>NC_060119.1:947216582-957216582 GCF_021461395.2 Schistocerca americana | reverse complement strand
ATCCTACTCTCCTTTAGCAGAAAGGAACTCGTGAAACAATGCAGAGAGCAATACCAAACTGGGAAGCTACTCTTCGTCTTTATTCCCGTTTCCCGACGACTTTCCCCATTGTGAGATCATCGAAATGTCCTCTGCCACTGCAAGTGACATTGAAGAAAAACCGCAACAGGGCACCGCAACTGCTCGCAGCTTGGCATATGCTGCCTCGTTTTGCGGCAGTCAGCAACATTTCATGCTGATAGTACCGTTGACCTTAATCCATATGACGTCCAGATTTCTGTGCACGGCTGGGAGACCCTTGGCAAAAGTTTGCGGCGGTTTCATTAATTTACATCCTTTCTTTTACATTTTAATGCTTTCATCTATATTTTAATGGTGAGTGCGCAGCCGCCTCTACCTTTTTCTGAGACAATAACAGCCGTGATCACGAAGACACAAGCTCCTGTTCCTATGATAAAACATTCAGTCGAGTTGTGGCGTCATCTCGTCGCAACGTTTATAAAATCTCGTAACCACCATCTTAAGGCGATTAATGATGGACAGCCGGACATTGCTAAAAGTCAGGAAATATTTCATGACAGAGTGTTTCATCACCACTGACAGCAATTCACGCTCAACAACATGCTGTCATGAGGACCACAAGTTTAGCAAACAGTTCTTTTTTGGTGGGCGTTCCGTTCTTCGGGCAGCGCAGTCGGTGACTGGCCATTGTTGATGAGGACACGCTGCAGCACATCACCTCATTGACTCCCATAGGGGTCCAATTGAAATTAAGTGGGGGCAAAAGGGGCAACACAGTTCATTCGTTGGATATCCTTCCGTCTCCCTGAAGATGACGTGTTCTAAACTCAATGAAATGTTGCGACAAAAGGAAGGATAGGTAAGATGCCGGGTTAACATGAATTCAGACATCCTTTGTCACAAACTTTTTGACAAACATTTCTTACTCAACACTTCTTAGAAAGCATATTGTCTGACCTCTTTTTCTTGCTGCAGGGTACCCATTACAACGTTCACTCCTAATTAATAATACTTACTCTGATCCAAAATCAAAGGAAAAAACCGGTGATACAGTAGTGCCAAATTTGGGCCCTAAGCAATTATAACACCTCTTAAAAATTTCAGTCAAGCTCGATAACAATTTGTTATAAAATGTGTAAAATACGCAGGGCTACATGAAAAATGTATGTACTAACGATTAAACAAATTTATAATAACAAACAATATATAATATCAAACAAGTTTAGGTTCGCACTTCTTCACATCAACGTCAAATTAAGTGGCGTGAAAATAAATTACAAATCTGTAGAATTAGAATTCATCCGCTGCTACACAACTGTAATCTTGCCATCTTATTTCCTTTCACACGACAGACTTGTGCACACTTGCTGGCAGTACATTACACGCATCATTAAATTGGCGTGATAAGACCTGAAACACAAACCAGTTATCACTTGTCCCACAAGTGCACACAAATAGTGAGCCCCACCGCGGCAAACTCAACGACAACCTGTAACACGAACAGTTAAAGCAAATGAATGACCAGTCACGACATAGTACAACTAATGGCGCCCCACGAGAGCAAATTCAATGACGGTTTTGCAAGATGAACAACTAAAATACACAGACGGGCAAGTAGTTAATAATAAGATTACTCAGCTTATGGTGGAGCTATCCAGCACTCATGTGTCAATGCAACTTGGCGCAGCGCCTGTATAGACATGGCTGTAGAGACCTCCAACCGTTGCTTTAACTGCCGATCTCCTTCGAGCAACACCAGTATTGTACAACCGAAACGCACTTGCATGCAAGGGGGAACTCGTTTCCAAATTACAGCTTCCCAAAAAATGTCTCCCAACTACGACTAGGCCGTGGTATCACTCCAGGTGCGGCCAAGTCGTTTATCGGCACACACATGTGCTGCTCCCAGCACAGGGCAGCGCTCGCCAGCTTTCTCGTGCCGCTGCTTAACTCACCAGGAAAGTACTTGGGCTCGAACAAACAGATCTTTCCAGAACGTTTGGTTACAGGACCATTATGTACCTCTGAGTGTGCTGGTGGGTGTCGTTTTTCTGCAAAACTCTGCAGTTATGCTCTAGATATCACTGTAGATGTAATTTTAGACGCCATACGCAATGCAACAATCATAACTATAAATGTAGATGCGGAATATCAATAAAATGCTCCGAGCAATACGAATGACTGCAAAACGCACAGTGAAGAAATGCAAGTTGAACGCATGGCGTATTTGCACATCCTATCATATCAGTGTTGAACGCCACGTCAATGACACTTTTGAAGTTGTTCACTGGTTCACCAACATCGTAGCCAGCATTCTGCCACGCGTAACGAAGCATTGGTCTGTATACTCCCGCAGATAACTGATTGTAAATGACAGAATGCATATTCATGATAAAGAATCTGTCGTGCAGTTTCGGCTGCATATTACTGGAACGTAGTTTAATGAAGTCTGTTATTCTCTTGGCATATATTTTATATTGCCTGGAGAAATACACATCCAGAGGTTGTGCATATTTTGTAGTTTTAGGCGGAATGATTTTTAAATCTACATGTTTTCCGCCAGATGCTTCCAGTAGTACTCGTTCATCCTTATGTCCAGACCAGGAGTCACAAAGCACTAATGACTTTCTCGACAAATGTGGATTCAAAACTGACAGAAAAAACGTCTTCAGATGTTGTTTCGTCATCTTTCCACTCAGACTTGCATCGACGACGACATTTGGAGGGCACCGCGTTCCTATTTCCCTTGACATGCGGGGTCCAAACTTTCCACTGGATTGTTGGAAGCAAATGTAGAGTTTGTCTGCCAATCGCCTGTCCATTGATGTAGCAACATCGATCGTATAACTATGTGTCGCACAGTTAACTGATTGCAACATCGCGACAGTGTTTCTCTCCCCTTTCATGGATAGTGTTCTGTCACAAGAAAGTTCATAGTTGAACTGACTCTGATCACAGTTCCATACAGAACTAATGAAAATGGCCAGAGACTGCTTGAAGTTTGCTGCTTTTATGGACTCTGTATCACAAACACATATTTCCAGCTTAAGGATCAGCACAAGGTGTCTTGGAGACACCCGCGCTCTCATCACTGGCATCAACTTGACTTAGTCATAGCTAGGCGTACTGGTCTCAAAAATGTGCTACTGACACGAAGTTATCATAGTGCTGATTGCAACAAAGACCACGTCATAGTGGCGTGCACATTGAGGCTCACTCCTAAGAAATGTCACCACGCTAAACCGAGAGGTCATCCCCGTATCAACACAGATCATGTTCATGACACGCAAAGAAAGCAGGATTTTGTCAGTAATTTTGAAACTGCTTTCCCAGGAAACGTGCAAGCAGAAAGGAATGTTGATACGAAATGGGCAAAACTCTCGGGTGCAATCTACAACTCAGCAGTGTCGGCCTATGGAATAAAAGGAAAAAGAAATAAGGACTGGTACGAGCAAAATTTGGAAGAAATGGAACCAGTCACTGAGGCTAAACGGAAAGCCCTGCTTGCTTACAAAAGAAAACCAAATGAAAGAACTCGAGATGACCTACGAAAAGCAAAGAACAGGACATAGCAAACACCCAGGAGACGCGCAAATAACTACTGGCTGAGTTTATGTGCAGGTATACAGAAAGCGGCCGATTCTGGGAATGCTAAGGCAATGTACGATGGTATTAAGAAAGCAATTGGACCAACAGTCAGAAAAACAGCTCCTCTGAAGTCCAAGACGGGTGAAGTCATTACTGATGAAGGCAAACAAATGGAACGCTGGCTGGGTTCAAATGGCTCTGAGCACTATGGGACTTAACATCTATGGTCATCAGTCCCCTAGAACTTAGAACTACTTAAACCTAACTAACCTAAGGACAGCACACAACACCCAGCCATCACGAGGCAGAGAAAATCCCTGACCCCGCCGGGAATCGAACCCAGGAACCCGGGCGTGGGAAGCGAGAACGCTACCGCACGACCACGAGATGCGGGCTGGAACGCTGGGTTGAACACTACCTCGAGTTGTATGCCGCCGAGAATGAAGTTAGCAAGGATGCATGTGACGCCATCAAACAAATGTCAGTTATGGAAGAACTAGATGCAATGCCCACTATGGAAGAACTTAGTAGAGAAATAGATTCTCTTGCTAACGGAAAGGCCCCAGGTAAAGATGGGATCTCTGCAGAGGTTATTAAGTATAACAAGTCTGTTCTTCTCAAACATTTATATTCACTTATCACAACCAGCTGGGAAGAAGGTTATGTCCCGATGAGTATGCGGAATTCGAGGATAGTTACTCTATATAAACAGAAAGGGAACAGAAGTGACTGTAACAATTACCGAGGCATTTCATTACTAAGTGTAGCCGGGAAAGCTTATGCAAGAGTCATCCTAATGCGATTACAGATCTTAGCTTCCAGAATCTACCCAGAATCTCAGTGTGGCTTCAGGCCCGGCCGATCAACCGTAGATATGATCTTCTCCTTAAGACAGCTAGAAGAGAAATGTCGTGAGCAGCAGAGGCCACTTTATATTGCTTCCATTGACCTTGTTAAAGCGTTTGATTTAGTGAGCTGAATTGGGCTTTTCAAACTGTTGCAGAAGATTGGATGTCCATCTAAACTACTACAGATAATTGTATCTTTCCATGAGAAAACACAAGCAACAATTTGCTTCAACGGTAAAACTTCAGAAATGTGGTGTCACCGCCAGACACCACACTTGCTAGGTGGTAGCTTCTAAATCGGCCGCGGTCCGGTAGTATACGTCGGACCCGCGTGTCGCCACTATCAGTGATTGCAGACCGAGCGCCGCCACACGGCAGGTCTAGAGAGACTTCCTAGCACTCGTCCCAGTTGTACAGACGACTTTGATAGCGATGGTTCACTGACAAATTACGTTCTCATTTGCCGAGACGATAGTTAGCATAGCCTTCAGCTACGTCATTTGCTACGACCTAGCAAGGCGCCATTATCATTTGCTATTCATCTTGTGATGCATGTACCGTCAGACTGATGGTTACCAATTATGGATTAAAGTTAAGTATTCCAGAAGCTACGTACTTTTCTTGCTAGTATAATTACTTTACCTGTTCCAGACCTCACGCCAGCCTGCGTGAGCTTAAACGCGTGCCCTACGGCCTCCCGTCCTAGTGGATTGGCTGTCTTGCCAGTCCACAACAAGAAGCATTCCCTGTTAATAGCGGTGTGAAACAGGGGTGTGTGTTAGCTCCTACATTATTTGGGATTTTCTTTTCCCTTCTGCTCAGATTTGCCTTTGAAGACTGTGAAGAGGGAGTGTATCTACATACGAGGTCTGATGGAAATCTTTTCAACATTGCTCGCCTCAAGGCCAAGACCAAAGTAAATACAGTTGTTATCCGTGAGTTGTTATATGCGGACGATGCAGCTCTAGTAGCGAACTCAGAAGATGAGCTGCAGTATATAATCAACAAATTATCAAATGCCTGTGAAAAGTTTGGTCTACTCATCAGCCTTCAAAAGACTAAGATCATGGCGCAGAGCACTACCAACCTTCCATCTATTAGCACTGATGGCAATCCTCTCCAGATAGTTGATGACTTTACCTACTTGGGATCTACAATATTTAGCAACTTGTCCATGAACACTGAACTTACTAACAGAATCGCAAAGGCATCATCTGTCATGGCTAGATTGAAAAACAGAGTATGGAACAACGGACTGCTTACCACAAAAACTAAATTAAAAGTCTACAACGCTTGTGTTATAAGCACCCTTCTCTATAGCTGTGAGACATGGACAACTCTTTCTAGGCATGAATCTCGACTCAACAGCTTCCATCTCCGCTGTCTCCGGAAGACCCTTCAGATCTCTTGGAGAGATAGAGTACCCAACATCGAAGTCTTTCATTGTGCAAGCACAACTCGCAACTTTGCACTCCTGAGTCATCGACGTCTAAGATGGTTGGGACATCTCAGGCGCATGGATCCTGAACGGATACCGAAACAGCTGCTGTACGGCGAACTTCAGGAAGGTGTGAGCCCGGTGGGACAACCGCATCTTCGTTTCAAGGATGTCTGCAAGAGAGACCTGACCAAGACTAGAATCAATCCAAGTCGCTGGGAAAGCATTGCAGATGACCGTGTCAAGTGGCGAGTAACTGTGCGCAACGGCGTCAAGCTCTCAGAGGACGAACGCACACAGGAACAAATGAGGAAGAGGACAAAGCAAAGAGACAAAGCGGCTTCTGTTCGAAGTCCCTCAAATTTTACATGTCCAAACTGCAGTGGCCGGCCGCGGTGGTCTAGCGGTTCTAGGCGCTCAGTCCGGAACCGCGCGACTGCTACGGTCGCAGGTTCGAATCCTGCCTCGGGCATGGATGTGTGTGATGTCCTTAGGTTAGTTAGGTTTAAGCAGTTCTAAGTTCTAGGGGACTGATGACCACAGATGTTAAGTCCCATAGTGCTCAGAGCCAAACTGCAGTGGGGACTGCCACTCTCGAGTGGGACTTTTTAGCCACAGCAGACGCTGCAGACACTAAACCAAGCATGCTACACCATCATCCCTCAAGGATGGACGGATGACATTACAGAACTAATATCGATGTTTTCACTCGTGATATCCTCATTGACGTCAGCAGCAAACGTTTGAGCTCTTTCAATCAGCTCTTCTTCGTCATCCTTATCCTTTCGTGCTTGGAGAACAGTGATACGGCGTGATGTTATCCTAAACTCCTTTTTCAAATTAGTAATAAATCCTAGTGAAGCTGTAAGGTTTCTATACCTGAGATTTCTGGCTACGTCCAATGCCCAATGTTGTAAATGCCAATAATGAACGGCGGAACCGCATTCTCGCGCTTCATCGAATTTCGCCATTACACGCTCCTTAATGATCTTGAACAGCAGTGTACGATTTTCTTTGAAAACTGTATTTCCTTCTCTTTTCTTTGCCACGTAATCCAGTATGTTTTTAATATTGCTTTTAGACTTCAGTTTGGGTATCTTCTCAGAAGCTTGTCGTATGTGTCGAAACCTCTTCCGTAATGATCATCGTACATGTTCTCGAGTGTGTTGTCATCAAACGCCGTGATGATACTTGCAACTTTAACCTTCTTCTTGGGAGACGGTTGGTATTCACTGTCACTACTTCCATCGCGTCTTCCCGCACTTGCCGTAGCACTACGGTTTGCAATGAGTTGTTCGTCATTATCATCCCTATCATCATCATTATGTGTTAGTGTTACAACAGTATCTGTTTCTAATTATGCTCATATTTCTGCACTATAATAGATACCAGAAAACATGCGAATGATTCGTTTTCTACGCCAATACCATCTTCATGAAGAAGGGTTCTTCGTAACTTCATCTCAACCAATCGCAATACAGTAGCAGGATTGATTACCAATCGCCGAGCCCCCTGACGCTTCAATACACAAATAATGTCACAAAACGCAACTTCAGAGGCACACTGTACCGTTCCAACTGGTCCCGACTGGTGTACCGGCAGGTCAGTGTGCAATGCGCCAAGGCATACGCAGAGGCCTCTAGCGGACGACTGCAGAGTTTTGCAGATGCGGGAGTGTCACTAGTGCAATAAGAGACCTTTACATTATTTCTCACACGATTTTGGTGTATTTGTGTTTGTTCAAGCCCAAGAACTTTCCCAAGTACTCCTTCACTGTTCGAGCCACACCACATCGCAGACCACACTCGCTCCACAAACCTGTCTAGCAAAGAGATTCTACACAACCAGCGATTCTGCCTGAGAGTCGAAAAGTATAGTTCGCGCAGGATACGGTTGCGATGTGCAGTGACGTTTCCGTCCAAAGCGCTGGGCGAGTTCATTCGTTAGTTCGGAATGGGAGGCCAATAAATGTTTTCCACTTTTCGACCGGTCACCGTTGACAGAATCGAGGCCCGCACCCTCCAATTTTTCTCAACCGTTTTTACAGAGCCTATTATGTAAAAAAAAAAAAATAATCGTTTGTGGTTTACTTATGGTTTTCAATGTGAGGTGCACGATGATGTGCCCATCACTTTGTTAACGGTCATAGTTATTATATTATTTTCGTGAAAGTAAGACACTGCCCGAAATTCGGAAAAGTTCAAATGGTTCAAATGGCTCTGAGCACTATGGGACTTAACATCTGAGGTTATTAATCCCGTAGAACTTAGAACTACTTAAACCTAACTAACCTAAGGACATCACACACATCCACGCCAGAGGCAGAATTGGAGCCTGCGACCGTAGCAGTCGTGCGGTTCCAGACTGAAGCACCTAGAACCGCTTGGCCACAACGGCCGGCTCGGAAAAGTGTGCAATGAAAAATAGAGATGGCTATGATTTTCAGTTTGGTGCATATTACATAATATGTTGTTGTGTATGAAATTTTGCTAACATATTGAATTTTTCTTCAGACTAGGGCAGAGGTATCTATCTTTCACAAATATCGAGAAAATTGATCTCATGTAGCACAGTCATTTGCGAACACGTCGCGCCTGTGCTAAAGCCAGAGTGAAATATCCCCAACATTCCTCATATTTCATAAAAGGTTTCAGAATTGGCAATGAGATTTCGGCAAGTGATAACACGCGAAGAGGGAAGTATTTTACCATATCGTTATTGTCTAAAAATTCTTTATCTATCATGTTGTTCCAATAACTACAGATTTTTTGGTGAAAGAATGTAGTTTTTAAGGGCCATCGATAGCTAGTGAATTGAGATTTTGGAACAACGAAAGTGAAGACATCAGACGTTAATTTTGTACCAAGGATGTGCTTTTCAAAAACTAGTGACCTCACTTTTCCTTAGTTCACCACTTAACAAAATAAACCACTGTTTCAGAAATTCTCTGGCAATTGTGTCTACACGACATGATAGTGAGTTGTAACACTGCAAACTGCGCTGTGTTTTCGTAAAAAGAAAGCAAATTTTAGTTTGGCAACCAGAAAAATGTGTAGGTTTTACTCAAAATTCACCATTCATGACGCTTCTCTGAAAGTTACAATGGTTTACAAGCCAGGTGAAAATAAATCGCTGAAAATTCGGCGGAATTCCTTTTAGAATGGAATGAAAGCAGAGGTGGCCGTAGATCTTTTTAAGTGGTCGACGAGCAAGTGTGGGCGTGGAGGGGACCACTAATATTTACAAAAAATGTGGGCTTAGGCTACAATTTAGAACGGCACTTTCCCCTCAAGCGCTAGGCAATTTGCCTACAGCTCTCTGAACTCCCCACTATGACCCCTCCCCCCTCACATACACACCTCTGCTACCGCTCCACCGAAACTTCCCAGTCTGTATCGCCTAGAACCGCTCGGCCACTCTGGCGGGCTAGGCGCTACAGTTTGGAACCGCGCGACCGTTACGATCGCAGGTTAGAATCTGGCCTCGGGCGTGGATGTGTGTGACGTCCTTAGGTTGGTTAGGTTTAAGTAATGCTAAGTTATAGGGGACTGATGCTCTCAGCAGCTAAGTCTCATAGAGCTCAGAGCCATTTCAACCATTTGGAACCCAAACTTACCCAGCCGACTGTGCATCTAGCAACCACAACATTTTCCGGGTGCTGTACAAACCTTTGTGTAAGGTTTAGACGCTCGGCACAGTCACATACATCTCCTTGTTTGACGAACGCCCTGCCACCCTACCACCCTGCTTCAGTTGGATGTGGCAACTGAAAATATCGAGTGGACTCATCTTCACTATAGTGATGTTACCATGAAAAGTAGAGGTGGTGTTGCACTGATATTTAGCGTGATGTGTCCAAGGGTTATTAATTTTTTGTCCGGCGTGCTAGCATTCCTTGTAGTTTCCCAAACTCCCAAATGAGGGCGCCACGGGCGGTGCACAGTGTTAAGCTGGGGATATGCTACTTCCCGTTTAAGACTTACGTGGGAGTGTACTTGGGAGACGCCTGCAAGTCAGGCGGGAGTGAGCCGCGAGATACAGGGAGAGAGCGGCGTCGACGGTCAGCGCGGCGCAGCGCGGTGGGGCCGCGACCGGGCCCGGCCCGGCCTGCAACTTGGTGTGCCCGAGGGCACGCTGCGGGCGCCAACTGCGCGATGACGGAGGAGTGTGCGGCCCGGCGCCGCTCTGGTGAATATTCATGGGCGGGGCGAGCTCCGCAGAGCCAGAAGGAGGCTCCCATTACTTAGCCGTGCCGCTTCCAGCCCTTTGTCCAGAGTGTGGACTTGCGGCGAGGGTCGCCGGCGCGCCTGCAACACGCAAATGCGATTAACGGCGCACCTGTGCTGCCGCCGCCTGGGGAGATGCGGCGTTCGCACTGAGGATGAAGATGCCGCCCGCTGTGGAGACTCGTCCGCGACTGCAGTGTCGCCGACCGAGTGTAGCACCGTCGTGCAGCGTGACGTGAATAGCCTGCCGGTTAACCTGGTACAAAGGAACTCGCGGACATTGAGTCTCATAGCAGAGATGTCTCTACCCTCACTTGAGATATTAGGTTATAGTTTTTGCTGTAATTCCGTAATAAAGCTCCGCGAGTTTGCTGCATGTCCTGTGGGTACCATGTAAATTTAGCACACGGTTCTACATCTACATCCACATACATACTCCGCAATTCACCACACGGTGCGTGGCGGACGGTACCTCGTACCACAACCATTATCTTCTCTCCCTGTTCCACTCCCAAACAGAACGACGGAAATATGACTGCCTTTATCCCTCTGTACGAACCCTAACCACTGTTATCTTTGTGGTCTTTCCGCAAAATGTAAGTTGGCGGCAGTAAAATTGTGCTGCAGAAAGCTCAGATGCTGGTTCTCTAAATTTCCTCAGTAGCGATTCACGAAAAGAACGCCTCCTTTCCTCTAGAGACTCCCACACGAGTTCCTGAAGAATTGCCATAACACTCGCGTGATGATCAAACCTACCAGTAACAAATCTAGGAGCCGGCCTCTGAATTGCTTCTATGTCCTCCTTCAATCCGACCTGATAGGGATCCCAAACGCTCGAGCAGTACTCAAGAATAGGTCGTATTAGTGTTATATAAGCGGTCTCCTTTACAGATGAACCACATTTTCCCAAAATTCTACCAATGAACCGAAGACGACTATCCGTCTTCCCAACAAGTGCCATTACATGCTTGTCCCACTTCATATCGTTCTGCAATGTTACGCCCAAATATTTAATCGACGTGACTGTGTCAAGCGCTACACTCCTAATGGAGTATTTAAACATTACGGGATTCTTTTTCCAATTCATCTGCATTAATTTAAATTTATCTATATTTAGAGTTAGCTGCCATTCTTTACACCAATCACAAATCCTGTCCAAGTCATCTTGTATTCTCCTACAGTCACTCAACGGCGATACCTTCCCGTACACTACAGCATCATCAGCAAACAGCCGCACATTGCTATCCACCCTATCCAAAAGATCATTTATGTAGATAGAAAACAACAGCGGGCCTACCACACTTCCCTGGGGCACTCCAGATGATACCCCTCTCCTCCGATGAACACTCGCTATCGAGGACAACGTACTGGGCTCTATTACTCAAGAAGTCTTGGAGCCACTCACATTTTTGAGAACCCATCCCATATGCTCGTACCTTAGTTAGGAGTCTGCAGCGGAGCACCGAGCCAAACGCTTTCCGAAAGTCAAAGAATATGGCATCCGTCTGATACCTTTCATCCATGGTTCGTAAGATATATTGTGAACAAAGGACGAGTTGCGTTTCGCAGGAGCGATGCTTTCTAAAGCCGTGGTGATGCATGGACAGCAACTTCTCTGTCTCAAGGAAATTCATTATATTCGTACTGAGAATATGTTCGAGAATCCTGTAACAAAGCGATGTTAAGGATGTTGATCTGTAATTTTGAGGATCCGTCCTTCCACCCTTCTTATATAGAGGTATCACCTGCGGTTTTTTCCTGTCACTCGGGACTTTAAGTTGGGGAAGAGATTCGCGATAAATGCAAACTAAGTAAGGAGCCAATGCAGTAGAGTACTCTCTGTAAAACCGAATTGGAATCCCATCAGGACCTGGCGATTTATTTATTTTCAACTCATTCAGCTGCTTCACAACCCCATGGATGTCTATTACCGCAGCTTCGTA
Source organism: Schistocerca americana (assembly GCF_021461395.2). Lineage (NCBI taxonomy): Eukaryota > Metazoa > Arthropoda > Insecta > Orthoptera > Acrididae > Schistocerca > Schistocerca americana. The sequence continues at coordinate 957,204,518 of NC_060119.1, read as the reverse complement.
GTTTCGATGTGCTAGTTAAAATGGTTACACACACGAAATGCCCTTGTAATGTAGAGAGAGATCTGTCAGGTCACTATGACATCTTTTTACTTCTCTGAGTGGTTCATTGGCTTTTGCCACTTGCTGGATGTTCGTTAATTACAAACAACCTGTCGGAAGGAAGTGTGCCATTTCCTTACTTCTGCATGTTTCATAAATGATAATCTGAATATGAAATTCCTCTGCGACGATGGACAACAAACAGGTAGCTAGGCAAAAATTTTCTGAATTTTGTACTGCGTCATTATATAAAAATCTATATGGGAGAACCAAACGTTTCGCCCTCAGTTACAGTGGTCTTCTCTTGGTTCTGCTGATATGCTTTAGCTGTGAGGAGTCATTTATACTTGGTCATTTCCGCTCGCTGAGCATGACGTTATGTCATAATTTTAAAATGTGGTAGTTTTGATGGTAACTCAAGGTGGAAAGAGCGGGAACTTTATACAACAGACTGCTGAGGTGAACAGAATGTGGATCTACTGTTGTCCACTGCTTCTTCGATTGTTTGCTATGAGTGGTGCTCAGCAGTGTATGAAGCGTTGGCTACTGTTTTCCTCCTGCTGGATGCAGGCCGCGCGCTGCAGTTACTCGTCGGTAGCGCCCGCGTCACAAGTACTTGGTGCGGCCTGTTGGACTCTGAAAGCCGGCAGCCACAATGTTGGTCTTCTTATGGTATTTTTTTATTCCTACAGCTTCTCTGATCTTTTGTTTCCTCATAGCTGGCTGCTTAACCAGTACGCAGGTTTCATTATACTTGATTTCCTTACCGCAGTGTTTTTGGTGTTGGGCCACCGCAGACTTGCTCCGCTGCCCAGACGAATGTAGCTCTCAAGTTCTCACAAGCGAGTTGCCATCGGCGTACCAGTCTCACCGATATATGTTTCTCCATTCTAACATTTTATCTTGTACTCACCTGCGGTGCGTGAAGCATCTAGTTTGTCCTTTGTGGAACCTACCACATCTTGAATCTTGCGGCCGCTGAGGTAGACAGGCTGGCCACCAAACCGACGAAGGAGTTTACCAAACCACTCATTTTTCTCGTAAGATTTATAAAAGTAACATGGAAGGTACTTGCACGCAACTCACTACTTGCACTTTGTCCGAGAAATTTGCCTCCCTTAATTGTGGGTCAGATTGCTTCCCACTAGTAATTTCGGTGTGAGCATAAGGAGGATAGAAGCAATTGCCGTCAACCTCCTAATTAGCCCCTTTTAAGAGAATCTAGGGAGGTAATTCGATAATTCTATTAACATGACAACGAATAACCAAGACGGATTCCGATGTTGTCGCCTAAACGAGATCTTACTCCACACGTGTGTCTCTAACGATAGAGTGGCTTCTTTGTGCCCCTCAGACAATGTGGAACCTCTACGTCACATATTTACAGGAGGCTCGGCCATGGGCGGATGGTTTTCTTTCTATGGAATGCGCTGTGGAGGACACACATCTGATCAACGGTGGAGGTCCGCCTTTTGCAGATACGACGGCTCCGGCAGCAAGGAGCCAGATCAGAAACTGAGCGACATTCAAGCGCCAGTCAAGGTTCGCAGTCTACTGACTAAGCAGCAAGTTGCGTCCCCGTAAGACTCAGCAACGCCAATGAAGCTTACAAGAACTGCGAAAACTTCTGAAGTACGGATAAGATGCTTTCGAAAACAGTCTGAATGGTAGGGCAAGATGTGAGCTTTTGCTCATGTCTCACAGGCTAACGCTGAGACAAGAGTTGTCATTGGCCACTAATATGAGGAGCGCATCTTTCTGACACACATAAGACGAGCGGAGAGGAATGTTACGGGAAATCTTTACTCTTCACATAGCTCAAAAATCAGCTTTAGCCCTGGATGGCTGACGCGGGATTTAGCGGGATTGTTTTTGTGTGAGATGCCAGAGTCAGAGAAAGAATAAGTTAGAGAGAGGTCACTGTGCTTTGAGAATCGGTGGAGAGTACCCTGTTCACGAGGATGTTGGAGACTAGCATAAGTTTCGTTCTGAGATCGATGAAGAACAGTGGCTGTTCGATCGAAATCCGATATGGCAGCCAGAACGATAAGAGTGTTTGCTGCAGTGTTAGTATTTATCTGAGAGCCCGCAAGGTTAGCCGTGCGGTTTAACGCAGTATGCCGGCCAGTCTGGGGATAGTTTTTAAGGCGGCTTTTCCATCTGCATCGGCGAATGCCGGCTGGTTCCCCTTATTCAGTCTCAGTTACAGAATGTCGGCGATTGCTGCGCAAACACTTTCTCCACGTACGCGTACACCATCATTCCTCTACCACGGAAATATTGGGGTTACACTCGTCTGGTGTGAGACTTTCCCGGGGTCGTCCACTGAGGGCCGAACCGCACAATAACCCTGGGTTTGGTGTGGCGTGGCGGAGGGGTGAGTAGACTGCTTTAGCCTGTTGTGGGGTTGTGAACCACTGAGAGCTACGGCGGGGACGAAGCCTCTCCGTCGTTTCTAGGTCCCCAGATTCACACAATACAATACAAATTATCTGAGATCGACGTCGTGTGAATTTCGGGAATGGACATTAGTTACAATTCCTCTTGGGTTACCATGAGTTGCTCGTTAACTTGCCTGGTGCGTAAATTAATTGAGGTGCATATCTAACCTCTCTCCTCAATACCTCGGAAAGTGCAATTATTTCTGTAACGACACTTAAAGTCGAGTCAGTTACAACGTCTGGAAGTAACACTTTTTTACACAGTGTTTCCTAGTAATTTTCTGATCCATTCACCATACGTGTATTACTTGTAACTGAAACACTTTCACAATTCATGTTTTTCTTGTTATTTTTAATGAACACGTTCATCAAGTTTAGTTTTCCGCAGTGTGTGGATCCTTGTGCAATAAATTAGCAGTAATCGAATTCTTCTTGATGTAGTTTTGCTAGTTAGTGAACTACATGTAACCTGAATACAGATTAATCAAGGCCATCAATCATACTTACAAGTGAAGGTCATTGTTTCTTAATTCCATATTGCAAATCGTCTTTTAAATAACAGATAGTTTCCAATCAGCTCACAGGCAATAGCCTGTATTTCTTTATATTCATACTAACTGCTACACACAGCTGCGCTCGCATCTCAATATATTTGGTATGATGCGTGATGGTGAGTAAGTAAGCTAAGTAGAATTCGATTACTGCTAATTTATTGCACAAGGATCCACACACTGCGGAAAACTAAACTTGATGAACGTCTTCATACGGCGGTGCCGATCATGTATGAGGAGCGGCGTGGACAGGAGCACACAGCTACCCATTGTGCTACTGTAGAAGCTATACGTCGTATAACATGTAAATTATGCAACAAATTTAATAATTTCTAACACGGTTTATGTTCACTTATGCAAAGATAATGTTCCATACCTTACTTCATAATGATTTATTTATTTATCTTCCTATCTAAAGTAGTTTATGTTCCTCCTCAGCATTCCAGCTATCCCCATACCAGATTTCATAAGAACTTGTTCAGTTGTTTTGTCAAGAGAAGGTAACAGACAAACACACTTTCACATTTACAATATTGGTGTGGATCAATCATTAAAGTATTGAATCATTAGTAGAATCAAAAAGCGGCAGCATACACAGTCCGCACGTAGTAGGAATAGGTGTCATTTAGCTCACCCTGTCTTTCTTAATCCAAGGGTTAATAGTTTTATTTTCGTTCACCCTGCAGGATGCTTAGTGTCTCTCCGCATATTGTAAGTAATTTGCGACTTTCATTGTTTACCGTTGAGTTGTAAGGCGATGAGGTTTGGGAATCGGACATGGAACAATCGAAATATTCACAATAGGGTTTTAGAAAGGGCATCACTGGGATACATCCCAGAATGAAAGCATAGTTTGAAGACAAAGCTATATTTATTATGGAAATGCTCATTAAAGATCTCTTATACACGGCCAGTCACAATGAGCTGAATCCTCTTGCGCGATGCAAGTTAAGCAGATCAATGAAAAGAAGCGCTTACTGGCAGCTGTCAGGGGGTGGCAGTGGTCCATAGCCTTCGCCTCGGTTGGCGGCCGGCGGCTGTCTAGCGATGTCTCATGGCGTTTTGGCCCGGCTCCCCAGTGATGCGACGGATGGCGGTGCCGTCCGGCGTCAAACTCCGGAACGGTAGCTGCAGAGCGGCGACTGATAGCGTCAAACTTCCATTGCAAGGAGCTGGGAGGATCTCCTCCATAGAGCGGAGCCGGGATCCCTTCAGGCGGCGCGTTGTTTCGCAGTCCGGCTGCAAGTCAGCGTCAATAACTTGTCGACAACTCCAGAGCGAGGACCGACAACTGGCGAATATACAGGGCCCATCCGTGTCAACTATGAGTGACTGGGTGTAGAAACATGCTGTCTGGACGCTGATCACGCAGATGAAATAGCACTGCCGAATTCATTCGGCACACGGAAACTTCTCTAGCGCGGAAGCGACTACGACATATCGGATGCTGTGATGGCATGGGTCGTGGACTCTGTGGCTCAGAGCCAGGGAAACGGCGTTGCAGCTACCCGCTCCGTTTGGTTCAATACGGAATAGACATCAGGAGCAGAGTTTGTATGGCAGTGTGTCATGTGGCACCGTAATGGTACCGCTTTCCTAGAGATGCATGCAAACCAAAACATACAACCTACTACAGTAATCCACTAGGTACCAGCAATGGTTGAGCCTGAGAAGCAGGACTCATGGAATGGCTGGCTAAGATTCATTCATTAAATATCGTTTACCATGACATTTTATTAACACAATCATTGTGCATTAATATAACTGCACTCAACATTCAAGTGTAGTACAATTCTTGTTTTAACTATAGCAACTATTAAAGAGAAAAGAAACACAATCAGGCAATAGTTTAAATTAAAACCGTAAAAAAAATCTACACAAGGATCGGGAAATAGATAACTGTTTCAGAGACAGTTTTTCCTTCAGGACAAGGCCGTAGATAAAAGTAAAAACATAAAATCGGCACTCTTACCACATCGTGCAACAAGAAAATTACAGTAGCTACAGTGCCGGCCGGAGTGGCCGAGCGGTTCTAGGAGCAACAGTCCGGAACAGTGCGACCGCTACGGTCGCAGGTTCGAATCCTGCCTCTGGCATGTATGTGTGTGATGTCCTTAGGTTAGTTAGGTTTCAGTAGTTCTAAGTTCTAGGGGACTGATGACCTCAGATGTTAAGTCCCATAGTGCTCAGAGCCACAGTAGCTACAGCAGTTAATACTCAACTAAGAACAATAAGATAGCAGTGCAAGTGAATAACGTAGTCCAATAAGACTGTGCTTAACGGTGCGTCCGCGCAGATCTCCATTCAATGGCCAATCCGCTCGGACGAGGGTCGCACTCTCCGGTACAACCCGGTACAACCACCGAAACACACCTTCGCAACGGACCCGCCGGCGTGGACAACGGACAGCCAAGCTGGGACCCCCTCACAAACGCCGAGCCGGAACAGTCACAAACTAAATTGTAGTTGGGCTCTATAACATACACACATCACCAGTAAGTTTCTACCTGGTTGATAATAAGGGTGATTCAACGTACAGATGAACGCATAACCGACACACCATAACCTGCGTATACGTAAGGGATAGTCTACAAGAGTTTGCTAACAATAAACCAGCTTCAAATATATACATATCCACGCAAAGAAGCGCCAAAGAAACAGATAAAGGCAAGCGTTTTCAAATACAGAGGTACGTAAACAGGCAAATATTGCGCTGCGGTCGGCGACGCCTATATAAGACAACAAGTGTCTGGCGCCGTTGTTAAATCAGTTACAGCTGCTACAATGACACGTTATCAACTGTTAGGTGAGATTGAACTTGGTGTTATAATCGGCGCCGATACGGTGGTAAACAGCAACTCCGAGGCACCAATGAAGTGGAGATTTTCACGAACGATCATTTCAGAGTGTACGGTGAAAATCAGGAATCCGGTAAAACATCAAATCTCTGATATCGCTGCGGGCGGGAAAAGATCCTGCAAGAATGGGACCAATGACGACTAAAGAGAATCGTTCAACGTGGCAGGAGTGCGGCGACACTTCCGCAGACTGCTGCAGATTTCAGTGCCTGGGCCATTAACAAGTGTCAGCGTGCGAACCATTCAAAGAAACATCGTCGATATTGGCTGACGGAGGCGAAGGCCCACTCGTATACCCTTGATGACTGCACGACACAAAGCTTTACGCCTCGCCTAGGCCCAGCGCCGACATTGGACTGATGATGACTGTAAACATGTAGTCTGCTCGGACGAGTCTCGTTTCAACTTGTATCGTGCGGATAGACGTGTAGGGGCATTGAGACAGCCTCATTAATCCATAGACCCTGCATGTCAGCAGGGACTGTTCAAGCTGGTGGAGGTTCCGTAATGGTGTGGGGCGTGTACAGTTGGAGTGATATGGGACCCATGATACCTCTAGATACGACAATGATAGGAGACACAACGTAAGCATTCTGTCTGATCACCTGCATACATTCATGTCCGATATGCATTCCGACGAATTTGGACAATTCCAGCAGCAGTATGCGACACTCCACACGTCCATAATTGCTACAGAGTGAGTCCAGAAACTCTCTTCTGAGTTCAAACACTATCGCTGGCAACCCAACTCCCCAGACGTGAATATTATTGAGTACAACTTGGATGCCTTGCAACATGCTGATCAGAAGAGATCTCCACCTCTCGTACTCTTACAGATATATGGACAGCCCTGCAGAATTGATGGTGTCAGATCCTTCCAGTATTATTTCAGACATTAGTCGAACCCATGCCACGTCGTGTCGCGGCTCTTCTGCGTGTTTTCGGAGGTCCTACACGATATTAGGCAGATGTACTAGTTTCTATGGCTCTTCATTGAATGTGTAGTTCTCCGCAAATAAGGAGAAAACTGTTAGAACTCCTGTTCTCAAAAGTAAGTGATAACTTCCGTACATTTATTTTAAAACTGTCAGTAAGAATAACAACAAACATCACAAGTAACTTTTAGGCAATAGCAGCAATTTAAAGCTACTTGGAACAAGTGAGGCAAAACAATCGCGTAGCTCCTTGCTTAAAACCAATTTCTGATCACAGCTGAACTAAAATTAGGCCAGCCTATATTATAAAACTTTCGCCTCAAACAAGACTGCGTAAAGACTATGGTTCAATAACTGATAACAACTTGGAACTCCAATTTTAGGAAAGTGACTGAGAGACTGAGAGATTGAGCCAGTACTGGATCACCAGGCAGACAAGACTGTATCAAAACAGATTACTATGAGCTTAATAGCTAATTGATTTCAAACAGTCAGAGCTGCTAAAGACGGCAGCGGGCAGCAATAGAGTACCAGCGAGGTGTTGTGGCTGTAGCACTCAGGCAATATTTTGAGTTACAGCTTTACGTCCGCAGCTGCTAACAGGAGAAGACCACTTTGGGTTGAGTTAACAATGACCGCCAAGTCGAGGACAACTGCCCGTTCTCTAGCACAACGCGGCCAACTAACGCCATACAGCCACAACTCGGACTGGAAAGCCAGCAAGCATCCACATAGGGTACTCATCGGGCGCCACCTCATTACGCTCTTTACACACTCGCTACCAGAAACACCCTGACTGCCCACCGTTCATGCGTTCGCTGTCCAATCCTTGTGTGATTCAGAACCGAAATTGACCAAAGGAGGAAAGACGATGAAGAAAGTACAAGAAGAAGGGTATCAAAATAAGAATCTACCGCAACATGCGATCCGCACAGGCTCATCGTGGACCTTAGGTGAATAGGAGAAGTAAGGATTCGAAACATTTGAGATGCTGTTGCTATATAACGCTGCTGAAAATGAGATAGACTGATAAGATGCAAAGTGAAGAGGTACTCCGCAGAATAGTCGTAGAAAGAATCATATGGAAAGCACTGACAAGAAGAGGGACGTCAACAGGACATGTGTTAAGATAACTGGTAATAATTTCGATAGCACTCATGGACCTCCATCTTCTTCTAATAATAACAGTTTTGTTAGCATTTAATCTTTGCTTCATGTGACGTGACGACCTCGCTGGATTCTTTTCAATGCTATCCTTTCCTGGACGTCGCTGACCTTTGTGACAGTCCATCGCTCCCAGTCTCCTTCTTAAAGCCCCACATCAACCTCAGCTAAGCTATTTGGGCAGCTATGGATTTTACTTTAGTGTTACAATCAGGGTTCAAGTTTCATTGCCACGTGTGAGACAGGAAAAGCAAGCTAGTCGTAAACTGTATTCTAAAGAATAGATGGCACCACCGTTCTGAAGTCTGATGCTATCCAAATGCTTGAAACGTAGTTTAATGTGACCGGACCGTCTGGTCTTATATCATCCCTCACGATTTTGAGTTGACTAAGGTAAATGTACTCGGCATCGTTTTTCAGACAACGTTTGTACAAACATCCCAACAGCAACCCCTTGTTTGACGTATATTTCCAAATGATCTAAAGGAGGTCAACAGTGCAAGGCTACGTCAGCAAGCAATCATGTCCAGCATTGTTGTTGATCAACTCTCAAATTGTTGAGCCTTCTTACGTTGATTTTAATTTCCCTTTCTTCTGAAATAGTTACACTGCCAAAACAATTACTACATCGTTTTAGGCGTTTCCAATTCACTCATGATTTATTGCACAATAGTGCATATTGAATACATGAAATGATTAATTTACAGATCAATAGCTCAAGTGGTTGTGAGGAATCAGGTACCGACCCATGCTGAACCACGCTCATTATTACGTGGTGCAGCCTCCAAGAGTGGCAGTCTAGGCGCTGACTGTGGCATCGTAGATATGGCAAATACAGTCGTGGGATAAGTTAAAAAAATGGTTCAAATGGCTCTGAGCACTATGGGACTCAACTGCTGAGGTCATTAGTCCCCTAGAACTTAGAACTAGTTAAACCTAACTAACCTAAGGACATCACAAACATCCATGCCCGAGGCAGGATTCGAACCTGCGACCGTAGCGGTCTTGCGGTTCCAGACTGCAGCGCCTTTAACCGCACGGCCACTTCGGCCGGCTGGGATAAGTTATTCCACGATTGCTCGACCTGTTCAAGTTGCTATGTAAGAGCTGTTAGTTGACTAGTCGCACAAGTCACTTCTTGTTCCATCATATCCCACAAGTGCTCGTTTGGAAACAAGTTAAGAGATTGTGCTGGCCAGGAAAGTTGCTGCATGTCTTGCAGAGCACATTGAGTTTCACGGGCAGTGCAAGTGCGAGCATTATCCTGTTGGAACAACACATCACCTTCCTTTTGCAACAACGGCAAAAGAACGAGTCTAATAACATTGTGCACGTACCTAGCGCTGGTCAGCGTCCGCTCCAGAAACACCAAAGATGAACCATGAAGTCAAGGAATGGGCCAGTATATCTTCGACGAATGTACTCTACGAGACAGCGCTCACCAGGTCTAAGTCGTAAGCGCCAGCGACCATCATTTGCGTGCAAGCTGAATCTGCTTTCATCGCTGAAGACCATGGCACACCATTGCAACTTCCAAATGATCCTCTGACGGTAGCACTCAAGCCGTGTCACGTCGATGCTGTGGGCGCCACCAGAAGACAGGCTATCAGTGTGTCTGTCCGAAGGCCCACTGCTAACAAGTGGTTCGCAACAGTTCGTGTTGACATGTGTGAGCTTACAAGGCGTCTCATCTGTGCTGCGGTAGCTGTACCATCTGTCACTGCTGTCATTATAGTATGACGATCATGGCGAGCGTCTGTGCTACGTGGACGTCCAGAACCTCATCAACGGGTGTGTGAATGTTCGCCTGATCACTGATACCAGCACCATTGTAGAACTGATACAGCATGTCGAAAATGTCTGGCAGTTCTCCAAAAGGACCACGTCACCGTTCGGAAGGCCACGATTTGATCCCTTTCAAACTCGCTCAGTTGGCTGTACGAAGCACAAGTGTGTCTCCGTGACATGGTTGCCTGATTGCTTCACATGTCTGCACCACTCTGAGCCTTCTGGCTGTGAGCATTCCATACTACAAAGATGGCGCTGTGGCAGCTATGTCACTACGCTATATGTTTCCAGACGACGTTGAAACCATTATCAGTGCTTCTGCTATCCCTCCAGTGGCATGTTCTGTCATCGTCATCGTTCAAGGTGAACTAATTTTTTCCCAAGTTAAATTGACATCGCTAACTACAAATCAACAGGGGAGAAATCTGTAGGGAATCCTGTATATTTTAATTTATTGCTAACGTACTAATACTGTACGAAAAATAAGAAATGATATCAGTAATTCTGTTGTTATTTGGATTTATTTTACTTCATATTGATGAAAGAGTTCCCGGGTGAACAGCGTGGTGTTTGTGTCCAACGAGCACAATATTTCGGCAAGCGACCACGTTGCTATCGTCATGTGCACTGACGAACGACGGCCGATGCACTGGCGCCGTGTTTTTATCTCCTCTCTAGTTGTTTGAACGCGGTTCGTGCCTAGTCGCGGAGCGTCCAACAGCCGTTCCGTTCGCGGTCCTCGCGCAGGGGATCGGGCTGGAGGCATCTTCTTAGTATCTCTGCCCGCTCTTAAAGTCAGTTCGTGGTGGGATGTCTTCTTTCTTCTTTTAATCAGATTCATAGCCGGTTCCCAGGCCTTGCTAAAGATGTAACCGCTATCTCTATTGATCAGTGGTTCTCGTACTCCGATCTCGATAGATTCTTCAATACACAATCCTAGTATTTGGTCGTCGTATCAGAAAATTGGTCTTATTGTAATTAATTCCTTGTAATTCCGAAAGGCAATGATCAGCAGCCAGCTGCTGTGGCCGAGCGGTTCTAGACGCTTCAGTCCGGAAACACGCTGCTGCTACGGTCGCAGGTTCGAATCCTGCCTCGGGCATGGATGTGTGTGACGTCCGTAGGTTAGTTCGGTTTAAGTAGTTCTATGTTTTGGGAACTGATGACCTCAGATGTTAAGTCCCATAGTGCTTAGAGCCATTTGAACCATTTGAATGACCAGCAGCCGTCGACTTGTTAGGCTGCTGCAGTGTGGTGTGCTCTTGATGTTCTTGGCAACGATCTTCGGTAGTACGCACCATTTGACTGTGTAAGTCATGCCACATTCGCAGGGGATCTAGTAGACTCAGGATATCCGTATTGTTAAATCGTCCTTGACATCAGCAAGCAGAGCATGTGTCTTAATCGGTTGGCGGAAGTCAGTCTTAATGTTTATGAAGAGTTTGACGTATCATTCCCGGTAAAGCACCACAGAACGGAATAAATGCTACGCTCCCATCCTGCGGAGGTTTCTCTTCTATTTCCTCCGGTGGTACAGTTAGTGTGGGACGTAGAGCTATTCGAATTGGCTTCTCTGTGGAGCCGTTTATTCGAACAACCGACTTCATATGTTCATGTTCTGGGTTAAGCGTCTCAATGTCAAACAGGATACGGGCACTGTGAACCAAAGGTTTCAGGACGCCGTTTCTCTGTGCTGGGTGGTGGTAGCTGTTTGCATATAAGTAAAGGTCGGTGTGCTTCTTCTTTCGGTACAAGCTGTGGCCCAATGTGCCGTCTACTCTTCTTTTAACCAGGACATCCAGAAAGGGAAGCACTCCATCCACTTCGACTTCCATGGTAAACTTGACGTCCTGGTGTATAGAATTGAGATGTATGAGGAAACCATTCAGCTTGTCTCTACCACGTGGCCATATGACAAAGGTGTCGTCAACATAGCGGAAGAAACAAGGCTTTCTCCTCGAAAGGTTCCATGAACAAGTTGATGACGACTGAAGGAAGTGGATTCCCCATGGCTACTCCTTCCGTCTACTCATCGTACCCACCGTCGAAGAGAAAGGATGTCGACGTCAGGACATGCCTAAGAAGATTGGTCGTCTCTATGTCAAATTTCTGGCCAATGGGTTCCAAGGATTCCTGCGAAGGCACTCTCGTGAATAGAGAGACAACATCGAAATTCACAAGGATGTCCGAATCACGAAGTCTGAAGTTGTTAAGAAGCCAGACTAAATCCACTGACTTACGAATATTATGTGGACATTTTCCAACACAAGGGATAAGCATATCCTTCAGGTATTTTACACGTGAGCACGTCGGAGCACCAACGTTGCTGACAATCCTGCATAATGGCCCTCCCTCTTTGTGTGCCTTGCGAGTCCGTAAAGTCTCGGTGGAACACATGCTCTCTGTCGTAGCTTCTTCATGCTCTCTGTCGTAGCTTCTTCAGAGCATCGTGTGGTAAGCCTGTTTCCCTGAGACGAACCATGGCCTTCCTTTCCACTCTCTTGTTACGATCAGTGTTGATCTTCCGATACGGACTGTCTTGTAGCAAGCCCCGCATTCTGATGAGGTAAGATCACAGCTGTGTTGCCTTTGTCGGCTGGTAAGACCATGATAGCTGGCTCTTCTCGTAGCTCCTGTACGGCCACACTCTCCCTCCTAGAGATGTTCGCTTTCACTGGTTTAGTTTGAGTGAGAGCTCGACAGGTTTCACGACTTTCTTCTCAGCTGCATCAGGTGGAAGTTGTTAGTAGTATTGAATAACGATGGTAGAATTCGACACCGACAAAGACTAATTCAGAGATGGTCTGCAGTAATTCCACATATGATACACGAATGTCTTGCTCAACTATTTTAAGACCAATGCATGACAGAGAGTGTAGATTCTCATTCACTTTAATTTTACATTGAGGCACTTAGTTTTCCTTAACCTAACTTATGACCTTTCAGAGGGTAAGGCATTTGATCTGCTGTGCTAAACACAATTCGAAATTCTGCTTACTCAACAGATACAGCTAAATTTTAAGTCAACCCTTGCCAGACTTTATGCACTCCTAAGAATAGATTGACAAAATAGTGTTTGCTATTTGGCATATTTTCAGTTTTTTGAAACATGATGACCTATAATCCATAAATGTAGAACACTTTGCCGGTAAGGACCGAATGTCAACAATTCGGCTAAGTGTTTTAAGTTTTCGCCACCCATAAGCTTCAGGATATCTACAGAGAGGCCGTAACAGGTAAAGGCAGCATTCTGTTGCATAATGTCTACTACAAACAGCACTTCAGAAATAAGTTTTAATGCAAACGTCAGATAGACCAGATAGTTTCAGCCTTTACCGCTCTTTTCTATAATAAGTTCTAATGAGGTTAAAAACTTTTTCTGGGCGCTACAGTCTGGAACCGAGCTACCGCTACGGTCGCAGGTTCGAATCCTGCCTCTGGCATGGATGTGTGTGATGTCCTTAGGTTAGTTAGGTTTAATTAGTTCTACGTTCTAGACGACTGATGACCTCAGAGGTTAAGTCGCATAGTGCTCAGAGCCATTTGAACCATTTAAAAACTTTCCTGTTTCTGCCAACTAACATCTTCGTGTATTATAATTAAAGTTTTCTCTTATAACTTCTTATTAATGCCACCTTTCATTTCTCCTCTCTAAAAGATTCAGAATATTTTATCACATTGCGGATATTTTTAATTTTCTTTTCCCTTCTTTTATTTATCTAATGTCTAGCATTATCACTGAACATTCGTCACTAAGGCCTCCATTAGACGGGTAGGACGAACTTGTCTTTCGATGTCATAGTTGAGCACGGTAAATCTTTTACTTCTCCTTGACATTCTGCTTGAAAACAGAATGTAGTTCCTTCTGGGTGGGTTGAGTCGTGTGTCAACGTGGACAGGAACGTCTACTGCACGAAGCAAATTGGCGGCAGCAGGTCCGTCTCGTCCACCATGGAGTAAGAGGCGTCGACAGCAGAGTGGCCCACGGTCATCAACGAAGACAACCGACAGACCTCGGCTCTGCGACCCTGCTCTCCGCAGGCCGAACAGGTCACTCACCGGAAGCGGAAATCTTGCTTCTGGTGGGTGACAAAACAATGACTGCAAGAGAGCAACCGGTGTCCCCGCTGCGGCCTTCGTTGGCGCAGGTGGGGTCCGGCGCCCTAGTCCTGGAGGGCGGGCGCGGCCACAGGAGGGGCCTCCAGCGCTGCTGCGACGGCTGCAGTGATGGGAACTGGAGACAAGGGGGACGGGCGGCGAAGACCTGCGCCGGAGGCTGCAGCGTGGAAGCAGAGAGACAGGACTGCTCATGAGCGCAGATAATGGATAAACAAGTGTCTAAAGAGTGGTCTTTCAGCTTCAGAAGATCAGTCCGTAAGGTTATCATGTGGGGCGTGGACAAGAATCATATCACGAATGAATGGCGAACAATAAGACTGCTTCCAATGGTGGTTGCCACAGAGTAAACGACAGTCACGGGAGAGACTTGCAGCGTAGCAATCCATTCCCTGTATGACTTTGCGGTAAGCTTCTGACAACAGAACAACTTTTGATTTTCCGTCGCCACATGGAACTGAGAGTCAAAATAATAGGCTAGAAGTCAACGCGTCGCAGGACAGAACATGAGGCTCCGTATCGGGATGCAACTGCTGCAGAAGGTGATAAAATTTCGTGCCTACATATGCGAGGAAAAATGCGCGACGCTGTACTTAGCCAGTGACATCATGAGCAATAAAGTGTTGCTCCAGACGAGCCACGTAGATGCCCCAAAGCTCTACGGAACTGTCGAACTTGGGAAACCGCGGCATGGAGCTCCAGAAGCGGAGAAGCAGGGTGGGATCCCTCAAAAGGAGGGGTGGACATCGCCTGTAAACGCTGAATAGTGAGCTCGTTTGTTTGTTGCATGTGATCCAACAGCGCAGTGAGTCGCCCTGTGGGTTCATCAGGACCTGGAATACCGTCTTCCACAGCAGACAACAACCGAGCAAACGCGGGAAACTCGCAAACCACTCATCGCCACAAACGTATCTGCGCTAGTAGAATACAAAAGCGGAAACGCAAGTCCAAAAACAATTTTTTGGACTCACCAAAACGAAACAATAATACAATGTCCAAAGAATAACCGACTCGATCCCAACTGCGGATCAACACAAAATGGTTCAAATGGCTCTGAGCACTATGGAGCTTAACTGCTGAAGTCATCAATCCCCTAGAACTCAGAACTACTTAAACCTAACTAACCTAAGGACAACACACACATCCATGCCCGAGGCAGTATTTGAACCTGCGGTCGCAGCGGTCGCAGCGGTCGCGCGGTTCCAGACTGTAGCGCCTAGAACCACTCGGCCACATTGGACGGCGGATCAACACAAATACAAAGTAACATATAATAATAATAATAATAATTATTATTATTATTATTGTAATAAAAAAGACCCGATTCTTCAATGGCAGCGAACACAAACAGATCTACAACGTCAAGAGGTTCGGCGACTATACCAAGAGGTCGACCAGCTAGAAGAAGCGTTTGGCCGTGGCTGGCGGGGCGGCAGCCTTGTATCCTGCCAAGCAGGGTGTCGAACTTTTCGCCGGCAGTGCGCCTTATAAAGCCCTTTGGCGGATGTATCTGCCGGAACTATTTTCCATCACATTCCTAACGTAGCAAATTTGTTCCTAGGCTACCTGCGACCTCAGGTGAAGCTGTTCTGCAGGCTCCTCGAACGGGTAGCGGTCCCTGGCGGCTGTTGGTGGAGACCTGGTGGTGTGGTGTATTGTATTGTGGCCGCCGGTAAGTCTTTGTTTTGACAACACAAGCGACGTAGGTGTTCCTGGTTATATAAAACATATTATGCAGGCATCCCATGATAGTTGGACGTAAAGTGGGATGCTGATGCAGTAGGCGCTACGATGTCCGAAGTGTGCGGCCACAGCAGTGTCTTATGGTATATGTATGGTGGTAATAGGTTTACGTTACAAGTATCATAACCTATTCTAAGCAGAAGGTCCAAGAGGCGAATTATTGTAAAGAGAAATGCTACCGAGTGCTCTGAAGGACCTACCACTTCTAAAACTAAAACCAATACTGCGGAAAATAAACTCCTCCTGGCCACACGTTATGTAATGTTGTGTACTCCTTGGTTGTCAAAGGTCCTGCAACGTCTGTACCTATTTCTTAATTGATTGTCTTGAGTGATTCCTCAAACAAATATTCACACGAGATATTTCTTGGAATTCCTTGTATGTATTGTTCATTGTCGACATTATTTTACCGTCAACGATAAGAGTTGTAAAGTTGATATTGGTCCTTAATACTGGTTATCAGAGTTGGTTTAAAGTTTTCTGAGCTGACCATCTGTGTTCCAGTGTTTTAAAGTTTTGGAGAGACTAACAGTAATCTCTTTTTAATGTGTGTTTTTATAGTGGCTTGGCACCTTACCAGTTCCATCCTGATCCTACCATTTCTGACAGCAAAAGTACATTAATATGGAGTGAGTACGCACTTCGCCTTTATGTCGGCTATCACTCTACTGTTGACACTTCCAGTGGTGTCTGAATTACTGTGTTGGAATGGCAACCCACTGATCCACAAGAACCGAAAACAAAGAAGGTAGCGTTATTGCACGTCGCTGTCTGGAGCGGAGCCGACGTTCTAACGTATCCCAAAAGTGGTCCATTGTGTTCAGGTAGCGGGCAGGCCAGTCCAGTTCAGGAATGTTGTTGCCCACACATCGTTGTCTCACGGGTGTCGCTTTATAGCGGAGTAAAGCTGCTATAAACAGTAATCATCTCCTAACTGTTCCTATGGAGCGCGAAGAAAATGTACAAACGTCCTCATGCACTTAACGTTTTCTTAATCACAATAAGTGGCCACATGGTAACCAAGAAAAATACGCCCGTACCACAGTACACATGAAAGCAAGTACCGTGCACCAGGTATTCGCAAATTCAAACGGTTCCATGGGACTGCCACAAGGTATAACGTGATTCATCACTCCACATCATTCATGTCCAGTCATCTACTGCCAAATGGTGTCGCTCCTAACACCATCTCAAGCATCCCTTAACACTGGCAACATAATTTAGCGGCTCACGTGGAACTGCTCGACTATTACAGTCCATGCTTCTTAACTCCGCACGCAGGTGAAATCATGGCTGGTTGAAGATCACTGATGGTAGCGCTTGCTAACTCACGAGTCACCCCTTCTGTTGATTTCTTGCCAATTTTACAGCCACCCTCCGGAGCGCTCAACGACCGCCGTCCGTTAGTATATGACAGCCTGGACTATATTAGAAGGAAGGTCAGCGCTGGCCGTAATTTTGATGATTTATTAACAGTAAAATCGATTTTAGATTAGATGATGATCATCTTCAGTGCTTTATCGTACAAATTAAAGCTCTTATGCACTGGTATCTAGTTATTAGCAGTAACAGAAGCTATGAAACGGTCACAATAACTGACTAGGTTTCCACTTCACAGTCACACCACCATCAGTCGACATGGGCAGGTTTAGAAACACTGAAATTTACGTGGTGGATTTGTTACTCAGGTGAAATCCATGGCTGGTTGAAGATCACTAAGCTCCCCTGACCAACCCGTTCTGTAGTTACTGCTTTCTACCAACAATATGGCATTCCCTGCCACCATGTACACCGGCGGGTCCCCCGTGGCGACACATAGTGGTCAATTTTGGACTACGCAGGGGTGTCCGAATACTTTTGATCAGACAGTCGATACATTTTAACTCTACTGGTAGGTCAATTGGACAACATTGATTAATTTACTGATAGACATAGACCGACTGCCGTGTCATCCTCAGCGCACACGCGTTACAGGATGCGGAAATGGAGGGACATGTGGTCAGCACACCGCTCTACGGCCGTATGTGTTGCCATCACCAGTCTAAGATTTATATAGACTGTCAAATGACCGTCACTGTATAACCGATAGTTACTTCTGCTGCATTTGTACAAGCCAAGATAAATCATCCATATCAAAATAGTGATAATAGTAATAACAATTATTCCATTCCATCTTGGCGTGTTGGTACAGAAATCTTCTATTGCTCCCTCTTCATTAACAGTCCTATGTTGCAGAATGTTCTTTATTGACTTAAGAATGACGCGTTTCGCCCGGAAAGGGTATCACTACGTTATGTTAAGAGATCAGAAACTTTCTGCCAAAAAGCGTCCCTCAGAAAGACATGATACTGCATAAAAAGTACTAAAAGGCAACTTCACGGAGACATCATTCATATGTATGGACTATCAGAATACGGACGGGCCTCTGGGACCGTTGTAGTGTCCGGCTGTTTAGAGTTTGCGCGCCATGTCCTGTTTTGCTCTGCTACACCTGTCGTCACTACCACGACGTTGCCTTTTAGTATGTTTTATGTGGTATCACGCCCTCTTGACGGTTGGTTTTTGGCACAAAATTTCTGATCTTTTAATATAAAATGATAATTCCCTATCCGGGCTAAACGTGTCGTTCTTAAGTTAATAAAGAACATTCTGTGACGTACGACTGTTCTTTAGATAGTAATTATAATTTAAGCAGTCAGATATTTGTTGAGTGGGTATATCATTATGAGAAAAAGATAGAGAAGCATGCTCTCTAGCAACGAGATAAGTCATATTTAATATTTTACAGTGTCCCACCAAGTACTGATGTGCTTATCATCGTTTCGGTGTTGATTTCTCGTTGCTTGCGGAAGTTCTTTTTTATAACCTTAATTCCAATAAGTGTATATAACCTAAAGTAGCTGCCTTAAATAGCTGCAAATATTACTAAGCGCCAACAATTATTTATGTATCGTACAATATAATTGTTTTTTATCTTAAGCCCTTCTTTCCTTGAAGAAACTTTCAATAATTCTGAAAATGATGCCAATCAGAATACTATCATTTTGTCACTCTCATAAAACAGTTGACAATTCCTATTCCTCATGTGTATCTACAAACTGTTAGTGGTATTTTACTTCCTGTACGTGCTGTATTTTCGATAAAACGAACAATGTATATATTTTACAGACGCTTACACCAACTTTTAGGTAAACGACGTTTCCGAAGTGCAGCGTCAAAGTAAGTTTCAGTACTAATAAAACGAGTTCGTATTTTACGTGACACTTCAACGGTAAGTACATGCAATGGAGCCCTTACTAAAGGTCTTCCGATATCTGAGCTGCTAAATTGACCAAACTCGTTTAACGATGATGCAGCCAATCGCTCTGGGGATCTAGGTCAGTGAGCAGATGAGGTTGTGACCTCATTCTTGCCAACGCTTTAGGATGACCTCATCGGTAACGCTTTGTCGGAAGCGGCAGTCTCTCCGCAGTAATATTACGTAGTAACGTAACTCTAGAGGCAACGCGCAACATTCGTTTCTTTTTGTGTGTCACATCTTTCATTTTTTAACCATTCTCGGAATTAAAGAAGTTGATATGACAACAAGGAGTACCTATTTGTATGATAAGTTTACTACAGAATATGAAATTGTTTCTCGATCATATTCAATAAATATGAACTGTTTAAAGAAAGAGACAAATAAAATGTTTCAACAAAAATTAAGACACAGTCACCGCTACATTGGATAGAAATGAATACAGGAGGTCTGTAAATCACGATTAATAAATTTATATCTGCATATCAGTCCAATATACACCCCCTAAAGCACATACGAACGGTGAGTTATTGTGTTTGCGGTATAATTCGTTATAACTCGACACGTATTGACGGTGATTTTGATTATGATGTAATGATTTGTGTATAAGGACTCATCAAAGCAAAGAAAAATAATTTTGCACTGTACGTAGGAATCTAATCGTTTTGCATGAAACAACGCTAATAGAAGATGTTTTTACTCTAAATTCCAAAATTCTGGCTGAGATTAGCTCTTCTGTACATAAAAATTCCTAATATTCTAGGTTTCCAGAGTAATTTAAACATTAACAACTTTTTACGTTATCATTCCAGGTAGAGTCATAACACTGACGATCACTTGTCTGTACTATAAACGAACCTATACAGAGCTAAAAAAAAAAAAAAAAAAATGAGATTCGACACCGAAGCAATTCTAATAGCCACTTTGACAGATGAATGTCAATAAAAATTTCCTTTTGTGGAAAATAAAGTAATGTTTTAGCGATCCACAAGGCAACAATATCTTAACAATACAAATAATTCACTGACTGTCGCTAACTCACAAATTATGATGTAATACAAAAAACGGAGAAAGTTCTTACTGTTAACTAGCAGGTGGATACAACCAACAAACAGAATTTCAAATTCGAGGCATTCTCAAGGATAGTGCGACATGGACCGTAGAAAATCTCGAAGAAAATTTATAAACTAAGATGCAGCTGCTTTATCTCCGAAGGAAGAGACAATATTGCTTGTAAAATTCACACAAAATACTGTAATTCCAGTAGCACCAAAATGCCGTGGAAAAGAATATGCAAGTTTTCTACTGCTTAGCGCAAATGGCTCTGAGCACTATGCAACTTAACTTCTGAGGTCATCATTCGTCTAGAACTTAGAACTAATTAAACCTAACTAACCTAAGTACATCACACACATCCATGCCCGAGGCAGGATTCGAACCTGCGACCGTAGCGGTAGCTTAGCACACCCTGAGTAAGATCCTCGAAACGTGCTATGTATAATATGATTAGCATTTTTTGCCAGAGCATTCATCGTTTGTGACTCTTTCTGTGCTTTACTTGTTTTTATTTTTTTGTACTTCGCTTCACGGAGCTTATCGTCAGTGTTTCTCTTTGGTACTTGTAAAATTTGTGAGAGACATTGCACACTGGCACTGTATTTCTACGCGAAGAGAGGTTTTCGTCAGTTGTAAGAGATGACTGACATCTCGGATGTAGTTTTTGAATGTCACTGACTGGAATTCCATATAAATTTACGTTACGTATCGTTAAATCTCAGCCGAGTCCTTAGATATATTCCGCTTCTCTGAACGATCCATTAGTTCCCAGAACGAAATTTTTACTCTACAGTGGAGTGTGCGCTGATGTGAAACTTCCTGGCGGATTATAAATGTGCGCCGGACCGAGACTCGAACTCGGGACCTTTGCTTTTCGCGGGCCAGTGGTCTGCCAACTGAGCTACCCAAGCACGACTCACGACCCCTCCTCACAGCTTTAATTCCGCCAGTACGTTGTCTCATACCTTCCAAACTTCGCAGAAGCTGTCCTGCATATCTTGCAGAACTAGCACTCCCGGAGGCAAGGATATTGCGGAGACATGGCTTAGCCACAGCTTGGGGGATGTTTCCAGAATGAAATTTTCACTCTGCAGCGGAGTGTGCGCTGATATTAAACTTCCTGGCAGATTAAAACTGTGTGCCGGACCGAGACTCGAACTGGGGACCCTTGGAAGGTAGGACACGTGGTACTGGCGGAATTAGAGCTGTGAGAACGGGTCGTGAGTCGTGCTTGGGTAGCTCAGTTGGTAGAGAACTTGCCCGAGAAAGGCAAAGGTTCCGAGTTTGAGTCTCGGTCCGGAACACAGTTTTAATCTGCCAGGAAGTTTCAAATCAGCGCACACTCCACTGCAGAGTGAAAATTTCATTCCGGAATCATCCCTCATGCTGTGGCTAGGCCATGTCTCCGCAATATTCTTTCTTCCACGAGTGCTAGTTCAGCAAGGTATGCAGGACAGTTTCTGCGAAGTTTGGAAGGTAGGAGACGTGGTACTGGTGGAATTAAAGCTGTGAGGACGGGTCGTGAGTCCTCCTTGGGTAGCTCAGTTGGTAGAGAACTTGCCCACGAAAGGCAAAGGTCCCGATTTCGAGTCTCGGTCCCAGTCAGTAAATCTCGATCCATTAGTTTCTCTTGGAACAAAATGCAGAGCCCTGACTGCATAGTGTATAGCTGAGAACAGTTCTTATGAAACGCTACAACGAATGCTAAACCAGGATAATGCATCTTATCAATACCCTGCCTGCGTTTCCTCTACTACCTCAGTATGACTTATCCGAGCTGAAATACCGATTTTCCGAGTACTCAGACGTAACAGTAACAGTTTCCCATAGTCTTTGACATGGTACACCAGTTTGCGTCTACAGAAGAGTTTGGTGGCAGACATATCAATTGCTAACTGTCAACCGAGCAGGGCCAGCAGCAGTTTCTCTGATTCATTCCAATTACAGGGGATGACATCATCCAGTCCACATGTTAAATATATGCCGGCACGTGTTAGGTTCTTATGGCAAACCCTTATCAGTCAGCTATTTTTTCGTTTTATATACTTTATTCATCTATTTTCTCATAAAGGACAGCCGGACGTAAAGTGTTCTACTCGCAATATTCAATATTGTGACGTCTGCTACCCAAGCTGGAAGTAGTTCCAGTTGGAGAGCTACCAATCTGTATCTGTACCGAACTGAAGTCTGCCTGCGTTGCTGTTACGTAGGGGTATGGGAAAGGATGAGTTGCACAGCACGCATCGTTACTCCCATAGAACGTTGTGCGAAACACTTTGCCTGCTTTATCTTTTATGACTTGTCCATTTTCCGAGGTCCGACAAGTAACTGTGAAAGAGTCTGCTTCATATGAACATATAAACCTCTTTACTTGCACAGTGTTACGACATGATGGCGTCCGTTGGTGGCGTTAATGGTAATATGAATTAGAAATAATACACTTTTGTGACTAATAATTATCGTAGTTCATACCAACTCAATACGTTACAAACGAAAGGCTATAAATTCGTAAGCCTTTAGTGAATAATTCATCCTGGTTCTTTTTTTTTTTTTTTTTCTTTTTTTGGCACTAAAATTATGACCAAACAATTTGAACAGCTGAACCAATCGGTGCCGTCCATTCGAATCCGTAGAGCGTGTGTGACTTGTGTTCTTAAGTAAAGAGTATAACAGTTATATATTTTCTTTATGAATTCTACACTGCACTTAAATATCTGGGTCTTTTCAACATTTCCTTAATTTTGGTTTGATGTACTGGTTTTCTGACTGGTGCCTTCTGCTGGAACCATGTCTGTCATGTCCCTAATTTTGCGACCAATTGTGGATCTCGTCACTGATTGTTGATTTTCACTTCCCATTCATTATTGTTTGAGATTTTTCCTTGAACCTTACTTTTGCTCTTTTCAGCTTCACATCCGTTGCTCTGAAGTACTTTCGGAATCCGACCATAATTGAGCTTAATGTTTAGATTATCATATCGATGGTTTAGAGGTAGCGTCCTTGATTCGTAATAAAAACGTTCTCGCTCCCGGGTTCAAAATCTGCCACTGCTTAAATGTGGATTCATAATCACCATTGGCGACCGAAGGCTTCCGGCATAAGAAGTCAGCTACATTCTGTCAACGACCTACTTTGTTATAGACAATCGCGTCATCTGCGAACAGTCTTAAAGAGCGCCCAAACATTTCGATCATTTTTATAGAGAGTAAAATTAATGCTCCTAACACATTTCCTTGGGGTACCCCAGACATTACTTTTATCTCTGTTGATTTTCTTCCATTGAGACCGACGTTTTGAATTCTGACTGAAAAGAAGTCTTCAGTTCAGTGGGGAATCTGGTCCGAAGTCGGCAAGTCTTTGCGAGACGGTGTGACATGCTCTCCTGAAGTCAAGGAACACGGCATCAACCTGAGCGCCGTTGTCTGAAACGCTATGGGTCTCATGGAGGATTAGAGCGACTTGAGTTTGACAAGATCTCTGTTTGCGGAATGTATGCTGATTTTTCTGGCTCAGATTTTCGTTTTCAGAAGTCATAATTATTGAGCATAAAACATGTTCCACAATTCTGCAACAGATTGAAGTCAACGATATATGTCTATAACCTTATGCAGCTGATCAGCGGTCTTTCTTGAAAATGGAAATAACTTCCTTATATTCCCAGTCTAACAAAAATGTCTGTCAGCAGCCATGTGCGATAAGTGTGGGCTGTAGAGAAAGGAACAGAGTGTTACTGTGGCCTTTATACAGTCCGAACAATCAGCTGCAGTGTTGGCTGATTGAATGAGGTGTGGTTGCGAAAGGCAGACTCTGTAACAGTAGCGCCAACGGGTATGGACTCTGTTGACTACTGTCGACGAAAGTAGGCCCATTATTCCGTGAAAAAAGTTTAACAATTTATCAAACCACAAGGGTGATAATTTAGAATGTAGTGGGCAGCAAGTGACCTATGAGCAGAATCGTGTGGTAGCACAGCAGAAGCTAGCAGGAGACTGCGCCCTTGCCGACACAAATCATGTATCAGCTAATTTAGGCAGCTGGAATATTTAACATCATCTGCGGCCGGCGGCATCTGGCAGAAACGAGTTGAGCCCTTGACTTCAATGTCTAGTTGGAGTATTGGCGATGGCAACCAAAGGGTGGTCTCGCCTCGAAGAATCCAGTTCGATGATCGGAGTTATCAGGGGCAGATAACCGCACATCGACCAGCGGCTTCACCAAGGTCGTGACAATGTTAAGTGAAGTGAAGTAATTGTTCCGACGAACGTTTCATACAGAGCCTGCCCCGGTCGTATTCGCGGCACTGAAAGGGGAACTGTTACCAGCTGAACATGGAGCACATTTATGCTCGCTCCCGCTAGGTGTTTTAGGAGAAGAAGTTGCCTACCGTCACGTTATGACCTGTGGAAGCTCCGTGTTGTGCGATACTCCAGTTCACCACTGACAGCACAACGCCACAATGCAGGGTGCCACAGCCACACCCCTGCAGCGCCCAGCTGCAGAATTACTTGGGTGGCTGTCCAACATATCCCTTGGCTGGTTGATTAGGCCACCCTGAAGCTGATACGGAAACATCTTTTTAACTGATGAAAAGCCACTCCAGGTGTCCTTGTAGAGCACAACCGGTCAGCTTTTAAGGTAGGCCTTTATCAAGTGTATCTGAAAGACTGCAGCTGCGCTCGCGAGCACGCTGCTTCTGGGATTCAGAGAGGCGCGCCCACTCCTCATCGAATCCCATCGACAAACCAACAACGATGCCATTCTGGGTGTGCCTATGAGGCAGTTTCCTGCAACCTACTAGATGAATACTGGGATGTTCCCACGGCCCACCTCAGTTATATGATTCGGAAACACAATTTCGCAAGGGATAAACCTAGACCAATACCGACTGTATCCACAAATTCTGCACTGGAGGGGAATGTGTGGAGATAGTATCACTCCAAAATCTAGATTAACAGACTGATCGCATGTAGATACGGAATGCGGCAGTGTAAAAGAAGAAGATTTCAATACTCCCATGGTGTAAATCTTTTCTGTTATAAGGAGGTGTACTATCGAGTTCCTTCCCGCATGAACCATGGACCTTGCCGTTGGTGGGGAGGCTTGCGTGCCTCAGCGATACAGATGGCTGAACCGTAGGTGCAACCACAACGGAGGGGTATCTGTTGAGAGGCCAGACAAACGTGTGGTTCCTGAAGAGGGGCAGCAGCCGTTTCAGTAGTTGCAGGGGCAACAGTCTGGACAATTGACTGATCTGGCCTTGCAACACTAACCAAAACGCCTTGCTGTGCTGGTACTGCGAAAGGCTGAAAGCAAGGGGAAACTACAGCCGTAATTTTTCCCGAGGACATGCAGCGTTACTGTATGGTTAAATGATGACGGCGTTCTTTTGGGTAAAATATTCCCGAGGTAAAACAGTCCCCCATTCGGATCTCCGGGCGGGGACTACTCAGGAGGACGTCATTATCAGGAGAAAGAAAACTGGCGTTCTACGGATCGGAAAGTGCAATGTCAGATCCCTTGATCGGGCATGTAGGTTAGAATATTTAAAAATAGAAATGGATAGGTTGAAGTTAGATATACTGGGAATTAGTGAAGTTTGGTGGCAGGAGGAACAAGACTTTTGGTCAAGTGAATACAGGTTTATAAATACAAAATCAAATAGGGGTAATGCAGGAGTAGGCTTAACAATAAATAAAAAAGTAGGAGTGCGGGTAAGCTACTACCAACAGCATAGTGAACGCATTATTGTGGCCAAGATAGACACGAAGCCCATGCCTACTACAGTAGTAGAAGTTTATATGCCAACTAGCTCTGCAGATGATGAAAAAATTGATGAAATGTATGATGAGATAAAAGAAATTATTCAGGTAGTGAAGGGAGACGAAAATTTAATAGCCATGGGTGACTGGAATTCGAGAGTAGGAAAAGAGACACAAGGAAACATAGTGGGTGAATATGGATTGGGGGAGAAAAATGAAAGAGGAAGCCGTCTGGTAGAATTTTGCACAGAGCATAGGTAACACTTGGTTCAAGAATCATAAAAGAAGGTTGTATACATGGAAGAATCCTGGAGATACTAGAAGGTATCAGATAGATTATATAATTGTAAGACAGAGATTTAGGGACCAGGTATTAAATTGTAAGACATTTCCAGGGGCAGATGTGCACTCTGACCACAATCTATTGGTTATGAACTGTAGATTAAAACGGAAGAAACTGCAAAAAGGTGGGAATTTAAGGAGATGGGACCTGGATAAACTGACTAAGCCAGAGTTTGTACAGAATTTCAGGGATAGCATAAGGAAACAATTGACAGGAATGGGAGAAGGACATACAGTAGAAGAAGAATAGGTAGCTTTGAGGGATGAAGTAGTGAAGGCATCAGAGGATCAAGTAGGTAAAAAGACGAGGGCTAGTAGACATCCTTGGATAACAGAAGATATATTTAACTTAATTGATGAAAGGAGAAAATATAAAAACGCAGTAAAAGAAGCAGGCAAAAAGGAATAAAAACGTGTCAAAAATGAGATCGACAGGAAGTGCAAAATGGCTAAGCAGGGATGGCTAGAGGACAAATGGTTCAAATGGCTCTGAGCACTATGGGACTTGACATCTGTGGTCATCAGTCCTAGAGGACAAATGTAAGGATGTAGAGGCTTATCTCACTAGGGGTAAGATAGATACTGCCTACGGAAAATTAAAGAGACCTTTGGAGAAAAGAGAGCCACTTGTATGAATATCGAGAGCTCAGATGGAAACCCAGTTCTAAGCAAAGAAAGGAAAGCAGAAAGGTGTAAGGAGTATATACAGGGTCTATACAAGGGCGGTGTACTTGAAGACAATATTATGGAAACCGAAGAGGATGTAGATGTAGATGAAATGGGAGATACGATACTGCGTGAAGAGTTTGACAGAGCACTGAAAGACCTGAGTCGAAACAAGGCCCCGGGAGTAGACAACATTCCATTGGAACTACTGACGGGCTTGGGAGAGCCAGTCCTGACAAAACTCTACCATCTGGTGAGCAAGATGTATGAGACAGGCGAAATACCCTCAGACTTCAAGAAGAATATAATAATTCCAATCCCAAAGAAAGCAGGTGTTGACAGATGTGAAAATTACCGAACTATCAGTTTAATTAGTCACGGCTGCAAAAGACTAACGCGAATTCTTCACAGACGAATGGAAAAACTGGTAGAAGCCGTCCTCGGGGAAGATCAGTTTGGATTCCGCAGAAATGTTGGAACACGTGAGGCAATACAGACCCTACGACTTATCTTAGAAAATAGATTAAGGAAAGGCAAACCCACATTTCTAGCATTTGTAGACTTAGAGAAAGCTTTTGACAATGTTGACTGGAATACTCTCTTTCAAATTCTAAAGATGGCAGGGGTAAAATACCGGGAGCGAAAGGCTATTTACAATTTGTACAGAAACCAGATGGCTGTTATAAGAGTCGAGGGGCATGAAAGGGAAGCAGCAGTTGGGAAGAGAGTGCGTCAGGGTTGTAGCCTGTCCCTGATGTTATATTGAGCAAGGAGTAAAGAAAACAAAGGAAAAATTCAGTGTAGGTATTAAAGTCCATGGAAAAGAAATAAAAACTTTGAGGTTCGCCGATGACATTGTAATTCGGTAGAGACAGCAAAGGACTTGGAATAGCAGTTGAACGGAATGGACAGTTTTTAGAGAGGAGGATATAAGATGAACATCAACAAAAGCAAAACGAGGAAAGTGGAATATAGTCGAATTAAGTCGAGTGATGCTGAGGGAATTAGATTAGGAAATGAGACACTTAAAGTAGTAAAGGAGTTTTGCTATTTGGGGAGCAAAATAACTGATGATGGTCGAAGTAGAGAGGATATAAAATGTAGACTGGCAATGGCAAGGAAAGCATTTCTGAAGAAGAGAAATTTGTTAACATCGAGTATAGGTTTCAGTGTCAGGAAGTCGTTCTGAAAGTATTTGTCGAGTGTAGCCATGTATGGAAGTGAAACATGGACGATAAATAGTTTGGAGAAGAAGAGAATAGAAGCTTTCGAAATGTGGTGCTACAGAAGAATGGTGAAGATTAGATGGGTAGATCACATAACTAATGAGGAGGTATTGAATAGAATTGGGGAGAAGAGGAGTTTGTGGCACAACTTGACAAGAAGAAGGGACCGGTTGCTAGGACGTGTTCTGAGGCATCAAGGGATCACAAATTTAGCATTGGAGGGCAGCGTCGAGGGTAAAAATCGTAGAGGGAGACCAAGAGATGAATACACTAAGCAGATTCAGAAGGATGTAGGTAGCAGTAAGTACTGGGAGATGAAGCAGCTTGCACAGGATACAGTAGCATGGAGAGCTGCATCAAACCAGTCTCAGGACAGAAGACGACAACTACAACGACAACAACTGACGAGTTTCTCAGAGGCGCTCTCGAAAGTTGTACTAAACAAAGAGTCCAAAAATCAACAATTAGTGAACAACAGGAGCGTGGCAGAAGCGTTCCCATATTACCCAAGTAAAATGGAATATTATTATACAACTGTTGCTTTCAGTCTTTGATCTATAGCTATCATACTCCCATCATCCCAGAAACGTGAAAAAGTTTCGTTAACTTTGCAATTATGAGTGTTTTGTGCCTGCGGTAAACACGTCTTTAGCCAGAGAGAGAGAGAGAGAGAGAGAGAGAGAGAGAGAGACAAACGTTTTCTGCAGGTGAGTATAGTGTCAAGTGTGTGATATCCCACATTTGAATAACACTTATAGTTACAAACGAAAATTTTCGTCATTATTCACTATTCAGTCGCGTGTAATTTGAATGAATGGATTCTCTTCACCGTTGACATGGTTTACTTTCAAAGTATGTTCAATGAACAGTGAGTAGACACCAGTAAGGAGTTCTTTTAGGTTTTCAAAACAAACTGCCGTATGATATTCCTTACTCTTTTAGGCGAACATAGTGGTACATGGAAATATTACGAACGTTAGTGAAGGGGAACAACGAGGTAAATAGATTTCAGGTAATGTTGAAGCTTAAGTTAAAATGTTTAGGAAAGTGTCGAATACCTAATTTGTCCCAGCCTCAGGGCTAAGAGATCTTCCGCCAAGGTAAAAAGAAAAAAAGCTGAATGGAGGCTTCGTCCTGTTAACTTAACGCAAGGCTAATGGGACTCAGTATTTTATAATTTTATCTGTATGTAGAACAGAAACCGCGTAATAAATGCATCTTACAGGTCTCTGTAATTAACAAACAGTAATTATTTTGGTTTCCATCAGAAGATGAGATAGACTGGATGGAGGACTACCTTGAAATTTCTTACAAAAACCGTGGAAGAAAACCCCTTTTTTGTAAAATTTTATTGTACCTAAAAATATTCCTCTTTAAAACCAGTTCTGCAATATTTTTTCTATACTAATGTCGGAATCTCAAATCCATTATTTTGGTTGGATTCTACAGTTTTTTGATTTAATGGAAAACAATGCCTAAGCATTTTTCTTTGATGTGACCCAGAATTGTTTCTTAGGAGTGAACTGTAATGCATCCCAAAAAGAATGAATGTGTCATAAAATGACTGAATTTGAAATCTTCTGAAAGCTAATTGTTCAGAAGTGGCATACATTACAGTGACTACAACAGGAGCAAATCAGTAATCGGACTTAGTTCTAGGGAAAATTATATTGGAAGGTTCGACTTGCAGAAAACGCAAACATACATATGATGGCTTGCTTATGGCGCGAAATGGACACCACGTCACCAAACTAATCGCTTCCCAAAGTAGTTTAAAAAGCTGAAGGATAAACACATTTTCAATACGTCATCAGCAAAGAGATTTCTAGTAAATTTATATTAAATAAAAGCTTAATTGAGTTTAAATATCCTCATTATTATTACTCAAGTACAAGTAACAATAAAATGCTCACTTATTTGAAATTGGACGAAAGACAAAAAGGCTGTAGTGTGAAGACATTTATTGCCTGAGCTATTTTAAAAACTGAATCACGAAATTACAGCAACGATTGCTAGTCATTAGTAGAGATGCAGAGCACAGATTGATATTTGATATAGCGAGTTAACCAGAGTTGTAATATTAATACAGTGCTTTCCTCTGCCATATGAACATTTTGACATACCGACTGACAGCTGACTGTTTCCCAGAAACAGCGGTGCAACGTTTCCAGATTTGTTTTACTATTTCGTCTGCGACTTGTCCCAAACACACTGTTGTATACTATGTGACATGAATTGTTTTTCGTTATTCTAAAGCAATGATTGTCACATGACTCCTATAGGCAGGAGTGCAAGTACCTGGGGAACCGTTTTCCTTGGGTTCGGTTTACACTTGAATACAAAAACAGCTGACTGTTACTTACTTTCCACTTCGTGCAAACATATCCCTCTTTCATCATCTACATCTACATCTACATCTATACTCCGCGAGCCACCTTACGGTGTGTGGCGGAGGGTACTTATTGTACCACTATCTGATCCCTCCTTCCCTGTTCCATTCACGAATTGTGCGTGGGAAGAACGACTGCTTGTAAGTCTCCGTATTTGCTCTAATTTCTCGGATCTTTTCGTTGTGATCATTACGCGAGATATATGTGGGCGGTAATAATATGTTGCCCATCTCTTCCCGGAATGTGCTCTCTCGTAATTTCGATAATAAACCTCTCCGTATTGCGTAACGCCTTTCTTGAAGTGTCCGCCACTGGAGCTTGTTCAGCATCTCCGTAACGCTCTCGCGCTGACTAAATGTCCCCATGACGAATCGCGCTGCTTTTCGCTGGATCATGTCTATCTCTTCTATTAATCCAACCTGGTAAGGGTCCCATACTGATGAGCAATACTCAAGAATCGGACGAACAAGCGTTTTGTAAGCTACTTCTTTCGTCGATGAGTCACATTTTCTTAGAATTCTTCCTATGAATCTCAACCTGGCGCCTGCTTTTCCCACTATTTGTTTTATGTGATCATTCCACTTCAGATCGCTCCGGATAGTAACTCCTAAGTATTTTACGGTCGTTACCGCTTCCAATGATTTACCACCTATGGCATAATCGTACTGGAATGGATTTCTGCCCCTATGTATGCGCATTATATTACATTTATCTACGCTTAGGGAAAGCTGCCAGCTGTCGCACCATGCATTAATCCTCTGCAGGTCCTCCTGGAGTACGTACGAGTCTTCTGATGTTGCTACTTTCTTGTAGACAACCGTGTCATCTGCAAATAGCCTCACGGAGCTACCGATGTTGTCAACTAAGTCATTTATGTATATTGTAAACAATAAAGGTCCTATCACGCTTCCCTGCGGTACTCCCGAAATTACCTCTACATCTGCAGATTTTGAACCGTTAAGAATGACATGTTGTGTTCTTTCTTCTAGGAAATCCTGAATCCAATCACAAACCTGGTCCGATATTCCGTAAGCTCGTATTTTTTTCACTAAACGTAAGTGCGGAACCGTATCAAAAGCCTTCCTGAAGTCCAGGAATACGGCATCAATCTGCTCGCCAGTGTCTACGGCACTGTGAATTTCTTGGGCAAATAGGGCGAGCTGAGTTTCACATGATCTCTGTTTGCGGAATCCATGTTGGTTATGATGAAGGAGATTTGTATTATCTAAGAACGTCATAATACGATAACACAAAACATGTTCCATTATTCTACAACAGATTGACGTAAGCGAAATAGGCCTATAATTATTCGCATCTGATTTATGACCCTTCTTGAAAATGGGAACGACCTGCGCTTTCTTCCAGTCGCTAGGTACTTTACGTTCTTCCAGCGATCTACGATAAATTGCTGATAGAAAGGGGGCAAGTTCTTTAGCATAATCACTGTAGAATCTTAAGGGTATCTCGTCTGGTCCGGATGCTTTTCCGCTACTAAGTGATAGCAGTTGTTTTTCAATTCCGATATCGTTTATTTCAATATTTTCCATTTTGGCGTCCGTGCGACGGCTGAAGTCAGGGACCGTGTTACGATTTTCCGCAGTGAAACAGTTTCGGAACACTGAATTCAGTATTTCTGCCTTTCTTCGGTCGTCCTCTGTTTCGGTGCCATCGTGGTCAACGAGTGACTGAATAGGGGATTTAGATCCGCTTACCGATTTTACATATGACCAAAACTTTTTAGGGTTCTTGTTTAGATTGTTTGCCAATGTTTTATGTTCGAATTCGTTCAATGCTTCTCTCATTGCTCTCTTTACGCTCTTTTTCGCTTCGTTCAGCTTCTCCTTATCAGCTATAATTCGACTACTCTTAAACCTATGATGAAGCTTTCTTTGTTTCCGTAGTACCTTTCGTACATGATTGTTATACCACGGTGGATCTTTCCCCTCGCTTTGGACCTTAGTCGGTACGAACTTATCTAAGGCGTACTGGACGATGTTTCTGAATTTTTTCCATTTTTGTTCCACATCCTCTTCCTCAGAAATGAACGTTTGATGGTGGTCACTCAGATATTCTGCGATTTGTGCCCTATCACTCTTGTTAAGCAAATATATTTTCCTTCCTTTCTTGGCATTTCTTATTACACTTGTAGTCATTGATGCAACCACTGACTTATGATCACTGATACCCTCTTCTACATTCACGGAGTCGAAAAGTTCCGGTCTATTTGTTGCTATGAGGTCTAAAACGTTAGCTTCACGAGTTGGTTCTCTAACTATCTGCTCGAAGTAATTCTCGGACAAGGCAGTCAGGATAATGTCACAAGAGTCTCTGTCCCTGGCTCCAGTTCTGATTGTGTGACTATCCCATTCTATACCTGGTAGATTGAAGTCTCCCCCTATTACAATAGTATGATCACGAAACTTCTTCACGACGTTCTGCAGGTTCTCTCTGAGGCGCTCAACTACTACGGTTGCTGATGCAGGTGGTCTATAGACGTTAAGCTGTTTTATACTAGTTTTATGATTCAAGTTGAACCAAGTTGTGCAGAGCCCAGATGGAACTGAAATTTTTCACAGCTAAATGTTCATGCAAAATCGAATGTACTGCGGTCCTAGATATGCCTAAGGATGCCTCTATCTCATGCCAAGTTATAGGCCGATCCTTTTTAGTTACACTGCGCCCAGTGTAAATATTTTTTATAGCAACAGTCGAGTAAAAGATCTTTTTTTTTCTTTTCCTTTCATCAGTCTTGTGAATGGTTTGATGCAGCCCGCCCCGAATTCCTTTCCTGTCAAAACCTTCTCATTTTAGAGTAGTAACTGCCACCTACGTCCTCAATTATTTGCTACGGCAGGTATTCCATTCTCTATCATCCTCTACACTGCCTAACCGCTACAGTTTCCTATAGTACCATGGCAGTTATTCCCTGATATCTTAACAGATGTTCAAACATCCTGTCCCTTCTTCTTGTCAGTGGTTCACAGACATTTCTTCCCTCACCAATTCCGCGGGGAACGTCCACCAGACTTTCAACATTCATCTGTATCACCACATCTCAGATGCTTCGAATCTCTTCTCTTCCGGATTTCCCACAGTCGATGAATCACTACCATATAATTTTGTGCTCCAGATGTAGTTTCTCAGAAAATTGTGCCTCCAATAAAAGCTTATGTTTGGTACTAGTAAACTTCTCTGGGCTAGTTTGTTCGAATGGCTCTGAGCACTATGGGACTTAACATCTGAGGTCATCAGTCCCCTAGAACTTAGAGTTACTTAAACCTAATTAACCTAGGGACATCACACACATCCATGCCCGAGGCAGGATTCGAACCTGCGACCGTAGCGGTCGCGAGGTTCCAGGCTGAAGCGCCTAGAACCGCTCGACCACACCGGCCTCTTGGCTAGGAATGCCATTTTTGCCAATACTATCTTGCTTTTTATGTCTTCCTTGCTTCGTTCATAACGGGATATATTGCTGCCCAGATTGCAGAAATGCTTAACTTCGTATGCTTAGTGATCCCCTTTTGTCGCTGTTCTCATTACTTCTACTTATCAGCTTATATTCTATCCTCATTAGACTGTTCATGCCATCCAACAGACTCTTTAACTCGTCTTCACATACACAGTGAATAACAATGTCATCAGCGAATCTTATCATTGATATCCTTTCACTTTGATTTTTCAACCCATTCTTGAACCTCTCTTTTATTTCGTCATTGCTCCTTCGATATATAGATTGAATATTAGGGGCGAAGGGCTACATCCCTGCCTTTCACCCTTTTTAATCCGAGTACTTTGTTCTTGTTCTTTTACTGTTCCCACTTCGTTCTTGTACATAACGTATATTACCTTCTTTCCCTGTACCTTATCTTCTTTCCCTGTACCTTACCCTATTCTTCTCAGACTTTCGAACTCCTTGAACCATCTGACATTTGCGAACGACCTTTCCAGTCTCACTTCAAAAATGGTTCAAATGGCTCTGAGCACTATGGGACTTAACGTCTATGGTCATCAGTCCCCTAGAACTTAGAACTACTTAAACCTAACTAACCTAAGGACAGCACACAACACCCAGCCATCACGAGGAAGAGAAAATCCCTGACCCCGCCGGGAATCGAACCCGGGCGTGGGAAGCGAGAACGCTACCGCACGACCACGAGATGCGGACAGTCTCACTTCCATTATCAACCGCAACATCAGAACTGCCTCTATCGTACCTTTACCATTTCTGAAACCAAAACTATCTTCATTTAACAGATCCTCAATTTTCTTTTCAATTCTTTCATGTATTATTATTGTCAACAATTTGGATGCATGAGCAGCTAAGCTGAATGTGCGATAATTCTCACACTTGTCAGCTCTTGCAATTCTGAAATTGTGTAGATGATGTTTTCGCGAAAATCTGATGGCATATCGCCAGTTTCATACGATAGTCGTTCTGTTGTCTATTCCCCCAATGATTTTAAAAATTCCGTTGATATCTTATGTATCCCTATCGCCTTACTTGATTTTTAGTCTTCCTGCCGTGAAAAGCGATATACAGTCTGATGCCACACAAGTGTAAAGATCGGAAAAATACCCGGAACGTTCACGCATCATATCAGCTTTGGATAACCACTCACGTCTACCTATGGGATGAATTGTAGTTAGACACGTCCTTTGAGAGCCCGTTCGAAGCCGAATTATAAGATACAGAGAAGACATCTCATTCTACAGAATCGGACTTGGCTGGGAACGAACGAAGACCATGTAGTCTTCTGAGTTGCAGGAGTTATGCCATCAAGCAGTGAAGTCACGAAGGACAGCATAATAAGATTCCTTAGTCCATTTCAGCTGCTTTACCAGCGCTAAAACGCATGAATGCAGTGCAAAGTCGAAGTTTGGCAATGGCCACCCGCCATTCCGTAGCTGAGGGATAACGCACTTGGAATCTGCTTGCCCATCCCCACATGGTAGCGATGATATCATCCGGAGAGTGATCCGCCGTATGTAAAATATTTAGCTTCCAGATAGGTTGAGAAAGATGTATCCGCTCTTTAAAAGAGTAGCACAGTGATCAGAAAAACTTAGAAGAATTACATCAGTGGACAGAAGTTTCTTACATAGTGAAGCGGACAAATGAAACGGTCTAGTCGAATGCTATAAGTAGCTGTAAAATATGTAAAACGCTCTAATGTAGAATATCTAGAGATCCAAGCATAAAGAAGACTCAATGACACCGAGCGAGGTGGCGCAGTGGTCAGACACTGGACTCGCATTCGGGAGGACGACGGTTCAATCCCGCGTCCGGCCATCCAGATTTAGGTTTTCCGTGATTTCCCTAAATCACTCCAGGCAAATGCCGGGATGGTTCCTCTGAAAGGGCACGGCCGACTTCCTTCCCCATCCTTCCCGAATCCGATGAGACCGATGACCACGCTGTCTGGTCTCCTTCCCCAACCAACCAACCAAGACTCAATGACGCCGCTACGTCTAAGGTCAAGACAAAACTTATAATTGGGTAATTGGGAGAACGATCGACAAGACCAAAGACGCAGTTGAAATCTCAGCACCCCCCCCCCCCCCAACCAATAAAAATTTTCTTGGATTTTGACGAGATAAAGAAGTAAAATAGTCCTTGTGTGTGATCGGATGCAGATGGAGCCTAAAGAGAAATTACGGCGAGATCATAAAAACCACACCCTATACCCTCACCATAATCTAGCATTTCAAAGTCCGAGAAGGAATACCGTTCGTATAAAGCACGGCAAGCCAGTAGAACTTTTCGGGAAACATTAATAACTTACGAGGGAGAGGAACGCCTCGCTTTCCACAACACCGGCAGACGGCTGTGGCGAAGGTACAGGATTTGAATCCTCCCCAATGGAAGGTGCAGCCCCCTTGTTTTGTTTTCTCCGACATAACACTGCACACTCAGGTTGGAAACTTCGTTTCATACGACTCAGTGACAACGTACTTCTTGACTTGGAGTGGTAGGGGCTCATCAATGTTCGTTGTAGATGGGAAGAGGGGGGGGAGGGTTGGGAAGAAGGGAGTGATGAAAATCATCATCAGATAAAGAAGAAACAGGCAGTGCAGCGTCTGAATCTACCAGCATCATCAGAGTACAAGGAAGAAAATCCGCAGTAACCCCTGTCGTGGCAGACTGAGGAGGGGATGACATTGCACTAGAACACTGTAAAGGTAGAACAGTAGATTATGTCTCCGTTAACTCATAGGAACCCACAGGAACACACGTTCCTTCGAATGGAGGAGAGGACGCAGATGTAACACTCATTTCAACATCAACAGAACCAGCCTCGCGATCCTTGGCGAAATGAACAAAATCAATTAACGTCTGTGTTCAAAGCATCACCACTGGACCGGAAGAAGCACTATCTTCTCGGGAATGGGAGACTGGGAACGTGTTACGGGAAAATCTTCACCATCTGAGTCCGCTGGGGTTAAATTGTGCTACCGTTGCCGGCTTTTAAAGGCAGCAGGGACAGCATCTGAAAGTGTCGGTAACACTGGAAAGTCCAGCGGAGTGTAGGCCATTGTCTCCCCAACGTCCTCTAAGGCTAGAGAATTACTGAAAGCAGATTGCGGAGACCCTAATTCAGCTAATGTCAACGGACGACGTTTCCTGTAGGACGACTTTAAAACCGTAACGTGGTGCGGACATTTGGATCTGAGATGCCCAATTACTTTACAAAGGAACCGGTTCCCTCACACCATGCAAACATAACATGAATCGTGTGACCACAAACAATCAGGTGTGAAGGAACATCCTTTTAAATATGTCTTTCTATGGTTCGGATACCACTGTAACATTGCAAGCGGTGTTGAGCAGACCTACGTTCCTGCCGGATATACCGCATGACTCCACAAGGAAGCAACGCCACCTTTAGAAATGAATCATCCACTTCGGGTGGAAGATTGTAAATTCTAACTGGAATATACTCGAGTGTCGTATTTGCAAGAAAAACTGGACTAACGGAATCATTACGATGTGGAAACATCACCTGTGGACCAACTCGAGAGATAAGTGGGTCTACTTGCAAGGAATCTTGGAGCTCTACAAAAAATGCGTATAAATCAGAATCAAAATGAGAAATATCTACCCGATCAGATGAGCAACGAGAAACATAATAACCAACCAGTCATGAATTTCGAGAGAGACCGGTTGCGTGACGCGTACTCTTGTCAAAACTGAAGCGAACCGTACCCCGACGAAGAATATACTTGGGAGACTCGACAGACATCGAGCAGAGAACGCCGCCGGCAGGGAACAAACCAACAATAAAAAAACACTAAGCAGGAAATATGCGGCATCAGCCGATACACACAACTAGCGCATTAGACTCGCATTCAGGAGGAAGACGGTTCGAACTCGCGTTTGGTCATCCTGATTAAAGTTTCCCGCGATTTTCCTAAATTGCTTCAGGTAAATGGCGACATGGTTCCTTTGAAAGGCTAGGACCGATTTCTTTCCCAATCCCCTAATCCGCACTTGTGCTCCGTCTCTATGACATCGTTGTCGACGGGACGTTAAATACTAATCGTCTCGTCCGATACACACACAAGTCTGAGTGCACTCATGTTCGACACACGCTGCGCTTCTGTTCAGGCGGAAGTAAGAACAACCTGCTAGCTCGACGTGCAGGGCGAAACTATACCCACAGACCACGCGAGTGAGTTTAGCCTCCTTGAAATTCCAAGCTGGTGCAAATATGACCATGTTGAAAATTGTGCAAGGAAGCTGTAGATAGTCTTTTCTGAAAAAATCTATGTATCATATATCATTGATGGCTGGGAAATTCTACGGAATGGGTTCATTGCCATATTGGAAAGGGTCCTCTCTCCGAACGCGTTGACTCGTTTGCTTGCAGATACGTGAGAGGTGTGTCGCATCTTTATTTGCGGGGTGTAAGTGAGTATAATAAAAAAGTGTAGAGTGTGGTGTTATGCTTTTGAAGATGATGAGAGGAAGGAAAGAGTGGAACCCAATGCTGCCCCATAGCCTTCTCCTCTCAAATCGCACCAAGAGTCTCTCCGAGATCAACGTCACCATCCAACGGATGGATCACCATCATCAATGTATCGTGTCTCACTTCATGAGCACTGCGGAACAAGTCTGGAATGTAATACAAGACATTTGGGCAAAGACTGGTGATCGGGAACTTAACGCCACAACGTCTCCTTCCCTTACCGACCAAATACTAGCGGTGGAAGTTTCATCCTCCATCTGGTTTTAAACCGACTTACTTCCGAATCAGCCGGCCCGGGTGGCCGAGTTGTTCTAATCGCTACAGTCTGGAACCGCGTGAGCACTACGGTCGCAGGTTCGAATCCTGCCTGGGGCATGGATGTGTGTGGTGTCCGTAGGTTAGTTAGGTTTAAGTAGTTCTAAGTTCTATTGGACTGATGACCTCAGAAGTTAAGTCACATAGTGCTCATAGCCATTTGAACCATTTGAACATCCGAATCTAGCGCCACCGCACAAGCGAGCGTCAGCAACATCAGCTGCGGTAGTGGGTCAATCTTTCCTGAAGGTGAACCGTTTCCAAAAAGATGAACGAAGCAATTAGAGGCTTTGTTATTGAGGTAGGCCTTCGTAAAAATTGTAAGAAATCGACCAATATAATGTGGAAGTGAAATTCCATTATTTCAGAACACTATTTCTTTCGACGCTCTGTCTGCCAGTTGTTGGTTTACAAGACCTTTAACAACTAGTTTTTAATACAACGCACACGTAATTTTACGTAGTGTTTCATTTTGAGTTCGTTATGATACGGCAATGTATGTTTTACGCAGATTCCATGCAGTCGTAACTGATCATTGTTGCTGTACTCTTCATATATATTCTGTAGCTCATCATTTAGAGATTTACAAAGATTGTCCGTAATATATTGATCTGGCATCTTCCACAAGTAGTCGATACCATGCTTACTCAGATAAAAAAATCACTATTTAACAAAAGAAACGAAAAGTTCTTCCTTGTTCTCGATTCTTGACTCTTCTGTTATACATAACTTTATACATTTCTCCTGTTTCTTGCATAAATCAGCTATTTCGTTCCTCTCATTGAGTACAGTCACCCTAAACGTCTTTCCTATTGGTTCGATAGTCAAATTCAATCAACTCATCTTTACAGTATTTAAACTGTAACAATAAGTACTCAACAGATTATTCATAGTACGAAACATTTGACTACACCTGTAATCACGAAGTGATTTACATCAGTACATCCTGTATTTTAAACTTTTAAGCGGCATTTCTACTACTTTCATGTAAGTTTCTGTTGAATTACATATTTCCACCCCTGTGAAACGAAATTCTACATGTTACTTATCTCAATTAGTTCACTGATATACTGGCATGCATCTTATACGAAATTTGCGGCTACTGTATGAGGTTCCTTTTTTACATTGTCTTTGCTTACGGATATAACAAGCTAAGTTTTCTCACTTCACTTCGATTTCTTGCGCTGGCCCTTCTCTGTTTCCCAACAGGATATACACTCCTGGAAATTGAAATAAGAACACCGTAAATTCATTGTCCCAGGAAGGGGAAACTTTATTGACACATTCCTGGGGTCAGATACATCACATGATCACACTGACAGAACCACAGGCACATAGACACAGGCAACAGAGCATGCACAATGTCGGCACTAGTACAGTGTATATCCACCTTTCGCAGCAATGCAGGCTGCTATTCTCCCATGGAGGCGATCGTAGAGATGCTGGATGTAGTCCTGTGGAACGGCTTGCCATGCCATTTCCACCTGGCGCCTCAGTTTGACCAGCGTTCGTGCTGGACGTGCAGACCGCGTGAGACGACGCTTCATCCAGTCCCAAACATGCTCAATGGGGGACAGATCCGGAGATCTTGCTGGCCAGGGTAGTTGACTTACACCTTCTAGAGCACGTTGGGTGGCACGGGATACATGCGGACGTGCATTGTCCTGTTGGAACAGCAAGTTCCCTTGCCGGTCTAGAAATGGTAGAACGATGGGTTCGATGACGGTTTGGATGTACCATGCACTATTCAGTGTCCCCTCGACGATCACCAGTGGTGTACGGCCAGTGTAGGAGATCGCTCCCCACACCATGATGCCGGGTGTTGGCCCTGTGTGCCTCGGTCGTATGCAGTCCTGATTGTGGCGCTCACCTGCACGGCGGCAAACACGCATACGACCATCATTGCCACCAAGGCAGAAGCGACTCTCATCGCTGAAGACGACACGTCTCCATTCGTCCCTCCATTCACGCCTGTCGCGACACCACTGGAGGCGGGCTGCACGATGTTGGGGCGTGAGCGGAAGACGGCCTAACGGTGTGCGGGACCGTAGCCCAGCTTCATGGAGACGGTTGCGAATGGTCCTCGCCGATACCCCAGGAGCAACAGTGTCCCTAATTTGCTGGGAAGTGGCGGTGCGGTCCCCTACGGCACTACGTAAGATCCTACGGTCTTGGCGTGCATCCGTGCGTCGCTGCGGTCCGGTCCCAGGTCGACGGGCACGTGCACCTTCCGCCGACCACTGGCGACAACATCGATGTACTGTGGAGACCTCACGCCCCACGTGTTGAGCAATTCGGCGGTACGTCCACCCGGCCTCCCGCATGCCCACTATACGCCCTCGCTCAAAGTCCGTCAACTGCACATACGGTTCACGTCCACGCTGTCGCGGCATGCTACCAGTGTTAAAGACTGCGATGGAGCTCCGTATGCCATGGCAAACTGGCTGACACTGACGGCGACGGTGCACAAATGCTGCGCAGCTAGCGCCATTCGACGGCCAACACCGCGGTACCTGGTGTGTCCGCTGTGCCGTGCGTGTGATCATTGCTTGTACAGCCCTCTCGCAGTGTCCGGAGCAAGTATGGTGGGTCTGACACACCGGTGTCAATGTGTTCTTTTTTCCATTTCCAGGAGTGTATTTTATCCATAGTAACTAACTGAAACTCTGTTTCAGTACTCCTATCACAGTGAAATATACAACTTTCTCATCATTTTAATATCCCATTTATCACCATATTTCAGGTTGATGGACTTATTCTCAAGTTTTTATAATCAATGTCCTGTATGGTTCAGCTTAAGAAACCCAGTCTTATCATTTTATTTCTCATCAGTCATATACATCCTGTCAACAGTTACGATCTTGTCAGTTTTATCATTTTATATCTCATCAGTCATGTACGTCCTGTCAACAATTACGACGTGTAGGCAACATCATACACAAAAGACGCTCATCTTTCGCCAGTTAAATATCGGTTTATGTCCACAGTATTTACATCAACTAAAGTAACCGTTCCAAATAATCCCAAAACAATTCCTGTTATACAAGTCACAGCTTATTTCCTGTTAATCTCATTGAGTCATCTCCATAGCTCGGGATTATAGCGATGTGTATCCTTCCATCGTTGCAAGCTGTCGTTTACACATCTCGTTACGGTCAGCTGTCTGACAACCATTTCTTGATAAAAGACTTTTGAAGACGTTCCCATGTGATATGTAACTGTAACAGCCCTGCATCTTCACTAACGTCATCTTATCACTACGTACCATTTATTGGTTACTCGTCTTAGGAGTTTCTTGTCTCTCGCAATCCATCGTGGAATTTCCTTTGTCTGTTTGCCATACGTTCACTTCACTGCACGGTTAACCTACCTCACTTTTATTTCAATTACGGTCATTATTACGTCTGCCACTCAAGTTTGTTACCTTATATCTTTGTTTGTCTTTTCTGTCTCTCCCAGTAATTTCCCGCACCAAGCTAGCTGAGCAATCTCCAACTTTAGAATGATTATTACATTAAAAGTGAACGTTCCATTGTCACAAGCCAACTTTGGTGAAACAAACATATTGTAAACTTCTCTTTTAAAGGTACTGAGTCTACTGTTTTAAAATTGTATGGAGTCTACTTAACATCGTTTCCACTATTTCCTGTATTTCTTTTGATCTTCATTTAGTCGTTGTCTTCGGTTGCTCAGAAGTAAAATAAAACAACCTACTACAACTTTGTTATTAACTCACCATATTTGTTTTTCACTGTGTTAGTTATACGTTATTTTGCACTTATTATAGTTGATTTTATGCCTTTTTTCAAAACCACTCATATTATACCACTAATTCCTGAAATTTATTTTCCCTGCAGCAAAACAGGTAATATAATCAGCAAAGTAGTGATACTACAGGTGTTTTCCGCTAAAGCTTGTATTTGCTTGTTGCTCCCAGCGCCTACGGCTTATGAGATTCATGTTGGTGATTTAGCATTTCCTATTTACTTGCCTCTACCTTTCAGTTATGTATCCAACACAAGGTCTAAGGATAGCGTCCTCGATTATCAATCAAAATGTTCTGGACCCCGGGTTCGAAAAACGCCACTGCTTAAATTATGAACAGAAATTATCAAAGATGGCACCCGAAGAATTCCGGCATAACAGGTAACCCTCGTTCTGCCAATGGCCTTGTCAAAGAGGGTGGGGGAAAGGACATATATTCAGAGCACTCTTGCCCCTGGGTGGTGAATTGCCTGTAGAAGGCGGAAGAATCAACAATCATCAACAGCGTGAGGATGCAGAGACAGTGGAAATCACTGCATGAAAGACACATGGAATGTATCCACGTAACTAAAAAAATGGTCATAGTGTTCCCTCCACCGCAAAAGATTCCGGATTAGTTCCCGATGTGGATCTCTGGGACGGGACTGCCAAGAGAAAAAAGACTGAATAACCAACGAAAGAATTACATTCTACTAGTCGGAGTATGTAATCTGAACAAGTTGAGGAGTAGAAAATCTCAAAAGGGGAAGACTACAGCTCAGTGTACATACAGTGGAGGTCTGTGAAAACAAGGATTTCTGGTCAGACGAGAGTAGGGTAATATCAAAAGCAGCGGAAAATTGTATAACATAACCAGTTAAGACTAGGTGGGTAGAGCAAAGTGTGAGTTACTGTGAACAGGTCAGTTACAGTGCTGTTCTCATCAGAATCGTTAGCAAACCAATACGACGACAAGAGTTCAGGTATACACGCCGACGTCGCAAGCAATAGACGAAGAGCTAGAGACAGTGTATGAGGATACTGGAATGGTAATTCAGTACGTAAAAGGGAGATGAAAATGCAATAATCATAGAAGATTGGCACGCACTTTTAAGCGAACGAGTACAAAAATAGATTAAGGGAAAATATAGTCTTGGCAGTAGGCATGATGGAGGAGAGAGATTAATTGAGTCCTGCAATAAGTTTTAGCTACTTATAGGAAAAACTTTGTTCAGGAATAACGAGAGGAGAAGGCATACTTGGAGACGGCCGAAAGACACGGGAAGATCCCAGTTGGATTATATCATGGTAATGCGGATATTTGGAAATGAGATTATTAGAGTGTAAGGCGTACCCAGCAGCGGATACAGTCTTAGATCACAATTTATTAATGACGAAGAATAGCCTGAAGTTTAACAGACTAGTCACGAAGAAGTTTGATTCCGAAGTACTAACGAATGAAGAGATAAAAGTGAAGAAATTTCTGAGAATTTATCGCTGGAGCACAGTACTGGAGGTAGTGAAACATCGACTGGGGTAAAACCGGAGAAGAAGCGAATCGAAGCATTTGAGGTGCACATCGAACGGTGCGCTCACCAACATTTTGCTCTTTCGGTAGACATGCCACAGATGACCGTCTATCCTACTTTACAGAGCAGACAAGGCTCCGAACGCCACTTTCTGTGAAGACGCGGGGCGTCCAACCTCTTAGCGCCTATAATTATTCCCACTGTCCTTCCACCGCTTTCCAAAGATGCTCATGAAGTAGCACGTGAATATTCGACCGGCTTCACCCTTCCGTCCATAGGC
The DNA here is from genome assembly GCF_021461395.2 of Schistocerca americana. Classification (NCBI taxonomy): domain Eukaryota; kingdom Metazoa; phylum Arthropoda; class Insecta; order Orthoptera; family Acrididae; genus Schistocerca; species Schistocerca americana. Next base: position 957,160,308 of record NC_060119.1, on the reverse strand, counting down.
TCTGCCTAATAATAATCTCGAAATCGCTCATCTCAATGGATTTCCCCATTTGTTGCCCGTATCTCCGCTAAGATAATCCCCTGTCCGTGTCTGCTCCACCTACATATCTTTGCTAGCGTGTCACACGCTCATAATGATTTAGCATTTTTTTCTTCTGACTGGTTTGATGCGGCCCACCACGAAGTCCTCATCTGTGCCAACGTTTTCATCTCAGAGTAGCACTTCCAACCTACGTCCTCAATTTTTGTTTCATGTATTCCAGCATCTGCTTTCCTCTACAGTTCCTGCCCTCTACAGCCCCCTGTAGTACGATGGAAGTCATTCCCTGACATCTTAACAGATGTCCTGTTATCCCTTCCCTTCGCCTTATCAGTGTTTTCCATATATTCCTTTCCTCTCCGATTCTGCAAGATCTCATCATTCCTTACCTTATCAGTCCACCTATTTTTGAATATTCGTCTACAGCACCACACCTCAAATCCTCCGATTCTCTTCCGTTCAGTTTTCCCCACAATCCACGTTTCACTATCATACATTGCTGCGCTCCAAAGGTATATTCTCAGAAATTTCTTCTTCAAATTAAGGCCTACGTTTGACGCTAGTAGACTATTCTTGGCCGGGAATGATTTTTCTGCTAGTGCTAGTATACTGTCTATGTCCTCTTTGCTCCGTCCGTTATTGGTTATGTTGCTCTCTAGCTGGTAGAATTCCTTAATTTCGTGTACTTCTTCACGGTCAATCCTGATGTGAAGTTCCTCGCTGTTCTCATTTGTGATACTTCTCATTACTTTCAGCTTTCTTCAGCTTACTCCACTCCAGAACTCTGCACTCATTAGACTGTTCACTCCATTGAAAAGATCAAGCTATTTTTCTTCACATTCACTCAAGATAGCAATATCTTCAGCGAAACATGTCAGTTCTAATTCCACTCCTGAACCGTTCTTTCATTTCCATCTCCGCTTCTGCGATGTAGAGATTGAACAGTAGGGCTGTAAGACTGCATCCTTGTCTAAATCCCTTTTTAATCCAAATACCTCGTTCTTGGTCGTCCATTCTTATTATTCCCTCTTGGCTACGGTACATATTGTATATTACCCGTCTCTCCCTACAGCGCACACCTATTTTTCCCAGAATTTCGACCATCTTGGACCATTTCACATTATTGAACGCTTTTTCCATGGTCGACAAATCCTATGAATGTGTCCTGATTTTTCTTTAGTCTTTCTTCCATTAACAACCGCAACGTCAGAATGATTGATACGTGGTGTCGTTGGTGCCAGTCGCTTCTCTGTATTCAATCAAGATCTCTGCGATCGACTCCCTATCGCGTGGCCGCCGTTTTCCTCTTTGGTCGCCTTTCGGCTGTTTCAGCGCTCGACGCTGTGGCGAGAGGGCTGGTTTTGGTCGGTTGTTTGGTGCTCCGATGTCTTGTCTGGCTTTCGGCGGTCGCTCTTTGCGCATGCTCTGCCTCTTCCTGTCACGTGGGCAGTGAGGCTGCGGACGGATACGTGAGTGCGGTCGGCGAGTGGGTACTGCTTCTAAAGAGAAGGCGATAGTCTCGTCTGTGCTGCCAAACGATGTGAAAACGTGAAAATGGCTCTGCAATGTATCACCCTGCAATCGGATATCCTACAGAATCAAACTGTTGGAACTATTCACGTTCTTAAGGTCCTGCTGTATATAAGTATACTGAATTTCGTGCTGTTTGCAGTTAACGGCTCTCCCAGTGTTTGGACGCCCATGTTATCTGTTTCGTACTGACCACTGGTGGACAATTTATTGAACAGTGGTTACCTGTGTGAAATGGTGGATTTGCGGAGGACTGGAGGTGGCTATTTACACCACGTCGACATCGAATTTGGAGCAAGTGGAAGTTCTTTCCAGTGCGTATGTTGAGAACGTAGCCATCATCAGGAAGTGACAGGATGAATAGGTGGTGGTATGGAGGTGATAAGAGAGGAGCAGGAATAAATTAAGCTGTTTATGAGAACCAGATTGTCTACTCCTACTAAAGCTCACTGCGTAGTAATGTATTGCATCTGATATACTGTTTCAGTGTGGAATAAGTGAAACATAAGGAAGTTTGTTGGTCCCTTCTGGCCGTATTCCTGTTTTGAAATTTTTCTAATGTTTTAAGGATTGTTTTTGTCGGGATACTGCCCATTTGCTGTGTGGTTTTATGTTGTTGTTCCAGTGATATAAGGAGCGGTGCGCGTCGTCTGCTGTATTTCGTCATTTAACTGGGAGACGACGCCTGGGCGGTGGCCAGTTTGAATTGTAACCGATAGCGCGGTCGCTGTGTTTGTCAATAGACTCCAGTTAAACTCGGCGAGCTTAAGTTGAGTATTATATTATTTGTTCCTGATGACGCTGACGTCTTCCCTTTTTCACCGTTCCTCTCCACCTACCTGCTTTCTCTTCTACATTTAACTGTGGAATTTTCCGTTGCTCTCTTAATTCTAAGTTCACCTAAGGTTGCTTTGACAGTCCTGTATGCTGCGTCAATCCTTCCGATAGTTATTTCTTTTTTGATTTCTTCACATTCTGCATGCAGCCCTTTCATCTTAGCTTCCGTGCACTTCCTACTTATTTTATTCCTCAGCGACTTGTGATTCTGTATTCCTGAATTTCGCTGAAGATTTTTGTACTTCCTTCTTTCATCGACATCTGAAACATTTCTTCTGCTGCCCAAGGTTTCTCCTCAGTCCCCTCTTTGCACCTATCCCCTTTCCAACATGATAGCCCTTTTTAGAGATGTCCATTCCTCTTCAACTATACTGCCAACTTAGCAATTCCTTATTGCTGTATCTATAGCCTTAGAGAACTTCAAGAGTATCTCGTGATTCCTTAGTACTTCGTATCCCACTTCATTATGTGTTGATTCTTCCTGACTAATCTCTTACATTTCTGCCTACTCTTCATCACTACTACTTCGTGATCTGGGACTATATCTGCTATAGCATACACGTTACAGTCCAGTATCTGATTTCAGAATCTGTGCCTGACGATGATGCAGTGCAATTGAAATCTTCTCGTATCTCCCGGCCTTTTCCAAGTATACCTCCTCCTCTTGTAATTCTTGAACAGAGTATTCGCTGCTAACAGTTGAAATTTATTACAGAACACAATTAATCTTTCTCTTCTCTCATTCCTTCTGCCAAGCCCATATTCTCCTGTAACTTTTTCTTCTACTATTTACATTGCTACTGCAATCCAGACCGAATGACTATTAGATTTTCATCTCATTTTACGTACTGTATTACCCTTTTAACTTCCTCACATACGTTCCCTATTTCTTCATCTCAGGATGTGACGTCGACATGTATACCTGAACTATCGTTGTCCATGGTTCTTTGCTGTCGATTGTGCAACCTTGTCACTGAACTATCCACAGAAACACACTCCCTGCCATACCTGCCTATTCATAAAGAATTCCACTCCCGTTACAACATTTTCTGTTGCTGTTGGTATTACCCTGCCCTGATCTGACCAGAAATCCTTTATTTCCCTCCTCTTCAGTTAACTGACCCGTACTGTATCTAGATTGAGCCTTTACACTTCCCTTTTCAGGTAATGTTGCTTCCTTACCTTGTTCAAGCTTCTGACATTCTATGCCCTGACTCGTTGAAAGTTATCCTTTCGTTGGCCAGTCAATCTCTTTCTCGTGGTCACTTCCCCTTTGGCAGTCCTTTGCTGGAGATTCGACTGGCGGAATTCTCCGGAATCTTTTGCCAATCATAACACTTTTTCAATTACAGGGCACACGGCGTTTGGATAAACGTTATGTGTCTTTAATGCTGTGGTTTCCATCGTCATCTGCATCCTCATGTCGGTGATCATTGCTGATTCTCCCGCCTTTAGTTTAGCACCCCAAGGACAACAGAGTGCCCATAACTTCTGTCCACTCTTCGGCACTCTCTGACAAGGCCGTTGGCAGAATGAGAGTAATTCCGATGCCAGAAATCTTCGGCCACCATTGCTGATTTAAGCGGAAGCGGGGTTAGATCCTGAGACTAAGGAAGTTTTTATTACTAATGATGAACCTTACCCGCAGACCACGTTTTATTTGTCACCAGATAGTACAAAATAGTGGCACTTAATAAAAAAAACTTTCAGTATTGCTAAACATACGTATAAATTGTATCGTGTCCCGAATATAACTGATTACAGTATTAATATTGAGTCATTCAGATATTAGTTTTGACTCTATGAATAATCAGAATTGTCACATGGCACGTCAAGGCTTCGGGCTTCTCCTTGCGATAATTATTGTCGCCCACATCAAGATTCAATCCAGCGAAGGAGGATTCCCGTGCCGCAGTAAGAACAACCGTCAGTTTGTATTTCACTTGTCCTTCCGAGCTACAGCTATATGAATGTTTCCTCTTGGCCGAATTTGAATCGGCGACCCATTGAATACTGATTGTAGAGCTTCTACAGACCACCTAAATTCTTCAAGTCTTTAGTCCAAGTTATAATTTCTGTCTCATTACTTTGCCTTCACTTGCAATGTCACCTGACCAGCGTGTGAGGAATAACATGTCAGTATTCTACTGAGGTCTTCACAGCCACCGTAACGACCTCGGAGCCCACGAAGTTCCCAAAGTACTTCGGCCACAGCAGGTATCCCCTAGTTGTTGCCGTCGAGCCTACATCTTTCACAGCAATAAATTGGGTAGCTACATTTTTCGTACCCCACACCCGACTTTTGGAAACGGATGTTTATCATGTTTTCAGCTTGTACTTTATGATCTTTTAATGAGAGTGTGTGACAATATATTTTTTTTATAAGTTTGGAACTCCTGTAGGCTGTCATATCCACTCTTATTAATAATATAATTGACGTAATTCTCGATAATCTACATTAAGGCGTTATTTTTCATGTAGGGGTAAGCTACCTGATCTGGAACTTCTACATATTTGTATGTATGTACTGTATGGTAAACAGGGACCTAGAAACGACGGAGAGGCTCCGTCCCCGCCGCAGCCGCCGTAGTCCACAACCCCACGACGACTACCGCAATCCACCTCCCCCTCCGCCGCCCCACAGCGAATCCAAGGTTATTGTGCGGTTCGGCCCCCTGTGGACCTCTCAGGGAATGTCTCACACCAGATAAGTGTAGCCCCTATGTTTGCGTGGTAGAGTAATGGTGGTGTACACGTGCGTGGAGAACTTGTTTGCGCAGCAATCGTAGACATAGTGTAACTGAGGTGGAATAAGGGGAACCAGCCAGCATTCGCCGAGACAGATCGAAAACCGTTAAAAACCATCCACAGACTGGCCGGTTCACCGGACCTCGATACAAATCTGCCGGGCGAATTCGTGCCGGTGATCAGGCGCTCCTTCCCGCCCTGTTTGCCGTGCCGCCTAACGCACGGCAAACCGGGCGGGCTTCTACATATTTACTATCAGTTCGTTTTAGCCAACCTGTTTTTCTTTTGATGTCCTTCTATACATCTAAATCGACTACATGTAAATCTGTGTGATAGCGTGTCAACAAGAATGCATTTTTGACATAGATTTGTGTCGCATAAACCAATAGATAATGTCTCTCATTTGCACTAATAACATTATTGCCGACTCTGTACCAGGAGTCCTTCACTTCACTTCACTTCACTTCACTTGATAAAGCATCCCGACTATGTTTCTATTCTTATTTGGATATTTCCGTACAATTTTGTTCCATTTTGTATTTTGCGTTATCACTTCTACGATCTAACAGTTGCTTGCGTGTGACTGGTTTCTTCGTCTGATTCTGATATAACTAAGTTCGATGTAAAACTGTTATACATGTTTTCATTTAGGTTTTGTCGATGCGACATTCGTCGGTGGATCGAGGTTCTTGGGCTTTGTCGCATTCAGCAATGCAGCAATGACGGTGTCCGGATGGCTTTCAGTGCACTCTAAATTTCTCTTTAAATACAAAGCCGTTATTTTTTGTGAATATCTATGAGACTTAGGCCTCCGTCGCCCATCTTTAGTGTTAAAACACTAGACGCAACGCGGAATAGATGCCCTTCAGTCATAATCGACTTCACTCTCCCTTTGGAGATTGGCAAACATTCTCCTAAATAAAGCCCTTTCAACAGAATACTTACATTAACCTGTTGAAACTTCTGCAAGACGCTCAGGTCACTGCATTTATTTTCTCTTGTGGCGAATCTAATATTACGTAACATTGCCTTCCAATTTACGACATTCATTATAAAAGGGCACTTATAAATGGCTCTGAGCACTATGGGACTTAACATCTATGGTCATCAGTCCCCTAGAACTTAGAACTACTTAAACCTAACTAACCCAAGGACATTACACACATCCATGCCCGAGGCAGGATTCGAACCTGCGACCGTAGCAGTCGCGCGGCTCCGGACTGAGCGCCTAGAACCGCTAGACCACCGCGGCCGGCAAGGGCACTTATAGAGGACGGTCCCTAGGGATGTGTATTGCTACGTGTTTTTCGCCTAGTCTAATATAAGCTGTGCAAAACTTCCTAAGTTTAGCAAGAAACTATTGGTCTCAATGAACATTGCTCCTGAAACCTTTCTGTACTGATCTTGTGCACTAGTCTTCAGAACACTCAGATTTTCTCTGCTCCTGATTACCACACCTATGTAGTTATCATAGGTATTTGTAAGTTTTTTGGCGCTGATAACGGCGATGCCTTCCAAGTCACTGTGTAACTCCCTTAAGAATGGGTCTGACTCTATCACAAAGAGCAACATCGATACCGGCCTTCCTTGTGGAACACCTCTTTGAATGTCGATTTGTTTTTTGCACTGGACATTAATAACTATTTTCGTCGAAGTCCCTCTCACCATATTCCCATTACTTGCAGGAATCTGTTTGAAAAACCCGTTTTAAACAATGTCTTGATCAGGTATTTATGACTCACACGCTCAAACGATTTTGCGAAATCGATAAATACGAGGGCTCCTGTTAAGTTGATCGTAGAGAAAATGTCGCTTACGGTTGCAATGATACTGCGGCCTAGTAGGCAGGTTTGGTCTCTATTTATTGTGCGCTTCAGTAAGTTCGTTGCATGTGATTTTATGGCACGGGCTGTCAGCTTGTAGTCGCTGTTCAGCAGTCGTATTGGGCGCGTTTTATTGATGTCTTTGGTACCCTTCCCTTCATGAATAAGGATTGTAAGACTTTCTTTGAGATCTCTGGGAATTTGCTTTCCATTTAGTACGTCATTTACAATATCTGTAAATTTGTCACCGATAATGTGCCAGAATTCTGTACAGGCATACCGACGAGACCAGGTGTTTTCTACGAAGCAGTATCAGTTACTATGTCCAACAGATCATCGCTTCCGAGGAATGCCACAAGATCTGTGTTTTCTTCTGGTGACCCCTTCAAGCAGTTCGTCTACAAAGTGCTCACTGTAAGCAGTTTCACTCTATAGTTCAGAGACTGAACCCTGCATCCCACTTATTATGTTATTTTGCTCTTTCAGCAACACATTGTCTCCATATTGTCGATGAAGAACTTAAGCTTATTCCATGTGAACGTCAACAGGTGGTATAACGAGTCACTCTCTTCTTGAAAGGTCATTCTGGGTTTGAGTCGTATTGTTAGACCTTCCAGCTGTTTTCGTTTTTAAGCTACCAGTTTCGCTTTGATTTTTTTAATTTACATGTAGAGTGCAGTGGAATCCGAAGGTTGACCATAGAGCTCCCTGAGACACGAACAGTAAAATTATGTCATGTTTTTTGTTAATAGAGCTCCCTCTTTCAGTATTTAATCACTGCAGAACATAACTTCTCCTTTGCACACGATGTCCACTAGGCACTATCAGAGTTGTACTAGGACGGACTCTGAGAGATGCACGCTGAATGATTCGTACGTATTCATGTAACTCGTTGTCGTCCAACATACTCGCATCCAGCTTCCAATGACTACACCGCCAGTATGTTTTCTGTCTGCTCAGTTTAATAAAACATTTCACTACGCAGTGATCTGTGAAACTAGCCGGGATTACTTCAGCAGAAGAAACACTTCGTTTCAGATTATGTATTATACATATCGTGTCCAGACGGATTGCTGACACGTTGGTGAGAAATGTAAACTTGACATGTTCCCAAACATCCTGCATGTGGAGATTTTTACTAAAATCAGAGTTTTCACGAGAAATAATGAAAATTGTTGTCTGGTCCTTGTCACGAAATCTGACAATTAATTCCTCTCCCTGATTCTACATATATTATATCTGCAACAGGTATGCCTACTCTGACTAAAAACGCTGTGCCACATGAATTTTCTGTTTTCACATTTAAGATCCCTTTATAGCCTGGAATGCGAACATCCTTAAGATTCACCTCTTGTAAAATGGCCACATCCGTGTCTGATTCATACAGAAATTCCTTCAAAGCATTGACTTTCACTAGAGATTACGGGTACAACTGTGAACTTCATAACGGCTGTAACGCCGCAGTGCCTTCAGTGCTGCATGTATCTCCTCTTGCTATACTTTTTCCCCTCCCTTGGGGAACATGTCTGGGGTATTATTGCGAATGTTCTACATTCTGTTCCTGACTTGCGAACAGTCAAACTTTTGTTTTCCTCCTGTGGATCCGGGGGTTAGAAATGGCTCGAGGAAATTCCTGCCTGTCGTAAGAGGCGCCTAAAAGGAGTCTCACACGTTTCGGTCTTTATGTGATGGTCCTCTGTCGAGTTTGACCACCACTATTCCAAATTTCCAATTGGGGAAGGGCGCCTTACATGGTGCATCGTGTCCATCATGTGCTGAGACCACTCGCATCCTTCGTCCACGTGGATCTGCACTTCCGCTCAGTCTCCAGCTATTGGGAGAGGTCACGTCCTGGGAACGTTTCCCTCCATCCACTGTGCAGTATAGTTTTTTGAGCTGATGATGATAATGGACCTGTATGCTTGGTTGCACCTGATATCCAGCATGGTAGTCATTCCATTGCAATGGGGCTGCCATGTACCCTGTTGGATGTAGTCCCCTGCCCACACAGGGATCACTCTGCTGATGTCTGCGCCGTTAACTCCCCACATATGCTAAGGAGTAGATGCCCATCACCCTGGGACATTGGGTCTCCCGGCAATCGCAATCCTGCCAGGTGGATTTTGCTGCGACTGGGTACCGCCCTGTGGAGGTCCCCTGGCCAGAGTGGGTGCCATCAGGACAGATGACGCGCGATGAGCGTACCACGTCATCAAATGCTGGTGAACAAACACCAGCAGTCTCTAAGCGTTCCAAGTCTCAGTGCAACGCAAGGAAGTGTGACCCTAAATCATTCCCTTCCCTGGCCACACCATGGGAGGAACGCCAGGCTAAGGGTAGCAGCGAACTTTAAACACCTCTGTATCTTGTATGTATGAGAGCTGATGAGGACTCCTTTGTTTCAATGAAGCCTCAGTTTTTTGTTGAGCATTTAGAAGACACGTCTGGAGATGTGGAATTCTTGTCCAAAATGAGGTTAGGATCAGTCGCCGGCCGTTGTGGCCGAGCGGTTCTAGGCGCTTCAGTCTGGAAATGCGCGACCGCTACAGTCGCAGGTTCGAATCCTGCCTCGGGCAGGGCTGTGTGTGATGTCCTTAGGTTAGTTAGGTTTAAGTAGTTCTAAGATATGGGGGACTGATGACCTCCGATGTTAATTCCCATAGTACTCAGAGCCATTTGAACCATTTTAGGGTCATTCTTGATAAAAACGGCATCCTCTGCCCAGTCCTGGGCATTATTCGCTTGTGACACGCGGGGGATGTCTCCTTACCATCACGCCGCATAAGAGCTTAAATATGGTCCAGGGTAATTAATTCCACAACGACCTTTTTTGCCGTCTGACTTAGAGCGCCGAGGTCTTTATTTCGTCCAGAGCACCCATAGGGATCGGAGGGATAATCAGGCTGCCACTGGGGCCTTCATGTTGGCCTTTGAGGGTGATACATTTTCCAAGACGGTCAAAGTGTTGGTCTACCGCTGTGATGTCAAGCTATTTATCCTTCCCCTGATGCAGTGCCTTAAGTGCTGGAAGTTTGGCCATATGTCGTCCTGCTGTACTTCCAGCGTCACAGGTCGAGACTGTCGACGACCTTTGCATCCCAATACTCCATGTGCTCCGCCTCCCACCTGTGTCAACTGCAGAGAGCATCATTCCCCTTGGTCACCAGACTGCTGGATTTTACAGCAAGAAAGGAAAATCATTGAATACGAGACCCTGGACCGACTGACGTACACTGAGACTAAGAGGAAATGTGTGCACCTCTATCCTGTGGCTGAGACCACCTCTTACGTCGCCGCTATGAGAACAGTTGCAGCCCCATCAGTTCCACGAATGCTAGTCGGCCCCCAGAGCCTGAAGACTACATCTGACCCCCTTTTTGATGGGGGCACTTCCCTCTCTGTGGCTCCTGCACCATCTACTGCGGGAGCACTACACCCACAACTGTCAGTGGCACCAGTCCCCACATCTCAGCCAGAGAAGAGTAAATCCTCTTCATCTCCTATTGCTAAGAAGGGGTCCCTTGGGCCACTCCATTCCTAGGTTTCTGCTAGTGGGAAAGATGGCAAACGCCAGTGGCTGAAGTGACCAGAAGCAGCTGGTCATAGAACTTCACAATCATCCTCAGTACCTGAGATTGAATCAGTGAAGCCCTCCCAGCCAGAAAACCCAAGGAGGAGCGAGAGAAACCCAAAAAGAACACCCCAAGACCAAGGGAATTGCGATGGCACCCACACCACCGCTACCCACAAGCTGTGCGTCTTCGGATGAGGTGGAGAGTCTGGGGTCCACTGAGGACCTAGATCTCGCCAGACCCTCAGACACAATGGATATAAACTGCTCGGGCAAAAAAGTCGACAGCAGAAAGTGACCCTGAGGCATAAAGTGCCTCATTGAATGTTCCATGCCTTTGCAGGCTCATGATGACGTCGTTCTCTAGTGGAATTGCGTCGGTTTTTTCCACCACCTGGCTGAGCTACGACGACTCTTAAGGTTTACACCTGCTTTCTGCATTATCCTCCAGGAAACCTGGTTCCCAGGGATACAGACCCCTGCCATTTGCTGCTATAAGAGATACTGCAGGAACTGCAGCGACTCTAATCGAGTGTCAGGTGGAGTTAGTGTTTATGTCCTATGTTCAATCTGTACTGAACCTGTGCCCCTTTAAACCTCTCTTAAAGCTGTGGCTGTCAGAATAACGATGATACAGGAAATAACTGTCTGCAATGTATATCTTGCTGCAGATGGTGCAGTATCCATGAAGGTACAAATGGCACTGAATGACCAACTCCCTAAACCTGTCCTACTTTTGGGAGATTTTAACGCCCATGACCCCTTGTGGGACGGCACCGTGTTTATTGTCCGAGGTAGAGGTGTCGAAACTTTAGTGTCTCAGTTCGACCTGTGCCTCTTAGTATTGGGGCACCACACATTTCAGTGTGGCTCATGGTAGTTATTCGGCCATTTATTTATTGATTTGCAGCCTAGGACTTCATCCATCTATCCACTGGAGAGCACAAGATATCCTGTGTGCTAGTAACCACTTCCCCATCTTCCTACCGCTGCTCCAGAGTCAGTCCCACGGACGCCTGCCCAGATGGGCTCTAAACAAGGCGGACTGGGAAACTTTCACCTCTGCTGTAACCGTTGAATCTTTGAATCTCCTCCACATGGTAACATCGATGTGATGGTTGAGCAGGTGACTACAACAATCGTTTCTGTTGCAGGAAACACGACCCGTCGCTGTTTAGGGTGCCCACAGCGAAAGACCGTCTCTTGGTGATCACTGGAAAAACCTGTTTTCGGGTACCAGACCCCAGTGTTAACATAAATGGTGTGTTGTCTACCGACGCAAACGCGATTGCCGAGCACTTTTCTGAGCACTATGTTCGAGCCTCTATATCGGAGAATTAACCCCCAGCCTTTCACAATCACAAATGGCGCCTGGAAGGGAAAGTCCTCTCGTTCACTACACGCCACAGTGAACCCTGTAACGCCCCATTTACAGAATGGGAGTTCGTCAGTGCCCTTGCACATTGCCCCGACACAACTCCTGGACCAGATCGGATCCACAGTCAGATGATTAAACATCTCTCATCTGACTAAAAGCGACACCTTCTCATCATCTTCAACCGAATCCGGTGCGATGACGTCTTTCCATGGCAATGGCAGGAGAGCATTATCATTCCGGTGCTCAAACCCGGTAAAAACCCGCTTGGTGTGGATAGCTATCGGTCCATCAGCCTCACCAACGTTGTTTGTAAGCTGCTGGAATGTATGGTGTCTCGGCAGTTGGGTTGGTTCCTGGAGTCACGTGGCCTACTGGTTCCACGTCAGGGCGGCTTCTGCCAGGGTCGCTCTACCACTGATAATCTTGTGTCTCTCGAGTCTGCAATCCGAACAACATTTTCCACACGCCAGCGCTTGGTTGCCATCTTTTTTTATTTACAAAAAGTGCATGACACGACCTGGGGACATCATATCCTTGCCACATTATACGAGTGGGGTCCCCGAGGCCCGCTCCAGATTCTTATCTAAAATTTCCTGTCGCTTCGTACTTTCCTGGTCCAAGTTGGTGCCTCCCATCTTACCCTCCCAGGAGAATGGGGCCCCACAGGGCTCTGTATGAAGGGTATCTCTATTTTCATTGGCCATTAACGGTCTAGTAGCAGCTGTAGGGCACCCCCATCTCACCATCTCTGTATACAGACGACTTCTGCATTTCGTACTGCTCCACCACTACTGGTGTTGCAGAGCGGCACCTACAGAGAGCCACTCACTAGGCGCAGCCATGGGCTCTAGCCCACAGTTTCCAGTTTTGGGCCACAAAGACAGCCGTTATGCGCTTCTGTCGGTATCGTACCGTTCATCCAGAACCAGAACTTTACCTTGATACACTCACTGTGGTCGAGACATAACGATTCTTCGAACTGTTTTTCGTCACCCAACTGACTTTGCTTCCACACCTTTGTCAGCTTAAGCGGAAATGCTGGCAGCACCTCAATGCCCTCCGCTGCCTGAGCAACACAATCGCTCAACGCTGCTGCAGCTCTACAGAGCCCTTATTCAATCCCGCCTTGACTGTGGGACTGTGGTTAATGGTTCGGCGGCGCCCTCGGCGTTGCCTTTACTCGACCCAGTGCACCACTGTGGCGTTCCCCTAGCTACAGGACCCTTTAGGACAGTCCCATGACCAGCGTTCTGTTGGAGGCTGGGGTCCCACCATTGTAGGTTAGGCGCGCGCAACTGCTCGCCAGTTACGTTGTCTTCTATCTGAACTGGAGTCCTTGCCTTTGCCACCTATACATGAGAGCCATTCACGTGCACCTCTACGGTGTACTCCTAGGACGCGGCTTTGCCTGGACCTATGAAATTGCACAAAAAGACTCAGTTAACCCAGCGGCTCTCTGCTGCCACATCTTGTCAATTATTGACATATACCGAGGCCATGAAGTGGTTTACACCGACGGCTCGATGGCTGATGGTCATGTCGGCTTCGCGAATGTCCATGGGGGACATACTGAACAGCATTCCTTGCCTGATGGCGGTAGTGTTTTCACTGCACAGCAGGTGGCTACATCTGGTGCTATTGAGCACATCCGTCCGTGCCCTGGGGAGTGGTTTCTGCTGTGTACTAACTCCTTGAGTAGCCTACAAGCTATCGACCATTGCTACCCTCTTCATCCCTCGGCAGCGACCATCCAGGAGTCCTTCCATGCTCTGGAACGGTCCAGTGGTTCAGCGGTGCTTGGATCCCAGGCCACGTCAGAATCCCAGGCAACGAACTTGCAGACAAGCTGGCCAAACAGGCTGCTCGGAAACTGCTTACAGAGATGGGCTTCTCTGAACCTGGCCTGCGTTCTGTCTTAAGCCTCAGAGTTTCCGGGTTTGGGAGAAGGAATGGAATGACAACACGCACAACAAACTGCGTGCCATTAAATAGACAACGAATGTGTGGAAGTCTTCCATGCGCGTCTCTGGCAGGGAATTAGTCGTCCTCTGCCGGCTCCGCATTCGCCAGACGTGTAACGCATGGTTATCTCCTCCGTAGCGAGAACCCACCTCGGTGTCGCTGTGGCTCACAAATGACGGTCGTCCATCTCTTGCTGGATATCCCACTTTTAGCCGCTCTGCGGCGGACTTTTAAAGTTCCTAGCACCCTGCCTTCAGTGTTGGGCGACAATGCCTCAACAGCAACTTTAGTCTTACGTTTTGTTCGTGAGGGTGGGTTTTATCATTTGATCTAAGTTTTCACGCATGTCCTTTGTCCCTAGCGCTTTTAGGGTGGAGATTTTAATGTGTTGCAGTGTGTCTGGCTTCTCCTTTTTATTCTCGTGGTCGGGCAGCCACTGTAATCTGCTTTCTTGTTTTACTCTCTTCTAACTGTTTCTTGCACCTCACTGTTATTTTCTGGTCCTCTTTTGCTCCTTTTAGTGTTTATCACCTTTCCTTCATTATTGTGGTTTTTCCTTTCTTTCCGTTTTGTGTTGTACGTGTCTTCTCCTTGTGGCACTGGTTTATTCAAAACAATGGACCGATGATGAAGGAGTTTGGTCCCTCCGCCCCCCCTCCCACCCTTTTAAACCAACCAACCAACCAACCAACCAACTAACATGTTCCTTGGGACATGCTTGCATGTTCCGCCGAACATTGTATCGCAGTTCTTAGCAAGAGGGGCACTGCAACATCTTAATTAAAGGATCACTTATTCGGAACCCCGTAATTTTCAGCCACAGAGAACGTTGCTGAACTATCGCATCTAGGAGGGACCCTTCGCTGCTCTATTCACGCATGTGTCAATGTCACAAGCCTCGTCGTCACACCACAGTAGGGCACAAAATAAAAGGACTGAAAACGCATAAACTCCATCTGCTGCTTCTGATCGCTTTCAAATTCGTAGATTCCTAGGACGATTCTGAACGGCCCGTAGTGGTTGCAGACCGGAACACGAGAGCAAAAACTGCTATCGTGCTATACTCCAAACGCATGCGATCTCGTTGAATTGGGACGCAGACCCACATATCCTTAGAAAGGGTTGAAAGATCCGAGGTTTCCTTCGGTATTGAAGGTTGTCAAGAACGTTGTCCTCTTGCTCATTGATCTGCGATAAGTTTTTCTCCATCGTGAAATGTGTGGGAATCAACACTCTAAGGAGTAGGGGTGGTTTTATTGACGCCGTTTATGCTAACCCCTGTGGCCTTATCGTCTCGATTCTGAGCAGTGGTGTGTCTGGAATGTTTTCCTCGGTCGTCCATAAAAATCGTGATGGTTTAAATGCTTGACTTTGCAGTTCTAAACTCCACCGCAGAGATGTCAGAAGAAGGAGTAAAATGTGGGTAAGGCGGGGTGAGACGACCATCTCAATGAGTAACCTGTCCATGGTGGCGGTGCACTGAAATGTAGTGAAATCTGATGCCTACGTGACATCATTAACTCAACGTAAGCGTCACATGAACTTCTGACCTCTGGCCTTATTTCGCATGTGTCGACATCTTGCTAAGTGAATCGTCGTCGAGTTCGAGGGTTACTCCGCAAGGCACTACGCTTTTGCACGCTTACAGAAGAACCTTGTAAACATATTTCAGCCAAAACTTATGCGTCGCAATTGAACACAATTATGGGACTTCGAAAAAGTTATCCTTTAATTGTGTTGCACACTGCAGTTCAGGGCCAGAAGCGGTACTGTAAGGATTTAAGGTCCATTAGTACCATAACCTATGCTCACAGATTCAGGATTTCGTCAACATGAACCACGGTGTTTATTTCAACATTCTCGGTGGACCGGTATTAACCTTTCATCTCCATCTTCTTGGTGAGAGTGCTGTGCACACTCCCATTTCCGACCCCACAACTATCTTTTCTAGAGCGCTCAAGGCTTATGTTGCACGTTATACGAACTCTCATTCATTCAGTCGCACTTCGCCTCGTCCGATAAATCATCCGCTATCAGTCAAACAGAAATACCTGAGACTATTTACAACAGTGGGTGAGATACAACAGGCGACATGTTAACAGTTTCGTAACAACTTGGTATCTAATCAACAATGAATATCGCATTGATTTAGAGCTTTTGGACATTACTTCTCCCTAAAAAGAAGCTGTTATCGAGGGCAGAAATGGTGTTATATCGTGTCATGGGGCTGACAAATTTATTCCGTAGAGTGCTTATTTTTACTACGACGTACGAGTAAAGACAAGTTGTTGCCGAACGCTGTTACCAACCATTTAGAAAGATACCTGACCGATTTACTTCACGTTTTTACGTGATTTGGACGGGTAAAGGTTATATACTGGTAAGGGTTATATATTTCTTAATATACGTAAAAAATGTAAATTAGAAAGGTAGTTAACCAACGTCTCAGAGTTCTTGACCTATTTACTTCTAAACATTCAGACAAAAATACCGTATACAGGATGAGTCAGGAGGAAAGACACATGCCTTGAGATGACATAGTATTATTGACTGCGAACAAAAAACTTCTTGTGGACATATGCCGTATTGCGAACGGTTTCCGAGATAGAACAATTTTAATATAAATTTTGTAGGTTTTTTTTAATAACCCGAAAACTGCAGACCCCAACGAAAACGTTTCTCAGTACACAATGAAATTAAATTAAATTTGCTACAAAAAAGGTCCTATTTACTTTTTTTCTATGACTAACAAGAGAGAGTTCGCGAGAATATTTAAAATCTCGCGCAACGCGCATGCGCTGTAGCTTAGGTGCTTTTTGTAGGCCAGTTTGAGGTAGTTTTGCGACTTGATAGACCACAAGCGTCCTGTATCAAAATGTTCGTCTCAACTTACTCTGTATTATTGTGGTACGTTGCCAAAAATTACAATGAATAATACCGAAAATAAATAGAAATGTACATAAAAGTGTTCTATCTCTCAGATCATTCGGAATAGGGCATACATCCTCATCAAGTTTTTTGTTCAGAATCACTAAAGCTACCACCCATCAAAACACGTGTGTTTCGTCCTGACTCGCCGTGTATGTTTATTTAAACGTCAATGTACAGGTCTCCTGTTAAAACTGACAGAGAGAAGGAAAATGCTGTGCTGTCCTGTGTGTGAAAAAGTGCGATTACTTTTTCACTGTCAATTTTAACTACAGTAGCAGAGCAAGGTAACCATTAGATAAATTGTTTCTCACATAATCCCCGGGTGTCTCAGAAATGTTGCTACAAATTTCGAGGGTTTGTAGAGGATGTCTTGAGAAACAAAGCCATTATAGGAGCCGATGCCCGGGAACGCCGTGCAGTGTCGGTGCAGGGCCTCGAAGCTATAGGAGCTGGCGCCTCTTACTAGGTCAGTCCTTCAGCAGCAAAACCCGATTGAACGCAGACAGAACGTGGGCCGAATTTCTCGGAATGTTATTTGTTATTCAGTGATAGCGAATGTTTGCCGCGATCGCCAATGGAGACGTTGTCTTTTATGAGTACTATGCTGTGTTGCCTTGGTGGATGACGGTTCCGGATACGGATTTCCATCCGCAGTTTATTTTTTTCCTGCTCACCGAAAAGCATTGCAGTTTTTGGAGGGCTTCTGGAGAAAAATAAAGTGCTGATCAAAACCCGTCTCCGAAACTGTCATCAACCGAGGCATCGCATTAGTAGAATACAAGGCCTTTCTACATGACAGCTAGCTCCATCTTCTCCACCAGTGCTACTGTCAATCTGTCGCAAACACTGAATGATAAACAACATTGCAAGACGTTTCGTCTACAGTCCGTCAGCGTACTAAGTCACCTTTTCTGCAGAAGCGGAAACCTAGTGAGGGGGGAGGGGGAGGGGGTGCCAGCCCCAATAACTTCGACACTCTGTAGCGGCATTGCATGACGATTCCAAACGGGAGTTTCTATACTCAATTCGTTCCTCAAGAGACACTCTACAACTCGTTGAAATCAATCGTAACTTTTGGGGCACCCAGTATATCCGTATATAATTTTTAACAAAAAAATGTATAGATGTATAGAAAACGGAGACTTGCGGGAGTAAGAGCTGGAGAGACAGAGTTGTTTGGAGGGGGGGGGGGGGGGGGGAGGGAGGATGAGATGGACAGAGAGCGTGGAGTAGGTGCTACTGAGCCCTAGTACCAATGGAGGCAGGATGGGGTTACGATTGTGGATGGGGCCGTAATCTATTCCTATTGGTTAGTTTATTTTTCAATCACTTACAATTTATATAGAAACAACAAAAATAAAAGGTGACAATAAATCAAGATCACAAATTCAAAACTATTTCTCGGCTGAAGGCCCCAATAGTGATAATTTAAATTTGTTTCACGGCTGAAGGCCTGAATAGCAATCCTTTAAAAACTAGTTAAACATTTTCAAACTTGAAATTATAGCTATAATTTTTTTTTAAAAAAAATCAGTAAATCTGACCAAACCAAGGAGGGGTCGAGAGGGGGGGGGGGGGGGAACTGACTAGATGTTGCTCCAAGGATTGACCTGGGAGAGTCGCTCAAAACTTCGCGAGCGATGAGACAGGCAGGCAAGAGTTGCATTCAGTTCACGAGATGGTAACTCAGATTAGTGGCACTTTAAACGCATGACCAGTTGTAATGCCCCCACAGCAAATACCCTCTACCACGCACCAATTAATCATTTTCAATCAAACCATCCACATTCATTCACTTTGGAAAAGTTACCTGATCTGATTTTCTCGTAATATATGCGGCGACAGCTCGTCGACGCCAAAGTATTTTCTAGTGCGTTTATTCTTTGAAATAACAGAGATACATATATGCATTATCCGTGGTTGTTAGAGTGCGAACTAGGACAGCTTCTGGAGTATTTGTTGAGGGATTGACGTGTTTGTGAGAGATACATATTCTGCTTCTCTTCTCGCTAAAGCGAGCCAATTAACATTTGTGCCGCTAGCGGTTTGTTTTGAAGAGAAAGAGGTTGTAAAAGGAAAATAATTAAGGCGTAGAATCACCGGAGATCTGGACATGTAATGGAGATGGATTTAATACACGATTTCCTCCATAAATAAGGTTTGTAACTTTTTTGTTCTGGAGTGAATGAACGAATGAGTTTTTTCTGAATCATTTGTTGATCACGTTGGCCCTGTAATTAGTGGGGAAGTTTCAGCTGTGTCGAAGAGAGCCTGCAATCACTGAGTCTGTGTTAAATCGTCCAAAAAGGCTTCGTACACATCTGGAATTCGCAATCTTTCGTAAAAGGAACAAATTGTCTAAACGATTGATTCTCCCGACTGACTGCAGTGTTTAACAGTAATAATAAATGTAAAGATTTCTTACAGCAAGCCAGCCGCTGATTACTAAGGCGAAGGACTCCACCAAAGATTCTATTTGGCTTATTTGACGTAATGAAATATTAAATTAAAAACTGAACATAGATAAACGAGAGAAAGAGAGAGAGCGAATGAAAAGAGAGATAATATAATCCTCCATTAGTATAATTTTTCGCCTGGCTTATCACGGATCAGCCAAGGACTGGGAGGGCCTTACTTTACTGTATAGATTTGTGTGTGTGAAGGTGAAGGGATCTTAAAGGCAACAGATACACGTCTATACAGACAAGACATTACACAGAGATAGCGGCTAGCTGCGTTCATCATCTATTCTTAGGTAAAGAGACGGCAACTTATTATCCGAACATTTCAAAACGTTAAACAGTGATCATTTGCCGAATCTACCTAACGTCCGATGACCAATGCAACAATGGAATAACACACCCAAGCCGGAACCGGCGGTCAGCACTAGTCTTCAGACTTCACTGTTGGAGCACCTGGAAGCAGAAGGGAACCACTACTACCAGAGTAGAAAATAAAAAGAAACACCCCATCCGGCCCACGAATCATGGAAGCTTATGAACTACATGCCTTACCGAACAACAGCGGCAAGGAGTGGAAAAGTACACTGCCGTAACATACACTAAGCTCCAGGTCAGGAAACTGGGGCGTTAACAGCCACTAGGCAGCAAAAATATCACTGGTTGACCTTCACAAATAATGACATATTGAATGCAACAATTAATAATAAGAAGTGGAGGAAGGCTAATTAGGTTCGCTTTCCCCAAACGCTCCACTCTCTGCTCTTTGTCTCGGCGACACTGCCAGCAGCAACACACAAGCATTGGTGGAGGTTTCACTACTTGAATTAAGGTCCACTCAACTTAAAGTTCCTGGGTCCGGTTGACAACGAGGTGGTTCCCCTCGTGACTACAGCCCTTCCATCTGGCAGTGCATGCGTGCCGCCAGTGATCTCGGCGTGTTCTCGCACTGCGTGGACCTGGCTGCTCGTCCGTCCCCAACCGAACTGCCGACTCACACCACACGGAAACACCACAACGTCGCCTGAAAGATAGTACCACCGTTACCAATTATCGATAACCGACGCTGCTGCCACTAGCGGATAGACAATGCTTGCACGCGGAGTGACGCCAATGAACACAAGAACAAGACGACAACAGTACCTACACCAACTAAACAATGCTAACCTAGCAACGGCACCGACGCGAGCTGCAGCATGGCCCAGCGACGTAGTGGTGAGAGGAGGAGGAGATGGAGGAGGAGAGGGGAACAGGGCAGTGAAGAAGATGGTTGGTTGGTTGTTTTGGGGAAGGAGACCAGACAGCGAGGTCATCGGTCTCATCGGATTAGGGAAGGACGGGGAAGGAAGTCGGCCGTGCCCTCAGAAAGGAACCATCCCGGCATTTGCCTGGAGCGATTTAGGGAAATCACGGAAAACCTAAATCAGGATGGCCGGATTCGGGATTGAACCGTCGTCCTCCCAAATGCAAGTCCAGTGTCTAACCACTGCGCCACCTCGCTCGGTCAGTGAAGGAGAGATCGTCAGTGAGAAGAAGGAGTTAAACATTTATGTACAAATCTCATTCACAACTAGCAGCTGTGAAGCTTTGCTGGAATCGCTAGAAGGGATATTTCCACAACAATGGCGAGACACCATAAAATGGTAAGTCTGCCCATTCCGTGAAAACCCATTCCACCTTTCTTTCAGTACCTCCTTTTGCCTCTCTAAAAAACTGCCGCTGTCAATTAAGTTCAGCAGAGACGCAGCAGGTTATCAGCTAAACTGTTCTGTGTTGCCAGGCAATGCTCGAGTTCCGAGAGAGCGGCGCTGCAAAGCAAATGTAGTCGCCGCTGCAGTTGGTTCCAGTGCGCACTGCCGATCCCAGCAGCTCCTTGGCGGGGAGACTCCATCTGGAGGGCGTGGCGCCGCGCAGCAGCTCGGCTCTTCGAGTGAATACGGATGGGCTCAGCCGGAGCGGCGCGCCTCAAGATTGCCCGCCTGGGTGCGGCGCAGATGATGCCCGGGGCAGCCGTGAGCCGGCGCTCTTTTATTAAACTTGTTGGGTCTCCATCCCCTACCTCTACTATCTCCCTCCCCCCTCCCCCACCCGCCCCACCACTCTCACTCTCTGGCGCTGTTGCTGTTGTCATTCCGCCAACCTGAGCCTCGCCGGCGCGGCGGACGCTCACAGAATGAGCGCCGCGCTCACGGCCGGGTGGGGGGATTAAAAGAATCTGGCAAATTAACTCCGGCGAATTCCAGGGCCAGAAATGTTTGTTACCAGCAGGTCCCGGCGCCAGTCCCGCCGGGAGCGCGGCGACGCCCGTCCGTTGTTACGTGCGGCCCCGACTATCTGATGCAATTAGACGGTCCAGAATTTCAGCTAGCTCGTCCCGACTCTAATTGTTGTAGCCGTGTCTCATTCGAGTCAAGTATTTTTGGAGTCGCGCTGTGTAATTGGACTTCCTACTGACGCAATACTCTTAACGTCGGATCGTGTATTGGCTGAATGTGCTGTAGCAATTTAGAGAGATATTTCCACTTGATCATACACGAAAGTAGTCGTCAAAGTACAGAAACTACTTCAACTGCATTTATTCGATTTCTGAAACACCTGGATACCCATAAAAAATCAGTAGTTTTCGGTCACATCTTTCACCCTTGGATGCATCAGTGGCTGGACTCGTAAAAACGCAAGACCGTTACCTAATAACAAATAAAGAAAGTCATATGTTAATACAATATTATGAAACAATGATTGGTTTGGTGACACGGAATGAGTAAGAAAGTATTTTTTATGATATTGTGATTTTCATTTTGTTGTTCTTGTTGTCTTCAGTCCTGAGACTGGTTTGATGCAGCTCTCCATGCTACTCTATCCTGTGCAAGCTTCTTCATCTCCCAGTACTTACTGCAACCCACATCTTTCTGAATCTGCTTAGTGTATTCATCTCTTGGTCTCCCTCTACGATTTTTACCCTCCACGCTGCCCTCCAATGCTAAATTTGTGATCCCTTGATGCCTCAGAACATGTCCTACCAACCGGTCCCTTCTTCTAGGCAAGTTGTGCCACAAACTCCTCTTCTCCCCAATTTTATTCAATACCTCCTCATTAGTTATGTGATCTACCCATCTAATCTTCAGCTTTCTTCTGTAGCACCACATTTCGAAAGCTTCTATTCCCTTCTTGTCCAAACTATTTATCGTCAATGTTTCACTTCCTTACATGGCTACACTCCATACAAATACTGTCAGAAATGACTTCCTGACACTTAAATCTATACTCGATGTTAACAAATTTCTCTTCTTCAGAAACGCTTTCCTTGCCATTGCCAGTCTACATTTTATATCCTCTCTACTTCGACCATCATCAGCTATTTTTCTCCCCAAATAGCAAAACTCCTTTACTACTTTAAGTGTCTCATTTCCTAATATAATTCCCTGAGCATTACACGACTTAATTCGACTACATTCCGTTATCCTCGTTTTGCTTTTGTTGATGTTCATCTTATATCCTCCTTTCAAGACACTGTCCATTCCGTTCAACTGCTCTTCCAAGTCCTTTGCTGTCTCTGACAGAATTACAATGTCATCGGCGAACCTCAAAGTTTTTATTTCTTCTCCATGGACTTTAATACCTACTCCGAATTTTTCTTTTGTTTCCTTTACTGCTTGCTTCATTTTAGTACATGAAATATAACAAAGATTGCGGGAACTGGAAAGTTACCTAAAAGAAGTCTTTCCATATGCCCACAGAGATTAGGCATAAAAAGTGATCAAACAAGTGGCAAAAGTACAAAAAGTACTTGCAAAACATAGTGCAATTATTTTTAAAGTGTGTATTTTTACGAACATGTAAGGCCTGAGCGATTCCTTACCCAGCGATAAACACATTTTTGCCCCACACACATCGTGAATCAAGAGTCAGTCAAGAATTCTCGTTTGGAGTCCGTCGAGTCCGGACACAGCCAGTTACGCGTCGTGAGATACCGGCTGTTTGTCTTCACCGGCTTGGGCTGGCACTCAGCAAAACATTACCAATCCGTGACTTATGACATTCCTAACAAGTGTTCTACGAACTTTTTTCAGTGTTTCGTAAATTCGCGTTCGCGTCAACCGCATCGGCCACATTTTGGAGTGTATTGAGGATTGTGTGTGGTGACCATTGTTACTGTGTCTGACGGAATACAATTCTGACCTAGATTGATCGTAACTAGAAGTGTGAGACGAAAGTAGTATCTACCTCATATTGTGTCTGAACAGAATATTTAAGTCAAACAGTTGAAAACATTTTGGCACTGTTTACTGAAAGACTCTTTATCAATGTCTGAACATTGTTGGGCAGACTCATCCCGATTAGAAATGACTCTCAAAGCAGCTAAATCCGTAAGCGTTTGCCTATGACCCCATTAGAATGAAATTAGTTTAATAACAGTCGACGTCATAACAGTCAGGAATGTTTCGAACGGAACTGCTGGTGCAAGTCTCAGGAAAATTCATAACGTGCCACAGCTTGTAGAAAATTCGCTTTGAGGTGAGGGTTATTGACTCTCTTTTCCACATCAGATCATGTCGTTTCTTGTCCCAAGTTATTGATAAATATTCAGGTTTCATGAGGCCTGCCATGCTGGTAATTGGTATGTTGACGTGAAATTAAATCCTCTACATTTTTCCGCAAGTCAAAAGACTTTCTTGTCGATTGCCACTTTCAGTTGTAATTACATACGTTCTGGTTCTTATTTTTACGTTCTTCTTCTATTGTGGCAACTTGGAACACAAAACCGAGCAGTATGACACTTCTGTTCTGCTGGACACATAGGCTACAGTTGTCAAATTGCCTTCAAAACTATATTATGCGAATGAAGTTTTTCTGGACTTGCAAGAATATTTTCGGTTAGAAATTCTTTGTAGTTTCGCTTCAATGTTCCCACTGCTCTAATCTTTCCCTGCAACAGTTCTTTAAAATCCTGAACACTCTACGCAAAAATGATGCACTGCAATATTTATTGAGATCCATTTCAACAACTTTTTTTAATGCCTTTACTACAGTAAACTCAACACTGATTTGTTTTGTCTGACGAAATGAATTCATTATTTGAGCACTGGCAGACATAGTAGTATGTCAACTTCTTTCTTGATACGCGCCGACCTTCACAATTACACGAAGCAGGATCTCGTCTAACATTCTTTGCATGATAAGATAGTCCCATGCATTCTTACTGTGAGAGTTACACCATCTGTTACTGTTCAGGTGGAATTTTCATGATGTTGGGTACTCGAATTCTAATGCATCGTCTCGGTATTTCACTACACTGAGGCCCATCACGATCAATGAAGAAAGCAGCATTTCTGTAGTCTGTCTGCACTTTGAATGCTAGAGGATATGGGTCTATTAACCTGGCGATCATCGTCATCTTAACCATTAAACCAGACTTATGCTTACTTGAACAATCCTGGTGTAAGGAAAAACACGTACTTGCGAAAAGAAAGTTCAGTTACAGCTTCTGCAGTACTTCTGGCTTTTCAGCAATGAGTGTAGATCTGCTGAACTGTTAATTGTTGTCAGTGGTATTTCCAACATTTGTTGCCTTTCAGACCAAAGTTAAATAAACTGTTCGAAAGACAATTTGGTTTCTATTGGGTCTAGAAATCCCCTACAATGCATTATACGTGTAGGATTACTAAAATAACAAAAAAAAATCAATTCTAGGTGATTCAAATGTTTTTCCTAAAGTCAGTCGGTTGCATTTCTAAGAGTTAAACAGAACGTAAACCAAAATAAATAATTTTTAAGGCAGCTTATTCATAAAATGGAAGTTTTACCAGGACCAAAACACCCCCGTGATGCGTTCTAGGGGCTGGGTGTTGTGACTAGGGCCTACCGTCGGGTAGACCGTTCGCCAGGTGCAAGTCTTTCGATTTGTACGTCGATGGGGATGAAATGATGATGATTAGGACAACACAACACCCAGCCCCTGAGCGAAGAAAATCTCCGACCCAGCCGGGAATCGAACCCGGGCCCTTACGATTGACATTCTGTCCCGCTGACCATTCTTTTTTTGTTTTTTTTATTTTTTTTTATTTGTGAAGACCCCTAAAAAAACAAGTTTGTACTACTCCACCCTTGGATGTACCTGATCAAATAGCTCGCGTGCCGGCCGCATCGCAATGGTGGATGCAAGTGTGTTTCGTAGGATCCACCAAATTCTCATCCAGTGTGGCGAAGTGTTTGCAAGTGAAAGGCGGTTACTGTGAATATCTCCTCTAAAGTGAACGTTGCTCATAAGTGCATACATCGGCTTTGTGAAGAAAAGTCTGGTCGTCGAGAATACGGAATGGAATTATAGTGTGCAGTATAATGTGCAATCTAGTGCAGTCTACCTGTTGTGTTTTCTTGTACCTCGCTGGATACAAACGATGTTACTGCAATCAAAATTAAGTTCATACTGTGTCTTAATGTTTAAATAATTGTAGCAGTAACAAAAAGAAATACAAAAGGATCCACATTGCAGAGGTGTAAACTTGACACAGTGTCATGATATAACTGAAAAAAAAAGTTTGGTGTGAACGCACCTCGAACATTGGCGCGTCTGCATATCCATTCCCTACAGGACTGCTTCGTCTCACTTTTTTAGCGCTGGACACCTTTCTTTTTTTTAAAAAATAGATTGGTCAGTTACGAGCAGGTGGAGACAACGCGGGCAGGGGTCGGAACCCGAGGCCTGGCCGCGATGACTCCCCCTTCCCATCCCTGAATCACTCCCTCAAAGTAGCTTTTTGATTTATTTTTTATTTTATTTTATTTACCAGGAACAGGGTAAATGAACAAAATATCTTTATTGGTACAAGCTTAAATACAACGGAAAATTGGACGGATGTCTGAGTTCGATATTGTTGTTGCATGGAACGAAGCAGTGAAGTGTAAAAATCTTTAGGTCGAGGAGATCACGTGGTCGGTAAGTGTGTGTGAGCATAACTGAGGTCGACGATGAAATCAGAAATGTGCGTCAGATGATGGTTCATCTGTCCGGCTGGTACTGGTGGCGTTATGGTCGCGGGCACAAGAATTTCCAGCAAGCTGCGCGTAAGGGAGGTGCCCTCGTGTCACTGCTTGTGCATGGTGGACGTGTACAAGAACGCCGCTCGGAGTCGCACTTTGACAAGGTCAAGGCCTCCCGCTTGCGGAGGAAGAGTGAGCGTGTCGCAGCGGACCTTAAAGAGCGTACCGGCCGTAAGAAAGTATCCGAAAACAGCCTGGAGGCGGCGTCCAATAGTTGATGGCAGCGGGAGGACCTGTGCGATGTGGACCATTCTGGACGCCACATGTTAATTGAGGTATTGGACCCGTTGTAAAGAATCGAGTGGGCAGAGAAGATTTTGCCGCACCGTCATGTGGATAATTTGGAGTGCACGCCGAAAATTGATGGCAGCGGAGCGGCGCACGGTAGAGGTGAAAATGATACCAAGGTATCGTAGTTGTACACACGGGACAAGTGCTTAGTCGTCGTGTGAGAGGCCGCGTCCAATGGACATCACCATGGATTTAGCTACATTCATGTTATTGCCCGCTGCAGTTCCGTACGTTGATATCAAATCAAGTACCGTTTGTGTTTCACTCCGTGAGTGGACTAAGAGGAGGAGGTCGTCACGACATCGAAAACTATGCTGTTGCAAAGTGAGATCAGAAAGGTGGCTCGTCAGACTCCCGATGAGTGGCTCCAGGCTTATGGCATGGAGTAGGGTCGAAAGTGGGCAACCTTGCCTTATGGAACGCCGGATCGTCACTGGTCCCGCCACACGGCCATTAACCTGAATCAGCGATTCGGCGGTGCCGTATAGGCGCCATATGACATCGATAAAGGCTGGTGGAAAACCCATTCAGTTTATTACTGAGAACAGAAAACGATGTCACACCTTGTCGAATGCGCTGTCAAAATCAATGGTAACCACCGAGGCGCGGAGTCTTCACGCCGCTGCCAGTGCAATTAAATCACGACATTCTCCGTTTGTATATAAATTGAGCCACCCGGAGTTGTCTGTTCCGGGGATAGAATGCTAGGCAGGACCTTGCGGCGCGTAAAAATTTTATAGCGTGCATTAAGCAGAGTCAGGGGACGGTTATGTGCTGTCGTCACATCCGGTGTCGGTTCGTGGATGGGTATAATAATTCCCGTGACAAAGGAAGCGGTACGGCGTTTCCCATCATCTGTTCATGAAACATCGTCGTCCACCGTGACGCCGTTAGTGTGAGGAAAGCGAGATAAAATTCTATCGGCAATCCGTCGATACGAGGTGACTTATTAAGAGCACCTTTGTTGATTGCATCGAGGACTTCGTCACTCGTAACTGGCTCCATCAGCTCGTCCGCATCGTCGCTGGTGAGGGTACGAGTTACGTGTGGTAACACAGACTCCTCAGTGTAGTTATTGGTAGTCTCCTCCTGGTACATTGTGCGGTAGTGGTCTACAAAGGCGCAGACGGTTTCGGCCTGGCAAGTGACTTACTGGGCGCGACAGGTGTTGATCTCGGTGATGAGTCGTTCCTATCGAAGGTGATATGATGCATGGTGGGGAGTTCTTGTTCCGCCGAATCTTGACATCGGGTTCGCACCATCGCCCCCCTGCAGTCTACTGCGTGTCAACATTACAATTTGCGCCTTAATCCTGCTGCGTTCTCTTTGGGTGTCGGGGGTGGGCGGTTGGGCGTCCTGGTCGCGGAGAACTGCGTAGAAATAGTCGGTAGTATGCCGGCGCCACGTAGCTACTTCCTAGCTATACTGAATCAAGGTACGTCG
The DNA here is from genome assembly GCF_021461395.2 of Schistocerca americana. Lineage (NCBI taxonomy): Eukaryota > Metazoa > Arthropoda > Insecta > Orthoptera > Acrididae > Schistocerca > Schistocerca americana. The sequence continues at coordinate 957,132,255 of NC_060119.1, read as the reverse complement.
AATGGCAGGTTTGGCACATTCCAGCCACCAGGTCAAGGTCTTGCAGTACTTAGGTAAGCGACGTTCACAGGTGGCCCATGTCTCGGTAACACATTGAAGACATTTGGGATCATGAAGATGGGAGGTGTTTAGCTTCCACGATGCACTACTACGCCAGGACACTTGCTGGGGGAGGAGAATGATGCAGATGTAGGCACAGTGGTCCGAAATGCCTAGGGCCAAAGTTCTGCACCTTGGACTGCAGGTGTGAGTTCCCGAGAGACGTAAATCCTATCAAGGCGGCTCGCGGAGTGACTCGTCTGGTAAATATGTGCAGGCGTGTCGCCGTGCCGAACTTATCCAGTGTCGCGGAGCAACAGATCACGGACGACAAGACGAAGTTCTTAACAGGTGCTGTAGCGGGGCACTTGATTCTTAGGGTGCAAGATACAATTAAAATCACCCCCAAGCAAGTAATGGGCGCAGCGTCCAAGAAATAAAGGGCCGCTTTCTTCTGAATAGAAGAGTGCCCTGTAGCATTTGCGGGTGGAGCCTGACGGAGCGTAAATGTTGACAATACGCGTCCCCACGACGGTGACCGCCATGCCTCTGGCGGATGGAAGATACGTGATATCGGCCGTTGGAATGCCATCTCGGGTGAAGATGGCTACGCAGCGTCCCAGGTGGTCACCAGGAGAAGGATAAGCGTTATACCCCGCGACGTCTGGAAGAGTGGCCAGGTGTACTTCCTGTGGTAGAGCGATGTCGACGTCCAACGCCCATATCGTCTCTCGCAGCAGTTGAAGTTTCACGAGTGGGCTAATGGCGTTAGTGTTGATCGTCCCTGCTCGGTAGGTTTGGAGCCGAACCCCACCGTTGAGGGGAACTCCATCAGCGAAGGATGAAGAGGGGCGAGGCAACGGCGAGTCATGCCGTACGCCACCTGACGGCGTAACGAGGCTTCCGCCTGGGGTAACTCTGTCCCCAGCGTGTGGTCCGGGCCTTCATCGACATTGTCACTCCACGTCTCTGAAGGCGCTGTCGTTGTGATATTCGTACGTTCCACTTCGGTCGTAGGGGCGGAGGACGCGTCGGCGGCGGTCGCGACGGTAGAGTCCATTAGTTCAGGAGCACCTGGGCGAGCCAGCAGAGTAGGCATCGACACAGCCACAGTCGGCGTCATGTTGCCGTCAGTCGTATCGTCGTGCAGGTTCTCCGAGGCCTCGTCGGGTCGGACGGCCTCTGGAGCATCAGGGGGAGTTGATCTGCCTCGTTCCGAGACCGTACGGCGCCTCCTCTTGGGCCTCTTAGGTGAACGTTGTTTGCGGGTTCGTCCCTCTGTGTCGGAAGACGGAACGGAGTCGCGGCTCTCTGGGTGGAAGGCCGTTGCGGGAACGTCAGGTGAAGGGGCGTCCATGTGATCGGGCGGGTGGGTGTCGGAAGTCGTCACTGTTGGTAGTGGCGCCGGAGTAGCGTGAGGCTGTGAGCGTGACGTTTCACACCCGGCGGTATCCGTAGCAGCAGGAAAGGTCACCGGTACATGGTCCGACTGGCGGCGGCCGATGGGAGGAGAAGAGAGCGCCGTTGCGTAGGTGATCGGTAAAACCGTCGTCAGAGCCGGAGGTGCCACGGTAGCGGCTGGCAACTGGGTGATTCGTCGCTGAAGACACTCGGATCTGAGCTGGCCTTCTTTGCCGCACCCGGAACAGGTTTTGGGTTGGCCGTCGTAAATGACAACCGCGTGGCACTCGCTAATTTGCGGGTAAGATGCCACGTGTCGATGGAGATCGATGGTGATCTATCGTACACCGTTAAGAACGGGGTACGTTTGGAATTGTGCCCAGCGTTCGGCAATGTGTCTTAGGGGCGGAAAGCCGCGATAACGTCTTCCGCCGGGAGCTCGAACGGGAGTTCGAAAACTCGTATGGTGCGCATTCCCAAGCCTGCATGATCGACAATGACCGCACCGACATTTCCGTCGGCGTGGCAAAAGCGTAATTCGTGTTTGGTGTCACGAAGTATTCTTTCAAACATTGCGTCATTGACGACTTTTACTTACACTGTACTGCTTAATATGGACAAATGGATGCCCAAGATGTCGGAAGCTGGGATCTTACCAACGTCGCGTAGGAAGCGTTCCACTTCCAAGGCCTTTGGTCGTGCGTAGTCGTTACAGAAGTTGAATCGTAGTGTTGATTTTCTAAAACGGTTGGCCATGGTTCTAGTACACGTTGGCACACGTAAGTGACGGCCGCTGAAATGTAAACAACAGCGAGCGCACGCGCTCCGCGGGCGGAAACAACAACTCGTCCGCACTGCACTGCGGCGAAAGCGGGACTGCTACCGGAGGCGGACATTCTACTGTTAATAGTCATCTGTACATGTTGAGACGTATATAACTACCAGTGCTACAGCCTTCACACTTTTTAGTTTCGAGTAGCGTTCTGTTTACCTTATGCCGAAAAAGGCCTCCCAGTCAGTCAACATGAATAATTAAACGTGACACTCGGTTGTAATACCTACATTAGTTTCAGGTTACAGTTAAAGGAAAAACTGAAAAACGGATTGGCATAGTTACGTGATTCGCACTTCGTACTTAACGTTTGACGATTTGTACCTACTGTCAAAAGATTATGTAACCTCATGTTCACAGTGATAACGACAGGAATTTTTAGTTATTACCAGTCGTCGAGCCGGCTGAAGTGGCCGAGAGGTTCTAGGCACTTCAGTCTGGAACCGCGCGACCGCTACGGTCGCAGGTTCGAATCCTGCCTCGGGCATGGATGTGTGTGATGTCCTTAGGTTAGTTAGGTTTAAGTAGTTCTAAGTTCTTGGGGACTGATGACGTCAGATGTTAAGTCCCATAGTGCTCAGAGCCATTTGAACCAGACGTCGATGTTTTCCGTTCCGTCACGTGTTACTTTTTTCATAGAGGATGAGAAGATGATGTTGGATACTATATCACACTTAAAAAAGTAAAAGGGTCACAAAAGTCTGCTCATTAGCACCAAATTTGGGAAAAATTGCGACACCTACAATTTCACTAAAAGTAAATGTATTTAATCTTCTAGACTTTATGCTGTCAATTTCGTTAATTATCTAAGAGTTTGTCGCCACGGTCAGAAAGAAGTAAATTCTAAATCATCCTCAGAGACTTGTAAAATCAGAAAGTTATCAACCATGGTTGAAAAACTGTCTAAGATTACATCTTATTGGTTCAAATGGCTCTGAGCACTATGGGACTTAACATCTGAGGTCATCAGTCCCCTAGAACTTAGAACTACCTAAACCTAACTGACCTAAGGACCTCACACACATCCATACCCGAGGGGAGATTCGAACCTGCGACCGCAGCGGTAGAGCGGTTCCAGACTGAAGCGGCTAGAACTGCTCGGCCACAGCGGCCGGCATTACATCTTTACGGAAAAAAATCGCAACTCCAAGAAAAATTTGTGCGACATGAAGAAAGGTTGGTAGACGTGTTTCTAAATCTCAAAGACGTCTCTTCTATTTTGGGGCGCCACTATGACAATGCAAATCAGGTTTGCTTTACACACGTGGTGTAACGGTCGTGAGTGTTATTCACCTTTGAGATTAGACGTGTTGAGTTGTTGTTGGACAACAATGCCTTCAAGGGGACGAATACCTCACCATGTTTGAACGAGGTCGTGTAATATGACTGCGAGAAGGTGAATGTTGCTTATTCTGCTGTACTTCAGACAGTGTTGGCAGGAATATGGCCACCGTACATGACTGCTGCTAGCGTCGGTCGTGAGAGTGTACGATTGTAAGAAGACTGAGCTCCAGACGGAAAACGTGACACTATCGACATGGAGGACCAACGTGTTCGGCGTGTGGTTCTGGCGCACTTTACAGCATCTGCATCTGCACCCAACTCCGCAAGCCACCTAATGGCTTGTGGCGTCTTGTACCGCTAAATGTTACACTCACGAATAGCGCGTCGAAAGATTGATTGCCGATAAGCCTCTATAATGGCTCCAATTTCTCGAATTTACTCCTCGAGACGTATGTCGGGGACAGTGATATGTTGTACGACTATTCCCGGAAAGTGCTCTCGTGAAATTTCAATAGCAAACCTCTCCGTGATGCACAACGCCACTCTTGTAACTTTTGTCAGTGGAGTTCATTGAAAAGCTCCGTAACACTCCCGCACCGGCTGAGCTATTCCGTGACGAAAGGCGCCTGCTCTTCGTTGGATCTTCTCTAGCTCTTCCATCAGCCCCACCTGGTAGGGATCCCAGTTAGATGAACAATACCCAAGAATCATCGAACAAACGCCTTGTAACCTAATTCCTTCTTATATGAAGATGGTATATGTTCTTTCGAACATGTCTGAAAGAACAGATACAATCGGTGAGCATGCAGCGCTCTAGAATGGAATGATAATTAAATAAAGACAGGCGTTGATGTACATAAACGGGGACAGTTGAAAATGTGTGCCCCGACCGGGACTGGAACCCGGGATCTCCCGCATACATGGCAGACGATCTATCCATCTGAGCCACCGAGGCCACAGAAGATAGTGTGATTGCAGAGGCTTATTCCTTGCACGCGCCCCGTGAGCCCCACATTCCCAGGTTAATGTCCACACACTTGTTGTAGTGAAGTCGAAGTAGATACTCCGTGCGAATTGGTATGGGTGGAGGTTATACTTAACAGCCAAATTAAGTTAATAATTGGCTCCTTCTACCGACCCCCAGACTCCGATGATGTAGTTGCTGAACAGTTCAGAGAAAATTTGAGTCTCGTAACAAATAAATACCCCACTCATACGGTTATAGTTGGTGGGGACTTCAACCTTCCCTCGATATGTTGGCAAAAATACTTGTTCAAAACCGGTGGCAGGCAGAAAACATCTTCCGAGATTGTCCTAAATGCTTTCTCCGAAAATTATTTCGAGCAGTTAGTCCACGGACCCACGCGAATTGTAAATGGTTGCGAAAACACACTTGACCTCTTAGCCACAAACAATCCAGAGCTGATAGAGAGCATCATGACTGATACAGGGATTAGTGATCACAAGTTCGTTGTAGCTAGGCTCAATACCGTTTCTTCCAAATCCACCAGAAACAAACGCAAAATAATTTTATTTAAAAAAGCGGATAAAGTGTCACTAGAAGCCTTCCTAAGAGACAATCTCCATTCCTTCCGAACTGACTATGCAAATGTAAACGAGGTGTGGCTCAAATTCAAAGATATAGTAGCAACAGCAATTGAGAGATTCGTACCTCATAAATTGGTAAGAGATGGAACTGATCCCCCATGGTACACAAAACAGGTCCGAACGCTGTTGCAGAGGCAACGGAAAAAGCATGCGAAGTTCAGAAGAACGCGAAACCCCGAAGATTGGCTAAAATTTACAGACGTCTAAATTTGGCACGGACTTCAATGCGAGATGCCTTTAATAGGTTCCACAACGAAACATTGTCTCGAAATTTGGTAGAAAATCCAAAGAAATTCTGGTCGTATGTAAAGTACACAAGCGGCAAGACGCAGTCGATACCTTCGCTGCGCAGTGCTGATGGTACTGTTACCGACGACTGTGCCGCTAAAGCGGAGTTATTGAACGCAGTTTTCCGAAATTCCTTCACCAGGGAAGATGAATGGAATATTCCAGAATTTGAAACACGAACAGCTGCTAGCATGAGTTTCTTAGAAGTAGATACCTTAGGGGTTGCGAAGCAACTCAAATCGCTTGATACGGGCAAGTCTTCAGGTCCAGATTGTATACCGATTAGGTTCCTTTCAGATTACGCTGATACATTAGCTCCCTACTTAGCACTCATATACAACCGCTCGCTCACCGATAGATCTGTACCTACAGATTGGAAAATTTCGCAGGTCGCACCAGTGTTAAGGAGGGTAGTTTCAGAAAACATCGTTCTTGTGCAACGCAGCTAGCTCTTTATTCGCACGAAGTAATGGCCGTTATCGACAGGGGATCTCAAGTTGATTCCGTATTTCTAGATTTCCGGAAAGCTTTTTTTGACACCGTTCCTCACAAGCGACTTCTAATCAAGCTGCGGGCCTATGGGGTATCGTCTCAGTTGTGCGACTGGATTCGTGATTTCCTGTCAGGAAGGTCGCAGTTCGTAGTAATAGACGGCAAATCATCGAGTAAAACTGAAGTGTTATCAGGTGTTCCCCAGGGAAGCGTCCTGGGACCTCTGCTGTTCCTGATCTATATAAATGACCTGGGTGACAATCTGAGCAGTTCTCTTAGGTTGTTCACAGATGATGCTGTAATTTACCGTCTAGTAAGGTCATCCGAAGACCAGTATCAGTTGCAAAGCGATTTAGAAAAGATTGCTGCATGGTGTGGCAGGTGGCAGTTGACGCTAAATAACGAAAAGTGTGAGGTGATCCACATGAGTTCCAAAAGAAATCCGTTGGAATTCGATTACTCGGTAAATAGTACAGTTCTCAAGGCTGTCAATTCAACTAAGTACCTGGGTGTTAAAATTACAAACAACTTCAGTTGGAAAGACCACACAGATAATATTGTGGGGAAGGCAAGCCAAAGGTTGCGTTGCATTGGCAGGACACTTAGAAGATGCAACAAGTCCACTAAAGAGACAGCTTACACTACACTCGTTCGTCCTGTGTTAGAATATTGCTGCGCGGTGTGGGATCCTTACCAGGTGGGATTGACGGAGGACATCGAAAGGGTGCAAAAAAGGGCAGCTCGTTTTGTGTTATCACGTAGTAGAGGTGAGAGTGTGGCAGATATGATACGTGAATTGGGATGGAAGTCATTGAAGCAAAGACGTTTTACGTCGCGGCGAGATCTACTTACGAAATTTCAAACTTTCTCTTCCGAATGCGAAAATATTTTGTTGAGCCCAACCTACATAGGTAGGAATGATCATCAAAATAAAATAAGAGAAATCAGAGCTCGAACAGAAAGGTTAAGGTGTTCGTTTTTCCCGCGCACTGTTCGGGAGTGGAATGGTAAAGAGATAGTATGATTGTGGTTCGACGAACCCTCTGCCAAGCACTTAAATGTGAATTGCAGAGTAGTCATGTAGATGTACATTCGAAGTGAACCTGCCCACTATACTCACTACTCGCGGCAGACTATCTTACCGAGTCCTGTAATACTTGCGCATCAGCACAGAAGAAGAAGGTCAATGGCCGTTTAGCCTTAACTGTATGAAGATGGTATCTGTTCTTTCGGAAATGTTTTGAGTTCCGAAAGTGTCCGCAGGCTTTGGCGGCAGAGTATCACAAGTATATTCAGTATTCTCAGGTGTAAAAAATTAAGGATGTCGCTCACGCTTTGAAGATTGCTGAGAACATAATGCTATCCTTTATGTAAGGACTATAACATTTAGATTCACTTGGACATATATTTACGATAAAAGCGAGAGACCACTTGCAATTGGCGATTGTTGGCCATGGTCTCGATTCATGGCACTTTTGTGAGGTAGTTAGTGCGTTATCTTGCAGAAGACGCTTTTTTTTTTCATCTTTGTTTTTCGAAGTAAGTCCGTCGTGTAGCAAGAACATCTAGACTCGGTCTTGGCGCTATGTGTTGTACGTCAATAATTTTTAGTACGTTGTAATCATTTAATTTCAGTGTTATCTGTTGTATGTGTCAGTTACTTTTGTTTCTCATTGTATCTTGTTAGTGACACCTGCGTCACCACTTGTCTGAAGCGTCGTTGCTAACAGCGTTGTGCAAGCTCTCTTGGAGCTAATTTGTGTGTGTGTGGGGATGTGTCCGACATTTTAGTGTAGGTTTTGTTTCATGGACTTGGGCATAAATGTGTGCACTATCTGAAATAAAGCCAGAGTAGAGTTGCGGCGAGTGACAAGTTAGAGTCGGAAACTTGCGGAAGTAGCAGTTGAACTGAATGCTCACGACAAGAAAAGCTCGTATGTGTAATGAGGAAGGCTGTGCACTAATGTAATCCAAAATGGAACGCAAGCCAGCCATAGATGCAGAACAAGGTAGGACGGTGGATAAAGCTCATTTAGATCAATCTGCAAACGGGGCACAAATGTGAAATGCAGACTACTCCAATGGTGACGATTGAGGTCACTGACGAAATGAAAGTGAAATCGATGCAACAGGCCGTCGCCGTGACTTCGTTGGTCTCCAGGAATGTCAAAGACAAAATTTTTCAACCCAACCTGGAGCCATATCCACGGCACAGGACGATACACGGCAGGGGCCCCGCCTTAGCAGCGTACAACTCTCGGTCGAGTGCATGCTATCAGTGGTGCTTAGTACACAAACTATTGAGCATGACTACAATTGTGCGCGACTCAGACATACCGAAACATTGTTACATGACTCTGATGACACGAGATGAAGGTACAATAGCATTCATGGATCGTTCGACGGTGAAATTTCGTGCACACGCGCGCCAAAATTTAGTGAATACGTGGGTACAAAATTACGAATAGTTTGACTTAAAACACTTTCTCTCAATTCAAAACTTTCAGGTTTAAAAAGAGAACCACAATTAGTTACTCTCCAAGACATCGATTGTTCAGTATGATAGGGTACTACCTGAGTCATGGTCACTAGTACACAATTTGGAATTTGCCTGTGGATACCTGGAGGGTTCAACAGCAGAGCACATGTGTAGCATTGCAGCAAACTACCGCAATTATGGCGAATTCAGAGAGGCATTCCTAAATACCTAATGATCACAGGATACCCAAGAGAGGATTAAACAGGAGATTATGTTAGGGGTGCAGCAAAAATGGTTCAAATGGCTCTGAGCACTATGGGACTTAACTTCTGAGGTCATCAAGTCCCCTAGAACTTAGAACTGCTTAAATCTAACTAACCTAAGGACATCACACACACCCATGGCCGAGGTAGGATTTGAACATGCGACCGTAGCGGTCGCGCGGTTCCAGATTGTGGTGCCTAGAACCGCTCGGCCACCCCGGCCGGCGGGGTGCAGCAGACCGGTGTATTTCGAGACGCTTGTCAACAAGAACTGTTACCTGGACCAACCACATTGTGATAAGGAGGTACTGCGATACTGCTACATGAAACTGTCGTTGACGTACCAGGAACTGCTCATTGACAAATTTAACGACCCTATAAAGTCATTCAAAACCGTTCTATTAGAGTTACATACACTTTGTGAAGAAAGCACAATACCCGAGGGACTGAATGAGACATAATGAACGAAATACGCAAGGTGCATTAGGAGGATATAATTACGGGTGGATATACAAATAGAAACATGGCAACAAGAAATCAGTATCAAGGCCAAAGATTTAATAATGAGCCTCAGTGGAATGATAGAAGCAAACGTGGGACGTATGGCGTCCAATTTCACGAAAACGGAAATAGCAACAGCAGGCAAATGCAAATTCTAACCACCTCGTGCAGTCGGCCTGGAACACATGGCAAACAAGGAATAATGTAGGGATTGGGAGGCCAAGTTCTAAAGGTCATCACCAGGATGACGCAGTGGAAAGCAGAGCACCTAATCCCTCAAACAGAAACCGCAGCAGAAGTTCGCGCGGGAACTGACGGCCGCTGCTGCCGCGTTTTATCACTAAGTTGGTGTTAAAAATCATTTGGTTCGAATGAACTTACGTAGTCGGTGAACGTATTGTTCTTCATGTGCTTACATTTAGACTTTCTGGATGACTTATTAAAGTAATTAGCGATCTTCTCGTGTGACATCTGTTCAATGAGGTTTTCGTTGGTAGTTTTCTGTCCAACATTTTCAATTGGATATTTACCGCAAATTTTTTACTTACTGGTATTCTCTCATGTTTCACTCATACAGATATATTTCATGGATAGGAATGAGTCGATTTCCTGCCGAAAACATCTCGGGTTTATGACAAAACTGATTGGATTAACACTTGAACACTGCTGTATAAGTAGCTAGTCACGCCACAGTAAAAGTATCTTGGAATAACGTGAAAATCGCATTTTTTGGCCCAGAAATAATAGCACAAGTCTTGGAGACACAATTATTCTCAGGATTCATCTTGGAATGTATTAACGGTTTGGTTCCTTCCGTTGATATTGTGCGCAAAAACGTTGGGCCGTATGCACGGTCTGTTCCGCCATTCGGAGTGAGGAGGCGATATCGGTGCAACAGAAGGTAATTTGTGATCCGATAGTGGATCCTGGCGTGATTTGGGGGTACCTTGAGAGATGGATTGTCCACGCCAGAGGCATTTTGACGTTCGAGTATGGTTATTTTTCTCGCTGTGGTTCGATTAAGGTTATCGCCAGTGGAACGATGAATTTCCTTTGGTGGTTTTCGAGTGTGGTTACACTTACGGATAATCGCCTATGAAGCGATATTCTTCGCTGATGATATTTTTCCGTCTGTGGTTATCGCTTATGGATTATCGCTGGTAGAGCGACGATGTTTGTCTTGTGATATTTCGATTGTGGATAGCCAGCGCTAGAGGTGCATCATCGGTCAGGTTTTGTATTAAGTGGCGTGAGCACATGGAGCGCGGTTAGCGATAGTATGTTTTCAGATGAATGGGAAGGAAATGCCAAATGGGACAAGATGAAAGCCTAAGATACAAATCGTTCCACACGAAAAAATTACCTAGTCATACACAGTGTCTGTGATTCAAGTAAGCGATCGCTTGCAATATTCTTACGAAGAGAAAAGAACTCGCATAATGTGTGAACTTGAATCGTCATAACGTTGATCTAATTTTTATCTCCATGAGTATAGGGGGAAGCTCTGCCTTTTTTGTCACTTGTTTCTTTATTCTCTTGCTTGTATCCGAACGGAAATACTGTCCATGTAAGTCTTATTAAATAGTAAATAACGAGAAATGTAATTCACTGTCTGTGCCTCTTCAATTTGATGTCAACATTACGTTTCAATAGGTCATCTCAACCGGCCGGCGTGGCCGAGCGGTTCTAGGCGCTGCAGTCTGAAACCGCGCGACCGCTCGGTCGCAGTTTCGAATCCTGCCTCGGGCATGGATGTGTGTGATGTCCTTAGTTTGGTTAGGTTTAAGTAGTTCTAAGTTCTAGTGGACTCAGAAGTTAAGTACCGTAGTGCTCAGAGCCATTTGAACCATGGAACAAACCGCGAGTTTTTGTGATCAGAATAGTAGCGGCTTGGTCGTGAACATTGTAGACACCTCATTGGGATATTTACTATTTGTATTTATTACATAGCACCTGCTGTCCTCTTTTGACGCAGTCTGGCTACAAAGTGCGAACAAAAATTGGCGCACGTATAATTTTAAATATTGCGGTCATAGAATTTTTAACCAAGGTTCTTCGTGTTCTCATTACTTAGTTACAATTTGATGGAACGTTTTTTTATCATAAGACATTTGTAATGAAAAACTCCAGCTCAGTTTTCCATATCACTGATGGAACAGACGCTCTTTGTGGTCTGAAACTACGGTTCTCCAGCGATTCAGCGCTGATGTAGACACTACCTAATATGAAAGATTTTTCGTATCTCCTTCTTGGCTCACGAGGGGATGGTATGAGATCTGGGTCACCGATTTCGGTTAAGTTTTGCAAGGACGTTCTATACTGAAAATAAAGAGATACGTATTTCCCCTTTTTGCTAGACAATCACTAGTTTTAAATAACTCGAGGTCAAATTTGATGACGGAAAAATGTGTTTCCAATCCTATACGTTGAAAGATTGTCTCAAAACAAAACACTTTTTACTAACCTATTTTGGGGTCCAAAACTAATAACGTTCAAATTATTAACGATTTTGTCTTTTCTTGCTGTATCTTGGATATCCGTCATTCTTCTCTTCCAGCAGAGCTAGGTCGACGATCAAGCGGTCAAGGCGTTAGATTACTAAACCACAGGTTCTTATTCAATTCTTGGTTGCGGCATTTGTGTCAATTCGATATTTGTTTCAGTGTACTGGATAATATTCTGGTAATGGTTCAAATGGTTCAAATGGCTCTGAGCACTATGGGACTTAACTTCTAAGGTCATCGGTCCCCTAGAACTTAGAACTAATTAGATCTAACTAACCTAAGGACATCAAACACATCCATGCCCGAGGCAGGATTCGAACCTACGACCGTAGCAGTCGACCGGTTCCAGACTGCAGCGCGTAGAACCGCTCTGCCACCCGGCCGGCTATTCTGGTAATCGGAATGCTTTTCTTTGCCTTTCCTTTTGAAGTCAAAGGTCGAGAAGTATGATTATGTAAGTACACATATGTTGTAATGTATTGACAGTTATCTTTATCGTGATACATAGTTCAAAAATACACCTACAGTATTTTGTTGCGTAATTCTGACTTACCTCCTACTCGTGAGCGTTAATCAGTGACGCGAAACTTAGGCAAACCATGAATATTTCCGCACCATCTCGCCGCATTGACATTTTTTCCGGTATATTGTCAGTGGAAAACGTATTCGCCTCGTGTTGGTGAAAACAGATCTACGAGACACTAATCTGAGTACGTACCCAGCATATAAAAGAGTATCTTGAAAGACAAGGGTGGACCACTGGTTATGGTCCAAATCATGAATGTTGATAGCACCCACCCTATCTTCTAATTCTCTGCTCTGGTTGATGTCGCATGGTTTTGAAGTCTTGCGCTGGAATTCTTTTCCTGTCGGAAGAAGTAAACGTCACACGGTTGATAAAGAGACGTACGGCTCGGTGGTATGACTTAACGGTTCAGGCCGGCCGCGCATCGTCATAGTTATTTGAATATTAATCACACCTTCCGAAGTTTCACTTTCAAAAAAGGATTCTGGTTACCTGAATGTTGTCAGATACAGCGAAAAAATCGAGTAAAAGAAAGGGTCGCGGCCAAGAATCGAGACGGACCAGCAGTTTGGTAGTCTAATGCTTTGATCCCTTAACCGCTGACTTCGCTCTGATAGACATCTATAGTGACGGGTATCCCAGGCACAGCATGAAAACACAAAAACGTGAATAACTCTAACGTTATTAACTTTGAACCCCATAGAACGTTTGCATAAACTATTTGAGTTTGGACGATCTTTCAGTGTGTAACATTGAAAGCAGAATTTTCCATCATCCACTTTGACTACGATATTTTCACAAAGCAGGAAGTGTCTAGCGAAGAGCCGAAACATGTGTTCCTTTAATTTCAATACAGATCGTCCCTGAGAAACTTGATCAAAATCAGACTCGCATGTCAGATAGCAAACGGATGTTACAATATGCAGCGAGTAAGGCAGTGGCCACAGAATGAAGGGTGGGGAACCTCTGAGGACATATAAAAACCTAATGATGTCCTCAACCCCTAGACAACTCGCTGGTATATATTTTGGAGGAAACTGTCGAACCACGAAATTCCGCTGACTGAACCATTCAGCCTTAAGTAATGTAGCGACATCAACATTATCAAAAGGCCTGCTGAAATTATAAATGGTTAAAATTGTGGCTTTATACATGTCAATAGTATGTTTCTGAGAGTTAGATAAAGCAACTGCCGTGAAATGGTGTTCATAGTAGCTATTCTAATATTTATCACAAATTGATGAGTTTTGGTGTAATCAGTAATATATAGGGTGATAATAATTAAACTTTCAAAACGCTGTAGAAATAACACCACTGGACAGAATAACGTCAAATTGCAATGGAATGTTATCGGAGAAGAGGGAAAACGTATGGCAGAAGAAAAATAAATAGTTACAAAATGTAGCAATAGATGGCGCTATAAGCATCGTAATTTAATAGTGGTCGACTACAAATGACAAATAAATCATACGACAATGCCTAAGATATACGTTTGACGTTAAACGAACTGTACTACTCAGCGTGCATGGGTATGCAGGCGTGACATTGTTAGAAACGTAAGCCCATCCACCACGGCAAGATATTATCACATTGGATGGGAAAAATTGGTTTTTAATAGTCCTGAGATCAAAAACCGCATGAAAAGCATCAATCACATCGGTTTTTAATTTTCTGAGGCCAAAAGCCGCATAAAAATCATCAACTAAAATCAAATCGGGTTATTAATTTCCGTGTGACTGTCGCAAACCATGTTCAGTATGCTGCCCACCGTTTTCTTCAACAAGTTGAAATCGAGAAACAGCATGTTCCACAACTGATCGAAGTGTTCCCGGGGTCACGTTCAGAATGTGTTGCATAATGCGTGCCCTCAATGCAGCGAAGTTTTCAATCGGAACACTGAACACAACATCTTTCAGATAGCCCCACAGCCATTAGCCACACGGATTAAGATCAGGTGATTGGGACGGCCAGGCTGTAGGGATATGGCGGCTGATAATTCTAGAATTTCCGAAATGGCCCTTCAGCAGCTGCTTAACTGGATTTGCAATGTGCGGAGGTGCGCCATCTTGCGTAAAAATGATTCCATCCATACTGTTGGAGACCTGGAATGATGTGGTTGCGCAAAAGACACTCATAGCGCTTACCAGCGGAGGTACAGGTAACAGGACTGGAAGCACCCGTCTCTTCGAAAAAATATGGCCCTATGATAAATGATTCCATAAAACCAAACCAACATTTTTCAGGATGAAGTGGTACTGGTTGATTTGCTTGTGGATTTTCCGTTGCCCATATTCGACAGTTCTGTGTATTGACACATCATGTGAGATGGAAGTGAGCTTCGTCTGTCCACAAAATCTTTCGCGGCCAGTCATTGTCCACTTCCATGCAAGCAAGAAATTCTAAAGCAAAGGTCTCTCTTGCTGGCAGGTCAACAGGAAGCAACTCCAACACATGGGTAATTTTGAATGGATAGCATATACAAAGCAAAAAAAACCATTTTTACAAATCTATTAAAATTTACAAGTCAAAGAATAGATAGCTTTATCAAAGAGTAATTATTTTTTCCTGGTTAACATAATATTCTTCAAATCAATAAGTATATTCTACTGTAGACTTTCCAAAGTAGCCTTTACTCTTTCTCAGGGCTCCCACTATATCCGTGCTACTTTTAATCAAAGTCAGTTCAGAGGGTTATTCGTCAAAAGGTAATAGAGTGAATTTCATATTTTTTATGGTATGGGTAAAATTCTTCAATTAAAATTTCTTGTGATCCGATTCTGATGAAACAATGCCCAAACGGCGCCCCAAACTGTGCTCGAATTACCTTTGAAAAACCCCATGAAAATTCGTCTAACAGTTTTTAAGATCAGCGTGTTCAAACAGACAGAAAGACTGATAAGCTAGTTTCAGTAAAACTTTAAATCACTATATTTTTCTGTGATCCGGTTTTGATAAACTAGTGTCTAAACGGAGCGCTAGCGATGATAAAGTTATCTACGAAAAATCCCTTGAAAATTCCTGTAGTACTTTTGAAGATTAGCGTATTCAAATGAAAAAAACAGACAGGAAAATTTCACAGAGTTATTATTATTGTAGAAGAAGATAGATGTTGTTCTCATTCACACATTTTAAATATGATAATCAGAACTACAATATGTTTATATTTGTTATAAAACCAAACTGTTCTAAAGATACATTTCAATGCCCATTCCCAATTTAGGTTAGATGGCCTTGGGCAAGTACAGAAAGGGCAACAGCCTCAACGGGTGCGGGGCAAAGTCAGGACATGCGGGGACCAAGCAGCAATCGGTATTGTAATTGTCAACTGTCGAAGCTGCGTTGGTAAAGTACCGGAACTTCAAGCGCTGATAGAAAGCACCGAAGCTGAAATCGTTATAGGTACAGAAAGCTGGCTTAAGCCAGAGATAAATTCTGCCGAAATTTTTACAAAGGTACAGACGGTGTTTAGAAAGGATAGATTGCATGCAACCGGTGGTGGAGTGTTCATCGCTGTTAGTAGTAGTTTATCCTGTAGTGAAGTAGAAGTGGATAGCTCCTGTGAATTATTATGGGTGGAGGTTACACTAAACAGCCGAACTAGGTTAATAATTGGCTCCTTTTACCAACCTCCCGACTCAGCAGCATTAGTGGCAGAACAACTGAGAGAAAATTTGGAATACATTTCACATAAATTTTCTCAGCATGTTATAGTCTTAGGTGGAGATTTCAATTTACCAGATATAGACTGGGACACTCAGATGTTTAGGACGGGTGGTAGGGACAGAGCATCGAGTGACATTACACTGAGTGCACTATCCGAAAATTACCTCGAGCAATTAAACAGAGAACCGACTCGTGGAGATAACATATTGGACCTACTGATAACAAACAGACCCGAACTTTTCGATTCTGTATGTACAGAACAGGGAATCAGTGATCATCAGGCCGTTGCAGCATCCCTGAATATGGAAGTTAATAGGAATATAAAAAAAGGGAGGAAGGTTTATCTGTTTAGCAAGAGTAATAGAAGGCAGATTTCAGACTACCTAACAGATCAAAACGAAAATTTCTGTTCCGACACTGACAATGTTGAGTGTTTATGGAAAAAGTTCAAGGCAATCGTAAAATGCGTTTTAGACAGGTACGTGCCGAGTAAAACTGTGAGGGACGGGAAAAACCCACCGTGGTACAACAACAAAGTTAGGAAACTACTGCGAAAGCAAAGAGAGCTCCACTCCAAGTTTAAACGCAGCCAAAACCTCTCAGACAAACAGAAGCTAAACGATGTCAAAGTTAGCGTAAGGAGGGCTATGCGTGAAGCGTTCATTGAATTCGAAAGTAAAATTCTATGTACCGACTTGACAGAAAATCCTAGGAAGTTCTGGTCTTACGTTAAATCAGTAAGTGGCTCGAAACAGCATATCCAGACACTACGGGATGATGATGGCATTGAAACAGAGGATGACACGCGTAAAGCTGAAATACTAAACACCTTTTTCCAAAGCTGTTTCACAGAGGAAGACCGCACTGCAGTTCCTTCTCTAAATCCTCGCACAAACGAAAAAATGGCTGACATCGAAATAAGTGTCCAAGGAATAGAAAAGCAACTGGAATCACTCAATAGAGGAAAGTCCACTGGACCTGACGGGATACCAATTCGATTCTACACAGAGTACGCGAAAGAACTTGCCCCCCTTCTAACAGCCGTGTACCGCAAGTCTCTAGAGGAACGGAGGGTTCCAAATGATTGGAAAAGAGCACAGATAGTCCCAGTCTCAAAGAAGGGTCGTCGAGCAGATGCGCAAACCTATAGACCTATATCTCTTACGTCG
This sequence comes from Schistocerca americana, assembly GCF_021461395.2. Taxonomy (NCBI): domain Eukaryota; kingdom Metazoa; phylum Arthropoda; class Insecta; order Orthoptera; family Acrididae; genus Schistocerca; species Schistocerca americana. The sequence goes on along the minus strand of NC_060119.1, from coordinate 957,115,206 downwards.
ATCTCTTGTAGAATTTTAGAACATGTTTTTTGCTCGCGTATCATGTCATTTCTGGAAACCCAGAATCTACTATGTAGGAATCAACATGGATTCCGGAAACAGCGATCGTGTGAGACCCAACTCGCCTTATTTGTTCATGAGACCCAGAAAATATTAGATACAGGCTCCCAGGTAGACGCTATTTTTCTTGACTTCCGGAAGGCGTTCGATACAGTTCCGCACTGTCGCCTGATAAGCAAAGTAAGAGCCTACGGAATATCAGACCAGCTGTGTGGCTGGATTGAGGAGTTTTTGGCAAACAGAACACAGCATGTTGTTATCAATGGAGAGACGTCTACAGACGTTAAAGTAACCTCTGGCGTGCCACAGGGGAGTGTTATGGGACCATTGCTTTTCACAATATATATAAATGACTTAGTAGATAGTGTCGGAAGTTCCATGCGGCTTTTCGCGGATGATGCTGTAGTATACAGAGAAGTTGCTGCATAAGAAAATTGTAGCGAAATACAGGAAGATCTGCAGCGGATAGGCTCTTGGTGCAGGGAGTGGCAACTGACCCTTAACATAGACAAATGTAATGTATTGCGAATACATAGAAAGAAGGATCCTTTATTGTATGATTATATGATAGCGGAACAAACACTGGTAGCAGTTACTTCTGTAAAATATCTGGGAGTATGCGTACGGAACGATTTGAAGTGGAATGATCATATAAAACTAATTGTTGGTAAGGCGGGTACCAGGTTGAGATTCATTGGGAGAGTGCTTAGAAAATGTAGTCCATCAACAAAGGAGGTGGCTTACAAAACACTCGTTCGACCTATACTTGAGTATTGCTCATCAGTGTGGGATCCGTACCAGGTCGGGTTGACGGAGGAGATAGAGAAGATCCAAAGAAGAGCGGCGCGTTTCGTCACTGGGTTATTTGGTAACCGTGATAGCGTTACGGAGATGTTTAATAAACTCAAGTGGCAGACTCTGCAAGAGAGGCGCTCTGCATCGCGGTGTAGCTTGCTCGCCAGGTTTCGAGAGGGTGCGTTTCTGGATGAGGTATCGAATATATTGCTTCCCCCTACTTATACCTCCTGAGGAGATCACGAATGTAAAATTAGAGAGATTAGAGCGCGCACGGAGGCTTTCAGACAGTCGTTCTTCCCGCGAACCATACACGACTGGAACAGGAAAGGGAGGTAATGACAGTGGCACGTAAAGTGCCCTCCGCCACACACCGTTGGGTGGCTTGCGGAGTATCAATGTAGATGTAGATGTAGATGTAGCCAGATAAGCCCACAGCTATCCTATGCAGTCGTTGACGTGTGGACGATATGAATCTGATGTTTTTCTTCAAGTATCTGGACTGAATAATACAAAGAGTTTGTTTCCCAAAGCGAGCGAGGGCCCTCCATCTCTCAGTGATTTATGTGTAGCAAACTTCTCGAGACTCTGAAGACTAATGGGTTGATTGTCGGCAAGTACAGCCGTTCGGAAACTTTTAAGGTCACGAAAGCCACAACAAATCACTCGAGTCTGAAGGAAACCTTACGACACCCACAATTTCCCAAGACCGAGGCGTATGCACAACTAAGAGGCACGGAGTCCTTAGCACTAAACTCCAAGAAACAAATTAACATTAGGAAGCAAGGAAAAACAACTGCTAAAAACTTTTATCTGCAAACCTAGTACAGTACTCACAAATGATATTGCATTAAAACGTTGTGTATTCTTTTGAACAATAGAGTTTTGTGACATAATGCTTGCGTCTCGCAAGGTAAGATGCCATGCTTATCATCTATTTATGTAGACATTTTCGTCACGTAATGTTGGCTGAAAACCTATCTGAGTCACACTTTCAAAAGAATTAAATCTATTTTTGTTTTAAATACTATGGAAAACGATTGGATGAAGAGCTTAAGAAGTTTTCTTACAGAACATCTCGACAGTGAATTTAGGCTGATAACAGAACTTGGTAAAGTAACTAGCTTGCATCTTTCACAAAAATATTGGGAACTCCATTCATATCGTTGAGAGAGAGAAAGAGAGAGAGAGACAGAGAAAGAGAGAGGGGGGGGGGAGGGAGAGAAAGGGAGGGGGACCGAAAGTCATATTTATTGTTGTAGTTTGACGCTAGAAGCAACAGAATATTTTGAATAGCTGTATCAGTGTTGTACACTATAATACAGCTGAAGATACGTGTGCAGGAAATAGCTGTGTGACCTATGATTACCTTTTAGATAAACATTTTTACATAAAATAACATAATTAACAACGTAGCAAGTTAGATAGCTCTGCTGGTGACAACTAGTGGAAATTTTACGCGCTCGAAGAAATGAAAATTCTCGTTTCAACAGACACACTGTGACAGTACACTATTATTGGGAATTGCAGGGATCCCACAAGACACAAAAAATTTATTACATTTTCAATTCCCATATTGCATTTACGTCTTTAGAGATTACTACGAATCTTCTTTTCCTCAAAATAGCAGGGCCTAACTCATCGTATTTTCTCGAAAACAAACAACAGAAGAATATCTTCTATTCATGAGGAAATATGCTCTGTGAACATTAGATCGGTGGAAAGAAGCAGATGATTTGTAACTGGAAATAAGTATAATGAAGCAGATGGCGTAGTTGTTACGGCACTAGATTTACCATCGGACGGAGCAGGTACAGTTCCCCATCCGGAAATCCACGTATATGTTTTCCCTTGCTTCCTTAAATCGCATTGCTTCCTTTGAAATCGTCACGGTCGATTTTATTTTCATTTCACCTGAATCTGTAGTAGTGTTCGTTACTAATTACCGCAAACATCAACGGAATGTTAGGTTTTACTCTTCCATTCTTCGTATACAGTATCCATTGTTAACAGATCGGTGGTTCTCCTACAGGTTAATATAAGACGAAGGATCATCAGTCTCTAAAACTGTTAGGAAAGTGGCTTCCCCACACCAAGTAAGGCACGAAGGTCTACAGTCTTAAATGAATTTTTCTCCGGTTTTCACCCAAGACTTACCTCTACTTTAAAGGGTTTCTCCTCTTTTCAGCTGTTGTCCTGTATTCCCATCCGACAGCATTTGTGATCGGGACAGTCTTTCTATTTCTGACCTCCCTCCGTCATCATTTCAATTATTCCCGGCATCCATGGTATTCTCGGCCGTCCGCACATCCTCCTTCCCAGTGGTGACCATTCCAGGGTTGGTCGAGGTCATCGTCCTTGCTCTATTCGCTGTTCATGGCCATGGAAAACTTCTTTTCTCAGTTATTTTAACGATTATTTGTTCTGTGTTGGTTATTGCCCTACTATCCTCGTTTCTTCTCCTCTCTGTTCTGGATATCCTGGCTGCCCATCTGAGGGTCAACTGAACCTTCCACATACTCCTGTGACTTCTCTGTTGATCCATTGCGGATGTGGGACAGTGGCTAGTTTAATATTTATCATAGAAATTCGCCAAACAGTAGCGCAGATTGAGAATGTATTTCAGTGTATTTTCTCTACCAGTTTTCGGCAATTCAATATGCTATCTTCAGGCCGTATATGCACCTCTAAAAATTGTCGATATTGGTATACTGCGGCCATCTGTTTCTGTATTCTAGAATTCTCATGTGCTTTCTTCGAAGACTTGCCTGCAAGGACTTGAGAATTCGCGACATACAGAAACAGACGGAGCAATATCCATAATTTTTGAGAAGTGAACATGGGGCCTAAAGATGGCTTATCGAAAAGCCGAAACTGGGAGCAAAAATAAAATAGAATAACTTCTCGATTTGCATGGTTGTTTCGCGAATTTCTTCGTTCAGTGCTGCTGTGATCCACATCGGTTCGACTGGCTGATAGTCAGATCAGTCCCCAAGGGATAATGTGCATTTCAGGAAAAGGTGTTGTGCTACAGATAAATGATAGGATAGGGATGGCCATAATCACGATGCACTGGCGTTTCGCCTCACGACAGACAACAAACATGGTGATAATCTAAGTATGAAACGAAACAGTGGTCTACATTGATCCCTATAAGAAGTTCCATACTGACATATATGAATAACAGATTATAACAGGATCTGTTCGATCAAAAAATATGCTGAGATTTTCTGCTTAGATAACTCTTCGATATTCCTAGCCCGTGGTCTAAGGGCCCAGTGCGGCTCTCGCAGCCGAGCGAAGCAGACGTGCGGTGTGTGCTCTCCGCTGTCAGAGAGAGCCCGCGCGCCTTGTTTACTTTTTTCGGCCGACACTAACGTGACGCCGTAGGGCTACAAGACCATGGCAAACCAATACAGAAGATCAACCTTGAAATTCACATTTCGGAACGACTTTACCCGACCAAAGGCGCTCGAAGTCGAACGGTTTTTAAAAGAGGAAGCCAAGATCCCGGCTGCCGACATTGTCGGCATTCACTTTTCGATCGTCAGTAGCACGGTCTACGTAAAGCTCATAAACGAAACTACATGCGACAAGGTGCTTCGTGAGATGAAACAAGAACTTCGCTTCTGCCACGCAGATGGCAATGTTGGCAACGTCGAGGTCGGCCATGCCGCAATGGGACTGCGGACTATCCACATATTCGAACTTCCATTTGAACTCCCGGCGGCAGAAGTTGTAGCGGCGCTCCGCCCCTACGGCACGGTACACGAACACGTGGCTGAAATATGGACCCAGTTTAAGACGTATCCAGTACTCAAAGGAGTACGCCAAGTGCGCATAGATCTCCAATGGCACGTGCCATCCTATCTACAGATAGGAGGATGCCGTGCCATAGTTATTTATGACGGTCAGCCGAAGACGTGTTCCGGATGCGGCAAAGAAGGATACCTTCGTTCCGAGTGCCTCCAGCGTCGGATCACACAACTCCCACCGAAGGACGTTGCACCACCAGCGGCGAAGACTATTCTACCCGTGACTTACGCGGTGGCGCTCACGACCTTCTCCACACAACAGACACGGCCGACCGCTTCAGCGGTACAAGAATCACTTTCCACGGACAAAAACCTGGATGACCCGCCGACCTGGCCAGTGGTGGAAAGTAGTACTACGACTCTGGAGCTACCGACCGCGACAGACATTGACGCCGGCAAGATGGCAATTGATTCCCTTATTGTACCGACCGAAGCGTTTGTTCCGGCGGAGCGTGAGTCAGTGCCGTCTTCTGAAAATGAAGGCCATGTACGGAAACAGCGATCACCGAAACGCCGAAAGCGCCGTCGTCGGACCGTGTCGGAACACAGCGGTTCGCATTCGGCCGGGGAAGAACAACTGACCACTCAAGAAGCCAGCCGCGAAGCTGAGGCTGTTTCCACTGACTCCAACCTTGCAGAACAGACAGAAAAACATGCAGCTTTCGAACATCAGCCCATTGACAGACACGGTGAGCAGCGGGAAGGTACCAGTGCAGGCACCGAAGTCGCCCGGTCCCTTACTACCAAACATTTCGAGCTATGGAACATGAACAGACATCCGCGCCCGCTTCGTGGGCCGAGGACGTCGAGACACAAGATCCCGACCCGCGGCCAGCTGAGGCGCCGCCGGACCATGCAGCATAAGCAGCACAAGGAGGACCGCGTTTGGCGGGGGGTGACATCACTTCCGATATTCGCTTCTCTCCAACTTCAACATGGATAACCTCGCCCAAACAACGCATTGCCAGGCTTACCGCCTGGCGACAATGAATATCAACATGATCAGTTCTCCTGTCAAGATCCAACTTTTGAAAGAAACCATACGAGCCATGGGAGTTGACTTTGCTTTCCTACAAGAAGTGAAAACGACTGCACTCCCGCACTTTTACGGTTATGCCACACATGTGACGCCCGGTAGCCCTGCAGACACCGGAGTGGCACTATTAGTGCGTGAAGGTATTGAAGTTACCGACGTCACGTTTCTTCCCTCCGCGCGAGGAATAGCATTTACGGCACTCAACACCCGATTCATTAATGTTTACGCGCCGTCGGGTACCACAAGACGTCACGACCGCGCCAGACTCTACTCCACAGATGTCGCTCCCCTTTTCCTTGGACGATACGACCACAGCGTCTTCGCCGGCGATTTTAATTGCGTACTTCACCCCAAGGACCAAATCCCACATTAAATGCCTTGTCCGGAACTGGGTGCCATGATCCAAGAACTTCACTTGTGCGACACGTGGGAAAAAGTCCACGGTAACCGCTCTGGCCACACTCATCTTACCAATCATTCGGCCAGCCGACTTGACCGCATATATGTGTCACAAGATCTCACACAAGGTGTGGTGGACGCAGGATTATGGCCTCAAGCCTATTCCGATCACAGTGCCTATATCTGCACTATACACATACGCCCACAACAAGTCTGGCGCAGCAATGGCTTTTGGAAGCTCAACATAACTCATCTCCAGGACCTGGATTGCCGTCGGCAAGTTGCAGCAACGTGGACTGACTGTGAACGCCGCCACCCACGATACACCTCGACCCTGGAGTGGTGGCTCCTCTGTGCCAAACCAGCAATCCGTAGGACACTTATGCGATATGGCAAGGACGTGACTGCGTGGCATCGACAGACCCTCGATTTTTACTACGCGGCACTCAGGGACCTCGACGCCTTACCCCCTTCCCCGGAGAGACAACATGACCAAAGCAGAATCAAGGCTCACATACTATCATTGACGAATCGTCGATTAGAAGGTGCAGTAGTCCGCTCGCGACGGCACGACCGAACGGTTGCAGAGGAACCCACTATGCACCACGTTGTGGCGGATAAGCGCCGACAACGCCAACATTTAATCACACAACTCAGGACACACGACGGTCGCTTATGTACGACCCAAGCAACCATAGTAAAGGCGGTGGAGGATCATTTTCGTCATCTTTACAAGGAAAGAACCGTCAATGACGAGGCCACTACTGAAGTGTTACAGCAGGTAACACGTACTATCGACGAGGCTACCGTGAATGCACTAACAGAGGAAATCTCACTCGAAGAAGTCGAAGACGCCGTGGACAAAGGTGCGGCCAATAAATCTCCTGGACCTGATGGATTGCCCATCGAATTCTACCGGACTTTCCGTGACATCATGATGCCTCGCTGGGTTATAACGTTCCGCGAACTTATGTCTCCAGACTGTGTTGTGCCGCCAGCGTTTGTAGAAGGTGTCCTCATACCAGTACACAAGCCAGGTGGAGGGCTATCGATTAACGACTATCGGCCACTTATAATGCTGAACGCCGATTACAAGATTTTCACCAGGATAATGGCAAGCCGTATTAAGACGACTTTGCCGATGATCCTCGCTCCAGAACAGACGTCGCAGGGGGGAGAAGCCAACATACACATGGCCACCGGTGACTGCAGGGACTTAATAGCGATCGCTTCTGCGTGCCATCTGAGAGCGGCGATCGTCTCCGTCGATTTCAACCGCGCCTTTGATAGAGTGCACCACAACTTCCTCCTACGAGTGATGGACTGTATGGGATTCCCCCCGGGCCTCATCGACACCATACGGCGTCTTTGGACCGCAGCCAGCTCACACGTCCAGGTCAATGGAAGGACGGTAGGACCAGTACCCATTAAGAGGTCTCTACGACAGGGTTGTCCCCTTTCTACCTACCTTTATGCAATCGCACTCGAGCCACTCCTAGGGGGCCTTAACCACCGCCTATCTGGCATCACGCTGCGGGACGTCACCTTTCGCTATAGGACATACGCTGACGACCTGTTACTGCTGGTTCGTTCCAATGACGAAGTTCAAAGCGTACTAACCTGGATTGAGCGATACGGACAGGCCGCAGGGAGTCTTCTGAACATCAACAAGTCGGCGGCGTTGGACATTGGGCGTGGTCTCGGATTGGAAGCCATCGCTCTCCTCCCACCAGTTTCTGATCTGCGATATTTGGGAATCACGTTCAAGAAAGATGTACGTAAAACAGCTGCAGCAAACTACCGACGGTTATTACAGATCATACGCGCAATGGTTCGACAGAACCTGCTCCGGGACTTGAATCAGCTACAACGTGTTGAATACCTGAACCTCTACGTAGCATCAAAACTCCACCACGTGGCACAGGTCCTCCCACTACCGCTGCAGATAGGTCGCCGGCTTCAGGCGGCCTTCAGTTACTACGTTTCCGCAGGTCATATCTTTAAAGTACGATACGACACTCTTACCCTCCCAGTGCACAAAGGAGGGCTGGGATTCGTCAACGTCAGGGCGAGAGCAGCTGCCCTTTACGTGAGCAACATGAGGAAACGATGGAAAAGTCAATATACCTCTCTCACGGGTCGTTTACTACAGGTTCTGATGCCAGCCTCTAACGTCCCGCCGGTGTCGGTTGCGCACGTCGCACCACAGCTCTCCCATGTGTCGACCTTCATTCTTGATTACAGCTATGTCAGCTCGAACCTCTCCGCCACACGTCCACCAAAGGCGAAAGATTTTTATACCAACCTTCTGCGGGCTGTTCACCATAACGTGGTGGAAAACAAGTACCCTACGGTTCACTGGCCAAGAGTGTGGAAAACGATACACCACCACTTTCTGTCATCCACGGTGCGTTCGAAGTGGTATCAGATCGCCAACAAAAAATATGCCACACGCCAGCGACTTCACACTATTGGACTGGCAGACTCCCCTTATTGCCCAGATTGTCACCTTTTGGACACCGATGAACATCGTTTTACTTGCACATCATCGTCCGAAGTTTGGCGACTAACACAGAAGATATTGGCTTGTTACCTCCGGGTCACACCTGATATGATTGACCCGCAGACCCTACTCTGTCCCGATGAAACTTACTTTCCGGCTGCAAAATATCATGCGCTTACATGGTTCAAAGGACTTACCGTCGCCTACATCTTTAACGACGGAGAGAAAGAGCAGCTTGATTACTGGTGGTTCCTACAAAATGCTCACAATGCCCTCGAAAGAACACCGAAATACCGTACGCTCTTCGCAAATTATTTACGCAGCGTTTTCGTTAACCCCCCACTCAGCTGGGGAGTGCCAGGCTGTGGTTAATGTGCTGTGCCGCATCACACTAACGGCTCAGCGTTCTGCCTTGTCAGCTATGACCAAAGGAAGAGAGAAGCTGCTGCAAGGATACTGTTTTCCTTGAGGCACTAGCGAAGCAGAATGCCTCCGTTGCAGATGCCCTTCAAAGGCGCTATTGGAGATTTCAGATAACGATGGCGAGGCTCCAAGTGGAACCAGTTACATTATTGAAGAACCTTTTAGTTAGAATTACATCAGTGGTTTATATTTTTATTTTTTGATTACTCTTTTATGCCACCTTTGTTGTTGTAACACTTACTTGTAACACTTAGTTACTAGAATTCTCATTTGTACACGCTCCCTAAATGTAATCATATGACAAGTGGCGGTGGCACTTAGGTATTTTATTTTATTTATTTATTTATTTTTTTTAGTTCCATTTTCCTAAGGGGCTTTTTAGGGGAAAAAGTGGTCCAAAAAGGGGGTAGCGTCTAAAAAATTAAAAAAAATAACAAAAAATAAAAAAAAATTAAAAAAGTTGGTAGAGCACTTAAAAAAAATAACCTGCCAGGAAGTTTCATATCAGCGCAAAAAAAGAAAAAAAAGGGGTAGCGTCTTTGATTCATAATCAAAACGTCTTCGGTCCCGGGTTCGATCCACGCCACTACTTAAATATTGATAAATCATTGGCGGCCGAAAACTTCCGGCGTAAGAAGTCAGCCCCATTCTGCCAACGGCCTTGTCAAAGAGGGCGGAGGAACGGATAGAGGTCCAGGGCACTCTCTTGTCCTAGGGGTGGGAAATCGCCCCTAAAGTGAGAAGAATCAGCAATGATCAACGACATGAGGATGCAGAAGGCAATGGAAACCACTGCATTAAAGACTCGTAACGTGTATCCACAGGACATGTGGCCTGTAATTGAAGAAGTGTCATGATGATCTCTACGTTGCCAAAAGATTCCGGAATAGTCCCCCATTCGGATCTTCGGAAGGGGACTGCCAAGGCGGAGGTTACCATGAGAAAAAGATTGAATAATCAACGAAAGGATAACTTTCTACGAATCGGGGCGTGGAATGACAGAAGCTTGAACGTGGTAGGAAAACTAGAAAATCTGAATGGGAAATGCAAAGGCTCAATCTAGATATAGTAGGGGTCAGTGAAGTGAAGTGGAAGGAAGACAAGGATTTCTGGTCAGATGAGTATCGGGTAATATCAACAGCAGCAGAAAATGGTATAACAGGTGTAGGATTCGTTATGAATAGGAAGGTAGGGCAGAGGGTGTGTTACTGTGAACAGTTCAGTGACCGGGTTGCTCTAATCAGAATAGACAGCAGACCAACACCGACAACGATAGTTCAGGTATACATGCCGACGTCGCAAGCTGAAGATGAACAGATAGAGAAAGTGTATGAGGATACTGAAAGGGCAATGCAGTATGTAAAGGGGGACGAAAATCTAATAGTCATGGGTGACTGGAACGCAGTTGCAGGGGAAGGAGTAGAAGAAAAGGTTACAGGAGAATATGGGCTTGGGACAGGGAATGAAAGAGGAGAAAGACTAATTGAGTTCTGTAACAAGTTTCAGCTAGTAATAGCGAATATCCAGTTCAAGAATCACAAGAGGAGGAGGTATACTAGGAAAAGGCCGGGAGATACGGGAAGATTTCAATTAGATTACATCATGGTCAGACAGATATTCCGAAATCAGATACTGAATTGTAAGGCGTACCCAGGAGCAGATATAGACTCAGATCACAATATAGTAGTGATGAAGAGTAGGCTGAAGTTAAAGACATTAGTCAGGAAGAATCAATACGCAAAGAAGTGGGATACGGAAGTACTAAGGAATGACGAGATATGTTTGAAGTTCTCTAACGCTATAGATACAGCAAAAAGGAATAGCGCAGTAGGCAGTACAGTTGAAGAGGAATGGACCTCTCTAAAAAGGGCCATCACAGAAGTTGGCAAGGAAAACCTAGGTACAAAGAAGGTAGCTGCAAAGAAACCATGTGTAACAGAAGAAATACTTCAGTTGATTGCTGAAAGGAGGAAGTACAAACATGTTCCCGGAAAATCAGGAATACAGAAATACAAGTCGCTGAGGAAAGAAATAAATAGGAACTGCAGGAAAGCTAAGACGAAATGGCTGCACGAAAAATGTGAAGACATCGAGAAAGATATGATTGTCGGAAGGACAGACTAAGCAAACAGAAAAGTCAAAACAACCTTGGGTGACATTAAAAGCAACGGCGGTAACATTAAGAGTGCAACGGGAATTCCACTGTTAAATGCAGAGGAGAGAGCAGATAGGTGGAAAGAATACATTGAAAGCCTCTATGAGGGTGAAGATTTGTCTGATGTCATAGAAGAAGAATCAGGAGTCGATTTAGAAGAGATAGGGGATCCAGTATTAGAATCGGAATTTATAAGAGCTTTGGAGGACTTACGGTCAAATAAGGCAGAAGGGATAGATAACATTCCATCACAATTTCTAAAATCTTTGGGTGAAGTAGAAACAAAATGACTATTCACATTGGTGTGTAGAATATATAAGTCTGGTGATATACCATCTGACTTTCGGAAATGCATCATCCACACAATTCCGAAGACGGTAAGAGCTGACAAGTGCGAGAGTTATCGCACAATCAGCTTAACAGCTCATGCATCGAGGCTGCTTACAAGAATAATATACGTAAGAGTGGAAAAGAAAATTGAGAATGCGCTAGGTGACGATCAGTTTGGCTTTAGGAAAAGTAAAGGGACGAGAGAGGCAATTCTGACGTTACGGCTAATAATGGAAGCAAGGCTAAAGAAAAATCAAGAGTTTTCATAGGATTTGTCGACCTGGAAAAAGCGTTCGACAATATAAAATAGTGCAAGCTGTTCGAGATTCTGCAAAAAGTAGGGGTAAGCTATAGGGAGAGACGGGTCATATACAATATGTACAACAACCAAGAGGGAATAATAAGAGTGGAAGATCAAGAACGAAGTGCTCGTATTAAGAAGGGTGTAAGACAAGGCTGTAGCCTTTCGCCCCTACTCTTCAATCTGTACATCGAGGAAGCAATGATGGAAATAAAAGAAAGGTTCAGGAGTGGAATTAAAATACAAGGTGAAAGGATATCAATGATACGATTCGCTGATGACATTGCTATCCTGAGTGAAAGTGAAGAAGAATTAAATGATCTGCTGAACGGAATGAACAGTCTAATGAGTACAAAGTATGGTTTGAGAGTAAATCGGAGAAAGACGAAGGTAATGAGAAGTTGTAGAAATGAGAACAGCGAGAAACTTAACATCAGGATTGATGGTCACGAAGTCAATGAAGTTAAGGAATTCTGCTACCTAGGCAGTAAAATAACCAATGACGGACGGAGCAAGGAGGACATCAAAAGCAGACTTGCTATGGCAACAAAGGCATTTCTGGCCAAGAGAAGTCTACTAATATTAAATACCGGCCTTAATTTGAGGAAGAAATTTCTCAGGATGTACGTTTGGAGTACAGAATTGTATGGTAGTGAAACATGGACCGTGGGAAAACCGGAACAGAAGAGAATTGAAGCATTTGAGGTGTGGTGTTATAGACGTATTTTGAAAATTAGGTGGACTGATAAGGTAAGGAATGACGAGGTTCTACGCAGAATCGGAGAGGAAAGGAATATGTGGAAAACACTGATAAGGAGAAGGGACACGATGATAGGACATCTGCTAAGACATGAGGGAATGACTTCCATGGTACTAGAGGGAGCTGTAGAGGGCAAAAACTGTAGAGGAAGACAGAGATTGGAATACGTCAAGCAAATAATTGAGGACGTAGGTTGCAAGTGCTACTCTGAGATGAAGAGGTTAGCACAGGAAAGGAATTCGTGGCGGGCCGCATCAAACCAGTCAGTAGACTGATAAAAAAAAAAAAAAACTCTTCGGTTGTCACACAATGATTGCCTGAGTCCGTCAGAAGAACGAAAGCTGCAGATGCAAGTAACACTACTGATTAATAAATGACGACACTCGAAAAAAGAATTAGATTTGCGAAATGTACCTGGAGCTATCAAGACGTCTACAAAAAGTATGGGAGGCCTAATTCTCATACCCATTCAGTTGATATGAGCAGCAGGGCGAGTGCTGTTATCTACCACAGACTGCGACACACTAGCTTTCTATTCGATCTCCAGAGAAAGTCTCTAGATCAAGTGTCCTCTTCATAGATATTAAATGGAATCGTTTCCACAAGACCCAAGCAAAGTGCTCTATCCTTCTATACAGTCTCCTCTTTACAAGTGTGCGCAGTTCCCGTGCACCAGTGAAACATGCTCTGCAAAATGCTAGCCAATGATAGTTTTGTTTGGAAGAGATGTCTACTCCTAATAATGTTTTAAAATATTACCCAATCACAAAGCTTCCATAACGTGTGACACTCTTCAACAATTCTAAGATATTCCCCTACTCCTCAGGTAAGAGTGTTAACTCACCCAATCACCCAATCCTCGCATATCCACGTCTGCATTTCTCGAAAACTTGAGTCATTCCTGCTCCTTTTTTTCTAGATTAGCCAATGGAAGCCCTCATACAAATTTTTAGAACACAGGTTACTCAAACCACGAATAATTGCAGTGATAAGTCGGTCTGTCACTTCTCACTGTACACTGACACCTTGATATGTCACTGGCTTCCTCCCTCCCAGCATTTTGGGAAGGCAAATCACCAGCCCTAAAAAAAGTTCCTTTCAACTGGATTCTGGCTGGGTGGCACTCCTAATAGAAAGTGAGAATCTTCATTAGTGCAGATGTTCGTCTTGCTGTATTATACGATTTCTGTGACAGTAATCCTGGGCCTTATATCGCTCAGCGTCGCATTACACGAAAAACAGACGCCAGCACTGACAATGGCTGCGCCGCTACCCACTACCTGCTTTGAGAATTTAACTCGTCTCATCACTCGCATATTCGTCTGAAAGATGAGCCAAAACTCCGACAGAGGTCAGTCCAAACACCAGGTCATCGGCCTGGGTCACTGACCCTAGCGTGGCTCGTAACGTACCCTATTACACCACATAGGAAATTACCTGCTAATCAACAACCAGTGCCGCGCGAGGTTGCCGTGCTGACTTGGCGCCTTGCTACGCTTCGCGCAGCTCACCTCGTCGGAGGTTCGAGTCCTGCATTGGGCATGGGTGTGCGTGTTGTCATTAGTTTAAGTTACATTAAGTAGTGTGTATGCGTAGAGACCGATGACCTCAGCAGTTTGTCCCATAGAACTTACTACAAATTTCCAATCTTTCCAACAACCAGGAAAGAGTAAGGGAGTTGGAATAGTGCAATGCCGGAGATTATACAGGGTGAGTCACCTAACATTACCGCTGGATATATTTCGTAAACCACATCAAATACTGACGAATCGATTCCACAGACCGAACGTGAGGAGAGGGGCTAGTGTAATTGGTTAATACAAACAATAAAAAAATGCACGGAAGTATGTTTTTTAACACAAACCTACGTTTTCTTAAATGGAACCCCGTTAGTTTTGTTAGCACATCTGAACATATAAACAAATACGTAATCAGTGCCGTTTGTTGCATTGTAAAATGTTAATTACATCCGGAGATATTGTAACCTAAAGTTGACGCTTGAGTACCACTCCTCCGCTGTTCGATCGTGTGTATCGGAGAGCACCGAATTACGTACGGATCCAAAGGGAACGGTGATGGACCTTAGGTACAGAAGAGACTGGAACAGCACATTACGTCCACATGCTAACACATTTTTATTGGTCTCTTTCACTGACGCACATTACATTACCATGAGGGGTGAGGTACACGTACACACGTGGTTTCCGTTTTCAATTACGGAGTGGAAAAGAGTGTGTCCCGACATGTCAGGCCAATAGATGTTCAATGTGGTGGCCATCATTTGCTACACACAATTGCAATCTCTGGCGTAATGAATGTCGTACACGCCGCAGTACATCTGGTGTAATGTCGCCGCAGGCTGCCACAATACGTTGTTTCATATCCTCTGGGGTTGCAGGCACATCACGCTACACATTCTCCTTTAACGTACCCCACAGAAAGAAGTCCAGAGGTGTAAGATCAGGAGAACGGGCTGGCCAATTTATGCGTCCTCCACGTCTTATGAAACGCCCGTCGAACTTCCTGTCAAGGGTCGGAATGTGCAGGTGCACCATCATGCTGATACCACATACGTCGACGCGTTTCCAGTGGGACATTTTCGAGCAACGTTGGCAGATCATTCTGTAGAAACGCGATGTATGTTGCAGCTGTTTGTTACAACACGCAACTGAACGTCGGACGTTTCAAGCGTCAACTTTATGTTACAATATCTCCGGATGTAATTAACATTTTACAATGCAACAAATGGCACTGATTACGTATTTGTTTATATGTTCAGATGTGCTAACATAACTAACGTGGTTCCATTTAAAAAAACGTAGGTTTGTGTTAAAAAACATACTTCCGTACATTTTTGTATGGTCTGTATTACACAATTACACTAGCCCCTCTCCTCACGTTCGGTCTGTGGAATCGGTTCGTCAGTATTTGATGTGGTTTACGAAATATATGCAGCGGTAACGTTAGGTGACTCACCCTGTATATACGAGGGATGAGACGAGTGGACTTCTCAAGGCAGGTAGCGGGCAGTTACGCAGCCATTGTCAGTGCTGGCGTCTGTTTTATATACGGAAAGACGACGTTGATTTTGTTGCAATGACCGCCTATGCCATCTGGGGGATAATATGTGTATTGATAACAAATTCAGCGTCGTCCGACAGCAGGTAGCGTAGTGGCATAGTTATCAGAGCGCCATCTGTGTCTATCATTTAACAGACAATACTCACAACCAGAATTCTCAGCGAAGTGAAGCAAGCAGGCAACCATGCCACAGAGATGCATTTGTTCCTTCAACCAACTGAGCGAGTCTGAAACGGATAAAACTCTGGCTGTCCAAGTGGCGGGACGGTCCTTTCGGAGAATTGCCACACAAGTTGTACGTGTTGCGTCAGTTGTGCAACGATGCTGGTACCAGTGAATAAGTGAACATTCTCACACACGTAGACGAGATTCTGGACGTCCGCACAGCACCGCCTGGATCTTCGTACCGTAAGGGCAACGGTGGACAATCGTACGGCTCCCACAGTATAGATAAGATGGCTTGTGAGCCCAGATGTGTCAACACGACCTCTTGCGAAACTGTTGTTAGCATTGGGACTACTGGCACGTACATCTCTAGCCTGTCTTCCAATCACGTCACTGCATCGAAGTGCACGGCTCAACTGGTGCCGTCAGAGGATCATTCTGAAGACAGAATGACGCGCCATGTTCTTCAGCGATGATCGCAGATTCTGCCTGTACGCATTTCTGCACATAAGGCGTAGATCTGATGAGCGCCGTCTCATAGAGTGCATTCGTCGAAGATACACTCACCCCATCCCAGGCTTATGGTCTGGGGTGCTATAAGCCACAACTGCCGTTCACGCTTTGTGTTTTTGGAGGGGACTCGAACTTTCTTGCAGCAGGGAGGTAGTGTGTTGATCCAATAGGATAATGCTCGTCCACACATTGCCTGTGAAACTCAATGTGCTCTGCAAGACATGTAGCAACTTTCATGGCCAGCACGATCTCTGGACCTGTCTTCAATCGAGCACGTGTGGGAAGCGACGTGTGAGACTCGTCAGCCGACAACTCTTACAGAACTATACGAACAGGTCGATCACGCATGGCATATCTTCTCCCAGAACAGTATTCAGTATTCGCCATCCGTATAGTCGACTGCATGCCGGACACACCTGCGTTGCCACCTGTGGAAGCTACACCACGTACTAGTTTAGGTGTTTCAGCATGAGTCGACACCTGCTACCTCAGGACCGCTGGTGCTATTGATCTGTAAATATAATCGTTTCATGTACTCCAAACGCAGTGTTGCAACAATAAATCTTGAGTGAACTGGGACTCTCTAAATGGGTGTACTAATATTTTCCGGCAGTACAAGTAAGTAGGTGGTTTATGACTTACAATCACTGATGTCTTTAAATACAACTGTTAGCTGTTTTATTAACTGTTGGAACTGAATTCAAATAGTACTGATTTTAAATCAGTTATGAATAACACAGGAGAAATGCCAGTCCGCCAATGGATTGATGTGCATCATCCTCATGATTCCATCCACCTCTACTGCCTGTACTCTACCTCAAGGAGCTCTCCCTCTTTCTATCTTTCTACATGTTATGTCATTTTATTTTCAAGTACTATTTTCAGAATCTTCTTCTTTGTTTCTCTTTAGATTTCCCTGATCAACAGAAACTCCATTTAGCATCTTAATTTCATTTTTTTTCTTGCTGGATCCTGCCTTCTGTGTCTGCTCCACAGCTTTCTGAGGTAAGGATAATCAGTACTAAGTATTTAAACTGCTTCACTGCTTTAATAATTCATTGCGGCAGTAGTATATTCCAACCACCTATTCCAAATGCTACAGATTCTGTTTTGCTCATGCTTATAGTAATCACGCCTCGTCCGAATGATTCAAGAAACTACTTTATACAAACTTCTGTACTTCATGCTATCAGTTCCCCATAGTCAGCAGATAGCAATAAGTAGATAGTTCCATGCCGGACAACAATTCCCATTACTTGGCACCATTCCAAAATGTACAGCACATATGTATCAAACATTATCTGTGACGTGCTGCAGCCCTTTCTAAGTGTCTCTGGTGTTTAGAATGGCTTATTCAATTTTATCTTTGCTTTAACTACCGTGTGCAATTTCTGTTATGTTCTTCGAATTATGGATATTTGGTGTGTTTCGATATCTAAATACTCCTTCCCATTACATGTTTGTGGGTACCCAATTATTCGCATTTTCGAAATCCACAAACATTAGGTGTACTTCCTAGCCGTTAGTACACACATTGTCACTTAATGAATAGGTGGAGTTAAAAACAGAAGATCGTCCATCGATAAGACCTGCCTGGTCGTAGCACATCTTTCCCACAATACCATTCTC
The DNA here is from genome assembly GCF_021461395.2 of Schistocerca americana. NCBI lineage: Eukaryota > Metazoa > Arthropoda > Insecta > Orthoptera > Acrididae > Schistocerca > Schistocerca americana. Next base: position 957,097,241 of record NC_060119.1, on the reverse strand, counting down.
CTTTTAGTGAATAAGTGAGGCCAAAAATATGAGCCATACGAGATCGTGCAAACATAATACCAGTCCGGTCCTCTCTTATCTTTACCTTAGTCCCATTCTCCAATCTGTAACCAGAACAGTGTGTGTCTCCGATCATAATATAGTCACTCCAAAAACTGCTTTTCCGATTAAGTCCAAGATACAACAGGAGGAAAAGGAGCAGCCTGTTGGAGGTACAATTGCAGAGGATCCAAATTACGGGATACATCTTCTACAAGAAGAAAGTGTGAATGATGAAATCTAAGGTTGGATGCAGTTGAGAAAGACTGGAGTGCCAATGAACTGTACAGTTTCCTGAAACAGCCGATTCAGGAAGTAGTAAAGGAAGCTTTAGGAAGGTAAAAGGAGAGAAGAGTACGAAATGGATGTGGTTGCGGAAAAGTACTACTATATCACTGTGTGAAGATAGACGAGGGCATGACAAGGAAAATGAAAGAGGCTAACAATCCTGTACTCACAATGCAAGAGACTGGGTGAAGGTGTACATTATTACTCAAGGAAGAAGTAAAAGAGATGCTGAAAAACATAAGAAATTGAAACCCAAATGGACCAGGAGGTGTTGCGACAGAACTATGGAAATATTGACACCCTCAAATAATGAAACGTACAAGCGATGAGACTCATATGTAAATTGTTCAGTCAGATCGTGGAGGAAGATGAAATATCAAGAGAGTGGTGTTTATCATACATATCTGCTATATACCCAAAAGAAAACAAGAGGCACCAAAGCAATTAGAGGGCGGTTTGGAGTATTGCACCTATCAGCAGACTTTTAGCTCTGTACTGAAAAACATGTCCACCCAAGACAAGTACTTATAGGGGGCGTAGTGGGTGTAGGTTCAGATGTTTCTATCAGTGACGGAGGATGGTGCGCTGAACAGCTGTGTACTGAACAACATTAAATGAGCGTTTACTTCATTTGCAGACTCATAATTATAAGTAGTATGAGTCGTATGGTTTTAGGTTGGGATCGAAGTACTTTTAGTAAGAACAAGAAATTACTGTTTATTTTCCAGTGGGTAACAGGTCACGGGTTGATGTGCGGACCTGTGAACGCAAAATGACGATCTATACTGATAGGTGTAGTACACGCAGTGGTGCCGTTGATACGGCCGCGCAGGAAACATCAGGTCTTACACATTGTGATGTGTTTGTTGGAAGACTGTTCGACACAGAGAAAATCACAAACGACAACTTGGTATGCGTACATTTTAATGTACCACACATAAGAACATCCGCATTTATAGTTACACGCTGTGTATCTTCGAGGTTTCCGTCAGGTAGTCCTCTGAAACTTGACTGTGCTAATTCGCTGTCGTGTGTTTTAAGTCCCATCGACAGCGGGGTCATTACAGATGGGCGACTTAAGAGTAGAATGAGTTCACGCACAATTACCCGCTGGAGAATCAGTTTGCAGTGGAGATCCACTTGAGAATATATGGGAAGGAATTTCATGTTCATTAGAACCCTACAACCAACAAAAACCTCCAGGAAGATCTGTTCAGAAGCAGGTGATTGAATTTAATTTAATCCCAGTATATTGTGTCCCAGACAAAACATGAAATCCTAAACTGCGTGTGTGTGTGTGTGTGTGTGTGTGTGTGTGTGTGTGTGTGTGTAGTGTATTTTTTAATATGTATACAGAGATAAATCCAGACCCTGCTCGATGTGTGTGGTGTACCTATACCTCTGACGATCGCAGGCTTCGTGTTGCTGTGCCGTGTGGTTTCAAACCTCGTCCTTATATTGCCGTGGTACTCCTGGAACACTTGGTACTCACACCATCGCCGTATAAGGTGATGTTTCAGTCCCGTAGATGCGCCAGCCACTTAAGCCTCACAATGTTCAGGTTCCACGCTGTGCTGAGTTGCTAACGGTACTCATTATTGACGATATTATCAGAAATTTTGATCCCTTTCACTTCTTTAATTACGCTGTGGCAGAAACCGCTAGTCTTCTAGAAGATGGGGGTGTCTAGGAATGCTATTTTATGTCCGTTCTGTTCGCATAATCTGCCCGACGTAAAACTGCCCCCACTCAAACGGAAGTTTGTAAAACGTGGAGTTCTGAAGCGTGCCTTATTTTCACGCTCCCGCAAGAGAGCGTATTTTAGTGAAGCTGCATTGACGATGTGTCTCTTTAGGAGAAGCACTGAACCACAGGATGAAGAAACGCAAGGTCTTTAATCTCCTCCAGCGATGTTCTACTTACTACTACCTCCTCAAACTACTTTTAGTGATTGTTTTTTCCTATAGCGATTTTCAAGATAGACCCTCCGTCGAATCACTTTCAAATTTTGTCAGGCAGTTTATAACGGTCCCTAGTGGTTCCGACCTGCACAAGATAGCGAAAACTGCGCTTGTGCTGCGCTCCAAGGCGGTACAGTCACGTTCAATAGGTGTGAAACCCCATAATATTCCGGGGTATCAGCAGTGCCAAAGTTTGTCAAGAACATCGTCCTGTTTCTCACCGATCTACGAACTATCGTTTTGACAGCGAAATGGATGGGAATCAGTGCCTCAGGGAACAGGTGGTTTCATTTATGCTCTTTATACCACTCTCTGTGGCCTTTTCCTGTCGATTCTGAGCGGGTTTCGCTTGAAATGTTTCACTGCCACACATAAGTAAACCGCGTGATTTCAACGCTAGGTATCGCCGTTCTTGCCCGTACTGCAGAGACGTCAAAAGATGGAGTGAAGTATCGGTAAGATGAGTTTTGACGACCATCTCTTCGAGTGACACGTCCCTGGTGGCACTGAGCAAAACTGTACTGAAATTCTGACGCACATTACAGCTCACATGAATCTCCGTGCTATGGCTTATTTTTCACATGTGTCGACACCTTGCTATCTGAAGCGCCGCCGAACGTAAGGGTCACGTCACTGGGCGCCACTCTTTCGCACCATTACAAAGGAAGGTTGAAGGCACCGTGGCACACAATGTGCCCTCTACCACACAGCACAAAGTGGCTTTCGGAGTATACATGTAGATGTAGACGTAGGCTTTTCGTAGGTGGTTCATTGGCAAGGTCTCGACATCATAGCAGGCTTCTACTGAGACCCACACCTTTAAATCAAGGAGCGTTTGGGCCTGTTGATGACATTTGAAAAAGTCCAGAGACCAGTCGGTATGAGACATTTCGTGTATACACTGTGGCTCACAACCGTTGGGTTTCCGGCAGAGGAGGTGGGCAGTAAGGGAAAGATGCCGTCTTTTTCAACCACCATGTGAACACAGATGTTACTGATCTTTTACGATAAGTATCCCGCTTTCTTAGTCACGAGTGGTCAGAAAACATAAAAGTAAAGCTATGTCAGCTTCACGTTATCGTTGTCCAATGCGATACCCTACCCGATGAAAAGGTTAGGCGTGGCTGTAATTCACATTTTACCCATGGCAAAACCGTCCGTACGTTTCAAATACTCTCCATTACAAAAAAAAAAAAAGAACGAAAGAAACGCCGCCGCACCACGCAGTCGCATACTGCTCTACAACATTCTTCACTCATAGATATACTTTCATGTGTCGTTAAGAGAATCTATTTACTACCATAAGCCTGCATCAAGACAGCTACTCTGGTAGAAGAGTTCCGCCTTGGGCGTCGACAGTTTTCTGTCACTCCATGAGCGCGGCGTCACTGTGCGTGGTCGACACGGTCGCGTGTTGGGTAGAGTCACGTAAGGTGAGATACCATCGGCACGCGCGGCCCAGAGGACCGGCAGGCCCCCTTCTGCTGGAAAACAATAACCTAATGTGGCCCCACCTCTTTGTAACTAACGTCTGCGTTGAAAGAGCGAAGGTACGTTAGTTTTTAACTCCATGGAGGTGTCAATTACGTCACAGATTCCGTTTCATTAGACTCAGTGTCAAACTGAAGGGGTACAGTCGTCAGTATGCATCCGTGAGCTAGGGGTGGCGTCTTTAATTAATAATAAAAGCGACCTAGCTCCCGGATTAGAGCTCCATCACCGCTCAATTGTGAATAAAAATGAGCAGTACTGGCGACTGAAGACTTGCGGAACAAGAAGCCACCCCTCATTTAGCCAACGTCCTTGTCAAAGAGGGCGGAGGATCAGATTGAAATTCAGGGCATTCTCCTGTGTTGGAGTGGGAAACTGTTCTGAAAGGCGAAAGAATCAGCCATGATCAACGACATGACGATGCACAAGGCAATGGAAACAACGCCATTAATGACTCATAATGTGTATCAACTAGACATGTGGCCTATAATTGAAAAAAAAAAAACGTCATAATGATATCACCATTGGCGTAAGATTCCGGACTAGTCCCACATATGGATTTCCGGGAGCAGACTGCCAAGGGGGGGGGGGGGGGGGGGAGGTGGGGGGAATAGTGCGGATCAGTGAAGCGAAATGGAGAGAAGACAAGGGCTTTTGGCCTGATGAGTACTCGTGCAGGGTAATATCAACAGCGGCAGACTATGTTATAACGCGAGTAGGACTCGGTATGATTATAGAGGTAAGGCAGAGATTGAGTTACTGTGAACAGTTCAATGATTGGGTTTTTCTCATCAGAATCGACAGCAAACAATCACTGACAGTGATATAAGAGGTATGCATACCTACGTCGAAGCCAAAGCTGAAGGGACAGAGAAATTATTTTGATGATATTGAACGGATGATTCAGTACGTACAGCGTGATGAAAATCTAATAGTTATGGGAGGAATGGAATGAGGTTGTAGGGGAAGGAGTGGAATAAATCGTTGCGGGAGAACATGGGCTTGGTACTAGGAATGAGAAAGGGGAATGATTAACTGAGCTCCACCAATAAATTTCAGTTAGTGATAGCAAATACTCTATTCAAAAATCAGAGGAGGTCTACTTGGAAAAGGTCGGGAGATACGGGAAGATTTCAGTTAGATTACATCATGGGCAGGCAGAGATTGCGAAAGCAGATTACAGGATTGTAAGGTATACCCCGTAGCGGATATAGACTCAGGTCACAATTCAGTAGAAATGAAGAGTAGGGTGAAGTTCAAGAATCAGTATCCCAAGCATTGGGATACGAAAGTGCTAAGGAACGAAGGGATACGCTTGGAGTGCTCTGAGTCTATATATACTGCGATAGGGTGTTTCTCAATGAGCATTACAGTTTTCCAGTTAAAGAGGAACGGACATCTCTAAGAAGCGCGATCACAGAAGTTGGAAACAAAACCGTCAGTACAAAGGAGATAACTTCGAAGAACAAATGGGTAACGGGAGAAATACTTCAATTGAACTATGAGAGAAGCAACTGCAAAAATGTTAAAGAAATTCAGGAATTCAGAAATACAAGCGATTTAGGAATGAAACAAATCGGAAGTGTAGGGAAGATAAGGAAAAATGCCTAGATGAAAAATGAGAAGGAATCTAAAAAAAAAAAAGTGGTGGTGCGAAAGAATGACTCAGCATACAGGAAAGTCAAAACAGCGTTCGATGAAACTGAATGCAAGGGTGATAGCATAAAGATTGCAATGGGAATTCCACTGTTAAATGCGTAGGAGAGAGCTGATAGGAGGAGAGAATACATTGAAGGGCTCTATGAGGAGGAGTACTTGTCTGATGACGTGGTAGAAGAAGAAACAAGAGTCGATTTGAAGAGAGAGTGGATCCAGTATTAGGATCAGAATGCAAAAGAGTCCTCGAAGACTTAAAGAGAAAGAAGAGATAGACAACATTCCGTTAGAATTTGTGAAATCATTGGCGGAAATGACAACAAACGACTACTCAGGTTGGTGTGTAGAATGTATGGGTCTGGCGATATACCATCAGTTTGGGAAAAACTACAACCACACAGTTCCTAAGATCGCAAGAGAAGACACGTGCGAGAATTATCGCAAAATCAGGATAACAGCTCATGGGTCTTAAGTTGATGACAAGAATAATATGTAGAAAAATGGAAAATAAAATTGAGAATATGTTAAATGAGGACGAGTTTGGCTATGGGAGTGGTATGGGCACGAGAGAGGCAATCCTGACGTTGAGGCTGATAATGGAAGCAACTCTAAAGAAAAATCTAGACTCTTTCGTAGGATTTGTCGACTTGGAAAAAGAGTTCGTCAGTGTAAAATGGCGCAAGATGTTCGAAATCCTGAGAGAAACATGGATAAGGAACAGGGAAAGACGAGTAATATACAAAATGTGCAAGAGTGAAGAGGGAACAATAGGAGTCGAAGACCAAGAACGAAGTACTTGGATTAAAGGGTGTTAGACAGGGGTGTAGTCTTTGGTCACTACTATTCAATCTGTACATCGATAAGGTAATGAAGGAAATAAAACTATGGTTCAACACAGGGATTAAAATGCAATGCGAAAAGATGAAAGTGATAAGATTCACTGATGATATTGATATCTTCAGTCAAAGTGAAGAATTACGGGGTCTTCCGAACGGATTTAACAATCCAGTGAGAACGAAATGTGGTTTGAGAGAAATGAGAACAGCGAGAAACTAAAGATCAGGACTGGTCATCACGAGCAGATTAAGTTAAGAAATTCTGCTACCTAGGCAGCAAGATAACACACGACGGAAGAAGCAACGAGGACATAAAAAGTAGACTAGCACTGGCAGAAAGATCATTCCGGGCAAGAGAAGTGTACTAGTTTGAGGAAGATATTTGAGAATGTATATTTGGAGCACAGCATTGCATGGTAGCGAAACATGAGATATGGGAAACCGGAAAAAAAGAGAGTGAGACTATTAGTTGGATGGTAAAAGGTTCTGCGCAGAATCGAGAGAAAGGAATATGTAGAAAATAGTGACAAGAAGAAGAGACAGGATGATAGGACATCAGTTAAGACATCACAGAATAACTTCATGGTACTAGAGGGAGCTGTAGAGGGTAAAAATTGTAGAGGAAGACAGATAATGGGGTACATCCACCAAATAATTGAGTACGTTGTTTGCAGTTGCTACTCCGAGATGAAGAGGTTGGCACAGAAGAGGTATTCGTGGTGGGCCAGACAAAACTAGTCAGTAGGTTGATGGCTCAAGTCAACTCCAAACATGAAGAAAGATTAATTAGAGCTATCATTCTTTCTGGTGGAGGTAACGATACAAGGACTCTTCGATGAAGACGGCCGCCTATTTTTTGGTAACTTTGTTTCAGAACTTTATAGATTTCAATTCCTGTTATTCTCAGTATACTCCCCACCCAGTGCCATGGGCCTGTTCACGTCCGTGAGCACCCTTCGATGAATGCTATCGCTTTACGAGTATTTCAAGTCATTTCCAGAGCAATCACTGTCAGAGTTGCGTTCCGAGAATAACGATCCTTGATGTCCTTTCAGGCTGTGACGTGCTTGTGAAAGTGCCACGGGATACATAGGGTGTGAGGTTAATGGGATACGATAGAAAACGCATTTTGTAGTCAAAAACAGTTTTTGGAGAACCTCCGGTCAGACATAGTACTAATGAAGCTACCACGGCTCAATACATACTTTTCTCTTCTTTGGAATAAGGTCATTAATTGGTTTAGGACCTGATTTTAGTACGCTGCTGTGACAGCTATACCTCTTGGAACAGTATGAGCGTACACCCATCTTTGTAGACGAAGAATGTCAAGACAATGGGCCTGTTTGCAGAGTTATGTACATGCACATTTTTTGACGGTAGTTGGCCGCGTTGTGCCCGCACTGTGTTACTACATCACATATCTGGGTCATAAAAATACACCTAATGAGCCAATGGTACTTTGCCACCAACCGTCTTCAATGCACTCTTTTCAAAGCGATACACGAACATAGCAAAGCTCCAGAGTAAGAATTAGAGTTATTTGTGCCGTGCGGTCTAGTCTTGCTCGGAGAGTAAAAGTCCCGCCATTTACCGTCCGCGGCGCTGTTTGTCACAGTGACAGTCCCCGGCCTCTAGCACTTGTGGTTATATGGTTTCCCTCTCTAATCTTTGAGGCGTACAGGCATGATTTTAGATGTTGGTGCTACAGATTTTCTATTGCGTCGTTGTGGGCAATACAGTGGAGTCGCGTATTGTTCAGCATTTTTCCCAGTGTCTATAGTTCATTTAATTTGTCTGTCGTTCTGTCTTGGTTCTTCATTTGTCGAATGTTGGAAGTATGGGATAGAATTTTTACAATATGCTATCAATAGTAAGACTTGTTTATTGCAGCGTGCGGTAAACGGACGTTTCCCTGGTTTTGCGGTAAGTGCTGTGTGTGTTCGTGCTTCTAACCAATCGTGAATCACATGTCATGAAATGCGTAGGATCCCCTGTAAGTAGTCTGGCAAACGACGAGGGGTTAGTGACTAGAATTATGTGTCGTATTTGATGAGTTTGCGAACTGCGTGTAGGAATAGTTAGCAATATTGGTTAGTCTCGTGTTTTGCACCAGTGAACATGTGTGTTTCTGGTAGGTTCAGACATTCAGACACCACGTCTAGTGAAATCGTTCTGGGTCGTATTGCGAGGTTCCCAGCGCGACTTGCGTTCCTACTCGGATATTTACGTTTGAAGGTTTAGTGCTCGAAAGGCTGCACCGATGCTTTGTAGTTGGTACTATCTGCTGTACTTTACAATAGGAGTTGCCCAATCCGATTTAAATCCTGGATTCAGTTTCAGCAACGCTGATTGAACCGTTTTAGTGAAATGAGTTCAGTCACGTGCAACGAAACTTGAAAAGAATTAGATGCTTCGCGTTATGTACCACGAAGGCGGAGTGTTTTTGAATTGTTTTCTCCGCTGTTACATTGCTTGGTAATTTGCTTATGAAATCTGATGATACTGGATATCTTCGGTCATTTTCTATCGGTTGCAGCTTAGCGTTTGTTTCCTGTGACAGGCACCGACAACCTGCTGTCGGAGTAGTTCTGTAATGAATCTGGTTGGCGTGTGCGTTCCTGCTGTAAGTCTAGTATCACGTGTTCTGGAATAGGTTTTGGATCCATCGTGAGTGGTTCAGCAGTGATGTGTGACCGGTGGAAACGCTAACACGTCGTTTGTGTTTTTGGTAGTCCAACTACGTGAAAGATTAGTGGCTTCTAGTTCGTCTGCCTGGTTTCTTGCGTTAACCAATTTTTTCAGATATTTGTGGCATTTGCTTGAAATATGAATTATTCCGCACCTCTGTGGTATAATAACAGTCGTGAGTTTATTGACGAGAAAAACGGTTTGTATGTTGTTTGAGTGAAACGACTAGGAACTCTCGCGTGTTTTTTGTGTAAGGTTCTGAGCAACTAATTTGTGACTAGACGCCCCACTGTGCTTTGTATGGTCAGCCTGTGGTGATTTTAAACATCATTTACGAGAGTCGTACCCCGCAGGCGATTATATTTAATTGGCTACGTTTTATTAATTTGTCATGAACATGTTGATTGTTTGGTTGTGGACGAAAGTTGGATCTGCTTAGTAGTTGCCGCCTCGCGTTCCTTTGCCTTTTCTTGAGTATCCCCGTCGTGATGTTGATATTTCTAGTCTGCCGACAGCGTGTGGCTCCAGGACTGCCGTTGCGTGTTTTGGCTGCTTCTAAGGAACGATGTCCTTGTTGCTTGTTGGCTGAACATTTCGCATACGCCCAGAATGAAATTTTCACTCTGCAGAGGAGTGTGCGCTGATGTGAAACTTACTGGCAGATTAAAACTGTGTCAAACCGAGGCTCTAAATCGGCAATTTTGCACTCGGGAGCTTTACCTTTCACGGGAAAGTACGGTACCAACTACACTACCCAATCTCGACTCACGACCCGTCCTCACGACTGTACTTCCACCTGTGAATTGTCTCTTACCTTCCGCAGCAGAGTAAAACGTTCATTCTGTAAACATTCCCCAAGTTGTGTCTAAGAGACGTCTCCCGGGAGTGCCGGCCGAAGTGGCCGTGCGGTTAAAGGCGCTGCGGCCTGGAACCGCGAGACCGCCTACGGTCGCAGGTTCGAATCCTGCCTCGGGCATGGATGTTTGTGATGTCCTTAGGTTAGTTAGGTTTAACTAGTTCTAAGTTCTAGGGGACTAATGACCTCAGCAGTTGAGTCCCATAGTGCTCAGAGCCATTTTTCTTCCGGGAGTGGTAGTCCCCGCCAGTTTCGGAGGAGAACTTCTGTCGAGTTTGAAAGGTAGGAGACGAGGTAATGGCGGAATTAAGGCCACGAGGACGGATCGTCAGTCGTGCTTGGGTAGCTCTGTTGGTAGATCACTTGCCCGTGAAAGCTAAAGGACCCAAGATCGAGTCTCTGTCCGACACATGTTCGTTCGTTGTCGACGCGGTCTAAATAATGGTTCAAATGGCTGAGTGCTATGGGACTTAACATCTGAGGTCATCAGTCCCCTAGAACTTAGAACTACTTAAACCTAACTAACCTAAGGACATCACACACATCCATGCCCGAGGCAGGAGTGCTAGTTCTGCAAGGTTCGCAGGAGAGCTTCTGTAAAGTTTGGAAGGTAGGAGACGAGGTACTGCCAGAAGTAAAGCTGTGAGTACCGGGCGTGAGTCGTGCTTCGGTAGCTCAGTTGGTAGAGCACTTGCCCGCGAAGGCAAAGGTCCCGAGTTCGAGTCTCGGTCGGGCACACAGTTTTAATCTGCCAAGCAGTTTCATATCAGCGCACACTCCGCTGCAGAGTGAAAATCTCATTCTACTAGTCAAATACTTTAACCTTAGAACGTGCCCAGTTTAAAAAAGAAGAGAAAAGTGAAAGAGATACTAGCAGAACGAGTGCACGTTGCCTAATACCCGAAGAGTTCGTCGCTTCTAAGAGAATTGCATGTCCTCATGCTGGACCTGGTACGAAATTGCGTTTAGTTCGGACCTGTGCGTGCAACATCTTCACTTAAGCGGTACTTATATCTATTTATTTGTGCTGTAGCAAAGTTAATTACGTCGATGGACACAATAAAATGATTCAAATGGCTATGAGCACTATGGGACTTAACATCTATAGTGATCAGTCCCCTAGAACTTAGAACTACTTAAACCTAAATAACCTGAGGACATCACACAACACCCAGTCATCACGAGGCAGAGAAAATCCCTGACCCCGCCGGGAATCGAACCCGGGAACCCGGGCGCTTGAAGCGAGAACGCTACCACGCGACCACGGCCTGCGGACACACAATGAAATGAATAAATGATTTCTCGAACAATTTGTACGGTTCTTCCTTATTTTGACGCAATTTCCACAAAATTTTATTCCATCTGTTACAGTAAGAATGGAATTCTCTGAGAAGTGCCAATAAACAATGCAGCAACCCTTAAAGGAAACCTGTCAATTCAACAGTATCATCAGCTGATGTCTACTATTTTGTTATGTCACACGTCTGGTATATCTCCCTCTGCATTTCTTGTGGTTAGGGAAAGTAAAGTCTCCCTTCTATTGTTTGTCGCATGTGTACATGTTTTGGCCGATTAATTTCAGTTCTTGCAGGTCTGAGGTAGAGAGAGAGAGAGAGAGAGAGAGACAGAGAGAGAAGCATAAGCACACGCGCACGCGTACACTTCATTATAGACTAAATGTCAGTATCCAAAGCATTGAGGCAGATACTGAGCATCGAAATGGACTTCACTCTATGTGAGACATTTTGAGCATTTGAAAACTGATGCCGCAATGAGCAAAATGAAATTCGTAGGTGCACCGTGTAGCTGTAGAAGTATTTCAATTTCGCAGTCGCACGGACACGAGGTCGTTGACTAGAGGTGCCCTTGACTGTATGCCACTGAACAGCAGCATGGCAATCGCACTGTTTTCACGGAGAAGCACAGTATTTTTTAACAAAATAGCTGCGTCCGCAGGTTGGGTGAGCAGAAACAAAAGCAGCGCCGCGCGAAATATTCGTTGGCCATTACGCTGTATATTGGTCAGGCTCTGCAGCAGCTCAAAGACCAGAAGCGCCAGCATTCATAAACCAAAACACTGAACAGGTGTTACGCAATGTACATCACCAAATCGAAACTATGTATTTCAATACACTAACGAGTTTATTAGAAACCATCTTTATCTCACTGAATGGTCTGAATCATTGGTTATGGCCTCAGGTAATATCTCTCTCATAATGGAATACATAGGTGCTCTGAAAAGGGATTTAAAATAGTAGAGCTATCAACACTAAGTTATTGTTCCTTCAGTCAGCGTTGCCTGTTACTGTAAATTATCGGTGGCTAATAAGAGACTCTGTGTAAGATTTCAAGACGACGTCTCATATTATCGCTTAACGCTACGGCTGTGGCGTGATTTTTTTCTAGCCAAGGTATGAAAAATACATGGCACCAGTTGTTTGAAGTCTTAATTATGACGGGCTTATTCCATACTTTTTAGATACCCTACTACACTGGAAGCTTCCACAATGAAATTTTCACTCTGCAGCGGAGTCCTGACTAAACTCTACCACCTGGTGAGCAAGATGTATGAGACAGGCGAAATAACCTCAGACTTCAAGAAGAATATAATAATTCCAATCCCAAAGAAAGCAGGTGTTTACAGATGTGAAAACTACCGAACTATCAGTTTAATAAGTCATGGCTGCAAAATACTAACACGAATTCTTTACTGACGAATGGAAAAACTGGTAGAAGCCGACCTCGGGGAAGATCAGTTTGGATTCCGTAGAAATATCGGAACACGTGAGGCAATACTGACACTACGACTTATCTTAGAAGCCAGATTAAGGAAAGGCAAACCTACGTTCCTAGCATTTGTAGACTTAGAGAAAGCTTTTGACAATGTTGATTGGAATACTCTCTTTCAAATTCTTAAGGTGGCAGGGGTAAAATACAGGGAGCGAAAAGCTATTTACAATTTGTACAGAAACCAGATGGCAGTTATAAGAGTCGAGGGGCATGAAAGGGAAGCAGTGGTTGGGAAGGGAGTGAGACAGGGTTGTAGCCTCTCCCCGATGCTATTCAATCTCTATATTGAGCAAGCAGTAAAGGAAACAAAACAAAAATTCCGAGTAGATATTAAAATCCATGGAGAAGAAATAAAAACTTTGAGGTTCGCCGATGACATTGTAATTCTGTCAGAGACAGCAAAGGACTTGGAAGAACAGTTGAACGGAATGTATAGTGTCTTGAAAGGAGGATATAAGATGAACATCAACAAAAGCAAAACGAGGATAATGGAATGTAGTCGAATTAAGTCGGGTGATGCTGAGGGAATTAGATTAGGAAATGAGACACTTAAAGTAGTAAAGGAGTTTTGCTGTTTGGGGAGCAAAATAACTGATGATGGTCGAAGTAGAGACGATATAAAATGTAGACTGGCAATGGCAAGGAAAGCATTTCTGAAGAAGAGAAATTTGTTAACATCGAGTATAGGTTTAAGTGTCAGGAAGTCGTTTCTGAAAGTATTTGTTGATTGTAGCCATGTATGGAAGTGAAACAAGGACGACAAATAGTTTGGACAAGAAGGGAATAGAAGCTTTCGAAATGTGGTGCTACAGAAGAATGCTGAAGATTAGATGGGTAAATCACATAACTAATGAGGAAGTATTGAATAGGATTGGGGAGAAGAGAAGTTTGTGGCACAACTTGACTAGAAGAAGGGATCAGTTGGTAGTACATGTTCTGAGGCATCAAGGGATCACCAGTTTAGTATTGGAGGGCAGCGTGGAGGGTAGAAATCTTAGAGGGAGATCAAGAGATGAATACACTAAGCAGATTCAGAAGGATGTAGGTTGCAGTAGGTACTGGGAGATGAAGAAGTTTGCACAGGATAGAGTAGCATGGAGAGCTGCATCAAACCAGTCTCAGGACTGAAGACCACTACAACAACAACAGCGGAGTGGGCGCTGATACGAAACTTCCTTGGCAGATTAAAACTGTTTGCTCGACCGACACTCGAACTCGCGACCTTTGCCTTCAGAGGACAAGTGCTCTACCGACTGACAACCTTTTTTCCCGGAATGATAGTTCTGCAAGGGACGCAGGAGAGCTTGTGTGAAGTTTGGAAGGTAGGAGACGAGGTACTGGCAGAATTAAAGGTGTAAGGAGGGGTCGTGAGTCGTACTTGGGTAGATCAGTCGGCAGAGCACTTGCTTGCAGAAGGCAAAGGTTTCGACTTCGAGTTACGGTCCGACACTCAGTTTTAATATGCTAGGAAGTTTCACACTGTAAGATATTGAGAGCAATGATGCAGTCAGTTCTCCATACATATAGCCATGATCGCGACGTGTGTTCTCGGTGCAGATTCGCTAATTTTTGCTCAGTGGTTACAAAACTATTTGTGCTAGGGAATTGAGATCTGAATGCCCATACTTACTGAAGCGCTTACTTATTGTCTTATTTAGGCTTGATGATGGTTTCATAAAGTGCTTCATCCGAGTACTGGGATGTTAAAATTTTCCATCCCCGTAATCTCAGACAATTATGAATCGTAGATTGCTCTCTCCCAAAGAGATGCTAAACCTTAAACTTATTGTGTGTGTGTGTCTGCGTGTGCCTGTTATCCAATGACTGGGTGCAAGTCTTTTCATCTTACGCCACTTTGGCGATATGTGTGTAACCTAGCCTGCCCCCTTAATCCAACTGGGAAAAGGGAACTTGCAGTTTAACAAGGAATTCCAACTGCGTGTCACCCTAGTGGCTCCTCAAATCGCTGAGAGGTGAAGGTTAGACTGGTCAAACTCATAACTTCCGTGGTCCTACGGGGATTCGATTCACCCCTATGCCACGAGGCGTTAATTCGATCGCGTATAGGGTGCAAGAGTGCCACAATTTCTTTTGAGTTCAGCGGTGACTTTATTCTTCTGTCAAAATACAGTGTTACAAAAATGCTGTGAATAATGGACCATCTGGTTTCTATGAAACAAGGTGTCTCTGTGCGTTTGTTTTGGGTTTGCAACAGTAATTAGTCTAACTATTCCTCAAATTTTGTCCTTGTAGCCTTTGAAACAGCTGGAACTATAGAACCTATATCTACGTGTGTGGTCTATGGATGACTCGCCTAGAAATTCCGCATCCCATTTCAAACTTGTGTATTCCAGCAGCTTAATTTGGAAGGTTTTTCAGTAACTGATGACAGAACTTGAATCACGCACACTGACTACGCAAAAGGTGGCAGATGGAGCACCACTAGAGGTCACTGGCCCTGCCGACAAGTTTGCTTCTGCACGCCACATGATCGCAAATAGTTCCTCTAGTATCTAACGCAGCCTGAGTATTTAGGGTGGCACGACGCCATTCCCCGCCAGGTTTCGGTCGAGATCCTGGCAGCGTGACGACCTCACGTGTAGTTCTTCTATCAGAGTGGAACCTTCGCTATAAATGACTCTGCCGTCTTCCAGCCACAGCCAGCTGAGGTAGCCAGCAGTGACTGTCACGACCATTACCAAGACTTGGCCTCAGCATCAGGAATGACCAGGACTTCAGTAGCAGCCGTCGACGCTATGTTTGAACATCGTTCTATTCCAAGTGTACCTGAGACTGTATCTTATTCTGCGGCTAAGTGAATATCAACCTTTGGCAGTATTATGATTACAGCCTTCAGCTAGTCAATAACTTTCACAAACTCTTGTAGTGATTAACTCTTCTCCAAAGAGTTTTAGGTTGACGTGTTTATTAATGAAACTGTTCTATATTTTTTAACTGGGTTCTTTCTCATCGAGCCTCAACTGGTGCAAGACACATCAGCTAACGACGAGAATTTTTCTTGCCCCAACGCCTACATCGGCTCCAGTGTTAACACCAAGTATCGTCCCTTACGAGTTGATGACGAGGATTTTTTTGGACCTCCGTCAGCTCCAGTTCACCTCCTCGTTTCGATCCATAACTTTTGGCGACGAGGATTTTTCGACCCCCTGCACCTCCATCGGCTCTAGTGCCACGTTTCATCTCATAACACGTAGCGACGAAATATTTTTGTGAAATTACCTCCCAAGATTATTGTTCCCGCCAAGCAGACAGTAACAAGATTGTATAGTAAATATCTGCACCAACATTTCTAGTTTCCAGTTGTTCGTCCTCAGCAGGGAACAGAACCTTCGCCTCCTATCTTTGCTCTCCAACATACAGCGGTTGCAGAGGCACGTCACGGAACATTTGGGCGGCATCTTCATGGCACCGGAGATACACAGCCACCATCCCAGATGTGTCCCCAGGACAACCAGCTCCGGACACATCTATCACAGCTTTCTGGTTCTAACACGTCACCGAAACTTATCTCCGGCGGTATTACAATTATGAATGACCCTATCCCCAATCGTGGACGCTCCTGCAGTATCAACCACATCAAGACAGCAGCGCAGCAGTTTCTTTCTTTTACAAATACGGCACCAGTGCCTACGTCCACCCTCACGCATAGTCCCACCAAACATTCTTACCAGTACACTACCACAGCTGAGCCGATTCCCTCCCACCTTCCCTATCTCGTCCCTCATCCATCCACAAACTGTATCATCAAGTCCTTTGTGTCTAGCCTCAGCACACGTTTTCGAACTTTCCATGCACGGACACTTCACTCTTTTTTTCTATATGTCCATCCTTGTAACGTGAGGTCTGGGAGACTACCGCCATTCACTATTGTGAGGAAATGAACCACGTACAACCGTCCCTATGATGACATTTATTGCGTAGCTACCTGTTTCGGCGCTTCACTGCACCCTCTTCAGGCCACAGTTGATGCTGAAGGGGTTAACTACATCCGTATAACGATGCATCAGTGGTCAACATAATTAATTTAAGCAGACTACTTGTAACTGTGATGTCTCTCCAATAATCAACAGTTGATGGTTGGAGAGTACTATCCCAAGATCGAAGAAAATCCCTGCAGATGAATTTAAATTATTTCGAATTTTTTTCTTCTCCGAAGAGTAAATCAGACAGCTTTATAACCAGCGAATAATGAAATCGAAGGGAATTATCATTCCGGCAATCTCCAGATCAGTCAGCGGCAAAATCTCGAAAACCATCCTCGGAATGGGGAGCGGAATGGAAGATTTTTAATCTATGTCTGAGTCAACTTGTTCACATTTATGTGAGTTATGCTCCTTAATGTTATTAGCGACTGTGAGAGTATAAAATTATTATCATTTTAACATACACTTACCCGTTTTGTACCACTGCTATTTTCATGCATTCTCCAAATATTCAAATGGCTGTGAGCACTATGGGACTTAACTTCTGAGGTCATCAGTGCCCTAGAAATTAGAACTACTTAAACCTAACAAACATAAGGACATCACACACATCCATGCCCGAGGCGGGATTCGAACCGGCGACCGTAGTGGTCATACGGTTCCAGACTGTAGTGCCTAGAACCGCTCGGCCACCCCGGCCGGCATGCACTCTTCATTTCCATTCTTCTAAGGAGAGTAAAAAGAAGTCGTCTGATGCCTTACATCACCTCAGTTGAAAGAAATTCTCTAAGCTTTTGCTAGCGACTGCCTTACAACTGCCTTACAAATGTTTCCTTGGTAAGGAGCCTTATAATAACTACAAATGAACAAAACTTAATGGTACTATAGCAGAGACGTTGTTGAGTTACTGCGTCCACATATTTTCTGCAGTTCACAATGAAGTGCCTGGCAGATAGTTTACCAAACCACATTCAAGCTATTTCTATGCCGTTCCACTCTCGAATAGCACGCAGGAAAAACGAAAACTCAAATTTTTCGTACGAGCTCTGATGGCGCTTATGATATTGTGATGTTCAATACTACCTATATAGGTGGGCACCAGCAAAATATTTTCACACTCTGAGGACGATGCAGGTGATTAAAATTTCTTGATAAGGTCCTGCCGCAATGAAAATCGCCTTTGTGTTAGTGGTTGGCACCTCAAATTGCGTACCATATCCGTAGCATTCTCTTCTCTATTTCGCACTAATTCAAAACGAGCTGCCCTTCCTTGAATTTTTTCGGTGTCCTCCGTCAATCCAATCCGATGTGGCTTCCATACCGCACAGCGACACTCCAGAAAAGGGCGGACAAGCGTAGTGTAAGCAGTCTTTTCAGTAGATTTGTTGCATTTATAAGTGTTCTCCCATTAAATCGCGTCCGCACAACATTAGGTGATCATTCAATTTAAGTTATAATTGTAGTCCCTAAGTATTTAGATAAATTTACAGCGTCTAGATACGACAGTGCAACCGAAATTTTGCGTATTCCTTTTAGTAGTCACATGGGTGCCTTCACACTTTGTTTAAAGTCGATTGCCACTTTTCTGACAATACAGATGTCTTGTCGAAATAGTTTTGCAATTTTTTTATCATCTTAAGACGGTAAATGACAGCTCATCTGCAAGCAATTAAGAGGGCTGCTCAGATTGTCTCCTAAATCGCTTATGTAGGTTAGTAACAACACAAGGCTTATGAAACTTTCTTGGCGAATGCCAAAAATTACTTCTGTTTTACGCGATGACTTTCTGTCAGTTATAGCGAAATGTGACCTGTCTGACAGGAAAACATGAATCCAGTCGCACAACTGAGATGATACTCCACAGACAGGAAATTTGATTAGAATTCGCTTATGAAGAACTAAGCCTTCAGAAAATCTAAAAGTATGGAATCGGTTTGACATCCGCTTTCGATAGCATTTAGTATTTAAGAGACTAAGGAGCTAGTTGAGTTTCACAAGATCGATATTTTCAGATTCCGTATTGGCTGTCGGTTGATAAATCGTTTTCTTAGAAGTAACCTATAATGTTCGGAAGCAGAGTATGTTCCAACATCTTACTGCAAATCGACGGAGGTGATATGGGTGTATAATTCAGTGGATTATTCCTATTTCCTTTCTTGGGTATTGGTGTGACTCGTGCAATTTTCTAGTCTTTAGGTACCGATCTATAGAGCGGTTTGTATATAATTATGGAGGTAGACTTATTGTGTGAGCATATTTTAAAAGGAATCTAACTGGTATACCTTCTGGACCAGAGGCCTTGCTGTTACTAAGTGATTTAAGCTGCTTCGCTACACCGAAGATATCTACTTCTAAGTTCCTCATGTTGGCTGTTACTCTTGATTCGATTTCTGGAGTATATTCGTCGTCTTCTTTGGTAAAGATATGTCGGTGAAAAATGTTCGGAAACTATGCTTTAGTGATACTGTCCTCCGTAACATCACATTGTAACCGCCCAATTATTATATTGAGTGTCTCTTTCCGCTAATGTACTTCGCATTTGAACAGAATCTCTTTGGTTCTTCTGCCAGATTGCGATACAGAATTTTGTTGCGGAACTACTAAACTTTGCGCTTGGTTTCGACCTGGTGTAAAACTTCGCTAACTTTAAGGCTATTGCGTTCTTTGAAATCTGGCACGCTTTTTTCGTTGCTTCTGCAACAGTGTTCTGACCTGTTTTGTGAGCTTTGGGGAATCAGCCATCTATCAATAGCCAACGATACAATTTCATTGAATTTACACTTACATAGTCAGATTTGAAGGAATGGAGACTGTCGCTTAGGAAGGCGTCAAGCAAAGTTTTATCTGCTTTTGTTTTAAAAAGACTTATTTTACGTTTATACTTTGTAGGTTTGATGTTACGACATTTCATCTCGCTGCAGTTGTCTTGTGGTCACTAACCTCTGTATCCATCAAGATGCTTCCTATCTGTTGAGGATTATTTGGGGCAAAGATATTAAGAATGTTTTCACTAACATTCGGGAGTTCAAACTAATTTCTCCGAGATCGCATTTAGAATCATTTCGGATGGCGTTCTATACCTATCACCAACTTTAAACATGCTTTTTCGCTAACATTTCGAGGGCATAGTTACGTCCTCACCAACTCTATAAGTAGGGTACTTATCTGAAATTAACTGAAGTTTTCTTTGAACTGTTTATCAACTGTATCATCTTAGGGGGGGTCTCGTTAAAGCGAGCCAACTATTGATTTATTCCCGCTGTCAAGTATAATCTCTAAGCATAATAACTCACAAAAACTGTCTACTTCAGTTTCATTACAACGTAAAATACTTCTGACAGCAATAAACACTCTACCACCAACTGTATTTAATCTACATTTCCTGAACGCAGTTTGATTCTGTGCAGAAATTTCAGCTGAACTTATTTCGAACTTAGCTACTTTCCCATACCCATGAAGATTTGGGCATCAGTGCTTTCTATTAACGCATGGAACTCTGGTTGTTCCCAGAATAGCTACAATAATTTACAGCCAAAATGCCAAATATTTCTAGGCCGAACTTCCATTGTTTGTTCTGCACTCTGTTAGACTGACGCCCGTTCATTACTTTCCCGAGACCCTACAACCGGCAAAACCCTCCGGTCCCCTCCACACCCGTGTAGCGACTTCCTGCGCATAGTGGAACTCTAATTTATTAAGCAGCATCCGGAAACCCAACAGCTTATGGCGCGATTCAAGGTATTTGCAGCCTTCACGGTCGCAGAAGTCTCTGTGTCTCTGATTCAGAATCTCCAGTCGGCCCTACACCAAAGAACTACAGTCAGTTCGGTCGGCGATGCCACAGATGGTGAGTTTTGCCTTCATCTAAGCCTAACAGTCTTCACCACTGGAGCTATGTGCCCACTCCAAGGCCACACTATCGACATGAGCCACCTGCAGTTGACTGCACCCTGCGCTGTTCATGACATCTGGATGCAACCTCTTAACATCTGGAATACCTCCTCCCAGTATGTACACGGCCTTCCTTCCCCTCTTTCGCAGCCATATCCCTAAGGGGCCCCATTACGCGCCTAATGCTGGGGCTCTCATCTACTAGTAATCCTACCCTCTGTGAATGCCCTGACCTTGCAAGCCGAGAGGCTTTCTCCAGAACAGGGCGAACGATTGTATCTGTCTCAGGGGCTTCGTCTGCCATATACAACACTCGCAACCTGTTCGTCAGATGAACTGGGGATGTCCTCCGATGGGCCTCCTGAAAGTCTTTCGCCGCGTGCCACACTTCACGACCTACCTCTCGATCTCGGATGATGGCCTCAGTGTGGGCAGTACCTGGGACGGTCACAGTAATGAACGGGCGCGAGTCACGTGGGACATGCTGCACACCTCAGGGATCCCCACGTCCAGCCTTCCACAGTGACGCACATTGGCAACAGCTTTCACCTGTGTGACTGAAGCCAACACCGCTTGGAGCTGTGTGCAAAGGGTCACCAACTCATCTCCCACTCTGACACAGCAGTCACAGTCTCTGTCCATAGCAAAAACGACAAAACTGTACGCTACAAAGTTATGAGAGCGCGAGAATGTGCCTAGTAAACACACAAATACGCAAGAAGTTTTAACTAGTATCCACACAAGTAATTGAAAATACGTCGCTCCTGTTTGAAGCTCGAACATATAATTCAGAAACGAATGGTGTATTTGTCTTTATTTGCAATTTGAACGGCGGGTGTGGGTAGCAACTGTATAGTGAATCGCACTTTGTTCACGAAGCGAAATGAAGTATAGTTTTACATCAATTGTACTGGAATCAACAATGCGGTCGCCAGAATACTCGTGGCTAATAGACCTACATATGAAACAAAGTAAATTAAAGAATACAGTTGCCTGCGAAAGGCAAAGGTCCCGAGATGCAGTCTCTATCCGACCATAGTTTCAATCTGTTTTTAAGTTCTAAATTGAGTTTGTTGGTAGAACGTATAAATTTCAAACTGAACTGATATGGGTTTCATGAGAAATATCGCTCTTTCTCGTGGCATCTATGGTATGGTTCAACCTGGAAGCAATTTGCACTCCATTAACTTCAAAAAATGGAATCTAATTTAAACGTGATTGCACATCCAGCATCACACACTAGAATGCAACCACTTCCTTAACGTAGTTACCTGACATTGTCAGATGAAGAGCGATCTACTTATCAACGTAAAAAAATGAAGTGCATTTTGAGTGACATATAGCATTCCAGCAATGGAGCAACTTTTTATAAACTCTGCCATGCGTTTAATCCATCAGGACGTAGAATATTCTTTAATTGCTGATCTCAAAAGGTCTTACGTATATGTGGAACAATGAATGCTCCCTGGTTGATCTTCGCAGCATTCAGTCCTGGCAATTTATCCCCTAAGTATTCAAATGCTCGATTGTAGCTCTTATTCAGTGCTTTTGCATATCATCAATCCTAGCTTGGCATGCAGTGATGGAAATGTTACTGGTATTTACAAGTAGCTCCCCTTAGACAATTTTCTTGTGAGGCACCAGAGTTTTTATTGGTGACCAATCCTTGCATTTGTAATGTAAATCGGAAGAAAACACGTTGCCGTTATGTGATAGTGCGGCTTTCAAACTAATTTTGGAACTATCTCCGAAAAGTCTCCACTCGTCTTGTTTGCTTAATATATTAGGTTCTTGCACAAAACCTTCAACCTTCATAACATGTTTCATTGCATTGGTTGTGTTGAAAAATCTTTCGAGAGGCTTTTGACGTTGACCAAAAGTACGTAATCGAACTGTGTCTTCTAGAAGGCTCAATTCCTTGAAAACAGAGGACAACAAATAGCTCGGTATTTTTCCGAAGGTCCAAGTCTCTAACAAGATAACTGACGTTACTTCACGTGCTTTGGTGCATGTAACCATAGGAATTTCTGCAAAGCAGGTATCGACAAACGTGGAAGCATGGCATATATCTGACAGGTCCTCATATTCGCTGTCACTAGAAAATTTTACTGTTGCGGCTACTGGAGAGTCTGGAACAGGACGACGCACTCCAAGAGGCACTGATTGAATCACATTTCGTACATTAGGATACTGTACGATGCTCTAGTTTCTCTTGTTAAATGAAGCAGAAGTAACAATCTTTTACATGGTTTATAGGTTCACACCAAATGCCTTACATCCCAGAACGCATGGAAACTTTTTTTCCTTTCTTCCATGCATTTAGAGTTGATGAAAATGTCGGACAACAAATACGATAACCCCGTGCCTTTGCCTGGTTCACTATTGGAACTTGCATCTTCACATCCATAACAATAGCTGTTTGGGATATTAACACTTCTGCCTGGCGTAACAGAAGTTTTCATTCCATACAGTAACGCAGAAGTTCATTACAAGTCTCAATATGCAATGGAGCTCTCCGGAAGGCCAGAAATCTCAGACTGTTAGCTGGAGACAAAATACTTACGTAATATCACGCATTCAGCGATCGATATATCTGAGGACGTCCTCAACGGCGTCGCCTGACATTACAATATGCGTATCTTATCAATGCCTGAAACACAGCATTCACTTGTGATTTCGGTGGTATACAACAACAAAAATTGAGCTAAGAGAAAAAGAAAGAAATAGTACGTAACTGACTCCATATAGCACGAAAACGAGAGCTAAAAACAAGAATTGTTATAATCTTCGAATTCAGTGTATCAAAATCTATAAAGATGCGGTACTTTTATTTATGCACAGTTCTCACGGTTTAACGGCACAATCTCAGTCTTAGTGTACTGACACACATTTAACACAAGAGCAACAAGATGGAAACAGCTTTGTTAATGACACTTGAGGATTAAAACCGTTTTTATCGTTTGTCAAGTTTTTGGTCTTACCGACACCCTTGTACAAAAATCTAGTCATTTATCAGTTTTGATGAACACTCACACGATCTATGTCTTTATTATTCACAGGGTGTCCAGGAGAAATGGTCAATATTCATGGATATGATAAGAACGATGATTATTTGAAGCAATTGTTTGTTTTTTTGGTCATCAGTCTACTGACTGGTTTCATGCGGCCCGCCACGAATTCCTCTCCTGTACTAACCTCTTCGTCTCAGAGTAGCACTTGAAACCTACGTCCTCAATTATTTGCTTGACGTATTCCAATCTCTGTCTTCCTCTACAGTTTTTGCCATCTACAGCTCCCTCTAGTACCATCGAAGTCATTCCCTCATGTCTTAGTAGATGTCCTACCATCCTGTCCCTTCTCCTTATCAGTGTTTTCCACATATTCCTTTCCTCTCCGATTCTGCGTAGAGCCTCCTCATTCCTTACCTTATCAGTCCACCTAATTTTCAACATTCGTCTATAGCACCACATCTCAAATGCTTCAATTCTCTTCTGTTCCGGTTTTCCCACAGTCCATGTTTCACTAACATACAACGCTGTACTCCAGACGTACATCCTCAGAAATTTCTTCCTCAAATTAAGGCCGGTATTTGATATTAGTAGACTTCTCTTGGCCAGAAATGCCTTTTTTGCCATAGCGAGTCTGCTTTTGATGTCCTCCTTGCTCCGTCCGTCATTGGTTATTTTACTGCCTAGGTAGCAGAATTCCTTAACTTCATTGACTTCGTGACCACCAATCCTGATGTTAAGTTTCTCGCTGTTCTCATTTCTACTACTTCTCATTACCTTCGTCTTTCTCCGATTTACTCTCAAACCATACTGTGTACTCATTAGACTGTTCATTCCGTTCAGCAGATCATTTAATTCTTCTTCACTTTCACTTAGGATAGCAATGTCATCAGCGAATCGTATCATTGATATCCTTTCATCTTGTATTTTAATTCCACTCCTGAACCTTTCTTTTATTTTCGTCATTGCTTCCTCGATGTACAGATTGAAGAGTAGGGGCGAAAGGCTGCAGCCTTGTTTTACACCCTTCTTAATACGAGCACTTCGTTCTTGATCGTCCACTCTTATTATTCCCTCTTGGTTGTTGTACATATTGTATGTGACCCGCGTCTCCCTACAGCTTACCCCTACTTTTTTCAGAATCTCGAACAGCTTGCACCATTTTATATAGTCAAATGGCTCAAATGGCTCTGAGCACTATGGCACTCAACCGCTGAGGTCATTAGTCCCCTAGAACTTAGAACTAGTTAAACCCAACTAACCTAAGGACAACACTAAAATCCATGCCCGAGGCAGGATTCGAACCTGCGACCGTAGCGGTCTTGCGGTTCCAGACTGCAGCGCCTTGAACCGCACGGCCACTTCGGCCGGCCTTTATATAATCGACAAATCCTATGAAAGTGTCTTGATTTTTCTTTAGCCTTGCTTCTATTATTAGCCGTAACGTCAGAATTGCGTCTAATTTTGGTAAACATTTTTGGAATGCAGTGATCAATAAATTGTTATATTTTGACTAAAGTTCAGTCTTGATCACGTCATGTACGCAGTCAACTGATCAGTTGACTGCGTAGCAGCGAGGAGAGCTCCGCCTACCATCCTAAAGGAGCCAGGGTCTGATGATGGTTTTGTAAAAAGAACCGAAACCGGTCACCTGTATCATTAAAACATATATGACGTGATCAAGACTGAACTTTAGTCAAAATATAAGAATTGCGTCTCTCGTCCCTTTACTTTTCCTAAAGCCCAACTGATCGTCAACATAGCGCATTCTCAATTTTCTTTTCCATTCTTCTGTATACTATTCTTGTAAGCAGCTTCGATGCATGAGCTGTTAAACTGATTTGCGATAATTCTCGCACTTGTCAGCTCTTGCCGTCTTCGGAATTGTGTGGATGATGCTTTTCCGAAAGTCAGATGGTATATCGCTAGACTCATATATTCTAGTTTTGTTGCCACTTCCTCCAATGATTTTAGAAATTCTGATGGAATGTTATCTATCCCTTCTGCCTTATTTGACCGTAAGTCCTCCAAAGCTCTTTTAAATCCCGATTCTAATACTGGATCCCCTATCTCTTCTAAATCGACTCCTGTTTCTTCTTCTATCACATCAGACAAATTTTCACCCTCATAGAGGCTTTCAATGTATTCTTTCCACCTATCTGCTCTCTCCTCTGGATTTAACAGTGGATTTCCCGTTGCACTCTTAATGTTACCGCCATTGCTTTTAATGTCACCAAAGGTTGTTTTAACTTTCCTGTATGCTGAGTCTGTCCTTCCGACAATCATATCTTTTTCGATGTCTTCAAATTTTTCGTGCAGCCATTTCGTCTTAGCGTCCCTGCACTTCCTATTTATTTCATTCCTCAGCGCCTTGTGTTTCCGTATTCCTGATTTTCCCGGAACATGTTTGTACTTCCTCCTTTCATCAATCAACTGAAGTATTTCTTCTGTTACCCATGGTTTATTCGCAGCTACCTTCTTTGTACCTATGTTTTCCTTCCCAGCTTCTGTGATGGCCCTTTTTAGAGACGTCCATTCCTCTTCAACTGTACTGCCTACCGCGCTATTCCTTATTGCTGTATCTATAGCGTTAGAGAACTTCAAAGGTATCTCGTCATTCCTTAGTACATCCGTATCCCACTTCTTTGCGTATTGATTCTTCCTGACTAATGTCTTGAACTTCAGCCTACTCTTCATCACTACTATATTGTGATCTGAGTCTACATCTGCTCCTGGGTACGCCTTACAATCCAATATCTGACTTCGGAATCTCTGTCTGACCATGATGTAATCTAATTGAAATCTTCCCGTATCTCCCGGCCTTTCCCAAGTATACCTCCTCCTCTTGTGATTCTTGAACAGGGTATTCGCTATTACTAGCTGAAACTTGTTACAGAACTCAATTAGTCTTTCTCCTCTTTCATTCCTCGTCCCAAGCCCATATTCTCCTGTAACCTTTTCTTCTACTCCTTCCCCTACAACTGCATTCCAGTCGCCCATGACTATTAGATTTTCGTCTCCCTTTACATACTGCATTACCCTTTCAATATCCTCATACACTATCTCTATCTGTTCATCTTCAGCTTGCGACGTCGGCATGTATACCTGAACTATCGTTGTCGGTGTTGGTCTGCTGTCGATTCTGATTAGAACAACCTGGTCACTGGACTGTTCACAGTAACACACCCTCTGCCCTACCTTCCTATTCATAACGAATCCTGCACCTGTTATACCATTTTCTACTGCTGTTGATATTACCCGATACTCATCTGACCTGAAATCCTTGTCTTCCTTCCACTTCACTTCACTGACCCCTACTATATCTAGATTGAGCCTTTGCATTTCCCTTTTCAGATTTCCTAGTTTCCCTACCATGTTCAAGCTTCTGACATTCCACGCCCCGACTCGTAGAACGTTATCCTTTCGTTGATTATTCAATATTTTTTTCATGGTAACCTCCCCCTTGGCAGTCCCCTCCCGGAGATCCGAATGGGGGACTATTCCGGAATCTTTTGCCAATGGAGAGATCATCATGATACTTCTTCAAATACAAGCCACATGTCCTGTGGATACACGTTACGTGTCTTTAATGCAGTGGTTGCCATTGCCTTCTGCATCCTCATGTCGTTGATAATTGCTGATTCTTCCGCCTTTAGGGGCAATTTCCCACCCCTAGGACAAGAGAGTGCCCTGAGCCTCTATCCGCTCCTCCACCCTCTTTGACAAGGCCGTTGGCAGAATGAGGCTGACTTCTTATGCCGGAAGTTCTTCGGCCCCCAATGCTGATTATTTATCAAAATTTAAGCAGTGATGGAGATCGAACCCGGGACCGAAAACGTTTTGAATATGAATCGCAGACGCTACCCCTAGACCACGGGTTAGAAGCAATGAAGACTAGTAAATATGAGCTCTGAAATGCATAGCTTAAGAGCCATGAAGCCTTCCACATCGTTCGATATTGTGAATCAGATCTCTTATTGTTCAAGATCGTTGCTTTCCGTACTAAGGGGAGGTAGAACGGATCAAACTAAAACAAAACAAAAACGTGTGTAGTAAAAATAGGATCTAAAACACATGTTCAGTAGAAGTGATTCTTTCACAGCAGCAAAGATGAACAAGTGCTCATAGCTTTGAAAGTATGCACTTCTTTACTGGACGTTTTGTCTGGTTTTGGGTGCATAATATTGGTCTTAAAGTACTAAAAGCAAAGAGCTTGCATTGGAAGAGATTTGTTCCACAGTAGTGGAGAAGAACAAGTGCTCATAGCTCTCATGGTAGGCGCTTCAGAATTTATATTCATGAAAGATTTTTTTTTTTGTTTCGGTCCATGTCACCACCACACCAAACATGGAAAGCAAAGAACTTGAAATGGAAGAGGTTTGTTTTACGGTATCGAAGATGAAGTAGTCACAGCTTTTAAGGTATGAATCTTAGAGCAAATGTTTACTAGACTGTTTCCCTTAGAATGATCGTTCCTGTCATATCCTTGATTACCGACCAAACCTCCTAGGACACCCTATGTACAACAGCCACCTTGCTGCAAGTTTACTCAGCAACCGTTCTTGTCCATTGCGGTAACAACAGGAAATTAGCAGCAAGTTGAAATGTACAAAATAGATCTCTTCCCTGAATTCTGTTCTCGTCACCATTAGAAAATTGGCATTCACATTCTTTCTGTAAGAAGCAATACCTTGCTGGCAACAATAATGGTAGCTTCCGATGGGATTGGTACATCATACATCAACAGATTGCGAAGAAACTGTAAAGCCTGCGATGAATGTTTCATGTTGTCATGTTTAATTCTTGTCTATTTGCTTGATACGTGGCAGTGTCCGGCGGTGTTACTATAAATGTTGTAGTAGCACCGTAGTCCCATTTTTGCTTTCTGTGTGACTTGTTTATGGGCCACTTTTTGTTGAGCAGGCCTTCTATGCGTCTCTCGTACCTTTTCGGTATAGTGGTACTGTTTTTATTGCGATTTTGATAGCGTTACCTATGTCTGAAAATGGTGGGTTACTAAATAAAACGTGGCCGATTCATATGCATAATCAGTAACGTCCAACGAGAGAATTACATGTTTTATTTCAACTTTCGACCGTAAACATGCTGCAACCGTACTGTCTACAGTGCTCTACATCGCACCTGAAAGTGTTGACTAAGTAGGTAGCAAGACAAATTCCTTATAACATATGACAAACCCGAAAATAAACTCCCGTGTTTTCTGAAAATCCTACATTGAAAATAATCAATAGCACTTTACGTTTGATAACTGTTAATAAGCAGGAGGCCATAAACAATTCCTAATTGTTATTTTTTGAGTAAGTCCAAAATATTTTGTTTTCGACCTTGTATTACAGTAAAATTCATAAATACCTACTGGCGGTCCACTGCCTGCAAACACATTTATACACTAGAATCACTGTTCAGTTCCATAGGGTCACTGAAGTATCTTACTGATACAGTCACAAATAACTTGTTAATAAGTCTTTCGCGTGTACGTAAGCACTGCTAGTAACAATATTTTCGTTTTTTTTAGCGAACACAGTACATTTCAGTAAAAATCCTTATAACAACAAGGAAAAGGTCCACCTATTTTTAAATAATCCAAATGAACATGTACTCAAGTGGTGACCTAATGTCATCAGATTACATCGAAAGAAACTGACTGTGTTAGTCGAGAGTGATTAATTCCATGTGAGATTATCACTTGAAAAGAATAAACGTAAATGGACTGTGAAACTCCAAAACAGTGAAGTTCTACTAATATTTATTTATTTATTTATTTATTTATGCATTTATTTTACCTGTACTTTTGCTCAGAAATGCAGAAATCGGAATCAAGATGCAAAACCCTGCAGTGAGTGGATGTGAAGTCGTACCGGAATGATGTAACTATCCAGGTTCCACACACACCTTAAGACGCGATATTAAATATTACTTGCCTAATGGAATCGCTGTCTCAAAAATGACCCTAACATGGATTCCTAAGGTCAAGAATTGCTGTAAAATCCTACTGAATAACTGTTTTTACTCAATCAACAGATAATAGTACTAATGAAGTAAGGGAAACTACAAGTTACTTCAAATAAAATACAAATAAAATGAAACTGATGTTTTATTATATTAAATGCAATGACATTTAGTTACTCCAGTGGTAGACTGAATAGTAAATGGAAATGATACTATTACTGGCTGTTACTGGAACCGGGATTAACGATACTGCGACAGAGGAAACGGTACGTCCTCTTTGAAAACATCATCGGCAACCTACAGCCGGTACTGATGCATACTCTCACCAACCTGGTGTGGCGGTCAATCGGCCGTGCGTGACCGCATCTGAAGAACCGGAATCTCGCTCGTCAGGAATCGGACACCGTGAAGTCTCATCCACCAGTTGAACTCAGTCCTCGACGTCTAAGACGAGTGACCTTTCACCTTCCACGTACAAACCAAGAGTATCTCTCTTCACGTATCCCTGTTCCGCCCTGTCTGTGCTGTATGCGTCATTCCGGCCGCAACCACCCCGGCCGCAACCTCCAATCAGGAAAAATGTTACTGTTTTACAACCATAGTGTAATAACTGCTACGTTTTCAAAATTCCTACCAATGAATGTCTCCAGACGCACGCGTACCTTCAGAGCACCCCTTCCTTGACAGTTTGCTTTAAAAATTCCTGTCTGAAGTCAGTACGTGATGGGCGAATGAGAATCAGTTCTGAATTTTCAGAAACCTAACTAACGTGACGGGACCTCCGCGAGGCATCTCCTCCCACCGCATAAGCGAGGATATTCCAAGATTTGTGATATCTCACTATAAATTAATTATTAGATAGCAGCCAGCAGTTCAGGCTACCCCCCCCCCCCCCCCCTAACCTTTCTACAGAGCCGAACCCAGACTTAGCTTGATTGACAGGAGAGTTCCGTGGGGCCTCTCAGGTGGCTTCTTGACAGCGTCTAAACGCCGTGTGGTCTCCTATGTCGTTCTTAGAGTTCTGTGCGAACTGAGCGGTTCTCAAAACATTCTTAGAAAACGGAACGACATTCCCAGACCGACAACTATTTTAGTTTGCCCCGCATTAAATGGTTCAAATGGCTCTGAGCGCTGCGGGACTTAACAACCGAGGTCATCAGTCCCCTACAACTCAGAACTACTTAAACCTAACTAACCTAAGGACATCACACACATCCATGCCCGAGGCAGGATTCGAACCTGCTCCTGCAGCAGTCGCGTGGTTCCTGACTGAAGCGCCTAGAACCGCTAGGCCACATCGGCCGGCCACCCGCATTAAAAAAACATGATTAGTCTTCTAGTGAGATGAAACTAAAGTGTACTGCTTGTCGCCAGTCGTGAATAGGGACTTATCAGTGCAGCATGTAAATGGAAGGAGGCAAGCTCGACGGCTTGTGACGTTCCTAAGAAAAATAAGTAAACATTATTCTCTGGTATTAAATATACACTGCCTGATATTATAGGGAAACATCAGGAATGGTACGAGGACATCAAGTAAAACTTCGTTAGTGAGTGCTTGGTTATGTCATTTTGTTACAAAATCGACTGGCATTAACAAATAACTGGCAGCATGAGTCCACTCGTTAGTATGAGGTTCCTGGATGTATGTACTGAATCGAATTGTAAGGGTGTCATAAAGGCGTTGCGTCTTCTGAGGTGAACTGACCCATAGCTGTTGTTATTGGTCCTTGATATCTTGCCGGCCGGTGCGCCGAACGGTTCTCTAGGCGCTTCAGTCTGGAACCGTGCCCTCAGTACGGTCGCAGGTTCGATTCCTACCTCGGGCATGGATGTGTGTGACGTTCTTAAGTTAGTTAGGTTCAAGTCGTCCTAACTTCTAGGGGACTGATGACCTCAAATGAGTCCCATCGTGCTTAGAGCCATTTGAACCATTCGAACCATTTGAATTTTGATATCCTGGACACTGTTACTGGGAAGGAGTTGGCGTTTGAGGTGGTCTCACATATGTTCTGCAGGGGACAGACGTTGCGGACTACGGGAGTACTTCAAAATAACGCAGACTGTTCATAGGTTATGTGTTGATGAACATTGTTGAAAAATGGCTGTCGCATGGGAGGAAGCACATGAAGATATGTGTTACGCGTGATGTACCGTTGTTTGCGCTCATTTCGCTCAATCACTACCAGGCACTACCTGAACACGCCCGATGCCAGAAATAACACCACAGTGCCTCTCCAAGATGGGGCTAGGATATGCTTTGTAGCACAGTACGGCTGTCTCTTCTTGTAGTTGTCCGAAACCTTGACGACGAGCATATCTGTCCTCACAATCCCATACAGCCCATAAACCGAGTGCCGCACAAATCTGGATATTGCACGATCCTTCCAGTCGACTAAATGGAGATCCACAATGAGGCCCTCTTCAAATTATTAGTTACTGATAATGTTCATACAAGAAAGCGGCTTCTCCGAGTCCTTCAGAGCGATCAGTCAGCGTCTGACACTGTCCGCTCCCCTTATGTTTTTTACTTGCCCTGGTGACACTAATAATCTCGAACAAGGCTAATGCATTCTTTTTGTCGTTCACCTGTCACAGAGAACTGGCTCTCTAATCATTTACATGGTACGTACGTGTACGAAGGTACAACGACAATGTCTTCTGGGTTCTTCACTTCTCTCTCAGTTAATGTAGTTATCAAAATTATATAGTATAAATACTCGTTGATTATTAAGTATGTATGCACCCAGAACTTCACTTATTTAAATCTCACTAAGGCGTCCAAATCATGCTACTTGCCAAACATTATAAATAAACAACCTGTGCTTCAGACGTCAAATCCGAATGACGAGCAAGTTGTGATTCTTCGTCCGTTAGAACGAAGTACATTTATGATAGTTTCGCACACATGCCGTATGATGGCAGTTTACGGATTAACTCATCTGACAGAGTACACTGCCCATCCAGAAAGCACCGAAACTGGTTTTATTCGTGGCATACAAGCTGCGTTAGCGCCGTAATTACGGTGCCTGCTTGAGCCAATCAACTGTGAGCGGGCTGTATTAGGTAGGGTGTGTGTAGCCGTACTGTGTCAGCGTTGCAGTATATTAAATCACAATGCAGCAAACTTCTCTAAATAAAGTCTCCAATACACTCTCCAGAATGTTTTGAACTAGAGAAAGGTGAATGGAAACAGTGACCTGTGAACTCCTGCCGTGACTTGACTGAAATGCAAAACGTGAATGACTCTCCTCCGTAAAGAATCATTATGAGTGACGAGGGCTGTGCTCTCAATGCGAACCTACCACCAAAAATACTACAATGCAGGACCTCAAACGAATAGTCAACGCTTGAACATAACCGACTTTCAAGCCAATGTGACATACGAGTTGTACAACATACAAAGAATTAAGTTTTTGATAATTTCGCATGATTGTATGATAGTTCTTTGTACGCAAGTTGAAGGAAACTTTTAACATCTGAAGCATTAACACCTCCATATGAACTTTTCCTATTTTTTATTAATCCAGCCTCGAAACATTTTAGTCTGACGGGTGTATTTAGTACGTGAGGTACCAAAATTAACGATACACGCCAAATTCACTGGTTGAATGGCGACACGTGATTACAGGACTCCTAGATGTTGGTTTTTGACGATACTGCGTCGAAAACAATGTCTCCAGATCCGTTATATTTCTGTCGCAGATAATGACAAGATAGTTAAATTGTTGAAGCTGTCGTCGTGACCGTGACATCGGGAGACTGCAATTTCAGAGTGTGCAGAACTTGATATACACGACACAGATGTATTTGCAGAGTTTGTTAGTCTGTACGATATCCTGTTTCGTGACCCTCGTCGAACAGTTTCATTATAATAATTGACACGGCACGGTTCCAGGCTTGTTCACATCGAAGCACAGTAATCTAAATATTCAAATCTGATATCGAACAAATTTGTAAACTGTCTTAGTTTATCCACGATTAAAAGCAAGCGCAATGTTCACAGTTCACTTTGTCTTTCAGTTATTCACGTCAGTATACACATTAATTTAAGTAATTTACCTGTGTTATACACGATAGCTAACACCCAGCTACGTCGCCACGTGAACAATTAGCGTTGATCTTTGTCATCATCCTACATCTTACCACTCGACGTTCTAAAACAGATTGCCGGCCGGTGTGGCGCAGCGGTTCTAGGCGCTTTAGTCTGGAACCGCGCGATCGCTACAGTCGCAGGTTCGCATCCTGCCTCGGGCATGGATGTGTGTGATGTCCTTAGGTTAGTTAGGCTTAAGTAGTTCTAAGTTCTAGGGAACTGATGACCTCAGATATTAAGTCCCATAGTGCTCAGAGCCATTTGCACCATCTAAAACAGACTCTCTTTAGGCAGAGATATACACGGGGATTCCGTGCTGATGTAACAAACTTCAATCTGAGTTGAGGGGCCTGGGCCAGGAAACGACCACATCGAAAGTTATAACCGTAAACTGTTTTGATGTCTTTGCCAGTGGAATACAAATACAGGTAGTAAGTTAGCCAACTTTCTGATGTGATAATATGGAAACAAAAACAAAAAAAGTCCAGAAAACATGAGCTCTAAAACAGAAGAGATAGCTTTAAAACGGAAGAGATGTGCTTCACTGTAGCGAAAATCGACAAGTGCTCATAGCACTTAAAATATCAATTTCAGAGCTCATGTTTACAAGATTAATTTGTTCTTGTTTGGTCTATACTACCACCCAAGAAAGTAGCATACTCCACAATCTTAGCAACAGTTATATGTCTTCCATTAGCAGTCATCTTAGAACGATTGCAGAGTTCCAACCACCGACTTCGTCCACTGCAGACGTGGGTCGCGCATCTCAGATTGATACATTTACGCTACTCTCTCATCCCTGAAAGTGTGTAACATCAACATGGAATCAAACTGTAAACAAATACATTGGAGCATTTATGTTCAAATACATTATGTTATTCGAACTTATTGTCATTTACTATTAAATACAACGAATAAAACAAATTAGTAAAGGAAAAATATCATTTACACAGGTTTCTTAGAGACATTGCCTTACATACTTTCGTCCGATTCATCACGATATTCAAAACATGTTGCAATAAAAATTAGTAGATGTAATGCCATACTCACCATACAATCATTTACACTGTAACAGGGCACAGTTTAGTTACTCGAGCGGGTCTCGATACCTTCTCACTGACTTGCATCTACGGTGGAGCCAATGGCCAGTTCTGTTAACAATACCTCAATTTAAATTATAAACGCCAGTGCGCCATTTAAATATTCATATATTGCGTAACGCGATATAACATTACACTGACATTCCAGAGCAAATATGGTTTCGATAAGTCCGAAGATTATAACCAAAACAGAACGTAATCACACAGCCAATGAATACTTATCAGACTACATTTATATTTCCACCTACATCTATACTCCACAACTCTGCCTACAATGTGTGACGAAGGAAACTTTGTTTATGGAGGGCATTCTGTGTACCACTACCACTTCCCCTGTTTTCTGTATTAGTTGTGGATGGTATGCGGGAGGAATAATTGGTGACAAGCCTCTGTTGAATTCGAATTTCACTGATTTTATGTTCATGATTTTTTCTCGAGATATACGTTGCAATACTTTGGAAGACTCTTCAAGGAGGGTACGCTCTCGGAATTTTAACAGCGAACCGTAGCTTCATGCTGAACGCCTCTCTTGCAGCGAGTGATACCGGAGGTGACTGAGTATCTCTGTGACGCTTTCGCGGCTGCCATATGAACCCACTGTGGTCTGGGGGTAGCGTCTTTGATTATTAATCGAAACGTTATCAGTTCCGGGTTCAAAACCCACAAACGCTTAAATGTTGATTAATAATCAACATTGGCCGCCGAATACCACCGGGTAAGAGGTCACCCTCATTCTGCCAACGGCCTTGTCAAAAATCAAGGAGGTACGGACAGCAGTTCAGGGCACTCTCTGGCCCTTGGGGTGCGAAGCTGTCCCTAAATGGGAATGATCAACGGCATGAGAATGCGAAAGGAAATGGAAACCACCGAATTAAAAACACATAAAGTGTATCCACAGAAGATGAGACCCGTTATTGAAAAAGTGTCATGACGGTCAATCCATTGGCAAAAGATTCCGGAATAGTCCACCATGAGGATCTCCGGGAGCGGACTGTCAAGGGTGTCGTGACTAAGAGAAAAATTGAATAGCCTGCGAAAGGATAACGTTCTACGAATCGCTGCGTGAAATGCCAGAAGGTTGAACTTGATAGGGTAGCTAGAAAATTGGGAAAGGGAAACGCAAATACAGAATCTAGATATAGCAGCCATAAGCGAAGTGAAATGGATAGAAGACAAGGCGTTCTGATCAAATGAGTATAGGGTAATATCACTAGCAGCAGAAACTGGTATAACGGGAGTAGGATTCGTTATGAATAGGAGGGTAGGGTAGAGGGAGTGTTACTGTGAAATCAGGGAATGATTTCCGTGTTACTATGAGGAGCTGTAGAGGTCAAAACTGTAAAGGAAGGCACTGGCTGGAATACATCCAGAAAATAATTGAGGACGTTGTTTGCAAGTGCTGCTCTGAGATGAAGAAGTGGGCACAGCAGAGGAATTCTTCGTCCGTTAGAACGAAGTACATTTATGATAGTTTCGCACACAAGCCGTATGATGGCAGTTTACGGATTTACTCATTTGACAAAGTACGCTGCCCGTCCATAAAGCACCGAAACTGGTTTTATTCGTGGCATACAAGCTGCGTTAGCGCCGTAATTACGGTGCCTGCTTGAGCCAACAACTATAAATCATAGATATGCGTTCGACCAATCAACTGTGAGCAGGCTGTATTAGGTAGGGTGTGTGTAGCCGTACTGTGTCAGCGTTGCAGTATATTAAATCACAATGCCGCAAATATCTCTAAATAAAGTCTCCAATACACTCTCCAGAATGTTTTGAACTAGAGAAAGGTGAATGGAAACAATGACTTGTGAACTCCTGCCGTGACTTGACTGAAATGCAAAACGTGAATGACTCTCCTCCGTAAAGAATCATTATGAGTGACGAGAGCTGTGCTGTCAATGCGAACCTACCACCAAAAATACTAAAATGCAGGACCTCAAACGAATAGTCAACGCTTGAACTACCCAAAAGAATGATGACTCAAAAAAACTAATGTGAACCTGAAAATAAACGCACTGTTCTTAATTGAGTCTTCTCTATTTTCTATACCTATCTATCTGGTTAGGCTGCCAGACAGAAGAGCAATATTTAAGTATAGAACTCTTCCAATGATTTTCAGTCTGGCATGTGACTTACCGGAGATCGCTCCGTGCCTGTGGTATTTCTATATATTCACTCAGTCTTCAGGCCACGAGTGGCATACCGGGACCATCAGACCGCCGTATCATCCTCGGTGGAGGATGCGGATAGAAGGGGCGTGGGGTCAGCACACCGCTCTCCCGGTCGTAAGATGGTATTCTTGACCGAAGCCACTACTATTCGGTCGAGTAGCTCCTCAATTGGCATCACGAGGCTGAGTGCACCCCGAAAAATGGCAACAGCGCATGGCGGCCTGGATGGTCACCCATCCAAGTGCCGACCACGCCCGACAGCGCTTAACGTCGGTGATGTCACGGGAACCGGTGTAGCCACTGCGGCAAGGCCGTTGCCGGTATTTCTATATGTACACAAAAAATTACTCAACACGAAGGAGTTATGTGAGTGGAATGAAAATCGGTAGATGTCGCGTACATGTACAGACGAACAATTGGTTACGAATTCGGAAAATCGGATGATTCATTCAAGAGAAAAAGCTTCACAAATTTTGGAAGCAGTAATGTGTTGGTCTACATCGCACTCTTGAGCAAGTAATTTTGGACTTGGCGTCGATAGATAGAGTTATTGGAAGTCCTGCTGTGGAATATCGTGCAAAGTTGTGTTAATTCGGCGCTTTCGATCGTCAAAATCCCGAGCTGGTTATCCATAATGCTCCAGATTTCTCAACTGGGGAAAGATCTGGCGATCTTCTCGGACAAGACAAGGATTGGCATGCATGAAGAAAAGCTGTAGAAACTATCGCCGTATGTGGGCGCGTATTATCTCGCTGTAATGTAAGGTCAGGATGGATTTCCATGAAAGACAACAAATCGGGCGTACAATACTCTACGCCTTTCCACTTCGCTGTAAGGGTACTACGGACGACAAGCAAACGGGTCCTGCTATGAAATAAAATGACATCCCAGCCCATCAATCCTGGTTGTCGGGCCGCACGTCGCGTTACTGCCAAGTTGTCATGTCAGCGCTGTCCGGGGCCTCTCCAGACACGTCCTCACTTGTCATCGAGGACTGGAATTTCATTCACTGCAGTAGAATTGTCTTCAGTGATGAGTCCCGCTTCGAAATAAGACCCGATGTCCAGCGAAGACGTGTCTGGAGACTGTCCAGACAGCGTTGGGGTACCAACCCGACTAGCAACCGTCATACGGCCCGACACGTAGTGGTATTGGTGATGGGTGCCATTTCATTTCATAGCTGGACACTTTTGGTCATCATACGGTGCACCCTTGCAGCATAGAGGTACGTAACATGTGTTTTGTTTCCCTTTATGGCAAGCCACGTTGGCTTATATTTCAGCAATACCGAGAGTTTCTGCTGCGTGTCTCCGTGCATGTCAAATACTGCCTTCACCGGTAAGGTAGCCAGATCTCTCCCTAGTTGAGAACGGTTTGTGCGTTATGAGCAGGGCCGTCCAGCCAGCTCGGGATTTTGACGACGGCACACGTCAGCTGGACGGAATTTGGCACGATATCCCTCTGGAAGAAATTCAATAACTCTATCAATCAATATCAAGCTGAATTACTGGGCTAGAGGTGGACCAACGCACTTTTGACTTGCTCAATTCGTGATGCCCGTTTTCTTGAATAAATTACCGAACTTTTGTTAAAGTGTAATCCTTTATTTGTGTGGACCTGTACGTCACATGTACAGAATTTTCGTCTCATTCGAATAGTCCCACGTGGTTCGCCGTGTTTGAACGCTCTCTCTGCCTATGTATGAGTAGTACGTTATATTCGTTTATGTTGGCGGTCAGTTATCAATCCTTGCACCAATTCTCTACAGGTCTCCCTGTACTTCGATGCAACGTCTTTGTTCAAAGCACAAGTTTTTATGTCAGAAACGATAAAGAGAACGTGATATGATGTGCATTCTATCTTGTAAACACCTACCGATTTCTTTTTGTCTCTGTCAGCCGGTGAACCTTGGTTTTCTATTTCAAAAGATGGAACAGGTGCAGCTTATAAACAAAATATTTTTGTATAGTTTAAAACCCCTTCTTGCACTAATGTAATATAGTCTGGCTGACTAGAAGCTTTTTTTTTTCTTTATTGTTATTTTCAACACCTTGTACAAAGGTGGGCTGTCAGCAGCATAATACGCTCCTCTTCAGCCGAGAGTGACACAATATAAAACATAATGGAGGTACAGATGATACAAGACAAATGGCAGGTAAAAAACTGTAGACACTGAAACACAATATACACGAAGCTGTTCACGCTGGACAAGAAAAAACACTAAAACCTTTGACACGGCGCACATAACACGGACGACTGCGACGGCACAGGTGAACAGTGGTGGCGTGACGGCGAAAGAACACTAAACAAAAAACCAAGGCACACACACACGAGACGCTGATGGCGATGATCTCCGACGCGCGAATGTCCACTGAGCATGTACGAGTCCGGGGACCTGCCAAG
Source organism: Schistocerca americana (assembly GCF_021461395.2). Taxonomy (NCBI): domain Eukaryota; kingdom Metazoa; phylum Arthropoda; class Insecta; order Orthoptera; family Acrididae; genus Schistocerca; species Schistocerca americana. Next base: position 957,058,056 of record NC_060119.1, on the reverse strand, counting down.
AGAGGAGGAGGGGGGTGAGAGAGGGAGAGGGGAAAGCAGAGATGCCAAGGGCAGGGGAGATAGGGGGGAGGAGGGAAGGGAGGATAGGGGAGGGGAAGCCTGGGGGAAGAGGGGTGGAGGAGGGGGGAAGGGGGGGGGAGGGAAGGAGAGAGTTGGGAGGGAGGGTGCCCAAAGGAGAGAACACAGGAAGTGGGAGGGGGGTATCAAAGTTGATAGGAGGGGTAGATAGAGGGGAGGAGGGCATCATCAGGGAGGGGGAGCTGGCGGAAGCCACCTTGGGAGAGGGTAAGGAGGGTGGAGAGATGGAGACTAGGTGAGACGTGGGAATACAGGCACGGCAGAAGGTGCGGGTGGGAGAGGATGGGGGAGACAAGCGGGTGAGGAGGATCGAGTTTACAGGAGGTGTAGAGGGTCCGTATCCATTCAAGGAAAAGGAGCAGGTGGGGGAACGGAATTAGGTCACGCAGGATCCACGTGGTGGAAGGGAGACGGATGTGATATGCGAAGAGGAGAGCATGGCGTTCGAGGATATGAGGGGAATTAGAAAAGGAAGGGGGGGGGCGCAGATCCAGGCCGGATGGGCATAACAGGGGATAGGGCAGATGACGGATATATAGGTACGGAGTATAGTGGAGGGGTCCAGACCCCACGTACGGCCAGAAAGGAGCTTGACGAGATGGAGTCAGGAGCGTGCCTTGGCTTGGATTGTCCGGAGATGGGGGGTCCAGGAGAGGCGACAGGCGAGGGTGACGCCAAGGTACTTAAGGGTGGGGGGTGAGGGCGATAGGACGGCCATTGATGGTTGGATAGAATCGAGGAGGCGGAAGGAAGGGGTGGTTTTTCCTACAATGATCGCCTTGGCTTTGGAGGGATTGACCTTTGGCAACCACTTGTTGCACCAAGTGGTGAACCGGTCAAGATGGGATTGGAGAAGGTGTTGGGAACGCTGCAGGGTGGGGGCAAGGGCAAGGGAGGCAGTGTCATTGGCAAACTGGAGAAGGTGGACGGGGGGGTGACGGCGGCGGCATGTCCGCCGTATACAATAGGTACAGAAGGGGGCACAGGACGGAGCCTTGGGCACACCAGCGGAGGGAAAACAGGTGTAGGAATCTGTGTTATGGATGGTGACGTAGGAAGGACGGTGGGAGAGAAAGGAGCCGATCAGACGGACGTAGTTAATGGGAAGAGCGAAGGTTTGGAGCTTGAAGGTCATAGGCACATTCGAGGTCCGGGGAGTGGAAGATGGCAGAGAGACGGGAATTAAGCTGCTCGGAAAAGAGATGAGTGACGTGAAGGAGAAGGTCATCAGAAGAGGACGGCCGAAAGCCACAGTGGGTAATGGGAAGGAGGCAGTGCTGGCGGAGATGTTGGTGGATGCGTCAGGTGAGGATGGATTGCAGGACCTTGCTGAAGACCGAGGTAAGGCGCATGGGACGATAGGAGGAGACAGCAGATGGCAGCTTACCGGGTTTAAGGAACATCAGGATACGGGAGGTTTTCCATTGGCCACAGGTCGGGGTAGTAGCCAGTGGACAGGACTACATTGTAGAGCCTGGCCAGGGTGGAGAGGAAAGAGACAGGAGCTTCATGAAGGTGTCAGTGGGTGACACGATCGTGACCAGGAGCGGTATTGCGTTTTGTGCGGAGTGTAGCAATGAGATCCTGTGTAGTGATAGGGGCATTGAGTTCTGTGTGTCCGATGTTGTCCAAGTACTGGAAACCAGGTGCGAGGGGAGGGACAGAGATGTCAGTTCGATCGGGGACATCCGGGAAGAGGGAGTAATCGAACTGGGGATCGTCGGGGAGGGAAAGGTAGGAGGCAAAGTGATTGGCCTTACTAAGGGTGTCAGGGAAGTGGTGATCATCATGGAGAAGAGGATAGTAGGGGGAGGGTTTAGTTCCAGTAAGGCGACAGAAGGCTGACCAGAACTTGGACGACTTTATAGGTAGGGTAGCATTTAAACGGGTGCATGTCAGTCCCAGCGTTTCTTAGCCACGAGCAAGTTTCGGATGTGTCGCTGGAGTTGCCAGTGGTGTCGTAGTGTGTCCGGGTCACGCGTGTGGAGGAAGGCACAATAGAGACGGCGGGATTGACAGAGGAGGAGTACGGCCTATGGGGGTAAGGTAGGACGGTGGGGGTGGATGGTCGACAGAAGGGACGTGGGCCTCCACAGCCTCAGACAGTCTGCTGGAGAAAGGAGGCGGCATGGGTAACGTCGTCAGGGTGGGGGTAGGTAAAGGGGTGGCTATCGACCTAGGTGGAGAGGGTATCCCAGTAGGCATTCCAGTCGGCATGGGAATAATCATGGATGTACTTCGGGGGAGGGTCATTACGAGGGTCGAGGCGGGGACGACGACTGTCTGAAATGGTGAGGAGGACAGGGATATGGTCGCTACCAATGGGCTCCAGGACATCCACCGTTATGTGGCCAAGGAGGTTGGGGGAGGAGAGTGGAGTTGGATTTGGGATGGGTGTGCTGGGGAATGGGGATCAGGTCGCCTTGAAGGGAGGAGGGGAACTGATGCCACCGCCGTAACTGGGCGCCGGAAGGACTATGGATGTTGAGGTCGGCGGCGATCACGTAGGAGGAGAAGGTATGATCAATGTGGGAGAGGATGTAGAAAGGAATAGGGGCATTAGGATGGACATAGATGGTGGCACAGGTGACGGTAAAGCCGGGGAAGAAGAGGCTAAGTATCAAGAGTTTGGTGGGGTCGGGAAGGAGAGGTTGGAGCCGAACCGGGATCTGGTGGTGGTGGCCAATGGCAACTCCACCATGCACAATCAGGAGGGGATTATCGGAGCGGTGAAGGAGGTAGGGCGAAGTGTGGATGGTGTTGTGTGGTTGGAGGAAGGTTTCATTTATGAGGAAGGCATCCACGCAGTGGGTGGCAAGGGTGTGCAGGAAGAGGTTCTTGTTGGTGGGAAGGGAGTGGATATTGTTGAACAGGATACGGTGCTGTCGCGCCGTGACAAGGATTTAGATGAGGGTATCAAGATGGGAGAAGGTGAAATGAGCCTGGTTCTGGGAGTAGGTGGCATACATTTTTAGGTGAAAGACGGAATGGACATGAGGGATATCTGTTGGAGGGTTTGGGGGCGCTGAGAGGGGTGAACATTTTGGAGGACGATGGTAAGGAATCTCAAGATGTCCTCAGCGGTAGGGGGGGGGGCGAAGGGAATTGCCAGGAGGGGTGGGGGCGTCCAGTGGGTGGACAGAGACGGTGAGATCAGGAGTGGTAGGAGGGGGTTGGGCCTTACATTTCTGGGAGTATGTAGGATGAGGGAGGTTACAGGTGTTACAGGAGGTAGGGGACTGGAGGTTGTGGCACTGCCATAAGAAGTGCGCTTGCTTACAGTGTGGGCAGGTAGGGGCCTCGCGGAACTCAGATGTTGGGTGTGCACTATACTGCAAGCACCTCTGGCAGCGGAGAGACTGAGGAGGGGAACGGGAGGGCTCAACTTTATAACGTTGGTTAAAGAGGAGGGCACCCTCCTTCAGGAGACAGTCTATGGAGGGGGGGGGGGTGGTTCGGAAAAGACCTGCATAAGGCGGGTGGGGCCAGCTGAGTTGTGAATGCAGTGAACTGCTCGCACCTCCAGATAGGGATGCGCCTTAAGCTCCTCCAACACCTCCTCCTCCGTGATCGTCAGACTACACCGAGTGATCATGGCGGTGAGGGTCGGCAGGCGATGCAGGGGTTGGGGTTGGCGGAAGGGAGGCAGGGAAGCGGCAGGGGTGGAGGAGGCATTAGGGCCAAAGTGGGTGTTAGGGATGCGGGAAAGGAGATCTGTGTGAAGGGTAGGGCTGGTGGAGGAGATGAGGACCGAATCACGGCGAGGAGTGAGGAGGGTGATGGGGGCACCGGGAAAATGCTGGCGAATGAAGAGGGTGAGGTTCCGGCCTCAAGAAAGGAGAGATCAGGACAGGAGAGGAGGTAGTGGAGGAGGAGGGGGAGGAGGAGGAGGAGGGGGCAGGGACAGGCGGGGAGACATCCATGGCATCCTTGGCACCCTTGGCAGGGGAAGGGGGACCAGGCGGAGCCCTTTTAGGTGCAGAGGAGACAGGGGTGCCACTGGGGCGTTTGACGGTGGCAGAGGAGGTGTGGGGGATGGGAGCAACTGGAAGGTGGTGTGGAGTGGTAGGTCCCGCTGCTGGAGTCAGAGCCGGTGATGGTGAAGGTGAAGGCGATGGCAACGGCAATGATGAAGACGATGAAGAGGGCGAAGGGGAAAATTCAGCATGGGCCGTGGCCCACCGGGTCACAACCCTAGCGGGAGCCACGGAAACGGAAGGGTCAGAGGGAGGGACTAGAGGGAAGGGATCAGAGGAGGTGCGGGAGGGAGGAGCCGGGGATGGGGTGACAAAAAGTAAGGGGGAGAGTGAGGAGTGGGGTGATGGACTGAGGTGGAGGGGATTGGGCACACCACTTGATAGTGGTGGTAGCGGCGGAGGGATGGTAGTGGTGGTGGCTGTAGTAGTGGTGGTGGGTGTCGACATTGTGAAAAAGAATAAGACACAGGACAGGACAAAAGGACAGTGGCGAACAAGGGATGGGCAAGCAGACGAAAACAGACGAAAAAGGACGGAGAGGCGATGAAGAAGACCGGGGCCGAAGCCCCACTCTGCTACTGCCAGTGGGGGCCACCCAGTTGGCTGGCTGGCGGGGACGCCGCTGCTGCTGGCTGCTGGCTGCTGGCTGGGACCGCTGCTGGCTGGGACCGCTGCTGGCTGCTGGCTAGGACCACTGCTGGCTGGGATCGCTGCTGGCTGGACTGCTGCTAGCTGCTGGCTGCTTGCTGGGACCGTTGCTGGCTGCTGGCTGGGACCGCTGCTGGCTGGGACCGCTGCTGGCTGCTGGCTGGGATCGCTGCTGGCAGGACCACTGCTGGCTGCTGGGTGGGATCGCTGCTGGCTGGACCGCTGCTGGCTGCTGGCTGGGATCGCTGCTGGCTGGGACCGCTGCTGGCTGCTGGCTGGGACCACTGCTGGCTACTGGCTGCTGGGTGGGATCGCTGCTGGCTGAACTACTGCTGGTTGGACTGCTGCTGGCAGGCACCTGGAAAACCTATGGCTTCGATTAGTGAACAATGTCACAATCGAAAGGCGGTATTCTCTCGAATTACTGCCGGAGATGATGACTAGAAGCAGATGAAAAAGGAAGGAGAGGCGATGAAGAAGACCAGGGCCGAAGCCCCACTCTGCTACTGCCAGTGGGGGCCACCTGGTTGGCTGGCCGGCGGGGACGCCGCTGCTGCTGGCTGCTGGCTGGGACCATTGCTGGCTGCTGGCTGCTGGCTGGGACCGCTGCTGGCTGCTGGCTGCTGGCTGCTGGCTGCTGGCTGGGACCACTGCTGGCTGCTGGCTGCTATCGCTGCTGGCTGGGATCGCTGCTGGCTGCTGGCTGCTGGCTGGGACCGCTGCTGGCTGGGACCACTGCTGGCTGGGATCGCTGCTGGCTGGACCGCTGCTGGCTGCTGGCTGGACCGCTGCTGGCTGCTGGCTGCTGGCTGGACCGCTGCTGGCTGCTGGCTGGGATCGCTGCTGGCTGGACCGCTGCTGGCTGCTGGCTGGGACCACTTCTGGCTGCTGGCTGCTGGGTGGGATCGCTGCTGGCTAGACCACTGCTGCCTGGACCGCTGCTAGCAGGCACCTGGACAACCGATCGCTTCGATTAGTGAAGAATGTCACAATCAAAGGGCGGTATTCTCTCGAATTACCGCCGGAGATGATGACTAGAAGCTAGTTTTCTTGTCTGTTGATGCTGGCGAGATGCTCCTTTGCGGATGGAATTGTACATGTTTTCGATTATTTTTGTTCGTGATTTTCGATGTGTATGTGTGGTTTAAATGATTCTGTTATATTTTTTATTCGTGACGACAGTTGGTTACGATTTACTAAAACATTTTGTTCGTTTTCGCTAGTATGTGTCCTAGTCTTTAATTTGGCCGTGAGTCTCGCGCATAACACTAGTGCCCTCTTTCGTTAGATGTGTTCCTAAGTGCAAGCTTCACCTACTTGACACTAGGACACAGGAAAATTGGTGTTCATATTTTCTATTGTATGTAGGTGTTTTAAGTTCTTCTGATATGGTTTATTTATTAACACAGAGAGTTTGAATTAGCACAACCTTTGAAATCTTGACGCGTTTGAGTATGTATCCCTGGGTTTTAATGTGCGCGAGTGTCTCGCGCGTACCACAAGTGCCTTCTCTCGGCGAAACTGTCTGCCCTAGTGCTTCCACACCTTCTTCGCTCTAGGTCACAGGGTAAGTACTGACAATATGCTGTGTTCGCATCGACCTTCTCGTCATAATTATGCTGTATGGATTGGGGTGATATTTTAATTTTAACTACTGACGACGCCTTTGGTACGATTGTTTTATGTATCACCACTGCAGGATGTGATTTTAGTGGCTAAAAGTTTTTGTGCTTGTAACACTTTGGTAATTTTCATGGTTACTTATAGCTATAGGTGATTTTTTTCTGAATTATGGTGCGAAGTTTTTTTTGATAATGAAGGTGTCTTCCTGTTCAGGTGTATTTTTGCCTCTAATAAAGGGATATTTAGATACACCGAAACCGTGGTCAAGGATTTCAGTAAATCTTTATCATAGAGTTGTTTGGCTGTTATCATTTACCGTGAAGATTTTCAACAGTTTCTGCTTCAGCCATGTTTAAAATTTTGAAAGATGTTCAAGGACTGAAGCTCCTCTCAGACAATCATTTACTTTAACAAAACAACTAGTCCAGGATCATTACATGGAACACCGTACACTAACAAGTAGTAATTGAGTTGTCAACCGAGCGAGGTAGCGCGGTGGTTAGACACTGGACTCGCATTCGGGAGGACGACGGTTCAATCCCGCGTCCGGCCATCCTGATTTAGGTTTTCCGTGATTTCCCTAAATCGCTCCAGGCAAATGCCGGGATGGTTCCTTTCAAAGGGCACGGCCGACTACCTGCCCCGTTCTTCCCTAATCTGATGAGACCGATGACCTCGCTGTCTGGTCTCCTTCCCCAAAACAAGCCAACCCAACCCAATTGAGTTGTCATTCAGTAACAAATTAAATAATTGGCAAAAGTATAATCGAGCAACTATGATAAATACAGTAACAACAAGAAATATATTCATCAGCTGGTGCAGCTCCGAGACCGTTAATCCGGCGTTTCAGGATACCTCTAGTGCCCGTTATAGGACAGAGCAGTATTCAGCTGCACTACGTCAGTGTGACACCAAGGCCTTGGACAATCTGTGAAGAAACTGTTTTAGTTCCGGAGGTAATTGTACATTAACGAGAAACACTGTCATCTTAAGTTTCACTGTTGCAAAAGTCTCATACTCAGTTTTTATCACCTCCGTGTAGCTACTGTCCAAAAGTTTTAAATTCAGCTTTAACAGTATTGGCGGTGATTTAAGACCACTCGATATTCAGCCACTAGTATTTTACAAGCATTAAATGTACCACCACAGTTGAAATAGTTAGTACCTGCCCACCTACGTACGATGCAAGACAAATCAATGTTAGGCCCTTGTACAAAATACCCACAAAATACAAGTGGCAACAGATATTACTGAATGACTATTTACACTGTGAACAGAGGCGCCATCCGTGAGTACCTTTACTAAGTTATTAGAAATAATGGTGGGGTATCCACAATAAATACTCCCTCTTATCTAGATATAACCAGACAAAAATGACGTTTCTCTTCCAGAAGTCTCAGCTGCAGAATTCGTGCAGTGCCACTTGGTAACTGTCTGTCATTCCTGTCATATTAGTAGGGTCAAGCCAACGCCCATCCAACATTATTCTGCCTCCAAACAGCAGTACTTCAGCTCGCACCGAACAAGTTGCCTTCCGCTACTAGGCCGGAACCAGATACATCGCGCCCCAAGGTGCCCCGAGTCGCTTGTATTCCGCATGGCATCTCCGTGACGCCACTGTTGCATACAAAGCATCTACAGATACGCCGGTATCCAGTTCACCAGGGTCTCTACCAGTTTCAAATGTAAACCAAAGTATAAGATGCGTTCAAAAGGATGTTAGCCTACGGCTGTAAGACAAAAACCGCTGAAGGATCGTGATGCCATTGCCTACGGAAGGTGGTGTGAGATTAATAAGAGCGTTAAGGTCCTAAACTCGCCACAATGGGGAAGTACACATGTGACGACAAAACTGGCAAGTGGACGCGTCGGTAGTCCCATCCACTCACTGGTTTCTCTTTGAATGCACTTTATAACAGTGAAGGCAGCCAGTCAAACCTGAGAATCATAGCCAATACACCGAGAATCCTGGGAGTATTCTGTACCACTATAGCTCTGAATTTTGAACTTCAGATTTTTACAATGTAAAAAAAAAAAAAAAAAAAAAATCCTAGTAAGACTTAGCATATAAGCGCAAAGTAGGAGTTGAATTCTTACCCCATAGTTTTTTAAGAAAATTTTAGATATTAATCAGTTTTCAATCTCTACTAGCTTCGTATTTGTCTGACACAGATACACTCGAAAGATATTGTTGACATCTGTTCCATACAAGATTTTTATAGTTTCTTTCCTTACATTGGCATTTGCACGTTTTTCTCAAAAAATATCATGGAATTCATGACATTGACACATCGTGGGATATGTCAGACGCGATTAATATAGTTCTAATTTCATGCATACAAAAACAATTTATGAAATATAACCGTTAAGAGGGTAATTCGCCTTCATAGCCTAATTCTAATATTCACACACAGCCTGTGCGGTCTTCGTTGTATCTGCTCTTGTGGACTTAGGCTCTGGTCTTAAGCACAATTGTTTAACCCACATCTGTTATATGCAGATATCATCTGAAGCAACAGAGATGAAACTAAACAGCCATAAATTCGAAGAATGATATGACAGTACTGTACGGGGCTTGGACGTAGGGGATACAGTACGCCAGTTTCTTCTCCCGACCTTTGTACTGGCATAACCACCTCGTTAGAAGGGACCTAAAATTGCACTAGGATTACCATTTTTCTCTTTAACAAACTGGGGCCAGAAGTGAACGAGGCGACGAAGGTCAAAGAAACTCCGAGGACCGATTTAGGATTGAACCCATGACTGGAAATAACTTGCATCTTCCGTAACTTACAGTGGTTCGTTTCTATCCATGCAGGAATAAGAGTAAATGGACTACTAATATCTGCTTCCAATATATTTTTTATTCTTTAATGAAATTTGTCATTAAAATCAATTTTTTTTTAAACCAACAGCTCAGTTCCTGGAATAAGTACTACAAGTGAGAATAACTTTCACAAAGATTTAAAGTCATTTGCTTTGGGCTGTAGCGGTGTCCACTATTCAGCAATACACATTTTTAATAGCGTGCCAGCAACTATAAAAGTTTAACTAATATTAAAGTTCAGTTGGAGAAGGGTTTAAGTTATTTATTGGTGGTCAACTCCTTCTACTCTATTGACGAATTTTTTAGCAGAACCTACTGACGCTTGTATGTTATTAGTACTATCACATTTTAAGAATATTGCGTACAGTCAGACTTTTGTACAAATTTTGCGCAGTAATGCGATCATTGTAAGTAAGTGGTGTAAAATACTTTTTCTTTTTAAAATTTTAATTTCTTATTTGATAGCGCTTCGCTACAATAGCCTAAGAATCATCATATGCACCTAACTATACTGACATTTAATATTTGGTGACAAGTTTTGTATACTTTTAAATATAAATATCTGTAAGATCTTGTTTTGACAGATTCTGCATCAACAAGCGCAATTCCATTTGGTATCTGTGGAAGGTACATCAGCGTATTTGTTCTTATTTTCTACATATTTATTGTGTATTCTTGTTTCCTGACATTTTCCACATCCCAGAGCATCTCCTCGCTGTGGATCAATTTTAACGAAAAGTGCATCTAATTTAATCTCATCTAAAAGCCCTTACAATGGTCTACTTTAGACAGGAAAATCAGCTGAGTGATAGTAAATACAGTTGAGTAGTTCTGAAAGCAAGCAGAAAGTGGAACGAATTTAACGGAGTAATTAGCAGTTTACCTCTGGAAAGAATTTATGTCTCCACAAAATATACGTGTTTTCACAGAGGCTAACATTTTAAACATAAATTTGAGGTAGCTACACCAACAAGTTCCTTGAAAAAGTAATAAATGTTCTTAGTCACTTCCAGGTAGTGATATAATCCGCAAATACGTGGACACACGGGAACTCTGTGAAGTTTACCGGGTGCAGTCCTAGAACTAAGGTAATTAAAGAGAAGAAATTCAAGGAAAAGTCTTTTTATAAACGTTCAGGAGCGTTCCGAGAACTTGAAAAAGAGGTGTGAAATTTGCTGGAAAGTAATTATACCGGTACAAAATCACTTTAGGAAACGTCTACAGCTACAAACAGTTGTGAAGTGCATGAAGAGGCTAGGTGGCACATTCGCGTACGGAACGCGGGAAGAATGACTGTTTAAGCACCTCTGTGTGTGCGGTAATTAATCTAGTCTTTGTCCTCACGATCCTTATGAGAAAGATATGTAGGAGGTTTTTGTATATTTCTAGAGTCGTCATTTAAATATATTCTGATGAGTTTTTACCACATAGCTCTCTGCGTGGTATGATGCGTTCAAGGCTTTAACACCGATTACATTTTAACGTGATTAAGTACACTCCCTAGTATAAGTCTTACAGACTGACAAAATAATTTGTGTTGTGATATTATAGCAGTGTACTATTCATGGATTTATCATCTGACGATAACGGTTTTATGTTTCGCCTAACATTACGTTGTGATTACGGTTACGACGGTAACGCGACTGAAACTGGTTGTATAAATAACGTACTTTACCAGGTGCTCAAGGCGGTAATATGACATTTTTCTAATCATTTAAAGCAGGATCTTCCTACGTCGTAAGTAGGCTTTCTCGGGTCAGTTTAAGTCTCCCTTCTAGCGTCTGCCACTTTATTTTTTTCAACATCTCTTTGACATGCTCCAGCGCGTCAGACAAACCTGTGACCATTCATGGAGCCCTTCCGTTCAACAGCCCTTGTTAGTTCTACCTCGCAGGGGTCCCACGTACCTGGGCAATATTCTTCGATGAATCGCATGAACGATTTGTAAGCAATCTCATTTGCACACTGATAGCATTTCCCTGGTGTTCTGCCAATAAACAGAAGTTCAAATGGTTCAAATTGCTCTTAGCACTATGGGACTTAACATCTGAGGTCATCAGTTCCCTAGACTTAGAACTATGTAAACCTAACTAACCTAAGGACATTAGAGACATCCATGCCCGAGGCAGGATTCGAACCTGTGACCGTAGCTGCACCACGGTTCTGGACTGAAGCGCCTGGAACCACTCTGCCATAGCGGCCGGCTTAAACAGACGTCTCCTACCCGATTTACCCATGTCTGAGCCTATGCCATCGTTCTATTCTACGTCGCTACAAAGTGTCAGATGCAAGTATCTGTTGAGTTTATCGATTCCAGCTGTGATTTGTTGATATTGTTGACAGGACATTAGGTACTTTTCTTTTTTAAAATGAATTGCACAATTCTGCATTTCTCAACATTTAAAGTAAGATGCTAACACTTTGAAATCTTAGCAAGATCTGACTGAATACTTCTGTAGCTTCTTTCACACTTTTGTTGTAGATAGATGAGTCATCCGCGAGAAGTTTGAGATCAATATTAATGTTGTCCGCAAGGTCATTAAAAAGAACATGAACAGCAAGGGACTGAACACACTTCCCTGGGGTACACCTTAACCTACGTCAACGTTTGTCGATGACTTTCCATCCAAGACAACGAGCTTTGCGCTCTATCAAAAAAAATCCTCAATCCATTCACAAATTGCGCTTGATGTAGCAAACGATTGTATTATTGTTAATAAACGTATGTATGATACTGAGTCAAATTCTTTTTGGTAAGCGAAAATTACTGCATCCATCCTGACTGCCTTGATCCATGGCTTTCACTATGTCACGCAAGAAAAGTGGGAGCTAGGTTTCACATGAATGTTTTCGAAATCCGTGCTGTTTAGCATGGAGGAAGTCGTCTCCGAGATACCGAATTATGTTAGAGCTCAGAATACGTTCTAAGATTCTACAACTAATGGATGTCAAGAATATTGGACGGAAATACCACCCTTCTTGTAGATGGGAGTGACCTGTTATTTTTTCCATGTGATAGGCAGCATTTGTTGGTTCGGGGGTTCTACAACAGATTGGAGTAAACAGAGAAGAAAACTGAACTACAGATTGGGTATATAATTTGATATCGATTCTGTCGAGCACAGGTCTTTGTTCAGTTTTAAGGATATCAGCTTTTCCTTCATGCCACTTACACAGATACGTATTTCACTCATCTTTTACGTGGTGCGAGAATCAAACGGGAGCAATACTCCAGAGTTTTCCATTGTAAAGGAACTTTTGGAAACAGATGTAAGCATTTCTGCTTTCTTTACGTCACCCTCGATTTCCGCGCCTCTCTCGTCCATTAGTGACCAGACACTAACTTAGGTGTCCTAACAGCCTTTACATGCTACCTGACTATCTTTGGGTTTCGTGGAAGATCATTTGACAATATTCTCCTACGGTAGTCAATGAACGTATCACGCATTGCTCTCTTAGCAGCCAGAAAGGTTTCATTCTCTATCTCTCTACCTTTAGTCGTACCCTTTGTTTCATACTTGTTATGTTGCAGTGTATGTTTTCTTAAAAGTTTCTTTACAGTGGCTGTATACCATGGAGGGTCACTCCCATCAAGAATTGTTCTATTGGGTACCTGTCTACCCAGTCTATGGTTAACTATTCTTTTAAACCTGAGCCATAATTCCTCCACATGCTCCTGTCTTCAGCTAAGAGTTTCAAGTTTGTCACTGAAATAAGACGCTATTGTTTCTTTTTCTAGTTTGCAGAACATATATATCTTTCTACTTGTTTTAGTTTCTCTCCAACTTTAGTATTTATTGTTACTATAACTGCCTCATTGTCATTGATACTAATGTAGATGCGAACACCTTTGTGGAGGTCACGTCTGTTTTGTGCCATTAGACCTAAAACGTTATCATCATGAGTGGGCTTCCAAACTATCTATTCTAGGAACTGTTTGGAGAAGGCATTTACTAACTTTTCAGAGGGTGTCTTGTCACGCATACTACTAACAAAATGGCAATTATACCAGTTAGTTGTTGGGTGGTTAAAATCACCTCCAATGGTTGCCGTCGATATGAAAGATATAGGGGTGTCGGTACAGTACTCATATTACAGTCAGAGTTTAATATACCTTTGCAAGACTTGTGAACAAACGTGGCAGAAGACATAGATAACATTCCATTGAAATTTCTTAAAATATTGGGGGAAGTGGCAGTGAAGCGACTGTTGGATTTGGCATGTAGAATTTGAGTCTGGAGACATACCATCAGATTTACAGAACTATGTTACTGACGCAGTCCTTAAGAAAACATGAACAGATAAGTGTGAGGGCTACAGCGCAACAGTTCATGCTTCGAAGTTTCTGACATTATTAATTTACAGAACAACGGGAGGTAAAAATGAGGATTAGGTAGATGACGATGAGGTTGGTTTTTGGAAAGGTAAAGGCGCAGAGACAGTTCTGATGTTGCAACTGATAATAAAATCGAACCTTAAGAAAAGTCAACACAAATTCATTTGTTTTGGGGACCAGGAACAAGTGTTCGACGTGGCTGAATGACGAAAGATCGTTGAAATTTTGAGAAAAAATAGGAGAGGCAATAAGACTAATAAAGGACACATACAAGGACCAAGAGCGAAAAATAAGAATTGAAGACATAAAACGATGTTCTGGGATTAAAAAGGGACAGACATGTACTTTAATTCATACATCGAAAATCGAGAATAGCAGTGAAAGAAAGTTTCAGGAATGGGATTGAATGATAATATTTGCTGGTGTTATTTCAATCCTCAATGAAGGTGAAGATGTGCAGTACAGGATCTGTTGAATTGAATGAAGAGTGTAATGAGTGGATTGAGAGTAAACTGAAGAAATACCAAAGTAATGATGAGAAGCGTAAATGACACTAGCAACGAACACAATAACAAAATTCAGTAGCATGAAGTTCAGAAATACTACTACTTTCGACTCAAAATAACACATGAATGACGAAGCGAGGAGAACAAACACACAAAAAAAAAAACAAAAAAAAAAAAACAGATTAGCTTAGGGTAAGAGAGCATTCTTGGGTGAGAGAAGTCTTCTAGTATCAAACATCGGTCTTAGTCAGAAGACGGAAGTTCTGGGAAAATGCATTTTGAGCTCCGCATTCCGTGGAGGTGAATTGTGGGCAGTGGAAAAACTGGAAAAGAAGAAAATCGAAAAATTTCAGATGTGTTGATATGAGAGGATATGGGAGGTAAGGTCAACTGTCAAGAAATGGGAATGTTCTCCGCATAATCGATAAAGAAAACATCCTTTAGAGCGACCCGTGAATTGCATAGCATTATTTGTTTTGTCTGCCTGAAAGGTGGTCACTCCCGTAACTATTATTCTTTGTGAAGGATTTAAATATCACGTCATTTGTATGAACACCTTGAGAGATTTCACAGCACTCTCACTTCTGATTCGGTGTAATGCTGCTTAATGTTCTTAGGATATATGATCTTTATTACTTGATTGCTATACCTAGATACGATCTGACTTCGTTCATATGATGAAATGTTTGGCAGTACTTAACGATCTTGCTGTGTGCTCTAGTGAAGCCATAGCGGTAAGCTTTACCTGCATTCAAAGAAAGAGGGTGCCGATTTAAAAAACTACAGTAAAACCATACTGCCGCTGAGGGCCAAGGGGAGCGTTTTTTTCTGCAGAACTTGGGTGAATACATTTGCAGACTGCTGAGTACTACGGTCTCATTGTGCAGACACGTTGGATGGCACCGGTCAGTCGGCGGCTGCATACAGTTAGGCTGACTAGCGCGGGGGAGTCGCCGCTGCAATGAGCAGAGCATTGAAGATCGGCAATAAAGCAGAGGATGGCCCCTTGTTAGGCAGGAAGCCAATGAGACGACTGTGTGTTTCTGCGAATTTCCGTGGGAAAGGTCACTGGCGCCCAGGCGTTCAGACTCTGCTACAAAATATATTTGTGAAGGCAGAAGGCGGTTAGCGAGTTTATGGCCGTTCTTAGGAAATTTCGAAATGAACGCAAAAGCAAGATAACGATCTTTATGTGGAGGGCTGTGGTTCCTTTACCAAAAGACATGGCGTAAGCACATGGGAAAGAGTCCGAGTAGCTGAATCTTTTTTCTTTTATCCCAATTAACTGGCTGTTCCAAGCTGGATATGCAGAGCAAATGTCAGTCTCCCAGCTTCGAATGGCTCGCTCCAGCTCGTGAGTGGTTTAAGATAAAGTGGGAGTAGTCGAAGAAGTAAATGTGCTCTACTACTGAGCTGGCGAGGAAAGCTGAGAGAAAGAGAAGAGATCACTCATGTACAGGCTCTTCGTTACTAACTAACTGCAGGTCTTTACCTAAACGGTGAGACTTGTGTCCTTTGCTAGAGTGCCACATAGAGCCTGTGCCAGTCACCATGTGAACCGTCAGAGGTACTGCTTCTGGCATCATGCACACAACGAGTGATGCATGGGTATGCTTATTTGAGTCTGCTGTTTAAACATTTGATATATTCTGTCACGCATAGTCGTGGCACGGAGTCAAACTGGTGTGGCAGACAAGTAAACGGGTCCACCTGCACACTGGAATCCACCGGGGTTTCAGAGGTGCATAGGGAAGTACCTGATATCCGAATAAGCTGAGCGCGAGACCGCCGAGACCGCGTACTTGCATTTTTTCGGGCGCGCTCGATTAATAACAGACCGCTGCTGTCCATGACTCCAGCAGCTGAATGCATCGTGGTGTGCCGCCCTGACCAGCAAGAGGGTCAAGTATTCGCTGCTACGACGTAGGGTTCCTATACATGCTTCTCAGCACCCTGTTCTTCGAAACCATATTTTTCTTTTTGGAATAGTAGAATACAGATGCTTGACTGTAGCGTAGTTTTCGGCCCATACCACGGATTCACATGTATGAAGTAAGGTAAAGCGGTTAGTTCTGGTTAGTGTCGTGTGATGATTCCCAGCTGATCACTTCGTTCACCATAGACTGCATATTAGTGAAAGGGTTTGTCTAGTTAAAATATTTTTGTGACGCTTCTTTAGACATTTTTTTGTCTTGTGATGTTAAGAATGAATAAATCTATTGTTATTTAGACCAGAACCCCTCTAAGTGTTCTGATTAATTTTAAATTTAATAAAAATGGCAAAGTCTTCATTAAAATACAAGTTGAGAAACTTGCAACCTTGCCACATGAAACTACGTTGTCGTTTCAGTAAATAGAGTATTTAGAAGGCTGGAATAAGTATACGTGAGAATGCTTGGAATTCTAATTTTAGGCGATAACACTGACATCAGTGTGCCAATAGAACGAGGAAGCAGAATTCTTCTGAAACATGTCACTGTGAGGCCTTACGCTTGCATCTGCACGTCACAACCATCATGGTCTTTGGACTAAACATACTGTCAAGCCTACGCCACCGAAAATAGACGGATTCAAACCATTTCGTCAACTCTGTACGCTAACATCGATCATCACGATGCCGAATGGTAATAGAACTTAGTGTAAACTGACACTGCAATAAGAGGTCACCCACTGTTTCGTCTCTCTTTAAAATAGGATATGCTGAATGCTGTAAATATCACAAAATTTATTAGATATTATTTCTTCCGTGATACACTGTTTTCTTTAACTGCAATTCTGTTATTCGTGATAATCATCAAAATCACTAGCCTTCGAAAATGACAGTATCATTTTGACAGACATTATAATCAATTGTTGTTGTTGTAGTGGTTTTCAGTCCGGAGACTGATTTGATGCAGTTCTCCTTGCTACTCTATCCTCTGCAAGGTTCTTCATCTCCCAGTACCTACTGCAACCTACATCCTTCTGAATCTGTTTAGTGTATTCATCTCTTGGTCTCCCTCTACGATTTTTACCCACCTCAAAGTTTTTATTTCTTCTCCATGTATTTTAATTCCTACTCCGAATTTTTCTTTGTTTCCTTTATTGCTTGCTCAATATACAGATTGAACAACGACGGTGATGGACTACAAGCCTGTCTCACTCCCTTCCCAACCACCGCTTCCCTTTCGTGCCCCTCGACTCTTATAAATGCCATCTGGTTTCTGTATAAATTGTAAATAGCCTTTCGCTCCCCGTATTTCATCCCTGCCACCTTCAGAATTTGAAAGAGAGTGTTCCAATCAACATTGTCAAATGCTATCTCTAAGTCTACAAATGCTAGAAACGTAGGTTTGCCTTTCCTTAATCTTTCTTCTAAGATACGTCGTAGGGTCAGTATTGCCTCACGTTCCTCACATTTCTGCGGAATCCAAACTGATCTTTCCCGAGGTCGGCTTCTACCAGTTTTTCCATTCGTCTGTAAAGAATTCGTGTTAGTATTTTGCAGCCGTGGTTTATTAAGCTGATAGTTTGGTAATTTTCACATCTGTCAACACCTGCTTTCTTTGGGATTGGGATTATTATATTCTTCTTGAAGTCTGAGGGTATTTCGCCTGTCCCGTGTATCTAGCTCAGTTATATTAATGAAAATTCCCTTTTATTCCAAACTTTTTCTAGTGAGACTATTGACTCTAAATACTAATAATTATACTACTTCGTCTATAAAAGTAGGTGTTAACACTATTGTACTCAAATAAAGGCGAGGGGTAGCATCTTTGATTAGCAATCAAAACGCTGTCGGTCCCCGGTTCGCAACCCCACAGCTTAAATTTTGACTAATAATCAGCATTGGCGGCCCAAGTCTTCCGGCATCAGAAGAGGAATGTCAGAAGCTTGAACGTGGTAGGGAAGCCAGAAAATCTGAAAAGGGAAATGCTAAGGCTCAGTCTAGATATACAGGGCCAGTGAAATGAAATGGAAAAAAGAAATGGATTACTCGTCAGATGAGTATAGGCTAATATCAACAGCAGCAGAAAATGGTATAACGAGAGTATGATTCGTTATGAATAGGGAAGTAGGGAAGAGAGTGTGTTTCTGTGAACAGTTTAGTGACAGAGTTGTTTTTATCAGAATTGAGGGCAAACCAACACCGACAAGGGAAGTTTAGGTATACAAGTCAACGTCACAAGCTGAAGATAAAGAGATAAAGTATATGAGGTTCAAATGGCTCTGAACACTATGGGACTTAACATCTGAGGTCATCAGTCCCCTATAACTTAGAATTACTTAAACCTAACCAACCGAAGGATATCAGGCATATCCATGCCCGGGGCACGATCGACCCTGCGACCGTAGCGGTCGCGCGGTTCCAGACTGAAGCGCCTAGAACCGCTCGGGCACACCGGCCGGCAAAGTATATGCGGATATTAAAAGAGTAATACCGTAAGTAAAGGGAGATGAAAATCAAATAGTCATGGGACTGGAAAGGAGTTGCAGAGGAAGGAGCAGAAAAAATGGTTACAGGAGAATACGGGCTTAGGACAAGAAATGAGAGAGGAGAAAGATTCATGGAGTTCTGTAATAAATTTCGGCTAGTAATAGCGAGAACTCTGTTCGAGATCCACAAAGGGAGCAGATACACTTGGGAAAGGCCGGTTGATACTGGAAGATTTCAGTTAGATTACACATGGTCAGACAGAGATTCCGAAATCAGCTACTGGATTGTAAGACGAACCCAGCAGCAGATACAGACACAGATGTGAAACCCCAAGATATTAAGCTATTATTCTAGTACGTAAAGTATGTAAAGTCAAAGATAATCAGAGATTTTAGATAGAAATTGTTAGTCCAAGAGAATTCAAATAACTGGTAGGAAGTGAGAAGAATCTTAGAGGAAATTTATGCAGGGACACGAACCACTGATTTCTACGCAGTTAGAATGTCTCAAGCAAGACAGTTTCCTGGGGAATCAATAGTTTCATAGGGGAATACGATAGAGGAGCTGCCCAAATCATTCAGAGATGCCGTGAGGAGAGCAATGCCCCGAGAACAATGAAATGGTGCGGTCGGATTGGTGTATGCACTAAGCTGTGACTACTTCATTCAAGTCTTGGGAAAGAGGAGAATTCAGACACATTACGCACTCGAGTCAAAGATATTAATTTAAACATTACCACAGAAATTTCAGAACAGGAAGAGAGTGCCATCATGTCCATGCGAGGAAAGAATCCCGCTGCAAGGGAAATAGTGGGGCCACCTAAGATTAATAAACAAATGTAAGGTATAAAGTGCTCTAACTTTGGGAAAATAGGATCTAAGGCAAAATACTGCCGAAAGAGCTCCCAGGTAAGGTAGGTGTACAAATACAGCAGGGCAGATGAAACTAGACAGTTTCAGGATTATCATCATCATAGTGATGAGAAAGGTCGTACCGATGCCAAATGTACTAAGACTGTATGTATGATATGCCAGCGGCGTGGGCATAGGGCACAGGATTGTTGATTTCTCCGATGTTATATCTGCAGTAAATACGGACATACAACACTCTAATTTACAGAGGAACACGGAAAGATTCCAGGAGAATGGCGGGGAAACTGACCATGTGATGCGGGCAGTAGTCACGCTTAGGCACTGTGCGACGGCCCAAGGTAAGGTGGTGGTGGTGGTGGTTAGAGTTTAACGTCCCGTCGACAACGAGGTCATTAGAGACGGAGCGCAAGCTCGGGTTAGGGAAGGAGCGGGAAGGAAATTGGCCGTGCCCTTTCAAAGGAACCATCCCTTCATTTGCCTGAAGCGATTTAGGGAAATCACGGAAAACCTAAATCAGGATGGTTGGAGACGGGATTGAACCGTCGTCCTCCCGAATGCGAGTCCAGTGTGCTAACCACTGCGCCACCTCGCTCGGTCCCAAGGTAAGGGCTGCAAGGCTAAAAACGGTGTGATGACGACCAAGTGTGAGAAACTTAGCAAGAAATTGAAAGCTTTAATACATACCGAAGTATACATCAGTTTACTCAAAGAAGTAACACAATTAGACGAACGCGTGTATCAGTTAGACAAGGCACATAGCGTCTTAGAAAGTCAAGTGAAGGATGTTGTTAAAGCTGCGGACGAAATTTCAAACAACTTAGAACACAAGAATAATAACCGTGTCGCGCAGACTGTGGCGCGATTGGTTCAAAAATGGTTCAAATGGCTCTGAGCACTATGGGACTTAATATCTGTGGTCATCAGTCCCCTAGAACTTAGAACTACTTAAACCTAACTAACCTAAGGACATCACACACATCCATGCCCGAGGCAGGATTCGAACCTGCGACCGTGGCAGTCGCGCGGTGCCGTACTGAGCGCCTAGAACCGCAAGACCACAGCGGCCGGCCGGCGCGATTGGATTTCGAGGCGCCATCACTGACGTGCGTGACACATACAGTTGCGAGATCGATCAGGTATATTCTTATAAACCGTACTTGTGACAAAGAGTCGATTACATACAATTGATATGGTCGATTCTCCTCTTTGCACAAATTGTGGACTGTTAGCAACGGAAGAACATGGTTTAGTGTGTGGTGCAGGGAGGGACGTCTGGATGCTAACGCGTCGAATACTGTTCTTCCTTCGGCGCACTAACTACACAGAAATCACATCGGATGTACTTTTTCTACCGGACAAGACATTTTTCCCAAACAAAATACGTATGCGGTCAACCGGATCGCTGGACATGCGACGAAATATTTGTTATCGTACGGTATTAAGTCCGTGATGAATTATGGGAACAAGAACAACACGAGTTCATACGGAGTCATACGAAATACAAGACTTACATTTCCAATTTTTTGGGAAGTGTTTTTCATAACCCGCCCGACAGTTGGGGTGTCCAAGAAATGAGAAGACTCCTGCAGCAGAACGACTAGAGACAGTACTGAGCGGATCAAATATATTGGCATAGTGCACACTGAGAAGACAACTGGTCCCCACCTGTTGGCGCCAGTTATGACTGGTTTATGTTAACGTGATATAAAAGAAAACAAAATAAAAAATAAAAAAACTACAAAAGGACGATGGTAAACACCGAAGCCGCCTCAGATAATGGTCCTCCGAATGGTCGACGCAGAAGAAATACATGCCGCGCAAAATGGCAGATATGGTGAAGATTATACGGCTGGATGCCACATTCATGATGCGACACGGCGTGCTGCGGGGTTTATGATGCAGCTGATAAGTTCGTTTTCACTCCCGTCCGTGACTGGGATTGTCATTTACTTTATTCACGTAAGAATAAAAAAGGGTGGCCTTTACGTTGAAATTTATGTTTTCCAAATTGTTTTTGCTGTCTCGATACTTTTCTTATCCCTAGGACACACAATTGTACGAATAAAGATTGCTTGTTTACGCTCTTTTCCTGTGTGGTTGGCGTTCAAAATTGAAATAAAAAGGAAAAAGATGGATAGAGCGTCTGCCATGTAAAAAAAAAGAGGGAGGGGGGGGGGGGGGGTAGCATCTTCGATTACTAATCGACTAATCAAGCTCTCCTCTGTCCTGGATTTGAAACCTGTGATCACTCAAATTTTGATTAACAATCAGCATTGGCGACCGAAGACTTCCGCCATAAGAACTCACCCTCATTCTGCCAACAGCCTTGTCAAAGAGGGTGGACGAGCGAACAGAGGTTCAGTCACCCTCTTGTGGGGCCCTAATGGAGGAAGAATCGGCAATGATCAACGGCATGAGGATGCAGAAGACAATGGAAACCACGGCATTAGATATACATAATGTGTATCCTCATGGACATGTGGCCTGAAACTGAAAAAGTTGCATGATGATCTCTGCAGTGGCGTAAGATTCAGGAATAGTCCCCCAATCGGATTTCTGGGAGGGGACTGCGAAGGGGGAGATGACCATGAGAAAAAGATTAAGTAACCATCGGAAGCATAACGCTCTCCGAGTTGGGGCGTGGAATGTCAGCAACTTGAACTTGATAAGGAAGTTAGAAAAGCGAAATGCAAAGGCTCAATCTAAATATAGTTGGGGTCAGTGAAGTGGAGGTCAGATGAGTATAGCGTATTATCAACAGCAGAAGAAAATGGTGTAACGTAGTATGATTCGTTATGAATAGGAAGGTAGGGCAGAGAGTGTGTTCCTGTGAAGAGTTCATTGATAGGATTGTTTGTATCAGAATCGACAGAAACCCCACATCGACAACGAAAGTTATACGTGTCGACGTCGCAAGCTGAAGATGAAGAGACAGAGAAAGTATAGTAGCATATTGAAAGGGTAATAAAATACGTAAGGGGAGTTGAAATTCTAGTAGTCATGGGAGACTGGAATGCAGCTGTAGAAGAAGTAGTAAAAGAAAAGTTTACAGGAGAATATGGGCTTAGGACAAGGAATGAAAGAGATGAAAGAATAAGTGAGTTATGTAATAAATTTCAGTCAGAAATAGTGAATATTCTGTTCAAGAACAGCAAGAGGAGGAGATATATTTGGAAAAGTCCGGTTAAATAAGAAGATTTCTGTTAGGTTACATCATGATCAGACAGATATTCCGAAATAAGATAATGGATTGCAAGGCGCACCCAGGAGTAAATATAGACTCAGATCAAAATGTAGTTGTGAAGAAGAGTAGGCTGACACTTAAGATGTCAGTCAGAGAGAATAGATATGCAAAAAAGTGGGATAGGGACGTACTAAAGAATGATGAGGTACGTTTGAACTTCTCTAAGGCTGTACATACACCCATAAGGGATAGCTCAGTGGGTAGTACATTTGCAGAGGAATGGACATCTCTAAAAAGGGACACCACAGAAGTTGGAAAGAAAAACATAGGTACAAAGAAGGTAACCAAAACCGTGGGTAAAAGAAGAAACACTAAGTTTATTAATGAAGGAAGAAAGTACAAAAATGTTCAAGGAAGTTCAGGAATACAGAATTACAAGTCGCTGAGAAATGAAATAAACAGGAACGCAGGTAATCTAAGAAGAAATGGCTGCATGAAAAATTTAGGAATCGAAAAAGTGATTGTTATCGGAAGGACAGACTGAGCATATAGGAAAGCCAAAACAATCTACGGTGAAATGAAAATCAAGGTGGTAATATTAAGAGTGCTACGGGAATTCCACCGTTAAGTACAGAGGAGAGAGCGCATAGGTGGAAAGAGTACATTGAAGGCCTCTATGAGGGGGAACGATTTGTGTGACGTGATAGACGTTGAAACAGCAGTTGGTTTAGAGGAGATAGTAAAACCAGTACTAAATTCAGAATTTACTGGAGCTTTGGAGGACTTACGCAGAAATAGGGCAGAACAGATTGATGACATTACATCAGAATTTCCGAAGTCATTGCGCGAAGGGGCAACAAAACGTCTATTCACGTTGGTGCATAGAATGTATGAGTCTGGCGACTTACCATTCACACAGTCCCGAAGACTGCAAGAGCTTCCAAGTTGTTGACAAGAATAATGTACAAAAGAATGTAAAAGAAAACTGATGTTGTGTTAGATGAGATCAGTATGTCTTTAGGAAAGGTAATGGAACCAGAGAGGCAATTCTGACGTTGTGACAGATAATGGAAGCAAGACTAAAGGAAAATCATGACACATCATAGGATTTGTCCACTTGGAAAACGCTTTCGACATAGAGAAAGGCTGCAATATTGTCGAAACTCTGAGGAAAATAGGGGTTAGCTATAGGTGTAAGTAGCCTATTTGTATGTTGGCAACGCTTTAGACTGTGTTAATATTGCTGACAGCGCTCTGCACCCTCGGCAAGAGATTCTTTGGTTGGACGGACTAGCAGTTAGCGAGTGGATAGGGAAGTTTGTGGCATGATATTATTTGTGGAGACTCTGTGTTGGTTGAACATGCGTTGTAAAGTGGGATGAAATGATGTGTTTATAAGAAAATACGCAAGGAAATGTATGATTATGGATGTTTGGTTGATAATGTTTGGACAATGGAATTATTGACAACTGTATAATTTTTGAACTGGATGTCACATGAATAAGGTAAAATTTTCTAAATGTTTATTTCACTATCCATAGTCCTCCCATTAGTTAGAGTCTATAGTAGTTAGAATCTTTTTGTTTAGTTGGCTGCAGTTGCTACTTGCTGTAAATGCTGTAGCTTGTGTTATGAAGATTTTCTCTGAGATAAGTGACATATGGAAAATAATGGAGTTTGCGCTGTTGGGATTCGAGATTGAAATAAGTTTAGGCAATTAACAGAGTTGGAGGTGGTTTCATATTTCTTTAATTTCGTATTTTTTTGAATTTGTATTATTCTTATGATTTCTTGCAATTCGGGCCATTTTTTGTGTTGATTATTGGGAGTCACGTTGTCAATGTGTAGCCGTCGGATGCGTTGGGCTTGTATGTTGTGGGTAATAAATGAATACATTAAGTCTGAGTTGTCTTTGTCAGGGAAAATTCTGTAGGTCTGTGTTTAATAAAAATTATTAAAGAAATAATTTCATAGGGCGCGACGTGTAGTATACAATATGCACAAGTGCCAAGAGGGAGTAATAAGAGCGTATGAGTACATCGAAGAACCAATGATGGAAATAAAAGAAAGGTTCAGGAGTGGAATTACAATTCAAAGCGAAAGGACCTCAATGATACGATTCGCTGATAATATTCCTTTACTGAGTGAAAGTGAAGTAGAATTACATGATCTCCTGAATGTAATGAAGAGTCTAATGAGTACAGAATATGGACTCAGAGTAAACTGAAGGAAGACGAAAGTAATGAGAAATAGCAGAAATGAGAACAGCGAAAAACTTAACTTCGGAATTGATGGTCATGAAGTGGACGAAGTTAAGGAATTTAACTGCCTAGACAGCAAAATAACCAAGGACGGATGGAGCAAGGAGAACTTGAAAAGCGTACTACCACTGGCGAAAAGAGCATTCCCGGCCAAGAGGTCTTCTAGTATCAAACGTAAGCGTTGATTATAGGAAGAAATTTCTGAGAATGTACATTTGGAGCATAGAATTGTATGGTAGTGAAACATGGACTGTGGGAAATCCGGAACAGAAAGGAATCGAGGCATTTGTGATGTTCTGCTACAGACGAATGTTGAAAATTAGGTGGATGACAGGGTAAGGAGTGAGCAGTTCTGCACAGAATCGTAGGGGAAAGAAATGTATGGCAAATACTGACAAGGAGAAGGTACAGGATGGCAGGACACAAGACATCAAAGAATGACTTCCATGGTACTAGAGGGAGTTACAGAGGGCAGGAGCTGTAGAGAAAGACTGAAATTGGAATACATCCAGCAAATAGTTGAGGACGTAGCTTGCAAGTGCTACTCTGAGATGAAGAGGTTGGCACAGGATAGGAATTCACGGCGAGCCGTATAAAAGCAGCCAGAAGACTGATGATCCAGAAAAAAAAATGTTTCAAGTAAGAGCACACTAAGTTAAAGGTGGTGCAAACATGTACCAGATGAGCTACGAGTTCGACAGACTGCAGTACAATACACGTAATAATTTTGTATCATCAAGACATTGTCGGATATCACTTTCGATTATTTCGATGGTACCATTTGTAACGCTAGTTGTCAGTTAAACAACAATAACCGCAGGAAGGCAACATTCACTGGCGGAATACCACCGCGAGCTCTGGTACCTACAGTGTGGTTTAGTGGTCAGTGTCAAGGCTGGCGTCTCGCTCAAGTTCGACTACAGGAATTATCTGTAATTTGGTAGTTATCATTTGTGGAATGTTGTTAAAATATCTTATGTTTATAATGTTCAAATACAAGCATTCTGGAATATTCGACGTTTGTATAAGTAACTAACTACATATCGAGGGGGTCTATTTCGGATATTCGTTGGTGCCTTTAGTAAACGTTTTAAGTGTTGTTTCTCATTGGCTACCTTGTTTTTTGATATGGACTTTTTGTGGTTGCGATATGAGAATATTAAGCATAGGGCAACACAAAACACGAGCAGAGATCACTTGATCACTCACACATCAGGGGCTCTACAGGTACAAGAGAAAAGACCAACCGGAAGCTCTCCTGCTAGTATGTTGTCCTCCATACTCAGCGGTCACTAAGCTGACTCGATTCTCGCTTGCTAACACGGTGTGGTGCCACCAGCGAACGTTTCCACGTTCGTTGCCCCAGCATCCTCTCGTTGTGGCTGAGGGCGGCAGGTTCGCTGCGGTGTCCGTCGGGATAGCTTCACATCGGACAGTCTGTCGCTTCCTCATCGACTTACAAGGAGCCCCTTGAGGGCGAGTTCTCAATAGGCCAGTGATGTCTACGTCATTTGAGTTCCCACATTTTGTCTAGCATGCACCCACAATATTGGCAGCTAATGGGAACAAATTGCGGGACTTGAGGTATCCAATGGTGAGCACAGCATAAGGCTACGGAGCGTAGTTTAACCTCTTAGTCGACGAGTAACCAACAACAGTGCTACAGTGTAATAGTGTTGATACAAGGCAGAGAAATGGCAACGATAAACAAAGTAAACATTGCATTATATCTACAACAGCTGCTGCGAGAGTTGACATTTCGTCAGAAAGGAACACAAGGAATTTCGCAGGGAGAGAAAGAAGTGGCAGATAAAATATTGACGTTTTCGCAAGATAAGTGGGAGGAATGTGTGGTGGCGAATACTCTCGACTGTGTGGACATTGTGCATGAGGAGTAGAATGATGATGCCTGCTTAATAATTGAAAGTGACAGTGAAACAGGTGTCGAGACATGTACCTCGTCTTCCTTGCTGGACAGGGAACAACAAATCCCGTCTTCAGTGAAACGTAGTGGCCGGCCACTGTGGCCGAGCCGTTCTAGGCGCTTCAGTCCGGAACCGCGCTGCTGCTACCGTCGCAGGTTCGAATCCCGTCTCGGGCATGGCTGTGTGTGATGTCCTTAGGTTAGTGAGGTTTAAGTAGTTCTAAGTCTAGGGGGACTGATGACCTCAGATGTTAAGTCCCATAGTGCTTAGAGCCATTTGAACGATTTGAAACGTAGTGAAGGACAATCTTTGTCGAAGTAGCGCGTACTGGATCATCCGCAGCATAGTAAAAAGACAATTATGAAAACATTTGGAATACGTTCACAGCAATATAACAGTGTAGTACATAGGAAAAACTACGGATATTCAAGGAAGGACAATACCCATTTGTTACGAGTAGAAAGCTGGTTTTTCTGCGGCTCAAGAGTGTTCGATACAATTTACACGAAGCACATGATAGTGATCTACTACGCTATGCGCATGAAACTCCGTCCAAAATTGATAACAGTGATTTCAATCGAAGCAGTGGATGGTTGCAGAACTTCAGACAGTTCCACATAAGTGGAAGACGTAAGATGACAGAATTTCAAACAATGTCAACTTGACGATGTACAGCAGACTGCGTATTTGGGCAGAAAATTTGTAGATGAGACAAACAAACTTATCCCATCGCTCAGTAAAGAATTAATTTTCATCTCCGGCCATTCGGGATTTGTAGAGGAAATGAACATGAAAGGAACCCTGGAAATCAGAGATACCAGGCGAGTTGTGCAAAGGTCAACTAACATCAAAGCCTTAACCCATTGGTATACAATTATGCTTACAGTTAATGTGGATGGAAAATTGACTGGAAAATTATTTATTGTGCTGCGGAAAGTTGGAGGTACTCTGTCCCCTATGAGTCTTTCTCGTGCATGAGTTCTCACAACGGCAGTAGGAAATATTTACGCCACAGCAATAAAGAGTGGGAAAATAAGTTTAAGAGAACTACAGCTACGATATGAGCACTGATTTTGGCCAATAGCTTGTCTAAATAACTTGTTTAAAGGTCATACTCGCTTAAAACAAACTGTACCTGCAGAAAAGTGTGTAACGATGAAGTTCGTACCACCTGGAACCACGTGGATAAATTCAGCCTCTGGGTGTTTGTTTTTCTCCGAGCCCATTAAAAATATTATTAAACTATCTGCAGCTACGTTTTAAGGATAGCCAGTTTGACGACAAGCTCCGCGACAGACTGTCCCACATTCAGTTGCACGACACCACATTCCTTCAGTTCTCATCACCTCGTTATACCAAAATGATTCTATATGCATTCTTTAGAGTGGACACCTAGCTAGTAAATCCCAAGGAGTTCGCCTTGGACCTTGATGATGTCACCCTTTGCGATCACTGTGGTGCTGCATTTTCAATTCGGCGCTCATGGTGCAAGTTAATAGTTTGTTCTGAACATTTATTGAGAGTCGATGATGTCCACTTTGCCTGCCGCTATGGCCGAGCGGTTCTAGGTGCTTCAGTCCGGAACCGCGTTGCTGCTACGGTCGCAGATTCGAATCCTGACTCGGGCATGGATGTGTGTGGTGTCCCTAGGTTAGTTAGGTTTAAGTAGCTCTAAGTCTAGGGGACTGATGACCTCAGATGTGAAGTCCCGTAGTGCTTAGAGCAATTTGAATCATTTGATGTCCATTATGTGAAGTTTAGTACATACTTCCCACAGAAGGATGATCTCTGCATCTCTCAGACACTCATTTTGTGTGTCTCCCCTGATGTACAACGAAGTACACAAAACGTGCAAGCCATTCCCATTTTCAGGAAAGGTCGTAGAACAGATGCAAATAATTATCGGTCTTTATCGCTGGCTCCAGTCTGCTGTAGAACTATCGAATATGTTTTATGCTCTCGTATTATGAGGGTTTCGGAGAACAAAAAACTTATTCATTAAAATCGAAGCTCGCTGTGTTCCTTCATCAGACCCACAGTGCTAGAGACATTAGCACTCAAGTTGATGGCAGGTTCCTAAATTTTAGGAAGGCGCTGGACCTGGTCCCGCACTGACATTTATTCAAAAAACATCAGCTTTCAGATTACTGGACCAGATTTTCTGCATCCTTGTAGACAGAACTCAACATGTGTCTCTTAACGGAAAAAAATCGGCGGATGTGAAGGTAAGTACCTCAAAGAACTGTGATACGATCGTTCTTGTTTGATATTTATGTACATTTTTCAGTAGCAAATGTTGAAAGCTCTGTAAGCTATTCACAGATGATGCGGTTGTCTACAAGAAGATATCAAAACCAGAAGATGTAATCATTTGCAGTTTGACCTGCAGAGAACTGATTAATGGGGAATGGATTGGCAGCTTGATAAACATAACATACTGCGCATACATACCACAAGGAACCCGCTAGTGTACAACTACACTATTGATGACGAATTGCTGGAAACAGTAGCTATGGTAAAATATTTCAGGCTAACAATCCGCAGCGACCACAAGTGTAATGACCAGATAAAACAAACAGTGGAAAAGGAGATGGAAACTGTGATTCACAGGAGGAATCTTAATTAAATGTAATTAATCCGCGAAATAAGTGTCTTACAGAACACTTGCTCCATCTGTTCTTGAGTATTCCTCACACTCTGGGCGTCTTAGTAGTTAGGAATAATTGAGGAAAGAGACAAGATCTAACTAAGAGCAGTTATTTTGGTCACAGGATCGTTTAGTGGACACGATAGCGTTAAAGGGATGCTCAACACACCCCTAGTGGCAGACGTTACAAGAGAGGCGTTGTGCCTCACCGATTAGTTTACTGTTGAAACTTCGAGAGTGTACGTTACGGCAGGACGCAGTCAACATATTACTTTCTCCTGCATACGTTTTGCGAAAAGATCACAATGAAGGAATCCGAGAAATTTGAGCTAATTGAGCGACAATTATACCGCGACACCATATATTGGCCTAGGGGGAGCTTATAGTGGTGCCAGAAGTAGCCTCCGCCACACACTGTCAGGTGGCTTGAGATCTGAAGATGCAGATACAGAGCAGCTTGCGAAAGCTGCACATGACGAGTGGACCGAGACCTTCAGTGTGCCACTATTTTCGCGGTACAATTCATACGTGCAGACATTTACATATACGTACATGCAGTTTCGTAATGGTGGGACTGATAGCTGTTATACCGATTTCGGTGATACAAAGAGAAAAGGAAAGAAACAGAATTAAAGAGAATCTACAGATAATTCCCACTAAAATTAAGCAAAATGTATGAAAATATCAGAAGAACAATAATTATACCTAGGAGTACTCATGCAGCCTAGGCAGACCTAGGCCGCTATCACATGAATAGTACGAAATAAACATAAAAACGTAAAAATTCGTCATTCATAACAGTAATTCGGCGCTTTTCTTTTTTTACACTTTTAGTTCTATAGGAAAAAATTGATTAACTGATCTCCAAAGTCATGGAACTTGTCCGTACATGAAACTACAACATAAAAGTAATAACAGATGAAATGTTTATGAACCCAAAAAAGACAAGCCATAAGTTTGTATAAAGGCAATCAACAATATAACATTAGAATCAGCTTAATTTTTCAAGGAACTTCTCAACAGAATAGATGTGGTGACCCATGAGGAAACTCCTCACATTCGATCTGAAAGCGCGTGGATTACTGTTAAGATTTCCGAATTCTTGTAGTAACTTATTGAAAATGGTTGCAGCAGTATACTGCACAACTTTCTGTACAAGAGTTAAGGAAGTGCGATCCAAATGCAGATTGAATTTCTGCCTGCTGGTAACTGAGTGAAAGCTCCTAATTGTTGGGAATAAGCTAATATTGTTAACGGAAGATGACAGTAGGGAATATATGTATTGAGAGGCCAATGTCAGAATACTGAGACTAGTGAACAGGGATTGCCAATTTCTGAGCCAAAAATACGAGTGCCGTTCAGAAAGTAACCTCCGGTTGATTTAAAAAAATACACCAAGTTAAATAAAAATATTTTAATATATAAATCTTACAACTACATCTTTGCACTATTTTTCTACATAGTCTCCATAGCGATTGAGGCACTTATCGTATCTCTTCACAAGCTTTGAAATTCCTTCTGCATACAAATCACCCGCTTGTGCCTGGAGCCAGCCTGTGACCGCATCTTTGAGCTCTTCGTCGTCATCAAACCGCTGTGACCCGAGCCATTTCTTCAAATGCATGAAGAGGTGATAATCATTTGGCGCGTTATCGTGCAAAAAAACGATACCGGAAGTCAGCATACCACGGCGTTTGTTCTGTATAGCCCGTCGTAACTTTTTTATTGTTTCACAGTACACGTCTTGATTAATGGTCGTACCACGTTCCATGAATTCAACCAACAACACCCCTTTGGCATCCCAAAACACCGTTGCCATCAGTTTTCTGGCAGAAAAATCTTGCGAGGCTTTTCTTGGTTTGGTAGGCGAATTTGAATGTGCCCACATCTTTGATTGTTCTTTTGTCTCAGGGTTCACGTACTTAATCCAGGTTTCGTCACCGGTCACGATTCTGTTTAACAATGGTTCTCCTTCTTCCTCATAACGTGACAGAAAGTCTAATGCAGAGGCCATTCTTTGAGTTTTGTGGTGGTCGGTAAGAATTTTGGGCACCCATCGTGCACAGAACTTACGGTAACCCAACTTGCTGTCACCATCTCGTACAAGAGAGTCTTAGAAATCTGTGGAAAACCAGTAGACAACTCCGACATTGAGAAACGTCGATTTTCACGAACTTTTGCATCAACTGTCTGAACGAGGTCGTCAGTCACCAATGATGGTCTACCACTCCTCTCTTCATCATGAACGTTTTCTCGTCCACTTTTAAATAAACGTACCCATTCACGGACAACTCCTTCACTCATAACTCTTGGTCTGTACACGGCACAAAGCTCACGATGAATAGCTGCTGGAGAATATCCTTTGGCTGTAAAAAACCTTATGACAGCACGCACTTCACATTTGGCGGGGTTTTCTATTGCAGCACACATTTCAAACTGCCACAAAAACTAAACTAGCGCAGGTACGACGTTCATTCGACCACGTCTTGATGCCGGCTGACCTGTTGAGTGCGTGAACGTACAGATGGCGTCGCTACTCCCCCCCACAACCCGCACTGTGACCAATCGGAGGTTACTTTCTGAACCGCCCTCGTATCTTTTGAAAATGAGCAAAGTAGACTACTTTTCGTGTCGAGCTATAACTTATTTCAGATATATTTCCAACAGAAAGAATGGCAGCATTAAGTCTTTGAACAAGATCCTGAATGTTGGTTTTCCACGACAGTTTACAATTTATCGGAACATCTAGGAATTTGAACTATTCACTTTCACTAATCATATGTCGAGTCTGTGAATTAAAAGGTCGAGTTTTGTTGAAACGTGTATTAGAAACTGTAAATACCGAGTCTTACTGTGCTTCGGCGTCAGTTTCTTTTCTACAAGCCATCAACTTACGTCATGAATTGTACTACTTGAAACAGAGCCAACGTTGCACACAACATCCTTTACTATCAAGCTAGTGTCATCAGCAGACAGAACTGTTTTAGAATTACCCATAATACTATAGGGCGTATTACTTATACACTACTGGCCATTATAAATTGCTACACCACGAAGATGAAGTGCTACAGGCGCGAAATATAACCGACAGGAAGAAGATGCTGTGATATGCAACCTACAACGTGCTGACACGAGGAAAGTTTCCAATCGATTTCTCATACACAAACAGCAGTTGACCGGCGTTGCCTGGTGAAACATTGTTGTGATGCCTCGTGTAAGGAGGAGAAATGCGCACCATCACATTTCCGACTTTGATAAAGGTGGGATTTTAGCCTATCGCCATTGCGGTTTATCGTATCGCGACATTGCTGCTCGCGTTGGTCGTGATCCAATGACTGTTAGCAGAGTACGGAATCGGTGGGTCCAGGAGGGTAATACGGAACGCCGTGCTGGATCCCAACGGCATTTTGGAAGCGTGTATTCGTCATCGCCATACTGGCTTATCACCCGTGATGGTATGGGGTGCTACTAGATACACATCTCGGTCACCTCTTGTTCGTATTGACCACTTTGAACAGTGGACGTTACATTTCAGATGTGTTACGACCCGTGGCTCTACCCTTCATTCGATGCCTGCGAAACCCTACATTTCTGCAGGATAATGCACGACCGCCTGTTGCAGGTCCTGTACGGGCCTTTCTGGTTACAGAAAATGTTCGACGGCTACCCTGGTCTGCACATTCTCCAGTTCTCTCACTAATTGAGAAAGTCTGGTCAATGGTGGCCGAGCAACTGGCTTACGCCAGTCACTACTCTTGATGAACTGTGGTATCGTGTTGAAGCTGCATGGGCAGCAGTACCTATGCACGCCACCCATGCTCTGTTTGACTCAATGCCCAGGCGTATTAAGGCCGTTATTACGGCCACAGGTGGTTGTTCTGGGTACTGATTTCTCAGGATCTATGCACCCAAATTGCGTGAAAATGTAACCACATGTCAGTTCTAGTATAATATATTTGTCCAATGAATACCCGTTTATCACCTGCATTTCTTCTTGGTGTAGCAATTTTAATGGCCAGTAGTGTATAAATAAGGAACAGGAGTGGCCCCAGCGCTGATCCATGGGGCACGTATCACTTCACCATGCCCCGCTCAGACTCGACATCACAGCCATTCTGAACACTGTGACTAACCACATTTTGCTGTGTATTGTTAACGAAAGAGGTGAAGCAATAGTGTGCTACCCCCCGTATTCCACAATGGTCAAACTTCTGGAACAATATTTCGTGATCATCACAATCAAACGCATTCGTTAAATCAAGAAAGCTGCCTAACGTTCGAAACCTTTTGCTTAATGCATCCAGTAATTCACAGACAAAAGAGAATGTAGCATTATCAGTTGTTAAGGCACTTCTAAAGCCGAACTGTAAATTTGGTTGCAAATCATGGATAGAAAATTATCAAGTACAGTTACTTTTATAGCCTCTTCAATAACTTCAGCGATGGCGTAGAAATGGGTCTACAACTGTCTACGTTATCCCATCCTCCTTTCTTGTAAGGCACCTTTACTACTAAGTACTTTAATCGTTCAGGAAACTATTCTTACAGGAAAAGTTACAAATATGGCTAAGTACAGGGCTAGCATATGAGGCACAGTACTTTAATATTCTACTAGACACTCCATCATACCACATACTCTTTGCCTTCATAATAATATTTTAAGCACTTTCCATACTGTTTGTAATGGGCTTCTGTAACTTGACTTTGACTACTTCTAACATTTTGATGTAATTCACACTTTGTTCTACATGATATCCTTATCCAACTAGTCAGCCATCCAGGCTGCCTTTTACAGGCAGTACCCTGTTTAGGACGTTCTAATGGAGAGCAGCGTTAAAAAAGCATGAGAAATGTGCTAACGAAAACATTATATTAGTCATCTACTGTCTGTTATCAACTTTATGAACTTCCTGCCACTCTTGTTCCTCAACCAGGTTTAAAAAAATCTCTATTACCGTTGGATTAGCTTTCCTACATGGTTTGTAATTACATATAACATTTGTTTGTGTACAAAAACCTTTCAGTGTTACACTTTGTGCATCATGATCTGAAAAGTCATTCTCACTTCTGATAACAGAATGCCCCTCTAGTAATGAAGAATGTATAAAAATATTGTCTGTGGCTGTGCTACTGTTTCCCTGCGCCCTGGATGAATAAAAAAAATTAAAAAAAAGTCTGCATCACATCATATCAGTTTAGGAGCTCTTCCAACATCCTTTTTCTTGCACAATTAAGTACAAAATTATTATTGAAGTTACCACGTATAACTGGTCTTTGATACTTCTTATAAAGTAAACCAAGAACCCTCTCTCTATATCTTGAGCAGAAATTCTCTGAAGTCAGATTTAGGGGACCTATAAACAACAACAATTAGAAGTATAGTTTCAATAAATTCAACTGCCAGTTCAGTGCAGTGGCATGGTACGTCTATAGACTCAAACGGAATACTGTTTTTTACGTACATAGCCACTCCCCCATTCCGTAAGGAGCTCCTTGAAAAACAGGCAGCTAATCTGTATCCTAGCAAAGGAAGCCTCCGAATTGTCAAATTATTTAAGTGGTGCTCCGATATACCAATAATGTCAGATTCAACATCTATAAGCAGTTCACCAACTTTATCCTAAAACCTCTTATATTCTGATGAAATAACACCTATTAGCTGACTTCAATTTAGAAAAGGTGTAGCTCTAACACTAACTACTACAGGAATTTTTCCATGATCTCAACACCGTCCACTACACTGTCACCTATAAGCTTTGTCAGCCTCTTCTTCCCATACCTATTGAGGTAAAGGTCATGCCTAGTGAAACCCTATCTACTAATAGACTCAACAGGCACCACTGAAATATCCATGCCCTCTGCCATCTGTGCCTCCTTCAGCAACATGTAAACACGCTTAACAGCAGTATTAAGATGAGGCTGATCATGATACTGAAATGGTTGGACGTAGTGCACATTACTGCCACCAGTTTGGCACCACTTCAATGTGATCCATGCCCTACTCCATCAGTGCATTTTCCAGCCTCATGTAAATATGCCTAACAGCAGCATTAAGATAAGGCCGATCATGAAGCTGGAACAGTTGCATGAAGTGCACATTAGTGCCACCAGTTTTTACCAGGTCACCACCTGCAACATACTCCCGTCCCTGTCAAGACTATTCGCAGCTCCACCCACAATAACTACCAGAACCTCTTCTGTAAAATTTCTACGCAACACCCCTACGTTAACGGTCACCTAAGCCAACCCTGCACTAGGCTTCATAATGCTGATGACCTGGTACTAACTCCCTAACACTTCCTGCAGCTGCTGGCCCACACCTCTGCCACTCGAACTACCAAGCAGCAGAACCTTTTTTTTCTGTTACAATTTGCAGCTGACATAGGCTCCCTAACTGCTGAGGACTACTGCATGTTTCCTTCACCTAGAGCTACAAGAAGCTCCTTCCCACTCATCTCTGACAGCTGGTCTATCGGTTATACGCGAAGTACAACTGTCTGAATGTCTCCTCCTCCTAACTGCCTTCTTAACCAACTGCCAGTTCCCATTCCCAAGTGACCTTCACCCTCCTTAACTTATGTAGTTCCTCCTTTGCATCTTGCAACTGCACCTGAAGGGCACAGATCTTATGCTCCTTCTCCTCTATCAATTTATTTCTGCTACAAATTCTGCATTTGCGGGAGAGGATATCGCTAGAATGCTCACTGGCTTCCCACTGCATTCCCCCAATGAAAATACTTTGAAAAAATCTCACACAGTAGCCCACTACTCACAAACCTACGACATAGCCCACAATTCTCACTCATGGTCAAATTTTAACAGTTACTGTAGAGACTAAACGTCTCCGCTACCTAAGTTCAGTTACAACAGTAGAACTCTTTAAAGAACTAACAATAGAGGTCTCGAAATTCTCTCTGTACTAAGAAAGCCACTACTTTTATTAACACCACTAAACTACAACTAATACCAATATCACCAAAACTTAACACACTTTCTTAGCTGGAACAAAAAATTTATATGGCAACTGGAACACTCAAAAAAATTAAACACAGTGAATGAAAATTTTGCTGAAACATTTAACTACAAACAATAAGAAACGTCCGCTTAAAACCACCGTACGAAATTTTTCTAAACGACTTCAACGCATAGAAAACTGTAAAAAACACAGTGGGCGAAAGGTTTCAAAAGAAACAGTACGAGACACCACTGAAAACTACCAAATTTAATAAATGAATAACAGTGCACTAACAACTTTGTCACTTCTTGGATATTCGGGAATCCAGCCTGATGTTCGCGTCGTTCTCGCACGATATTTCAACAGCGTGCCTCGCTGTCTTCTTCAGGTGCTACCTGAGACTGGTCTTTGGATTGATCGAGTCCAGTAGTTATGCCTGGGAGGAGCTGGGCGTTCCCTAATCGGTCCACGCCGAGTCGAGTGTTCCATCTGTGGTTCGCGCCCGCCAGACTCGGCTTCAACAGACCCCTCCAGTCGCGGATGTTCCGACTGCCGTCGGCGCCCGTTTTGGCCGTCCTCAAGGGTTGTGGTTGTCATCTGAGGTGTGTCAGACCCGATCTGAGATGTTGGGTACTCTATCTCATGACTGTTACTATTATTTCCACTTCTGTTTCGTGCTGGGCGCTCCCTAATCGGTCCGCGCCGCGTCACGTGTTCCGTCTGAGGTCCGCGCCCGCCAGACGCGGCTACATTGTCCCTCTCTGGTCACCGGTGTTCCCTCCGCCGTCCTCGCCCGGCCTGGCCGTCTTGTCTCACCTTGTCTCACGGCTGGTCTCTCGGTCTCCACTTCCATTTGTTGTAGAATCCTGGAGTGTCCTACGTTGAGTTTTCACAAGCTTTAGCGCTGGATTCCAGGCAGTGCTGATTTGATATCCCGAATCACGGTTGATTAGATTGTCTGTGACCTTATTCTCAATGGCACCTTTAGTGGCTCTGTCCCAAAATCTTGAGGGCTGTGTCACAATCTTGGTGTCATCGTAATCCATTGAATGACCAAGTTCCAGACAATGCTCTGCTATGGCTGATTTAGTTGCCTGCCTGAGTCTGGTATGTTTCTGGTGTTCTTTACATCTGATGTCCACAGTTCTGGTGGTCTGGCCAATGTATGACATCCCACACTGACATCGTATGTTGTAAATACCTGGCTCGCGTAGCCCCAGGTCATCTTTTACATTCCCCAGCATAGCCCCAATTTTGGTGGGTGGGCAAAATATGCTCTTGGTGTCATATTTCTGGAGAATCCTGCTGATCTTGGCAGAGATAGGTCCGGCGTATGGCAGGTATGCCATCTTCTTTGCCTCTTCTGGTTATTCTTCTAGATCCTTTGGCTGGTTGGCAGGTTGAAGTACCTTCTGGATATCTCTACAGGGGTACCCATTCCTGCTGAACACTGATTGTAAGTGTTTTACTTCTGTGGCCAGAATATCAGGATCTGACAGAGTTTGTGCTCTGTGGGCCAGTGTTTTGAGCATTCCATTCTTCTGTGCCTGATGGTGGCAACTGCTGGCTTGTAGGTATAAGTCAGTGAGCGTAGGTTTGCGGTACACACTGTGTCCAAATGTGCTATCTGCCTTCTCTTCACCAGCACATCCAAGAACGGAAGTAGTCCATCCTTCTACATTTCCATTGTGAACTGAATGTTCGGATGGCAAGAGTTCAGATGTAGCAGGAACTCATCTAACTTCTCTCTTCCATGGGACCAGATGACAAAGGTATCATCGAAATACCTAAAAAAGCACTTGGGTTGATATGTGGCTGAAGAGAGTGCCTCCTCTTCAAACCTTTCCATAAATAGGTTGGCCACCACTGGTCATAGAGGGCTGCCCATCGCCACACCTTCTGTTTGTTCGTAAAAATGACCCCCATATAGGAAGTACGTAGAGGTCAGTACATGCCTGAATAGGTCAAGGAGAGCCCCATCGAATTTCTCTCCAATCAGCTCAAGTGACTCCTTCAGTGGTACCCGTGTAAAGAGAGACACCACATCGAAACTAAGCATGATGATTGTGTCTGTGATGTTTTGCTGGCCCAGTCGTTGCAGGAAATCCTCTGAGTTCCAGATGTGATGTGCACATTTACCCACATGTGGTGTCCACATCATCTTCGGGTATTTCGCAGTAGGGTATGTTGCTGCGCCAATATTGCTGACAATAGGTCGCAGTGGAACCCCATACTTGTGAACCTTGGTCCATAAAGTCTAGGTGGTGCTGGCGCTTTGGGATGCAACTTCTTGATGACTTGTTCAGGCAGGCCCGTCTCCTTCAACAGAGCCCTGGTCGTTTTGTCCACTTTCTCTGTAGGGTCGCTTGCTATTGACTTGTATGCAGGATCCTCCAGAAGTTGTTGCACCTTTCTGTCGTATTCTGTTTTCTTTAGGATGACTGTGGAGTTCCCCTTGTCTGCAGGCAACACCACAATGCTGTCATCCTCCCGGAGTCGCCTCAGTGCTACCCTTTCATCTCCTGAAATGTTGGATTTGGGTGGCTTGGTCTTGGTGAGCGCCCTGCAGCTCTCTCTTCGGATCTCTTCGGCCACACTAGAAGGTAGCGTGTTGGCCACTTGCTCAACTGCACTGATGAAGGCTGTCACAGGCACGTTTCTAGGGGTCACTGCGAAATTGAGGCCCTTGCTAAGTACTTTTAAGGTGGTCTCATCGAGCTGCTTGTTACTTAGATTGACTACCATGCGTGTGTCCCCAGTCTGTGGCACCTTGTTGTTGAGGCGTTCAAACTTAGCTAGTTGGCGTGCCATTGACTTCTTGCTGGTGCATTCTGCTAGAGACCAGGAGGCACCGTCAACCTGGTCCCAGTCCTGAGTGGTCAAGGAAGCTGCTATAGTTAGGTGAAGATACAGCATCTCCCTGGACATAACATCCAGTCGGTGGTGCAGGTCGCGCACTCTCTCTCTAACCAGAGCGAGACTAGCTCGGTGTTTGATCCTGTTTGCCGCTCTCGAGTTAACGTGATGCTTGATCCTAGCGAAAACTGCAACTACCTCCCCCTCTCGGCATCTCAGCAGGAAACTGAGAGAACACAGCATCCTCCCTTTCCTTTGTCGAAGCTTGTCCAGCTTCTTGATGATACAGTACATCTCCTCCCTGTAGAATCTTCTGATGTAATTTTTCATGCTTTCCCAGCGATGTGTTGACATCTTGGATATTCGGGAATCGAGCCGGATGTTCGCGTCGTTCTCGCACGATATTTCAACAGCGTGCCT
Organism: Schistocerca americana; assembly: GCF_021461395.2. Lineage (NCBI taxonomy): Eukaryota > Metazoa > Arthropoda > Insecta > Orthoptera > Acrididae > Schistocerca > Schistocerca americana. The sequence goes on along the minus strand of NC_060119.1, from coordinate 957,018,524 downwards.
CGCTGTCTTCTTCAGGTGCTACCTGAGACTAGTCCAACCAGTCTCAGGTAGCAACTGAAGAGGACAGCGAGGCACGCTGTTGAAATATCGTGCGAGAACGACGCGAACATCCGGCTGGATTCCCGAATATCCAAGATGTCAACAGATCGCCGGGAAAGCATGAACTTTGTCACTACTTAGCTTCAGAACCGCAGCTGCAACCACACCCCGCGAAATGTAAACATATTTCTGAGGCGTCAGAAAGACGCAAGCACACTCACTAATTACAGACTACTCGAATCAATAACACAAAAAGACTGAAATTAAATGCTCTTTTATATTCCAGTCTCTGATCACAAATGAATTCTTTAGACGATGGCCGGTTTCAGTCTGTAATGCCCATCTTCAGATCTTTCTTACACCAAGTCCTAAAGTGATACGACCATAATGGCATCGTCAAAATATGCAAATATAATCAGCATAGCATTGTCACATAGATTTAAAATACGGTGACGATGCTATTCTGATTATATTTATATGTTTTGACAACGCCATTATGGCCGTATCACTTTAGGACATGGAGTAAAAAAGATCTGAAGATGGTCATTACAGACTGAAACCGGTCATCGTCTAAGGAATTCATTTGTTATCAGAGACTGGAATATAAAAAAAGCATTTTACAGTATTGGATCACTGTTTGTACACGTCATTATGTCGCAGTTGGTGAGACTGAAATTAAATAAATTCCACTAATAAGTCACAGCAAATACTAATACAAATAAACTTTAAAATACGTATCTGAAGCCTAAAACCTTATAAAATGTTGGCGAGTAATGTGAACAGCAGTACCGCACATGTGCCGTCACACCAAAGATTCATAGGACCAGTAAGAGGAAAAGAGAAAAATCAGGAGAAAAGGAAAACTAGACTCTATGATATTAGGATACACAACAATGAGAAAAACGGTTAAATGAATAACCTACATAAAACTTAACTTGTTCTTGGTGAACACAAAGCCCCGATTAATTTGTTGAAAGAGATCATTACACCAGACAGTATTTTAAAATCATAGTTTTTTACGCATAGTTTTTACGCTCATTGTATACTCCATAATGTGCATCTTCGCACAGCACACGATTATTGTGTAGCGACGGTGAAATATCCACATTTGTTGTAGATGCGCTTGAGAATGAGACACGCTCGAACAAGTACTTCACGATAAAAATTTTAAAATACGGCTTCGTTCTACCACGGAAGTACACACTATCTGAGCAAAAGAATCCGCCGGACCCCATCTAAAGCGGAACTGACCACCATAACTCTCGAGAGGTGGGCAGTATTGTGTTTTTAATACAGAAAGAGTAACAGACGAATCTAGGGCTCGGGAGAGCTGAGTGCTTCGAACGTGGACTAGTCATTAGATGTCACCTAACAAATCGATCAGGGACATTTCAACGCTTGTTAAGCTACCAAAGTCGACTCTTGGTAATGTGATTGTCATGGGGAAACGGGAAGGAACAGCCACAGCTGAACCAGGACCAGGCAGACCTGGTATACAAACCATGGGGACCGTCGAGCATTGCAGAGGGTGATGGTAGAAAATTGCATAAAATAACCAGAAGGAATCATTCGCGTGATCCAAGTTGCTGCCAGTAGTACAGCTAGCAAAATGTGCGTAATGAGTTAAGAAATGAGGTACAGTGGTCGAGCAACAGAAACCGCACATCGCTCGAGGCAACGGTAAGTGACGCTTCGGTTGGTGTAAGGATAGGGTTGGTGTAAATACCGACGCCACTGGACGGTGGATGAGTGGTAATGAATGATTTTCAGACGTGATTCACGCTGTACCCTATAGCAATGCGATCTTTGCGTTTGGTGAATGCCTGGATAACGTTACCTGCTGTAATGCGGAGAACCAATAGAGAAGTATGGATAAACATGTGTTATAGCATGGGTTGTTTTCTTGTGCCTAGAGTATTTTCCCATAATTGTGCACAATAAAACCCCAAATGTTGAAGTATATGACAACAGCTTACAGCATTGTGTGCTACTCACAGTAGAGGAACAGTTTTGTGACAATGTTCGGTTGTATCAACACGTCAATTCAGCCTGTCACAAAGCAGCATCTGTAAGGCAAGCTTCCTAGGCAGTAAAATTTCTGATGTGGTCGCTCCTAACCAGAGACCCGATTTGAAGTGTCCGCTGATACAAAATTTCCTTGCTGATTGTGTTCCAGACGGAGACTCGAAATTGGGAATTTTGCCTTCCGCTAGCAAGTGCTCTGCCGACTCAACTACCCAAGCATGGCTCTTGCCCTTCCTCCCAGCTTTACTTCAGCCAGTACCTCATTTTCTGTCTTTCAAACTGCACAGAAGTTCCCCCGAGGAAATTGGAGGTCCAGCACTCCTTGAAGAAAGGATACTGCAGAGACATGGAGACATGTCACAGCCTAGGTAGCGCTTCCAGAATTGCAGAAATGAATCTGTGAGGAGGGGTTGTCAGTTGTGCTTGGGTAGTTCAGCTCGTAGAGCAACTGCCTGTGAAAGGAAAGGTCCCGAGATAGAGACTTCGTCTGGTACACAGTTTTAATCTTCCATGAAGATTCACTACTTTATACGTTTTCTGCTCTTGAGATAGAATGGGCTGCAAGACACATAACTGAAAGACACCCCACAGAGTTCAAGCCATCGTAGAGGCGAAGGGTGGACCACGCACGTTAATGTCCACTAATAGCTGTTCGGTTACTTATGATCAGATGATTACGTTACTTGTAGACAAAATCACATACGCAATTATGAAACGAAACGTAATGTTCTATGGCACGTATAAACCTCAAGCCTAAGACCTATCAGACCGAGAAGAAAATACAGTAGTAAAAAAATGAATAGTGAACCAAACAGGCTTGCGAAGGTGCATGAAGAACCAGAAGAAATTAGCATTAATAAGCAATGAATTGAAATGTAGAAAAAATTGAGGGGTGTGTAAGTTTGCCAAGAGAAAACAATTGCAAAACTCACGGTATAAAATGAACTAGAGATGTGAGGAAAGCAAAACTGAAGCGATGGAGTATTGGAAAATACGTAAACTTAATGGTTGAAACATGGTCTTTAACTGGTGTGTAACGAAATAAGAAGATAAACTATGCGTGTTTTTGTTGGTTCACAGCATGTGTGCCACACGACAAATAAATAATTCAGTCCATGTGAGCAGCCATTGCGTCGCTGTGGGCAGCTGTTGCGTGTTGTATTTGTGGCATTGACTCATCTGCGAACGCGTGTACCGGCTCTAGCGCTGGATTACGAGGGTCCGACATGTCGGCAGGGTGAGACAGGCGTGATGGTGGGACGTCAGCGCGTCCTGTGCGCTCCAGACACGCTGTACCAGGCTGTTCCAGCTCGTGGGCTCCGCTGTGAGCCGCGGAGCGCTCCCTGCTCCAGGGAGCCGCGTCGCTCGCTGTGACCAGTCAAGTGGGCGGGCACGCCGGCACGTGGCACGGCTGGCTGAGACAGGCGGCAAGGCAAGGGTTTTGATGTGCCAGCTGCGTCTTACAAGATCGAAAACCTCACATTCTTAGCTGCTAAGACGTGGTGACGTGCTGCACCAGGAAATACGATCTTCAGGAAATAAATAAGAAACAAATGTTTTACAAGAAATTGCATACTAAATTTATTGGGCCTCTGTAGTTTGAAATTTTCTTTTCATTGCAAGATCGGAAATTTCAGGCGTCAAAGTGTTCGCAGCGTTAATGCGGAGGATGGCCTTCATTGTTGCATCCTGAAGAAGCGATCGTTCCTTACTTTATAACTGTTTTCATTGCTCAGAAAAGCTGCTCACATCAAAACGTAAATCCAAACATGCACATGGTCTGAAGTTGTTGATTGTTGTGAAGTTTGGGAAATGTTTTTCTGTAATGAACACTACCATCGTGACAAATACAACATGATGTAGTACCTCTCTTTCAACAAAGTTGAATTTTGCAAATCAATAATCTCCAATTGAAGCGACGATGACAAGTCATCGGTGGAAACTGAAAAGGAGTGCTGAATACCTTAAGTTCCATTTCCAAACTAGTGAGGTCTCGGAATCGTGTTTCAAACGACGTGATGAGCTGCTTTGCTTGGTAATCGCCGAAAGTAGTACCATCAGGTAGTTTTAAAGAAGCAAGATGATTGAAGAACGTTAGATGTCCATTACTCATCTGTCTCTCAAATAAATGTAACTTTTCCATGAACACTTTGATCTGGTCGTGCATGTCAACGATTAGCTGCCCTTTGCCCTGCAATGACAGATTTAAATTATTCAGATGCATAATTATGTCAGCTAGGAACGCCAGGTCTGATAGCCATTTTATATCTTTCAGACAACGCATTTCTTCCCCTTTCATTTCGACAAAATGGGTATTTCCTCACTAATGGCAAAGAAAACATCAAGAACTTTTCCCCGACTCAGCCAAAGAACTGTACTGTGGTAAGATATATCCCCATACTCCGCTTCCACATCTTTCAGGAATCCTTTGACGACGCACAGTTCACGACATCTTTCATTACGCCACCTAGCTCTACTGTTTCAGCACACAGTGCCTCTTGGTGCATTACAAAACACGAACTATGTTGCATGTTTTGATACCCTCCGTATTAGGAATCCGTTTTTAAACATACGTCTACTGGTATGTCGTTCTTAAGCCTGGCTACCAGTTCTCTGCGTGCAACGCCTTCTACCTGACTGTATTTAATTCTGTATATTGTACCTCTTCGCAGAATTAAATACTTTATGACATACAAAACACTGCGGTCGACCATCCCTCTCAATGAATAGAAAGGTATCCTCCAATAGAGGTACAGAGCTCCCGCGGCTAGTCATAGCTGTCATTGAGCGCGGATTATTACGGCTGCATGCGGCCAGGGGGCAGTGAGTTCGCTTTCCCCCTCCACGCGGGCTCCGAGCTGCCGCAGTGAGCGCTCCGGAGCGCTCCGGCTCCCTGGAGCTCGGTTGGAACAGCCTGCCGGGCTGTACAGACGAAGCGCCGTCCCGCTTGGCGGCAGGCTATTATCTAATCAAGCCTGCTTGCCAAGGGCGCGCGCATCACTCCTTAGCTGTTATGCCGGCGTCGCTATTATGGCCTCAGGCAGCCTCACATTTCCGCACCCAAAAGCACATTCCACGTCTTTGCTTCCAGTCCCTCGTTCATCCATCAACAAGTTGAAATGGACACTAGCAGTTCGCATATTTTTCTGTTATGGAACACTTTAACAGTCACTCATAGACGTGAAATCGTCCACTGCCATCCTGTTCTAAGCATACTCAGTAAGGGAGAAGAATATGAGATACCGGCTGAAGTAAAGCAGGGAGGAAGGGGCATGAGTCATTCTTGGGTTGCTCTGACAGTAGAGCACTTGCCAGGGAAAGGGAGAGGTCCTAATTTCGAGCCTCCGTCCGGCAAACTGATTTAATCTGCAAGGAAGTTCTGTGTCATAGCACACTCCACTGCAGAGTTTTGAACAAGGTTCCATATACTATAAAAAAGCCCTCGAGTGGCAGTGTAGAGGTACCACAGCTTTATGACGAGACTCAAGCATATCGTCTTCTGCTAGGAAGGTGATGAGTGTGACAGTCAGCATTCACATTCTGTTCAAGGTAAATTAAAACACGAGCTATTCCCCAATGCCAACCATTAGGTACACAGCAGGGCCACGTGAAGGCGAAGATAGACGGTCAGTAAAACAAAAATTGGATATATAGGGAACCTTTCTCCACAAAAAACTAAATCTAATTTCATTTCACTCCAAGCTGCCATACAAGCTTAGCAGCGGCGTTAGCGGCATTTTGCGAAGTTATGATGATTGTTTTGGACGTGGGACGTTGAACAGCATATCCATCAGCACACTTAGGAGAAAAATGAGCGGCGCATTCTCCTTGAGCAACACTGGAGTGATGTGGAGGGGGAATTGGCGAGAGGGGAGAGGGGTGGGATGTAAGCTCTCCCCACAAGCGGAGTCGTTCACAGTGCATTCAAGTCCGTCTCCCCTCCATAGAACTTTAGGAATGGATGGGGCCAACAAAACTTCAAAACTTATGTGGCATTGATATTTGTAATGTGGGAAATGCATAATAAAAATGCTTTCGTTACTGGAATCCTCTATTCTAAAAAAAATCCCGTTAAAGTCAGTATTTGTCTTATGCATTTCCTAAATTAACGCTGGTATCATCTGAGAAATTGAAGTAAGCACGTTTCTTAAATGGAACCATATACTTTTTATAACTGCATTCGACAGCTCTTGAGAAGGCAGTTACAGTGCTATAGGATTTGTTAATGCTGCCATTGGAACCCGTCGTAAAAAAAATCGAGAAATATCCGATAATGTGAGAGCACGGTAGACGGAAACGGCATTTGCGATGCAAAAACGACCAACAAGGCGTCTCGGGCAAGACTGCGTAGTTGTTTACCGTAAGGTAGCCCTGCGCTACGAGAATTAAGCTTTATTCCTTCTTGAACTAACAACCTAGATGCAGGTTCACTATGAATGTTGTATGTGGAAATACGACGTAGGCTAGAATCTGGCGTACTACAAAAGGGCTTAGGAAACCTGTTTCACTTATCTATATACTGATTTTGACATTTCTAATGTAGTGGTTAAAGACTTTATATTTGTTACTTCATTGTCTACAATAGTTTGCAAACAACGTTCCCTGGGCGTAGAGACATACATTAATTGACGCCGTTAACCATTTTGTCTTTGACATGCGAAAAGTACGACTAATTTCCATTGCAGTGGATGAAAGAGCACGAAAGCTCTTTAACAGATTTTCGGGCAGCACTTATCAACATTACTTATCAATGGACCTACTATCATGGTGCCAGTGAGGTCATTTCATGTGAAGATCAAACATTTTTTTCTGCACTACTTTGACATTCTGTGTTGATCAGCAAAACTTATACAGAGTCCTCTACACTTTGCAAATTAATAGGGCACCACAACCTCTAAAACGCTGAATGAGGTAACTGTGTGAGCACGTCATACCTACATTTTGCTGTTAAACCTATTACATGAAATTGTTATATTCATATGTAATATAATGTGAAATAGTTCCAACAGCCACCCTTCTTTACTCTGTGCATGAGCCTTTTGAGGGTCATTGGAACCTCTTACCAATGGCAAACAGAAAGTGTCTATTTAAATCCAAGTAACAATCTTCACATCGTCTACGTGAAATACGATCATACAAAAATCAGCACCGTGTATGATAAACTTCATGTCGAATGTTCTCTCACAATTTCTGCATTGCAGTGTATTCCTTTATGTCAAAACACTTTATCTTTTCAGAGTCATCAACCGTTTCGCTTTTAAGAGAGACGACATAGAGTTGCCTGCTATCCAAAAGAAGCCTGCTGGTAGGCGACATCTAGGTCACAGGGAAACTGATCCTATTTCGTTGGAGAGCGCATTTTATGGGGCACCGTAGACAACGAATGGCTTGATTAAATCTCGGCTCCATAAAACGAGGAGATACTGTCCCCAGAAGAACTGGGAGACGTCGTATAAGGAACAAGTAGCACTCGCGACATTTATCTTCTGTTAAGACCACACATTTCAGATGCGTTGTTTCCATCCCTGTTACTCCCTCTGACAGTTACTGACGGCCATGCCTATAAATGGGCTGTCGATAACCTCTAAAGCTCCACGTGGTTGGTCGTGGATGAAGGTGATGTATTGTCTGCAGGGAAGTAGCAAAGTCAGAAATAACGGATCTGCTATGCAGAAGTAGGCAGAAAGCACAATTATTTAATAGATTGGTTTAATTGCAGTAAATCAGTCGAAACAGCATCAACCGTCGAACGTCTCTGATTAATTGTTCGTGAGACGTGAGGTAGAATTAGCGCATAAAATTTGTTAAAACAAAGGCAGGTGGCAGGTTCAGTCTCACTTGGATAATTCTTCGAAAGATTTGTTTTGAAAGCTGCTGCTCTTCCGTTATGGCCACAGACGGGCTTTCCATCGACCGTGGCATCATTTACATGCGTTGTGAGGGGCGGTTGGTCAGCAGACCACTTCGTGTCTAGGATGTCCGGACTGTTCCCCCACCCCTTATCACCTAAATGAAATTACGCACGACCCAGTGGCCTTGTACTGAAACATAAGGGAATAAGGGGTGAACAAAAGTTGCCGTTCGGGGACGTTGCCGCAGCGTGTATGCAACGTAATGCGACTCCGGTACGGGTATATAAGCACCGACATGAAGGCAATGGATTAGTGTGATATTCGTGTTTTCCGACGTGCATGAGTTAAATGCGGTAATATTAACTATGGCGACGTTACTAACAACTCACTCCAAACAAGACCAACAGGCTGTTATTCTTTTCTTGGTTACTGAGGGGCAAACACCGGCAGACATCCATCGGAGAATGAAGAATGTGTATGGGGCAGCATGTCTGTAGAAAACCGCCGTTATGGAATGGGGTCACGAGCTGCTGCTTCATGATAGCGCACGTTCCCACATTGCAAATGTAGCGCAGAAGCTACGCAAAATAAAGTGGGAGTCACCAAAGCGTCGCCCTATATTTCTGATATCTCCGCTAGCGATTATGACGTCATTAGTCCGTTAAAAAAAGTCTAGAACGGTTGAAGATTCCTGTCGGACGAGGGTGTGGAGCAGGCAGTTACGGACTTCTTCACACAGCAGGACCCACGGTGTTTTACCAAACGGATATCTTGAGCCTGATGCGTCGATGAAATGATTGGCTCAGTGCCCAAGGCGATTTTTCCTGAGTAGCATACCAATTCAGTACTTGAACGGCCTTCGAAAGGAGACTCGATTTCCCCTTATACTCTGCTTTTTAATGATGCGACGAAAAAGGGATATGCACTATCGACAGTTAACAAAGCCATATAAAGATTTAAACTACTGATACATAGACAGCTATTGCCCATTCCTATTTTAGCCAAGACCAACTATTGTGCACTGTTGTCCTTACTTAAGTCCACTTGTTCGTTTATTAATCAGTTCAGTTCTCACGTGCAGCTAAATGTAATGTAGGCCTAAATGCTGCCGTTTACTGTTTCTGTTCTGTGTGTTGTTCTGATAGCTTCTAATTTTGGTTAAGTTTGTAACAAGAAATAAGTGCTAAATCGATCTTGATACGCAAACCGCCGTTATGGCAAGTTAAAAATATGTATGCATTATTACAGTAACCCAGTTATCTATCTAAAGCGGTTTAATGTTAGCGCTGGTCTTTGTATGGAGACTTGCAGAACTTTGAGGTTGCAATATTTCAGTACTCCATACGGCAGAGGGGCTGAGAAGATCAATCAAACAACATCTAGATCGGCCTGTGGCACTCAAAACTCCCACTGATCGACAAAAATATCGCCCCGAAAACGATGCCTTTCTTCATAAAATTTTTTCAGAAATACATCGTTACTGGCCCAAGAGGCAAAATATCGCCCAGTCTGGTCACCCGGGCAGTACTCTGTTATGAAAACTGGTTGCGATAATGAACTATGGAGAGGGTTTTGTGGAAAGCGGCTGTGGTTTGTGACCACAGCACGTTCTACAGCTCGTTCGTTTCTAAAAGACTTTTTTTCAGCTGGCTGCTTGAATTTGTCAAAGCCGACTGGGCCCACATACGCGCCGCCTCCCTCTCCCTTTGTCCAGACTGTATTTACGCCCGTGTAATACTATAATAACAGAGGCCACGAATTCCCTGCACAGTTAAATCTTAAAATATACATGCATTGATGCACAATCAAACATGAACCATGGATGGAAAAACATGAATTATCATAATTCCATCTTTTGTTCCGATGCATTTAGTTTTATGTCAGAACAATGTAAAACAAATAGTTTTTCCGAATTCCTCACCAACTGAGGTACGTCTTCTCCTTGAATGACTTAGCTAGAAATGCCTGGAATCAAGAAGCGAGGAAGTTCCACTCCACCGAAAGCCTTGAATAGGGTTTTTTGTAATGCCGTCGTTGGTTCCATACTAAAGGCCATGGCAAATTCCTTCCGAAATCCTTTCCTTTCTGACAGTTAATAATTTCTTTACAGATGCAGCCTCTATACTTCAATGGCAAGAGTTATGTCAAGGCGAACTGAACATCTCTTCGAGGACTCACAGCACTAAAAGCCATGTTTACATAGGAAGGCAGCTAGCAATTGTCCTTTTGTACTCTGCAACTGTACACAAAAGATGGCTCAGTTGCGAAACGACAATATAAATCATGTCTTCGAGTTCTGCTACAAGAGCGATGTTCTACTGTGAAATGTCTTATTTTTAATATCCTATAGTAAGTTCAACCACTACAACTCTAACGCGTTTTTTAACAAACTTCATATAATTGATAACGTATGGGCATCAAAGACTGTATAACCATATTACCAATAATAAATCAAAAGTCATTCGTGAGACCACATACAGTAGAAGTCTAACTGAAATTAATGCGTGAATCAGTCTCAAGATCTCAACACTGTAGCTCATAGTACTCGTGGATTCCATTTTGTCATATAAATAAATTTAGTTGCTACAGTTTCGTTGACTGTTGACATAATAGTTTAAAAAAAAGTCCTTGATTACTTAAAAAATTGAAGAATTTTAATGAAATGAAACATACCTTAATAAAATCTGATTGTGAATTAAGGAACTTGGGTTGCTCTGATGTGCTGAATAATTTCTGACTTGGTTTCGGGTAAGTAGTCAACTTAAATACAAGACTGTAGGAGGAGAAGAATAGCTATTTTAAAAGAGATCTGAATGCGTTATTCAGCCCAACGTTAAGATTCCTCGGCTTTGCTACAGTGCAACTGATTTTAGAAGACTAATCTGCATTTTGCTAACAAATAATTTTACAAAATTGTTACGGCTTTTGTGGCCACTTGTTGACAAACTGCCTATTGGCTTCTGTCTCGGGTTCTTCGACCGACGTTCATCTCACGATTTTTCTGACGTTTCGCCAGCACGAGTGGCTGACATTGTCAAAGCTTCACCCTCCATTCCCGGTGGTGAACTGGCCACTCAAAAGTCCCACTGATCGGCAAAAATATCGCCCCGAAACGATGCCTTTCTTCATGCCAGTTCACCACCGGCAATGGAGGGTGAAGCTTTGACAATGCCAGCCACTAGTGCTGGCGAAACGTCAGAAAAATCATCAGATGAACGTCGGCCGAAGAACCCGAGACAGAAGCCAATAGGCAAATAATTTTAATTAATTTGGCAATTGAATGAAGTTATCATGTTGCCAAATAAAGAAATAGTTAATAGCGCATTTGGGTGTATATTTTGCACTATTTTAAGGAAAGCTTTTCTTGGCTAAGTCTATAGAACAAATAGTATTAGTGCCTAAGGTCTCCCAAAGGCAAATTATATATATAGAATATATATATGTGTATATATATATATATATATATATATATATATATATATATATATATATATGTCCTCAGAATAAAATGAAAAACATGAATCTATTTAAGATCCTACCCCCCTCCCATCCCCGCTATGACAAAATCGTCGCTACGCCATTGCGCAACAGGATGGAAATTTCTTCTGGCTTCAGTATGGGCTAATTAATGTTATTATACCTGGGAAACGTGAGTCGCTATCTTGTAGTCCGCGATAGTTTAGCAGCCTTATTACAAATAAGTATACTGAGAACTTCAGCAAATTGAATCAGATATTCTGTAAGTGTATTTCATTGCGGAGATCAATACCCACTCTCAAGACCCGTTAGCGGAAGTTTAACTGCTAGTAAGAAGAAGAAATATGATGTTGTCCTTAAGTAAAATAGCTACAAATCACACTTCTTTTCCCTAAGTTACAGATTCTGCAAATAATTAACTGTTCGGCATATCCAAATTGCCAAGGTCCTCCTTCCTTTATGCTGAATATAGCATAGTACGTCCACATCAGCAATGTAGTAAACTTATTACATCGGATTTAAAATATCTAAGGCGTAATGAATTTCGTTTCATTATAAATCCTTTATATTATATTTTCTCAATTCCATACTTCCTCTCATACACATAGTAGCGCGCTTATTTCCGTCGTGTTATAGGAAGGGGCCATTTTTTACAGTTCCTAGAACTATAATGATACCTTTCTCAAACGAAAATAAACGTTTAAATTAAGTATTGCAAAACATCTGCAAACGGCTTTTCGCGGATGATGCTGTAGTATACAGAGAAGTTGCAGCATTAGAAAATTGTAGCGAAATGCAGGAAGATCTGCAGCGGATAGGCACTTGGTGCAGGGAGTGGCAACTGTCCCTTAACATAGACAAATGTAATGTATTGCGAATACATAGAAAGAAGGATCCTTTATTGTATGATTATATGATAGCGGAACAAACACTGGTAGCAGTTACTTCTGTAAAATATCTGTTAGTATGCTTGCGGAACGATTTGAAGTGGAATGATTATATAAAATTAATTGTTGGTAAGGCGGGTACCAGGTTGAGATTCATTGGGAGAGTGCTTAGAAAATGTAGTCCATCAACAAAGGAGGTGGCTTACAAAACTCTCGTTCGACCTATACTTGAGTATTGCTCATCAGTGTGGGATCCGTACCGGATCGGGTTGACGGAGAAGATAGAGAAGATCCAAAGAAGAGCGGCGCGTTTCGTCACAAGGTTATCTGGTAACCGTGATAGCGTTACGGAGATGTTTAATGAACTCAAGTGGCAGACTCTGCAAGAGAGGCGCTCTGCATCGCGGTGTAGATTGCTCGCCAGGTTTCGAGAGGGTGCGTTTCTGGATGAGGTATCGAATATATTGCTTCCCCCTACTTATACCTCCCGAGGAGATCACGAATGTAAAATTAGAGAGATTAGAGCGCGCACGGAGGCTTTCACACAGTCGTTCTTCCCGCGAACCATACGCGACTGGAACAGGAAAGGGAGGTAATGACAGTGGCACGTAAAATGCCCTCCGCCACACACCTTTGGGTGGCTTGCGGAGTATAAATGTAGATGTAGATGTAGACAAACGGTGCCACACACTCCAGTAATGACAAACAATTATCATCACATCAGAATTAAATTAAAGGTTAAAATCATCAGACGCCACCAACTATACTACTCAATTTTGGTTGTAATTTAATTAGTGGTTTCATGTGTGTTGCGGAGGTGACGGGGGATACCAACCAGAAAGTGATAATGCCCCGGTGTAGATGTACTGTTCCACAATTTTTGATGGTCGTAATTGTAAAGAAATCAGGCACTGACAATTTTCACAAAGATGGAGTATTCCGTTGTAAGGGACTTCTTCGTACTGTGAACGGTTCTTCCGGCACGAATGCAGCAGAGAGGCGACAGAGATAAAGTTCTGGCTATTAAAAGAGGTCAGTGAACACAACTACTAAACGCTCCCAAAACTGTACAGGTAAGCACAACCAGTTTGGCTGCGAAATATAATGCTCACTGCATAGGCGGGAATTTATTTTTAAAAAAACCCGTGGTTAATAACCCCCACATCATGCGCTGTGCCGCACAGGGATCCAAGTTCTCCTGCTCGAGTCACTTTTCCGTCGCCGGTACAGTCGGTCTCCAGATCACACGGTGGTACCGTTCTAACGGCTTTCTGAGACACACTAACTCAGTGCTACAGGCACCTGAAATGCCGGTTGGACGAAGAACAGATAGTAATACTGTTGCTCGATAGTTTCGACAGTTACGGTGGTAAATCAAAGTGACGATCGTATTGTGAACACCGATGCCCCTATATCGTCGCTGAAGTAACCTGCTACGTTCCGAAAGGCATGCTTGACCGTTAGTATATCTCTCACTCCCCCTCAGTTATGAATTTTATTTCCTAGCGTTATGATCTCTTATAAACATGTGTGTGGCTTTTCTGTCGTATCCACGAATTTTGCTACCTATTTCAGCGCCTTTTTTCTCTTTTCATACTGTGGGCCTATTTGTTAATGTGTATATCGGTCTGTATGATAATATACTTAATTAGGTGAGTCTGTGGTCGACTCTTATTTAGACAGAGTTGTGCTATCCCCTTCCACCCTTAATCTATCCACTGTGACTTTCAAGCTATTGTGTAAACACGTCTATAGTAGGAAATGAATTCCGTGTATCAGGCAGTCAGGCCAGGAAACGGGATGGTAGATGCTCATTTCGAACCCACACAACTGGGAGCACCGTTTCGCCTTTTCGCACTGATGTATATCGGAACTACAAACTGTTTTTGTTCGTTTCACATTCGAGTCCGTATGGCATCAATGAGACTCAAATGTTTAATTTGCTATCGGATGCTTACCTCATAATGATCAGCCTTCTGCCAGTTCGTTTTTTCCGTTCTTTCAACAGTTTCTTTGTGCTAAAACTACTGATATTTTAATTTCCAAAACATAAAAATATGAAATCCTTTAACTGCCTTGATCATAGTAAAGCATTACTTGAATACTGGTTATTTGTTTCGGTTGCTAAACAACTGTCTTCAGATCACTCACCTAGAGACTCCATGTCCATGTAGACTCTAGCCTAGAATGTCATCGTCTGATATTGTATTTCAGATTAAGCTCGACAATATCCCAACTTTTCAATATAAAGTAAGTTATGCCCACAAAGATACATTCTTTTGAGAAATTGGCTCAATGAAGAGATTAGTCCGAGATAAAGTATCATACAGTGACATTCTAGCATACACTGACATCTAGGATCTCTATCGCGAATGCGATCGACAATAGTAAGCAAGTGTACGGTAATGCATTATTACCATCAAAACTATGAAATAATTTTATGTAGGTGGCCGAGCGGTTCTAGGCGCTACAGTCTGGAACCGCGTGACCGCTACGGTCGCAGGTTCGAATCCTGCCTCGGGCATGAATGTGTGTGATGTCCTTAGGTTAGTTAGGTTTAAGTAGTTTTAAGTTCTAGGGGACTGATGACCTCAGAAGTTGAGTTCCATAGTGCTCAGAGCCATTTGAACCATTTGAGCCAAATTTATAAATGAAAATTATCGTTTAATAATTACTTCGAATCCCTTCTCTCTGTTACCTGATGGTGTCAGATCTTACTATTTTAATTTCAGTTGCTTCATATTAATGGTATATATTCCTAGTATGGTATTATCTTCTACTGTCTCTAGCTTCATCATGATTAACATAATTCTCTTGAAGTTGGGTTTCGGGATTTTCCATTCACTGAACTTCGAAAATGATTTTTACATATGCGGAAATTAACAGATCTGCTATTCCCATTTCTACAAATATTAATATGGGTGAAATACACAATGAACTACTTATCATTTTTATTTGCATTCCAGTTACTTTCAACGAGAGAAGTTTTAGGTTTGGTGTCGTATGTATATGCATAAGGACTAAGAAGTAAACAACACACACACACCATTGAGACGGAAGACATTTTGTGCATGTGAAATCATCATCACAAAATTGAACAACGGTCTGTCAACACCTCATTCCTGTCGAGGGCAACGTTCTATCTAAATGTATCAAATATGTAAGGTTGTGGGATATTACGTATCAGAGGACATTTCTACATCTACATCTACATCTACATCCCTACTCCACAAGCCACCTGACGGTGTGTGGCGGAGGGTACCCTGAGTACCTCTATCGGTTCTCCATTCAATTCCAGTCTCGTATTGTTCGTGGAAAGAAGGATTGTTGGTATGCTTCGGTGTGGGCTCTAATCTCTCTGATTTTATCCTCATGGTCTCTTCGCGAGATATACGTAGGAGGGAGCAATATACTGCTTGACTCTTCGGTGAAGGTATGTTCTCGAAACTTTAACAAAAGCCCGTACCGAACTACTGAGCGTCTCTCCTGCAGAGTCTTCCACTGGAGTTTTATCTATCATCTCCGTAACTCTTTCGCGATTACCAAATGATCCTGTAACGAAGCGCGCTGTCTCTATTGGATCTTCTCTATCTCTTCTATGAAGCCTATCTGGTACGGATCCCACACTGCTGAGCAGTATTCAAGCAGTGGGCGAACAAGGTTGCTGTAACCTGCTTCGTTTGTTTTCGGATTGCATTTCCTTAGGATTCTTCCAATGAATCTCAGTCTGGCATCTGCTTTACCGACGATCAACTTTATATGATCATTCCATTTTAAATCACTCCTAATGCGTACTCCCAGATAATTTATGGAATTAACTGCTTCCAGTTGCTGACCTGCTATTTTGTAGCTAAATGATAAGGGATCTATCTTTCTATGTATTCGCAGCACATTACAC
The DNA here is from genome assembly GCF_021461395.2 of Schistocerca americana. Classification (NCBI taxonomy): domain Eukaryota; kingdom Metazoa; phylum Arthropoda; class Insecta; order Orthoptera; family Acrididae; genus Schistocerca; species Schistocerca americana. The sequence continues at coordinate 957,002,346 of NC_060119.1, read as the reverse complement.
CTGTCTACATTGAGATTCAATTGCCATTCCTTGCACCACCAACGTGGTGTCAGGGAATGGTATTGAGTTCTGAGTTATAAACAAAACCTCAAGCGTCATTGGCGCGGTGATGGAAAAGGGTATTGAAGTGAAAAATCAGTCTGGAATTCGTTTTACTAATTGTCAGTCACAGGCTATCTGGGCAAATATTTTGTTTGGATCACCCTCAATGCTGACACTACCTTGCGACTGGACTTCATAACTCACTTCCAAACGACTATTAATTTTGACAGGAGATTCATCACGATTCATGTTGAAGGCTTGACGATTAAGTTACGGTTCAGTGAATACATGAATAAAGACAGATTGATCAAAAATTACTGGTCGTGATTTGCGATTACTTGCCGGAATTACTTGCTAGACAGAATCCTTTGAACGAGATGTCAATGATAACGAGGTTAACATTTTTGGTGCAATAACTGGGAAACTCAAGCTAACTGAATCGCCTAAGGAGATCAGTCATCTCAGGAACAAGTTGGTGCATAAAGAGCTAGGAAAGATGTGCTACCTGTGCTGCCCAAAAAACGTCGGAATTGGGATGTCTTATCAGAGGATTTTCAAGATTTGATTAACAGGCTGTCACGTGAAGCCACAGGTATAGCACGTCTTCTGGTTTTAAAGGAACAGGGGTCAGCTGTAAAGATTAAGGAGTTGAATAGCTTTTCACCCACTTAGAGGAACAGAAACCAAGAAATTGTTCACCTGCCGATTTTATTAAAACGGTGAGCGGCCCAGATGGGGAAGGACAATCAGTAAAGTGCGCTCTGTTTCATACATCTGGAGATAGGATATAAAGTCTTAGTTAAGTCACATCATTTATCGAGGAACCAGAAGTTCGTGCGCCATAAAAGTTTTAATATAAGTTATGGACAGATTCGAGTACGTGCAGTTATATAACCGAATGCGGTCAATGAAGAAATGCTACGCTCAAGGAAATAGATATTGTGGTGTACATCACATATCTAACCTTAACAAGTTCCAAGAACAAACTGATGAACGAGGATCTGGATGTATGGTGCCAGATTAGCTTTAACATCAACAGCATATTAAGGATTATTTTTTATTCATGTTTCAGCTTTCACTAATTAAATCAAATGTTCAAATGTGAGTGAAATCTTATGAGACTTAACTGCTAGGGTCATCAGTCCCTAAGCTTATACACTACTTAACCTAAATTATCCTAAAGACAAACACACACACCCATGCCCGAGGGAGGACTCGAACCTCCGCCGGGACGAGCCGCACAGTCCATGACTGCATCGTCCAGACCGCTCGGCTAATCCCGCGCGGCTTTCACTAATTAGAAGTCTCTGTTCTTTAAGTACGTTGCATTGCAGAAGGAGATCCTGGGTGAGGGTAAAATTTTGAAATCCCTGGCCCGCGCCGAGCCTAGCCAAAGCAGACCCGTGTGTAACATCTGCATTGTATGGAACATCGACTTTCAGCACACTGAGACTGCAGAAAGTAGCGAGGTGGCAGCCCAAAACGAAAGGCTGGGGCACTGTAGCGTGCCGAAGAATGCTGATAGGTCCACAAAACCCCCTCACATTTGTCCACCCCCGCCAAAGGATAACGGACATTTACCAGATGACTACTATCCCCGAAATAGCAGCAACCTGGGCTACCGGACTTTGGTAGTGTAAGCTGCTGACCTATTCCCCGCTGATCTGAAGACTTCGAGCTCTCTACCACCTGTTTACTGTGTTGAAACTGATCGTGTTTGGTGCACTGTCGATGTGTTTCTGTTCGTGGAAGGCTTGCTGGCTCCTGCTGCTCCCTACTCACGTCTGTGAATGGACACCAGCTCCACACACTTCCTCTGAGCGAGAGGCAACGACGTAACTCTGCACAACCATCGCTGTCCCGTGCAAAGCTGCTGGGACCTTTCTTGGGTACCATCTTCGATGTCTACGAATGCACCCTAGTAAACAGCTATGTTGTGCCGTTTACCGTCAGTGCCCAATGGCACGCCTACCAGCAGTTGGACTGGACACTTTACTTAATCCTGCTTCTTCTGTGCCGGTATCTCTGACCTCTGTGCCGCGCTCGTGACTGCTTGGGTGGACTGACCAGCTCATTTAAATCCTATGTGCCGCTTCCGCTGCCGTCGCCACAGCCGCAAAGAAGATGGTCCAATGTATAATCAAAGAATACATGTGCAACTAGCTAATGTTTTGCTAGGAGAGCAGTCCCGGACACCCGAAATGCCCTTACCACTGCACTCCACGCTTCAACATCGTGCATCAGTAGTGCTCACATCCCACCGACTTCTACATGTAGCTGTCAGAACCGTCTGCCACGTCAGGACTTCATCAACAATGGAAAAGTGTGCAGCATCAGTCGGCGTCGCCTGCGTTGACTTGCAGTCCGACGCAATGCAGTGCGGTGAGTGAACAATTTTCTAATGGTGTTCTTTTTGTATTCATTTGGTTGTGGCCATTTCGCATCACAGAGACATTCATTTTATTTTAAATCATCAGTGTTCTGACTGGTTTGATGCGGCTCGTCACGAATTTCTCTCCTCTTCATCTCAGGTAACGTTTACAATCTACGTCCTCAATTATGTGCTGGATGTATTCCAATAACTGTCTTCCTCTACAGTTTTTGCTCTCTACAGCTCCCTCTTGTAACATGGAAGTCAGTCCCTGATGTCTTAACACATGTCTTATCATCCTGTCTCTTCCCCTTACCAGGATTTTCCATACATCCCTTTAATCTTCGATTCTGTGCAGAACATCCTCATTCCTTACCTTATCAGCCTACCTAATTATCAAAATTCATCAGCAGCACCACATCTTAGTTGCATAGATTCTCTTCTATCCCTATTTTCCAACAGTCCATGTTTCACTACTATACAATGCTGTGCTCCAAACGTATATTCTCGGAAATTTCTTCTTCAAATTAAGGCCTACGTAGACTTTTCTTGGGCAGGAATACCCTATTTGCCATTGCTGGTCTGCTTCTGAAGTCCTCCTTACTCTGTCCGTCACTAGTAATTTTACTGCCTAGGTAGCAGAATTCCTTAACTTCATCTACTTCGTAACTATCAATCCTGATGTTAAGTTTCTCGCTGTTCTCATTTATACTACTTCTCATTACTTTCGTCTTTCTTCGATTTATACTCAATCCATAACCTATACTCATTAGACTGTCCATTCCATTCAGCAGATCATCTAATTTTAATTCACTTTAACTCAGGATTGCAATGTCATAAGCGAATAATACCATTGATACCCTTTCACCTCGGATTTTAATTCCAATCCTGAACGTTTCTTTTATTTATATCATTGCTTCTTCAATGTGCAGATCGAACTGTAGGGGTGAAAGACAACTTATATATCTTACACACTTTTTAATCTGAGAATTTCGTTGTTGGTCGTCCACTTTTCTTATTCCCTCTTGGTTCTTGCACATGTTACCCGTTCCTCCCCACAGTTTATCAGTTACTTTTCTCAGAATTTTTAACATCTTGCACAATTTTACGTTGTGAAACGTTTTTTCTAGGTCTACAAATCCTGTGAACGTATCTTGATTTTTCTTTATTGTTGCTTCCATTATCAACGGCAACTTCAGATTTGCCTTTCTGGTACCTTTATCTTTCCTAAAGCCAAACTGGTCATCATCTAACACATCTTCAATTTTCCATTCTTCTGTATATTATTCTTGTCAGCAGCTTGGATGCATGAGCTGTTAAGTTGATTGTGCGATAATTCTCGCATTTGTCATCTCTTGCAGTCTCCGGAATTGTGTGGATTACATTTTTCCAAAAGTCAAATTGTATATTGCCAGATTAACACATTCTTCAAATAGAGTATTCATTTTCATGCCACTTCCCCTAATAATTTTAGAAATCCTGGAGGAACGTTATCGATCCCTTCGCTCTTATCTGATCTTAAGTCATCCAAAGCTCTCTTAAATTTTGATTCTAATACTGGATCCCCTATCTCTTCTCAATCGACTTCTACTTCTCCTTCTATCACATCAGACAAATGTTTTCACTCGTAATGTTACCAACCTAGCTTTTGACTTCACTGAAGGTTGTTTTGACTTTCCTACATGCCAAGTCACTTCTTCCCACTGTCATTTCTTTTTCGATTTTTTCGTATTTTTCATGGTGCCAATTCGTCTTAGCTTCCCTGCACCTCCTCCTTATTTCATTCCTCAGTGACTTGTATTTATGTATTCCTGAATTTCCCTGAACATTTTGGTACTTCTTTCTTTCATCGATCAGCTGAAGTATTTCTTCTGTTACCAATGGTTCCTTCGCAGAAAACTTATTTATACCTTTCCAACTTCTGTGATTGGCCTTTTTACAGGTGTCCATTTCTTTTCAACTTTACTGCCTACCGAGCTATTCGTTATTGCTGTATCTATAGCCTTTGAGAACTTCAAGCATATCTCGTCACTCCTCTGTACTATTGTAACCCACTTCTTTGCGTACTAATTCTTCCTTACTCATCTCCTAAACATCATCCTACTCTTCGTCCTAACTGATTTGTGATCTGAGTCCATATCTGCTCCTGGGTACTCCTTTCAACCCAGGATCTCATTTCGGAATCTCTGTCTGACCATCATGTAATCTAACTGAACTCTTTCCGTATCACCCGGCCTATTCTAAGTAGAGCATGCGTATTACTATCTGAATTTTACTGCAGAACTCAGTCTTTCTCCTCTATCATTCCTTGTGCCAAACCTACATTCTCTTGTAACCTTGTCTTCTACTCCTTCCCCTACAACTGCATTCCAGTCCACCACGACCATTAAATTTTCATCTTCCTTTGCGTACTGTAGTACCCTTTCAGTATCCTCATATACTTACTCTATCTCTTCATCTTCAGCTTGCGATGTCTCCATGTGTACCTCAACTATCGTTGTTGGTGTTGGTTTGCTGTTGATTCTCATAAGAAGAACTCTATCACTGAACTGTACACAGTAACACACTCTTTTTTCCTACCTTCCTATTCGTGATGAATTCCACTCCCGTTGTACTATTTTTCTGCTGCTGTTACTATTACCCTATACTCATCTTACCAGGAATCCTTTCCATTTGACTTCAGTGACCCTTGCTGTATCTAGATTGAGTCTTCGCATTTTCCTTTTCAGACTTTCTAGATTCCCTACCATATTCAAGCTTCTGACATTCCACATCCCGAATCATAGAACGTTATCATTGATTATTCAATCTTTTTCTCATAGTCACCTCCCCCTTGCAGTCCCCTCGCGGAGATCTGAATGGGGACTATTCCGGAATCTTTTCCAATCATCATCATGACACTTTTTTTAATTACATGCCTCATGTCCTGTGGATACACGTTATGTGTTTCTAACAATGTGGTTTCCATTGCCTTCTGCATCCTCATACCGTTCATCATTCCTGATTCTTCCGCCTTTAGATTCAGTTTCCCACCCCCAAGGGCAAGGCAGTGCCCTGAACCTCTGTCGTGTCTTCCAACATCTTTGACAAGGCCGTTGGCCTTTAAATGTTGTTTGTTAGGCCACAAGAGGCTGCAGATTTGTCATAACGTAGGTGAAACTGCGGGAAGAAGTATTCTGTTATCTCTCAGGGCACAAGTTACCATTAACCACAGCAGTGTTATTTGTGTCCATGAGTAATTTGTAGAAAGTTTGGTCATTTGGCCCAGAACTGTTTTGCCGCCCAGTGGTCGTGATATGGGGTAAAAACGTACTTAATTTATTTTTGTATGTGTTGTAGAGTAGTTTTTGACATCTTTTTCTTTCGTTTCAAAGGCAGTTGTAGAATGCATGAAATACTGGACGCACATGCAGCTACTAAGGGTGAGGGTGTTTAATCGGCAGAGGTATCTAGGAAGCTGGCATTCAATCATCAGCAAAAAAAGGAGCAATGACAAATCACGTAGGCAATTGGAGCAAATACAGGTTGTTCTACAGAAGATATAATCTTTATCAGTTGAAGTAAAATTAGTATTGACTGAAACCTATCATTCTGTGGATCCAGTAGCTGATAATTTCACGAAGACTTTCTCCGGGAAAACAAGGAGGATGTAATTGTGTTTATTAACGATGTTGTAGAGACCGCCAAATTGAGTAATTGGTCAGACAAGACATGTCTACGTACACCAAAATAGAAGAAAGAATGATGCAGAACGAAGCAATTATCCGACAGCGAAGTTGGCTGGCATCCCACCGTTGTCAGAGGACAATACAGGTCATCTCTTGTTTCCGACGCTGAGTTCGAAGTGGGGCTCATCAATGAAGATAATTATACTCCATTAAATGGGATTCCAGGCCGATACGGTTGAAAACTTGTTTCTTGGTCTATGGAGGTCAAGGGCAGTTGGTGCAAGGGGTGCCATGAGCTCAACTTCTTTTGCATTAGCCACCTAATAATGGTCGTTGATGTCACTGAAGCACCAGTGGCACATCGGGTCCACGATAATAATGAACCGGGTGTTCCGAGAGCCTCTCTGACGGTTGCTCGGTCCTCATGGTCTGTCGTCTCTCTAGACACTGTGCTCAGCTATGGTTCACCAATTCCTGCCAACATCGGCTAATAGTAGTATCGCTCCTATTCAACTGTGGACCAGTTCACCGACTACTTCAACCGGCTCGTCTGAGCCAAACTACACGTCCTCTCTCAAATGCTGACACCTGTGCATATCGTTCATTTTCCTAACTGCGAGGCATAGTTATTATCCAACTGAGTACACGGAATGAAATTCGTACACTCTTTTACCGACGTGTCCGCTGTTTACTATCCATGCCAAATGCGCAATGGAATTTCCCCGTAGCGTCACAAATTCATCCATTGCCCACCAAAGTTTACAAATTTGCATTTTTCATCGACCAATTTCCACTACTCCCAAGTGGTGCGTTCATTTTCCTAACTGCGAGGCATAGTTATTATCCAACTGAGTACACGGAATGAAATTCGTACACTCTTTTACCGACATGTCCGCTGTTTACTATCCATGCCAAATGCGCAATGGAATTTCCCCGTAGCGTCACAAATTCATCCATCGCCCACCAAAGTTTACAAATTTGCATTTTTCATCGACCAATTTCCACTACTCCCAAGTGGTGCGTTCATTTTCCTAACTGCGAGGCACAGTTATTATCCAACTGAGTACACGGAATGAAATTCGTACACTCTTTTACCGACATGTCCGCTGTTTACTATCCATGCCAAATGCGCAATGGAATTTCCCCGTAGCGTCACAAATTCATCCATCGCCCACCAAAGTTTACAAATTTGCATTTTTCATCGACCAATTTCCACTACTCCCAAGTGGTGCGTTCATTTTTCTAACTGCGAGGCATAGTTATTATCCAACTGAGTACACGGAATGAAATTCGTACACTCTTTTACCGACATGTCCGCTGTTTACTATCCATGCCAAATGCGCAATGGAATTTCCCCGTAGCGTCACAAATTCATCCATCGCCCACCAAAGTTTACAAATTTGCATTTTTCATCGACCAATTTCCACTACTCCCAAGTGGTGCGCGGTTTTCTATTTGTTGTCTTTTCTTTGTATTGAACGTGTTTATGAGTAATGAGCGAGTCTCAGACATACTATATGAATCATGAAGCACTTAGTACAGCACGCTCGTTGTGAGGGTTAGCAGCAATTAGCTGTGGGCTTGCAGTAGCATTACCGGAAGCAGAATAGTAAGAGGTCTTTCAGGGAGAAACTTAGCTGTTTGATACAGAAAGTCTACGAATCTGCGGAATCCTTCTCAGAAACCGAAAGAATAATGCACAAATATATGAGCTGACGTGGAGTCGAGAGGCTGACAGAACCATCCTGCCTCAACCTGGAAAGATGGCTCTCTGACATGTCACGCAGAGTTAGGATGGTGAAACCGTCTGCCCGGCCGTTACGATCGTCACACAGTTAGAGGAAGTCGATATTGCTACAAAAGGCCGTGGTGCCTATGGAGCCTTCCCTTCTGAAACAAAATGTCCCTTCGGAAACAAAATGTTACAGCTGCGGACGTAAGGGCCGTCTGCAGGAGCTACGTCGTCAGCCGGAGTGCTACGATGTGCGCGAGTCGGACATAACTCACGGGAATGTAGAAATAACAAGCAGGAAAAACAGTATCGGTTGTTAAACATAAAAGGGAACAAATCGCCAGTCATATAATATTCCCAGTGTGACATAATATATTACACAGACGTAAGCGAGACGGGCCAATGATTCTTAAGCTTTGTACTGCGCAAGGATCGTAAGTTTTTTTATAGTGGGGGGGGGGAGATGAAGGCATTCTTAATAGACGGATGTGGTTGATAAAAATGACATCCTGGTTACTAGCATGCGATAACAAAGAGAATTTTTTTTTCCTTTGCCGTTTTATGTTACTGCAGTTAAATGAGTAACCACACTATCACAGATCTGATTTAGGAGAATGCCAGATACAGTGAAACAATGGCGAAAAACAGGGTCATGACTCGTGCAAAACTGTTCCAGGAGAGTGTAGGTAATCTTATCAGGTAGACCGGTTTGGTTTTCTTTCTGATATTTGTCATCTTTAGGGTGGTGAAGATTAGTTTTGCATATTTTGCGCAGCCTGTGATTTGTTGGAGCGAAAAAAATTGGGTGTAGAGAGGTGGTGGAACGTTTCTAGTTTGTGTGTTTTGTAAATAGATTATCTTGTAAGGTCTTGGAAATTTTGAGGGTTGTGCCAAATGGAACGAGGTATTTCTTCCATTACGTATGGTGCCTGATTGTTACATACAGCTTCGGGAGAGTAAAGAGCATTTTACACACTTCGTTGTCATATGTGGATGTCTCACAAACTTACATAAGCCTTAATTTTAGGAACGAACATATTAGAATGTACCTCAGGAGCACAGGATTGTATGGTACTGAATTACAGACAGTGGGAAATCTGGAGCAGAATAATATAGAAATGTTTGAGATTTGTTGGTAAAGAAGATTGATGAAAACTCCTAAGCTACTGGAGGCAACTGTAGAGGTCAAACACTGAAATAGTGTGGTGGAAGACAGAGATTGGAATACATCCAACAAACAAGTGGGTGCAGGTGATACTATGAGAGGAAGAGAGACCTGAAGAATAAACAAAGTAGATGGGAGAGCGAGTGAGAGAGTGAGACCGACAGTGAGAACAAGAGAGAGCAGGACTGAGAGTATGAGGGAGGGGGAGAGGGAATGGGTGGGGAAGGGGGAGAGGCAGAGAGAAATTTTGGGGGATGAAAGGAGAGGGAAAGGAGGAGGGATGGAGAGGGAGAGTAGGTGTGAGTGTGAAGGAGTGGAGTGAGGGGAGGGAGTGTGAGAGGGGAGGGTGAGAGAGGGTGAAGAGGGGTGAGAAGTATAGACAGGGAGAGGAAGAGAAGAGAGGGGGAGAAAGGGTAAAGGCAGAGGGAGAGATAGGGGTGGAGGCAGAAAGAGAGAAGAGAGCCTCCTTCTTAGAGCCACACTGACTTTCCTCATGGAATGATAATTCCTTGGTTTTTCGAGATGACCCTGCTCCATCAGCAATGAAAGCGAGGTACTCATGATAGTTATCTATTCACAGAACTTAAGAATTCTGAAGAAAGCAAGTCATTAGCGGGAACGACTAAATGACTACAGAATATTCTGTTTTAGCATCCTGACCACCTCGATATGATCAGTCTTTCATTATACACTCAGCATCATGATGACAGAAATAAATGAAGTACTTGCTTTAAAGAAAATGTGGGTCACACTACACAAGTACTGTGACTGTGCAGTAGCAAAATGAGAGCAAAGCGAGCCATTCCGGATATAGAGTGGCCAATGAATGACCATAGTGACTAAATGATGACATTATCGCAGTTATTGATTTATAATTACTCGAATACTGTGCGATTCATCACTTACAGTACTCGTATATATTGTGCAAATAATTGAAAAGAAACATATGCCTGCAGCTGATGTCACAGTGAATAAACAGTTTTCCTTTTTATTACAGAAGAAGACAACGTAACCACATGCATCGTTAACTGTGGTTTTTCGTCTCATAACATACATCTACATCTACATGGATAATCTGCAAATCACATTCAAGTGCCTGCCAGAGGGGTTAATCGAACCATCTTCACAATTCTCTATTATTCCTATCTCGTATAGCGCGCGGAAAGAATGAACACCTTATCTTTCCGTGTGAGCTGTGATTTCCCTTATTTCATCGTGGTGATCGTTCCTCCCTATGCAGGTCGGTGTCAACAAAATATTTTCGCATTCGGAGGAGAAAGTTGGTGATTGGAATTTCGTGAGAAGATTCCATCGCAACGAAAGACGCCTTTCTTTTAATGATTTGCAACCGAACTCCCGCATCATTTCTGTTACACTCTCTCCCATATTTCACGATAATACAAAGCATGCCGCCTTTCTTTGAACTTTTTCGATATACTCCGTCAGTCCCATCTGATAAGGATCTCTCACCTCGCAGCAGTATTCTAAAAGAGGACTTACAAGCGTAGTGTAGGCGGTCTCCTTAGTAGGTCTGTTACATTTTCTAAGTGTCCTACCAATAAAACGCAGTCTTCGGTTAGCCTTCCCCACAACATTTTCTATGTGTTCCTTCCAATTTAAGTTGTTCATAATTATAATACTTAGGTATTTAGTTGAATTTACGGCTTTTATATTAGAGTGATTTATTGTGTAACCGAAGTTTAACGAGTTCATTTTAGCACTCATGTGGATGACCTCACACTTTTCAGTATTTAGTGTCAATTGCCACTTTTCGCACCATTCAGATATATTTCTAAATCATGAGCTAATCATTTGAGTAGAGTACAGGAGACACGTCAGAGTATGGTTTATACAATTTCATGAATATAAAACTATGGTTAATAATATGATTTAAACATAAATATAATTTTTTCTGAAAAGATACGCTCACATGTTTGCATAAAAATACAATTGGCAAACTACATCGTGCCCGAATATTCATTCATCATTCATAAATCCTACCACTGAAAAATGGTTCAAATGGCTTTGAGCACTATGGGACTTAACAGCTGTGGTCATCAGTCCTCTAGAATTTAGAACTACTTAAACCTAACTAACCTAAGGACATCACACACATCCATGCCCGAGGCAGGATTCGAACCTGCGACCGTAGCAGTCTCGCGGTTCCGGACTGCACGCCTAGAACCGCGAGACCACCGCGGCCGGCCTACCACTGAGCAGTAGCATTTATGAAGTAGAGTATCGTGCAGCTTTCTTCTCAGTGAACCTAGTTTCATACTCAGAATATTCTTGGTTTTTAGTTTACTGTAAATTTTCATTCCAAAGTACTGGGGAGTTTGAGCACATAATATTAAACGATGAGCAGGCAGTATAGAATTTTCTTCATTTCTTGTATTGTAAGTGTGATCAAAGCAGTTCTCCTGGATTAATTCCAAATTGTTGAATAGAAAATTCATAATACCATAGATATACAGGGAGGGTAATGTTAATAATTTCAGATTTTTAAATAATGAGTGATATGTTTTTCTGGGATATCCAGCGCACTCTGCGATTTCACTATGTGCATTAAGTTGCACGAATTTCTCCAAAAAGCAATACCATACCTTACAACTGACTGGAAGTATCTATTGTAAGCAATTTTCCTTGTACCCGCGTCAGTGGCATTAGCTACTACTTGCAATGAAAATGCAAGGCTATATAGTTTCTTTAATACATATTCAACATGATTATACCAATTTAAATTCTTCTCTACGTTTAATCCTAAAAATTTCACAGAATTCAGATCCTCTAGTTTTTCAGTTTGGTGATTTATAAAATGTTAAACATGGCTGCGAAACAGCAACCATGTAATTCAGAATAGATTGAAAAATCAGCCAAACAGTTTGAAATAAATGTTTATTATCCCTTGACCATGGTTTCGATATATGTAAAAACACCAGGTGATCAAAAGGTCAGTATAGATTTGAAAACTGAATAAATCAAGGCTCTGAGCACTATGGGACTCAACTTCTGTGGTCATCAGTCCCCTAGAACTTAGAACTACTTAAACCTAACTAACCTAAGGACATCACACACATCCATGCCCGAGGCAGGATTCGAACCTGCGACCGTAGCAGTCCCGCAGTTCCGGACTGCGCGCCTAGAACCACGAGACCACCGTGGCCGGCAATAAATCAAGGAATAAAGTAGATAAAGAGGTACAAATTGACACACATGCTTCTAATGACATGGGGTTTTATTAGAATAAAAAAAATACAAAAGTTCAAAAAATGTCAAACAGATGGCGATTCATCTGATCAGAATAGCAATAATTAGCATAACAAAGTAAGACAAAGAAAAGACTATGTTCATTACAGTAAATGCTCAGTATGTCCACCATCATTCCTCAACAATAGCTATAGTCGAGCAATAATGTTGTGAACAGCACTGTAATGCATGTCCGGAGTTATGGGGAGGTATTGGCGTCGGTTGTCTTTCAGCATCCCTAGGGATGTCGGTCGATCACGATACACTTGAGACTTCAGGTAACCCCAAAGCCTATAATCGCACGGACTGAAGTCTGGGGACCTGGCAGGCCAAGCATGACGAAAGTGGCGGGTGAGCACACGATCATCACCAAACGACGCGCGCAAGAGATCTTTCACGCAACTAGCAATATGGGGTGGAGTGCCATCCTGCATAAACGTCGTACGTTCCAGCAGGTGTTTATCTGCCAGACTGGGGATGATGCGATTCTGTAACATATCGCCGTACCTCTCATCCGTCACGGTAGCAGTTACAAAACCAGAATCACGCATTTCCTCGAAGAAAAAAGGACCGATAACGGTAGATGTGGCAAATCCAACCCATACCGCGACTTTCTCGTCGTACAATGGAGTTTCCACAACAGTTCTAGGATTTTCGGTAGTCCAAATTCTGCAGTTGTGGGCGTTGACAGACCCCCCGGAGCGTGAAATAAGCTTCGTCGGTCCACAACATGTTACTCAGCCAATCATCATCTTCCGCCATCTTTTGCCGGCCGGAGTGGCCGAGCGGTTCTAGGCGCTACAGTCTGGAACCGCGCGACCGCTACGGTCTTAGGTTCGAATCCTGCCTCGGGCATGGATGTGTGTGTGATGTCTTTAGGTTAGTTAGGTTTGAGTGGTTCTAAGTTCTAGGGGACTGATGACCACAGCAGTTAAATGCCATAGTGCTCAGAGCCATTTGAACCATCCGCCATCTTTTGAAACGCCCACACCGCAAATGCCCTCCGCTTCACTAAAGCGATGGATTTTGTACTGACAGCATCGGAGGGTACGCCTCAGTGCCAACCAAACAGTAATGTATGGAATGCCGGTGCGACGTGCGACTGCACGAGTACTGACTTCCCCGTGCATAGACGAACCCGCTACAGCCTCCATTTCTTCCTGAACTGTCTCAGCAGCATTACGCCTTGTGCTCTGTCGGCCACTACGGGGTCTACCGTCTAAACAACCCGTGGCTTCGAACTTCTAAATCATTCTCGCCACAGCTGCATTTCTCAACGGACCTTTACCCGTTCGAATCCCCTTCCTACGGCGATAGGATCGTAACGCTGAACTAACACATTCCCCATTCTGATAATACAGCTTCACTAAAAGCACCTTTTCAGGTAACGTCAACATGCTGTGACTGCTTTCGCATCTGATTTTCTCTCTTGTTACAGCTCCTTTTATACACGATTGTCATGCACAGTCACTGGCGTTTTTCTGTCCAGCGCCAGCTGTCGACATTTTGTGAACTTTGTTTTTTTCGGTTCTAATAAAACCCCATGTCATTCAAAGCATGTGTGTCAATTTTTACTTTTCTATCTACATTATTCCGTAGCTTATTAAGTTTTCCAATTTATACTGACTTTTTGATTACCCGGTATCTTCTTCAGGAGTGTTGGACCTAAATATATATACACCTGTTATAATAAAAGAAATATTTTTTACAAACATAATAAAATATTAATAGAAAAATATTTTTGAAGTAAAAGTAATCATTTATTGCATCACATGATGCAATAGGTTTCACAAGACAAAATATTGGCGTATGTTACATCTACCTGAAGTCAGTGACAAAGGCCAACTGCTACATGTACACACACTCAGGCGAGAGGAAACATTTTGCTCCAGAGGGCGCGTAAAAACCACGCCTTCTTTGTGTTGAACAACGGCATTTTATAATAAAGCAAGTATGAAAATTGTTCTCCAAGGCTATTAAAAATATCGAAATTTACGGGTGTACATTCCATATAAAATCATTAATACACTTGCTGACGGAGTAATGTTGTACATAAATTTAGAGTCAGAAGGTGGAGTTCTGTTTACAAATGGTCACTGTTACAATTGCAGTGGGGAAAGAAGATCGAATATAAGTTCAATATCCTCACTATAGGAAAAACTTCCGCGTAACAGTATGGAAGATTAAGAGATAAAAAAGATGGGAAAGCAGTGAACGTTCTAAGCATAAGCACTGCTTCTTGCTGGTGTTAAGTAGCATAAGTTTACATTATAGCAATATGCCAATTTCATACAGAAGTCCACTAGTAAATGCTACAATATTGGAGGGTCACATTAAATATAAAATCTGTAATACATTTATGTAGCACAGTGATACTGCGCATAGCTTTAGTGTGCGTAAGATAACAGAAAACAAAGCTTACTTATGTTACCAAAAAGGTGAAGGACATAATGATTGGATAAAGTTACATTACGGCATAAAAATTTACAACAAAAAGTGACATCACAACATAGAAAGAGGATCTTCTGTTAAACTGTACGAATAGCATTTTTTGGTATGAACTGTACGAACATGTGTTGATAATGCTACGAAAAATAGCACCCAGTGACATGAAATGTCAGGAGCTCGACAGTAGAAAAATTTATTTTGAGGAAACCCCATGTTCACCGACATTTTCGGAGACTGTATGTATCTACTGTGTGATCGTGAGCAGTGGTTTAAATCCATCAAGGAAGTGCTTACTCGAGAGTTGCAACCGATTATTTAAAATGTTACCGTCTTCCTTTGCAAGATGTTTATAAATTTCAAATTCTTCTAATAAATCTGATTTACAGGCTTTTATTTCTTTATGTAAGACTATGGTTTCTTCTAATTCCCACGGAGAATGGCCTGAAAGAAGTAAGTGTTCACCTAACGAAGAATTATGCGAATGTCTTCCTTTCTTACCCAACGGGAGCTCCATATAGCTGGCGTTAATAGCTCTACCCGTTTTCCCTCTATATAGCTAGGGCAATCTTTGCAGACTATTTTATCGACGCCTGAATTAGTGAAAGGATGTTGTTCAGTTTTTAATGTATGTACTAAATTTTTCTTCAGGCTATTGTTCGTATAGAAAGTAACTTTACAAACATATTTTCTAGTCAGAAGACGGGTAATCCTGTAGGCTACATTACCTAGAAATAAACTTGCCATTTCCGTCTTTATTATTCTTCAGTTTGTCATCTAGTGTAGAAAATGTTTTATTTTCCCTTTTGCTGCTAAGTATTGTTGTCGACTACCTCTTGTTTGGAAGCATTATTGCTAACAATAGTCTTAATCAAATTAATTTCTTTCCGAAAATGGTATGTGGAAAATGATGTTGTTAACGCACAACTTATTGCTGAATGGAAAAACGCAGCTTTATGAGCCTGAGGTGGGGAAGAATCTGATGGAATAATATTTTCAGAGCATTTTGTCTTACGATGAATATCGAAAGTGACACTGACATTCTGTATGCGTAATTTCAGATACAGGAAATTTTGGTCACCGTTCTCATTTTGAATTTCTTTTGTGAATTTAATTTTCTCGTGAAGCCGTTGAAGGTGCTAAATATCAAATCGAATTCCTGGTCAGTTCCATCAAATGCAACAATTAGGTCGTCTACATACAGCGCATAAAACCGTATTTAACTAACAACTTCTAACCTGGTTTTGAAAAAGCTTTCTTCAAGGGAATTAATGAGAATGTCAGCGAGGATGCCCGCAAACGGACTACCCGTCGCAAGACCAAAGGATTGAAGATACAATTTACCGTTAAAAGCAAAATAATGGTACTTGAACACTATCTTCAAAAACTCATTAGTTCCGTAATTTTCCTCTCAGTTAACTTTTTATGTAGTAATAAATTCTTTTCAACGATTCTAAATGTCACATCAATCGGGACGTTCGTGTACAGACTTGTAATATAAAAGGATATCAACCTAGTATTAGGAGCACATTTGAGAACTCTCATTTTACTAATCAGGTCATGCCTATTTTTAACGAAAAAATTACTGTCAAAAGTCAAAAGTCCTTTGACTTTACTTTGTAAATGTCAGGCAAACTTATGGTGGGCACTTCCTATACTATTTACGATCGGGTGGATCGGATGCTGGTTCTTGTGAAACTTGAACTATCTTCTTAAGAGGGGAGGCTTTGGATTCATGTGCACTAACCATTTCTTCTGAAATTTTACGAACAATTTTTCAGTGTTGTTTAAGCAGTTCTGATTTTCTTTTTGCAGATTGACGGTGGATCTGTGCTAATTTTGAAAATTCCATTTTCCCCAAAAAATTGTAACATATTGTGCACATACTCATTTGGCTTTATCTGTCTAAGTTAACAAAGCTTCATAATTTTTCAATTTACGACTAATATCATTAATCACTTTCGTTTCTTTACTGGAAACACTACTTTTCTTTTTTCCTTTCTTTTTTTCTGTGATGTTGTTACATCCATGAGCTATCCTAACTTGTTACCTTCTGTGCTTCAGCACTGTCTAGAACAATTTTAAGGTCAACCACAAAATCATCTATTACAGCAAAGTCCTTAAGCCTGGGAGCTACATTGTATTTTAAGCCTTTTAGTAAAGTTAGGCCTTCTTCCATCGAAAAGTTAATCTGACTTTTATTTACTACCCTTTCAAACCACTGATATTCTAGTCTGTTATTTACTGTAACGTTATGATAATTTATCTATGTGCTGTTCTTAAGTTTTGCCAATTTCTTTTCGTGTCTAATTTCAATTGCACATTTACGATTATACAACCAATTGTTGACGCCGTTCCAGCAACATATAACTCGTAATCTTCTGGATTCAACCTGTCTTTATTTTATTACAGCACAACTACTGTGTCAGCTAAAACATGTTGCACTAATTTCTTCTTTATTGCAGGCGTTTTCTCAGACTGCTTACCATTAATCAAAGCTTTCACATTGTCTGGCATCAGGTTCTGCTTTTTACATTGCTTATTAAAATCAGTGCCCATACCTGTTTTTAAAATAATGTCTATATACTTGGTAACTGCCTTTGATGTCTGAGCAGGCACGTATTTCAAAATCTTAAACATGGCTGCGAAGTAGCAACTGTATAATTAAGAACAGACTGAAAAATCAGCCAACCAGTTGCCAACAAAGGTTTATTATCCCTTGACCGTGGTTTCCATATTTGTAAAAATATTTGCTTCAGAAGTATTGGCCCTAAAAATGTTTACATCAGATACCAAACAATTTTTTCCTTTTACAAAACATAGTAAAATATTTATCGAAAAATATTTGTGAAGTGATCTTACTCACTTATTAGATCATGTATCCAACATCTGTCGCAGAAGAAATGGCCACGACTAGTATTCTAAAATAAATGGAATAATGGTCAAAACTTTTTATTGTGTCTAACGCCTCCTGACAAATCAGTAAGGGTTTCCAGCCGGTCAGTGGGCGTCCTCTGCATCACATTTACGATTATACAAACAATTTTTCACGCCGTTTCAGCAAGATATAACTCGTAATCTTCTGCATTCAAACTGTCTTTATTTTATTACAGCAGAACTATTCTGTCAGCTAAAACATGTTGCACTATTTTCTTCTTTATTGCAGGCGTTTTCTCAGACTGCTTACCATATCGAAGATAATTCATATTTGGGCCTCATAACTTCTTAGTATGAAACATACAATATTGAGAGATTGTACACTGAGTGACCTCTGAAATATAAAGTAAGCTTTGTGTTTTAAATTAAGATCCGAGAGCAGCGCAAGAGTGTTAATAATAACTACATACTAAAGATATTTAAAGATATCATTGAACTTCCTCCTATAGAGAGTCCTCGTAAGAGGAAAATTAGTCACCGTATAAATGATTATACAGCGAGTGCCACACTTTATCGACGTCGATGCGTTTTCCCTCTAACGGCAGATCACCGATGGCTGTTTAATGCTGAAATACAGGAATGCGAAAACAATTATCTTCCGTGTGTCACATTACAGGGCACATATCGGCACCTGCTTGTAATCCGTTATGTAAAAGAGTAATCAAATATACTTGTTAAAGGCAGCCACGCGCTAGCGAACAATGGAGCGTGGCGACAAAGAGCAACTTGCCAGCATCGTGTCTGCAAACAATGCGCGCGGGGGCAGCCACGCGTGACGGGTCCCGCACAATAGAGGCTCCGGACTGCCGGGTGGTAATCAGAGCTGGCAGACAAAACACACCAAGTCACAGGCGCCGCCGCAGCCGATAGTGCTAACAGCATTCCCTCACTTCAACCCGCGCTGAATTAGGGCTAACAGTGTACGCACTTGCGGTCGGGAGGAACGCGTAAAATGTAAATCTGTTCCGTGTTTGGAGCTCGTGAGTCCTTCATTACGATGAATGAAGCGGCACCGTTGGGTGTGGGAGAGTACTGTGCGATAGCGGCCTCTGCACTGGGCGGCGGCCTGAAAGGGATTTTCCAGTACAGTAACGACTCTTTCAGAAGCAGCTCGTTACGCTCTGTGGCTTGAATCAGGAGGTCGGTATTTCTATTTCAGCATGGAATTTGCCATTGTGGGCAGTTGTGCAATAGCGTTATTGGCTTTCCGTTGTTGCTGAGATGTGTGAGCTGCAATTCACATTCCAGGTGCTGGAGATATTTGGATGTGTTAATCAGAGAATTTCATGGGTGTTGCACATGCACACTTGTTTCGAAATAATGACACAGCTGTCTAGATTAATACTGTGTGGTGTTGCAAACCATTCAGCTTTTTTCTTTCCTTTTTTTTTCAGGAACCACACTAGAGATTTCACAAATCGCTTCACTAGAACTTCCTTTTTTCTCAACGCCGACAGTTGACTATACGTACGAAACAGCCACAGATGGCTGCTGGGAGCAAGGAGCATCCATGTTTTGCGAATCACTATAAGGCATACGGCAAAGGGTTCTTTTCGATTACGTTTTCTTCTCCTTCTATTCGGCGGTGAGCACAGGGAGCATCTATTATACATACAATTTAATTATCTGTGGTTGACCCTCTAGGTTTTTGTGTAAATCGGTCCAAAAATACATCACGTACCTAACACCTTCTGGGAAATTAAAACTGCGTGCCGGCCCGTGACTCAAACTTTGGACAAAGAGTCCAATTTTAGCACCAGGCAAGTGTTCTGCTGACTGAGCTATCAATGAGAGACTCATGACCACCCACACATCTTTATTTTCGCCAGTACCCCATTTTCTACCTTACAATTTCACAATTCTCCTGTATAATATACGGGACTAGCATTTCTGGAAGAAATATTGTAGCGGAGAATTAGCTTAGTCGCAGCCTAGATGATTGTTTCCTGAATTGAATTTAGCTCCCCACCGGACTGTGTGCTGTGTTGTGAGTTAATGGCAGGTTAAAACTGTGCGCTGGACCGTAAATCGACTTTGAGACCTTTGCGTACCACCCAGAGCAGACTGCACTGCAGAGTGAAAATTCTTCGTGGACAGTATAAAGCATGTTGCTTTATTTTTTCTAATAATTTTATTAGTCTAATTTCGTCTCCAATTCTGTATGGGCAGTGAGCTGTGCGTGGCTCATGTTCCCGCTATCATGTATTTTACACCCTGTTTTTAACGTACATTCACCTCAGTACGTTAATTTAAATTACTGGTGTCACTGAGTTGCTGCATTGCCTGCCCGTGAGCGGCGCTAGTAGCGCGTATCAATATATCCCCTTCGACCATAAATATAATAGACTGGCCCTGACGTCATTTTCGTGGCTCCATCAACTCTGGGCTAAAGTCACGTGAATGTTGGCAAAACATGGTTGTTTCGTGTTGCGCTTATGGCTGCACTCAGCGTTTTGTCGGGGGAAATGGCATTACATTTCACGTGTGTTTCTATTATAGTGCAGATGTGTTTATTGAAATCTGCTGATGTGACTTTTATATGTTTTTTACACTTGAAATAGAGTATCACGTAAATTAAGGTATTGAAAGTGATGCCTGTAAGGTCAGACTCATTTCACATTTTGGAAAGTGTCTGTGATAATTCGGTTACAGAAGTAAGTAAAACCGTTTCTCGTTCCTACTCATTGGTGCACTAAGGATGAAAACCGAAGGCAGCTTTGGATACAGGCCTAAACGGAAATACTTTAAGCCATCTGCACATACGCGCCTTTTTGTATATACAAGTGGGATTATAAGAAGGTAAAAGCACCTATAGTCGACACATGAAGAGAATTTTTTTCTACCTTCTAATACTATTAAATATATGTAGGCTCAAAAATTATTTTCTGAAACTTCAAAGTCTCACCTTTCATCTAAAATATCATTTTTTTAAACTGATAATTTAAACTTTTGTAAAAATATTAGGAACTGAACCTTTGAAGTGCACCTAAAATTGATACTCTAAAATGGACCTGCTCCTAAAGTCGACAATTTTGGCACCTATAGTTGACATAATTCCCATATCCCATTTTCTCTTGTAAGTGACTAGAGCTCAAAAAGCGGCGAATCCAATATTTAAAGTTTTGACACGAGCCCACTCTTACTGTTTGAAAGAATTTTAACGACATTTTACTTTAATTGATAGTTTATAGTAATTTCGTCCCGCTGCCCGCCAGAGGGGCCTTCGATGTATTTGTTAGATTTTATAAATGGTGCTGTGAATAAATCCAGGTCAAATGTAGTTCTGACATAATTTTTCGCAAATAAAAAATAATTTTTGTTGGGAGCGTTTGGCAGTCAGTTGAGAAACGTGGGTAAAATACGATGCAAACATAGGATGACAGACCGCTGATTTGAAATCCCGCCACGTTTTGCCAACAGTCACGTGGTTTATGTTGAAGCCACACCAGCCCTACAGCTTCTGCACAGCAAGGCTAGTCTACTAGTGTATATCCCCTCTCGTAGTATCTTTGCTCGACTGCTATTACATCCCAGTCGTTGTCTGTCGCAAGCCAGTTCGGGTCGTGAGTTCGGACTGCCAGTCAGTTAGAACGTGTCTGGAGCGCAGTGCGGTCCTGCCAGTCGGGGAGTTGCAGTGCGGCACTATTGCAGACGGGTTGCAGGAGTGAGGTCTGCATCGAAATGGCTCACCCGTTCATTGCCGCCACACATCACTTCAGCCGGGCCACGGTCTCGGTGGATCGTCGGTCGGTCGTCCTACCGGACGACGCATTTTACCTCGCCCATTGTTCATGAGTCGGCTGTGTGTGTGTGTGCATCGACTCCCAATTTGTCTTCGTGTGTGCTTAGTTACTGTTGGGTATCGTTCAGGTCTTCGTGCAAGTCTTTGTCTGGTTGTGTGTGTAATTGGCGTTATTTCCACTGGCGACTGTTCCAGACGTTGTCGGCATTCTGAGCCTAGTCGGTCGGTTGGTGCGGACCAGGGAGGATATCTACGTGCGGTGCAGTCGGCTGAGTCCGCTGGCGGTCCCTGCGCAGTTTCGGAACGTGTCCGGCGCTGTACGATCGCTACGAGTTTCGTGGCTCACCGACCCAGTGCGTCAAAGTTGAGTGGTGTGTTAAGTACTCAAGCCACGTCCGTTCATGTTGTGTCGTTCGTTTCGGTGGTTCGCTGTTGGGAAGCTTTTCCTGTGAGCAACACCGAGTGCTTGTAGTGGTGAAATCGAGCCGCCATGAGGTGGAATTAACTGTATTGGATCACTACAATTCAAGTGCACCAGCGGAATTTTCTGCCTTGTGGCACTTACTGTTCCGGTTACCTGCCCTGGCCACTAACGCAATTTCAGGCAGCGTCCTTTCCTTCCCTTTTGTCGCTGTCTAACATGGTGTGTAGTTTTGACAGCTTAATCCATATTTCATTGTGGATAATCACGTTCGTAACAGTCTGGTCTCTTGAGTGTTTATGTACCGATTGGTGGCTAGCAAGCCGTTTGGTCGGTCGGTCCGTGACTGTCTCTTGGTTTGGTTACCGACGGATCAAGTGTAGTTGGGGTCACCACCTGTCTCACCTAAGTGAACGTTAATGTTTCGAGGGCAGACCCCCCCAGAGGCGTCTGAGTGCCGTTGTCAATACTGTTCTTTTCATGGGTGTTTAACGGTCTGTTGGTGATTTATTATAGCCAATGCTTTTAAAGAAAGAATTTTTATTGTGTTATATGTAAATCAATTTAAGTAAAGAAATTGTGGACCTTCAGCCGCTTAAGACCTCGTTCTTAAATTTAGTTATTGTCGTTGAGTTGCTTTTCATTTAGTACACGTTCCCAAATTGAAAACTTAAAGGTTAAGGTATTTTTGAATTTTTAGAAAATTAACCGTGTGCCTTCAGACGCTTAAAGACTTATTCTCAAAATTTCCCCTTAAGCGAAAGCATTGCGGCGTTCTACCTTAAAAGATTATGGTAATATATTTTAAAATTTTGAAATTTAATTGCGGCCTTCAACCGTTTGCATAGTACCTTGTATATGTTTTTCTATCCACTATTGCCTTGAAGTTTCCGCCTAGCTGTGATATTAATTATTTTACTAGCAATTTTAGCTGCATGTCTTCAGTCACTTGAAATTTATCTTGTTGCTTTTTAAGATTTCTTGTTTGGAAGCCTTCAGCCGTGAAAGAATTGGATTTTGAAACTGAGGCCCGAGTCCCGGAATTTTCTAAAGAGTTTTGTGCAGTGAATCAGGCGTCTTCCTTCACACGTCAGTCATCTAAGTTTTCTCAGCATTTCCGTTTCACACCCTAGCCAGTTAAACGGCCATCAGATCATTTGTGTTTCCGTTTATGTGTATGTTCGATATTCCGTATAATTTTCTTTACACACAGCTGTATACTACAGGAGAGAGTGAAAAAGCATGTGGCTCAATGTGCCACGCAGAAATATATACAAACAGTTTCAATAACTCATTAAGGATAGCCATAAACACGTTCATATGCACTGTTCAGTCACATTAATGTGACCAACGCCTATTGCGGCGTCAGCATGCAAGAACCACTCGCAGACATTAGGTGGCAGCACTAGTAATGGAGGATATTTAAAGCGTGTTGGTTGGACGCTCACAACAGTGCAGTCGTTGTCGCAACGAGGAGCCCGCATCTCGTGGTCGTGCGGTAGCGTTCTCGCTTCCCACGCCCGGGTTCCCGGGTTCGATTCCCGGCGGGGTCAGGGATTTTCTCTGCCTCGTGATGGATGGGTGTTGTGTGCTGTCCTTAGGTTAGTTAGGTTTAAGTAGTTCTAAGTTCTAGGGGACTTATGACCACAGCAGTTGAGTCCCATAGTGCTCAGAGCCAAGCAACGAGGAGACGGTGCGATTTATCTAAAAGGCCTTGATGATTGGCTTTCGGGTGAAGAGTTGAAGCATTTCAGAAAGGGCTAAATTTGTGAGCTGCCCACTGTCCGCTGTGTTCTAAATGCACCGTGCACGCAAAATGGCGCTATCCAAAACTGGCGGCGAATCAGCTGTGATGCCCCACGGGCCCTAGGTGACGGGGGTAAACGACCGCTGTGGAGATATGTTCGAGTGAACAGAGATGTAATTGTCGAGTAATTGACCGTCCAGATGAAGCAAGGGGAGACCAACAGTGTCTCTTCAACGACCTTTCAGGAGGCGGCTGGCTCATTCAGCCATGCTGACTACTGTTTATCGAAGGTTGGAACTGACACGTCAGTAACCCCCCACCCCCTCCCCCAAGTGGACGTCCACTAAGTGGCAATAGGTGGCCTTTTCCTATCAATCACGTTTAATGCTCACTTGCACAGATGCCCGTAGGCTTGTACGGACCTGTAACAAGCGTCGAAGGGGCAAGGCCGGAGGAAGAAGCACTACGGTGTGGAGAATGTTTTCATGACGATTCCTAGAGCATCTCGTTTTTCTGAAAGGTACAATGGATCAACACTAGAATCCATCAGCTCTTTGGGACCATGTCTTTTCTCGACATGGTGGCATCTACCAGCAGAACAATGCAATGTGTTACACGGCTCGCACTATACGTGCGTGAATCGTAGAGCACTTGGATGAGTTCATAGTACTCGCTAGGCCACCAACCTCCCTGTATTTTAACACCGTCGTGAATCTGTGGGATCAGCTCTGTCACGTTATTCACGCAGTGGATCCTCATCCAAGAAATCTAGCGCAAAGGGCCACGCACTGGAGTCGGCATGCATCCTATCCTTTGTTGGTCGTCGGGGCTCAGTTGGAAGAGGGCTTCATCAATGCAGACAGTACTACTCCAGTCAATGAGATTCCAGGCAGAAGACGTGAATGCAAACACCCTGGACATTAGCTGCCGAACTAACTGTCACTGGCCAACAAGGTTGATGATCTGGGGAGCCATTTCACTGCATAGGAGGGACCCTTTGGTTGTCATCCGCAGCAGCCTTATGGCAGAGAGGTACGTTGACGATATTTGAAGACTTGTTTAGTTGCCTTTTTTGCGGTCATCAGTCTTCTTTTCTGACTGGTTTGATGTGGCCCACCACGAATTTCTCTCCTGTGCTAACATCTTCATCTCAGAGAAACACTTGCAACCTACGTCCTTTATTATTTGCCGGATTTATTCCAGTCTCTTTCTTCCTCTACAGTTTTTGCCCTCTGCAGTTCCCTATATTACCATGTCAGTCTCTGTAATGTCTTAACAGATGTCTTGTCATCCTATACCTTATCCTTATTAGTTTTTTTCCATATATTCCTTCCCTCCCTGATACTGCGCAGAACCTCCCCATCCCTTACCTTATCAGTCCACTTAATTTTCTACATCTCTTAATTTTCTGCATCTCACATGTTTCGATTCTCTTCTGTTCCGGTTTTCTCATAGTCCAGGTTTCAATACCATATAATGCTGTACTCCAGACGTACATTCTCAGTAATTTCTTCCTCAAATTACAGCCTACGTTTGATACTACTGGACTTGTCTTGGCTAGGAATTACGTTTTTGCCAATGATAGCCTGCTTTTGATGTCCTTTTTGCTCTGTCCATCATCGGTTATTTTACTACCTAGGTAGCAGAATTCCTGAACTTCATCTACTTCTTCACCGTCATTCCTGATGTTAAGTTTCTCGCTGTTATCGTTTCTGCTACTTCTCATTCCCTTTGTCTTTCTTCGATTTACTCTCAGTCCATAATTTGCACATTTGCACATTAGATTGTTCATTCCGTTCAGCAGATCATGTAATTACTCTTCACTTTCACTCAGGATAGCAATGTCATCAGAGAATCGTATCACTGATATCCTTTCACGTTTCCTGTGGATACGTATTACCTGTATTTAATGCAATGGTTTCCATTGCCTTCTGCATTCTCATGCCGTTGATCATAGCTGATTCATCCGCCTTTAGGGGCAGTTTCCCACCCTCGGGAAAAGAGAGTGCCCTGAGCCTCTGTCCGCTCCTCTGCACTCCTTGATAAGACCGTTGGCAGAGTGAGAGTGCCTTCTTATACCTGTAGTCTTCAGCCGCCAATGCTGATTATTCATCAGAGTTTAAGCACTGCTGGGATTCAACGTTTTGATTACTCATCAAAGATGCTACCACTAGACTACGAGTGGAAATCTTAGTTGCCATACTGAGCTCATATTTCAGCAAGATAACCCCAACCCGCACAAGGCAACAGTGTGTATTGCTTGTTTTCGTGATTGCCAATCCCTACCTTGGTCAGCAACGTCACCGGATCTCTCCCTTAATGAGAACGTTCGGAGCATTACGGGCAATCCCTCCAACCATCTCGGGATTCTGAAGACCTAACGCACAGAATTTGGCACGACATCCGTCAAGAGCACATTCAACAGCTCCATAAATCAGCGCCAAGCAGAATAACCGGTTGCATTAGGGCCAGAGATGGACCAGCGCTTTGTTGACTAGCTCTATTTCTGAAACTCTTTCTCTTCAATTAAGCATCCACTTTTTTTGAAATCTGAATAGCTTGTTTCTCTGTGTATGTACAATAGATTACCGATTTCCGTCCCATTCGGATAACTCCTTCGTTGGGGGTCGATTTTTTTAATGTCTTAAAATGTGTCCTGCAGAGATGAGTAGCTTTTCTACTATTTTTCTTTGGTGCACCTTGTACTCTCCCAAATTTTCAACTGAAGACGGTTGACTGAATGACAGACGTGTATTGTGCTTATGTCTATTTGTTTACTGTCAACTCCATCAAGTGAACGAGATACGTTACACCAAGTATTTCGACTGTGTACAAGTATTCGACAGTCAAAGTAAGTTGTGTGTTAAATTTTTAATAACGTCATGATTACATGCGAGACATGTAAGGATACGTTTATGAACCTGTCTTGAAGAGAGGAAGTGGATTACAGAATTAAAAAAATATATAGATGTCATGTAAGAAACGAAGAAAGTTACAAAAATGGGGCTCATGCTAATTTAAGTCACCCAGGTTGCTAAACAACATATGTTTCACACATATGTTATTCCCTTCAGTAGAAAGAGTTACTTAGCTTTCACTAGTGAAAGGAAACGGGCTCGATCCGAACCACTGCTTACATTTTCAATAAAAACAGTCAGCAATGGCGGCTGAATACATTCGGTATAATAAGTCCCCTGGTTGTCCCAATAGCCTTGTCAAACAGGGCGGGGGCGAAGTACCCTCTTGTCCCAGACACAGAGAACGGCGCTTAAAAGCTGGAACAATCGATAACGATCAAGGGTATGAGGATACACAAGTGAATGGAAACCACTTCATTAAAGGCACATAGTGTGTATCCACAGGACATTTGGCGTGTATCTGAGTAAAAAAGATATGCTGGTCTCTCTACTGGTAATAGATTCTGGATTAGCGACATTCGGATCTATGTTAGGGGACTACCAAAGGAGAAAACATCATGATAAAGAAAACTGTGAAGTTTTAACGTGGTGGTGAAGGCTAAAAATCTAGTGTGGAGCAATTCACTGATAAGATCGTTCCCAAAAGAGTGGAGAGGAAACTACTGCCGAAAACAGCAGTTTAGATATACAAGCTGATGATACAAAGAGAAAATGAAGAGATGAAGATAGTTCATGTGGATTCTGAATAGGTAGTTCAGTATCTAAAGGGAGGATGACTGTAACACTGTTGCCCGGGAATAAATAGAAAAAACTGAACTCCAGGGAAATATGGGCTTGATAGTAGAATTTCAACTATAGAAATCAACAGTGTTTTTCTAAATTATAGAAATGATATAACTATATAGTACTTGGATCAGTTTCAGTCTTCTGCGATGTACATACCTGCCGTCATCCTCTCACCACCTTTATCGTACAATTGGTTCTTGGGCTATTACTCCTTTATATATACAGGATGGAGGAAAATGGTGTCACTAAATTTTAACCCCGGATAGCTGATGACAGTAGGAACCAACATGACTAATGTTGTGTAGGTCGCACCATTTTTGAAATACGGAAACTTAGCGCCACAAGCTCCGAGTGGCCGTGGGATTGCCCTGTTGCCGTTCGTCGGTTGACGGGCAGCGCTGTGGTTGTCGTTTCACACATATAAACGTCCCTCGCCCAACGTGATACGCACACGTATCGAATAGGTCATGCTGTTGGTCTCCAACTCACGTCAGAGGCATTCACACGTAAGCTTCGCTTCGGGGCACACACACGTCACCAGGTATTTGGTCATTCAGTAAGCATGGCGGCACAGTATTCGTTTGAAGAACTACGAGATATGGTTTTTGTTTATGGACTAGCCGACGGTAATGCGCATGAACCTCGACGGTTGTATGAGAAACAGTACCCAGCAAGATGCCACTCACACCCAGATATTCACCGACGATTTGGCGAAACAGGCTCTGTATTGGGATATCATGGTGATGCTGGAATACCCCTAACACGATGGGATGCTGCATTTGAAGAGATTGTTTTCGAGTGCTTCAAGGAAACACCTACGACAAGTACTCGACATGAGTGTCACTCATCTGCTAAGCTGGGACGTTTTGAGGGATGACGACCAGCATCCGTTTAGTTTCCACCCTGTCCAAGACCTAAATCCTGTGGCGGACTATGAACACGGAGTAGGGTTTTGTCGGTGGTTTCTGCAACGTGTTGCATGAGATCTTGGCTTCCCAACAGTTCTGTTGTGCACTGACGGGTGTACCTCCCATAGGGATGGCCTTTACAACACTCGAAACGTTCATTGCTGGGCAAAGGGAAATCCTCACGTCACGTACGTCCACGATTTTCGCTCAGGACTTGGGCAGGCATTGTGGGTGACCATCTGATTGGACCAGCTCGTCTACCTCCTCGGCTTACCAGGGCAAATTACCTTCACTTTTCGCAACAAGCTCTACCTGGCCTGCTGGAAGATGTTGCAGCATGTGGTTCCAGCATGGTGGGGCGCCCTCCCACCTCCCACCTCCCCCCCCCCCCCCCCCCCCCGCGATTACCAGTTCTCACGCCGCTGGACTTTTCTTGCGACCGTCTGACGAGACACAAGCTTGGTTACGTCGAACAGTGTTTTTCCACATTATTTCAAATATTCCGGACATTGTCCTGACCTGATTGGCAGCATGTTGAATGCGATCCATTAATTCCTCTTTTTTCAGGTGGTTTGCGTCCGGGTGGGTGAACTGTATAATAGTTTTATGTTCCCAGGCACAGACTCCTATTAAAATTGTTATCTCCATTTATTTATACTGTTTTTATCTGTTATTATAGCTTCGATTATTTTTCTTTCATTTGGTCAATAGTCTTCGAGGAACTTTGATTTCCATGCATAATGACGTATCTTCTGTAAGCTCATAGTGTTATTTTACTAGATCAGCTTGGTTATCTCATTTTACCTGGAATTATAATACCACAATTTCTCAATTATTTACGTATATTATAGAATATATGGAACTGTGAATTAGTTATATAGTACGTTAACACCTGGAGGCCATCACTTTTACATTTATTATTATTACGATCTTTTCCAGCTGAGTTTATCCTAACCGAAATTATGTCACTGAAGTTTACAGATACAATAGATTTGACAGAACTGTGTAGTAAATTTTATAAGAAGTCATCCTTCTGCAACTCCCCATGTACCATGACACCTGATGCACGACCTATGAATCGGCTAGTACTATAAAACTTACTTTAGTGACTATGCACTCCTATGCCCTCCGGCGTAAGGAATGACGCACACTTTGAAGTTTACCTTGTCTGCTGGCAAGTATTGAAGGCGAGACCCTGTAGTGTGCGCACACCTCATCGTTGATCGACGTGGCCTAGATAAATTCCTTCAAGTGTCTCCATAACCAAAGGTCTAGGGAATTGAAGTCTGTGGAATGAGCAGGCCAAGGCGTGGCACCCGCGCCCCCTCCCCCTCCCCCGCCCCCTACCCCCTCCCCCTATCCCCACCCCGACCAATCCAGCTGTCCTGAAATGTCTGCAGCAGACGTTCGCAAGAAAGTGTGCTGGTTCGCCATCATGCATGAACCACACTTGTATTCGTTGCTGTAATGGCACAGCCTCCAGCAAGGTAGGCAATACATTAATGGAAAAGTCCACATAATGTGTCATAGTTAACCTTTGTGGTACCTAGCAAGGCCCTGTTAATATATCGCCAAGTACTCCTGCCCATACGTTGATTGAGAGTCGGTGTTGAGCCCTTTTTCGTGAGTAGCTTGGAGATTTGCAGCTGCCCATACATGCTGATTATGAAAATTCACATAATCATCTCTCCGGAGGGTGTGAATAATGAATCAGCGCTGTATATGATATGGGTACAGCAATTGTTCGTGAAGTAACTCCCAGATAAGAGAGTGAGACACTCCTTCTGGCGCTGCTAATCATCACACACCGGTCACAGGAGTTTCTTCCACTGAGTGTAGCACACGCTCCTCTATGTCAGGCTCGCGGACTGTGTGGGGCCTTCCACTGGTCAGTCCTCCGAGGTGCAAGGGTACCTGTGTCCCTCAAACGCTGTCTGCCGAACAGCTTATCAGACGGCACTCTGCGCAGCGGGTATTTTTCAGCTTAGAGGGCATGGGCTTGCAGGCTACGTCCGTTTGCTAAACCATAGCAGAATACCATATCTGCCACTACACTTGTCGAGTAGTAGGCTTCCATTGGTAATACGTGGGGAAGAGAGAAAAAGTATATGTACTGCACTATCTGTATGTATATCAGTAATCACGTAAGTGAATCCACGTTTCGAGGGAGATAAAACACCATGACACCTACACAGGGATGACAGTATTGTACAATAAGGCAAACAAACACAACGAAAACTAACTTAGCCTCCAACACGAATCGAACCACACAACTGACTGCAGACCACCTAATGGTAAGTAGAGTATTGTAGAGCATCATATGCCTTGCCGACACATTTGACGGATTACTAATGCAACGACTGTCTTAATATCCGCAACGAAGTGTCTCGCAGCTTTCCTATAAACAAGTGTTTATCTCAGAAAGTATGCTTTTCCAGACCCATGTTTTTGGACTTAATTTTCTTCTTTCGATGACTACTACCACCTCTCAAAATATTCGACGCTGTTTTTTTTAATACCCTGTATAAAATGTGTTACTGGTTCTAATGTACCAAGTAACGTATTTCTTACTACATCAGTATTGTTTTATTTGACAGACTGACAGGCACACCTCATTAAAAGGCCTGACATAACCTTTTATGGTCTGAATTGTGTATTGCAATTTCTAATGCATGCGACATGACATATGACGGATGAGTTTCGATTCACTACTTTTAGTAAGGCGACGCAAGTGAGAAAAATGGAAATAATCCCAGTGCATATGGTGCCAATTGTTTACCTAATGTTATCGACTATCCACAGGTAGGTTCTAAATATCTTTGTTTATATCATAGAAGCTGTGACTGTACTACGAAACGACTTATTTCTGTGTCGGCTAAGAGACTTAACCATGGAGAATAGTGTATTGTTGCACACACACACACACACACACACAGAAGTAAGACGTATTCCTGCTCACAAGAACCAGTGATATTTGGTAATGTAAAATGAAGCTGGAAGCTTAAGATACGTAAGAAACTTGTGTAATAAAGTATACCTATAGGTGACAGCTTATAGATAATTGACGTACAAAATAACATCATTCAGTCAATCGGACTGGCAAAACATACACGACACCCTGTGTGCCTAATCACGGAACACACGTCAGTGCTGAACCAGTCAAGATGAAGCTATAGCCGATTGCCGAACTTCTGCCGCAGAAAACAGTTGGACTACCAAAACCATAAGTGACGCAAGTGTGCGTAATCGCCTGCCATACGTCACAGTGGAACCACTCCCAATGGAATTACACCCGATCCCCGAAGGCTGATACACGATACATCACGAACTCATACGCCATCGAAACACTAAAAAGCTGAACTTGATCAGTCTTATCGGTGACAGCCGCAGAAAACAAACTGAAGCCTCGTGCTGATGAAATATAACCGAAGCTATCGAGCTGTTCCAAATTTCGTAAGCCAATAGCCGACCAATGTGAATGCTGGGAAATCAATTCAGAAAAACGCTCTTACTTCCAGAAGCGTATCGTCCTACTCTTTGGAGGTTTCGTTGTATGTAACTAAACTCATTTCATGAAAGGTGCAATCACTACTACTTAAATGAACAGAGAATATCCATCAGACTGCACAAGCCAAATCTCAGACTAGAGCTGAAATTACCAAGCATTCGAATAAACGTTGACGGACTGTACCTCGGATATTATGCACAGGTAACAAACATAGATATTGCACTAAGAACTTCACATCACGCTGAAAACTTGGCAAAGTCATCAAACCGATGTCACTAGTCGTGTTGCCTGAGCCCGCCGCCAGCGCACACTCTCATTTCTGCGAACAAAGAAATGTCAGTCCCTATCCATACTCGCGATCCGCACACAAGATAACCAACGCGTATCCCTAATCATTAACCGCGCACCGTTTGCTAAACCACTCACAATACAGCGGTATGGCTAAAGTCATGGGTTAGCGATGTGCACAGATACAGATGGCGGTAGCATTGCCTACACAAGGTATAAAAGGGCAGTGCATTGGCAGAGCTGCAGTTTGTAGTCAGATGATCTATGTTAAAAGGTTTCCGACATGATTGTGGCCACACGACGGGAATTAGCAGACTTCGAACACGAAGTAGTAGTTAGAGCAAGACGCTTATGATATTCCATATAGGAAATAGTCAGGGAATTAAATATTTAGAGATCCACAGTGTGAAGAGTGTGTCAGGTGGTGCACTATGTGAAGATCTGATCTAATAACATGGCACCAAAACACTTAGATGTTCATTCGTTACTGATTTCAGGTAAATCACAAGTCCAAATTCGTATTACATATATATTACGTAGCACAGACGATTCTCAGCTACTGCAAATAATGGACTCTGGTAGCAGCTCGAAGACGGAATCAGAGAACGTGGTGCAAATCTCGTACATTTGCAGAAGCTAGAGAAAAAAGTTGGCAGTTTCTGTAAATCCCTTTTCAATCTTTAGCCCTTCTAGCAGCAGATATCATGCATCAAAGCGTTCATCCAGCTTCCAACGGAGATAATGTGTATCAAATGCAGCTATATTGCGGCTTTGGAAATGGAAGAGTGCTTTAAAGCGACAGTGGCAAATTTCAAATGACCCGCAGTTCCCTTCCAAATGTAAAAGTGTCGTTGCCACTGCGTCAAGTACTTCTAGGCTGTGAGTGCGTATTTAATTTCACTGCACTAAATATTTCTACAGCAGTTTTGCATTTCAAAAGGTTATGCCACAACTGCTCTGAAAGGCAATTTCGTGAGGTAAGAACGTTCTGCACTTTTCACGCCTTTCGCTCACACACACATACTCACTCTCTCTCTCTCTCTCTCTCTCTCTCTCTCTCTCTCTCTCCCTCCCTCCCTCTCGGACTCTCTCCATTTAATTTACATCTTTCTGTGTTAATTACGCGGTACGTTGTAGGACATGTGGTGTACGACCTTCATATATAAGCGTGACGAACGTCGGTTTTGAGCAACAGGGAAAGTTCTTTCTCTATAGGCACTTGCGCTACTTCTTGTTAAATGTTCTTGTACGAAGTGAAAAGTAGTTATTTTGAAAGTACGCCCATATGATAATACATTCTGTAAAATCTAAAACATCAGGATTTGAGCAGAAACTGTGATAACATCAGATCGTGAGTTAGGATTAGTAAGTACCGCGAGAGCTTCATGATCTCATTAGTTGAAGAATATTCCTCTATGATAATATATAAAAATATTATTATGTTAAGGCCTGAAAGTAAAAGATTATAATTTTAAAACATGGGCAAGGGTTATGAAGTAAGATAGAAACATCACAGTTTTTTCGTTACACATATAGACGAAA
This sequence comes from Schistocerca americana, assembly GCF_021461395.2. Taxonomy (NCBI): domain Eukaryota; kingdom Metazoa; phylum Arthropoda; class Insecta; order Orthoptera; family Acrididae; genus Schistocerca; species Schistocerca americana. The sequence continues at coordinate 956,968,880 of NC_060119.1, read as the reverse complement.
GTGCCAACGGCTTTGCCGCAGTGGTAACACCGGTTCCCGTCAGGTCACCGAAGTTAAGCCACGTCTAGCTGGGCTAGCACTTGGATGGATGACCATCGGGTCTGCCGGACGCTGTTGGCACGCGGGGTGCACTCAGCTCTTGTGAGGCAAACTGAGGAGCTAATTCATTGAGAAGTAGCGGCTTTGGTCTCGAAAACTGACATACGGCCGGGAGAGCGGTGTGCTGACGACATGCCCCTCCATATCCGCATCCAGTGACGCCTGTGGGCTGACGATGACACGATGGTTGGTCGGTACCGTTGAGCCTTCATGACCTGTTCGGGAGGGGTTTAGCTTTCATGTAGACCAAAATCTAATTTAATAAACATATTTTAGAGCTCCTTAAATACGAAATTTGAGTCACGTTTAAGTTAGAGTTATTGCAAGTCTTGGAGAGAAATGGGTGTATGAATTAATAGACATTACTAATATCCGTTCAATGACTTCATAAGAAGTAAAATACAAATATAACTCTTTTTAAGGTAGATTTTTTAATTCTTCAAATGTGAGGCTCGAGAATTATATCTGAAACTTCCTGGCAGATTAAAACTGTTCACCGGACTGGGACTCAAACCTGGGGCCTCTGCGAGGAAGTACTCGACCGACTTCCTTTTGTTTATTTGGTAACTAAGTTTTTCGTCTTTAAAGGTAACTAATAACTTCTATGTCCTAGTAAAACGAAAACTTTCGTCATCTAAGGAGTCACCACCAACCGAAGTTGCACCATAAGCAGTACCTCGAGTATGGCGGCTTCTCAATGTTTGGAACATGGCACGCAAACGTAAATATGTGGTAAATGTACATTTTAGAGTACATCATGATTTTTCAGAAATTAACAATCATCTGTTAGCGCTACCTGTAAGGCCATGGCCATGTGCATAAGGTGCTTTTTGACTGTAAATGCCTTACTTCTGACAAACCTAAGTGAAACTTGTTATATTGTATCCACTATAACGACAACAAGCATGAGGTTCCAGCTCACAAAGAACATGTTTTATAAGAAAAACTTTTTGAACACCAGAAGATGACAGTCATATTTGTGGAAAGTGTTTGTCAAACATAAAGAGGAATTTATGCTATCTTGGCTATTTAATTCATTTTACCAAGTAAACTATCGGTGTTCATCACCAGACACTGAAACGTCTAGGTATCTCCACTAATAGGAGCTGTCGCGGAGTATGATGAAAAAATAAGTTCAACATTTTTCCACCAGGTGAAATTAGGCGCCGTAAGCAGTCAGAACGTGGTATAGGGGTAGGCAAAGGTGAGGTGGTCTCCCGACACAGCAAAGTGCTGCATCCGTAACAGAACATGGCTGATAGTTGCTCGCAGCATATCCGCTGTAATCAGACCTATATGTCGTCGTATGCTGTCCTTCAGCTCGGGAAGAGTCTGGATATCTCCTAGATAGACGAGATCTTTATATATGCCCACAGCCGGAAGTCACTTGGATTTAGGTCAGTTGATCTGGAAGACCTCACATCTTGAAATCGTCTAGAGACGATGCTGTCGTTACCAAAAGTTACTAGAAGTAAACCTTTCACCTGAAAAGTGACATGTGGTGCCGCCCCATCTCGCATGAAAATTATGGTCTGGACATAGTTACGTTTTTTCAAAGCTGAAATCACATGTGCACAGGGAAGTCTTTATAGCATGTATATGTCACTGTGCAACTAAAGGACCAGCGAGGTGTCGTATCTTCGAAAAAAACGGACCGACAATGAAGGAGCTTGTGAAACCACACCACACAGTCACATAAGCTGGATGCACACTACCTGACGGAGTGGACCCCATACGCGACATTTCTATGCATTCAGGGCACCGTGTAGAGTAAAATGCGTCTCGTCCATCCAAAGAATATTCCCCAGTCACATTTCCACAAGTGCCAAAAAACGAACGCAAAGCCAGGGCTTGCAGCCTTTCTTCGAGCATCATTTGGTGCACAGTATGACTCTTATAGGGATATCAGCTTAAAATGTTTCGTAAAATCTTTTGAACTCTTGACCAAGGAGAATGTAATTCCTGGAACACAGTTCGAGCGACCGTCTGCAGAACTTGATGCCAGTGCTGCACGGTCGGCTATACCTAAAGCTACTTCACCAACATTTACCGTTGGAATGAGTTGCCTCTCTCTCCGTGCTGCAACACTTAATTTACCTGTTTCTTCCGATTTATTCACCATAATCTTTAGCTTATTTATTGACACGGGTCCTCTTCGCAGCTGTTACTACCAGCGATATTCCCACAATGCAGATCTGCCGTTCTGATAACACAACTTTATCAGCATGCCCGGTCTTTATTCTCAGTGGCAACTGCGTTTCTTACGGAGAGCTTCGACCTTCTTCATCCCTTAAACAAAAAGTCACTTTACAAAATAAATTAACGCTCGTCGCCAAGCGACAAGCAGTATACTGAGGTAAAAACAGGAAACATCTCTCCTTCTGACTGCTTACAGCGCCATATTTTCACTTGACGGAAGTACGTGGAACTATTGCTTGTTTCGGTATATTCGGCTAGCGTACCGACTGATGAACGTACCTGCGATGGTTCAAGAACGTGCGATGTATACAGGCAGCACTGCAGCTCTCGGAACTCCGTCATTTTAATTATAACTAGCTGGTACTCCCTCTACTGCCTTTACCGTGTGGTCTGGCGATCGTGTCATGATAGTGAAAGCAGTCTGCGTACAATCTTCTACCTTACTTCCCTATTAACATGCTCGACTCACAGATGTTGTGGTTTCACTCAGCTGTTCCTACGTTCTTTCTTGGCGTGTTGGTTCCTGCATTACTTGATATTTACTTTCCTGCTGTGGGCGGACAATCGAACAATGTCTTATTGGATAACATCTACGTCCACCTGAGCTTGTGTCTCCATCTTGGATCCACTCAGTAGTGCTGGAACGTTTTGGACTTTCGGTTGCTAGGCATGAGTACCGATCTCTTATCACGTCAGCTCGTACTGCCATTTATCAGTGGCCGTTTCCTTATCTTTTATTTTTCTTCTTTAATGTGACAACTAAAAGGACTTTCATATATAATGTCGATATCGTTATCTTGCTGCAGGACTGAAATTTCGAGGATTCTGTAATTTGTTTCCTTGAAAGTCTGGTCTTTATTCATGTCACTCTCTTTAACAAGCCTGAATTCACCTTTTTCTGTTATCTTAACCAAGGGTGGGAACTCGTAATGGGCTAAAATGGTGGGCCGGTCAAAGAATTCCACGGTAGTATTCTAAACGTCATCCGCTCTATTACTTGAGAAGATCAGTTCTCGTGCGTCTAATTTTGTCTCTTTCAGTTTATTTCGTGAGATAAATACCCATCGTGAGCAGTTTTCTCGAAGATATTCTGGTTCACTGCACATGCGACGCGGGGAATTTTGCTGAACATATTCTACATGCCCCTTACAACTGTCTACAACAACTTGGGACGAAATATCCGGTGTAACAGATCTACTACCGGTGTAGCAGTCAATCTTGTATCTATTAGACCACTTTTCGAATTTGATAATTTTCAGCTGTCCACATTTCAAAAGTACCTGTTTCGAGTGTACGGCTTCGTCGATGACCGATTACGTCATGCAGCGACAATGGCGGCGTCAGTTCGGACGGGGCTTGAACCACTCCTTCCGGGAGTTGCGAGACGCCACCGATTTGTGGCGGTCATGAAGTGCGGTCACAAGCGACAATCACAGAGTTTCGTCTTGGGTTCCGGGTGCAGTACATTTCGAGTTCAACAGAGAGTCGTTGAGTCGTTGCTCTGCCAAACTTATGTCAGACATGTATACTCAGAGGGTTTAGTCGTGTTAACAGATAGTGGTTGTAGTAGCTGCACTTAGATCACTCAGAGTGTGCGATCTACATGTATGCCATATCACGCAACTCACTGTCCGCGGCTGCTTCTTTGTTTACTTTGGAAATAAAGAGTTATATGTGTATAAATAATTCTACGTCTGTTCACGTCATTCACAGCTGTGGAGTTCTATAAAGATACGTGTATTTCAAGATTAAATAAATAGTTGTGTTATTTGACTGTGTGTGTTAGTTCAATAGAGTGTTTCATTTTTTAAACCGAGTGTACGGAAAGACAACAACAAAGAGCTTGTCACCTCGTTCTAGGAAAACAGTTAGTACTCTGATGTTCTCACTTTGTTGCTAGAGTTACTTACGTAAACGGTATCGACCGGATCATCAAGATGATGGAATTCAGATTTGCCTTGGGTTTTAAGTAATACTATAACATAATAGAATTATGCAATTTACCAAAACCACAGTATTCATCATTATCCATTTCAATGAACTCAGAATTATCACCCGAAATACCAGATTTATAATACAGCTAGTCTTGAATCTCCATCGTTGTAGGCTGCACGTGTCTTCCATCCTTGTCAAAGAAGAACCTCAAAATATTTTTCCTGATCGAATCCACGGACTAATCTACCTTCCAAATCCCACACAATTTCAGAACAAATTTGCTTGTAGTAATTGGTATTGTGTGAATCTATATAACTGATAGGATTTGTTGAGAGAGTTTCGTTGAAAGTAGGTGTTATGGAGGGTCATATTCGATTATGTGCTGTCGTGAAAATTGTGTGGGACACTTTAGGCAGGCATAGTAGCCGTGTTCGGGATATAGAACAAGATTTTTCTTTGGTCATCAGTCTACTGTCTGGTTTGATGCGGCCCGCCACGAATTCCTTTCCTGTGCTAACCTCTTCATCTCAGAGTAGCACTTGCAACCTACGTCCTCAATTATTTGCTTGACGTATTCCAATCTCTGTCTTCCTCTACAGTTTTTGCCGTCTACAGCTGCCTCTAGTACCATAGAAGTCATTCCCTCATGCCTTAGCAGATGTCCTATCATCCTGTCCCTTCTTCTTATCAGTGTTTTCCACCTATCCCTTTCCTCTCCGATTCTGCGTAGAACCACCTCATTCCATACCTTATCAGTCCACCTAATTTTCAACATTCGTCTATAGCACCACATATCAAATGCTTCGATTCTCTTCTGTTCCGGCTTTCCCACAGTCCATGTTTCACTACCATACAATTCTGTACTCCAGACGTACATCCTCAGAAATTTTTTCCTCAAATTAAGGCCGGTATTTGATATTAGTAGACTTCTCTTGGCCAGAAATGCCTTTTTTGCCATAGCGAATCTGCTTTTGATGTCCTCCTTGCTCCGTCCGTCATTGGTTATTTTACTGCCTAGGTAGCAGAATTGCTTAACTTCATTGACTTCGTGACCATCAATCCTGATGTTAAGTTTCTCGCTGTTCTCATTTCTACTACTTCTCATTACCTTCGTTTTTCTCCGATCTACTCTCAAACCATACTGTGTACTCATTAGACTGTTCATTCCGTTCAGCAGATCATTTAACTCTTCTTCACTTTCACTCAGGATAGCAATGTCATCAGCGAATCGTATCATTGATATCCTTGCACCTTGTATTTTAATTCCACTCCTGAACCTTTCTTTTATTTCCATCATTGCTTCCTCGATGTACAGATTGAAGAGTAGGGGCGAAAGGCTACAGCCTCGTTTTACACCCTTCTTAATACGAGCACTTCGTTCTCGATCGTCCACTCTTTTTATTCCCTCTTGGTTGTTGTACATATTGTATATGACCCGTCTCTCCCTATAGCTTACCCCTACTTTTTTCAGAATCTCGAACAGCTTGCACCATTTTATATTGTCGAACGCTTTTTCCAGGTCGACAAATCCTATGAAAGTGGCTAGATTTTTCTTTAGCCTTGCTTCCATTATTAGCCGTAACGTCAGAATTGCCTCTCTCGTCCCTTTACTTTTCCTAAAGCCAAACTGATCGTCACCTAGCGCATTCTCAATTTTCTTTTCCATTCTTCTGTATATTATTCTTGTAAGCAGCTTCGATGCATGAGCTGTTAAGCTGATTGTGCGATAATTCTCGCACTTGTCAGCTCTTGCCGTCTTCGGAATTGTGTGGATGATGCTTTTCCAAAAGTCAGATGGTATATTGCCAGACTCATATATTCTACACACCAACGTGAATAGTCGTTTTGTTGCCACTTCCCCCAATGATTTTAGAATTTCCGATGAAGTGTTATCTATCCCTTCTGCCTTATTTGACCGTAAGTCCTCCAAAGCTCTTTTAAATTCCGATTCTAATTCTGGATCCCCTATCTCTTCTAAATCGACTCCTGTTTCTTCTTCTATCACGTTAGACAAATCTTCACCCTCATAGAGGCTTTCAATGTATTCTTTCCACCTATCTGCTCTCTCCTCTGCATTTAACAGTGGAATTCCCGTTGCACTCTTAATGTTACCACCGTTGCTTTTAATGTCACCAAAGGTTGTTTTGACTTTCCTGTATGCTGAGTCTGTCCTTCCGACAATCATATCTTTTTCGATGTCTTCAAATTTTTCCTGCAGCCATTTCGTCTTAGCTTCCCTGCACTTCCTACTTATTTCATTCCTCAGCGACTTGTATTTCTTTACTCCTGATTTTCCCGGAAAATGTTTGTACTTCCTCCTTTTATCAATCAACTGAAGTTTTTCTTCTGTTACGCATGGTTTTTTCGCAGCTACCTTCTTTGTACCTATGTTTTCCTTCCCAACTTCTGTGATTGCCCTTTTTAGAGATGTCCATTCCTCTTCAACTGTACTGCCTACTGCACTATTCCTTGTTGCTGTATCTTTAGCGTTAGAGAACTTCAAACGTATCTCGTCATTCCTTCGTACTTCCGTATCCCACTTCTTTGCGTATTGATTCTTCCTGACTAACGTCTTGAACTTCAGCCTACTCTTCATCACTATTATATTGTGATATGAGTCCATATCTGCTCCTGGGTACGCCTAACAATCCAGTATCTGATTTCGGAATCTCTGTCTGACCATGATGTAATCTTATTGAAATCTTCCCGTATCTCCTGGCCATTTCCAAGTATACCTCCTCCTCTTGTGATTCTTGAACAGGGTATTCGCTATTACTAGCTGAAACTTGTTACAAAACTCAATTAGTCTTTCTCCTCTTTCATTCCTCGTCCCAAGCCCATATTCTCCTGTAACCTTTTCTTCTACTCCTTCCCCTACAACTACATTCCAGTCGCCCATGACTATTAGATTTTCGTTCCCCTTTACATACTACATTACCCTTTCAATATCCTCATACACTTTCTCTATCTGTTCATCTTCAGCTTGCGACGTCGGCATGTATACCTGAACTATCGTTGTCGGTGTTGGTCTGCTGTCGATTCTGATTAGAACAACCCGGTCACTGAACTGTTCACAGTAACACACCCTCTGCCCTACCTTCCTATTCATAACGAATCCTACACCTGTTATACGATTTTCTGCTGCTGTTGATATGACCCGATACTCATCTGACGTGAAATCCTTGTCTTCCCTTCACTTCACTTCATTGACCCCTTCTATATCTAGTTTGAGCTTTTGCATTTCCCTTTTCAGATTTTCTAGTTTCCCTACCACGTTCAAGCTTCTGACATTCCACGCCCCGACTCGTAGAACGTTACCCTTTCGTTGATTATTCAATCTTTTTCTCATTGTAACCTCCCCCTTGGCAGCCCCCTCCCGCAGATCCGAATGGGGGACTATTCCGGAATCTTTCGCCAATGGAGAGATCATCATGACAGTTCTTCAATTACAGGCCACATGTCCTGTGGATACACGTTACGTGTCTTTAATGCAGTGAATTCTATTACCTTCTGCATCCTCATGTCGTTGATCATTGCTGATTCTTCCGCCTTTAGGGGCAATTTCCCACCCCTAGGACAAGAGAGTGGCCTGAACCTCTATCCGCTCCTCTGCCCTCTCCGACAAGGCCGTTGGCAGAATGAGGCTGACTTCTTATGCCGGAAATCTTCGGCCGCCAATGCTGATTATTTATCAAAATTTAGGCAGTGGCGGGTATCGAATCCGGGACCGAAGACGTTTTGATTATGAATCAAAGACACCACCCCTAGACCACGGGTTCCCCCCCATTAGACTGTAGTACGGAATGGAGACAAATGAGCAGTCGCTAAATTAAATTTCTAAGAACATTCACTTGGGTATCCATGAGGCCAATGGACCTCGTGCAAGGCACCACGAAGGCCAATTAGTATGATACACTGGTTGCGGACCACGTACACCCCTTCAAGACGGTCCCAAAGATTTGGCATTTTTCAACAGAATAATGCACTAGCAGTGCGATGAAGTGGTTCGAGCAACACCATGGCGAGTTCCAGTTGTTGTGCTGTATCCCCAACTCGCCACATCTCAACCTAATCGAACACATCAGGGATGTGACTGAACATCGTGTCGGACCTAGTCGCTCCCTCCCCTAGAAGAATTTACGGGTATTAGGTGACTTGTGTGTGAATATGTGGTGCCCACACCCTCCAGCGACCTGCCTCACTACCTCCATGCCCTGATGCGTTGCTGCTGTTTTCCGTGCCAAAGGTGGACATACCAGCTGTTGCGTAGGTGGTCATAATGTTCTGCCTGATGAATGTATATCTAAGATAATTGTAGGACAGAGTGGTAACATTACCTGTAGATGGGAATAAGCATTCGTTAATATTCGTTATTGATTGCTTGATTGGAGCTAATTTCAGTGTATGTTAATATTGATAACTTTTCTCAAAGAAAATTTTATCTACAAAGAGTGAAATAAGACGTCAGGACGACAATATATTTGTTTAATTAACGTCTTTATTCTGGCAATCGTCCGTAGTACATCAGGAACAGCTTTGTGCAAGGTACAGACGTATCTCATGTGAAACAATGGATATCCGTCTTTTCTGACAGCGCAAAGAGCGCACCAAGCATGGTGTTTGTCGAATGCCACTGTTAGCTACATCTCCAGCTGTGACTGTGTTCGTAGCATGGCTGTGCAGCTGACAATACAGCACAGAGAGCGATGACCTCCCTTCAGCGAGAGGACGGCTCTCAGCTGTAACGGCGGCTCTCTCTTCACTCTGGGCTGGCTGTGCTGTCCCATGGTTGGACAGTGTACCATGTACTGCAGTCCAGGATATTCCTCTGGATGTCACAAGCTCAGACTGTGATACTGCGGCGAGAATATTTTAGACATGAACAGCTGAGTAATTACACGCTGCAGACTATGTTCATTTATGGCTTAAGGCACGTGCCTCTAAACAATGCACAGTGTCATGTGAGGAAAAGCTGCTGTCCTGCTAGCATACTACAGCATCAGCTATTGCTATACCACGCCCAGCTGTCTTGGCTTCGCAGCGCCTGTCGGCCAGTTTTGTTTTGCAATGCGTAGAACTCTTGCCTGTCTGGCGTACTTTTTGACCGAATATGGCCGATACACTACATTGCCCTCCTTTTTAACAAGACCCAGTCTATGAGGTCGACCGAACTAGATTATCCTTTACACTAGAGTTCCTGGAGACTGGCCCTTCTAGCACTGTTTTACCTCTTAAGAATCATTCTGACAGTTGGCTTCCTTAAACCTATCACTTAATCTTACTCATTTCTACAGAGCTGTTTAAGTAAATCAACATGGAACTCATTTCACTCCCTATTATAAAACTGCAAGCAAAAATCAATAATTACCCTTAATATTACCCCCTTGGACGTTCACCCTTTTGTTGCTTTTATGCTCAGGATATCCAGTCCACTGGAAATTTGAGAACGGCTGATTCGGAACTCAGTAATTTTGCTTCACATTCTCCACAGCAAAACAAAGACTACACTCAGCGGAGTCGCTGCGGTTGTTAGTATCGGAATAATCAATTGTATCTCATTCAAATATTGATTTTTCCAGTGTACATTTACGTACTGCGCTAAGGTTTCCAGAGAGACTTGTCCCTCCTATTGGTTTAGAGGCATGTTTCAATTAATTCTGGCCCTAGAGTTTAATTTAAGCCTGTTAGATTCGCGGCAGGTAACACTTCCATGGGCTTCTGTGCCCAATACAAACGAGGCTGCGAAAATTCAGGTGAGTTATCCCAGACAGGTGAAAAATAGGCCAATTATCTCTCATGATGTTCCATTTAATAACAAACTATTACCGTTTAATTCTGGACTCTTCCCCTGCTCGAAACAACTAGCGCTGTTACCGTCTTGTCAAAGACAGAGTATAACCAATGCGTTTCACCTGCTGAAAGTACAATTCCGGCTCGATCACTTCATTATTGCATTCTCTTATCTCCTTTTGCCACATTAGCAAATCCACTGCACAGGAATCCTGCCCATGCGTTATTACCATATTCGGACAGACTGTGACTTCCCCTCACTAGCATCTTTATAACTTTGCTTCTTCCACCTTTACATACCTTCCCTTGTCTTTTGGAATTATCAATAGTCACTGCGTTTTTACTCTTGCTAGTTTCTTCAATATCCCCCACTTGACAGGATATGCATGAGCTCATGAACTATATAGTACTATTAATGTGTTCGTTTCCCTGCTACTGGTGTATAAAAGGGAACTGAAGCTTACACTCCATCAGTTCTCACTAATACTGTGGCCAACTTGAAATAAAATGATAGTTTTTGTGCTTGTATTTTAAATCTATTTCCAACTTCGGCCGTAATTCTGTCTGTAATTACCTTAAACGCTCTAAATTCTACTCTGGTGATAGCAAGTTTACCCCTAGCTGACCTCTTAAACCTACTGTATAGTCTAATGTAATTCTGTTGCTTTCCCTCGTGATTCCCAAACACTATCTGCTATGAACTGCAACCATGTTGTCATTACCATTTCATTATCTAAGATATCTATTACGACGTGTAGTTCCCTCAGATTCTGATTAACTTCTATAGCTCTGGCATACACATTACTTCTCCAATCAATTGTCAAAGTAGTCGTGTGTTATTCAATACATCCTTCTCTAAACTTGCAATCTACATTGCGTGTCAATCACAACGGATTTGCTCCCTTTCGTCTACTATTGACTCTCTTTTACAGTACCGTTCACCCTTCAAATGTCTTTCTCACTAGCAGTGCAAAATTTTGTTTTCATAAGCCAACATCCAGAGTCGATCCAACGCTGCTTCTTTCTCATATATAGAATAACCCTGAGTACCTGGGTCATCTCACTCCTTCATTTCTCGTATTCTCCATGTACTCTCTTACACACCCGAGCACTTGCTATGAGTATCTCGTACATTCTCGTTCGCTGACAGAATCTGTCAATTGCTTCCTCCTATCTTCTCACCTCGTTATGCATCTCCGATGCTTTGAATACCATCTGTGTTACTCCGCGGCGACTGGTGATCACTATGTCTTTCTGATTGGCGAACAGCACTCCACCTTCCTCGTCCTTATTCTGTAATGCTTCTACGCCGATGAATATCAGTAGTTTACTACGAACCACATCATTTCGCCTTCTCTGCAACTCACCTATGGGCAAGAATACCTACTACTTCCCTCCCCAGCTGCTGAAACTGATTACACTAAATCCATACCTAACCTAACAAAAAAATGCTAAGTTACTATCTCCTACGCCTTAATCCAAACGTGTTCCTCGTTACCATTTCATTCACAACTTGTCGTTTACCTTCCGATACCTTTTTTCCCGCTCTGCCTTTCTGGTCTGCATCTCCTATCCCTGGAATAACTTTCGGATTCCTTTGAAAAAGTTTTAACCGCCCTACATGCTCAATTGTCGTTCTCGTCGGCAATTGAATCTTGACATTTATTGACGACATAGCGTCTTCCTCTTGGTGTGACCCCTGATACTTTTCTAAAAATTTCTGTGTCTTCCCATTCGACATATACGAACTTGTTAGCATCATCCACAGACAAACCTTGTACTGTTGGCATTCTTGCTATACAGCACACTAAGTATTCCTGTTTCTCCAGTGCTCGCGTAGTTGCCTCCGTTCTCTAATCCAAATTTCCATAATCAGTCTCGTAAATTCCATAACAGACTCTTCGGTCTTCTCTTTCTTCACTCTCAATATGACGAATGGTGATGGGATTCTACGACTATATGGTGACAATCCTCTGTCCGTATACTGTTTTGAGCTGTAGGCGGAGAAGACATACTTAAAATAGACTTCCCAGTTGGTGTGATGTGAGTCAAGGTAGTATCAAACCATTTTCCCGGCTGTTCTGTGCATTGTTTCAGCTCTTCCATTGGCTTGTGGATGAAGAGGACTCGTCCTTTACTTCTTCACATTAAATAACTTGCATAGTTCCTAGAATAGATCTGACAAGAATTTCGTTCCCTGGTCTGGTACTATTATTTCAGGTATTCCAAACTTCAGTACCCAATTATTCATAAATGCTTGTGACATTGCTGCCTACTGGTTTTGTATCGCAACTATTTCTCCGTGTTTTAAAAACTGATCTGCGATTCTGAGGACATACATATTCCGTGCAGAAGTTTTGGATGGACCTGAAACAGCCGTCCCCAGAAATTCGAATGGTGCTAATGCTTCAGATAGCCTCTGCAGTGGTACGCATGTTCGACACAAATTCGCTCCCTGTTCACACTTTGTGCTATTCTGTGCACACTGGCGTAATTCCATCTGCCTATTCCTCCACCAATTCATTTCTGCTACTGCCCTGTTGGTAGATATGCAATCCCCACTATCCGCTATAATGTGATCACAAGCTTCTTGTAGCAATCAATTCCTTAGCTTCGCTGGTACCATTAGCCGCGGCCACAACTTGGTTCCTCTGCATAGTGACACATCCTGCTTACAAACCAGTGACTCCTGAAAACTCTGCTACATTCGTAAACCGCTCTCTGTGCAGTTTGCATTCCCTATGCTCATTACCCTCAATATGTAATATTGCAACTTCTCTTCTTAAGTCACCTGAAATTCTATGCTTCTTCTAGGTTTATGTGTGATTTCAAAATCAAATGCACTAGGTCTAAGTGCCCATTGCGTCAACCTACTAGAAGGATCTTTTAACCCGAACAACAACTTTATTGCTGCATGTTCTGATATTACGCTAAACCTTTTTTGTGATGTAACATTCGAAAAATGTGATTCCGTAAAGAAGGCTTAACAACTCTTTCTCCATTGTGGAATAAATTCTTTCTGCAGAATTTAGTTGTCTTCATGTTTATGCTACCAGCTGTCCTGTGCCTCTCACCTCTTCTGACAACAAACAGTCAACTAATTGTCTACTAAAGTCCGGAAATACCAATATCGGACTCAATGTTAAAGTTACTTTTAGCTCCTCAAAAGCATGCTGGCACCCTTCTGACCACACAAATTTACCTCCCTTTTTTATAACACTTGCGCCAATGGTTTGGGAATATCTGCAAATTATTTTACAAACCATTGCTAATAGTTCGTAACTCCTAAAACGATTGCAACTCCTATAAAAATTCTGGTACAGGAAATTCAAGTAAAAATTTAATTGATTTTGGGTCAGTCTTAGTCCCATTTTTACTAATGAAATGACAGGTGTGCTACTTCTCAGAAAATTACACTTTTTGTACTCTGGTTTAATTTCACTGCTTTTAACCTTAGGAATACTTCCCTTAGTCCCAGCATATGCTGTTCCATATCACTCCTATAGACGATACGTCATCGAGATAAACTAAGCTCTGCTGCAGGTTTAAACCTCTGACTACTCCGTCCAACTATCTGAGACGTTGCACGTGCTTTTTTAATCTGATTGGCTTCCATCTGAATCGGCAGTGTCCCCGGGATGCCAAAAACGCTAATTTGTGTCGATCCTCCCCTTCACCATCTATCTGATGATAACCATTCTTCAAATTCATTGTTGAAAAATATTTCTATTGACGTAAATGATCAAAGTCTAGTGCTCTGTTTGGCAAAGAGTAGGCATCCATTACAGTTTTCGCAATTAGACATTTGTAATCACAACAAATGCTATATTTTTGTGTTCCAATTTTAGATTTTTTGTCATGGCGGCTAATCCTGTCCCCCATGCACTATTACTTTCTTGATTCATCCCATCCTTCAGCCGTTGATCGATAATTTCCTCTAATCTTGGCTGTATGTACCTGGGTATTCTGCATGGTTTGTGGTAGACTGGTGTTCATTTCCCATTTATATGCAGTGCTGTGTAATATGCATAGCTTGTAATGTCTCTTTTGGAAGAAATAAATCCTTGAATTCCAAAAGTAAGTTTTCCAACAATTCCCTATTACTTCCCTCTAGCTACTTAACTTTTCTTCTTAACGTAGTTTCAATGGCGTCCAGCAAATGTCCGTGGCTGACACGCACATTCTTCTTGCCTCAGGATATCCACATTAATGATGAACAAACCCTATGTTAGTCCTATGTCCTCTGTGCTAAAATTATCTGTAGAGGAAGCTTCTTTTCTTGAATTATTTCTTGTACACATACACTACAAGAAACTCAACAGATTTAATACAGCTATCTCTTCTAACGTTGCCACTACACATAAAATTCCTACCAGCGAGCTAAACTGAACACTGACCGAAAGTGATTTCCCAGTTGGCAACTTAGGTACACAATCGTACAAAGCAAGTCTTAATGTGATCGTTCGCGGTTCAATTAATTCGCCTTTTCGGACAAACTTCCCTCACAACATCGCTACTCCGGCAAAGGCATCACCTAACTGAAATATTTTTGCTGCCAAGTTCCACCCTACGTTGTCGAAGATCGATTATAGAAGAATGCTGACATAAAAAATATCTAGTACTGGAATCATCTCATAGCCCTCACTCATACGTTTCAAAATCTCTACGCATGGTTTAAATTGAACGGTATCCAGGCAAAAGTCTACGTCCCCTGATCCAAATGGTGCGAGTCTTTATCCCCCACTCCACAGAATCTCTCCCGTAGTGGGTCCCATTCCTTCTGTATCATCAGATCACTACTAGCGACCGACACATGCAACTCTGTGTCGAATAATATCCTGTACCCCTTTTATACTACTATTGTTCTTATAGAACAATCCGCCGCTACATACGAATTTATAACACAAAATCTTACTACGAATGACCTTAGGTGGATCTGGGGTTACCGTTGTCGCTTATCACCTTATTACTCCCTGGTCCTCTGATTCTAAAAGAGTACTTCCTTTTACTTTATCCACGTCACCCTGAGTCTGGTGACACTGCCTCCTTATATGCCCCATTCTTCCACAGCTGAATCATTATCAGCGGTAAACACTGTCCGTTTACTCTGCATTCCAGTCGACAAATCAATCTCCTTACACTATATAGCTAACAGTGCACAAATACGTCGCATACACTGTCTGTACACATCTTGATATTTCTGCATGCAACTCTCTTAATAAAACAATGAACGCCCTCTGCTCAGCTTCAAAATAATTTCGTTGACCGCAGCATCCAATCCTAATTCATAGGTACATCTATTAATTTTCCTTATCATATCTGTAAATTGTTTCATAGTTACCGTACTTCTCTCACTTATTCGCCCAATTGATTCCTATAGTGTCTGGGTCTATTTCATTTTGTATATCCCTAAATTAACCCTTCTTTAAATTCTTATGAGATTGTGGCTCCTTCAATACTTCGTCTATTCCCTATATAGATTTTAGCTTCCCCTGTTAGCCTCGATTTTGCAAAACTCAATAATTCCTTATCATACCAACCTACCACCCTATCCAAATGTCCAAGGTCTCTCAAAACGGCCTGCACATCCTCAGTTGCCTTAGCGGAAAAAGGAGAAATTACATTTGCGACTGACAAATGTTCACTCTGTTGTGACAACCGTGATTCTACCAAATCCTTACTGTTCTGTGTTATCCACTGTTAACTCTGTATATATTCTAACAATGTGCGCGCTGATTCTGGCTCTGACACCTTGCAGCTCTGCTTCTGCCAAAGCTTTGTCCTTGACAACACTTGTTTTGAAAACTAAACAACAAATACAACAAAACACATTAACTCTCTTACATCTGATAATAAGCCATCTTGACTTATAACATTGCCTAGCTGTATGCCCCCAATGATTGCATCTATAACATTTTAGTGGAACTGACCCCGCACATGATGCTGAGTGGCCCTATAGGTTACACTGTGCACGTCTAACAGGCACTAACCAGTTGCGACTTCCATTACCTCAAAAACTAGTCGAGTCCATTGGTTCTCTGTTCCCCATAAACTCTTCTTTACAAAATTAAGTCCATCGTACCTTTTCTCCATGACCAAAACAGTCAATATTTTGAGACTCACCATACTGTAGGCTGTAGGTTCATACGTTGCTGTAAAAAGGCGACATCAATGATCTGACACCAGTGTTTCATGATTCAAGAAAGCCGGCCGCGGTGGTCTAGCGGTTCTAGGCGCTCAGTCCGGAACTGCGAGACTGCTACGGTCGCAGGTTCCAATCCTGCCTCTGGCATGGATGTGTGTGATGTCCATAGGTTAGTTAGGTTGAAGTAGTTCTAAGTTCTAGGGGACTGATGACCACAGTTGTTAAGTCCCATAGTGCTCAGAGCCATTTGAACCATTAGATTCAAGGAATGTCACCTGTGGAGAGTGAAATCAGACTTCAGTATGACAGTAGATGTGTTTAATTAGCTATGTTACTCTGCCCTTTGACGATGGTACAGTAGGAACTGCTTGGCGGAGGCGTCCAGTTGCCTCATGTGAAACAATGGAAGTGTGCCGCTGCTGACTACCAGTTGCCTCTCATGTGAGACAACAGATGTGCAGCATTGCTGACAGTGCAAAGAGCAGGACCGAGCGTGACGTCACTCAGGTGCTGCTGTCAGCGTCGTCTCCACTTACGACCGTGATGACAGTGTTACAGCACAGCTGACAATACCCCGCATGTGGCCACGACCCCCCTCCAGAGAGTGAGCGGCTCTCTGCTCCAGCAGCGGATGGCTGCCTTGTCCCATGGTCTAACAGCAGACCCTGCACTGCGTTCCAGAATGTCACTCTGGGTGTCACAGGCTCGTAGTGTAGACTGTGATGGTGAGAAGGGAATATTTTGGTCAACGACTGAGTACTTATATGCTCATACTCTGTTCGTTTAGGGTATAAGGCATGTTCTCTAAATACTTTCATGGTGGCAAGTAAGGAAAGGCTTCCATCCTTCCTAGCATGCTGCTGCATCTACTGTTGCTATACCACACACAGCTGGCTCTGTTTCGCAACGCCTGTCGCTGTGTTTTTCTTTGCAATGCGTAACAGTTCTGCCTGCCGTGGCTATCTCTGTTGCAACTTCCTTATGCTCTAGTCACTAGTGTATTATCTAACTGAATATGGTCGGTACGCTACGCATTACTTATGGAAAATATAACCGTCAAATGCTCATCAAACAATGTCCTAATATTTTGGAACACATGTATATAAAACTATACACCTTCTTAATAGATTTCTTGTTGTTTTATTGACTAACAGACTGCATTTATAAAAAACTGTTGCTAGTAAATCTCATATACCTTCGGCCATAGCTGGGATTCTTCATGCTGCCTTAATACATGCACTGCTATTCTATATGAAATAGGCAACCAGTGTTATTTAACCTGAAGGAATGAATGTTACACTCAACAACGTTAATGACATGTTAGCATCCCCGATGTGAGGCATTTGAGGGAACTTCCCCAAATTAAAGGGGCATCTAGTAGGTCCTAACACTCTTATTTGCGTTTGGAGGAGACAAAGAGATGAAACTGTAAGCGTTTGTTGTATATGATGAGAAAGGTAGACAATGTTTCAGAAAATAGTGAGCATATGAACGGGGATACTTAACATATTTCTTTCCATCATGAAATACTCGTTATAGAAGTTGTTAATGGTAAGTATTTATAATATACCACAGTCGTGTAGGGGAAGTAGAGAAGAACAATTAGGACACTTGCGGTCTATCAAGTCAGGGATCTACCCCTGATGGGTTTACAAAGCAATCTAAGCTACAGTGCATGCGGCCTTAACCGTTTGAAACACATTTCTTTTGTACTAAGCCCATCATTGAATATTAAACCCATCTTATTCTTGTACTTACAATAAGTTGTTAGACTGACACTCGTGGAAATTTTACCACATACATTTGTGAATTTCATCAGTACAAAATTAACAATTCATTCGCTTTCTTCACCTGGCCATCCTACTTTGACTCTAATGTGCTTGTAAGGGTTAAACTGTCAAAATACACATAACGTTGAGGTGAAAGTCACACAACTGTCAATTGCACAATCTGAAATGAAAGAAAAAGATGTGTTTAATACTCAAGAACAATTTTGGTGATAAAAAGAAATAAGTTTCAAACAGTTAAGATCGACTAAGCTATAGAATATTCAGAATGTTGCATGACTCGCCTGTGCTGTACCTTAGGTGCCATTTATTGGCCAGTTTGACAGTGTTTGACAGCTTGATAGACTGCAAGTGCCTTGCATTAAACTATTAATCTCAACGTCGCCTACATCACTATAGTATGCTGGAAACAGTAGTCGTTTACCCTTTGTTTATGGAGTGCATCTGATGGCAGTAAAACTCTCCCGAGATCGTTGAGGCTTCTACCATATATTTTCGATTTATGTGTGGTTTGCTTGGTGATGCGCCAGTCAGTAGTGTAAGGGAATTATGTGCATGGTGGAGGAGGGATCGAGACACTTATCACTTCTTCTGTTATAAATACTTCAGTAACAGTGTGCGGCTTAACTGAGATTAAAGCTTCATCACTGAATTATTTAAAATTACTCACGAGAATCTTCCAAGATCAAAAGCCTTAGCTTGTCATTGTCAGGCTTCACAGTCATACAGAATTTCTTAAACGACATCAAATTTGCGGTTGACGGTCTTTTGCAATACCACTTGCAAATGGCCCAAAGGCCAAAATTCAGTCCTAAAATAAGTAACTTCTACATTCAACGGCGAATATGATGTCCTATATAAAATAAAAAATAAAGCTTGTTGAAACCGTTAGTAAATGAGAGTCCATGCACAGATTTTATTTTATTTTATATAATAGCTCATTGTGTGCTATTTAGAAGAGTCACTGTACTGTAGGCACCGAGAATGATTTCTTGAATTTTTAGAGAAAACTGTTTCAAAATCGAAGTTTAAGTTTTCTAATGCGATTGAATTGTTGCGTGTGATGATTTTTACAGATAGTGTAATCAAAATGAAGCTATTGATTTCTATGATTAATCTTGCTGGACATAGATATTTTGGTACTAAAAACTGGATAATGATTGTACGTTTGTCAGCAGACAGAATGGTTAAAAGACACTTCTGGTATGTCCATTTTCTTTTGTGTACAGGTGTTCTGCCGATAGTGTGCTATTTTGCACGCTGTTTGTCATTTTTCTTACACTGTAATGCTGCCCAAATAAGATATGGATGGCGGCATCAAGATGGTACAATATCACTTGTATTTCCTCACAACTCAACACGCTGATTTATCATTGAGGTGTCATGAGGCAAAGTTAGTGTGAAGGATGTCGGTACAGTGACGTTGGGCGTGACTGCTTCGTCCGTCCAGTCACTATTGTTTATAATTTTTCAGCAAGTTTTGGTTGGTATCACCCGGAGCTGTGCTAAGGTTGTATTGTTGTACTAATAGAGACTTCTGAGGTGTATGTGGGACTTAAAATATTCAAGCAATGTTATTCTATACAGGACTGTATTGTCGAAGATAACCGAAGAGATTGAAGAGCATATAAAGATGATGTTTATATGACAGTTACTGATGGGGCTGAAATACGGTATAAGGAATATCAACGTGAGCATTATTCTGCAAAGACACCGGTAAATAGTGAAGGCCACAGTCTCACAATGTTGAAAACAGAAATAATGAATTTCAGTTGTAATATTCGTGACTACTACGATAGTAGCTGAACAAATCGAAGGACTGTGTCACATGGGAATCAGAAGTACGCGTAAATACGCGTATGATTGCCTGTGCCCGTGGCTGTCTGTCTCTGAAATTTTCTGTGCTATTTCAATCCTCGGACATCATCTTGTAATTTATTTAACTAGCTACGGAGCTACGACGCCGTATCTTTAGCAACAGCAAAAGATAATTAAATAAAATGAAAGTAGTGAAGCTGTGGTACGTCCATTTAGAAAAGTCATTGTCATTTACGAACTAGACATTACAATTCTCTATGAAAAGTTATCAATGTCATGAATTTTTTTTAGAAAGCTTAATTTAATATATCCCAGACCGAGTACTCTGGTTGTCCAACTGTTTAGCTTAGCGACCTGCGTTGGTCGGTAAGTGGGAACATCAACAAACATATTATAGAGGAGCTTTGTGTCAGTGTAAAGCCAATAATCACTGTTGACAGTACTGATGTGCGAGTTCGTAATAATACGCTGCAGTTATGATCAGCTATGAAAATGTAAATATAATGCTAGTGAATTTTTATCACGTAAAATGTGATAAAATGAAGTGTAGTTACGTCGAACGTATTACTAAAATTGTAGCAAATACCTATAATTTGATATCAAAGACCTATTATTTAGAGTAGTTAGATATAGGGGGCCTACTACAGAATCTTACGATCACAGTATTATTACTTTCAACTAAAACATGATAAGACTTAATTTTCCTACAAAAGTAAGGACAGTGGGGTTCGTAACATGTGCTATAAATACTATACGAATGAATCACATCTCATTTTAAAAAAAAGTTTCTGAAATAGATATTATAAGCTCTACAGTACTTGTTGGCATACTGTAAATGATTACGACCGCCAGCAGTTTCGGTAACGGTAGAAAACAACTATATTCCATTACCGAACGTGGTTTACGGTCGCTCGACGCCAGCGGATCTTGTTGTGGTATAACGCAGATTGTGCGGCGGTGCTGAGAACATGTGTGCTGCGTTGTAGCCTACACGTGCGCCCGTCCGCTCTATGCCACAGCAGGTGTCTGGCGGCCACACGTGCCCGAAACCTCAGGGTCCGACGTGCCAATTGGAAAGCGCATGTGTTGCCATATATAACGTGCAATATGCTGTCCTTAGTACATCTGAGCACGAACACCACTAGCAAGCAAAGAGAAAGTAAGCCATGTGCTCTTACAGTAAGGAGTTTCAAAGAAAGCTGAACGAGTTGTGTTCTGTAGATAATTGTAAACGGTGTACACTGATGAGCCAAAACATTACGACCATCTGCTTAGTGGTGAACTGATCCACTTTTGTAACTCAATACTGCCGTGATTGTGAGTGGCATTCATTGAAAAATTTGTGGTGATTTGCCGAAGATAGGTGACGCTATATGTCTACTCCCGAGTCACCTAATACCCAAAAACTGCAGAACGAAGGATTGTGGGCAAGAAGCTCAAGCCCAGTAGCGTCCCAGATGTGTTCCATCGGGGTAAAATTAGGGGTTCACACCTATATCTATACTCTTCACTGTGAAGTGCCTGGAAGTGGGTATGTCCCATTATACAAGTTACTATGGTTTCTTCCCGCTCCGCTCGGGAAGAATGACTATTTAAATATCTGCTTGGGCCTTGTAATTAATTTAACCTTGTCCTGACTGTTCCTATAGGAGTGATACACGGGATGTAACTAAAATCTACGGAACATACTGCAGACACATTCCTCACTACTATAATTATGTTCCACGAGCATGTGTCTGGAAACGCTTTGTTTCTAAAGTACAACTCATTTGCTCCAACTTATTAGTCATGCGCAACACATACCAACAGAACGCACTATCATACCACTTGCAATTCTTTCTGACACAAGATGATCAATGTGGCCAACGTGGACATTGATACATGCATCAACCCGCCGTCATAGTGAAGACTGGATGCGCTGATGCATCTCTGGAATATTGCTTATGGTTTTGCAGCCTTCCATAATACGAGCACACAGACTCTGATCATCTTGTACTGTGGTTCCATAAACAAGAGATTTCAAACGCCCCCACAAATAAAAGTCCATTGGTTTAAGTCAAGCGAGCGTAGAGGCCAGGCATCTGGTCCATCTCTTAACTATTCGTCTGTCACCGAATCTGTTATTTAGAAGCCAACGGATATTAACACTAAAATGAGAAGGCGCTCCATCGTGCGTGTAGTGCATGTTTTCTCGCCGCACAGCTGAAGGCACATCTGCTAACAGACAAGGTAGAGTATTCTCTGGAAATTGTAACAACTTTGTCCATTGAGTCGGGGTGGAGGAAAGTGAGGCGCTGCGAGTCACCAAAAATGCTCTCCCAAACACTGATAGAAAATCTTTGTTGATGACTTGTTTCAACAGTTGCGTGAGGGTTGACGTCTGCCGGTACATACCGGTTGCGAAAATTTACAGCCAGATCTCGCTTGAAAGACGCCTTATCCGTGAACAGCACCGTTGCAATAAAATTAGTATTGAAACTTCCTGGAAGATTAAAACTGTGTGCCGGACCGAGACTCGAACTCAGAACCTTTGCCTTTCGCGGGCAAGTGCTCCACCATCTGAGCTACTCAAGCACGACTCACGCCCCGCCCTCACAGCTTTACTTCCGCCAGTACCTCGTCTCCTGCCTTCCAAACTTTACAGAAGCTCTCCTGCGAACCTTGCAGAACTAGCACTCCTAAAAGAAAGGTTAATGCCGAGGCATGGCTTAGCCACAGCCTGGGGGATGTTCCCAGAATGAGATTTCCACTCTGCAACGGAGTGTGCGCTGATATGAAATTTACTGGCAGATTTAAACTGCATTGAACCAGCGAAGTCTGTCATTAACTCTGGAGAGTAACACGTGTGCTTCCAACTGTCGTACTGATCGCTGTTACAGCTGATGTACCTACAACCAAACAATGATGTACGTTGTATAGCAACAGGGACATGTAAAACAGAACACTGACGGTGCACAACGTAACCAGACGTCACCAAGAGTGCATGTTCAACGTTTTCTTCATTAGTGACTCGGAGAAAATGAGTTGTAACACGGAAGCCAAGCGTTTCCAAAACCATGTTCATGTAACATAATTCCTTCTTTTACGTGTGAGGAATGTGTACTACAATTTGTGTCGTACATTTTTGTTACACCCTCTAGAGGGGGATGTAGTATTTTCTTAGAGGCTCCATTTAAAAGCTGGTTCAAGAAACTTTGTAAATAGGCGTTCTCAGGATAATTAACGTCATCTTCAAGAGCCTGCCCGTTCAGTATTTTTAGCATCTCCGTGTCACTGATCCACGGGTCTGACCTGTGATTGTTCGTGCTGCCCTACTCTGTGCACATTCAATATCCCTTCTTACTCCTATCTGGTACAGGTTCGACCACGCTTCAGCATTTTTCTAAAATCTCTCGCGTGACTGATTTTTTAAGCAGTCCACTTTACAGAAGGACTGCAGCTCGGAAGTGTACAACCAGATTTACCCAAAAGTGAGCCTGAGTGATCATTCCGCTTCATACCCCTTGAAAGTGTTACACACAGGAATTTGAGCTGTCAGACACCAACTGCGACTCATTGAAATAATCGTCATAGGATACTACGATTTTTTCTTTTTGTGGAGTGCACAACTTTACATTTTTGAACATTTGAAGCAATACGCCAACCTTTATACCACTTAATTATAGATAATAGCATCATCCGTAAAATGTCTGAAGTTACAGTCAATATTGTCCGCAACGTCATTACTACACAATATGAAATGCAAGGATTCCAACACATTTGCCTGGGGCACACACGAAGTTACAACTGCATCTGACGAGGACTCTCCATGCAATATAACATGCTGCGTCCTCCCTACCAAAAAACCTTAAATACATTCACTAATATCGCTTGATACTACGATCGTACTTTTGATAATAATCGTAGATGCGGTGCCGAGCCAAACGCTTTTCGGAAATCGAGAAATACTGCATCTACTTGACTGCCTTGATACAAAGCTTTCAGTATGCCATGTGAGAAATGTGTGAGTTGGGTCTCCCATGAATGATGTTTTCGGAATACGTGCTGATTGGCACGGAGGAGGTAATTTTGTTCGAGATATCTCATTGTATTTGATCTCTAGATATGTTCCAAGATTCTACAACAAATCTATGTGACAGGAATTGGGGGGTAGATTACGAGATCACTTACTTTGATCATCCAGAACATTATGACCACCGACCTACCAACGATATAAACCCGTCCAGGCGATAGCAGTGACACCCGGAGAGGAATGACTGCTAGTCACACACGTACGGTGCATCTAGTACCAGTGAGCGTGCAGTCAGTGCGTACAACGGTGCAGGAGTGCGACCTAGTTGACTTCGACTAAGGGCAGATGTCCCACTATGAACACCACTACATCGGCAACTACGACAGAAATGGTGCATCTGTTGTTGTAACGCACACGTCACCACACTGGCGGCCTCTGAACCGTGGCTCTTAACGCAACGCCCCGTGGTACCTTACATTCTACTTCTCCTGATTTTACTACAGATTTATTGATTTCTGTCCACAGACTGGGTAGCGCTCTATACAATGCATTCAGTTTTAATCAAAATTTCGTAACCAATAAATTGTGGTCAGAGTCCACATCTGAGCCTGCAAATATAGTTCAAAATCCTGTTCCGAAACCTATTTATTGCCATTAAATAATCAATCTTAAACCTTCCAACGTCTCCCCGGGTCTTCCACTATTACAACTTTCTTTCATTATGCTGAAACCGAGTGTTACTTATGAGCAATTTATCACCTGTGCAAAATTCTCCCAGGAGGCTTCCCCTTTAATTAAATCTCTCCTGTCCATATTCTTCTACCATTTTTCTCATTCTCCCTCTTCCTACTGTCGAATTCCTGCCCCACATCACAAATTTCCATCTCCATTAACTACCCAAATAATATCTTTTGTCTCATCGTATGTCCTTTCAATCTCCTGATCATTTGCGGTGCTAGATTGAGTATTAACTTGTATTACTGTGGTGCGTGTTGGCTCTACTTATAAACTGGTTATGATAATGTGTTTTCTTGCTATTCAAAGTAGCTTATCCGAATTCCAAATTTTTTATTCAATATTACATTATCCTACTTGATTTGGGTATGTAGCGATAAACCCTCCTGGCACAAAACTTCTCTAATTGTCTTTATGTCTTCAACCTTTACATATACCTTTTCTACAGTTTCTAAGGTATTTGCCTGATTAACGGATCTAACATTCAACACTCTGTCCTGTAGAATGCCAGTTTTATTTTTCTTTATGACGGCGTCTTCTTGAGCACTCACCGCCCACACATGGGAGACTACTTTACTTCCGTAAAGTTTTACCAAAGAGGACGTCATCGTTTCACCATACAGTATAGCTGCAAGCCCACGGAAAAATAATGTCTGCCCTGTACCCTTGCTTTCAGCCATTCTCAGTAGCAGCACAACAAGGCCGTGGCGGCTGATGCCATAAGACCAGATCAGTCAGCCATACAGACTGTTGCAGCTACTGAAAAATGTTCTACCCTTCTCCAGGCACCACACGTTTGTCAGGCCTTTCCACAGTGCCAGACTATCACTAAGGCATGAAAACCATCCCACCTTGTAATCTACTCCCTCCTTCCTAATTCCATCTATTGTCCACATTAGTCTTTTATGAAGATTTGCGAGGAGCAAAGATTACAATAAACTTTCTAGTTTACTTATCTTGTCATGTAGAGTTGGCTCCAGTACTTCTTCTGTAGAGGTCTCATTCTTGAAACTGAAAATGTCACGTTTTAGGTCCTCACGGTTGAATTGATCTTAGTAAAGTTGAAGATTGTTGTTGCAGAATTTTTGTTTTGACGTACAAATATATTTGTCACATTTTGGTATTTCATACAGTCTTGATTTTTCACATTCACAAAGCCGAAATTACATTGTTCGCACAAATTACAAAAATATGCCCAATCACATCAGAGGCATCGTTACGACTCTCACGGAAATAACCATATTCCAAAGGGTTTTCAGTTTTTCTTGACAAGTGAATTTCTACTAGTTTCTGCTACATCATTAATTTCCTTTATTATTTCATAAATGAATCCAGAAATAAACATGTTAACCAGTACCATATTTCGTAATTGATAATAGAAATTTGAAGTGTGCCAGTAATTCGTAATTTCAAATGTTTCAAAAAAAAATAATTTTGACTGTACATTCAGAACTAGTACTTATCGATTATAACATAAAGACTAAAACATTATATAAAGTAATTAATTTTCATAAATTTTACCTTGAAATACAACATACTGTGTATAAAATTATATGAAAGTTTTCAGAAAAGTAATACAAGTATCGACAACTACTTTTCAGAAAGAGTAATGCTAGAGGAGGATGACTCGTTACAGCCTCTGCATAGTCGTGATTCATGGGGGGCGGGGCCGGGGGAGGGGGGGCGGGGGGTGGAGTCGAGGAGAGGGAGTGATGACCACATAATGTCATATTAATTATTCTGTTGAAACATGCTTCCGTTGTTTGCGCACTACCATTGTTATGGATCAGTTTTGTTAATGATTTATACTGGAAGATGACCTATGGAATTTAAGAAGTCGTTGTAGTCGAATGACAGCAATAGGTAGCTTCTAAAAGGATTTGGGATGCTACTGCCGTGAAATGTTGATGAAACCATCAAGATATTCATAGGCGCTGATTTCCGGGGCAAGCGAAAAGAACGATTATGTTGTAACCAAAGAAATATTTTATGCCTTCGTCTAATAAGTTATCGTTGTAAAATTGTTGCGTTCTTCATGTACAGAAGGTGGATAAACTTCTTGAAGCCGACCTGAGGAAGAATCAGTATGGGTCTTGGAGACATGCAGGTACACACGAAGCAACAATCACTCTAAGATCTATCTTTTATGATAGGCTGAAGAAATGTAAACCTGTTTTACATCATACGTACATTTAGAGAGAACTATTGGTGACATTGAATGTTATGCACTCTATGAAATACAGGAGGTATTGGCAACTTTGAATGTTATTTGCTCTTAGAAATTCTGGAAGTAACACGGATGAAATGTGGGCTTAGATTATTTACAACTTGTAGAGGAATATGACGGCAGTACAAGATATGAAGGGTGACTATTACTTGAGAAAGCAGTGAGACTGTGTGGGCTATCCATCTCCGATGAAGTAGACTAAGGAGAAATTTGGACAGTGGCCAAAAGTTCAGGGAAGAGAAAGATGCTTCCAGACGACGTGATTCTGTCAGAGACTTGAAAGAGAAATAGAAAACGTCCGGAAATCAGGCTAAAACCGATCAGCTAAGGATTATACAGAGCCATTCCGTAAGACGAAAGATATGAAATCTTAATTTGCTTTAAATGATTAAAGTGCGAGAAATAATGAGGGAAAAACTGTCTCTTGCAGGTTGATTCCGTGCTTACCCTTCTCCTTCTCTGCTACTAATTGTAACTGTAGTTATAGCAATCGGCTGGCAACTTCCAGAATCCCGCCATTACGTAAACGACAGACGTTTAACATCTTTGGCTTTGAGAGTAGACATGGAGAAGTCAAGCTGCTTTAGTTGGAGAACGTGGAATTTTGTTATTTTTTTGTAGTGTCTGTTGGGCTATTCGGCTGGATAAATGTGAGATAGCGATGCGTCTTGAGAAACCCCTCCATACTATTCTTGAAACTGATCGGAGTGAATCCTATTACAAAGATGAGGCTAGTTAAATGTAACTGACGAGTTTGGCTCTGAGGTCATCAGTCCCCTAGAACTTAGAACTACTTAAACCTAACTAACCTAAAGACATCACACACATCCATGCCCGAGGCAGGATTCGAACCTGCGACCGTAGCGGTCGCGCGGTTCCAGACTGAACCGCTTGGCCACACCGGCCGGCAAACTGACGAGTTTATCATCTATTTTATTTCAATAGTTATTTCTCGTATTTTAGATATTTAGCGATTTTTAATTCCTTAAATTACTCGACATTTCTATGTTGTTACGAGCATGTGTGGTTTGGTGGGACTATTTTAAAGCTTTTGGTTTCAAACAGATTCTTAGTGTGCTTCTTCGATATATTTGCTTAAATAATCTTTCTCTAGCCTTCCAATAATTCGCAAGTGCTCTTTTCATAATTAGCCAAATTTTCTTAAAATAAGACGCAGGTTCATCTAACTCATAAGTGGAAAAGTGGCTTTCAGCTATGTCTAAACTCCTGGATGCGTATGCACCCGACCTACGACAATCCCCAGAAGCAACGGTCTGAACGGTAGAGCTCTGTTCAAAATCAGAAACCGCTAACAAAGGTGTGTTGCTCAAGGCGAACTTCAGATCATTAAAGGCAACTTACTGGTTTTCGATCGATTAAAAGGTTCCTTTTCTTCAAGTAACTGAATTAAAGGGGTGGCAAGTTCGTCGAACATGGGCACAAACTTACTAAAATTCACCATTCCTATGGGCCTAGCTATTCCATTCTCGGTCTGCTGTGGTAAAATGTTACGGATAGCGAGAGTACGCTTCTTATCTACGCGGAGGGCGACTAGATGAAGGGCAATTAGCAGGGATATTGTTACTTTAATATGCCACTAAAAGAAAACTCCTTTTGCGCTAGGTTAAACTTTACATTCAGACTCGCTTCCCTCAGGCGTTTCAACACCTTCTTAATATGCTCCAAGTGTTGCGAAAAGGTTCTACTGCAAATGACCACATCATCAAAGTAATTGTAAACGAATTGATACTTAATGACTCCCAAAACACAATCAATTAGTCTAGACATCAACGCCGGACCTGTGGATGGGCCAAAGGCTACCCGCTTGGATTCGTACAGATTCCAGTTGGTGGAAAAGGCAGTTACCGGTTTGGATATCTTCTCTGAAGGAATTTGCCTTCAGGCCTGATTAAGATCCAGCATGGTGAAACAGCTGGCTCCGGCAAACCATGTAAAGAAATTGTGAAGGTTTTGGAGGTGAGCAGATTCCCAAACAACCTTACTGTTCAACGGAACACAATCCGCTACACGCAGAAACAAATCCCCATTAGCTTTAGCTAGCAGAACAATCGGCAATGCGTACGTCCTTCAACGAACCTTCCATTGACTTAAGTAAGGCTTTCATCTCACGAGGTGATAATTTATCGGGGGCTAACAGGGATATGATCTGGTAACTGAATACGGTGTTCAGTCTTATTTGTTACGTCCAACATATTGGTATGCAATTCCGGAAATTCTTCTAAGACCAACACAATTCTTTGATTTCGCACAACGGTAAATGAAACACACCAATTGCAACGGACACAGCACTGCATTCTGAATCACTATCATGCTGACACAAACGTAATTTAAAGGTGGGATTAAGTTGAGAGCAACGCTCCCCTGCAGAATAGTACAAAACTAGCCCAGCGCTATTCGTATATAAAATCACTGCCCTTTAAATTGTTACACAACCCCTTCATAATAAGAACAATCTAAAGTCCAAGAAAACACGTATAATAATCTAACTAAAGACAACACCTGACCGTTTACGGATTTACAGTATTTGGCTTCAGCTGAGAAAATTTTCAAATATTTCTCTATCTGACATCCTGGTGATAACTCTCTACTGACTGAGTCCTAGAGTGTGCATGCCGGTTCATGGTTAATACTAGAACATACCCGAGGAAGCGAATTCCTAGTTATAAGACTTTGGCGGAACGCCACTAAAACACCTTCCTCGCCTCTTCTGCAGCCGGCTATTCGACTGCTGTTTCGCTCCAGGACGACAGTGAGGCGCAAAATATCCGGTAACAATCATTCTTATTGTAATTAATAATGTCAGGCGGATCCCTTAACCGAGTGCCCGAACAATACACATTACAGTTTACCCTCTCGCATCCCCGTATCTTGTCTGCTTAATGCCATCAATGTCGGTGATTAACTGATCTAATTCACCAAGGATTAGCTGCTTTTGCGCAAACACTATGCGCAAACGAACCTCCTGTAAAACTGTAACCACAGTTTCCACTTTCGACAACTGCCATTTAGAGGCGAGAGCTCAGTACACAACTCTCGTATACACTCCCCCAATGGCTCACTTGAAAGCAAAACCCGATAAAGTATTAGTTAATCAGCTCATTTTTAATTCTAGCTGATAAACTCTCTTGAGGCCTTTGAAAGTAAGTCACACAAACACCCCTGTAATGCCAATACATGTCCCACAATATCGGTTCAGGAAACCCGACAGAAGGGGTAGTACAGTAACTGAAAACCGACATCCCTACCCACCTTTAACACATTCACTTTTCTTTCAGAGCCAATAGAAAACACTAAGTATTTCACCAATTCTTGCACGCTATCTATAGCAAGGTACTTCTCTCTGCGTAACACGATTAGAGAGTTCACCAATTTAGAAAAATTAGACGAATTAATCACATCATTATTTCCGACATTACAAGAGGCGCTAGCGTTATTTACTTACAATATTGTCGTCCTTGATTTCCCCATACTTCCAGCCCATTATAATGTGCTTAATGTCATTCGCGCGTGCAACTCACTGACTTCCGAATTCTGTTTAGGCTCAGTAGCCACCAAATTAAAGTCTCTTATCCGATTGAACCAATGAGCGATCTGGACTTGGACACTGTACACTTGCACGTGTGAAGGCCGCATACCTCCCAGAAAGCGTTATTTTTCTTAATATCACCGAGAAAAGACGCGCAATGTTCGACGGCGGTGCTCATCCGACCAGCAAGAGCCGTGCTAACCTTCAGTGGCCGCCATAGCGCGCACAGCATCGTCGCCAGTTCGGTCTGTTACCCTCCTTCTGGTTTCCCACAGATCTTCATCTCGCACCTCAGCTGGTTCCTCTTCAGGTAACTGTTTCCAATAAGCTTTCTGAACTTCATGCGCCCACCGAGTGTACCAGACACTACCGAAACGCAAAGAGATTCTGACAGAACAAATTACACAGCACAAAACACCATAATGTATGTGCGTCACCAATGACGTTCGACACAATCCCCAACCAATCCCTATCTCCAAACTCAACCACAGTCTCGCTACCATTTTGTAACGCGCTACGTGCGTTTTCATTGATTTGGAAGGAAATAGTGGGACTGAACGTCACTGGTGACTGTTATACATAGAAATATTTATTAATACATCGCTACTTTGTTATTACATTACAGTTTATTACTTAAAACTGTTTAAGGAAAATCTGAATATTAATTTCAACCAATAAAGTAAGCAATTTTAGATCTCAAGCTAATGACTAGCTTTCTTTAGGCCCCTTCTTTTTTTTTAAATAAAAGAAAAAAGAAAGAGATACAATAAATTGAAGTTAAACAGAAGTTCTGCAATCTCTTAAAATTTCAAAAGTAAAACAGAAGTATTGTAAGCATTTAAAATATCAGTGACGTAATCAAATTTACAACGCACATGACAACTTTAATTGTAACAGCGAAATGTCAGGTATATGTCACAAGTAAGGAAATGCTCGGGATTAGAGTTACCAGCCCGACGACACCGAAAAAATTCGGGTCGCCTTATAACACGGTCGACGTGGAAGAACTGGGAGTTCCCACTTCTACAACACACAGTAAAATATCTTTTAAACGGTCAGCGGATATCTAAGAAATACAAAGCTCATTAATTACAAGCCTAAAGAATTTCTTTAGTTCCCAGTTAAGTTTAAACCACATGATTACAGGTGAAGATAAGTGGTACAAGCCAGTAGCCCCTTTTGCAATTTGTTTAACAGTTGGCCCAAAGTACCAAACGAATTGCCTCAAAAATATAACATCCTCTCAAGCCATAAAAAAAGAGTGAGTAAATCAAAAAGAACTAATTAAAGTAACGTATTAGAGCAAAATTTCGGTTGAGCCGTATGAGAAGAAACAATTCAGCTATTACTACGTTCAAGGACAAATAACAAGCGGTAGCAGCTTTTACTATTTAAAGGCTGCTTAAGGCCAAATTACGCAGGCGTATCAGTCGAGAGGCTGGGCAGAGAAGCGGACTTCGACAGTCAACTTCAACACAACGCCAGGTAAAAGTACACAAGATCACCTGGCAATAAAACCAGTCCAAACGGCAACTAGTTGACGAACAGGCTAACATCACGTGTTACCCAAAGTTTTCAGAAGGTTAAACAGCTTGGAAATCACAAAGCCGAACATTAAAATGCGCTTACGAAATAATCAAAGGCTGTGACGATGCTGCAAGAAGACGGCAGAAAACTCTACTGGGAGGGTGGGAATAATCCAAGCCTGGTGGAGGTGGCCGGCACGCCTCGACTCAGTAACGGACTCTGGACGTGCCGCTGCTGCTACTGCTGCCACAGAGCCGACTCTGCAAACACGACGGACCCAGGCCTGCCTCCGCCCTCCTTCCTCCAGGCACGTTAAGAACAAAATGAGAGACTTCGCCTCTGCTTGTTACTCTCACCACTTCCGTCGCGCTTAAGCAAAGGTATCATTTAAGGCATGACACGACTATCGATGGTCGTGGTACGGCTCAATAAGATCACATCATTTCCATTTCAAATTTTATCATCAACAAAGATACTTATTTTAAAAAGAAGAAAAACTTTTTCCAGTTCTTCGTTTTGTTTTCAGTAACTGTTACGAAACTTGTGTAACACTGATTTAAGGTAATACACATATTAATCTAATACCATATTTAGCAACATTTAATAGACAATATAAACGTGAGTGACAACATATACACTCCTGGAAATTGAAATAAGAACACCGTGAATTCATTGTCCCAGGAAGGGGAAACTTTATTGACACATTCCTGGGGTCAGATACATCACATGATCACACTGACAGAACCACAGGCACATAGACACAGGCAACAGAGCATGCACAATGTCGGCACTAGTACAGTGTATATCCACCTTTCGCAGCAATGCAGGCTGCTATTCTCTCATGGAGACGATCGTAGATATGCTGGATGTAGTCCTGTGGAACGGCTTGCCATGTCATTTCCACCTGGCGCCTCATTTGGACCAGCGTTCGTGCTGGACGTGCAGACCGCGTGAGACGACGCTTCATCCAGTCCCAAACATGCTCAATGGGGGACAGATCCGGGGGCAGGGTAGTTGACTTACACCTTCTAGAGCACGTTGGGTGACACGGGATACACGCGAACGAGCACTGTCCTGTTGGAACAGCAAGTTCCCTTGCCGGTCTAGGAATGGTAGAACGATGGGTTCGATGACGGTTTGGATGTACCGTGCACTATTCAGTGTCCCCTCGACGATCACCAGTGGTGTACGGCCAGTGTAGGAGATCGCTCCCCACACCATGATGCCGGGTGTTGGCCCTGTGTGCCTCGGTCGTATGCAGTCCTGATTGTGGCGCTCACCTGCACGGCGCCAAACACGCATACGACCATCATTGGCACCAAGGCAGAAGCGACTCTCATCGCTGAAGACGACACGTCTCCATTCGTCCCTCCATTCACGCCTGTCGCGACGCCACTGGAGGCGGGCTGCACGATGTTGGGGCGTGAGCGGAAGACGGCCTAACGGTGTGCGGGACCGTAGCCCAGCTTCATGGAGACGGTTGCGAATGGTCCTCGCCGATACCCCAGGAGCAACAGTGTCCCTAATTTGCTGGGAAGTGGCGGTGCGGTCCCCTACGGCACTGCGTAGGATCCTACGGTCTTGGCGTGCATCCGTGCGTCGCTGCGGTCCGGTCCCAGGTCGACGGGCACGTGCACCTTCCGCCGACCACTGGCGACAACATCGATGTACTGTGGAGACCTCGCGCCCCACGTGTTGAGCAATTCGGCGGTACGTCCACCCGGCCTCCCGCATGCCCACTATACGCCCTCGCTCAAAGTCCGTCAACTGCACATACGGTTCACGTCCACGCTGTCGCGGCATGCTACCAGTGTTAAAGACTGCGATGGAGCTCCGTATGCCACGGCAAACTGGCTGACACTGACGGCGGCGGTGCACAAATGCTGCGCAGCTAGCGCCATTTGACGGCCAACACCGCGGTTCCTGGTGTGTCCGCTGTGCCGTGCGTGTGATCATTGCTTGTACAGCCCTCTCGCAGTGTCCGGAGCAAGTATGGTGGGTCTGACACACCGGTGTCAATGTGTTCTTTTTTCCATTTCCAGGAGTGTATTATAAGAATGAGATTTTCACTCTGCAGCGGAGTGTGCGCTGATATGAAACATCCTGGCAGATTAAAACTGTGTGCCCGACCGAGACTCGAGCTCGGGACCTTTGCCTTTCGCGGGCAAGTGCTCTACCATCTGAGCTACCGAAGCACCTCACACCCGGTCCTCACAGCTTTACTTCTGCCAGCGAAAGGCAAAGGCTCCGAGTTCGAGTCTCGGTGGGGCACAGTTTTAATCTGCCAGGAAGTTTCATATCAGCGCACACTCAGCTGCAGAGTGAAAATCTCATTCTGGAAACGTCCCCCAGGCTGTGGCTAAGCCATGTCTCTGCAATACCCTTTCTTTCAGGAGTGCTAGTTCTGCAAGTTTCGCAGGAGAGCTTCTGTTAAGTTTGGAAGGTAGGAGACGAGATACTGGCAGAAGTAAAGCTGTGAGGACCGGGCAGGAGTCGTGATTCGGTAGCTCAGATGGTACAGCAATTGCCCGCGAAAGGCAAAGGTCCAGAGTTCGAGTCTCGGTCGGGCACAAAGTTTCAATCTGCCAGGAAGTTTCAACATTTATAATGATTCACTTCAAAATTGATATGTAATTTGAATATCATTGATTTACCTGCTCGCAAATCGCAATGAAAAAAATGGTTCAAATGGCTCTGAGCACTAAGGGACTTAACACCTGAGGTCATCAGTCCCCTAGAACTTAGAACTATTTAAACCTAACCAACCAAAGGACATCACACACACCCATGCCGGAGGCTTGATTCGAACCTGCGACCGTAGTGGTCGCGCGGCACGCGGTTCCAGACTGAAGTGCCTAGAACCGCTCGGCCAAACACGACCGGCAAATCCCACTGAAGCCAAAGGTATTGTACACACGGTGCTGTACATACTGCGACCTATGAACATAGATGGGATTGTCTGTCATTTGTCATCTTACAGAAATAACTGAAATTTTCGTTACCCCCCAACCCCCCCCAAAAAACAGTGTTCTCTGAAATATATTCAGTCTGCGAAATTTAGTAGTTGATACAATGTATTCATGAAAGGAATTTTGTTCTGAACTTCATCCCCTCCGTGTAATCTAGCAGCACAGCTGTAAAAGTTACTATTTCCAGTTGTTGCAACATAGGACACAACAAATGGCAAGTTTTAACGATAGCGTAATGAAATACACTACGGGCCATTAAAATTGCTACACCAAGAAGCAATGCAGATTCATGCGTATTCATTGGACAAATATATTATACTAGAACTGACATGTGATTACATGATTTTGGTGCATAGATCCTGAGAAATCAGTACCCAGAACAACCACCTCTGGCCGTAATAACGGCCTTGATACGCGTGGGCATTGAGTCAAATGTAACGTCCACTGTTCAAAGTGCCGTCAGTGCGAATAAGAGGTAACAGAGACGTGTAACCAACGGCACCCCATACAATCACGCCGGGTGATACGCCAGTTTGGTGATGACGAATACACGCTGCAATTGTGTGTTCACCATGATGTTGCCAAACACGGATGCGACCATCATGATGCTGTAAACAGAACCTGGATTCATCCGAAAAAATGACGTTTTGCCATTCGTGCACCCAGGTTCGTCGTTAAGTACACCATCGCAGCCACTCCTGTCTGTGATGCAGCGTCAAGGGTAACCGCAGCCATGGTCTCCGAGTTGATAGTCCATGCTGCTGCAAATGTCGTCGAGCTGTTCGTGCAGATGGTTGTTGTCTTGCAAACGGTCCCATCTGTTGACTCAGGGATCAAGACGTGGCTGCCCGATCCGTTACAGCCATGCGGATAAGATGCATGTCATCTCGACTGCTAGTGATTCGAGGCCGTTGGGATCCAGCACGGCGTTCCGTAATACCCTCCTGAACCCACCGATTCCATATTCTGCTAACAGTCATTGGATCTCGACCAACGCGAGCAGCAATGTCACAATACAATAAACCGCAATCGCGATAGGCTACAATCCGCCTTTATGAAAGTCGCAAACGTGATGGTACGCATTTCTCCTCCTTACACGGGGCATCACAACAACGTTTCACCAGGTAACCCCGGTCAACTGCTGTTTGTGTATGAGAAATTGGTTGGAAACTTTCTTCATGTCAGCACGTTGTAGGTGTCGCCAACGGCGCCAACGTTGTGTGAATGCTCTGAAAAGCTAATCATTTGCATATCACAGCATCTTCATCCTGTCGGTTAAATTTCGCGTCCGTAGCACGTCATCTTCGTGTTATAGCAATTTTAATGGCCAGTAGTGTACGTGGAGTTTCAATTTCTTTACTATGCGCTGGAAGAACACTGCTGCAGAGAACGTCAAAATCATTAGAGATAAAGCGCTACCTCACATTAGTCAACGCCATTCGTCGGAGACGATTAAAAGCATGTATTCAAAGGTACGAAATAATTCTTTAACATTTGTAAAATAAATTTTGAGTAAATTGAATTTTTTAATATTTCACATTTCGTAAATTAGAGACTATAGTGCCTGTAAATTTAAGGGGCTCACTTGACGCATCTTTATTGCTCGACATTACTCCAATGAGTATGTGAAATTCTACGCTGAGGCTTTATGAAGCACGCAAGCACTCAAAGCTTTTACACATCCCGTAGGAAATTAAGGTAAATGGTCGACAGATATCAACAGAGCAGTAAAACTATGAAGGTGTCAATTAATATCACATTATCACAATTAGTTTACTACCTGAACTTTATGATAAGTAATATTGTTGAGTCTTTAGGTTTCTGAGAATACTTTGGCATGTTATCGCCACATATTTCCAAGAATTGTTTTACGATGTTAGACAGACTACGCAAAAGACATAATTTCACACTAATTTAACACTAACAATGAAGTATTAAGGAACGCATTAAAACGAA
Organism: Schistocerca americana; assembly: GCF_021461395.2. Lineage (NCBI taxonomy): Eukaryota > Metazoa > Arthropoda > Insecta > Orthoptera > Acrididae > Schistocerca > Schistocerca americana. Next base: position 956,932,134 of record NC_060119.1, on the reverse strand, counting down.
CATTGAATGAATGTCTTTGCTTCGCTCACTATAAAGAAGTTGTAATTTAAGACTGATTTCTTTAGTGGTACGTCTATACTGTGGCTCTCTTTAGTCTTCGAGATGTTTTCTTTGAGCTAGGATTGATATTTAGTGATACAGTGTCTTTTAGCTGCGTTCATTACAAGGTTGCGGCGATATTGAAAGATATAATATACTGGGGAATTTGTGTTCCGTATTAATATTGTACTGTGAGTTTGATTCATACTGCCTGAAACGTTTCCGTTTTATTAACGCGCATCACTCAATAAACAAAACACTCCAAAGTATTGCCTCTCAAACTGGCCGTGTCGTTTATTTTCTCTTTTTAGAGATATCATCGGCGGCGTTACTGAGGCCGGGGAATATTCACTAACTGGCAGTTTCTGGGCATTGCTTTCCTCTTTGAATAAGCTTTCGTTAATTAATGGAACAAAGGACGTTTTCATTACAATGCTTTAAATGGCGAAATACTGCGAGGAAAATATATGGCATTGGTAGGAAGTCATTACCACGAGAAACTCAGTCATCAGCTGCGACACGATATCAAGTTAATTCTCTCTTTCGCGTATTCCATTAATGTCTTTGCTTTGCTGACTATGAAGAAGTTGTAATTTAAGATTGATTTATTTAGTGGTACGTCTATACTGCGGCCATTACTTAGCTAATGGCAGTACATAACGTCTTTATACAAATAAAGTCCACATCTCGTAATACCAGAGCGAAATTCATCTGTGTGGACTGTGATAATGTATATAGTAAGGTGGCCGAGCGGTTCTAGCCGCTGCAGTCTGGAACCGCGCGACCGCCAGTCGCAGGTTCGAATCCTGCCTCGGGCATGGATGTGTGTGATGTCCTTAGTTTAGTTAGGTTTAAGTAGTTCTACGTTCTAGGGGACTGATGACCTCAGAACTTATGTCCCATAGTGCTCAGAGCCATTTGAACCATTTGAACCTGCAACCGTAGCAGTCACGCGGTTCCGGACTGAAGCGCCTAGAACCGCTCGGAGTGTGGGTCTCATGGGGAGCGTTCCAGAGATAAGTCCTTGCAGTGGAACTATCGTCTGCGTCCTCGGTGGTTGAGTCGGATAGAGTTGCCGGCACTGTAGCTCAGCGTGTTCGATCAGAGGGTTAGCTACCCTCTGCAATAAAAAACTGAGTGAACGGATCAACGAACAACCTGAACGGATGTCATCGGACGTTCGACTCGAACACATTCAACGAACAATACAGAAAATAATTAGATAAAAAAGAAGATAGAGAGTCTGCCATGTATACAGGAGGGCCCTGGTTCGAGTCCTGGTCGGGGCTTACGTTTTTCAACTGTCCCCATCTACATTTATCAACGCCTGCAAGCAAATAAAGGTCTATATTTTATTATAATTTCAAGTCTATGTGTGACTTTTTATGTGGTATCCCATGCAGTTTAGGCAAATGCCAGGCTTGAACCGAAATTCCTATTCTGATCATAAGATACACAAACAGTTAAAGTACGATAGCACCAAAAAATCGCAAGATTCTAAAAGGAATTATTCCAGTCAATCTGCAGATCGTTTGATTAGTAGTGCTTCTCTCTTCCTACAAGCTTGTTTCGGCTATAGCGCCATTCTCAAATAAATATTTATGAGCTGTGCGCGGCTCGTTTTCATGCCGTTTTTTGCTTGACAGCTTCTCTTTACGGAATTGTCGCCTCGTTTATTATTCGATTTACTGGCATCACTAAGTTGTTGCTTGCCTGCCCATGAGTGGCACTAGCAGCGCCTATCGATAAGAGCACTGTCATATTACCTTTGAAGCGACGACTAGTATTTCCGGCTCATAGTGTGTCCGGGGGTTCAGTCGGGGCGCAGCGCCAGTGAGGTCCGGACAGCCAGTACATGCCGACCGTTACGACACACATGCACTGTCCAACGGAAGGAGACTGGAACGGGAACGACCGTTGGTTGGTCGTTCGGTCAGTTGTCTCATCGGGCAACGTGTATTTGGTCTTTTGACCATTTCTGGGCCTCATTTATTTATTTATTTATTGTTCCGTGGGACCAAATTAAGGAGAAGTCTCCATGGTCATGGAACGAGTCAATACATGAAATTATAACACGATATTAGAAACAGATAAAATGAAATATAAAAAAAAACATATTCAGGTGACAAGTCGTAAGTTTAAATAGAGAAAACCAACAATGTAACCCTGGAATTTGCTTAATTTTTTAGCTCTTCCAGGAGCTCCTCGACAGAATAGGAGTGAGCCATGAGGAAACTCTTCAGATTAGACTTAAAAGAGTTTGGGCTACTCCTAAGATTTTTGAGTTCTTGTGGTAGCTTATTGAAAATGGATGCAGCAGAACACCGCACTCCTTTCTGCACAAGAGTCAAGGAAGTGCATTCCACATGCAGATTGAACTTCTGCCTAGTATTAACTGAGTGAAAGCTGCTAACGCTTGGGAATAGGCTAATATTGCTAACAACAAACGACATTAAAGAATATATATACTGTGAGGGCAATGTCAGAATTCCCAGAGTATTGAATAGGGGTCGACAAGAGGTTCTCGAACTTACACCACATATAGCTCGAACAGCCCGTTTTTGAGCCAAAAATACCCTTTTTGAATCACAAGAATTACCCCAAAAAATAACACCATACGACATAAGCGTATGAAAACATGCGAAGTAGATTACTTTTCGTGCTGAAGTGTCACTTATTTCAGATACTGTTCTAATGGTAAATACAGCAACACTTAGATTCTGAACAAAATCCTGGATATGGGCATTCCACAACAGCTTACTGTCTATCCGAATGCCTAGGAACTTGAACTGTTCCGTCTCGCTTATAATATGCCCATTCTGTCTGATCAAAATATCGGTTCTTGTTGAATTGTTAGAAACTGTAAAAACTGAGTCTTACTGTGATTTAGCATCAAATTATTTTCCACAAGCCACGAAATTATTTCATGAACTATATTATTTGATACTGTTTCAATATTACACACAAGATCCCTCACTACCAAGCTGGTGTCATCAGCAAACAGAAATATTTTTGAATCACATGTAATACTAGAAGGCATATCATTTATATAAATAAGAAACAGCAGTGGCCCCAGCACCGACCCTTGGGGAATGCCCCACTTAACAGTGCCCCATTGGGACTGAACATCACTACCACTCTCAATATTGCGGAGAATTACCTTCTGCTTTCTGATCTTAAGCTACTCCCCTTACTCCATAATGGTCCAACTTTTGCAGTAATATTTGTGGTCAACACAGTCAAAAGCTTTCGTTAAATCAAAGAAAACACCCAGCGTTGCAACCTTTTATTTAATCCGTCCAAAACCTCAAAGAGAAAAGAGAATATATCATTTTCAGTTGTTAAATCATTTCTAAAACCAAACTGAACATTTGACAGCAAATTATGTGAATTTAAGTGCTCCAGTAACCTTGTATATACAACCTTCTCGATAACTTTAGCAAACACCGATGGCATAGAAATGGGTCTATAATTGTCAATATTATCCCTGTCTCCCTTTTTATAAAGTGGCTTCACTACTGAGTACTTTAATCGGTCAGGAAACCGACCACTCCTAAAGGAAAAGTTACAGATAAGGCTAAGTACTGGGCTAACATACATAGAACAGTACTTCAGTATTCTGCTAGATACCCCTTCTTATCCATGAGAGTTCTTGGTCTTTAGTGATTTAATTATTAATTCAATCTCCCTCTTGTCAGTATCATGGAGGAGCATTTCAGGTAACAGTCTCGGAACACTTTTTTCTAAGAGCGCTATATGATTCCCTGTTGGGACTAGGTTTCTATTTAGTTCACCTGCTATATTCAGAAAGTGATTATTAAATACTGTACATATATGCGGCTTATCAGTAACACAGACATTCCCACTTGTTCTACAAGATATTATTATCCCTCTAGTCAGCCACCCAGGCTGCCTGTTTGCGCTAGTACCCTGTTTTGAACATTCTAACGGAAAGCAACTTTCAAAGAGCACGAGAAAAGTCTTGAGAAAAGCATTATCTTTATTGTGTACTGTATCAGCGCAATAAACATCTTGCCACTCTTGTTCCTTGATAAGGTTTACAAAGGTCTCTACAGCAACTGGATCAGCTTTCCTAAACAGCTGGTGACTATATTTAACACGTGTTGCAGCACAAAAATCTTTTAGAGTTAAAATTTGTGCATCATGATCAGAAAGGCCATTCACCTTTTTTGGTAACAGAAGGCCCTTCTAGTAATGAGGAATGAACAAAAATGTTGTCTATTGTTGTTCTACTGTTCCCTTGCACTCTCTTTGGAAAGAATACGGTTTGCATAAGATTATATGAATTAAGGAGGTCTACCAGCATCCTCTTCCTTGCACAGTCACTTATACAATTAGTATTGAAGTCACCACATATAACTAACCTTTTGTACTTCCTATATAGTGAACCAAGAACCTCCTCTAGCTTTAGCAAAAATGTTGTGAAATCGGTGTCTGGGGATCTATAAATAACAACAGTTAGAAGTTTAGCTCCGTTAAATTTAACCACACCTGCACAACATTCAAACACCTTTTCAGTGCAGTGCTTTGAAACATCAATTGGCTCAAATGGGATGCCGTTTTTCACATACATGGCTACTCCCCCACACCGCAAAGAGCTCCTCGAAAAGCTGCCAGCCAACCTGTATCCCGGTAAAGGAAGCCTCTGAATTATCTCCTTATTAAGAAGTGTTCAGATATACCAGTAATTTCAGAGTCAACATCTATAAGCAATTCACTAACTTTATCTCTAATACCTTGTATATTTTGATGAAATATACTAATTCCCTCATTACTCGGATACCTAAGCTTTGTCAAAAGTGGTTCCTTTGTTAGAGAGACTTCCCTTAAGCAGGAATACCTATCAGCTGACTTCAATCTAAAAAAGGTGCAGCTCTGACACCCACTACTGCAGAAATTTTCCCATGAGTGATCCCACCAACCCCACCTATGCTGTCACCTATAAGCTTTGCTAACCTCCCCTTCCCATACCTGTTGAGGTGCAGGCCATGTCTAGTGAAACCCGTCCTGCTGATAGACTCCACCGACACCACTGAAATGTGACCCATGCTTTCTGTCATCAGTGCACCCCCAAGTCTCATATTATTACGCCTGACGGCTGTATTAAGATGAGGCCGACCGTGACGCTGAAACAGTTCCACGAAATGCACATTCGTGTTGCCAGTGTGAGTGGCTATTTTTTCCAGGTCACCATCTACGTCATACTCCCCATCCCTACCAATACTATTACCACCCACACCCACTATCACTACCTGATCCTCTATAGTAAAATCCCTACATAACCCCCCTATGTTAACAGTCACCTGAGTCAATCCTGCATTAGGCTTCACAATGCTGGTGACCTGGTACTCACTCCCCAGCACTTCCTACAACTGTTGGCCTACACCTCTGCCATGAGAACTACCTAACAGCAGAACCTTCTTCTTCCTCTTCGACTTTGCAACTGTTCTAGCCACCGTAACTACTGAGATCTGCTGCATACTTCCTACATCTACAGCTACTAGAGATTACTCTCCACTAGACTCTGACAGTTGGTCATATCTATTGTAAACACCAATAGTAAAACTACCTGAAAATCTTCTTCTCCTAGAAGATCTCTCGCCAACAGCCAGCTCCCATTCCCCAACCCCCTTCTCCCGCCGCATCCTATCTAGCTCCTCCTGTGCGTTTTTCAACTGCACCTGAAGGGCACAGATCTTACGCTCCTGCTCCTCTATTAACTTACTCTTGCTACATAACCTGCAGTTCCAGGAGAGGATCCCACCAGAATGCCCACTGGCTTCCCCACTGCATTCCCCCCAGTGAAAATACTTCGAACAAGTCTCACACCGCAATCCACTACTCACGAACCTACGGCAAAGCCCACACTTCTCACTCATGGTAAAATTTTACTTTTTCTAAGTTCCGCTACTACAATAAGAAGATGTTAAAAAACTGACTACAATAATCACAAACTTACTCTACAAGGGAAGTAACTACAATTATTAACAGTATTAATAAACAACAAATGTGAATATAACAAAAGACTATTACAGAAAGAGAATCAAACGTCTAATTACACAGTAAGCAAGCTGAAAACAGTTCCCAAAAGGTTCTTCTGAAATAATTTCACCAGAAAACACAAAAAACACCGGTTGAAGACTACTAAAGTTCCTAAATAAACCACTGCACACAAATAATTAATTAGTACTTACCTTTCGATGCGCTGCTACAGCTGCAACTGGTCAGCGCGGAATGCAAACACAGGTAAGAGGTTACGTTGCTCGATACGAAACACTCACAAATATCAGGTCACAACACAAGAAAGGCAGAGGTGAATGAAGAAACCACTAATAAGTCACTTATATAGTAAATATTATCACAAAAACCGTTAAAATATGTATCTGAAACCTAAAAATATATAAAAAACTTAGAGAGCGTTGTCACACACAGTCACTCGCTTATGACGTCACACCAAAGTTGGTTATCTTGTCGGACGTGGTTCAGTTCCTTCCTTCTGCAGAGATGTCGGGTGGCCAATGGACCGGTGCTCCCTCTGCATGGTTGGGTCCGAACCGGTGTCTCTGGGACGTTGTCTGTCCGAAGTGGGTCGTGACGGAGCAGCAGTGAGGTCCGGACAGCCATGACTTCCCCAACCGCTGCCGACACACATGACTTGATTGGGGACGACCTCGGTTGATCGATCGGTTGGTCGTCTCATCGGACTACGTGCATTTGGTCGCCGACCGCTTCTGGGTTCTCCATGTGTGTCGACATGTGATTCGTCCTTGTTGTTCCACAATCACTGGTTCTAGTATTGTTCGAGTTGTTCGTATAAGTGTTTTGGAGGAACCGCGTTTATCTTGTGTGGCTTTAAACTGAGCAGCTATTTTAATGCTGTCTCCGTGCTGCTGGCAGTCGGTCAGTTGGGACAGAACAGCGACGATGTCTCTTCGGCTCGGGGTCAGGCCGGGGCCGTTGGTGGTGTGCACATGCAGTCGGATTTGCTGGGTGCTAGCTGCGAAAGCTACAAAGTTCGTTGACCTCTGAACCTGTACACTGAATTGGAGTGATCAGTCAACCTGTTTTGAATCCTCAACTGCTGTGATATCTCTTCATTCATTGCCAGTTGTTGCTTTGTGGGCCGTTCCCGCAAGCAGCAACGTATGATGTGCGGGAGTCGGCGAAATTTTGCAGCTGTATTCCTGTATGGGTTTAACTATTGAATTGGTTGATACTTATTGGTGAAATGCACCAGCGGTATTTTCTGCCTTGTGGCCGTTAACGTTCCAGTTACCTGCCCTGTTCGTTAGTGCAGTTCTCCGGCAGTGTGTTTTTCCTCGCCGTGTTGATGCTGTCCCACACGGCATGCAGTTCTACAGCCTTTCGTGTTGTTCAAATTTTTTAGTGGTTATTGTGTATTGAGTGTATTTAGACGCCAATTTTCAAGACGTAGTCCTGCTGGTATGTTCGTCCTCGCTGGTTTTTCCGTTTTCGTGCTGTTGGTCGGGCAGAAGGGAATTGATTAGGTTGTTGGTCGGTCCTTCAGCCGTCCCTGGGTCAGATTGAAATCCGATGATTTAGTATTACGCTTGGCTGCCTGTCTCACCTAAACTTATGTTAGAGCTACCCCCTCAGGCCGACCCTTGGAGCATTTCTCAGCACCACTGTACAGTTTGTTTGGATTGTGATTTTCTTTTAGTCTCAAGTACTGTACGAGGCCTTCAGCATTCTATTAATTTAGTTTGTTTTAATGTTAAGGTAAGGCATTCAGCCATCTTAAATTAAAACTTTTAAGATTCTTGCTTAAACTATTTTTTTAAGAAAAGGGTTTTTTTCCCATTGAAAATCATTTTTATTATCCAGACATTGAGTCCTGATTTGTTCTATGTTCAGTATGTGGCCCTCAGCCGACCTTTACGTGAAATACTTTAAGATATGGCCTTCAGCTGTCTTAAATTAAAAATTTGAAAAGTCACTTGTTTAATACGTTTTAAAAATTTTTCTCTGTCTGAAATTCTTGTCATCCAGGCCTTAAGCCCTCAGTTCATCTGTCTCCATGTTTGTGGCCTTCAGCCAAGTTTTTATGTAAAATTTTGTAATTAAGACCTTCAGTCGTGTGTATTCCTTAAGGCAACTTTAATAACTTGCTTCGGGCCCTCAGCCGTATTATTTTTAAATGCTTTTAAGGTGTGTGTGATTAAATGTTTTAGGGAAATTAAGTTTGTATGTTTTGTGCAACTGACAGTAACTGATTTTGGCTCGTTTCCACAATTATAACCCGAACCGCTCTGTCCTGTGAAACAAGATTTCAGTGTATATGTTACAGTAGATGAGTCTACTTGGTTGGTGAGTCAACTTACGTTTATGAAACTTGTACGTAACAGTTCAGTTTACATATACACTTACGTCTAGTTAGACGGCCAATTTACGTTAGTGAGTAAACCTATCGACTGTGTATTTGTTGTTGCACGGTTATCAGTCATCCATTTTCCCTTTGTGTAGAATTTTTTTCGGAATGCAGTATACGTAGAAGAGATCTGGATACAACGGAAGGTTTCAGACTGATTATATAACTATAAGACAGATCTTGAAATCAGGTATTAAAGTGTAAAGACATTTCCGGGTGCAGATGTGGACGTGGACTCAGACGATAACGTACTCGTTATGAACTGTAGATTAAAGGTGAAGAAACTGCAGAATGGCAGGAAATGAAGGAGATAAGTTGAACGAAACAGAGGCAGTTGAAAGCTTCAGATGGAGCGTTAGGCAACGGATCGCTAGAACAGGGGAAAGGAACACAGTAGAAGATGATGAATAGTTTTAAGAGGTGGAATAGTGAAGGCAGCAGGGGGTCAAATATGTAAAAAGGTAATACCTAGTAGAAACAGCAATACAATAATGACAAAGGAGATATTGAATTTAGTTGATGAAAGGAGAAAATATAAAAATTCAGCAACCGAAGCAAGCGAATGGGAATACTAACGTCTAAAGAAGGAGCTCGACAGATAGTATGAAATGGCTAAGCAGGAATGCCTAGAGGACAAGTTTAAGGGTTTAGAAACCTGTTTCACTAGGGGAAGATAGATACCACCTACAGGAAAGTAAAGGGGCCGTTGGAGGAAAGAGAAGCAGTTGTATGAACATCAAGCGGTTGGATGGAAACCCAGTCCTAACCGAAAGAAGGGAAAGCTTCAATGTAGAAAGATTATATAGAAGGTCTATACAAGTAAGATGAAAGAAAATGATGACAACGTAAATGATGGTGAGATGAGAGATATGACACTGCGAGAAGAATTTGACAGAGCACCCAAAGACCTAAGTCGAAACAAGGCCCCAGGAGTAGACGACATACCGTCAGAACTGCTGATAGCTTCGGAAGAGCCAGTCATGAGAGAACTACTCCATCTGGTATGCTGGATGTATGAGAGTGGTGGAAATCTGGAATGTAACAATTGCTACTCGAAAGAAAATATGTGTTGCTTGTTGTGAAAATTACAGAACCATCAGTTTAATAAATCATGCTTGTAAAATAATAAAAAGAATTCCTCAAAGAAAAAGGGAAAACCTGGCAAAAGCCTACCTCGGGGAACTTCAGTTTGGATTTCGGAAAAATGTATAAACACGAGAAGCGATACTGACCCTACGACTTACTCTAGAGGATAGGTTCAGTAAAGACAAACCTACATTTATAGCATTTGTATACTTAGAGGAAGTTTTTGACAACGAAAGGCTATTTACAACTTGTATGGAAACAAGACTGCAGTTAAAGAGCCGAGGGACATGAAAGGGAAACAGAGGTTGTGAAGGGAGTGAGACATGGTTGTAGCCTATGCTCGATGTTATTCAGTTTGTACACTGTACAAGCAGTAAAAGAAACCAAAGAAAAATTTGGAGTAGGAATGAAAGATCAAGGAGGAGAAATAAAAACTTTGAGGTCTGCCGATGACATTGTAATTCTGTCAAACACGGAATCGAGGAGCAGTTAAATGGGATGGACTGTGTCTGAAAAGGGGGATATGATATAACATCAAGTAAAGGAAGACAAGGATAATGAAATGTATCCGAATTTAATCAAGTTATGATGAGGGAATTAGCATAAGAAGTGGGACACTTAACATAGAATAAGAGTATTGCTATTGTAAGTAGGCTGTTTAGGTTTGTATCTTGGTAACGCCACATAGCGCTCAGTATGAAAAATCGCTGGATGTGCCGTGTGCAGTCTGTGGCTGGTTGGCATTGTTGGGATATTCGCTATTGTAGCGTTGGGCAGTTGGATGTGAACAGCGCATAGCGTTGTGCAGTTGGAGGTGAGCCGCCAGCGGTGGTGTACGTGGTAAGAGAAATGGCAGAGTTTTGAGCGCGGACGATCTGGACGTGTGTCTGTCAGAAAAACGAAATATGTAAAACTGGATGTCATGAACTGATGTATATTTTATGACTTTTGAACACTATTAAGGTAAAACATTGTTTGTTCTCAATCAAAATCTTTCATTTGCTAACAATGCCTATCAGTAGTTAGAATCTTTTATTTAGCTGGCAGTATTGCCGCTCGCTGTATTGCAGTAGTTCGAGTGACGAAGATTTTTTAGAGGTAAGTGATTCATGAAAGGTATAGGTTATTGTTAGTCACGGCCAATCTTTTGTAGGGATTATTGGAAGTCAGACTGCGTAGCGCTAAAGATATTGTGTGTCAGTTTAGTGATGATCAGAATAAGTAAAGAGAGAAATGTTTGCGTACGTTCAGTTTTTCTCAGCTGTTTGAAAATCAAATAACGGAAGAGGTTTACCAGCACAGTAATTCATAAATTTTTCTAGGGGGATGTTTCACTATTTGTTCAGAAAAATAACTAATGATGGCCCAGGTAAAGAGGATATAAACTGTAGACTAGCAATTGCAAGGAAAGCGTTCCTGAATAAGTGAAATTTGTTAACATCAAATATGGGTTTAAGTGTTAAGAAGTTTCTCTGAAGATATTTGTCTGGAGTGTAGCCATGCGTGGAAGTGAAACGTGAACGGTAAACAATTTAGACGAGAAGAGAACAGTGGCTTTTGAAATGTGGTGCCACAGAAGAATGCTCAAGAGTACTTGAGTAGATCACGAAACTAATGAGGATGTACTGAACACGAGAGACAAGAAATTTGTGGCGCAACTTGACTAGAAGAAGAGATCGGTTGATAGGTCATATTCTGAGACATCAAGGGATCATGAATATACACTCCTGGAAATGGAAAAAAGAACACATTGACACCGGTGTGTCAGACCCACCATACTTGCTCCGGACACTGCGAGAGGGCTGTACAAGCAATGATCACACGCACGGCACAGCGGACACACCAGGAACCGCGGTGTTGGCCATCGAATGGCGCTAGCTGCGCAGCATTTGTGCACCGCCGCCGTCAGTGTCAGCCAGCTTGCCGTGGCATACGGAGCTCCATCGCAGTCTTTAACACTGGTAGCATGCCGCGACAGCGTGGACGTGAACCGTATGTGCAGTTGACGGACTTTGAGCGAGGGCGTATAGTGGGCATGCGGGAGGCCGGGTGGACGTACCGCCGAATTGCTCAACACGTGGGGCGTGAGGTCTCCACAGTACATCGATGTTGTCGCCAGTGGTCGGCGGAAGGGTCACGTGCCCGTCGACCTGGGACCGGACCGCAGCGACGCACGGATGCACGCCAAGAACGTAGGATCCTACGCAGTGCCGTAGGGGACCGCACCGCCACTTCCCAGCAAATTAGGGACACTGTTGCTCCTGGGGTATCGGCGAGGACCATTCGCAACCGTCTCCATGAAGCTGGGCTACGGTCCCGCACACCGTTAGGCCGTCTTCCGCTCACGCCCCAACATCGTGCAGCCCGCCTCCAGTGGTGTCGCGACAGGCGTGAATGGAGGGACGAATGGAGACGTGTCGTCTTCAGCGATGAGAGTCGCTTCTGCCTTGGTGCCAGTGATGGTCGTATGCGTGTTTGGCGCCGTGCAGGTGAGCGCCACAATCAGGACTGCATACGACCGAGGCACACAGGGCCAACACCCGGCATCATGGTGTGGGGAGCGATCTCCTACACTGGCCGTACACCACTGGTGATCGTCGAGGGGACACTGAATAGTGCACGGTACATCCAAACCGTCATCGAACCCATCGTTCTACCATTCCTAGACCGGCAAGGGAACTTGCTGTTCCAACAGGACAATGCACGTCCGCATGTATCCCGTGCCACCCAACGTGCTCTAGAAGGTGTAAGTCAACTACCCTGGCCAGCAAGATCTCCGGATCTGTCCCCCATTGAGCATGTTTGGGACTGGATGAAGCGTCGTCTCACGCGGTCTGCACGTCCAGCACGAACGCTGGTCCAACTGAGGCGCCAGGTGGAAATGACATGGCAAGCCGTTCCACAGGACTACATCCAGCATCTGTACCATCGTCTCCATGGGAGAATAGCAGCCTGCATTGCTGCGAAATATGGATATACACTGTACTAGTGCCGACATTGTGCATGGTCTGTTGCCTGTGTCTATGTGCCTGTGGTTCTGTCAGTGTGATCATGTGATGTATCTGACCCCAGGAATGTGTCAATAAAGTTTCCCCTTCCTGGGACAATGAATTCACGGTGTTCTTATTTCAATTTCCAGGAGTGTAGTATTGGAGAGAAGTGTTGGGGGAAAAGTCGTAGAGAGCAAGAAATTAATGTAGTAAGCAAATTCAGATGGGTGTAGATCGCGGGTTTTATTTGAAGATGAAGAGGCGTGCAGAGGCTAGAGTAGAATGGAAAGCTGCATGAAATCAGTTTTCGGATTGAAGACTACAACAACAACTTTTGACAGCATCACTTAAAGTTTATTGTCGTCAGTGCCTATGTTTAGAGCGTAATATTTTCTAGACAATGGGGTCAGTTGTATTACATTGATATTATAATTTTGTTATGGTTTGTATCTATGGTTACCCTTTGTTTTCGTTAACTGTGTGTTATTGTACGTTCTCGTTTCCTAAAATGTCAATAACGTTTTATTGATAATTTTCATGTTTAAGATTGATCTGTTCAATGCGAATATCGTTGGATGATTTTTCGTGAGCTTATATATTTCTAATTCTTATAGAACATTCTCAGCACGCCCATTTGGTATTTTGTGTAGAACTTAATGACGCTTTGTGATTTTGGCTCTTTAGTCGTAAGTTAGAGCTCGATTTCTCGCTGTCACAATTTCTTGAATGTTCTTTGAAGTTAATGCTTAAGTTTCGTCTCTCTCGACCGGTACAGAATTTAGCGCAGATAACCATAGTTACAAATCATAACAATATTGCAATATCAATGAAACACAACTAACATCATTGGCTAGCAAAGATTACAGTGTAAACATAAATTACGAGTACTAACGAGAAAAAGCTGTCAGTGTAGCTGCCAAAAGTACTTATCGAAAAAATTCTACACGGACAGAAATTATGTTACTTATAACAGTGTAAGTAGGCTGTTTATGTTTTCTCTATGTAAGTAGGCTGTTTATGTTTTCTTATTGGCAACGTTACGTAGCGCTCAATATGAAAATCACTGGCTGTGCTGTGTGCAGTCTGTGGCTAGTTTACATTGTTGTCTGCCATTGTAGTGTTGGGCAGCGCCAGCTGGATGTGAACAGCGCGTAGCCTATGTAAGTAGGCTGTTTATGTTTTCTCTATGTAAGTAGGCTGTTTATGTTTTCTTATTGGCAACGTTACGTAGCGCTCAATATGAAAATCACTGGCTGTGCTGTGTGCAGTCTGTGGCTAGTTTACATTGTTGTCTGCCATTGTAGTGTTGGGCAGCGCCAGCTGGATGTGAACAGCGCGTAGCCTATGTAAGTAGGCTGTTTATGTTTTCTCTATGTAAGTAGGCTGTTTATGTTTTCTTATTGGCAACGTTACGTAGCGCTCAATATGAAAATCACTGGCTGTGCTGTGTGCAGTCTGTGGCTAGTTTACATTGTTGTCTGCCATTGTAGTGTTGGGCAGCGCCAGCTGGATGTGAACAGCGCGTAGCCTATGTAAGTAGGCTGTTTATGTTTTCTCTATGTAAGTAGGCTGTTTATGTTTTCTTATTGGCAACGTTACGTAGCGCTCAATATGAAAATCACTGGCTGTGCTGTGTGCAGTCTGTGGCTAGTTTACATTGTTGTCTGCCATTGTAGTGTTGGGCAGCGCCAGCTGGATGTGAACAGCGCGTAGCCTATGTAAGTAGGCTGTTTATGTTTTCTCTATGTAAGTAGGCTGTTTATGTTTTCTTATTGGCAACGTTACGTAGCGCTCAATATGAAAATCACTGGCTGTGCTGTGTGCAGTCTGTGGCTAGTTTACATTGTTGTCTGCCATTGTAGTGTTGGGCAGCGCCAGCTGGATGTGAACAGCGCGTAGCCTATGTAAGTAGGCTGTTTATGTTTTCTCTATGTAAGTAGGCTGTTTATGTTTTCTTATTGGCAACGTTACGTAGCGCTCAATATGAAAATCACTGGCTGTGCTGTGTGCAGTCTGTGGCTAGTTTACATTGTTGTCTGCCATTGTAGTGTTGGGCAGCGGCAGCTGGATGTGAACAGCGCGTAGCCTATGTAAGTAGGCTGTTTATGTTTTCTCTATGTAAGTAGGCTGTTTATGTTTTCTTATTGGCAACGTTACGTAGCGCTCAATATGAAAATCACTGGCTGTGCTGTGTGCAGTCTGTGGCTAGTTTACATTGTTGTCTGCCATTGTAGTGTTGGGCAGCGCCAGCTGGATGTGAACAGCGCGTAGCCTATGTAAGTAGGCTGTTTATGTTTTCTCTATGTAAGTAGGCTGTTTATGTTTTCTTATTGGCAACGTTACGTAGCGCTCAATATGAAAATCACTGGCTGTGCTGTGTGCAGTCTGTGGCTAGTTTACATTGTTGTCTGCCATTGTAGTGTTGGGCAGCGCCAGCTGGATGTGAACAGCGCGTAGCCTATGTAAGTAGGCTGTTTATGTTTTCTCTATGTAAGTAGGCTGTTTATGTTTTCTTATTGGCAACGTTACGTAGCGCTCAATATGAAAATCACTGGCTGTGCTGTGTGCAGTCTGTGGCTAGTTTACATTGTTGTCTGCCATTGTAGTGTTGGGCAGCGGCAGCTGGATGTGAACAGCGCGTAGCGTTGCGCAGTTGGAGGTGAGCCGCCAGCAGTGGTGGATGTGGGGAGAGAGATGGCAGAGATTTATAATTTGTCATGAACTGCTATATTTATATATGATGATATGAAGGCAAATACATTGTTTGTTCTCTATTAATATCTTTCATTTGCTAACTATCCCTATCAGTAGTTAGTGCCTTCCATAGTTTGAATCTTTTATTTAGCTGGCAGTAGTGGCGCTCCCTGTATTGCAGTAGCTTGAGCAGCGAAGATTTTTGTGAGGTAAGTGATTTGTGAAAGGTATAGTTTAATGTTAGTCAGGGCCATTCTTTTGCAGGGAATTTTGAAAGTCAGATTGCGTTGCGCTAACAAAATATTGTGTGTCAGTTTAAAGGACAGTCGTGTAAGAATTGTTCAAAGGGGACGTTTCATATGTCGACCCTTAGCCGAGGATACTTCACTGGAATCTTCTGATTTTTTTCTTGTAGTTTGTGTAATTAGTGTAGATTCTGTTCATTGCTAGCGCGTAATTGTAGAGAAAATCTCCTTTGTAGTTGCAGTCTTTCATTGTTGTACAGTAAAACAGTTGTGGCATGCATGTAGATTTGCACCAAGTATTTCGCAGCTGCAATTAACTAGATATTATTTTCAGTGTTATGCTAATGTGTTCTCTTATTTTTGCTCTTCAAATTGTGTTTTTCTGTGTTGTCGTGTGAAATATTGTGACAATTGTGGCGTGTGAAAAACGTAATACTAGGCTCCAAAGTAAACTTAGAAATGACAGTGAAGACGGAGGCAGTGTGTTAGCGCCGCAGAGTAATGAATTAACTAATGTTCAAAGTAGTAATTTGGTAATTGCGCATAGGGAAATGGAGCGGGCGGCAAACAATGGTGTAGACAGTGAAACAGGTAGTGAACAGGGAAGCGTTATCGATCGATTGGTCGGCAACAGCTCGCCTCAGGAATCGGGAATGACAGAACACAATATTGCAAATACTGCAGACTCAGCTTTTGGGTTCTCACCATTTTCTCAAATGAGTCAAGACACATTTTCCGCTTTTCAAAATGTGAATATTGCCGGTGCAACTTCACTGCCGAAAAGCACTGAGGAACATGTTTCAGACACCAGTGCATTGTTATTACAATTAATGCAACAAATGGGACAAAAGCTTGAAAAGTTAGACACAATGGAACAGCACCAGAGACAAACACAGCAACAGTTAGACACAGTGGAACAAAATCTCAAAAAGTTAGACACAATGGAACAAAATCAGAGACAAACACAGCAAAAGTTAGACACAGTGGAACAAAATCTTAAAACGTTAGACTCATTGGAACAAACTCTTGAACAAACACGTGAAGATTTAACTACTGAGTTACATAACATTGAATCGAAATGTCAAAAAGTCTGTAATGACGTAAAAACTCAAACTTGTGAGCAATTTCAACCTATTTTTTCGCGGCATGAAAATGCATTACAGAATCACGAAGCAGCCATAAAAGAACTGCAAACAATTGTTCATGAAAATCATGAGACCTTGCAAGCTAAATTTGACTCAGTTGCATCTACCGATTCGGTTACGCAACTTGCAAAAACTCAGGAAAACTTAAAGGACACAGTAGATACTCTAAAACTTGATTCAGAAAAACACACTGAGGAAATAAGTACACTATCGGATAAAGTAGCCGAACTTTCAGATCAGTTCACTAACTTATCTACAAAGGTAGATGATGATCTGAATGACACAACACCTGTAGCCTTCACAGACACAGAAGAGTATGAACAAATTAGGAAATTCAAACAAAATCAGAATCAAATTAATACGCAACACCAAAGAGAAATCCGGGAAGTACAAGATCAGATGACACAGGTAATACAAGAATTACGTATTTCAGAGGACACTCGCGCCCCAACACGGGAAGAGGGACATACAAATACGGAACAGACACAAAATAACAACACAGGGCACTTCGGAAATTGTGAAAGAAGTTGGCAAGGTACGCCGAATTTTGAGATGGAACCGCCGAAACGACGTAACAATGACCGATATGCGACTCGCCGACATGATGATTTTGACTATAAGCTGTTCATTACTACACGTAAATTCAAAACATTTAAGAATTCAGGCAACGACATTCATCCACAAGCATGGCTCCATCAATTCTCTCATTGTTTTCCTCCCAAGTGGTCGTTAGAACACAGATTAGAATTTATGTGTGGCTACTTAGAGAATGAACCAGCTGTAAGAATGCGATCGGTCATTCACGATTGTCGCAGTGAAGGAGAATTTTATCATGCCTTCCTCTCAGCATATTGGTCTCAAGCCACACAAGACCGAGTAAAACATAGCATCATAATGATGAAACATTTCGAACAATGTGAATTTTCCAGTCTTGTCAAATATTTGAAGACATGTTACATAAGAATCAGTATCTTTCAAACCCATACAGCCCCTCAGAACTCATCCGCATTTGCTTAATCAAACTGCCTGAACATTTACGACATATTATTTTGGCAGGACGTTGCAAAGACGACATTGAAGCATTTCAGGGACTCTTACAAGAATTAGAAATTGACACTGACAATCGCGGAACGCGAAACCAGGAACACAACAATTACAGGTCACATCCGTCGCAAATCCGCGATGAAAGAAGTAATAACTGGACACGACAAGGCTATTCTCACAACACAAATCATGACCAAAACAGACACCACCCGTATGACAACCGTTGGCAGAGTAGTAATAACTACAGGGAAAGATCACCTCTCCGTGGTAATGACTATCACAGAGACAATCAGAGAAACAGACAATATGGGAACCAAAATAAATATTATCATGGGAGACAGAATAACTTTAGACGCAACGGTCCAGCGCGCAGTTTCGATTCAGGGAGAAATTCTCCACCACGTGACCGACAAGAAAGAAACTATGGCATCTACCGACATGACGACAGACGATATGATCGTAACGATAGACCTGAACTGCATCAGAACTGGCGGGATTCAAACAGAGCAGGGCCCTCTCGTCACGGTGAATTTGTAGAAGTTAGGTCTCCAAATCCCAATAACGACGCGCGCCAACAAAGAGACAATAGGCAATGACTCACACCGATGGCAGCCACAAAACGTACTTATGACACTAACGACGCAGCTGCCGTAGCTAGTAATTACGTAAAAATGGAAGACATTAGGGACATCTTACTCCAAGAACACGACGTAAAACATAACAATATTGCATATCCTGTGATTCACATTACAGTAAATGACGTAAAATTTACGGCAGTACTTGACTCTGGCAGTCCCATTTCAGTAATTAGTGAAACAGCCTTTAGCAAATGTAACAAATCGAACGATTGCCCTACACTTCCGTTACGTAAGATTAAATTACAAGGTGCAATCTTTGGAAAAAGTGTAGATGTACGCCAGCAAACCAATTTAGAATTCTTTTGTCACAGCCACAGCTTCTCTATGAACTTTCTTATTGTTCCATTATTGTCGACGGAAATTATATTGGGAGTAGACTTTTTGAATGAATACAAAGCAATCTTAAACTTTCACGATGCTGAAATAAGTTTAGAGAAAGAAGGTAAGTCAATAGCTTTGAAATTTGAAGATTGGCTCTCAAACCATGACGAGGAAATTAATCGGCTTTACCTTCTGTTAGACAACAGTTCGGAATTTTCTACGGAACTAGACACTAACAATCACTCTGCAAGTACTGACAGGGATGATATCGAAGGCGCATTTGACATTAATAAGTTAATTCAGAATAAAATTCAAACAATTGAGAATTGTAATGACACTGATAGGCAGGACCTTTTTGAGATTTTACAAGCACATTCCACAGTTTTTACTCATAAAACAGGAACAATCAAGGGATTTCAATACCAAATTCGTGTTCGTGAGCATACTAAATTTTGTGTTAGACCATATGTAATTCCAGCACATTATAGGGACCGTGTTAGAACAGAAATACAATCTATGCTTGCCGAGGGCATTATTGAGCCTGCAGTAAGCTCATACAACAATCCATTACATGTTGTTGAAAAGAAAAATGGATCGATCAGACTTGTCTTAGATTCGAGACAAATCAATACTATCATTATTCCTGAAACAGACAGGCCGCAAACGTTGGAAGAACTTCTTCAAAATTTTAATGGTGTAAAAGTGTTGTCTTCCATTGATCTCAGATCCAGCTTTTATCAGATCGAACTTCATCCAGAATGTAGAAAATACACAGCTTTCCTTTGTTTCGGCGTTTGTTATCAGTTTCGGAAACTTCCCTTTGGTTTGAACATTTCTTCAGCAGCATTTATTCGCGGGCTAAATTCCATATTACCTGAGTTCTTAAAACGTCACATCACCTTATATGTGGACGATATTCTAATAGCGGAAGCTTCATGGGAACAACATAATCGCATCCTCAACAGTCTGTTACGTATTTTTGCAGAATCTGGAATTACAGTTAACTTGGAAAAGTCTGAATTCGGTAGGTCAAAGGTGAGGTTTTTGGGACATATTATTTCTTCTGGAGGCATTCAGCCGGATGCTGAAAAGTTAGAAGCAATCAGAGCCATTCCAGTTCCATCCACAAAAAGACAAGTTCGCAGTTTTCTAGGTCTCGTAAATTTTTACCGTCGTTTTCTGAATATGCAAATTCTTGTTACGCCAAAACTTTGTTCTCTCACTGGAAAAAACACTATTTGGAACTGGGACGAACAAGCACAGATGGAATTCAATTCTTTGAAAGAATCGCTACTTAACGCGCCAATACTAGCTCATCCAGATCTGTCACAAGATTTCTGCCTTAGCACGAATTCTTCTAAAGTCGGACTTGGTGCCCATTTATTTCAAGAAGCCACAGAAAATGACACTACTGTTCAGAAAACCATTGCTTTTGCTAGCCGAGTGCTAACCAAATCTGAAAAAAATTATTCCGTTACTGAATTAGAAGCTTTAGCTATCGTTTGGGCATTTAACAAATTCCGTTTCTTTATTTCTGGTAAGCACGTAAAAGTATACAGTGATCATCGTGCATTACAATTTCTTATGTCTTCAAAATTAAATCATGACAGGTTAAAACGTTGGGCATTGTTTCTGCAAGAATTCCACTTCACAATAGTCTACATTCCCGGCAAGGAGAACATTGTTGCGGACGCACTGTCACGCGCACCGGCTGGGCTTGAGAAAAGTAACACAGAAGGCAACCTCGAGAAAAATTTCAGTATTCTTTACATTCAGAAAGTCGCCTTTGAAAACTTCATCACCACATCTTTAAAGGACATTGGTCATGAACAAGATAAAGATCCGATTTGGAAAGACATCAAAAGCAAATGGCATGAAAAGACACACACACAGATTCGGCATTATTATCTGGTTAGAAACAACATACTGTTCAAACGCTGCACTGTTGATGACAAGCTATGGGTACTTTGCATTCCTGACGATTTTGTTGCTCATTTGTTACATTCATTTCAGCTATGCACATTTTGGCCCAAGAAAATGTTATCATATTCTTCGAACGACTTGTTATTTTAACAATATGGAAAAGACAATTCGAAGAGTCTTGTCTATTTGTAAACTTTGTCAAAAGGCGAAACCATCTACTATCTCCCATCGTGCTCCGCTGTTTCCTATCATTCCTTCTAAATTAAAAGAATTTGCTGCTGTTGATCTCTTGGGACCGCTTGTCAGAACATCTAATGGATTTTCGTACGTTCTAGTCGCTGTTGAACTTACTTCAAAATTTGTTTCTTTCACACCGTTACGTAAAGCCACTGGACGGTCTGTATCCAACGCCTTTGTTAAAAATTTCTTACGTGAAGTTGGACACGTTAGTAAAGTCATTTCAGATAACGGACCGCAATTCAGATCTGCTGTTTGGTCACGCATGCTTTGGAATCATAAAATAAAACCTGTTTTTATTTCATTGTACTCACCACATTGTAACCCATCTGAACGGATTATGAAAGAAATCAATAAGCTTTGCAGACATTATTGTCACAGGAAGCATCAGCATTGGGACAGATATTTACACTTATTTCAAAACGTGCTGAATGAAATGCCTCACGACTCCACTGCTTTACCACCTACTCTTGTACTGAAGAATGAAGAACCACCGAACAGAATCAGAGAGCTTGTACCTTTCCCGAATACACGTAAACTTCGACACAAAGACATAATTGATTTGGCTCTTAAAAATATAAAATCTGCAGCAGACAAAAGGAGAAAACTACACGGTAAATCAAATGCAAAGAAATTGTATATTGGTCAGAAAGTTATCATTAAAGCTCATTCATTGTCACATAAGAAGAAACACTTGAGTCACAAATTCTTTCTAGTTCACAATGGACCTTACAGAATCCGACGTATACCACATGATAATTGCGTTGAAATTGAAACTCTGCGTACTAGGAAGAGTAAAGGTTTACACCACATTTCACATGTAAAACCGTTTATTGAAAGATAATCTGCTTTTTAACTTTGTCTTTGCCATATAACTTTTCACTTTACATTGCTAGTAAGCGTTGTCAGACTTAGAATCTGTTAACATACAACAATGTTTGAAGTTAAATATCCAATCAAGAACCAAGAGAACTTATTTAAACAGAAATGACGAATGCATTGTTATAGTGAACAGACGACACAGTGTTGTATTTGTACATTTTTGCTTGTTAGTTGCACGATTACGTAACGACTATCAGGCTTACATACTTGGAACCTATACTGGTACTGCTAATGAGATTTTAATGCAACATTTTGGTTTACTTGAAAATACATTCTGGGTTTAAAGTACTTTCTGTGAGATACCAGACGACACAGTGATTAGTTTATGTGACAACTACACGGTTTTATCACGACGCTACTAATGAGTGACAATTTACAATGTGGCTTTTGCGGTGTATCTGTTTTATATCTGCACAGTTTTCTGTTTTATTCTGGAAAGAAAAACATGTTTTAGTAGTAACTTTTGTGGTATAGCAACAATGAGACACCCTTTTTCGTGGCACAACAATACGTTACTGTACAGTACTTTCTTCATCACGCCAATAAGCATAATAACTACGATATCTATACGCAAAGCATTTCACTTTTGTTTATCATGAGGTAAGTACATTGACTTCAGCAGAACTTAGCTTTCGGAGGACGATAACTACGACACTTCCACAGAATTATCTTACAGCAAGACCCACAATTAGCGCTACAGTACACGTATTTGAGTGATCAATTTTATACTTAAAACATTTATTTTTAAAGATTTTTGAACTACAAAGAAAGTTTTCCGTGATATATTTAATTCCATTGGTGTAATCTGTAACACCTGAGGGTATAATTACATTAATCCTCAGGGGTACATGCTTACTTTGTGTACCATGTGTGTGGCAACCACAAGGAACCCTAGCTAATATGGTATTTGCTTATACAACTTTACACATCGGTACCATATTTCTCTAACACACAAATTACACAGCTATCTGATCATTTAACTAAGAGATAAACATTTTTTTACTACATCAGTGACACATGTTTACGCAATACACAGTTGGGTAACTTCACACTTATGAAACTGTATTTTGTCTGTACTTTGTAAACTGATCATATTTTTTCGGACACATTGTGATGCTATGAGAGCTTTGAATGATGTATTTGGTGTGAGATCATGATTTTTAAAGTACGTTTGAGGTAGATGACACTATTGAAATGAGCAGAGAATTTTTTTATGTTTTGCAATTATTGGAGGAAGCTACGACGATTTTGAGAGTTGACTGAGGTGTTATGATGTTATTATTACGACGACAATGTGTATTATGCTGTTGAGATATGTTTATGATCAATAAGATGATGCTATATGAGGAATTTGGTTATGCTATGTATTTATTATGATGAAATATTGAAGTGTCGTCGCAAGATTGACGTGTCGACGAATATATATATGTGTAATAAGGTAAGGAGTAATGAGTAGTGGGTAGGGACTCTTGACTTGTGAAACAGGATGTTGGAAACCAAGAATCGTACTTTAAAAGTTATGAAATGTGTGTATATGCGTGTATGTATCACAATGCTGGCGAAAATTTTTTGAACACTGTTATATTTACAGGATTTTTTTTCTACACATTTGTTACGCAAATTTTCCATCTGTGAAATGTTTATATGAGACTGTGACTGTAGCGGAAACTGCTGTCGTAAATATGTCGGTAAGAAAGGTAAGTGACCGTGACGTAATGCGTTGCGAGCGGCCAGGTGTGCCAGTTGCCTGGAGGAAAAGCCATTATTGCGAGCCCTTTTCAGCGGCACAGGTAGAAAAAAATAAATAAAAAAAAGACGCCATTAACCTCGCTTCTGACATTCCTTTGTAGAAAGCATCGCAAAAACGACACGGTCGAACTTGGAAACATATGATTACACTGGATGCCTAATGAAATGACGAGAAATATTTTTATGTCTATACACCTGATTATGACTACTGTCTCTCCAGTTGAGAGATTTTTCTACTAACTTATGAAATGCCACATGGCTATTGAACGATGTCCTTATGCTTTGGTGTGTACATAGTTGCTTATTTCATTTGATATCTAGTTTCTAGCTGCACTGCTGCATTGGTTCAAATAAAATTTTATAGATGTACTAATATAAATACTTTCTGTCTACAGATCCAGTAAATAATAGTTTTGTGATATATTTCAAAAAAATGAGGGAGCACAAAAAGATATTTCCCTTCACAGGAACTGCATACATAATTTTCTTTACAATATTTGGTAATTTATTTCCTAGAGTAAGTTATCGTGATGCATCACCTTAGTGTTAAGATGTGACATAGGTATTAGACATGGCCATTTTTAGTGTAATATTTTTTCTGCTTGAGCTTTGTCATGTTTAGGTATATCATTTTCTGCTGCTGTTTGCCAGGCATAGTGTTGCTGAATTTTAATTTGTGTTACTCTGCTAAGCCAGATTTTTTTTTTTTTTTTTTTTTTTTTTTGCGCATTGCCTCATATTAGTTGTAATGTTGAATTGTTGATAATTTAGATTTACTGTAGCTTGCTTTGCAACTTTCCATTTTTTGTCATTGCTGTTTGTGTTAATTGTTTTGTGCTGCTTCATTGCCTCGTCCCTTAGTTTAATATCTGAGCTCAGTAGATTTAAGTTAGCTTATGAACCTAACTATGGAGAATAGGGAAATAATGCTTTGAAAGTTATATGAAAACGATTTGGGCCTAAATGAGTATTGTACAATGAGCCATATTTATTTTGAAAGAAATATGGTTAGAATACAGAAAAGAGGTACAGATAGGACTTTTTGGGAGTAACGATGAACGAAGGGAGATCTCCAAGAACAAATAAGGTTTTGTTTGCAAAATACTGCAGTACCAAATGTTACACTGAAATCAAACCCTGTCCTTTTCTCCTGTGTTATTCTGGTATGTGTATATGTACCCTTGTGTATTTGTCTTTTTCCTGTCTTTATGTGTTTAGCTAATAAGATTTACATTTTATATATTCACTTATGTCATAATTCCTGTAACACTGATGTATATGTTATTTCGATTCTTTTGTAAAGTTTGTTACTACAAATGTTATCTGAATTGTTATGTTCTTTAATGATGTATTTTGTACCTTTGTAATTGTATTCTTATGTTATAAAATTGTAATTGACACCAGTTCATCATATTATTAACTTGTAAGTTCCATTTCACTGCACACGTTTCTGTTGGTCATAGTATATGGACAATATGTGAGAAGTTGGGACTGTTAGTGTTTGCACGTGTTTTACTAATTCAGCAAGGGACTGGATAACAGCATTGCTGGTTCTAAGGACAGTTCCAAAAACTTTGTGAGTGCACAAGTGGTGGTTTATGGACTTGCTATATTATCCGCAAGACTCTGCAATGGTGATTGTGCACCTGCACAGTCACAACAGATGGCTGCTGGCTATCTCTACAAGGACTACAGTGGGTCTGCATCTATGATGACCCACCAACGCCATTATTTCTACAAGGACTACAGTGGGTCTGCATCTTTGATGACCCACCAATACCATTATCTCTACAAGGACTACAGTGGGTCTGCACCTCTGGTGGCCCACCAATACCACACTCTCTACCAGGACTACAGTGGGTCTGCTCTGTGATGACCTACCTACCAATATTCTTCCAAACTACGACTGACTCTGCTGTGGGTTTGCTCTGTTGTGGCCCATTATCTGTCAGCATGTCAAGAGTCAGCACTGTCTTTCCGTTGGAAGGACAACGCTACTTCTTCAAGACTGCATGGAAATCCACTACTTCCGTGTGCATTTTCTTTTACTGCTCAGACTTTGAGAAAAACACTGCTATTCTACTGTTATGTACGATTAGGACTGTCTTTATGGACTGTGAGAAAATTTGAGCTTTTGACCAACGTTGTGCATTTGATATCTTTGTTATTGTGATTATGAAAAAATTTTTCAAATCTGTATTGGGCACTGCCCAAACCAATTTGTAAAATTTTTTGTGGGGAGCATGGGGGCTATGTAAGTAGGCTGTTTATGTTTACCCTATGTAAGTAGGCTGTTTATGTTTTCTTATTGGCAACGTTACGTAGCGCTCAATATGAAAATCACTGGCTGTGCTGTGTGCAGTCTGTGGCTAGTTTACATTGTTGTCTGCCATTGTAGTGTTGGGCAGCGGCAGCTGGATGTGAACAGCGCGTAGCCTATGTAAGTAGGCTGTTTATGTTTTCTCTATGTAAGTAGGCTGTTTATGTTTTCTTATTGGCAACGTTACGTAGCGCTCAATATGAAAATCACTGGCTGTGCTGTGTGCAGTCTGTGGCTAGTTTACATTGTTGTCTGCCATTGTAGTGTTGGGCAGCGGCAGCTGGATGTGAACAGCGCGTAGCGTTGCGCAGTTGGAGGTGAGCCGCCAGCAGTGGTGGATGTGGGGAGAGAGATGGCAGAGATTTATAATTTGTCATGAACTGCTATATTTATATATGATGATATGAAGGTAAATACATTGTTTGTTCTCTATTAATATCTTTCATTTGCTAACCATCCCTATCAGTAGTTAGTGCCTTCCATAGTTTGAATCTTTTATTTAGCTGGCAGTAGTGGCGCTCGCTGTATTGCAGTAGCTTGAGCTGCGAAGATTTTTGTGAGGTAAGTGATTTGTGAAAGGTATAGTTTAATGTTAGTCAGGGCCATTCTTTTGCAGGGAATTTTGAAAGTCAGATTGCGTTGCGCTAACAAAATATTGTGTGTCAGTTTAAAGGACAGTCGTGTATAATTGTTCAAAGGGGACGTTTCAACAGTCTACCGAGAAATACGCAGTCGAGAATTTACTTACTGATCCAAATATGGGCGTCTCTTCTAACAAAATGTAGGTCTATTTGTAAATTGACCGTCACGAAAAACTTACATAAACGTAAGTAGGTTCACTAACTGTAATACACTCATGTTCTGAGAAAAAAAAAAAAAAAAAACAGAACTCCTTGGACAACTAGATATAGGACCTTCATATTCACTGGACACGTACGTTAGTACGTTCTGCAGAATTAGCATTTGAACCACTTCGGATCGCGGGTTCTAAGACAGCATTGACTTCGCAGCACACCACCACCTACCGGTCAAATGTACCTGCGGCTCTCTTTTTCGCTATAAACCGAAGGTAATGGATCACTGTGACTTGAGAAGACATGCGGAATGCCTCGCACACATATGCACGAACCGCACAGTCAAACCAGTGAATTTGGAAGAGGGCACTTTGTCGACGTTAGAGAATGTGATGCATCCATCCGGAATATTGCTGATCGTGTGGGATGAAGGGTTTCGGCAGTGTAACGGGTGTGTGCAGAATTGTTCACGAAAGTTCGTAGGACACGACGAGATGGGTAAAGTAACACACACAGATCACCCTTCGAGGAGGTCAACACCGCATCTGAAAGACACTGCAGGACAGATCTGCGCTCTCCTCGGCTCTGGCGCAACAGTGGAACAGTGTAATACACCGTATTATCAGGGGTGACAGTCCATCGCCATTTATTACGGCATGGGTCACGCGAGCGTTCTCCACTTATCCGCCTTCCTTCGAAGAATGTGTAGAAACATGCTAGACGACAACGGTGTAAGGAACCATGTTAAAGGGGACAGGACTGGCATCAGATAGTGTTTACGAGACGGACCCAAGTTCTCTTGGTCTGAAAGTGTTTGCTCAGTTTTGGCTCTCCGCAGCCTGGGAGAGCGGCATCAAAAATGGTTCAAATGGTTCAAAATGGTTCAAATGGCTCTGAGCACTATGGGACTTAACATCTGTGGTCACCAGTCCCCTAGAACTTAGAACTACTTAAACCTAACTAACCTAAGGACATCACACACATCCATGCCCAAGGCAGGATTCGAACCTGCGACCGTAGCGGTCACGCGGTTCCAGACTGAAGCGCCTAGAACCACACGGCCACACCGGCCGGCTAGAGTGGCATCACAGTGATTGCGTTTGCCCAAGACGTACAGTGCCAACTCAAGGCCTTATGGTGCGGGTTGCTATTGGATACAACCACAAATCACAGTTGGTGCGCGTCCAGGGCGCTGTGACCAGTATGGCCTACGACCCGTAGCTATACCCTTCCTGCACAACATCCTAGACGCCATTTCCAACAAGACAATGCACTACTACATGTTACTGCGCTAACACATGCGTTCTTGCTGTCACAGGATCTCAGCCTCTTGTCCTCGCCGGCCACATCACCAGACGTGCCGCCAATCGAAAATGTATGGGATATGGTGAAACGTCGGTGTCTTCATGCAGGACACAAGCTAGCAGGGCCCCTGGCGGACCTATGCCTTCATTAATAAAATGCTAATCATTTCCGCTAACCATAATAAGGTAAATGACCTGTGAATACGAACGTCGTCTATCTCCAGTCGTTCAAGACGTTCTGTTTATCCTGAACGTGAGTGTACCTACACGTTTCCTTGAGAATGGCGCTACAGACGACACAAGCTTGTTGTATGGAAGAAGCAATAAGAATTAAACGATTTGCAGCTTCTCTGGAATAATTCACTGCAAAGTGTCGTTTCATGATCTATTTTATTCTGCGGGCCCGGTAGAAAAGAAATTACTGACTTACACGATCATAATTCACAGACAAACGGGAAATACGAATCAGCATCTACTCGTAATCGCCGATTCCGTCCACATTTATGGTACACAGAAGGCTTGGTCAGAAATGAAAGTGACTCAGGTGGGAGCTCAAGGTGACCAAGCGTTTAGAAAAAGCATACATTGCCCGAGTCGCGCGATGCATTAGGCATTTATGACAGCTTGGGTTCCAGGCCGTTGTTGGCGCAGTGGAAAGAGCACAGAACGGTAACCTGAGTCTTCAGGAGTGCTGTATTATACGGAATGATTTTTTTCTTAAATTTCTACTTAACTGGTACTGCAAATAAACCTAAGTAATGTTCAATATATTGTACTAGTAAGCACTGAAGAAAATCACTTAAATTAAAAGACACAAACAGAGCCAACAGTCTATACTAGGTAAGGAGCTGTGTGCATGTTTTTGCAGTTTACAGGTCACACATCAGTGAGACGGCAAGGCATGCACCTAAACAATTAGCACTAGTTGTTTGACTATTAACTAACATCAAGAGTAATTTTCTGATAACAGTGAAAGAAATTTGTTGGTGTACTTGAGTGTAGTTAGTTGTTATTGGTGTAATATTTTGTGATCGTGTGTGCTGGGTAGTCACTGAATATCGTAATGGTTAGGCTAATGAGGAAAGACAGCACTGACGTGGAAGAAATCCTCAGTGCGGGACACCACGACGGTTCAGCAGATTTAGACAATAATCTTAACATGGACAGAATGACTTCTGAAGCCGAAATATGTGGCACAGAAAGACCTGGCGATGGTTTTGAGATACTAAATCCTGAGCGCGGAGACGTGTCTAGTGGAAGTTTAAGCTAACAATAACGTAGTCAACTTCACGGTGCATGGGGCAGCCAGTAATAGGACAAGAACATGATCTATTTTCTGTTTTGCTACGGAAGTTAGAATTGCGTGAGAAGGAAAGAGAACGGGTACGAGAAGAAGAAACTGAAAATCATAGAAAAGGAACGTGAAGGAAAACAGAGAAAACTTCTCGTTGACTTTGAAAGACAGCGACAAGAAAAACAAATCCTTCGGAGAAAGAAACGATAAGACAGCTTTTCAAAGCATTAGTTACGCTTGACGAAGAGGCTGTAATAAGGATAATGAAGTCTGTGATGCTTGCGACAAGGCTCTCACCGATAGCATCAAGGAAGATTTGTCACTTATAAAAAAAAGCAAGCAAGTTGCAACGATCTACCACAATCTGTGAAACAACTTACCGACGATGTAGCGTGTTTACATCCGAATCAGGATCATTTAGAAGAAAATGTCAAAAAGCTGGCCACCACGGTAGACAAAATAAAATAAAAGAGACAAAGAGGAGGTCTAGTTAGAAGTGGTGAATATAGCACCTGACGTCTCTGGTAAAGGTGATACCAGTCAGAGACTGCGAAAGAATTTGACAGTCCTAAGAATTTAGTTCATTCCACATTTGCATCGTGGCAGGGTCAAAGCAAAAAGTACGCCAGAGAACCTGAACAAGAAATAAAAGTCGAAAGACCTTCTGAAGAAAGGAACATGTCTCGTTCTCCATCTCGGTACCGGAACACACCTCAAGATACATCACCATTTGAAACTGTGTTTCATGGAGATGCAGGTCACGTGAGTTGACACTTCCCGGATGTGAACAGAATGACTACTAGCTTAGACTCAGTAGTTCCAACATTGTCCAGTCTGATGCAGGAGGAAAGCTGGATTAAGAACCGGCAATTCCAGACAGTCAATGAGGAAAAAAAGACGGGCCGCCCATTTGTATCTGTAAAGAATTTCAGTAGTATTTTACATCGGTCGTGGACCAAGCGGCAAAAATACAGTTGCAGTATCGCATATAACGAGAGAAACCTCGTTGTGGGCACTACAAGTTGCCTAAATTTGTCACACTTTCGCAGGATTCGAAAAATATTTCCTAGGACGGTTTTGATCAAGTTCTTCACAAGAACGTTTAGGTCAACTGGTATATAGTCCAGCAGTATATAACCCAAAAAAAGGGCATCATCAGGGAACATATTGAGAAATATCGAAATATGACAAAATGTTGGGATGAGCCAATATGACACAGAGAAGGGTTGCGAATATTAAAGACACGTAAGCCTGTCTCGATTAGAGATAAATTAGTGCATGTGCCAGACACAGATCTCGATAACGTCCTTGCAGTAGTAGACTCGTTAGTCCTCATACAAGAGTGCAAATGAAATAACACTTCGAACCACAGTAATGGGAAAGGAAGCGGAAACCACACTTAACCATCGAAGTGATGGTGACTTTAAAATAGGTGGTTCAAGCGTTACAACAACAACAGCAAGGTGAACAATGGTTACTATAACTAGTAATCGAACAACAATGTTAATCATAGTAACAGTAGATCGCAGTCTGGTAATCCCAATAGTGGTAACTGCCAAAAAAACTACAACAATCCAAATCGCAAAAATCGAGATGACAATGGAATGAATTCCAACAGGAGTAAGAATATGCGCACATCGAACGGATCTTGGCAGGATCTCACATCCAGTGACTGGAACCCTAACTCCGGACAACAACACAATAACAACAAAATGTACGGTACCGCTAACCCATGATACCGAGATACCACGGCCTAAGACGCTGTATCAGTTGCACTGGCAGCCTTCGCACCGTAGCGAACGAAATCGAGTATGGAAGTATGCTGTACGTATTGTGGAGGTAACGGAAAACAATGAAAATCAATCTTCACAAGCGTAAAAATATGCACCCCTGGAAAGTAAATAGTAATTACCATGAGATGTTCGTCTTTAACTACGTGTACTATTAAGTGAACTGGTCATCATTCTCTTAACAGCAGGCCGCTGTGGCCGAGCGGTTGTAGGCGCTTCAGTCCGGAACTACGCGCCTGCTACGGTCGCAGGTTCGAATCCTGCCTCAGGCATGGATGTGTGTGATGTCCTTAGGTTAGTTAGGTTTAAGGGGGGGGGGGGGGGGGTAGGACGTCAAACGGGCCGACTTGGAGCAGGAGAGGCATCACCAGACAGTGTCTATACTTTTAGAAATAAATTCATAAAACTTTGTCAGCATCACCAGGAAGGATTCAGGATTCGCTCTCATTCCAGTGGAAGTTCGAAAACATAACAAAATAATTATTTTTGCGTGAAATTTGATGATTTTTTCACTTACTAATGGCTGCATTTGTTGCTATAGGTACACTTTTCTTCACAAGTTAGAGAGATTCTTCGATGAATTTTGCACAGCATACGCAAGGTGTATGAAACTCTAGAATTTACTTAATTTATGAAAAAACGAATGATCTGTTGTATTTCAAACTTCATGTTTAGAAAAAGCAAAAATTTTGTAGTTAATTACCTCAATTTTTACCACAGTTTTTAATAGATTTGGAAAATTTTTGTGTTTTATACACCTTTAAGGATGGTTTGTATGTTGTACAAAATTCATCGAAGGATCTCTCTTACTTTTAAAGAAATGTGTACCTATAGCAACAAATGCTGCCATTAGTAAGTGAAGAAAAATGATGAAATTTCACATGTAAAAAAATTACTTCGTTATGTTTTCGAACATGGGTGTGAATTCTGAATCCTTCCTGGTGATGCTGACAAAGTTTTACGAATTTATTTGTAAAAGTATAGGCAGTGCAAATTACAATGTCCTGTAATGCCTCTCCAGCTCCAAGTCGACCCGTTTGACGTCCTACCCCTCTTAAGTAGTTCTAAGTCTAGGGGACTGATGACCTCGGATGTTGAGTGTCATAATGTTAACAGTGTTGTATATATACAACTTACTTGAAACTCGCATGAAACATACAAATACATTTTAATAAGTTAGGATATATTACAATACATGGTAGTAGTAAAATGTGAGTGGAAGTCCTGTTTGGTAAATTCTGGAGATAGTCCTAAATTAGTAGAGTCAAGGTAGTTGAGTGGGAGCACTATGTTATGGATTAGAGGCAAACATTCTCGGGAAGGAGGAGTTACGATGGGGAACGAATCCGTGAAGGCATGGATTTTGGGAATTCATGTAAATCTCCAGCTATGGCTGGAAGGCAGTAGTTAACGGGCCGATTGGCGTATCAGATGGCAGGTGTGGGTGCTGTTTATTTTTTGTAATCGATGTCGCAAGGCAATTTTACGACACGGCTGGATGGCTAGAGTGCACGGCCCGTTGGGCACTATATACAAATGCGAAGTAATCAGGGCAGCACAGGACACCGACGTGCTCTGAAGAACCCATATGTTGCAGTTACAATAGCGCAAAGTGACCTTCGTGTAAGGGAGGGAGCGGGCTGGGGAAATCTGGCGTTGTAATTAATTCCTCTCCAGTCCAACTACGTCAGAGGTGTAGGTTCAAAAATGGTTCAGATGGCTCTGACCACTATGGGACTCAACTTCTGAGGTCATTAGTCCCCTAGAACTTAGAACTAGTTAAACCTAACTAACCTAAGGATATCACACACATCCATGCCTGAGGCAGGATTCGAACCTGTGACCTTAGCGGTCTCGCGGTTCCAGACTGCAGCGCCTAGAACCGCACGGCCACTTCGGCTGGCCAGAGGCGTAGGGAAAAGATGTATAAATACGCGATCCTGGAGGCTCAGAGCAGGCAGTTGTGTTGCCATTTTGTCCACGTCCTGAATCGGACAGAATCACGGTTGTGTTAGACACATGCCAACCAAGATGACCTGTTGGATATCGGCAGCCAATCGGCCTGCTGAAGCTACCTCGAACCTCAGCTACACACGCGCGCCATTGCTGCTGCGAGGCGCGTCGCACCTTGGAGCTATATTGGAACGAGTAGCGAGAGGGCTGCTGGCCTCCGCTCTGTGGGTGGCATCGTGCGGCGGACTGCAAGCTGCCGTCTGCAGGGGCAGGTCGGAGGCGCGAACCTAGTGCCCTCCCAGGCACAGGGCTGTCCGTGGATACTGAACGAGTTACCCTTGGCGGGCAGCTAGAGCTGCTGAGGCTCACTACAACGACGGCGGTCGGCTGCTTCCCTTCTGCGCTCTACATGGGGTTCACGAGACACACTTCAGGGAGCGGGCATATCTAACGCACGGCTCGTGTTCATGCCATTTATTGTTTGTCATATTCTATTACGATACTGACGCCTCGTTTTCTTATTCCATTTACTGGCGTCACTAACTTCCTGCCTTACTTGCCCGTGAGTGGCACCTGCAGCGCATATCGATAGTGGACTGTCGCACCATCTCTAGAGCGACCGATGGTATTTCCGTGTCCTTGTGTGTCTGGAGGTCATTGGAAACAGACCTGCAGTGGAGTCGGGGATGGAGGAATGGTCAGCGACGAAGGAGTGTCGGGGACGGAGCACCAGTGTGGTGTGGACAGCCAGTACTTGCCGACCGCCGGCGGCGCAAGTGCACTGTCCATCTGAAGGAGACTGGAGTGGGAACTACCGTTGGTTGGTCGTTCGGTCGATCGTCCTATCAGCCGACATCTGTTTGGTCCTTTGACAGTTTCCGCGTGGTGGCAGTCGGTCGGTTGGCGCAGATCAGCGAGGAGGTCCCCGTCACGTGGAGTCGGGCCGGAGTCGCTGGTGGCGTGCACGCGCAGCTGGAGTTGTGAGACGATTATTGGGAGGGGTACGAAGTTCGTCGCCCACCGATCTTGGATGCTCACTTAACCTACTATCAAGCCTCAACTGCTGTCAACTGGCGTGCACGCGCGGCTGGAGTTGTGAGACGATTATTGCGAGGGGTACGAAGTTCGTCGCCCACCGATCTTGGATGCTCACTTAACCTACTATCAAGCCTCAACTGCTGTCAATGCTCTTCGTTTGATCCTAGTTGTTGCATACTGCGGGATTCCCGTGGGCAACAAAGTGTGTGCATTGAAGGCGGCTAGAATTAGAGCCGTTGTCTTGGATGGGGTTTAACTTAATTTAATTCACTCCTTCATTAATGAAGTGCATCAGCGGTATCTTCTGCCTTGTGGCCGTTAACGTTCCGGTTACCTGCCATGGATGTTGACGAAGTTTTTCGCAGTGTATTTTCCTCGTCGTGTTGTTGCTGTCCAGCACGGCGTGTAGTTCGACAGACGAGGTGTGTTGGTAGTTTTTGGCGTTTATTCTGACTTGGCTGGATTGGGCACCAGTACCCAGAACGTTGTGCTATTGACGTCTTGTTGCCGTTTTGCTCGCCGGATGGAGCAGAATTGATTTTGTTGGTTGGTTTGTCGGCTGACATTCGGTTGGGTTGCCTTCCGATTAAGAGGTTGTCGGTCTGGCTGCCTGTCTCACCTAACGTGTGTTAGTGACTTCCCAGGCCGACCCTTGTAACCTTCTGAGCGCCTCTCCTTGTGTTTTACATACTGATTTCGTTTTTAGTCTTAAGTACTCTGTGTGGCCTTCAGCCGAGTTTTAGCTTATTAAATTTGTAACCTTTTTGTCTTAGGCTTTAAGCTGTGAAATTGTTTTCTCCATGGTGTGTGGCCTTCAGCCGAGTTTTAAACTCTCTTAAACTGAAAATTCAGAATCTTGCTCTTGCCATGGAGTCATAACATTGTTATTTTTTTCGGTATGAGGCCTTCACCCGACATTGCATGAAATGTTTTAAGCTAAGACCTTCAGCCTTTTCAAATTAAACGCTCTTCTTCCTGGGCCTTAAGCCGTAAAATTATTTTGTTATGGTGTGTTACTTTCAGCCAAGTTTCAATCTCTCTTAAAGTAAAATTTGAAAATTTTTGTCTTGCCTTTAGGTCACAAGATTGGTATTCTTTAGTATGTGGCCGTCATCCGAGTTCAATCTCTCTTAAATTAAAAATTCCGATTTTGTCTTGCCCTTAAGTGATAAGGGTTGTTATTCTTTAGTATGTGGCCTTCAGCCGAGTCTTGACCTCTCTTAAACTAAAAATTTAAAACCTTGGTCTTGTTTTAAGTCATAACATTGTTATTCTTTTGTATGAGGCCTTCAGTCGAGTTTGCATGAAATGTTTTAAGCTAAGGCCCTCAGCCTGTTAAATGGAAAGCAATTCCTCCCAGCCTTTAACCGTTAAATTGTTTGGTTGATATGCAGCCTTCGGCCGGGTTTTAGCCTATTTAGAATTAACATTGAAAATCTTTGTTTTGGCCTTAAGCCGTAACACTGTTCGTGCTTAATGTGTGGCCTTTAGTCTATTTTTATTGAAGAAAATATTTTTTTAAAGAAGCGAAACTTCAAGAAGAACTCCTGTACCTCAATTCCTTGCTTAGGCCTTGATACCTGGATTTTCGGATGTGGCTGCAGCGGATTTAAATCAAATCAAAGGAGCTCTTTTGTTAAAACCTTGAGAGTTTTTAATTCTTGCTTATGTTATTGTGTGTTTTAACTAATAAAATTTATATGTTGACTGTAACTGACAGCATCTTATTTTGGCCCCTTTCCACAAATATAACCTCACCTGCTCTGTCCTGCTAGAGCAGGGATGTCACACACGGTATTCTAAGAAGTTTCCAGTTTTATGTATAGATTCCGGTATTAACTGGTCGATATCTCGTTATGTATGTGGTAGTAGAACGTCAGCTAAGGCTTCTAATGACTCTGTTCTTGTAAACACTGAAAGAATACGTAAAGTGGTCAATTTTTTAAAAATGGGTCATCAGTCCCCTAGACCTAGAACTAGGCTACTTAGACATACCTAGCCTAAGGACATCACACACATCCATGACCGAGGCAGGATTCGAACCTGCGACCGTAGCAGCAGAGAAGTTCCGGACTGAAGCACCTAGAACCGCTCGGCCACAGGGGCCGGTGTCAATTTTTAACCTGCTATATTAAGGACTTTCTGAATTCTTTCCTTATCATCATAATTAATTGGTGCCCTCCGTAAATAGAGACGGAGTGTTTCACCCACCATCCAGAATGGGTAATACACCAGATAAATCCCTTGTACGCGAAGATAAAAATCTAATAGGTTACTGCGTTGTGGCATATTCCGTTTACACTATTCTGTAGAAGAAATGTGACACTGCCTAACGACATAGGAGACCTTCTGCACAGTCGTGTAGAAGAAATATCACGCTGCCTAACAACCTAAAAGATCTACCGAAAGCGCAGAACAAATCTTGTAAGTAGGCTGTTTAGGTTTTTATGTTGGTAACGCCACGTAGCGCTCTGCATGAAAATCACTGACAGTGCTGTATGCAATCTATGGCTGGTTTGCATTGTTGGAATATTTGCTGTTGTAGTGTTGGGCAGTTGGATGTGAACAGCGCGTAGCGTTGCGCAGTAGGAGGTGAGCTGTCAGCAGTGGTGGATGTGGGAAGAGAGATGGCAGAGTTTTGAGAGCGGACGATCTGGACGTGTGTCCGTCAGAAGCAGGAAATCTGTAAGACCGGATGTCATGAAATGATACATATGTTATGACTGATGTACATTGTTTGTTCTCCATCAAAATCTTTCATTTGCTAACTAAGCCTATCTGTTGTTAGTGCCTTCAGTAGTTAGAATCTTTTGTTTAGCTGGCAGTATTGGCTCACGCTGTATTGCAGTAGTTTGGTATAGGTTATTGTTAGTCACGGCCATTCTTTTGTTGGGATTATTGAAAGTCAGATTGCGTTGCACTAACAAAAAATATTATGTGTCAATTTACTGTTGATCAGAATAAGTAAAGAGAGAAATGTCTGAGTTCGTTCAGATTTGCTCAGCTGTTCGAAAATCAAATAACGTAAGAGGTTTACCAACACTGTCATTCTTAATATTTCAAAGGGGGCGTTTCAACCTGACTTGGCTTAAAAGCATAGAGGATTTTACCTCCCTAGGAAATGGCAAACTTATACAAATCTCTTGCTGCTTGTAATATTCTTTACCAAAAGATTGATCCTGCTGCTGCGACATATTCCTTTTTAGTGCGCCGTTTGAGATGAATCACCTGGCGTTTGGATATAGAGGTGGGATAACGATCCTCCATACGCACACAAGGGTCAGCCTTGGAACTACAGAAAAAGTTACAGCAGTTTGTTTATTTAGCGAAACGTAACCGACAGGAAGTAGTGGCGTCTGTCCTACGGCCCAGTGTTCTTTCCGCAGATACGAGGTAAGGTAAGTGACGTCAGAAACTGGAGGACGATGGGAGCAGCACGGCGGGCCACCCGCAGCGAGATAAGGCGCTCGCTCCGGAATTGGATCGCGGCCGGACTCGGGTGGTCGGCGAGTCCCCCTCCACCCTGTCTGCTGCCCTGTCTGCTGTCCGCGCCGGCCGCCGCCGCACTCCGGAGTTCGCCCGGCCTCAGGGCTCCCAGCGCACCCCGAACTGAACTTCTGTCTGTGCGTTAATTAGCCTTCCGTTCTCCCTTAACTGCCTGTGTTTGCTAGCCTTTAAAGGAGGAGAAACTGGAAATAATTTACGGACATTTCTTAGCGTCCGATTTGAGTCGAGGACCGGTGAACCGGCTAGTGTGTGAATGGTTTTTAGGCGGTTATCCATCAGCCTCGGCGAATGCGGACTGGTTCCCCTCATTCCGCCGCAGTTACACTATGTAAGCGATTGCTGCGCAAACAAGTTCTCCACGGACGCGTACACCACCATTACTCTACCACGCAAACATAGGGGTTGCACTCATCTGGTGTGAGACGTTTCCTTGGAGGTCCACCGGGGACCGAACCGCATAGTAACCCTGGGTTCGTTGTGGGGCGGCGGAGGGGTGAAGTGGACTGCGGTAGTCGTCGTGGGGTTGCGAACCATTGCGGCTGCACCGAGGATGGAGCCTCTCCGTCGTTTCTGGGTCCCCGGTTAACATACAATACAATAGTTGTGCATATGCTTATGAATATTCTGGTGCAACAGTTAACTACAAGTTTCCTGTTAGTAGTGAACCGTCTGTGCATGGTTTACTCACATGTCTAACATTAAGTTACTGACCTCGTGATGACACAATGTCTCAAGGGGTGGCAAATTAATACTGTCAAGCTAATCTGAGATTAAATAGCGTCTGAGGCTGGCGAGTATATTACAATATGAATTAATTTTGATTGCAAATTGTTTCGTAATTCTATGTGTGTTGTGAGGGCAGCAGAGAAATACCAAGCAGACAATAATCTTGCCACAGTAAAGAGGTACTGCCCGTAATTTTTGTTCTTTGAAATGGTAATGAATTAACAAGTTCGTAATTTCCGCCAAGATGTAATTTTGCATTGTAGGAGACCCCGTCGTGCTAAGTTTGAACATTCAGAGGAAAGGTTCGGCTGCACAGAAGGCTCGACTGTATGTACTCAACCTTACCGTGCTCCTTTGCACAGTTCTGGGCAGATTGATAACTTGAGTTATGTTCCCTACTCTGACTTCTTCTAAGAGTCATAACCGCTTCTGTGGCGCCTCTCTGGTACACTACTGGCCATTAAAATTGCTACACCAAGAAGAAATGCAGAAGATGAAGGGGTATTCATTGGACAAATATATTTTACTAGAACTGACATTTGATTACATTTTCACGCAGTTTGGGTGCACAGATCATGAGAAATCAGTACCCAGAAGAACCACCTCTGGCCGTAATAACGCCCTTGATACGCCTGGGCATTGAGTCAAACAGAGCGTGAACAGCGTGTGCAGGTACAGCTACCATGCAGCTTCAACTCGATACAACAGTTCATCAAGTGCAGTGACTAGGGAAATGTGACGAGCCAGTTGCTCGGCCACCATTGACCAGACGTTTTCAATTGATGAGAGATCTGGAGAATGTGTTGTCCAGGGCAGCAGTCGAACATTTTCTGTGTCCAGAAAGGCCCGTACAGGACCTGCAACATGAGGTCATACATCATCCTGCTGAAATGTAGGGTTTCACAGGGATCGAATTAAGGGTAGAGCCACGGGTCGTAACACATCTGAAATCTAACGTCCACTGTTCTAAGTGCCGTCAATGCGAACAAGAGGTGACCGAGACGTGTAACCAATGGCACCCCATACCATCACGCCGGGTGATACGCCAGTATGGCGATGACGAATACACGCTACCAATGTACGTTCACCGCGATGTCGCCAAACACGGATGCGACCATCATGATGCTGTTAACAGAACCTGGATTCATCCGAAAAAATGACGTTTTGCCATTCGTGCACCCATGTTCGCCGTTGAGTACACCATCGCAGGCGCTCCTGTCTGTGATGCAGCGTCAAGGGTAACCGCAGCCATGGTCTCCGAGCTGATAGTCCATGCTGCTGCAAACGTCGTCGAACTGTTCGTGCAAATGGTTGTTGTCTTGCAAACGTCCCCATCTTTTGACTCAGGGATCGAGACGTGGCTGCCCGAACCGTTACAGCCATGCGGATAAGATGCCTGTCATCTCGACTGCTAGTGATACGAGGCCGTTGGGATCCAGCACGTCGTTCCGTATTACCCTCCTCAACCCACCGATTCCATATTCTGCTAACAGTCATTGGATCTCGACCAACGCGAGCAGCAATGTCGCGATACGATAAACCGCAATCGCGATAGGCTACAATCCGACCTTTATCAAAGTCGCAAACGTATGCTACGCATTTCTCCTCCTTACACTAGGTATCACAACATCGTTTCACTAGGCAACGCCAGTCAACTGCTGTTTGTGTATGGGAAATCGGTTGGAAACTTTCGTCATGTCAGCACGTTTTAGGTGTCGCCAACGGCACCAACGTCGTGTGAATGCTCTGAAAAGTTAGTCATTTGCATATCACAGCATCTTCATCCTGTCGGCTATATTTCGCGTCTGTGGTACGTCATTTTCGTGGTGTAGCAATTTTAATGGCCAGTAATGTGTTACTTGCAAGCTAATCTGAGATTAAATAGCGTCTGAGGCTGGCGATGGTATTACAATATGAATTAATTTTGACTGGAATTTGTTTCGTAATTTTATGTGTATTGTGAGGGCAGCCGAGAAATACCAAGCAGACAATAATCTTGCCTCAGTAAAGAGGTACCGCCCCGTAATTTTTGTTGTTTGCAATGGTAATAAATTCATGAGTTTGTAATTTCCGCCAAGACGCAGTTTTGCATTATAGGATACCCCATCGTGCTAAGTTTAAACGTTCCTTTGCTCATAAATATACCAGAGAGGTGCCATAGAAGCAGTTCTGACTCTTAGAAGTCAGCGTAATACAACATAACTAAAGCTATCAATCTGTCCATAACTGTGCAAAGGAGCACGGTAAGGTTGCGTACGTACAGTTGAGCCTTCTGTGCAGCCGTCCCTTCCCTCTGAACGTCCGCACCACACCATATTAAGCACAGACACAAGCACAAGCACATACACGCACACACACATAAAACACTGATACATAACCTCTTCGGCCATCAAGACGCGTTACTATGGCTGGTACATTCAGTCGCCCAAGCACTTCGTGCTACCGTTCAGGTGCGATGTTGAGGCAGTTTAGCTGCGTGTTATTCGGTCTTGATGGACTGGCAGTAAACTGAGTGTTTCGAGACGTAAAGTTCGCGGAACCTAGCGTCGTTCTGACCTCTAACAGTTTGAGTCTGACTTTAATCTACGCTTCACCTCTCAACAACGTGAAGAATCCCCTGGAACTACAAGTGTTTCAGTTACCACGTTAAGCCCTAGCACCTCTTTCCCCAATTTTATAACTGGAGTACATTAGAGAAACGAAGTCGCTGAACTGCTGTCCAGTTGAAAGACCCGACCATTGAGGTAGAAGAAATTATAGTAACTGAGTGCTAGAGGCACCAAAATGTCTACAAAAGAATGCCATCTAGTGGGGGACCAGGATCTTGTGTCAATCAGATCATCTGGGACTACGATGGCAACTCGTAATTACGACCGCACAGGACACCGAGGTCCCACGTCGTCGCTAAGGAGGTCTGCCAAGTTTCACTGCCTTGTATTGTCGTTGCACAGTATCTCCGACAATTGCCCTCGATTATGTGGTTACTTTTTTGGTTTTTCGTCATCCCATTTCCTTCAGTTATGGTTTCACTTCATTGGCAAACGTTATCCTCAGGCCCAAAATTGTCTCTTACCTAGGCACTTTTGCGCAAATTTCATTGCTTTCCTAAATTGTTCAGTACTGACGATTTCACTATTAATGTACACTCCCGGAAATTGAAATAAGAACACCGTGAATTCATTGTCCCAGGAAGGGGAAACTTTATTGACACATTTCTGGGGTCAGATACATCACATGATCAGACTGACAGAACCACAGGCACATAGACACAGGCAACAGAGCATGCACAATGTCGGCACTACTACAGTGTATATCCACCTTTCGCAGCAATGCAGGCTGCTATTCTCCCATGGAGACGATCGTAGAGATGCTGGATGTAGTCCTGTGGAACGGCTTGCCATGCCATTTCCACCTGGCGCCTCAGTTGGACCAGCGTTCGTGCTGGACGTGCAGACCGCGTGAGACGACGCTTCATCCAGTCCCAAACATGCTCAATGGGGGACAGATCCGGAGATCTTGCTGGCCAGGGTAGTTGACTTACACCTTCTAGAGCACGTTGGGTGCACGGGATACATGCGGACGTGCATTGTCCTGTTGGAACAGCAAGTTCCCTTGCCGGTCTAGGAATGGTAGAACGATGGGTTCGATGACGGTTTGGATCTACCGTGCACTATTCAGTGTCCCCTCGACGATCACCAGTGGTGTACGGCCAGTGTAGGAGATCGCTCCCCACACCATGGTGCCGGGTGTTGGCCCTGTGTGCCTCGGTCGTATGCAGTCCTGATTGTGGCGCTCACCTGCACGGCGCCAAACACGCATACGACCATCATTGGCACCAAGGCAGAAGCGACTCTCATCGCTGAAGACGACACGTCTCCATTCGTCCCTCCATTCACGCCTGTCGCGACACCACTGGAAGCGGGCTGCACGATGTTGGGGCGTGATCGGAAGACGGCCTAACGGTGTGCGGGACCGTAGCCCAGCTTCATGGAGACGGTTTCGAATGGTCCTCGCCGATACCCCAGGAGCAACAGTGTCCCTAATTTGCTGGGAAGTGGCGGTGCGGTCCCCTACGGCACTGCGTAGGATCCTACGGTCTTGGCGTGCATCCGTGCGTCGCTGCGGTCCGGTCCCAGTTCGACGGGCACGTGCACCTTCCGCCGACCACTGGCGACAACATCGATGTACTGTGGAGACCTCACGCCCCACGTGTTGAGCAATCCGGCGGTACGTCCACCCGGCCTCCCGCATGCCCACTATACGCCCTCGCTCAAAGTCCGTCAACTGCACATACGGTTTACGTCCACGCTGTCGCGGCATGCTACCAGTGTTAAAGACTGCGATGGAGCTCCGTATGCCACGGCAAACTGGCTGACACTGACGGCGGCGGTGCACAAATGCTGCGCAGCTAGCGCCATTCGACGGCCAACACCGCGGTACCTGGTGTGTCCGCTGTGCCGTGCGTGTGATCATTGCTTGTACAGCCCTCTCGCAGTGTCCGGAGCAAGTATGGTGGGTCTGACACACCGGTGTCAATGTGTTCTTTTTCCATTTCCAGGAGTGTATTTGCGAGTCCTTAACAGAGTATGTACTCGACTTGATTTAAGTTGAGTTGTGTTGTCTTCCTCCCTCAGTAATCTGTCATCAAGTTTGGTCTTCTCCTAATGTTAAGAAGTAGATCATTTCGATACTTTGGACAAGGTGAGAACACAGTGAGTTTTCAAATTTTTTGTGCAATTCAGTTTCAACATTTCGGTAGATACAGAACAAGATATGTAAACAGGAGACTTTATCAGTACACCTTTATCACTTCGTGGCATTCGCTTCAGAACTGTTCCAGAGATTCGACAGGCAGTAAACCGCTCCATTCGCACCATCAACAGAACAGGCTCTGCTAACGGTATACTACGCCTTCCACATCGCTGGCTACGGGTTCTACACAACGCTGGTGACGAGTTTGAAGGACACTAACAGGTGCAAACACGTAACTCTTTTGTATCGGTTGTGAATAAATAGTTGCCATTATTAAAACCCTCGTAAATAAGGCTGAGAGCGAATAACTACTTCACTTAGCACCCAGCTATCACTCGGTTCGCGTCAATCAAACGAATGTTTACTCTCTGCCTCGACTGACGTCACAACCTGGCCATAACTAAACGCACGTTTTTAGTAATAGTAGAAAATGAACTCATGACGACTTTACACCGTTCTGAATCGTTTATATTTCTGAAAAGACTTCACTTTGCACCCAGATATCAATCGGTCTGCGTCAGTCAAACGCCGGCCTATACGCTGCCTTGGGTGACGTCACAACCTGGCCACTACTAAACGCTAGTAAAAGCCGGCCTACGAGCTGCCTCGGATGGCGTCACTATCAGGCTGCAACTATACGCATGTTTTAGGCACAAATAGGGAGTGAACTCGTGAGGACTGTACACTGTCCTGGATCGCTTAGATGTCACGGAAGTAACTGATTGTGTGCCTCCCATAATGTTAACAAAACCACGTGGCAAGTGGTGATTATTTTCCACTTTCGTGGAGAACAATTTACTTTGATTATCAGAAGTCAGGGCGAAAGACCGTTTATAGGGGAATTTATCGTAGAGGTCGCCTCTGAACTGTTCGTAGTGCTGTTTATAATAGAGACAAGATTGTTATTATTATTATCAAGAGTATTACTATGTTGTGCGTGTGAAAGTTTATTATATATCAATTCAAACTCCAAATTTTCATTTATAATCATAGTTCCTGATCCCGATGAGTAAATAGAGAATAGAAACATTCCTTTCAGTGGGTAAGACAAGAATGTGGACTTGTAAAGTGCAAACTATGGTCAGTATGTTCTCCATCGCTTTCTCACTGACCACAAAAATACTTCTCAGCCGCTCGTAAAATACGGAGAACAATATTTCTTATTATTAACCCGCCACCTCACCACCTCCCCCTTGGCAGTCTCCTTCCGGAGGTCTGAATGGCGACTATTCTGGAATATTTTGCCAATGGAGAGATCATCATGCAACTTTTTCAGTTAGAGACCACTTGTTGTGTGGATACACGATGTGAGCCTCCAATTCTGTGGTTTCCATTGTCTTCTGCATCCTCGTGCCGTTGATCGTTGTTGATTCTTTTGACAAGACCATTTGCAGAATGAG
Source organism: Schistocerca americana (assembly GCF_021461395.2). Lineage (NCBI taxonomy): Eukaryota > Metazoa > Arthropoda > Insecta > Orthoptera > Acrididae > Schistocerca > Schistocerca americana. The sequence continues at coordinate 956,887,853 of NC_060119.1, read as the reverse complement.
AGTGACTTCTCATGCTGGAATACTTCGGCCTCCAATGTTGATTATTAATCAACATTTAAGCGGCGGCGGGTGTCAAACCCGGGACCGAAGTCGGTACGTCTAGACCATACTGATAAATTTACTATTCTCTGTCATCTCTGAAGTTTTAATATTATGACAGAATCACCCTATATAATTGTAACACTTCAGGTTTGGATCGTTATATCAAAATTTAAGTTGGAAACCAAGACGACAGTTTCCTTTGTCTTCGGTTTCTTCTTTGCAGTATGTTAAATCGCAAGAATATAAAACATGGTTATTTAAATTCTATTCATTTGTTTAGGACCTGGCATTTATTTAAAAGTCTCAACGAATAATAACCACTGATGTTTAAAGTGAATGTATCACGTAAATTGAATAAAACAATAACATGTGATGATCTAGAGAAGAAGCGAAACTAATACTTCTCAGATATATTAAGGGTTCCTTAGCGAGAATACTTTTTAAAGAATGTAATGAGCTGAGCAAGTTCTGGAATTGATTGCTAATACACTGACATACGAAAATAAATTTATCGAAGCGTAATAAACATCAAATAGTTGCTTGTGCCGTCAGTCGTAGGTGTAACACGTAAGAATGTACCGTTCACAACAGTGACAATGCTGGAAACCTTACTCAGTAAGATACGGAGGTAGAAGGGACGAGGGTTTGGAGACTCGTCACGCTCCCTAGTTTAGCGAAAAAATTATGCATTTTAATTTTTTGGAACATCGCGACTAACGGTGTTTTAATGTAAGTGACTGCATAGTTCCTTTGAAGATATTTCCAGTTTTCATCCTTTTCTCAGATGTATCCTATTCAGCTCCAATACAGTACTACATTGTAATGTTACCATGATCGCCTGCCTGCTGCGATGCTTCACGTGTCAACTATATTACTTGCAGGATCACTTTGTTCCCCTTTGTCTGTCTGTCTGTCAGTCAGTCCGATTGTTGAAAAACCCTTTCCTCAGGATCGGGTAGACCTATCAAGTTGAAATTTATGTCACGTACTGGAGCTTATGGTTCCTTAGTGGTGTGAAAATCAAGCTTCTAAATTAGCTGAATCATGAGATAAGGCCATTTATGGCACACATTTTGATACTCGTAAACTAACTCCTTAAAACCTGTACGATTCTTCTGGTTGGCATAGAATCATGAGATTTGGCAAGAAGCAAGTTTTCGTGGTACAAGTAAAGGATAAATCAGACAACTCTTAATTTATAATTATATCACACGAACAAGTTGTCGTTTCTCATCTGACTGTTTGTCTGTGACCCTTTCGGTTAAGCCGCCTTGTCCTCAGGAACGAATAGACATATCAAGTTGAAATTTATGCCACACAATAAGTCCTATGATCTCTTGATGGTGTAAAACAGTTAACCTCCTAAATAACTTCGGGATGGGCAGAGTAAGGAGGGAGGAAAAGATGGACAGAGAAAGGGGGCCAGAGGTGATGGAAAGAGAGAGTGGGTAGGATCAGTTGAGTAGAAAGAGGGAGATGAGGATATGGACATAGAAAGGAGTGAGGAGGACAGAGAAAGGTAGGAGGAGAAGAATCGCACCGAGAGGGGTAAGAATAAAATGCATAGAGGGAGGGAAAGGAGGAGGTGGACAGAGAGAGGAGAAGGAGGAGGTGGAAAGAGTCAGCGGGAAGAAGCAGAAGGACAAAAGGGAAGAAGTAGCAGATGGACTAGAGAGTGACAGGAACAGATGGACAGAGCGTGGGTATGGAGGACGTAGATAGAGGCGTACGGGAGATGGACCGATGAGGGGGAGGGATTGCCTGTTGCGGTACTATTTTCTTGCATCGTCCCCTACAGAGAATTAATAGGGAATCTTTCTCTACCCGTCTGCTATAAATGTTGCTTCTATTTTCTCTTATTTTCCTTTACCTTCTCGGTTACGTTACAGATTCCTAAACGTTTGCCTATTTCCTGTTTTCTTCTTTGTTTCTGTAACTGCTGCAAAATCTGTTTCCTTTACTTTCACGTGTTTAACTAATTCGACTTTCTTCAGAGCAGTTCCGCTAACGTTCCTGGTGGCAACTTAACAAGCTCCAGTAAACCATTTAATCTGGTCCCTATTTCTTGTCCACGTCGTATCCCGGTAATCCATCCAGTTTTCAAGGCTAGATCGAGACTGCAAGTACGTTTGTTGAATTTTTGAATGGGATACTGACCGACTGCAGGTAAGACTGGTGATGGGACAGCCATCTCTGAGTTTTACCAGCCACAGCTTGTAACTCATGTATCAGAGTGTCATCTGCTTTGCAAGGTACACCACTGACAAATGAGGTTGACAGCTGGATGAGAGAGGCTGTATATTAGCTTCATGATCCCTTTAGTATCCCTCTCTGTACTCAGTATTCCTGTGTGGGAGTCACACGCTCTCAACCCGTATCCCATATGAATGCCTATGCTTTCTGCTATATTCTATTAATAAATACATAAAAAATTATCTAATGGAAATATCTTCACAGTGCCCAGGGATTTTACGGCGCCTTATTTCCGGGATATTTTTCTGATAAAACTCAGCCTGATAAAAATCTCGCATAAAATAGCAGGCAGCGCAAATTTCAAGCCCAAGATGCCGAGGAGCATCAGACTTATTAAAACTTTGCAGTGAAAGTAATGAACAGCGTGGCCGCTTAATTAGAGTTCCTGTGGTCTTTAACCACACGACGTTTCCCTCTTCCGACGTCTCGCTTTCCGCTGATTTATTAAAATTGGCCCCCCGAACTGGCGGCTAGTGGATGCGGACCCGGTCTCTTCGCGTTCCGAATGCGCCTGTGCTGCCGTGCCGGGAGAGGCGAATCCACCGCAGAGTGGAGTCAGCGCCCGCTGGGCGAGGCTGGGTGGACGTTAATTTTGCAGCAGCGTCCGGATCGGGCTGGGCTGGAAGAATGCCGCTAATCTCGGGGCGCATCAATAATTCCGGGCCCGTATTAGGTCGGTGCGCCCTCTGCTCGCTCAGTCGGTCAGTGACGGATCGCCAGGTCGACTGCTGCTCTCCTTCTCCGTCCACCGCCTTCATGTATTAGTCAACAACGCTCAGCGCTGCACTCGACTTCAGTCAAGAGAATACGCAGGGGCAGAAGGGAGATCAAGAGGAGCATGCGGGGCTAGGCAAGAGCGAGCAACTAGAGCTGTCAACCGTGTTCCTTCTTCTGGATGCTGCCGGCGGTTCTGCTCAAACATGGCTATTACGTATCTTACGATAAGTGAACAACGCAATACAGCTAGACCTATAACATCACTGACATGCCGGAGACAAGAATTTCAATAAAAGGCAATGGATCACGTCACCAACAATGACGTCACCAACAACACAAAACAGAAACTGAGGAACTAACTGGAACTGAATAGAAACAGTATTTTTTGAATGGATGTATTCTTTTTATTGTCTTGAAATATTGTAAAAATTTGAAGATATCGGCGACAGGGACACAGTTGTCTATACTGAGATACGTACTGTATAAAAAATATTTCCGTCAGGTAATCGTAGGCTTCGCCAACACGTAACTAAGTTACAAGTCTCTCTGTCTCCACAACAGCCATTACAAAACCAGAGCTTATCACTAAGACTGTATAGCTACGTTTGGTACTCTCATCATCTTCAACAGTCCTACATATATTTAGTATAAAAACGATCTGTACTACCACCCACTATTGTGAATTATATAATTTAACTACATACTGTGTGTTTCAGCGCCCCTATCCAAGGGTTTTATGCAACGCGGAATGCCTTCAGAGGCCACGTGCGAGATTATCATGTACTTTCGCTGACCAGGCACGAACTGCTAGTCCAACAACAAAAATAAAAACAATATTTTTGTAGGAAATTTAATGTAGTTTAATTTTGTACGGCAACATGTTTTCTCTGGACGGTACAGTTTTCGAGCTATCCAAGAAAAGTGCATTTGAAGGTCACTTCTGTACGTTTATCTTGAATAATTCGAAAACTCCGCCTCTAGCCAAAACATATTACAGCACAAAATTTAACTACATTATATTTCCTACAAAAATTTCGTATTCATTTTTTCTGGAGGACTAATTGTTGGTGCATAATGAGCTAGATAATATGAAAATCATATGAGTGGTATTTGAAGGCGTTGTCGATTACATAAAATCGACAGGAGCGTTAGCTGAAAAATCATCTTATATTGTTAAAAAACCACGATTTACATACAAACGTCAGCTATGTGACAAAATATCACGCTTCAAAGAATACACTTACGGCACACACGTGAAGCCTATGATTGTGACAGCTAAGATAAAAATGGCTCTGAGCACTATGGGACTTAACATCTATGGTCATCAGTCCCCTAGAACTTAGAACTACTTAAACCTAACTAACCTAAGGACATCACACAACACCCAGCCATCACGAGGCAGAGAAAATCCCTGACCCCGCCGGGAATCGAACCCGGGAACCCGGGCGTGGGAAGCGAGAACGCTACCGCACGACCACGGGATGCGGGCAGCTAAGATATTTGTTTAAATACATGTTTTTAAGGAAAGGCAGCCCTCATGAGATTTCTATAACAGGCATTTTAGTAAAATGCTTACATTGTTCCCGATTTGGCTGAGCTGGACGTTCAGACGAGGTAATTCACCTGAACTCCTGCTAGATATACGACCTTCCTCCTTTTCTCTTGCTTCAGGGCTCGATTTCTTCACACATTTGCTGATGTCATATTTTCGAAGAGCATGATAAAAACTTTTTTGTCTACTTCTCTGTTAGTTTACCATGCTACGAAGCCATAATTCTTACCTACGCAATATGTAACTCTAGAAGATTTTGAGCATCGTTCTCCTGCTCTGTGCCGTCTATCTCCATATTGGTCACAATTCTGCTAAATCTGTACGTGACTCCGTGTTCGATTCGAGATCTATAATGACGACGCTACCAAGAGCGCTTTGGCTCCTTTGACATCCGTGTTCCGCAAATAACAATATTGTAGTGCCATTATCCAATTTTGGGATAAAATGATAAATGTTTAGCAAAAATAAAGAGAAGCCACTGTAGAGTGTTGCGTTAAGAGCTACATGTCCGTAGCAGTCAGGTTGGTGACATTGAGTCACTAAGACAAACGCGCCAGTGAATTGCGAAATAAGGTTAGCCAGGCTCATTAGTGAATGGCGCTGGACAGCGGTAACTTTGTAGCAAGTGGGACAACGTCACCACACCAGGGGGAGTCCCTTATTATGGCAACGTGAGTAGGTGCCAGGTTTAAGGGCAGAATAAACAGACCCCAGAGGCATAAAAATGTCTGGATTTTAAGACAGGGATTACTTCACATAGCCAGTAAACAGCCAGACAGCAAGATGTCTGTGCTCCTCCAGTAGTCTCCATGTGTTCGAGACCAGAATGCACTTGCCATCTTCCCAATGTCCTTCATGAGACTTCGGGACACAAACCCTGCCACCATAGACGATGAGTTCCAAGTGAGATTTACCGTCCAACTTCTGTACGAAGCCAGTGGGTTGTACACAGCGCATAGCAGACTCCGCATGTGGTTGCGTTGCAGCCAAGGAGTGGATTGTCGCCGCGGCCGTGGCCTCTGGGGGCTACCGACCTCAGCAATACAGGGCACCAGCTCAGCAGCAGACCCGGGCAGCAGTCGCCACAAGTTCATCAGCCCCAGCCAGGGACAACGAGGAGAGGGCTGTCTGCCTACTACACCATATACCGAAGTCAATGAAAGTAATTTGTAACTGTTAACAATGTTTTCTCTGGGCTCCACTGACTGTATATACCATTCAAGCATCCCCGAGCACGCAAAACACGCTTCAATATTTTTAAATGTCGGAAGGATTATACTGTAGGTAACTTTTCTACACAGATAACAGATGTTTTACAAAATGCGTTTCAGAAGCATGCATGACACAGTACCAGACTGTAGAATGTCATGTACAAGCTGAGACATTTTTAATTACTCACAAGTTAAAAGTAATTCTTCACGTGCACTCGACATCACTTCAGCTCACATTGTGAGAATATAACAGCTCTATGTTACTAACCAAGAAGAGCATCAACCTGAAATGCCACTTCGTAAGTAGTAACGATAGCGTAAATCTTGCTTTTGATGTCAGAGGCTGCTTTAAGACCGTTTCATAAAAAGGAGTTAAATTATAGGAATTCTGCAATATCGTATTAATGTAACAGGAAGCTATTCTTAACGCAAGACTAAAAATAAATTTAAATATCCCACCGACCAATAACGATATCATCCTGAGTTTACAAATGTGAAGTACGGCTTGAGCCGTGCACGGCTCGTGTTCATCCCATTAATTGTTTGTCATCTTTTATTGTGGTAGTGACACCTCGTTTTCTTATTCCATTTACTGACATCACTAACTTCCTGCCTTACATGCCCGTGAGTGGCAGCAGCAGCGTATATCGATAAGTGCACTGTCGTACCACCTCTGGAGTGACCGATGGTACAGGTTTATTACAAATGATTGAAGCGATTTCACAGCTCTACAATAACTTTATTATTTGAGATATTTTCTCAATGCTTTGCACACACATACAAAAACTCAAAAAGTTTTTTTAGGCATTCACAAATGTTCGATATGTGCCCCTTTAGTGATTCGGCAGGCATCAAGCCGATAATCAAGTTCCTCTTATTTCTGCAGCCTAGTTCCATAAAAATTAAATTGCTAAGGCCTTCAGCCGATTAGACTGAAGATTTAGAAAATATTCTTGGGTGAAACCTCCAGAAGAACCTTGTATTTCAATTTTTCTTGAGCTTTGTCTCTTGGATTTTGAATGTGGCCTTAAGCCGACCTACAGTTAATCAAAGGAGGTCGATTAAAGTTTTGAATGTTTTGCATCCTTGTTGTAATATTGTGTGTTAATAAATAAAGTGTGTATGTGGGGTGCAACTGACAGGAAAGCATTTTGGGTCGTTTCCACAACCTAATCCGCTCTGTCCTGCTAGACCAGGCATTTCACTACTCCTATTTAAAAGTGTGGGATATAGTATACTACAACCAATGTACTGGAGTGGACGAAAATCATAAACTGGTCGGTATCTAATGTATATACTCGATGTATTTCTCAGAACAGCACGCCAGATGTATGTGAGGAGGACTTCTGCCTAGCTGCATCTCCACTCTGCATATTGAAAGCATACCAGTGCTGCATCTTATGAGCGATCAATATTGAAACATCACATTATGTCACTTGTTTGTTCACCTCTTCTTCAGCTGCAATAACTTTGAAGTCTAGTATCTTTCTCCTCACTTACAAGAATTTTATCTCCATTAAGTTTTCAGTTTATTTATGCTTGTTCCAGGCAGCCACAGACTTGGCTCGTTTATTGTGGGGTTTATAGCAATAAAAACGTTGTTATCACATTATAAAGGCTGTATATGGAGCGGTTATGCTTTTTGAAGTTAGCAATCCACTGGTACCAATATTGTGAAAATGGTTGATTCTAAACATCTCAAACTTACAAACTGCATAGACACTTTCATCGAAGTGATATTAGTGTGCTGTTAGTTGGTAGACGCACATTCTATGAATTTCGACTACTTATCAGTTTTCACGTGATCAGGAATAAGCAGGGACTTGGAAAAAATATGATGAGGGCACTACTGAAGAACCGGAGGAAATTTAGTTACAGTACAGTGTTATTTACCCTGTAGAGGGTCGAGGGGTGCTTTTTACTGGATTCACACGGTAGTCAGCGAATTCAGACATCAGTCCCAGCTGATATTCCAGCGATATTTCCTAGCTTGCTACATCAAGCTCGCCTCATGGTTATCAACGTTCTGGCGCAGCGCTGCAGGTCAGTGATGATTCCTGCTCCTTATTACCAGGTCCGCCGCTGTACTGGAATTCTTCCTGTCTCGTCTTCGTTTGCTGCTCCATGTCAATAGCTGTCACCAGCAGATACTATAGTTTCTTAATTCTTTATAAACTCTTAGTAAACATCCCGCTAGAATGTGCTTGTTAATTATTGTCTGAACACAATTTAAAGGAGACACCTTCGTCGGCGACTGCTACATTGATGACGCATGCATGGAGCTTTCAGAGCGCAGTCGTCACATCGAGATAACCGATTCGGTGATTCATATTAGCTAGATGCTCCAGGGCACAGTGCTTATCGCATTTACAGATTGTCTTTCTGTTAGAAAAACATGATACATTAGCAAATTTGAAAAGTGTGGTCACCACAGCGTAAAATGATTTATGTGAAGTTCAAGTCTGTTATTATTACATTGAATCGGAAACCAAATAAAGTTACACTTTCAGAAACACTGACTCTCTGATTTTCCGAAATGAACGAATGTCTGTCAAAATTCTCACTATAAAAGCCACAAAAAATAAAATTTCAGTTATCCTAAATGAAGATAAATTATCCCGTTTACAGCTGTTCCTGATAAATCTCTTACACATATGACATAAATTCCTGGGTTCCTCCAGCAATCAATCGATACAGTGCATCGATGGCGTGCATCCAATTGTCGTTGATCAGTACCATTTAACCCAATTCAGAGTCAATACCTATTATGACTAATGCGTACGGGGTCCTCAAATAACCTTACTGTTATGTTTTCATTGCACTCTCTGTTGCTGCTCCATTGCCTGAGCCCTCTTTCATGTAACAAAAAAGGTGAAATAGATGTTTTCCTCATTAGAATTTCGCGATATTCGCTCCTATTGGCATGGCACGTGTATCGTCTCTGATGACTACATCGTCGATGGTACGCCAAACCGTAATCTTTCCTCCTTCCACGGAATGTGTGTGCCAGTAATTTAGCCACCCAGTAGCATGACTAAACTGGTCATCCCCCTGTAGAGAAAAATTCAAAATACCACCTGCAAACAAAACAAGATCCATCAAGGACAACTTGGGAAGCAAAGCCCTTAATCTTCACTTTATTTTTCTCCTGGGTCCCAATACTGATTTGTGTTTCTGTAGGAGGTATTTTGCACTTTTCGCTACTGATGAATGATAAATTTAGTCGCGGTACCGGATAGCTTACCGTGGCTATTGTTCGGAATGGAGGTATTGAGAGTACCGGAAGCCTTGAAAATTTTATCACTGTGACGTTATTACTTACCGTACTTTTAATGTTAATAACGTTTCTAATAAGGATACTGGAACATTTTTTTCTACTCTACAATGCCTTTTGTTCTGAGGACCCCTAGAAGTCGTAAGGTGGATCAAGATGAAGTTATTTATGTTTGGTGTAAAGGATATGGTGTACGTAAAGCTGTAAAATTTGTTCGTTATTTGACTGTATATTGTCGTAAATAAAGAACCCTGATTCCCAAAAATATGCTACATATTGTACCTGCCAGAAGTCGAGAAGTGATTCTTGGTGTTGCAGCTCTCAGATGCACCCTGGGATTCTCTCTGTGTGAAGCGTCCAACTGCATCTCTGTTGAGTCGCAGTTCAATTACGTAGGTCAACACAGAGTTGCATTATGAGCCGTTGTTGTGCGGGTTACCTAGGTGTTCTGCTACCTTCTTTAGTTCTATATTAAGGGAAAAATCCTTTCAGCGTTCTTTTAAAAAGGCACTTATTCGTAGCCTTTACCAGTTAGGCATCGTTCTGTTTATTACAACACGAAATTGTTGGCTTTTCACATTGAATTATGAGAATTATGAGACTACACAATGGACGAAATCGTAGTTTCTGCCAAAGTACCGAAGTGTACACAGTGTTTCTGACACACATTCTTTGATTCTTGCCTTATGAAGGAGTTTTTATGTCAACCGTGATTCATTCTGGATCCACAGTATTTTAGATTCCTGACGGATATGTGCTTTTCAGTTCACGTAATTTCTCTGTCATATACTACTGCATTTACAATATACCCTTTCATATTTACCAGTGCCGGACATTAGAATATTGGTAGAAAGTAACGGTCAACTTTAATAACGATGTAATTTTAGCCGCCCGGAGTGGCCGTGCGGTTTGAGGCTCCACGTCACGAATTGCGCGGCCCCTCCCGCCGGAGCTTCGAGTCCTCCCTCGGGTATGGGTGCGTGTGTTGCACTTAGCATAAGTTAGTTTAAGTAGTGTGTTGCCCTTAGCGTAAGTTAGTTTAAGTCTAGGGACTGATGACCTCAGCGGTTTGGTCCCTTAGGAATTCACACACATTGGGATTAAGAAGCCACTTCACTCTTTTTACTTTTAGATCCCAACCGGATTCGTGGCACTAAAAACACATCTTCTGGTGACATGTAATTAATTACAACAGCTAACGGGACCGGAACATGGAACCCAACATTCTTCGGCTAAAAAAATGAAAAAACTATTAAACCGCTAAACTGTACTATGTCAACGAATCAAAATCAGCCAGCGGTAGGAAAGCAAGTCCAAAATTGTCGGCGGAGACGTAACCATATCCTGTGAAATACCGATTTATAGACTGGAATTGTGGCTCCACCGAGCATATTGTACTCGGATTCCTACGTCCGACTGACTTTTATTCGTTGTCACTAGCCTTGTTAAGAGGGCGGAGGAGCAGGAAGAGCTTCAGGGCAGTCCCTAGTCCTTTGAGTGTGAATCTGCCCAAAAAGGTGGAAGGATTGGCAGTGATCAACGGCCTGAGGATGCAGAAGACAATGGGAACCAGTGCACTGAAGAAACATAGTTTGTATTCTCAGCACATGCACCCTAGAAGTGACGTGGTGTCATTATGATCTTTCCATCGCTAAAAGATTCTGGAAACAGCCCCCATCCGGATTTTAGAGAGGGGACAGAACTAACAAGGGGAGGTAAAGTTCACTAAATGATACTACAACCAACGAAAAAGTAATATTCTACGGCCTCTTCGTATATTTTGTATGGTCGCTAGTACTCAAGAACGTCGCAGCCGAATGTGTTACGCTGTTTTGTTTGAGGAGCACGAAGACCAGGGATCGAATATACTTGCCTGCAGTACTTTTCTTTTCCTACCCGCGCAATTATTATGACAGTGCTGTCATCTTTGAACGATTCATTTGTTATTTTCATAATCTTTGCCACGAGAAAAGGAGAAAATATGTTTCACAATGAGATTGGAAAAAATGAATACACAAGAACTTTCAATTAAATCAAAATAGTCATTTTATCTATATTATTTTATTAGCATGTTTGACAAGTATAATGTGTAACCTACGAAGCACTGTACAAATCAGGACGATACAGATCATAGAAACATGGGAAACAGTAATTATTGAGACCTACAACACTTGTAATGAAAGTCGAATCTTTGTACGTGCATGGTTTTTCAATGTCCCTCTTGCAAAATGATCTTGGGGTACATTCATTAGCAGTTCTTAGTCATCACACAATTTAGCTATGTACCACGCATATCTTGTAGGGAGCACATTGTGCTCATGTGGAAGTGATCTAGATAGTTGTAAAACAATAAACTGGTAGCCAAGATAGCAGGAATTCTTTTTATTCCATGATTACCGGATTCGGCGAAACTTAACCGTCATCATCGGATACAATGATGGCGGCTTCAGTTTCGCCGAAACCGGTAATCACGGAATAAAAAGAATTCCTGCCATCTTGGCTACCAGTTTATTGTTTTACCACGCATATCTGTTGATAGAATTACGTGGGACTGAAATTAAGAAAGAGTACCGGAAGTGAGATTCGTTCTGAAGACCTTGTGCCTATGAAACTAAGCGCTTAGTCGCTTGTCTGAGGAATCTAAGGCCACTAGCGACCACACAAAGTATGGAAGGATGCCCAAAATGTTCAGGTTCGATTGTCTCGAACACGGTTGAGAGTTGCGTCTTGCTATTTACATATTTTGAAATCATAGTCACCCTTACACAGCCTGTCAATATGGATCCAATCGGTGAGTAGAAGTTCGTACGCTCATTTTGTTAGAAATGAGATAAATAGGAAGTGCTAGAAAGCTAAGAAGGGATGGCTGCAGGGAAAATTTGCAGAAACCGATGAAGCAATGGAGTTCATTAAGCCAGATTCAGCATAAAGAGAAGACAAAACAATTTTCAGTGGAATTAAAAGCAAAGCACTTCTGCTGTTAAACATAGAGGAGAGAGTGGATAGCTGAAAAGAAATCACTGAAGGCCTCGGAGACCAGGAGAAACTACCTTACGGCGTGATAGAAGAACACGTGGTAGTCGATTTCGGGTTTCAGTATTACGGTCAGAGTTTCAGAAAGCTTTTCAGTCTGCAATTAAGTAATGCAGATGACATTGATAACTAAAGCATTGTGATAAATGGCAACCAAAAGACTGCTGGTGGGTAGAATCTAAGTGTCTGAATGTATACCATCAGGTGATCAAAAATATACCCTTCACTCAATTCCGATGTTAGAAACGGTAGAGAAGTGCAAGCATTAACAGCTCACCCTTCTAAGCTGTTGGCAAGAATAGTATACCATAGAATTGGAAAGAAAGCTGAGGGTCTCTTCAGCGCCGATCAGTTCGGCTTTAGGAAAGATCATGGCGCCAGAGAAGCATTTCTGACGTTGCACTCGATAAGACAAGCAAGATTTAAGGAAAATCAAGATACCTTCATAGCATTTGTCGACCTATAAAAAACGTTCCAATATGTGAAATAGTGCCAGGTTTTCGAAATTCTCAGTAAAACAGGTTTAAGCAACAGGGAAAGGCGGGTAATGTACGGTATGTGTGAGAACCAGGAGATGACAATAAGACTGGAAGACCAAAAATGAAGTGCACAGATTAGAAACGGTGTAATACAGGAATGCACTCTTTCCCCCTTAGTGTTCAGTTTTCTCCTTCTTTGACTTTTCCCGCTAGAGGTTAGTTGCTTTCCCCTTTCAGTAGTCTCCGTTTCCCTGATCAAAAGCTGTTAACCGCTTCTCATTCATTGCTCGATCAGTATATAATTCCCATGGCAGGGTTGTCTGCCCCCTTTTAGGTCTTCTCACATTAACGCCTTCTTCAAGGACCTTCATTGCTCGTTCTTCTAACATGCCTGAACCATTCTCAGTCTGACCTTAATGGACTGAGTTACTCCCATATTTTTGATGTTTTGATCTTCACAGGTGACCTGCAGGCATCTGCTCATAAAACCTAATTCCATTGTCCTACTCTTGTCCTTTCGTTTAATCATAAGTGGACACTGTTCTGCACCACATTATTAACCACACTGTCAATAATAACACGTTATTTATTTTATATTAAGGCTATCGAATTATGAGTATTTTATTTAGGAATATTGACTACTACTGAGCCGACCTCAGGTGCTACTGAGGCGGCCGGCCCACTTTCACCCCAGAGTGGGTGGCAGACTGTGTCGAGATTTCGAGCCTCAAGGGGAAAGCTGCAAGGGGGACGCAGGCTCCTGCCAAATCCCATGCACTTTGCTAATAGATTCAGTGTAATATCTGTCTTGGGCAAGGGGGGAGGGGGGAGGCTGAGCCGGATCAGAATACAACGCTCCTTCAGCAAGGTCCGACAGGCACGTGGAGATGTTGCCAATGTTAGGTGGGTCATTGAGCACCTCAGGAGCATAGCGGCTAGGGCGGGGAAGAAGTCCAACGTCAATCAGTGTGCTTGCCGGGGGGGGGGGGGGGGGGGAGGAGGGGGGCTGTCCGGGATGTGGAAGAGAATCTTCCGACGGCTATTGAGCGTATGGGATGTAGCCGGCTACAGACTGTTGCACATGTCGGCACCAACGATGCCAGTCGTCGGAGTTCCGAGGATATAGTTGGGTCCTTTCGACGGCTGCCTAAACTGGCGAAGGCGGCCTCCATCTCTCGAGGAGTGGAAACCAAGCTGACAATTTGCAGCATCGTACCCAGGGTGGACCGGCGTCCTCGGGTTTGGAGTCAATTGGAGAATCTAAACCAGAGGCTACGTCAATTCTGTGACGAAGATGGTTGTAGATTCCTCGACCTACGCTATGGAGTGGAAGGTTGTAGGACGCCCCTTAATAGATCAGGGGTGCACTACACACAGGAAGCAGCTACATGGATAGCACAGTACTTGTGGCGCGCACACGGGGGTTTCCTATATTAGATTCCTCCCCACGGCAAACAAACCATTGGCCTCAAAAATTACCAGTTAATGACACTGGTGTGGGTTTTCCAACTGTAAAAATTGTTAATTCGCCTAAATAGGTCATTCCAAAGGATTTAAATATGCTAAATCTCATGTTAGTAAATTGTCGAAATGTCTGTAGCAAGATCCCTGTGTTACTCTCCGAAATAAACAGCAGTAATGCCAGATACCGAAAGCTGGTTGAAACCAGACATAAACAGCAGTGAAATTTTGAACTCTGATTGGACAATATTTAGGAAGGATAGGACTGATGCTATGGGATGTGGTGTGTTCATTGCAATTAAAAGCTCTTTAAACACAGTTGAGGTCGATATTGTGTCGGAATGTGAAATCGTCTCGATAAAGCTGTGAATCAGACATGGAGTGGCCATTGTATTAGGATGTTTTTACGGAACACCAGCATCCGCAACAAACATCGCAGAACTTTTCAGGGAAAGTCTTGAGTACACAGGATATAAATATCCAAATTATTCATTAGTGTAAAGGATGAGCCAGACAGTAGGAGATTTTACTTTATTATATGAGTTTTCAAACGGTAACTACATTGATCCATTACAGCAAAGCCATCACCGATAGTGTTATCTGCCTGTAAATTCTTTCGTCCCACGGTTTAGCAACGGGAAGTCAGCACCGAGGAAGGGCACCCTTGGCCACGCGCCTCCCTCATGTGCTTACGAGGTAACGCCGCCCCAGGCGTCGCTTAGCAAGCATCGCTCTGGAAAGTTCCATGCCGCCCGCACGGTTTGCTCGGTCCTGACCAATCAGGGCGGAGAAAGCCGCGTGGTGCGTCGAATATAACCCGGCTGCCCGTCGCCGGGCCCGCTCTCTTGTATTCTTGCTCACCCGCGAGTCGGATACGCGCCCTGTAGCAGTGTAGACCTTCCCGCTTATCCCGGCACTGCAAACAGTGTCAGTTCAGCGTCTTGTTTGACATAAGAATGGAGGTCATTCACAAACATCAAGAACAGGAGGGGACCCATTATCGAACCTTGTGGAACACCTAATGTCATTTCACCCCAGTTAGATGAAGTGAAAAACTCCTTTGAATCACTTGAAGCATATAAAGAGACTTTTTGCTTCCTGTTCTGTAGATATGACTTAAACCACTCATATGCTGTTCCATTTATACCATTTAATTGTAATTTGTCTAACATAATGTCATGGTTCACACAATCAAATGCTTTGGATAAGTCACAGAATATTCCTACTGGTGACATTTCACTATTTATGTGGACAGTGAAATTGTATATTGCTGTCTCAGTGGAACAGCATTTCTGAAATCCGAACTGTGATTCGCTAAGTATCCGATTACTGTTGAGATTGCTAACCACTTTTGAGTACATTACTTTCTCAAAGATTTTTGAAAATGCTGTAAAGAAGGATATTGGCCGGTAATTATTGACATCTGTGGTTTCCCCCATTTTGTAGAGAGGCCTGACAATGGCATATTTTAACCTGTCTGTAAAAATACCCTGAGTCAGTGATGCATTAGATATGTGACTCAAAACATCAGCTGTAATTGCTCCACGTTGTTTTAATAACTTGTTAGAGATGTAATCTACTCCAACAGAACATTTATTTTTCAAAGATTTAATAATTTTCCTTATTTCACAAGAGGTTGTTAGATGAAACTTATTCTGACTAAAAATTTTCGAAACTGACTCTTCCATGTACTGCCTGACTTTTTGTTTTGAAGTATTCTCACCAATTTTTTCTCCTACACATAAGAAGTGATTGTTAAATACATCGTCGTAGCGGGCACTCCGATCAAGAATTATGTTTTTAAATTTACTGTTTCTGGTATCGTTTTAAAAAACTTGTAGAACCGCTCAGCAATATAATGATTTGCACTTGTACTTCGATATTACGACACATTTAGGACCGTTGTCACTTGGAGATGAATTAATAGTTTCATTGTGTCGTATTTTCACTCAACACTCGTAGAGTTATCTATTAATATTGCACGTTAGACTTTGCTGAAACGAATCACACACCTAATATCCAGGCTACCATTACTGAACTATTAAAACTTTGTGTAATCCATATTCTGTTCATTACTGTTTACGAAATAGATATTACACTTCACTTCGGTCTCCACGTCATACATACTTTTCCGTCAAGCGCAGATGAAACACTCGCCCCAATATCTAGATAATATCGCGCAATGTCACGCAGCGCGTCATAATGCGTTCACTCCATGCAATGGGCGGATTTGCATACTCCAGGGATTTGCATTGAAATACTGTTACGTATTTACTTCCATAACCGCGACTGCGAAATTCCACATTCAGCACTCGTCATCGCATTTTCATTTTGGGCATTTCTCCAGAATTCCTCACAATTTTACGCTCAAGTGAAACCACACACCTCCATGATAAAAATAGTTCCTATGAATCAGTTACATAGCGGAAGATTCTCTGTCCTACAAATTCACCTACGAGCTTTACATGACTGCTTCATTATCATCAAAAAAGGAATATGATATTTTTCCTATTAGTCGTTATTTTCTTAGTACAAAATATTAGCTGCAACCTAAGACTTTGAACATACGGATCTACAGTGTATGTCCAAGTTATAGTCGAAAATTATTGTAGTGATACCGAGTTAGATCGCGACAAATTAGTAACCTGGTACTGGTATGTAGCTCCAGTAGAGGCACATAGAGTTATGGTTGATTCGGTGGAGGGGTCAAACAGTGACGTCATCGGTCCTATTGGATTAGGTAAGGATGGGGAAGGAAGTTGGCCTTGCACTTTCTTAGGAACCATCATGGCTTTTATTTGATATAATTTATGGGAAAAAATAGTATTTGAATGCTCAATTACCATGTAGCAACTACAGCCACTCCCATAATGCATAGTAAATTTGTAACTGTACGAAGTGTGATGATGGAAGCGAAGTGCTTCGATTTCAAATAATGAAAAATCCAGAATGGAATTAACAATATATTACGAAAAGGATAGTTGCTACTCACTATATAGCGGAGATGCTGAGTCGCAGATATGCACAACAAAAATACAGTCACAAAATAAGCTTTCGGCATGAAGGCCTTCGTCAAAAATAGACCACAAACACACATACACACACACACACACACACACACACACACACACACACACACGCACACTCACGTAAACGCAACTCACACACACATGACCACAGCCTCTGGCAGCTGAAGTACATACAATGAGGGTTCAGCTGCAAGAGGCTGTGGTCATGTGTGTGTGAGTTGCATTTTCGTGTGTGTGTGTGTGTGTGTGTGTGTGTGTTTGTGTGTGTGTGTGTGTGTGTGTGTGTGTGTGTGTGATTTCTGTTTTTGACAAGGCCTTGTTGGCGAAAGCTTGTGACAGCTTTTTGTTGTGCCTATCTCGGACTTAGCATCTCCGCTATATGAAGTGCTTCGATTTGTTGGACTCTGTAAATATGCCATTTCGTCTTCATAATTCATTACTTGTTATGCACTTGTATGTTTACTGCTGGAATATTGGTCAAGTAAGTGGGAAGCGTATGTGGTTGGACTACCAGAGAATAGAGTTTGTAAAAAAAATTATTACAAGCTTGTTTCACTGGCGTGAGAGTTCCAAATGCTAAAAATACCTATATACATGGGAGGGAAATTAGCGCATGATTTCATCACTTTCCTCAGAAGACAGTTGATACCGGTGTTCAGCAGCGAAACTGTAAATATACCTTCGCCCCTGAAGTATGATTCGGCAGAGAATGCGAAGTTGGAATTTAAATTAACAACGTTGTCACTAAATCTGTGCGAAACTGTTGTTTCCTCGCTCCGTTAGTACGTGAATCAAGTGGAAATTATTACATGCTAGATTAAAATTACCCTTTACTACAAACTTTATAGTGATCCATTAGTATTGATGCAGTGTGTGCTTTATGGATTACTAAGGCAGTGTTAATTCAGGAATCCATTTGACATGTGGGAAATCCATTTGACAGATTTAGAACATACCGCTACGTATTAGAAGGAAATGTCTTTCAACACCTCATCTAAATGCATTCTAAAGTTGCTTCATTGAGAGATGGGTATGTAATAATGGTGCTGGCTAATATAATGTAGTATAGCATAATATAATACGATGTATTCTAAATTCTTCTCCTTTCCTACCAGAAGTGGTACCTTCAGCTCACCCCACTCAGCGACTCAAATGAGCCACATTTTGCAGTATGTTTGGCCTGACACGCTTATAAATTAACTCTCACGATTTTATACATTGCAGAAGATTTTTCGTTTCCAATGCAGTTCAGGGTCATTCTTTCAAAGGAAAAGAACTATTCTGAATGCCAACAACACTCGTGTTCGACTGAGCTTTTCAGGAGTTGTTATGTATCGCAGTATACTACTGGGTGCTCCATGCTCCAGGTTCCATGAACTGGATCAACAAAAAGATTGGTCGTCGATGTACACTCCTGGAAATGGAAAAAAGAACACATTGACAGCGGTGTGTCAGACCCACCATACTTGCTCCGGACACTACGAGAGGGCTGTACAAGCAATGATCACACGCACGGCACAGCGGACACACCAGGAACCGCGGTGTTGGCCGTCGAATGGCGCTAGCTGCGCAGCATTTGGGCACCGCCGCCGTCAGTGTCAGCCAGTTTGCCGTGGCATACGGAGCTCCATCGCAGTCTTTAACACTGGTAGCATGCCGCGACAGCGTGGACGTGAACCGTATGTGCAGTTGACGGACTTTGAGCGAGGGCGTATAGTGGGCATGCGGGAGGCCGGGTGGACGTACCGCCGAATTGCTCAACACGTGGGGCGTGAGGTCTCCACAGTACATCGATGTTGTCGCCAGTGGTCGGCGGAAGGTGCACGTGCCCGTCGACCTGGGACCGGACCGCAGCGACGCACGGATGCACGCCAAGACCGTAGGATCCTACGCAGTGCCGTAGGGGACCGCACCGCCACTTCCCAGCAAATTAGGGACACTGTTGCTCCTGGGGTATCGGCGAGGACCATTCGCAACCGTCTCCATGAAGCTGGGCTACGGTCCCGCACACCGTTAGGCCGTCTTCCGCTCACGCCCCAACATCGTGCAGCCCGCCTCCCGTGGTGTCGCGACAGGCGTGAATGGAGGGACGAATGGAGATGTGTCGTCTTCAGCGATGAGAGTCGCTTCTGCCTTGGTGCCAATGATGGTCGTATGCGTGTTTGGCGCCGTGCAGGTGAGCGCCACAATCAGGACTGCATACGACCGAGGCACACAGGGCCAACACCCGGCATCATGGTGTGGGGAGCGATCTCCTACACTGGCCGTACACCACTGGTGATCGTCGAGGGGACACTGAATAGTGCACGGTACATCCAAACCGTCATCGAACCCATCGTTCTACCATTCCTAGACCGGCAAGGGAACTTGCTGTTCCAACAGGACAATGCACGTCCGCATGTATCCCGTGCCACCCAACGTGCTCTAGAAGGTGTAAGTCAACTACCCTGGCCAGCAAGATCTCCGGATCTGTCCCCCATTGAGCATGTTTGGGACTGGATGAAGCGTCGTCTCACGCGGCCTGCACGTCCAGCACGAACGCTGGTCCAACTGAGGCGCCAGGTGGAAATGGCATGGCAAGCCGTTCCACAGGACTACATCCAGCATCTCTACGATCGTCTCCATCGGAGAATAGCAGCCTGCATTGCTGCGAAAGGTGGATATACACTGTAGTAGTGCCGACATTGTGCATGTTCTGTTGCCTGTGTCTATGTGCCTGTGGTTCTGTCGGTGTGATCATGTGATGTATCTGACCCCAGGAATGTGTCAATAAAGTTTCCCCTTCCTGAGACAATGAATTCACGGTGTTCTTATTTCAATTTCCAGGAGTGTATAAACGCTGCTATCATAGACGTTTCTCCGGAGTATGTTTTCAATGTTTTTTATTTATTTATTTTTTATTGTTTTTACGGTTCCGTACCTCGACGAAAAGGAAACCTTACACGATGGCTTTGTTGCCCGTCTATCCGTCTGTCTCTCTGTCTCTTCGACTGTTAAAAACCGTTTTTCTCGGGAATGGGTAGAGATAAGAACCTAAAATTTATGTCACGTTCTGAGGTCCCTTTCCTGGGGAGTGTAGGAGATCGCTCCCCACACCATGATGCCGGGTGTTGGCCCTGTGTGCCTCGGTCGTATGCAGTCCTGATTGTGGCGCTCACCTGCACGGCGCCAAACACGCATACGACCATCATTGGCACCAAGGCAGAAGCGACTCTCATCGCTGAAGACGACACATCTCCATTCGTCCCTCCATTCACGCCTGTCGCGACACCACGGGAGGCGGGCTGCACGATGTTGGGGCGTGAGCGGAAGACGGCCTAACGGTGTGCGGGACTGCCAAGGAGTAAATTTCTGAGTCAATCCGTTCGCTGGAGAAAGATTATGCAGGAAAGAGGCCTATGACGACAAGAAAATAGCTCAACGTGACAGCGGTGCAACCCTGCCGCCGATTGCTACAGATTTCAATGCTGGGCCGTCAACAAGAGCTAGTGTGTGAACCATTCAACGGCTTTCGAAGCCGAGGGCCCACTCGTGTACCCTTGATGACTGCACGACGCAAAGCTTTACGCATCACCTGGGCCCGTCGCCATGGACTGGAAGCATGTTGCCTGGTCGGACGAGCCTCGTTTCAAATTGTATAGAGTGGATGGACGCTTACGGGTATAGAGACAACCTCATGAGTCCGTGGACCCTACATGTCAGTAGGGGACTGTTGAAGCTGTTGGGGGCTGTGTAATGTTGTGAGGCCTGTGCTATTGGAGTGATGTGGGACCCCTGATACGTCTAGATACGACTCTGACAGCTGACCATATTTAAGCATTCTGTCTGATCACCTCCATCCATTCATGTCCATTGTGAGTTCCGACGGACTTGGGCAGTTCCAGGAGGACAATGCGACACTCCACACTTGCAGACGTGCTACAGAGTGGCTCCAGTAACATTCTTCTGAGTTTAAACACTTCCGCTGGCCTCCAAATTCCTCAGAACTTGGGCATACCTGTGATGCCTTGCATCGTGCTGTTCAGAAGAGATCTCCATCCCTTCGTACTCTTATGGATACGGACAGCCCTACAGAATTCATGGTGTCAGTACTACTTCAGACGTGAGCCGAGTCCATCGCACGTCGTGTTTCGGCACTCCTGCGTGCTCGTGGGGGCCCTGCAGGACGTTAAGGCAGGTGTACCAGTTCTTTTGGCTCTTCAGTCTATATCACACGAGACAAAATATTTCTTCTCTCATTCGTTATCCGACGTCGAACTTGAAATCAAAACCATCAATAGTTCTGCATTCAGGCTGACTGGGCCGCATTGGTAAAAGTCCAATTTCAGGCAAGGAATGACTTTATTGCTCATATGACGCGTTTAGAAATTTACCCATCATCAGATATCGAGGAGCGATTACTGCACGTAGATAAGGCGTTTCAAGTTGTACGAGATTAGGCTTTTTCTACGTTGAATAGTCGCTCCTGGATATCTGATGCTGGATAAATTCAGATATCAGTCATATGGGCAATAAAATCGTTCCTTGCCTGATGGTGCAGTTTTACCATTAGTACCTAGTCAGCCTGAGTGGACAACCATGTAGATTATTATAATAATGGTCTACTGCCTCCTGCATGACTTTATGCTACGTTTGTATTATTGAAATTAAAATTGTCGAAAGTCTTAAAATGCCTGGGACCGATATCTTTTCAGTATTAAAGTCGACAACAGGCAATAGTGGTATAGATTCTCGATTCCCGGAAGGATGAATTGTCTGTACGCATAAATAAATTTGTACGGAACGCTCAGTGCACGAGTCCTGCTCGCACCTGGCCATTTTCATTTCGAAAGAGCGAGAAAAATGTTTCAGCAATTTTTGTCTGTCTTTTGCCACTTCAGAAGAACTGTCAAATCTCATGTCACGTCACAATATCGTTGTCTAACTCTCCACCTTATTCATACAAGAGATAGCGTCCTGTAGGAATTATAGTGTAAGAACCCACCACCAACGTTTTCTGCAGTCCCCATGTTTCTTACACGCAATTTTCCATCTGAGGCTGCAGGGAAGTTGGTAGACAGCTTTAAATTTTTGTAAAAATGCAGCATCAGATACACAGATGGTGCTGATAAATTCGGGAACACCACAAAAACAACACTTTGCCGTGCTTAATACGCTGTAGGAAGACTGCTCGCATTCAAGACAGTTTCCAGCCGTCTCAGAATGGGCAAATACTGGTCCCTTATCGTTTTAAGCTGAATGTGATTCCAAACTTCCTGCAAAACAGTGGCATGTTCAGGTAACGATGATGAAATTGGATACCAATGGCGCACCCTTCACTCCAGCGTAGACCACAAAGGCTCAATAATATTGAGTTCTGGTGTCTGTGGTGTCCAGGGGAGACGCGACAATTCATCCTCGTGCCTAAAAAACCAGTACTGGAAGATGCTACAAGTCATTTTGGAACACTCCATCAAACACAGTAACACCACTGGAGGAAAAAAAATGTACCATGGGATGGATGTGATAGCCTAAATGGTCTCATAATAGATGGCAGCAATGCGACCTTGAGGAGTGACCTTTGGGAAGATGGAATATCACGATATGGTCGCTGAACTCTTCACCGAACCACAGTCATGTTTCACTCTTACGACATAAACTCGACTAGAAGTTGGAAACTGTGTGAAACAAGACTCATCCGATCAAATGATATTCTTCCATTGCTCCGTAGTCCAGCTTGTATGTCTTCGGTACTACGTTTTACTGTTAGTCACCACAGATGACTGATAGTGGAATCTCAGCTCGTCATGGAATTCCCTGCTTATGGGTACCCCTTCGTTATGTTCTGGTGCTGACAGTGCTCACGATTTCGACAATCAGTTCTGCAGTGACTTTCGCACCTATTGTCCTCTTATTTTTCGACACAATCCTCTTCAGTGGCCATCGGTCACGGCCCCTCAACGTACACTTTGGTGCGCGTTGTGACTTTGCCGTTTATTTTTTTCTTCTTTCCACGTATGCGACATAAATATGCGACACCGTGAGTCTCAAAACTCCAAACACTTCGGATGCCTTGTTTACGGAAGCACCCACCATACGAGATCCAAAAATAAAGATTTGCTCATGTCTGCATTCATTTAACTCCGGAATAATGCCCCCGCAACTACATCGAACACTGTTCTGACGCCGACGGACACTCGTAGCGTATTAGAAAATTTGCACATTTCCTTTTAGTGGTCAAATAAAACGGCGCAAGCTGCAGGCTTGGCTAACATCTGCATCTATTTTCAAGCATGCATCTCCATATTTCTGACCAAGCTCTGTGTTATTACTCGATGAGCGAAACAGAGACCAGATGAGTGCTGCGTGTTGTCGGCATCAGCCTCGGCACAGGTAACCGCGAGCCGGGTGCGTAAATGGCTCTTCTCTTTATACGTACTCTTTATGCTGTATAATTGGAGCTCGAAGACAGTTCGAGGGTAATATTTTTAACGTAATATAATGACCCTACAGAAGGAAGCCCAGGAAGAAGTGCATATTTTCAGATGGCTCAATTGTTGTTTTCAATTTGACATTCAAGTTACAGAGAATGTTGAATACCTTCATGGGAAAACAAAAAGGCAGAACTTGATTGAACTGCATGCAGTGTAAACAAACCAGTCAGGTAGCTAAAAAAACAGTCTTCTGCAAAGTAGAGCCCTGCGACCCCATGAATTTAAGTTCTATATTGAAACAGAAGAATACGTTGATCCTTAGTCGTTTCAAAATTAATGAGTATGGATACAAAATTGAATTTCTACACGATAATTGTACAGCTGGTATGAAAATGTCCTTAGCTTTGGCTATAGTGTTAAGAAACACTTTTTAGAAATACTAATGAAGATTTATAATGTAGGTATTTCAGCAATTTTAATCAATACTTTATTAAAAACGTTGAGAGGTTTTGTATTTTCAGTAACTAGTCACACCAAAAGAAACAAATTTTGTTGGATAATAATTACACTACCCTGGAATAAAATGTAGTTAGGCTAAAATATTACACTGCCTCAGAAAATTATGTATCAAAAATAAATTTATTTTGCTTCCTTGCTGTTGCGTTGAATTAAAACTCTCTTTACGTTTTTCATTCAACGCCTTCTGCCCACATATTGCACAGATTGCATATCGTTTCCATATCAACTAGTTCCTTCTCTTTTTGAGTTGTTTTCAAGTCTTCGAAGTAAACACTCCAAAACGAGTTCAAGGAATCCAGATATTAAGGGCTCTAGTATTCAAGAACCGGTATGACTATTGTCTGTACATGGAGGGCATAGTGGCCTGAAGATGTCATGTGAAGTGCCGAAACTGCTTGTCTAAATAAAACAACTTTTCAAAACACACACCTATTTGGCGATTTTCCTTGGTAACAACTAGTTTACCCCGTTTCGAGCACTACAAAATACATATTGTTTTTTGTGGTAATAGAGCAGCGGGGAAAGAAAAATAGGTAAAATGCAGAAGGTGAATATATTTTCAGGTGAACTGCATGCCGATGACACAGGTCGTAGATATAACTTTCATCGTTGTCGTTCACAAAGCTGTGTTTACTAAACTAACATATACGAATATCATTTGGTTGATTTCGATGTTATACTTAAGTATTACGAAAATATGCATTTCAAGTGATACAAAGTATTAACAACCTTAACAAAACTTATCGTTTTTAGTGTGCTTTGTATTGGGTCGGTCCGTGGGTGAATGTCGAACATTAGGTGCTAAGGCAGAGATCGAAAGAATGAGGACCACACGTAATACGTTCTTCACTTTGGTTTACTTTACTTCAATTCAGCAAGTCCAGTTGCATTCCAACAGTTCCTTGACACAAGCAAGTTTGTCATAGGTAGTAATAACATAGAGGGTTGGCAGTCTAATAGCCTTCGAATACACTGAGTGAACTCCACTATCCGACGTGACTGACGTCTGTACAGCGTCTTTGTATGTTGGCTCGGTGGTGGCACTACTCGCCTGTGTTAGCGAGGGTGTGTCTTTGAGCCGACTACGGATCGGCAGGGCAGTCACGTGAGCTACTGCCGACCTCTTGATGTTGAGTGCCTGGCGTGGCGTCAGTAGCATACGAAACCACAAGGTCCACAAAACTCCTCGCTGTCATCATAGAGGCCACTCCTTGAAACGAAATTGTGGAGAGGGGAGGCGGGTGAGAAAGGGTCTGGCAGCAGAAGCCGAAACTTCACAAATTGACAAAGTCCTACCCACACCCCGACATCATTTTCCTTGCGTACTGCTATTAACATCGGTCGAAAATCCAGCCATAGTTGGCACACCAATGCAAAGAGACGGGACATCACGGGTGAAGGCGCAAAGGCGACTGGTTGGTACATGGCGGCCACGTACAGAGAGAGGCAAGGCCAAGTTGGTGTCGTGTAGTGGCTGTAGTTTCTGGCGTTGCGACGAGGCCAGCGGCGTTACCGAACCTTCAATAGAAAAACCTGTGTCAGGATCACGCACCTGACACAAGCGAATTTCATTCTGGTGGCTCTTCTGTAACCAAGTGGATCATGTAAGGAACATAAAGGGCGACGCTGGTTCTTCACGATAATTCGTCGTCCCCAGAATTTGTGTCTGCCAAAAACTCTGAAGAAGAGCAAATCATTTACATTAAACTTTGAGAACTCCAGATGGTGGTCCGACTGCTGCACAGGAGGCAGGAATTAAAGCAGTCTTTCTTTGGCGCCAGTGCTAAAGTCGCGCTGGTGACATGTCGTTGCGTGGCTGGATGTGGTATGATGAAAGCAAAAGTGCTTATGCTTGGTCCCACGAATAGGAAACGTGAAACTTGTTCGCCTGACACCTGAATCTTTGGATGAAGCATTTCACTTCACCGTCAGATGGACGCTGAAACACTGCTGTCGTCTCATGCTTGATGCCACTGGTGTCACTAAACTTCTGAGATTCTGCCGATGTCAGATGAGTCTACCCGAAACCAATACTTCCCGTTGACCTCCATGTATAAATTGACGTTAGGGCGGAACTCAGTGGTACCATAAATGGAAACTTGCTAAGACGACTATCACAATGAGCAAACGAGAATTCCAGTAGGACTACTGCCTAGGGGTTCTGGGCTGGGGCCAATAAAAAAACTGCTGTGAAGGAGCAGTTCGGTGGTCTACAAATGCCATGTGATGGCGAAGAAATTCCTTCTGAAGCGGAAATGGCACAACCAAATATGGCAGATCACTGTCTGTGTGTAATAAGATAACGCTACGCTGGACAAATAAGTTGTGCTGAAGAGCAAAATAACAACATGCTACATGATCAGTAATCTGCTTAACTGAATGTGGCCAGCTGTTGTGGAGATACTGTAATAGAATCTTGAGGCTTCGGTCCCTAGTCATTCAAGGAGCAATCCATCATGGTCGATGGGGAAACCACCAAAGGTTTCATTTTCCTGAAAATCAAGATGAAAACAAGAATCATCCGATTTGTCGAACGCCAAATCAATGCCAAAAGAAAAATAGTGAGTGTCCGCATTCGAATGCTCAGCCGATGGGGTGTCCATCATTTCATACTGATAAGTTGAGAGGATTAAAAATCAATGCTGCAACTTTTGCACTGTGTGCTGATGAATTGACTTTGAAGGGCTGAGCAATGAAGAGAGAGGTTTGTGGCCTGTTACGAAGCAGATTTGTCTACCATATAGCTACTGGTTGAATTTGGTCAGCCGATATACGACAGAAAGGGCTTCATTCTGAATCCATGTGTAGTTGCACTGTCTTTTGTTGAGCAGTTTGGATGCGAAGGCAGCTGGCCTGTCTAACGATCCAACTCTGTCTGAGAGAAAAGCGCCAACCCCATAAGAGGATGCATCAGCTGCAAACAGGATCAAACTGTGGCAAAGAAGGATCATTGAGTAAAGCAACTTTCAGATTCTGAAATGTGACTTTAAATTGTCAAGTCAATTTATAATCAACATTCTTTCATCGGAGACGATGGAATTGACCTGTAATCCGTGCAGCATTTGGTATGAACTGAATGGAATAAGTCAATTTACGCAACACAGCTTATAGTTCGTTGACGTCTTTGTTGAACTAAAATGTTGGTACAAAATGACATCAGTGGATAAACGTGCTATAGATGCTGATGTTATTTAGTAGTTGATTAAGAAGATACAGTCTCTAACCTGGTAACTGCAGGTGGTGGTGTTAGAGTGTGCATGAGGTGTGCTTCCTTACGTGAATGTTTTCTTTGTTGAGCAAGGTCTCGACCAGTAGCATGTGTAGCAGTTTTCTCGTTGTTCCTGTATGCAATTCAACAGGTCATCTTTAAGATGAGTAGAAGTCTGTCCTATTTCCATTCTTTGCTTTTGTTCCTAATCTTTTTCGAGAACCTTGACACGTAGTTATGATCAGCAAATGTTCCAGCCTTTCTCAAAAGTTTGTTTCTGTACACTGTTGGAGCATAACAAAGATCAAAAGTTTAAATGAAGCTATATTAGGCAGCTACGTTTTTGTACAATAGAA
Source organism: Schistocerca americana (assembly GCF_021461395.2). Taxonomy (NCBI): domain Eukaryota; kingdom Metazoa; phylum Arthropoda; class Insecta; order Orthoptera; family Acrididae; genus Schistocerca; species Schistocerca americana. Next base: position 956,860,306 of record NC_060119.1, on the reverse strand, counting down.
CATGATGCATTGACTTCTTCCCCCCTAAAAAGTGCTTGGTCAGGTCATGGATGTTCGTTTCTGTTTCACCAGCAACAAAATCTCATTCAGGCCCATGAGGAAATGTCTACTATTAAAGCATTGCGTTCTTGGCGTATTATATAGTTAACATGTGTTTTGTACAGTAACACAAAAAGTATCACAGGCTTTTTAGATGTGAACGTATTTGATATGAGTCTCCATTGAGCTTTGTACAAAGTGTAGTGGCATGCTCGTTGACAAGTGAAGCTGAATCAGTAAACTGGATTAGTAGTCTCAAGAGTACGACTGTTTTCATAAATAACAGTGAACTTTACACATGGAAATACTATAATTCACACCAGAAGTGTCAGTATTTCTGTGTAATTTTGATAAGGAATTCCGATCATCCGGACCGTGATTACACTGGCGTCTGATTACGCAGTGCAAACTGTTCAAATATTTGTGAATATGGAAGCAATGTTAAAAATTCATAGTGTTAAAATACTTCCGAACGGGTGCAAGGAGGTGGCTCTAGCTTACGGAATAATTGGCTGTTTTATTTACACAAACCAGGTCTTTCAGTTGCTTTTGAACACTGTAGCAATTCGCACAGATCAGGTTACTTGCATACTTTTGAACATGGTACCATTTTACACAGTTCATGTCTTTTGGATAACAGTTGGATTAGCTGTCACCTTGGATTGTGATGTCAGACGTTTTGCAATGCATCAGTGGGCTAGTTCTGCCACCTTTGACTTTAAATCTTTTCCTTTTCTTTTTTTTAATTTTCTGCTTGCACAACACGGAGCCCATTCCATCTCTTGCACTTTTCAATTTCTCGCCGCTGCCATCTTGGATTGCGACAACTGCCGTGATCACTAAGGAGGAGTACCACATGTCACGACAGAGCGATGTGACGCAGTTGTTAACACACTGGTTTCGCATTCCGGAGGACGACGGCTTAAACCCGCCTTCGGCCATCCTGATTTCGATATTCAATGATTTCCTTAAATCACTTCAGCCAAATGCCGTGATGGTTCCTTCTAAAGGGCATAGCCGACTTACTTCCCCATCCTTCCCTAACCTGATGGGACCGATGACCTCTTTGTTGGGTCCCTTCGCCCAAAGCAGACGAGCAGTGTGGTGCAGTTGTTAGCACACTCGATTCGCATTCGGTAGGACGACGGTTCAAATCCGCGTCCGGTCCTCCTGATTTGGGTTTCCCGTGATTTCCCTAAATCGCTTGAGGCAAATGCCGGGATGCTTCTTGGAAAGGGCACGGCCTACTTCCTTCCCCATCCTTTCCTAATCCGGTGGGACCGATGACTTCTCTGTTTGGTCCCCTTCCCCGAAGTCAACCAACCGAAACCAAACGACCAACCACAGCTCCGTCAGTTGCAGCGCCATCATGGGGTGGCTGCCTGACCTCCGTGAGTATTCCAGGAACCCTGTAGCTATATTATCCTTATATCAATTTATTCTTACTTCATAATTTCCTGTGTGAACTGTAAAAGAGCTATTGAATAATTTATTACATCAAGGTATATTATTCTGGTATAGGCAATACCATAGATCAGTTTAAGGAACACGAATATTGTTATAAAAATGTGTTGGTCTTTATTTCATGAACTCTTAGTCACTGTTTGTCTAGGTGAAACAGACAGCAAATAACTTTTTTCTTTGAGTCATCATATTTGAGAGTCCGACTTGCCAACTACATTCCCAATTACTTGCTAGATGTATTCCAATCGTTGCTTCTTCTGCAGGTTTTAACCTCTACCGCTCCCTCTAGTATCATTGAAGCTATTCCCTGATGTCTTAACATATATCCGCTCATCCTGTCCCTTCTTCTTGTCAGTGTTTCCCATATATTCCTTACCTCACCGATTTTACAGAGAACCTCCTTATTACTTACCTTATCAGTTAACCACATTTTCAACTGCCTTCTGCAGCACCACATACTCTTCCGTTTCAATTTTCCCGTAGTTCATGTTCCACTCCCATACAATGCTTTACTCCAGACCCACAATCCCTGAAATTTTTTCTGAATTTAAGTCCTATGATTAATATTAGGAGACTTCCTTTGGCCATAAATGCCCTTTTCGCCTGTAGTAGTGTGCTTTTTATATTCATCTTGCTCTGTTCATCATGGTTTATTCCTCTTCTGGGTAGCAGAAATCCTTCATCTACTTCATGATCACGCATTTTGAACTTAAATTCTAGCTGTTCTCATTTTTATTAATTGTGATTATTTTTATCTTTCATCAGTTCGCTCTCAGTCCATATTATGTACTTATTACACCACTCAGTTCAACAATCATGTAACTTTCATTCACTTTCACAGATCACAGCAATCTCATCAGCCAATCTAACATTGATAGCCTTTCACCTTTAATTTTAATCCCGCTCTAGAACCATTCTTTTACTTCCGTCATTGCTTCTTCAATGTATAGACTGAACAATAGGAGTGAAAGACTGCATTCTTGTCTTTTAATCCAAGTGCCTCGTTCATGGGCTTCCATTCTTAATGTACTGTCTTACCTTTAGTACTTACTGTACATCACCCGCCTTTTTCTATTGACGAATACGTTTTCCACATCGACAAAGCCAATGAACGTGTCTCGGTTTTTCTTTAATCTAGCATCACCAACCGCAAAGCCAAACTGATCGTCCTTAAACAAATCCTCAGTTTTTTTTCCCATTCTTCTGTATATTATTCTTATCAATGGCATGGATGCAAAACTGTTGAGCTGATGGCGCTATAATTAACACAATAGTCGGCTCTCGCAATCTTCGGAACTGCGTGATGATGTTTCTCCAAAAGTCTGATGGTATATCTCCAGCCTCATACATTCTATGCACCAACATGAATAGTCGTTTTGTTGCCAATTCCCTCGATGTTTTTAGAAATTCCAATGGAATGTTATCCGAAATGCTATCTACCCCTTCTGCCTTATTGGAACTTAAGTCTTCCAAAGGTCTTTTAAATTTTGATTCTAATAGTGGATCCCCTATTTCTTCCCTATCGGCTCCTATTTATTTTCCTGTCATGTCATCAGACGAGTCCTCCCCTTCATAGAGATCTCCAATTTACTGCTTCCACCGATTCGCTCTCTCCTCTGTATTTCTATCTCCTCTCTCATTCCTGATACCAAGCATACATTTTACTGCAACCCTACAATCGCAATCCAGTCCCCGTGACTATTAGATTTAAATGTAAAGGAGAGACCACACAGGTGGAACGAGTACATTGAGGGCCTCTATGAGGGGAGGACTGAACTGATGATGTGACAGAAATAGACAGAGATGAGATGAAGGATCCAGAATGATAATAAAAATTTAGAAAAGCTTTGGAAGAATTAAAACCGAATAAGGCAACGTAACGTTTCAACGGAATTTTTAAAATTATTGCAAAACTAGCATCGAAACTATTATTCACGTTGGTGGGTAGAATGTATGAGATTGGTTATGTATCACCAGACTTTCTCATACACACAGTTCCTACAATTGCAAGAGCAGATAAGTATTAAAATTATCCTACAGTGAGCTTAATAGTTCATGCATTAGATTAAACTAGATTACATTTAATTTCATTCCAACTGATGCATAGTGAGAAGGTCCTCCAGGATGTAGAACATGTCGGAAAAACAATGATACATGCCAAATATTTACAATTAAAACAAATAAGCTAATGTGCGTTCCACAGGTCCCCAGTGAAATGATCGTAATTTTTTTTTATGAAAACTACATGATACGATCATTTTACAACTCTCATTTACTAAGATCGCATTAATGCACTGAATTTAAAAATGAAAAACATGTATGTTTTATTCATAATGTAATGAATACATAATAGGTCTATTACAATACTTATTTACAATGAACACATTATTGCACTGAAATTGTGCAGACGTTAGATTGTGCTATATGTATATATTGGTGGCCAATTCCTTCTACTCCACTGAAGAATTTCTCAGTAGAACCCACTGATTCTCTCTCTCTCTATTAGTGTGTGTGTGTTTGTGTGTGTGTGTGTGTGTGTGTGTGTGTGTGTGTGTGTGTGTGTGAAATATATACATTTTTCAGTTAGTTCTACTGAGAAATTCATCAATGGAGTAGAAGGAGTTGTCCACCAACAAATCCTTTAGGCTTCTCTTGAACTGAATTTCATTGGTTCTTAAGCTTTTTATGGCTGCTGGCAAGTTATTGAAAATGTGTATTCATGAATAATGCACACCTTTTTGTACAAGAGTGAGTGACATTAAATCCTTGTGAAGATTATTCTTATTTCTAGTATTGATTCCATGAACTGAGCTGTTGGTACGAAAAAGTGATATGTTTTTAGTGACAAATTTCATTAAGGAAAAAATATATTGGGAAGCAGTAGTTACTATCCCTAGTTCATTAAACAGGCCTCTGCAGGATGTTCTTGAGTTCACACCACATATAACTCTTATTGCACGCTTTTGTCTCCAGAAAACTTTGGTTTGGCTGGATGAATTACCCCCAAAAAAAATCGCATATGACATTCTCGAGTGAAAGTAAGCATAGTATGCCAGCTTTTTCATTTTTATATCACCTATTTCTGACACAATTCGCTTTGCAAACAGAGATTTGATTAGACACTTCAGCAGTTCTGTGGTGTGCTCCTCCCAGCTGAATTTATTATCAAGCTGTAATCCCAAGAATTGAACACTGTCCACTTCTTCTATCTGCTTGTCATCATATGTTAGGCATATACTCCTGGGACACCCGTTACAAGTTTTGAACTGCATGTAGTGTGTTTTTTCAAAGTATAGTAACAAAGAATTGATTTGCAATTTGATTGCACTTGATTTGCAATTTATTGCAATGTTTATATCATCGGCAAAGAAAACAAACTTGGCATCTGGTAATGTTACTGATGAAAGGTCATTGATATACACAAGAAAAAGCAAGGACCATAAGATGGAACCTTGTTGGTAACAAAAGTAATTAGTTCTCAGTGATATGATACATGTATCTTTGCTAATAACACGCTTTGTTTCCTGCCACAGACTGGACCATTTTGCAGCATTTCCTGTTACACCATAATATTCTTATTTACTTAAAGGGATATTGTGATTTACATGATCAAATGCCTTTGACAGATCACAAAGTATAGCAGTTGCCTGCAATTTTTTTCTAGTGAATTAAGTATATTTTCACTGTAAATGTAGATAGCCTTCTCAACATCAGTACTGCTACTTTGACAGTATGTTATTTGTGATAAGATGGTTATAAAGCCAATTGTACATTATCATCATCATCATCATCATTTAAGACTGATTATGCCTTTCATCGTTCAGTCTGGAGCATAGCCTCCTTATAAAATTCCTCCATGATCCCCTATTCAGTGCTAACATTGGTGCCTCTTCTGATGTTAAACCTATTACTTCAAAATCATTCTTAACCGAATCCAGGTACCTTCTCCTTGGTCTGCCCCAACTCCTTCTACACTCTACTGCTGAATCCATGAGTCTCTTGGGTAACCTTGCTTCCCCCATGCGTGTAACATGACCCCACCATCTAAGCCTGTTCACGCTGACTGCTACATCTATAGAGTTCATTCCCAGTTCTTCTTTGATTTCCTCATTGTGGACACCCTCCTTCCATTGTTCCCATCTACTAGTACCTGCAATCATCCTAGCTACTTTAATACCCGTAACCCCAACCTTGTTGATAAGGTAACCTGAATCCACCCAGCTTTCGCTCCCATACAACAAAGTTGGTCGAAAGATTGAACGGTGCACAGATAACTTAGTCTTGGTACTGACTTCCTTCTTGCAGAAGAGAGTAGATCGTAGCTGAGCGCTCACTGCATTAGCTTTGCTACACTTCGCTTCCAGTTCTTTCACTATGTTGGCATCCTGTGAGAATATGCATCCTAAGTACTTGAAACCGTCCACCTGTTCTAACTTTGTTCCTCCTATTTGGCACTCAATCCGTTTATACTTCTTTCCCACTGACATTACTTTCGCTTTGGAGATGCTATTCTTCATACCATAGTCCTTACATTTCTCATCTAGCTCTGAAATACTACTTTGCAAACTTTCAGTCGAATCTGCCATCACAACTAAGTCATCCGCATATGCAAGACAGCTTATTTTGTGTTCACATATCTTAATCTCACCCAGCCAGTCTACTGTTTTCAATATATGATCCATAAATAATATGAACAACAGTGGAGACAGGTTGCAGCCTTGTCTTACCCCTGAAACTACTCTGAACCATGAACTCAATTTACTGTCAACTCTAACTGCTGCCTGACTATCCATGTAAAGACTTTTAATGCTTGCAAAAGTTTGCCTCCTATTCCATAATCTCTTAGAACAGACAATAACTTCCTCCTAGGAACCCGGTCATATGCCTTTTCTAGATCTATAAACCATAGATACAATTCCCTGTTCCACTCATAACACTAGTCCATTATTTGCCGTAAGCTAAAGATCTGGTCCTGACAACCCCTACGAGGCCTAAACCAACACTGATTTTCATCCAATTGGTCCTCAACTAATACTCGCACTTTCAACAATACCTGGGAATATTTTACCCACAACGCTGATTAAGGAGATACCTCTGTAGTTGTTACAATCTTTTCTGTTTCCATGTTCGAACATTGGTGTGATTACTGCTTTAGTCCAGTCTGATGGAACCTGTCCCGACTACCAAGCCATTTCAATTATCCTGTGTAGCCATTTAAGACCTGACATTCCACTGTATTTGATGAGTTCCGACTTAATTTCATCCACCCCAGCTGCTTTATTGCACTGCAATCTATTGACCATTTTCTCCACTTCCTCAAATGTGATCCTATCTCCATCATCATTTCTATCCCATTCTACCTCGAAATCTGAAACATTACTGATCGTATTTTCACCTACATTGAGCAACTCTTCAAAATATTCCCTCCATCTACCCAAGGCATACACAGGATTCACCAGCAGTTTTCCTGACCTGTCCAAAATACTTGTCATTTCCTTCTTACCCCCCTTTCGAAGACTGCTAATTACACTCCAGAATGGTTTTCCAGCAGCTTGACCCATAGTCTCCAACCTGTTTCCAAAGTCTTCCCAAGATATCTTCTTGGATGCTGCAATTATCTGTTTGGCTTTGTTTCTTTCTTCAACATAACTTTCTCTGTCTACCTGAGTTCTAGTATGTAGCCATTTTTGATACGCCTTCTTTTTCCTTTTACAGGCTGCCTTGACTGTATCATTCCACCAAGCTGTTTGCTTCATCCTACTTTTACACACTACTGTTCCAAGACATTCTTTAGCCACTTCTAGTACTGTACCCTGTACCTTGTCCATTCCTTTTCCAGTGACTGTAATTGACTACATTCAACTAACTGGTACCTTTCTGAGATTGCTGTTATGTACTTGTGCCTGATTTCCTTATCCTGAAGTTTCTCCACTCTTATCCCCCTACACATGGACCTGACCTCCTGCATGTTCGGCCTCACAATCCCAATTTCACTGCAGATTAAATAATGATCAGTGTCATCAAAGAATCCCCTGAATACACGTGTGTCCCTCACAGCTTTCCTGAATTCCTGATCTGTTATTATATAGTCAATGACAGATCTGGTTCCCCTGCCTTCCCAAGTATACCGATGAATGTTCTTATGTTTAAAAAGGAGTTTGTGATTAATAAGCCCATACTGGCACAGAAATCCAAGAGTTGTTTCCCGTTCCTGTTGGCCTCCATATCCTCTCCAAATTTACCCATAACCTTTTCATACCCTTCTGTTCCATTTCCAATCCTGGCATTAAAATCATCCATGAGCAGAACACTGTCCTTGTCCTTTACTCTAACAACTACAGCACTGAGTGCCTCATAAAAACTATCCATCTTATCTTGATCTGTCCCTTCACAATGCGAACATACTGACACAATCCTAATTTTCTTGCTAGACACTGTCAAATCTATCCACATCAGTCGTTCATTTACATACCTTATTACAACTACGCTGGGTTCCATTTCTTTCCTGATGTAAAGCCCTACACCCCATTGTGCTATTCCTGCTTTGACTCCTGACAGATAGGCCTTGTATTCTCCCACTTCCTCTTCTTTCTCACCCCTTACCCGAATGTCACTAACAGCTAAAACGTCCAGCCCCATCTTACTTGCAGCCTCTGCCAGCTCTACCTTCTTCCCAGAGTAGTCCCCATTGATATTAATAGCTCCCCATCTCATTACCATTTGTTTGCCAAGTCGTATCTTAGGAGTCCATGGTTTGTCAGTTAGAGGTGGGACTCCGTCACCTCCAAAGTTCTGAGCCATTTTTCTCTGATTGTTGCCAGCATCATATTTAAAGTACCAGGGAAGCAGGTTGCTAGCCTTACTTGCCCCGAGTCCCATTGGGTTTTACCCCTAACGGTTGAGGGACTAACTGGTGGATTTGGTAGTCTTTGCCGTATGAGCACAAAGGTGACCACGACTCAGAATACGTCCGAGATGCCCAGCCTTATTCCAAAGTAACTGGTATCCCAACTGTCGGGACCACTTACTTGGCCATTCATATGTTGCCCGTGGTTCATGAACTAGGACATGACTACAGGAACCCACACCATGAACCATTTGTACATTACCTTTTCTAAAATTTTTGAGAATGTTGGCAAAAGTGAAATTGGATGGAAATTTGACACTATTTTTTTATCTCCCTTCTTAAACAGTCGCTTAACTTCAGCATGTTTCAACCATTCAGGATATATTCCACTGATAAACGACTGGTTACACAGATAGCTTAATATGCAACTTAACTCAGAATCACATTCCTTAATTAACTTTGTTGATATTTCGTCGTACCCACTAGATGTTTTTAATTTTAAAGATTTTATGACGGACATACTTCTGCTATGGTAGTGAGGGTCAAATTCATATCGTCGAATTTACTTGAAGTGTCTGGTCTGAGGTATCCCATGGCAGTACCTACTGAACCTGACAACCCTATCTTTTCAGTAACAGTTATAAAATGTTTGTTAAAGAGTTCTGCAACAGTATACACATCTGTCACCAACGTATCGTTTCGTCTTAATGCTATTTTCCCCTCATCATGTCTGGTTCTATCAGTCTCCTCCTTCACTATATTCCATATTGTCTTTATTTTGTTATCGGATATAACTATTTTTTCCTTGTAATATATTTTCTTTGATGTCCGTATTGGCTAAATGGTTCAAATGGCTCTGAGCACTAAGCGACTTAACTTCTGAGGTCATCAGTCGTCTAGAACCTAGAACTAATTAAACCTTACTAACCTAAGGACACCACACACATCCATGCCCGCGGCAGGATTCAAACCTGCGACCGTGGCGGTAGCACGGTTCCAGACTGTAGCGCCCAGAAACGCACAGCCACTCCGTCCGGCTGATATCCGTATTACAATATTTAATATTTTGCAGTATTTCTAGTAATGTGCTATAGCATCAACATCAGAACTGATTCGGATTAACAGATACAGTTTTCTTTTCGTTTTACGAGATACCTCTATTCCTTGAGTAACCCATGGCTTCTTTGTAGACTTTGCTCTAACCTTGGTTAGTTTTGGGGGAAAACAGTGTTCAGATAAATTAAACGCATTGTAAGTAAAAGTTTTATGTTTTTCATTCATGCCATGAACACTTTAAACATCACTCCAGTGAATGTCTCTGAGAAGTGTCCTAAAATAATCAATTTTTGCCTTATTGGTTATCCTCTTGAGTTTAGATTTAACAGATTTTAAATCCTGTTCAGTGTTAACATTTAACAGAAGGAACTACATGTCGTGGTGTGAGAGGCCGTTGACTATTGGTTCTGTAATACAATTTTGTTCATTGGACTTTTCTATAAAGAAATTATCAATGACTGTTTGTGCGTTATTGGCTACCCTAGATGGAAACTTTACAGTGGGAATTAAGTTGAATGATAGTGTTACTAATTCAAATTAGGTTTCTGACAAGAATAATACAGGGAATAATGGAAAATGATAAGAAAATCTACTAGATGGTGATCAGTTTGGTTTTTGGAAAGGTAAAGGCACCAGAGAGGCAGTTCTGACGTAACAGTTAGTGATGGAATCAAAACTACAAAGTATCTAAGCCAGGGATGTATTCCCCCTCTCCTACTGTTCAGTCTACACGTGGAATAACCAATGACGGAAAGTTGAGTTCAAGAGAGCAATTGAAATTCAGTGTGAAAAGACATCAAGGTTCGTTGATGACATTACTATCATCAGCGATAGTGAAGAATAATCACTGGATCTGTTGAATGAAATGAACAGTCTCGTAAGTATAGAATATGGACTGAGAGTAAGTCGAAGAAAGACGAAAGTAATCAGAAGCAGGAGAAATGAGAACAGTGAGACACTTAGCATCATAATTGGTGAGTCCAATACAGATAAAGTTAAGGAATTCTGCTACCTTAGTTGCAAAATAACCCAAGACGGGCAGAGCAATCAGGACATAAAGACTAATACTGGTAATAAGGGCTTCATGGCCATGAGAAGTCTACTAGTATCCTAAATATGCCTTAATTTAAAGAATAAATTTCTCAGAATGTATGTTTGGAGCATAGTATTGTATTGTAGTGTGACCTGGACTGACGGAAAACCCGAACAGAAGACAATACAACCATTTGAGATGTGGTACTACAGAGGAATGTTGAAAATTAGGTGGACTGGTAAGGTTAGTAATGAGGACGTTATCCGTAGAATCGCCGAGGAAAGAATAACACGGTAAAGACTGACAGGACAGGACATCACGGTACTAGAGAGATCTGTAGAGGGTGAAAAACTGTGGACGAAGACAGAGACTGGTATATATCGAGCATGTAATTGAGGATTTAGGTTGCAAGTGCTTCTCAGAGATGAAAAGGTTGCCAAGGGAATGGAATTTATGGGGGGTCGAATCAAGCCAGCGCAACGGTAGGTCGACGTTATCATACGCCGCGTTTTGTTGCCCTTCATGGTAAGCTATCCCTGGCTTACTTTCCAGCTTCATAATGCCCGCCCGCAAACGACGAGACTTTCTACTACATGTCTTCGTTCTGGCCACACCTTCCCCTACTGAGAACGTTTGGAGCATTATGGGCACTGCCTTCCATGCATCTCGGGATTTTGAGAATCTGAGACGCATGTTGGACAGAATTTGGCTCGATAACCGTCAGGAGGACAACCAACAGCTCTGTCAAACAGTGCCAAGCCGAATAACTGCTTGTTTTGGGGGCATGGGTGGACCAACGCGTTAGTTTCTTAAGTATTGAAGCTCTTTCTCCTGAATAAATTATTCAGTTTTCCTGAAATAATTTTACATCAAATCTACGGATTACAGTCCAATTCGAATAATTCCTTCGTGGTGCATTGTTTTTTTGGTTACTGTGTGTATCAAGAGATAATGTAAAGGAAACAAGAGTGCGTCCAGTCCTTAGCGAGAACGAAATTTGATGAACGGGGAAGAAGTTGGCCATGACTTCTGATATATGATGGCAAGGACGAAGTCAGTAAGATGAACATACCATATTACTATTCTTGAAACCAGACGCTCGTGGTAGAAATGGCGTGACGGCACAGTAGCAAGCAATGTAGGTGATTCAAGTGCTCTATCGCGAATCATACTAATCGTACCAGATTGTCCTCCCACAAGGGTGTTCCAAAGGTAATGGAGGACAACCACTGCGTATAAAAAAGTGGCTGTAACTACTACGATCCCTGATGTGAAAACAACCACGATCTGCAAGTGAATGGGCTCGGAGAGCATTGTATGAATATTTTCGTAAATTCATTCGCTTCGTCATACTGCACATCCGTGGATACAGAAATGCTCCTATAGCCAAATCAGGGGAGCGGAGGTGAAACTTTTGCTGCCGCCTCAGACTAATGGAGCTGCAAACACTCTTCGTTCTCTAGGTGGGGACCTGTCTTGACGAAAATACTCCAAACGTAGGGAGAAGTAGTGGCTCTTCACGTCGGTGTTTCTCCAAATTAAATTCAAATGCCTCCAACTTTATGAACTTTCACCATCATGTGTGCTTTGTAAATTCATTAAATAGTGAAACAGAAAATTACTTTGCCTTCGTTAATCGCTGGATCTCCATGCAGGAAAGTTATCGATGGTTTCCTTTGGTTGGAAAAAATTAATCTTATCTCATAAAATGACTGATTCCGTTTAATGATTTTCTGGCTAAAAACTGGTCAGTACTGTGACTACTGTCAATGAAAGAATTTTACAAACCACCTGTGGCAGAGAGCGGACTGGACAGCAGTTATGGCTTTTCCGTTGCGTTGTATGCCTGTGAGAGTCTCTGCATCACAAAGTTGATGTAGTTGAGTTAGAAAATGTGTGGAGCGAGAAACAAAGCTGTGGGTAGAACACATACCCATTAAACATTTAACTGAAAGGTCATAGGCAAAGAGTCTGAAGATTGTTCAGTAAAAACAGGTAAGAAGAAAAGTCGAGTCTGATCTATCAGGTGCAGAAGCGAAACGTTATCAAATGGTAAACTTATGAATATTTCATTATAGCCATGTTCTGGGTTGATTGAAGTTTCTCATAATGAGGCCTGAGGAGCGATATGTATTTTAAATAAATAGGCAAAATATCATTGAAAACCATTTGTTTGTTGACCGGTTTCGACAGGTGAGATTGTCATTTTGAGATCTGCAATAACTCTTTCGGCTGCATGTCATGTTGTAATGAATACATAATTGAACATGACGTACAACCAATAAGGCTTTGAAGATCTAAGGATGACAATCTTACCTGCCGACAGCGGTCAATAAGCAACAGTTCTGAGTCGTCTCTGCTATATTTTTCTTTTCTTAAGATTTTTCTAGGTACCTGTTGTTTTCTGATTAAAGAGTTGACGCAGTATGTTTGGTAATAAAAGTGGCGTAATAACACCATTCATTTCTTTTAGTAATTGGGAGAGTGTAAGTAATGTAAGTGAAGATGTGAATAAGTGTTTACAGAATAAAGTTATTTTAATCATAATCATTAGCCCTCACAATACTTTATCGTTGCCTGTATTATGCAACTGTAAGTCCGTAGGCAGGTCAGTACTGTGCACACTTCCCATTGCATTAATATCAGGGTAAATAGCTCTGATCTAGCTGTGGACAGTTCCAGTCAACACTTCTGTAACATTTCCGAATTCCAGCAGAGCCCTTAATTTATTGAAGCCGGTTAACTGAGGTTACCAGCTGCAAAGATAGAGCGGTACGTCGCAGCTTGTCCATGCATGTTGTATAACCCAATTCTGGGGCCTCGTCTACAAATTGAGGTAGGAGCAGTTCTCGCCGCTTCGGGTTTCCCCGCTCCCTGGTGGTAGCGTCGGCTCTGCAGATCCTGGGGGGAACATACAGAACGTGGTGGGCCCGTGCGCTCTCCCACACCGAATCCTGGAGCTGTTTACTACGAGAAACAGGTGTGTCCCATCTGCACTGAATTCAATAAATGAATGGACGAAACGGGAGACGATGTAGTACCATACTATACCAAAAAAGCGTACTGGATAATAACAGCTTATATAATTTTGCCTCACTACTCTCTGCCACGAAACAAACCGCAGACAGCAGACGCTATGCACACTGCTTTCAAGAAGTCTTTCAGGGGAGTTTGTTTCTGTGTCACATGTCTTTTTTTAAATAATAAACACATCATGGATGATTAATCTGAAGACGCGGAGGTGAGTATTTGCGAAAAGAGGAACTGCTATGTTGTTTGCGCAGAATGAAAGGACACACAGGTCATTATGATGCAAACATGCTAATAATTTACTTTTGTGACAGATTTGCTTCTCTAGAGTGATGATTGCTGATTATGATTTGAGTTCACATATATTCCGTAACGGGCTCGATAAGATGCATTCTCATACCACACGGGCAGCGATGTTCACAGCAGTTCGAAGAAAGTAAGTGTTGATATACACTTGCGGTAAAAAGTTAGTACATTAGCAAAGGTGACGTCGATTTTGGTCCAATGGCGGCATAGGCCACCTGGGGATTAGTAGATGTCCGCCAACACATAGCGTAAAGGCATAGTTACCAGAATTCCACCTGAATAGGGAATCTCAGAGCTAGAAGGCTCGGTGTGGTGCAACCATGTGAAGCCAGCAGGAATCCAGCAGGAAACCACGCCACGGAGACGCACTCGTGCTTCCTACAGCCAACTGGGCGAATTCTAAACGGGTCACACTGTGGCCTTCTGAATGGCCATACAAGTTGGACGTGCTTCGTCAGTCGTGCGACGATGCTGGTATCAGTGGTCACGTGAAGATTCTCATCGCTGTAGACGACATTCTGGATGTCTAGGCAGGATCGTCGTATGGCAGATCGTTCAGCCACCACAGTATAGATCAGAGGGCTTGTGAGCTCAACGTGTCAGCACGAACTGTTTCGGCCATGTTATTAGCAGTGGGACTACGGGTATGCACACCTCTGGACAGACTTTCACTTTAGTCACATCATCGCCGAGCACTGTTCGACTGGTGCTGTCAGAGGATCATTTGGAACATCATGAAAGTTCGTTCGTATGGCACAGACTTGGTGAGTGCTCTCCTGTTGAGTGCGTTCGTACAAGACTCACCGTCACTACTCAAGGTCTTAAGGTATGGGATGCGTTTAGCTAAAAGCCCGATTCCCCTTTGGTGTCTTTGGAGGGCTTTTAACCAGCGCTCGGTATGTGCAGAATGTTGTTCCTTATTTTTTTTTTAATTTTTTTTTTTTTTTTGGGGGGGGGGGGGGGGGGCTTGCAACAGTAAGATGATGTGTTGTTCCAACAGAAAAATACTCGCTCACACACTGCCCGTGAAACTCAACGTGCTGTGCAAGACGTACAGCAACTTCCGTGGCCAGCACCAAACCTGGACTTGTTTCCAATCGAACACGTGCGGGATACACGTATGGGATATGATGGGACGAGAAATGACTAGTGCGACTTGTCAACCAACAATTGTTACGGAACTATATGGACAGGTCGAGCAGGCGTGGCGTGATGTATTCCAGGACAGTATTCGCTGTCTGTACGATCTAGTGGACGCTAAACTGAGCGCCTGCATTGCCGCCTGTGGAGGCTACACCACGTACTGGTATGAGTGTTTCAACACATGTCGGTACCTGGTACTAACAAGAGCTTATCCTGTTGATTTGTACTCCATACACACGGTTGCAGCAATAGAACTTGAGTGAAGTGGAATCCAGTAAAAAAAAAAAAAAAAAAAAAGACTCCAGCAATGTAGTATCAATGTAGTATCAGTTAACAGCAGAAAATTCTATGAATACATCCCGGATCTAGACGTATTAGTAAAGGTAACAGTGCCAACCAGGGACAGGAAGCTCACTGAAACCAAATGTTAATAACAGTGAAATTCTGACTCCGATTGGAATGTGGGTCAGAAAGATAGTTTGAACGCTGGTGGTGGAGGCGACATTGTAGCCCTAAAAAGAGATATTATCACAGATTCCACTTGAAAATAATTTTGCTGAAGATAAGTATTAAAGATGGATCAAAGATGGTCAAAGGACGTTTTTATAAACGCCCTGTCTCAGCGGAACATATGTGAGTAAGATTGCTGAATATGTCACTTAAATATGCGGCTCATTTTATAGTTTTAGGTGGAGATTTTAGCTCACCAGCCAAATTGAGAGAGTCAGGTGCTTAGGACAGCTGCTTAGGACATGGAATCATATGAAATTGTTTCAAGTGGCTTTTCAGAAAATTACCTTGAGCTGTTAGTAAGAGAACCGACTCAAGAAGGTAACATCTTAGATCTGATGGTGATTAGCATACTTGAAATTCTCAACCTAGCTTAGAAAACGTTACCTGCGACCACAAAACGGCTGTAAATATGAGCACAAAGCAAGTTAGGAACATCTTTCTGCATAGCAAGAACGTCAAGAAACAGGCTTCTGATTACCTGAGCAGTCAGCATGGAAATTTAATATCCGGGAGTAACAAGGTTGAGTACCAATGAACAAATTTCAGGAACATGTTACAATACGCTTTAGACAGGTATGTACCGAGCAAAGAACTGGGGGATGCAAAAGATCCGCCGTGGTTCAACAGCCGTGGCCGTCACTAGCAGCAATGAACTAAAGTTATCTGGAGGAGCGATGTATTCTTGTCAAACACACGCGCAAAACTAAAGGACTATGTACCTGGCGGCGAACTTTTGTAAAATTTTGAACCAGTTCCATTTCTCGGGATCGATAACCTCTTGCGTACGAATCAGTTTACGTTCTGGTGTTGTGAAACCCAGCTGGCTCTGCTCGCCCACGAGGTACAGAAAGTAGCAGGTACAGCAGCACAAGCGGCTGCCGTATTCCTTTACTTCCGTAAGGCGTAAGATACTGTCCCGCACTGCCGTCTAATGAATGTCAGACCAACCGTGTATCTGAAGAGTTTCTAGCAAACAGAACACAGCGTGTTATTCTCAACGGAGAGAAATCTCAGACATAAAAGTAGCTTCGGACGTACCACAAGAGATCCATTACTTTATTCAATAAACACAAATGACATAGCATACAACGTACATGTCACATACATGTCACATTTCACGGATGGTGCTGATGTATACAACGCTATAAAATTGTAGCTAAATGCGTGGTACAGAAACAAATGTAATGTATCGCGATTATATGGACAGAGAGTTGAATGACTGCATGATTGCACAGTTACAGAACAATCACTGGATTCAGTTAACTCCGTAATACTCGGGGTATGCCTACCAAGCGATCTAAAGAGGAGCGAAAACATGAAACTAACCGCTGGAAACAAATGCCGGGATGGTTCCTCTGAAAGGGCACGGCCGACTTCCTTCCCTGTCCTTCCCTAATCCGATGAGACCGATGACCTCGCTGTTTGGTCTCTTTCCCAAAAACCAACCTAACCGCTGGAAAGTGCATCCTAGGCTGCGAAATATTTGGAAGAATCTTCAGAAAACATAGTCCGTCAACAAACGCTTACAAAGCCATTGTTCAACCAATACATTTCTGCTCGATAGCAAGATAAAGGATTGATAGAGGAAATAGAGAAGATAGAAGTAAGAGCAGCGCGTTTCGTTAGAGGTTCATTTTGTAACCGTGGCAGCAGCTGTAAAATAGGCGCTCTGCGTCATGCTGTGGATTACCCTTACAGTTCCGAGAGCGTACGTCCCTAGATTAGCTTCAGAAAAGGTAATGGTACCAGACAGTTCTGACGTAGTGTTTGATAATGGACGCAAGACTGAAGGAAAAAATCAGGATACGCTAGTAGGATTTGTCGATGTAGAAAAGCGTTCGACAGAATGAAACAGTGCAAGACATTCGAAATTCTGAAATAAACAGGAGTAAGGCACGGGAAAGAGGGGTGATAAGCAATATGTACAAAAGAGGAAAAAATGTGAATGAAAGTCCAGAAACGAAGTGCTCATATTGAAAGGGTGTAGGACATGAATGTAATCTCTCGGCACCACATTTCAGTCTATATATTCCTCGGGACTGTGTGTTTCTGTTGTCCTCATCATTTTATCATCAATAGGGAAAGTGGTCAGACTGGACAATTACAAGTTTGGCAATTTGTAAGGGTGCTGTTAACAGCGCAGTTGAGCGCCCCACAAACTATATATATCGTCATCATCATCAGATTATGTTGAAGAAGCAATGACGGAAATGAAGGAACAAGAGGGGAATTAAAATTCAGAGTGAAACGATGTCAATGAAAAGATTCGCAGACGACCCTCCTGTCGGGATCTGTTGAATAGAATGAATAGCCTAATGAAAACAGAGTAAAGCACAGAAAGCCGAAAGTAAAGAGAAGTAGCAGAAATAAGAAAATCAGCAAACTTAACAGCAAAATAGTTGGTTACAAAGATAAGGAATTCTGATTCCTTGGAAACAGAATAACTAATGACGAACGAAGCAGGAGGTTATAAGAAATCAACTCGCAAAGACAAAGAAAGCATTCCTAATAAATCTACTAGAATCAAATATTGCCGTTAATTTTAATAATCTGTTTCAGAGAATGTACGTTTGGAGCACAGCACTGAATGGTAGTGAAACATGCTGGAAAAACCGTAACAGAAGAGAATCGAAGCGTCTGTGGTGTTACTGAAGAATGTTGAAAATCAGTTTCTGGTTCTAGTGATAATGGAAGCAAGACTGAAGAAAAACCAAAATACGTTCAAAGGATTTTCTACACGGAAAAAGCGTTCGATAATGTGAAATGCTGCAAGATGTTTCAAATTTTGAGAAAAAAACTGGTTAATCTATAGGGAGAAACTGGTAACATACAATTTCTACGAGAGCCAAGAGGGAATAATAGGAGTGGAAGACCAAGAACGAAGTGGTCGGATTAGAAAGTGGTGTAGTCTTTCGCCTCTATCTTTCACCCCCACCTGTTCAATCTGTACGCAATGGTGGAAATAAAAAAGGGTTCAAATGGCTCTGAGCACTGTGGGACTTAACATCTGAGGTCATCAGTCTCCTAGAACTTAGAACTACTTCAACCTAACTTACCTAAGGACATCACACACATTAATGCCCGAGGCAGGATTCGAGCCTGCGGCCGTAGCGGTCCACGGTTCCAGACTGAAGCGCCTAGAACAGATCGGCCGTAGCAGCCGGCGTGGAAATAAAAGAAAGGTTCAGGAGTGTAATTAAAATTCTGGGTGAAAGGTTATCAGTTATACGTTTTGCTGATGACATTGTTATCCTGAGTGAAAGTGAAGAAAAATTATATCTGCGGACTGAAATGAACAACCTAATGAGTAGAGAACACGGATTGAGAGTAAATCGAAGAAAGACGAAAGTAATGAGAAGTAGCAGAAATGAGAACATCGAGAAACTTAACATCAGGACTGATATTCACGAAGTAGATGAAGTAAAGGAAATCTGCTACCTAGACAGCAAAATAAACGATGATGGACCGAGCAAGGAGGACATCAAAAGCAGTCTACCACTGGCAAAAAGGGCATACCTGGCCAAGAGAAGTCTACTAGTATCAAACATAGATCTTAATTTGAAGAATAAATTTCTGAGAAAGTTCGTATGGAGCCCAACAAAGCATGGTAGTGGAGCATGGACTGTGTGATAAACGGAACAGAAGGGAATCGAAGAATTTGAGATATGGTGCTACAGACAAATGTTCAAAATTAGGTAGACTGATAAAATAAGGAATGAGGAAATTCTGCGCAGAATCGGAGAGGAAAGGAATATGTGGGAAACACTGACAAGGAAGAGGGACAGGACGATAGGACATCTGTTAAGACATCAGAGAGTGGCTTTTGTTGTACTAGAGGGAGCTAAAGACTGTAGATGAAGAGTGAGATTGGAATACATCAGCAAATAACTGAGGACATAGGTTGCAAGCGCTACTCTGAGATGAAGAGGTTGGCACAGTAGAGGAATCAGTGAGAACACTGATGAAAAGAAAAATAACGGCCTACTGATAATTTTTTGACGATGTTCTGAGCAGCATCGGCGAAGAAACTATATATGGAGTACCCTTACAAGAAGAAGGATATGGCAGGATGTATGTTAAGGCATCAGGGAATAACCTCCATAATACCAGACGGAAATTATAGGATAAAAACTGTGCAGAAAGACAGAGATTGGAACACATCCACCAAATAATTGAGAAGTGCTATTCTCAAATTAAGAGGTTGGCGCAGGAGAAGATTTCGTGACGGGCTGCGTGAAACCAACCAGAAGGCTGCTGAATCAAAAAAAAAAAAAAAAAAAAAAAAAAAAAAGTGAGAGAAAGAAACACAGAAAGAAAGAAAGGAAAGCTTAGAACACTCAAAAAATATATTGGTTCCTCTCAGGTGTATCTGAAAAAAAGACGACGAATATGAAAGCAGAGAGATTTGAGTCCATGTGGAGACTTACCGACAATCGTTCGTCCCCCATAACCATTCGCGACTGGAACAGGGAACAGGCTAACTGGATGTGGTGTACAAAGTACCCTCGGCCACACACAAACACCAATGTGGTTTGCGGAGTGTAGATGTAAATGTAGATAGAGATGTTATACTTGAGAACTGATAAAGCTCGGACTTCGCCTTCAGATTTCGCAGTAAATGTTTGAAACCAAGAATTTAGGACAATATCCAACTTTGTATATATAAATAAATACGACAATTCTCAGTTATCGGTATCCTGTGTTGTTGCTCTCAAATAAAGTAACTCCTCATTTTAAAGAGTTCCTTATAAGGAACATTGTAATAATTGCATAATGTAAATGTCGCGTTGACACATCGAAATACGACAGAATGAATAATATTTCAAATTCTTTTGTCAGCTTCAGTTGCTTTCCCGACTGTCGTGTGTGGCTCTTGTTCTAAGGCCACTGCGGTTGCCCGACCTGGGGCGACGATTCACGGACAGTGAAAAACCGAACCTGCATGTAGCACTTCATGCGATCGCCGTCCCACATCGAAGAAACCTGGCTTCCCTCAAGATTACTTCTTGCATGTAAATATATACAAAAAATGAACAACAGCTGCGCTCTCCTAAATGTTGAATTACGTTGTTCGTGCTCGTGACCATCAGTCGTCGCAAGGTACACGTAAGGCTTCGAACCTCTCTTCCGGAATGATATATAATAGCAAAACCCAGTGTAATGATTTCAACAATGAAGAGAAGTCTTGTTACCACTCGAAAATCTCTTCAATAGGATTAAGTTTACATTTATTTCCATAGTGACACTAGATCCGGTCTTCATCACACTGGAGGTGATTCTTGGCTACTACAGACGTTTCATGAAATTGTTTTATATTTTTGGCCCCCAAGCATTAGGAAATTATCAAGATTTGAGTAATCGTGGTATAAATGTAAAAACAAGGGGATCTCACGGATTCATTGACATGAACTACAACTTTTTCGTAAAGAAACACTTTTGAACATAGTACAACTGCAGGTTACTCCGCTATAAACAAGAGAATACGAACACCTATCTCATGCACGAGAAACGTGTATTACTGTTATTGTATGTTCTTACTACGATAGCCACTTTCATTGACAAGTGAAAAGTTTGTATAGGTTGTAGTGCTTCATTCATTCGTACACTTCACTCGGTCTTCCAATACACGACTATTTTTGTAAACGTAATTAATTTTGTTTGAAAAGTGTGTGTACTAATGATTCTTGTCGATTGCAGCTCACATATAGAAAGAATTGCACAACTGCTTTCTTCTATGTCGAGAAACAGATTTATTGCTTTTGACGTTTTGTTACCATGTCTGTGTTGCAAATCGATATAAATTACGCTATACGCAATCATTCTGTATCGTATTCAATGTGTAGCTTTCTGCTCGCTTGGAGCGCTACTGTCGTATTGTATAACAGATATTGCACTGAAGAGCGGAAGAAACTGGTACATCTGCCTAATATCTTGTAGGGCCCCGCGAGAATGCAGAAGTGCCGCAGTACGAGGTGCCATTGACTTGACTAATGTCTGAACTAGTGCTAGAGGGAATGGACGTCACGAATCCTACAGTGCTGTCCATACATCCGTAGGAGTACGAGGGGGTGAAGATCTCTTGTGAACAGCACGTTGCAAAACATCCCAGATATGCTCAGTAATGTTCATATCGGGGGAGTCTGGTGGCCAGCGGAAGTTTTTAAACTCATAGGAGTGTCCCTGGAGCCACTCTGTAGCAATTCTGGACTCGTGGGATGTTGCATTGTCCTGCTGCAATAGCCAAGTCCACTGGAATGCACAATATACATGAATGGATGAAGGTGGTCAGACAGGATGAATACTTACGTGTCGCCTATCATAGTCGTATCTGGACGTATCATGGGTCCCATATCACTCCCAATGCACACACCCCACACCGTTACAGAGCTTCCACGAGCTTGAACAGTCCCCTGCTGATATGCAGAGTCCATGGATTCATGAGGTTGTGTCCATGCCCGTAAACGACCATCCGCTCGATACAATCTGAAACGAAACTCGCCCGCCTTTGCAAGAAGTTTCCAGTCATCAACAGCCCAATGTTGGTGTTGACGGGCCCAGGCGAGCCATAAAGTTTTGTGTCGTGCCGTCGTCAAGGGTACACAAGTGGGACATTTGCTCTGAAAGCCCATATGGACGATGTTTCGTTGAATGGTTCACACGCTGACACTTTTCTATGGTCCAACAGCCGCCAAGCCGAGAGGACGCGCAGCAGAGCAGCAGCAGCACTTGTGTAATAAACTGTAAATTAATTTAATCTTTGTTTTATGATCACGTGGTTCTGCAAAGAAGTGAACTCTAAGTGTATATTTTACTGTGTAGACTGTAGGTTAGAAAATTAATCATAGTTTTCTGTTTTTGCGTGAATGTTGTGAATATCGTTGAGTAGGGCGGCTTCCTAGTGTAAATTTCCCGTGTGGAGAAATTTATTTCTGTTTAATACCTTGCGGTCTCAGAGTTCAGAGAGAAATCTGCACACCAACTTTTAGTGTTACTTTATTATCCTTTGGTATATTTCCAGACTCAGGGGTGCCATTTGAGACCTCATATCTATTTTATACACAATACGATATGGCTACGGACTGTGCTTGATGTGAGCGGACGCAGGGAGTGTTGGCTGCTGTCGGTAAACAAGTGGAAGCTGCGTGGGCTACCGTCAACAAGCGTCTAGCTAATGCTCGAACTTGCGGTGACGTCGGGGCTACAGTGACGAGACCTGCAACACCTTTGGTGTCACTGGAGTCCCCTGGTGGCCCGGATGTCACTGCGGCTTCCGATACACAACATCTGACCGGTCCATCCTCACCCCAGAGAGGGCGGCAGACAGTGGTGGGTTCGTGTGTCACTGGGCGGAAGGCGAAAGAGGGCTGGCTCCCTACGTCTTAGCAACAGGTACGAGGTGCTCCCCAGTGTTGATTATAACTCCGAGCCAGCACGGGACGCCTCTCCTGTAGGGCCAGCGGTCGATTTTCCTGCTCAGTCCGAACAAGTACTGTGGCAGGGTATGCTGGTCATTGGGAGCTACAATGTTAGGCGGGTGATGGAGTTCCTCAGGGAGATAGCAGGCAAGGCGAGTTATAATTCCAGTGAGAATTCGGTATGATTGCCGGAAGGTCTAATTCGTGATGTGGAGGAGGCCCTGCCGGCGGCTATCGAGCACACTGGGTGCAACCCGCTGCATGTAGTGGCACATGTCGGCACGAATGACGGCTGCCGCTTGGGTTCTGAAGCCATCCTCGGCTCCTTTTGGCTGCTGGCTGATTTGGTGAAGGCAACTAGCAACGCACACGGGCTGCAGGCTAAGCTGTCTGTAGCATCGTACCCAGGGTTGATCGCGGTCCACTGGTTTGGAGCAGAGTGGAAGGTATAAACCAGAGGCTCAGATGGCTCTGCGACGGTATCGGATGCGAATTTCTCGACCTCCGCTACCGGGTGCAGAATTTTAGGGTTCCCCTTAATAGGTCAGGCGTGCACTGCACGCAGTAAGCGGCTACTAGGGTACAGGTGTACGTGTGGCGTGCACATGGGGTTTTTTTAGGTTAGAGGACCCCTCCCTTGGGAGAAACACGATTTGTCTGTTGAATCAGCCACAGCGACCTCAGAGAATCTTGGTCTTCGCAGATCAGAGATGTTGTTGTTGCTGTTGTGGACTTCAGTCCGTAGACTGGTTTGATGCACCTCTCCATGCTACTCTATCCTGTGCAAGCTTCTTCATCTCCCAGTACTTACCGCAACCCACATCCTTCTGAGTCCGCTTAGTGTATTCATCTCCTGGCCTACCTCTACGATTTTTACCCTCCACGCTGCCCTCCAATGCTAAATTTGTGATCCATTGATGCCTCAGAACATGTCCTACTAACCGGTCCCTTCTTTTTGTCAAGTTGTGCCACATACTCCTCTTCTCCACAATTCTATTCAATAATTCATCATTAGTTATGTGATCTACCCATCTATTCTTCAGCATTCTTCTGTAGCACCACATTTCGAAAGCTTCTATTCTCTTCTTGTCCAAACTATTTATCGTCCATGTTTCACTTCCATACATGGATACACTCCATACAAATACTTTTAGAAACGACTTCCTGACACTTAAATCTATACTTGATGTTAACAAATTTCTCTTCTTCAGAAACGATTTCCTTGCCATTGCCAGTCTACATTTTATATCTACTCTACTTCGACCATCATCAGTTATTTTGCTCCCCAAATAGCAAAACTCCTTTACTACTTTAAGTGCCTCATTTCCTAATCTAATTCCCTCAACATCACCCGACTTAATTCGACTACATTCCATTATCCCCGTTTTGCTTATGTTTATGTTCATCTTATATCCTCCTTCCAAGACACTGTCCATTCCATTCAACTGCTCTTCCAAGTCCTTTGCTGTCTCTGATAGAATTACAATGTCTTCGGCGAACCTCAATGTTTTTATTTTTTCTCCATGGATTTTAATACCTACTCCGAATATTTCTTTTGTTTCCTTCAATGCTTACTCAATATGCAGATTGAATAACATCGGGGAGAGGCTACAACCCTGTCTCACACCCTTCCCAACCACTGCTTCCCTCTCATGCCCGTCGACTCTTATAACTGCCATCTGGATTCAATACAAATTGTAAATAGCCTTTTGCTCCCTGTATTTTACCCGTGACACCTCTAGGATTTGAAAGAGAGTATTCCAATCAACATTGTCAAAAGCTTTCTCTAAGTCTACAAATGCTAGAAACGTAGGTTTGCCTTTCCTTAATATTTCTTCTAAGATAAGTCTTAAGGTCAGTATTGCCTCACGTGTTGCAATATTTCTACGGAATCCAAACTGATCTTCCCCGAGGTCGGCTTCTACTAGTTTTCCATTCGTCTGCAAAGAATTCGCGTTAGGATTTTGCAGCTGTGACTTATTAAGCTGATAGTTCGGTAATTTTCACATCTGTCAACACCTGCTTTCTTTGGGTATTTCGCCTGGCCGGCCGAAGTGGCCGTGCGGTTAAAGGCGCTGCAGTCTGGAACCGCAAGACCGCTACGGTCGCAGGTTCGAATCCTGCCTCGGGCATGGATGTTTGTGATGTCCTTAGGTTAGATAGGTTTAACTAGTTCTAAGTTCTAGGGGACTAATGACCTCAGCAGTTGAGTCCCATAGTGCTCAGAGCCATTTGAGCAATTTTATTTCGCCTGTCTCATACATTTTGCTCACCAGATGGTAGAGTTTTGTCAGGACTGGCTCTCCCAAGGCCATCAGTAGTTCTAATAGAATGTTGTCTACTCCCGGGGCCTTGTTTCGACTGAGGTCTTTCAGTGCTCTGTCAAACTCTTCACACAATATCGTATCTCCCATTTCATCTTCATCTACATCCTCTTCCATTTCTATAATATTGTCCTCAAGTACATCGCCCTTGTATAGACCCTCTATATACTCCTTCCACCTTTCTGCTTTCCCTTCTTTGCTTAGAACTGGCTTTCCATCTGAGCTCTCGATATTCATACATGTGATTCTCTTTTCTGCAAAGGTCTCTTTAATTTTCCTGTAGGCAGTATCTATCTTACCCATAGTGAGATAAGCATCTACATCCTTACATTTGTCCTCTAGCCATCCCTGCTTAGCCATTTTGCACTTCCTGTCGATCTTATTTTTGAGTCGTCTGTATTCCTTTTTGCCTGCTTCATTCACTGCATTTTTATATTTTCTCCTTTCGTCAATTAAGTTCAATATTTCGTCTGTTACCCAAGGAGCTCTACTAGCCCTTGTCTTTTTACCTACTTGATCCTCTGCTGCCTTCACTACTTCATCCCTCAGAGCTACCCATTCTTCTTCCACTGTACTTCTTTCCCCCATTCCTCTCAATTGTTCCCTTACGCTCTCCCTGAAACTCTGTACAACCTCTGGTTCTTTCAGATTATCCAGGTCCCATCTCCTTAAATTCCCACCTTTTTGCAGTTTCTTCAGTTTTAATCTGCAGTTCATAACCAATAGATTGTGGTCAGATTCCACGTCGACCCCTGGAAATGTCTTACAATTTAAAACCTGGTTCCTATATCTCTGTCTTACCATTATATAATCTATCTGATACCTTCTAGTATCTCCAGGATTCTTCCATGTATACAACCTTCTTTCATGATTCTTGAACCAAGTGTTAGCTATGATTAAGTTATGCTCTGTGCAAAACTCTACCAGGCGGCTTCCTCTTTCATTTCTTACTCCCAATCCATATTCACCTACTATGTTTCCTTCTCTCACTTTTCCTACTCTCGAATTCCAGTCACCCATGACTATTAAATTTTTGTCTCCCTTCACTATCTACATAATTTCTTTTATCTCATCATACATTTCTTCAATTTCTTCATCATCTGCAGAGCAAGTTGGCATATAAACTTGTACTACTGTAGTAGACGTGGGCTTCGTGTCTATCTTGGCCACAATAATGCGTTCACTATGCTGTCTGTAGTAGCTTACCCGCACTCCTATTTTTTTATTCATTATTAAACCTACTCCTGCATTACCCCTATTGGATTTTGTGTTTATAACACTGTATTCAACTGACCAAAAGTCTTGTTCCTCTTGCCACCAAACGTCACTAATTCCCACTATATCTAACTTCAACCTATCCATTTCCCTTTTTAAATTTTCTAATCTACCTGCTCGGTTAAGGGATCTGACATTCCACGCTCCGATCCGTAGAACCCCAGTTTTCTTTTTCCTGATAACGACGTCCTCTTGAGCAGTTCCCGCCCGGAGATCCGAATGGGGGATTATTTTACCTCCGGAATATTTTACCGAAGAGGACGCCATCATCATTTATCCATACAGTAAAGCTGCATGCCCTCGGGAAAAATTACGGTCGTAGTTTCCCCTTGCTTTCAGCCGCTCGCAGTACCAGCACAGCAAGGCCGTTTTGGTTAACGTTGCAAGGCCAGGTCAGTCAATCATCCAGACTGTTGCCCCTGCAACTACTGAAATGGCTGCTGCCCCTCTTCAGGAACCACAGGTTTGTCTGGCCTCTCAACAGATACCCCTCCGTTGTGGTTGCACCTACGGTACGGCCATCTCTATCCCTGAAGCACGCAAGCCTCCCCACCAACGGCAAGGTCCATGGTTCATGGGGAAGAGATCAGAGATAGAAAAGATTAATATGGTTTTAGTAAACTACAGGGGCATCCAAGGAAAGGTCCCAGAATTCGAATCGCTTATTGAAGGTTATAATGCACGGATAGGATTGGGAACAGAAAGTTGGTTGAAGCCAGACGGCAATAACAACGAAATCCTAAGTTCAGACTGGAATGTTTATCGTAAGAATATTTTAATCGCCAATGGTAGCGGGGTGTTTATTGCAGTAAAAAATTCGATAAAACCTGGTGAGGTTATCACGGATTCCGAATGTGAATTAATCTGGATGGAATTGAGTATGAAAGAACGGTCAAAATTGGGGATCGGATGCTTTTATAGACCACCTGGGTCATGATCTGTAGAAGTAGAGCCCTTCAGACAGAGCTAAGGTAGGAAGATATATTTGTTCAGCAAGGATGACTGGATAAAAATTTCAGAATATCTCAGCAGTCAGCATCTTATATTTGGTGATGAGGACGAAGATGTGGAGAACAAATGGAAAAAATTCAAATGCATCGTTCAATATGCCCTAGATAAGCATGTTCCGAGAAAGGTTTTAAGGGATGGGAAACATCCGCCATGGTTTAATATCCGTATTATAAAAGCGCTATATAAACAAAGAGCACTTCATCTCAGATTGAAGACAAGTAAAAATCTAGCTGAAAAACAAAAGCTGAACTAAGCGAAAATTAGCAAAAGGAGAGCAACGAGAGAAGCGTTAAATGATTTCGAAAGCAAGACGTTCTCAACCGTCTTGAGTAAAAACCCTAAGAGGTTTTGGTCGTACGTAAAATCAGTAAGTGGGTCAAAATTATCTATTCATTCTCTCAGCGACCACATCGGCACCGAAACGAAGATAACAGGGAGAAGGCCGAAATACTGAATTCGGTCTTCCGAAACTGTTTCACCGCGGAAGATCGTAACACTGTCCCTCCTTTCAATCGTCGTGCGAACGTCGAAATGGCAGATATTGAGATAACCTACCGTGGAATTCAAAAACAGCTACAATCGCTTAGTAGTGGAAAGGCTCCAGGATCAGATTAGATACCTACAAGATTCTATAAAGATAATGCGAAAGAACTTGCTCCCCTTCTAGCAGTAATTTATCGTAGATCACTTGGGCAGCTAATGGTACCTAACGACTGGAAAAAAGCGCAGGTAATTCCCATTTTTAAGGAAGGCCGTAAGACAGATCCACATAATTATAGATCTATGTATCGTTGTTGTCAATCTGTTGTAGAATTGTGGAACATGTTTTACGCTAAAATTCATGACGTTCTTGGACAATGAACAGCTACTCTATAAAAGTCAACATGGATTCCGCAAACAGGGACCCTACGAAACTCAGCTCTCCCTGATACTCCATGAGATCCACAGCGCAGTGGATAACGGTGCTCAAGCTGACGCCGTGTTCCTTAATTTCAGTAAGGCGTTTGACACCGCCCAGCATTGCAGTTTAATCAAAAACATACGAGCATACGTTGTATCGGAGGAGACCTGCGATTGGATTCAAGACTTTCTTCAAGATAGAACTCAACACGTCGCTCTTAACAGAACTAAATCGACAGATGTAAAAGCACAGGGAAGTGTGATAGGACCGTTGCTGTTGACAATATATATAAATGATCTGGTAGAAAGCGCCACACGCTCTTTAAAGCTATTGGCGGATGATGCATTTGTTTATACCATAGTAGCAACGCCAGAAAATAGTAAGAATTTGCAGAACGAACTACATAATTCCACTACTGTACAGCTACACAATTGATGACAGACAGATGGAGGGAGCATCGGCCGTAAAATATCTAGGCGTAACTATCCCGAGCGACCGTTAAGTGGAATGATCATATAAAACAGATAGTCGAAAAAGCAGACACAAGACTCAGATTCATCGGAAGAATATTAAGGAAATGTAACTCATCAACGAAAGAAGTAGCTTAAAAGGCGCTTGTTAGCCCGATTCTTGAGTAGTGTTCATGTATCTGGGATGCCTATCAGGTAGGACTGATAGAGGATATAGAGAAGACCAAACGAAGAGCGGCACGTTTCGTTACGGGATCGTTTAGCTGGCGAGAGACCGTTACGGAGATGCTAAACGAACTCCACTGGCAGACGTCACAAATGAGACGTTGTGCATCACGGAGATATTTACTACTGAAATTTTGGGACAGCACTTTTCAGGAGGAGTCAGACAACATATTACTTCCTCCTACATACTTCTCGCGTATTGACCACGAGGAGAAAATTCACGAAATTAGAGCCAATACAGAGGCTTACCGACAATCATTCTTCCCTCTCACAATTCGCGAATGCGACAGGGTTGGAGGCATAAGATAGTAGTACCGAAAGTACCCTCCGACACGCACCAATAGGTGGCTTGTGGAGTATGATGCAGATGTAGATCTGCAGCAATCTGCGGAAAGGTTACACTTCTGTTACGTCGAACGATTCTCTTCAGTCGTCTTTGGTCCCATTCTTACAGGATCTTTTTCCGGCCACAGCTATGTCGGAGATCTGATGTTTTACCGGATGCCTGATATTCACGGTCCAGTCTTGAAATGGTCGTACGGGAAAATCTCCACTTCATCGCTGCCTGGAAGATACTGTGTCCCATCGCTCTTGCGCCGACTACAACAACAAGTTCAAATTCACTTGAATCTTGATAACTTGCCTTTGTAGCAGCAACAACCGACCTAACAACTGCAGCAGACACTTGTCTTATATAAGTGTTGTAGGCGGCAGCGCCGTATTCTTCCTGATTACGTGTCTCTGTATTTGAATACGCATGCCTATACCAGTTTTTTCGGTGCTTCAGTGTGGAATGAGTGTTATGACTGTGTATTAGACCAAGCTATTAGTAACATGGAGGATTTTTCAACATTTTGAGGATACTCGTCATTCCTTTAAATTTTAATTTTGATTGCTTTGTGTGGCGCCAGCCCCCGGACTCCAACCGCGTCCTGATGTAGTCGACGCCGTAGAGCTGCTACTGCCACAGTTCTCGCGGCAGAGTAGAGACACGGTGCAATATAACGTCAGTCCCCGTAGATTAACGGGAGAAAAAACCTGAAAAACTTCCGAAAAGGCGTTCCTCGCGTAGTCGTTGTATCTCAATTACAAGACCGCAGCGTTTCCACTTACGCGAACTCGTATAATTGATGCTTCTTGTTATTAATATCGTATTGTTAATTGCCCGTATTTGCAGTAGTTATTAATTCTTCTCTCGTTCGCATAGCACACACCACTGATAGCGAGAAAATATTTTAGCTAACAGTTTTTCTGTTACGCTATTGGCTCGTTGCTAAGGAATTGATGTGCTGGTATGCAGCGAGATGCAGAGATACTCTTTGATTCAGTCTTTGTAAGATTGCGTCGAAATACGAAAATATTTTAAAGTTCACTTCTCAACTAATGACGTGAATATTTGCACTTCAATGAAATAGTCTTTCATGAATAGTCGTTAATTTAGTGATTTATCAAATTATCTAATGATGTAGTCCACACCGGGTACTTTGCCACTAAATACTTATAACTCCCGCACCACACGCACACGGAATAGTTTAGTTAAGTCAGTCCGATTGAGTTACAGTTTCTTGGCAATTACCACAACTCAACACTTTTAGCGTAATTCTTTTATCTCCATGATGTCGTGTACTTGGGTCCTACTCAAGACCAATTGCGTGTATTCTTTCATAGAATGTTCACTTCTCCTTAAGGACCAACTAATTTAAAGTCAAGTCCAGTGTTAACTAATTCCGTTATTAGATTTCAATTAACCCGTAGTGCTCGGTTAAATGAGTCTATCTGTTCCTGTCTCAGTTCATAAGATCAGTTTCTTAAGCCGTGAATCCCGTCACGCAACAAACACTTCTAAACTAGAAAACAATCTCGTCACGATTCGCAATCTCAATAATTCAGATCAGAACTGCTCTCGTACGTCTGCACTGGATGAGTTCTAGCAAGCGACTTCTTCTGTGGAAGAGCATTACAGGTCCATTGAATTTCTTCGTTGCGCTTACAACTCTCTTCCACATAAAATTTATCTCTGATGACATTACTTTGGACTTAACTTTTGAGATATTAATTTCACATCTGTCGCATGGATATTTGTCCATTGCGGAAATACGATGTTTCTTGTTTCTCTTTCGCTAACAAATATGCTCAGTGGTGTACAATGTAGTTGTTGACAAAACTCTTACGTGTTAGCTCATCGGCAAAGGTGTCGTAACGGCCAAGATAACTTTCCCTACTTCATGTTCTTTCTTAATTGACTTCAAGGTGGTCGTTGGGGCGTTATATTTGTTATAAATTATGATTTCGAATATGCGGTACTCATTGAAAGAAACAAGCTTTTTGTTTCATTGGGGGAAATATTTGGAAACCTCTAGTCTGAAGAAAACTCCGTATCGTTCCTGTTACTCACAACGGTGGCAACGCCGCAAGCGGGCAGCAAGCGACGCTTCTCAATACGATATTGGATGTGTGCGATAATGCCGTTTATATTGATCTGTAACATATTTTTTACAATAGAGAGTGTATGCAGTGCCTTAAAAGTGTACAGTCACTGAGAAGTGTCACAATATTTGCCATTCTTTAGTTTTCTAAGGACCCTGGTATTTACGAAACGGTACATTACGGAACAGTTTACTTACGGTTCTCTTGGAACATGCAGACATTTGCTAAATAATGTAGCTCTTCTTTAATAAGAAGACGTTGCTAGTAGACACCAGAAGGACTGACATTTTGCTGAGTTTGGTTCACTACAACTTCAGCCAAATCAATGAACATGGAACGTAGATAATCTATGTGGAATGTAATACCTACAACATTTAACATACCAAAGAAGCCACCACACTTGTAGCTTAAGGGAGAACTACAGAGACGTGACAATAAATCGTCAAGAGCAATGAAACAGTTTACTGTTTCCCAATATAGATGAAACAAATTGATTAATTGTTGCTAGATCTGAGGCACAAACGGCCACACTCTTCAAGACATCTGCTTCTAAAGAAAAAGTAACATATTTTTAAAAAATGTCGTGGATTAGAAAGTCAAGCGAAGTGTAAGAATGGGCGAAATATTATATTCAACTTTTTTTTAGTGTCAAGGAGAGTGCTATGATAGTAACATACACTTCTCGTGCATGAAATATGTGTCTATATTCTCTTTCCTTCAGCTGAGTAAACTATCACGTTTACTCAGCTGTTTCCGAAAGTACTTCTTCATGAAAAGTCTTTTGTTTCTGTCATTTAACTGGTGTGATTCGCCTTTTTTCATACATTTCACGATAATTAATGTCTCTCGGTGATTTACTAAGGCATAGAATACAAAAATATAACAACTACTTCGTTAATAAAATTAAAACAATAAAAAACTAACATTATACTTAAGACACATGTGACTGCTTTCTCATAGCATGGAGCGGAAGCGTCGTTCCAGCTGTCAAACGATAACAACTTTCGCACCACTGCGTGTCGTATATTAGTCATTGATACATCTACATCTACATGATTACTCTGCAATTCACATTTAAGTGCTTGGCAGAGGGTTCATCGAACCACAATCATACCGTCTCTCTACCATTCCACTCCCGAACAGCGCGCGGGAAAAACAAACACTTAAACCTTTCTGTTCGAGCTCTGATTTCTCTTATTTTAATTTCATCATCATTCCTACCTATGTGGGTTGGACTCAACAAAATATTTTCGCATTCGAAAGAGAAAGTTGGTGACTGAAATTTCGTAAATAGATCTCGCCGCGACGAAAAAGTCTTTGCTTTAATGACTACCACCCCAACTCACGTATCATATCTGCCACACTCTCTCCCCTATTACGTCATAATACAAAACGAGCTGCCCTCTTTTGCACCCTTTCGATGTCCTCCGTCAATCCCACCCGGTAAGGATCCCACACCGCGCAGCAATATTCTAACAGAGGACGAACGAGTGTAGTGTAAGCTGTCTCTTTAGTGGACTTGTTGCATCTTCTAAGTGTCCTGCCAATGAAACGCAACCTTTGGCTCGCCTTCCCCACAATATTATCTGTGTGGTCATTCCAACTGAAGCTGTTCGTAATTTTAACACCCAGGTACTTAGTTGAATTGACAGGCTGGAGAATTGTACTATTTATCGAGTAATCGAATTCCAACGGATTTCTTTTGGAGCTCATGTAAATCATCTCACACTTTTCGTTATTTAGCGTCAACTGCCACCTGCCACACCATACAGCAATCTTTTCTAAATCGCTTTGCAACTGATACTGGTCTTCGGATGACCTTACTAGACGGTAAATTACAGCATCATCTGCGAACAACCGAAGAGAACTGCTCAGATTGTCACCCAGGTCATTTATATAGATCAGGAACAGCAGAGGTCCCAGGACGCTTCCCTGGGGAACACCTGATATCACTTCAGTTTTACTCGATGACTTGCCGTCTATTACTATGAACTGCGACCTTCCTGACAGGAAATCACGAATCCAATCGCACAACTGAGACGATACCCCATAGGCCCACAGCTTGATTAGAAGTAGCTTGTGAGGAACGGTGTCAAAAGCTTTCCGGAAATCTAGAAATACGGAATCAACTTGAGATCCTCTGTCGATAGCGGCCATTACTTCGTGCGAATACGGAGCTATCTGCGTTGCACAAGAACGATGTTTTCTGAAACCATGCTGATTACGTATCAATAGATCGTTCCGTTCGAGGTGATTCATAATGTTTGAATACAGTATATGCTCCAAAACCCTACTGAAAACCGACGTCAATGATATAGGTCTGTAGTTCGATGGATTACTCCTACTACCCTTCTTAAACACTGGTGCGATCTGCGCAATTTTCCAATCTGTAGGTACAGATCTATCGGTGTGCGAGCGGTTGTATATGATTGCTAAGTAAGGAGCTACTGTATCTGCGTAATCTGAAGGGAACCTAATCGGTATACAATCTGGACCTGAAGACTTGCCCATCAAGCGATCTGAGTTGCTTCGCAACCCCTAAGGTATCTACTTCTAAGAAACTCATGCTAGCAGCTGTTCGTGTTTCAAATTCTGGAATATTCCATTCGTCTTCCCTGGTGAAGGAATTTCGGAAATCCGCGTTCAATAACTCCGCTTTAGCGGCACAGTCATCGGTAACAGTACCATCGGCATTGCGCAGCGAAGGTATTGACTGCGTCTTGCCCCTTGTGTACTTTACATACGACCAGAATTTCTTCGGATTTTCTACCAAATTTCGAGACAATGTTTCGTTGTGGAACCTATTAAAGGCATTTTGCATTGAAATCAGTGCCAAATTTCGCGCGTCTGTAAATTTTAGCCAATCTTCGGGATTTTGCGTTCTTCTGAACTTCGCATGCTTTTTCCGTTGCCTCTGCCACAGCGTTCGGACCTGTTTTGTGTACCATGGGTAATCAGTTCCATCTCTTACCAATTTATTAGGTATGAATCTCTCAATAGCTGTTTGATACTATATCTTTGAATTTTAGCCACATCTCGTCTACATTTGCATAGTCAGTCCGCAAGGAATGGAGATTGTCTCTTAGGAAGGCTTCTAGTGACACTTTACCCGCTTTTTTAAATAAAATTATTTTGCGTTAGTTTCTGGTGGATTTGGAAGAAACGGTATTGAGCCTAGCTACAATGACCTTGTGATCACTAATCCCTGTATCAGTCATAATGCTCTCTATTAGCTCTGGATTGTTTGTGGCTAAGAGGTCAAGTGTGTTTACGCAACCATTTACGATTCGCGTGGGTTCGTGGGCTAACTGCTCGAAATAATTTTCGGAGAAAGCATTTAGGACAATCGCGGAAGATGGTTTCTGCCTACCACCGGTTTTGAACAAGTTTTTTTGCCAACATATGGAGGAAAGGTTGAAGTCCCCACCAACTATAACCGTATGAGTGGGGTATTTATTTGTTACGAGACTCAAATTTTCTCTGAATTGTTCAGCAACTATATCATCGGAGTCTGGGGGTCGGTAGAAGGAGCCAATTATTAACTTAGTTCGGCTGTTAAGTATAACCTTCACCCATACCTATTCGCATGGAGAATCTACTTCGACTTCACTACAAGATAAACCACTACTGACAGACACGAACACTCCACCACCAATTCTGCCTAATCTATCTTTCCTGAACACCGTCTGAGACTTCGTAAAAATTTCTGCAGAACTTATTTCAGGCTTTAGCCAGCTTTCTGTACCTATAACTATTTCAGCTTCTGTGCTTTCTATTAGCGCTTGAAGTTCAGGAACTTTCCCAGCACAACTACAACAATTTACAACTACAATTCCGACTGTTCCTTGATCCAAGCACGTCCTGTATTTGCCATGCACCCGTTGAGATTGCAGCCCACCGTGTACTTTACCGAGGCCTTCTAACCTAAAAAACCGCCCAGTCCACGCCACACAGCCTCCGCTACCCGTGTAGCCGCCAGCTGAGTGTAGTGAACTGCTGACCTATTCAGCGGAACCCGAAACCCCACCACCCTATGGCGCAAGTCAAGGAATCTGCAGCCAACACGGTCGCAAAACCGTCTGAGCCTCTGATTCAGACCCTCCACGCGGCTCTGCACCAAAGGTCCGCAGTCGGTTCTGTCAACGATGCTGACCTAGATAATGAATTACTTCTGTTTGATGAGGACGAAAGTCTGCAAGTTTCTTTAGGTATGCCACATTCAGCTGAAGCACTCACTGATGATTGCATCTCATAGCGCTGCCAAATTGCAGGGAAGTTCATTGCTGTGTTTCACCCGCTGTTCCACCTGTATTGTGTATTAAACCGGGGACCTAGAAACGATGAGGAGGATTCGTCTCG
This sequence comes from Schistocerca americana, assembly GCF_021461395.2. Taxonomy (NCBI): domain Eukaryota; kingdom Metazoa; phylum Arthropoda; class Insecta; order Orthoptera; family Acrididae; genus Schistocerca; species Schistocerca americana. The sequence continues at coordinate 956,824,468 of NC_060119.1, read as the reverse complement.
CCGTAGTCCTCAGTGGTTTACAACCCCACAACAGGCCACACGAGTGAACACACCCCACCGCCGCCCCAGACCGAATCACGGGTTATTGTGTGGTTCAGTGGACCAGTGGAGCCCCCCCCCCCCCACCCCCGGGAACGTATCGTACCAGACGAGTGAGCCCCAAATGTTTGCGTGGTGTAGTAATTATGGTGTACGCGTACGTGGAGACAGTGTTGGCGCAGCAGCGCCGATATAGTGTAACTGAGGCGGAATAAAGGGAACCAGCGCGCATTCACCGATACAGATGGTAAACCGCCTTAGAAACCATCCACAGGCTTGCCGGCGGCGCACCGGACCTCGACACTGATCCGCCGGACGGATTCGTGCCGGGAATCGGCATGCCTTGCCGCTCGGCAGGCAACGAGCTAGACCGCGCGGCTACTGTTCCAAGTACTTCTAGACACTTTATGTGGCGATACTTCCGTGTAATTTAGCCTGACGTGCGAGGAGTGATACGATGACCTTGTGTCCTTCAAGCCAGAAACATGTGTATAGAGCCCTGTGAACAAAACTGCGGTCATATGGCACCACAGCACGAGATCGTCTTTTGAAATGAAATAAAAGTCTTGGTTCATGTCTACGTTACCGCAATGGATATATAAAAATTATTATACGAAAAATAAATTCCAGAATCACGTCCTGCCTGAACAGGAATTTCCACACACTGCGGGATAAACGCCTTCTTTGGAATTCGGTGCACCCGATGCTTTACATCATTTGAAAAGAGGCAAAATCGAGTAGTGACGGATCATACTCTGTGCCTCCAGTCAGCTGCTGTCCATATATCTGTGTTATCTGGCACGTTAACACTGTGCGTCTGTATGTGGATCCATAAACAATAACCTTTTATCAGAGTTTTATGTATTTGCTGGCTGATTACCTGGCCCAGATATGTATTTGTTCCAATCTTCCACTAGTTTATCCCCCTTCCACCTACCTCTTTCCATCTCCTCCTTTCCCCCACCTGCACAACACCTCCTCTCCCTCTTTCTCTCGCTCTGTCTCTCCAATTACTCCACCCCAACTCTCTGTCCATCTCCTCTTTCCCATCTCTCTTTCCATCTGCTCCTCTCCCCCCTCTCTGACCATCCGCTACTCCCGCGTCTGCGTTTTTTCCCACTCCGTCGTCCTTCCCACTCCGTTATCATCGTCCTCCTCTCTCTTTCTCTCTCTCTCTCTCTCTTTCTCTCTCTATCACCTTTCCTCCTCTGTCCACATCCACCTTACCTCTCTCCCTTTCCCTCTCATCTTCACCATGTCGCTACTCATATTTCCTATTTATTTATCATATTTCACATGTATTTGTATACATATTTCGCACGTATCCTCAGCGAATTTCAGCCTGCAGTTTCATTTTCACGCAAGTCAAAGTTTATGAGTCAGTCTCCTGCACAATATATCCTATAATGGTATACTTGTGTAGGTACCTTCAGTGGCTACATGTGGATACAGTCTACAGAATATGTTGCTAATATAGTAAGTGGTATGTTAGAAATAAATTTAAACGTGGTGCATAATGTGGGAGTTTCTCATGCGTCTGATTGTTTATAATGTCATATCTCCTGAACCATGTGCCATAGAGTGATATGTTTTGCTGGTACATTCATTGACATATGTCAATACTTTCCGCAAAATGTGTCTCGAAAACAGTTTGCAGTAAAGAAGTAACAAATTAAATTATCATTCTTCATGCGGCAGTTCTACTGCATGAACAGCGAAAATGTATGCGGTAAGCTTCTTGTTGCAAGTCACTAAGTGCTCACATCCTATAATACGGGATGAATGATGTATGAGTATTCGCGGGTCGTGGGCAACACTGCTTTTTCAGTTCCACCCGCAACCCTTTGATAGTTAGGTGGTTATTAGCCCACAGCAATACTTCCCAGACAGTAAATGACACGTGCACCAAGTTTGGTTGAAATCGGTCCAGTGGTTTAGGAGGAGATGTGGAACGTATATACATGCGTACATACATACATACATACATATGTACATCAATTTTTAATACTTGTGGATTTAATTATCAGTCTTTTAATAGTTAATGCAGCTCCAAAATTAATATCTCTCTTGCGTAAACGTCATCAGCTGACCGTAGAAATTATACACGACACGCTCATCATTTGCCGGATTATCATACTAAAAGAAGTTTACCAGAACAATGTTGTTTTCTTAAATTCGATTACTTTTACTCTTCAGACAAGATTTTTGATTTGACCGTGATCATCCGGTTAACGGAATACAATTTGACTAAAATTTCGTCTCCTGTATAGTAATTTATGTCAAGGATGTTATACAATAATGGTGTTAGAACAAAAGTTCTCTGAACAAATGAAACCGTTAATTCTGCAATGATATTGAGTGATATAATTTCCAGCTCAAATCGAGCTCTTAATTAGAGCGTGAATGGTAAAGACTTTAACAATGCATAAGAAACCTACGATCTGTGCTCTAAAATTTGTTAGCAGAGAAAAAACAGCAGCAGAACAAGAAGTAATAGCAGTTTCATTTATGTTAATCATGAATGATTAATGACACCCCGAATGTCTCACACTAGCCTGCACTATCTAGTAAGCTATAGAAGCTTGAGTTCTTTAGTACACTGTGACTGCTAATGAGCAACAAACAAATCATCATATGGGCACCATGAATCCATTGTAGTTTCTTGACATATCTTTACAGAAACCAGTAACTTACATACAGCTTACATACAGCCCGCGCGTCCATTGGAGGAGGCGGTGGCATGGGTGGACTGCTGTAACCTGTTGTGGGGTTGTGAACCACTGAGGGCTACTTCGGGGACGGGGCCTCTCCGTCGTTTCTAGGTCCCCAGTTCCATACCATACAATACAACTTACATACATAACGGGCGGTAACAATGTATTTCAGTGACAAATGGCTGACTGATAAAGGACACAATAAGTTACATAACAGGTTCCAGGTTCTATTACAGCCAACTATTGTAATATGCAGAGTGTAAACGGTATGAGACACCAAAAAATATTGTCAGCAGGAAACAAGTAATTGATTCAAAACGTTTAGTAAGATCTTTATTCGTTTGCTACAGTTTGTGGCGAAAAAAGAGAGATACAGAGGCGAGTGAGTGTGCCGGGACTTGCCCCAGTTCACTGCTAGTACCACCACGTCACCATAGCGCGTCTGTGCATAGCACACAAGTGTTGCACCATAATTTGAGAGTGAAAGTAGAAAATAAAATTGATTTGCCAAACTTTCTCAGCTTGTGCTTTAGTATATTAATGTTAAGTTGTCAAATCTCAGAGTGATCGGACGAATACCTTTCCCTAAATACATGTTTTTAAGAAAAAAAAGAAGTCGCTCCAAATAATAAAGCTAGGGAGCCAAAACTTGAACATAATGTGTAGATGTATGTCAAAATTAACAGGTACAAGTCCCAACGTGATTGAAGCAATATTTTTGTCAGAATCCTCTTATCTAAGCAAAATTGAAGGCACTAAATATTAGATTTAGAAATATGAAAATTTGTATGAGGCTTCAGTTTAGTACAAAAACATTAACTATGTAACTCCACTGTGCTACCTCTAATAGTTTTCGAGTAAATTACTGAAAACTAAATTTGGAATAAAAACGTCCTTGTTTGTAGTAGATTAAGTATCTGTTATATTAATGCTAGAAAGTTTTGATTAAAGCACCTGATGAAACCTATTAAATAATAGAGCTGTAACAAGTTTAAAGACCTTGATGTAAATAATAACTAATAAAAGTCTCTTAAAGTTGTAGTTCAGAGGTCATGTTCTACTGTCAGTCCCGTTCTAGAAATTCTAGACGCAAAGTTTAAATGCAGGTGAGCTACAACTTTTTCCGTGATTTTAACCAACTTAAATACACAAAAAATACGAAGATTCTAGATTAATACATAACAATTTTATAAAACATGGTGTGTCCTAGAAAGCATCCGTTTAGGGGCTACTACCGTGGGCATAGAGCGGATAACAGCAGATATTCCAATGGCCGTTCGCTGTGCCCGTATATAAATACATCCTGAGAGGCAACACTTCGCTTAACTACACTTCCTCCACAACCAGCTACCTTACGATCCGCGTCAGTCAAACGCCAGAGTACTCGCTGCCTCGGATGACGTCACACCCAGACCGCAACTAATCTCTTGTTTTAGATACAAATAGGAAATGAGATCACGAGGACTGTACACCGTACTGGATCGAGTAGATTTCGCGGAAATAACTGTTAGCGCGCCGCCCGTAATGTTAACAAACCTGCGTGGGAAGTGGTGACAGATATTTTTCACTTTTGTAGCGAGCAATTATTTTTGTTATCAGAAGTCGGGGCGAAAGAAGACTAAATGGAAACTTACCGTAGAGGTCGCCTCTGAACTGCTCAAAAAAAAAAAAAAAATTTTTTTCAAATGTGTGTGAAATCTTAACTGCTAAGGTCATCAGTCCCTAAGCTTACACACCACTTAACCTAAATTATCCTTAGGACAAACAAACACACCCATGCCCGAGGGAGGACTCGAACCTCCGCCGGGACCAGCCGCACAGTCCATGACTTCAGCTACGTCGACCGCTCGGCTAATCCCGCGCGGCTCTTAACTGCTCATAGTGCTGTTTAGCTGACAGAGATTTATTATTAGTATTAACATAATGAATATTACGACGTTGTGTGTGTGAAAATTTATCAATTATATCTATCAATTAGCCGGCCGAAGTGGCCGCGCGGTTCTGGCGCTGCAGTCTGGAACCGCGAGACCGCTACGGTCGCAGGTTCGAATCCTGCCTCGGGCATGGATTTGTGTGATGTCCTTAGGTTAGTTAGGTTTAACTAGTTCTAAGTTCTAGGGGACTAATGACCTCAGCAGTTGAGTCCCATAGTGCTCAGAGCCATTTGAACCATTTGAATCATTATCTATCAATTAGAACTCAAAAATCTTCATTTATGATCATAGTTCCTGATCGCGCTGATTTAATAGAGAATAGAAACACTTCTTTCAGTGGGCTGGGCAAGAATGTGGGGTTGCAGAGTGGATACTATGGTCAGTATGTTCTCCATCGCTTTCTGGCTGACCACAAAAATATTTTCCAGGCTCTCGTGGAAGACGCGAACAATATTCTAATATTTCCTGTTACTTAGAATTTATTATTATTATTAACTCACCGCCCCACAAGTCGTCCACAAAAGAAGCATTTCATCTCGGAACAATGTTTTTGGAAAAGTAGACACTGGACAGCGCACCCAGATTAGACGTGACTTGCGGAAACATTATACACAGTAGACTGCGAGAATTCATTAAACACGGTAAAAAGCACTACGGGATTCCTGATTCGCCCCCTCCCCCACCACGGGTGCACTTACGTAAGCAATCTGTTCATGTTATTTAGCGCAACGCGTATTGACACAGTCAGCGTGAGTCGCAAACACGGAGGCAAACAACGCCCTGCGCCACTGTAATACGCCGATCGTCGGCAGTTGTCGGGTTACCTGCGCAAAAGTTATTGCAACTCGTTAGTGTGGGAGGCAGATTTACTATCACTGAATTACGTGATAGTCAGGTAATTTATGGCGAGGAAAAAGTTATTGTGGGGGTAACTGTATGAATTTACGGAGAATACTTTCACAATTACGACTTCCTGCACGATCGACATTTGTTGCTGTTCACCAAAGGTTTGTATCATCATAATTCCTTACCTTTATTCGATTATTCCGCAGTTCATTCGTAACAAATTAATGTAGTTATCTTTACCCTTTTACATTTAATTATGCATGCGAAACTAATTGTCTACTCTGATATGCTTTCGTTTTGTTATTAAATAAATCAAGATAGATTACAGCATTCGAGCATGTATTTAATTTACTTAGATTGAGAGATACTAGCTCTTTAATACCCCGGGCAGAAGGAAGAGACCCACAACTAGAAGGTCGTACATTGAAAGCTGAGGAACAACTTCTGGACCGCATCCACGAAAATGCTAGTACGAGTACTCGAAGCATCACCCTCCAAGTGGGTGTATCGCACACTGACGTTCATCGCACTTTGCAAAAAGAGCGTCTGCGGCCTTACCACATTCATCGCGCACAAGTGTTTGAATGTTTACCACCGCGACCGAATTGTCACAGTGGTTTTTGTTACAAAGCGTGCACCATGATTTTGTAAACAAAATACTCGTCACAGATGCAGCGAGTTTCACTCGTGACGAAATAACCAATTTCTATAACTTTCACAGGTCGAGTATACACAATCTGCGGCAAGTAGTAGCAACACATTCTCTGCACCGCGTTTCCTTAAATGTATGGAAGGGTATAATCGATTATTACATTTTGGTCCGAATATTTTAACGGCACAATTGACTGGTTTACAATTACCGAATCTTTCCATAGGAAACATTGCTACCAACTTCATTAGAAAATATTCTCTTAACCTTATGTCATAACATGTCTTTCCTCCACATTGGTCACAAAGTATGAAGATTTTTGAATTGACGATTTACAGAACGATGGATAGAACTTTTTGGTCCCTTTGGGGCCATACGAACCAACTTACTTATTCTCAGCAAGTGAATAATGTGGGCGAACTTACGTAGAGGATTTTCGACCAATACCACAAAGGCAAATGCGTGCGAACGAGAGCGACGAAACAGGGTTCGCCGTAATGAGGCATGTGTCGAATCGAATAGTGAGCATTTTGAACACTTATTGTAGTATTGGTGTAACAGAAAACAAAGTAATGTGCGTTTCATTTTCGTTGCGGTAGTGCTTTAGAAATGGAAAATAATCCTAGTTTAAAAAAAGGTTCAAATGGCTCTGAGCGCTATGGGACTTAACATCTGAGGTTATCAGTCCTCTAGAACTTAGAACTACTTAAACCTAACTAACCTAAGGACATCACACACATCCATGCCCGAGGCAGGATTCGAACCTGCGACCGTAGCGGTCGCGCGGTTCCAGACTGAAGATCCTAGAACCGCTAGGCCACACCGGCCAGCAATCCTAGTTTAAGTTTCGTTATGGTATTCTTGTAAAAACAGGAAACAGATTATTCTAATTGACATACAACAAATTACTTAGTAACTGGTTGATTTTGTACTACGAGAAACACATTTTCTTTGATGTTTTCCTTACTACCACGACCTTCGTCACAGTAATGTTATAAAAGAAAAAAACCGTCTGGTTCTAATTACTTAATTGTTTACGTAAAACGAATTATACAGTTCTGACAACCCAGTGACTGTTCACAGTGCTTGTTCCGGTATACCTTTTTTTTTTTTTATTTAAGAAGTGGATCCCCTCCACATCAACACCGGCATGATGGCCAACTCAAAAGGTCTGTTTCCATCTCTGCATAACGGTTAGTTTCTCACTAAAGTGAGGTGTCGCAGGATGTGGGTACTGCGATGTTTTTCGTACGTCTGGTTAAGATTAACCCTTTATACGAGCTCACCTGGAGATAGATTGGGTCGAAAGTCGAAGGGTAGCGATGTGAAGGACAGAGGGAAAAAAGTACCAAGGTAAGTGCCAAGGGAAAAAAAAAACCTCTGCGGTAGTTAGCTCGTGTAGTGAGAGCAGTCGCGGATGTCTTACTGACCGCGGCAGTTCATGCAAGGGTAAGTTATGTTGATAGCGGGTATAGTGCAAGAAGATACCGTGTCAGTGCCATGGTCTTTATAGTAAAAGAAGTCCGATGCAGCAACGCAGTGCGGTGCCTTACGCCCTCTGTTGTGCCGTGTCGTCAGTGACTTGGCACACCTCCATCAGATTGGCGCTGAGCGGCGACAGGTCGCTGTTGGTCGGCGTCCTCTACTACTCTGTGGTGCAGTTCTGCAGCAGCTGCTCCTCGAGCAGCTCTGCTTGCTCGGCGTACTACGCCGCAGTTTCATCGGAGAACTGCAGGCTGTTCTCTCGCGCATGCGCGACGTAAGCTGCCCTTTTGACTTCTCGATCCCTTGCGGCGGTTCTCTTCTTGGCACCCTTCCCCTGCGGTACTGCTGGGGCGTCCGACGGGGCAGGCACCCGAACGCCCTTCTGCAGGTTTGCAGGAGAGTTCGTAGAGGTTCAAACCCCTTCTGCTGCTTGGAGGCCTTGGGCAAGGAATTCACGCAGTTGCCTCAAGGCCTCTTCCTTCTCTGCAGCCCTGGCGGCTGCGAAGGCAGCCTTCTCTGCTCCAAGACGGCTTTGAAGGCTGCTGTGGCTTCCTCCACGGCGGTGCTGATGACGCCGCTGCTCCTCTCAGGGGCGTGGGCTGCGTCCCGACCTTGCGCTTCCGTGGAGGGTTGGGGGGGGGGGGCTTCCTCTGCGCTGTCCCTCAGGTGAGCCGGGTTGGTTTCCTCCCGTCGTCGTCGCCGACGTCGTCGTCTTTTCCGCTGCGTCGGTGCGGCCGCCTCGCCACCTTCGGTGCGACTGTGGCTTGTAAAAGCCGGGCAGCCGCGCCAGCTGGCGCCGTGCGGGCCGCCACACCGGGCGCAAGTCCCCAGAACTTCTCTGCAGCTGTCGCAGGCGCAGGTGTCGTGCTCTCCGGAGCACTTGACGCAACGCGGCACGTTGCGTCAGTACCTCGCGACATGGCCTTCGCCCTGACACTAGAAGCACTGGGATAACGGTCTCTGAAGGTGGCAGGTATAAAATACAGGGAGCGAAAGGCCATTTACAATTTGTACAGAAATCAGATGGCAGTTATAAGAGTCGAGGGGCATGAAAGGGAAGCAGTGGTTGGGAAAGGGGTGAGACAGGGCTGTAGCCTGTCCCCGATGTTATTCAATCTGTATATTGAGCAAGCAGTAAAGGAAACAAAAGAAAAATTCGGAGTAGGTATTAAAATTCATGGAGAAGAAGTAAAAACTTTGAGGTTCGCCGATGACATTATAATTCTGTCAGAGACAGCAAAGGACTTGGAAGAGTAGTTGAACGGAATGGACAGTGTCTTGAAAGGAGGATATAAGATAAATATCAACAAAAGCAAAACGCGGATAATGTAATGTAGTCAAATTAAATCGGGTGATGCTAAGGGAATTAGATTAGGAAATGAGACACTTAAAGTAGTAAAGGAGTTTTGCTATTTAGGGAGTAAAATAACTGATGATGGTCGAAGTAGAGAGGATATAAAATGTAGACTGGCAATGGCAAGGAAATCGTTTCTGAAGAAGAGAAATTTGTTAACATCGAGTATAGATTTAAGTGTCAGGAAGTCGTTTCTGAAAGTGTTTGTATGGAGTGTATCCATGTATGGAAGTGAAACATGGACGATAACTAATTTGAACAAGAAGAGAATAGAAGATTTCGAAATGTGGTGCTACAGAAGAATGCTGAAGATAAGGTGGGTAGATCACGTAACTAATGAGGAGGTATTGAATAGGATTGGGGAGAAGAGAAGTTTGTGGCACAACTTGACTAGAAGAAGGGATCGGTTGGTAGGGCATGTTTTGAGGCATCAAGGGATCACAATTTTAGCATTGGAGGGCAGCGTGGAGGGTAAAAATCGTAGGGGGAGACCAAGAGATGAATACACTAAGCAGATTCAGAAGGATGTAGGTTGCAGTAGGTACTGGGAGATGAAGAAGCTTGCACAGGATAGAGTAGCATGGAGAGCTGCATCAAACCAGTCTCAGGACTGAAGACCACAACAACAACAAACGGTCGGGAGAGCCTCTGTCGTAACCCTGAAGCCCAGCAGCTTCCGCAAGCCGAAGATGTCGCCCACGCCGTCGGCCTTTTGCACGGTTACGGCATACACAGGTAACTCTTCTTGTTCGTCCGGTTGGGCAACCTTGCGGTTGCGTCACAAAACCCGGCTCGCAGCTGCCCTTCCCGGACCTATGCCTCATCACAGCTCTAAGGCAGCCCCCTTTGGAGTGCCTTGGTCGACTTTTTCCTTTCATCGAAAGGCGCCTTGTCACGCGACGGCAGCACGTCGACGATGTGCGCGGCCACAGTAATTCTGACCGCCCTGAGGTCGGCCAGGTTTGCTGCCAGAACGCAGATCAGTGACTCTGTGTCGAGAGCGTTGTAGACCACCTCGTTATTGGCGCAATTCGTCATTAAGTCAAACAGCGCTGTCCACCAGCCTCTGCACTTGACTTAGAAAGGGGGAACGGGCTGCGACTCGTCTTCTCGGGGCTTCCTTGTGTAACACCCAAATTATAGAACTCATAAAGAACACCTTTTTATTGCAAAAAGAAGTAGGAAAATCAGTCATCCTGACAGTGATGACAGCTACTGAAAACAAAATTTACACTCTTGACAGTTTGATTAACAAGAATGTTATGTAATTACTAATGCTTATCATAAAGATAGGACTGAATGAAAGAATACCATATGATACGAAACAGAACCTTTAAAGAAAGAATTCAAAAAATTATGATTTACGTAGTTTAAACCCCAGACCATAAATCGACCAAACCTAACATTTGTCCTAGAAGAGAATTGTAGCCGCATCGAGATGTAAGTTCGCTGTGACTACAATGTAACTCGGCAGTGGAGATCTTCATTTCACTTCTCTTTTGTACTCTTGCAATAGTAATACGCATTTTAAGCGCTACTAGATTGTTTTAAAACCGATCTGAAGTTTTAAAGTTTTACGGTTGGACGTATTAGTCAGAAGTCGGGCTGAAGTAAAATCATCTTTACCGGTTAGGCAGATAACGGGATAGTTGATATATGTGGCAGAAAAATATTTCGTCTAACTGCTGATTTGTGACGGGACTTAGCCTTCGTGATACTCATTGATCACGAGCATCAAAGAACACATACAGAGACTGATCGCCGGCACTCAATTATTAGACTTGAGTAGGCAACAGATAAACGAAATCACGAGGAATTTACAATTGCGCCCTGTTGTCAGAAGCTATTGTCAAAGTCAGAATTGATGAAGCTAATAGACGCAATTCCCTTAATGAAAAATCGATGTGTGTGCTCAGTGTAGGGACAAATAATTACAGAAAACAGTAAACTTTAATTCAACTTTAATTCTTCGTGTCTCATTCATCATTTAATGGATATCTAAAGTGTATTTGTGTAGTTAACTGTTTCTTCGGATAACATGAAAGAGAAAAGTAATTTAGTGACAATTTAACTGTAAACATCAATAAGTTTACACCGAAATACGACGCATTCTGAACATTGCTCAAGGGTATGTTATCTCTGGAATTACGTCGTGTAGTTGTTGAATACGCGACGTCGCGACGCCTTGACGACGGAATAGTAATTAGCGACTCAACATCCTCGCAAAATCGTGATACGACATCGGATTGGGTGATGGGTTCACGACATTATATTTTCAACGTTTGAATACTCATTCCCAAACCGGGCATAATATCTACTGTCAGCAAGTTCGCGTAAACTGAAAAGTCCGATGCGAACACCCAAAGGACTTTTGGTTATCATTTCAGATCAAGGGAGTCATCGCGTTATCGAGTGGTGCAGTCCCTATATTTGTAAGTGGAGAAGATCGATAAGAACCGAACACCATTGCTTTAATTACAAGCAAGAGTGGCGCACACACTCCGGCGTGCTGCTCCATCGAGACGTTGATATCAGTTTTTAGAAACAGTATCTGAAAAATAACCAAACCGCGCGAGGAGTTTGTTTTTCTAATAGTTACAGATTGGCGTTGACGTGATCGACGGACACCGTTGCACGTCATCCCGACTGGGACAGCCATCACCATCGAGCCGAGACAAATCCAGACGTCACACTTCCTTGGTCGGCAGACTCAGTGAGTTGCACAACCGAAGACCCCCTCTTGGCAGCAGGTTTATGCGCGTTCTTCTTTCCCATTCTGCGGAGCGCAGAAAACGACAGTTTGCTGGCGTTGTGAAAACAACAGACGACAATTTGCTACTCGCGGCACCCACAGCACAGAACTTCTTCTGGAGCTCTCCTCAGCTGAGAAAATGTTTCGCGTAGCGGCAGCGATGCGCACTGCTCGTTGGCTCGGGCCGAACTGGTCGGTGGTATACCTAGCTGCCATCCCGTGTCGTTGTATACGTCCAGTGTTTACATTGCTCTGTTTCGTCGGTTACCTGTCTCTGACAGCCGCGTCGATGCCGGTAATACAAAAGCAAGGTTTTGTGTCGTCAATTGACAGTGTAAACAGAAATGTGTCTACTAAAAAACCTATAAATATCTGTCTATCAGAAAAACAAAAACAATGAAGTGATGCAACGACATTTCATCAGACTTTTTTGTCAAGCACACCGAGATGTACCGTCTGTATAATTTTGGCAGCTCATATCGCATACACACTTATGTTAAGCTTTCATTCTAAGAAATTGCTTAGATCATAGCACAGAACCCAAGTCAGTACTATCAAGTAACCTTGAGGAACCCAGTTAATGTATGGAGATCATTAAACTTTCATACACTCTTTACATTGCTCTGTTTCGTCCGTTACCTATCTCTGACAGCCGCGTCGATGCCGGTAATACAAAAGCAAGGTCGTGTGCCGTCAATCGACAATGTAAACAGAAACTTGTCTACTAAAAAACCTATAAATATCTGTCTATCAGAAAAACAAAAACAAAGAAGTGATGCAACGATATTTCATTAGACTATTTTGTCAAGCACACCGAGATGTACCGTCTGTATAATTTTGGCAGCTCATATCGCATACACACTTATGTTAAGCTTTCATTCTAAGAAATTGCTTAGATCATAGCACAGAACCCAAGTCAGTACTATCAAGTAACCTTGAGCAACCCAGTTAATGTATGGAGATCATTAAACATTCATACACTCTTTGCCACTCATTTGCAAACACCTGAAATATTTCGCAGAATAGAGTACCATGTACACAATATTTAGCAATAAAACTCACCGTTTATAAATATCTCTTGTACTAAGATAAAACTACAGGTCCTTACACTGGCACAGAGTATTAACGTTCCTTGTCAACACCTCTCACTCAGGTTTGTACGAAACAGAAACAGTTTTCCATATTCCTTCTCTGAGAAATATCCAATAAAGGAATTTAATGAAGTGAAAGGCGTGACTAACATTTCCCAGCAGATGGAACACCTGAAACACTCAAAGTATCTCTCATAAATTACTAACTGCACTTAACCATCAACACAGTGAATAACGTACTTCGTATAACTGTCTGAATTTGCCGTTACACATCAGTAAAATCTCGTACTATAGACACAAAATGTATTCCAAACCTAACTCAGATATTATTACTTAGGTGAATACCGTAGGCCTGACAGAAATATTTCTTTTTCCAGGTATGTCCTCCATTTTCCAAACACCATACCGACCTGGTTCATGATAGTATTATAATACTGAAATCATTATTTTACCTGGAGGTACACGAAGCATTTAGCTGCTGTCACGATGAAGCTGACAATGATCATGCAACCATGGCTCTTCGTTTAAGATGCGTCCTCGTATCACTAGCAGTCGAGATGACAGGCATCTTATCCGCATGGATGCAGCGGATCGTGCAGCCACGTCTCGACCCATGAGTCAACTGCACGAACAGTTCGATGACGTTTGCAGCAGCATGGACTATCCGCTCGGAGACCATGGCTGCGGTAACCCTTGACGCTGCATTACAGACAAGTGCACCAGCGATGGTGTACTCAACGACGAACCTGGGTGCACGAATGGCAAAAAGTCATTTTTTCGGATGAATCCAGGTTCTGTTTACAGCATCATAATGGTCGCATCCGTGTTTGGCGACGTCGCGGTGAACGCACATTGGAAGCTAGTATTCGTCATCACCATACTGGCGTATCACCCGGCGTGATGGTATGGGGTGCCATTGGTTACACGTCTCGGTCAACTCATGTTCGCATTGACGGCACTTTGAACAGTGGACGTTACATTTCATGTGTTACGACCCGTGGCTCTACCCTTCATTCGATCCCTGCGAAACCTTACATCTCAGCAGGATAATGCACAACCGCATGTTGCAGGTCCTGTACGGGTCTTTCTGGATACAGAAAATGTTCGACTGCTGCCCTGGCCAGCACATTCTCCAGATCTCTCAGCAATTGAAAACGTTTGGTCAATGGTGGCCTAGCAACTGGCACGTCACAATACGCCAGTCTCTACTCTTGATGTACTGTGATATCATGTTGAAGCTGTATGGGCAGTTGTACCTGTACACGCCATCCAAGCTCTGTTTGTCTCAATGCCCAGGGGTATCAATGCCGTTATTACGGCCAGACGTGGTTGTTCTGGGTACTGATTTCTCAGGATCTATGCATCCAAATTGCGTGAAAATGTTATCACAAAAAAAAATGGTTCAAATGGCTCTGACCACTATGGGACTCAACATCTTAGGTCATAAGTCCCTAGAACTTAGAACTAATTCAACCTAACTAACCTAAGGACATCACACACACCCATGCCCCCATGTAATCACATGTCAGTTCTAGTATAATATATTTGTCCAATGTCATGTGCATTTCTTCTTGGTGTAGCAATTTTAATGGCCAGTAGTGTATCAACCTATCAGGCTAAAAAATTCTTGCTGTTTTTACGGACGCGTCCAAAAATGATAGCTCGTTTCTTTCATTCTATCACACTCTACGGTGAGTCATTTGTCTGCGATGCTTTCACACAAAGGACTGTCATGTACGAACCACTTTACTGCCATGACTTGTGACAGCTACCTGGTTTGACATGATCTCTTAGTAACACCTTCGGTATCCCTCCAAAGCAATCCGTCTGCTTTACTAAGGAGGTGACAAATTTTGTGCCACAGCTGTACACTGACTATTTTTTGTATGAAAAGTGAATCAAAATAGCTGTCAGATCGATTCCAGTGTTGTTGTGACACAGGAAATTTAGTGGTTACTAATTTAGGGTGGAGAAAACTGTTGCCTTCACAGGTAAACTCTGACTAATAGTGAAACTGGCAGATTAAAACTTTGTGCCCGACCGAGACTCGAACTCGGGACCTTTGCCTTTCGCGGGCAAGTGCTCTACCATCTAAGCTACCGGGCGTGAGTCGTGCTTCGGTAGCTCAGATGGTAGAACACTTGCCCGCGAAAGGCAAAGGTCCCGAGTTCGAGTCTCGGTCGGGCACACAGTTTTAACGTGCCAGGAAGTTTCATATCAGCGCACACTCCGCTGCAGAGTGAAAATCTCATTCTGACTAGTAGTGTTCAGCTTCTTTCTTGAAACTGGTGCGCCTAATGTTGTTGGAAAAACGTAATTTAGGGAAACGCGCCAGGGGAAAATAAATGATGAATTACTGTTTGCTTGGAAACTACTCTAAAATCAATAAAACGAAATCAACTTCATGATTGCTACAGCTTCAAAATTACTATCGTAGAATAGAGCCCTAAAATGTTTTCAGAATACGTGTAAAATTGTTGATTTTATCAATGGATGTTGCAAGGTGGCAAGTAGTCTGAGCTCACCTGTCATTGGTTCAAATGGTTCAAATGGCTCTGAGCACTGTGGGACTCAACATCTGAGGTCATCAGTCCCCTATAACTTAGAACTACTTAAACCTAACTAACCTAAGGACATCAAGCACATCCATGCCTGAGGCAGGATTCGAACCCTTCGACCGTAGCAGTCTCACGTTTCTTTCACCTAACTAATCACAGTTAGCAACCTTACGCAGACTAGGGCACTCATGTTGCGTTAAGGAGGTTCATTCACCAATCCAGTGAAGAGAATAGATGACTGAAAGATATTAGGCACGGTGTTGATTGTGATTTAGCACACAGTAGTATGAAGCGATTGTGCTCTTGTGTGTCTCCCTCATGGACAGCTAAGGCTGCTGTTGAACGAGGAGGTGGTGCTGGCATAGACAGCAGAACGGCCACTTTATTGCTAGAAATTTAGAGAATGTGAGGGTTTGAGTTCATGTACAGGGGTCCGCGATCCAGGAATCTCGATCTACGCTTCCTCGCTGCGGGAGGAATGATGCCACATGGGTATTAATCAGCAAGGGGTTTGGTAGTGTCCCACAGGGACGTGCATTTAACAGGCCATGCACAATCCGTCGCTGAGTTTTTATTATTTCTTTACTGGGTCGATATGGATCTCCGCGCTAGCAACTGAGTCCTACATGTGTGAGAGCTTGCATCGGCTTTCTCGGGCAGCTTTGACAAAGTTTTTCCGTGCGTATTTGTAAGAACGCTGTAATGGCCTGTGAATAGACCTTTCGCTTCGGTCTCCGTAATGAGTCAGTGCTACTTGACATCTAGTGCTCAGGTGTTCTACGAACAGACAGTTTTTGGCCCCTGCTTGATGTCACAGCAGACGGCTGGTGGGAAAGGACAGTCGTGATCAGACTGCCACAACGAAAGTCCTAATAAGGTGAAGGTGTAAGTGTTATGTGGTAGCCTTAAGGCCCAACATACATTTGGTATTAGATTTCAGATGATTCAGATCTATGTTTTTTTATCTTCCGCGAGGCAGATTTGAGCGAATTTCCAGAACGAAACCCTCTCTCACGAGGCATCGCAATTTTGTAGCTGATTTCCGTGGGTATTCTGGTACTTCAACGCGGTGACGTGCATTTCATCACAGTGCAGACTCACGGTTGGGCATGGTAAGCATTGTGCTGCCGCGGCTTGATAAGAATATTGGAGGTGAATATCTCACCACACGCAACGTTTGTGTCTTCAAACTACAGCACTTATAGCTCGATATTTCTCTGGTGCACTAGTGTGTAGTTTGCGTTCACAGATATCGTTATGCACATTGTAATAGTGAATCGTAGTTGGGGTTCCTGTCATTCGCAACTAAGCAAACTGCACCAGAGTAATTTTTGTATTCATCCTAACTAATTATTATTATTATTTGCTAGTCGAATTATACCGTTCTGTTTCTCGGCGTAAATCTGTGGAAACAGAGTGAACATCTGTCATTTGAGTAGAGTTCAGACCCTATAAAAATTTTTAATTAATTTCTGTGAGAGATACTTACAGTAGTGAGAAATCAATTACATTATATGCACACCATTGTGCCCAATATATGAATTAGATAGAGCAGATCTTTATTGCGGATGGTTTCGTAGTTGCTTAGCTGTAGGGTGGTTGTGACAAGCAGAGAATTACATGGAAGAAGCAAATTACGAAAATAAACTCGCACCATGGACGTTTTATAATATTTCTAAGAAAAACCCCACACCAATATCACACCTTCGAAACGTTAATTTGCATCATTAGAGTACGAGCTCTGTTTTGCCATAGTTATAGCTACTTCAGGAATTGAACTGTCCCATGCTAGTCACAAAATCATATTGTCCATGCTGGATAACTCTAAGAGGATTTTTTCTTATTTAAATTGTATGATAAAAAAGAACACAACAATTAATATAAGTTTGTCACGTGATATATTTATCTGCAGAAATATTACAGTTCTTTGTTATGAAGTGCAGTAGGCGATTTGGTATTTTGTGACCTGCTATCACAGCCATACATTTCACATTGAAACTGATGTGAATAGAAAAAATGAAACTAAAAATAATCTATTTTGTCCCCCGTTACTTTTTCCTCGCAAACGAAAAATGATCTTCGTTTTTTCCCGCTATCCAAACAATTCGCAAATTGACACAATCGAATAGGCGCTCTCTTTTATTTGCAACAGAGGTGAGTTCGATCTTACTGCCCATGCTTGGGGTACTCAGTCCTCTGGCAATAGCTTTGAGGATATGTTCTCTCCTACCGCATCTGATGCAGACATAAGGGGAAAAAAGGTCATAGTTCAGAGTCATAAGGGAGTTTTCAGTGTTTTCATATATCGTGAGTCGAAAAAAGAGGGAAGGAAGGAAGCTTAGTGTTCTTAGTGTTTGACGTCTCGTCGACAACGAGGTCGTTAGAGATGGAGCCCAAGCTCGATTTGAGTCAAGGACGGGATAGAAAATCGGCCGTGCCCCGTCACCAGGATCCATCCCGGCATTTGCCTACAGTGATTTAGAGAATTCACGAAATTCCTACATTTGGAGGGTCGCACACGATATTGAACTGTCGTCCCCCCGAATGCGAGTCCAATGTACTAGGCACTGCGCAATCTCACTCTCAGTAGCTCCCAGTCGACGTTCGCATCACCTCTCTCCAGTGTTCATTAACAGGACTAACGTCTGTAGTACTAATTACAAAACTCAAAAGCGGCACTTAACCTCGGACAGCATTAAAGCCTATTCAAAACAACGGCATCTATCAATTACTATTGTCCAGGCTTGCCAAGTACACTAGTACTCTTTTACGGTGCCTGATTGAGTGCAGTCTAAACAACGAAACAGGGCTTGTAGTTGTCCAGCTGCAAAGAGGAGCAGTATCATATCACAGGCATGAAATACCTTCCTTGTTGTTCCTACCATCCAAAATCGCTATGTCTCTCACAAAATACGAAACAAAATACAAATATTCATTCTGAATTTCGTTAAAAACTTTGCAAGACAGACAATACAACTTTATGACCAATAAAAATGTCACACCTGGTACAAATACAATACGCATTAACGTGCCAGCATGACGTGCCAGTTGCATTTCGTCAGTAGTATAAACCAATACTCTTCAAATATCAATAATTTATATATATTATTATTTGTTTAATGTATTGTTGTTCAGCTACGTGTATCGAAATATGTAAAGATGCCAAGCAGAAAGTAGCTGCATTACGTGTCATCCTATTGCACGCAATTTTTTTATTGTCATTTTTATTTTCCCTTAACCTCATTCTCAATTAACTTATAACCTTAACAGAAATAACAGAAAGCTATCCCAACTATCTGTGAATGCATTTTCTGTTATCGTTTGTATGTTCATTCTAAAAGTATAAAATTTATCTCACTATATGAACTTGCAGCATATTTTGTACTTGAATCTCGCTCTTCCTCATCACATGAAAAGCCTTAACCGCGGAATGTAATGACCAAACTTAGGTTTATCAAGTAATACGTTGTCTAAAGTGAAACAATATATTGCCGTTCATTGAACAAATAATTTTTTGTCGGTAAAATTCTTCAGGGTTGTTGACATTGTTAGTACATAAAATGAGCCAGCTCAGCACAGCCCTGAGGGAGGTCAATTGCAATACTTGCCGAAACGTCGGACAGCTTTATACATTAGCAATACGATCAACAGCGCAGAAGAATTTTATTGACAGTGACAACGGCCGCGGAAGCCTACGCTTACAAAAAATTCTTTTGCAATACATGTTGTTCAGTAGCAATTTGAACAAGTATTTGGTCGTAGAGCTGCCTCATATAAAAATATTTTACAAGTAATTTATAATAGCCCTGTCGTAAATAATAGAAAAGTAGAGTAATGAAACAGATTCTGTGAATTTATGTTACCTAGTCTTAAATAATTTTGGCTTCGAAATTCGTCTACACAGAATTGCGTTCATAGAGCCTAACATAAATATGTCGCTAATCTACTGCAAGTGTTTAACTATCTGCACTTGGTGTAAACATAATCTTATCTGGTGTAAATACCAGTTCCAGAATATCTCTGAAGAGAGGTTTCTCTCAGGTATGTTTCTTCTCATAAAAATAATACTTCTGGTCCATACAGCTTATGACCCCTGAAATCAAAAACAAACCGACTTTAACCTACACGTACCGGCGAAAGAAATGACAGTCGCCTCTGCTGAAGAAGTATATTTTTAAGCCAATAAACATAACGAACAAGTTCTGGAACTTCTAAACCCGAAATGAATTTGTTGTCAGTGATGTACTCCTGCTAATTAGCTGCAAGTAACGTACAAAGTTTACTCACGCCCTAAATAACCAACATAGAAGCCGTTAGTCTGGTCTCGCGCTGGACACAGTGTTTACGCAGTTAGTTACAAATCATCGTAAACCTGCACTTGAATAACTCATATAAATTACTTAGCAGTGTTAGCGCTTCATTACCCTATACTAAACCGCTAATAACTCACTTAAACAGGTAGTTACATGTTAATATCGCAGTAGACTAAGCCTGTTAATGTCTTAGTAAGCGTTCTGGGTACGCTTTTGTGTGTGATGCTTCTGCAAAGAGCTTGCCAAAAACACATGTGCGGGGTGTGTTGTGAATGTGGTAATATCTCTAATATGGATATTTACTAAGCGAAGTGAGTTATAAATCAATCTGTTTTTACCTACCTCTTTTACACATAATAATCAGTAAATCTGCTCTAGACTGTAATTCAAAGAGACTTCAGGGGACTCGCCCATGAATGGGCTGCATTTTTAGCATTATCTTCACCCTCATAGTGCAACTGATCTATTAATGAGAGATAGCTCAAAATTCTTACACACAATTACGGACATTAGTCAAAGCATTTCCCAAAAAAAAATCATTGAGATATTTATTATATTTTGGTTGTGACATCAATATCTATAATAGTATAAAAAACGGAACACAATTTCATTGCAGTACCATTTTCTTTGGAACCACTGACAGCACTGCTTGGAAAAAAGTGAGAGTACAGACAACATTCACATAGGTGTTTTATGCCTCCAATTTCCTTTCCTGATGCTGACCTGTGAAAAAGACCAGTAATTCATTTTATTACTACAAAAATATTTAAAAATGTAGCTCAAATATCACCGACATCATCATCATGTCATAAATTTTTCAGGAAATAGTAGGCAGGGGTGTTGAATAGGTCATTCTAAATATCTGTACCAATTTTTGAGTGTTTTATTTCAAACATTTAGGAAAAACGTGTAGCTGAATGATGGTAATTTAAGTTTTCGGTGAATCGCAAAAGAAGATTTACAGATGTATTAACATACCACTATGCTCGTTTAGAACATTCCAGCTGCATACTCCAGTTTCCTCCTGTTTCCTTATCCTCCATACTCTTTCTCTTCATTCTTTTCTTTATTCTTGTCAAATTGGTAGCAGCTTCTGCAGATGTCTTTGTTTCCGTTTCCCCTTCGCTTATCAATAGCAGTTAGAGCTAAAGCCACATTCCTTCCCGTATGGTTGTTCAATTTCTTCATAACATTGATTCTTGAAATTGCACCATCATTGAATATTATTGCATCCATCACACCAATCTTCAGCACTGCTGGACCCAAAAAATACGGTTTTGGGTATTCTCTCCCATGTACAGCAGTTGATGCTTTCATTTGCATTCTGAAGAGACCATACATACATTTTCGAAGTTGATTTTTATTTGCCAGATCTAGGCCTAATTGTCACCAGTACATCTACCACGAATCTTCCCCTTTTGGACACAAACCATGCTGTGGGGTTTCATCTGTTGACTGTGAAACCATGTTGCCCAAAATCTCCTACATTTCTCCTTATTGCTAGTCCATAAAACTGAGTCAAAGAATCAGTTTCACTTTTTGTAAGACGACTTGGACCACCTATGAGTTTTCCGTCTAACAGCTTTTTCCCACTGAAGTCTTTACATAACTTTCTCACCCTAGCTCCCATTCTTCTTTGTACATGCCCAATACATTCAACCTTTTTTATCAGTGTGTCCACACATGGTCTGCCATTAACGACAGTGGTGTGTCCTTTACAGTCTCCATCCCCAAGGTAGCCTTCATACCTCACACCACGACATCAAAGTTCTTTACACAAACATGGGTGCCAATAAATTTACTTTCAGTGATCTGTTAGACATTCATAATCTAGTATCTTACCAGTTTCAATAAATTTGGCAGCTACAGCCCCATTCAGAGAAGTATGAACTCTCTTCTGCCAATATCCATTAAATGCTGCTACAATGTCTGTATTCTCAGACGAGGCTACTGACTCTTCTGCTGCTCTGTGGGGGACAAGGAAGGAGCCTCCACGCGTGCACTATCTGAGATAAGAGACCGAGAATCATCTGTCAGATAATGCCGGCGTCCCCCGGAAACGTTGCAATAAAAGACAACGGCCAATCCCTCCAACACCGGAAAAGCAAAAAGAATGAGCCCTTCTCAGAGCCAACTCTGATGATTGCAAGCCTAAACGTAGAGGGTATCACCAAAAACCACAAATCATATCACAACTTTGCCGCACGCACAAATGGGACATACTGTGTATACAAGAAACACACAAGAAAGAAGGGGCAATAAGACCAGAAATAAAAGAAATGAAATTAGCCATAGAAAATCCACATCCTAAATATGGCAGCGCTGTCTTCACAAAACCTGTGATGGCCATAATATCAACTAACAGAACTACATCCAATAACATAGAATTACTGACTGTCGAGTGTAGCACCTTCACCGTAGCGTCAGCATACGAGCCGCCTGGAGAGAAGTTCAACTTGACTTTGCCGCCAAACTTCAACAACCAGAAAACACAGTTCATCTTAGGAGACTTCAACTGCCACAGCACATAATGGGGCTACAAATATGCAGACGTCAACGGACATAAATTAGAGCAGTGGACGGAAATAAATAACTTATCCCTGATCCATGATCCCAAGCTACCATACTCGTTCAGCAGCAAAATCTGGAAGCGCGAATACAACTCTGATATTTGTTTTGTAAGCGCAAACGTGGAAGACCGATGCTTAAAAACTGCATACGCACCTCTTCCTAAAACACAACACCGACCTATCGGAATCCAAATATACGCTGCTTTGAGAACAACGAAAATACCCTTCCGCAGACGCTTCAACTTTAAAAAAGCTAAATGGACAGAATATGCTGTGGAACTGGATGGAAAAATAAAAAATCTACACCCAATTCCAGAAAATTATCAAACTTTCGTAGAGATCCTCCAAAAGATTTCTCGAAGACGCATACCCCGAAGCTGCAGAGAGCATTTCATCGTAGGTCTCTCTGACGAATCAAAGAACATCCTGAGGGAGTACGAAATGCTTTACGAACAGGACCCCTTTAGTGAAGAAGTAGTCCAATGTGGAGAAACTCTAATGGAAATGATTAGTGAATCAAGACAAAGGAAATGGGTCGAAACTCTGGAAAGAATGGATATGACCCACAGTAGCAAAGTCGCTTGGAACTTAATAAAAAAACTTAATAGTGACTTTAGGACAGCTAAACAACGCTCTTCAGTAACACCCAATCAAATTGCCCATCAGCTCCTACTAAATGGAAAACACAACAAGAAATTTCAGAAAAAAAAACAGCAGAATTGAGAGTCAAGAGTCAAGCACGTTCGAAATATCATTTACCATGAAAGATCTTAATCATGGAATGAACTCTATGATAAACGGGAAAGCAGCGGGAGTCGACGATATATGCGTGGAACAGGTCAAACAGCTCGGGCCTAGTGCCAAGCAATGGATCCTGCAGCTCTTTAATCATTGCTTAAAAACGTGTAAGATCCCAAAGATGTGGAGGAAATCAAAGGTAGTGGCGCTACTACAACCTGGGAAAGACGCGGGGCAACCGAAGAACTACCGCCCAATAGCACTCCTGTGCCATCTGTAGAAACTGACAAACTGTACGAACCAATAATCCTAAACCGCATAGCAAATATCGCAGACCAAAAGCTCATTCCCCAACAGGCTGGATTCAGACTCGGGAAATCATGCACCAGTCAAATCATAGCACTCACAGAACACATAGAGGAAGGGTTAGAAAACAAACAAATAACAGGTGTACCATTGGTGGACTTAAGTTCTGCATACGTCACCGTCAGCCACAGAAAGCTCATGAAAAGACTGTACTGTACATTTAACGATCATAAGTTCACAAAAATCATTGAATCTCTGCTGCAAAACAGACAGTTCTATGTAGTGCTGGACGGAAAAAAAGCCGATGGCGTCGAGAAAATAACGGTCTCGCCCAGGCAGTGTGCTGGCCCCCCTACTATTTAACCTATACACCAATGACCAACCAACACCGGAACGTACTACCCATTTCTTGTATGCCGATGATCTGGCCATTACAGCGCAAGGAAATAGCTTCGAGGAAGTAGAAGGGAAATTAGAAAGCTCGCTACACGTAATGTCTGAATACTATAAAGAGAACTCCCTCAAACCAAATCCATCCAAGACACAGGTTAGCGCTTTCCACCTCTGCACAAAACAGGCAAACAGGAAGCTGAACGTCATCTGGAATGGCAACAAACTGGACCATATGGACAAACCAACATACCTTGGTGTCGTGCTGGATAGATCACTGACGTACAGATATCACTGTGAAAAAACCTGCCAAAAAGTTGCTGCCAGGAACAATATTTTAAGAAAACTGACGAATAGTAAATGGGGAGCTAGTCCGACTGTATTACGAACAACTGGTCAAGCACTTTGCTTCTCCACGGCAGAATATGCATGCCGTGTATGGTCTCGATCCACACATGCCAAAAACGTCACTACAGTCCTTAATGAAACATGCAGGCTAACAACAGGATGCATGAAACCCACTCCACTTGGGAAAATATACAAAGCAGCTTGATTCTCATCTTCTGAATCCTGAAGAATTGCGCTCGAACATAGAGAAAAATTTAAACAGATTTTCGACGATCGCCACCCGCTGCATGGTTCTTCATGTGGACGTAGCAGACTTAAATCCCGCAAGGTATTTCTCACTAGTGAATTGAACGAGCCTCCGCAGGACTACCCCGCCTCACGACAAATACCCAGCGGCAGTACATCAAGCGGGAAGATTTGGAGAACACTGAATCGCATCAGAACAGGCGTAGCACCAGTTAAAGCAAACCTAGTCAAATGGGGCTTCAAGGACGAAGGAGACAACAAATGCGACTGTGGTGAAGTTCAGGATATGGAACACCTTCTACAGTGTTCCGTCTGCCCCACAAGGTGTACCCTTGACGAACTATGGCTTGAGAAGACAGAAACATTGGACTTGGCCCGACATTGGGCTGAAAGGCTTTGAAACAAATCTCCGGACACAAAAAAGAAAGAAAGAAGATCGCATCTGTCTAACCTCAGTGGAGGTATAGGCAAATCCATCACTGCATAAAAAGCCTAGGCAGCTCTCCTTCCCCTTCCAATACATCGCCTTCCATAAGCAAGCGGAATATGTACACTGTAATGTCGACTATCAGTTACTGGCGATGTCATAGTATCACTGTGCATCTTACACGAGTTACAGGAAATCATTAACCGACTTGAAAGACCCTTCCTTACTGAATTATCCTCAGACACGTCAATACTATCCTCACAATAGCTTAATTTACATTTCACGGCATTCTTGGAAAGTCTTGAGAGCATGTTTAGGCTCACAATAAAATTTCCATTGTTATTGCTGCTCATAATACTACTAGGCTTATTCTTATTACATTCAGAAAGAGAAAGTTTACGTTTAGAAGCGTTGCCTGTAGACACAATTCTGTGGGCGACTTTTGAAGCAACTGATGTGTATTATTCGGGTGTGTTTGGAACTGGT
The DNA here is from genome assembly GCF_021461395.2 of Schistocerca americana. Taxonomy (NCBI): domain Eukaryota; kingdom Metazoa; phylum Arthropoda; class Insecta; order Orthoptera; family Acrididae; genus Schistocerca; species Schistocerca americana. Next base: position 956,799,222 of record NC_060119.1, on the reverse strand, counting down.
TGCCGCGAAACTTTTGTTTGAGGCTAAATTTGTTTACTCTCGGCATTTGTAACACAGGAAACACACACAGAGAACAAAACAACACACAAAAACTGCAAAACCACACGCATATGAAATTCTTAAATCATATATTCTCATATCTTTGCTTACATCCGATCCATAGCCTTCTACACATGCCTGTACTTTGGTGCCGGGAGTCAGTGCCTTCTAGAATACACCTGTGTTAACGATCTGTAACTAACGACGAGAAAAACGGAAGAACAAAATAATGCATCACGTATTCTGACGCACTTCAAACTGACAGATGGGCGTGGCCCCTGTGCAACATTACGTTCAACCTCAATTTTAGAACGAACAGAAAATGATAAAGCCCATAACCTATCCATTTTTGAAATCAGCATGAAACGCTCTTTTCTATAGACCAAGAAATTTTTTTTCAAATTTTTGGTCATTTTCACGAGCACGTCCCCTTCATATCTGGACTGACTGCTTATCGCCATCCATCATGCTTAGTCTGTCGTGCTATGCTAAATTTTTCCTATCAGTATACAATCTGATGATGTCACTTCCTTTACTGAGAAAATACTATTCTATGTAAGTCATTTCTTGCAGTTAGAGCAAATGACAGTTTTCATAGTGTGTTCGATACATCTAATTTTTATTGTTTTTTGGTGTTTTTTTTGTGTAACAAACTGTTCGATTTCTTGGAAATAAGCAGTATTAATGAACTACGAAAAGCACTGGTATTGGTTGCTCAGAATATTTAGCGACTACAGTGTAGTATCATCGTGACCTTGGAAGACGAGAGTAAGTTAAAAGTCTCATCTGGGGGATTGTTTGAGGTATTTAGGTATTAAGGTATATTGATATTAGTAGAATACTAGCCAATTCCACTTCTATTGGTACTGAAGGTGTGACTTGTTGATACTTGACTATTTTTTCTTTTAAAAATAGCACTTCTTCACTTTTCGTGTGCTATCTCATTACCCAACCGCATACCAGCCATAATGGGCTTATTCTGCAAGGCGCCACTACATATCTCCTTTAGATCAAGGACGTCACATTTATTTCGGCAGACATTCGCAATTAAGCCAATATTCGTCCAACGTTAAGAGAATTAAGTGTCAGACTGAGTACTGCCAAGTGCCGAATTTTCACTCGGTTATCTCCGTTGGTGGCCATAATTGTACGATGCCGTTGGTTTATAAGCATAATTCACGGAACGATACCACTTTTCGTGTGCTATCTCATTACCCAACCGCATACCAGCCATAATGGGCTTATTCTGCAAGGCGCCACTACATATCTCCTTTAGATCAAGGACGTCACATTTGGCAGACATTCGCAATTAAGCCGATATTCGTCCAATGTTAAGAGAATTAAGTGTCAGACTGAGTACTGCCAAGTGCCGAATTTTCACTCGGTTATCTCCGTTGGTGGCCATAATTGTACGATGCCGTTGGTTTAGAAGTATAATTCACGGAACGATACCAATTTGACAACAGACTCGGCAGGGATAGCGCTCGGAGAGGGTTCTGCTATGACACATCTGGAAAGCTATCCGCTTCCACAATATCTACGCACGTCACTCCATTAAAATCTGACATACAGGAAAGATACTGAGCAACCAAGGCAGAGCTCCAACAGCATACAAAAAATTTTTACGTCTGCAAAGGGGGGGACATCGCGAACGTAATATATTCCACAGCACTCGCCACCCGCTTCTCTGTTGTAGACTGTTGATGCCTACTTAGGGAGAGCTAAGCACGCCAAGAAAATTGACGTTGTCCTTCACAATATCTGAAGAAAGATAACTGGCTGCCTGAAGCCAACTGGAATGGACCATTTGTATCCATCATCGGATATTGTTCCAACACGTATCAGAAGATCGTTCTTGAACTCAACGGAAGATATGGAGAAATGACAAGTGCCACCCGCTATAAAATATTCAACCTGTTTCCAAATGTCGTACAGCCGGATGAAGTTTTATAAGGTCAATGGAACCGTCTCAGATTTCCACAAAATCAGTGTGGCAATAATGATATCCGAACGTTCATAACAAAGTGGAAGCTCTGCCCTCGGATTATCGTCTGAACTTGTGGCACGGGAGAAATCCGACCGGACTTCGTACTGGCATCGGGCGTTCAAAAGAATTATGAACAAAGGAAGTTACGTAGACACTGATAAGTGCTGGTGTGGTGAAATTCTGACCACGGATCACCTTTGGAAATGCACATTAATGAACGCTCACAGAGACTGCACCCAGGAGGAATTAATGAAATACAGTGAGATGGCTACAATATATACTGAGCTCTGGATGAGCGATTGTGATTCCTATTTAGCGTTTCTGCGTATTTATATATTTCAAAGTGAAGTAGGTCCCCTATGTGACCAAAATATTAAGGAGTACGGACATTCATACAAGTTTTACATTACATGCTTGTTTCGTTCTGCAGTTTAAATTTGATTTTAAAATTTTTATTTTTTTGGGATCCACAACTTCAGCGTGTTTTGAGTACGAAAACATGATCAATGTAGGCTTTATTCTTTTTATTATCTTATCTGTTTGCCAATTTCTACCGTGTGTCATCTCTAGGCACCAGAAATAATACTTCTTGTAATGGTGACAATGGTGTATACAGCGATTGTGTACAAGTTCTGATATATATATTTTTCAACTCAATTTACTTACGTATGTTAAGCTTACAGCTTCATTTTACGTTGAAACTCGTAGCTGGTACATCTGGACAAGTATACATCGTATTTCTGTGCATATGTGACACAAACAATATTGTACTGACACAAACAGGAAACCGCATAATCTTTACCTAATTCACTTCAGTTGTGGACGAGACAACAAATGCCATAACTTTGAATACTGTCTACAAGAATTCGTGATTCCAGTACTTCACCAACAAGTAAGTATAATATCACGAATACTTCCAGTGGGACTTGAGATACGTCAATTACTTTTTGATTCCAAGTCAGTACTGGTCCAGTTAAAAATATTTCATTGTAGTACGTCTATTTGCAATTTTTTCCAACTTGAAGAAGAGAATGGCCGTTGAGTTTTAGTGAAATGACCTCAACCACTGTGGTTTCTCGATTCACAAAATGCAGCACGAGCCCTCCTTTTCCGTTTTCATATCTCACTTAAATAGGTAAACAAGGCAGTGTTTCATTGTACTGTCGAAGGCAAGATCATTACAGGCAGAGTGGAAGATATGTGAGAATAAAGGAGGAATCAGTCGTGGGCTTTTTCAGAAATTACCCTGTAATTCACCTTTTGTTTTAGGAAAAAGAGCGGAGAAGCTTACTATGGATGCTTGAACGGGAATCTGAAGCTTGTGTCTCACAGTGCGATTTCATTTACCATAAGACTGTACAAGATGTGTTGCTGCAGACAAATTACATTACGTTCTTTTTTTATATTTTGTTCACCAATCAGATGAGTATTTCACAATGCCGTACCAGTTTCGACCAGATGACGATAATCTTCGTACTGTCAATAAATACAAAGAGCGTACAGGGCATCGTTATAGAAGATATCTATTGGCAGGTAGAGATCGGCAGCACTGTTGTGAAATGCTATTGTGACTGTATCACAAAAAAAATGTATTACTTAATCTCCGTGGACACCATCCTATTTCTTTCTAAAGAATAGTTTGTTACAATGTAGTGAATACAGATGTAAATCCAAACGATGACAATTGATATTATATAATCGAATGTTTAATTCTACTGATGTGTTGAAATGGCTCCAGGTCTTCTTGTCTAGGAGTTTGATTCTTGAAGCTGAAAATCTCACACCAGGTCCTCACCACTGGTTTGAACAAAACAAATTTGAAGACCGTTGTTGCAGCATTTGTTTTTACGTGAATATATTTTCTCACATTTTAATATATCATACATTACTTTGATTTTTCACATTAACAACACCGAAATTACGTTATTCGCACAAAAATACAAAAATACATCCGATTACATCAGAGGCATCCTTGCTACTCTCCCGCTCTGTGGAAATAACAATATTCCGACGGGTTTACAATTTTTTTAACAAATGTATTTCTACTGATTTCTGTTGCATTATCAATTTCGATTTTTATATCATAAATGAATCCAGAAACAGATATAGTAAACAATAGAGGATTGCGTGATTACTAATAGAAATTTAAGGGTGCCAATAATTCTTAATTTCAAATGATTCTAAACAAATTTAATTTTCACTCTACTTTCAGGCCTAGAACTTATCGATTAAAACATAGAAATTAAAATATTTTATAAAGTAATTCCCTTTCATAAATTTTAGCTTGAAATATAACATACTATGTATAAAATTATATGAACGTTTTCAGAAAAGCAACTGAGATAATCACGACGTGTCCAAAATCCGAAAAATAATGCTGGTATCGACAACTACTGTTGAGGAAATGCAAACTAAGAGACGTCATACGCAGAGTGATGAGGATTCGGATACGTCTACTCCTAACCCAGCCCTCCCTGAAGTAACCTTGTCGGTTAATGTAGCTTTTAGTGCTGAGTCCTGAGAGTCGATTGTATGAAAACCGCTGCTGAGGCCTCTAGTGTTTTTGCTTCTGTTCCTCCCGTGGTTGAGTTAACTCTCCGGTACTACAGCAAGAGTGGGAATATCGTTGGGGCCTTCAATGTTCCAGTGAATCAACAGCAGCAAACTGAGGCATCCCTTGTTGTCATTCATTTAGGTGATGTCGGAACGGCTAAATGTTGTTATTTTAGTGAAGGTGATTGGTGACCATGAAGTCCTACCTTCTGACAGAGATGTGTTCCCTGATCATAATCTTATATGTTTTTCTAAACTGCTAGGACCCCATCCTACGGAGTTGGCCTCCGCGGCTCCTTGTTAATCGCCTAATGTTCAAGAACCGCCTAAGTCCGCAACTGTCGATGTTTCTTTACGTCGCAGTCGTAAAAAACGCGTTCAATCTGAGATGGTTGCGGCTCGTAAAAATAAGAAACATACAAACTCCAAAGGCGCGGGTAGGAGGCCCCCACCTCTGACTCGTCACTGCACTGAGCAATGGATCTCAGCACTCACTGACGACGTAATTCAGTTGGCCAGAACACCTCACTTCATTTCTTATTATTAACGTAAGCAGGCTTCTACGTTTCTTTCTTTAAATTTCACTAGGGTGGTACCGGATTTGCGGCTCGCTTCGCTGCGTCATTTTATCTCTGATTACTGTACAGCTGTCGTATGCCTACAAAAGTACAACTTACTTTCTTCTCTTTCCCTGGGTTTTTCATTGTGGTTAACGGCGCTCCAGAGTATTCCACGAAGTCTACTTTGGATTTTAGGGAGGGTATTCCCGTTGAAGGCACAGAAGTTCTTGATAATGGTAAAGTAATAGGATCCTTCTCCACCTGACCTTGATTCCCCTTTATCTACCGTTCGGTACCGGACGCACTTAGACCGTACCCGATTTTGTAAGGAAGAGGTGGTTGACTTGTTGCGGGAGAGTTCGCAGAATATTTTGACAGGTTGTGGTTTTGTGTGTTCCGTTCTGTAGATCAGTCTCCGAATTTCAGTTTGTGTCACGAATTGCCACTGCGATATGCTACAAGATGTCTGGATCTGTAAATATCCAACTATTGTCAAATGCACCAATTTTTCTGCTACTTCGGCAGTAGGAATGACTTATTTCATTTGTCTCATACGATGTGAGATAGGATTTTGGCTGTCGATGTGATCCTCGCCAGCTTCACTGACCACTGTGCAGTGACTGTTACTTTACATCACACGCCACAATCGGAGAAATTGTTTCGATCTCGCTGGATACTGAATGTGACGCACTTTCAGGACCCCTCTTTCTATGGGATGATTCGGGAAGTGTGGGGCCACAGTCTCCGTGAAACTGCGTAATACTTCTCCATCTTGGAATGGTGAGTTCAGCTGGCAAAGTTGAGGTTCAGACAAACGTTGATATGATACACTGCTGATAGAGCGCAGGAAATTTGGAGGACGCGAGAAAGTTCGCATTAGGCTCCGCCACGGATTGAGACGTTAGACGTGTAAAGGTGCAGTTGTGGCGGTTGAGCTAGTGTCAAATGTTGTGACGGCAGAAAAAAACATATTGGATGCTCCACATGAATTCTGTGTTGGACTGTATGAGGCACTCGTTTCTGTCGAAACGTCATCCGATTTATTTGTTCAGGCTCTCGCTCGTAAACTGCTCACAATGCTGCGTTCTTAAAACATCTTCAGTGTGGTGATGTCTACGACCTTACTGTCAGATCGCTTTGTCGCCAAGTCGCCGGGTTTTGAAGGTCTGCCTGAGGAGTTTTATGCGCGTTTTTGGCTTATGTTGTGTACGACTTTGAGACTGCTTTAGAACGGAGTGTTGAGAAGAGGGTTTAACGTTGGCAAAATTGTTTTAATTCCTAAAATTTTGTATCATGTAGCAAGTGATAGATTTAATCTCATTATATTATGGAATTTTAAAACTGTAGCGAGGGTGTAGAATTGCCGGCTGCCTGTGTTGCTGGGGAAAGTTATCGCTGACCATTAAAGTTCTATTCTTAGTCCTACTACGAGGGTTGTTCGGTAAGTAAGGAACGATCGGTGGCGAATTGGAAACCACAGTGAAAAACCGATGAAGTTTTGCCCAGGTGTGTTAGGCAGTGTCTCTAGTATGCCCGTTGATCGCGTAACGTCGTTCGTTTTAGTTCTGAGCACACAGGGAGCACAAAAAGATACCTAGAACAATATTGTTTCCCGCCAAGCACGAGGGCCTGGTGAGAAATTTCACCTGAAGCTATGCAGCCAAAATTACATAACTGTTGTGCGTTTTCTTCTTCAAGACAATTCTCAGCCGCATTCTGCAGGGGCAATGAGAATGCTTCTGCATCGTTGTCAATTGGAAATGTTTTATTACCCACAATACAGCCCGTCGTTGTCTCCCTCTGAGTTTCATCTCTGCTTACATGAACCGCTGGCTATCAAGACAACATTTTGGCAGAGACAGCGGGCTGTAGGCCAGCGTAGAGAATTGGCGGAAAGCACTGGCGGCTGCCTTATATAACGAGGGTACTGGATAGTTGGTACAAAGCTACGACAAACATTTAAGTCGGATCGTCGACTATGGAGATAAGTAGCTGGAAGTTGTAGCTAACTGTTGCATTGGCAAAAAGGTCATTCCTGGCCAAGAGAAGTCTACTAGTATCAAACATAGGCCTTAATTTGAGGAAAAAATTTTTGAGAATGTACGTTTGGAGAACACCATTGTATGATAGTGAGACATGAACTGAGGGGAAACCTGGAAAGAAGAGAATAGAAGCGTTTGAGGTCTGCTGCTACACACGAGTTTTGAAGATTAGTGGTCTGATAGGGAATGAGAAGATTCTGCGCAGAACTGAAGAGGAAAGGAACTTCCGGAAAACATTTACAACGAGAAGGCACAGGGTGATAGAACATCTATTAAGACATCGGGGAACGACAAAAACTGTAGACAGAGACTGGAATACATAAAGTAAATAATTGTGTGACGCAGGTTGCAAATTCTCCTCTGAGATGAAGAGGTTGGCACGGGAGAGGAATTCGTGGCTGGCGGCATGAAACAAGTCAGAAAACTGTTTGTTCAAAAAAAAAAAAAAAATATAGGCGACACCAGCTTGACAGGAGCACGTGGTGGGCCAGTTTCACACTATGCTGTCTGTTGGGCAGCTGCTCGTTTCTCATGGCCACTTTTCTCGTCCAGTGTAAAGTTAAAGCTTACCTCAAAACTAACAAATATTGAACCATATGTATCACTGAAGAGCCAGGAAGCTCATTTGAAGCGGGAAAGGGTGAAGGTTACGCGTGTGAAGACGCGTCCTCGACACCCGCATTAGTTTATAAGTTACTGTAAGTTAACTGTTACAAATCACTCCTGAAATTTAAAAAGTCACTATCTCGGCACCGCAAACGAGGTGTCTACGGATAAATTTCGTGTAATGTATCAGACTGTGGTAATATATTTACTGAAATTAGGCAAACATTGGTATGAGGGGCTGAAAGTGGATTTCGCGCAATTAAAAAAAATTTCTAGAAGCAGCGATGATACTGCAAACTTCACATATACAGATAACGATTTAACTTACATTTAAAACTGCTTATTAATATTTACAATTATATATCGTAAAATCGAGGAAAACCGTGGAAATTATTGCTTATAAATAAACTAAGGAAGATAAAAGAAAACTGACAAAAGCATAATTATTAGCGAAAAATTTCCGTATGGTATTAAGTATCATATGATTATATGAAACTAGTCTCAGGACTGAAGACCACAACAACAACAACAACATTATTATAAAATGTTAAAATAAAGAATTTCAGCAATTTTCAGCATTCAGTAGCTTAGCTAACTTCGGTGGTGCTTGATCGAGGCTTTCTGGGCGAACAGCGGCATTCTGGGGGGAGACTATGTTCGGACGCCATTGGAGGCAGTCAGTCTGTGTTATTCTGTATTTCGAGAAAGGTTTATATGATGAGCGTAGCCGCTAACTCGCGTATGTGAATTAGTAAGACTTCGTACTTTCGTACAAAGAAACTTTCCGGGTTCTGATTGCTGTTTTTCGGATTGCAAGCGATACAAGCCCCACATAGACGGTTTTGGTTTGTACTCATTTTGTAATCTGTAGTTTGAGATACTGTGGAACTTTAGCTGTTTGCTAAAGATAACTCACGCAGTTAATAATGGTTAATTCAACCGCCTCCATGATCTCATGAAACTCGATCAGGCTCTACAACTTATTTATTGTGACTGTGACTTCCGATTTTTCTGTGTTCTTGTTGGAAATAAACGCAAAATTTCGGAACTTTAAAAAATACGTAAGTGCTTATGTGACTTTTGCATAGCAAATCCTGCCTGCATTTATATTAAATATTTCTGAGAGAAACTGGGTACATTCCGACGAGTATGAGTTGGCACCCCAAAGACGAAACGTAGCCAAACTTGTAAGTCCAACCACATTTACATGGGTCCACTAAAGTGTTTGGGCTCAAATGGTTCAAATGGCTCTGAGCACTATGGGACTTAACATCTATGGTCATCAGTCCCCTAGAACTTAGAACTACTTAAACCTAACTAACCTAAGGACATCAGACACATCCATGCCCGAGGCAGGATTCGAACCTGCGACCGTAGCAGTCGCGCGGCTCCGGACTGAGCGCCTAGAACCGCTAGACCACCGCGGCCGGCAAAGTGTTTGGGAGGGGGGGTGGGGGGTCGTGAGGGGATCTCGGAGCTGGTATAGAATTTGGGAACATCTCAATTTTAGTTTTCTGCGGATTAATGAGAGAGATTGTATTTGTGCTGGTAAAAGCTGTCACCATCATACTGGTCGGCAAAGATGTAGCAAGAAGATCGATAATAGGCACTGGATCAAACACACCTATCAGGAGAGAAGCCAAAGACAGACTTGCAAGCAACATGCCACCAACGACCTCTCGACCACAAGTATTTGGATCGCCGTCGCGGACCGGAGGGTCAGTCACAGTCACTCAGTCTCAGTCACTAGCTTAGTCTCAGTGTCAGTCACTAGCTCAGCCACTCAGTCATCGGCACACTAACACGCACTCAAAGTTGGCGTCTGTCAGTACATTGAAGACCAGCGTCGTATTTGTAGCGGGACTTGTATTTCACTAGCAGTGAGGCTATCATGGATTATTACTGAAGAGCTTGTACCACTACAAGTTAAGTAGCTTCCTTATTATGTAAATAAAGAACCCTGTTAATGTTTTTGTTGAATTGTGTTGTAGAAAGAGGATCCTCTGCCTTGATTCCTATGGTACAAGACTCTGCAGTATTTTGTTTCGTCATCCACACCACATGTACATTCCCCTGCAACCCATACAATCGCAATGCGGAGCCTTCAAGATGGCGTTAGTAACTGCGATGCTTACAAGCAGAGAGCTGTTATTGAGTTTCTATTGGCAGAGAATCAGTGCATCACAGATATTCATAGGTGCTTGCAGAATGTCTACAGAGACCTGGCAGTGAACAAAAGCATGGTGAGCAGTGGACGAGGTGTATGTCACCATCACAACAAGGTCTCATACAAACCTGTCCAGTGACCCATGTGGTAGGCGGCTGCAAACAGGTGTGACTCCAGCAATACTGGAGCAAGCAGACACTCTCGTGCGAAGTGATGGACGAATCACCATCAAACACGTCAGTGCACAAATGGATGTCTCTGTTAGTAGTGCTGACACACTCGTCCATCAATTGCAGTACTCAAAGGTATGTGCCCGCTTAGTTCCTCGGCGGCTAAGGCTGTAAAGTGCAACTAAGGACCGTTCGTGCGGAACTGCTTGCGCGTCAAGAGGCTGTTTGGTCCAATAAAGGATCCACTCCTCGGTAAGCAATGTGTGGATCATGCGGAGGTTACTGATGCAACAAGATTTTTTCGTCTACATCACCAACAGAGTGGTACCATGCTGGCATATAGGCCCTGCCAGGCAGTCGCACTGAATAGATACTATGTAGAAAGATGCGCTTTTGTATCAAAAACTGGGGAACGATATGGTATATTGGAATCTTAAGTAACACGTTGTGTTACTTACTGAAAGCACATCTTAGTAAAAATAAAAATGATCTTAAGACAATATTGACCAGGAGACAAGCCGACATTTCCGTGAAATGCACCCCAGTAAAGGTGAAATGGGGACAATTCGGACACCTAGTCCACAAGTGAAGAAAATCTCCGATACGGTCTGGAATCTAACCCAGGACCACATGATCTTGAGGCAGCGATGCTTAACGCTCGACCACGAGCTACGGGTATGATAGCAAGTAGTTGTAAGTCTGCGCAGAACAAACCACTGGCTTTCACGCGCTGTCCTCGTCGTTCCAAATAGCTACGACTGGACAGCGGAAAACCGCAAGACTCTGCGGACCTGAGAATAACTCCACTGAAATAACACGACTGAGAAACTTGAGCTATTCTCGGTATTTGGAATGTTCAAATAACATCCGGAAGTGCAGCGACATAGCATCCTTCATAATCATCGATAATGCAACAAGTGAATTCCCTAACCTTATCCACTGATGCCTAGAAAATGTTGGACGTACATCCGTCGAAGCAGTTGCTTATCTTCTACGACCCTCCTCATTTCTAAATTAGCATATGATCTGATAACGAAAATTGTAATACAGTTACACAGCGTATGAGTTCATCATATGTTTTCTTGGCATAATGAACACCATTCTAACACAGGGAGCATAGGAATTTTGAATGAATAATACTGTCATTTTGTTTTTTACTTCTTGATGGGAGAAGAGTTCATACACCGTATGTGCAAGATGGTCTGAGAGTTATTCTATTCTTGACGTGTAGGCGACGTCAGATCGGTAACTACATTGGCAGCTTGAACTAGCAACTGTGAACAACGTATGTGTATACGACCAGTCAGTTGTAAAAAGGGATTGTTAAGTAGAGGACGTGTAACCGTAGTCCATCAACTTAGCTGTCACAAATTGTAATGGAGCGAAATCTCTAAATCACGTATCTCCAGAATGTTTTGAAGAGGGGAAAAGTGTGTGCAAAGTTCGTCCCGCACACCTACCTTGACTCCCGAACAAAAACTACGGGAGATTTTCCGCCGTGTCTTTATTGAAATTCAAAACACGTACAGTCCTTTTGCGGAAAAAAAATCTCCATGGCTATCGAGACTTGGTGTTATGATTACCAACGTACCACAAAACGACGAAGATCAGAAATTAACATGAAAGTTCACCGTTTCGACTACGTAATAAACATGGAAGCCAATTCGACGCATGAGTTGAGTAACAGCTCAAAGAATTTTTCTGACGGTTTCACATATCTGTATGTACGTTCCGTTCATTGACCTCAGAGAAAAGATGTCGGGCTGTGTAGAACGCATGTCTCCTTATGACCGCTATTTCTTCTCTGGTTTTTATTGATACAGTCTCGAAACTTTTTGAATGAATGGGCTCACTTACAAACCGATGTCTTCATGTATGATGATATCTGCAACGAATCTCCGTTTTATTTTCGAAGGAAAATACTGGAGTACGTTTGAAGAAATTCAGAAGAGTAATAAATCGTTTCTGTAGCTATTCCAGTCACGTTCACATGTCGGGCACGTTGAACAAGGATTTACCCGCGTCTAGCAGGCCCCGCACCCGCTGTTGGCCGCATTCTTTCCCTCGGCTGCCGTCGAGGGGCCTCACCCCACCGCCCTGCTCAGTCGCCGGCGCTGCCGCCGTCCCCGACGCCGCCGCCGCCGCTGGTGGTGCGCTGTATTGCGCTGCTTGAGGAGATCTTCCGCCTGGGTGACACCCGCACGTGTCCAAGATTCAATTCTCCGTCGCAATCTCTTCAGCCTTGCTTTGCCGACGAGATGCGGAGTGGAAGAGGAAGCAACACAGGGAGAGACAGATAGACAGAGAAAGAGAGAGAGAGAGAGAGAGAGAGAGAGAGAGGAAACCTTGTAGGCCGCCTCAGCACTCCGTCGTGCCGCCGGTCGTTTTGGGGAGCAGCGGTATGGACCGAGAGGAGGGAGACAGTGGGCGACAGCCGCAGAGCTCACAGCCCGGGACGGCGCTGATGCTAAGCTGCCAATTCGGCCGCCGAACGGCTGCGGACGGCGGCGAGGGGCTTGAGCTGGCTGGCACTGCTGCAGTTCCAGAGGCGGCCAGGGTGCTGTCTACTGGCACTGCCGTTTCGCTGCCTGACGCTAAGTGGGCTCTATCGCAAAGCAAAGCTTAAGCAACAGTCCAGCTACTAACGCTTCAAAGAACGCCACTAACACCTGTCAGCAAATCCTGCTTGCCTTTTTATTAAGAGAAAACACGTACTATTGAAATGTATACAGGGTGTTGCAAAAAGGTACGGCCAAACTTTCAGGATACATTCCTCATACACAATGAAAGAAAATATGTTATGTGGACATGTGTCCGGAAACGCTTACTTTCAATGTTACAGCTCATTTTATTACTTCTCTTCAAATCACATTAATCATGGAATGGAAACACACAGCAACAGAACGTACCAGCGCTATTTCAAACACTTTGTTAAAGGAAATGTTCAAAATGTCCTCCGTTAGCGAGGATACATGCATCCACCCTCCGTCGCATGGAATCCCTGATGCGCTGATGCAGCCCTGGAGAATGGCGTATTGTATCACAGCCGTCCACAATACGAGCACGAAGAGTCTCTACGTTTGGTACCGGGGTTGCGTATACCAGAGCTTTCAAATGCCCTCATAAATGAAAGTCAAGAGGGTTGACGTCAGGAGAGCGTGGAGGCCATGGAATTGGTCCGCCTCTACCAATTCATCGGTCACCGAATCTGTTGTTGAGAAGCGTATGAACACTTCGACTGAAATGTGCAGGAGCTACATCGTGCATGTTGTGTCGTACTTGTAAAGGCACATGTTCTAGCAGCACAGGTAGATTATCCCGTATGAAATCGTGATAACGTGCTCCATTGAACGTAGGTGGAAGAACATGGGGCCCAATCAAGACATCACCAACAATGCCTGCCCAAACGTTCACGGAAAATCTGTGTTGATGACGTGATTGCAGAATTGCGTGCGGATTCTCGTCAGCCCACACATGCTGATTGTGAAATTTTACAATTTGATCACGTTGGAATGAAGTCTCATCCGTAAAGAGAACATTTGCACTGAAATGAGGATTGACACATTATTGGATGAACCATTCGCAGAACTGTACCCGTGGAGGAATCAGCTGCTGATAGTGCCTGCACACGCTGTACATGGTACGGAAACAACTGGTTCTCCCGTAGCACTCTCCATACAGTGACGTGGTCAACGTTACCTTGTACAGCAGCAACTTCTTTGACGCTGACATTAGGGTTATCGTCAACTGCACGAAGAATTGCCTCGTCCATTGCAGGTGTCCTCGTCGTTCTAGGTCTTCCCCAGTCCCGAGTCATAGGCTGGAATGTTCCGTGCTCCCTAAGACGCCGATCAATTGCTTGGATCGTCTTCCTGTCGGGACACCTTCGTTATGGAAATCTGTCTCGATACAAACGTACCGCGCCACGGCTATTGCCTCTTGCTAACCCATACATCAAATGGGCATCTGCCAACTCCGCATTTGTAAACGTTCCACTGACTGCAAAACCACGTTCGTGATGAACACTAACCTGTTGATGCTACGTACTGATGTGCTTGATGCTAGTATTGTAGAGTAATGAGTCGCGTGTCAACACAAGCACCGAAGTCAACATTACCTTCCTTCAATTGGGCCAACTGGCGGTGAATCGAGGAAGTACGGTACATACTGACGAAACTAAAATGAGCTCTAACATGGAAATTAAGCGTTTCCGGACACATGTCCACATAACATTTTTTCTTTATTTGTGTGTGAGGAATGTTTCCAGAAAGTTTGGCCGTACCTTTTTGTAACACCCTGTATAAACTGTACAACAGAATTAATGTGTCACTTTTTCGAAATCCCTTAATCGTCTCCCAACGCGACATGTAATTTCGAATTCTGGTCCAAAGAGAGCGTGTAGTCTTCCTCTTTAATGGTGCAAAAGCGTCTCAAGGTAGAAAAGAATGTGGTGACTAACGGGTTGCATAACTCACAGGCGCTAGAGAAGCCACAATTTTTAATTGATGAAATTTAGAAATTTGACCCTTTTGGACCAAACGGATGAGGTCATCAGTTCCTAATTAATTTATGTTGAAATCTCATATAGGTATGGCTACGAAGAGCAGTCGAAATTAGACTTAGCGATAATAACTTTAACAGAGACAACTGCTATGCACTTAGCAACACTTGGAAGACTGCACTGGATAAAGAAAAATCGCAGAGAATTTTCACTACGCGCCATATCGCTGTTGCTATGACGTATTCCAGCCAATCAGAAGCCGTATTTTGCATATAAAAGTGGGAGCCTCGCTAGTTCACGACAGTCAGTTTTAGCCCTGATGGCGACCAAGGAGGTAGTGGTCGAAAGCTTGGAGTTTTATTCTGAATTGACGCGACATGTACACCGAGAGATCTTTATTCTCATATGGGTATATTTGTATATTTGTAACGTGCTCAACTGACGTGCGTGGATGGTACCCAGGCTGTTGCCGAACGGGGCGTAACCTTTGCTGTTTTATTAACGTAGCACCTCTTCGTCATCATGCCATAAGAGGACGATTTTCGACCGCGAAATGTACGGGAATCAACGCCCCAGGAGAGGGGTGGTTTATTTGTCGTTCTTTATGCAAACCAGTGACGTCTCTTCCTCCCGATTCCGAGAGGCGGTGTATCTGTAATGTTCCCTTGGACCACTCATAAGAAAATCAACTGATTTTAACGTCGCGATTCTAATCTCCATCACAGGGGCGTCCAAAGAAGGAATAAAATGGGGGTAAGAGGGCCTGTGACCACCTTCCCATTGAATGACACGTCCACGATGGCATTGCGCAGAATGCTCCTGAAGTTTGGTGCCATTGTAACATCATGAACTCATCTTACATGTCACATGAGCTTCTGAGTTGTGGTCTCTTTTCCTCACGTGTCGATACTTTGCTGTTTGAAGCGTCATCCATCCCGAGGGCGACATTGCGGGGCACCACGCTTTTGCACCATTAGAGAGGAAGTCTCTGCACACCTTTGAGCCAAATTTCAAACTTATACGTCTCAATGTTTGGGAATTACAGAGTTCCGAAAATGTGATCCTTTAATTGTGTTGCAAAGTGTACTTAGGGTGCAGTGGTACATTCAGGGGACCTTCATCGGACCTCAAATGGCAAGGATGCAGGAATCCGGGAGTGGTAAGCGACTCAGCCCAGATTCAGCAAATAATCTTACAATTTATTTCACTCCAACAGTATGCACAAGGAATGCACTTATTACTAAGTTAAGCACTCGAAAAATAATTATTGAATATTGAAAAGTGCTAAAAGTAAACTAGATACTATTAACTACAAAATAGCTTTAAAATCTCCAGTACGTAAAACATTCAATACAAACCCCAAGACACCTTCCTTCAAAGGATCTGTGTTCTTAAACCTAGTAATTGACAGAATTCCAATGAGAAGAGTTCAATTACAACCCGCGACATATTTACCATTCCAACAGGCCGATAACGGACGAAGGACGTCAGGAGCTCATCCTGAAGAACTTCATTAACTACAAAAAAGCTGCATACCGTCGCACCCGATATAAACAAGTACAATAAAGGAAGTAGGTTTCAGAGCTCTAAAACAGAAAAAAACAATATTACTCCATGCCACGATACCTTAAAATTATGACATATAATTTAAGAGATGGGATCAGGTTTGAGTGTCTTCCACAACTCAGCAGAGTACATCAAATTAATCGACCACTGCTCCAGTAACTCGGTTAACGATACGGTCCATTTGCCTCAGTTACACACAACTAAACCGAGTACACATGTTTCCTACAGCACCACACCTGGAGATGTTAACTTTAATTGGTATTATTTTTATTTATCGTGCCAGAAGCAAACTAAATAAATTTGGTGTCGTTAGCTAAATTCACCCCCAGTGACAAGCCATAGCTACAAACACGCCATAGCAAAGGGACCACATAAATCGAACATATTTTATCACAGTCCTTGTACTTGATTTCTACTCATCAAATATAGAACCAACTTCAACAAGATGTAAGGAATGATATGACATCCTATTATGCACGAGTACCATCAAATTTTAAACATGCAGGTTTTACGTTCACGCGCTTATGTGTTGTGTACTACACTGTAAACAAGGGTAATGAGAAGTGGGCTAGAGAGTGGAGCAGCATCTTTAGCGGTGTGTAAGCTGGACAGGAAAAGAAATGATTAGCAAACACAAGTTTTGGGTATGTGTGAGGCTCCCACTATTAATGTAAGAGCGAAATATTGAAGGCCATCGTCCGTCGCTGCAGCAGACAGAGCTCATAGTCGGAGCTACAGTGTGGCTCAGAGGGCATGCTGCATTGTATCCGCCAGGCCACCGCAGGACTACTGTTGGGGTCTACCAGATACGTGCATTTTCGTTGCCAACTATGACACGCTAGTGAGGGTGTTATCGATCTATGATTGCACATTAGGTGCAACTAAGCACATTACGTTGTAGCTTGGCCAACAGGAGCTCAAAGTTAACTTCTGTCAAATGTTGGTATTGACTGTTGAAAAGGTCTTATAAACGTACACGTCAGTGAACAACCTAAGTGACTGGATCAGAACCTCACTTCCACCACATGGAAGTGTTCCAGATCAGTAATCGAAGGGCTCAAATGAATCAAAGCATATGTGGCTGCCAATCACATGCTCACCTCCAAATGGAAAAACCTGTTACGATGTATGTGCCATGTTGATGCATCCACCACTGCCAGGAAACTCTACGACAAATATCCTACCAAAACTGTTCTCTGTCCCGTGCTCGTGCACAATGCAAAATCTGGTGCATGCAGAACTCTCGCCCTATCGTGATGCACCAAGGAAACTCCCGACGCTAACTTATGGGATATCGATTAATCATATCAGGAATGTCTAATTCAGTGTTGGAACCAACTGTGGGTTTCGGTCCCAACACGTCCCTGATAAATAGTCCCCAGTGAAAAAAGTCTGTCATTGCGCTGCAATATGCTGAAACTAGTATGGTAGTTGTACCCTAACATATCAAAGCCTTGGGATCATAACACACTATAAAGTAAACATAATCAAGACAATGTACGCACCAAAGATGGTACGGTGCCTAGAGTAGTTTCATATTCGTGATCGTTCTGGGAACTCTGAGGCTTTTTGTGAATGCTAGACAGCTCTCCGATTCCTTTCCTCAAAGTTTGTTATCGTAGGCGAAAGCTACATGTTCGTCAGTCTGCTATAGAAAGGAATCCCTTCTTCCTATCTGTAAATAAACTAGAGCTAAATCTCTTTGTTACTTCACCTTTCGCTCCGAAAGCTGCGCGTCTTCGCATTCCGCTGCTCCAGATAGAACACCCTGTCTCTCCCTATGGGTAGATTCTGTCACCTCTCGTTTATGGGTGCTTCTGAGACAAAATTAGTTTTCACGTTTCAAAGCGTGTAAGACTGTGGAGGGATAATTAATAGCGATTAATAAAACGTTTCCACTTTTAGTTTACATTCATGGGTACTACTTCATTAATACACCAGTGTGCTAATCGTAAGGACGACAGTAACTTTCGCATGATGTGTCACTGCCAAGTAATATAGCTCGATGGAAGTTGGACCATACATAGAAATAACTGCTACAGTATAGTAAAGAAGGTAACTGAAAGAAATACGCATTGAGAAGAACATAAATAGCACAATTGTTCAAAGAAAATAGCGCGCTGAAGTCATAGCAATTTGTTATGGGCCCCTGAACATTACAGAAGGTGGAACGTATTCTTTAACAGGGAGTGTGATCACGAAGGACAGCAGTGGCTGCTCCCGCTTCTTGTTTCCATGCTGGTCACAAGGTTGGTAAGCAGTTCTTGTGGTAGGGTGCTGCATACCCGCACCAGTGAGACTGACAACTGCTGGATTGCCGTTGCTACACGGAGACGAGCTGAAATTCATCTTATGACTTTCAAAGCAGCCCACAAGCGCTTGATTTCAAAGTTGGGGAGGGGGGGGGGGGGGGGGGACGAACGGGTAGCCAGTCTGTTCGAAGAATATATTCTCGTTCCAAAACCTGCCCTACCTGCGCTGGGCGCTACGGTAGCGCAATGTCATCCATAAAAATAAAGTTAGAACCGAATGCAACCCTGAAAAGACGGACATGAGGAAGGAGCACAATATCACAATAACATTGACCAGTAAGTGTACCGTGCTCAAAATTTCGAGGTGACTACACTCATACGTCATTATGCCTCCCCACATCACAATACTTGCACAACCAAAATGATCATATTCGAGAATACTCTACGTACGCTCGTATGGCGAAACGTGGAAACACGTAATACACCGGAAAAATGGCATAATGTATAAATAAAGTTTCAAGGCTGGTCTCAGCACACAAAATTTATTGATACTTTCGTACACTGGTCTAAAATTCTTCAAAATATTTGCTTTGAGAATCCACACACCACTGCCAAATGTGTTTCCCACTGCTGGTAAGCTTCCTGGAATTCCTTAACCGGAATGCTGTTCAAAACCCTAGTAGAAGCCTTTAGCACCGCTGTGACGCAGTCAAACTACTCCCCCTTCAGGTCTCTATTCATCCGAGAGAACAAGAAGAAGTCACTGGGGACAAGGTCTGGGCTATAGCGTAGCTGCGGCAGAGTTGCCGCGTTGAACCGGGTCAAAACTTCAGTAATGGCGAAGCAGGTGTGAACGGTGGCATTGTCATGGTTGACCACCCAGTCGTCTTTCTTCTCCAGGCGGACTCGGCGGACTCGATGCCTCGAACGGCAGACCACTCCAGTATAATACTGACCATTGACAGTCTGTCCGGCAGGCACAAACTCTTTCTGTATCATTCCTTTTGCGGCAATGAAAGCAATGCGCATGCTTTTCACACGTGACTAGTTCATGCGGGCTTTCTTCGGCTTTTGTAATGCGGAGGTGTGCCACTCCAAGCTTTGTCTCTTCGACTCTGGATCGTATTCGAAGACCCGGGTCTCATCATCAGTGACCACCTTGTCCAAAAAGCAGGTTCGGTTTGTAAACGTTCAGGCACTTCCTGCGAAACAGCCAGACGCCACTCCTTCTGTTCAACCGAGAGCATTTTAGGGACAACGTTTGGCGCACACTTTTCTCATCATGAGATCTTCTGTCACTAGCTGAAACACAGTTCGTTGATTCAAAACCACTTCATCTGCAATCATTCTGATACTGAGATGCCGGTCACTGTTTAAAACTTGACGCACTTTGGCCAGATTTTCATCAGTTCTGCTCGTTGAATGTCTTCTAGTGCGTTCATCGTCCTCCAAGTCTTCGCGGCCATCTTGGAACCTCTCGTGCCGCATGAAAATCATGATACGTGACATGACGTACTCGTTAGTGGCCTCTTGAATCATTTCGAACGTTTCCGTACCGGTCCTGTTCAGTTTTACACAAAATTTGATCGAACGCTGCTGCTCCAAGAAGCGCTGCATTTCGGACGCTCCAATTTCTCGACGACGTTTCGAAACAGGCACTCCCTGCACTCGTAATGTTTTCACACCAGCGTTTCGCCGGCGAATGCCGATAATTGGCTTGCTCACCCAAAACCCCACACCAACTGGCGCAGGTGGTGAGACCGGTCCGCGCACGCACTGCTACTCAGGAAAACAATCAGTCTTGAAACTTTATTTACACACCCTGTATATCAGGGGCATTCTAACCTCCAATTGTTAACGTTATTGTGACTCTGTACTCCTTCCTCACGCGTGTCTTTTCAGTGGTGCATTTGGCCCTGACTTCAGTTTTATGGGTGATAAAGAGAGATTACATCGAACTGCACTGGGCAGAGGATCTCTTGGAAGGACTTCTCCTCTTCGACGATTAGACTGGCATCCCCATTCCCCTGACTTAAATCCCATAGAGCACTTGTGTCATACATTAAGGAGACCATCTAGAAGTAATCAACGATACTAGTGGTGTAATGGAACGCCCTACCACAAGTACTCCTCATCAGCCTGGTGGCCAACGTGGAAACAAGCGGTCGAGCATGCACTGCCGTCCGTAGTAGTCACACATCCTGATCCGAAACAAGTCCCGCCTTTTGTAAAGTCCAACGAACATTAATTAATAGCGGTGACTTTAGTGCAATAACTGTCTTTGAATAAAAGGGTCATTTGTGTTCGTCTCATTCCATACTTCTTTTAGTTACCTTCTGTATTAAACTGTGGCGGTTCTTTCAATGTACGGTCCAGGTTACATCGAGTTGTTGTACTGGCTTTGACAAGTCTACCAAAGCCATTTTCGTCCCTAAGTTTCGCCACCAATGTAGTTAGTTCTCTTCGTTTTAATCGTTTTCAGCTACTTTGTGTTATCTTTTCCGGTTAGAGTGCTTCGTAATTTTTGTGTGTGGTGGATGTTAGTGACACGTATAATTTTATTTATTGTTGTCAACTTACTGTCATTGATATCCCTGCAGTTCACCGATGTTATGACTGGAAGCTGTGTCTTCAAGATATTCAATGGTATCCGAGGTTTCTATTTAAAATATGCTTCTTTCTAACGGGGTGAATTTTCATAGTGAACCTGGCGAGCCAATTAAATTCAGTTATTGGTATGAAACGAGCGGAAATGAGCGTCTGGCGTCAATGGCCGGGAGGCCCCTCGCGGGGCAGGTCCGGCCGCCATATCGCAGGTCTTATTACATTCGGCGCCACATTGGGCGACCTGCACGCCGGATGGGGATGAAATGATGATGAACACAACACAACACCCAGTCCCTGAGCGGAGAAAATCTCCGACCCAGCCGGGAATCGAACCCGGGCCCAGAGGACGGCAATCCGTCACGCTGACCACTCAGCTACTGGGGCGGACTCAGTTATTGGTGAGGGAAAACAGTAGCATCTGAACGTGGATGTCGTTAGACAGATGGCTAAATAAAGGTGTGGAACGTCACAAAGTGGCTATCAAAATGGAAATACCACCAAAGTGGAAGCTAAAACCGTCAGATTGTAATCAAATGTACTCCACGCTTCGATATAAATATGGTTGTCATTTCAGGGTTTATTAGGAAACACACTGATTTTTTCACATCCGGAAATTGCATTTGAATGTTCCTTGATTGCGAGAAGATTGTGTTATGCCTGCTTTCGTATGAGCCAGCTGCACAACGATGGGATTCACGATATCCAGTTTTATAGCGCTATGCGATAAGCTCGAAAAAAGTGTATGGAGCCTGTAGATGGCAAAATGAATTGCCGAAACCGGTTGCTTTCGAAATAAAATACAATATATCTTAAAGGGCACGGTTGTTGGTAAAGTTTATTGAATTGAAAAGTATATCAGAAAGTGTGTTGATCCACTGTGACGAGGTACAGCGGCTGGTCAAACATTTAATAAAGAAAGATAGAAGCAAATTAAGAAGTTGACTGCAGTCAAATCTTCGAAGGAAGCACTTGAGAATTTCCTACATCCAAAAACCTATCACCCCAGTAGGCCAATACCGATAGTTCCTGAGAGGAGCATGTAGGGCATGAAGGTGCCGGAACTGCTAGCGAAACTAAAATAAAATAACTTCTCAATTTGCGCTGCTGTTTGGTGAATTTCTTTGTTAAATACACACTAGCAAGTGTCGAATTTTGTTAGTGGAGACATCGTAGTTTAACGACAGTGGGACTGATCACTACGCGATATTACTGATCAAATTCGTATGGGCCCCAAGACAGGTCAAGTGAATATTGAATCAATGGCTTCTGTTGGCAGACACAAGGCCATGTGGACACGACTAGTGCTTGAGCGGAACGTTATACTAATGCCTAGGCCATGCAGGATCCCATAGCCATGTAACCTAAGGTAAATTAGTGAAGTTGATCGCCACTGTGTGATGACATCTAGTGGATTATGGGCTGTCAGCACCGTCATTGATGCTTCCCATGAAAGGGCGGTGGACAGTGGCTGCATGATTGGCATCATGTCGGCTTCTCAGAAGAGCCCCAATTTTGCATGGACATATCCGTGCATGGACGTCCTAGGTGAATAAACGTTGACTGATACTGACAGGAGCCATCACCATAAGGTCGCTGCTCCTGAGATGACTGTGTGTGGTGCCACTGTGTACACAACTCCAGCACCTGTCGTCTACATAGCCCGTAATGTGGACATCAGCCGTGACATCTCCGATGCGCCCAGTGGCTGTGCCATACATTCCAAGTGTCGAAGAGAACTAACTACTTTAGTGGCGAAACTTAGGGATGAAAATAACTTTCGTGGACTTGTCAACGCCAGAACCACAACTCGATGTAGCCTGGACCGTACACTGAAAGAAAAAGCTACAGTGTAATACAGAAGGTAAGTATTGCAGTAAGAGCACGCAATACAGAACATTGTCCATGCTGGCTTCACCTGCAACGATATGGTGGTTGTTTGAGTGTGACCCTCACTACCATGTCCCTAGATCTTTCATACAATGAGAACTCTAGTCACGGGCCACCGAAAAACTAGCAAGCCATCATAGTCCAGCCACTACGTTATTGAACTCTGGGTTGGACTTCAAACAGAACGTTGTTACGTACCTGCCTCTATAACCCAAGTTCAGTTCAATTAGACCCGCAGAATACAACATTGCTGCCAGATGTGGCAGCTCTGTGTACTAATCTTCGCATCCTATGTATTCCTTAATGCCTATAATTTTTAGTAGTGTGTTTGTTTTGTCCTACTATATACATGCAACAAATAAAATTTTATTATAGCTGTCCTTTTTTGGTGTCGCAATTTCAACGTTCAGCAGTGTATACTGAGATGACAGAGTAATGCAATGCCTCCCAATATGGTGTCGGACCTCCTTCTGCCCTACAAAGAGCAGCCCGTAGACTCAAGAAGTCGCTGGAACTCCCCCGCAGCAATTCTGAACCATACTTCCTCTATAGCCGTCCGTAATTGCGAAAGTGTTGCTGGTGCAAGATTTTGTGTGCGAACTCATCTCCTGACTACGTCCCATTGATGTTCGAACTGTCCAGAATGTCCTTCAAAACAATCGCGAATAATTGTGACCCGGTGACAGGATGCAGTGTCATCAATAAAAATTTCGTCATTGTTTCGGAGCATGATGTTTATGAATGGCTGCAGATGATCTTCACGTAGTCGAACATAACCATTTACAGTCAGTGATTGGTTTATTTTGACCATAGGACCCAGGTCACCCCATGTAAACATTGCCCACATTATTATGGAGCCATCTTCAGCTTGCACAGTGCCTCGTTGACAACTTGTTTACATGGCTTCGTGGCGTCTGCGACGCATTCGAATTCTACCATCAGATCTCAGTAAGTGAAATCGGGACTCATCTGACCAGGCCACCGTTTTCCAACCGATATGGTCATGAACCAAGGAGAGGCGCTGCTGCCGATGTCGTGTTATTAGTACGCAGACTAGGGACGGTCGTCCGCTGCCGTAGCCCACTAACGCGAAATTTCATCGCCCTGTTGTAACGGATACCTTCATCGTATGTCCCACACTGATGTATACGGCTATTTCACGCAGTGTTGCTTGTCTATTAACTCTACGCAAACGCCGCTCTCGGTCGTTAAATGAAGGTTGTCGGCCACGGCGTTGTCCATGAAATGCTTAAAATTTGGTATTCTCGGCATAGATCCGACACTGTGGTTTCCGGAATGTAATTAACTATGTCCGAAATGGATGTACCACGCGTGTAACTACAAGTACCGTTCCGCATTCATAACATGTTAAGTTCCGTCGTGCTGCCATAATCCCGTCATACGTCCATAATTGTACCTTGTCTACGCTTCACTGCCGCCTTCTGCATATGTGGATATCGCTAGCCCAAGACTTTCGTCATCACCTTGGTTAAGTTTCCAAGCCCTCCAGTGGAAGAGTATTTCCAGGAATTTTTCTTGCTACTTGCATTGTTCAGTTTGTTCCACATTACTTAGAAACCCCATTTCTCTACATCAGTAGTTTATCCACTTACTGGAAAAATAAACTATGACAAGTGAAACACAATATCAAGTTACAGCTAATGATTAAAAGCAGCTTTAATGGTTGGTACAAGATGCCAAATCATTGTAAAATGGGATGCCGCTTCGAACAGTCAGAGCAATCAAGTAACAAACGACGATGTTACAGTTAAATTCTTGGTACTTAACACTGAACCGGAGAAAACATAATTGAAACGTCCCCTTAGAAAAATTAGTGAATTACTGTGCTGGTAAATCCCATACGTTATTTGATTTTCAAACAGCTGAGCAGAACTGAACGTACTCCGACATTTCGCTCTTTACCTATTCTGATCAACACTAAACTGACACACAATATTTTTAGCGCAACGCAATCTGACTTTCAAAAATCCCCACAAAAGAGTGGCCCTGACTAACATTAACCTATACCTTTCACAAATCACTTACCTCTAAAAAATCTTCGTACTCGAACTACTGCAATACAGCGAGCGGCAATACTGCCAGCTAAATAAAAGATTCTAACTACTGATAGGCATAGTTAGCAAATGAAAGATTTTGATAGAGATCAAACAATGTATTTACCTTAATAGTGTTGAAAAGTCATAATATATATAGCAGCCAGTGATTTTCTTACAGAGCGCTACGTGGCGTTACCAATATAAAAATCTAAACAGCCTACTTACATAATGAACAAATAATTATGACACACGGTACAAATTTCAACAGAAATCGAACGAACTATCGGTGTGCCCGAATAGTGTATCTATGATGAACCTTGTGTGGTAAATTAAACATTAATGACAGCTGTTTCTTCTTCAGCATGGGCAAACTCCAAGAATTATCAATAGCCAAATTCAGCCATCCAAAAACATTTAGTTACTATATATGTAGTGTACAGCAGCCAAACTCAATGTTACTTGTGACCACTACTGTTTACACCATGTCTGATAATGACTGAAATACGCTGGAAATTTGTGGTCTATTTTTCTGATACCTTTATAATCAGTAATTTCACTTGTTAAACACACAGTGTTTTATATGTGTCCTGATTCAGGATAGCCATGAAAACTGCATGACACACAATAATTGAACCTGTCACCTGCAAGTACTTTCACTTAACAAATTGAGAGGATATTGGAAATGTTCTTCTCCCTGTAAGTATTTATTTCTCAATAGTTAGGACAAATACGCTTAAGTTTCAATAACCTTTCACCGTGCGGGGTAGCCGAGCGGTCTAGGGCGCCTTGTCACGGTCCGTGCGGCTCCTCCCGTCGGAGGTTCGCGTCCTCCGTGGGGCATAGGTGTGTGTGTTGTCCTTAGCGTAAGTTAGTTTAAGTTAGATTATGTAGTGTGTAGGCTTAGGGACTGATGGCTCAGCACTTTATCCCCATAAGACTTTACCAAAAATTTTCAAATTTCAGTAACCTTTCAAGATCCAATAAATAGAATAAGGATATTTAATTCTCAGTTACTTTTTGTGAAGCATCCTCTGGCGAATCCGTAACTCGTCGTCTAGGGGCTAGCGATGCTGCTCTGGATCACGGGGTCCCGGATGCGATTACAGGCCTCTTTGGGGACTTTCTCTGCCTGGGGGCTGGGTGTTTGTGTTGTCCTCATCATTTCATCATTATCATCACCATTCCTGACAGAGGCTAGATTCGACTCTTTAAAAATTGGACTGAGGAAAAACTAGGACTTTGTACGGGCGCTGATGACCACGCAGTTGAACGTCCTACAAAACAAACAACATCATCCTGTGGCGACATCTCGATAAAGCAGCCTCTGCGAACGCATATCTGTCAGTCTGGCGTGTGGTCGGGCTAATAATGATAACAAATCGCATAATGAATGATCGTCGATAAACAATTTGATAAAAGGATATAACTGCTGAAGGCAACACATAGAATTTTGGAAGACACTACTTCGAACCTGTCGCGGAATT
The DNA here is from genome assembly GCF_021461395.2 of Schistocerca americana. Classification (NCBI taxonomy): domain Eukaryota; kingdom Metazoa; phylum Arthropoda; class Insecta; order Orthoptera; family Acrididae; genus Schistocerca; species Schistocerca americana. The sequence continues at coordinate 956,772,744 of NC_060119.1, read as the reverse complement.
TGGAAGCCAACATTTCATGTCGTGCTAGGCAAAGTTGTTAACCACACTTAGAAGCATGTTCCGGTCACCCCGTTTTTTGCTGCTGTTGTGATAAATGTAGCGATTTCAGACGGCAATGGCGCCGGCGACATTCCTTGGCGCCGCTCGGGATTAGCTGAGTGGTCTGAGGCTCCGCAGTCATGGACTGTGCGGATGGTCCCGGCGGAGGTTCGAGTCCTCCCTCGGGCATGAGTGTGTGTGTGTTTATCCTTAGGATAATTTAGGTTAAATAGTGTGTAAGCTTAGGGGCTGATGACCTTAGCAGTTAAGTCCCGTAAGATTTCACACACATTTGAACATGTTTGAACATTCCTTGGCGTCGTAAGAGCTGCGGAACAACTCGGTGAGGCAACCAAGAGGCAAGAAGCGTCAGATGAATTGTGTGATGAAGTGCCTGATGAAGACACCAAAGAGACTGAACTCTCTCGTGCAGTCTCTTACAGTGCGACGGCATCTGTCGAGGAAAACTCGCGTTTTCATTACAGTCTATCCCTGACTGGCTGGATTCTATTCTTGGCAAGCTTCGATCACAGAAAATGCTTCTCTTAGAGCACGTAAACCCTTCCCTGGAGTAACTTGGCTAACCAATGATATTTTCCTAACAGTTTCCTCGAAAAAAGTCGTCTCTCACTATGTCTGTTTCTTCAGCCAATGAGTGAACTTTCTTCCGGAATTTCTGTGCTGGCGGTCACTCTGGGAAACAGTTCCATTTGAACCGATGTCCACATTTCTTACGGTCTTAGACAAAATTTTTCCCGTAAGAGCTGCGCATGCCGTGGCATCCCAGGGTTTGAAAGATTCGAGGCTTCTTTTCATCTGCCCGGCAATTGCCGAGTGTAATTTCTATATTCAGCAGGTAATAGCGACCTCTCACTAGGATTGCTCCTCGCTCCATCTGATAAAACGTTTTCGAAAACGGTCGCTCCGGGCCTGCATGCTCTTGACCATTGTGTGACCGCCACCCAACATCAGCCCTTCCCCAAAGAAGAGAAGGGGGCACCTGGCTGTCCCGGCATTCGGATCATGGCCATGTCATCCAGTTTACTTCCAAAGCATTTTCTTACTCCCAGATAGCATGCAAATCCAATTTTATACTACTGAGAGTAACGACCAATCATTCACATAAGCTAATTAGGCAGGGAGAGATTTGGTCTCTAATTTGAATTTTGTGAATTTACACATATTGTATACCTGTTCCGAGAAACGATCGCATAACAATATCAACAATTCAGCGTTTGCGGACATATTATTGTCTGTCTCTTTCCTCCACAGTCGTTTCAATTCGATTCAAAGACCTCACCACCATTGCTTATCAGTTGCTTTTAATGGTTTTCATGTAGAGTACTGTGTTCCTTATTCCATCATTTTGATTACAAATCGCTGAGCGTCAGTTGGATGATACATTTGAGCACAGTATTCATACCGATGCAAATTAAGCAAATAATTGAGAGTATATCTTTACTCGCCCTACACGTAGTTATACTTAGGGCAAAGATAAATTCTGTCTCATTTACTTCAATTTACTGTTTTCTGGGTACTGTTTGCCGACAGCGTAGGCAAAAATTAACTCGTTTGGTGGATTGTATTTCCCGTTGCTTCATGAAATGAAACACTGCAGTCTTTTGGGAAACCACAGGAAACGGTATTCGCAAACACAGAGGCGTAAATACAGAATATCTGTAATTGTTGCAGCAATTCTCCGACATCAACTGACCGCTTCATCGTTCTACTTATAATTAAGACGAAGCTATTAACAGGTAGCAAGTAATATAAATCAGTTTCTTATTGCCTAAACAAAAGACCTGACAGTAAGTACTTACAGTTAAAACAACGATGACGGTAGGAGATCTCTGGAAAACATAATTTCTTTACGGGCTCGTTAATTTAGTGACATAACTTTGGTGTCTCACAAGTCGAAATGTTTTCTTATTTTATCTGTAACATGGTTCTGTATAATTAGTAAGTATATCTGCAGCGTGCAGGTTCCGTCTTTTATATATTACACTGATTTGTGACTTTCTGTAAATTCTTCTACCTAATAATACCTGCACTCAGCTACATGATATTTTATTTGATATGGATGACATTACCTTCATAAATCATACTAACAGTTATAGGTAAGATACTACGTATGGATCTTTGTATTGTATAAATGAAATTTATTCGGATAATGTTTTCTCTCAGAGTAACAAGAGACAGGTCCAGAAATGCTAGAGTTGAAACGCCTAACCACTGGCATTAGGTAAAAGAAGGCTAACTACGAAGACAACACTTTTCATTGGTTCACATTGAAAACAGCACATTAAATAACAACTGAAAGATAACTGCTCTCTCATCTGACAATTTCTTTAAATATTTTCATAATCCAAAACGTAAGACAGACGCCCCTTTATTTACTATATCATGACACTTCATAATTAACGCTATGTACACAAATCGATTCCAAACAGAAAAAATTGGGTAGCTACATTTACGGGGCTAGTAACAAAAAGGAACTCGTACAATTATTTCTGGAATGATTGCGGAAGAAGTATATGGTATAAAACTGGAACCATTAAGAATTTGTTCTACATCGTAAAGAGAGAAACAGAAAATAAGTTTAGAAAAAAAGTAAGTAACTATCAATCTCTTGTTTCATACATGCAAAATATTCAATGAACTTATAAGCGAGCATAGAAATTTATTCAGGTGAAAGAACAATCTGACTTTATAAACTGTAATAAAAATGAACTTATTCATAAAGCGGAAGAATTAGTAGAAACTGTGAGAATACAGGGGGAATATTCGTTAACAGAAGATATCTTGCTTGCCTTATTTTTTTCTGATGCAGCTGTGCACTTTGTTTCTGGTGCAGTTTAACAACGAAATAAGGAAATCAATAACAGAAGTTTCAAAGACTCTCTGAAATTCAATTGTGATAAGACTAAAACATTGTGTAAACGAAACATTTCAGCTTATAAATAAAGCTGCAGAAGCAATTGACATATTTTTGTATATATCTGTACGAAATATCTGCAAAGGACATTCAAGGAAATTGGACATAAATAGAGGTGCAATGAATACAACTTCCAAGAAACCTCTGGTAACAGAAGAAATACTCAAGAATCAAGTACAAACAGGCTCAGGGAAAGATAGACATACAGCGATGTAAGTCACATAGGGGTGAAATAAATTGTACATATATAAGAAGCTAAATGAAATAGCTGGAAGAAACATGTGAAGAAATAGGAAGAGAAATGAATGTCTGAAGGACACAGTCAGCTTATTGAAAAATCGAAACCACCTTCGATGATACTAAAAGCAAAGGATTCAGCATTAAATGTGCAAGAGGTATTCCACTCTTAAACGTAACGCAGAGAGAAAATATGTGAAACTCATACATGAAACTCCTCTTGAAGCGGGAGAGACTGTCGGATGACTTGATAGAAGAAGAACTGGGAAAGGATGTGGATGACATAGGTGATCCAATACTAGAGTCAGGCTTGCAGTGAGATAAGGAGAAAGATCTAGATAATTTCCACGTAATTTCTGAAATCACTGGGGAAGTGTCTACAAAATGGCTATTCAAGTTGATGTGTAAAAAAAATGTGAGAGAGTATAGACATACCATCACACTTCCAGAAAAATATCATCTACACAATCTGGAAGACAGCAAAATTTAGATAAGAGAGAAAAGTACGGTAGAATCAGTTTACTAGCTCTCACATCAAAATTTCTGGAAATAATAATATATATAGAAAAACGTAAAACAAAATTGAAGATCTGTTGAATGACGTTCAGTTCGGCTTGCGGAAACGTATAAGCATCAGAAAGGAACTTCTCACGTTGCTATTGGAATTGAACACAAAACTTCAGGGACATCAGAACATCTTCAGAAGATTTGCCGTCCTAGAAAAAGCTTTCTGCATTGTAAAATTCTATACAATGTTCGAAATAATGAGTAAGCGTTAGGGGAAGGTTGGTAATTTTCGCTATATACACAACCCAAGAGAGAAAAGTAAAAATTGAAGACAAAGAACAACTAAAAATGGTAAATGGATTCATTCAGTTTTTCGCTCCTACTTTTTAGTGTTTACCTCAAAAAGGCGAAATGAAAGAAATTAAAGATGTGTTATGGAATGGAATTCAAACTGAGGGTGAAAGAATATCAAATATAGAATCTGATGGTGCTATCCTGAGTGGACCTGACACAGAACTACAGGACATACTGAACGAGATGAACAATCTACCAAGTATGAAATGAGAGTAAGCCGCTCCAAGACGAAGATAATGAGAAACAGCAGAAATGATATTAGTGTTTAAATTAGCATCAAAACCAGAGATTGAAAAGTAGATGAAATGAAGTACTTCTGCTATCTTGTAAACAAAATAGCGCAAGATCGATGAAGCGAGAAGCACAGAAAAAACAGACCAGCACAGGAAAAGAAGGCATTCCTAGCAAACGACATCTGTTAGTATTTGACACCAGCCGTAATTTGAAGCAGAAATTTCTGATTATGTATGTCTGGAGCACAACATTGTATTGAAGTGGATCATAGCCTGTGGGAGTGGGTGAGAAAAGAGATTTTAAATGTTTAAGATATGCTGCTGTAGAAAGGTACTAGAAAGTAGGTGGTCAGATGAGAAAGTAGGAGGAGCGCATGCAAACGGTTAGGATAGAAACATGTGAAAGTCATTGACAAGAAAACAGAACATGATGAATGGACATGTGTCAAGGCTTACTTGGTGTAAAGGTTAGTTGTAAAGGATAAAAATTGTAGAGGAATGCCGAGATCGGAAAATAACTTGGAAATAATTGAGGATGTTGGGTGTATTTGGTGTTCTGAGATTAAGAGAATGGTACTCAAGAGGAAGTCGTGGTGGATCGCATCAAAAACAGTATGATAGGAGTGTCCTTCTGGAACAGTTCTTATTACTGGCTTCGCTGTCATTGGAAGGTCTCTAATTAACAGTCACAGTCCAACACGGGCACAAATTTTCAGTCTAGTGTGTACATAGATCAAGAGTATATGGATAGTAGCACACGGATTTTTAATTTATTTGTTTATCGTTACGCTAAAAAAAGGAAAAAAAGTACGTAGTACCACGCAGCGTCATAATGGTCTGTACCTTTACTACGACGTTACGACACGTTTAGGACCGTTGGAGATGAATTAGTTGCTTTATTGCCACGAAATTTCCCTCCACACTCGGCCAGATTGTTATTCATACAGCATGTCGCATTATGCTGATGCGAATAGCTTCACCCAGTCTCTAGGCTACCAATCGGCGCTGTAGAGGTTCTCACAGGAGAGGAACTCGTGGCGGGCTGCATGAAACTAGTCGGATGATAGACGAAAAACAAAAGAAAAGAAAAATCAGCAGCAGAAAGTAATGGCTAAATAATAACAATCAAAGAGTGAAAATACTGTGGGGTTATTCTGGTAAACAGCAGAATTTACGAAACGAAACATACATTGTGTGTGAAAAGTGAAGCCCCTGCCGATGTGTTTCACTAGTTTCCATCGTTGATAGTGTTGAGTGGTACTTAAGTAAATAAATTAGTGAAATCAAAATGAAGTAGAAAATATAATATAAATGAAAAACTTGGTTTAGTTTAGAGAGTTACATACTGGCATTCAGAGGGCAGAACAGAAGAGACAATGACCGTGAAGTCAGCAAGTTCCACATAAGCGGACGCTGTCGATTCAGCCATCAGGGTATCGCCCGACCGGCTCACGTGTTTCTCAGTCGTCACATGTGATCAAAGGCCCTCGCCAACATTCCAAGAGCCAATGACCGACGTTAAGAAAATTCTTCGGGAAGCTTCTCATCGTGACAGAAGAGGCAATGACCGTGAAGTCGTTCACCTCCAGTAAACTGAAGTGAATAAATACGCGAGGCGCAGTGGGCCCGACAGACGAAGACGAGGACGGAGACGGAGACGGAGACGAGAGACGAAGAACACGAAGAAGTGAAGAAGCGTAGCAGTTGTTTTCAGTCAGTTTTGCTGCTGAAGACCGTCATGCGAGAAGAGACTGCATCATGCACAGACGCACCAAGTTCGCCGCTGTAATGGAATAGCAAGCAGCAGCCGCGGCGCCAGAAGACAGAAGTTATAAGGTATTTGAAGTCTGGTTTTTACATACCCGGGTGACTCGTGACGACGGGAAGGAGACGGCCTCACATCAGCAGTCATCTGTGAGCTGTGATGAAGACCTGACAGCCGAAGACTGGCAAGCAGGAGTTCGTGGTTCGAATCCGGGACACTGGCCTTCCCCCGCCACGCCGCTCCGCTGGCCGACGCACAACACGCGCGGCCGCCTAGAGAAGAGAAACACTGGGACGCCACATTCAAGGTATCACCATCCGATGAACGACTTCGCTCGCAATAATTAAACGGGCCACCTCGCGCTGCGCGTCTCCAGTCAGCTGGGCGAGACGGCGACACGAGATACACACTGCCACGCGTAATCAGACGCCGCCGCCGCCGCCGCCGCAGCAGAAGACTTCGCAAAGGCACAGCTGCCGCTCTCCGAGCCAGAACATCGAGTAAGATACAATTGTACGAAACTTTCAATAAAAGTTATCTTACGTAATAATGCTGTTTCATTCTACCTCACACCCGAGCCAAGGAAGAACCTTTCCTGCCCACATATTGTTAAGAGAGAAAAGTTAATTTATTTAATATTTTCACCCTGACAGAATGTATTTTCAGCAGGAGTACGATGTTTTAGGTGCGATCGACAGGGACATATAGCAAAAAACTGCAGAAAACCTCAGTGCACTAATTGTCAAAGAATAGGTCACACATTCAAGGAATGCAGGTCTAAGAAAGTTTTTGGAAATAGAAATCAGTTAAACTCCAACGGGAATGTCGGAACCGCCGCCAGGCGTTCCCAATAAAATTTCATGCCATTAAGGCTACTGTGAAGGCGGAATGCTGGTTATCTGCTACCATAAAGGATAAAGAGGCAAGGATACAGGTGGATACAGGCGCAAACGTATCAATAGTGAGCAATGAATGTATTGGAGAAAAGAAATATGACCCTCCAAGGTATAGGTTGAGTGGAGTACGAGGAGGTACAGTGAAGTCATTAGGATGTACATCAATGAGTTTCTATATTCACGGTGTACAATTTCAAGAAGATGTAGAAGTGGTAACAAAGGTAACTGACGGGTACGACGCGATCCTAGGGTTGGATTTCCTGAATAAACATCACGCTAAAATCGACCTCAGACAGCAAACTGTAGAACTTAGCGGAATAGTGTTTCAGCTAGGTGACACCGCTGCAAAGGGCCCGCTGCCGCAAGATTTCCCTGACCGGAAGGCGAAATCAACTATACTGCGTGCAACGTCCTTGAAGGTTGATTCGCGGGATCGGATACCATCTGGCTCAGGAAAACTTTTCTGGATGACCGTTGACCCCAAGGTACCTACAGATACAGTGTGTCTAATAGAGCCATTAGAGGAAAATAAGGAATTAGATGTATCACATTGTTTTGTACGTAGAAGTGTTGTACGGGTTCAAGACGCTGAGGGAGAAAGAAAAGTACCGGTACATATTGACAATTTCGGAGTGGAGGACAAAGAGTTGCATAAGGGAATATTAGTAGCTACAGTCAGTACTTTTGAAGGAGAAGATTTCATTTGGTCAGATATTAATGATGGTCAGAAACCAGACGCCTATAAAACCGCATTACGCCAGAAGATTGAGCATTTGAAAGGAAAGGATAGAGACACGATAGAAGCAGTCTTAGTTGAGTTCCAAGATTTATTTAATGCAGAAGGTCCATTGCCAGCAACAGATATCACACAGCGTAGGATTCCAACAGGAAATAGCCCCCCAGTTTATAGGAGGCCTTATAGAGTTCCGCATCACTTACAGCCAGTACTGGATGAATTTTTAGAACTGCATCTAAAAGATGGAATTATAGAATATTCTGATTCGCCTTATAATTCAAATATTGTAATTATTCCAAAGATGTCTCCCGACAGTACGAAACGATATAGATTTTGTTGTGACTACAGGCACCTTAACAAACAAACCATCTCAGATGTTTATCCTCTTCCAAACATTACAGATATCGTTGACAGTTTGGGTAAAAGTAAATACTTTTCAACAATCGATCTATGTAGCGGATATCATCAATTGGAAGTTGCACCTGAAGATAGGCATAAAACAGCATTTTCTACCCCTGGAGGCCACTGGCAATTTAAAAGAATGCCTTTCGGTTTGAAAAATGCACCAGCAACTTTTCAAAGTCTACTCGATGGAGTATTGCGAGGACTCAAAACTCAGCAATGTTGTGTATATCTAGACGATATTATTGCATTCTCCAAAGACATTAATGAACATGCTGTGCGTCTTCTTAATGTTTTCCAGAGACTTAGAAAAGCTAAATTAACATTAAATATGGAAAAATGTAGTTTTGCATTGACAGAGGTTACATACCTATGGCATGTCATTAGTGAAAAAGGAATTAAAACAGATCCTCGATTAATTTCGGCAGTTAAGGACTTCCCAACATCACAACGCGTTAAGGAAGTACAAAGTTTCATTTGTCTCGGATCGTATTACCGAAAATATGTTCTAAATTTTGCTGAAATTGCCCGACCCTTAACCCAATTATTGAAAAAGGGTGCAAAATTTCATTGGTCTGAAGATTGTGAATCAGCGTTTCAAACCCTTAAAGATAAGTTAACACACAGTCCAGTATTAGCCTACACAGATTATAATAAAGAATTTATTTTATCCTGTGACGCAAGTGGTCATTCAGTAGGAGTTGTTTTGAGTCAGAATAGTAATGGCGCGGAACACCCCATAGCCTTCGCTTCGAGACAACTAACAACAGCAGAAAGAAATTATTCCATAACGGAGAAAGAATTATTAAGTGTTACTTATGGCATCAAATACTTTAAATGCTACTTGTATGGTAGGAAATTCAAGGTTATTACAGACCCCGCAGCTTTAAAATGGTTGCTTGGATTAAAGGATCCATCTAGTCGTCTTACCCATTGGGCCCTATGTCTTTCCGAAATGGATTTCGAAGTTATCCATAAACCAGGCAAAAAACACATGAATCCAGATTGTCTAAGTCGGAAAATAGCACTTTAGGAAGCAAAAGGCCGAGATACTGAGGACTGGAGAAAGGCACAAGATGAGGATACAGAATGCAAAAAATACGCAACTCAAAAACAATTTTGCTTTGAAGATGGTGTATTATGCCGTAAAACAAAACTTGGACCGCGAATTGTTGTTCCCCAACACCTTAGACAAGAAATAATGGCTGAGGCCCACGATCATATCCTTGCAGGACACGGTGGACAGCGGACAACCGAAAGATGTGTAGCAGAGCGATTTTGGTGGCAAACCAGAAAGCAGGATGTTGCGCAGTACGTTCGTAATTGCATTGCGTGCACACAAGGAGTTGAACTCTCCCGTTTAAAAATACCCTTACAGAGGCTCCCCGAGGCGTCATGTCCATTTCAAATCTGTGGACTGGATCTCTACGGGCCATTTCATAAAACACCTGCTGGTAATAAATATGTTCTTACGATTATAGATCACTTTTCACGCTACCTAGCTATGGTGAGTCTCCCAGATCAGCAAGCAAATACAGTTGCCCAAGCTTTAGTTAACAACTGGATACTTAAATTTGGCGTACCTGAAGCTATTATCACAGATCAGGGATCTAATTTTATGTCTGAACTAATGAAACAGCTATGCCACTTACTAAAAATACGCAAATTACGCACAACTCCGTTACACCCTCTGTGCAATGGACACACAGAAAGAGTTCATCAGACAATTGGCAAGATGCTTAGTTATTATATTAACGAACAACATTCTAATTGGGATCCGTATTTACCAATAATCGTGTCGGTATACAACGCCAAAACGCATGAAGCAACTGGCATGTCACCTTATGAAGTGGTCTATGGGAGAAAAATGCCGTCCCCTTTTGATGTAATCAGGCAGAAAAACGGAAAAGTCGGAGAAACAGTAATAGATTTCAGTCGAATGATGAAGGATGTATGGAAAAAGATTCAAAAATCTAATACAAAGGCTTTGGAACGACAGAAATGATTAGGTAATACCCAAGCTAAATATCCAAATTACAAAATCAGTCAGTGGGTGATGCTGTCAACTCCATAAATTGCGAAAGGAAAAACGAAGAAATTTGTAACAAACTACAGAGGTCCTTATCAAATTATTGAGATCACGTCACCAGTCAACATTAAATTGCAATTGCCCACCCAAACTACCATTGTGCATGCAAGTCGTTTAAAGCCTTTTAAGGGCGATCCAGACGTAATTCCTTCAACAATAGTGTCTGCTTTTCCGAAGGGTGGAGGAAGTACCCGAAAAGGAAAAAGAGTGGCCACGCCAGCATAACATACAAACATGGCACTGTACAATCTTCGACCAAGAGTGCGAATGTCCTAGTGGAATCTTAGTAGACTGTGGATAATATACAAATGTAAATAATTAATACATGATAATGGTTTAATTTTTAAGAAAGAAAAGTTGAACGTAGAAACATGTAGATCTTGTAGTTAACAATGTATTCCTTCTTTTCTTTGCTTTTGTTTTTACTAGGTTCGTAGGTCCATAACCATGTTGTTTGCTTTTTTCAGAAAACGCCATGCAAGCATTTCCTACACAAAACCTATCCTACCTCAATGACTCCCTTGACAGTTCCCTTCTGAAGTCATTAGATATGTTAATAAACTCACAGCAAGGCAAAATTGATGCCAATGTTATGATGCAACATGTCTTAAAATTAAAAAGTGAACACAAAATTAAAAGTACAAATTTAGGAACTGGTATATCTGGAACCTTTGTGTTGGTGTTTCTGCTTTGTACAGTTTTCTTTTATTTAAGACGAAAAAATAAGCTAATTATAATATACCACTTCATTAAATACCTGTTCATTAGATACCACACTCTTAACTGGTGTACTTCAGTGGTTACTTTTCAGCATTAGTGTATTAATTTTGTTTATCGTACTTCAATCTTTATGAAACAGTCTCATGTTAAAATAAACAATACTGTAAACAAGATATTCTTGCATTAATATAGCGTAGATTGAACAGGTGTTGCTATTGAAGTTTCTAAGTGAATAATCTATTTTTGTTTATTCATTGTCATCAAGATTTGTTACACTTATTACAATGAATTATGTGTGAACTATGTGATTCATAAGCGTACAGTGCATTTGTAAAGTGATAAAGTATTTTCAACATACTTCATGTGAAGCGTGTGTAATCTTCTAAGTCGAGAGTTTTCATTGGTTGTGTTAGTGCTTTTGCCATGTGAAGAGTGGAGGAATGTTGAGTGGTAAATTCAAGGCGAATTTCCCCGAAGGGTGGAGGAATGTTGAGTGGTACTTAAGTAAATAAATTAGTGAAATCAAAGTGAAGTAGAAAATATAATATAAATGAAAGACTTGGTTTAGTTTAGAGAGTTACATAATGGCATTCAGCAGGCAGAACAGCAGAACAGAAGAGACAATGACCGTGAAGTCAGCAAGTTCCACATAAGCAGGCGCTGTCAATTCAGCCGTCAGGGCATCGCCCGACCGGCTCACGTGTTTCTCAGTCGTCACATGTGATCAAAGGCCCTCGCCAACATTCCAAGAGCCAATGACCGACGTTAAGAAGATTCTTTGGGAAGCTTCTCAACGTGACAGAAGAGGCAATAACCGTGAAGTCGTTCACCTCCAGTAAACTGAAGTAGATAAATACGCGAGGCGCAGTGGGCCCGACAGACGAAGACGAGGACGGAGACGGAGACGGAGACGAGAGACGAAGAACACGAAGAAGTGAAGAAGCGTAGCAGTTGTTTTCAGTCAGTTTCGCTGCTGAAGACCGTCATGCGAGAAGAGACTGCATCATGCACAGACGCACCAAGTTCGCCGCTGTAATGGAATAGCAAGCAGCAGCCGCGGCGCCTGAAGACAGTAGTTAAAAGGTATTTGAAGTCTGGTTTTTACATACCCGGGTGACTCGTGACGACGGGAAGGAGACGGCCTCACATCAGCAGTCATCTGTGAGCTGGGATGAAGACCTGACAGCCGAAGACTGGCAAGCGGGAGTTCGTGGTTCGAATCCGGGACACTGGCCTTCCCCCACCGCTCCGCTCCGCTGGCCGACGCACAACACGCGCGGCCGCCTAGAGAAGAGAAACACTGGGACGCCACATTCAAGGTATCACCATCCGATGAACGACTTCGCTCGCAATAATTAAACGGGCCACCTCGCGCTGCGCGTCTCCAGTCAGCTGGGCGAGACGGCGACACGAGATACACACTGCCACGCGTAATCAGACGCCGCCGCCGCCGCCGTCGCCGCTGCCGCAGCAGAAGACTTCGCAAAGGAACAGCTGCCGCTCTCCGAGCCAGAACATCGAGTAAGATACAATTGTACGAAACTTTCAATAAAAGTTATCTTATGTAATAATGCTGTTTCATTCTACCTCATACCCGAGCCAAGGAAGAACCCACCCTGCCCACATGTTGTTAAGAGAGAAAAGTTAATTTATTTAATATTTTCACCCTGACAGAAAGCTTTAGAATGCTCATCCTGACAATTGACAGCCTCAAAAGAGAAAGCCCAGTAACATTTAGTGACAGAAGTGTTGTTACAATAGTATTAACTTAACTTAGCATACAAAACACTCAAACCCACGTTTCTCAGTGTTCAGCTGAATTATGCATCATGAAAATCACAAAGAAAGACAAGCAAACAATCGTGTGGATCAGGGAGCCAACTTGGGCTGTAGGGGTGATTTTGAATGTAATGAGAACGAAATTCAGGCAAAAACAACTTTGTCCACTTACTATCGAACCATCTGTCGACAAGGTCATTAACTGCTTGAAACCAAGATAGAGGAAACGACCCGCATTATTATATGGACAATAAATATTTGTATACCTTCATAATATGTTTACAAAGCTCCACAAACAGATGTCAACAGGAATATCGCGTCCAGTAATAACTTCTAAGTTGTAATGAAATGTAATGGATATATCGAAAGACCTAAGATACTGTAGTGCAAGACTGAGATTCTCTGATGTTTAATACAAGTATGATGTGTAAATATATCTAGTCCATCATATTCATTCACTGCTGAAATAATTACTCACATCAGTAAATTGCTTAATCCAAAACGATAATACCGCATCCACGCCGACTGAAATTTCGAGCAACGTTTCCTTCTAAATACCTACTACAGTTCATAAATGACCTTATTTGTTACTACGGAGCAGTAGTGAATTGCATTTGTAAGAGAGTAAGGACTTGCTACTCTCCGCCACCATCACAAACTGGAAAAGGCTCTTGACATGGTATAGCATATTATCCTAATTGGAACCAGCGAGATTTCGTACACACAATCACAAGAGGCACTCTGGATGCCAGGAAATTAAGTGAACGTTCACTTTGTTTCATTTCAGTCCAGTATGAAGTCAAATGCCACATTACCAGTAGCATATTCGTCCACATCTGGTAATGGCATAAATCATCTTATTCCCCGTAAGTGGTTCTCGTTTCTCTCCAGTAATGACCTTATTTATGCCACTGTAGAGTTCGGTGTAGTTTCGTCGACTATACACCAACGAGGGAGCTTTCTGAGAGCTCGCGACCCCTCTTGTTCTGCACGGACGCCGATGGTGGCGGCAATCTCGCTCGCAGTGGGCCGCCGCCGGCTGCTGTCCACGTGATTAATGGCCACGGTCTCCGTGGCGCGTCGCCACGTGTCATCCTCGTGTCCTCCCCTGAGCCAACTAGGGACCGCGGCTAAACTTGGGGGCAAAGGCCACGTCACTGCCTCTGCGGCTGTGGACTCTATACACGAGTTACGGCGAACGGCGAGTTGGTTACCTGCTTTGAGTAATAGCGCTCGAGAAGGAGGGTGTACAGACCACTCTGGGCAGCGCTTTCAATTACCCTTGTAGCTGGGAAATTAATTTGGTGACGTCCCGAAATAGTGTGTGGGTAATACCATTAATTTATGAGCACTACATAATCACACGTATGGTGGATGTCCACATCACGAAACCAATTGCCACTATTATCCACAACCCTGCGTGTACGATATACACAACCACCTTCTCTATGAAAAATACGAAAAATCTCGCTGTTACAGTCATCACAGCCAAAGGCTAATAATAACATCTGTTATAACCTTGTAATTGTATTTATAACCATTTGTATGAATTGTATGTGATACCTGTTCTCCTCCAGTACTTTTATAAACAAAAATTGTTCTTCTGATTGCCCAAGTACGTAACATTTGTAGGACTATGAGAATGGACCAAGAATTAAAAACAAGACGCCCCCGATTCTTGAAGTGAAATAACTGCACATGTCGCACTTTTTTTCGACACCAACACCATTTTCCTGTGGTCATCTGAACAGTATTGAAACACGAGGTACGAGGGAATAAGTTGTAGAAGAAGTAAGTATCCGACATCATGAAAACAAGTGCAGCAAAATTAATAATGTTGTATAACAACTTGTCCACAAACATCATCAAAACATTTATGAATAGCGGATCTTCCTAAATTTAAGGAACTAACATATATGACTCGAGGTCTGTCATTATGGAAGTAGATAGACTAGTGAGACATGTAAAGAGCAAAACTTAAATAGGGGTGGAGCTGATTACAGGGAGGCCCGTAGATGGCAGAATGTGAAGGAGAAGCAACCAATAATAATGTAAGCAGAAAGCTTTAAACTAAAATTAAATACAGAAGCTCATGGTATTTAAAATATTCACACAAATACGTGAGAGGAAGGATCACAAAAGGTAACAATACGAAAAAAGGAAACATAACAGAAGACGGTCAGAGAACCTAACACGAAAGCCTAGAAAGACAGCGATGCCAAACAAGTGGAATCAAATACACCTCTGTAGGAAAAGAACATATTTACACGACATGAAGACTGAGGTACCGAGCATATGCGTACCCTTTTGCTTACAATAAGTGAAGCACACGTACTGTGTAACGATAAGTCTAAGAAGTTCTTGCATTTACATTGCATCATATCGAACACATTCTGAAAAGCATAAAGAAAAAAATAATTTTTAGTTTTTCTGTTTGTCAGGAATTGTATTCTTATTTGGTGTACGTGGTTGTGAATTTCTGTAGCTCTTCCAGGATGAACATATTAATACCCTTCTCCATTTCATGCAAAATCGCAATTTTACAGACAGTGCTAGTAGAACTGTGTCCTTGTGTAATCAGATGGGAAGGAAATGTTGATTTAAGTTCTGCATTATTTCTTTGTATTTCCGTATCTCAATTGTACCTGCTTTTGAAGTTTCTACGTGTTTGGCCTATACAGAAAAGTTTGTAGTCAGTGCAGCAGGTTCTATGAACACCCGCAACTGCAAATTTGCTGTTAGTTTTAATATATTATACAAAAAACTTACGTAGGTTGTTAGTGATCATGAAAGCAATTGTAACATTAAACCTGTGGAATAATGCACTGAACTTACATGAAACATTACCAAAAAAAGGAAAACAAGACTAATTTTAATCTTTCCGCAGGATATCAGTACATTCGATGGCTGTATACTGAGTAACATCTGGTTAACTAGACAGTAATTAGAGAATATTTTTAGGTAATGCGGTGCAAAGCATTTAGTTCCTTGTTGGTTTAATTAGTGTTTAGACGCAGTTCCATTATTCTGCTAGCCATTGACTGAAAAAGGCTATTTTATTTTGTAACGGATGAGATGAATTCTGATACTGCATGTTCCTGATGTGCTGTCACAGTATAGGACATGACTGGCTGTATTTTGCGGTGCCTGTATTTAACGTTCCACGTTCTCTCATTATTCACCGATTGGGTGTGGTTAGTTGTTGTACGCATTACCTTTAAGATGATCGCGCAGGAAGAAGACGTAGGGGTGGTGTTTGTCGAGGCAGGTGACCTTGAGGCGAACAATCATATCTTTACCCCCCCCCCCCCCCCCCCATACAGTTTTAACAGTGTTCCCTGTCTTGTATTTGATCACCAAGCCTTGAATTCAGTTTGTACATTGTTTATGTCGACCACCGAAGCGTTCTAAAACCAGTCACTGACATAACTTAAAGAAGGCCTGGTCGAATAGCATTTCTCGAAAGCAAGTTCTCCTGCCGCGCTTTCGCCAAGTGTTTCGAGGGCTCAGGGCTCGACAGGAACAGGAAAAAGCTATAGTGTGAAACTGCTAAGGCAAAGCAGTCGCCTTGTCAGACGCCAAGCGGTTTACACGTTGTACTACTTGCACTGAATTAAATTTACGTGCTGCGTAAATTATCCTACGGCGTCTATGTATTTGTCCAAAGAAGAAAAATAGGAGAAACCACATCGTTAGATGCCGAATGGGACTTGCTTTACATTGTTTCTGTTTAAAGGTCCTGTAAAGTGCCTATTATGCCACCAAATTATTATATGCTGGAAAAACACTCTTTGAGAGGTCACTACAGTACCAGGCATGAAAACGATGTAAAGCACTTTTTTCTGACTAACGACAGTGAATGCTGGCTGAAGTAAAAGCTTCCATTAGGGACAAAACTGGCTGAAAAGTAAGTAGAATGTGGACAAAATCTCCATCACCAATTATCTGAATGCACTATGTGACACTGTTGGTAACAGATATAGTGGAGAATATTGATGATGTGAAACAAAAATTGTTCTCGCAGAAAAATCAGCATAAATTTCATTACAACGAACATTTTCCCGAAACTTGTCGACCACAGACGATCAACCACATTTCAGTAACTGACACATTTCAATATCATCTTCCAAGAGTTTGCACTACTAAAGAATAATTTTGATTTATTTATCAGACCATTCTAGCTTTTGGCTGCTGAAGTACATAATTACTTCCACCTTGACCTGATAGGCGTACAGTGTATCAGCCAACTCAACAACCAGTTTGTTCAATCCAGCAATTTGCAAAACTTTTATAAAACATCTTACACCAAGAGCAATATCCTCGACACCACGGACAAACCGGTGAAGTTTTCTCAGCATCTGGTTCAACACATGTTTTCGAACCTCTTGTTTTTCTTCTGTTCTAAAATTGACGAAGCCCCCCAGCGTTTAGGTTTAACATAATTTAATCTGTGTAGTGTGTTTGACTGGATCTCGAATCAGAGTTCCAGATACATTAAACATTCTAAATTCAATATGTGTATGAATTGACGAACAGCAAAACTTAATTTTAAATACCGTAAGTAAAACTGTTTGCATTTCTTCCCGCTCTACCAGAACTATCTAAACTATCTAATATACTTGTTTAATCAACTAACACAATTTACTGCTTTGCCAGAGAAGAATAGAAAATGAATGTAAACACGCGTGATAAACTCCTGCTTATTAAAGTGTGCTGCAACATCCACCCATTGCCGGTAGTTGCACTGTGTTGCAAACACGTCTTCTAGTTTCCCGCATGTGCAGCCTTCGATATATTGCCGCGTCACTCGCACACCTGCTCGGAATAGCGAAGGTGTGGGGGAAGCCGGAGCTCTGAACAGACTCGCCAGCACTCGCAAATCACGAGTGCACTACATGGGCGCAAGTCTTGGCCATGCTTATCTTAAAGGAACCACTCCAATAGTGTTTCCTAGGAAACGCGGTCTTCCACAGAGTGTCAGTAAATCGTCAGAATCGAACAGCACCAGGAGAAACAAGTCTCACGGAACACCACGTAAATAATGCCTCATTGCACAGGAATACGAGACCAACACACAGGTCGCGGAACCTCATTGTGGCCAAATTTCACAAGTACAGTCTCGTCGCCGAGGTACGTAAGATCTTTATGTGAGAACATTTGAAATCAAATACTGTGGCAGCAAAATTCATGAACAAGCAGCATGGTATTGAGCTGTGAATACGCATTGGGAGATATCAATCCATCACCATTAGTAATGTATCTTCATTTCTCAGCTATAAATGTACGTCAAGTCAAGCTGGGTTTCATACACACTTTCATTAACATTTCTATAACACTTTCCCAGGGAGCCTTACGAGTAACAGAATTTTATATACCCATCTATTACAACAGAAATGATTGTTCGGAGGGCTGACTCATCACAAGGAAAAGAGCTTCGGTGAAAATAAAAGCAAGGGCAGTAACACCAGAAGTGCAATGGAAATCCCGCTATTAAATGTAGAGGACAGAGCAGATAGGTGGAAAGAGTCATTGAGGCCCCTAGGAGAGGGAGGACTTACCGGATGACGCGATAGAAGAAGGAACAGGAGTCGATGAGGAAGTGATAGGAGATTCATTGCTGGATGACATTCCATCGGAATCTCTAAAATCATTGAAGGAAGCTGTAACAAAACAATTAGTCACGTTAGCGTGTAGACTGAATGAGACTGGCTGTATACCACCAGACTTTCGGATAAATATCATCCACACAATTCCCAGCATTGCTAGACCTAAGAAGTGCGAGAACTATCGCTCAGTCAGCTCAATAGCTCATACATCAAAGTTTCTCACAAGAATAATACACAGAAGAACGGAAAAGAAAAAGGAGGATCTGTTAGACGACGTTGAATTTGGCTAAAGGTTAAAGTACCAGAGAAGCAGTTCTGACGTCGCCGTCGAGAACAGAAGTACGACTGAAGAAAAAATCAAGACACGTTCATAGGATATTTCGACCTGGAAAATGCGTTCGGCAGTGTAAAATGTTGCAAGCTGTTCGGAATCTATAGAATAATAAAGGTTGAAGTATAGGGAAAGGCGTTTGATGTACAAGAACCTAGAGTGAACAGTAAGACTGGAAGACAACAAAGTGCTCGAATTCAAAATGAAGTAAGATAAGGTTTTATTCTTTTGACCTTTCCGTTCTATCTATATGCCGGAGAAGCAATGATGTAAATAAAATAAGTTTCCAGAGTGGGATTAAAATTCAAGGTGAAAAGGTATCAGAGTTAAAATTTGCTGATGATACTGCTATCCTCAGTAAAAGTGAAGAAGAATTAAGGGACCTGTTATGTGGAATTGACAGGTTAATGAGTACTGAATATGGATTAGTAAATCGAAAAAAGACCATGAGTAACGAGAAGAGAGGAAATGAGAACAACGAGAAACTTGACATCATAATTGTTGAGCATGATGTAGAGGAAGTTAAGGAATTCTGCTACCTAGACAGCAAAATAGTCCACGCAGGACGGAGCAAGGAGGATAAAAAAAAAACAGAACAATACTGAAAAATGGGCCTATAAAAATCTATTGCTATCAAACATATGTCCTGATTTGAATAAGAAATTTCTGAGAATGTATGTTTGGAGCACAGAATTGTATGACAGTGAGACCAAGACTATGGTCAAACCGTAACTGATCACATTAGAAAAATGTGAGATGTGGTGCTACATAAGAATGTTGAAAATTTGGTAGACTGAGGAGGTGCTGCGGAGAATCGGCGAGGAAAGGAATATATGGAAGAAGGAACAGAATAACAGTACATCTTCAAGACATCAGGGAATAACTTCCATGGTAGTACAGGGAGCTGTAGAGAATCAAATAGAAAAGGAAAACATAGATTGAAAAAATCCAGCAAATAATTGAGGACATACGTTGCAAGTGGTATTCTGAGATGAAAACATTAGCAAAGGAGAGCAATTCGTCGCGGGCCGCATACAACCAGTCAGAAGACTGATGGCTCAAACAAGAAAGAAAAAATAATTATTGGCGGTAGTGCCAGCAAGCGAAGTCCTTCTTCCTCTTTATAAACTTTTTTTTATAGAGAGAAGTAATTATAATGAGGTACTGTTGTCAATAATTGAACAATATTTCTTGCATTCTGTGATAATGTATTCTGAATGAGGAGATAGTATGGAATAATTTCGATGGTTTGACTCATGAGGATGTTGGTATAAAGACTGGTGATATCAAGGGAAGTGCATATCGTTCCTTGTGGTATAGTCATAGGTTTAATCGCTTTTGCTAAATCGTTCTAGGTTTTAAGCTTGCGTGTTGTAGAGAGGTAGTGAAATTTTTTCCACCTTTCATCGTGCATACGTTTATAATCCTAATAACTGCATTAGTTTATTTTTGGTACTGGAACTGAAGGGTTATGGTTTTCGGTAAGGATTATTTATTTATTTAAAAAAGAAAACCACTTCCAAATGTCCTGCGAAATTAAATTTATTTTGTCGCGAACCGCCTTTCCACCTCTTACACTTGCTTCAGTTGATACCTGAAGCCGAAGGCCGGCTCGTAGCGAAATCGATTTAATTTTGCAGAACGTATAGAAATGTTTCCCTTTTTTAAATATTAACATGTTCTGTCAAACACCGATGGAGAATTCAGTTAACAGTTTTCAGTTCAGTTCCTTTCACTGTCACTGAGTTCATGTGTTGCAACTAAATGTTGTTGACTATGTCAGGGCACACACCCCTATCACGTCACCCAGGTTCCTTAATACTCAGAATGTTACTGAAATACATAATGTCAGACATACGGATTCTCAGTTTTCCCATTTTAACCGTAGTCCATGATTCACGTGCGTACAGTGCTGTGCCCCCGATATACAATCCGAGAAATTATTTTCTCAAATAAAGTTTGTTGGTTGGTACCGCTAGCCTTTTGGTTATGAATGCACTCTTTGCTGACACTTGTCTGCTATATATGTCCTCTTTGCTTCGTCCGCACTTTATTGTTTTGACTCAGGGTAGGCAATTCGTTTGTATCAGCAAAAACATACTACCCAGTTTCAATGTTTGTTTTCTCACAATTTTATTTTTAGTGCTACTCAGAACTTTTATCTACCTTTTGAGTACTGCCAGTACACACTGGTGGAAAAAGTCGCAACACCAAAAAAAAAAAAAAATAAATAAATAAATAAATAAATAAATAAATAAATGTAGAGTAATTAAATTTAGAGAATACATTCATCTAGGTAACCATTTCAGTGATTAACATTGAAAGATCACAAGGTAATGTAAGCGCGAGATACTGTAAGTCATTGAAAATTTGAAATGTTGGTACGTTAATAACTGGTACAGCCGCCGGAATGCTGAATGTAAGCATGCAAACGTGCATGCTTTGTGTTGTACAGGTACCGGATGTCGTCTTTTGAGAAGGAGTACTATTCCTGTTGCACTTCATCGGTCAATAAAGGGGCGGTTAGTAATAGTTGTGGATTACACTGGAATTTCGTCCAGTGATGCCCCATGCGTGCTCAGTCGGAGACAGATCTGGTGATCGAGCAGGCCAAGGCAACATGTCGATACCCTATACAGGACTTTGGGTTACAGCAGAGGAATGTGGGAAAGTGTCATCTTTTCGGAAATCATCCATGGAATGCTGTTCATGAATGAGAGCCCAACAGGTGTATAAATTTCCCATCAGGGTGAGTGGGATTACCAGTAACGTGCTCTTGACGTCATACAATATAGCACCCCATATCATAATTGCAGGTGGAGGTCTAGAGCGTTTTGCACATAGCCAATTTGGGTGGAGGCCCTAAACTGGTTCCCTTCTAACCAACACTCGGCCATTACTGGCACCTAGGTAGAACTAGTTTTCATCAGAAAATATGTCTTCCATCCTTGCAGTCCAATGAGCTCTCCCTTGACACCACTAAGGACGCAAACGGTGGTGGTTTAAGGTCAGTGGAATATACGTTACAGGGCTTCTGAATCGGAGCTGTCCTTGAAATAACCGATTTCCAACATTTCGTTGCATTAGTATGATGCCAACTGCTCCTGAAAGGGCTGCTGCAGGTACAGCTCGGCGCGCCAGCTTCTCGTAGCAATATTACACAATCTCGTTCAAACTCAGTGAGGTAATGATGATGCCTTCTTTGTAAACTTGAAGGCATTGTTGATTAACATCAACTCATCACGTCCAATCTCAGAGGTAACTAACGCGAACGACCGTTATAGCGTGTATTTGAAGCAAACCTCACTCGCCTCAACAAAGTGGCACTATTAACGCCATTCGTATGCGAGTGGCTCGAAATTTGAATAGTCATACTCTTTCACACGTAGAAACACGGTACCAACTTTTGTTTATGTCGTACAACTCCTTCTTGGTGCTGCGATTTGTTTCCCTCCGTTTATATTCTCCGTAGAGTTTGTAAGTAAGCTGTTTACGTTTTTATATTGGTAACGCCACGTAGCGCTCTGTACGAAAATCATTGGCTGTGCTGTGTGCAGTGTGTGGCTACTTTGCATTGTTCTCTGCCATTGTAGTGTTGGGCAGCGGCAGCTGGATGTTAACAGCGCGTAGCGTTGCGCAGTTGGAGGTGAGCCGCCAGCAGTGGTGGATGTGGGGAGAGAGATGGCGCAGTTTTGAAATTTGTAAGACTGGATGTCATGAACTGCTATATATATTATGACTATTAAGGTAAATACATTGTTTGTTCTCTATTAAAATCTTTCATTTGCTAACTATCCCTATCAGTAGTTAGTGCCTTCCGTCGTTTGAATCTTTTATTTAGCTGGCAGTAGTGGCGCTCGCTGTATTGCAGCAGTTCGAGTAACGAAGATTTTTGTGAGGTAAGTGATTTGTGAAAGGTATAGGTTAATGTTAGTCAGGGCAATTCTTTTGTAGGGATTACTGAAAGTCAGATTGCGTTGCGCTAAAAAAAAAAATTGTGTGTCAGTTTAAGCACAGTCATGTATAATTGTTCAAAGAGGACGTTTCAAGTTGACTCTTCATTCCATTCATCAGCTAATGAACGTTTTATTCACATTCACTATTATTTGAACTGATGTACACATCCAGTTCTCAGGTGCCAACAGTTTAACATACTCATCCGTTCATTGCAACGTGGAAATTTTATGACAAGCAATTTCTAGAAATGAAAGAAGCGACAAGTAACAGAATCACAGAGTCCATCCTTGGGGGGACTGGACTTTGAATTCTGTTTGTTTGGATTCGCTGTCTGATATTTTATCGGGGAGTGAAGACCTACACTATAGCGACTTCATTATATATAAAAAAAGATATTGCTTCTAGGC
The DNA here is from genome assembly GCF_021461395.2 of Schistocerca americana. Classification (NCBI taxonomy): domain Eukaryota; kingdom Metazoa; phylum Arthropoda; class Insecta; order Orthoptera; family Acrididae; genus Schistocerca; species Schistocerca americana. The sequence continues at coordinate 956,749,751 of NC_060119.1, read as the reverse complement.
TTTCATTCTTCCACAAGTTATGACTAATGCGATAGACATATCGTAAGTAAATGTGATGAATAGTGAGAGCAAAAGTAATATCACATAGATGTCTCAAGAAATGAAAACAACAAATAAACGGGTGTGAACTATGTTATAACAAAGGAATTCAAGATTGAAGATTTCAAAAACAGAATGAAACAAAAAACGTTACAAAAACATCCGTTTTGACAAAGCACAGAGGAAATTTGTGGTTGTGAAACTGTTGCTTTCACTTGTTGTAGCTTATGTGACAAACTATTGTGTTTTCATCATTTCCTTGGGAGTGAACACACTCACATTCATACGAATACCTCTTTCGGTCAAGGAGGCGTACCTCACTCACTTACCAGTCGTATAAATTACGTGCATCGATAAGAGATTCTATCATATGACACACGTTCTGTCACTAATGCCTTGTACGGGGCAACACACCAGACGAGTTTTCCGTTAGAGGATTCGGTTGATTTGTCGCCTTGTCGTCAAATGTTTGCGATTCCTATTCGAAAGCTACTTCCTTTGGTTTCATAACCACTCAACTACGACGCCATGGCCTTTGCACACCGCTCTATATTGCACTTCTTCTCCTTGGCCTTTCACTGTTTCTATTTTGCTTTCTTTCACAATACAGTACTCATTCTTTCTGCTTTCATGCTTGATCTGTGTTCAGTTTTTGCCGGTTTGTCCACTGGGTCCTCTTACCGCTAAATCCGAACGGGGTGCGATGGGGAATTTCCCTTGTCAGTATAGGTCTGAAGGGGCTGTTCCTCTGGAAGACAACGAATTCGTGCCCTCCAGTCGGCATGATGAAGAAGTAATCGGGATTCATCAGACTATGAAACGCTCTGCCACTGCGCCAACGTCAAGGGCCGATGGTCACGTTGCCAATGTTGTGGTGTTAACATTGGCACATGCATGAGTGTTCGGCTGTGGTGGCCCAGTGTTAGGAATGTTCGGCCCACTATGTGTTCAGACGAACTAGTACCCTGCCCAGCATTGAAGTCTGATGGTAGATTCCGCCACAGTTCGCCGCCTTCCTGTTTTACCAATCAGCCCAGCTTTCGACGTCTGACATCTGCAATGAGGAGTGCCCCCCCCCCAACCCAGTGACGTCTGGAAGTGGTTTCACCTTTGCGATCGCTACACATGGTGCCTTGCGCGAGCTCCACTGGACCCATGGATACACTCTGAATGTTCCCCAGAGCAACACACATTGAAGACACTCACCACAGTACTCATCGAACACCCAGCAAATCGTACAGTTTCCGAAATAGTCGTACCGAGTTCCTGGGCCATCACAATCTATCCTCGTTTAAACTCAGGGAGATCGCACGCCTTCCCCATTCTATATACAGACGGCGCACTCATTGATACTACATGCGCTACGCGTGTGTCTCACTACCAGTCATGCCCCACCAGGAGACGCTGCTATCGCCTGGACGGGTTTATATCGATAGTAGATTGGTGGTCATAATTTCCTGGCTGGTCAGTGTATATGTCCTCTCGGTGTCAAGTTTACAAAACAAAAAGGTAGTTAGCAACGATTATCTCACTTACTTATTACTTAGTAGTTTAAGAAAATACACTATGTGATCAAAAGTATCCGCACATCTGGCTGAAAATTACTTACAAGTTCGTGGCGCCCTCCATCGGTAATACTGGAATCCAGTATGGTATTGGCCCACCCTTAGCCTTGATGGTGGCTTACATTCTCGCGGGAATACGTTCAAACAGGTGCTGGAAGTTTTCTTGGGGAATGGCAGCTGATTCTTCACGGATTGCTGCACTGAGGAGAGATATCGACGACGGTCGGTGAGGCCTGGCACGACGTCGGCGTTCCAGAACATCCCAAAGGTGTTCTATAGGATTCAGGTCAGGACTCTGTGCAGGCCGGTCCATTACAGGGATGTTACTGTTGTGCAACCACTCTGCCACAGGCCGTGCGTTATCAACAGGTGCTCGATCGTGTTGAAAGATGCAATCACCATTCCGGAATTGCTCTTCCACAGTGGGATGCAAGAAGATGCTTACAACATCAGTGTAGGCCTGTGCCACGCAAAATAACCAGTGGTGCAAGCCCGCTCCATGAGAAACACGAGCACATCATAACCCCACCGCCGCGCGGGATTAGCCGAGCGGTAAAAGGCGCTGTAGTCATGGACTGTGCGGCTGGTTCGAGTCCTCCCTAGGGCATGGGTGTGTGTGTTTGTCATTATGATAATTTAGGTTAAGTAGTGTATAAGCTTAGGGACAGATGACCTTAGCAGTTATGTCACATAAGATTTCACACATATCTGAACATTTTTTTTTAATAATACCACCGCCTCCGAATTTTACTGTTAACATTACATACGCTGGCAGATGAAGTTCACTGGGCATTCGCCATACCCACACCCTGTCATCGGATCGCCACATTGTGTACCGTGATACGTCACTCCATACACCGTTTTTCCACTGTTCAATCGCCAAATGTTTACACTCCTTACACCAAGCGAGGCGTCGTCTGGCATTTACCGGCGTGATGTGTGGCTTATGAGCAGCCGCACGACCATGAAATCGAAATTTTCTCATCTTCCGCCTAACTGTCATAGTACTTGCAGTGGATCCTGATGCAGTTTGGAATTCCTGTGTGATGGTCTGGATAAATATCTGCCTATTACACATTACGACTCTCTTCAACTGCCGGTGGTCTCTGTCAGGCAACAAGAGGTCGGCCTTTTTGCTTTTATGCTTACGTGTCCCTTTACGTCTCCACTTCACTATCACATCGGAAAGAGTGGACCAGGTGATGTTGAGGAGTGTGGAAATCTAGCATACAGACGTATTTTACAAGTGACACCCAATCACGGGACCTCGTTCGATATCGAGTTCCGCGCAGAGCCCCATTCTGCTCTCTCACAATGTCTAATGACTACTGAGGTCACTGGTATGGAGTACCTGGCAGTAGGTGTAGCACAATGCACCTAATATGAAAAACGTATGTTCTGGGGGTTGTCGGGATACTTTTGATCACATAGTGTACCTGAAAGTACTACATACCTACAAAAACTAAATATCATTTATCTTTCACAATTTTAAAAACGTAACTGTTCAAAGAAAATTCTTTTTCCGTCTGAAGTATATAGACAATGTTTCTGTTTCTGTAAGTGATAATGTTGCACATGTCCGAGGTAATGCTAGCGCTCATGCAATGTACGAGAATTGTCCATCGAATGGTCACCAATACGGAAAGTTTTGTTGTCTATTTTATACCGATACCTGTGCAACATCCAGATGGTCCACCAACTCTTGATCCGCAGCAGCGTTCTGAATTTCCTCTTCGGTTTCTGGCACTGGCAATGAGTACACATAACCGCCCAGTGTGGGTTACTGTTAAACCGCGTCTTGTGCACGAAAACCCACTGCACACGCTTTGTGTGACCGTGATGTGAATTCGCAAGCACCATTAATCTCGGTCCTTTTTTCTGTGGAGAGAATACGCCCTGAGGGCTTGTCAAGCGTGCTATGACATCTGACTTAAGAAATAGAAAATATTTCAATAAATGGCCTATTTTAATGAAATATTAAGACTTCATACAGGCGGTAAGAAATTTTTGATTTGGGGAAACATACGAGAGTGGTAAAAACTGAATGGGTATGGACACTGAAAGCAAAGTGAAATGGATATTACAGACATATTATTTGAAGTCCCTCTCAGCAGATGGTACATATGGGAGATGTCAGACACGATAAGATTTCAGTTAGGTTCTACAAAGTATTCGGAAATTCAAGTTACATTTAGGACTAGTATAGGGGAGTAAGTAGTTAATATCTACTGTTTCCTTGCTACAACCATTTGAAAACATGCTGTTAACGTGAGCACCATCAGAAGCAATTGATAGACGTGATCCAGCACATTATTTGTTTTACAGTTCCACTCACTAATAGCCAAAGAAACCTCGTGTACTCGTTCTTAGGTTCTCTTCAGCATGGTGCGGAGCGTACAGCCTCTTATACTTTGTGTGCGCAGTGTCTCCCTAGAAAACCACACTCAAGTCGACTGACGGCGAAGGTGCCCTTTCTCGAAACGTTGCGTCACTGTGGGGAAAAGCTTATGCGACGGACGTTCTAGAGAACTGTCTTCATAAAAGCGACGAAAGACTACAGCCCTCCATTTCAAACCTATAACAAAATTGGTAGTATTAAATAACCTAACTGAAAACATCAACGAATGTACCGTTCAGAGTCTCTAGGAAGCAATAGTAATCGGTGTTGTTTTACCTGCAAAAGTCCTGAAAACTGTAGGTAATAACATGGTAGACCAATTAATCAGTGTAATAAATGATAACTCCAAAAGAGGAATCATGCCAGGAGACTTCACACGATGTAAAGTACTTTAGAAAAGGTAGTTGTCAGCACCAATTCTGGAATACTATCAATGCTGATGCATGTTTCCCAAATATTCATAATTATACATATTGTTGTTGTTGCTGTTGTGGTCGTCAGTCCAGAGACTGGCTTGATGCATCTCTCCATGTTACTCTACCCTGTGCAAGATTATTCATCTCCACGTGACTACTGCACCCTACATCCTCCTGAAACTGCTTAGTGTATTCATCTCTTGGTCTCCCTCTACGATTTTTCCCTCCACGCTGCCCTCCAATACTAACTTGATGATCCCTTGATGCCCCAGAACATGTCCTACCAACCGATCCCCCTTCTTCTAGTGAACTTGTGCCAGAAATTTCTCTTTTCCCCAATTCTATTCAGTACCTCTTCATTAGTTACGTGATCTACCCATCTAATCTTCAGCGTTCTTCTGTAGCACCTTATTTCGAAAGCTTCTATTCTCTTCTTGTCTAGATTATTTATCGTCCATGTTTCACATCCATACATGGCTACTCTCCATACAAATACTTTCAGAAAAGACTTCCTGACACTTAAATCTATATTCAATGTTGACAAATTTCTCTCATTCACAATCACTTTTCTTGCCATTGCTAGTCTACATTTTATATCCTCTCTACTTCCACCATCATCAGTTATTTAGCTCCCTAAAGAGCAAAACTCATCTACCACCTTAAGTGTCTCATTTCCTAATCTAATTCTCTCAACATCACCTGATTTAATTCGACTACATTCCATTATCCTCGTTTTGCTTTTGTTGATGTTCATCTTATATCCTTCTTTCAAGACACTATCCATTCCGTCCACATCCGATGCGGTCTCTGACAGAACTACAATGCCATCGGCCAAACTCCGAGTTTATATTTCTTCCCCATGGATTTTAATTCTTCCTCTAAGGTTTTCTTTTGTTCCCTTCACTGCTTGCTCAGTATATAGATTGAATAACATAGGGAATAGGCTACAACCCCATCTCATTCCCTTCCCAACCACTGCTTCCCTTTCATACCCCCGACTGTTGTAACTGCCATCTGGTTTCTGTACAAATTGTAAATAGCCTTTCGCTCCCTGTATTTGACACCTGCCTCCTACAGAATTTGAGTATTCCAGTCAACATTATCAGAATCTTCTCTTAGTCTACAAATGCTTGAAAAGTAGGTTTGTCTTTCCTCAATTCATCTTCTAAGGTACGTCGTAGGTTCAGTATTGCGTTACATGTTCCAACATTTCTATGGAATCCAAACTGATTTACCCCAAGGTCAGCTTCTACCAGTTTTTCCACTCGTATGTAAAGAAGTCGTGTCAGTATTTTGCAGCTGTGACTGATAATTCGGTAATTCTCACACCTGTCAACACCTGCTTTCCTTGGAATTATTATATTCTTCTTGAAGTCTGAGGGTACTTCGCCTGTCTCATACATCTTGCTCACCAGATGGTGGGGTTTTGTCAGGGCTGGCTCTCCCAAGGCTATCAGTAGTTCTAATGGAATATTGTCTATTCCCAGGGCCTTGTTTCGACTTAGGTCTTTCAGTGCTCTATCAAATTCTTCATGCAATCATGCAATCTATCAAATGCTTCATCTCCCATTTCAGCTTCACCTATGTCCTCTTCCATTTCGATAATGTTGCCCTCGAGTAAATGGCTTTATATAGACCCTCCGTATCCTCCTTTCATTTTTCTGCTTTCCCTTCTCTCCATAGAATTGTTTTTCCATCTAAGCTCTTGATATTCACACAAGTGGTTCTCTTTTCTCCAAAGGTCTCTTTAACTTTCCTGTAGGCAGTATCTGTCTTACCCCTATTGATGTATGCGTTTACATCCTTACTTTTGTCCTCTAGCCATTCCTGCTCAGCCATTTTGTACTTCCTGTCGATCTCATTTTTTAGACATTTGTATTCCTTTTTTCCTGCTTCATTTGCAGCATTTTTATATTTGCTCCTTTCATCAAGAAAATTCAATACATCTTCTGTTACTTAAGGATTTCTTCTAGACCTCGTCTTTTTATCTACTTGAATCTCTGCTACCTTCACTATTTCATCTCTGAAACTACCCATTCTTCGTCTATTGTATTTCTTTCCCTCATTCATGTCAATCATTCCCTAATGCTCTCTCTGAAACTCTCTACAGCCAATGGTTGTTTCGGTTTATCCAGATCCAATCTCCTTAAATTCCCACATATTTGCGGTTTATTCAGTTTTAATCTAAAGTTCATAACAAATAGATGGTGGTCAGAGTCCACATCAGGCCCTGCAAATGACTTACATTTTAAAACTGGGTTCCTGTATCTCTGTCTTACCATTGTATAATCTATCTGAAACCCTCTAGTGCCTTCAGGCCTCTTCCACTTATAAAACCTTCTTTCATGATTCTTAAACCAAGTGATAGCTCTGATTCAGTTATGTTCTGCGCAAAATTCTACCAGGCGGCTTCCTCTTTCAATCCTTATCCACATTACATATTCACCTTCTACTTTTCCTTCTCTTCCATTTCCTACTATCGAATTCCAGTTCCCCATGATTATTAAACTCTCGTCTTCCTTCACTATCAGAATAATTTGTTTTATCTCATCGTACACTTCCTCAAGCTCTTCGTTATCTGCGGAGCTAGTTGGCATATAAACTTGTACTACTTTGGTAGGTGTGAACTTCGTGTCTATCTTGGCTTCAATATTGCGTTTGCCATGCTGTTCGTAGTAGGTTACCAGCGCTCCTATTTTTTTTTTTTTTTTTACTCGAAGAAAGAGAACTTTTCTAGTACATCTGTCTGAAGTTTTGTCATCTTTCAAGGCGGAATTGGTTCATGACATTGTTTTGGCCCTTACAATCGAAAAATTATGTTCAGTTTTAACAATGAATTAAAAATGGCTGTTGGTAAGAGGCGCATATTGATATCATTCCAGCATTTTTTGTGAAGTTCGTAGGCAACGTAAGAGTATCAAAAAATACTACAACACGCAGGATTCACCTTTTAAAATCTCATGATGCATTTATCTATGAAAAATTACTTGGTATCAATCAGGAACAAGGTGAACGTCTTCATCAAGACGTCAGAGTGATGGAGAGACGGTATTAGTGCTGCCCACATACAAATATGATTGGAGAATGCTATTGGTCAGTTAAGTGAGATACGCAATTCGTAATTCAACAGATAACAACTTCGCTGCATGCTTTAAGTACACAGGGGAACAAGTGTTTGAAATAATTCATTTCCATAAACTCCTTAAAATTAAATTTCCATGTCATTTAATATTTTGCTAGTTGTTTTTCCAATATGAAGTCTTATTGTGCCAAAACTGTAGGTCATAGGAACGAAATGAAGTTTAAATTGATTTAATGGCCAAAGAACGGTACTATTAATGTTCTGTATAACAGAAGGTACCAAACATAGCTCTTTTTCCTTGCTCTGTGACATTAACTTATAGCTCACAGTATTTATGATAAGAGTAACTGATATTACAAGAGGAAGTATGTTTAAGCTTAGTAGACTTGGTCTATATTTATGGTGAATACACTTCAATTAAATATTGTAACTGTTATTTGGAGCAAAAGAAAATCTGCACGTACCTGAAGTGCTAGTTTACGATGTTTTTGCATCTGAACTGCAACTGTGAACAGGAAACGACTAAGCTCTTGCCCTAAACACAGTTCATTTTCAGTCTGACAACCCACTTAGTACGAGAAAATGTGTAACTGAAAGAGAAATATCAAGCTCTTTTAGGTGTTAGTGTCCTGCGCCTTTTTCCTGGTGAGTCATTTGAATTTTAAATAGCTTGTGTATGTTGCAGATTTGGAATAATTTGAAGAACCTTGCAGTTGGTCTTTAACATTTGTTTTGTCTTAGTGAATTGAGTATTATGTTTGGTCTGGATAGCTCTTTGGCTTTGAATATTTTGCAGTGATTCCTTATATGGCAACGAATGAGTTGACTTGCACTGTGAAAGAAAAGGTCACACATGAAATGTCATTGAAATAGCAGTGAATCATTTCCATTGTCAGAGGCACGTTATTCGATTTTAGCGGGAAATAAGGGGCGCTTTGAATATTTTTACCTTTGTGGTAACTGAATTACTTTTGACATTTATTTCATACTTGATAATTTTATAGATTTTCACCAAAATGTGACTGTTCCTAGGTTCATCTGAGCCGGATCTTATCTCACATAATTCATAGAAATAATTAAAGTAGCAAAATCAGTAAAACAAAACAGAATATTTTAGAGGGCACATACGTAGGACGATGGTAGAATAATCAACAGCCAGTCCCATTACTTCTAACACTAAGAAATGGGAGAGGGGTGGGGGGAGTTAGTAATCTCCTCAAATACATGTGAATATCGTTTAAAAGGAGTACAGACAAACAACAAATTTCCTCATGTGTACACTATCGCATGTACACTCACACGCACCCGAAGACAGTACGTTAACATCTTCGGTCTCTTCTTAAAAATGATGATAATGTCATGGTTCAAATGGCCCTGAGCACTATGGGACTTAACTTCTTAGGTCATCAGTCCTCTAGAACGTAGAACTACTTAAACCTAACTAACCTAAGGACATCACACATATCCATGCCCGAGGCAGGATTCGAACCTGGGACCACAGTGGTCACGCGATTCCAAACTCAAGCGCCTAGAACCGCACGGGATAAAGTAATGAATAAGAGTAAGAGAAATAAAATGGTAGAACAGAGATCGCTGGCTGATGACTTAACAAATGTTTTGCATCATGTTCTAATATGAGCCAGCCTGGAAGAATTTCGGCAGTGACGAAAACGACGTTATTGCCAAACATAATTTAGTCGCATCCAAAGAAATACAGACAAGTAAAAATGAATACCATTCTGTTTGTTCTTGGTTTATACTTTTGGCCAATCCTGTGAATGACGTGAAGTGAGATACACAGTATCGTAATCTAATGTCACCATACTATTTTACACGTACGTTTGGCCTGGTATACGAATTTTGCGTGGAAATTTGCAATTAGCAGTACTGAGGAGCTGTTTGTTACGCTACAGCTGGACCGAGAATAAGCCCAGCGGCGGTGCGGATGTAACGAAGGGAGCACGTGACCGCAGCCCAGCCAATCAGCGGCAGGGCCGGCGCCAGCGGGCGAGCGCGAGTGCAGGGCAACCTATAGGCAGCGCGCTCTCTTTCAGGTCCGTGACGTGAGCTGCAGCACAAGCAGGGCAGCATCAGTAACAGCAACAGCCACGCCGCTGAGCCAGCTCGCCTCGCCTGGGCCGGTGTTGCTCTGTGTCGCGGGCCTGCCTACACCCTCGCTACATGCACTTGGGCAATGTGTATCAGCCCTCAGTGTTCCCTGCCGACACATTTAGAGCCAACCGTCTCTTTCAATCGTCGGCGTTGTTTTACTAACGCACTGGGAACAGCCGCGGCAACTCGAGTGTCGAGTTCTGCTGTGCTGTCCTTCCAACCAGACTAGAAGTACGAGGTTGGGCTAGCTTCTAATTAAGTCTGTCGTCACATAGCACGTGAAAAACATGTGGATGCATAGCTGGAGGAGTTTTGTGATGTCACAACGTGGAATTCCACATTTCGGACCAACCTCATGTCAGGCTCATCATATTATAGCTCTGTGAAGATGAATGTTGCCTTTGAGAATCAAGCACAATTTAGCACCATAAGCAAAACTTTGGAAACTACCCCTTTTGTTTATATAGCTTGCAGCTGACTCCAGTATTTGGCGATTTTTCTAACTTACGTGTCATAAATCAGTTCCGTTTCTTAGCACAGATTTCTCGAAAATCTTTCGAAAATTAATTGCTTTTGGCACTATTTGATTTTATAAAATTTCGGGAAGCAAGAGTTGGTAGTCAAAGACTAGTCTCATTTTGCGCTTTTCGTATTATAGTTTGTGTGCTGTGAATCTATTGCAACAGCCTCGTGTATTCAAGATTGTTTAAAAACGCCTTGCTTTTTGGCACGATTTGTGTTATTGAACGTCAGTTAACGACATATATGTCGTGAAAGGCTTCACTTGATAGGAATAAAGACATAGTTTTCAACAATGCTTGTTAGCTGTAGTATAGTGGATTGAGATGCAGACTATGAGCTGAAAGGATTCTCAGTCACATTCCCTAAAATATTCTGGAACTTTAATAAGAGTATGTTCTGAAATAGTCGATGTTATGTATATATAAGTATGCTCTCTGTTTACGAGTGAATCTGTTTAATTTTATGAAAGTCGCAGGGACATGAACGACGAATTTGCAATTTTTCTATCTAGATCACTGGCAAATTGCATCATAGTTCAGTACGTTGTATACAACAGACAGAACATCCTTGCTATCATATGGACGTGGGAAGAATAATGCTTGTATTAGCCACACTGACAAAGGAGCCGTTTTTTTATAATTTTACAGGCAAAATATGAAGCACTGCTCTGCCGACGATACGCTGTCCATACCATTACCGTGTCCTTCACCTTTTTCGCGATTTTGTAATTAGTATTAAAGTATTTTACACAGTGACACGACGTATTATCACAAGAACTGTAATCATCGTGACACAGCTTGTAAAAGCTTACATAGATATATCAGAAATTTTTCTTCAGGCGACCGTCAACAGTGTTGATATAATTGGAGAAATGTGTGGTAAACACTGTTCTCTCTTCCAATCTATTTATTCACAACCGGATTTGATCACTCATCATTTTCACAGTACTGACACAGAAATGGAGGCAAAGCGAAAACTGTGAATATCAACACAAATTACAATTTCATGGGACTTATTAATAGAAAAAATGAGGTGTATTTACGACAAATATTGTGACAATTCCACATGCCATACATGCTATTTAATCAGAAAGGATGTCATAGCTGACTTTCAAACACTGGGAACGATACTTCACGCCATAATACCGACATATGCAAACAGAAAATTCTGAAAAATGAAACCGTGTGTCCATATGCATGTCACCTGTCAGTCATATCTAGACGTATCAGCGGTCCCGTATCACACCAACTGCAAGCGCCCCACACCATTACATTGCCTCCAGTTGCTTTAACAGTCTTTTGCTGACATGAGGTTGCCTCCATACCCGTACACGTTCATCCGCTCGATACGATCTGAAACGAGACTCCTCCAAATGGGCAACATGTTTCCAATCATCAATAGTCCATTGTCGGTGTTGACGGGTCCAGGCGAGGCGTAAAGCTTTGTGTCGTGCAATTATCATGAGTACGCGAGTGTGCCTTCGGCTCCGAAAGCCCATATCCATGATGGTTCGTTTAATGTTTGGCATGCTGACGTTGATGGCCCGGCGTTGAAATCTGCAGCAATTTGCGGAAGGGTTGCACTTCTGTCACCTTGCATGATTCTCTTCAGTCGTTGTTGGTACTGTTCTTGTAAGATCTTTTTCCAGCAGCAACCATAGCGGAGATTTGATGTTTTACCGGATTCCTGATATTCACGGTGCACTCGTGATATGGTCGTCCGGGAAAATACCCATTTACTCGCTACCTTGGAGATGCTGTGTCCCATCACTCGTGCGTCGATTATAACACCAACTTCAAACTCACTTAAATCTTGATAACTTTTCATTGTAGTAGCAGTAACCCATGTTAGGACTGCAGCAGGCACTTGTTCTCATATCTAGACGTTGCCGACCGCAGCGCCGTATTCTGCCTATTTACATATCTCCGTATTTGAATACGCATGCCTATATTAGTTTCTTTCTAGCTTCAGTGTATTATCATGAGACACTTTAGTAGCCACACGTGTGTTTTATTGCATATTATTGTACATTACTATGTGTATTTCTCTTATGTGGTGGTTTTCACCAAATGATTGACATAATGTTACTTTTGTGTTACATAATATTGTAATTAGAAGAAGTGAAAAAAATAGCACTGATAAAAGAAAGAAAAAAATGATACATTTTTAACTGCTTTTATTGTTTTTCTGTTACTGTAATTTTAGTGCATATGTATTTCTCTTTGACTGTACTACAGTGTACTCATATTTAGGAAGTTGTTCTTTGATCTTGATCGATCCTATTTTTTGACACTCTGTCTTGCAACCTTTTTGATCAGCGTTTGTGTGTTAACCTACTGCATGTTTTTGTGGCTGTGCAATGGTGTTGTGCGCTTACTGCTGACATGCGTTTTCATTTTCAAAGTTTTCTGTTTGCTTAAACTGGTATTATGGTGTGAAGTATCTTTTATGATGTTTGCAAGTCAGCTACGGCATCTTTTCTGATTAAATAGCATGTAAGATATGTGAAGTTTTCACAATATTTTTCGTAAAGTACATTTAATTCTTACGACCAATAAGTCTCATGAAAATGTAATTTTTGTTGATATTCTGAGTTTTCACTTTGTTTCCATTTTTGTGCCAGCACTGTGGAGGTGATCAACGCTCTGAATCGGTTGTAAGTCAGCATAGTGTTTACTGTGTATTTCTCCAAGTACTTAGTTATAAGTTTCTTCATTCGTTGATTCTGCAGAGAACTCCTTTTATCTTGTTAATGAACTTAATTTTCAACATCCGTCTGTAGCACTACATTCCAAACGCTCAGATTCTCTTCTTTTCAGGTTTTTCCACACAGCATGATTCACAATCATACAGTGCTATGCTTGAAACATACATTCTCAGAAATCTCTCATCAAAGAAAGGTCAACGTTTAATACTAGTAGACATATTTTCCCCAATTGTTGCACCCTGTATGTCAATGCAATTCTGCTTTTTAGTAACTCTTTGTTTCATTACTTATACGTTAGTTTGTTCCTGGCTTAGTAGAATTCCTGAGCTTCGTCTACTTCGTGGTTCTCAGTTTTCATTAAGTCTAACGGTAACTCATATCTGTGTGTTATTACAGTAATCTCTCTTCGGTTTATTCACAATCCATATTTTGTGCTGATTATTCTGTTCATTGTATTGAAAACGTCCTGTAATTGTCACTGAGGATAGTAATCTTGTCACTTATATCCTTTCATCTGAATATTAATCCCACTCTTGAGACTTTCTTTTATCGCTGTCATTTTCCTTCGCTTTATAGATTAGCAGTAGTGATGAAAGTCTACACTATCTGCTTTTTAGTCTGAACTTTATGATCATGATCTTCCATACTTGTAGTTCACTTTTGTTTGTATATTATTGAACCTTCTGTGTAGCCCAGTCATACTTTTCTGAGAATTTAGAATATATTGCATCATTTTCCATTGTCGAACGCTTTTTCTAGGACGATAAATCCTATGAACGCCTCTTGATTTGCTTCTAAGTCTTGCTTCTACTATCAACTGCATTGTCAGTACTGCCTGTCTGGTGCACAAATTTACATCTTCATAGTTGTCATTTCAGGTGAAAAATAAAATCATACAAACTTAGCCTCTGAGTTTTATGGAACATTTCACTCTCGGTTCTCCTGCCGTTCGGTAACAACGTCAACGGAAATGACATTACCAATGAAAACTTCTAGAACATCATCGCTTAATTTCCTAATTTCCCCCCCTTTTCGGGAAAATCGCATTATGAAATGGTGCCTCTCGATAGTTTTCCGGCTTCTGAAGGATTCCTGATTAACGTTCTAGAAGTGGGATTGTCATTTAGAGTTGATAACGAGGAAAATATGTAAGTGATGTACGTTTAAAATTCACAAACATTGTACTTCGACTTATAATCGCCAAGAATGTTTGCGGACATTCGTATTTTAGAACAGTGTATAACGTTAGTGACGATGTGCTGCAACAATCATATTTAGCAACCAAAGCTGTTATGTGAAACTTGTATGTGACATAACACAATATCTCAGTAAACTTCATCGACAATAGTATGGAGAAAACGAGAAATTATGCAACACATCTTTATCTTAGAGTTGACAACACGGCTTACATCTACTACACAATACAACCATGACAATCTCCTTTAATTACTTCTCTTTAGATTTTTTTATATATTTGAAATTACACATTTATCGTTCTACTTAAACACGTATTCCTCCCAGAAATTCGAAATCGCTATTACATGTATGAACGTATGGTTACATTCTTTCTGCTACCAAGCGTTAAATTGCGACTACTTATTTGTAGTTTAATTTATTCTGAATTAAAGTGACCATTCACTAATAACCCCTATATTCATCAATGATTTGTCCTTGATGGCTATGTTTATCGGTTCTATCACGCGGTAGTAACATTGTCGTTGCATCTTTGACCAATACACTTATCAGAAACATAGCTCTACGTCTCCTGCTTCACAAAGTTTTTACATCTTAATGAATCCTTTTGTTTCTTTAACTGACTATTTTAATTATTCTCCCGATATTTCTACAACTATAGCTGGTAAGTATGAAAATAAATGTATTTAACAACGACTGTCTTACTTGTGCTAACTCACACCGTTACCAGGGCTGTGTTTTACCGCCACTCACTTTATTTTCTTGTATCCACCTCATTACGAATCACTTCCCTCACCCCTGCTACTGCAACGCAACCCTGTCTTCAAAGGTACCGTCTTCAGAACGACTTGCAAAATTGTGGCTTTTGAATGTCTGGATCGTAGGACATTAACTTCGCTCATAACATTTTCTTGAGCCACACGCAGTTGGCTATGACAGAGTGGCGTTAGGTTACCTCTAATGTATCTCAGTATAAGGAATTGTGAGAAATTGTAACGTACGCGCGGGGCACACGATACTCATTAAAGCCTGTACTATGGTAAGTTGACGGGCTTCACCTTATGAGAAAGGATTTTTGTATAGAAATTGACTGCGTGTACCTGAATGGAGGCAAATCAGACTTACACCCACTCTTTAATGACAATGATACGTCAAGCAAGTCCGAAATGCAACTACACGTCAGGGCGGACAACAAACAACACAGAAGATGCTACCAATTTGTTAATAATACGGTCGCCACCCTAATTAGGCATTAACTGAGTTTCTTCCCTGTACAAGCTGATGTACGTTCATGCAAAACCACACGTAATAACACTGCATAATATGGTAAATCTTAGAACTAGAAAATCTACTGAACTGATAATTTCACTTTCTGTACTAATTTGAATAAACCATAAATACATAACATTACACTATAATGTTTTCTACAAAACTTCATACTGTCTACTGATCTGATTAAAATCGGGCATAGGTTACCCTAGAAATAGCACTTTCGAAACACACACACACAATGTCAGTTTTGATAAAGGTAAAACACTGATAAATTTTGGTTTCTATTTTGGCTTTGACTTTGCTGGGCAAATCAGTTTAGAACACTTCAGAATTCAATTGAAACTGTTATGATCACTGTATTAAAACAATTAATTACTGAAATCATTATGCCCTCAAGATTTCCAATATATGATTTACTACTCTTTTTTGTCTTATTTCCTGCCCATTTAAATACCATTACATCTGTCTCGAAATAATTAAGCTACATTACTAAATCAATATCAAAATTATCATCCAACTTTGTCAGACCTTTGTTATTCGTCTATTAGTTCATTAACAAAAAAAGTTCTTTAAACATCATTCTGACATAGCTAGGTCTGCAGGTAATTATTATTAACATAAACTTTAATTCTTCATTTCGGGACACTCGGATTGCACAACATTTGGAAAGGACCCTGTCTAGGTTAGTTGTGAGGATAATTAAATGATAGGACAGTTCTGGTAAAATTTAAGTTGTTATTGAACAGTATGGAATAAAAGTAACACTGGTCCATACGAATACAGTACTAAAAAGTTCAACCTGTTCGTATCGATGCGGCAGTTGGCGGGCGGCGAGATGGCGAGGCACAGAGCACACATACAACCACAGCAATGGCTCTTAACGTATCGGCACTTTACTTCTTCTTAGCGTCGCAATACTTTTCCATTTAGTGCCTATGGAATTTTGCCATGCTGTATAGGCGTCGGAACGGCATACCCGAGGCTCAATGAAACTACGTCTTCCAGGAGAGCCTCCTCGATCCAGAACGTGTTGCTCAGACCAATGCCCAACTCCGACTACTACTGCTGAGCCCGTTATGCCGTGCAGCGCCCGTGTGCATTTTCCCGCGCTCGCCTGCCATCCACCTTTTACCGCTCCCTTACAGACAGGGTATTCACCCGAGGTTTTGCATTCTACATATTCTAATACATTGCCTACGCATGGACCAGACGCACAATTACAATTTTAACATCTTACCACAGTCTCAACAATTGTTACACTTCAATTCTATTGCAATATTGCTTGAAATTTGACATATACATTAATATTCACATCGAAATTTGTTTGCAGTTTTCTTAACACAATGAAATGAAACAAAAAAGAAATGAAATCAGGACATCGATTACACTAATTTATCGAAAATCAGAAGAAAAAAATATTATATGTACAACAGTACAGCATTGTTGTTGTTACAAACTCCGCTGAGCAGGAATGGATCACTCGCACAAAGTTTGGTTGCATGCGAAATATAATCATGTTTGAGTTTCGATTCATGTACGTCGGTTATGAAGATTGCATCCATTCAGCGTGTATTTCATGTGGAAGCTCAATTTAAAAGTGCGCTTATAAGAATATTAGGACAGGAAATTTCCAAATTTTGAACCAGGTCATCCATAGTAAGAATATAAACCGTTCGCCAATAGTAGACTACCGGTATTAATCAATACAACAGTTAATAAATAAAAATAGAAATTTATTCCCTGCTAACTGGTCTGCTCTTGTACAAGACCTTTCTATATCTTAACAGTGATCGTAGTTTATTCCTTACTTCTCTTGAATTTATAGTTTCACAGCTCTTTCAGTTATGTATTTCGGGCAGTACCGGGCATTGCTGAACATCTCGAAATTTATATTGTCCTTGACCTGCCAACCCCAGTCACCCCGTTCATCAAGTAGGTTTTATTTTATTGTGACGTTTAGACACATGTATAGCTAAACAGGAATGAACTGGTATATTTTCCCAGACAATATCCGCATTTTTGTGATGCTGTAGTTTAACAGTGGCAGCAAATATGCCGCCCACTGCTATGGTGAGGAAGTAGTAGCATTTCTCTTAGCATCCTTTAACAGTTAATACTTGCTTGTCACTAGCGAATTATGGAACATATGAATCGTAACTAGTACCCGATATCAGGATATTTATGGAAGGGAGGAAGGAAGGATGTTTAGGGTTTAACACCTCGTCGACATCGATGTCATTAGAGATGGAGCACAATCTCGGAATGTTCAAGGATACGGAAAAAAATCGCTCTTTCAAAGGAACAATTCTAGCATTTACCTGGTGCGATTTAGGGAAATCATGGTAATCCTGGATGGCTGGATTTGGATTTGGACCGTCGTTCTTCCGGATGTGAGCCCAGCGTGCTAACCACTGCGCTACCTCACTCGGTCACATTATTTTGAAATGCGGTTGAGAGTTTTTTCATAAAACATTAGTAACAGTTACGACCTACTCCAACAGATTGTAATTATTGCAGTAAAATGAAGCTTAAAGTGACGTAAATATCAGCAAGCTGATAATTAGAAATGCTTTTAATATGCAAGAGTTATAGACTGGTCAGCCGAGACATTATGACCACCTGCGTTGTAGCGAGTTGGCCCACTTTGCAAAGCAATACTGCAACTCTTTCAGTGACATGAATTCAGTTAGCCCTGGTTTTCGGAGGTATGCGGCACCAAACGTCTACGCAAAGGCCATGCAGTTCCTGTAAATTATGTGTCGGTGGTTTGCGGGCAAGGTAGCTGACACCCGATAGCGTCCCAGATGTGTCCAGTCGGGTTAAGGTCAGCAAAGTGATTTCAGAATCATGCTCCTCATCCCTCTGTAGAACGATTCTGGCTTTGTGACACGTCACATATCCTGCTGGAAGATAGTACTGCTGTCTGGGAAGACTTCACGCAAGAAGCGATGCAGATGGTCTGCAATAACGCTCACTAATTCCACAGTTGCCACGGTGCCTTCGATTACTTCCACAGAGTCCTAAGAAGCCCCAGCGAATAATCGTCCTGTCACAATACTGTACCCCTCAGTTCAGAGTGAACAGTGTGTGAGCACTCACTATTCTCACCTTATATCCACTGCAATGATAACAAAGGAACCAATGTACTTGACACATAAATCAGCTTCATTCTAAAAAATGGCGAGATAAACATTGCGTTGTAATTATTGCAGGCTTGCCTCGGTGAGACAAGCGTCCGCATTGCAGCGTCCTCAAGTTCTCTGGTCGCCCGGAACAAAGGGACAGGATGATTTAGGTATTTGCACAATACAAAAAGATCCGAGAATGCACGGAGCTTATACTAGACATTTTAGTGTCCCCAGTTGCAAAAGACAACATTAGCTGCCAACAGTAGTGTCTAAAGTGACTTTGAGAAGTTAACAATTCTCCTTTTAGTATATGTGTGATAAGATAAATATTATCAGCGATAGAATCCGCTATAGCTCTAAAAATTATTTATTTCTGAAAAGAAAAACACTACCCGGTGTCAGGACATACGTCCCATCTTCAGGTACATATTAAAATGTGACTGTCCTCTACATCGAACGCACGACTTCATTATCGTTCGAGGTCTACGAAGAGCCAACTCCTGTTTGTTGACGCTACAACTGCACCATTTCACGCTGAATGAAGTTAACCTAGCGTCACACGGTAAGCAACGAAGGAAGTCGGTTCGTCTTTAAGAGGCCCTTTCGGCAGCCGCTCGTCTCCCTAATGTAGCGTCGGGTTAATGGAGGCACCACTTCTCTCTTCCTCCTTCCATTCTGCCCCCTCCCCCACCACCGCCACCCCCTTACCGCTAGCGTTGCTTGTGTGTAGCTGCTGATGACTCCCGCGCCACAGTCCCCAGCGGTGGCAAAGATGGCGGCAAACTTGAGGCGACGATGCCATCTTAAGAGCGGGGAAGGAACGAAGTATCTGCGCACCAGAGTCTATTCCTATTGGAGGTATGTAAAGTGAATGTTAGTACTTCCCTAAGTGGCAATATATCCCTTAATAAACTAAATACTCTCAACATACTTTTTTATTGTATATTTATGTTTTCTTATTTTCTCTGTCGCTGTTTTTAAAAACGAATTGTATTTACAATACCAGAGACACAAACCTGCATCAGAAATTTCGTCGATATGGGAATCACAGGTATGTAAACGTACCTGTAAACCGGTATTTTCTCCATCCTCCGCAACTGTACGTGCACATAATGAAATAATAAGCAACCAGTTGCATAAAAGATATTTAATTTCTTAACCCGCATTCGGTCGCTTAGTAATGAAATTAAATATCTCTCCTGCAACTGGTTGTTCATTACTTTGTTATATATATGTACACGTATATGACTCGATAATATGTAGCTGTATTAGAAATGTATCAATTTAATACTGTGAATCATCAAAACTCTTACTCTTCCTATCGTCAGACACTATCTAACTTAGCCCTTATCTAGATGTTACCCTTTCTGACGTTAGACACTATGTTGGCTCGGTTTCTGCCAACTGATCAGGCTCCATCCATATTAGCTCAACTCTGAGTCATTAGTCATCTACTGTACTGCTTTCTACTACTAACAGCTAATGTACTTAGAATCTAAATTATTCCTAGGGAAGCCTCTACTATGTGTAACAGACTTTATAACACTCCATGCTGTATCCACGTCTTCGTGCTCCTATACACGTACAGTCGCAGTGTCGGTGTCGACTTTTCATAGCACTCGGTAGCTGTTGTTGTAATCGGAGGCATCCTCAAAGCTGCTGATTACAAGTAACAGAACAGACTAGAGGTCTCCGACGGTAGAGAGAAAAATTACTGTTGTCTCATATCACCCACAATGCACAATATGGGGAACACCACGACTTTTGAGTACATAAAAATGTGAATTATTAACTGTATATCATTAGCAGTGATATTTAAATGACTCCAAAGGTCAGGAATCCAATCCTGTCCACATGTACAAGCTATGTATTACAGTGCAAAATGGAGCTGGAAGCTTAAGATAAGTGCTTGAAAATGACCTAAAGAATATAGCCTACGTGGACTACGTTTTTATTCTCATCCTACGAAAGCTACGAATCGTTTGAAATAATCAAATTTGTTATATTTTTTGCTACAAAGTTTGCTACGAAGCATCAGTCGTGGCGGATTTATTTGGCATTGCTCACTCTGTCAAGTAAATCCAGAAATGATCACGAAAACGCAAGTCAACGACATCTCATTAAGCAATGTGTACGAGGAAAGGATATGTAGAAATTCAAGAGTGATGTGCTGAAGTGAGTGGTCTGCCCAGAACTCAACAGACTTACTTACACTAACTAAATTACACTAAACTACACATTTTTCGTTGTGATTTAAAAGCTCAACATAAGGAATCACCTGTGGCCTACGGGTAGCGTCTTTGATTAATAATGAAAAGCAACTTCCTGGGTGGCGTGTACTAACCTCGCCACTGCTTAAATTTTGAGTAAACATCATGATCAATGGCAGTCTAAGATTTATAACATAAGAATTCAGCCTCGTTCTGTCAACAGCCTTGTCAAAAAGGACGGAAGAGGTGATTAAGGGATCTCTCCTGCCCGTGGAATTGGAAACTGCCCCTAAAAGACGGAAGAATCAGCAATAATCAAGCACACGACGATGAAGAAGGAAATGAAAACCATTTCATTAAAGAATTTTTATCCATGTGCCTTGTGGTCTGTAATTGCAGAAAAGTCATGATGACCTTTTAATTGGCAAATTATCCCGAACCATTCCCCAATTTCGTACCCCGGGAGGAGGTAGCCACGAGAAAAATATTGAACAACGAAACGATATCGTTCTACGAGTTGGGGCGTGCGATGTAAGAAGTTAGAATGTGATAGGCTATAAAATCTGAAAAGGGAAGTTCTAAGGCTCCATCTAGATATAACAAGGCGTCAGTAAAGTGAAATGGTAAGAAGACAAGGAATTCTTATAAGGCAAGTACAGGGTAATATCAACAGCAACTAAAACTTGTCCATCAGGAGTAGGATTCGTTACGAATAGGAAGGTAGGGCAGAGAGTAAGTTCAGTTTAGCAATAGGGTTGTTCTCATCAGAATCGACAGAAAACCGATACAGACAACAATAGTTCAGGTATACATGTTGACGTCGCGAGCAGAAGATGAAGAGATAGAAAAAGCATTCAGCACGTAAAGGTAGATGAAAATCTTAAGAGTCATAAAGCACTGGAATGCGATTCTGGGTGAAGTAGTAGAAGATTTATTGGATAATATTGTCTTGGTCATAGGAATGAGAGAGGAGAAAGACTAATTGAGTTCTGCAACAAATTCAATGTGGTAACAGCGAATACTCTGTTGAAGAATCACTATAGGGTGAAGTATACTTGGAAAAGGCCGAGAGCTACAGGAAACTTCCAGTTACATTACATCATTTTCAGTCAGAGATTCAGAAATCAGAGATTGGATTGTAAGATGTAATCGGGAATGATGAAGAGTAGGCTGAAGTTCAAGAGACTAGTCAGGAAGAATCAATGCCCGAAGATGAAATAAGTAAGTACTATGGAATGAATAGAAACGCTTGTACATCTCTGAGACTGTAGATACTGCTCTAAAGAATAGCTCGGTAGACATTCCAGTTGATTAGGAATGGACGTCCCTAAAAGATACAATAACAGAAATTGGAAAGGAAAATATAGGTACAAGTAAGCTATCTGCAGGGGACCCATGGGTAACAGAAGATATACTTCAGTTGAGCGACGAAAGAAGAAAGTACAAAAATATTGAGGGAAATCCAGGAATACAAAAATACTAGTCACTTAGGAATGAAACAACTAGAAAGTGGAGGAAAGCGAAGGTGAACTGGCTGCATGAAAAATGTGAAGATACCGAAAAAGAAATGCTCGTCCGAAGGACCCATTCAGCATATTAAGTCAAAACAAACTTCGGTGAAATTAAATGCAAATGCGCTAATATTAAAACTACAATTGGAATTACGCTGCAGAGGGGAGAGAGCAGATAGGTAGAAAAATTTCATAGAAGGTCTCTATGAGGGGGAGGACTTGTCTCTTAACGTGACAGAAATAGAAACACTAGTCTACAGGGTAGAGATGGGGGATCTAGTATTAGTCAGAACGTAAAAGAGCTTTGGGCGAACTAAAATCAAATAAGGCAGAAGGGATGGAGATTCCTGGATGCTCCCCTTTGCCCCACTGTACACACGGGAAGTAGCATAGGTGTAAAAGCGCCTTTAGCTAAGCACATAGAGCGACTGCCTAACGAGCGGTTAGTCTACTACTAATTACTGTTACCACACATATTCACCAAGTTATACAATATGAACATAACATATGCAGTATTCCAAAAAAGTAAAATTAAGCGTTTAAGCTTTTCTTGTTAACCGCCGCAAAACTGAACTGGTAGGTCCGAATAGTTTATTATATTCTAAGTGCTTAAATGAAAATACTATCCAACATGCTATATTGACTCAGACAACGTATGTTACCAATGCTGCTATTACGCATCACACAATGTTTTAGAGTGTAGTTGTACTTAAGAATCGAGTCAAGTTTCTTCTCTGATATTAAAGCTGTCCACTACATATGAAGACTATCCATGGTGGAAACAGATTCGAATGAAATGATTTCCTTTGGAAACGTAAGTAGTGTTAAATTTTTATAACATTCACTGGTTTGGTCTTTGGAAAGATGGCTAGGAGCACTCCCCAAGTACGTATTTTTCGTGATTTTAACTTTTAACACAGCTTAATGTTATATAGCACGTCAGTACCTTTCCTTTTCTCTATAAATTAAACTGTGAGTTGTTACAGAAACTTACATGTCACAGCTTTATGGATCTAGCTATATACTGTCACGTTCTTTCTGTTACCGTTCTCGTCCACCATGTTTGATGACACAATACGGCTATCTTTCCCTTTGGGGTAATTAGACAACCCATTAAATTTTATTTATTTATTTATTTTTAGTTTAGAAGGGAACTTCTTTTACGGATGTGAACTAGGAGCATTCCCAAGATTCGTTCTGTTAGAAGCAGGTGGAGAGACGAAGACATTAGAATTGCTATTAATAATGCAAAATATGATTTATTCAGTCAGGAAACGTTCTACAGGTTTTAATATTCCAAAGCAAATCCTACAGCGAAAAATAAAAACCGTTCGTCATTCAAAAACTGCAACGGGCCGACGTTCCTGTATGGATTTTAACAATGAGGAATGACTCGTCTGACACACACACACACACACACACACACACACACACACAAAAGAAAGAAAGGTAACCTCACCAGTTTCCTGTCACAAAGAAGGACAGATTACGAAGCTTAGCTTACAATTTTTCAGTGCACCTTCGCCTAAAACATAAATTTAATGTTGAAAAAGAAAAAGCAGATAAGAACTGGATACAGATTTTCTTGTCTAGACAGTCTGATCTACCTGTGTGGAAATCTGTAGGTGTGTTTCATGCCACAGCCGTAATGTAACCGAGGAATATTTTTGTTTACTTTCCAGACTAGTGGAGGAGAATAACTTACCTGTAAAGCAAGGAAATGTATTTTATATGGATAAGACGGGACTTCAGTTAAACAATCTATCAGGCTCTGTTATAGATGACAGGGGATCTAAGGTAGTTTCTTTAACTACATCGTCTGAGAAGGGAGAAATTATTACCATGCTGGCAACCTGTAATATTGAATGGGCGTTTCTTCCTCCATATATTGTCATGAAGGGAGGTAACAATAATAAATGATGGAACGAAACATGCTGCTGGGGATTAAAATATTATGTCAAAGAAATCTACCAACGTTAACGCTGAGATCTTTTTCCAATAGCTAAGGATTCATTTTTTGCCTCTTAGACCCTTTTCAAATGTTATTCTAATTCTGAAAGGCCATACTTTACACTCTAGCTCTGTTCAGAAGTTGGAGTTGAACAATAGAAATTTAGTTTGCCTCCCTAGTCACACTGCACATTATCTGCAACCGCTGGACCAATCTGCGTTTCTGACGACCTTTTGGTCTGGGCATTAGCTGCTGTGACAATACATTTTGTAGCAAGAACTCCGGTAGCAGCCACATTTAAAACAATTTTGTTAAAGTTCAATCGGTTTCGTGGCTTGTAGGCACATCGTTAGGTGAGTATAGACATGGTACGCTTCCTGGCGAAGAATGTAGAGGGGCCGACCTTCTTATTTAAAAGCATAATGTCCGCAGAGCTGCAAGTCAGTGTTTAAAACCTTGGGCGAGGAAAAACTTCTGAACATAAACATTAAAACAAAGTTATGTTTATAAGCAGAAGTTTTCCCTCGTCCAACTTTCACTAACCATCCGCCCTACAAACATTATGATTCTCACTGAGAAGATTGGTCTTCCTACATTCTTCGCCATATTGTGTACCATGCGCCTGATGATACTGCTAAAAGCCACAAAACCAGGAGTGTCTTAATAAAATCTGTTTCAATACTGCTACTTGCGTCGTTCTTGCTACAAAACGACCTGTACTTAAATCTTTAAAACATTATGTTTACAGTTCCGCGGCAAAATTGCAAAGGAATCATCCAAATCGGAAGCTAGGTGGATTATAATTTCTTCATGAGTGCTGGGCGAAAGCAGAGCAGCAGCCATTACTATGTCTGGGTTCAGAGCAACGAGTATTTAACCCTTTAACCCAGATTCAATTCCAGACTACACTTTTTACAAGTGATTAAGCTGGACTTGCAGGCAATGAAACCATCAACCCATCAAGCCAAAGATCTGATGAATGAACCTCGTTGCCTCAGCCTGAATCCGCTACTACAGCAGACGTTCCTTCTACATTACATGAACGTGGCGAAACACTCCCTAAAAGGAGAGCCCTATCACATCAGCCTGGCCCTTCTACTGCGGTAGACGAAATTTGGCTTGCGCCTCTCAGTGGACCAAACCATATCACACGAACCAAAATACCGAAAAATACTTCACTTATATTAGCTAGCCTGAAGACCCAAAATAACAAAACGTAGAAAAATTAAAGCCACCGATTTGACATAAGGAAAAAATATTAAAAGGTTATAATTACAGCATGGTGAAAAAGGAAAAAAATCTGTGCCTACTTGGGAAAATGTTTTTAAGGTTTTGTCTAAGAAGGAGTATAAATTTCCTTCAAACAGTTCAGGCTGAACAGAAGGGAGACTGGAGTGATATCTTTTACGATGAAGAGGAAGAGTGCTTTGGATCTGTGGAGGTTTATCTAAATGGGGAGGATCACCTAGCACAAAGAAAACGAGTGCGACAGATTTAATGTGTATGATATAAGCGTGAGCTACACGAATCCTGCACGTCAGATAGTGAAGTGTGGAAATATAAAATCAGTGAAGAAACAGTCTAGACCACGATGGTAATTTTATTGAAATGACCGGTTTCGGCCTAGTCTTAGGCCATCTTCAGACAGCACCATCTGCAGTTTCAGCGACTGAGGTCAACCGACTGTTCCACGCATTGTCAACTTCAGCTGATGGTACTGTCAGAAGATGGCCAAAGACTAGGTCGAAACTGGTCACTTTAATAAAATAACCATCGCTATCTAGACTCTTTTTTCACTGATTTTATATAGCTTACATGATCGCTATTCCCTAGAAATGTTACCAAAAATATTAAACACTTTAGGGTTATGCAGTGTACATACTACTTGGAACATTAGTTTTAATCTGCAGTTCAATTTAAAAGTGTATGATTTCCTATTATTTTCTCTGCAGAACTTATATGTAAGAAAAAGTTCAATAGAACCGTATTATGATTATTGGACACACTTTTAATACGATTTCCTCCTTGAAGTGTTTTGCAGCTGGCTGTCTGTGACCCGCGTGTCAGATCATCTAACTGTTATACACGATTAAATGGCCAAGTGTTACATAGTTAAAAATAAATTCATAGTTAGTTTGAGATTTGGTTTAATTTTATGAACAAAGTTTTATTTTGTTTTTATGAACATACAAAGCAATATCTTTTAATTTTCCAGTGTTTTTTGTGTATTGGGTTTTGATATCGGCGTCTGAAAAAATCATGGTCACATAAACCCCGTTTCATTTTTAAAAAAAATTTAATAAACTGTGATCTATAGGATGTTGCAATTCCTGCTCATTACTGAAGTTATTGGTTACGTTCTGAGTCAAAGATGCAAGGATGCGAAGTCATCCTGCATTCTCCCTATGGAATAGCATGTTCACTAAGATGACATTATGCATTTAGCTAAGTCTAGCATGTCCCACATCCCAGCGGTAAGCACACAAGATCGTAGAAACCTATTAAAAAATACACAAAATTCCAAAGTTGAGTATCAAACGTTCTTTTCCTCCTTCTGCTGACTAGGGTTGACGCTGTTTGTCTCCTCATTACGTGGATGTACTGGACCAACTGATCTCCCATCTCTTGGCTGTTCGTCAAGGTAGTTGTTTACTTTGCGGTCGTTTATCTTTACAAAATTTTAGCTATTCTTGTGGCATCCATCCTCTTCACATGATCCTTCGAATTTCATTTATTTATTTACACTTTGTATTCGTCGCTGGTCCCTTATCGACATATTTCTTCTTTTGTCCGACATGGCTACTCCTTGGTTCCGTCTTGGTAGCTTCATTTTCACTGCAGTTACCTTTAGTTTTATCCTTGTCGTTCCTCCTCTAGTTTCTGCTGCATATGTCAAAACCGGACTCACCTTTGTGATTTATATTTTAATTTTCCCTCAGTTTCCATACATTTGTTTTTCCTTAGACTATTTTTCTGGCATCCGGCTACCCTTCAGCCTTTGCCACTTGTTTTTCACTTCCATGGTTAAGTCTTTGTAGCTGGTGATAAGAGTCCATAGACAATTGAAGCTCATTCCTTGTTCATTTGCTGCACCATCTATTTCTAGTTTACATGGTGCAGGTGCTTTGGATATTACCTTATCCCTAATCAATAGGAAAGAATTTCGAAGTTATATTGTTTAGCTGTTTGATTACGTTGGTGAAGTAACATTTGTAAATTATGCTCATTGTTTTCTATCAGTACAGTGTCATCAGAATGACATTAACATTTACCATTTCATTTCCAAATTTATAGTCCGGTTTCTTTCTTACATCGTCAGTGACTTGGTCCATTATTACACTGAGATGGAGTGGGCTTAATGAGCCTGCTGATCTTTATACTGTATAATTTATTTTTTATGTGGTTTCTTCCTGAACTTCATTCCTCTTTTAATATAATTTTGCTTCCGCCGTTTTGCAATAGATGGCAGTAACGGCAGGTGGGGTTCGGGTTGTTGGTCGTAGGTGTAATACAATAAGCTTAGGTATCTGTAAACATAATGCCAAAGGGTAATAGTCGATTTGTGATTGCATCATAAGGTTATTCTAGATTAAGTACGTCAACTTACGTACCCATTTCTCGCCATTTGCGGGAAGTTTTAATTTTCTGCTTTAACATGTAGAAATCTGCGGCTGTGGCTCTTCAAATGTTGGGTAAGACCAATGGTGGGGGCACTATTAGAGGAAGAACGTGCAGAGAATGTTTTCAGCGCCTTAAGAACGCTGATTTTGAAGTCGAAGACAGGCTTGGAAGTGGAAGACACAACGTTTTAGTAGCTACTGAAACGGACGAAGACCGTCACAGGACATATTTATCGAAAGCAATTGATGCGTTCAGGCTCTGCACTGAAGCACAAACGGCCACAATACAGCGATAGACACGTAAAGGTAATTTTGCAGCATGTCTGAGCTCGATCCCATGTCGCCAAACCCGTCAAAATATACATGGAAACGTTGAAATGAGAAGTCTTATCCCTCCCGCCGTATTCTCCATACGTTGCTGTCTCTGACTACCACCTTTTTCGATCAGTGTCATACAGTCTGGCTGACCAGCACTTCCGATCATATGAACAAGTGCAAAATTGAATTGATTCACGGATCCCCACAAAAGACGCCCAGTTCTTCCGACACGGGATTCGTATGCTACCCGAAAGATGGGAGAATGTAGTGGCCAGCGATGGGAAATACTATGAATGATATTTTTTTGTGCGGTTTTCGCAATAAAGCCCAGAACGTCGAGAAAAAGCGGCAGAAACAAAGTTGTAGACCTAGTATATAACATCTTTTATGATGTTCAGCAAACTCATTTCCTCTGTGTTGTCAATTGAGGTTTGAATTACATCCTTTTTTCTAATCCTGTCAATGGTTTTTGGCAAGTCATAAAAGTACATGCCTGCTGGATTATTAATGTCTATGGATTTCTCCACAATCTGTCTGAAAGGGGACGTTGCATTTATTGTGGGATTGTTTTCCCTAAATTCTTTCTGTTCATATGTTATTTCTGTATAATTCCGTATTCTGTCTCTAGTTACTGATGTTAATAGTTTTAACGTGGTCTAATGTTGGGTAATACCCTTGTCTTAATCTAATCCTTGATTCTCTTCTTTTTTATACTCTGGAATGGTAATACTTTCTTTCCACTCTCTTGGTATCCTGCCTTACTTCATGGTATTACTAAGCAAAGTATGAAGGTGTTTATATAATTCTTGCCCCCTGTATTTTATGAATTCACTAATATGTAATCTGGCTGGACATTTTCCGTTTTCAAGTCTTTTTATTGTAGTGTATATTTCCTCTAGTTGAAGTCTATTTCATTGTCTTTTTCTGTGCTTTGTTGACTAGTTTCAATTTCCACCTTTGTTACGTGTTTGTATTGTAATTTAAAATTATTTTTTCCACTATATTTTGATTACATTATGTACATGAATATGTTCATTAATATTCTTCTTTTGCTTTTGGAGCGTCCACCATACTTTCTTTTGTGATTCATAAAGTTCCCGTTCCAGCCTTTTGTTTATCGCTCCCAATAATTTTTGTTTATTTTTCGAATAGTCTGAATTCACCATATTACGAATGATCTTATACTCCACATAATCGTATTAACTTCGACTGTCTTTTATTATAGGAACGCTTTCTTCTTCTGTGTAGATAATACTCTGACGGTTAAACCATGATGTTCTGTATGTAGTACTATCTGCTATCACATTCTCCTTTTTCATACCTAACAAACAGCGGACGGAACAGCAGTTAAACTCCTGCTGAGCCATCCAGACTAAGGTTTACCACTGCATCTCTAAGTCGTTTACGGCAAATGCGATGGTGATTCCTTTGAGGACGATAAGCCGATTACGTAGCGCCATCTAAGCGTTTGCTCCGCTTCCTCGTCCCGAATGGGACGTTAAATCCTGATGACCCTTCTGTCTTAGGTTTTGTATTATCTATCCTAACTGACTAACGTTTGGCGTTTAGTTCCTCCCGATAATTCAGCTGGAGTACATCTGCAACGAATATGCCCATATCTATACAGATAATGGCACGACATACCATTATCAAACGTGGTGAGGTGCTCTCTTTAAAACGTGAGGAGAGGGTGCAAAGATAATACCACTGTTTCATCTACGAAAGGTGATTTTGAATGTGAAAATAAATTTGCTGGGTCAGTCATAGATTTTGGGCGCCAGTGCTTCTGTTGCCGCCCTTGTAGGTACTTTTATTGGCACCGAGCACTTTACAGCGGCGAACCCAGCGTTTATTAGGGGCGCCCCTTTAACGGCGTGCCGCAGCCGCAGCTGCGCTAAAGGGCCCCTTTGTGTCGCCAGATAGGCTGCTCTGCGCTGCAACATTTCATGGCCCCCGGGCAGCGTTATCGAGACCGACCGCCGCTGTCGTAACTCATCCTATCGGCCACGCCACGGCGCTGTGGTTCTCGGGTTAAGTGGCGTGAACTAAGCGTACCTTTGCTGCTGGGACCGCCCCTAATACTGCTTGCACGTCATACCCGTACCAGTACAGAAGACGCCGAGTATTGGCCAATTCGCCTTCGTTGAAACACTTTGCAGCATATCCATAAGCCGATATTGTGCTGAATAAACGCCGAAATTAATTACCTGTTGTGATACAACTAGGTACGGTCCGAGCAAGAATGAATAAGTATTTGGTCTGCTGAAAGCAAGTTGCGCACGTTTGACTAGTTGACACTATTGAAATTATCAGTAACAAGTAACTCGACCAAACGTCATATTACTTCGACATTTATTTTAGACCAGGTTTATAAGGAAATGTGAAATGCTTTCCTGGTTGAGTAGCCGCGGTCCATTCGGAGACTAGTCTCAGCTGTATTACATTTAAGACTGTGTCGCGGATTGATGTGAAAAATGTGGAAGAGGTAACTTAAAGGGTACGTCTAGAGATCGGTGTTGTATGGAAGTGAAATATGAATAATCAAAAATCTGGAAGAGGACAAACATGTTGCTTCTGAACAGTGTTAAAAATTAAGTGGTTAAATAAATTACAAAAGGATGTTGATAATCTTGTAGATACGGAAAGATGTTCAACAACATCCTTATGAGAAGTGACAGGTTTGTTTCACATCTGCTGTGGAATCATGGGGTAGTTAACACTAGAACATGAAGTAGAGCAGAGACAATGGAGCAGTTGGGGCAGACTTAGACTGGACCTTGAGGGATGCATTAAAGTGAATTTTGGGTGTGCCAGTAACGCTCTAATAGACCAGTAAAACACCGATAGAAAACAGCTTACATTTTTGAGTAATTTACAAATGAGTTAAACACTTAAATATTTGACCTTATCCATGTGAACTAGAAAAAGCTTAGAAAACGTTTGAAATTGTAATTACAGTCTGTTGCAACTTGCTAAGTGCTCACTTTATTACACTTTGGATGAGTAGAGTTAGGTTATTTCCTCTCCGTTTTAAGCAAAAGCTAGTTTTATACGCATCTCAAAGCTGACGACGACGTAATTCTTGAATTATGTGTGGTGGAATGATATAATTTTGCACGTACATTCAGTGGTACCTGTGGATATTGTCTCCAAACTGTGTTCCATGTAGAGTTAGAGCAAAACAAACTGTTTCACCTGCTTAATATCGTGTAGCGTCCCCTTGAGCACGCAGAAGTGCCGCAACACGACGTGACATGGACTCGAATAATGTCTGAAGCATTACTGGTGGGATGCATAAGATGTCTTGTTAACAACACGTTGAAAGGCATCCCAGATATACTAAATAATGTTCATGTTGGGGAGTTTGGAGGCCAGCGGAAGTGTTGAAACTCAGAAGGGTGTTCTTGAGCCGCTCTGTAGCTATCCTGAATGTGTGGGGTGCCGTATTGTCCTGCTGGAATTGCCCAAGTCCGTCGGAATGCGCAATGGACATGAATAGTTGCACATGATGAGACAAGATGCTTACATACTTGTTATCTATCAGAGTCGTATCAAGACGTATCAATCGTCCCACATCACTTCTGCTGCACACGTCCCACACCATTACAGACCCTCCACTTGTTTGAACAGACCCTGCTGACTTACAGAGTCCATGGATTCATGAGGTTGTCTCCATGCCCGTACACGTCCATCCGCTTGATACAGTTTGAAACGAGACTCGTCCGACCAGGCAACATGTTTCCAGTCATCAACAGTCCAACGTCGGTGTTGACGCGCCCAGGCGAGGCGTAAAGCTTCGTCTCGAGCAGTCATGAAGGGTACAAGAGTGAACCTTCGGCTCCGAAAGCCCATATCGATGTTCCGTTGAATGGTTCGCACGCTGACACTCGAAGATTGCCCAGCATTGAGATTTGCAGAAGTTTGAGGAAGGGTGCACTTCTGTCACGTTGAATGATTCTCTTCAGTCGTCGTCGATCCAGTTCTTGCAGGATCTTATTCCGGCCGCAGCGCTGCTGGAGATTTGATGTTTTACCGTATTCCATATATCAACGGTGCACTCGTGAAATGGTCGTAAGGTAAAATCCTCACTTCATTGCTACCTCGGAGATGCTGTGCCCCATAGCTCGTGACCCAACAATAACACCACGTTGAGACTTACTTAAGTCTTGATAACCTGTCATTGTAGCAGTAGAAACCGCCAGGCAGTTGTTGTCTTATGTAGGCGTTGCCGTCTGCAGCGCCGTCTTGTGCCTCTTTAAATATTCCTGTAATTGAATATGCATGCCTATACCATTTCTTTGGCGCTGGAGTGTATATATATGCTCAGGATATTATAACTGCGATGTCTGCATGCGTCAGGTTATGGTTAACCTTTAATATGCGAATACGCGCTCATCAGGAGATTTAGTTGGTCTAATATTGAATGAAGCGTAAAGATTTACGGGGCAGAGGAAAACAATGTACCAAGGGAAGAGCCAAGCGATAAAAATCCTCTGCGATACTCGTGTCGCCGGCCGAAGTGGTCGTGCGGTTCTAGGCGCTGCAGTCTGGAACCGCGAGACCGCTACGGTCGCAGGTTCGAATCCTGCCTCGGGCATAGATGTGTGTGCTGTCCTTAGGTTAGTTAGGTTTAACTAGTTCTAGGAGACTAATGACCTCAGAAGTTGAGTCCCATAGTGCTCAGAGCCATTTGAACCATTTTTTTGATACTCGTGTCGGGTAGTAAGACCAGTACCAGACTGCTTGCTGTCTGCGAGAGATCATGCAATGGTTAGATAAATTAGTAATGGGTACAATGCAGGCTGATACCTTTGACGTTAAGAGCCGTTGTCACTTGGCGGCTGCAGCTGAGTACTGAAGTTGCCTTCGCGGCTAGCATCAGGATATCTGTAACAGTTTTCATCATCGGTTAGTCTCCGATAGGTCATATACCGGATGTACAGAGTAGGGTAATGTCGGCAGTTTGTTTGTGCGTTAGTGAGCGAGTTTATCGGTTCCCTGCTGTTGCCGGTTTGACGGCTACGATAGCAGCTGTAATGTCCAGGCAAAATTGCTGATATTGCTGACGTGCAGGGGCTCGCCGAGTGAGTGTGTAATAGCTTGCTATAGGTGGTTAGGTCCTAGCCAGAGATATCCCTGGTCGCTTATGCTTCCACCTATGGTTGTGATCATAGTTTCCCAGAGTAAGGATGACGGGCTGTTCCAGTACCTTGGTTTCCTGTACAGTCGTGTGGGTGTTTCTTGAATACTTCCTTGAGGGTTTCAAGGCGGTATTCATTGTGAAGATCCTAGGTACAAGTGTAACGTAGTACTTTGCTCTGCACACCTGCAGGAGGCGCAGACGTGTAGCAGCTGCATATCCTCAGATGGGAGTTGCGTACGTCATCAAAGATCTGATCAGTGTCACGTGTGTGGACCTCCACACCCTCCCACTTATTATAATTTCCGTTGAGCATAGAGTAGAGTTGTTGGAGCCTCATGTGTCGTCTGTTGGCAACGTATTTTATGTGTCTCCTCATCTAAGTTTCCGGTTTAGCCAGACACTTAGGTATCTATCTTTCTCTCGCAAACTTACTGGGTGTGCATTCAGTGTAACCTGTACTCATTGTTGATATAGGCGCAGTAGTTTCGGTCTGCGTGTGACCAGAACTGCTTCGCACTTGCCGACGTTTAACGACGTCATCATTCGAACCAAGGCTCGGCAGTTATGAGTGCTGTCTGTAAACGTGAATTTATGTTCGACGGTTTCCAGTCGTGAGCAAGGACGGCTGTGTCATCCGCGTAGATGGCTGGAAGATCATTGATGTGGAGCTTGAACAAGATGGCCCCAGTATACTTCCTTCGGGTACTCCGACTTGAATACCCTGTTCTGTCGATTGTTTGCCCTGTACGTCAGTGGTGAAACATCTGATGATGAGATATGAGTGTATGAAACGTACGAGGCTGTCGGAGAAACCAGCATCGCTTAGTTTGAGTATGAAGTCTCGTGACAGAGACGGTGGAAAGCTTTTCCTATGTCCAGGAACACAGCCTCAGTGGCTTTGTTCGTGTTGTAGCCGTGTGTTACATGTTCAACAACGCTGGGGAAATCTCGGACTGTTGAGTGGTGCTTCCTAAAGACGAACTGCTCCGGCCTTAGGGTGTAGTTGGGGATGCGGTGCCTGGTCATGCCTTTTAGAATTACCTTCTAGACAATCTTGCTGAGCGATCACAGCGCACTGATGCCTCCGTAATTTAGTGGGAAGGGGTGGTCTTTTCCTGGCTTCCTAAACGTCGTGCCGGCTACAATTCAGGGAAGTATCGGTGTTTTAAGATGGCATTTATTATGTGTGTAGGGTATTCTACGGCTCTATCCGAGAACTTCTGGAGGACATGGTTTTGAATTCCATCGTGACAAATGCTTGATAGCCAGTGTGATTTCCTGTGTACTAGTACGTCTGATCTCGTTGTGTATGTCCTGGGCAACAGGTCATGTAACCTCATGGTCCGTTCCAACTGTGAATACTGGGTCGGATGGAGTTAATAGTAAAGCAGTAACAAAATTAAAACTTCATGACAGAAGTGGTGATTCTCTGCTTACAGCTCCAGGCTGTGCTGGCTTAAAGTACACAGCTTGAGGCTGTTGCCAATATGTGCCACTATGGGGGGTGCCAGACATTGGGATTTAAAGGACGTCCTGCAGGCCTGACGTTTTCTCTAATCGGTCCAATTCTGTGGCTGCCCTGTTACTGCCTAAATTAGGGTTGACCCCTCACCCATGTTCGCGTGAGCAGTCGTTTCGTGGCGGGGCATGCAGCTTGTGGTAAGGCGTCCCCATTTTGGCTAACACGCGGGTTTCAGAAGCCGTCTATGGCTGATAAAGGCCCCGAGCCCTGAAGTCACTGGCCCTATTTCAGAAAAACTTCTGAAGAAATTGGATCAATTTTTTGTGTCGTTCAGTTGCACTGTGCGTGCGTACTGGGAAGGGGGAGCCATCCCAGTTGCGGGACGGTATTTCCGGACTCCGTGAGGAGCACAGGATGTAGCCAACTGCAGGTGGTTGCCCATGTTGGTACTAATAATTTGTGTCGCTTTGGATTGGAAGAGATTCTCTCTGGTTTCAGGTCCCTGACTGCATTAGTAAGGCCCGCCAGACTGGCTTGACCGGCTGCACTCCTTTGGTTCATTGGTTCAGAGTCGAGTGGCTCGGACGGTTCTGGGACCATGTAAGCTGCAGATTTCTTGACTTGCCCCGTACGTTGGTGGAGTTACAGGTTCCGTGTAATAATTGAGTTCACTACAAGCAGGATGCTTCAACAACGGGAACGTCGCCATGTAAAGTAGGCAAAGCAATTCTTAGATTAGATGGCCTAGGGAAAGTAGGGAAACGACTTCAGGCCAAAGGGTGCACTACAAACACAGGATGAGGATACACCTGGCAGCAACTGGTATTATAGTTTAAAGTATCGTAGCTGTGATGGGAGTTCCAAGCGCCAGTACAGACCACTGAAGCTCAAACAGTTACATACACCGAAGATTAGCAACAGCTGGAGATAAGTTAGACCGAAATCTTTACAAAGGAACTAATGTTGTTCGGAAATTATAAATTAGAAACTGTTGGTGGTGGAGTGCTTGTTGCTGTTGGAAGAAGTCAGTCTTGTAGTGAAATTGAAATGAACGCTATCTGTGTGTTAACAAGAGTAGAGGTTTTGTGAGTAGCAAGTTATACTTGACAACCGGAATAAATTAACAACTTGCTCCTTTTCCCAAACCCGAAGCAGATGATGCAACTGCTGAACAATTCAAAGAAAACCTGAGTCTCACTTCAAATACCCCACACATACAACTATAGTTACTGATTATTTCAATCGATCCTCGGTATGTTGGCGAAAATGCACGTTTAAAGTCGGTCTAGGCATAAAATATCCCCCGCTATCGTACAAAATGCTTTCTCCCAAAATTATTTTGAGCAGTTGGTTCAACTCCTCAGCAATAAATACTCCAGATCACATAGGGAACATCATGATGGATACGGAGATTAATGACAAAAGCTCACTGTAGCGAAATTGAATACCGTGACACCCAAATCTATCAAAAATAAACTACAAATTAAAATACCACATAAAAATTCGCTTGACACCTTCCTAAGGGACAGTCTCCAAGAATTCAAAAGTGGCTACGCACCGAAATACCAGATGTGACTTAAATTCAATGAAATAGTAACAATGGCAATGATAGATCTATATCAAATAAATTAACAAGACATGATACTTATTCCCCAATGTACAGAAAACAGGTAAGAACAATGTCGCAGAAGTAACGAGAAATGCATGCCAAATTTATAAAAATGTAAAAATACACAGTTGGCGAGTTCGAAACTTGGTGTGTACCTCAAAGCGAGAAGCTTTTAATAGTTTCCACAACGAAACTCTGCCTAGAAGTCTGGAACAAAACTGGAAGACATTATAGTCGTAGGTAAAGTACACAATCAGCAAATAACTACAAGCAAGAATGTTTTTATTCTGAAATAAGGAAAATAGTAATAATCTGCTGTATTACAGAACCATATCACTGACGTCGATTTGCAGTGGAATTTTGGAGTTTATAATGTGTTCGAAGATTCCGAATTTCCCCGAAGAAAACAAGATATTCACACATAGTCAGCAAGAATACGAAAGCTATCGTTCTTGTGAAACACAGCTATCCATTTTTCACAAGAAACAACCAGCAATGTCCACAGGGGATCTCATACAGAATCTACATGTCTGAATGTCGAGGAGGCGTTTGACAACATTGCTCACAAGCGGATTCTAATCGAACTGTGAGGCTTTGGAGTATCGTGTCAGTTGTGCAACTGGGTTGGTGATTTCCTGTCATAAAGGCCGCAATTCGTTGTAAATCACGGAAAGCCATCGAGCAAAACAGAGGTATGTGGCGTTCCTTAAAGAAGTTTTATAGGCCATCTGCGGTTCCTAATCTAGATAAGCAATTTATTAGACAATCTCAGCAATCTCAGTATCTCTCTAAAATTGTTTACAGATGACATTGTCATTTGCCGCCTAGTAAAACCATTCACAAAGTGATTTAGACAAATTATCTGTATGTTGCGAAAAGTGTAAGTTTACACAAAATAATGATAATTGTGTGGTTACTGAAATGACTGTGAAAAGGAATACGTTAAATTTAGGTTAAACGATAAAATCACACTAATCTAAAGGCTGTCAGTTCAAATAAATACTTCAAGATTACAATTACGAACAACTTAAACTGGAGTAGTCACATAGGTAATGTTGTGCGAAAGGTGAATCAAGGCCTGTGCTTTATTAGTAGAACACTTAGATGATGGAACACACCAACTAAACAGACTGCAAACACTAAGCTTGTCCATTCCCGGCAGGAATATTGCTGCCCTGAATTGGATCCTTGCCATATGCGATTGACGGGGAGCATC
Organism: Schistocerca americana; assembly: GCF_021461395.2. Classification (NCBI taxonomy): domain Eukaryota; kingdom Metazoa; phylum Arthropoda; class Insecta; order Orthoptera; family Acrididae; genus Schistocerca; species Schistocerca americana. The sequence goes on along the minus strand of NC_060119.1, from coordinate 956,712,276 downwards.
GAAGAAGTTCAGAGAAGGACACCTCGTTTTGACAGTCGTGGAAGTGCGGAGGGTATCACCGATAAGATGCGCGAGTTACAATGAAAAATCATTACGGCAAAGGCGTTTTTCTTTGTTGTGAGACTTTTTCACGAAATTTCAATCACCAGCTTTCTCCTCCTCATAAGAAAGTAGTTCGTTATCGTTATCCTGCATAGAGAGAAAGTATCATCGTAATAAAATAGGAGAAATCAGAGCTTGCACGAAATATTTAAGTGTTAGTGTTACCCGTATGCTGTTAGAGACTGAAACGGTGGAGAAACAGACGGATAGCTGTTCGATGAACCCATTGCTAGACACTTAAGTGCGAACTGCAGTTTTTCTACATGAACATTGAAAATATATTAAGCAAAAAAGGTTTCTTCCTCTTACCATTTTCTTGGGTGTGTCAGCGGGAAGAAGTTACGTTAAGGTTTGAAATTATTAGTGCAGTTCCTTGCAACTCATTAAGCGCACTCATTATTAAATAGTAGATAAATAGAATTTGGATTTTTGCGCGTTGTAAGTTACGCCATGTCAAGGTATTGACGGTGAATCACCTAAAACTTGCGCTGCAAATGTTGCGCAAATAGAAAACGTTGTTGACATGTTCCTTTCACAGAATGGATTGGTAGTCATGGGCACGTATTATTAGCCAAAATACATTGTAGTAGTAACTATAAAGTGTATTTTTTCCGCAAACATACACGTTTCAAGCAGAGCAACGCCTGTTGCCATTAACAGACTAAAATTAGGTAAATAACAATGTCAGTGCTGTTCGTTGCTGGATTTTAACATAAATCGTGTACGAATATCGTATTGTGAAAAGTTCCCAACCGAAAGTTCTTTGTACCATTCAACCTGCACAGTTGTTAGGTACAATGGCGTTATGTTGCTTACAGTGATTGCGTGTTTACTGCGTGTATTACGACTCGCTCTTTAATTACTGACTGTCGAAGCAGTAGATCGTGAATGGATAATCGAATTTACCAATTCAGAAAAGTACGACATCCTCATGGTGTATGGAGAGTATACGAAGAACACAGTTTGTTCTTATACGATGTCTGCGGCAAGATATCGCAATAGACGTCAACCATCTCGGGAATTACTTGTCAGTCTCTTCATCCTATTATGTGAATGTGGTAGTGTAACACCTATACAGTCCGCAGCTCGTGGTCGTGCGGTAGCGTTCTCGCTTCCCACGCCGGGATCCCGGGTTCGATTTCCGGCGGGGTCAGGGATTTTCTCTGCCTCGTGGTGACTGGGTGTTGTGTGATGTCCTTAGGTTAGTTAGGTTTAAGTAGTTCTAAGTTCTAGGGAACTGATGGCCATAGATGTTAAGTCCCATAGTGCTCAGCCGGCCGAAGTGGCCGTGCGGTTAAAGGCGCTGCAGTCTGGAACCGCAAGACCGCTACGGTCGCAGGTTCGAATCCTGCCTCGGGCATGGATGTGTGTGATGTCCTTAGGTTAGTTAGGTTTAACTAGTTCTAAGTTCTAGGGGACTAATGACCTCAGCAGTTGAGTCCCATAGTGCTCAGAGCCATTTGAACCATTTGAACCCATAGTGCTCAGAGACATTTGAACCATTTTGAACACCTAGACAACGAGCCAGAAGAGAACAAGTGACTACAGACGAGGGAAAATTAATATTCCTGCTGTTGTTGCATTTGATCCGCCCGCAAGCTCCGGCGACATCGCACGAGGAAGTGACATGAGTCAGATAGGTGTCCTACTCATTCTCCATCTACATAGGTTGCTTCCCTATCACATCTCTACATCTACATCTACATCTACGTGATTACTCTGGTATTCACAATAAGGTGCCTGGTAGAGGGGTCAATGAACCATCTCCATGCTGTCTCTCTACCGTTCCACTCTCGAACGCCACGCGGGAAAAACGAGCACTTCAATTTTTCCATGCGAGCCCTGATTTCTCTTATTTTATCGTGCTGATCATTTCTCCCTATGTAGGTGGGTGCCAACAGAATGTTTTCGCATTCGGAGGAGGAAACTGGTCATTAAAATTTCATGAGAAGACCTCGTCGCAACGAAAAACGCCTTTGTTTTAATGATTGCCACTCCAATTCACGCATCATGTCTCCGACACTATCTGCCCTATTTCACGATAATACAAAACGAGCTGCACTTCTTTGTACTTTTTCGATGTCATCCGTCAGCCACACCTGATACGGATCGCACACCGCACAGCAGTACTCCAGAATATGGCGGACAAGCGTAGTGCAAGCAGTCTCTTTGGTTAACCTGTTGAACCTTCTAAGTATTCTGCTAATGAATCGCAGTCTTTGGTTTGCTCTACCCACAATATTATCTATGTGATCATTCCAGTTTATGTTACTTGTAATTGTAATCCGTAATTATTTTGTTATGTTTACAGCCCTCAGATTTGTGTGACTTATCACGTAATCGAAATTTAGCTGATTTCTTTTAGTACTCATGAGAATCATATGATGACTTTACAAAACGGTAAATGACAGTATCATCTGCTAACAATCTAAGACGGCTACTCAGATTGTCTCCAATGGCGTTAATATAGATCAGGAACAATAGAGGGCCTATAACACTTCCTTGGGGAACGCCGGATATTACTTCTGTTCTACTCGATGACTTTCCGTCTATTACCACGAACTGTGACCTTTCTGACAGGAAATCACGAACCCAGTCGCACAACTGAGGCGATACTCTGTAGGCACGCAGATTGATTGGAAGATGCTTGTGAGGAACGGTGTCGAAAGCCTTCTGGAAATCTGAAAATATGGAATCAATTTCACATCCTCTGCCGATAGCACTTAATACTTCATTAGTATAAAGAGCTAGTTGTGTTTCACAAGAACGATATTTTCTGAATCCATGCTGACTGTATGTCAATAAATCGTTTTCTTCAAGGTACTTCATAACGTCCGAAAACAGTATATGTTCTAAAACCGTAGTGTAAATTAACGTTAGTGATATAGGCCTGTAATTCAGCGGATTACTCCTACTTACCTTTTTTGGTATTGGTGTGACTTGAGCAATATTCTATTCTTTAGGTACGTATATTTCTGTGAGCGAGTGGTTGTATATAATTGCTAAATATGGAGCAATTTTATCAGCATACACTGAGATGAACATGAAACGCGAAAGAACTTGCCCCCCTTCTAACAGCCGTGTACAGCAAGTCTCTAAAGGAACGGAAGGTTCCAAATGATTGGAAAAGAGCACAGGTAGTCCCAGTCTTCAAGAAGGGTCATCGAGCAAATGCGCAAAACTATAGACCTATATCTCTAACGTCGATCTGTTGTAGAATTTTAGAACATGTTTTTTGCTCGAGTATCATGTCGTTTTTGGAAACCCAGAACCTACTCTGTAGGAAGCAACATGGATTCCGGAAACAGCGATCGTGTAAGACCCAACTCGTTCTATTTGTTCATGAGACCCAGAAAATATTAGATACAGGCTCCCAGGTAGATGCTATTTTCCTTGACTTCCGGAAGGCGGTCGATACAGTTCCGCACTGTCGCCTGATAAACAAAGTAAGAGCCTACGGAATATCAGACCAGCTGTGGGGCTGGATTGAAGAGATTTTAGCAAACAGCACACAGCATGTTGTTATCAATGGAGAGACGTCTACAGACGTTAAAGTAACCTCTGACGTGCCACAGGGGAGTGTTATCGGACCATTGCTTTTCACAATATATATAAATGACCTAGTAGATAGTGTCGGAAGTTCCATGCGGCTTTTCTCGGATGATGCTGTAGTATACAGAGAAGTTGCAGCACTAGAAAATTGTAGCGAAATGCCGGAAGATCTGCAGCGGATAGGCACTTGGTCCTGGGAGTGGCAACTGACCCTTAACATAGACAAATGCAATGTATAGCGAATACATAGAAAGAAGGATCCTTTATATGATAGCGGAACAAACACTGGTAGCAGTTACTTCTGTAAAATATCTGGGAGTATGCGTGCGGAACGATTTGAAGTGGAATGATCATATAAAATTAATTGTTGGTAAGGCGAGTACCAAGTTGAGATTCATTGGGAGAGTCCTTAGAAAATGTAGTCCATCAACAAAGGCTTATAAGACACTCGTTCGACCTATACTTGAGTATTGCTCATCAGTGTGGGATCCGTACCATATCGGGTTGACGGAGGAGATGGAGAAGATCCAAAGAAGAACGGCACGTTTCGTCACAGGGTTATTTGGTAACCGTGATAGCGTTACGGAGATGTTTAGCAAACTCAAGTGGCAGACCCTGCTAGAGAGGCGCTCTGCATCGCGGTGTAGCTTGCTCGCCAGGTTTCGAGGGGGTGCGTTTCTGGATGAGGTATCGAATATATTGCTTCCCCCTACTTATACCTCCCGAGGAGATCACGATGTAAAATTTGAGAGATTCGAGCGAGCACGGAGGCTTTCAGGCAGTCGTTCTTCCCGCGAACCATACGCGACTGGAACAGGAAAGGGAGGTAATGACAGTGGCACGTAAAGTGCCCTCCGCCACACACCGTTGGGTGGCTTGCGAAGTATAAATGTAGATGTAGATGTATACAATCTGGACCGATGGCCTTGCGTTTATTAAGTGATTTAAGATGCTTTGTTATATTGACGATATCTACTTCTATGTTTCTCGTCTTGGCAGTTGCTCTTCATTGGGATTCAGGAATATTTACTTCGTCTTCTTTGGTGAAGGAGCTTCGGAAAACTGTACTTAACAACTCTGCTTTTGTGGCACTGTCATCAGTGACCTCACAGTTCTTATCGAGCAGTGAAGGTATTGATTGTGTCTTGCCACTTGTGTGCTTTATGTGTGACCAGATTCTCTTTGGGTTTTATGCCAGATTTCGAGACAGAATTTCGTCGTGGAAATTATTGAAACTATCTCGCATTGAGGTAAGCGCCATATTTCGAACTTCTGTAAAACTTGGCCAATCTTGGGGATTTTGCGTTCTTTTAAATTTGGCATGCTTTTTTCGTGGCTTCTAACACAACGATCTGACCCGTTTTGTGTACCATGGGGGATCAGTACCACCACTTATTAATTTATGTGGTATATATCTCTCAATTGCCGTCGATACTATCTCTTTGAAAACATTCACTTTTCTACACTTATATGATCAGATCGGAAGGAGTGAAGAAAGGATGGCTCTGAGCACTATGGGACTTTACTGAGGTCATCAACCCCTTAGAACTTAGAACTACTTAAACCTAACTAACCTAAGGACATCACACACATCCATGCCCGAGGCTGGATTCGAACCTGCGACCGTAGCGGTCGCGCGGTTCCAGAGTGAAGCGCCTAGAACCGCTTGGCCACACCGGCCGGCTAAGGAGTGAAGACTGTCTCTTAAAAAGGCATTAAGAGCATTTTTATCAACTTTTTTAAATAGATATACTTTGCGTTTATTTTTCTTGGTTGTAGGTGTTACGGTATTCAGCCTAGAGCAACTGCCTTGAGGTCGCTAATCCCAGTATTCGTCACAACACGCACTATTTGTCCAGGATTATTTGTGGCTAAAAGGTTAAGTATGATTTCGGAACCATTTACGCTTCGAGTGGGCTCATGAACTAATTGTTCAAAATAATTTACTGAGAAAGCATTCAGTACAACTTCGGATGATGTTTTATGCCTGCCGCCGGCTTTAAACGTATAATTTTTCCAGCATACTGAGGGCAGATTGGAGTCACCACCGACTATAATTGTATGGGCGGGGTGTTTGTTTGAAATGAGACTCAAGTTTTCTTTGAACTGTTCAGCAACTATGTATTCTGAGTCGGGGGGTCGGTAAAACGATCCAATTAATAGTTTAGTCCGATCGTCAGGCATAACCTCTACCCATACTATTTCACATGAAATAGCTACTTCAATTCCGCTGCAAGGTAAACTACGTTTGACAGCAGTAAATACTCCACCACCAACTGTATTTAATCTATCCTTTCTGAACACTGATAGATCGTTTGAAAAAATTTCGGCTGAACTTATTTCCGGCTTTAGCCAGCTCTCTGTACCTACAACTATTTGAGATTCAGTGCTTTCTATTAGGGCTTGGAACTGTGGTTCTTTCCCAACACAGTTACGACAATTTACAACTACAATACCAATCGTTTCTTCAACTACCTTACTGTGTTTTGCCTGCCCACTTCCTGACGGACGCCCCTTCTGTGGTTACCTGAGACCCTCTAACCTAAAAAACCGCCCAGTCTCTTCCACACAACCCCATGCTACCCGTGTAGCCGCCTCTTGTGGACTCCTGTCCTATTAAGCGGAACCCGGAAACCCACCATCCGATGGCGCAGGTCAAGGAATATACAGCCTACACGGTCACAGAACCACCTGAGCCTCTGATTCAGACCCTCCACTCGGCTCTGCACCAGAGGACCACAGTCGGTTCTATCGACGATGCACAGATGGTGAGCTCCCCCTTAATCTCGGAAGACAGACTGGCAGTTCTTACCATCTCCGCTAGCCGCCCGAAACCAGACAGAATCTGCTCCGATCCAAAGCGACACACGTCATTGGTACCGACATGAGCCACCACCTGCAGTTGCCTGGCATACGGAAGCACACGGAAGCACCCTTTGCACATCCGGAATGACTCCCACAGGAATGCACACGGAGTGCACACAGGCTTCCTTCCCCTCCTTGGCAGCCGTGTTCCTAAGGGGCCCCATTACGCGCCTAACGTTGGAGCTCCCAACTGCCAGCAAATCCACCCTCTGTGAATGCCCAGACCTTGCGGGCCGAGAAGCTTCCTCTGGAATAGGGTGGACGACTGCATCCGGCGCAGAGACATCGTCAGCCACAGATAACGCCCGAAACCCGTTCGTCAAACGAACCGGGGAGGCCCTACGATCAGCCCCTGCCTGCCAGACTTTGGAATGATCTCCCACCCGACCACGGGTGAGGGGTCAACCTCAGTTCAGGCAGTACCTGGGGAGGTCACAGCAGTGGACCGATCGGAGGACAGGTGGGACGTGCTCGACGTCCCTCGCATCCCCGTCCGATCCCCCACAGTAACGCCCCTTGGCAGCAGCCTCAAGCTGTGTGACGGAAGCCAACGCAGCCTGAAGCTATGAGCGAAGGGTCGCCAGCTCAGCTCGCATCTGTACACAACAATGACAGTTCCTATCCATTACTGCACTCCTCCTGTTTGAAGCTCGAAAAATTACGTAACAAGCGAACGGTGTACTCGCCTCAGTCGTAGAAGGAACTAGCGATGCACTCCCTCTGACGGTCTAACTCTCTCCATAAAGAGCTGCAAGTGAACAATTGACCTCTGTTCTTGAGCATTAAGACTGGGTACTCCAGATGTATCTTGTATCTTGTGTAGTGATGAAACCGCATTTCCCAACCAGGGCCAGATAAACCGCCGAAACAGGTTCTATTTGTCTGTTGACATCCCCGTTGGCTTCGTCAGGTGGAGCTTCAGCGTTTTTGGGGTGTAAATTTGTGATGTGGGATAGTGACCCATCAGTTTATCGGCCCACGCTTCTTAGATGGAACACTGAACGCGTGCAAGTACTGTAGCCTCCTAACAGACAAACTTCCAAGGATGCTAGAAGACATCCCTCTGCAGACCAGGCGGTATTTGTGGTACCAACACGATAGCTCTCCAGCCCACAGTGCACGAAGTAATACAACATGTCTTTAATATTTTTCTCCAAATCGTTGGATTTGACGCAAAGAACCTGTACCTTGGTCGGCTAGTTCCCCAAATTTGAGGCCTGTAGACTTTTTTCTCTGAGAAAAGCTGAAAGACACTGTCAACAAGGATATTTAAACTACAACCGATGATATGCAACGACATATTATCGCAGTCTGTTAAGGCACGTGTGCAGCAGTCGTTCCATACCAGACTTGAAGCGTTATAATGAATAGATTATGCCAGAAGTTAAAACATTTAAATTCGGTTAACAACTATATGTAATAGTGAAAATACAATTTCAGTTGTTTCTGGAAGCCGTTAGCAGGAATCCTGCAACTGTGACTGTGTGCCATTAACCGTGTTAATACAGATAGTAATATAGATTATCCGTCTTGTTATTAGTGTTTGGTCTTCAACCTTCTATTCATGTAACATCCTTAGAAATTATTTCTGTCCTCTGGCACAGTATACCCGTTTTAGTTGTCTTTCTGGGTAGTGTGTATTTGCTTTAAATAGAATATTGAAATTATAATTTATTAGCTAAATCAGAAAGACACTGAAGAAACATAATTACTAAAGTCAAAACAAATACATTATTTGGACAGGCATCAGCAATGAAGAAATTTCCATTTCATGGACTTGTTTGTAGAAGAGACACAATGATATATTTATTTAAATGTTCATTTTTCATTACAAGTATGAACACTGTTATTATTATAAATATTGTAATATTCAGTTCAAACATTACATGATATTTTCATAGCTACGTCTTCATATCTTATTTTACGCATTGTAAAATTGGTTATCTACGATACGGTCTGCAGTTTCCACTTTTATCATCATTGCTAGTGTTGGCACGGTTTCTCGTTAATTCCCACCCCTACCATTCAATCTACCTCCTCTTCCTTTCCTTAATTCCTGTAGACGTACACTATAACACCGTTCAATGCCACAACAGATACGCATAGCATCGTGTTTTCTGGTTTTGTCTAGCTTGAATCTTCATTTCTCGTCCATCTTTGGCACCAACGTACTGCTGAGAGACTTTTTTATGGATCTTTGACCAATTTCATCAGTGACATAAAAATATCACTCCGTTTTTTCATATTTTACTTTTTAATTATTTCATAACAGCAGCATTACTTCCTTTTATTTTATCCTCAACGTTATTTGTTATGACGTGCTTATTTTGTTCGCTTCGGTCTCTATCCAAATTTATAAAAGTCCTTTTCATCCTGCTATAATGGCCTACGAACATCAACATACAACCGAAAGTCAAAATTACTTTATGTTTACGTCTGTGAAACGTTATATGTAAAGAAGTACTTTCCGGGTTCCTTTGGTGTCTCTGTTCACATCAAATGCGAGAATTAATTCGTGTAGCTTAGTTACAAATGAGAGCACGTTACGATATGTTGTTTGAACACATGGGCGCAGCCAGCGAAGGAAGTAAAATCTTCGCAAACCGAGCTCTCATGGCCGGCCGAAGTGGCCGTGCGGTTAAAGGCGCTGCAGTCTGGAACCGCAAGACCGCTACGGCCGCAGGTTCGAATCCTGCCTCGGGCATGGATGTTTGTGATGTCCTTAGGTTACTTAGGTTTCACTAGTTCTAAGTTCTAGGGGACTAATGACCTCAGCAGTTGAGTCCCATAGTGCTCAGAACCATTTGAACCGAGCTCTCATGTGGCCCCGCCAAACCGACGAAAGTATTCATTCAGTGTCAGTTTGAAGGCAGCCTTATCGTGTAATGAATACTGACTAGTAGCAACTGTATCAAGACCAACACGTCGCGAAATCTGAAAATGTGTGTTATTCTTCGTGGTACTAACGAGACCATCACAGCCCCCATTCTTCTTTCAACCCTGGAGAAATGTTGATGCTGAAAAGGGGAGGGGGGTGGTAGGGGTGGGTGGGAGGGGGGATGGAGGTGACGATGCAATATTATCAAGAGGATAGTGGAAAGTGTTTTCCATTGAGTTATACCAAAATCCGAAAATATCCACTATTACTTGCTAGTACGATTACTTAGCTTCAGTTATATGTCTCATATTGGATAGCCGCAAAGGGCAAATGCTAGAGAGGTGACTGCAATACAATGCTCTGAGGTGAGTATGCTAGAATAAATAGGATTTGAATGAACTTCGATGTCGCATCCAGGATTACCTGACATGGTAAGACTGGACAGTTTGTAGGGCCAGACATACTGAAATACGTAAAATTTTTCGCCTGTAATACAGAGTGCACTGAAACATAAGCACAATGTAGGAAACGATGGAGGTAGGCAACAAACCTCTCGAAATAGTGATGTCATGAAGAAACTGGAGGCTTCACCTCCGTCTTATTGGCCTAGGACTGTTGAAGTGATTTCCACTTCCCATTCCATATACGTCCGTTGTTAATATACTTTCTGTTCTACTGGCACATCGTACAAAGTGCTTAGATATCATGAGTGACGCTAACTGCCCTGCGAAGCAGAAAATAACAGAACTAATTAAAGTAAGTAAATTATTTTGATTATAATTACGTTCCTTGTGTATCAGGATCGTCTCTACTCTTGCCTGGGTGCCAGTTGAGTTTCACTACTTCTATTTAAGTACATCATCAGTTTCCGATAATAAACATTTTGGTTTCCTAACACATACACTAGAAACGTGCCATAACTGAAACGAAACTATACTTCAGAGTTCTCGGAGTACAGGCCATTGATAATGCTTTATAGATAAAGGAGCCCAGTCGTGTCAGGCAGACAATTAAGAACTATGTATTTAGTCTCGATCGTGGTTCTCATGTACAAATAAGATAAATGTGAGCAGAATAGCCACTAAATAACAACAGACGTGGAAAGTGATAAATAAAACCGATTAACGAATAGCTATAATCCTCATATCAGTGCTCAGAGGGCTATAGTTCATTACGACACTATGGCTATCGTTTTGGTGCCAAAATATAAGGGAAAAACATTTTTGTAATCCAGTTTAATAATAGAAACTGATATCGCAGCTATTTACCGGCAAGAATTCTCTATCCAGTATTTATTTTTATTTTTATTTTTCGGTCTTGACAGCTTTTCTCTAAAATTGTTGGTAATGTTTTAACACATAAGTCTTAGTTGCATCTTACGAGCCGACTGTCGTCTTTGTCAGAACATTTCGGAACACATCCCGAACAAACGATACTGAAAATTACATAGAATAAGTCTCATTTCTATAAACGTCGTTCAGACATGCGTTCATTACTAAAAATACATACATACTATACATTGTTAGAGAGCTACCCAGGTCGAAGTTTGTGTTCATTATAGCTATACGTTGGGTATCGTTACGTCACCAGTGTTTTTTGGCGTAGAATGATTGTTATTCAGTAATGAGCATCGTCATTTATAGAATTTCATGGAGTACGTAACAAGAAAATTTTGAAGCAGTGGTGAAATGGTCCCTTTCTGAATATTAAACGTTGGTAGACAATACAGTTTGTGGAGGTTTGATCATGTGTTGTTCCATCACCACACAACATCATGTGACACTTGATACATTTTGACTGTATGTCATTAATTTCGTGAATATCTGTAGATTAGCCTCATTTGAGGCCAAATGTATTATAAAGAGGAATATTCTTTACTACGGCCACGTTCAGAAGTTGTAAAAATCAGTTATTGATTTTCTCCTTTACCCAGACAGCCAGCGACGCTTTTTAAACAGACATTCAATCTAATCGTAGATTCATTTCTTTCAGTGCTGAATAATTACAGTTTAAATTAATAATTTTCAACATTCATAATCCAGGTAATCGAAAAATGTAGCCATTTTCTTACGATCCCCATAAAGAATACCTTACCTAAGAACTAAATGCACATGGGAATAGTATGTCACCACAACAAGACATTGGTTGTTGCAAATAGATGACAGAAACCCAAGAGCAAAACTTTCTGAAAACGTTCTTTTGGCTAGCTTCTGTTTGTGTTCATTCCATGTCAACTGACAGTCAATATTCATCCCTAAATACTTTGTGTTTGTTACAAAGTGAATAAATTTATCACCTGTGCTTAATATGACAAAACTAATGTAATCTTCTACTTTTATATACATGGTAGTAGATGTCGTTCAGTGAATATTAGCTATTTTCATGCTGCACTTTCACATTGCTTATTTTTACCAACAGTACACAAAGATAAGCCACGTTAAGTAATGTCTCCACTCATTCTTTGCAATGAACAGGATTTTAGACTTGCCAATAGCAGAGTGAATACGTTTGAAAAAACGTAAATAACATTGAACATACGTTCATTTACTTCATTATGAAATGATAATCGCCGCTGCAGTGGTAGAGCCTGAGGGTTCTTTTTGTGGTTGACGGCCGTCGACCAATTGGTTATTATATCCACTGATGTAATACACTTGTCCAGAGCAAAGAGCAGATTTCAGCAATCTCCATACTCCACAACGTACGAGGAATAGGTAAAGAAAAGCACTGTGCTACTTATATTAAGAATATGTTTAATTACATAGAATACTTATATCGTGTAGCTACCGAATTTCTCTATCATATAAGCCCAACTCTGATGAACTGTTAACATGCAAAATGAACGTTCTGCGAAGTTTGTGAATATCGTTCACTAACACGAGATTCAACAACAATGCTCTTACTGGCAAAATTGAAGTTAATTAACACATACTCGATTAACTCAGGAATGACACAGAATTTGAAACGGAGTTGAATATCAAGAGCTTCAGTGCATTAGAAATAACAGCCAGCTAGTTGCAAATTACGGGTTAATTTTCTACTGTTTGGCTGTTATTTCTAATGCATTGAAAGTGGAATACGTTATAATCCAGATAGTCCTTATATAAGAAGGAGCGCACGTAATGTCACACCGTCCACAAGATAGTTTCGTATCTGCCAGCCTGTTTGTACGTCTTAGACGCTTATACAGGCTGCTTCTGCTGTCCCAAACACTGGGTTTCCCTACTGTCACATATATCAGAAAGTACCACCTTATACCACTCCACACAGCGATTTTCACTACGCTGTGATTAATCGTGATAGTAGCGACTATTTTATAGCCTATGCGCCTTTAAGAAAGTGTCATCCCAAAATTAAACGGTTTTTTCCTTTCCGTAATGGAGGCAGATCTCAAAGCAGGTCTCTATAACTACATAATCCAACCACCAACAGTTTTAAGAAGTTAATGGATCACATCTTCATTACACTTTGTTCGACACAGTAATGCAGGTCGAAGTCACTGGATTTTATGTCTTGACTAGGAGCGATGAACATATCTGTGACACTATAACATTGTGAGTGTATTTTAGATACTACCTTTATTAATCTTAATAATCCACGAAGATATATTGTGTACAGGGTGTTTCCGCAAGAGCGTGCAAAAATATAATGTGACATAGAGAATACTCCACCGAACAATACCGAGGTAGGGAACTTGGGGTCAAAGAAGCCAGGGAAGTAAACTTGTCTATCGCTTTGTCTAGCATTACCGTTTTCCAGTTTATTTACAACTAACATGCGTGCAAGTTTACACGTATTGTGCTGTTTATTTACGTGTACACTCTTTATTTTCTGCAAGGATACAAGGATGATGGGTCTCATTACTTGGAAGTCATGAAACAGTAGGCCCTCTAAACGGGCACATGTACTTGAGGCTCACGGAGGTGGCTGTTCGTGACAGGGTGTGGATATAACATGACGGTGCACAGTTGTGGATGTCTGCAACCATCTCACGGCTGTATTTCCTGGTCGCTGGATTGGGAGGTCCTATTCCATGACCTGCGAGGTCAGCTGACCTGAATTCCCTTGGTTGTTTACTATGGGGATATCTAAATTCACTTGTGTATGAGACTCCGCGAGATACGGAGGTGGAATTAGTTGCCAGAATTGTAGCTACCGTTGATGTGATTCGAAATGCACCAGGGATATTTGTCAGGGTACGTCACAATCGTGTATCACCAATGTAATGCTTGCACTGAGGTTGATGGCCGTTAGTTTCAGCACTTTTTGTGAGCTACAGTACCAATGGAACGTTTATTGTGTCAATGAAAGTACGATAGTATTTGCAGTTAACTGCAAATAATATAAATAAAGAATCACGGTAAACTGATTTTATTCCTATTATCTCCTTAAAATGGCTTCTCCAACCCCAGGTTCCCTGCCTTAGATTGTTCATAGACGCATCTTCATTGTCCAGTTAAATTTTTACACGCTCTTTCGGAAACACCTTGTATTACTCTTTATCACTGTAGCCCGCGAAACCGGTTTTGTATAAAAAAAAATGCTTTATAACATAATGCCTTGCAACAGCTCCGGATACCGAGGATGTAAAATACTACCACATTGGTCGGCTTGTAGCAGTTTTCTCATTCTTCTACACACAAATTCTTGTCGGTATTTGGCAGCCATGACTTATTCAACATCTGTTAGCGCCTGCCCTCTTTGGATAGGAATTATTACATTTTTTTAATCTTTGAGAGTATTTTGCCTGTCTCGTGTAGCCTGTAAGACCGGTTGATTAGTTTTCTCATAGTAAGTTTGAGAGGTAACAAAGGTTATATCTTCACAAGTCTATTTCTTAACTAACTGTATCTTCTGTCTATATTTAACGGATGATGTCTATAACATGGGTACACAAAACACCAAAATTCTTTATTCGTGCAGTACTTCACTAAACTTACTTTTCACAGGATAATTTTCCGTTTGATAGTGACAATGGTGTAATTAGTTTATGTAGAAACAATCTGTTGGAAGAAATATTCACAATTTATGATACCTGCTAGCTACATACATGTCAAAACTCCACCCCACTGACAACTGTTCGTTTCACGATAAACGTAGCTTAATTTGGAGCCCTCATTCTTCCCTTTCATACGTTTTAGTTTTTACAAGAACTCGATGTTCCAGAAATGAATCGTTTTCCAGAATATTCCGATATTAAAATGCAGTCCTGCCAGAATTCTACAGCTTTTGACAATGTTGACTGGAATACTCTCTTTGAAATTCTAAAGGTGGCAGGGGTAAAATACAGGGAGTGAAAGGCTACTTACAATTTATACAGAAACCAGATGGCAGTTATAAGAGTCGAGGGGTATGAAATGGAAGCAGCGGTTGGGAAGGGAGTGAGACAGGGTTGTAGCCTCTCCCCGATGTTATTCAATCTGTATATTGAGCAAGCAGTAAAGGAAACAAAAGAAAAATTCGGAGTAGGTATTAAAATCCAGGGAGAAGAAATAAAAACTTTGAGGTTCGCTGATGACATTGTATTTCTGTCAGAGACAGCAAAGGACTTGGAAGAGCAGTTGAACGGAATGGACAGTGTCTTGAAAGGAGGATATAAGATGAACATAAACATAAGCAAAACGAGGATAATGGAATGTAGTCGAATTAAGTCGGGTGATGTTGAGGGAATTAGATTAGAAAATGAGGCACTTAAAGTAGTTAAGGAGTTTTGCTATTTGGGGAGCAAAATAACTGATGATGGTCGAAGTAGAGTAGATATAAAATGTAGACTGGCAATGGGAAGGAAATAGTTTGTGATGAAGAGAAATTTGTTAACTTCGAGTATAGATTTAAGTATCAGGAAGTCGTTTCTGAAAGTATTTGTATGGAGTGTAGCCATGTATGGAAGTGAAACATGGACAATAAATCTGTAGTTTGGACAAGAAGAGAATAGAAGCTTTCGAAATGTGGTGCTACAGAAGAGTGTTGAAGATTAGGTGGGTAGATCACGTAACTAATGAGGAGGTATTGAATAGAATTGGGGAGAAGAGAAGTTTGTGGCACAACTTGACTAGAAGAAGGGATCGGTTGGTAGGAGATGTCCTGAGGCATCAAGGGATCACAAATTTAGCATTGGTGGGCAGCGTGGAGGGTAAAAATCGTAGAGGAAGACCAAGAGATGAATACACTAAGCAGATTCAGAGGGATGTATGTTGCAGTAGGTACTGGGAGATGAAGGAGCTTGCACAGGATAGATTAGCACGGAGAGCTGCATCAAACCAGTCTCAGGACTGAAGACCACAACAACAACAACCTCTTTTCTAATTCAAAAAATGTATATTCTTGTTAAAATAACACGTTAATGTATGAAATAGCCAAACCATAAAATGAAACATTCTAAAATATCTTGTCAGTCTTTGGAAACCCCAGTATAAATTAAAACTCCACTTCATAGAAGATTACCTATAGAGTTGCCAGTTTCTGATTCTACAGCTAATGATTAAACGAGAAAACATCGTTCCGCAAACTGTTTCCTATATTTAACTTTTTCTGTCTTTTATGTTAATATATAATATGTAACAGCATAGGAATTCACTATAATCGTATTGTCATTTTTGTAGTAAGCTCTTCTATATACACACAGTGCGCACAAAGCCAGTCATTCTGCAGTTGGCATTGACTATGTTACAATAATCGCCATCTGTCACTCGTTATATAAACATGTATGTTAGTCATTGCCACTTTCGAACTTCGTGAAACGTCTTACAGTTAGTGCAGCTTACCGATCCGCGTTATGTAATCTATAGTAGCACATTCGAGCAAGCTGATCATCATGGGCTTCGTAATAATAACTATGAATGAAGTAAAAAGTGAAACTGACTGTACTGAATGTAATTTAAGATAATTCACATGCATTATTCTATCTGTATTGCACGTTTTTATTCAGATTACATGTTTTGATCCTTCTGGCCCATCTGCCGATCTAAAACAATATAAAACTTATTTTAGAATACGCAGAAACGATAAGAATTGCATATAGTCCTCAATCTAGGATTTACCTGAGTAGGCCTCAACAATCCGTCTTGTCTATTCAGAGCCACTTAGCGGAGTACCGTATTTTAAAATAGTGGTCTATGTTCTAAATTGGTATTTGTTGTAACTAGGAGTGGGGAGGGGTAAAGGAAAATGGAGTGAGGTTGATTGGGGGAAGCGATAGGAAGGAGGGAAAATGTGATGGGGATGACATGGGTTTAAAAGAGGTCGCGCTAAAATTATAAAACGCATAATTATGTAAAAGTTATAGGTCAGACAGACAATGCATGAGAATTGAGTTGAATTTTTATACAGTTGTTGAATCTTGACGACAATTACGTCGACTATAGTGGCTCTGTTGCCTCGCATCATTATTGACTATCTCAATGACCTATTAATCATCTGGAGAGCATTTTGTTAACAGTACTCGATGAGATTTACAGGACACTAAAGAAAGTCGGTAACGCTTCGCTTTTTCCCATGGATCTAAGGAATTCTCTTCTACTGCAAGTATCTTGTTCCGACTTCCGTCTTCGAAAGTTATGTCAAATTCATCGCGCGGTTTCATATCTCTCATTTAATATTTATTACTTATTCTCTCTGCTTTCCATAACTTTTACTACCACTTGGCTTCGCCTAGAATGCCCTTTCGTATAACTCCTCATGTTTCAGCCTTTCTTTATTGCAAAAGGTTACTGTCAGTAATGTTTTCAGCGCCTCTAGCACCATTCATGCGCGTATGACCACCTAGCGTAATTTGGTCCTACCCCTGCATCGACTCTCCCGTAAACTGTGAGAGCGCCAGCCCCTCCGACAGACGTCAAATACGCGTCGCGGCGAGACCGCGCGGACGCAGCAGCTGAGAGCCCGCCTGCGGCGCGGTCGTAGCCGCGTGGCCTGCCATTCCGCGCAGCCAGTCTGCGCCCGCCGACGTCACGTTGTCTCGCCCGCAGTATTGATGGCGCCGTAAAAACGGCTGCTGCTACCACCACCACCAACACTACCGCCGCCGTCGTTGCTGGCACACGTTTTGCGCTGCCCTCGTCGCTAGGCAGCCCGCGCCTTGGGTTGCGGCGTGCGCTCCCTGACCCGGCGTTGCTCCCAGACAAATATGAGGGCTATTCGTCGTCGCGCATTACGACAGCAATACGCCTGCGGCCGGCGCGACTGCTGTTGCGCGGAGAAAGAAAAGTGGTTTCTGCCTGAGTTGGGGATGGGACGCGCGCGGATATTGCCTCGCGGTCCTCTCCCAGCGGCCTTCCCCCCACTTCCTTTACGCGTTTTTCTTTCCTTTTTTTTTCCTTCTTCCCCGAGAATGAAGTCAGTTACTCAGATGTCGCCACAGATCGTTTAGATGGTCCAGCAGATGAAAGTGAAACATCTCTTTGATTTCCGCGTGTATATTCTCACACCGCTCACCAAAGTACACTCATCAGCTATCATGTTTAATATAGCTGATAGGTGTGAGTGAGCGGGCCTTTCGCCACGGTGAATGAATGACAGTCGAAACTGGCGTGCCGGCCGAAGTGGCCGTGCAGTTAAAGGCGCTGCAGTCTGGAACCGCAAGACCGCTACGGTCGCACGTTCGAATCCTGCCTCGGACATGGATGTTTGTGATGTCCTTAGGTTAGTTAGGTTTAACTAGTTCTAAGTTCTAGGGGACTAATGACCTCAGCAGTTGAGTCCATGCCCGAGGCAGGATTTGAACCTGCGACCGAAGCAGTCGCGCGGTTCCGGACTGAGCGCCTAGAACCGCTAGACCACCGCGGCCGGCGGGCGTGAAGGGTGGGGGCGGTTGTACATATGGTAAACTACTTAAAAATACGTAACACAGTGTAGGAAAGCTCAGTCCCGTTCACGAGAATACGGAAAGTGGACAATTAAAATGTTAAATATTAATAAAACTTGAGTGGTAGTACAAATTCCCTCTTTCACAAATATAATTAATAGAAATACTGGCATTGGATAGTTAATATCTTCTATAGCGACGGTTTAGTTTCCGTCTCCTCTGATGACATTTCTAAACATATTCCTCATTGCAGAGCGAAAGTAGAGATTTAGCTGCTGTCCTCTGCACTTTAAAATAACGTGCTTTCACCTCAGTGTCTGGTGATAAGTGAGAGAAATGACATAGTAAATCGTGTTGAGCACATTTAAGAGACGCACGAAGGCCGTAATGCAAGCAATGCAACACATTTTTTGTTGAAAAAATCCTGAATTTCTTGTTGGACAACGTGGAATGCTTGCTCTTCAGTTCCTGTAGTTTCATGAAGTTCCGATAGATGGCTGCGCTATAAGTAGCGTTGAAAATGGCGTCTGTAACGGAACTGCTTTCCAAGCAGAGATCTAAGATTCCTTTAGAGGAAAGTAGAGCGTCACAGATATTCTTAGGCACCAGAGCATCTACAAAGACCTGGCATTAAACAAAAGCACCAGCAATGCTGGAATTTGCGAACACTGCCATTCTAGATGGTCATCTGATTACAGTCAAACAATTCGCTGCACAACATTAGTCCCCTAGAACGTAGAACTAGTTAAACCTAACTAACCTAAGGACATCACAAACATCCATGCCCGAGGCAGGATTCGAACCTGCGACCGTAGCGGTCTTGCGGTTCCAGACTGCAGAGCCTTTAACCGACGGCCACTTCGGCCGGCTAACGCGTCTGTTGGTTGTGATGACACTCGTCCATCAGTCTGGGCTCTTCAACGTGTGTGACCGCTGGGTTCCTCGCTGCCTACGCGCCTTCCAACTTCTGTCCGTTTTGTCCAATGAAGATTCCACTCTTCTGGAAGCAATACATGGATGACGTGGAGGTAATTGATGCAACAAGACGTTGGCTCTGCCGTCCACCAGTAGATTGGCACCATGCGAGCATACAGGCAGTACGGTTGTGTAAGGCCGTCATATTGAAAAAGAGTGGGTATTAATGAAGGGTGTTGTAGTGCTGAATAATACCAACCTGCCTTCAGAAAAAAAATATGTCTGCATTACTTATTGAATGCCCCTTGTACGTAACGTAATTTTCATACAATTTGTTAGTTGCTTATAAAATGACCGCGTACTTCTACGTTCTGCAAAAGCACATACATATTCGTCTAGTATCCGCTAAAAGACCTTTGTGAGGAAGGCCTATGCCATCCGAAAACAGTAATGACTCTAGCAATACCTCATGTTACTTCATCGTCTATATTTCACCGTCTTCTATTACCTCGAAGTGAATGGGACGCTAATGTCGAACCGGCATCCCCAATTTATATCAGTGACGTCGACAGCTTCCTGCTGTTACTGACCAAATACAAACTTTCCCGTGCATTTACTGGCCACACATTTCAGTAATTCATGCCGATGAGGCTTTCCAGTATTTTCCCGTCCATTTACTGGCCACACATTTCAGTAATTCATGTGGATGAGGCGTTCCAGTATAACCGCTCTTCGTAAAACAAAATCACAGATACGTGCAATTATAATCATTTGCTTAACGCAGATACTTAACTCTTCCAGAGTTAGCTGCAGTTTTCTTCGTGAATGCAGTTGCATCCTTTCCGACAAACTGCGCTTTACAGCACTAGTTTACATCTGAAAATGATCTGTGCATCATATCGAAAATTAAAATTATATATATATATATATATATATATATATATATATATATTGTGTGTACTGAGTCGTGTAGACGGTGTTTTGTTGTAGTACAGTTTTATTAAGTACACATTAATAAAGTGTCTGTATGAAGGAAATATCTTTTCCCGTTTTGTGGAATGTTACCAAATGGTTGCACTTTGAATTCTGAACGTCGACTTCAAGTATAGTTTATCACTTCATTTAATAAGAAAATCACTCAAAGCTCTTGGAAGGGTATAACGGCTGCTGAATTGTGTACTAATGGACACGGCGATAGTTAGGTAACATTTAAATCCATCGACTGTGAAAGCTGAGGAAGACAGACAACTTTATGCTCAAGATCATCGTAACAACATGGGGACATTTTCAGCTGTGTAATGAGGAATATTACTATCTTTCCAAATTGACTCTCCAGCGCTATAGAATGAGGATGGTTTCGAAGACCACATAGTTTATTTTTACGGTAAAAATCGGTAAAAACCACACTATAGCTATCTAAGATTACCGAAGCTTCTTCATGCTCCATATAAGAAACAAGACAGTTCGGCTCGTAATTATCCTGCTTCTTAGAGTACATATGTTCTGTGGTATTGAGTACTGAAGGAGGGCTTGCTGGGCAACATTACGTATTTTCTTTGATCGGTTTTTCTATTCTTGTGCCATTGAAGCCATTAACATGCATTCAACATATTGAGCAGAGGTTTGAAAGTAACAGATCCAGTATGTACGTTTTGGGAATGCAGTTCCGGTCGCACCATTTTCATTGAGCCTTTGCTCTCTTGATGCATTTTAAGTTCAACACCACCTTTTGCGGCAGTAGTCGTACCAGAGCTATCAGTCCACGCCCATTCCTTCCTGATGCAGTTAGTATAACTTACCTTCCACTACGATGTAATGTAGAAGACGTTTTAGCTGTCAGGACACCGAATTCTGCTCCACTGGATGCCTTTACTGAAATATCATCTTTGTACTCACCAAAATGTTTAACTTGTGGAAAATATATAAATTGCGACTCCTTGCAAATTCAGCGCTCAAGAACTAACATAGGCGAACGGTCTGCTAAAGACACTTTCAGAAGTAACGTAGTTATCTTCCAAGCGGGCGTGACATTACGAGCGGCGTGTCGGCTAAGAATTGTATGCAGGTGAAGAATGTTTGGCTGAGCGGTGTTAGCTGGAAAGTTGCCGTGATGTGGCTGGGCTGGGTAAGCCGGTCTTAGTGCTGGGCAGAGAACCCAGGGCACTGCAGCGAAATTCGAGCGGACTGGGCTGAGTGGCAGGTTACAGCGGCTTAGCGACTTGGAAATTCGGTAGTGGTAGGTGAAAAGTTTGCTGCCGTGTGATTGAGGAAGCAAGATAAATTGGCCCAGGAACTGAGTATATTAAAGCTAAAATGTATGATTGTTAAAATACGTCTAGTCTCCTGAATAGTGGTCACATTGTAAGTTGAGTAAGGTAGTCGGTCACATGACCATGTTTTTAAATGGGCTGGTGGAGCAGAGCTCAGGGTCTTTTCGTCATACTTTTCTCGGTGAGGTTGGTTTTAGTAGGGTATTGCGGGACCAGACAGTCACTTGATCTTAAATATTATTCAGATTGTAAAATATTTTAGTGTCTGGCAGTTATGGGTAAAGAAACGTTTCGACGTGCACCAGTTTGGGACTTATAAATATTTTGTAAACCTAAGGACTAGTGGAAATAGACACTTTGTCGGGCTAAAAGTGAATATTTCAGCCGCAGTGAATTTCTTACTGTAAAAAGACTTGCACGCAGATGTTCAGCTTTCATATAACCTTACACCTACATTGATTTAGTACACGATCTATGCATCTAGTTCACATTCGTTACTACCGGGAACGCTCTGATTGCACTACAGAATTTGTCATTTTATGCTATTTTGAAGCTAAAATGGATCCTATTCTTTATAGGAACCTGAGGAAAATCAAGCTGCAAACACCTGACTTATTTAGTGAAAGTGGGACAATATGAAACTAAGATAAGTTTGATGTGAACAATAATGCAGGTTCTTGGATTAGAGAAATATATACCACCATACCTTTCTGCAACCTACATCGTTCATTTCGAGTCACTATAATGAGTACAAGATAACTGACGTTACAGCGCTATGAAACGTTGATACCGACATTATTTCGTTCAGAATAAAGTCGAACATTATCAGGAGAAAGCAATATTCGAAAATTTGTACGTAGTTCTTTGCAGCTAATGCATCCATATGTAAATCAAATAACTTCAAATGTAGCTGTGCAGAAATAAAAAAACTGCTAAAGAGTTGTAGCAATGCCATTCCTCCGGATTACCAACACCTACAAAAGAGCGGAAGGATAGATAATCTCTATGAGTCTGGTTCCTTGCTCTAAACGCTTATGGAAGTTCCCAAAGTCTAAGAAAAGAGTCGTATGTCATGTCTGGCTATGTTCTGTAATTGTAGACACTCATAGGACCACGCTATCTACAAACGGCTCTTTTGCGACTCCCTTTGCCAGCCTGTGACATCAATTGCGTAAGAGCAGCTGTTCCTGACAGATAAGCGACAGAGCAGGGAGGAATGGAGCGTTGCGCACAGGGCGCTATTTACCTCGGGACACTGACCATTAACTCTGTCCAGGCGGCCCGTTTGCTCCCATCGTTTGTCAAGTGGAAGCGGAACACTATTAAATTTGATCAGATAGTCGTGATCAATGCTCAGGGATCCAATCCAATCACAACGGCCAGCCCGGAAGATACGTGTGGCCGGCGAGTGATTAATGCGACAGTAAACACGTGTGGCGGCCATATGCGGTTTATAACAGCAGTCTGCGTGCCACGCGGTCAGCGCTGAAACCTGATACTCTGATAGCCGTCTGACGGATACCACGTTTAGGATATCGCAAAGCACTACCTAAACAATTAACGTTGAGTGGTAATCGCAATGGAGGGCTCAACTTTACTGCAAGCAGATGGCTAGAGAGTGGGAGTAGTAGTAAGCAAAGTCGCAAACACCCCAAATATCTCGCGGAGACAAAAATAATGTTTAAAGAGTGTTATCAGATTATTTCACATAATCGTCTTTTGTGTGAAGTTTCGAACTTACATCATTGAGTTGAAACTTGATAAAACAACCGGATGCATGAAGTACCAGCAGTCATCGTGTGAACTTTATGACGTTTCCCACTAATAAATCAAAGAGATCGTTACCAATGTAAAACTATGACAGCACCGTTGCGTTTCATACCAGCGGTAATTCTGTTAGTGAGCGGACAGGAGATACTTGAAGTGCAATACTTTATTGTAATATTGTCTAGTGTATAGACGTTACTGTCATACTCTCAAATGTATAGGATGAGACATAAGCTACAAAAATCCTCGTGGTGGCTACCACAGAATTTGTCCAATTAGGATGTATTTATTTTCGAGTCTAAATAATTTAATAATTTACAAAATGATGTGAAGGAAGACAACAATCGAACATAAGAAGTTTTTATATCAGATACAACACTGATTCAAAATAATCCATAAAATAAAAGTTTAGCGCACAAAACTTGATAGATGTGTGGCAGTAGAAGGAGATTAAGGAGCAACTGTTAAAATTTTTTGTTTATTGCTTGTTGTCGAATAACATAACATACGTCATATTTGGGCCACGGTTGCAGACATGTGAGTACAGACTCTCGGGCGCTGATGTCACTACAGAAGACTTAGACTGAACGAATAGAAGTGCTTACCTTTCCCGTACGAATGAGAAGTAAATAAAACTAGCCTATGAAACCACAACCGCAGTCAAAACAGTGAAGGAGAAACGTCTCTAGTTTAATCTCCATCAGCGCGTTCCTCAATGAAGCAGAATTTGAGTTTTGGGTAATGCAGCATTAAACTAGAATCGCTTCGGAACTTTGCACCACCACACTAGGGGACTTCTAAACGGAATTTCAGGAGAGTCAGGGGGCGCTGTGATTAGCACACAGAGTTCGCATTCTGGAGGACGATGGTTCAAATCCGCTTCCGGTCATTCTGATTTAGCATTTCCGTGATTTTCCAAATCGCTCCAGGCAGCTGCAGGGATGATTTCTCTGGAAGTCCGCGGCCCGTTTCCTTTCTCATCCTAGATACATTCCATGTCCGTGCTCCGTCTCTAATGATCTCGATTTCGACAGGACATTGACCCCTAGTCTTCCATCCTTGCTTCTTTTCAAAATGAATATTTTCACTGAAAGCGTGTCTGGAAGTGATATCGTAGGTCAATAAACTCATACATTTGACAATAACAGTTTCAGAAGTTGTGCCATATTCACCTTGAGCTATTAATTCAGTTCGCAGGGTGTTTCTCAGGAATAGGATAAATATAGTACATCGGCTAAAAATCGTTTAACATAACCAGCTGTAATATTATGCCCTTATAACGTCGAAAAGTGCTAATATTATTCTTAACCCAACAAAACGAATGATAATAGGCTGTCATTAACGTTAAACATCTGTGAGTTCAAGATGAAAAAGCCGTAATAGGAATGCAATACAAACTCACGCACAAAGCTAATGTTTGGTGTATGGGTTGCCTACACATACAGGGAAATGACTTATTAAACGACCTTTGACATTGATCTTATGATGTCATCGACCTTATCTGTTATATCGTCATCATCGTCACCTGATAAGCTAGGACACCTCATTTACCCCTCACCTGCCCCTTCCCTCCTTCTAACCTCCTTCTTTCCTCCTCCACTCCCCTCTCCAGCAAGTCTCAGCGTACTATTAAAATGAGGCAACTAATCACAGCATAGTTTTATAGTGTATTCAAATGAGGCACACAATCACAATTTACGTGAAGTTACGCAACCTTCTTTGAACTGGCGCCCAATTCGAAGCTAATTGCATAAACAGTCGCCATCGCTCACACAAATACACACACGCACACACACACACACACTGCATACAGTACCACCACTGTAAAAGCTGTACTGCGTCGTCCTTAAATCTCACATGAGCACACGTATTATTTCCTATCCCTTTCTCTCTTCCCGTCTCTGCCTATTCATCATTATAATCAGTAAATTTCATCTCTCTGATTTATACTCCACAGTATATTTCCTCTATCTCTCTCTCTCTCTCTCTCTCTCATTCTCTCTCTCTCTCCACTTAATGGTGATTGTGATGAGCAACAACATCATAATACACTACAGCGGGAATGAAGGGAATAATAAATTTCGTACATTCATCATCATCATGGATAGTGGGAGGAAACGGATAAATATATGTAGGAACCAATGAATAACACTGTCGGTTGTGTCTCTATAGTTCTCACTTATTCAATTGAGTCTGGTTTCGTCGGTTCATCCCACCTTCATCAAGCCATTCTGTGGAAAAAGGTCCTCATATACCAAATGGTGATAACTACCACGAAATAATCGAAAATATAAGCGTCTAAATTGTAATTTAAATAACATCCAGCTTAATTTTTAACTTGTAATTTAAATCTACGTCCAGATCGTCCAATTCTTTTTCAATTCTTATTTTGACTAAAACAAAGAAGGTATGTTATCGAATTGTGATAAATATAATTCTTTTATTTTGAAATATCTCTTATATCCCCTTAATAACTATCTCTGTTCCTATCTATAACTTAGGGTATGGGCGCTTTAGACATTGACAAGACGCTGCATACAGATTTTCATTACTGATATATGTTGAAGAAATGTTAAATTGTGTTACACGGTTGTAGTTTGGCTAATCTATCATGTAACCACTGCAGGTAATTATCTTATTAAAAACGAAGTGCATAGGTAGTTCGGAACTTCAGCTTACCTCGTCAATAACATTTATAATATCACACGTGGCAGTAGAGAGAAAGTCAATTTACTGACTGATGAGCTATCAGGAGAGGCTATTGAAGAATTGAAAGCACTAAGAGCAAAAATGTATCCTCTTCAAAATGGGGCACAATACCTATTGGATACAGTGAAAGGTACTAAATTCTCATCAGAAAAGTAATTAGCATTGATGATTACAGGGAGTGTATTAAATTATTCTGAAAAATCGACAGTGCAGGTGTAGTTTGTTCTAAGCTTTAAACAGTGCTGATCATAAAGCAAAAGATTGTAGGCATTTTATACTTCTGGATGAAATGAATTCATTAGCTTCGTGTCACTTCAACCTGTTGAGTGACTATGATGGTTGATTTTATTGTAAATAATGTAGGATGTAGGCGGGTTATTAGCTATTGGGTAAACTGTGTTCCTTTCATTCACTCTTTAGTATAATTTTGTTGCCTTATTAATGTAAGCATCAAATAAAAATAGAGAGAGAGGAAATTTACTGTGGTTTATAAATTACAGACAAGATTTACTGACTATGATGATGGCGAGACAGAGAAGAAAAGAGAGAGAGAGGGAGAGCTAATAAATATTTTGTGTGTATACGTGATACGATATTTAATGATGAAGAGTGCACCATCTACAGAGGTGGAACTTTAGGCAGAGTTTGTGTGAGTGTGTGTGTGTGTGTGTGTGTGTGTGTGTGTGTGTGTGTGTGTGTGTGTGTGCGCGTGTGTCTGTGGGTGTGTGTACGTGGACGCGCACTCCTCTGTGTGTGTGAGGCTGAGAGAGAGAGAAAGAGAAGGGGAGAGAGAGAGAGAGAGAGAGAGAGAGAGAGAGAAAGTGATGACAATATACAGAACTATCTTCGTTTCAGATATACCGCATATTTTCGAACTTCATGCCATATAAAGCTTGCGCAATTTCATAGCCACATCCTGATTGACTTCCTCACTTTAATACCCACTTAAATAGTATGCTGTGAATAGCTGAGACTGGATAGAGAGATGAGGGGTGGGGGATATGTGGAGGGGAGGAGGCAGGGAGGGAGTCTGACTTGCACTTGAGATACAGGAGAAGATGAAAGATACTGAGCAAACCAGTCAAACAATTTAAAGAAGTATCTTCAACTTGTGTATCCCTGACGTCAGCATTTACATACAATATTAAGGGATGTTGAAAAATTTTACTTCAGGACCGCCTAATTACAACTGAATGAAACACAAGTTTTGTGCCATTCGCGTTTCGCCTTTGATCTTTGCAAGTCATCTTCACTGGCGTGGAATAAGTACGTATTTTTGTTTATACTATTTACTTCACATTTCGGAATATATATATGTTACAAACAGTTCTATTAGTTTACTTTTCGATGATATAATAATAAATTAAAGTTCCACTATCCCAAAATAAAGTACTATTTCTCTTTGTCTCTCTCTCTCTCTCTCTCTCACACACACACACACACAGACACACACAAACACACACACACACACACACACGTACATATACACGCATGTATACAAGCACATGCAAACACATCACAGACATCACAGAAATACACTCAGTAGTTGGCAATCACATTCCATCTTTGGCAATAACTTTGAACAATTGGCAACCCCGACCGAAATATAACATTAAAACAAGAGTTTAGTCTGTGAAGTTTGAAAAACAAAATTTCAAGTGGCAATGATAAGAAAATCAGAGCCAAAAGTGGAACAAACAGACAACATGTAGAACAACATCTACGAAATCTGTACGTAGAACTTTAAGTTATTGCCGCATCGTAGAAAAGCAAACCGCCTGAACTGTTTATAACCAATATATACATCGTCGTCCCAAATGTAAGCTGAATAGTGTAAACAAAAATATGTATAATATCGTCTCAATTATGTGAGTGGATTTGTGATTTCCTGTCAGAGAGGTCACAGTTAGTAGTAACTGACGGAAAGTCATCGAGTAAAACAAAAGTGATTCCTTGCGTTTCCCAAGGTAGCATTATAGGTCCCATTGCTGTTCCTTACCTATACAAACGATTTGGGAGACAATCTGAGCAGCCGTCTTCGGTTGTTTGCACATGACGCTGTCGTTTATCGACGAATAAAGTCATCAGAAAATCAAAACAAACTGCAAAACGATTTAGAAGAAATATCAGAATGATACGAAAAGTGGCAGTTGACCCTAAATAACGATAAGTGTGAGGTCATCCACATGAGTGCTAAAAGGAACTCGTTAAACTCGGTTACACGACAAATCAGTCTAATCTAAAAGCCGTAAATTCAACTAAATACCTAGGTATTAGAATTACGAACAACTTAAACTGGAAGGAACACAAAGGAAATGTTGTGGGGAGGGCTAACCAAAGACTGCGTTTTATTGGCAGGACACTTAGAAAATGTAACAAACCTGCTAAGGAGACTGCCTACACTACGCTTGTCCGTCCTCTTTTAGAATACTGCTGCGCGGTGTGGATCCTTACCAAATAGGACTGAAGGAGTGGATCAAAAAAGTTCAAAGAAAGGCAACACGTTTTGTATTATTGCGAAATATGGGAGAGAGTGTCACAGAAATGATAAAAGATTTGGGCTGGAAATCATTCTCACGAAATTCCAGTCACAAACATTCTCCTCCAAATTTGACACCGACGTACATAGGGAGAAACGATCACCACGGTCAAATAATGGAAATCAGAGCTCGTACGGAAAGATATAGGCGTTCATTCTTTCCGCGCGCTATACGAGATTGGAATAACAGAATATTGTGAAGGTGGTTCGATGAACTCCATGCCAGGCACTTAAATGTGATTTGCAGAGTACCCATATAGATGTAGACGTAGATTCATGGCCACTGAAGATGCCTTGCTAAGAACAAAGCCGAAACACATATGGCACGGGAGTTGTATTTCTTTCAATTGCAATCAGACAGTCCAAGTGTAAAAATATCAGCATAACGTAAAATTGAAAAAGAAATTGGAATGCCTTCCACGTTAATGCTGCTCACATGTTAACGCGAGTACAGCAGGGTACGTGGGGAGAGCTGCACTAAACAGGACTGGAGAGAGTTGGGGCGTGATGCGAGCGAACGTGCGGGCCACGCGCCAATTAGAGGACCGCAAAATTCGATTGCTTGCGGCGGGCGGGCGGCGTCCGGCGACTGCGATTAACGGGCCTGCGTCATTAGCTGGCTGGCGGCGATGCTTAAATATTTCGCACCAGCACGTGACACACTGCAGCCGGAGCGCTCCTATACTGGTCCAGCGCAAGCCAAATTGTCGCGCGTCGCTATTTCAGCCAGTGGAAGGCAATCCGTGTACGCATTCTGCCTCACAGACGGCATTCGAGTCCATAATTACAGTAGTAACCTAGTGCACCATTCAAATATTATTTTATATTCACAACTGATTCGTGCTCAATAAATCTCTGAATTATTTGCGTCAAACTCACTTCGGTAGTGAACACAGTTTGACGAGACACACTCGAGAAACTTTTTAAAACATCCTTGACATTATAAAATGTTAATTTCTGTTGCCAGTTTCCGTCCGAATGTAACGGCCTTCAGAACATTTCTACCACGATGGCAGGTGGTGGCAGTGAGCAGACTAACGTAAGTTGTTTTTTGTTGAGTTTTAAATTAGCAATTTCAATGGTGCATCGAATACACCTCCTTTTAGGCACCTGCTTTTTCAACATATTATTCTTTGTTGCCCTTTGCCCTTAAATCGGTCCTGATAGACACTCATCATCAATGCAGATCTGCAATCTGTCATCTGCATTGATGATATATATATATATATATATATATATATATATATATATATATCATCAATGCAGATCATAATAATCTGTCACTAAAGATAAACATCTATGAGTGTCTATCAGGAACGATTTAAGGGCAAAGGGATAAATATTTTTTATATATATATATATATATATATCCTTTTACACACATAATACAAGAGGTTTGCTCACTTTTATCTCTGCCAGCTACGGTTGAAAAAATGCTGAAATTGTTCGGGAAATGGTGGAATATTTCAACTTCAGCCCCTACAGTTTGATGAAAGTCCGATTGGTAGCGTGGCTATATGTAGCCTTCAGAGTGGCGTCTGCGACAGAGGCCCTTTCCAATCAGAGGACTGTCATTCAGCTTCTCTTGGCGGGAAACAGAGAATCGTATCTCTTCATAGATGCTTGCGGAATGTCGACGGAGACCTGTCGGTCAACAAAAGCACGCTGAGTCGTTGGGACTGGCGTCTGTCATTATCACAACGCTTTCTCGCGTATGGACCAGCCAGACAAACCCTCAGGAAACAGGAGAAACCACTCCAGCGTGTCCGTCGCCGCAAAAACGAAAACGGACTTCCCCTTGATCATGACAACACAGGACCTGACACAACTGTTCACCCGAGATAGCGACAGAGATTTTCATTATCCTACTGCCACGATCTCGCACCTTCCATCTGTTTGGTCCAATGAACCATGGATTCCACGGGTAGCAGTAGTGGATGATGGGGAGGTTATTGATGGAGCAAGACGTTCGATCCGACGTCGACCAGCAGAGGAGTACCGCGCGGGCATACAGGTTACGTAACGCCGTCGCACTGAAGGGAGACTATGTTGAAAAATAGGATTCAGTAGTCAGACGAGTGGGGAATAACGCGGCGTACTGAAACTCTGATCAAAGCCAACCTGCTTAAATAGAAAAAAAGTGTTCCATTATATACTGGGCGCACTTCTTACTACAACAGGTTGTGTCCAATGATTTTCAGTCGTCATACTGTCCAAATTTTGTCTCCTGTGAAACACATTGCAAGTTAAATTAATAACCCGGTGTCAATATGACGTACATTAAAGGAACTACGATATCTGTCCTTGTCAGTTTCATCTTTTTCGAATTATTTGCCACTCGTAAGCACTGTAATATTATGCAAATTACCCTTAGAAATTTGTCTATAGTTTTCGTTCTCTGCACCAAGGAACAGTGTCGGCTCTTTGCCTGGACAACTGGGAGCAGGACCAGAGGAGTTCCCAGGACATATGAGAGATTATTACCTCTTCGGGCATTTGCTTCGTGACGAGGGTAAACTTTCCAAGCTACTTGGTTAGAGCCGACAATCTCCAACTATTTTGATCATTGTTTGAGGAAAAAATAAAAGAATTAGTGTGTGTGTGTGTGTGTGTTATGTTTGTGAGACGTGTGTAAGAGCAGGTGTGGTAGGGTTCCACAAGACATTATTTAAGTAGAGTGTTATGTTGGAGTAACTGCGCCACGACACCTAAACTGTCTGGCCGAAACTCGAATCAGCACTGATGGAAGAAATTAGCATCGGCTAACGGGAGGGATAGGTATTAATGTACCGGTAGTTGAAAAATGTCGTATTAACATCTTGAAATGCTGATAAAATACTTTATATAGAACCAGTTTCAACCGTCCAACCATCGTTAAGTTCATAGAAGCACTCACGGCCTCGTATGAGGCGAACTATTAAATCGTTATCGTCAGGTAATAAAACTCTGAACAATATCGTTACAAAAATAACTTCGTCAACCGATAAAAACTGTGCTAGATTAACGATGTAATTTATATTACTATATAATGACAGTGTATAGTTCATGGTTTTGTCACCTGACGATAAAAATTTTACACTTCGTCCAATATGAGACTGTGAGTATTTTTATGAACATGATGACGGTCAGATGATGAACACTGGTTGTATAAATAAAGTATTTTACTAGCAGCTCAAGTCAGTAATATGATATTTTTCTAATCTGTATCTCCCGAAAATATACTGAGATCAGTAGACTGCTCTTGCCCAGAAATGCTATTTTTGCCAGTGATAGTCTCCTTCTTATGTCCTCCTTGCTCCGTCCATCATGGATTATTTTGCTGCTTGGGTAGCAGAATTCCTTAAGATCGTCAAATTCATGATTCCCAGTTCTGATATAAAATTTCTCGCTATTCTCACTTTTGCTTCTTCTCGTTACTTTTGTCTTTCTTCAGTTTGCTCTCAATTCATACACTGAACTCATGAGACTATTCATTCCACAGATCCACTAATTCTACTTCACTTTCACTAAGACCGTGTCATCAGCGAATCTTATCATGGACATCTTTTCAGCCTTTCTTTTATTTCCATCATTGCTTCTTCGATGTATATATTGAACAGTAGCTGGGAAAAACAGCAGCCTTGTCTTACACCTTTGTTAATCTGAGCGCTCCGCTTCGGTATTCCAGTCTTATAGTTCCCACCACCTTCTTCTACATCTTATGCTCCAACTGATCGGTTTTTGTGGAACAATAATCCTCTCTACCTATTTTTCTGTGATAAACAGAAGGAACAAAACCAGATTAGGACTTAAAGTCCAGTCGTTAATGATGGCATTAGAAGCAACGCAGAAACTACGATTTCAGATGACTGGGCTAGAAAATTACACCAAACATGCCCATAGAAGGGCGAACGAAAACAAGGTTCTTTTAAATGAGGGTCTTCAGTCTCACCATGTTCTGTGTGAATACTAAAGTAATATAAGCGATAACGGAGATGGCCTGTCACGCACAGTGATTTACATATTAGAAGCTGGGTCCATCTACGACAGTGAATTGAACTTAATAGCCCCTTTGGATGATCCCTCGGTTCATACACGTTGTTATTGCTACATGTGCAATAATCCTCTTGTACACTAACGCTGCAGACTGAGAGAATTATTTTCATCTCATACCTGTTGTACTAAGCCGTATCATCATATTACACTGTCGACAGGTCCGCTACACCCAAGAGATAGCCAATGATTCTCATGAACAGCTTAATACCTTCCATTAATGTGACACAGATAAGAGAGAGACAGAATCAACTTGAAGCAGCAACATATAGATGAAAGAAAATCAACGATTTCTAATCGTAAGGAAAAAAACTGATACCGAGGTTTCCAACCAAAAAATCAACATTCTAAAAACAGTAGACACAAGGAAAAAAAAGCTTACAGCGTAGCGCCTACCTTGTACTCAACACTAGTTGCAAAGAAACATAGTTATTAATCACGTTATCAGAGACAGACATGAAACATGTTCCATCACCTTATCACTGTTAAAGGTACTGTGGAACAGAAAGTCAGTTGAAATGGCTCACTATCCCATTTCACAAATAACGTGAGAAGAAAACAGTTGTGGACTTGTTACAGAAGCTGTTTCGAGGCTAGTCTAAACTGAGGCGCTGCGATGGAAACTACGAGAATCCAACATTAGAATGGCAAAGTTTGGAATTACGTTCCGCATATCTCATTGTAATGTGCCTGCCAAGTACCTCATTCGTTCTCGTGAACTGTTCTTGCCCACTATTATTATTACTATTGTTAATGTTATAATTTTTTTCTTTATTATTATAAGATCCTTTGAAGATGCAGACTGAATGGTTTGCAAAAGCACAGTTCCCTGTTGCGTCTGTCTGTTATGGAAAGTACCTAATTTTAATGTCTACATAAATTTCTTCGACATACGCACAACCTTTCAGCTATTGTACGGAATAATATAATCTTATTTTTTTACAGTTCCATCATGCAATACCTTTGCTATCATTGAGCAATAATGAGGGTATCTGAAAGCTCATAGCTGTAATTCGAACGTAACTGCAATCCGGATCCTTACCTTTTACTATTTGTGCTTTGATTGACGAAGCCACTCGTCCTATACTCTCAACCTGACTCCAGTCTTCAATGTACCAGTTATTTCCTATTGAATTCCAAGCTCCACAGCCGTATTAATACATGCTTTCTGTAGCCCTGGGAGAAAGTAAGTATATATGGAAGAATCGCTTAAACACAGACTAAAAATGGTTCATTCAATGTGCGGTGAAGTATACGCTCCAGAGAATCTGTGACCACAGCATTCACATCGAATAACGTGAGTAAGAATTCGAGTATCAGATAGACACTTTGCCTGTTAAGAGTTTTCAATAACGTTTTATCGTATCTTAATTGGCCCTATTATGATGATGATGGTTTCCAACTACTGATGAAAAAGAACCGTGAACATTTCCCAGTAATTGGCTTCGATATATCTGAGGTGGAAGGTCTATTATAGGCCCACTTTAGAATCCACTAAACAAATGACCAGGAAACTAGAGCCTAAACCGTTCTTGTCACACGTGACTTGTAGTTTGTGAACCCTATATACAGTGTGTTTCACGAGTAGCAGTACGCTGTAATTTGAATAATACATACCAAATAATGTGTGTTCAGCGTTTATTGATTACAGAGATATAACTGGTTACAATTATTTACATTTCGTGCGTTAAACACCAGTTTCTCAGCTGTCATTTATGATGTGAATTTATGAAATTGTATTTTAGTTTGAGTAATCGAATGTTTCAGTTCTGATTGCGAATTGCTGGCCGGCGTGACTGTTCCGTTTAAGCATGTCGCAAGTACTTACAGATATAACAATTTAGTATTTTAATGGGTTTTGTAACTGAAATGCTCCTTCTACTTGTGTAAAATACGTCAAATGATTTCCTAACCTCCGGGCACCAGACTCAAGAGTATCATAATATTTGCATTGTCTGTGTTATACCATGTATTATGTAATGTTCTTCACACATATATGCATATTTGAAGGACAATACACAATACGTCGTATAGCACAGACATTGAAAATGCCAATTCATACCTAGACAAGAAGTCTGCGACAAATAAGGAGTCTCTCCTCGGACTCACAGCAACTATGACAGTCCAGGATGTTGACACGCAGTGGCATATGGAAGTGGAGATCGGTCCTAGGGGCGTGCTCGTATACTCTAAATAGTTTAGGCGGCAGCTCTCAATGAGCGGGAAATCCGGATTCGAGTTTTCATTCGGAACGTCTTTTCACCGTCACTAATCCATTGTGCAGTTGACGTGTAATCGTGTTCGGAATTCCGAATACATTTAATTCAAGAGTGTCCGACTAGCACACTGCCCTATAGTTGCAACGCATATGAATATAAAACACACATGTTCCTCATACAAAATTATGGTAGGCATTACGTATGCACGGCCTCTATTCCTACCATTTACAGTGGATTTCGAGGAGAAGGGAAAGGTAGACAGCTGGAATTTTACCTTTGGCTTATTGACACTCTCCGAGTAATTCCACGAATTCTGTTTGCTGATGAAGCCACTTACACGTGCAACTCAGATCTAAATCTACATGATTACTCTGCAATCCGCAATTACGTGCCTGGCAGGACGTTCATCGAAACATCGTCAAGCTATTTCCCTTCTGTTCCACTTTCCAACAGGGTGCAGTAAAAGCGAACACTCATATCTTTTCGTGCGAGCTCTAATCTCCCCATGTCATGATGATGATGATCATTTCTGCCTATGTATGTGGGCGCCAACAAAATATATTCACATTGTGAGCAGAAAGCTGATAATTGAAATTTCTTGAGATTATCCCGCCCAACGAAAAACGCCTTTGTTGTAACGACCGCTGCCCCAATTCACCTATCATATCCGTGGCACTCTCTTCCTGTTTCGTGGTAACACAAGAGGGGCTGCTTTGCATGAACTTTTCGATGTCGTCTGTAAATCCTATCTGATGTGTATCCCACGCAACTTAGCAACACTCCAGGAGAGGGAGGACAAGCACAGTCTAGCCGGTGTCTTTAGTAGACCTATTGTATTTGCTAAGTGTTCTGGCAATAAATCACCGTCTTTGCTTTACTTTCCACAGAACATTATCTATGTGATCGCTCCAGTTCAGGTTATTCGTAATTGTAATCCATAAACATTTAATTGAATTGACAGTCATTAGATTTGTTTGATTTATCATGTAGCCAAAACTTAGCGGAATCTTTTTAGTAATAATGTGTATAACATCACATTCTTCATTGTTTAGAGTCATTTGCCATTTTTCGCCTCTTTCGGATATTTTGTCTAAATCATTTTGCAATTGATTTTGATCATATTATGACTTTACAAAATGTAAATGACAGCATCATCTTCAAACAATGTTAGAAGGGCTATTCAGATTGTCTCCTAAACCTTTTATACGAATCAGCAACACTGGTGGTCCTAGAACATTTCCTTGATGAACGCCAGATATTACTGCTGTTGTACTGAGTGACTTTCCGTCAGTTGCTGCGAATTGTGACGTTCCTCAAGGTTGTCCAGCGAAGCCCCACATGACTTCGTGAAGAAAAATTTTCAAGTACGCACTTTCTTTAAGTATGTTGTGTGGTATGACAAACAGTCAGCTCATTTAAGGTGATGTGATACCAAAACATCCTTACGTGTGACATTAGCCGAACCGGTTTAAATAATAATGTTTCTTGCGGATCAAGGTCCCAAATCTTAATGTTTTAGACTGAGAAAATGGTTGAAAGGAGAAATTTACACAGAAAAATCCAAACACAATTTGATCGTTCAGATTATGAATAATGCTGCACTCGTGGAGGAAGTCCAATTCGGTCTCGGAAGAGCTACTCGTGTTGTCAAGAGACTTCGTAGTCCACTGACTTCGGAAGCGATACTTGTGAAAAATTAAGGTTCTACTTAATCGTTGGGCTTCACTCCCCATCTTCTATGAGAATCTGTTTGGTTACATTTTAATAGGTGAATCACTGTACATGCTATCCGGAGTGTTTTAATCGATATTTTCTGTTCTTTCGCATCCGAAGGTATTTAATATTCCTCCTGACGCCTACTGTAAATGAATTAGGTGTTTTGTTTCTAAACTGTAATACCACAGTCGGTCTCGTAATTTTACAAACATCATGAAGAAGGTTCAAAACTACTACTGCTACTACAGCCACTATTAAGAAAGACACCTAAATGATTCAAAATAGGATGTCATGGAGCAGGGTGATAGCCGCACGACATTTGTTCATTTATTAATTTACGTTCGATCTCAATGACAGCATGGCATTTCTGGGAGCCCCACGCTCGAACAACTTGCGTAATGGAATTTCTAGGTACCGTTATCGATAAAAACTCAGTCATTTCCATTTATCGGTATCTTCACCTGCATTTGGAGTCACGTAATAGGTGCGATTACTATGCTTTCACGTTCACGTGTGTCATGAAGGTATATGGCTTTTTAGATGTCATATGAAACAAATTTATAAGTACACTCGGCAGCTGAACTTTCCGTCTGAAGACATTCGAAGAATGGAAATGTAAAATATCCTAAGAGCCGAATTTCACATCTGAGACGAAAATCGAAATACAGTGTATCTCTTTTGCAAGGAGGGAAGGAAGATTGGGTTTAATGGTCAGTCGACATCGATGTCACTAGAAACGGATTGTGACAAGGATGAGGAAGGAAACCATCCCGACATTTGAATTGAGCGATTTAGGGGAATCATGGAAATCCTAGATCTGGATGGCCGGTCGCGGGTTTGAATCATTGTCATCCCGAATGCGAGTCCACTGCGCCAACTCAATCGGTTATTTCGTTTTCCGCTTAAAATGCAAGGGGACAGGACGTTCAAACTGCACGGTTGGCCGCGAGGCGTAATGAGACTAAGGATGCGCATGCGCACTCGCCTTGTTATTGTCTGGCACTTTCATTTGGACGGTTCATCAACAAGTAAAATTGCCGCATTTGGGGCACTGAGGATCTGCATTTCGCGATCAAGAAGTCTCTTTACCCTCAACGGTTTTTCTGTCTGGTATGCAATGTCCAGTCACGGAATAATCAGTGCGATATATCTTGACAGCACGGTGACTACCGAACGGTACTATCCAAAATGACCCTGATTTTGAAGAGATGTGGTTCATGCAAGACGGCGTTCGAACCCATCGAGGTAGGAGAGGGATGTCCTAGAGGAGCATTTTGGAGACCGCATTCTGGTTTTGGAGTACCCAGAGGCCACTGGCATGGACCTCGTTTGGCTGTCATATTCTGCGGAACTGAAAACATGCGACTCCTTTTTGGGGGGGGGGGGGGCTATATTAAGGACAAGGTGTACAGCAATAACCTCAAAACCACAGCTGAGCTGAAAACAGCCATTCAGGAAGTGATCGGCTGCATCATGTTCCGACTTTTCAGCGGGTCATGCAGAATTTCGCTATTCGTCTGCGCCACATCATCTTCAGTGCAGGCAGGCATATAGAACATGTCATATCCTAGATCCGTATATCTGTAGTGACGTTTACATGCTGAGTAAAGTGTGTGCAAGCAGTAGTTTATAACTAATTTACTTTTTCTTTCACATAGTTAAATAATTGTCGCCCTGCATTTGTATCCAAAAAATTGAGAATTTATTCTGGTACCATCGAATGGTGCAGGCCACATCACCACTGCAAAAAATTATAACACGAATTAGAAAATAAATTGTTCACTAAAAGCCTTGAAAGTGACACGCAGCCGGTCGGGGTGGTCGAGCGGTTCCAAACGCTACAGTCTGGAACCGCGCGACCGCTACGCTCGCAGGTTCGAATCCTGCCTCGGGCATGGATGTGTGTCATGTCCTTCGGTTAGTTGGGTTTAAGTAATTCTAAGTTCTAGGGGACTGATGACATCAGAAGTTGAGTCCCATAGTGCTCAGAACCATTTGAACCAAAGTGTCCTGCAAGGAAAGTGACCGGTTCTAAGCGGCAAAAATAAAGTTTTTGTTGCGAGTGCCATTAACACAGAAGCACAACATTTTATTTATGCTAATGCAACGACAGAAATAAAGCAAGTAATACTTCAGCTAGTAGAAGTGTAGTCTACATAAAGCCATTGATTATTTCCTTCACATCATTTATGTAATAGCATGACAGAAAAAATATTAGTGTAAACATTTCGGTGTACTGACTTCTATTTCCTAAACAACTCCACTCTCCGAATCACTCATTGGAAAGTTTACTGTAAAACTCAGTGTGATGCTGAAGAAAAAGTGACAATATTGTTAACCGGTGCTTCTCTTTTGAGACCATAACCAGGGCTGGTCTTTCAGATGAAGTGTGGGATGACGTAAATTTGTCGTGGTCTTTCTTGAATACACTGGCTTTATTCCAAGTAAAAATTTTTGATAGATATTTGAAATGGTTGACTAAGAAACCTTCTGAAGGTGGCAGGGGTAAACTACAGGGAGCGAAAGGCTATTTACAATTTGTACAGAAACCAGATGGCAGTTATAAGGGTCGAGGGATATGAAAGGGAAGCAGTGTTTGGGAAGGGAGTGAGACAGGGTTGTAGCCTCTCCCCGATTTTATTCAATCTGTATACTGAGCAAGCAGTGAAGGAAACAAAAGAAAAATTCGGAGTAGGTATTAAAATCCATGGAGAAGAAATACAAACTTTGAGGTTCGCCGATGACATTGTAATTCTGTCAGAGACAGCAAAGGACTTCGAAGAGCAGATGAACGGAATGGATAGTGTCTTGAAAGGAGGATATAAGATGAACATCAACAAAAGCAAAACGAGGATAATGAAATGTAGTCGAATTAAGTCGGGTGATGCTGAAGGAAATAGATTAGGAAATGAGAATCTTACAGTAGTAAAGGAGTTTTGCTATTTGGGGAGGAAAATAACTGATGATGGTCGAAGTACAGAGGACATAAAATGTAGACAATGGCAAGGAAAGCGTTTCTGAAGAAGGGAAATTTGTTAACATCAACTATAGATTTAAGTGTCAGGAAATCGTTTCTGAAAGTATTTGTATGGAGTGTAGACATGTGAAACATGTACGATAAATAGTTCGGACAAGAAGAGAATAGAAGCTTTCGAAATGTGGTGCTACAGAAGAATGCTGAAGATTAGATGGGTAGATAATATAACTAATGAGGAGGTATTGAATAGGATTGGGGAGATCAGAAGTTTGTGGCACAACTTAATTAGAAGAAGTGAGCGGTTGGTAGGACATGTTCTGAGGCGTCAAGAGATCACCAATATGGTATTGGAGGGCAGCGTGGAGGGTAAAAATCGTAGAGGGAGACCAAGAGATGAATACACTAAACAGATACAGAAGGCTGTAGGTTGCAGTAGGTACTGGGAGTGAAGAAGCTTGCACAGGATTGAGTAGCATGGAGAGCTGCATCAAACCAGTCTCAGACTGAAGACCACAACAACAACAACGAGTAAGAAACACTTCGATCGTATTACAGTTAGCTATCTTTCGTGCCTGGCTTGACGACAATGTTTCGGCAGCGTCTTTAAAATCATCCTAACGGAAGCATTGCTTGGCTTGAACATTTTCTCCCTGATAGCACACTTAGAACAAGTCTATGGACGCGCAACAAAGTACCGAAACTATGCAGTTTTCACTTTGTTTTAAAAAATTATGAATGAACTTGGTGTGTTTAACTAGATGAATTGCGTAATTTGTGGATGGCCACGCCCTACTGTGTGCACGTAGTACATGGTAAAGGGTGAAGTGACGTAGTGTGTGAGCTACTTGCTGCAGAGCCTGTATGTGGTGATGTAAACGTAGCCCCGGCGCAGCACTTTGCTCTGGCCGGCAAATCCTCAATTTGCCCCCACAAGTGGTTTGTGAATAACCCGCCGTTCTCGGCATTCGCCCCTCAGGGCCACGCTGGGGCTGCTTTGTGTGGGGATTAGCTGCAGCGTTTACAGGCCGGACCCGCCACCCCTGCCCTGTTGGGGTGGCCGCAAGAAGCGCCCAACTGGACCACGGCAAGAACCTCTCCTGCCAGCTGACCACCGGCACCAACTTGCTCTTCTGTTGACAGAACTTGAGTATCACGTCCCTGTTTGGGCGCGAGTACCCAGGTAAAACAAACTACGCGTTTTTCTTATTCTGTAACGGAAGTTTGTTAGTTACCGGCCCCTGAATTCAATGACTGAAGTGAGTTCTTTCAACCCTTCGAAAATCCTTTATCTTGACCCTGATATTTCCCTCACATTAAAAAATTGTTACACTTAACTCGGCTTACTATGCTGCGTTAAGATGGAGTATAACAGTTAAATCTAGACATTTCTCTTGAACACACGCCGAGTAAGTCTCAGAACCTGCAACATCCACATTCATGGTTGTTTATTTCGAAGCCCCAATGGCGATGAAATTGCGGATGAAAGATTTTGTGAAAACATGTCAGTATGTAATGGGACACCCTCCTCTAACATTACCTTTCTTTTATAGAAATAACCGATACCATTTATACTATCGATTCTTGTGTAGGTGAACGTTTTATCAGCAATTTCACTGAATGAACTTCATATGATTTTGTATACCACGTGTTATGTTTCGTGCTAAAATACGTAAATAGAAACTAATTTTTTAGAACTCTGTACGTACAGTTGAAATTACGCTTCTTTTAAAAATATTTGAAATCACGAAATTTCTGGTATATCGTTATCAGCAGAAACAAAACTGGCGTTCTACGGGTCGGTGAGTTGAATGTCTGATCTCTTAATTGGGCAGGTAGGTTACCAAATTTAAAAAGGGATATGGATAGGTTAAAGTTAGATATATTGGGAATTAATGAAGTTCGGTGGCAGAAGGAACAAGACTTCTGGTCAGGTGAACACAACGTTACAAATAGAAAATCGAATAGGGATAATGAAGGAGTGGGTTTAATACTGAATAAAAAGTAGGAGCGCGGGTAAGCTACTACTAACAGCATAGGGAATGCACTATTATAGCCAAGATAGACACGAAGTCCACGTCTACCACAGCACTACAAGTTTATACACCAACTAGCGGACGAAGAGATTGAATAAATGGATGTTGAGATAAAAGAAACTATTCAGATAGTGAAGGGAGACGAAAATTTAATAGTTATGTGGAACAGGAATTCTATAGTAGGAAAAGAAGGAGAAGGACACGCAGTTGGTGAATATCGAATGGGGTTAAGGAATGAAAGAGGATGTCACCTGACAAAATTCTGCACAGAGCATAAATTAATCATAAGTAGCACTTGGTTCAAGAATCATGAAAGAAGGTTGTATACGTGGAAGAACCCTGGAGATACTAAAAGGTATCATAGATTATGTAATGTTAAGACAGAGATTTTGGAATCAGGTTTTAAGTTGTAACACATTTCTAGAGGCAGATGTGGGCTCTGAGCATCTATTGATTGTGAACTGAAGATTAAAATTGAAGAAACTGCAAAAAGGTGTGAATTTAAGGAGATCGTACTTGGATAAACTGAAAGAATCAGAAGTACTAGAGATATTCAGTGAGAGCATTAGTGAATGATTGACAAGAACGGGGGAAAGAAATGCTGTAGGAGAACAATGAGTAACTTTGAGAGATGAAATAGTGATGGCAGCAAAGGATCAAGTAGCTAAGAAGACGAGGGATAGTAGAAATCCTTGGGTGAAAGAAGAGACATAGAATTTAACTGATGAAAGGAGAAAATATAAAAATTCCGTAAATGAAGCAGGCAAAAAGGAATAAAAAGTCTTAAAAATGAGATCGACAGGAAGAGCAAAATAGCTAAGCAGGGATGGCTAGAGGACAAGTGGAAGGATGTAGAGACTTGTAGCAGTAAGGATAAGATAGATATTGCTTAGAGGAAAATTAAAGAAAACTTTGGAGAAAAGACAACCACTTGTATGAATACAAGGGCTCAGATGGAAAACCAGTTGTAGCAAAGAAGGGAAAGCAGGAAGGTTTAAGGAGCATGTAGAGGGTCTGTGCAAGGCCGATGAACTTGAGGGCAATATTATGGGAATAAAAGCGGACGTAGATGATGATGAAATGGGAGATATGATATTGTGTGAAGAATTTGACAGAACACTGAGAGACACAAGTCGAAACAAGGTCCCGGGAGTAGACAACATTGCTTTAGAACTACTGATAGCCTGGGGAGCGCCAGCCCTGAGAAAACTCTACCATCTTCTGAACAGGATGTATGAGACAGACGAAATATCATCAGACTTCAAGAAGAATATAATATTTCATAGGTAAGCAGGTGCTGACAAGTGTGAAAATTACCGAACTATCAGTTTAATAAGACAGGGCTGCAAAATACTAACACGAATCTTTACAGACGAATGGAAAAACTGGTAAAAACTGACCTCGGGGAAGATCAGTTTGGATTCCGTAGAAATGTTGGAACAAGCAAAGCAATACTGACACTACGATTTATCTTAGCAGATAGATTATGGAAAGGTAAACCTAGGTTTTTAGCAGTTTTAGACTTGGAGAAAGCTTTTGGCAATGTTGACTGGAATACTCTCTTTCAAATTCTGGAGGTAACAGGTGCCAAATACGGGGAGCGAAAGGCTGTTTATAATTTGTACAGAAACCAGATGGCAATTACAACAGTCGAGGGCATGAAAGGGAAGCAGTGGTAGAAAAGGGAGCTAGACAAGATTGTAGTCTATCCCCGATGTTATTCAATCCATATAATGAGCAAGCAGTAAAGGAAACCAAAGAATAATTTCGAGTAGGAATTAAAATCCATAGAAAAGAAATAAAAACTTTGTGCTTTGCCGATGACATTGTAATTCTGTTAGATACAGCAACGAACCTGGAACAGCAGTAGAACGGAATGGACAATGGATTCCAATGAGGATATAAGGTAGACATCAACAAATCAAAACGACGATAATGGAATATAGTCGAATTAAATCAGGTGATGCTGAAGTAATTAGATTACGAAATGAGACACTTAAAGTAGTCGCTGAGTTTTGCTATTGTGGGAGCAAAATAAGTGATGATGGTAGAAGTAGAGAGGATATAAAATGTAGAATGTCAATGGCAAGATAACCGTTTCTGAAGAAGAGAAATATGTTAACATCGCATATAGATTTAAGTATCAGGAAGTCTTTTCTTAAAATATTTGTATGGAGTGTAGCCATGTATTGATGTGAAACATGGACGATAAATAGTTTAGACAGGAAGAGAATAGAAGCTTTCCAAATGTGGTGCTACGGAAGAATGCTGCAAATTAGATAGATAGGTCACGCAGCTAATGAAGAGGTACTGAAAAGAATTGGGGAGAAGAGGAATTTGTGACACAACTTAGCTAGAAGAAGGGATCCGTTGGTAGGACATGTTCTGAGGCACCAAAAGATCACCAGTTTAGCATTGGAGGGCAGCGTGAAGAGTAAAAATCGTAGATAGAGACAAAGAGATGAATACACTAA
Organism: Schistocerca americana; assembly: GCF_021461395.2. Classification (NCBI taxonomy): domain Eukaryota; kingdom Metazoa; phylum Arthropoda; class Insecta; order Orthoptera; family Acrididae; genus Schistocerca; species Schistocerca americana. The sequence goes on along the minus strand of NC_060119.1, from coordinate 956,668,425 downwards.
GCAGATTCAGTAGTATGTAGTCTGCAGTAGTTACTTGGAGATTAATAAGCTCGCACAGGATAGAGTAGTATGCAGAGCTGCATCAAACCAGTCTCTGGACTCAAGACCACAACAACAACATTGCAAGGATAAAAAATTACTTATAATACTAGCGCAATATTTTGCGATTTCTTTTTCTGTTTTTTTTTTTTCTATTATCCCAATTATAAGTCATGTAAACAGCTTTTAAAGTAACAGATTGCCGAAATTTCTTCGAGGATTTGAAAGAATAATTTCTATGACCTTCTTGAGCTGAGATAACATTTTGTTTTTAATCTAGTGGGCGCAGTTAACATTTCACAGCGATGTGCTTAGTGGAGGTTAGCACAGAACACTTATATCTTCTTGACTTCTTCAATATATGAAAGAGGGAGATCAAGAAGTTGAATCAGAAGACTATCCAACACAGAAAATAAAGATTTCATTTGATACATCATTTTATCAGTATAGGACACGTTTATAAGACGGCTTTATACGTGTTTTATAGATACTTGGACTTCCAATCGTTTGTGTAGATAAAATTTCTTAATCTTACCTGGAACTGTTCCGTATTAGTACCAAATTTAATTGAGTACTGAAATAATGAATTAAGTGTTAAAAAACCAGCAACAACTGTAACGCAAGTGTCATTAATTAAACAAGAATTTAAGATTTTACATGAAAAATACTGTTGTAATAATACATAATAGTTAACATTGCGATAAATACCTTAAACGCACACCAAAATTTGGGTTGAATAAAAATTGAACATTTCCGACGTTATTTTGATTCTAAAGCGAAAATGACAGTAACATTCGTATTTATTTTGTCAAGCCATCCCAAATTAAATAGAAGAATATTTTCTCGACAGAAACTGAGACATGGTCGCGAATGGCAAAGTGGTCCAGAATGTGTAGAATGAATAAATTTGTTCCCGTCTATGATCATAAGCTTCGTAGGTTCTCAGACTGTGGCCATCTTCATGTCTCCAGCAAACATAGGAAAACGCAAATACAACTAGGTGGATTGTCCAGTGCTTAAAACAATAAAATAGCCCATATTAGAAAGTATTTCTAAGATGCATATGAAAATTAGGCGCTAAACATATGATGACATACATAAGAACAAGCTTGCGGTGTTGACAGAATAATATAAAAATGATAAAATAGATAGAGAAAGAAGCCAAATGAATGAAAACAGTCTGTAGTAAGTAATCAGTGACCTCTGTTGGTGTTGACGATGTCACTATGAGTCCCTTGTATTAGTACATGGATTCAAAACAGGTATGCATCATATTTTAAGCGCCTAATTTTCATATGTATGTCAGAAATACTTTTTATTATGGCCCATTTTATTGTTTTAAACATTAGACAATCCTCTAGTTGTATTTGTGGTTTTCCCATGTTTGTGGGAGGGCTGAAAAAGGTCATTGCTGAGACAAACCAGTAACCTGAAGCCCTATCAAGTTTGTGATCATAGAGAAAATATAGAAATTCGTTCAAACTTTTTGAAAGTGGTCGAGAAGCCTAGATATCAAAGATTATGCAAGTGTGAGACATTCTGAATCACTTTTCAGGGCGAGCTCTCTCTAGTTCCCCCATTTCGCCGCCCAGTATATCTGACGCACCACACCCTGGCACGCTTCACTTCGTCACTCACATACCAATACTAAAATTCAATTACTCATACCCTTGGATTTTTCTTGAAAATATATTCAATATTAACCTCTACCAAGTGAATCGCTGTAATATATAAACTACACCCACGAAATTTTAAAAAAGTAGTTATTCTCGCTCCAGAAAGCCATAGAAATTCTTTTTTTCGAATTCGTGAAAAAGTCAGCATTTTATTTCTTTAAATGTTATTTCAATAAAATAAAAATTGAGACTGTTGAATGCAACACGCCCTACAAAAGTAGAAGTTTTCAAGTCATTTTTTATGCTTATAATTAATAAAAATCTTCAAAATTATTTAACAGCTTGATAGTACAACTCCTTGAAGAAAACAAGCCTTGTTGTGGAGATACCCCATGAGAAGATATATTTCGAAAGATAATTTTTTTTAATTTTTCAAACTAGTGCTTTCCGTTAATTGGCATTTTGCGACCTTAAAAATGGTCGAGTTCGCCATCTTGCATAGAGTTTTATGAAACAGAAACTCTAACTGAATTTTAATGTCTAAAGACAGCTTCTGATTCGCAATAATGAGGTGACCTCACTAAAATTTAATATCATGTTTATAAAATTAAGATTAACGAACATATCAATATTTCAAATTATTGTTGGTTATAAAATGTATAAACGTATAAATGCAGACAAGCAGTGGATGCATATGACACTTCGCTTCTAAGCTCTTGATACAAGCAATTAAGAGAACAAGTCAATATCACTATTAAACAAGTAAGTAAACGGTCATAAACAGCTTTACAGAATAACATATACTGATGTGAGAAAAGCTACGGGATACATCCTAATATCATGTCACACTTCCGATTACCTGGTGTAATACAGCAACTCAGAGTGGTATATACTCGACGTGTCGTTGGTGGTCCCCAGCGATAATATTGAGCCATCCTGCCTCTGTACTAGTCCGGATTTGGGGAAGTATTGTCGGTACAGGATTTTGTGCACAAACGGACCATCTGATTATATCCCATAAATGTTCGATGGGCTTCATGTTGGGATATCTGGGTGGCCAAAACATTCGCTCGAATTGTCCTCATTGTTCTTCAAAGGATTCGCTAACAGGTGTGGCCCAGTTACACGGCGCACTGTCGACCATAAAAATTCAATCTTTATATGGGAATAAGTGGCCGAATATAACAATTTTGGACAATGGTGGGTTCGGTTGGACCAGAGAACCCAGTCCGTTCCATGTGAACACAGCCCACACTGTTACGTACCCACCATTGGCTTGCACAGTGCATTGTTGACAACTTCGGTTGATAACTTCGTGGGGTCTAACCACAATCGAACCCTTAGATCAGCTCTTACCAAACGAAATCGGGACTCATATGACCATGCTACGGTTTAGCAGTCGCCTGGGGCCCAACTGATATGGTCACGAGACAGGAGAGACGTTGCAGGCGATTTCGTTCTGTTAACCAAGACACTCTTGTTGGTTGTCTGCTGTCATAGCCCATTAACGCCTAGTTTCACCGTACTGTAGCTCGTCATACTTCCCGACATTAATTTCTGCTGTTATTTCATGTAGTGTTGGCTTGTCTGTTATCACTGACAACTGTACACAAACGCCGCTTCTCTTGGTCGTTAAGTCAAGGACGTCGGGCACTGCGCAGTCCGTGGTGAGAGGTAATGCCTGAAATTTGGTATTCTCGACACGCTCTTGAGACTGTGAATCTCGGAATATTGAATTCCTATTTCTCAAACAGAATGTTCCATGCGTCTAGTTCCAACTACTATTCCGCAGTCAGAGTCCGTTCTTTCCCGTCGAGCGGACATTATTACGTCGGAAACTTTTTTCCATGAATCACCTGATTACAAATGGCAGCTTCGCCAATGCACTGCCCTTTTATACCTTTTATACCGCCATCTTCATATGTGAATATCGCTATCCCGCGACTTTTCTCATCTCACTGTATAGAAAGGTGCCTAAGCAACTAATTCTCGACATTAACATAACTGATTAACTTAAAGTGAGAATCCCAGCCTATGATCTAATTAATTTATATGTCTATATAGCATTATTTAGAAATTTTAATGTACAAGCATTTAATTATAGTAGAGATGCAGCGCCGAAGTGTGTAGAGACGTTGTTTTCACTAGTTTAACAGTAGCTCCGGATGAAGCCAATAAATTTAATAAAGCTTATTGTTACTAGTAAATTGAGAGTCAATATTGTACGATAAGATCACGAGTAAGTCAAGAGTAATTAACGTTTATTATTAAATGTGTAAATGTTACAGTATGGCCAGTTTTCATGAACGGTGGTCAGGTGGAAGACACTTTATTCGCAAACAAGACGTCATGTGACCGACGTTTTCCGGATTTTACTGACTGAATATTTTCCAACCGCTAGGGATTTGTTGTTTTGCTAGTTACTTGTAGAGTGCTATTAACTACAATATATTAGCTGCGTTGTACAGTTTCATTAATGGTATAAACTAGAAAAGTTTCATTCTCGATTACTGTTTTAGTGAATACTAGATGTCGCAGTGAATATTAATGAGACTCGACACTGTTGCACTTGGAGATGCTGGCTGTGGGTTTTCGTGATTTTGTTGCACGGTTTCAAACTCTTATTCAGCATTTTCACGGTTTGTGAATGTTCTGATTGCACTACAAGCATATATATTTTCTTTGCTACCTTGAATCACCGCTATGTTAAACTATCATACGATGAGAGACCACTATATGCACACATTTTTTGTGCTTATTGAATAAACAGAGGGTGAAATGTATAAATCACCGTTATACTACACATTATTATCTCATGGGATTATTTCGTACTGCTAACCCATTAGTTTTCATTATTTATATATTGTTTATTTATTTATTTTCATTTACGATAGTATCTATGCTAATGAAGGGCTTCATAATTAATCTATACTTCGATGAGAGTTCACAAGCAACAGTGCATAACTGACCCCTTTTGACTAAGCCTTCCACTCCGAAATTTCCTTTTCATTTTTTTTTCAATTTAATTGGCCTTGATCGTTTATTAATAATGTCTTACATGCTACCGGCGGGGCCGCACTAATGTTGCATAATGTTGCAACTGACCTTCATCCACTTAATGTATTTACTGCAAATGCAGCATCCTGATAAAGGCTCCTGAGAAGCACAGAGCCGGCCGGAGTGGCCGAGCGGTTCTAGGCGCTACAGTCTGGAACCGCGCGACCGCTACGGTCGCAGGTTCGAAACCTGCCTCGGGCATGGATGTGTGTGATGTCCTTAGGTTAGTTAGGTTTAAGTAGTTCTAGTTCTAGGCGACTGATGACCTCAGAAGTTAAGTCCCATAGTGCTCAGAGCCATTTGAGAAGCATAGACCGAAACGCTAGTTTTTTAAAACAACATGAGGGCGCTCACACATATCAGGAACCGTAATAGCAGCAATAGGTCTGTTGATGGGAAGGGGTATTATGGTATCTCTATTTTCATAAAAAAGGTTATATTTATTATTAGTAGGTCACTTAATCATGGGAACGTTGTAAGAGAGATTAACGGATCTTGTAATTTAAATCAACCCTCAGCATACTGATTTCTATTCATGCTAATTGTTGGAAAAAGTACACAACTAGTTATTAGGGAACAAATGTTTCTCAAAATCCGATCTGAAGTCACAGAGAGTGGTGTTAAAACTGTGGAAAGGTACCAAATGGAGAACACACAAAAAGTTTTCCTCATCCGGAAAGCTTACGTGTTGAATGTTAATGAGAGAAAATCACGCCTTATAATCAAATTGGCAGCTCAAGCTGCGTCATAGAACAAGTCAGTAGCGAGCTGCTCAGAGTATGGAACGTGCAAGACACAATGCAAAATCACAAAATTTGTAGTTCGCCAAAATCAGTGAACTGTACACCCATCAGCATCAGATGCTGGCCCAGAGACCAATCGCATGGTGACCGAAACACGAAGTACGTAAAATATACTTCCCTCTCCTAAACTCTCTATTATCAAAAAACTTTTCATGGAGGAGATGGCTCACACTGTTTTCATGTGATGGACGAGAATATCGTCCATTCCACAAAAACAAAAGAAAAAGATGAAACCGGTTAATATAGTAGAAACTTCCTACCGATGGCGTACAAAACGTGGATTAAGAAACACAGGTTGGTGCGAACCTAGAGCAGTATCGCCTCGATTGGTCAGCCTCATGGCACCAAACATAGTGGTGGAGTGACTCGATGCGATTGGGTTAATTAAATTTTCGAGCGAAATCAACCGTCTTCTTCTTGTAGGCCAGGCACCAAAATGATGTCTTGATCTTTAACCTTCATGCATAAAAACCAAAATGTCATGTAAGGTTATCCCCTGGGGATGGCAGTAGTGGCACAGCATCTCCTGCCTTCAGCTACGTCAGGCACCGGCTCTGCCCTCAAGCCTGAAGCTAACTGGAACCCTTCTACAAAAACTGCCAATCTCCCTCGCGGAGTTTCCCTTTCCTAAAGAGATACATTGTCTGCCTTCTGCTGACAACGGGATCATGTGATCATATCAGAAATGCATCCTCTCAAGACAAAAAGTGCAGAGCCATGCTCATAATCCCACATGTCCAGTACTCTCAATAAAATAATTACGAAATAGTGGCAGAAAATGAAATAATATCGTTAAGAAATATGTGATAGTCATGTTATAGACTTTTGCTGTGTTACCAGCAGAGAACTTGCAAAATGACTGTGTACAAAAACAAACAGTTCTTAACAAATACCGATGTGTTACATTCCAACACAGAATCAATATAGTTTTAATTCTATAGATTTCTTTACGTGGATTAATGTTGTGCTCCTCTGTCACAAATTATTGGAACAGACAATTTGTCTTGATGGTTACACACAAAAAAGACTTATGAATGCCAAAATACTGCTGCAACAGGTAAGCATAAAGAAAATTCTTGAATGTATAAATTTTCCTCATAGATATATACGGGCAAGAATAATTTTGGTTATATTCGCATGAATAAAAAAGAATGGACTTATTTCCGTCATAAATTTGCGTAAACAACACACTCACTACGCAAATGACAGTTTCGTGGCTGAAAACACTACACAAAATACAATAAATGAAGTTTTCTTCTGAATACACAATAAATACTTTCTATTAATATAACTTAGTATGAAATAGAGTTCTCTATTTTTTCCGAAATAGACTGTTCGAATGTATCATGATGTAATGCGCTAGGTGTTTGTTCACAATGTATCGAGTGACAGGAAGTGAAGTGGGTTGTTACATGGTCTGAATGATTGTTTACACAGCCATGTGACAAATGGATGGGCTTTTGTTACTTAAGGTTCTTCTACAGCAGTAGCGAGAGCGTAACACAGTTTTACTGAGCTTGATGAGGAAACGTGATGATCCGGTGCGCAGGCTGCAATGACCTGACCTCGTAAATCACCCTTCATTGGCAGTTCAGTTAAACGTTTGACAGCTAGAACCTCACCCAATCAGGAAGATGCCTCCAGTGTCAGTCATAGATGAGTGTCATTAAGTTAGGTTCTAGGATGTAATAAATGTTTCTCTATAGGGTGTAGGCAAAACACAACAAGGTGGTTGTAGAAACGATCGATATTATAGTTGTAAATTGTAACGGCTGTGTTGGGAAACAACCAGAGCTCCAAGCCCTAATAGTAAGCACTGAAGCTCAGATAGTTATAGGTACGGAAAGCTGGCTTAAGCCGGAAATAAGTTAAGCCGAAATTTTTTCAGACGACCTAGCAGAATTCAGAAAGGATAGATTAAATACAGTTGGTGGTGGAACATTTGTTGGTGTCAAAAGCAGTTTACCTTGTAGTGAAATGGAAGTAGATAGTTCCTGCGAAATAGTATGGGTAGAGGCTATACTTGACAATCGGACTAAACTACTTCTTGGTTCGTTTTACCGACCACCCGACTCAGAAGATATAGTTCCTGAACAATTCAAAGAAAATTTGAGTCGCATTTCAAGTAGGTATCCCACTCATACAGCTATAGTCGGTGGTGACTTCAATCTACCCTGTATATGCTGGAAAAATTATACGTTTAAAGCCGGCGGCAGGCATAAAACGCCATCCGAAATTGTACTGAATATTTTCTCAAAAATTATTCTAAACAATTAGTTCATGAGTCCACTCGAAGTGTAAATGGTTGCGAAAGCATACCCTACCTCTTAGCAACAAATAATCCCGGACTAATAGGGAGTATAATGACGAATACAGGGATGAGCGACCACAAGGTCGTTTCTGCTAGGCTGAATCCCGTAACATCCACAACTATCAAAATGAAACGCAAAGTAAATCTATTTCAAAAAGCTGATAAAAATGCTCTTAACGGCTTTTTAACAGACAGTTTCCACTCCTTCGGATCTGGTCACGAAATCGCAAAAAATGTGGGGAATGATTTGAAGGAGATAGCATCGACGGCATTTGAGAGATATGTTGTTGTTGTTGTGGTTTTCAGTCCTGAGCCTGGTTTGATGCAGCTCTCCATGCTATCCTGTGTTAGCTTCTTCATCTCCCAGTACCTACTGCAACCTACATCCTTTCGAATCTGCTTGCTGTATTCATCTCTTGGTCTCCCTCTACGATTTTTACCCTCCACGCTGTCCTCCAATACTAAAATGGTGATCCCTTGATGCCTCAGAACATGTCCTACCAACCGATCCCTTCTTCTAGTCAAGTTGTGCCACAAACTTCTCTTCTCCCCAATCCTCTGCAACACCTCCTCATTAGTTATGTGATCTACCGATCTAATTTTCAGCATTCTTCTGTAGCACCACATCTCCAAAGCCTCCATTCTCTTCTTGTGTAAACTATTTATCGTCCATGTTTCACTTCCATACATGGCTACACTCCATACAAATATTTTCAGAAACGACTTCGTGACACTTAAATCTATACTCGATGTTAACAAATTTCTCTTCCCCAGAAACGCTTTCCTTCCCATTGTCAGTCTACATTTTATATCCTCTCCACTTCGACCATCATCAGTTATTTTGCTCCCCAAATAGCAAAACCCCTTTACTACTTTAAGTGTCTCACTTCCTAATCTAATTCCCTCAGCACCACCCGACTTAATTCGACTACATTCCATTATCCTCGTTTTGCTTTTGCTGATGTTCATCTTATATCCTCCTTTCAAGACAGTATCCATTCCATTCAACTGCTCTTCCAAGTCCTTTGCTGTCTCTGACAGAATTATAATGTAATCGGTGAACCTCAAAGTTTTTATTTCTTCTCCATGGATTTTAATACCTACTCCGAATTTTTCTTTTGTTTCCTTTACTGCTTGCTCAATACACAGATTGAATAACATCGGGAGAGGCTATAACCCTATCTCACTCTCTTCCCAACCACTGCTTCCCTTTCATTCCCGTCAACTCTTATAATACAACTCTTTCAATACAAATTGTAAATAGCCTTTCGCTCCCTATATTTACCCCTGCCACCTTCAGAATTTGAAAGAGAGTATTCCAGTCAACATTCTCAAAAGCTTTCTCTAAGTCTACAAATGCTACAAACGTAGGTTTGCCTTTCCTTTATCTAGCTTCTAAGATATGTCGTAGGTTCAGTATTGTCTCACGTGTTCCAATATTTCTACGGAATCCAAACTGTTCTTCCCCTAGGTCGCCTTCTACTAGTTTTCCCATTCGTCTGTAAAGAATTCGCGTTAGTATTTTGCAGCCATGATTTATTAAACTGATAGTTCGGTAATTTTCACATCTGTCAACACCTGCTTTCTTTGGGATTGGAATTATTATATTCTTCTTGAAGTCTGAGGGTATTTCGCCTGTCTCATACATCTTGCTCACCAGATGGTAGAGTTTTCTCAGGAATGCTCTCCCAAGGCCGTCAGTAGTTCTAATGGAATGTTGTCTACTCCAGGGGCCATGTTTCGACTCAGGTCTTTCAGTGCTCTGTCAAACTCTTCGCGCAGTATCATTTCTCCCATTTCATCTTCATCTATATTCTCTTCCATTTTCATAATATTGTCCTCAAGTACATCGCTTTTGTATAGACCTTCTATATTCTCCTTCCACCTTTCTGCTTCTTTGCTTAGAACTGAGTTTCCATTTAAGCTCTTAATATTCATACAAGTGGTAATCTTTTCTCCAAACGTCGCTTTAATTTTCCTGCAGGCAGTATCTACTCGTATCTTACCCCTAGTGAGATAAGTCTCTACATCATTACATTTATCCTCTAGCCATCCCTGCTTAGTCATTTTGCACTTCCTGTCTCATTTTTGAGTCGTTTGTATTGTTTTTTGCCTGCTTCATTTACTGCATTTTTATATTTTCTCCTTTCATCAATTAAATTCAATATTTCTTCTGTTACACAAGGATTTCTACTAGCCCTCGTCTTTTTGCCTACTTGATCCTCTGCTGCCTTCTACTGTATTTCTTTCCCCCATTCCTGTCAATTGTTCCCTTACGCTCTCCCTGAAACTCTGTACAACCTCTGGTTTAGTCAGTTTATCCAGATCCCATCTCCTTAAATTCCCACCTTTTTGCAGTTTCTTCAGTTTTAATCTACAGTTCATAACCAATAGATTGTGGTGAGAGTCCACATCTGCCCCTGGAAATGTCTTACAATTTAAAACCTGGTTCCTAAATCTCTGTCTTACCATTATATAATCTATCTGAAATCTGTCAGTATCTCCAGGGTTCTTCCATGTACACAACCTTCTTTTATGATTCTTGAACCAAGTGTTAGCTATGATTAAATTGTGCACTGTGCAAAATTCTACCAGGCGGCTTCCTCTTTCATTTCTTACCCCCAATCCATATTCACCTAGTAAGTTTCTTTCTCTCCCTTTTCCTACTACCGAATTCCAGTCACCCATGACTATTAAATTTTCGTCTCCCTTCACTATCTGAATAATTTCTTTTATTTCGTCATACATTTCTTCAATTTCTTCGTCATCTGCAGAGCTAGTCGGCATATAAACTTGTACTACTGTAGTAGGCGTGGGCTTCATGTCTATCTTGGCCACAATAATGCTTTCACTATACAGTTTGTAGTAGCTTACCCGCATTCCTATTTTTATTCATTATTAAACCTACTCCTGCAATACCCCTATTTGACTTTGTATTTATAACCCTGTATTCGCCTGACCAGAAGTCTTGTTCCTCCTGCCACCGAACTTCACTAATTTCCACTATATGTAACTTTAACCTATCGATTTCCCTTTTTAAATTTTCTAACCTACCTGCCCGATTAAGGGATCTGACATTCCACGCTCCGATCCGTAGAACGCTAGTTTTCTTTCTCCTGATAACGACGTCCTCTTGAGTAGTCCCAGCCCGGAGATCCGAATGGGGGACTATTTTACCTCCGGAATATTTTACCCAAGAGGACACCATCATCATTATCCATACAGTAAAGCTGCATGCCCTCGGGAAAAATTACGGCTGTAGTTTCCCCTCGCTTTCAACCGTTCGCAGTACCAGCACAGCAAGACCAGATCAGTCAATCATCCAGACTGTTGCCCCTGCAACTACTGAAAAGGCTGCTGCCCCTCTTCAGGAACCACACGTTTGTCTGGCCTCTCAACAGATACCCCTCCGTTGTGGTTGCACCTACGGAAAAGCTATCTGTATCGCTGAGGCATGCAAGCCTCCCCACCAACGGTCCATGGTTCATTGGGGGGAGGGGGGTGTTTGAGAGATATATGTGGTATATATTTATGTGGTATATACTGAGAGATTTATACCACATAAATTAATAAGTGGTGGTACTGATCCCCCATGGAACACAAAACGGGTCAGATCGTTGTTGCAGAAGCTACGAAAAAAGCATGCCAAATTTAAAAGAACGCAAAATCCCCAAGATTTCAAAGTTTTACAGAAGTTCGAAATATGTCGCGTACTTCAATGTGAGATGCTTTTAATAATTTCCACAACGAAATTCTGTATCTGGCAGAAAACCCAAAGAGATTCTGGTCACACATAGAGCACACCATTGGCAAGACACAGTCAACACCTTCACTGCGCGATAACCACAGTGAAGTCACTGATGACAGTGCCACTAAAGCAGACTAATTAAACACAGTTTTCCGAAACTCCTTCACCAAAGAAGACAAAGTAAATATTCCTGAGTTCCAATCAAAAACAACTGCCAATATGAGAAACATAGAAGTAGAAATCCTCGGTGTAACAAAGCAGCTTAAATCACTTAATAAAGCCAAGGTCTCCGGTCCAGATTATATACCAGTCAGGTTCCTCTCAGAGTATGCTCATACAATAGCTCCATATTTAGCATTTGTATACAACCACTTGCTCACAGAAAGATCCGTACCTAATAAATGGAAAATTGCTCAAGTCACACCAAAAAAAAGAAAATGGAAGTAAGAGTAATTCGCTAAATTACAGGCCCATATCACTTAAGTCGATTTGCAATAGGATTTTGGAACATATACTGTGTTCGAACATTATGAATTACCTCGATAAAACGATTTATTGACATACAGTCGGCACGAATTCAGAAAAATATCGTTCTTGTGAAACACAACTAGCTTTTTATACTCATGAGGTAATGAGAGCTATCGACAGGGGATGTCAGATTGATTCCATCTTTTTAGATTTCCAGAAAGCTTTCGGCACCGTTCCTCACAAGCGTCTTCTAACCAAACTGCGTGCCTATGGAATATCGTCTCAGTTGTGCGACTGGATTCGTAATTTCCTGTCAGAAAGGTCTCAGTTCGTAGTAATAGACGGAAAGTCATCGTCGAAAACTGAAGTAAGTCAAGGAAGTGTTATTGGCACTCTATTGTTACTGACCTATATTAACGACAGAGGAGACAATCTGAGTGGCCCTATTAGGTAGTTTGCAGATGATGCTGTCATTTACTGTCCTGTAAGGTCATAAAATGACCAAAACGAATTGCGGAATGATTTAGGTAAGATATCTGTATGGTGCTAAAGGTGAAAATTGACTCTGAATAAAGGAAAGGGTGAAGTTATTCACATGAGTACTAAAAGAAATCCGCTAAATTTCGATTATCCGGTAAGTCACGCAAATCTTCAGGCTGGAAATTCAGATAAATACATAGGAACTGCAATTACACATCACCGAAATTGGAACTATCACATAGATAACGCTGTGGATAGAGCAAACCAAAGACTGCGATTTTCTGGCAGAACGCTTAAAAGGTGCAACAGATTAGTAGATCTGCTTACGCTGCGCCACGTTTGTCCACCCTATTCTGTAGAATCTCTGTGCAGTGTGGGATACGCATAAAGTGGGACTGATGGATGACATGATAAAACTTCAAAGAAGAGAGGCTCGTTTTGTATTATCTTGAAATAGGGGAGATAGTTCCACAGACGTGATACGTGACTTGGAGTGGAAATCATTAAAGCAAAGGCGTTATTCGATGGCGACGGGATCTTCTCATGAAATGTCAAGCACCAGTTTCTGTTGGCGCCCACCTACATATGGAGAAGTGATTATCACGATAAAATGAGAGAAAAGTGGGCTCGCACAGAAAAATTTAGGTGCTCGTTTTTCCCGTGCACCGTTCGAGAATGGAATGAAGGCGTAGCTATGGGCAGCCCACTGTCCCCTGTGGTTGCCAACATGTTTATGGAGAGTTTTGAGGAGAGGGCATTGGAGACAGCCACATTTAAACCCACATGCTTCTTTAGGTATGTGGATGACACCTTCGTGATCTGGTCACATGGGATGGACAGGCTCAATGAGTTTCTTGAACATCTTAACTCATGCCCTAATATTAAGTTCACCATGGAACTGGAGAAGAATGGCCAGCTGCCATTTCTGGATGTACTAGTCCAGAGGAAAGCAGATTGATCAATTGGCCACAGTGTGTACCGAAAACCAACACACACTGATTTATATCTGCAGGCCAGCAGCTGTCACCACCCTGAACAGAAGAATGGGGTTCTGAAGACTTTGGTCCACAGAGCACGTGCCCTGTCAGACCAAGAGAATCTACCTATAGAGATAGAACGTCTCAAAACAGTTTTCTCCAACAATGGATACACAGACAGGTAAATTGAGAGGGCACTCCAACCAGCCAGTATACCACAGGTTCCTGGAGAAGACCAAGATGAAGCAAAGAAGGTGGTATATCTGCCCTATGCTGGCTCCATTTCTGCCAGAATCATTAGGATCCTCCGTAAACACAATATCAAGTGTGTTTTCTGTCCATCCAACAAGATCGGGGCACTGCTAGGGAGTGTCAAAGACGACCTGGAGTTACGAAAACCAGGGATTTACGATATACCTTGTCAATGTGGCATGTCCTACATTGGCCAGACGACAAGAACTATGGAGATCAGGTGTAAAGAACATCAGAGGCACACTAGATTAAGACAGGTGATTAAGTCAGCCATTGCCGAACACTGTCTAGAACTACATCATGCCATGAAGCATGAGGATACCAAGATTCTAGCACAAACACCCAGATTTTGGGACAGTGTTATAAGAGAATCGATAGAAATTAAAATGGCTGACGATCTTATGAACCGTGACACAGGGTAACAGCTAAGCAGAGCCTGGGATCCGGCTCTGGAATTGTTAAAGGAGCAACGGGGCCAGCTGCAACACTACACAAACAGAAGAACCAGAGGCATGGAGATAGAAAACGAGCCCCTGACGGACTGCCAGGCGCACCAGACCGAAGATGGAACACCCAGAAGTGGGACTGGTGGGCGCGGACCGCAGAGGGAACATCCAGAGCCGCAGCGGACGAAAAACGGAGCGGCAACGCTCCAGCAGGTCGTGGTGAGCGGGCGCGGACCGCTGGGGGAACGCTTGGTACCCCAGACCGTAGATGATACGCCCAGGAGCGGGTTTGATGGGCGCGGAACGCAGAGGGAACACTTAGAACCGCAGCGGACGGAAAACGGAGCAGCAACGCTCCAGCAGGTCGCAGGGAATGGGCGCGGACCACAGAGGAAGCGCCTGCAGCCGTTGGTGGAGGGGGAAGGCCATAGGCATAAATACTGGACCAGGTCCACTCGAGGAGCAGTCTTAGGTCGCACCTGATGAAGGTTACGAGCTACGTGACCGAAATATCATGCAAGTATGACGCTGATATCCGGCAGAACACCCGACAACCCAAGATGTCATTAGATCGCCGGGAAAGCCTGGAGAGTTACACTATGGGACTTAACCGCTGTGTCATCAGTCCCCTAGAACTTAGAACTACTTAAACCTAACTAACCTGAGGACATTACACACATCCATGCCCGACGCAGGATTCGAACCTGCGACCGTAACGGTCGCACGGTTCCAGACAGTAGCGCCTAGAACCGCCCGGCCACTCCGGCCGGCCCTGTCAGTTGTATTTTACTTTGCAATGCATAACACTCTTGCATGCCTGGAGCTGGCTCTGTTGCAGCAAACTTCCGCTCCAGTGTACTTTTTGACCAAATACAGTCGATATGCTACTTTTCTCTCCTTTTTATCAAGACATGTCCCTTGAGTCAATCAAACTAGATTATCTTTTAAACAGGTGTGCCTGGAGACCAGCACCTCTGGTTCAGTTTCACTTTATAAGTAATACTCTAACAAAAGATTTCCTTAACACTATCAATAAATCTTAAACATTTCTACAGAGCCACTTGCTGTGTTCCTTAACTCAAACGACATGGAACTTCTGTCATTACTAAGCTTCTTGCACAATATCTTGTAACTCTCTATTCCGAACTCGATAGTTAAAAAGAATCGTTTATCCTTAATATTACTCCCTTGTGCATTCATCTTTCTCCTTCTGCTTTTATGCTTATAGTAGCCAGTCTACTGGAATCTAGAAGATAGCTGGGTCTAAACTCAGTCTTGTGCTTTTTTTTCTACATACCAAAACAGGGACTACACTCAGCTGAAGAAATGTCACTGCAGTGGTTGATATGACAGTAGTCAATGTTGTCTCCTTCCAGTTCCGATTTTACCGATACAAATTCGCATGCTGCACTGACGTTTCCAGGCAGACTCGACCTCCTACTGCTTCAGAAGAGCATATATAAACTGCATTAACTCCGGCCCTGAAGTCTGATTTAAGCTGCTTATATTTGTGGGAGGTAACACTTCCATTGGCTGTTCTGGCCAATGCAAACGAAGCTGCAATATACTGAAGTGAGTTATCTTTGAAGTCACGGTGGGCAGGTTCGATGTAGGCCCCATAATCAAGTACGCTGTTCTATTAATAATAAACCACTTTCTTTTAATTCTAGCCTGTTTGCTGCCTTAAACTACTCCTGCTCGAAACAACTAGCCGCTTGTCAAAAGAAGAGTACAACCGATGTCCCCCAGCCTGCTGAAAACACTATTCCGGCTCGATCACTTCTGAATTGTGTCTTACCTGCTTTTTCCCACTGGCAATTTCAGTGTACAGGAATCTGCCCCTCTCTTATTATCTTATTCGTACAGTTTCTGTTTCCCCTCAGTGGAATTTTTGTAACTTGGCTTCCTTCATTTCCAAATACCATTCCTTGTCTTTTGCGATTAATAGTAGTCGCTGCAATTTTACTCCTACAATTTTTTTAAGTATCTACCACTTGACAGAATATACGTGAACTATGTAGAACTCGTATCGTGCTTGTTTCCGTGCTATGGGTATAGGAAAGGAAATGTAAACTTCTGCATAATCAGTTCTCACCAGTATCATGGCTATCTTGACATAAAAAAGTGAGTTTTTGTGCTCAGGTTTTAAAACCAACCCCAACTCGAGTGGTAGCTCCTTCTGTACTCTCCTTATACCCACTGAATACTGCTCTGACGACAACAGGTTTGACCATAGCTGACTTCTTACAACCTGCTGCTGCATAGCCATCTCTAGATTAGTTACTTTCCCTCGTGCTTCTCAAATACTATATTCTACGGAATGCGGCTATTTTCTCATTACTACTTCCCTATCTAAACTTTCTGCTTCGGTTTCTAGTTCTGTGATATTCTGATTAACTGCCTCTACAGTAGCTGTGGCGTACCAGATCATTTGTCCAGTCAGTTGTCATACTAGTTGTGTGTTATTCAATATATCCTGCTCTAAACTTTCTGCGTAGTTTACCAATCACTCACGCCTTTGCTCCCTTTTGCCTACTGCTTAACCTCTTTTACTGTGTCATTCACCCTTCGAATGTCTTCCTGATCAGCAGTGCCAAATATTGTTTTCATATGTCGACCTCCAGAGGGAGTGTTACAAAGCGGTACATCGGTATAAGGAATGTTACATGATGATAACCACTCTTCAAATCCAGTGTTGAAAAATATTTGAATTGCCCTAAATGGTGCAAATTTTCTGTAGTGTTTGGCAAAGGGCAGGCGTCTGTTATGGTTTTCACATTTAGATGTCTGTAATCAGAACAAAAACTATAATTTCATGTTCCATCCGTTGAGTTTTTTGGCATGACGAGTGTTCCTGTCCCCATGCTCTATTACTGTCTTTATTCATGGTTCATCTGCTGATCGATAAATTCCTCGAAAATTGGCTGACAATACCTAGGTATTCTGTATAGTTTGCGGTAAACTTCAGGTCCGTTTCTTGTTGGTATGCAGTGCTGTGTAATGTGCATTGCTGGGAATTGCCCTTCTGGAAAAAATAAACGCTTAAATACCAAAAGTAATTTTTCCATCCATTCCCTATTGCTTCCCTCTAGGTGCTTCATTTTTACTAGTAATACAGTTTCAATGGCTTTCGGCCATTGTCCATGGCTGCCAGTCTCATTTTCAGTCCTTCTTCCTCGAGAAGTGATTAGCAACCCCTTTGTTAATCCTGTGTCCTCTGTGCTAGTATTATTTACGAAAACAGGTACACTCGACAGCAAAAACGTGGGTCATGCATGAATTCCAACGTGTTGGCTGCACCTGAATGTATGCGTTCAACATAGCATATCTGTGTTGCACATCGTCGCAACCCTCCACAGTACAGTTGTTGTAAGATACACAATGGGTACCGCTAGAGACTACTAGAGAACACCAGTCTTTATGACAGTCTGTCCAGATGTAAAGTAACACCGCGATAGTACAGAGGAGATCAGACAGTCCTTAACGTTTGTAATCTGAACTTAATTACAATAAGTCACATTTCAAATTTTGTGGGACAGCTAATTTTGTCACATAAATCGTTCAATAATCCTTAGGCACAATTAAATATTTAAGACAGTATATGGATTTATAAAGTTGTATGTCAGTTGGAAACAAGTTCTTTGCTGTCGAAAAGGTTTACCCAACACATGCTGAACGTCGCACCAGCTTTATGTAATACTCAGCACTTAAAAGAAAACGTGATTAGCGGCGGCAAGCACTCTACGGAAATCCCAACATTAACAGCGAACCACAAGTAATATAATTGTTCACATTACTCATCAACAGTTACTTGTACACAAAGTTGTACGTTAAATGACATGACCAACGTCATCTTTCTGGATCCGGATGCAAACCCAGAACGTAAAGCCATTGTTAACCAAGCAAAGCTTTGTGCTTTATCGAGATTAGATCACTAGACAGAAAGAGACGTCAAATATTGACGTTTGCACCAGCATCCGTTATCAATTCTCAACTTGAACGTAAATGACGATATTGTTTGTACGAAACCAGGAACCCTAACATGGCAATTACCTTCTTGGTAATTAACCTCGAAAGACATTGTATATTGTTGCATTGTCAAGGAACAAGGGATGCACATGTTTAAAACTGAAATGCCATCATGGTGACAAGTATGCAAACCCAGCACCTAATTGGATTGTTGAATAAGTACGTGAAATCGGAATGCAGATACCATAGTTTGTCACCAGTAGTGAGCTTGGAACTTAAATGACGATTAAAGTTGTACTACCTGAGCGGGATTCGAACCCGGCGCCTACCACCGTAGTTGTCTAACCAGGAACAGACGAGAAATGTCCAATGTTGGTACACTATTAGCGAGATGTGCGCACGTTTAACTAGAAATAACGCGACCAGAAGGTCTATGCTGACTGAGAGTCGAACGCCGCACACATGGTTTTGAAGACGCGTTAATAATCAAATTCTTATTCAGTAGTAGCTAGGAGCAGCATGTTTAGTTGCAAACCTTAAGGCCTTTCCCATCCCTAGTAACGTGTTGCCTAATATCTGCGATATCATGGTGTTAATTTACAAGTGGATTGACTACCGTAAAGAGCAATGTTCTCTAGTCGTCCTGCATCATTGAGATGTAAATGAAGTGCCTCAGCAGAAAGTAATTTCCGTCGTGCAGCACGTATTGTTCCAGAGACACTGAGTACATGTTATAAGTGCACAAAACGTGTTTTATATAACATGTATATACTATTATTTGGAGAAGCTGCCGCCAAACCTGTTTACTTTTACATTCCGCTTAGTTGTCGTGGTTGAATACACGTTTTCGTAAGGCTACATCTAATGCAGAGAGCTTACAGGAAAGAATAGTTACCTGCATCATGCTGTTGCTAGCTAGGTGAAATATTTTGTGGTAGCTATGTTTAAAATGAATGTATTTTTGAACGTATTGTTCGTCAAATATTTGAATGAATCGTCAACTGTAGGTGTGCCTGTACATGTTATAGCATAACAGCTGTAGCTGCGTTAGTTTATACTACAGTCTTGGCTAGGTTAGGTGTACCTTTTGATCCTTCAAGGGGTGATCGTGGCTTTGCGGCCCGGGTCTGTACTAGCCACGGCTCGCGAGCGACGAGCCAGCCAGGCTGGCCTAGGCGAGACGGAAGTGAGCGAGCTGGCGGTGGCGCTGGTGGGCCAACAGCCCGGGGCGAGCCAGAAACGGCTGCGCCGTATGCCTCTGCCTCTGCCGCTTCGTTTGACGTAAATATGTTTACCTCTTCTCCTGGCAGCAGTATAATAGCGGCAAGCAGAAATACAAATCAGGCTGTCTGCCGTAATGGCTCACTGGGAGAGGACGATTCGAGATAGAGTCGTCGTTCTCACCGAAGAAGGAGGATGTTCCATCAGAGAAGCTGGCAGACGGTATGGCGTACCACATACCACTGCAACGAGATGGTGGAGGATCTGCCTTGAAAGAGGCACCACCAACAGGTCTCCTGGCTCAGGTAGGAAGAGAGTGAGCTAACAGCAGGAAGACAGGGACCTGTTGTCTAAGAGCACAGAAAATCCCTTTCTGAACGCGAAGCAGTTGCAGCTGGAGACCAATTTCCCCGGCTCCAGTGACACGAATTGCCGAAGGCTGAGGGATGCTGGACTGCATGCATGACGATCCGCCGTGAAACAAGAGCTCAGCGAAAACAACGTTTTATACCGGCTAGCATTTGCGGAGCTCCATACGAGGGCGTTGTGGGACAACGTCATTTTCACTGATGAGAAGGTGTTTTCCACCAGTAACGACGGTCCACGAATCGTTTACAGGCCTCAGGGGACTCGCCATCGACGCGCATGCGCAACCACGGTGAGAAGAAGTGTCCGGCTATCTGCTACATGCTGGGGTTGGAGTTCTGCAAGAGAGGCGGGAATTCTTCACAGGATAGTAGGAAGTCTGGACAGCGTGCAGTATGCCCACTTATTGGAAAATGTAATGCTTCCGCCAGTGCGAATGCTGTACGCAGAAGGGGGCGTCACATTGCAAGAGGACCATTCTCCCATTCACAAGTCTGCATTTGTTCAGCAGCGGCTCACCATGATTGGCGTCAACGTCATGGACTGGCCGCCAATGGCGGCTGATATGAACCCCATGGAAAACATGTGGGCTGAGGTCGCCAGAACGTTAACAGAGAACTGGCCAAGAAACAAACCAACTACTGAGGACGCTCTTTGGGACTGCGTCCTGGAAGCCTGGGAGGAAGTTGCTTCTTCAGGCTGTTACGTCCGACGGCTTATACCTTCTATGCCAAGACGCATGATAGAAGTACAAAATAATGAAGGATTCTGGATAAAATATTAGAGTCCTTAAAATCTTTTGTTATGTCTTCTTTTTCGTCATTTTTCCTCATTGGGAGCTAGTGGATGATTGCGTGGCAACAGAAAAGATACAATATGGGCTAAAACAATTCTATCGTCATTTAAGGTTCCAACATCTCGCTACTGGTGAAAAAATTTGATATTTAACTTCTGATTTTACGTACTTCGTTAAAAATCCGATTAGGTGCTGGGTTCGCATCCCTGTCACAAGCTTTACTTGATGGCATTTCAATTTTAAACATGAGCATACCTTGTTCCTTGCGAATGACACCATAGTAAACGTCGTTGGGGGTAGTTCCCAGGAAGGTAACTGTTATGACAGGATTCCCAGTTCAGTACAAACATTTTCAACATTTATTTTCAGGATCTGAATTGATAACTGATACCGGTGTGAACGTCTATACTTCACGTCTCTTTATGCCTAGTGTTTGGGTCTCAATAAGGCACAAATGAAGCTTAGCTTAGTTAGCAATGCCTATAGGTGCTGGGTTTGAATCCAGGTCTAGAACTACGATGGTCATGTCATTTAAGGTTCAAATTTGTGTACACGTAGCTGTTGATCTGTTACGGGACAATACTGTTACTGGTGTTTCGCTGTTAATGTTGAGATTTCCATAGAGTACTTGTTGCCGTTAATCGCGTTTTTTTATTGGTTCGTCCAATATCAAGTTTCCAGAGCCATTCGCCGTTGAGCGACTTTCAGCATGTGGATGTAAAATCTTTTTCGAGAGAGAAAAACTCTTTTCCAATTGCCGTACGGCTTTGTAACTCCATATATTTTCTCAAGAATTTAATTTTGACTAAGGATTACTGTACGATATATGTAAAATAATCCGTTTTCTCAGAACTTTTGGAATGTCACTTGTAATTAAGGTTGGTTTATGAGTATTAGGGGGTGTCTAATCGCTAAGAACGTGTTTTCTAATATGTTTTGTATGACGATATTAGTTGCCGCTTAGACTGACTGCCATAAAGACCTTTGGTCTCTAGTAGTCTCTTGCGGTAACCATTGTGTGTAGTCAAACGACTGTACCCCACAGGGGTTTGGTGTTTAAAGGATCTGCAACACAGCTACGTTACGCTGGTTGTATTCAGCAGTGACCCACTTTTTTTGCTGTCAAGTGTACATTCTTTTCGCCCTTGCATACATACACTACCTCTTTTAACTAAGAAACCCATCTTATCTAATACTTCATTCTCTTCTAACGGTCCCACCATACACAAAATTCCTACCCAGGAAGCTGACTTAATACTGACCCAAAGTGACTAAAAAAAATAAATTCAAATGTGTGTGAATTCGTAAGGGACGAGACTGCTTAGGTCACCGGTCCCGAGACTTACACACTACTTCAACAAACTTAAACTACCTTATGTTAAGAACAACACACACACCCATGCCTGAGAGAGGACTTGAACCTCTGGCAGGGGGGGCGGGGGTGGGGGGGGGGGCGCGCAGTCTGTGACATGGCGCCTGAAACCACGTGGCCACTCTGCGCGGCCAAAGTGATTTCCCAGTACCCTTAGGTACAGAATATTGCAAACCAAGTCTTAGTGTGATAGTTTGCTGTTTAATCGGTCCATCTTTAACGACAGACTCCCCTATGACGTCGCTTCTCTGGCTATGGCTTTATCTAATTGAAACATTTTTTCTGTCAAGTTCCACCCTATGTTGCCGAAGATCGATTATAGCATCATGCTGATATAATAAATCTAAACCTAGAATCATGACGTAGCCGTCTGGGACAACATCTACACAATAATTAAGTTGCACTGTATCCAGGCATAATTCTATGCCTCCACTCCACACAGTCTGTACTGTCGTGAGTCCCATGGCTTAATTTTACCAGGTCACTACAAGTGAAGGACACATCCACATTGTGTCCAATAATACCGTGCAACACTTTTTTCCTACAATTCCTCTTACCATACAATCCACCTCTTCAAACGATTTAATAGCATGCAGTCTTATTGGGAATGACCGTAAGTGGGCGTGGAGTTCCTGTTGGCGCTCAACACCATATTGTTCCCCAGTCATCTACTTCTGAAACTATTATTTCCTCTTACTTTATTCACAACATGAGGAGGCTGGCAGCGCTACCTGCTTACATGCCACGTACGTCCATACCTGAAACATTTTATATCAGCTGCAAAACTGGCCGTTTACCCTGCATTCCATTCGACAAATCAATCTCTACACACTCTATAGCTAACCACACTGTTGTGTGCAACTCCGTCGGATCCCGTGTCCATACACGTCTTGGTATTTCTGTATGGAACCCTTTTTAAAAAGGCATCCAACACTCTCAGCTTAGCTCCTTGCGAAATAATTTCATTGACTGCAGCACCTTGTCCTAATTCACAGGTACCTCCATTAATTTTCCTTACGCTATCCACAGATTGATCCACAATTTCCGTATTTCAGTATTATCGCTAGTTGTTCCCTACTGTGTCTGGCACTTATTCGTTTCGTATACCTCTGAATTAACTCTTCTTATATTCTTAGAATGCTGTGGCTCCCTTTGAAGCTTCAGTATATCCCACGTACGTTTTAATTTCCCGTGGTAGTCTCACTTCTGCTACGCTCAATAATTATACCAAATCACAGCCAAATTTCCATAGTGTCCTAGCTTGCCTTACCAGGAAAAGGGAAAATTAAACTTGCAACTGACAAATCTACACCCTGTTGTGTCAACTACGAAAATACCAACCCACACAGTTCTGTATTATCCACTGTTCATTGTGCTACCTTTTCTAACAATGCACATATGTTTTCGGCTCTGACACAACTTGTGAATCTTGTTCTGTCGGAGCTTTGTCCTTGACAAAGCTCATTTTGAGGACTAACACTCACAAGACAAGAAAACTTTACATATTAACGTAATTCTTACATGTAATAATCAGTGTTTCCTGGCCATATGCCCCAGCGATTACAGGTATAACATTTTACTGGAACTGATTCCGTACATGGCACTGAGTGACCAGCAATGTTACGCTATCCACATCTAACAAGCAATTACCACTTGCAACTTCCATTATCTCTAAGGCTTGACAAATCCATTGGTTCTCTACTCGCAATAAAATCTACTTTACAAAATGCGTCACTGGCAAACTTCCTCTCCATGACCAAAATACAATCAAAATTTTTGGCCTAACTGTACCGTAGCCTGTAGGTTCAGACGTTGCTCTGAGATCTAATACCATTGTTAGACAATCCATAGATTTTCACTTATGGGGAATGAAATTAGATGTCAGAACGTCAGTATATTTGTTTAATTAACTTCTTCATTCTAACGCTCAGCCATAGTGTATCAGTAACAGCTTGTTGAAGGCGTCCAGTTGCTTCTCACAGCAATACAAAAGACATTCAGCATTGCTGACAGTGCAAAGAGCAGGACCGAGCGTGGCGTCACTCGGACGCCACTGTCAATTACATCTCCAGTTGCGACCGTGATAACAGGACAGCAGCGCAGCTGACGGTACTGTGGAGGTGGCCGTGACCTCCTTCCAGCAAGGGGACCACTATCTACTCCAGCAGTGGCTGCTCTTGTGACTCAGGGCACGGTGCCCTGTCCCTTGGTAGAACAGTAGACCCCATACTGCTTTCCGGGATGTCGCTCCAATGTCACAAGCTGGTGGTGTAGGCTGTGATACTGAGATGAAAGTATTTTTTTACACAAATGGCTGAGTACTGATACGCTCCAGACTACGTTCGTTTAGGGGTTAAGGCATGTACTCTAAAACTTCCATGGTGACAAGCGAAGAAAGGATTCAGTCCTTCCCCTAGCGTACTGCAACTTCGGCTGTTGCTATACTGCAGCCTGCTGGAACATTTTTCTTGCTAGCCCGTAACACTCTTCTCTGACTGCAGCTGAATCTGTTCAGCTCACTTCGGCTTTGGCGTAATTTTTGACTGAATCCAGTTGATATGCTACACTATTAACAATTATCTTTGTACTCCTAAGGAGATTCTTCAATTCCAGTCAACATACTGCACATGAAAGTCATTTAATTATCTATAATGTATACATATATAAATCAATTATTCTATCACAGCGCTCTCCTCGGAAATCATGTTAAGGGTAAGTGAAGATATTAATAAGTTTCATCCATGTACACATTTTAAATGCGTCACATATCAAACTGTTCAACTATGTAGGCCACTAACTTTACTCACTCCACATTTGATATGTGGTGCAGACCTTGTGACCACCTGGTCCAGAGTACCTACGCTTCCACTGCCTTTCACACAGTACTCGTTTTTATCCTGATTGAACCCACATAAACAGGAAAAAATTGTGAGTGGGGCAATTCCTTGTACTTGATAATTCCTGAACAGCAAATTTTTCCTGATGAATGTACAGCTACCGCCCAGGTCCGGACACCGTCTCAAGTGCACTTCCCGTGTTCAACGAATGTGGCAAAAAGAGAGTAAATCTGAACGCGAGACTTTATTGATACTTACGCCCGGCAATAGCGTGAATAGAGCACTTATTTGGCGGAGCGGACACAAGAAAGAATGATGATAATATGGTGGACCGGAACCTATGCTTTCGTAAAATAGCTCTCCGAGCTCTGATTATTTAACAGCACGCGACTCACCGTCTCGTTAATTGCGTGAGGCACTTCTAGAATCTGTTGCAAAATTGCTGTCTACGTGAAGAGTCCATAGAGAAGTAGACGTAATCTACGTAATTTACCGTAGAGAAATCAATTAAAAGAAACCTTTGATTTAAAGAAAGCATTTCCTTTTTAAACGAAATACTCTTTGTTTTGCCGAGAAGCGACCCTTGCCTATACTTAACTGAAAGTTTTTAGTTCTTACTTTAATAAGAAATAAATTAATTTATTCACTTTCTTCTCTTTATTAATTATGATTGCGAGTCTTTTAAAGGCCCCGTTGATGACGGAACGCAATGGAATTATAATGAAATTATTCCTAAGCGAGATGTCTGCCAAGAAAGGTCGATTGTTCGGTCGTTCTTCTTGTTTATCCAGCTTGTTGGAAACCATGAAAATAGACCTTATTTTTACTTCTGCATGAAGGTCACTATATACATGAAAGAAAAATGCGCAATTAGCATAAATTAAAATACATAATTTAAAATTCACAGCTTACCAAGCTAAATGACCGCCGTAGCGTGCATTTTCTTCAAGGCTAGAACAGAGAGTGTGTGTACGTAATAACGCTGGTCTTTTTGGTTTCTTGCACCAGGGAGTAAAAGAACAATTACATTGCTACGTAGATTCTATACAGTTATCTTATAGAGTGCTTTTGCTGCGGTATTATTTCGTTTCATTACAAATTACCGTTGTGAAAGTTAATTACACGCGGGTGTTCTGAGTGCCTGCGTAATATTTTCAATGATTTAAAGTCTTACAATTTTCATTTTACTGCGTTTTGTGTTCGATTTGTCGTCGCATGATTTAACATTTTGTACCTCGTATCGCTACATATAGAATCACCACACTGTTGTCTTAATATTACGTTTGTCTGTAGCCCTCTGAACGTTTTGCCAGAGCCAATGTTACATCATCACCTTTGTAATAAAACATGTTACTTCTCACATGTATGTTTTTATAGACACATGTCACTTCACGTCTCTCTTGTTTTTTACACACACACACACACACACACACACACACACACATACACATATGAAACCTTATAAAAATAACAGCAACATGTTACTTGTAACAAAATGAATGTATATTACCAACCATTGTAAAATGCTATATACATATTTATTTATATATTTATTTGGGGAATTTGTGGTAAGGTCTTATGGTGCCAAACTGCTGAAGTCATCGGTCCCTAAGCTTACACATTACTTACCATAATCTAACTTAAACTAACTTACATTAAGGACAACACACGCATGCATGCCCGAGGGAGCACTCGAACCTCCGACAGGGGGGAGCGGCGCGAACCGTGACAAAGCGTCTTAGCCCGCTTCGCTCTCCCGCGCGACTATATATATATAGTATATATAGTATGGTGTGTGTGTTTCGTTAATGTAAGTTAGTTTAAGTTAGATTACGGTAAGTAATGTGTAAGCTTAGGGGCCGATGACCTCAGCAGTTTGGTACCATAAGACCTTACCACAAATTTCCCAAATAAATAAATATATACATAGCATTTTACAATGGTTGGTAATTTACATTCATTTTGTTACAAATAACATTTTTCTGTTATTTTTATAAGCTTTCATCTATTTCGACTATGGTCATTGCTCTATCC
Organism: Schistocerca americana; assembly: GCF_021461395.2. Taxonomy (NCBI): domain Eukaryota; kingdom Metazoa; phylum Arthropoda; class Insecta; order Orthoptera; family Acrididae; genus Schistocerca; species Schistocerca americana. The sequence goes on along the minus strand of NC_060119.1, from coordinate 956,641,633 downwards.
TCCACCCTTACACTACGCGACGAGTGAGAAAAGCTTGGTGTGATTGAATAACCCCAGTAAACAATAGATTTGCTCCCTTACTTAGGTTACTGGCAACGGGAAAAACCTGAGTTAAAAGAACCATCCATAGTCTTCAAACTGCTCACACTCCCGTTACTACCAAGTATTGACTATGGCTGGTGTTATCATTTGATTACCTTGGCCTGCAGACTATCATTTTTACAATAAACAATTTTACACAATATTCACAAGTTACGTATTTAAATCGTTGTATCTGGATACAATATGAAAATATGCAATTGCTGATTAATTTTACTAAGTTCGTTCAATTTTCTAGTACATCAACTTTCAATGTACATCCACTTTACATATGTAACATAGTTTTTAGGAGATACATATAGTACGAAAACTTTTTCACCACTGCAATAATAGGCAGACGATCGAGAAGTCGCCTCAGCCTCCGGTTGCTGAACGCTGGACACTTGCGCATCGCTGTCGCAGGGGCGGGTCCCGCCAACTGCGCGCCGATCACCTGTTGGACGGCAGGGCGTGCGCGTTGTCGCGCCACCCCGCAGCAAGCATGAAACCTGTCCACCGCGCATCAGCCTTCTTATCGTTTCGGTATATACACATATAGGCTGAAAAGATGCTTTGGTTAGTTCACAATCACTCTTTGCACACATGTCACATTCTTGTTGCCTGTGTATGTACCTTGTTTTGGATGTCACTAGTCCCGCACGCTACAACATTTATGATTAGGCTTCTGCCATATCACTGTTTAATAAATTCCACAGCTCGTAGCTTGTCAACACCTCCTGCCACTCAGGCACTGCATTCTCTCTTCCTAGAGCGTTCACACAGTCATCGTGTTCCGTTCGGATTTTCTGTTGTATTTAGGCTCATCTGTCATATAAAGCCTACAGATGTTCCGTGTTTTCACGTTACTCACCGCTGTATGCGTATTCCGCAGTTTGACAGTACATCTAACTCTTTTATGTATGTGATATATCATCAGTTTTGTACACTGCGTATAACTATTTTGTACGTGAAACTTCTCTTTAATGCTTAGACATTTCCACACGCTACGAACTTGGGCAAATTCACATACTATTTACAGATTCAAAGTATTTTCTGTGGAATACAGTTGCTCCTTACTGTGGTTGTGCTCACCGCTTTTCCCACCTACACAGTTGGTGGATTTGTCTTTTGTTTGTTACCAGTTTTTAACCTTTATTGTCACTACTTTAAGTCCAGATTGTTCGACACTTAAAATGCACTTTTCGCACTCAGTTTGTAGATTGTTCGTCTGAAGAGTCCATTCTAAGCACTTTCACTTTTACGTATGTGAAATGATCGTATGGCATTTTAGGCGGGAGGCCCCATTTGGGGGAGCTCGGCCGCCGTATTGCAAGTCCTTTTTAGGTGACGCCACATCGGCGACTTGCAAGTCAATGATGATGAAAATGACGATGAGGGACACACAACACTCAATCCCCTGCCGGGAACCGAACCCGGGCCTCCTGCGTGGTAGGCGGTAACGCTACCGCTACGCTACGGAGGCGGACACTTTTACGTAATGTAGCACACATGGTACATATTTTACAATAAAAGGCTTTATACTACGGTAGGACTCCTGTAGCCAGCATCCCCTCATGCAGGAAGTTCGACTAATTGGTCACCTGGATTATTCAGTTTAGTATATTTTACAGTCATAGTTGCTCTTAACACTTATTCATTCCCTAGTGTTTACTTTGCTTTCTGACAACAGAATCCGAGCATATTACTCCCAAGTATCTAACATATGAAAGACTTATACCTGCCACCGTGATAGAAGTTTAATATCAATACCTATGTTTGACAATTCTGTCATTATGGTTATTCTAAAATTCTTAGATATTGGTTTATAATTTGCAGTGCACATTAGTCACCTAGGAACAATGCAAATTGCCTACATATCCTTACTCACATTGTGATTTTATGAAATATACACTAAGTGCACTGTCCTCTTTAGTAATCCGCTTTCTGTTGCCATTGTTCATATGCTCACTCATGTATTCATGCAGACATTCTGCTTTCATACTCAGACACATAGATGTACATATACATAAACATTTAGACACATATATTTACAATACACACACAAGAAATGTACAAGTATGAACCGAAAACTGATTAAATAACCTTACACTACTGTAACTACTTTTACTTCATGATCTTCATTTTACGATGAATATTCTTATTCATTCCTTGGACACAAAGGGATTCAATTCTTTGTCCTGGTAGAGACCAAGCACCTTTTGTGTCTCAGGATTTCCCAAAACTTAACATCCCTCATGTGGTACGTTAATAAACCGATGTTGACTTGTATATAACAGTTGCAACTGTTTGTTAACCTGTTCTATACTTGAGCCTTTTGGGAGTGTCCTCAGTAAGACTAAATCTCCCTCGTGGTACTTGTGTACCGTGTTTAACCGTTTGTTGTGTTTCCGCTGTCTTAGGTCAGTTTGTTTTCTCAACGTCAAGCATTACCCAGACTTGTTGTAATCTTTCCTCCTGCGACACATGTCTGGGTATTCCAGGAAGTGGTTTTACCCATTCATCTAGCATAACTTTTGATGTCATGATTTCAGCCGGTGTATACCCAGTCGATTCATGTGGTATGTTATTAAAAACATTTACGAAAGGTGGCACTGGATTTACCCATTTTGTATGCTGATGTAGGGAATATGTTCTTATGAACCGACTGAGTTCACGAAACATCATAACACGGGGTTGCTAGTCGGACTAAAATGGGACACTAATATGTGTTGATGTCTGCATCTCGCAGAAAGTGTTGTAACCTCCCCACAAAATTGTATAAGTATTCTTATTCAAATGCTAATGGTCATAGAGCTAAGTGTAACCACCCAGCAATGGAATTTAATGACAATGACAATAAATGAAAAAAATAACAATTTGAGCCATGTGTAAGCTCCCCACAAAAATGAAAGTCAATTCAATAAAAATGAAATCTCAGTGACAATGAAAACGCAAATAGACCGAAATGTCGATCTTAGGCCCTGTTCTTACCTCAGTAAAATTTCATCTGCTCTTATTTTTCGCCATAGCTTGGAGGAAATGCATCGCAAAAATTCTTTGAACTTAAGTAAATTTCTTCTTTAAGGAAATGCATGGGAAATTTTCTTTCAATAAAATGTTTGTTTTGTTAAAATGCTTGGTTTAAAAACAAAATTATTATTGGGGCTATTCCTGAACAAATTAATTACACTTAAGACGCATTACATTATCAGATGAGCGCAATGCTGCTTCATTACCTTATTTAAAAAATATACCTCGTCCTGAATCTTGACCAGAGTCCCATGTCGACGCCCGCCGACTCCTCACACACAACTGCGACTGTCTCTCGCGCGCTATTACATGCTCTCGCGACTCGCTACGTACAACTGAACTCTCTCGCAACTCGACCGCAACTGCACCTACCGACTCCCTACATGCAACTGAACTCTCGCGCGGTCAAGCGCAGACTAGCCACGATAAATAACTCTCTGGTCAGAGATTCTGTCATGTCTCGCCATCGCTGTACTAAATACATACGTGTTTCAGTGTTTCCATTTTTTACTTTTGAAATAGGCCGCGTTATCCGAGAGCAAAGTCACAGGTTTTCCGAAAAGCGGAATGTAGTCGGTGACCAATTTTCTTACTATGATGTGGAGCTGCTTATCGGATACATCTTTACATACTTTGAAAACATCTCATAGACTGTCACGATGTACCTGGCTCCACCTCTACCCATTGGTAAGGGTCTTGTGACATCGACTGATGTTAACTGAAGTGGTTTTGTTGGGATCATCGAGTGTAACTCGTTACGAGTGCTCGTATTTATAGGCTTTGCCTTCTGACAAATTACACACGTCGGCTTAAGTTCGGGAATTAGGAATATGTTGCAATTTTCACCGAACATTTTCTAATCCCAAAGTGACCCACACAGTGGTACGTGTATCAAATTACATTGTAGATTGCATCTGTAGGAATACATATGCACCTTTGCTCAGATCCCTCATGGTATCTATGAAACAAGAATCCATCACATACTTTATGATTTTTGTGTAAGCTCCCGGTCGTGTTTTCTTCGAGTTTCTGAAGCCGTCTTCTTGCAGGCATAATGATTTTGTTTATGTCTCGGTATTCCAGCACTAACCGCCAGGGGCGATTCAAGAAGTCGGTCACGGGGAGGGGGGTTAATGGGTGGGTTTGGGGGAATGGAATGTCGCTTAACAAAAGGAGAGTTGGGGTCCTCCACCGACAAATTGCTAAAATTTGGTGTTGCATAATGTAGTTTGTTTGGAGTTCAGGGTAATAAAAGTGTATTAGTAGATAATAAGACGCCCATTTTAAGTTAAATGATGTTTATTAGTTTAGGTGTTAAGTGATTTGCGCTCTTATTCTTTTGTAAAATGTGTTTGAAATACATTGCAACATATTGTTGTGGGTTGGCAGGAGAGCCAACACTGGGTTACAAGAGGACGCCGAAAGGCATGCGTTTTAGCTCACGCAGGCTGGCGTGAGGTCTGGAACAGGACAAGGAAATTAGAATTTAGAAAAAACGGACGTAGCTGGTGGAATACTTAACTTTAATCCATTAATGGTGAACGTCGCTCTTGACGGTACATTATTCATAATATCAATAGTAACTGGTAATGACGCCTTGCTAGGTCGTAGCAAATGACGTAGCTGAAGGCTATGCTAACTATCGTCTCGGAAATGAGAGCGTATTTCGTCAGTGAAACATCGCTAGCAAAGTCGGTTGTACAACTGGGGAGAGTGCTAGGAAGTCTCTCTAGACCTGCCGTGTGGCGGCGCTCGGTCTGCAATCACTGATAGTGGCGACACGCGGGTTCGACGTATACTAACAGACCGCGGCCGATTTAAAGGCTACCACCTAGCAAGTGTGGTGTCTGGCTGTGACACCACACTTATGTTGCAACATAATTATAAATAAATGATTGAATCTGTTGGAGTAATATATTCGCTGATTTCTGAAGTCATCTTATCCAGTGTAATATGATACTCCATTGGGGGGGGGGGGGGGGGGTTACAGCCCCATATCCCCCACCCTCTTGCCACCTCCCCTGCTAACCGTATACTTCCTTTTGCTTTCGCGACTGCGAGCAGAGGGCTGCTGTATGGCGACAATGATTGTTCTGTTGTGTGCCATATGAGCATTTGTAGAATCTCTGTAGATACGGCTTGCTTCTTAGCCCATGGCACGGAATACGTGGCGCTGCAAAACACGTCATGCGGTTTAATTTGCATGTCATAAATGTATCTACTTATTATACCAGGTTTCTCGGAGAATACCTGACTATACTTGTTTAGCAGGTGAGTCAGTTCATTTTTTTGATTACGGTCGAGGTAGCTCGATTCCGACACCTATACGTCAATACCTTGTCTTATTTCTTTTGTTTCATATTCGGTATCATGGACTACCTTACTGCAAGTCCCCCTGCAGAAATCATTTTCTACATGCAGTATCTTTCGGTCAGAGATATCCACCTGAACCTGCCTACAGTTATTATTATATGTGGCAGCAGCCTCAGTGCCAGTTCAATAACCTTATTGTGGTTTTCCAAGGTGCATATCACACGAGAGAGTTCCATATTTGCGTTCTTCTTACGTAACGGATCCAAACCCAGGATACAGGATACCGCTAAATTCCAAACGACCAAGAATGAACATTTCATCGCTTCTTTTTCTATGTCTAGGACGGCCTGTACCTGAGTTTTAATGATCTGCTCCCGGCCACTTATGCTCCCAATAATTTTAGAGTTTTCCACTCGTAAATCTGACAGTCTCTTAACCTGTTCTACGCTTTTATAAAATTCATGACTCACAACTGAAGCACTTGCTCCTGTATTAGTAATGACAGTTACGGGTATCCCGTTTATCTTAGCCTCAAAAGCAACATCTACTAACTCAATCGTTTGTTGCTGTGCCTGTCTCGATTCAGTAATTAATTCCTCCCTGAGCTTTTCACCTTCATTATATCTCAACATGAATGCTTTTACGCTTTACCTGCCTTCGCCCTGTGCCATACCGACCCTTTGTGGAAGGCCTACATAGGTCGTTTTGAGTTTAACACCCCCGAACGTCCGGGTTGCGGCTCTTCAACCACTTCGTCAAAGCGTACTGTTTCATTTTGATACTGTTGTGGCACATATTGCGGTTGTGGTGTCCATTGTTACTGCGTAGGTGGCGGCCAGATTTGTTCCACTGCACATTTGCAGTTCGCATATTTTTGTTAGCAGCCGGCCTTTGTGGCTGAGCGGTTCTAGGCGCTTCAGTCTGGCACCGCGCGACCGCTACGGTCGCAGGTTCGAATCCTGCCTCTGGCATGGATGTGTGTGATGTCCTTAGGTTAGTTAGGTTTACGTAGTTCTACGTTCTAGGGGACTGATGACCTCAGAGCCATTTCAACCATTTGTTAGTAAAGGAAGTGTTAAAACTTCCTTCGTTCCCCCGTTTCCTATTAAAATTCCCATTTCCGTTTTTATTCGGGGAACGGTTACTACTTCCATTGTATTGGTAGCCAGCCGAACAACTGTGACCATTTTGGTTGTTGCTACTGTGTGGGCGTGGTAATCACTTTCTCTATTCTGTCCATCTTTTCTGGAACTGTTTCCACTCCGATTTCATTCCCTTACTATTACTACTGTTCGATCCTGGCCCACAATTTCCAACTTAGTTTTGCCTAGAGTCTTCATGTATTAAATCCAGTGTTTCTATGGTGGCCATAAATTGTTCGAGGTCCGTACCGGGCACATGAACAAGCTTTTCCCAAACTTAAATTGGTAACTTTTCCATTAATATAAGCAATACATCTCTCGCGAGTATGGGTTCATCCCAATATCGTGTCTTGTTTAAATATCTTTCGAAGTATTTTCGAAGATTGCCCTGCCGGGGATTTGAGGACTCGGAGTTATATACCTGCGTTCTCAGTCGTTCTTGTACACATGACGACCAGAAGTGAGCTGAAAACACCTTCTCAATGTCTGAGTATACCTGACAGTTCTCTGCAGCCTCCAATGCCAAGAGAGCTGCATCTCCGCTTATAAAAGAAAAATCAAATTTTATTTTCTGTTTCTCCGTCCACGAAAGATGTGAAACATTTATAAAACTCTTGACAAATATCTTTGGATGGATTGACTTTCGCCCCTCAGTGAACATTTGGAACTGCCTGTACTTAATGAGCGACTCCTTAAGTTTTACCTTTGCGACAGTGGGCTCTGTACCCCAATCTGTCACACCCAACAATACTCTCACAACTGCACGGTCTATACTGCTTGGCATTATCGCGAGCCAACCGTTCACCGTTTGACATATTCACAGGTACGTTTCCATACCAGGTACTAACGTGTGTTGGGATATCCATGGCCCTACGACAACTTTCCCTTTCTAAAGCGGAAGTGCGCTGCTGTATCTCACTTAGCTAAGGGTTTCAGTGCGTGTTCGAGTCCTGGCTCTGACATTCAACACCTATATTTAATATCTGCAACGCATTCGTTACTTCTTGTTCTGTTTTTGTTTCTACACTGTTAGCTATTTGATCTAGACTTTTAGCTAGCTATTCCATACGACTCTAAAGTGCTTGTTGCTCTCTGTCGAGTTCGTTTACCTTCGCGTGAAGTTTCTGGACTTTCGTTCAAATACCTTTACTTTGTACTACCAAACCGAAAACTTGTTGCCACAGACCATTTATTTCTTCCTTAAGATATGAGGCGATGACTTTATCTCGTTCATCTAAAATCTGATTTAGTTGGCCGACTAAACATTGTTTCCCTTTCCAAGCGTTCTGGTTTTTCTCTTTCCTCCCTCTCTAAGCGTTCTGCTTCTCCCCTTTGCTCTCTTTCTAAGCAATCTGCGGTACTATAGTTTTATCTTGATTAACTATCGATTTTTCATTTCCACGCTCTCTACTTATACTATATTGTTCACTTGAGCTATTAGAGCCTTTTCTCTTTCGAGACGCTCCTCTTTTTCGCGTTTCTCTCTTTCTCGTTCTCTCAGCTCGAGATTTTCCAGCAACACGGCTAGAAAATCATTCGCCGGTGCTGGCTGTGGTAGCACATGAGCTGTGTCTGCAACTGACATTGTCTTGTTTGGGTTGTCAGCTGAGCTGATGCCTGTCTGCTGTTCCAGCTGCTGACTGCTAGCAGCAGGCAAGGTTTCCAGTACGTTGCTCTGTTCAGTTTCCAAGTTGCGGATTCGCCATCGATGTCTAATGTGTCGTACCTGCCTAGTTTTCTCTCTTTGCGGGTGGGTCTCAACCATACTTATATTAACACTGTTATTCCCAAAAGACACAAAAAGAAACAAAAATACACCACTTAGTCTAACATTAACAAATACACTGTATACACAATAACACACAACATCCGAACCAACTCACACTGAAAAACTCAGTCGTAGCACATCGGCAAGAAAAATTAAAACTACTCTTGAATGGAAATTTTAAACGATCTGTAGCCAAACAGCTGATTGCGTGGCTTATCACACAAAATACCTAAGTCAATTGAAATAATGTGGTTACACGTGTAATCAAACACCTTTTTTAAAATTATGTAGACCGTTGCATTGATCAAAGTACTGAATGTCACACTTTATTTAATCAGTAAGTACTCTGCGTGGCCCCCAGTTACCTAATGATTCTAATACTGAACTTGGGAGCTCATGCAATCACAGCCTTACCTTGGTAAGCAGTCTCTGTTACTCGTTGCGACGTCTATTTTGTAGACAAATATTATGCCAGCTGCAGTCTATCCCAGTCCAGCAGCTCGGGTTATTTATTTTCCGTGCTCAGTAATGGATTGTCGTTGTTATAAGAACAGAACATTTACAAAAAATGGTTCAAATGGCTCTGAGCACTATGCGACTTAACTTCTGAGGTCATCAGTCGCCTAGACCTTAGAACTAATTAAACCTAACTAAACTAAGGACATCACACACATCCATGCCCGAGGCAGGATTCGAACCTGCGACCGTAGCGGTCACGCGGTTCCAGACTTGATGCGCCTAGAACCGCACGGCCATACCGTCCGGCGAACATTTACAGATTTACACACTGTACAGACTTGTTACACACATAAACATATTTTTCAATAAATATTGTACTCACTACAGAAATATTTCTGACCTGCAAGTTGGATACCGAACAACAATATTTGTTTAGTTCAGGCACCACAAGTTGGGCGCCATTTGTGCCGATACCGCCCAGGTCTAAATTATACTTACGGTGTCCTCAACGAATGTAGCAAAATGAATGTAAATCTTAACGCCTAACTTTATTGATCTTTACTACCAGCAGGAGCGTGAATAGAGCACTTATTTGGCGGAGCGGACAAAAGAAAGAATGATAATGATATGGGGAACCGGAGGCTAAACTTTCGTAAAATAGCTCTCTGAGCTCTGGTTATTTAACAGCGCGCGACTCACTAACTGTTAATATAGGATTGCGTGAGGCGCATAACTGATGTCTACATGAAGCGTCCAGTGAGACGTAATCTCAGGGATTATACTTCGTGTTATCACATTGAAATATTGCTGCAGGATATCTTTACCGTAGCGAAATTTATTAAAAGAAACCTTTGAATTCAAGAAAGCATTCACTTTTTTAACGAAATAATCTTTGTTTTGCGGCCAATGTCTATACTTAACCTTCAGGAAACTTGGAAACTTGTGGTAAATTCGTGTGGTTCCCAACTGCTGAGGTCATCGGTCCCTTACACACTACTTAGTGTAACTTAAACTAGCTTACACTAAGGACGACACAGACCCATGCCCGAGGGAGGACACGAACCTCCGACGGCGGAGGCCGCGCGAAACGTGGCAAGATGCCTTAAACTACTTGGCTACACCGCGCTGCGTGGTTAAATGATAAAGGGACGTTCCGCTATGTTTCCCTCCTAACTGTTACCTAATAGTTGTACTATATCACGCCTAATTCAATTCCTCAGGTACATGTGGATGAGCTAAACATCTGGATTGAAAGTGACATAGAACGGAAAAGATAAGTTTCCCGACATTCGTTCCTGTTCAAAATATTATGCACTCACTCCCCTCTACAGGTCCTAGAACTTCGTAATGGGAATTTCCGAACATCCCGTATGTTACTTACAAGGAATGCTCCCAACTGCACTCTATAAACGGTTTTAGAAGGGTGTAATTATCTTGTAGTAAACAATGCTTCATGCATTAGAAGTCACCCTCCTTCTGCCAATGGCTTTGCAAAGAGCGTCGATTGGTGGACATAGAGATTCAGGGCTCTCTATAGCCCTTTGTGCGGGAAAAGTCTCTTAAAATCAGAAGGATAAGCAACGGTGAGGCTTGAAGATGCACAGACCAATGGAAGCCACTACATGAAAGAGAAATAATGTGTATAATCACAACATGTGGCCTGTGGGGGAAAAGTCTCGTGATGATCTTAACTGGCCAAAGATTCGAGATTACTGCCCCATTCAGACCTCTGTGAAGGGACTGTCAAGGGGGAAGTGACAATGAGAAAAAGATGGAACAACCAACGCAGGGAACGACAGACTGTGTTGAGGAGCATGAAAAGCTAGAAATTGAAACATAGTGGATAGCTAGAAAATTTGAAGAGAACAATGCGAGTGGTTAATCCAGATGTAGTTCTGGTCAATGAAGTCAACAGGAAAAAAGGTAAGGATTTCTGTCAGACGAATATAGGGTGATGTCAACAGCAGCAGAAAGTGGTATAGTGGGAGTAGGATTCATTATGAGTAGCAGAGCAGGCCAGAAAGTGACCTACTACGAAGAGTTCAATGATAGGGGCATTCTTGGCTAAGAGTAGTCAATTACTATCAAACATAGGCCGTCATTTCAGGAAGAATGTTTTGAGAATGGGCGTTTAGAGCACAGCATTGCATGATAGTGTAAGGTGGAATGTGGGAAACCGTCACAGAAGAGAATCGAAGTATTTGAGTTGTGATGCTGCATAAGAATGTTGTAAATTAGGTGGAATTTTGAGGAACGAGGAGGTTCTCCTTAGAGTCAGGGAGGAAATGAATACATGGAAAACACTGAGATGACGGACAAGATTACAGGACATCCGTGAATACATCAGGAAATACCATTCATGGTACTAGAAGGAGCTACAGAGGGTAGAAACTCACGGGAAGTACAGGGTTTGGAATACATCCAGCTAACAATTTAGGACACTGGGTTCAAAAGCTAGTCCGTAGTGAAGGGGATGACGCAGAAAATGAATTCGTGGCGGGTCGCATCAAACCATTCAGGAGAGTCACATCCAGAGATGAACTCTACCGACTGAGCTGGCCAAGCATGTTCCAAGCCTCACCATCACACCTTTAATTCTGCCTGTAGTTCATCACCTCCTTTCCAAACTTCGCTGTAGTCCTCCTGCATCCCTTGTGAGACTCGCACTCCTGGAACAAATGATGTTGTGGAGAGATTGTTTCCAGACTGAATTTTCAACGTGTAGAAGAGCGTATGTTCATGCGAAACGTCCTGGCTAATTGAAACTGCACTGGCCCATGATCTGAAACTGGGACGTTTCCTTTTCGTGGCCAGTACTTAGCGACTGAGCTTCGCGACCACGTCTCACGACCTGTTCTTACAGATTTACTTATGCAACTCCCTGATCTCGTAAGATCGAACGTTGGCAACGTTTCGCGCGCTAAAGGTGATACACAGTTTTAATCTGCCAGAATCTTTAATATGAACTTGCTCTCCCCTGTAGGGTGAAATTGAGTTTTTAAACAATCCTCTGAACTGTAGCTAAGCCATGTCTTCGCCGAACACTTCCTTCGCTGGATGCTAGTACCGCAAGACATAAGTAAAGCTGTGAGGACGGGCCGTGAGTCGCACTGGGGCAGCTCTATCGGTAGTGCACTTGCACATGTTCGGGTCCCGATCCAGTGCTTACATTTCATGTGCCAGGAAGTTTCAAATGAGGGTGCACCCGCTGCAGAGTGGAAAATCATGGTGGTCTCATACATTATTTTGCAAAATACAAACACAAGGATTAAAACTCCAATTAAGTACAACTACGCTACTGTTAATTTATCAGCGATCATGTTATTTAATTAATAAATTGTTATTTAATAAATAAAAAAGATATATAAGCTTCTAACACTGTTTTATTTTACTTGATAAAAATCTCAATGGTATTTCAGTGAGGCGATGGTAAAGGAATTAGGTAAACAAGACACTCTAAATAATACAAGAGCTTTGCTGTTTTAGCAGCGGCAAAATAGCGATCGATGACAGAAGAAGGGAAAATACAAAATGCGGATTGGCAATAGCCAGAAAATAGATAATTGTCTTAATGCCACTGGAAGTTCAAGCCTTGGGAAACTTTTTCTGAAAGTACTTGTCTGAAATGTAGCCTTATGTAGAAGAGAAACGTGGACAATAAGCAGTACAGAGAAGAAGAGAGTGGATGAGTTTCAAATATAGAGCATAATGTAATGCAAAAGATCATATAGTTAGAAAATTAATGAACAGAAATGCACGGAAGGAAGTGTGATTTAAGGCACAATTTTAGTTGAGAAAGCGATAGGTAGATTTTGAGCCATCAAGGAATATTCAGTCTGGTTACGGAGGAAGGTGTTAGGTAGCGAGGGAATTGGAGACTGAAACTTCACTACAGTAAGCAGGATCAAATGGTTGTACTGGATGATTATTAATACACTTTCGCTACTTGAGAGGGCCCTCATTGAAAACGAGTGATCGTAAGACAGTAAAACTTTGTGGAAACGTTTTTAGGGATATGCAGAATAGAAATGACGAGTAAACCAGTGAAAGAAACATGTTCTAATTTCCATATGAGATGGTAACATTTGTCAGTTCAGTACTATGTTTAAGTTACTGGTTGCAAACGTTGCTCATTGTGACGACCATCTTAGCCATGACAGCGTGGAACCACACTAGAGACACCATTTCACAATTTTTTTCAGCACTTTTCGAAAGGTGGACCATGGAATGTTCAGCTGCTGTGATACAGCCAGTGCACTGCTGGACTGCACTACACTGCATCCAGCATTCGCATTTATGACAATAGTAACATCTCCAGCTGCGCGGGACTAGGCGAGCGGTCTTCGGGGCGCTGCAGTCATGGACTGTGTGGCTGGTCCCGGCGGAGGTTCGAGTCCTCCATCGGGCATGGGTGTATGTGTGTTTGTCCTTAGGATAATTTAGGTTAAGTAGTGTGTAAGGTTAGGGATCGATGACCTTAGCAGTTAAGTCCCATAAGATTTCGCACACATTTGAACTTCTTTTTTTAACATCTCCAACAATTGGCGGCGCAATTGTCCGTCGGCCTCTCGCAGCACCAGTTCCCAAATCTCCATTAATTCGAACTTCCGAATCATGCTCTTCAAACCCGGGTTGGTAAGAGCACTTCTCCATATTTCCTTAATTCGTCGATACTCGCGAAGACAAGCAGGACTATTTCTGTTGCTTTCATAGAACAGCTTAGAAGGTGAAGTCCTGTTCATTTTGTCAAGACTCATTTTGGATGTCTGTCATTATTCCTGTAAATTTGGGTACCCATACGATAAGCGGTTTCCCGTCTTCAGTGGCTCCAGAAGGAGAAGTTTAATTATAGCCATCCTGTAGGAGGCAGCAGATCGAGAGATGAAGTAACTTGCACAGCATATACTACCTTGAAGAGCTACATCAAACCAGTCTTCGGACTGACTGCATTAACAACAACAACATATTCGGTAGGATGGCACCCGAACGACGACGACGAATTCGATCGCGAACTGCGTGCAGCGAATTATGCATGCGTAAAACGGTCAGAACAAGGATGCACTTGCTTCGTACATTGTACCTCTGGTTAATTGATAGTAACAAAAGCACACAATTAGCAAATGACGTGCCATAGCTATCACAAAAATAGTTCTCACAATAACAGAAGTGGGCTGCAAGTTTTGGTTAAAAGGAATGGAATTCTGTGCTGTACAGCGCCTAATCACATCTTTATAAATAATGCGTGAAGGTAACTCAGTAACCTGAACAAAATATTCTAAATTCTTAAATGTTTGCATTGATAAGAACCTTAACTTCCGGACATGTCTTACAGATCTTAAAGGCTTAAACTTCGCATCTTATCCATTACGTATTTCATCAATTTCTGGATACGAAAACAAAGAAAATACTACTTACTTTTCGCATTTTCAGTCACTAATATTTCATGGAGTCGTATTTTGTGGCATCTGATCATTGAGCAAGAAGATGATTACGGCAAAGCAGTGTGTAATGAGGTAATATGTGAAGCCCATTTGTAGACCTTGTAAGCAGCTGTTAAAGTAGTTTGGCGTTGCCAGAATATTCACTCACCTATGAAGTCTATTCGTAACATTCACCGTTTGTAAATATAGTTCCGCAGTGTAACTTATAGAGATAAGTTAATAACAACTGCAATAAAAGCCGTGTACGGCGCCTATCATAGCTTTCGCAGTCAGTTCCCTGGGAAATCTCTGTCAAAAAATTCTAGATGAATCTGGGAATATCAGCGTACAATGAATAGGACAAACCTTCCATTTCACAGCTCTGGTGCCTTGGAGTGTTGAAACTAAAGTCAGCAGACATAGGGCAGGAATATAAAATTCAATATTCACAAGTGTATTCAAGCTTCAGGATACAACCGTACCAATGTTTGCTTCCGTACATACTCGTAGATTGGAGATATCGATGTAAAACCCACGGAATTGAAAAACAAGCGTACATAAAACGAACAAGGCATCAGGCACTGTCGGAAGTACGGATTCCAGTTGGAGTTTACACTGAAGAAGCTGCGGAATTAGCTCTTTTCCTAGCTCACATTTAACGAGAATCTCGTGATCAGCGAATAGTCCGGCGCGGCTACAGACGAATGCACTTCACTCCTGTTTTTTGAAACAAAGTTCTTATTTTTTTTCAGTTTTTTAAGGATCAGGTCATCAGGCTACTGAACGGCTTGATGTGGCAGCCAACAAATCCCTCTCTTGTGCTGACCTCGTCATCTCTTCGTAACACTTGCGCACTACATTGTACATTATTTACTGGGTTTACTCCCATTTCTTCAAAATCCTTTTGTAGCACCACATCTCAAATGTTTCGAGTCTCTTCTTTTCTCACTTTCCCACATTCCATGTTTCATTTCGATACAATGTGTGATGTTACAAAATAGAAGTGATGTTGCTATTCAATGGAAAGTTGGAAATTGAGATTTAACTAACTGTTTTATCAATCACAATTGGCGTAAGAATCATGGATTGACCATTGTCATAAAATATTGCATTATGAGATGTGAATAGTTTTTACTTGCGGTTTCGCGTGGCTTGAGGCAGTCACAACTAGCGTGCTATTGATTAAGAAGTTGCGTTATCGTCTTTCTAATTACTTCATGATCGTAGATACGATCATACCCGGTTGTGAAGTTATTGTTATGACAAAAAAATTTCCTAAGGGACCAGAAAGTTCTTAAGGGCGCAAAAACAACTGTAACATCACACAAAAGAGAAATTCAATATTAAAGCTGATGCAAGAAGACGATAAAACAGTTTTCTTTTTATCAAGGTAACACGCACATTGGACTGCTGATCTTGGAGTCTGTAATATTAGCAAAATGCATAATTAAAATGAAAATAATACTGAGGAGATAATAGAAATGAGCACTGCTAAATGATTCAGTATTCCCAGAACAAGTATTTATTATAACTAAAACATATATCGTACCTTAAGCTTAATACTACAATGACGGTAGATTTTTATGTCCATATCATGTCCATTGAGCGCTCTTTTATATAGCCATTGTCCTCTTGAGTCGCTCGTGTTTCGTCACGGTAAGTTACAACAGTTCTTCTTCCTACACTTCACTCAAAACTTAGACGGAACACGTTTTTATTTATTTAGTAAAAATAATTAGATCAGACCGCCACAAATCTGCGTCCGTCTTACTCGAGAAAAACAGTAAAAGTCTTTTTAGCGCTCAAGGCTTCATTTGTTCTCCAGCGAACAAAATAGTGAAGGATCGCATATCCATCCGTACTTTTCTGTTTATATTGCCGCCCAAAGACGACGAATTACATTATCTAGAAAATTCCACCGTCGCCATGCGACGCCTTATTATGTATTAATCATTCTTTATAAACAAGTATTTGCCTTCTGGCTGAATTTGCTGTTTTAATTAAGCCAAAAATAGCGAATATCACAAATGCTGTAATATAAACTTACGAGGGCGTCCTGAAAAGCAGTGCTTCCAAATACTTAATGTGAAAAGTCTCAAATCTTTTATTTAAAAAAAAAGGTTATTAACATTCTACATCTTCATTCTTCATGTCTACATACTTTCTGCAATCCGCCACTAGAGAGCTCCGAATTGCAGCGTGTAACACGGCAGTTTGTAACGTAATTTTGTCAGTGCGTGAGCAACAGCCTCCTGTAATCGACTTTCGAATTCGAGAAGTTCGTCCACACTGGGTGCATCCATCCATTCAGAATGACAACTCACACCACACTCGAGTGCTGTGACAACAATCCGACGCCTTGGGTTCACTGTCATCGATTATCCTCCATACACTCCTAACTTGGCCCCATTCGATTTTCATCTGTTTCCGAAACTTAAAGAACACAATAGAGGACTTCATTTTCATGGTTATGTAACTGTGCAAGCAGAGGTGAGGCTGGCCGGCCGTTGTGGACGAGCGATTCTAGGCGCATCAGTCCGGAACCGAGCTGCTGCTACGGTCGCACGTTCGAATCCTGCCTCGGGCATGGATGTGTGTGTGAAGACCTTAGGTTAGTTGGGTTTAAGTAGTTCTACGTTCTAGGGGACTGATGACATCAAATGTTAAGTCCCATATTGCTCAGAGTCATTTGAACTATTTTGAGATTTGAGGTTGTGGCTTCATCAACAAACATTCTAAAGTGATGGTATCAACCAACTGATCTCTTAGAGTAATGCTTTTGTCATCAGGGTACTTATGTTGAAAAATGTATATGTAGGTATGAAGAACTGGTGCGATCGGTTTTATAATATTGCTCAAGTGTGTGGGACCTATACGAAAAAGGACTAACAGTGGATATTGTACGTTTAGAGAGAAGGGCTGTGCAGGTTTGTCTGATCCGTGTGAGAGTGTCACAGATACACTTAAGAATTCAACAGGCAGGCTCTTGAAGACAGACGTTAACTATCCCGAGAAAGTCAACTAACAAGGGTTCAGGAACTGTTTTTAATTGATGACTCTAGGAATATGCTACGACCCCCTACGTATCGCTCACATGTGGATCATGAGGATAAGATTGGAATAATTGCACCACACTCGAAGGTATTCAATAAATCATTTTTCCCATGTTCCCTACGTGAGCGGAACGGGAAGAAACCCTAACATCTGGTTCAATGGGAATGTACCTTCTGCCATGCAGATCACAGAGAAAAGCTTTAACAGTTTTTACATTAAAAATTCGTAGGAATTAGTTTTCAGCACGCACTCGTAAAGTCTAGGACATTTCTTCCTCAGATTACGACCGACATCTAGTAGTAGCAGACTTCTGACCAAGATTACCCTTTTTGCCTGTATTTCTCTGGTTTTCACGTCCACCTTGCTTCGTCCGCAAGGTGTTGTTTTGTTTCCATGGTAGCAGAATTCAAATAATGGTTCAAATGGCCCTGAGCACTATGGGACTTAACATCTATGGTCATCAGTCACCTAGAACTTAGAACTACTTAAACCTAACTAACCTAAGGACATCACACAACACCCAGTCATCACGAGGCAGAGAAATTCCCTGACCCCGCCGGGAATCGAACCCGGGAACCCGGTAGCAGAATTCCTTAACGTCATTTGTGAGGTGTCCACAATTTAGATGTTAAATTTATCTGTATGTTTTACCCAAGGTTCCTTCACCGCTACCTTCCTTGTACACTTATTTGTGTGTTCAGCTTAAGGAATTGCCGTTTTTAGATATGTCCATTCCTCTTCAAACGAACTACCTACCGTGGTATTCATTATGGCACTAAATGTAGCCTCGGAGAACATTAAACGCATCTCCATCTCGGTACTTTAGTATGATTCTTCCGGACGAGTCTCTTAAAATAAAATCTTCTAGATTGTTAGGCCAATTCTTATAATCGATTGACTTATCGACCCCTCTGGGGTTAGCTAACCGTGATCACCAGAAGCCTCTCAACAAGATCCCAACAGAGGGGACGAAAGGAGTAGAAGAAACTTAATCGGCTTAACATCCTAAGATATTTTACCTTCAGTGACAACGTCCACGGAAGCCGGTAGACACACATTGTGCTCTGAGTATATATGTGCTCATGGGAACGCCTTGCAGTCCAGTATGTGATTTCAGAATATCCGGCCGACCATGATGTAACCAAACTGAAAACAGGGTATACCCTGTTAGAAGCTGACATTTATTTCAGAACTCAATTAGTCTTTCTCTTCTTTCGTTCCTACTACCAAGACCAAAGCTACCGTAACGCTTTCTTCTACTCTTTCACTTACAACTGCATTCCAATCTCCCATGACTATTACATTTTCATCTCCCTTTTTGTAGTGAATTACCCATTCAATTTCCTCACATTCTTACTCTGTCGCTTCATCTTCTGTTTGTGGAATCGGTTTTTATATGTCAATTGTTGTTTCTGGCTTTGCTTGCTGTCTTTTATGATAATAATTTCATTGAAATGTTCGAGTATCTCACTCTCAGCGTTAGTTTCTTATTTATAACAAATTCCATTCCTGTTTCTGCTGCTGTTGCCGTTTCCCTGTGTTCACTTGACCAGAAACCCTTAACTGTTTTCCATTTCAGTTCACTGACATTTGACTGAGCCTTTGCAAGTACCTTTTTAGATTTATAGCTTTCCCACCAAGTTCAAATTCCTGACTTTCCAGCATGCGACTGGTAGTACGTTATCCTTTCGTTGGCTTCTAAATCTTTTCCTTGATGTTACCTCCCCTTCTCAATCCCTTCCTGAAGCTCTAAGTGGTTGAAGAATCAAATGCACATATTGTTGCTGTGAACTCTGCGCTGGTCTGTCCTGTGCAAGCTACTTTTCTGCAGTTGGCATCCATTTGAATATGTTTACTGAAGTCCATCCATGATCTGCCTCTACAATTCGTAGCCCTCCTCCTACCCCCCCCCCCCCCCCCGCACCCCCTCCATCAACCTACATACACACACACACACACACACACATTCCTCAGTTACCAAATCGGCCACTCCGTTGTGCCCTAGGATGTGTTCGTTCAAAGCATCTCTTCTTTTAGCGAAATAGGGCCATAAGTCGAATCTGTACTTTCTCATTCGTTATTGTGCCTACCTGTTATCTTCGTCATCCTTTTGTAGTACTATAGTCACAGACAAATAGCGCTGACGTCTTTTCGTTGTAGGATTCCAGAAAAAATTCTAAACTCAAACGTTAAAACGTTCACTGGAGAAAGCGGACCTTTTTTCCAAGAAGGAGCACCATTGCAGGGAAAAGCTCTCATTTGGAACACCGATTGCTTTATTCATACATGGCAACTTGCAAACAACAGACGCAGCTTAACAGGCGTATTCCGTCATTCTTGTCTTCCGAAAGGCACTCTACAGTTTACCACATCGTCATAATACGGAGTATCTTAGGAAATATGCGAGTGACACGAGGAACAGAAGAATCAACGCAAGCAGAAGTAACATAGCGAGTGTCCGATGGCATCGTAATAGTATCTCTGATGTTCTCAGTATACAGGATTAGCGAAAAGTCCCTTAACATTTGAAAATGCAATAATTCACAATGTACGAAGAGAGGTGAGAAGTGGCAAAATTGCGTGAAATGGCATAGGAGTTTACTAAAACCGAAAATGAGTCCAGTAAAATGGCTAACAGATGACGCTGAACAGCAAAACGTCCTCGACGCCGCATGAGAAGCGTGTATAAAATGAGCTGCAGTGAGAGAGGGAGTGAGATAACACCCACGCCATCTCATATTGCTACATGTCTGAAAGACCTCTTACGTGACTAGTTTGGTCATGATTGCGATCTGAGCCACCACGTTCGTCATGATTGGCTTCCCAGATCCGTAGACCTCAGTCCGTTTGTTTATTGGTCGTGGGGTTACCAGAAGTTGAAAGTATACCACGATCGTCCGACCTCATTAGGGATGCTGAGAGATAACATCTGAAGGCAGTATCTCACCATACCTGTTGATGTATTCTACAGTGATGTTCAGAAGATTGTCCCTCGACTGCGGGTGTTGTTGATGAATCACGGCCGACATGTTCAGCATTTGTTGCAAAGAACATCGTCTTTACAAAATCTGAATTATTATGTTAAACATTGCTTGTGTGTGAGAGAGACGCCATCTGTTGGTCATTTTATGCACTTGCTTTTGCGGTGTCAATAAAACCATTTCAGGCATTTATGTCAATTTTTACCTCTCTACCTACATTATTCTGTGAAGTATTGAATTTTCAAATTTTCACCGGACTTTTGAGTCACGCTGTACAGTAATGAGTTACCATATATGAGAATATAAGATTGTTCCCTAACGATGGTCTTGGCACAGGAATGTATAGCACTCGGATGATCATAATAAATTGCAGGAAGCCTTGAAAAATTTCCCTTTGATGATATTAATGTCAGCCCTCATTAAACGTTGACAAATGTAATAAAACGGTTGCAGCTAAGAGAAAGAATCCGAAGTATCTGATTATGGGATTAGTGGTGATTATCTTGAGCACGTTAAAGTGTTTAGGCGTACTACAAAGAAACGATATGAAATAGGACGATCACGTCAAATCGGTGTTGGGGAAAGTGAATGAAAGGATTTTTGGGAAAATGGAATATATCTGTAAAGGAAATCGCGTACATGATGCTCGTGTAACTATTTCTAATTTCTCCAGTTTTTGGAGTCTTTGAAATGTAGGCATGACAACAGACATCGAACGAAAGTAGAGGAGAGCTGCTCGGATCGAAACAGTAAAGTACAGGCAACAAGAAACTGTAACAGAAACTTACTGAAAAAATAAATGGGCATATTTGGAAGAAAGACGACATAGTTGTCATGAAACGTTGTTGAATAAATATACACAAACTGAGTTGAAGAAGACTGTGCGTTCCTGATGCTAGCCGCACCGTGTCACAAGAAGAAAATAAGAGAGATTAGCGACGTACAGTGGCATATAGTCATTTATCCTTCATGCTTGGGAATGAGCAGTCTGTGCTTACGGACCTGGATTGTGATGATGATGTTCTTCTGGAGAAACATCACAAATCTTTCTACTACTAGCTACCAAATTGCAGATGTTCTAAAAAGAAAATGGTGGTGAGACAAAAGCAACCTGCATAAAAAGTGAAATATCTGCTCAAATTAAAATGCAGCACAAAGAACTGCAACATACTGACTGACTTCCATTCCTCGGCTGCCTTATCTGTACGCAGACGTAGACGCAGTAATCAGCAGAAATAGGAAAGCTTCTGCAGTCTTCCAACGAATGCGATCTATATGGCAATCAGGCTGTATCCGTTTGTCCACAAAGCTTCGGATACGGTTCTCTATCATCCAACAGATTCCCTTATGCGAGACCTGGAAAATTCCAGCAAAATCAGCACACTAGGTCAATGTTTCTCATCGATAAAGCATGAGACGAATATGGATCAGTTATCGCAACTACGTTTAGAATTATGAAGTACTGAGAGGACGTGCTCTACGCAGCCTCCGCAAAACCGTCACTGAAAGAGGACTGATGCTAGCAGGGCATGTTCTGTGCCTCAAAGATAGAGGTCTCTGCAAATCAGCACACTGTTGTGAATACCAGCTGACGGATGCACGAGAAGACCTTATAACAACTGGCAGCGAGCTTTTGCAGAGGTTCTTCAATGCATGGACATGAAGTGGGAGGAAGCTGAAAACCTGACAGCCGGAATGGAATGTCGTGTGGCTAGGGCATCCCCTCGGGTAGACCGATCGCCTGGTGCAAGTCTTTTTAGTTGACGCCACTTCGGCGACTTGGGTGTCGATGGGGATGAGATGATGACGATGAGGACAACACAATACCCAGTCCCTGAATGGAGAAAATCACCGACCCAGCCGAGAATCGGAAATAATCCCCTTTGCACGGCATTTCGTCACGCTGACCACTCAGCTATTTGAGCACCTGACAGCTGCTCGAGTTCGCTAGAAGAAACTTGTTGTCCGATGTACTACCTAGCATTGCAGGACCAATTCCATACAAGTGAGAACGCCAGTGAAACAGAATGAAAAATTCTATAACATTGTACCCTTTGTAATAATCTGTGGCCAACGGCCCTGCCGCAGTGGTAACAATGGTTCTCGTCAGATCGCCCATTTAAGCGTTGGCTTGGCTAGCACTATGATGGATGACCGTCCATGTCTGTAGACTGCTGTTAACAATCCGGCTGCACTGAGCCCTTGTGAGACGAATTGAGGAGCTAATTGACTGAGAAGTAGCGGCACCAGACACGAAAGGCCAAAACGGAAATGGGAGCTGTGTACTGACAATATGCCCCCCACATCCACAACCAGTGATACCTATCGGCTGAGGAAAACATGGTGGTCTATCGGCACCCTTGATCCTTCGGAGGCCTGTTCGGACGGAGTTGATATTAGTTTTAATCATATTCATCTAGATGATGAACTAGGTATACTGAAACGAGAAATGATTTGAAGTATCCATCATTGAGCCTTAGTGCGGCACAGGAAGGCATTAGGTCTTTAGCCAAAGCAGAAGTACACTCCTGGAAATTGAAATAAGAACACCGTGAATTCATTGTCCCAGGAAGGGGAAACTTTATTGACACATTCCTGGGGTCAGATACATCACATGATCACACTGACAGAACCACAGGCACATAGACACAGGCAATAGAGCATGCACAATGTCGGCACTAGTACAGTGTATATCCAACTTTCGCAGCAATGCAGGCTGCTATTCTCCCATGGAGACGTTCGTAGACATGCTGGATGTAGTCCTGTGGAACGGCTTGCCATGCCATTTCCACCTGGCGCCTCAGTTGGACCAGCGTTCGTGCTGAACGTGCAGACCGCGTGAGACGACGCTTCATCCAGTCCCAAACATGCTCAATGGAGGACAGATCCGGAGATCTTGCTGGCCAGGGTAGTTGACTTATACCTTCTAGAGCACGCTGGGTGGCACGGGATACATGCGGACGTGCATTGTCCTGTTGGAACAGCAAGTTCCCTTGCCGGTCTAGGAATGGTAGAACGATGGGTTCGATGACGGTTTGGATGTACCGTGCACTATTCAGTGTCCCCTCGACGATCACCAGTGGTGTACGGCCAGTGTAGGAGATCGCTCCCCACACCATGATGCCGGGTGTTGGCCCTGTGTGCCTCGGTCGTATGCAGTCCTGATTGTGGCGCTCACCTGCACGGCGCCAAACACGCATACGACCATCATTGGCACCAAGGCAGAAGCGACTCTCATCGCTGAAGACGACACGTCTCCATTCGTCCCTCCATCCACGCCTGTCGCGACACCAATGGAGGCGGGCTGCACGATGTTGGGGCGTGAGCGGAAGACGGCCTAACGGTGTGCGGGACCGTAGCCCAGCTTCATGGAGACGGTTGCGAATGGTCCTCGCCGATACCCCAGGAGCAACAGTGTCCCTAATTTGCTGGGAAGTGGCGGTGCGGTCCCCTACGGCACTGCGTAGGATCCTACGGTCTTGGCGTGCATCCGTGCGTCGCTGCGGTCCGGTCCCAGGTCGACGGGCACGTGCACCTTCCGCCGACCACTGGCGACAACATCGATGTACTGTGGAGACCTCACGCCCCACGTGTTGAGCAATTCGGCGGTACGTCCACCCGGCCTCCCGCATGCCCACTATACGCCCTCGCTCAAAGTCGGTCAACTGCACATACGGTTCACGTCCACGCTGTCGCGGCATGCTACCAGTGTTAAAGACTGCGATGGAGCTCCGTATGCCACGGGAAACTGGCTGACACTGACGGCGGCGGTGCACAAATGCTGCGCAGCTAGCGCCATTCGACGGCCAACACCGCGGTTCCTGGTGTGTCCGCTGTGCCGTGCGTGTGATCATTGCTTGTACAGCCCTCTCGCAGTGTCCGGAGCAAGTATGGTGGGTCTGACACACCGGTGTCAATGTGTTCTTTTTTCCATTTCCAGGAGTGTATTTGACCACCTATTCAGTGATGTAAGGAATTTGATAGATAATCGAACTGAAAAGAAACTTCAATCACAGCTACTTTAGAACTTCTTCTACTTGGTAGAATAATTCTCGATGTGTAATAATATAGTGTGTGTGTATTCGTTTGTGAGTTCGTGGTTGTGTGTGTGTGTGTGTGTGTGGGTTTGAGAGAAAGATAGAGAGAGATATTGAACTTAGTGAAGTATATTTTTTATTTTATTCATGGCTGGAATTTTTAGCAACTGTAATATACACTTTTAACAGCTAATATATTGTTATTACGCTTTACTTTCGACAAATAAATTTCTTATCTTCAGCAGCCTGCAAAATTAAGTATGTTATAAACCTGTAGACCTTGACTATACATTTATGTGACTTAGAGAAAATATGTTACAGAAACTTACTTAGTATTAGTATAGCAGATTTTAGTGTCTTCTTGCCAGAAGCATGATGCCATGCTATGTCCCGAAATGTACATGTTGTATGTGATTATTGCAAACACTGTTTAATAGTTTACAGTAACTGAGTCACATCTGTCTATCTGTTGTGCTAGCATAAGGGCACGTATATAAAGTCATATATCAAAAAATTTAAACTAAATGTATAAAAAAATTATATACAGGGTGAGTCACCTAACATTACCGCAGGATATATTTCGTAAACCACATCAAATACTGACGAATCGATTCCACAGACCGAACGTGAGGAGAGCGGCTAGTGTAATTGGTTAATACAAACCATAAAAAAATGAACGGAAGTATGTTTTTAACATAAAACTACGTTTTTTTTAAACGGAACCCCGTTAGTTTTGCTAGCACATCTGAACATATAAACAAATACGTAATCAGTGTCGTTTGATGCATTGTAAAATGTTGTGAAGCATAATAAAAATCTATTTCGAGCTGATGACTGAATTTCATTGTGAAAAATAGTTAAGTAGATACAAATTGCTGTACGCGAAAAATGGTACTTATAAGTCTTGTATGTGTTCAGCATTTTTGCGTGTTTTAACTCAGAACGTGTGTTGTAACTGCAAAACTGACACTTTGCATATACACTACTGTCCATTAAAATTGCTACAACACGAAGACGCCGTGCTACAGACGTGAAATTTAACCGACAGGAAGAAGATGCTGTGATATGCAAATGATTAGCTTTTCAGAGCATTCACACAAGCTAAGCGGCGGTGGCGACGATAAAGGTCGTATTGTAGCCTATCGCGATTGCTGTTTATCATATCGCGACATTGCTGCTCGCGTTGATCGAGATCCAATGACTGTTAGCAGGATATGGAATCGGTGGGATCAAGATGGTAATACGGAACACCGTGCTGGATCCCAACGGCCCCGTATCTCTAGCAGTCGAGTTGAAAGGCATCTTATACGCATGGCCGTAACGGATCGTGCAGCCACGTCTCCATCGCTGAGTCCACAGATGGGGACGGTTGCAAGACAACAACCATCTGCACGAACAGTTCGACGACGTTTGCAGCAGCGTGGACTATCAGCTCGGAGACCATGGCTGCGGTTACCCTTGACGCTGCATCACAGACAGGAGCACCAGCGATGGTGCACTCAACGACGAACCTGGGTGCACGAATGGCATAACGTCATTTTTTCGGATGAATCCAGGTTCTGTTTACAGCTTAATGATGGTCGCATCCGTGTTTGGCAACATCGCGGTGAACACACATTGGAAGCGTGTGTTCGTCATCGCCATACTGGCGTATCACCCGGCGTAATGGCATGGGGTGCCATTGGTTACACGTCTCGGTCACCTCGTGTTCGCATTGACGGCACTTTGAACAGTGGACGTTACATTTTAGATCTGTTACGACCCATGGCTCTACCATTCATTCGATCCCTGCGAAACCCTACATTTCAGCAGGATAATGCACGACCGCATGTTGCAGGTCCTGTATGGGCCTTTCTGGACACAGAAAATGTTCGACTGCTGCCCTTGCTACCACATTCTACAGATCTCTCACTAATTGAAAAGGTCTGGTCAATGGTGTCCGAGCAATTGGCTCGTCACAATACGCCAGTCACTACTCTAGATGAACTGTGATATCGTGTTGAAGCTGTATGGGCAGCTGTCCCTGTACACGCTATCCTAGTTCTGTTTGACTCAATGCCCAGGCGTATCAAGGCCGTTATTACGGCCAGAGGTGGTTGTTCTGGGTACTGATTTCTCAGGATCTATGCACCCAATTAGCGTGAAAGTGTAATCACATGTCAGTTCTAGTATAATATATTTGTCCAATGAATACCCGTTTATAATATGCATTTCTTCTTGGTATAGCAATTTTAATGGCCAGTAGTGTAGTAGAGGGCGCAGTTATGCTCTATGGAACACGCCAATAATCCGTGCAAGGCTCAAGCGTGTAGTTATTGAGGTGTCAGAACTGCCGTGTGTGGGTTTGGCAGGTGCGGAGGTGTCACGGTGTGGGTTTCCGAGCGCGGCCCGCCCTGTCGCCGGAGCCGCAGCCGGCCTTTGAGGGCGGGTCGCACGCGTGCCTCTCGCAGTCGTGCTGGCGGCACTCAGCCTCAGACGCGGTGCTGCAGTCACGCGTGTATCGATTGGCCGCGTGCCGCGCATGCGGCGCACACGCAGGCGGGTACTCCTCCTTCCACCCCTCCCACCCTCCTACCGTGCGACCTGCCTCCCGCGTCCGCGTGTATCAGCGCAGGTGACAGCTCAGACGACTATTATGTGAAGCAAACAGCAGGTGCTACCATTGGGTCAATATTTACAATGAAACCGGAAACCAAACGTCTATAGAGTTTATACAGGGTTCGTGTTCTACATCTACATTTATACTCCGCAGGCCAACCAACCATTTGTGGCGGAGGTTGTTGTTGTTCCCTTACCGCCCCCCCCCCCACACACACACACTTCCCTCCAGTACTAAACTGGTATTCCCCTCCAGAATGAAATTTTCACTCTGCAGCGAAGTGTGCGCCCATATGAATCTTCCTAGCAGATTAAAACTGCGTGCCGTACCGAGACTCGAACTCGGGACCTTTGCCTTTCGCGGGCAAGTGCGCTACCAACTGAGCTATCGAAGAACGACTCCTTTCATCCGGGAGTGCTAGTTCTACAAGGTATGCAGGAGAGCTTCTGCGAAGTTTGGAAGGTAGGAGACGAGGTACTGGCGGAATTAAAGCTGTGAGGACGGGTCGTGAGTCGTGCTTGGGTAGCTCAGTCGGTAGAGCACTTGCCCGCGGTAGGCAAAGGTCCCGAGTTCGGGTCTCGGTCCGGTACACAGTTTTAATCTTCCAGGAAGTTTCGTTTGGTATTCCCTTGATATCTCAGAATATGTCGTATCAACCGACCCCGTCTTCTAAACAGGTTCTGCACCAAATTTCTTTTCTCCTCCAAGTCTTAGCAGTACCTCCTCGTTAGTTACGCAATCTACCCAATTGATTTTCAGCATTCTCCTGTAGCACCACATTTCCAAAGGTTCTATTCTCTTCTGGTCTATACAATTCATCGTCCATGTTTCACTTCCACACATGGCTACAAGCCACACAAATGCTTTCAGAAAAGACTTACTGACACATCTATATTAGAAGTTGACAAACTTCTTGATACGTGTTACACACCGGACACAATAGGAAGGACGAGGCCCCTTTGCTTTTATCACTCGTTTATTACATCACAGAAATACACATTTTAAGACAATATTTAACTACATGAAATATTGCGCCCAGTAAAGATTAACATAAGCAGTGACAAAACCTAGTTCTCTTAAGGGTTTCCGCTAGCAACCAATTTTAAGGAGGCAATGTAAGGTTTATATCAGTTTAGCTCAAACACGTAGATAGTGATTGAATCACGACACAGACACTTTAACAATTTCGGCAACAAATAAATAGCGTGAACAGCCTTGCCATTGAATAAGTAGTACGCCATTTGGAAAGAATTAGTAACACCCAGTAACTAGGGGAGTTAATAAAAACAGTCTTTAAATGTCTTGCTCCCCATTAAATAAACAAACTTACAGTAATTAAATGAATAACAAATCAGACAAACTACGCTCCACTCAAACTCTTCAGTGGAAGCCAAGCCAAAATGAAGATTCCATTAACTGACTAGCACTTTAGTCACACTGAAGCTCAACTCAGTGTTGCCAGACACACATGGGGCAAACTTATACAAGATTTTGAAGGGAGCACATAGGTAAAACCGGTAGTGGAGCTAACTTGTGCCACTGAACATTAAGGTACTAGTCCGGGGCACAAGGTGGTATACAATGAGGCTGCCTTAGTGCTATACTGCGCTCCAAAACATTAATTCAAATGGCCAATTCAAATTTAAGTACACATAAACCAGCATTAATTAACGAGGTGTGACACCAGGTCGCTCGAAGGGATGACAACACTTAATTGAAAAGACGAATGCCGGAGGCGACAGTAACATAAAACACCTTCTCCGAGTTTTAACCAGGAGTCACTTCCCGCTATACGAGTAAACACTTAACCAAGCAAAAGGAAGGAACCCCAAAGAGAAAATTCAAATAAAACGCCCAAAAGATTATAAAGGACAGGGAACCCCAACTACTTAAATTTAAAAAAATTTGCGCTCCCCAAAGGCAGTGTAAACGCTAATGCTACACTTAAGAGGCCACCAAAATTGGTTACAAAAGTCTTATACATTTGATACTTTTCTTTAAAAGAAACACAAGGCTGCTTAACTTCTGCTGGACGTCCGGTATGGCTCGTTTAGGATACACCAGGCAGCAACCCAAGCTAGGCGGCCGCAAGGCATGGCGATCAAAATCAGGAGAGCAGACAGGCAGGCAGCCAACACATATCCTCCATCCTGAACCGGCAGACCGCGTACAACCAACTCCACATATACGTGGGTGCTTCCCACCTCGTACCTCTCGGCGTCTCAGCAGGTAGCCCGAGCAAACGTCAACTGCCACTCGCCCCGCGAATCCGGAAAACATCAAAGCAAGCAAAGATAAGAAACATCGAAGGATCGATAATGGACATTAAAGAGACTGGCGCGCCAGTAACGAGCGCCGCGGCTCACTTCTATTCTTCAGAATCGCTTTTCTGCCAATTTCGAGTCTACATTCTACTTCGGCCATCTGCAGTTATTTCGCTGCCCAAATAACAAAACTCATCTACCATTTTAAGTGTTTCGTTTCGTAATTCCCTCAGCACCACCCGTTTAACTCGCGTAATTTCCATTATCCTTGTTTAGAAAAATTCAAATGGCTCTGAGCACTATGGGACTTAACTTCTAAGGTCGTCCCCTAGAACTTAGAGCTCCTTAAACCTAACTAGCCTAAGGACATCACACACATCCATGCGCGAGGCAGGATTCGAACCTGCGACCGTAGCGATCGCGCGGTTTCAGACTGTAGCGCCGAGAACCGCTCGGCCGCAACGGCTGGTTATCATTGTTTAGTTTATGTTGAAGTTCATCTTATATCCTCCTTTCTTTCAAGAGGCTGTCCCTTTTGTTCAACTGCTCTTCCCAGTCCTTAGCTGTCTCTGAGGGAATTACAGTGCTATCGCCAAACTTGAAACTGTTTATTTCTTCTCGGTGGACTTTAATTCCTACTCCTAATTTTTTTTTCTTTCCTTTATTGCTTGCTCAAGATACAGACATGCTCAAGATACAGACTGAATAGCATGGACGACAGTCTACAAGCCTGTCTCTCTCCCTTCGCAACCACTGCTTCCTTTTCATGCCCTTCGATTCTTATAACTGTTGTCTGGTATCAGTACAAGTTCTAAGTAGTCTTTTCCTCCATGTATTTTACCCTTGCTCCTTTCAGAATTTCACAGAGAGTATTCCAGTCAACACTGCCAAACGCGTTCTCTAAGTCTACAAGTTCTTCCCTTCTAAGTTTGCCTAGTGGTTTCTTTATATCTCTGGAATTATAGCTGATCTTCCCCGCGGTCGGCTTCTAGCAGTTGTTTCTTTCTTCTGTAATGAATTCCTGTTAATGTTTTGCAGTCATGACTCATTAAACCGATAGTTCGGTGATATTCTCACCCGTCATCACCTGCTTTCTTGGAACTGGAATTACTAAGTCCTTCTTGAAGTCTGATGATATATAATTTTAATAAATCACGGGTGAACATAATTGCAATAACGACTGTGACCAATTTTGTATTGTCTAACACTACTCCCAGGATAAAACGGCCTTTGGTGCCCACAGCGCTGCACAATTGCGCAAGGAAGGGATACTTTATTTGTTGGATTTATAAATTAATAAAGAAATCCCGGATCTTGTAATAAGTGAACAACAAGAATGTAATCAGGATTGTTTCACAATATTTTCGATAACCATCTTTAATTATATGTCGGTAGCATGTACTGGAGATAGGTTTCTGATGTTGGCTTCCCAGATGACTATGACCTGCACATCTGTCTTCCTGCATCCATTTGCTAACAGCCGCTATACGCCAGTCTCCGCTGGTTTAACGAGCTGAGAGGTGGTGCTACATGCAGATGGATACCCTTGCTACCTTTGATACTATCATTGCTTGTTTCCAAAGTCCTTTGTTCTGCATTCATATGTTAAAATTTGTATTTTACTTTTTGGGTATTTACTTTAGTTAAATATGTTATGTTCCGTTAGTAACTATTCTCCCTTAAGTGGCATTCTTAAGTGGTCATACTTGTACAACATTTTGTTCTTGGTTTTTGTAACGATGTAAGGTAAACGTGTTTATATTCTAGTAAATTTTTTAACCGTGGTATTTTTTTATTAATTATTATTAGTGTCATCTGTTTATTGCAACTTATAGCATTTACGCTGTCTCATTATTTGAAATGAAATCGTTTGCTTTCATTTATCCCTTTAAGTTTAGACTCACTCTTTCTTTATCTCGTTGGTATAGCTACAGCCTTATTGAAGTTGTCTTTAATACAAGAATGTTAAGTTCTTCAATTTTATTACTTTTCTATTTTTGTAATACGTAAAATTGAATATGGTTCACGCTCATCTGATAACCGCTTTTTTTTTCTTACGTGGTGCCAAGATATGCAGACGAGGCGGTTACCCTTACGGTATAAGTGGACTCATTGACTCATTATCTTTACCATGTATATGTATATTCTTGAATTCCATTTAGGTAAGTGTCACCTGAAGCAAGTTTTTGTTTCTGCTTATTCAAAAAATGGTTCAAACGGCTCTAAGCACTATGGGACTTAACTTCTGAGGTCAACAGTCCCTCCGGCTGGAGTGGCCGAGCTGTTCTAGGTGCTATAGTATAGTACCGCGCGACCGCTACGGTCGCAGTTTCGAATCCTGCCTCGGGCATGGATGTGTATGATGTCATTAGGTTAGTCAGATTTAAGTAGTTCTAAATTCTAGGGGATTGATGATCTCAGAAGTTAAGTCCCATAGTGCTCACAGCCATTTGAACCATCAACAGTTCCCTAGACCAGGAACTTCTTAAACCTAACTAACGTAAGGATATCACACACATGCATGCCCGAGGCAGGATTCAAACCTGCGACCGTAGCAGCAGCGTTTTTCCGGACTGAAGCGTCTAGAACCGCTCGGCCACAACGGCCGGCTCTGTTTATTGTTCTCAACCTGACTATGGTTGTGTGAAGAACCGAAACTAGTTACCAAGATTAATATTCTACATTTTTTCTGCGAGATAGACGATTAAAAGATTTTGTGTAATCTTGGTTTAAAGTTTTCTGAGAACAGGTTGAAGTATTCAAGACAGCACAAACGTTTTGTAACTGGGATATTTCTTTCGATTAGTCATTTCTATCGCAGAGAACTTACCAAAGTGGTGCGACACTGGACAGATGGTTGCGTGGTGCAACTGTGACACTCGTATGACAGTGAGGTGCAGGCACATTGCTTATTGCCGTTAAAAGAGCGGCACGGTGCGTACTAATGGAAAAGTCATCCTCATGTCTGCTCTAGCACGTCCTCATCAACGCGCGCAGTTACTGCTCCGACGTGAGTTCGCAGCAGGATCTGGTAGACAGCATTCTTCTCAAGGACCCCACCCCTTCCCCGCCTCCCACCAAAAAAAGAAAAAAAATGGAGTCATGTCTCGAGCGCTTGGGGTCCAGGAATAGGTCCTCTACTGCAATGCAGCAGGAAGCTTTCGTCTCTTCTGTGGTACCCTGGGCACTATGGTTGATGGTAGCCGCAATTGTGGAGACGCTTGGCGGACTATTTTGGTTGGGCTACGGGTAAATGACAGTTGCACGCACTTCACATATGGATCTCTTGCTCGGAGGCCCATAACTTGCCATATTCATGAAACTTCTGGATCTCTTGACACCACATACACTGACTGATAGTCAGACGTTATGGTGGTGTGCTTCTGTACGTGTCCAGAAGTTCCGCTGGTGGACCTGTGTGTCAGATTTGATCTCTATCAACCGTTCCACACACTGTGTCATCTGCTAGGGGGAGGGCGGGGTGGGGGGAACTTTTGTCAATAACTACGTAGCAGAAACAGAACACAACTTTAGATAAACATTTCTTGATGTTGCTGAGCAACAGGCATACAATAGTTATTAAATGCTCATACCTCTTTTGACTGTAATGTTGTTTACTTAATTGCGACGCAGATTTCAGCCTTTTATGCCATTTTGAAGTGAGTGAGTTTGTGTCATTAGCATATTTTGATGTCCTGCAAAATATGTTTAATGATGTAAACTCAGTCACTGTAAAATGGCATAAAAGGCCGAAACCTGTCATAAATAAATAAACAATAATTCAGTCAAATGACTGTGTGTTCCTTTAAAAACAACTTTAGGTGTGTATGAACGTTATGCACCAAACCTCATCGTTTTACCAAACACCATTTCAGAAATAGACAGGGTGCTCAGAAAGCCCTGTTATAAACTCTTATGACTTGTATAGGGGAGTGAGAACTTAATAGCTGGAACAGGAACCCATGTTCGGAAATGTACGGCTTCCATGCTACAGTCATTTTAAAACATTTTTGCTAGGTAGGTATGCAACAGGATAATCATGGTGGTGAGAGGAGGGGTCACGTCTGACCGGTTGATGTCTTTTGATGTCTATACTACCTCTCCGACTTGGTTCAAGCTTCATTCACGTGTCTGTGAGTCTTAGAGCAACATGGCAGAGCACACGTTTGCTGAATACACCGACATGATCCTTCTGAAGGGCGATGCTCACAGTAATGGAAGAGTTGCTCTCCGCCTTTAACAAGATCGTTCTCCACAATGTCCGACTCCATCGCATACCCTTTTCGCCCAATTACGCAACCGCTTCGTGAAAGTATAGCTTCGCTGTCAGCAGGCATCAGATGCTCCAAGGAGACACCGCACACTCAAAATGGAAGAGGCCATACAGCATCACGTTGAAGAGAACCCGTCAACGAGTACACCAGCAATTTTTCGGCTATTAACGAGTGATTGTAAAACAATCATTCGTGAAAGTATAGCGGTGGGATTTTGTTAATGTGTGATAAGATTACTATTAGATGTAACTTTTTATATTCGTATAGTTGTATGAAAAAATTACGCCTGCAATAGGGAAATATACTGAAGAGCCAAATAAACTTGTAAACCTGCCTAATATCGTGTAGGGCAACCGTGAGCAGGCTGACATGCCGCAACATGACGTGGCATGGACTCGATTAATGTCTGAATTAGTGCTGGAGGGTAACTGACACCATGAATCTTGCAGGGCTGTTCATAAATCCGTAAAAGTGCGTGGGGTAGAGATCCCTTCTGTCCAGGCATCCTACATATGATCCATAGTATTCATGTCTGAGGAGTTTGGTGGTCAGCAGAAATGTTTAAACTCAGAATAGTGTACCTGGAGCCACTCTGTAGCAATTCAGGTCATGTGGGTTGTCGCATTGTTCTGCTGGATTTGTTCAAGTCCCTTGGAATGCACAAAAGACGTGAATGGATACAGATGGTCAGACAGGATGCTTACGCACGTGTCACCTGTCAAAGTCGTATCAAGACGTATCAGGGGTCCCATATCACTCAAATTGCAAACACCTCACTCCATTACAGAGCCACCACCAGCTCTAACAGCCCCGGCTGATATGCGGGGTCCATGAATTCACGAGGCTGTCTCCTACCCGTACACGTCCATCCGCTCGGTACAATTTCAAACGAGACTCGTCCGACCAAGCAACATGTTTCCAGTCATCAACAGTTCAATGACGGCGCTGACCGGCCCAGGCGAGGCGTAAAACTTTGTGTCGAGGAGTCAACAAGGGTACACGAGTGGGCCTTCAACTCCGAAAGCCCATATCGATGATGTTTCCCTGAGTGGTTCGCATGCTGAGATTTGTTGATGGCCCAGCAATGAAATCTGCAGCAGTATGCGGAAGGTTTGCAATTCCGTCACGTTGAACGATTTTCTACAGTCGTCGTTGGTCCCGTTCTTGCAGAATCTTTTTCTGGCAGCAGCGATGTCGGAGATTTGATGTTTTGCCGGATTCCTGATATTCACGGTACACTCATGAAATGGTCGTACAACAAAATACCCACGTCATCGGTACCTCGGAGATGCCGAGTCCCATCGCTCGTGTGCCGACTGCAACACCACGTTCAAACTCAATAAATCATAATAACCTACCATTGTAGCAGGAATAGCCGATCTAACAACTGCGCCAGACACTTGTTGCCTTATATAGGTTTTGCAGACCGCAGCGCCATATTCTGCATGCTGACATATCTCTTCAGTTGAATGCGCATACCTATACGTTTCTTCGGCGCTTCAGGATATACACTGGGAATTTTTGGAGGAATTATAAACATTTAAGGAGGTGACAGTATAGACTAATTCCAATGAAACGTTGCACACATCAGGAGTGAAAATTTTATATGTAACAGAGATGTAGCCTGTCACAGACATAAGTTTTCATTTCCTTAGTTAGTACGAGTATTTTCTTTCACCGAAATATACGGCCACATACTACAGCAAAAATACAGTCACAGACTACCACCGAACCAAGCGTCTCAAAAATGGTTCAAATGGCTCTGAGCACTATGGGACCTAACCTCTGAGGTCATCAATCCCCTACAACTTAGAACTACTTAAACCTAACTAACCTAATAACATCACACACATCCATGCCCGAGGCAGGAGGAACCTGCGACCGTAGCTGTCGCGCGGTACCAGACTGAAGCCCGGCCGGCACAACCGTCTCCCTGCGCTGCCGGAACCAGAGTCTCACCTCACTGTCGCCCTGTTTAATAGCCGGGCTCAGATATAGTCCCTACCTCTTTCATGCTAGTACATTTGCGATTTCGAATCCAAAACAAGTAAATTCAAATACGTCTTAAACTCCAACACATAAAGTAAAACCAAAACTATTGATATCTCCATGACTGTATTTGGCAGCAGACGACATCAAACTCGACGTACTTATTGGGTTTCGAGTCTGAAGCTTACTGCATTTAGTGGCTCAACTAAATTGCAGAAAAAATTAATAATTGATTACAATAGCTGCTGTGGAAGGTGGCCATGAATACAAACATAAGATCGATATACAGTAAAAAAAAAAAAAAAAAAAAAAAAAAAAAAAACACTAAAAGGAGTTGTAGCACATAAACGAAAGTTGGTAGGCATGTTTCTACAATTGAAAGAGGATGACTATTCAAACTTCGTGCCTGTCCCATAAGAGTGGCGCTAGTAACGCCACAACGAGGAGGCAAAAGAGGTGAGTCAAGAATGCCTTCAGAGCGACAAAGACGCCGTTATTAGTAATTCATTGATTTTGAACGAAGTCGCGCAACAGGGCTATGAGAAGCCGGATATTCCCTCTGAGATACTGCACAAAGACTTGTCAGGAATGTCGCCTCAGCACAGCATTGCTGGCAGCAGTGGTCAGGGGAATGTACAGTCGCAAAGAGATCAGGCTCCGAGCGGACACGTGGCACTACCGAGAGGGAAGACCATCGGTTCCGGCGTATGGATCTGGAGCATCGTCCTGCATTTGTAGAGGCAATCTGAGCACCAGCTGGCGCCATAGTGTCTGTTTTCTTTTCCTGTCGTCAGGGTACCGATTGGTTTGATGCGGCCCACCACGAATTCCTCTCATGCGCCAACATCTTCACCCCAGAGTGGCACTTGATGTCTGCGTCCTCAGTTATTTCCTGGATGTATCCCAATCTCTGTCTTCCTTTGTAGTTTTTGCCCTCTTCAGCTCCCTCTAGTATCATGAAGTCATTCCCTCATGTCTTAACACATCTCCTGCCATCCTGTCGCTTCTCCTTACCAGTGTTTTCCACACATTCCTTTCCTCTCTGATTCCGCGCAGAACCTCCTCATTCCTTACCTTATCAGTACACCCAGTTTTCAACATTCGTCTGCAGCACAACATCTCAAATAGATTGATTCTCTTCTCTTAAGGTTTTCCCAAAGTCCATGTTTACTACCATACAATGCCCTGTTCCAAACGTACATTCTCAAAAATTTCTACCTCAAATTAAAGCTTATATTTGACACTAGTAGACTTCTCTTGGCCAGGAACGCCCTTATTGCCGCCCGCATCTCGTGGTCGTGCGGTAGCGTTCTCACTTCCCACGCCCGGGTTCCCTGGTTCGATTCCCGGCGGGGTCAGGGATTTTCTCTGCCTCGTGATGGCTGGGTGTTGTGTGCTGTCCTTAGGTTAGTTAGGTTTAAGTAGTTCTAAGTTCTAGGGGACTGATGACCATAGATGTTAAGTCTCATGGTGCTCAGAGCCATTTGAACCCTTATTGTCAGTGCTGTTCTGCTTTTCATGTCCTCCTTGCTCCGTCCGTCGTTGGTTATTTTGCTGCCTAGGTAACAGAAATCCTTAACTTCATTTACTTGGTAACCGTCGATCCCGACATTAAGTTTCTCGTCCTTCTCATTTCTGCAACTTCTCATTACTTTCGTCTTTCTTCTATTTACTATCAATTCATATTCTAACTATTTAGATTGTCCATTCCACTCCGCAGCTCCGGCAGCTCTTCTTCACTTTTATTCAGGATATCAATGTATCAGCGAATCGAATCATTGATATCCTGTCACCTAGAATTTTAATTTCACTCTTTAACCTTGCTTTTATTTCTGACGTCGCTTCTACGATGTACAGATTGAACAGTAGGGGCGAAACACTACAGCCCTGTCTACACCCTTTTTAATCCGAGCACTTTCTTCTTGGACGGCCACTCTTATTATTCCACTTTTCTCTTGTACACATCGTATATTACCCGTCTCTTTTCATAGCTTACCCCTATTTTCCTCAGAATTTCAAACAAATTGCACTACATTACATTGTCAAACTCTCTTTCCAGTCGACAAATTCTATGAAAGTCCTTGATTTTCCTTTAGCCTTGTCTCCATTATGAACCGCACCGTCAGAATTGTCTCTATGGTGCCTTCACCTTTCCTAAAGCCAAACTGATCGTCATCTAACACAACCTCAAGTTTCTTTTCCATTCTTCTGTATATTATATATTATTCTTGTCAGCAAATTGGATGCATGAGCTGTTAAGCTGATTGTGTGATAATTCTCGCACTCACGAGCTCTTGCAGTCTTCTGAATTGAGCAGATGATATTTTTCTGAAAGTCAGGTGGTATGTCGCCAGATTTATGCATTCTACACACCAACGTGAAAAGTCGTTTTGTTGCCACTTCCCCCCAAATAATTTTAGAAATTTAGTTAGACTTTTGTCTACACCTTTCCGCGTGACTGCTACGGTCGCAGGTTCAAATCCTGCCTCGGGCATGGATGTGTGTGATGTCCTTAGGTTAGTTAGGTTTACGTAGTTCTAAGTTCTAGGGGACTGATGACCTCAGATGTTAAGTCCCATAGTGCTCAGAGCCATTTGTCTATAGCTTCTGCTTTATTGGGTCCTTTAAAGCTCTCTTAATTTCTGACTCTGTTACTGGATTCCCTATCTTTTCCAAATCGAATGCAGTTAATTCTTCTATCACATCAGACAAATCTTCCCCCTCATACAGGCCTTCAGTGCACTCTTCCCACCTATCCACTCTCCCTTCTGCATAGAACAGTGGGATTCCCATTCCACTTTTAATGTCACTACCCTTGTTTTCAATTTCACCGAAGATTGTGTTGACTTTCCTAGATACTGAGTCAGTTCTTACGACAATTATTCCTTTTTCGATTTCTTCACATTTTACTTGCAGCCATTTCGTTGCAGCCTCCCTGCATTTTCTGTTTATTTCATTCCTCAGCGACTTGTATTTCTGTAATCCTTAATTTCTCTGAACATTTTTGCACTTCCGTCCCTCATCGATCAGTTGAAATATTTATTCTGTTCCCTTTCGTTTCTTAACAGTTACCTTCTTTGTACCCATGTTTTTCTTTCCAACTTCTGCGTTTGCCCTTTTTAGAGATACGCATTCCTCTTTAACTGAACTGCCTACTGAGCTATTCCTTATTCCTCTATCTACAGCCCTAAAGAACTTTAAGCGCATCTTGTCACTCCTTAATACTTCAATATCCCACCTCTTTGCGTGTTGATTCTTCCTGACTAGTGCCTTCGGCCTATTCTTCATTGTGATCTGAG
Source organism: Schistocerca americana (assembly GCF_021461395.2). Classification (NCBI taxonomy): domain Eukaryota; kingdom Metazoa; phylum Arthropoda; class Insecta; order Orthoptera; family Acrididae; genus Schistocerca; species Schistocerca americana. The sequence goes on along the minus strand of NC_060119.1, from coordinate 956,602,926 downwards.
TCTTTATCTGCTCATGGGTACGCCTTACAATCCAGTATCTGATTTCGGAATCTCTGTCTGACCATGATTTGACGTATCTGGAATCTTCCCGTATTACCCGATCTTTTCCAAATACGCCTCCTCCTCCTACAATTCTTGTACAGTTTATTCTCTATTAAAAGCTGAAATTTATTACTGAACTCAATTAGTCTTTCTCCTCTCTCAATCCTTGTCCTAAGCCCATATTATCCCGTAAGCGTTTCTTCTACTCCCCCACTACAACTGCAGTCGAGTCCCCATAACTTCTAGATTTTCATCTCACTTTAAGTACTGTATTACCTTTTTCGATATCCTCATATACTTTCTATATATCTTCAACTTCAGCTTACGACGTTGGCATGTATACTGAACTACTTTGGTCGGCGTACTACTGGACTATTCGCAGTAAGACACTCTTTGCCCTACTTTCCTATTCATAAGGAATCCTACTACATTTATTCAATTTTCTGGTGCTGTTGATACTACGCTATACACGAAAACCATGTCTTCTTTCCTTCTCACTTCTCTGACCCCTACTATGTCCTAACAGAGCCTTAGCATTTCCCTTTTCCGATTTTCTAACTTTCCTACTACGTTGAAGCTTCTGACATTCCCCGCCCCGACTCGTAGAACGTTTTCAGTGTTTTTCTCGAGGTCGTCTGTCTCTTGGCAGTCCTCTCCCAGAGCTCTGAATGTGGGACTAGTTCGGAATCCTTTCCCAATGGAGAGATCATCATGACACTTCTTCAGTCACATGCCATGTGTCCTGTGAGTGCACTTTATGTGCCTTTAATGCAGCGGTTTCCACTCTCTTCTGCATCCTCATGCTGTTCTTCCACCTTTATGGATAGTTTCCCGCCCCAAGGAGAAGAGAGTGCGCTGAACCTCTGTCTCCTCCTCTGCCTCCTTTGACAAGGCCGTTAGCAGAATGAGGGTGGCTTCGGAAGTCTTTTGCCGCCAATGCTGATAATTAATCAAAATTTAAGCAACGGCGGGTTTCGAACCCGGGACCGAGGACGTTTTGATTAATAATTAAAGACGCAACCCCTAGACGAACTGTTATAAATCGGTTACTTCAAGGACAGCTCCCCAGACGACCCTGTAATGTGTTTCGCACTGACCACAAACCACCGCCACTTCGGACTTCAGTGTTATTAAACGAGAGCTCATTGGAGCGCAGGGTGGAGGTCTGTTGTCGTTTCTGATGAAATTTGCTTCTACGTCGGTGCCAGTGATGACCGTGTGTTTGGTAGAAGGAGGACAGTTGAGGTCCTGCAACCTACCGGTCTGAGTGCTAGACACATGCTGGCCTACACCTGTTTATATGGTCTGGGGTGCGATTTCTTATGACTCACGCACCATGACTGCAAATCTCAACTTCCATATGGTGATTCGACCTGTCGTGTCACGATTCATTAATAGCATTCCTGTTTTTTTTTTTTTTTCAACAGGATAATGGTCGTCCTCATAGCGCTGTTCTAACGCAACATGCCCTACAGAGTGTCGAGCTGTTGGCTTGGCCTGCTCGATCACAAGATCTATCTCTAGTCCTCCACAAATGGGACACCATTGGATGGCAACTCCAGTGAAATCCACAGCCAGTATTAACCGTTCCTGATTTGACCTACCAAGTGCAACAGACATGTAACTAATCCCACAAACTGACATCAGACACGTGTACAGTAAAATTCACACACGTTGCAAGCATGCATTCATCATTCAGTGGTTACAACTATCATTAATGTACCAGCATTTCTGTCCTCCTCTACAGCTTTTATTTTCTACGGCTCTCACTAGTACTTCCGATTTTAGTCGCCGATTTGTTAGCATATCACATCGTCCTGTCCCTTCTTCTTGTCAGTGTTTTCCACGCGTTCCTTTCTTCGCCGCTGAGGAGAACTTCCTCATTGATTATCTTATCAGTCATCATTCTTCTGCTGCACCACACCAAAGATATTTCGATTCTTTTCTGTTCCAGTTTTCGCACTACCAAACATCTATGTGCTCCAAACATAAATTCTTAGTCCGCAGCTCGTGGTCGTGCGGTAGCGTTCTCGCTTCCCACGCCCGGGTTCCCGGGTTCGATTCCCGGCGGGGTCAGGGATTTTCTCTGCCTCGTGATGACTGGGTGTTGTGTGCAGTCCTTAGGTTGGTTAGGTTTAAGTAGTTCTAAGTTCTAGGGGACTGATTACCATAGATGTTAAGTCCCATAGTGCTCAGAGACATTTGAACATAAATTCTTAGAAACGTGTTCCTCATATTAAGGCCTATCTTTGATACCACTAATTTTCTCTTGGCCAGGAATGCCATCTTCGCCTGTGCTCGCCTGCTTTTTTGGTCCTCCTAGCTCCGTGGGTAATTTTGACTCCAAGGTAGCAGAATAATTTAACTTCATCTACTTCACAATCACTAGTTTTGATATTAAGTTTCTCGCTATTATCATTTCTACTGCTTCTCATAACTTATGTTTATTTCAGGTTTTTTCTCAGTCCGTGCGCTGTTCACATCAAAATTTTCATTTAGTTCAACAGATACTGCATTTTAACTAGAATACATACTGCGATTAACAGATTCTTGTACATCGCATTGTTTATGATTTTATGAATTTGATCGCCTGTAACACCGCTGGAAATAGATATCACTAAACAAAACAAACGGCAGGCTATGACTGTACAATAAAACTTGCTTACCTGGAAAACATGGAGTTGGCACTGTTCACAATTTAACCATGACTATTAATTAATTTAACATGGCAGCTGAAATAAAGCAATTATATAATTTAGTTGAATAGTGCTCGCTCAGTCGGATACGAGAGTTGTAAATTAATTTTCGTAAACGAGGTGAATTAACTACTCTTTCATTAACTGCAGCTAATTATCTGTTGTGTGGTACTGGTAGACGTTATTCCATTAGACACTGTCTAAAATCCCGCATGTGTCTGTTGTTTTTTCCTGATACATAACCTTACTCGTGTGGCCACGACATTAAAATCACAACCTCTGAGCCTGTGGATCTCCGCCATTTCTGCGGTTTGGCCGGTCCAGTCAAAGTACCAGCTGGATTTTACCCGCTGACCATGGCTACTCACGTATACCTCCTGGCTCCGGCTGCGGCTGCGTTCCTAGCAGGCAGGTCAGAGCAACCGCACCTCGGTGATACCCGTCAGTCTTGCGTCTTCAGGTAGCCTCACCGTGTGCAGCGCGCGTCGGACCTCTCCCCCAGCTTTGCGCAAGTATTTGTCAAGTTAGAAGAGTACCAGCAAGTTGGAGGTACTTTGTGGGATTCGTAGACTGAATAACAGTTAAATTTCTTCTTTTTTGACCACCAGTAGCTGTGAAGAACTAAATGCTTGAAGAGATTTCTAAAGTAATACACAGGAGGTGTGGCTGTTACATTCAATTTAGCACTGTATACTTGTTTATTCATGACTCATAGCCATCCTTCAACAAGAAATATGGCTTCCAGTTTCCAAATATATCACCGCCTCCTGTAATTCTTAACCAGAGCATTCGCTATTACTAGCCGAAATTCATTATAGAATTCAGTTAGTCTTTTTCCTCTCTCATTCCTACTACCAAGCGAATATTTTCCCATAATCCTTTCTTCTACTCCTTCCGCTACAGCGGAATTCCCATCCCCCATGACTATTTCATTTTCATATCCATTTATGTACAGAACTACGCGGTCAGCATCCTCATACACTTTCTCTGTCTCTTCATCTACTGCAGGCGACATCGGCATGTATACCTGAATCGTCGTTGTTGGTGATGGTTTGCTGTCGATTCTGATGAGAACAACTCTATCGTTGAACTGCTCACAGTAGTTCACTCTCTGCCCTACCTACTTTGCCATAACGAATCCTACTCCTTTCATACCATTTTCTGCTGCGGTTGCTATTATCCTACACTCATCTGACCAGAAATCATTGCGTTCTTTCCATTTCAATTCGTTGACTCACACTGTATCTAGATTGAGCCTAAACGTTTCCCTTTTCAGATTTTTTGGCTTCCCTACCGCGTTTAAACTTCTGAATATCCACGCCCGACTCTAAGAACGTTAGCCTTTCGTTGGTTATTCAGTATTTTTCTCCTGGTCACCTCCACATTGACAGTCCCCTCCTGGAGATCCGAATGGGGGATTAGCTCAGAATTTTTGCCAGTGGAGAGATCATCATGGCACTTTTTCAATTACAGTCCACGTGTCGTGCGAGAGCACATAAAGTTCCTTTAATGCAGTGATTTCCATTGCCTTTTGCGTACTCATTCCGCAGGTCATTGCTGATTCTTCCGCATTTAGGAGCCGTTTTCCACCCCAAGGGCGAGAGAGTGCCTTGAAACACTGTTCGCTCCACCGTCGTCTTTGAGAAGGCCGTTAGCAAAATGAGGCTGCTTTCATATGGCGAAAGTCTTCGGTCACCATTGACGACGATATTTATTCAAAATTTAAGCGATGACGGGTTTCAAAGCCAGGAGCGAAGACGGTAGCTAACGGGTGCTCACATAGGACTACGACACAATACGAACAACACCGATACAGGCAATTATAATTTTATCTGAGGAGAGCACTTTTGCTCAGATGCTTTTCACCCATCATGCTTCATGGCAATTCGCGATGCCACATGGCGAACTCCGTGCAGGAGCTCTTGCATAAATGGAGGTGAGACGTACTGGAACGTCCACCGTATTCGCCCGAACTGAGTCCGTGCGGCTACGACCTATACGCCAAATAGAAGGAAAAGTTTCGTAGAATGCGCTACAACACAAGAGCGAAACCTATGTAATTTTTATTCTGATTAATACCGCCTTAGTGCTGTCGAAACCATGGTCAATTTGACAATAATTTTGTGCAACTGAGGTGACTATACATACAGCCTGTAATTAAATTAACACACGGTTGCGTGACCTCAGCCAATAAAAATGTTTAAAATTTACAACTCTAATCATTATCATATAATATTGAATTGTAAAATGTGTACAGTAGGAAAGGTTGTCTCCTTGCTTTATAGCTGCTTGTGGGTTGAAGTTGTCGGAAATAACATAATTCACATGTACACACAGGAGTTTCTCCGGTAGTAATCTGCAGGATCCGTATGATCCTAACTACCTTTTTAGGGTTTCCTAATGATGTTTTTAAAATTGTGTTTTGTGTCAGATTTTATCAAACAAATATTCAGTGTTTAAGTAACAATGTAAACCACCGCGTCAGACATAATTCTGGGAAATGAGTCATATGAAGATTCAAGTTGTCTAAAATTTGCTTGGCTGTGAAAGGGGAAGGAGATTGTGTAGATTCGCAAATTTTCTCCTGTGGTTCCTTTAATATTCGCTGAAATTTTTTTTCCAAACACGTCAAGGAGGGATTATTTTCAGAAGGATTTGAGGTCATCAGATAGTTTACCCCGTTTTGATTTGATTATTACCTTCCCCTTATTGCCTTCACCCTTTTCCACGCCAACGGTATGTAGTTACGTAATTAATTCCAGGGAATTTACTAATAATTGTCGTGAAAATAGAAGCAAGGCGTGACTAAATGACGGGCGCATCTCCTAAAGGTATCGTCCGCAGCTTGTGGTCGTGCGGTAGCGTTCTCGCTTCCCGCGCCCGGGTTCCCGGGTTCGATTACCGGTGGGGTCAGAGGATTTTCTCCGCCTCGTGATGACTGGGTGTTGTGTGATGTCCTTAGGTTAGTTAGGTTTAAGTAGTTCTAAGTTCTACGGGACTGATGACGATAGATGTTAAGTCCCATAGCGCTCAGAGCCATTTCTTTTTCCTAAAGGTATCGTTCAGTGAACATACACTTCCATTATTGTATAGAAATATTGTGAGTAATAGCAATATATGAACCGAAATCTTATAACGTAAACTTACACTCCCTTGCATCCTCTTCTTCCCTTCGTATGGGCATAGTTTTAAACCTCTTTTCGAAATGAAAACTTGAGCCTTTAATTCATATTGCGTTGTTTATTCAAAACGTCCGTAATTCCTATACGATAAAAAGTCCGGGAATTCAACTAAAAGTAAATACTTGCAAATCACTCTTAAAGCAACTAGACTGGTATAAGGTGCAGAGTGTACTGTCTGAAAGAGCAGGAGGCCAGTTCAACCGCACCCGGATCGAGACTGAAGTAACACTTGGTCGGAGCGCAGAACAATGTTTTCACTATTGGAGGCTTGTGTTGATGCAGCGTTGCGATATCGTACGCAGGAGAGCTGGGCTGCGGTGCTTCGGGATGGCAGGGATGTCATTCAGGGTCGGCCTCGTTCGGGTCGACCCCCAATGACAACATGGCAACTGAGCTTCTTCCCACCTTGCTGCATGTGGATCGCCGATGGACTGCAGCCCATCATGCTTCATTGCAATTCGCGATGCCACATGGCGAACTCCGTGCAGGAGCTCTTGCGTAAATGGAGGTGAGAGGTACTGGAACGTCCACCGTATTCGCCCGAACTGAGTCCGTGCGGCTACGACCTATAGAAGGAAACTCTTCGTAAAATGCGCTACAACATAAGAGCGACAACATCCGTGCCGTACGGCAGTTCTTGCGAGACATCAACAGAGATGGATACGCAGATGGTGTAAACCGTATTTCATCGGTGTGGGGTAAGGTGATAAAGATGTGGGTTGTTTATACTGAAGACAAGTAATACGGTGAATGTTTGTCAATAAAATCTGCTATGAATTATAGCAGTCCGCAGCTCGTGGTCGTGCGGTAGCGTTCTCGCTTCCCACGCCCGGGTTCCCGGGTTCGATTCCCGGCGGGGTCAGGGATTTTCTCTGCCTCGTGCTGACTGGGTGTTGTGTGCTGTCCTTAGGTTAGTTAGGTTTAAGTAGTTCTAAGTTCTAGGGGACTGATGACCATAGATGTTGAGTCCCATAGTGCTCAGAGCCATTTGAAACATTTATTTGAATTATAGCAATGTTGTCATTACTTTGTGTCCAACCCATGTACACACAAAACGTGATCGACAGTATCTGGACGCCTGTCTGAAAATTACTTACTTGTTCGAGGCGCCATCCATCGGTAATGATGGAATTCAATATGGTGTTGGCCCACTCTTAGCCTTGATGACAGTTTCCACTCTCGCATGCATACGTCCAATCAGGTGCTGGAAAGTTTCTTGGGGAATAGCAGTCCATTCTTCATGGAGTGCTGCACTGAGAAGAAGTATCGATGTCGATTTGTGAGACCTGCCACGAAGTCGGCGTTCCAAAACATCCCAAACATGCTCTATAGGATTCAGGTAAGGGGTCTGTGCAGGCCACTCCATTACAGGGATGTTATTGTCGTGTAACCACTAAGCCACGGGCGGTGCATTATGAACAGATACGCAATCGCATTGAGAGATGCAATTGCAATCCCCGAATTGCTCTTCAACAGTGGGAAGCAGAAAGGTGCTTTAAACATCAATGTAGGCCGGTGCCGTGATAGTGCCACAAAAAACAACAAGCTGTGCAAGCCGACTCCATGAAAAACACGACCACACCATAACACCACCGTCACCGAATTTTACTATACCTACACACTGCCATCGGATCGCCACATTGTGTACCGTGATTCGTCACTCAAGACGACGTTTCTCCACTGTTCAATCGTCCAATGTTTAGGCTCACTACTCCAAGCGAGGCGTAGTTTCGCTTTTACTGGCGTGATGTGTGGCTTATGAGCAGCCGCCCGACCATGAAATCCAAGTTTTTTCACCTCCCACCTAACTCTCACAGTGGATCCTGATGGAGTTGGAGTTCCTGTGTGATAGTCTGGATGGATGTCTGCATGTTACACGTCACGACCCTCTTCAGCTGTCGGCGGTCTCTGTCAGTCAACAGACGAGGTCGGCCCGTACGATTTTGTGCTGTACATGTCCCTTCACGTTTCCTCTTCACTATCACATCGGAAACAGTGGACCTACGGTTGTTTAGGAGTGTGGAAATCTCGCGTACAGGCGTATGACACAACTGACGCCCAATAAACTGACCTCGTTCGAAGTCCGTGAGTTCCGCGGAGCGCCCCATTCTGCTCTCTCACGATGTCTAATGACTACAGAGGTCACTGATATGGAGTACCTGGCTGTAGGGGGTAGCACAATGCACGTAATATGAAAAACGTATGTTTTTGGGGATGTCCGGAGATTTCTGATCACATAGTGTCTTTATACAGGGTGTTTCAAAAATGACCGGTATATTTGAAACGGCAATAAAAACTAAACGAGCAGCGATAGAAATACACCGTTTGTTGCAATATGCTTGGGACAACAGTACATTTTCAGGCAGACAAACTTTCGAAATTACAGTTGTTACAATTTTCAACATCAGATGGCGCTGCAAGCGATGTGAACGATATAGAAGACAACGCAGTCTGTGGGTGCGCCATTCTGTACGTCGTCTTTCTGCTGTAAGCGTGTGCTGTTCACAACGTGCAAGTGTGCTGTAGACAGCATGGTTTATTCCTTAGAACAGAGGATTTTTCTGGTGTTGGAATTCCACCGCCTAGAACACAGTGTTGTCGCAACAAGACGAAGTTTTCAACGGAGGTTTAATGTAACCAAAGGACCGAAAAGCGATACAATAAAGGATCTGTTTGAAAAATTTCAACGGACTGGGAACGTGACGGATGAACGTCCTGGAAAGGTAGGGCGACCACGTACGGCAACCACAGAGGGCAACGCGCAGCTAGTGCAGCAGGTGATCCAACAGCGGCCTCGGGTTTCCGTTCGCCGTGTTGCAGCTGCTGTCCAAATGACGCCAACGTCCACGTATCGTCTCATGCGCCAGAGTTTACACCTCTATCCATACAAAATTCAAACGCGGCAACCCCTCAGCGCCACTACCATTGCTGCACGAGAGACATTCGCTAACGATATAGTGCACAGGATTGATGACGGCGATATGCATGTGGGCAGCATTTGGTTTACTGACGAAGCTTATTTTTACCTGGACGGCTTCGTCAATAAACAGAACTGGCGCATATGGGGAACCGAAAAGCCCCATGTTGCAGTCCCATCGTCCCTGCATCCTCAAAAAGTACTGGTCTGGGCCGCCATTTCTTCCAAAGGAATCATTGGCCCATTTTTCAGATCCGAAACGATTACTGTATCACGCTATCTGGACATTCTTCGTGAATTTGTGGCGGTACAAACTGCCTTAGACGACACTGCGAACACCTCGTGGTTTATGCAAGATGGTGTCCGGCCACATCGCACGGCCGACGTCTTTAATTTCCTGAATGAATATTTCGATGATCGTGTGATTGCCTTGGGCTATCCGAAACATACAGGAGGCGGCGTGGATTGGCCTCCCTATTCGCCAGACATGAACCCCTGTGACTTCTTTCTGTGGGGACACTTGAAAGACCAGGTGTACCGCCAGAATCCAGAAACAATTGAACAGCTGAAGCAGTACATCTCATCTGCATGTGAAGCCATTCCGCCAGACACGTTGTCAAAGGTTTCGGGTAATTTCATTCAGAGACTACGCCATATTATTGCTACGCATGGTGGATATTTGGAAAATATCGTACTATAGAGTTTCCCAGACCGCAGCGCCATCTATTGTTGAAAATTGTAACTACTGTAATTTCGAAAGTTTGTCTGCCTGAAAATGTACTGTTGTCCCAAGCATATTGCAACAAACGGTGTATTTCTATCGCTGCTCGTTTAGTTTTTATTGCCGTTTCAAATATACCGGTCATTTTTGAAACACCCTGTACAAACATCCAGATGTTTACAGTAACCAAGTCAATGAAAACAGGAACTTTACGACACCAAGTGATTAAAAAAAGCTACCATTTTCAGTTTCAACAGACAAGAAGTTAATGTTTCCCACACGATGCTTCTTACAAGGTCTAAGTCATTATTTGAAAGCTTGTTAAAGTATCTTACTACCTAAAACCGAGTTATGAATGTAAGCTGCATTGGAATACTAAATAACAACTTACTGTTCCGCCTGCGAGAGAGTTTACGCAGATTTCAGGAAGTAAATAAAATTTTACTCTACACGATACAAGATTCGGTTGTCGGATTTTTGCGAATATTATGGAAATAAATATCGGGTTCCCTGTATGAAACTACCGCATCTTTCAAAAGCCAGCCACATTGTGAGGCCCTGTGGTATCAGTTAAAGCTTATCGTGTTTCGCTCTACCTAGTGTGCGGAAACTGGAATATTCCTTTTGTTCCTGATGCGCGAGAGTTAACTCGACGTGAGTTTCGTCTTTCACTTCGTTCGGGTGCGCCCCTTCCGTGTTTGGAAGCGGTCCATCGCTGCCAGCCAGTCATGGCGTGCATCTGATACCTCAGAAAAACGGGACGCCCACTGCGCGCAGGCGCCGTGTCCCCTAACTAACACGCCGACACACCATTAGTATACAGTCACGGGATGCAAAGCACGGCGCGGCACATTCCATCTCTCACGCTAATGCACTCTCATGAATGATATCGCGCATCACTTTTAAAACAAAAGAAATACCTTGTTCAACAGAAACCTTGTAACTAACCTGTTTATAAGGGTTATTACGTTAAGATTATTGGGAATAGAAATACTTATTGCATGGGAAATTAACGTGAGAAGATTAGGGTCGCCACCGACTCCAACCATACAACTAATCAAAGGTTTGGCCGAGTCGGAAAATAAATTAATTTGATCACAGACCAAAAACTGATAAACATGCATTTGTCGTGATATCGCTCATAGAGGATGCGATGTAATTAATTTACGAGGATCAAACATTTAAAATAAACTAGAAAATGCATGAACACTGTGCATAAGATCAGCTCCCAGCAACACACCTGAAAATAAGGCTTAATCTGTAGCATTCGTTTTAAAATAAAAGGGGAAACTAATCACTGGACCGGACCTGTGCATAAGGAAACGCGTTGGATGTGCTTACGGGAAAGCTATGAGGTGAGTGGCTTAGGTGCAAAAACGTAACCTCGGGGTGCCAGAGAAAATTGTGGATAAAATCATGTATTGCTAAGATATGGATGTGAGGCATGTACACAATTCCTGATAACATTAAGGGGCTCCGGAACGCCCTATACTTGCAATGTTAAAATAACGCTTATAAATTACATCTTTCCTCACAAAGTATTTGAGGTAGGAAGTTGAACTTTTTACAGATTATTTATTGGACTATGGGCTACAACTTAACACAGGGATTTTACAAAATTTTAGTTCAGTTATTAAAGATGATTTTTTTTCAATTGTAAAGAAAATTCACAACATTTTTTTGCAATTTTTTATTTATATATTCAAAAATATACAGTTTTTTGGAAAAAGGCTGTGTTAAATTATGCAGAAGGTTCTGTGTAACATTTACTGAAAGTTTGATACAAATATGTTTGGAAGATCCTTAGAAAACATGTAATTAGTATGAGAAAATGAAAGTTTTGGGAATCGAGCGACAAAGATTGGATTGACTTTTTAGTGCATTCCAGGTCCATAGGATGGATTATCTTCATCCTCTGCAAACTCCTCCTCCAGCTTCCTCTTGTTCCTCCTCCTGTTTACTCTTGCTTGTGTTTCTAGACTCTTTACAGCCCTGTCTGCAGCCCGAAGGCGTTCCTTGTCTAAAGCAAGCATCGCTCGTTGTTGTGTTCGTAGATTTTGCTACCATTTTCTTCAGTTGCAGTTACTCCAACACTGTTCCAAAAGGTGGTCATGTATGAACACTTATCAAATTTCAGTTGTATTTCACTAGCAAGTCCTACGTGCTTTATTATGGAGAGTTCCAGACCAACTTCACTACAATGAATACATCTTACACAGTTTGAAAAAATTCCTTTGAGAACCGACATATCAAATATTTCATTGACTCCGTTTCCCCCATAAAACATTCATAGTTTTCACTCATTGAACCAAGCTTCTTCTGTGAAGTATTTTCTTTCCCACTTTGACTGCTATGGGCAGGTGTACTTGAGAGGTTAGGTTCACTCACTTGGTTATCGTCTTTATTGTTTACAGTAATAACACGTACCTTTGGCTTTCCAACATTTCTCCTTTTCTTAAAAGCCTTCAGAGGATTTCTAATAACTTTACTTTTACTCAATATTATACTTCAACAAAACAGAGACTCAAGAAACAGAATTAATTACGAGTATTTTCGAGATAACGACAGAGTAAATAAACATGAAACAATCGACAATCACACCAGCGATATATATTGAACCATCACAGGTTAGCCACAACACATACTTTATCTCACATCACTAAAATGTACCTGATGAACACGGACGTTAATAATAACACCATTTGACTGCAGTTTAACAGCGCCACAGTGGGTCACGCCCATGTAGAACACATTTCAAAAAAAATTTAAAAGTAGTTGTCGTCTTCGGAATTGAATAAATTATATATCTATTAAAAGGTAATAGTCTGCAGATTCATAAAACGCAAAAAAGTAAAAATTGAACTTTTCATGATTTTGACCCTTTCCGGAGCCCCTTAATTCATAAGACATTAAAGACATTCAACGTTATAATCTACACCTAAAAGCACTGGTGTGAATCATTTATGCAACTGCTGTTGCCTGATAACTGATCGTAATAATTCGTGAAACGGTACACGTTTCGCAGTACACCTGCCTGTCCCCGTGATTTGTGGAACCGCGATTTCTGTGTATCGTGACCAAGTTGCAACAATATCACATCACGAAATCATGAACAGTTAACATTCTTTAAAAACAAACATGAGATCGGACAGTTAGTGATGACGGTAGCCCAACAAACTCTAATGTTCAACCACGTGGTTGGCTCCCCACGGGCGAAAGATACACAAAGCAAGGAAAATTTAAGAGAAGGAAAAGCTATTAATATTTAGAAAAATGAAAAATTATACATGCACAGCTGAAGGCAAACAGCCATTCATACAGAAGCGAGTGCTCATTTCTTATCGACACCTTTGTGTGGCGCTCTTCCGGTGGATCCAAGTCTGCTGTAGAAATTTACTAAAACAAAAACGTGCCAAAGTTTTGCATTCCTTGCTGCGACAAGGCAAAGCAATCTTTCAGAGTTGAAAAGCGAGACCAAAAGCTAACAGGTCTCCTCTCGCCAAGTAACAACGCGCCACGCGGGCAGTCTATCTCACCCTTCTTCGACTGGAGCACAGCTGTGGACGCTTCCCATACCGACGGCAGGCTGTCTCCCTTTTTCTTCTCCAGCCTCTTCCACGCTCCGCGTGGCCTGGCAAACCCAAAGATGCCATTTACGCCACCAACCTAACGCAGGTGGATTTTCCACAAATAGCGCAAACCTCTTTGCCTACTTGACCACTACGAGAGTTGGCTATTCTGTACAACTGCTGCTGAATCTGTATGACTATCGCAGACTTTCTGCAGCAGACTACGCCACCGTCTAGCAACGTGACACACAACCACATTCATTCAATCACACCACCATGGGAGTTATGAGAAAAGAGAAAGAAGGAAAAGAAAGAGAAATTGTAGTGAAAATGGGCTACCGGACTAATGAAAAGGTGGCTACAAGACCCTTTCAACCTGCTCAGATTCTCGTCTTTATTTTCGGAGACCTGTAATAAAAAGTTTTTTTTCACTTTGTTTTCTTCCTTTTAAGCAACATAAGCAAAAAATTTAAGGCATTGGTCTATTTGTTCCTCTCTTATAGCAACCTCCTGGCTCTTTAATGTTCGTAAATCTGACGTACCAGTACACATATTAAGTAGCTCTGAACAAGGAGAAATGAAGGTTACACAATACATACACAAACGCAGTATTTTACAAAATAAGTTATACGAAATGCGTATGAGGAGTCATGGGATACAATTACTAGTCTGACAGAGGATGATCCAGGTGAGTGAAAGTGGCATATAATACACGGTTCTGCCATATTAATGGGACAACTGCCTTTGTTCGACGTCTATGAGCAACAACCATTTACAGACGACAGGTGGCTTAACCAGTAGGCGGGTAAACAACGCCTGCGGAGATCCGTACGGGGGAGTAGACGTGAAACTGTTGAACAAAAGACCGCCCAGATGAACCAAAGGGCCGCCAACAGTCTCTCCTCAACAGCCGTTCAGCGACCGTTGCTGCGTATACGAGTAAACATTCGCAGCAGGCGCCTGGTTCACGCACCCATGTCGACTGCCGTTCATCGGAGACGAAGGGTGGAATTTGCACGCCAACACCACAACTGGACGTCCACTGAGTGGCGACAGGTTACCTTTCCAGATGAATCACGTTTTCGTTACAACAGTCAGACGCCCATTGGCATGTACGTTTTGAAAAGTTTGAAATCAAACATCTTGCAACGGTCGTCGGAAGCGAGGGCGCGTTATGGTCTGGATAATTTTCTCCTGGCGTTCCATGAGTGTCTCGTAGGTCTCGAAAGCACAACGGATCAACGCAAATGTGCATCTTTCTTTGGGGACCATGTTCACCCTTATATGGATTTTGTATTTCCTTAACATGACGGCATCTATCAGCAGGACGATGCAACGTGTCACACAACTGGCAGTGTAACTGCTTGGTTATAAGAGCACCAGGATGAGTTTATTATACTACCCAGGCAAAAAACTCCTCGGATTAAAGCCCAATGGTGAGTCTGTGGGATCCGGCTGTTAGCACCATGGGCAGGCCGGTGTGGCCGAGCGGTTCTAGGCGCTTCAGTCTGGAACCGCGCGACCACTACGGTCGCAGGTTCGAATCCTGCCTCGGGCATGGATGTGTGTGAAGACCTTAGGTTAGTTAGGTTTAAGTAGTTCTAAGTTTTAGTGGACTGATGACCTCAGATGTTAAGTCCTTTAGTGCTCAGAGCCATTTGAACCATTTGTTAGCGTCATGCGTCCTCAACCGAGAAACCTATCACAGCTGGCCACAGCACTGGAGTGTGCACTGCTGCACATCCCAGTCAGTACCTTCCAGAATCTAATCTCCACGTTCCCACAACTCCACAAAACTCGTAACGTGCTGTGGCGCGCCAAATCAGGCCCACTTTTAACACCAGAAACAAAGAGCGATGCATTCTCGCAGTCTCACAACAGCATTTATAATTCAGAAAAGCCACACATAGAGATGAATCATTCTAAAAATTGACACTAAACTGAGACATTTCATATACCGTTATGTCTAAAAGGATCCAAGCGACCAGAACTGGGTTCCAAAAAAAAGTTCAAATGTGTGTGAAATTTTATGGGACTTAACTGCTAAGGTCATCAGTTCGAAAGCTTACACACTACTTAACCTAAATTATCCTACGGACAAACACACACACCCATGCCCGAGGGAAGACTTGAACCTCCACCGGGACCAGCCGCACTCTCCATGACTCCAGCGCCCTAGACCGCTCGGCTAATCATGCGGGGCGACTGGGTTCCGTCTGATTCCGTCTGCTGCCCACAAAACGTAATTGTTTTGCAAGTCCTCTAACCTCTTTTCGCAACAATCGTTTGCTCATATGAAATAGTTACCACAAGTGAATACTAGAGAAAAATCCTCGCCGGCCGCGGTGGTCTCGCGGTTCTAGGCGCGCAGTCCGGAACCGCGCGACTGCTACGGTCGCAGGTTCGAATCCTGCCTCGGGCACGGATGTGTGTGATGTCCTTAGGTTAGTTAGGTTTAAGTAGTTCTAAGTTCTAGGGGACTGACGACCACAGCTGTTAAGTCCCATAGTGCTCAGCGCCATTTTTTTGAAAAATGCTCTGTATGGCAACAACTACTGATGTAAACAAATACTACGATACTACAACAGTCAGGAAACATCATGTTATCTACGAGACAGTATGTAACGCTTGTAAAACCCAAATATTTATTGACGTTCCTAAAATGTTAAACATTATTACTAGTATCTGAGACAACTAATGCCCATAACACTACCATATTATTCCTTCCGTAAACCAAACAAAAAACTATATTCATCTGCAAAAAAGAGATATTTCAAGGATATGCAAATAAAAATTCTGTAATAAATTTAAGTATTCATGCTTCAAAAGTAGGTTTTCCAAACACCAACTATCCGTCATTTTCTTGGGAAGTCCCTTTCTATAAGCTAGTTAATGAATTAAACAGTTAGAAAAACCATGATTGACAGTGTCGAGCAGTATTTCATACAGTCGAAACGTGTTCGCTGTATTTGTGATCGCACATGGATCCATACGCATTCCGAACGTCATCAACCGCCCTTTTTATCTACTATAAATGACATTAACAATCAACGTTAGTCATACAGAGTTAAGTATGAATGGGTCTGAATTTTAAATGATATTGACAAATTATTTTTCACTGGATCTGGATTCAAAGACAGTAGCAGCAGGCAATGTTAACTAAATGTAATCAAAGTTTTCGTGCCTGACCTAGACAGGAACACAGGACTGATTTTCATTACTAACTACCCACAAAGACACTGTTGTTGTTGTTGTGGTCTTCTGTCCTGAGACTGGTTTGATGCAGCTCTCCATGCTACTCTATCCTGTGCAAGCTTCTTCATCTCCCAGTACCTGCTGCAACATACATCCCTCTGAATCTACTTAGTGTATTCATCTCTTGGTTTCCCTCTACGATTTTTACCCTCCACGCTGCCTTCCAATACTAAACTTGTGATCCCTTGATGCCTCAGAACATGACCTACCAACCGATTCCTTCTTCTAGTCAAGTTGTGCTACAAACTCCTCTTCTCCCCAATTCTGTTCAATACCTCATCATTAGTTACGTGGTCTACCCATCTAATCTTCAGCATTCTTCTGTAGCGCCACATTTCGAAAGCTTCTATTCTCTTCTTGTCCAAACTAATTATCGTCCATGTTTCACTTCCGTACATGGCTACACTCCCTACAAATACTTTCAGAAACTTCTTCCTGACACTTACATCTATATTCGATGTTAACAAATTTCTCTTCTTCAGACAAGCTATCCTTGCCATTGTCTACATTTTATATTCTCTGTACTTCGACCATGATCAGTTATTTTGCTCCCCAAATAGCAAAACCCCTTTACAACTTTAGGTGTCTCATTTCCTAATCGAATTCCCTCAGCGTCACCCGACTTAATTCGACTACATTCCATTATCCTCGTTTTGCTTTTGTTGATGTTCAGCATATATCCTCCTTTCAAGACACTATCCATTTTTATTTCTTCTTCATGGATTTTAATACCTACTCCGAATTTTTCTTTTGTTTCCTTCACTGCTAGCTCAATATACAGATTGAATAACATCGGGGAGAGGCTACAACCCTGTCTCACTCCCTTCCCAACCACTGCTCCCCTTTCATGTCCCTCGACTCTTACAACTGCCATCTGGTTTCTGTGCAAATTGTAAGTAGCCTTTCGCTCCCTGTATTTTGCCCCTGCCATCTTCAGAATTTGAAAGAGAGTATTCCAGTCAGCATTGTCAAACGCTTTCTCTAGGTCTAAGATGATAGAAACGTAGGTTTGCCTTTCCTTAATCTAGCTTCTAAGATAAGTCGTAGGGTCAGTATTGCCTCACGTGTTCCATATTTCTGCGGAATCCAAACTGATCTTCCCCGAGGTCGGCTTCGGCTAGTTTTTCCATTAGTCTGTAAAGAACTCGCGTTAGTATTTTGCAGCCGTGACTTATTAAACTCATAGTTCGATGATTTTCACATCTGTCAACACCTGCTTTCTTTGGGATTGGAATTATTATATTCTTCTTGAAGTCTGAGGGTATTTCGCCTGTCTCATATATCTTGCTCACCAGATTGTAGAGATTTGTCAGGACTATCTCTCCCAAGGCTGTCAGTAGTTCTAATGGAATATTGTCTACTCCTGGGGCCTTGTTTCGACTTAGATCTTTCAGTGTTCTGTCAAACTATTCACGCAGTATCATATCTCCCATTTCATCTTCATCTACATCCTCTTCCATTTTCATAATATTGTCCTCAAGTACATCGCTCTTGTGTAGACCCTCTTTATGCTCCTACCACCATTCTGCTTTCCCTTCTTTGCTTAGAACTGGGTATCCATCTGAACTCTTGATATTCATATAAGTGGTTCTCTTTCCCCAAACGTCGCTTTAATTTTCCTGCAGGCAGTATCTATCTTACCCCTAGTGAGATAAGCCTCTACATCCTTACATTTGTCCTCTAGCCATCCCTGCTTAGCCATTTTGCACTTCCTGTCGATCTCATTTTTGAGTCGTTTGTATTCCTTTTTGCATGCTTCATTTACTGCATTTTTATATGTTCTCTTTTCATCAATCAAATTCAGTACTTCTTCTGTCACCCAAGGATTTCTACTAGCCCTCGACTTTTTACCTACTTGATCCTCTGCTGCCTTCACTACTTCATCCCTCAAAGCTACCCATTCTTCTTCTACTGTTTTTCTTTCCCCCTTTCCAGAAAATTGTTCCCTTATGCTCTCCCTGAAACTCTCTACAACCTCTGGTTCTTTCAGTTTATCCAGGTTCCATCTCCTTAAATGCCCACCTTTTTGCAGTTTCTTCAGTTTTTATCAACAGTTCATAACCAATAGATTCTGGTCAGAGTCCACATCTGCCCCTGGAAATGTCTTACATTTTAAAACCTGGTTCCTAAATCTCTGTCTTACCATTATATAATCTATCTGAAACCTGTCAGTATCTCCAGGCTTCTTCCATGTATACAGCCTTCTTTTATGATTCTTGAACCAAGTGTTAACTATGATTAAGTTGTGCTCTGTGCAAAATTCTACCAGGCGGCTTCCTCTTTCATTTCTTACCCCAAATCCATATCCACCTACTACGTTTCCTTCTCTCCCTTTTCCTACTGCCGAATTCCAGTCACCCATGACTATTAAATTTTCGTCTCCCTTCAGTATCTGAATAATTTCTTTTATTTCATGATACATTTCTTCAATTTCTTCGCCATCTGCACAGCTAGTTGGCATATAATCTTGTACTACTGTAGTAGGCGTGGGCTTCGTGTCTATCTTGGCCACAATAATGCGTTCACTATGCTGTTTGTAGTAGTTTACCCGCACTTCTATTTTTTTATTCATTATTAAGCCGACCCCTGCATTACCCCTATTTGATTTGGTATTTATAACCCTGTGTTCACCTGACCAGAAGTCTTGTTCCTCCTGCCACCGAACTTCACTAATTCCCACTACATCTGACATTAACCGATCCATTTCCCTTTTTGAATTTTCTAACCGACCTGCCCGATTAAGCGATCTGACATTCCACTCTCCGATCCGTAGAACGCCAGTTTACTTTCTTCTGACAACGACGTCCTCCTGAGTAGTCCCCGCCCGGAGATACGAATGGGGGACTATTTTTCCTCCGGAATATTTTACCCAAGGGGACGCCATCATCATTTAACCATACTTTAAAGCTGCATGCCCTCGGGAAAAATTACGGCTGTAGTTTCCCCTTGCTTTCAGCCGTTCGGAGTACCAGCACAGCAAGGCCGTTTTGGTTAGTGTTACAAGACCAGATCCGTCAATCATCCAGACTGCTGTCCCTGCAAGTACTGAAAAGGCTGCCCCTCTTCAGGAACCACACGTTTGCCTGGCCTCTCAACAGATAGCCCTCCGTTGTGGTTGCACCTACGGTATGGCTATCTGCATCGCTCAGGCACGCAAGCCTCCCCACCAACGGCAAGGTCCATGGTTCATGGTGGGGACAGAGACACTATGCACCTAATTTTTAGACAATATCATGATACTACATGACGTAAATGTGTATACTGCACCGCGACTCCTATCAAACGCGACTACTGTGGCTGTTAACAATCCACAAAAAATATTAAACTTGATTTGATTCACAAGTAAGGAACTCGAAATGCCGTGTTGGGTGCGGATTCGAACACAGCAGCTAATCAGATTGTTAAATAAGCACAATCAAATGTCAAGCAGTCAATTTTCTCACCGAAAGCGATATGTTCGAAACTGAAATTACGAGAAAAATGAATTATTTATGCCTTACCTGGATTCAAGCACGTATCGGCATTGTTTCTAGCAATGACTGAGCACTAAATAGTTCCTTTCACCAGTAACGAGACTTCTGCATGTTTGAATTAGAAGTAACTTGAGAAGAATGCATTCCTAACAGGGAATCTAACCCCTCAAACATCGTTTATGACTACACATGATGAGACGTTAACTATGAAATTCCATTTCACCATTAGCTACGAGTGGCATATTTGAACTTCAAACGACTTAACGAAAAGTTCTTTGTATCACTGGGTGTCGAAACGGTCACATTTCTGTGTTGATGGCAACGACTGGAGAGACCATAAAATCAAAATTATTTTCCACCAACAGGTTCATGTGCTTATCCGAGCACTTGAAAAGATGTGATGACCTAGTAGATAGTGTCGGAAGTTCCATGCGGCTTTTCGCGGATGATGCTGTAGTATACAGAGAAGTTGCAGCATTAGAAAATTGTAGCGAAATGCAGGAAGATCTGCAGCGGATAGGCACTTGGTGCAGGGAGTGGCAACTGTCCCTTAACATAGACAAATGTAATGTATTGCGAATACATAGAAAGAAGAATCCTTTATTGTATGATTATATGATAGCGGAACAAACAGTGGTAGCAGTTACTTCCGTAAAATATCTGGGAGTATGTGTGCGGAACGATTTGAAGTGGAATGATCATATAAAATTAATTGTTGGTAAGGCGGGTACCAGGTTGCGATTCATTGGGAGAGTGCTTAGAAAATGTAGTCCATCAACAAAGGAGGTGGCTTACAAAACACTCGTTCGACCTATACTTGAGTATTGCTCATCAGTGTGGGCTCCGTACCAGATCGGTCTGACGGAGGAGATAGAGAAGATCCAAAGAAGAGCGGCGCGTTTCGTCACAGGGTTATTTGGTAACCGTGGTAGCGTTACGGAGATGTTTCGCAAACTCAAGTGGCAGACTCTGCAAGAGAGGCGCTCTGCATCGCGGTGTAGATTGCTCGCCAGGTTTCGAGAGGGTGCGTTTCTGGATGAGGTATCGAATATATTGCTTCCCCCTACTTATACCTCCCGAGGAGATCACGAATGTAAAATTAGAGAGATTAGAGCGCGCACGGAGGCTTTCAGACAGTCGTTCTTCCCGCGAACCATACGCGACTGGAACAGGAAAGGGAGGTAATGACAGTGGCACGTAAAGTGCCCTCCGCCACACACCGTTGGGTGGCTTGCGGAGTATAAATGTAAATGTAAATGTAAATGTAAATGTTTTGTGCCAGATCAGGATTCGCTCCCAGACATGCACCTGGGCTGGAGGGCTGAGAAGTTTGAATTCTTGAGCGGACAACGAATTGATGGAATTGTATCGTCAGGAAAGGATAAAATCTCGCCAGTGGGATGATCCAAATTCGAACCGCAGTTCAGAACCAAATATATCCAACCCAGAATCTCAAATAGCAGATAAAATAAGTACCTTCTGATGTTACATGACATGTACATCATTAACTAAACTAATATTACTGGTACACGAAAAGTGACAGACTTTCTACATTCCGCTACTTTCGCCAAACGGCTAGTCGGTAGCGAACGGTCATCATGCCTAACGTAAATCGGGAACCACGGTGCAGTCGTATGTTCTTCACTTTGCACAACCAGATGTGATTAGGATTTGTTTGCGCCTATTAAATACCGTAACTTGAAGTGGGTATCGAACCCAGACGTTAGGTATACTTAACTCAGAATCAATCAACCAGTGTCATGATTTTATCGTGGGTGAGTGTAAAATAACGAAGGAATGATCTTGTGTGTCCGTATTTTTAGCATTTCCTTTGGCTACCGCTACATGTCATGTGTGTAGAATAGTATTGATGTGCTAGTTAGTTAATGTTCGCTGTGCCCCCCATAACGATTTGATTTGCTCACAAATAAGTTCATTACGTATAATATATGGGTTAAACACTTCCATCTAGAAAGGTTCAGATTTTAACGCCCGTTGATGAAATAAGGACTTGCAAAATTTTCCCGCCCTATGATTGTAAATGGTCCTCCCCCCAGCTCAGTAACGTGGTGTTGTTTCTGAACGTAACATTATACCAAAATTGGCAAGTGCACCACTTGCTATCCTTCTTCAGCGTACGTTTAACGAAAATTGAAATAGTTAGGCAGATACTCTTCCGACCTGACCGAGTTCACTTGTAGTATCTTTGCTGAACTTTTTCTGCGTGACCTATAATAATTGAATGTAATAAGCATGGGTTTAAGTATAATTGTGTGCCTGCATATAATTACACTGAAGCCAGGTCTTACTCCCTTCTCCCTTACCATAATTAAGTGTCGAAGGTTAATCATGTTAACTAGGGAGGCCAGTTGTGATCATGTGTGTTCCAACAGATACAAGGTTAGCTGTTGAAATTCCATTGGTATTGAATAAATATCAATTAATCCATACCCACGACTGATTGTATCCTCCCTTCTCCATAACGAATAGGTGGAAGTTACTTACTACCACAGTCGAATGCTGAGTTTACAAATGAGAGTAAATGAAAGCTCTGCGCTGCCTATTAAGCCCTGCATAAGTGCCTTCTGTGCTGGTTCAAAAATTATGGCTTTATCCGTTGCATTCAAACCTACCCGCTAGAAATTATTAATACCCCAGCAGTAACTGGCAGGGGACTGTAATTTCATGGACCACACTAATTTGTTAAACCATTACTACAGAGGGTAGGTTGCAGGAGCTGAAAGAACAATAAGCGACAGTAATCTTCCTACCAGTTCGAGTTCTAACGCTAACCATACCACCGGTAGTAGAAGGTTACGTTGCACGTGGCGTCCGTGTCCAGGATTTCGAGTGTGCTAAAAGTATAGTGGAAATTTACGATCTGAGTTTTGGGAACAGTAGTGTGGTGAGCGCGCCATCATTGCCGGCTGCCGCAGAGTCCTTACGCGGGACAGCGAACCTGGAAGGTCAGCTGACCACAGGTGGTGAACAAACAGCTGGCCCAGGCACGACCATAACAGAATCCGAAGTAGGATGCATGGGGACGACCTTGGAAGCCGCCAGCGCTAGCGAGGGTACAAAAACCGAAGCTGCAGAAGAACCGCTTCCAGCAGCCTTGGCGGGTACGGAAGGTATAGCTTGGAGAATCCGCTTTTAGCAAGCATTCCTCATTTCATGAGCATCAAGCCGATGAGCAGAAAAGGGCAAATAATAACTTAACCTTACTGATTAATGACTCTAATAAAACATTAAATAACTTGACCGACTCAAATAAAGCATTAAGTGATAAATTGAACGATTCAAATAAATAATTGAATGATAACTTGAGCCTTTTGTGAGATTAGCTAACACAGAAATTAGACAAGTAAATAAGCACAATGAATATGCGATTTGACAAACAAGAACGCAAGCTAGGGAACCACCAGGAATGCCTAGAACCATTAGGAACCAGAATCAAAAGAGCATCTTCTGGAAACCAAGCACTAGCTGACTCCATGTTAAAGGATATACAGTCTGTGCAAAGTGAAGTCAGTGATGCCACGAGCAGACTAGCAAATCGTGTAATAGTGGTAGAAAACGAACTGTCCTTGCGAGAAATCGTCATTGCTTCGGAGTCGTAAATGAGGGTTGTCCTAGAAGACGTCTGCGAGGAGCAGAGAGAATCTGTTGCTCGTGTGAGCGAACAAATAGCCGCGCAGGATGAGCAGATTACGGCGCAAACAGACGAGACTGAGAATGTAATTAATCCTGTAGGCGCGCTAACGAGTGCGATAGAAAAGATCACGCTAACGAATGGGGTGGACTCGGACAGGATACAGACAGCCGCAACTGCGGATTCCGAAGAAATGCTATCACTGCTGCGGTTTAAAAGGATGTAAACAGGCGTAAACAAAGGCAATCGGGACCTGATAGCTGACTTGCATAATAAGCTGCAGAAAAACGAAAGCGCAGAGGGCACTGCCACTATTAGTAACGCGGCTAGAGGAGCGGAAAGCTGCAGCAGTTAGCGTAAGCGTGGAGAAGACGAGGAATACCGTGACTTCGAAGAGAGACTCTGTAATCTGAGAGGAAATTCGGCACTGCCTGTGCGGACAGCGACTTTTGATAGTGACGAGGAAGAAGGCAGGAGACACTTTGTTTCAGTACAATCTTACTCTCTTTTCCCAGACCCGAATCACGACATAGCGCTCTTGATGTGGCTAAACCAAGTTGAGCACTCCCTACCTCACTCATGGGGAGATGTGCTCAGGATAAAATTCACGTGCAGTCACCTGAGAGGTGAAGCGCCACCCAAATGCAAATAATTGGATTGTCGAACATACATGGATTTTAAAATGGCTTTCCTCAACGAGTTATGGTCTCGAAGCATGTAAGAACGGGTAAAGATAGGCATCTTGATGAGAGGAAACTATGCTGATAGTACATTCAAGCATCCCGTGGAATTCTACAAACAAGACGTCAAAAGTAATCAGTTTCTTGATGCACCGTATGATCCCAAGGAACTTAATAGAATTTGCCTGACCAAGCTTCCGAATAAATTGCGCAAAGGAATTACAACTGCGGGAAGAAGTATGGATGACGTTAGTGGTTTTCAGAACCAGCTGCAAGAATTAGATGCCGAAAGAAATGTAAATGGGCAGCAAAACGAAGTTAGCTTTGCAGGTAATCATGACGGGAATGAAAGGGAGAGGCGCAACCAGAGTTGGAGGCCTCAGTTTTCTCGCAATAATATTAATCGTTTTGGTAATGACAGGCGTGGGCGTGGCCCTCGGAACCCTCGGCGCAGCGATAGAGCGTGGAGGCGCTTGAGGGAAGATCGGCCCCGGCCCGACAATGATAACGTGTTGCACACAACGGACGGGAGGTCAGTGGAGCCTGCCGGCCGCGGTGGTCTAGCGGTTCTAGGCGCTCAGTCCGGAACCGCGCGACTGCTACGGTCGCAGGTTCGAATCCTGCCTCGGGCATGGATGTGTGTGCTGTCCTTAGGTTAGTTCGGTTTAAGTAGTTCTAAGTTCTAGGGGACTGATGACCACAGAAGTTAAGTCCCATAGTGCTCAGAGCCATTTGAACCATATGAACCATCAGTGGAGCCACACGAGAATTCCCGAGGCAACTATACAAACAAAAGTAGGAACGCATGACTAGCAGTGATGAGAGCGGGCACATCTGCGATGCAGAGTGACGAAACTTGAAAAGCGTCAAAGCTTTTCACGTTTTTAATTAATGGAGATAATTGTTTTTAAAATCAGTCATTAGTTTATTCCAATATATGAAGTGTGATGGAGGTGAATTATTGTGTCATTAAACATCGGTAAAGGGCTATGATTCTTCAATTTGCAAACTTGGTACACTTTGTGCATGAAAGGAATTCTTCTGATGCGTTCCTAGCTGGGAAGCCCGGCGAACAGGTGGACACAGGTAGTGGCCGTTTCCCACGAGCAGAACACCTGGGAACGTAGCGGCAATACTCAAAGGGAGAAGTCTTGGTTTATTTGTATACTCTGTCTCAGACAGGGTATCTCTCTCTTTTCCTCGCCGAATGCAACGGCAAGGAGGGAGGAAATTTTGAAAGAGACTTCTTCATTGGCAAGTATCTAACGTTGGCTTTGAAAAGAAGTACGAGCTACGTAATTTGCGGAAGGGCGGAGACAAGACGCTAGAGGGGAGCGGCTCTCTGTCTCTCCAGGTGCGAGGAGCGCACTAGTACACTCCTGGAAATTGAAATAAGAACACCGTGAATTCATTGTCCCAAGAAGGGGAAACTTTATTGACACATTCCTGGGGTCAGATACATCACATGATCACACTGACAGAACCACAGGCACATAGACACAGGCAACAGAGCATGCACAATGTCGGCACTAGTACAGTGTATATCCACCTTTCGCAGCAATGCAGGCTGCTATTCTCCCATGGAGACGATCGTAGAGATGCTGGATGTAGTCCTGTGGAACGGCTTGCCATGCCATTTCCACCTGGCGCCTCAGTTGGACCAGCGTTTGTGCTGGACGTGCAGACCGCGTGAGACGACGCTTCATCCAGTCCCAAACATGCTCAATGGGGGACAGATCCGGAGATCTTGCTGGCCAGGGTAGTTGACTTACACCTTCTAGAGCACGTTGGGTGGCACGGGATACATGCGGACGTGCATTGTCCTGTTGGAACAGCAAGTTCCCTTGCCGGTCTTGGAATGGTAGAACGATGGCTTCGATGACGGTTTGGATGTACCGTGCACTATTCAGTGTCCCCTCGACGATCACCAGTGGTGTACGGCCAGTGTAGGAGATCGCTCCCCACACCATGATGCCGGGTGTTGGCCCTATGTGCCTCGGTCGTATGCAGTCCTGATTGTGGCGCTCACCTGCACGGCGCCAAACACGCATACGACCGTCATTGGCACCAAAGCAGAAGCGACTCTCATCGCTGAAGACGACACATCTCCATTCGTCCCTCCATTCACGCCTGTCGCGACACCACTGGAGGCGGGCTGCACGATGTTGGGGCGTGAGCGGATGACGGCCTAACGGTGTGCGGGACCGTAGCCCAGCTTCATGGAGACAGTTGCGAATGGTCCTCGCCGATACCCCAGGAGCAACAGTGTCCCTAATTTGCTGGGAAGTGGCGGTGCGGTCCCCTACGGCACTGCGTAGGATCCTACGGTCTTGGCGTGCATCCGTGCGTCGCTGCGGTCCGGTCCCAGGTCGACGGGCACGTGCACCTTACGCCGACCACTGGCGACAACATCGATGTACTGTGGAGACCTCACGCCCCACGTGTTGAGCAATTCGGCGGTACGTCCACCCGGCCTCCCGCATGCCCACTATACGCCCTCGCTCAAAGTCCGTCAACTGCACATACGGTTCACGTCCACGCTGTCGCGGCATGCTACCAGTGTTAAAGACTGCGATGGAGCTCCGTATGCCACGGCAAACTGGCTGACACTGACGGCGGCGGTGCACAAATGCTGCGCAGCTAGCGCCATTCGACGGCCAACACCGCGGTTCCTGGTGTGTCCGCTGTGCCGTGCGTGTGATCATTGCTTGTACAGCCCTCTCGCAGTGTCCGGAGCAAGTATGGTGGGTCTGACACACCGGTGTCAATGTGTTCTTTTTTCCATTTCCAGGAGTGTATATGGCATTCCGAATATTGCTTCTGAGGAGGCAGGAGCTCACTCTTGACTGTTTCCAATAAGTCGCAACGATTCTCTTATCGCCTGTCATGAGACAGTGCACTTTGAATTCGTCACAAACAGCGTAGAGAGCAAAGTTTGTTAGATCCAAGTAGGCGAGCTTCACTCACTGTGCGCGTTATCAAGAGCTTAACTCAGGATCATTTTGATTTACTAGATGTCCGATGACGGTAGTACTGTCAGAAAAGTTTTGAGCTTGTTTAATGCAGTTTCACGTACGTTTGTACTTGCAGATGGACGCATACCGTCGTCCAGTAATGATAACTTCCAGTAACAGCTTTCGGTCACTCTTTTCAGCATAGGGCATGTTAGACGCTATCAACTACGTCGCTGGCAGAGTCTTGATGCAGCCGCACGCAATCAGCCGACTCCACCGCCACACCGACCACGCTATGAATATGGTAATACAGAAAACGCCCGCTTTCCTAGCTGCGCATTCTTCTTTCGCTTTCTTCAATTTCTTTACAATGTGTTAGATGCTCATAAAGACGCAAGGCACAGTATTCACCGTTTGCCGGTTAAGAAAGTCATATGTTCAGCTGTTTTTCTTTTTTTTTTTTTTATTGCTTCCTCATTTATTACACCAAGTCAATCCGTCTTGTGTAATTTATTTATATGTTAAATTAGAATGAAGTCATGCAATGCTCATGTTAAAAGACAAATACCGGGGCAGGCACCTTATATAATTCACTTGTTGTGCGTTCGTGGTGCCAATTCAATTCTATTTCTTGTCCTTTTTCTTATACTTTCTACAGTATCTGGCGATCAAATTTTTTTTTGTTTATCATGATTTGAATAATTTTTGAGTAAATATTTAATTAATTTGATCAAATTTCAAGACTTATTGCATATGAAGTTTAATGTAGTTTCACTGAATAAACCACTTATATCATGAACAGCCCTCTTTGTATTTCATTTATAGAGTTTAAATAAAAATTCACACCTCTTTCTCCCTCCCACACGAGGTATCATGCAAACTTAAGATGTCAACGCAGTGTGCATAGAATACGAAGACATCTGGGACGTGTTACCAGAGGTAACAACAGAAGTAAACTCGGTCAAATGCCCTACAGTCAGTATAATAATTAACGAAATTACGATTCCCTGTCTACTTGACTTGGGAAGTGTGCCATCGGTGATGAAAGAAGACGTGTTCGTCCGGTGCAGTGTGAAGAGTCTGTGGCCGATGCGTCCCTTGCAGAAAACAAGAGTGTGTGGTGCCATGGGGAGTAAGAGCTTAGAGACGAAAGAACACGTGTACATCGCCTTTACTTGTCAGTCGTACAACCTTACGGCCATGTTACTGATAGTGCCGTCACTAGCAGTTGAGGCAGTGCTTGGCGTGGACTTTCTAAGACATTATAAGGCCGTTCTAGATTTTGATAGTATGTGTGTCCATTTGCGCGATCATAAAACAAAAATGAGCATTGCTTTCGATGAGGGACACGTAGAAGAAGGAGTGGGATGTGCGTCCCTTGGTATACGCGTGATCGGCGAGAATGATGACGCCGAAGTGTGCCTATGTAAGATACAGAGGAAGGAGATCGGGATAGCGAGAAAACAGTAGAGAAGGTAATCCGCCAAAAAACTCGGCAGTTGGAATCGTCAGAGATAGGGGAAAAACTACGTGGGATTCACAGAAGTTACCAAACAGTTTTTTCAGATTCGCCTGGGTGCATAGAAAATTTCAAAAACTAACCTTTGAAATAGGAGACAAAGTTCTCGTTAAAACTCATAGACTGTCCAAAAGACGCCGGCATATTAGCAGCAAATTTTTCAGTGTCTATTCTGGACCCTTTCGGTTGAGGTGTGTCGCTCCTCAGATGGCGATTGAACCTGACACCTTACACACGGTCAGGTGCTGTAAGCCTAGAGGTTTGCATCACATATCTAATGTCAAGAAAATGATCGACTAAGAATTCGGGACAGAATTGTAATCTCTCGTAAACAACAAATTTGCTTAGTATGAAAAAGATAGTACTCTACAACATCATATGTGAAAGATTTGGTACTCTTTGCTGTCTTTGCCTAGTCATCTGTTAGGTATGAATTGTAATAACGAGTGTCGAAGGTAGATATTCGTACGTTATGGTCGTGATTTGCTCTGGAGGAGCGATGATCACTTGCAAGGGAAACAAGAAGAAATTAGGCTGGGAAGGGTAAAATTTTCACAATGTATAGTGATGGGGAAACGCACCGTAGATGCACTTATGTGGAGTTACGGCTCGCACCGAAGTAGCGACGGGACCATTTGTCGGTTGCAAAAGGCACCGAATTTTCTGCGTGCAGAGACGCAGCGCTGTGAATTGTTACTGACTTAGGCAGTGATGGACTTTGAGAGACCCCGATGGAGAGCTGAATTCTATAAAGAGTGCATTACAGATCATAGCGAGGAAAATCACACGGAGTTAAGGATCCTCGAAGTAAACAACCCAGAGGAATGAAGGCAGGACTAACTAAAGACGAAGCCCATGGAGGTAACAGAAGGGAGTACTGGTTGTAGTAATGAATGACATCTATTGGGCGAAAGATGATGATACTTGTAGAATAAGAAGTAAATGTAAAGTGTGCTCTTAGCTTTATACTATGTGTTATGCGGTATCTGTGCTTCATTTTGTTCGCGGGGAATAAAAAAGCACTAAAGAGGACGAGATGCTGATGACGATAGACTAAGATAAAATTCGTGTAACAAGAATTGCTGCAATAACCAATGTGGAGATATAATATGTCTATAAGATTCTTCAAGTAAGCAACGCCTTAATTGGTTCCTTAGTTAACTAAACTTTATACAACGAATAGCAAAATGTCCGAATTGGGTAAAGTATACGATTGGTCTGAGAGGTAATAAATACATGTGGTATCGTTCCAATGAAAGTTTTGATTTTGTATATTATTCTCTCGTACTGTGTAATTGTCTACTTAGCATTTGATGGTTTGTTATCCTGGTCATACTCTCATGGCTGTTTGTGTATTGTAAGGGAACAGTAATAAAACATGTAACCTGTTTTGGTGGTAGATCAGAGGAAAGGGTGATAGTAGAAAAGAATACATAAGGCCATATTGTGATTTGCAAATATTTTGGATAATAAGTATGCAGCTTAGACTTAGATAATCTATGAGATGTGAGCATGCAGAATCATAGGACATCGAGATGTAGATAGTGGTGGTGGTGTAGTTAATTGCACACCGATCCTCACAACCCATGATACCTGTCCTGATTGACTTCCACAATTTGCTCCTTTATTGCCAATCAACTACATTTAAATAAGAAATAGGCTAGTTATTGTAGGATGTATCCAACATTGTAAAGACTTCTACAGATGTATTTCCTCTATTTTAATGTTATTCAGGAATCGAAAGACCTGTATTGTTAATTCATTTATTACGTGTAAACTGCCTTACAGATGAGAATGGACATTCTAGAGGCCTGTGTTTGTAATCAAACGTGTAATATGTTGAGTTAGGACAGCTTTATTCTATTAATAACTATTCGCCATTAATTGTAAGGCTCTGGCGAAATCCGATATTGAAGTTTTGATGTACAGCTGGTTAAGTGAAAAATAGTACTTGGTACAAACAACAGAGGAGTGACAATTTAGATGTTGCAAGGTGACAGCGAGGAGAAAAGGACAGTCTGTCGGCTACGGACTGCAGGAATTCGGGTGGACCTGTACCTATCAAACAGTTGATCTCGTGAATGTGTTCAGTAGGCGAGACTTGTGAATGGAGTCTCGCGCTTCCCTCCTCCTCCTCCAAGCAGCAGTGGCGGCGGCTGACAGAGCGACAGCGGCCGAGGATGCGAGCACTGACGCACGTTCCCGAACATCGGCACACGGCGACTTTGGGCGGCTACCTGCGGAAGGGTCACGGCCGGTCAGAACGGCCAAACTCTTTCCGCTACGAAAGAGACCCCTGTTTTTATCGCTACGAGGCATCTTGTCAGAAGGAGATCGCAATGTTGCTCCGCCAGGATACAGGAGGCGGCGACTTTGGCAGAGGCTATTAGCGCTCTTGAACCTGGTACTTGGTGACGCAGAACACTGTCGTTTTGCAAATGGTCAAGGGATAAAGGACAAAATTTTGAGGACAGCTAGTCTCATTAGTAACCCTTGTTGGATGCATTAACACTGATAATAGAGAGAACACGCTGTAGACCTTTCAATGCAAAGACAGTGGACTTCGAACTTAGAAAGAGGGCATAAATAAGCCGATATTTACTTGAGTAAAGTGTGTGTGTAGTCATGAGGAACTTCACTTATGTACTGATGATCCAGGGGTAGGCACAAACAGCAGTGCCAGGATAGAAACTGTTAGAAACTGTTCATCACAGAACTTAGGACCGTGAGTCAGGGCACATTCCTGTTAAACAATTCGAAAGTAGACCAATAAGAATAGCTCAACAACTTAAGGACATGTACGTGCAGTATATTTGTTTGACAAATGGCTTTATTTGGATTACTGGAACTGATATACCGTTGGCCCAATCCATACCACTAGTCGAGTTGCCCTAAGACTGATACAAAAAAAAGGAGAACTGGTTTATGACAGTGCGTTGTCTGCAAATGGACAACTAGTTTGCTGCCATAATTTTGCAGAAAGAAGTTTTCTAAGGTACAATAAATTGGAGACAGCAAGAGAAGGAGAGTCGGCAGAGTGTAATAGGCTACCTCCTAGTTCCTTCGGAAGAGAGCCCTCCCCGACGGATATCCACATTGTGTACCGTGATGTACTACACGAAACGTTTCTACACCGTTCAATCGTCCAATGTTTACGCTTCTTATAGCAAGCGAGGCGTCATTTGGCATTTACCAGCGTGAGGTGTGTGGCTTATGAGCAGCCGCTCCAGCATGAAATCCTAGTTTTCTCATCTCCCGCATAACTGTCATAGTACTTGCAGTGGATCGTGATGCAATTTGGAATTCCTGTGTGATGGTCTGGATAGATGTCTGCCTATTACACATTACGACCCTCTTCACTATGACATCACTATCACATCGGAAACAGTGGACCTAGGGATGCTTAGGAGTGTTGAAATCTCGGTACAGACGTACGACACAAATGACAGCCAATCACCTGACCGCGTTCGTCCGTGAGTTCTGCGGAGCGCTCAATTCTGCTGTCTCACGATGTCTAATGACTACTGAGGTCGCTGATATGGAGTACCTGGTAGCAAGTGGCAGCACAATGCACCAAATATGAAAAACATATGTTTTTGGTGGTGTCCGAATACTTTTGATCACATAGCGTAAGTAGTCAGCTGCAGGAATTTCACTTTCATTTTAAATTTTTCTATAGTACTGAGTCCTTGCATAAAATGTCTTCCTGACAACTTTTTTTGCTTTTAGGTTCCGATATTACAAGAGATGTTCTTCACAACAATATTTTGCCTTTGTTCTTATCCCAGGTGCTAGTCGCTGTACATCAGTACTTGGGCTGCCTGCGGTTACTGACTCTGTATCCCATACCTGAATCAACGTTTGGTGAACCAGAAAGTTCCTCTCTATCTGAAGATTCAGCCGTGATCTGACGCTTCCGCCGATTTTTCCAAGTCTTCTAAAACGATACTGATAACATGCCTTTCATTTGAAGTAGGCAACAGAAACAGCAGGGGATCGAAGTTCTCGATTTCTTTTTCTTTTTTCTTAAGTTGCGTAGATTCTATGCCTCTCCAGGCATTATATTCGTTTTTGATCATGTACTCAGTTTGTTCCAGCGTTTATGTAATTTACTTGCTTAAAAAAAACTGATTAAATATGGCTTCAGAAATAGGGGACAATGTTGCACCTTTAGGACAGTATATTTATGAGCCCACATCTCTTCATTCCAGCGACCGATTTTAGAACCGCCATAAGGAGTTCCTCCCACCTCTCATTCTGTGACACAAGGTTGTGTTTCGTGCGCCTCTTGTAAATATTTTGAGTTCTAGAATTTAAGTCTGTATATTATATTGGAGTTACACGGAAGATGCTGTTAGTTCCTCAGTTACAGATTTTACGAAAATTTCTACGTACTTTTAAAACAAACTACATAACGTATGGACAGTTGAGTCATACGCTTTCAGTCACGCACCATTTACTATCTTGAAAGGAAAGGAGGACTTTTAGGGTGTGGAACGTGTAGTACGTGCAAAAGAACTGAATTTCTTTAAAGTCTTAAAAATTTTATCGGCCTTGAAAAGGAAATTTGTATTAGTTTCCAATAGCTTCCATTTTAAATTACATTTAAATTGTAATTTGTTTCTGATAACACTTCTCTTTATTTCAATTTCATTTCCTGATTACTGGTGTGCAGCAAAGGAACAATCTAGCACTGACGATTACATGCTGTGTTAACATGATTTTCTCCATTAAACATTTTTAAAATTCAATAGATTATTTGTTCTTTGGTATATGACGATGACCTACTTCGGAATATTTTTCATATTTGCGGAAACCTTAATTTCCTGGAGTAAATTTTGATATTTCGGAAAAAGACTGCGGCACACAAAATTGAATGATATCATTTAAAAATGGAGTAACGGAATCTATGAAACTTCTGTTATGAACTGGCTAGAGACAACTCCGAAAAGTCTTCCAAAGTACAACGCTCACTTCAACACAGCTTCGATGTATATGGAAAAAACTGTTAGTTAGATATTTTAATTCCTACCTATATACTTGGCGATTTTAGACATTTAATTTCGCAACATAGTATCTCTGATTAAGCTGAGCTTAATATTTACGTCACTTGTGTTGCACAGGTCTGCTGCCAGAGCGGTTGCCGGTGAAGTCGCACGACATGATACGGGACAACAGCACATCGGAGCTTGTCCCACGTCACCGAGTGGAACAGTACTACCAGGAGCAACTGCACTGGCGGCTTCCGGGAGCGTTTACCATGCAGGTGGTCTGTCGAATTACGAACGGTACCTGTCCAGGGCTGCTCCTCGTATGTGGCTAATACTTTGAACCCATGCCCATTCATAAAGAATGTGGTATGGCTAATTAGATCCATATGTACCGCTCCGACTCCGTTATCAACGTTAAAACATGTTTTGCTAGTCCAAGGTCTTTCAGAAACTGTAGAAACAGTACCAAACGGTGACAGTATTTTCTTGATACTACCATTGTCTATTTCAAACGGGAGCTTATGAAGTTTAACCGATTTAAGCCTGAGAAAAGAAATCTGAACGTCACTCTAGTCGCCGCCATTGCTCTGGAACCCAACAGATCCTATCGTCAGTTTCAGTACTCTCTGTTACACTATGTGATAAACCGTATCGACTTTAAACGCATATTTGTAATGTATTGGCCATGGCCACACGACATGCTTGTAATGTACTGGTCGTGGCCAGACGATATGCTATCCACAGACAACAGCAGCCTAAGAAAGGGGCTCAGCTACAACCTTCGCAAAGACGTGCCGAGGGGCGAGGGAATCACGTGGTATCCATGCCCTCCCTGTTGCACGTCAGGAGAGTCGACCCCAGTGCACATGCCTACCATCTCCAAGCCACCGCGAGGTGATGCTAGCTTATTCCAGAGTGGTTCCCGTTGTGCCGCCAGCTACTTGACCAGTACCCGGTAAATGGTTCAAATGGCTCTGAGCACTATGCGACTTAACTTCTGTTGTCATCAGGCGCCTAGAAATTAGAACTAATTAAACCTAACTAACCTAAGAACATCTCACACATCCATGCCCGAGGCAGGATTCGAACCTGCGACCGTAGCGGTCACTCGGTTCCAGAGTGTAGCGCCTAGAACCGCACGGCCACTCCGGCCGGCCCCGGTAAATGAATTGCACTGCAGCGCTCTCACCAAAGTCCACTTGCCAGTTCCGTCTGTCTCTTAGCCTGATCATGACCTTCAAAGCTTTTATTATTGATAAAGAGCAAATATTACTTTACTTCGCTAATTATAGTAATTTCTAAAATATGATGTAGAGCCGTGTTCCAAACGACATTTTCGTGCGATTAAATGTGTGGACAAATACCATTACTTTCCTGTGACTGGCGCTTTGAATCTGTCTATTTAATGCCAGTTGTCAAACCTGGCATTGCCCGATTATTGATTTGGCCAATTTTCTGTTAGAATCGATAACAAAAAAGAACTGTGTTTGTGGTGCAATTTCGAAAAAAATTCATTTCCATGCATTCGGGAAAAAATCTTTGAACTTATTAAACAGTTTCTGTGCGCTGAGCTTAGCTTCGCGTGTGTACAACGCGATTTTGCACTGAGGTGACAGCAGTCATGGGATGGCTATATGCACACTTACAGATGGCGGTAGTGTCGGTAAACAAGATATAAAACGGCAACGCATTGGTGGAGCTGTCGTTTGTACTCAGGAAATACATGTGAAAAGCTTTTCGGCTTGAATTAACGAACTTTGAATGCAGTATGGTAGTTGGAGTTGGACACATGACATATTTCATTTTGGAAATGGTTGGAGAATTTAGTATTCCGGTATCCACAGTGCCAAGAGTATACCGAGAATACCAGCTGGCAAGCGTTGTCACCACCGAAAGCGCAGTGATTGACGAGCTTTACTTAACGACCGAGAGAAGCGGCGTTTTCGTAGAGTTGTCAGTGCAAAGTGACAATCACTTTTGCGCGAAACGACAGCAGAAATCAATGTGGGAGATACGACGAACGTACCCATCAGGACATTGAGGGGAAATGTCGCGTTAATGAGCTCTGGCAGCAGACGATCGATGCGAGTGCCTTTGACAGCAGCACGACATCGCCTCATGACCATATCCGATGGGCGCTAAAAAACTGGAAACCTTGGCCAGGTCAGACTAGTACCGATTTCGCTTGATATGAGGTGATGATAGGTTAGAGTGCGGCCAATGTGCAAACTGGTGGTGGCTCGATAATGGTGTGACCAGTGTTTACATGGAACGGACTGGATCCTCTGGAACAGCTGATCCGGTGACTGATTCTGAATCGTTATATTTAGATACTTGGAGACAGTTTACAGCCATTTATGGACTTTATGTTCCCAGACAATTAGGCACAGTGTCTCCGGGCCACATTTTCTCCCGATTGGCTTGAAGAACATCCTGGTCAGTTCGAGAGAATGATTTGGCTGCCCAGATGGCCCGACATGAATAGCACTGAACATTTTTTATAGGACATAAGCGAGAGGACATTTCATACGCAAAATCCTGCATGGAAACACTTTCACATTGGATACAGAAGCAGCATAACTGAAGATTTCTGGAGGGGACTTCCAGCGACTTGTTGAGTCCATGCCACTTCGAGTTGCTACACCACGCTGTGCAAAGAAGGGTCGACACGATAATAGAAGGCATCCAACGACTTTCGTTATCTCAATGTATAAACGTCTCTGCTGGAAAGCC
Organism: Schistocerca americana; assembly: GCF_021461395.2. Classification (NCBI taxonomy): domain Eukaryota; kingdom Metazoa; phylum Arthropoda; class Insecta; order Orthoptera; family Acrididae; genus Schistocerca; species Schistocerca americana. The sequence goes on along the minus strand of NC_060119.1, from coordinate 956,566,542 downwards.
TCTTCATAGCTCTATAGGCGGCTATTGCTTTCGCTTATAACCGTTTGTGCTTCTCAATTGAAAGCTATCAAAAGCACTGTCAGGTGTCAGGGATTCCCTTAAGCTGATTCGACTGTAACAGTTTCTTAGTAGTAAGTAATAAAGGTATTAAAACTTCACTCATGATGTGGCGTTTTTCCACGCATCTCGGTATGTATGGCGCGATACCTCCTGAACTATGATACCGTGATATAATTTTGTTGGTATCTTTAAAGGCACATGTTGATACGATCTGAGAAATGCATTGGGATTAGTATTAGTAGCACAGAATTAAAAAATTTAAGCATCATGCAGAATGAGGCAGCTTTTCACACATCTCAATGTTTATGACGTGAAAACTCCTGAACTGTGATAAGCAAGTGGTTGTTACCTGCTCGGGGAGTGTTGCCTGACGGTAAGGGAGACGTGTATTGAGTTTGATTGAAATCGGTTAAGTGATTCAGTAGGAGATATGGAAAATAGACACACACAGTACGCACGTACAAACATCTGTTTTTATCATCTGTGTGGATTCAAATGCCGCATTCAAGTTCATATTAAGATACTGTAATTATTTAACGTTAAAAGTCGACCATCACAATCTCCATCACGAAAGAGGTTGTTAATGTAATTAGATAAAGATCGTACACTTTGAGGCGAGAAACATTAGAAATGAAACTGAACTTCCCTGTAGTTCCCGAACTCGAGATTCCATTACTCCTATTCGTATCGGGTAACAAACACTACTTGCAGTTTGTGTACAAAGCAGCAGCAAAAATTGTTCAAATGGCTCTGAGCACTATGCGACTTAACTTCTGAGGTCATCAGTCGCCTAGAACTTAGAACTACTTAAACCTAACTAACCTAAGGACATCACACACATCAATGCCCGAGGCAGGATTCGAACCTGTAGCGCCCTGAACCGCATGGCCACTCCGGCCGGCGAAAACAACAGCAGATAGCTTCCTAAAGTACAGAAGTGCAGCACTATATGGCTTCTGTCGTCCAGAAGTGCACATGTTCTTCACTCTTCCACAGTGCACACTCATTGGCTGCCCGTCGGATGAAAATTCGATGTTGCATCTCAAATAAGTGAAATTATGCAGAGTGATTCAAAAAGCGATTGATATTTACGTTCTCAGAACAACGTTGGGTCTAAAGGTCAGAATCGAAAACATCACAATCACACCTCCCCGACGAAAGACTTTTTTTTTAACTTCAACGTGTGATTGTATATATTCCAACCAATATTTTATGCGTGAGTATGACTTCTATTATTCAGATGAGTCTGTTGCAGCGTGTGAATAATACTTTCAGTTTTACCTGTCTATAGATGCTGCCCTATGGAAGTACAGTGCTCTATACGTATTGTTATTGCAAACGCATCCTCCTGTGGAAGCGGGTGCTGTGCATGGCAGTTTTGGTCTCACACAATACCATACCTATGTAGGCTTCTGCGAGCAGTATTTGATACTAGCGGCTGTAGTAAGGGCACAATCCACTTGCGACGTATCTGCGATCGATTCCATTCCTCTGAGAGCTTAGCAGCAAATGTCGGCCGTCGGTTCACGTCGTAGCCTTTGGTCGTATAAAATGATGGATTATACGCTTTTAGCTCTCTCGCCTCTATTCCTTTCTGTGGATGCGGTCCTATCCGCACAGTTGCACCAGATAATAACGAATGGTTTCCTTTTTATGAACACGCAAGTTTACCAAGATCTCTAAATATGCATCCTTAGGGTAATATTGAAACCAAATGCGGAAAATCTATTACTTTCATCTTTCTCTTTCTCATTCAGTCAGTATCGTGGTGCTGCAACGAATATGGACGGTTAAAGGAGATGCCTCGAAGACATTTCTTCCCTCAAATGCATTAATATAGTGAAGATTTGTGTCTAGCGCTGTACTGAATACGTACATCGACAACCGCACCATACTCCGCAAGCCACCTAACGATGTGCGGCGGAGGATATTTTCCGTACGGCTATCTGATCCGTTCAACACTTTTCCACTCGCGAGTAGTGCGTGGGAAGGATGACTGTCGCCAAGCCTCTGTATTGGCTCTAATTTCTCGAATTTTCTCCTCGTGGTCAATACAAATCCGGTCTAGAGAAGCTGAGCAGAAAATCAGCCAAGTCTTTTTCAAAGTTAGCTTTGCAGAATTTGCCGTAATCATCGTAATTAATACTTTATTTTCAAAATCTTGACATCATTTACGATCTTAATAAAACAATGACAGATATAAGACAGTCCACTTGCGACGTAATATGAAGGTCACATCAGTCTAGGCGTAATTGAAAATTGCGATAAAATCGAAACAGTCTATCGTAAACAAAGATAACTTATTATAAGCAGCTATTTGATGCAACTAATTTAATATCGCCGAGGTCAGTTTACGCATATGAGAGAAAACCTAAGTACGGATGGCTGAAAGGAAATTCTAACGCCACTACACACTAATGCCACTGTAGTGCGTTAACCCTAGCATCACATCGTTGGGTTAGGCAGACGACATCTACATCTGTACTGTGCAAGCCACCTTATGGTCTGCGGCGGGGATTAGTTTCTGATACCAGTATCACTTCGAACCTTCCCTCTTCCACTTACGAATGACGCACCTTTGATAGAGACTTCTGTATGAGATCTAAATCTGCGAGCCAGTAATGTATTTCCCGACTCTACCCGGAACATATGATGTCGGAATTTCGACGGCAAACCTCTTTGTGATGCAAAACCATCGGCTTGTGGCGCCTGCCGCCGGAGTTGTTTAATCAGCTCAGTGACGCTCTAGCAGCCGGCCGAAGTGGCCGTGCGGTTAAAGGCGCTGCAGTCTGGGACCGCAAGACCGCTACGGTCGCAGGTTCGAATCCTGCCTCGGGCATGGATGTTTGTGATGTCCTTAGGTTAGTTAGGTTTAATTACTTCTAAGTTCTAGGGGACTAATGACCTCAGCAGTTGAGTCCCATAGTGCTCAGAGCCATTTGAACCATTTTGACGCTCTAGCACTTACCGAGACGAAACATCCCGCTCTTAGCTAGACCTTCTCTATTTCTTCACCTCCAACCAGCTTCGGATCCCAGATTGATGAGCAATCCTCTATAATTTGCCCAACAAGTGTTTCTTAAGCCACTTCTTTCGTGAATGAATTTCATTTTTTTGAGATTCTTCTAATGAATTTCTGTCTGGCATTTAATTTTCGTACAGTTTGTTGTAAGAGCTCATTCCATTTTAGGTTGCTCCAGACGGTTACTCCTACATATTTTGCTGTTAATGAAAGGCCGCTCAAGTTTGTGACGGTACGTCACATAAATATTGACATTTTTATCGGTTGTAAACCGTAGTTAAGTATTTTATGAATATAATTAGTTTAAAAGATATAGTTAATGTTCTTGAAACAACTGATATGCAGCGATAGTTTAAGAGTAGCATCTTTATTTAATGTCTATGAAAACAAAAAAGGATCGAAAGAGACGTGATTGTACGGCCGAGAAGGAAGGACGTATTTTATAGGACACACACCGTATTGTTTCGCTATACGGAAGGCAGCCATTGAGCAGCTACACATATTTTATGTAAGTTATTGGTATGTCTGTTAAATAAAATTTTTATCATTATCACAAAATGAATTTCTTTGTAATAGTTGTCACCTCAAATGCTCGCAATGGCTAACTGTTTTTAATAAGCATTTTTTCAGTAATTTGCGCTGCGAGAAGCACATTTTCCGATGCAGCATGTGGTCGGCCATTACGCGCCGAAGTATTAATTTATTTTTCAAAGTGTTAACAGTGACTGAAAATGCGAAAGATTTTGTTATAAGGACCTTTTTAAATTGCAACAGATAATTAATTAACGTTAAAGTTAATGTTTTTAAAGTATACAGATTCCATGAGTTCAGTAAGTTTTATCTTGGCTTCTCCACGACAATAATCGAAATTCTCTCAAGCCTTTCTTTGCAATTAATAAATAGAAATTAACAATATTACATTCAATTCAGTTAACGGCAACTATATTTTAGTCACAACGTTCCAAATCTAAAGTTGGTACAGTCACGCTCAAAAATATCCGAACGACCTGAATTGCATTTCGCCTGATTCGCATGCAACCCACATAACGCAGCTGTCTAGCAGGTCCTCTAATCGCTCCTCGGTACAGCCGTTTGACTATTGAAAATGGTTCCAACAAGTCACCACTAGAAAACACTGTTCTGTATCGCAATAACTCAAGATGTAAAGTAATACTACGATACTACAAATATCAGGGAACACCTTATCACAGGTAAGACCGTCCTTAAGGCTTGTAAGCCTACATTTAGTACAATAAATGACATACCTGAAATGTTACCACTCTCATTATTACGTCAGATAGGTAATGCACACGGTAAGTTCTTCGTATTCATGATTTCCTCTTCAAAGTAACATACCGTACTTATTATTTAACACAAAATGACATTAAAAATTTAAGTTATTCACGAGCAGATAGTTGAGAATATGTATGAACTTCAAATGACACGACGAACCGTCTCGTTCTGCATATGGATTCAAACTCAGGTCATGCAGGGTAAGCAAAGATTTGGTGACTGACGGAAACTAAGAGTCATTCCTCATTAGGCATACAGAGAGTGATATACCTCGATTTTAGATAGTATCAGTTAGCAAATACCAACTTTAAATTACATAACGCAAACATTTTACCAAGCACCTATTGTCCCTGTTAACGAACTACGAGATATGTTAAATATTGCTTCTTAACAAGTAACTTATTTTAAATGCCGTGAGGTAAAGCTTTGTGTGGTACAGGGATTCGAACCCAGAACCTAATAAGATAGATATCGAAGCACAATCAACTGTGACATATCGGATTTTCTCGGCAGTAGCTAGATGTTTTAACTGAAATGACGAGACGAAACATTAATTTTTTTCCTTCCCAGGACTCCAACCCGGCACCTATCGCTGTTATATTACAGAGAAAACGAAAGTTAAATATGGGTTTGTTGCACCAGCAGCGACATGTGAGCACGTTTGAACTAGAAATAATATGACGAAGAGTTCAGTGCTGACTGGGAATAGAGCTCCACGCATATCGTTGTTGACTACACACAAAGAGACGTCAGCTACCGAATTTTTCTCCACCAGCATCTCGAAATAACATCTTGAACTTACAGTGATCTCGCAAATAGTTCTGTGTCTCACTGGGAGTCAAAAACGTCAAATATCGTTAGTGTTGACAACGAATGAAAAGACATTAAAAATCGAAATTATTATCCACCAGCAGATAGGTGTTCTCATGCTAGATCTTGATAATACATAATTGAAATCTTTAGTGGCGGGCCAGGATTCGAACCCATTTACGCGCAATATGTGGAGATGTTGAGGAATATGGAGTTTTGAACAAACAACAAACTGTAGCCGAGCTGTATTCTCACGAAGGGATCAAATTCCGCATTAAGGGCGGTCTGAGTTGCATTCCCAGTTCAGAACCAATTTTATCGACACACAGAAGCTCAGATAAATGATGGAATAAGTGTCCTGTTAGCCTACATAGCGTTTGTTTCGTCACTAGAAATAAATAACCAGTATAAGAAAGGTTACTGGTGATAGAGTTTCTACATGTCGCCACTCCAGACTTTATAGTGGCTCAGCCTAACGTCTACTTGGTAGAGAAGGAATATCATTTTTAATGTGAATTTCGGACCACAGTCCCATTATATCTTCTTCACTTGGTGTTGCCAGAAGAGAATGGAATCTGTCTCTCCCTATCTAAAATCATTGACCGAAGTGGGAGTCGAACCCTGACCATAGATATATGAAGCTATCATCAGCCCAGCAGACCACCAAATCCTCTTCACAGTGGTTCATTTTTCTATCATAATGCCATTGTACCACACTGGTTGAGAATTCTGACACACAGGCTCCCTGTATCAGTTTGCAGTATGTTCTGTAAATTCATTTAATTGGTCGACCGAATCATCATGAACTAGCTGCCTCGGCTACCCAGTGCACGCATTCATCTTTATTTTGTAATCACCAAAATAAAATCACGTAACTGCCACCAACACTGAACTACCAACAGTGTAGGATACAGAAATTAAAATAGGAAATGTTCCTTTCCACTTGAGTTACTCTATTGCACTATCGGATTGTTGAAAACGTCGTGCAGTGCAAAATAAAAGGTATAACTGTTTGTCTCTCATAAGTATTGATCTGGCGATATGCATTATCCCACAGCGCTGTGGAATGCAGAAGTTCTAGAGGAATTGTTCTTGACTTCTGGAGCTGTTACAGCTACATGACAGGTAGTGGCGTAATCGTAAGTGTTGCGTGCGGTAGATAAGATGTCGCGACTTCGAGTACATTCACTGTTATATTTTTTAAAACGCAATTCTGCTGTCTGCTAAAATTATCAATCTAATGGAACTTGTAACATAATTTCCTACACTTCTCAACCCAAAATAGTCGTATGTGAAAAAAGGGCTAACTTCTGCGTCATTTTGTTCATTTCAGGTTTAGTAGACAGCCAGACAGGAGATGCATCTCGAAGCTTTTGTATTATCTATGGGGAGAGCGCATCGTGCCAAAATACGTCGGAAAAGTATTTTCTACATTAGCTGTCGTCTGGTAGTGGCGTTTTATTCTTCTTGAAACCTTGTTTGACAGCTTTAACTCGGAACAAGTTTTCTACATGCATGTAATCAATAAACTGCATGTGCATTTTCAGACTGTTATAGATGACATAAGAGAATTCGCGTATATCGTTGATGATTAATTTCTCTCTCATGTTTACTATTGTTTTAACAACATTAAAGGAAACCTTACGAAAATTGTGTACTGTATTATAAAAAATGAAATAAAACTACCCACGATACCTTATGACGGAAGTCTGTTTTAATAAAACTGAGTATCTGTACACAAGCGTGCCTCTATCGTCGCGAATTGGGAAAATACTACTCAGATTTTGATTGGGTCTGTGTTTAATTGGTATGCTGTGTCATACTCAAGAAGTATGCAAATGTGGTATTTCATAAATAAAGTTACGTATTCCTAGAAACCCAGAATTTGCTTGTCAGCAGCGGAAAGAGGCGTTACCTGTTGTGCAGCATTGTAAGTTTTTCACCATTGCTCTATGAGCCGAAAGTATTTTCTTGCGATTTCCTTATCGATGTTTGATCTGACTGCTTGTAGCTCTTTCACAGAAGGCATAAAAACGCTACACTCAGTGAGACTGCAACTGCGAACCGTAGAAGACGCCTTTTCAGAGGTCAACACATTACCAAAGAGCTGGCGATGAAGTATGTATCTTAGCTTCCTCTTACGAAACCAATAGGGGCTAGAACTCGTAAACCGCTATTTGAAGGACGAGATTAGTTGCGATTTTCACGTGCAACGACTTTCCTGGGCTGGAAACCATAATTTACAATCTTTTGTTACACCTCAAGCGATAATAACTCAGATTATTCAGTGGAAATGACAGGTTAAATCAAGTGAACTTGGAGGCTTAATTCTGCGCACACCAGGAAGCAACTCGTCGATCACAGAGTTGCCAAACATACATTGTCTTGTTGCCAAATCTCAGTTACAATACCAGCAGGAAGAAGACGATCCGATGTGATCTTACAGCGGGCTGGGAAGTGACCATAGCTTGTCTCCAAGTCGCTGCTGCTACGGCCTGGCATACGCAATGCCTGTGATTCGCATTTCTGTAACTAGGTTTAGGGACTGGAGCGTAGTTACTAACAATACTCATAACTGCCTGCAAACTAAGCATCATAAATAAAGTAAATCTTATTCTTGTTTTTATATTTCTTTCGTAAGTGTATTCAAAACTAAGAAATTCATTCACAGACGTTTTCGTGCCTCGCCGATAGTCAAGCACAACAAACAAATAAAAATAAAAAAAGAATGTGTGTGTTTGTGTGTGTGTGTGTGTGTGTGTGTGTGTGTGTGTGTGAGAGAGAGAGAGAGAGAGAGAGAGAGAGAGAGAGAGAGAGATAAAAATCAAAAAAATGACAGAGAGAGTAAAAAATTGTAAAGAAATTGAATCACGGTATGTAAAGAAATCTTTCATTAAAATGACACGTTCCACATCATTACGAAATATCGTATTCATGATCTATGAAACAAGAATTAATCTAATGTAATCTAATCTAATCATATCATATTGATGACTAGCCATGAAGAGTCATGAATTACCGAAGTTTTTGTCAATATCAGTAACCAAATCTAAACTTGAAAAGCCGGCCGCGGTGGTCTAGCGGTTCTAGGCGCGCAGTCCGGAACCGCGCGACTGCTACGGTCGCAGGTTCGAATCCTGCCTCGGGCATGGATGTGTGTGATGTCCTTAGGTTAGTTAGGTTTAAGTAGTTCTAAGTTCTAGGGGACTGATGACCACAGTAGTTAAGTCCCATGGTGCTCAGAGCCATTTGAACCATTTTTTTAAACTTGAATATAAAAGACGACAGTTTTTGTAATAAACCGGGACTTCTATCAAGACCCTTTCGTCCCTCTTAACTAACCACGAAAGATGTCTGATATACCTCTATTCTGAAGTAACAAAGTGTGCATGCATTTAAAAGTGAAGTGCATGATGTGAAGTTCCGTGACGGAGATACGAACCCAACACGTAATCGGATTGTTAACTAAGTAAAATCAATTGTTACGTATCGATTTTTCTTACCAGTTGCTAGGTGCTTGACTCTAAAATAAGGATACAAACTTTTATGCCCAAGCGACAATCGAACTGCTCACCTAGCGTGCATTCACGAATATAGCTTAAGTATCAGTTGCTTACTCCCAAATAGTAAGATGTGTGCGTGTTTGACCAGAAATAACGACACCTATTGCTATTGTTGGCAACACATGAACAGGCATTAAAAAAGCACGTTAATTTTCACTAACAGGCCGGTGTGCACGTGATAGGGCTTGAAATGAAATTATGAATAATTTGGTTCTGGATCAGGATTCGGACCCATATACTTACCTTTGGAGGAGACCTAGAGAAGACTGAAGTCTTGAGAAAACGAACAAAATAATTGAACTATACTGTTCCGAGAGATTCAGATCCTCGAAATAGGAGATACGAATTCGAATCTCAGTCCAGCACCAAATTTTTGAACGTCTCTAGTTCAATCAAGTACAAGTAAGAGCCCTGTTCCTTTAAATGGCTATCGGTTCATCAAATAAAATAAAATTCTCTAATGTAAGTAAGTTAACTGGTGACTGTATTTCTGTTTACCATGACTTCCGCTATGTCATTTCCAAACGTAAACCGGCTCTGCCCAGTTGGTAATGAAGGAACGTGATGTTTAATGCGGATTCTGGATTATAACGTCTTTATCTTGATGTTACCGGGGGTAAAGTAAATCTGTTTGTGCCTCTTAAAAGTAAATGCCTGAACCCATGCATTGCACCTGTGACAGTTCGTTCCGCCAGACCATTGTGGCCACATTTCCCAGACCCAGGAGTGTGCTGTAACAGGTGATGTGCTTAGCTTACAAAATTAGTCACGATGAAAAAACGCGAGACTATTAAATGGTTAAGTAGAAGCAAGCTTCTGAAGCGCAGATTATGCTATTCTCATGTAAGCAGGATGTAAAGACTCTTCTAAGCATCATAAGCTCGATGTGAAGCCATTTTGAAATTTTCACAAATTCAGCAAAATTCTTAGTTCGAGGAAATCCACTGGGAAGTGTGAAGTTACCGGATAATTCGATTATTACCGTCATTATTACTATCATTTTCTTCTTACCGCTGCTGGGACACTGCGCTTGAAGTTCATTTGATGCCTTTTGGTCATTATAGAAGTAGTTTCCCAAGAACAGTATCTTTCCCTGTCTACGGAATCCTTTTCATGTTAATATCAAACATCAGTAATAACTCGTAGATTACATTAAAACTAAAGTAATTGATGAAGACGTTACTTGATAAAAAAAACGCGCTGCCTTTCTTCATTTACTTGCGCCTAGAAATGGCTATCGAGTACTGCCAATCCAAAAAACAAGAGATCTTACTGCCTTCCGATATGCGTCGCTGTCAGTTCTTCCATATGATTTAGTCGACATGACCTGTTCCAAGTTGTGTATGACAGACAATGTTTTGGAAAATCAATTGTTTTCCTTTGCAACAAACAGAAAGATTTTCATTCTAAGCTATCTATCCAAGTACAATATTTTCGCAATATTAGTTCAAATTTAACATTCACTTCTATAATATAGGAAAGTATTTCACATTTGCAATACTCGCAGCCGACTCATTGACCTTACACTTAGTCGCTGACCATAAATTCTAGCTCAGAGGGACACCAGATTAAGTAACCTAATGTAGCGAAGACTGTTTGCCAGTGCTCTTTCTCATCGGAAAATACGCAATTCACTCATTGGGCTCCATAAGTACACTGTAACAGTAATTTCTGTGTGTATGCAATGTATACAGATTAGAATTTAGTGGTGATCTCTCTTACACTTCTGTATACAATATGCCTGACCTAAACGGGCCTTTTATCATTACAGACCCTGGGCAGTGCAAACATCATACAGACAAGAGTAATGTGCTTATACTGACAACCTGACAGTTCGTTTTACCTGATTTTGTAATAATTTAAATAAAACAAAATGACCTTCCAGTGGGAGACATTTCCTCCCCCTTTTCCTTCTTTGAAATTTGTCAGTAAGCTTTTTGCCTTCCAACCAGTGAAATGCGGTAGAGTACGGCCGGTAAATGATTCACAAACCACGACTTAGTGCCGTTAAGACGTTTTATTTAAACGTCAGAAGACTGCACATAGGTGCAATCGATTTCGAGGTGCAAAGTGTTTGTTCAAAAAAATGGCTCTGAGCACTATGGGACTCAACTGCTGAGGTCATTAGTCCCCTAGAACTTAGAACTAGTTAAACCTAACTAACCTAAGGACATCACAAACATCCATGCCCGAGGCAGGATTCGAACCTGCGACCGTAGCGGAAAGTGTTCGTTATCTTACTTTTGTGACAGGTGGAAATACGTGATTTCCAAAGACTTTTTATTGTACTGAAATAATCTTTTGTCACAAAGTAACAAGGTAAGTATTTTATTCGTATCTATTTTGTAGGAAACTGTAATCGTGATGGAAGATTATACACCTGAATGTTTGACACAACTGGTAGGAGAAAACGCTGCATATTAACCAAACCCCGCACCTCCTCTCCGTATCCTCCTATGACATGAGCACGGGATTCTCCTCGCATACCACTACAGAGCTGTTCCTAGCACAGCTGAGAATTCGCAACATCGTCACAAACATTAGGCAACACTGTGACAGGGCAATCACTTCCGCGTATGGTACTGAATTGACTCGCTAAATTCACTTGACATTCCCTTTCCATTTGAATGACTCGTGCTGTATAATCCTCATGTAAACTAAGACACTGAGAGAGAAAATTCAGTTTTTTGCCTAAAGAAATCCTATACTTCACATAAGTGACAACATTTATTATCTTTTACGATGCGTTATGAGGCTGAGCGACCAATACCATGATGAGAGCGGCGTACAGGCAGCAGTGTGTCCGTAGCCCGGTGGTACTGCCCGTGTCTCGGGTCAGAAGAGCTCAATCAGTTGTCAGTTCTAACCGTGATAAAGGCCAGAGTGTGCGAGCTTTTTTTCTGATATATTTTATGGAGCTGCGAATTTCCAGAAAAAATTCTGTATCGGAATCGGAAGAAAACCTATACACATCAAATCCTCTTGGTAGTTCGACTCAGTAAGTTGTGTTAATGGTCACAGATCTTGGCTTTGTGACAGCCAAGCGGCTTCACAATATCAGCGTCTCTGAAGAAATTCGAATCGACCATCAGCGATACGAATTTCAATATCGTTCTTCACTTAAGACTCACATGCCAGGGTGATAAGTATGAAGGAAATGAACCTCTTGATTACTCTAGGGCCTCTATGCTAAATTTCCACAGTAGCAATTAGGAACTCCCTGCAGACATTTGCTAACAGCGGCTCTAGCAACTTACTTTTTCTCTGGGTAGCTTCAAATATGGGCAATTTTGTCGACTTAAATCCAATTGAATATTTTAAATATCACTTGTGAACAGCGTTCACTTCTCCATTAATTAAGCTATAGACCTCAAAACAAGCAATTTGCCTGAGTAGCTATATGACAGGTTCTGATAGGTATTGACACAATATTTTGCATCCATTTACCATGGAGAATCAAAGAAAGAAACCAAACACATTACATTGCATTTACTCTCTGTGCCTTGACTAACACATGTGAATCCATGACAATAATAAATTATTTGAGGAACCTCCCGTGAAAGGAAAAAGAACAGAATGTGACGCTTTAATTGAAGTGCACTGGATCAGAAACAATGAAATTAATTCTGTGCCACATTGATGAATTGCGTTCCAGTATAATAAAATAATCATCAAATAAAAACGGTTTTGTGCCTCCTTTGCTATCAAGAGTGAAACACAAATCGTAGACAGATTTTATGAGTCACCACTCAACAACATTAAAGCATTTTACATGGTCGAGAGTGCGGAGTGGAACAGACGTTGTCGGCAAAAGGCGAGACAATGCAGTGCTCAGCCCCCGCCGGTAGGCAGTAAACGGGTCCCACAGAACTCAGACGGATGCGGTGTTCAGAGGCAGATGGTCGGCAAAGAAATCTTTCGCTAAAACATTGTTGGACCAAACTATTATTACCACTGTGACAGAAAGCGAAATCTATTGTAGATTCTCTTGAATTACACTCATAGCTTCAGCACCGAGAAGAAAGGGGCGATAAAAACTTTGTCGACGTGTGCTTTTAGTTACCAGACGTTGTATTACCTACTCTCGCGTTTTACCTCAAGACTACGGTCGTATTCAAGGATAAAGTACTAAGACTGAAGACAAGACTTCCTCTGGGATGTGCCGCAGTCTACAATGTTGCCAGATCGTGCATATTGCCGGACATAGGATTCTGAGAGGAGCACGACTGTGTTGCCCACCCTACGTGAACGACTCGGCGGTCAATCTATTGCTCAAAGACTGTATCTACAACACATATTGCACGCTGAAGACCTAGAAGAATTAAAAAACAAAAGTAGTTTATGAGAGCAAAGTTAACTATAGCGTTCGAAGTATTCATAGTATTGTATACGTGTGTGTAAATGTGGGTAAATGTGTAAATTCCCACTAAAGGAAGACAAGGATACACAGTCTAGCTTCAATATTATAAATTCCCCTAAGTTTGCGGATGAACTCAGAATTAGGTTGATAATCATTTTCAATATTTAGCAGTACTGTACCCACTGGTGTTAAACTCGTTTTCAACCAATGATTCCCACAGCTACAGGAACACTACTTGTGATACCACATAGACAAAATACTTATGCAGTGCTATCAGACGAAAAGATCAACCTGACAAAAACTGTGGGAAGTTTGATTTACAACCTTCGTACCTGGATAATGAGCATTTTCCTATTTGAGATGTCTGTGAAAGTTGCTGCTTGAGATGATTTAGGACGAAACTAAATTCCTTTAGCTACGACAATGTTTAAAGAAATCGTCTTAACGACACTAAATCGTGGTTTGTAAATCGTTTACCAGCCGTACTCTGCAGCATTTCGCTGGCTGAAACGCAAAAAGATTACTGACAAGTTTCAAAGAAGGAAAAGGGGAACGAAATGTCTCCCACTGGAAGGTCACGTTGTTTTATTTAAATTATTACAAAAACAGGTAAAACGAACAGTCAGGTTGTCAGTATAAGCACATTACTCTTGTCAGCATGATTTTGCACTGCCCAGGGCCTGCAATGACAAAGGGCCCGTTTAGGTCAGGCATATTGTATGCAAAAGTGGAAGAGAGAGCACCACTAAATTCTAATCCGTATACATTGCATACACACAGAAATTACTGTTACAGTGTACTTATGGAGCCCAATGAGTGAATTCCGTATTTCCCGGTGAGAAAGATCACTGACAAACAGTCTTCGCTACATTACGTTACTTAAACTGGTGTCCCTCTGAGCTACAATTTATGGTCAGCGACTAAGCGTAAGGTCAATGAGTCGGATGCAAGTCTTGCAAATGTGATATACTTTTCTACATTATAGAAGCGAATATTAAATTTGAACTAATATTGCGAAAATTTTGTACTTGGATAGCTTAGATTGAAAATCTTTCTGTTTATTGCAAAGGAAAACATTTGCTTTTCTAAAACATTGTCTATCATACACAACTTGAAACAGGTCATGTCGACCAAATAATACGGAAGAACTGACAGCAACGTATATCGGAAGGGAGTAAGATCTCTTTGCCTTTTGGCAACACACACACACACATTTTTTTTGATTTCTATTTGTTTGTTGTGCTCGACTATCGGCGAGGCACGAAAAAGTCTGTGAATGAATTTTTTAGTTTTGAGTACACTTACGAAAGAAATATAAAAACAACTATGAGAGATACTGATTTATGATGCTTAGTTTGCAGTCAGTTCTGAGTATTATTAGTAACTACGCTCCAGTCCCTAAACCTAGTTGCAGAAATGCGAATCAGACGCATTACGTAATCCAGGCCGTAGCAACAGCGACTTGGAGACACCAGCTATGGTCACTTCCCACCCCGCTGTAAGATCACTTCGGTTCGTCTTCTTCCAGCTGGTATTGTAACTGAGATTTGGCAACAAGGCAATGTATGTTTGGTAACTCTGTGATCGACGAGTTGCTTCCTGGTGTGCACGGAATTAAGCCTCAAAGTTCACTTGATTTAACCTGTCATTTCAATTGAATAATCTGAGTTATTATCGCTTGAGGTGTAACAAAAGATTGTAAATTTACGGTTTTCAGTTCAGGAAAGTCGTTGCACCTGAAAATCGCAACTAATCTCGTCCTTCAAATAGCGGTTTACGAGTTCTAGCCCCTATTAGTCTCGTAAGAGGAAGCTCAGACACATACTTCTTTGCCAGCGCTGTGGTAACGTGCTGACCTGTGAAAAGGCGTCTGGTATGGTTCACAGTTCCAGTCTCACTGAGTCTAGCGTTTTTATGCCTTCTTTGAAAGAGCTACAAGCAGCCAGATCAAACATCGATAAGGAAATCGCAAGAAAATTCTTTCGCCTCACAGTGCTAAGGTGAAAAACTAACAATGCTGCACAACAGGTAACGCCTCTTTCTGCTGCTGACAAGCAAATTTTGGGTTTCTAGGAATACATAACTTTATTTATGAAATGCCACATTAGCATACCTCTGTAGTATGACAAAGCATACCATTTAAACACAGACCCAATCGAAATTTAAGTGAGTAGTATTTTACCAATTCGTGACGATAGAGGCACGCTTGTGTACAGAACTCAGTTTTATTAAAAAAGAATTTCGTCGTAAGGTTATCGTGGGTAGTTTTATTTCATTTTTTATAATACAGTTCACAATTTTCGTAAGGTTTCCTTTAATGTTGTTAAAACAATAGTAAACATGAGAGAGAAATTAATCATCAACGATATATGCGAATTCTCTTATGTCATCTATAACAGTCTGAAAATGCACATGCAGTTTATTGATTACATGCATGTAGAAAACTTGTTCTGAGTTAAAGCTGTCAAACAAGGTTTGAAGAAGAATAAAATGCCACTACCAGACTACAGCTAAAGTAGAAAATACTTTTCCAACGTTTTTTGGCACGATGCGCTCTACCCATACTTAACACAAAAGTTTCGAGACGTGAAGGAAATTATGTTATAAGTTCCATCATCATCATCATCATCATCATCATCATTTAAGACTGATTATGCCTTTCAGCTTTCAGTCTGGAGCATAGCCCCCCTTATAAAATTCCTCCATGATCCCCTATTCAGTGCTAACATTGGTGCCTCTTCTGATGTTAAACCTATTACTTCAAAATCATTCTTAACCGAATCCAGGTACCTTCTCCTTGATCTGCCCCGACTCCTCCTACCCTCTACTGCTGAACCCATGAGTCCCTTGGGTAACCTTGCTTCTCCCATGCGTGTAACATGACCCCACCATCTAAGCCTGTTCGCCCTGACTGCTACATCTATAGAGTTCATTCCCAGTTTTTCTTTGATTTCCTCATTGTGGACACCCTCCTGCCATTGTTCCCATCTACTAGTACCTGTAATCATCCTAGCTACTTTCATATCCGTAACCTCAACCTTATTGATAAGGTAACCTGAATCCACCCAGCTTTCGCTCCCATACAACAAAGTTGGTCGAAAGATTGAACGGTGCACAGATAACTTAGTCTTGGTACTGACTTCCTTCTTGCAGAAGAGAGTAGATCGTAGCTGAGCGCTCACTGCATTAGCCTTGCTACACCTCGCTTCCAGTTCTTTCACTATGTTGCCATCCTGTGAGAATATGCATCCTAAGTACTTGAAACCGTCCACCTGTTCTAACTTTGTTCCTCCTATTTGGCACTCAATCCGTTTACATTTCTTTCCCACTGACATTACTTTCGTTTTGGAGATGCTAATCTTCATACCATAGTCCTTACATTTCTGATCTAGCTCTGAAATATTACTCTGCAAACTTTCAATCGAATCTGCCATCACAACTAAGTCATCCGCATATGCAAGACTGCTTATTTTGTGTTCACATATCTTAATCTCACCCAGCCAGTCTATTGTTTTCAACATATGATCCATAAATAATATGAACAACAGTGGAGACAGGTTGCAGCCTTGTCTTACCCCTGAAACTACTCTGAACCATGAACTCAGTTTACCGTCAACTCTAACTGCTGCCTGACTATCCATGTAAAGACCTTTAATTGCTTGCAAAAGTTTGCCTCCTATTCCATAATCTCGTAGAACAGACAATAACTTCCTCCTAGGAACCCGGTCATATGCCTTTTCTAGATCTATAAAGCATAGATACAAGTCCGTGTTCCACTCATAACAGTTCTCCAGTATTTGTCGTAAGCTAAAGACCAGGTCCTGACAACCTCTAAGAGGCCTAAACCCACACTGATTTCCATCCAATTGCTCCTCAACTAATACTCGCACTTTCCTTTCAACAATACCTGAGAAGATTTTACCCACAACGCTGATTAAAGAGATACCTCTGTATTTGTTACAATCTTTTCTGTTTCCATGTTTAAAGATTGGTGTGATTACTGCTTTTGTCCAGTCTGATGGAACCTGTCCCGACTCCCAGGCCATTTCAATTATCCTGTGCAGCCATTTAAGACCTGACATTCCACTGTACTTGATGAGTTCCGACTTAATTTCATCCACCCCAGCTGCTTTATTGCACTGCAATCTATTGACCGTTTTCTCCACTTCCTCAAACGTGATCCTATTTCCATCATCATTCCTATCCCATTCTACCTCGAAATCTGAAACATTACTGATCATATTTTCACCTACATTGAGCAACTCTTCAAAATGTTCCCTCCATCTGCCCAAGGCATCCACAGGATTCACCAGCAGTTTTCCTGACCTGTCCAAAATACTGTCATTTCCTTCTTACCTCCCTTTCGAAGACTGCTAATTACACTCCAGAATGGTTTTCCAGCAGCTTGACCCAATGTCTCCAACCTGTTTCCAAAGTCTTCCCAAGATTTCTTCTTGGATGCTGCAATTATCTGTTTGGCTTTCTTTCTTTCTTCAACATAACTTTCTCTGTCTACCTGAGTTCTAGTATGTAGCCATTTTTTATACGCCTTCTTTTTCCTTTTACAGGCTGCCTTGACTGTGTCATTCCACCAAGCTGTTTGCTTCCTCCTACTTTTACACACTACTGTTCCAAGACATTCTTTAGCCACTTCTAGTACTGTGTCCCTGTACCTTGTCCATTCCTTTTCCAATAACTGTAATTGACTACAGTCAACTAACTGGTACCTTTCTGAGATCGCTGTTATGTACTTGTGCCTGATTTCCTTATCCTGAAGTTTCTCCACTCTTATCCTCCTACATATGGACCTGACCTCCTGCACTTTCGGCCTCACAATCCCAATTTCACTGCAGATTAAATAATGATCAGTGTCATCAAAGAATCCCCTGAATACACGTGTGTCCCTCACAGCCTTCCTGAATTCATGATCTGTTATTATATAGTCAATGACAGATCTGGTTCCCCTGCTTTCCCAAGTATACTGGTGAATGTTCTTATGTTTAAAAAAGGAGTTTGTGATTACTAAGCCCATACTGGCACAGAAATCCAAGAGTTACTGCCCGTTCCTGTTGGCCTCCATATCCTCTCCAAATTTACCCATAACCTTTTCATACCCTTCTGTTCGACTTCCAATCCTGGCGTTAAAATCACCCATGAGCAGAACACTGTCCTTGTCCTTTACTCTAACAACTACATCACTGAGTGCCTCATAAAAACTATCCATCTTATCTTGATCAGTCCCTCCACAATGCGAATATACTGACACAATCCTAATTTTCTTGCTAGACACTGTCAAATCTATCCACATCAGTCGTTCGTTTACATACCTTATTGCAACTACGCTGGGTTCCATTTCTTTCCTGATGTAAAGCCCTACACCCCATTCTGCTATTCCTGCTTGGACTCCTGACAAGTAGACCTTGTATTCTCCCACTTCTTCTTCTTTCTCACCCCTTACCCGAATGTCACTAACAGCTAAAACGTCCAGCCCCATCTTACTTGCAGCCTCTGCCAGCTCTACCTTCTTCCAAGAGTAGCCCCCATTGATATTAATAGCTCCCCATCTCATTACCATTTGTTTGCCAAGTCGTATCTTAGGAGTCCCTGGTTTGTCAGTTAGAGGTGGGACTCCGTCACCTCCAAAGGTCCGAGGCATTTTGCTCTGATTGTTGCCAGCATCATATTTAAAGTACCAGGGAAGCAGGTTGCTAGACTTACTTGCCCCGAGTCCCATTGGGTCTTACCCCTAACGGCTGAGGGACTAACCGATGGATTTGGTAGTCTTTGCCGTATGAGCACAAAGGTGACCACGACTCAGAATATGTCCGAGATGCCCAGCCTTTTTCCAAAGTAACTGGTATCCCGACTGTCGGGACCACTTACTTGGCCACTCATACGTTGCCCGTGGTTCATGAACTAGGACATGACTACAGGAACCCACACCATTAACCACTACAAGTTCCATTAGATTGATAATTTTAGCAGACAGCAGTATTGCGTTTTAAAAAATATAGCAGTGAATGTACTCGAACTCGCAACGTCTCATCTACCGCGCGCAACGCTTACCATTGTGCCACTTTCTTTCTTTTTTTGGTTTCGAACCAAGGACTTTTTTTTTTAGGAGATGGGGGAGGGCGGGGAAGGTAGAGCGACCAGGGGTCGTAACCCGATGCCTGGTCACAGTGTCCCCCTCGTCCGTCAAGGAATCAGACGTGGTAAGGGGAAATCTTCTGTGGGAATTATTATTTTTTTTATTTTTATTTACTGTTTTTAATACATTCTTAATGTGGTTTTACTTTATACCACAACAAAAATAAATGTATCTAGCACCGCATCGTGCTCTGAGAAAAAGAAAACAATATCTCGACACGTTCCTACACCGAGGTAAAGTATATGGGGAAAACGTAAAAAAGTGCTTCATACAGGGTGCAGAAGGGTGTGTCGCTACTCTCCTTACGCTTCATCATACAGGTACGTCTTCACGTATATCATGTTATTCCACCGAAAATCGAACTTAGTCTTGTCAGCTCACTCAATGGGTATCTTCTCCTACCTGTTGATGATCCAGCTGCGTGGAAGGTCGCGTAGGGCACTCCCTAAGTAATTAGAAAAATACTGTCAGTATTTTGGGTTCCGTACGATCTTGCAATGACGTCCTTGTAGGTAGTTCCAAAAGTCGAATACATCTTTAAGTCCATCGTGAAATAAGTAGAGTACCGCATGCGCACGGGTCCACGTGACAGCGCTGGTCTTGGCGCGCGGGAAATACTGTTGATCGGGAAATAGTAGAAACCGAGGTGTAATGTGTTCCGGAGTCACTCGTGAAAAATACCACAAAATTTGTTGCACCAAGCGCCATACGTCTTCTGCCGCGCCACATGTGAGACGGTGTTCGTCCGTGTCTGGTATCCCGCAGTCTACGCAGAGAGGCGATTCCGCCATGTTTATCTTGTGGAGGTGTGATCGGGTGATCTGTTTAGCATTGACTGTGATGTACCATGTGGATCGGACGGCTGTGTCCAGTGCAACCGCGTGAATCGTCTTCCACACCACCTTCCAATTAACCTGAGGGCTTTTGGTCTCCACGATGTTCGGTGGGCGCCTCTGCTGTAGGACATGGTATATGTCCCGCGTCGACTCCTGTTTCGTCGGTGGTACTGCGATGCGGACATAACTGTGTTCAATGTAAAAGTTCCCGAAGTAGTAGAAGGGTGGGGGTATGTCTTGCGTCGTCAGTGGGGGCATAAGGGAGGGCGGAGCGAAGGACTCCAACAGCAAACTTGTCAAACTTTCCGGGTGGTGGCGCCACAGATTGAAGTGTGAGCTGACGTACAGGGCCACAGCTCTGTCGTGGACATGGACTAGACCAAGACCTCCCCTTTCTGGGGGAAGGGTCAGTGACTCATAACTGACTTTGAAGAGCATGCCTGTACTGACGTAGGCTCCGAATGCCGCTAATAGACGTCGAGCCATCAGTAACGGTATCGGAAGAACACGTGCTATGTGTGGAAGGCGCGATGCGAGGTAAATATTGACGAAGTGTGTCCTTTGAAGAATGTCGAGGGTCCGCAGACGAAGGTTGAAGATCTGGACCCGAATTTGTTGTAATAAGCGGCGGTAGATAAGAGTCGCAGTGCGCCGTATGTCGTCGTGAAACTCTATTCCGAGACATTTGATAGTGCCACGAAGCTGTAGGGGTTCGACACACGCTGGGGTCAACCCGTCTCCTATGGCCATGGCGACCGATTTGGCGACGTTGAGACAGCTGCCGGAAGCCACACCGTACGTGGTAATCCATTCTAGTGCTCTGTTGACATCGTCGCGATTGCGGAACACGAGAACCAGGTCGTCTGCATATGCTGTACAGTGAAATGTGACGTCACGCAGGGTAAGACCGGTGAGGCGTTGACGGAGGCCACAGAGGAGCGGTTCCAGTGCCACAGCATATAGTAACGTCGACAAGGGGCAGACTTGACGCACGGAGCGGAAAATCGGGAGGGACTGCGAGAGACGCCCGTTAACGAGCACTTTGGAAGTCGCCCCTCGGAGGAGGCGCATCACGACGTCTGTGAATTGCTGTGGGTACTGCATGTGCTGGAGAACGGACGTTAGGTACGCGTGATCCACTCAATCAAAAGCTTGGCTAAAATCTAGTGATGCCAGCGGATGTTGTTGATACCCCCTAGGGAAGTCTGATCTGGCGAGATGACGTAAGGTAGGGTCGGTCGTAGACGGTTTGCTAATAGTCTGGTGAATATCTTCATGTCGCAGTTGACGAGTCATAGCGGGCGGTAATCTTGTATTCGAGCCCCACCTTTAGGTTTGTGAACCGGTATAATTATTCCTTCTACGAAGGTCGCAGGGAGCGGCACCGCGGGGGACATAAGCTCCCGACAGATGTCTGTTAACGTGGGAGCCAGTAAATACTGGAAAGTTCTATAAAACTCCACAGGGAGCCCGTCGGGCCAGGAGACTTATTCGCCGCTCCTTTACCGATGGCGTCGATTACTTCGTCTTCCGTAATGTCGTTCAATAATTCAGTTTGTAAATCCTGTGGTTCAATGCCGTAAACCAGTTGTGAGACTGCTGTCACCGTCGTCGGGTCGGAACATTGAACAGAATAAAGTCGTGTGTAATGGTCTAAGAAGGCTGCAGCAATATCGCGTTGTGTGGTGTGATGACGGCCGTCCTCAGTGGTGATGGCATGTATCAGCGCCCGTCTTCGCAGTGTACGTTCTCGGATGACGTGGTACATGGTGGGTCGTTCTGTTGCGAGTCTGTCTTGTGTTCGCCCACGGACGATCGTCCCTTCGAGGTGTCGGCGCATATGGGCTACGATCTGTGCTTTCACACGCTGAACTGTCAACTGTCGTTCCGGTGTGGGTGGCAAGGTGGCGCATTCGCGAAGGACAGTGAAACAAAAATCAAGGGTCTGCCGCCTCCAAGCCGCAGTCTCACGACCATACGTAATAAAGATTCGCCGTAGGGCCGGCTTGGCGCAGGTTAACCACCAACTACACGAGTCTTCGATGGCGCGTCGACAATCCGGAGAAACGAGATGAGCAAGGTTTAATTTCCAGGGATGTCGGCTGCGCCACACCCGTTGGCGACGAAGGGTGACGGTACATATATAGGCCTCGTGATCAGAAAAGGCAACTGGCCACACCTCCGCGTCACTCACTGTTGCCGCGAGAGAACGGGAGACGTAAATCCTATCGATGCGACTAGACGAGTGACTCGTGAAATGGGTGTATCCCGGTCTATTTCCTCGGAAATGTTCCCATGTATCTACCAGCTGGAGATCGCTGATGGGTGTCCCAAGTTCGGGGCACGGTGAATGGCGTGGCAGCTGATCTTTAGGTGCTTGGGTGCAATTGAAATCGCCCCCTAATATCAAGTCATCGTGCCTGCCCTGAAAAAGCGGTGCTATTCCTTCTTCGAAGAAGAGCGATCGGTCACGACGGCGATTCGCTCCGGAAGGGGCGTACACATTGATAATTCGGACGCCTTGCACCGTTACGGCCATTCCTCTAGCGTCGGGGAGATAACGGACCTCGTCCGCCTCGAGGCCCTCTCTGAGGAGAATTGCGACTCCACTGTTAGTTGGCGAGGCGTGGGACACATGAGTCGTATAACCATACATACCCAGGAAATCGGCGACGAAGACTTCTTGGAGAAAGACAATGTCAACGTCTGCTGCATTGAGCATGTCTTGGAGCAGCGACAACTTCGTACGTGTCCGAATGGTGTTAATGTTGATGGTCGTTAAGCGATAGGTCTGTAGATCGTCTCCTGCGGTGAGGGCCGCCGTCAGTGTCGGCGTAAAAGGTGGGGCCTGTGATCTGCTGGCCGCGTCCGCGCCGTCATCTGTTGCTACTCGGGAGGGGCCAAGGTGTGGGAGGAGAGACCCCTCTCCTCATCCACCACAGCGGCAGTAGAATCGTCTTCAATGTCATCCGCCCAAGATCCGCAAGTTAACGGTGGCTGCGGTAGAACACTTGTGGGCTGAGTGACTAAGGGTGAATCCGCAGTTGTTCCTGGTTGTGTACTAACGGCGGGCACTGTGCTGGCCATCCGTTTGTCCGAGAGAGCGGAATCGGGTTTGTCAAAATCAGACAAAGTGACAGGTGAGGGCGATCTCGTGTCATCCATTTTCCTCGTCGTTTCGTCGGCCGTCCGGTCGTCAACTGGAGAAGACGTCCGTTGGAGGCAATCGTCTGAGGGTGTGCGACGTCGCTTTTTATGTTTTCTCGGTGACCTTTGTTTGCGGACGTGAGTTTCTGTGTCCGAAAGAGTTTGTGGTTCCCGTATAGCACCCCCCTGAGGTAGAATGGCAGAGGTCGGTACAACCCTAGCGTCGAGTTCCATTCTCTCGTCCGAATCTTCATGTGGTGTCAATGGGCGGCGTTCTTCGACCTCTGCAGACACCGTAATGGTGTTGGTCAATCCAGGACCGGCGACAGGTGCGCATTCTAACGCTTCCTGTCTTCCGGGGGGAGGGGGGGGGTTGTCGTCTGTCATGACGGTCGGTCGTGTCACTTCTGCAAATTGAGTGGGACGGCCGTGAGCGTAGGAAGTGGTGTCGTGTCATGCAATGGAAGTTGTGTAACCCGACGTTGAATACACGCCGAGCGCACATGACCATCCTGGCCGCAACCAGTACAAGTACGAGGTTGTCCGTCGTACATTATTATTGCTCGACAGCCACCTATGACTAAGTAGGGCGGCACATGTTTCGTTAATTCAATTTTCACTTGTCGGACGCCGGTGAGGACCTGGTACGTCTCGAAGGTGTTCCATTTTTCGGCCACGTGGCTAATTACCGTCCCACAAGGGCGGAAAGCTGAGGTAACGACGTCCGGTGGTACTTCGAAAGGGAGTTCGAAGACTCTTAGCGTGCGTAATCCTAGTCCAGCATGGTCAACAGTAACCATTGGAGTGTTTGAAGAGTGTTCGCGCATCTGTTCACAACTGCGTGACATAACTCGTCATCGACCATCTTGACGTAAAC
The DNA here is from genome assembly GCF_021461395.2 of Schistocerca americana. Taxonomy (NCBI): domain Eukaryota; kingdom Metazoa; phylum Arthropoda; class Insecta; order Orthoptera; family Acrididae; genus Schistocerca; species Schistocerca americana. Next base: position 956,542,423 of record NC_060119.1, on the reverse strand, counting down.
GAAGCTACTTGTGATGGATAGGTGGATACCGATGATGTGCTGTGTTGGTATTTGAACTTCGTCACGGATGAATCGTTCACTTCAAATGCTCGTGGTCGTGCGTAGTCGGGCTGGAAGCTGATCTTGATGATAGCTTTTCTGTACGAATGAACCATGGCGACTCAGTGTTAACGGACGCGAATATTTGCTGAGGCGAGGAAGTAAACAAACTACGCGTGCTCGCGACTCTGCGGAAAGGGACGTAAACAAGACGTCCTCGCCGCTCACCGGCCGAAAGCAGACTGACTACTAGCTGCCACATTGCTATAACAGCTCCAGAAGTCAAGAACAATTCCTCCAGAACTTCTGCATTCCACAGCGCTGTGGGATAATGCATATCGCCAGGTCAGTACTTATGAAAGACAAACAGTTATACCTTTTATTTTGCACTGCATGACGTTTTCAACAATCCGATAGCGCAATAGAGTAGCTCAAGTGGAAAGGAACATTTCCTATTTTAATTTCTGCATCCTGCACTGTTTGCAGTTCTGTGTTGGTGGCAGTTACGTGATTTTATTTTGGTGATTACAAAATGAAGATGAATGCATGCACTGGGTAGCCGAGGCAGCTAGTTCATGGTGATTCGATCGACCAATTAAATGAATTTACTGAACATGCTGCAAATTGATACAGGGAGCCTGTGTGTCAGAATTCTCAACCAGTGTGGTACAATGGCGTTATGATAGAAAAATCAACCGCTGTGAAGTGGATTTGGTGGTCTGTTGGGCTGATGGTAGCTTCATATATCTATGGACTGGGTTCGATTCCAACTTCGGTCAATGATTTTAGATAGGGAGAGACAGATTCCATTCTCTTCTGGCTACACCAAGTGAAGAAGATATAATGGCATTGTGGTCCGAAATTCACATTAAAAATGATATTTCCTCTCTACCAAGTAGCCGTTAGGCTGAGCCACTATAAAGTCTTGAGTGGCGACATGTAGAAACTCTATCACCAGTAACCTTTCTTATACTAGTTATTTATTTCTAGTGACGAAACAAACGCTATGTAGGCTAACAGGACACTTATTCCATTTTTTATCTGAGCTTCTGTGTGTCTATAAAATTGGTTCTGAACTGGGAATGCAACTAAAGACCGCACTTAACGCTGAATTTGATCCCTTCGTGACAATACAGCTCGGCTACAGTTTGTTGTTTGTTCAAAACTCCATATTCCTCAACATCTCCACACATTCCGCGTGAATGGTTTCGAATCCTGGCCCGGCACTAAAGATTTCATTATGTATTATCAAGCTCTAGCATGAGAACACCTATCTGCTGGTGGATAATAATTTCGATTTTTAATGTATTTTCATTCGTTGTCAACACTAATGATATTTGACGTTTTTGACTCCCAGTGAGACACAGAACTATTTGCGAGATCAAGATGTTATTCCGAGCTGCTGGTGGAGAAAAATTCGGTAGCTGACGTCTCTTTGTGTGTAGTCAACAACGATATGCGTGGAGCTCTATTCCCAGTCAGCACTGAACTCTTCGTCATATTATTTCTAGTTCAAACGTGCTCACATGTCGCTGCTGGTGCAACAAACCCATATTTAACGTTCGTTTTCTCTGTAATATAACAGCGATAGGTGCCGGGTTGGAGTCCTGAGAAGGAAAAAATTAATGTTTCGTCTCGTCATTTCAGTTAAAACATCTAGCTACTGCCGAGAGAATCCGATATGTCACAGTTGATTGTGCTTCGATATCTATCTTATTAGGTTCTGGGTTCGAATCCTTGTCCAACACAAAGCTTTACCTCACGGCATTTCAAATAAGTTACTTGTTAAGAAGCAATATTTAACATCTCCCGTAGTTCGTTAACAGGGACAATAGGTGCTGGGTAGGAATTCACGTCCGTTAAAAATGTTTGCGTTATGTAACTTAAAATTGAAATTTGCTAACTGATACTGTCTAAAATCGAGGTATATCACTCTCTGTATGCCTGATCAGGAATGACTCTTAGTTTCCGTCAGTCACCAAATCTTTGCTTACTCTGCATGACCTGAGTTTGAATCCATATGCAGAACGAGACGGTTCGTCGTGTCATTTGAAGTTCATACATATTCTCAACTAGCTGCTCGTGAGTAACTTAAATTTTTAATGTCATTTTGTGTTAAATAATAGGTATGGTATGTTACTTTGAAGAGGAAATCATGAATACGACGAACTTACTACGTGCATTACCTATCTGACGCAATAATGAGAGTGGCAACATTTCAGGTATGTCATTTATTGTAATAAATGTGAGCTTACAAGCCTTAAGGACAGTGTTATCTGTGATTAGGTGTTCCTTGATATTTGTAGTATCATAGTATTACTTTACATCTTGAGTTATTGCGATACAGAGCAGTGTTTTCTAGTGGTGACTTGTTGGAACCATTTTCAATAGTCAAACGACTGTACCGAGGACCGATTAGAGGACCTGCTAGACAGCTGCGTTATGTGGGTTGCAAGCGAATCAGGCGAAATACCATTCAGGTCGTTCGGATAAAAAATGGCTCTGAGCACTATGGGACTCAACTGCTGAGGTCATTAGTCCCCTAGAACTTAGAACTAGTTAAACCTAATTAACCTAAGGACATCACAAACATCCATGCCCGAGGCAGGATTCGAACCTGCGACCGTAGCGGTCTTGCGGTTCCAGACTGCAGCGCCTTTAACCGCACGGCCACTTCGGCCGGCTCGTTCGGATACTTTTGAGCATGACTGTACATGAATAACAGCGGCCCTTCAAGAGCCCGTCTCATTTTTACTTATGCGCGTAAGTGAAAGTGATAAGAAAAGACAATATCTCTGAGAGAAAGAATCATGCTGATAAATTAAAAGTAAATAAATTATATATACACTCCTGGAAATTGAAATAAGAACACCGTGAATTCATTGTCCCAGGTAGGGGAAACTTTATTGACACATTCCTGGGGTCAGATACATTACATGATTACACTGACAGAACCACAGGCACATAGACACAGGCAACAGAGCATGCACAGTGTCAGCACTAGTACAGTGTATATCCACCTTTCGCAGCAATGCAGGCTGCTATTCTCCCATGGAGACGATCGTAGAGATGCTGGATGTAGTCCTGTGGAACGGCTTGCCATGCCATTTCCACCTGGCGCCTCAGTTGGACCAGCGTTCGTGCTGGACGTGCAGACCGCGTGAGACGACGCTTCATCCAGTCCCTAACATGCTCAATGGGGGACAGATCCGGAGATCTTGCTGGCCAGGGTAGTTGACTTACACCTTCTAGAGCACGTTCGGTGGCACGGGATACATGCGGACGTGCATTGTCCTGTTGGAACAGCAAGTTCCCTTGCCGGTCTAGGAATGGTAGAACGATGGGTTCGATGACGGTTTGGCTGTACCGTGCACTATTCAGTGTCCCCTCGACGATCACCAGTGGTGTACGGCCAGTGTAGGAGATCGCTCCCCACACCATGATGCCGGGTGTTGGCCCTGTGTGCCTCGGTCGTATGCAGTCCTGATTGTGGCGCTCACCTGCATGGCGCCAAACACGCATACGACCGTCATTGGCACCAAGGCAGAAGCGACTCTCATCGCTGAAGACGACACGTCTCCATTCGTCCCTCCATTCACGCCTGTCGCGACACCACTGGAGGCGGGCTGCACGATGTCGGGACGTGAGCGGAAGACGGCCTAACGGTGTGCGGGACCGTAGCCCAGCTTCATGGAGACGGTTGCGAATGGTCCTCGCCGATACCCCAGGAGCAACAGTGTCCCTAATTTGCTGGGAAGTGGCGGTGCGGTCCCCTACGGCACTGCGTAGGATCCTACGATCTTGGCGTGCATCCGTGCGTCGCTGCGGTCCGGTCCCAGGTCGACGGGCACGTGCACCTTCCGCCGACCACTGGCGAAACATCGATGTACTGTGGAGACCTCACGCCCCACGTGTTGAGCAATTCGGCGGTACGTCCACCCGGCCTCCCGCATGCCCACTATACGCCCTCGCTCAAAGTCCGTCAACTGCACATACGGTTCACGTCCACGCTGTCGCGGCATGCTACCAGTGTTAAAGACTGCGATGGAGCTCCGTATGCCACGGCAAACTGGCTGACACTGACGGCGGCGGTGCACAAATGCTGCGCAGCTAGCGCCATTCGACGGCCAACACCGCGGTTCCTGGTGTGTCCGCTGTGCCGTGCGTGTGATCATTGCTTGTACAGCCCTCTCGCAGTGTCCGGAGCAAGTATGGTGGGTCTGACACACCGGTGTCAATGTGTTCTTTTTTCCATTTCCAGGAGTGTATATATATATATATATATATATATATATATATATATATATATATATATAACGTACCAAATGCCACCGACGTCACAAGTTGCTAAGCTCACACACGACCGATTACGGTCTGTATATTAGCCCATTATGAAGTGTATCTGAAGCTGCTAAATATGATATGATGAGTACAGAAATATTATTTTACATAAGAAGAGATGGCAAGCGAAGCTTACATCTACGGCATAAGTGCAGAAAGGATGCGGCTTACGTTATGCTGCAGAGAACAACCATCAGATGATAAAAACAGGAGAAGTCAAACTGTTTTAAAAATGTAAGATTCGCGCTCAGTGATGTCATGAGAAAATGAGCGTGTCGTAATCGTAAAAACTTCTGTTCACATGCTTTAGCTTAAAATAGATATTTTCTGATGTGTTTCAGAACTAGAACGGCAAGCTCTTTAAATAAAATTATTTGGGATTAATAAAAGTACAAAATAGTTTCAGTGGAGGGGGAGTCATGAAAAGCGTAAAGATACGACCTCTCCAACGAGTAAAATTATAACCACAGGGACGTGGTGTACACATCGTCTATTCCTTTGAAACTTATATTTACAGCCGACCCGTGTGGCCGAGCGGTTGTAGGCGCTACAGTCTGGAACCGCGCGACCGCTACGGTCTCAGGTTCGAATCCTGCCTCGGGCATTAATGTGTGTGATGTCCTTAGGTTAGTTAGGTTTAAGTAGTTCTAAGTTCTAGGGGATTAATGACCTCAGAAGTTAAGTCCCATAGTGCTCAGAGCCATTTGACCCATATATTTACAATAAATAATCTACCGCTCCGAACTTGTGGTGACCTTTAAGGGAAGTTGTCAAAAACTGGGGAGGAGGGGTGCCAGATATACAAGAAACTGATCTTCTTTAATTGAATTGCTCGTTAGCGTTTTTCCTTGGCATTTGTAGTCTCAGGTATACTAGATAATGGCCTAATATAATGGACGGAACCGGTCGTTTCTGGACTTACTAAGGTGGAAATTACGCAACTGCAGCAGCTTTCCATTAACTGAAAAACAGTTGCGGAATCAGCATCACCTAAATGTGGAGAAATTAATATTTTGCGGTTGTTGTAGTTTCCAACTTCTTTGCTTTTTTTGTTTTTTTTTGTTTTACCAAGTGCTTTATCGTAGGGTAATGAATCTCTTCACCTATTTACGCATAGTGTATTACGTTTATCTCCGTTCGTTGCCCAGCCTCTGTAGCCGAGCGGTTCTGGGCGCTTCAGTCTGGAACCGCGCTGCTGCTTCGGTCGCAGTTTCGAATACTGCACCGGGCATGAATGTGTGTGCTGTCCTTAGGTTAGTTAGGTTTAAGTAGTTCTAAGTGTAGGGGACTGATGACCTCTCATGTTAAGTCCCATAGTGCTTGGAGCCATCTGAACAACTTTCCGTTCGTTGTTAACTGCCAGTTCCTGCAATAATCGATGATTCTCTGCAGGTCTTCCTGCACTGTGCTGCATATTTCTGGCTTTGACAACAGCGTCGTCTCGAAAAAGCTTCGTGGATCTTCCGCCGTTATCCGCTATATCATTTATAAATACTATAAACAGAAACTGCCCTACTTCACGTTCTTTCTACAGTGCAGGATTCACGTTTACATCTGTCGATTTTGCCACGTCAAGGGCTAAGCATGGAGTTATATCTCCTAAAAAGTATGTGTCCAATCAGATCCAGTACCTGGTAACCCCATATTTTGTTTGCTAAATGACAGTGCCAAACTGTATCGATATCTTCCGGAAACCAAGGGATACGGTATCGCTTCAGTTATCTTCCTTACATTCGTCTGCTTAGTCTGATAGTTTAGCTCTCATTATTGTTCCCTGACTATTCACTCATAACTAGTGTTAATATTTGCGGATATAAGATGATGATTTGATAATAGTAATCCCTTTATCACCTGCTTCTTGAAGTGTGTGGATATTTCACCTCATATAGCTTGCATACAAGATGGAATAGTTTTATCCTGGCTGGCTTCTCCAAGGACATCAATAATTCTGAGGAAATGTCGTCTACTCTAGTTGCCTAATTTCCACTTAGGTCTTTGAGTCTTCCGTCAAATTTTCTCGCATTGTGATATCTTTCATCTTATTTGACTTCCTCTGCTCTATGTACGATACTGTCTTCAAATTTGTTTCCACTGTATAGATCCCCTATGTATTTCCTCAGCCTGGTTGGTACGGATTTTTCATCTGAACTCCTAATATTCATACAAGTGCCTCCTCTCTCTTTCGAAAGGTCTGTTCGGTTTTCCTTCACACTGCATTTATGTTTACCATAGTCATCAGTGCTTCTACATTCTTACATTGTTCATCTAACGGTACCTGTCTTGCCAGTTTTCACTTCTCGTCAATCTCATTTCTTAGATGTCTGTATGCCCTTTTGCCTGTTTGATTTGCTGCATTTATATATTTTCTTCTCTCGTCAATTACATTCAATATATCATGCATGAACCACGGATTTCTCATAGATCTTCTCTCTTGTCCTATTTGATCCTTCGATGTCTTTAATGTTTCATCCCTCAGAGCTACCCATTGTTCCTCTATAGTGTCTCTTACCCTGTTTCAGTCAGTAAATGACTAACACTCATTTGAAATTCTCAACAACATGTGGTATTTTCCACTTAACCAGATTCCATTTCTTAATTTCGTAACTTTCTGCAATTTTTTAAATTTTAAATCTCCTGTTCAGAATCAAGAAATTTTAATCAGACTCAATATTGGCCCCGAAAATGTTTTTCAGTTCAAAACCTGATTTCGGAATCTTACCATAGCGTTACCTAGATGAAACATTCTGGAGTCACATTATTAATTTGTCAATATTTCTTTTCGCGACAGCAGCCTTAACAGTTAACTGTTTCTCATACTGAAGCAGACAAGTGAACATGTGGCGGAATACTGAATCGTGATAATTTATGAAACAGCGACTTTCAATGTAGCATTTGAAAAGCATATTCTCTGATAAGCTGTTCCATAATTATACAGTGAAAGGCATTCCAAAAAGCATTCCAGAAAGCAAAACCCCGAGTTCACCTAGACAGCGAATATGTGAGATACGTGCAAATTACGTGCCTCAGTCGGAGACTAGAATGTGGCTAAGAACAGCACGCCGAGCTAGACTCAGCGTGTTTGGAGTATCGATTGCTGCCCCACACCCTGGTCCTACCACTGCCTCGGTGTAAGAAGGGTATTCTGAAGCTCGAAGCGGCTCTGACCACGTTATTGGGTAATCCATCAGCGTCCTTAGAGAAGGATCGGCAGGATCTCCTGACGACGTCGTCTGAAACTGCTGCTCTAAGCTGGAGAATCTCCCCTAGTAGCCACTTCCTTCTTACTTCAGGGCTGTCCAGGTTTAGCTTCATCTAAGCAGCGTCGCCACAACACTATACGATGTGTAAAATGTTATGTACGAGCTATCATTAACTGTCTTGATATTTATTTGCAAAATGGCTCAAATGGCTCTGAGCACTATGGGACTCAACATCTTAGGTCATAAGTCCCCTAGAACTTAGAACTACTTAAACCTAACTAAGCTAAGGACATCACACACACTCATGCCCGAGGCAGGATTCGAACCTGCGACCGTAGCAGTCCCGCGGTTCCGGACTGCAGCGCCAGAACCGCACGGCCACCGCGGCCGGCAATTTATTTGCATTTCCCGGCCAATTCCTAAACAATTATTTAAACCTTCTTTTGAATATATTTCTACTCATTTCAATACAGTTTTCTGGCTTTTCATTAGTTTGTATAGGACGAAAAGATTGTTATTGAAATATATAAAGTAAAAGTTTATCATCCTATTTTTATCGAGCGTATTGGAGCACATTCTCTGATGACGGACCATAGAGGATTCTTGTTGTCCCGCATTATGAAGCATCCAGGTATTCATCTCGAGAGATATAAGTAAACTACAGGAAATCCTTAATACTGATGACTCCGCTCTTTCGATTATGTACTCCGAGCAAACGTCTTACTTTCTACTGCCTCGATTCTCTATCCTCACCCGAGGCGAGTTTCCCAATTCCTTTTCAGATGTAGAATTTATCGTGATTCCTTACCGCGTAGAGGTTAGGTAAGAAGTATTAGAGAGAAAAATAAAAACATTTGGATCTATTACGTTCAACGATTTCCATTGAAAAGTAACAACATATGTCAGAAATTGATAGTACCAAGCTGAAGATCATTATTTGAATCAGTAATCTGTAATACCCACTGCACTTAGTGACGGTATCTGAACTGTCAAGATTCGGTGCGACGTCTTTCAGTTGTTGCAATTAAACTTTTGGAAACTATCCGGCTTTTCCTTTCAGTCATAATCTGTACACAATAAACCATGAGAAAAGTAAAAATGTAACTCTTTAAACATCGAGTTGAAGCATACAGGCCGGCCGGAGTGGCCGAGCGGTTCTAGGCGCTACAGTCTGGAACCGCGCGACCGCTACGGTCGCAGGTTCGAATCCTGCCTCGGGCATGGATGTGTATGATGTCCTTAGGTTAGTTAGGTTTAACTAGATCTAAGTTCTAGGGGTCTGATGACCACAGATGTTAAGTCCCATAGTGCTCAGAGCCATTTGAACCATAGCATACTGGCGCCAACACTGACTCGAAACTGTGCTTTGGGGAATTATGTCTTATACTAACGTATTAAATAAGAATATTGTCTCAGCAGTGTTTCGAGGTACATAGACTGTGGAAGATGTGGTCTGATAACCAGCCTACTCATTACTTCATGCTGTATTAGCTTTCCTCCCTTAATCCTTTCGTACTATAATTGTCGTCGCTACTTGCTTTGCCGTTAGTAATGAAATCCTGAAGTTACGCATCATACAGTGTCCATATCTAATGGATTGTTGAGTCGAAGATAAAACTTACTCATGCTCAGAATATAGTTACATTTTCTCTTGCTTTTCGTAACTGAGTCTGTCACTGCATGATCACTGTTTCACCCCGTTCCCCAAGGGATGTTCTCTAAGTCAAGCAGTTTTGATGTGGGCGAATTGTGGAAGGAACTTATAGTGCAGATCGAGAATTCAGACACAAGCAAGTAAGTGGGCCCAATTTACTCATGTTCCAGATTTTTTGGGTGATAGCATTTGGAACAGTAGTGTACTGTGAATTGAGTATTTTGAGATAAAGAACGAATGGACTGAAATGAAAAAGCAGTTCACTGTTTAGCAGGGATTTGCGATTTGTTTAATGCAACTTTTATCTGTTATTGATGTGGAACAACAAGAGTGTGATTATTTTCAGAAATAATTGCAACCAGTCCTCTACTGTAATTGTACAGCTTTTATTTTACCATGGCCGCTTTCAAGTCGCTTAGTTAATCATTATCAGATGGTACACAGTTTTAGTGATTCTTTGCAGCATTGTGTGTGTCGCTGTGTAGTTGTTACAAGACAGAAAAGTCGAATACCGCACCACATTCATCGCTTACTTATTGCGCTTTTTATGTCATTTTACAGCAACACAATGATCCTCACAATCTTACAAACAATCACTAAAATCTATACACCTTCTGATGATGACTCGAGAGACCGGTTATGGTCAAATAAAATTTGTACACAAAAGGCTCTTGATTGCAGTTATTTCTGGAAGCCTTCATTTACTTAACGTATGTGTGAGCAAAATGCAGTATCCGAAAAGTCGGACGAATGAGTGTTCTGCACATAGTTCTCGCCGTAGGATAGTTCTCATGGTAGAATGTGAGAAGATGGTGGTGGATAGTGTTGAAGAAGATTCATTGCTACGCACACATCTAAAAGTACGTTGTGGAGACCACTTGTGGAAGGAAACTTCTACACGAATCATAAACAAAGTGTGCCAGCAACAAAACGAAATTATTTTAGACCCAGAGTTCAGTTCCTTGAAAGGACTATCCAGTGGAGGGCTATAGCGCAGACTGCATCTTGTTTCAACCGCTCACTCGTGAGGTCACTGAATCATGACGTGGTTTTGAACTTTCATGGTGGCCATGTCTGAAGAGGTAAAAGACCATACGCCATGCTCGTCTCATTTCCCCCGCAGTTATTCTGTGTCAAAATTTGCGATGGAATAGTACAAAATCTACTAACAGGATCTGAGTGATACGAGTTGTGTGGAGTTCATTCGAGATATGCAACTACGTTTCCTCTTTTTAACAGGTCGTCAGAACTTCTCTCTGATTTGGTTGTTCTACACCCAACAGATTATCAACAATCAACAACGTTTGCTACCAAGTGAAGTTATTCAGTCATTTCATTCACCCGGGGCAATTGCCATTGAACAAAATTAGAGACAAATATTATCGTCGTTCAGAAACTCAGCTGGTTCTACATCTGCATCCATACTCCGCAAGCCACCTGACGGTGTGTGGCGGAGGGTACCCTGAGTACTTCTATCGGTTCTCTCTTCTATTCCAGTCTCGTATTGTTCGTGGAAAGAAGGATTGTCGGTATGCTTCTTTGTGGGCTCTAATCTCTCTGATTTTATCCTCATGGTCTCTTCGCGTGATATACGTGGGAGGGAGCAATATACTGCTTGACTCTTCGGTGAAGGCATGTTCCCGAAACTTTAACAAAAGCCCGTACCGAGCTACTGAGCGTCTCTCCTGCAGAGTCTTCCACATCTCCGTAACGCTTTCGCGATTACTAAATGATCCTGTAACGAAGCGCGCTGCTCTCCGTTGGATCTTCTCTATCTCTTCTATCAACCCTACCTGGTACGGATCCCACACTGCTGAGCAGTATTCAAGCAGTGGGTGAACAAGCGTACTGTAACCTACTTCCTTTGTTTTCGGATTGCATTTCCTTAGGATTCTTCCAATGAATCTCAGTCTGGCATCTGCTTTACGGACGATCAACGTAATATGATCATTCCATTTTAAATCACTCCTAAAGCGTACTCCCAGATAACTTATGGAATTAACTGCTTCCAGTTGCTGACCTGCTATTTTGTAGCTAAATGATAAGGAATCTATCTTTCTATGTATTCGCAGCACTTTACACATGTCTACATTGAGATTCAATTGCCATTCCCTGCACCATACGTCAATTCGCTTCAGATCCTCCTGCATTTCAGTACAATTTTCCATTGTTACAACCTTCGATCTTTCCCTTTATTCCCTCCGGTACGTATATGTCGTTTATGGACGCTTCAGGAACTTAAAAACGGATTCTTTTAAATATATCAGTGTTGTGTTATCATGGTATTCTCGATATATGACATCAGTTTATCGGTCTCACGTGCTTAGTTGAAGAACTACAGTCCGTTCTCCACCGAGACGGATTGTTAATAAATTCTTACCATAATTTAACATGACAAATGTCATTCGATTTCCTTAGTGTTTATCAAAATTCGAGAAAAACCTGGGGAATATATGGCGTAATGTCAACACCATCAGAAAATATATATGGCTACAGTAGCATCGAATGGAAACTAAACACTTTTATCTAGAATTCAGAGTACAACGAATGTAAAACGAGAATACTGAAATACTGACAGTAATATGCAGCTTTAGTAACCTTTTCTTTCTTTCAACTTAAGATAACAGTAAAAACTGTACAGCCTTGGAAGTCATGCTGGTGTTAGAAATTAGGTAACTAAAAATTTAAGATATTTATTTAGAACCGTGATTAAACATAACTGGAGTAGGTTAATTTCTGGCGGTCCTGTGGACGCAGAGTGGAGAAAGGGGACAGACGGTTGAGGGAGCTCGTGGAGGACGGACAAATGAGAAAATATTTCTGGCGTTCTTTGCATTCAGAGAAGAAAGAAGTACTTTAAATCTTTCTGTCGGTCCCGCCGGCTACGCAGGCTTTCAAAGGACACTTTTAGGAGACCAACAAGGACATTTTAGTTTAAAGCAAAAATATCAGTTACAGAAATGACACAATTATTAAGATTTCTCAGAGTACAAAGGAAAATAACCGGGAAACGAATATTTGCTTTTTACTGCTTGCAAAGCTTCTGGATACGCATTCATCTCATCTCTGTACTGCATATCTCGACAACAAGTTAGCTATTCTACACAAATTGCGGTCGCTCATGAAGCCACCACACGTTGCTTCTCTTGTTGATATAACATTTATACAAAGTTCGTAGGAGGCATAACAACAACTTAAATGCCAAGATGTCCAAACGTTGCTCAGAATGTTCATGAAAATAAACTACTTCGCTCCCATTAGTCTATGATACAGTCAAATAAATTCGTACAACATATGTTAACCAGTACAGTGTGCCAAGGTTCTCTGAGTTGTTTCGCAGAGTCGACGTTACAAATCAAGTAAAGTACTTGTCTGTGATAAGATTTTCTGACGAAGCACAATTAGTAAGCTCTAGTAATAGTTTACGTGTAATCTCACTAAGTGGAAAGTTGCATTTCTATTACCCTGTTGCAATAACTATTACGGGTATACTAAAATCCACACCTATCCCTTGACAGCAAATCAGTAACATTCCACCACCTGAACTGCGGCGCCAAGATGCAACCAGCCTAAAATGACTCCCCCATGACCTTCTTTTTTTTTTCTTTATTGAGTTTAGATTCTCCCTGAAGGGGGCGGGCTGGCAGCAGCTTAGTACGCCGCTCTTGAGCCTACAGAATTTGTGTTAAAAAGATGAAGATGATAAATAATAAAAGTTGGCGATAAAATCGGTGACTTAAAGGTAAAATGGCGGACACACTTTGTGTCGCAACACTTTGGACAGACGAACAACACTGAACACTCACTTAGACACTACACTAAAAAGTTGGCATAAATATGACATACCCCAGCCGAGAGCAGGAGGGGGGAAACCGGACAGATGATGTGAAAATAAAAAAGGGGGGAAGGAGAGAAAAAGCGAAGGGAGGAGGGAGGAAAGGAGCCAATGGAGGAGGAGGAGCCATAAGAGGGGTGGGGGGTGCTGAGCAGACGCGACAGGGAGTGGGGAAGGAAGAGGAGGGGAATACAGAACGACTCGGAGGGGGGGGGGGGGAGAAGGGAGGGAGGGTGTGATTAGGCGGGGAGAAAAACACAGGATGGAAGGGGGGGGGGGAAGAGGGAGCCCAGAGAAAGGATGGAGGAAAGGGGGTTGAGGGTCAGAGTTGATAGGAGGGATAAATGGAGGGAGAGAGGGCATTATCCGGGAGGTTGAGTTGATGGAAGCCACCTTGGGAAAGGAGATGAAGGGTGTAGAGATGGAGGGATGACCTTCCAATTCATATGGTGTTAAATGTCTCTCTTCCAGACCGCTTGCTTTTATCAAATTCCTTTGCGATGGTTTTGCTGCACATTCTAACTTCTTGGGTAATTCGCATGCTCTCTCGAAATTTTCCCGTCAGAGGGTTTCTTGTGCAGTGGGCTCGTACAAGTTGTCGTGGGTTTCCCTCCGAGAGCAGCGCCATGAATTGTGTGGTGACCACCCGCGAGGTGTCGCGAGTGACGCGGACTGCGACGACAGTCGCCGGGGGCGGTCGGCTGCAGGATGCCTTGAGGTGGCTGTTGCTTGTGTAGTAGCGTGGTCCGGCTTCCCATTGCTAGACGCAAATGTGTCTCGAAGAGCTCTGTTACCATCTTGAAGAGCAAATGAGGAGAGTGAGTATTTTGGAATTCTGTGGAGCGGACTCTTTTGGAGTCTGCAATAAGTTGTTGACATTGTGGTAGACTGTTGTGGGAGTCTTGTCAGCTGATCTAAGCTGTGTTCCGGTGATTTCCTTCTGCAGAGTCCTCCAGAAAGCCGTGATAAATTTTGTACTTCTTATGCCATTCACTCCTGTTTATATCTGAAAGTCGAGTTCTGTTTATTCTCATGTCAATATATGGACAGTTTTGTGGCCTCAAGTTGATCGTGTTTTGTTAACATTCTGATCAATAATTATTGCACGTAACACTTATATTTTAGTTGTTTTGGTTGCTTGTGGTGACAAATCTATGTTTCAGGTATTTCTGGTCAAATGTTCTTCTCTGTTAATGCGTTGTAAAGGCCACCTTGATGACTGATGTCACGGTAAAAACTCAGGAAGCAGCCACTTGACCACTTGATAGCGTGAATTATACCTACCTGTTATCAATTAGAACCAGGCTCTTAAAGGCTGAGTTTGAACTTGTCGTGTTGTAAGCTAGTCAATGTTTTCATTTGTCATGCTGTAAGCTAGTCAGTGGTAATTATTACTTGTTGTCAGTTACAGAAAACCGCTATTCAATTATAGGCTATTGCTACTGTTTTCTAGGAACTACCACTCTTTCTAGTGACATGTTACACCTCCTACAGGTAGATACTGTTTGAAAAGGATGTGTGCCGGAGATTTGCTTTGTTTGATATTCGTGTGTTTAATCTTTAAATTTTGAAGTGTTCACTAGCAGAAGTTATGTAATAATTGTAGCTCCTTTTAACACTCCACTACACTCTATGTATGTGACACACGGCTGAACTTGTCTGATGACAGATTTAGCCACGCAAGGACGACGTTGTCTTCCTCTCTCCTATTCCTCACGCACGTGTTCCTCAATGTGTTAGTCGAGCGTTGTTGTGCTTTCCTCGCTCTTTTGTATGTGATAGATACCCCACGTGTTTTTAAATAAGTATTTTTAAATATTTCATTTTTGATTTCAGTTTTCAATGTTCTTTGTAGTATACGCTGTGGTATCTTGTGATTATAACTATTTTTGCGAAAGTAGGTTTGTGTACCAAATACGTACTCATGTATATCTCTGATAAAATGCGTGTATTTATGTTAGTTTGACTATTCAAACTGTTCTGAGTAACTTCATTTCGTCCTAGCTATTCGAACATAATGCTTTTTTCCAAACGATAGTATTTTTGATTGACAGGTTCAAAATGCTGACAAAAATAGTATAGTATGATGTCGATAACCCCGCCGAAATCCTACAAATTCACCACCTTCATTTGGTGGCTTTGACCAGAGTGATGACGAAGAAAGTCTGCCTTCATTAGCTTCAGCTTCTGAAGGAACATCAAACTTCATTCCAGAGGTTCCAAAAGAGGAAGTTAACACCGATGCAGAAGAAAGGATTCAAAAACGCGAAGAGAACTCTGACTCTGAATGACTTTGTTCAGTGTCAGTGAACAAAATCTTTTACGCTCACCACCTGATGATGAAGACAACGAGACCTCTTCTGTTTGACTCAAAAAGGAAGGAAGAAAAATATTGGGTGTCAGATTCATCGAGCAAAACCACTTTATTCAAGTAAGAGGAGGGTCAAAAACAACCTCATAAGGCCTCGTCCCAGACGAAAAGGTGGAAGAGTCACAGATCATTCTGGAAACGTGGCTGTGTTGTTTTGATGATACCATTTTAGAAATAGTTCTAATGATCGCAAAGCAATATAGTCATAGCATCCAACGTAATCATTCACTTAACAGAGACGCTAAAAAGACCGACGAAACCGAGATAAGTACATTTATTGGCCTTCACTATATTGCTGTAACTTATAAAGCAGGAAAACTGATCCTTTCAGATTTATGCGCTGTTGATGGATCCGGGATTCAGATATTTCTTCTCACTGTGGGCATCAATAGGTTTCTTTTCTTAATTCGAACTCTACGATTCGCTTACAGGCAAAAAAGGAAAGAGCGAAAAACACTCGATCGCCTTGCCCCTATCAGGAACATTTTTAAAAAATTCGTGAAGACAGAAAAGAGTAGTGGGAGAAGACGCCACCATAGGTGCAGCTTTACTCAGCATATAAATTCTAAGACAGCTAAATATGGTGTTAAAATACTTGCCGTTGTCGATTCAAGCGTGTATTATACATGCAACATGAAAAGCTACGCAGGAAAGCAACCAGATGGCCCTTTCCAGGTAAGTAATAAATCTGTGGATGTCGTTCAACGCCTAATTGCCCCTCTTAGTAAATCACGTCATAATGTAACAGCTGACTACTGCTTCAGTGATGTTACTTCCTTCGCACCTTGTCAGCAAAATATCGGCTGTACTATGTGGAGACTTTTAAAAAGAACAAATGGAAAATCACGAAAGAAATCTAAGATTTGAGAAACAGAGAGACATTATCCACCGTTTCACTATGGTTTGATATGTTCTAACATTCTGCGTGGTGTCTGTTTGTTCTAAGTCGTGTCTCCCTACCACTTTCGCGCAACGACGCTCTGAGCGTGTTTTTTAGGGAATTGACTAGTTTGAACCTGGGACCTGTTGCTGGTAAGGAGACGCCAGACCACACATGACATGTAGAGTTCAGAAGAGTTCAGTGAGACTAGCGATGATATAATCAAATACTTATTGATTTCAGCGTCATCTCCACTGCACTCCCTGTAAAAGAATCTTAATACTAACTAAATTTAGTGGAAGGGGTTCAAGGCTCTCCTATTTTTAGTTAGCTAGTAAAATAACGTCGAAAAAGCAGTTAAGTTTACCATTGGAAATTTTATTCTACTCACAAAACATTGTATATAAATTGCATTATTGATAAAAGGAAATATTTTAATACAGGATGATAAAAACCAACTGCGTTCAACAAAAATGTGAACGATTGTTCCCTGAATGGGTTTCCAAGTTCTACAATGGATCGAAGGATGACCTATGCCATATTATATCTATAATCTAGTTTTAAGTTAAGTTTCATAAAAAAGAAAACTATCAAAATGGTCTACAGTGACCCTCAATTATCTTTAATTACTTATCTAACTTGTCGTAAATTACAGTGGCTGATGTGGCTTCTCAATAATTATATAACAGAAAAATCATCACGTTTCAGATATTAACTTACGTAGCAAATGTGAATACCATGAGCTTTAATTGACGATTTACACTAGTATTACGCAAAAAGGGGATGTAACAGATGAGACTTCTGCAGTTCTGAGTGAAGCTTTATGCGCGCTTATGCGGCATCGCGTGCGTTCATTACCTTGTCGGTGGTTAGTCAGCGTCAGGGAGCGGCGGTCGGCACAGCTCCACGCATCTCGCCGTCTCGGAAGCAACCCTCTTCTATCTTCTCCTTACTACAATTTACCGAAGTTGGTTTAAAAAAAACTATCTGGCTGTGTTTTCATCTGACCAATCAGGGCTTCAATGTTAACCTTAAGCTCCGCCTACAAAAATTCTGTCAATCCAATGAGAAACGTTATACTTTTCGTGGTGGGGCAATGTTTTTACAGTTTGCAACGTAACAGAGACGCGAAAAAGTCTCACGCTAAAACGTGCAGCTGGTGTGGCCCTTTTAGTGTTATCGTAAGACCTATACTGTTCTTCTGGAGGGCTGTATCTTTTGACATGGGCTGGGGGTAGTCCTGGCGGCTATTTCTCGTGGTGGGGCAATGTTTTTAACGTTTGCAACGTAACAGAGACGCGAAAAAGTCTCACGCTAAAACTTGCGGCTGGTGTGACCCTTTTTGTGTTATCGTAAGATCTATACTGTTCTTCTGGAGAGCTCTAGCTTTTAACATGGGCTGGGGGCTGGTCCTAGCGGTTACTTTTCGTGGTGGGGCAATGTTTTTTAGTTTTGCAACGTAACAGAGATGCGAAAAAGTCTCACGCTAAAACTTGCGGCCTGGTGTGGCATTTTTAGTGTTATCGTAAGATCTATACTGTTCTTCTGGAGGGCTCTAGCTTTTAACATGGGCTCGGGGGTGGTCCTGGTGGTTAGCTGGCAGCGTGGGTGTCCGTCCCTTATCGTAGGGCCTTCTAGCTTAACACGGTTCTGCTCTCGGCTTCTGTTTTCGTTCCTCCCCTTGGAACTGCGTCTGTCTCACGGTGGGAAGGTATGACATGCATTTAGGCATTCTTGTGTTAGTCTGTGGTATTCCATTTGCTCACTCGTTGATCGTATTACCTTGGTTAATTTTATGTCAGGATTTATTCGGAGCTATGTGACATACTGCCGGATTTGCTTGTCATGTCAGGGTTTTTGTGGAAGGTGTTGGATTTGCCTGACAGCTTACAATGTGCCGCACAGCAAAAAGAATAAAGAGAATACGCTTTTGATTTCTGGTAAGCATTTGACCTCAGCAATTGATGAAAGGACGTGGGGAAAAAAAGAACAGAACTTATTACGTGTTATAATACACATAAACTTGTTGTGGATATGGCTGACAAAATGTATTCTGTTTACAGAGTTCAAAGAGGCACGTCAACAGTGACGTAAGTTTCCTGGGGAACGGACGAAACGAGCCACCTCGTCGAGTTTTCGTTCGTGAGCTGGCAAAAGATCTCGTAACGTATCACTTTATTAGCTTCCACCCTTACCACGCACTATGACCTTACATGTTCGAGAACTTCTTCCTCAACATCAATTACCACAAATTTGAAGCAACTTTGAAACAACTGATACTGAAGCCCACAAACGGAAGCGCTGCCAACTCTGCTGGGACCATGAAAATAAAGTAAGACTCACCTTATATAAGACTCAACATACAGTACATGCATGCAAAGGATGTGGCCTATATTTATGCCTACTACACTCCGGCTATTTTTGTATCATTTATGTAAAATTGATTATGACAGTGATGAAAGTCATTCAGAGTGCCATTTTGTAAAAGTACGGGTTGTTGGAGACTTTTTTTATTTGCTTCTTTTTTAGTAGCCCTAATTGCACTAGTCAAGTTTAACATTTTTGTCTGAAGTTCTGTGAACTTGTAGTTTATTTATTAAATAACATTTTCAACTAGATGTTGCAAGTGTAGTTTTTTAAATGAGAAATACGGAGCATTACTTTTTTTCAGTTAACAAAATGTGTATCTCACAGATGCGAGGCGTGAACCGATGTCTGATTGGATGACGCGTGTCAACGAGTGTTAAAATCTCTTCACTGCAGTGAACTTCGATGAAACATCTCCCATAAGTTTCAATAATTTATATGGCCATTGCAAGTCATTCTTCTGGAACTCAGTCTTTGACTTATGTAGTTCTTAAGTCAGCTCCATGAAACTCATGGCACTTTTGAAATCTTATATTGTTGAGCTATAGTTAGTGTGTCAAATTTCTGGTTTCATCTTGATTTCATGTGGATCACCATCACACTGTTAAACTGTCAGTTCTTCTAGCACGATGTCAACATAAATTGTAATATGAAGTACATATCGTGTGTTATTCACTCTGTCAGATTTAAATAATTGTTTTGGGTTTTTAATATTGAAGTTCGAATTACTATGTAATAATTATTTTAAGGAAACTGAGTAGCACCATACCATTTTCCTCCAACTCCATGTCCCCTCCAGCTTCTGCCAATACAGAAACAACAAGAAATTTGACAATAAGGAAGTGTGGTGTAAAAGGTGGAATACTGCAACAATAAAACATCAAGGTGCTCGAGATCCACGTGCACAGTCTACCAATAATTTATCTGAAGATAGGTGAGAGGAGAAGACTGAACAGGACTGGAACCGGTCACGCCAGGTTCAGTGCTGTGATTCCCAAGTGAGGGCTCCGAAACTCTCCAGCTTGCGACTGGGAAACCCAGAACAAACCGTTCAGTGTACTATCAGGTATGGCCCTCTGACGAGGTATCCAGGACCATTCAGTGGCTTTATTCATGCGGCTCCCTCTGCCGTCAATTGGCTTTATCCACTAGACGTTGAATTCTAATTAAATGTATATTCTTCAATTAACACTCCTAATTTTAGAGTTCAAATGTTGTCCTCTTGCCGCGAGGAGTGGCCGCGTTTGTTGAGGCGCCATGTCACGTACAAAGCCTTACGGATGTCAAATAGATTTAAAACAATTACAACAAACCAAATCGACCACAGTGCAATAGGCCTCAGGAGGACCCAGTTGGCCGGACGGGGTGGCCGAGCGGTTCTAGGCGCTTCAGTCTGGAACCACGCGACCGCCACGGTCGCGGGTTCGAATCCTGCCTCGGACATGGATGAGTGTGATGTCCTTAGTTAGTTAGGTTTAAGTAGTTCTTAGTTCTAGGGGACTGATGACCTCTGAAGTTAAGTCCCATAGTGCTCAGAACCATTTGAACCATTTTAAGACCCAGTTGTTGACGAAGGCTTAAACGAATTAATCTGTAATGTAGCAATGAATTTTAACAGGACAGATAATGGGTAGCGTACATATCGGATCGAACAACATTAACGTACGGGAATTCATCACATGGTCGGTATAGATTATGAGTCTCAACAATGGAAGGATATCGTAGCATCTAATGTGATTCCGAGTCAATCGCTGGGCATCAAAGAGATGTAGCGTCCTAATATGCTTACACTGGTGTTAAAAATTTGCAACAAATATGCCCACGCTGGTGTTAAAAAGTTGCAACAAATATGCCCACGCTGGTGTTAAAAATTTGCAAATTCGAAAGGAACAGGCAAACTGGTAAAATATATTGGACTTGGATGGGCGTCGTGGCTGTTCATCATCAATGAAACTAAACATTGCCTCTAAAGGGAACGTGCATCGAGAGTAGAGCTGACTGACAGATGAACACAGAAGTTACCATGAAACCTAATTTATTAATGCAGTTACCGAAAGCAAGAACGTCCTTAAGTAATGTTCACTGGGTCGGTTCGATTGGGCAGACGCGTCACGGGTGCGATATCTAAGAATCGGTGGCTTTACTGAGGAGGGCGCCGAGTGCCTTTGACAGTATATAACTCCTAGGTGATCGAAGTCGATCTTCAGTGCCGCCGCGCGGGATTAGCCGAGCGGTCTAGGCGCTGCAGTCATGGAGTGTGCGGCTGGTCTCGGCGGAGGTTCGAGTCCTCCCTTGGGCATAGGTGTGTGTGTTTGTACTTAGACTAATGTTGGTTAAGTAGTGTGTAAGTTTAGGGAACGATGACCTTAGCAGTTAAGTCCCATAAGATTTCACACACATTTCCACATTTTTTTCTTCAGTGCCGACTGGAAGATGGCAACATGCCCTCACATCTCTCGAACGAATTTTGGCAAGGGCTGGTATTGACAGTGAGTGTTTTATGAGACATTATGTTTGCAGCACAGCGTTGTATCGTAGTGAAACACAAACTGTGGTAAAACTGGAATAGAAGTTAATTGAATCATTTGAGATATGGTGCTTTAGGTGAATGTTGAAAATTAGGTGTACTGGTAATGTAAGGAATGAGGAGGTTCTCCGCTGATTCGGTAACAAAAGGAGAATATGGAAAATAGTGGCAAGAAGAAGGGACAGAATGGTAAGACAACTATTAAGACATCGCGCGATAACTTCCACGCTACTAGAGCGAGCTGATGAGGGTAAGAAGTGGAGAAAGAGTTTAGAATACATCCAGAAAATAACTGAGGACGTACCTCGCAAGTACTACTCTGAGATGAAGAGTTTGGCGCTCGAGAGTAATTCGTGACGGCCCGCATCAGACCAGTCAGAAAACAGATGACACAAGAAAAGCGTATTGACATCGACCGGCTGTGAACGTTCTCTCTCATTTGTATAGGCCATGGAGGATTAGGATGGCTGTCTTTTGGCAGTCGCTATATCGTCTGCGCGTTCACCACAGTTAAGTTATTACGAGGCACTCGTTCTATGGCTGAGATTTGTACGCCCAAGATGAAAGGTCTCTATATGAGCCGTTTCGTAAACTTTTACTCAACTTTAGTTCAGTAACTAAATCATTATCACACTATCTGTGCAGTTAGTAAATTATGCCGATATAAAAGCCGTGTCTTCATCAGACACAATTTCATACATTTTCCGCCCCTACACTGACCAGATTAATGAGACCACTTGTAAAAGCATGAATAACCATGCTTTGAAGTGCCGACCGCTGCGAGACGTGTGGGAAAGGAGTCAATAAGGCTCTGAAAGGTACCGACAAGGAAGTGGAGCCATGCCGACTCCAGTTCCATGATCCGATGTACTAGGTTTCTCGCTTGAGAATCCAGGACACGAGCAGCCAAATCGAGGTGGTCTCACAGGTGAACGATTGGGTTTCATTTCGGGGAGTTTGGTGGCCATGGAAATACGGTAAACTCATGCTGGTGCTCTTCGAAACACAAACTTACGCTGCGAGCTGCATGAGGTGTTGCATTCTCCTACTGCTAGATGCCATCTTTCTGAGGTAAAAAAAACTGCATGTAGGGGTGGATAAGGACAGATGTACACCTGTGTCAGTCCATTGTACTTTCCAGGATAAATCACCCTGGGAATGCCCTCCAGGCTGGACCCTTTCGACGATTGTTGTAGGGTCTTTGGTTTCTCACCGTACATGCCGAATCCACAGCTCATGGTCTAGTAGCTAGCGTTGCTACCTAAGGATCACGGGGTCCCGGGTTCGATTCCCGGTCAGATTGGGGATTTTCTCTGCCCGGGGACTGGGTATTTGGATTTTTCTCATCATCATCATCATTCGTGACAGTGGCTCGATGGGATTGCTGGGTAAAAATTGGGACTTTGTACTGGCGCTGATGACCGCGCAGTTTAGCGCCCTAGAAACGAAACATCATCATAATCGTACATTCCAATGGCCATCCGTCCGATGGGGCACGAAAAATGCGATTCATCTGAAAATTCCACCTGTCGCCATTCAGCGGATGACAATTTGTGGTCTTGGCTTGCAGATTACAGCCTTCGACGCCACCGAATAGCAGTGAGGATGGGTACATGGACCAGTGCTTCCCGCAGAGTTCTACACGCAGCATCGTTCGCCGAACGATATCGTTAAGGACACTGTGGTAGCCCCTTGATTCATATGGGCTGTCAGTTGCTCAACAGTTGCACCTCTATCTTTCTGTACACATCTCCGCAACATTCATTCGCTCTTGTCCTCTGTGGCTCTTGGTACACCAAAGTTGGTTAGGTGTCGATTTTGGATTGCGCCATTTTGCAACGTGTGGTATAATTTAAGCCCAGTAGCAAGCGAACTGTTTCCAAACTTCACCGTCTCGGAAATGTTTTCACCCTTGGCCCGAAAGTCGATGATATTGCGTTTTTTGTGAGACAAATCGCTCCGTTGCCACGGGTTACGATAACGACTGCACTATTTTGTGCTCAATACACTCTCCACTGGTAACGTTGCCACCTGCCGTTTGTGTGTGGCTATTTCACGTTGACAACCACCATAGAAGATGGTCATATTAATGTTACTGGACCATTTATGTCAGTTTCGTAACTGGTTTACACATATACCGTAAATGTAGATTCATTTTCCTCTATCTTTCACGTCCTTGCTTATGATGTTTTGCTTTTATATTCCTATGTTTCTTTCCCAGTACTATCGCTTTTTAATGAAAGAGTGAGTGAATGTACTTGCCTATTAGTTTTTCGACGTATTTGGCTGAGAGCGTACGTAGCGTCTACTGCTGTGGCAGTTTAGCCTACTCTGTGTAGACTTGGGGTCGCCTCGGTCGCGAAAGCGTTGAAGGTGGAAGTTGTGTCAGATAAAGGAGCGCTGCCCTCACAAGCTATGGAGCTTCAAACCAGGGAAATCATTCAATGTGCACTACGCTGCTGCACAGACAACTACCTCAAGCGGAGCTATTTAGTCACGCTGCGCTATAAATGTCGTCGACGTGCGGGTTATCGCTCTACTGTCTTAAACAGCATTAAAAACGTAGGAAAGAAGATTCAAACTGCAGAGGGCGTTTCAGCCGTTCTAATATGTTAATGTATTGCTTTTACAGTCTTAGATCTTGGTAATCACGTGGTATAGTTTATTCAACTTAGCAAGTGCTAGGATATTTGCTGCTGTTCGATTTTTATAAGTAGTTGCTTTGTTCGGCCAGAACGTAAGAATATGAAAGCGTGGTGGGCAAACGGTTCTTTGTTTCGGCTAGAACTCTTGTTTTCTCAGTGTTGATGTGCGTGTGTCTGTGTTTCTTCCATTTTCATTACCTTAATTTCATTCCATAATTTCTATGCTTTTCGTACGTGTTCTTTTGTCTGTTCGATTCCACGTGTGCGTGTATGGTTTAAAGAGTCTTCAGTTCTCTGACCCGGTTTAATTTCTTTATTACCTTGCAGTAATTTTGTTATGTGAATAAATCTTTCTCCAGCATAACCATTTTCACGGTTTTTTGTTTCCCCATGGTCTCGCTTCATGTAACTCAGATCAGGTGTTTGAAAAATGCATGAGCCTTCAGTTCTTCGCCCTACAGTTCCTTTCTTTACCGGTGCGCTCTAAACTGAATTCCATCCGTGTGTGTTATAATTGATTTAGTAGTGTCCTTAAGCTATTAGCCCCTACCTTCAGCTTTTCATCCGTCCAAAATAACCTGTTATTTTTGCATGTGCACTGTGTATTGCTGACAGAGGGTTATCCCTTGCACGTTACTTATTTACCTGAAGGGGCCAGGTGCTTTTGGAGATACTTTCAGTTAATCCTTAGAATTTATTGAGTAACTGTACAAGTAACCCAGTTTAATGCACATTTTTATTAATTCAAGTCATTGTTTAGCTATTGTGCAATTTTAATTCCTTGCAATGATCTTAAGTTGTGGCTCCTCCTACAAGTAAAACGTTAAGCAAAGCTATGTATCAGCATCTACTCTTTAAAATAACACATGCTGCACTTATTCAAACAGAGTAAAAACTCGAATCGGCGTTGGGTATTAAGCTGCACAAGCAGTATCACATGAGAAATGGAAGACTTGCTCCTGAAAAAGTAATTGAATGACGAAGTCAAATGCTTGTGACACGAGGACTAGGCTGTAACCGAAATTCAAGAACTGATGGTAAGTGAGTTATAGTTCCATGTACCTACAAAAATATATCATTGTACCAGAAATAGTCCAGGAGATATGACACCAAATACTTGCGAGAAAAAGCTGCCGCATTTTGCACACGTTTCAATTTATTATTTCTAACTCTGTCCGCCTCACATTTCTCAGGCACTATCAAACTGTGCCGCAGAATTTACGAACAGAAATATATCACTGCACGACGTATATTTCTGGTGATATGACTTCAAATACTGAGATGCGCGGAAAGCTGCCACATCAGGAATGACTTTTAATTTATTACTTCATTGCTACCAACTCTGTTCGCAACACTATCGCAGACAACATCCAGATAAGCCGCAGAATATATCATTTTGCGACACATAGTTCAGGAGACACGACGTGACGAACTCTGAGATGCCTGAGAAACTGCCTTAACTTGCACGACATTTTAATATATTACTTCTTTACTACTAACTCTATTCGCAACATAGTTTATTTACAGACAGCAGGCACATATACTACTGGACGTAGTGCAGAACTACATCATTGCCCAGCACGTAGTTGAGGAGATACGCCGTCGGAAACATTAAGCTGCGTGAAAAAGAAAATGGTGAGCGAAATTTGCTTGGTGTATGGGTTAAATATATGTAAAAAAAAGTGCGAAATATGTATTAAATGCAACTCACACGTGCGTATGTGACCAAAGCTATGGGTTAAATGCTCACCCTCAATTTCTGGAACGAATCCAATGAAATCTGGTACACATATCAGTTACAATTTGAGAAAATATTCTATGGGGTAAAAATCACCCGTCTAAGATTGGGGTGAGTGTGACAACATGGAGAGGGAACTAATGACGAAGAGATGGAAAACGAAGGGTAAGGAGGAATTAGGCGCAGATTGAGGGAGGAGGTGGATACAGATAGAGGAAGGGAAATAGACAGAGAGACAAGGAATAGGAGGAGATGGACAGAGGAAGGAAAGGGGAGGAGATATCAACAGGTAAGGAAAAAGGTTCGAAGGAGATAAACAGACAGAAGGGGAGGAGGAAATGGACAGAGAAGGGAAGAGGAGGCGATGCACAGAGGAGAGGACCAGAAAGGAAAGAATAGAAGCATACCAGAGGGAGGGAAAGGAGGAGACAGCCAGAGAGAGGCGATTGTAAAAGAGAGGGGGAGGAGGAGGTAGAATTAGAGGAAAGAAGACGACGTGGACAGAGGGCGAAGGCGAAGGAGAAGATGGACAGAGGGAGGGGGACAGTAGAAGATTGACAGAGGAAAGAAGAGGACGTGGTTAGGGAGAAGGGCAGGAGGAGATGGATAGGGAGTGAGAATGGTGGAGGTGGACAGAGAAAATGGGTGGTGGAACTTGACAGAGAGAGAGCGGTGCAAGTGATAGGGAGGAAGTGCTAGTCAGGTGCAGAGGGGATGGATAGAAAGAGGAAGGAGGAGAAGGAGGAGAGGTGGATAAAGAGAGAGGCGATATAAAGAGGAGTGTGGGAGAGGTAGATAGAGAGGGAAGGAGGAGTTGGACAGACAGATGGAGCAAGAGGAGATGGACAGAGAGAGGGGGAAAGAGGAGATGGAGAGAGAGAGAGAGAGAGAGGAAGAGATGGACTAATGGAAGAAGACATGGACCTGGGCAACACCGGATTTCTGAACTAGCCCCGTATAAAATTCATGGAAATGGTAGTCAAGAGATACCCCTTCAAGTTGCTTCAGTTATAAAATACACAAACTAGAATTAAATAAATTCCCATTTACACAGCTCAGGAGCGCTGTTAGCCTCTACGAGGTTGCTTCAATAGGTGGTTTACCGTGTTTTCCTAGCCTTTCATTATGTCGTCCATTCGAGTGTATCAGTTCTTGTGTTCTACATCACAAAGATAATTCCTCCCTCTCTACGATAAGGAAGACAGCATGCAGTAATGTATATTGTCAGTCCATAGGGCACTACTTTTTGCAAACAGCAGGTCTCTGTTGATAAGAATTCGTTCAGGAAGTGGTCTCCCTGTTCATCTTCTTCATCAACGGGTTTTTCAACTGAGTCTGATGCTGAATGTTTCACAAAGCTATCCACTAACAGGTGTGTGCTACTATTGTTGTTTCAGGCTTTACATATGCGCTTCATTCATTGTCAGATGGCTGAGATTTATATGTCTTTGTGAAGGTTATTACAGAAGTTCATCCAAAACTTTTTCTAACTTATAGCGAGGATGGTACAGCAGCCAATAATATACGATGAATAACTGGTTGCAGATTGGTAATCATTATATGTTTTACGAACCATACGTTTCGCCTGATCTAGAAATCATCAGAGTGGTTGATGTTAAATGGTGTTAGGCACATGGGATACCGAGCATGAATGAAATGTAGGTCTGATCCTGATTTGTTTTCATTGGACTACGTTACATGCCTCATCAGGAACACCGCTCAATGTTTTCGAATATTTGACGACGACGTTTTCTATGTTCGGTACCCCTTGTGTCTTCACCATCTAATATCGGCCATTCTGAAGATGTCTGAATCAGGCGAAACGTGTCATTGGTAAAAAAAATAACAATCACAATCCTGGAACCAAGGCTGTTTGTTTTTTCATCGAAGTCTAACCATGTAGATTTCTTCTTATATTTGAGTAGTTGCTTTACTTTCAGCCTGCGGCCTATTGAAGTTTATGCACTTTTCTTCCGAAGCGCGCCACGTATCGCCCCTGCATCTCGACTTCAGAAAAGTGGGTGAACGGTGACATCCAAGGGGTTTTGCGACAACTTCCCACGTCAAGTGTATTGATAAACTTGGTGACACCAGACGTATATCTACAGTGCTCATTTGTTTGTTTGGTGCAGTTATTCTCGTCAGAAAACCGCCATTTAAAACGGTTAAGTTACTGTCACTGACAAACACCGCTACCGGTGCCTGTGCTATCTTCTTGGTCTGAGCCCCAAGCCGGGTGAAGACTATTAAAATCACCTTATATCATCTTTGGGTGCGCTACCGAGTTAAAGATCAAACTCAGTTGTTGTTTAGCTCCAGTCTCCCTTTGAAAACTAGCCAATGGAAGGAAAACCAGCTGGTTGGATTTGAAGCGACGTGACCGGTGTTACCACTGTAGGACAGAAACGGTTTGATAAATAGAAGGTAACAGTCCTCTGCCACCAACGTACATTTCGCGTAATTACCACGAATATACGAGAAATCAGAGCTCGTACGGAGACATACAGAAAGCCGTCTTTCCCTTGCTATTTCTGAGAGTGGAACACGGAAGGAAATCCAATAATTAAGTACCAACAGCCGTTATTTGGGTTTTATTTGCTAGGAAGCCAGTTTCGGCATTACATTATGCCATCTTCAGGCTTGCATATATCGAGTAACCCTCCTGTTAGAAATTACAATGGTTATTCGATATATGCAGGCCTTAAATCGACCAGCCGAAACCCCGCACTCCAGACATAGGATGTAGTTACATTTACGGAAGGAAATGGCTAGTAGTGGTACATGGTACCCTCCGCCACGGAACGTACTGGGGCTTGAGGAGTGTGTATGTCAATGTAAATACCAGCTACGTATTTCTTAACTGTTGCTAATGATGGACAGACTTATTGTTCAGCAACTTTGGTTTAACTTCCGTATGTAGTAAGTCTCCCAAAATTGAGAATCCTAGTTTGTTCGTTTGAACACAAAGCACATTTCATATTTCTGGTAAGAATAAAGAAAACGACATAAACACCATTACTCTGGAGGTGAGTCAACTACACATGCACTATGTATTTCCATCATCAAGTCAGGAAGGGACCAGCAACTTGAACAACATAAATTCTTTATTGTAATTGTCATAGCTGCGTTTTATTATTCTCACTACCAGTTTCGAACTACCAAGTTCATTTTAGGGCTGGCTTGAAAATGAACATGGTAGTTTGGAACTAGTCGCCAGCATAATAAAATTCAACTGTGACGGAATTACAATAATGAATATATGAACATGTACTAATACTGTAAAGTTCATTGCTATCCACACCAACTCCCTGCCTGGAGGAGGACAACACGATGCAATATGGAGGTGAGATGTAAAGGAGAGCAAGTTACTCAGGAACTTCATGGAACAGTCTGAACACTTATACTTCGCAGAGTTGGAATAAAAATGAATAACCCACACCGGCAACTTGGGATCACTAAAAGCAATTGAACAAATAATTAGTTTACAAAAATAAGTATGTTTTCAATTCATCGCACCACAATAATAATAATTCCGTGTGGCTAAAGAACGTGGTGTAAATGCTTCAGTAGGATGCCACTTATGTGACTTGTGTGCCTCTAATCTACACTCTAAAACATTCCAGCGTGAGGGAAACTTCAAGTTTAATGTGAAATCCGCATCGCATGTTGTTCCTGACGAATCTCCATGTTACTGAGAGGTTAAGGCCAAGTTAAAGGCACAGTGAAATATTCTGTGGTCGTACCTGGTTCGATACCGGAGTCTATAGGTTTCCATGCAAGCGTTTTACAAGTAGATCTGACATAACACAAGGCAATTGGCTTTTATGGCAAAACACCATTAACCTGCATACTGTCAACCTTGCATCCAGTTGATTGTCGACATCACTTCAAAATTGGAAACTCTTAATCCATCTATGAGCCGCTGCTGCTTTACATGAATACGCAGTTATTATGACACCGCCGGTCGCCGGTATATAGTTTCAGACATTTGGTTGACGTGCAGTTTGTTCTGCGTCATGCGTCTATCTCACAGAAGTACTAGTGATCACAGGGTAGTACTTTTATTGGTGGTACGGTGCTGCTGATCACCATGATAGTACACTTACTGTGCGGTGAATACTACCAGTGGAGGCAGGACGTCCTGTTCACGCTGTAAGGGCAGTATGTCGGTTCTATGTTGATAATGGTCGACGGCAGCCCCCACTGTCTGCGTGCCTGGCTTTCTCTCTCCACTGCCGTCACACAAAGCGCCATCACAGCGGCGCGCAGTAGATCAGAATGACCATCCAGTCCCCCGTAACACTAGGATACGACTCCGGCGAATGCGTCTGGTTTCTCTGATTTCTTTCTTCGTCGCGTTCCAGACATATCCCGCACTATGCTTGCCTTACCAGCACAACACAAAGGGATTGTAGTGCTGTTATACTGGGTGTGACACATAACGCTATCGACTAACACTTCCTTTGGTTTTGGAATAAGATAAATGTCTTCTTTGTACGTATACTATTACTCAGAGGACTTCACGAAATCGAGGTCACAATTTCCATTCCACCCGTCCTAACGTCTCGGTAATAGAGGTCAATATAGTAGATCTTTGTTAAAATATGATAATGATTGTTTTTCTTTTGAAGATATAGATTCAATAATAAAGTAGTTCTGAAATTTTGATGAGAAGTTACGAAATAAACCAGTACTAAATTTAGAACGTTTTATTGCTCTTGCCCGTGGTTGTGTTACGTAACAACTGGAATATTGTACTTATCTCAAACATAAAATTCTTCATTGAGTTTAGCGGTGTTTAATATGTTGTGCATAGGCTTTGGAGGATCTGAATGAAGTCCAACGTAGGAAACGTTTACTGAGAGAGGTAGCAAATTTAATCCAAAACTTTAGATGTCCAATAATGGATATGAATTATAGAGCAATTAACACATGGAGAACTTCAAGCGAGGTTAAACAAGATCAGAGCCACCAATATTGTGCAAATATATCAAGAGACAAGACGTCTTGATCCTAGAAAACGAGCGCAAAATATTAATTTTACCAGTGAAACTGTTAGTTGTCCTGCTGCTGTAATAAATCGACAGTTCTAGACAAAGGAAATAGGCCTATTCCACTAATAACGAACTGTATATGAACTGCGGTATAGCTTGGCGTATATGGGTTTTGGTACACCGTACTTCCCAATATACGTGTTCTATGCAAACACTGGCACCATTGTACTGCTTCGAAATTCTCCCGTATTGCTGATTACAGTGCATCATTCCTGGCGTTCTCTGCAAGACAGTGAAAAGTCCAAGTCCTTAAACTATTTTTACTTAACATTTATTACATTTCTCTGATTGTCTTGTTGGAATGTCCTGGTTTGGAGGCAAAATAGAACATATCCCAAAAAAGACACTAATTTTTTTATCTAAGGTAACACATTTACCGATTTGATTTTCTATCGTAAGACTGGATCTGTTCGTGAGGATATCACTGTGGACGAAATTGTGTGAGGACTAAACGGAAATCATTCCGTTCTGTTGTCTCATTGCGTTGGCTCCTCTCTTGTGAACACTGGTTCCACACACACGTCCGGGTCACAGCAGCATTGCGATTCAAGCAGAAATGTCACGGATGAAAAATTCCCTTACCACAAATTGACGCTTCTGCTCCAGTTCGAATACACTTACATACGTACAATCAGCTATTTGACGTCAAAGAGAGATACTGCCACTTTTTTTTCCGTAAGCTTCCCCAGCCGCCCGTTCATGAGGCGATAACACAACAGCACTATTCCTCGTCCCATAAGAGCGTCTAGTGCAAGCCGATGTTAACCCCCTGTTGGTGGTACACGAACACATATTCTGAGTTCAAATTCATCTGGGCCATTCTTTCAGAGGCTTCCAAATTTTATGTAGCCCACTTGCTCCTGACATGGCTGTAAAAATGAGGACGACCACGCTAAACAGCTTGCAGTAAAATACCAGCCAATAAGAATCGACTTCGAGATACCATATCTGAGGATGACAGCGGTGTAGATATGACCATCAGTTTCCAATTCAGACTAATAACGAACCACATTCAGACCTTCCGTCTCGTGAGGGAAAGGTGTACGAGACCTATAAAGAGTTACACCAGAAGCATAGGAAATCCATTGTACATCTCATACCATCATGACGCGTAAAATCGTTCTCATTGCCGTCAGATACACGTTGATTGCGATATTGCAGTGTCTGTGTTATTCTGATTACCATGTAAGGTTCCTTTGGACATGCAGGCACGCATGGTTGACGACATATAGAAGTTTTTGTTTGACCCTGAGCCGTGCACGGATAGCCAAATGGTAGTCGGCACGGTAGCTCAGCGTGTTCGGTCAGAGGGCTGATTGCCCTCTGTAATAAAAAGAAAAACTGACTAGAGGAATCAACTATCTACTTGAACGGATATCATGTGACTTCCGCCCAGATCAAACGAAACTAACAGTATCGAACGAAAAAAAAAATGGTAAGGCGGCCGCTTACGGTAAGCGGGAAATCCGGGTTCAAGTCTCGGTCCGGCATAAATTTTCGCTGTCGTCATTCCATTCTACAGCTGATAGCAGTCCTTATTCGGCAATTGCGAAGTCATTTGACTAGTGATCGTTGGCCAAGTACAGTTGGTCAATTTGGCGCGTACTAATTATGTAAACATCTTAGTTCAGCTTATCGCAATTACGTGTAACCGTAACGATCTTGGAAAGTTTACTGGTAACTACCAAAGTGCTAATTTATCACACTGTTTTAGAGACGGCTTAACTAAAGATATCCAAAGAATAGCCTATTTAAGATTAGTTAACTGGAAGTAGGATTATGATTAAGCCTCGTATTTCAGTGAAATACTAACAATAATATGAAGGAAAATGTGTGCCAGCCCTCAAATGGAGAATACTTATTTGGACCAGTCACTTGTAAACAGAATTGTGTTCACATTACAGAGCCGTACGGGCTCGTATCGATCTCCTGTTTCAACGGGAATTGTAATGTTTGGCTGTGAGCCACAAGGCACAGGCTGCGTGGCGAGTACGGAGGCAATGCGGTAAGCGGGTGTCCGAGTCATCGAGCTGCAGTAGGGCAGGGACGGCTCGGTCAGACGCTTGGAAGGAAGCAGCAGCAATATGAAGAGCAAACGCGATGAGCCGGAGCGAGTTGTGCCGTGGCTGCTGGCGTGAATTTCGCGTGTTTACCCGTGTTGGATCTTAGACCGAGATACCCGCATGATTATTAGGACATACCGTGAGGCCTTGGTCGGTGGAAGTACTTCCTCTGGGTTTCATGCACTTGCATGCAGTTGCCGTTACCGGGAAGACTGCGAATCATTCGTGAGCAGTTTCGTTGTCTTAGCAATTTCGTATTTTGTGTAATGTGGCGCTGCAGTTTTTATATGCTGGCCGACGTGTGATTGAAATTCATGGCAGTAGAATCTCGATACATTCTATTACAGAAAACACTACAATTTAAACGGTGTTTGATTCCGCTTGTGTGTCCTGGCGGAAACTGCCAGTTGGGATGAATGCAATGCAAGGCACAGTAATATTCGCGCGTTTTCTGGTATTCCACAATTAATTAACCTTTGAACGCGTTCCTATTCAGGTTTCAATGTACTTAATAGGAACAAGTAAAACAAAGTCTCTTGTACCATTGTGGAAAACAAAGCACTTTCGTTTTGATGACCGTAGTCTTAAGTATTATGTAGCTTCTCATATGAGGCAGATTGACTGTAGCTTTCGTTGCTTACAAAACCTAATGTGTTTTCTAAGTTGTAAAACTGCTCTGCATTCTGAATCACAATCTGTAATCATCATATTGCCTTCTGCTGGGGGTTGAATAAGCAGGGAGTTGAATACCCGCGTTATCAAGTAGTTTCATTCACAAACGGCAGTTGCAGCTCTTGGGCTGTTATACCACCGTTTTTCTTTTGATTTTATTGTGGTTAACCGATTAAATATAAATAAAATATTTTACTGCGTAGCTGACCATGGAATGTGTGTGTGTGTGTGTGTGTGTTTGTGTGCAGGTATTTGCTCTTACACATACCGTTTTTTAACTCTTTGTAATAAATTGCTATCCTTAAACACGTAGAATATTTCAAGCGTTCATTTAGTGATGGCCGCTTATACTCAGCCAAATTTAGTATCATAAATTTTTCTTTAACATTTACGTTATGTGACATGGTTTAATACTTTAAGTTTTTAGCTTTTGTTGAAAAAAAAAAGGCAGCTATTATTGGGGCTCTGTTTATATATGAAATGCAATCCTACATTTTAGTCCGTTGTAGTGACTGTAACTACCTTTCAGTCCGAGTCTGTGAGGGCTGTTGTGTTCTTCAGTTAAAGCGACCGTGTCCGTCGTTTGTTACTGTCGCCAAAGGCGCTTACCTAAGGATTCTTGTTCAAAACATCTTTTTGTACACCGTACAATCAAATTTTTCAGTAATTTTATTACCATTGATGTGTAAATTAATTCCTGTCTTTGAAGGTGGATAACTAAGAACCGTTGCTCAAGATTTCTTTTCGTAAATAGTTTACAATCAAGATTTAATTAATTTCATTATCGTTGACGTGTAAATTAATTTCTTTAAAATAAATGTCTATTGAAGTTCAGTATTTCATCGTGAATGGTGTTTGAACTATTATTTCTGTTTGCTTGTTGTGGCCTGGTCCTTCCACCCAACGGCTGATTACGTGACGCCAAAGTGGTACATTAAATTTTAATGACAGTTGGTAACATTCGCACTGAAGATGTCAGTCACTATCCGCATGGAAGTAAATTTCGTACGTACGGGGTAGAAAAGTTTCGGTACATTAGATCTGAAATTCTTAAATTTTAGTTACATAATATTAATATACTAATTAGTAAACTATTGTCCACTGTACTCAACACGGTAATTATGATGCTTTGTGGGTTCCCTGGATTCTAATTTGTAAACCTTTTTAAATTTCAAAATGTTATTCGTAATATTCATTCATTTTAATATCAGTAGCTTCAAAAAAGCAACATAACCTTATTGTTGCACTGGAACACGACAGCCAAGACGATAGAAGCACAAGAGCGATCAGACAATCAAACAGAAAGTATGTTATTGAAAGTAGCCATAGTACATTCATTTCAGCTGTTGTTGTCAACATTAACTACAAAACGTAAACTGTTTTCAGTTTATTATGAAGGAAGTTGTGGGTCATTAGAGATTTGAGGTTATTCAAACGGTGATTAATGTCCTGATTACTTAGAAAGCATCCCGACTAACAAACTGAGGAAAATACTGCTACACATTCTGGAATCTTTAATAATGCTCATTAATCATTTAAACCAACTTTCAGGCTAGCACACTGGACTCGCATTCTGGAGGGCGACGGTTGAATCCCGCGTCCGGCCATCCTGATGTGAGTTGTCCGTGATTTCCCTAAATCGCTCCAGGCAAATGCCGGGATGGTTCCTTCGAAAGGGCACGGCCAACTTCCTTCCCCGTCGTTCCCTAATCCGATGAGACTGATGACCTCGCTGTCTGGTCTCCTTTCCCAAACAACCCAACTTTCAAGAGACTGCAAGTAGAATTCAGAAGAATGGATTAGGATCATGTACCAGGTAATAACGACTTACGAGAATGGTCACACAGTCTAAACTTACATTTCGTGAAAAATTATATTTTTAGCTGTATTATTCAAAACATTAGCAAGCCTTTTGCACAGCTAGAAGTCAGCGCTGCGTAGATCTTATAGTTTTACTTCTTCAGACGCGAAGTAGCAATTCAGCGGAACTAATGTTCCATACGTCCAGAGTATGATGCTTGCTTCTTAATGCTAATGTTTCTGGTACTGACAACTGCCAGTTGCTAAGACTCTTACTTCTATGGGTGTCGGAGCCTCAAAATTAGTAGCTAACATACTTTGTCCATGTAATGTATCCCGCTGCGCTCCTCGCAACGAGAACAACTTACTTTTCGTGTCTCTGCCGCAGCAAAGCCTCTGAATCCTACGATCTGTTTCTCTTTCTCTCTCTCCCTCTTTCTCCCTTCCTCTCTCTCTCTCTCTCTCTCTATCCCCCCCCCTCCCTCAGTTCTCTGCCCCCCCCCTTTCCACTTTTCAGTACAAAGTCAAATATTCTAATCTGCTATTTGATATTTTATGTAATAATAAATCCCTGGCAATGCCAGTATCTCTGCAACGTACACTGCTCTGAAGTGAAGAAAGCAAGATACACGAATTAGCATTACAAATTAAGAACTCTGTGAAAAGTGAATGAACCTGCTATAAAATGTTTGCGAGAAGTCTCCCTGTCGTGCACAGAAAGCTGGACGTCACATAATGTTAAGTCAGCGTAACCATAACGCCGAATGGGGCTATCCCCGAAAAACGAGACTGTTGAGAGAATGGTAAAAGACAGTGTGCGTCAATGAGAGAGCAGCTACGGTGCACAGTGGTGGCGGTATTCACTACATTATCAGTCAGTGGCAATATTTGTATGACTTTAAATAGGGAAGAATGATCGGAAAACTCATAGCGTAGTTACGTGTATGCGTGTGAGGAAGTGGTGACCTTGGTCAACTACAGTAGCAAATTACAGCTAGACATGGAGAAAAATGCGACTGCTAAACATTTGGCATGGATTCCTCATAGAACAAGAAGAAAAGAGTCTAGTAAACATGGGCTCTCAACTGCATACCTTGAAACTAGGAGCACCTCTTCATCTTCGACACTGTGAAACAAATTTCTTTACTGCAAGTTCTTTGCTCACATACTTTTGGAGACGATATTATGGACCAAAACAAGAATAAAAGTCTAAATAAAATGAACTCTGAAATGCAAAGCTTCGGAGCTATGAGCACTTGTTCAATAGAAGAGACGTGTCCCACAGTAGAGAAGGTCAAAAAGTGTTCATGGCTTTAAAGGTATGCATTGTAGAGCCCATTTTTACCAGACATCAATTCTTCTTGTTATATGAGGAATCCATTCCTGAAATTTTGCCGTCATTTTTTAAACACACTGCGTTGTGAACAGGCAACAAAGGACTCACGTCCAACAGCGCATGTGGGGTCGCATACTCTTCTCGAATGGGGATTCATTCTAATCAATGATTCGACGTATCCTCATATGGCGAGAAGTGGTAACACATAATACAACCAGGAATACTGTCTTGGTGGAGCAGATGCTACAGTGTGGTGAGGCACAATGTTACATGGGCGTACAGGCATCCAGATCTTTGAACGCTGTGCAAACACCGGTCTACTTTATTGTGACTCTCTACTGCTTCCCAATGTCTACCTTATCAGGGATGCATTTGAGCCTGACTACCTCAGCACACGCTCATTCTCTCGCGTAGACTGTACGATTTGCAAAAATTTTTATTCCTTTAATCGAATTCTTATGTTGTTCACAAATTGTAATACCTTCTACACTTTTCAAGCTAATTAAGAACAGTGAAGCATCGTCTTTCCCTAATGTACTCCTGACCAAAACGCGACTGTGGTAGCTTGAGTCCAAGTCAATCATGACTTTTGCGTTCTTGTGGCGATATTTCCATAGAAACTTTCATCCCCCTAAGACAGACTGCTTTATGTCCAATCAAGAAGTGGAATACCAATTTTCATAGCTTAAAACTTTTTGAACTTAACGAAATATTTTGTTGAAAATTTTCGACCTTTATTCAGCCCCATAGAGGCTTAATTTTGACAACCAGTGAAATATTTTTCTTTTTTTTGTATTAATAGTGAAATACAATTTTTCAAAGATTTAGCCTTAAAAATGCGTTACTAGTTCCATAATGAAGATTTGTTTCTAAAAAAATTTTCGCCTACTGTTTGACCTCCTTAGGAGTTGAATTTCCAAAAATGCTGGAACAAGTAATTTATTTTTTTTATTTTTTTTTTTCTGGCTGAGAAACCAAATATCAATTTTCGTAGTCCTTGCTTCAAAATCGCCTTAATAGCGACATTTACAAAATGTCTTTCATCCACTATTTCATACCCTTCACATTCCAAATAACAGTGAAGCACGCGTTTTCTCATTTCCAACCGAAAAGTCAGTTTCCAGTGACTTAGCTTTAAAAAGATTTGATTGTTAAATGTTTTCATAAAACATTTCACCCCCTATTCCAACCCCTTAGTGGTTGAATTTCAAGAAATAGTGGAATGCGTATCTTTTATTACTAACAGGGAAACGAAGAACAAGTTTTTCATAGATTTAGCTTCATAAATGCTTGCATAAAGAAATATTTTCACAAAACTGTATGGTTTATTCACGTGTTTTTTTTCATTATTGTTAAGGACTGTGAAAATCATTAACTGATGAAAAGTGTTGTGCACTGTTGTGCAATTTTTGCTCATATATAGGACGTAATAGAGCTGCCGCTACCCATGAGTTTTATGCAACCCGTAGCACTATGATCAAAATTTTCATTCTCGCTCGCTACACGCTACCTATTAGCCCTATAAAAAAAGAAAACGTTAACAGGACATTGTAGGAATTATAATGTAGTTAAATTTTGTACTTGGGTAACTTTTCGCTAGAGGCCCTAGTTTTCGAATTATTCAAGAAAAATGAACAAAAGTGACCTTCAAACGCTTTTTTTAATAAGTGAAAATCGTGGTTTCCAGCAGAGACCTACACCAGTATAAAATTTAATTACATTAAATTTCCTACAAAAAGGTATTGTTCATTTTTTTCTGTAGGACTAAGAGTTCGCGCTTAGCGAACGAGAGAACGTGAAAATATAGCGCGTGGTTTTCGAAGGTGTAGTGGATTGCATGAATCCTATCGGTATAGACATCGCCCTAGGTAGTTGTATCAATCCTTTCTGTAAATAATTTTGTTTAAAATAATTGAAATCAAATTCCTGACAATTTCGGTTAGGGAGACAGAGATGTTCAGAGTTCAATGTATGGATGCCGTAATTTTAGTAAGAGTTAGTGCCCATTTTTTTGAAGGCACAATTCAATGTGCGTCCTCAACGACCAATGGCGACTGTGAGATAACACGGTATCATGGCCTCTTCAAATTACTTGGTTTGCATCTACATCTACATCTACATTCATACTCCGCAAGCCACCCATTGTGTGTGGCGGAGGGCACTTTACGTGCCACTGTCATTACCTCCCTTTCCTGTTCCAGTCGCTTATGGTTCGCAAGAAGAACGACTGCCGGAAAGCCTCCTTGCGCGCTCAAATCTCGCTAATTTTGCATTCGTGATCTCCTCGGGAGATATAAGTAGTGGGAAGCAATATATTCGATACCTCATCCAGAAACGCACCCTCTCGAAAC
This sequence comes from Schistocerca americana, assembly GCF_021461395.2. Lineage (NCBI taxonomy): Eukaryota > Metazoa > Arthropoda > Insecta > Orthoptera > Acrididae > Schistocerca > Schistocerca americana. The sequence goes on along the minus strand of NC_060119.1, from coordinate 956,503,550 downwards.
CTGGACAGCAAGCTACACCGCGATGCAGAGCGCCTCTCTTGCAGAGTCTGCCACTTGAGTTTGCTAAACATCTCCGTAACGCTATCACGCTTACCAAATAACCCTGTGACGAAACGCGCCGCTCATCTTTGGATCTTTTCTATCTCCTCTGTCAACCCGACCTGGTACGGATCCCACACTGATGAGCAATACTCAAGTATAGGTCGAACGAGCGTTTTGTAAGCCACCTCCTTTGTTGATGGACTACATTTTCTAAGGACTCTCTCAATGAATCTCAACCTGGCACCCGCCTTACCAATAATTAATTTTATATGATCATTCCACTTCAAATCAAATGGTTCAAATGGCTCTGAGCGCTATGGGACTTAACTGCTCAGGTCATCAGTCCCTAGAACTTAGAATTACTTAAAACTAACTAACCTAAGGACGTCACACACATCCATGCCCGAGGCAGTATTCGAACCTGCGACCGTAGCGGTCGTGCGGTTCCAGACTGTAGCGCCTAGAACCGCTCGTCCACCACGACCGGCCTACTTCAAATCGTCCCGTACGCATATTCCCAGATATTTTCAGAAGTAACTGCTACCAGTGTGTGTTCCGCTATCATATAATCATACAATAAAGGATCCTTCTTTCCATGCATTCGAAATACATTACATTTGTCTATATTAAGGGTCAGTTGCCCCTCCCTGCACCAAGTGTCTATCCGCTGCAGATATTCCTGCATTTCGCTGCAATTTTCTAATGCTGCAACTTCTCTGTATACTACAGCATCATCCACGAAAAGCCGCATGGAACTTCCGACACTATCTACCACGTCATTTATATATATTGTGAAAAGCAATGGTCCCATAACACTCCCCTGTGGAGAGACACCTGTATATAGTTGTTGCATATATTAATGGCCGTAGAGCCTGCGGTAGCCGTTATGCTCCCACTTACTCTATACGTATATCTTGAAGACAGTTATATCGTGCTTCTCTTGGAAAGCCTTCGCTGTGCGTCTCGCATTCGCATGAACAGTTTGCCCTAAATGAGAAGCACGAAAACTCACTACAGCTGGTCTGCATCGGAGAAGAGCTTCACTTCGCGGCTGAGACGCTAGGGTATGGCGGTGCAATTCCTCTGGACCTATTAAGAAGTCTTGGACGGACGAGACAAGAGGGACACCTGCAGAAAAACAATGTGCAAGGCGTACAGTGCCACAAGTACGTACGTTAAACTCGTGTGCGGAGAGCAGAATCATACCACACACCCACTGAAGATGGAATATCTACATTTCTGATCATCATTGCTGGAATTCCAAAAGGATAAGAGCCTAGTGTACTAGCTGACTGGCGGCGTTTACACGAATGTGCATACAGCTGTGTAATGACTCCAGGTACCATGACCGCACTCAAAAATGTCTTGCGAAGGGGTGGTTGAAATTCAGCGCTGAGTATATACAGATGCTGATAAACCTCTGTTCTATGTACCACAAACACCTGGTACTGCTCCGACTCATCCTCGAATACGCAGTACTCGTCTGAGGGAGAGCAGCCAATTCCCAAGTGGGTGCCTTCAAAGCGTCCTAAGCCGCGCTCTAATCGCCCACCCTCCAGACTAGAGCTTACCCTCCGAGAAGATACATGCACTGAGGTGACAAAAGTCATGGGGTACCTTCTAATACCTTGTCGGGCCTCCTTTTGTCCGGTTTTGTGTAATAACTCGAAGCGAAAAGGACTCAAAATTTCGTTGGAAGTCTCCTGAAGAAATAATGAACTATCTGCCATTCTATCTGTTCATAATTGCGAAAAGTGTTGAAAGTGCAGGATTTTGTACACTAAGTGACCTCTCGCTTATGGGCCATAAATATTTGATAGGATCCATGTCGAGCGATCTGGGTGCTAAATCATTCGCTCGAACGTTCTTCAAACCAATTGAGAAGTCCGCCCCATTAGCAGGTTGGTCGGCGCGTCTGACTGCTATGCAACAGGTCCAGGTTCGGTTCCCGGATGCGTCGTAGATTTTCTCCACTTGGAGACTGGTGTTGTGCACCATTATGGTGCCACCACCAGCTTTCACAGTCCCATGTTCACATCTTGTATCCATGACTTCGTACGGTCTGTGCCACATTTGAACCCTACCATCAGATTTTACTAACTAAAATCAGGAATCACCTGTCCAAGCCACTGTTTTCTAGTGGTCCTGAGTCCAACCAATATGGTCGCGAGCCCAGGAGAGGTGCTGCAGGCGATGTCGCATCGGTCATTAGCTGCTACAGCCTATTATTGTCAAATTTCACTGCATTATCCTAGTTGATACGTTCGTCGTACGTTCGATTTCTGCGGTTATTTCATGCAGTGTTGCTTGTATATTAGCACTGACTGCTCTACGCGACCACCGCTACTGTATGTAGGTCGCTTAAGTGAAGTCTGTCAGCCACTGCGTTGTCCGTGGTGAAAGGTTTGTCTGAAATTTCTTTTTTCTCGCGCACTTGACACTGTGGATCACGGTATACTGAATTTCCTAACTATTTCCGAAACAGAATGTCCCATGAGTCTAGTTCCCACCATCATTCCGCTTTCCAAGATTGTTAATTCTATCGTGGGGCCACAATCATGTTGATTTGACTGAGCACAAGCGCAAATTGCCCAATGCACGGCTCTTTATAATTTGCGTACGTGGTACATTCGTCATCTGTGTTTGTGGATATCGCTATCCCAATACTTTCGTCAACTCAGCTTATTATTCTACCACTATCTCGGAAATCTGTACTACTTGCAAGTTGCCTGTCTACTGTTTCCCACGGCAACAAAAATATTATTTTCATTATTGCGCGAAGTTACTGACCATTTTCAAAAATTTAAAATGGTGGTAGTAATATACTCACTGAGAGGTATAATCTTATCTTCAATGTTTAGTACAACAACGAAAGTATTACAGCATGTATGTTTTGAGGTAGCGCAACTAATGGCGAGCAAATCTCCGGACTTCATCCTTGAAGCAGTGTGAATGCAAGCACTTAGACATCCGAACATACAAGGCAATTATAATTAAAGCTAAACTTTGAAAACGCTGTATAAATATAACCACTGGTGAGAATAACGTCGAATTGCAACGGAATATTGTCGTAGAAGGGGGCAAACGTGTGGCAGAAGAAAAACAGCGTGAAAATTGGTCAATAGATGGCGCTGTATGTGTCACAATATGTAAATTAAAACACGGGTCATGCGCACGACACTTTACAGTTGGTATAAACACGCCAGGTACACAGTTTTTCCATCTTCGGTGGAACTCGATACAGTTTAGCCCTTCAAGGATTGTTTACCCACAATCGTTGAAGTGCTAGGCGTTGTCGCAGGTGCAGCAGCCGTCGTCGCATCCAGCAGCCCAGCAGTGACGCCAGTGCCAGGTGCAGCTTCGAGCTCTGGGGACGGCAGCAGCTCAGCCGGTTTCCAGCCACGCCAGCCATTTTCCAGCCGTGCCAGCCATGCCAACCGGGTCCAGTTATGCCAGTGGCCCTCGCCAGTTCCAGCAGCGGCCCAGCCATTCCAGTCATTCCAGCAGTTCCAGCCGTTCCAGCCATGCCTCACTACACCAGCAACCCTTGCCAGTTCCAGCAGCCCAGCAGCCCTCGTCAGCTTCATGTGTGTTTCATCTCTGTCATTGTCCCTTATTGTTCCTGTTCTCCTGTGCTGCTTTTTCCACTGGTAATCCCTCACCATGACTACCCCCACAACTACCGCCACCACAACTGCAATAGTCTACACATGCCCATTGGCCGCCAACATTGGCCGCCACCACCACCAATACTTGGTGTGCGCAATCGCCCCCTCCCCAATACATCCCCACCTACTCACCCTTACGGTCCCTACACCCTTTCTTGCCCCGTCTCCTGCTCCTACTCCCGCTCCTGCTCCAGCTCAGCAAACCTCTTTGCCCTCTTCTGATCCCTTCCCTCCACTTCTCCCGCTGTCCCACCACTACGTCAGCTCCTCCGGCCCCCGCCAGGGTGGTCGCTTGATGGGCCACTACACTCGCCGCCATCTCACCATCACTGGGACCTGCCTCCTCCTACCATCTCCCAGTCACTCCCATCTCCCAAACCTCATCACACCCCTCTGCTGCAGTTAAGCGCCCTAGCGCAGTCCCTGCCTGTGTCAACCCTTAAAAGTCGCAGCCTCTCCCTCCTCACCCATCCCCTGACGCCATGTACGTTACGCCTCCCATCACCTCCTTCCCTTCTCTTCCCCCAGCCTCCTTCCCTACCTCTACCTACCGGTATGTCCTATCCAATCCTGACCCATCCCTCCTGGAAGCCCGTAACCTTACCCTGCCTCTCTGGAAGTATTACCCTAGTGCCCCTCCCTCCTTAGCCCCCATAGTGGGACTGTCCTTATCTCCTCTACCATTCCCACCCTCCATACTGATATCCTGGCCAGAATCCCCTGTATCCACTTTGGCCCGAATGCCTGGCTCACCCTGCTCCATCCTCCCCCTCCTCTCTCCAACAGCAACCCCCACGCCACCCGCTGACCCTCACTGCCGTGATCACTTGGCTTAGCCTGGTGGTCATGGAGGAGGAGGTGTTGGCGGAGCTTAATGCCCATCCCCACCTTGAAATCCGTGCGGGCTGACGCATCCATAATTGCACCGGCCCTACCTTCCTCATGGTCTTCTCAGAATCCGCCCCCTCCATTGACTGTCTCTTCAAAGAGGGCACCCTGTTGGTTAAATGTCACTACAGAGTCGACCCTTCGTATCCCCTCCCCCCTATCCCCAGTCCGTTCACTGCCAGAGGTGCCTCCAGTACAATGCTCACCATACATCTGTGTGTCGCAAGGTCCCTATCTGCCCTCACTGCGAACAGGCACATTTCCTCCAGCAGTGTCCTAACCTCGAATCCCACCCCCCACCTACAACAGCTGTAGCCTTCCTTACCCCACCTACTCCCAAAAATGTAAGGAAGGACTGGCCCCCTCCCATCTCTCCCTAACTCACTGTCCTCGTCCATCCCATTGATGATCCTACCCCTCCCGGCAACACCCTTCGCCACCTCCCCACAGCTGGGGACATCATTAGATTCGTCTCCATTGCCCTTCTGAATATCCACCTCTTTCAGCGCCCCCATACCCTCCAACAGATTTCCCTAGCTGCCCATTCCGTCACCTCACCACCTCCACCACCTACTCCCATAACCTAGCCCACTTTACCTTCTCGCATCTTGACTCTCTTGTTTGAACCCCACCATCGCGCAACAGCAACGTATCTTGTTCAACACATCCGCTCTCTTCCCGCTAACAAGAACATCCGTATGTATACCCTCACAACCCACCACGTGGATGCCTTCCTCCTGAACAAAACCTTTCTCCTGCCCCAACATCCCACACACATGTCGTCTTACCTCCTTCACTGCTCCGATAATCCTCTCCTGACAACGTGTGGTAGAGTAGCTATGGGCCACTACCACCAGATCCCTGTTTGGCTCCAACCCCTTCTTCGTGACCCCAGAGAACACTTGATGCTCAGTCTCTTCTTCCTCGGCCTTACCATTACCTGAGCCACCATCTATGTCCGCCCCTCTACCCCTATTCCTTTTGACTTCCTTTCCCACATCGACCATACCTTCTCCTCTTACATGATTGCTGCCACCCTCAACATCCATAGTCGTTCCGCCACCCAGCTATGGTGGTGGCATCAGGTCCTCTCCACCCTCAACAGTGACCTCGTTCCCATTCCCCAACACACCCTCCCCAAATCCAGTACCACTCCCGAAGTCGTCCTAGCCTCCCCTAACCTACTTGGCCACATGACGGTGAATGTCCTTGACCCTATTGGCAGTGACCATCTCCCTGTCCTCCTCACCACATGAGGCAGTCGTCACCCCTGTCCCGACTGTCGCATTGACCCTCCCCTGAAACATCTCCATGACTATGCCCGTGCCGACTAGAATGCTACTGGGATACCCTCTCTACCCAGATCGATAGCCACCCCTCGTCTACCACCACCCAGGTGACATTACCCGTACTGCCTCCTTTCTCCAGCAAACCTTGTCTGAGGCCATAGATGCCCACATCCCGACCATCGCCATCCACCCACACTTTACCCCCAAAGGCTCTCCTCCTCCTGTTTGAATCCTGCCATCTCCACTGTGCCTTCCTTCACAAGTGTGACTGGGATACACTATGACACTACCGGCAGCTCCAACGACACATCTGAAACTTGCTCGTGGCCAAGAAACACTGGAGCTGGCGACAGACATGCACCCATCTTAATGCTACCCTATGTATCAACTTGTCTAAGTACTGGTCAGCCTTCCGCTGACTTACTGGATCTAACCCCCCATCCCCTACTACCCTCTCCTTCATGATGACCACCTCTTTCCTGATAACCTTAGTAAGGCCAACCACTTTGCTTCTTACCTCTCCGATGTCTTTACCCTCCCAGACGCTCCCCAGTTCGATTATTCCCTCTTCCATGATGGCCATGATCGAACTGTGACCTCTGCCAATCCACTCACTCCTGGCTTCCAGTACTTGGGCAACATTACACACACCAAACTCAGTGCCCCAATCACTAGTCAAGATATCATCTCTACACTCCACACAAAATGCAACACTGCTCCCAGTCACGACTGTGTTACCTGACATCATCTCTGTGAAGCTCTCACCTCCTTCCTCTCCATCCTGGCCAGACTTTATAATGTGGTCTTGTCCATCGGCTTCTACCCCAACCTGTGGAAAACCTCCTGGAACCTGATGTTCCTCAAACCCAACAAACCACCATCTGCTGTCTCCTCCTACTGTCCTGTCAGCCTTACCTCAGTCTTCAGCAAGAAACTGGAATCCATCCTCACCTAACACATCCACCAGAATCTCCACCAGCACCGCCTCCTTCCCGCTACCCAATGTGGCTTTCGGCCATCCTTCTCTGCTGATGACCTTCTCCTTCATCTCACTCACCTACTCTCCAAACAACTCAACTCCCGTCGCTCCACCATCTTCCAATCCCTCGACCTAGAACGAGCCTATGACCATGTATGGCATTCTGGTCTCCTCTTCATGTTCCAAACCTTCGCCCTTCCTATTAACTATATCCATCTGATCGCCTCCTTTCTTTTCCACCGTCATTACCAGGTCATCATCCATAAAACAAATTCCTACACATTCTACCCCTCTGCTGGTGTGCACCAAGGTTCCATCCTCTCCCCTATTCTCTACCTTCTATATACGGCGGACATGCCACCGACTTCACCCCCATCCACCTTCTCCAGTATGCCAATGACACTGCCTTCCTTGCCGTCACCACCAACCTGCAACGCTCCCAGCACCTTCTCCAATCCCATGTTGACCAATTTGCCACTTGGTGTAACCAGTGGCTGCTCATGGTCAATCCTTCGAAAACCCAGGCAGTCATTGTAGGCAAAACCACCACTTCCTTCTGCCTCCTTGATTTTTATATCACCATCTATGGCCGTCCCATTCTCCTCACTCCAACCCTCAAGTACCCTGCTGTCACCTTTGACTGTCATCTTTCCTAGAAACCCCAGCTCCAGACAATCCAAGCCAAGGCACACCAGCTGCCACACTTGTATTCCTGCATCCCACCTGCTCTCCGTCTACACACCCTCCATACCCTTTCCCAAGGTGGCTTCCGCCAACTGCCCCACTCTGATGATGTCCTTGTCCCGTCCATCTACCCCTCCTACCAGCTCTGACTCTCCCCTCCTGCTCCTACCTTTTTTCCCCAGGGCTCCCTCTCTCCCTCCTCACCTTCCTTTTCCCTCCCTCCTCTCTCCCACGTCTCCTGCTTCCACCCCTCTCTCTGGGCTTCCAACCCCCCCTCTCTCCTCCCCCCACTCTCCCTTCCAACTCGCTCCACCCACCCTTCCAACTCGCTCCACCCACCCTTCCTGCCCTGGTACCTCTCCCTTTGACCTGGAGGAAGGGTCTGCGCCCTTCGTCATTGTGAGTGCGTCGCCGATGATCATCGCCTGTGTCTTCCGTGCATCAGTGTCTCTCCGTTTGTGTACAGTGTCTTTGTCAGTGTTTTCTACTACGTTCGTGTCCCCACCTGAACGTCTTCATCTGTTGGCAACTGGTGCCATCCTTCATGACAGTGTCTTCCGTCGAACGACTTCTGATATCTTGTGCAGTGTTCATCTTGTGTTTACCATGTTTTTTTATGTTTTCTATGCCTTCCGTGTATTTATGTGTTGTCTTTTGGCCGAAGAGCGGCGTATGTAGGCCTCTGGCGGCCCGCCTCAGCTGACGCATGAAATCACAGTAAAGGAAAAGAAAAAGAACGGTTTTAGCTCCTTTCACGTCTGCGGCGTTCGCCATGACAGTCTCAATGCATGACCGCACTTTCCTTGTAAAGGTGTATTACAAGAGTGATGACTGTGCACACGTCGCTCTACAGAAGCTTCGGGCACTGAAGTGTCTAAAAAAGGCGTTGGTTCGATGACTACGTGGGTCTGCAGAAAATGATTCGGAAATTCGAAAAGACGTGTTCTTGTTGTGTGTGATCTGGTAGTGATTCGACGTCAGTGGAAGCAGTGGCCACAGCAATGCAGGAGGAGATGAGTGATGGTGTACAAACATGTAACACATGGAGAATTGCCCGAAAATGGTACATACCCGTGAGCACGGTGCGTAAAGTCCCACGAAGCATCCTTCTTTGCTATCCATTCAAAATTACCTAAGTGCACAAGTTGCTTCCTGTTGACCCGTCAACAAGAGATACGTTTGCTTTAGAATTTCTTGCTTCCATGGAAGTGGATAGTGATTGGCCGTGGGAGACTTTGTGAACAGGTGAAGCCGACTTCCATCTGACAAGATATGTCAATACACAGAACTCTCGAATATGGGCAACGGAAAATCCGCACGAAGATCAACCAGTATCACTTTGCCCTAAAAAGGTCACTGTGTTTACGGCATCATTTGTCATAGGGGTCTATTTTTTCGAAGAGACATCTGCTTGCTGTCATGTTACCTGTACTGTCACTGGTAAGCGCTATCAGTGTCTTTTGCGCAAGCATGTCATTCCAGCTCTCTAACAGCGTGGATGTGTGGATGGGATCATTTCTATGCAAGGTGGCACACCTCCGCACATTGCAAATCCAGATAAGTAGTTGCTGAAGCGCCATTTCGGAATTACTAGAATTATCAGACGCCATTTCCCTACAGCCTAGCCGTCACAATCACCCGATCTTAATCCGTGTGACTTCTGGCTGTGGGGCTATCTGAAACATGTTGTGTTCAGTGTTCCGACTGAAAACGTAGCTGCATTGAAGGTACACATTGCGCAGCGCATTCTGAACGTGACCCTGAAAACGCATCGATCAGTTGTGGAACATGCTGTTTTTCGATTTCAGCTTGTAGCAGAAAACGGTGGACAGTATATTGAACACGTTTACAGCGCCATGTATTGTTACATTTCGTAACTATTTATTGTTCTCCTGCCATACGTGTTCCTCCTTCTGTGATAACATTCCGTTGCAATTTAGCGTCATTCTGACCAGTCATGTTATTTCCACAGTGGTTTGAAAGTTTAGCTTTAGTTATAATCGCCCTGTACTTCATACGTAATTTAAAACCGTTACGAAACTCTTTGTCGCTTGCACTCCCCAGAATAATAATGAGCGGATATGATTTTATTGTTTACTACATTTTCGGTGTTCATGCAGTTATATCTAGCGTCAGACTCTATTCGCAACTCAGTATACTATCGAATGTGCAGCCAAAATTACACCATTGCACGTCACATAGCTCAGGGAATATGACATAAACATTTATATGAGTGACAAGACAGGTTTGGCTTAGAATGGAGCATGAATTAGGGAGATAACTTTTTCCAGTGCTTCATAATGGGAGGACTTAGCGACTTGCAACAAACTTTAAGCACAGCTTCAGACCTTTCCGAAACGTCTTCTATTTTACATGCTTAAAGTCACTTATTTAGTAAATTCACCAGTTTCTAATGTAATCGAATATGTGAAGGTATTTGATACATGGGTTCGATTCTTTAAGGAATCGGATATTGATTAGTAGACACTACTTCCCGTCAATTTGTAGAACTGATTAAATCCATCAACCTTTAGGGTTTTCAATATATTTTCAAGAGGTGGTACCCTTAAATAATAAATTGAAAAATATCATATTACCGCCTTGAGCTGCTGGTGAAATACTTTATTTAAACAACCAGCTTCAGTCGTCTGGCGATCATAAGATCCTGTATACCTGATAAAATAAAATTTTATTTAGTATACAATGGTCAGACAAATAAAACAGGCTCTTTAAATGGTTCAAATGGCTCTGAGCACTATGGAACTTAACATCTATGGTCATCAGTCCCCTAGAACTTAGAACTACTTAAACCTAACTAACCTAAGGACATCACACAACACCCAGCCATCACGAGGCAGAGAAAATCCCTGACCCCGCCGGGAATCGAACCCAGGAACCCGGGCGTGGGAAGCGAGAACGCTACCGCACGACCACGAGATGCGGGCACAGGCTCTTTAAATAAAGTATTTTTCCAGCAGCTGAAGGCGGTAATATTATATTTTTTGATTGTAAGCCTTTATAGTTATAGTCCTTTACAGTACAACGCGGCCTAATGCCTAAGAGTAACAGTGTATTTTTTAATGTAATTTTCGTGCAATATTGTCGAAGATTATGCTGGATGCCATGCGCTTCATATAATTTCAAAACCTTGTTGAGTGACACGATTTATTCTTGAACATTGATTTTTAATTTTGTGCGTGTGACAAAGTACGCGAAGCTGAGACAGGACACGAATAAAGACCTGTACACACAGTCGCTAGTAAACCTAAGAGTAGACATTACACAGAATAGTAGTACATTCTAAGGCCTTTTGAAATAAGGAACTAGTCGTTGGAATGGACTATTCTATTGTTTGTAAGCAATTCACATCTTATACGAACATCTCATATTCGAGCTCGGACGCAGGCTTATCGGCAGCTGCTCCTTCGACGCATCGTTCGCGACTGGAGCAGGAGAGGGCTTAAGCATCAGTGTTTCACATTTCACCCGCCGCTAAAAACCACAGGATGGCTTGCGGACACTAGATGTAGATGTAAATTATGCCTCCTTCCTGTTTATAAGTACCGGTGCCGTCGAAAATGAAGTGAGGTTTAGTAACAGCGCAATCACGTCATGTGGTAAGTAGTGTGGAGGGCGCGCGAAAGCGGCGACGTTTTCTCATCTCAGGTCGACCGGCAAGTGGCCCTGGGTCGGTGTCGGCGCGGCCGCGAGCGGGGAATCCAATTTCCCGGCCAGCGCCCAAATTTCAGATCCTCGGCGGTGGCAGAGGCAGCGACCCGCGGCCGGAATGCGCTAAAGGCCACCTCTTCTCTCCGCGCCGCCGGTCTGATAGCGAAAAATTACATTTGCCTGCCAGGAGGAGGCGCGGCCACGGCGCCCGAGACAAAGCCGCCGAGGCACGGCGCGCGCCCGCTGCGGTCTGCTTGCTCGCCAGTTTCTACAATCAGATTGCCTCTGAGGAGATGACTGTCTTCCGGTGGTAAAAGTGTTTTCATGGGACACGCTCAGCGGAAACTTTCTGAGTACTCTACGTAATGTTGTCACAGGACAGCAAAGGACTGCAGCATCCGCTGTCTATGTTGTATCGCCACAACCTAATGTCCAAAACGAATTCATACAGACTAAGAATTAATTGTACGACAAGTATGGGAGCTAAACTATTAACGACGGATGACAGTTTACGTAACTAGTCATCTACGACATTGGACTGTTGATGACAGGAAACATGTTGCCTGATCGGACGAGTCTCGTTTTAAATTGTATCCTCTGGTTGGACTTTGTAACACCTCCGTTTTTATCCCTACCTGATCTGATCGAATAGCAGCCCAATATTTATTATTAACATGACCGTGAACCTAATGCGGCTGGTAATCGGAATTGACTGCTACGGAATTTGTTACTTTCCAGTTCGTCCTGTTCAATACTATAATACTGAATGTATGGTAATAAGGAACACCAACACAGTTTTACTAATTACGAACTTATATTCTTCTCAAAACACAAAAAGGAGTCAGCCACTGCCTTCGTCATACATATCTAATTACGGCTAATCTCAGCACAGGCTTTCTTCATTTGCCATTATCGTCACTCGCTAATCCATCACTGCATCCAACACTGCAATCCAAGGTTAGGCCGGCGCGGTAGACGCGAAACTAATTATCGGCACTAGTAACGTCACTGATCACTTTTATAAAGATACTTCATCACTTTACCGGTATTTATTCATTACTTAGGGGTCTAACCACTGCGATGGTGACACCCTTCTCGGTTAAAAAAACCCTGTATTCCAATAATGACCTCCACACACACACACCATTCTCGCCAACCACTCTGGAGCATCTCGACACTCGCTCTCGCAACACGTCACAATCAATTGTTCTCCCTGTCGACCTGTGCCGAGTGCAAAGTTATAGTAAGGGCCTACGGACCCCTTACGACTTGTACGGGTATGGACACAACCTCATAAATCCAAAGGTCCTGCATGTCAGCAGGGGACTGTTTAGGCTGGTGGAGGCTCTGTAATGGTGTGGGGCGTGTGCAATCCGAGTGATATGCAATCCCTGATACGTCTAGTTACGAGTCTGACAGGTGACACGTACATAAGCATCCTGTCTGATCACCATGTCCATTGTGCATTATGACGGACTTGCTCAATTCCAGCAGGACAATGCGACACCACAAGCGTCCAGAATTGTTACAGAGTGGCTCCAGAAACACTCTTCTGAGTTTAAACACTTTCGCTGGCCACCAAACTCCCCATACATGAACGTTATTGAGCAGATCTGGGATGGCTTGCAACGTGCTGTTCAGAAGAGATCTCCACTCCCTCGTACTCTTACGGATTATGGACAGCACTGCAATATTCATGGTATCAGTTCCCTCCCAGCACTACTTCAGACATTGATCTAGTCCATACCACGTCGTCTTGCGACACCTCTGCGTGCTCGCGTGGCGGTACATGGTACTTGGCAGGTGTACCTGTTTCTTTGGTTCTTCTGCGTAAAATATCTAGGTAAATGATGTTCAATTAAACGATTTTTGGTACTCCTTCCATGAATCCTGCTTCTCGGGCACAAGCATTGGTGGCTCCGAGTGAAGTGTTAATTACTATTGAAGATTATATGTTTTGGTTTGCAAGCCTCTCTGGGAAAGCGGTACCATAATAAACTCTGTTTTTTCTTGCACTATTTACGTCATTGCAGTTTCCAAATTTTCGGTTGTACTTTAAAGTAACTTACCGTAATGAATGTAATGTAAAATATGTAGAATATCTGGCTGGAGGAAGCTTACGGCCCTAATCTTGCTACCTTAAACATGTAAAAAATCAATTGACATCGAGCTTACACTAGTGGTCCTTCGGCTCCGAAAGCCCTTATCGATGATGTTTCGTTGCATGGTTCACACGCTGACACTGATAGCCGGCATTGAAATATGCAGCAATTTGGGGACGGGTTGCACTTCCGTCTCGTTGAACGATTCTCTTCAGTAAATGATGCCCAGTTAAATCATCTTTGCTACTCCTTCTATGATTGCTGCTTCTTAGGCACAAGCATTGCTGGCTCTAGTGAAGTGTTAATTACTCTTGAAGATTGTATGTTTTGGATTGCATGCCTATCTAGGAAAGCGGTACCATAATAAATTCTGTTCTTCCTTGCACTTTTTACCTCAGAGTAGTCTCTAAATTTTGGGTTTTGCTTTAGATGTAACTCACCGTAATGGATGTGACGTAAAATATGTATAATCCCTGGCAGGACGGAGCTTATGGTCCTAACCTTCCAACCTTGAATATCTAAACAACCGATGGACAGAATCAAACAAATCACTCTCGGATAACAGTTCCTTGTGAATTATACAGTAATGTGTGTATTATTCCGCAGGTTTTAGTTTTAATAGGCCTGCAGCAGAACTGAAAAAAAGAGATACAAACGCTGTCTTCACAGTTGAGTGAAAGGTTCCTTTATGGTGCCTTCCTATTCTGTACAGAAGTTTCTCGCAGCAGTTCGGAACTGTACTATGTTGTGTATTTACATATCTTCCACAATCTTTGCTGTGTATTATTAATGCGTTAGTTCCTTTGTGAAAAGAAATTCTAATCGGTATTCTGCAAATTCTATACTGAGTTATTCTAGTATACACACATAATTTACACTCCTGCAGGATGTGACACATGGAATTTGTAAGGACGTTTAACCCACCTCTGAGATTTCAGTCACAGAGATAATAATTTTTCTCTTCAGTCTATGTGAAGCTTTGTAATTTCAGTATAAGGAACACTTGATTAAATCCCTGTCCATTTTTTATCCTGGCTCTCCCTTCTCACCATACTGGTTTCGTGGACCTAGTAAAAGCGCGTAGAAGAATGTGAGCTCTTCCTACGAGCGACATCGGTGTGCTGAATTGTCATAGAATTGGGTCGGATTATCGGCTGTTAAAATAGCACATGCTGTTGCCGGAGGTGGTCCTGCAGAATAAACACATACGTATGCCGCTGGGAACGGGAGAGACCACAGACTTCCGCCTCTGACGTCATACGAAAGAACGCCAGCAGCTGCGTGACTACGTCGTGACACACGCCTCCACTCACGCACGCACACACACACACACACACGCGCGCGCGCGCGCGCAGTGTAGAGACCACGCCCTCTGCCGTCTGCAAGCAATGGCTGGCAGTACAGCAAAGCTGCCTCCCACGTGGTAGCCTGCTCTTCATATATCCAAAGTGAGGTTGTACGTCGTTTTTCACTCCTTCGAGCACATAAAAATTTACCTCACCCGTATATATTTTCTCTCGATGTTTACTTTTCTTCACCATAGCCTCAGGGTGACCTTTGTTCAGGGTTAATACATTCTCTCCTTCCAGATAAACAGACATACACAGCATAAAAGGGTAAAAACTGGAACATCGCTATTAAATGTAATGTTGTTTGAATGTATATGACGTTTCTCACGGAGAGGGCTAGGAACAAAATATTAGTAGGCACTGACTGCGGCATCTGTTATAAATGCTAACAAAGTGGCAGCGATTTTAAGTGATACTGTTTAGAAAATCTCGTATATAGGGAAAGATGCAAAGGCAAGAATATACAAAACAATAGTGACACCAGTTATAACATAAAGAGGTGAACAAGATCGGTAACATTAAAAACAAGGAGACTTTCGAAAATTACAAGACACTAAGTGGACACTGAAGTGAAGGTATTAGAAAACAATGTAGGGTGGACTCCATTAACGACATAAGTGGAAGCATGAATGGAACGAAAACATAGACAAGATGGTTGAGAAGAAGATTATGAAAATCTTAAGAAATAAATCACCAGCTGGTAAAAGAAATGTTGGCCGTCCGAGGAAAAGTTGGAGGGACAACCTTAGGTCAGACGAGGCGTACCGAAGCAATCAGGATTTAACCTAGGAAGAAAGAATGCCTAATGTTGTGGTCTGACGAGGCGGGCACTGTGATATTTACCCTGGCAGCTGTTTATTCTGTAATGCTGACAACATTTTACAATAATCCACAGTACCTCATGTTTATCAGGAGTGACGTGGCCTGCTCAGCAGTTGGTACAGGCTCACCGTCGTGAGGGCTGTAATCCGAAATGTTCAACGTTTGGTAGATCTCGAATTGTTTCTGGTTCTCACTAGCGTGTTGCAAGGATGACAATGCCACATTCGGTGCAGAAGATAACGCAAGGAAACTATGAAATGTTGCCGCTAGGTTAAGGTCATAGGAATGTGAGAATCCACTTTACAGTAAAGAACACTTAATATTATTTTAGGAATTCCTTAATTTTATTCCACGCTGTAAGTCTTGCCACATCACGATACTACACCGAATGGCTTCACAATCTGTCACACGAGTAATTAGCCAACACCCACATTCAGTGCTTAATAGCAGTTTTTCATGAATATTTTGAGACCACAGCTAATTCAGTGAACAAACGATTACACTCGCTACCGCAGTTGTCTTTGGCCGCCATATATGTGTCCGTTCACTGTGGCTGCTGCCAGCCCGCTCCAATAATCAAATATTTTTTAACAACCGGTTAAAGCCATGTAATATTGGATCGTTCACTTTGTCTGTGATCCAACTAACACTATGAATGAAGTAATAAAAGCATTTAGTGAACTTCTCTACAATGACCTCAAGTGCACGACCGCCGCTCATCCATCTCCACCAATAACTGCCTAAAGCCTTTTGGGGAATTAGCACCCGGTAAAATTCTCGCTACCTTTTAAGGGTCTGCTCACCTCAGCCGATAGGAGACGAAAACGGTGTTCCAAATGGATTGTGAGGCGGTAACTTGCCACCAGGACACCTCCACCTCATAAAGGCTCCCCAACAGCATGGCTTACTACAAATTGCACAATACTACAGTTTAAGGTGTACTTATTTACCATGATGTTATAAGTCCAGCTTCTTCAGTGCCATGTTGTAATAGGTACACAGCTACTCAGTTTTTCACTTAGTGTCTTCCGTTCGAGTTAAGTGTGTTCCTGTGTTGCATATCTCTCCTTCCCATGCAGATCAATAAGATTTTATTTGTCAACAAAGCAATTTTATACTGGCATGAACTTCAACGAATGTAAATACGTTACATTTGTGCTGTTCGAATATTTATCTCTTTTCTGCACATTTCATTATCCACAGTAAGTAGTTCGCAGCCAAACTCCAAACTAAGGTGTGGTTTTTCACTTTCCAGTCGGTAGTCCGACGTGTCCTAATATCTGCTCGGCTGGTATTGGCAGAAAAATACTGCCACTCCCTTATGGTCGGGATCTAAAACAGCAGTTTCTGTCCGTTGGAGTGCAGAAAGGAAAATGAAAAAGAAACTCGAAGCAAAATCGTTGTCATAAAATAAATCTCCAAATAACAGTAGCAAGAACGAGAATTACTGTTATATTAAAATGAAATAGTAGAGAAATATGTTACTGATATTAAAATGTCTTCTAAGTATTATTGGATAGTAAATACTTCTCATGATCCTCGTTACTGTTTATTGGTAGTCTTAATTCAGGTTTTGGATAATCACTAACACATCGATTTAGCATCCGTATGTCTCTTTCTGTTGTTCTACATACCAATTGGTGTGGCAGTTTAGAAGACAAGATCAACATACTTACCTGCTCACGTTTCCATCGGCTTACAATGATCTTTGACTGTCGATATGCTTAAACAGCCTCACAAAATCTGAGTTCGGTATGTATTTTCCTTATAGAATGGACTTGCATGTGTGGCGTGCAGTATTTTGTGGTCAGATTGTGCTTTGTACAATTTCAGCAGATTACAATAAAACTAGTTACTTATTATTAATGTAACATAAGGTTTTATTTTATCACTGCTCTACCTGTCTAATGATAGTAATTTCATTTAAGATTGCTCCACCTGAGAACGCGTAACAAAGTTGACTGTTGAGCAGTGTAAATGGCACTAAGTTCATGCAAAAATTAATCATATCCATATACCAGCAAACAAGATAAATGTATGATAATTAATCTGAACTAAACAAGAGTAATAAGTTTTAGTGATTTTCAATGCTGTTGCATAATATAGACATGGATATTATACATGTTAGCTGCCGGCCGTGGTGGCCGTGCGGTTCTAGGCGCTTCAGTCTGGAACCGCGTGACCGCTACGGTCGCAGGTTCGAATCCTCCCTCGGGCATGGGTGTGTGTGATGTCCTTAGGTTAGTTAGGTTTAAGTAGTTCTAAGTTCTAGGGGACTGATGACCACAGCAGTTAAGTCCCATAGTGCTCAGAGCCATTTCAACCATTTGATATTATACATGTTAGCTTTCCTGGTAAGCGTATAGACACTGGAATTTTATAATTTGTATCCCTACATCTACATCCATACTCTGCAGACCACTGTGAATTGCATAACGGAAGGTATGTCTCATTGTACCAGACATTAGGATTTTTCCTGTGCCATTCACGTATGGAGTGCGGCAAGAATGACTGGACGCCTCTGTGCGTGCTATAATTATTCCGATCTTGTCCTCTTGACCCCTACGCAAGCGATACTTAGGGGTTGTAGTATATTCCTAGAGTCATCATATAAAGCTGTTTCTTGAAACTATGTTAGTATACTTTCTCGGAATAAGTTATTTCTATCTTCAAGAGTCTGGCAGTTCAGTTTCTTCAGTATTTGTGTGTCTTCCTCCCACGGCCAAACAAACATGTGACCATTCGTGCTGCACTTCTATGTACGTGTTCAACATCCCCAGTTAATCCTATTCGGTACGTGTCCCCCCCCCCCCCCCCCCCCCTCATATGTAGGCTGATTGCACTTCCCAGTACCGAAGTCTACCACATACATTACCCATAACATAGACTATACGATCATTCCATTTCATATCTCTACAAAGCGCTACACCCAGGTATTTGTATGAGTTGGCCGTTTCTAACTGTGACTCATTGATATTGTAATCATTTTCGTTTTGTGAAGTGCACGATTTTACGTTTCTGAACATTTAAAGCAAGTTGCCAATACTTGCGTCACTAATAAATCTTTTCTAGATTTGACTGAAGGTTTATGCAGCTTCGTTCAGACAGTACCGCATTATAGGTAACTGCACCATCTGCAAAAGTCTAAGGTTACTTTTAAAATTGTCACAAGTTCATTAATGTACAACATGCATAGCACGTGTCCTTGGGGCATCCTCCAAGTTACTTCTACATCTGACGATGACTCTCCATACATGATAACAAGCTATGTAATACCTACCAATAGTCCTCAAACTAGTCACAAATTTCACTTGATACTCCGTATGAAGGAACTTTTGATTATAAGCGTTTATGTGGTACTGAGTCAAACGCTTTTTTAAAATCAAGAAATACTGCATCTACCTGGCCCTCTTGATACATAATTTTCAGTATGTCATGTGAGGAATGTGCAAGTTGGGTTTCACATGATCGTTGTTTTCGAAATCCAAGCTGGTTGGCAAGGAGGGTATCATTCTGTTCAAGATAACTCAGTATCATTTTTTTTCTAGGGATCTACAATAGCTTATAGTTAGAAGAGGGGTTAATTTAGCCGTAAATTCATTAAGGAATCTGATAGAGATTCCATCGGGCCTGGAACTTTGTTCAATTTCAACAATTTCACCTTTTCTCAACACCAATAACAGAGATTTCACTCATCTTTTCAGTGGTACGAGGATTAAATTGGTGTAATTATTCTGGGTGTGTCTTTTATACGAACACTGGAAAACAGAGTTGAACATTTCAGCTTGTATTTCGCTACTCTCAATTCCAGATTTTGTCTCGTTTGCTAAGGCCTGGACATCAACTCTGGTGCCACTAACAGCCTTTACATACGATCGGAATTCCTTTTGGTTATGCTTCATTTCACACCTATTGCGCAGTGGTCTCTGTTTCTTTATAAGTTTCTTTACAGTGACTGTATATCATGGAGGGTCCCTACCCCTAATTATGAACTGCTATACTGTGTACATATCTACCCAGTCCATCCACGAATAGCAAACATACGGCTGAAAGAAACGATAAAGAGGAAAACTGGAGAGTCAGACAGCTATTAGATAAGTAACACATTATCGATAAAGTTGAGCATCGTGAGAGTCACAAAGAGTAGCAAAAGAGCAGCAAAAGAAACATCAGCAGAAGATAGGAATTAGTAGAATACAGAAAGATAGCGCAATAGATATTACACAATCGTGAAAGTAACTGACACTGGTATTGAGGCGACAAAAAATTAAAATTTTTCTCTAATAGATCGATTAGGTCTTTATGCTTCTTGTAAGTGACAGGTGCGATTCATAATATTAAGCGACGTGGTTAGGGGGTAACAGTGATCATTAAAGGTTGATGATCAATTAGACAATACGGTGAAGGTCACACAATGTCTCATTCATTAAAATGATCGGTTTCGGCCAGTTCAAACGCCCATTTTCAGATTATAAGCACTGTAAGGATATGAAAGTGTTTCTTTATCAGTGAAGTTAGCCTTAACATAATATATACATATATTTACATTGGCTGGAGCTTTACATAACACCTACGAGAGCTCAGAAATACTGTAGCTAACTGTTTACCCACTAGGCCGGAATTGGCGGAGTGGTGAACAGCTGCGTGTGGTCGTAACGTTAACCGCTGCTAAGTGCTTTTCTGCCACGGATTGAATAGTGCAACAAGTTGCGTTCATTTTCTGAATTACGTCAGCTGCAGTGAATGGGATCCTAACTTACGTAAAAGACACTCTAATTTCTGAATAAAATGTAAAATTAAAATAATACGTTTCTAATATTCTTGCTGTAAATTTTTGAAAGACTTTAAAACAGAAACGCCAATAAAAACAGTTGCAAAGATCGTTGAAAGCCAGCTGGTTATGCTTCTTGGTATTTCTGTCGAGGACGTTTCCACGGAAATACTGATAACAGACGTGGTAATATGTTATGTTTTTGATGTTTTCATGTTTTTGTCCAACACCTGTATATCCGTACCTAAAGAGCAGGAAGCTGCACAGAACACATCAATACAGAAGAAAGGAAATAGAAATAATACACTATATTGTAAACTCATATTATAGATATCGTTTTGTAGCAGGATTCCCTAATATAAATTGTGTTTCAGTTTTCTGGAGTACCTCGAAGGAAACGTTTATTGAGATATAGCCTGCACGGATCAAGGAAGAATAACTGGTTCTTTACTCGGACGAAGTAATGAGTGCTATCGCCAGGGGATTCCTTATTTTTATATTTGTCACAAGTAGTATCTAATAAAGTTCTTTTACTGATGGTGTACCACATCATTGTGTCACTGGATTCGCCATTTCCTGTCATGAAGCCCATTCGCACCCATGGGTCACCTAGTGATACTGAAGGTGTGACTGGGGTTTATCAAGGAACTGTTACAGGCCGTCTGTCGTCCTTAATCCATACAAACGATTTAGGGTCATTAGCGGACAGGGTTGATAGAGGTCAACGAAAAAGTACAGACATTGGCTACTCGTTTTGAGCTATCGAGAAATAGAGGAGAGGATGTCACAGATGTGATAGGCAAATTGAAGGAGCAGGCATTAAAACCAATTTGTTTTTAGTTCCTCTGAACGCCAAAATTCTTTATTGACGTTCTAGTCGAGATTGGAACGATAGAGAAATTAACTGAAAGTGGATCTGTGCATCATCTGCCAAAGTTATCATTTACATGTGTAGATGTACAGGGTTATTCTATACGATCTAGACACTTTCAAGCGTAAAAATGTACTGTGGTAAGTTTTTGTATGATTCTATGCATGGAAACATCAACTCAAAAAAACAAGAATACCTTTTGACAAAGTGACAATATTGGAGAGGGAAAGTTCCCATTCACCATATGGCAGAGGTGCTATGTCGCAGTAGGCGTAACAAAAAGATTCTCACATTTGTAGCTTTCGACCATTAAGGCCTTTGTCAACAACACACACACACACACACACACACACACACACACACACACACACACATGCAAACACAGCTCGCACTCATGACTGCAGTCTCAGGCAACTGAACCCACACTGTGGGCAGCAGCACCAGTGCATGATGGGAGTGGAGACTGGGTGGGGTTAAGGAGGAGGTTGGGGCGGGGAGGGGGAGGGATAGTATGGTGCGGGTGGCAGACAGTGAAGTGCTGCAGTTTAGACAGAGGGCAGGGGAGATGTAGGGAGGGGGGGGGGGGGGAAGTTGCAGAAAAGGACAGAAATAAAAAGAAGTAAAAGGAGATAAAAAGTCTGAGTGTGATGGTGACATGATGACTGTGTAGTGCTGGAATGGGAACAGGGAGGGGCTGGATGGTTGAGGACTGTGACTAACGAAGGTTGAGGCCAGGAGGGTTACATGAACGTTAAGATGTATGGCAGGGAAAGTTCCCACCTGCACAGTTCAGAAAAGGAGGTGTTTGTGGGAAGGATCCATATGGCACAGGCTGTGAAGCAGTCATTGAAATGAAGGATATCATGTTTGGCTGTGTGTTCAGCAACAGTGTGGTCCACTTATTTCTTGGCCACAGTTTGTCAGTGAAAATTCATGTAGACAGACAGCTTATTGTTTGTCATGCCTACATAGAATGCATCACAGTAGTTGCAGCATAGCTTGTAAATCACATGACTGGTTTCATTGGTGAACTTGTCTTTGATGTGGTAGGTAATGTTAGTGATTCAACTGGAGGAGGGTGTATGGGACAGGCCTTGCAACTAGGTCTATTACAGAGGGAGGAGCCATGAGGTAAGGGATTGGGAGCAGAGGTTGTGTAAGGATGGCTGAGTATATTATGTAGGTTCGGTGGATGGTGGAATACCACTGTTGGAGGATTGGGAAGGATAGTGGGCACGACGTTTCTCATTTCAGAGCACAACGAGAGGTAATCGCCAGGGTTTCGATTACCTGCACTAAAGTCGTGTGTGCGAGCTGCGTTTGTGTGTGTGTGTGTGTGTGTGTGTGTGTGTGTGTTTGTGTGTGTGTGTGTGTATGTGTGTCTATTGTTGACAATGACCTTAGAGGCCGAAAGCTATAATTTTGGGAATCTTTCTGTTGTGCCTATCACGACTCAGCATCTCTGCTACATGGTGAGTGACAACTTTCCTTCTCTAATATTGTTGTATTCCATCCTGGATTTTCCATGGTTTGATTTTGGCAAAGTGATTTCCACAATCACAGTCACAGCACCTGTGCGTTGGAAATTTTAGATGTATCAACAAGGCTCCACCTACCAGACCGTCCGGTTACGTGTGGGTTCAGTAATTTCAGAAACATTTCTTTGTAAAGGTGAAAACTTAGGTCGGTCATCAGTATCTGATTAACAGGTTGAACGGATCAGAGAAATATTTTTCATAAGTCCACAAAAATAACATCTGGTGCCAGACGTGTGCAAGGAATTCCACAATGAACTCTTTGGAAAGTCCTGAGACAACGCTTACAATGAAACTATATCTACATATACATCTACATCTATACTCCGCGAGCCACCTTACGGTGTGTGGCGGAGGGTACTTATTGTACCACTATCTGATCCCCCCTTCCCTGTTCCATTCACGAATTGTGCGTGGGAAGAACGACTGCTTGTAAGTCTCCGTATTTGCTCTAATTTCTCGAATGTGCTCCCTCGTAATTTCGATAATAAACCTCTCCGTATTGCGTAACGCCTTTCTTGAAGTGTCCGCCACTGGAGCTTGTTCAGCATCTCCGTAACGCTCTCGCGCTGACTAAATGTCCCCATGACGAATCGCGCTGCTTTTCGCTGGATCATGTCTATCTCTTCTATTAATCCAACCTGGTAAGGGTCCCATACTGATGAGCAATACTCAAGAATCGGACGAACAAGCGTTTTGTAAGCTACTTCTTTCGTCGATGAGTCACATTTTCTTAGAATTCTTCCTATGAATCTCAACCTGGCGCCTGCTTTTCCCACTATTTGTTTTATGTGATCATTCCCCTTCAGATCGCTCCGGATAGTAACTCCTAAGTATTTTGCGGTCGTTACCGCTTCCAATGATTTACCACCTATGGCATAATCGTACTGGAATGGATTTCTGCCCCTATGTATGCGCATTATATTACATTTATCTACGTTTAGGGAAAGCTGCCAGCTGTCGCACCATGCATTAATCCTCTGCAGGTCCTCCTGGAGTACGTACGAGTCTTCTGATGTTGCTACTTTCTTGTAGACAACCGTGTCATCTGCAAATAGCCTCACGGAGCTACCGATGTTGTCAACTAAGTCATTTATGTATATTGTAAACAATAAAGGTCCTATCACGCTTCCCTGCGGTACTCCCGAAATTACCTCTACATCTGCAGATTTTGAACCGTTAAGAATGACATGTTGTGTTCTTTCTTCTAGGAAATCCTGAATCCAATCACAAACCTGGTCCGATATTCCGTAAGCTCGTATTTTTTTCACTAAACGTAAGTGCGGAACCGTATCAAATGCCTTCCTGAAGTCCAGGAATACGGCATCAATCTGCTCGCCAGTGTCTACGGCACTGTGAATTTCTTGGGCAAATAGGGCGAGCTGAGTTTCACATGATCTCTGTTTGCGGAATCCATGTTGGTTATGATGAAGGAGATTTGTATTATCTAAGAACGTCATAATACGAGAACACAAAACATGTTCCATTATTTTACAACAGATTGACGTAAGCGAAATAGGCCTATAATTATTCGCATCTGATTTATGACCCTTCTTGAAAATGGGAACGACCTGCGCTTTCTTCCAGTCGCTAGGTACTTTACGTTCTTCCAGCGATCTACGATAAATTGCTGATAGAAAGGGGGCAAGTTCTTTAGCTTAATCACTGTAGAATCTTAAGGGTATCTCGTCTGGTCCGGATGCTTTTCCGCTACTAAGTGATAGCAGTTGTTTTTCAATTCCGATATCGTTTATTTCAATATATTCCATTTTGGCGTCCGTGCGACGGCTGAAGTCAGGGACCGTGTTACGATTTTCCGCAGTGAAACAGTTTCGGAACACTGAATTCAGTATTTCTGCCTTTCTTCGGTCGTCCTCTGTTTCGGTGCCATCGTGGTCAACGAGCACTCAGGTCCTCTAAGCTATTACATGTGGCGATAAACGTTTGTGGGAACAGTTTCATATTAGTATGCAGCATACGTCGGGTGAAGACGACTTGAGCAGCAGGTTGATTTTTAGCAATGTGCCTACTTTGCACGTGAACGTTGCAGTAATCCAGCACAGGATGCGAACATATGGAGCAGAGAATCCATCACATTGCTGATGAACACATACATGGGTTCCCAAAGGTTGATGTGTTTTATGCTTTGTCAAGGCACAAACTGTAGGGGCCATTTTTCTTTGCATGGTGTAATGTCAACGCCAATATTTTGTGTCGCCAGTGTATGAGACAGTGCTCGAGACTTATGAATTAATTAATGTTTTTCCAGAAATGACTTATAACTTAAAAAAGACTTATTATTATAGTGTGACATTTTTATATTGTGAAATGTCCAAAACGATATGTTTTATTACCATTTCTCTACAAGGAATAATCATATAACAAAAGATAATACCACTAAAAGAATGTACTGGCATTGTATTGTCTGTGGAATGTTTCCTTCTTCTGTTCTTTTTCTTCTCTTGACGTATGAAGCGGATGAGATCGAAGATAAGCTGACGTCTGTTCGTTTAAATATTGCAAAAGGTAGTCATAAGTGATCAAAAGAAAATATAACGTACAATTTACTAAACGCAATTCTAGTTTACAGACTTTTATTTGTAACGAGATAACCAATTATGAATATTTTAAGTTTTGTGACTGCAGCAATCGAGACTGCTTTTTTTGACGCCATTACGTGGGCGTATGGAGCAGCAGTTTAAACAGCAGAAATAATCAGACACTAATTCTTCCGACCGTTATTACAATATTTGAATTCCGAGGACTAGAAGCCACAGAAATTTATTATATTTCTATTGTAAAAGTGAAAATAAAGTTCAGTAGAATAATCTTCCTTTACGTATATGAAATAATTTAATGGCTGGTGCGTAAGATTTATTTTCCCCAGACAAATTAATCAGAGACTTTAAATAAAAATATTTACGACGCCAGTGTTGTTATGGGTAGAGGCTTTGTTGTGATATATTAATTGTTTGGTGCATACATTTTAATATCAAGTAAAGCATTGTTTAAACCATAGTCGGGCTCAGCAGCACATAAATAAGAATTATCAGAGATTATTTATTTATTTCAAATAATTCAGTTATTTTTGATGAAACATTTTCGTACGTTTTACAGTAACATGTACACACCACCACAACTACACTATAGAGCCCCGTTACATGGGCGCCCTGTCATTTGGAGCTCGAATGCAGATACTGTAATCTGTGTATATCTTTCCGTGTGTAGATTGCCACTGTAAAGTGTTAATGCTTATTTTATTTCCCTTTTCATGTAGCAACTCAACGCACGATCTTATCCGAAATTCTAAGCCGTGTGCAGCTCTCATTCATCATAGCGTCACCCCGTCAGCCGTAAGTAAAACAGTCGCATAATTCCAGAATGAGATTTTCACTCTGCAGCGGAGTGTGCGCTGATATGAAACTTCCTGGCAGATTAAAACTGTGTGCCCGACCGAGACTCGAACTCGGGACCTTTGCCTTTCGTGGGCAAGTGCTCTACCATCTGAGCAACCGAAGCACGACTCACGCCCGGTACCCACAGCTTTACTTCTGCCAGTACCTCGTCTCCTACCTTCCAAACTTTACAGAAGCTCTCCTGCGAACCTTGCAGAACTAGCACTCCTGAAAGAAAGGATATTTCGGAGACATGGCTTAGCCACAGCCTGGGGGATGTTTCCAGAATGAGATGTTCACTCTGCAGCAGAGTGTGCGCTGATATGAAACTTCCTGGCAGATGAAAACTGTGTGCCCGACCGAGACACGAACTCGGGACCTTTGCCTTTCGTGGGCAAGTGCTCTACCATCTGAGCAACCGAAGCACGACTCACGCCCGGTACCCACAGCTTTACTTCTGCCAGTACCTCGTCTCCTACCTTCCAAACTTTACAGAAGCTCTCCTGCGAACCTTGCAGAACTAGCACTCCTGAAAGAAAGGATATAGCGGAGACATGGCTTAGCCACAGCCTGGGGGATGTTTCCAGAATGAGATTTTCACTCTGCAGCGGAGTGTGCGCTGATATGAAACTTCCTGGCAGATTAAAACTGTGTGCCCGACCGAGACTCGAACTCGGGACCTTTGCCTTTCGCGGGCAAGTGCTCTACCATCTGAGCTACCGAAGCACGACTCACGCCCGGTACTCACAGCTTTACTTCTGCCAGTACCTCGTCTCCTACCTTCCAAACTTTACAGAAGCTCTCCTGCGAACCTTGCAGAACTAGCACTCCTGAAAGAAAGGATATTTCGGAGACATGGCTTAGCCACAGCCTGGGGGATGTTTCCAGAATGAGATGTTCACTCTGCAGCAGAGTGTGCGCTGATATGAAACTTCCTGGCAGATGAAAACTGTGTGCCCGACCGAGACTCGAACTCGGGACCTTTGCCTTTCGCGGGCAAGTGCTCTACCATCTGAGCAACCGAAGCACGACTCACGCCCGGTACCCACAGCTTTACTTCTGCCAGTACCTCGTCTCCTACCTTCCAAACTTTACAGAAGCTCTCCTGCGAACCTTGCAGAACTAGCACTCCTGAAAGAAAGGATATAGCGGAGACATGGCTTAGCCACAGCCTGGGGGATGTTTCCAGAATGAGATATTCACTCTGCAGCGGAGTGTGCGCTGATATGAAACTTCCTGGCAGATTAAAACTGTGTGCCCGACCGAGACTCGAACTCGGGACCTTTGCCTTTCGCGGGCAAGTGCTCTACCATCTGAGCTACCGAAGCACGACTCACGCCCGGTACTCACAGCTTTACTTCTGCCAGTACCTCGTCTCCTACCTTCCAAACTTTACAGAAGCTCTCCTGCGAACCTTGCAGAACTAGCACTCCTGAAAGAAAGGATATTTCGGAGACATGGCTTAGCCACAGCCTGGGGGATGTTTCCAGAATGAGATTTTCACTCTGCAGCGGAGTGCTAGTTCTGCAAGGTCGCAGGAGAGCTTCTGTAAAGTTTGGAAGGTAGGAGACGAGGTACTGGCAGAAGTAAAGCTGTGAGTACCGGGCGTGAGTCGTGCTTCGGTAGCTCAGATGGTAGAGCACTTGCCCGCGAAAGGCAAAGGTCCCGAGTTCGAGTCTCGGTCGGGCACACAGTTTTAATCTGCCACGAAGTTTCAGTCGCATAATTATTTCTGAAATTCGTAAGTAGCAATTTTTTGAGCACTATAGAATTTTGAAAGATTGAGTTGAAATCAATCCAGTAATTAGTAACAGTGCCATATTCTGGCTGCGAGAAGCATTTTCAAATATTTTCTTGTCTCTAGTGAATTGTTGTGTACTCAAACACACATTTAAGAAATGGTTCAAATGGCTCTGAGCACTATGGGACTCAACTGCTGAGGTCATTAGTCCCCTAGAACTTAGAACTAGTTAAACCTAACTAATCTAAGAACATCACAAACATCCATGCCCGAGGCAGG
Source organism: Schistocerca americana (assembly GCF_021461395.2). Lineage (NCBI taxonomy): Eukaryota > Metazoa > Arthropoda > Insecta > Orthoptera > Acrididae > Schistocerca > Schistocerca americana. The sequence continues at coordinate 956,475,466 of NC_060119.1, read as the reverse complement.
ATTCGAACCTGCGACCGTAGCGGTCTTGCGGTTCCAGACTGCAGCGCCTTTAACCGCACGGCCACTTCGGCCAGCTAAACACACATTTAGTTCTAGTGATTATTTCTTGTTTTAGTAATATAATACTTTGGGGAATTTGAATTTGTTGCAATTGCTTTATAGTGTGAAATATTTGGTGGTAAAAATGATTGGGCCTAAGAAGCAGGCTAAAACGAATGAGGTGGCTGATACAGATTTAGTGTCAGATGCTCAAGTAAGCCAAATTCTGCACACTTCGGTGCAGGAACTAGAAAGCTTATATGTTGCTCATAATGTTATTTTACCGGACATGTCGAGTGATATTGAAAATGAGGAGTTTCCAGTGTTGAGTGATACTATTCGTGAAAGCTTCAGAAGCAAATGATAGTAATTTCACCGGGTAAGGGGCAGGACTTACTAATACTCAAGCTACGCCAATGACAGATGGTAACATATTAGCCACATTACGTCATAAATTAAAATTGAATGAAAAGCAACGTAGCGAAGAAGAAGCTCTTAAAGAGCAGCAACTTTAAGAAGCAAGGGCTTTAAAAGCAGAGCAACGCGAATTAAAAGAACAGGAAAGAGAAAGCTGTTCCTAGAACAAATCAATCACATCTTTATTGTTCAAAATATTAAATAAGTGATAATCAACAGGCATAAAACATTGTCAGCACACTTTAATGCGGAGATAAATGCAGTTAAAGACACGAGCCAACCGTTGGCAAACCTTCCTACCAAAGTAAATGATATGCAGACTGAAATCAGTAACTTAGAAACTAGTTTTAAGGCACTGACTACTGCCGTAGACAGAATTGAAGGTAAAATATAAACCGAAGTGAAGAAACAATTACAAATGGAGGTAGCCAGAGTTTTTAATTTAGACAATCGAAACTTAGAGGTAATATCAGAATCCAGTAATGAAAAATCTGGTCCTGGTGGGGAAACTAAAATTGAACATTTGCCGACTGCCTGTGTGGCAGTGCAGATCAGACCACAATATTTGCCCACTGGTCATGTTATAAATCAGGGTAATACCCAAAGTTTGCTAGCAACCCCTGTTGCAATTTATAATAAGTCAAGCCATGATAGCCAACCTGTATTACCACAGCCACTGGTGAATGCAAGAAATTCAAAACTAGAAGCGGGCTGCACCTGTAGCAAAACGAGTACACCGCTCTGCTAATGAGAGCCGATCCATGCATTTGAGTACATTGATGCATGAGGAAAGCCTCATTAAACATCGTCAATTTCAGGTTTTCAATGAAAAGAGCAAAAAGAATATCCACCCAGTCGTATTTATACGTAACTCCACAAGGGTCCTTCCGCAATCTTGGACGGAAGAACAGAAGATACAATTCGTGGTATCACATATTTCGGAAGACGCTTAGCTTTGGGCATTAAATGCAGCCGCGACTTGCCAAACTTTCAGTGATTCTGAGAAGGCATTTCTCGATCAGTTTTGGAACAGGTCTAATCAGTCTATTACGGACAGAATTTATTTAAGGTCAGAGTCCGTGACATTGAACAACTTTTCCCTTATGTTTTAATCGGTAACCTTGCTTTTAATACTCTCAATAGATCTCGGGTAGTTACCGGCTCGTCATATTGATGTATTTTTGTAGAGACCAAGTCTTCGGATTAAATACTTCTGCATTGTAAACCATTTTTCTAAGTCTTTTTTATATCGTGTCGTATTTTGTGTCGTCAAGTAAAGAATTATTAAAACTATAGTCGGGCTCAGCAGCACATAAATAAGAATTATCAGAGGTTGTTTATTTCTTTCAAAAATACAGTTATTCTTGCTGATACAATTTCATACGTTTTACAATAACACATACACACCACCACAATAACATTAAATAGAACTCCACTACCCATTACAAAAGGGGGGGGGGGGGGCGAGGGGGCAGGGCAATCAATGGCCATTCTTATACGGATATCTGGATATGCTTCAGCTGTGGTTCACGCTGCGACCACAATTCCACAACGATATTCGTGAGTTTTAGGGTACTGAACTACGACGAGGATGGATGAATCGTGCATCAGCTGACACTCAGCTGTTGCTGCTGTTGCTGGCACGACCCGTTCGTTCACTAGACCTGACTTTGTGGTTTTTACCTGTTGGTTACATCAACGGCTGACACTGTCTCACAACTCCAATCCCCCACAGCATCGCTGACTTAGGTCGTATCAGAGCAGCTGTGACTGACATCGACGCCGACAATCTGGGGCACGAGTAGGCCGTACTAGTAGTCTATAGACTGCACATGTGCTGTAGGATTAAAGGTTCACACATTGAACATTTCTCATCACGACACAGAAGTACTTCTCGAGTTTCTGCGTCCGATAAAAATATTCTTTACAACCACCTCATTCTGAATGCCACAGAATAGCAGGAGTTACTAAATGTGGTATTGGGATTGTTAAAGCCGAACACACACTACGCCGCTTCAAAGTCTGACGACTTCGAAAACTCCGTGCTGCTTCCCAGTGGGCCCCACGCTGGAGCCGATTTCTCCGTTAGTCGCCGCAAAGCGGACGGTGGAGCTTCATATGAGGATAGAGATCGCCGACAATGACCACTACCACAACGGAGTAGACAGAGTCCGTCTTTATAAGTTGGCGCGCGCAGGTAACAGTGAGTAGTACCAGAGAAGACCAGCAAAAGACAACTGTCACAGGTGCCTGCACCACAGTTATCAGTTACTCGAAGCAACTACTCAGAATAAAGGACAGAGTTCAGTGAATCAGACCATTGTAAACCCAACAGAAGAAATTATTTAGTCTTTGTTAGGTTTGGCTACGTGTAAAATAATAGTGTATGAATGTTAACCAAGCGCCTGTATGTATGGTTGTGGTATAAATTTCGTATCTGCTGCCAGAGACTGCTGACACAACACGAAACATTTAGCGTCATGGGGAAATCACTTTCGCAGAAACCAGCATGTATTGACCACCCCGCAATGCATTTATAAAGGTTACAGAAAGCCCTACCCACCATCTCCAGACTGGACTAGGCCATCTCACCCACGCACCAGAACAGCCAATGCGTGAACACAAGGATGATATGTGACTCAGTATGTCAGATTTGGTTTTCAAGTTTAAGGTCCATCAGTTCAAAGTAGTACATGAGGGAACGGTTGTGACCTCTAATGTTGTGGTGTGGATTGCAGTGCTGCAGTGCCTGTCATGTACCCAGTATAGAATATCAGTAAACATTTTTTGTCCAAACGAATGATGAAATGACATTTCATGTCACAGCAGGTGCACTGGCAGTAGTTGTCCACTTAGGTATGTGCTCGACCATGGTGTGGCTCACAGCGATGGCAGAGGCGGCTGTGTCGGCAGCATCAACTGCAGCATCATCACGAGGTCACTGGCCTCTCGAGGTCAGCATTCATTGTAATCCACACTTTCCCAGGTGATCGACAGCTCAGGAAGAGGGTCAGCAGGGCATGAGGGGTATGCATGAACACGCTGTATACTGAGTTTGCCCTCGGTGGTGGCCAGCCCCAGCAATGACGGAAGAGAAGTTACACATTCTTGGGCGGGAACAACAGACCCTCATGGTGGAAGGCGGAGGGCCCTGAAATGGCTCTTTGGTTGAAGACACCTAAGTCATTCTCATCACACTCATCAGCATGGGTGGTGGAGCTGTGGCTAATAGCGTCTAAGTGCCTAGGATGGGACTTGCTGTTCCATAGAAGCTCATAGACTGCTAGATGACGCAGCGAGGTGGCGCATTGGTTAGCAAAGTGCACTCTCATTCGGGAGGACGACGGTTCAGACCTTCGGCGGCCATACCGATTTAGGTTTCCCGCGGTTCCGTTAAATTGCTTCAGGCAGATTCTGGGATGGTTCCTTTGAAAGGGCACGGCCTATTTCCTTCCCCATCCACCCCTAATCCGAAGGAACCTATGACCTGTTTGGTCCCGTCCCCCAAATCAGTCAACCAACCATAAGCTAGATGAGAAGAGGATACATATCTGATTGGCTGTGGAGTACGATACCTCTACTGGAATTCAGGATTATTTATACGAGACTTACCGACATTCGTTATGCTACCGCGAGGCAGTCTTGACATCATCCTGCTTTTCGAGCACGGACAGCTTTGTTGATAGCTCCATGAGGTCCCAGTTTAAAGCATCTGGCATTCTGGACAGGTATCCTTTGCAGCGTTAATCGACTGAATAGTTACTCTTGCGTTCGACTTTTGCTTGCTGACTAAACGTGTGTGGTCAGCAAAACAACGGCACCCATTTCCTTATGATGTCACGTCTCAGACTGCTCAGCTCATATGATGTCCAGCACTCGGCTCGGTTGTGCGGCCGATACATCTGAAATATCAGAAGTCTCCCCATCTTGAAAACCCTCTCGGCTTCTGTGGCTTACCCACTTTTCTGTGCTTCTTACATTGCCAGGGAGCGTGTCTCAATTTTTACTTGGCTGGACCAATATATTGTTTCGTGATGCAAAACTACTGAGGTCAAGCGATGTTATTCAATTGGGTTTGGTTCGAGGGGCGTTCAGAAAGTAAAGCAACACATTTTTTTCCTAATAGCAGGCTATTTTATTCAGTATTCCAGTACACCATATTATTGCCCGCTCTTTTGACTACAAAACCCTATTTTTCAACATCACATTCGTGTAACGGGGCGGCTTACGTCACCCGCTTGCTTGGTGTGTCTCTATTGGCCGATCTCGGAGCCAACGCCTTGCTGCATCAATAACCTCCCCATCTCCGGTGTAACAATTCCCATCGAGTGCATCCTTCGTTGAGCTACATAGATGGATATCGTATAGGTCCGCGCTGTGGGGTGGGTGAGGAAGAACAGTCCAGTGAAGCTTTGTGAAGTCGTCTCTATTGAGCAGACTTGTGTGAGGCCTAACATTGTCCGGAGAAGGAGAATCTTTGCATTGTAGTGTCATTACACACCAGAGCTGATCGTAGCACCATGAGGAAGAACTACAAGCGGAATACCCGCCTCTCACCCCCCTCCCCCACCCAGAGTCCCAGAAAACCGTCGCTATGATACTACTGACTGAGGGTGTGGCTTTGTAATATCTCTCCCGCGGGGAGGTGGTGTGTCTCCACTCTATGGATTGGCGCTTTCTTTACGGTTCGAAATGATGATGTTTCAACGCTAGTGACGATTTCCGACAAAAAATTGTCACAATCATCTTCGTAACGTGCAAGCAATTCCTCACAGATTTTCCTTTGGTGCTCTTTATGGTCTACTGTTATGCGGCGAGTAACCCATTGGGCACACAACTTTGAGTACCCCAATAGTCGAAGAGCATGTCAGCACTAACAACACAGACGTACAATTATGAACGTCCAGCCAGCCGTTGTGGCCGAGCGGTTCTAGGCGCTACAGTTTGGAACCGCGCGACCGCTGCAGTCGCAGGTTTTAATCCTGCCTCGGGCATGGATGTGTGTGATGTCCTTAGGTTAGCTAGGTTTAAGTAGTTCTAAGTTCTAGGGGACTGATGACCTCAGAAGTTAAGTCCCATAGTGCTCAGAGCCATTTTTTTGTGAACGTCCAGTTTTACAGTCAAAGTAAGTTTCTGCACATGAAAACACTGCCGAAGTCACAGCTGTTGCGGCCGGCTGGCAGATGGGAGAGGTTTGCGGTACCCCTTTGCAATGATGACAGAGACCTTGCCCACGACTCACCGTGCTCTTTTTCACTTCAGGTCTCCGTAGGCATTATAAAAGCACCTATTAATATCTGCAAGGATCTAGCTTTCCAGCAAAACAAGCTCAGTAACAGCTCTCTGCTTCGAACGCACCTCCGTTGCAGACGCCATTTTTAGGCTACGTGTAACGTCACTAACCATCGGAATTTTATGAAACTGTAAGGTGAGAAGCGGGAATATTCCACAATGTCTCACAGCAAATCCTACATTTTTTAAGCCGAAAATTAAATGGACCTAAAACGTCACGACGGAAAACCGTATTCCAAGACAGATTTTCTTAGTTGACGGTGAGCTTACAGTGACTGGATTAAACGTAGAGGAGCTGGCAGTAAATAATCCCTGCATTGTAATTAACCGCGGTATGTAGCTGATAGCGGTTGTGTCAATCGCCACATGTGGGCCGGCCTCTGACGTACAGGTGGCGGCGGGTGGGCAGCGATAGCGCCGTTAACTGTGGGCTGCCCACGCGAGGTCACGCCCTGCTGTCGGCCGCCCTGATTAACGGATCACCGCCCCACCCCTTCCCTGCCCCGCTCCACCAACACCCCTGGTGGCACCCGCTCGTCCGCTTCAGCACCAATTAATAATCTATTAGCCACAGTGGCACGGCGCAGTTCTCAGCACAGCACCACGCGGCGTAGGAGCCACGCTAACGCTGAACACTCGGGGTGTGGCCTGCGTGCAGTGTCTGACCTGTGTAGGCGTTCCAGCTCTACAGGGGCCAGGCTATTCAGCAGCCACACGGACTTTCTTTGGGCTTTTTAGTGCTGACAGTGTGGGGTTTTTGAGTGGAAGGAGCTCGCTTTTTCAAGCAGTCATTGCAATGGAGGCAGTTTTTGTGTGGAACGGCATTCCTTGTCACATTAAAGACCAGGAAATGATAAATTATTGTGGATTGTAATTATAGCAGAGGAAATGTCATGAAATGGAAAATGGAAACTTGCAATACAAATGAAAAAATAGCAATGAGGAGGTATTACAACAGTAGTGTTCTCATTTTGTGGCTCAGGTGGTTAAAGTTAACAAACGTGTTGTAATGGTTCTTTATTTACGTGAGCATTACGGCACTCCAACCCCAATAATATCGTACTACTTTTCTGCGAAGTAAGACATATTTTTCCGACAATATTCACATTTGGTTTTATTAATGTATAGGTACTCCGATGTATCGATGTATTATAGTGATATGGTTGTTGTGTCTATTCATTTCTGTGAGACTGTCATAAACTTTGACTTACTTGTAACCGTTGAGCAGTCTTTGTTTCACTTTCCAGAAGTTAAGTTGTTATTTCGCTTTGTAAAAGTTTAGCCAGGTGTTGTGTTTGGTTAAAGTGGAAATTAAATATATGAAGATTAATAAAAAACCGTTTTCTTGATGATGTGACAATTAAGAAGAAGTATATGTGAATTTACAAGAAGTTTAATAAAAAATCTGGATCGTGAACACCAAGTCAAAAATTATTTCTACCATACCATTGTTCTGATCTGGGATTGTTTGCTCATTATGAATTTCTTGAGAAACGCTTTTGTTAGGTCTTCAAATATTGATAAAATACAGATCTGGACCTTCTAGCAGTCAAAGAGTAATCACCCTAGAGTCAACAAGATGAGCCATAACAACTTCGACAAAATCTACGTGGGAATCCATTCAAGATAAGTGCCAAAATTAATGAAATTTTTTACAGTGACTTCATTATTTCCATTCTCACGATACCATCCGCAGTCAGTAACTTTGTTGTTGCCCGATAAAGCGAACATATATTGCGTGAGCAACATTATTAATCTGATTTCTAACACACTTTGCAAGTGATGGTATTGTTAGAGCGCGTACCTGATGAAGAAGAGCAATTTTCAAACACAAGTTTTTGTGTTTTACATGAAGAACAATCGAAGACAACGCTGACTATAGCGACAATATTATTTTAACAGTGATGAAAAACGATTATTTGCAGGTGATGCTGCTTTTTACCGTACATTAAAGTCATCAGAAGGTCCAAATGAACGAAAAAAATGTTTTTAGACATGAAATCTTTACGATACGTAACGTGGTACCTGATCGTAACGATAAAAAGTATGAAGTCTGTGGTTAAATCTCGGTTACACGATAAATCACACCTATTTAAAAATTATCGATTCAACTAATTACACAGAGCCTACTATCATGAACAAGTGAAACTGGAAACATCACACGAGAAATGTTGAGGGGGAAGATGACCCTTCGTTCTTTTCACGAACTTTCTCATCAAAATGCAAAATTATTTTGTTGACCCCCAGCTCATATGCAGATTGCTTGATACCATACTAGTTACGTGTAGGTATTACTTTTTTTCGGTTGTTGTAGATGGTATGTTGTGTAGAACAGTAGCCGCTACTTCACAATCGACACACCACGCACTAACTTTCAATACTGGCCTGTTATCAATGATCAGCGTAATTACCTGCTATCTGCTGTAATTAGAGCTAATGTTTTTATAAAGACATGTACTCGCATGAGGACAAAGTACATCGCTTGGTGATTAAGTCGTTGAATATGCACAAGGTAAAACTGCCCCCTCTCATTACCAGGTTCCGACCATCATTGTCTAGACTACTTCTCAAGATTGCTACTCGTATCCAGTTCATTCTGTCTCAGAAGACATCGCTGATGCTACTGCCACTTATTAATGGATACACAGTGGGCTGTATTGATTTGCCTCTCTTCGTGCGTCCGTTGATACAATCCGAATAAGGTTTTCCATGTTACTAGACACGGTATCAGATGCAACTAGGCCACAATCATTCCGTTCAGGTATTTTTTCACTTTCTAAATCTGGGCAACAGTACTGAATGAACTGCCTAACAACTGCGTCTCATGTGAACTCTGCGATATAAGATGGACTGTGCTGTGAGTAGAAAAAGAAACATGCACCATTTATTGAAATGAAGAATCTGCTCAGGTACACGTTCAGCCATCTATTATTAATTTCTTTACCGCATCAGAATGTAGATAAATAATGCTTTTACGTAGATTACACAGCATTCTTTCGTATTACATCGATTGAAGTCCTCTGTTGCCAACTTTTTCATTTTCTCAGTTGTTCAAGAAGTTGGAACTTCTGGACACTATCCAGTACAGTTTCCATACACCACCGACATTACAGCGGGATTAGAGCTATAGGTCAAGACTCCATACAGAGTCCGTAAATTTGCCGTAGCGCGGCCTTCTAGTGTTCATTGCAGACCATATGATGCTTGTTAGACAGCGGGCTCTTGAGCAGGTAAGTCGTAGCTTTAACTTTACAATACGGCGTCGGGACTTACTACAAAATATGTTAATTTATTGAAAACACGACCGCGAAGATTTCGGACTATCCCACATTGAGTTACAACAAAATTCCACTTTTACAATCTCGCACTGATAGCTGGTAATTAGAATGACACAAAATAACTATGACACATGCAAGATTGACATGGGATAGCTAACGAAGTGTTACATTGCATCACTGGATCACTCAATAATTCAATAAAGCAATAAAACTACAATAGTTATTCAAATTTTCATGCACACATATTAAAATACTGTCCATGGGCTAATACAAGTAAGTACTTATGCAGGTAAAATAACGCAGTTAGGCCTACTAAACTGAATGATTTACTACAATGGCTGAAACACCATGTTCGTAATGAAACTTCACAGGTGAGTGCCAAAATAATTTATAATGAAGTGCTGGAAAATAATAAGAAAAATCAGTAGTTTACACTGTGTTTAATCCCTTTAGTTTCAGAATGTGAGCGCAAAACGTTAGTCGGAAACCGCACTTCACAAAAAAACATCACTTAGCTTGATTCTTCCAGTGATTTCGCTGTTCAGTGGCAGATTAATTAGTAGTAATAGTAGCAGCTTCATTCATCCGTAGATCTCATTTTACAAGGATATAGGACATGTCAAAGTATTTACAAATTTAGATCAATTTAAAATAAGCTAATTTGTATACACATATATTTACAGACTTCTAGTTGGAGACAATCATTAGATTCACCCCAGGTATACAATACGTTTTTTACAAATAACTTGTGAAATAATGTAATGCCACATTGTTCATTCATATCTCACTATCAGTCACTGCACATACTATACACTCATTGTTTCATAAAACTTCACTCACTACGCACATACACACACACACACACACTCACACACACTCACTCTCACACACACACACTCACACACACACACACACACTGGTGATCTCTGGGCCATTTTCTGTACCGCCACTTCCCATTTGTTATCCTAAAAAACTGACTCAGCAACCCTCCATAATGAGTCAGATGATGAGCTCAGAAAGATGAAGAGGTGTTAGAATTGTGCTATGCATAGCTTGGGGGTTAGTATTTCTAGAAAGGAAAAAAAGAAGGAAAAAAAACATAAAATGAAGATGTTATGTGAAATGTTGGATATTTTATAATCATCATTATTATTATTTATTTGTATAACATTTTTATCAAACCTCTCCTCTGTTTTAGCTAAGTAATCCTTCAATGTATAAAACGTATAGCATAATAGGCACTTTTAAGCTGCCTTTTTAAATACGTGTATTTTGGCAATTTCGTTAATCTCTTTTGGTAATTTATTGCACAGTTTTATTCCTTGGTAGAAAATGCTGTTTTGAGTTTTATGTTTATTTTTTCTTGGTAAATGTAGGTCATGTCTATCTATTGTTGCATGGTCATGGACAGAGCTGTTTGTGCAGTAATTACCAATGTTATTTTTAATGTGTACAACTGACTGGTAAATGTATTCACATGGAGCAGTTAAAATACCCAGTGTTTTGAACAGATTTTTACAATGCGCTCGACTAGTATTTTTGGTTATCATTCTTATGGCTCTTTTCTGGAGTTTGAAAATTGTGTTCAGATTTTGTGCGTTTGTTCCTAAAAAAAGAATTGCATAGCTAAGAATTGAGTGTGTATGTGAATAATATGTAACTAAAAGACACTGCATGTTACACACTGATGAAAGGATTCTAAGGGCATAACATGCTGATGACATTCTGTTTGCAAGTACCTTTGTGTGTTCACACCACTTCAGCTGAGAATCGATATTCATTCCTAGAAATTTTGCATTTGCTACACAGTCTATAGAGGTGACATCTACATTTAATTTAACATTGTCACCTTTCCTTTTAAAACTGAAATTCATGGCATTAGTTTTCTTTATGTTCAATGTCACTTTATTACTTATTGACCAATCATAAACGTCCATGACACTGACTATAATATTGCTGTCATCAGCGAAGAGGATTTTTTCACCATGAGTAACACTACTTGGAAAGTAATTTATGTGTATCAGGAACAGTATCTGTCCTAATATGCTACCTTGCAGAACCCCTATATTAATGTATTTTGGTTTTGATAAGTGTTTTACTAAATGTTTAGATCTATTTGAAGTATTATTTTCATATCCTTCCTCGTTTCTTTTACTGCCACTTTACTATAATCAATACAAAGTGGCGCATCTGTTCTTGTACTATACCCGTATATAGCCAAGCTCTGAAAGACTGTGTCTAATTAGTGCACCTCCTGTACAAGTACAATAGATATTGTACGTTCTTTGTTTCTTGTTAACACGCATTTTACTGTTCAGTGTAGTTTAACTTTTGGAATAATTCGTTAAACAAATTACCCGCAAACATGGTAGTGTTCAGGCAGAAATGACAATACTTAGGCTGCTAACAGGCGGCCTTACTGCAACCTTTCCTTGTGCAGCGTACCATTAATTCTACTATCTGCATTTTCAGAGCCCTCTTATCCCTAAGTAGAGCGGGAAGTGGGGAACAAAGCCACATTTTGCTCCTGGGCCAGATGTCATGGACGGAAACCTCTGCGTACTCAACGTATTTCCTTAATCTCTCAACAAGCTGCATGGGTAGATTTCCTTTGTGGCTACGGCTAGGCAGCGAGAAAATATGGTGTATCTGAGCAGCCCCGTTACACTGCCCGCGTTCTTGTTCAGTAGTGTCTCAACAAGTCTGATATACTCTGTAACAGGGAACACCTGCTCAAGTGTAGATATCCTCTGTGTTAATGCTGTTGAACCAAGCTCTGCTCCCCAAATATTCTGGAAGATATGGGAGGGTACCTCCGCGTAGCGTCGTTGTACATTCAATGAACTCACACACGAGGTGCATTTATGCATGAGTAAATCTGTCCTTATTACCGTATATCACCATTAACTGACAACTAATTCACCCTGGAAAACAGAAACGAGACAGAACCAAACACTACTGTTGCCTTACGGTTTTATGCTGTTGTAGGATGAGTGTTTTTGGTGACAAAAATCGTCTGATAGCAATAGGCACACGTACAGACGGCGGTACCATCGACTGCACAATGTATAAAAGGGTCTTGCGTTGGCTAAACTGTCATTTGTACTTAGGAGATTCAAATGGAAATGTTTCCGAGATTATTATGGCTGCACGACGGGAATTAAAAGATTTTGGACGCGGAATGGTAGCTGAAGCTAGATGCAAGAGACATACCATTTAGGAAATATTTGGGTAATGCAGTATTGCGTAGAGTTGGCAGTGGTACGAAACAAGCAAACTGCGGGAAATAACTGCAGAAATCATTGTGAGACGAACGTCGAAACTGTCTGTTAGGACAGAGCGGCGAAATCTGGCGTTAATACGCTATGGCAGCAGACGGCCGACGCGAGTGCCTTTGCTAACGAGTGGTGGCGCTAGGCGAAAACCGAACGTTGACGACGAATCAGCTTTGCGAGGCCCCTTTCACTTTCTGGTCAGAAAGAAAATGTTAAATTACGTGAGCTGAATTATACACTAGTAATACTTATACACAAATTTTACTATTATGTTATACAAGGATTATTGCAATGACAAAAATTACATTAAAAAACAAACATTAAAATAAACGAAACTTCCGGCTTTTCGCCACACTGAATTTTTTAACATTATGTCATCGTTAATACCAGCTGCTGTTTCCACTTCAGTTGATAGTACTGACAAGTTTTTCTTCACACATTGTGCTTCTTAATTATGTCTTAATCAATTTTAACTTTGAAGAACTTCTCTCGGCAGAAGCTCTACTGACCGGAACTCTGAGCATTAGTCTGATTATTATGTAAAGATGTGGATATACTTCTTCCAAATTATTTTCTACTTCGAAATTATTTTCTAATATGTACTGAATAAGTTGTTTTGCATATTTGATAGAGTCCTGTAGGTTGGATTTTAAAAGTTGGAGTCTGTCATAAAGTTCGAAAGGGTGTATGTCGCTATTTTCGCCCTCTCGAAGTATTGTACCTAAATCATTGGATAACGATTTCTAATCGTGCAAAATTTTCGTCGAGCGCTTTAAATTGACATTCATTGTCGACTATTATAGCGTCTATCATTGTATTAAAAATGTTAACTCTGTACTGCATTTCAGCAGATTGTATTGGTTCATCAATTTGTTCATAACCGAACATTCGTTTTTTCTGTGCTATTCTTCTTTTTTTTAAACTGAGACTCGATTTCACAAATACTTTTTTCTACAAACAACCGAGTTTCTGCAAAGCTTGTTTCAAAATGGTTCAAATGACTCTGAGCACTATGGGACTCAACATCGGAGGTCATCAGTCCCCTAGAGCTTACCTAACTAACCTACAGGCGTCACACACATCCATGCCCGCGGCAGGATTCGAACCTGCGACCGAGCGAGGTGGCGCAGTGGTTAGACACTGGACTCGCATTCGAGAGGACGACGGTTCAATCCCGCGTCCGGCCATCCTGATTTAGGTTTTCCGTGATTTCCCTAAATCACTCCAAGTAAATGCCGGGATGGTTCCTCTGAAAGGGCACGGCCGACTTCCTTCCCCATCCTTCCCTAATCCGATGAGACCGATGACCTCGCTGTCTGGTCTGCTTCCCCTAAACAACCAACCAACAACCAACCAACCTGCGACCATAGCAGTCACGCGATTCTGGAACTGAAGCGCCTAGAACCTCTCGCCACCGCGGGCGGCAAAGCTTGTTTCAAATCCTGTGATACGGAATTCTTGAATCGAGTCACGAAGTGAACTTAAAGTATCAGTAGCAACTTTCATGTTCACTGGAACCGATTGCCATAGTTTACTTATAATGTTGACACTTAATAAAATCTCATACCCCACTTGTACTTCAACAATAAACTCAAAGTTGATATTTTCTTCAAGACTGCTTCACAATCGCTAAGAGTTTCGGACTCATCAGTTTTAATTTTCAGGTCACTCACCCTTTCGATGACATCATCAAATTGGAAAAACATCTCTTTTACCGTTCCGATTCTACTTTCCCATCTTGTTTCAGACAGAGGTTTCAATGTCAATTTCAATTTAGTATTTATAAAACCATAGCACTAGCTTGCTTTCTTAAAAAGCACAATAACTTTATTGATGAAGCTGAAAATAGTTTTACCTGTGGTAGAAGTCTTAGTGGCATCTACCAAAAGCAAATTCCAACAAGAAGAAGAAAGATCGTGGATTAATATTGAGTACTCTTGTTCCAACACCTTTATTTATACCTTTTCTCGGCAGTTTTGGACGTATAGGCCATTACTTTCTAGTTCCTTTAAAATGGCATTTGTTAAATACTCTCCTGTTGTTTCTGCGATGGCAATAAACTCAACGAAATATTCCTCTAGCTCTCCAAATTAGAAATTTCAAAATCTTAATATTATTGACAGTTGTTCCACAAGGCTCAAATCCTCAGACAATCGCGCATGAAGGAATAATATTTTGCTTATTTGACTCTATTTGTAATTTCGTTGATAACAGATTTGGAGATAAATGTAATTAATCCACTTTGTATTTCGTGGCTCAGATAATGCTGACAAAGTTGATTTGCGTTAATACGAGTAATTTACAAGTGCTCTTTTAGTGTTAGATCGTATTCGGATAACAATTTGAATAGGTCTATAAAATTTCCACTGTTTCCGCTGTTGTTCAGGTTAAACGATTATGATGGCCTCAAAACGCCAGATTGTTTGAAGCTAAGTGTTTTACACTATCGATCAATCTTTCAAACAAGTTATACCAATACTTCGGTGATTCCCTAATCAGTCTCTCGTTTTCCTTATCTATTGTTATACAGTATTTGATTACTTTACAGAATTCCATCCATCTAATCATGCACTCGATGTGTCCTTAACTTTGTTCATGACTTTACAATATCCTACTCAGACGTTTTTAATCACAACATACTTTTACCATCTGTATCTGCAAATGTGAATAAGTTGACATGGAAAGCAATAAACTTATTCTTGAGATTCTACGATGTTACTTTTCACCTTTGCTCAGTTTTTAGTAAGAAATTTAATAAAATGTCTTTTATTTGCATCTTTGGGGTACCTTTCATCAGGTTTCTCTAGGGTTTGTTAGGGACCACTTCGAACTAAATCGTGATGATGCGAATCTGTCACAGGCAATATCCACTTTCCCAGGTCAAATTCTGTAATTGACTCTCTTATATTAATGGTTTGATCTTGATTATCGCTTCTGAGATCTTTATTCGGCTCAAAATCTCGGATCACTGCAGATCCACCCAACCCTGATGCTGTGTCACAAAGAGCAACAGATCCATTTGACCCTGAAGCTGGTTCTGTTTCACAAACTAAAGACACTTGGGTAAGAACTTCATCAGAGGCGTATGGAGCAGTTACATTTGAAGTTTTCTTAAGAAATTTCATTATACTCGAACTCACAGCTTGGTTGGATATAACCGTCTCAGCGTTTCCTTTTCTTTTTGATGCACCGGATTCCCATTTGCTACTATGTCTCTGTCTCTTGAGGGTCCTCCAGACAAGATGATCTAAAAAAACATTTTGTGCTATGTACGTTGTTAAGTACAGTATAGTACTTAAAGTACTCAGTGTCACAGTATAGAGCGAATAGGCAGTGCGACTATCATACATGGTATTATATTTTTTATTTTCTCATGTATCATAGTTGGCGAGTAAATACGCCAATAAATGTATTTGTATATTGACTTAGTATAGGATGGGGTTCCTTTAGTATGTACGGCTGAAACTGGTGCAACCACACCTTGAGAGATGAAAGACTTGTTCACTTGTACCAGGTCAATAACCTGAAAAAAGAGTGAGATTCGAACCCTAACGTCGGCACTGTTGCTAACGCCACGACATCACCTGCAGCGCCTCTTCTTGACTCGTGAACTTATAACATGGAAGGTAGACGACTGAAGAACCGTGAACTGTTCAGATGCATCCCGGTTTCATTTGGTAAGAGCTGATGGTAGAGCTCGAGTGTGGCGCAGGCCCCACAAAGCCGTGGGCCCAAGTTGTCAACAACGCACTGTGCAAACTGGTCGCGGCTCCATAATGGTGTGGGCTGAGTTTACATTGAACAGACTGAGTCCTCTGATCCAACCGAAGCGATAATTGACTGGAAGTGGCTACGTTTGGTTACATGGAGTCCATCTGCAGCCAATCATGAACTTCAGGTTCGCAAACAACGGTGGAATTTTTATGGATGACAATGCTCTGTGTCACCGGGCCACAATTGTGCACGACTGGTTTAAAGAACATTCTGGACAGTTTGAGCTAATGATTTGGCCACCCAGATCACCCTTCATGCAATCGCACGAACATTTCCGGGATTTACTCCAGAGGACTGTTCGTGCACAAAATCCTGCACAAAATCGCAATTATGGACGGCTGTAGTGACACCAGAGCTCACTATTTCTGCAGGGGAGTTCCATCGACTTGCTGAATTCATGCCACGTCCAGTTTCTCCATAATGGCAGAAAAAACGTGGTTCAGTACGATATTGCGAGGTATCATGTCACTATTGTTACCTCACTGTACGTGATGGTAAACTGTTACAAAAAAAATCCTGATTCGAAACTTCCGCTATCTCCCCCAAAAACGAGAGAGCTGTGTTAGGGATGAAAGAAGTGAGAGATACATATTCACGAAAAACTGACGTCACCCGGTCGAGAGATACCAATGGATTAAGTTCCGTAGCTGCTTAACGGGATGGGCCGTATTTACCTGCACCGGAAACCTGTTGTCCGACTGCAGGTGACGAAGGTCCTTCGAAGGTCAAAATGAAACTAAAGGAATAAGAAGTCCTGTATGCACATTAATTATACTCCCTTCTTGAAAAGTTTGTACAGAGTCCTCGGTGACTCTGTTAGCACAGTCCTTTGTAGGGAATTTATTTGCAATCGCAAGCTTCCCTTTGCCTTTCCTTTTCATACTTTTTATGGAAATTATAATAAATACACGGTACTGAGTATTGTGTCGGATTCTTTGGGGTGCAAGTAACGTAAAATTTAAAATAAAACAAATTCTGATAGGGACCTGAAGCCCCCTTTTTGGGATTACCACCCTCTCCTCTTTTCACTGCGCCAACCGCTGTCTGGATACGACAGTTACATAAACGGCTCATACTCGCCAAACCCACGCAAAAAAGTAGGTTTCCTGAAAGCATTGTCGTTGGGAGCTCCCTCTTCCATCACTTTCATTTCGGGCCAAGCGCAACATACACCTTAAATTTGGACGAATTCAGTGAGACGAGTATGCGGGGTTCCTTGCAAGATTCAAATTTTGGCGACTATATACCTACATTTCATTAAATGGGTGGACTACATTGATGATCATTCCGGCTTACTCGAATTTATATCTCAACGTGAATATTTAGAAATATTATACTTCTTTTCTCCTGTTTCTTTGTTTCACAATGCATAAAATTTATTTCTCGGCTTTGTTCAGATATTCTGCCTTATAATTAATGACTCCTTCTTAATTTAGCTATTCTGTAGTGTTTCTAGTTTAATATGGATTTTCATAAGATGTTGTTTATTAAAATTTTCTGGTTTAGGTTGCAACAATGCTTTTTTGTAATAATCTGTGCACTTGTACAGGAGAAAACACAACGAAGAAATAGCTATGCCAAAAACGAATATACTTGCACCGATTATTTTGTTGCTAACCCTACGCCGGATAGATATTTTATGTAGTCAAGGAAATTCTCTTGTGGAATCCAACAAAGTGGTTAATTATTTGTTGTTATCAAGCTTGAGAAACTAATTTTCATTGATGATATTTATTATCTATAAACAGTTGCACTTGATTGTGGCATCATTTGCAGGATTGGCTTTCTTTTCTTATTCTGGTCCATTGCCAAACTGACTAGTAACACTTCATTGAGCGTATTGTGAAACAGTTTACATGTTTCCAAGATACAGTGAGGCTAAAAAGAAAACGTAATATTCCTATTCTATCTTAGGTGATTTTTGCGTGCCAGTTTGCTCATGTGATACAATTACATCATGATGCTACACATAGTACTACACACTGCTGAAACTGTGACATGCACAAAAACTGTACTCAAGATTCCAGGCAACTATCACCTGCACATGTTCGATGAACTCTATCAGTACTTAATATGAATAATTTTCTATATATGAGGTCTTATATATATATATATATATATATATATATATATATATATATATATATATATATATATATATATATATCAAAGTATCGACAGTTATGAATGCAGTAATGAGTGAAACACATTTGACATTACTGCTAAAGCGATTCATGACGATTATACTAACTTCATATGGAGACAGTATTTTAAGAAAAATTTTTGAAGTGATGCTTAACTAATATATGTGACAAGGAAGGACAGTTTCAAATACGTGATGACGTTTCATGTTCCCAATTTAATCAGAATTCTGCATTTTTGTTTTAGAATAATGCATAAAATTTATTAGTCATTTTTCTTTAATTATTACCTCTGTTATTAACTACCATTTATTTAATTTCGATTATCTGCTATTTTTAATGTTTAATTTGTATTTTTCTTGTGTGTTTTATTAAAATACGTGTTTTAGTTTGCAATGCCGGTTTTGAGCAATGATATGTGGATTGATACTAGTTTTTGGCACACGTGTAACGGAAGAAATATTGACAAGATAGATTTGACAAAATCACAGCAGACTTGCACCACTGATTTTATTACGTTGGGTAGTTATCTCTTGTTGACGTGCAAGTACAATCAAGGTATCCAACTAAGTGGTTATGGAGCTGTTATAGTATCGAGCTTGACAAACTAATTTACGTTAACGACTTTATTAACCGTAAGAATCAGCACTTCATTGTGGCATTTTCAGGCATGGCTTTTTTTTCTTATTCTCGTCCAGTGTCAGACAGACTGTAACTACCCGTTACGAAACTTACTGTGAAAGAGTTAAGCAACACACAGAATGGCTAAAAAGAAAACAATGAGGAGCCCATTGTACTTTGCGTTGGTTTTTTGGCACCATTTCGATTGCTCATGTGCCAGAATTACATCATGATGGTATGTGTAGTTCTATATGCCGCTGAAATTGTGGTATGTTCCAAAATGCTGCAATGCAGTTAGTATCTGCAAATGTTCGATGAACTCAACCATTACCAATGAACAGGTTTTCTAAATATCAGGTCTTCTGAATTATATATATATATATATATATATATATATATATATATATATATATATATATGTGTGTGTGTGTGTGTGTGTTATTGATGGCTGTAGGAGCAATAGTGTGCTGAACATGCATCAAATTATCGCCAAAGAAATCCATGACGTTTTTGTTAACTTCATCTGGAGATCTGGAGACAGCACCTTAAAAAAATCATTGAAGTAATGTGTAAAAGATATATGTGAAATGAAGCACAGTTTCAAATATGTGATTACGTTTCATATTGCTGATTCACAAAATTATTGAAAGATTCGGTACTACCCGTCCTTCCTTTAACTGTGGGGGCTGGGGTGGCAGTTTTGCACCAAAATCACAGCCGAGAGTGCCAGTCGCGGCACGTACTATTTGGCAGTCAGGCTGCGGACAAAAGACAAGCGATGTGCGCACTCCTGCAGAAATGCTCAGTCGGTCCTGCAATCAATTACGGTGCAGGTCACGCGCTGCCGAGTCTGGACGGCTGCACGCCGATATTTTAGACACGCACTTGGCTCCCTCTGAGTTCACGTGTGTGCGCTCTCGGCACCTCTTTGAAGGGACTTCCGGGTAATTACGGCGCTGCGACTCGGACAAGGAAGCCGGCGGTAGTGGTGGCGGCGGAAGGGCCGCTCCCTCGTGCCTCGCACACACAGCCACTCACCACAGACGCTGCCCCGCCACCGCTGCGACCTAATTACATTGTCACCGGTGTCTTCGGCGCTTCCTCTGCACTGCAGAGTGCCGCTGGTGAGTAACATGAGTCTGACGGTAATTTTAATTACCCGGACGAGACTTCCACGGCACCCTGACAAGTAAAAGAACGAATTGTGGAGACTTGTCGAAGTCCATCGTTCTCACCGATGTTTGACTGCGGCTGACGATAGAAATAAAGAAAACCAACTACCACAACTGTATCTTCAAAGATTTTTATTTCAGACAACTAGTTTCGGCGTAACACTTCCGCTATCTTCATGTCCACTGTAGACAATGGAGTACCTTCACTCCTTGGCTCATGTACCGTACAACCCATAATACTAGTTGTCGTGAACTGCATACATCAGGAGTGGTTACTCTATAGTGTGTTGCCACCACTGTGACCAAGTGGATATAGTGGTCGTTGTTATTACTGTTATTATTATTGTTGTTATTATTATACATTTTTGCTCTTAAGGCAGTGATTGAACTTGAATGTTACATGATTATTCAATTTTCCCCTTTTTCATGTTTTCTTCTTCTTTTTCTCTTCCTAAAACCTCTTCAATCTTTGACTGTCTTCGTGTTTCCTTTGATCTGTCCATGTTTTCCCTGGTCTATCTCTTTCTTTTACTTCAAATTTCTTATTTATAATTTTGTTTCTGCATTTGTCCCTTTCACATATCATTTCTTTATTGATTCCTACTTGTTTTAGGTCTTCTTCTATTTCATGAAACCAGTTGACCCATTGACAACATCAAAAACCCTCTTTGTGAGTCTGTTGTTGTTATTAATGTAAATTTTTATTATGTCCATGTAGTCACAGTTGTAGAGTAAGACACTCGTGATATATGCAGTCCACGACCACTAGTATTGTGTGGGTTCTACGATACATGTGCCAAGGAATGAAAGTACTATTGTGGTTTATAGTGGACCTGAAGACGGCTTAAGTACAGTGTCGAAACTTCCCGTTTGGAAAAAATTTCGTTGGTGATACGGTTGTGGTGGTTTGTTTCTATTTACTTTATTTGATTCTTGAGACTGTCGTAAAATTATTCACCTTTTCTAACACTGGAATAACTTTAAGCAAAGATCATCTTTGCGTCCCAACACTAGATGATGACAATAGGAAAGGCGTAACTTTTCATAATATTCCCCATTGGTTGCGAAGGAGAATTCTATATGAGGGTCTGTTATTAAAGCAGTTTTCAACTTTTTTTTTGCTTCTTAAATTTTTTTAAATTAAGAGTGACAGAGCTACACTTTACTGTTTTTATCTCACCTTTCTTTTTACTTTCTTGTGACTAGAGTCGAGATCGTAGCTCTATCTTCAGACGTTTCCTGTATACAGCCAATCTGTCGAGTTGAGATTGGCATTATACACCACATTAGTCGAAAAACAAGAAATATAAATGTATGAAATAACTTCTGTTTCGAAAAAAGTACGTAATTCTTACGAATACTGAGATAGCAAGTAGTCAATCTTTTTAACAAAACAGAGTCCTTATAGGCACAAAATCATGAATATTCATCAACAGACGACACGAAACATTCTATTCAACTTCTTTCAGAGACTGTTGTCAACAGTAAAATGTGAGGTAGCTGAAACATGTACGGTGTTCAACAACGAACATCGAAAACTCAAAAAACTAGTTGATTTTATTTCAAGTATTTTCTATTCAATTTAGTTCAGTAAAAAGTTAATGTAGCTGACAATGGCATGTCTTTAGACTCATACATATTGCTAAAAGACCATGCTGTTCGCGACACGAGCACTTAATGTATTTTAAAACTGAATGTAACTGCGCCGAAACAGGTTCATAAAATACTGCAGTAACGTAATTGGAAACTGTAGCGTTTCATTTCAATAAGTGTGCTGTCAAGAGCTGCAGAAGGACTCCGACAATTTGAAGAGCGGCAACTGAACCAATTACTCGTGAGTAATATACTAAATGTGGTTTTGGCATTTTTCTTGCATTTACCTAATAACTTACACTGTTACGATAAATCAGCACGATGTAAGCCTCGAATTTGTTTCTAAAGACATGTATGTTTCAATGCTGATACGTTCTTATACAATGGAGAATGGTGTGCCCTTCTTTTTTTTTAAATACTGTAATCCATTTCTTACAGATGTAAACCGTTGATTTCTGTCATGAACTTTCATCTGAAAGATTGCAGTGTCGATGCCTTAACTACAGTAACAAGCAACAGGTAGCTGGGACCGAAACATCATTGTTTGCTGGGGAAGAATATCAAATGTGGATACTGATGACATCTGTCTGAAATTACCAGATAGTGTTGAAATTATAACGAAATTTCTAGACAAACAGGAGGCCATCTGTTCTACATTGTTTGAAAATTACCTACTCCACGAAACATTAAGAAAACGGTTATGAAACTTTAAACGACTCACAACATCTTGTTGGGTGCTTGGATACTATGTAGTGCACATTTTTTGATTCCATTGAGGATAGTAATCTTGAGCTGTTTCATGTATGAAATATGATACCTTTTTTATTTTTGTTTTTTCCTCTACGGCGGTGTAAGGCCGTAGCAGGTTGGAATGAATACAATATTAAAAGAAGACAACAGTATAGTATGTATTTTATACGATACATTTCGGCTGTTGACTGTCACCTCAAAAAAGTATTAAACCATAAAGCCTCAGAAGTAATAACAGAGCCACATATCCCAAAATGTGTCCTGTGCGTTCCCGTCACCAAGGTGTCTTTTGTGTGGCAATGGATAATCACAAAGTTATGTTTCAAAAATGTGCAAAATATTGCTACAAAATCGAAAAATTGTAGTACTGATTGTTTGGCCAGTATAGATTCCATTTCTATTAACTTACTTCTGATGACATTCCAACGGATCGTAGACATCTGTCAGCACAGAAATTTATACTTACCACAGTAGCGGTGTCGGAACACTGACTTCTTCAGAGATTTTTCCGATTAGAAAACATAGCTATGCCAGGGAAATATCGCTGTGAAAGATGAGCTGTTATTAGCCTCCACCTACACTCAGCTACGTTATATAATGCATATTTACTGATGTGTCACCACCAATAAGCAAAACCCTCTATTACAAAACATATGTATAATGTTGTAATGATGTAATGTGATTATATTCCTCGGTTTGAAGTAATTTAATTTTTTAATCATTTTCTGAAGTAAACAGTCGATACCACTTTTATGTAATTATTTTATCCGGTTTCGGACAAATTGGACCATCTTCAGATCTATCCCTAAGATACTCGGC
Organism: Schistocerca americana; assembly: GCF_021461395.2. NCBI lineage: Eukaryota > Metazoa > Arthropoda > Insecta > Orthoptera > Acrididae > Schistocerca > Schistocerca americana. The sequence continues at coordinate 956,452,295 of NC_060119.1, read as the reverse complement.
TACTCCTGCTGTCGTTGCTAGCATCAGTCCTGCAGTTTAGTACTAAACCGAAAGACAGGCTAATTCGGTCAAAAGCGGATATAAAAGTTACGTGATGGTGATGAAACTTGATTACTGGCGTCTCCTGCAATATAACGCCACTATTCCGTAAGTGTAATTATTATTAAATTCTTTTGTTAATCATAATACCTCCGCGAACTGTGCTGTATGTAGTGTGTTATAGCAGTTAGCATTTCTGGCTCGAATTCTGTGAGTGCCAGTTCAAGTTAGACCACCAACAGTTATAACCTGAAACGTCCTCTTTGGAAAATTAATGAATTACTGTGCTCATAAACCTCTTACGTTATTTGATTTTTGAACAGCTGAGCAAAACTGAACGTACTCAGGCATTTCTTTCTTTACATATTCTGATCATCACTAAACTGGCACACAATATTTTTAGCTCAACGCAATCTGACTTTCAATAATCCCTACAAAAGAATGGCCCTGACTAACAATAACCTATACCTTTCTTGAATCACATACCTCACAAAAATCTTAGTTACTAGAACTACTACAATACAGCGAGCGCCAATACTGCCAGCTAAATAGAGGATTCTAACTAGTGAAGGCACTAACTACTGATAGTCGTAGTTAGCAAATGAAAGATTTTGATAGATAACAAACAAAGTATTTACCTTAGTAATGTTCAAAAGTCATAATATGTATGTATCAGTTCATGACATCCAGCCTTACAAATTTTATTTTTCTGACGGACACACGTCCAGATCGTCCGCTCTCAAAACTCTGCCATCTCTCTTCCCACATCCACCACTGCTGGCGGCTCATCTCTAACTGCGCAACCCTACGTGCTGTTCACATCCAACTGCCCAACACTACAATAGCGAATATTCCGACAATGCTAACCTGCCACAGACTACTAGCAGCACAGCCAGTGATTTTCATGCAGAGAGCTACGTGACGTTACCAACATAAAAACCTGATCAGCCTACTTACAATCTTATGCGTAAATTGAAGATGGAGGTGGGGAGAAAGGAAAGGAATGGGATTGCTGATGTAAGCTGCATCGGAACATTACGCGGAATCATCGGCGATGAATTAAAATGTGCACTGGACCAGGATTCAAATCTGGGATCACCTGCGTACCAGGCAAGTGTACTAACAACTGCGCCATCCGGGACGCAGCGTTATCGCTCCTGCGCAGACTATTTCGAAGCGGCTTGCAGCTGACACACATTCCCACTGAGCGCCATCTATCCGCATTACCTGCCCGTTTCCTCCATGCTCGCTACTTTGAGATTCCCGCAGGAGATCGGACGTATTTATGCATCTGCACTGACGGAAGTCCATTCCCAATTTAGGCGAATGAATTATATGACCGAAAGAACAGACACCACACATTCATATATAAGATTCGCTTGGGAGGCCAGTGGATTACATTCTTCAGCGCGGATGCACAAGTACGTCCGACTTCCTGTGGCGATCTCAGAGTAGCGGGCATGGAGGAAATGGACATGAACTGTAGACAGGTGGCGGTCGCTGGGATTGTAGATCAAACATGAGGCCTAGAGAGATAGTCTGCGCAGTTGCACTAATGCTGTGCACTGGATGGCGTAGTGGTTCGATCGCGAACAGCTGCCAACATGAGTAACGTAGAAGTAAATATCCTCGGAGTAGTGAAGCAACTTAGATCACTTAATAAAAGTAAGTCTTTTGGTCCAGACTGTATACCAATTAGGTTCCTTTCGGAGTATGCTGATGCATTAGCTCCATACTTAACAATCATATACAACCGTTCGCTCGATGGAAGATCCCAAAGACTGGAAAGTTGCACAGGTCACACGAATATTCAAGAAAGGTAGTAGGAGTAATCCACTAAATTACAGGCCCATATCGTTAACGCCGATATGCAGCAGGATTTTGGAACATATAGTGTGTTCAAACATTATGGATTACCTCGAGGAAAACGGTCTATCGACACACAGTCAACATGGGTTTCGAAAGCATCGTTCCTGTGAAACACAACTAGCTCTTTATTCAAATGAAGTGTTGAGTACTATTGACAAGGAATTTCAGGTCGATTCCGTATTTCTGGATTTCCGGGAGGCTCTTGACACTGTACCACACAAGTGGCTCGTAGAGAAATTTCGTGCTTATGGAATATCGTCTCAGTTATGTGACTGGGTCTGTGATTTCCTGTCAGAGAGGTCACATATCATAGTAATTGACAGAAAGTCATCGAGTAAAACAGGTAGTGTTATAGACACGCTGTTCCTTATCTAATATATAAAAGATTTGGGAAACAGTCTGAGCAGTCGACTTCGGTTGTTTGCAGATGACGCTGTCGTTTATCGATTACTAAAGTCATCAGAAGATCAAAACAAACTGCAAAACGATTTAGAAAAGATATCTGAGTGGTGCGAAAAGCGGCAGTTGACCCTAAATAACGAATAGTGTGAGGTCATCCACATGAGTGCTAAAAGGAACTCGTTAAACTTACGTTACACGACAAAGCAGTGTAATCTAAAGGCCGTAAATTGAACTAAATACCTAGGTATTACAATTAGGAACAACTTACATTGAAAGAAACACATAGAAAATGTTATGGGGAAGACTAAACAAATACAGCGTTTTATTGGCAGGACACTTTGAAAATGTAACAGACCTGCTAAGGAGACTGCCTACACTACCCTTGTCCGTCCTCTTTCAGAATACTGCTGCGCTGTGTGGAATCCGTACCAGATAGGACTGACGGAGTACATCGAAAAATTGTACTATCGTGAAATATGGGAGAAAGAGTCACAGAAACGATACAGGATTTGGGCTGGACATCATTAAAAGAAAGGTGTTTTTCGTTGCGACGGAATCTTCTCACTGTTGACACCGACCTACATAAGGGAGAACGATCACCACGATAAAACAAGGGAAATCAGAGCTCATACGGAAAGATAAAGTATTCATTCTTTCCGCGCTATACGAGATTGGAATACTAGAGAATTGTGAAGGTGGTTCGATGAACCCTCTGCCAAGCACTTAAATGTGATTTGCAGAGTATCCATGTAGATGTAGATGTAGATATTTGGCAGGTGTACCAGTTTCTTTGAGTCGCCAGTGTATAATGTAATGGGAAATGATGTTCAATTAAAGTATCTTTGCTACCACTTCCATGATTGCTGCTTCTCAAGCACAGGCATTGCTGGCTGCGATAGAAGTGTTAATTACTATTGAAGATAGTAGGTTTTGGTTTGCGTGCCTCTCTGGGAAAACGGTACCATAATAAACTCTGTTTTCTCTTACACCGTTTACGTCATTGTAGTTTCAAAATTTTGGGTTTTACTTTAGATGTAACCTACCGTAATGGATTTAACGTCAAATAATAATTTCTCACATTTCAGTAGTATCCATGTAGATGTAGATGTGGTTAACGCACCTGCCTAGTAAGCGGGAGATCCTGGGTTCGAATCCCAGTCCGGCATACGTTTTCACTCGTCGTCGTTGACTTCGTGTAATGTCCCGATGCATCTGCCATCAGTAATCCCTTGCCTTATTTTGCCTTTCTCTCCAAATCCACCTTCAATTGACATGTAATGTATCACAGTGGCGGATTCCGCAAGGTGGCTATTCATTTGCGCATGCCCGATAGAACACACACCATCCTTCATGTAAATTATGTTTTAATTAGAATAGGATATCTGCGAACATTCTGACCGACTGTTAAATGGAAGAGGTGTAAGGAATGATGAGATCACAAGCACTGCCCCTTTACCAGAAACATCACTCTTATCAGTGATGTCATCACTCTTACCAGTGACGTCATCGAGCTTATCATGCCGTTTCAAGACATATCTCGTCACACCTCCTCCCCCCTAACACCAACGAAACGAAATGCAAGATTTCGGATCGAACCCAGTTGTACACAAACATCTGCCCCTCCCTCTTTTCCCTTCTCCCCTCCACCACAGCGAACTGTTAAAATGAGGTAGCCAGTCATAACGTAGACGCAAGTTTCTGGCGCCAAATTCAAAGTCATGCCTTATTTTCAAAACGTTCACTTAAAAGTTAAATATATTTGTATAAAACTGTGAGTACATGTAATGATGTGCACACTTAACAACGAATGTAACTTTCACAGCTCGACGAAACTGGACCTTTCATAGATAGAACTTCGACAGTTTGAAACTAAAACCAACTGAAGGAAATGCGCGATGAAACGAACGGAAATTACAACTTCCTTCAAAGACGATCACTACCTATAATAATTGAGATAATTGCGACCCATGATGGTCGCTTGGACATTACAAATTGTGGGACATTGTCCTTAACAGGACGTATGACCACCCTAGACGGCGATAAATGCTGCCATGCTACTCACTTGGTTGGAAAAGAATTCTTGTAGCAGTGCGTTGCATTCCTCCATCAGCATGGATAACTGCTGCTGGGTGGTAGTTGGTGCGTTTGGATATGCTGCAATACATCTCCCCAACGCATCCCACATGCTGCCATTGGATTTAAGTAGGGCTGAATGCACTCAAGAAAAAACACACATAGCGGGGGAGAGTACGGTGTCACAACGACGTTAACCTCTGAGTGTACCATGTCCAAAGGTTTGGAGGTCAGTATCTCTATGAAAAATTATGCCTTCCCACACCATGATCCCTTAACCACCAAAACGTTCATGATCGACGATTCTAGGCATACGCTCACACGGAGAAATGTTGGTAAAACACGGTACACCCGGGAACTATGTTAGTTGGCAGTGACACATTATGCGAAAGTTACTTTCTTTCTTAAGTTTTGCATAACAGTGTACGTGCCTTTGTATGATCAAAGTGTGTAAGTATGCATCATGTCAGTACGTTTCACCTGAAAGTCAAAGATACTTACGTAACATGATGTAAGATATTTGCCTCTGAATTGCGTACACACACACACACACACACACACACACACACACACACACATACACACACACACTACTGGGTGAGGGAAGTTATGGCCAACTGACTGGGTGCTATTAGGAGGGGCAATGATGGTCAGGTTACTGAATGACTACCACTACCCTGCATACCAGTGTGTGTGAACATTTGCAGAGTGACTGCCCATGATGGTTATCGCACCTCTAACTTAGACAAAGCTACCGCAGTGAAACTTCCTATCTTTGTAACACGCTACGAAGCTGAGTCAGCAGGCAAAAAGTCAACAAATACCATCTTGTTGTTGATGTAGAATCATTTGCCAGATTTTACATATTTGCAAGACACACAACCGAAGCTACGAGACACCTGTAAACTCAGTCTCTGCAATACTAGTCAATACTTGCCTGCAGCCTCTGTGATACAATATAGAGGCGCCATGTCACGGATTGTGCGGCCCCTCCCGCTGGAGTTTCGAGTCCTCCCTCGGGCATGGGAGTGTGTGTGTTGTTCATAGCACAAGTTAAAGTTGTGTGTAAGTCTAGGGAGCGATGAAAAAAGTGGTTCAAATAGCTCTGAGCACTATGGAACTTAACATCTGAGGTCATCAGTCCCCTAGAACTTAGAACTACTTAAACCTAACTAACCTAAGGACATCACACACATCCACGCCCGAGACAGGACTCTAACCTACGACAGTCCCGGTCGCGCAGTTCTGGACTGAAGCGCCTAGAACCGCTCGGCTACCGCGGACGGGCGGGGCCGATGACCTCAGCAGTTTGTTCCCTTAGGATTTCACACACATTTGAACATTTTGTGATTGAATAGTGCCCACCTGAGCGCTGCCAACTAGCTTCTGTAGGCGTAATAATGTCTCTATAACTCTGTTTATATTCTGAGTTCTTGCGCGGAATCTGAAAGGATCCCTTACTATGCGTACTATGAAATACCACATAATAATTATGCAGACTGTTTCCACACATTTTGAGGGTATCTGCTTCAACTGGGGAATGTTCTCATGTGAAACTAAACTTGAGCGACTGTAAACTGCAAGCAACAGCCGACCGCGGTGGCCACGCGGTTTTAGGCGCTGCAGTCCGGAACCGCGCGACTGCTACGGTCGCTGGTTCGAGTCGTGCCTCGGGCATGGATGTGTGTGATGTCCTTAGGTTAGTTAGGTGTAAGTAGTTCTAAGTTCTAAGGGACTGATGACCTCAGATGTTAAGTCCCATAGTGCTCAGAGCCATTTGAACCATTTGCAGGTAACAGTCAACGCTTCACGAAGCTAACTTCTCTCAACATTTAGCCCTGTTACGCCGAATCGAACGAGCAGACAATCCGTCAGTGTTTACTACCATTCACTTGACAAATGTTTATATTAGAGGGAATAGAAGAGAACATGAGTATAGCTTATGTATCTGAGAGGTGCCTGTTCCGCTGGAGACGTCTGATGATGCAGCCACTGCATATATTTATACGCAATAGAGAATGAGGGAGGAAGAGAAAGGATGGCTGCGAACGTCGTGACTTCCAGCCACATAGGGTATTGTGATAATGCAATGGCGGAAGCTGAAATTTAATGCGTGACTGGACCTCGAAGCCGAATGCCCTACTTCCCTAGAACAGTTGCTGTAACTTCCTGGGCCATCCGGACGCTTTCTGTCTGACCCAAATTTTCAACTTATCCATGGTGGCCTCACTCTCCTCTTTCCCATGAGGCCACATTGCAAACGGTATCATGCGACCCTGTGTCTACCAAAAATCTCTGTTTCCCTCCAGTCATCAAATCCGCTAAGTAGCTTTGCGTCTATGCACTAATGCACTAACTTGTGCAGTGTTACGGTCTATCCAGACTACCTTCCAGCGAATGGAAGTACTTTTTCGCGTTTAAGGGCTGCTTCCTTTGCCGATGCTTCTCGGCTTTCCCACTTGTACAATCAGATACCCGGTGGCGCATCAACCACCCGCATAGCACTAAGGTTGCTTCCTCATATGCTCCTCCCGATCACATCTACACTCCTGGAAATTGAAATAAGAACACCGTGAATTCATTGTCCCAGGAAGGGGAAACTTTATTGACACATTCCTGGGGTCAGATACATCACATGATCACACTGACAGAACCACAGGCACATAGACACAGGCAACAGAGCACGCACAATGTCGGCACTAGTACAGTGTATATCCACCTTTCGCAGCAATGCAGGCTGCTATTCTCCCATTGAGACGATCGTAGAGATGCTGGATGTAGTCCTGTGGAACGGCTTACCATGCCATTTCCACCTGGCGCCTCAGTTGGACCAGCGTTCGTGCTGGACGTGCAGACCGCGTGAGACGACGCTTCATCCAGTCCCAAACATGCTCAATGGGGGACAGATCCGGAGATCTTGCTGGCCAGGGTAGTTGACTTACACCTTCTAGAGCACGTTGGGTGGCACGGGATACATGCGGACGTGCATTGTCCTGTTGGAACAGCAAGTTCCCTTGCCGGTCTAGGAATGGTAGAACGATGGGTTCGATGACGGTTTGGATGTACCGTGCACTATTCAGTGTCCCCTCGACGATCACCAGTGGTGTACGGCCAGTGTAGGAGATCGCTCCCCACACCATGATTCCGGGTGTTGGCCCTGTGTGCCTCGGTCGTATGCAGTCCTGATTGTGGCGCTCACCTGCACGGCGCCAAACACGCATACGACCATCATTGGCACCAAGGCAGAAGCGACTCTCATCGCTGAAGACGACACGTCTCCATTCGTCCCTCCATTCACGCCTGTCGCGACACCACTGGAGGCGGGCTGCACAATGTTGGGGCGTGAGCGGAAGACGGCCTAACGGTGTGCGGGACCGTAGCCCAGCTTCATGGAGACGGTTGCGAATGGTCCTCGCCGATACCCCAGGAGCAACAGTGTCCCTAATTTGCTGGGAAGTGGCGGTGCGGTCCCCTACGGCACTGCGTAGGATCCTACGGTCTTGGCGTGCATCCGTGCGTCGCTGCGGTTCGGTCCCAGGTCGACGGGCACCTGCACCTTCCGCCGACCACTGGTGACAACATCGATGTACTGTGGAGACCTCACGCCCCACGTGTTGAGCAATTCGGCGGTACGTCCACCTGGCCTCCCGCATGCCCACTATACGCCCTCGCTCAAAGTCCGTCAACTGCACATACGGTTCACGTCCACGCTGTCGCGGTATGCTACCAGTGTTAAAGACTGCGATGGAGCTCCGTATGCCACGGCAAACTGGCTGACACTGACGGCGGCGGTGCACAAATGCTGCGCAGCTAGCGCCATTCGACGGCCAACACCGCGGTTCCTGGTGTGTCCGCTGTGCCGTGCGTGTGATCATTGCTTGTACAGCCCTCTCGCAGTGTCCGGAGCAAGTATGGTGGGTCTGACACACCAGTGTCATTGTGTTCTTTTTTCCATTTCCAGGAGTGTATAATACCTGATTTCAGAAGTGAACACCCGGTGGTCCGCTCATTGTTTTTTAGACTATCATCTCGTCTATAAGTTTTGCGATTATAAGAGTAGACGCTAACTCCTTTGCATTTTCCTTTCGTACCCTCTGTGACATCCCTTCAGGCATACCATGCCGAAGTAACGCCCACTGGTCTATTTTCTGCCTCTTGCAGTAACACCCTACTGGCTTCTACATTCCGGGTCTATAAATATGTCTTTGCGTTCAGTTTACGGATTATATCAGAGAATGCGTCCTAAGACTCGCTGCAGTGCCTTGCTAAAGCACCTAGTTTCTACCGAAAATAGTGCACTGTTTAGCTCTTGGTACCACTGCAACATGCAAAGCTATCTCGTCTGACGATCCGTGCGCTTCCGCAGCGTCCCTAACATCCTTAATAAAAATTATCACATCCTTCACTTCCTTGCCGGAAAAGGGAATATTAATACGAACACTGCTACGTCACATGGAACAGAAGACGCTCTCTATCTAGGCTCATTTTTATCTGACTCCAATTGCGGCTGAACCTGACTCGCTTTTCCAGCTTCTAATTCAGGATTAAGTACGAAATTTCTCTGCCTCTCGTGCTCCAATTCTTCTTTTAAACGCGCACTCGCCGAGTTAAAGTAGCAACTGCTTCCGCAATAGTGCCTTTTCACCATTTTGCATACCCAACTTCTTCCTTAATTCATTTAAAAATTCATGGCACGAAATTTTTGTGACACCCTGGTTCGGGGCAGAAGGGGTGAATCACGGCGGGGCGTGCAGAGATGCACAGCCCAAGTTTGGCAATGAGTTTATTCTGTCTAAGAATATACAGCACCTGTGCTGAATCAGCCGACGGCGGCGATCGTCTGTGTGTGTCAGCGCAGCTGTTACAATCGGAGTCTGCTCCTCTGGCAACCTCCCAATTCGTCCTTGCGGCGTAAGGCCCCGTGTCTTCACCCGGCGGCATGGCCAGCAGCTTGTTTCGGCCGAGCGGGAAGCCCCACGCTAACCAGCCCTCTGGACTATGGCCATCTATTCCCTGAAATGTTATTTGTGGTCACCACATAGAATGCCGAAGGGAAACTGCCAGCAGCCATTGTTGTATTAGAGCCTCAGCAGCTCACGTTACGCGCTCAACCTTGAACCCGGGAGGCCACAATAATGCCCCCCCCCTCTCCCCCCCCCAGCTCTTCCATTCCAGACGGCAGTTTGCAGCCCCAGAGAGCGAAGTCAGACTGCTCTCTCCTGCTCCCCACATCAATGCGGAGTCATGTTTCAGGCCTGCCTCGCCACGCCAGCAATGTATCTGTATAGCGGAGCTTGACATCTGATTGAGAAGGCCTGGTGGCTGCCAGAATTCATTAGCAGATGGTCGTCGTGGTTGGACTGCAACTTAAACAAACGTTTCTCTCCAGTTCCAGACACAGACAGAATGACGACACGACTGCTTGCCTTGAGCCTTTTGGCTCTCTACTTTATAGTCCTTTTCCTATATATATGACGCTGTCTCTCTGGAATGGAGTGTTGCTTAGTAATTGTAACGACTGTTTTTTTCAGCCCGCTTCAGCCCCCACATACAGGATGCTAGGCTTTGTTATAACTACAACAACTGGGCTTTACGCAGCATGTTAGTGCCCAGTGTTGCACTTGGATAGTCTACACACATCTCCGCACTTACAGTGCCACCCAGGTCGTGCTTCCTCATCTGTGAGGGGCGTCGTAGACCTACCTTGCAACACCGTTTGCTTAAAATCAACATTCCCAGTGCCCATTACCCAATGTGTCCATCGCTCCCTTACCTCTACTTTCTGGCCATAGCTGAACAAAATTTTCAAGAATTCTTTAAACCCATACCTATATTGCTCATGGCACAGTACATCAGTTAGCTCTTGCGGCCTCCTTGTGAACTTAAGACATATGGATAGATAGGAATAACCACAAGTGTATTGTGCTTCACGTGCCTGATATTATCATTCTTTAGTTTTTATCCAACACTTTCTCTTCCCCCATTGGAGGCAGCTTCGAGCAGTTTGGGCAGTGCTTTAGGTCCACCCTGAAATGGACTAATGTGGATGTGTTCAAATGTGTGTGAAATCTTATGAGACTTAACTGCTAAGATCATCAGTCCCTTAGCTTACGCACTACTTAACCTAAATTATCCCAAGGACAAACACACACACCCATGCCCGAGGGAGGACTCGAACCTCCGCCGGGACCAGCCGCACAGTCCACGACGGAGGGCCCTAGACGGCACGGCTAACTAATATGGATTTGCCGTACATGCATAATTGTAGTTTGAGTCAGAAGATGCAGTTTCACTTTAACTGGAGGTATCATCTCGACCACCTGATAGGGTTCTTGTTAATATGAAAAGAATTTCTTGGTTTTCTCCTTTAGCATGTATGGATTACGAACCATTACCCATTGCTCGACATGGTACTTGGGCAGCTTTTCTTTTTGTTTTGGTTGCCTTCCTGCTGCTTTACAGATTTTATACTCATTTTTTTAACCCAGTGTCAGGTACTTTTCTAACTTTTAGTAAAATTTTAAGCAGAGATAAGTGGAGGCCATGTTTTGGTTCAAGAAAACCTCATATGCCCATAAGCCCAAATTCTCATGCATTTTCAAAATATATGCTACTGCTACATATGGTAGCATCCCAGCCATTATAATGACTGTTTACATAATAAACAGCTTTCGTCTTATTTTCCTATTGTCCTGTGAAGCCTCTCAGTCATACAGTTCGTTTACAGAAGTAGTGCACTAGTTTATAACTTCTTTATGCGTAACAGTCAACACAATTGCTTCAGTAACTTAGAGATAAAGTCAGTGACATTTTCAGTTACATGGTCTCTCATGTTCCTAACATCAGTATTCAGTAGATGATTGCAGAATGTTCCATCATTTCTTCCTGTTGATCTGGTATAGTGATTATGGCCACAAAACGTGAGAAATGATCAACTGAAGTCTGTGCATAATAATTCCCTGCTGGTGTTTGTGCAAAGGTTTCAGTAATGTCCATATTGACCATTTTTAATGGTCTATTGGCCTCAGGTAACATCTGTAAAACCATTTTCTGACAATTCAGCTCTACTCTTTAAACGCAAGGGATACAGTTTTTTACACCTTGTTTCTTCATTTTCCACCAATAATTTTCGTAAACACAGCATGTGTTCCACATTGGCTGCAATAACCTGCTAAAATTGGGTCATAAATCTGCCTCAATTTATTGAATGTAAAATCATTATATACAAAAGCACTAAATGTTAACACGTTGTATGTAGAAATATAGTATGAAAAAATCTGTTATAATAAATTTTATGTGAAGTGCTTTATGCTGAGTTCTTCTTTCCTGTTCCCTGTGTAATAAGTTGTGCTTCATGCAACATAATAGCAGGGAGTCAACACGCAATGTATTCCTAATAGTAGTTGGCTGGGTGTGTGTTGTTAGACAACTGGACTTTCACGAAACGTTCCGGCAAGTGGCTCACTGACACATGCGCCCATGTGTGTGTGTGTCTGTGTGTGTGTGTGTGTGTGTGTGTGTGTGTGTGTGTGTCTTACTTTTTGAACAGGGCGCAAAACTAGGATCCATGTTTTTCCACAGTGTTGTATGTGAGCTACCAGTGTGGAGAGAGAGAGACACATCAGCTACTGAGGTCATTGATAGGTAGTCTCATCTACTGGGGATATGAGATTACAATGAAATCCAGACCATTAGCTGCTTGCAGGCGTTGACAGATATCAATGGGGACAGTTGAAAATTTGTTTCCCCATGGAGACTCGAACCGGGGATCTCCTGCTTACATGCCAGACACTCTATCCGACTGAGCCACTGAGAACACCGAGGACAGTGCGACTGCAGGGACTTATCTCCGGCAGGCTCCCCGTGAGACCCACATTTCAAACTTACTGTCCACACACTGCATTTGTAGTGCATCTGCCCACTACACTCATTACTCGCGGCAGTCTGCGTAACGATTTCAGTAAGAGTTTGAGCAATGTGAATGCATCCGCATCCAAGAAGATTGTTGGCCGGTAAGCCTTATCTATATGAAGATGGTATCTGTTGTTTCGGATATTCACTGGTAAGTGTGATGGCATCACTGTTAAGGAGGTGGGGCTTGTGGTACCATCATTCCTTGCATTCCAAACTGGATCAGAGTGCCCGTAGATATACTACTATTTAGTATTTATCTTTTTAAAATGTTCTCTAAATTTCTTATGATCATAATGATTGTATAATCTGGAATATTCCAAGTTTATTTAAAGAGCACTACTCTACTTCCAGAGGTTCAGTTCTGTCTGTATATTGGTTTCTGTAACAAATGTGCTCTCAATGCTAAGTGTTGTATTTCACTGATAACTCTACTTTCTTATTTGAACATGACTGTTGTTATGATTTGACCATGTAGTTGCTCTTAAATATTGGATTTGGAATTAATACATAAAGGGATGCAATGTGCTCATTGCAGGGTTACAGCAAGGTAATTTGCTTAAAAGTTTCTGTTTGGACTAAAGTCGGATAATTTATGTTCAATAAAAGTAATTAAAAAATAATTATAATAATATTCCCAACCCCGCCAAAGTCGGTCGCAAGCCCGGTTGAGAAAGGAGGAGGGGGAGGGGTAGCACCTCGTTAAAAACCTACATCCACTTGGTCCGGCTGATTGTACCTTGTAGGGGCCCCTTACCAGGGTACAGATGAAGAGGATCAACGGCTTTGATGGCGAATGAAAATAAAGATCTCATCGGCAGAGAAGGCGGAAGAATTCTCTTCTTAAAACAAAAGCGGCGCTTGTTGTGGAAACCACCGGCAACTAGGTCAGCGAGTGTTCATCCCGTGGGTGCGGCTGTAGCAACTGCCCCAGTAACTAATAATCCATGGTTCTATACAAACAGCCTAGCTGGATGAAATTTAATAACAAGCACTATGATTGGTGAGAGCAACAACAACATTACCCCAAGTGGTAACCAATCCACCTATCAGCAGGCGGCAACTGGGCGTTCGGATTCTGGGGGACCCTGGCAATCGCGAACTCAAAGAAAGTCAGAATTCTCTCGCAAACTACCACCTAAAACACCAATTTTCATTGGCAGACTAAATATCAATACACTGATACAACCTAGGAAGCTACTCAGTCTTACCACAGAACTCGACCGACAAAGAATCCTATTACCAGCACTTCCGGAAACATGGTATACTGACGATTGAATTAACAAATTATGGTAAACCGCAAATTAGAGAGCAAAAGTGATAGACAAATTGACAAAATGCTGGGAATGGCGATACTTGCACACAAGAAGATCATAAACTCCGTTAAGGAAGTCAATCTCGTCAACAAACGACTCATGATGGAACGTATACAGTGCACCACCAGAAATTATACACTTGTCAACGCTCACGTCCCAACTAACATAGAATTTCTGGAACCAACTGAAGGAGACTATGGCGAAGATCCCCAAGAAGGGCACCATCTTATTCCTTGGTGACTTTAATGCACAACTGGCAAAGAAAAAGAACACAGGTAACTGTAGGCAGATTTCCTACGCACAAATTTACCAACAGAAATAGAAGGTGACTACTTGATCTCTGCTAACAGTTCAACCTGAAGATAATGTCGATATCTTTAAGAAAGCACACCAGAAAGCAAAAAACTTGGCGCACTCCTATTCAGGAACTTAGGGAATTCCCGATTGACCATACAGAAATCACCCACACACAGCAACTAAAAATTCATAACGTACAAGCCCGAAGAAGTGCCAATATTGACCCAGACGACTACCTTATAAGAGTCAAAGAAAAATTCACTCCACGAATGTACAGTCCCATGAAATCGCACCTGCAGAGATTCGACGTAAACAGTATTTACAAAACAAACATAAAGGACGAATGGGAGAAAGAAGAAGCAAACACATGAGAAGAGTTCAAAAACAAGATTATACGTAAAGCACAGGAACTAGTACTGCTGAGAAAAAACAAAAACCATGCATGGTCGAACGACATCAGTGAAAACGCTCTTAAAGCACGCAAACTGGCCTTTCACAAATAAAGCAGCAAGAAAACGCCAGAAATACAAAATAATTTCTTCTAATTACGGAAAGAAATAGCCAGAACCATCAGACAAACCAACAGAAGATACCTAAATGAACAACTGGATCAACTGGAGAGTGACTTTCGGAATTAAAATATAAGAGATTTCTACAGGACATTTGCAAATAGGATACGAAGGTGCACACCAAAAAATCTCTACTTTAGAAACCAAAATCGAAAATTAGCATTTACTAATGAATAAAAATGCAAAGAACTCGCAGTTTACTTCACAAATTTACTAAATTAACCCACAGAAAGATTCCCACTTATTGAACCCGCACACACCAACACAGACTCAATGCCACCCTCAAAAGAAGAAATCTTCAAGCACATTCACCATCTCAAAAACAACAAAGTGGCTGATGGTTACAACATAGTCGCAGAACTACTGAAAAATTTAGGCCCTAAATCACATGAGGAGCTCACGGAAATTATCAAAGAAATTTCGACAACGGAAGAACTACCTGATAATTGGAAGTGTGACCTTATCCAGTCCCTGCACAAAAAAGGCTACAGAAAGGAGGTCAACCATTACTGAGGCATTTCACTACTACCAGTCACCTACAAGATCTTCTCTTCATGCCTATTGCAGAGAACACAGGAACAAATTGAACACAAGAGTGGGGAGTATCAAGCGGGTTTCCGACCCGGATGTTCCTTCCCTGAACAAAATTTTTATCTAAAGGCAAAATTGAGATACAGAGCTATTAGACATAAGCCCACCATATGTACGTTCGTCAAATTCAAGAAGGCGTATGACTCAGTCGACCGTAAATCCCTTGTCCACACTCTAATAGAAATCGGACTCTATCAGAAAACACGTAAGCTCATTGAACAGTCACTCTCCAACATAACCTCTAAGGTAAGATTCATGGGGTTAATCTCCGAATGTTTTGAGATCAGAAGTGGAGTAAGACAAGGAGACGGTCTAACTCCAATTATATTCGATATCATTTTGGACAAGGTCATAAGGGAATGGCAGCTTAGAAAACGTGGTCTATGGAAACCAGTGAAGACTGGAAGGAAAACTGAAGTCACCTGCCTAGCCTTTGCCTATGATCTTACAACTTTGACAGACATTGAACAAAATGCAATACATCAAATACAAATACTCAAGGAATGTGCCTAGAAAGTTGGCTTGCAAACTTATTTTGAGAAAACGGAATTTATGTGTACACTCTTAGACGTACAGAATCTCACCACAAAATATGGATTGATGGTCAGGTTCCACATTTCAAATACCTGGGGGAAATTTTGGAATCCACTGGACTAGAAAAAAATCTCAAGAAACTAAAGAGAGCCTGCGCTCGAACACACCAACCTTACAACAAAAAGTGCATGTCCATGCATGCAAAAATCAGGCACTACAGCACTGTCATTAAACCCGAAGTGCTATACACAGCACTCCATAACAACATGCTACTACAAAATGTGTAAGAAGAAGAATGAAAGATCATTAGGAAAATGCTTGGACAGCAAAACTGAAGCTGGATATAGACTGCCAACCAACAAAACTACAAAAGGAAATTTCAAATATTGCTGCTGACAAGAGAAAAAGATGCCTTAAATTCTATGGACGCATACAGAGACTCTCTGAGTATATACTCACATGCCTGATATTCCCAGCCACTGGAAACGTTAAAGGTATGACATGGGCCGAACAAGTACGAAGAGACCTTACTGATGCTCAACTCACCATTCTGGACACTGCAGACCGAAACATCTACAGAAGCAAAATAGACAAGTGGGAAGTCCAGCCAGAGACAAGAGCTAAAAAAGACCGGCACAAAGTGGACGGATGAAAGAAAGAAACCCATGAGCGATAAAATGAAGGTATTATGGAAAAAGCGCAGGAAGACTGTAGAAGCTTCACGTGATCCACAAAGGGTCTACTGCGTGAATAATAATAATAATAATAATCTCATTAATGAAAATATCACAGCATCGCTTTACAGTGGTTACTTTTTGTCACTCTCATACAAACGGTGCACTGGCAGACGAACTATAATTGCAGTGCTTAAGAGCTTGTCATTAGGGGGAAATGACTGGTATATCATTAGCTTGGTTGACAGAAACGGTGTCAGCTGGCATTCTCACATGCAGCTGTGTGAAGGTATCGTGTGCTGTTTGTCTCTGTGGCAAGTTCCAGACATGAACGGGTGGCTTCTGACTTTGATTCCCACTATCAGTTATCACTTACTCATTGAATATCTTGCACAACCTCACAAGTAACTTTACAATGACAGAATCCTGGCCGCGAACCGAAAAGTCTCTGATGAAGACAAGCACAAAAATCTCTCCATACGGACGCCTACATTAGCAGCATACCTCTACTATCGTTCCACAAAGCGTTTCTGTGGTGGTAGTTGTGGGGTGAAGCGGTTATCCGCAAATCTGATTATCCACCTTGGGTTTTCCAAACTATGCTGTGCAAAAGAGTGTAATTTAAAATTGTAAACTGCTTATCAGCTACTTACATTAAGGGTTTCTACTTTTATTTAGACATAACATAAAGAAAAGTAGCCATTAAAAGATAGCTCGTTCTTCAGAAATATGTTTCCTGCTATATATCAACAATACACAAATTTGTTTAGGTAATTACAAGATTGGTTCTTCACCTCAGTCATTCGCAGTTATTTACAAAATCGCATTACCCAACAATTCTGTGGTACTCGCTACTGATAAAATTCAATAAAAATCAATTCATAAAAATATTAAATTAAACGAAAAAACTGCAGACTCTTCCCTGCTTTTACAGTTTCAAGTAGATATCAAACACACACAAACAATCCAATAACTTATTATAAATAAAAGAAATAACAGCAGATGCTGCCATAGTATAAAATATTCAGTACTATTAACCCATTTACCTCACTGACCAACCTACAAATCACCTGCAAGTTTCTGCTTGGCTTGTCACTTGTGAGTTACATTTTTTAGCTGTCTGGTAAATAGCCAGAAGACACTTCCCAGCATACTTCTTTTCCATGACCGCAATATTCTGATGAAATTGTTACCATGTTCATTAGAAACCGCTTGACATTTTGAGGGAGGAAATGAAGAAGTGTATTTCAGAGTCATGTTATAACCGAGCTTTTCGTAACACGGCAAGAGTTCTCCCACGGGCTGTTTCTAATTTTTTGCTGTGTTAGTTACTAATAAATTGAAACATCTCCATGCCCATCTACACACACGACAGAAACGGAGGGGTCTTACATAGAGACTTCCTTATTTTCCATGCTATAGGTGATTCCCAGCAATTATATCACCTAAGTATCTCATCTGACCAATATACTACGATATCAAGCAAGACCCTTGGCTTTTCTACCACTGATCAACAACATTCAGCATTTTATGATGTTGTGGTAGACAGTTATCCCTAAGTAAACTGATGGATTCGAATAAACTGAAGGAATAGTATTTCAATACTTACAACCAACCCAAGATATGTTGTGAAAAATAAAGAAAAGAAACCTAGACATTCAGTTGCGTGATTTGATATTGCACTATGAACTTCGCAAAGCACGGTAACTAATTAATGAGTGCATCAGGCAATGATAATGCATGAAACTTCTCTGAGTCAAAGGTGAATCACAGACAATGAATCGTCGAACTATCATCAATGAGTATCAAGAAATTTGTAACTTTCTTCGTTGTGTTGTTGTGGTCTTCAGTCCAGAGACTGGTTTGATGCAGCTCTCCATACTACTCTATCCTGTGCAAGCTTCTTCATCTCCCAGTACCTACTGCAACCTTTTTTTTTTTTTTTGTCATCAGTCTACTGACTGGTTTGATGCGGCCCGCCACGAATTCCTTTCCTGTGCTAACCTCTTCACCTCAAAGTAGCACTTGCAACCTACGTCCTCAATTATTTGCTTGACGTATTCCAATCTCTGTCTTCCTCTACAGTTTTTGTCCTCTACAGCTCCCTCTAGTACCATGGAAGTCATTCCCTCATGTCTTAGCAGATGTCTTATCATCCTATCCCTTCTCCTTATCAGTGTTTTCCACATATTCCTTTCCTCTCCGATTCTGCGTAGAACCTCCTCATTCCTTACCTTATCAGTCCACCTAATTTTCAACATTCATCTAAAGCACCACATCTCAAATGCTTCGATACTCTTCCGGTTTTCCCACAGTCCATGTTTCACTCCCATACAATTCTGTACTGCAGACGTACATCCTCAGAAATTTCTTCCTCAAATTAAGGCCGGTAGTTGATATTAGTAGACTTCTCTTGGCCAGAAAGGCCTTTTTTGCCACAGCATGTCTGCTTTTGATGTCCTCCTTGCTCCGTCCGTCATTGGTTATTTTACTGTCTAGGTAGCAGAATTCCTTATCTTCACTGACTTCGTGACCATCAATCCTGATGTTAAGTTTCTCGCTGTTCTCATTTCTACTACTTCTCATTACCTTCGTCTTTCTCCGATTTACTCTCAAACCTTACTGGGTACTCATTAGACTGTTCATTCCGTTCAGCAGATCATTTAATTCTTCTTCACTTTCACTCAGGATAGCAATGTCATCAGCGAATCGTATCATTGATATCCTTTCACCTTGTATTTTAATTCCACTCCTGAACCTTTCTTTTATTTCCATCATTGCTTCCTCGATATACAGATTGAAGAGTATGGGCGAAAGGCTACAGCCTTGTCTTACACCCTTCTGAATACGAGCACTTCGTTCTTGATCGTCCACTCCTATTATTCCCTCTTGGTTGTTGTACATATTGTATATGGCCCGTCTCTCCCTATAGCTTACCCCTACTTTTTTCAGAATCTCAAACAGCTTGCGCCATTTTATATTGTCGAACGCTTTTTCCAGGTCGACAAATCCTATGAAAGTGTCTTGATTTTTCTATAGCCTTGCTTCCATTATAAGCCGTAACGTCAGAATTGCCTCTCTCGTCCCTTTACTTTTCCTAAATCCAAACTGATCGTCACTTAGCGCATTCTCAATTTTCTTTTCCATTCTTCTGTATATTATTCTTGTAAGCAGCTTCGATGCATGAGCTGTTAAGCTGATTGTCCGATAATTCTCGCACTTGTCAGCTCTTACCGTCTTCGGAATTGTGTGGATGATGCTTTTCCGCAAGTCAGATGGTATATCGCCAGACTCATATATTCTACACACCAACGTGAATAGTCGTTTTGTTGCCACTTCCCCCAATGATTTTAGAAATTCTGATGGAATGTTATCTATCCCTTCTGCCTTATTTGACCGTAAGGCCTCCAAAGCTCTTTTAAATTCCGATTCTAATACTGGATCCCCTATCTCTTCTAAATCGACTCCTGTTTCTTCTTCTATCACATCAGACAAATCTTCCCCGTCATAGAGGCTTTCAATGTATTCTTTCCACCTATCTGCTCTCTCCTCTGCATTTAGCAGTGGAATTCCCGTTGCACTCCTAATGTTACCACCGTTACTTTTAATGTCACCAAAGGTTGTTTTGACTTTCCTGTATGCTGAGTCTGTCCTTCCGACAGTCATATCTTTTTCGATGTCTTCACATTTTTCCTGCAGCCATTTCGTCTTAGCTTCTATGCACTTCCTATTTATTTCATTTCTCAGCGACTTGTATTTCTGTATTCCTGATTTTCCCGGAACATGTTTGTACTTCCTCCTTTCATCAATCAACTGAAGTATTTCTTCTGTTAGCCATGGTTTGTTCGCAGCTTCCTTCTTTGTACCTATGTTTTCCTTCCCAACTTCTCTGATGGCCCTTTTTGGAGATGTCCATTCCTCTTCAACTGTACTGCCTACTGTGCTATTCCTTTTTGCTGTATCTATAGCGTTAGAGAACTTCAAACGTATCTCGTCATTCCTTAGTACTTCCGTATCCCACTTGTTTGCGTATTGATTCTTCCTGACTAATGTCTTGAACTTCTGCCTACTCTTCATCACTACTATATTGTGATCTGAGTCTATATCTGCTCCTGGGTACGCCTTACAATCCAGTATCTGATTTCGGAATCTCTGTCTGACCATGAAGTAATCTAATTGAAATCCTCCCGTATCTCCCGGCCTTTTCCAAGTATACCTCCTCCTCTTGTGATTCTTGAACAGGGTAATTGCTATTACTAGCTGAACTTGTTGCAGAACTCAATTAGTCTTTCTTCTCTTTCATTCCTTGTCCCAAGCCCATATTCTCATGTAACCTTTTCTTCTACTCCTTCCCTACAGCTGCATTCCAGTCGCCCATGACTATTAGATTTTCGTCCCCCTTTACATACTGCATTTCCCTTTCAATATCCTCATACACTTTCTCTATCTGTTCCTCTTCAGCTTGAGACGTCGGCATGTATACCTGAACTATCGTTGTCGGTGTCGATCTGCTGTCGATTCTCATTAGAACAACACGGTCACTGAACTGTTCACAGTAACACACCCTCTGCCCTACCTTCCTATTCATAACGAATTCTACACCTGTTATACCATTTTCTGCTGCTGTTGATATTACCCGATACTCATCTGACAGAAATCCTTGTCTTCCTTCCACTTCACTTCATTGACCACTACTATATCTAGATTGAGCCTTTGCATTTCCCTTTTCAGATTTTCTAGTTTCCCTACCACTTTCAAGCTTCTGACATTCCACGCCCCGACTCGTAGAACGTTATCCTTTCGTTGATTATTCAATCTTTTTCTCATGGTAACCTCCCCCTTGGCAGTCCCATCCCGGAGATCCGAATGGGGGACTATTCCGGAATCTTTTGCCAATGGAGAGATCATCATAACACTTCTTCAATTACAGGCCACATGTCCTGTGGATACACGTTACGTGTCTTTAATGCAGTGGTTTCCATTGCCTTCTGCATCCTCATGTCGTTGATCATTACAAATATACAAATTCGGTATATAAATATGTTATAAAAACTTAGTGCAACTAAACCTAAAACAGATTGATAGTCTGTCAGAAATCTTATGAGAAACACATACTAGTTCATAATATGACAGCAAGAAAACAGTGAACAGACACAGATGCAATCTGTACATACGTTATGAACAACTTAACGTAAGTATGCCTTTGTACATACTCTACGTAAAATGGCTTCTAACTGACGACATGTATAATGATTGTATGCTGTACTAGAAAATGGCAATAACTCTGAGATAAACTTATAGTACTAAAGAACAATAAATTTTAAGCAGCTAATGGGACATTACTATTTATCAAAATGGCATAGTGGGGCTTATAATACACCGCAGGTCCTGCAATGACAAAATTAGATGTGCAGGTCCTACAATGAGGAATTTTTTTGCCATTTGTTGAAGACAAGGCTCCAATTTTAAACAGGTGTTTCATGTATGTTGACATACATTATATGCCTTGGTTAAACTCCATTTGCGTGAAATAACATTAGTTGTTGAGTCAGTGTAAACGAAGGCATCGATAGGAAAGATTTCGTTTCCAGGTTCTTAGCCACTCAAAATATATGTGTCAACCTACTTACATTTTATTGATATCCATGTCGCTGAAACAAGTGACGCATTAAGTATATGCATGGAAAACAGATACAGATATCAACAATCTCATGATAGCGAACTTAAACGTTTCAAGAGCCAATACTAAATAAAGGATACCCTAATTAGCTCGTAGATGAATTAAAAAATATTTACTTGCATGAAAATATATTGCCTAGGCCTAAGAATTGAATTACCTTCACTACAGATTCAAAACAATATTTAATTTTCTTTTTCACCAGACATAATACCAAATAGTAGTTACTTACATCAAATTCTATAAATAACTATTTTACCTATGCAAAGCATCTTGCAGATTTCACAGTACATTGATTACAGCTAAAATTCGAGTGTCATTTCCGTTTATGACATTATTTTATTGTATTCATCAGTCTCGCTTCTACGTGGGCTTAAATTACTGTCAGGGTGTATCTGGGCAGACATTTTTGAGGCAGCAATAGTTACACAAAGCAGAGATAGCTCCACTCTGTACCAGAGTCTCACTGCGCTGCAGGGAGTGTAGGCACTGTCTTTTGTTACTGAATTTATGAGGCAGCAGTAAAGTAAAAATGTAAGTGTATCATACGCTCTTCTGCGAAACGTGTACAGCTAAACTGACATATACTATGGATGTTGCTTACTTCGCCATTGCCGCTTGTGATGACTATGAGAACTGCAACCTAACATTAAATCTCAGAGGAAGTTAGCGATTGTGATGTTTCAGCGTAGTAAGTGCATGGTTTTCAAAATTATTGTTCTATTAAGGTAGGTGGGAACAACTTTAACCCTTACCTTTTTCTAAGACCTCTCTATCAAACACAGCTTTCAAGGCGCTCAATGCAGTTGACTGGGTACGAAGAACACAAAATTCAATGTTAATAGTTCCGTCCACATATTTACAAATAAACCAAACTGTTAGAGACTCACTACGTGTTTGTTTGGATTCATCCCTTAATGCAAATGTGAAAATATTGTTGCTACGTACTGTCTCTGCACGCAGACAACAGCAGGCCTACGTGCAGAAAAATTCGAATGATTAATTTTGAGTTGTTGTGAACAATGATAAATGTGTTTTATACCTGCAGCTAACTTCGACGCTTCAGTAAACAGACCGCTTTTGCGTTCCCAATCCACAATCCATTCACGTAATACGTAAATAACATCAAACGTAAACTAGTTTTAAGGTGAACCAATGTGAAGCCGTATACTCCGAAGAAGTCTGATCAACACTGTAGCTGAAATAGTCTAAAAATCTAATTATTTTCCTTATGAATGACACATATCTCCTGTAGGAAAACAGATCAGTTCTTCCTCCTACTATATAATAAATAACTATATACTAATAAATACTATATAATAAATAACACTATTTTGCATTGTAAAACACTTCGTCAGAATACTTGTTGAAAGTAGGTGTCCTTGAATTAATTTTTGTACTTATTCTAGAAATAGCTACCGTTTGTGTCTATAACATCAGGTTTTTACTCAAATAAGAAATGATATTTCGACGATTTTTGATTATGAGCCCACAAATATATTCTAACACCATTTTACACAAGGTGAGTTTTTAATCAAAACACACGTAAAAAATAAAATTTATTTAGGAAATACTCCTCCGAAAATTCACTAATTTGTTTCTTGCATAGAAACAATAAGTCAACAGTGCTCCAAAAATTTTCAAACTTTCTCTTTTTGACTTCTTTGCAGATTCTTGTGTATGATAACAGTTCCTGTTCCACATCAAACAGTAGTCGCAACATCTCTTAATTTGTCGGTGAAAACGTTCACTCTGCTCTTCAATATAATCTCCCAAATTTCTGGAAAGCAGTCGATACGTGAGTGTAGAAAGTGGACTTTCACACTGATTTAACAACCGATCTTCTTGAAATTTTACAACTTTTTTAACAATGGAATTGTAATTATGATCTTTGTTTTTCCATAGAAAGAACTCAGTAACTCATCGGAAGGCGGTCGTGCACCTTCTCCTCTTTTTTATTGTTAAAACTAGAGGCGGCATCGCAGGGTGCCCCAGCGAGCTGCAACTCCAAAAAGAATCGCTTCTCAGCTTTTGGTAAGATCAGTGCGTCAGGACCAGGAATCATCGTAAAATAAATGAATTGGAATTTGACTCATTGTGGGTGAAAGGTGTTGACAGCTATAAAAAGATCGCACTCGTTGGTGACCTTACTCATTATTATATAAATTATTATTAAATTAAATTTGAGGACTTAAAAAAAAAATAATTCAAGCTTTCAATTTTTCTCGTGTGGTGAAGGGAAATTTCTTTGAACGGTGCTTGATGCAGGGTTCATCCGTTCTTTTGTCCACAATCTTAACCTTTCCACACAACAGCGGCAAACTGCGTTGGCGTTCTTCGTTTGTGCTGGTCGGCAAGTTTCATTTTAAAATAAGCATAGTAAGCTTTTTATACAAAGTCCATTTAGACGCTGTATGTTTCCCAAAATGTAAAAGAAAATAATTACGTTCCTCACACACTTGCCTGTTGAAATGTTAGTAACTATCAACAGTAGGTGAATTATTTCATTAATACTGTCTTAAATATACATAATAATCAGAAAGTAGCACTGGTAATATAAGTCTGTGAGACAACCAAACTTTCAGGGTCACAAAACAACAACTAGCATCAACAGGTGTTACAATCCGAAGTTATACAGGGCATAACTGAGAAATGTCCCTCCAACAATACTCGCAAACCACTGGCACAGAGATATATCCGTGAAGTCAAACTCCGGCAAAACTGCACGTGATGGGAAAAAACTGAAGACGGATTTGGAATCAGCTTAAAAAATTGTGGAAGTATCTCGTATTGGTTACAGTCATCTGATACCATGTAGACTAGTGTAATAGAAAATCACCTCCCGATTACAAACCATATAGCATTTTACCAGTTGCAGATATTGGTAACGTTTGGTACAAAATCTATAATAACATTACGTTACACTACTTATAAAAACCAAAGTAGGCAATGAACAAGTACATGATAAGATGATTCTACGCAATGCTACAGCACGCACAGATGGTACTGTCAGATAGAATATGACGTACTGATTTTAAAAAGGAGAAACAAAACAGTCTAGAAACAATAGCTTCAGGGGTGTCACAGGGCTTACTCATATGCACGTTAATGATGTCAGTCATCAATCATCAATTGCATTTCTTCCACTCTGTCACTATGTAGTTAACATTTCGTTGGCAACAGTCATAAAACACATACGTTCCAGAGTTTTTCGATTTAAAATAAAATTCATCGCTTTTGACAAGCTGCTGTCACCATCACTTCTATCGTTACGTTCTTAACCTGTTTCTTTCACTTTTATTCTCTCTTTCAACATGGCCATTGTTGTCACAGTCTCTCATAATTAAACTTTCCTCCAATTATTAATATTCCTATTAAATTTTATGTAATTGTTAATAATGTTATCACTGGTAATATTGGTCTTTTTTGCCGCTGTTTTTGTAGTAATAGCAGAGTTACTGTTATTTTCTGTCTAAATATGTATGTAACAGGTCACTACTTCTGCACAAAACACAGTTGCCATCAAAATAGTCTTTACTATTATAGGGGTTCGTAATTAATGGTTAGTAGTAGTTATGAATGAATAGATAAATTTCTATACAACGAGGAAAAGATCAGCAGGCAATCGCTAAATCTGCCATTATATTACAGCAGATTAGGATTTCAACTATTACTTTGTCATCTTCAGAGCTGAAAATTACAAAACAAGATGATAGGCCACAAATGAAAATAAATGGCAACGTCCCTTAAGTACAATCAGAAGAACCGCACAGTTACATGCCGCATAACATTACTTGACATTAGGTCGAAGTGCCCCTAATAAACAATATTGGTTAGTGTAGACCGTACAAGGGTGAGGTGAAGCCGTTGTTTATAAGGTAGAACAAAGTGCCCCTAATAAACAATATTGGTTAGTGTAGACCGTACAAGGGTGAGGTGAAGCCGTTCTTTATAAGGTAGAACAAAAAGGAAATGTGACGTCCAAGCAGTGTGGTGCCCACTATCGATGTGACGGCGAATAGCTAAATAATAGCAAAGCTACTTCATTTTAAAACATTTTTAAAAATTTCCTGAACAGTAACCACATAAGTAACTGTTAAATCATGGAAAGTCGTATAGCCTGTTCAGTGACAATAAGGGCAAGAGAATATGTCATCTATTTCTGCATTACAAACCAGTGGAAGAAGATCCTAAAAAATGTATAACATTGTGCTGTACGTAATACTGTTATATTATTTTACTTCTGGTTTCGGTTCTGAACCATTATCAACGGCAGAAATATTATCACAGATGTATCACATGTCATACATGCTGTGACATAAATTACCACAAAAACCCTAACTGAGAAGAAAAGTAAAAAACTATTACAAAATGTGATGTTATGAACCGAAACCGAGAGCAAAGTAAAATCACAATGAATTAAAATTATGCAGATTGTAAACATACATCAGTGCTATCTCTAGATCTGGAGTATAGACATGCAGCATTATGTTATCGAAAAGTAAGAAGCTAGACCGTGTCACATGAAAATGAACAAATAAGTGTAACAAAGGAATGGAAATAGAGCAATAAAAATATTGTGCCCACTTTGGGCATAGACTAAAATCATACAGATGGTAAAAGTACGTTAGATCCCACTCTGGGCTTACGTTATAAAAATGTGGAATAAAACACTAGACATTGTCGAACGGTATGAATCTAGCCAGTGGCGCATAAAAAATGAACAAATAAGTAAAATAAAGGAATGTAACATAGACTTGAGAAATAAAATCTGCTAAAACAACTGGGATAAAGAGAGGACGTGGTTATTTTCAATCGTGCGCCCTCAGTAGGCTAATATCTCACTAAACCAGTCAACGAACAAGAAAGCAACACTTAGTGTTACTTTTATTTCCCCAGAAGCAAATTAAAATATCATGTACCGGCTTGAAAGTTCAAACAGCTCACGGACACAATATATGCTACCGATATGCGTCAGATTGTGGCGATAACAGAAACGCTGACAATACAGTAAACGATGGGACAGATCTGTGCGACATTTTCTGTTTATGTTGAATGTATTACTTAGTGAGATACAGTAGTCAGTAAGTGGGTGAAAACGGTAACAAAGTAAATAAGAAATCCGTATTCGAGTGTTGACCTGTTAATCGGCCAAATAAGTAAGTAACATGGGCACAGACATATTGAATTGGGTCTACTTCTCTCTTCACTTTATAAGATGTTCCTCAAAAAGTTCTCAGAAGAGCTGACAGCTCCATCCCTACAGGATGCAGAGGACGCAAGGAAGAGGACCATATCCGGCAGCGAATCGCCGACTTCCGCCAACTCCCCACAATACAGAGGCCTGTAATTAGTATTCCCGCTGAAGTTAGAAAACTCATCAGGAAGACGAACAACTCGGCACCTGACAAGGACTCTGTGACCAACGCCGACCTTAAGCATCTTCCGAGAATGGCCATCGTTCTCTTAACTCTAATTATGAACAGATGCTTACTTAACGCCTACTTCCGTCTAGACTGGACGGTCCCCATTCCCAAAAGAAGAATAAATCCAACGTTGCCAGACAGTTACCGTCCGATTAGTCTGCTGCTCACACTCGGTGAAATATTGGAGGGGGTACTGCTCAGAGACTATCTGGAAGGAAATAACATCATCCGCCACGAACAGTAAACAGGTAAATGACGTAACGATACAATTGATGGTGACAGCAGCTTGTCAAAGGGGATGAATTTTAATTTTAAAACGAAAAACTCTGGAACGTTGTCTTTTATGACTATTGCCGTCGAAATGTTAATTACATAGTGACAGAGTGGAAGAAATGCAATTGATGATTAATGACTGACATCATTAACGGGCATATGAGTAAGCCCTGGGACCCCTGAAGCTTTTGCTTCTAGACTGTTTTGTTCCTCCTTTTTAAAATCAGTACGCCATATTCTATCTGACACAACCATCTGTGCGTGCTGTAGCATAGCGTAGAATCATCTGTATCATGTACTGGTTCATTGTCTACTTTGGTTTTTATAGGTAGCGTATCATAATGTTATTGTAGATTTTATACCAAACGTTACCAATATCTGCCACTTGTAAAGTGCTTTATGGTTTGTAATCGGGAGGTGATTTTCTATTACACTAGTCTACATGGATCAGATGACTGAAGCCAATACGTGATACGTCAACAAATTTTTAAGCTGATTCCAAATCCGTCTTCAGTTTTTTTCCTATCACATACAGTTTCGCCGGAGTTTGACTTCAAGGATATATCTCTGTACCAGTGGTTTGTGAGTATTGTTGGAGGGAAATTTCTCAGTTATGCCCTGTGTAACTGCAGGTTGTAAGACCTGTTGATGCTAGTTGTTGTTTTGTGACCCTGAAAGTTTGGTTGTCTCACAGACTTGTATTACCAGTGCTACTTTGTGATTATTGTGTATATTTAAGACAGTATTAATGAAACAGTTCGCCTGCAGTT
Organism: Schistocerca americana; assembly: GCF_021461395.2. Classification (NCBI taxonomy): domain Eukaryota; kingdom Metazoa; phylum Arthropoda; class Insecta; order Orthoptera; family Acrididae; genus Schistocerca; species Schistocerca americana. The sequence continues at coordinate 956,423,874 of NC_060119.1, read as the reverse complement.
GATAGTTACTAATATGTCAACAGGCAAGTGTGTGAAGAACCTAAATATTTTCTGTTACTTTTTGGGAAACATACAGCGTCTAAATGGACTTTGTATAAAAAGCTTACCATCCTCATTTTGAAATGAAACTTGCTGAGCAGCACAAGCGAAGGACGCCAGAGCAGTTTTCCGCTGTTGTGTGGAATGGTTAAGATTGTGGACAAAAGAAGGGATGCATTAAGTACCGTTCAAAGAAATTTCCCTTCATCACACGAGAAAAATTGAAAGCTGGAATTTTTTTTAGTCCTCGAATTAGGAGGTTGGTTGCTTTGAAGTGAGCCTTATCGTTTTAATATTACTTCCTAATCTGCTTGATCTTTAAGCACAGGTGCGCATCTTAACCCCGAACCTATAGACATACAGCTTTCAAATTAAAGGTTACGTCACCTGTTTTGAGTAACAGAATCTCTCTTTTCTTCAGTTATGCTTATACAGTTTTGATGTGTTGCAGAAGGGCATTTAATAAGAGAGTCTGCTTCCAGCGCGGTAGTAAAGACCATTGTTTCACCCGGTAATGGGCGGTCTGCAGGTCCGGCCGTCTTGTAACCATTGTCATATTGTTTGCTGTTTTGATTTGTTTTGGAAAATCTTATTCATCTTGAGGATTAAAGTTGTTCATTTCGCAAAAAAAATTATGCCTGTATATTGTTAAATAAACAGGTTGTGTGAAGAGAAAGTTATACTGGTGTGTCCTCTCTTCCACGTTTTCCTTAATTTCAGTAAGTAATACGTCTCACTCGTCAAGACAGCTTTGAAAATGTTTGCTCTGATGTTATGTACACCTAGCTGTCTTGGAGAAGAGGCTACACTAGTTCAAAAATGGTTCAAATGGCTCTTTGCGCTATGGGACTTAACTTCTGAGGTCATCAGTCCCCTAGAACTTAGAACTAATTAAACCTAACTAACCTAAGGACATCACACACATCCGTGTCCGAGGCAGGATTCGAACCTGCGACCGTAGTCGTCGCGCGGTTCCAGACTGTAGCGTCTAGAACCGCTCTGCCACGCCGGCCGGCGGCTACACTAGTATTACAAAATATTTCTGCATGTGAAACTTAAATTTAGACTGCGTTTCATGTGCGTTGAAATACACACATCGAAAAAGTTTTGCCTCACCCATGTTCCCAGAACTCCGTTGACTGTGGATATGGTATTACGGAGACAGTCCATTTGACTGTTCAGAGATGTCACTAAACCAGCCCAAAGACGTAAACAAGCGTCCATGAAGAGCGCCTAATAGATGTAGCGGGTCCGACAGTCGATCAGTTCCAGTCACTCCACCAGGAAAAAGTACACGGCTCTTGTTGTCTGTAATTGAATCATGCCTAGACGGTCAATACCACCGCTCGATCACGTCCGCATTGTCATTTTGTACTAGGAAAGTCGCTCAACAAGGGAAGTGTCCAGGCGTCTCGGAGTGAACCAAAGCGATGTTGTTCGGACATGGAGGAGATACAGAGAGACTGCAACTGTCGACGACAGGCCTTGCTCGGACCGCCCAAGGGCTACTACTGCAGTGGAAGACCGCTACCTACGGATTATGGCTCGGGGAAAACCTGACAGCAACGCCACCATGTTGAATAATGCTTTTCGTGCAGTCACAGGCCGTCGTATTACTATTCAAACTGTGCGCAATAGGCTGCATGATGCGCTACTTCACTCTCGACGTCCACGGCGAGGTCCATCTTTGCAATCACAACACCATGCAGCGTGGTACAGATGGGCCAAACATGCCGAATGGACCGCTCAGGATTGGCATCACGTTCTCTTCACCGATGAGTATCGCATATGCCTTCAACCTGACAGTCTTTGGAGACGTGTTTTGAGGTAACCGGTCTGGCTGAACGCCTTAGACACACGTCCACCGAGTGCAGTAAGGTGGAGATTCCTTGCAGTTTTCTGGTGACATTACGTGGAGCCGACGTACGCCGCTGGTGGTCATGCAAGGCGCCGTAAAGACTGTACGATACGTGAATGCCATCCTCCGACCGATAGTGCAACCATATCGGCAGGACACTGGCGAGGCATTCCTCTTCATGGACGACAATTCCCGCCCCCATCGTGCACATCTTGTGAATGACTTCCTTCAGGATAACCACATCGCTCGACTAGTGTGGCCAGCATGTTCTCCTGATATGAATCCTATCGAACATGCCTTGGATAGATTAGAATGGGTTTTAAAGGGATCTACGGCTATTCACCGTTGAGGAGTGCGACAAACTGAACCAACAGTGCCTTGATGAGCTTATGGATAGTACGCCACGCCGAGTACCAATGCAAGATGATGTTCTACTGGATATTAGAGGTAGCGGTGTATATAGCAATCTGGACCACCACCTCTGAAGGTTTCGCTGTATGGTGGTACAAGATGCAATGTGTGGTTTTCATGAGCAATAAAAAGGGCAGTAATGACGTTTGTGTTGATCTCTATCCCAATTTTCTGTACAGGTTCCGGAACTCCCGGAACCGAGTGATGCAAAACTTATTTGATGTGTTAATTTAGAATATGTACGTTGAACTGAGTTCAGATGGACTAAAATTAACCCCAGCAATACCAACGCGTTTTCCATAACACGCATTACCAAATCGAATGGGGCGGGGGCCTACATTATGAGCACCCCATTTTCTTTTTCCTAAATTGGTTACATCTTGGCCCGCAGCTCGTGGTCGTGCGGTAGCGTTCTCGCTTCCCACGCCCGGGTTCCCGGGTTCGATTCCCGGCGGGGTCAGGGATTTTCTCTGCCTCGTGATGGCTGGGTGTTGTGTGCTGTCCTTAGGTTAGTTAGGTTTAAGTAGTTCTAAGTTCTAGGGGACTGATGACCGTAGCTGTTAAGTCCCATAGCGCTCAGAGCCATTTGAACCATTTGGTTACATCTTGTTTACTGACGTTAACAGCATACGTACTTTTGAAAGAGGTACTAATGTGTAGGTAGGGTCCAGCATCTGAAAACATATTTTAACACACTTTTAGAGTATGAGTGCACTGTCAGTAACGTGTGTTACTGCGGGAGGAGAATGTTCTTTATGGCCACCCTAAGAAAAAAATTATGAAATGCTAATTTCATTAAATGTTCTTGACTTTCATTCACAACATAGTTTTTAAAGATGCTCCTGAACCTCAACATATTGAATATGACGTTCACTGGGAAATGTGACATCTACTACTAAACGTTAAATTTAAGAGTTAAGTTTAACTGAAAAATTGAAAAGTTTATTTTATCTTGTAGAGGAACTCATTAAAAGTAATAAATATGTTTTTTTTCAAAATCTTAAAATGTAAAGTAAATGACTTCATTACAATTTTTCAAAAGGAGGGCGTAAACTATCTCTTCCCACTTGGTATTGCGACGGTTAATATTGTCACGTAGAAGAAGGTGTAATTAGATGAATGACGAACACTAACTTCATTTAAAGAAGGTTTATTCAGCACTTGACAAGAGCGCGGAGCGAACTACCTCCGGTCAGAACACATACAGTATATATACATCTACAGAACATTCCAATACAATGATTCTTGACATTTGTGGATACTTCTAGAATGTAATCGAACCGAATACAGAAATTAAAGTTGTACAGTCCAGGTGAGTTTTGAACTCACGACCCTCTATGCAACAGTTTAGTATAATCACCATTACACTACGGTGCTACTCAGCTTCTTCTGCGGCATTGCTCACTCCTTAAGTGAACAGCGTTAGCTCATCCCAGTCCGGGAACGAGTCATCGGTCCTGCATACTTCGACTCCCGATGACTGATGCTCGCCCTGGCGGTGATCTTCTTGGAACATCTTTTGCCGCTACGCTCTTCGTCACCTTTCCGCTAGTTGCCTGTTGCTGGAGCTTCGAGTTGACCCTGGGTGGCAGGATCCTTGTAGGGCTTCATTCGAAGGACGTTGACCGTATGTCTGATCTTTCGTCGTCTTGCGTCGGGGTCGAAATCATAAACTTCATAAGTAAAATCAGACAACTGTCTTACAACCTCATAAGGTCCAAAGTAGCGCCTGAGGTGCTTCTCAGAGACACCAGCCTTCCGAACAGGAGTGGAGACCCAGACGGGGTCACCAGGCTGGTAGACAACAACGCGGTGGCTCGCGTCGTACCCTTGGCGATCGTTTTCTTCAGCCTGCAGCGTGCGGAGTCGAGCTAACTGACGAGCTTCCTCAGCTCTGGTTAACACCTGGCCGATGTACTCGTTGTCCACGTCATCAGGATGTAACGGAAACAGTGTCCATCGTCGTAGTCGCCTCACGAACAGGCACCTGGATAAATGGCGTAAATCCTGTGGTGTCTTGTTCGGCGGTGTTGTAGGCAAACGTCAAGAAAGTCCTCATCCCAGTTCCTCTGCTCGACATTGACGAACATTGATAGCAAGTCAGCCAAGGTCTTATTAAGGCTATCAGTAAGCCCACTAGTTTGCGGATGGTAGGCAGTCGTCATGTGATGGGTAATTTTGAACCGACTATTTACCTCTGGCACAAGATTCGGTTGAAAAACTTTCCCTCGATCCGTAATTAATGTCTTCCACGATGAATTTGACTGCCTCAGATGCTTCGGCTGTTTTCGCGGCTTTTGTAATGGCATAGCGTGTCTGATAATCAGTGCAAACAATAATCCACCTATTATCACTAGCAGACGTTGGAAATCGTCAGAGGAGGTCAATCCCAACACGCCGGAAAGGGGTTTCGGCTGGTGGAATTGATATGAGTCGGCCAGGTGGTTTCTGAGGAACTGCCTTTCGCCTCTGGTAGTCACGGCAGTGCGACATATTGTGACGGACACTCCTAATAAACAGGGCCAGAAAAATATCCTGCGGATTCTTTCGTAGGTCTTAATGAATCCTAAATGTCTGGCCTCAGGTGTGTCATGGAATTTCTGTAGAACATCTAAGCGCGTGTGTTTAGGGATCACTGGTAGCCACCTCTTTCCAAATGGATCAAAGTTTTTCTAAAAAACGTAATCAATTAACTACCTTAAATTGTCCATTCACATCTTCTGATCGATTTAAGGCAAGCATAATTTGAGATATCTTGGCGTACTTCTTCAGCTCAACAGAAAGATCCTGGAGTGCAGCGAGACAGTCACTATCTTCATCAAAGTCTTGATGGCCTTGCAAAGGGTTTCTTGAGAGACAGTCGGCATCTTGGTGTTTCCTTCCACTTTTGTACACTATGGAAATGTTATACTCTTGAAGACCTAGTGCCCACGTGGCGAGTCGTCCTGTTGGATCCTTAAGACCTGTCAGCCAGCAAAGTGAATGATGGTCTGTAACAACTGTGAATGGATTTCCATAGGGATACTGTCGAAATTTGCACATGGCCCAGATCACAGCAAGACATTATCTTTCTGTAGTTGATTTAGTTTCTCTTTTGTTAGTGTCCTAGAAGCATAGGCTATAAAATTCTTTCCTTTGTCCGAAATTTGTACCAGAACAGCACCGACCCTATACCCACTGGCATTTGTGTGTAGTTCTGTAGTTGCTCTCTCATCATTCAGACCAAGTATAGGGTCAGTCGTCAGGGCTTTCCTAGCACACCGAAAGAATCTTTTTGAGCACTACCACAGATAAATTTAGCATCAGCTTTTAACTCCCCTTGGAGTGGCCTGGCTTTGATACAAAAGTCTTTGATAAAACGACGGTAATAAGAACATAATCCGAGGAAGCTTCCCACATCTCTAATACTTTTAGGAATAGGAAATTCTGTTATAGATCTCACCTTTTCTGGGTCTGGCTTCACACCTTCGTTTGACACCAGGTGTCCAAGTATTTTGTTTTCTTTTGCTCCAGAGAGACATTTTCTTGGATTGAGTTTCAGTCCGCTTTGTTGGAGACACTTAAGAACGGCCGTCAATCGTTTTATATGTTCATCAAATGTCTCTGAGAACACTATAATGTCATCTAAACAACAAAGACACATCGTCCACTTCAGGTGACGTAGAAGATTATCCATCATCCGTTCAAAAGATGCTGGTGCATTACACAAACCAAACGGCATTACCTTAAACTCATACAGGCCCACAGGGGTGATGAATGCGGTTTTCTCACGATAAGCCTCATCTACTTCGATATGCCAGTACCCCGAGTACATGTCCATTGTTGAGAAAAACTTAGCTCCCTTCAGGCAATCTAGTGTATCGTCAATTCGTGGAAGAGAGTAAACGTCCATTTTAGTTATCTTATTAACCTTCCTTCAATCACAAAAGCGCCAACTGCCATCCTTCTTTCTGACGTGGACCACTGGCGTCGAACGTGGGCTCTGCGAAGGCTGAATGATGTCATTCTTCATCATTTTCTCTACCTCGTCGCGAATTATTCGACGTTCCGTTGCTGACGCACAGTATGCTCACTGGTTTATCGGTTGATGGTCTCCAGTGCTAATCCACTGCTTCACCGCCGATTTGTCTAATTTGTTCTTTACCTGTGGATTGAAGCATTAAGAGAACTCTTGAAGAATGGAAAGTAGCTTCTTCTGTTGTTCCTTAGTGAGAACTGGTGATAGTCGAGCTAGAAGATTTTGTCTCGTAGTGGTAGCGCTAATTTCTCCCACAGACTCGGCATGGAAGATTTCTATGATGTTCGGCTGTTTTTCAATTAACGGCTCAGCGATTGCTACACACATGCGTCTTGGAAAGATCTGGGGTTCTCGGCGACAGTTAACTAACCACAATTTACCGAATCCGTTCTTAAACGAGACGACAGAGGCTAGGATGACCAAGTTCTTCTTCAGTGGTATGCTTCTCTTACATTCCACCACAAGATCCATGGACTGATGCATGGCATGACACATGACAGCTACCTTTCTAGCGCTGACTGCAGGAATGATCAATTCATCCAGCACACACAGTCTCCACACATTCAGATGCGGTTCTTCCTGTCCGCAGTATCTCATCTCGTCTAGTATAACATTCGAGCGACCACAATCTATAATTGAGAAACTTTCAAAAAGTCCCTTCCGAGAATGACGATGAATTCTAAGGGCTGTGTCTGGCCACTTATACCCACATGAATGGTACATCTTCCTGTAGGTTTTACATATTTCGCATTAGCCACCTTCAGCAAAGATGTTTTGCTGTCGACGAATACGGTTTTCTGCAACTGGCGACGGTACTTCTTCGAAATGACTGAATATTATGCTCCAGAGTCCGCAAGAGCTTGGCCTGGTCGTCTATCCATGAGGATATCGACATAGTTTCCTACCATTTTTGTAGTGATCGACGTAAGAGGATTTTTCTCTTCGGCTGCTTCACCTCCAAGGAAGGTCGTTCCCTTTAGTTTTCCAGGTTGTGACGGCTAGCTAGGTGATCGGCTGGATTTCTAAACAGCGATGGAGACCTTTATCGGCGTGTTGGGGAGCGTCCTACTGTTTAACGTCCCGTCGTCATTAGAGACGGAGCACAAGCTCGGATTAGGGAAGGATGGGTAAGGAAATCGGCCGTGCCGTTTCTAAGGAACCATCCTGGCATATGCCTGAAGTGATTTAGGGAAATCACGGAAAACCTAAATCAGGATGGCCGGAAGGGGGGGGGGGGGGCGTCCTCTCCAGCGGATAGCTTGTAGCGATGGTGACCTACGTCGTCCTGCACCCACATCTTCTTGTTCATTTTCGTCGTCCCGGAGTTGGCGTCTGCTAAGATCGGTCTGCTGTCTTCCGGCGTGGGCGTCATCAAGTATCCGCCGCGTTTCTCGACAATGGCGCACCACATGTCCCAGTCGTCCGCAGTGGAAACATACTGGTTGGTTATCCTGGGTCCTCCAGACGTCAGTATTCCTTGGTGCCCAAACAGGTTCCTCAAGCAGCGTTGTAGGAACGTAACTCCCCCTAGATCTCGACTTTTTCACCGGTTTAAAGGGAAATGAAGGACGAGAGATTGGGTTCAATGTCTGTTTCACTTCCTCCCTTGTGGCGTCTTGAGGCGTCTCGGTGTTTTGCTCGCCGTGCAATGTAAGTGCCTTCTGAACTTCCTCTCTCATTATCTGACGAAGAGCACTTGTGAAATCAGTTCCTTCCTCCATCAAAGACATTGACTCGATGTTTGGAAACCGTTCAAACTTCCTGCGTGTTATTCTTTTTTGATGCATTGTCTCTATATACTGGCACCATTTTATGAAGTCGTCTGCTGTCAAAACGTCCTTGGAGCAGGGCTTGATTTATGTCCTCAGAAACACCCTTCCTCCACTATTTTGCACAGCTCCAAGATGTCTACAATGTAGGATGCTGTAGTTTTTCCTGGACGCTGTGCCCTGCACTTTAATTTATCTTCAGCCTTGTGTGTCACAGAAATACTTGCGCAGTTGCGCCTGGAATACTTCCCAGCTTGTGAACTTCTCCTCGTTGTTCTCATACCATTGCTTGCCAGTGCCCTCCAAGTAGGAAATACGTTAGCCAAACACACGGTGTCATCCCATTTGTTAAATTTGGCTATACGCTCATATACCTTGAGCCACTTGTTTGGATCTTGGCCATCGTCACCAGAGAACCCGGAAGGATGTCTCCTATGGTGGCACACAGTTGCTGTCGTCGTAACGTCCTCTAATCCTTCTGTCTCCGATAGAGTGCGAGCTGAAGAATATGGCTCAAATTTAGGTTTCTCGCCACGTAAACGACGGCTCTGTTGTGGCCTGATGGGAGACACTGTGTCGTCGATAATGTACGGTATCACAAGTTCCAATACCTAGCGCCTCCACCAGAATAATGTCACGTAGAAGTAGGTGTAATTAGATGAATGACGAACACTAACTTCACTTAACGAAGGTTTATTCAGCACTTGCACATACAAGAGCGCGGAGCGAACTTCCTCTGGCCAGAACACATACAGCTGCAGAACATTCCAGTACAATGATTTTTCACATTTGTGGGTACTTCTAAAATTTACTCGAACCGAATATAGAAATTAAAACTGTACAGCCTAGGTGAGTTTTGAACTCACGGCCCTCCATGCAATAGTATAAGTATCATAACCACTACACCACGCTGCTACTCAGCATCTTACTGACAATATATTCACAGTTCTCTTCACGAGTGGAGAGAAATAATAAGCAGTGATACAAAAGTGATTTTCTCAGTTCCACGGCCGCGCCAAGATTCCCACATTGTCTGAAATTGAGTACGGCATATTCTACAATGACGGGAAAGAATCACAACACCAAGAAGAAGTTGCGTAGTAGAAAATAAAGTTTACAGGCGTGTTTCTGCATCTGAAAGATAAATACTCAGATTTCGCACCAGTCGCGTAAGAGTGGCGGTACTAGCGCCACTGCGAGGATGCAAGTCAGGTGTGCTTCAGGTTCACGCTGTAACGGTCGCTAGCGTTACTTACCCCTGAGACTGGTCATCTTGAGTTAATGTTAGTCAAGAGTGCTTTTATGGCGACAAAAACGCTGTTGTCAACATCTGACTCCGTTTGAACGGGGTCGCGTAATAGGGATACAAGAAGCTGTGAGTTATTTCTGTGATGCAACAGAAAGACTTGCAGTAATGTAACTACTGTACATGATTCCTGGTAGTGGTGGTTAAAAGAATGTATGGTCGCAAGAAGACTGGGCTTCGGACGGCCACGTGGTACTACCGAGAGGGAAGACGATTATATTCGTCACATGGCTCTGGCGCATCGTGGTGCATCTGCAGCAGCAAATAGTGATACAACGAACTGATACAAATCGGTTACTTCAAGGATTCTGGTGACTGCAAACCACCGCCATTTGTTGCTTCAGCGCTGCCAAGCGAGAGCTCATTGGAGAGCGGATTGGAGGTCTTTTGTGCTTTCAGATAACAGCTGCTCCTGCCTCGAGGCCAGTGATGAATGTCTCCTGATGAGAAGGAGGCCAGTTGGTAACCTTCACTCAATCTATCTGCGTATTAGACACATTTGATCTACATCTGTAGTTATGGTCAGTGTGCGATTTTGAATGACAGCAGGAGCTCTTTAGTGGTTATCCCACACACCCTGACTGTAGGTTTGTACGTCAATCTCGTGATTCATCTGTTGTGTCGCCATTCATGAACAGCACTCCAAGGGGAGTTTTCCAACAGGATATGGCTCGCCCACATACAGCTGTTGTAACCCAACATGTTCTGCCGAGTATAGACATGTCGCCATGGTTTGCTCCATCACCAGATCTGTCCCCAGTCGAGCAAACAGAGGACAATATCGCACAGCAACCCCAGCGTCACCCATAAACAGCCTTAACAGTCCCCGTATTGGCCGATCAAGTGCAACGGTTATGAAACTTCATCCCACAAACTGAGATCCGGCACTCGTGCAATACAATGCATGCACGTTTTCATGCTAGCATTCGATATTCTGGTGGCTACACTGCTTCTTAATGTAATAGCGTTTCACATCTGCAATGGCTTATTTCGCGCTTATATTATCCTGTGACCTTACAGTGTTAGTCGCTTAAATATGTTACCCAGACAAATGTCTTCCCGTAATTTCATTACTCTACATTACTTTTTGGTGCTGCGATTTTTTATCAGTCAGTGTATTTGTTGCTTCTAGATACGTTCCGCCACGGTTAAAATGTAGGCTGTAATTAAATCGCCTTAGGAAAATTGCTCAGAATGAACAGCTCTCAAGAGAAGTGTTTTTTTCTGATCTCGGGATGATCCAATACCTACTTGTAAGAGGACATCTATCAGAACGCATCAGTTACGAAAGCTCAACAAGATAAAATCATAACCGCTGTTAAAATGTAAAGAGCTGTAATGTCATATCATTATCATCTTATTAAAGATTTACAACATAATCCTGCTATAAATTAAGGTTTCCGGCCGATGTGGCCGAGCGGTTCTAGGCGCTTCAGTCTGGACCCACGCGACCGCTATGATCGCAGGTTCGAATCCTGCCTCGGGCTCGGATGTGTCTGATGTCCTTAGGTTGGTTAGGTTTAAGTAGTTCTACGTTCTAGGGGGCTGATGACCTCAGATGTTAAGTCCCATAGTGCTCAGAGCCATTTGATACTTTTTTTTTTTTTTTTTAATTAAGTTTCTTGTTTTCGAAGGCACACTAAACAATTCACATGAACATCACAGTCGGCAAAAAGATACAGATCCTACCATGTCACATGAGAAGCAGTTTCGTCTGCCATGTGACAGTGCTCTGCCTGCTCTGTCCGTTGAATGAGGTGCTTCGTTGCTCACGCTCTTGCTCTCGTCCTGCCTGTCGCTCGGTATCCTTCGGACGGCTGCGCCGTCCCGACTGGCCTCCCTGAACGGTATTGTTTATGCGTTGGTTATTATCCGAGTTCGTTTTCTGACTGCTATTGAACATTTTTTCCTCATCTCTCTACATTTTTACTTTCACAATTAGAAGTTGTTGGCAGTTCTCACATGATACACTTAAAAACCTGAAACTCACGAATAATTTTTTTTTTTAAGTCTTACTTCCTGATGTCGTTCCCTTACTGAGTTTTGTAAATAAAATTGCAGTGCCTGGTTTCTGAATCGTCTTTCTGCTGTCCTCAAGAGCTCTCCCTAATCGCACCGTACGTTTCTGACCCACCAATCTTTCTCAGTATCTCGTCTCTATTTTCAAATGCTTCCTTCTCACAGCAGAGCCGTTTCATATAGCACCAGAAGTAACCTTGATTTTTCAAAAATTCTTATCGCTGTCAGATTCGGCATCTTCTTAACGATAAACGAGTGAAAAAAGGACCAACTCTTATTGTTGGTGATATGCGCCGTGCTCTAAGCGCAGTGCGCTATGCTCACTCCATTGATATTATTATCCTATGCAAAACGAGAAAAAAGTTCCTGAAGACCTGTTAAGCTCTGCCAGAGATAAAAATTACAAACTCCTCATACTGGTAGATAGGTGTGAAAATTAATACACTTGCTCCAAATTTTCTTAAAAAATGAGGACTTTTATGTTACTTGATCATTTGTTTAACAAGTAAATGCTACATGAATATTATGAACGTGCGGCTTTCATCTATGGTAACAGTTCCATTCCCCTCTGCATACTTTTTATTATAAATTGGCAAAGAGTTTCTATTTCTCGTATGTCTGTAAGCTTTTGGTTGAGTTGCACCCTCATTGTAATAATGGTTCTCTTCAGCCTTCCCTCAAAAAATGTCAGCGGAATGCCTACTGAGTTTATGCCTGTGTGTTGACTACGACAAGGCCTTACAATACTTTCAGCCGAGAACTATGTGAGTGACATGCCTTTATGACATGTTGCTCTGTGTTGCATGAGAGTGACATGCCATCATGACATGCTGCTCTCTCTTGAATGAAATCCACCATTAGGGATCGACATACAACTGAAGCAATGTCTTTTTTAACTTTTTTATGTTGCTACTGATTCGTAGAATCTTTAACTATATGGAGGTTTCCTATACCGAGTACGGAAAAGGTGCCCTACACTGCAACAGAAGTTCAGCGCTTCATAGTTTCAGTCACATATACAGAGAACTCTGTAGGTCTACCGAGACACTGGTTGCTTTCTTCACCTACTAACATCTAAATGGTTGCTCTACCATTTCACACTTTGTTGATGACAGACGGTTAATACAATCACCTTCACAATAACTCTCTGTTATTCCACTATCCAAAAATGCAAGGAAATAACGAATAAATATATCTTTCTGTATGAGCTCTAATTTCCCTTATCTTATTACGCTCACCGTATCTCCCTATATAGGTCGATGTCAACAAAATATTTTCGCATTCGGAGGAGAAAGTTGGTGATTGAAATTTCGTAAGAAGATTCCGCTGTAACGAGAAACGCCTTTGTTTTAATGATGTCCATTGTAAATCCTGTAACATGTCCGTGACACTCTCTACACTATTTTGCGATAGTGCAAAACGTGCTGCCCTTCTTCGAATTCTCTAGTTGTACTCCGTTAGTCCAACCTCGAAAGGATCCCAAACCGCGCACCAGAACTCCAGAAAAGGACGGACAAGCGTAGTATAGGCAGTTTTTTTACTAAATCTGCTGCATCTTCTAAGTGTTTTGCCAATAAAACGCAGTCTGTGGTTCGCCTTCCCCACAACATTTTCTACGCGTTCTTTCCAGTTTTAATTGTTCGTAATTGTAATTCCTAGGCATTTAGTTAAATTTACGGGCTTTAGATTAGACTGATTTATTGGTAACCGAAGTTTAACGTATTTTTTTAGCACTCATGTGGATGACGTCACACTTTTCAAAATCTAAATTGCCAATTTTCGCACCATATAGACATCTTATATACATTGTTTTGCAGTTGGTTTTGATCTTGTGATGACTTTACTAGGCAATAAACGACAGCATCATCTGCAAACAGCCTAAGACGGCTGCTTGGATTTTCTCCTAAATCGTTTGTACAGAGAAGAAGCAACAGTCGAACTTATCTGAAAAGTAAAACAGAGACAATAAATTATTAGTCTGGTAAAGAGTTCATGTCTTACGTGGCTGTCTGAATTTTTTAGTGGCGTGTCCTGAAGGAAAGGTGTACGGTACCACACAAAAACGCGGTGAAGAAAAGCAGTAATTCTAAAAATTTTAGCTTTGAATCTAACAATTTTCGCTTTTCTGTAAATGTGAATGATAATTTCGTTCCAATGCCACTGCTCCACAGACTAGAAAATTTACATCTACATACATACTCCGCAATCCACCATACGGTGCATGGCGGAGGGTACCTCGTACCACAACTAGCATCTTCTCTCCCTGTTCCACTCTCAAACAGAACGAGGGAAAAATGACTGCCTATATGCCTCTGTACGAGCCCTAATCTCTATTATCTTATCTTTGTGGTCTTTCCACGAAATATAAGTTGGCGGCAGTAAAATTGTACTGCAGTCAGCCTCAAATGCTGGTTCTCTAAATTTCCTCACTAGCGATTCACGAAAAGAACGCCTCTTTTTCTCCAGAGACTCCCACCCTAGTTCATGAAGCATTTCCGTAACACTCGGGTGATGATCAAACCTACGAGAAACAAATCTAGCAGCACGCCTCTGAATTGCTTCTATGTCCCCCTTCAATCCGACCTGATAGGGATCCCAAACGCTCGAGCAGTACTCAAGAATAGGTCGTATTATTGTTGTGTAAGCGGTCTCCTTTACAGATGAACCACATCTTCCCTAAATTCTACCATTGAACTGAAGACAACTATCCGCCTTCCCCACAATTGCCATTACATGCTTGTCCCACTTCATATCGCTCTGCAATGTTACGCCCAAATATTTAATCAACGGACTGTGTCAAGCGCTACTCTACTAATGGAGTATTGAAACATTACGGGATTCTTTTTCCTATTCATCTACATTACTTTACATTTATCTATATTTAGAGTTAGCTTCCATTCTTTACACCAATCACAAATCCTGTCCAAGTCATCTTGTATTCTCTTACAGTCAGTCAACGACACCTTCCCGTACACCACAGCATCATCAGCAAACAGCCGCGCATTGCTATCCATCTACCACACTTCCCTGGGGCACTTCCGATGATACCCTCACCTCCGATGAACACTCACCATCGAGGACAACTTACTGGGTTCTATTACTTAAGAAGTCTTCGAGCCACTCACATATTTGGGAACCAATCCCATATGCTCATACCTTAGTTAGGAGTCTGCAGTGGGGCATCGAGTCAAAATCTTTCCGGAAGTCAAGGAATGTGGCACCCGTCTGATACCCTTCATCCATGGTTCGCAAGATAGCATGTGAAAAAAGGGCGAGTTGCGTTTCGCAGGAGCTATGTTTTCTAAAGCCGTGCTGATGCATGGACAGCAACTTGTCTGTCTCAAGGAAATTCATTACATTCGAAATCTGACATTTCTGTGTGATGTTAGTCACATTATACAGGTTGCAGAAGTAGGACGCTGCGGGAGGAGTCGGAATATGGTGGAGAAAGAGGAGCTATCTCGTTCATTTGCTGGTCTCGCTCTAAGCAGTGAACTCCCGTGATCTGTATGACCTACATTAAAGAGATGAAAGGAGCTCCCAGTCCGTGCAGCCGGTCTGCAGGCAGGTGGAGGTGGCCCGAGGCTTCCCCGTTCACCAGCACCACTGCGGAGCGTTAAGGTCGTTTGCGGAGCTAGGAGCAGATGGATGGGGAGCGGGACGGACGCTGGAGGTCGCCTAGTGGTCGAGCGAAAGCAAAGCGCCGTGAAGATAAACACATTACTTCGCAAATTGAATTCTGTTATGTCCACTGTTCGCCGGGCGGCCCTTTCAGTAGAACCGTAATGGACCAGCTGAAGCGAGCGTGCTTAATTCAATGAAAGCTACTTCCGCGGAGCCGTCGCCGCCGCCGCCGCCACCGCTGCCGCCGCCCTCCGCTAAGCCAGCAGCCAGCCATCGGTCGCGGCACGGATTGAAATTCAGATTAGGCGAGGCTAGCGATTTGTCAGTTCCGCCCTTGGGGGTTACTCTTCGGCTTTCGGAATTACGGGATCTGGGGCTCACGGGACCTTCCAACCCTTTTTGTGTCGATTTAGGTCATCCTTCACAGGGGCCCACAATTAATTAGTATCCTTGACCTCAGAAGAAACTGTGCAGGCTTCACACAAAGTTATAGTAATAGGTTAGACTAATATAGTCTGTAATTTACCTTCAGTTTTCTATATTTAACACCGACACGTGAATCTAACTGCGATTTATCTGTCCATTGCGTTTTGGGCATGGAATCTGTCGTTAACTGTTCAAGCATTTCGTAAATGTTAGTGACAAATCTAGGCGGACACTTGTCAAGGACACGGAACGAAGTCACTTTCTTGCGCGATGCTGTCGTTTATTTGAAATAAACACTTCGTTTCAATTTATTGGCGACTAGCAAATGACATCTCCTTGGCAATTATCAAGTGACATCCCGCACGTGGTGTGTTACGCTAACAGAATTTCAGAAACCATATAAAGCGTGGAAAGAACATCACTTAATAAGAATAATTATTAGCATCATTCATGTTTACTATTTATAAGGAGCACTTAAATCAGAACGAGACAGATCGTGGAAAGCTAAGTTAACTGTATATTATTTCGAAAATAATTGTCATAACTTGACCGTCTTGTTTCTCAGAGGGAATTATGTACACGGTCAACTGACATTATTGTAACCATCTCCTATGTTCGAGGTTAACGTGTGTACTCACAGGCAGCATTAGCAGCCATCTACCAACTAGCACACGGGTTCAGTGCTACTACCTTCTGTCCCGTTGGAGGAGATGCACACGCTATACGCCGACGTCATAAAAGGCATGAGATAGCGATATGCGCTAATACCGATGGCGGTGGCATCGCGTACACAAAGTATAATAAAGTAGTTCATTTACGGAACTGTCATTTGTTCTCAGGTGGTTCATGTGAAAATGTTTCCAACGTGATTATGGCCGCACGACGTGAAGCATCTGACTTTGAACTCGGAATCGTTAATAGAGCTAGATGCATGGGTCACTCCATTTCGGAAATCGTTAGGTAGGTTAATATTCCCCGATACACAATATCAAGAATGTTCTGAGAATTCCAGATGTCACGTGGGCAAAGCAGTGGACCACGGTCTTAATTTATGATCCAGAGCACTGGGCAGATTTGTCAGTGCTAACAGCCAAGTAACACTGCGTGAAATAACCGCAGAAATCAATGTGGGATGTACGCCGAACGCAACCGTTAGGACAGTGCGACGGAATTTTGCTATAATGGGCTATGGTAACAGACAACCTTTGCTAACGGCCCGACATCGCCTGCAGCTCTTCTGCTGAGTTCGACCCTAGACGTCTGGCCTGGTGAAATGAGTCCCGATTTCAGTTACTAGAAGCTGATGGTAGGGTTCGAGTGTGGTGCAATCCCTCGACGCAATGGACACAACTTGTCAACAAGTCTCTCTGCAGGCTGATGGCGGGTCCACAGTGGTCTGGGCTAGGATTACATGGAATGCACTGGGCCTTCTGGTCCAACTGATTGGAAGTGGTTATCTTCGGCTTGTTGGAGACCATTTGCAACCATTCGTGGACTTAATGTTCCCAAAAGGCGGTGGAATTCTTATGGACAACAAAGTCTAACGGTTCTTTTTCTTGATGATTTGGTTTGATTTGTACTTGGCCTCGGCTAAAACTCGGCGACAGTCGGTTGAGTGCTGAGATCGTTATCAAATTACGAACACGACGTGACACAAAATAACAGTGCTGAACCGAAATGTCGACGTGCGTGAGATATTTACTTCGCCAAGAATCGTAATTAATCGTTCGTAATCGATGTTTAACTGACTGATGATGAAATATTAATGATGAAACCAATACAGTCACATCCACAACAAATTCACTACCAGCTGGTCGTAATTTCAAGTATCTAAGAAATCGTAACAGTGGGCTTGTTATTTGAGTCAAAGATTCTACACAAGCGCCGAGCGCTACAGTCAAATATTATCGCCGCGCGTAATTATTACTCGGGAGTTTCATGTCAATAATTCTACAGAAGTTTAAATCACGAATGCATGACTTGGCACGAGAGGGTGTTTTATTGCACAATATCAGTCACTTCCTAACCAAGCCTTGAGAAGAAAACTTTCCCAGCCGTTGGGGGGATTTAAATTATGCGCTTCGGACCTATCACTGAAGTTCCATAAACCACTGGCTATTATGAATGAAAGTTGTTTATCAGTGTTCGTTGCCTGAATCACTGTCTAAGTAATGTTTAGTTAAATTATCTAGTTAGAAGTTCACTTTATTCTAGTAGGTAATAGTCCTCCGTTCGAATTATAATGCCGTGATATTTGAAGTCAGAAGATCGTATTCCTGCGTCTTAACAGATCGCAATTATTCAATCTCAAAAACAATCTAAGCGCGCCTACATGTACGAGCATTCAAATATATGACCTGCTTCGGCTAACTCTCGTAACGTAGTGACAATGCATTGGATTATACTTAGTCATTACTCATGATTACAAAAGTGTACTCACACGGAGTATTCTTTGGGATCGTTGGTTCTACTCTGGGAATGTTAATTTATGCTAATTTTGCGATTTATTATGACTTTGATTTTAATTTTACTGAAATTTAATCTTTCT
The DNA here is from genome assembly GCF_021461395.2 of Schistocerca americana. NCBI lineage: Eukaryota > Metazoa > Arthropoda > Insecta > Orthoptera > Acrididae > Schistocerca > Schistocerca americana. The sequence goes on along the minus strand of NC_060119.1, from coordinate 956,405,856 downwards.
TTCGTATATTGCTAAATTTTCAAGTCTTAGATTCCTGATTTAATTACTTGTTATTGAACGAAAAATAGTGATAAATGGAACTTCGTTCGCTTATTCACTTTTCTGGGAATTTGGGACTTGAAGGGAAATCTTTTGGGTATTGGGAGCTAATTTTTGATTTTTATTTCTCGTCCGAGGAAGTGGAATTACAAAAGCTTCATGTCACTAGACCACAACTCTTCACTAGTGCTTTGAAGAAAATTCTGGAAAACTCGATTGAATGACTTGGACATCCAAATCGCCTGCCATGAATCCCATTGAACATTTATTGGACACAATCGTGAGGTCAGTTCGTGCACAAAATCTTGCACTGGCAACACATTCGCAATTATGGTCAGTATTTCTAAAAAATGGTTCAAAGGGCTCTAAGCACTATGGGACTTAACATCTGAGGTCATCGGTCCCATAGACTTAGATCTACTTAAACCTAACTAACCTAAGGACATCACACACACATGCATGCCAGAGGCAGGATTCGAACCTGCGACTTCAACAGCAACGCTGTTCCGGACTGTAGCGCCTAGAACCACTCGGTCACAGCGGGCGGCCAGTATTTCTACAGTGGGCTTCCAGCGACTTGTTGAGTCCGCGCAACAACGAGTAGCTGCACGCTGCCGGGCAAGAGGTGGCCCGCCACGATATTAGGAGATATCTCACGACTTCTGTCACCTCACTGTACTACATGTGACGGCCCTCGGCTGAACGTGCTACGGTCTGAAGTGTAGGTTAGTGGTAGCTGTACGTAAGTTGTTGATTTCAATCACTGCATTGCGAAGGAAACACTGAAGACACTTTGACCTGTTGAGAAACATTTTTAAAACAAAATGCTTTCATCTTTCCTGTCCACCACAGACGAGTGACTTGTGTGTTTCCGTGGATGGACGTTGCTAGATTCATCTTAGCCAACATTTCCTCTTTCAGAGTGGTTGCAGTATTTTCCATCATAATGGTTATAGCTCCCCTACCAGAATGTTAAAGAATTTTGTATAAATAATTTATGACTGGTTTTGTTGGAATTACTGGCACTAAATTTGTAACCCGCGTTTGTGTCATTGTTTATTGCTATTGAGTTTAAAAAGTGTTTATATGTATTTGTTGTGTACCCATACAATGTGTTCAGAAGTTCCCGTTACAAACATCAAGGAATTGTAGATGAGTAGGTACATAATCATGGATTTAATGTTCCCAAAAGACAATGGAATTTTATGGACGACAATGCTGCATGTCACTGGGCCGCAATTGTTCACGAGTGCTTTGAAGAAGATTCTGCACAACCCATGTCCGGAAACGTAACGTTTCCTTGCTACTGCCGTTTGAAAACGTGTTTGCTGGGTAGGTATGCAACAGGGCCTTCATGGTAAGGGGTGGTTACGTTGAATCAGCTGATGTGATTTGACGTTTGTTCTGCCTCTCTGACCTGGTTTTAGCCTCATTCACCTGTCTGTGATTGTTATAGCAACGTGACTGAGTACACGTTTGCAGAATGCACCGACATGATCCTTCTGAGTGGCAAAGTTCACGGTAATGGAAGAGCTACTCGTCGCCTTTATGAAGATGGTTCTTCACAACGTAAGGCTCCATCGCATACCCTTTTCGCCGTAATTACGCAACAGCTTCAAGAAAGAATACCTTCACCGTCAGCAGACGTCACTGTGGTGCTGCAAGGATACGCCGCACACCCAATTGGAAGAGGCCATGTGGTGGTTCTTTATTTGTTGGTTTTTATATATTACGAAAAGTTGAAGTAAATGTTATTGTGCCTGCTCCACAACTGGAAAATTATTTACGTTAGTGGCTCAGTTTTGGTGCTTGTCGCATTTAATTGGCCCGACATCCTGTTTCTACATTGAAAGACGTCGTCATCTGTAACAGTACACTGCCGATACGGCACTATTTCATATCACTGGTTGTAATATTATCACCGTTGTAGCCCGTCCCCAGCGACAGACGGACGCTATCATTACCTGCTGCCGGACAAACAAAGTAGTCCTCAGCGGCGCCTAAACTACGGCAGTCTATTTCACCAAACTGCGATACTTGAAGGTATCGATATTTTTATATCGATCGATTTTTCGTACAAAATACGAACGTTTACAAAATATCATCGTAGAAAAATTGAAAGTATCAATACTTCGGGGTGTGTTTTCAAATTTTCTATGACGTTTTTTGGAATAATTTGTACTTCATCTCACACAAAATCAACATCTATCCATATTTTGAGATTTGAGGAATTTAAATGAACTTTACAACTTTCAGTCTACTCGTAAGATACAATTGGTAAGCAATAATCAAATGCAGAAGACAACAGTACAGTCTCCTCAGTACAGCGTAATACGTACCTACGTAGAAGATACACTGCAAGCCCTATGAATGTTTCAACATTGAAAATAATAAGCAATATTTCAAGCAATCAAACACTTTATTTAGTATAAATGTTTCACAATATGAAATCCAAATTATGGTTATAAACCTTCAATTCTTCCTGTGTACAAACACTTAAAAACAGAAATTTGTCCAACCGTTTTGGTCATAGCGTATTTCGCGTCTTAGACATAGTACTGCCTGCCTTCGAAAACAACCTTCCTGAAGGCACGGACGTAGCTGGGATTGCCAGGTTTTCTTTAGCCAGTTTATATAATTGTGGAAATACATGTTTCATACCTTCCCACTGTTCAAATGGGTTCGTAGATGGTGGTGACACGAATGTTGCTAAATATAGCGTCATTTCGTCCTTCAGATTTAGTGAAGATTGCGGTTTCAAGAAAGAGAAAGTGGCTTCGTTTTTTTTGTTGTGTGTGTGTGTGTGGGTGTGTGTGTGTATGTGTGTGTGTGTGTGGGCCAACGTTTTGTGATGGCTCCAAAAGTCATAATATGTGTCAGCCGACGAATCACTGTCTCGCTATTAGTGTTGGTGGTGACAGGATATGTTGCTATGTCGGCTTATCATAGATATTGTTTTGGCACAAGCTCTGGCGTCTTGAAAATGGATGTTTTTGAATCTGGGATTGAGTAAGCAAGACATGGCTACTAAATGACTATCTTCCACTCGTTCAAACCTGCGCTTAATCTGTTTCGTGACTTCGCTTCTAAGGGCTCCTGCCACAGTGTCACTAGACAGATTCAAAGCATCAATTTCTGCTTTTAAACAGTTGATCATCTGTATAATTTTACTGATGGTTACATACTGCTCTCCAGATATTTCTTTAGAAACGTATTCCAGTGGCTTCAAAACGTGAAGCAGATCTTTAATATTCTGCATTTTTGTGGCCGATGGAGTAGGCTGTGCTTTCTCATTTAGCATCAAAATTTGATGCACGAAAGGAGCCAGTTCGATATACCTCTCAAGCATATAATATACAAAATTCCAACGAGTCTTTAACTCTGAGATCAACTTCAAAGTAGTTCCAGGTTGTTTTTTCCTTAATAAATCGCTCTGAATCGTGCTTGATTTGAAATATTTAACATATTTTACTGTACTACACAATAAATTAAAATCGTTGATCGACATAGTCGATTCAGCAATAAGATTAACGATATGGGCAAAACAAGATAAATGTTTCCCTCTACCTATGAATTTCAGTTATAATATCGGTGATTTTCTCAGATTTGATATTCATTCCTCAACAAATTTCTTGCATCTGTTCAGAAATGTAGTCACCAGTATGCCGTTGATCCAGCGCAACATAACACTGCAGCGTGAAGTAAGTTTATTGTTATCGGAATAGTGAGCAGTGATACTTAAATAACTAGTGGTAGTCATTACCTCGACCCATACGTCACAGGTTAGCGAGATATAATTTAAAGTTTCTAATTTCAGTTCAATTTTCGACAGCATAACGCTATAGAATCCGTCTAGATTTTCTTTAAGAGTGTCTACGCTCGGAATTTTAAAAGATGGACAAACCTGATGCATCAATTTCCGAAATCCACGACCTTTAACAATGCCGAATGGTCCTTTGTCCATGCAAATAAAATAAAGCAACAATTTGCATAACAGAAAGTTCACTCCCCTCCCTCCGCATACGATAGCTTTCTTTGTAGTGTTTCTCCAATGGAAAGTTGCTTCTTTTTGTTAGATGGTCTGCTTTCAGCGTCCATTGAATTCTCTGATGATTGCAACAGGGTTGAACACCTTATCCCCAGAAGTGACGTCGATGTCGATAGGCTCACTGGGTGATGGCGATGATGGTTGTTGCTCTTTTACCTTCGGCCATTTTGGTGGTAACTCGATTGTCATTTGTCTCTGTGCCAGATTTGCTTTTTCACTGGAAAGTACAGGCTGAATGATTTTTTTATGAAACAAAAAATAAATGCTTTCAGTGTAGAACACCTCAGACATGTACTTTTTCCTGTATTCTCAGATAAACGATGATTTAGGTCTTTTTTCTAAATAAAAATGAACTGGTTTCAGGAAAAGCAAAACTCTAAAAAGTGTAATATTCTAAGAATATTAGTAAATTTAGGTTGATATTGTGCTTGTGTGATGCTTTTGCAAATGCTGCTTAATATTCGACGTATTCTTCGATTATTTTAAGATTTTGAAGCAAGTTTTGCATTTCACTTCATTAGTGTATAATCGAGTGTAATACTTTCACAGCTCACTTTTCACAGGCGCCATCCTAGGTGTACATACAATCAACTTATTGACAACTGAAAAACCAATTTTTATTTTTAAGAAAGCCAAATTGTTCATTTAACGTTTCTAACACAAAGTACCACGTGCAGAAATTGAGTATTTCGTTTGCGTTTCGAATAGCCGGTGGCCGGTAGCATCGCGACAGTGTTGCCAGCTAATCTTTGTGGCGCCGCAGTCTCATCGCGTTAATGTCAACAGTCTGAACTCTAAAAAGTACTCGATACCTACCATGAAGTATTCACTGAGTAAAAGAATCGATTGCAAAGTATCGAGCAGAAGAGTACCGGTATCGATAAAAATGTACTCGATACTCTAAAGTATCGATACTTTTCCGTGTCCCTAGTCATGCGGAATATGTTGCCAACAAGGGGCAAAAGACCGGTGATGCTGTATTGTAACATATCAAATATGAAAAAAAACATGTACATATTATAACGCACTACCCAAAATAATGCGTATTGCTTAAGCATACAGCTTGTTTTTCTATCTCTGGGCCTTAAAATTGTGGTCCAATATGCAAACAAAATTCAAGATATATTGCTGTACTTGTTATTAGATTTGGTTTTCATTAATTACTTTTTTGCTTTTGTGAAAAATTCGAGGCTAAGGAGATTCTCGCGATTTAGTTAAGCGAGGATCGAAGAAATTTACTGAACTCGGTTTATTCAAATATGTTTCAAAGTTAGAAGTACGGATTACTTTTACTGTTGCCAAGGAAGAACCGCAAATCAGGAGAAATCTTCTACATTTACATTTATTTTTACTTGTCAAAATTAGCGAATATTAGGATATTTATTATGACTGTGGGCCGTTATCATTTAGAACACTGGCGCTGGCCTCTGCACCAACGTTGTCCTATCAAATTTGCCTAAAGAAATTAACTTTACTACTTGATCAATATAGGAGGTGGTGCATATAAAACATATATAAAACAACACTTTTAGGCAATACTTGATTATATTTAGGCTAAATATTACATGAAACTTACACGTTTTCGTGCCTCGTAACAAAATGGCTTCTTACTCTACAAAAGAAGGAAAAAAAGAAGAACAAAATCAAGAGAAGGGATCTTTTTGCAGAAAAACAGAGATTGCAATTACATTCGCAGATCATATTAACTGATTACAGACTCTTTGTTATTTTTTTGAGAAGAGATAATATTTATATGTTTGAAACTTCACACGACAACATATTTCTTTACGACGTCAGTTTTGGTATGTTTGCGAAGTTATTTAATATAATTTTTATCACGTTATGTGGCGTAACGCCACCACAGCCGTACTGCATCACTTTGAAGTGAACCCGTTAACGAGTACGTGAGCAATTACTTTGGCTGTTAATGAGTAGTACTATTAAACAAGTGATGTACTGGTTCACACCTAATCAGTTACGTGTAAAAGTGTAAAAGTGTTCGACTTATAAAAATAGTTTCAAATTGTTGCAGCACGGAAACGGTACGTTTCCGGACATGGGTTCCAATTCAAGATCTTATTTACTCACTCTCTTCTACAGTTCCTACAAATTTACGGTATTGAACATCGCTATCTTTCAGCAACCGTATGTAAGTTTCAATGGAGAAACAACGCAGCCAGCCGGTTGCAAATAATTGTTTAGTACATTGGCCTAGGTTTAGACACCTCTAAGGACGTCTTCATCAGAACGAAATTTTAAAAGTTGTAATGTTACATTACGAGAAGGCAATAGTCAAAGTTTAGTGCAGACATGATCAAGTCCAAAAATTAAAAATTATAAGCGTTGCAAACTTTGGTACGTATACATTATAAGAAACATCAGACTTTTCAGTTCTACTTTTTGAGTTTGTTAAATGCGGTGTCTACACCCAAGTTCATATTGTTAGTGCCTTTGTTACCAACAATGAAGCAAGGAGGCGTACTGAGGGTGTCGTATCTTAAACGAGAACATATCCGAAATGAGTTGATCAGTTGTCAACCGGCGGTGGTAGTGGAGCTGTGCGCGCTGCCCGCTACGGCGAGCGTTAGCGAAATAGATAGACCGTTTACGTTGGTTCCACCATACCCGTCGGTGGGCAGATAAACACTGAGTTGTTAGAATCCAGTAGCATTTCCGACTTCAAATATACCGGAGTAACTATTTGTGAAATTGACCCCACAACTTAAACACAGTAAACAGAGATCTGAATCAAATTCGGGTAATTGATGAATAACAATATACGTTTATTCAGGTTCAGGACAGAAATAACATATTAGAATGCCACGGTATATCGTTTAATGGTAAGAGTGAAGCTACCTCCAGGGTGGTCGTAGTTCAATTGTCGGCTGGTGGATTGTTGAATGGTTGTGGTATAGAGATGTCTAAACAGATGGGACGGGTAAAGAAATTGTTAACACTTGTGGTTCCAGAGCACCAAGGCAGTTTTCTTCAGATTTCGCATTCAGTTATTCTGCATTTCAACTCAAGGTAATTTGAGTAAAGTTGTTTCCGAGGTTTAGCGCCCTGGTGATACACTAAAAGTATTACGTGAAAGGTTGTTCAGGAGTATTTATCCATCTTGTCCAAAACGTCGAACAAATTAGAACCGCCATCTCGACATTGTGCTTAAACGCCACCGAAGCAGAAAGTGTCAGTAATAATTTGGAGACGATGCGACCTGAAAGTAGTTAACTTGCATTGTTTACGAATAAGCTCGATAGCGTTGTCGCAAGTATAGAGACTGTTCGCTTCATGTATGAAACACGTTCATATCTGCCTTGAAAACTCGTTTCGTTTACAAACAAGAGGGAAGTGCGACTCGACACAATAGCAATTCTTAAGTCCACACAATTTCTTCACTATCGCCCAGTCATTCGCTAACCCTTTCCCCTTCGCAACGCCAGCCAGCGTTCATGTGGAGTCAGCTGTTCTGTAATCTCTTACGTCAGATTAGGAGTCATAACAATACGGAGGTAGTAAAACTATACTTAAATTACAATAATGATACCTCACGACAAAGGATGAGAAAATGTTGAGGAAGAAGACATGGAAGGAGGCCCACATACATATTTCGTCATTTGTCATTTCATGGAATACGGTTTATTGCTTAGCAACAACTATTAAGATTACAAATTAAAACCTAGTCAGAAACCGAATAACAACGCTCACATTAATTTGAAGAATTTGAACAACATCAACTCATTAACATGAATCTTAACAATTTATACCATTAAGAACAGGGCTTAAAATGGTTCAACTGGCTCTGAGCACTATGGGACATAGCTGCTGAGGTCATCAGTCCCCTAGAACTTAGAACTACTTGAACCCAACTAACCTAAGGACATCACACACATCCATGGCCGAGGCAGGATTCGAACCTGCGATCGTAGCGGTCGCGCGGTTCCACACTGTAGCGCCTAGAACCGCTCGGCCACTTCGGACGGCAGAGGGCTTAAAACTGGGATATATATGAGGAGGCAAATGCAAGTAAGAATTCAAACCAACTAGACTCGACTGCATGATGCTTTCAACAAACTGAGCTGACCAGTAGAATAAATTAGAAATGAGTGCCACTAAAGGTACTAACAGTTCCCAAGCTTGGGTAAAAACATTAAACAATAGGAACGCCCACCCAAAATACAGTAAGGCAAACAAGTCACCCAACTAATTGTGGCTGCTGGAAAGCACTGAACAGTTTATAACCTTAATAAAATCCCTTAAATAATAAAATACACACTCCCCCAAAACATAATAAAACCTGGGAAGACATACAATTTATTTGTGACTACCAGCTGGTACACACCAGCGGAAACATTGACATTGACCATTAAATAAATACACAGTCCCCCAAAATACGAGATAATCTGGGAAGACATGCCGTTTAAATGTGACTCCCAAGTATTACACACCAGCAGAAACGTTAACAATGACCCTTAAATAAATCTGCAGTCCCCTAAAATACAAGAAAAGGTGCAAATTACGGCAGACAGCTATCACAGCCAAAAGGTAACTAGCAGGCATGTTTCACAATGAATAGAGTTAGCTAATGACTGTGGATAAAAAAGGAAAAACTCAACAGTTCATACTCATAAATAAAGGGCTTTAAAACTTAAGAAGCTCCAGAACTGGCGATAAGGGTGCAAGACTTAAACGAGTTGATAAAGAGGAGGTATAGTACGAGGACCTTCGGGCTTGCAGAACGCGCTTGAAAGCTTTTGTAAGTAAACCAAGAGTTCCTGGATTAATTTACGACACTCCGCTGTGGCACATATCAGACAGTCAAATGTACTTAACTTTAGCTAACACGAGGCGGCTTGTAGAGGCAACTGATTGCGGGGCAACATAGACGTCGTGCGACGACGGAAGCGTAGCCACAGCAGAAAGCAACCACGTCTCTGCTCCGGGTCCAGGAAAGAGGAATGCATCGTCCGCTGACCAGAACTACACTGTCAACACACATCAGAAGTGAACAGTAATCTTCCAAATAAGGCTACAAACGAGAATGTCTAGGATGTACGCAATATTAAATTGTTGTGGAAGTGACTATACAAACAAGTACCAGCTCAAGACTACTTAAAATTAATTGAAGCTTAACCAGGTGAAATATCAGCGCCTGTAAATCCATCTATAAATGGATGCCTTGCTCCGAAACAGACAATGTTGCAATTTCAATTCATCAATCCAATTTACAGCAGAGAATGCTCGAACACATGCACGAAATATGGTTGTGACACCAAATTATTATCACCTACACCGACCGATGGCCACCCACACAGTCACTCGGACGCGCGTTAATGTGAGAGGCCTAATTCCGCGTTAACAAAGGCGTGGCCTTACTATAATAAGTCCCAATGAAAAACCGGCACTTAACTGAGGTTGAAGGAGCTGTGACTTCCAGGATTTCAAGCAGAGGTGTTGTTGTCTCCAATCGGTACAAATTATCTTCCAGTTGCTGTAAAATTTAAGCTTGCAAAGTTAGCCAGGAAGTTGCTGATCAGGTAGCACGCAGCGTCCGCTGCTCTTCAAAGACCAGAGACCAAAGACCCTAGCCCAGGACATATGATCAAGATCTATATAGGCGGCCCAATTAGTTCGTGGCTCCAGCTGAGTACTATATTCATCAAATCAGCCACGGCTCAAATAACTTCCTGACTGATGTTTTAGTTAGTTCAGTGGTAGGGTCAAGCCAACAGCCAATAGAAAAACTTTTTCGAGCGCCACGTTTTCCATATTTTGTCAGTGGTGTAGGTAGGCCTTGTCAAATGTGGCTGGCTATACGCCAACAGTTCTGCACCCTGCCAGTACAATCTGCCAGTCACATCTGTGCTACAAATGGCACTGAAACAGAGACAGGGTGCGTGAATCACTCTCTGAATCATTCCACTCTGGAAACGTGCAACGATTGCTGAACCGGCAAGTAGTGCCCATGGATACATTTGTGATATTGGCTACCTGAAGCATTGCTTGTCCTCAAACGAAAGAACTGTCCTCGACAAATTGTACTCCAGGACGGATAATTTTCTACTTATAGCTACGACCACACTAGCGTGTATTCTGCATAGCAGTTGACGTTTCTGACACGCAATAAACGTGGTCCCGACAGTGCTGGCAAATATGGTGCCCTTCACGTGGCAGGCGTATCGTCCGGACCAATACACAGTCACGAAAGCATTGATGTTGGACCTCGAATAAAATAACTTTATAATGGACAGGCTTCAGTATCAAGCGGTGTTGACTACATACAACCAGCCACACTTTACAAAGGCTTGGCATGTACCTAGAGCACAGGCAACACATCGAGTTACTGGCGCTCGAGAATTAAGTATGGCTCGGCCCTACCACTCGACTCGCTTGAATATCAATCGCAGTGTTACATTACTCGACATCTAGTTACAGAGATATCTTCTGTAAATGGTTTTTAACATCCTTGGACATAATTTCAACAAATAAGACTGAGACTGTTGCATTACGTGCTGTGCCACTTGACGACACATGCTAGTTGTCGTGAGATCTTCGACTCGACGCGGTGGCGTCACCAGTAAGCGTTTGCTGTATAGAGTGACGGAGAGGCTGTCGCGGGCAATCTGCTGTGAGCATAGCACTAGGAAGATACCGAAGTACTTGGAAACTGCCGGCTTCATTCAGCCAATGCAGCAGCTGCAAGTTTGCCATGGTACTAATCTGACTCTTGATCACATTATATGCTGCACGTTAGTGGGTGTCATTTCTATTGGAATTCGAATTAGCACCCAACAAGGTATGAATCGTAATTATCAACGATACATTGAAGTATTATGCGAGTACATTAAAATTCCAGGAGGAAGAAATCTTTTGTGAATGATTACTCGGCTTCCCAAGCAATATTACACTGAAGAGCCAAAGAAATTGGTACACATGCCTAATATCGTGTAGGGACCCGCGAGTATTCAGAAGTACCGCAGCACGACGTGGCATGGACTCGACTAATGTCTGAAGTAGTGCTGGAGGGAACTGACACCATGAATCCTGGAGGGCTGTCCATAAATCAGTAACCGTACGAGGGGATGGAGATATCTTCTGACAAAAAGTTGCAAGGCATCAGACATGCCAAATAATGTTCATGTCTGGGGAGTTTCGTGGCCAGCGGAAGAGATTAATATCAAAATAGTGTTCTTGGAGCATCTCTGTACCTATTCTGAGCGTGTGGGGTCTCGCATTGTCCTACTGAAATTGTCTATGTCCGTCGGAATACACAATGGACGTGAATTCATGCAGGTGATCAGACAGGATGCTTACGTACGTGTCGCCTGTCAGTGTAGTATCTAGACGTATCAGAGGTCCATATAACTCCAATTGTACACGCCCCACACCATTACACAGCCTCCACCAGCTTGAACAGCCCCTGCTGACATCCAGGGGACACAGATTCATGAGGTTGTCTCCATACCCATACACGTCCACACGCTCGATACAATTTGAAACGACCCGGTAACATGTTTACAGTCATCAACAGTCGAATGTCGTTGTCGGCGGGCCCAGGTGAGGTGTAAAGCTTTGTGTCGTGCAGTCATCAAGAGTACAAGTAGCCCTTTGGCTCCGAAAGCCCAAATCGATGTTGTTTCGTTGAATGGTTCGCACCCTGACACTTGTTGATGGCCCAGAACTGAAATCTGCAGCAATTTGTGGAGGGGTTGCACTTCTGTCACGTTGAACGATTCTCTTTAATCGTCGTTGGTCCCGTTCTTGCTGCATGTTTTTCCGGTCGCAGTGATGTCGGAGATTTGATGTTTGACCGGATTCCTGATATTCACAATAAATTCGAGCAATGGTCGTACGGCAAAATCGCCACTTCATCGCTACGTTGGAGATGCAGTGTCCCATCGCTCGTGCGCCGACTATAAAACGACGTTGAAACTCACTTAAATGTTAACAGCCTGCTATTGTAGCGTCAGTAATCGATCTAACAACTGCGCCAGACACTTGTCTTATATAGGCATTGCCGACCGCAGCGCCGTATCCTGACTGTTTACATATCTCTATATTTGAATACGCAAGCCTATATCAGTTTCTCTGATGCTTCAGTGTATATTCAAGTGGAACGTTTGCTCCTTTACTTGACGTTGTTTATTTAATTTTGAACCTTTCTGAATGTATTCCCTCTTCAGCATTCTGGATTTAATACTGGCTGTTTGAGGCTTCGCCGGCCGAAGTGGCCGAATGGTTCTAGGCGCTACAGTCTGGAACCGCGCGACCGCTACGGCCGCAGGTTCGAATCCTGCCTCGAGCATGGATGTGTGTGATGTCCTTAGGTTAGTTAGGTTTAAGTAGTTCTAAGTTCTAGGGGACTGATGACCTCCCATAGTGCTCAGAGCCATCTCAACCATCTCTTTGAGGCTTCGATTCCAAACTCGCGTCTCTTGGTTTAAATAAGGAAATCAGATTCCGTAGGCGGCTGCTCCGATGTGGTACTGTTACTGACATATCTAGCGAGGCACTCGAGCTTACGTTTGTGGACTTTGTATCACCTATGGTACTGGTCCAGTTTCAAGAACTAACTTAACGTCAGTTTTCGCCTATGCTTTCTGGAATTAACTGATTGTATATTCTGGACCACAATGGTGACCACAGAGTGTGATGTAAAATTTTTATGTGTTTTGCCTTCATCTTGTTTTGTTTAGTAGCTCGATCTTATAAATTATTTTATTTGTACCGTGTTGCCTTTGGTGTTTTAGAATATAAGTGGTGTGTAATTTTACTTTGTTATATATTTGTTAAACATTGAGCCTTGAACTGAGTGAGTTTTGTTTTTAGGAATATAATTCTGTATACCATAATTATTTTATGGAGTGTAGTTTGTGTTATTGTGAAGAGTTAACTTCGAGTTGGGACTAAGTTATAATATCTATATCTGGGGAGAGGCTTGGAGGAAGTTAATAGTCAAACGTGCCAGTTATTTCGATAAGACTCGTAATCCTCTCTTGGCCAATGCTCATATGTTGTTTTTTTTCAAATGACCAGAGTCACTGTCTTCTGTAAATTGAGACTGAGTGGCTAGTACTGAATTTAATTGTTGTCGTCTTGTATCCACAGGATGTACCTTCCTTGTATGTTTCCAGCTGTCAATGCTGCTCATTGTGATATTGTATTTATGTAAATTGTTTTGCCTTATTCCACTACATATAGGCTATGGTTCATAAACACTTTTACTAATAAATTACAGGTGTTTAATTATAAATGTTTTGAGTTGTCATTCTGTCCTTTCCAGACACCCTGGACACAGTTGTAAAATTTGTACATAGATGTAGGCGGCAATACATTGGGGAAATTGCTGAATTCGGCCGAATTTAGGTGAAAATTGAAGAAATAATCTACTTTATGCTTTTCCCATATTTCCACTTTTTCCCACTGTGGCAGCTATTAGTGGTAAACAAGGATTTTTCTTTTTAAAACTGTTTTTGAAATCTTCATCGTATGTGTTAAGCAGGCACCAGTACCTCTAAGTTTTCTGAATGTTAAATTCATTGTCTGTATGCTCCAGTTCAGACACTGAAAGCCAAAACAATGATCACGTTTCACGTGTGGCAGGATGGCGGCCGAAAGGCAGCGCTAAAAAGCGGCGAGCAAATGTATGAGGGCGCATTCCCCTGTGTGCGTGCATCATTCTACCGTCCCGCCATGAGCGAAAACGCTGCGTGAGCAGAGATCCATTCAGCAAAACGCAGAGTATGTTGTCAGCGCAAATTTCAGCACAAACGCACGAGGAATAACAAAAACAAAATGTGAACGTTTCTGTGGCCCTTTGCTGGAGCACCTAGTAAACTGAAAAATTCAACAGTAGATATTTTCCATAAGCATTCCAAATTCGTTACGGTCAAGCGTACTAAACCAGGAAATTAATATATATTTATTTAAAATTAAGGGAAACTGCTGCCGAAGTAAACAGGGTTGTGCAGTAATACTGAGCTCCAGAAAATGATTTATTTTTTCTTGCGAAAGAAATTCCACTGAAATTTCTTTTTACTGATGAATCTGAAAACGTTCTGTTTTTACAGGAGGTGGTCATGCATAAATCCACCAGGCTCCCCGTAGAATATAAGAATAAGTGCTGTCCTTATGCTTGTTGCCTATTGACTGAAATACTACCTTGCTCTCATGTACTGTTCAATTCCTTGGACGAAATACAGTGTTTCAAGAGCTTGGCCTGAACTGTTATTTTTCTTTATTATTGATCTAAGACTGATCTTTTGTCTGGAAAAAGTTTACATTATTTACCAAACATTCCATGAAAGCATGCATACAGAGTGGTTAAATTTTGGCTACTCGAGACCGTCCCCATAAAATCGAGTAATCGTAACATAAACTAGAGATATAGTTTTACAATTGTCCGCAGCGTTTTTCGAACGGTGCACCACGGAATGTTCAGCTGTCGTGATATAGACAGTGCTCTGCTTGAAGATGGCACATCACGCCCAGCGTTCTCAGCCATTGCAACAGTAACTTCTTCAACAATTTTTGGCGCAATAGACCGTCGGCCTCTCACAGGAGCTCGATTCCCAAATCACCAGTTAATTCTGACTTCCGAATGACGTTATTCAACTTCAGTGCATAAAGAAGACGTCTCTGTATTCATTAAATGCGTTCGATATTCATGAAGGGCAGCGATTGTTTTGGTAAAATAGCTTTACGAGTAAATCCCTACTCAGTTTGTCCATATCCGTGATGGCTGAATGCAGCCGTAATTCACATTGATGCTCGTTTTTCAATCCCACGTCTACGTACCAGTACCGGTGTCTAGCGGCAAGTAATGGCACTGAAAATACTAACAACACAGATCCTGCAGCACACAGTCTGAACATCATTCGTATAAAGTTTGATACCCATACGGCAAATAATTTTCCGTCCTCACTGGCTCGACAAGTGAAAGTTTAACTATAATCACAATTTACATTCAATTCAAAAAAGTTGTAATATATCGTTTAACTTCCATTCTCAGTTGCACATTTTTCAATACATGACTAGTGTCAATCTCCCTTGATCATCTCCAGATCTATGTAGCAGCCCCAGCAACCCGTCGTGTATACGTCAGGGTATTCTTATGTCTGGTGCTGACACAGACACAACTTGTTGCTGGTGCAAATACACAGATCTGAAGATGATCAAGGGAGATTGACACTAGTCATATCTTTAAAAATGCGCAACTGAGAAAGGAATTGTTTATATATGTTACAATTGTTTTAAATCTCAATACAATCACTGTTCTCTCTCGATGAAGATGTCAATTATAGCGAAAATATTCAATTCTTGAATATTAAATTAACATCACAAATAATTCATATTACATAATTTTCGGACTCGAAAGCCAGATCGTCACTGTAGATGTAAAAATAGTATATGACATTATTAAGGAAAGAGTAGCTCCGTGTCCTATGCAGACCTTTTTTTTTTTTCATCTAACAGAAATTTTTGTTTGTGAACTGCAGCAGTTGTGTGTACCCTCGTTCCGACAATTTGTCATCAAGCTGCAGAATTTGAAACTATTGACTATTTCTATCTACATATTAAGCCTATTGTTGGGCGGGGAAGAGGAGGCTGAAGGTGTCCGTGCAACTGCTTCAAAAAAAAAAATGGTTCAAATGGCTCTGAGCACTATGGGACTCAACTGCTGAGGTCATTATTCCCCTAGAACTTAGAACTAGTTAAACCTAACTAGCCTAAGGACATCACAAACATCCATGCCCGAGGCAGGATTCGAACCTGCGACCGTAGCGGCCTTGCGGTTCCAGACTGCAGCGCCTTTAACCGCACGGCCACTTCGGCCGGCCGCAACTGCTTCAGCCCACTTCCATGTATACTTGCTTTCCATACTCGAGCCGAGAACTCGATTCAGAATTTTACCCAGCACTCCTATCAAACACTTCCTCCCATTAAGGGCAAGTCCTAACAACCTATCCCATCTTTTAGAGTCATTGTGCTATACAGATCTTTCTAGATAGAGTAACTGCACCCGAATAATTATCAATATTCTTTTGTAGGACCACATTTCAAGCGCTGATATACTCACCTTCTATACAATGAGTATAGTTCATTTTTCACTTCCGTAAGAAGCTACCACGCAACAAAGTGCTTTCAGAAAAGTCTGCTAAATACATAATTATATATTCTATGTCATCAAAATTCCTTTCCAAAAAAGCCTTCCTCCCTATTACCAGCCACGTTTTTTATATCCACTTGCCATCGTCTTCTGCTCCCCAGATAGCAAGACCTCAACGACTACTTTTATTGTTTCATTTCCTAATCTTGAACCTACTAGTTTCTGACACCCTTGTTTTAATTTTGGTGATTTTAACATTATAAGCTCATTTCAAAATATGTCATTCAGTTGTTTCTGAAGAAGCACTTCGAATCTATGCTTTGTTCTACCGGATGGCTATGACGATACTTGAATGGCGTTTCCTGGTACTCTTTGCACTTACGTATGTGGACAGAGCCGTGACCCGTACAAACAGAAGTGATATTAAAGTTTGTCTTGTCACCGTCACCTACTTTCAAAGTTCCATATTTCGATGCTGAATTAGTTCCTGCCTCTTCGAACGATTCAGAGCCTAGCATCTGGCTTACTAAAACAACACTCATGCTCAGAAATCAAGAATAATACTGATACGTGGCGAAACAACGCTCTGGTGGGCGGGTGGCCGTTTTGCGGTTTTAAATCACCTCGCGGTATGACCACGCGATGCATTTGACTTGCGGTCGTCGCACGGTGGCACTGGCAGAAGTCCATATACGCAGAGGTGTGTTGGTGCATGTCAGAGTACGGTGCAGCGAGTAAGTGTGCAGACGTTTTCAGACGTGCTAATGGTGAATGTATGTTGAAAATGCCTCAAAGAATACATATGAATGACGTTATGAGGGGTAGAATACTTGGGCGACTGGTCAAACACAGCAGGTTGCAGCACGGGCCCTCCGTGTGCCAAAAAGTCTGGTCTCAAGATTATGGCAACGATTTCAGCAGACAGGAAATGTGTCCAGGCGCTACAGTACGGGACGTCCATAGTGTACAACACCACAAGAAGACCGATATCTCACACCACCAGTGCCCGCAGACGGCCAAGGAGTACTGCAGGTAGCCTTGTTCGGGACCTTACCGCAGTCACTGGAACGGTAGTCTCCAGACACGCAGTCTACAGACGATTGAACAGATATGGTTTATTCACCCGGAGACCTGCAAGGTGCATTCCACTGAACTCTGGTCACAGGAGAGCCCGTAAAACCCGGTGTCAAAAACATAGTACATGGTCATTGGAACAGTGGTCCCAGGTTATGTGCACGGGCGAGTCCAGGTATGGTCTGAACAGTGATTATCGCCAGGTTTCCATCTGGCGTGAACCAGGTACCTGATACCAACCCCTTAATGCCCTGAAAGGGTCCTGTATGGAGGTTGTGGTTTCATGGTGTGGGGCGCGATTATGATTGGTGCAACTACACCCCTGCATGTCTTTGACGAAGGAACTTTAACAGACCAGGTGTAACGGTACGTCATTTTGCACCAGTATGTCCGCCTTTTCAGGGGTGCAGTGGGTCCCACATTCCTCCTGATGGATGATAACGCGCGGCCACACCGAGCTGCCGTTGTGGAGGAGTACCATGAAACAGAAGATATCAGGTGAATGGAGTGGCCTGCCTGTTATCCAGACCTAAACACCATCGAGCACGTCTGGGATGCTTTCGGTCGACGTATCGATGTACGTCTTCAAACCCCTACGACACTTCACGAGCTCCGACAGGCACTGGTGCAAGAATGGGAGGCTATACCTCAGCAGCTGCTTGACCACCTGATCCAGAGTATGCCGACCCATTGTGCGGCCTGTGTACGTGTGCATGGTGATCGTATCCCATGTTGCTGTCGGGGTACATGCGCAGGAAACAGTGGCGTTTTGTAGCACATGTGTTTCGAGACGGTTTTCTCAGCTTAACACCAATACTGTGGACTTACAGACTGTGTGTTCCCTATGTGCCTATGCTATTAGCGCCAGTTTTTTTTGTAGTGCCACGTTGTGTGGCACCACATTCTGCATTTATCCTGAATTTACGAGCATGAGTGTAGTCTGCTGCGGTCGTTTCAGCATAAATTGCTTCTCATGTACACCTCTAGATATCCAACGATTTCCATCGTTTCCATCGTCAATCGAGTAATCAAACGATACCACTGCGGGATGGCGGATTTGAGGTTAGTTATGGAGTCTCTGTTTTTCACCTACCGTTTCAAAAACTTATAGATTACTGCCATGAATATCCGGAAAGTAACCTGAATCTGATTCTGGTAGCCTACATTACAAATGTCCACATTTCAGCTGCTCAGGACTGAAAAGGCGTGTCATACTAGGTACGCTGCTGGGAGCAAGGAAAGATTCGGGGATACATTACAAAGTTCAATGTTTTAAATAACACGTGTATTCAGAAAATTTATTATTTCACACACACACACACAGATATTTTTGCAAATGACATCAATTTCTAATACGTTACCCAGTACGAGACACTTCAGAGCCTAAATCTCCTCACCTTCCAGCATACGTAAATTACTATTCCGAAAATAATTCTTTAAGGTATTGTTACTCGCTCACTACTCAACTCGCCACGCGGGTTAATAACATGACGGGCACAGCACAAATTATACTATGCAGGAACGAAACATATTTTTCAAGTATTACAATTCACCGGAAATTCCACTTTTACCAGCTCTAGAAACGCGCGACCTTAAAGTTTTTGTCTCACGATGTCCGTACACAATCATTCTACGGCTCGCGTTCCCAACTGCAACTTACACTACATCGCATTTCGTCGCGGAGCTCGACGGTGACGCCGACACATTTTGAGCGAATGAAGCATGAGGCTGCTTCGGCATTCCGTGTATGCCCTAGGTAACCCGCTAAACGGAACACTCGCCTCTAACACGCTAGTACACCTGACTCTGGGCTTCAAAAGCATCGTATCTGGAAATTACATTATTAATGACTTCTTATATTACCGTCGTATCGCCTCCGTAATTCTTCCTATTGGAAATCTATACGCGAAGAACACCTCATCTTAATTTTACTTTTGTACCCTATTACTTAATTGTTACAATTTTTCCACGGGATCCTATGTGGTTTGAACTGTTTCTTGTCTTATTTCTGGATCCTTGAAAAGTCAATTAACAGCATTGTAATTTGGTACATCGTCATCAATTATGATGCTGAATACAGTGCTGTATTTTCACCGTCTTGCTTTTATCCAACTATACAATACTCTACTACATTTTACTCTGTTATTTTTCCTATTGTGAATTATATCAGAAGAACACCTAATCTTAATTTTACTTTTGTATCTTATTATCTGTAACAATTACGATTTTTTTCCATAGAATCCTGAGTGGTTTCAACTGTTTTTTGCATTACTGCTGGATCTCTGAAAAGTCAGCACTGTACTTTCATATATCTTCATTAATTATAATATTGAACACAATTATGTATTTTCTCTATTCTGGCCTTTACCTAACAAAGCGTTAATATACCACGTCCTACTGGTTTTAGATCAAAATTTAAATTTATTATAAAATCTTTAAAAGCATTAAAGAAAATTTCACCAATTTCTCTACATCATATTAGATATAGTCTTCAAATTTCAGCTTTTTATCTCTTTTTCCCAGCCGTCTGTCAAATTTAAAACAAACATCGGTTCCTGTGGAAATTGCTTACTTAGATTTTCTGATACTTAGTATTTCTTGTGTAATTCTACACTATTCTGTGAACAAATTATTAAATTCTAACAATGTCTAATTTCTATAAACACAGAGTGAATAGCAGTAAAACCGACAAACTGCAGGAACGAACTCCCGACTGGAAATGGAGGAAAAAAGGTCCTATACATATGTGTACGGAAATGCATCATTGCCACAGTACATCTCGTCGACGAATTAAAGTTCCTCTGACCACGTGTCATGTGGTTCCGTCTTTGCTGCAAGTTATGTGATTGACGCAGCGTACTGTAGTTGGCAGAATGGTCCGGCAGTCATGTCGGGAAGAAGCCGAGATGGTGTCTGTGTACGGCCAAGCAGAAACGGCCGCGAGGCAGCACAGCTATACTAAAACAAGTATTCTCACAGACACCGATGATATCACACAACATTTCAAGCCTTTTTTTGGGCGTCTGCATAATCATGGGCCCTTCCAGATGGACGAACGTGCAGAGAGGAGGCGGAATATGCATACACCTGATTTGGTGGGTCAGGTTCTACATGATATTGAAGCGAACCCTAGTACAAGCCCCATGAAAGTGGCTCGCCAACATGGTGTAAGCCAAAGTGCGTTTGTGTGTATCCTGCATGCCAACCGCTACTGTCCCAATCAGCTGCAAAGAGTGGGAGGATTATCAGCAGCGGATTTCCCTCTACAGGGAGGATTTTGTCGATGGTTTTAGCACAAGACAATCACAGTTATGACATTTTTGTCATCAGTCTTGTTCACCGACGAAGCAGACTTTACCAGAAGTGGCATCATAAGTCTGCATAATCGTTATCTGTGGTGTACAGACAATCATCGGGACATGGTTGAGGTGTCTCATCAGCGTCGCTTCACCATCAGTGTATGGGCAGGGATTCTGGGCGACCACATACTGCGACCCATTATTATTCCACAACGGCTCGACAAACGAACGTACCTCGACTTCCTGCGGAATACTCTACTTGGGATGCTTGAGAATGTGCCTTCAACAATAATACAGGTTTTATGGCTTCTGCATGACGGAACTCCACCCCACATCCGCATTACAGTTCGCTGACACTCCAACAACATCTTTCCCATGCTTTGGATAGGATGTGGAGGCCCGGCAGCATGGCCTGTTAGATTCTATTCCATCGCTTGAGCCTTGTCCCGCAGTTACGCAGCTTCAGCCATTGTTAATCGGATTTGGCATGTTAATGTATAAGGGGTGGCCAGATGCCCTTCCTGCCGCCACCCCGTACCCCCCGGGACGGAATAAGTGTACCCCAACTGTTTGTGTCGAGTGTAATCCATGGAATAGTGCGAATGTGTTCAGATGTCTGCGAACCGTGTAACTGAAACGGAACATTGGAACCAGCCCGGTATTCACCTAGCGGAATGTGGAAAACCGCCTAAAAACCACATCAAGGCTGGCAGGCACATCGGCCCTCGTCGTTAATCCGTTGGGCGGATTAGATACGGGGCCGGCGCGCCTACCCGAGCCCAGGAGGCAACGCTTAAGCGCTTTCGGCTTCTCTGGCCTGCTATATCACCTGACTTAAATATCCTCTGGGGTCATCTTAAAAGCGATATATACGCTGAACCAGTTCTTGATGTGCAGACTCTTCAACAGTGTCGTCACGTCGCCAGTGGCACTATCCGGAGAGAGGCCGGAACGTGCGAAGAGTGTGACAGTCCATGATGCCACGTGTGAACGCGTGCATTGCATCCCATGGAGGCGACCTTGAACATCTGTTGTGAGGTGGATGCGGTGCAGCTCTGTGCTGTGTTGCAAGAAGATCTGTTGTTGTTGTTGTACGTACACTGTCCATTTACCGACACATGTTCATAAGACCTTTTTTCCTGCGTTTCCAATCCGTCCCTGCAGTTTGTCGGTTTTATTAGCGTCCACACTGTGTAGTAGCGTAATGCTCAGTTTGTCGCGAGTCCACGCTGATGGCATGCTAGGCCTGTCCTTGAGACTGGGTAGGCATAGCAGGTGAATCCCTCCCCCCCCCCCCCCTCCCTTCTCTCCCTCTCTCTCTCGCTGTCCACCTCATCAGTGCTACTATATGGCACTATATGGCCAAAAGCGCTTGCATCCCAACATTGTATCTTGCTGCAAATCTAAGTACTGTACATTTCTTTGTTTATGATGAGGATAAATTTCCAGTCCCTGCCTGAAGCGTCGATTCTCTCCTTATCCTCTTTCTTTTAGCTACATTCCCGGTGACGTGCAGATCCATTTAATTTACTTTCTGCAAAAAATGGTTCAAATGGCGCTGAACACTATGGGACTTAACATCTGAGGTCATCAGTCCCCTAGACTTAGAACTACTTAAACCTAACTAACCTAAGGACATCACACACATCCATGCCCGAGGCAGTATTCGAACCTGCGATCGTAGCAGCAGCGCAGCTCCGGACTGAAGCGCCTAGAACCGCTCGGCCACAACGGCCGGCTCACTTTCTACAAGCAGGGTTACACTGTCTGCATATCGTACTGAGAAGTGAACATTTATCACTTAAGACTGGAACGTAATAAAGAGGTACTGGTGAAAGTGAATCTGTGAAGGCAGCTCGTAAGTCGTGCTTGGCTAGCCCAGTCAGTAGAGCGCCTGGGTGCGCAAGGAAAACGTTTCATCTTCGAGACTTCTTCCTGCACCATCTTAATTTCCATCTGACGTAGCTTGCCAGACTTGGTTGCAGGCCTGGATGAGTCGAACAGTGTTGTAGAGGAGAGCTGGACACACGCACAACCTCAGCAATATTACTACTCAGTGGTGTATACACTGTCTTGAAATGTGACAGTTTAAAACTGCCATAAATTTTAGTCTGAGTTTGCACTTCCCTGATAATTCGAATTATTTTGGATAGTGACAGTGGTTTCCTGGTATGTTTATTTCACTTCCTTTATTGTATTTCTCTTTTCTTGTGGCTGCCATGCTGAAGAACAATAACGAAAGGTGTTACAGCCTTGTTAGTACATTTGCATACTATTATCATTTTCCAAGCGTTTTTGCAAAAATTTTCTAGAATTCTCATCTTTTTTCTTGTGAGTTATCCACGTGCATAACTCATTTCTGTCACGTTGAATGCTTCAGACCAGAAATTTCTTTGCGTTATCATTTACCTGACAGTGAAATGCATCCTTTCGCTATACATGCGCCCAAGGCTCTCAGGTTCGATTTTCCAGAAGGAGCTCTTTCCCAAATGGATATCTGCTACGTACTAGAGTCTTCATTATTTACGGAAAGAGCAAGAAGCTTTATCTTTTAATTGCTCATATAAATGAGCTCCTTGGCAAATTTTGGTTCGACACACAACGTAACAATGCATAGCGACCTTAGTATATTATGTAATTTAAGACATCCACGATTTTCATCACAAAGAATGGGGTGATAATTTACGACTTACCCTAAGAGGGTCGCTTGGGGAAAGGCAATTTTTGGATATATGTCTGGGCTACAAAAATGGTTCAAATGCCTATGAGCACTATGGGACTCAACATGTGAGGTCATCAGTCCCCTAGAAGTTAGAACTACGTGAACCTAACTAACATAAGGACATCACACACATCCATGCCCAGGGCAGGATTCGAACCTGCGACCGTAGCGGTAGCACGGTTCCAGACTGAAGCGCCCAGAACCGCTCGACCACTCCGGCCGGCTGTATGGCATACAGTTTTAACTCGTTGCGTACAGAAAACAGTTCTCTTAAAGCTTATGAGCAGATCAGGTGTTATTGACTTTCGTGATAGGATGTGAAAGACGAAAACGTAGGCGGAAATGATATACACCAAAAATTTTCACACATAATAAGAGTTACTCAGAATCAAAATTTCTACTCGCAAAAAAAGGGGATAGCAGGAGACATTAGCTTGTAGTTACGGGACTCTATTTTTACATGTCTATTTTGACTAAAGTATTTCCCTTACTGTATATTGTCGACCATCGTGATGAACGTAATGGAGGCATTAATATAGATATGAGTATATTGAACGTTGGTACACCGCTAAAACAATTTTAAAAAATTATCACAAACTGTAATCAAGCACCACATCTCAAAAACGAATATAGTTTGCAACTTAATGTAGCGCACTGGTCTAATTGGTCAGAAATGTGCGAAGTGGGAAGTACATTACAGCCGAGCCAGCTGCAGGCTAGTGCGGATGTTACGTTTTACAAAACCGAACAGAGCTGTTAAGCATTACGAAGCCAGCCAACCAAGAGAGGTGTGGAAATAATTGGCACAGCAGCACCTAAACAGAAGAAGGCAAACGCCTTTCCACACTAACACCCTCAGAAGTGTTTAGTATGTGTGCCACAAGGCGATGTAAAGCCCACGCAAGCGCAGCCCTTGAACATGTAAGTAGCTAGCCACTTTTGTACTGAAATATTCTTGTGTTAGTATTACAGCACTACCACCATGGGGCTGTGACACTTTGGGTGGCGTCTAGAATGCTGTTTGGGGTGTGTAGTTTGACCGCACGTCAGGGCAGCCTGCACGAGAGAGGCTGTATGTTGGACAGTCATCAGTCCTGACTGGTTTGAGGAGGGCCCCACGCAGTCCTCCGTTGTGCCAGTTTCTTCAGCTCATGTAGCAGTCGTATCATACGTCTTCAGCTGTATCCTGGATCTTTGTCTTTCTCTGCAGTTTTTACACTCTACAGCTCCCTCTAATACCTCACGTCTTAAAAAAATATCCTACAATCCTGTCCCATCTACTAGTCACTGTTTTTCTTACATTCCTTTCCTCGCCGGTTCTGCGGAGGACCTCCTCATTGCATACCTTACAAGTCCACATAATTTTCAATATTCTTCTGTTGTACCACGTCTCAATGTCTTCAATTGTCTTCTTTTACGTTTTTCCCACAGCATATGTTTTACTACCATAAGATGCTGTGCTCCAAGCATATATCATCAGACTTTTCTTAATAAAATTGAGCCTGTGTTTGATACTAACAGACTTCTGTATTGCATCTGCTATTTAGCATTCTATATCCTTCTTGCTCCGTCCATCAGGGGTTATTTTTCTGGCTTTCTTTTGGAGTCATCATTCTTCTGAATTACCTGATGCGGCCCACGACGAATTCCTCTCCGGTGACAACCTCATCATCTTTGAGTAGCTCTTGCAACTTACGACCTCAATTATTTGCTGGATTTATTCCAACCTCTGTCTTCCATACAAGTTTTGCCCTCTACAGCTCCGTTTAGTTCAATAGAAGTCATTCTCTCACGTCTTAAAAAATGTTATATCATCCTGTCCCTTCTCCTTATCAGTGTTTTCCACATATTTCTTTTCTCACCGGTTCTGCGCAGAACTATCTCAGTCCCTACCTTAACAGTCCACCTAATTTTCAACGTTTGTCTGTAGCACTGAATCTCAAATGCTCGATTCTCTTCTGTTCCGGTTTTCCCACAGTCAATTTTTCACAACCATACAATACTGTACTCCACACGTACTTTCTCAGAAATTTCTTCCTCAAACTAAGTTCTATGTATGATACTAGTAGACTTATCTTTGGAAGGAATACCCTTTTTTACCATTGCTAGTCTGCTTTTGATGTCCTCCTTGCTCCGTCCGTCATTGGTTATTTTACTGCCTAGCAGTAGAACTCCACTTCATCTGCTTAAGTTTCTCGCTGTTCTCATTAATGCTACTTCTCATTACTTTCGTCTGTCTTCGATTTACTCTCACTCCATATTCTGTACTCATTAGATTGTTCATTTCATTCACAAAATCATGTAATTTTTCTTCACTTTCACTCATGATAGAAATGTCATCTGCAAATCGTATTATCGAATTCTTTTCACCTTGAATTTTAATCCCACCCCTTAACCTTTCTTTTACTTGCATCATTGCTTCTTCGATGTACAGATTGGACAGTAGGGGCAAAAGACTATATCTCTGTTTTACACTTCGTTCTCGGTCGTCCACTCTTATTATTCCCTCTTGGCTCTTGTACATAACGTATAGTATCCGTATCTCCATACACCTTACCCATTTTTTTTCTCAGAACTTAGAACACCTTGCACCATTTTACATTATTGAACGCTTTTTCTAGGTCAACAGATCCATTGAACGTGTCTTGATTTTTTCTCTAGTCTTGCTTCCATTATGAACTGCAACGTCAGAATTGCCTCTCTGGTGCCTTGACCTTTTCTAAAGCCAAATTGACCGTCATCTAGCACATCCTCAAGTTTTTTTTTCGATTTTCTATATATCATTATCCTCCCCCCATGAACCATGCACCTTGCCGTTGGTTGGGAGACTTGCGTGCCTCAACGATACAGATAGCCGTACCGCAGGTGCAACCACACCGGTATCTGTTGAGAGGCCAGACAAACGTGTGGCTCCTGAAGAGGGGCAGCAGCCTTTTCAGTACTTGCAGGGGCAACAGTCTGGATGATTGACTGATCTGGCCTTGTAACACTAATCAAAATGGCCTTGCTGTTCTGGTACTGCGAACGGCTGAAAGCAAGGGGAAACTACAGCCGTAATTTTTTCCCGAGGTCATGCAGCTGTACTGTATGATTAAATGATGATGGCGTCAGGAGAAAGAAAACGAGTGTTCTACGGATCGGAGGGTGGAATGTCGGATCCCTTAATTGGGCAGGTAGGTTTGAAAATTTAAAAAGGGAAATGGATAAGTTAAAGTTAGATATAGTGGGAATTAGTGAATTTCGGTGGCAGGAGGAACAATACTTTTGGTCAGATGAATACAGGGTTATAAATACAAAATCAAATAGGGGTAATGCTGGAGCAGGTTTAATAATGAATAAAAAAGTAGTAGTACGGGTGACCTACTACAAACACCAAGGTGAACGCATTATTGTGACCAAGATAGACACGAAGCCCACGCCTACTACAGTAGTACAAGTTTATATGTCAACTAGCTCTGCAGATGACGAAGAAATTGATGAAATGTGTGATGAGATAAAAGAAATTATTCAGGTAGTGAATGGAGACGAAAATTTAATAATCATGGGTGACTGGAATTCGAGAGTAGGAGAAGGGAGGGAAGGAAACATTGTAGGTGAATACGGATTGGGGCTAAGAAATCAAAGAGGAAGCTGCCTGGTAGAATTTTGCGCAAAACATAACTTAATCATAGGTAACACTTGGTTTAAGAATCATGAAAGAAGGTTGTATAGCCGCCCGGAGTGGCCGTGCGGTTCTAGGCGCTACAGTCTGGAACCGAGTTGCCGCAACGGTCGCAGGTTCGAATCCTGCCTCGGGCATGGCTGTGTGTGATGACCTTAGGTTAGTTAGGTTTAATTAGTTCTAAGTTCTAGGCGACTGATGACCTCAGAAGTTAAGTCGCATGGTGCTCAGAGCCATTTGAACCATTTGAAGGTTGTATACATGGAAGAACCCTAGAGATACTAATAGGTATCAGATAGACTATATAATGGTAAAACAGCTATAGGGAGAGACAAGTCATATACAATATGTACAACAACCAAGAGGGAATAATAAGAGTGGACGATCAGGAACGAAGTGCTCGTATTAAGAAGGGTGTAAGACAAGGCTGTAGCCTTTCGCCCCTACACTTCAATCTGTATATCGAGGAAGCAATGATGGAAATAAAAGAAAGGTTCAGGAGTGAAAGGATATCAATGATACGATTCGCTGATGACATTGCTATCCTGAGTGAAAGTGGAGAAGAATTAAATGATCTGCTGAACGGAATGAACAGTCTAATGAGTACACAGTATTGTTTGAGAGTAAATTGGAGAAAGACGAAGGTAATGAAAAGTAGTAGAAATGAGAACAGCGAGAAACTTAACATCAGGATTGATGGTTACGAAGTTAATTTATTTAAGGAGTTCTGCTACCTAGGCAGTAAAATAACCAATGACGGACGGAGCAGGGAGGACATCAAAAGCAGACTCGCTATGGCAAAAAAGGCATTTCTGGCCAAGAGAAGTCTACTAATATCAAATACCGGCCTTAATTTGAGGAAGAAATTTCTGAGGATGTACGTCTGGAGTACAGCATTGTAAGGTAGGGAAACATGGACTGTGGGAAAACCGGAAGAGAAGAGAATCGAAGCATTTGAGATGTGGTGCTATAGATGAATGTTGATAATTAGGTGGACTGATAAGGTAAGGAATGAGGAGGTTCTACGCAGAATCGGAGAGGAAAGGAATATGTGGAAAACACTGATAAGGATAAGGGACAGGATGATAGGACATCAGCTAAGACATGAGGGAATGACTTCCATGGTACTAGAGGGAGCTGTAGAGGGCAAAAACTGTAGAGGAAGACAGAGATTGGAATACGTCAAGCAAATAATTGAGGACGTAGGTTGCAAGTGCTACTCTGAAATGAAGAGGTTATCACAGGAAAGGAATTCGTAGCGGGCCGCATCAAACCAGTCAGTAGACTGATGACCAAAAACAAAGACAGAGATTTAGGAACCAGGTTTTAAAATGTAAGACATATCCAAGGGCAGATGTGGACTCTGACCACAATCTATTGGTTATGAACTGTAGATTAAAACTGAAGAAACTGCAAAAAGGTGGGAATTTAAGGTGACTGGACCTGGATAAACTGAAAGAACCAGAGATTGCACAGAGTTTCGGGGAGAGCATAAGGGAACAATTAACAGGAATGGGGGAAAGAAATACAGTAGAAGAAGAATGGGTTGCTTTGAGGGATGAAATAGTGAAGGAAGCAGAAGATCAAATAGGTAAAAACACGAGGGCTAGTATAAACCGTTGGCTAACAGAAGAAATATTTAATTGATGAAAGGAGAAAATACAAAAATGCAGTAAATGAAGCAGGCAAAAAGGAATACAAACGTCTCAAAAATGATATCGACAGGTTGTGCAAAGTGGCTAAGAAGGGATGCCTAGAGGACAAATGTACGGATGTAGAGGCTTATCTCACTAGGGGTAAGATAGATACCGCCTACAGGAAAATTAAAGAGACCTTTGGAGAAAGGAGAACCACTTGCATGGATATCAAGAGCTTCGATGGAAACCCAGTTCTAAGCAAAGAAGGGAAAGCAGAAAGGTGGAAGGAGTATATAGAGGGTCTATACAAGGGCGACATACTTGAGGACAATATTATGGAAATGGAAGAGGATGTAGATGAAGATGAAATGGGAGATATGATACTGCGTTAAGAGTTTGACAGAGCACTGAAAGACCTGAGTCGAAACAAGGCCCCCGGAGTAGACAACATTCCATTAGAACTACTGACAGCCTTGGGAGAGCCAGTCCTGACAAAACCCTACCATCTGGTCAGAAAGATGTACGACACAGGCGAAATACCCTCAGACTTCAAGAAGATTATAATAATTCCAATTCCAAAGAAAGCAGGTGTTGACAGATGTGAAAATTACCGAACAATCAGTTCAATAAGTCAGAGCTGCAAAATATTAACACGAATTCATTACAGACGAATGGAAAAACTGATAGAAGCCGACATCGGGGAAGATCAGTTGGATTCCGTAGAAATATTGGAACACGTGAGGCAATACTGACCCTACGACTTATCTTAGAAGAAAGATTAAGGAAAGGCAAACCTACCTTTCTAGCATTTGTAGACTTAGAGAAAGCTTTTGACAATGTTGATTGAAATACTCTCTTTCAAATTCTGAAGGTGGCAGGGGTA
Source organism: Schistocerca americana (assembly GCF_021461395.2). Taxonomy (NCBI): domain Eukaryota; kingdom Metazoa; phylum Arthropoda; class Insecta; order Orthoptera; family Acrididae; genus Schistocerca; species Schistocerca americana. The sequence goes on along the minus strand of NC_060119.1, from coordinate 956,376,384 downwards.
AAATACAGGGAGCGAAAGGCTATTTACAATTTGTACTGAAACCAGATAGCAGTTATAAGAGTCGCAGCAGGGAAGCAGTGGTTGGGAAGGGAGTGAGACGGGGTTGTAGCCTATCCCCGATGTTATTCAATCTGTATATTGAGCAAGCAGTAAAGGAAACAAAAGAAAAGTTCGGATTAGGTATTAAAATCCATGGAGAAGAAATAAAAACTTTGAGGTTCGCCGATGACATTGTAATTCTGTCAGAGACAGCAAATGACTTGGAAGAGCAGTTGAACGGAATGGACAGTGTCTTGAAAGGCGGGTATAAGATGAACATCAACAAAAGCAAAACGACGATAATGGAATGTAGTCGAATTAAGTTGGGTGATGCTGAGGGAATTAGATTAGGAAATGAGACACTTAAAGTAATCAAGGAGTTTTGCTATTTTGGGAGCAAAATAACTGATGATGGTCGAAGTAGAGAAGATATAAAATGTAGACTGGCAATGTCAAGGAAAGCGTTTCTGAAGAAGAAAAATTTGTTGACATCGAGTATAGATTTAAATGTCATGAAGTCGTTTCTGAAAGTATTTGTATGGAGTGTAGCTACGTATGGAAGTGAAACGTGGGCGGCCGGCCGGAGTGGCCGAGTGGTTCTAGGCGCTACAGTCTGGAACCGCGAGACCGCTGCGGTCGCAGGCTCGAATCCTGCCTCGGGCATGGATGTGTGTGATGTCCCTGGGTTAGTTAGGTTTAAGTAGTTCTAAGTTCTAGGGGACTGATGACCTCAGAAGTTGAGTCCCATACTGCTCAGAGCCATTTGAACCATTTTTGAAACGTGGACGATAAATAGTTTAGACAAGAAGAAAGTAGAAGCTTTCGAAATGTGGTGCTACAGAAGAATGCTGAAGATTAGATGTGTAGATCACAAAACTAATGAGGAGGTATTGAATAGAATTGGGGAGAAGAGGAGCTTGTGGCACAACTTGACTTGAAGAAGGGATCGGTTGGTAGGACATGTTCTGAGACATCGAGGGATCACCAATTTAGTATTGGAGTGCAGCGTGGAATATAAAAATCGTAGAGGGAGACCAAGAGATGAATACACTAAGCAGATTCAGAAGGATGTAGGCTGCAGTAGGTACTGGGAGATGAACAAGCTTACACAGGATAGTGTAGCATGGAGAGCTGCATCAAACCAGTCTCAGGACTGAATACCACAACAACAACAACATATATCATTATAGTCAGCAACTGTGTATAACTAATGATTACGCGAATAAAATTTAGCTTTGCACTGAAGGCGGTCCTGACAGCACAGCCGCCCGAGATTCCCAAAGAGATGGATTCATGCCTACTTGCCATAACGTCTCGCCTGAAGCTTCTAAGAATGTCCCTAAATAATTCAAAAGTATATCGGCAAAAAATTTTAATTATTTTTTTCCAGCTCGGTAAACTTTAATCCTTAAACAATTTACCTCAGGAAACGTGGACTCACAGAAAAATGAAGACAGCGACATAGCTGTAGTTGAATTCCACCTGCAGTTGTAAATAATTCGTGCTAATTAAAAATATACGGCTTTCGCTGAAACTTTAAAATCTTTTTGTATCAAAAATACATTCATTTTTCGATACGTGGGTCTACTACAACTTTCTGCAAGATTTATGGCGACTCTCATTTAATATTTATATCCACATCTGGCCAGTATATCATACAGCATAACGTTACGGTATGGTGGGAATGTAAAGATTAACATTTGGCGCTTCCGTAACAGCACCTTCCTGATATCGTCTTTCACCGCCCACAATGACAGCACACCGTAACACTGCTGTGGATATCAGCTTAAAGTATAGTATGTTTTCATGCTAAGCTGTGGTTGGTACGAAGAAAAAATAAGGTAAGCCAGTTCGTCGTTCATAGTTTACTGTTTAAATTTCTAATGCTAAGCAGAAAGTTGCCTTCGTCAGATTTATGTGTATTTGAATATTCTGATCGTGTCAGTTATTGTTTGTAGCTGCTTAAAACGGAAAACAGTAGGACTACTGGCCTTTCCCACACTATTCTCCTTAACATTTCCTACACTGCTAGCCCCGCGAAATGTAACACTCTGAAGGAAGCATGGATGCTTCACGCTTTTACAGTGACGGGAGATGCACGTGTTTAGCATTTCAGTCACAGGCGCATATCAAGGGCGCCAGTAGTACAACCTGCAAAGGCTATGTAAAGGGGGGGCTGACGACAGTGCGCACGTGCTGGAATTGTTTCCGCATAAGCAGCTTCAGTAGCCTCGTAAAAGACAGCGAACGTCTTCCGAACACGTTTCGGAGGTCGACCGAGGGAAAATAGTTCCCTTTAGGAATTACGGATTATCCTTTAGAGAAGTCGCTGATCGTGTCGGACGGGACGAAGCACTGTAATACGGATTTGTAATCGATGGATACAGGAGGCAACGACGGATCGGCGGGACCGATTACACTCAACTCGTTGCACCACTACACGTGATGGTGGTGATGGAGCACTGTGCCACATCACGAACAACATCACAACAAAAAATGGTTCGAATGACTCTGAGCACTACGGGACTTAACATCTGAGGTCATCAGTCACCTAGAACCTAAAACTACTTAAACCTAACTAACCTAAGGGCTTCACACACATCCATGCCCGAGGCAGGATTCGAACATGCGACCGTAGGGGTCACGCGGTTCCAGACTGAAGCGCCTAGAACCGCTCGGCCACCATCGGCTGGCCAACATCACAACAAATTAGGTCTTTTGCGCTACAAGCAGTGTCTGCGTGCACCATTGGACGTAGTTGGCAGTACAATGGACTGTCCGCGAGGTGTCCATTGTTGTTTTTTTTCCACTGAGTCAACGCCACAGGCTTTTGCGCCGACAAAGGTGCGATAAACAAACATGGACTATCGAATGGAATGACGTTATTTTTACCGACGAATCCCGATTCTTCTTGCACCACAATGATGGATAAGAGTCTCGAGACATCGTGCTGTTGAACTGATTCTGCACCCGATATTATGGTTTGGGGTATTGCATTTCACTTCTGCACCACCCGCTGCCCACATCCTAGGATGCATTTCCGGCACAACTAACCGTCCAGTATTGTATCTCTGAAATGCTGGTGCGTGTTGTCCTCCCATGCATCCGGAGCTTGACTGCGGCGACATTGCAACAGAGTAAAGTGCGATCACACGTACCATTAGTGTTCAAACCTTACTCGTGGCCCATGTCGGATTTCATTGCTGCCTTGGTCGCCTTGTTCTCCTAATCTCTCACCTACCGAGATCGTCTAATTGTTGCTTCCGGAGCTACTGTCCCAGGATACACCACTCGCTAGTTCATCGCATCAATCTGGGCAATATGTGGAAGCATCACGGACTCTTATATCCCAACAATTGAATTTACTGCCATTAGCTTTGAATGATGTATTGCGTAAGTGAAGTTTAACGGGTTCCTTTTAGCACTCATGTGGATGACCTCATACTTTCCATTATTTAAGGTCAATTGCCGATTTTCGCACCGTTCGGATACAGTTTCGAAATCGTTTTGCAATTTTTTTGACCTTCTGATGATTTTACTGGATGATAAACGACAGCATCATCTGCAAACAACCTAAGACGGCTGCTCAGACTGTCTCCTAAATCGTTTATATATCAAGAAAGACCAGAGAGGCTGTAAGACTACCTTGGGGAACGCCAGAAATCACTTCTGTTTGAAGTATATCCGTACGTGAGCGATCAGCTTGGTGATCGGTACTCTTGATGAAGGTCTCCTTAATTATGAGGTATCCATTAACTTGGAAGGTGGGAAGCCGATATCTAAATATACATGAAAGGAAAACCTTCGATGTTTAAATGAACTAAACTGCCGGACTAGCACATTTCTGTTAGTTGAATAAATGTTAATTTAATAACTTGGCTATATTTTTCTGTTGCACAACGAATAGCAGTCAGACGCAAAAATGGAAGTTTGCGAGGATCACGTGATCTGGTAAAAGTATCATGTTTATTGAAGACGGAACTGAACAAACTAATAAACTAAACAACTAATAAATGGATGATGCTTGCTGTTGTTCATAACGCTGTCGGCTGAGTTACAAAATTAAATTTACAACTGCGTCTTGGAGTCCCCAAAAGATTTTTCATTAATTATTAATTATGGAAAGGTCAGAGGAATCTTCCTGGTGACGCTCAAGAACATTTACACATATAACAGAGATTGAGGACAGATATAAGAATGCAGAAAAACTTCACCAATATGCACGTGGTTGGCTACGGTCCTTCCCTTGGCTTAAGTGTACGAATAAAGTGAACAATAATTAATCGATAAAAATAAACTGTTATAGTTGCACCACAGAAGAAGCTCTGAAACTAATTTGGAAGTTTTACCCCCAGAATCAATAACTGTGACATGTATCGATTGTCACAATTCGCGGATACATGGTCGTCTCATAAAATGAATGGTAAATTTCAGAATAACTAAGCAAATGGGACAGGATATATCACTGTGACACACAATACGCGATCTTAAGGCTCTCAGATCCGTACTTAACACGTGCTGAGACAACAAAAACTCTTGGAAACTAGATTAGAAACTAAAGTCGAAATTAGCGAGGTTTTAGAAATCTGTACAATTATACTATACTCGTTAGATCAACAACGAACTAAATCTGACTGAACTGAGAAGATACATGACGCGTCCACATGTTTGAACAAGGGTGAAGCACAACAATAGCTTGCATGCCTGGCTAAGTGCAACTGCTCATAACGTTCCAAAATTGGCAAGAAAAATTCCGTATACGGCTCAGCAAGCAATAAGCGATGAGAGCGTGACGTCAATTTTGACTGGAGTTGAAATCTACAAAAATAAGGAAAACAATGAATAGATACACTCACACTTAGTCGATGTTGCCGTCTCGCGTCTCCGGGAACACTGCCGAGCTAACAACCCTTTTGGAACGTCGGCCTTTGTGGCCGAGCGGTTCTAGGCGCATTAGTCCAGAACCGAGCTGCTGCTACTGTCGCAGGTTCGAATCCTGCCTCTGGCATGGATGTGTGTGATGTCCTTAGCTTAGTTAGTTTTAAGTAGTTCTAAGTCTAGCGGACTGATGACCTCACATGGTAATTACCGTAGCGCTCAGAGCCATTTCAACCTTCTGGAGCCCACGCGTTCCGTTCCTCTGGAAGTAACCAGAGAGTTCCCTATTGTGTAGTGCCAACCCTGTACAAGAGCTTTGTCCAAAGCGAACAGAAACCTGTTTACTACCTGGTGTGTGCTTTATAGGGTTGGCTATTCTGCCACAATAGGCATGAAATTTAGTGCATTACTCCTAATACCTTTCTCCAGGTCTACATTAATGAAGAATATGCAGATACGACGGATCTTTACGGCTGCTGTCAAAGAATAGCGTCCTCCCTTTCCGACTCGTCGAATTCCTTATCGTCGAATTCCTTATCGTCGAATTTCTGATCATGGAGTATTTGCCAGAATCTTCAGCACATTGCTTGAAAGGGATTTTCTTCTTAAGTTCCCATTTCTTCTGAACATGTAGATCAACAACCTGTGCAGGAACAGCAACACCTTGTTGAAACGGATTAACGACGTCCCACTGCCAGCGTACGGCGAGTTTCTGCACGTATCAGTGTCTCACGAACACGTGTGTGGCGAACATTATGTGCGAAAAACTTGTACCCATTTTATATACAGTGTATCCACAATCTTTACATAGGTGACAATTCCAGAAGAGTTGAATTTTGTTACAGTTTAAATGAAAATCGCCATTTGTTACAGCTAAAACTCTGCACTGATAACATCACGTTTGCACGGAATGGAATTAACAACCCCTGTAATAATCATCGATAACAGATCAAGATACAAATTGGTGTAAGTAATAATAACTCTTAGCAGTTGAATAAACGGTCTAAGCCACAGTGAAGAACCTGTATTCATGATAAAGCGAAAACAAAAAGAAAATATAGAAAAAACTCTAATAGAATTTCAAAAACGAAATTATGCACAGGACAACTGAATTAACGACCCTTGGCCATGAAACAAGCTTCATAATTGGTGAGGGTGCTTCAGGATTTCCCTAAAATTTAGTTAAAACACAATAAGTCAGTGAATAACTGTACAATGAGCTTTACTGCACAAAGACCAAAGGCCAAGCAAGCTCGATGGCTGAACTTATACTAAAGGTCGCATCTGGCAGTGTTGCTTAGTTATGCTTAATAGGGGTGTAGGGAGCTGGGCGGCAGGAGGGAGGTGAATTAAACAAAAAAGGGCGTTTATATCAAACCACATACAATTTAAATAATTGAATAAAAGATGAGACTAAAGTTCCGCCACTAAAATGCAGATAGAATGCAACGCCCAGCGGACAGCAAAATAAACAAATAACAAAATAATTATCCTACAGGCTGCTAGTTCGAAAAGAGCGAATGACAAGTAACACGGATTTGATGTAATCAACTGTCCAGCTGCCTTACCAAAATAAATGCCAGTCCTATGGATGTATTACAAAATGTGGTGAAAGTCAACGGATAGACTAAATCGTAACATGACGTCCCTGATAAATAATACATTAAATAATGGCTAATCTGTCCTGTAACGCACAAATATAGGCAGAAGTAAACACTGTTCTCTTTAAACATAAAATAAATGCAAAAATAAATGACCTGACAAACAGTGAACATATTAAGCAGTATACTAAGAAACTGAAGCAAGCGCTAAGCGCCAAACAGTATTTTAATGAAATTCCAGCACCATCAAAAGGCTGATACACACTGAATGAGCACTATTTTCACAAAACGCAGATCACTAGACAATATGTAACTGTGTTAGATTTTAGTTAATCTTAACAAGTGTCATGAACACTACTTTAATAACTAACAAAGAAATCTGAAGTACAACTGGCAAGCATGGAAAAATGAACAGAGCAGGAACTCTACAAAATTATGTTGCAGAGGGCACCTATTGTCCTGAGTAGCGTGAGGGGTAGACGACAAAATTTTAAATTTAATCAACGTTTACCACAAATCGCGATTATGTGACTAGAATCAAAACACAAACATACACATTTAGCTCACAACACCGGACCGGAGTAAAGACACACATATCACGTAGGTGCGAATAGAATCAGGAGGCATTTTTTCACACTAAAGAACAAAATAAAATCCTGTTACCAAAAGGTGTCACCATAGTCAACAATATGAGCAGGCAATGGTTTCTCAAGATGGTTCGCTTCCTTCAACAGTCGAATAGCTTCCAGTTAATCTCCCCAATTGCGTGATGGCGCCAATGAACACTCCACAGCTCAGACCGCCAGCTTCCAGCTATGTCCGGCCACACAGAGCGCTCACGCGTCTTCGTAAATGCGGACCTCCAACTGTCCACTGCTGTCACCAGTTCACTTCCCCGTAGCTCCCCTAGCACAGCCCTTCATCCGTTTCTGCCGCCACCAAGCGTCCGCTGGTCTCCCAGCAATGGGCCAGATACCAACACTAGTCACACTGAATCGACCCTATAGCACCAAAGAAGTCACACGGGCATGTCACAATAATTTCCATTGATCCAAGAAACCTCATAAATTATCAAGGACCAGTATATTTTAGCAAACTAGCAATGTACTAGAGGCAACTGTATATCAAGGCCATAGGAACGTCGCAGACAAAATTAGCCTAATTACAGCTCTCACAGAGGTGTTTCAGCAGTCATTATTCCCCTGTTGTATGACGAAATGAAACAAAATGGTGTAATGGATAGTTCTCCTGCTGGTGTTCTCTAGATGTAGATGTATTTGGCAAACACGAACGCTAGGTGGCCATGGCGTTTAAACAGCGGTCAAGTTGCAATGATTTTGATTACCTTAAAAACGGAGAAACAGAAAAAGAAGAGAATCGAAGAGGTTGGGTTGTAATATTATATCAGGACGCCGAAAACTGAAACGACTGAAAAAGTGAGAAATGAGGTTTTCACGTAATCTGCCTTGGAACGAATATATGGAAAACACAAACTGGATGACTAGACATCAGAGTACAGCTCCCGTAGTAGTAGTGGGAACCATAGCATCAGCATATTGTTAGTGCTACCGTGAGATGAAGAGGTTGTCACAGTCATGACACGAGAAAAATATCATCTCTCACTCCTAGTATAGTGTTCTCTGGCTTGCTGAGGCAGTGGAGAGTGTTATATAGAAACAACTTACAATGCTGTGAAATTGGTAGTTATTATAAAATGCAGTCTTGTGAAGTAAATGCCATACTGTACTTTACTAGGCTTGTGGGAGTAGATGCAAGGCATCTGAAGAAAGAACTGATGTCACCTCGACATGATAGCGGTTACTAGGCAACAAAAAGCAACGTAGTACGACACAAAGGCACTTATTACAAGCTCTAAGGGTTCGTATTGTTTAAAAGGCAAAGGAGAAGTTACTTCATGCACTACAGACGATTAGTTACTTCTTTTATCATTGATCTTGTGACTTATTTATGCAGCCCGCCACGAATTTCTCTCCCTCAATATTACCAATTCAGTGAAGCTCTTACTCCACGTACATAGGATGAGGGAGGTTACAGGTGTTACAGGAGGGAGGGGACTGAAGATTAGGGCACTGCCGTAGGAAGTGTGCTTGCTTACAGTGCGGGCAGGTGGGGGCCTCGCGGCACTCAGCTGTTGGGTGTGCGTTATACTGCAAGCACCTCTGGCAGCAGAAGGATTGAGGAGGGGAACGGGAGGGGTCAACTTGATAACGGTGGTTAAAGAGGAGGGCACCCTCCTTCAGGAGACGGTCTATGGAGGGGGCGTGTTCGGAAAAGACCCGCGTAAGGCGAGGGGGGCCGGCGGAGTTGTGAATGCGGCGAACTGCACGCACTTCCAGACGGAGATGCGCCTTGAGCTCCGCCAACACCTCCTCCTCCGTGATCGTCGGACTAATCCGAGTGATCACAGCGATGAGGGTCGGCGGGCGACGAGGGGTTGGGGTTGGTGGGATGGAGGCGGGGAAGGGGCAGGGGCGAGGGAGCCATTAGGGCCAAAACCGTTAACAGGGATGCGGGAAAGGATATCTGTGTGAAGGGTAGGGCTGGTGGAGGAGACGAGGACTGAGTCATGGCGAGGAATGAGGAGAGAGATGGGGGCACTGGGAAAATGCTGGCGAAGGAAGAGGCTAAGGTTCCGAGCCTCAAGAAGGGAGCGATCAGGACATGAGAGGAGGTAGCGGTAGGAGGAGGGGGAGGAGGAGGAGGAGGGGACAATGACAGGCAGGGAGACATCCATGGCATCCTGGGCAGGGGAAGGGGACGAGGCGGAGTCTTTTTACGTGCAGAGGAGGCAGGGGTGCCACTGGTGCGTTTGCTGGCAGCGGCGGAGGTGTGGGGGACAGGAGCAACTGGAAGGTGGCGTGGAGTGGAAGGGCCCGGTGCTGAAGTCGGCGCCAGAGATGGTGAGGGCGAAGGCGATGGCGACGGCGATGATGGAGACGAAGAGGGCGAAGGTGAAAGTGGAGAGTGAGCCTAGCGGGGGCTGCGGAAATGGAAGGGGCAGGGGGAGGGAGTGGAGGGGAGGGACCAGAGGAAGTGCGGGAGGGAGGAGCCAGGGATAAGGCGACAAAAAGTGAGGGAGATGGGAGAGTGAGAAGTGGGGGGATGGACTGAGGGGGAGGTGATTGGACACATCACGTGATCGTGGTGGCGGCGGCGGAGGGAGATGTGTAGATAATGGCAGCAATAGTGGCGGTAGTAGTGGTGGTGGGTGTTGACATTGTGACAAGGAGAAAGACACAGGACAGGACAAAAGAACAGTGGCAAACAAGGGACAGGCAAGCGGACGAAAAACAGAAGGAAAAGGATGTAGATCCATGAAGAAAACTGGGGCCAATGACCCACTCTGATGCTGCTGGTGAGGTGCGACCCAGCTGGCTGGCCGGCGGGGACGCCACTGCTGCTGCTGCTGGCTGCTGCTGCTGGCTGCAGTCTGGGACCGCTGCTGGCTGGGACCGCTACTGGCTGCGACCGCTGCTGCCTGGGACCGCTACTGGCTGTTGACAGGACCGCTGCTGGCTGCTGCCAGGACGGCAGCTGGCTGCTGGCAGGACAGCTGCTGGCTGCTGGCTAGACTGCTGCTGGCTGGGAACACTGCTGGCTGTTGGCTGCAGGCAGGACCGCTGCTGGCTGCTGGCTGCTCGCTGCTGGCTGGACCGTTGCTGGCTGCTGGCAGGACCGCTGCTGGCTGTACCGCTGCTGGCTACTGGCAGGACCGCTGCTGCCTGCTGGCTGCTGGCTGGTCCGCTACTGGCTGTTGGTTGGACCACTGCTGGCTGGAACACTGCTGGCTTGGTCCGCTGCTGGCTGCTGGTTGGACCGCTGATGGCTGCTAGCTGGACCGCTGCTGGCTGCAAGCTAATGGTTGGACCGCTGCTGGTTGCTGGCTGGACCGCTGGTGGCGGTAACGCTGCTGGCTGTACCGCTGCTGGCCGGGCCGCTGCGGTCTGGGACGTTGCTGGTTGCTGGCAGAACCGCTTCTGGCTGCTGGCAGGACTGCTGCTGGCTGCTGGCTACTGACAGGACCACTGCTGGCAGCTGGCAGGAAGGCTGCTGGCTGCTGGCTGAACAGCTGCTGGCTGGACCGCTGCTGGTTGGACCGCTGCTGGCTGGACCGCCGCTGGGTGGACCGCTGCTGGCTGCTGGCTGGACCGCTGCTGGCCAGACTGCTGCTGGCCGATGGCTGGACTGCTGCTGGCTCGACGGCTGCTGGCTTGGACCGCTGCTGGCTGCTGCCTATGCCGCTACTGGCAGGGAACGCTGCAGGCTGTTCGTTGGACCGCTGCTGGCTGCCGGCTGGACCGCTGCTGGCTGCAGGCAGAACCGCTGCTAGCTGCTCGCTGCTGGCTGGAACGCTGCTGGCTGGACCGCCGCTTGCTGGATCGCTGTTGGCTGGACCACCACTGGCTGGACCACTGTTGACTGGGACCGCTGCTGGTTGCTGGCTGGAACACTGCTCGCTGGACCGCTGCTGGCTGCTGGCAGGACAGCTGCCGGCAGCTGGCTGGACCGCTGCTGGCCAGACTGCTGCTTGCTGCTGGCTGGACTGCTGCTGGCTGGACCGCTGCTGGCTGGGGACGCTGCTGGCTCTTTGCTGGACTGCTGCCGGCTGCTGGTTGGACCGCTGCTGGCTAGACCGCTGCTGGCTGCTGGCAGGAGTGCTGCTGGATGCTGGCTGGACCGCTGCTGGCTGCTGGCAGGACCGCTGCTGCCTCCTGGCTGGACTGCTACTGGCTGCTGGCAGGACCACTGCTGGCTGCTGGCTGCTGGCTGGACTGCTGATGGCAGCTGGCGCAACCTCTGCTGGCTGGACCGCTGATGGCTGGAATACTGCTGGCTGGACTACTGCTGGCTGGGACCACTGCTGGCTGCTGGCTGGACCGATGCAGGCTGCTGGCTGGGCCGCTGCTGGCTGGAACGCTGCTGGCTGCTGGCAGGACCTCTGCTGGCTTCTGGCTGGACAGCAGCTGGCTGCTGGCTGGACCACTGCTGGCTAATCGCTGGACTGCTGCTGGCTGGACTGCTGCAGGCTGCTGGCAGGACCGCTGCTGGCTAATGGTTGCTGGCTGCTTGCAGGACCGCAGCTGGCTGCTGCCAGGACCGCTGGTGGCTGCTGGCTGGACCGCTCCTGGCTGCTGGCTGGACCGCTGCTGGCTGCTGGCTGCTGGCTGGACCACTGCTTGTTGCTGGCTGGACCGCTGCTGGCTGGAACGCTACTGGCTGGACGATGCTGGATGCTGGCAGAAATGCTGCTGTCTGCTGGCTGCTGGCTGGACCACAGCTGGCTGCTGGCTGGACCGCTGCTGGCTGGACCGCTGATGGCTTGGACCTCTGCTGGCTGCTGGCTGGCCCACTGCTGCCTGCTGGCTGGACCACTGCTGGCTGCTGGCTGGACCGCTGCTGGCTGAGCCGCTGCTGGCTGCTGGCTGGACCGCTGATGGCTGAAACGCTGCTGTTTGCACTGCTGCTGGCTGGACCGCTGCAGGCTGGACCGCTGCTGGCTGGATTACAGCTCCCTGGCCCGCTGCTGGCTGCTGGCTGGACCGCTGCTGGCTGCTGGAACAACCGCTGCTGGCTGCAGGGTGCTGGCTTGATCGATATTGGATGCTGGCAGGACCGCTGCTGCCTGCTGGCTGCTGGCTTGACGATGCTGGCGGGACCGCTGCTGGCTTCTGGCTGGACCGCTGCTGGCTGGACCGCTGCTGGCTTGGACCTCTGCTGGCTGCTGGCTGGCCCACTGCTGCCTGCTGGCTGGACCGCTGCTGGCTGGACCGCTGCTGGCTGAACCGCTGTTGGCTGCTGGCTCGACCGCTGCTGGCTGAAAAGCTGCTGGCTGGACCGCTGCTGGCGAGACCGCTGCTGGCTGCTGGCTGGATCACTGCTGGCTGAACAGCTGCTGGTTTGGATCTCTGCTGGGTGTTGGCAGAACCATTGCATGCTGCTGGCTGCCGGCTGGACTGCTGCTGGCTCATGGCTGGACCGCTGCTGACTGGCCTTCTGCTGGTGGGACCGCTGCTCCTGGACCGCTGCTGGCTGGACCGCTGTTCGCTGGACCACTGCTGGCTTCTGGCAGGACTGCTGCTGGCTGCTGGCTGCTAGCTGCTGGCTGCTGGCTGGACCACTGCTGGCTGGGAACGCTGCTGGATGCTGGGTGGACAGTTGCTGGCTGCTGGCAGTACCGCTGCTGTCTGCTGGCTGCTTGCTGGACCACTAGTGGCTGCTGGCTGAACCGCTGCCAGCTGGAGCACTGCTAGCTGGACCGCTGCTGGCTAAACAGCTGCTGGCTGGAGCACTGCTGGCTTGACAGCTGCTGGGTGGACCACTGCTGGCTGGGACCACTGCTAGCAGCTGGCACGGCAGCTGCTCGCTGGTGGCTGGACCGCTTTTGGCTGCTGGCTGGACCACTGCTCGCTGGAACCGCTGCTGGCTGCTTGTTGTACGGTTGCCGGCTACTGGCAGGACAGCTGCTGTCTCCTGGCTGTTGGCTGGACCGCTGCTGGCTACTGGCTGGTCCGCTGTTGGCTGGACCACTGCTGGCCGCTGGCAGGAGTGCTGTTGGCTTATGGCACAGGACCGCTGCTGCCTGCTGGCTGCTGACTGGACCATTACTGGCTGGACTGCTGCTGGCTGCTGGCTGCACCACTGCTGTCTTGACTCCTGCTGGCTGGGACCGCTGCTAACTGCTGGCTGGACCGCTGCTGGCTGCTGGCTAGACTGCAGCTGGCTGGACTGCTGCTGGGAGGTCCGCTGCTGGCTAGACTGTTGCCGGCTGTTGGCCAGACCGCTGCTGGCTGTGGGCAGCTGGCAGGACCGCTGCTGGCTGCTGGCAGGAATGCTGCTGGGTGCTGGGTGCTGGCTGCTGGCTGCTGGCTGGATGATTGCTGGCTGGGACCGCTGCTGGCTGCTGGCTGGACCGCTGCTGGCTGTTGGCTTGACTGCTGCTGGCTGGACTGCTGCTGGCTGCTGGCAGGACTGTTCCTGGCTGCTAGCTGCTTGCTGGACCGCTGCTGGCTGCTGGTAGGACCGCTTCTGGCTGCTCATATCTGGCTGCTGGCTGGACCACTGCTGGCTGCTAGCTGGACCGCTGCTGGCTGAACTGCTGCAGGCTGCTGGCTGGACCGCTGCTGGCTGAAACGCTGCTGACTGGACCGCTGCTGGCGGGACCGCTGCTGGTGGGACCGCTGCTGGCTGCTGGCTGGATCACTGCTGGCTGAGCAGCTGCTGGTTTGGATCTCTGCTGGGTGCTGGCAGAACCACTGCATGCTGCTGGCTGCCGGCTGGACTGCTGCTGGCTCATGGCTGGACCGCTGCTGACTGGACTTCTGCTGGTTGGACCGCTGCTCCTGGACCGCTGCAGGCTGGACCGCTGTTCGCTGGACCACTGATGGCTTCTGGCAGAACCGCTGCTGGCTGGTGTCTGCTGGAAGGACCACTGCTGGCTGCTGGCTGGACTGATGCTGGCTTGACCGCTGCTGGATGGTGGCAGGTTAGCTGCTGGCTGCTGGCTGGACCGCTTCTGGCTGGACTGCTGGTAAGGCTGCTGCTGGCTGCTGGCTGGACCGCTGCGGGCTGCTGGCTGAACCACTGCTGGCTGGGAACGCTGCTGGCTGCTGGGTGGATGGTTGCTGGATGCTGGCAGTACCGCTGCTGTCTGTTGGCTGCTTGCTGGACCACTGCTGGCTGCTGGCTGACCCGCTGCCAGCTGGAGCACTGCTAGCTGGGCCGCTGCTGGGTAAACAGCTGCTGGCTGGAGCGCTGCTGGCTGCTGGATTGACCGCTGCTGGCTTTACTGCAGCTGGCTGCTGGCAGGACTGTTCCTGGCTGCGGGCTGCTTGCTGGACCGCTGCTGGCTGCTGGCAGGACCGCTTCTGGCTGCTCATTGCTGGCTGCTGCCTGGACCACTGGTGGCTGGTGGCTGGTGCCTGGACAGCTTCTGGCTGCTGGCACTACTGCTGCTGGCTGCTGGCTGCTGTCTGGACCACTGCTGGCTGCTGGCATGACTGCTGCTGCCAACTGGCAGCTGGCTGCTGGCTGGACCGCTGCTGGCCGGACTGCTGGTGGCTGCTGGCTGGACCACTGCTGTCTGGACCAGGGACAGCTGGGACCACTGCTGGCTGCTGGCTGGACTGCTGCGGGCTGCTGGCTGGACCGCTGCTGTCTGGACCACTGCTGGCTGGACCGCTGCTGGCTGCAGGCAGAACCGCTGCTAGCTGCTCGCTGCTGGCTGCAACGCTGCTGGCTGGACCACCGCTTGCTGGATCGCTGTTGGCTGGACCACCACTGGCTGGGCCACTGTTGACTGGGACCGCTGCTGGTTGCTGGCTGGAACACTGCTCGCTGGACCACTGCTGGCTGCTGGCAGGACAGCTGCCAGCAGCTGGCTGGACCGCTGCTGGCCAGACTGCTGCTTGCTGCTGGCTGGACTGCTGCTGGCTGGACCGCTGCTGGCTGGGGACGCTGCTGGCTCTTTGCTGGACTGCTGCCGGCTGCTGGTTGGACCGCTGCTGGCTAGACCGCTGCTGGCTGCTGGCAGGAGTGCTGCTGGACGCTGGCTGGAGCGCTGCTGGCTGCTGGCAGGACCGCTGCTGGCTCCTGGCTCGACTGCTACTGGCTGCTGGCAGGACCACTGCTGGCTGCTGGCTGCTGGCTGGACTGCTGATGGCAGCTGGCGCAACCTCTGCTGGCTGGACCGCTGATGGCTGGAATACTGCTGGCTGGACTACTGCTGGCTGGGACCACTGCTGGCTGCTGGCTGGACCGATGCAGGCTGCTGGCTGGGCCGCTGCTGGCTGGAACGCTGCTGGCTGCTGGCAGGACCTCTGATGGCTTCTGGCTGGACAGCAGCTGGCTGCTGGCTGGACCACTGCTGGCTAATCGCTGGACTGCTGCTGGCTGGACTGCTGCAGGCTGCTGGCAGGACCGCTGCTGGCTAATGGTTGCTGGCTGCTTGCAGGACCGCAGCTGGCTGCTGCCAGGACCGCTGGTGGCTGCTGGCTGGACCGCTCCCGGCTGCTGGCTGGACCGCTGCTGGCTGCTGGCTGCTGGCTGGACCACTGCTTGTTGCTGGCTGGACCGCTGCTGGCTGGAACACTACTGGTTGGACCGCTACGTGCTGGACGATGCTGGATGCTGGCAGAAATGCTGCCGTCTGCTGGCTGCTGGCTGGACCACAGCTGGCTGCTGGCTGGACCGCTGCTGGCTGGACCGCTGATGGCTTGGACCTCTGCTGGCTGCTGGCTGGCCCACTGCTGCCTGCTGGCTGGACCACTGCTGGCTGCTGGCTGGACCGCTGCTGGCTGAGCCGCTGCTGGCTGCTGGCTGGACCGCTGTTGGCTGAAACGCTGCTGTTTGCACTGCTGCTGGCTGGACCGCTGCAGGCTGGACCGCTGCTGGCTGGATTACAGCTCCCTGGCCCGCTGCTGGCTGCTGGCTGGACCGCTGCTGGCTGCTGGTACAACCGCTGCTGGCTGCAGGGTGCTGGCTTGATCGATATTGGATGCTGGCAGGACCGCTGCTGCCTGCTGGCTGCTGGCTTGACGATGCTGGCGGGACCGCTGCTGGCTTCTGGCTGGACCACTGCTGGCTGGACCGCTGCTGGCTTGGACCTCTGCTGGCTGCTGGCTGGCCCACTGCTGCCTGCTGGCTGGACCGCTGCTGGCTGGACCGCTGCTGGCTGAACCGCTGTTGGCTGCTGGCTCGACCGCTGCTGGCTGAAAAGCTGCTGGCTGGACCGCTGCTGGCGAGACCGCTGCTGGCTGCTGGCTGGATCATTGCTGGCTGAACAGCTGCTGGTTTGGATCTCTGCTGGGTGTTGGCAGAACCATTGCATGCTGCTGACTGCCGGCTGGACTGCTGCTGGCTCATGGCTGGACCACTGCTGACTGGCCTTCTGCTGGTGGGACCGCTGCTCCTGGACCGCTGCTGGCTGGACCGCTGTTCGCTGGACCACTGCTGGCTTCTGGCAGGACTGCTGCTGGCTGCTGGTTGCTAGCTGCTGGCTGCTGGCTGGACCACTGCTGGCTGGGAACGCTGCTGGATGCTGGGTGGACAGTTGCTGGCTGCTGGCAGTACCGCTGCTGTCTGCTGGCTGCTTGCTGGACCACTAGTGGCTGCTGGCTGAACCGCTGCCAGCTGGAGCACTGCTAGCTGGACCGCTGCTGGCTAAACAGCTGCTGGCTGGAGCACTGCTGGCTTGACAGCTGCTGGGTGGACCACTGCTGGCTGGAACCACTGCTAGCAGCTGGCACGGCAGCTGCTCGCTGGTGGCTGGAGCGCTTTTGGCTGCTGGCTGGACCACTGCTCGCTGGAACCGCCGCTGGCTGCTTGTTGTACGGTTGCCGGCTGCTGGCAGGACAGCTGCTGTCTCCTGGCTGTTGGCTGGACCGCTCCTGGCTACTGGCTGGTCCGCTGTTGGCTGGACCGCTGCTGGCCGCTGGCAGGACTGCTGTTGGCTTATGGCAGGACCGCTGCTGCCTGCTGGCTGCTGACTGGACCACTACTGGCTGGACTGATGCTGGCTGCTGACTGCACCACTGCTTTCTGGACTCCTGCTGGCTGGGACCGCTGCTAACTGCTGGCTGGACCGCTGCTGGCTGCTGGCTAGACTGCAGCTGGCTGGACTGCTGCTGGGAGGTCCGCTGCTGGCTAGACTGTTGCCGGCTGTTGGCCAGACCGCTGCTGGCTGTGGGCAGCTGGCAGGACCGCTGCTGGCTGCTGGCAGGAATGCTGCTGGGTGCTGGGTGCTGGCTGCTGGCTGCTGGCTGGATGATTGCTGGCTGGGACCGCTGCTGGCTGCTGGCTGGACCGCTGCTGGCTGCTGGCTTGAGTGCTGCTGGCTGGACTGCTGCTGGCTGCTGGCAGGACTGTTCCTGGCTGCTGGCTGCTTGCTGGACCGCTGCTGGCTGCTGGTAGGACCGCTTCTGGCTGCTCATATCTGGCTGCTGGCTGGACCACTCCTGGCTGCTAGCTGGACCGCTGCTGGCTGAACTGCTGCAGGCTGCTGGCTGGACCGCTGCTGGCTGAAACGCTGCTGACTGGACCGCTGCTGGCGGGACCGCTGCTGGTGGGACCGCTGCTGGCTGCTGGCTGGATCACTGCTGGCTGAGCAGCTGCTGGTTTGGATCTCTGCTGGGTGCTGGCAGAACCACTGCATGCTGCTGGCTGCCGGCTGGACTGCTGCTGGCTCATGGCTGGACCGCTGCTGACTGGCCTTCTGCTGGTGGGACCGCTGCTCCTGGACCGCTGCTGGCAGGACCGCTGTTCGCTGGACCACTGCTGGCTTCTGGCAGGACTGCTGCTGGCTGCTGGTTGCTAGCTGCTGGCTGCTGGCTGGACCGCTTCTGGCTGGACTGCTGGTAAGGCTGCTGCTGGCTGCTGGCTGGACCGCTGCGGGCTGCTGGCTGAACCACTACTGGCTGGGAACGCTGCTGGCTGCCGGGTGGATGGTTGCTGGGTGTTGGCAGTACCGCTGCTGTCTGTTGGCTGCTTGCTGGACCACTGCTGGCTGCTGGCTGACCCGCTGCCAGCTGGAGCACTGCTAGCTGGGCCGCTGCTGGGTAAACAGCTGCTGGCTGGAGCGCTGCTGGCTGCTGGATTGACCGCTGCTGGCTTTACTGCAGCTGGCTGCTGGCAGGACTGTTCCTGGCTACGGGCTGCTTGCTGGACCGCTGCTGGCTGCTGGCAGGACCGCTTCTGGCTGCTCATTGCTGGCTGCTGGCTGGACCACTGGTGGCAGGTGGCTGGTGTGTGGACAGCTTCTGGCTGCTGGCACTACTGCTGCTGGCTGCTGGCTGCTGTCTGGACCGCTGCTGGCTGCTGGCATGACTGCTGCTGCCAACTGGCAGCTGGCTGCTGGCTGGACCGCTGCTGGCCAGACTGCTGGTGGCTGCTGGCTGGACCACTGCTGTCTGGACCAGTGACGGCTGGGACCACTGCTGGCTGCTGGCTGGACTGCTGCGGGCTGCTGGCTGGACCGCTGCTGTCTGGACCACTGCTGGCTGGACCGCTGCTGTCTCGTCCACTGCTGTCTGGGACCACTGCTGGCTGCTGGCTGGACCGATGCAGGCTGCTGGCTGGACCGCTGCTGGCTGGACCGCTGCTTGGTGCTGGCAGGACCTCTGCTGGCTACTGGCTGGACAGCAGCAGGCTGCTGGCTGGACCACTGCTGGCTACTGGCTGGACTGCTGCAAGCTGGACTGCTGCAGGCTGCTGACTGGACTGCTGCTGGCTAATGGTTGGTGGCTGCTGGTTGGACCGTTGCTGGCTGCTGGCAGGACCACTGCTGGTTGCTGGCTCGACCGCTGCTGGCTGGACCGTTGCTGGCTGGACTACAGCGGCCTGGCCCGCTGCTGGCTGCTGGCTGGACCGCTGCTGGCTGCTGATACAAACGCTGCTGGCTGCTGGCT
The DNA here is from genome assembly GCF_021461395.2 of Schistocerca americana. Lineage (NCBI taxonomy): Eukaryota > Metazoa > Arthropoda > Insecta > Orthoptera > Acrididae > Schistocerca > Schistocerca americana. Next base: position 956,357,444 of record NC_060119.1, on the reverse strand, counting down.
GGACCGCTGTTGGCGGGACTGCTGCTGGCTTCTGGCTTGATCACTGCTGGCTGAACGGCAGCTGGCTTTGACCTCTACTGGGTGCTGGCAGAACTGCTGCATACTGCTGACTGCCGGCTGGACTGCTGCTGGCCCATGGCTGGACCGCTGCTGACTGGACTGCTGCTGGTTGGACCGTTGCTGCTGTACCGCTGCTGGCTGGACCGCTGCTCTCTGGACCGCTGCTGGCTTCATGCAGGACCGCTGTTGGCTGGTGGCTGCTGAAAGGACAGCTGCTGGCTGCTGGCTGGACCGATGCTGGCTTGACGCTGCTGGATGGTGGCAGGTCTGCTGCTGGCTGCTGGCTGGACCGCTTCAGGCTGGAATGCTGGTAGCTGCTGGCAAGACCGCTGCTGGCTGCTGGTTGGACCGCTGCTGGCTGTTGGCTGGATCACTGATGATTCCTGGCTGCTGGTTGCACCACAGCTGGCTGCTGGCTGAACCGCTGCCGGCTGGACCACTTCTGCTGGACTGCTGCTGGCTGCTGACAGGACCGCCGCTGGCTGCTGGCTGCTGGCTCGACCGCTGCTGGCTGCTGGCTGATCAGCTGCTGTCTGGACCGCTGCTGGCTGGACTACAGCTGCCTGGACCGCTTCTGGCAGCTGGCTAGACCGCTGCTGGTTACTGGCTGCTGGCTGGACCACTGCTGGCTGGGACTGCTGCTGGTTGCCAGCTGGACCGTTGCTGGCTGCTGGCAAGACTGTTGCTTCCTGCTGGCTGGACCGCTGCTGGCTGGACCGCTACTAGCTGCTGGCAGGAACGCTGGTAGCTGGTGGCTGGACTGCTGTTGGCTGCTGGCTGGACCCCTGCTCCCTGGGACCGCTGCTGGCTGCTTGTTGGTCGGTTACCAGCTGCTGGCAGGACAGCTGCTGTCTCCTGGCTGTTGGCTGGACCGCTGCTGGCTGCAGGCTGGTCCGCTGCTCGCTGGACAACTGCTGGCCGCTGGCAGGACTGCTGCTGGCTGCTGGTTGCTAGCTGCTGGCTGGACCACTACTGGCTGCTGGATGCTGGCTGGACTCCTGCTGGCTACTGACACTACCGCTGCTGGTTGCTGGCTGCTGGCTGGACAGCTGCTGGCTGATGGCAGGACCGCTGCTGCCTGCTGGCTGCCGGCTGGACTATTACTGGCTGGTCTGCTGCTCGCTGCTGGCTGGACCACTGCTGTCTGGACTCCTGCTGGTTGGGGCCGCTGCTGGCTGCTGGCTGGACCACTGCTGGCTTCTGGCTAGACTGCTGCTGGCTGGACTGCTGCTGGCAGGTCCACTGCTGGCTGCACTGTTGCTGGCTGTTGGCCAGACCGCTGCTGGTTGTGGGCAGCTAGCAAGACCGCTGCTAGCTGCTGGCAGGACCGCTGCTGGCTGCTGGCTGGACCGCTACTGGCTGGTGGCTGGGACGCTGCTTGCCATACCAATGCTGGCTGGTCCGCTGCTGGGTGGACTGCTGCTGGCTGGACCGCTGCAGGCTGCTGGCAGGACCGCTGCTGTGTGCTGGCTGGACGGTTGCTGGCTGCTGGCAGGATCGCTGCTGCCTGCTGGCTGGACGGCTGCTGGCTGCTGGCTGCTGGTTGCTGGCTGGACCGCTGCTGGCTGCTGGCTTGTCCGCTGCTGGCTGGACTGCTGCTGGCTGCTGGCAGGACTGTTCCTGGCTGCTGGCTGCATGCTGGACCGCTGCTGGCTGCTGCCAGGACCAATTCTGTCTGCTCATTGCTGGCTGCTGGCTCGACCACTGCTGGCTGGTGGCTGCTGCCTGGACAGCTTCTGGCTGCTGGCACTACTGCTGCCGGCTGCTGGCTGGACCGCTGCTGGCAGGACTGCTGGTGGCTGCGGTCTGGACCACTGCTGTCTGGACCAGTGCTGGTTGGGACCGCTGCTGGCTGCTGGCTGAACTGCTGCGGGCTGCTGGCTGGATAGCTGCTGTCTGGACCACTGCTGGCTGGACTGCTGCTGTCTGGACCACTGCTGGCTGGGGCTACTGCTGGCTGTTGGCTGGACCGATGCAGGCTGCTGGCTGAACCGCTGCTGGCTGGACCGCTGCTGGCTGCTGGCAGGACCTCTGCTGGCTAATGGCTGAACAGCAGCTGGCTGCTGGATGGACTACTGCTGGCTACTGTCTGAATTGCTGCTGGCTGCATCGCTGCAGGTTGCTGGCAGGACCGCTTCTGGCAAATGGTTGCTGGCTCCATGCAGGACCACTGCTGGCTGCTGCCAGGACCGCTGCAGCCTGCTGGCTGGACCGCTCCTGGCTGTTGGCTGGACCGCTGCTGTCTGCTGGCTGCTGGCTCGACCACTGCTTGTTGCTGGCTGGACCACTGCAGGCAGGACTGCTGCTGGCTGGACTACATCTGCCTGGCCCGCTGCTGGCTGCTGGCTGGACCGCTGCTGGCTGCTGGTACAACAGCTGCTGGCTGCTGGCTTCTGGCTGGACCGCTGCTGCCTGCTGTCTGGATCACTGCTGGCTGAACGGCTGCAGGCTTGGACCTCTGCTGGGTGCTGGCAGAACTGCTGCATGCTGCTGGCTGCCAGCTGGACTGCTGCTGGCTCCTGACTGGACTGCTGCTGGTTGGACCGCTGCTGCTGGACCGCTGCTGGCTGCACCGCTGCTCGCTGGACCGCTGCTGGCTTCATGCAGGACCGCTGCTGGTTGGTTGCTGCTGAAAGGACTGCTGCTGGCTGCTGGCTGGATCGATGCTGGCTTGACCGCTGCTGGTTGCTGGCAGGTCTGCCGCTGGCTTCTAGCTTGACTGCTTCTGGCTGGGTTGCTGGTGGCTGCTGGTACGAGCGCTGCTGGCTGCTGGCTGGACCGCTGCGGGCTGCTGGCTGAACCGCTGCCGGCTGGACCACTGCTGGCTGGACCGCTGCTGGCTGCTGGCTGCTGTCTGGACCGCTGCTGGCTGGACTACAGCTGGCTGGACCGTTGCTGGCAGCTGGCTGGACTGCTGCTGGTTGCTGGCTGCTGGCTGGAACACTTCTGGCTGGACCGCTGCTGGATGCACCGCTGCTGGCTTGACCACGGCTGGCTGGACCACTGCTTGCTGGGACCACTGCTGGCTGCCGGCTGGACCATTGCTGGCTGCTGGCACGACTGCTGCTGGCTGCTTGCTGCTGGCTGGACCGCTGCTGGCTGGACCGCTGCTAGCTGCTGGCAGGACCGCTGCTGGCTGGTGGCTGGACCGTTTTTGGCTGCTGTCTGGACCACTGCTCGCTGGGACCGCTGCTGGCTGCTTGTTGTACGGTTGCCAGCTGCTGGCAGGACAGCTGCTGTCTCCTGGTTGTTGGCTGGACCGCTGCTGGCTGCTGGCTGGTCCGCTGCTGGCTCGACCACTGCTGGCCGCTGGCAGGACTGCTGCTGGCCGATGGTTCTTGGCTGGACCACTGTTGGCTGCTGGCGGGACTGGTTCTGGCTGCTGGATGCTGGCTGCTGGCTGGACCACTGCTGGCTGCTGGATGCTGGCTGGACTCCTGCTGGCTACTGACACTACCGCTGCTGGCTGCTGGCTGCTGGCTGCTGGCTGGACCGCTGCTGGCTCATGGAAGGCCACTGCGGCCTGCTGGCTGCTGGCTGGACCATTACTGGCTGGACTGCTTCTGGCTGCTGGCTGGACCACTGCTGTCTGGACTCCTGCTGGCTGTGACCGCTGCTGGCTGCTGGCTGGACCGTTGCTGGCTGCTGGCTAGACTGCTGCTGGCTGGACTGCTGCTGGAAGGTCCGCTGCTGGCTGTTGGTCAGACCACTACTGGCTGCGGCAGCTGGCAGGACCGCTGCTGGCTGCTGGCAGCATCGCTGCTGGCTGTTGGCTGCTGGCTGCTGGCTGCTGGCTGCTGGCTGGACCGCTGCTGGCTGGTGGCTGGGACGCTGCTTGCCAGACCAATGATGGCTGGTCCGCTGCTGGGTGGACTGCTGCTGGCTGGACCGCTGAAGGCTGCTGGCAGGACCGCTGCTGTCTGCTGTCTGCTGGCTGGACCCTTGCTGGCTGCTGGCAGGATCGCAGTTGGCTGCTGGCTGGACCGGTGCTGGCTGCTGGCTTGACCTCTGCTGGCTGGACCGCTGCTGGCTGGATAGCTGCTGGCTAGACTGTTGCTGGCTTGACCGATGCTCGCTGGACCGCTCCTGGCATCTGGCAGGTCCACTGCCGGCTGGTGGCTGCTGAAGGGCCACTGCTGGCTGGACCACTGCTGGCTGCTGGCTGCTTGCTGGACCGCTGCAGGCTGCTGGCAGGACCGCTTCTGGCTGCTCATTGCTGGCTGCTGGCTGGACCACTGCTTTCTGGCGGCTGCTGCCTGGACAGTGTCTGGCTGTTGGCACTACTGCTGCTGGCTGCTGGCTGCTGGGTGGACCACTGCTGGCTGCTGTCATGACTGATGCTGCCACCTGGCTGCTGGCTGCTGGCTGGACTGCTGCTGGCTCTGCTGCTGGTGGCTGCTGGCTGGACCACTGCTGTCTGGACCAGTGCTGGCTGGACCGCTGCGGGCTGCTGGCTGGACCGCTGCTGGCTTCTGGCTGCTGGCTGGACCACTGCTGGCTGCTGGCTGGATCATTGCTGGCTGCTGGCAGCACCGCTGCTGCCTGCTGGCTTGACCATTGCTGGCTGCTGGCAGGACCACTGCTGGCTTCTGGCTGCTGGCTGGATCACTGCTGGCAGCTGGCTGCTGGCTGCTGGCTGGACTGCTGCTGGCTGCTGGCACTAACGCTGCTGGCTGCTGGCTGGACCACTGCTGGCTGCTGGCATGACCGCTTCTGCCTGCTGGCTGCTATCTGCTGGCTGGGCCACTGCTGGCTGGATTGCTGCTGGCTGGTGGCTGGACAAATGCTGTCAGGGCCCCTGCTGGCTGGGACTGCTGCTAGCCGCTGGCTGGGCCGCTGCTGGCTGCTGGCTGGACCACTGCTGGCTGGACCACTGCTGGCTGGATCGCTGCTGGCTTCTGGCTTGACCATTGCTGGCTGCTGGCAAGACTGCTTCTGGCTCCTGGCTTGACCATTGCTGGCTGCTGGCAGGACCGCTGCTGGCTGCTGGCTGTACCACTGCTGGCTGCTGGCTGCTGGCTGGACCGCTGCTGGCTGCTGGCTAGACCGCTGTTAGCTGGACCGCTGCTGGCTGCTGGCAGGACGGCTGCTGGCTGCTGGCTGGTTCGCTGCTGGCTGCTGGTTGCTGGCTGCTGGCAATACCGCTGCTGTCTGCTGCATGCTGGCTGGACCACTGATGGCTGTTGGCTGGGATGCTGCTTGCTGCACCGCTGCTGGTTAGACTGCTGCTGGCTGTACAGCCGCTGCCTGCACCGCTGCTGGCTGCTGGCAGGACCGCTGCGGGCTGCTGGCTGGATCGCTGCTGGCTGCTGTCAGGACCGCTTCTGGCTGCTGGCTGTTGGCTGGACTGCTGTTGGCAGGACCGCTGCTGGCTGCTGGCTGCTGGCTGAACCGTTGCTGGCTGCTGGCAGGACCGCTGCTGGCTGCTGGCTGGACCGATGCTGGCTGCTGGCTGGATCTCTGCTGGCTGCTGGCTGCTTGCTGGACTGCTGCTGGCTGGACCGCTGCCTGCTGGACCGCTGCTGGATGCTGGCTGGAACGCTGCTGGGTGGGCCGCTGCTGACTTGCCCACTGCTGGCTTCTGGGTGGACCGCTGCTGACTGCTGGCTGCTTGCTGGACAGCTGCTGGCAGGACCGCTGCTGGCTGGACCACTGCTGGCTGCTGGCTGGACCGCTGCTGGCTGGACCGCTGATAGCTGGACCGCTTCTGGCTGGACCACTGCCTGTTGGACCGGTGCTGGGTGGACCGGTGCTGGCGACTGTCAGGACCGCTGAAGGCTGCTGGCTGGACCGCTGCTGGCTGCTGGCTGGACAGCTGCTAGCTGGACTGCTGCTGGTTGCTGGCTGGCTGGCTGCCTGGCTGGCTGGCTGGCACCTCCAAAACCTATTACTTCGATGAGTGACCGGAATGTCACAATCGAAGGGCGGTATTCTTTCGAAGTACCGCCGCAGGTGACCGTTAGCGAGCTCATAGCGCCCCTTAAATGCACGTGAACAGGCTACCATTCCCATTTCACACCAGAGGGATACACCAAAGTTGCGATTGCCACAGCAGGGCCACTGCCAGAAACGGAGGGCGACTGCTTCACACTACGCGCTGCGACGTGCTCTTCAAAACATCAATTTTTACCACGGCTCACTTCCCTTTTTGGGTGTTGGTGTGACTTGAGCAATTGTATGTAGTTGCTAAATATGGAGCCATTTAAAAAAATGTCGTGTGACGAGGGCCTCCCGGCGGGTAGACCGTTCGCCAGGGTGCAAGTCGTTCGATGTGGCGCCACTTCGGCGGCTTGCGCGTCGATGGGGATGAAATGACGATGATTAGGACAACACAACACCCAGTCCCTGAGCGGAGAAAATCTCCGACCCAGCCGGTAATCGAACCCGGGCCCTTAGGATTGACAGTCTGTCGTGCTGACCACTCAGCTGCCGGGAACGGACATGCAGCCATTTTTTCAGCATACTCTGAGAGGAACCTGACTGGTATACAATCTGGCCCGGATGCCTTGACTTTATTAAGTGATTTAAGCTGCTTTGTTACACCGAAGATATCTACTTTTATGTTTCTCATCTTGGCAGTTGTTCTTTATTGGAATTCAGGAATATTTACTTCATCTTCTTTGGTGAAGGAGTTTCGGGAAACCGTGTTTAATAACTCTGCTTTAGTGGCACTGTCATCAGTGACTTCACCGTTGTTACCACGCAGTCAAGGTATTGATTGTATCTTACCACTGGTGTGCTTTATGTATGACCAGAATCTCTTTGGGTTTTCTGCCAGATTTCGAGACAGAAATTCGTTGTGGGAATTATTAAAAGCATCTCGCATTGAAGTACGCGCCATATTTCAAAACTTCTGTAAAACTGTGCCAATCTTGGGGATTTTGCTGTCTTCTAAATTTGGCATGCTTTTTTTCGGTGCTTTTGCAACAACGATCTGACCCGTTTTGTGTATCATGGGGGATCAGTACCATCACTTATTGATTTATGTGATATTAATCTCTCAATTGCTGTTGATACTACCTCTTTGAAAACATTCCACAACTTTTCTACACTTACATGATCAGATCGGAAGGAGTGAAGATTGTCTCTTGGAAAGACGTTAAGAGCATTTTTGTCAGCTTTTTTAAATGGATATACTTTGCGTTTCTTTTTGATGGTTGTAGGTGTTACGGTATTCAGCCTAGCAGCAAGTGCATTGTGGTCGCTAATCCCCGTATTCGTCACAGCACTCACTATTTTCCAGGATTATTTGTTGCTAAAATGTCGAGTATGCTTTCGCAAACATTTACGCTTCGAGTGGGCTCATGAACTAATTGTTCAAAATAATTTTCTGAGAAAGCATTCAGTACAATTTCGAATGATGTTTTACGCCTGCTGCCGGCTTTAAACGTATAATTTTTCCAGCACATCGAGGGTAGATTGTAGTCACCACTGACTATAATTGCATGAGCGGGGTACTTATTTGAAATGAGACTCAAGTTTTCTTTGAACTGTTCAGCAACTATGTCCTCGGAGTGGGGAGGTCAATAAAACTATCCAATTAATAGTTTAGTCCGATTGTCAGGTATAACCTCTACCCATACTGTTTCACATGAACCATCTACTTCAATTTTGCTACAAGCAAACTACCTCTGACAGCAATAAATACTCCACCACCAACTGTATTTAATCTATTCTTTCTGAACACTATTAGATCGTATGAAAAAATTTCGGCTGAACTAATTTCCGGCTTTAGCCAGCTCTCTGTACCTACAACTATTTGAGCTTCAGTGCTTTCTATTAGCTCTGGAGCTCTCGTTCTTTCCCAACACAGTTACGACAATTTACAACTGCAATACCAATCGTTTCTACAACTACCCTATTGTGTTTTACCTGCCCACTTTCTGACGGACGCCCCTTCTGTGGTTCCCTGAGACCCTCTAACCTAAAAGACCGCCCAGTCCCTTCCACACAGACCCCGCTACCCGTGTAGCCACCTTCTGCGTGTAGTGGGCTCCTGACCTATTATGCGGAATCCGGAAATCCACCACCCGATGACGCAAGTCAAGGAACGTGCAGCCTACACGGTCACAGAACTACCTGAGCCTCTGATTCAGACCCTCCACTCGGCTCTGCACCAAAGGACCACAGTCGGTTCTATCGAAGATGCTGCAGATGGTGAGCTCCGCCTTAATCTTGGAAGCAAGACTGGCAGTCTTTACCATTTCTGCTAGCCGCCCGAAATCAGAATCTGCTCCGATCCAAAGCGACAGACGTCGTTGGTACCGCCGTCAGCCACCACCTGCAGCTGGCTGCAACCTGTACTCTTCATGGCATCCGGAAGCACCTTTTCCACATCCGGAATGACTCCCCCCCAGAATGCACACAGAGTGTTCACTGGCTTCCTTCCCCTCCTTGGCAGCCATGTTCCTAAGCGGCCCCATTACGCGCCTGACGTTGGAGCTTCCAACTACCAGCAAACCCACCCTCTTTGAATGCCCAGACCTTGTGGGCCGAGAAGCTTCATCTGGAACTGGGTGGACGACTGCATCCGGCTCAGAGACATCGTCAGCCATAGATAACGCCCGAAACCTTTTCGTCAAAGGAACCGGGGAGGCCCTACGATCGGCCCCACGGAAAGTTTTTTGCTGCCTGCCAGACTTTGGAATGATCTCCCACTCGACCACGGGTGAGGGGTCAACCTCAGTGCAGGCAGTACCCAGGGAGGTGACAGCAGTGGACCGATAGGAGGACAGGTGGGACGTGATCGACGTCCCTCGCATCCCCGCGTCCGATCCCCCACAGTGACACCCCTTGGCAGCAGCCTCAAGCCGTGTGACGGAAGCCAACGCAGCCTGAAGCTTTGAGCGAAGGGTCCGCCAGCTCAGCTCGAATCTGTACACAACAATCACAGTTCCTTTCCATTACTGCACTCCTCCTGTTTGAAGCTCGTAAAAATATGTAAAAATCGAATGGTGTACTCGCCTTATTAGTAGAAGGAACTAGCGGTGCGCTCTCTCTGACGGTCTAACTGACACTCATCGTGTTGATTCTGCCAGTACCGTTGATATAAGTAACGCTAACAGCGAACTGAAATCTGTCAGGGTGCTGAATCTACCCCATGAGATAGACGAAAAGGACTTAATACAGAAACTTTCTAATTACGGACAGGTAAAAAACATATAATTAGAAAAGTGGTCTATTACATACAAGATCCAATGCTACAACGGGGTTAGATTTGTACGTGTTTATTCTTGTAGACATTCTTGTAGTCGGTTTCAAGGCACACGTAATATATGTTGGACAGACTCCTACGTATCACGTGTGCGGTGAACCAAGACATCTTCGAGAAAACTGCTCAGGGTGCGTGTTTATTCCGCGAAATAATCTGCAACAGCGGGCAAGATTGCAGGCACAAGAATTGATTCCTTCAAGTACTGCAACGGGGAACACCGAAAATACTGACGTGGGATCCACTGGGCACTCTCCTAGCTTAGTTGAAGAAGAATTCCCACTCTTGAACAAGAGACTAACAAGAAATGAAGTACGCAGACAACGATAAAAAGGCCAAGCTGCAACTATTGTTCGGGGAAACAGCTACGGATTCAATGGGATTTCAGTTCAAAAGCAAGAAAACGAAGACGACATGGAAAATGAAAGCCTTTCTTGTTCTCATTGAAATCAGAACAACAAGAAACGCCCATTAGAAAAGGGCAGTACGAGCTCCGAAGAAAACCGTGAAGAAAAAACTGCACAGATAACAAGGAAACAGAAGCCCGACGATGTTTCTACAATACAGAGTGCACCCGAGACTGAGGTGGAAAGTCAGGCGGACGCAGATATTCTTCAGTCCCGACAACTATACGTGGTGAGCCCCTTGAGTCGTCCACAGCGCGAAAGTAACCACCAACCATAGCAGGAAACAACACTCCAGACAATAACAGAGGAATCGCTGAGTGCAACCACAGAAGCTATGATTGGATGATGTAAACGGGAAAGTAATGTAAAAGATTGTGTGGAAACAGTTTTTCAGTACCACCACACGAACTGAAAATCACTCATTTAAGACAGCAGAGGAAAGTATTAGAAACCAAAAGGCTATAAAATCTCAAGGTGTTGAGAATGAATGCCAGACCAAATTTAAATGCGGAACGTCGAAAAAATAAGAAAGATGAGGAAAGAGAACACCAAGACGACGAGGAAGGTGAAACGGAAGTGAAGCTCTTCGGAACGAATCCGGTCAAGACAGCTACATAAGGAAATAAGAATGGACGTCGAAACTGACAAACTGCTCGCAATGAGCAGTAGGAGGGTGCTTAGGCTACTCACGCCAAATGAGGATTCCGGGGAATTTCTTATAAACCATTAACGTGGGCATTGCCTTCTTTCAGGAAGCAGCTTAAGAGGAGATGAATCTGCAGCAGCAATACAAAGCATACACCATTGTTGGCTCCAGCGGTAGAGGATGCTGCATTTTAACCAGAGTGGGACTGGAGTTAGAGAACTTAAAAAACCAACAGAATGGGCACGTTTTCAAAGCAAAACTAAATGGAATAACAATATTAAACTCTTACACCCAGCCAGGAACACATAACAGAACTGTTAGAGAAATGTGTTTTAGAAAAACTACCCGTACTTTATGAGACGCACAAAGGGTGACATAGCAATGGGAGAAGATTTCAACTGTGTTGTAAGACCGGCATAAACAATAGGATCAACCACTAACTACGGCCCCTTAAATACCATGGGTGGTGAATTAAACAGATGGACGTCATAGATCGACTAGTCATCACACGATCACGCTATACGTACGTATCTCCACAGTCAGCCACGAGACTGGACAGATTTTATTTCACTGTCGGGATAGCTGTACACGAATATAAAGGAAGCCCCGTCAGCTTCTCCGATCACCGTTGGACAACGAGCACGCATGCCCGTAATAATCGTTACGAGACCAGTAAAAGTGCTTCTGTATTTTGCAATACAGTGGAAGGTTACTCGATTGAAGCAGGCCTGAAGATGACGTAGTGTATCGTCGAAACTAGTAGCCTAGAAGTAAACCTAAATAACGCCGGATGGTATTGTTTTATTGGATATTGACCAGCCAAGTCCCATACTCCAGCCAGAAGATGGAGTTACATGCATTTAATAAAAGACCCTGTCTGAAATCTCATTTATTGCTGTACTTGATGGAACATCAGAGTCTGGAAACAATTCCACATAATCATTTGACTTGCGCTCCGTCGTCTAGGGATCTGTAACAGGGAAGTGATACGCGTACAGAGTAGATTTTTGTTGCTGCTCAGATTTTTTTCGGGTAGATCAGTAAATTTCGAGCAAAACCTGATATACTCATGAAAAATTGATGTAAAATACGTAATATTGAGGGAAATGCGATGAAATATGTGAAATAGCGAAAACCTAGTCAAATTACGGAATTTGACTGAGAATCCATAAAGTTGGAGAAAAATACCGTGAAATGAGTATTGCCCAAAATTAGTAAAATCACGTATTCTGGGGGAGATTGTACTGATCCTACATACAGTGGAAAGACTACGGGGTTTCAACACGAAACGTCCATATTATCCCGCACATGAGCAGTACCACCTATCATCGGACCACGACTTTTGTGTGCAGGGGGAAGTTTACCAGGGGTGGCGGTAAACTGCGATAAGATTGTAGCATCTCCTCTGGCTACTGAGAGTGGAGTTAATTTCCTCTTAAGATGTCGCTGTTTCTTTGTACACAATTTCAGCTACCGACGATCATTTTACAGAACTATTGTGAACATATAATTTCCGAACCGTACTGCGGTTTGAACTTCGTAAACAGCAGGCTGAGTGAAAGTGAAAAGGAATTAGGTGATTTTCTGAATGGAATGAGCGTTCATTGAGTACAAAATATGGACTGCAGGTAAATCAAAAAAAGACGAAAGTAATGAGAAGTAGCAGAAATGAGAAGAGCGAACATCTTAACATCAGTATTAATGGTCAATTAGTAGATGAAGTGAAGGAGTTCTGCTGCCTAGGTAGCAAAATAACCATTTACGGACGGAGCAAGGAGGACATCAGAAGCAGATTGGGACTGGCAAAAAAAGGCATTCCTGGGCAAGAAAAATCTGCTAGGCAGAATTTTCTGAAAATGTACGTTTGGAGCACCGCATTGTATAGTAGTGAAACATGTACTGTGAGAGAACCGAAACAGAAGAGAATCAAAGCATTTTAGATGTGGTGCTGCAGACGAAAGTTCTAAAATTTGATGGACTGATAAAGGAATGAATGTGGAGGCTCTTTGTCGAATCGGGGAGGAAGGGAATATGTGGAACACACTGACAAGGAGAAGGTACCGAATGATAGGACATCTATTAAGACATCAAGGAATGACTGCTATAGTATTTGAGGGAGCTGTAGAGGGGAAAACTAGAGAAACACAGAGATTGGAATACGTGCAGCAAATGATTGAGGACGTAGGTTGCGACTGCTACTCTGAGATGAAGGGGATGGGACAGGAGAGGAATTCGTGGTGGTGGGCAGTATCAAACCAGTCAGAAACCTGATGACTCTGTTTGTATATCCGATGTTTTCCGTGGTGCCGGCCAGTGTGGCCGAGCGCTTCTAGGCGCTTCAGTCTGGAACCGCGCGACTGCTACGGTCGCAGGTTCGAATTCTGCCTCGGGCATGGATGTGTGTGATGTCCTTAGGTAAGTTAGGTTTAAGTAGTTCGAAGTTCTAGGGGGACTGATGACCTCAGATGTTAAGTCCCATAGTGCTCAGAGCCATTTTTGTCCGTGGTGTAAATGTTTCCGACTCGTTTTCTAAGGCACTGATAGAGGTTTGTTTGGTACTACAAAGCATGTGTGTGTACATTTGTTTGACTTTTGTCCTGTTTACGGTATTATTGCACTATGGTGTGTAATTTCATATGTCAAACACCTCTAATGGAACAGTGCTGTCGGAAACTGATGGGATTTTGATAGAATTATCAGGGGCTCTGTAACTTGACGGCGGACATCTCTTACTCGTTGAAATCGGGTGGATTCATATGCTATGTATCGAAGACTGAAACAGTCGTGAGAATATGGCAGGTACTTCATACTCTGGCGAAAGGGGAGTTCAGAGGTGCCGCTACAGCGTTTCTTTTGAGATTTCTGGGCAAACATATTACAACCTCTCACATAAGTCTCGAGAAGTTTGGTTGTTTGGTAACCGTGATAGCGTTACGGAGATGTTTAGCAAACTCAAGTGGCAGACTCTGCAAGAGAGGCGCTCTGCATCGCGGTGTAGCTTGCTCGCCAGGTTTCGAGAGGGTGCGTTTCTGGATGAGGTATCGAATATATTGCTTCCCCCTACTTATACCTCCCGAGGAGATCACGAATGTAAAATTAGAGAGATTCGAGTGCGTACGGAGGCTTTCAGACAGTCGTTCTTCCCGCGAACCATACGCGACTGAAACAGAAAATGGGAGGTAATGACCGTGGCACGTAAAGCGCCCTCCGCCACACACCGTTGGGTGGCTTGCGGAGTATAAATGTAGATGTAGATGTAGAAGTGACTGCAACAAGAAAGTTAGTCGGTAATAGGAAGATTTCTTCAGAGAGACGATCAGCAGAAGACGTTCTCTCTTTTGCATTCCGGATAAGTAAGAGAAAACGTTCTTCTATGAGTTTTGTGTGCCTATGAATGGATGGACTGACATATTAATGCGTAGACTAAATTTACATTTACATCTATATGCACACTTTGCAAGCCATCGTACCGTGCGTGGCGGAGGGTAACCTGCACTGCTACTGGTCATACCCTTTGCTATTCCTATCGCAAACAGAGGGAGGGAGACAAACTACTTATATTCGTCCCTATGAGCCCTTATTTCTCGTATGTTGTCTTCGGCGTCCTTATGTGAAATGTATGTTGGCGGCAGTAGAAACCCTCTGTGGTCAGCTTCAGATGTCGGCTCCGAATAGTGTTTCTGAAACAGAGCATCGTCTTCCCTTCAGGGATTCCCATTTCAGTTTTCGAAGCATCTGCATTCTGAGGGAAACCTAGGTCTGCAGACTCATACACGTTCGGGATGTGGCCGTCAGTATTCCTGTGTTAGTCTTTCTGGGAAATTTCGAAAACACACTCACAACGTTTAGGTTTACCTTAGGGATGAGGGGAAGCATATTGTTCAACATTGTGCTATTTAGCCCAATGTCTTTTAAGCAACAAGACCCTCTGAGAAGGATAGAGCAACTTTTGCCAGTATGGAATCATTAACAGCTGTCCAGCACGACAGGCGGTGGAGGGGTTCGGCCAGGTGTGTTGCAGCCCTGACGTGTAGGCAGAGGTTTGCGACTCGGTGGCAATGATGTTCATCATCCTGGTATTTACCCCAGCGACATTTAAGCGCCCAGTCGTTCTGAGAAGGATAGAATAACTTTTGAAGAGCTGTCCGGCAGAGCGATGGGTTGTCGACCGTGAGCGGTACAGCCCTAACGCATGAGTGGAGGTTTGCAACCCGGTGGTGGCGGCGGCGGCAGCTGTTCATATGCAGTCATGTGGTGGTAAGGTCGCGGGGAAGGAGATGAAAGCGAAACATCCTACTGTCCCCGTAGACTGACAGATCTCAGCAGGCTTACTTCGGGAGCAGTGTACCAGATTTCTAAGTGGCTTTCTTCAAACAGTATGACAATACACAACCGAGAGACAGAACTCCCTTAGCACTGGATGTCTTCAGCTATTTGACGACAGTTACCATCCATTTTGGCATTGGAGGAAGTGACCACCTAGCCTGTGGAAAGCCTCCAGAGACGTCACGGAAGCAGTTACCTTGTGGCTGCAATCGGACTTTCGGAAAAAAATTTACTCACTATAAAAAAGGACTCTCATAATCAATTAATTTAATTAGCCTGTCAATTTGATATTGATGACGTGCAGCCGGGCGAGTAGAAGCGAGAACGAGACTACCATGGATAATATTCGAGAGTTGGCGTGGTAATCAGGAGTTTTTACGTTGCGGCGAGAACTTTTAATGTAATTTCTTCCACCTACACAGGGAGAGATGACCGTCGTAATAAAATCCGCTATTTTACAGAATTTATATAGTCTTATGTAGTATCAATCTGATATTTACATCTCTTCTGTGCTGTTACCTTGAGAGACTTCATATGCGATGCGGCATTTTTTTTTTTTACTTTAAAATGAAGAGGCATCCTGTGATATAGGTAGAGCATACCCTTAGTACTCTGTCAAGATTCCAAAATTTGTTTAATATTCTAGTCCTGTGCTGCAGGATGTAGCAGATATTAAGATGATGAGAAAAGGTATCTTTTTACCTCATGAGACAATACTTGGAGGAAATATAGCCTACACCATAATGTTGTACAGGATTTTCACAACAAGTACAGATGTATGGTCCGAATTCTCCTGTCTTCGAAAATAACTCCTATAAAAGGTAGGAACCTACATTTTGTTTGAGAAATTGGAGGTGTATTGACAAAACAGCATTGGAACCGTAGTTATTCCAGGTCTGGCTATATTGTGCCACAGTCATTGGCAGGAGAGTCATAAGGGTGGTCGAGATACCGCAAGTCTTGGCTCCTGGCTGTCTTGGATGACTGGCGCTCCAGGTATATAATAAAATTAGTAGGTGGCCTCGTCTGGTCATTTTATTTCGTTTTGAGATGCCGTGATCAATGATGAGCACTACATTAATGATGCGACTAGTGACTCGTAAATAGGTATGAGTGTTTCATTCCCAAATGACGTTGCTACAGGAGTCCTCTATAAAGAGGCAGAGTGTTAGATGCGCACAGGTAAACACCTACGCCAGCTACTCCCACAACCAGGCTCACTTCACTTTTACCCACCTCGATACCCTCGTTTGAGCCTTTCTGCTCCTCCCTCCACTCCATCCCCCCTCCCGCCTGGCGCGCTAACAGTATCGTCTCCTGTACCAAAACATACCCTCTGTCCCTGTCAACATAAACCTCATCATGCATACCCTGTCCTAGCACAATGTCGACTCCATCCTTAATGAAACCTTCCTACAACCTCACCATGTTGTCTGCACCTCTCCCTACCTCCTTGTAATGTCAACGCAACAGTTTGCAGCACCAGTGCATGCAACAGTGCTCGAGATTTGTTAAGTGATGAACATTTTTACAGAAATGACTTTTAAGCTTATATGTGAAAACTGAGAAAATACTTGTCATTATATTGTTACTTATTGTTATATTATGAAATATAAATAATTTCTAACAACAATATCTTTTATTATTTCTATTACCATTAGTCTACAAAGAATAATCATATAACAAAAGACCATACCTTAATTCTTGCCAAAGAATGTATTGGCATTTATTGACTGTGAAACTTTCTTTATCTATGTTCTCTATGATTTATGAAACGGCTGAGATCGAAGATAAGCTCATGTCTGTTCTTTTAGTGTAAAAGGTAGTCATAAGTGATCAAAAGAAAAATATAATGTAAAACTTACCAAATCGATAACCAACCTTCAATGTTTTAAGTTTTGTGTCCGCAGCAGTATAGACTTTGCTTTGTCTGCCGCCATTAAATAACATTTAGTAGAAAAACAACTTTAAACAGAACAATATCCATTACATCCTTCACTGACAACCCCTTCCCCTAGTATGAGGTGGAGTCACTATTGACCATCTCAAGCACATCCCTGACGGCGACGACCCAGGCTTAATAACCCGATTAGACGCCTCATCCTCAGCGTCTTTCTTCCTCTCCCTCACCGTTACCTGTACCACAATCTACGTCTGTCCAACAGCTAGTCTCCCCTACGACTTCATCTCCCATGTTGACCGCACCTTCTCCACCTATGTGATTGCTATAGACCTCAACATCCACAGCCGCAATCCAGCCACCCTTGGGTAGTGGAATCAGTTTCTTGCTGCCCTCCAAGGTGACCTTGTTCCCATCCCACAGCATACCCATCCCGAAAGTCACTCCGTCTCCAATGTCATCCTCACTAACCTCATTGTTCGTATTGCTGTGGAAGTTCTAGAACCTATTGGTAGCTACCACCTCCCAGTCTTTCTATCTCTTCAGCCCATCGCCCACCTCTTGCCCCCACCTTGCTACCCTCTGAAGTTCGTCCATGAGATGACTATCAGGACTCCATTGCCACCCATGTCGAAAGCCACCCACTTACCTTTCTGTATCCACCGACATTACCCATGCCTCGTCCTTCCTTGAAGAAATCATCACTGACACCAAAGAGACCCACATTCCTACTAAACTTACCTACCCTCACCATCCTACTCTTCCGCCACAGGCCATTCATCTCCGCAAATCCCGCAAGCTCTACTGCCTCTTCCTCCGCTCCCGCAACCAGTATACATTTCTCCGCCACTTGCAATTACAACGTCACGTCTACAACATCTTAAAAGCTAAGAAACGACGGACTGGCGCCAGACATTTACATAACTGAACGCCACTCTTCCTGTCAACTCCTCCAAGTACTGCCTTCCACACCCTATCGGTAGCCATTCTGCCCCAAATTATTCCCTTCTCCACGACGACCACACCTTTCTTGACAACCTTAGTAAGGCTAACCACTTTGCTTCACTTGTCTTCTCCATTCCCAACCATCCTCACTTTGATTGCTCCCTCTTCCCCAGTCCTTGAACGCAGAAATACCTCTGTCCCGTCACTCAGGCCCCAGTTTCCAGTATTTGGATCAGTTACCCCTCTCAGGTTTAAACACTCACATTACAGCACATGACATCCATGTCATAATCCGCTCCAAACGCAACGCTGTCTCTGGTCACAACTGCATCACCTACCACCACCTTAAGGAATTTCCTCCCACCTTCCTAGCTGTCCTTGCTACTTTGTATTAATACCATCCTCTCCACTGGCTTTTATCCCGACCTGTGGAAGACTTCCCACAACCTGCTGTTCCTTAAACCCAACCCACCCCATTCTGACACCTGTTGGTATCGTCCCATCTGCCTTACCTCCATGTTCTGTAAGGTCTTCATGTCCATTGTCTCCTGACATATCCATCACCACCTCAACCAGCATCACCTCCTTTCTCTTACCTAGTGTAGCTTCTGGCCCTCTTTCTCCACCAATGACCAGATTCATAACTTTACCAATCTTCTTTCCCTCCAGGTTAATTTTCATCGTTCTGTTATCTTTGTTTCCCTCGAGCTCCAGAATGTCTATGCCGTGTATAGCATCCTGGGCTCCTCTTTAAACTCCAAATCTACGCCCTTCCTATCATTTTCGTCCATCTCGTTGCTTCCTTCCTCTCCCATCGCCCTTCCTATATCGCTATCCGTAATACTAACTCACATACATTTTATCCCATTGCAGGCAAGCCCCAAGGCTCAGTCCTTTCCCAACTCTTCTGTCACCTCAATACTGCAGATATACCCAAACCTCCCTGCCTGTTCACCCCCCAAATTTGCTGATGACACTGCCTTTCTGGCCCTCTATCCTAGCCTTCAGTGGTCCCAATGTACCTTTAAAACTCACCTCTACTAGTTCACCAGATGGTGCAGCCAGTGATTCCTTCACATCACCCCTTCCAGGACCCAGGCAATCGTCGTAGGATGTACCATCCACCCCTCCTTCTGGCTCCACGATTTTCAACTTACCATTTATGGTTGTCCTATCCAACTCCCTCCTACCCTGAAATACCTTGGCCTTCGCCTTCGCCGTCATCTCACCTGGACTCCTCATCCTCTTACAATCCAACACAAAGTCCACAATAGACTTCGCCTCCTGAAAGTACCGTCTGGCTGGACATGGTGCCAGCATCCTTCCAGCATCCTTCACACCTACAAATCCTTGATCTGTCCCATCCTTTGCCATGCCAGCATCACCTAGATTTCTGCTCCACCCAGTTTCTATAAGGCCCTCCAACTCCTCAAATGCCATGCACTCCACCTCACTTTCCATATCCACCTCCCGTCCCCCACACAGATCTTATATGACCTCGTCCTCGCACATCTTCTACTTCTCCTCAACAACATCCACACCCTATACATCATCCACAAACTCAATCCTCCTCACCCTCTGATGTCTCCAACCTTTTTTAACCCCTGCCCATTGCTGTGCATTTACTGTTGTGTCCCACCCTCTATCTCCACACCTTCCACCTCCTTTACCAACGTACTTTCCAGCGCCTACCCCTCCCAGATGATGAGCTTCACCATGATAACTACCCCTCCTACCAACACTAATTAGATATATTTCCCCCATTCAGGGCTCCCTTCCCCTGAGCAGTTTTTTCCTCCCACCTATGCCCCCTATCTTTCCAGTGGACCCTTTTTGCGTTTCTGTACTCCCTCCTGGCTTGCATTCCCTCTCCCATATCACCTGTCTCTTGCCCCTTGGTACACCATCCACCTCAATTTTTCATCCCACCCTCTCCAGTCCAACCTCCCCTGTTGTCCCCTCCTCTCACATTGCTTCCCTCTTTTAAGGCCTCCCCTCCTCAGCAGGTCCCTCTTAGCACTTTCTACTCTTTATCGTGAGCGCTCCATCTCATGCAGTTATTCTGAAGTTCTGTTGTTCTGGTGTGATTTTAATACCGTAACCAACCTTTGTCTTGTGCATATTACGTCAGTGTATTTTATGACCTACATACATACCGAACTGCGTTTTTATTTTTATATGCAGCTTTTTTACCTATGTCCATATGGGGCCAGGGAATGAATTACAACAAAGAGATAAAACAACCAACCACCCAACTGAAAAACGGAAAGATGGAAGCTGTGAGGCAGCCCATTAGATTTGTCTTATTCTTTCAATCGGAAAAAAACCACATAAAAAAGTCATTGTCCAGCGCATTCCTTTAATAAGTAAAGGATATTTGCGTCAATCATTTATTTTGCTTAAGTAGAGTATTCTAATGAATTTAAAACACTTTCTTAAATTTTGATAAATCGAAATGATAGATGTACACTACACACTTGTATCAGAGATATAAACAGTTCTACAACAGCAGACAGTGCGAAATTCCCCTGCAAGCTCGAGTTGTGCTAGCTCATTAGTGCTATAGAATGTATGTAGTCTTATCGAATGCGCAACACTCTGTAATTTCTACAGTTAAAATGTTTCATTTATATGACTGTCATCACAGGCAGTCCAGAAGCGCAGGGTGAACGTAGATCGGGGATTAAATTAACTACATAGTGGCTACATGAAAATAACCATTGTTTAACGAAGACGTGGAACGAATGTTGCCAGTTTCAAATCTTTGTCAGCGTTCTTTCGTCTTGATAAATTGTTATTTGAAACAATAAGAAATTATCTTATTTCTTATGCGGCAACTACTCACATGAGAAATATTTTTCCCTTCAAAGTTCACTATTTAATAATCTGTAGGTGATAACGTATTTAATTTAGAGATGTTCTTCGTGTTAGTCGCGTTTCGTAAGCAAAAGAATGTTGTGGTCGATGTTATTGGACTGTGTTGCTGCGGAGCACCGCAGGAACGAAGCACTCCTAACCACAGCGCTGCGCACAAGTTGCGCACTCCTTAACGCGCCAACAGTGCGTACTTACTTATTTGTTCCGACTTTGTACTTCAGACACACTATCTACAGCGCATCGGCGTTGTACTTTCATATCGTTTCCGTGATGCTGTTATGTAGTAGAATGGGGGGGGGGGGGGGTGGAAAGTTGCATTTACGATCAAGGACTTCAGCTATTACGACTAATATGTAATAAGTAAATCTGGTTCTGTCTTGTTTAACTACACACTCACGGTTCGGAAATGTGTCTCCATCTGCAGTGGATTTCATTTATTATCTTATTATTACATAAAGGTGTTCGCAAGCCTGTTTGGTATTTGCAGCACAGCTTCAGTTATTGCATTGCAATATGTCATTTTTTGTACATATCGCGTTGTCGTGCTTCTACGGGACGTCGGAGTGGAGTTTTCTAACAAACACTGTCCATTTGTAAATTGTGCTTGCTGACGCAGAACCACATTTCCTTATCCCCCTTAGAAAGAAAACCTGTCTAAGGAAAGATCTTCAACCACAAAACTATTATTATTGCTGATTATTGAAGGAAATAAATATGGCAAAAGATACATCTGGAGATAAAGAAAATCGTGTCTCAAAGACATTCGATGATACACCAAAAGGATTTTCATTTTGTACTGTCAATATCCGCTCCGTCTAATGTCGGCCAAATTCTGAGCCCGTGAAGTTCATGTAAGAAAGTGACGCAATGAGTCTTAACTCTTAATTCGCCTACAATTGGATATAGAAGATCCCCTTACTCTACCTGTACTGCGTTTGTAACGTATGTGTCTGTGAAACAATTGTCATAAACTGTTCAAAAATGTTCAAATGTATGTCAAATCTTATGGGACTTAATTGCTAAGGTTATCAGTCCCGAAGCTTACACGCTGCTTAACCTAAATTATCCTAAGGACAAACACACACACCCATGCCCGAGGTTGGACTCAAACTTCCGCCGGCAACAGCCGCACAGTCTATGACTGTGATCCCACGCGGCCTCATAAACTGTCCGTATCATCAAACCACTGAATATGAAAGCAGCTGTGAGGCAGAGAGAGGCGACTATGCAGCTGGAAGCAGTCTCTTGCCAGAGGTAAGCACAGCTTTGGCTGTTCTCAGTCACAATCGTGAGGCGCACGCCGCATTACGGAGGATATCCCTTTCTCTCGGAGCAGAACTTATGTGCCTGGATCTGTAGATTTATTGGAAGTCGTTCGCGTTTAGTGCTAAAATGTTTCTTTCTGCTGCGTAACAGATCGTGTTTACAACTACTTACTTGTTGCTTCCGTCGTTCCGTGAATATTTATTGCTGAGACTGCGTACCGTCGGAGATATACCTAGGCTGTTCACCTATTCCTTTAGAAACTACGAGCACTCCACTACTGGCAACTCGACGGCCTTGACTACTCTTTGTATTTAGTTATTCCTTTGCTGTTGAGTTCAGTAGATCGTGACACATATAACGTACTCGAAATGAGACCATAACGAAGCAGCTTCAGATACGTAATCGATCTGTACGAAATGTCTCAATTAGTCGTCCCTGATGGCTTCATATCACAGGACGTTTTCTTGTACCTAAAGCGTTCTGTAGCCAGAGCAGGAGAGTTGAAATTTTTGACATGTCCGCATACATGTAACTAAGATCGGAAGGCCCAATGATCCTTTCTGTGCAGATGCACAACACGCTTTAAATCTTATGGAAATCAGCGAATTGCTGCCAGTAATGAGGTTAATGGGCAGGGGAACGGCGTCAGTTGTGTGTGAATGAGTTGGAAATTTGAGTCAGTCAAGAACAGTGCCTAAATGGTCGAGGCGGTCAAGGTGACCGTTCTTAAGAAACGAAAAATCGGGTTTCGAGTCCCGGTCTGGCACAAATTTTCAACTTTCCCCATGTATTTCAACGCCCACTGCCAGCTAATATCTTCCTTTCCTTCGCATCAATTTCATTTCGAGAGCTCTCTCAATGTAACAGAAATTGGCGTAGACACATTATACCTTTGACGAGTCATGCATTAACTTAAAACATATACGTAAATTTTCATACATGACCGATAGCGATGACTGCAACGAAAATTTTATTTCTTTACATATACATGAAAAACTAAATGAAATATTTTCGTGAGAACCATCAATCATCGTAGTACCTGCATCAATATGTCTAATATATCCGTCTAAAAGTTTTCTGTAGTTAGATAAATCATTCTTGGACCTCCGAGTCTGTACCTTTCCGGTTGTGCACTCCTTCATTGGTGAACTTCTTACTATAACGCTTATATGTGGGAAGGAATGTCCATTGATAATTTGTGTTTGCGCTGAAAGGGCACTTCATAGTGTAATCGCAAGAGACATACACAATACCTATTTTGGATTCTGATCCAGCCACATATTTTCACGTTGACGTTTTTATCTTTCCATCTTCAACGAACACTTTTTTTAGTTTCGTTATTAGTCATCTCTATTTAGCATCAGACACACTTGTAACGTTGCTGTAAGTTTCTACAGAAAATGTGAAATCTTTCGGGCACACCGAAAACCATCTCAGTTATACAGGGTGGTCAGAAGGAGTCAAAATCTTGTAAGGGTGTTACAGGGTAGGTTCTCCTGACAAATAAATGTTAACAAAAAATTCAATACGTCGCGCCGTTTCCGGGATAATTAGCGCTGAACTTAGCCAATCAGGCCGTTGTTTATTGATAGCAATTATTTGTCAGCACAACCCACCTTGCAACGCCCTTGTAGTATTTTCATAGTGTTTCTGTCCGTCTTGTGTATGAACTTTCAAATATTAGCGGTTCTACAGCACTGAAAAGCAGTCTATAGACAGTAAAAGCTATCCTTCCTTGAGAGAAAGTAACTTTGTTTTGGTCCTTCCTTTGTGTCCCACTTAATCTTGAGTATATAACTCTAAAGACAGCGTAAGATGGCAATGTAGTACTTCTCACTTCAGAACACGAATTCTAAGCATTTGATGCAGTTACGTACACATAGCTTGACATTTATGATCAAGACTAGAATGGATGTTTTCTGAAACTGTGTTGTGTTGACATGGTCGTGACCTTCACATGACTGGTAATGCACACGCTCGCATACATCTACCACCCTGAATGTGAACACTTATTTACAGTAGAAAATATTAAGTTGAACCTCAGTTTTTTTTCAGGTTTTGAGGTTTATGTACATCAGGTCAGAGACAAATGACGGAGTTTTTCGAAATGGAAATGGATTTGAGAAGTCCATAAGAGACTGATCCTTTGCGTAACTTACTAGCAACGAATACTCGTATATTAGTAAGCTCATTACTGTAGTTGATGAGTGACAACAGTGGAATCGATTGGCTACATACAAACGATGAGCGTAGCCTTCTCTAATTTCTAAACAGGTATTCATCACAAGAACGCCATAGAGGCTTATAATTGTTACAATACATGTACAGATTCAGTATAAAACAGGACTAGTTCAAAGTATAAGCGAGCCATTTTTTGCACTAAGTCCTTCCATTAATGTTTTCACTATCAAAATCGGCAGTAAGTAAAACTGTATTAAATCTACGATAACAATGGTTGCACCATCGGAAAGAACTTCACCTAAGTATCATATGACACTGATGTTGTCACTTATGAATTTTATACAGCGTTAATTATTTAATAAAGATTAGCGACCATGTAGGTTACTGTTTTTCAATTATGAGCGAACTATTTACTGTACAGACACCTGCAACAGCTCGTCTGCAGCAACTCAAAAGCGTGAATCTGCATATGTAACTTGTTTATTCTAGCTATAAGAGTGCAGACTTTTCAAAATTGTACTGGATAGTTTGACCCTAACGACAGATCACTGGAGAAAGTCCAATTCACAGCTATGCAAGGCCTGCCAGAAACTAGAATGGGAGCAGAGAGTTGGAAACCACGTACGTGGGAGCATCCGTATCAGTTCTGGCGGTTATTTGACCTCGGGTTTCGAGGTACAGGTTTTCGTGTGTGTGTTCACAGCACTCGTAAATTTTCGGCAGTTGAATCGCAGTTCAATCTCTGAAAACATTGTGTGAGTTTTCGAACCGAATCAAATTCTCAAATTCATTTACAACAATTTGTACCACTTTTCAGTAGCAAATGCTGCACAGAACTGTGTAGCTTTTTATTACTTAGCAACGTTTGTGATATTCATGTTTTAAAGTACTTGGATTTATTTCAAGGCTCAGTACTCTGGAATTATACACTACTTGATAATTGCTAAGGAACAACTGACACCTACTGAGCACCAACAGCCAGTTGCTACAGAACAACCAACATTTGCTACAGAACAACCGAGTAACCACAGTAGAAGGACATGCAGAGGGCTGGAGGTGTTAACTGCAGCGAAGCCTCTCCACGAGTGCTCTGTATGTTCATGCAGTAAGGCGTTTGACGAAGGTTGTTGTGGAGCCTACTAGGGCGACGATCCTTGTGATATGGCAACCAGTCATTCGATTGCTTACGATCGTGTACGAGCAGCTAGACGGCTCGATGCCGGTCACACTATCACTACTGTAGCCGCAGTAATGTGTATGTCCCAAAGGGTCATTTCACAATGAAAAAAGTCCCGTGAAGGTAGAAATGCTCTGCGAACGCGTGCCGATGTTCGTAGATGGTCCACCACATCGAACGAGGATCGATACGTAGTCTTAGTGGCGAAAAGGAACCACATCTCAGGACATTTAACGCCTAGGTATATGGCTACAGATCTTACACCCTCTACCAATACACGTGTCTCTGCCAGAACCATTTCGTGGTGATGACATCAGGCCGATTTATGTGGCCGGAAGCCGGTTAAATACATCTCACTTCAGTCACGCCATCGTTGGGAAAGAATTCGTTGACTCAGGGAGCATGTCGGTTGGATTCGGCACCAGTGGTCCACAGTGATGTCCTCCGACGAATCCGCTGCACTGTGACAAGGATTCTCGCCACCAGTTAGAGTGGAGAAAGAGAAAGGGAGGGGAGGGGGGACATGCGACACACCACAGAATGTTCATGAACGTCATCGGTATGGCTTAAGCTGTGTGGGCAGGTGTTATGCAAAATGATGCATACCTTTTTGCGAGGTACAATGGTGTTGCAGTGAGATTATTCTGGATCATCTCGGGAAAACGGTAGGTCCCGACTTTCTGTTTATGGACGACAATGTCTGTCCGCGTAGGACCGCTGAGATGTGAAACACACTGATAAGTGGACATACTGATCGTATGGACTTGCCTGCTTTACCCTATAGACCATGTCTGTGCTGCTCTTGGCATATCTGTTTCTCACTGAACACCTTCTCCGTGATCCGTGCGAGAACTAAAAGCCACCTTGAGAGAGGAATGGGACAATATTCTACAAGGACTCCTCAACAGTCTGGTAACCAGCATGAATAAAAGATGCAAAATGTGAATTAGTACCCGAGGAGGGAATATTTCTTATTGAGAATCCAATATCGACCTTAATATTGGGAGTCTGACCAGTGTCGAACATAAGAGTATTTCACGTCTGCTATCCTGATTCCCCATATTGTGAAACCTGTATCGCTTTTTCTTATAAATTTACTATTACTCCTCTGTAACGCTTGTGCTGTGCTTCATCTCGTCCATCATTGCGTGTCTTTATTTCTGTCCCACAATATCTCTGTTCCTTAGCACTTGTCAAGCAGTGTAAGTGTAATATTACGTTAGTGATACAATTTAGTGGGCTTTCTACCTGGCCTGCGGACTTTCTTTACTAACCGCAATGGGTCTGAACGTTGTTAATAGGAGGCAAATTGAGACAGTTTGGGGTCACTTCCTGCACTATCGATATACAGGGTAATTTTGCTACATGGAAACAAACTGCCAAAAACGACTCTTAGAGGATAATGTCATACGAACATATGGCCGGAAATGTGCTCCAAGAGATGTACGCCCAATATTGTGTAAAATTCTCAACGACATCTGCCACTATGCGTATGATTTACAATCCATGCATGTTTTAATGCTTATGGAATTGCCTCTGCGACGATGGCTTTGTTGCTGGTTCGCCGCGCACCACCGTTAATTCCTGTCTTCCATCCTATTCATAGATGTGGATACGTTTATCTTCACAACAGCCGCCTGTTGACTGGGCAGAATCTCCTTGTTATGGCGGCAAAGAACCATCAGCACCGAAACATATTCAAAATGTGGGCAGGGATTAATAGCGACCGCCTTGTGGGACCAGTCATTCTTCCACCATACCAGGTGGGTGATCCCATCATCCTGTAGAAAACGTGCATTTGGGGGTACGAAGAGTATTTTGCCTACTACGTGTAGATTTCCAACTCCCTTTCAATAACTGAAACCCACACAATGAAAGATCTCCATCTTCAAGTGTGTGTACCTCCATTGGAGCGAATTTCCGGTCACCTCTCCAAATAACCCCTATTGCTCCTTGTCCCCACTTGGTGAAATCACTTTTTGTGCATTCAAAAATCAATGTTTTTCTGTAAATGGTTTAAATGCCTCTGAGCACTATGGGACTCAACTTCTGAGGTCATCAGTCCCCTAGAACTTAGAACTACTTAAACTTAACTAACCTAAGGACGTCACACACATCCATGCCCGAGGCAAGATTCGAACCTGCGACCGTAGCGGTCTCGCGGTTCCAGAATGTAGCGCCTAGAACCGCACGGTCACTCCGGCCGGCTTTCTTTAAATAAAAGTGAGAATAACACAAAATAATTTCGTTTCGGCTAGAGTAATTTGTAGTAGCCCGTCCATCACTAGCCTAATGCTGTAAGCAGCTTAGGAGTATATACTAGATGAACTGACTGCGACGGATGCAAACAACGGATAGCCAGAAATGTAGTTGCATTTAGAGTTAAATACCTTAAGAATATTCTTATTATTTAATTTTCAAATAACTGAACACTGCTTTTTATCAACCATTTTTATAATCAACATCTTAACAACACCGTTGTGCCTTTATAATGTCGCAACTAAATCTGGTCGTAGGTTGTGTTCCAGAAATGAACAACATAGAGACAGAAGTGACGACACTTTCTGTAGGACCTGAACATCATTTTGCAAGACAATGCTCAAGCACGTACAGTGCAAGCAGTTACTGATTTGTTTGACTGATGGAGCTGCTAAGTGCTATACTACCTACTGCACTCCTCTGACTTAAGCCTTTGTGAGCTCAGCTCCATTTCCAAACTGAAGGAAACACTTCACGGCATTTGCTTCAGAACTGCTACAAATTTGTCGGGCAATAGACCGCGCCGCTCGAACTGTCAACACAACTGGCACTGCGAAGAGTATCCCACGACTTCCACATCGCTAGCAACGAGTTGTACACAATTCTGGTGACTACTCTGAAGGTCAGTAAAACTTTGAAACACTTATCTATTTTGTATGAGCTGTAAATAAATAGTCGCCACTATTAAAGTTCCAACCCTTGTACAAGACAATTTAGCGCTATTAACGGGAAGGAAAAATACCCAGTCACAGATTATTGAATGACGTATTCTGAGAAAACATCCTCATGTTCAGTAACTCACACACATTGCAGCTCGTACTCAGAAGTAAAGCAGTACATTGAGTGAAACGAATTTTCTGCATTTCAGTATAGTGGGATTTTGAAGACAACAGATTCTTTACAGGTCAGTATACATTGCTGCTGCATCTGTTTCTTACAACTACAAAAGTTACGCTTGATGTCTTGTCGCATGACGATACGGCAATCTACAGACAATTCTAGAGTCCTTCATAAAGACCTTGGGCACGGCAGAGGGTGGCACGGCAGGGGTAGGGGTGGGGGGGACGCTAAATCGTCTTGCTACTGAGGCTGCGCGATAGAAATAGAAAGCCATCCATTACTAGGGTCTTATGTTTGATCTTTAACTCAACAGCGATGAGTCCTCCTTAGTGTCGAACACACCCTCCCAAGTCACAAAAGAACTTCCTACTTAGATTAGCATTACCTGATTATTTTTATTATTTTGTGGACTGAATTTTGGAGAAAAACTTTAGTTTGGGGCTTGCACATGGATGCTCCTAAGCCGAGGTGTAACAGCTGCAATTTGTTTGTAAGATGATGATCAGTTGACGCCCGGGATTAGCCGAACGAGGACGCCTCGTGGGCTGTGAGGACGCGTCGTGAGTCGCACTTCGGTAGCTCGGATGGTAGATTACTTGCCCGCGAAAGGCAAAAGTCCCGCGTTCGAGTCTCGGTGCGGCACATAGTTTTAATCTGCCAGGAAGTTACAAAACTTGTTTACTTTACAATTGCCAACGGCAGAACGCGGAACTGAACCTCGTTTACGTTCAGACGTGGCCGAAGACGCCTGACAATACTAAACAACATCCGAACGACTCAGGCCGCTCGGCGTTGTACAGTCAAGTCATACCGTTATTGTCCTATATTACAACCGATGCTTATTCTTAGTGTCTGCTGAGATGTATGGCTATCGCGGAAATATACGTTATCGGAGAGTAAGCTCAGATGAAAGAGGGTTAATAAATAACATAGTTCAGTTTTGTCGATAAATACGTAAAAGCTTTGCTAATACCGTTAGAAAGAGATATGGTGGGAGCAGTAGCTGCAGTACAAAACTGTTCAGCCCTTACATGGATTAAAGGTATTGTGTACACTTATTATGCAGCATCTAGCTACACAGACCCCTGTATTTAGTTACTACTTGGTGCACAGAAATCTATATTTCTTTTTCATTTCTTAAGCTTTCCTATAGATTCACGTGTTAATACCGAACGTGTTTTTTTTTATCTGCTACACATTCAAGTTATTATATCGTTAAACGACAGTTTAATTTTAATTTTGAACGCATCTCTGTAAAAGTACGTATTAATTTCTAATGTATGACACGTTCGCTTCAATTTTTAGATCGTATCACAACTTTTTTATTTTCACTTTCAACGGTTTCGATTAAAAGAACATATTAAAAGTGAATTTATTACAAAAATCCGTTGTCTCTTACATGCTCTCCTGAATTTTTACGGAAGTAAAAGAAAAGTTATTTTCCTTGTGTTCGTTTCTGTTGTCTTTCGACACAAGAATGTGTTAACACAATGTAGTTTTCAGTTCGTTTTATCCGCTGCCGTACACCAAGTATAGTTCAGCAACCATATGACATTTTGACTGAGCGCGACTAGAGCGCTGACGGGTCCTTCAGAACAACAAATAGCAGAGTACTACGAAACAGCTCACAGCGCTCCCACCCAAAACGGCAATTGTGGAGCGATCGGGTAAAAAGTTATTACTTAAAACCTGTTTTCTTGTGGCTGGGGCATATACTGTGGTGTGCCCAGGGGCGCAAAATTTTTTAATCCGCCATGCTTGCACATCGAGGTTTCGTAGGTTAGGTGGTAGTTTCAGGTACTCTAATAAATACTCGTCAGTCGACACGTAGACAGCGAAATCTGACTGCGTTCGTATTAAAGGCATTTAGAATCTTAAAATTTGGTCAGTCAAATGTCAAAGTATTCGCAACAGCTTTCCTGAATGTATTGGCCTCCATAAAATATGTCGCACTTAATTTATTCTCGGGAAAGGGAGTTGGCTGAAACCTGACGTAGAAAGCTCTGATATATTAAGCGAGTCATGGAAGGTATAGTAGAAAAATAGTTTAGACGCCATAGGAGAAGGAGTGTTCACTGTAGTCGACAAAAAAATTGTCTCTATTGAAGCCGAATGTGACTGTGAAGTTGTCTGGACAATTAAAACAGATCTCGGTGATATCAAGTTAATTGTTGGATGTATTTTACCAGCCATTTCCACGGTGACAGTTTCAGTCATTGAAGGAAAGCACCGACATGCCGAGAGCGTGCCTTAAAGGCATTCTTGACTAACATGAGCTCAATACGTCCAATCTCTGCAGGAGAGACGCTCAGTAGCTCGGTACGGGCTTTTGTCAAAGTTTCGAGAACATACCTTCACCGAAGAGTCAAGCAATATATCGCTCCCTCCTACGTATATCTCGCGAAGAGACCATGAGGATAAAATCAGAGAGATTAGAGCAATTGAATCTCAATGTAGACAAGTGTAATGTGCTGCGAATACACAGAAAGATAGATCCTTTATCATTTAGCTACAAAATAGCAGGTCAGCAACTGGAAGCAGTTAATACCATAAATTATCTGGGAGTACGCATTAGGAGTGATTTAAAATGGAATGATCATATAATGTTGATCGTCGGTAAAGCAGATGCCAGACTGAGATTCATTGGAAGAATCCTAAGGAAATGCAATCCAAAAACAAAGGAAGTAGGTTACAGTACGCTTGTTCGCCCACTGCTTGAATACTGCTCAGCAGTGTGGGATCCGTACCAGGTAGGGTTGATAGAAGATATAGAGAAGATCCAACGGAGAGCAGCGCGCTTCGTTACAGGATCATTTAGTAATCGCGAAAGCGTTACGAAGATGATAGATAAACTCCAGTGGAAGACTCTGCAGGAGAGACGCTCAGTAGCTCGGTACGGGCTTTTGTCAAAGTTTCGAGAACATACCTTCACCGAAGAGTCAAGCAGTATATTACTCCCTCCTACGTATATCTCGCGAAGAGACCATGAGGATAAAATCAGAGAGATTAGAGCCCATACAGAGGCATACCGACAATCCTTCTTTCCACGAACAATACGAGAATGGAATAGAAGGGAGAACCGATAGAGGTACTCAAGGTACCCTCCGCCACACACCGTCAGGTGGCTTGCGGAGTATGGATGTAGATGTAGATGTAGAATCTTAAAGGCAACTAATTTACATGACAGTTACACAGTGTATTTAATGCAAACCTGATTTGCCTCCTCATTGTGTTTCTAGTGTCACCACTCTTATGCAAATGGTGCGAAGTATGAACAGATATCATCTTTTTGATGTAGGAAGACGTCTGCCAACTTTCGTTTACGTCGAACAACTCCTTCATGGTGGTGCGATTTTTTTTCCGTCAGTGTATAATAGAGGTGATGACGGCCAATATTCCCATCAGTGCAGATACACACGAAGTTCGAACTCTTCCGGGAATCGGTGAAATGCCACGATTAATGAGGCTAATGAGCAGTGACACTACGTCAGTAGTGTGTGGTATCAGTTGAGAATCTGGGTCTGACGGAAGGCGTGGTAGTGTAGTCCGTGCGATTGTGATGACCACTGTGTCGGTACGTCATAGTGGCCAGGGTTCGAATCCTAGCCGGTTTAATTTTTCAACTTGCCCCATTGATATAAATCAATACCCACTGTCAGCTCATGTCTTTAATTCCTTCATGTCTTGATTCATAGTGGCTGCAGGAGGAAAATGGTGTGTGTTATTTCGGACATGTCTGAAAGAACAGGCACCAGATATATATGCAATTTATTCAGTAACAGATTGAACAAGTATTGAAGAAAAGGTGTGATGCTAAGAATACTGTATTTCAAACTAATCCGTTTTATGTTGGTATACTGATGAGTGAATCCTAACCTAAAGGAGACGATATTATTCAAGCAGAAGTTAAATATATTTCATGTATGGTTAAAAATGTTGTATATCTAAGCTGTCGAGTTTCTGGGACATTTTTGATTCATTACAGGGAGTAAGGACAGGCAGTCTGGTGCACTAATCCTGAACATATTTTTCGAAAACTGTCTTGAACATATAGCTGGACAACCTACAAGCAATGAAAATATTTCAGACCATGTGGCTACGAAGAGGCCTGCCCTTGTCGACGGTGTCGGTATATAGACAGGGATTTAGTGATCGTAATGCCATTAAAGCGATAGTGATTATTAAAATTAATAAATAGATCAAGAAGGCTAGGAGAATAGTTTTGGTAAAAAGAGCAGATAAAAAGTTTTTCGTAGACACTGAATGGACATTATTTAGGTCCAGAATGATATACGTAGAGCCAGACTGGGCAAAGTTTGAACGGATTGCACATCGCGCTCGGGGAATTAGGTGGCGAGTAGGTGGATTAAGGATGAAAAGACCCATCGTGGTTTATTAAAAAAACTCGGAAGATGCTGAGGAAGCAAAGACTATTGCACCCTCGATTCAAAAGAGGACGCGCAAGTAACGCTAGGCTAAAGTTAGTAGAGATCCGCGAGTCTGTGAAAAGATGGACGCGCGAAGCATACAACTACCACCGTCATACCGTAGAAAATAGTCTTGCCGAGGGCCCGAGAAAGTTCCTTCGCAAACTCGCTAAGGGGGTCGAAGCGCTATATCCAGTCACTCGTTGACCATTCGGATGTGGCAATAGAAGACAGCAAAAGGAAATCTGAAGCTTTAAATTTCTTTTTAAGAAAACGTTCACAAAGGAGGATCGTTAAGATATCCCGTCTTTTGATCATCGCACAGATTCCCGTATGGAGGACGTAGTAATAAGCAAGCGTCTGAAAGAGTAGAAAGCAAAGTTCGGTTTTACAAAGAGAGTACTCTATACGACTGACCATTTACTGAGTTTGCATTTATCGCGAACGTCTCACCCACAGCAAAGTCTCAAGTGACTGGTAAAAAGCGCAGGAGACTCCTGTGTATGCGAAGGGTAAAAGAACGGACCAGCACAATTACAGACAAATGTCCTTAACATATGTTTCCTCTGCAGGAAATATATTGTCAGGCTGAATATAATAAATTTCCTTGAAACGGAAAGGCTTTTGTCCATAAATCAGTAGGCCTTTAGAAAACACCGGTAGTGCAAAACTGAGCTTGTCCTTTTCTCACATGATATCCCGCGAACTATGGATGAACGTCAAAAGGCTGATTGCGTATTCCTAGATTTCCGGAAAGCATTCGACACGGAACCCATCAGCAGACTGTTAAAAGGTACGAAAACATGGAATAAGTTCCCAGATACGTCAGTGGCTCGAAGACTTCGTAACTAACAGAATCTAGCATACCGTCAAGGGTTTCGTCAGGAGCGCCCATGGGTCGAGTGATAGAACTTCTGTTATTCTCTCTACATATAAATGACTTGATGGACGGAGGATAGGGTGAGCAGGAGTCTGTAGCTGTTTGCTGAGAAGCTGAGGTGTACGAGAAGGTGCCGTCATTGAGTGACTGTAGGAGCTGTAAGATGGCCTAGACAAAATCTCTAGTTTGTGTGATGAATGAGAGCCAGCTCAAAATGTAAACTATTGCCGATCAATACAGAAAAATATCGAATACAGTATTACTAATGTGCTGCAGGACGCAGTCACATGAATCAGACACGTAGGCGTAACGTTTCAATGCGATATGAAATGGAACGAGAATGCAAACACTGTATTAGGGAATGCGAATGGTCGTCTTCGGTTTATTGGGGAGTTTTAGGGAAGTGTGGGTCATCTGCAAGGAGATCGCGTATAGATAAGCATTGCGACCTACTCTCTAATACGGCTCGAGTGTTTTGTTACCGATAGATTCAATCAACGTGCAAGTATTACGGGGATGCTTCGTAAATTCAAATGGGAATCCCTGGAGAGAAGGTGTGGTGTCACCGCCAGACACCACACTTGCTAGGTGGTAGCCTTTAAATCGGCCGCGGTCCGTTAGTATACGTCGGACCCGCATGTCGCCACTGTCAGTGATTGCAGACCGAGCGCCGCCACACGGCAGGTCTAGAGAGACTTCCTAGCACTCGCCCCAGTTGTACAGCCTACTTTGTTAGCGATGGTTCACTGACAAATTACGCTCTCATTTGCCGAGACAATAGTTAGCATAGCCTTCAGCTACGTCATTTGCTACGACCTAGCAAGGCGCCATTACCATTTGCTATTTATCTTGTGATGCATGTACCGTCAGACCGATGTTCACCAATTATGGATTAAAGTTAAGTATTCCAGAAGCTACGTACCTATTTTCCTAGTCTCTATTCCTTTAACTGTTCCAGACCTCACGCCAGCCTGCGTGAGCTTAAACGCGTGCCTTTCGGCTTCCTCCTCATAGTGGCTTGGCTGTCTTGCCAGGCCACAACAGAAGGCGACTTTCTTTTCTAGAAACAACGTTGAGATGCAGAGAACCGGCTTTTGAAGCTGACTACAGAACTTGTATATTACCAGCAACGTATATTTCGCTTAAGGACTATAAAGATAAGTAAGGATAAGCGAAATTAGGGCTCGTAAGGACGCATACAGACACTCATTTTTCCCACACTCTATAAGCGAAAGGAACAAGAGGGAAATAACTAGTAATGGTACATGATGCCCTCCACCTTCCACCAGCCAGTGGCTTAGACTTTTATTGCCTATTACTAAAGCTGTCAGTGGCTCAGTAAATAGTCCAAAATGCTAAACAGAAATTTGAGATCATTTGCTGAATAAAGTAAAATGTTTCTCAGATAGCAAAGCAAGTTTCAAATTTAGCCTAAAATCATTTCTCCCGGAGTTGTCCTTCCACTGCATTGATGAAATTTTGTTGAAAAAGTGGTATCCTTTAAAAAGAACTTCCTTTGAAGTGTAGCTGGGTGGGTATGAGTAACAAATAATGCTAATGCTACATATCCCGTAAATTGACTCCTTCCGCATCATATCGATAAAAGAATCGCTTACATAATCTATGGAACATACTGTACTACAAAAACTGTTTGTACATACAGGGCTCCCCAAGGCCCAAAGTGAAACATACAAAAATCTACCTCCAGAGAGAAACTTCAGACGTAGACAACGCCCACTCCACCAAAAAATGTCCAATCTGGAATTCCACCAAGGATTCATAATAGGACCAACATCGTACAACAGAACAGAGCAACGGAACTAGCCAGCAACAGCAAAAGAAACTAGTAATGAGGTATTTGCGAAACGTGCTCTCCAAGTCATAAGAGTAGCCCAAGCAATGGCATGAACAGTGACAGAAGTCAGGCTGTTATGTTCATCCGTAGGAAAGGGAAGAGACCTCCATGCCGACGCCCACAACCCGTGTTGTTTCTCCACAGGCATGATGTAGAATGGCAATCTGCTGTGAAATACATCACGGTGACCAACGCCTGAAGTGGCAGAGGCACATAGTAGATATGAGGGTGAAGGCAAGTCGCAGCCTACACGTGTTTTATACACTGCTAAGGCGAAGTAGCGGTCTAGTAGTCAGTGTGACGTATTGTAGCCTGATGCTACCCATCTTGAATACGGCTCCTAAATGAGGAGCTATGCTGCAAAACCCCATATCAAGAAGTTGCAGACAACATAAAATAAGGTTCCAAAGCAGGCACTTCATGCCGACACCAGATTTCCTACGACGGAACTGTACGCTACTGTCAACACAGAAAAATTCAATGTCAGATTCCAAGCGCTCGCTAATGCTTTTTACCTCCTACCTAGCCATTCCCCGAATGAATTAACGCCATAGACAGCTATAACCTCGAAAACGTCCGCACACAAACACCAAAACCGTTAGATTAACCATAGGTCATCACCAGGAAAATCATCAGAGGAAAGGAATTCAGCCAAATAGTTAGAAGTAAATTTCGCAACACAATGAAATTCGCAATGGTTTTGTGTTCAGGGTCCAGCAGTAATGCATGAGAGCGACCGAGGACACACACACACACACACACACACACACACACACACACACACACACACACAGAGAGAGAGAGAGAGAGAGAGAGAGAGAGAGAGAGAGAGAGAGGCTGGCAAGTTGTGATGCAGTGGCTGTGCCAGGTAGGTAAGCGGACGCTTAGAAGAGTTCTGTGTCATTTGCAGCGAGCCATGGTATGAGGTGGTATAGCCGACCAGTGGGCCACTGAGCTCTCGCTACTGTGAAACCCCGTGGGCGTTGGGATTAAGTGTTCTGTCGCATTCTTGTGGATGCTAAACAAAAATGACCAGATTCTGAGTGTGCTAAAACTGTAGCTTCGAAGATTAACTGAAACCCTAAAACAACTCCCAGGCGTTCTATAAAATCTCTGATGTCAGTGTTGAAATCGTAGCAAAAACACAACCTCATTAAAATTATTAACCTATTTATAAAGTAAATATTACCAAAGTTACGAACATTTGTACATTGAATTATTTATAAAATCTCTCTCTCCTCAAGCACAGGCCATGAAGGCCAAAAGGTACCGACTGGCCGCCATGTCATCCTCAGCCCACAGGCGTCACTGGATGCGGATTTGGAGGGGCACATGGTCAGCACACCGCTCTGCCGGCCGTATATCAGTTTCCGAGACCGGAGCCGCTACTTCTCAGTCAAGTAGCTCCTCAGTTTGTCTCACAAGGGCTGAGTGCATCCCGCTTGCCAACAGCGCTCGGCAGATCGGATGGTCACCCATCCCAGTGCTAGCCCAGCCCGACAGCGCTTAACTTCGGTGATCTGACGGGAACCTGTGTTACCACTGCGGCAAGGCCGTTGACGAATAACAAATGCTACGGACATGCATTGCGACCGGATGTAGAACAAAATCGGTCCCATCTGAATCTAGATAAAGACAGCAAAATTGAAAGAACGCGTGGTGTCTGTTCTTCTGACATGTCTGACATATCAGAAAAAACGCATCAAGTGGAATCCGCAGTGGTTATACATTTTATGTCAATTGAAGTGGAGGGGAGGAGCCGGTGAAAGGAACGGAAGTTGGAGGAACTAATTGTTAGCTCCATCGAGACTTTATGCTGAATCAGCAGCGACTAATGAAAATGCGTGCTGGGTCGTGTCCCAAACTCACGATCTCCTGCTTATTAGGCAGTTGCATTAATCACTGCACCACCCAGACTGTGTGTACATCGCAAACGTGCAGGTTATCTCAGTATGCTCCTCGGCCAACACATGTTCCCACATAGCGCCAACTACGCGCAGTCTCCTTCTATGTCCTCCATGGTCGTTAATTTTAGATTCACGCAGGAAGTCTTTCAAACCCTTCCCCTGCGAAACTTTACTGATTGTTGATGACCACCTACTCCCTAACTCTCAGTCTTGGAACTTCTCCTGCGCTCTCCAGGGCCTATAAACTGTACTACTGCCCTGCTCACCCACTTCCGATTTCGCAGTCTTCAGCACTGTTCCACAATATTCTTTTACCTTCCATGTCTTTCAACCAGTAAATTCCAGAAGCAGAGTGCAGGCATTCCCGTTGGCCACTTCCTGCCCCTACTAATAGCATTCCTCTGTAATGTGCTGGTTTATGGCAGAGATTTTGCAACGTTTATTTTCAGTAAGAACTGGAAAACACGTGTCTTAGGCAGGTATAGTAGAGTTCAATTAAAGATCTATTTATAACGATTGGAGAAAGACCATCCCACGATCTCCAGGGTGAACAAAGTCCCCTTCTCCCGCCCTCCCTTCACCCCACGCAGATAACAAATAGCGGCTGCTGTCTTCAACAGCCAGACGACAAGCACAAGGCTACGGCCAGGTAAGACGTGTCGCCTACTGTTCTGTAAATCTCATCATATGGTGATGTGACTGTAGTGATCTGAAAGCTAAATGTGGGATAATGAATATTTGTAGACAATAAATCTCGATTTCTTGTAATCCGTGTCCATGTCGACTGGTAAAAAAAAACACTATTCAATTAGGAGAAGTTGTCGTTTCCGAAATTTTTAACAACAAAAATCAGATGTGAAGTTATGACTGCAGAGTTAAGGAAAAATATTAAAATTAAGATAGAAAATAAGGTAGGGAGTGACTTTGTTGTAAGGGAAATGACACTTATTAAATCTTTTAGATATCCAAATAAACATAACCACTGTTCTAGCAAAATTTTTTTTCAGAATAAAGCAATTTTTGGTCACGTTGTGTTCGTTAAACACCAACAACAAGAACTTTCTAAACGAAATTTAAGCCCCTTTGAGTCACCGTGGTTTTCATTTAGCGAAGTATGAATTAGGTGCCCAGGTAAAATAAAGCAGCTTATTGCTCTCACTAATTAAAGTTCAATGTTTCTTCCAGGCAGTTTATGACAACTTGATATCCGTGCAGGCAAAAATGTTCAGATGTGTGTCAAATCTTATGCGACTAAACTGCTAAGGTCATCAGTCCCTATGCTTACACACTACTTAACCTAAATTATCCTAAGGAGAAACACACACACCCATGCACGAGGGAGGACTCGAACCTCCACCGTGCAGGCAGTTTATGATAACTTGATAACCGTGTTCATTACTGAAGTGAAGGTAATAGTAGGTTCGTGTTACAACTTTTTGTGACTTAATGAGAAGAGCAGTTACAACACTGTTTCCGTTTTAGGATTTCTTTTTCCTTCCAGAGATGTTCTGGGATCTTGTCCTGTCCAGGTTCGAGTTCCGGTCCGGCAAACAGTTCTAAAACGAGGGGAAGTTATTGTTTTTTTCTTTCCAACTATAAGCAGCAAACATTAATTCTTAGCCTCTGGTCGCTGCTCTGACTTTATACCACAGAACGGAAAATTTCACAAGATCCCTTACTAGCCCATGTGGCATTTAGTTGAAACTGGCTGCCACACATAATACCTACAGCGACAGACCTCTACTGCAAACAATTACTCTTAGTGTCGTAAATTTTATTACGCTCATTGCCGAACTTTTCGAAAGATAGCCTGCCTGCCCTAAATAATAAAAAAATAACACTAAGGAAATTGTAATGTTCTGAGAATGAAAACATGGTCCAAGCAGGCTGTATTCTTTTTATTTTCCTTGCGGTTGGCCAGTTTCAACCGTGGATCATTTTCCAGATCGTATCTTAAGCTTTCAGTACCTGTGCTTGAAAATGATCCCCGGTGAAATTGGCGAATTGCACGGAAAATAAAAGGAACACAGCCTACTAGGGTCATGGTTTAATTCTAAAAACAAGTTGAGTATATAGACCCCACAAAAACAAAACAAAAAACAATTATAATATTAGTGTGTTCTCAGTACTCGTGTTTTTATGTAAGACATTGATCTTTATGGACATTATAACAAATAGAAATCACTAAAACAAAACTTCGTTGTCTATCCTTGCTACCGACTTACATCTCATGCCTTTTCCTCTGTGCGTTATATGAACATCAGTACAAAGCCAACGATGTCGCCTCCACAATATCAAATAAAGTGTGCAAGAGAAAAGGGTAGACACGAAGTGGCTACAACGGGTGGCGCTCTCGTGTGTTTCAGCGGCACGGCGTGCCCTCGCAAGTTTTCTG
Organism: Schistocerca americana; assembly: GCF_021461395.2. NCBI lineage: Eukaryota > Metazoa > Arthropoda > Insecta > Orthoptera > Acrididae > Schistocerca > Schistocerca americana. The sequence goes on along the minus strand of NC_060119.1, from coordinate 956,317,885 downwards.
TGCGCTCCACATTAATGCGGCGTGAGGACATGTGCTGGAGTGGCGCCAGCTGATACCAGCAGCATCGCCGCCCCCACCTAACTTAACAGTGGCGCACCATACGATGTTTACAGAGCACTGAACGCAGTGACGAGTATGCATCTACCTAATGTATGCTTACAAGTCTCCTAAGTTAGAATACGAGTAATATCTAGAACAATGGCTAAATTACAAGTTGGGTCCTAAGCATGTCAGCCTCGACACATATTATAGATATATGTAGCCACACATGCTGAGAAATATCACCTAGGCTCGAACAAATGAAGCCTAACGAGATTTGTCTCCTGCAGTTACGTGATCGTAGCGAACATGAAGTTCCGTTTCACACTGCGAGAAATGATGACAGGATCGTGAGCGTTGGTGCAGTTTCGTTCGACAGCGAAAATCTTCTTTTCTGCAATCTGTCATACAGGGTGTGAGAACTATCCCTAGCAACCCGATCTCGTACCCAAGTGGCAAACAATGGAATCGTACCCACTTAAAAAACGTGCCTCCTAAACCCCACGATGAACGCAGCGGTGGCCACATTTTCCTACTGCGCAACATAAGGTATACCTTAAAGTGGACATATTCGCAGCAGCTCTCCGCTCTTGTTACTTGCCACATATGGCTCTTTATTTAAGTATAACTGCTGTATCCTACATCGTCGACTGTCAAGGCCGAACTCTATGAAGCAGATTCTAAACAACAGATGCTACGCATGTGGAGTATCAACGGGAGATGTACTGTACGGCGGTGCTGTTTCCTTTTGCCGAGCTACTAAGATAGAAATTACTCACCTTAATGAGTAATTTATCAAATACAGTAATAAATTCTGTGTTTAAGGTAAATTCTCTGATACCGCACGTTACTCTGTGCATAAAGCTGAAATTTTCACTGTTGTTAACTGTCAACTTTACAAGATGTTATCCGAAGTTTCACAATAATTGGTTTATTAGAAATGTCTTCAATAATTCACAGCAATGTATCTGATTGCTGTCCGGTGCATCCACCACAATTGAAGAGTTGACACGTACGTTCGAACTTATCGTGTTCTGACAAGGAAAGGTACGAAACTTGACGCATTTTGCTATAAGAAAAAACGAGACAAGTGCACTTGATACTTTTCACCTGTTCACTTTAATACAAAACTTTTCAGATGTCTATACAGGCCCAACGATTTTGTCCATAAGTAAAAAGTAAGTTAAAGGTCGTATGGAATTGTTGCCGGGGAAAACCAATGGGGTAGGTTCAGTCATCTAGTCGGAATGGATGTTCTTCTTCCTCACACTTCGGCCCCTTTTCTTGCAGATATTTGAGATTTGTGACGCATGTGTATATGTGGTGTATTTTTCCCATTGGCTTTTGGGCCGTGCCCCTGCCCCTTCAGCCCTCTCCAAGAGTGGAGTGTCAGTTATGACGATACGGACGTAAGGGCAACCCAACATCCAGTCCTCGAACGGAGAAGATCAAGACCCCGACGGGAATCGAACCTGGACCCCCTCACTTAGCAATCCGCCGCGCTGACCGCGCAGCTACCGAGGCGGAAATGGAGAGTTCAGAACATGGTTTACTTCCCCTTGAATATGAACTTAGTGTTGTTTTAGCAGCTTGATTTTCATTATCCTAACTCGTTACATATCTACATCTACATCTACATCCATACTCCGCAAGCCAGCTGACGGTGTGTGGCGGAGGGTACTTTGAGTACCTCAATCGGTTCTCCCTTCTAGTCCAGTCTCGTATTGTTCGTGGGAAGAACGATTGTCGGTACTCCTCTGTGTGGGCTCTAATCTCTCTGATTCTATCCTCATGGTTGAAATGAAATGTGTGTGAAATCTTATGGGACTTAACTGCTAAGGTCATCAGTCCCTAAGCTTACACACTACTTAACCGAAATTATTCTAAGGACAAACACACACACCCATGCCCGAGGGAGGACTCGAACCTCCGCCGGGACCAGCCGCACAGTCCATGACTGCAGCGCCCTAGACCGCTCGGCTAATCCCGCGCGGCCATCCTCATGGTCTCCTCGCAATATATACGTAGGAGAGAGCAATATACTGCTTGAATCCTCACTGAAGGTATGTTCTCGAAACTTCAACAAAAGCCCTTACCGAGGTACTGGGCGTCTCTCCTGCAGAGTCTTCCACTGGAATTTATCTGTCATCTCCGTAACGCTTTCGCGATTACTATATGATCCTGTAACGAAGCGCGCTGCTCTCCGTTGCATCTTCTCTATCTCTTCTATCAACCCTATCTGGTACGGATCCCACACCGGTGAGCAGTATTCAAGCAGTGGTCGAAAAAGTGTAGTGTAACCCACTTCCTTTATTTTCAGACTGCATTTCCTATTCAAGCATTATACAAATACCAGGTTGCAACTAGAGAAAGAACCCGCCAAGAACTTATTGCCTGTGACTGAAAGCAGTGATCTAATAGGGGATTGTTACAACGTAGACCTACCTTGGATGACATGAAGTCCAGCCACACATTCCCGACCTTTTAACCTACCTACCCTTATCTGTGATGCAGTTGCTCTTACGCTGAGATCCTGTATGCGAACCTGATTCAACTTTGTCTGAATACGACATTGCTCCAGATATGGTCTTTGCACCAATTAAGTAAAAAAGGAACTAATCAGATAAAATCAAATATATTATTGAAGCCCTTTGTCCTCCATTTACGTTGATGTACGTACATGTGGCACAACATTCATGCAACGTTGACGTAGTAGTCATTAGGATTCAAGGAGCTTGGGCGACAGAAACTTATTCCGTTTCACAAGAAAACTCAGACCTATTGGATTAGCTACCTGCTCATGACAACGCAATCACCACTTCGCTAGGCAACACTTAGACATGAACTACCAAGATGTTTTGAGAGCCATGAGTCACGCCATTTCTTCAAGCCACAAAATACGCTAACTTCATAGTCGTAACCAGAAGACCACCATCGACAAAACTGTCGCAATACTGGGCCAGCACACTTGGCCAGCACGCAAGTAGGTAATCAGTGTCACCAAACTTACCGACATTCAGTTAAGTGATGACCTATAATGTCAATCAATCTGCGTCGTTCTAAGTTTGCAGACACTGGCACAATCAAAAATGGACTATGAAGCACCAATTAGAAACAACACTTGACGGTATGTCAACACCAAAAGAAGATATACAAAGCATATGACGTAACTAAGGTGATCTGTCATCTGACGTAGGTCCGACCTCGGCAAAGCCCCGATGCGTTCTTCTCTAGGCCATGGTCTGTCACTCCTCCCTATAACATTCTGGGCCTCTGCGACGTCAGTCAAACCACTTTGCTAATAATTTTCCTATCACAATTGTAGTGTTCTACATCGGTTCCGCCAGTGGAAACTCTTCCCGAATACTATGTGAAATAATTCTCCCTTCATTCTTGTTCTCCTAAAATGTGTTTTTCGTCTGGTCTGTTTTTCTTTCCTTGGTCGACCGTGCCTTGGACTCGTCCAGGTGCTTGTTGCTGAGGGGTGTCTGCCCTTGCAAATTGCGTCTGGAGTTTAGTTTGTGCGTTTCGTATACTATAATTGCTTCCCGAGAACATTCCGTCGCCGTGCTCTATATGCCGCTGTGACAATTTGATGTCCCTGGGCTCTCTCTCGTTGCAACTCGCGACAATGGTTACCTTCGGTCTCTGGACGCTAAGATGAATTCTTTTTTCAGCACTATATTAAAATTAAAATATCTCTAGACCCGTAACTCGGATCATCATATGGTATTCACCAGATGTTCTTAAATAAACTACCACTTGCAGATACCGCCTGTTCCACCCTCTTTCTCCTATTACTCGATTCTTATGCTTACAGAAACAAGTCCATCGTCAATGAGTAAAGTTAATGATTGTAACTATCACTCCAGGTGAATGTATAGTGTAGTGTCATGTTTGCGTTGTGAAGTGATGAGAGAAGGAAGAAGGTGAAATCCCGTGTTGGCATTTAACACATTCTTCTCGAACAACGCCATGGGGATCGCCAAGCTTAACACCCCCGTCTAAGGGTACAGATATCAACCAGACAGATCTAACCTGCCCTTAGTCATCTTGGCTCTATGGACTAGCGTGGATGACATGGGGATGCTCCACATTACAAACAGGAAGCAGTTTGATGCCTTTAGTTTAGGAATGGAAGGTAGTCAGTCGAGCCTGAGCAGACCTGCAGGGCAAGTCCGGGGTGCTTGCACCTGTAAAAGTGAGTAATTTGAAAACAGGATTAATTCTGTAACAGAGGAAAGTGTATTCGGTTCAAAGGCGATCAGTAAATAGCGAACAGTAATCGCTAACTCTGAAGAACTGTGTAAGTGAATGATTGGCACTGCCAAAGGAGTGCGCTTAGGACATATTGCTTGGGTATGAGTACAATTATTAGTAGAGTAGGTAAAATAATGCAGCTAGATATGAGGAAAAACTGTGAAATAAATGCTAGTAAGGGGACTTCTTATTCATGATAACCAAAACAAAATAAATAATTACTTAAACATTTCTCGGCTATTTTCTGTAAAATTAATAGTACAGTTTAGAGCCCAGTCAAGGATGTGAAAATGGCACAACCAAAAGAAAAGAGTTAAGAGAACATGGAACAAATGGTACTGTGGGTACATGAAACAAATTGTTCTAAGCATTTTATCTAGCATAAAAGCGTTAATATTGAGAGATAATGTTAAAATTTATTAAAAGATGATACTCAGTACAAAAAATAATTAAAAGAAAAACAGTTTCTTCACGGTTCACTAACAAAGTTTATGGTGACCACCAAGTGATTCATTAACCACAAGTTAGCAAAATCCTGTAACGGAAGACAATGAATCTCGAAGTAATTTTTCAGACTGTTGGAAACCTAGTGGTTTTCTTTATGTGTTGGGTTGTAACTTAGGCCTAATTGGAGTATAAGTAATAATCATCCTGCAATGAATATAAATACGAAATCAGATGTTTCAAAAAAGATTCTACTGTATAACAATTTTTCGTCTTTTTTTCTGGATTTGTTACCTTTTCTTTGTAAGTTCACGATATGTTACTCTCTGCATATGACAGTGTTCCCTTGATCCATGACTCATTGGGAATGGCAAGAAGGCTTTTGTCAAATACCCCAAGGGCGAGGTATTTCGCTACACCTCCCATACCCTGTAATTCTTAAATTTATTTTTCAATATATCTTAAGAATTACATAAAACGCCGTAGATAAGTATAATTTTTCAAATCACGAAAAGGTTCTGAAATAAACCGAATGAAATGCTCTTTATCATCCCGATTTGGCTGTTCTACAAACTAAAGAAGCTATAAAATTTCAGTAACGGCCCGTAATGTTATTCTTGGTGTAGCGTGACAGGACATTTTATTGGTTTTACTCACAATATACAGAAAATAGCGTAAGTAATAAGCAAAAAACTAATGTGATACAAGCACTGATTGTCCAGTGGCGCGTGCTTGAAATAACTTTCTGTGAGATAGACAACAGTAAACGTTACATAAGGAAGGAAGATTCGAAACAGTAACAATCCTAAGCGAAAAGAATGTAACTGCAAAACCTTACAAATAATAATCTTCACTACTTCTTCCAAAATACTTCAACTTAGTTCAAGATACTTTGTTCAGGAACTGTGTCGTATATTTCATTAAATGTTTCTCTATCTACCTAACGATATGAAGTCATTTGCTCTGTGTACAGGTTCAGTCCCCAGCGCTTAGCGTCACCTGCTAAGAAACTGATCACTACATTTATTTTTTACTGATTTCACAAGAAGTCAGGAAAAAATCCCTTGCAATTCTTTATAAAATCTAACCGACACCAACCACTATGTTTCATGGCGGGATCGAAACATTGCTCGCCTTCCAATAATTTATTAACTGGTGTCACATTACCAACAACACCAGGTGTAACTCTTATTTTCTTTCCAAGCCCAAATTTTTTCTTGAATTTGCGAAGTGTTGTTGTCATACTTCTGTTCGCAATCGGTCACTTCCTTATCCAAAACTTTGTCGGTGTCAGAAACAGTTTTCCTCAACTGTGAGATTTTATTTTGGCATACATCAACAATTTCTGTTTCCAACCAAAAACTTGTTCGCCTACTTTTGTGACTGCTAAAGGTTTCACTTTCTCTTGCATATTTAAATTTCAACTTGGAAACTTTCATTAATATCGTTAACTTGTCCCTGCAGTACTCGACATACCCACTATTTCTTCTACTTTTTCAATATGCCTGCTAATTTTAACAACGTGTGTCTTAAGTTAACCATTAAAGCTACTGATTTAATGCGCCCTAAATTCCATGGGCTCTAGATGCGTAGGCGGCTGGGGAAACGTGACGAAAGCGGCAGTGGTGGGGGTCGCTCAGTGCTTTGAAGGAGAAACGTCGTTCCAAACTGAAGCCTACGCTCATTTTTTTTTTTTAAATATTAAGTGCAACCCCCCCCCCCCCCTCCCACCCTCACGCTCACATTTGAATGGCGACTATTAAAAAGATCTGCTGTCACCTATGCTTTTGTCAGTATCTAAAAAGAATTCCGCCGAAAATGTAGCGATTTATTTTCGCCTGGATTCTTAACCACTTGTAATTTTTAGAGAAGCATCATGTGTGGCGAACTTCGAGTAAAACCTGCACATTTGTCTGGCTATCATGTCAAAATTTGCTTATTTTGCCAAAGCACAGCGGCGTTTAAACTGTCTCACCTCGCTAACATGTTGTGCAGACACAAATGCGAGAGATTTCTGAAACAGTGATTTATTAACTTTATTAAATGAGGAACTCAGGAAAATAAAGTCAGTCCTCTGCACTAGAAAAACCTGTAATGTCTTAACGTATGTTGTTCCAAAACCCATAGCATTTCTTGTTTCACTAGCTATCGACGGCCATTAAAAATTACATTCTTTCACCAAGAAAGTCTATAGTTATTGGAATAACACGGTAGATAATGAAGTTTTATATAAAAACGATATGGTAAAATACTCCCGTCTTTGCATGCTATTATTAGCCAAAATCTCATTTCTAAATCTGAAACCGTTTATGAAATATGAGGAATGTTGTGGATATCTCGCACTGGATTAATCGCTGGCTCGGCGTGATAGCAAGCGAGTGTGCTACATCCGATCAATTTTCTCGAGATTGGTGACAAGTAGATACCTCTAACGAAGTCTACAGAAAAATTCAGTATGTTACCTACATTTCATTCGCAACATGCAATATGCAACCAAACGCAAAATCATAGCGGCCCTTATTTTTCATTGCACACTTATCCGAATTTTGCGCAGTGTCTTACTTTTGCGTAAATATCACGATAACTATGACCATTAATGAAATTATGGGCACATCATCATGAACCTAACATATAAAGGTATCAGAAGGGCAAAAATGACATTTTTTACCGAATAATTTCTGTAAAATCGATTCTGTCATCGCTTACTGGCCGAAAGGTGGAAAACCCTTACCGGCCTCCCTTTCCAAACAAACGAATGAACTCGCCCAGCGCTTTGGGCGAAAGATGCTCGCTGCGCATCGGCCACCGTATCATGTACGAGCTATACCACTAATATGAGTTTTGAGTTGACTGTCTACACCATTAATCTGAGTGCCAATACTGCAAACTTGCTCCGCGATTCGTTTGGATAAAAGTTGAAACAGGTGTTTCACGTTAAAGTTTTTCCGCTGTCCTGTTCTACCGAACCGTAGTCATCTGAATCCACCTCACATGTCTCATTCGGTTCTTTCTTTATTTGTGGCGAACTTAACATGTCAACTAATTCGTTCGCATAACCGCTATCACCTACAACATCCTCATCATTTGCGTCGTCTTTCTTTTCCTGTTTAATTTGGGACGGCCTCAGATTTGGATTTCTTTATCTACATTCTCGTGATATTGTGTGTACGGTAATAGTATTCTGCTGGCGCCATCTGTTTTCTGATCACCTGAGCTACTATCTATGTCCACAGCGTTCCTCATCACGCCCTTCGCCACTTCTTTCTGTTCGCTTAGGTTTGTTACTGTTTCGAATCTTACTTCCTTATGTAACGTTTAATGTTGTCTATCTTACAGAAATTTATTTCAAGCTCGCGCCGCTGAACATTCTGTGCTAGTTTTTTGCTTATTACTTATGCTATTTGCTGTATATTGTGAATGAAACCAATGAAATGAAATGTTCTGTCACGCTGCACCAAGAGCAACATTACCGGCTGTTACCAAATTAGCAGTCGCCGATAACGTTAATCTTCTGTGAAGGATTTAGCCTGACCGTGACTGTACCCAACGACAAGGGGTCGGAATATAATTTCGTAATCACGAAGTAAGTGAAACAGTAACAACAGCAAAGCAAACGAGTTTTGACCTCATGTTCTACTAATACGAAAGTAAACTGTAATTATATATTAATACTCGGTTCACCTAAGAACACTAACTCCACTTTATACCCTAACTAAACTCTTCTAAGACAGTTACTCTTATTATTATGGAGCAACTTGCTGTAGCAAACAATAGTACAGCTAAGCCTTATGCAGAACATAGAATGGCCGCCGGCCGGTGTGGCCGAGCGATTCTAGGCGCTTCAGTCTGGAACCGTGCGACCGCTACGGTCGCAGGTTCGAATCCTGCCTCGGGCATGGATGTGTGTGATGCCCTTAGGTTAGTTAGGTTTAAGTAGTTCTACGTTCTAGGTGCCTGATGACCTCAGATGTTAAGTCCCATAGTGCTCAGAGCCATTTGAACCATTTCATAGAATGGCCAATAAATGCGGTAGTACACGCTGTCTCACAATAACACTTACTATTGGCAAAAAGTACAGTGCAGTATAACGAGCAAATGCAGAATGGCATATGTACCTACTAACAAAGACTGACTGGCAATAGCATGAACTACTATTACTTTAATTAACTACCCAAAATAAGGATATCACACACATCCATGTCCGAGGCAGGATTCGAACTTGCGACCGTAGCGGTCGCGCGGTTCCAGACTGTAGCGCCTAGAACCGCTCGGCCACTCTGGTCGGGTACCACAAAAAGTTCATGTTTTGTCACAGTACTGATTACTATGGGCTTCATAAATTTGCTCATGAAGTTACTCTATACAAATGGGCAGTACAAGTACTATTTATAAAAAATTTGGTGCAGAATAAAAATGATTGTACTGATTGCTACACTTTATTTGAAGGAGCCCTTACTTTCATTTATCACATAAGTTAAATAGCTTATGGGGTCCCTTAAACTGGAATGGTTTGCAGAATGTTCCATCTAAAGCTAATTTACATGCTTGAAATCTCTTCTTGCCTCAGTTTACACATCCCAACTAACAAAAATAGCTGACCAAGCCTGCCACTGACCACCCAGAACCAGTCAGAACTCGAGTTAGCACTCGTCACAAAGGAATCAAGCGAATTGCGCGTCAAGTCCACCTTTTCCAGTCCCGCCAAACTACTTCCGTAGTAGTGGGGCTTTACTACAGGTTTTTCATTTAGTTTCCGTACTTACGGACCAGTAAAATGTACAGAGGTTTTACAAATTATTACATTCCCAGAGTATTACACATAAAACCAGATCTAGATTTACAATATAATTTCTTCAAACGCAAGAATAATTAACATACCTATTACAGATTTTCACAACCAAAGATCTTGACTATGCACATACACTAGGGTACAATGTCAGCAGAGAACTTATATGGAATATACAAAAATTAGTCAATTATTGGTGTTACACGCTGTCAGGGTGAAAATGTTTCAGTCATTCATTCCTAGATGATGCGTAGTCTTTGTGCCAAGCAGTGCTTTGCTCTGGAGTTCCAAACGACATACGGCAATATCTTCTCCCTTTACTTGATGCTCCGCGTGGAATGGTTTGAAGATATAACACACAAGTTTTTGGTGCGTGGACGCAACTTTTTGAGCTTCGACAGAGATTTTGCAATTATAGATAACCTAAGAAACGTAAGCAAGGAATTTTTCCCCAAGATTCACACAAGGTTCATCATTCAGCTAGGACTATGACACCCATTCCGCGTAATTCCGGGGCGTACAACAAATTTCTTTTATTTTAAGGAAGTTTACGAAATATTGTTATCAATGCTGCCGCATAAGGTCTTCAACTGTGGTATAATCAAAAATTCTTACTTTGAAACAAAAGAATGGAAAAATGTCAATGTATTCAGAAGAGGAAAACCGTGGCTGATGTGTTCCGTGTTTATCAGTTGCAAAACGAAAAGATCTCTTGATGATGTCGCTATTTCATCCTCACATTGCAATATATGAGCACAACAATGGAGTTTTGTGAGAACTGGAAGTCAATACTGAGAGACTTGTCACGTTCATTTAATTTTGTTACTCTTTTGCAAAAAGTTTAATATCCAAGAGAAGTGATTTTTGTTAACTACAGTTTGTAATGATACATGAATGGATATCGTTAGCTTTCCACAAAATCAGATTGCGTTTTATGAGTTGGCAACGCGTATTTAGAATGGACCATCTGTCCGAAAGAGAGCACCAGAGTTAAAGTGAGTTAGATGTAAGCATATGCGACCTAGCAGCAATAGTACGGAAAAAAGCAGAGTGATATCACGTGTTATGAACTGTACTGAAGGTTAGTATCACCTAGCGATGAAAGTATAAAGCAGTATAACTTATTGTTTCCGTGTTGTAAGTACAATGTATTAGTTATTAAAATATCTAATGTTGAGATTTTTAAATATAAAACAAAGAACTACATAACATTTTAAATATCATTATGTATAGAGAGAGAAATGGCTAGGAATAATCAGCGGTGACGTAAGTCAGGACAAAGGATGCTACGCGATCCTGCATTTTTCATTAGTCATAGTAGTAGTCTAGCAGAATAGTTGTTATGTTTTCTGCTTCTAAGAATCACGATGGAAAATTGCTTTTGTAAAAATGAGTGATTAGAATTTATAGTACCTCGGACCACTGTATTAATACCGCTACTTGTGAAAAAGTTGCACATCATCGAAGTGGAGTAAGTGCGGTTACGTTCTTCATATAAAGAAAAGCCATTATTACAGCGGTGATATGGACATCGAAAGACTTCTAGTGGATCCCTCGCTGGTGTTTCATACTAAGTATTCAGCAGCTTGTATGCGGTGCAAGCTATCTTCAAGAGCAATAAGTTTAACTGGTACAGGCGTTTGGGAATTTAGTATCGTTTTCAACAGAATGCTCACTACAGCAATTGAACATTTAGCTATTTTAATTCTGATTGGTATTAGAATTTGTGAACAATTTGCGCAACAGCTATTATTGAAAGTTCAATTGTGAGCCAGTCCTTGTCCATAGGACACATGAATTTTTTGAATAATTATTTCATTATTACCAGGATAGTGTAGTACGTGTTTTTGTGTACAAAGTATGAGTGATTCGAAGTTTGTTTCCTTCGAATAATATCTTTTTCCATATACATCAGTTATTAAAGCAAATTTGTCCAACACCAGAAGATGGTAATGAAACATATGCATAAATATCTAGCTTTTTCCACTCTTGGAGACTATGCCAAGAGGTTGTCTTCAAAAGATAATGTGCCAAAAATCTCTGTCATAAAACAGGCACTGTGGTGATAAACATCAGTGAAACAGTACATTTGTTTTTTCGTGTGACGAAATGCAAGTGTTTTTTTAAGTACACAAACATTTAGTTAAAATTACGTTCACTCATTTAACTACAGTAGAACCACTCTAGTCCTATATCGAATGGTTCGACTCCCCGCTTAGTCTGACGATCCCATTTCCGGTATTTGTTTGGACTTGTCAGTGACTCATCGTCTGCGATATTGATCTGTATTATCGGAGTAGACTTGCAAATTGGATTCAAAACTTTCTTGCAGGTAGAACTCAAGACGTCGCTCCTAGTACCGTTGCTGTTAAAAATATATAAAAGATCTAGTAGAAGGCGTCGGACGCTCTTTAAGGCTATTCGCAGATGATGAACTTGTCTACACCAAAGTAGAAACCTCAGAAGATAGTAAGAATTTGCAGAACGACCTGCAGAGTATTCGCGAATGGTGCAGTTGAACCTGAACGTAAAGAAATGTAACGTACTGCGCATAGACAGAAAAATAAATCCACTTCTGCAGGCTTGCACTATTGATAACAAATAGCTGGAGACAGCGTCTGCTGTAAAATATCTAGGCATAACTACCCAGAGAGACCACATAAAACGGATATTGTGAAAAGCACATACCAGATTCAGATTCATCGGAAGAATCTTAAGGAAATGTAACTCATCCACGAAAGAAGTGGCTTCTAAAATGCTTGTTCGCCCGATTCTTGAGTATTTTTCAACGAAGAACTGCGCGTTTCGTCACGGGATAGTTTTAACTGGCGAGAGAGCGTTACCGAGATGCGACCCAAGCTCCGCTGGCAGAAGTTACAAGAGAGACGTTGTGCAACACGAAGACATTTACTATTGAAATTTCGGGACAGCGCTTTTCAGGAAGAGTCGGACAACGTATTACCTTCCCCCCCCCCCCCCCCCCCCGCCCCCCCATATACCTCGTGTATTGACCATTAGGAGAAAATTCGAAAAATTAGAGCCAATGCAGAGGATTACTGACAATAATTCTTCCCACACACTACTGGCGAGTGGAACAGGGTTGGAGAGATCAGATAGTGCTACCGAAAGTACCCTCCAGTTCAATCAGTTTTAGTATGAAAAAGCTTCTTTCTAGCTCCACCAGTGAGTGTTACTCACCCGTTGAATAAACCAGTAACAGTATTCTTCTTACATATCAAAGTTTGTGAAACTAAATTATGGCATCAACTAAATATAAACATGTGACACTATCTTTAACGGAGAATCTGAAAGTACTTGTAAGGTTATTAAGGCGAGTCTCTTCAAAGGAAGTCAAAGTCACGCAGGTGTGGGCGAAATAACTGTTTTTTAAGGGCTGGAGAAAAATTAGGAAAATTCTTGAAAGTCACACAATGACGACTGATGATGTGAATGAACTGAAAATATACAAAACTTGGAAGAACCGTAAAAGTGTAATTCTATACACTGTTTTGTGGGTGTGTTTTGAGCAGGTGAGAAGAAAAATAGCTCCCCGTCACCTACACCAATCATAAAACAAACGACACTTATTTCGTATGAAAAATTAGATGGAGAAAATGAAATTTTACAGCAAGTGAAAGCTAGCTATATCGGTGGAAAAAAGACATGGCTGTCGAAAGATAATTAATTCCAGCGAGAAGCTATTTGCTGGCGAGACTGTTCCTAATGGATTAGTGCTGGGATTCGAAAACAGTTGAAGAGCGTAAGCTGTTCCCTGATCAAATGAACAACATTCGTGAGACTGATTTAAACTACAGAATCCTCCATAGAAGAACGCTTGTTGCACAACGTGAGTCAGTTGTGTGTCAGCGTGGTACTGTAATAAGTTGTATACAGCTGTTAAAATTTTGCCGGCCGGGGTGGCCGAGCGGTTCTAGGCACTACAGTCTGGAACCGCGCGACCGCTACGGTCACAGGTTCGAATCCTGTCTCGGGCATGGATGTGTGTGATGTCCTTAGGTTAGTTAGGTTTAAGCAGTTCGAAGTTCTAGGGGACTGATGACCTCAGAAGTTAAGTCCCATAGTGCTCAGAGCCATTTGACCCATTTTGTTAAAATTTCACTCACAGTAAGAACGTATTATTGTACAATAGACAGTATTTTACACTACAGACACTATGGTACGTTACACTTATGTGTAAGATTTTTCAGTGTGTCAACATTTTCTTTTCGCTCTGTTGCTATTTTAACATGCAGTAATATTTTAGACAGTACATACAGTGGAAAATTAAAGTTATTCATACTGTATTGTTAAGGGTCAATAAACGTGTTCGTCTGATAATCGAAGCTGTTTTGCGTTCCACCCATGCTCCCGGTCCCGTAGGGGACAGCTTAGCGCGACTTTATTGTATTTTCATATCATCGTGATAAAGTTAAGTTCTGGTCGCAGTTTCACACTGTAATAACCAATAAATATCTAGGGGACTGATGACCTCAGAAGTTAAGTCCCATAGTGCTCAGAGCCATTTGACCCATTTTGTTAAAATTTCACTCACAGTAAGAACGTATTATTGTACAATAGACAGTATTTTACACTACAGACACTATGGTACGTTACACTTATGTGTAAGATTTTTCAGTGTGTCAACATTTTCTTTTCGCTCTGTTGCTATTTTAACATGCAGTAATATTTTAGACAGTACATACAGTGGAAAATTAAAGTTATTCATACTGTATTGTTAAGGGTCAATAAACGTGTTCGTCTGATAATCGAAGCTGTTTTGCGTTCCACCCATGCTCCCGGTCCCGTAGGGGACAGCTTAGCGCGACTTTATTGTATTTTCATATCATCGTGATAAAGTTAAGTTCTGGTCGCAGTTTCACACTGTGATAACCAATAAATAAAAGTATTACAACTTTCTGATTGAAACACCAACCACCATAGTGTGTACTGAGACTTCGGCTCTATGCAGGTTAAATGTGTAATTAAACTTTGAATATTAATTATGCATACATATGGTACATAGGGAAGTGTCTTACATGTTTTTACGATTTGTATGATTATAAGTGTAGACAGAAACAAGTGATTTATTTATGTTGTAATATGTTAAGGTTCATTTAACAGTCATCTCAAAATAATGAAAAAATTGACAATACAGATAACACTTTCTCGTTTATGCAACAGATACCATCTTCATACAGTTAAGGGTAACCAGCCATTGACCTTCTTCTTATAAGCTCTTACGGGACTAGGTAAGACTGTCTGCCGCGAGTAATGAGTGTAATGAGCAGGGGCACTACGAATGTAGTGTGTGAGTGTGGCAAAAGTGGGTCTCACGGGGCGCGTGCAAGGAATAAATCCCTACACTCGCATTGTCTTCTGTGTCGTCGGTGGCTCAGATGGATAGAGCGTCTGCAATGTAAGCAAGAGGTCCCGTGTTCGAGCCCAGGTCGAGGCACGCATTTTCAACTGTTCCCGTTGATGTATATCAACCCCTGTCGACAGCTTAGGATCATGATTTAATTATCATTTCGAAATTGTAATCAGTCATATTTATTTGTGTTGTAGCTTGTGTACACAATCGTGCAACGAAAAGCATTTTGGTAAACATATCACTAAGCAGCTTCAGCACACGATTGTTTTCTTTCCTGAGCAGCTTCCGCACACGATTGTTATCTTTCCTATGTCAGATGCCGCATGGTCAACAACGCTGGTCATTGCTAATTGCTTAGGACTAATTAGTAGAAAAGGGACGATAGCATCGCATGTTCCACTAGTTAGAACATTATTGCTGTATTTATGTACTTGTGTTATCACAAATAAAACATAGTACGATACTGCAGTGCCTGTCATTCCAAATTACGACGCAAAGTATCTTTAACATGCACACGTGGATGGAAGTTGGGATCTGGTCGTGAGTCGTGCTTGGCTAGCCAGATAGTAAGGTGACTCCCGCGATAAGCGGAAAATCTGGGTTCGAGTCCCTGTCCGATCCAAATCTTCTTTGTCGCCATTCCATTCGACAGCTGATGCTTGTCCATATTCGCAATGCGAATATATTTAATGTAAAATGTAGTACATCAGTATTAATGACACTTAAAGCAAAAACATTCATATTGGCACTTATAATCAGTCAGTTTCCTGGAATGGCACCTACAAGGCTGTTAAGAAGATATTTCACAGCGATGAAGTAAGCAGAATAATTCTGTAGTACAGATTAAGTTCTCAATTTTAGGAAGCAAATAAGTAATGTAAAAAAAGGAGCTACATGGTTTTTTGATTCTTCTGATGTATGCTGAGATTTATGCCTTAGAATTGATATTTCCGCTCTTCAAATATGTACGACAAGAAGTTCTCCAATCAAGAAGCAACAGTTTGCCATCAGAATGTACATAACTTACTTTACTCCAAAATGTACCGACAAGATGATGCCATTTCGACATCTACAATCCAACAGCCACCTCCAAGTGTGTGCCGGGAAGCATTTCTCCTCTTCTCTGTCCCATTCACGAACAGTGAGAGAGGACAAGAGCTCTTAGCAATCGTCCATGTGCATTTCACTTTCTGTGATTCTCTCGTCGTGCTCATTTCGGGAAATATACGGGGGAATAAGGTATATCTAACACCCCTCGGAACGTACGCGATCCCGATTTCAACCACAAACTTCTCCCAGGCACAACATATCTCTCGTAGGTCTACTGGAGTTCCTTCAGTAAAGGTTGCGCAAGATAACATGGCCCAGCACAGAAGCGGATTCTCGTCCTGGCCGCTGGCCGAGTCCACTCATTTGTTCTGAAGAGGAGACCACTTCAGTTGCATACCTGCTGAGCTAGCTGTAAGCTTCGCCAGGTAACGTAGCTACCTCAATAAATACACTGGGCAACAAAATTATGCTTATTGTGTGTTAAATGAAATCTGACTGTTGATTTTTGGAGTTTTGTCTGGTGATTTCAAATTTGTTAACAGTTTTTTTTATATTACGCATAGATGTTTTAACAGATAAATTTCAATTCATTGAAATTATAAATTTATTTAGTGCCGAAAAAAATTAGATTTTTCTGTACAGTGCCTAGAATGTACATTGCTGAGAATTTCTGCGGTACCTGTCTTGAGGATCACCCCTTTTGAGAGTCCAACTGCACTCAGGTAATTTCTCTGGGCTCTGTTTATTTCTGTAACTGGTTTCCATTATAGATACTTCGTGATGGAAACGTTCCCATGTTCGTTACTTACGCTGCCAAGGTTTGAGGAGAATAAGTTTAAACGTGAGTGCAAGAAACGGAGTTTTAGAGACATCTTATAATCAAGTTTCGTATAATTCTCAATAAGGTGACTAATACGTTCTCCGTAGTTATCAGGCTTATGGTTTCCCAGAAAGATTTTTACAACGCTTTGGAACGATATCCACGCATCTCTTTCAGCTTCATTGAAACCTACATCGAATGCAGGATCATTCATTAATTCCATTATTTGTGGACCAATAAATATGCCCTCTCTGATCTTGGCGTCACTGATCCTAGGGAATTTGGTTTTGAGGAACTTAAAACCTTTGCCAGTACGATCCATTGCTTTGACAAAATTCTTGATCAACCCCAGCTTGGCGTTTAGTGGTTGAAAATAAATATTCTCTGGCTTCACAAGTGGTTGATAAATTACATTTTTCGTCCCAACAGTGAGAGTTTCTTTCGGTAGCTATTGTTTCGGAATTTAGTGGTTTTTTTCTATCGCCGCTGTCCCACTCACAAAGTAAACAACAGAACTTTTTATATCCTAGTTGTAACTCAAGAAGCAGGGCTACCACCTTCAGACCACCACATACATACCATTCATAGTTATCATATTTTACACTGTTCAGCACAAGCTTCATGTTCTAATATGATTCCTTCACATATGCAGTATACGCAAGAGTGATCGAATGATATTGGTTGTCATTGTGCATGAGGATTGCTTTGAAATTAAGCTTGGCAGAAGCAATTAAATGTCACCATTCATTGGGGTTGTACGGATCCCCCATAACTTCAAATAAACTTTCCACCTCATTAAAGTACACCAAGTTATGTGTTGTTGTCTTTATGAAAAAGACATACCTTCGCACAATTTTTTTTTTTTTTTTTTGTAAGTCAGCGTCACGAACCAGATCGTTTAATTCAGACTATGTAGCCATACGAAGTTCAGTTGAAATATTTGTGTCGAAAAACAATGGAGCCGGCACTTCACTAGCGGAGTGTAGCTCAGCCTCGAAAAATTCATCATCTTTGGTCTCATCAACAACTATACTTCACGTTTCTGATGTTTGAGTAATGTTCAGGCCTGCACTGTGAGGCACAGCCCTTCTAGCGGAAGAAAGATAAGGATAATGATCAGTGTGCCTGGTTTTCACTGTTACTGCAGAGTGGTTCTGTGGTTCTCTCCAAACAACGGGAGTGCCAAATGGCGTTTGACGAGATCCAGTTTTCAAAATGGTTCAAATGGCTCTGAGCACTATGCACTATGGGACTCAACTGCTGAGGTCATAAGTACCCTAGATCTTAGAACTACTTAAACCTAACCTAACCTAAGGACAACACACACATACATGCCCGAGGCAGGATTCGAACCTGCGACCGTAGCGGTCGCGCGGTTCCAGACTGTAGCGCCAGAACCGCTCGGCCACCAGCGGCCGGCTCCAGTTTTCAGCTACTTATTTAACAGCGTCACACATGAAGAACAACATATGTGTGGGGCCCGGTATTTACCCTGGTTTTACAGCTAAAATAAAGTTAATATGATTTTCTTAACAGTGGGGTTGCCGGCCGGAGTGGTCGAGCGGTTCTAGGCGCTTCAGTCTGGAACCGCGCGACCGCTACGGTCGCAGGTTCGAATCCTGCCTCTGCCATGGATGTGTGTGATGTCCTTAGGTTAGTTAGCTTTAAGTAGTTCTAAGTTCTAGGGGACTGATGACTTCAGATGTTAAGTCCCATAGTGGTCAGAGCCATTTTTTTGAACAGTGGGGTTACATTTCTCATTTGAGATTTACAAGTTACCTCTCCACAGATTTAACAAAAACTGTTTTGCTGGTTAACACATGAAAGGGGCATACAAACGCAGTATATAAAAGTACAAAACAATAAAATTCTGGGAAGTTCTTAATCACACTTGTTAACGAAGTTGACAATATAACAAACACAGAAGGTTTTTGATTTCACTGATATACGCTACTGGTTAAATATTCTTCTAACAAGATATAACAGAAACAATTGTTAGCATGCGATAATAAATAATTTAGCTTCAAATAACAGAAACATACGTCATTTATCTTAAAATAAATTCACATTGTGATAATAACTGGAGCCCAGTAGGGCGATTCTAACGTCATTTTCAAAATTATCAGACCAAATGAATTACAAAAAATTGGAGGGCAATGGAGCAACAACTTCATAACATAATCAGTAGACCAAAATACACAACAATTAATGAAAGTTTCTCATTTAACTAAATCACTGTTTCTCAGTGCTATAGATGTTTGTCGCCTATGGCGGTCTCGTTGCTATCGCTGTACTACACAGCACGGCATCGCAGTCTCCACACCCCGTAGGTGCAGGGAAAGTGTTTCGTACATGAGACTGAGTGCTGTGTCACAAACTCAGTGTTGGATGAAGCAGCTGGAAAAGTACAAAACCCACTGAAAAGTGTTCTGGAAAACGTTGCAACAGCCACTGGTGTGTCCCATCGCACAATAAAGAGATGAAGGTGGGGGAAAACGTAGCTTCAGCTGGTTTCCAATGCTTCCCTACTCCAGAAAAAACGCGGAAGAAGGAAAAGAAAATTTACATTTAGAAAATTTTGATGGACAGGTTGTCAGGAGCGATATGAAATGAAATGAGCACGTCACGTTGGTTGTTGGGAAGCCAAATGCTCGACTTCGTTTTATTGGGAGAATTTTAGGAAAGTATGGTACATCTATAAGGGAGATGTCATATACAACACTAGTGCGACCCATTCCTGAGTACTGCCTCAATGTTTGGGATCCACACCAGGTCGGATTGAGTGAAGTATTGAAGCAATTCAGACGCATGCTACCAGATGTATTAACGGTAAGTTCGATCAGCATGCAGATAATACAGATATGCTGCGGGAACTCAAAGGGTAATGTGTGGAGGGAGGCACTATTGCAGGCTTTAGAGAACTGGCATTTTTGGCCAACTATAGATCGATTCTGCTGCCGCCAACGTGCTTTTCGTGTTAAGGATAACGAAGATAAGATGAAACTGGGCCTGTGAGGATGCTTATTGATAGTGGTTTTCCTCTCAATCTATTTGCGAGTAGAACGTGAAAGGAAAAGACTAGCCAAAAAATAAAAAAAATAAATAAAAGAAATACACCTTCTCGTTCTAGTACACAAAGGGAAATACAGTATATCACGTGAATCTATATTTGCGCAGAATAAAAGAAATTTATTCTTACTTTGAAAATAAGTGACTGATTCTTCTTCAGGAAGAAAATAAGGTTTTGTTCCAAATGAGGTTCAGCCAGATTGTAAAACGCCAGATTGGTATGAAGATATGATTTCTGTGGATTTTTCATGGAAATCTTTTGAGCGATTGCTATTCACTTCAAATGCACGCAGAAATCAGTATTGAAGTTCGTCTGAATCGCTGTTTTTCCCGCATCAGGTAGCTGGATGAGATATCAGTGCCCAAATTTCCCAGTAGCTCCGTTATTGTGCTTGATAACGTTATTTTGAAACTTTGCATTTTGTCGAATTATTGGTCGTACTGACATGACCTTCAATACGAGCATTTTCAGACTATTTATTTATTTAATTCTTCCTTCAGGTCGTGTTTCAACATTTTTTGAAATTGTTATATGTTTTGATTGGTTACAAAACTATGTCTCGGCATAAAAACAGAAATAATAGTGTTGATAAAACTAATATTATGTAATAAAAATAATGATAATAGTAATCACTAAGTTATAGTTAAGGACAAAAAAGGAAATATATATTTATATATCCATGAACAGAAACTGCATATCGGTACTAGTATTGGTGCATTTACATGTAAATATTAATATGCTCTGGAAGGTTATCAAAGCACGTAACCACTTAGTTTGTATTTAATTGTGTGTGTGTGTGTGTGTGTGTGTGTGTGTGTGTGTGTGTGTGTGTGTGTTCTACGAAAAAAAGTCACCGAACGGCTTCGGACTGTTACATTTTACGTGTTATGCACTGTATCGTCTCGTCTCGTCGCCGAGGTGGGTATGGAAACTGCACCCACGTGGGACTGATTTGGTCCTGCGGGTTCTGTCTTGGGTGTCGCCGTGATCTTGGCTGTACACGCACATTATATGACACAGCACTCGCATTCACATCTTCGACAACACTAGATGCACTCGTTATCTCTTCGTTATTCACATTGACGCTCCTATGTTGACGCTGTGCAAAATGGGAGAGGTTCTTTAGTTGCCGTAGCACTGCAATATCTCTCTCTCTCTCTCTCTCTTTCTCTCTTTCTCATGCTAGCAACACTGTTATTGTCCACCATTCGTTGTTTCTTGTAAGTTCGCATAGGGATTGATTAGACTGTACTGGTTCCATAATTCCCTTCTAGGCGTCACAGTTGAACAATATGTGGTCGTGTGCTCCCGTTTGACCACACTAACAGACATCGTTTTCTTTCCTGAAAAACTGTACAGATAAACTGGATAAGGCCCATGTCCCGTTAGGTAATGAATCATTCTCTGACTGGTGTTTACATGGCTAAGCGCTAGGCGTTCTCGGGGGAACGGAAATAGTTGATAGACTCTTCGACCTGTTTGACTGTTGCCCCAGTAGTTCTGTCATGTCTCCACTTTTCAGTTCAAGAGTTGGACCTTGATAGTTACACTTTCGTCTGAGATTTCTTGGACTTTCGTTTAACACCCCTTTACGTAACCAGTTGGATGCTCAGCGACATCTTACCGTACGATCCACTGGGTAGATTCCGAGGATCACCAGGAAAGCATCACTTGCCTTTGTGCCAAAGGCCCCTGTGAGTCTAAGAAGCACCCCCCACGGTGCACGTCGCGGTACCTGCATTTGCTTATACCTCATGCGGTGATGTCTGAGCGCTCAAAAACTTGCACCGAGCGATGTGGCGCAGTGCTTAGCACAGTGGACTCACATTTGGGAGGAAGACGGTTCAAACCCACGTCCGGCAATCCTGATTCAGATTTTTCGTGATTTCCCTAAATCGTTTCAGGCAAATGAGGATGACTCCTTGGAAAGGGCACAGCCGACTTTCTTCCCCATCCTGCCCTAATTCGATGGAACCAATGACTTCGCTGTCTGGGTCCCTCCCCCGAATCAACCAACCAACCAAAAACATGCTGCGTAGCCGCTGATGGACGTGAAAATGGCATCACGATAGGTTCTCACTGCATGCAGCAGTCACTTGTAGTCTAGGGAACAGACAATTTTGTACATAATGTCGCTTGCTTTGTATACGATTGTGTGTGTATGTTGTGTGAAGCTAAACTTTTCGTCCAGTTGTACCCCAAAGTACCGCGTGAGTACCGCATGACTGCTTGTCTGGTGATACAGATGCTTTCTGATTTAAGTGTGGGATAACTTGGTAATGAAAGTTGACCTTGAAGAAGTATGTACATAGGGGAGGATCTTGACGAAGCGGAATATTACCGTAATTTACAAGCCCACCAGGAAGATACAGGAATACCTTAGGCCTGCCAAGGACGCTAGCAAACCATTGGAAAAATCTGGAGCGTATAGGATCCCATGCAGCTGTGGTGATGTTTATGCGGGTACCACCAAAAGAACTGTTTCTAAACGTTTGGAAGAGCACAAGGGAAATTGTAGAAGAGGAGAAACGGAACGATCAGCTGTTGCGGAGCATGCTTTCCAGCCAGGGAACCACAATATTCGTTTCGAGGAGACGCAAGTACTAGCGGCCACGAGCGGATACTACGAAAGGCTATACAGGGAGGCAATCGAAATCGCTAAACACCCAAATAATTTCAAGAGCACAAGGGAAATTACAGAAGAGGAGAAACGGAACGATCAGCTGTTGCGGCGCATGCTTTCCAGCCAGGGAACCACAATATTCGTTTCGAAGAGACTCAAGTACTAGCGGCCATGAGCGGATACTACGAAAGGCTATACAGGGAGGCAATCGAAATCGCTAAACACCCAAATAATTTCAACCGAAAGGAGGAGGGCGTCAAATTAAACGGTATATGGATACCGGTGTTAAAGAAGATGTGTACCACTCGTCCACTACTGGGTGATGGCAACGGCGATCGACGGCGACGGACAGCGGCCAATTGCGCTGACGTTTTCAAAACACGTGACGTCACGCCGCGGCGGGGGGGCGCGCGGACACGGAATTTAGCGGCAGTCAGTAGCGAGCCAGTGTGTGTGTTGGACCTTCCATCAAACTACGGACCCCCTTGAAGATGTCTCCCGCAGTCGGAGACGAAACGTTGGGAATCACCACAGAATTCATCAACCGACCACGGCATAACAGCCCGGATAATTATAATGGACATGATATTTCCGGCCGTGAAAGTTTACATTTTAGTGTCAAGTATGTACATGGTTATTGTGGGACTATAGTAAGTTTGTTGTTAGCAGACTAGCTAGATGTAGCTTCCAAGTTATGCGACGTGTGCTTTGAATGAAAACTGCTGTGTTGTAGCTACGCCTCCTGTACCATGCGTGGCCATCTGCGAGAGAACATCTCCCCCCCCCCCCCCCCTCCCACCTGTCATTGCTTCATCCCTGGCGTAGATAGGGGCCACGTTATTTTACGCTATCTCTACATCCACACTTACGAGCCTGCTAAAGATCCCGTGACAAAACGCACCGCTCATCATTGGATCTTTCGCGTGTGTTCTGAAATCCAAGCTGATTGGGGTCCCTGATAACTAAGCAGTATTCAAGAATTGGTTGAACGAGTGTTTTGCACGCCATTTCTTTCGTGGATAAATTATCTCTCCTTGCAATGGATTTCTTTTCTTTCTATCGCTTGGTATGCTGCTACAATAAACGCCTACTGGAACGGAAACTACTTCCTTCACTTAAAGGCTGTACAATCTCAAAGGTATCTCATCCACTTTACATGGCTTTCCACTGTTGAGTGATTTTCGTTGATTATTCATTCCGTGATCATTTTCTGCTAACTGGTCAGATACTCGTTAATTTGAATTCTGTTACTCTTGTTAAGCAGAAATATTTTTCTGTCTTAACATTTATTGTAATATATGTGGTCATTGATGCTTTAACTACCTTTTGGCCACTAATTCCCTCCTCTGCATTGTTTCGAAAAGTTCGGTTTTGTTAGTTGCTAGGATGTCTCGGAAATTTTTTCGTGAGTCATTTCTCTAAATAATATTTACATTTACCTTCTGGAAAAAACCGTTGAGTATGATTTCGAGCCTGCCGCTATCGAGTGGTTCTAGGCGCTTCAGTCCGGAACCACACGACTGCTACGGTCACAGGTTCGAATATTGCCTCGGGCATGGATGTGTGTGAGGTTCTTAAGTTAGTTAGGTTTAAGTAGTTCTACGTCTAGGGAACTGATGACCTCAGATGTTCGCCGGCCGGGTTGACCGAGCGGTTCTAGGCGCGACAGTCTGGAACAGCACGACCGCTACGGTCGCAGGTTCGAATCCTGCCTCGGGCATGGATGTGTGTGATGTCCTTATGTTAGTTAGGTTTAAGTAGTTCTAAGTTCTAGAGGACTGATGACCTCAGAAGTTAAATCCCATAGTACTCAGAGCCATTTGAACCATTTGAACGTCAGATGTTCAGTCCCATAGCGCTTAGAGCCATTAAAAAAGTTAATGATTTCAAAGAGAACCCTTCCTCGTGCATAAGTCGTAATTGCATGACTGTCTCACACTATAGCTAGAAATATGAATTCTATTCCCATTACCATACCATGAGCATGTTCAGAAAACTTATCCTCGGAAATCTTCAAGTTTTTTCTCAAGCGCTCTGACACTACAGCTCAAGAAGTGGGTAAACAGCAAAAGCAACCCATTACCCTTTTATGATTCACCTTTGACGCTTACTTTCGGCCAGATTATTTCTCATTGGTAATCTGTAACAACTTCACCAGATACAATACAGCTATTAACGGCAATAGATAAGCTGCTACCATTGGTGTTTGGCCTAACGTTCTGACAAATTGTCCACTTTGAATTGGACAAACTCCAGTTCACAATAGAATGTGGGCATTATTATCCATAATAAGTAATGCTAAATGTTGGTACCACATGAAGATTGACTCGTACTGATGTGCAAGAACCTAAGTTCTCCTCTGACAGTAACGTGGATGATCTCTGTCATCAGTTCAACAATTACCCAACGGGGGACCTCTAACATCAAAAGCCCCCCGTGCAAGTCGTTTGTAGCCAAGTAGTTGATTTCTTTCTTTGTTGCACGTCTGATAGGTGGCCTATAATTCTTCAGCTGATAGCGGGTGCCGAGATGTCAGCACACAGTATCGTCACAAAATCGTCTGCACCTCTAGTTTGAAACTTCCAAAACTAAAATATCCCGAACGGTTCAGAGTACTATATTGTGGACAGTGAGACGTGCTCCCACTCTCTTCGGCATTTCAGTCATCTGTCCTAAAGAACAGAGGACGGACTCCGAATCCTGGCGGTAGGCCTCATTCATACCGACATCAACTTCGATTTGTCCCCGGTTGCACACTGTGGTTTCAGTAACCACCAGCAGAGCTACATCACGAACGAGGTTCCCAGGTAAATATACAGAGTGCACACTGACCTTCTTTCTCAAGCTACCTGCTACTTCCCTGAAGGGCTCCATTAACCCCTTGACGTTGGAGTTGCCAGTGATCAGCGTACGCGCCCTCTCTGCTTATTCAGACTCAACAGACGAGCCGATCCCGTATTGGCTCCCTGTGCTACCAACATTGCGCAAGATCTCTTTACTGTGGCTAACCGATAAGGGTACAGCTGAGAGGCCAGTTGCCTGGTGACGTAGTTTTCTGGGAATTCTTGTGTTGCAACTTTTGCCAATCGTACCCCAACGTTGCTACAACCTAGGGCATCTGCCTGAAGTTTTCTGACACTAACGTTGCCATTTCCGGACAGAAGCCAATTAACCTTGTCTCTGCGTACAAGAAGCACAGTCATTCACCATTTCATGCTACATAAAACATACAAAATCATGAACAAAATACATACTACCAAAGCAGTTAGAGCCTACAGCGGTGTGAATCAACGTTACACAATCTGTTCATTTGATTTTAATTCTCAGAAAATAGGCAAACACACTCACTCACTCACACACACACACACACACACACACACACACACACACACGGTCCATTGATAGTGACCAGGCCACATATCTCACGAAATAAGCATCAAACGAAAAAACTACAAAGAACGAAACTCGTCTAGCTTGAAGGGGGAAACCAGATGTAGCTACGGTTGGCCGGCTAGATTGCGCTGCCGTAGGTCAAACGAATATCAACAGAGTTATTTTAAATATTAACCCCAATTTTTATTACATATTCGTGTAGTACGTAAAGAAATATGAATGTTTTAGTTGGACCACTTTTTTCGCTTTGTGGTAGATGGCGCTGTAATAGTCTCAAACGTATTAGTACATGGTGTCACGTAACATTCTGCCAGTGAGAACGGTATTTGCTTCGTGAAACATTACCCGTGTTAAAATGGACCGTTTACCAATTGCGGAAAAGGTCGATATTGTATTGATGTATGGCTATTGTGATCAAAATGCCAAACGGGCGTGTGTTATGTATGCTGCTCGGTATGCTGAACGACATCATCCAAGTGTCCGAACCGTTCGCCGGATAGTTACGTTAATTAAGGAAACAGGAAGTGTTCAGCCACATGCGAAACCTCAACCACGACCTGCAGCAAATGATGATGCCCAAGTATGTGTTTTAGCTGCTGTCGCGGCTAATCCACACATCAGTATCAGACCAACTGCGCGATAATCGGGAATCTCAAAAACGTGGGTGTTGAGAATGCTACATAAACATCGATTGCACCCGTACCATATTTCTATGCACCAGGAATTGCATGGCGACGACTTTGAACGTCGTGTACAGTTCTGCCACTGGGCACAAGAGAAATTACGGGACGATGACATTTTTTGCACGCGTTCTATTTAGCGACGAAGCGTCATTCACCAACAGCGGCAACATAAACCGGCATAATATGCACTATTGGGCAACGAAAAATCCACGATGGCTGCGACAAGTGGAACATCAGTCACCTTGGCGGATTAATGTATGGTGCGGCATTGTGGGAGGAAGGATAATTGGCCGCCATTTTATCGATGGCAATCTAAATTGTGCAATGTATGCTGATTTCCTACGTAATGCTCTACCGATGTTACTACAAGACGTTTCACTGCATGACAGAATGGCGATGTACTTTCAACATGATGGATGTCCGGCACATAGCTCGCGTGCGGTTGAGGTGATATTGAATAGCATATTTCATGACAGGTGGGTTGATCGTCGAAACACCATTCCATGGCCCGCACGTTCACAGGATCTGACGTCGCCGGATTTCTTTCTGTGGGGAAAGTTGAAGGATATTTGCTATCGTGATCCACCGACAACGCCTGACAACATGCGTCAGCGCATTGTCAATGCGTGTGCGAACATTACGAAAGACGAACTACTCGCTGTTGATAGGAATGTCGTTACACGTATTGCCAAATGCAATGAGGTTGACGGACATCTTTTTGAGAATTTATTGCGTTAATGTGATATTTACAGGTAATCACACTGTAACAGCATGCGTTCTCAGAAATGATAAGGTCAAAAAAATGATTCAAATGGCTCTGAGAACTATGGGACTTAACTGCATTGGTCATCAGTCCCCTAGAACTAGGAACTACTTAAACATAACTAACCTAAGGACATCACACTCATCCATGCCCGAAGCAGGTTTCGAACCTGCGACCGTAGCGGTCGCGCGGTTCCAGACTGTAGTGCCTAGAACCGATCGGCCACTCCGGCCGGCTGATAAGTTCACAAAGGTACATGTACCACAATGGAACAACCGAAATAAAATGTTCAAACGTAACTACGTTCTGTATTTTAATTTAAAAAACCTACTTGTTACCAACTGTTCATCTAAAAGTGTGACCCATATGTTTGTGACTATTACAGCACCACCTATCACAAAGCGAAAAACTGGTCCAACTAAGACATTTATATTTCTTTACGTACTACACGAATATGTAATAAAAATAGGGGTACCTATTTAAAAAAACGCAGTTGATATCCGTTTGACCTATGGCAGCGCCATCTAGCGGGCCAACCATAGCGCCATCTGGTTTCCACCTTCAAGCTAGACAAGTTTCATTCTTCGTAGTTTTTTCGTTTGACGCTTATTTCGTGAGCACGATCAATGGACCACCCTATATATATATATATATATATATATATATATATATATATATATATATATATATATATGGCCGGCCGCGGTGGTCTTGCGGTTAAGGCGCTCAGTCCGGAACCGCGCAACTGCTACGGTCGCAGGTTCGAATCCTGCCTCGGGCATGGATGTGTGTGATGTCCTTAGGTTAGTTAGGTTTAAGTAGTTCTAAGTACTAGGGCACTGATGACCACAGAAGTTAAGTCCCATAGTGCTCAGAGCCATTTGTACCATTTATATATATATATGTGTGTGTGTGTGTGCGTGTGTGTGCGTGTATGTGTGTTTCTTCAAGGGAGCACGTAAAAGATGGACTAAACTGAAAGTTCTGTAAAATCTAGGTACTGCTGCTGCTGTTGCTTCTCGCAGCTGTTTCCCTCGACGACTAGAACGCTACTGTTACTGGCATACTGATGAATGTAAGTGAATCTGTGTTTCGGATTCCTTTTTGATTTCTGTCAAATGACTGAGATCGGTGGGGAAATGGATTTTTCGTCCTAGTGTTATAATCGTGCGATGTACGTTTTGTTTGAAGAAGACAGTAACGATTAAGGACATCCGTAAATTGATTATAAAAGAGCTGTATAAATAGCAGCATTTTTTGGTTTGTGCCGGACATACTATAACCAGCGCCAGATTGTGATATTTCGTGCTACATTATATACTTTCGTTATGGAATAGGACCCACACAGATTAGTGAAAGTTCACGACTTCCAAACGAGGACCATACAGGTTGAAAACGTATAAAGAATTCGACGAACACACGACAAAGTTGTGGTCTACAGTTTGAAAATTGGTTTGGCTCAGCTTTCCCCAATAATGTATCCTGTAAAGGCCTCTTCATGAGTGTATAGATACTGCAACCCACATAAATTTGAACCCGCTTATTATAAACGAGTCTTGGTCTCCGTTTCCAATTCACACATCGTTAACACAACGACGATTTCTTGAACCTAAGCAATCACTTGCATGTTAGCACAGGCTTGTGGCCAACAAGTGAACACAGTTATTGAGAGCCGTTTACTAGGCACCACAACCCTCGCGTCTCCACCATCCGCCCACCACGAGGTCTTCAGCTTCGAAGAATAAGTGCCTTAATTTAATAGGACTTCTAATCACGGCCACGACCACCACCCTCCTAGCTGCGGAAGTAAAGACGAAACAATGGAAACCGGGTAAAGTTTGGGAGGGGGGGGGGGGGGGGGGGGGCAAGCGACATGGATGAACAGTAATAGGAGCTTTCAATACTCTCAACATGATTGGAGCTTACAAAAGGAATATACTGCGGAATGGCACGGAACGTAAGAGACAGGTCCATGCTGAAGTAACAGCGATGTGAATGCGGAGAAACGGACTTGGTGATCTGCACACTGGTTCTTTCGTGGAACGCTACCGTCGCTGATCCTTTTGCTTGCCTCAGCGTGGTTCTGACGTCGGAAAAGAGAGCAATAAAATAGAACTGGACACGTGCATTTTCATTCTGTCGATGTGGGTCACTTGGGCGGAAATAAGGAAAGTGGATCAAGTGTCAAGAAATTTACCTTTAAGGAATAGGTTTTCGGAGGAACGTGCGGAAGGCCGGATGCTGCAGTATCGAAGGGTGACGTCTAACGTTCGATGTGAACGCAAAGTGGTTCAGCCGCAACAGTCAGCTTCTGCCTACTGCTACTAGACAATATGTCACATAGGCATCGCGTTACATACAGGTAAATAAATGAAAT
This sequence comes from Schistocerca americana, assembly GCF_021461395.2. Classification (NCBI taxonomy): domain Eukaryota; kingdom Metazoa; phylum Arthropoda; class Insecta; order Orthoptera; family Acrididae; genus Schistocerca; species Schistocerca americana. The sequence continues at coordinate 956,288,206 of NC_060119.1, read as the reverse complement.
TACGATCTTCAAGCAAACTGTCACAAAGGTTTAAAATCGCTTTATGTTACACTGTGTACCAAATTAGACAAAGTGTCCAAAGAAAGAGATGCTAAACGCAGAAGTCTCCCTAATTTCTGTCGACGGGGGTTGCTGCTACTTTTTACTATCCTATACATTATATGGAACGCTGAGATCCGTTAACCATCGTACTTTGAACTACAGAATCTGTGTATTGAATAATCTTCTTCTGTATGTACTAATAATAATACCGGAAAACCATTGTGCCTGTCTATTTGTCTGTCTGAAGACGCTAATCTCGAAAACTACTAGACGAATTTTCATGGCGTTTTCATAGGTAACTTGAGCTCGTACGTAGGAAATGGAAGGAGAAATGGCTTCTTGGTAAACTATTTAAAATGTTGGACCTTCAAGCGGGCGAGCGGTGTTCAAACCTGACTCGTGTAATTTTATTTATTTATTTAGTTTATCGCTGTTCGCTTTATTCAAATTGTGCATGTGTCGTAACACCGTAACGTCCTTTAGCAACAGCGAAGTGTGAGGTAGGGACCTATAAGGACAGTTGACTCTGCATAGCTCTATTAGCAGCCGAAAGGAAATGGTTTTCGTATGGGAAACGCAAACGTTTGATGACAAGGCAACAAGTCAACCGATTCCTCCGCCGGAAAACATGTCTGGTGTATCATACACGACAGTAGTGACAGTACGTACGTCATATGATAGAGATCTCTTATCGACGAACCTGATTTGTACGTCTGATAAATCAATTAGATATGCCTCCTTGCAGGATGTGGTCGTAAGAATATTAATGTGATCACTCCCAAGAAAATGACCAAAACATAATAGTTTGTCACATAAGCTGCACAAATGAACGCAATAGTTTCAAAAGCACATAATTTCTCTGTGCTCTGTCGGAACATATGCTTTTAAAATATTTGAAGTTGGGTTCCATTTTGGAAGACCTGACTCTTTAATTCCTTTGCTGGAACATAGTTAACACCCGTTTATTTGTTGTTTTTATTTTCGTGAGACATATACGTGAAATCTCGCCTGCTCTTATTATTCACCACATTTACTAGCGACGGTAACATATTCCGACCACCACAGAAAGAAAACAGACATTTCATGGACCGGACGGACAATTTAGATAGTTGTGAAAAAAGAGTAAAAACAGATGGCGCAAGACGCTTTAAAACACGGCTTGTCCACTTCGCAGTCCAACATCATTACCAGTTAACCACGACGACATGGCTCAATATTGCACTTGTTGAAGTTGGACCGTTCACTGTTTCTGCTTTTTTTTTCCGTAGCGGTCCACCGGGCCATCCAACCACGAAATCTAAGGGGAATGCGATGCGGAATTTCCCTTGTTAGTAGTTCGGATGTTTACCTTAGTGTTGACGTAGTACACCAAACAACTAATAGATGACGCTGTTACCTTCGTAGTACACCTAGGACACAACAGATGGCGCTGTTAGATTTTTACTTCATTGACGGAAGTGTTTTGGGAAGTTCACGTCAGTTACAGACATAAGCGTTGCGATCTCATCTTTACGAACAGAAACTAACAATAAATTTATTCTGCCAGGATATATGGATTGACTGATTTCGCTTTGCATGTTAAAAGTTTCACGAAATTGCTCTGCTTTCTTCGATAGGTTTCAGTTATATTCGAAGTCTCCTCTTCTGGAAACAAATTTATTAACAAACAGCTGTCCTAAGAGGGTTCTGGTTTTACCGATTGAGGAATGGAAACCCCACGAGCGACGGTATGCAAAGACCCTCCCTTAACTTCCGTTGCGAAGCACGGGTTTATAGCTGGTTCTTAAATAAAGTTATCCCGTAAAAGTTATCTTACTAATTCATTTAACATTTCTCATAATAGCTCTCAGATTTAACGTCTCATTAAACTAATAGTTAAAAAGATAGCTTCTTGCGTAAATATAGTATTTTCTTGGAAACTAGCCACTAGTGAATTTTATAGCACGTTTCTACATTTTCGAATTTCTTCATTTCTAAATCACCTATAGCTGTAATCACATGCACTTCAAGTGTGGATGAACTAAGTTGTTTCATTCTGTCCCATACGCACATATCTTGAGTGTGGAACTTTGCGTTGCATATTCCTGTAATTTGAAGTTAACGCTGGCTACCTCTTGAATAATATTGTTTAGAAGATTAAAGTTATAGATTCTAGTGGTGTGCGAGAACGACTGAACCACACATATTCTGACCAGTCATAATTCCAGGGTAATTAATTGGCTGTGAACAGTGTGATGTTTTCGGAGATTTCATTGACGGACTAAAGACTGGGTTTTAACGACCAGCGTACAACGAGGACTTCACAGTCTCAACAGAACATCGGATTTTCGACGAATGCGTTGGAGATTGGATGTTCCCTTTCAAGGAAACCATACCGGAATTTGCCGAAATAAATACTATTGTTTGCATAGGGACACCTGTTCTTCTGAATGATTCCAGTTCTTACCATAACGTTACCTTGCTACAGCAGGTTATACTATGGATTGGCCTTTCATAAAGACAATAGCACCATTTTTGGTTACATAGAACTAGCACTATACAGTACTCATGTACTTGTATCAGCTCCAGAAAAGATAAAATTATCTTTTGCAAAAACGTCGATGGAAATGTGTTACAAACATCATAACATATTTAAGGTAATCGAAATGGATGAACACTTCCTATTTAGCAGCTAAGCGTAATAAGATGTAGATGGTTCAAATGGCTCTGAGCACTATGGGACTCAACTGCTGTGGTTATCAGTCCCCTAGAACTTAGAACTACTTAAACCTAACTAACCTAAGGACGTCACACACATCCATGCCCGAGGCAGGATTCGAACCTGCGACCGTAGCAGTCGCACGATTCCTGACTGCGCGCCTAGAACCGCGAGACCACCGCGGCCGGCAATAAGATGTAGATCAGATTTCTTTGGTATGCAACTGAATATCATCTCTCCATACCTAGAGTGACGACGTTAGCTATATGGCAACACATCATTGGCTCATATTTCATTGATGGCTCTCCTAAAGGGGGATATTTTAGTCCCTTCTTGAGCTGTACCTTACTTGAACCTGTCTATCTCTTATAATGTGTCAAACAATGCGGTATCAGAATGATGGATGTCCTGTGAATAATGTTTATTGTTGCGAAATGACAACTGGAGGTACAATTAGCGGTAACACACTTGGTTTCACATTTCTAAACCCAGTAAGTTCTGAAATATGTGGCTTGTGCAGGCGTCACAGTTGCTGACGTAATGCATCGCATGAAGTACTGTGCTCAGAGCAGGGGTTGCCTGCACTGGCGCCTGTATCCTGCCGTAAACATACCAATATCACCACGGCACGCTGTACCTTCAGAGTACAGGTGTCTCCTAATCTGGTCTGCTGAACTGCTCTCATACTGCAATGTAATTCACATACGTTGCCATATTAAAACCTGTTTCATTGTGGCTTATTACATTTGCCGTCATCCAGTCGATAGGCCGGCCTTCAGTAATGAAGAAAAACTAGATATTATTTTAATTTATGGCAAATGTCACAGAAAAGCAACCGCAGCTATGACACTGTATGCTGAGCGCTACCCAGATCGGCGGTGTCCGTCACGTCGAACCATTGGCGACATCTGAAAGACACTCCCGGAAACAGGAAGCTGGACTCCCACAAAACATCGTCATACAACGCCAGCGACTGGCAACGTAAACGAAATTGCTGTTCTGGATGCTGTAGTGCACAATCCTCAGGTGGGTGTACGAGAAATTACACGAGTTGCACAGTAGTGTGTGCAGGATCTTGGATCGGCATCAGTTTCACCCAGTCCATATCTCACTGCACCAAGAACTGTACAGGAATGACTTTGAATCCCGCATATCATTCTGTCGTTTTGCACTTCGGCAGTTGCAAGGTAATCCAGTATTCCTGTGCAGTGCGTTGTTTACGGACGAGGCTTCATTTACAAGTGATGGTAATGTGAATCTGCGGAACATGCGCTACTGATCCGTGCAAAATCCCCACTGTATTCGCCAAGTTGCTCATCAACGACAGTTGAGTGCCAATATTTAGTGCGGTAACATTGCTACCTGTATTGTAGGTCCCTATTTTTACCGTGGAACATTGAATGGACAGCGATATCCATCATTTCTTCAACACACACTAGCGCTCCTCATAGAGGATCTAGGATCCGAAACTTGGCTATCAATGTTGTTCCAACAAGATGGATGTCCCGCACACAATGCAAAAGTTGCCAGAGTCGTTCTAGATGCGACATTTCCTAATAGGTGGATGGGGCGGGGAGGTACTGTGCGATGGCCAGCACGGTCCTCCGACTTGACGCCATTAGACTTCTTTCTCTAAGGCGCAGTGAGAGACAATCAGGAACCCCCAACGACAGTAGAGGATATGCAACATCGTATTATTGCGGCTTGTGCGGCAATATCTGAAGAAACACTCTCTTGTTACCCGTCTGCAAACGTGTAGTGATTCAAGCCGGGGCACTTCGAACGTATGTTGACGTGACACAAAATGGTTCAAATCGCTCTGAGCAGTATGGGACTCAACTTCTGAGGTCATTAGTCCCCTAGAATTTAGAACTAGTTAAAGCTAATTAACCTAATGACATCACACACATCCATACCCGAGGCAGGATTCGAACCTGCGACCGTAGCGGTCTCGCGGTTCCAGACTGCAGCGCCTAGAACCGCACGGCGACTTCGGCCGGCTGACGTGACACAGTTTCATTCGTCAAGATGTGGGTGTATTTTCTATGCTGGATGTAATGCACAACAATAAAGTTTCTGTGGGTGACAGGGCACTAGCAAATGTGTTTAGCAAAGTGAATTCAAGTGTGTCTTCTCTAATTGTAGCTCTAGTTGTCATTTCGCTAGAATAAACATACATTTACAATTTGAAAAACCTAACTTTGCGTTGAAAGTGTTACTTGTTTATTTTTTTGGATTTAGGATACCTTCCCATTGTGTGAGCCCCTGACACAGGCAGCGTGACGTGCACGTTTATGTCTCAGGACGTGCGCTATCTGTGCGCTTCATTTATTTCAAGCGTCAACTCCGCTTCGCAATTTCTCTGGATGTAATTGACGTATTGTGATGCAACCTACGCCATTATTTTTGTAATTTTTCATGCTATTGACTGCATACGAAATAATAGGGGGTGTCCATTTAAAAATACACTGGTTTGTGTTGAAAATGGTATTTGTTTACTTTTTAAAATTTCACACAGTATTTGTTTTCCTAAGCCCCTGTCGTACGTTCATGCAGGTGAAAACCATTTTTGAATATCTATTGTTTTGAGGTGTCATTCCTTGGATGCTTTAGCACGATTCTCAATGTCTCCTTCCCTCTTCGACTGTTTACCAAGAGTTCTTCCCTCCTCCATAGTACCAATAATTACACCATCTTTTCGTACCTTCTATCTCCAATTAATTTTAGAATTTATTCTGCAACCACTTTTCTTGAATTTCCAGTGTCTAGTTTTATTCTTGTTTTGCAGTTATGGACGATACTGTAGGCTGTACACAGGAAGTATGAATAGTAACGCGACCAGTAACAATTCTTTCGTGATTTATAAAACCACAGCCAGCCGCTGTGGCGAAGCGATTCTAGGCGCTTCAGTCCGGAACCGCACTCTGCTGCGATCGCAGTTTCGAATCCTGCCTCGGGGATGGATGTGTGTGATGTCCTTAGGTTAGTTAGGCTTAAGTAGTTCTTGGGGACAGATGACCTCAGATGTTAAGTCCCATAGTGCTTAGAGCCATTTGAACCATATAAAACCACAGAACGCATTTCGGACTCTAGGGGTCCATCACTCAATATAAATTCTTTAATTCTGCCCTTGAGGGACGTGATGCGAAATTCATATTCCTTTAGTGATAAGGTTGGATGCTAGGATTCGAATTTTGCGGATCAAACAACAAAAATGTGATAAGAAACAGTGAAAAACTTATCGAAAAATCTATGAAGTACTATTTTACCCTTTTAGTGCTAACAGACGTCGTGTTATACATTCTGCAATTGCACATCACTTCACTCACGGCTCACACTATCTTGTACATTCCAAAACACTTCACTGATGCAATTTACATGAAATGAAGAAAGCTGGATTTTATTCAAATGGCTCAAATGGCTCAGAGCACTATGCGACTTAACTTCTGCCCGCATCTCGTGGTCGTGCGGTAGCGTTCTCGCTTCCAACGCCCGGGTTCCCGGGTTCGATTCCCGGCGGGGTCAGGGATTTTCTCTGCCTCGTGATGGCTGGGTGTTGTGTGCTGTCCTTAGGTTAGTTAGGTTTAAGTAGTTCTAAGTTCTAGGGGACTGATGACCATAGATGTTAAGTCCCATAGTGCTCAGAGCCATTTGAACTTAACTTCTGTCAGTTCAGTCGCCTAGAACTTAGAGCTAATTAAACCTAACTAACCTAAGGACATCACACACATCCATGCCCGAGGCAGGATTCGAACCTGCTCGGCTCCAGACTGTAGCGCCTAGAACCGCACGGCCACTCCGGCCGGCTGGATTTTATTATGTCGAGTTCGATATGCACCTTTCGCTTCCTTTCATGCCCTTTGACGCATAATTGCAGTCAAGTATGTGTGTAAGTCGTAAATATTCTTTCGTTCCTACATTTTATACCAGCTATCTTCAGCTCTGTATGGTAGTGAAACATGGACTGTGGGAAAACCGGAACAGAAGATAATCGATGCATTTGAGATGTGCTGCTACAGACGAATGTTGAAAATTAGACGGACTGATAGGACAGGAATGAGGAAGTTCTGCGCAGAATCGAAGAGGAAAGGAATATGTGGAAAATATTGACAAGAACAAGGTATTAGACATTTGTTAAGACACCATGGAATCATTTCCATGCTATTAGAGGGAGCTGTAAAGGGTAAAAACTGTAGCGGAGATTTGAATGTATCCACCAAATAATTGAGGACGAGGGCTGCAAGTGTTGCTCTGGGGTTGGTGCGGGAGATGAATTGGTGGCGGGTCGCGTCAATCCAGCCACAAGACTAATGACTCAAAAATAAATATAAATAAATAAAATAAAAAACGAACTTCGGTATTTCAAAGACTGTGTTTCCATGCTACTAGAGAAGAAAGAAACCTGAGAAGCAAGAGGCTTCCAATGAGAACAGAGAAGATTCAACCGTCAAGTGTGGGCCATGCCACACATCATTCCCTGAGCCACTGTTGCATCCTTGTTTACCGTAGAATACGAGTATACGTGATGAACTGAGACATGTCCGCATCGACGAAGAAAGTCTCTCATGTTACACCTCTAGTCCTCGGCGCTGCTCGTTCTCCACAAAATAAATTCCATTCTGGAGGGAAATCGTGCCTGGAACGCGGAGCGCGTCGAGTGACGCAGAGGAATCCGTACGTTGGCCCTTTCTTCGTGTTACAATGCCGCAGGCGGCTTCTCTTTTGCGTGAAACAGAAGTTATTTAAATTCTGTGGAACCTCCCTCGAGCAGCGGAATGTCATATACCTACTCTCGCGTGGCCGAGAAACCGACTGTGTCGCGGGACAATGCAAAACAGAAAAGGTCTCTGGTTACCAACACGCATTTCTCAAGCCCCCGCGCACAGTATTCTCTAGCTGTTTATTTAATGGGGTTCATAACGAGATTCCTCCTCTCTGAGGGGAATATTTTAATCAAAACTTTGGTGTTATACTATTCGTAATTTAACGGTATCTCTTTTCGCATTTTTGCCACACTACGTTACAAACATTCTAAACAGTGCAACGTAGCCGTGGTAACACAAAGGTACCTCACTCTTTATAGACCAAAAAAATTTTGAACCTCCGTAGCTTTGATCTAATTTCTACGAGAAGAAACAGTATCCCATTCGATTTAAAGTTGTCAAAAGCAAGAAAATGTAATTCGCAAGCAAGAATATATTCGTCTAAAAAGTCGATGTCGTATGAAAATAATCTTAAGCTACAAATTTTAGCCAAACTACCTTAAGTTCAACCTGGTCAGTCATTTCAAATGCACGGTGAGCTCTGTGTGGTTCAGTAAATTGGTAGAAAATTCCTCGGTTTTCTTTTCATTTTCGATTCTTGGTTGTGGTGATCCTGTACGGAAATAAAAGTAATTTTCTTGTTATTAGCCATTTTTTATATGTATACCGTCACAAATCTTTTAAAATCGTCCTTATGTTGCAACCAGTTTCAGTAAGCTTATATCATCATTCAGTAGAATTTAGACTTTCAAATCGTGTATACCACTTGCTTATTATTGCAAAAATGTTACACATTTAGCTGGTGGTAAAATCTACTGATGACACTACTACCCTCAGTCAGAGGAAGGTAGAATAACGTGACCTAGTGAATAGAGTGAACGGCCTATTGAACATACAATATAAATTGAGAGTAAACCGAGCAAATATGAAAATACTGAGGAGCTGTAGAAATAAGATTACTGGGAAAAGTACCACCAAAATCGATAACCATGAAGTTGACGATGTGCAGAGCGGTCAGTACTATCTTGCCTACTGCCTCTCAACCGCCTTTCTGCTCTTGGCACTGTCCTACGCTACCCCCTTCATTTTAACTATGGCCTAAGGCATTTAATGAGCAGTGTGTTCATAACTTAACATGAACGACGAGTGGCTCTGAGGTAGTTACTTTCCCGCCATAAATTGTTAAAGAGAATCTCCATCGCCTGAGGATTACGTCTTCAGTTAACGTGAAAGCGGTCATGACTCTGAGAAAAGAAAAGTATTTTACAGCCACTGCCACACTCAAGATGCGAACAAACTCTAATACCCCGGAAAAATGAATTCTAGTAATATCAAACTTTGGCCTTAATTTAAGGAAAATGTTACAGTGTACGTCTGGAATACAACATTGTGTGGAAGTGAATCATAGACTGTCGGAATGCTGGGAAAGTGGCGTTTGAGATGCGTTGCTATTGAAGGATTATGGATATTAGGTGAACTGTTATGAGACGAGGTCCTCCGCAGTGAAACGAGAAGGTTCTCGCAGAAATACACTCTAAGAAGAACGTTGCTTGTTAGTTACACCTGTGGTATTTCATAAACCAGCTGAACGTGGAAAGTTCCAAGTTATTAATTATACATTTTGAGATAAAAAAAGTGATGCACCACGAAGGAATTATACGAATTGGGCTGAAATCAGAAGATGTGATATGTAGATACATACGAGTACTAACAAACGATTACAGTTCCTGAAAAACTGTACGCTTTATTCAACAGAAAGATCTTCACAAACTGAGCAAGGTAATAACGTTTTGGTCCTCCCTTGTCCCTTATGTAAGCTATTATTCGAGCTTACAACTCTATTGTTGTTTGCGTTCACCGTATGCCGCTGTGTAAGGCGTGTGACCTTGAGAGGGACTTAGCCGCAGAACGAGGCTGTGGCGCGCGATTCAAATGGGCTGGGCAACACGCTCCCTAGTATTACTAGGAGCGTGTTGCTGGAAAATTCACATCCTGTTGCGCAACGGCGCTGATAACTGGCGCGGTGACGTCTTATCAGTGGCGTCATCCGGTACTGAGGCAGCTGCAGGCCCATTCGACTCGAGGCAGCCGCAGCGAGCAGACAGCCATGCCGTACCGACGCAGAAGATACATGAGGAGGAGCAGACTTCCAGTTTACAAGACAGTGGACACGTTTTCAATTACACCAAATGAGACTGGTCAACAGGAGCTACTGCAAGGACCTATTACTTTTGTTGGTTGCAAGATTCAATTTTCTTGTACTACAACAGAAGTAGTTAGTGGTAATTCATGGTTAACAATTGCTATTGTGAGAGGTAGTGACAAACCTCTTCAAGGATTGGAGGCCTACAGTGAGAGAGACATTATTTCTTATCGCACTTTTGCAGTCGGAGTTGTACCTGAGCGGTTCTAGGCGCTCAGTCCGGAACCGCGAGACTGCTACGGTCGCAGGTTCGAATCCTACCTCGGGCATGGATGTATGTGATGTCCTTAGGTTAGTTAGGTTTAAGTAGTTCTAAGTTCTAGGGGACTGACGACCTCAGATGTTAAGTCCCATAGTGCTCAGAGCCATTTGAACCATTTTGAACCTTTTTTATAGAGTTGTTGGATGTTTTCCTGAGGGATATCATGACACATTTTGTTCTAATGGCGCTTTATAGCGTCAGAATCTCGAGCTGGTTGGAGAGCCCAGCGCAAAATGCTCTAAACGTTCTCAATTAGAGGGAGATACGGCGACTAGCTGGTCAAGATAAGACTTGACAAGCACGAAGAAAAGCAGCAGAAACTCTCGCCGTGTGCGGGAAGGCATTATCTTGCACAAATATAAGGCCAGCTTCACTTGCCATCAAAATCAACAAAATAGGACGTAGAATATCGTCACGTCTTTGGCACAAAATATCACTGACTGGAGTACGACTGTCGTCAGCGATGAACCGCGCTTCGAATTGAGCTTCGTTGACCAGCGAAGGCGTGCCACCGCAACTGAGAACATTTGGAGCATTTTGGTAGGGCCCTCCAACCAGCTCGGAATTTTCACGATCTAACGCTTCAGTTTGACAGAATTTAGCACGATATCCCTTAGGAGGGCAGCCAACAACTCTGTCAAACAATGCCAAGCCAAATACTTGCTTTATAAAGGCCGGAGGTGGATAAATGCGTTATTTACTTGTTCAATCTGAGAAGCCCTTTCTCTTGAATAAATGATTCAAATTTTCTGATATTGTAATTATTTGTTTGTTTGTACATTTGAATCGTACCTACAATTTCCATCCCATTTGGTTTATTCATTCGTGGTCGTGCGCCCCTCTGCTTTTGTCATAGGTTATATTTGGAAAGCATTGACAAGAAGATAGGACAGGATGATAGGACGTGTTTTTCACTTGCATGGTTCTGTGTAAGATAAAACCTGTATTGGCAGATTGCAATACTTGTAAAAAAATTTAAAAAATAAAAAATATTGTGGCCTTCGTTGTAAGTACTGCTGAAAAAAGAGTCTAGCTGGTGCTGTGGAACTACGTTTGCCTGGAGTGTGATACTACGTCTTATAGCCCGAAAAGGGCATAAAATAACGGAAGTTGTTCTGCGTCTACTGCAGATACCAAAATGAACTTCAGAATCTCATTTGGAACATGACTTAATACGACAGTTAGCGGAGTAGGTACCAATAAAAACCACATAAAGTACTCGTTAGGTACACAGCCGTAAGTCCTTTAGCCGGTGCTGTCATACTGGGCAACTCTTCTAACAGCCATCATATGCTTCGTGAAAATCTTGTAATTTCGTTTCTGCAGAGGAGTACGTCTGTTTACGCGTCGTTACAAGTAAAAAATGCTTTTTTTGGTGGACTTTTATATGTCCATCAACAGAACGGTCACAAAGCAGTCTAGTACGTCATTCGATCTAACTGTATGTATTAATAGGGACAGAAAAAAGATGGAAAATAACCAGTGCTCCGACAGACATTTATTATAATTTGGGGCGCTGCACGGCGGTTGCAGACAGACAGCTCGTTGCGAACTGGCGCACGAGACGAAAACGTGCAAGTCGGGAAAGAAGATCTGGAAACAAATGTCTACCGATATTTTGATTTCTGATCACCTTAGACACTGATCAAGAGCAACATGCACAGCCACAGTACTAATACAATCGGTACAGTATCATTTTCAAGGTCTTTTTAAAGGGCGGGTGGGGGCTTCTGTTTCCACATTCCCGTTGCGACAATGAGCACACCAGCCGAAAATTAGTTACATCCAGGACACATTGTGCAGCATCGCTCCTATCCTTGACAATGTCTCAGCTAACATTCCGTTGATAAACGAAGTTCTGTAGATGTAGACGTTGAGGACTATGTTTCACCTGCTATGCCAATGTGGCCCAGAAGTTTTCTGTCAATCAAGAATGGGTCATTTAGTGTGACAGTCTAGGAGCTACAGTGTGTCTAGTGTTCTACATCTACAACTACATGATTACTCTGCAGTTCACTACAAAGTGCCAGGTAGAGGGTTTATCCCTATATAGGTGGTGTCAACAAAATATTTTCTCACCCTGAGGAGAAAGCTGGTGGTTGAAGATCTTGAGATCATTCCGCGGCAACAAAAATGTCTTCGTTTTAATGACTGCCGCCCCAATTCGCGTGTCACATCCGTTGCATTGTCTCCCCTACATCCCTTATTTGAACGTATCCGATGTTCTCCATAAATCTTATCTGACGCGGACTACACACCGCGTAGCAACACTACAGGAGAGGACGGATAGACATATTGTAAGCAGTCTCTTTAGTAGACCAGTTGCATTTTCAAGTATTTTGCCAATAAATCGCTATCTTCGGTTTGCTTTCTCCCCAACGTTATTTATGTGATCATTCCAGTTTACGTTATTCGTAATTGTAATCCATAAGTAGTTAGCTGAATTTACAGCGTTTAGATTTCGGTGATTTATCGTCTAACCAAAAGTTATCGAATTCCTTTCAGTGTTCATATGGACGATTTCACACTTTTCATTACTTAGCGTCAATTCCCTCTTTTGGCACAATACAGATATTTTGTCTAAATGTAAGTCTGCAATTGGTTTTGGTCATCTGAACACTTAACAAGACGGCAAATGAGAGCATCATCTGCAAATAATGTAAGACGGCTACTTAGATATTCTGTTAAATCGTTCATGTAGACAACAGAGGGCCTATAACACTTGCTTGGGGGAACAGCAGATATTACTTCTGTTTTACTCGATGTTTTTCCGTTAATTACTAAGAACTGTGACCTTTCTGACAGGAAAACACAAATTCAGTCGCACAACTGAGACGATGCTCCTAAGACACGAAACTACATTGGAAGTCACTTGTGAAAAAGTCTCAAAAGTCTTCGGAAACTCTACAAATATGAAATCAATTTGATTTCCCATGTCGATAGCACTCATTACTTCGTGAGGATAAAGAGCTAGTAGCGTTTCGCAAGAACGATATTTTCTGAAATCGTTTTGGCTGTTTGTCGATAAATCATTTGCTTCGCGGTAATTCATACTGTTCGAACACAGTATAAGTTCCAAAATCCTGCTGCAAATCGACGTTAGTGATATGGATCTGTAATTCAGTGCAATACTCCTATTTTCTTTCATGGATATTGGTGAGACTTATTGGGTATTTGTGTGACATGTGCAACTTTCCAGTTTGTAGGTACGGATCTTTCTACAAGACAGTGGTTGTGTTTGATTGCTGAGTATGGAGCTGTTCGTCAAACTACGACCATTAGCGACCTGCGCTGTTGTACTTTTGGAAGTCGAGGTTGTCCACAGTGTGGAAGTGCAAAAGAAATGGTGGAACTTGGCTATCGACAGTGTTGAACTAATCACCCTGGCCCTTGTTCACGGCAACTTGAATAGGTAGGTCCAAGATACGGTGCGGAGAATACCGGCAGAACATCGCAGAACCACCTCAGGTCTGAGCTGCGGCTTCCCCAGAGTGCGAGCTAAGCGCGTCATTGCGCCGTCGGTGCCTCAGCGCATTGCATTATTTGAAAAGGTACCAAACTCCCACTCAGTGGACCACACTATCTCTAGCTAGCTGTCCGCTTACTGTGTTGTTTGGCCGGCTGAACGCACAACTTTGTATGCCACCGTGACGTACCCGACTGCAAATATCCACTGCATGCAATTCCCTGCGTAATTCTTCTCGCTCGGAAACTCGTTTAAACGGACCTGCGTTCACAGCAGAAATTCCTATTCGGTTTGGAACCGATTGTAGTGTACGAGGCATGACAGTCGTCTCCTGTTGGTGCCGCTTAGAATCATTCTACAATCAGTGGTATTATGCCCTGTTACCTGGGATCTATTGCTACATCATTGTGTGTAGACTTTTTGCGCAAGACGCATTGATACACCAACAAATCAGACAATTTCATTCACGGTACGGTGATCGGCACCTCCAAACTTCTTTCAGTCATTTCGCAAATATTCACGTCGTCCCACCGTACTGCGATGATTACACACAGCCGCGCGGGATTAGCCGAGCGGTCTCAGGCACTACAGTCATGGACTGTGCGGCTGGTCCCGGTGGAGGTTCGAGTCCTCCCTCGGGCATGGGTGTGCGTGTTTGTCCTTAGGATAATTTAGGCTAAGTAGTGTGTAAGCTTAGGGACTGATGACCTTAGCAGTTAAGTCCCATAAGATTTCACACACATTTGAACTTTTTTTTTTATTACACACAACCTATGAAGGACCTTCACTTTCGGATAATTGAAATAATTGGTGACTCGTGTTCCTAATGTCCCTGTTTTCGGGGAAAAAGCATTGGTTCCGAAGAAGAAATTAAATAAAAAATTGTAGGGTCAGTTATAACCGAATCTTTATTGCGCGTCCACTACAACGCAGTAACAATCGAAAGAATTTTGACAAATGATAATAATACTAAGTAGTTAGTGAAATTTCAGATGATGAAGTTACATATTATTTAGTGTAGATTGCAGTGGTTATAGAAAACAGTTGCAAGCTTACGGTGTGAGCAAACAATATTGTGTGGTTTTTAATCAATTTGCAAAAGTATTTACATATTAATTAATGCAAGACAATCAGGTGGGTACGAACAAAATAAGACTTACTCAAGGTCAGTCTCAAACTTGCAGTTAGAAACATGAAATACACCCAATCGTGAAATCAATAAACCATATTGCGCTAAGCATATGCACTTGACTGTTAATTGCTTGTCACTTAGTTTGCGCAGTAAATAGTTTCGCGCAGCCTGTCATAATGCCTACTGTTAATATTTCTACTACTGTAACTGTTCTTAAATAAATAATTTCTGTTAATGTTACACATGAATTCTTCCGTCACACCTTGATAGAACAATTCCATACCAAGGTTGTTTAATAAGAACACCATTTTTATCCTACTGATTTTTTTATTTCAGACTAAATTTCGGCTTATTAGGCCCTCTTCAGGAAACAACTGACTAGCGCTTGCTAGTTCTGAGGTAACTTAGCGTTATCGGCAAACATCCAATCATCGCATAGAGTGTTATGCCTCAAACTTGTTTCTTAACATTGAAATTACATGTTAAACAGTGCACAATGCTATGTGCAATTAATAATGAAACTACACAGTATTACAGGTTAAATCGCTATAAGGCTTACGTCTGTAAAGTTTTGACATTGGATGAGAAGCTCTTAAGCTAAGCACTGTTCATTTGTGCTCTACAACAAACATGTTTTTAACATTTTAAGGAAACTTTAGGCAACGGACAGCATTATAAACAATAATTAAAATACTTGATCTTACAGTATTGCAGGTTATATTGCTATGATGTCATATTTTGTGAAATCGTGAGACTGGGTGAGAGCACCGCGTTGTTGTGTTGCAAACCGACCTTGACCCATCCGCAGCACTTCACTGTCATGACATGTGTCAATGACAGTAGGACGCATGACCGCCTGATATCAGTTACCATGTACATCTCTCCTAAGGGCCCAGTGTACTCTTTTGATGGGTTGACAAATACTTTGCCTCGTGTGCTTATATTACTATGCTATAGCACTAAAAAAATATCAGCCATATCCAGTGTCCTCCAGCACGACTATATCGATAAACATTTCCCCGGTATGCCTTCCCTACCCGACTAGAACCGACTCCTACACCGGCTCGTGACGAGCTGTTTTGTTTCTCTGTTGCCGCCATGCGGCGATGCTGGTCAGTCGCTGCTTCTTGGTTATGCTGCCACTCTCATGTTGTTTTTGACTTATAACGCAGTAGACAAATCAGGAATCGCTGAACAATATTTATTTGTGACGGTTCTATTTACTCAAGTCTAACTGCAAATACCTGCTGATGCCCCACCCCCTCCAAAAAGAAATGTCTGACATCTCTTAAGACAGACACCAGTGTATAGACACCTGTAATGTATAATAAACAATTCGCTACACATGTAACTGTTTCATAATTGGCAGACTATGTATCCACCTGTTTGCTACATACCATGCTACAGAAACCTTACTATACTTTCTGATAGTATATATTCGTAGCGTTAATCCGAATTTCTCTTCCTCCTATTACGTTAATGAGTTCATTACATAAATTCATTTTTTCATCCACCGGCCGTGGGAGACAAAGTTTAGTGAGCAGTGTACTAAAGTGGTGACTTGTTTTTCGTTTATAGCTGTTTTTGTTTTCTTGAGTTTCCCTCTAGTCAGTATGTAAACTATAATCTGCACGATCACCTCTTATACTCTATACTGCATTCTTGAAACACCAGAAACATGTAGTAGCAGTTTGCATTTGGTCTGCAGACTGAATCTCCGATTAAAAGCAACAGGAGCTTATCAATACACGAATACACAATAAGCCCGAATGCCACTGAAGAAATTTCGAAGATTCGACAGGCACATTCTCTGAATAATTTTCTACGAGGGACACGAGAAGTCCGGTGGTGTTTAAAGTTTCATTGCTTTTCCTTTAATTTCTTACCCCACCTGTTTTTGAATCTGGAGGTACCTCGATTAATACAGAAGAGGCTGACGCTATAAGCTGCGTATCTTATTAGGGAAGGAACCTCGCTCCTTGTACTTTGTGTTGAAAACAATAATGTCCATTTTACTCTTCATAGTCAAACCAGCATCATCCGTCGTTCGGTTTGGCAAATTTCTTTCGTTTGTGGGGTGATGAAAATGTAGGTGGCTGCAGATTACAAATGTTTTCACTGTTGTAAAAGTATTTCAAAGAAACAAATATATATGAAGTACAAAGTGAATGAATCATAACCTTATCACTCTGCAACGAACCGCAGTACACCATACGTCATTCATACTAAACTATTAGCTAGGTACCCAGCCTAAGAACTTCCAAACTTTGTCGCTTTACGTGGGATTTACCTGCGTATACAACGGAGCATATTGTTTGTCTTGCAGGTGCAGTGGCTCTTGAGATAAAGACATAAGATCTGACCACAAATCTAGCCTTGCAGAAGAACTTAGTTTCCACTTTCAGTAACTTAATTCCGGGATAAGCTACTATGGCTCTTCTGCAACAACAGTATCGTCGTAGACTCCAATAAAAAATCATTCGGCATCTGGTTCCCCTCAGCGGAGCGGTAAAACTAATACGTAATACAGTAGGCTACCAAAAGCAACAGCCACACCCACCAGTATCATCTCACTCGAGATACCAGTTTGCCAAAGACTATAATTCTGCGGAGAAGAAAAGTAAACTCCTACTGCGATAAGTTTCATGCGTCCACGAGCACTTGAATTGATTCGACTTAATTACTATAAATTTTGTGTTTGTTGGTAGTGTCTGTCAGACTAATTTAAATAATGTGACAATGGAAACAGCATCCGAGGGATACCACGTTCTACCACGCCAGACCACGTGACCCTAATAGTGAACAGAGCTTGCCTCCGCGCGGGGTATCTCCATTAAGCTAAGTGTCCCATTCAGAAGTAACGGCAGCCCTTAGCGGAACGAGCAAACGAGCGACTGAATCCTGCAGGCAATTGTGCTCTGCTACGCGAGACAGATTCCGACCGTAACAGGGATTACGCGCCAGACGTCACTAGAAAACATTTGCAGTCTGAAAATTCCCACTGGACTAAAATGTTCTTGAATACCCTACCGTAATCCTATCCAATTAGGGTAGACATCTAATGGATGTTCCTAACATCTGTTACCATCTGACTGCACTCTGTGTGCAGAGCCCAAGGTTACCTTTTTCCTGTGAGCATGATTCCAATTTATACTTTATTTATTTATTGTTATGTAAATGAGGTAGTAAAGAAAAATTACAGATAGGTCATTTTTCGTCGTAGTCCTCATGCCTTGTAATGCAGGCATTCTACAGCTACGAAAGTGCATGCGTTGTTTTGTTTGTGAATGCAGACATATGAGTCACTCGGGACCAGTTATGTGCATGTAGATGCGTGTCGGAGATGTATGGTTGCTACTGTTAAACGGAATGAACTGGGATGAGCATTTCCATGTTGCAACTGTACACATGTAGACGGAAGTGCTTGTCATTTACTGTTGATTGCACGGCTGTGATTTCGAAGCTGATTTGAGTATGAATTACTGGTCATTGCTAATCTTTTTCCCCTGCAATGCTCCAAAATTAGCCATTTTGCGTCGCAAAAGAGGTTGAGCGCGATTTTTTCAGCCGACGTTTGAGTCGGAATTCTTTGGTTCTTGGGAAGAGTTACGGCGCCATTCCTAGCACGATATACTCGTTTCAGATTGATGATGGCCCAACCAGGTTTCATTTCTTGTAACAGTTCTGCGAGGACGCAGAAGTTCATCACAGGAATAGAGGGGACGATCTCTCAGTTCAACAATCAATTAACATGGGACCCATTTTCCGGACGCCGTTGAACTGCAGCACGTCATGGATTATTTTGTGTGCTAAACCAACCGTAATGCCGAAATAGTGGTTATTTCGTTTACAATAATATGCCACATTTCCTTCGCAGGGTCTTCTATTGAATCAATGTTTGTATTTGTCACTATGCAGTGTGTCCTGATTTCTGCGTCGCTCCAGGGTCACATACGGATCACCTTACTGTGGTTTCGTCTACGAGGCATTTCCACTAGTTTAACAACATCACTACTCGAGAAACGTATCAGAGCTCGCTGTTCCAGTGCCAAGCAAGTCGACAATGGGCGCGACAACCTTTTCACTGAGAAAGCTTCCTTTTCTGTGACGCAACAACAGGTTGCCAACTGCTGGTTATCAGCCACATCGATTGTACAACTTCTAGGATTTTTACTGCACTTTTAATGAGTTAATATCACCCTCGTACATTTCCTTGAGAATAAAGAGTAAAATTTATGAACTGTTTCCTTCTCGGTGCGTGCGCGCGCGTGTGTGTGTTGTGCGTGTGTGTGTGTGTGTGTGTGTGTGTGTGTGTGTGTGTGTTTGGTGCCGACGGGCTCTCAACGGCGAGGTCATCAGCACCCTTACCCATATTAAAAGAAAGGAATGCGGAAAAAATATGAGATCCTGATCGCATACGTTAAGAAAACAGGAAAGAATAAAAGACTCTGCATTATTTCATCATTATTTTTTTTGAGCTTTCCTCAGTACAGAGGCTTCTCTCCAACATAATAATTTACTTGGAAATTACAATACAAACAATAAACGTTCTTAAACTATATTTTCAAAATATTTCTCCAGGTGTTTCGATCTTGTGTGTCCTCTTCCTCTGCGCCCATTCTCCTCATTGTGTGCTGTACATTTTGGAGCCAGGTGTTCATTGGTCGTCCTCTTCTTCTTCTCCCCTTCGGTTCCCACTCCAGTATCAATTTTGGTATTCTGGTTTTCTCCATTCGTCGTACATGCCCGTACCACTGTAATTTCTTCCTATCCATAACGTCATATATTATTTCTTTTATTTCCATTCTCCTTATTATTTCGGTGTTCCTTACCTTTTCTTTCCTGGAGATTCTTTCCGATCTTCTCCAGAAGTCCATCTCTAGAGCTTGTAATTTTTTAATGTGCTTAATGTTAATTGTCCAGGTCTCCGTTCCATACAGAACCACACTCTCTAATATGGATTTTTATATTAATTTTTTAGTTCTGCTCATTACATTCCTGCTCCATAAGACTGAGTTAAGCATCCCAATGACCCTCCGTCCGCCACTAATTCTTTTATTGATTTCTGACTCTGATTTTCCCTCGATTTCTAAAATGGGTCCCAAATAACAAAAAGTGTTTATCTTTTTGATTTTCTTTCCTTCAATGTATAGCTCATCTGAATCATTAGTCATCTATTCAGTTTTTTGGTAATTAATCTTCAAACCCCAAGTTTTGTATGCTACTGCTAGTTGATTGCACATATAGTTAGCATCCTCCCCATCTTGTGCTACGACTACTTGATCATCAGCAAACAATAAATGATGCAGGTAAACTCCATCTCTTATTTCTAATCCCATACTGTTACATTTACGAGACCATGTTCTAAGGCTAATATCTACATAGATTTTAAATAATGATGGTGATATGGGGCAGCCCTGTAAAAGGGCATTGCTTGTTCTAAATTTCTGTCAAAGTTTATTACCAACGTTCACTTGGCAAATGTTACCTTTATACATCTGTTGTATTATTTTAATCAAGGAAGGGTTTATGTTTGCCATATGTAGTGCACTCCAAAGTAATTTTCTTGGAACAGTATCATACGCCTTTTCTAGATCTATGAAAATTAATCCTATATTTTTGGATTTTTCCTTATGTTTCTCCAAAATCTGTCTTGATGTGAAAGTATGGTCTACACATGATCTCCCAGCCGTGAATCCACATTGTTCTTCTTGATTTCTAAAATTTTTTTCCAGTCTGTTTTTAATTACTTTCGCAAAAATTCTCATTAATGTGTTTGTAACACAACTTTCTCGATAGTTTGAACAAATTTTGCGATTCCCTTTCATAAGTATTGTATTAATGTAACCTAGCTTCATCTCGTTGGGTACTGAATCTCCATGTATCATTTTGTTGAAGAACTGTGTTATCAGTTTCATAATTTTGTCATCCCCATATTTCAGACACTCCAGATAGATATTGCCTGGTCCCGGTGATTTACCATTCTTTCCTGTTCTCAACGCCTGAAGTACTTCACTTTCTAAAATCTGGATCTCATCAACTTCATGTCCTTTTTTTTCAGCTGTTCCTTCTTCTAGATATTCTTCTCTGTCCTCATTTAATAATTTTTGGAAATACTTTTCCCATTCCTTTTGTGTTATCAGTTGGAGATTAGTTTTGCTTTTCGTATCCTGTCGAAGCCCTTTTAATACTGACCATGCTTATTTTGCTCTCCCAAATCCTAATTTGCTATTCACCTTGGCACATGTTCTTTCCAATGCTTCATTTTTTGCCATCCTTATTTTTTTCATGACTTCATTCTTCTTTTCCTTGTATATTGATCTTGTTTCTTCTGATTTATCATTCAACCACTGAAGGAACGCATTTCGTTTTTCTCTAACGAGGACCTCTAGTTCCTCTGACCACCACTCTGCTGCACGGTTGTGGTTGCTATCTTTTTTACCCAACACCTCTGTTGCTGTGATTTTCACATTAGTTTTTATATAGTTATATATTTTCTCAGTGCTTCCTTCAAATTATTCAACCAGGTTCCTTTCCATCCTGGCCGCAAAGAGTGTTCTGATACTTTCGTCTTGTAGGTTGTCAATATTAAAAGGTAAATTTTCATCTTTCTCAGTTTGGTTCGTTTTATTTATATTACTTGTATCATTCCTTGCATTCTTCCATGGCCAGAAAGACTTCATTTTTACTAGATAGTGGTCTGACCCACACTGGGTTCCTCTATAAGATCCTCTGTAAGATCTTCTACTGCCTTGAAACTACTTGTTTGCCTAGTGATAATATAATCTATTACAGAACGAATGCAATGATTTGAAGCGCAAATGTGGCTGAACTAAATTGTTTTATGAGTTCCAGAATGTGATTTTTTCAATTTAAATTCTCATGTATAAATGAGATATACAGTGGAAACTCGCTCAACGAGCGCATCCCAAACGTGCAATTCGCATAACAATCAAAACAAATTGGAAAAAAATGAGCGATGTTTTGATGTTTCGCATAACGAGTGACGACTATTTAGAGTGACGTCACCAGCCGTTCGTGCGTGGCAGGGGAAACGTTCAACAATATGAATACCTTTCACTGTCGGCAGTAGCATATGAACAATCTCTTTAATGCGTACTGCAATCTGGGTTTAGCACTATTTCTGTTACCATCTTAGTGTAGTTTGTCATCACGTTATTACAAACTTGTGTTAACACAGTGTTTTTTGTGTGCAAATTTTAATATCCTTCGTAGAAATGTTCCCAAAGATAAATCCGCAAGAAGACGACCATAAGAGAAAGAAAATGGCCTTAGAAATGAAACGTTAAATCATTGAAAAACGCGAACGTGGTGTGAGCGTTGCTGATTTAGCACGCACATGCTATCGGTCTGCATCAACTATTTGTAATATTCTCAAGAACAAGGACAAAATTAAGCAGATAGATGATTAAAGGGAGTGACAAGAGTATGTAAACAACGGTTTCGTATTCTGGACGAAGTAGAAAGGTTGCTACTTATATGTATAAACGATAGCAACTGCAAGGCGACACTGTTAATGACAAATCATTAGTGAGAAGGGGAGAACGATTTTCGCCGACCTCGTTATAAAGACGCCAGAATCGGCAGCGGCCGAAGAAGTGTTCAAGGGAAGCCGTGGGTGGTTCGAGAAGTTCGGCATCCACCGCGTTGTGAGGCACGACGAAGCACCCAGCCCCGACACAAAGGCAGTAGAGAATTTCATCAGCAACTTCAAGATGCTCGTAGATTCTGAGGGCTATCTGCCGCAACAGGTTTTTAATTGTTACGGGACGGGAGTATTCTTACCTTCATAACAGCAGGGGAGAATGCATTGCCTGCTCACAAGCCAATGAAAGACCGTCTCACACTGCTATTCTGTGCCATGCAAACGGCGATTTGAAAATTAAACCGCTGCTTGTTTACCATTCAGAAACTCCATGAGCCTTCAAGAAGCGCAAAGTCCAGAAGAACAAGTTAAATGTGATGTGAAAGTCCAACAAGGCTTGGTTGACTCGTGATCTCTTTTGTAATTGGATTAATGAAGTCTTTGGTCCTTTAGTGAAACAATATTTGCTTGAGATGAATCTGCCACTCCATTTCTTACTGTTATGGACAACGGTCCTCCCCATTCTCCAGGCCTACAAGACCACCTCCTTGAAGAATTTCAATTCTATTATTATTTAAATAATAAATAGTATGACAACTTCAAAATTCTTAGGTGTTCATATTGATCAGAATGTACTATAATTAGGGAAGCTGAAGAAATAAGTTAAAATTTGTGCGGTGGAAGGGACTTGAAGATGGGTCTCTTTGGTTGAAAGGCAGTTAGCAATACGCCCTGAGACAAACGTCTTGCACTAGTTGTCGAAACGACGGAATTTTATAGTTGACAATGCGGTCCCAAACCCAGAAGAATTTTATTGACTGTGACAACGGCCGCAGAAGCGTACGTTTACATGTATTTATTATTTCCTCACTATTGCTTCCACTTACCATTGGTGGGGTACCCTTAGATGTGCAGAAATGAATACGAGTATTTTGTGGCTTTTTAAATTGACGGTTTCGCAGAAAATGAGTCAATGACACTTTTAAGTACTCTGTCTACCATTTCGTCTGTTTCGGTATGTATGCTTGGATTGATTACGGTACTAGTGTCATCCGCAGAAAGAACTAACTCTGCTTTTTATATATTAACTGGAAGGTGGTTTACACAAATGAGGAAAAGTAGTGGATCTTAGACTGTACGTTGGGAACTCTATACGTGACTTCTCTCCAGTCAGAATTATGTCCCCGGACCATATTGCTTGAATTACTAAGCACAATGTTCTGCATTCTTTTCGTTAGATATGACATTATCAATTACGTGGTTACATCATACAACGTTAATTTATCTAAGAGAATACTGTCATTCACACATTCAAACGCCTTAGAGAGGTCGTAGAAAATACCAACCACCGCCATTTTATTATTTACCAGATGTAAAATCTGATGCTCGACTATGTAAATGGCATTCTCAAGAGAGCAATCTGTCTGATAAACAACCTGTGATTTGCTAAGGATACTATTATTGCCATATGGAGTAGGTTCCCAGATATACAGGGTGTTACAAAAAGGTACGGCCAAACTTTCAGGAAACATTCCTCACACACAAATAAAGAAAAGATGTTATGTGGATATGTGTCCGGAAATGCTTAATTTCCATGTTAGAGCTCATTTTAGTTTCGTCAGTATGTACTGTAGTTCTTCGATTCACCACCAATTGGCCCAATTAAAGGAAGGTAATGTTGACTTCGGTGCTTGTGTTGACATGCGACTCATTGCTCTACAGTACTAGCATCAAGCACATCAGTACGTAGCATCAACAGGTTAGTGTTCATCACGAAAGTGGTTTTGCAGATAGTGCGACGTTTACAAATGCGGAGTTGGCAAATGCCCACTTGATGTATGGATTAGCACGGGGTAATAGCCGTGGCGCGGTACGTTTGTATCGAGACAGATTTCCAGAACGAAGGTGTCCCGACAGGAAGACGTTCGAAGCAATTGATCGGCGCCTTAGGGCGCACGGAACATTCCAGCCTATGACTCGCGACTGGGGAAGACCTAGAACGACGAGGACACCTGCAATGGACGGGGAAATTCTTCGTACAGTTGACGATATCCCTAATGTCAGCGTCAGAGAAGTTGCTGCTGTACAAAGTAACGTTGACCACGTCACTGTATGGAGAGTGCTACGGGAGAACCAGTTGTTTCCGTACCAAGTACAGCGAGTGCAGGCATTATCAGCAGCTGATTGGCCTCCACGGGTACATTTCTGCGAATGGTTCATCCAACAATGTGTCAATCGTCATTTCAGTGCAAATGCTCTCTTTACGGATGAGGCTTCATTCCAACGAGATCCAATTGTAAAGTTTCACAATCAACATATTTTGGCTGACGAGAATCCAAACGCAATTGTGTAACCACGTCATCAACACAGATTTCCTGTGAGCGTTTGGGCAGGCATTGTTGGTGATGTCTTGATTGGGCCCCATGTTCTTCCACCTACGCTCAATGGAGCACGTTATCATGATTTCATACGGGATACTCTACCTGTGCTGCTAGAACATGTGCCTTTACAAGTACAACACAACATATGGTTTATGCACGATGGAGCTCCTGCACATTTCAGACGAAGTTTTCGTACGCTTCTCAACAACAGATTCGGTGACCGATGGATTGGTAGAGGCGGACCAATTCCATGGCCTACACGCTCTCCTGACCTCAATCCTCTTGACTTTCATTTGCGGGGGCATTTGAAAGCTCTTGTCTACGCAACCCCGGTACCAAATGTAGAGACTCTTCGTGGTCGTATTGTGGACGGCTGTGATACAATACGCCATTCTCCAGGGCTGCATCAGCGCATCAGGGAATCCATACGACGGAGGGTGGATGCATGTGTCCTCGCTAACGGTGGACATTTTGAACGTTTCCTGTAACAAAGTGTTTGAAGTCACGCTGGTGCGTTCTGTTGCTGTGTGTTTCCGTTCCATGATTAATTTGATTTGAAGAGAAGTAATAAAATGAGCCTTAACATGGAAAGTAAGCGTTTCCGGACACATGTCCACATAACATATTTTCTTTCTTTGTGTGTGAGGAACGTTTCCTGAAAGTTTGGCAGTACCTTTTTGTAACACCCTGTATGAGTGGCTCTAAGGCATCTTAAGTAAAGGAACTCGGTACGTTCACCTCTAAGTTGAATGTTCATCACAGACAACCTCATCATCAGGAGTGCCCCAAGGAAATTAGATAGTATTATTCTTTAAATACGTAAATGGTCTGGCGGATGGGGTGGGGAGCAATCTGTAGTTGTTTGCTGATGATCCTGAGGTGTCCGGGACGATGTGGAAGTCAAGTGACTGTGGGAGGATACGAGATGACGTATACAAAATTTTTGGTTGGTGTGCTGAATAGCAGCTTGCTCCAAATGTAGCAAAATGTTCAAAAATGGTTCAAATGGCTCTGAGCACTATGGGACTCAACTGCTGAGGTCATTAGTCCCCTAGAACTTAGAACTAGTTAAACCTAACTAACCTAAGGACATCACAAACATCCATGCCCGAGGCAGGATTCGAACCTGCGACCGTAGCGGTCTTGCGGTTCCAGACTGCAGCGCCTTTAACCACACGGCCACTTCGGCCGGCTAGCAAAATGTGAATTAAAACGGATACAGTACTTATAATGTTCGGATACAGCGTTAGTAGCGTCCTAGTTGAAAGCCACTTCGTTGAAATATCGAGGCGTAAGGTTGCAAAGCGATATGAAATGGTACGAGAGTGTGAGGATTGTGGTAGGGACTGCGAATGGTCGACTTCGTTTAATTCGGAGAATTTAGTGAAAGTGAGGATCATCTGCAAAAGAAGACTGCATATAAGACACAAGAGCGACCGGTTCTAGAGTACTGCCCAAGCATTTGGGATCCACACCAAGCCGGATTAAAGAAATGCATCGAAAGAATTCAGGAGTGAGCTGCTAGATTGGTTACCGGTAGTTTCGAACAACACGCAATTATTTCAGAGCTGCTTTGGGAGCACAAACGTGAATTCCTGGAGGGAAGGCGACGTTCTTTTAGAGGAACGCTACTGAGAAAATTTAGAGAACCAGCTTTTGAAGTTGGTTGCAGAACGGTTCTGCTGCCTCCTACATGTATTTCTCTCAAGGACGACGAAGATACGGGAAATTAGTTTCGTGTAGAGGCGTACAGACAGTCGTTTTTCCCACGCTATGTTCACGAGTGGAACAGGGAAGGAAATGGCTAGTAATGGTACAGGGTACCCTCTGCCACGCGTTGTTCAGTGGCTTGCGGAGTATGTGTGTAGATGTAGATGTGCCACTCACACACCAGGTTGAGTCATTAGTGTCAATTTCATTTTAATTACAGTCGGAATTATATCTTTCAGTTCGGTCTCCCTCGGGACCCACTTTCTGTCAGTCCTTGTAATTACCACCGAGCATCTGTCTAATGCTCACTGGAAACTCTTCCCTTCCCTCTGCCACACAGTATTTGAAAGGTTTCCGCGTTAAAAGCTGTGACGTGAATTAACAATTACACGGCAGTCTTTCATTTCCGCATCACCTAGTTGTTGCGCCGGTTCCGTTAGTGCATTCCTGACGTTCCGGAGGACGCTTGTCACGTGGTCAGCTAGCCGCAGAGCGCGACGCCATGGCGAGGCGAGGAGGGCGTCCTGGTATTGCACTCTGGTGTACGGGAGAGAAGTGGCAGCTTAGCTTAGTACCTGTGCCGGTCCACTGCGGGCAGCAACTTATAGTTCTTCGGTGCTTCGCCGAAATCAGGAAGTGGTTAGCACCAGTAAAACGCCGGGTTGCTGACGTTCCGGGCCGGAAACCAGCATCACGTGATCAGCTGCTGCACACAAATGGCTGCCACGACACGTGAACAGCTGAAGTGGAAATCTACATTTATTGTATATTCGTAGCTATAAAATCTATTATACCATTCCTGATTTTGAACTCTCAGTTTTATATAGTATTGGGGTAGACCCGATACGAGGACACTCTGTGTTGCTGCCAAATTTATTCAAGATGGTGGCAGTGGACATGGTAACGTTGCACTAACGACATCACCAGATGACATCCCCATTTCCCTCCATTCCCTCTCCCTCACCTCCCCCCTTCAGTCTCCCCCTTCCCACACCTACCACTCCTCTTCCAAAAGGGCATTGGCAGGACAAGCTCTGGGCAGAGTTGCTGGTGTGAAAGATTTTCATCTTTTTTGGAACGTGCAGGTGCTATCCTGCTGGAAGTTTTTTCCAGTACCACCAGAAATTGCTTAGGAATGTTCAGGAATGTGCAAGGATAACCCTGTCCAGCAACTACATGTACTAATTATGTAATTACACTGCTACAGCTCATCATTGTAAGAAAATCATTAACACAACTACAGATCCAATAACATAATGGAATAAACAATAACAAAAACCAGACCTATAAAGATTCAAACATATTGCAAAAAAGGCACCCAAAACATCATCTGTAAAGATCCAAACATATTCTGGAGAACACCATCTAAACTCCACCTACAAGGACCTTGACACCAGTATACCAACACAGATAACATGCTCCACAAATGGAGTCGCACTAATATTTACACCATCTGCTACCAGCTCCAAGCAGATGCTCGGTGCTAGAAAACGCCGTTGCTGCACTGTGCCGAGTTCTGGGACTGGTGACAGGTCCAAGCAGAAACACCATTAGAAAACCAGGCTGGGACTGCTGATAGGATACTGGAAGGCTACCCACAGTCTGCAGCAACCGGCAGGGGCCTGGCGGCACAGGGGACGATTGCCACTGATCCAAGAGATAGGTAATATTATTGTTAGGTGTTACATTGTGTGATGGACAGCACACCAATGATATTAATATGCTGAACCAATAACAGTTCTCTATGCAACCAAACAGACACAGCTGCAGTGACCTTCCCTTTTCCACAATCCACGACCAAATAATCTAATTCACAATATAGCCACCACAGAGTCTTCGAAATTGTAATGCCATAGGTTTTTCCCACTTTCTCTTCCTCTCCCCTATTTCTAACCCTCTCCATACCCTCTCCTTGCCTCAGTCTCCTGGGGATTAGTATGAAAAGCTCAGACTGTGCTGAGCTGCTGGAATGGATGGATATAGATAGGTATTTGCTTTATTTTATCATTTTTGGGAATGTGCAGGTGTTGTCCTGCTGGGGGAAGAATTCACAATATCACCCCCACCCCCACTTTCTGGCCTCTGCTCCCACCCCCACTGAGTTTCAAACCTGTGTGCTCGCCATGACATGCTGTGGCTGGCTGGCCTAGTTCACAATACCGTCACCAGAGGGTGTTCGAAATTGTGACGTCAAGGGTTTCCCTGTCCGCCTGCCTGACAAATGCCAGTTACCAATCTGTCAGGCTATTTAGTGTAACAGTGAGGAGTTCTCGCTAAGAGTTGAAGGATGATCAGCTGGCCTCATTCACAGAACCGTCCCATGGCCCAGCTCTGCACTGCCCCCTCATAAAATGGTTCAAATGGCTCTGAGCACTATGGGACTTAACATCTGAGGTCATCAGTTCCCAAGACTTAGAACTACTTAAACCTAACTAACCTAAGGACATAACACCCATCCACGCGCGAGGCAGGATTCGAACCTGCAACGTAGCAGCAGCGTGGTTCCGGACTGAAGCGCCTAGAACCGCTCGGCCACAATGGCCGGCTGCCCCTTCGTAGAAATTGGCAGGAAACGTTCAGCCTGTGCTGTAAAGGGCATAGAATAGTTACTTCCTCCTTATTTGGGGAAAGTGCAAGTGTTGGAGAGAGAATTCACACCACCATCTCAGGCCACCACTTTCCACTATTCCGTGACACCACTTGTTTCTCATTGCACCAGTATGTTTGTGTTTCGAAGGATCTCCCTTTGAAAATGCCGCCACCAGAGAGCGATGGAAATCGTGATGTCATGAGTTTTCCACCCTCGAAAATTGGTGAGAAAAGCTGTGTTGTTGGTGTGGAGCGAGCAAATGTCATCCTGCTGGGGGAAACCCTAATCATTTACAGTTCATAAAATGTTCATAAACGTCTATATTCACAGCTACAGATTCAAACATGTTGCAAGTAACGTGAAAACTCTCGTCCAAACTTCACCTGGAGATTATATAAATGCACTTTAAGTACCGCAAGTAGCACGCTAAATGGCGTCTGGACTGGAGTTGTCCTCGAAGTAACCAAGCTGTAACAGTTATTTGGGTCAGATACTCACTTGGCTAAGGGTGTCGACCAAATTGCCTCTGGTAACGTTTCAATGATCTTGGGGGTTGTGCACCTATCTGACCTAAACAGGAACATAGTTACTGCAGTGTGCCATGACAGCTGACAGCTTATGGTAGGCAAACACTCGATGCAAATAGATCTGAAATACTCACACGTAATTACATTGCTACACATCATCAACACAAATATCTATAATGAAGTGGTATATCTCACGTCAAACCAAAATACCCTTAAATTTATCGAGTTTATAATTACACTGCAAACAGACTTCACACGGGAAGACTACACCTGCTATCTTGTGCTTTTTTGCGGTGTGTTTCTCTCACGCTCTGGTCATGTCTGCCACCTCCATAGCTTGAGCAGCAGTAACAATTCGGTCAAATACCACTCAAACTTGTTGTGCGCATCACTGCCGCAGTACGAAGGGTCCAGAGGAAACACTTCTGCATGGTCTGTGTGTCCTGGGAAGATATCTGCGACATGTAAAGCAGAAGGACTTGCGTAAATCCTGAGGCTGCAGTCACTTACCCAAGGGTGATGCAAGACTTCGGCAGCATCTGACAGAGGACTGGCATCAATGGCCCAAAGCCACGCCGCACCGCCCAGCTGGAGTCGCTTCACGAATCTTGCGCATGTCCAGTCATACGTCTATCATCAAGTGTGATGATATTTATGGCAAATGTCGATGACTATCGTGACTGATCATCATTCTACATCGAAAATCTTCTGCCACAAACCATGACATCACTCACTGACAACGATCATTCAGATTTACCTCCACCCCTCTGAGGTCAAACGTTAAACAATTGTCATACTAGTTTTAGCCGCAAATCCCCGAATTTATAATCGGACATGCCGGAGTGGGCAGAGGCGATACGTCACTATCTCACAGATTTGGCTTCATAGTGGAGGAAGAGCGATGTCCATAATTTTGCATTGTCATCCTATATGATCTCTTTATTTTTGTAGTAGTACACACAATCACTTTTCTCTCTTTGCAGCTGTCAGCAGGCAAGCTTAAGCAATAACTGGAACATTGTAGCTATTTTCGTTATTCCCTCCCTCTCACGTTAGTTGGTGAGCCGTAAGCGCCTGGGACATTTATATTAGACTCCTGTGAGCTGCTGCAAACATTCTTCTTAACAATAAAAGCATTATTTAGTAGCGAAAACACTCCGTGCTCATACTCATTACAATAATATTATGTTAGCACTGGACTGTACATTCACCCATAAAAAAAGTTTTGCATCACCCCTGTTCCCAGGACTCCTGAAGACAGACGTTGACTGTTGATATTACATCAAAGGCACATTCCCTTTGACGGTTCAGAGATGTCACTGAACCAGCCCAAAGAAGTAAACAACCGTCCATGAGCAACGCCTATTAGACGGAGGGGGTCCGACAGCCGATCAGTTCCAGTCATTCCACCGGGAAGGAGGCACACGGCTCGTGTTGTCTGTAGTTCAACCATGTAGAGACGGCCAATACCGCGGTTTTGTTGCTTTGTGCCAGGAAAAGCTCTCAACACGGAAAGTGTCCAGGCGTCTCGGAGTGAACCAAAGCGATGTTGTTCGGACATGTAGGAGATACAGAGGGACTGCAACTGCCGATGACAGGCCTCGCTGAGGCCGCCCAAGGGCTACTACTGCAGTGGATGACCGCTACCTACGTATTAGATAGCTCGGAGGAACCCTGACAGCAAAGCCGAAATGTTGAATAATGCTTTCCGTGCTGCCACAGGACGTCGTGTTACGAGTCAAACTGTGCGCAAGAGGCTGCATGATGCACAACTTCAATCCCGACGTCCATGGCGAGGTCCATCTTTGCAACAGTGACACCATGCAGCGCGGTACAGATGGGACCAACAACATGCCGAATGGACCACTCAGGATTGGCATCACGTTCTCTTCACCGATGAGTGTCGCATATGCCTTCAACCAGACAATCGTCGGAGATGTGTTTGGAGGCAACCCTGTCAGGCTGAACGCCTTAGACAAACTATCCAGCGAGCGCAGCAAGGTGGAGGTTCCCTGCTGTTTCGGGCTGGCATCACGTGGGACCGGCGTACGCCGCTGGTGGACATGGAAGGCGCTGTAACGGCTTTACAATACGTGAATACCATCCTCCAACCGATAGTGCAGCCATAGCGGCAGCGTATTGGCGAGGCATTCGTCTTCATGGACGACAATTCACGCCCCCATCGTGCACATCTTGTGAATGACTTCCTTCAGGATAACGTCATCGCTCGACTAGAGCGACCAGCATGTTCTCCAGACATGAACCGTATCGAACATGCCTGGGATATATTGAAAAGGGCTGTTTATAGACGACGTGACCCACCAACCACTATGAGGGATCTACAGCGAATCGCGTTTGAGGAGTGGGACAATCTGGACCAACAGTGCCTTGATGAACTTGGGGACAGTACGCCACGTCGAATATAGGCATGCATTAATGCAAGAGGTCGTGCTACTGGATATGAGAGGTACCGATGTGTACCGCAATCTGGACCAGCACCTCTGAAGGTCTTGGTGTATGGTGGTACAACATGCAATGTGTGGTTTTCATTAACAATAAAAAGGGTGGAAATGATGTTTATGTTGATATCTATTCCAATTTTCTATACAGTTTCCTGAACTCTCGGTACCGAGATGATGCAAAACTTTTTTTGATGTGTGTATAATCGTTACAGTTCCCCTTGATCGATTAACTCATGTGTATAATATTTTCTTCTATGTGATGTACGTCTGTGACGGTATATCTATGCCGGCCGGAGTGGGCAAGCGGTTCTAGGCGCTACAGTCTGGAACCGCGCGACCGCTACGGTCGCAGGTTCGAATCCTGCCTCGGGCATGGATGTGTGTGATGTCCTTAGGTTAGTTAGGTTCAAGTAGTTCTAAGTTCTAGGGGACTGATGACCTTAAAAGTTAAGTCCCATAGTGCTCAGAGCCATTTGAACCATTAAGGTATATCTACTAGTTTCTCTGCATAAGTCACAACAAAATCCATTTTTTTCAAGGTGTCAACGATGAGACTGTTTTCTCAACCTTCAGTACAGATCTCAATCAGTTTGGAGTCACATTGCGCAGCATTCTAATAGATCACTTACACCCCAGCTTTCTACTGAAACGTCCAAGAGTTCACCCCCAGACGCTGCAATGTAGGGCTATTTAGCATATCGGCTACACTCTTAATTATTAATGCAGATATCAAGTGTCACCATATAGTATCGAGATTTCCTATCTAATTTTTGGTGTTTCCCTATTTTGTAAATATTTATTCGTTTCTTCCATATTCCATATATAAATGTACAAGTATAAATATGGTATTATTGCTTACACGATTAAATCTAACATGCTGTTTTTGATGCCATCCAACATTGGTACAGAGCCCCAATCCAGTCAGGGTAACTTTTTGCTCTAAATGGCAACACTATCGCTAAAAAACATGCATTGCTGTTAGGGGTAGTGTGTTGACCTTATTCTGCTCTGAAACCAAAGTAACACTACTTCGCGGTTTCCCATTCCCTCCTCCGACCTGGAGGCGTCTTTGCAGGCGGGGGCAGCGGTGGCGGTGTTCTCAGATGGATTCGCAGATGTATTCGAATGATGGATACCCCTGCATTAGGAACGGGATATTGCTAATGATGGACCAACGACACAGAACGTCCATGAACATTGTTACAGGGTGTGGATTCAGCATGAGCTACATCTCAGTCGAAGCCATCTGTGATAATAACCGGAATATTGGTTGAGTGTACCAACAGGTCAGAGGCTACAGTCTAAAGCTGCATAATGGATTGTGAGTTTGACCCAGAGAAAGATGTTTAAGTGTTTTTGAACTATAACAAACAGTATTTACAATGTGCTCCAATGTACTCTGTGTCACGTAATGGATAGCTTGCACAACAGCAGCAGTTTGTCTGCTGGAGGTAGTCAGAATACTCGAAAATTGCCTTAAACCTTCTTGAGACATCAATGAAATCCTATTAATTATATTCTGTCAGCGTATAATTTTAATTATGTACACATTCTCCATACTGACTCCAACACAGACGACGTAAGTATTACCATGTGAAACATATTTTTTTCAGTCTCGGATATTGTTCTCCATAATATCGCCAGGTATACCTAATTAGGACTAGTACACAAAACAATATTGACAACAGAAGTAGATCTGTGTGGTAGATCTCTGTTGCTGTCGTAACCGAAACATCAAGGACGCCGAAATTGTGCCCTCCCATGAATCCATCTCATTGCTACTGGTTGTGGTACGTCATGTCCTTCACTGCTGAATCGTCCAGAGTCGACGACAGTTCTATCTGCTATCCTGCAAGTTCCTCCCGTCACAGTTCACTTGTTGTAAATTTATTTGAAAAAAATTATTGCTTATAAACTAGATTTCTTTTTCCAGGCTCTGCTGGATATTCCTCATAGGCAAATTAGTATGCTGTAGAAGCGTATTTTTTCCCCTTTCTCAGTACGAAAGGGATGGCATAACCGTCGGTTCATCAGCATGTTACAGCAGGAGTTGGAGACATGGTAGTTATTTATGGTCTCTAAAACTGTCAAAAGCGTGGGCTTTCCCAGAGCTTTTGACTGACTTGTTAAGAATAATGGCGAAAAAATTCAGGTGAGAGTATATCTGATAGAAATGGTTCAAATGGCTCTGAGAACTATGGGACTTAACTTCTAAGGTCATCAGTCCCCTAGAACTTTGAACTATTTAAACCTAACTAACTTAAGGACATCACACACATCCATGCCCGAGGCAGGATTCGAACCTGCGACCGTAGCGGTCGCGCGGTTCCAGACTGTAGAGCCTTTAACCGCTTGGCCACCCCGACCGGCAATTCTGATAGAGCAAAGTAGAAGCCTAACTGGTGGTTCTCTAAACGTCTAATATGTTTAATGTGTCGGGCAGGCGTATATTAGGTGGTTGAAAGGATAGCGACCCGTAAGTGCTTCTTCTCTTACCCAGGTGCTGTTTTCTGTTAACGGTAGGAATAATCGTCATCCTGTGTTTACCATACGCGTACAAAAGTTGATACATCTGAGAGAGACGTGGTAAATACTAAGACAGGTCGATGTGAGGTCAAATACATAACATTCCGTGGAGTTAAGGTAGATATGGGTAACATATAAGGAGTCACCCATACTCTTGAAAATCAGATAATCAATTATAGAATTGTATCCCTACAGTTCATCAATATTTGTCAAGCAGACCTGGAGTGTTATCTATGTATGTGTTTCTTGTATGTGTTCCTATTCCTTATATGTATTCCTTATTCCTTATATTCCTTATACGTATCCCTTTTTGGGGAGCAAAATAACTGATGATGGTCCAAGTAGAGAGGATATAAAATGTAGACTGCCTATGGCAAGGAAAACGTTTCTGAAGAAGAGAAATTTGTTAACATCGAGTGTAGATTGAAGGGTTAGGAACTCATTTTCTAAGAGTATTTGTATGGATTGTAGCCATGTATGGATCTGAAACATGGACGATAAATAGTTTAGACAAGAAGGGAATAGAAGCTTTCGAAATGTGGCGCTACAGAGTAATCCTGAAGATTAAATGGGTAGATCACGTGACAATGAGGAGGTACTGAATAGAATTGGGGAGAAGATGAATTTGTGGCACAAATTGACTAGAAGAAGGTATCGGTTGGTGGGACATGTTCTGAGGCATCAAGGGATCACCAATTTAGTATTTGAGAGCAGCTTGGAGGTAAAAAGTCGTAGAGGGAGACCAAGAAATGAACACACTATTCAGAATCAGAATGATATAGGATGGAGGAGTTACTTGGAGATAAAGAACCTTGTACACGATAGAGTAGCATAAAGAGCTGCATCAAACCAGTCTCTGGACTGAAGACCACAACAACATCCCTAAAATCATTCTGGAACTTGTCTACTAGGTTTTGAGTAATGCTGAATCATATGTTATTAATGATGACGTCTTCTTCTGGTTATGACTCCAAAAATTAGAACACATAAGTGTTATATTCTTAGCTAGAAGTGTACACGGTACGGGAAACTGTTGTCTTAGTGGATTATTCGGTAATAGTAGGATGTAATATCTCAATACTCTACATAAAGAAGGCAATCAGGAACTATATTGGTTTATAAAACAATGTGCTGTATTCATGGCATTCCACTGCACATCCGGATGGTTCTCTGATCCTCGTAATCAAATCACTATGAAAATTTCTAGTGAGAGTAAATCTGAGAATACGAACACAACTACGCATTTGGTCTAGAGGGTCTGGCTGGTTGCGATATAGAATAAATTATGCTTTCCTGATGTTTACTGGAGACATTGTCGAGCAGACCTATTAAAGCTATCGAATATATATACCTAAGATCGTTGAGCAATTTGTCTACGGAGATGGGAAATACTAGGTCTGATAGTATTGATTATGATGTCGTTCCTGGTTATGACTTCTAAAATTTGAATATATCTTATACTTTTAGCTGGATGAGAACATGTTGTGGAAGACTGTAGGTCTAGTGGATTATTCGCTAATGGTAGGAAGCAATAACTCGATACATTATTTAAAAATAGACCTACGCTTTGAAAAAGCTCGGTAATGGTTTGCAAAAAATGTGCTGTATACGTATAGTTTTAACGTGAAAACGATTACACAAAACTTCTATTCTAGTAGCCGAACTGATGGTGAAATTCGGAGTTATCCAGCCGGATGACTGAAATCATGTCATCTGCCCATGTTACTTCCTATGGAATCAAGACTGGGAGACTAGCTTTCCTTTGCTCACACAGCTATTGTGGATAAAAACATCGTATTCCCAGGTGTGTCACAGTTTCGCTACACAGTGCTAATGTCAGTATCGTGGTTGCTACGACTGGTTGGTTGGTTTGTGGGGTTGAAGAGACCAGAATGCAAAGGTCATCGGTCACTGCTGCGACTGGTCTTCGAATCAGTAGTTTTTATCACGTGCATAGCATGTTTAGGATTACTGTGGTGTGTTGCGACAAAATACAGAATTATATCAACAGTCTGGCACCCCTACCAGGTTTGTTCAATGGCTGTAGGTTACAATTTTCGCAAGAGCTACTTCCATAGATACTTATTTTTTACTGACAGTACAGTGCTTACGTAAGTATAATTCCGAAGAAATCTTAGACATAGGAGATGTCATCCAATTAGTAAGGAGTGTTTCACAGCAGCAAGCTGGTCAGTAAGCTAATAAAACACATTGGTTGATCATAATTGTTTTTTTCTTCTTTGTGAGAAACAGTTTATGAGTCTGTCCTGTGTTACATCGATTTTAGTGTAACACAACTTACGTTGCCAGAACGCTTTCCTTTAATAAGTCCCATCTCGACGGAAAACGTGATCCAAGCTATTTCACATTTGTTTCACAACTTTTTCTCTAAGTTAAGTCGACCTCATGAAATATCGTTCTGCAACCGTTTCTTTCAGAAGTATTATGCTCCCATATTACCCGATTTTGATTTGTCATCGATTTAGAAGCTCAGCGGTTTGTAACACAAATGCTCCAGGCGCTCTCGGCTCACCCGCGGTAGAGAGAGTGAAAGAAAAACGAAATTAACTACAGCGTTCGAGACATCGATTATAGCACACTGCTGCGATAAAAGGACATTTATTATATGTACTACTACATAAAAGAAAGATCATGCAGGATGAGTATACAAGTTATCGATATCGCTCTGCCTCCACTGTGAAACCCTATCCCCGACGTCGTCAGGGATCACCTCCTCCCACTCCGGCATCTCAGACTCTGAATTCGGTGATTTGCGGCTAAACTTAGGGTGGCAATTTTTTAAAGTGCGACAATCAGAGGGGTGGATTTAAACCTAAGTGATGAGCGTCATTGAATGATGGTGTGTGTAGTTTGTGGCAAATGATGTTCGATATGGAATGAGGGTCAATGTAGAATTATGGTCAACGACCAGACTTGACAACAGGTATACGAAGGGGCATACGCAAGATTTGCGAAACGACTCCTGGTTTGCCGTGCGGCTACGGGCTGTTGATAGCCCGTCCGCTATCAGATGCCGCCAACGACTTGCATTGCTCTCGGGCGAGCGGCAGCAGCCTCAGGATTTCCGCAACGCCTTCTGGTTTACACTTCGCAGGTATCTCCCCAGGGGAGTATTTCCTGCGCAGTATGTAAGTATTGCTGCAATGATGTGCAGTACGATGTTTGAGTGGTATTTATTGGAATTTTTACTGCAGCTCATGCGATGGACTTGACAGCCACAGCCAGCACTCGAGAGAAATACGTCAGAACAAATGCAGAACAGTAGATTTAAGATTATCTCATGATATTCCGTTTGCAGTGGGAAGGATAGACTGGAAATTTTCGAGTGACGTGAAATGTACCACTACATACAAATGCTTATGTTGATGATCGGTAGCAGTGTAATTGCGTGTGAGTATTCCGCGACCTATTTGCATGGCGTGCTTGCAGACTGCGGTAACGTGTCAGCGGTCACGTTGTACTGCAGTAACGGTGTTTCTGTCTGTGACTGTTAATGGACGGTGTCTGCAGTGGACGGTGTCTGCACAACTGTTTTTCACTTACAACTATTTCTAATTTGTGAAGGATGAAACTACTATTAATACGTTGCTTTACACCTAGTGAGTGCGTGCCTACCACGTCAGTTTGAGATCTAGGTATAGCCGTCCGAACGAGCATATTTATTAACCCTGTCCCTGTCTTTAGGTACCAGCATTCTCCCTTTACAGTGTATTTGTACTACAGAGACTATCGTAATGCGCAATGAATAGCAGACTATTTAAACAATAATAATCATCAATAAAACAACGTTGTTGTTATTGTTATCTTCAGTCTGAAGACTAGTTTGATGCAAACTCTCCACCCTACTCTACCCTGTACAAACCTCTTCATCCCCGAATAACTACTGCAACTTCAATCCTTTTGAAACTGGTTACTTTATTCATCTCTTTAGCAGCATAAAGTACATGAGAAATAGGTAAGTGTATTCCATCACCAAATATAAAACAACAGAAACGAATATTAAAAATAACAAAGAAAGGAAGCGAAATGAGAATAAGCTATCGATGCAAGGTTAGGCAAGTGTAGCACAAGTCTTAGCATCTACTTTCAGGTAGATTACGCGTACCAAGGTCCTCTCTGAAGCTGGATGGTTATGGTCACATGATGTCAATTTCCGGTTCGAAGCGTTAAATCAGCCAGGCGTTTTACTGGTGCGAGACGCTCCAGCTGGCTCGTAGGTGGCGTGACAGCCGACTCTGTTTGGCTATGGGCGAGGTTTGCCCACAAAGTTGTGCACAGTCGGAGGACAGCCATAGGGTAGATGGAATGGCATCAGCGAGCGAAAATGAAGACAGAAAGTTGAAGCTCGAGAGCGGCTGCCTGAAGACAGAGCTGGAAGCATTTCGGAACAGCAAGGCAGTTAGCCTGATGCATGACCAATGCTGTCTGTGGATTGCGGTTATCTCTGTGCACGGTTCCGTCTAGAACAGAGGACGGTGTCTATCGTCGCACGTTGAGGGAATACGGCGTATCTGAGAGCGGTGAGAGCCTTACTACGGAGTTTTTTCTCTTGCGATGATCAGAAGACAGTGTGGTGGCTTGTGCTGTCTTATCGTACAAGTGGTTGGGCCAGTGCTGGTCTACATAAGTATGCAAAGATTATCGCTGCGGAAGCACAACGAAATCAATGTTAGGCCTGGAATTGTAAAGCAGTGTTCAGTTTGACCGAAATATGTTTTATGTAGAGTTTTGCTTGGTATTGCTGTTGCTTTATTCGTCCTTCTTACTACAAGGTGTACATAGGCTTACTGCGTTACTATTAATTCTGTGTCTGTCTCTCTTATCTACCTATCTGTGTTATGTGCCTGGCGTTAGCTCAAGGTGTGAGCTGTTTTGGAATGTACTGTATGAATATATATATCCTTGTGTTGCCCTGTTGGTATGTATATTGTTATTTCCGTATACTAATACATGTCCCGGTTATTGTGAAGGGATTTGATATTTGGTGCTGTGTATTACACTGGAGTTTTCTTAATCTGATATTTTTTCCCTGCCCCTTTTCTAAAGCAGATTATGCAAGTGGGCCTAAGTTTTATAGAGCATTAGTTTATTGTACTAAAAATTAAGTATCTATTGATAAACTGAGCTCTAATGCCTTGTTTGTTCCTTCTCTGAGATATTATATTGTTTGAAAGAATACTGTTTAACAAATTTGATTTACATTTTGTAAGCAGTTCACGCCTACACATTTCCAGTCTCTTTCCACTCCCATCGCTTCCTGAGCCAATCGTAAGACAAATTTTGTAATAAAAACTGATTTTACACTTTCCGTTTCAGACTTAGCGGAAATTTAATTTTGAATACCTTACTTAGGGATTTGCCAGATTAACTCAATTCCATTTCTGCTTCTCTGTTTATTTATTTATGCTGTCTTCAGTTGCATTAAATATAAAAATTAATCACTTATTCTACTACTCAGTTATTATAGGCTACTTTTTTCCTTACGATCTGTGGCTAATGTATTATTTTCCTTTGTTAAAGATGATTTTTCAATTTTAATTTAAATTCGCCCCGCTAAGTTTCTCCATTGTTGAAGTTTCATAGTATATCTTGTTTACAAGTACATTCGGATCAACCGATTTTCCTAGGGCTTCATTTACAAAGCAGTTTATAGACTATTATGATCTTCACGTCAAGCTTTAAAATAGTAATTGCGTAGTTGTCAGATTCATGGAGTAAGTATTAGGATTCTATTCAAAAAGCACAGTGATATTTGCTCAAAGAGATATCAAAGGTTATGTTACTGATGACAGTACCTCTAAAGCAGAGTTACTATGCACGGTTTTCCAAAATTCCTTCCCTAAAGAAGACAAAGTAAATATTACAGAATTCGAAAAAAAATTGCCTGCATGAGTAACGTAGAAGCACATATCCTCGGTGTTGCGAAGCAGCTTAAATCACCAAGGCCTCCAGTCCAATTTGTATTCCACTCAGGTTCGTTTCGGAGTATGCTGATGCAATTGCTCCATTTTTGGCAGTCACGTAAAACCGTTCGCTGGTAGAAAGATTCATACCCAAAGACTCGGAAGTTGCACAGGTCACACCAGTATCCGAGAAAGGAAACGGCAGTAATCCACCGAATTAAACACCCATATCGCTAACGTCGACTTGTATTAGGAGCCTTGAACATGTACTGTGTTCGAATATTATGAATTACCTCGAAGAAGACGATTTATTGACAAATAGCAAACACGAATTCAGGAAATATAGTTCTTGAGAAACACTACTAGCTCTTTCTTCTCACGAACTAATGAATGCTGTCTACGAGAGATATCAGAAGATTTTGACACAGTTCCACACAAGCCACTTCTAATCATACTGCCTGCCTATGATGTATCGATTCCTGACAGCAAGATCGCTCTTCGTAAGAACTGACGGAAAGTTGTCGAGTATAGCATGATTATCACCTGGCGTTTACCAAGGAAGTGTTATATGCCCTCTGCTGTTCCTGATCTACATAAACGATTAAGGAGATCGTCTGAGAAGCCCTCTTACAAGGAACCTCTTGAGTGTGAGGTTACAAAAGGCCGTCGTTTACGGCATTCGACAACCCATATTGGCCACAATATTGGCTGCTAATGGCAATAGGGAGCGTGAATGGAGTTGTTCAGTGGTGAGCATTGCATGACGCTACGCAGTGTAATTGAACTGGTCAACGAGTAAGTCACAACTGTGCTATGTTCTAGAGTAGAGGTGTTGATACAGATCTATGGCAACGACAAACAAAGCAAACATTGTGTTATATCTGCGATAACAGTTGCCTAAGTCGACATTTCGTCATAAAGGAGCCCAAAGAATTTCACAGAGTGAGGAAGAAGTGGTAGATGAAAT
Source organism: Schistocerca americana (assembly GCF_021461395.2). Classification (NCBI taxonomy): domain Eukaryota; kingdom Metazoa; phylum Arthropoda; class Insecta; order Orthoptera; family Acrididae; genus Schistocerca; species Schistocerca americana. The sequence goes on along the minus strand of NC_060119.1, from coordinate 956,246,947 downwards.
ATTAACGTATTTGTAAAGTTAACCAGTGGAATGGGTGGTGCCGCATAAGCTCGACGATAGGAAGCTACAAATTCCATCTCTTGTGAAAAGTGTATAGGGCAATCGCTGTCCGAGGAGCGTGTATTGGAAATAATAACGTATGTGGAAGATTATCAGCAGAACACTAACAGAACAATTATGAATAGATTTCGAATAAGACAACAGCAAACAATACCGATTTTCAAGGGAGGATTTGGCACGCTTGTTACATAACCCGTCTTTGCGCGTTTCAAGGATTCTCGATACAATTTGCGGGATATCCACGATAGTAATCTACTGAGTTGTGCGCATCAAATTGCGCGCAACTTGGAATACGTTGATTTCAAGGGAAGCTGTCGATGTTTGCATTACTCCACTGCTACAGAGTTTGCAGACATATCATAAGGAAAATTTTAAAAATAGAGCGTCAACTTGACGATGCACCGCAAATTGCAGAATAGGCTCGAAAATTGGTATGTGCTATAAACAAACTTATCTCATTGTTCAGTAAGGAATTTGTTTTCACCTCCGATCAATCGACATTTGAAGAGGAACTGCATATGAAGAGAACCGTGGGAATTAGAGGTACCAAGATCAACTACATCTACATCTACATCTACATCCATACTCCGCAAGCCACCTGACGGTGTGTGGTGGAGGGTACTTTCAATATCTCTATCGGTTCTCCCTTCTGTTCCAGTCTCGATTGTCGGTATTCTTCTGTGTGGGCTCTAATGTCTCTGATTTTATCCTTATGGTCTCTTCGCGAGATATACGTAGGAGGGAGCAATATACTGCCTGACTCCTCGGTGAAGGTATGTTCTCGAAACTTCAACGAAAGCCCGTACCGAGCTACTCAGGGTCTCTCTTGCAGAGTCTTCCACTGGAGTTTATCTGTCGTCTCCGTAACGCTTTCGCGATTGCTAAATGATCCTGTAACGAAGCACGCTACTCTCCGATGGATCTTCTCTATCTCTTCTATCAACCCTATCTGGTACGGATCCCACACCGGTGAGCAGTATTCAAGTAGTTGGTGAACAAGTGTATTGTAACCTACTTCCTTTGTTTTCGGATTGCATTTCCTTAGGATTCTTCCAATCAATCTCAGTCTGGAATCCGCTTTACCGACGATTAATTTTATATGGTCATTCCATTTTAAATCACTCCTAATGCTTACTACCAGATAATTTATTGAATTAACTGCTTCCAGTTGCTGACCTGCTATATTGTAGCTAAATGATAAAAGATCTTTCTTTCTGTGTATTCGCAGCACATTAAACTTCTCTTCATTGAGATCCAATTGCCATTCCCTGCACCATGCGTCAAATCGTTGCAGATACTCCTGCAGTTCAGTACAATTTTCCATTGTTGCAACCTCTCGATATACTACAGCATCATCCGCAAATAGCCTCAGTGAACTTTCGATGTTATCCACAAGGTCATTTATAAATATTTTGAATAGCAACGGTCCTACGACACTCCCTTGTGGCACACCTGAAATCACTCTTGCTTCGGTAGACTTCTCTCCATTGAGAATGACATACTGCGTTCTGTTATCTAGGAACTCTTCAATCCAATCACACAATTGGTCTGACAGTCCACATGCTCTAACTTTGTTCATTAAACAACTGTGGGGAACTGTATCAAACGCTCTGCGGAAGTCAAGAAACACGGCATCTACCTGGGAACCCGTGTCTATGGCCCTCTGAGTCTCGTGGACGAATAGCGCGAGCTGGGTTTCACACGATCGTGTATTTCGAAACCCATGCTGATTCCTACAGAGCAGATTTCTAGTCTCCAGAAAAGTCATTACACTCGAACATAATATGTGTACCCAAAATTCTACAACTGATAGACGTTAGAAATATAGGTCTATAGTTCTGCACATCTGTTCGACGTCCCTTCTTGAAAACGTGGATGACCTGTGCCCTTTTCCCATCCTTTGGAACGCTACGCTCTTTTAGAAACCTAAGGTACACCGCTGCAAGAAGGGGGGCAAGTTCCTTCACGTACTCTGAGTAATATCGAACTGGTATCCCATCAGGTCCAGCAGCCTTTCCTCTTTTGAGCGTTTTTAATTGTTTTTCTATCCCTCTGTCATCTATTTCGATATCTAGCATTTTGTCATCTGTGCGACAATCTAGAGAAGGAACTACAGTGCCGTCTTCCTCTGTGAAACAGCTTTGGAAAAAGACATTTAGTATTTCGGCCTTTAGTCTGTCATCCTCAGTTTCAGTACCATTTTGCTCAGAGAATGTCTGGACATTTTGTTTGCCGCGCGGGATTAGTCGAGCGGTCTGGGGTGCTACAGTCATGGACTGTGCGGCTGGTCCCGGCGGAGGTTCGAGTTCTCCCTCGGGCATGGGCGTGTGTATTTAATTTAGGTTAGGTAGTGTGTAAGCTTAGGGGCTGATGACCTTAGCAGTTAAGTCCCATAAGATTTCCCTCACGTTTGAACATTTTTTTGACATTTCATTTTGATCCACCAACCGCTTTGATATCAGACCAAAATTTCTTAGGATTTTCTGCCAAGTCAGTTCATAGAACTTTACTTTCGAATTCGTTGGATGCCTCTCGCATAGCCCTCCTCACGCTACATTTCGCTTCGTGTAATTGCCTTGCGGAAGTCAAGAAACACGGCATCTACTTGGGAAACTGTTTATGTTTTCTGTGAAGTTCCTTTTGCTTCCGTAGCTGTTTTCTAACTCGGTTGTTGTACCACTGTGGCTCTTTTCCATCTTTTACGATCTTTCATGTCACATACTCATCTAATGAATATTGTATGATGGTTTTGAACTTTGTCCACTGATCCGCAACACTATCTTTACTTGAGATAAAACTTTTGTGTTGAGCCGTCAAGCACTTTGAAATCTGCTTTTTGTCACTTTTACTAAACAGAAATATCTTCCTACCTTTTTTAATATTTCTATTTACGGCTGAAATTACCGATTCTGTAACCGCTTTATGATCGGTGATCCCTTGTTCTGCGATAACTGTTTCAAACAGTTCGGGTGTGTTCGTCACCAGAAGGTCTAATATGTTATCGCCACGAGTCAGTTCTCCGTTTAACTGCTCAAGGTAGTTTTCAGATAATGCACTTAAAAAAATTTCACTGGATTCTTTGTCCCTGCCACTCGTTATAAAAGTTTGAGTCTCCCAGTCTATTTCTGGTAAATTAAAATCTCCACCCAAAACTATAACATGGTTGGAAAATCTACTCGAAATATTTTCCAGATTTACCTTCAGGTGTTCTGCCACAACAGCTGCTGAGCCAGGGGTCCTATAGAGACATCAAATTACCATGTTTGAGCCTGCCTTAACCGTGACCTTCACGCAAAGTTTTTCACATTTCGGATCTCCGTCAATTTCCTTCGATGGTATTGCACTATTTATCGCTGTAAACACGCCTACCCCTTCTCTGTCTACCCTGTCTCTGCGGTATAGATTATAGTCTGAGTTTAGAATTTAGTTACTGTTTATTTCTGGTTTCAGTCAACTTTCCGTCCCTAGTACTATGTGGGCATTGCAATTCTGGGACCTTTCCATAGACGCTACTGCAGTTTACAATACCACATTAATATTGTCATTCCCTGTTGTGTTTTGCCTACTGTTACCTTGTCGCGTCTCAGGAGGCGTCTTGTCGGGCCTAGGGATGGAATCCTCTAACCTAAAAAACTCACATGTGCACTCCACACGTACTCCGCTACCCTTGTAGTCGCTTCCTGCTATGGTGCGTGCCTGACCTAGTCAGGGGGACCCTACATTTCTCCACCCGATAGCGGATGTCGAGAAATTTGCACCTCATCTACGCAGAATCATCCGAGCCTCTGGTTCAAGCCTTCGACTCGGCTCCAAACCAGAGGACTGCGATGGGTTCTGGGAACGACACTACAAATAGTTAGCTCAGATTCCACCACGCAAGCGAGGCTTTCCTCCTTCACCAACTCCGTCAACTGCCTGTATGAACTGAGGATGACCTCTGAACCCAGACGGCAGGCGTCATTGGTGCCGACATGAGCAACAGTTTGCAGTCGGGTGCACCCAGTGCTCTCTATCACCGCCGGCACTCGTCCTCCGCATCTCGGATGAGACGCCTCGGCAAGCAGACAGAGTGAACACTGGCCTTCTTCCCTGACCTGATTTTTCCGCTATTTCCCTAAGGGGATCCATCACTCACCTGACATTGGAGCTCCCAATCACTAATAAACCCCTCCCCCCGTGTGCCCGCTCTGACGTTGCTGAAATAGCGGCCACATGTCCACTCACAGGCAGAGCGGGCTATTCCACACCGTCAGCCTGCACATGACCTTCCGCCTCGTGCGATGCGAACGCCGTTGAACCTGCTACTCCCCTTGGGGAGGGGTTGCCCAACCGCGCTCGGTACCCACGAAGATGTCTCGGCAACGGGGACCGTGGGTGAAGCATGTAACACCTGGGGTGTACCATGCGACGCACCAGACTCCCCACTGCCACTACACTACGAGGCAGCAGTCTGAAGACGGCTGACCGCGGCCATCACAACGCTCAGCTGTTTGCGAACAGTGGCCAGCTCTCCCTGCGTCCGTACACAGCAGTCGCACATGCTATCCATCCTAAGAAATCAACAATTTAGACAATCAAGTAATCAACTTTTAACTAGACTGCTAATTCACTAAAGGCGGTTATAGCTGACTAAACTGTGGTTACTAGACACTTCTTGTTGGAAACAATGACAATAAGCTCTAACTGTCTCTCGACTGTATTCAAAACAATCACGAAACCTATCGAACACTATTACTAGTACTCCAAAATTAAAGCTTCCTAAAAGCAAAAACACGCGGAAAAATAAGTGGCAAGTAAGAAAAACACAGTTAAAACTTAAATTTACGTAGCTTGCCGCACAGGAAATGTGAAGCAGACAGCAGTTACGACTACACTAACAGTGCTTTAAACATTCATAAGCACTTATGCCGACAGTTAATGAGTGTGGTAAACTGGCTGGAAAGTTATTTACTGTAGTGATAGAAGTTGGTGTTGTTCTGCCCCTACGATACTTTCTCCTGTGGGTGCTGTTACGTCACAGCAACAGAGGTGGGAAAATGGTGTAAGACGACTACAACTTTGGTATGAGCATTGTTTTTGCACAACAGCCAATCGAAATAACCTGCTTTCGCTTGATTCCAGGTCTGCGTATAAACATCAACCTTTTTTTTTTTTTTTGAGTCATCAGTCTTCTGACTGGTTTGATGCAGACCGCCACTAATTCCTCTTCTGTGCTAACCGCTTCATCTCAGAATAACATTTGCAACATAAGTCCTCTGTTATTTTCTGGATGTATTCCAGTCTCTGTCTTCCTCTACGGTTTTTGTCCTCTACAGCTCCCTCTGGTATCATGGAAGTTATTCCCTGATGTCTTAACAGATGTCTTGCAGCCCTGTCCCTTCTTCTTGTCACTGTTTTCGTTACGTTCCTTTCCTCTTTGATTCAGCGCAGAATCTTAGTAGTCCATCTAATTTTCGATATTCGTCTTTAGCACCACCTTTTCTATCCGAATGTCAAGTTTCTCGCTGTTCTTCTTTCTGCTACTTTTCATTACTTTCGTCTTTCTTCGATTTACTCTCAATTCACTTTCTGTACTCATCAGACGCTTCATTCCATTCATCAGATCATGTAATTATTCTTCACTTTCAGTGAGTACAGCAATGACACCTGTGAATTGTATCATCGCTATCCATTCACCTTGCATTTTAATTCCACTCCTGATGTTTTGCTTTATTTTTATCACTGCTTCCTCGATGTGTAGATTGAACGGTGGGGGCGAAAGAGTACTTCCCTGTCTTATATGCAGTTTAATTCGAGGACTTTTTTCTTGGCTTTTCACTCTTATTATCCCCTCTTGGTTCTTGTACGTCTTGTATATCATCTGTCACTCCCTATAGCCTATTCCTATTTTCCTCGGAATTTCGAACATCTTGCACCATTTGACATCGTCGAATGCTTTTGCTAGTTCGACAAATCCTATGAAAGTGTTTTGATTTTTCTTTAGTCTTGCTTCATTATCAATCGCGATGTGAGAATTTCCTCTTTGGTGCCTTTACATTTCCTAAAGCCAAACTAATTGCCATGTAACAAATCCTCAATTTCTTTTTCTACCCTTCTGTATATTGTTCTTCCAACAATTTACCGAGCGAGGTGGCGCAGTGGTTAGACACTGGACTCGCATTCGGGAGGACGGCGGTTCAATCCCGCGTCCGGCCATCCTGATTTAGGTTTTCCGTGATTTCCCTAAATCACTCCAGGCAAATGCCGGGATGGTTCCTCTGAAAGGGCACGGCCGTCTTCCTTCCCCATCCTTCCATAATCCGATGAGACCGATGACCACGCTGTCTGGTCTCCTTCCCCAAACCAACCAACCAACAATTTGGATGCATGAACTGTTAAGCGCATTGTCCAACAATTCTCGCGCTTGTCAGTTCTTAAAGTCTTCGGAATTCTGTGAAAGTCAAATGATATATCGTCAGACTCATACATTTTACAAACCATCGTGAACAATCGTTTGTTGCCACTTCTTCCAATTATTTTTAGAAATTCTGATGGAATGTTATCTACCCCTTCTACTTTATTTGATCTTAAGTCTTCCAAAGCTCTTTTAAATTCTGATTCTAATACTTGATCCCATATATCTACTGTATCGACTCCTGTTTTTTCGTTTATCACGTCAGACAAATCTTCCCCCACATAGTGGCTTTCAGTGTACTCGTCCCACCTATCAGCTCTCTCCCCTGCATCTAACAATAGATTTCCCGTTGCATTCTTAATGTTACCACTCTTTCTTTTAAAATTAGCGAAGGTTGTTATGACTTTTTTGTACGCTGAGTCCGTTCTTCCGACAGTGAATTCCTTTTAGATATGTTCATATATTTTATGTAACCATTTCGTCTTAAGTTCACTGCACTTCCTATCTATTTCACTCCTAAGTGACCTGAAATCTGTATTCCTAAATTTCGCAGAACACTTTTGTGTTACGCTTCTTTAATAGATTTACTCAAGTATTTCTTCTGCTACCCATGGTTTCTTCGCATTTACTTTCTTTATACCTATGTTTTTCTTTCCAGCTCCCGTGATTGCCCTTTTTGAGATTTCCGTTCTTCTTCAACTGCACTACGTACTGAGCTGTTCCTTATTTCAGCATCTATAGCCTTACATAACTTCTAGTGCATGTATTCTTTCCTTGGTACTTCCGCATTCCAATAATTTGCGTGTTGGTTCTTCCTGATTAGTCTCGCAAACTTCAGCCTACTCTTCATTACTACTACATTGTGATAAGAGTCTATATCCGTCCTGTGTACTTCGTACAGTCCAGTATCTGACTTCGACGTCTCTTCTTGACCATGGTGTAATCTAACTGAAATCTTCCCGTATATCCCGGTCTCCCGTATCTCCTCCTATTGTGGTTCTAGAACAGAGTATTCGCTAATAATAGCCGAAATTTGTTGCAGAACTCAATTAGACTTTCTCCTCCCTCAGTCCTGGTACCAAGCTCATATTCACTCATAACCTTTTCCTCTGCTCCTTTCTCTAAAACCGCATTCCTGTCCGCATGACCATTGGATTTTCGTCTCCCTTTACGTAATGAATACCCGTCTAATTGGCAATTGAGCCTGAATAATGAAAAGTGTGAAATTATTCATATGAGTACTAAAAGAAATCCACTAAATTTCGATTACGCGGTAAGTCACACAAATCAGAAGGCTGTAAGTTCAACTAAATACTTAGGGATTACATTTACAAATAACCTAAATTTGAACGACCACATAGATAATGTTGTGGGTAGGGCATACCAATGACTGTAATTCACTGGCAGACCACTTAGAAGGTGCAGCAGGTTCACTAAAGAGACGCTCGCACCAGTCTAGTCCGTCCTTTTGTGGAGTACTGCTGTACGGTGTGGGGTCCGCATCAGATGGGACTGACGGATGACATCGAAAAAGCACAAAAAAGGACAGCTCGTTTTGTATTATCGCTAAATAGGGAAGATAGTGTTACAGACATGAAACGTGAATTGGAGTGGCAATCATTAAAACAAAGGCGTTTTTCATTGCGACGGGATCTTCTAATGAAATTTCAAAGCGAAAACATTCTGTTGGCACCCACCTACATAGGGATAAATGATAAAATAAGAGAAATCACGGCTGGCACAGAAAAAGTTTAAGAGCTCGTTTTCCCCACGCACCGTTCGAAAGTGGAACGGTAGAGAGACAGTTTGAAGATGGTTCATTGAACCCTCTCCCAAGCACTTCATTATGAATAGCAGAGTATTCACGTAGATGTAATATCGTCGTATGCTTTCTCTCATCATGTCTCATCACCCCGTTAGACTTATATGAATCTATATGCATTCTTTCAGACTGCATACCTAGCTGAACATCCTGCACCGTTTGTAACTCCCAAGGAGTACGCCTTCGATCTTGATGGTGCGAACCTTTGTGATCACTATAATATGGCATTTTTCAATCGGTGCAAGTTAATGGTTGGTTCTGAACATTCCCTGAACGTCGACATTGTCTATTTAGCGAAGACTAACACGTACATCCCATAGAAGGTTGATCTCTGCACCTCCTGGAAACACATTTCTTGCGGCCGTGCTGATGCACAAGGTGAGTCACTACCAGATAATATTTTTCCTGTCACAATTGTTAACACAAAACTTTCAAATGAGCCTTACTAAAGACTGAACTTACGACCTTTCACTTTAGGGGTCCCTTGTTAGATAGTTTGGAGTATATGCGTGATTAGGTTATCAAAAAAAATTTGCAAAATGATTTAATTAAGATAACTGCATGCTGTAATGATCGGCAATTAACTCTAAATAATTAAGTGTGTAGTCATCCACATGTGTAATGAATGGTATCCGCTAAGTTTCAGTTATACTGTAAACCACACAAACCTAAAGGCTCTAATTTCAACTAAATACGTAGGGATTAAATTACGAATAACTTAAACGATCACTTAGGTTAATTTGTGAGGAAAGACTGTGATTTATTGGCAGAACACTGATACGATGCAACGACTCAACTAAAGAGACTGCTTACACTACTCTTGTCCATCCTCTTCTGGAATACTGCCTCGCGGTGTGGGATTGGTGTCAAATACAACTGATGGACGATATTAAAAAGTTCAAAGGAGGGCAGCTCGTTTTGTATTATCGCGAAATATGGGAGAGAGTGCCACAGATATGATACGGGAACTGGGATGGCAATCATTAAACCAAAGGCGTTTTTAGCTGAGATAGGAGCTTCTCATGAATTTCCAACCACCAACTTTCTCCTCGGATTGCGAAAATATTTTGTTGGCACCCAGCAACTTAAGGAGAATTGATCTTCCAATAAAATAAGACAAATCAGAGGTCGTACGGAAATATTTAAGTATTCGCTACTGATATGCCAGCTAAACCCGCTGGGCAGAACAGGTAATAGGATTGTGGAATGGACCAACGCTTGAGATCAGTTTCTGCTTCTAATTATCATTTATTGTAATTTAATAATCTTTGCAATCAAAATGACACATAGCCGAATCCTTACCGAAATCTTTGACAGCTGAAGGCCTCCAACAAGAAATCTTAACAAGATAAAAATCCAATTAAGATAGCAATAAAATAATTCCAAAAAAACATACGCAAAGTGGAATACAAATGGCTGAGGGCCACAAATAAATACCAAAATTTTAGAATATATTACCATAGACCTTTAAAGGCAGAAGGCCAACAAGAAATCTTAAAAAAATCAAACTTTCCATTAAGATGGCAATAAAATAATTTAAAACCCCAAAGCAACATATGCAAGGTGCAACACAAATGGCTGAGGGCCACAATTAAATTTCAAAACTTCAGAATATATTACCATAGACCTTTAAAGGCAGAAGGCCACAGTGTTTAAGCTTGAAAGATAACTTTAAAAATTAATTTTGCAAAATTTTAAGAAAACAAACCAAATAACAATAAGCCTAAAATTTAAAATAGCTGACAACAGATAATTAATCACCGGTGGCACTCGGAAGCCTCCAGGGAGATCGGTCTGCCCTCGTTCACTTAGGCGAGACAGGTGGTGAGCCCAACTACATTTGATCCGTCGGAACCAAACCAGGGGACAGCCAGGGACCGACTGACACAACGACTTTCTTCCCGTCAATCACTGCACAGGGACCGGCAACGGAACCAGCGACTGCACCGTGCGGAGACATCTTCCCTGGTCCGCAGCAACTGACCGACTGCCTGCTCGTCCGTCCGCGACTACTGCTCCGTCGCGACTGCACTGCCGGTGCGTCTCCCACTCACTTCCAGACACACGACGGTGGAAATACAGGCTCGGACCCAACCATGCAGAGGAAACACGCACACTGGCAAAACGACATCCCTGCACCAGGAAAGGACCGACCCAAGTTCCACAAGATGGTAACTGAAGGGGCCCAGAAGCACTCGGAGAACCAGTTACACGTCGCGCGATGAGACGGCCGAATACTCAGAGGCTGTACGCCGACATCTAAAATAACCAGTCAAACGAAATAACACGAACTACAAACACAACCAGACAAACACTTGCACGAAGAGGCGAACGATACGCAACAGTAACTAAGGGCGCACGAAGACAAATCGGGAGTCGATGCGCGCGCGCCCACACACACACACACACAGCCGACTCATGCACCATCGGCGAGTCAAAACGCGTCGTCCGGTTGGACGACCAACCGACGATCCATCATGACCGTGGCCCGGCTCAAGTGATACGTGGCGGCAATGGCCGGGCGAACCATGTCGACGCAGACCTCACTGCTGTTCCAACGCGACTGAACTAGTGCCGCACTGAAACTCCCGACTGGCAGGTCCAGACTGCGCTCCAGACGCGTTCCAACTGATTGGCCGACCCGAAGTCGCATCTCGAACTAGAACTCGCTTACTTCAGACAACGACCGGCAAGTAATAGCAGTCAAACAAAGATACTACGAGAGGGGATATATCGATACGCGCTGCTAACGCCACTTACGATCAGGCAAAGCAGCAACTCAGTGACAGCAGTAATTTAAATTAAGGTAGTGAGTTAGAAGTACGTTAAAAACAGGGTGTAATTCATGGCGGGAACACGAGCGGTGCACGGCTCAGCTACTACCATGCGCTGTAAGAGATTGGAACGGTAGAGGAATAGCTTAAAATGGTTCGATGAACACTCTGCCAGGCACTTAACAGCGAACTGTTGAGTAATCATGTTTATGTAAATGTCTTGTAGATGTCTTCTGTTTCTATTTATTTACTCATTTAGTTTCAGCACCTCATAGCTTTCGGTGTTGTAATCGTTTAATATAATTGGGGTATATTTCAGCACGTTATTAATTAAAGGGAATAATCCAACTCTGTCATTTTCTCTATAATGTCGGCGGACCTAGTGAGTTCGACATTCTATAGTTGTATTTGGCTTAAGCCACTATTCGGATATAGAATCCACTGATATCTTTCTTGCCCCACGTTCGCGTTGCAGTAAGTCCTTATTCGCAGTCACAGATCATGCATTTCGTCGAAGTGACCTAAATTCTGCAAATGCTGCTAGAAGTATTACAACATAAGCAAATAAAATGGTTCAAATGGCTCTGAGCACTATGGGACTCAACTGCTGAGGTCATTAGTCCCCTAGAACTTAGAACTAGTTAAACCTAACTAACCTAAGGACATCACATACATCCATGCCCGAGGCAGGATTCGAACCTGCGACCGTAGCGGTCTTGCGGTTCCAGACTGCAGCGCCTTTAACCGCACGGCCACTTCGGCCGGCACAACATAAGCAAAAGCGTTCTAGTAAACATAAATGTAAAGCAAACCGTTTGCGAAATAATTCCAGATGTGTTATTATTTTCTGCCACTGGCTTCACTATGAGATGCTGCCGAACATAACCAGTGCACCCTTACCATTTCATGTAAACACAGCCCACATTATTAGCTTGCACATTGCCTTGTTGACAGCTTGGATCCATGGTATCGTGGGGTCTGCGGCACAGGATCTGTGCTCCATTCAAACTCTGTCATTAGCTCTTACCAACTGAAATCGGTACTAATCTGACCAGGCCAGGGTCGAGTCATATAGGCTCCAAATGATATGGTCACGAGCCCAGGAGAGGCGATGCAGGCGATGTCGTGCTATCAGCAAAAGCAGTTCTGTCTGTCTTCTGATGCCATGACCCATTAACGCCAAATTTCGCCACAGTGTTCTAACGGATACATAAGATGTATGCGCTACATTTATTTTTGCGGTTATTTCACAGAGTGTTGCTTGTGTGTCTGCACTGACAACTCTATGCAAGAGTCGCTGCTCTCAGTGAAGGCTGTCGGCACTGCACTGCCCATGGTGAGAAATAACGCCTGAAATTATCTATTCTCTGCGCACTCTTGACGCTGTGGATATCGGAATATTGAGTTCCCGAACGATTTGTGAAATGGAATGTCCACGTGTCTAGCTCCAACTACCATTCCGCGTCCAAAGTCTGTTGATTCCCGTCGTCTGGCCATAATCCCGTCGGAAAGCTTTTCACTTGAATCACCTGAGTACATATGCGATACCACGGCCTTCTGTATATGTGCATATCGCAATCCCATATCTTTTGTCACCTCAGTATAATAACGCATATGTGTACAGAGCAATATTCTGTCACAGCGAAGCGCAATATTCCGTCACAGTGACTGGAAAATTATTCCCCAAGTTTTCCCGTGCTTCTAAAGAACTAAGGATTAATTTGTAGTTCGGCTTAATGATGGTCAGTCATTTAACCGACTCACTGAAAATGTGTACGCCGTTTGCTCCACAACTGCTAAATTGACATATTAAATTTATAGATCTACCTTGAGGATATTTTAAAATCATTCGTTGGTGATAACGGATTCCTGGGATGGACTAGCTAATACTGTCATGTGTGATACAATGTTTATAGATGGCAAGGATCAAGCGACTTATGGGGCACACGTAATACCGTTGAATCGCTTATCTGTGTACCAGCCACGTGTTGTTTATTTTTGTAGCCAAGTTAAAAACTTTATTTCAGGGCTTCAAAATTACGGTCTGCTTCTGGAAACCCAACGAGAATTGCACAACCTCGCAGATGCAATAAATTTTCACGGCATAGTTTGTGACCAACTTACAGCACGGATATTTTCGGTAATGTTACCGTATGCATGGTAGGCATTAAAATTAACTCAAGAAAAAGACATTTAAATGTAAACCACGTCTGTTTTCCGCCGAATCTTCCAGATGTTCTCCATGCTCTGAGTATATCTGCTTCGAATGTTTATGTGCAAGTACAGGCCATCTAGTTGATCGAAAGAAACGGAGTACATGCAGCAGAGTGGATGAAAGAGCCGTTGCAAAGCGACCAGGATTAAATGTAATTTGTTTCAAATCTAAGTCGTTTGAGGAATTTGCTGACATTGTCATTTCTTATTGATTTACTTACGTTGTTAACCTTACTGTTCCTAGCAAAATCGAAACGGAAGAAGTACAAATGAAAAAAATGAACACAGGTTCCTTGCTTCCTAACCAAGGATCACAACGCCAGAGGCGCTTTTGTTGCACAGCATTTACCTTATTGGTGCATAAGTGACAGCCCACATAAACGTCACACTCCGCAAGCCACCTTGTGGTGTATGGCGTAGGGTACTTCTGGTACCACTATCTGATCCCCCCTACCCTGATCCACTCGCGGTAAGCCTCTGTATTGGTTATATTTCTCGAATTTCCTATTCGTGGTTGTTACACTAGATTCACGTGGGAGGAGGTAATACGAGGGTTGTACGGGAAGTATGTTCCGATCGGTCACGAAATGGAAACCACAGTGGAAACCAGAAACTTTTTATTTGCAACAGTTAGGTACTCCTTGCACCTACGTCTCTGCATAGTCGCCGCTCCAACTTCGAGTGTTGTCGTAGTGTTGCATCAACTTTCCAATATCCTCGTCATAGAAAGCAGCCGCCTGTGCTTTCGGCCAGTTATCTGCACTGATCTGCAGCTCGTTGTCTGTGGAAAAATTCTGTCTTCATAGCCAGCGGTTCTTGTGAGCGGAGATGAGACTCAGAGGAAGCCAATTACGGACTGTATTGTGGGTAATCAGACACTTCTCATCGGAAACGCTGCAGGAGCGTCTTCATTGTCCCTGCAGTGTGCGGCCGAGAATTAGCGTGAAGGAGGAACCTGCTCGACAGCTGTGTTATGTGGGTTGCATGACACAGGCGAAATCTCAAACCAGGCCCTCATACTTGGCGACAGACGCTATTCCCTACGCATCTTTACGTGCTCACTGTTCACTCGAAACTGAAAACAGTGACGGGACACGATCGACGGGCATACTAGAGACACTGCCCAACACATCTGTGCAAAGCTTTACAGGATTTTCCCAGCGGTTTCCATTTCGCGAGCGATCGGAACTTACTTTCTGTACAACCCTCGTAAGTCGTCCCACTATTCGCGGGAAGTGCTCTCTCTAAATGTCAACAGTAAACCTCCCCATTATGCACAACGTCTCTCTTGCAATGTGTGCCAATTGAGTTTGCTGAGCGTCTCTGTGACACCCTAGCACCGACGAAACGATCCTGTGACGAAACGCGCCGCTCTCTGTCGAATCTTCTCTACCTCTCTCTCTCTCCCCTTTTTTCTCTCTCTCCTCTATCTGTCCTATCTAGTCCCAAATTGATCAATAGTTCTCGAGAATCAGTCAAACAAGCGCCTGGTAAGTCACTTCTTTCGTGGATGAGTTACATTTCCTTAACATTCCTCTTTTATATATTAGTCTGATGTCTGCTTTCCTGCTATTTCTTTAATATGGTCGTTCCACTTAAGGTCGCTCTGGGTACTCACTCATAGATATTTTACTGTAGGTAATGTTTCCCGCAGTTTCTCATAAATGGAATCGTAGTGCGGTAGTGGCTTCCTTTTCGTATGTAAGCGCAATATGTTGCATTTATTTACGTTCAGGATCAACTGCCAGAGCCTGCAATACTCAACAGTCCTCTGCAGATCAGTCTTCAAATCGATACTGTCTCCTGGTGCTGCTACTTTGTTAAAGGCAACCAGATCATCGGCAAAAGCCTTAAAGAGCATCTGAGGATTTCCACTTCATCATCCATACAAATTTTGTATGGTAACGGTACTATCCCACTTCCTTGGGCACTCAGGAAGTTATCTTTGTGTCTGTCAATTTCGTTGCGTTAAGAGCGAAGTGTTGTGTTCTCTCTGCAAGGAAGTCTTGAATCCAGTAGCAAATCTAGTCCGACAATCGATAATTAAGTATTTTTTTACTGAATGGCAACCTGGTAGTGTACAAAATGCCTTCCTGAAGTCAAGAAAAACGGCATCTATCGTATAGCATATCCATACCACCCAACGGATGTCACAGCAGCGGAACTGCAAGGTTCCGTGTGAGGCCGCCAGCGGTCCCACGGGATCTGGTGGACCCAACCATGCACTTCCGCGGAGCCACACCTCCTGGAACTCTATACTTTGAGCGCCCTCTGTCGCCGCAGTACAGGATAGCCGGCGGCAGCCGCTCAACTAATTCGCGCTCGAAGCCACTTCGCAACGTGATGCTACGCAGACGCCTCGTAGTCACTGCTCCATCTTCATTGTTCGTGCTTTAGTGTAGAGTGACTTTTGCTTGTGGGCATTGCGATAGATAGGCTCTATTTCTTGTTACACCATTTGTAACGAGACTTCGTGCTTTTAGAGAAATAAAAGTTAATTAAGTCATCTGTTTGCTGTTTAGCTTGTTCGCTACGCATTTCTGCCCCTCTCCAGCTTTCCTACAACGGCAGTTGCCGCACCACTCTGTCGGCCACCTCTCCTTACAGCGGTGTATCTAATCATACACAACAGTATCAACCACAGCGCCATTGTCTACAGTGCTGTGGATCTCATGGAGGAACAAAGAAACCTGAGTTTCACAAGATCTCTATTTGCGGAAACGATGTTGATTTTTACAGAGGAAATTTTCGTTTTACTGAAACATCAGAATGCTACATGTTTTATAATACTACAATAGATTAATGTCAACGATATTCACTGAAGAGCCAAAGAAACTGTTACACCTACCTAATATCATGTAAGGCCCCCGTAGACACGCGGAAGTACCACAACACGACGTGGCATGAACTCGACTAATGTCTGCAGTAGTTCTGGAGGGAATTGACACCATTAATCCTGCAGGGCTGTCCATAAATACGTAAGAGTACGAGGGCGTGGAGACCTCTTCTGAACAGCATGTTGCAAGGCGTCCCAGATATGCTCAATAAGGTTCATATCTGGGGAGTTCGATGGCGAGCAGAAGTGTTTAAACTCAGAAGAGTGCTCCTGCAAACACTCTGTAGCAATTCTGGACGTGTGTAGTGTCTCATTGTCCTGCTGGAATTGCCCAAGTCCTTCGGAATACACAATGTACATAAATGGATGCAGGTGATCAGACAGGTGTCACCTGTCAAAGTCGTATCAAGACGTATCAGAGGTCCCATATCACTACAACTGCACAAGCCCAACACTATTACAGGGCCTCCACCAGCTTGAATAGGCTCCTGCTAACGTGCAGGGTCCATGGATTCGTGAGGTTGTCCACATACCCGTACGCGTCCATCCGCCACTACGCAAATGTTTCCAGTCATCAACAGTCCAAGGTTGGTGTTGACGGGCCCAGGTGATGCGTAAGGCTTTGTGTAGTGCAGTCATCAAGGGTACACGAATGGGCCTTCGGCTCTGAAAGCCCATATCGATTATGTTTCGTTGAATGGTTCGTACTCTGATACTTATTGATGGCCCAGAACCGAAATCTGCAGCAATTTGCGGAAGGGTTGCACTTCTGTCACGTGGAACGATTCTCTTCATTCGTTGTTGGTCCCGTTCTTGCAGGGTCTTTTCCCGGCCACAGCGATGTCGGAGATTTGAAGTTTTACCGGATTCCTGATATTCAAGGTAGATTCGTGAAATGGTCGTACGGGAAAATGCCCACTGCGTCGCTACCGTGGAGATGCTGTGTTCAATCGATCGTGCGCCGACTATAACACCACGTTAAAACTCACTTAAATCTTGGTAACCTGCCATTATCGCAGCAGTAACCTATCTAACAACTGCTCCAGACACTTGGTTGTTATAGGCGTTGCCAACCGCAGAGATTGTTCCGCCTGTTTACATATCTCTGTATTTGAATACGCATGACTGTACCAGTTTCATTGGCGCTTAGGTGTAGGTCTATAATTGCGTTTATCTGTCCTAAAGTGTTTCTTGAATGACTTGCGCTTTTATCCCAGTCGTTAGGTATCCTTCGTTGCTACAGCGATTTACGATATACTGCTGCTAGGAGGAGAACAAGTACATTCGCATTATCTTTGTAGAATGTTATAGGCATCTCATAGGGTACGGATTGTTGCGATTGTTGCTGCTTTTATATTCCACGAACTGCTGTCTCAGTATGTACCATTTCGACGTTCGTATGGTGGTTCAAAGGAGAAACTGTGTTATAATCTTCCGTGGTGAAACAATTTCGGAAGACCGAATTCAGTGTATTGGACTTCTCTGTTATCTTGCATTTGGATGCCATTATGGTGTCTCAATGAATGAATACATGATTTCGAGCCACTTATTGATTTTACATAGGGTTTTAAGTCAGATAGATTGACAAAATTTTAATTTCAAAACCATTGAACGCTTCTCTCTTTCCTCGATTTCATTTTATCTATCGATCACGTCAATTTTGAGTCGATTATGTATCATGAACAGTAGGGGTGGTTTCTTAAAAAAAAAAAAAAAAAAAAAAAAAAAAAAAAAAAAAAAAAAAAAAAAAGAAGGTGGGTTTTTGAGCGAAAATGTCTTGTGCACAAGAAACTTATCAGATATGACCCGAATCGGTTGGCCGTATCTCAGGCCTTCTCGTTCTAGGTGGTACAATAGTTTGTAATGTCAATAGTGGCGGCTTACTAGCACACAGTCGCAGTTATCTTTTAAACGTCTCGTTTCCGATCCCATGTTTACTGGAACGTTGGTTTAAACTGTCAAGTACGGTCACCCGTGACAGTTTTCGCTATTAATTGTGGTACATCCGGAATATCGCTGGCAAGTAGATCGTAGTGAACCGTCGGCAACTATATTTTAGGGCCGTAAAACAAGCTCTTACGAAAATGCATCGTCGGTAACAAGAAACGCTAACCAGCTCGTACTAGGCAATGACTGGTGAGCGATTGGTGCGTCCTTCTGAAAGGAAACTCTTTGACAATAGTGTAAATTAAGATCTATGAAGCCAAAGAAAAACTTTACTTTAGACTAAAGTGGATTTTTATTCCACTATTCCCGAATCCGAGTGCAATGCCTTAAACCGTTCCGTCACCTTGTACTGTACGTATTTAATGAAATGTATCAACGCAAACAGTACTTCATATGAACGTATAAAATGCTTGTTTCTGGTACACTACCGTTAAAGGGTGGCGATGACAATCGCATAAAAATTAAATCCGTCACAAAAACGGGATGCAGTGAAATGTGTAAGTTAAATGAGTTAACACAATTTGCCTCTGGTTTTGGCAGCTGCTAATAGCATGTCAATCACAAACCTCAGCTCCTAGTTAGCTCGGCCCAGGAGAACTTCATAACTGCTAATTCAGAGAATAGTTTCACCATAGACAAGCAAAATTTTAACTAACAGAGGATATTCGCGATAATGCTGCTATACGTCAGCATTAGACTGTAGGCAGACTGTGAGCAGGAAGAATAAAGCGAAGTGTATACCAGCGGAACGGTTAAAACTGATTGACTGAACAATACACGTGCATCTGCAAATAAACTACAACAGAAAATAGGAAGGTACTATCAGGAATAGGAGCTAAATAATACCAACGTAGTCGGAAATCACCGCGCGATAGTATGCTGCCTGTATTGCTAATTTATCTGTATGCACTGTACATGTTCTTTGCACATTTTTGACATCTTTCGAAATCCCATTTTCGGCTATTTTATGATGATTTGAAAATGGGTCTCAGCCCGAAACCGTTAATCGAATGAATAAAAAGTAAAAATTTGGAACTTGGACTGATTTTTATTTCTGCCGAGTAAGTTAGCTGACGCAGAATGGAGATGTTTACTCGGGAAGCTAACGTGTAGTACAGTCATGGTTGATTGGTTGGTTAGTTGGGGATATAACGGAACCAAAGAACGGTCGTGAACAGCTGAATTAGAGATTACTATCTAGATATGCGGGATACTTTATTTTGCACGGGGATATACGAGATATATGGGCCCTGCAACGAACTTGTGACCAGACTCGCGTAGGCTTGTCCCTGCAGGGAAGTCAATATTTAATTGAAAAGACACCAATTAAAGGTTTTCATTTTGTTGTGTGCTACCGGGAACTTGAATGCATTTCAACGCACGATCAAAAATTCTTAAACTCGTCCGAATTGGTTACTCGCTTCCTGTCGGAGACGGCTGTGGTAGTAGAAAGAATTGCAGTGTCACGTGCTGTGACATACGAGCCATAGCCTGTCTTTCTCGTGCCGGTAAGAAATCTACGAGACATGGAAGCGTTGGCAAGCCATCCTATCTATGACTATTACACAGCCGCCACAATTCAAAAGGATGTAGACTATTTGGGCGCAAGGGGCTGATATGTTTTATAGCGACCCAGATGTGATCAGTACGGTTGACAATAAGGTAATATGGCCCCAAACAAACATCTACGTCTACCCTGAGTGTTCGTCTAACAAACCCGTCACACTTTTAGCGAGTCCAGGTCACTGTGAAACATCCCCTTACAAAAATTTATGAATAATGTGCTGGTATTTGATTTTCAAACAGCTGAGCAAAACTGGACGTACTCAGACATTACTCTCTTTAATTATTCTGATCATCACTAAACTGACACACAATATTTTTAGCGCAACGCAGTCTGACTTTCAACAATCCCTACAAAGGAATGGCCCTGACTAACAATAACCTATACCTTACATAAATCACTTACCTCACAAGAATCTTCTTTACTCGAATTACTGCAATACAGCGAGCGCCAATACTGCCAGCTAAATAAAAGATTTTAACTACTGAAGGCACTAACTACTGATAGGCATAGTTATCAAATGAAAGAGTTTGACATAGAACAAACAATGTATTTACCTTAATAGTGTTCAAAGTGTTCAAAAGTCATTATCAGTTCATGACATCCAGTCTTACAAATTTCTTTTTCTGACGGACACACGTCGAGGTCCTCCGCTCTCAAAACTCTGCCATCTCTCTTCCCACATCCACCACTGCTGGCGCTTCACCTCGAACTGCCCAACGCTACGCGCTGTTCGCATCCAACTGTCCAACACTACAATAGCAAATATTCCAACAATGCAAACCAGCCACAGACTGCACACAGCACAGTCAGGGATTTTCATACAGAGCGCTACGTGGCGTTACCAACACAAAAACCTAAACAAGCCTACTTAAAACTGCACTAATTCTTCTAGGACACTTACTAGGGATACTCCGCAAAATTACGATCACATTCGTCGGTTTTCTTCCGTGAAGAATCAGGTTGTGAAAATTACCGAACTATCAGTTTAATAAGTCACAGCTGCAAAATACTAACGCGAATTCTTTACAGACGAATGGAAAAACTGGTTGAAGCGGATCTCGAGGAAGATCAGTTTGGATTCCGTAGAAATGCTGGAACACGTGAGGCAATACTAACCTTACGACTTATCCTACAAGAAAGATTAAGATAACGCAAACCTACGTTTCTAGCATTTGTAGACTTAGAGAAAGCTTTTGACAATGTTAACTGGAATACTCTCTTTCAAATTCTGAAGGTGGCAGGGGTACAATACAGGGAGCGTAAGGCTATTTATAATTTGTACAGAAACCAGATGGCAGTTATAAGAGTCGAGTGGCATGAAAGGGAAGCAGTGGTTGGGAAGGGAGTGAGACAGGGTTGTAGCCTCTCCCCGATGTTATTCAATCTGTATATTGAGCAAGCAGTAAAGGAAACAAAAGAAACGTTCGGAGTAGGTATTAAAATCCATGGAGAAGAAACAACAAGTTTGAGGTTCGCCGATGACATTGTAATTCTGTCAGAGACAGCGAAGGACTTGGAAGAGCAGTTGAACGGAATGGACAGTGTCTTGAAAGGAGGATATAGGATGAACATCAACAAAAGCAAAACGAGGGGAATGGAATGTAGTCTAATTAAATTGGGTGATGCAGAGGGAATTAGATTAGGAAATGAGACACATAAAGTAGTAAAGGAGTTTTGCTATTTAGGGAGTAAAATAACTGATGATGGTCGAAGTAGAGAGGATATAAAATGTAGACTGGCAATGGCAAGGAAAGCGTTTCTGAAGAAGAGAAATTTGTTTACATCGAGTATAGATTTAAGTGTCAGGAAGTCGTTTCTGAAAGTATTTCTATGGAGTGTAGCCATGTATAGAAGTGAAACATGGACGATAAATAGTTTGGACAAGAAGAGAATAGAAGCTTTCGAAAAGTGGTGCTACAGAAGAATGCTGAAGATTAGATGGGTAGATCACATAACTAATGAGGAGGTATTGAATTGAATTGGGGAGAAGAGGAGTATGTGGCACAACTTGACAAAAAGAAGGGACCGGTTGGTAGGACATGTTTTGAGGCATCAAGGGATCATAAATTTAGCATTGGAGGGCAGCGTGGAGGGTAAAAATCATAGAGGGAGATCAAGAGATGAATACACTAAGCAGATTCAGAAGGATGTAGGTTGCAGTAAGTACTGGGAGATGAAGAAGCTTGCACATGGAGAGCTGCATCAAACCAGTCTCAGGACTGAAGACCACAACAACAACAACAAGAATCAGGTGTTAAGATCTACCGGCAAAGAAATTCTGAGTGCGGTCACAAATCTGGTACTGTACTCAATAGGCTATTATGCTCATTTAACGACAATATGTTACGCCCATCCTAAACAAAATGGAAAAAAATTTCATTAATTGTTGATGAGTTATAACAACAAAATACTCTTGAAAGGCATACTGAAGTAGGATCGAGAACCTGGAAACGTAGTTTAGGACACTCTTAACAAAATCAACATCCGGGGTGATTATAATTAAAGTGAAACTTTCAAAACACTGTAGAAATAGCACCACTGGTCAGAATGACGTCAAATTTCAGCGGAATATTATCGGACAAGGAGGAAAACTTGTGGCAGAAGAAAAGAAAAGTGTGAAAATTGATCAATAGATGGTGCTGTATATGTCAGAATACGGAAATGAAAACACCTGTCAAGCGCACGACTCACTGAAATTGGTATAAACACGCCGAGTACACGGCTTTTCCTCCTTTCGGGTCTGCTACGATCGCCATGACTGTCTCAATGCAGGATCACGCTCTGTTAGTAAAGCTGTGTTACAAGAATGAAAACGGTGCACATGTCGCTCTGAAGAAGTTCCGGACAATGAAGGATTTGAAAAAAGGCATTGGTCCGATGACTGCGTGGATCTGGAGAAAATGATTCGGAAATTGGAAAGACGAGTTCTTTTGGTGAGTAACCTGGTAGAGGGAGGACACGGATTGATTCGACGTCAGTGGAAGCAGTGGCCACAGCAATGCAGGAGGAGACGCGTGGTGGTGTACAAACGTGTATTGCACGGAGAATTGCCCGAACATTGGACATGCCCGTGATCACGGTGCGTAACATCCTACTAAACATCCTCCATTGCTATCCTTTCAAAATTACTCATGAGCACGAGTTACTTCCTGTTGACCCGCCAGCAAGAGAGACATTTGCTTTAGAATTTCTTGCTCGCATGGAAGTGGAAAATGTTTGGCAGTGGACGATTTTGTGGACAGACGAAGGCCACTTCCATCTGAGAGGATATGTCAATACACAGAATTGTCGCATTTTGGCAGCGGAAAATCCACACGCATATCAAGTATTATCACTTAATCCTCAAAAGGTCACTCTGTGATGCGGGTTTACGGCATCATTTAACATCGGGCCATATTTTTTCGAAGAGACAGTTGCTTCCGGTCCTATTACCTGTACCGTCACTGGTATGCGCTGTGAATGTCTTTTGGTAACCACGTCATTATAGCTCCCCAACAGCGTAGATGTGCGGGAGGGACCATTTTATGCAAGATGGTGCACCTCCGCACATTGAAAATCCAGGTAAGCAGCTGCTGAAGCGCCATTTCCGAAATGTTAGAAATATTATCAGCCGTCATTTCCCTACAGCCTGGCCGTCCCGATCACCTGATCTTAATCCGTGTAACTTCTGGCTGTAGGGCTATCTGAAAGATGTGTTCAGTCTTCTGATTGCAAACTTAGCTGCATTAAAGACACGCATTGCGCAACACATTCTGAAAGTGATCCCGGAAACACTTCTATCAGTTGTGGAACATGCTGTTCCACGATTTCAAAACGGTAGACAGCATATTGCACGCGTTTCGGGCCAGTCACACGGAAATAAATAATCCGATTTGATTCTGACTGATGCTTTTTATGCGGCTTTTGGCCTCTGGGCAATTAAAAACCGTTTTTTCCTATCCGATGTGATATGGCTTTACCGTGGCGGATGGACTTCCGAAACTAATAGTATCACAACTGTACATCCATGCACACTGAGTAGTACAGTTTGTTTAACACCAGACGTACACCTTAAGCGACTTTGTATGATACATTTGTCATTTGTAGTCGACCACTATTAAATTATGATACTTACAGTGCCATCTATAACTACATTTTGTAACTATTTATTTTTCTTCTGCCATACGTTTTTCCCTTCTCCGATGATATTCCGTTGCAAATTGACGTCATTCTGAGCAGTGGTATTATTTTTATAGCAGTTTAATTATAATCATCCTTTCTGTACTTTCAGTAACGTGCGGTACCAAAAGGGGTTGGGGAGTACTTTATGCCTGCCAAAAAACAATTTAAAAAATGCAAATTTCGTGAAGTGTTGTTGACTTTTGTTCAAGACATACTATTTAGTAAGATACTGACGTGTAAGTGAGGTTCTGAAACTGAAAATACTGAATATGGCATTCATTGGGTGACATCTACTCTTGAGACTTAAATTTTTTGGTTAACTTTGTAACTGATTTTTTTAAAATTATGAAAACTGGTAGAAGACGTAATTAAAAACAATAAATAGGTTTTTTCATAATTTTGACTAATTTACAATATTCTCAACAGGTGGGCACAAAGTACCACCCCACCACCACCCTCCTTCGGCATTGCGAAGTTCAATCTAGGCACTGTTGTCTACGACAATCAACAGGGTTGTTATAATCGTAGTTGGGCACAAGATCGTTAATCGGTTAATCCTTAATTAACGAAGTTAACTTTTGTATAATGGATTAACTTTTAAGCCAGTTTTAGAAAACTTTAACGGATACTTTAACTTCCGTCATCTTTCTTTGAATCTCTTAATCGTTAATTCGGTAACTACTATTTATGACGAAAATGACGTCGCGCCGACCGTGGAAATCGTGTTCCGACAAGTCCGGATGTCGTAGGTGTTTGGCTACGGAGGGGCGTGGGCGAATGATGTGAACAATGGAGTGCGAGCGAGAATACCGAGGTATTGACTGTTGATTTTTATTTGTTTGCTGAGTTCGCAGTAAGTACCACTTTTCGTTAGTGGATTGACTGTGCAAATTACGTCATGGAATCGGATTCTAGATCAGACAACAATGCAACGAGAAACTAGTAGTAACACATCGTTAAAAAGTAAAGCCCACACTCGACTCTAAATGTGGCTGGACATGAAACCAAAAGACTCATTCAGCTACACAATGTTTCTTGGGGAAGAGGTTTCAAAAATTTGATTTGTTAAATGAATACCCCAATACCCTAGAGCGCTGCAGTCAAACGACTTTCTTTGTGGACCAAGACATTTTGTTTCACCCAGATGAAAACTTGAACGTGTTGATGCTCATAAAGGGAAAAACGCACCTTATGTTGGATTCTATCTGATTCTCCTGTATTTTGATTCTCCTGTCTACATCTACATGATTACTCTGCTATTCACAATGAAGTGCCTGGCAGAGGGTTCAAAACTACCTTCAAGCTGTCTCTCGAAGGGCGCGCGGGAAAACGAGCCCTTACATTTTTCTGTGCGAGCCCTGATTTCACTTATTTTACCGTGATGGTCATTTCTCCCTAGGTAGGTAGGAGCCAACGGAATGTTTTCGAACTCGGAGGAGAAAACTGGTGATGGAAATTTCATGAGAACATCCCGTCCCAACAAAATATGTCTTCGTTTTAATGTCTGTATCACTATATCCCCTATTACGCGATAGTACAAAACGTGCCGCCCTTCTTTGAACTTTTTCGATGTTATCCGTCAGCCCCATCTGATGCGGATCCCACACCGCACTGACATGTAAGCTGTTTCTTTAGCAGACCTGTTACACCTTCTAAATTCTCTGCCAAATAATCGCAGTCTTTGGTTTGCTCTACCCACAACATTATTTATGTGATCGTTCCAATTTAGGTTGTTTGTAATTGTAATCCCTACGTATTTAGTAGAATTAACAGCCTTAAGATACTCATGTGAGTAACTTCACATTATTATTTATTCAGGATCAAATGGCTCTGAGCACTATGGGACTCAACTTCTGAGGTCATCAGTCCTCTAGAGCTTAGAACTACTTAAACCTAACTAACCTAAGGACATCACATACATCCATGCCCGAGGCAGGATTCGAACCTGCGACCGTAGCGGTCGCGTGGTTGCAGACTGTAGCGCCTAGAACCGCTCGGCCACTCCGACCGTCTATTCAGGATCAATTACCATTTTGCATCAGGAAGGGCTTTCAGTAAGGGAAGCGCCCAGACGTCTCGGAGTGAACCAAAGCGATGTCGTTCGGACATGGAGGAGATACAGAGAGACAGGAAGTGTCGATGACATGCCGCGCTCAGGCCGCCCAAGGGCTACTACTGCAGTGGATGGCCGTTTCCTACGGATTATGGCTCGGAGGAACCCTGACAGTAATGACGCCATGTTGAATAATGCTTTTCGTGCAGCCACAGAAAGTCGTGTTACGACTCGAACTGTGCGCATTAGGCTGCATGATGCGCAATTTCACACCCGACTTCCACAGCAAGGTTCACCTTTTTCAACAACACCAAGCAGCGCGGTACAAATGGGCTCAACAACATGCCGAATTGACCGCTCACAATTGGCACCACGTTCTCTTCACCGATGAGTGTCGTGTATGCCTTCAACCAGACAATCGTCGGAGACGAGTTTGGAGGCAACCCAGTCAGGCTGAACGCCTTAGACACACTTTCAGCGAGTGCAGCAAGCTGAGGTTCCCTGCTGGGGCCGACGTACTCCGCTGGTGGACATGGAAGGCGCTATAACGGCTTTACAGTACGTGAATGCCATCCTCCGAATGACTTCCTTCAGGATAACGTCGTCGCTCGTCTAGAGTGGCCAGCATGCTCTCTAGACATGAATCCTATAGCAAATGCCTGTGATAGACTGAAAAGGGCTGTTTATGGACGACGTGACCCGCTAACCACTATGAGGGTTCTACGCCGAATCGCCTTTGAGGAGTGGGACAATCTGGACAAACAGTGCCTTAATAAACTTGGGGACAGTATGCTACGACGAATACAGGCATACATCAATGCAAGAGGACGTGCTGCTGGATATGAGAGGTACCGGAGTGTACAGCAATCTGGACCAACACCTCTGAAGGTCTTGCTGTACGGCGATACAACATGCAATGTGTCGTTTTCATGAGCAATAAAAAGGCCGGAAATGATTTTTACGTTGATCTCTAATCCAATTTTCTGTACAGTTTCTAGAACTCTAGGAACCGAGGTTATGCAAAACTTATTTTGATGTGTGTATATTTGAAACAACCTCACTAATACTAAATACTGAAGTAGAATTGTGCAAGTACATGTGGATCACAGTATTGTATAGAAGTGAAATGTAACTCGCCAGGATGTTGTATAGACTAAACGTGGAAACATTTAAATTGCGATTGTAAATAGTGCTGTTAAGAACATAGTAGGAGGCCGAGATTCAAAACAAAGAGCTACAGCCAAGAATATATGACGAAAGAAGTTAATGGCAAACCCTTAGGAGAAGGAAGGAAAGTTTCGTAGAATGTCTGCGAAGACAATCAACAGAAGATAACATGGTACTGCAAGGAGTAACGTAGAACTATGGACAGAGAGACAAAGATGAACTGTTGCGGATTAACTGTTCCACATTAACTTTTCCACTTGTGGAACAGTTCATCGTGAAGGTAGTGAGCAATACTTGTAGACTGTTTGCCAGTATCATAAATACAAATGAGGTCTTCACATGTTTCAACATTTTTCGGCCTTAAAAAGGCAAATAGTTGCTTCCAAACTGAGAACAACCCCCATAAGACATGGCAGTGGTATGGCTGTCCACTGTCCACGCTCATCATACACCTCTCCCATAATTGGATATATTAACGTAATTAAAAAAGTAAGCAAGTAAAAGTCTATCTGGCTGATAGAGTATATTGTTATAAAAACGGTGATGAAAACCGTAAGATCATCTGAGTAAGGGCACTGGAAATACTTACGCTTTAATTCATTTGATCGATCCTAACTCCGAGTGCTCGAAGCGAACTGTCTCCGCAAAGGACGCGGAATGGTGCTGGCCGAGAGTCCCAAGTCACTGCTTCTAGAAGATTCCAAGACTGCCGGATGGATATGAAAGGTAGGCTGACCCAAAAATTCTTGTTATTTTGCAGCAGTGGACACCACTTATTTTCGAACGGTTCCACGAGTCCAGAGTAAAAGAAAAAATCGGAGAATATTTAGGGCCTGAAAATGTTACCTATTGTAACAGATATTCTGTAGATTCTCGCAGATACTCTGTAAGGGTCTCAATTGGAGGTATCAGCCGTAGGCAACCTAATATCAAAGAAAATTCGCAGGTATTAAAGGAGACAGCATGAAGTCGTTTTGTGGGATAGTAATCAGGAGGACGCACTACTGTTCAGTAGAACGCGGCTGTGGTCTGAAACAAGTGGGCGTATTTCAAGGCGCGTCCGCAGTTATGACAAAATAAGCTTTGTCTATGTGCAATAATGCTGTCAAAACTCAAGACGCATAGGAAGCAGATCTGTTTCGTGATTATAAGTGTTTTCAACCTTGTGACAAGCATAGAGACCTACACAATGCGCAAAGATTTTACCAGTCGCGACACCTTGCTACAATTCAAGCACGTAATTTGGCTGCCATTACTGTTCGCTGTGTGCTGTTTCAGGGTTGTGTAATTATCTTCGTGGATGACCATTTGGCTAACACAGGGAAAGATTTTAGTCACTTTGTGTTCGTTTCCAAAACTATTCTGACTGAGTGTAGTATCAAGACCCGCATGGCAGGT
Source organism: Schistocerca americana (assembly GCF_021461395.2). Classification (NCBI taxonomy): domain Eukaryota; kingdom Metazoa; phylum Arthropoda; class Insecta; order Orthoptera; family Acrididae; genus Schistocerca; species Schistocerca americana. Next base: position 956,218,554 of record NC_060119.1, on the reverse strand, counting down.
GCAGTGTCAGAGCTGATTGTTGTGACACTTTTATTTTGCTTGCTGCTGCCAGTAACATGTCTTGTGCATCGGTAGTTTTGGATCGAGAGCCAAAAGTTACGTTCGGTAGTGCACTGTGAATTCTGATCGGATCAGCCGAAACATTTTGCCTTTGGTGTAACGAATGTACACGTACGAAACTGGGCGACAATGGGCCTCAAGAATATATCAAGATTTCTCTATGGTTTATTTACGAGGTTAACCAATTCCGAAGAGTATTACTTTCATAGCACTTTCACACTCCGAAGTCACAGGCTGGCATGAAACACGCACTTAACTGTTCTATGGGTACATCAGGTAAGTTTGACATTTGTGGATGGTGCGTTTGGACTTCAAAGTTGCAGAAAGACAATGGTAATTTTGCTAAGCACTTGATCTACTCAGCCCTCTTTAGACTACAGCGTCCTGATACAGGCAGTTGACGTGTTATGCGTTGCCAGTTAGGGTTTGTGTCGTCGTTATTTCCTCTCTGTCCCATACCGATGTGTTTAATTTGATAGAGACGGAACAAGGACAAAGACAAATTCATTTAAATCCGAGGGGAAGACCGACTACGTTGCTCCCTGATGAAGCTTTCATTGATCTGTTGAAGTAACAATAGCACTGACGAATGTTATGTGGTATAATCAATTCACCAATAATATACTAGGGCGTCCAGGAAACTTTCTACGTGAAACATAAAGCAAATTTAAAGGATAGCATTTCATGGACGACGAAACTGAGACCGGACTTACGAAGTCTTTGAAACCAGAGGGTACTTGTCTGGCGTCCTGCTACTTCGTGAAGATTAAAGCGTATATCCTCATTTACAAGAAATTTTATTTTTCTAAACTTGAGAGTTTTTGGAAGCAGTACAGAAAACAAAAATTTGGCTTCAAAGTGGCCGTTGTTTTATACGATGTCCTCATGGTTACAGCTAGATTGTGTTCGAATGTTGTGGCATAACTTGCATCCGTATTGCACCGTTTCACATCACCCCTGTGTTCGTGAAATCTTCTCGGGTGATCAGCCGAGTAAAGGCGTCGTCTTCTCGCAACGTTTCGAAGGGTTTCGTACCCACTTCGCTTGAAGATGATGGGTACGAAACCCTTCGAAACGTTGCGAGAAGACGACGCCTTTACTCGGCTGATCACCCGAGAAGATTTCACGAATGGAATACGCCGAGAAAGTCTCAAATCACATTTATCACCCCTGTGTTTCTGTCCCCTTCTACATAAGAATTTTATCTTTCTTTCACCAACTCTACACATTGTTTTAGTGTTTTTTTCCTAACTCATTAGGTACATCACTTCTCGAAATGTCTACTGATACTTTGTGGAGTATCGTTGGCAACATTATTTTAGTTCCATTAACGCCCTCTCACGAACATGACATTAGGGGGCCCTAATATTCTGCTGTAAGTATAAAGAATGTTTGTATTTCCCTCGATATTATGCCGATTGTGATCTCTGTCGTCTCGTTACCCTTCCCAGAAACTCTGGTGTGGCCATATTTTAGTCTGGTAGGTATTCAAGCATTCGTCTGCCAAGAGTCGTGTTATTTATTCATGTTATTCTCATCTATTTACGATACGCCAGGCCAATATAATTTTACGATCTCAGGGATTTTTATGACGAAATTCCTTTGTCATTGACAGATTTACGTTTCGCACAATAAGACATGACCTGTCAGTCTCTGGGTGCTGAAAAAAGTGGGGCAGCATGGATGAATCGTCGTGCGCACCTCGGACAGTGAATTATTATCGCCGATGGGACGGCCAGTGGTGGCCTCTGTGGAATCTAACACACAGCTTCCCCTTTCGACTGTGTGGCAAGCATTATCTTTTCAGCAGCAAAAAAGAGGCACAGGTTTTAAAAAAGCACGAAATAATGTCTGCATTACTGCAGTGTTACATAAAAAACTGGAGGAATTTGCCTCGTCGAATACAATATTTCATCTTCCAATGTGGTTTAGGAATACATATTGCTGTCCTCTTGTTCTTCCGATGAATAGGCAATTCGCAGTTCGATATTTATGAGCAGTAGCCTTCCAGCCATGTCCGTTCGAACAACAGTTTTGTTCTGACACAGAGGGCGGTGATTTCTGGTTCCGCTGATGTGATATACACCCTACACTGAAACAAAAGGAAACACATTTTTGTGATTTGTGAATAGAAAAATCATTGGTGACGTCACATGTGCTGGATTGCTCTTCAAATTGCATGCCAATATTTTGTCGACTCTTAGATTTCAGATACTTGTTTTAAAGATCAATGGCGTTAATATTTACTGCAACTGTAACTTATTAGTGGACTTTCATTCATTTCAATCTTTCTTTGTGTGTTAGTGATTCGAGTGGTCTCTTATTCGTGAGTGTGCTTACGTCGTTCATCGAAGTCTCAGCAGTGTGTTTACACTTCGCGGCGTGCGGCTGCAGCTGCAGCGGTTCTTAAGTTCTGACAAAGTTGCTTGAGCGCTGTTATTCGGTTATTAAATTTATTAGTTTTCAAAGGTGTCTCGTGCTGTTTCTGGTGAAGTAATGGCTTAATAAACTTTCAGATACTTCCGCCCACTGTGTTTCATAGAGTTGTTTGTGCGTCGAAGTCATTTATTAAAAGTAGTACGGTAGTTTTCGCTTGGCGTTTCTTATTGTTGTACTGAAATACTTCAGGGAAACTTTCGTTCGCTGTATTTAATTTCGTTGAGTGTTCCAGTGGTTCCTTGAATTTTTGGTTTTAGATAAGAAATTATGTGAAGCTTTTGTGGTATTACTATTGATTGCGGTATTGTAGTATTAATAAAAGTAGTTGCTTTCTTAGTAGAGAGCGAAATTCGAGATCACTATCGTTAGCTCTTTAAATAGGCCTAGTAATTGTGCTTAGGTAACGTAGACATTTAGTTTTTGTCAGCAACTGTTAACATTTTACAATGAGTGAGAAGTGTGGGATTTGTCATGGATTTGTGAGTAGTCGTACCAGGTCACCAGCATAGTGAAGCCTAGTGTAGGGTTGGCTCGGGTGACTTTTAACGTAGGGGAGTTACCTAGGAATACTACGAAAGAGGATAAAGTAGTGATTGAGGATGGAGCTGGGAATAGTCTTGATAGGGACGGGGAGTATGATGTGGTGGTGACCTGGTAAAAATAGCCACTCAAACTGGTGACACTAATGTAAATCCTTACGAACGCTTCGGCGTCTTGATCGGCCTCATCTTAATGCTGCTGTTACGCGTGTTAACATGGGGCTGGAGAAGGCACTGATGGTGGAGGGTGTTGTATAGCTAGAGAAGGCCGAAATGCACGCGTTAAACTCAAGCAGGCTGGCGTGAGGTCTGAAACAGGATACGGAATGAATGCTATAAAGAAAAGTGCGTAGCTGCTGGAATACTTAACTTTAATCCATCATTTGTATACATCGTTCTTGATGAGACATGCTTCATACGATAACTATCAATTGCTATGGCGCCTTGCTAGGTCGTAGCCATTCTCTTAGCTGAAGGCTATTCTAACCATCTTCTCTGCAAATAAACGAGGCTTCGTCAGTGTTGCATCGCTAGCTAAGTCGTCCGTACAACTGAGGCGAGTGCTAGTAAGTCTCTCTAGACCTGCCGTGTGGTGGCGCTCGGTCTGCAATCACTGATAGTGGCGACACGCGGGTCCGTCGTATGCTAGCGGACCGCGGCCGATTTAAAAGGCTACCACCTAGCAAGTGTGGTGTCTGGCGGTGACACCACAGAGGGCATGATTCAAATTTCAGTGGTGCCAGTTGAGTCTGTCAATAGATCGGGTTTTACTGGGCCTGGTTTGCACTTTAATAGGTACGGGAAGGGGAGGATGGCAAAGCTTCTAGGTGACAGTGCAGTGGGCGATGGCGGGATCCCTTATGGAAAAATTGTAGTAGTTGGTGTTACAGCTGCCCATATTTTAGATTTAAATCAGGTGCTAGGTATCCCTGATTCAAGGAAGTCCTTCTAACAAAGGGAGCACCTTCAAAGGGGGCCAGGTATCTAATCAGTGAAGGAATTAGAGTATTTCATCAAAATATAAAAGGTATTAGAGATAAAGTTAGTGAAGTGCTTATAGATGTTGACTCTGATGTTACTGGTATATTGGAGCACCACTTAAATAATTTGACAATTCAGAGGCTTCGTTTACCAGGATACAGATTAGCTGGCTGTTTTTGAAGGAGTTCTTCGAGGAGTGGGGCAGTGGCCACGTACGTAAAAGAAACAGTATTCCATTTCAGGCCTTAGACGTATCAAGTCACTGCACTGAGTGTAGTACTGGGGCGGTTGAATTTAGTGTTTACAGGTCACCTAACTCTGACTTCAGAGCATTTCTGCTCGAGCTCTTGGTTCACTTTATAGCAAGTACAAAAAATTTGTTACATGTGGTGACTTCAATATTAATGTTGTATGTGACTGTGCAAGGAAAAGGATGTTAGAAGATCTCCTAAATTCATATGATCTGATACATACTGTCTTTTTCCAACCAGGGTGTAGTGGAACAGCAGCGCAGCACAACTATAGAGAATATTTTTATTCAATCTTCATTACTAGATCAGCTTTCTGTCAGTAAAAGTGTGAATGGCTTTTCAGACCATCATGCTCTGATTTTAACACTAAAAGGTTTGGGTACTCAAACAAAAGTTATCATCATCATCATCATTTAAGACTGATTATGCCTTTCAGCGTTCAGTCTAGAGCATAGTCCCCCTTATAAAATTCCTGTTATATATACATATAATTACAAACTATGTAAAAAAGCTATTCAAACGGCAGTAGAGAATTCCTTATATTTCGTTGAGGAACAAGAGTCGCAGGATCTTTATTGTGGCGATAACATAGATGACATATACCGGGTGATCAAAAAGTCAGTACAAATTTGAAAACTTAATCAACCACGGAATAATGTAGATAGAGAGGTAAAAATTGACAGACATGCTTGGAATGACATGGGGTTTTATTAGAACAAAAAAAAGTTCACAAAATGTCCGACAGATGGCGCTGGACAGCAAAACGTCAGTGACTGCGTATAACAATCATGTATAAAAGGAGCTGTAATGAGAGAGAGAATCAGATGCGCCAGCAGTCGAAACATGTTGACGTTACCTGAAAAGGCACTTAAAAGGAGCTGTAATGAGAGAGAGAATCAGATGCGCCAGCAGTCGAAACATGTTGACGTTATCTGAAAAGGCACTTTTAGTGAAGCTGTATTATCAGAATGGGGAAGGTGCTAGTTCAGCGTTACGATCCTATCGACATAGGAAGGAGATTCGAACGGGTAAAGGTCCGTTGACAAATGCAGCTGTGGCGAGAATGATTTCGAAGTTCGAAGCCACGGGTTGTTTAGACGATAGACCCCATAGTGGCCGACCGGGCACAAGGGGTAATGCTGCTGAGACAGTTCAGGAAGAAATGGAGACTGTAGCGGGTTCGTCTATGCACGGGGAAGTCAGCGCTCGTGCAGTCGCACGTCGCACAGGCATTCCATGCACTACTGTTTGGTTGGCACTTAGGCGTACCCTCCGATGCTATCTGTACAAAATCCATCAGTATCATGAACTGTTACCTGGAGATTTAGTGAAGCGGAGGGCATTTGCGGTGTTGGCGTTTCAAAAGATGGCGGAAGATGACGATTGGTTGAGTAACGTGTTGTGGACCGACGAAGCTCATTTCACGCTCCGGGGGTCTGTCAACGCCCACAACTGCAGAATTTGGGCTACCGAAAATCCTAGAACTGTCGTGGAAACTCCATTGCACGACGAGAAAGTCACGGGATGAGTTGAACTTACATCTACCGTTATCGGGCCTTTTCGAAATGCGTCATTCTGATTTTGTAACTGCTACCGTGACGGGTGAGAGGTACGCCGATATGTTACAGAATCGCATCATCCCCAGCCTGACTGATAAACACCTGCTGGAACGTACGATGTTTATGCAGGATGGTGCTCCACCCCATATTGCTAGACGCGTGAAAGATCTCTTGCGCTCGTCATTTTGTGATGATCGTGTGCTTAGCCGCCACTTTCGTCATGCTTGGCCTCCTAGGTCCCCAGACCTCAGACCGTGCCATTGGTGGCTTTGGGGTTACCTGAAGTCGCAAGTGTATCGTGATCGACCGACACCTCTAGGGATGCTAAAAGACAACATCCGACACCAACGCCTCACCATAACTCCGGACAGCTATTGTTGAGGAATGATGGCGGACATATTGAGCATTTCCTGTAAAGAACATCATCTTTGCTTTGTCTTACTTTGTTATGCTAGTTATTGCTATTCTGATCAGATGAAGCGCCACTGTCGGACATTTTTTGAACTTTTGTATTTTTTTGGTTCTAATAAAACCCCATGCCATTCCAAGCATGTGTGTCAATTTGTACCTCTCTATCTACATTATTCCGTCATTTATTCAGTTTTCAAATTTGTACTGACTGTTTGATCACCCGGTATAATGCTTTCCTTAACACATTTCTCATATTCCTTGAAAGCTGTTTTCCATTAGAACCTTGCAAATAGGGTTCTATCAGCAGACAGCAGCCTGGGTGGCTGAATAGTGGGATAAGGATATCATGTAGAACAAAGCGGGAACTATATCAAAATGTTAGAAGTAGTCAAAATCGAGCTACAGTAGCCAATAACAAACATTATTGTAAGAAGATTCAAATGTTATTAGGAAGGCAAAGAGTATGTGGTAAGCGAATAGAATAGCTAATTCACAGGATAAAATTAAAACTATGTGATCAGTCGTGAATGGAGTGTCTTGTCAGCAGCACAAAGTTCGTAGTAAAATGTTTCTGTTACTAATAAGTCAGATTTATGTACAATATTTAACAATAACTTTCTGAACGCTGCTCGTCAATTAAATAAAAGCTTAGTTTCTATGGGGAATCATATAACTCTTTTGGAAAATGCCTTTCCGAGACTGATGTCTGAAATGCTCCTCCGTGATACTGACAAGGGGAAGATTGAGCCAATAATTAAATCACTGAAGATCAAGGACTCTCACGGATGTGATGGAGTACCTGGCAGAATATTAAAATACTGAGCAGCACATGTTAGTCCTGTACTTAGCCACATTTCTGATTTTTCCTTTAAGAATTGTCAGTTTCCTGAACGATTAAAGTACTCAGTGATAAAGCTGCTTTACAAAAAGAAAGAAAGGGACAACGAAGACAATTTTAGATCTATTTCTATGCCAGCAATGTTTGTTAAAGTTATTGAAAAGGGTTTGTATGGAAGAATAGTAACTGAGCATTTTATTTCACATAGTTCGCTATCCAATGTACAGTTCTGTCTTAGAAGTGATTTAACTACTATAAATGCTATATTCTCCTTTCTCTACGAGGTACTGGATGGATTAAAAAAAAAAGGTTTTGTGCGTTAGGTACGTTTTTTGATTTAACTAAGGCATTTGATTACATTGATCACAAAATATTGCTCCAGAAGTTGGACGATTATGGAGTATAGGGAGTAGCTCACAATTGGTTCACCTCTTACTTGAATGACAGGCATCAAAAGGTCATTCATTCTCCATTCTCCAGAGTGTTGAGAGTAGCTACGATGTGGGGTCTGAGTGGGGCATGGTTAAATGGGGGGGAGGGGGGGCAAGGAACCAGTGCTGGGGCCACTCCTGTTCCTTATTTATACAAATGATGTACCCTCTAGTATTGCAGCTGATTCTAAAATATTTCTGTTTGCTGATGACACTAGCTTGCTAGTGAAGGATGTTGTGTGCAACACTGGTACTTGTTAAAATAGTGCAGTTTATGACATTAGTTCATGGCTCATAGAAAATAAACTAACGCTAAGTCACAGTGAAACTAAATTGTTACGGTTTCTAACATACAATTCAACAAAAGCCGACGTTTTAATTTCACAGAATGGGCATATGATTGGTGAAACTGAACAGTTCAAATTTCTAGGTGTACAGATAGATAGCAAACTGTCGTGGAATGCCCACGTTTAGGGTCTTGTTCAAAGACTTAAAGCTGTCATTGTTACTATTCGAATGGTATCTTAAGTAAGTGATAGTTGGACTCGAAAATAGTGTACTTCGCTTATTTTCAGTCGCTTATGGCGCATGTATTATATTTTGAGGTAACTCTTCCAATTCTGAAAGGATATTTTTCTCTCAGAAACTCTTTTCGACCCCTGTTCATTAGTCTGGGTATTCTGACATTGGCCTCCCGAGATTATATATATATATATATATATATATATATATATATATATATATATATATGTATATATATATATATATCTCGAGATGTCAGAATACCCAGACTGATGAACATAGTCGAAAAGAGGTTGGAGCGTTTCTTGTTAACAATATCAGCTTATTCCCAAGAATTAGCAGCTTTCACTCAATAAATACTAGGCAGAAATCCCATCTGCATTTGGATCGCACTCCCTTGACTTGTGCACAAAGGCGTGCAGTATAATGCTGCAGGTGTATTTAGCAAGCTACCACAAGAGTTCAAAAATCTTAGCAGTAGTCCATGCGCTTTAAAATCGATGCTGAAGAGTTTCCTCATGGCTCATTCCTTCTATTGTGTCGAGGAGTTCCGAAAAATTAAGCTGATTCTTGTCTTATTTTGTTGATTATGTTTACATAAACTTACTGCTTGTCGTTTTTTTTGGAGTTCATAAACATTTTATTTTATGTGTTATTACTTTTATGTCGTAATTTCATTACTAACGTGTTCAATGACCTTGGAGATTTGCTGCTCAATTTGGTGCTACGGAACTAGACGTGTATAACAAAATAAAACATAAATAAAATAATATTCTATGGATTTCTCAAATACAGCTGCGTTTTAAGTAAGTTTAACAGGTCATTAATCTCTTTACTGTTATTCGTAGCCGAGAAAAAAATCAAGAAAGTAAACTATTAAAGCACACAGATGATATTATAAAATTCGCTCCTGGACTACCATCAAAGACAAATGAGAAACATAAGCTGTTGCATCCACGAAACTCGCCGAAGGGAAAGAAAAGCGAACAAGGCATCAGTATCCAAGCAGTTCTTTTGGCTAGCGCACAGCCCAGCTGCTGGAGGCCTAGAGGGTTGTTCATCTTCCGAATCCAGGAGCGGTACTGCCAAGCCTCATAGTTGTAGCCGGCGATCGGCCGAGTTCGCGCTTGCGCTGTCGTTTGCACGCTTCTGCATCGCTAACCCGAATTTCTCTTCGCTCGATCTCTGCGTGCGCCGACTTAAAAAGGGGATGAGTACACTTAGTTCCGTTGGGGCGTAACCTTTTGCGACGATCTGTATCTGCATATGTGATGCCACCCGTTGGTCTTCTTGCGGGTAGTGACGGAGATTTAGGAGCAATTGAAGCCCTAAATGGCGGCCAGTCTGGAGTTAACTAGCTATACTCTCCTGGTTTCGGAGCGTTGCGACTGAAGCGTCGTGTGCAGTCGGCGTTAAGTACTGCCGATTCCGTATACCTTCACACCCCCTCCCCCGCTACCAAACTTAGCACCGTCGTCGTATATAATGAGTGATGGTTTCTGCTGTCGTGTACGTAATGAAACTGGATGTGCGACTCCAGCAGATGGCGCCATCCAACCGCGTCCCGACTTTGGTCTTGAGAATTTCCGGAGACATACACCTTCACGGCCTCAGCAGAGAACGATATTTGTGCTGATGATGAAGAGGTTGGACGTGAAGATGACGTCATGAAGACTGTCGATGATATCAGAGAAGAATGCTGCGCCGGGGTCGTCTTCCATGAGCGTTGTGTCTATGGGTGACCTGAGCGACTGGATCTCTGGCATCAGCAGTGGCTGCGTACAGTCAGAGGACTGGTAGCGGCTCCGAAAAATGAAAATCTGTGCGGGATCAATGTATTTCCTTAATGGAAGTTCATTTGTCCAGACTGTTCAGCAGGTCGACAAAATGACAGTTCCTGAAACCCAGTCTTGTGGCTTCTTGCACAGTCGATAGTAGTGTTCTGAGTCTCTAGTAAATACATTAAAGTGCAACGAAGCAACAACTTCGACAGAGACGAGAACGGAGCCCTGCTGATAGACTAGATTCCGTTTTGTTGACAGAATCTCTGAAATTCCAAGGACGATAGCTGGAGCTGGCGACAACTGTCTAACTCGATGACCTGAAGCAATCCGAGTCAGTAAACAGTCCGCTAATCCTGATCATAGATTCCCTGGGGATTACAAAAGGATATTTACTGAAAGCGTCAACACTGAGCAACCACCCCCAAAAGCTTTTGTGAATGTGTTACCAATGACCGTCGGGTCGTCCCCATGAAAAATTTCTTGGCACGGCGCTGTCTGGTTTTCTACAAAAATATGGCAGTACAAAGTCCTTTTGTGCATCCCTTTTAAGGTGCAATGTTGGGACGCTATTTTTTTCGTTTTGACCGTATCCTAGTGTCCCCTATGCAAAACACATAAAATATTGTGCTGTAATGTTGTGACAATTGGGACAATAGTTTGTTCATTTGCCATCTGTACCAAAATTGCACCATATTTGGTAGAAAAAACTGGTATCGACCAAATAATGAATCTGAGATTGAATTCTTGTTATGCGACCAACGCATGCGAATTTTCGAGCACACGTAGAGAAAGACCATTTTTTTGTTGCTTGGCCGATTTGCCGATGATCACTGACAAAAACGTGTAGAAATTTTAATTCAAACTGTTCAATTTGAAGAGAAGGTGCTTCTGATCATCGAATCCCTGTTAACTGCCAAAAGGTAAATGAGACGAATTGTCTGCATTTTCATGCTTTGTAGCGGTACTGTAATGAATATCACAATAACAATTAGAAATACGAGCACGTACTGACTAACGTTGTAGATTTGAGCCGTTCGATCTATTACATCTTTTACTGGATCAATAAGACCCATTAACGGTTCGTGATCACTGACAATTATCGGCTCTCCTGTAGGTACTGATGAAACTTTGTAAACCCATAAATAAGACCCACGGCTTCATTTACCAAGTTATCGTACTGTAATGTAATAGACCCTTGTTCAAAATGCTTGACGTGAATACTATTGGATGCTCGGTGTTGCCCGCCGGCCGTTGTGGCCCAGCGGCTCTAGGCACGTCAGTCCGGAACCGCACTGCTGCTACGGTCCCAGGTTCGAATTTTGCCTCGGGCATGGATGTGTGTGATGTTCTTAGGTTAGTTAGGTTTAAGTAGTTCTAAGTCTAGGGACTGATGACCTCAGATGTTAAGTCCCATAGTGCTCAGAGCCACGGTGTTACCAATCTTGTGTGATAAAACTGCGGTATGGAGACGCGCCGACCGCCAGTGCTACTGATTTGCTTGAATCGAAATGTATAAGACAAGTTTGACTAAGGAAAGCATCCTTTCGTTTCTGAAATGATTGTTCCTATTCAGAGTCAATATGAAGTGACGTATTTTACATCTTAGGCGATGTGTTGGTGCCGCAATTTAAGTAGTGTTCGGAATGAAGTTTATACAATAGTTCTTCCCATTAATTGCTTGCGAGTCCTGAACACTGTCAGGAGAAGAAATTTTCGAATTTATGCTAAATGTTTGGTAATGGATAACGCACCATGAGTGCCAGTGACATGTCCCAAACATTTCATTTACGTATTATAAAAAGAGCATTTTTGTCACAGTGCATTTCAATCCTGCGTCTGTTAAGACCAGAAAAGGGTGTGCGACATTACCGAGACGTTTTCCTGGGCGCTGTTATACCATGTAGATAATTAGAACACGATGGGACCTTCGTCGTCACTTGTTCTAGAAACCTTGAAAGGGGCAGCTGCAGAGGGTCATTGCTTCCAAAGTGGTTAGCGCTGGTATTAATACACGCCTTCGTGAGTATTAATCAGCGCGAATATATTTGTTTCGTCGTCGAGAGGAAGTTGCTAGGGACCATCTGCTAAAACTATTTCCTAATAACCCTTCCTCCTGTTAATCTTCTGTTCATTCCTGAGTGCATGACAGCGGGAATAAACCTTTCACTGTTTCAGCATTTAAAGTGTCTTTGAAATGTTCATAGATCCTAATTTTCCCGCTTCCTTTCTTACTGCTTATCAGAGAAGGTTTTCACTGGCTTGTTGATATGTGTTGCAAGATTCCAGTCCCTTATGGTCATTTCAGTAGCTACTCCACTTCTAATAGAGTGACGTATAAGACGTGTTCCCGCGTCCGGCCATCCTGATTTAGGTTTCCCGTGATTTCCCTAAGTCGCTCCAGGCAAATGTCGGGATGGTTCCTTTGAAAGGGCACGGCCGACTACCTTCCCCGTCCTTCCCTAATCCGATGAGACTGATGACCTCGCTGTTTGGTCTCTTCGCCGAAACAATATAATACAATATAAGACGTGTTCTGTAAAACATGAGGTCGGAATTATCTTTAAGATTTGTCACATAACTACACTCCTGGAAATTGAAATAAGAACACCGTGAATTCATTGTCCCAGGAAGGGGAAACTTTATTGACACATTCCTGGGGTCAGATACATCACATGATCACACTGACAGAACCACAGGCACATAGACACAGGCAACAGAGCATGCACAATGTCGGCACTAGTACAGTGTATATCCACCTTTCGCAGCAATGCAGGCTGCTATTCTCCCATGGAGACGATCGTAGAGATGCTGGATGTAGTCCTGTGGAACGGCTTGCCATGCCATTTCCACCTGGCGCCTCAGTTGGACCAGCGTTCGTGCTGGACGTGCAGACCGCGTGAGACGACGCTTCATCCAGTCCCAAACATGCTCAATGGGGGACAGATCCGGAGATCTTGCTGGCCAGGGTAGTTGACTTACACCTTCTAGAGCACGTTGGGTGGCACGGGATACATGCGGACGTGCATTGTCCTGTTGGAACAGCAAGTTTCCTTGCCGGTCTGGGAATGGTAGAACGATGGGTTCGATGACGGTTTGGATGTACCGTGCACTATTCAGTGTCCCCTCGACGATCACCAGTGGTGTACGGCCAGTGTAGGAGATCGCTCCCCACACCATGATGCCGGGTGTTGGCCCTGTGTGCTTCGGTCGTATGCAGTCCTGATTGTGGCGCTCACCTGCACGGCGCCAAACACGCATACGACCATCATTGGCACCAAGGCAGAAGCGACTCTCATCGCCGAAGACGACACGTCTCCATTCGTCCCTCCATTCACGCCTGTCGCGACACCACTGGAGGCGGGCTGCACGATGTTGGGGCGTGAGCGGAAGACGGCCTAACGGTGTGCGGGACCGTAGCCCAGCTTCATGGAGACGGTTGCGAATGGTCTTCGCCGATACCCCAGGAGCAACAGTGTCCCTAATTTGCTGGGAAGTGGCGGTGCGGTCCCCTACGGCACTGCGTAGGATCCTACGGTCTTGGCGTGCATCCGTGCGTCGCTGCAGTCCGGTCCCAGGTCGACGGGCACGTGCACCTTCCGCCGACCACTGGCGACAACATCGATGTACTGTGGAGACCTCACGCCCCACGTGTTGAGCAATTCGGCGGTACGTCCACCCGGCCTCCCGCATGCCCACTATACGCCCTCGCTCAAAGTCCGTCAACTGCACATACGGTTCACGTCCACGCTGTCGCGGCATGCTACCAGTGTTAAAGACTGCGATGGAGCTCCGTATGCCACGGCAAACTGGCTGACACTGACGGCGGCGGTGCACAAATGCTGCGCAGCTAGCGCCATTCGACGTCCAACACCGCGGTTCCTGGTGTGTCCGCTGTGCCGTGCGTGTGATCATTGCTTGTACAGCCCTCTCGCAGTGTCCGGAGCAAGTATGGTGGGTCTGACACACCGGTGTCAATGTGTTCTTTTTTCCATTTCCAGGAGTGTATTTAACGCTGTCGTGTGAAATCTGAGTGCTTACTGCTTATACATTAGCTTGTATACGCAGACTGAATTAACCCCCTAATGCCTCCATTCCAAATATATTTGAACGACAGTCGATGTCACTTTGTTGGTCATATTTTTGTGGTTTACTCACAGTGTACTCGTTTCGAGAACAGATATTCGCTCGCCATTACAAAATGTGAGATGCACATCTGATTGCTGGAGTTTCAAGCGTGCTGTTTGTTCGTATGCTTGATGATTAAGTGAAGTGAGTAAAGCACAAGTATCTAACAGCAATTTGACATTCTAGTTGGAATTAATAAAATAACGAAGAGTTTGCGATTGTTTCTTTGAATCTGGGTACTCTATCCTGAAAGATGATTACACTTTGAATATTAATTGTGTGCACGATGTGATGTTAGTCTGTATTGAGGGCAGCTGATATGTCTAGTCGACAGCGAAGATTTACTTCGCGCTTACAACCTCGCGCTTCGTGTGGTTTCTATTCCGTTTCCATGGAGTTCTGCTAGGACTATTGCCTTTGTATTCCGACTGTGAAATCATGTTGATTTCCATTTTCTATAGGTGGGGTGTACGCGGAACTGAATTTACTTTACAGTTCCTCTCTAAATACACTTGCTTACCGTGTCTCAGTTTATGAGAGCGTCGGTATTCTCCGCGGCGGTTAGAACAGTGTTTACGGCTGTGCGTTATGAAGCACTTTGCGCATGACATTGGCGCGTGAGACCAGTTGTGCCAGGCTTTGAATTGTTTATGCTCACAGCGTTGAGCAACATGAATAGTTTGTGACTTTCGGATACGTTTAGAACACTTAAGCATACGCAGCTGGTACTACGGGTGAGTGAAAATCTAACTCTGAGGATTTTGTGCTTCCTGAATTTCAAATATGGACAGGACACCACGCAGACAGGGATAGAGAAGCTTCAAGATTTATGCTCTCACTTTAGTGTCTGATATATTTTGGACAATGGCATAGCGAAGCGTTTCGTCCGTAAGTCAAACTTGCACACATCATTAAATTTTGCACGTTCTAGTCGTCCCTTTAAGTTCTGCTATCCAGCCTTCATAGCACTCCGAAAAATTTTTGGCGAGCAGCAGCCACGTGTCTCTGAGATTCCCAACATTCGTCTAATTTATTCACTAGCTTAGAACAGAAAAAACTTTTTCGACTCTATTTGAGGAAACAATTTTCTACAAAATCTAATGGTTTCCATTCCAGCCAAACATAAGAGAAATGTGCAGAGAAGTTCTGCATCTTGTATTTGGGGACATTCTTCTGCTTAGGCGTCGCAAGGGCGTAATGGAGGAGTCAGAATTGATCTCCTTAATGACAGGATTCATTAGTAGTTTTCTCTGATACTTGAAGCTGTTATGTAATGCATGTAAACTGCATGTTAATCTGACCACTCTGAAACTGAACAATGTGTCGCAAGTGATCGCTCTTCACTGAACGCCATTTTTACATGAGTATTTCGTAAACTTCAAGAACAGAATGTGCAGCGTATCTCACATATGTCGCCACTAAACAAGAACAAAATAAAAAGAAATACATATTTACTCTTTCAAATATGATACTCCAGTCTGAAAAGAAAATATTTTTGAAAGACATTTTGCGCCTTCCGGAAGAGTAGAAAATTAGTAATTACGACGATTAATTCCAGCTAACAGATTTCGGAAAAAAGAAATCCGTTTTGGGTGCAATACTCGTGTCCTGTTATTCCAGCTTGGATTAATTCAACTGCCGCCAAGTATCTATCACAACGATGACACAGTCCAGTAGTCGTCTCAACCACATGGATGTCTGTTGTCTCTGTAGTTGTAGGAGGTTACGAGGTAGACTTTTATACTACAAACACGAAGACATACAGCGGCATGAGTAAAATTCATAGACTGTAATTTATAATACTTACATGTGTGCAAGATGACCATAGTCAATAACTGGTGTACTTACCATCCTCTGTTGCATTTACACATGTTCGTCTAACTGAATACTGTCTTTCGTTCACTGTCGAGTCGCTTCTATAAGTACTAAACGAAGATTGTGGCGTAGGAGTCCAAGGCAGACTTCCAGAGTCCGTCGTGTCTTCTGGGCAGTATCTCTGGGTGCGTTGACTTAAAGGGAAGCGTGCATGAATACGATTTGTTTTCAGCTACGAGGCTTGGGAAGAATTCTGATAGTAGTGTTCGAAAAACAGGTGAAAACAACACTAGTTACAGTGAAGGCTTGTGTCAGACCTGGAGCCGTTATGAGATAGCCTGAGTGCTATAGTGACTCTTCACGAAAATCAAATATGTATGTGTACAGGGCGAAACACCTAATTCTTGGGCCGTAAATTGAAAGTACTATTGACGTACGGTCAGAGGATGGACTAGAAGTCGGGGTCTGGTATTATTCGATGACCAAAAGATGGTAGTAATACTTATAATGGGTACTTTTTGTGCAAGTACACACTTTTTAAGTGCAACAATGCTTATTGACATTATCAAACTAAAAGCAGGGTCAACCAAAGTGTCAGTGGTATTTGTTGCAAGATTCTAGTGCAAGTCGTTTACGAGATATCCTACAAGTATTTTGAAACGTTCCCACACCCACACTTCTACAGTACCTGTGGTAGCACACACTAAGGAACAACACAAGTGCGAACACCAGTTACGTCGATTCTGATCAGTAACAAAGCCATCGGCCATCACAGATTGTGTCAAAATTACCACCGGCATTGGGCTAACACGCTCCCATTCTGGCATGGAACGACTGCTGCACACCTGTTAACATTTCCGCAGAGAGGTCCGAGCAGGCTGCAGTAACACGTGATTGCATATCATAGTGTGCAGGCAACATTTTTCAGCTTTCCTCACAGGAAAAAGTCTGTAGGCGTCAAATACAGGGAACGGGCCGGCCGAGGTATAGGTCCTCGGCGTCCGATCCAGCGATTTGGAAACAATTCGTGAAGATATGTTGTAGCACTTCGTGCGCTATTGGGTGGGCAGCCATCATGCTGGTTGACAGGTTCCTCCTAGTCTGCAGAGGAACGGTTTCTGGCATCCGCAGAAGCTGTTCTGTTAGGAGGCTGCAATGCTTGTACGCGACCAGTGTTCCGTCTATGATAAAGGGGGCCTATGAGCTGAAGGTTCACTATCCTACACCCCACGTTTACACCCCATGGATGCTGACGTTCCACCTGACGAAACCAACTGAAAATTTCAAGAGAACAATAGTGCATGTTTCGGCGGTGTACCTGGGCATGATTGGCAAATATATGCGGCTTCGTCATAAACCAAGATACAGCATACACCTGGAGTATACTGTCTTAAAGCCCATTTACAGAAGTTAACACGATTTTCACTACCTTTCCCATAAAGTTCAACTGAAAATTTCAAGAGAACAATAGTGCATGTTTCGGCGGTGTACCTGGGCATGATTGGTAAATATGTGCGGCTTCGTCATAAACCAAGATACATCATACACCTGGAGTACACTGTCTTAACGCCCATTTACAGAAGTTAACACGATTTTTACTACCTTTCGCATAAAGTTCTTGATGGATAGTGATGTGACAGCGGTGGAACCTATATCGATGTTGAATGTATAGGACACTTGCCTGACTCACATCACTTCCTCGTGTGATTTCGCTGGAGCTAACGTGTGGATCAACTGCAACAGCAGCAAGAACATTAATATCCTCCCCTCCTGTCATCACTTCTTTCCTTCTGTTACATTTACTAAGTGTTACACTACCACTTTCACGTAAATGGTTGAACAGGTTGGTATATAACTACCAAGATGGATGACGTATATAGGGATATCCTGCAGCGTACACCGTAAAAGAAGGAACTGTATTCTTCCTAAACTCTCCTTAGGCCATGGGCATGTCGGCTTTTTCTGCATTGTAAATCCCGTCGTCCATTCACGACTTACTGCTGTCACGCATTAACTGACAAGCAAATCGCATTTCACTCAAGGAACATACAAGCAAACTGTAAGAAACATAATAATATCATACCTGTCAACTACGCAGGTTGAACGGCACAAACAAATGTCGGTGTGGAAACAAATCAAAATAAGATATCTCGTAAAGGACTCGCACAAGAATTTTAGAACAAACACAACTGAGATTCTGATGTACCCAACTTTACCTTTGTTAATGTCAATAGGCATTGTTCCATTTAAAAAGTCTATGTTGGCTAAATAATTTACTTTCTAAGTATCATTACGATCTGTTGATTGGGCAACAATTCGAGTCGCAGACTACCAATGTGTCCTGTAAAATCCGCCGATCAACAGCACTTTCCATTTCCACAATATCTGCAGTGCAAGTTTTATGTGATTCACTCTGTGTGTAAGGACTTCATCAAGTAAATTACACATTTCGACTCACAAGTAGACCATTGCACAATAAGAGTGGCGTATTGACAGAAGATAGTAGTAAATCTTCTAGCTTTTTTCTAGCTTTTTTTTTTACATCACAGCGTGGGAATGAAATGACACGGCCTCTGGAAACTTACTACAATTTTTAGAGTACATGCAACAGTACGATTCTTGTAGGCAAAATGTCTAATCTTCACACACATCGTAGATTAACCGGGAAATATGTCTAATCTTAACAATCAACATAGATTAACCAGAAAATATTGACCAAATGCAATCTTGCGCCCAGTCGTGGTGAAATGTTGTCAATAATTTGACCAAGGCCGCACACACGTGGTTAGTGGTAATCGGGAAGTCCAATACTTGCACCATTCTGTTTCCATATTCTCGAGAAAAAAAAGCTGAGAGACCATCTAGCAGAAACAGATTTTTCCAAAGATAACAATAGTCACAATGTGGTTTTCGAACGCTCTTTGACCAAGGAGCGGATCTCTGTTGTGACCAAGGAGCGGATCTCTGTCGTCGAGGAATTGAAAGGCAATGGCGACTACGTTGATAGTGTCATGTAACTACACTCCTGGAAATGGAAAAAAGAACACATTGACACCGGTGTGTCAGACCCACCATACTTGCTCCGGACACTGCGAGAGGGCTGTACAAGCAATGATCACACGCACGGCACAGCGGACACACCAGGAACCGCGGTGTTGACCGTCGAATGGCGCTAGCTGCGCAGCATTTGTGCACCGCTGCCGTCAGTGTCAGCCAGTTTGCCGTGGCATACGGAGCTCGATCGCAGTCTTTAACACTGGTAGCATGCCGCGACAGCGTGGACGTGAACCGTATGTGCAGTTGACGGACTTTGAGCGAGGGCGTATAGTGGGCATGCGGGAGGCCGGGTGGACGTACCGCCGAATTGCTCAACACGTGGGGCGTGAGGTCACCACAGTACATCGATGTTGTCGCCAGTGGTCGGCGGAAGGTGCACGTGCCCGTCGACCTGGGACCGGACCGCAGCGACGCAAGGATTCACGCCAAGACCGTAGGATCCTACGCAGTGCCGTAGGGGACCGCACCGCCACTTCCCAGCAAATTAGGGACACTGTTGCTCCTGGGGTATCGGCGAAGACCATTCGCAACCGTCTCCATGAAGCTGGGCTACGGTCCTGCACTCCGTTGGGCCGTCTTCCGCTCACGCCCCAACATCGTGCAGCCCGCCTCCAGTGGTGTCGCGACAGGCGTGAATGGAGGGACGAATGGAGACGTTTCGTCTTCAGCGATGAGAGTCGCTTCTGCCTTGGTGCCAATGATGGTCGTATGCGTGTTTGGCGCCGTGCAGGTGAGCGCCACAATCAGGACTGCATACGACCGAGGCACACAGGGCCAACACCCGGCATCATGGTGTGGGGAGCGATCTCCTACACTGGCCGTACACCACTGGTGATCGTCGAGGGGACACTGAATAGTGCACGGTACATCCAAACCGTCATCGAACCCATCGTTCTACCATTCCTAGACCGGCAAGGGAACTTGCTGTTCCAACAGGACAATGCACGTCCGCATGTATCCCGTGCCACCCAACGTGCTCTAGAAGGTGTAAGTCAACTACCCTGGCCAGCAAGATCTCCGGATCTGTCCCCCATTGAGCATGTTTGGGACTGGATGAAGCGTCGTCTCACGCGGTCTGCACGTCCAGCACGAACGCTGGTCCAACTGAGGCGCCAGGTGGAAATGGCATGGCAAGCCGTTCCACAGGACTACATCCAGCATCCCTACGATCGTGTCCATGGGAGAATAGCAGCCTGCATTGCCGCGAAAGGTGGATATGCACTGTACTAGTGCCGACATTGTGCATGCTCTGTTGCCTGTGTCTATGTGCCTGTGGTTCTGTCAGTGTGATCATGTGATGTATCTGACCCCAGGAATGTGTCAATAAAGTTTACCCTTCCTGGGACAATGAATTCACGGTGTTATTATTTCAATTTCCAGGAGTGTATGTTACTTTGAAAAGTACTGCAGCACTGAGTTAAGTTACTTGGCCTGGCGCGGGGTTAGCCGAGCGGTTTAAGGCGATGTAGTCATGGACTGTGCGGCTGATCCCGGCAATGGTTCGAGTCCTCCCTCGGGCATGGGTGTGTGTGTTTGTCCTTAGGATAATTTAGGTTAAGTAGTGTGTAAGATTAGGGACTCATGACCTTAGCAGTTAAGTCCCATAAGATTTCACACACATTTGAACATTTAGTTTTGTAGATGTTACGAGTCAAGCACAATATATAATTTTGAGAATATCCGTGTGGTCTCTCATTAATGGTTCAACAGAAATTGTTGATTTACGAACGTTTCCTTGGATTAATCATCTCCTTCTCCGGTTATTTGTGGGGAAAAAAAGAAACCTTACGCTTTGAGTTTAATTTGACTGCCATGTATGCTAATTTCAGGAAAGGCTATCTGCTCCGGCATCCCTGCCGATACAAGTAGTTATCAGTGATAACAACACCGAAAAATTTTTGACCATTTCTGACCTATCATTCCCTGAAAAACGCCTTTACATCCCTAGAATATAGAGTTAGGAAGTCTGAAAAACGAGACTTCACTTAGTTGACGAAAGTCATGCGATAGCGATATGCACAGATGGCGGAATCGTCGCCTACATAAGGTATAAAAGACATTGGTGGAGTTGTCATTTGTACTCAGGTGAGTCATGTGAAAAGGTTTTCAACGGCCGTTAACAGACTTTGAACGTGGAATGGTAGTAGGAGCTAGAAGCATGGGGCATTCCATTTCGGAAATCGTTAGGGAATTTAATATTCCGAAATCCAGGGCGTCATGAGAGTATCGAGAATACCAGAGTGCAGGCATTGCCTTTCACCACGGACAACGCAATGGTCGACGGAATTCACTTAACGACGGGAAGCAGAGACGTTTTCGTAGAGCTAACAGTACTAACAGACTAGCAACGCTGCATGAAATAACCATAGAAATCACTGTGCACCGTACGACGAACATATCCGATTGGACAGCGCAGCGAAATTTGGCGTTTGGTCTATGGCAACAGACGACCCACGCGAGTGCCTATGCACGACAGTGCCTGCAGCGCCTCACTGGGCTCGTCACTATATCAGTTGGACGTTAGACGACTGGAAAACTGTAGCCTGGTGAGACGAGTCACGATATCAAATGGTAAGAGCAAATGGTAGGGTTCGAGTGTGGCGCAGACTTTACAAAGCTATGTACCATAGTTGTCGACAAGGCACTGTGCAAGCTGGCGGTGGTTCCATAATAGTGACTGTAAATCGCCATCCTTGGTTACTCGGAGACAATTTCCAGCCTTTCATGGGCTCCATGTCCCCAACAACGATGGAATTTTTCGCTGACAGTGGGCCACAATTGCTCGCGATTGGTTTGAAGAACATTGTCGACAGTTCGAACGAGAGTTTCAGCGACCCTGACCACCGAACTTTTATGGAACATAATCGAGAAGTGAGGCTGCCCACAATATACAGTACTGGCAACACTTTCACGATTATGGACGGCTATAGAGGCAGCACGGCTCAATATTTCCGCAGGTGACTTCCAACGATATCACGTGGAGTTGCCACATTACACCGGGCAAATAAGGTGCGACACGATGTTGGGAGGTATCCCATGACTTTTGTCACCTCAGTGTCCATCCTTGTCTGAAACCTCTGGCAGTTTTAACAGTCTTTTTTTTTATTACCGTTTAAATCAGTTTCAATTTTCGTGTTGCTAAATCTCCTTCATAATTTGGGTAAGATACTAGGGCTTCTAGTCACTCTGATCAAGCGAGATGGGGCAGTGCTAAGATAAAGTTCAAAATCCCCGTCCTGTCATCCAGATTTAGGCTTCCCTAGCTTTCTCAAAACACTTAACGATGGCACTGGTTGCTTTCTTAAAAATACCACAGCCCGGTTCCCTCTCCATCCTTCCTTAGTCCACTCTTGCGCTACACCTGCAATGGCCTTGTCGTTGACCTGACGTTAATCCCCGACCTTCCTTCGTTCCTTTTAGCTACACTGCCCTCGGTATCTTAGAGAGGCTGAGATGGATAGACATTTAGTACTAGTACCCGAGCATTAAGGGGATAGTCGTAGCTGAACACCCGCGCCGGACCGCGGCGATGAGAAATGTGATACGCCGCTTAACAGACGAGCGCCAGCACCATGTAATTGCCACTCTACTTACGGAAGAAGCGCCGGTAAGAGGCGGAGGTGGCCCAAATTAGATATCGAGGAGGCAGCTCCCACACGGCGGGTGTGCATAATGCAGAAACGCGCAGCACTTACCGGTAAGACGCGACCGGCAGTCAACGCATCGCGATGAATCTCGGAGCGCTAAGGCGTCCGCTGAATATTTTACGGCGCGGCGAGCATGTAAGGTGGTGGAGTCTGGCGGTGTGGCCGGCCCGGCGCGGCCGCGGCGGGGTGGAGCAGAGGGTTTTCTGAAGTCGTAATTTAGGTCTCAGAACGGCGCCTCGCGCGGGGGTGCGCCGCCCCCATGAATAAAACATGGCGGCCCGGCCTGGATACGCAGTGCTGGCGGCGCCCCCGCGGCCGACGTAATCTAATGTTTTCTGTACACGATCCTGCGCGCTCTGTGATTCGCATTAATGTAATAACGGTCACCGGGCTTGGTACGGGCGAAAGCCCGCCCCTTCGATCCCGGGGGTGGGGCCGCAGAAATGCTAAGAAGGCGTAACGACCGCTGTGCGGACGGTCAGGCGCCACTGCAGTGACTGTCATTACTGCGGTAGAACTATGGAGACGAGCAGGGTCTGCAGTTCCTTCTGGGTGACGAGGACAAATACACAACGTGTACTGGGTATCGGGCACTTTCACGTAGGAAGGTACTGAAGATTATTGCCAGTGGTGTCGTATTTTACAAGGTCGAGTCACGTTAATATGACCTCCGCTTACGTTCGACTTTAACGTCCAATAATCACTCACAGAGGGCACGCAGCACCAATAGCATCGGAGGGTACATGCAGGGTGAAAAGTATTTAAACCGACAAACTCTGGGAGGTTGTAGAGGACATCAAAACAAATATTTTTCCCAAATGTCATTTTTTCCTATGAGGAGTATTTGAACTGAGACAGGAAGATTTCTCTGGCGCCAAATTAATTAAACCAACAAACACTTTTCCATTTTTTATGACCAAGAGACAACATGTTAACACAACCCAATTTCGGTTACAGTAGATTTTCTAAAACAAAACGGTTACACCGTCTGATCATATTCTGTCTGACACGGTCAAAAACCCCAGGAGTATCCTGAATTGATCCTGCTGCTGCTACTATCCGGACAGCCAGATCCTCTTCTGATGCAACAGGAGTTGCGTAAACAAGGTTGCTTATCTCTCCCCACACAAAAAAGTCCAGAGGGGACATATCTGGGGATCGAGCAGGCCATGGTACAGGACTACCTCTGCCAATCCACGTTTCTAGGAACCGTCGGTCCGGGAATCGACGCAGACGACGACTGAAATGTGCCGGTGTCCCGTCATGTTGGAACCACATGCGTTCTCTTGTAGGGAGTGGGACGTCTTCCAGCAATTCTGGCAATGCTCTGGCGATAAAATTGTAATAGTTCCTGCCATTTAATGGCCTGGGTAGCAGATACGGCCCAATTAAACAGTCTCCAACAACACCGGCCCACACATTAACGAAGAACCGCACTTGATGATCGCTAGTAACTGTGGTATGTGGGTTATCCTCACTCCAAACATGCGAATTGTGCATGTTGAAGACTCCATCACGCTCGAACGTTGCTTCATAGGTAAACAACATAGAGGATGGAAATGTAGGATGCATTTCTCACTTTTCCAGGTACCACTGCGAAACCTGTGCTCTGGGTAGATAATCAACTGGTTCCATGTTGTGGACACGCTGTAAGTGAAATGGATGTAACAACTGCTCTCGAAGGACTGTTCTTACATTCGTCTGATTCGTCACCATGTTACGTGCAATTGCACGAGTGCTGATTGAAGGATCCCGCTCCATATGCTGCAAAACAGCTTCCTCAAATTGTAGCGTTCTTACCGTGCGACGGCGTCCCTGTCCAGGTAATCTTCTAAATGACCGGTCTCACGATGACGTTCGTACACAGGAGCAAAGGTCGTATGATGCGAGATACGGCGATTAGGATATTGTTGTTGATAAATTCGCTGTGCATCTCGTCCGTTGTGGTGCGCTACGTAGTACGCACCAACCATATCAGTGCACTCACTCCAGGTGTATCGCTCCATTAGTAAACAGAGACAATGCACTACTACATTGGTGGACAGCTGTTGCCTACAACTGAAGAGCGTAATACGCCCTCTAACAGCTGAAGATCGTAATACGACCTCTAACAAGTGAAGAGCGTAATACGGCCTCCACCGGTTTAAGTAATCCTCACAGAAAAAAATGACATCAGAGAAAAATATTTGTTTTCATGTCCCCTACAACCCCCAGAGTTAGTGGGTTTAAATACTTTTCACCCTGTACAGCTTATCGGAGGGGAAGGGGGGGGGGGAGGGGGACGCGGAAAACAGTGCAGGCGTTGTCGTACTGCGGAAACGGAGCTATTTCTCTGAAGGCCAAATGGGCTGGTCATTGTCTTTTGGGTCAAGGCTGGAAGCGTTTCCAAAACGGCCAAGTCTGTAAACCGTCCGAATGCCGCCTGGTTAAAACATACCGTGCACGGAGAAATGGCGCTATTCAAAACTGGCGCAAGTCAGTCGTGGTGGACCATGGGCCGTAGATGAAGGGGAGAAAGACGATTGCAGAGGTGTGTACTGGCGATGTGCAACTGTTGAGCAGCTGACCGCCAAGATGGACCATCGGGCTACCAACAGCGGCTCCTCAACGACAACTCAGCATCTACATCTACATCTACATTTATACTACGCAAGCCACCCAAAGGTGTGTGGCGGAGGGCACTTTACGTGCCACTGTCATTACCTCCCTTCTCTGTTCCAGTCGCGTATGGTTCGCGGGAAGAACGACTTTCTGAAAGCCTCCGTGCGCACTCGAATCTCTCTAATTTTACATTCGTGATCTCCTCGGGAGGTATAAGTAGGGGGGAAGCAATAATTCGATACCTCATCCAGAAAGGCACCCTCTCGAAACCTGGCGAGCAAGCTACACCGCGATGCACAGCGCCTCTCTTGCAGAGTCTGCCACTTGAGTTTGCTAAACATCTCCGTAACGCTATCACGGTTACCAAATAACCCTGTGACGAAACGCGCCGCTCTTCTTTGGATCTTCTCTATTTCCTCCGTCAAACCGATCAGGTACGGATCCCACACTGATGAACAATACTCAAGTATAGGTCGAACGAGTGTTTTGTAAGCCACCCCCTTTGTTGATGGACTACATTTTCCAAGGACTCTTCCAATGAATCTCAACCTGGTACCCGCCTTACCAACAATTAATTTTATATGATTATTCCACTTCAAATCGTTCCGCACGCATACTCCCAGATATATTACAGAAGTAACTGCTACCAGTGTTTGTTCCGCTATCATACAATCATACAGTAAAGGATCCTTCTTTCTATGTATTCGCAATACATTACATTTGTCTATGTTAAGGGTCAGTTGCCACTCCCTGCACCAAGTGCCTATCCGCTGCCGATCTTCTTGCATTTCGCTACAATTTTCTAATGTTGCAACTTCTCTGAATACTACAGCATCATCCACGAAAAGCAGCATGGAACTTCCGACACTATCTACTAGATCATTTATATATATTGTGAAAAGCAATGGTCCCATAACACTCCCTTGTGGCACGCCAGAGGTTACTTTAACGTCTGTAGACGCCTCTCCATTGATAACAACATGCTGTGTTCTGTTTGCTAAAAACTCTTAAATCCAGCCACACAGCTGGTCTGATATTCTGTAGGCTCTTACTTTGTTTATCAGGCGACAGTGCGGAACTGTATCGAACGCCTTCCGGAAGTCAAGGAAAATAGCGTCTACCTGGGAGCCTGCCCGAGGTAGGATTCGAACCTGCGACTGTAGCGGTCGTGCGGTTCCAAACTGTAGCGCCTAGAACCACTCGGACACACCGGCCGGCCAACACAAGTGTGGATCTATCCCTGGGGGCCATGTCCAGTCCTACATTTACTTTTTTTTCCCTCCTCGACACGATGGCATTTACCAGCAGGACAATGCAACGTGTCACACATACCTCATAGTGTACGTGAGTGGATTTAAGAGCAGCATGATGAGTTTACCGCATTCTCCTGGCCATCAAACGCTCCGGATTTAAAACCAATCGAGAATCTGTGGGACCGCTTCGATCGGTTTGTGCGTGCCCCCGATCCTCAACCTTGTCGGTACCTTCCGAAACCTCACTGACTCTCTTCCTGCACGTCTCGTGCTACAAAACGTAATTATTCGGGTATTTGACAGGTTGTCACAATAATCTGACTGCACAGTGAATATCCTGATGGTTGAGAGTTAAATGTTTCTTTGACTTGGAATAGATAAATACAGCTGATTCATTTTGAATATACACGGACATCATATTTTATGCACAGACAACACCGGTCTCACGGACTGATATTTTATATTGTTTTTGTCCGATACTGGTCATCGCATCTGAGTTGAAGCATTAGTTAAGTGCATCGGAAAACATTTCTATCATTAAGGAAGACTGACGAACACCGAGACAAATACATCATTTGTCTTAAGGTTTCCTATAGCTGATGACTGACGACTAATCCGAGAACGTGGAGGACCTAAAAAAAAAACTGAGTGGATATTCCGCCACTCGCAGCTCCAGTTGCCAATACCGCTGTTCTGAAAAGCACAGGGCATGATGCCACGACAGTTACTTGTAGAAGCACTGAAGAGAAAGCAGCTATGAACGAGTGCCGGAATGTGTCAAGTGACCACTACCACTACCGACAGCCAAACTATTCGTCTGGCCTAAAGTACCGCACAGCTTCTTACACAGCGTTTTTCGAAGTACTGAAGCACTGCTAACGGTCTTTCTGCTGTCGACGGTTCAACTGCGCTTGCTGCAAGGTGTACTGACATCATCTGTGCCAATGTTTGGTCTCTCAACTAACAAACATCAAAGAATACAAGACATTTAAATCAAATGGTAGCAGTTAAATTTTGTGCTTGCGCTTAATGTCTTGAACCAGTTTTGCAGTGTAGCAGTATTCGTGTCAGATGCTCCCGTCGTCATCTCGGTTTAACAATTTACCCTGCACAATAGCACAGAACACACTTCTAACGCGTGTGGCTGGCCTTGAGTCCCACGTGTCGAAGGAAATGCAAGAACTTATACGTTCATCAAGATGTTTTAGCTGCTGCCAATCCCTGTTTCACTACAGCAGTGTCCCCCCAGATGTCAAAGAAAATTCGGCAGTACTGTGTAAAGATCGATGGCTGCCGCATCCTTAATGGCCTCAGCAGTCGCTTGATATGTCGCCAGTTACATACGTATGGAAGCAGGTTGTCACGACATTTCCACGATCAGTATTCACAATCTGAGGGTTTTCATCTGTACATCTACATCATACTCCGCAATCCACCTAATGGTGTGTGGCGGAGGTTACTTTCGGTACCACTATCTGATCCCTCCAACACTGTTCCACTTGCGGATAGTGTGTGGGAAGAATGATTTAAGCCTCTGTATTGGCTCTAACTTCTCGCATTTTCTCCCCGTGGTCAATATGCGAGATGTATTTGGGGGAAGTAATACGTTGTCCGACTCCTCCTGGAATGTGCTGTCCCGAAATTTCAATAGTAAATCTCCCCGTGACGCACAGCTCCTCACTTGTAACATCTGCCAGTGGAGTTTGTTTAGCATCTCCGTAACGCTCTCTGGCCAGCTAAACGATCCCGTGACGAAACGCGCCACTCTTCGTCGGATCTCCTCTATCATCTCTGTCAGTTATACCTGATAGGGATCCCAAATAGATGAACAACATTCAAGAAATGGGTGAACAAGCGCCTTATAAGCCACTTCTTTCGTGGGTGAGACACATTTCCCTCTGGCGTCTGCTTTTCCCGCTATCTGTTTTATATGGTCGTTCCACTTATGGTCGCACTGGATAGTGACGCGTAGATATTTTACGACAGACGCTGTCTCCAGCTGTTTCTCATCAATAGCGTAGCTATACAGTAGTGGATTTCTTTTCCTATGTATGCGCAATATGTTACATTTATTTACGTTCCAGGTCAACTGCTGGAGCCTTCCCCACTCATTAGTTCTCTGCAGTTCGTACTGCAAATTCTTACAATCCTCTGGCGTTGTCACATTGGTATAGACAACTGCATCATCTGCGAATAGCCTTAAAGAGCCTAGATCATTTATATATATTGTAAACAGCAACGGTCCTATCACACTCCCTGTCGTACTCCGGATATTACCTTTACATTAGTCGATGTAGTTCCGTTAAGGGCTACGTGTTGAGTCCTATCTGCAAGAAAGTCATGAATCCAATGTCAGGTCTGCTCCGAAACTCCGTAAGCTCGTATTTTTTTCATTAAGCGGAAATGCGGAACGGTGTCAAATGGCTTACTGAAATCAATTTCATTTCATGCATGTATTATGGAGAAAGGCCTAACAAAAGGAAACAGTCCACGTTGTTATCTAGCACCGATCAATACGACAGCTACGCTAAAGGTGAAAAATGAAGTAATTCACTTGCCTTGAACAGGGTAGACCACATTAGTCACATTTAAAATCCATTTATATGATGGCGTTATAGTGAGAACTACAGTCGTCAAATATGGACATAGGGAAGCATGAGATGACAAGTGAAAACCACTCGGTTAAAGACGTAAAAGTACAACAGTGTTAACAAATTAAATCCTCGTAAGCGCGGGATCAGAAACCAAGAAAAAACTCACAAAACCATGACAATATTCGGTGCTAAGATAGGTTAGCGATAACAGCCATGTATCATAGTGGTAAACGAAACGGAGTGCATTAATGTGTACAGAAGTTTCCATTGTCAAGTATCGGACATGGCCCCCTCATTTCAGAAAAACAAAATAAATTATGAAAATTTCATTGATTATTAGCTTTAACAGACAATGAATTACTGACCTACCAAGTAAGCGCCTTGAGATACGTAAAAATAAGTGTTCCTCTAGTATAATCTTTAAGTGTGCTAAAACACTGTTCAAGAATGAGATTAGGCGTCTCTGCACCCAGGAAGATACGCTGAATTACATTTCTAATGATGTTTACCTACGTTTATCCAGCTTAGTACACCACTCACAGCTTGATGAACTCGTAAAGGTGTTAAATGTCCTTACATGGTAGAGCGGTGAACTAATTAAGAAAGACATCATTGCCAATTTGCCTGTTTATAGAAAATTTATGCCAGTCTTATTAACAACTATAAGCCAGCTAACAGTGACCTTTTCCCTTATGTCAAGCGAGTTTTCAACTTAAACGACAGCACAATACCCTTCTAAATAAAGGCATAAAACATAACATCCAACCAGTAATGAACGATGAATGCATCATTGAACTAACTGTATATTTTAAGCTGACATTAGATCGTGTAGTCAATGGTAATACGAGTAGGCTCAAATTACCTCGTAGACCCAGCAGTCTGAGAAATTCGTTAATTCAAACGAGGCCTATAGTGAACATATGGTTTTGAAATCAATTAATAAGAAATTTATGAAGCATGATGACATTGTGGTGGTGCAGAAAAAGGCAACGCAGCCGTTGGTTATAAGGCAGACTGCGTATTCTAAATTGAGCAGTTTTTTAATGATAACGACACAACACAAACTTTCAGCAGAGAATTGTAGAATTTTAGCTTTCCTTGTAGTAACATTATTAGTCCTGAAAATCACCCAAGGCTTACAACAATGAGTCCCAAGCTCCATTACTCAGAGCTCAAATAAAGAAACATAAACCAAATTCTCCTGTGTGCCCAGTTATTGGTAATCTAACAGGACGTATTTCCAAATTTACTTTACAGATGTTATGACAATTCTAAGTTTCCGATAATTTCTCGATTCAAAATAAGAAAGTTGACAACCTGGCTAACAGAAGTTCACTTATTAAACAGTTAATTGATGAGCTTGTAAAAATCTTCATAATTATTACTACTTTCCCTTTAACAACTATTTCTGCAAACAAATTCATGAGTTAGCAATGGGGAATTGTTTACCTGGTTGTTAAATGGACAACTCTGTTAACAGCCTAGAGATAAATACCTTAAGCAACAATCCCCTTTTAGTAAGAAAATACTTGGTTATTGCAGATTCGTCGATGACGTTTTAGTTATTTCTTATGGCCCAGTTGAAAACATAAATCCACTTGTCTAATTCCAAATTTCCTTTAATGCAAAAAGTTTTGACGTCAAGTCAATCACTCCTTAACTTGCTTTAAACCACCGGTTGGGAGTGGGATACATCTTGTATAACATTGTTTGAAAACTACAACAAGCGAAACCATCACATACGCTGTGTCTTAGCATTGCGCTAGACATAAACACATTTTTTTCTCATCAATTATTGATCGGGCACTCAGTGTCTCTTCAAGTTCTTATTCTTTGGAGCACACATTAGTTAACATGAAGCAAATCGCCCATTACAATGGTTACAGTCCCAAATTATCAGAAACATCTTTCATTTTATGTCAATCAATATGAATAACATACCTGGTACTCTGAGTACTCCTGACTGCATCTGACGCACTTTAGCTTTTGTCGTTGAAATGTCTAACGGAATCTTCAAACTTCTCGAAGGTAATGGTTTTGATGGAATCCAATTTCAACTCATTTACAATGAACTATCAGTCGAAGATCTCTTTTCCAGCTCAGGAATCTGTAGACTTATTTGCGCTCAGTGCACTTATACATATATTGAACAAACTGGTCGCGAAGTTAAAATGCGGTTTGAGAGTACTTACTCGCTAAAAAGGGCGTTGCAAAAAATAACTTCTTTCGCTGAACATCTTAGGACTAGTGGCCATTGTGAATCGACAGTCGATTTCTCCATATCCTACATGTAGTAGCCAAAGGGGCAAAATTTAAGCCTTTTGGAAGAGACAGAATGTGAAATCTAGCAACGTTGAGCCATATAAATTTCCAGCTTGCTATGTTATCGGGCTACTAGTTTCAGCAGAAGAATGTGCCATCTTCAGGGCCCCTGACGGACGTTTAGGAAGATTCGCACCTCTGGTCCAGTCAAAATAGGGACCAGCATTCAGTGACTGATACCCGTCGATTTTTGGGACAGCGATCATTTCAAATGTCACCTGCCGCAAGTGAGGTTTGAAGTGATCGCTGCCTCAAAAATCTACAGATACCAGTCACTGAATGCTGGCCTACATATAGGTTAGGGAGCCTGAAGATGGTGTAATACAGCGCTGAAACTGGCAGCCCAATAAAATAACAATTTGGAAATTTAGACGGTTGAAAGGTGTGCTTGATTTTACATTCTGTACTGAAAAACTGAGGTCCTGCAATCACCTGTGAAAAGACGGACATACAGAGACTTTTGAAAGAGTTCGAGATAACCATATTTCTCAGATGGTCGGAAAATTTAAGCAATAATGATCAGTTGGTCACCAAAAATGAAATTTTCTACGATACCATGATGTCAGCTTTGTCAAAATTTCATGACCATTGGGTCTGCTCCTCACTTTTGCTGTCTTTTGTTTCCTACCAGCGTGTCGTCATGTTCGGTTTTCCCATAATCTCAAAAATTTTTAAGCCTTTGTGTTCTCCACCTTTTTCCTCCTTCCTTCCATTCATGTGTTTACTCTCTCCCATCTTTTCCAATCTCACCACCACCCCCTTCCCCTTATTCATTATATTGACATTTCGGTCTATCTTAATAGTTACCTGTTCACTGAAATAGTTATTTTCTACGTTATCACCAGTTCGTCTGCTTTTCAATTTTTAATTTTTATAGTGTCCCATCTTCTTTAAATGGCTCTTGGCATGTTCTTTATTTCAATTCCATGTTACTACCAGCGCCGCCACTTAGTGCTTCCATTAAGATTCGTTCTCACGTCAATCTACTGTGTAGGCCACTCGCTTCAGAATATACACTGGATAGCGCAGTATTTGGTTACCACTGTGTTACCCACTGGCTGTTAGCCCTAACCTATCTTAACATCGTATATTGTATGGTTTTGTGTGTTTCTTGTTTGGTTCCTAGTCCTGCGCTTTTACTGATTTAATTTGTTATTTGCAATAGTTTGCCTCTTTCACTTGCCTGCGCGACTGCTACGGTCGCAGGTTCGAATCCTGCCTCGGGCATGGATGTGTGTGATGTCCTTAGGTTAGTTAGGTTTAAGTAGTTCTAAGTTGTAGGGGACTGATGATCAAAGCTGTTAAGTCCCATAGTGCTCAGAGCAATTTTTTTTTTTTTCACTTGCCACCTCAGACTTCCCTACGTCCATATTTGACGACTGCGGTTTTCACTTTAACGCCATCATATCAGTGGCTTTAAAATGTGACTAATATGGTCACCGCTGTTCAAGGCAAGTGAATCACTATACTTCTCATCTTTAATTTAGCTGTCCTATTGAAAGTTCCTAGATATGTTAGCGAATAAACTTACGTAACAAGATTGTTGTTAGTTATTACAGGTAATCTGAAGATATGATAACCACACGAAACACGTCATTTTTAATAAAGCATTTGTAACAGATACTGCTTCCTGTTTTTGGAACATTGAATCAGACCGAAATGTAGCGGAATAATGTGTATGATTACAGAGATTTTACAAACACGTAACACCATACCACTGGTCTGTCTGTGATACTGTTATTCATTCTGGTACTAGTTTGGATTCTGAACCATCATCAATGGTGGAAAAATTATCGCAGGTGTATTACATGTCATTCGTTCTCTGACATAAGTTACCACTGAAAATCATAATTGCCAATAAAAATTAAAAACTGTGACAAGATTAAAATATTATGGCACATTGACATCGTCCTTTTGTCACTGTATCACTATACTTCAATCTTGTCGCAATTTTTAATTTTTATTGGCAATTATGGTTTTCAGTGGTAACTTATGTCAGAGAACGTATGATATGTGATACATCTGTGATAATTTTTCTGTCGTTGGTGATGGTTTACAACCGAAACAGTTAGCAGAATAAACAACAATATCACAGACAGCGCAGTGTTACGCATTCTGCAAAATTTGTACATGTTGTTGACCATCGCTTAAGCAAGATGTTCTGATTACAGTGAAAGATTTCCCCGTAACATATCCAAACAGTTTTCTGTCTCACGGGTTGAAAGGCTGTGTTGACGGCTGTGTCACACTGTCACCTTCCTGAACTCTCGGATTTCTTACCCATTAATCTATTTCTTTCTACTCCCCCTACATTAACCTAAAAACATTCAACAGCCAAGATAGCACAAATATTTCTTAATTTAAAACTTCCGGTTTCGGCAAACTTTGCTGTTATCTTCAGGGCTTAAGAAATCTTGTTACGAAACGTGTTCGTTTTACATTGGACCACACACCAAGTTGTCACGTGGATAAAAATGGGCACTGGAAACTTGGCGTGATGTCCAACGTTAAACGAACACATTTCATAACAAAAAGGTTTTTTAAGACCTGAAGATGACAGCAAAGTTTATCGAAACTGGGAGTTTTAAATAGAGAAATATTCATTTGATCTTGGCTGTTGGATGATTCTGAAAGTAAAACAGTTCGTTCCTTCGTTCTTGACAAGATGAGAAAGTTCTCTTCTACACTAACTCATTAATGATGCTTTAGTACCAGGTAAGTAATATATAGGTTTTCATGTTCATTTTACAAATTTATTTCCTTCTGGCAGAGTTGATATTCAATAGGGAGTTCCCATTTTCATCCTCTCAGTATTTTTACATAGTTTAAAATCAATGTTTCAACACATGCATGTAGATACCTCTGTGCCTTGTCGCTGTGGAGTTTATCGGTAAAATCTCTTCAGTGACTACGCTGTAACAAATCGGATGATTGCCATCATTTGTCAGACATAAAACTCCTTTTACAGAATATGTTATACGTGTACTTATTTGAAACTATTATATTTCTTAGAGATATATCGTAATTGTAGAAGAGATAACACTGATTGTTGTCCGTGGACCTCGGAACCAGCAACATGCTTTAACGTTTTCACAAAGCTGTATTTAAGCATTCCCTTGATTCCTGATTGAATAGTATTAAAAGAACGGTGGCTGAGTATGATGAAAATCTCCGTTACAAACCATCATCCTCGTTCTGGCAGCAGTTTTGTTAAATGAGTGTCGGAACGAAAGCTCATTTTTGTCCTCAATGACTGACTGCCATGATGGTGGAAGAATATTCAGTTCTGTAAACAGTGGCATGTGAATGCAGAAGGCAGTGCACTACAGACATGTAACACTTTTACTCACAAGACACATCCTCCTCTAAAATCAATAAAGCGATCAGTTCTCTTAAATATGGATAGGAAACCTTCCAAGGAAAAAGTTTCCAATCTAAAAACGTCCATAGCAGGGGTCAGTGATGGTGATGACTGCTCAAGTTGCAGTTGATGTGGAGATGAGTGATGGGTGACATCGTCAGGTGATATAAATTTGATGGGAAATGCAAACAAAAGACTTCGTTTTACTGGCAGAATACTCAGAAGACGCAATAAATGGACTACAGAGATTGCCTACAGTTCGCTTGTTTCTCCTCTACTGAAGTGCGGCTGCGTGGAAATTTGTGGTAAGGTGTTATGGCACCAAACTGCTAAGCTTACACTGTTTAATCTGACTTAAACTAACTTACGCTAAGGACGACACGCACACCCATGCCCAAGGGAGGACTTGAACCTACAAAGGGGCTGCCGCCCAACCAGCGGTGAGAGGCTTATGGACTTTAATACGGGTGACAATCATTAAAACAAGGGATTTTGCACTGGGCGAGATTTGTTGCCTAAATTTCTGTCATGATCTTATGATATCATAATAAAACTAGACAGATCGGGGTAGTATCAGGTTTTCATTTCTCCCGCATGCTATTGGAGGCTGTAACGACCGAGAAATAGTGCGAAAGTGGTGACACGAAACTTCTATGAAGTGCCGAAGTGTTAAATGCAAAATAGTCACGTAGGTTAACATGTAGACGTAAGATTGATTAGAAGATGAAATTCTAGATGCGTGAATTCTGTGAATAATCTGGATAATCTAGAGAGAAATGGCTAAGCTGAATTTAGACAAGGAAGGAATGCTATAGTAATGTGGTAGCGGAATGGAATCTTTTCATAACGCTACTAAGGGTAAATAATAATATCACTGAAAAGCGGGTAACAGTAATATCACTGAAAAACGCAAGGTGGTACTTTAATTACTACTTTTGAAGTGAAACGATAAATGGTCAAATAAAAGATTGTTTTGAGATGTAAATAAGTACGTAGAGAAAAAAAAAATTTACATTCCCAAGAAGCTAGTTTTTGTGTCAAAGACTAAATTGATCATACTGTAAACGACTGAATTCTCTTAACAGTAATCATAACAGTATAATCAGCAAAGACTTCCAAATACGGTTAAATTATATATTCGTGTGCACTGTCCCATCTGCTGTTAGGTCTCACTTTCCCTAATATTCACTGAACGGTATAATATGGGTGCAAGAGCAAATCAAAGCGTAACAGTTGTAGATGTACTGACTGGTATTTAACATTCATGATCCACAAATCCCGACCTTTTCCAAGTGTACCTCCTCCTCTTGAGATTCTTGAATAGAATGTTCGCTATTACCAGCTGAAATTTATTGCAGAACTGAATTAGTCTTTCCCCTCTATCATTCCTTGTACCAAGCCCCTATTCCCCGTAACCCTTTCTTCTAGCCCTTCTTCTGTAGTCGCATAATCTATGTATGTATGGATGGAGGTAAGTGTGTGTGTGTGTGTGTGTGTGTGTGTGTGTGTGTGTGTGTGTGTGTGAGAGAGAGAGAGAGAGAGAGAGAGTGAGTGAGTGAGTGAGTGGGTGCGTGCGTGCGTGCGTGCGTGCGTGCATGTTTTCCACTATAGTTTAGGAACTCTTGCAGCAATCTGAACTGAAATTCGTGCACATAAACGGCTTGGTACCAGGAGAGACCATGGTGGTACGACACCCCTGGAATCCCTATTTGTTGGGGTAGGATGGAAAGGTGATGACATGTAAGCGTATGTTCGGGATGCATGGAGTATTTTATTGCAAAATGGTACGTGTATGGCTTACTTAAGGAAAGAAATACTTTTAGATAAGACAAATATCCTATCTTTGTACTGTCAGTTCTCGAACCCAATCTAACTTGGTTGGTGGTGATGTTCACATTTGTTCAGAATGTGCTTTTACCATTGGGCATTTACTTTGGAAACTAACAGTGAGGCACCTGCGTGGGTTCTTAGTAGACTGTGGCGTACAGGGGGAATCGCTAGGCGGACAATTAAACTTCCTTTTTTCTGTTTCAGGTACGGAATGTACGAGATTCAGATCCTGGTAGCAGATACCTTCGGTCG
The DNA here is from genome assembly GCF_021461395.2 of Schistocerca americana. Taxonomy (NCBI): domain Eukaryota; kingdom Metazoa; phylum Arthropoda; class Insecta; order Orthoptera; family Acrididae; genus Schistocerca; species Schistocerca americana. The sequence goes on along the minus strand of NC_060119.1, from coordinate 956,181,882 downwards.
CATATCTAGTGAAGAATATCTGGCTCACGCAAGGAAAGAGCACCTTAGTGACACACGACGGCACCTATCCGAGAAAGTCAGTGCCACATTAGCTGACCCATTGTTTTTTTTTTGTTTTTTTTTTTAACGATTTTGGTCTAAATCAAAATTCTGACCCAGACTTAAAACATGAATTATTCGTTTAAGGTGAGACAGTCGGTTAATTATCATAAACTAACGGCCTTTATTGATCTAGTAGGAGAAATTCGAGCCTTATAATCGTTGTACGTCCCTATAACTTTTAATTATTAAAATTGTCCTGTGGGTGCTCATCTCGTAGCTTTCAATACCGGAATGAAGGTTAGAGAAAATGTTACCTGGAAAGGAAAGCATAAAGAAATTAGAACCCTCCTGCCAATGTAGAAGCTCTATAATATCAGTAAGCCAGCGGTAAATAGTCGGAAAGGGTAATTGGCTTAAGAGATAGCATCCCCTCTGTGGGAAAATTTACATCGACTATAATGTACACCTTCCGCCTTCTAAGAATGGCACTTCTTTGTGGAAACGCATTTACACGTTTTTGTTAATTGTTCCTGACACGCAGTGCTACATCCTGTACCATGATTCTGCTCCCACGGCCGATATTTACCACTGTTGGTCTTTCTCAGTGTCTTATTGGGCAACGCTGCTACTTTCACGTATAGCATGTTTCGTAGGTTCTGACAAATCTATCCCTACTGTCCGAGTCTTCTCCTACTCCCCACTATCCTAATAATCCGAATACCTATTTGCCGAGTCCGTTAATCTTGCGCTTGGAATCGAAAACTTGTCACCTCGGTGATGATTCTATGTTGATCACTAAGACTCATTGGCTTTCAACGCTGCGGCCAATGACACCTCCACTAGTGAACTTGCCTACGAACAATCTTCTCCAGCAGAAAATTGATGTACTTCCTGTTTTCGAAAGATCGAGATGGCCAAGGGAAAGTTTAAGTTCCGTGCATGGTAAGCGAGATCAGAGATAAAATTCTAGGAGACGACCGACCTCAATCAAGCCGAGCGACCCAGTGTTTGTAATTCTGGAGTAACGAGCACGCCTAGGAATAAAGTAATTGGAAAATGTTGTCCATGTTTTACACCCCTCCGGAAATTCTCAAGTTTATCACGCCTGTGATATTCCTTGCTCCTAAAACGGGGATGTTTAGTATTCACCACTGACTAAATAAGGTGTCCCAAAAGTATAGATAAACTTTAGGGTCAAGTTTCTTACACAAAACTAAGTAAAAATGTCTAGTAAACATGGGCCCTAAAACGAATCCATTAAGAACGATTCGCTAGAGTGAAACGCATCTCTTCTACTGAATAAGTGCTCATAGCTTCTAAGGCATGCATTTTAGAGCCCATGTTTACTGGACTCTTTTTCTTGTTTTAGATGATACTATCTTTACTCAAAATATGAAAAGCGAAGAACTTGCAGTAGGAGAGATGTGATTCATAGTATCGAAGATGAGCAAGTGCTCATCTCTTAAAGTACATGCACTTTAGAGCCCTTGTGTACTATTAATTTTTTCATGTTTTGGTGTAAGCAATCTGTCCCGATATATACAGGATGTAAGGGTACATGTACAGATATTTTGATAATTGGTATCGTAAGTGGTTATCACTTCGCGGTGTAAGTTGTTTTTTCCTTTCATGTAACAGTCCTTCCGCAGACACATCACGCTATTTACTATCCTATTTTCTGCACGATCGTAACTGCTTCACGAACTAGACTGCAGCTGTCGGTGTAGACTATCCGTTTTGAGCCCACTTGCTGCCCAGGGGAAATAACCTTTAAAAGATTGCATGTGTCTCTCGTACTCGGGGAAAACATACTACTCATGGTATCTATAATCATTAGTCGGCAAATGAAGTAAATACTGATATAACGTTGTTCATTGCAATGTTCTGAGTCCTCAATAGGAATATCTGCGCCACTGCGCCCGTCCATTCAACCGGTCCACCATAGACGGTATCGCCAAACGGTTTGTTAATTGGTTTATTAAAACCAGACAAAGCGAACGTTAGAAAAACTTATATTTGCGACAGTAGTTAGGCTCCAATGAGAGCCAAAGGCTGAACAGTCTTGCACGCTGTCATCAACGCAACGGATGGGTAACCATTCGACCTGCGAAATGTTTCAGTCCGGTCCGCGGAAGAAAAGAATGGGGAAGAGAGCGAGGCGTTGCAGAATTTTGCAAGGTGCTGCAGAATTTTGCAACGGCAGTTTTTGAGACAGTAAGTAAGACACTAAGGACAAAATGTTCAGGACGGGTAGGTAAATGTAATCAAGTGAAGATGGAATCAGCCTAAAATTAATGTACTCTCAGAAACGGGTGTACTGTGGCATAATTTGTTAGTGCGATCTGTCGGGAAACCGATGAAATTCACTTCGGTGCGTTACCCAACAAACATTATCACTGGAGTTATAGTTTTGACGTGTGCAAACAGCGCCGCTGACGAGTCACGTGATGAGGTGGTCCTCGAACTTAAGTATCTTAATCAGGCCCGCGGGTTACCAAAGGTTGCCCGTGCCCTAATACGCAGTGAGAACAACTGACCTTAACTGTATATGGCGGGCCGCTTGAATCTGAGCCCGCAACGGCGTGATCGGGTACGTCAGTGTTAATTATCTCTGAAACGGTGCTATGTATCGAAATTTTCTCTTAGCGAAGAGAACTTGGATAACAGAAGATATGCTTCAGTTGATCAGTGAGAGAAGGACGTACAAAAATGTCCAGGCAAATTCTGAAATACAGATGACTCAGGAATAAAATAAATAGAAATGCAGGGAAGCTAAGACGAAATAGTTGCATTAAAAACGTGAAGAAATCGAAAAAGAAATGCCTGTCGAAAGCACTGACTCAGCATATAGGAAAGTCAAAACAACCTGCGTTGAAATTAAGTGCAAGAGTGTTAACATTCAGAGTGCAACGGGAACTGCACCTTTAAACGCAGAGGAAAGAACGTATAGATGGAAGGAGTATATTGAAGGCCTCTATGAGGGGAAGATTTGTTTTATGTTATAGAATAAGAAACAGTAGTCGAGTTAGAAGAGATAGGGGATTCAATTCTATAATCAGAATTTAAGAGAGCTTTGGAGGACATAAGATCAAATCAGGAACAAGGGATAGATAGCGTTCTACAGAATTTCTAAAATCGTTGTGTGGAAGTGGCAACTTCGACTGTTTAAGCTGGTGTACAGAATGTATCAGTCTGGTCACATACCATGACGTTATGAGGGGTAGAATACTAGGGCGACTGGAGGCTGGTCAAACACAGCAGATCGTAGCACGAGCCCTCCGTGTACCACAAAGTGTGATCTCAAGATTATGGCAACGATTCCAGCAGACGCAAAACGTGTCCAGGCGCTACAGTAAGGGACGTCAACAGTGTACAACACCACAAGAAGACCGATACCTCACCATCAGTGCCCATAGACGGTCACGGAGTACTGCAGGTAGCCTTGCTCGGGACCTTACCGAGGCCCCTGGAACAGTTGTCTCCAGACACACAGTCTACAGACGACTGTACAGACATGGTTCATTCACCTGGGGACCTGAAAGGGGCATTCCACTGATCCCTGGTTACAGGAGAGCCCGTAAAACATGGTGTCAGGAACACAGTAGATGGTCATTGGAACAGTGGTCCCAGGTTATGTTCATGGACGAGTCCAGGTATAGTCTGAACAGTGATTCTCACCGGGTTTTCATCTGGCGTGAACCAGGAACCAGATACCAACCCCTTAATGTCCTTGAAAGGGACCTGTATAGAGGTCGTGGTTTGATTGTGTGGGGTGGGATTGTGATTGGTGCACGCAGACCCCTGCATGTCTTTGAAAGAGAAACTGCAACAGGTCAGATGTATCGGGATGTCATTTTCCACCAGTATGTCCACCCTTTCAGGGGTGCAGTGGGTCCAACCTACCTCCTGATGGATTATTATATACAGCCCCAACGAGCTGCCATCGTGGTGGAGTACCTTGAAACAGAAGATATCAAACGAATGGAGTGGATTGCCTGTTCTCCGGACCTAAACCCCATTGAACACGTCCGGGATGCTCTCGGTCGACGAATCACTGCACGTCTTTAAACCCCTACGATACTTCAGGAGCTCCGGCAGGCACCGTTGCAAGAATGGGAGGCTATAACCCAGCAGCTGCTCGACCACCTGATCCAGAGTATGCCAACCCGTTGTGCGGCCTGTGTGCGTGTGCATGGCAGTCATATCCCATATTGGGGTCGGGGTACATGCGCAGGAAATAGTGGCGTTTTGTAGCACATGTGTTTCGGGACGGTTTTCTCAACTTATCGCCAATGACTTACAGATCCGTGTCGCATGTGTTCCCTATGTGCCTATGCTATTAGCACCAGTTTTGTGTAGTGCCACGTCGTGTGGCACCACATTCTGCAATTATCCTTAATTTATGAGCATGCGTGTACTATACGTACAAGAGCCGAGATGGAATAGTAAAAGTGGACGACCAGGAACGAAGGGCTCGGATTAAATAGAGTGTAGGACAGGGATGTAGTCTTTGACCTCTACTGTTCAATCTGTACATTGAAGAAGCAATTATCGAAATAAAAAGGTTCAGGAGTGGGATTAAAATTCAGAGTGAAAGGATATCAATGATACGATTTACTGAGGACATTGCTATCCTGAGTGAAAGAGATCGCGAATTGCATGATCTGCTGAATGGAACGAACAGTCTAATGCGTAGAGAATATGGATCGAGAGTAATTCGAAGAAAGAAGAAAGTAATGAGAAGTAGCAGAAATAAAAACAGCGAGAAACTTAATATCAGAAAAAAATGGCTCTGAGCACTATGGGACTTAACATCTGTGGTCATCAGCCCCCTAGAACTTAGAACTACTTAAACCTAACTAACCTAAGGACATCACACACATCCATGCCCGAGGCAGGATTCGAACCTGCGACCGTAGCAGTCGCGCGGTTCCGGACTGCGCGCCTAGAACCACTAGACCACCGCGGGCGGCACTTAATATCAGGATTGACGGTCACGAAGTAGATGAACTTAAGGAATTCTACCATCTAGGCAGCAAAATAACGAATAACGGTCGTAGCAAGGAAGGACATCAAAAGCAGACTAGCACCTGCAGTAAGGGAATTCCTGCCCAAGAGATATCTACTAGCATTAAACGTAAGTCCTAATTTGAGGAAGAAATTTCTGAGAATGTACGTTTCGAGCACAGCATTGTACGGTAGTGAAACATGGGCTGTGGGAAAACCCGAAAAGAAGAGAATCGAAGCATTTGAGAAGCGGTGTTACAGACGAATGTTGAAAATTTGGTGGACTTGTAACGCCGGAAATGCATATCCTCCTATTTCCATCTATTGTACTATACTTTTTTTCCTTGTTTTGTTACCTCAAGATATGACATTTCTGTCTCTTTATATATTGTAATTGCTTTACTGTTTGGATATATACATATTTATGCACTTATGTCGATGTATAATTGGTTTGTTTCGTAAATATTATTTGTATTTTTACGCTGGGTCTTGCCTAGGGAAAACTGCTATCGAACGATTACATCGATAGGTCGTGTGAAGAATCAAAGTGTGTAGGATCTTTGGTAGTGTTAACTCTGCCGCGTGGAGCGCGGGCAGAGCGGTTGGAGTCTGGCGGGAGTAGCGAGTGGAGCAGGTGTGTTGTGTGACGCTCCCGCGAGTTGCCGCGCTTTCGGGGTTTGGCAGCATGTAATTGCGCTCGACTCGCGATGATAGTTTCTGACATGGTGTCGCGGACGGGAAGCATTAGCTGGCGCACATCAAGAGCCCGTTTCGCCTGGTGACCGTGTCGAGAAGAAGGCGCGCCAACATCCAGCTTCTGCAACAGCGACGGCCGACAATGAGTGACTGTCGCCATCTCCTCGATCGACGGCTTCAAACCTTCAATCAACCAACAAGGAAGACTAAAAGCACGTAAAGTTTCAGAACTGTATGGCAGACCTCAGCTTTTCAAATTGTTCCATTTGCCTCGCAAAATTACAGCAACTTAGCATGAACCTTTGTTGCTCATTGTCCCAATTGCATTGCCAAGCAGGGTCCCTTCCTTTTCCGAAATGAGCCCGAGGGTCGTTGAAATTCAAACGCCAGCATCATTCGATTTCACTGCTTTGATTTCAAAGTTCAGCTGGCTACAATATTTAGATTGCACAAGCACAAATTAAGAGTGCGAGTTTTGTTACCGTATTTTAGTTACCTGTGACTGCAGCTCAGCTTGGTACGTGCTAAATTTTACTATTGTTAATTGTTCAGAATCATTTAATTCAAGTTCAAAGTTAATTCTCTTATTTCTAAATTGCGTAGATTCAAGTAGCTTTTGAAATGATTGTTGAGGTAGTCCAAGACTAACCTTATTTTACTGAATGTCGATGTGCTTCAGAAAGAAAGCTCACTATTAACTTCAGTCACTAAATTAACTTTCGATTTTCCAGTTTTATTAATTCTTTTGCTAAATTAAGTCAGAGTGTAGCGAAATTTATTACTTCTGACAAACTTTCAGGTTTCACACTACACGTGTCAACCTTCAGTTGCCACGCTTCTAGTGCTAATTATATGTGTAATTACCTTTCTTTTTCAGTTACTGTAGTAATTGTCCTTAGGACTGGCGCCCGTAATTTCCCCCAAATCTCAAATATCTAATTACCGCTAGTTAATTGTTAACGTAACGGCCGCACATTTACTTTCTTCATTAACTTTACCCCTTTTCAAAATTAATTTCCACCAGTTTCATTTGCATTTTTCCTTTCATTTAGATGTAACCCTTTCCTCCCTCTTTACCGACAGATTAACTTCGGTGACGATTGCTTTTCCCAAATTTCCATTAGGTACACGCGGTTTAATTTTTCACTGTCATTAAGGTCGATAAGTGAGGGGGAGGTTACAGACTGATCAGATAAGCAACGAGGAGGCTCTGCGCAGAATCGGAGATGATGCTGTTCGCAAGTGCTACACTGAGATAGAAGGTTGCCACAGGAGAGGAATTCATGGCGGGCTGCATCAAACCATTCAGAAGACTGATGGTTAAAAATAAAAAATAAAAATTTATCAGCAATACGTACCCTGCAAGACGGTTACAAGCTTTTCAAACTATTTCAGACCACCTGGCAGCCAGGGAACTCTTTGAAGTATTCACCTCGCAGTCCTAGGCTGTGCTGAGCATAGTCGCTCCAGCCTCCAAGAATGTGTGCTAGCGCGAGCTGGGGCTACTCGTTACTCCCACTAGCGTGTGTGACATACATGGAAGACTGCCACGACTATATGGATACAAAGACGCAATGAATCGACGACAGACTGCACCCACCGCACGAGATAGAGCACCTGTGCTTGCTCAAATCTGATGAATAATACTGTCTTTATGAACTCCAACCATTTTGCTCCACCGCTATAGTTGGAAGTGGCAAGGCGCAGGTGGAGACAGAGTTCGCCGTAATTTTCTGAGAACGTTTGTAATGGTTTCAGGTGAGTGCCCATTCAGCTGGAGGCAGAGTGTTGACTGATCGACTAGGGACGTGATAACACTGCCGACAAGCAGTCACAGAGAGCAATTCCAACCACGTTGTTATCAGTAAGTGGTAGCGTGTGTGCATTGGTACCGTCGGTGGTTTTATTGTTTTTCTTTTTCCTGATATTATTTCCGTGCTCTTTTGGCATTTCTGTTAAGATACACGCCATAGCTAATGCGTTATGATTGAAATTGGGTGTATATTGGGAAAGTATAGACGACTGTATACAGGGGGAATCAACTAGACATAGTTCCGAATTCATACACTCCTTGACACTAGCGAACCAAAAATAAGGTAAGTTAGAGTATCAGTGGTCTTTGTCGTAGGATTCTAGTGTGAGTCGTTTACGAGTCATCGTATTTTGAAATGTTCCCACATGTACACTTGAACAATACCTGTGGCAGCAGTCCCTAAAGAACACACAAGTGCATCCACTAGTTTTGTGGATTATGACCAGTAACGAGACAATTGGACAACACAGATTGCATTCTAAACGACCACTGACAGCGGAAATCCGACCTTTATCAAAGTCGGATACGTGATGGTACACATTTCCCTTCCTTACACGAGGCATCACAACAACGTTTCACCAGGCGTTTCTGTTGGAAACTTTCCTCACGTCAGCATGTTGTAGGTGTCACCACCGGCGCCAACCTAGTGTGAATGCTCTGAAAAGCTAATCATTTGCATATCACAGCATCTTCTTCCTGTCGGTTAAATTTCGCGTCTGTAGCGCGTCATCTTCGGGGTGTAGCAATTTTAAGGGCCAGTAGTGTACGTTGTTGGATATCAGCGGGTGTAATTGATATGTCCTTGATGTAACTCTTCAGGCTTTCCCGGCGATCTAATGACATCTTGTTGGATGGACAGAAAACACACTTGATATTGTGCTTACGCAGGATCCTACTGATTCTGGCAGAAATAGAGCCAGCATGTATCCAAGAATGGATACATGGACAGACAAATTGAGAGGGCACTCCGACCAGCCACTATACCACAGGTTTCTGAAGAAGACCAAGATGAAGCAAGGAAGGTGGCATATCTGCCCTATGCTGGCTCTATTTCTGCCAGAATCAGTAGGATCCTGCGTAAGCACAATATCAAGTGTGTTTTCTGTCCATCCAACAAGATCGGGGGACTGCTGGGGAGTGTCAAAGACGACCTGGGGTTACGAAAACCAGGGATTTACAATATACCTTGTCAATGTGGCATGTCCTACATTGGCCAGACGACAAGAACTGTGGAGATCAGGTGCAAAGAACATCAGAGGCACACTAGATTAAGACAGGTGACTAAGTCAGCCATTGCTGAACACTGTCTAGAACTAGATCATGCCATGAAGTATGAGGATACCAAGATTCTAGCACAAACACCCAGATTTTGGGACAGTGTTATAAGAGAATCGATTGAGATTAAAATGGCTGACGATCTTATGAATCGTGACACAGGGTACCAGCTAAGCAGAGCCTGGGATCCGGCTCTGGAATTGTTAAAGGAGCAATGGGGCCAGCTGCAACACTACACAAACAGAAGAACCAGAGACATGGAGATGGTAAACGAGCCCCTGACGGACTGCCAGGACCACCAGACCGAAGATGGAACACCCAGAAGTGGGACTGGTGGGCGCGGACCGCAGAGGGAACATCCAGAGCCGCAGCAGACGAAAAACGGAGCGGCAACGCTCCAACAGGTCGTGGTGAGCGGGCGCGGACCGCAGGGGGAACGCCTGGTATCCCAGACTGTAGATGAAACTCCCAGGAGCGGGTTTGGTGGGCGCGGACCGCAGAGGGAACACCTAGAACCGCAGCGGACGGAAAACGGAGCAGCAACGCTCCAGCAGGTCACAGGGAAGGGGCGCGGACCACAGAGGAAGCGCCTGCAGCCGTTGGTGGAGGGGGAAGGCCATAGGCATAAATACTGGACCAGGTCCACTCGAGGAGCAGTCTCAGGTCGCACCTGATGAAGGTATCGAGCTACGTGACCGAAATATCGTGCAAGTACGACGCTGATATCCGGCAGAACACCCGACAACCCAAGATGTGATATGTCCTTGTAGACAGCGTCTTTCAACTTTCCTCGTACAAAAATGTCTATAGGAATAAAGTCCTGCGATTTACCTGGCCATGATTAGTAAATGAGTGTGACTTCGTCACTAATGAACATACTGATATACCTGGAGAATCATGTCTTAATGCCCATGTACAGACGTTTACACGATTCTCATAATCGTTTCAATACAGCTCTTGCGAGAGAGAGATGTGGTAGAGATGGAACATACGTCGATGGAGAATGCTTAGGACACTTGCCTGACTCATGCCACTTCCTTGTGCGTTTGCGCGAAAGCTAACATGCGATTCAACTGCAACAGCAGCAAGAACATTCTGTCATCGCTTGTTTCCTGCTGTTACGTTGTCTAAGTGTTACACCACCACTTTCACGTAAATAATTGAGCAGGTTGACAAATAACTGCCGAGATCGCTGTCATCTGTAAGGATGTCTTGCCGCAAACACCGTACAAGAACAAAGTGCATTCTTCCTGCACTCTCCATAGACCATAAGCATATCTGTCTTTTCTGCATTGTAAATCTCATCATTCACTCACGACCTACTGTTTGTACTGTCACACACTAAAAGACTAGCAAGTTTCAACGCACTCAAGGAAGTACGCTTAAGCAAACATTACAACATCATACCTAGCAACTACGCAGGTTGAATGGTACAAACATGAGTCGGTGTGGAAGGTTTCCAAAATACTGTATCTCGTAAATGACCTGCACTAGAATCCTGCAACAATCACCACTGACATTATAATTTACCCTATGTTTAGTTGGTTAATCTTTATGGCTATTATTCCGTTTAAAAATAGTGTGTGTTTTCACATATAATACACATTCTAAGAATTATTACAATCTGTTGATTGGCTAAAAATACGAACCTCTGATACCAACCCATTCTGTGAAAACTGCACAGCAATATCACTTTCCATTTCCGCAATATTTGCTGTGTAAGTTTCAGGTGATTCGCCCCGTACACGAGCGTAGACGTAATTTATTGAAGTAGTATTGTCATGTAAACTAAAAATTTAATAGTCTCCAAGGCCGGAAGTTATGGGGTTTTACGTCCACAGAGTACTTTAGTCGATTGTAGCTCTTTTTCTCTTCCTTTGTGTTTCAGCGACGCATTCTTCCTTCTGCTCACTGTAACCCTATTCTTCTGTTACATAGGATGAATCCGTGATACTGCATACGTCTGTGTCTCAAAAGTTTCTGCACAGTTGTAACAATGTCTTACGGTAAAATATTTCGTTTCATCATGCACCGTCTGTCTCTAAACAACGTAGTATGGCGCTGACATCACACGGATGCAGGATGGGTCACTGGTCATAACGACATTGCTGCACCGCTCCTATTGCACCGAAGTCAGCCAGAATGATAGAAAAGGTTCTTGTATAATAATCCGAAAGACGCCTGTCCCCCACGTCAACCCATTGGCAACGCTATTACGACAACCCGAAGAAAGGCTCTCCAACCCTCTGCATCGGTTGAGTCACTATACAGGGCGTTACTAATACTTTGCGAAAAACGTCTTGGAATGACAGATCACGTAATGCGAAACAACTTCTGCTAGAAAAATAAGGTTCACTGACGCTTCCAGGCGACGCTAGACGTCATTTAAGACTTGTTATGTCCGTGAGAAGTGGCAAGACTAAAGGACAATTCGACGTTCGTAAGCATCGTGTTGCCCATCCTCCTGTCATCTGCGATGAGTGGAACGTGGTAGGTCGAGTAAATTTTAAATTCCGGATTCCCTTCTAAAATATGTTTCCCCACTTAGATATAATCATACTCACGATTTTCTTGTTGAAAATCACTATCAGTTTACTGAAATAGGTTATACGTTGCACATCTGGTTAGCAGACCCTGCTAGTTCTATGAAATCTCGCCGTCCCAGGGCTGTCGTATACTAAAAGATACCTAGCGTTGCTGCGAAGCGTCACCAAACATTTTATCTCCAACAAATGTTGTTCACCGTGACAGTATCTGTCACCTCTAGAAGTTTGTCGCAAAGACTTTGAAAGATGCTGTATTTACATATGCAAAATGGTATAGCGGTACTGGAGAAGAGCAGGAAGGAAGAGGTCGCTTTGAAGTAGCCACATTAACGGATGAAAACTAGAGGAAAAATTAGAAAATCGTTAAAAAAAATGGTTCAAATGGCTCTGAGCACTATGGAACTTAACATCTATGGTCATCAGTCCTCTAACTAACCTAAGGACATCACACACATCCATGCCCGAGGCAGGATTCGAACCTGCGACCGTAGCAGTCGCGCGGCTCCGGACTGAGCGCCTAGAACCGCTAGACCACTGCGGCCTGCGAAAATCGTTCCTACATAGATGGTTGAAGCATGGTGTAATCACGATTTACAGCACAATCATGGTGACATTGATAGCGGTGTACACTCCTGAAGAATAGAAAAAAGGCCAGGCCAAATAGCTTTGTAAGACGCTGCAACCTGTAATAGACAACAGAGTATAAAGTGTGACCAACTCATTTATCAGTTTCACGTACAATATTCCTCCGAATTTTGTACGTGAAAACTCTTTAGGCTTTTTCAGTGAAATAAACATTAACGTTCTTCATCTTTATTCTTCATGTCTACATAGTTATTTCTCAGCGTAGTCGCCCTGGAGACGAAAGCATTTCTCCCTACGGGAGAACAGTTTGGTGATACCGTAACTGTAGAAGGTGTGATATGGTTGACAGAGCTACAACCTCACCTCTCTCTGCACAGCATCACTAACAAAGCGAAGGAATCGAAGATTTTCTTTAAGTTTTGGTAACAGATAAAAATTGTATGGGGCCAATTTGGGACTCTATGGAAGATTATCGCTGACAGTGAACCCAAGGCGTCGGATTGTTACAGACGTCGCTACGCTCTTGTGTGGTTTGGCGCTCTCATGCTAAAAAGGAGGGTGCTGTAGGTGTCGACGAAGTCATAGAATTCGAAACCTGATTACAGCGAGCTGTTTTTCACTCACCGACATCGTTACGTTACACTTGGCCATGTTACACGCAAAAGTTCGCAGCCAGTTAGCGGCAAGGGGCTGCAACGTTCGTCGACCGAATAACATGTATGACATGTAATACCTCAACCGTCGTTGAGAACAGAATCAAAAATTCACAGGCATTACTTTTCAGTTCGCCCTCGTAAAATGACCTAGCAGCCAAAATATCTATTCGAAATGTTGAGGTGAATTTTGAAAAAGAGACAATAAACGAAAATGGAGAGGAACTTAGCCAATTTTTCCCTTGCAGCCAGCTGAAATTAACAAATACCTACTTTCGCAAGGAAGATAAGTTTATCTGGAGTAGCCGAAGCTATAGACCGTTAATCGCTTATTTAGTAATCAGTAACAAGTTGAGTTTCAGGGTGCTGGATGTTACAGTACACAAAGGGAGTAAATTTGCACGACAATCTCGTCCGTTTAAAAATTAGAATAATCGCAAAATGCAGTTAAAACAACGCAAAATAAAAATGAGAAAAACGAGGAGTGTGTAAGTTGTATCCTGTACAACAAGAAGGTTTAAGAGCTCATTATGAAATGAGGGTTACAAAGTATCTAACGAACACATCTACAGATCGAAATGTAAATCAAGAATGCGAAATACAATACAAGCAAACTACAAAACTGCAAATGAAGATTTAGGGAAGCAGACTAACATAAGAAGTAAAAGTGTTTGGCAATATGGTACACGGAAGTAAAACGAACAACTGAAAAAGAACGGAAACTACAAAAACAATGTATGCAAAATAAAATACACACATTATATTAAGCATATAGAAAAAAATAATTACCAAGCAAATAACCACTTACGTTCATGAGTTAGCATGGAATATGTTTATAAATGAGGTTGAGTGTAATGTACAAGGGAGGTAACTAAGGAGATATAAACCAATTGAAACATAAATAAATCAGAAGAAGATACTATAATATCAAATCTAATCACTGAATAACAAAAGATTAAACATTATAAACGGTTATGGTAAAATGAAGTGCATTTAAAACAATACAAAGCTCCCACGGAAAAGTTCCAGAAGTATGCCCTGGTTACAAGAATTTGTTACATAAGAAACAGGATGGCATCTGGTTTAGATGGAATGCCCATGGAACTTATTAAATATAATGGTGTAATATGCTACTTAAGAATCTGACATCTACTCAACTCTTTGTTTCTCAACGGCTCTGGTTACAAATCTATTCAAAAGAGAGAACCATAAAAGTTGTGAAAATTTGATTTATTGTCATGACTACAAGATATAAAATGTGTACTACAATAGTAAATAACAGATTAGAAACTATTGAACATTGACTGCTAGGAGAAGAGAAAAGTGGGTTTAGGAACAGGAGATCCTGCTTCTATAATGTCTTCACCATTAAAAAAATAGTAGGAAAAATAGAAGAAGAGAATCTTCAAATAGTTCTTGCTTGACAGGGTATATCGAACACAATTGTGGCAAATACTAGAAAAAGGGATTTAAAAAAAAGACCTGTCTCTAGGAAATTCAGGACTGAGATAAGAATGTAGCATGTCATCTACTCGTTTTAGTTTATATATAATTATATAACGCAGCGTGTACATTCCAAGATAAAAAACGACGCATCACTTGGGAGTTATGCCTCACTAACAGGCACATGAGCAATACATGCAGATGTCAGCATTTGATGCAAGACATGTACTTGGCTCAGAGAAGCCGGTTCGAGTAAACAGCGAATCGCTCGACATTTGAATAGGAACTATGTCACTAATCGACGATTTTTGTAGTAATGGATTGATCATGACCACCGAGCACAGCATCAGGAAAGAAGCGTTAGGTCTAGAGAGACGACAGAACTTGAAGATGAAGCAATCGTCATAGAGGCATTCGCAGCCTCGGATTCATCATTATCAAGGAGCCGACATCTAACTGATACATATGTTACCACAGGGACCATTAATAGGTCGCTCACAGAAACAAGGCTGAACTCACGGCGCCTCTTGGGCGCACTACTTTTAATCTCTATACACTAACAAGCCAGTCTGCAGTCATGTCTGGGACATACGGACGGTAACCTTAGTGAATGGAGTAGGACCGACTTGAGTGATGTCCAGCTTCGAATTAAGCCCCAATGACCAGCAGAGACATCTATGAAGAGGGCCTTGACTGTCGCCCGCCGTATGTCCCGAAAACCAGGAGTGATTGAAGGCCAGTTCATTTCATTGCAGGACAGCTTTGGTTGTCATCTGTCCCTTCCACAAAGCGATACGTCGACGATAGTCTACTCATCGTTTTGGTTGGTCTTCATCGCAAGCCATCCTCTGCTTACGGTTCAGTAAGATAATACGGCAAGGGTTCGAACTGCTTGCCTCCGAAAGTTGCCGGATCTCTCCCCAGCTGAGAACGTTTGGAGTATTATGGGTAAGGTCCTCAAACCAGCTCGGGATTTTTAAGATCTAAAGCTTCACATGGATACAATTTGGCATGATGTCCCTCTGGAGGACCTCCAACAAGCCTATCAATCAATGCCAAAGCGAATAACTGCTTGTGTAAATGCCAGAGGTGACCAACACGATTTGGACTTTCTCAACGCGTGAAATCCTTTCCTTTGAACACATCATCCAGTTGTTCTGAAATTGTAAGAAATGGAACAATTCCTATTGACATTAACAAACTAAAAGTAGGCAAATTAGGATGTCAGTGGTGTTTGTTGCTGAAATGTGAAAATAAGGCCTCTTAATTTGGCCTCGAAGGAAAACAAGGAAGGGCTCGCCGAACAGGGATTTGTCACAGTTCTTCCACTGGTACAACATACAGTTTATTTTGCACAGACTGAATTTAATTAAATAACAATTAATTTGAATTGAACAGTAATCTGTGATGGCAGAAAATGTCAACTTTACCCCGCACGAAATCACTGATTTCCAGGCCATAATATAAAAGACTAAAGGTACAAAGTTCAAGCCATATATAAACAGCCATAAAAATTATCAAAATTTCATGAGCAGAAGCCCCCAAAAAGAAATAATGAAACTGAATCGACCACATAATAGGCCACTGCCAAAAACTCTTACAGTAAAATACAAAGTGATCAAAGGAGAACAAAATATTTAAAACCTCAAAAAACGGGCATAGTAGCAAGGCTTACAGGGCTGCACAACACTATTCAAATAATTAAAATTTACATTAAATAAGAATGACTGTTGAGCTCTCAACCACCAGTAAAATGTTGAAGTAACTTAAAGAAGCAATAAGATTATAAAAGGAGAGCCTATTTTAATTAACCAATACTATTATTCGGAATTGCTCTAAAATTTCCACTTACTTTAAACAGCAGCATTAAAAGCACGGTTGCAATATTTGCTGTCTGGCTTGCAATGCCGAGGAACTTCAGGAGTGTGTTACTAGAAACCCGAAGAGCTATCAGAGGTGTGTTAACCGGAATACCTGTATGCTCTGGTTTATGGCTGCTAAAGTCCGCGCTTAAATAGAATTTACAGGCTCAGCTGTATGAGAAAGAATTTGTGCTATAAAGGTCTATTAAAATTATTACAAATCAACATTAAGCCTTATAATGTAACTGCATAGCCTCAAGATATATGACACCTACGTTGTTCCCTACACCATAGTAACTCTGGAACGGTTGGCAAAATGTGAACAAGACTTAGTATACATGTGGTTTCCACCTAGAGAATTTTTTGACTCCTCTAACAGGTCTGGGGGCTGTGGTGTTGTGTGGCGTCGGTTGAGCTGCTAAGCGTACTGCTAAGATGCTACACATCCTTTATCCGGTGATCTACAAGGATAGGGAGTTCCCCATACGGTAAGCTAAATTTAGAAGATACAGGGCTCAACAACAGATAAAGTCTTATGGAGCAAAAATTGTTAGGGGTGGCCAAGTGAAGCATGTAACTAATGGGTACTGGACCTTAAAGGTACATGGTAATGAAGGCATCCGTCAAAATAAAAACGGAAACTAATAGTCACTATTGGAATCTGGCTGGCTGCATACAGACATCATTAAATTTTTACCCATTGAGTGAAGAACAAAATTATTTGAAAGGTGGACAAGGGACTGCAAATACGAACTATAGCTTTAGCATAAGTGGGTGCATGAATCGATATCAATACCCTCGCCTAAGCGCTTGGTGGGTGTAACTAACTGGCTGTGAAAGTTACATAAGTAAAACGAAACCATCATCCTATTTTATTGACGACAAGTATGCGTCGCATCCGTGGCTGCAACACCAGCGCTTGCTTACCGATCTTAAACTGTGTGATCATCGAAGACGACTGCAGTAGTTTCATAAAATTCTAAGTTCAACTCGGCCTATGTACTCTGCTCTAAGTTGGAGACATTTTTCTCTCCAGCTCTCTGCAATGACCTGGAGCAAGTATCTTCCACGACTGCCTCGAAGCAAGTATCTTCTAGACGGTGTCCCTGAAGGAAGTGTGTTCTCAATTTTACTCTTCGAAACTTAACTGGCTCCCTGGTCTCAGATTCTCTCTGGCCAACTGCAGCAGACGTTTCGCGTTCCGACCAATGATAATTTAATAAACAAGTTTAAAAATTATCTACTGTCGTGGACTTAGTCGTGGTCGATCTGTAAGGTGTATTTCTTTCGCAGAGCTGGGAATAAGGGTGGGTGATTTGTGCTGGTACATGTCAGTTAGCGACAGTGTACATACCCCATGTTAAAACAAGCGAACTTCGGTGCGTTCATGTTTTTGCCTTCCTTTTCTCACATCTTGGAATGAAGAAAAGAACTTCTTCGGCTGGTCTATCATCCATTAATCTTGAGGAAAATAAATACCGACGGCCGTAATTTTATTAATTATTTTATTTGACTACCAGTTGCCAGTTATATGGCACACCACTCGACCTACTCGACAGTCCTGTGGACTGGGACACCAGACTGTCCTATGTTCTCTACCTGTGCAAAGAATAGCTTGAAGCAGAAAAAAGCTTTATAACTATTCCGTTCCCCTAGGTGAACTTTCCTGTAGTGAGCCAGCTGCCGAAATAAAAAGAATCTCTCACCATACCAGGGATAAAGTAAATACAGATATTAGTAGTAAATGTAGTCATAGGCAGTAGTGAACAGTGCTGGCAGTTTTCACGCACGGTTAGTGATTTGACTTGACAGACTATTGGTTTTTACACATTAAATTACAAACAAATTACTGGATGGTTTGGGGATAAAATACCAAGTAAGATTTTGAAGGATGTGTAAAATATGTAAATAAATTAAGTTTTTTACACTATAGGATGATTTAAATTCGTTTACTATCGAACGATACTGGGATAAATAATCGAACGATACTGGGATACATAATAAACAGGACCACGCATTGTAACTAGGTAGTGGAGAAACAAGCGGCATTGTCCGGGACCGCAGAAAGCTTAGTGACGCTTACATGTATGCACTTTAGAATTAGATCTGAAGGTTCGCTAATATTTATGCAAAGCTTTAATTTGTTCTTGAGACTGTTATTCGAAGTTTCAGTTACTTCCTGTGGCTGTTACAAGAGCTAAACGTAGTTGTAGGGTCTAGTCAAGCATGATGAAAGAGACCATAGTTTTAATTATAATTTTATGAAACCATGATAGGTTATTAATATGAAGTTCTATACGTCTAGTATATGCAGACAATTTTCTTTTCTTGCAAAACACTCGTATATGATTATGCAGCTCGAAACCAGGTGTATAAAAGAACTTTAAAGGAAAGATGCAGTCGAGTTCATCAATGGATAAAGTATTCTCTGTAGATACATAGCGTTAAAAAAAATATTAAAAAAAAGATACACGACGATGATGAAATTTTTCTAATGGCGGGGAATTCAGTGCATCCAACAACAATAACACTAGCAGTCAGTGCCACGACGAATAACTCCTTGCATAAGGGCCAAGGATACACCAATTACTTCAATTGGTCAAGCTCTTTCTCTTAAATAAATCATCCTATTTCTCTCAAATTGTAATTATTCGTTTGTCTGTACAAGTACATTTCATATCCGATTTCCATCCCATTCGGTGTATTCCTTTGTGGTGGGTCTCTTTTTTATATTAGAATGTATAATTCATATTAACTTTCCACTTGCGACTGTGGAAATTGGAAACTTGTGTTAAGTGCCTATGGGACCACACTGCTGAGGTCATCGGTCCCTAGGCTTAAACACTACTTAATCTAACTTCAACTAACTTACGCCAAGAAGAACGCACACACCCATGCTCGAGGGAGGACTCGAACTTCCGACGGGGGGAGCCACGTGAACCGTGGCAAGGCACCCTAGAACGCGACTACCCTGCGCCTATCTTTCGACTTGCTTGCAAAATACCACACAAGTGGCTAACAAGTAATGCTCTACCGCTCCTGGTCCTGGGGCCACAAGGCTTCAAACCTTCCCTATCTTTACCCCGAAAAAAATTATCTTCAGGTGTTTCTAGATGCAGCAGACTTTATCATTCATGTTGGAGAATGAGTTAACAGTGTCTCTAATAACTGTCACACGTGTGCACAGTAACAAACATCCGTGCGTCTGGTGATGTCAGTATTTCTTCGAAACAGCCAAAGGTGTTTCTCTATTGAAGAATTTCTAGCAAATAGATCACAGCATGTCAAACGGAGAGAAATCCAGTTATAGAAGTAAATTTCGGCATACCTCCCTAAGCAACAGGACCACGTCTGGCAACAATACACATTTACATATCAGATGTGGTAGCTCCATGAGATTTTTCGCAGATCGCGATGTGAAAAGTCGAAAGCTAGAAAATTCCAACTAACTGAAGGACGACCTGCAGCGGATCAGCACTTGAAACAAGGATTCTAAGTTCACCACCAACGTAAATAAATGTAACACATTGCAAATAAATATGCTGAACAAACAATGAAAACAGTTACATCCATTTAACATCTGGGAGAATGCGTACATACGTACATATCGATTTATAGCGCAACGATCACGTAAAACTAACCATTGGAGAAGTAGAGGTCAGACTGATAGTGTACACCATCCACAAAGAAGAAATTTATCAAACACTCGTTTGACCTACAATTGATCACTGTTCGTCTGGGGTAGAATTGATAGGCAAAGCAGGGAAGAGTGTTTTCATGGATTCGTTTAGCAAATGCAAAAGTTTTGTTCATGGTATGGTCTACTGTTAAAATTCAGAGAAGCTCTTCTTAGAGTAAGAAGCATACTGCATCAATGACTATGAATAGGAATTACATCTCCTGTAACTTAACGAAAAAGTGCTATCAAAGTTTCAGCATTGCAAGCTATCTGATACTGTAGAAACAGAGCTCTCATTGCGAGAACCCCTACAGTAAGAAAGGAAAAGATATTACTGTCTCGGTAGCTGCAGATCGAGAGCTCTGTTCCTTTTTATCGCTGTCTACCTACACACATCTTTCCTGCGCAAAGCCCCTGCGAATCTCTGAAAGAGCGCCAGTTCCACAGCGAAAAGACCTAAACCAAAGGAAATGGATGATGCTTCTTCTACCGTGATAAAGCAAAACGACACACAACCAAGGTGTATGAGAGCTTTGCTTTAGTCAAACGTTATTAAATACGTAACAAGATTCCACCAAAATAACTAAGAAGGGAAATATAACGATCCACTAAACACGAAAGTCTTTTATAGAATGTCTAGCTTCCGTAGTCGTATTATTTGCTGACGGTATAAATAGTAGCATACGTCAACAACGAGTTCCTATGTTATGTAAAAATCTTTCATTCTGCTTCCCCATAGACAATTAATCGAAAGTAACTGTGAGGAACTCAGAAAATATAAATTCGGAGATCTCTGTTATTGGTGGTCTAAGCTTACACTTTTGTTCGAGCCAATAAACATGTAAACAGTCGTGCCTGTCTGTTTGTCTTTGAACATGCATATCTCTAAAACAACTAGACAGATTTTTATGGGGTTTCCAGTGTTAACTGCAGTTTAGCTAAGGGTGTTTCTTGTTTGTTTAGAAGACTGAGAAACTGAGGGTTGAATAGATGTACTATGCCTGTCTGAACATCATACAGCCAAAGACTTGGAAAAGGTAGATGTAAGTGGATATAAGGTTTCAGCACATGTAAGTAGAGACACTATGGAGAGAGGAGGAGTTGCCATATATGTTAATTAAATCCTATAATAGTGTGAAAATTTTGGAAACTGAAAATTTTTGTGTAGAACAACATACAGAAGCGTGTGGTGAGAGCTGAAACTAAATAATGATACTTATATTATTGTAGCCCTGTATAGGTCCCCATTGGGAAATTTTCAGCTATTTCTGAAAAACTTGGATTCTTTGTTGTGCTATCTGTCACACGGACGGAAACAAATTATTGTTTGTGGAGATCTCAGTGTAGATTTTCTGAAAGAGTACAATAGAAAGCTTAACCTTGAAGTGTTACTTCGTTCTTTCGATATTTCGTCAGTTATTGATTTTCCTACTCGAGTGCTGCAGGAAACCAGCACACTGATAGATAATGTTTTTATAGACCAAGATAAATTTAATCAAATAGAAACTTTTCCTGTCTCATCCTCTCTGATTATGATGCGCAGATATTTATACTATATGACATAGCTCCATACAGTAATGCAAAACAGTCCTCCAAAATAGTGCGTTCAGTTAACGATTTAACAATTGAGAATTTTAGCGAAAACTTGGAACAGTTAGACTGGGATGCGGTGTACAGGTAACCTGATGCTAGTTTAATATTTACCCTGTTTCATGATACCTTTGTGAGTATATTTGGAAACCGTTTCCCCAAGATAACAGTGAAATGTAATTGTAAGAAATTAATTAAAAAGCCATGGCTTACTATAGGGCTCAAAATATCATGTAAACAGAAAAGCGAAATGTATTTTAGACAGGAGGAGTAATGATCCAGAAACAGTGAAACATTATTGGAACGTTTTTACTTAACACCTGCTTTGTTTAACCTTTAGATCTAAAGGGAGTGAAAGGGCTCACCCAATAAAGTGAACATTTTAATTTCAATGTGTTTATTAACTACCAAAAACATTCTCACATAAAAACTGACAGACGCCACTCAGGCAAGGTTATTTACGAAACACTCATTACATAAAGTCATAAGCAAGTTAATAAATCATTAGCCAACTATCTCCCATAAACATTGAGAAACGCCACTCAGGCAAAATATTTAAGGAACTCTCTCATTGCGTAAAATCATTAATAAACTAATAAACAATTAGCTACGATCTCATATAAAATTACACTATAAAATCAAGGCTAAACAACAACTAATTTCGCTCGCAAGTCCTTTCTTTAGGTGAAACAGTACATGATAAACAAATGCTAAAATGGGAAATTAACTGGTTCACGAGAACCGACACTCACTTGCATTTAATGACTTGCATTTTGGCCACCTTAAGTGGGCCTGCAAAGCTCAACACGGTAAAAAAACTCAGATCACCCGTAGAGGACATATTGACAAGGATTAACCGATATCGTAAACAAATTAAACACTTGCTAATAATAGCTAATGAACTAACATTCTGCTAATACATCAATATTACGCGGAAGCAGAGCACACACTTAGTAAGAGACATCAAACGAAATTGAACACACATAACATCACGCATCCGGCAACGTCTTACTGTACCAACAGCGATCACAATCACAGTTAACTAAGAGCTCTTAGTAATTAGAGTACATAACTGGGTATCTTGATGCTGGGGCGATTTTGCGCAAGACCTTAACAGCGTGTCCGTCCAAGGAATCGGGCACATGCACAGTTCACGAGGTTGCTGGAGAATGCACAGCGCCGGCCAGCTCCCACCGCCTCCAGTATAACCACGTAATAACCGCCGCCCGGCCTCAGGCACGCCTTCTTCGCTCCTGCCCGCCAGCCAATCGCCGACTAGAACACCGTCGCCTTCCGTTCTCAATGAGTTGGTACCCCAGTATTCGCGGTCGGCACTCGCTTATATCTCGAGGAGGCCCAACCCCCAAGATTAACTTATGTACTAGGAAATCGATCGTACTCATGTCAGAGATACTACTTGCGCCGGTCCCGCCAGTTATAAAAACTACTGCACTGTATTCAGAAACATTATTAAAAAGTCCAGAGGCACGTGCATTACGTCTGAGATTACCACATCTGATAATAAAATTAAAACAATTTGAAATATTGTTAAAACAGAAATTTGGCAACAGAGAGGACAGGAAGACTGTATTCCTATCAGACTCAATGAAAAGTTTGCTAACAAAAAGTCAGAAGCAGAAAACATTTTTAATAATCATTTTCTACGTGTTGTAGCGAAAATAGTATCCAACTATTCGCTAGAAATTGCAAGGGAGTATATGGAAGGGGCAATATCAATGCAATTTGATAAAATTGAAGTTCAACCAACCTCTCCTACTGAAATTAGGAAAATAATAAATTTACTCAAAAATAAAAGCTCACATGGAATTGATGGCATTTCGAACAGAGTACTAAAAGCTTGTTCCCAACAGAAGAATAGGATTATGAGCCTCATACGGTATGTACTAGCTCCCTGCAACAAGGAATTTTTTCCAGATAGGATACAAAACGCTATTGTTAAACCATTGCGTAAGAAAGGGGACAGGTCTGATACTAACAACTACCATCCAGTCTCACTTCTGACAGTTTTATCCAAAATTCCTGAAAAAGTGATGTATTCAAGAGTGGCATAGCATATTTGTAAAAATAAAATACTAACAAAACTTCAGTTTGGTTTTAAGAAAGGCTTTTCAACACGAAATACTATATATGCTTTCACTGATCAAATAATAAACGCAACGAATAACCGAACATCACCAATTGGGATTTTTGTGATCTCTCAAAGGCTTTTTATTCCATGAATCATGACATTCTTCTAGATAAGCTTAAGTATTGTGGTATGAGTGGCACAGTGCACAAATAGTTTAATTCATATTTAGCTGGAAGAATGCACAAGGTTGAAATTAACAACACAGATAGTCTGCAAAAGTCAGAAGAGTCCTCTAACTGGGAACGTATCAAAAATGGTGTCCCATAAGGTTCAGTCTTCGGTCTCTTATTGGTCTTAATACATATTAAGACTTGCCACTCTATTTTCATGAAGATGCAAAGCTAGTCCTTTTTGTGATTATACAAGTATAGTAATCACACCCAACAAACAAGAATGAACCGAGGAAATTGTAAATAAAGTCTTTCAGAAAATTATTAAGTGGTTCTCTGCAAATAGACACTCACTATATTCTGCGGAAACACGGTGTATACATGTGATGTTTAAAGCTTTCCCGGCGTACTGATTGTTCCATAAAACACGGCAGAACTGCCGGATGTCAGTAACGTCCAGCTAAGATATTTCGGGGCAGAGTCTTCTGCCCATCTTCAGGTGAGTACCACTGTAGTAGTACTGGCGAGTACGCACTGAGCTCTGCTATTTAAAGCCATACTGAGGTGACATAGCGCATGCGCTGCTCAGCGTGCGCGTTCATAACAACTCCGTGCACTGCGCCTCGCGCCCTCCACGGTGAAAGCTTGGCATATCGATACCAGGTCGATTTTCATCTTTATGCAGATAACTACGTCGACTACGAAGTTTCTCTATAACAGGATCCAAGCAGAGTTTAGCTGATAACCACTATCTCGTTTGATGAGAGTCTCGTTGTCTGACAATCTTACTTCCACAGATTCATTGATAATCGAGATCCAAAAGTTTTATGTATGGACCAAAATTTTTGTGTCGTTGTAATTAATGGAATGGTCTGTAGAAATACAATGTTCGGCGATTGCGGACTTGGTGGGTTGGAGAAGGCGAGTATGCCGTTGGTGTTCCACAATGCGTTCCTGCACAGTTCGTGTTGTTTGCCCTATTTATGATTTGCCGCATTCACACAGAATCATCTAGATACCTGATCTACGCAGGCCCAGGTCGCTTTAACGGATCCCACTAGTGATGAAATTTTGGAAGGAGGGTGAAATATGACTCTCACTTGATACTTTCTCAATATTCTGCCTATCTGTGGAGAAATATTCCCAATAAATGGTAGATAAGCAGTCAACCTGAAGGCCTCTTCCTCTTCCTTGCCGCGTCGTTTGTAGTCTGCATCACTCTGTTCACTTGCCTAGTTGAAAAGCCATTCTTCAGAAATACTTTTTGCAAGTGTTCCAGTTCCGCTGGAAGACTGCCTAAGATCCACAAGGAAAATGTGCCGTTACGTCCAATGCGAGTAACATTGGAGTAGCCAAATACGACCTAGCAAAATTCTTGGCATCTTTGCTCAAACCAGTCATAGGCAAGTGCGCACATCACATAAAAAATTCTAGTGATTTTATCAGCCGACTTCAGTCACTACAACTGCGAGGTAACGATTTATTGGATAGTCTTCATGTGGTTTCACTTTTCACAAAGGTGCCTCTTCTGGACTCACTACACCTCATTGCCAATATGTTTGGTGCAGACATTACAGAGTTGTTTGAGCACACTCTCATATTTTATATTTTATATTTAACAATGAATTTTACGAACAATCTGACGGTGTCGCCTTGGGGAGTCTTTTGTCTCTCCTCGTGGCCAATATTTTTATGGAAGATTTTGGGGAGAGAGCACTCTACTCTGCCACTTTTAAACCGACAGTATTTTGGCGATACGTTGACGACACTTTTATAGTGTGCCCTCATGGTCTAGACTGTCTCCAACAATTTTTACGTCACATTAACTCCATACATGAAAACATAAATTTTACCATGGAGATACAGAAAGATGGTTGTTTGCCATTTGCAGACGGCTTGGTGCGACGTAAGAGTGATGACACACTTGGTCACTAGGTGTACAGAAAGCCCACTCATACAGACCTGTATCTACAAGCCACTAGTTGCCACCATCCAGCACAAACAACGGGCGTTCTCAAAACCTTGCTCCACCGTGCCCATACCATCTCTGACTCCGACAGACTTCAAACGGGACTGGAACACATGCAAAAACTATTTCTGAAGAATGGCTTTTCAACTAGGCAAGTGAACAGAGTGATGCAGACCTACAAACGACGGAACAAGAAAGAGGAAGAGGCCTTCAGGTCGACTGCTTATCAACCATTTATTGGAAATATTTCTCCACAGATAGGCAGAATATTGAGAAAGTGTCAAGTGAGAGTCATATTTCACCCTCCTTCCAAAATTTCATCACTAGTGGGATCCGTTAAAGACGACCTGGGCCTGCGTAGATCAGGTGTCTAGAAAAATCCGTGTGAATGCGGCAAATCACACATAGGGCAAATAACACGAACTGTGCAGGAACGCATTGTGGAACACCAACGGCATACTCGCCTTCTCCAATCCACCAAGTCCGCAATCGCCGAACATTGTATTTCCACAGACCATTCCATGAATTACAACGACACCAAAATTTTGGTCCATACATATAACTTTTGGATCTCGATTATCAATGAATCTGTGGAAATAAGATTGTCTGACAACGAGACTCGCATCAATCGAGATAGTGGTTACCAGCTAAACACTGCTTGGAATCCTGTTATAGAGAAACTTCGTAGTCGATGTAGTTATCTGGATGAAGATTAAAATCGACCTGATATCGATACGCCAAGCTTTCACTATGGAGGGCGCGAGGCGCAGTGCACGGAGTTGTTATGAAAGCGCACGCTGAGTAGCGCATGCGCAATGTCACCTCAGTAGATGTTGTTGTGGTCTTCAGTCCTGAGACTGGTTTGATGCAGCTCTCCATCCCACTCTATCCTCTGCAAACTTCTTCACCTCCCAGCACCTACTGCAGCCTACATCCTTCTGAATCTGCTTAGTGTATTCATCTCTTGGTCTGCATCTACGATTTTTACCCTCCACACTTCCCTCCAGTACTAAATTGATGATCCCTTGATGCCTCAGAATATGTCAAACCAACCGATCCCTTCTTCTAGTCAAGTTGTGCCACAAACACCTCTTCTCCCCAACTATATTCAATACCTCCTCATTACTTGTGTGATCTACCCATCTAAACTTCAGCATTCTTCTGTAGCACCACATTTATATAGCTTATATTCTCTTCTTGTCCAAACTATTTATCGTCCATGTTTCACTTCCATACATGGCTCCATACAAATACTTTCAGAAACGACTTTCCGACACTTAAATCTATACTCGACGTTAACAAATTTCTCTTCTTCAGAAACACTTTCCTTGCCATTGCCAGTCTACATTTTAATTCCTCTCTACTTCGACTATCATCAGTTATTTTGCTCCCGAAAAAGCAGCATTCATTTACTACTTTAAGCGTCTCGTTTCCTAATCTAATTCCCTCAGCATCACCCGACTTAATTCGACTACATTCCATTATCCTCTTTTGCTTCTGTTGATGTTCATCTTATACCCTCCTTTCAAGACACTGTCCATTCCGTTTAACTGCTCTTCCAAATCCTTTGCTGTCTCTGACAGAATTACATTGTCATCGGCGAACCTCAAAGTTTTTATTTCTTCTCCATGGATTTTAATACCTACTCCGAACTTTTCTTTTGTTTCCTTTGCTGCTTGCTCAATATACAGATTGAATAGCATCGGGGAGAGGCTTTAACCCTGTCTCACTCCCTTCCCAACCACTGCTTCCCTATCATGTCCCTCGACTCTTATAACTGCCATCTGCTTTCTATACAAATTGTAAATAGCCTGTGGCTCCCTGTATTTTACCCCTACCACCTTCAGAATTTGAAAGAGAGTATTCCAATCAACATTTTCAAAAGCTTTCTCTAAGTCTACAAATGCTAGAAACGTAGGTTTGCCTTTCCTTAATCTTTCTTCTAAGATAAGACGTAGGGTCGGAATTGCCTCAGGTGTTCCAACATTTCTATGGAATCCAATCTGATCTTCCGCGAGGTTGGCTTCAACCAGTTTTTCCATTCGTCTGTAAAGAATTTGCGTTAGTATTTTGCAGCTGTCACTCATTAAACTGATAGTTCGGTAATTTTCATATCTGTCAACACCTGCTTTATTTGGGATTGGAATTATTACATTCTTCTTGAAGTCTGAGGGAATTTCGCCTGTCTCATACATCGTTCTCACCAGATGGTAGAGTTTTGTCATGACTGGCTCTCCCAAGGCTGTCTATAGCTCTAATGGAATTTTGTCTACTCCCGTGGTCTTGTTTCCACTTAGGTCTTTCAGTGCTCTGTCAAACTCTTCACTCAGTATTCTATCTCCCATTTCATCTTCATCTACTGAAACGTCCCCTTAGAAAGATTAATGAATGACTGTGCTGATACACCTCTCAGATTATTTGCTTTCCAAACACCTGAGCAAAACTGAACGTACTCAGACATTACTCTCTCTACTTATTCTGATCAACACTAAACCGACACACAATATTTTTAGAGCAACGCAATCTGACATTTAATAATCCCTACAAAATAATGGGCCTGACTAACAATAACCTATACCCTTCATGAATCACTTACCTCACAAAAATCTTCGTTACTCAAACTACTGCATACAGCGAGCGCCAATACTGCCAGCTAAATAAAATATTCTAGCTACTGAAGTCACTAACTACTGATAGGCATAGTTAGCAAATGAAAGATTTTGATAAAGAACAAACAATGTATTTACTTTTAGATTAAAGTTCAGTCTTGATCACGTTATGTCTGTTTTAATGGGTAACCGGTTTCGGTTTTTTTTATAAAACCATCATCAGACCCATTGGCTCCCTTGGGTTGGTAGGTGGAGCTCTCCTTGCTGCTTTCCCTTCTTTGCTTAGAACTGGGTTTCCATTTGAGCTCTTGATAGTCATGCAAGTTGTTCTCTTTTCTCCAAAGGTCTCTTTAATTTTCCTGTATCTTACCCCTCGTGAGATAAGCCTCTACATCCTTGCATTTGTCCTCTAGACATCCCTGCTTTGCAGTTTTGCTCTTCCTGTCGATCTCATTTTTGAGAAGTTTGTGTTCCTTTTTGCCTGCTTCACTTACTGCGTTTTCGTATTTTCTCCTTTCATCAATTAAATTCAGTATCTCTTCTGTTCCCCAAGTATTTCTACTAGCCCTCGTGTTTTTACCTACTTGATCCTCTGCTGCCTTCACTATTTCATTCCTCAAAGCTACCCATTCTTCATCTACTGTATTTCTTTCCCCCATTCCTGTCAATTTTTCCCTTATGCTCTCCCTGAAACTCTGTACAACCTCCCCTTTTTGCAGTTTCTTCAGTTTTAATCTACAGTTCATAGCCAATAGATTGTGGCCAGAGTCCACATCTGCCCCTGGAAATGTCTTACAATTTAAAATCTGGTTCCTAAATCTCTGTCTTAACATTATATAATCTATCTGAAACCTTTTAGAATCTCCAGGCTTATTCCACCTGTCACCTCAGTATGGCTTTGAATAGCAGAGCTCAGCAAGTACTCGCCAGTACTACTACAGTGGTACTCACCTGAAGATGGCCAGAAGACTCTGCGCTGAAATAGCGTGGCAGGACGTTACTGACATCCGGCAGTTCTCCCGTGTTTTTTTGGAACGGTGTATACAGTTCTATACAGTAAGTGGCATACGCCTTTCATAAATGTAGACTATGAACAGAAGTCTGTTTCTAAGGCGAAATATTCAAAATTTTTGATTGTGTGTATTGATGAGAAATTGAATTGGAAGAAACACATTGATAATCTGCTGAAACGTTTAGATTCAGCCACTTATGATATTAAGATTATTGCAAATTCTGGTAATAAACATGTCAGAAAACTAGACTACTACGCCTATTTTCATTCACTGCTTTAATATGGCATCATAATTTTGGATGATTCATCTTTAATAGAAAAGTATTCATTGCACAAAATCGTGTAATCAGAATAATAGCTGGAGCCAACCCAAGATAACCTTGCAGATATTTATTTAAGGAACTTGGTATAATCATAGTACCTTCATAGTACATATACTCAGTTACGACATTTGTTATTAATAACACATCCCATTTCAAAAATAACAGTGAAGTGCACAGCTATAACACTAGAAGAAAGGATGATCTTCACTTTTCTGGGTTAAATCTGACTTTGGCACAGAAAGGGGTGAAATATGCTGCCAACAAAATCTTTGGTCATTTGCCAAATAGCATTAAAAGTCTGAGAGGCAGCCAACCAACATTTAAAAACAAATTAAAATAATTTATGACTGACAACCCCTTCTACTCAATAGAAGAATTTTTGGATATGACATTGTAACTGTAAAATAAATAAATACAAAAAATTTTTTCTGTAAAAAAAAATTATGTTAATGTGACACGTTTCACATCATTACTAAGTGTCATATTCATGATCTAACGAACAAGTATGAATGTGCGTATGTATGTAAGAACCGCTCTGAGAATAAGAACTGCCTACCTATCAAACGGGTAAGGGTGGAGGTGAAAAAGAAATGTAGGCCACGACGAGGAACTAGCTTGATTTTATTCACCCATTATTTGAGAAAGAGACTTCTTAGTGACTTGCAACACTCTTCAGACATAATTTCTAATCTTTAAGACGCTTGTTCTCGCTGACACTGCCACATAATGACGAAAGGTAAGAAGTATATCGCTTAATACATTTTCGTCGTTCATTTTCGCATCAGGAATGATGTTTTAATTTATTACTTCTTTATCACTAACTGTATTTACGACACATTTTACAGGCAGTTTTCAGACATAGCACAGAATATAGACATGCAAAATTATGTCAAGCTATGGAGCATAGCTCAGGCGCATGTTGCACGGCGTTTGAATCTATTGCTTCTTCGATACTAACTCTATTCGCAACACATTTACAGGCAGTATCTCCTGTGCCGCTGAGTATACCTGCAAAATTATAACATTGTACGGTACAGAGAGTGGGTGAGGATGAAATGGACAGAGAAAAGAAAGAAGAGCAAATCGACAGAGAGAAGAGGAGTAGGAAGTGGGCAGAGGAGAGGAGAAGATGGACAGGGAATTGGGGGAGAGGGGGGGGGGCTGGAGAAGGTGGACAGAGAGAAGGAGGAAAAGTTGATGGACAGAGAAGGGGGAGGGAGGAGGAAGAGATGGGGAGATAGACAGGAAAGGAAGAGATTGGCTAATGGAACTGTAATAAATGCAAGCCCGGGTAACGCCAGTTATGCACCTAGTAGTTATATAAACTAAACCAAAACACACTTTCTTCCTACAGAAATACTCCATTAGTATATTTCCGTAACAAATATAAATGAGCAGGTTTTTCATGAGATTGCTACCACTTCTCCAATATTCTACGAAATGACGTCTTTGTAATGAAATATAAATGAAGATATTTTTAAAAAAATGCTAACGTATTAGAAAGAGATTTATGACGAGCAAAATATCAAAGAAATGAAGACCGCTGACCTCGGTCACGCCAAGGCAGAAACGTAAGTCTGATCCTCGAGATACACAACTAAGTGCATCCATTTTTAAGCTTAAAATACCACACAAGCAACCTGTACATTCACCAAGACAATGCCTCACTTAGTTTCACACGAATTGATACTGTAAGTGAAGTAACACTGGAAGGTCAAGGAAGCATTATTGACATTAGTCTTGATCTATCTTAATGGTTTGGCGAAGTACATAACCAGGCGCCGATCCAACGGGAAAGGAACTGGGTGCCTTGGGTATTAAGGATCCCCCATAAAAAAAAGAATTAGGAAATGTGTTTATATTTTTCCATATAAATTTCTAAATTTCACAGCTAACTTCAAGAGTATAAAATAGCATCAAAACAAAAAACTCTAACACCTTGGAAGGATTACTGCATTTAATAAAGGATACTTTTCACGTGCTCATTTGCTTCGTGAGGTCCTTCACAACGGTTGATGCCTGAGGGGTATCAGTGCATCCAACTGAAGACATACATTCACAAGCTGAGCGTACCTGCTGCGAACAAAATTCCGGATACTGTTTGTGAGTCCACATGTAGAAGCGAACACATCAGGAAGACACTCCTTTCACCAAAAATAAAAAATTAAAAAAAACAAACAGAAAAAACTGACTTCCCGAACGGAGGCGGAATCGACTTAAAAGAAACGGCACTCGCCTGCTCTACATTGCCACACAGACATAGACTGCAGGACTGCGTTCTCGGGCATATGCTTAGTGAAATACTGATAGTGGTGAATGCACACTTTTATTTTATACAGGGTGGTACAAATAGAAATGGACTGGAGGAGTGGGTACGATTGGATGTGACTTTGTGGCAGCGTTAACGGAGGAGAAGAAAACCTACAGTTTCTTTCAACAGGATGTAGCAACTGCACATACAGTAGCCCGAATCTTGGTGCACATTTAATGATCTTCACGCCTCGCGACCCTAGCTGGCGACCCAGGTCATCTGATCTATCAGTGTGCGACTACTTTGTGTGGGGAGCCCTCAAGTCTAAGGTGAATCACAAAAACCCTCACAGTCTCAAGAACTACAGCAGAACGTTTGGGATGAGATTGCAGCAATTCCAGCAGTCCAGCTTCGATGCGCCTTCAGCAACTTGCAGACCAGAGGTCGGAAGTGCCAAGAAATGAATGGTGGTCACTTTCAACATCTGCTATAGTCAGATTAGTACTGTCTTCCCTCTGCTGTGTTTCTTTGCACCATTGAACTCTCTTCTCCAGGCCACTTCTATTTGACCCACCCTGTGTTATGTAAAGTATGACACTGTGAAAGTTGCGGCAATTTTATCCTAGTTCTTTTTGAGCAAAATGCTTTTCAAATGCTACATTTCTCTGATTTGAATTTTTAAACATCATGCCAAAGCGATGTTTTAAAACGAGAGGGTAACGTTCTACGAGTCGAGGCGTGGATTGTCAGAAGTTTGAACGTTTTAGGGAAGCTAGAAAATCTGAAAAGTGAAATGTAAACGCCGAATCATGTGGTACGTGAATTGAAATGGACAGAGCACAAGGATTTCTTGTCAGACGAATGTAGGTAATATCAGCATGAGCAGAAAATGGTATAACGGGAGTAGGTTTCATTATGAATGGGAAAGCAGGGCAGAATTTGAGTTTCTGCGAACAGTTCAGAGACACGGTTGTTCTCATGAGAATCAACAGCATAAAAACACCGACAACAACAGTTCAGGTATCCATGTCGACTCGCAAGCAGCGGATGAAGAGATAGAGAAAGTGTGTGAGGAAATGAACGGGTAAACCAATACGTAAAGAGAGATGGAAAAAATCCGAACTGAGGCAGCAGTAAATATCAGTTAGTAATAGCGAATAAAGTGATAGCGAATAAAGTATCACAAGAGGAGGAAGAGTAATTGGAAAAGGCCAGGAGAAACTGGAAGATTTCAGTTAGATTACATCAAAGTCGGACTGGTATTCCGGAATCAGATACTGGATTGTAAGGCGTAGCCACGAACATATAAAGACCCAGATTACAAATTACTGCTGATGTAGAGTAGGCTAAAGTTTGAGAGATTGGCCAGAAAAAATCAGTACGAATGATGTGGAATACGGAAGTACTAAGAAATGGAAATACTTTATGTTCTCTAAGTCTATAGATACCTCAGTAAAGAATAGTACTCTGAGGCCATATGTGCTACGATAACGAATAGTTCAGTAAATATTTCAGTTAATGAGCAATATATGTCAGCAAAAAGGACTGTCACAGAAGATGGAAAGAATCACTTAGGTACAAAGAAGGTAACTGCAAAGAGATCATGGGTAAAAAGAAATACTTCAACTGATCGACGAAAGAAGGAAGTAGAAAAATGTTTAGGAAAATTCAGGAATACAGAAAAGTGTCACTTAGGAATTAAATAAATAGGAAGTACAGGGAAGATAAGGTGAAATGGCTGGAGGAAAAATGTGAAGAAATCAAAAATTAAATGATTGTGGGAGGGACTGACAGCATATAGAAAAGTGAAAACAGCTTTCGATGGAAGCGCGGTAATATTAAGAGTGCAATGATAATTCCACAATTAAAAGTAAAGGAACGATCGGATAGGACATCCAAATGCGGTGACTATTTGCATGTTCAACTGAGCATCTTATGAACAATGGGCCCACATACCTATCATTAATTGTTACGTAAGTTCAAATTCCAAACTAATTAGTATTAAAACTGGCAACTGTTTTATTTCACTTACTAATTAGCTTTTCATCACACTGCAGTTTGAAATTAGGTTAACTTAACGTAGTTAATCTTCATAATATTGTGTTACATCGTTCTTAAGGCCAACTTTTTAAGTGCCGCAATAATGGTTAGCTACACACTTTCCTCACTTTCTGCCGGTTATATTCGAAAGTGATGCCTTGTTTAATAATTAGGTATATTTAATCACGTTCGGTTGGTTGTCTACTAAAGTTGTAGGAAAGTTTCAACCTAACTCAATCATACTGAGAAAAACACCCATCTCTGATCAGACGTCGTGAGTTGGAGCGGTCATGAATGAAGATGACTCCTACACTCTATGCCAGAGCATATTATGACCACTGGGCCCACATACCTATCATTAACTGTTACGTAAGTTCAAATTCCAACCTAATTAGTATTAAAACTGGCAACTGTTTTATTTCACTTATTAATTAGCTTTTCATCACACTGCAGTTTGAAATTAGGTTAACTTAACGTAGTTAATCTTCATAATATTGTGTTACATCGTTCTTAAGGCCAACTTTTTAAGTGCCGCAATAATGGTTAGCTACACACTTTCCTCACTTTCTGCCAGTTATATTCGAAAGTGATGCCTTGTTTAATAATTAGGTATATTTAATCACGTTCGGTTGGTTGTTTACTAAAGTTGTAGGAAAGTTTCAACCTAACTCAATCATACTGAGAAAAACACCCATCTCTGATCGGACGTCGTGAGTTGGAGCGGTCATGAATGAAGATGACTCCTACACTCTATGCCAGAGCATATTATGACCACTGGGCCCACATACCTATCATTAACTGTTACGTAAGTTCAAATTCCAACCTAATTAGTATTAAAACTGGCAACTGTTTTATTTCACTTACTAATTAGCTTTTCATCACACTGCAGTTTGAAATTAGGTTAACTTAACGTAGTTAATCTTCATAATATTGTGTTACATCGTTCTTAAGGCCAACTTTTTAAGTGCCGCAATAATGGTTAGCTACACACTTTCCTCACTTTCTGCCGGTTATATTCGAAAGTGATGCCTTGTTTAATAATTAGGTATATTTAATCACGTTCGGTTGGTTGTCTACTAAAGTTGTAGGAAAGTTTCAACCTAACTCAATCATACTGAGAAAAACACCCATCTCTGATCAGACGTCGTGAGTTGGAGCGGTCATGAATGAAGATGACTCCTGCACTCTATGCGACGCACAGTAACCTCCGTCATCTGAGTGAAAGGACGTCCCACTAGCTGCTCGTTAGGTCTCTTTAAATCAACTACTTACGTAAGTACATCACTATGACCTGCGATAGTGTCCAAACAATCGCTATGCGTAGCGACTGTGACGTACGTGCTGCGAGAATGTGAAGCCGTTGTCTGAGCGGTTCTTCTAAAAGGTTTTAAAGTTCGTGTGAGCAAGAGTTTACTCAAGGAACACGTTGAACTGGTAGTAAATGGTACTACAACGCTGTTAATTCAGAGGTCACGGAAGTATTGATTACTTTTAAGCCTTGTCTGGTCTCCGCTAGCCTTATGTGGTGTTTCTGTGAGGCCAAACTTCAAACAGCATCATCCCAAACTGAAGACGACATACTGTGCTAAACCACGATTCAGATGCATTATATTCTAACACACAAACTGTTTTGTTGATTTGTTGTTGTAGACCCTAATATGATTGCCCACTGTTTGATTTAGGGATTTAGGCGGTAACCTATTCCACTGATATGCGCGAGCGTCGTTGTCTATGTTCATCTTTGACAGAAATGGTATCTGCCATTTCTTTGACGATACTGACAATGGTGCCATTGGGAAACTTGAGAACACTTTCACAGTATAAAATAACGTACAAATTTTCGCTGTTTGGATATTCTGTCATACTTGACATGTACATCTAACGTTAACGTTATCACTTTTCTTAATTCCGGTTAATTATCACCTCTCTCCTGCCAGCAATCAGAGTGTTAGCCGATAACGGCGTTTTAACCCCCTTATGTATCTAACTAGCCAATCTAGATTATACGAAGTATGTCTCGAATACGACCAACAGACTATATAAATGTGATTAGGTCATGAAGTGTAAATTGACAGTGACGCATATCGGAAGATAAAGACATTGCCGAGTTACCTCAAAGAAATTGTTGATGTACTAGTATCCCGTCGAGTCTCTTAGCGGATGAATCGTCGGTTCTAATGATTGCCAACTCGTATGATTGACCATAGAGAAAAAAAGAAAGAAGGGATTCCCAGTGCTTCTAACATTTGTAAGTTTCCTGTTGCTTTTTAAGTGCCTTACTTCCAGAGGAAATTGTTAGATGGTGATATAAACATAGCCAGCTATTTTGCGTATTTTGTCAGTTGGAACGGCGGGTTTTAACGTCTGTTCATCTCTGAGTGACGGAACATAGTGTTGGTGAGCTGTACGTGTTAATTCAGGTGTGGCGAGGGAATTTCCATTACTCTTTTTCCGTTGCTGTAGCATGTAAATGTTCAAATATCAGGGCCGACGTACAGGTGCCATGCTTTCGACAGCGTAACTGCTGTGTCCAAACATGCTGTGGGTGTTAAAACACGTCGTGTTAACACGAGTGCAGCCTTGACAGAAATTTAAGATATGTAGGCGGTGTTACTGCCCATCCAAACGAAGGGCTCTTCGCGCACAAGAGCTGTCAAGAGCTTCACACCGAATAAAAATGTGTAACTTCAGAACCGAAATTTTGTGTAAAACGCTCGCGTGCCGGAACTTTCCTTGCTTACTCATGAAGGTAGTCAGTCACACTTTCCTAAACAGGTCTACAAAATCATATTGTGAATGAGAAAGTAGGTACTGTCCAGTTATCAAACTAAAATGAAAAATTTACAAAAAAAAGAGAAATTACATTTTCTGTAAATAACAAAGACGTTCAATAGGTGTTGTTGCAACTGTGATGATCAAATCGTAGTATTTGTGTACATATTGATTAGAAAAAGATTTTTGATTCTCTGAAACTTCGTAGTGTGTTACAGTTTCACAGTTTAGGGTATTCGATGACTCCTTAGTCCGTTCTTGGTATTACCATTTTCGTTTTTAACTTTACATATCCATTAATGTAATAGGGCACTGAATACTGATACTTGTAGGAAGCTAAAACTTTGGTTCTTTACACAGAAAGTTGTTCTAAAGCAAAACTGCGTGCTATAGTCTGAATAGTTGCCTAGTCATATACTTTTCCCTGCTGTCGGACTCGATAATGGCGCACTGACTTACGGCGTGCCTAGTAGAGAGAAGTATATATGTAGTGGCAGAAATGAGTGCCGAATTATAGGCCATGATATGAATAAGTCCAGTATCCAGTATCGTGAGAGGATTTTTTAAAATTTAAAGGCAGTAATATAGTGAGTGAAATATAATTACATGTCAGCGAAAGACGAAGATATAGGTTCAACTTCATTATCTTCTCCTTTGCAACTATGCCAAGAAACCTACAATTGCAGATGCAGGTATTCCACTATTAGAGTAATTTCAGAATTACTTTAGAAAGGGTTAAGATGTAAGTTACTTTTTCTATACATAAAGGTAGTGCCTCTTCCCAAAAGAACAGATACCATTGATGACCGTGCAGCTTCTCTAGAACTAAATGATAATTAAATCGACACCCTAGATGCAAACAGGAGTTGATATGTATCATTGGGGACATGTTGAAAATGTGTGCCCCAAACGGGACTCGAACCTGGGATCTCCTCCTCCCATGGCAGACGCTCTATCCATCTTTTTTTTCATTTTGTTCGATATAGTTCGTTGCGTTGGATATGGACGGACGTTGCAAGACATCCGTTCACGTTGATCGTTGATTCCTTGACTCAGTTTTTTTTACAGAGAGACACACATTCCCAACATGTCCACACCACTACATTCGCAGTGCGCCTAATAGCGGGAAGCGTGCAAGGGATAAGTCCCTGCAGACACACTGTCCTCTGTGCTCTCGGTGGCTCAGATGGATAAAGCGTGTGCCATGTAAGCAGGAGATCCCGGGTTCGAGTCCCAATCGGGCACACCGTTTCAACATGTCCCCAATGATGTACATCAACGCGTGTTTGCAGCTAGGGTGTCGATTTAATTATCATTTCGCTACTTTTTCTACTTAGTATGGTAAAACGTTATAAAACTCTTACTGGTAAAACCAACGTTGCGGGCATTGCCACAGTCACCTTTCTGTGTCTTTAGAGTGTGATGTTCCAAAGCATTATACTGCAGTGCATTGTTCTTTTAGAACACATCGTAATTTTCGTGCCATTTCCTTTAGTTTCGTGTACTAATAAATTACAACTTCTTGAATTAAACTGTAATATAAATCGTAATTTAGATATTTTAATTTCTTTAGCTACGAGGTGTGTTGTTGAGATGCGAGTGACTCATGAACTGTGAGACGAACTTGGCTGCAATACGATACATTCCAAGATGCCGTGTGAGAATCTCATGATGTGATCCAACTGAAATGTTACATTCGTCTGCAGTCTGTCGAACACTCAGTCTTTGACTGGCACGCACGATTTCGTTGACGCTCCTGGAATGAGCGTCGTTGGTGAACGCCGAAGGACACGTTGAACGAGGGTCATCCTTGTGTTCCGTCCGGTCATTTTTAAATAGTGTGAACCATTCGTCATACCGAGTACGGCTTAAGCATTCATCATCGTACGCTTCCTGCATCATTTGGTGTGTCTCTGGAAAGGTTTTCTTGAGTTTCACGCAAAATGTAATGTAATGCAGACACGTTGTTCCTCTAATCCAGCCATCTCGAAATTCGAAAACCTTGCGACACAATATTCTGCTCAATACAGCACTGAACAACAACTAATAGACACACAACAATGAAACTTCCTGCTGTTATACATTAAACACTGGCGTTTGCAAGGATACCAGCCACATTTCTCTCCAACACATTATTAGGGCGAAATTACGATTGTTCCGGAATTTTTTGAACATATCTCTTATGTTACTTACGCTGAGTTAGATCCTGTCGAAGGCCGCATTGAAGAAACTTCGGCAATACGCAGAGGCATACAGACAAGCTTTCTATTTGTGGACCATCCGCGAGTGAACAAGAAATGATCGCAGTGCTTCGGGTACGCTCCGCCACACACCACACGGTACCTTGCGTAGGACCGAGGTAGATGTGGAGAGAAAGATTAAACCCAGTGAGTATGTTTCAACTATAACTTAATTTCTACTAAGTAACAAGTATGATTAAGCAGTACAGATAAATTTAGTGTTCTGACACAACTTACAGTTCATATCGTATTTTGCTGTTTCTCGTACGATTCTTTGCGTCATTACTGCTGTGATGTATTCTCAGATCGTTTTACTTTCACTAGCAATAAACGTAAATAACCAACAGTAGCTGTTGCATAAAACTTAATTTAATCGCGGTAGATAGTAAACAACTGCTGTCAGGACGCATTTAGTCTAATATGACAAGCATTCCACGAAGTAGTTGACAGCGACCGTAATTGTTTGGAACCAATTGCGAGTAAATTAAATTTCCTGCAGGCCTTCTCGTATGGCGTTTATTTACATATATAGCTACAATATAGGCGACACTGACGTCGGAGGGACAAAGTGGCAGTTAAAATCGTTACAGCATATTTCTTACTCAGACATTAAACAGACTGCAACTAGACGTAGATTAAAAATCGACGGATGTATTTAATAACAATCCCACATCAGACAGACATATAACAATCATCAGTGAGTAACTTACGTGCACTCTCCAGTACATCAAAAACACGTGTAATCTAATGTTATGTAATTTTCAGATAAGGGAACAGTTCCAAAGAATACGTAACGACAGAATGAACTTGATATAATGATACTGCATAACTAACGATGTGATACAAAAAATGTTCAGTTATGTGGATTAATTTCTTATTAATTAACGAATCTGTTATTGATTAAGAAACGAATATTTATTGAAGCTGTAGTTGTTTAATGAAATGGTAAAGTCACCACACCCAAAGGACAAAAGCTGTGAAACTGCGTATGCTGCTTTAAAATTAAATTTACATAACAATTACTGCAACGTGTGTTGGAGACAACGATCAATGTACTACAATGCAAGAGGTCATAAAATATCTCAGAGTTAATTATCATTGTATTGAACGCTTTAGAATCATTAAAATCCAAAGGCATATAATATCTGCAGCAAGTAACGAGGAAATAAATGGTAAATGTTACTTCACTATAATATTCATTGTCTTTAGATTTTATTAACCACATCTTTCCAGTAAAAGAAAAACTCATTCCCAGAAATATTCAAGCACTAATTATGTCACCATCAGCTGCAATAGAAACATAACCCCGAAATACCATAGCCAACATCATACAACAAATCAATAAATATATATGATTAAATACATTTTAAGCATATATACCCTTTTACATTGCCGTAATAATAGCTTCTGATACTCAATAATTTTTCTTCTCAGCAATGCAATGAAAGTAATTAAATTAAAAAATTGAATTAATTCTGTAACTTAACTTCTAAGCTTTGTCATTTCATTAGAATGGCATTCGGGAATTTAAAATGCTATTCTTTTTCTTTAATGTGACACATGGTTATTACAATGATAAGAACAGGATCCTTCTGATGATAACAATGAAGCGGGAAAATCATTGAAACAGAACAAGCATTACAATTCACAGAAGTACTGTATTATTCGATAATCTGATCCTAGAACGCTGGTAAGCCTTATACTGTACATATGTAAACGTCTGAAACGGCACAGACCTACTCTGAGGTGGAACAGCTGTTGGCGCGACTTAGTGGCATGGCGCTAACAGTTAGAAGACAACGGGCCCTTTTTCCTGCTACGGGCAAATTTCAGTAGGTTGGCCACACACTTCTCTTCTTCACAAAACTTCGTACTGTGGCCCATTCTGCTGCCTGCACGTTATATCTATAAAGCTTAATCTTCCGCTCTATCTGCTACTTCTCGTTCGACCCCTTTCACTGTAAACTGGCGACTCCTCAATCACACTCTCGCCTGCCATTCAGACAGTCTTTCATTATTAATGTTTGATTAGTAAACAGCGCAAAGACCGTGACGTTTTCGGCGTGTCTACTTCATCCTTAAAAAACTGTTGTTATTAGTTTCCAAGCATATTATTATACAGTATTTGAATTAATTAGCATTGACAACAAAACATCAAAATATACACATTTGTATTTGAATAATAACACAAAAACATGTAAAAAGAAATAGTGCATTCAGTATAAGTAGGCCTGCTGTTTTGCGAGCTGTAAGTGAATGTAAAGTCAAATTTCTTTAATGTTTATACATAATTGATTGACCAGTTCATACAAGTGTTAAAACTCCTAAAATATAAAACTGTCCTAATGGCAGCCACCGCACACGCTCCGAAAACACACTGGACGCCTCATATTTGTGTTCTCAGCTGCTACGATTATTGGTATGTTGGTGACAAACACACATAAGCGTGTCGGCTTTCGGTAAGTTTGACCTCAGCATCAGCTTCTTCCTTTCGATCATGGTGGCCCAAAACCATGTTCAAAATAATTTTTCAGTAGTTCAATACATTAATTTTATTAGTTTTCTTCACTATTTTATCCTTCAGTCACCCAAGGACCCAAAACTTTCATAGATAACCTATGCGAGTGGCATCGTCTGCTGCTTGACATAGGCCCAAATGAATAGTTTTGATAGGAAAAGTGACGACAGTTCGTGTTTTTAACACAAGCCGGTCTCGTTCTTGGCAGTTGTTCCTCGTTACATGGTGACCGTCCCCATCTCTTTTTTTCATTTTAGTCACTGCTTCACTATTTTTTAATCAAGGATCAGGTACTAATCCTATTACTTCGTTTTTTAGACTGGATTTTCATTACTGATGATGGTTTTTATCAATGATGGAGGCTGTGAACTTTTCCTAGCCACGACAACAGTAACTCTGCAGCATTCTGTAACAACTTCTTGTATCATATAGCATAGCACCTGTAAATAATTTTCTTTTGGTATGAATTCACAAGTCTTATGCATTAAATACGCATAGGCCCTTTCTTTCTGGGGCGTAAGTGATCAACACCTAGTTTCCTAACTAGATGCGTAGTATTTTCTTCCTTGTTTAAGTCTGTTCATCAGTACTTTAAGATATCCCAGATAACTTTACTCCTCCATTATCAAAGTACAGATACACACCATGAAGATGCAAATTAAAAGTTGCGTAACCGGTTGTCTGGGTATCTAATCGACTTAAATAAGTACAGCCAAAGCGGACTATTGGTCTTTTCGGTTAGTTTTATATTTCAACAGTTATAAAATACCTGTTGTAATTGATGAATTGGTAGATCCACCATAGATAACTATTTTAGTTGTAGCTGCACCGATTTTAAAATTATTCTTCAATGGTTTCCCTTGAGCGCATGGAGGTTGCATGTGAGACAACTTCCGCTGCGGGTCAGAGTAATTAAATCTTTTAGAGTACTAACAGCTGCAAGACATACGGCGTCTACGGCGTTTCCGGAAGCACATTCTTTCCACCCATCCTATGTAGAAGGTTCTTGAGTCACGATGTATTACGGATAATTAGTAATACATGATACTACCAGGAAACAGAGAACGTGATCTTAAATATTTTCAGAGAATTTTTATATAACTTAATACAAAATGTTTTAATTTTTCAGATCGCAAACAATATACGAAATTAAATTCCATAACTACTTTTGGTGGTCGACATAACCAGATACAAAAGAACAAGCAGAAATAGAAAAATCCGTAAGTAAAACTGATTTAAACAGTCTACATCTACATCTACATCTACATTGATACTCCGCAAGCCACCCAACGGTGTGTGGCGGAGGGCACTTCACGTGCCACTGTCATTACCTCCCTTTCCTGTTCCAGTCGCGTATGGTTCGCGGGAAGAACGACTGTCTGAAAGCCTCCGTGCGCGCTCTAATCTCTCTAATTTTACATTCGTGATCTCCTCGGGAGGTATAAGTAGGGGGAAGCAATATATTCGATACCTCATCCAGAAACGCACCCTCTCGAAACCTGGCGAGCAAGCTACACCGCGATGCAGAGCGCCTCTCTTGCAGAGTCTGCCACTTGAGTTTATTAAACATCTCCGTAACGCTATCACGGTTACCAAATAACCCTGTGACGAAACGCACCGCTCTTCTTTGGATCTTCTCTATCTCCTCCGTCAAACCGATGTGGTACGGATCCCACACTGATGAGCAGTACTCAAGTATAGGTCGAACGAGTGTATTGTAAGCCACCTCCTTTGTTGATGGACTACATTTTCTAAGCACTCTCCCAATGAATCTCAGCCTGGTACCCGCTTTACCAACAATTAATTTTATATGATCATTCCACTTCAAATCGTTCCGCACGCATACTCCCAGATATTTTACAGAAGTAACTGCTACCAGTGTTTGTTCCGCTATCATATAATCATACAATAACGGATCCTTCTTTCTATGTATTCGCAATACATTACATTTGTCTATGTTAAGGGTCAGTTGCCACTCCCTGCACCAAGTGCCTATCCGCTGCAGATCTTCCTGGATTTCGCTACAATTTTCTAATGCTGCAACTTCTCTGTATACTACAGCATCATCCGCGAAAAGCCGCATGGAACTTCCGACACTATCTACTAGGTCATTTATATATATTGTGAAAAGCAATGGTCCCATAACACTCCCCTGTGGCACGCCAGAGGTTACTTTAACGTCTGTAGACGTCTCTCCATTGATAACAACATGCTGTGTTCTGTTTGCTAAAAACTCTTCAATCCAGCCACACAGCTGGTCTGATATTCCGTAGGCTCTTACTTTGTTTATCAGGCGACAGTGCGGAATTGTATCGAACGCCTTCCGGAAGTCAAGAAAAATAGCATCTACCTGGGAGCCTGTATCTAATATTTTCTGGGTCTCATGAACAAATAAAGCGAGTTGGGTCTCACACGATCGCTGTTTCCGGAA
Source organism: Schistocerca americana (assembly GCF_021461395.2). Classification (NCBI taxonomy): domain Eukaryota; kingdom Metazoa; phylum Arthropoda; class Insecta; order Orthoptera; family Acrididae; genus Schistocerca; species Schistocerca americana. Next base: position 956,138,267 of record NC_060119.1, on the reverse strand, counting down.
TCCATGTTGATTCCTACATAGTAGATTCTGGGTTTCCAGAAATGACATGATACGCGAGCAAAAAACATGTTCTAAAATTCTACAAGAGATCGACGTCAGAGATATAGGTCTATAGTTTTGCGCATCTGCTCGACGACCCTTCTGGAAGACTGGGACTACCTGTGCTCTTTTCCAATCATTTGGAACCCTCCGCTCCTCTAGAGACTTGCGGTACACGGCTGTTAGAAGGGGGGCAAGTTCTTTCGCGTACTCTGTGTAGAATCGAATTGGTATCCCATCAGGTCCAGTGGACTTTCCTCTATTGAGTGATTCCAGTTGCTTTTCTATTCCTTGGACACTTATTTCGATGTCAGCCATTTTTTCGTTTGTGCGAGGATTTAGAGAAGGAACTGCAGTGCGGTCTTCCTCTGTGAAACAGCTTTGGAAAAAGGTGTTTAGTATTTCAGCTTTACGCGTGTCATCCTCTGTTTCAATGCCATCATCATCCCGTAGTGTCTGTATATGCTGTTTCGAGCCACTTACTGATTTAACGTAAGACCAGAACTTCCTAGGATTTTCTGTCAAGTCGGTACATAGAATTTTACTTTCGAATTCAATGAACGCTTCACGCATAGCCCTCCTTACGCTAACTTTGACATCGTTTAGCTTCTGTTTGTCTGAGAGGTTTTGGCTGCGTTTAAACTTGGAGTGGAGCTCTCCTTGCTTTCGCAGTAGTTTCCTAACTTTGTTGTTGTACCACGGTGGGTTTTTCCCGTCCCTCACAGTTTTACTCGGCACGTACCTGTCTAAAACGCATTTTACGATTGCCTTGAACTTTTTCCATAAACACTCAACATTGTCAGTGTCGGAACAGAAATTTTCGTTTTGATCTGTTAGGTAGTCTGAAATCTGCCTTCTATTACTCTTGCTAAACAGATAAACCTTCCTCCCTTTTTTTATATTCCTATTAACTTCCATATTCAGGGATGCTGCAACGGCCTTATGATCACTGATTCCCTGTTCTGAACATACAGAGTCGAAAAGTTCGGGTCTGTTTGTTATCAGTAGGTCCAAGATGTTATCTCCACGAGTCGGTTCTCTGTTTAATTGCTCGAGGTAATTTTCGGATAGTGCACTCAGTATAATGTCACTCGATGCTCTGTCCCTACCACCCGTCCTAAACATCTGAGTGTCCCAGTCTATATCTGGTAAATTGAAATCTCCACCTAAGACTATAACATGCTGAGAAAATTTATGTGAAACGTATTCCAAATTTTCTCTCAGTTGTTCTGCCACTAATGCTGCTGAGTCGGGAGGTCGGTAAAAGGAGCCAATTATTAACCTAGTTCGGTTGTTTAGTGTAACCTCCACCCATAATAATTCACAGGAACTATCCACTTCTACTTCACTACAGGATAAACTACTACTAACAGCGATGAACACTCCACCACCGATTGCATGCACTCTATCCTTTCTAAACACCGTCTGTACCTTTGTAAAAATTTCGGCAGAATTTATCTCTGGCTTAAGCCAGCTTTCTGTACCTATAACGATTTCAGCTTCGGTGCTTTCTATCAGCGCTTGAAGTTCCGGTACTTTACCAACGCAGCTTCGACAGTTTACAATTACAATACCGATTGCTGCTTGGTCCCCGCATGTCTTGACTTTGCCCCGCACCCGTTGAGGCTGTTGCCCTTTCTGTACTTGCCCAAGGCCATCTAACCTAAAAAACCGCCCAGCCCACGCCACACAACCCCTGCTACCCGTGTAGCCGCTTGTTGCGTGTAGTGGACTCCTGACCTATCCAGCGGAACCCGAAACCCCACCACCCTATGGCGCAAGTCGAGGAATCTGCAGCCCACACGGTCGCAGAACCGTCTCAGCCTCTGATTCAGACCCTCCACTCGGCTCTGTACCAAAGATCCGCAGTCAGTCCTGTCAACGATGCTGCAGATGGTGAGCTCTGCTTTCATCCCGCTAGCGAGACTGGCAGTCTTCACCAAATCAGATAGCCGCCGGAAGCCAGAGAGGATTTCCTCCGATCCATAGCGACACACATCATTGGTGCCGACATGAGCGACCACCTGCAGATGGGTGCACCCTGTACCCTTCATGGCATCCGGAAGGACCCTTTCCACATCTGGAATGACTCCCCCCGGTATGCACACGGAGTGCACATTGGTTTTCTTCCCCTCTCTTGCTGCCATTTCCCTAAGGGGCCCCATTACGCGCCTGACGTTGGAGCTCCCAACTACTAGTAAGCCCACCCTCTGCAACTGCCCGGATCTTTCAGACTGAGCCACCTCTGGAACAGGACAACCAGCCATGTCAGGCCGAAGATCAGTATCAGCCTGAGACAGAGCCTGAAACCGGTTCGTCAGACAAACTGGAGAGGCTTTCCGTTCAGCCCTCTGGAATGTCTTTCGCCCCCTGCCACACCTTGAAACGACCTCCCACTCTACCACAGGTGAGGGATCAGCCTCAATGTGGGCAGTATCCTGGGCAACCACAGTCGTAGTCCGATCAGGGGATGCGTGGGACGAGCTGGCCGTCCCCGACAAACCCCCATCCGGACCCCCACAGTGATGCCCATTGGCAACAGCCTCAAGCTGTGTGACCGAAGCCAACACTGCCTGAAGCTGGGAGCGAAGGGATGCCAACTCAGCCTGCATCTGAACACAGCAGTTGCAGTCCCTATCCATGCTAAAAACTGTTTTGCAAAAAAAACGTCTGAACTAATCTACAGAGAGCGCAAACAAATCGACAAAATTTAAACGGTTATTAAAATACAAGATTGCCTAGTAAATGCAGTAATGCTGCTACTTGCGCACTGCTGACACTGCTCGGCGGCGGAAGGAGACTAAGCGAAATTACACTATTCAGGTACTAAAACGCTATGCTACACTCTCAAATACTATAAAACGCCCGAAATTTATGAATTAAAAAATGCAAGTACCAAAAACACGCAAAGAAACAAAGAAATTAAGAATTAAACTATGTAACAAACGAGTGAGCTAGGAGTATACGACTTGCTGCTCAGCTGCTTATCCAACGGCGGCAGGGAGCACACTGACTGTGACCAACTGACACTGGCCGTTCAAAACAAAAACAGAAGACAAACGACTACGCGAATTTACACTATTCAGGTACTAAAACGCGATGCTACAACTCTCAAATACTATAATACGTCCGAAATTTATGAATTAAACAATGCAAGTACCAAAAACACGCAAAGAAATTAAGAATTAAACTATGTAACAAACGAGTGAGCTAGGAGTATACGACTTGCTGCTCAGCTGCTTATCCAACGGCGGCAGGAATATAGGTATTTCAAGACAAAGTAACGCACGAAAATAAATGACATACCAATCGTGGTAAGGACATTGTTTCAAAATACACAGTAAGGTTAGACCGCATCGTTTGCATATCTTCCTACTAAGTAAGAAAGAACCATTACAGAAACAGGAAAGTAATGAACGTATATACCATTCTCATGCAATCATGCAAAAGACAACAGCAGTAATGTTGGCTTCACCAGTGAGGCAAAAAAGAGTGATTCTCAACCTACAGTGATAAAAGAAACAAACAGTTTCACTAATAATAATGAAATAAATCAACATAAAAGATATAATTTTCAATAATCAGAGCACATGACGAAAAATAAATAAATGAAGCTGAAACTTCCTGGCAGATTAAAACTGTTTGCCCGACCGAGACTCGAACTCGGGATCTTTGCCTTTCGCGGGCAAGTGCTCTACCAACTGAGCTACCGAAGCACGACTCACGCGCGGTACTCACAGCTTTACTTCTGCCAGTACCTCGTCTCCTACCTTCCAAACTTTACAGAAGCTCTCCTGCGTGTTTCACAGGAGAGCTTCTGTAAAGTTTGGAAGGTAGGAGACGAGGTACTGGCAGAAGTAAAGCTGTGAGTACCGGGCGTGAGTCGTGCTTCGGTAGCTCAGTTGGTAGAGCACTTGCCCGCGAAAGGCAAAGGTCCCGAGTTCGAGTCTCGGTCGGGCACACAGTTTTAATCTGCCAGGAAGTTTCATATCAGCGCACACTCCGCTGCAGAGTGAAAATCTCATTCCAATAAATGAAGCTACCACGCTTACTAAAATTGCACTCAATACGTCTTTGCAAAATGTAAATTCTCGAAACCAAGAGGATAAAACATACAACTATGCAGAGGAGATCATCCTCATTGGAAGTCTTTCAAGGTCTATCTGTTACTTTGATGTCTTGTTCTTAATGTTTTTTATTCTGTATTCAAATGTCAAAATTTATATTGTAGTCCTTGGCTTTTTAAGTTGATTAAATCTGTTTCGGTTTTTTTTTGGTTACTGTTCTCCGTTAAGGGGTCTTACCTTTATCACTACTATTACGAAATTAGATAGTAGGATGTGTTTCATTTCTGCTTTTTTTATTCTTGTGTCTCCCAATCTTCACCCCATTGACTCCTTTGCTCCATGTCCTGATAATGTTCTCCAAAAGCGAGTTAAATAGAAAGGATGGCAGGCCTCCCCCCTGCCTCACTCCTGTCCTGATTTAGAATGGTTCCGAGAACTCTCCCATAATCGTCACTTTGGTTGTTGTATTTGTTAACGTTTCCTGGATTAGATTTCTGATTTTGTTGTCCAGCTTCATTTCTCCCAGTGTATTGAAGAGTGTTTCTCTATCTATGGAGTCGTAGGCCTTCTTGAAGTTGACGAATGTACTTGTGCTGTTCCTGGACTTTCTTATCGTCAGTGCTGTTCTCATGCACCAGATCTGTTCACTGCATTATCTTCCCTTTCTAAACCCTCCTTGATATTCTCCTATTTGCGGATATACTTGAGGCTCTAGACGATTTAACAGAGTTTTTGATACAACTCTGTATGTCACAGGCAGTAGCGAAATTCCTCTGTAGTTTCTAGGGTCTATTTTGCCTCTTTTCTTATGGAAGGGGTGTATTATCGCTGACTTCCATTCTTATGGTATGTTTTCTGTTTCCCAGGTGTTTTTGATGATTTTGTGTACTTTGAGTATGATGCGTTCGTGGTCTAATTTCCAGATTTCCGCAATCAGCCCCTCTTCTCCAGGTGCTCTCTTGTTTTTAAGTGATTTTATTATTTTCACGATCTCCTCGTATCTTGGCGGTTTGGAATCGGGGTTGAGTTCTGGCTTCTCGAATTCTTCGATCTGTATCGCTTTATCACAGTTTAGTAGTGTGTCAAAGTATTACGCTAATACGAGGGTTGGAATTTTAATAGGGGCAACTATTTATTTACAGCTCGTACAAAATAGATACATGTTTCAAAGTTTTACTGACTTTCATAGTAGTCACTAGCATTGTGTATAACCAGTTGCCAGAGATGTGGAAGTCGTAGATACTCTTAGCAGTGCCACTTGTGTTGACAGCTCGAACGGCGCTGTCTATTGCCCGACCAATTTGTAGCAGTACTGAAGCGAATGACGTGAAGTGTTTCCTTCAGTTTAGAAATCGAGTTGAACTTACGTCGGCTTAAGTAGGTGGGATAGCACTTAGCAGCCCCATCTGTCAAACAGATCAGTAGCGGCTTGCACTGTACGTGCTTGAGCATTTTCCCGAAAAATGATGGTCAGGTCCTGCAGAAAGTGTCATCACTTTTGTCTCTATGCTGTTCGTTTTTGGAACACAGCTTACGACCAGCTTATAGACAGAAGTGATGACAGTTTTGTAAGTGTGCGTACTTGCACGCCATCTGCGGGCTTATCTAGCAATTCTTGATTGGCCTTCACAAAAACAAAAATGGTTCAAATGGTTCTGAGCACTATGGGACTTAACTTCTGAGGTCATCAGTCCCCTAGAACTTATAACTACTTAAACCTAACTCACCTAAGGACATCACACACATCCATGCCCGAGGCAGGATTCGAACGTGCGACTGTAGTGGTCGCGCTGTTCCAGACTGTAGTGCCTAGAACCGCTCGGCCACTCGCTAAAACACACAGCTGTTTTTCAGGTAATGGATCTGAATGAGTCACAAATAAGTTTCACGTACTTTGCACACTTCTATATTTGTGTTCTTGGTTTCGACAAGTTACGTTTTGTAACGATGTATAAAGTTACACTCAAGTGAAATTTTAATAGGTGTGGTATGTTTATGTGCTCTGTTTATGGCAAGTTATATCTTCTGTGCTGATTTATTTCACTCTTTTTTATGGTTACCTAACTTCATCACTGAACGCAACAGGGGATCTATAAGTTTATAACATATCCTTGTTTTGAAAACCAATTTGTTTGCCATGATCGCTATGTTGAGAGTATTACTATATTACTAATTTCGGCAATATGTATTGCCATCCTCAGATCTATAAAATGAAAGGATGTAGAGGTTACAGACTTATAGTCATACCTGTATAAAGAAAATGTTATAGGGCATCCATAACAGCTGAAAGACAAAAATTACATATAAAACCGGTCAGTGGTAGTTACATTATACAACGCTTACACCATTCTGTCACATGAGGACTGCATAATATGCTTTAAAATAATAACTCTTATAAAATTCACATCGTATGGATGGACACAATCGAAAGCCTCTCTGGACTAGCTTCCGTATTACTCCAGATCCAGTCGTCAGTTACCCTGTCGATGCCAGCACGACATTACACCACGAAGCGGCAAGGTGTGTCATATGTCCGTCTTGTTCGTACCATTCGTACATGCTTTATGATAGCACCTCTGACATGTCATTGTAATATTTCGCCTTTTTCTGGAATATTTTTATATGGAGTTCTACTTATTAGAAGATTTGTTATTATAAGTTGACTCTGGATAGTATCCGTCGAGATGAACAGAAATGCATAAGAGTTGTTATTTTACATCATACCGTATAGTGCTCATGTTACAGAGTGGTATATGCATTGTAGATGTAACTAGCACTGTTGGGTTTGATGGAAGTTCAGTTTTTGTCATTGAACTGTTGTATATGCTCTGCTACGTTGTTTTGAGCTGTTGTATATGCTCTGCTACGGTGTTTTTATATAGATATGATTGTAAGTCTGCAGCCTCGACATGTTTTCCTTTATACATCTGGGTATGGTCGAAACTAGTAATCGAAGTGTCAACATATCGATCCTGGCAACCAAATTTGTTTTCTAAAAGAGACTGTAGTACCATTTTTATTTCATTGGCATAGCCAACAAACTACTGATATTGTCTCTTACATTAGAATCACGTAAATTTCACTATTGCTTCCCTATTTTTGTAATGCCACAAAACTGATTGTGGCTCACTTTCATCTGATAGCTACTTTTCCTTTCTTACTTATTAGCAAGATATGAAAACGATACGGTCTAAACCTACCGTGTATATTGCCACAGGTCTTTACCATGATTCCTATGTCCTTAATTTATCTTGAAATATGTATATTCATGCTGACTACGTAAGTCAATTTTACCTAAAACAGTTTTTTGTTTCTGGTCGTTCATTTAGATCAAAGGATGGTTGTAAGAACAACCGAAAGTAGTTAACAAATTTAATGTTGTACATTGTTTGCGATCTAGACAATCAAATGATCTTGTAAGTATTTTAAAAAAATTAAGAAAGTATTGTGTAAGAAGTTTTGTGACGGGTTTGGTTTCCTGTTTCACCTTCCAGTTACACCGCAGAAATATTCTCTACGAGAAAATTCCACAGCGCCGTCTACATTTCCTGTTCGGGGAGGCTCTGCAAAATTCTCTCTCAAGATGGATGCTCGTGAAGTTGTGTAATTCTGCTTCTCCCAGAACAAACGCCAAGTGAAATGAAATAACCGCAGAGCTTTTTTTCATTTCTCTGTCCTCTTGCGAGCCTTATTCATCACTTGCTATTATATTTCAGTATAATGGCCAAGATTCCCCGACTATATTGAAATATTTATCACAGCTATCTTCGCAAGGCTGAAAATCTATTCTGAAACCGAGCAGAAAGGATACGAACAGAGACTGTGAGGGCTATTACGATTTCTTATTAGGAATAATTTATCGACTGCTACCCACGAATTACCATTTCAGTTCACGGAATCTCCTGGCAGCCGACATAAAATGGTAATGAGCTCGAATACTTGAGAGCTGAATCAAACGTAAACAGTGACCATTTCTTAGCTGCACTCGTGGTTTCGTAGGTGGTGCTAAAGCTTCAAACTGTGCCTACTAACAGTGTACAGCAACAATTACACGCAATCGAAAGCGAGTACGCCTGCGACCTTAAGTCAACAGCAGTACGTGAAACTACATTTTCATGTCCTCGCGTGTGTCACTGATGTTATCCACGACATTTCATTGATGAAAACTGTGTTATTACTCCAGAAATAAAGGGAAGATCAAAAATTAATCGTAAAAGGGTAATTATTCGATACTATTTTTAACAAAACAACCGATATAATCTAAAACTCGTAGCCCGAAGGTAACCATACCAGAGCTGGAAAACACATTTAGCATTAGAAAACGACAAGAACTGAAATTACAAACTTCAGCCTTTCACTCAAATAAGGTACTCGTATGCCTATAGGGACGTAATAGTGGTCTACTTCTGCGAATACAGTTAGTTGTCCTCAACAGTTGCAGCAGTGTAGAAAGCACGGAAGAAGGTACAAAGAAACTTGGATGAAAGTGTTAATTTTAATATCACTCCACATATTTCTAAGCCTGCGAGGGACGGTTTGTCGGGGGAAAAATATTTTTTTCTGGACTTCAGTCTGAAAAGCGATGCGGGCACTGTAGTAGGCTACACGAGCGTAAACATTCCGTGGATATTTAGGAAGATGTTCTGAACGGTGTAGGAACTGTTATACTAAATACGTTCGCTGCCTTGGACTGACGGGCTAGATGCTGTCCAGATTCGACAACGGAGAGATGATACGAAATTTACAAAATCTAACTATCAGTAGTGGGCCTTCATGGTGGACAGAAGGTCTACGATGCAACGAATTGTGTGTGTCGTTTTACAGCAGAGCTGTCGATAGTGATAGCCGATCAGCTAATTTTCTTCTTTTTTTCTTTGCTTTTGTTTGTAAGGTCGTAACATCATTTCTAGAAGCTAACAATTTTCTGGAGGAGGTGTTGATCGAAGAAACGCTTTATGTGACGCTAATTAAAATGAGAGTGAACCATATGATCAACGTAAAAATTGGAGTTTGTAAATGTGGCATTATGTTTTGAGTTTCACATCTTTGAAATGTTTTCACAAAATTTTTTGTTTATTTAAATTGTGAAGGATGTTCAAAGAAGCATCTTGGAGATCTAGTAGAGCATTTTATGGAAACTGGAAATTTTTGGTAAAGCCTAATGGGACCAAACTGCTGAGGTCATCGGTCTCTAAGCTTACGCACTACTTAATCTAACTTAAGCTAACTTACGCTAAGAATCACACACACACCCATGCCCGAGGAGGACTCGAACCTCCGGCGGTGGGAGCCGCCCTGACAGCGACAAGACGCCTCAGACTGCACGGCTAGCATTTTATGTTTCTGGTCTTGTAGTTGGAACTAGGATCTCTCTAAAAGTGGGGGTAAGCTGACATTTGCAGTTTTGTCTCATGTGTCAAGTTGAGAGTGGCGACCATTTCCCAAGACCAAACTATATATATATATATATATATATATATATATATATATATATATATATATATATATAGGCAGCGAGTTGAGAAGGGTCAGCCAACCGGCTTTTCGTTGAAATTAAATGATCTAGTTACTCCACTTAGTACGATGGCACGTGTTGTTTAGGTCTCGAGGACTACATTATGGTACCGAAGTACAAAAGCAAATTTTTAAAAAAAAACTCACATAATTCGTAAAATTAAAACCACTATCCAGTGAACCACTATCCAATAAATCTGCGCAGATATGTAGAAAGGAAATCAATAACGACGTAAGGGGCTCCGGAACGCCCTATACTTGCAATGTTAAAATAACGCTTATAAATTACATCTTTCCTCACAAAGTATTTGAGGTAGGAAGTTGAACTTTTTACAGATTATTTGTTGAAATATGGGCTACAACTTAACACAGGGATTTTACAAAATTTTAGTTCAGTTATTAAAGATGATTTTTTTTCAATTGTAATGAAAATTTACAACATTTTTTTGCAATTTTTTATTTATATATTCTAAAATGTACAGTTTTTTGGAAAAAGGCTGTGTTAAATTATGCAGAAGGTACTGTGTAACATTTACTGAAAGTTTGAAACAAATATGTTTGGAAGATCCTTAGAAAACATGTAATTAGTATGAGAAAATAAAAGTTTTGGGAATCGAGCGACAAAGATTGGATTAACTTTTTAGTGCATTCATCCTCTGCAAACTTCTCCTCCAGCTTCCTCTTGTTCCTCCTCCTGTTTACTCTTGCTTGTTTTTCTAGACTCTTTACAGCCCTGTCTGCAGCCCGAAGGCGATTCTTGTCTAAAGCAAGCATCGCTCGTTGTTGTGTTCGTAGATTTTGCTACCATATTCTTCAGTTGCAGTTACTACAACACTGTTCCAAAAGGTGGTCATGTATGAACACTTATCACATTTCAGTTGTATTTCACTAGCAAGTCCTACGTGCTTTATTATGGAGAGTTCCAGACTAACTTCACTACAATGAATACATCTTACACAGTTTGAAAAAATTCCTTTGAGAACCGACATATCAAATATTTCATTCACATCCGATTCGCCCATAAAACATTCATAGTTTTCACTCATTGAACCAAGCTTCTTCTGTGAAGTATTTCCTTTCCCACTTTGACTGCTATGGGCAGGTGTACTTGAGAGGTTAGGTTCACTCACTTGGTTATCGTCTTTATTGTTTACAGTAATAACACATACCTTTGGCTTTCCAACATTTCTCCTTTTCTTAAAAGCCTTCAGAGGATTTCTAATAACTTTACTTTTACTCATTATTATACTTCAACAAAACAGAGACTCAAGAAACAGAATTAACTACGAATATTTTCGAGATAACGACAGAGTAAATAAACATGAAACAATCGACAATCACACCAGCGATATATATTGAACCATCACAGGTTAGCCACAACACATACTTTATCTCACCTGATGCACACGGACGTTAATAATAACACCATTTGACAGCAGTTTAACAGCGCCACAGTGGGTCACGCCCATGTAGAACACATTTCAAAAAAAATTTAAAAATAGTTGTAGTCTTCGGAATTGAATAAATTATATATCTATTAAAAGGTAATAGTCTGCAGATTCAGAAAACGCAAAAAAGTAAAAATTGAACTTTTCATGATTTTGAGCCTTTCCGGAGCCCCTTAAGTGCCAAAAACCTGTTTTGAGCTAGACTAAAAACCAAGGTAAGTGCCGTTGCTTACAACCTGAGAAGCGTAATAAGCGCTGTCATCATTTCTAATAGTGTATATAAGGCCCGAAATATAGCATGACTTGATCGTACCATGTAAGGGGGATATAGCATGAGTGGTATGCGTCGACCAGCTGATGGGGCTACAGCGGGCTAAGTGACACTAAGATTTGCAGCGTGTGACAGGGATTTTGCCCAGACTGAAGAACCTAAGAGGCTGAAAGAATGTCACAGTGTCAAAGCGATGTTGTTCGGACGTGGAGGAGGTAAAAGAGACAGGAACTGTCGATGACATGCCTCGCTCAGGCTGCCCTAGGGCTGCTTCTGCAATGGATGACCGCTACCTCTGACTGATAGTGCAACCATATCGGCGTCATATTGGCGAGGCATTCGTCTTCTTGGACGACATTTCGCGCCCCTATCGTGCACATCTTGCGAATGACTTTCTTCGGGATAACGACATCGATCAACTCCAAAATTGTTCAATTGTGTGTGAATTCCTAAGGGACCAAACTGCTTAGGCATCGGTCCCTAGACTTACACGCTACTTAAACTAACTTATGCTAAGAACAACACACTCACCTATGCCGGAGGGAGGACTCGAACTTCCGGCGGGAGGGGCAATCGATCAACTAGAGTGGCTAGCATGTTCTCCAGACATGAACCCTATCGAACACGCCTGGGATAGATTGAAAAGAACTGTTTATGGACGAAGTGACCCACCAACCACTCTGAGTGATCTACAACGAATCGCCGTTGAGGAGTGGGACAATTTGGACCAACTGTGCCTAGGTGAACTTGTGGATAGTGTGCCACGACGAATACAGGCATACAACAATGCAAGGGGTATTAGAGGTACTGCCGTGTACAGCAATCTGGACCACCACCTCTGAAGGTCTCGCTTTATGGTGGTACATCATGCAATTTGTGATTTTCAGGAGCACTAAAAGGGGCGGAAATGATGTTTGTGTTGATCTCTATTCCAATTTTCTGTACAGGTTCCAGAACTCTTGGAACCGAGGTGATACAAAACGTTTTCTATGTGTGTATAATAAAGAACTTTGATTTACCGTGACAACAGTTTAAAAAGCTGAGAGGATAAAGAAGCTGCAACAGATACTGCCGTATCTGAAAGTAGTTACAAGAGAATTTTTTTCGAACACTTAAGCAATAATAAAATTGATTTGTGCTATATAAAATCAAAAGAAGGATTAAAAATAATTTAATCACAGGACAGTGTATCTGTAAAATGTATCTGTAAAATATTTATCATTAACAAAACTGATATAGGCTTCAGATTTCTTTCATTGACACTTACATTGTTTTTGCCAATACCTGTATGACATCATGCACGTACTGCGCTTTTCAAAATAAAGTATTTATTTTCGTTGATAAACGGAAGGGAGCTTAAAAAATTGCAATAGTTGTGTGAGTCTTACTATAGATAGCAAATAAAATATATTGATGAGTTATCTTTATTAAAATATTTTTGTCAAAATGAGAAGTAACTGATAGCTCGGAATCAGTCTTTTGCCACGTAGCCCGTTTCTGACTTCCGCTCTACATATGTTGCGCAAATAACTGACGATGGTCGAAGTAGAGAGGATATAAAATGTAGACTGGCAATGGCAAGGAAAGCGTTTCTGAAGAAGAAAAATTTGTTAACATCGTGTATAGATTTAAATGTCAGGAAGTCGTTTCTGACAGTATTTGTATGGAGTGTAGCCATGTATGGAAGTGAAACGTGGACGATAAATACTTTAGACAAGAAGAGAATAGAAGCTTTCTAAATGTGGTGCTACACAAGAATTCTGAAGATTAGATGGGTAGATCACATAACTAATGAGGAGGTACTGAATAGAATTGGGGAGAAGAGCAGCTTGTGGCACAACTTGACTAGAAGAAGGGATCGGTTGGTAGGACATGTTCTTAGACATCGAGGGATCACCAATTTAGTATTGGAGGGCAGCGTAGAGGGTAAAAATCGTAGAGGGAGACGAAGAGACGAATACACTAAGCAGATTCAGAAGGATGTAGGCTGCAGTAGGTACTGGGAGATGAAGAAGCTTTCACAGGATAGAGTAGCATGGAGAGCTGCATCAAACTAGTCTCAGGACTGAAGACCACAACAACAACAACATATGTTGCGCAGTGTCTCCAGTATGACCGTCGCTCTTTTCAGTTCTGAGTGTGCTACGAGTACGTAAACATTCCTAGAACAATAGTCTCCCACCAACTGTGAAGTGCGTGCTGTCTTTCGATTTCTTCATGCTGAAGCATTCCACCTGTGTTCAGGGAGCCCACATAACGCAACTGTTATGCGTGACACAAGTGTGCCGATGGTGCAGGAAATTTGAAGGAGGACGCACAGACGTTCATGATGCAGGCGGTCAGGGAAGGTCTTATCAACCGAAGATCTTGTTCAGCGAGTGGATTAGGCGATTGGAGAAAATCGTTTACGAAGGGTAATTAAGAACAAAATAAGAGTAATGTTCCTTCATGACGATACTCGGCCTCACATTCCAAATGCCACAAAAAGATTCCTGCAGGAAGTGTTTGATTACCCCTTCCGTCTATACAGCCCGTTCTTGGCTACCTCTAATTTTCATCTATCTGCTCACATAACAACTGTATACGAATACAGTAATTTGGCTCATATAATGAGCTGCAGACCAGCGTAGAAAACTGACAGGAAGCAAAGGCGGCTGCCTTCTATCTAGAGGGTACTAAAAAGTTGGTACAACGCTATGATACATGTCTAACTCGGAGTGGTGATTATGCAGAGAAGTAGCTGGAAGATGTAGCTAAATGTTGAAAATAAAATATTTTTGATTTTCGATGTAGAGTCCTTCTAGCTACCGGTCGGATCGTACAAAGATAATCCTTGTACTTTCACTACTTCGTGCAGTTAGCAAGAGTAGAAGAAACATTTTCTAATGTACCTACCGCTTGCGATTAAAGTGCAGCTACTCACGGAGATCCAGTGCTTGCTTTTGCGCAAGCAGTATTTGGTTTGAAAGTGATACGTTACCTCAGAAAATTATTCCATAAGTCATTAATGAGTAGAAATATGCAAAACACGTTAATATGTTGATTTGCTTGCTCACAGAACTATCAATTATACGAAGAGCAAAAGTTATTGGGCAGAACTTGCTGAAATGTTGCTTCCAGGTTAATTCTCATCAGTATGTACAATCAGGTAAAAAGACGGGTGCTAGTAGATATCCTTGGGTAACAGAAGAAATATTGAATTTAATTGATGAAAGTAGAAAATATAAAAATGCAGTAAATGAAGCAGGCAAAAAGGAAAACAAACGTCTCAAAAATGAGATCGACAGGAAGTGCAAAATGGCTAAGAAGGGATGGCTAGAGGACAAATGTAAGGATGTAGAGGCTTATCTCACTAGGAGTAAGATAGATACTGCCTACAGGAAAATTAAAGAGACATTTAGAGAAAAGAGAGCCACTTGTATGAATATCAAGAGCTCAGATGGAAACCCAGTTCTAAGCAAAGAAGTGAAAGCAGGAAGGTGGAAGGAGTATATAGAGGGTCTATACAAGGGCGATGTACTTGAGGACAATATTATGTAAATGGAAGAGGATGTAGATGAAGTTGAAATGGGAGATACTGTGTGAAGAGTTTGACAGGGCACTGAAAGACCTGAGTCGAAACAAGGCCCCGCGAGTAGACAACATTCCATTAGAACTACTGACGGCCTTGGGAGAGCCAGTCCTGGCAAAACTCTACCATCTGGTCAGAGAGATGTATGAGACAGGCGAAATTCCCTCAGACTTCAAGAAGAATAGAATAATTCCAATCCCAAATAAAGCAGGTGTTGACAGATGTGAAAATTACCGAACTATCAGTTTAATAAGTCACAGCTGCAAAATAGTAACGCAGAATCTTTACAGACGAATGGAAAAACTGGTAGAAACCGTCCCCGGTGAAGATCAGTTTGGATTCCGTAGAAATATTGGAACACGTGAGGCAATACTGACCTTACGACTTATCTTAGAAGAAAGATTAAGGAAAGGCAAACCTACGTTTCTAGCATTTGTAGGCTTAGAGAAATCTTTTGACAATGTTGACTGGAATACTCTCTTTCAAATTCTAAAGTTGGCAGGGGTAAAATACAGGGAGCGAAAGGCTATTTACAATTTGTACAGAAACCAGATAGCAGTTATAAGAGCCGAGGGGCATGAAAGGGAAGCAGTGGTTAGGAAGGGAGTTTGACAGGGCTGTAGCATCTCCTCAATGTTTTTCAATCTGCATATTGAGCAAGCAGTAAAGGAAACAAAAGAAAAATTCGGAGTAGGTATTAAAATCCATGGAGAAGAAATAAAAAGCTTGAGGTTCGCCGATGACATTGTAATTCTGTCAGAGACAGCAAAGGACTTGGAAGAGCAATTGAACGGAATGGACAGTGTCTTGAAAGGAGAATATAACATGAACATCAAGGAAAGCAAAACGAGGATAATGGAATATAGTCGAATTAAGTCGGGTGATGACGCGGGAATTAGACTAGGAAATGAGACACTTAAAGTAGTAATGAAGTTTTGCTGTTTAGGGAGAAAAATAACTGATGATGGTCGAAGTAGAGAGGGTATAAAATGTGTACTGGAAATGCCAAGGAAAGCGTTTCTGAAGAAGAGAAGAGTATAGATTTAAGTGTCAGGAAGTCGTTTCTGAAAGTATTTGTATGGACAATTAATAGTTTGGACAAGAAGAGAATAGAAGCTTTCGAAATGTGGTGTTACAGAAGAATGCTGAAGGCTAGATGGGTGTATCACATAACTAATGAGGAGGTATTGAATAGAATTGGGGAGATGGGGAGTTTGTAGCACAACTTGACAAGAAGAAGGGACCGGTTGGTAGGAAATGTTCTTAGGCATCAAGGGATCACAAATTTAGCATTGGAGAACAGCGTGGACGGCAAAAATCGTAGAGGGAGACCAAGAGATGAACACACTAAGCAGATTCAGAAGGATGTAGGTTGCAGTAAGTACTGGGAGATGAAGAAGCTTGCACAGGATAGAGTAGCATGGAGAGCTGCATCAAATCAGTCTCAGGACTGAAGACCACATCAACAACAACAAGTGCAATCAGAAATATGGAACAATCCACCCTTTTTAAAGTAACTCTCTTTCACGTGTTGCATTGATATCTGCATTCTCTTTGTTGTATAGAGCAAACTGTGCTTTCTTAATAGAGGGTGCCAAAAGAAAACTTAATGATTCTGTGGGAAATTTGTTAACAGTCTCTTTCGCTGCTTTCTCTCTTATAGTCTTCATTACAGCACTTAATAAATGTCGAGATTCTCACTACTGCTTCCGATTTGTATAACTGCGTTACCAAAGAGAACGTGCACACCCGACCGAGTGACAATTTGACTAACAAATACAAAGTCTACAAACTAAACTATGTGAGCTTAAGTACAGTCGTATACAGAGAGAGTCACGCAGCAAGTGAGTCATGTAGACTGCGTCTTTGAACTCAGTATTCTACCCGTCGACTGCGTTCATGGCCTTTCCACAGAATGAGCTGTTGTCAAGTAAGCTAACTTAGATAGTCGTTGCTTGAGACAAGCGTACACGTGTTTGTCTATGACAATTAATTTTCTTCCGGCACTGTTCCTTGAGAAAGACTACCAGACAGTGCTTAATTTCTAAAATTTAGATGCTGGAATGTACCTCTTCAACTGTTAGAATCCCCAGCCATAAAATGCGCAAGCTATAAATCGTACGACGAGAAACCATTGTTACAAAAAGCTGTTGTGAAATTCAGAGTCGCAGAATCCACCATTACGCGGTACATTTCAAATTATTTCAACTCCGCGCAAGACGCGCAACTTGGAGTGAAATATTTAAACATTTTTTCTTCCAGCACTGTAACTGACTAGAATATTATCTTTTCAAACTGTTTTTTTTCGGTTGATTGATTAAAAACAGCGCAGATGGGCTTTGCCCTGAACTTCCGTAGTAGCATAGAATCTTATTTAGAGGATTCGAATGTTTTCGTGAGTTAAAATCGTTTACAACAGGAAATTATATTAGAAACATCACTATTTTCAGCTTATTTAAAGCAAGTAACAATTATTTATTCTTGATTATATTACAAGCTTTATTATTCTCTCCAATGTATGTATGAAGGTTGCACAGAAGGTAATGCACCGAATTTTTTTTCTTCAACAATTCTTTATTGAACATAATGAGAATTACACATACGAAAGAGTGGAGTTTTATCTACGCACCCTATTTTTTCACGAAATCTCCATCCCGTTCTATTGCCTTCCTCCAGCGCAAAACAAGGGCATGTATGCCCTGTCGGTACCAGTCCTTGTTCTGGTGGCGGAGCCATTGCTTCACTGTGTGAACCACCTGCTCATTGTCCTCAAAATGCCTTCCACGAATGGCATCTTTTAATGGCGAATGACAACATCCACTCACTGCAACATGTCAGGTGTGACACACCGAGCGAGGTGGCGCAGTGGTTAAACACTGGACTCGCATTCGGGAGGACGACGGTTCAATCCCGCGTCCGGCCATCCTGATTTAGGTTTTCCGTGATTTCCCTAAATCGCTCCAGGCCAATGCCGGGATGGTTCCTTTCAAAGGGCACGGCCGACTTCCTTCCCCGTCCTTCCCTAATACGATGGGACCGATGACCTCGCTGTCTGGTCTCCTTCCCCAAAAACAACCCAACTCAGGTGTGACAGTCGTGGACGGTCTCCCCGACCGCTGAAAACCGTGGAGCTCCACCGAACCGCCTTCTGACGACCTCACCCTCCGTGCTCAGCAACTAACTATGCTTCTGTCGACAGCAGATGCTCCACACACCTTGCACAAGCGTTTGTGAGTATTCCCCACAGTTTCTTTCTCTGCAGTGACAAATTCAATGACGGTACGTTGCTTGTAACGTTCATCGCCTACAGACGCCATTTTGAAACTGTCCTCCAGTTACGCTATCTGTCGGAAGTGACGGAAACATGGCGCGCTTTATCAAGAGACTTCGAATAATACATACCTAGCGTTTCGCATTCGTATCAACTGTTTTCAGCTGAGGAAACAAAATGCGATGCATTACTTTCTGGCAACCGTCGCATATTACGCACCAGTGTAAAAATAATCCCGCTCTATTAATGGAAGACATTATTCCTATATGAAGACTTAGTCTCATGAATAAGAGATAATATTAATATTTATTTTAGTAAAGTTTGAAGATTATTTTTCAAACAATAAAGTAAAAATTGAATCATATCCAGAAATAGGAGAGAAAGTATCCATGATTAATCGTTTTTCGTGTCTAGCTTTACTTTTTTATTGACAGTTCAAGCACGTCATAAAACTAAACAGTTGCAAGCTCCATCTGAATATCTATTTGTGATGTTCTTACTGCTTCGGCCATTGGGACCACTATAATATCTAATTTTCTAGGCAATTGCATCTTGTCATTTCTTGCTCTACTATGTCGTTGTAGTTTTATGTAGATAGATAGGTAGCCTAGATGCGATGGAGGAGCGGGGAGGGAGCAGGGTGGAGCGAGAGCATGCACTGAGCGAGGGGCAGCTTCAAGAGAGGAAGCGCTGCAGGTGACAAGACAGGCGGAGGACGACAATAGTGGGCTCGCGGCTGCCGCCGAGTGCTTACGAGGACTCGGGCCGCCTCAACGCAATTCCAGGAATGCAGCAGCCGCGGACCGGGTCGCCGTTGTCGCTCCCCGCATCACAGCCGGCGGCGGATCCAGTGACACAATGTGCTGGGAGGAGTGGGCGGTGGAGGAGGAGGAGGAGGAGGAGGGCACGGGGGGACGGGGAGCTGGGGTGGGGACAGGCGCCGCCGGAGGAGCAGATTACGCGATCCACGCCCGCCGGCTGCGCGACGTCTCCCGTCCAATATCGCTCAACGCGCTTGCCGCTCCGCAAACACTGTGTTTGGGTCCGGCGAGCCACCACTATGCAAACGATAATCGACTCCAGAAGCGGACGCCGTCCCCAATTGTAATAGGTTCTCTGCACGACATCTACATGGCTTCGACCTGACATTGCCCCGTTAATTCCCCCATATCGAATCCAGTCTCCACTGTCACTTGTTACAAATGATATGATCAATATACAGGGTGAATCATCTGAAACTTTCACCGAAAATACTTCGGAAATGGGAAGTGCTATTGATGTGCTGTTTTCACAGAATGGATTGGCTGTCAGGGGTCTTATTGTTAGCTAATATACCGATGAAAAACAGTTCGGAGTATGTATTAAAATCAATGGAGAAGAAATAAAAACTTTGAGGTTCACCGATGACATTGTAATTGTGTCAGAGACAGCAAAGGACTTGGAAGAGCAGTTGAACGGAATGGACAGTGTCTTGAAAGGAGGATATAAGATGAACATCAACAAAAGCAAAACGAGGATAATGGAATGTAGTAGAATTAAGTCGGATGATGCTGCAGGAAATACATTAGCAAATGAGACACTTAAAGTAGTAAAGGGGTTTTGCTATTTGGGGAGCAAAATAACTGATGACGGTCAAAGTAGAGAGGATATAAATTGTAGACTGGCAATGACAAGGAATGCTTTTCTGAAGAAGAGAAATTTGTTAACATCGAGTATAGATTTAAGTTTCAGGAAGTCGTTTCTGAAAGTATTTGTATGGAGTATAGCCATGTGTGGAAGTGAAACGTCTACGATAAATACTTTAGACAAGAAGAGAATAGAAGCTTTCGAAATGTGGTGCTACACAAGAATGCTGAAGATTAGATGGGTAGATCACATAACTAATGAGGAGGTATTGAATAGAATTGGGGAGGAGTTTGTGGCACAACTTGACTAGAAGAAGGGACCGGTTGGTAGGAAATGTTCTTAGGCATCAAGGGATCACAAATTTAGCATTGGAGAACAGCGTGGACGGTAAAAATCGTAGAGGGAGACCAAGAGATGAATACACTAAGCAGATTCAGAAGGATGTAGGTTGCAGTGGGTACTGGGAGATGAAGAAGCTTGCACAGGATAGAGTAGCATGGAGAGCTGCATCAAACCAGTCTCAGGACTGAAGACCACAACAACAACAACAATAATACTTACAAAGTGTATTTTTTGTGCAGACACATATTTTTTAAATGAAACCAAGGATATTGACATTAACAAACTAAAAGTAGGGTACATTAGAATATCAGTAGTGTTTGTTGCATGATTCTTGTGCGAGTCCTGTACGAGATATCGTTTCTTGGAAAGTTCCCCCACCGATACATGTACAATACCTGTGGTAGCTGACACTAAAAAAACAACACAAGTGCGTACACTAGTTATGTGGATTCTGACCAGTAACGAGCCAAGTGACTGTCATAGGTCATATTCAGAATGGCCAACGGCAGCTGCAATACGCGATACCAGTCGGATATGGAACGACTGCTGTACACGTGCTAGCATTTCAGCGGAGATTTCTGAGCAGGCTGCAGTAAAACATCGTTGCATATCTTGGGGCGTATTTGGCATACAGCGAATTGCAGCTTTCCCCAAAGAAAAGAGTATACTGGTGTCAAATCTTGGGAACGGGCCAGCCAAGATACAGGCCCTGTGCGTCACATCCAACCATTTGGAGGTCATTCGTAAAGACATGTTCGAGTATTTCGTTCACTATAGGCTGTACAGTCAATATGTTGGTTCCTTCAGCTCCATCTAGTCTGCACAGGAACGTCTTCAAGCATCCGTGGAAGATGGCCTTGCCAGAGGCTGCAACACTTGTGCGCGTTCAGTGTTCTGTCTACGACAAACAGCACCGTGAGCTGATGGTTCACTCCATACACAACACGTTTACACTCCATGGAAACACGAATTGCCAACAGACCAATAGCGTATGTTTCATCAGTTTACCTGGTCGTGGTTGGTAAACGTGGCTTCATCACTAAACAAGATAGATGATACATCTTCGGTAGCTGTTGTTGTTGTTTTGAGGGAGGAGACCAGACAGCGAGGTCATCGGTCTGATCGGATTGGGGAAGGATGAGGAAGGACGTCGGCCGTGCCCTTTCAAAGGAATCATCCTGGCATTTGCCTTGCCTGGAGCGATTTAGGGAAATCACGGAAAACCTAAATCAGGATGGCCGGACGCGTGATTGAACCATCGTCCTCCCGAATGCGAGTCCATTGTGCTAACCACTGCGCCACCTCGCTCGGTCTTGGGTAGCATCTCTTAACGCCCATGTACAGGAGATAAGCGATTCTCATAGTCGTTTCCATCCAGCTCTAGATGTAGAGAGATGTGATAGGCATGGAACCTATGTCAGTACACAATGCATAGGACACTTGCCTCAGTCGTACCACAACCTCATGCAGGAGCTAACGTGTGGGTCAACTGTAACTGCAGCAAGTACGTTAATCTTCCCCTCTTATACCGTCAATTATTTCCTTCTATTACGTTGTCTAGGTGTTACACTACTACTTTCACGTAACTGAGAGAAGAGGTTGATAAATAATAGCTGAGATGGTTGACATCTACTGGAATATGTTACCGGGTACACTGTACGAGATCGAACTGCTTTCTTCCTATATTCTCCGCACACCATAAGCTTACTATTATTTTCTGCGTTGGTAAATCCCATCGTCCACTCACGACCTACTGCTTGGACTGACACACACTAACTGACTATCAAGTCGTTACGCACTCAAGGAATACAAACTCACGTTGCAAGCAAACATTACAACTTCGAACGTAGCAACTACGTACGTTGAATGGCACAAACAAGTGTCGGTGTGGAAACTTTTCAAAATACGATATCTCGTAATCGATTCGGACTAGAATACTGCAACAAACACCACTGAAATTATATCCTACATTTAGTTTGTTAATATTAATAGGTATGGTTCCATTTAAAATACGTATGTTTACACAAAAGATACACTTTCTAACTGTACTTACAATGTTTTTATTGGATAACAATACGAGCCCCTCACTGCTAATCCATTTTATGAAAACCTCACATCGGCTGGTCCTGGCGGAAGTTCGAGTCCTCCCTGGGGCATGGGTGTGTGTGTTTGTCCTTAGGGTAATTTAGGGTGTAAGCTTAGGGACTGATGACCTTAGCAGTTAAGTCCCATCAGATTTCACACATATTTGAACAACAAAACCTCACATCAACAGCGCTTTCCATTTCCACACTATTTGCGGAGCAAGTTGTAGGTGATTCACTCTATATATGTGTTGCCTCTTCTTTCAGACGTGACACCATGTTGGTCCCGCAGCCACTATGAATTAAGAAACGAAGGAACTAAAAATTTGTGGCAGACTGAGATTCAGACTCGGGCCTCCTGCTTATCAGGCTGGCTATATATAAATATAAAATTAATCCGAGACGGACAATGATCTCTTCAGCACAGATGCACACCGAGCTCGAACTCTTACGGGAATCAGTGAAATGCCTCAAATAATGTGGATAGTGGCCAAGTGGCAATACATTAGTATTCTGTGGATAAGTTGAGGCGATGGAAGGCATGCTAGGATAGTCCGTGCAGTGGCAATGACCACTGTACCCCCCTCCTCCACCGCCCCCTCCCCCCCCCCCCCCTCCCGTAGCTTAGTGGTCAGTGTGGCTTTGTCGGCTGACAGAGCAGACGTGCTGTGTGTTTCCGCTTGCAGCGCAGGCACGCTCGCCTTGTTTACTTCCCTCGGCCGACACTAACGTGATTCCGGAGCGTGATAAGTTCGTAGGGAATCAGTGCGAAAAATCAACATTGAGATTCGCTTTCAGAAACGACTGTGCTAGACCAGAAGCACTCGATGTCGAGCACTTTTTAAGGGTAAAGGTCGAGATCCCCGCTGCCGACGTCGGCCTCCACTTTTCTCTTGCAAATAACACGATTTTCATTAAACTTATTAACGACACCACATGCGACAGCGTTCTTCGAGACATGCAAAAGGACTACGCTTCTGCCATGCGGATGGAAATGTTGGCAACGTCAAGGATGCACGTGTGTGACTGGTACTGCGGACTATACGCATATTCGAACTACCCTTCGAACTCGCAGCGGCAGCCGTCGTGGCGGTACAGTACACGAACACATTACGGAAAAGTAGACCCAGTTTAAGACGTATCCAGTAGTCAAAGGAGTACGCCAGGTGCACTTTAAACTCCGACGTTACGTACCATCATTCCTCCAAGTAGGAGGCTGCCGGCCTGTAATTATTTATGACGGCCTGCCAAAAAAGTGTTCCGGATGCGAGAAGGAGATCACTTACATTCCAAGTGGCTCCAACATTGGTTCACACAACTTCCACCGCAGGCTGTGGTATCTCCACCGACGTCGACAATCCTCCAGTCCTAACTTATGCGACAGCACTCACTATGTCTCCATCCGTTCAGACGCAACAGACCTACCTTGCAGTACCGGAACCACCCTCTGACGACCGGCACCGGCCGATCAACCAGACTGGCCAAAGGCAGAACTCCGTCCGAAGCCATAGATACCACCGGACACTGCGCGCACCGCCGAAAGCAGAATGGCAATCGACACACTTGACGTACCAACGGAAGCCTTTGTGCTGTCGAGGCAGTAGCCAGTGTCATCGTCCGACACCGAAGGTCACACACATGGACAGCGTTTTCCGAAGCGCTGAAACCAACCACGTCACAACACGGCAACTGGCACTCGCAGGAGGAAGAAGAACTGATCCTGCAGGACGCCGACCACGAGGCTGACACCATTGTCACTGACTCCATCCCTGAAAAACGGACGGCGGGGCGTGCGAAGTCCGTCTACCAGTCCTCTTCAGCGTACAGTGATCAACAAGAAGGTTCCAATGCAGGCTTCGAAGCCCATCGGTCCTTCCCTACTAACTACCATTACCTTATGAAACATGAACAGACTTCCTCCGAGGACATCGAGACTGAGCAGGACCCCGATACTGGGCCTGTTGATGTCTGCAGGGTGTGACGTCGCTTGAGACGTCCGCTTTTCACTATCGTCACCATGGATAACCCTGCCCAACTATCGTACCTCCAGGCTTACCGTCAGACCACGATGAATATAAGCTCTCCTGCGAAGATCCAAATTCTGAGAGAAACAATACGAGCGACAGGAGTCCACTTCGCATACATGTACGAACGACTGTACTCCTGAACTTTCATGGCTAGGCAACGTACGCAACGACTGGTGGTCCCTCTTCACTAGCGTGGCGATTTCAGTTCGTCACGGAATCGAAGTCACCGACGTCACGTATCGGCGCTTTGCGCGAGGATTAGCGCCCACGGCATCTCGTACCGAAGCCAGGTTCTACTCTGCTGACATTGCACCCCCCCCCCCCCCCCCTCGTAAACCCTTTTACTAGAACGGTAAGGCCGGCCGGAGTGGCCGAGCGGTTCTAGGCGCTACAGTCTGGAAGCGCGCGACCGCTACGGACGCATATTCGAATTCAGCCTCGGGCATGGATGTTTGTGATGTCCTTAGCTTAATTAGGTTTAAATAGTTCTACGTTCTAGGGGACTGATGACCTCAGAAGTTAAGTCCCATAGTGCTCAGAGTCATTTGAACCATTTTTGAGAACGGTAAGAACACAGCGTCATCGCTGGCGACTGTAATTGCTTCCTTCACCCCAGGGGCGAAATCACACATTACACGCCTTGTCTGGGACCGGGTATGGTGATTCACGATCTTCACTTGAGCGACACGTGGGAAAAGGTACACTGCGACAGCTCTGAACACACGCATATTACTAGTCATAATTGCATAATTTGCGTATATTATATGATTCACAAGGTCTTATACAGTGAGTGACGACCGCCGAACGATTGCGTCTGGCCTTTTCTGATCATGGCCATGCATCTACACCCTCAATAAGTCTGGTATAATAATAGAATTTGTAAGATGTGTGTAACACACCTCCAGGTACCGGACGCCGTCGAAAAGTCATCGCAACATGGGGCAACTGTGAACGACATCAATTCCGATACCACTAGACTTTGGCGTGGTGGCTCTCCCGCACCAACCAGAAGACACATATTCAGTTTGGCAAGGATAGACTCTGTACTTTCACTAAGTGGCACTCAGGACACGCCACGCTCTAACCCCATTGCGGGGCAGACAACGAGATCGACATCTGTAGATGACTGGTACGCACAGCTGGCTGCCATGTGAAGGACGTAAGTCATAATCTAGGGGATATACAGCCTGTAACATCTGACAGGTACTCCGCATGACGTCACGAACTGCGTGCCGAGCCACAGGGTAGTCCATCAGGTCAGTGGTGGGCAATAGGGGCCCGCGGGCTACGTGCGGCTCGCTAAGAGTTTTTGTATGCAGGTAGGAATTGTATCGTAAGATGCGGAATAGTAAATTGCGGGGCAAGACAGAGCAGCCACCACCATCGGTTCCTAAACCACGGCTGCATCCTAGGACGGTTGTGTTATGCATCTGGTGGGTTTGCAGAGGCATCCTGTATTAATATCTTATTCCGAATGCAAGTGAGATTAACAGTGAGATGAACTCACACTTAAAAAATCTGTGCAGACATCCTTAAAGCACCATCTGATTTCATATATTCAAATTTATGTTGAAGGATACAGATTGTTACAAACAGTTACACTTATCAGCCAGAAAATTATGACCACCTACCTAACAGCCGGTAT
The DNA here is from genome assembly GCF_021461395.2 of Schistocerca americana. Taxonomy (NCBI): domain Eukaryota; kingdom Metazoa; phylum Arthropoda; class Insecta; order Orthoptera; family Acrididae; genus Schistocerca; species Schistocerca americana. The sequence continues at coordinate 956,112,362 of NC_060119.1, read as the reverse complement.
GTTCACCTTTGGCACGGATAACCACGGCGATGCGTCGTGACATGGAAACAATGAGGTCTTGGTAGGTCGCTGGAGGTAGTTGGCACCACATGAGCACACACAAGCTGCGTAATTCCACTAAACTCCGGGGAGCGAGGCGATAAGCCCTGACGCCACGTTCAGTCACATTCCAGATGTGTTCGATCGGGTTCATATCTGCTGAGAGCATTGAAAAGCAATCTGTTTTGATGTCAAGTGGATAAAAATCAGAACATTATAAATGTATTATCATCGCAAAAATATTTAAAAACGTAAAACACCTTGTACAAAATCCCACGTCCATATACATATTGGTCACAGACGATGCGATGACCAGCCTGTAATAAAGTCCTGATTTTTATCCAACTGACATGATGTACACTCTTTGACATAAAACTTGACCGGCGGCCGGCCGCTTCAGAGGCTAAGTCCGCGCCGATCGCGACATGGGACAAAATAACTGGCCAACTCGCTAATTCTCTAAGTCCGGTTATCTGCACAATCTGGCAACACTGTAGACTGCGGCACTTCCTGGAGGAAAACTTGTCCCACGATAGAGAAACTATAGGCTGATTACGCCTGTGGTCTAGCGGTAGCGTGCGTTGTTTCTGTTCATAATGTCAGTGGATCGAGAGCAGCTGGCATAAAATATTTTTATAGCCTCTTCTGTCTGAATGCTGAAGACGTGAATGTAATGGTAGCGCAGATTCAATCTATTTCGCTTTGTGACACACCGATATCAAAATTTTATCCAGTAACGATTTTGCGGCAGATTTCCTGCAGACTGTCCTCCTCTGGACGCCGTATGCGGCAAAGCTCCGGGATCCATTTGCTGGCTACTGGCAGCGGCCGTGGCGACAGCAGCGGCGCTGCACTCCCCCGTTCTTTATCGAAAGCGCCTGCTACCGCTCATCGCTTTTGATGATTTAACACGCTTTGTTATTAAATGTTGCTCCACAGAAAATTTCTACAATTTCCATTCACGCTCAAAAGCAACGGAGACAGACGCCCTGATTAGTAGGCGGGTATTATATTACATTAATCGGCAAGAGCTGAGTATGGCCCGAAATTAATTTTATAGAGTGGGACGAAATGAAACCACCTAACTACATTCGATGAATTTATAAATGCTTCATACCTCGTTTCTTTTCCTTTCAAACTCAATTATTTGTGCAACTTTTGGTCAATGTTTGGATGTTTTCGTCAAGCCAGAGTGAGCGTCTGTGGTGTAAAGTGTATTACAGTTCGTGTTTCATTCCTTATGGTAAGTCTATGCGATAAACTGTGTGAATACCTTGCAATGCATGCTCTGTAGCAGTGCAGGAACACTGCAAATTTGGAGTTCATGAAGTATTTATTGTTGATCGGAAGTGATAGTTAAGGTCATCAGATTTAAACCAGAAAAATTTGTCGTTTTGAAGGTTTCAGAGAACGGAAAGGAATTGCTAACGCCGGTGTTAGAAAACGTCTACAGTTAAATGCTATTGCAAAAATTTAGAAGAAGGGAACTATATTAATGAACATGTGCACTTCATAAACAACCTTCTGACATGTTAGACCTATATGACGAACAAAGCTCAAATTTATATCGTTGACAGTCGGTTTGAATCTTTTCAGGGTCTATTTTACAGTGAAGCACCTTGGAATTTGCAAAGCAGAAATCCATGATATTAACTTAATTTACCAAGTCGAAATCGGACGAAGATTGATGTTTAAAGGCATTCTTCAGATTTCGCATAAGAAATTTTTTCTAGCAGTTTGCAACTCCATTAATTAAATTGGAAAATAAAAGGTTGTAGTCAGCGGCTTCTACCGTGATTCGAACTGCTATGTCTTATAGTACAAGCACTGCAACGCACAAGGGAACCTCTGAGCTAACGACACACTGGCTGCCAGAGGCGGAATATAGTCACTGCGATGTTGCCTGAGCCTCAAAACGCAACCTTAAACACACGAACAGAGGAGGTGGAGATTACTGTTTTAACGTCCCGTCGACAACGATGTCATTAGAGACGGAGCACAAGCTCGGATTAGGGAAGGATGGGGAAGGAAATCGGCCGTGCCCTTCCTAAGGAACCATCCCGGTATTTGCCTGAAGCGATTTAGGGAAATCGTTGAAAACCTAAATCAGGATGGCCGGGCGCGGGATTGCACCGTCGTCCTCCCGAATGCACACACAAACAGGTGTTACTTATGTGAAGAGCGCCGTTCTTGGAGTCCAGAAATTAAATATACTTCCTAATTGTGTCATCTTGCAGTGGATTATATCGTACGAGTCTTCGATGTGGAAAACGAATGTCAAGTGAATTTAGCGAGGTAACGCCGACCTACACCCGGAAGTAAATGCACTATCAGAGTGTTGACAAATACTTGCTACGACGCTGCCATTTCTAGGCTCTCTGACGAGGCAGCTCTGCCGCGAAATGCTTGCCGTGATTCTCCGATACGGTTCTTCAGAGTGGAGACGCGCGCGCACGTTTGGTTTTTATGCGGCGTTCTCCCCTGATGGTTTCTGACGTCGCCTTGTGGGCTATGTATACATATGAGACATTCAATTATCATTAATCCAGAATCATACAAGTTTCAGCTTCCGGCGTGGAAGAAGGCTGTTGACGCCGACATTATATCATTTCAACGTAGGGAAAGCAAAACGGATCATTCAATGTTTCTCATTCAACATAAAGCATGTGAGATAATTTTCCGTAACGTTCATAATCATCTAAAAATACAAACGAAGTAAAAATACACCGGAAGCTTATTCGAATTGAATATAACGCTTTGCACCTCGATGTCGAATTTGTCCACTTGCAATCTTTTGCAGCATACACATAGAATGTCATGATTACCACGAGAATGAAGAAATATGTTGGTAAGGATGGAAGCAGGAAGAGACGCAGTCAACAAATATTCTATTCCTCATGGCATTCATTTCATTTGACACGTAAGAAGAGGTAAAGCGGGAATTTACTTTCGTTAACACGAAAGATATGCCGCACATATTGATAACGAGGAAGTCTGCGTCTTCATACGTTCCTCCTTGAAATCTGTATGCTCTATTATATACTAAGTAGCCCGATCATTGTTTCAGTAATGTTACCCTCTTGTTTGACCCCGTAACGATGAACAGATTCCAAATGCATGTCTCCCTTCCTGGGTCGTTTTTTGTGTTTTATTGCTTGGAATTCCTGAAGCAGACCACTGCGCCTTCCCCCCTCGTGGGCTAGGTCTCAAAACTAAACCGCTTTGTATCCAATGGCATAATTTATTCAGACAGCATCAGCATAAGACTATCAAACAAAGCCTTCCATTTACAGTTGCAGCACTCTAACCAGCACTGACCAAAGTGTAATCCACGGTCATGGTCCTAAATTACCAGCTGTCTGCTACTGTGGCAAAGTCCGTACTACACTTTCGATTCCGCAGCACCATTTTATCTGGTAACACTGTGTAGTTGCACAGTTGTGCTACCAGGTCTGTCCTCACACTGTCAACTTTATGTATCTCACTTCTCCTGTAGCGTAGATCACGAGGAGCCGAAGTAAATGAGTGTATTCTGCATGACGTAACATTCAGTATTCCCTTCTTTCATAGCCACTCTTCATGTGCATCGATACCAAATAGGAATGCGAAAACTCTTGCGAGTGAGAGAATGACAATAACAATCGTAACAAGAACAAGCAAATAATGAATGATGTTTATTCCAACGCAGAACGAGAATGGCTTTAAATATAAAAATCTGTATCTATATCCATATCTATTGATCTTTGAGTTGGCACAATGCAAATATATTCTTAGCATTTGGTTACTGAATTTAGTTCTGGATGTTTGCAGAGAAAAGGAAAAGTCGGTACTTCTCGCTAGTGTAATGTAATGTGAACCAGCAACTACCCTTTTCTTAGAACACGACTCAAGCAGGTCCTCAAGTAGGTAGCAAGGCATTGCTGCATTCTGTTCCCTGACATTGCTCTGATGACGGTTAATGCAGATAGTTCCGATTATGAAATACAAAACGTATTGCAGGTTAGTTCCTAGGATAGTAACATTAAATTTGCGTTGTAGACGGCACATGAACGTGACGACTATCCATATTACTCATCAATATAAAAAGACAATATTTTGGGAATTTAGCAGGATTACTCAAAATGAATTCTGAAATTGAGTGACTGACTGCACAGGTGCTAAACGTCGTCAAGAGTATACGATGTCCTAATCGCATTAGGAATATGAAGATCGTCTTCGACAGCTCGCAACTTTCACATTGCTATCTCCACCCTACTCCAGACAGCCCTCGGTGGAGTTGCACTACGTTGCCGATGTTATGGAAGGCCTTCAAACCGACAACAGACCACATATTGAAAAATACAAGCGAATTCTCTTGCAGCGTAAGCTTATTGTAACTAATCTAAAAATTATTGGAGAGGAACATTGTCCTATCCAAAAAAAGTAAAATGTTACACACTGTTGACGTCAAACGGACATTATCTATGTCCTGTCTTGTGTCCTACTCATCTATAATATCAAGTGTACTATGAAAATGATTATATATAATGGATGATAGGGTAATGCATTGATACCAGATGGTGGGGGCCGGCCGGTGTGGCCGTGCGGTTCTAGGCGCTTCAGTCTGGAACCGTGTGACCGCTACGGTCGCAGGTTCGAATCCTGCCTCGGGCATGGATGTGAGTGATGTCCTTAGGTTAGTTAGGTTTAAGTAGTTCTAAGTTCTAGGGGACTGATAACCTTAGAAGTTAAGTCCCATAGTGCTCAGAGCCATTTGAACCATTTGAACTATTTAACACAAAATGACATTAAAAATTAAAGTTATTCACGAGCAGCTAGTTGAGAATATGTATGAACATTAAATGACACGACGAACTGAAATAATATGACGAAGAGTTCAGCGCTCACTGGGAATAGAGCCCCACACATATCGTTGTTGACTACACACAAAGAGACGTCAGCTACCGAATTTTTCTCCACCAGCTGCTCAGAATAGCATCTTGAACTTACAGTCATCTCGCAAATAGTTCTGTGTCTCACTGGGAGTTAAAAGCGTCAGATATCGTTAGTGTTGACAACGAATGAAAATACATTAAAAATCAAAATTATTATCCACCAGCAGATAGGTGTTCTCCTGATAGAGCTTGATAATACATAATTAAATCTTTAGTGCCGGGCCAGGATTCGATCCCATTCACGCGTAATATGTGAAGGTGTTGAGGAATCTGCAGTTTTGAACAAACAACAAATTGTAGCCGAGCTGTATTGCCACGAAGGGATCAAATTCCGCGTTAAGGGCGGTCTGAGTTGCATTCCCAGTTTAGAACCAATTTTATCGACATACAGAAGCTCAAATAAAAGATGGAATAAGTGTCCTGTGACCATACATAGCGTTTGTGTCGTCACTTGAAATAAATAACTAGTATAAGAAAGGTTACTGGTGATAGAGTTTCTACATGTCGCCACTCCAGACTTTATTGTGGTTCAACCTACCGTCTACGTGGTAAAGAAGGAATATCATCTTTAAAGTGAATTTTCAGACCACGCAGCAATTATATCTCCTTCACTTGGTGTAGCCAGGAGAGAATGGAATCTGTCTCTCCCTATCTAAAATCATTGACGGAAGTGGGAATCGAACCCAGACCATAGGTATAACAACCTACCAATCCGTCCAACAGACCACGAAATCCTCTTCTCTGCGAGTCATTTTTCTATCGTAACGCAGTTGCGCCACACTGGATGAGAATTCTGACACACAGGCTCCCTGTAGTAATTTGCAGCATGTTCAGTAAATTCATTTACTTGGTTGACCGAATCACCATGAACTAGCTGCCTCGGCTACCCAGTGCATACATTCGACTATTTTGTAATCACAGAAATAAAATCACGTAACTGCCACCTACACACAACTGCCAACAGTGTAGGATGCAGAAGTTTAAATAGGAAGTGTTCCTTTCCACTTGAGCTATTCTATTGCGCTATCTGTTACTAGAAAACGTCGTTCAGTCCAAAAGAAAAGCTGTAACTGTTTGTCTCTCAGAAGTCAAGACCTGGCCATATGCATAATCTCACAGTGCTGTGGAATCCAAAAGTTCTGGAGGAATAGTTGCCGAGCTCTGGAGCTTATGTAGCTACGTGTCAGCTTGTAGCATAGATAAGATGTCGCGAGTTCGAATACATTCAGTGCTACATTTTTTAAAACGCAATTCTGCTCTCTGCTGAAGGTATCAATCTAATGGAACTTTGAACATAATTCCCTTCACTTCTCAACCCAAAGTAGTCGCATGTGGAAAAAGGGCTAACTACTGTGACATTTTGTTCTATTCAGGTTTAATAGACAGCAGGCAGCAGATGCGTCTCGAAGATGTGCAGGGAGAGCGCATCGTGCCATAATATGTCAGAAAAGTATTTTCTACATTAGCCGTCGTGTGGTAGTGATATTTTATTCTTCTTCAAACTTTGTTTGACAGCTTTAACTCAGAACAAGTTTTCTACATGCATGTAATCAATAAACTGCATGTGCTTTGTCAGACTGTCATAGGTAACATCAGAGAATTCGCATATATCGTTGATGATTAATTTCTCTCTCATGTTTACTATTGTTTTAACAACACTAAAGGAAACCTTACGAAAATTGTGCACTGTATTATAAGAAATGAAATAAAACTAACCATGATAACCTTACGACGAAAGTATCTGTACACAAGCATGCCTCTATCGACACGAATTAGTAAAATACTACTCACTTAGGTTTTGATTGGGTCTGTGTTTAATTGGTATGCTGTGTCATACTCAACAGGTATGCAAATGTGGCAATTCATAAATATAGTTACGTATTCCTAGAAACCCAAAATTCGCTTGGCAGCAGCGGAAAGAGGCCTTACCTGTTGTGCAGCATTGTAAGTTTTTCAACATTGCACTATGAGCTGAAAGCATTTATTTGCGATTTCCTTATTGATGTTTGATCTGACTGCTTGTAGCTCTTTCACAGAAGGGATAAAAACGTTACAGTCAGTGAGACTGGAACTGCAAACCGTATCAGACGCTTTTTCACAGGTCAGCACGTTACCACAGAGCTGGCGAGGAGGTATGGGTCTGAGCTTCCTATTACGAGGGCAATAGGAACTCGAATTCGTAAACCGCTATTTGAAGGTCGAGATTAGTTGCGGTTTCCACCTGCAACGACTTTCCTGGGCTGAAAACCGTAAATTTTCAATCTTCTGTTACCCTTCAAGTGATAATAACTCAGATTATTCAATGGAAATGACAGGTAAAATCAAGTGAACTTTGAGGCTTAATTCCGTGCACACCAGGAACTAACTCGTCGATCACAGAGTTGCCAAACATACGTTGCCTTGTTGCCAAATCTCAGTTACAGTACCAGCAGGAAGAAGACGAACCGATGTGATCCTACAGCGGTCTGGGAAGTGACCATAGCTGGTGTCTCCAAGTCGCGGCTGCTACGGCCTGGAATACGTAATGCGTGTGATTCGCTTTCTGTAACTAGGTTTAGGGACTGGAGCGAAGTTACTAATAATACTCAGAACTGACTGCAAACTGAGCATCATAAATCAGTAACTCTCATTGTTGTTTTTATATTTCTTTCGTAAGTGTACTCAAAACTAAGAAAGTCATTCACAGGCGTTTTCGTGCCTCGCCGATAGTCGAGCACAACATACAAATAAAAATAAAAACGAATGTGTGTGTGTGTGTGTGTGTGTGTGTGTGTGTGTGTGTGTGTGTTTGTGAGAGAGAGAGAGAGAGAGAGAGAGAGAGAGAGAGATAAATAAAAAGCAATGAGAGAGAGTGTAAAAAATTGTTGTAAAGAAATTGAATCATGGTATTTAAAGAAATCTTTCATTAAAATGACACGTTCCACATCATTACGAAATGTCGTATTCATGATCTATGGAACAAGAGTTAATCTAATCTAATCTAATCTAATCACATCATATTGATGATTAGCCATGAAGAGTCATGAATTACCGAAATTTTGGTCCACACCAGTAACCAAATCTAAACTTGAAAATAAAAGACGACAATTTTTGTAATAAACCGTGACTCCTATCAAGACCCTTTCGTCCCTGTTATCTAACCACGAAAGATGTCTGATATACCTCCATTCTGAAGTAACAAAGTGTGCATGCATTTAAAGATGAAGTGCATGATGTGAAGCTCTGTGACGGAGATACGAACCCAACACGTAATCCGATTGTTAACTAAGAAAAATCAAATGTTACGTATCGGTTTTTCTTACGAGCCGCTAGGTGTCTGAATCTAAAATAAGGATACAAACTTTTGTGCCTAAGCGACAATCGAACTGCACACCTACCGTGCATCCACGAATATAGCTTAAGTATCAGTTGCTTACTCATGAACAGTAAGATGTGTGCGTGTTTGACCAGAAATAATGACACCTGTTACGATTGTTGGAAACACATGAACAGACATTGAAATTGCGCGTTAATTTTCACTAGCAGGTGGGTGTGCACTTGATAAAGCTAGAAATGAAATTATGAATATTTTTGTACTGGATCAGGTTTCAGACCCACATACTTACCTTTGGAGGAGACCTAGAGAAGATTGCAGTCTTGGGAAAAGGAACGAAATGACTGAACTGTACTGTTCCGAGAGATTCAGATCCTCGAAAGAGGAGATACGAGTTCGAATCACAGTCCAGCACCAAATTTTTAAACGTCTCTAGTTCAATCAAGTACAAGTAAAATAAGAGCCCTGTCCCTTTAAATGGCTATCGGTTCATCAAATAAAATAAAATTTTCTAATGTAAGTAAGCTTACTGGCGACTGTATTTCTGTTTACCATGACTTCTGCTGTGTCATTTCCCAACGTAAACCGGCTCTGCCCAGTTGGTAATGAAGGAACATGATGTTTAATGCGGATTCTGGATTATAACGTCTTTCTCTTGAGGTTACCACAGGTAAAATAAATCTGTTTGTGCCTCTTAAAAGTAAATGCCTGAACCCACGCATTGCACCTGTGATAGCTCGTTCCACCATACCATTGTGGCCACATTACCCAGCCCCAAGAGTGTGCTGTAACGGATGATGTGCTTAGCTTACAAAATTAGTCACGGTGGAAAAAATGCGAGTCTATTAAATGTTCAAGTAGAAGCAAGCTTCTGACGCAGAGATTATGCTATTCTCATGTCAGCAGGATGTAAAGACTCTTCTAGGCATCATAGGCTGGATGTGAAGCTATTTTGATTTTTCAAAAATGCAGCAAATTTCTTAGTTCGAGAAAATCCACTGTGAAGTTGCCGGATAATTCGATTATTACTGTTATTATTAATATCATTTTATTCATACCGCTGCTGTAACACAAGTGCTTGAACATCATTTAATGCCTTTTGGTCACTATAGATGTAGTTTCCCAAGAACAGGTTCTTTCCCTGTCTACGGAATCCTTTTCATGTTAATATCAAACACCAGCAATTACTCGTAGATTACTTTAAAACTAAAGTAATTGACGAAGACGTTACTTGGTAACAAAAACGCACTGCCTTTCTTCATTTACTTTTCCCTAGAAATGGCTATCGAGTACTGACAAACCAAAAGGCAAGAGATCTTGCTGCCTTCCGATATACGTTGCTGTTAGTTCTTCCACATGATGTGGTCGACATGACCTGTTTCAAGTTGTGTATGACAGACAGTGTTTTAGAAAATCTATTGTTTCCCTTTGAAATAAACAGAAGTATTTTCATTCTAAGCTGTCAAAGTACAAAATTTTCGCAATATTAGTTCAAGTTTAATATTCGCTTCTATAATGTAGGAAAGTATTTCACAGTCGCAAAACTCGCATCCGAAACGTTGACCTTACACTTAGTCGCTGACCATAAATTCTAGCTCAGAGTGACACCAGTTTAAATAACCTAATGTAGCAAAGACTGTTTGCCAGTTCTCTTTCTCACCGGAAAATACGCAATTCACTCATTTGGCACCATAAGTACACTGTAACAGTAATTTCTGTGTGAATTTGTCAGTAAGCTTTTGCCTTCCAACCGGCAAAATTCGGCAGAGTACGGCCTGTAAACAATTCACAAACCACGATTTAGTGCCAATAAGACGATTTCTTTAAACATTGTCGAAGCTGAGGGAATTTAGTTTCTGCTTAAAACGTCTTAAACAGCAACGTTCACAGATATCTCAAATAGGAAAAAGCTGAATATCCAGGTACGAAGGTTGTAAAACTAACTTCCCACGGTTTGTGTCAGGTTGATCTTTTCGTCTGATAACACTGCTTAAGTATTTTGTCTAAGAGGTATCACAAGTAGTATCCCTGTAGCTGTGGGAATCATTGGTTGAAAACGAGTTTAACACCAATGGGTACAGTGCTGCTAAATTTTCACATTTATTATCAACCTAAGTCTGAGTTCATCCACAAACTGAGGCGTATTTATAATATTGGAGCTAGACTGTGTATCCTTGTCTTTCTTGAGTGGTCATTGGAAGGCGTTTACACACACGTATACAATACGATGAATACTTCGAACGCTATGGTTAACGTTGCTCTCATAAACTACTTTTTTTAAAATTCTTCTGGGTCTTCAGCGTGCAATATGTGTTGTAGATACAGTCTCAGACCAAAAAATTGACCGCCGAGTCGTTCACGTAAGGTGGACAATACAGTCGTGCTCCTCTCAGAATTCTATGTCTGGCAATATTCTCGATCTAGCAACATGTAGACTGCGGCACTTCCCAGAGGAAGTCTTGACTCCAGTCTTAGTACATTACTCTTGACTACGACCGTAGTCTTGAGGTAAAACGCGAGACCAGATAATATGATATTGTAGATTCGCTTGAATTACACTCATAGCTTCAGCACCGAGAGGAAAGGGGCGATAAAAATTCTGTCGATATGTGCTTTCGGTCGCCAGACGTCATATTAGCTGGTCTCGCGTTTTACCTGAAGACTACGGTCGTGTTCCAGCAGCGATATGAATAAAATGATATTAATAATAACAGAAATAATCGAATTATCCGGCAACTTCACACTTCACAGTGGATTTTCTCGAACTAAGAAATTTGCTGAATTTGTGAAAAATCAAAATGGCTTTACATCCAGCCTATGATGCCTAGAAGAGTCTTTACATCCTGCTGACATGAGAATAGCATAATCTCTGCGTCAGAAGCTTGCTTCTACTTGAACATTTAATAGACTCGCATTTTTTCCACCGTGACTAATTTTGTAAGCTAAGCACATCATCCGTTACAGCACACTCTTGGGGCTGGGTAATGTGGCCACAATGGTATGGTGGAACGAGCTATCACAGGTGCAATGCGTGGGTTCAGGCATTTACTTTTAAGAGGCACAAACAGATTTATTTTACCTGTGGTAACCTCAAGAGAAAGACGTTATAATCCAGAATCCGCATTAAACATCATGTTCCTTCATTACCAACTGGGCAGAGCCGGTTTACGTTGGGAAATGACACAGCGGAAGTCATGGTAAACAGAAATACAGTCGCCAGTAAGCTTACTTACATTAGAAAATTTATTTTATTTGATGAACCGATAGCCATTTAAAGGGACAGGGCTCTTATTTTACTTGTACTTGATTGAACTAGAGACGTTTAAAAATTTGGTGCTGGACTGTGATTCGAACTCGTATCTCCTCTTTCGAGGATCTGAATCTCTCGGAACAGTACAGTTCAGTCATTTCGTTCCTTTTCCCAAGACTGCAATCTTCTCTAGGTCTCCTCCAAAGATAAGTATGTGGGTCTGAAACCTGATCCAGTACAAAAATATTCATAATTTCATTTCTAGCTTTATCAAGTGCACACCCACCTGCTAGTGAAAATTAACGCGCAATTTCAATGTCTGTTCATGTGTTTCCAACAATCGCAACAGGTGTCGTTATTTCTGGTCAAACACGCACACATCTTACTGTTCATGAGTAAGCAACTGATACTTAAGCTATATTCGTGGATGCACGGTAGGTGTGCAGTTCGATTGTCGCTTAGGCACAAAAGTTTGTATCCTTATTTTAGATTCAGACACCTAGCGGCTCGTAAGAAAAACCGATACGTAACATTTGATTTTTCTTAGTTAACAATCGGATTACGTATTGGGTTCGTATCTCCGTCACAGAGCTTCACATCATGCACTTCATCTTTAAATGCATGCACACTTTGTTACTTCAGAATGGAGGTATATCAGACATCTTTCGTGGTTAGATAACAGGGACGAAAGGGTCTTGATAGGAGTCACGGTTTATTACAAAAATTGTCGTCTTTTATTTTCAAGTTTAGATTTGGTTACTGGTGTGGACCAAAATTTCGGTAATTCATGACTCTTCATGGCTAATCATCAATATGATGTGATTAGATTAGATTAGATTAGATTAACTCTTGTTCCATAGATCATGAATACGACATTTCGTAATGATGTGGAACGTGTCATTTTAATGAAAGATTTCTTTAAATACCATGATTCAATTTCTTTACAACAATTTTTTACACTCTCTCTCATTGCTTTTTATTTATCTCTCTCTCTCTCTCTCTCTCTCTCTCTCTCTCTCTCACAAACACACACACACACACACACACACACACACACACACACACACACACATTCGTTTTTATTTTTATTTGTATGTTGTGCTCGACTATCGGCGAGGCACGAAAACGCCTGTGAATGACTTTCTTAGTTTTGAGTACACTTACGAAAGAAATATAAAAACAACAATGAGAGTTACTGATTTATGATGCTCAGTTTGCAGTCAGTTCTGAGTATTATTAGTAACTTCGCTCCAGTCCCTAAACCTAGTTACAGAAAGCGAATCACACGCATTACGTATTCCAGGCCGTAGCAGCCGCGACTTGGAGACACCAGCTATGGTCACTTCCCAGACCGCTGTAGGATCACATCGGTTCGTCTTCTTCCTGCTGGTACTGTAACTGAGATTTGGCAACAAAGCAACGTATGTTTGGCAACTCTGTGATCGACGAGTTAGTTCCTGGTGTGCACGGAATTAAGCCTCAAAGTTCACTTGATTTTACCTGTCATTTCCATTGAATAATCTGAGTTATTATCGCTTGAAGGGTAACAAAAGATTGAAAATTTACGGTTTTCAGCCCAGGAAAGTCGTTGCAGGTGGAAACCGCAACTAATCTCGACCTTCAAATAGCGGTTTACGAATTCGAGTTCCTATTGCCCTCGTAATAGGAAGCTCAGACCCATACCTCCTCGCCAGCTCTGTGGTAACGTGCTGACCTGTGAAAAAGCGTCTGATACGGTTTGCAGTTCCAGTCTCACTGACTGTAACGTTTTTATCCCTTCTGTGAAAGAGCTACAAGCAGTCAGATCAAACATCAATAAGGAAATCGCAAGAAAATGCTTTCAGCTCATAGTGCAATGTTGAAAAACTTACAATGCTGCACAACAGGTAAGGCCTCTTTCCGCTGCTGCCAAGCGAATTTTGGGTTTCTAGGAATACGTAACTATATTTATGAATTGCCACATTTGCATACCTGTTGAGTATGACACAGCATACCAATTAAACACAGACCCAATCAAAACCTAAGTGAGTAGTATTTTTCTAATTCGTGTCCATAGAGGCATGCTTGTGTACAGATACTTTCGTCGTAAGGTTATCATGGTTAGTTTTATTTCATTTCTTATAATACAGTGCACAATTTTCGTAAGGTTTCCTTTAGTGTTGTTAAAACAATAGTAAACATGAGAGAGAAATTAATCATCAACGATATATGCGAATTCTCTGATGTTACCTATGACAGTCTGACAAAGCACATGCAGTTTATTGATTACATGCATGTAGAAAACTTGTTCTGAGTTAAAGCTGTCAAACAAAGTTTGAAGAAAAATAAAATATCACTACCACACGACGGCTAATGTAGAAAATACTTTTCTGACATATTATGGCACGATGCGCTCTCCCTGCACATCTTCGAGACGCATCTGCTGCTTGCTGTCTATTAAACCTGAATAGAACAAAATGTCACAGTAGTTAGCCCTTTTTCCACATGCGACTACTTTGGGTTGAGAAGTGAAGGGAATTATGTTCAAAGGTCCATTAGATTGATACCTTCAGCAGAGAGCAGAATTGCGTTTTAAAAAATGTAGCACTGAATGTATTCGAACTCGCGACATCTTATCTATGCTACAAGCTGACACGTAGCTACATAAGCTCCAGAGCTCGGCAACTATTCCTCCAGAACTTTTGGATTCCACAGCACTGTGAGATTATGCATATGGCCAGGTCTTGACTTCTGAGAGACAAACAGTTACAGCTTTTCTTTTGGACTGAACGACGTTTTCTAGTAACAGATAGCGCAATAGAATAGCTCAAGTGGAAAGGAACACTTCCTATTTAAACTTCTGCATCCTACACTGTTGGCAGTTGTGTGTAGGTGGCAGTTACGTGATTTTATTTCTGTGATTACAAAATAGTCGAATGTATGCACTGGGTAGCCGAGGCAGCTAGTTCATGGTGATTCGGTCAACCAAGTAAATGAATTTACTGAACATGCTGCAAATTACTACAGGGAGCCTGTGTGTCAGAATTCTCATCCAGTGTGGCGCAACTGCGTTACGATAGAAAAATGACTCGCAGAGAAGAGGATTTCGTGGTCTGTTGGACGGATTGGTAGGTTGTTATACCTATGGTCTGGGTTCGATTCCCACTTCCGTCAATGATTTTAGATAGGGAGAGACAGATTCCATTCTCTCCTGGCTACACCAAGTGAAGGAGATATAATTGCTGCGTGGTCTGAAAATTCACTTTAAAGATGATATTCCTTCTTTACCACGTAGACGGTAGGTTGAACCACAATAAAGTCTGGAGTGGCGACATGTAGAAACTCTATCACCAGTAACCTTTCTTATACTAGTTATTTATTTCAAGTGACGACACAAACGCTATGTATGGTCACAGGACACTTATTCCATCTTTTATTTGAGCTTCTGTATGTCGATAAAATTGGTTCTAAACTGGGAATGCAACTCAGACCGCCCTTAACGCGGAATTTGATCCCTTCGTGGCAATACAGCTCGGCTACAATTTGTTGTTTGTTCAAAACTGCAGATTCCTCAACACCTTCACATATTACGCGTGAATGGGATCGAATCCTGGCCCGGCACTAAAGATTTAATTATGTATTATCAAGCTCTATCAGGAGAACACCTATCTGCTGGTGGATAATAATTTTGATTTTTAATGTATTTTCATTCGTTGTCAACACTAACGATATCTGACGCTTTTAACTCCCAGTGAGACACAGAACTATTTGCGAGATGACTGTAAGTTCAAGATGCTATTCTGAGCAGCTGGTGGAGAAAAATTCGGTAGCTGACGTCTCTTTGTGTGTAGTCAACAACGATATGTGTGGGGCTCTATTCCCAGTGAGCGCTGAACTCTTCGTCATATTATTTCAGTTCGTCGTGTCATTTAATGTTCATACATATTCTCAACTAGCTGCTCGTGAATAACTTTAATTTTTAATGTCATTTTGTGTTAAATAGTTCAAATGGTTCAAATGGCTCTGAGCACTATGGGACTTAACTTCTAAGGTTATCAGTCCCCTAGAACTTAGAACTACTTAAACCTAACTAACCTAAGGACATCACTCACATCCATGCCCGAGGCAGGATTCGAACCTGCGACCGTAGCGGTCACACGGTTCCAGACTGAAGCGCCTAGAACCGCACGGCCACACCGGCCGGCCCCCACCATCTGGTATCAATGCATTACCCTATCATCCATTATATATAATCATTTTCATAGTACACTTGATATTATAGATGAGTAGGACACAAGACAGGACATAGATAATGTCCGTTTGACGTCAACAGTGTGTAACATTTTACTTTTTTTGGATAGGACAATGTTCCTCTCCAATAATTTTTAGATTAGTTACAATAAGCTTACGCTGCAAGAGAATTCGCTTGTATTTTTCAATATGTGGTCTGTTGTCGGTTTGAAGGCCTTCCATAACATCGGCAACGTAGTGCAACTCCACCGAGGGCTGTCTGGAGTAGGGTGGAGATAGCAATGTGAAAGTTGCGAGCTGTCGAAGACGATCTTCATATTCCTAATGCGATTAGGACATCGTATACTCTTGACGACGTTTAGCACCTGTGCAGTCAGTCACTCAATTTCAGAATTCATTTTGAGTAATCCTGCTAAATTCCCAAAATATTGTCTTTTTATATTGATGAGTAATATGGATAGTCGTCACGTTCATGTGCCGTCTACAACGCAAATTTAATGTTACTATCCTAGGAACTAACCTGCAATACGTTTTGTATTTCATAATCGGAACTATCTGCATTAACCGTCATCAGAGCAATGTCAGGGAACAGAATGCAGCAATGCCTTGCTACCTACTTGAGGACCTGCTTGAGTCGTGTTCTAAGAAAAGGGTAGTTGCTGGTTCACATTACATTACACTAGCGAGAAGTACCGACTTTTCCTTTTCTCTGCAAACATCCAGAACTAAATTCAGTAACCAAATGCTAAGAATATATTTGCATTGTGCCAACTCAAAGATCAATAGATATGGATATAGATACAGATTTTTATATTTAAAGCCATTCTCGTTCTGCGTTGGAATAAACATCATTCATTATTTGCTTGTTCTTGTTACGATTGTTATTGTCATTCTCTCACTCGCAAGAGTTTTCGCATTCCTATTTGGTATCGATGCACATGAAGAGTGGCTATGAAAGAAGGGAATACTGAATGTTACGTCATGCAGAATACACTCATTTACTTCGGCTCCTCGTGATCTACGCTACAGGAGAAGTGAGATACATAAAGTTGACAGTGTGAGGACAGACCTGGTAGCACAACTGTGCAACTACACAGTGTTACCAGATAAAATGGTGCTGCGGAATCGAAAGTGTAGTACGGACTTTGCCACAGTAGCAGACAGCTGGTAATTTAGGACCATGACCGTGGATTACACTTTGGTCAGTGCTGGTTAGAGTGCTGCAACTGTAAATGGAAGGCTTTGTTTGATAGTCTTATGCTGATGCTGTCTGAATAAATTATGCCATTGGATACAAAGCGGTTTAGTTTTGAGACCTAGCCCACGAGGGGGGAAGGCGCAGTGGTCTGCTTCAGGAATTCCAAGCAATAAAACACAAAAAACGACCCAGGAAGGGAGACATGCATTTGGAATCTGTTCATCGTTACGGGGTCAAACAAGAGGGTAACATTACTGAAACAATGATCGGGCTACTTAGTATATAATAGAGCATACAGATTTCAAGGAGGAACGTATGAAGACGCAGACTTCCTCGTTATCAATATGTGCGGCATATCTTTCGTGTTAACGAAAGTAAATTCCCGCTTTACCTCTTCTTACGTGTCAAATGAAATGAATGCCATGAGGAATAGAATATTTGTTGACTGCGTCTCTTCCTGCTTCCATCCTTACCAACATATTTCTTCATTCTCGTGGTAATCATGACATTCTATGTGTATGCTGCAAAAGATTGCAAGTGGACAAATTCGACATCGAGGTGCAAAGCGTTATATTCAATTCGAATAAGCTTCCGGTGTATTTTTACTTCGTTTGTATTTTTAGATGATTATGAACGTTACGGAAAATTATCTCACATGCTTTATGTTGAATGAGAAACATTGAATGATCCGTTTTGCTTTCCCTACGTTGAAATGATATAATGTCGGCGTCAACAGCCTTCTTCCACGCCGGAAGCTGAAACTTGTATGATTCTGGATTAATGATAATTGAATGTCTCATATGTATACATAGCCCACAAGGCGACGTCAGAAACCATCAGGGGAGAACGCCGCATAAAAACCAAACGTGCGCGCGCGTCTCCACTCTGAAGAACCGTATCGGAGAATCACGGCAAGCATTTCGCGGCAGAGCTGCCTCGTCAGAGAGCCTAGAAATGGCAGCGTCGTAGCAAGTATTTGTCAACACTCTGATAGTGCATTTACTTCCGGGTGTAGGTCGGCGTTACCTCGCTAAATTCACTTGACATTCGTTTTCCACATCGAAGACTCGTACGATATAATCCACTGCAAGATGACACAATTAGGAAGTATATTTAATTTCTGGACTCCAAGAACGGCGCTCTTCACATAAGTAACACCTGTTTGTGTGTGCATTCGGGAGGACGACGGTGCAATCCCGCGCCCGGCCATCCTGATTTAGGTTTTCAACGATTTCCCTAAATCGCTTCAGGCAAATGCCGGGATGGTTCCTTAGGAAGGGCACGGCCGATTTCCTTCCCCATCCTTCCCTAATCCGAGCTTGTGCTCCGTCTCTAATGACATCGTTGTCGACGGGACGTTAAAACAGTAATCTCCACCTCCTCTGTTCGTGTGTTTAAGGTTGCGTTTTGAGGCTCAGGCAACATCGCAGTGACTATATTCCGCCTCTGGCAGCCAGTGTGTCGTTAGCTCAGAGGTTCCCTTGTGCGTTGCAGTGCTTGTACTATAAGACATAGCAGTTCGAATCACGGTAGAAGCCGCTGACTACAACCTTTTATTTTCCAATTTAATTAATGGAGTTGCAAACTGCTAGAAAAAATTTCTTATGCGAAATCTGAAGAATGCCTTTAAACATCAATCTTCGTCCGATTTCGACTTGGTAAATTAAGTTAATATCATGGATCTCTGCTTTGCAAATTCCAAGGTGCTTCACTGTAAAATAGACCCTGAAAAGATTCAAACCGACTGTCAACGATATAAATTTGAGCTTTGTTCGTCATATAGGTCTAACATGTCAGAAGGTTGTTTATGAAGTGCACATGTTCATTAATATAGTTCCCTTCTTCTAAATTTTTGCAATAGCATTTAACTGTAGACGTTTTCTAACACCGGCGTTAGCAATTCCTTTCCGTTCTCTGAAACCTTCAAAACGACAAATTTTTCTGGTTTAAATCTGATGACCTTAACTATCACTTCCGATCAACAATAAATACTTCATGAACTCCAAATTTGCAGTGTTCCTGCACTGCTACAGAGCATGCATTGCAAGGTATTCACACAGTTTATCGCATAGACTTACCATAAGGAATGAAACACGAACTGTAATACACTTTACACCACAGACGCTCACTCTGGCTTGACGAAAACATCCAAACATTGACCAAAAGTTGCACAAATAATTGAGTTTGAAAGGAAAAGAAACGAGGTATGAAGCATTTATAAATTCATCGAATGTAGTTAGGTGGTTTCATTTCGTCCCACTCTATAAAATTAATTTCGGGCCATACTCAGCTCTTGCCGATTAATGTAATATAATACCCGCCTACTAATCAGGGTGTCTGTCTCCGTTGCTTTTGAGCGTGAATGGAAATTGTAGAAATTTTCTGTGGAGCAACTTTTAATAATAAAGCGTGTTAAATCATCAAAAGCGATGAGCGGTAGCAGGCGCTTTCGATAAAGAACGGGGGAGTGCAGCGCCGCTGCTGTCGCCACGGCCGCTGCCAGTAGCCAGCAAATGGATCCCGGAGCTTTGCCGCATACGGCGTCCAGAGGAGGACAGTCTGCAGGAAATCTGCCGCAAAATCGTTACTGGATAAAATTTTGATATCGGTGTGTCACAAAGCGAAATAGATTGAATCTGCGCTACCATTACATTCACGTCTTCAGCATTCAGACAGAAGAGGCTATAAAAATATTTTATGCCAGCTGCTCTCGATCCACTGACATTATGAACAGAAACAACGCACGCTACCGCTAGACCACAGGCGTAATCAGCCTATAGTTTCTCTATCGTGGGACAAGTTTTCCTCCAGGAAGTGCCGCAGTCTACAGTGTTGCCAGATTGTGCAGATAACCGGACTTAGAGAATTAGCGAGTTGGCCAGTTATCTTGTCCCATGTCGCGATCGGCGCGGACTTAGCCTCTGAAGCGGCCGGCCGCCGGTCAAGTTTTATGTCAAAGAGTGTACATAAGTTTCAGCGTGAAATGGACGTGTTTTACACCAAACATTTTATGATCTGAAGATGGCTGTGTAGTCTGTAGAAATCGATTGTTTTCAATAGAGAAATATTTTATGCGATCTTGGCCATTGAATGGTTTTTAATAGATCAGTTGCAACTCGCCACTGTGTTCCTCGAACCACTTCGTCACACTCCTGGCCTTGAGACGTGGTGCAATTTATCTTCTTGAAAAACGACATTCCTGTCTGGAAAATGATCGTTATGAAGGGGTGTGCGTGGCCTACAATACTCCGTGGTCATCGGGGTGTCTTGCACGAGCTCTACTGGACCCATAGATGCAAATGTGAATATTCCTGAGAGCATAATGGAGCCGCCACCAGCTTCTTGACTCCATTCCGCAGAGCAAGTATCAGGAAACTTTTTCCCTGGAGGATGACGGATTCGCGCCCTCTCATCGTCTTGATCAAGAGGGTACCGGGATTCACCAGACCATGCAACGCTCTTCCACTGCCACTGCGTCAACATCCATTGACAATGGTCAAATGCCCATTTCGGTCGTAGTTGCAGATACCGTGGTGTTAACTTTGGCACTTGCATGGATCGTCGGCTGCGGAAGCCCATCGTTAGGAGTTTCCGGTACACTGTGTGGTGAGACACACTTGTATTCTACCCAGCATTAGAGTCTGATGTTAGTCCCTCCATAGTTCACCGCCTGCCCAGCCTATGACGTCCAACATCAGTTTAGAGGGGTGCCCCCACCCCCCATAACCCGGCCAGGACTGGACGTTGTTTCACCTTGTTTTCACCACGTGTTGAATACACTCAGCACAGCACTCCCCGAACACCCGACAAGTCGTGCAGTTTCCGAAATGCTGGTGCCGAGCCTCTCGGCCATCACAATCTGCCCTCGGTCAAACTCAAACAGATCGCGCGTCTTCATCAGTAGACATACGGACAGCGCGCTCACTGATACTACTTGTACCATGCGTGTGCCTGACTAGCTGTAATTCCTCGCCAGGTGACGCAGCTGTCACTTGGATGGGTTTATGTCGAAAGTACTTGGTGTCTTAATGTTCTGGCTGATCTGTTTACATCTGATGACTCTGAATATTTGTTTCTAAGCAGCGCAAATCATAGGGAAGTGTTCAAATTGTTCAAAAGCATCTAAAAATGACAGTTGACAGCTACCATTTTTCAAGGACGTCACTTCCAAAATATGCCGCAATTTGGGAAATATTTTCACAAACAATTATTCTAAAATATGGAACAACCACCTTGTAACCAACAGTAGAAGTAAGTTATTTAAATTTTCTAGGTAAGTGCAGATTTACATCAGGTGGCATGTGTTTTCTTTTTAATGTTTTGTTTTGTTTTGAATGCTTGTTTTGATTTTCCAACTGATATAAAAATGATATTTTTGACTTTATATCAAGTTTCAGAATAGCGAACTTCACAAAATCTCAAAAGTGAATCAAATTTTAATCGCGTTTGAGGTAAGTTGCATTGATACACCTAAAAGTGGTTATAATTTCAGTTACCCTTTTTCAGCTGTTATTTGATCTGCGTGAAATGGACGATTTACATATTTGCGCCGAAATTTCCATCTGCAAGCTGCACCGTGAATTGCTAACGCCAGAAATTTCCACCTGGAAGTGGCACCGTGAATTGCTAACGCCGTTGCCCCTGCGCCTGCACCTGTGCATAGCACTCAGACCGTGACGTCACTAGAGGCAGTCGCAGGCCTCCTCTGACGTAGGCATCGCCCATGTTAGATTTCTTATACCGCCAAGGATTTTTCGTTCACGGGAGGACTTGGATCGGATGCATTCAGCCTTGTAATGCCAAATGAGGAGCTACGCAGTTATTTGATCGAGTAGTAGCGGCTCCAGATCACGAAAACTGACAACGGCTAGGGGAACGGTGTGCTGACCCCACGAAAGTCCATACCGCATCCACCGACGATGACGTGGCAATTAGTCGGTACCGATGGGCCCACCAGTGTCTGTGTACACAGTTTACTGGACAGATAATAAAGTGGCTGTAAAAACCGCTCCAAAACACATTTCACTTTACAAGTAACACGAACTTCCTTTCTGTGGAGCTACTTACTTCAGGCCCCATTTATTTGCCGTTTTTCGCATTATGTTCGAATACTACGTGTAAGCCGGATAAGGAGCAGTAATACAGAGCGCTTCTGCAACGCAAAAAGCCGCGACTCCACATTTAATGATAAAATGCTAGGAACAGTGTAAGAGCCAGTAAGGCTTCTTTACTGTTATTGCACTAGGAAATAAACTAACGGGAATAAGAAACAAATGACGGCGGAAACACAACCGACAACTTATGCATACTTCCAATATTGTAAAAAGTTTGCTAATTGATGTTGGGCGACAAGTAAGCCATTCGGCCTTACGACATACTCCTCATCCACTGCGCCAGTCACGCTCTCTGCTTTCATTATTATACCGTATAATATGTATTAAACAGAGTAACTGTGTTTATTTTATTGTGTTTTATTTTACTGTGTTCATCACTAAAAGAACCGCAGTGAGATACTGAACAGCTATTTAATGTAGATTTGCTACCCACACATTCATCTATAGCCCCACAGGTGGAACTTTCCAGGCAGAACTTTTCCAAAGGTGTCATTTTATCTGCTGCGAGGGACGACGTCAGCAAGACTACACAGAACAGGTAGGAGAAAGTCTCACACGTCAGTTGGTAAAGCGTATCCAAGGACAGGTTACTGCCGAGTAATGTGGCACAGTGCTTAGCAAACTGGGCTCGCATTCAGGAGGACGACGGTCATTCTCGTCTGGCCATCGAGATATGGGCTCTTTCAGATTTCGGCTACCACTTAACGTAAATGCTGGGATGGTTCCTTTGGAAGGGCCCTGCCTGTTTCCATCCACTTTCATCCGTTACGTGGGCTTGTGACCCACCGCTAATGGCCTCGTAGTCGATGGGACAATAAAGTCTAATCTTTCTTTTATTTCTTTCTTTCTTTTGCTTGTGCCGTTCCCGGGGATACGCAGGGTCGGCGTGGTTAATCGGATGTGGCAATGGTGGCAATGTTAGTTGAAGGGGTGCCCGGATGCCCTTCCTGCCGCCACCCTGTACCCCCCGGAAAGGAATTAGTGTACCCCAACTGTTTGCGACCAGTGTAATCCATGGAATAGTGCGAAAGTGTTCAGATATCTGCGAGCCGTTTAACTGAGGCAGGACGTGGGGACCAGCCCGGTATTAACCTAGAGGATGTGGAAAACCGTCTAAAAACCACATCCAGGCTGGCTGGCACACCGGCCCCTCGTCGATAATCCGCCGGGCGGATTCGATCCGGGGCTGGCGCGCCTAACAGAGTTTTTTTTTTTTTTTTAGAGTGTTCAGTTATGAGTAGGTGGAGACAAGGCGGGCAGGGGTCGAAACCCGAGGCCTGGCCGCGATGTCTCCCCCCTCCCGTCCCTGAATCACTCCCTCAAAGTAGCTTTTTGATTTATTTTGTTTTATTTTTATTTATATTTTTTTCACCAGGAAAAGGGTAAATGAAAACAAGATCTTTATTGGTACAAACTTAAATACAACAGAAATGCCATCCTTCCGGCGAAAATAACACAAGACAATATAATCGTACAAGGCGAGAAATTTTTTTTTATGAACAAGGTGTAGGGAAAAAAAGAATAATAATTCTGGTGTAATCTAAGAGGTGTGAAGCAATATACAGTGGAGTGAGGGAAAGACCAGTGTTGTCTGGGGTAGTGCATTAAAGAAAGGAGGCGCGTGTCCATGCGCCTACTCCACTGTGGGTTACAATGCAGAAAGAAGTGCGGGGAGTTTCATATGTCAGCAGGGGGGGGGGGGGGGGCGGGAGTGCTGTCGGCGTGTGGCACCATCCAACTGAGCGGGGGTGAAGTAAAGATCGCATGTAGGTAATTGGCGAAGAAGGCGCGGTAGCGCGGTCGCTGTTCGACTTCACTGTGGGCGGTTTGTAAGTACTGCCAGAAATCAAGGCGTGATTTGGCGCCACCATTATACATGTAGGTGATCGTCCATCCCTTGACCCATACAATCGAATGATTTTTGGAGGCGGAGAAATAAGTATTCTCAGGATGGATAAAAGTCAGTGGGTCAATCGAGTCCGGCGGAACGCGGAGGTAACAGGCAATGAACTGTTTCCAGACGTCACTGGTGGCAGTACAAGTCAGTTGATGGACATCGTCATCCACGAGGTCGCAAATGGAACAAAGTCGAGAGTCCTGTAGTCCGATGGCGTGAAGGCGATGATTTGTGGCGAATTTTTCATTTGCGACTTGGTACCATGTTGCCCGGACGTTGGAGGAAAGAAAAGGCTGGTGGATGTGACGCCAAACCGTTGGCCACCGCGTGGACGGATGTCTCAGTTCGATATTGTTGCTGGATATGGAATGAAGGAGTGGGGTGTAAAAATCTTTAGGTCGAGGAGAACGCGTGGTCGGTAAGTGTGTGTGAGCATAACTGAAGTCGACGATGAAATCAGAAATGTGCGTCAAATGGTGCTTGATGTGTCCGACTGGTACTGATGGTGTTATGGTCGCGGGCACAAGAATTTCCAGCAAGCTGCGCGTAAGGGAGGTGCCCCCGTGCCACTGCTTGTGCATGGTGGACATGTACAAGGACGCCGCTCGGAGTCGCACATTGACAAGGCCGAGGCCTCCTGCTCGCGGGGGAAGGGTGAGCGTGTCGCAGCGGACCTTAAAGATCGTACCGGCCGTAAGGAACTATCCGAGGGCAGCCTGGAGACTGCGTTCAATAGTTGATGGCAGCGGGAGGACCTGTGCGATGTGGACCATTCTGGCCGCCACATGTTGATTGAGGTGTTGGGCACGTTGTAAAGAATCGAGTCGTCGGAGAAGATTTTGTCGCACCGTCGTGCGGATAGTTTGGAGTGCACGCCGAAAATTGATGGCAGCGGAGCGGCGCACGGTGGAGGTGAAAATGATACCAAGATATCGTAGTTGTTGTACACACGGGAGAGGTGCTAAGTCTTCGTGTGAGAGGCCGCGTCCAATGGGCATCGCAGCAGATTTAGCCACATTCATGTTACTGCCCGCTGCAGTGCCGTACGTTGATATCAAATCAAGTACCGTGTGTGTTTCACTCTGTGAGCGGATAAAGAGGAGGAGGTCGTCCGCATACGCACGACATTGAAAACTGTGCTGTCGCAAAGTGAGACCAGAAAGGTGGCTCGTCAGACTCCCGATGAGTGGCTCCAGGCTTATGGCATACAGTAGGGTCGAAAGTGGGCAGCCTTGCCGTACGGGACGCCGGATCGCCACTGGTCCCGCCACACAGCCGTTAGCCTGAATCAGAGATTCGGCGGTGCCGTACAGGCGCCGGATCACGTCGATAAAGGCTGGTGGAAAACCCATGCGGTTCATCACTGAGAACAGAAAAAGATGCCGCAATTTGTCGAATGTGCTGTCAAAATCAATGGCAACCACTGCGGCGCGGAGTCTGCACGCCGCTGCCAGGGCAATTAAATCGCGACATTCTCCTGTGGCCGTTTGTATATTAACTGAGCCGCCCGGAGTTGTCTGTTCCGCGGATAGAATGCTAGGCAGGATCTTGCGGCATCGCGTTGCCAGTAGGCGTGTAAAAATTTTACAGTCTGCGCTAAGCAGAGTCAGGGGACGGTAATGTGCTGTCGTCACACCTGGTGCCGGTTTGTGGATGGGTATAATAATTCCCGTGACGAAGGACGGCGGTACGGCGTTCCCCATCGTCAGCAGTTCATTAAACATCGTTGTCCACCGTGACGCCATTAGTGTGAAGAAAGCGCGATAAAATTCTAACGGCAATCCGTCGACACCAGGTGACGTATTAAGAGCACCTTTTTTGATTGCATCGTGGATTTCGTCACGCGTAATGGGCTCCATCAGCTCGTCCGCTTCGTCGCTGGTGAGGGTGCGAGTTACGTGTGGTAACACAGACTCCTCAGCGTGGTTGTTGGTAGTCTCCTCCTGGTACATTGTGCGGTAGTGGTCGACAAAGGCACTGACGATTTCGGCCTGGCAAGTGACGTGCTGGCCGCGACAGGTGGTGATCTCGGTGATGAGTTGTCGTCGTCGATGTTTCCTATCGGAGGCGATATGATGCATGGTCGGATGTTCTTGTTCCGCCGAATCTTGACGTCGGGTTCGCACCATAGCCCCCTGCAGTCTACGGCGTGTCAAAGTTACAATTTGCGCATTAATCCTGCTGTGTTCCCTCTGGGCGTCGGGGGTGGGCGGTTGGGCGTCCAGGTCGCGGAGAACGGCGTAGAAATAGTCGGTAGAGTGCCGGCGCCACATAGCAACTTCCTTTCCATACTGAATCAAAGTACGTCGAATGGCAGGTTTGGCACATTCTAGCCACCAGGTCAAGGTCGTGCAGTATTTAGGTAAGCGACGTTCACAGGTGGCCCATGTCTCGGTAACACGTTGAAGACATTCGGGATCATGAAGATGGGAGGTGTTTAGCTTCCACGGTGCACGACTACGCCAGACAACTTGCTTGGGGAAGAGAATGTTGCAGATGTAGGCACAGTGGTCCGAAAAGGCCAGGGGCCAAAGTTCTGCACCTTGGACTGCAGGTGTGAGTTCCCGAGAGACGTAAATTCTATCAAGGCGGCTCGCGGAGTGACTCGTCTGGTAAGTATGTCCAGGCGCGTCGCCGTGCCGAACTTCCCAAGTGTCGCAGAGCAACAGATCTCGGACGACAAGACGCAGTTCTTGACAGGTGTTGTAGTGGGGCACTTGATCTTTAGGGTGCAAGACACAATTAAAATCACCCCCAAGCAAGTAACGGTCGCAGCGTCCAAGAAACAGAGGAGCGATGTCTTCTGAATAGAAGAGTGCCCTGTCGTATCTGCGGGTGGAGCCTGACGGAGCGTAAATGTTGACGATACGCGTCCCCATGACGGTGACGGCCATGCCTCTGGCAGATGGAAGGTATGTGATATCGGCCACTGGAAAGCCTTCTCTGGCGTAGATGGCTACGCCGCGTCCCAGGTGGTCACCGGGAGAAGGATAAGTGTTATATCCCGCGACGTCTGGAAGTGTGGCCAGGTGTACTTCCTGTAGTAATGCGATATCGACGTCCGACGCCCATATCATCTCTCGCAGCTGTTGAAGTTTCACGGGTGAGCTAATGGTGTTAGTGTTGATCGTCGCTATTCGGTAGGTTTGGAGCCGTACCCCGCCGTGGAGGGGAACTCCACCGGCGGAGGATGAAGAGGGACGAGGCAACGGTGAGTCGTGCCGTACGCCACCTGACGGCATTATCAGCGGCGTAACGATGCTTCCGTCTGGGGTAACTCTGTCCCCAGCGTGTGGTCCGGTTCCTCATCGACGTGACGTCCTCACTCCACACCATTGAAGGCGTTGTCGTTGTGATGGTCGTACGTTCCACTTCGGTCGTACGGGCAGAGGACGTCTCGGCGGCAGTCGCATCTGTGGAGTCCATTGGTTCAGGAGCACCTGAGCGAGCCAGTAGAGTAGGCATCGACGTATCCACAGTCGGTGTCATGTTGTCGTCATTCGTATCGTCGTGTAGGTTCTCCGAGGCCTCGTCGGGTCGGACGGCCTCTGGAGCATCGGGGGGTGGTGATCCGTCTCGTTCCGAGACCGTACGGCGCCTCCTCTTGCGCCTCTTAGGTGAACGTTGTTTGCGGGTTCGTCCCTCCGTGTCGGAAGACGGGAGGGAGTCGCGTCGCTCTGAGAGGAAGGCCGTCGCGGGAACGTCAAATGAAGGGGCGTCCATATATTCAGGCGGGTGGGTGTCGGAAGTCGTCGCTGTTGGTAGCGGCGCCGGAGTAGCGTCAGGCGTTGAGCGCGACGCGTCGGCCCCAGCGGTATCCGTAGCAGCTGGAAGGATCACCGGTGCATGGTCCGATGGGCGGCGGCCGGTGGGAGGAGAAGAGAGCGCCGATGCGTAGGTGATCGGTAAAACCGTCGTCGGAGCCGGAGGTGCCACGGTAGCGGCTGGCAATTGGGTGATTCGTCGCTGAAGACGCTCAGATCTGAGGTGGCCTTCTTTGCCGCACCCGGAACAGGTCTTGAGCTGGCCGTCGTATATGACAACCGCGCGGCACCCGCTAATTTGCAGGTAAGATGGCACGTGGCGATGGAGGTCGATGGTGATCTGCCGTACACCGTTAAGAACAGGGTACGTTTGGAATTGCGCCCAGCGTTCGGCAGTGTGGCCATGTACAGTGCCATAGGGGCGGAAAGCCGCGATAACGTCTTCCGCTGGAAGCTCGAACGGGAGTTCGAAAACTCGTATGGTGCGCATTACTAAGCCGGCATGGTCGACAGTGACCGCTCCGACATTGCCGTCGGCGTGGCAAAAGCGTAATCCATGGTTGGTGCCACGAAGTATTCTTTCACATACCGCGTCATTGACGACTTTGATGTACACAGTACTGCTTAATATGGACAAATGGATCCCCAAGGTGTCAGAAGCTGGGATCTTAGCAACGTCGCTTAGGAAGCGTTCCACTTCCATGGCCTTTGGTCGTGCGTAGTCGTTGCAGAAGTTGAAACGTAAAGTTGATTTTCGAAAACGGTTGGCCATGATTCTAGTGCACGTAAGCGACACGTAAGTGACGGCCGCTGAAATGTAAACAACAGCGAGCGCGCGCGCTCCGCAGGCGGAAATAACAACACGTCCGCACTGCACGGCGGCGAAAGCCGGACTGTGCGCTCGGCTAACCTGGCGGGCTCTAATCTTTCTTTACTTAACAAGCATTTCCTTGCAATCTCAGGCGGAAAGAGCTCACACCCAAACCTCCAAAACGTCAGATATTAAGATCGTTGTATGTTGTATGTCGAGAGAGCATCAACCACAACTATTTATTTCGTACCGTGTGCTGTCGTCCAGCAAAATGGGCGTAAACTGAAAGTATCACTAGGTTACGAAGCACATCAAAAACATAACTGTGTACATGTAATAAATGTTTCGTCCATGGGGAAGCTGGAAGAGGGTTTGATATTCATACCAAAGATCCCGGAATCGAACCCCAACAACAACAAAATTTTTTACTGTATTATGCGTGAAAGTGTTGTATTGGAGGACGTGTTTCTGAAGTGTGAAAAAGGCTGTTTGGAGTTTATAGCAATGTTCTCTTGGGAGTCTACTTTAGCCTCGTTTCTTTGAAAGTAGTAAACCAATAAAGCACATTTGTAGTTTCACAGAATAATCAATCATAACAGAAAAACAAAGAAACAATTCCATCATACGTGCGGAAGAAATAGTAGTAATAATAACTAATAATAAATAAAATAACGAGACCAATGATAAGTACACAACGTTCAACTAATTAAATGAAAGCAGACTGTGAAAATAACATCCCCACATACTCCGAAAAGTCCATTTACGTTTCAGGAAAATGTTCTCCCATTTAAAAGTTTCAAGCGCAAACAGTTTAAAAAAATTTTTAATCAGTGGGTTTTAAACGTGTGACCTTTCGTATCTCCTCACCCACGCGAGTTTTACGATGCATCCACTCACAGATACGCTTTTACTGTGCTACGAATCTGGTGATACTTTTAATTACCGTTTACGCATGTTCTCTTGGACGATAGCACAGAGCACGAACTAAATCGGTGTTTTGGTTCATACTCTATCGACACACATCGCTTGGTACCGATCTGAGTGTTTGACATCTGGAGTTTTAGGTGTCAGGTTCTGGGTGTCAGCTTAACTATACAGTTCCTGTATCACGGTCTGCAGACTATAGTCTGACAAGGGTAGGTACCAAGGGTGGAACGAGTTTTTGAAACCATCAACATGGCAACGTAAGTTACTTTCCGAGGTATCTCACCCTGCAACCACTCATGAAACGGGGCCCTCATTTATCAGTAATATAGAACTTAAAAAATAGCATTATGTAAAGTGGCAGTGTAGTGTGGTAGTTCCTGATGTGCAGAAGGTTATGAGTTCGAATTTTGTCAGGTGGTCTGAAATTTTGTAATTTAAAATCTTTGCAGCAGGAACGATGAACGTTGAACATTGTTGTTATTCAGTTACTTGTTTTACTCGTAACTGTTTCTTCCATTTCTAATCCTTACTTTCATTGCCACATTAAGTTTTTCATTCCCTCTCGTCTTTTCTTACCATCCATTCTTCTTTCATTTGGAAAGTTTTTGAATCCGATTTTAATTATTTTATTTATCTGCAATACTATTAGAAGTTTCAAAAGGCTAGTCGTTCACTAAAGAACGAAAGACGAAGTAATCTGCTTTACTGGTTATTCAGTGGTGTCAAAAAGAGATTTTTGCACACTATGCATATTTTTTAGAATACTGATCTTCACACAAACATTTAAATCATAAATACTTCTTGCACTACGGTAAAACTAATATAGATGAAGATTTAAATGAATGAAGAAATTATAAACAAAATTAAACTTAAGAGAAATGAAGAAGAGGAGTTATGAATACAGTAACATGCAAGAAAATACAAAATGATAAATGGAAGAAATTCAGTCGACGATATTACATAAAAATAATTTACATCAGTGGAGAAAGAGTCTAAATGAAAAGAACATAAGAAGAAAATATGACAGCAAATGGAAAAGTTAACATGAAGATGGAAACGACGTGACAGTGATTACAAAAATTAATAAATGCAAAAATAAATAAAACCAATTAATTGAAGAAAAATATCGATCAAAGTCCTTTCGGTAACGATTTAAAAATTTAAAAATTCGAAGTGGTGGTAAGTTCCTATGCGACCAAACTCCTGAGGTCATCGGTACCTAGGATTACATACTACTTAATCTAACTGGAACTAACTTATGCTAAGGACAACAAACTCACACACATCCATGCCCGAGGGAGGACTCGAACCTCTGACGGGGGAAGCCGCGCGAACTACGACAAGGCGCCCTAGACCACGCAGTTAATTCAAAGTACCTGACAGGATTTCATAACCTTCTGCTCGTCTTTTTTCTGCCATCTCAGATGCTGCAGATTGCAGTAAACGTACAGGGTGACAGTTATTGCACTATATGAAAAAAGCATAAATTAGTTATAAACTATGGCGTGCACACAATTTATTTAACATGTAAATGTCACAAATGATATTCGGATTTAGGTTACGACATGTTCGATATGCTTGCCAACATTGGCGATGATGCGGCACAGACGAATAACGAAGCTGTGCACGACCCCCTGAAGTGTCAGAACATCGATGCTGTCGATGATCTCGTGAATGGCTGTTTTCAGCTCAGCAGTGGTTTTGGGGTTATAGCTGTAAGCATTGTCTTTAATATAGTCCCACAAAAGGAGTCGTATGTGTTCAGAAGCGGAGAACATGAAGGCCAATCGAGCCCCATGTCAGTGGCCTCTGGGTACGCCAGAGACAGAATGTGGTCCCCAAAGTGCTCCTCTGGGACATGAAACAATCTCCTGCTTCGACGGCCCCTAGCTTGGTCTTGCATGAAATACATCTTGTCGAAATCAAGGTCACTTTGCAAGATGGGGATGAAATCAGCCTCCA
This sequence comes from Schistocerca americana, assembly GCF_021461395.2. NCBI lineage: Eukaryota > Metazoa > Arthropoda > Insecta > Orthoptera > Acrididae > Schistocerca > Schistocerca americana. The sequence continues at coordinate 956,080,923 of NC_060119.1, read as the reverse complement.
AAGCCTTCACGTACCATTTGGTAGTCACCGTGCCATCGAGGTATATCGCACCGATTATTCCATAACTGGACATTGCACACCACACAGTCACCTGTTGAGGGTGAAGAGACTTCTCGATCGCGAAATACGGAGTTCAGTCCCCCCCAAATGCGCCAATTTTGCTTATTGACGATCCCATCCAAATGAAAGTGGTCTTCGTCGCTAAGCCGAGTGATATTCGCATCAATGTAATGGTCGTCAATTCTGTGGACAATAGCGTTGGCGAAACACAACTGCTGTTCCGTGGCCATGGGGCTTAGTGGCTGATAGGTTTGAATTTTGTATGGGAAGAGATGCAGGCATTCAACAACAATTTGTCGCATTGTTTCTCGGTTGATTCCAACCCGTTGTGCAGCGTGTCTGATCGATTTCATGGAGTTGTTTCGAAACATAGCTCGTGTATTCTCTATAATTTCAGGCGTTTACATCCTTTTTGGACAACCGACATTGCCAACGCTGTCATCACGAACACTTGCCGTTCTGTCGAACTTGTGTATCAAATTCTTGATTGTTAATTCTCTTGTAACGGTTGTCTTCAGCTTGAACTCGGTCGAAACTTCCTTTGAGTCGCAGTTGGGCTGTCGTTATTACTCGTATAGTAGGCCTTCACAAGCGCTATACGTTCAGGCACGCTGTACCCAGGCCCGGATCTAGGGGGTTGGGGGGGGGGGGGGGAGTAGAGGGGCGGGGCAACCGGGGTATCTGCTCCAGGCGGCAATTTCAAGGGGCGCCAAATTCATATTCTTGTCGGAGAAAACCCGGTGTCACAAAATGACTAGCATCCACCGCACGTTGGTCTATAGATTGTTCATATGATTTTCGTCGCATCCCTATTGGTTTTTCAAAATTTCTGAACAGATTCTAAGTTGATGTCTGAACGAATTTTAAGTTGGTTTTTGAATGTGTGCAGGAATACGTGATGTATCTGCTGAGTAATCGCCGTCGCATTTAGAAATAAAAATCTTTCCCACAGACAAAAGGGGAGCTTTGCCGAATAAACCCGAACGGGTGAATGCTAATCGCCGTTTGTTTATGTGGTTGATTGGGTGTGCGAATGATGAACGTTGTTGTAATCATTAGCGAAATCCATAGATTCAGACTAATAGAGAGGAAATAAACGACTAACACCAATAACAGATAAGAAAGATTACGTAGTATCATCTACCTGTATCCAAGAAAATGAAAATTTGACAGAAATTTTCACCAGATTGCTACATTACTAAAGGCTAATTTTAGTGTCCCCGGTTAGCAGCCGCTAAATTTCTCTTCTCGGAATATTGCGGAAAACACGTTGTATGAACACGTAAAAACGCCAATAACTGAACGGTGATTCTGGCAGGGCGGGCGAAGTTAACTTGAGAATAAGTTTTGAAGATGGCAAGAATAGTTACAGAATTAGTCATGACAGGTTTGTTTGTTAGAACGAGGAAAGGGAGGAAACGGGGACACCACACAAATTATACGAAAGAATGCGACGATTCCAAAGTTATATAAAAATTTCGCACTGCAACTATTTTTCGATCTCACGCTTGAGAAACTGGAGCATGTGAATGAAATATGAAACTATTTCCTAACATAAAACCTTTTGCTTGTAGTAGGCCTAATGGTCATTTGATATTGGTACTTCGTGAATTGTATTCCGTCGCGTTATTTATGTAAATGAGATAGGTAAAAATTACCGGTTGTGCCAAAACAGTCTCGCTATTTTGCGTGTGTTACAATTGCTGCAATATTAGGAAGGCTTATTTCGTTTCATCAAGCAGATAGTGAGAAAATAGAAGTAATCAAATCGAGAAACCACACCACCCGTGCGCACAATTCGAATTAACAGCTTTTTCATTGTTAGAAAACTACATTTTGATTTTTCATGTGGCATTTTCATTTTCATGTAGCAAAACTTTTGACGAACTTTGATGAGGTAATAGATTATTTCGCAGAAAGGAAAGCACGCAGTATAAAGCTGGGCAAGATTATAGAGAAAAAAATACTGGGCTCTAAGGATTGAAGTAATGGGTACTGTCTTGCTTGTCTCTTGTCTTTACTGCTCTTAAGTTTCCTATCTTTAATTTTATGTCACACAAAAGAGACAGTTATTTAGATATTAGGCAACAACGAGTGCAAATTTTCTGAATGATTCTTATTCTCCTGCTCACAAATAATACAACCCAGTATTAACGAGAATTTTTTTGAAGGGGGGTGGGATGTCAAACCGTTCAACTGGGAGCAGGAGAGACACCACAAGGCTTTTTAATTTCCACTCTCCTGAATATTGGTTTCATGACTTCAATTACAAAATAGATACGTTGAATTTCACTGAGGTAAATGTAGTGGCGTGTGGTAGAAGAACGCTGTGTGAAGAGATATGGCACTGCACTTTGACACAGTTAAGACCAAATAACATATCTTCCGTTTCCTGAAACATATATGTTTTATACATCAACCTCATCAGAAAGACGTGCGCTACAGAATGAACATGTTTTTGAAAAATCGTATTTTTTTTAAATTTTTGACGTCCTATCTGAAATACTCGAGTGGGAGGGGGAGCACCACTATCAAGTTTCTACTCCGGTTTGGAAATATTGTAGCTGGCTGTACTGTGACACTTTCACGTGAAAATGGCTGACAACAAGGCACGTGTGCATGCCCATACTAATTCCCATCAGGCCCCGCTGCCTATCGTGCAATTTAAACGTCCTAATGCAAACCGTCCCGAACTTCTGACGATTTTATTTCATACACTTCAACAATTGTCACTCAGTAATTGCATCGTCGGGTCAAACGATTTGTTGACACAATTGTAAGAAAGTAAAGAACATCACTGATGTACAACATCTTTTGTCGTGAGAATAAAATTTTCCTCACAGCTCGCTTCAGCAGAAAATAAGGTGCTTCTGGTCTGTATATTTCAGATTAAGTGTCTTGCGTCCTTACCAGACAAATGAAAAGATGTTCGTTGAACAAGAAAAAAAGCATCAGTCCCATAGCAAAGCGGATATTAGCAACAGCAGAAGCAGGTTACCTGTTGTACACAATTGGTACACAGTTGATATCCTCAGTTCTAAGTAGAAGTGAACAGATCTGATTATATACTTGTTTTTAACAACGCTATTTATTTTTGTTGTAAGAGTTATCGTATTTGTGCTGAGTCCCTGCCATATTCTGGTTTGGAGCAGAGTGGAAGGTTAAACCAGAGGCTCAGACGTCTCTGCGACGGTATCAGATGGGAATTTCTCTTCGTGCGTTATAGGGTGGTGATTTGTATGGTTTCCCTCTATAGGTCAGGCGTGCACTGTATGCAGGAGGTGGCTATTAGGGTGGATGACTATGTATGGCGTGCATAAGGGGATATTTTATATTAGAGGAACCCTCCTCCCCACTCCTTGTGATCAGAGACAAATTATGTCCAAGATCGGAGATGTATCAGCCATAATGTTCTCAGAGATCGAATATAGAAAAATTGATATTACAAGGGTTGGAACTTTAATAGTGGCAACTATTTATTTACAGCCCATACAAAATAGATACGTGTTTCAAAGTTTTACTGACCTTCAAAGTAGTCACCAGCATTGTGTATAACCCGTTGCCAGCGATGTAGAAGCCATAGGATACTCTCAGCAGTGCCAGTTGTGTTGACAGTTCGAGCGGCGCGGTCAATTTCCCGACGGATTTGTAGCAGTTCTGAGGCGAATGCCGTAAAGTGTTTCCTTCAGTTCAGAAATCGAGTTGAACTTACGAGGGCTTAAGTCAGGGGAGTGCAGTAGGTGGTATAGCACTTAGCAGCCCCGTCTGTCAAACAAATCAGTAACGGCTTGCACTGTACGTGTGTGAGCATAGTCCTGCAAAATGATGGTCAGGTCATGCAGAAAGTGTCATCATTTGTGTCTCTATGCTGTTCATTATTGGAACTCAACCTAAGGCCAGCTTAGAGACAGAAGTGATGACACTTTCTGCAGGACCTTCTCTTTCTAATGGTGGCTGTCATAGTTTCTATGTCTTTGTAAATCTCTCTCGTTGCCCTCTTCATCCAAATTCCTTCCCGAAACACTGATCCACATATTTTCCTCGGAATTTTTCTTTCCTGCTTTTCAATCTCTCTGGTCTTCGTATGACCACGAATGACTGTAGTTTCTGCAGCATAAAATACTTCTGGTAGAACTACTGTGTTGTAATGCCTTAGTTTCGCATTGACAGAAATAGATTTCTTATTATAGTGATTCCAAGTGAGCTTATACGCTTTTTGTAACCTGGATATTCTGTCTTTACTGGCTACTGAGTTCAGTCCTGATGGTTGGATTATCTCTCCCAGATATCTGAAGTGGGCAACTTGTACCACTTTGCCGTATTGGGTAGTAATGGGGAGATTATCAACAGGTTTGTTTTCCTTACACTGTGTTTTCTCGTAGGAGATTTGTAGCCCAGTTTTCCGTGAGATTTCGTGTAGTATTTCGAATGCGAGTTTGGCTTCCTCTCTATTGTTCGTTAGAATGGCAAGATCGTCCGCGAAAGCCAGACACTTCACCCTGATTCTCTGCTCTTTTTTAAGCTCAAGCTGAATTCCTTGTATTTCCTTTTCCCATGTCCTCACAATTTTTTCCAGAACCATGTTAGATAGAAGGGGGGACATTCTATCTCCTTGGCGAACACCAGTATGGATATGAAACGCTTCTGATGTTTCTCCCATGAATTTAACTTTGGAGGTTGTATCTGTTAATTCCTGTTGAATAATTGACATTGTTTTCCTGTCCATCCTGAACTCCTCTAAAGTGTGGAATAATGTTTGTCTATCTATTGAATCATAAGCCTTTTTAAAATCGACAAAAGTTACCACAGTAATTCTACATCTTCTCATTTGCAAAATTGTTTTTAAATTCCATATCTGTTCGATGCAAGATCGACCTTTGCGAAACCCTGCCTGATACTCCCCTATTAACTAGTCCGCGTGTTCTTCTAGTGTGTTTAACAGGGCCTTTTAAAGAAGTTTGTATACTACAGGGATCAGTGAAATTCCCCTGTAATTATTTGGATCGGTTTTTGCACCTTTTTTGCGGAGAAGGTGAATTAATGCACATTTTCACTCTGCAAATATTTGTTCAGTTTCCCAAATACTTGTGGGTTGCTTGTGTGAGATTATTGTCATTTAATTTCCATACTTCTGCTATGATTCCATCTTCCCATGGAGAGTTGTTGTTCTTCAAAGAATTGATTATTGCCTGTACCTCTTTAAATGATGGTGGATTTGAATCGGGATTGGATATGGGTTTTTCGAAATCTAGTTGTTCTGTCGGAGGCTTGCAGTTGAGAAGTGAGTGAAAATATTTAGCTAAAATTTTACAGTTCTTTTTAGGGTTGGTTTCTCGTGATCCATCGGGCCGGCGAAAGTACAGGTTAGGTGGGTGATACCCTGTTAGTTTTTCTTTGAAAATTTTGTAAAAATTTCTGGTGTTGTTCTCGGTAAATTCTTGTTCAATTTCTTTAAGCCGGTTTATATCATATCTACGTTTTTCTCTTCGTATTGCCTCGCATGAACTCTTCTGTAGTCTCAAAGATTCCTGCCATTTTTCTGTAGTTTTGTTGCTACTGAAAGTTTTCCAAGCTTGTATTTTTCTCCTATTGCTTGGTCACATGCACTGTTCCACCATCTGTGTTTTCTCTTTCTTGAGGGTTCGCCAAATTTCATAGTGTTTTTCCGTACTTCTGCAAGTTCCTTCCAGTTCGTTCCGTTTGATTGCCCAATTTCCTGGAGAATTTCCCTCTTGTTAAGTTTAACGTATTCTGGATCAATTCTAACTTTTTTGTTCATTGGTGGTTTCTTTTTGTTAGGTTGAAATCCAACCTTTATTTGCAGCAGATGGGGAGTTGACTCAAAAAACCCTTGTATACTGATATGATATCAGTAAACTGCTGGAGCACCCAAGGAAAGGTCCCAGAATTACTATCGCTTATAAGAAGTTATAATGCACAGATGGTGTTAGGAAAAGAAAGTTGACTGAAACAGGAAGTGAATAGCAATGAAACGTACGTTCTCAATGGAATATTTTTAGTTGCCAATGGTGGTGGCGCGTTTGTTGCAGTAAAGAATACAATTGTATCTAATGAGGTTATTACTGATTCGAAATGTGAATTAATCTCGCTGAAGTTAATCATCAAAGTCGGCAAGAAGGTGTAATAAGTAGCTTTTATAGACCGCCTGGTTCAGGGGATGTAGTGGTAGGGCGCTTCAGAAAGACTTGTAGAATAGTGTTAATAACTCCCCTGACCATTCCGTTATAATGGGAGCTGACTTCTGCTTGGCAGTTATAGACCGGGAGAATCATGCTATCAACACTGAAGCCAGAGGCAGGGATTCATGAGGGATTCCTGTGAATGCCTTGTCCGAAAATTACTTCGAGCAGATAATTAGAGAACCGAATAGAGGAGGAAAAGTTTTAAACATAGCTACAAACCGGCCTGGACTTATCGAAGCAGTTAATGTAAAGGAAGCTACCACTCATCATGAGGCCGCGATGGCAACTATGACTACGGATATTACAAGGGCTGTTAAGAAAGATAGAAAAATATTTTTGGTTAGCAAGGACGGTAGGTTACAAACAGCAGACTATCTTGAGTAGTCAACATAAAGTATTCACTGTTGAGCTCGAAAATGTGGAGCACGTATAGAAAAAGTTCAATAGCATCTTTCAGTATCCCTCAGATATGTATGTTCAGAGCGAGGCCTCAAGGTACGGTAAACACCCACCATAGTTTAATAGTCGTGCATCACAGAGTCTAGAGAAGTCAAAACCCAGCTTACTTACAAAAGCGGAATGAAGCTAAGAGCGGAAAGAGATCAATGCGAGCAGCGTTCAGTGACCGCGAAAGTAAAATTTTGTCAGCTGATTTGACTAAACGCCCTAAGAGGCTTCGATCTTGAGTAAACTCAATAAGTGTGTCAAAATGATTTATTCGGTCACTCAGTGATCTTACAGGCACCGAAACGGGACATAATAGAGAAAAATCCCAAATAATGATTGCGGTTTCCGAAATTGTTTCGCAGCGGAAAATCGTACTACTGCCCCTTCGTTAAAGCAACATACTAACGTCGTATTGTCCTATAACAACCGACTGCGGAGTAGAAAAGCAACTACAACTGCTTAGCAGATTATGAGAAAGAACTTGCTTCAAATCTATCAGCAGTTTATCGTGGTTCACTGGAGCACTTCAAGGCACGTAGAGACTGGAAGAGGCACCGGTCATTCCCGTTCCTAAGAAGGGCCATAAGGCGGCTGCACATAATTACAGTGCTATATCGTTGTTGTCAATCTGTTGTAGAATTATGGAAGATGTCTTATGCTCAACAATAAAGACGACGTTTTTGGAGAACGAAAATCTCCTCTATAAAAATCAAAGTGGAAATATGCAAACAGAGATCTTGCGAAACTCAGCTCACTCTGTTCGTCCGTGAGATCAAGAGCGCCATTGTCTACAGCCCGTAGTCAATGGCGCTCATGCTGTGTCGTGTTCCGTAACTTCAGGAAGGCACTTGACGCCGTCCTGCACTGCCGTTTAGAGAGAGAGGGAAAAAAATACGAGCTTACCGAGTATCGGGCCAGATTTTCAACTTCATTCAAGACTTTCTTGCAGACAAAACTCAACTCGTCGCTCTTAACGGAAAAAGACAGATGCAAAGGTAATTTCTGGAGTATCACAGGGAATGTTGATAGTACCGTTACTGTATAGGAAGCTTTATAAGACTGTTCACAGACAATGCGGCCGTGTGTAAGAAAGTAGCAACGCCAGAAGATGGTATCGATTTTCAAACTGAACTGCAGAAGGTTGGTGAATCTTGAGTATCTGAATAAATGTAACATACACTCCTGGAAATGGAAAAAAGAACACATTGACACCGGTGTGTCAGACCCACCATACTTGCTCCGGACACTGCGAGAGGGCTGTACAAGCAATGATCACACGCACGGCACAGCGGACACACCAGGAACCGCGGTGTTGGCCGTCGAATGGCGCTAGCTGCGCAGCATTTGTGCACCGCCGCCGTCAGTGTCAGCCAGTTTGCCGTGGCATACGGAGCTCCATCGCAGTCTTTAACACTGGTAGCATGCCGCGACGGCGTGGACGTGAACCGTATGTGCAGTTGACGGACTTTGAGCGAGGGCGTATAGTGGGCATGCGGGAGGCCGGGTGGACGTACCGCCGAATTGCTCAACACGAGCGACGCACGGATGCACGCCAAGACCGTAGGATCCTACGCAGTGCCGTAGGGGACCGCACCGCCACTTCCCAGCAAATTAGGGACACTGTTGCTCCTGGGGTATCGGCGAGGACCATTCGCAACCGTCTCCATGAAGCTGGGCTACGGTCCCGCACACCGTTAGGCCGTCTTCCGCTCACGCCCCAACATCGTGCAGCCCGCCTCCAGTGGTGTCGCAACAGGCGTGAATGGAGGGACGAATGGAGACGTGTCGTCTTCAGCGATGAGAGTCGCTTCTGCCTTGGTGCCAATGATGGTCGTATGCGTGTTTGGCGCCGTGCAGGTGAGCGCCACAATCAGGACTGCATACGACCGAGGCACACAGGGCCAACACCCGGCATCATGGTGTGGGGAGCGATCTCCTACACTGGCCGTACACCACTGGTGATCGTCGAGGGAACACTGAATAGTGCACGGTACATCCAAACCGTCATCGAACCCATCGTTCTACCATTCCTAGACCGGCAAGGGAACTTGCTGTTCCAACAGGACAATGCACGTCCGCATGTAACCCGTGCCACCCAACGTGCTCTAGAAGGTGTAAGTCAACTACCCTGGCCAGCAAGATCTCCGGATCTGTCCCCCATTGAGCATGTTTGGGACTGGATGAAGCGTCGTCTCACGCGGTCTGCACGTCCAGCACGAACGCTGGTCCAACTGAGGCGCCAGGTGGAAATGGCATGGCAAGCCGTTCCACAGGACTACATCCAGCATCTCTACGATCGTCTCCATGGGAGAATAGCAGCCTGCATTGCTGCGAAAGGTGGATATACACTGTACTAGTGCCGACATTGTGCATGCTCTGTTGCCTGTGTCTATGTGCCTGTGGTTCTGTCAGTGTGATCATGTGATGTATCTGACCCCAGGAATGTGTCAATAAAGTTTCCCCTTCCTGGGACAATGAATTCACGGTGTTCGTATTTCAATTTCCAGGAGTGTATTACGATACATAGGAAAAGAAATCCACTACTGTATAACTACACTAATGATGACAAACTGCTGGAAAGAGTATACACCTTAAAATACCTGCGAGCAACTATCCAGAGCGACCGTAAATGGAATGAACACATAAAACAAATAGTAGGACAGGCACATGACAGATAGAGATTCATAGGAAGAATCTTAAGAAAATGTAATCATCCACGAAAACAGCGGCGCTTGTTCGACAGATTCTTGCATATTGTTGGTCAATCCGGGCCCCTTACCAGGTAGCATTGATAGAAGATGTAGAGAAGACCCAACGATAAATGGCACATTTTGTGAAGGGATTGCTTAGTAGGAGTGAGAGTGTTACAGATATGCTCAACAAACTCCAGTGGCAGACTTTTTCATTCTATCATGTTTTCATTCTACCATGGACCTTCCCAGCCTCCCCGGCGCACTTTCTTGTGCTACACTTCACGAACTACTTCAGAAGTTATTAAACCTGGTGCAAACTATCATATCTTGAAAATGTCACAAATGCTGCTTCAGAAGCACTGCGCATCGGCCCGCACGCCACGTTAGTTCGCTAACAGCTGCAGCAGCTAGTGGGTGTAGGGCAGGACTTGTACGCTGAGCACGTGGCCCGTCAAAAAAAAAATGGCTCTGAGCAATATGGGACTCAACTGCTGAGGTCATTAGTCCCCTAGAACTTAGAACTAGTTAAACCTAACTAACCTAAGGACATCACAAATACCCATGCCCGAGGCAGGATTCGAACCTGCGACCGTAGCGGTCTTGCGGTTCCAGACTGCAGCGCCTTTAACCGTACAGCCACTTCGGCCGGCGTGGCCCGTCAGTTCGCACATGCGTTGGAATCTTTTTTAGTATTTTTGCAGATCCTTACATGATCTCTAGGCAAGTTTGGATGAGATATTAGGGTTTTCAGCTTTGTGTATCGCAATACGTATTATTTTCTGTGCAAGCGATGAGAAGAAGAGGGAGAGTTCCGTGATATTTAGTTTCGTTTTTAACACTACGTAGTGCATTAAGACATGGGAGAGAATTTCACAATAAGAATGATTTTTCTGTGCGCACCGTCGGAAGAAGAGGGCAAGTTTTATGATATTTAATTTTATTTAAAACACTGGGTTTTGCATAAGGATATTGGGATAAATTTCGAGTGGCTTCCCGACGTGTATTTTTATACGTGTACAGACGAAGATTTTTATCTGTACCGAGCAGTGTGTTATTCAGTTTTTCTTTGTGTTCTTCGAATTTTTCCGTGTCTTTCGATGTATAGAGGTTCTGACTTTCTCGGCAGCGTCTATGGGTAATTTAAAGATTCCCTGTTCAATAGAGCTAATATTATCCAGAGCAGTTGTCCTCGGGATTGGAGAGAAGTTCAACCCCTTCTCCAAGACGGAAACTGCCGCATCAGTCAGAGATTTGTCCGTAAGGTTGTACGCAGTCGATCTGCGAAGTTTGTCATTTAACTTTTCTTCTAGCAGGAAACGGTCTATGAAGTGTAGAATTTTTCCAATATGACCTGCTGCGTCGTGTTGTCGTTTCCACTCTGAGAACGCCCACCTGGCGCTATCAACCCGCGCCCATGAACCTTCAGAAAATTGTGACGAAATTTTCAGATGGATGGCCAGTAGACCTCCAGTTCCCGCCCGGCGATTATGATGAATTCTCTTTCTCATCATTGCGTGGCTGCTCGATTTTTAATTCTGTTCGTGGCTGCAGAGTTTAGAAAGTGCGTAACGTGCGACAGTCGAAATAATTCAGAGATCTCGGCATCTTAATAAAAAGGTAATTGCACACTGCAATAAGCTCTTATTATTCCGAATTTTATCAAAGTTGTTTACTTATTTCATCATCTCCTCCTCTTTGACCATAGGATGTGTTACTTGAGACTCTCCCGATGGACTAGTTATAAATATGGTTCTTGGGCAAGAAGCTAGATGTCATTGCGAAAATTTCACAATGTTTCAGCGCCACAAATGACTGACATCTTCAGGTGCAGTGAACACACTGCTTAGGCTGATGAGCAAGCCAGAAAGGAGACTTTCCATGCTCTGACATGGATTCCAAGGCTCAAAAATAATATCTCGACTGCAGAGAGGTCAACGGTTCGATGTCTGCGTGAGGTACCTAATACTGCAAACTCACCAGTGGATAAAGGCACTGCAACAGTTACCCTCTCCAGATAAATGTACTTTAGCAAGGTCAAACAGTTATTGGACGACTCTGCATATCACCCTCTAAACAACGGCCTGACGACCCAAGTAACGGTAGCTTCTCAGTAACGGTACCACCTCTGATGCTGTGGCCAAGGGACTCCATACATAGGCACCTGTTCCCCCCAACTATGCGGATTGCCTAAGGTTCACAATAGTTAGCAATACTGGGGCCTCAACACACGACCTCGCTAAACATCTAGCAACACAATTGAGCTATTTAGTGAAGAAATGCGAGCACCACATTCGCAGCTCAGAATATTTTGCCCGTCGGCTACGGACCTTGTGACTTACGCCATCAAACATTCTTGTTATTTTCGATGTGGTCTCATTTTTCACTCGACCACTTTATAATCAGTGATCAATACTTTGAACAGACTGACAGTGTCGCAATGGTTATCCCCTTGTCATCCTTTCTGACCAATCATTCTATGGAGATTTTGGAGAAAGAGTACTCCAGTCGAAAACCTACTTGCCTCTGGCGATATGTGGACGGCACGTTTGTCATCTGTGTCGCTTCATTCATTTTTGCAACACCTAAATTCCCTTCATCCGAACGTCAAGTTTACGACGGAGATCGAGGAGCTGGAAAAAAGTGAAGAACAAAGAGGAATATCTGTCTTGTCAAACGCCGGCGGTGTTTCTTCGATAACAGGAAGGTTATTGGATAAACATACAGTTAAATGCTTCTTCCGTTCACCAACAAAATTCAGAGCTCTTTTAGACTCACTGAAAGATGATCTTGCTTTAAAAAGGCATGGTGTCTCGAAGACACAGCACCTTGAAAGACAGATGAGTAGAACATCGACGAGACACAAGTGTTGACCGGCCAGAGAAATCTGCAGTGCCTAAGCTTTGCCTCAGTACTGGACATTGTGTGGAATACAAAAAACACCAAAATTGTGTCGTCGACGTCTTCGTACTGTAAGAGCGTTACTAAAGAAGTTGTGGAAATCAGCAGCTGGCTAATTTGCTGAGGAGGGGCACAGGTCAACAAAACAGCACGGCATAGGATCCACCAGTGGTCATGTTAAAATCACAGCGGACGCAAACAAGAACTGTTGCTCGTACAAGGCATGACGCTGCGGGAGCGAGACAGATATTCTGTTGACGATGCCGAAGACGGATGGACACCAGCGCGGACACGTATTTCAACAGCAGACTCCCGATAGAGGGCTCTGGGGCGGCCGATGGCAGCGCACGGTGTGATTGACAGCCTCCGAGCGTGCGTTCATCGACAGGTGGCGTAGCTGTCTGTCCCGCTACCGATCTGCATATCTGCGTTATTGGTCACTGAAATTTGACGCGTTCACACCTGCACAGTTTCTTCTGTGACTGTCGTAAATAGGAGGTTTCGTTCACAGCCTGTGCAGTCAGTTGCCAGTTGGTTAGTTAGCTGGTTAGTTAGTTCAGTTCTGAAAGCACTCTGGATGCCGGAGTGAGAGGACGGGTTGTAAATGTGTGCTGCTGAGGCAGTTGCCCCGACCGTCCAAGAACCGGTCGATCGCCATCCGTAGGGATTTCGTACGTCGAAGGTCCCATCGGTCGCTCCATCTAGCTAATGCCACCGGACTACGAAAGGATTACTGATTCGGAAGCCGGCAAAGTAAGGGACATGGATGTGAACAACTTGCGAAGGAGTCAAAGAGATAGAGAACCTTTTAATTTTTCTCGAAATGTCATTTTATGTGACGTTCCGTCACATGAGCCCCCTAGTGAGGGTGTACTTAATAATGTTTACCTTTTACGTACAGTCTCACTACCCTATCACAGCATTAGTTCAGTGTTCCTGTTCACATGAGTATGGTAGGTACATTTGGATTTAATTCACAATTATATGTGTCATATACAGTTCATGTGTTATAAACATGTTTCGATCTCTCCTCATTATTACAGGTTAGTACATTCACTGGGTCTAACCCTACTTTTTAGTAAGAATGTGGACAATCCGAAATCCTACAGACCCGATAAGAATTTGCTTACGCTCCCCCATTTGGGTTACAGGCGTAAGGAAAAACGGGTCAAAACACACTGCTCGGAGCCTTCGGATTGTTGACATCCAAGCCTTTTATATTCTTAGTTACTTTTATGCTGATAGTATAGCAACTGAATTAATCAACAAAAAACATATACATATACATCACAACAAGAAATAGATAGTAATTGATATTACATACACAGTATATTAAAGTTCGTCTACATGAAGAAATATTTGTCGGTGCAAGAAATATACATAACTGTCTTGGCACACAAATCGCGTAGTTTACAAAATTATTTGTGATATACGTTTGGTTTTACACATGAAGTAAGTTTTTTTTCGATTTCCATGTCCTTTGCACACTATGTTTGTTACAAGTTTATGTTGTACTTAGTAATTATTCGCTACGGTCGCAGGTTCGAATCCTGCCTTGGGCATGGATGTGTGCGATGTCCTTAGGTTAGTTAGGTTTAATAACAATTTGTCCATTTTATTTGGTTTAAGTAGTTCTAAGTTCTAGGGGACTGATGACTTCAGATGTTAAGTCCCATAGTGCTCAGAGCCATTTGAACAATTTTTTAGTAATTATTATTTCGTCGTAAACAATAGATACATTCCGAAGTTTCATCGAATTAAGAGTCGTCGATGATGGTGTAGTCGTTGAGACGTCGGCGAATCGTTGCTGCGCGACGACAGAAGCGTGTACGGCAGCCTGCCGCAAGTAGAGACAGTTCGTTGACCGGCGCCGTGACGTCCGCGCAGACAGCAGACGATCAGTCGCCAGGCGCCCTGCATCAGCTGGGCAGTCAGGAATGTCGGCCGGCCGCTCGCCTCGCGCACAACATGAAAATAGTCGACCGAGAATCAGTTCATCAGCAAAGCAGGACAAATACAGATATCAAAGGTGCTGAAAGAAATGTTATTAATTTTTCAAGCAATCCTTAGTCATTCGTGTATACTGTTTTAGTCTGCACGAGCGTACGAGCTCCAGTTTCTTAAATAAGTTTATGGCTCGAACTCACACATTCCACTATTTCAACTTAATAATTGCTTTTTCTTAAGAGTTCACTACTCTGCACTACACACTGTCACCGTGGCAAGCGTCCATGTGAGTACATTGCTGTGACACCTTTTCACTTCGCTATGCTGGCATTATGTCGCCTCTAGCGTTCGTTTGTCGGCCCCGGAATCCGCAGTTCACTGTGCGCTACCCATGCATCCTTTCACACTCCACTTGGGATATTCCGTTCATAGAAAGTTTATCTTGTCCACATAAACATTTCTTCACACTATGAATGTCAGTACTGCTTGCATATTAAATTATATACCTTGAGGAAGGCACCACCGTGTATGCTGCTAATTTTATTTACATTAACTCACTGTACTTGAACAGCAGTTATACACAACGAAATGCAGTCAACACACACTGCGTTAGCACACAATCTAACGTTCACTTTTCAAATCACATTCCAATTAGAGATTCACCTTATCCGTATTGCACTATCTAAGTGTCCGGATAGTTTCATTTACAAATTGGAACATGTTAGCACATATTACTTAGGCTATATAAGAAATATGGGTTTCAAATTACATAGTAATATTTCATACATTAGGTAAATCAGAGTTACTTCTAGGTATGGCTTTTCACTCTGTATCAAGTGATTGATCTATCCAGCACCTCTTATTTAAATTTTCGACCAATTGGTGTACCTGGACCCATGAGTTCAGTAGGTTTTTACATATGGTATCTAGAACCATTCAACACTGATTCATTTGTTTTGTTATTGTCGAACTTGCAGTTGCCTTGCTTGTCCGGGTGTGAGTGCAAGCACTTCCAAGCTGGAATCTATGCAGACATTAATCATCTGCCATATCTTCGATTATTATACTCTTTAAAGGATAAATCGTTAGATTTCACACATTCTGTTCATGATCTGCGGGTAGTATGTGTTTCCAGCAACCATGCACAGTGCCCCTTTCTTTCTTTCTTTCTTTTTTTTTTCAATTTTGTGCAAGGCGCCACTAAGCGGATTCATGTACTAGTACTTTGTTTACATGCTCACATTTAAATGCATGACTCTCATTCGTAAGAAACCTACTTACACACATACCTAAAAACTACCACATATATATAACAAGCATACACCCAAAATTCAACATACATGAAATGAATCTTATCTAGCTCTGTATTTACACCTTGTACCTAATCTCTGTACATTACCCAGATGAGTTTTCTGTTCATTCAAGCATCTGCCTGCGCGTCTATGGATATGAACAGCTTTACACCCTTATGAGAATACAATCCTCTTACTTTTCCTGTCTGTGTGTGTGCCAGAAGATAACACCCGTCATAAGGTATAAGAGTTGCCACTTTTTGTTAATCTTTTTAATACTCGATGACTTGGGATGGTTCTTTAGCATCACCAAGTCTCCTCTGTTGTAAGTGTAGAGTTTGTTCAAACTCCTATCATATTTTTCTTTTCTAATTGCTGCATGATGCTGCAGTGCAAGCGGGGCTTGTTGTAACTTTTGTTCTCTAGTTATAACTCTTGGGATACGTGGCAACACTAATAATCAAACACTGCTGTCTGTTTTCATAACTGATAACGGCTGACTACAATACGGTGACATTGGAGGTTCGATTATCTGCCAACTCCGCATACTTTGTACCTCTTTTCCTACGGCTGTCCTTTTAGTCCATGGTATAGAGTAGGCAGCACGACATAATGTTTGATGCATATCGAATTCATATCCCTTAATAATTCCTGGTTTTCCTGAAAATACTTTCACAAATTGATTTAACAATTGTCTTAAGTCAGCTTGTTGTGGCTGGCGTAAATAAGAGGATTCGGCTACTTTTTCTTCGATTCTTCGATTAATAGTGACAGCTTCCAACTCACAATCGGGTTCCTGTGCATTATTGCTTTGATTAATGTTACTGTCATTGGTACACAATGTATATGGATCGTTGACAGTTACTCGGACATTCCGGCAGTAATTTATGTATGTGTCCGAACTCCTAAACAGTGCCAGGTCAACTTGCCGGTTACGATAGAATAAAGTGCATGTGGCTCGGGAGAGGTCAATTCTCGCCTTCATTTCCCGAAGCGCATCAAGCCTCAGGATGTAAGGCACTGCAAGATTCCTTACCACAAGGAATGAGCATAATATAGCTTCTTTTCCCGTGGCGATCACAGCCTGCACCTGATTCCTTATCATTTGCACTCTGCCCCGTAGAGCACCTACGACCTTACAATTTTCCACTGGCAAGATGTGTTACATCTTTACACGATCAATACATTTGAATAATTGCTCATCTATGACAGGGGCGCTCGCCTCTGTATCAAGGACTACTGTCACTTCTATTCAAATTATTTTCGCGATAAATGCAGCCTGCACATGACCTACATCCTGTTGTTCCGCCGATCGCGAATCAACTGTTAACTCTTCTTTCATATCGCATCCGTCATTATAATGGAGTAAATGCACACGCACATTCCGCCTGCCCCACTCTTTAACCTTGCCGACCGTCTGGGAAGGGCCTACAGAGGTCGGCCAGAGTTTGACGGCATGTCGCACTCTGCCGATACTTGGTCTGTCACGCCT
Source organism: Schistocerca americana (assembly GCF_021461395.2). Classification (NCBI taxonomy): domain Eukaryota; kingdom Metazoa; phylum Arthropoda; class Insecta; order Orthoptera; family Acrididae; genus Schistocerca; species Schistocerca americana. Next base: position 956,063,891 of record NC_060119.1, on the reverse strand, counting down.
GTGATTCTCACCCCGTCAATCACAATTTGCGATGTACCCTGAGCGACATAAACATGTGGCTGACTATTCTGTGGCTGAGGTGGAGGCGGTGGCATCGGAATAACGTTAATGTGGTTGACACGCACATGATCTGTATGCATTGCTTGTTGTGCTTGACAGTTCGCTGGCCATGTCCGTTGCCACTGCTCACTGTTTGTTCGCATATTTTTGTTTACGAAGTTGGAGTTTCCTCCCCCTTCGCTCCTTCTTTTTCGGTTATAATTGTCATCCCCCCCACCTATTTTGGTGGAGACTGGTTCATGTTGGCGTACTGGTTTGCATTATAACCACTTCTACTCCAGTCGTTATTCGCAGGAGGCCCATTATTCATTAAGTTCGCCTTCTTATGGAAGTTCTCTCCACGCGAATATTCGTAGTTTTTGCCAAAACCATTTTTACTGGGGTTATCGTTCCCCTCATTTCTTGCTTTGTTATTCCCATGACCATTACCTGAGTTCCCTTGCTCACTCTGCCTGGCATCCTCATGTATCAAGTCCAGCGAATCTATCCTTGCCTTGAACAATTCTTGGTCTGTATCCAGGATGTGCACTAATTTTTCCCGAATCGCTATTGGTAATTTCCCTTTTAAGATTCGTAAAACATCTCTCGCGGGCAAGGGGTTCATCCCAATACCTCGTCTTATTCACATACCGTTCAAAGTATTTCCTCAGATTGCAAAGCGGTAGTTAAAGGGTTCAGGGTTGTACGCCTGTTTACGCAGACCTAGACCAGTACCTTGCTACGAATTTGTTCTCAAATTCCGAGAACGTCGGACACCGTTCCGCAATCTCCATCGCCCACAGTGCCGCGTCTCCTGCAATAAATGAAATCACGAATTGAATTTTCTAATGTTCAGTCCATGACACAGGTAACACGTTTCGAAAACTTTTGACAAGAATCACGGGATGTACATTTTTCTTTTCATCAGTAAACGTTTGAAATTGCCGGTGCTTAATTAAAGATTCTTCGTGCTTTACCTGTGCTACTGTTGGTAGCACTCCGGCCTCTGTTGCAGTGACAATGCCTGGAAAATTCACCGGAGAGAGCGGCTGCATTCTCTCACAGTCTGATTTTCCAGCTCCATACATATAAAGTGGTACATTTCTGTGCAGTACTTTCTTGTCAAGTGTCGTAACTGTCGATGGTTGCGCTTTCACCTCCAACCGAATCACGACATGGGTGACGTAGTGATAAGTCTTTTTATCTCAAGTAATCATGTGCCAAACGCTATGCACCTTGTACAATTGATCTACACGATCATCTAAGTGTGACCCTATTGCGGCATGTCTTTGTTTTGTTCAACTTATTCCTTGTCACGTTGGTCTAAAATTTGGTTCAGTTTTTCCAGAAGCTGAGCATCACGCTCCTGTTCCCTGCGTTCTCGAGTTAAGCGTTACTTTCTTTTTTCCTCGCGAGCATGGCGTTCTACCTTCTCTTTCTCCCGACGCTCCGCTCGATCTACAGCTAAAATATCTTTAACTTGTGAAATTAGAGTTTGCTCGCGAACCATGCGCTCTTGCATTTCTTTCTCTTCGCGTTGCTTCTCTCTGAGATGTAATTGTGCTATAAGTGCAGTTAAGAAATCAGCTGTTGGTGCTGGTGCTTGCACATCGTCAGCTGTTGATGGTGTTGCATCACCTTTACCTATCTTAGCAGCTTCTTTGCTCATCTGAGCCTGTTCGTCAGCGTTGCCAGATACATTATCGGTAACACGCTGCTCACCTTCCTGTCTAGGAATTTGAGAGCATGACATTTCGGATTGATCAGCTACAGGAAATTACTATACATTGTCATCTGTATCATACCCAGAAATATTCTCGCTCTCTGATAGCTTTTCTTTACGTGTCTTAACCATGTTTGCAGAAATCTACTATCACTATCTGGACACAAATATACAAAGAAATCAGGTTCCCCCAAAATACCACACACCGAAGAAATACACAAAATATACAAAACACACACAAATATTGAAATAACCTACAGAAATCCTATCAATCACTTCAAATGAAGCTATAACACACCCTTTTGCACTCACTTTATAGTGTAAGCCTTTCACAATACTTTTATAGTGTACTGCCAAAAAAATCTATCTATGCAGAAATATTTCTTTGACGGCCGCACACACATAAGTGAACCTGTCATTAATTGCACTTGAGGTTATTTCAACTACACATAGCTGACTGTGAGACCTATGTCTCAAAAACGTTTCACTGTTTAGCAAATTTTAAAACTGATTCACTCACAAGTATCAAGTTATAGAAAATGAATGTGACTAAAATTCACTGTGGCAAAAGAATGTAATTTTACTTTAAATACAAGGCTGTGACAAATGTGTGCCAACACAGTGTATGGCCCTCGTAATGTTCGCACATACATTGACAATGCGCTGACGCATGTTGTCAAGCGTTGTCGGTGGATCACGATAGCAAATATCCTTCAATTTTCCCCACAGAAAGAAATCCAGGGACGTCAGATCCGGTAAACGTGCTCGCCATCAACTGTGTTTCGACGAGCAATCCACCTGTCATGAAATATGCTATTCAATACTGCTTCAACCACACGCGAGCTATGTGCCGGACATCCACCATGTTGGAAGTACATCGCCATTCTGTCATGCAGTGAAACATCTTGTAGTAACATCGGTAGAACATTACGCAGGAAATCAGCATACATTGCACCATTTAGATTGCCCATAATGCTGCACCAGACATTAACCCGCCAAGGTTGCTGATGTTCCACTTTTCGCAGCCATCGTGTATTTTCCGTTGCCCAATAGTGCATATTATGCTGGATTACGTTACCTCTGTTGGTGAATGCCGCTTTGTCGCTAAATACAATGCGTGCAAAAAATCTGTCATCGTCCCGTAATTTCTCTTGTGCCCAGTGGCAGAACTGTACACTACGTTCAAAGTCGTCGCCATGCAATTCCGGGTTCAATCGATGTTGATGTAACATTCTCAACATCGACGTTTTTGAGATTCCCGATTCTTGCGCAATTTGTCTGCTACTGATATGCAACAGCAGCTAAAACACCTACTTGGGCATCATCAGTTGTTGCAGGTCGTGGTTGACGTTTCACATGTGGCTGAACACTTCCTGTTTCCTTAAATAACGTAACTCTCCGGCGAACGGTCCGGACACTTGGATGATGTCGTCCAGGATACCGAGCAGCATACATAGCACACACCCGTTGGGCGTTTTGATCACAATAGCCATACATCAACACGATATCGACCTTTTCAGCAATTGGTAAACGGTCCATTTTAACACGGGTAATGTACCACGAAGCAAATACCGTCCGCACTGGCGGAATGTTACGTGATACGTAGTTATACGTTTGTGACTATTATAGCGCCATCTATCACAAAGCGAAAAAAGTGGTCCAACTAAAACATTCATATTTCTTTATTTACTACACGAATATGTAATAAAAATGGGGGTTCCTATTTTAAAAAACGTAGCTGACATCCGTTTGACCTATGACAGCGCCATCTAGCGGGCCAACCATAGCGCCATCTGGTTTCCCTCTTCAAGTCAGACGAGTTTCGTTCTTTGTAGTTTTTTCGTTTGATGCTTATTTCATGAGTTATTTGGCACGGTCGCTATCAATGGACCACCCTGTACATTGAGTCAGCTGCAGGTCCAAAATCTTCACTGCATCGGGCTCGTACAGTTCTCGTTCAGGTGCAAGTGTTTATGTTGGGCTACATGGAACAATGTCACATATACAGGATTAGTTCTTACACCAGACACATTATCACATACACAGAAATATATTTTACTAATATCTTTGAAAATTCTTCTCATAATCACAACTATATCTCAGTTATTCTTTATGTACCGAATATTTATGTACATAACTTTGGTACATAAAAATTCGAGCCCAGCGTTTCGTGGGCGTCACTTATCGCGGTACTCTGGATTGGTGGTTTTGTTAAAATTCTATATTTACAGTGATTAATCAAAAAAAAAATACTGAATACTGCAATATTATTCTCTCTGTTAAATATTGTAGGCTAGCATGAGACTCTTAAATAACCCAACGCCACGATAACATACGTCACCAGCTATTCCGAAGTACGAACAATATTTTGTACTCAGTGCGCGACTCACCGCCTTCTAACAGACAGTTCGCGTGAGCGCTGCTACTATGGAGAGAAAATATGCGTGCTTTTGCGCAAACTGTAATGATTAATTTGGTTCTCAGGGGCTACTGGTCATTAATGTACGAACTTTCACAAAGAAACTGAGATATTTTTTATGCTTATTGAACGGAATATTTTTCTGTATTTTCTATTCGTTGTCTGCAAGGCAAAAACTGAGAAGCGGCCAATCTTAAACATACTGAACTCATTCAGTAGGAAAACAGTAAAGAATGGAATTTGTCTTTACTTTACTAGCTTTGGAACTATTAAAAGATCAAAATAGAGACGTCTCCCGCATTTACATTTAATATTACAGACTGACTTTCTAACTAAAAAATATCGTCAGCGTAATGGCCTACCAAATGCTGCTAGGGAAAGGGAGGTCCCCGCAACAGGAAATTCTGAAATAGAGCTATTAATTACAATTAATGGTGGCTACTATGGGAGGTGCTCACTACTTCAATAACCAACACTTTCTAATAACAATTGGACATACATTATGATAACTTACAGAGAGACTTACGTTAAATATCAGACGGTGTTACAACGAAAAAAGCTAGGAAAAAAACGTCTACTCCAAAAAAGTATCTCTGTTCTTCTTCATCTACGATGCACAGATACTATGTACAAAAAGGCTATTTGTTAAACACATCGCTGCTTGCGAGCTTTACAGACAATAAACTACAGTTTTTAATATTCATCACGCACGCGTACGTAGACTTTCATATTTTTTAACACACAAGAAAAGCCTTCTAATTTTTCTCGAAATGTCAATTTATGTGACGTTCCGTCAGAGGCTGAAATACAATTAATGTAGTTCAGCAGACTCAGAACATACAGTTTAATGTCCTGTAAAAGTTTCATGTCAATGGCTACAGTGGTTCCTGAAATACAGGGAAGCCAAGTCACTAAATTTAACATTGTCGGGATAGGGCGTCCCAACTCCACTTAAACATGGAGGAAAGGCGGCATTTCGTGACGCCACGGTGAGTAGCCTTCTTATTAACAATGCTGGTATTGAGCATACTAACGTGCGTGTGTTTAATCTGTTGTCTGAAGGTGAGAACTGTTATCTGAAAGACGTTTTATCAAAGTATGGATGAGTGAAACCTGTCAGTAATGAATGGTGTTCGAGCCAACATCGGCGACATTGTTTTAGCGGCATCATATCGGTGGAAATGTGTATCAAGAAGAATATCCCCTCTCATCAAATTGTTTGTGGGTACAAGGCGCACGGAAATTGCAGTGGACAAATAGGCACCTCGTTTCATTAGTAATGAGAGTCGCCATGTTCAAACGAATTGTCCAAAACGGGTGTTCGTTTTAAAAAATATGTTGGAACAAAGTATAAAATTAACTTTAGCCGATCCTCTGAAACAAAACCGAATACTGAACACAGAGGGGCCACGCATTAATAAGGGAGTTGCCACAAGAGACAAACCGCCAGCAGTAGAGCTCCAACTCTAGCTACTAAGCCAGCAGCAGCCACATCTAACTGCACAATTGAAGTGCAACCATTAAACAACAAGAGGCGTCGGACGTGTGAGGAAAACAGCACGGACGGCGAAGCACCCGAACTGAGACAAGTTTTGCAGCCCGCATCTCGTGGTCGTGCGGTAGCGTTCTCGCTTCCCACGCCCGGGTTCCCGGGTTCGATTCCCGGCGGGGTCAGGGATTTTCTCTGCCTCGTGATGGCTGGGTGTTGTGTGCTGTCCTTAGGTTAGTTAGGTTTAAGTAGTTCTAAGTTCTAGGGGACTGATGACCATAGATGTTAAGTCCCATAGTGCTCAGAGCCACTTGAACCACAAGTTTTGCACCATGATCCTCCGAAGACCGTGCCTGAAACAACTGTTTCTCAGAGTACAGTAACGGCAGTAGAAGTAGCTGTAAAGTCTATGACGTAAGCCTCATTAACTTATACGCACCGCCACGCAACAACAACATGTCAGAAAAATCCAATTTTTCCAAAGAAATTGTTTATATGTTATGGGGAAGTCCTTGCAACCTTCTAATGGAGGGGGAGGGTGATTTTAACTGTGTGTTACACAAAAAAGATTTTAATTTTAACTATTGTAAAGAGCTACACTAGCTGGTTCGAAAACTAAAGCTGAATGACGCTTGGGAACTTAAGTACCCCACCTTGCTGAATTACACGTCTCGTGCAGCCGACTGGATAGAATGTATGTATCCAACGTTGTAAGTAGTAAAATTCTTGCAGCTGATGCTATCCCGGCATGTTTCTCCTATCATTGCGTCCTTGCCGTCAATGCCAACTTAAACGCACAGCCTAAAATACTATATAGGTTCCAGTGGACGTCAAATATTTTGCATCTGGGAGGCGAATTAGTGGATGTTATCGGCACCACGTGGAGTGCCTGCTTACGCTCCATCAGTAATTATTCGTCTAAGGCTGACTGGTGGACGCATTTAGCGAAACAAAAACTGAGGCAAAGTTTTAGATCACGCACGGCAAAGAACACCAAGAAAATCTTTGAGTTCTATTATACTGTACCACGAGAACTATACGATAAATCCAGGTCGACAGGCAACATTCCTGAAATTAAACGTGTCAAAGCCTAACTTTTGAGCTTGAAACGGCAGCAAATGGAAGGTCTGAAGGTAAAGTCAAAACCTGAATCTGTTGTAGATTGAGAGAGGACACCTATGTATCATTTAATTCGGCATCAGTCGCGCAGTCAACGCCCGTTCATTGATGTTTTGAAAACGGACAGTGAGAGATTACTCTCCAATCAAAGGGAGACTGTTCAACAAATACAGCGCTATTTAAAACAAATGTACTCCGTTGAGGAAAGCGACGAAGATTCTATCGATGAGGTGGTGCACACTTTTGATAGAGAGGTTACTCATTCCGATAATGAGGAAATTTCATCGGATTTTAATTCCGAAGATGTCTTACAGTTTATCTAGAACTCCCGATCTTACAAATTACCTGGGCCTGACAATCTGCACAAAGAATTTTATCTCAAGTTTTTTGATGTCGCCGGCCGGTGTGGCCGAGCGGATCTAGGCGCTTCAGTCTGGAACCGCGAGACCGCTACGGTCGCAGGTTCGAATCCTGCCTTGGGCATGGATGACTGTGATGTCCTTAGGTTAGTTAGGTTTAAGTAGTTCTAAGTTCTAGGGGACTGATGACCTCAGATGTTAAGTTCGCTTTCGATGTCACTTTTTGTGTTGTCACTGGACCTACTGCTCGGGAGACTATGCGCAAACCTAACTGGATTGACTATCTTAGGTGCAAACTTCACTGTCAGAGGCTATGCAGATGATACGGTTCTCTTACGGCGTGTATCTGATATCGTGATATTGAAAACTGAGATTTATATCTACAGCAGAGGCTCGGCAGCTAAACTGAGCGAGGGTAATGCAAACTTTTAAACATCAGAGGCTTCGAGACTATCATTGTACCGTGGGCAACGGCTGTGGCAAACTATACAACATTAGGGGTCGTCAAAGATCGGTGCCGCTGAAAAATGGCAGCAAAAAATTGGAAACATATAACGAATAAAGTACAAGGTACTATATTCAAAATTAACTGGCGTTCGACAGATCGCATCCAGAAAATCGGGATTTTAGACACCTATATGCCATACAAAGTATATTACGTAGCTCGGATGTTCCCTATCCCACAAATGCAAGACAAAAAATTTATGAATCCGTCTAGCATGTTTGTGTGGCAAGCTCATATGTTCAACCTTCATTACGATACACTCCTTAAGTCACGATAGGCAGGAGGTTTGTAACTAACTGATCTCAGTAGGAAGGCGACAGAACTGTACGTCAAAAGAACTGCCATGGTTGTTAACAACCAAGGTGTTTCACGTTGTCCACCCCGCCAGTATGAAACCACCAACTGACACAAGCGTCATAAAGTACTGGTACAAGCTGAAAAATATTAGTGAATTTTACCTCGAAACGAGCTACTTTGGAAATACTACTTTACGGACAAATATTGTAACGACGAAGGGCTTAATCGCTCAGTGGCAGAAGACAGGCAGTCCTAACCCAACAATGAAGAGCGTGCGGTAAAATGTAAGTTTGAAAATTCATTCGTTGGAAGTGCTTTCCACTTTGTACAGAGTTATAAACAATGTCACTCCAACCAACGAGAAATTAAACCGTACAGGATTAATGATACTGACAAATGCTGTTTTGTCGACACACTGCAAACCAGATTTACTTGCTTTGGGCAACTAATGAACTGGTATTGGGTCCGGATGTGACTAGCTCTCCTCGCAAGAAGCAATGAAAATAATTTTACCACTGACATACTCCTCTGGCCGGACTCAGTATACTACCTGAAAACAAAAAACAGTACTATAATGTCGATACTTGACCATTACGTGAAATACATCATAAACAGAAATAGAATGCCAACATGTATACATTTCAAGATTACATGGAAAAAACGCAATAGCACAGGAATCAATTTTCCAACGTCAGAAAGGACTTTGGCAATATGTTAGCAGTATTATTTGAGAAGAAAGGAATTGAATAATTCATAGACGAAAATAGTCTAGTCCGTCTCTATTCATTTGAGATATACAGTGAAAAACTATGTAATTCTCTTTGTTGCATTTCGTTATATTATCATTGATCTGTCATTATTTTAACAGGAGAGAAAAGTAGAAAATGAAATAATAAGACGAGAATCACTCCGTCGCCAGCAGCTACTGAAGGAGATATGTGTTCATGTAGTCCACGAAGAGAAAGGTTTTTGTTTCCAGTTGCAAGCATTTTCAGCTCCAGTTAATTTTCAGAAAGTGTTTTATTTATACCCAGAAGCAAAAGCATACTTTTCAGTTTAAAATAAATGGGAATCGAACCCGGGCCCTTAGGATTGATAGTCGGTCGCGCTGACCACTCAGCTACCGGGGGGGGAAACTGTGTACAGATAAACAGACTAACGGCTGAGTGTTTTGTTCTGTCCGCTGCAGTTTAAAAATGAGTACAAAGTATTTGGAGCGTCACCAGGCAGCGTCCCTTGCAAAATCATCCAAAGGGACCAAACTTTCATATGGAGCAGTTGCCAAAATTCTTAGAAAGTCAGACATTCGTTGGGAAGTGGATCAAGCGATATTTAGAGGTTGGAAACGTGGATGATTTACCAGAGAGAGAAGGCAAAACTGTGCAACAACAAAACTAAGGATAATGAGATCGTGCGTCTTTTTAAGAACAAATAAAATCTTACTTGGTTCGAAACAGGCAAAGTAGGTGCTTCAAGAGGATAAAGATCCAACACATCGCAGCCGTCTGTGTACACCGTGGAAACAAGGCAATCTGTTGTCCACGATGGATTGGCCTGCAATGGCTGCTGATACAAATCCGGTCGAAATGTTTGGTCGTATATTAAGATGAAGCTTAAGGGAAAGAAAATATATACTTTGAAGCAGCTGTCATATAAAATCAGGACGATATGGATATCGTTACCGAGAGAATGCGCAGTAAATCTCGCAAAATGCGTGCCAAAAAGGTGGCGATTAACTATTAGGTAATTGTGCAATTAGAAATAATATGTAGTTTCATGTAAACATATATTTATAATAGTGTCTTTTATTTCATAACGGCGTACGCTTTCTAGTGGAACTGACTGTAGGTAGTCACAGAACCGTAAACAATCTTTAAGTGTACTTCTTAGCTGTTAATTAACTCAGTCCTTTTGTAATCAGTTTTTTATCAGCCACAGTGTATTCTTTTGATGCACTTTCTATAGATCTGTCGCAGCACAATACAAAAACATCTTTCTAGTCTTCTTCTGACATCTCGCCGCGTGTAGTGGCCGCGCGGTCTGAGGCGTCACGTCACGGACTGCGTGGCCCCTCCCGCCGGAGGTTCGAGTCCTCCCTCGGGCATGGGTGTGTGTGTTGTTCCTAGCGTATGTTGGTTTAAGTTAGGTTAAGTAGTGTATAAGTCTATGGACCGATGACCTAAGCAGTTTTCTCCCTTAGGAATTCACACACATTTGAACAATATTTTTGACATCTCCCGAACACAAGGATTCAGCCAAGACATCGCCATTTTTTGCACACTTTGCTGACAGCCAGACAATATGGTCACAGGTGTCCAACAAACAGCACCCAGTGAAATCTGCACCACACAGCGAAATATGCGCCCATAAAAAATCGTGGAAAGGGCCACTAAACTCCCATCCCAACTCCAAGACTTGCCCGGCAAGAAGAATAGCTGAGGGTCCTTACGTGGTGTACTGAGGAAGAGGACTGGACATACTCGAACAAGAACTATAATGTCACATTTCACATTTGCACAATTAGAAGTAGTTTTCTTGTTTTTGCCTTCTGTAGAACGCCATAGTAATTTTTTAACTATGCACAGATCTTCAGAAAATACAACGGAAAAAATAAAAACAAATTAGAAACACGCATCGTAACAAATGTGTCTCTTCTATTCGACAAACTATACCTAAAAATAAAAAATGGTCTGTACCGTTCATCAGTATGTGTTAAAAAAACGTACATATGATTCGTTATCCTACTAACCAAAACGCTATTATGCATTTACACAGGTGACATGAGTTCTATATAACTTCTTCTACTGCTCCTAGTGCTACAGGTGCGAGTTCTGTATGTGGCACTTAAAGCCTGACAACAATTATCTTTATAACGACAATTCTACATCCACATCTACATCACTACTGTGTAAACTACTGTGAAGTGTATGCCAGAGAGCACTACCCATTATACAAGTTATTTGGATTTCTTCCCGTTCCTTTCACTTATGGAGTATGGGTGGAACGACTCATTAGGTGTTGTAATTAGTCTAACCTTGCCCTTGTGATCCCTGTGAGACCGATACGCAGGAATTTGTAGTACATTCCTGGTTTTATCATTTAAAGCTAGTTGTTACAACTTACTAATCAGGTTTTCTCGGGATAGTTTGCATCCATCTTGAGGTGTCTACCAGTTCAATTTCTTCAGCACCACCACGACAGTCTTCCATGGGTCAAATAAAAGATTAGAGATGTCCTTGTAGGTATACTTTGAGTATCCCCTAATATTCCTATTTGGTACTGGTTCCACTCATTTGAGCAATATCCTACCGTCGGTTTCACCCTGGTTTCTGCATTAGTTGGTCGGTTCCTATTGCTAGTCGCTGATGTTGTAGTCATAGGATACTAACTTGTTTTCATTTTGTGAAGAGCACAATTTTACTTTTCACAACATTCCAAGCTCTGAAGTCTTATCAATACCCAACCAAATTTTTGTGCAGATTTTTTCAGATGATACCACATTATAGGTACCTACGTTATCTAGGAAACACACTGATGTAACTAAAATATTGTCTGCAGCGACATTAATATACCACACACATGAAAAAAGTTTCGCGTTACCCTGGTTCCCAAAACTTCTGAAGATAGACGTTGATGTGGATATTGTATCACAGACACAGTACCTTTGACTGTTCAGAGATGTCCCTAAAACCGCCCAAAGACGTAAACAACCATACTTGAGCAGTGCCTATTTAAGGGAGGGTGTCCGACAGCCGATACGTACCAGTCATTCCACCAGGAAGGAGGTACACGGCTCGTGTTGTCTGTAGATCAACCACGCCGAGACGGTCAATACCACGGTTCGATCGCGTCAGCATTGTTACTTTGTGCCAGGAAGGGCTCTCAACAAGGGAAGTGCCCGGCGTCTCGGAGTGAACCAAAGCGATGTTGTTCGGACGTGGAGGCGATACAGAACTGTCGATGAGATGCCTCGCTCAGGCCGCCCAAGGGCTACTACTGCAGTGTATGACCGCTACCTCCGACCGATAGTGCAACCACATCGGCAGCATATTGGCGAGGCATTCGTCTTCATGGACGACAATTCGCGCCCCTATTGTGCTCATCTTGCGAATGACTTTCTTCAGAATAACGACATCACTCAACTCCAAAAATGTTCAAATGTGTGTGAATTCCTAAGGGACCAAACTGCTTAGGTCATCGGTCCCTAGACTTACACACTACTTAAACTAACTTATGCTAAGAACAACACACATACCCATACCCGGGGAAGGATTCGAACCTCCGGCGGGAGAGGCCATCCATCAACTGGAGTGGCCAGCATGTTCTCCAGTCATGAACCCTATCGAACATGCCTAGGATAGATTGAAAAGGACTGTTAATGGACGACGTGACCCACCAATCACCCTGGGGGATCTACGCCGAGTCACCGTTGAGGAGTGGGACAATCTGGACCAACAGTGCCTTCATGAATTTGTGGATAGTAAGCCACGACTAATACAGGCATGCATCAATGCAAGAGTATGAGCTGCTGGGTATTAGAGGTACCAGTGCGTACAGCAATCTGGACCACCACCTCTGAAGATCCCGCTGTATGGTGGTAAAATATGCAATGTGTGGTTTTCATGAGCAGTAAAATGGGCGGAAACGATGTTTATGTTAATCTCTAATACAATTTTCTGTACATGTTCCGGAACTCTCGGAACCGAGGTGATGCAGAACTTTTTTTGATGTATGTACATTAACATCAAGAATCCCAACAGAGTTCTCCGGTGCGCATCTGAAGCTACTTCTACATATGTTGGTAGCGTACTGCCTCCTTTCAGCGAAGAAATATTTAATTTAGTCACATATTTCACTTCATAATCCATACGGTCGTACTTTTGATAATAAGAGACGGTGTAGTACTGAGTCAAATGTTTTTCACTAAACGAGAAATACTGCATCTACCTGACTCCCTTGACGCATGACTTTCAGTAACACATGTGAGATAAGGGCGACTTGGGCTTCACATGGTCGATATTTTCATAATCTATGCTGTTTGGCATGGGGGACGTCATTCTGTTGCAGATTACCCATTAGGTTTGAGCTCGGAATACGTTCTAAGGTTCTACAACAAATAAATCTCAAGGATATTGGATGTGTATTGGGTGATTCGCTTCTGATAGCCTTGTTGTAGATCACGTGAGCTGTGATTTCTTCTAACTCAGTCACAAGTTCGGTATGGGATCTCATAGGGATTTCATTGCGTCCCGAGGCTTTGTCTGGTTTGAACGATTTCAGCTGTTTTACACCCCGCTGACAGTAGTAGCTGTAACACTCATATTTGCAGTAGTGTGATTATTAAATAGGAGCTATACTCAATAATTCCGCATATCACTCTCGTTATTACCAATTGGATAAACATGAGTATTATAAAACGGTAAATTAAGTAAGTCATACTTCAGTAGGACAGAGTATTCATCACAAAATACCGCATATAACAAAAAACAAAAAAGTGAAGTTGACAGTTCACAACGGATTGTCGTATACCAGCAGAGTATTCATCATGAAAGAAGGAAAAGGAATACTTAAACGTTAAAACAACTAAAATGAGCGCCATATGCCTATGTAGAACGTTATGTCGACAATCTGTGGTGCTCTTGCTCTTCTTCCGGCTGCAGGACGAACAGTTTATGTTGCTGATCATTTACATGGCAGCGCCAACGTGGCTCGGATATGGTGGCACAACGCCTCTCTACGGTAATACGATGCGTGCCCTGAACGAGAAGTTACGGTGCACGTAGGCTGTGACGCATCGAATTGGTAGTTTCCATTAACACCGGATGCAAATTACACAGATTTCTGGCTGGGCTCAGACTTCACTGCGTGCAGTTTTCGAATACCAGTGGTCGCTAGCAAGGAATAACAAGACGCTCAGCAAATATCCTACGAATTTACTTGCATCCGAATACCAATCGGACCTCTATTGTTGTCCATACTTGTCGTAATCAAAGCCTAAATTTTAGAGTGAAACCTGATACAAAGAAACAGATAATAGTGTTTGCAGGTAATACGTACTAAATACAGAATTTTCGTTTGACTTGCAATAATTCGTGCCATTCAAGAGTAAAACAGCCCTAGCCATTGCAGCTATACTGCATGAAGGCAAACAAACCTCTCCAACTAAAGTCGAATCAAGATGTGGCGTAAATACTGCTCAGAAATTATAGATATACTATGATTGGCGTCATGGCGGCTGCAGTGTAACACGTGTTAAGCTCGGCTCGCGAAATTTAGTTGATTTCGAAGGTGTCCTCGCAGGTGGTGTTGTCTAGTACAAGTGGAAATCGTGTAAACAACAGTGTTCTGTGCAGTAGTGCTATTTTTTTCTGTGCTCCGCCAATATCTTCGAGAAAATGGTAAACAGAAGAGTCAACAGCAGCGCGTCCAGCAGCGGGCAAGCAGCAGGTGCGGCGGGATCGCTCTTGGCGGAAGGTGCGGCCGCGGCTCCCGGTATAGCGGAGCTGCTACGCTCTGAGGTAAACGCTGCGCTTCGCGATAAAAACAATCTCGATCTGATAGCAGGCACTATATCAGATACTGTAACGGCAGCAGTATTGGCCAAAATGCGTGAAACTGTTGAGGCCAATACTGCCGAAATTACAGCACTAAAAAAGTCTGTGTCTGAATACGAGAAAAAGACACGAGAGTTAGAAGTGAAACTATCTGCCGCAACAGACGAGCTAGAACAGTACCAAAGGCGAAATAGTCTACGACTGTTTGGAGTAGCAGAAAATAAGGAAGAAGACACAGACAACCTGCTTATAGAGGTTGCGCGTGAAAAATTAGGTGTTGAAGTGACCAAAGCAGACATTGACAGGAGCCATCGGGTGGGACGAAAACTACCAGGTGCTACCAAACCTCGTCCAATAATAATTAAATTTCTCTCGTACCGAAAAAGGGCAGAGATCTTTACCCAGAAGAAGAAGTTAGCAAGGACAGGGCTTACAATAAGGGAAGATCTGACACACGAACGGCTAAAGATTTTAAACAGTGCCATATCCCATTTCGGTCTTCAGAATGTGTGGACTCAGGATGGCAGAGTAATCATTAAGACAGCAGCTGGGAAGAAGACAGTCACAAACATGACAGAACTGAATAGTATTAAGTGAAGCTACTCGAGCCAAAAGTGCAAACTTAACACCATTTGCAAATTGTAACAGCCCTATACTCAGATATAGTCTTGTAATTGTATTAACTTTTCAATTATACCCATATTTGTACCTTCAACTAATTGTTTTTGTAACTGTATTAACTTTTCACTATTTTTTTGTGTCTGTAGCTCTAACCATTACTTAATTTTAGTTACTGCTAATACTTTTTTCATTTTCTCTGTTTATTCTCTTCCATTCTGTAATAGTTCTATTGCAATTATTAGTCTCTCCTTTAGTTAATTAATCACCCATCTCTTCAGTTTAAATTGTTCATAACAAAATCACCATCAGTATCACTTAAGCAAATTTCAATCTAATTGTAGCTTCCTACGATAATCACTACCAGTATCACTTTAGTAAATTTCAATTTAATTCTAGCTTCCTACGATAATCTATTAATTATTAAGCTTACTTCTCTCTGCTGGCAGCATCGGCCTCTTAAATCACTCCCCTTTCCCTTATTTCCACCCTAACCTGTTTCAAATACGCTAATTACATTTCTCCTCTTACGACATAGGATACACAGTGACACACAGCCGTCACTATTTTGGTCATATTCTCCTTGCACCGAATACCACTAATCTATTTTCTATACTCCCGCAACCTCAGGAAATCTCTTGCAGTCGCCTTGCTTTCGGCACTCGCGGAGTCACAAACAGGGCGCGCAAAATCTCGGACACCCCTGTGTTATGTCACTTGGCGGAAGCACCGGCCAGTGCCCCTCGCGGCAGGTAGTGCCTAACAAAGGGACAAACCAGTCTGCCACCCTACTCCAGGCTGCTCAGCGGAACGCGTCAGAGCTTTTAGCAGCTCACTGCAACATCCAGTCTTTACCTGCACATTACGAAGAACTTAGCCTCCTCTTCAACCAACTAAACTACCACGTAATCCTCTTTTCCGAAACGTGGTTGAAACCACACATATCCTCTGCATCTATTCATCTCCCAGGGTACACATTTCTTAGGGCAGACAGATCAAAAAAACGAGGTGGCGGGGTCGGCGCGTATATACGAACAGATCTCAAAGCGAAAGTCTTATGTACGTCAAATACTGCTGAAGAAAAAGAGGCTGAATTCATGTTCATTGAAATAAATATACAAAGTCGGAAATTCTTGACTGGCGTAGTGTACAAGCCGCCAAAAATAAACTCAATGAGTTCCTTCCAGTCGGAATTACGTTCACTCCAGTGTCAATACGAACATGTCATCGTAATTGGTGACTTGAACATACACTCCTGGAAATTGAAATAAGAACACCGTGAATTCATTGTCCCAGGAAAGGGAAACTTTATTGACACATTCCTGGGGTCAGATACATCACATGATCACACTGACAGAACCACAGGCACATAGACACAGGCAACAGAGCATGCACAACGTCGGCACTGGTACAGTGTATATCCACCTTTCGCAGCAATGCAGGCTGCTATTCTCCCATGGAGACGATCGTAGAGATGCTGGATGTAGTCCTGTGGAACGGCTTGCCATGCCATTTCCACCTGGCGCCTCAGTTGGACCAGCGTTCGTGCTGGACGTGCTGACCGCGTGAGACGACGCTTCATCCAGTCCCAAACATGCTCAATGGGGGACAGATCCGGAGATCTTGCTGGCCAGGGTAGTTGACTTACACCTTCTAGAGCACGTTGGGTGGCACGGGATACATGCGGACGTGCATTGTCCTGTTAGAACAGCAAGTTCCCTTGCCGGTCTAGGAATGGTAGAATGATGGGTTCGATGACGGTTTGGATGTACCGTGCACTATTCAGTGTCCCCTCGACGATCACCAGTGGTGTACGGCCAGTGTAGGAGATCGCTCCCCACACCTTGATGCCGGGTGTTGGCCCTGTGTGCCTCGGTCGTATGCAGTCCTGATTGTGGCGCTCACCTGCACGGCGCCAAACACGCATACGACCATCATTGGCACCAAGGCAGAAGCGACTCTCATCGCTGAAGACGACACATCTCCTTTCGTCCCTCCATTCACGCCTGTCGCGACACCACTAGAGGCGGGCTGCACGATGTTGGGGCGTGAGCGGAAGACGGCCTAACGGTGTGCGGGACCGTAGCACAGCTTCATGGAGACGGTTGCGAATGGTCCTCGCCGATACCCCAGGAGCAACAGTGTCCCTAATTTACTGGGAAGTGGCGGTGCGGTCCCCTACGGCACTGCGTAGGATCCTACGGTCTTGGCGTGCATCCGTGCGTCGCTGCGGTCCGGTCCCAGGTCGACGGGCACGTGCACCTTCCGCTGACCACTGGCGACAACATCGATGTACTGTGGAAGCCTCACGCCCCACGTGTTGAGCAATTCGGCGGTACGTCCACCCGGCCTCCCGCATGCCCACTATATGCCATCGCTCAAAGTCCGTCAATTGCACATACGGTTCACGTCCACGCTGTCGCGGAATGCTACCAGTGTTAAAGACTGCGATGGAGCTCCGTATGCCACGGCAAACTGGCTGGCACTGACGGCGGCGGTGCACAAATGCTGCGCAGCTAGCGCCATTCGACGGCCAACACCACGGTTCCTGGTGTGTCCGCTGTGCCGTGCGTGTGATCATTGCTTGTACAGCCCTCTCGCAGTGTCCGGAGCAAGTATGGTGGGTCTGACACGCCGGTGTCAATGTGTTCTTTTTTCCATTTCCAGGAGTGTAGACCTGTT
This sequence comes from Schistocerca americana, assembly GCF_021461395.2. NCBI lineage: Eukaryota > Metazoa > Arthropoda > Insecta > Orthoptera > Acrididae > Schistocerca > Schistocerca americana. The sequence continues at coordinate 956,046,087 of NC_060119.1, read as the reverse complement.
AAGAGACACTCCCTCCGCAATAAACCTAAGAAGATTGTTTAGCTGCAATAGCATGAACATTCTTCCATTACAACCTACACACCATATGGCGCACAGTCATACTCTTATAGACGTAATCGCAACGCAACAGACTGACAAAGTAAGAGATGTTGGTCAAACATCGGCCCCTGGCCTCTCAGCACATGATGTAATATTCCTGGCCTACACTGTGCAGCCCCCAAGGATCAAATCGCGTTACATAACTTGAAGGAACATGAAACGTATTGACCTTGACGCTCTAACAGCCGATTGCTCAGAAATCTCATGGCATCAAATAATCAGAGAACCTACAATCGACGGCAAAATTAATGAACTTGGTGATAAACTCACTGCCCTCTATGACAAACATGCACCTGTGCGCACAATCCATGTAAGAAAATCTCCTGCTCCATGGCTGACAGCTGAATTACGTCAAATGATGACTAATAGGGATGCTGCCCACAGGCGTTTCAAGGCAGATCCGAAACCCGAGCGTTTCGAAGAATACAGAAAGCTACGGAACAGAGTGAAACAATGCATTCGCAATGCTAAAATCAGGTACGCTCGCTCCCTTGTATGCAGCGATCTGACGCCCACGACTCTATGGAAGAATCTCCGTAGCTTGGGGGTCGGAAAGGCAAAATCGGAAACTACTTTTCATGTGTCAGCTAACGAATTAAATGAATTCTTTTCTGCACCTCTGAATACCAGCACGGCTGATAATTACCGTCCACAAGAATCCCCAAACAGGGTAACTAACAACGATAGCTTCCATCTAAAACGTGTAACAACAAATATGGCAAGAAAAGCAATTATGAAAATCTCTTCTGATGCAATAGGCAACGACAGTATCGGTATAGCCATGATTAAGAATGTTGCCGATATCTTAGTACCTGTCTTAACTGACATATTTAATTTTTCCCTCGTGAACGGAATATACCCCACTGCATGGAAAAGAAGCATAATTCGACCCATCCCTAAGATCGAAAACCCGCAACTGCCTAGTGATTACCGACCAATTAGCATACTGCCTGCTGTTTCCAAAGCACTCGAATATATTGTTCATGACCAAATCACTGACCACTTGCATGAATTCAGCCTATATGACAAATTTTAATCCGGTTTCCGTAAACATCACAGCACAAACACTGCTCTAATTAAGGTAACTGATGACCTGAAATGTGCCATCGACAATATTGACGCTACTGGACTTCAGCAAAGCTTTTGACACTGTTAACTTTGACATATTGCTCAGAAAAATGCAACAGCTTAATTTCTCTAATAGTGCTATGAGATGGTTTGAAAGCTACTTAAAAGACAGACAGCAATGTGTTGTCTGCGTAAATGAAAAATCTTCCTGGAAACATGTTTCCTCAGGAGTGCCACAAGGATCAGTGTTAGGACCACTTTTGTTTTCTTTACATGTCAACGATATTTCGTCGGTTCTGTCCTCCTGTAAATATCATTTCTATGCTGACGACCTCCAGCTCTACCTAAGCGTCAGACCTGAAGACGTAAACACTGCAATCGCTCAGATGAATGATGATCTGTCTTCAGTAGTGACATGGGCGAAAAGACTGGGGCTTAAACTAAATGCAAAAAAGACACAAGTAATCTTAATAGCCCATCAGATATTAATAAGTTCAGATTTCCGCGAACGGCTACCTCCTATTCTGCTCGACGGTACTCCAATACCATATCAGAAAACAGTGAAGAACTTGGGTGTAACTTTGGATGAGCATCTCAACTGGGCGGAGAATACAGTCGCAGTGTGCCGAAAGACGTCTGCTTGTCTCTATGCTCTCAAAAAGTTTCGGAACATATTTCCACAGGACTTGAAACGCCAGCTCGTGCAAGCACTCGTTCTACCGAACCTCCACTATTGTGATGTGATTCAACAAGGCACGAGTAGTGAAAACAAAAGACGGCTAGAGCTAACCATGAATGCCTGTGTGCGTTACACCTGCAACATTCGCCGATATGATCATGTTAGTGCTTCATACTCCGAGCTAGGGTGGCTGCGGCCGGACAAATTGCGTGACTACCACACTATATGTCTACTTCACAGACTCCTCGTCGCGCAAACACCCCAGTACCTTGCTTCAGAGATTAAAAACCTGTCATGCCATCATAATCGAAACACGAGGTCACTCTTATTTGGTATCCTAACTGTGCCCACTCACAAAACAAAAACTTTTGGAAACTCCTTCTCAGTTGCCGCTGTCCGCCTCTGGAACAAACTGCCCCTTACCTTGCGCAAAATTCAATCTCCTGCTGCTTTTAAGAAGAAGTTGAAGCATTTCCTACTATCATCCTCATAAAGTTCTCCACAAAATTAATGTACCAGGCCAATCCTCTCATCTGTCAAATAGCAAAGCTAGCGTCTCCTATCTTGCTCCTGAGATGCCTTCCTCTTCATCTATCTCTATTAGCCAGGCAATCTTCTTTTCCTTTATAATGTTTCATCATATCTATTCTTCTCCTCCCTTCACCATGAGTCTCCCTCATACTCCCTGCTGCCAGCACTCCTATCTAAAATTTGTCTCTTCAATAATGTCTAATTATAACAGTACTTATGATATACGAATATAAACTCTGTATGTATGTATTTTTCCAGGTGTACCTTTCTAATTGTTTATTTCACTTTTTGTACTAGATGTAGCTTAACATACCTACTAAAACGTATGAATGTAAAATAAGTAGAATGCCTGGTTAGATGTAAGAGAGGGCCTGATGGCCCTGATCTTGCCAGGTTAAATAAATCAGTAAATAAATAAATAAAATAAATGATCAAGTGTCAGCAAAGTAAATAACTCTCCCATTTACAAACAAGACAACTGTACAATCCTTCTGATTGACCACAAGTGTGATACAGCAAATGAAAACATTGAAAATAATAGCACATTGAATTTTAACTAATAACAAATTATCAAACTCCATAAATAACTAGATTTTGTAAAAAAACAAACATGTAATATCCAGCATTAATAATCTGTGCAAAAGCAATTTGAACAATCTTAGGTTTTCTAAATCAACTGATATACTATCTGTTACCAGCCCAAACCTCACACAGCAGAAAATTTTGTCTGCAACCAAAACAAATCACCATCACTAGAAATGTAAACTTGGAGACTTGCAACCAAAGATAATGACTTAAATTTCTAACACTACTCATTTTTTTCGTGGCAAAACATTAAACATACACAAACCAATATAAAGTAACCACTGCTGTTAACATTACTGAACAACAAATTCCAAGGCTCACCCACTTTTTGCTTGTAGTTTACCATGGCATGTCTCCCCGCGGTTAATTAGAGTACACTTACATAATGAAACTTAAAATATAGCTACAGTTTACCACTTAATCCACTGTATACAAAAGTACAAAATACAGATTATTTAGCCTGTTCCTTCTTCTTCTTCACAGCCAGCCTTCTAATCATTGCTTCCACACAGAAACTGGCTTTGAAGCCCTTTCCAGACAACGCCCTTTTAAATTTTACTTTCTTTGTGCCACCTTCACCATTTCATTATACCAACGTATATTTGAAACAAAGATTGGCTTTGTGTTTTCCCAGGAAAACCCTACCTATCTCAGCAAATCCTTACTTTAAACTACAATAACACATAACTGTTGGAGATCAGTAAATGCTCTGTGAAATGATTCTCCATCTATGTTCACATCTAATACTACTTCTTTCCTCATTGGGTTACTCTAATTCCGAGTAGATTTTTAACGTTTACCCCAGTAACTAAAAATTCAGTCGTGTATCTGTTCTTAATGTAGTCGCAAAAATACTCAGATAGACCAAAAATGGAACTACCAGTACCCACTAAGGCAGTCGCTCATACTTCCTGCTCTATAATATTGATTACAGGTTGATACTTCTGCAAAATGCTATGTCTTAACCTTGTTTCAACACACAATTCATCCTTTATCTCATGAATACGATCTCTGACCATGATGCACACTTGTTTTCCTTTGAAAACGCAATACAATTGCCTTCAGAAAATATTAAATTAAAATTATTTTTAAATTTCGTTTTTTCCTAACGTCATTGAATTTCTCATCCTTCCACACTTCTGGTACTAACAGCAGGTGGAACTTTACAGAAGCTATGACGGACCAAGTAGTGCACTGCCACACATAAAAACATCACACACAGGCCTCAAGGTTAGCATACTATAAATACCAACATCACTGAGGTGGATCCCACTTCACATAAATCATATGTCTTCTTGTCACTCAGATATGCATTAATCTCACCACAGGACACATTTAATTCTTCTGACACCACCGCTGATTCAGACTCTGAATTATCAGAAGCTGCCAAACTTCTGAACTCACACTGTTTTCTTCAGCATCCACGATCTTACTACTTTGTTCATTAAATAAACCCCCAACGTTCCTTTTTTATACCAAAACCCAATTTTATTAACATATCCTGATTTCTTACTTAACACATGCTAGTTAAAGTGTCTGTTGTGTGCATACAGCATTCATCAAAAATCATTACAGGAAACATAAAATGATCCCTACCGTAGAGGATGAGTTTAAGATTACACACATGTGAAAGGCCAGATCTAACAATAAACATTAAACTTACAGATTTGAGGTTTTAAAAAAAGTATTTGATAAATGACTATTTCCTCTTTAGACCAGCTGCAGAATCCCTCCACCTAAGCAAACAGATAATATATGGCGTCTTGAACCATTCCAAATGTGGGATGAGATTTCTCTTGTCATCTAAATTTTTCTCCTGTTCTTGTGTTGCCCTCCCCTGCGTCACCAATACCACAACATGGTTGACAGTTAAATAATCAGCTTTATAATTAGCCACCCGTTCTGCGTCATCCTGTGCATCGACATCCTCACAGCCTAGTACATTTTTGAGCAACGAATTGATATCATCGTTGCCATCATTGATTTAGGATTTACAAAAGGTTTCAAGGTTAAAGTGTTCTCCTCCACGATCTAAAATGTCACACTGAATCATAAAAATAAAGCCTTGATATTTCGATCTGCGAGTTCGTCATTTGTAGGAGGCGAAAGCGCGTTATCGAGAAGCTGAAGAGTTTTCCTCGGTAAATAGTTCCCTTTCAGATATTTCTCTACAATTGGCGCGACCAGGTTAAAGGACTTCTGAATTCGTTCATACTTTCTTTTGATTAGAGTCATATAGGGACAGTGATTCCCGATTTTTCAGCTTTTTGAAATCTCTAGGATTCCCTACTTGCCCCATTAATGCAAGCGTAAGTTGTGATTTCCAGTTGTATTACTGCAAGCCAATATGGTAACTTGTTCCTTACTTCTCTTGTATCCACGTGACGCAGCTTCCTTTTTTTGAAGCAAGCGTTTTCGTAGGGAGCGTCTTTAAATTTAAACCACTCCCACAGTTTTGTACAACTGTTAGCTATAAATTTTCTTCTCGTCATTTAATTTAGAAAGATAGTCTTACAACAATGGCACAGCCTGTCCGTCAACGGATAAAGCCTATCCATTAATGATAACTTGGCTAATATCTTATTCTTTTCCACCCGTCCGACCATCTATTACTGGCAGAAAACTCTGAATCTTCTATTTTCCGCTGAAATTGTAATGCTTTTTCCCGCTTCATCGGTCCAGTAAAGGGGAAACCTTTTCCTGTTAAATGTTCGTGTCACAAAAATAAAACTTCCTCAATCTCTTTCTGCTCACCTTTCAACATTGTCTTATTTACTTTCATTCCACTTCCACTAGCCTGAGAAGCACACCACTGTTCGGTTTCTGTTCAATCTCTCTTTCTGTCTCCTACAGCACCTTTTCCTACCGCTAGCCCCAAAGCAGTAGCTTTCGCTGCTAGCTCACAATCCAGTCGCATTAGAGAACATAGTTTCTGATTCATTACTGATTCATAGTCACCAAGTTTTTTTTTCCTTTTTCCTATATTACGCATTTCAAACTCCTTAATTAACGCGCAAAAGTCCACACAAAATAACAATTTAAAAACGTACGCACTTTGTATGCTTGATATGCAACTGAAGAAACAAAGAACACGGGCTCGCCAACAGAGCTGCTGTCTAATTGTGTTTGTTGTTTGTGAGCGCTGGAAGAGGTCTTCTAACTATCCTTTGTTGAAGAGTGGTTTCGGTAATGTATTCAGTATTAACAATATTGTATGTATTTTGTAATTGTGACTCCAGATGTACTCCAATCCCAAAAGACGCACAAGACGTTTTTAAAAACCACGGGCCGGCCGGAGTGGCCGTGCGGTTCTAGGCGCTACAGTCTGGAGCCGAGCGACCGCTACGGTCGCAGGTTCGAATCCTGCCTCGGGCATGGATGTGTGTGTTGCCCTTAGGTTAGTTGGGTTTAATTAGTTCTACGTTCTAGGCGACTGCTGACCTCAGAAGTTAAGTCGCATAGTGCTCAGAGCCATTTGAACCATTTTAAAGACCAAACATCAATGCAGACGGTGCCCGTTTCTGTAATTTTGGAAAAGAACGCATAACAAATCAGGCCTCATTTTATCACCGGTACGTGTTACTGCGATATTAATTAAGTAGGCTGGATTACGTAGCGCGGATAGTATGGAGGCCGGATAATCACCAGCCGAATAACCGAGAGTCTACTGCACCTAAATCAACTTTGTGGTTCCCCACAGGGGCATTATTTCGGGACACCAATAAGCTAAAAAATACTCACAAAGGAATTTCTTCTACTGCATCCCTTCTCTCTGGGCTCGCAGGCTCACTCACACTAGCGGCTGATTCTCATTCGCTTGGTGACGTTTTGGTTTCCTGGCCCACTGCAGTGACTGACAAGCAGCGTGCAAATGACAGTAGTTCACTTGTTGCTCGAATTGACTTTCATTCTGCTGCTACGAGCGACTCCCTGCCGATGCGGTGTCGACTCTGTAAGGACAAGGTTTCAACTAACACTTCATTCATTTTGTGTTCAATAATGTCAAAGTTTGATTAACTCATTATTTAGTTGCCTCTCCCCATAAAGTAGTAAAATTTTGATGTTGCACTAATCAATGATCGTCACAATGAACTCTAAAGAACATTTACAAAAAATTGTGAAAAAGGTACATTCTTTGCAAAACTGCTGCTGCAAACGACCTCCAAAAACAGCACGAAATTCGTATCTGATCATGGAAGTCAAGCATCGCAGCGTTTTCCCATGTCACCTACCCCTGCACTTGTTCCTTCAATCAATTTATAAGAGTGAATTTCCTTCACCTGATTCTTTTTCAAAAAATGAGTAATTTACCTGGTGCATATTTTCTCAATTTAAGTCCCAATATTCGTTAGCATGGCAAGGCAGCAGGATGAACAGTGGCAGCATATATAGGCCTGTCGACAGGCCGATATACGGCCCCTCCTTTAAATTATTACCCTGTTATTATCAGATTAAGGAGTGGCGGTACGCCTCATATATACGAGGGGCGTTCAGTAACTACCGCAACGCTCTTTTTTCTCGCCCAGTTTCAGTTGAAAAAATGCCGAATTTGTTGGGACATCTTGGAATATTCTCTCTTCAGCCTTTATAGTTTGTTGAAGTTTTTGTGGACTGGCAAGACAGCCAATCCACTAGGACGGGAGGCCGAAGGGCACGCGTTTAAACTCACGCAGGCTGGCGTGAGGTCTGGAATAGTTAAAGGAATAGAGACTAGCAAAAAAGGTACGTAGCTTCTGGAATACTTAACTTTAATCCATAATTGGTGAACATCGGTCTGACGGTACATGCATCACAAGATAAATAGCAAATGATAATGGCGCCTTGCTAGGTCGTAGCAAATGACGTAGCTGAAGGCTATGCTAACTATCGTCTCGGCAAATGAGAGCGTAATTTGTCAGTGAACCATCGCTAGCAAAGTCGGCTGTACAACTGGGGCGAGTGCTAGGAAGTCTCTCTAGACCTGTCGTGTGGCGGCGCTCGGTCTGCAATCACTGATAGTGGCGACACGCGGGTCCGACGTATACTAACGGACCGCGGCCGATTTAAAGGCTACCACCTAGCAAGTGTGGTGTCTGGCGGTGACACCACAGAAGTTCCGACAGGTAGCGGTACTGCACGTAGTCTTCAAACTGCCACCCGAATTTCTTTTGGCAGAAACCCAAAGCATCGCAATTATTCATATGCGCTTGCAGAATGTTTACGGAGACCTGGCAGTGAACAAATGCACGGTGGATAGCTGGGCGGTGCATCTGTCATCATCGCAACATGGTCACGCATACCTGTTCGATTCCCCGCGTGCCGGCCGGTCATACACAGCTGTGCGTCCTGCATTGGTGGAATTTGCGGACACTCTCATTCGAGGTGATTGACGGATCGCATGAAACGCCTCGTAACACGTCTCTGTTGGTAGTGCTCACACACTCGTCCACTTCTTGGAGTAGTCAGAGGTGTGTGCCCACGGAGTTCCTCTCCACCTAACAGAAGTCCACCTAGAGCAACAAAGGATCATTTGTGTTACGAGGCTGAACGTAAGAATTTTTTGTCGAACGTCGTCACGGACGATTAAAAATACGAGTTCATCACTTTGAGCTGAAAACAGAACGGCAATCCACGGAGTGGCAACACACTATCTCTCCTCGAAGAAAAGGTTCAAATCTGTACCCGCAGCTGGTAACGCCATAGTGACGGACTTTTGGGACTCTGAAGGGGCTATTTTGTTTATGTCCTCTATTATGGTGCGGCAGTCAATTATGAAGTATATTGTGCTACCTAGGCAATTGAATAAACGACTTCATTGTGTTCGTCGCCACAAAAAATGCAAACAGACTTCTTCTTATCAATTATAAATTATGCGCGTTCTTTGGAAGTCAGATCTGGAAGATGGAGAGATGTGTAGAGACTGAATAAGAGTCCATAACAGCTCTTTCCACCAGACTGTCGTCTTCTAAAGTTGTGTCCCTAGCGTAGAAGACAACTCCGCGCTCGTGAGATCTTAGTCCCGGCAGGCTGCTATGCCACATCTCGAACCTGTGACTGTGCTTTTTATGGGATGCCACTTACCCAGGTTAGTCTCCTTATCTACAGACTGGTTCTGTAGTACTGACAATGATGGTAGGCGACACTTCTCATTAACGTTTCATTATTACTTAAATAATTACACTTTTCATACTGCCTTTTAAAGCAATCGACAAAGCTTTCTTAATGGTACGATACCTTTTCTGACAAAATCCGTTATAGAATACGACATGTCCATCCTCACTAAACGACCGAAACATAGTCACGCGTCCGTCCCTCTAGAACGCCCGAAACAGTCTGACTAGCGCAGCCGAAGTACTTCGTCTCCCAGGCCTGCCAAAGCGACCCGAAGGTGTCCGAAGCACTTCGGTTCCACTATCGTTATTCATATGTTTCTCATAACTAGTGAAATTTAATAAACAAAAACTGTAAAGTCGTAGAGTATCCATGAGAGATTGTCATACTGAAACCTAGGTTAAATTCAGTGAAGAGTATATAAATAATTAATAAGAGAATTTAGGCGTTTTGGCGCCTAGCACCCAAATGTGCCGACCAGTCAGAAGCAAGTTCATTACAAAATGGTTCAAATGTCTCTGAGCACTATGGGACTTAACTTCTGAGGTCATCAGTCCCCTAAAACTTAGAACTAGTTAAACGTAACTAACCTAAGGACATCACACACATCCATACCCGAGGCAGGATTCGAACCTGCGACCGTAGCGGTCGCGCGGTTCCAGACTGTAGCGCCTAGAACCGCTCGGCCATCCCGGCCGGCAAGTTCATTACAATTGGCGGACTCTCCTACGGGAATGGTACATACTGTACCATCCGTTACTTGTACCTCACTCCACTTTTGTACCATATGCTACTTCACTTGTATCAAGCTGAATCAAGGCTAGCTTCTAGCAATATAAAATACTGGCGGACGGAGCCAGGAATATCGCACCATGATAACGCAAGACCTCACAGAAGTCTTCCTCTTCTGCCGGGATCTCGCATCTTCCAGCTGCTATCTGTTTGGCCAAATGGAGGATGAACTCTGCGAGAAGCAGTGAGTAGATGATGCAGAAGTTATTGATGCAGCAAGACGTGGCTCCGACATCGAGCAGTAGAGTAGTAGCATGTGCTCATACCTGCCCTCTCAGTAATGTGGCGTATGGGTTCACATTGAAAGGATATTGTGATGAAAAACAGCTTTTTGTAGCCAAAATAGAGGGCAATGATACAGTGTATTGGAATCCTGAATAATACCAAACTGCTGTAAGAGGTATGCGCTGCCTGCGATATGCAAGGTATAAGAGAATCGCTGACCAGAGAGCAGTGTTGACTGAGTACGAACTGTGTAGCTTTAGCAGTAAGTTGTTGCTAGTCTACGCTAGTCCAGTGTGTGTGTCTGCTCGTGTCTGGTGTATCATGTTGGCCGCGCCGGTCGCGGTGCAGCGATGCCGGAGCCTGAGTATTATTGTATAAGGTAAAAAAAGCAGCCTCGCGCATATCTAGTAACATTATGTAAACTCCCATGTATATCTTTTAAAAATGTCCTAATAATAATCTTTGTCTAATTTCTAACAAGCATTCATTTCAATTTAAGGAATTTAATTTTTTTTAATGCATGATCATTCCGATTGCTGCAAAAGAAAAATCAGTTACTTCCCTTCACAAATCACAATTGTATAGTCCAGCATTGCACAGAGCTGTGCCGAATTTTTTTTAGGTAAGAGCAGATATATTCGCCGTTTGTAATGAGGTAAGAATTTTTGCTTTTTCATTCAGAATGATTTTACAAGGCCATGACGCAGCACTGCTGTCGTCCAAAAATTTACCAGGTTACTGAATTTATATTTTTATTACGAGGTTCAGGAATTTTTCTGTTTCGAGCTTACATTAAACGAGAAAAGAATTTTGTGGGTACATTAAATGGGAAGCAAATTTTGTGTGGAGGTTAAATGTGAATGAATTTCTGTAGGGCGGTTATAAATGAAAAAGAATTTCTGTAGAGAGGTTACACTAAAATTAGAATCATTAACCCAAATAATATTTATTTATACTTTAATTTTTTTGTGGGGAGGTTACACTGCTTTCAGAAAAATATGTGTTAATAAGTATCTCAATACTTAATGGACGTCATATATAGAGAACTGTGAGAATGTGAGGGGAAACGATTGTTGTCGTGTGTTTGCTTTCAGTCCGATGGAGCATAAAACGTGATTTAGCTTGGAAGGCCACCTGTCACCGCTCATTAGACATCCAGTTGCGGCACTGGCGTGCAAAGTCCAGAATTCGTCGCCGATGAATAGCAGTCAGCATGTATGCCTGAACCAGGCGCTTGCAGCGGAGGCCCATATGCAGCAACGTTCGCTGAACGTTCGTTGAGGAGACACTGTTGGCAGCCTCTTGGTTCATCTTGCAGTCAAATGCCCAGCAGGTGCACGTCTATTCGCCCCTACGCGCCTCTGCAGCTGTCGTTTACCCCTGTAATCGAAGCCCGCGGTGCACCGCAGTTGCCATGGCGCCGGTTTTGGATAGTGCCATTTTGCCAAGCACGGTACAGTTTGACCACGGCGTCACGCGAACAATTTACCAACTTAGCCGATTCGGAAATGCTTCCGCCCTTTGCCCGAGAGCCAATCATCATGTCCTTCTGGAGGTCTGATAAATCGTTCCATTTTCGTGCTACGAGAGAGACTGCACTGTTCTCCACGCCCTACCGACACGTTTTACTTACCCTCCACGTCTAGTACTGCGACCTGCCGTTTTTGAGTGATTATTGCACGTTGACGTCGAACTTCGACAACGGTCGCACTAATGTGATTACCGTGTGTAAAACGCAGATTTGGGAGTAGCAAGAAAAGATTTTGAGAAACAAAACTTACTTAAAATATAAATTAACTGAGAAACCCAGCGTCTACTGGGTATCTATGTACTCCAGTCTTCTATATGTCCATCTCCACCTCCCTCCTCTCTCTGTCCATCTCCTGCTCCCTTCTTCTCGCAGTCCACTTTCTTCTCCTACCACTGCTCTGTCCATTACTCATCTGACCACCTCTACCCCAATGGGAGGCTAGTAGTTTTAACCTCTGTTACATTTCTTTTCGCGTTGTAAGTAATGTGGAATTGAAACTTCCTGGCAGATTAAAACTGTGGGCCCGACCGAGACTCGAACTCGGGACCTTTGCCTTTCGCGGGCAAGTGCTCTACCATCTGAGCGATCCGCTCGGTACTCACAGCTTTACTTCTGCCAGTATCTCGTCTCCTACCTTCCAAACTTTACAGAAGCTCTCCCTGGTTCGCACACTCAACAACACAAATAAGAGACAAATTCCATATTTATTTGCTCTATCGGCATGTACGAGGTGAAATATTAAACTAGGACATTACAGCATTAAATTGACGCTTTCAACATTACTTAATTTCATAATACAAAATTTTATACAATATTAATTATTTTTTAAGCGATTCGATGGCACTGTTCGTGTGGTTATGTATATCCTCCAGTTCACCATTAAAACCATGCACAGCACACTTGATTAAGTGGGTCATTGATTGATTGAGTCCACATTCGCACTGAGGGTCGTTCGCGAGGCCCCATGTTGTCATCATTTCTCTGCATCTTCCGACACCCGTCCTCACACGGTTCAGCGTAGTCCACACTCTTCTGGAAAGCTTAAATCCCTCTATTGGTATGCTTGGGTCCATAACCAGTTTTCAGTTCTTTACTGTGCTTCTACTCCATAAACTTTTCCATTCATTTTCTGGGTCGAAGGAAAACACCTCTTCACCTTTTTGCCATAGAGTCGACCTTGATCTCAGGCGGGGTTTTGGTGTCAGGTCCTGGTGTATGGGAAAGTTTGGTTTTGTCAGTGTTTTGCTATATTCTCTTCACAGTAGCTGATTACTTCTGATTTTAGCTGCTGCTATGTCGGGCAGTACGGGTAGCCAATGTATAGGTGTAGGTCTAAGTGCTCCCTATGTTATTCTCATTGTTTCTCTTAGCTGGATATCGATTTTTTTGTATATGCACACTTCTGGCCCATACACGTGCGCAATAATCCGGCACGCTGTATACCAGTGCCAAGGTATTTGCATCACATCCCCAGATGGTTCCGGTCAGTTTGGCAGTAATGGCATTTCTGGATTTCAGTTTTTGTTTTGTATTCTCCAGATGGGCTCCGTACTTTAGGGACTGGTCGAGCTGTACGCCAACGTACCGAGGATTATCTTCATGTTTGATGGTCTGATTATTCATGCAGATGTTCAGCTTCCTCTTGGCTTCTCTGTTATTGAGATGCATGTTTACACTTACTATCTTATCTGGATTCGTTTGTAGACGCCATTTGGTGTAGTATAGGTGCAACAGGTTTAAGTCCTCGTTCAATTTCTGCACTGTTTTTTTAAAAGATTTGCTTTGATAAGCTATTGCCATATCGTCCACGACTATTAACTAACTGGAAATTATTTCTGGGATATCCGCAGTGTACAAGTTAAACAATAAGGGAGCCAGTATCGAGCACTGTGGCAATCCGTTGTTGAGAGCTACGCATCTGCTGGTTTTGCCATTAAGAATTACTCTAATTTTTCTTCCAGTTAAAATGTTCTTTGTAAGTTTATAGGTCTGGCTGCTCTGAGTTTTTTCTATCAGTTTATAAAGTACGCCATCCCTCCATACTGTATCATTTGCTGAGGTTAGATCCAACAAGACAAAGCCAGTTTTTTTCTTGTCCTAATAGCCCTTTTCGATAAATGTTGTGAGGTAAGGACCTGATCAAGGCAGTTTCTTTTAGGGCTAAAACCTTCTTCCTCCATTGTCAGGGAGGGTTCTACATATGGGGAGAGTCTGGTTATCAGAACTCTCTCAAACAATTTATACGCAGTGCATAAAAGAGAAATTGGTCTAAAATGTTAGGGGTCGTCCCCAGTCTACCCTTGTTTCAGTACAGCGACTACATTGGCTTCTTTCCATATAGTAGGTATTTTGGTCTGCTTGATACACTCAGAGAAGAGTTTCGCTAGCCAGTTTCTTCCTACTGGTCCTACATTTTTAAGGAATTCTGGTAGGATTCCATCTACTCCTGCTGCTCTGCCGGCCTTCACTCATCTCAGTGCGTTATTGATCTCTTGAATCTCTACATCTTTTATCAGATCTATGTTCTCCTGTTTGTTCTTCATTACCTCTTTCATCATACGATCGAAGTATTTCTTTTTAGATGCTCTTAGATGGATTTTCGAAGTTTGTTTCATGTTATAACAATACCTCCACTAACAGTTAATTAGTTCAAAAATTATCACGTCGCGCACTCAAAGTATGATCTTTTTATTGTGCAACTAAAAGGTCTTTAATGTGGCAGGTATTGCTACATGAATTGATTACCTTCACTACAGAAAATTAACAATAATCTCACTTATCTTGTATTTGCAATCCAATGCCGGAAATGCATATCCTCCTATTTCCGGGTATTGTACTATAAATTTTTTTCCTTACTTTGTTACCTGAAGATATGACATTTCTGTGTCTTTATATATTGTAATTGTTTTACTATTTGTACACACACACACACACACACACACACACACACATATATATATATATATATATATATATATATATATGTGTGTATATATATATATATATATATATATATATATGTGTGTGTGTGTGTGTGTGTGTGTGTGTGTGTGTGCAGTTATGTCGATGTATAATTGGTTTCTTTTGTAAATATTATTTGTATTTTTACGCTGGGTCTCGCCTGGGGAAAACTATGCTATCGAACGATTACATCGATAGGTCGTGTGGAGAATCAAAGTGTTTAGGATCATTGGTAGTGTTAACTCTGCCGCATGGAGCGCGGGCAGAGAGAGTCTGGCTGGACTAGGGCGGTGGAACAGGTGTGCTGTGTGACGCTCCCGCGAGTAGCCGCGCTTTCGGCGTTTGGCAGCATGTAATTGCGCTCGTCTTGCTATGATAGTTCCTAACACAGTGGCGCACATCAAGAGCCCGATTTGCCTGGTGACCGTGTAGAGAAGAAGGCGCGCCAACGTCCAGCTTCTGCAACAGCTACGGCCGACAATGAGCGATTGTCGCCACCTCCTCGATCGACGACTTCAAACCTTAAATCAACCAACAAGGAAGTCTGGAAGCACGTAAAGCTTTAGAACTGTATGGCAGACCTCAGCTTTTCAAACTATTCCATTAGCAAAATACAGCAACTTAGCATGAACCTTTGTTGCTCATTGTCCCAATTGCATTACCAAGCAGGGTCCCTTCCTTTTCCGGAGTGAACCCGAGTGTCGTTGAAATTCATACACCAGCATTAAAGTAATATCATTCCATTTCACTGCTTTAATTTCAAAGTTCAGTTAAAGTATTCATAGCTGGCTACAATATTTAGATTACACAATCACAAATTAAGAGTGCGAGTTTTGCTACCATATTTTAGCTTACCTGTGACTGCAGCCCAGCTTGGTACGTACTAAATTTTACTATTGTTAATTGTTCAGAATCATTTAATTCAAGTTCAAAGTTAAATCTCTTATTTCCAAATTGCGTGTATTCAATTAGCTTTGGAACGATTGTTGAGGCAGCCCAAGACTAACCTTATTTTATTGAATTTCGTAGTGCTTCAGAAACAAAGTTGACTATTAATTTCAGTCACTAAATTAACTTTCAATTTTCCAGTTTTATTAATTCTTTTGCTAAATTAAGTCAGAGTGTAACGAATTTATTACTTCTGACAAACATTCAGTTTTCACACAACATGTGTCAACCTTCAGTTGCCACGCTTTTAGTGTTAATTATATGTGCACTAATCTTTCATTTTCAGTTATTATAGTACTTGTCCATAGGACTGGCGACCGTAATTTTCCCCAAATCTCAAATATCTAATTAACGCCAATTAATTGTTAACGTAACGACCGCCCATTTACTTTCTTTATTAATTTTACCCTTTTCTCAAAATTAATTTCCACCAATTTCATTTGCATTTTTCCTTTCATTTAGATGTAACCCTTTCCTCCCTCTTTACCTACAAATTAACTTCCGTGACGATTGCTTTTCCCAAATTTCCATTAGGTACACGCGGTTTAATTTTTCGCTGTCATTAAGGTCGATAAGTGAGGGGGAGGTTACACGCTCTGGCTTTGGCTCGTAATTAAAATTGTTGTCTAGGTAGCATTACTGTCGCTGTTGGTGCGAAAGGCACTCGGATGTTAATTACGCCGACTTGAAGAAAACATTTTTCATTGTCCACAACTCAGACTCATCTTTTCATTTCCAACTCAAAGTCGAGACTGTTCATATTGTTCAACACAAAAACTTCACTACTCTGTACGCTTCCGCGCCAAAAGTCACAAGCCAGCCTCGAAGATAACAATAAGTACAAAGACATTCACACTAGATAATATATCGATTTCAACGTCTCAAAATATCGACGTACCTACATATAAAAATGAAACCAAATATGAATAGAGTGAAAAAATATGAGACATTACGTAGAAAAATATTCATTAATCTACGGTATCGAAAAATTGGGTTGGCGGGTGGTAATGGTTTCGCAAATAAAGAACCATTACAATGTGCAACGCTATCTGGGTGGGTGTCATTCTCGCCTCTGATCTGTGTAGTATTGTGGCTCCTCCTAATCTTCTTAGCAGGCTCCAGCACTTGCGGCTAGAATGGGTGAAATCCATGTTTTCCATCGTTTCCATCCATCTGCGTTCTTCGTTCACTGTTTGAACAAGTTGTTACGCAACTTCATATTTCTCCGTTTCCTGGTATTCTTCTAATAATGATTTACACTCTCTCGTCCAGCACGGAGCATATTCTTCCCTCTCTCATTGTGTGGAATACTTTTCAGTGCCGGTTTATATATCAAAGTAGTCAACCGCTCCTAGTTCTCTGGTAGTGGAGGAATACGGTTCACTGTTCTCTCTGTGAGAGTCCGAAATGTCTCCCAGTCGGATTGTTTTAGATTCCATCGTGGGATTGGGGGGCTTCGTATGAGGGCCTTGTAGTACAGGAACTGAGCGTCCCACTTCGACGATCACAGGTCGATGTTGGCTTCTAGGGAACTTCGGTAAAACCCTTCTTTCCCCTTGGAACACGTCTCCTCTTGCTCCCCTTGTAACGAAGGTCAAGTCAGGTGTTGTTTGTGACCCCCATGTTCCTGATGAAAAGATCGCTCAGTTTTTTGGATCAAACAGGAAGTGGAGACCTCTCTCCTCAGCCCAGATACTCAATCTTTCACCTTCTGTATTGCATTCTGATAACCCCACTTAGTCTGATGCGAATTGAAATCGCCAGAGTACACAGCTGGATGTTCGGCTTTGGACAGTATCTCCAGTGGCCAAAGTTCAGATATAGGTTTGTACACGTTTAAAGAGTTGGTTCTTTCACTTTGATTCCTATAGCACGTACCGGTTGTTCTAGGTCTGTATTCAAATTTCCAGAAAGATTTTGTTGGACCAGGTTTCCTAGGCCACGTGTGTCATGTCCCTTATATTCAATCAAAGTATAACCAGGGATTTTGAGTTTCGAAATCGTTTCCTTCATCAGATGAGTTTCTTGTAAAAACACTACATTTACTCCTGACCTTGCTAAGATTTTTTCCAGAACTTCCCCTTTCATATTCGTATATAGTTCTATATTGAGACGGCATATACATAATCTCTTAGCGTCCCGCATGTTCCCGCCGGGTCGGGCTCTCCTACTTCTAGTTCGTCTCTGCTTTAACCGGTAGGCACTTGTGCGTACGTTCGGTTGCCGTTTTTGTGGAGATTCTTCGCCGCTCAGTCGTGACGCAGCGTTGCCCAGGGTGCACCATCGGAGAGGTGATCTACATTTCGAACCCCAGACTAGTTCTACTTCATACGTTTAAAAGTATTCCAAGTCAATTAAATACAGTAAAGTAATACCAACCATCCGCTATCCAATATTTTTAAGACATCCCTTCTGATTCACACCTCCATCCCTGGTGGTAGAGTGGAGTCTTCCGCAGTATTCTTATGCAAATAATAAGCCATGCACCCCAGGAAGTTGGTTGAAGTTGCTCCAGCTCTTCCTGATTATATTTCACTATCACTCCTTTATCATTCACACTCCTAAGAGGTGTGGATGGTTCTTAATCCCACAGTTCTTCTTTCCAGACGGTAAGTAACGAGTAAACCATCGATTCTAAAAATAAACTAACTCGTCTGTATAAAACAGCTTCAAACCTCCGAATACTTTACAAGTGAATTAATGTCTTAAAAAAAGTCTGAAAAGAAAAAGTTTTGAAAAGTTTTGCAGTTATGTTCATACGTTATTGGAGGTTGCCAGGTGTCCCTCATTACTAATCCATTGATATGAATAGTCTACGTTATTTGTGCTCTGCCATTTTTCCCGTATCTCAGCGGTCATGACGTCAAATCGCATGAACTATTTGTCACATTTAGTTCGTACATTCAGTGGTATGTGTAGATATTGTCTGGGAATTGCGTTGCGAATTGATTTTGTAATAAAGAAGTAACAAATTGAAAGTCTTGACTCAGGAGAAAGATTTTCACGGGTAATGTCGCCCGGAGTGTCTGCAGTACAATGTTGTAATTTTGCAGGCAAATTTAGAGCTATATGTGAATACTATCTACAAAACATGTTGCGAATAAGTATTAAGGAAGTAATAAATTGGAATGTTTTCTCTAATACTACAGTTTTACTGCATGGATCGCGAAACTTCAGTATGCGATAAACTTTTTCCTTTCATCATTTTGTCGAAAAGTGTCACCAAGAGAAAATTTGTTGGAGGTTTGAAATTATGCATAATGTTTGTAGCAAATCGCTAAGCACTCTCGTTTTCAAATACTGGATGAATGTTGTGCGGGTATTTGTGTCCAGTGCATCACACTTCTTTTTCACCCCCACACCCACGCTTTGAGGGGTAGGTGGTTCTTACCCCACACTGGTTATTTCCAGATAGTGATACGTATACGAAGTGAGGTGCCGGCCGCGGTGGTCTAGCGGTTCTAGGCGCTCAGTCCGGAACCGCGCGACTGCTACGGTCGCAGGTTCGAATCCTGCCTTGGGCATGGACGTGTGTGATGTCCTTAGGTTAGTTAGGTTTAAGTAGTTCTAAGTTCTAGGGGACTGGTGACCACAGATGTTAAGTCCCATAGTGCTCAGAGCCAACGAAGTGAGGTTGAATCGATCGAGTAGTTTAGAAGGAATGTAACATACATAGACGAGTACAAACATAAATGCATACATTTTCACAGGCATAGATATTAATAGGACACTAAAACATCGCATTGACAAAAGGACCACTAACATTATTTAAAATTGATGTTTCTTTATCTTTCTGTCTTAGTTGTGTTGACACTTGTGTCCAACGTATCCATTCATCATCGAACAATTACCTACATCAAAAGTACATCATTAGTCAAAATCTAAAACTCATATATTAAGGATATAAGAAATTTCTTAGCGCCGTTGGAAGTATATCAGCCAAAAGCTATACTAAATTACCTAGAAAACCAGTTTCCTGGCACTCTGTATGCGCAGATCACAGTAGTTCCTCACAGTGATTATAACATATCTGAATGTTTCTGACACGGTTAATGAAATAACATTTGTAAATTTGGAGCTATTCACAATGATCTGTTCAACTTCGAGTATTTTGTGGTGTTAATATAAGTGCCTACTATACACTGAATCACATGTTAGTGGAATGTGGCGGGATTATGTGACAGACGCCATTTTATTTTACTTTTTGACTAATAGCAGACGCGTAACGGTGCTAGAAAACTGTTAATGTACTTTAGAATTTAGATTTTGCTTTTTTGATTGGTGATCATGTTTATCCCTTGCAATACCAAGAGGAAATATTATAATCTAGTCAGTTACGTAATATTTTCAAATTTTGAAAAAAATTATTTGTTTTTGATGAATTCGTCTACCAGATTCAATAACCGTTTCAAATTTTTCAGTTAAGCTTAATCCAAAAATGTTAAGTCTTGCAATTAATAGTAAACGTCACTTCTCCCAGTGAATGTCATACGCACTATTTTCAGTTCAGTAGCTTACTTATACATAATATGTCTTTAAAAAGCATGTTGTGAGTAAAAATGTCAACAACAATTAATTAATTTGGCATGTTTTAGTTTTTTTTTTAACGGTGAGCGTAAAGTACCAACGCCTCTCCACACAAGTACAAGTTACTGAAAGTGCGTTGTATTTGCTTAGAGTGTGTTAAAAGATATCTTCAGGTTCGGGACCCTACTTGCACATCAGAATATTTTTAAAAGTGTGCTGTTAGTATAAGTCAACAACAACATTAACGACCTTTTTTTTTTTTTTTGATTGGAAATGAAGCACCCCTTCCCCACCCTCGGCGTTGGTAATGCGCATTATGGGGAAAGCGTTGGTATTGCTACGGCTATTCAGGGCAGGTAATGCGTAACGTACGGAACCGTCTAAACTAGTCATTGTTAACTTATATTTTCAGTGCAACTGAGACAGAAACATAAGGAAAGAATAAAATTTTTACTTCAGTAGTCGCTACATTCAGTCGTTTTATTTGCACAACTATGAGTGCCATGTGGACTACATTTCAGTTCTTTTTTCTTTTCTTTTTTTTTCTCACGGGTCCTTCGAAACCGCTGCAGTTACGCCGTATACTCAGCGGTATCACTGTTCAAAATAGGACGCAGCCTCGCGTGAGACACGGCGACAATCCGCGGGAAGACTACAGGTAACCTGCAAGCCGACGGCACCAGGCGAGAGGCGGGCCAGCATTGTGCGAGGTCGCTGCGGCATCACTCAGCACGCCTCTATAGCGCTGCGGCGGCAGCGCTCTATTGTGGTAGGCATAGCTTTTAGTCGAGATGAAAATATCGATTGTCGCGAGCGGCGAGAGCGAGTGCGGGAGCGAGTGCGAGGTCGACCCGCGGCGCGCTGCGGTCGAGACCCCTCCAGCGCCCACAACGGAGCCAATCATTTTTCCCATCAGGCGCCGACCCGGCCGGCCGGCCGGCCACCGCCGCCGCCCCCGCCACCGCTGCCGCCCGCGCCACAACCGCCACCTACTACCGGCTCCAGATTCTGTTAGAGGAGCGTCCCAAGCCGCAACCGCTGCGGCCCCTGCGGCGCCCGCAGCACACAAAAGCCGGCAAGATAAAGCGCTTGCTTTTATTATTCCCGCGCATAAAGAAGACGCGGGCCCGGCGCCTCCGCACCGCTTACTCTTCATCGGCCGGCGCCTGCGTTTTACAGCCACTAGACATTAAAGGCGTTAACGGCAGCAGTGAAGTCTCGGCAAGGAGAGCTTCGGAATTAGAGGGTGATTCAGTTCCACAGCGATAGACTAGAGGGCCGGAACCGGCAAACACACCCTCGCCTCTGCGCTAAAGTAGTGCGAATAGGCCTCCTTGCAGTTGGGATGACGGTTATCGCTGAAACAACCGGTTTTCGATTATACCGGTTTTTCGGTGCAAGTTTAACCGAACTTGAAAAACCTCTTAAAATAACCAATTTGTGAAATAACCGTTTACGGTTTATTATTCCTATTATTTCATGTCATAAATGCAGAAATCGTACGAAGATGGAAAAATTTTCACTCCCCCAGTTTCAGGATACATAGAATCAAAATATTAAATTAATTTTAAAAAAAAAAGCACTTCGTCTCCAGGCCACGAATGGCCTACTGGGACCATACGACAGCCGTGTCATCCTCAGTGGAGGATGCGGATAGGAGGGGCGTGGGGTCAGCACACCGCTCTCCGGGTCGTAATGATGGTATTCTTGACCGAAGCCGCTACTAATCGATCGAGTAGCTCCTCAATTGGCATCACGAGGCTGAACGCACCCCTAAAAATGGCAACAGCGCATGGCGGCCAGGATCGTCACCCATCCAAGTGCCAACCACGCCCGACAGCGCTTAACTTCGGTGATCTCACGAGGAACGGTGTACCCATTGCGGCAAGGCCGTTGCCACCGATTAAATAAACTAGTAAAAAGAAAACTTCGCTCGCCCATCGTTTGCTACTCTTCTCGAAAAGTGATCAGTAGTGAATACTTACTGATTAAAATCTATTGAAACGCGTCTATAAAAATCATTTATTCGATGGTCGTATGATTATTTGGTCACTACGAATAGTCAGTGTTAACGGTCAAAACTGATTCAGAAGCAAGCTATTTTTCAAATTAATTTGTTCGTTTTCAGGGGTTACAATTACAGAAAAGGTTATTATGTACTCATGGGCAGCAGATCTCCTGACTAATTGTAAGCTATGCATGAACTGTTAAGTTATACGTATTCTCCTTACATGATGTCACAAGTTTTTTCTGGCTCCTATCGTTTCTAATCTTTTGAAGCCAATGGAGCATTGTAATTCATTGATTCCACACCTCGCAAAATACTTCCAGACTGGTGATGCTGCCAATCTGTAATACCGGGTGATCAAAAAGTCAGTATAAATTTGAAAACTGAATAAATCACGAAATAATGTAGATAGAGAGGTACAAATTGACACACGTGCTTGGAATGACATGGGATTTTATTAGAACCAAAAAAATACAAAAGTTCAAGAAAATGTCCGACAGATGGCGCTTTATCTGATCAGAATAGCAATAATTAGCGTAACAAAGTAAGACAAAGCAAAGATGATGTTCTTTACAGGAAATGCTCAATGTGTCCACCATCATTCCTCAACAATAGCTGTAGTCGAGGAATAATGTTGTGCACGGCACTGTAAAGCATGTCCGGAGTTATGGCGAGGCATTGGCGTCGGATGTTGTTTTTCAGCATCCCTAGAGATGTCGGTCCATCACGATACACTTGCTACTTCAGGTAACCCCAAAGCCAATAATCGCACGGACTGAGGTCTGGGGACCTGGAGGTCAAGCATGACGAAAGAGGCAGCAGAGCACACGATCATCACCAAACGACGCGCGCAAGAGATCTTTCACGCATCTAGCAATGTGGGGTAGAGCGCCATCCTGCATAAATATCGTACTTTCCAGCAGGTGTTTATCAGGCAGGCTCGGGATGATGCGATTCTGTAACATATTGGCGTACCTCTCACCCGTCACGGTAGCAGTTACAAATCCAGAATCACGCATTTCCTCGAAGAAAAAAGGCCCGATAACGGTAGATGTGGTAAATCCAACCCATACCGTGACTTTCTCGTCGTGCAGTGGAGTTTCCACGACAGTTCTAGGATTTTCGGTTGCCCAAATTCTGCTGTTGTGGACGTTGACAGACCCTCGGAGCGTTAAATGTGCTTCGTCGGCCCACAACACGTTACTCAATCAATCGTCATCTTCCGCCATCTTTTTAAACGCCCACACCGCAAATGCCCTCCGCTTCACTAAATCGCCAGGTAACAGTTGATAATGCCGGTGGATTTTGTACGGATAGCATCGGAGGGTACGCGTAAGTGCCAACCAAACAGTAGTGTATGGAATGCCGGTGCTACGTGCGACTGCACGAGCGCTGACTTCCCCGTGCGCCGGCGGTGTGACCGTGCGGTTCTAGGCGCTTCAGTCAGGAACCGCGTGTCCGCTACGGTCGCAGGTTCGAATCCTGCCTCGGTTATGGATGTGTGTGATGTCCTTAGGTTAGTTAGGTTTACGTAGTTCTAAGTTCTAGGGGACTGATGGCCTCTGATGTTAAGTCCCTTAGTGCTCAGAGCCATTTGAACCAACTTCCCCGTGCAAAGGTGAACTCGCTACAGTCTCCATTCCTTCCTGAACTGTCTCAGCAGCATTACGCCTTGTGCTCGGTCGGCCACTACGGGGTCTATCGTCTAAACAACCCGTGGCTTCGAACTTCGAAATAATTCTCCACAGCTGCATTTGTCAACGGACCTTTACCCATTCAAATCCCCTTCCTATGGCGATAGGATCTTAACGCTGAACCAGCACATTCCCCATTCTGATCATACAGCGCCTTTTCAGGTAACGTCAACACGCTGCGACTGCTGGCGCATCTGATTCTCTCTCTCTCTTTTTTTCTTCATTGTTATTTTAAGCACCTTATACAAGGCGGGCTGTCAGCAGCATATTACGCTGCTCTTCAGCCGTGAGTGGTACGATAATATGACATACAGGGGGCACAAATAATACAATAAAAGCGGCGGGCAAAAAACTGTAGATACGAAAAACAATAAACATGAAGCCGTTCACGCTGGACGAGAAAAAACACTAACACTAGTTGACACGGCGCACATATCACGTATGACTGCGACGGCACACGTGAACAGTGGTGGCGTGACGGCGAAAGAACACTAAACACAAAACGAAGGCACACACACGAGACACTGATGGCGATGATCTCTGGCGCGCGAATGTTCACTGAGCATGTGCGAGTCGGGGGACTTGCCAAGAGAGGTGGAGGGGGGGAGAGGGAGAGGGGAGAGCGGAGATGCCACAGGCAGGGGAGATAGGGGACAGGGAGGAAGGGGGAGGGAAAGCCCGGGGAAGAGAGGTGGAGGAAGGGGGATGGGGGAAAAGGAGAGAGAAGGGGGGGAGGGTGCCCAAAGGAAAAGACACAGGAAGTGGGAGGGGAGGATCAAAGTTGATAGGAGGGGTAGATGGAGGGGAGGAAGAAATCATCAGGGAGGGGGAGCTGGCGGAAGCCACCTTTGGAGAGGGTAAGGAGGGTGGAGAGATGGAGACCGGGTGGAACATGGGAATACAGGTGCGGCAGCGGGTGGGAGAGGTTGGGTGAGACAAGCGGGTGAGGAGGATCGAGTTTACGGGAGGTGTACAGGATCCATATCCTTTCAAGGAAAAGGAGGAGGTGGGGGAATGGAATGAGGTTGTACAGGATGCACGTGGGGGAGGGGAGACGGATGTGATAGGCGAGGCGAAGAGCATGGCGTTCAAGGATCTGAAGGGATTTGTAAAAGGTGGGGGGGGGGGGGCGGACATTCAGGCCGGATGATCGTAACAAAGGATAGGGTGGGTGAGGGATTTATAGGTGTGGAGTATAGTGGAGGGGTCCAGACCCCATGTATGGCCAGAAAGGTGCTTGAGGAGATGGAGTCGGGAGCGTGCCTTGGTTTGGATTGTCCGGATATGGGGGGTCCAGGAGAGGCAATGGTCGAGGGTGACGCCAAGGTACTTAAGGGTGGGGGTGAGGGCGATAGGACAGCCATAGATGGTTAGATAGAAATCGAGGAGGCGGAAGGAAGGGGTGGTTTTGCCTACAATGATGCCTGAGTTTTGGAGGGATTGACCTTGTGCACACACTGGTTGCACCAAGCGGTGAACCAGTCAAGATGGAATTCGAGAAGGTGTAGGGAGCGCTGCTGGGTGGGGGCAAGGGCAAGGAAGGTGGTGTTATCGGCAAACTGGAGAAGTGAGACGGGGGGTGACGGCGGCGGCATGGCCGCTGCATACAAAAGGTACAGAAGGGGGGAGAGGACAGAGCCTTGGGGCACACTGGCGGAGGGAAAAAGGATGTAGGAATCCATGTAATGGATGGTGACGTAGGAAGGACGTTGGGAGGGAAAGGAGCCGATCAGACGGACGTAGTTAATGGGAAGGGCGAAGGTTTGGAGCTTGAAGAGGAGACCGGAATGCCATACATGGTCATAAGCATGTTCGATGTCCAGGGAGAGGAAGATTGTGGAGTGACGGGAATTAAGCTGTTCAGAAAGGAGGTGAGTGAGATGAAGGAGATGGTCATCGGAAGAGAAGGTCAGCCGAAAGCCACACTGGGTAACGGAAGGAGGCAGTGCTGGCGGAGATGCTGGTGGAAGCGTCGGGTGAGGAAAGAATCCAGGACCTTGCTGAAGACCGAGGTAAGGCTCATGGGACGGTAGGAGGAGACGGCGGACGGCAGTTTACCAGGTTTAAGGAACATCAGGATACAGCAGGTTTTACACAGGTCGGGGTAGTAACCGGTGGACAGGACTACATTGTAGAGCCTGGCCAGGGTGGAGAGGAAAGAGAAAGGAGCTTCACAAAGGTGACACGATCATGACCAGGAGCGGTGTTGCATTTTGTGCGGAGTGTAGCAATGAGATCCTGTGTAGTGATAGGGACATTGAGTTCCGTGTGGGCAATGTTGTCCAACTACTGGAAACCAGGTGCGAGGAGAGGGACAGAGGTGTCAGTTCGATCGCAGACATCCGGGAAGAGAGAGTAATCGAACTGGGGATCATCGGGGATGGAAAAGACGTCAGAGAGGTAGTAGGCAAAGTGATTGGCCTTACTAAGGGTGTCAGGGAAAGGGTGGTCATCATGGAGAAGAGGATAGTAGGGGGAGGAATTAGTTCCGGTAAGGCGACGGAAGGCTGACCAGAACTTAGACGAGTTTATAGGTAGGGCAGCATTTAAACAGGTGCATCTCTGTCGCCAGTCCCGGCGTATCTTAGCCGTGAGCAAATTTCGAATGTGTCGCTGGAGTTGCCGGTGGTGTCGTATTGTGTCCGGGTCACACGTGTGGAGGAAGGCACGGCAGAGACGGCAGGATTCACGGAGGTGGAGGACGGCCTGTGGGGGTAAGGTAGGACGGTGGGGGGGGATAGTGACAGTAGGGACATGGGCCTCCACAGCCTCAGACAAGGCCTGCTGGAGAAAGGAGGCGGCATGGGTAACATCGACCGGGTGGTGGTACGTGAAGGGGTAGCTATCGACCTGGGTGGAGAGGGTATCCCGGTAGGCATTCCAGTTGGCATGGGAATAGTCGTGGATGTACTTTGCGGGAGGGTCATTACGAGGGTCGGGGCAGGGGCGACGACCGTCTGAAACAGTGAGGAGGACAGAGAGATGGTCCCTACCAATAGGCTCCAGGACATCCACCATTATGTGGCCAAGGAGGTTAGGGGATGAAAGGATAACACCGGGAGTGGAGATGGATTCAGGACAGGTGTGCTGGGGAATGGGGATGAGGTCACCTTGAAGGGAGGAGAGGAACCGATGCCACCGTCGTGACTGGGCGGCGTAACGACTATGGATGTTGAGGTCTGCGGCGATCATGTAGGAGGAGAAGGTACGGTCAATGTGGGAGAGGAAGTCGAAGGGAATAGGGCCGTTAGGGCGGACATAGATGGTGGCGCAGGTGACAGTATGGCTGGGGAAGAAGAGACTAAGAAGCAGGTGTTCGGTGGGGTCAGGAAGAAGAGGTTGGTGCTGAACTGGGATCTGGCGGTGGTGACCAATGGCAACTCCACCACGCGCAATCAGGGGGGGATTATCGGAGCGGTGAAGGAGGTAGAGCGAAGTGTGGACGGTGTGGTGGGGTTGGAGGAAAGTTTCATTGAGGAGGAAGGCATCCACACGGTGGGTGGCAAGGGTGTGCAGGAAGAGGTTCTTATTGGCGGGAAGGGAGCGGATGTTGTTGAAAAGCATACGGTGCTGTCGCGCCATGACAGGGATTTAGACAAGGGTGTCAAGACGGGAGAAGGTGAAATGGGCCTGGTTGTTGGAGTAGGTGGCATACATTTTTAAGTGGAAAATGGAACGGGCGGCGAGGGATATCTGTTGGAGGGTGTGGGGGCACTGGAATGGGTGAACATTTTGGAGGACGATGGTGAGGAATTTGATGATGTACTCAGTGGTAGGGGGTGGCCGAAGGAAATTGCCGGGAGGTTGGGGGCATCAAGAGGGGGGACAGGAACGGTGAGTTCAGGAGTGGTAGGAGGGTGCCAGGCCTTACATTTTTGGGAATAAGTAGGATGAGGGTTACAGGTTACAGGTTACAGGTATTACAGGAGGGGGGGACTGGAGATTGGGGCACTGCTGTAAGAAGTGGGCTTGCCTACAGTGCGGGCAGGTGGGGCCCTCGCGGCACTCAGATGTTGGGTGTGCATTATACCGCAAGCACCTCTGGCAGCAGAGGGATTGAGGAGGGGAACGGGAAGGGTCAACTTGGTAGTGTTGGTGAAAGAGAAGGGCACCCTCCTTCAGGAAATGGTCTATGGAGGGGGTGTGTTTGGAAAAGATCCGCATAAGGCGGGTGGGGCCGGCTGAGTTATGGATGCGGCGAACTGCACGCACCTCCAGATAGGGATGCACCTTGAGCTCCGCCAACACCACCTCTTCCGTGATCGCCGGACTAAGCCGAGTGATCATGGCGGTGAGGGTTCGCAGGCGATGCGGCGGTTGGGGTTGGCGGGAGGGAGGCAGGGAATGAGCAGGGGTGAGGGAGGCATTAGGGCCAAAGCGGGTGACAAGGATGTGGGAAAAGAGATCTGTGTGGAGGGTACGGTTGGGGGAGGAGATAAGGACCAAATCACGGCAAGGAGTGAGGAGGGATATGGGGGCACCAGGAAAATTCTGGTGAAGGAAGAGGGTGAGGTTCTGGGCCTCAAGAAGGGAGGGATCAGGACAGGAGAGGAGGTAGTGGTAGGAGGAGGGGGAGGAGGAGGAGGAGGGGGAGCGGGCAGGGACAGGCGGGGAGACATCCATGGCATCATGGGCTGGGGAAGGGTGACGAGGCGGACCTTTTTGGGAGTAGAGGAGGCAGGGGTGCCACTGGGGCGCTTGACGGCGGCGGAGGAGGTGTGGGGGATGGGAGCAACTGGAATGTGGCAGGGAGGAGCAGATTCCGATGCTGGAGTTGGCGCCGGAAATGGTGAGAGCGATGGAGAAGGTGACGGTGATGATGAAGGTGAAGGAGAGAGTTGAGCGTGGGCTGTGGCCCTCCGGGCAACCACCTTAGCGGGAGCCGCGGGAACGGAAGGAGCAGAGGGAGGGAGTGGTGGGAAGGGATCAGAGGAGACGCGGGAGGGAGGAGCTGGGGATGGGGCGACAAATGGTGAGGGAGATGGGAGAGTGAGGAGTGGGGGGATGGACTGAGTGGGGGAGGATGGGACACACCACGTGATAGTGGTGGCAGCGGCGGAGGAGGATATGTATATGATGGCAGTGGTGGTGGCAGTAGTGGTGGTGGTGGGGGTCGACATTACGAGAAGGGGAAAAACACGGGACAGTACAAAGAAGCAAACGAGGGACGGGCAAGGCGACGAGAGACCGAGAGACACAGAGTAAAAGTGACGGAGAACGATGAAGGAGGCTGGGGCCGAAACCCCACTCTGCTGCTGCCTGCTGCCATCGGGGGGGGGGGGGAGGGGGGCGTGACCTGACTGGCTGGCTGGTGGAGGCGCTGCTGCTGCTGCTGCTGCTGGAGGCTTGCTGGGACCGCTGATGGCTGGGACTGTTGCTGCACGCTGGCTGGGTCTGCTGCTGGACGCTGGCTGGGACTGCTGCTGGACGCTGGCTGCTGGCGGGGACCGCTGCTGCCTGCTGGCAGGGACCGCTGCAGGCTGCTGGCTGGGACCGCTGCAAGCTGCTGGCCGCTGACTGGAACCGCTGCTGGCTGCTGGCTGGGACCACTGCTCGCTGCTCGCTGATCGCTGCTGGCTGATGGCTGCTGGCTGGACTGCTGCAGGGTGGCAGGTACCTGCAATAGACCTATCGCTTCGATTAGAACCGGAAAGGCACAATCAAAGGGCGGTATCCTTCTGGATTACCGCCGGAGATGGATTCTCTCTCGCATTACAGCTCCTTTTATACACGATTGTCATGCGCAGTCGCTGACGTTTTGCTGTCCAGTGCCATCTGTCGGACATTTTGTGAACTTAGTTTTTTTTTGTTCTAATAAAACCCCATGTCATTCCAAGCATGTGTGTCAATTTTTTCTCTCTCTCTACATTATTCTGAGGTTTATTAAGTTTTCAAATTTGTACTGACTTTTTGATCACCCGGTATAATTAACCTCTGATGACGACTGCGAGGAACTATCATATAGACCAGATGCGGCAAGTCTTGCACTTTGCTTGTAGACGAGTACCCTCTAATAGGCCACGCCACATGCTAACAGGTACATTATTGTCTCAGCAACGGTATACCAGTTCTTGTGCCAAGAGGTTCATGCTCGTTTCTGTCAATACTGCTATTAAAATTGCTTTGATCAATTTTCCCATGTTGAATTAAAATGTAATACTTCAAAGCAATATAAACATTCTGGCCAAAAATTAATCGATTTTACAAAATGGTTACTTAAAATCAAAAATTTTAGCACTGCTGCTGTGGCTGATATTTCGATTTTTTTACCAGGTGGTCATAAAAAATAAAAAAGATCTGGTATAACTGAGGGCAAACAAATATCGAAATTTACCCGTTATGCAGAACTATAATATAGGTATCGGTTTGAACCGGTCGGTTTTTCCCCATCCCTACCTTGCAGGCAGTGGTTAAAAACGAAGACGACGGTTCAAATACTCGTCCGGCTCTCTAGATTCTTCCTAAGTCGTTTAAGGCAAATGCCGGGACGGTTCCTTTGGAAGGGCACCGCAGATTTCCTGCCTCCATCATGCCCCAGTCCAGTCTTTTGCTCTATATCTAATAACTTCGATCTCGACAGGACGTCAAACACCAATCTTTCTACCTTCCTTTCTCGCCTATCTACGAAATACAATTGCGATTTCGGCTGGTTTTCACAGTCAGTACGCTATGAGGCTGTCCTCATACGGGACGTGTTTCTCAATGTGAAGCACGACGTACGTGGTGTCCAGTGCGGTTGGTACGCGCTCAGAATCTACGTTGTTTATCACACGAAACGTGCTCCTCAGCGCGAATGCGACCGTAATGTACCCCAACAGTAATTTTTAGCTACATATGGAGCACAAACCATGCATTTTACGTTTTCGAATAAGTGGGAAAGCCCCTCGACATTGGAGTGTTTATTGTAGTAACCGTAGTTTCAGTATTATACAAACATTGCATCTCATTCACTTCGCATATTAAAAAAGCAAATTCGCTCTACGTCCATAAGCTAGGCAAGATGTTTCCTCTGTAGCATACACTGTAGTAAATTGCAAGGCTATCACCCATTGATGTATTCAGCAATCTTACCTTAATTCTTACTTGATACATGGCACATTAACAGAGCCAAAGAAACTCACTGCTGATCCTAGAGCGCTCTTCTTTATACAGACTCTTTCAAAATACAAATCTACGAAATTATTAAAAAAGCTCCTGATTGGTTTAAAAAGCATAGTTGAATACAAATACTGCTTGCAGAAAATTAGACTCGCATGAGCAGTCTTTCAGCTCACATTATCCGTTTCTATCAATTACACTGCACCTTGATGCACTACATTTCAACCCATGTTGGTGTCCCAAAGGCTTTAACCACAGATACGCCATTATCTGAAATTTAATAAAACAAGTCGTACGATAATCGACGTGTTTTTGATAAAAGTACGCTGATGCCTTGAAAGAGTACACTTTCATAGATGTAACACGAAAATAAATAATCGATGTATAATGAATGAATGTAGCATTCATGTGCGCAACACAGTGAATTCATACTGGGCTGGCCTACATTGCATAGAATAATGTGTACGGTGTTTGTGTTATTTTTGGAATTCAGTTGCAACCAGCTGTGTCCCTATTAGTGGAATGGACTGACGTTGTCTGCTTTCGTGTATGCTGTCTTGCTGACAGCTTCATTTCGACAGTACAAGTCTCGCAGATACTAGTAAACGGTTCAGCCAAGGACGCTCATTCGTTACTGTATACTGCAAAGATTTCTTCGAAGTGGTTTCGTAATGGAGGTACTGTAGGGAAGCAGCCTACTCACGCTGTAGTAAATTCACATCAGTTTCCATTGTGTGCCAGCCAGTCTGCTGTAACTAGCTCTGACGTCATAAATGTTGCGCAATGCCTTAAAAATCAAGCAAATGACCTAAAAACTTTTCTAGCATGTCAGGAATAATACTAAATTAATGTGTGTTAAATATCAGTTCGATAACTTCAGCCATTTTCGAAATTTGGACGTTTTTCTGAAAAAATCATGGGCGCAACAGAAAAGAGCTAGAGACTTCAAAATTTATATTTAGATTCATCTTTCATAATGATTTAATAAAAACAGTACTTTGGATTTCACAAATTAAGATTTTAGTGGAAATTCATGATTTTCTGGTTTTCATCTCAAAACTGAAGGAAGCAAGATAGATTAAGTAGGCTAATAAATAAGGCTAGGATGTTTAGATTTAAATAGGTTGGAGGTCCGCTATGACTATGAAGATGTGAAAAGTTTCTTTTGAATACCTATAAAATTATAGCGATAGCGGATCTCAATAGGGCCAGTTCAGAGCTCATCTACAGCGTGCAGTGTAGTTAAATTAATTCTCTCGCCCAAAATATTTAACTTAGCCACGTCAAAAATTTATTATCAATACTTACCTGTGTGCTGAATGCACGTTTTAATTAAGAGCTTCATCGGCCATCAGCCAAAGAAGCTATAAATTATTATGTAACTTGAAGTGGTGCGTTACTAGCCCAGCAGCTAGTCGGGAGAGCCGATTTGATCAGGCGTTCCCTTAGCCGTCCGCACCGCGGCTTTATATATAAGAACGTTGCGCGAGGAAGCAAGGCCCCAGTTCTCTCCAGACGCTGAATGACACGCCATCTGTGTCGGGAGTCGCGTCGCATCGGTACCACTGCTACAAACAGCCTCGGGTGCCGTATTAAGTTACTAGAGATACGCGGAACCATGAAATCATTTTAAGCGAAGGGTTAATTCTGGGATGATTTTCATTATCTAGTTTCAGTTTGTGTATTGTCGTATTTTCACGTGCCGTCGCAGGACAGACATTCTACCAATTATTTAGCGTGGCGTTTGATGAAATACTCTCATCAAATTATGTCGAGCATTCTTTTTAACATTTAATTCGGACATTTATAGTTGCATCAGCGCATTAGACTCTGAACTGCTCTGTTAGTTAGGTTATAGGGATACTTGTGGTTTTTATCAGTGAATTTCAGTGAAAGGTCTCTGTTGGATTCCTTTCATGTTTGATTTCTTAAATCTGTTGTCATTTATGGAATAAATTCCTCTTCTAAATTTACTGTGGCGTTTCTGACTATCTGGGAGGAGACTGAGTAGTGGAACGTGTTACCTTTACACGTAAACAAGAACGATCTGTCACACTACTACACTTTAAAACACAGTTTATATGTAATTCATGTCACACAGTCTCATACGGAACCTACATCCGCTTTCTGTTATATACTGTCTATGATTAGATACTGTCATCCCCCTTTCCTTCTGTGTGAGAGGATGAATGATCAAATGTGTTTGTAGTTGCATGCTTGAGGGTAGCAGACAAGCCTGTCTGCTAGAGAACAGTAGGACCAACGTCGGAACAGGTAGCTACGCTTCCTAAAAGCAAAGAGGTTTCTATCCTTAGTATGGTTCTGTCCGTCCGTTGTCATGTTGGTATAGGAAGCTGCCCCTCTGGCCACTTCCGTTTGTCTTTGTGAGCCACCCTCAGGAAGCACGCTCGGCAGTAGGCAGTTGCTGTGGGACCGTGGCGAGCGTCTGAAGTGGTAAGATCTCCGGCTAAGCGCGTGTCTGCTAAGTCCATAGGACAATGGATTTGTTAAGTTCAGCCTAACTGAAAATTTAATCATCTTTATTTCGGGTTTAGCTCTAAAATATCTAAGGTTATCTTAAATTGCAGCGTAGTGTAATTCTCGTGTGAAGTTCATATTATTTTCTGGTTGTTGCTTTGTTACTACTTTGTGAGTAAAGTGGAACCACGTGTTGATCAGTAACTCTAACTAAGTTCATCAATCTTAAATGTGAATGCTTGTGTGATTATAACGTCTCGTCTTGACAATATTTTACAATATAGCAACTTTTCTTTATGCTTTTCTTTATGTTCAACCCACATGGAGTGTACTTTGCGAGACCAGTACCACGTGCTTATATAACTATTTGACCCATCAGGTTAATAGTAAGACGTTAGTAACCAGTTCAAGGTTTTTCTTTTGTCAATTGCTTTTCGATCGAATTTACGTTAATTATCAAAATTACTGTGGAGTTATACGCTTTCTGTAAACCAAGTTGACCACGTGGAGCATGTGGTGTAATCATCAAAGTAGCCTTCAGCTATTCTTTTTGGGAAGTTTTCACAAAGGGTTAATATGAATTTAGTATACCAGTGTGTGGTAATTACATGACGGACAGGATTGTGTTACGAACGTAATTTCTTTGGGTGAAAACTGAATCTGTTGGTTGTGGTTAATTTCTTCTTGCTTATGTTTCAACGTTCTTTGGGTGTTGTTTTGTGAATGCAGGGTTGTATGCAGTCTCCCAATCTTGGCTCCATATTTGATGTGTTCCGTAAGATTAAAATCTCACATTTTTACAATCCTTAAACAAGGCACCAGCTCAGTTATAACTCACGTATAATATGCTGAAATTTCAATGAACAATCTTAAAATAAATTTCCAAATATAAACTGATTTCTTTCTTTTTATTTAAATTCTCCTTTATATATATTACCGGTTGTTGTATGACTGTAAAAGATTATAATCAATGTTAGTCTGTTTGGGAATTTGGTAAACTTAGACTAGATACCTGATGAAACAGTTGCTTAGTAATACAAGATTAACTTCGCCAGACAGCTCACAGCTTTTAACCCGCTTTTATTCAACTATTAGCACCCGATTTCAGCATAGCATAAATGAGTAGCAATATTACACATGGCGACCCTGTTCTGTGATTCCGCTAGACTCTGGAATCTCTGAGACGTTAGATTGCAAGCGTTGTATAATCTTAATTTTTTTCCCTACAGCGCTCAAACAACTTCTGCGTTGTTTCTGAGGAGACTTTCTAAAGATTCACTGTGTTGTTGAGCGGCGTTGTGTTGTTTGTCTTGTTGTTTTGTTTTCTATATTTGTGTGTTTTATGTGTGTGTGGTTTTTTTTCTCGCTTGTAAATTCCACTGTTTCGATCAAAGATAAAAATTTGTTTTGCGTGTGAAAAAGTGAGTACTAGGTTGGGTACCTTTCGTGTAACTTTCGAAATTTTTGGGGGATACATTTACTGTGATTAGTGTGTTGCGTACTGGGTATAAATTGAACTAATGCAGACATGTAACCAAACTAAAAGTAAGCGGTCCGACAACTTAAGCAACATGGACCAAGGGGATAATTTGATTTCGAATGTTAACGCGTCGGGCGGTTCCGAAAATGCAATGGGAAATACTTCAGACGAAATGCAGAACAGCACGAACGGGCTCACATCAGAGCCACAAATTAATTTGCCTCCTACTAACCAAAATGATTTGGCAGAACTCATGAAAGCCTTTTTGCAACAAAATAAAGAAATGACGCAGAAATCAGAAAAATCGTTCCGAGAACAAAAAGAATCATCCGAAAAATCGATCCGCGAGCTAGGCGAACAAATAGACGAAAAACTAATCCAGCAGACAAATAAAGTCGACAAGTCGATGCAGAGAGTGTCCAATGATATCTCACAAAGAATAAACAATCTGGCAAGTGAAATAAAAAGTGATATTATGAAAGAATTAGGCCGTACATTTGAACAAATCGATGATCGTCTGCAAGCCTTAGAACAGAGCAAGCGGAGTCGCGATGCCGAATCTAAAGAAAGCGAAAAACGGCTACTTAGGAATTTCCAAGAGCTGAGGGAAGAATGCCAAAGGGAACATCAGCAGGTACTCTCGAGGGTCCAAGAGGCAGAAACGCATTGTCCCACGTCCGTTAGCAACACAATAGCGGACAACAGTTTAGCGATCCACGCGTTGGAACAGCAAGTAGAACAATTGAAGCAGACTGGGGCGGAGGACAAGAGACAAATAGATGATAAGATTGCGGCATTAGCGGACATTGTAGGCACGATGAAGCTGACGGAAAGCGAGAACAATACTACACCGGTAGCGGCCGCAGAGACCGAAGAAGTGCGTTCGCTTCTGAGATTTCAGAAGGGACAATTCGAAGTGAACAGGCAACACAAGGCTGTAACAGGCGAATTACAAGAACGCGTGGCGCATCTGGAAAACCGCATGGCGTGTGATTCCGAACTCGCCAATAGCACTAAAAATAGCCGTACGAACAGTGCAGAGAGGGACTCCGGCCACGAGGGAGATTTTGACGACAGGGAAGAATGTAATTTGAGGGGCAGACATGAGAAAAATAGAAACATTCAAGGGCCTCGACAGGAGGAAATGCGGGGATTTGATTTCAAACATTTCCTTACGGTAAGAAAGTTTGAGATATTCCGAAATTCGCAAAAAGGAATACATCCACGAGCATGGCTCGAGCAATTTGAGTTCTGTCTTCCTCCCGACTGGGCAAGTTCACATAAGATAGAATATATGTGTGGCTATTTGGAAGGCGAACCGGCGAGTCGCATGAGGTCGGCAGCGCGTCACTGCAACTCCACTCGGGAGTTTCGACAAGCCTTTCTCTCCGCCTATTGGTCGGAAGCGGCACAAGATATGGTCAAACATGGCATAATTATGCTGCCAAATTTGAACCAGTCTGGTTTCGGCAGCCCTGCACGCCTATTCGACCACATGCTGCAGGCAAATCAATTTTTATACGATCCATACGGGCCTGCGGAACTAATTAGGATATGCATCACCAAATTGCCGATGCACTTGCGGCACGTCATTCTCGCGGGACGATGCAAAGAGGACGTCGAAACGTTTAAAACACTTCTCCAAGAGTTGGAATATAATACAGCAGAATGCCCGCCTAATCAGGCACAAAGTTATTACGGGGCACAGCAGCGCGACCGCAGTCGTGGCCGTATTACTAATCAACGGCGTGACTGGTCGTCGCGACGCGAACGGAACAATAATCGGGACCGGCCGTATAGAAACTGGGGTAACAGTCGCGAACACAGGTGGAACAACGGAAATGATCGAGGACGTGGACAAGATCGTGAACGCTACAGGTACGGCAACCAGGATCGATACTACGATGAATACGGTGGGAATAGGACTGTAGGGGGAGCACCTCATGATGTCGAAATTCGGCCGGCCAATCCTAGACATAATCCAGCAAATGGAAATGAACAAAACCGGCAATGACAAATGATCAGCGCAGAAGGCGCCCAATCGGAACAAATGAGCGACATGGCAAATGAGTAGAAAGGACAGTGAGAAGCAGAGAGGACGGTGAGGAGAAAGAATTGATTAGTGTAAATTTGTGACGTATGCATTTTGAATAATATGTTGGAAAAAATAATGGTAAAGATGTTTCTATGTGATTGATTGAAAAGATGTTTTAATTTTTTTCTTTCCTTGTGCAATTAGGATTTAGTTTGATTCAAACGTAAAGATAAAAGGTTTCTTTGTGAACGAGTGAAATGCTGTTTTTTTTGTGTGTGTAAATTGAAAAGAGCCGCTCCTGAGAGAAGCAAGATCTGTGTTGA
This sequence comes from Schistocerca americana, assembly GCF_021461395.2. NCBI lineage: Eukaryota > Metazoa > Arthropoda > Insecta > Orthoptera > Acrididae > Schistocerca > Schistocerca americana. Next base: position 956,008,935 of record NC_060119.1, on the reverse strand, counting down.
ATTAATGCAAAACTCAGGGGAATATCCGATCTGTGGGTATTATGGGTCTGGCAAACCCAGGTCCCCAGCTGTTAGTAGCCTTGTTTCCGATTTTCTGCTTTCAGTGCTACTATCTATCTATTACTATTCTATATCTGTCAGTATAAATGAGGATCTCTTACTACAGTATGCGTGCTGTATGAATATTTTAAGATAGGAGAACTCTGAGAAAGGAATGAGTAAGTTTGGAATCTTGAAAACAGAATGCGATAATACGATTGTTTAACCATTGGCTTCCCAATATGCGATGATATGTTAATATTGATGATATATGTCTTTTTTGTTCTTTATAGCTGAGTACGTAAAGTGCTGTCTGTGGATTTCGTAAGTATATTGATTCCCTTCAAGGTGAAAGAAGAATTGTGGTTTGTGTAATTTACGTGGCCCTGAAATATTATTGTGGTAGTCAAATACGAGCAGTTTTTCAGCAAATGGAGAATGGAACAGAAATATGGATCCTTTCTGTACTCTTGATTGATGTTGAGCCAAAGCCTATAAAAAAAAATTATTCTGCGTTAATACTTGTCCTACAAAAGCGACGTTTATGTGTTTTGCTGATGCTGTGAGCATTACAGCTTACTGTTTTCGCTGGTGCGGGATGCACTGCAGCCTATATGATGTGTACTGAGGAAATTTCCCTCTTGAAGGTAGAGGATGATTAAATAATTTTGATTATGGGACCGAAGGAAAGCTTGGTTTAAGGTAATAAGGATGAAGCAAAACATTTGTCATTTAAACTACAGGAGGATTCGGATCTTTTGTGTCTGTTGTAAGTTCAATATGTTAAGATGATACTGTTTTACAGAATAGAGGTGACCACAATTTTGCCATTCATGAGAAATGAATCCAGAATAACCACCACAGGCGAAATGACTGATTTGGAAGCGAGAGGTAACTTAAAGAAGGAACGAAATCGCAGCAAAATGGGTAAGAAAATGTAGTATAACCTGTATAGTGCAGACATTTTTACCGTTCTCAGAGCCATCTGTGTGATTAATTCTTGTGATAACGTAATTTTAGATGAAATTTTCTTACTGTTTTATGTGTGAATATATGAGTATGATAAATGTATAATTGCGAGTCTCTTTTCAGGTGTGCGAACTGGTATAAATGTTTTGGTGTGTAAATAACCATTGTTCTTTTTACTGTGTATGTTTAAGGAAAGTTTCTCCATATTTATCATGTGACAAGACGTATGCCGCGAGCGTCAAGAAGAGGACGAATTAGAACAATGTTGTAGTGGTATATACACGGTGTTGAAATAGCATTGAAGTAGCTTGTGGGCTTAGCTAGTAGTGGAGTGAAGTAGAATTTTGAGTAATGCATGTTTATGGGTAGTTAGTTTGTAGAATAGACAACAGGTGTGCATGTGTGTGTGTAAATAACATGTGAACCCTATGCTGACCCGACCTATACTTGCACAAGGCATAATCCTATTCATTTTAGTGAATTAGTAAGTAGCACTTGCTTTATTAAAACGTAAGTGAACCACATTAGTGATGTGGATTTAAATATTATATTGTCAGTTCATTTAATTCTTATTTTTTTACATTGTAAAGTCATTTCATTTTTATTCTTTTACATTGTCAAGTCATTTAAATTTTATTTTATATTGTCGATTCATCTAATTTAAAAAAAAAAAATTAATTAAGTCTCACGTTTGTTCTTAAAAATTGTGAAAGACAATACTAAGTGGTATTATGTATGACATTGTGTAATTACATAACTAGGATGATGAAAAATTTCTGTGAATGCAGTTGAGAACGTGAAAGCGAACCGGCAAAACTCTTAAGAGACAGCGGGAGCAGCCGGACTAGTTGTAAACTGGCGGGTTTCCCAGCAGGACACGCTGTAAGCCAGGCCACTTCGGGAGAGCGGCCGACAACAAAAGAAGGGTACGCGGCAAACACTTTCCCTTGCACCTGGAGCTAATGGGCGGCCGCCCCGGGCGACCCTTCCTCGAGGCGATGACCTGAGATGGGCGAGCGGTCCACCGCGCGGAAATCCATCTGCTGGCAACGCACCACACGCACGCGACCGTGACGAGACGGCCGCGGAGAAACAACACAAGGGGCGTGGAGCCTTTTGACAGGTACTGTCCAGAGAAACTTGCAGACGTCAACGACGCCTATCGACATTTCCTGACGGATGCCTACTGTCAAGCGACAGTAAATCATGGTTCGATGTTCTCTGGTCGCTAAGGGTGGCACAAAAGAAGAGCCATTAAGTGTCATCCTTGCCCAGGAATATCAAACCGGCGAGTCAATCGAGGTACCGCACGAATTTGACAACACAAACATGGAACCAAATCGAGATGTACGTGACACAGACCACCAAGAGAAACTTCATGAGAGGGCAGAGACGGCGGGATTGCACGCAACAGATGGACAAAAATCCCTACTGACAGCTGCGGCGACGAACCCCCTCCCCCACCCCTTATACTGTGCCTCGGAACAGTGGAACTAGTGAGTGTATCAGTGAACAGTGATTATACGGTTCTTAGTTCAATGCATATACGTGTGTTTCTGTCACAGAAACTTTGACTCGTGTGTTTTGCAGGGATTCGATTTATTGGTGTTTATTAGACTGACTCTTGTATTTTGCAGGTGTTCTATTTATTAACTTTTTTTAGACTTTCACTCTCGTATTTTGCAGGTGTTCTATTTATTAATTTTTTTTAGACTTTGACTCTCGTATTTTGCAGGTGTTCTATTTATTGTTTATTTTAGACTTTGACTCTTGTATTTTGCAGGTGTTTTATTTATTGGTGTTTTTTATTAGATATTGACTATTGTACTGTTTTATTGATCAATGTTTGTTCTTGTGTGATGTATTAGATTTGTGTTATTTTGTTTCGTAAATTCATTCATGTGGCATTGCTTCGTTTATCAGTCAGATTGCTATTCGTTCTCATTGGACTGTGATCGATTAGCCTTTGCATGGGGCATATTTATAGTGAGGAACCCCTTAAGGGTAACAATCACATAATTAATTGTATTTTCAGTATAATGACACAGTGCTCAATGTTTGCTAACTAACTGAAATATAGTAGAGTGATTAAATTAATGCCACATAGTTATGTTATTTCTACAAATTATTAGTTTTATAAGATATAGAATTTTTTTTTTTTGATAACCACTTTTTAAAACATGTTTTTTCTCTTATCAATTTTTGCTTTTGCGGATTGTGCATTGTAATGTTCTGCTTTATAATACTGATGTTATTTCATGTTCTTTTTTAATTGCTGTGGCACCTTTGCTATTTTCATAAATTTTGCTTGTTAATAAACAGTCATAAATTTGCCTGTGATCAGTTGGCTCTTGCAATGAGCAAATACTGGTGAACTCCATAAGGGTAAAAACCAGAAATTGTTTTCATATTAATGACACAGGAACCATTGTTTTTACTTGCTGACCGAATTAGGTCTACACTATCTTTTAAATAGGTGTCACAGATTGTGTTTTTTTTTTTGTTTGAAATTAGTAGATTTTAAAGATTTGATGAAATTATTGTGTTTTAGCAAGTAGCTGGTGACCTTTTGCCTTTTCTTTACACTTTTGGTTTAAGTAGGGTGTGAGAAGCCTGCTTGGGAATGTCCTAGCATGGCCAGAAAATTCCCTGCACAGTCTTTTCTCAGAGCGTTGGGGTTATGAAAGGTCTCTGTTGGATTCCTTTCATGTTTGATTTCTTAAATCTGTTGTCATTTATGGAATAAATTCCTCTTCTAAATTTACTGTGGCGTTTCTGACTATCTGGGAGGAGACTGAGTAGTGGAACGTGTTACCTTTACACGTAAACAAGAACGATCTGTCACACTACTACACTTTAAAACACAGTTTATATGTAATTCATGTCACACAGTCTCATACGGAACCTACATCCGCTTTCTGTTATATACTGTCTATGATTAGATACTGTCATCCCCCTTTCCTTCTGTGTGAGAGGATGAATGATCAAATGTGTTTGTAGTTGCATGCTTGAGGGTAGCAGACAAGCCTGTCTGCTAGAGAACAGTAGGACCAACGTCGGAACAGGTAGCTACGCTTCCTAAAAGCAAAGAGGTTTCTATCCTTAGTATGGTTCTGTCCGTCCGTTGTCATGTTGGTATAGGAAGCTGCCCCTCTGGCCACTTCCGTTTGTCTTTGTGAGCCACCCTCAGGAAGCACGCTCGGCAGTAGGCAGTTGCTGTGGGACCGTGGCGAGCGTCTGAAGTGGTAAGATCTCCGGCTAAGCGCGTGTCTGCTAAGTCCATAGGACAATGGATTTGTTAAGTTCAGCCTAACTGAAAATTTAATCATCTTTATTTCGGGTTTAGCTCTAAAATATCTAAGGTTATCTTAAATTGCAGCGTAGTGTAATTCTCGTGTGAAGTTCATATTATTTTCCGGTTGTTGCTTTGTTACTACTTTGTGAGTAAAGTGGAACCACGTGTTGATCAGTTACTCTAACTAAGTTCATCAATCTTAAATGTGAATGCTTGTGTGATTATAACGTCTCGTCTTGACAATATTTTACAATATAGCAACTTTTCTTTATGCTTTTCTTTATGTTCAACCCACGTGGAGTGGACTTTGCGAGACCAGTACCACGTGCTTGTATAACTGTTTGACCCATCAGGTTAATAGTAAGACGTTAGTAACCAGTTCAAGGTTTTTCTTTTGTCAATTGCTTTTCGATCGAATTTACGTTAATTATCAAAATTACTGTGGAGTTATACGCTTTCTGTAAACCAAGTTGACCACGTGGAGCATGTGGTGTAATCATCAAAGTAGCCTTCAGCTATTCTTTTTGGGAAGTTTTCACAAAGAGTTAATATGAATTTAGTATACCAGTGTGTGGTAATTACATGACGGACAGGATTGTGTTACGAACGTAATTTCTTTGGGTGAAAACTGAATCTGTTGGTTGTGGTTAATTTCTTCTTGCTTATGTTTCAACGTTCTTTGGGTGTTGTTTTGTGAATGCAGGGTTGTATGCAGTCTCCCAATCTTGGCTCCATATTTGATGTGTTCCGTAAGATTAAAATCTCACATTTTTACAATCCTTAAACAAGGCACCAGCTCAGTTATAACTCACGTATAATATGCTGAAATTTCAATGAACAATCTTAAAATAAATTTCCAAATATAAACTGATTTCTTTCTTTTTATTTAAGTTCTCCTTTTTATAAATTACCGGTTGTTGTATGACTGTAAATGATTATAATCAATGTTAGTCTGTTTGGGAATTTGGTAAACTTAGACTAGATACCTGATGAAACAGTTGCTTAGTAATACAAGATTAACTTCGCCAGACAGCTCACAGCCTTTAACCCGCTTTTATTCAACTATTAGCACCCGATTTCAGCATAGCATAAATGAGTAGCAATATTACATCAGAATATACTCAACTATTTTGCAAAACCGTTTTGATTAGAAATCCCGGACAATCTCCTAATTCCTCAGAGCTATAAGCTGCAGCTATAATGGTATTCTCAGATGAAGTGGGCACTAGGATCTCTAATTACTGGCTCCACGTTTTGTTAAATCACTTTCTGGGTGCTGAAAAGTAAATAGAGAGCCAGTGTTGAGAACGGCGAAAGACAGCATTAACAACATTCTAAAAGCCAGAAACTGATTCAACATGAAGCATTTATACGGCAATTCATTTATTTTTACAAACTTAACCGCCGCCCCACATATGGTGCATCAGCCGGGAAATGAAGTGTTTCTACATTCAAACAAACATTTATAAAACAGTACATAAATTCTATTCGCCGCCCCACATATGGTGCATCGGCCAGGAAATCAACTAAGTGAAAGTGATTTTTAACTATTCGCATTCGCGAGTGAAATGCGACACGCAACTGAGAATAGAACAGTGAATGTGTTACGTGTGTATGTGGACGACGCAATTGGATTAACAACGCCTCTGGATTGACGGAGCTGGCACTGAGTCTAGCGGTGCTGCCGGCATCGCGAGAAGCCAGTCTCGCCGCACCGCAGTCGTCCGCTGGAGCAGCCGGCGCAGCGCCTGCAATTGCGGGCCACGCAAACACACAACAGCCGTCGGAGAGCCGTCTGCGGTTCAACATGCCACGTCGCATCAGGAATCCTGGTACGCTGCGCCGGCAACGCCATACGTCGTGCAGAAGGAACTAAGTTAAGTGAAAAGCTGTTAAAAATTTTACTAACCTGCACTAAAAGACTGTCGGCGATGGAACCGCTAAAAGAAACTGAGGTTAAACTTATATCAGAACCTATGTCTGTTGAGGGAACTGTAAATCCAGACAACGGTTCAAGTGTAAATATGCATGAAAGTAGTAATGTTAAAGTGAAATATGAAGTATTGTCTCCTGACAGTAGTGTGCGAAGGGGCAATGATTCAATAATAGAGACCCCTGTAGTAAAGCAGAAAGTAGAAATTGTAAATTTATTGGATGATAGTTTCTCTGATGAATTAAAAATGAAACAGCCATCAGAGATGGTAGAGTTTAAGAAGGAGCAGTTAGATATGACTAATCAATCAGAAGTTTCATTTACTTTTGATGATTTTGGTATTGGAGCTAGTTTTTCGTCACCTGAGTGTGATAAAAAGCCAGCTAGTGAGCAACCCAAAGATACTGGGGCTGTTGATTTAAATGTTATATTACAAGCAATAGCTGCCAGTAATGCAAAATTGTCAGCCAGTAATGCTGAATTAAAATCTAATATAATTGAGGTAAATAACAGGATTGTGGCCAGTCAAACTAGTTTTAATAAACGATTGGAGGTAATGGACGATACCTTCAAGGCTGGTTGCAATAAGTTGAAAGAGGATCTAAACAGTTTGAATTATAAAATTGATTACAACCATGAGGATATTAAGAAAAAGGTTGCTCAATAGTTTTCTGAAATGTATAAAACAGTTAAATCCGAAGTTGCTGAGGTTCGCAGAGACTTCCAAATGGAAGATGCGAAGCTGGAGCTCAAGTTAACAGAAAAGATCGATGCGGAGTCTGAACTGTGCTCAGATAGATTTAAAGATGTTAATATAAAAGTAAACATATGTCAAGCAGACATAGAAGCAATCAAAACTGATACTACTCATATTGTACAAAGAGTAGATAATGTGGAAATGAAAGTAGAAAATATAAGTACTAACATTGCTAACATTGAGGGTAAAGTAGCTTCAGTAACTTCTGGTAATGGTAGTATACAACAAGTTGTAGCTGCAAATGCCGCTTTTATCGGGTGTCGGCAGTTCTTGCGGTTTGATCCAGATAAAAATATCCACCCGCTAGATTTCTGGAACGATTTTGAAGATGTGATTCCACCAACTTGGTCTGAACGAGAGAAAATCTCATTTATTAAAAGCCATTTAGCAGGTGACGCCATGCGTTGGTCAGCTGTTGTTATGTTGAAGTGTAAAACATTAGCGGAGTTTAAAACAGCTTTCATTAATGAATATTGGTCTAGTAATAAGCAAAATGAAGTGTTGAGAGAATTTTGGAGTGGAAAACGCTTCAATGCAGGCAAGGAATCTATTAAAGAGTTTGCTAGGTCATGGATTTCACGTTTATCACATTTGGACGAAAAGCTGAAACCTGAAATGATAATACTGGGTCTTGAAGCCAAACTGCCATGGTACTGGCAAACTAGAATTATATCTGCCCCTAGAGACAATCTGGATCGTTTCATTGAGTATCTGGAACGTATAAAACGTGTTGCTGCCAATGAGGAGCAATCACGTAATAACAGAAATTCTAATAATAATAGTAGTAATTTTAGGGACGAGCAAAATGGCAATGTAAACATCAGAACAGTAAGTGTTCGCCATCCTAAGAGAGGTAGGAATTGGGGAAATAATTATCAGAACCAACAATGGCATCCAAATGACAGTAATGTTGTTTCAAACAGAATTATGCAGGTAAACAACAGCGCGGAAAGCAATGCTATGCCAGCTAACTATGATGAAACTAAAGGAAACAGTAGTAGGCCGAGGCAGGAAAACTAGTTCCCGTCTATGAGGACACTGGCGCTCACCAGGCGGTTACTTTTCCTAAGCCAGTAGTTAAGGGAATTGGTAAGACAGATCAGAATACTCAAACTGAACATGTGGATGAAGAGTCGGTAGCATCTAAGGATACAACAGAAATATTAGATCACTCACAGTATTTGATAGATACCGTGTTAGAGACGCTTTCTAAGTGGGAAGAGAAAGAGAAGGCGCAGCAGTGTAACGATAGGGAGGAGCTACAAAACACTGAATTGACAGGTGAAGAAGCGGAAGAAATTCATGCTTATATTTACGATGAAGATGATGTGCTCTTATCTAAAGTGCCTGTGCAGGAGGTTGACAATGTACTAATAGATTTAGGACAGGAGATAAGTGAGAATGTAGAGGGTAGGCTGTTGGGGGTCGATGAACCCAGTAGCTGTGACCAGTTGTCACTTGAGAAGGAAACCGACGATAATGGTGAAAGTTGTTTAGCTGTAACTAGTGTTATGCCCGGTCTGGAGGCGCAGAATCGCTCAGACTACAGTAATTTGGGTTATGTTCAGCAAACTAAATGTAATGAAGTCGTGCGGTGTTTCGATTTAAAATTAATAGACCGACTGGAAAAGGCAGCTGAAAATGTAATTCAGGAAACCCCTACACACTGTGACCTAAATGTAATGAAGACAGATGTCGATCACTTTAGTTGGAGACAAATCCAAAAGGAACTACTAGATGAATTTGAGGAACCACCTGTACAACCTAGAATAAGCCACCCTATAATAATAGTGAATATGTCGGGTATCAATGTACGTTGTCTCTTAGACAGTGGAAGTGAGGTGAGTGCAATATCTCAGTCCTTCTTTGATGCATTACCTGGTAAAGACAAGCTTACAGTCATGAGGGTATCAGGTCTAAGAATAATTGGTGCTACTGGCAAGGTTTCAAAAACGGTAAAGCAAGAAGCTTTACTACTCTTTAACATTAATGGTAATTTAATTGATCATCCATGTTTAATTGTAAACAATCTCAGTATTGAGGTTTTAATTGGCATAGATTTCTTGTCAAAATATCAGAGTGTTGTTGACTTTGAAAAAAGCCAGTTAAGAATGGTCTTGCCAATAACCGGAGTAATTATAGTACCTTTTAGTGATAAACATGTAGTAACTGATGATGAAACTTGGGAGCTGCCTATACGAATTCTGAAAAATAGGAGGTATTGGGACGAAGGTGTTAATCTTAGTAACAGTAAGCTGAACACAGAAGAAGAAGAAGAAGCAATTATTTTAGACAAAATAGAAGCTAAATTGCAGGAAATCAATCAGATTTCAGCCAATCAGAAGGAAGAACTGAGGCAGGTTCTAAAAAGGCATCAAAAAGTATTTTCAGATCGACGTGGCGTGGTCAAAGGTTATGAATGAATGCTGTAGGGAGGAGGTTGTTCTGTAACCTCTACACAGTGTGGCAGCTGTGCAGTCCCAGCTGTGTGAGATCTTCTTTCCATTTCAGGTCTCACTCACTCTTCCTCTTTCCTGTCCTCAAAAATTTCGACCTCTTCTTTCATACATTAAATTTTCCGGTATGGTTATCAATACAGCATTAAATCAATGAATGCTGTAGGGAGGAGGTTGTTCTGTAACCTCTACACAGTGTGGCAGCTGTGCAGTCCCAGCTGTGTGAGATCTTCTTTCCATTTCAGGTCTCACTGATTCTTCCTCTTTCCTATCCATTAAAATTTTCGACCTTTTCTTTCCAAATACTAAAATTTTCCGTTATGACTATTAAGCTAGCATTAAACTAATGGATGCTGTAGGGTGGAGGTTGTTCTGTAGCCTCTACACAGTGTGGCAGCTGTGCAGTCCCAGCTGTGTGAGATCTTCTTTCCATTTCAGGTCTCACTCATTCTTCATCTTTCCTATCCACAAAAATTTCGACCTCTTCTTTCCAGACATGAAAATTTTCTGTCATGGCTATCAAGCCATGAGTTATGTAACCATTCTATCTACCGATTAGTGAAGAAAAATACCTAATGTGACAAACCTAATAGTGACAAACAATAGAGAAGTATGACGTAATTAAGATATAAATGTGTTTGAGTAACAATTATGTATAGTACCCTGGTAATATAATAAGTACAAAGTGTTGTTTTATTGGAAATGGTCCACCAATAGTAATTTAAAAAGATATATGAACTCATGTACAAGCAGGATCTGAAGTGGTAGTGAAACCTAGTGTATGCATTAGAGCTAACTAAGAAATAGTAAAAGAGATTGCTTAGTGTTAGGAAAAATATGCAGATAAGTTGTAAGATTAAACTCACCTGGTGTAGCAAGGAAAGGCAGTGTAATAGAATTGAGCAGTGTTTGTGGTTGAGACGTGAAGGACACGTCCCTGAAGTATTTATAAGGTTGGAGCTGGCCATTATTTTAGTGTAGTGTGTGACAGGATACACCTACACGTATTGAGGTTATGAGTCGGAGGCGTGAATGCGACCATAGGTACCCTTATGTTAGATGAGACAGAGCAGCTCATGGTGTCCTATAGGTTTAAGGAATTTAGCATTACGCTCGTGCATAATTACTTGATGCACTTTAGTGGTAGGTCTGAGCGAGACTACCTGAGGTTTCAGCGTCCGATCGAGTGGAAATGGATTGCCACGTGAGCAAACTAATCAGCTGCAGTACACTATGAATATGAAATAAATGTGCTATCCTATGCTTTAAATATTAATAGAGTGAGTGTTAAATAAGTACATACACTAGCAAAATAAATAAATAACATACTGACAGACGTGAAACATTATTTTAGCTCAGCATAAACACACTTCAAAGTAAGTAAGTACCTAATTGCAGATGTGGAACTGACAACAGCAGAGGACCAATAAGTAGATTTAGTAGTCAACTAAACGTAGTGTGTTTTGAACACTCACAACTGTACTATTACCAAAGTTACTCACATGTACAAAGAAGCTGAGAAAACAACCACTAATCATACTCATACTATCTCTAAGAATAAGGTAATCAAAGATGAGTCAGTTAAGTGCTTGAAATACAAATGTATCAGGAATGTACCGAGCATTGGTTCAGTGTTCCGGCCCAGAAATAATAAATTCAGATTAAATATGATTTATGATTGTATGCCTTAGGAGCATAAATTTTCTCTAATACATGACTAAAGGCGTTTTGAGCCATTTGTTTAACGATTTTATGACAGTCAAGTAACCGCGAGAGTAATACTGAAAAAGCTCTGTTAACTTTGTTCCAGCAAAATATTGAAGGATAAAATGTATATATCCCCATTTCATTGTGACCCACCCATAGATATTAAGTGAACAGAGTCTGAGGCACTCTTTTTGTTTGTTCTACAGGACAAACCAGATAATGGCAGCCTGGTAGCTGCGTGAAAGCGTGGAGTGACTTGGACACAACTCACAGTGACCCCTCCCCTTTCCCCCATGTAATTTAGAGAGAACGTGAAGGACGCACACCATAGCAACTTCCCCTCCTCTACCCTTGTGAATGGAAGTGTAGGACGCCAGCCAAAGCGGCTACAACCACGTGTGCAAAAATAATTTGTGAAATTCTCTTTCAGGTTTAGAAAAGACTGCTAAGAGATAATCATCTGTTTATGTATCATGGTATTTTCTTTGAATTTGTGTATGTAAAAATGTATTTAATGTATTTAATGGATCTAAGATTTTCATAATTTTACATATTTTTATGTGTTTGTTTGTCTAAGGCAATATGTATGCCAAAGTGTTTCATTGACTTTGCTTAAATTTTGAGTAATAATATTGCTTAAGAGGCAGTGAACATGCCCACAATTTAAATAATTAATGTAGGTAATCAGTTTTCTTTAATGTTTCTACATGTTCATATTTCAATTTTGATTTTTCATAGGGAGTTAAACTGTACTCTTGCTTCCCTTTTTGTAATTAAATTTTTTTTCATTCATTAACTTTCATAAACAAAAAATTTAGGTAGAGGGTGATGTAGGGAAGCAGCCTACTCACGCTGTAGTAAATTCACGTCAGTTTCCATTGTGTGCCAGCCAGTCTGCTGTAACTAGCTCTGACGTCATAAATGTTGCGCAATATCTTAAAAATCAAGCAAATGACCTAAAAACTTTTCTAGCATGTCAGGAATGATACTAAATTAATGTGTGTTAAATATCAGTTCGATAACTTCAGCCATTTTCGAAATTTGGACGTTTTTCTGAAAAAATCATGGGCGCAACAGAAAAGAGCTAGAGACTTCAAAATTTATATTTAGATTCATCTTTCATAATGATTTAATAAAAACAGTACTTTGGATTTCACAAATTAAGATTTTAGTGGAAATTCATGATTTTCTGGTTTTCATCTCAAAACTGAAGGAAGCAAGATAGATTAAGTAGGCTAATAAATAAGGCTAGGATGTTTAGATTTAAATAGGTTGGAGGTCCGCTATGACTATGAAGATGTGAAAAGTTTCTTTTGAATACCTATAAAATTATAGCGATAGCGGATCTCAAAAGGGCCAGTTCAGAGCTCATCTACTGCGTGCAGTGTAATTAAATTAATTCTCTCGCCCAAAATATTTAACTTAGCCACGTCAAAAATTTATTATCAATACTTACCTGTGTGCTGAATGCACGTTTTAATTAAGAGCTTCATCGGCCATCAGCCAAAGAAGCTATAAATTATTATGTAACTTGAAGTGGTGCGTTACTAGCCCAGCGGCTAGTCGGGAGAGCCGATTTGATCAGGCGTTCCCTTAGCCGTCCGCACCGCGGCTTTATATATAAGAACGTTGCGCGAGGAAGCAAGGCCCCAGTTCTCTCCAGACGCTGAATGACACGCCATCTGTGTGGGGAGTCGCGTCGCATCGGTATCACTGCTACAAACAGCCTCGGGTGCCGTATTGAGTTACTAGAGATACGCGGAACAATGAAATCATTTCAAGTGAAGGGTTAATTCTGGGATGATTTTCATTATCAAGCTTCAGTTTGCGTATTGTCGTATTTTCACGTGCCGTCGCGGGACAGACATTCTACCAAATATTTAGCGTGGCGTTTGATGAAAAATTTTCATCAAATTATGGCGAGCATTCTTTTTAACATTTAATTTGGACATTTATAGTTGCATCAGCGCATTAGACTCTGAACTGCTCTGTTAGTTAGGTTATAGGGATACTTGTGGTTTTTATCAGTGAATTTCAGAATATACTCAACTATTTTGGAAAACCGTTTTGATTAGAAATCCCGGACAATCTCCTAATTCCTCAGAGCTATAAGCTGCAGCTATAATGGTATTCTCAGATGAAGTGGGCACTAGGATCTCTAATTACTGGCTCCACGTTTTGTTAAATCACTTTCTGGGTGCTAAAAAGTAAATAGAGAGCCAGTGTTGAGAACGGCGAAAGACAGCATTAACAACATTCTAAAAGCCAGAAACTGATTCAACATTGAAGCATTTATACAGCAATTCATTTATTTTTACAAACTTAACCGCCGCCCCACATATAGTGCATCGGCCGGGAAATGAAGTGTTTCTACATTCAAACAAACATTTATAAAACAGTACATAAATTCTATTCGCCGCCCCACAGTACTACGAAGAACTTCAACGGTAACTGAAGACTTACCATACGAGTGTTTGGTGGAAGACTAGAAAAAATGATTTTTAGCCAGTTGGGGCTCTTGTTTGGTAAACATACTGCCTAGTGAATCGTTGAATCTCGACCCACTGGAAACTCTTGCGAAGTGCATCATAATAGAGAAAAATGAGTTGCATCTAAGTAAAGCTCACAGACATGCGAAAGATGAGCGACATCTGTGCCCCACTGGCTGTTTGGTTTCCTTGTGAGTGGCCAAAAGTCATGGGAACGTAGTAGATTGTGATGTTGTTCAGTGAGTGGCTGCTGAAGTCTATGCTTTATATTTGTCTCTCTTCAGTCCACACGGCTTACTAATGCCCTACATCAAATCGACAACGACCTCACTGCAGATTACCCTAGACTCCGCTGGTCTCCGAAAAGCAATTTCTTGTGTAATGTTAGGTGTTCTACCAGCCATAAATCTTGCACCGATTATCACCCAACGTTCAGTGTCAGTTAACGTATGTGTAACAGACTGATCAGCTAGCATACCTACCCCGCATCTAGACGAAAGTTCGGCGTCATACACGGCCTATCTTCAAATGGGACTACGGGACACCCAATCCCGTGACGTTACTCAATTTATTATCTTAAATGTTGTCAAGATTTTATTTTTTTCAGCAGTTGGTGATATTTGTCGCAAATCATGTTCTATTACAGTCAGCAGCTATCGGTTTCAGTTGTTACTAGTCGCCATTCAGAAGAAGTTTTTCAGTTACATTATATGTGTAGATACGTACAAGACGTTCTATATCACTCTAAGTGCCTTCAAAACCCAAAATAGACAACACATTTTAATACACAGAGTTAAAAAGGACTCAGATTAGTCAGTAATTCCATACATATTATTTCTCAATGGTGTTGTTCTGTCGGTACACTATATCTCACGTATTTATTAAGTAAAATGAATGACTGAGATATTTTCAAGATTTTGTTCACTACTAATGATGAAAAACATACAGTTAGTTTAAAGTTATAGTTTTCGCTAAAGAAAACTTTATTTTGAAGATATTTTTTTATAAAGCCATTGTAGAAGGTTCCAACTATTGACATTCTCTTGAACTACTCGTAACATGCACGACAGCTGTTGCAGTTATTTAGATTCCTTGTGCAAGCGTAGCCTGACACGTGATTTCGATCATACAAGTCGATGTAAATAATTTAGTAACCGCCATCTATTGACAATCTAATTTTACTATTACGCACAGCAGCGGATGGAGTTGTTTACTTTCTTTAAGAAACTGAATTACATCAGAGTTCATCTTCACAGGTAAGTACCGTTTATCTTTACAATTTAATCTATATTTTAATTTATTTAACTTTTAATTCTTCATTACTTCACTCCGTTTGCAACGTTACGTTGCACTTCTCCTAACACCAGTACTATCGAAGTACATATTTATTTTTATAGCGTAATTCTTCATTACTTTACAGTGTTTGAGACGACATGTTACATTTCATCTGACCTCAACACCATTAATATGCATCAAATTTCCTAAACAATGTTATTGTAGTTAAGATAGTTTTATTACTACCACATGCAACGCCACAGAAATCAATAGATAAAATGTTCCGCAATTCTATTCAACGGCCATTCTATGTCCAGAAAACTGATGACTGTACAACACTTCATGAATATATCATTTACAATTTGTTACCTGGAGAGGTAATGGTTTACCTCAGCATTGATTCTTTCCAACTTGAAGAAATAAACAACATTCACTTGTAAACCACAGAATTTTTCAACTCTTAAATCCCTCCCATTCACTACCTCATCAATTGCTTTCAAAGAAAACTGCTATTATTATGTTAATCGGAAATCTTAACTCTAATCTGACATCATAAGATAAGTCGTAATACACTTAGGCGAATACATCACTAATACTAAATTCATTGACTCCGATTAAGCTATGCTCATATCCTGCATTAATCTGACACCTGCCGTTCCAACCATGCCTTTCCTAATGATAAGACAACAGTTCCCAATTACAGCAGCCTTCTATGACAATTAACAAAGCATAAGGCGAAAAGCTTCAGAGGACAGGATAGTGTTTTCTTGAATGGACAGTTGGATGTGTCATTTTCACGAGTACACATATTCAGTGATATTTATGTTTATGCTAAAGACGCATACAGCCATAAACGAAACTATGGTCGCATTATCACTGCTAATCCACTTTTCAAAAATGTTCTGTAAAACATAGAAGTTTTTAAAAAATTTAAATTATCCTCCAAAAGACAATATTTGCTATTTATATGTTTTATAAATTCCGCATTCTACATGATGTCGGTTTATTATGTTTTATTAATGCATACTTGCATTTACTAATTTCTCCAATACTATATTACCTAACACTAAATGAACAGGACAGAGTTTTAATTATTTGCATAAATCAACTAATACTTGTATAATAGTATAGTGCATAGAACGTCTGGGGACTTGTTAACCGTTGGAAAAACATCACTGTTAGACATCTGAACCAAAACTGATTTATGGGATTGCTAAATAAGTACTATCTATCTGGTGCATTATGTTTATATATTATACGCCTAATTAAAACGTCATGGCTGTTCTCATTAATATTTACCTTGAAATTAAATGATTTAGATTTTTTAAACCGTTTAAGGCCTGTAACTTTCAGGCAGCTGGCAGAGTCACCTTAACTTGTTACGTTGCATTAGCACTCTTCTTTGTTACAGTTCTATTTTCACGTTGAGATGAACCATTGAACTACATTATCCTTTACGTCTGAACTTAGCTTCGCTCTGTTGCGGCACTTAACAATGATGGTCAAATTACAACCAGGCACGTGCCAGTAACATTATTTTAACTAAAATTATTTTAACTAACTACCATAGGAACATGAAAACTTATTCATTTTTCCATTAAGTTTCCACTACTGGCACCAGCACAGTTACTTCTACACCTGTATATGATTACAAGTACCCAAAACTTGGATAGACATCACAATTTCGAGTGACCGCAAATAAACGCCGGCTCAAAAAAATTAGTGGGTAGTGTAAGACTCTATATTCTTCCACCGTGAAGAGTGTTGGCGAAACTGACCGGCCTGTAAGTGTTGTTACCTATTTTTAATGAATGAAGTATTGGAAGAAACCTACTGCCGGTGTCACTCCTCTATACCAACAGAGGTATCTGAAAGCCATGTCATCTATAACACTATCATATATTTTCATTCCGCGAGATGCTGCAGAAATTTGGAATTTAAATCAGTGTGTATTATACATACATTGACATATAATATGGATTTCGCGTTTGTTAGTGTGATGTTAGTATTGCTGGTTCCTCCTGCATTGTTGCAGTATTTAGGTGTTTGTCCTGCTTTGTTTACAACAAAGGGGCTGTATTCATTTATAGTGTCACATACGATTTGTCTCCTGTGTTTGTTCTTTCTTCGTGCCACAGTGCCGACCGTGCATTGATGTCACTAAGTATGAGTAATCTTTCGTCACAAAAAGACTGTGCTATGTCTCTTACTTGTCACTTTCAGTATCCCTGTTTTTGGAATATTGTTTGCGTATACAGGTGAGTGTTTTCTTCGTGGCTATTTCCATGTATGACCATGCTGCATGTGCTGCCACCATGTGTAAAAAATACTGGATTTATGTACCACCTACATTTGCTAGAGTCGCTGCCACCATGTGTAAAAAATACTGGATTTATGTACCACCTACATTTGCTAGAGTCACATTCTGAATGTAATTTTAATGGCGTCTTTTGACCTGATATACTGCAAGGACATGTCGGAATTTCCTCGGCTCTTCACATCTAATATCTTTTAGTTGGGCTGTCTTTTCTACGGTTTTCCTTTTATCTGCTTGTATTTTCGTTTCTAAGATGACTGTGTTTGCTGTGGATCTGATTGCTTTCATTTTTACTTTGTCTTGTGTAGCACTAATTGTTTTAGTGATTGTTTCAGGTATGGCCTTGGTTCTTGATTGTTTTCACATTTAAACAAGAGAACACTCGACTGTTTTGATTTGGCTTGTTGTATGCGTTCATGTACTTTGCTCTTCGGTTTTGAAGCTGAGCCACTGGCCGCAACTCTGCAAAAGGACAGTGGAGTTGACTATCCAACTGTCTTTAATCTTTGATTTCCTGATATGATGTAGGTTCTTTCTGATTTCAGACTGTGAATTTGTTCCATCGCATATGGTGCGTAATTCTTTACGTAAACGCTCATTGTCTTTACTTAACTCCTCATTCGCCGTTCTAATTTTGGTTGAGTGATGACGAGCAGCTAGATTATGGTTTTCACTGTTGTTGGCATAACTATTAAGGTTCCTTTATGCCTCAGTTTGTTTTGAAACTTCGTTCAAATGGTTCAAATGGCTCTGAGCACTATGGGACTTAACAGCTGTGGTCATCAGTCCCCTAGAACTTAGAACTACTTAAACCTAACTAACCTAAGGACATCACACACATCCATGCCCGAGACAGGATTCGAACCTGCGACCGTAGCAGTCGCGCGGTTCCGGACTGAGCGCCTAGAACCGCTCGGCCACCACGGCCGGCTTGAAGCTACGTAAAAATATCGTCGACTACGGTGATCTTTTCCGCAGTCTAAGCATCTGCAAATATTAGCGACAGTGCCATTTCAGCAAAGGTATCTCGTTTTATAGCACATGTTTCTCTGCCGCTCGCTGTGCTGTCATTCTGTTTTCCTTCTGAAGTATCCGTGATTACTAGCTTTGGCGATCCGCCCTCGCTACGAAGACTAGCGGCCGCTGTCGCCAGCAGAAACCAAACAGTTTTCTCCTGTACGCATGCTTTCACGAGGATATGGAGACAGCGCTATCAGAGAGACACAAAGCACGCGTCCCAAATTCTTCACTGTGTGAGGTTTTTCGAGCAAAAGTTGCTTCTATTTTTCCAAAATACAGTCAATTTCTACTCAACTGGGGTATAGCGTAGAAACAGAAAACACAGGGCTCAAAAAAGTCACACGCCGGTGGCATGACGTTTCGCGGCCCTGTTGCTACTGTGCTTGTTGCTACTCGCAGACAGATGCCGTCTTTGCCGACACGCCTGCTGTTTCTGCAGCCGCCGACGTCACATGCCGCCTCCGCCGCTGTCTGTATCCGATGTCCCCGGTGGCCGGCGGTGGGTCAGGTGATATTCGTGCTGCCAGCGCTGCTGATGTAAGCCGCACTGACGTTTTGCAAACCGAAGCGCCGCACCCCGCCCTGGGCCGCTGAGTGACAATTGCTATACACAGACGGACTCACGAAGAGTATTTATACGTCTTTAATGATTACAGTACGAACCGCACGGATTCCACTCACACGCGGCTGCATCAATGGCACCATGTGCACTCGCCAACCGAGTGCGAAAGTTAGTGGATTCCGTTTTCCACCATAAATGCGTGATAAAACAGGAGCGGAGATAAACTCACTACCGACACGGCGGTCATATTGGAGAGAGAGTTTCTTTCCCAAACTGTACTTTATGTATCTTGTGTTTTTTTTCTTTTTTGATTAACAATTTAATTACACACACATCAAAAGATGTTTTGTATCACCTCGGTTCCGACAGTTCCGGAACCTGTACAGAAAATTGGAATAGAGATCAAAATAAACATCGTTTCCGCCCTTTTTAGTGCTCATGAAAACCACACACTGCATGTTGTGCCACCATACAGTGAGACCTTCAGAGGCTATAGTCCAGATTGCTGTACACATCTGTACCATAGCATAGCCTCTTGCATTGATGCCTGCCTGTATTTGTCGCGGCATACTGTCCACAAATTCATGAAGGCACTATTGGTTCAGATTGTCTCACTCCTCAACGGTGATTCAGCTTAGATGCCTCAGAGTAATTGCTGGGTCACGTCGTCCATAAACAGCCCTTTTCAATCTATCCCAGGCATGTTCGATAGGGTTCATGTGTGGAGAAAATGCTAGTCACTATTTGAGCGATGTCGTTATCCTGAAGGAAGTCATTCACAAGATGTGCATGATATGGGATATGGAATATTTTTTTAATATTTTGGAAGACGAATGGGAACTTCCAAGTATCTGCACAAAAAGTGTAGTTCTGACCCTCTTAAAAACCTGCGAAATAGCGACTTTAAATCATTTTCTTGAAATAAAAACACGTTACTTCACTAAATGTTTTTCATCATTTCGCTGATATCTAGGGTAGGGCTGCGCCAATCTGCCCCCACACCCGTGCCCCTTGCTCCCGAGTATGGGCACTCTTGTAACCAGCATTAATACTACAAGTCCAGTTCACGCTAATTCATCAGAATGTTACAAATTCAGCACTGACCGACTGTCCAGAAATTATTACAAATAGAACGATCCCTAACTTGTGGGAATATTACAAGTTTCATGCTGGATAACTTGCTTCAAAATTACTACAAGTCCCCCTCGTGCTAACTTGCAGAAATATTACATGCCCACAAATTTTTCTCTCCGACGTGCAAGAGTTTTATTAGTCCCTGAATTTATGCTTGGAAAAATTTCAGACACTTTAATGTCGCAACTCACTCACTGCTCATCGATACACATGTCCGCTGAGTCTGACGTCTATAAATCAATTCTTAAAAAAAGTCTTTCTTTTGTTTAATATATATTCAATATACTAAATAGTGCTGTAACTTTCGCAGTTTTCTGATAGTCCTTAGTTTTACGGTGACTCTTTTAGTTTTTTTAAGTAATTGCTCTTTTGTCAATACTATAGCTAACTTAATATATTTACCTTTTCAAAAGTACTAAGATATTGAAATAAATATGGGTACTGAGAGATACCTTAGTCCAAATTCCTTTGCTTGCCGCTATTTACGCCATTTTATTATTTATTCTCTTTAAAAACTGTGTTTTTATACTTCAGAATATATATTCAGGTATACAGTTCCAAGCATATAATATATACTGTACAAAAGTCTATTAGTGCGTTCTTGTGTAGCTTCACGAGCACTTTCCATCAACATAGTTTGCTAAAATCTCACAAGATGCTGATGAGATGTTAAACTGCAAAATTCCTTTTATTCGCAAAATTCTGGCCCCTTCTATAGATGTGCGTAGTTATTTCATTGACGTCTTCGGTTTTAATGAATTTTGGTGTGTTTAGTGAGTACTGTACGCTCTACTTTTCATCACTGCGACGAGCTCCACCATGCATCTCTCCAATGCCCACGCGCACCGAGTTTTCCCAGCCACTGTGCCAAACCACCAATTTACCTTCTGCCCTCCCGCACCTGAGGTGTCCCAAATACTACTGTCTTCACCAGTCGCGAGGACTGAACTATGTCGTGTGGTGGGCTAAGTAACTCAAGCCTCGCCGCCACCTCCTGGCGAACGATGCGATCCTGGAGTGGCCTGTGTCTTATTCCAGCCCATGAGGGCCATCTAGCCCCCGTCCCTCTGCTCCCAAGTCGTGTTTGTCTTTTAAAAGTTGTGGCGTGCACCCGTATCTGTCAGCTACCTCATAAATGGCCAAACGGCCTCTTAGAGAAACGTTTAGGCCAAATGGCCTCGATTGTTTGTTGGATTTACTTCAGTTTCTGTGTCCCCTTACAGCTTTTGCCCTCTATGGCTTCCTCTAGTACCACAAATATTTCTCCCTGATGTCTCAAGACATGTCCCATCATGCTGTTCCTTCTACCGAATGTTAACCGCATACTCCTTTGCTCGCCGATTTTGCTGAAGACCTCCTCATTGGTTACCGGTCCTCTTAAATTTCGCCATCTCAAATACTACGATTCTCTTCTTTTCCATTTTTCCATCAGTCCATATTGTTCCATGCTCCAGATGTACATTCTCAGATGTTACTTCCTCGTACTGAGGCCCGTGTTTCATGTTGGTGGACTTTTCTGCCTGTATTAGTTTTTCTTCTTTTATGTTCCTTGCGTAGTCCGTCAATCTTAATTTACTATGATGCGACAAATTATTTTGACGTTCAGTTTGTGGCTCATCACTAGTTTTTATTTCGCTCTTCTTTCTTTCCATTCCACTTAGCCCTTATCATTGATATTATTTCCTCCTGAATTTAAACCCCACTTCTGAATCTTCGATATACAAGTTGAACAGGAAGACTGTATTCTTGCCTCAGGTCTTTTTTAATTCGAGTACATATCTCTTGGTCTTCAAATCTTACTGTCAGTAATAACGAAAAAATAACATTTTTGTATTTAAATCCCATTATAAGATTTGCAATTATCTTGATGAAATGGTATATAAATCACTTATGGACATGCTTGGGAAGTATTTTATTTTGCTTGAAAAAATATCGTCTATACCCCGATGGAACATTGCATCTTAACAACACAGGCACTGCAATATCGTATTTGTCCGCCGATACCATGCAGCGACTTTCAATTAAAATGTCCTCCCCTGTGCGGAAATTACATAATGTGCATAGGAGTACAGGTAGTGACTCAGCAAAGACGACGTATTGAAATTCGGGTCTGGCCAAGAGTCGTGCACAGATAGCCAAGGCGGCTAAGGCGGCAGCTCGCTTAAGGCGGGAAATCCGGGTTCGAGTCCCGGTCCGGTACAAAATTTCATTATCGTCATCCCCTTAGGCAGCTGACTGTTGTTCCTATCGACAAATGCGAATACATTGCATGCATATCATAACGTTGCCTAAGTGCTTGTTCCTTCTAACATGCATTGATTTCCGAAGAAACATTGAAACCATCCTCTTAACAATACACGCACTGCAATATCGTACTCCAAGAATTCTGCTGCTACGATTACGAGAGTGGGTACCAAAAATTTAATAGACTTTCATATTCAAAACAAAACATCGTTACAAACGTGAATCTTGGAATCAAGTAGAACGTATGTGTGGTAGAAGCTATGAAAGAACAAATGTTGTAGTGGAGACGTCTACTGCTACTGAAATTTTCAATCGATCCATGAAAGAAACGGTTGTTACGTTAAGTTCTTAGGTGATGAGGTGCCAAAAGCATACAACAGTATAACAGAAGCTCAGCCTTATGCTAATAAGATTCTCATGGAAGTAGTATATGTGTGCATCGCGTCCAGGAGAGAATGGACACCAGGCTGAGAAAGTTGAATTTTCTAATGGTAGAACCACAAATGGAGGCTGGGAGACAAATTAATTGATGAATTACAACAGTACCATGGGATAACCATTACGAATAACGCTTATGAGTGTTCAGAATGAGGTAGACAAATTGTCAACAGACGACAAACCAATACATGGACTTTCTCCTCCCATGTCAGATTCATGAGGGCAGTGCTGGAAGACGAAATGCACCCACACTTCATACAGCGATAAACATTTCTTCCCAGGAACAGTAATAGGAAGTCATGAAGCCTGTTTACAGAAACTTGCCTCATCCATACTTGTTGAAGTGTCAACCTGGACAGACTCAGAATTCAAATGAGTCTTTCAACAGTCTCACTTGTATTCCCATACTGAAACTGTTTCTGCTGGGAGGAAGACACAAATGTGAAAACCAGTGATGCTACTATTCCTTTGAATGATGGAATATCTGAGTAACACTACACAATCTCAGTAAGCTTGCCTGTATATTGAGACGTGTCACTGTATTTCCACTAATTTGTTACTGAGGAAAAGTGATATGAGACAGGTGATGCGCATCCGAAAGTATAAAGGGCTTAGTAATCGAATAGGTAAATCAAATTACTTTGAAAGGGACTATCACACAATGCTGTCAATCTCAGTAAGCTTGCCTGTATATTGAGACGTGTCACTGTATTTCCACTAATTTGTTACTGAGGAAAAGTGATATGAGACAGGTGATGCGCATCCGAAAGTATAAAGGGCTTAGTAATCGAATAGGTAAATCAAATTACTTTGAAAGGGACTATCACACAATGCTGTCATATCCTGCGGTCAATATGTGAACCTCTTTTATGCACTTCCATTGTTAGGTGACGAAGTGATAAAGCCGCTGCAGTCTCAGGCGAAATATTGCAGTAGTAACACCACGGGGTTAATGATTATACAGCTCTTTAATATTTTACTGTTCATGGGGGAATCAACTCTTAAACTTAGATTGTCCTAAACATTCATCATAATGGACAATCATTTCACTGAAAGCGAAGAGATGCTTCGTACTTCCCCTGGAGCAAAGTTTATGATAAATTAAAATTAAATTTCATTTCTTTAAAATAATTAATATTTTAGATCTCAGGCTCTTTCAGTTTTCTTTTTCTTGCTACGAAACAGATGCCAAAAGGTTTGTAAAATATGATTGTGATCTTATGAGTTTTCCCGGAACAATACCTCAAACTTTTCACAAGTGAACGTAACTAAGGGGAACCATTAACTCATATGAAATGTTTTCCACATACTTTCAAATCTCGTGATGGTCTTCTGGTCTTAGATTTTTATAATGTAAGGTATTTCGCCTTTTTTTCATTTCCACTTCACTCAATAACTAATTTTCGTCCTTTTTTTTCTTAGAATCATCCAACAGTGCTTACAGTTCTTGTCACGTTTGTAGTATTAACAACGTCCGCTTATGTCAGAGTACATTTCATGGTCGTTGTCGTATTTGTCAGCATTTCACATCAAACTACTTAATTCTCTGCAAAAGGGCGACAAAGTTTATTTCATGAATTTGTTTCATTTGGTACAGAAAATTAAATGTACTCGTTATTGTAAGAGTTATCTTTACCTGTATCACAATACGGAATAATACTGAATTTCAGCACCAGATCCCGAATAGAATGTTTTTTTTTTTTTTTTTTTTTAATTTCAGGCATCACAAAACTTGTGTAACAAACTGATGGGAGTAGGTAGGCAGTCGACAGTCTGGCATGCTTTCTGGCGTGTTGACGTCATGGATGACTCATGGCGACTCCCGTCCTTCCTATATCACAAGGATCAATTGCCCTATATATAAAATGGCAGGAAATTCAAATTCTTGCACACCATTAATATACGTGTGACATTCAAAAAGTAGGTCAATTGCCATATTGCCCCCCCCCCCCCCTCTCCCGCTTGTGTGGAAGTAGGGCTGTTCTTCTAAGTATAAATTGTTGGATAATTCAAAACCGAGATCGTGCATTGTCATGGTGGCTGACCTGGAATACTGCTGCAGATGTTTGGCGTCAGAATCCGTGACCTGGGATACTGGTGTAATCCTAGTATGATATCAGAATCCAAGATGGCTGACCCAGAATACAATATGGTGCTCCAGTATGGCGACCAGGGCAGCTCAGATACGGGATACTGTTGCAGAATCCTAGACCTGGAGTACTGGCACCACTGTACTATGATGTTAGAATCCGGGATGCTAGGACACAGGGAAGTAAATTTCCTGTAGACACATGTAGAGCTATTTACACCAATGTGATCACTGTGCAGTTCTATCCTATGTGCAGCCATTACCCTTTCTTAAAAGTTTGTTCATGTTCTGTCAGCACATAATGTCGTACATCCTCATAAGTTAAAGTCTAAACAGTATGATTTGTAGCAGGAGCAGTTACTAGTTTATTAAACAAGGGTAGTGAAAGGGTTCTCTGCCTCCCACCATCCCACACTGCCGCCTCTGCTGCCACCGCCACACCGAGCCATGTCTACATCATCCTGCCAGTTAGGCTATGAGTCTCCTTTCTGCAGCTTCGCCACCACTCCCGCCTTGCCATAGGCATTGCAGCTGGCAGCCAGCCAATTGATCTGCAACTCACTTGGTAGAGCTAGTGCTATGTCCACTACTGTGTCCCTGAGACATTTAGGTGTAGGTGTTCATATTCCAACAGTTTTCTTGCACCCCTCCTTATAAAAATAACATATGCAATGCAGATGTCTCTGCATATTGCAAAAACATTGAACATTTTATGTGTTTGCCTAAACTAAAGTGTAAATGCATCCATTCTGATAGAAAGAACACAAGCAATGCAGATATAACTACACATTGTAAGTAGTTATATATAAATATGACAGGGTAGAATGAAAGAAAACGAATGACTACACTTTAACAAATAGCTTTGTCTCTTCATGGAATTAAATTGCAGGTAATAAACTTTTTCTGTAAAAAATATGTTTCACAGAATGAACTATTCCATATTTTCACATAATTTTCAATATGGATAAATGATGTGAATCATATTTCTAATTTTTTAAAACAACACACAGAAAAACAAGATACAAAAACAGTATACAAAGAGTATTTATGAAAAGCAACTTCACAATTTGCATGAATTGTAGGAATAGTTTCCTCTACATTTGATGCCCTTTCCAACAGTTTCCACAGATTAGAAACAGTAGACAGACGGTATTCTTCCAACAGTTAGGAATACTCAAGGTACAGTTGACACATTTATACATTACAACCACGCTTGACATAAAATATTTATTCACAGTAGGATGATTTATACACTTCAGCTACATTTCACTCATTTACATCTCCCCCTATGAGACAAAATTGCAATCAGTTTTGGCCTGCCCAGCAGCAGTGAAATTTAACCTGCTGCAGAGTTATACACACGTGGTGTGCAGAAAACAATATAAATTGCACACATGATGTGCAGAACTACAACTTACTAACAGACAAACCTATACACACATATTTATATGAAACTATATGCACTATCAGGTAGTCACACTATTTCACATTCACACACACATTTTTCACCATATATACAAACACAATCATGTATACACTCTATTGCCCAAATGAGTAATGTGGGTATGGTAGGATTTTTGAACCTATCAGACTTCATTTATCATCATGATGAGACAGGCTGATTCTCAGGTGTGTTACAGTGTGCACCTCATGTGTTTGCAAGTAAATACAGTATACAGAGCAGTGAGTGGGAAGCACCGCCAATTCCACTGCACAGGCGCTTCTAATAGTCTTCAATTGTGAGAGCTCTTGATACTGTACATCGCACGCCCTTAGCCTGTCTACTGGTGGCACCTGTGTCTGTACAGTTTTTGAGCAGAGACCTACAAACTCAGTAGCCGCCGACCCATTTCCCACATCTTTCATCAGATTGGTAACGTTATTGTTGGCAGATGTTATGCCATAAGGATTATCGGCTGCACATCCGACTGTGTCACATGCGTTGTTGTGTGGCACCTGATTACTTGAAACAGATTGAAATCCTTCTCCGAACTGATGACCCTGTAGATCTCACTTTAAAGTAACTTTGTATTTGTGAAACGAATTCTAATGAAACGGCAATGGAATTGGTGCTGGTGGAGTTTGGATAGATCTAACAGACACATAAAGCATAAAAAGGTTTGGTGAACTCTACTGAAATGTTAACCACCTCCAGAGCAACGAAATCTTCGGTGAAGGTAGTGGCTTGTTTAAAATTTGGGCTGCTCAAATTGTATGGTGTCCCATAATGCCCCTTCCAGTGGATAGCTAAGTTAATTTCGCGATCTTCTCTGCATTTTGCACAATTTTCATAAGGTTCTAAAAATCTTTCTCCAATGTACACGTCGAAAGAGTTCTCTTTTCGGTGTTATATTCCTTCAGCCAGGGAGACTGCTTGAAGGAAATACCACGAATGACTCTAACCGATTTCATCCCCAACTTGAGACGTGGCTGGAGATTAAGATAACGTAGTATGTACATTTTTTTTCTCCTGCAGCATTGTCAACAGCTTCGGTGAGAACCCTTTTCCAGAACTCAGTGCTCGGGACACAGTAGCAATTCGCTGTGCTCGTCATGCAAACTAATAGGGTACGTTAACGCACATGTGAAACGTAACCTGTCTCAGGATCTGTGTACATGCACTTGATCTGTTTACCCAGTTTGGTGCATTCCTTATCAGATAGCGACCAAACCACATCTACAGATAGAGATTGTTGCCAATATAATTTGTTTACATTCAAGTACATGATGTAACTTAGTACCCCAGATGAAATGAACTGTTGCCATGCCATGCCTATGGACATATTGAAGAAGTCCGCTGCGAATTCCTTATTCAAACAAAACAGCATATCAACATCAGTCAGGAATTCAGTGTTGAAATGTGTCCTTTACAATATAATGTCCCACGAAATCCCTGGCGTGGTGTAGTGATAGGCAGGATCCAGGTCGTAGGTGTTCGTGTATGCAATCTGTAAGCGTTCGAAAATATCTTAAAGTAAACGCATATCTTTGTCCATATAAGGTTTCACATATTCCTTTAAATTAGGGATGTAATACTCCTGCCATACACTGATCGCCTACCCAAAACATACATCTGATTTAACAGTGTCTGAAAGTTTGTTGGACAGTGCAATTATGTCGGCCAGTGTGGCCTTCTTGTGCTTCTCTCATTAAACCAGATATTCGTATTGGAAAGCCCCTTTCTTCGTTATGAGGTGAGTCTTAGCATGACTGGAAATGCAGCTTCAGTGTTGGGTTAGTCCTCCTGTCACATCGTTTCAGCAAGTTTCTGTAGTGATGCCTGCGTTAATCTCAGTGAGGCGAAGAACCTCAGTGTAACTTCCTTTGTGATTCTCTTCGAAAATGAAAAGGGTCTCTCAGTGGTTCAGGTAAAACACTAACCTGATATCTGCTCATTCCGTAACCAGCCAAGCGCTCTACAAGAAACTGAGCATCACACCTGCTTAAACTGTGGATGAAAGCGGATATGTGCCCTGGGAGCTGGTAGTTCAAGTTGCATGCATTGTGTGCAGCACCACAGAATCTGCCGGTTACATCGCAGTGATCCGAACTTAGTGTTTCTGCTTCTTATCTAATGTCTGCTCACAAGTGAAACAATAAACTAAAGGCTTCTACAGTAATATATGCTTCTGCTTTTCAGTCATAGGAATGATGTCGTCATACTTACCATCAAATTTCCTAGGAATGTTACCAAGGCTCAGAGAGTACCCAGTCTGCAGTTTTAATCCCAATGTGCGAATCAAAATTATTAATATTTGGATCATACACAGGTGGAGCTTGTTATGCAGCTACAAAATATACGTGCCGTTCTGTGAGAGTGGTATGGGAGGCAATCGGATCACCCTCACAGCGCTCCAGCGAACACAGCGAAGGGTACTCGCTCCTTGCGGAGAAAATTCTTATACTTTGAGACTTTATTCTCCGCATTAGACACTGCACATGTACCAGGTCCTCGGTGTAGTAATTTATTAGATGCTTTGTCAACAGCTCACTTGTAGTAAACGAGCTCAGGTATGGAAAAACCACTGTGTACCTTGATGTTTCCGCATTCGGAGGGGAGAAGATGGGAAATGTTTTTGATCTAGCAGTAATGTTGTCTACATGTTTGCACACTGACCAGCGACTTAAAAAAACTGAATGGGCCAACGACCATGTGTTAAACATCATCCTTGCATTCCCTCAGGCCATATATAGGAACAGATGCAAGGCGTTAGGCCTCTCAGATTTACTGATGTCTTTAAGGCTCATGGCGAATTTAATACCATCATGTTCATAGTATCCAATAATATTCACATAGTAGAGGAGAAGGTTCAAATATGGGCACTGGTTTCAATATGTTCTCGGAAGCCTGGTGGTGCAGAAAGGGGTGCCAACTGACCATTGCGCTTGGAAGTCTGTTCCCCATTACCTCAGAGGACGACTGTAAACAACTGGTTGTGTGAACGCATATCGTTTGTATGCAGTGAGATTTTGGGAGTGAAGACCTCGCTTCTGTGGACTGCACTGTGTCGAAAGGTACGTGCTTAACCATTTGTTCTAAAATTTCACTTACCTCTACATAAAATCCTTTCGAAGAAATTTATTTTAAAGTATCTGTTCCCCAGTTTTCTTTGTTCCTTTTCTATTTTGTACTGACTGTTAGGGCCATTTTGCAGGAACCACACAGCGGTCCAAATATGGGCTGCCATGAAGGGTCTAATTATGGGCTAGCCCATGTTTTGACCTATAATTTTAATTGAAATCTTCTCAAAATCTGTTTTTCAGGATGACACGTAAAAAGCCTAAATACCAAGACAAGGACAAAAGGAAGACGTGGAACTCTTCGAAGATGGCTGAAGCCATTTCGGCTGTGAGGGCGAAGAAAATGGGAACCTTAAGGCTGCAGACTTTAAGGAGGAAAACAGATCTTACTTCAACTGCTGCTGCCAGCTCTAAACTAGATGGGCCTTCCTTTCTAGGATCACGTCTGAAAGAAGAGCTTGTTTCTTATTTTTTGACTATGGAACAAAGGTTTCTTGGTTATGCCTTATCCGGTTTGAAACGAACAGCGTTTGTTTTAGGAGAAAGGAATTGTATTAACGCTCCTTTCAGCACTTACGCATCTCGTAGAAGTTGGGCAGATGTTTTTCTGAATTGCCATTCATCTCGCCTATCGATCGACCTCAGCCAGGATTCTCGCGAACGGATAACACAGAAACTCGGTAGATCTATCAACAAATTCAGGTTGTCTTCTTCTCAGTCAGGAACTTTTTCTGAATCTCCTCTGTTCAATCATTCCTCGTCACATGCAAAACCAGAAATTTTGACTCCTGTTAGTCCTCTTGACATTTCCCCATCATCCACAATTGCCAAGAAAACAAGCAATAGAGGTCGTAAATCTGGAAAAGCTTGCTAGATTACCGGGTTAACGTACAAGGAATAGCTTACATATTTCTTGGACGGATCGCTGAAGAGGAAGCGACTGTTACCTCTTCTTGATCAGAAAAGTGATGAAGATTCAAATAGCAAATAAAGAAGGCAAGAGAAACAAAAGAAATCTACGGAAGGAAAAGAAGGTAGACCTGTCTTCGTATGACGAATTATCTGATGAGGATGAGTCTACCCTAGACGACGAGGTAAGTGGTTTCAAGCTTTCTCAAGACCGCAAGTTTCCTGGACAGACGTATCGTGCACAATCTGCGATAGCTCATTTTCAGAGGACACTAACTGATATATTTGGATTCAGTGTAACCAGTGCCGTATGAGGGGTATACTGAATGTGCGGAGATGAACAATAAATTTTATATTTGTGACTGTCGCAAATAAACTTGCACTTCAAACTTGTTTCTAAGTAACTTTTCATTCATGTTAAAGGTAGTGCATATTAGGACCCAAGAAAAAAATTGGCGTTTTAGTGTTGGTTTTTTAAATAATTTATTTAAAATAAGAAATTTTTTTAAATTGTATAATGCCCTGTAACTTTGAAGAGCACATGTTATTGTACCACCCCAGGGTTTGTTCAACAATTTAATCACTAACCGAAAAATTTTACTGTGTAAAGACCTTAGCTAGCCTATATTTGGACCTACTCCTCTATGGAAGATTTATGTCTTTCTTATAATTTCTTTCGCTAGCCGGAAGTGACCACAGAAAGCAGTACTGATCGTTATTTAGGACATTAACGATGACTTTTTTACTGGCTCATAGTTCGCAAAGCAGATGTACAAGGACCCTCCGTGCACTGGAACATATACATTTATGTGAACGTCTAAATGGATAACTCTACAGAGAGCTTCACCCGACACTTTTTGTTGGAAATCAGTGAGTTGGGCCTGTATCAGTTTCAGTGTAAAATCATCGAACCATTCAAAACTTGATGGAACTCCCACTGTCTTGCCATCATTATCTCACTTTTGTATGACAGTCAGACTACTATCTAAGGGTAACCTCTTTGATTAACAATCAAAACATCCTATGTCCCGGGTTCGAACCCTGCCACTACTTACGTTTTGAATACATATCATCAGCAATGGCGGCCCAAGGCTTTCAGCATAAGAAGTAACGCTCATTCTGCCGATAGGCTTGTCAAAGAGGGTGGAGGAGTAGACTGAGGTACAGGGCACTCTCTTGCCCTTGGGGTGGGAAACTGGTCCTAAGAGGTGTAACGATCAGCAGTGAACAATACCATGAGAATACAGAAGGCAGTGGGAACCACTGCATTATAGACACTTAACGTGTATCCACAGGACATGTGGCTTGTAATTGAAGAAGTATCATGATCGTCTACCCACTGGCAAAAAATCACGAACTAGGCCGGAATTCGGATCTCTGAGACAGGACTGCCAAGAAGGGTGCGACCATGAGAAAAAGATTGAATAACCAATGACAGGATAATGTTCTACGAGTCGGGATGTGAAATATCAAAAATTTGAATGTGGTAGGGAATCTAGAAAACGTGGAAAGAGAAATGTTGATGTTAACTCTAGATATAGACGTGGTCAGTGAACTCAAATAGATTTATGGTCAACGAGTATAGGGTAATATCAACGACATCAGAAAATGGTATAGGGGGAGTAGGATTCGATATGTATAGGAAGGTAGGGAAGAGAGCGAGTTACTGTGAACAGTCCAGTGATAGGGTCCTCACCAGAATCGACAACAAGCCAACCACCACAACAGTAGTTCAGGTAGCAAGCGGAAAATGAAGAGATAGAGAAAGTGGAATACTCTGTTGAAGAATCACAAGAACAGGTATACTTGGAAAAGGCCGACAGATATGGGAAGCTCTCATTTAATTTACATTATGGTCAGGGAGAGATTCTGAAATCTGATATGAGATTGGGAGGTGGACCGAAGAGCAGATGTAGACTCAGATCACAATTTAATAATGATGTAGAGTAGGCTTGAGTTCAAGAGACTACTCAGGAAGAACCAATGCGCAAAGAAGTGGGCTACAAAAGTAATAAGGAATGCAGAGATACGCTTGAAATATTCTGAGGTTATAACGCAATAATGAATAGCTCAGTAGGCAGTTCAATTGGAGAGGAATGTACGTCTCTAAAAAAACAAACAGACAAGCTGCAGAGAAAAACGTAGGTACAAAAAAGATAAATGCGAAGCAACTATGAGCAACAGAAGAAATACTTCAGTTGATCGATGAAAGAAGGCAGTACGAAAATGTTCAGGGAAATTCGGGAGTCGAAAAGGAAATGATTGTGGGAATGACTGTCTCAGCATACAGAAAAGTCAAAACATCCTTCGGTGAAATTAAAAGCAAGGTCGATAACATTAAGAGTGCAATGGGAACTTCACTGTTAAAGGCAGAGGAGAGAGCGGATAGGTGAAAAGAGTAGATTAAGTGCCCCTATCAGAGGAAGAACCTGTCTCATGACGTGAGAGAAGAAGAAACAGGAGTCCATAGGGATGAGATAGGGGATCCAGTATTAGAAGTAGAATTTAGAAGAGCTCTGAAAAATTAAGACGGAAGGATATCAATGCCAAGATTTCCTGATGACGTTGTTACCCTCAGTGAATGTGAAGAAGTGTTACAGGATATTTTAAATGGATTGAACAGTCTAGTAGTACGGAATATCGACTGAAATTAAATGGAAGAAAGAGGGAAGTAATGAGAAGCAGTAGAAATGAGAAGAGGGTGAAATTTAACATCGGAATTGGAGATACCGAAGGAGATGAAATTAAATAATTCTGCTACCTAGGTATCAAAATAATCCATGACGTACAGAGCAAGGAGGACATAAAAGACAGTATAGCACTGGCAAAAAGGGCATTCCTGACCAAGAGAAGTCTACTAGTATCAAAAATATGTTTCAATTTGAGGCAGAAATTTCTGGAAAATTATTTTTAGAGTACAGTATTTTATAGTAGCGGGACAAGGACTGCGATAAAACCGGAGCAGAAAGGAATAGGAGCATTTGAGACGTGGTGCTACAGAAGAATGTTGAAAATTAGGAGGACTGATAATGTAAAGGAGATTCTTTGTAGATTCGGTGAAGAAAGGAATATATGAAAAAAAGTGACAAGAGGGATGATAGGCCACCTGTTAAAACATCAGGGAATAGCTTCCATGGTACAAGAAGGAGCTGTAGAGGGAAAAAAATTGTAGAGGAAGACAGAGACTGGAATACCCCAGCAAAAAATTGAGGACCTATGTTGCAGAACCTACTATGACATGAGAAGGTGGCGAATTGCATCAAAAGGGATGAAAATATTCAGGCCTTGACACCGACTATCCTGCTGATGTGAGTAAGCAAAATCCTCTCTCCAGGTGCACTTTGAATAATTGAAAACGGTAATTGCGTGCGACATAACTGAACAGTCTCAGCGAGCAGAAATGAGAAGAGGGAGAAGTTTAACATCATAATTGGAGATACCGAAGGAGATGAAGTTAAAGAATACTGCTATCTATGTATCAAAAGAACCCGTGGGGTACAGAGCAAGGAGGACATAACAAACAGAATAATCGTCGCTATTACTATAGAGACCCCATCCTGATGGCCCATATGTCCGTGATGGTGATGCTGCTGCTGCTACCGACAATCCGGCGGCTGGGAGTCTGGGCTCGGGTTTTCGCAACGGTCCGGCCGCTGGCGTTACTGCTCACGGCACAAGTGACGCAGACTTTGACGGTGCCAGCGACAGGAAGGCACCTCAAGATTTCGATCATTTCTGACAGCACAGGAAAACAGTCTATATCTATCAGAAAGAATTTACACACATACAGAGAAGCAATTCTGAAGCATTCTGTACGTATCCAAAAATTTATGCACACGTAGAGATAGTAAGAGCTACTATGAATGCGTTATCGTAACCAAGCTAGACACATGTCAACTAGCTCCACGGACGATGAGGAGGCTGAAGGAAAGTACGATGAGATAAAAGAAATTATTCAAATAGTTGAAGATGATGAAAATTTAATTGTAATTGGGGACTGGAATCCAATAGTAGGAAGAAAAGAAAGAGAAGTAAAAATAGTTGGTGAATGTGGACTAGGGGAAAGGAATGAAAGAGAAAGCTGCCCGGTAGAATATCGAAAGGAGCATAATTTAAGTACGACGAGATAGAAGAAATTATTCAGCTAGTTGAAGATTATGAAAATTTAATTGTAATTGGGGACTGGAATCCAATAGTAGGAAGAAAACAAACAGAAGTAAAAATAATTGGTGAATGTGGACTAGGGGAAAGGAATGAAAGAGAAAGCTGCCCGGTAGAATATCGAAAGGAGCATACTTTAATCATTATTAACACTTGGTTTAAGAATCATAAATGGAAGTTTTATATGTGGAAGAGATCTGGAGATACCGGAAGATTTCAGATTGATTATGTAATGGCTAGACAGAGATTTAGGAACCAGTTTTTAAATTGAAAGACATTTGCAGTAGCAAATGTGAACTCTGACCATAATTTATTGGCTACGAACTGTAGATTAAAATTGGAGACACTTAAAAAAGATAATAAATTAAGGAGATGGCCTCTGAATAAGTTGAAAGAACCATTGTTGAGAGCTTCAGAGGTAGCATTATACAACGATTGACTAGAACAGAGGGGAAGGAGGGCGAACGGGTATCCTTAAGAGATGAAACATTGAAGGCACCAGAGGATCAAATATTTAAACAGATAGGGCCTAGTAGGAATCCTTGGATAACACTAGAGATTGAATTTAATTGATAACAAGAGAACATTTAAAAATGCGGCAAATGAAGAAGGGGAGAGGAAATACATTTCAAAAATGAGATTTACAGGAAGCGCAAAATTGCTAAGCAGGAATGACTAGAGGACAAACATAAGGATTTAGAAGCATATTTCACTAGGGGAAAGATAGATAAGGCCTACGGGAAAGAGCCGTTTGGGGGCAACAGATGGGCTGCATGAATATCAAGAGCTCGGTTGGTAAACCTAGTCCTAGAGGGTCTATACAAAAGAGATGAATTGGAAAGCATTGTTATAGAAAGGGAAGTGGTCGTAGATGAACGTGATATGGCGTATACGATACAGCGTGAAGCTCTGAAAGATCTAAGTCGAAACAAGGTCCCGGTAGTAGATATTATAGTGTCAGGATTATCTACCGATAGCATTGGGAGAGCTAGCCATGATAAAACTCTTCTATCTGGTACGCAAGATATATGACACATATGAAATACCGCCAGACTTTGAGGAGATTGTAGTAATTCTAATTCCAAAGAAAGAAATTTCTGACAGGAGTGAAAATACCAAACAATCAGCTTGATAAGTCACGGTCCCAAAATACTACCTCGAATTCTCTACAGAAGAAATGAAAAGTTGGTGGAAGTAGACCTCGGGGGAGATCAGTTTGGTTACGGGAAAAATGTAGGAACACGCGAGGCAGTACTCACCTGCGACTTATCTGACAAGATAGGTTAAGGAAAGACAATCCTACGCTTATAGCATTTGTGGACTCACAGAAAGCTTTTGATAATGGTGACTGGAATGCTCTCTTTCAAATTATGAATGTAGCAGGAGTAAAGTACAGCAAGCGAATCGTTTGTAACAACATGTCCCGCAACCAGACGACAGTTCCAAGAGTCGAGGGGCATGAAAGGGAAGCAGTGGTTGAGAAGGGGGTCAGAGTTGCAGCCTATCCCCGATGTTATTCACTATCTATATTGAACAAGTTGTAAAGGAAACCAAACAGAAAGTTCGAAATAAGAAACTTTACTTTAGGTACTTGTTCTAATATTTGCCAACCAGTGAGTTCCAATTTCCCCGGTAACGTCTAAACTTAGAATTCCACGTTTACTCGATTTCTACATATTCTTCCACACGAATTCTTGGGAGAGAGGAGCAGATCGATATTTGCGAATGACCTCCTGGATAGTATAGCTAAAAGCCTCTTTTATGAACGATCCAAGCCCTTTCCTGTGAGGTTTTAAATACACACCACAACAAAAGTTTGTAATTTTATAGAGTTTACTAAATGAATTCTTATGGTATCCTCATTGAGGTTTGTACATAATTTCTCCTGAAACGAAGAACGATTTTGGTTAGCTACAAAAAATGGTTGCAAAACAAAGCAGCCCTCCCCTAAGCGCACACCTTGGAAATAATAATAATGAAAATCTTTATCTCATGATGATGATTATCAGTCTTTAGTAATGGGTATGTCCTCTCCACATACAGCTGAGTTCATCCACTCCATGAGGCAGGCTCTGTATGAGACCATTAAGTTTATCTTGGAGTATGTGGTCCCCCTCCTCAATAGCAAGTCCTGAAGATTATCAGGTAGATTCGGACGCTGTGGAATGGCCACCTTCAACATTTCCCACGCATGCTCAACTGCATTCATGTCTGATGACTGCTTATCAATGCATTCGGTTGATGTTGCATCTTTGAAGATACCGAGACCTTACATTGTGATCGACTAGGATGAAGTTGTCACCGACTTCAAGTCTAGAGCCTTACAATGGTTTGTATTACCTCTTGGACGTATTGTGGACCAGTCAGATTGCCGTTGACGGGAATTAAAGGGGTCCACCGTCCCATAGTTATTGCCACCCAGAACATTAACTTCCACCTGAAAGTGGATGGACTTCCTGAACATATCGGTGTTCCTGGTGTCGTCTAGCACGTCTTCGGATCCTAACACGTCTAGTGTCCGGTCGCAAATCAATCCTCGTCTCGTCAGCAAACATGGCATTACTCCATTCTAAAACGGTCCAATGTTGATGTGCAAGAGTCCAGATCCTTCGACTGTGTCGGTTTCGTTGGTTTAGTGCAAAACTTCTCATAAATGTTCTGGAAGGAAGGCCACCGTGACGCAATCTTCAACGCACTGTTTAGCCTGAAGTACGAATCCCTGTTGCCTGGGATAAGCCATTTCCAATATTTCTGGCAGTTGATGTTGGGCGCCTGCGAGCCGACAGTTGGACCAAACGATCCAGCATTGGTGCCGTCATACGAGGCCGACGACTTTGTGGTATACCGTTCACATTTCCCTTCTCTCTGTGCTCTCTCCACACCCTAGACACAAACAGTTTTGAGTGACATATAACCCGTCGGCAACATCTTGCTGTGTATTACGTGCTGAAAGTAAACCCACTATTCTGACACGCTCGAAATGTTGTATGCCTCTACGTGGCATGTTACTGCAGTGCTGAACACAAACTGAATGAAGCTGTGAAACTTCCTGGCAGATTAAAACTGTGTGCCCGACCGAGACTCGAACTCAGAACCTTTGCCTTTCGCGGGCAAGTGCTCTACAGTGCTTTGCCAGGAAGTTTGATGTCAGCGCACACTCCGCTGCAGAGTGAAAATCTGAATGAAGCTGTTGTTGATACTGGACTGATCACGGTGTGCCGCTGCGGCAGCGGTATGTTTACATAACTGGGAAACAACCACAAAGCACGCTAGTAGTAAACACCGTCCAGTATATGGCCTCTAACTCAATAATTCATGAAGTGCTTAGGTCAATGACACCTCTAGTATCGTAGACTACATTTTAAGATAGTATTCTAAAGTTTTGTAAAGCAGTGTATAATAGTCACAGATTCCATCAATTTATTGTGTGTTTTGGCTTCGTGGAGTTGCTGCTGTGAGTTTTCCGCATTTTTCACTTTTTATCAACAGCTTCCGCACTTCTGGCCTGATAACCAATCATTGAATGACCCACCAAGGCTGAAATTACGGTGGAAAGGAATCCACCTGCTGTGCTTGGCAGTGGGAGGAGTCAAGAAGTATTAATCAGTTTTCCTTTTGAGGAATTTTAGCTGCAGGCAATGATAACCGAATACATTTTTTAAACATCATGTCTTGCCCATCTCTTCTTCTTATTTTTCTTATTCTTATTCTTGAGTGGGTGATGAGTAGCGTTCATAACTCGACAGAAATTTAGCCCCATACCCAATTTAAGTTTTCTGCATAATACCGATATCCCTTCATAAATGTATTTCCTTGGCTTGGTTGGTTAATATTCTGTTTGCAGCATGACGTCATGCGACATCCTTATTAGCTATGTACATCATATTATGACCCCTGCAGGCCTCAAACAAAAGACTGATCCCCGTGTCACCACATACGTGTCGTTTCTCAAGCTTAGCTCAGGTTCATAGCTTTTATAAGTAAGAATATGAAGTTCTATTGGCAGATTGTCGAAAATATTACTATCTGTGCTTATGTGCCTCGTATCATACATGTTATCCTATTATGTTGTTTGAGGTTTGCACGCCTTGTTATACAGCATGTTATTGTCATCAACACTACGGTTATGCGATGAAGCAGGAGGCTTTTTCCGCCATGGCGTTTTGACACGTTCTACGAGGAAGATGTCCAATTCACTGCTTCCCTGCAGTTCTTCTGCATAAAAACTACAAATAATTTCACTGCTGTCTCCATCCTTTAGTATGTAAGTCTAGGTTTGTTGGTTGCACCCTGGAAACTGTAAATATCGCTCTTGACTACTCTGGGATGTATAATTTCTCAAATTCTGTCCTGTATTTTGAAATATATACCAAACCACCTTCATTAAATACCTGTTTGCGTCCATCAACAATTTTCATTGACTAAATAAAAATAAGTGTCGTGTGACTAGGGCCTTCCGTCGGTTAGACTGTTCGCCGGGTGCAAGTCTTTCGATTTGACGCCACTTCGGTGACTTGCGAGTCGATGGGAATGAAATGATGGTGATTAGGACAACACAACACCCAGTCCCCGAGCAGACAAAGTCTCCGACGCAGCCGGGGATCGAACCCGGGCCATTATGAGTGACAGTCTGTCGCGCTGACCACTTTTTTTTTTTTTTTTTTTTTTTTTTGCTGATCTCTTTGTGTTCGTTAATGATCGTTCGTTGCATTTGTCCTGGGCGGACGTCCCGTGACACCTGTTCAAATTCATCGTTAATCCGTTCACTCAGTTTTTTAACCCTCTGACCGAACACGCTGAGCTACCATGCCGCTAAAAAAATTGTGGGCTAAGCCGGGTCTCGAGCCGTCTCCCGGACCACTCAGCTACCGCGGACGGACATTCTCATTCACTATAAATCGTATTTAGAACTTCATTATCATGTACATCAATTGGCCTGATTTCTATTTCCCTGTGGATAGAGTGGCTGTGCATGTCAATGATTTGTTGGCTGACATATGTCAAATTAATAGAACTGCAAAGGTTAAAAAATCATACACATTTGCCTTTTTGTTTTACAGTTCAAATGCTCCATAATACATTCTTTCATCTGAGATAATGTTGAATAGTGATGTATTCCACAGCATTTCATTACCACCTTGAAATATTTTTTACAGAACTCACCACCATGATACGTTTGTAGACCATGTAGGTAGAAGATAGCTCCACTTTGTAGCAGTTGGTCAAAAACCTGAGCAACAGCCTTCATCTTCTTTGTTTTCACAGATGGAGCCCAAGAAAATTTCAATGACCACCAAAATATATTTTAAGGCATTATTCTTCTGTGAATATTATCTTATATCTGCAAGATCTGCTTGCCATAAGTCATACAAGCCTCGAATTATAGCTTGCCCTCATGGTAAAGTCCTGCACGCTCTTTTGTGGAGTACTTGAACAACTGTCTCCTTAATTATTCGATGATATGTCTATCTCTAAAATAGTAAATTACAGAAATCGTATCACTTGAAGATGCTGTAATACCAGCTGCATACAATGCTGTGAGCAACCGTAACTGATCAACCATTTCGTTGTTGTCGTCATAAAAGAAGTATTGGGATATTCTGTTGGTAACTTTCTTATTCTCAATGTCGATAATACCACAGCAATGCAGGTCTTCTATCACATACTTATCAATGTTCGTGTATTTCGAGTTGTTAGTACATTTCACCACTGCTTTTCTTATATACCTACGTCATATGCAATATATGACCATAGTTTTCAAGATCTTTCGGTGGATAGCAGTCTAGTTTTGTAGTCTTTAACCCTCAAACGTTCACCAATCCAGGTTTCTTTTATAATTCTGTCTCCAATGTGTGTTGCATTCTTGGTTAACATATGTTTTTTCCTTGCTTACTCCACAACTTCCATTTATCTGACTACTGCTGTAAGGTTTAATCGAATCACCTATAGAATCTTCTGTAGCCTTCAAAAGCCATTCAAGAGATTCTGTGACAGCACTTATTGTGTCTCCGACTCATTGGTCTCTTTTATAATGCACTAACTTCAACAGCTGAAGTTTCTGTTGGATAGCCTTAGGTGCTTCAAAGACACTATGTCTCATCCACATATTGCTGTATACCAAGAAGACATTCTCTTCTCTTCAGTTGCATCAACCCTTGTAGTTAATTTCCTTGATTAACCTCAGAATGTTGACTGATTGAATTCCAGCATTACGACGTTTAATACTGTCGTTGAGTGCGTGACTTTTCATATCGACATACGAGATCTCCAGCGGCTCCAGTTAACTTTATGTCTGCCTTCCCAGTGCCGTCTTTCACTGGCGCCCCGATAGACGGCATGAATTCAACTTGCAGATTTCGTAGATGATCACTGGCTCAGAGAGTTTAAAATTGATCAGCAGTGGGTTCTGAAGTGAGAAAAGGCACGAGTGGGTTTTAGCGTGAAACGGTTCCTTCAGCTGTTAGTTCTGGTCTGAGATCTACTTCTCACTCCTTTAGGTAGCAGCAATCACACCGATGTATCGATGGTGTCCTCCTGTGGTCTTCAGTGGAGTTGCAGTTCCCTGTTTATCCATGCTGTGCGGTCCTGGACGCTTACAAATTTGCTCTCATTGTTTCCACATATGCAAAGATCATTACTGGAAAATTTTACGGTAAGTACTGCTCGCTCTCTGGTATCTGTGCCTCTGCTGTTAGCACCTTATCGATCACTGTAACATTTTAATTTATTATGATTAATCTTGGCACCAACCGTGTTGTGCCTTTGCATTTATTACATTGGTGGAAATTTTGGGTGTAAATTAGTGACTGTCCCTGCGTTGGCGACAAAGTAAACCACTGACACCTTTAATTGCTGTGATTAACAAGACCAACAGCTGAAGTTTCTCTTAGACAACTGTAGGTGCTTCAAAGACTCTATGTCTAATCGACATATTGTTGTATACCAAGAAGACATTCTCTTCTCTTTAGTTATATCGACCATTGCAGTTAATTCCCTGTATTAACCGCAGAATGTTTTGACAGTAAGTGTTCAACAGGATGATAATTTTGTTGACTGCTTGAACTCCAGTAGTATGACGTTTAATACTGTCTTTGAGCGCCTGACTTCTCATGTCAACATACGTGATCTGCCGTGCAGCACCTTCAAATGCAGTGGTTTGTTAATGAATCTTAACTTTCGCCTCAAGTGAATGGCAGTTTGCTGTTTGAGCTGTAGTGTTTGGTGAAGTTTTTTACGGAGTTTTATTTACTTGGTCATGAGCCATATGGCCTAGTTCCTGTTCACTGAGTTTGAAATTTTTTCACGTTTCTAAGGCTTGTAATTGTACCTTTTAAACAGTTTAAGGGGAATTTGTGGTTTTATAATGTGTACTTTGAAATTAGGTTCTAGATGTTTGTGAAGCCTGCGGACTGATTCAAGGAAACAATGTTTGTAATGCCTAGTCATTAAGTATTCCCTTGGAGGGGTAAACTTAATCATTTATTTGTTCAAAGAACAAATAATGCAAGAATTGTGGATCCATCCTTCCATATTATTCTTTACCTGTCCTAATCTATATCTAAAGCTTTCATTGCTGATGACTCTGCCTCGTCATCTGAGACATTGTGGGTGGATTACCTTACGAATTTAAGCATGCGATAAAGTATGATGACGCAGTTACCTTATTGTCTCACTATATGTATACAGACACAAACCGTCATCTTTTAAAAACATTCTGAAGGTTTCGACAAAATGGGCTATCATTCAAATGTTTGGTTTTATCGAAAACAACAAAGCTATGCTATGAATCATTCCAGAAATCTCTTCATAAGTTTTTAATTTCCTCGAATGCCATGTCAGTTCCTACGTGTGCCTTGTACATCTGTTTTAAACTTATATTATCCTGTCTGAAGACAATAATAAGATTTCACCATAAGCATGTTGCATTTTCGTAAACAAGATTTTCGTTATCTCTTATGGCTTGCTTTGTGATTCTTGAATACGTATGGCGCAGGTAAAACACATAAAAACCACTATACCGGCCAAAACAGAAGAATTAGCTTATTTGATCCCTATCTTCCATTATGATATTGCCGAATTTGAATGTATTGGGTCTTATTCCCAGGTGGTGAGACCTCAACACTGCGGGTGATCCATCAACATCTGGAAGTATTTCCACATCTAGCTGGTACTTTAGTTAAAACATTGCTTTTGAAAATATATACACTTTCTCAAAGCGATGACCATCTGGATGTATTTGCATCAATATGAGATTCGTTTTCCCTCAAGATGATTGACGAGCAGTAACCAGTCTGCCACTATTTGGCAGTAGTGTCCTATTCTTGTTATTCAGTTTTTTTCGAAGATCAGTTTCAACGAAGTCCTTCTGAAGCTGATGCTTCGTCCATCAGCTCATGTTCAATACTGTATGACAACACTAGTAAACAAGGAGTTCCACAGGATAAAATAAGAATGCAGATGTTATGCACATGCTTTATTTATTCCTGCAGAAAGCTGGGTATATATACACACTCAAATAAGAGAAATTCTAAGCCTACATCATGTATTGTAATTAATAGTTCTACGTATTGACGTGCAACATGCGACAAAATGCTGATCTACATT
This sequence comes from Schistocerca americana, assembly GCF_021461395.2. Lineage (NCBI taxonomy): Eukaryota > Metazoa > Arthropoda > Insecta > Orthoptera > Acrididae > Schistocerca > Schistocerca americana. The sequence goes on along the minus strand of NC_060119.1, from coordinate 955,966,016 downwards.
TTTACGTTAGAATCGAATTTTTCTGCAGAAGTTCCCATTAATTGGTCCACAAAATTTCGTAGAAGCTGTAAATGTACAGATGCCAGCTCACTCTCTGGTCGAGTGCATGACGTATGGCAAACGTGCTGTACAGTAATTATTTGAAGATCTGTTCCTGCATGAGTCGATTCCGCTTCGTCCAAACTTTTAATGCTCATGAAAAGTCACCAGCGCTGATCATTTGATCACCCTCTGTATCACTGTGAGTACTGCTTGAGAATTTCGAGTAAGCATGCCTCCAATCGCTACTGAGCTGACACGTAACCTGCAACCACCCTGTAGGTGTTAATATTACTTTTATGCCACAACAACTTCAGCTTTCAAAAAGTCGCTGGTGGGTTGAATTCACACTTTAACGCTAACACGTTTACAGCATGGGAGACATTCTCCTCCGGGTACGTGGAACCTGCGGTAGTAATTTAAGACACGCTGACAGCTGCGAACCACCTGCATCCCTTCATGCCTGATGTCTTCCCCGACGGCGATGTAATCTTCAGCAGTATATTTGTCCGTATCTCGGAACCAGAACTACGCTACAGTGGTTTGAGGAGCATTATAGTGAACTCAAGTTGACGTCTCTCCAACCAAATTCACCTGACGTAAATCCTATGTAACCCATATGGGTCGCTATCGGGAGCCATCACCGCGTTCGCAAATCAGCGGCCCGTTATTTACGGCAATTAGATGACCTTTTCGTCGAAATTTAATGCCACATACTTCCACAGACCTACCAAAAATTGTCCGATCCATGATACGCAGAATTAGTGATGAATTTCATTCCAAAGACGGACAAGCAAGCTATTAAGCAGGTGGACATCATGTTTCGGCTCGTAATATGTGTACAAGCACACTGACGATGCTTACAAGATGTTGACTGTTGAGATGGCACCTAACGTTTCATGATGTTGATGTTACCTAACTGATCACACTTTGCACGCTGAAATCATTACTTATTGACAGTATGTATATTTATTTCTTAATTCAGTGCTGGTAACTTCATGAAAAAAATTTTTTGACCGGTGCATGCGGGGGGGGGGGGGGGGGGGGGGGAAACCCACTGTTAGAATCTTTGTTGCTAGGATAGGACATTGGCTGTGTTGAATGGATATGTTCTCACAACTACTTTTGGAATCTGAGATTAAACCAGTTGCACTTAAGTCACTTTTTAGATGGATGATAGCATAGCAGAAAAGTTGTTAATGTACAATTATCATCGTCAAACTTCTCCATTCTCTGACTGAGTTCGACCATCTTTGACTCAATGTATGCTATGAATAGCACATCTGAATGTTCAGAATGCATTGTCTCTTTCTGATGCCGCCAAGCATTACCGTGCAGAATATTTTTTCAGGTTATTGATACATGTGTCTACTACAAACACCTCTGAAATTCCTGTTGAGTGAGTAACAGGGAAGTGAAAAGCACGTCAGAATGAACAGTAGACCCTGTTGGGTGAAAATATGTAGTAATACCTATCAGATTGGACAAACATCCTTTGTCCCCACACCTAGCGACAAATAAGCTGAAAACCAAGCAGGCAGAAGACAGACTATAACACGTCTGAGATTCCGGTCACATGCTCTGGAAGCACAGTGTAGTGTCGGTATCACAAGAACATAGTGGTGACGATCGCTGCATGTGCAGTGACGTCAAATGGCAGCCAGCACTGTGGTGGACTGGCAGTGGTGTGGTCAGTCACTATTGTGACGTCATGCGGCAGCTGGAACAGTGTTACAGTGTCAGGACGAACTGTTCAGTCAACCCCACAAGCCTGCAGCGATTGGAGCGGCTAAGGTGAGGTGGCGGTAGCTGCCAAGCTTCCGGCTGAAGCATCTGCAACCCAGCGGTGGCAGTGGCAGCACAGAACTGGAGCAGAGACTTGCGGCCAGCCTCACATGAAACACGCAAACATAGGTAGGGGCGGTGGCGGTGGTGGGGATCATAAGCTGGGGTCGTGCAGGGGCGTTGTGGGTGCAAAAAAGTCGTTTCCCCCAACCCCATGTTAGCTTGAATAAAGGAGAAATTTCTCCTACCGCATAGTATACAGTTTAGTGTTTAACTTACCATACCACATGACAAAATGTGCCTGCCAAACACAAACAATTACGTAAGCAAAGGGAGTTGCATAACATAGGAGGGAATTAAATTGTGACCTGACTGCTATAAGTAGCCATTCACGTCTATATGGGCAAGCTACTTCCTTTTCTTCTAGCATTTCATATTCTGACATCGTAATATGGCTGCACAACTATTCCAGGTCTTGGATACTGGCGTCATTCTAAGGTTACACCAGTAGCACAGGTCTTGTATTCTGATCTCATAGCACTGCAGTTATTTCAGGTCAGGCGACATGACAACACATCTTGGATTTTTGAACTTCCTGCCAATTTATGTTTGGGACAACTGCCTTACTTCGACGGGAGTGGGGTATAGGAAAACACACTAATGAATCTCAGCTAGTTTTTGAATTTCCCACCATTTCTGAATTTCACTCCAGAATATGAATTTCCCGTCGAAGGCGGGTGGACTCCATGACTCATCGATGACGTCAGCACGCCAGAAAAACATGCCGGAATATCTACTGCCTACCTACTAACGGATTCAGTATATCTGAAATCACCGCTCAAAGAGTTCCGATATATTTAAGTGAGAATATCGTTTAAAATCAATTGACGCTAATTTCATTAGCCCTTCATATTACTTGTTTGCTTCATTTTCTTAAAATTCAAATGTTTTAAAATAATGGACAGAAATTTGTCAGTAAAGACGCTGAGCTTCAGATAACGTATGTATTGTGCAACGACTGGCAATGCGGAAGAGTGATTATAAAGAAAAACACTAAATTATTTAGCATGGTTACCTTAAAATTCACTTTTTTAAAGAAATCCTATTTTCTATGTTCGTGTTAATGAGTAACCTAGTGACAGGGTATAGTCTACTCTCACCGAAGTTTGTTTTGTGCCTCATGTACTACAGCAAGAAAATGTAGAGCTTCATTACATGGCGGGACTGAGAATCTAGTTTCTCTAGTTTCCCTGTGGGGAAGCCGCCTTGGGACGTGAGAATGTTGGATAGCATCTTGCAGTCTGACGACGCAGAAACTTATCTTCCTTGTCTTGAACAACAGCGAAGTTTCGTCGAGAAGGTATGCTAACTAAACACGTCATAATCAAATCTTCAAAGATTGTATGCCACCCACATCACATTTTATGCTAAATCCTAGTCCGCTGTTAAGGTGACACACTGGTCTAGAGTGGTTTCTGAAGGGGGAGGCAGTTACTGATCTCAGAACACCTATCTCCAATACTCACTAACAGTTTAGATTTTTTAAGTTCTGGAAAAACTGTCACCAAACATGGAAGTTTCTTAACTGCTATTATTTAATAAGTAATCCATTATTTTGTGTTGGAGGTAAATACTTTTTAATTTAAAAATGTTGATTCACTAGATAATACTATTTTAGCAAATGGACTAGTTACGAAATTGACCTAATTGTTGCTCAAGCATTGTCATTTATTTTCGAGTGTATTTTCTAGACATGCGCCATGACACCGTTTATTGTTACAAGCTTTTTCCCAAAGTAACTACTACGATCTTACCGAAACCATGTTGACAGCAGTATACAATGTTCTGGTTTCGAAATTCAGACTTACACGGTTTGCAGTGGAAGGCATCAATAGAGGAAGATCACGTTTAACGGAACTTCGACATGGAGGTTATTACAATCGTAGGACAAAAAGCTTTAGATAAGGCTGGTGCTGTAAATCGTCCTTTATTAAGTAATCGTTCCCCAGATGCTGTTTACGAAAACCATAGAAAATTTAAGAAAGCTAAATTTGTTGTTTAATTTAATATGATATACCTCTCTGCTTTAAAATTAGTTCTCAAAATTTATGTCTCTTACGACCTGGTTGATAATTCTTTCCTTTCTAGCTTTGTGTGTTTCTTAATTCTACGATTACTTGCGGTTTGAAGGTTGTTTAGGCTGGTCATACTAGGTATTTCTGTTTGCAGTTTCATTTGGTCCTTGCCAAGTCCAAATGCCAAGTCCAAATGCATTCTAAGAAAAATGTTTGCACTGAGTTAAGGTTGGTTGGTTGGTTGGTTTGGGGGAAGAGACCAAACAGCGAGGTCATCGGTCTCATCGGATTAGGGAAGGATGGAGAAGGAAGTCGGCCGTGCCCTTTCAAAGGAACCATCCCGGCATTTGCCTGGAGTGATTTAGGGAAATCACGGAAAACCTAAATCAGGATGGCCGGACGCGGGATTGAACCGTCGTCCTCCCGAATGCGAGTCCAATGTGCTAGCCACTACGCCACCTCGCTCGGTACTGAGGTAAGGTATCATACTCAGTCAAGTCACATTGTGTCACCGCCGCCTACATTGACGTCAGCGTGCGATAACCACTCACAGACGGCAGGTAGCAGCACTAGCAGTGGTGGTTATATAAAGCGGGGAGGGGGGAGGACGCAGAAAGCTGGGCAGTCGTTGTCGTAGTGCGGGGCGATTTATCAGATGTCCAAAAGAGCATGAGTGTTGTCGTAATACAGAGCGATTTATGTGACATTCCAAGGGGCATGATCGTTGCCTTTCGGGCCAAGAGTGGAAGCATTTCCGAAAGTTTGTAAATTGGTCGCATGCTGCTGTGTTTAAATTATTCCTAGAATAGCAAAAATGGCACTATCAAATCCCAGCGAGGAGGCAACTGTGGTGCACGACGGGCCGTGGGTAACAGTGGTGAATGACGCCAGCGGAGACGTCTGCTGGCGAACGGACGTGCAGCTATTGAGCGACTGACCACCCAGGTGAATCAAGGGGCTACCAGCGGTGTTTCCTCAACGACCGTTCAGCGAAAGTTCCTGCGTGTGTTCCTCCATAGTAGGCGACTGGTTCAAAAAATGGTTCAAATGGCTCTGAGCACTATGGGACTCAACTGCTGAGGTCATTAGTCCCCTGGAACTTAGAACTAGTTAAACCTAACTAACCTAAGGATATCACAAACATCCATGCCCGAGGCAGGATTCGAACCTGCGACCGTAGCGGTCTCGCGGTTCCAGACTGCAGCGCCTTTAACCGCACGGCCACTTCGGCCGGCTAGGCGACTGGTCCATGCACCAATGCTGAATGCTGTTCATCGCCGACGAAGGCTCATATTTGCACGCCAGTACCGCGACTGAACACCAATAATAGCAAAACAAGGATAATGGAATGTAGTCGAATTAAGTCGGGTGATGCTGAGGGAATTAGATTAGGAAATGAGACACTTAAAGTAGTAAAGGAATTTTGCTATTTGGGGAGCAAAATAACTGATAATGGTGGAAGTAGAGAGGATATAAAATGTAGACTGGCAATGGCAAGGAAAGCGTTTCTGAAGAAGAGAACTTTGTTAACATCGAGTGTAGATTTAAGTGTCAGGAAGTCATTTCTGAAAGTATTTGTATGGAGTGTAGCCATGTATGGAAGTGAAACATGGACGGTAAAAAGTTTGGACAAGAAGAGAATAGAAGCTTTCGAAATGTGGTGCTACAGAAGAATGCTGAAGATTAGATGGGTGGATCATACAACTAATGAGGAGGTATTGAATAGAATTGGGGAGAAGAGGAATTTGTGGCAGAACTTGACAAGAAGAAGGGACCGGTTGGTAGGACATGTTCTGTGGCATCAAGAGACCACAAATTTAACATTGGAGGGCAGCGTAGAGAGTAAAAATCGTCGAGGGAGACCAAGAGATGAATACATTAAGCAGATTCAGAAGGATGTAGGTTGCAGTAAGTACTGGGAGATGAAGAAGCTTGTACAGGATAGCGTAGCATGGAGAGCTCCATCAAACCAGTCTCAGGACTGAAGACCACAACAACAACAACACCGTAACTGGACGTCCACTGTGTGCCAACAGGAGCCTTTTCTGATGAATCAGATTTTATGCTCCATTTGGCAGATGGCCGTTGGCGTGTACGGCGTGAAACGTCTTACAGCTAACACCCAGCAACAACTGAGGGTGCGGTATGGTAAGGGGCACGCTTTCATGGCATTCCCTGGGTGATCTCGTCATTCTTGAATGCACAATAGACCAACATAAGAAATCATCTATCCTTTAAGACCATGTCCACCCCTACATGTCGCTTGTTTTACCTCCGCACGATGGCGTCTACATGCAGACAATGCAATATATAACTACTGTATTGATGTTCATTCTGTGGCTCCATTGTTTTATGGATGGAAAACATGTTTACTTTCTGTATGCCGTACATTTCATTGATGGTGTTCTTATTTGCACGCTGGAACACTCACTTCAGTAGATCTTGACGACGACTTCACTTACCGAAGTAAGTAGTACTATTTTTATAATTTTTAATTTAAGTTTGTAATGGTGTACTGTTGCTAGCTTTCGGTCCTTCTCGCTTTCTATGCAGTTGTATAAAAATCTTTATACTGAATAATGGCTTAAGGCCGAAATAATGATAGTGATATAAAATGAAGAATTTGTACAGTCGAATGGCGGAAACATCATTCAGACGTGTCACGCAGCTCGTAGCGTACTTGCGTCGTTTGAAGACCAGCAGTATGAGTTTACCGCAGTTTTCTTGTCTCCGAACCCCACTCAGATTTAAATCCAATTGAGATCGTGACACCTCCTTTATCGGGCTGTTCACACCGTGGGTCTTCATCCGTCAACCTAGAAATCTTTCGCAGCTGGCCATGGAACTTTAGTCGGCATGGTTCCACATTTCTGCCGGTACCTTCCAGAACCTAAGTCACTCCCCGTACTTCCAAACGTTAGTGCTCAGGCTTTTGACAAGTGTTCACATTAATGTGGCTGGAAAGTTTATCGTTATATGTGCGAAATCAGCGACTCCAGAAGTTTGGTATGTTACACTGATCTCCATAATATGGCTGCCAGACCAATGGAGAAGGCATTTTGTGTAGTTCACGCCGTAACTGCAAGAGGACAGTGATAATTTCATTTGTCGGCAGGATGGTGCTCTGTTGCACTTCCACTGCTACGACGATGGAATCAGATGGCAAACTTCAGTTTCTTCCATGGCCCAATGTTCCCCAGATCTGACACCGTATGATTTTTACCTGCGGAGTTACATCAAAGATACTGTTTCCAAATCTCCACTTCTTCACTACATCGTTGACATACCAGGACATGTGAGGGCAGTGGCAGCTATGGGTGGCACGGATGGCGACAGTTGAAGCGGAGTGAGTGCCGAATTGGACTAAAGACTATACGTGTTATGTATGGCTAACGATTTCCGCAATGAACATTTGTGAACATCGCAGAAAAAACTTCTTCGCTTGCTGTTTCCATAGATACAATCACACAGCATCTAACCTCAATACAAACATACATACATCAAAAAAAGTTTTGCATCACCCCAGTTCTCAGAACTCCTGAAGAAAGACGTTGACTGTGGATATTGTATCACAGACACAGTCCCTTTGACTATTCAGAGATGTCACTAAATCCGCCCAAAGATGTAAACAACAATGCATGCGCAGCGCCTATTAGACGGAGGGGGTGGAGACAACCGATTAATTCCAATCATTCCACCAGGAAGAAGGTACGCGGCTCGTGTTGTATGTAGTTCAACCATGCCTAGACGGTCAATTTGCGGTTCGACCGCGTCGGCATTGTTACTTTGTGCCAGGAAGGGCTATAACAAGGGAAGAAGTGTCCAGGCGTCTCGGAGTGAACCAAAGCGATGTTGTTCGGACATGGAGGAGATACAGTGAGAGAGGAACTGTCGATGACATGCCTCGCTCAGGCCGCCCGAAGGCTACTACTGCAGTGGATGACCGCTACCTACGGATTATGACTCGGTCGAACCCTGACAGTAACGCCACCATCTTGAATAACGCTTTTCGTGCAGCAACAGGACGTCGTGTTACGACTCAAACTGTGCGCAATAGGCTGCATAATGCGCAACTTCACTTCCGCCGTGCATGCCGAGGTCCGTCTTTGCACCACGACACCGTGCAGCGCGGTAAAGTTGGGCCCAACAACATGCCGAATGGAGCGCTCAGGATTGGCATTACGTTCTCTTCACCGATGAGTGTCGCATATGCCTTCAACCAGACAATCGTCGGAGACGTGTTTGGTGGCAACCCGGTGACGCTGAACGCCTTAGACACACTGTCCAGCGAGTGCAGCAAGGTAGAGGTTCCCTGCTGTTTGGGGTGGCATTATGTGGGGCCAACGTATGCCGCTGGTGGTTATGAAAGGCGCCATAGCGGCTGTACGATACGTGAATGCCATCCTCCGACCGATGGTGCAACCATATCGGCAGCGTATTGGCGAGTCATTCGTCTTCATGATCGACAAGTCGCGAAACCATCGTGCACATCTTGTGAATAGCTTGCTTTAGGATAACGACATAAGTCGACTAGAGTGGCCATCATGTTCTCCAGACATGAACACTATCGAATATGCCTAGGATAAATTGAAAAGGGCTGTTTAAGGACGACGTGACCCACCAACCATTCTGAGGGGTCTACGCCGAATCACCGTTGATGAGCTTGTGGATAATATGCCGCGACGAATACAGGCATGCATCAGTGCAACAGGACGTGCTACTGGGTATTAGAGGTACCAGTGTGTACAGCTATGTGGACCACCACCTCTAAAGGTCTCACTGTATGGTGGCACAATATGGAATGTGTGATTTTCATGAGCAATAAAAAGGGCAGAAGTGATGTTTATGTTGATGTCTATTCCAGTTCTCTGAACAGGTTCCGGAACTCTCTGAACCGAGATGTGGCAAAACGTTTTTTGATGTATGTATTTTGCAATTACTTGTAAGTGTCTAGATCATTTTGAATAACCCTGTACTATTAGTTTTCTTCTGGATTAAGACGAACGTAGACGAGCAAGGACAAGCATGTTGCCCTCCCCGAATTTTTCTATAAAGAATATGGCCTTAAAAATTTCTGGCATCATATTTACGTCTAAAAATTTGATACTTAGTCAGGGGGTTGGGGGAGATGAGGGTAGTAAGGAAGCACGCTGGATTTATAAATACTTTCAGCTACATCTCTCGCACATATTCCAAGATTCAAAAAAAGTTAAACAGGTCCAAAAATATTTGTAAGTCTGATAACTTAAAACCGTGCTTTTCGAAATTGAAGACCAGAGAAAAATTATTAGCACTGAGATAATAAAATAAAAGAGATCCAAAAATATTTCTAAGTCTGATATAAATTAATTTATTGACCTACAGGGCTATTATTTGCTACTTAAACGTTCGAATCTGGTTTCGTCCGATCTTGTCTTTACCACCATATAGAACAAGCAGACAAGTTTTTCAATTAACGATTAGGAACTATTACTAGTTATGACGGGTGTGGACTATAAATGAGGAAACTGGGATGTGCTCGTCAATAACTGGAGGTACGTACAATATCTGATCGAAAACCTTGAACTCTGCTGGGGCACTTACAATTAGCTGTCTGACAGTTTGTGTAAGAACGGCGACCCATTATGCCTCAAGAGCTGAAACGAAAGTAAGTAGTAATGTTGGAAGCTGTGGCCTGCAGAGAAGCTGACTTTCTAACTCATTAGTGAGGCGTTCCATTGAGTTCAGATCCAGTCCACTTCAGGAATGTTGTTGTCCACATACTGCTGCCTCACAGGTGCTGCTCTAAGTCAGGGCGCACCGTCATGCCGATACAAATAATCATCGTCTCCGAGCAGTTCCTCAACTGCACGCAGCACGCAATGGTGTAAAATATGTTCATATTCTTTCATACACTCCTGGAAATTGAAATAAGAACACCGTGAATTCATTGTCCCAGGAAGGGGAAACTTTATTGACACATTCCTGGGGTCAGATGCATCACATGATCACACTGACAGAACCACAGGCACATAGACACAGGCAACAGAGCATGCACAATGTCGGCACTAGTACAGTGTATATCCACCTTTCGCAGCAATGCAGGCTGCTATTCTCCCATGGAGACGATCGTAGAGATGCTGGATGTAGTCCTGTGGAACGGCTTGCCATGCCATTTCCACCTGGCGCCTCAGTTGGACCAGCGTTCGTGCTGGACGTGCAGACCGCGTGAGACGACGCTTCATCCAGTCCCAAACATGCTCAATGGGGGACAGATCCGGAGATCTTGCTGGCCAGGGTAGTTGACTTACACCTTCTAGAGCACGTTGGGTGGCACGGGATACATGCGGACGTGCATTGTCCTGTTGGAACAGCAAGTTCCCTTGCCGGTCTAGGAATGGTAGAACGATGGGTTCGATGACGGTTTGGATGTACCGTGCACTATTCAGTGTCCCCTCGACGATCACCAGTGGTGTACGGCCAGTGTAGGAGATCGCTCCCCACACCATGATGCCGGGTGTTGGCCCTGTGTGCCTCGGTCGTATGCAGTCCTGATTGTGGCGCTCACCTGCACGGCGCCAAACACGCATACGACCATCATTGGCACCAAGGCAGAAGCGACTCTCATCGCTGAAGACGACACGTCTCCATTCGTCCCTCCATTCACGCCTGTCGCGACACCACTGGAGGCGGGCTGCACGATGTTGGGGCGTGAGCGGAAGACGGCCTAACGGTGTGCGGGACCGTAGCCCAGCTTCATGGAGACGGTTGCGAATGGTCCTCGCCGATACCCCAGGAGCAACAGTGTCCCTAATTTGCTGGGAAGTGGCGGTGCGGTCCCCTACGGCACTGCGTAGGATCCTACGGTCTTGGCGTGCATCCGTGCGTCGCTGCGGTCCGGTCCCAGGTCGACGGGCACGTGCACCTTCCGCCGACCACTGGCGACAACATCGATGTACTGTGGAGACCTCACGCCCCACGTGTTGAGCAATTCGGCGGTACGTCCACCCGGCCTCTCGCATGCCCACTATACGCCCTCGCTCAAAGTCCGTCAACTGCACATACGGTTCACGTCCACGCTGTCGCGGCATGCTACCAGTGTTAAAGACTGCGATGGAGCTCCGTATGCCACGGCAAACTGGCTGACACTGACGGCGGCGGTGCACAAATGCTGCGCAGCTAGCGCCATTCGACGGCCAACACCGCGGTTCCTGGTGTGTCCGCTGTGCCGTGCGTGTGATCATTGCTTGTACAGCCCTCTCGCAGTGTCCGGAGCAAGTATGGTGGGTCTGACACACTGGTGTCAATGTGTTCTTTTTTCCATTTCCAGGAGTGTATATGGCGGTTTCTGAGACGTAATAAGAGGACCACACCTCAACAACAAAACATAGCCCCATTTAACGCAACACTACCTCCTCCACACTTCGCTGTTAGCATTACAAATTATGCCAGGTAATGTTTTCCAGGCATTCGCCAAACTCAAACCCTTCCATTGGATAGACACTCGTTTCCAGTTATCCAATGTCCAGTGATGTCACTTAGCATTGCCTATGAATGTACGTGGCTTATGAAGAGGTGCTCGGCCACTGTACCACGTTCTTTTTAGCTCTCTACGCCAAGCTATTGTGCCAGCTAGACAGCTGGTACCACTCTGGAACTCATGAGTGATTCCTTGCGCTGATTAAAAGCGATTTCTTTTACATCCATTGTCTGCAATGCTGGATGACCCCTGTCCATCCGTCAGAATATGAGATCACCTGGTTCTGATTTCCGTTTCAGTCACATCACCAGCAGTCGACTTAAGCAGCTTTAGAAAGCTGGAAAAGTTCATGAAGGATTTGCTACACAGATGACATCCAGTGACTAGCCGACATTTGAAGTCACAGCTCACCTGGAGAATACATTGTTCTGATACTGTCTGTCAGCTGACAACAGATTATTCCCTGCCTTCTTTTGTACTGGCGAGTCCGCCTCTTCTGACATCTGGTGGTCATGCATCGTTGTACAGTGGTGTCCGGATACTTTTGATCGGTCACGAAAGTATGTCTGTAACGAAAATTAAATGAGGAAACTGGGATGTGCTCGTCAACAACTGGACGTACGTACATTATCTGGTCGAAAATCTTAAACTCTGCTGGAGACACGTTCAATTAGCTGTCTGACAGTTTATGTAAGAACGGGCGGGATTTGAAGCCATGCGAATAGATGACAAGCTGAGGAAAATCTTTACTGGTTTCAAGCCATAACAAGAGATAGAGACAACAGGTTAATGGGAAGCTCGCAGATGACATTAGAAACATCCAGAGCAACACCGATGTGTAGCTGGAAACTCTACCAACTTGGAAAGGCTACAGAAGGCCACTTTACATAGAAGATATCGATTGATTACAATGATGATAACAGACTATGTAAATCTTCATGAAACCTTCTTTTTGATGTGTTCTATGTAACAGTATTTACTCTACGTGTACTGCTGTGAGAGTTTTCAAGCAATTAATATTACAAGATATGTTTTTACTAAAATCTACAGCATTTAAACTTGGTGTAAATTTAGTATTATTTTTACATATAATTTTTATGTAGGAATGGGAAAAGTAGTATTTATAGGGAATAGTGAAGGTAATAACGACACCTTAAAATTTCTATGACAACTTGACAACTTCCTGTCCAACTTCCATGATACTCAACGTACCTCACATTACTCAGAAATGAAAAAAATACTTAACTATAACCAATAACGGAAGTAAATGGTTCAAATGGCTCTAACCACTATGGGACGTAACAAAATGGTTCAAATGTACAATAGACACTGGTATTTAATGTCTGAGGTCATCAGTCCCCTAGACTTAGAACTACCTAAACCTAACTAACCTAAGGACATCACTCACATCCATGCCCGAGGCAGGATTCGAACCTGCGACCGCAGCAGCAGCGCGGTTCTTGCCTGAAGCGCCTAGAACCGCTCGGTCACAGCGGCCGGGATTGAAGTAATTCTTCCTGTAATTATGGAAACAATGGCAAATTTAAGCATACAATGAACTTGTAATTCACTCACTTTTAAGTTCAGCACAGTCATCTTCGCACAATGCACACATCCAAAAAATGGCTCAAATGGCTCTGAGCACTATGGGACTCAACTGCTGAGGTCATTAGTCCCCTAGAACTTAGAACTAGGTAAACCTAACTAACCTAAGGACATCACAAACATCCATGCCCGAGGCAGGATTCGAACCTGAGACCGTAGCGGTCTTGCGGTTCCAGACTGCAGCGCCTTTAACCGCACGGCCACTTCGGCCGGCTGCACACATCACTGATTTTCTTTAAGTATCCGTTCTCACATGTTTCATGATACCATGTTTTACATTGTGAGCACTGAATTCATTCCTTCTTGCTCTCGTGGAAGTAGCCTCCACAGTCAACTCAGTACAGCTCCTTATTACAGGACTTCAAACGTGTTTTTTTAGCGGTTTTCTTGCGAAGATTTGCAAGATCCGATGTTGATGCTGCTGATGAATCAGTGTTAAACAACTCCCTGTTGAGAACTGTTGCTTTGGCATTAAGTGACCTTCTGTTGATAGCTTTCCTTCCAATCCGTGGAGTTGCCATTAGTGGTAAATGGGTGATTCTTCAGGAGTCTCCTGCAATCCGTCTCTCAGACACAGAAATCGGTATAAATGACGTTTCTGGAGAAACATTTGGGTTTTATGGAAGAACTCCAGTCGCGTTAAGCCCAGATCTAGCATTAGCGGGAGTTGCAGCTCAGTACCAGGCTTCAGCAAAGTGTTTTGGAAATTTTAGCTTTCCATGTGAACTCCATGATTCTGACTATAGAAAACGCCAAGAGCGTCCTTTCACTATACCTTAAGAGGTATGAAAAAGCTCTCGTCCAGGGGCTCATAATTGCATTGGGCAGGAAGGCAGAGCATCCTGATACCCAGTACTTCTGCTACTACGAGTACATCCTTGTGACTCCTATGGCCATCCAGAGTGACCAAGCAGTTTCCAGAAGATTGGTGCTGGTTGAAGTGTCTCAGACACGAGAAGGAAATCTCCATAGTGACGTAGCCCTTCGGTGTCATAGCAAATGCGCTGCCAGTTGGTAATTCATCTCTGAATTCCTTGTTTGCATAGACGCATTCTAAAGGACCATTGTGCGATCGACATACCAGAAACATTACAACATGCAACAAGTGTAATTGTTTCACCTTGTTCTCCATATGTTCCCAAATTCACTCATTTACTGTCCTTTAGAGCGAGAACTTTGTCGGCACCACTGAAGATTAACTGAAGACTAGTTTCACCCACATTATAAATTTGGTGTGGTAGCTCTTCAGTTTGATCAGACAGATCGCGAACGACCAAGAAACTGTTTCACTGTCTGCATTTTTTGCGTCTGCCTGCCATAAGTTAAATTTTCACCCTTCCTAAGAACACTATTAGGATTAAGCCTTACAAATCCTTTGAACCATTATGTTCCTGCTTAATCTCTAGAGAAAGGCGTTTTTGTGCCCATCACTATATTGAATTCAGCTGCCTTCTTGCGCAGAAGTTTTTGGTGACACCAAAACCAACTTGCTGCAGCCTAACAACTCTTTAAGTTCTTTTTCAGTATTGGGATTCAACACGGTATTACGCCAAGTTTACTAGTTGGCATCTTCCATTTACCATTGTTCACCCAGTCTCGAAGAGTTCCTCGTGGGATGTTTAACGTCCTTGAAGCCTCCGAAATAGTAATCGTAGATCTAACGACTCTAGTGGGCTTCTGTAGATCTTCAGTAGACCACTTTCACGAATATTTTGACAGGGCTTACCATATCGTCACCTAGATGGGAAAATACAGAAATGGCTTTATTGCAGGTGTCTTATTAAAGTTTTTATCAAACGTTCTTAAAAGTATTGACATATTTTAAAATCTATTTATATGCGTTAATACATGAAAGAATGTATTTTAATTACATAGTAATTGAATCATTAAATGAAAATGACGCTAGAAAATTATTCACGCCTTCTTTAAATCACGGATAATATTCACCATCAATAGAAAGCAAACTTTTAGCACGTGACCTGACTATGACGGCTTACCAACTTACAATGAGGTTGCTATTGCTGTAAGGACGCTACAAGCATGCAATCGAATCTTCCCCCTTTGTTATTGGTTAATCACACGGTGCTGCCACTATCGGAATATTTACAAACTAGCCATTAAACTATACAAGAAGTTAAAAGTTGCACGGCGTTATTATCCTCAGTTACTCTACTTTATAATGTGTGAGGTACCTATTCCGGCTGTAAACTGTATTTTCTGAATGTCTACTGTAAAACCTGATGGTAAAATCTCTTTATACCTTTGTGGTTGAAAGCAAAAGCGGCAGCCATTTTCTCCGATAACTGTATTGAAATTACTATTTTCCGGCATGAGTGCGGAAAACGGGCGACTAAAATCTGAAATATTTTCAAAGAGAACCCTTTGTAGACAAGCAACTATTTTTATAAAACATTTAACAGCGTATGCACCACAACGCAAACTGAATGATAAATCATAACCGACGAAATTACTCGTTCCCTTTGAAAGAATATATCGTCGCATCCTGTGTTAACAAGTATTCAGATGTACTGCCACAGTTGCAATTTTAACCGACGGAAATCACTGCCGTGGTTGACATATTGTGGCGGCAAATCGCATCCATATCGATGAAAATCCCTCCCGCCCATTGTTGACAAGGACATTTAGAGCAATCATTCCATTGTATGTGTGGAGCAGTCACAAAAGAGGCGACCAATACGAGAGCTACAAAAGACTGACTTTTCACATAGTAGTGCTTTTCAAATGAGAGTGACCGCTTTTAGCTTCGTGTTGGAGAAGCAAAGGACTGTAATATCTATCGGTCACGTTAAAGTTTACCTCTAACGACACGAGGGGACAAATATGACCAGTTTTCCAAGTTTCACGCATACAAAAAATATTGGTTGGTGTAATTAGGTATTTTTCAACCCGTGTGAAATGTGCAAATTGTGCCACGAGGAATTTCTAGAAAAACACTCGCATGGAAGGACCTGACCTCAAGTTGTTCAACAGTATTCACCGTTTAATTTGAAACACATATTTTTATCGCAACCATTCAGAAAACAATATTTTAATTAAAAAATTAATGAATTAAAAGGAGGTTACTTACACCATCAATTACTCCCGAATTGCTGTACCAATCGCAAGACTGTGTAAGATGATTCTAATTAATAAAATCAAAATCAAG
This sequence comes from Schistocerca americana, assembly GCF_021461395.2. NCBI lineage: Eukaryota > Metazoa > Arthropoda > Insecta > Orthoptera > Acrididae > Schistocerca > Schistocerca americana. The sequence continues at coordinate 955,949,887 of NC_060119.1, read as the reverse complement.
GCACACAGGTTGCCTAATCCACAGACTAAAACTATGAACTAATATTTAGTCCCTTACAAAAAACAAATCAAATTCATTTAACATAGTTAACCAGCACCTGTAGCACCACTGGTTGAATATAATAATTACACTCTTTAAAAAATATTAACTGGATCAAAATTACGAGAAAAATTAACATTTCATCAGTAATATTGCTTTAGAGAAATAAGTCATAACAATATATAATTAAGAGAACGCTTGCCTGTAAAACGATTAATCAATACAGTAACAGATGGGATGAAAGAACATCAAACAGTACAGGAAACAGCTTCCTTGTGACATGAAAAGCAAATACTTTTCGGTTATTAAATAAAATATTGAAGGTCCAAGACCAGTTTCTAACCGCAGTGAACAACAACTTCACTTAGCCTGTTACTTGCGTAGTCTGGGTGCAACAGGAACAAGATACAGACGGACACACTGTGAAATCATTATACAAAACAAGATGCGTCGCCCGTTGTCTAGGTGTGTATTCCGGATCCCACATATGCGGTCTGGCCAGCGCCACCTTCTCAGCGAAGCAAGCTTGAACGACTAACGCAACCCATGTAGTCCAAAGTAAGCAAATACAGTAAGTAACAACTAGGATGGGGACAGAACTAGGATACAAAAACTTACCGGTCGAGATACAATAGGGAATATTCACATTAACTGCATGGAGGGTGGGGCCAAATTTGACCTATGGTATGAGTATTAAATTTTCTTAAGCAAAACCTTGCACCATGCCGTTACGCTTGGGACTGACACAACTTTAAGCAGTCATCCGCAATACCTGTGTCTCACCATCTTGAAACCTCAATAACATGAACAGCTTACAAACACAATAAAATGCAGTTAATCTGCTGACTGGACAGCACGAGAAATATAAGATGGTTTAAATGGCTCTGAGCACTATGGGACTTAACATCTGAGGTTATCAGTCCCCTAGAACTTAGCACTACTTACACCCGACTAACCTAAGGACACCACACACATCCATGCCCGAGGCAGGATTCGAACCTGCGACCGTAGCAGTGGCGCGATTCCGCACTGAAACGCCTAGAACCGCTCGGCCACAGTGGTCGGCCGAGAAATTTACATATATCTTAAATACATAATTTGCATTAACGTATTAGCTAGGTCACATATTAACATCTCCAAGACCTGCAATGCTAAGCAGTATGCTACACATGAATTTCCAGAAGTTAAGGCAAGCTTATAGTTTAGCAAGTTCCATCAGTGAGCCTACGAGTAAGTAACAGGTCATACACACACAACAGAACAACCGTCCAGTGACGTAAGTTAAACCTAGCAGTTCACATGGGCAATAGTAGAACACACGAAGATTTCCATCAGTTTTCGATACAAATACATGAATCAATTTAAAACAAATCGATCACAAGCAAACTTAAACAATGTCACAATATTTCTTTAAAGTCAGTACCGTCATTAGACTGTTTTTTATAGGCAGTGTTACATTTACACTTACACAATCATGAATTCAGCTTCAAAGTGTCATTATCAAGTGTTTTAAGTTTTATACATTGCCTAAGATGGCATACTGTCGTATTTAAAATGCACTATTGGACACATTGTCTAAAGGTCGATATTACTGGTAAAGCCTACTCCTTTGTTTCATCACAAACAATGAAACAAAGCAGTAGGCTTCACCAGAAATATCGACCCTTAGACACCGTGTCTAATAGTGTATTTTAAATACGACAGTATGCCATCTTAGGCACTGTATAACACTTAAAACACTTGATAACGGCGCTTTGAAGCCGAAATCATGATCGTGTAAGTGTAATCGTAACACTGCAAATAAACAACCGTCTAATAGGGGTACTGACTTTAAAGAAATATATTATGGCTGTGGCCCCGCATTATGAAAAAATTATTTAAAAAATTATTAAATGTCACAAACACATAGACGAATCCAAAGTGGGTGAAGGCAGTCTTTAAAAATACAATCTCAAGTCAACTCTCAGCCATGCTGGCAATACAAATGCAGAGGGAAACAGCGAAAAGCGTCATTCTACCGTAAGAGGAGACATTCTATAATGCCGTACTTGGACGAGCGGATGTTCGTTAAAAACCTTTTTGACACAGGGCAACGGGCAAAGAAGTTCACGACGAAGATGCTGCCTCGACTTGTAGGATCTTACAAGGTAGTGACGTGAATTTTCTAATCCAAGACCCTTCCACTGGGAAAAGTCTCAGGGCAAACTGTTCTCATCTGAAGATCGCGAGGGATAATAATAATGATGCAGAATCCTCCGGAAACCTGATGAATTCCACCGGGTCAGGTCTTGCTTAAGTAGTGGAGACCTCTGCTGTGGACGAGCAAATCTTTTGACTTATCCTCTGATGTCGATACTTCTTAGCTTGTGCTGTTTAACCATTTCCTTTGGAACCAACTTACAGGTTCCTAGACGAAGGTGGCCATTGAGGAGCAGTTATTTAAAGCATAGCATAGGCAGCACAGAGAGAGTCGCTTGGACATGGAAGCACGAGTGTGGTGAACAGACATTGGTTTTTTGTGGTCTGTTGATATCGGCAGTGAGCCTGTGGCCGAGACGGAAAGGGCGGTGTGTGTTATCAACTGCCCGACGTTCCCTGTCGCTTCATAAGAAAGCCTGTTCTGAAACGACTTTACTATAGAATAACGGAGTGTAATGATACATTTGGTTTTGTAATTGTGTTGCGTGATGTTTATGGAACCTACTGAGTTGTTATTGTACGTACCTCACGTACTGAGGTAAAAATTACCACTCTTATTAGAAAATAACCGATCTATGCTCAGAAGATATGGTAAAATTGTTGCATGATTGTTCATGGTTCTTGATGTATTACCCCACTGCCTACACCTTTAGGTAATTAACCTGTATCAGTATGCAGCCACCCAGAGAAGACGGTAAACTATCATTTATTACAAAGGATTTTAATTAACGCTACATTATGGCTCTACAGACTTCAAAAGGGTGGTGGCATAGTGGCTCAATAATTTAAATTTGTGACCAGCCGAAATACGTATGTAGTGAAAGTCAAAGTTACCGTAACTTCTATTGTTACTTATAAATCTTCACACAAAACGAGTCCAGTAGTTGCACCGAAGTATAACACGAATATATTTAATAGCATCCTACTTAATGAAAAATTATTACAAGAACTTGAAACAGTTATAAGTAACTAAGGTTGGCAGAGATTCAAGACAAGGAACCGATAGGTAGGCTCTTACACATTAACACACTGATCAGTTTCCGCGATCTGACAACAGTGATTGCCTAAATCTGGGTTCATGAAATTATGGATGCCAGAAGAGCGTCTTCGTCCTATTCATTAACAGTGAAACGTTTCCTGAGTACATTGCAACCTATACGTGTCACAACCAATTGCCGATCTTACCATTTTATTAACAGCATCGTCGTGTTGTCTGCCAGTGTCGAGTCGGTAGCCTTTGTGTCGGATATGATGGCTGCGAAACCTGAAAATCTGGCATCATGCAAATTTTACATCACGCTGCAGTTGGGGCTGCAAAGCGAAACGACTACTTCTCGCATAGAATTCTGCGAGTAGAATTCGAAACATTTCTCTTACTAGCAACAGACGGCGTGTCTCCTTACTTCCTGCTGTCTTCCCACATAATATTCAACCTTTCTTAGAGCGCCAATCCTAGCATCCCACAAGCGGTCATCTAATGACAATTGTCAGTTCCCCTGGAGTGTCCTCCCACTTCTCGATAATTTTCCATAACTACTACGTCGGACCAGGCTGACCAATGAAATTCCCGCATTTTAGCACCCAGAGGCATACAGCTAAACAAGGGAATTTATTTTTTCTCTGTCCTGTTGGTGCCTCAAAGGAGCGCGTTATTGTGTTACAGCATGTTGTTTCCTACGGCCTACCGAAGATTCCTATCTGCTATCCGATCGGAGACTGTCACCACCTTCTGAGCATTCTCCGTCCAAGGCTCATTGTTGCTCGCATTTCAGGGCCTTTATTGTACTTTATAACGCGCTCGCCACAGACAAGCACTTTAGGAACATGGGAGCAGCTGTCATCTCATGTAGAATTCGAACGACTGCTCTGCGACCATCCAGATAGCTGTGGTGTTACCTGCTGTCCGTGTGGTGTCGGTCGCAATGGGTGTCCTCTGATCCTGTCCAGAACACACAACAGCCTTCAGCGAATGCCGTCCTACGTAGCATCAGCGTCGCCTTTTACATCCTGCATTAAGCTAATGGTGCCCTTCGGCCCACTTTGATCTGCTGTCCGTCTGTGAAATTGCCAAAACATGGTTCAAATGGCTCTGAGCACTATGGGACTTAACATCTGAGGTCATCAGTCCCCTAGAACGTAGAACTACTTAAACCTAACTAACCTAAGGACATCACACACATCCATGCCCGAGGCAGGATTCGAACCTGCGACCGTAGCAGTCTCGCGGCTCCGGACTGAAGCGCCTAGAACCGCTCGGCCACCGTGGCCGGCTGAAATTGCCAGCCCAACCGAAATACAATACTTAAGAAATATGTATCGGCAATTTGTATCCGACAGTCATTGACAAAACTAAAGGAATACACTATTTTCAAGTCAAATTAGCTACATCTGCTATCACTTTATATAATTTGCATATCAAATATCGATAATGTGTAATTCGACAAGACAATTAGTTTCGCTGTCTTTCTTTGGCACTGTTGTCATGTCAAGCTTTAGCCAATTTAATGTCTTACTTTAGCGTTAAAGAAAAAATAATAATATTTGTGGCAGACTAATTAAACTATTAAGTCACTTGAACTGTTTACTGTATTACAATTTCTGGTCAGGTCATAAACTTCAGGTTCCATTTATCAAATATTTCAGAATTCTTAAAGTATCGCCTTGGGCATTTGAACACGTATATTGCCTTGTGTGTCAGTAAAACTACCTTAGCATATGACTTCACCATTAATAGTTTTGAGTATACTACATTTAATATCAAGTTTGGTTGTCTACTAATCTGACCCATGGGCTGTGGTAGGAAACTATTCTCTCCAAATGGTAGTACATTTTCAAACAGTTGTTTGAATAATAACTTCAGCTTTTGTTGTTTTTCGTCAGACCAAATGTGTTGCTTTCTCACAAAGAAAATTTATGATTGTGTATTAATTCCAGTAACTCGAATAACGTTTTAGGATCTGTTTTCTTTTTATTGTCTGTTCTGTATTCTAATCGTGAGGTTGTTATTGAAGGATATTTCTATGGTGTCTTGGCGAAAGTCTTCAATACTGTTTATCTGATATATCCAAAGGGGGTTCAGCCAAAATATAAAGGGTCACGCTTACTAAGAAATTTATGGAGCTGTCTGCTATTAGCAAACATTTGTAGCATTTTGATCACAGACTCTTTGTGTAATACAAATAGCGTAAATTTAAAGCTATTCTGGCACCAGCTTCATATCTATAAATGTTAGTCACTCAGTGAGATTATAAAGTAAATATGTTTAGTTGTGAATATTTCTTAATCGAGTTTATTGCAGATGTAACAATCTTGCTATGACGGATTTATGTTGCATCCTTGTTGATTATAAAAATAGTCATCGGTTGCAGATACGTCATTCATTTATTACACGTTTCACCTGGGAGGGGGTTTATCACATGAAGTTAAAATTAATGCAAGGGGCATATGTTACACTAAAATTAATGCCAATGGCATATGATACATATGTTCTACGGCATTAATTTTAACATTATCTGATGATGTCACAACCAGGCGAAATGCACAAGAAACAATACAGATCTGCAACCTATAAGTGTTCTTAAAGCAACTTACATTTTTATTTGAGTGAGGATTGCATTTATTTTTAACTGTATATTTTCTGGTAGCATTCGTGTTGCACACTGGATCTGATAAATTGTTACATAAATATTATTTGATGGTCTTTTCTGTAGTTTTCACTGGTTAAGCTCAAAACCACTTCACAACATGCTCCCTGTCAGGGTGAAGACAGTTAGGTTCCTATCTAGCGTGGTAGTGTACGGAAGTCTCCACAGGTGAGGCCGCTACATTCCGGAAATGTTCGGCTAATGCGGAGCTTTCACACGTCCTCAGTCAACACGATTTTACAAGTGCCACTTCTGTGAGCCAGTCAAAATCCATAGCTAGCCGAGGATGGGCTTATATCATGTCCGCGACTGGTTACAAGCGCATTCTTGTGAAGCAGCGTCCTCTTGTTTCCCAGCAATGAGCCAGAGGCATACCTAGCATAGATAACTGGATTTCGAAATCAGATATTGGGTTATAAGGAGTACCCAGGAGCACATATTGACTCACATCAAAATTTAATAACGATGAACTGTAGATTGAAGTTTAAGAGAATGATATGAAGGAATGAATGTTGAAGGAAGTGGGATACTGAAGCACTGAGGAATGATGAGACACGTCTGAAGTTCGCTAGTGACGTGGGTACTGTGATACGGAGTATCACAGTAGACAGTTCAGTTGAAGAAGAGTGGAAATCTCTAAAAAAGGCAATATCAAATGTTGGAATGTCAGACACAGATAAAATGAAGGACGTTTTCGTAACATAGTAACTACTTCAACTGATCGACAAAAGAAAGAAGTACAAAAATGTACAGTGAAAGAAAGGAATATAGCAAAGTAAATTACTGTGGAATGAAGGCAGCCAAGTCGAGATGGCTGCAGGAAAACTGTGAACAGACCGGCCGCTGTGACCGAGCTGTTCTAGGCTTTGCAGTCCGGAACCGCGCTGCTGCTGCGGTCGTAAGTTCGAATCCTTCCTCGGATATAGATGTTATGATGTATTTAGGTTAGTAAAGTGTAAGTAGTTCTAAGTCTAAGGGACCGATGACCTCAGATGTTAAGTCCCATAGTGCTTGGAGCCTTTTTTTTTTTTTTTCAACTGTGAACAAATCGATAAGGAAATGTTCGTCGGAAGGACTGACACAGCTTATATAAAAGCAAAGTTGATACACTAAGGGTGCAAGGGGAATTTCACTGTTAAACGCTGAGGAAAAAGCAGGTAGGTGGAAAGAGTATATGATGGCCGCTATGAGAGGGAGGGCTTTTCTGAATACTTGGCAGCAGAATAATCTGGGGTCAATAAAGAAGCCGTAGAGAATAAAGTATCAGAGTCAGGAGATTAAAAAGCTCTGGGAGACTTGAGATCAAATAAAGCTGGAGTGATAGATATTATTACATCGGAATTGCTAAAATAATAGAGGGAAGTGGCAGCCAAACGTCTATTCAAGTTGATATGTAGAATCTATGAGTTGAATATCTGTTGGCTTTAGGAAGGTTAAAGGCACCAGAGACGCAGTCCACACGTTGCGGTTGATAGTAGAAGCAAGACTGAAAAAAAAACAAGACACGTTCATAGAATTTGTGGACCTGAGAAAGCGTTCGACAAAGTCATATGGTGCAAGATGTTCGAAATTCTGAGAAAAATATGGATAATTGGTAGGGAAATATGGATAATATAATATATGTACAAGAACCAAGAGGGAACAGTAAGATTGGAAGACCAAGAACGAAGTGTTCGAATTAAAAAGGGTGCAATACATGGACGCAATGTTTCGCTCTTACTGTTCAATCTATACATCCAAGAAGCAAGGACGCAAATAAAAGAAAGAATCAAGAGTCTGGTTAAAATTCAGGGTGTAGGATTATCAGAGATAAGATTGGCAGATGACATTGCTATCCTCAGTGAAAGTGAAAAAGAATTACGAGATCTATTTTGATGGACTGAACAGTCTAATCAGTACGGAATATGGGTTGAGGGTAAACTGGAAAAACAGAAATGTAACGAAACAGAAACGATAATAGCAAGAAGCTCAACATCAAAATTGGTGGTCACGAAACAAGCGGAATTAAGGAATTCTGATACCTTTTAAATAAAATAAAGCATGACGAACGAAGCAAGAAGGACACTAAAAGTAGACTAGCACAGGCAAACACAGGCCTTAATTTGCGGAAAAGTTTTCTGAGAATGTATGAGAGCACGGAATTACATTGTAGTTAATCATGGACAGAGGGAAAATCGGAGCTGAAGAGAATCGATGCGTTTGAGATGTGGTGCTACCGAAGTATGACAAAAACCAGGGTGACTGATAACATAAGGATTGAGGGGGTTCTTCCAGAATCAACTAAAAAGGAACATATGGAAGACCCTCACAAGGAGAAAGACAGCATCATGGGACAAGTGTTAAGGCGTAAGGGAATAACCATCACGGCTCTAGAGGGAGCTGTAGAAGGTAAAAATTGTAGGATAAGACGGAGATTGGGGTACATCCAGCAAATAATTGAGGACGTAGGGTGGAAACGTTACTCTTAAATGAAGATGGTGCAGGGGAGGATTTGCTGGCGGGTCGTATCAGCTCCGTAAGGACCCGCTAGCCACGTGTTGCATTTTATTTGTGGCTGAGGAGGGATCCACAAAGACTGGGGCCGAACATTCCTACATTAAACACGTGTTGGCAGGTGCAGATCTGCCAGCAATCATGCAAGCAAATCATCACGTTCGCGTCAGTGTAAAGGTATAGACATGTTTTGGTGAAAGAATCATGCGACCATACACTTTGCTGGAGAAATCAGCAGTTGCTGCATATCACAAATTTCTGTGGAACGAAGTACTCTGAATGTTACCCATGCCGAAAGACAAGGTAAGTAGCACCATCACGTTTTCTACACCTCGTATAACTATGTCTAATGCAAAAGTTTAATGAGCAATAGATTGGTCGAGCAGTTCCAGTGGCATAGCCTCCCCAAAAGAGATGACAAAAACACACGTTACATTCCATATGGCCTCTGCATTGTGGCTTAGCCCGCCTGTGACACTGTCGGAGAGGGGGGAGGGGGGGTGTTGGAACAGGGTGTCACTGCCTGCACTAGACACAAGCTAGCTGTCCATTCTTTTCCCCAGGGCAACCTTTCTGAATCTCCTGTAAGACAGGAGCCTACACCTTCTCCAACTCTGAAGGGGCGCACTTGAAATGTTCTTGAAATCTTGGTTAGTAATACCACTTTCGTACAGGGTGGTAACGATGGTGAGGATGACGGACCGGAGGAGGAACAACCAGTAAAGAAACAAGAGTGCATTCTCCACCACTGGCAGAGTGACTAATATAAAGCATTTTAAAAATTACGGTTACATACATTTAATAGCTTATACGGAATAGTGGCACATATTGCACATAGAATACTTGAATACCATGAAATTGAAACGTATTGTGCCCTTTCAGCTTATCCCAGGGAGTCCGTGGGGCCATCCATCTTGGAGGCTGATTTGCACATTCTTGGCCACGACTAATTGGACAGTGTTCTCCTCAATTAGGGACGGAGTTCGTGCTTTAAACCCTGCCAGATATAACTGTTGCTGTTCAGTTTGCTCCTGTATGTAACAGTCCATGTCCGATTTTGCAACCATGGACCTCAAAATAATTACATTTGGCGTCTGGGCACTACACACTGCGCGACAACCTAGCAGTCAGATTGTGGACACCTTGACAGGTGTAGCCACACATGCGGTTATCTACATAGTACACAATGGAGAGTTACATTTGAAAACCTTCATTTTGCCACCAACACGCCGGTAATTGCGTTCATGAACCCTGTAACCTCCCAGCAAATATGAAAGAAAATAATTAATTAAATGTAAATGGACATCGCGCTAAACGAAACCTCCCAGCAGAAATAAAAGAAAAGTCAATGATAATGAAAACGAGCCAAATATTTGGTCCCCACAAAAATTATAGAATAATAATGACCCAAATGTAAACTCGACACAAAAATTGAGAAATGAAATTTAATCATTAAACCCACAATAATAGGGCAGCATCGCTGACCTTAGGCCCTGTGCAATAATTAATCTGATAAATTGATTCTGGGAGGAAAAGCATAGGAAATATTGTTTCAATTGGAATGATTCTTTTCTTAAAAACGATTGCTTTGAAAACAAAATTATTATTGGGGCATTTCTTGAACAAATTAATTACAATTAACATACATTACATTATCAGATGTGCGCAATGCTGCTTCATTACCTTATTTAACAATATACCTCGTCCCGAACCTTGGCCAGAGACCCATGTCGTAGCCCGCCGACTCCACACACACCACTCCGACTGAGTACAACTCGCAACAGCTCTCTCGCGCGGTCAAGCGCAGACTAGACACGATAAATAACTCTCTGGTCAGAGATTCTGTCATGCCTCGCCATCGCTGGTACTGAATACATACGCGTTTCAACCCATATCATTCCGACACTTTTGTGACTTCTGTATCATGATCGTGTCAGTCCGCCCAGCGGAACCACATCTATACGTAGATCCATTCCCGCTGTAATGCTTCAGCTTCGAAGCGGAGTTTCAACAACTTGAAACGTTTCTTCGATTCGAGACTCATTCAGTAATAATGTATAATCAAATATTCGTATTTTTTGCATATTATGTTCGTATAAGTCTGGTATGTGCGAGAAGGGAGAGACTTTTACATTTTTTGTAAAGATTTTTTCACTTCTCATGCATATTCTTGCTAGTGTGTTGGTCAAAGATTGTACTGGACAAGCGAGGGTCGAAGTGAGAATAATCTGTGACCGATCCCAAGTGGTTTCTCTAAGCTATTCCGGTAAAGAGCTAGTGGAAACTGGTAAACAAAGGAGCCACTAGCTCACACACTTCTGTGGAAGATTGCGCTTATAATTGTTCGACACTTTGAAGTAACTGAGTGATATTTGGGGTTCCACTAATCTTGCGCGCTAGCTGCTTTCATCTAGTACTTTCCCCTCTTTGGGGAAGTGTGAGGGGGAGTTTGTAGCCTTTCGGCTTTTACTCCCCTGTGTACTTGTGTGTGTGATTATTTCTGTATTTTTTTTTTTTTTTTTTTTTTGGTGTCTGTGAACTGTGATGATTGTTCTGTGTGAGTCTGGTACTTGCCTGAGGTTTGGCGAGATAATTGTAGTAATTTGGGTAGGAGCAGGATTTGGGAATGGATATTGGGATTTTTCTCTTCGACTTAGTCGTAGAAGATCGTCATGGGGCGGTTGTGTTTATCGCGGGACATGTCGTACCGACCTAGGGAGTGGATGAGGGCGTTTCCCGACCTGGAAGTACCTTCATAGAAGGCCCTTGCCAGGTCTTGAAAACGCTCTCTCAGGAGTGGGATTTCCGCAGTGGCATGCAAATCGTCGATAGGGAATCCAAGGGGTAAACGCAGTGCCCTCCTGAGGGCGCGGTTCTGCAGCCTCTGGAGTTTGTCCAGGTGCTGCTTCGCCGCGTATCGCAAGACAGGACACGCGTATTCCATGACTGGCCGGATCAGGGCCTGGTATACGTTCACTCCTACTGAGCAGGAAAGGGAGCTGGATGAGTTGAGGATTGGGTACAGGATGGACATTCTGGCGCAGACCTTCCTATGGACCTCGTCTATGTGGGGTTTCCACGTAAGACGAGAGTCCAAAGTTACGCCAAGATACTTGGCGGTTCTGCGCCAGGGGAGTTGGGTTCCGTTTAGGTGAAGGTGGAGGGGGGGTCGTTGAGGAGGTTCGCGCCTTCCGAGCCTACGTGTGATCAGCATCGCCTGCATCTTTTCAGAATTGATGGTGATTCGCCAGCGACGGGCCCAAGTTTCTGTGTCATCTAAAACCCTTTGTAGCCTACGGATGACCAGGTCCTTGTTCGCGTTTCTTGTGTAGAAGGCTGTATCGTCAGCGTACTGTACAGTGTGCACCAGGGGGGCCGTTGGTGTGTCCGCAGTGTACAGACTGTACAAAACGGGCCCCAGGACCGATCCCTGTGGCACCCCAGCACGAATACGCCTTCTGGTGGAGGTGGCAGTTTCTACTTTGACAGAGAAAGTTCTGTTCGAGAGATAGCTTTTGATCCGTTTAACTATACTCCCGGGGAACCCTTGGGTGTACAACTTGTAGAGTAGCCCTCTATGCCATACTGAGTCAAAGGCCTTGGCTACGTCTAGTAGCACTATCCCGCAGTAGCCTCTGCGGTTGAAGCCCTCTGTGGCTGCTTCAACCACTCTCATGATCTGTTGTGGGGCAGAGTGGTTCTGCCGGAATCCGAATTGGAAATCCGGCAGAATTTGCTCTCTGGTGATATGTTCTTGTATGGGTCTTAGCAGTAGGCGCTCGTAGATCTTGCTGAGAGTTGGCAAGAGGCTAATCGGCTAGTGCTGCGGGAACAGAGGGTCTTTCCCTGGTTTGTGTATTGCGACCACTTCCGCGTGTTTCCAGCAAGCTGGGAACTCGCAGGTACGAGTAATCTCGTTGAAGACGTTCGCGAGGTGTTCGATCGCCGTGGGTGGGAGGTTTTTGACCAACTGGTTGGTGACATTCTCATGTCCTGGAGCCTTTTTGGAGGGGAGGTACCTAATTGCTTTTGCCACGTCTTCGGGGGCAAAAACTGTGGGTTCGTCTTCTGGGTCCTCCTCAGCATTGAGGAAGACAGCCAGTTGACGACGGACCACTCTTTCATGCTCATCATCCTGGGGTTCAGTGCGCGCTAGAGTGATATTTAACTGTACTGTTGCTTTTGTCATTATAAAAAAAAGAAAAAAAAGGTTCAAATAGCTCTGAGCACTATGGGACTTAACATCTGAGGTCATCAGTCCCCTAGAACTTAGAACTACTTAAACCTAACTAACCTAAGGACGACACACACATCCATGCCCAAGGCAGGATTCGAACCTGCGACCTTAGCGGTCGCGCGGTTCCTGACTGAAGCGCCTAGAACCGCTCGGCCACTCCGGCCGGCTTTTGTCATTTCAGATCTCCCATCACATTTACTGCTTGTGCCAAACTTAGTAACCTGATTAATGAAGTTAACTAGAATCTTTATGAGTGACGCTTCTCCTGGGCCCATGTGGTCCTCATCCAACCAGTTATTTATCACCACTATCTTTGCTTACTCATCATTAAAATTCTATGCCTTGCAATATTTTACACTAGGTTATTTTTCTATGAGTAATGGCTCTCGCCTGCCGGTGTGGCCAAGCGGTTAAAGGCGCTTCAGTCTGGAACCGCGCGACCGCTACGGTCGCAGGTTCGAATCCTGCCTCGGGCCTGGATGTGTGTGATGTCCTTAGGTTAGTTAGGTTTAAGTAGTTCTAAGTTCTAGTGGACTGATGACATCAGATGTTAAGTCCCATAGTGCTCAGAGCCATTTGAACCAATGGCTCGCGCCAGGTTCCCTTGTATCAATTCAAATGCCGTTAGTGTGGCCGCTTCTCGACCACACATTTCGTAAGCGATTAGAAATTTTCTATATTGGAACATGTGGTAGGCTTGTAACGCTTTAGAGAACAACAACTTATCTTTGTAAATGTAAGGTTTCCCATATTGTAAGGTCCCTAGTGACCTCTAATGCCTTTGTCTTACTAGGCAGTGATTAATGAAGTTTGCAATCCTGCGATTTTTGTAAAAGACGCTTGCTCTCTCCCATCGTGTGGGATTTTATAGCAGTTTAAATGAACCTTGTTACGCTTGTATTTGATTAACTGTGGGAAAGTCAATCCTTTGTATCATACATTTATGCAAAATACGACGGAGTGTTTGGAGACTCGTTTTATAGAGTTACCTGTATACGTTATGTTAGATAGTCTCCTGTGTTATCCATTCTCTTCCTCAGTATATACAAACGAATGTTGACTTCGCGAATTTGTTTCAAGTGTAAAATTTTTCTTATTTCAGAATATCTTTGTCCTGGTGCGTATTATATGCAACGTATGATGAAATGTCTGCATTCTGCTCAGTTTAATACGATTCTAATTCTGGTGGGTGGAAATAATGCACTCGCATTTTGCTGTTCTCTCTGTCGAAAAAGTTATATCTTGCACTTGTTTATCACATTCACAACTTCTTTTTTTTTTTAATGCACATTCTGTCTTAAGATTAATATATTATTTCGGCCGGAGAATAAGTGAGATTATTCAGATTAGAAGATGCAAATTCCTGGAAATCACATAATCACATGGTAAGGAAAAATCTCAACTTTTGCACAACCCCTTATTGAGAGATATAGGAGTGCATAACTTTTCGTTCAGCTTTCTGTTCCAGGGTGAAGAAGGTAACGAACGAGATTACAGATATGTGGCAAATTGTCCTCTAACTGCACAGGGCTATCCTAACAGGTGTTCTGCACTGATAGCTTCTCAACTGTAATCAAACGATGTGAATGTGTATTTTTTCACCAAGTTTACACAAGCCTTAATTTTTTTTAAAACATGATTTTGATTTGGCAAAATGTTTTGCGCATATATTTGTTGTTACTCACATTTTGCTGTGGCTGACCCTTCATGTTTTATGTTCTGAGGCCACTGCACACACATATTAATCTACTTTGTGTAATTTCGGTTTTTCAAACACCTTTTGGCTTCGCATAACGTGGTGAGCACTATGTTGTATGTTCTAATCCTCGTCGGCGTTCGTTCCCGATAGAGTTTGGCATCGAATTTGATGTTTCAGATACGTTTAGATACATGCCAGTAAAGGAAATAGAATGATTTGATATTGAGCAGTCAGAATCGTTATCCAGACGGCATATTTAGTTGCAGAACAGTAAATTAATTCCGTTGAGTGTCATAATGTTTCCTTCTCTGCATTTTAGTTGGCTTTACACATTAATCATTTGATGGATAAAATTGTTTCCCTTGTACTGGATTAATCAGTATCAGTCGGATGCGCTTAAATATTCCATTTTCAGAAGACCTACTTCCAATATAAAAAAACATCCAGCATTAAATCAAATAATTTTCATACTTAGTGCAGTAAGTGAGAGCTCTTACGCCCAAGCGGGTTAGTTGGCAGTCGCTTTCCGAGCCGATCACAGAGCAGGTTCCACTACCCGTTTGTATTACTGGCGCCAGTCGTGCACGTCGCAGCTCATTATTAGCGGTCTTTGCACGCTGCTCTGGTGCAGAATATCAATTTTGCAGTATTTCTTCTTACCACTGCCGACGATTGACCATTAGTATATACTATAATAAATATAATTCGCAGCTGTCGGACGGTAGATGATTAGAATGAACTAGTCATTGCTTAAGCAACTTACAAAATATCAAAGCCTGAAAAAAAATGTAGAATGCATAAAACTGTATTTGCAGCACTTGTATCTTTCCGTGTACGCAGTTAAAATTATTGGTTATAGCTTCCACCTTTTATTCAAAAACGCTGTTTTTTTTATTACCCAGATACGTTTCCCCATCTTTGTGCCGTCCTAAGTGGATCTCGTTTACTGAAAACTGTAAAAAGTAAACATATTTTAGGCCATAACTGATCTAACAAAGTGAAGCATAAAGACAGTTTTTGTTCGTACCGTCATTTTACATAATATGGCTTTGCAGGACCGTCCGAATGGTGTTCTGCACTGATAGCTTGTCAACTGCAAATGAAACGATGTGAATGTGTATTTTTTCACCTAGTTTACACAATCCTTCATTTTTTAAAAACATGATTTTGATTTGGCAAAATGTTTTGCGTATATATTTGTTATAACTCACGTTTTGCTGTGGCTGACCCTTCTTGTTTTGTGTTCTGAGGCCACTGCACACACATATTAATGTACTTTTTGTAATTTCGGTTTTTCAAACACCTTTTGACTTCGCAAAACGGGGTGAGCAATATGTTGTATGTTTTAATCCTCGTCGGCACTCGTTCCCGGTAGAGTTTGGCACCGAATTTGAATTTTGTTTACTTTTATCTCTCTCTCTCTCTCTCTCTCTCTCTCCCCTTGTTTGTGTGGAGTTTGTGTGTGTGTGTGTGTGTGTGTGTGTGTGTGTGTGCGTGTGTGTGTGTGTGTGTGTGAAAACCTTTAGCTATTTGTGTTGCCTTTTCTGTAGAGCTCCTTTAATGTATTAAATAAGGTGCCTTAACAGAGTGTAGTGTTTTTATTTAAAACTTGTTTGCCTTCTGCTCGTGCCTTCTGTATGTGGAAGTTTTCTTCTATTGTTAGTTTGCGTATAGGTTATGGATGGATTTCAGTATTTTTAAATCTCTTGCCATTGTGGTTGGGTGATAGTTAAGGGCTACTAGGTGGTCACCAAACGTGCTATGGGTGATGTTACTTTTTGGGGCTGTGAGGTGTTCTAAGTATCCTGTTTTAAAGGTCCTGCACGTTTCTCCAATGTATACTGATTGCCAAATGTTGCATGTGACTTCATATATCCCTGATCAGCTGAATTTATCTGTGGGTGTCTATGATGTTCTGAATATTTTCTGTGTAGTGGTGTCTGTACTGTATCCTATTTGAAGTTCCTGTTTCTTCAATATGTTGCCTATTCTGTAGACAATTTTGTTATTGTAGGTGAATATGTGCCATTTCGTTTTGTGTGTGTGTGTGTGTGTGTGTGTGTGTGTGTGTGTGTGTGTGTGTGGTACTGTTGTGTTTTGTAAGTGGCCATTGTTTGTATGTTATGTTGTTCTGTGTTGTGTAAGGTTTTGTTTACGTGTCGTGTGTTTGTTTCTTTTCATTTAATTTCTGTGACATATAGGACTTGTGAACCGTTTCCCTCTGCTGTTTGTTTCATTGTGTTTAGCTCCTGTGCGTAGTTCTGTTTCCTTGTGGGTGTGCTGTTCAATTTGTGGAAAATTAATCTGGAGCTTACTTGCTTGTGTACCGCCAGGTGGTTTGATAGATTGTGAATGGTAATGCTTGGGGTTATCGATTTCCTGAATACCCTGAAGTCATGGGCGTTGATTGTCTTTCGTATGGTGACTGCCAGAAAACATAGCGTGTTGTCTGTTTCTAATGTGATGCGAACTTTTGGGTGTAAGTTGTTTATTTCGTTTGTAGCTTATCTACATGTGTGTGTGGCTCATCAATCAGGCATATTGTGTCATCGACGTAATGGTACCAGTATATAACGTTGTATTTTTTTGTTTTATTATGTGTGTGAAGATCCCGTTATCTTGGTTATTCATCGATATGTTGACTATGAGGCCACTAATTGGTGATCCAATTGGCAGATCTTCATGTTGGGAATAAAATTCTTGTTGAGCTTAAAGTAATTTTGTGCTTTTATGACCTTGAGTATGGTTGCCATTTCATTAATGTGTGAGTCTGGTGTGTTCCCCCATTGTTTTAGTTTTTGTATGATGATGTTGATTGTTTCATTTACTGGAATTCAGATGTCTATTGAAGTGACATCAAATGATATGAGGCTTGCTGTGTCTGGTGTGTCTATGTTCTTGATTCTCCCTACTAGCTCCATTGGGTTTTCTAGGTTCCTGTTGTTTCCAAAAGTGTATATGCAACACTTGCCCATCAGTATACGTAGGACAAACGTGCAGGAACTTTAAAACAAGACACTCAGAAAAGCCTCAGATCACAAAAAATAACGCCACCCACAGCGAATTTGCTGATCACCTAATAGCCCAACTCCCAACTAGAGCAAGAGATTTAAAAATACCGAAATCCAGCCATAACCTATACCACAAATTAACAAAAGAAGAGAAATTCCACGTACAGAAGGCAACAGCAGAGGGCAAACAAGGGTTAAATTAAGACGCTGCACTCTGTTAAGGCATATTTTTTATCACGTTAAAGGAGCTGCACAGAAAAGGCAACACAAAGAGCTAAAGGAGCTTACACACACACACACACACACACACACACAAAGAGAGAGATAAAAGTAAACGAAATGCAAATTTGGCGTGAAACTCTCTCGGGAACGAACGTCGACGAGATTAGATCACAGCTGCATAGTGCTCACCGTGCTTTGCAAAGTGAAAAGGCGTGTGAGGAAACCGAAATTACACAAAGTACAATACTGGCCATTAAAATTGATACACCAAGAAGAAATGCAGATGATAAACGGGTATTCATTTGACAAATATATTATACTAGAACTGACATTTGATTACATTTTCACGCAATTTGGGTGCATAGATCCTGAGAAATCAGTACCCAGAACAACCACCTCTGGCCATAATAACGACCTTGATACGCCTGGGCATTGAGTCAAACAGAGCTTGGATGGATGACTTTTAAAAAAAAAAAAATCTCACGAGATAGATAGGGATGCTTCGCAACTTTATACTAAACAATAAAATAAATACAAATAGATAAGAGCAAAAACTAAACGATTTCAAATAAGTCAGACAACTAAGAGAATGAAAAAGAGGGCTAGAGAAAATGCGAGAGTGACCCAGAGACCATCCCAGAGTGACCCAGAGAGCAACCAGAGTGCCACTGAGAGCTGAAACACTAAGAAGAATCGCTTCTCGGCTTTTGGCAAGATCAATGTGTAGTATTGTTTAATATTTAAAAAAAATTACCCACCCACCTCCCCAGGAGTCGGAACTCCTGCAGATACAATCAATCAAATGATATAATCATCATAACTAATTAAATAAACTGCATGGCTGTGATAAAACATGCAGTTGCTTTGAGTAAATTTAAATGCAACAGCTTCATAATATAGACCCACAGAAAGTCGTCAGAACATGAGTTACATGCCTGCAAGTACTGATAAGAGCGGCGCCATATGTCACACTTCCTGCAGATAATTAGCAGTAGCCAAGGCGCGGCAGGAAATTCCCTGGGCGTGGCAGGAAGTACCGCGCTTATTATAAAACATAGCGCCCACTTCTGGTATTTTTAACTGCGGATTGCGCTTAGTTAGAACTATAGCGCGATCCTCCGAGCTCCAGCGGCAGCCAGGCGAACTACATAGCCACTGGCGCTGCATGTAGCTGCAGCAGCTAAGTAAGTGTGCGCCGCCATATTAGTGGGTGACCTTGAACGAGTTTCGCTCGGCCACCGCTAGAGCTCGGAGGATCGCGCTATAGTTCTAACTAAGCGCGATCCGCAGTTAAAAATACCGGAAGTGGGCGCCATGTTTGATTATCAGCGCTGTACTTCCTGCCGCGCCCAGTCAGACGGTGCTTATCAGTGCGAACTTCCGCAGTACAGCAGCTGCACGCTCATTCGACTCGAGGCAGCCGCACTGAGCACACAGCCACGCTGTGCAGGAGGAGAAGATATGGAAGAAGATCAAGAATGCCTGTGTACAAGACTGTGGATACATTTACTCTTACTCCTAATAATGTATCACAAGAAGAGCTACTAAATGGACCTATAACTTTTGTAGGATCTAAGATTAATTTTTCTTGTACAACTACAGAGGTTGTTGTATTAAACAATACTACACATTGAAACTTCCTGGCAGATTAAAACTGTGTGCCCGACCGAGACTCGAACTCGGGACCTTTGCCTTTCGCGGGCAAGTGCTCTACCAACTGAGCTACCGAAGCACGACTCACGGCCGGTACTCACAGCTTTACTTCTGCCAGTACCTCGTCTCCCACCGGCCGTGAGTCGTGCTTCGGTAGCTCAGTTGGTAGAGCACTTGCCCGCGAAAGGCAAAGGTCCCGAGTTCGAGTCTCGGTCGGGCACACAGTTTTAATCTGCCAGGAAGTTTCATATCAGCGCACACTCCGCTGCAGAGTGAAAATCTCATTCTGGAAATACTACACATTGATCTTGCCAAAAACCGAGAAGCGATTCTTCTTAGTGTTTCAGCTCTCAGGGGCACTCTGGGATGGTCCCTGGGTCACTCTGGGATGGTCTCTGGGTCACTCTCGCATTTTCTTTAGCCCTCTTTTTCATTCTCTTCAACACGATACCGCAGTTCATCAAGAGTAATGACTGGCGTATTGTGACGAGCCAGTTGCTTGGCCGCTATTGGCCAGACGTTTTCAGTTGGAGAGAGATCTGGAGAATGTGCTGGCCAGGGCAGCAGTCGAACATTTTCTGTTTCCAGAAAGGCCTGTACAGGACCTGCAACATGCGGTCGTGCATTATCCTGCTGAAATGTAGGGTTTCGCAGGGACCGAATGAAGGATAGAGCCACGGGTCGTAACACATCTGAAATGTAACGTCCACTGTTCAAAGTGCCGTCAATGCGAACAAGAGGTGACCGAGACGTGTAACCAATGGCACCCATACCATCATGCCGGGTGATTCGCCAGTATGGCGATGACGAATACATGCTTCCAATGTGCGTTCAGCGCGATGTCGCCAAACACGGATGCGACCATCATGATGCTGTAAACAGAATCTTTATTCATCCGAAAAAATGACGCTTTGCCATTCGTGCAGCCAGGTTCGTCGTTGAGTACACCATCACAGGCGCTCCTGTCTGTGATGCAGTGTCAAGGGTAACCTTACCCATGGTCTCCGAGCTCATAGTCCATGCTGCTGCAAACGTCGTCGAACTGTTCGTGCAGATGGTTGTCGTCTTGCAAACGTCCCCATCTGTTGACTCAGGGATCGAGATGTGGCTGCACGATCAGTTACAGCCATGCAGATAAAATGGCTGTGATCTCGACTGCTAGTGATACGAGGCCATTGGGATCCAGCACGGCGTTCCGTATTACCCTCCTGAACCCACCGATTCCATATTCTGCTAACAGTCATTGGATCTCGACCAATGCGAGCAGCAATGTCGCGATACGATAAACCGCAATCGCGATATGCTACAATCCGGCCTTTATCAAAGCCAGAAACTTGATGGTACGCATTTCTCTTTCTTACACGAGGCATCACAACGACGTTTCACCAGGCAACGCCAGTGAACTGCTGTTTGTGTATGAGAAATCGGTTGGAAACTTTCCTCATGTCAGCACGTTGTAGGTGTCGTCACCGGCGCCAACCTTGTGTGAATGCTCTGAAAATCTAATCATTTGCATATCACAGCATCTTCTTCCTGTCGGTTAAATTTCGCATCTGTAGCACATCATCTTCGTGGTGTAGCAATTTTAATGGCCAGTAGTGTATATTAATATGTACCTTTGATTGTGTTACTATACAAAATCATTAACCTGGCTCCAGGGAGGTATGGCCCCCTTCCCTATTCCTCTACTAGGGTAATTCCTGTCTGGCGCTTCCACGTCGCAGGGGTGGGCATCCTACACTCCAGTAGGCTGGAGTGATAGGATGAATGAGTTCAGGCAGGGACCCAATCCCATGGGGTATAAAACGGAACCCATGCCCAAGGTTACAGGTGAAGACCTTAATGGCAACAACGGCAGAGAAGAAAGACTTTGGAACGGCGAAGCTGGCAGATAAGGCAACCCTCCTTTCTGGGGATTAAATGGGAAGGGAACCACTTCCTTGTGGTGGAGGAGAAACTCCAAAGGCTAAGGGAGACAATTCCAACAGAAAATCCATTCTTGCTATAGACCTAGAAAGCCATTAGGAAAGTCTCCATATACTGCCTTCAAAACACAGATGAACCTCGAAACGAACCACTCAGGATTTGACCCTACTGCTTTTTCAAGTACTGGTGCGAATGATGGGAGGCCTGATGATATTCATCAGTACAAGAAGATGAAACCAAATGGACTAAAAAATAACCTAAATATTGGCACCCTTAATATATTAACCCTCAGTGGAAAAATGGAAGAAATGACAAATGTACTAACAGAGAGAAAGTTAGATATTTTGGGATTAAGCGAAACGAAGTGGAAGGGAAAAAGTGAGAAGAATTTGAGAGGAGGAGGAAAACTGTACTGGAGTGGGAATAACTGGTTAGGAAGAAATGGAGTGGCAGTGATGGTGAATAAGAATGTACAAAACTGTATTGAAAGTGTGAGATATATGTCAGACAGGGTCATAATATTAAACCTGAGATTTCAGAAAGAAACACTAAAAGTTATCCAGATTTATGCACATCCAGTGGGATGCAACGAAGAAGAGAAGATGGTCTTTGAATATTAGTTAGAGAACCACATAGAGTGTGCTAATATAGTGATGGGAGATTTTAATGCACAGGTAGGCAAACACAGAAAGATATTTGAGCAAGTACTGGGACGTTTTGGATATGGAGGTAGAAATGAAGTAGGGGAAAGACTCCTGGATTTGTGCCAGAGGAATGGAATGAAAATAGCAAACAGTTGGTTTATGAAGGGAGAAAGTCATGCTATCACCAGATACAGTTGGGATGGAAGAACCAAGAATGTAATTGATTATATTCTAGTAGACTGGGAATGGGGAGAGAAAGTAACAAATGCGAAGTAATTCCAAGTGTGACTGTAGATGGAGACCATAAATTACTGGTGGGACAATGGAAAATGAATCAGAGTATGAAAAATAGAAAACAGAAGAAAGTGATGAGGATATAGGATTGGAAATTGAAGGAAAGTGGAAGTGCTGAGAAGTGCAGAGAATTAATCACACAAAAATTTCCAAAAGATGTTTTCTGCCATGTAGAAAAAGAATGGAGTTTATTCAAAGATATTTAGTCAAAGCAGTACAAAAAGCATGTGGCAGAACATCTGAAAACGAAAAGTCAGACAGTCAATTTGGTGGGGTGATACCACAGTTAGAAGACAAAATGGAGCATGGAGAAAGTGGTGGAAAACAACAAATGGTGAGGACCATAAAAGATATATATAGAGGGAAAGAAGAAGTGTAAAGAAATAGTGAAACAGCAAAGAAAAAGTCATGGAAATAGTTTAAAAAAAATTTTAAGAAGATGTGAAGAGCAATAAGAAAGTGTTTTATAAAATGATGAAAAATAAAAGGAAGGCTTCTGAACTACTAGTAAAGATGGAAATAGAGGATGGTACTGTGATTGAAGATCCAGGGAATATAAAAGATCCCTGGAGAGAACATTTTAAGAAACTGTTGAACTCTGAGGAGCAGGTACACGAAGGAACAACAAGTAATGGAGAAACTGAGAGAAGTTGGGAATCAGAATTAGGACAAATTACACGGGAGAAAATGGAAATAACTGCGAAAAAAATGAATGGGGGGAAAGCCCCAGGACCTGATGAAGTATCAGTTGACATGATAAGAGCAGCAAGTCCAGTGGGAATGCACTGGCTGTATAGAGTACAATCAACTGTTTGGAGAAAGAGTACAACACCTGACGATTGGAGAGGAGGAGACATTGTTCCCATCATCAAAAAAGGCAATAAAAGACTTTGTAAAAACTACAGAGGAATAGCGCTTATGAGTCATACAGCGAAGATATTTGAAAGAATTATACTAAATCGAATAGGTGAATAGATAGAAAAGGAGCTGAGTGAAGAACAACATGGGTTTAGGAAAGGAAGAAGCACGATCGACCTGATATTTTCTATTGGTCAACTGATGGAAAAAAGGGTGATAATGGTTTTCATAGACATAGAAAAGGCATATGACTCAGTTAACAGGGAAAGACTCTCGGAAGAAATGAAGAAGATACTTATAGAAGGTGGATACATTAACGTAATAAAGACAATATACAGAGGACACAATTGTGGAAATAGAACACCATTGTGGAACTCTGAATACTTTGAAATAAGACAAGGACTTAGACAATTAAGTATTAAGTATCTCCTGCTCTTTTTTATGTTGTGATGGAGGGAATGAATAGGGCAGTTGAAGATATAGTAAAAGAAAAAGACAAAAAGATGATTTTTGCAGATGATATGGTAATATGTGGCGATAAAGAGGTAGATGTACAGTTACAACTTGATGCGTGGAAGGGAATAATGAGAAGGTATGGATTAAAAATAGATAAAGATAAGAGTGAAGCAATGGTATTTGCAAGAGACAAAGGGATCAACGGGAATATTACTTTGATTGGAAAACCCCTCAAAGTGGTACACACTTTCACTTATTTAGGGAGTGAAATATCTAGTGTTGGAAGAATAACCAATGAAATTAAGGGAGGCTACAGAAGGGGGACATTTCTACCAAACAATAAACCACCTGATTTGGAACAAGGAAGTTTCATAAAAAGCAAAACTCTTTATGTATAAGAGTTATTACTTCCCTACTGCCACCTATGAAGGAGAAACATAGACAATGACAGAAAGGGACTGGAACAGACTGTAAGCAGGGGAAATGAAATTTCTCAGAGCAGTTAAGGGAAAAACAAGAATGGATAGTGTAAGGAATTTAGATATTATAAAAGATCTTAAACAAGAAAGTATGAAAGAAGAAAGATGGTACTGGCATGTTAAGGGGATGCGTGGGTAGAGGCTCCCCAAAATTATGGATGAACTAAATATGGATGGAAAAAGACCTATAGGGCTCCCAAGAACACGGTGGAGAACGGGAGTGATACTAACTGTGGAAAGACAGGTGACCCGGCAGCAAGAGGAAGAAGAAAAGTGGTGAGAGGACCGAGCCAGCTGCAGAGGACTCGTCACCACCCAGACTCGCACTAGCAGGAGCAGGATCCGGATATAGATAGATATTAATATGTGTGTGCAGTGCCCTCAGAATGCCAAAGAAGAAGGGTCAGTCGCAACAAAATGTCAGTAATGACAAATGTATACGCAAAACGTTTTGCCAAACCAAAATCACGTTTTTGAAAAATCAAGGCATGTGCTAACTCACTGAAAAAATGCACATTTACTTCGTTTGGTTTGCAGTTGACAAGATATCAGACGATCCATACAGACGGTCCTACAAAGCCACATAATATAAAATCGCAGTAACAAAAACGAACAAAAACTGTCTTTAGGCCTCACTGTAGATCAGTTACAGCCTAAAAGATGTTCACTTTTTGCAGTTTTCAATGAACGAAGCTCACTGATGATGGCACAGAGATGGGAAAACAAGTTAGGGTAATAAGAAAAATCAGTGTTCTTGCATAACAGGCAGAACCTATATCCAATATATAAAATTGATTTTGATGCCTTACTACCAAATAAGATGGTACAAAGAAGCTATAAACGCCCATGAAAAGAACGGTGACGTTTCCTCACCTATCCTAATAGGGTCTAGCTGTGTAGAACCTGCACACACAACGTTGTTCTCAGCTCATTCGAGAAATCAAATTGTTTGTCAAATCTGTGCATTTGAAGAAATTTATTTTTCTATGTGACTTCCTAGGCTTTCCAGGCGTAATTAAGTCTTGAAATTATTGACGGATTTTCTGTTGGATCCTAAAATCAACTTCATTCAATATTTCTGCTGCTGCTGAGCCCAGCTGAAACCTGATGCTAAGACTCCAGATCGTCGTCCTATATAGGACTCCTTACCGTATACTGCGCATGCGCCGCCCATCAGCGTTGCTGCCCTCCAAGACTGGAATGCTGGCGCCGCCGTTAGTAGAAAACTATTTTCAAACACGTGCACCGTCCGCAGCAAAGAACGTTCTGCTATGGTATGGGAAAGTACAGGGTTCCACGTCCCGCCGAGAGCAAAAACCGTTTTCTCTATTAATCAGATTGTCCTCCAACCTCTTTATAAACACTGTCCAAAAACCGGAAGTGTTGGCACCTATCACAGTCTCTTCATACCTCATTCCGCATCCCTCATTTAAGCACTGTTCTGCTACGGTCGATTTTTCCGGCTGTTGTATTGTCATGTGACAGCTATGTTCCATGTATCTGTCCTGAACTATGCGAATCTAACGCAAACTGACACGGAATTTTATATATTCCAGGCTTCCTAAACCCCGAATCATCTTTTAGAGAGCCGAGTTGTGCCCTAATCTTGGAAGGTAATTGGAACATACCCTTAGTGTTGAAACCCCTTCAAACTCTTCCAGTCTGAAAGCCGCAGCGTAAGCAATCAAGGCCACAGATCTATGCTCCTCTTCATGCACCTTTGGAGATGGTCCAAATTCCATAACCCGACGAATCTGCTTCTTAGCGTACCCATTTTCCTTAAAAACAGCCATCAAATGGGCTACTTCTTAAGTTAAACTGTCCACTTCGAAAACAGCATATACTCTTCGCATCGGAGTCCTAGGGACGCCATTGCCTTGGTATGATGGTTGGCAACTCTAAGGATGCAGATATCGATCGATGAACACTATGTCCCAGTGTACCATCTTGCTTTTTGTAAACCATAACGTCCAAAAATGGAAGTCTCCCACCACTATCGACCTCTATGGTAAATTAAACGCTTGTATGAAGACAGCTGAAGTGGTTCAAAAATCCGTTGAGAGCGTCAAGTCCATGAGGTCAGACGAAAACGATACCATCTACGCATCTCGAGAAACACGTTGGCTGAAAGCTGAGATCCTCAGTGCCTCTCCATCATTCTGTTCAAAAATGTTGTCGTTATCTGAAAATTACGTGCATGTCAACACTTGGCGACAAAACCTCACCAACTCTTCATCCAATTTTGGGAATGTAGGTCTCACTGGAGGCGTGCCAGAGATAAGTCCCTGCAGTCGCGCCATCCTCTGTGTCCTCGGTGGCTCAGATGGGTCTGCCACGTAAGCAGGAGATCCCAGGTTCGAGTCCCGGTTGGGGCACACATTTTCCACTATCCCCGTTGACATATATCAACGCCTGTATGCAGCTGGAGGGATTCATTTCACTGTAATTTCAAACTCAGAGACTGTTCCAGAGCGATTCGTGTAAATAGAGATACCACATCAAAACTCAGTTGTAAATCCAAAGGCCCCTGCCTTAGAGATTTCAATTGCCGAAGAAAAGGCACCGATTTAGAGATATGGTGTTCACATTTGCCAGCATATTGGCTGACAGCAGAAGTAAATGCTTTGCCAGGTTGTATGTGGGTGCACTCAAATTACTAACAGTAGTGCGTAGAGGAACCCCTTGCTTACGCAATCTTTGAGGACCATTCATCCTAGGCGGAACGGCATCACCAGTGTGAAGTTTCTTGCAGCCTTGGCATCAGGTTTCAGCGGATGTCAGCAGCAGCAGTAGCAGCAGTGGCGGAGTTCTCCTGAAGGTAGTGGACAGTTGGACCGCTGAAATATTAAATCAAGTTCATTTAAGCATCCGGCAGATCCGAGGAGACTTCCACAATTTTCCTGTGTTGTTAACCAATGCAGTACCTTAACAGTCATAAAACTTCAAAATATTCCTCAACGTCTCACTATTTGTTGATCAGCATGCATGTACTCATAATAAATAATTTGTAACAACACTAATAAATTTCCCATGTATCTGCAGCGATTAAATTTAATTGCACTAAGAGTCACACCCACCATATCTCTTACTGCTGTGTGTTTTGTCACGTTGGTGTGGTACAAAGAATTTTTGGACTTAGGGCAAACGATACAAATTCAGTATTTTCTCACATCTGCTCGATGTTTGTCGTGGAGGCCATGTAAAGGTCCAAAACTTAATTGATATCTACTCATTTAGTGACACAAATTCTTTGCTTACCGTATTTGAAGTTTATTCATAACATCAACATTGCAACAACTACAATTGATCCTTCTATGGGCAATATTTTGTGACTGAGTACTGGGTCTACAACAACATGCCGATAGGCAGGCGCTTCAGGTGCCACGTGACATCTAAGCTATAGTGAGCAGGACGTCTGCACTGTACACCATAGACTAGCTGCAAGAAGCGGTTCACTGCTTCCAGAAGAGTGACCCTCCAGATAAATGGGGGTCTTACTGGTCTTTTTGTATTTCCTGGCCTTTGTCCAGTACCTTGAGGGGTCGGCACGTTAATCTGGATCTGGCAGTGTTTGTGATATAATGAGGTGACTATATTTCTGGGAGTCAAAGTGTGGCCAGTTTTGTGACTGCTAACAGCTCAGAATACAACTATTTTCTGTAATTCTTATTTATTTGTAAAGCTGTCAACGAAATCAATAGTAGGCATCAAATGATAATAAAGCAGAATTAATCTAAAGCATATAGCTACTATATAATTGCAGTACACTTAAATGTGGCGCTAGTATCTATCAGTTTTGTTTGGTCGTTTGCAGACGATACTCTTATCTCGTATTACAGTACTTCCTTCTCTGGGCAACGGAAAACTTTCCCCTATATTTCGTGCAACGGACATCGTTGTTTGTTCGACCTCTCTTTATTATGAATGGATACCTGTTTAAAAAGGAAATAAATGATAATGCATGAGAGTTTGGTGTGATGGAATTACGGTTTCCTGGAGACAAAAGAGTTGAAGAATTTTCACTGTAATGTTTGGTCAAATAAATAAAGTTATATGTGTTCAAGTGTAACTGGCAGCTGCTCATTTTGGCCCCTTTCCACAATTTCAGCTACCTGTCCTGTCCTGTGGGCTTAGCAGGGCGTCTCAGAAATTTCATGAGAAGATCCCGTCGCAACGAAAAACGTCTTTGTTTTGATGATTGTTACTCTAATTCACGTATCATATCTGTGGCACTACCGCTATCTCCCTTATTTCGCGATAATACAAAACGAGCCGCCGTTCCTTGAACTTTTTCAATATCATCCGTCAGTCCCACCTGATACGGGTCCCACACCGCACAGCTATACTATATTCCGGAATATGGCGGACAAGTGTAGTGTAAGCAGTCTCTTTAGTAGATCTGTTGAACCTTCTAAGTGTTCTGCCCGTGAATCGCAGTCTTTGGTTTGCTCTAACCGCAACATTATCTGTGTGATCGTTCCAGTTTAGGTTATTTGTAACTGTAATCCCTAACTATTAAGTTGAATTTACAGCCTTCAGATTTGTGTGACTTATAGCGTAATCGAAATTTAGCGGATTTCTTTTAGTACTCATGTGAATAACTTCGCATTTTTCTTTGCCACTTTTCGCACAACACAGATATCTTATTTAAATCATTTTACAACTCGTTTTGGTCATCTGATGACTTTACAAAATGGTAAATGACAGCATCATCTGCAAATAATCTAAGAGGGCTACTCAGATTGTCTCCTATGTCGTTAATATAGATCAGGAACAATAGAGGTCTTATAACACTTCCTTGGAGAACGCCGTATATTACTTCTCTTTTACTCGATGACTTTCCGTCTATTACTACGAACTGTGACCTTTCTGACAGGAAATCATGAATCCAGTAACATAACTGAGGCGAAATTCCAAAGGCACACACTTTGGTTAGAAGACGTTTGTGAGGATCGGTATCGAAAAGCTTCTGAAAATCTAAAAGTATGGACTCAGTTTGTCATCCCATGTCGATAGCACTTATTACTTCATGCGATTAAAGAGCTAGTTGTGTTCCGGAAGAACGATATTTTCTGAATCCGTTCTGACTATGTGTCAATAAATCGTTTTCTTCGAGGTACTTCATAATGTTCGAATACAGTATATGTTCCAAACCCTACCGCAAATCGACGTTAGTGATATAGGCCTGTAATTAAGCGGATTACTCCTATTTCCCTTTTTGGGTATTGGTGTGACTTGCGCAACTTTCTAGTCTTTAGGTACGGAACTTTCTGTGAGCGAGCGGTTGTATATAATTGCTAAATATGGAGCTATTGCAACTGCA
The DNA here is from genome assembly GCF_021461395.2 of Schistocerca americana. Taxonomy (NCBI): domain Eukaryota; kingdom Metazoa; phylum Arthropoda; class Insecta; order Orthoptera; family Acrididae; genus Schistocerca; species Schistocerca americana. The sequence goes on along the minus strand of NC_060119.1, from coordinate 955,920,710 downwards.
TAGTCTGAAAGGAACCTGACTAGTATACCATCTGGACCGGAAGCCTTGCCTTTATTAAGTGATTTAAGCTGCTTTGCTACACCGAGGATATCTGCTTCTATGTTTCTCACCTTCGCAGTTGTTCTTCATTGGAATTCGGGAATATTTACTTCGTCTTCTTTGGTGAAGGAGTTTCGGAAAACCATGCTTAATAACTCTGCTTTGGTGGCACTGTCATCAGTGACTTCACCGTTGTTATCGCGCAGTGAAAGTATTGATTGCGTCTTGCCACTGGTATGCTTTATATACGAGCAGTACCTCTTTGAGTTTTCTACTAGATTCCGAGACAGAGTTTCGTTGTGGAGATTATTAGAAGCATCTCGCATTGAAGCACGCACTATATTATGAACTTCTACAAAACTTTGCCAATCTTCGGGATTTTGCCTTCTTATAAATTTGGCATGTTTTTTTCATTGCTGCAGCAACAGCGATATGACCCGTTTTGTGTACCATGGAGGATAAGTACCCTCACTTATTAATTTATGTGGTGTACATCTCTCAATTGCGTCAATAATGTCTCTTTGAAATCTTTCCACATCTTTTCTGCGCTTACGTGATCAGAACGGAAGGAGTGTAGACTGTCTCTTAAAAAGGTGTTAAGAGCATTTTTATCAGCTTTTTTATATAGATGTACTTTTCGTTTCTTTACGATGGTTGTGGGTGTTACGGTATTCAGCCTAGCAGCAACTGCCTTGTGGCCACTAATCCCTGTATTCGTCATGATACTCCCTATTTGTCCAGGATTATTTGTTGCTAAAAGGTCAAGTATGCTTTCGCAAGCATTTACGCTTCGAGTAGGCTCACGAACTAATTGTTCAAAATAATTTTCTGATAAAGCCTTCAGTACAATTTCGGATGACGTTTTATGCCTGCCGCCGGCTTTAAATGTGTAATTTTTCCAGCTTATCGAGGCAGACTGAAGTAGCCACCGACTATAATGGTACGAGTGGGGTACCTATTTGAAATGAGACTCAAGTTTTCTTTGAACTGTTCAGCAACTATATCTTCTGAGCCGGGGGTTTGGTGAAATAGTTTAGTCGGATTGTCAAATATAATCTCTACCCATACTATTCTGCAGGAACTATCTACGTCAATTTCACTACAAGGCAATATACTTCTGACAGCAATAAATACTCCACTACCAACTATATTTAATCTATCCTCTCTTAACACTGTTAGACCTTTTGAAAAAATTTCGGCTTTGGCCAGCTTTCTGTACCTATAACTATTTGAGGTTCAGTGCTTTCTATTAGGGTTTGGAGCTCTGGTTCTTTCCCAACACAGCTAGGACAATTTGCAACTACAATACCGATCGTTTCTACAACTACCTTAAGGTGTTTTACCTACCACCTTTTAGAAAGACGCCCTTTCTGTGGTTTCTTGAGACACTCTAACCTAAAAATCCGACCAGTCCCTTCCACACAGCTCCCGCTACGCGTATGGCCACTTCCTGTGTGTAGTGGACTCTTGCCTTATTAAGCAGAACCCGGAAACCCATCACCTGATGGCGCAAGTCAATAAATCTGCAGCCTACACCATCACAGAACTGCCTGAACCTCTGATTCAGACCCTCCACTTGAATCTGCATCAAAGGACCACAGTCGGTTCTGTCGACGATGCTGCAGATGGTGAGCTCCGTCTTAATCTCGGAAGCAAGACTGGCAGTCTTTACAATTTCCGATAGACGCCCTAAAGAGAGAATCCCCTCTGATCCAAAGTGACACACGTCATTGGTACCGACATGAGCCACCACCTGCAGTTGGCTGCACCCTATACTCTTCATGGCATCCGGATGCACCCTTTCCACATCTGGAATGACTCTCCCTGGAATGCAAATGGAGTGCACACTGACTTCCTTCCCCTCCTTGGCAGCCATGTTCCTAAGTGGCCCCATTATGTGCCTATCGTTGGAGCTCCCAGCTACCAGTATACCCACCCTCTGTGAATGCCCAGACCATTTGGGCCGAGAAACTTCCTCTGAAACAGGGTGGACGATTGCATCTGGCTCAGAGGCATCGTCAGCCACAGATAACGCCCAAAATCTGTTCGTCAAATGAACCAGGGAGGCCCTGTGATTGGCCCTGCAGACAGTCTTTCGCTGCCTGCCAGACTTTGGAATGATCTCCCATTCGACCACGGGTGAGGGGTCAACATCACTGCAGGTAGTATCTGGGGCAGACACAGCAGTGGATCGATCAGGGGACACATGGGTCGTGCCCAACTTCCCTAGCATCCCCTCGTCCGACCCCCCACAGTGATGCACCTTGGCAGCAGCCTCAAGCTGTGTGACGGAAGCCAACACTGCCTGGAGCTGTGAGTGAAGGGTCACCAACTCAGCTTGCATCTGTACACAGCAATCACAGTGCCTATCCATTTCTGAACTCGCTCCTGTTTGAATCTCATAAAGATACGTAATAAGCAAATGGTGTATTCGCCTTATTAGCAGCAGGAACTCGCTTTGCTCTTTCACTGACGGTCTAACAGACACTGAGCTGTTCTAAGCAAAACAAACGAAAGCCTGTACGAAACGAGGGTCCATACAGTGGTCAGTAGCAACGGCGGTACTGTACGCTACACTGGTTTTAAAATGAAAGGTTGGTTCTAGTAACCACTCATCCACGCAAGCCCCTTCGAAGTAATGACAGGCTGCAAATGCGTTTGAGTACATTATCTCGTGTTTCTTCATCGATAACTCTACTGTTGGCTGTCGAGACTCAACCTATTTCCTTAGTGCATTCTACCTGTTCTGCAAAGGGAGCTTCCTAAAATCGTCTACCATCTGCAGTATCCTGTCATTAAGTGTAGTGCAGCTTTATGATGTGAATTAATGTATACCCCACAAAATGAGATGGTAATAGTGTCGAAGAGAAATCCATTGTTTAGATTTAGGGGAAAATGACGTTGTACCATGGGGTGCATCAACTCATAAGTGCTTCTGAAAATTCATCTCGAATGTTGTATTTGGCTAATTTTACAAAATGCAGAAAAGAGGATCTGGAGGGGCACTCAGTTGTATACTTCACTGAGATAGTCACTCACATATTTTTGAGTCACTGAATGTGTTCCTCCTATATCCTGTTTCCAGAAGATTTAGCATCTATAAAGAGCTGTATTAACGACCAAAATAAAGAAGACCAAATTTGCTCTGCATTTATTTCAGATCTGCAGTAGTTAAAACCAGTGCCGTGTAATTCTACAGGTAGTTTGTCGAAAATGTAGGATGCACGTCCCACCAGAAGCGATATTTTACGGCATTCTTAGAGGATTTGCGTGCCTCTTTAGCATCCACTCTCCTAGTTTGTAATGAATGGAAGCCAAGCTATTCAACTATGACCTTATTTTCCCGTCATCTTACAAAGCACTCTATGAGAAACAATTCTGTTCCAATGATTCTCTGTAATTCTTCTGTGTAAACACTGCCAGCTATTTATCTATCACCCTCATCCTTTGAATTCAAGGGTTTGTTCATTGCGCTTTGGAAAGTGTAAATACCATGTCAGTGAGTAAATACCAGGTCAGTAGGTATGATTTTTCAGATGCCGTCTTGTGTTTTGAAATGTGTACTAAATCACCCACATTAAATTTCTGTTTGTGTGGATCATCCAAGTTAACACAATTTTACACCGTATTTAGAAGCTCATAATCACAAACACCAATTGGCTGCATTTTTGTTGTTCCATGTGTGATCTGGTAATACTATCCAATTGTTTGTGTAAGAATATGCATCCATTTGTATCATCAACGAACATTAAAATGTGACCAACGATGGTTTATTTTAGTTGCTTTAAAAAACTATTCGATATTTGCCTTAAACTGAGAGAATGTTAAGTACTGATTTATTCCATACCACTTCTTGAAATATCTATTACAAAACATGGTCACAATCGATTTCAAGGTTTATGGAACATCGATTCATCCTCATCTGCAGAAACTGTTCTTTCTCAGTCTTTGCTTTCACAGATAGAGCCTGAATAAATTTTGAGTACATGTCAACGACCTTCAACATATATTTAAAAGCTTCATTTGATCACGAATATTGTCTCATATCTGCATGGTCTGCCTGCCACAAATCAACGAAACTTTGAGTTATAATGTACGTGCACATGTCTTACGCAGAGGTATGTGGAGTTCTCGAACAGATGCCTCCATCATTCAGTTATGCATCCATTTCGAAGCTCTGACATAATGATATAATTTCGTTTGTGGGAGCCTCTTGCACCAAGGTGTCAGTGCTGACTTCTTCTTTCTGATACATGTAAGGGAAATGGAACATCACGCTGAACAACGTTCAAAGGACTTTGATAATGTAGTTGTTGACTTCTCCTTTGTGATACATGTAAAGGAAATGGAACATCACGCTGAACAACCTTCGAAGGACCTTGATAATTAAGTTGTTATAAGCGAGTGATGTTGCAACTGGGATTCGTATTTTCAGTCTATTGTGGATATAAATGGAAAAGAAAAAAGCTTACATCAATACAGTGTATGCATCAATATGTTGCATACCGATGTTCACCGAACTTCTTTACTTACTAATCAGTCATTTTACTCTACTGTGTATTTACTCAATACACAGATTCTAAATTACATTCTATGTTCATTGTTTCATTTGCAATTTAACTGCTCCCTCCCCTGGCTTCATAGAACGTGTACACAATTCTAGTGGCTTCTGAAGCCTCACTCCTTGTAGGGATATGCACTTTATTTCGTTCTTCTTCCTCTTCTACTTCATTTTCCTCTCTCACTCCATGGTCATTGTGATCTGATTCTTCATTCGCAATTTCGTCTTCAGTTTGTGTTTCTATAGTAACATGATCATCATCTATTGTTGCATGCATTTCATAGTCACACTGATTGAGAATATCCCAGTTTATTTCTGACAGCAATGCAAATTGCAGCAGGTGACCAGTGTGATAGAACATGTCTACAGTTTCTGCGGCATTTATTCCTTCAGTCGTGATTCCTGCATCACACAAACAGTTCCTGATAGTATGGGCTGTGATACAGCTCCAAGCTTTGGTAATGCTTCTGATCGCAACCATCAGTGCAACAGACTAATCCTGCTTTTTCTCAGCACATTGTATCATTTAACATTCTCCAGCCCAGAAGGTGGAGAAGAGGGCAGGAAGTACTGGACAGTTGTCAACAAGAACCAAAATCTTCCTCTCCTGACTTCTAAGCTCCCGATACCAACGATTTATTTCCGCTTCAAAGAATTCAGAGTCTTCCTGGACTTTTTATTAACATAGAAGTGCACTGGCAAATTTTTTACATGCTTAAAACACCTAAGATTTTTCGGTTTTTATTTGTCTGAGTCATCAGTCTTCTGACTAGTTTGATGCGGTACGCAACGAATTCCTCTCCTTTGCCAAACTCTTCATCTCAGAGTAGCACTTGCAACCTACGTCCACAATTATTTACTGGATTTATTCCAATCTCTGTCTCCCTCTACAGTTTTTGCCCTCTGGTACCATGGAAGACATTCCTTGATGTCTTAACAGATGTCCTATCATCCTGTCCCTTCTCCTGTCCTCTTTTTTTCTACATGTCCCTTTTCTCTCCGATTCGGTGCAGAACCTCCTCTTTCTTTACTTCATCAGTCCACCTAATTTTCAACATTCGTCTGTAACACCACAATAAAATGCTTCGATTCTCTTCTGCTCCAATTTCTTCACAGTCCATGTTTCACTACCATAGAAAGGCCCTGTTTCAAACGTACATTCTCAGAAATGTCTTCCTCAAATTAAGGCCGATATTTGATATTAGCACACTTCTCTTGTCCAGAATGCCCTTTTTGCCATTGCTAGTCTGCTTTTGATGTCCTCCTTGCTCCGTCCGTCACTGGTTTTTTTTATTGCCTAGGTAGTAGAACTCCTTAACTTCATCTACTTCGTGGCTATTAATCCTGATGTTAAGTTTCTCGCTGTTCTCACTCCTGCTATTTCACAGTACTTTCGTCTTTCTTCGATTTACTTGTTTATATTCTGTTCAAAAAATATGGTTCAGATGGCTCTGAGCACTATGGGACTTAACATCTGAGGTCATCAGTCCCCTAGAACTTAGAACTAATTAAACCTAACTAACCTAAGGACACCACTCACATCCATGCTCGAGGCAGGATTCGAACCCGCTACGGTCGCGCGGTTCCAGAATGAAACACCTAGAACCGCTCGGCCACACAGGCCGGCTCATATTATATAATCATTAGACTGTTCGTTCCGGAGATCATATAATTCTTCTTCACTTTCACTCAGAATAGCAATGCCATCAGCGAATCGTATTATTGATGTCCTTTCACCTTCAATTTTAATTCCACTCATGAACCTTTCATTTATTTCCAACGTTGCTTCTTTGATGTAGAGATTGAAAAGAGGGATGAAAGACTACATCCCTGTCTTAGGTCCTTCTTAACCCGAGTACATCGCTCTTGGTCGTCCAGTCTTATTATTCTCTCTTGGCTCTTGTACATATTGTATAATACCCTTCTCTCCCTATAGCATACGCCTGTTTCTCTCAAAATTTCGTACATCTTGCAACGTTTTACGCTGCCGAAGGTTAACAACTGCTATGAACGTGTCTTGATTTTTCCTTATTCTCGCTTCTATTGTCAACCGAAAAGTCAGAATTACCTCCCTGGTGGCTTTACATTTCCTAAAGCCAAACTGATCGTCATCTAACACATCCTCTGTTTTGTTTTCCATTCCTCTGTATGTTATTCTACTCAGCAACGGACTGTGCGTTCGCCATCTCAACTTGTTCCCGACATGATTACCGAACCATTCTGCTGCTTACAGTACGCTGCTTCAATCTAACACTCTGACAGTCTGCAACGCACAAGGAACACACGGCACATGGTCAGAGGACCTTTCGATGTATTTCCGAACGATGCACTTCCGAACACATGTTTATAGGACCTTTCTCCCTCCATTGTCAGTCAGGAATCCGTCCCTGCAGTTTGTCGGCTTTATTAATGTTCACCTTGTATATGAGATACGCGCATATACATTTGTCGTGTTAAGCAATTGCTTACGAGGAATATGGCCGTACCGCAGTAACCACGACGTTATAGTCGAGTTGTCATAGTAACCGATGTTATAAGCAAGTCCAACTCAATAGTAAAACGTGTATGTCTGAACTTCTTAGCTAAATTAATTTTTGCAGGAATTGTCACATGACTGTTACATGTTCGACGTTCTATCTGACTTAATTACTGAATTGGCCTTGTTGCAGACAGAGTTGACATTCAAAAACATAATTAGCTTAAAAGTTTAAGCCCTGCACTAACATTACTTCATAATAGTTTAATATAAATAGGTCATTTCTTATAGGGGTAATCCATGCAAGGCACACGATTGTTCTAAGTGTATTAGATCCATAATTACACAAAAGAATAATTCAGACAGTGTACATTCAACTAACTAGAATATTAATATCTCCATGGATCTGTCTACACGCCTAAAGAAAATTTGAGACATCGATACAGGTTTGCCTGCCTTCTAAGATCTGAACTGAATTCCACTTCTGACTCACACAAAAGGTCACAGCCCACTGAATTTACCTTAACGAAGCTGATAATTACGAGACAGGAGGTTGTAACTTGGAGAGGACTGTAAGACACAATTCATTTCTTAGAATACTCAGTACCTGAAATTGGCTTAAGATGGCAGATAGTGAGGAGATGTTACCATGATTCCAAAAAAATTACTCAAGTGTCCAAAATGAATTTTCACTTAACTATTTAACGAATAGTTACATATTCTGGCACTAAAGGTACTCTCCAACCAGCAAAGAAAGTCAATTATTACACATCCAGCAAAGGAAATCAATGTCTGCTGACCAAACAACGAAAAATCACGTCATAAAAGATTTAGTCACTGCGAAAACCTGCAAGATAAAAACAATACGGAAACCTAGCTTCTTGATTCGTTCCTCTTAACGTTCATTGATTGTAGATGGTTTCCGGCTACATCTATAAAAAAAAAATCACAGAACAACGTCACCAAAAATATCGGCAAATTATATTAACAAAATATGGTCTGCAAGCTAGAGTTTCTCTCATTTATATTTGAATGATTCTAGTCAGACTACACAGAAATACTGTTGGAGAAATACAGAATGAATTCGCTGAGTCACATGGCCACCTATTGCAAAACGATTCAGAGAATTTTTAATTCCATGGCAGATATAAAATGGCAATTGATATGAAGTCACTGGACGAAAAAAAAAAAAAAAAAAACGGTTGGGTATGATAGCATAATTTCCTGCTGGAAACATGTAACAAACAATCCTTAGCTATATCTCACGAAAGAAAACTGTAAATGAAGCCGTCAACGCTTGCATTCATCTACTCCAGATAGAACAACCGAAATTTTTATAAACTAACTTAAAACGTGTTCTCGTGCCGCACTTTGTCTTGACGCACAAAGAACTCATGAAGATATTACTACTGTCCGCACCCGTCTCAAACAGCACTGCGGATGGACTAGGATCGACTATCGCGCGCACCTACAGAGATGAAACGAGGCTAGCAGCTACATGTGAACATTATCAATGAGAACTGTCTATGGCCATAAAAAGTCGAAACCTGTCTGGCGACTGTTAAATAACTCATATAAAAACCGTTTCTCTTAGCGCCAATCCAAGTGTTAGAGGAGCTAGCCTTCGTGTCGACACCAGATTGGCAGGCCTGGAGCTGCGTCCTGCCGTTTGCTTAGCGAGCCAGCAGTGCGGCTCGGCCGCACAGTTGTCCTGCGTGGGCTGCAGCACTGGCCGCCAGGGCGACCAACTGTTGCAGCGGCGGCGGGGAGCTGACCGCGACACAACCGCAGCAGATTGCCGCCGATACAGTGTTCTGTCAATACGGGCCGCGGCGATATTGGCTGCAGGGCCGCAAACACAGCGCGCCGCAGAGATTAATAGCGGAAAGAAGCCCCGTCTCTCCCAGAGTCAGTCATGCGGACACGCAAGGGACGGTCATAACGTCACTCGACCGCTGCAGCAGAAGCCACCATTGTGCTCTTCTTTCACAGTGGTATTAGTGATAAGAATCGGTGTGGGAATACGAGGTACATGAATGAAATAAACAACGACGCAAGTTTAACACAATGAACACTGAACATTTCCAACTCACTTGTTCACACTAACGAACTTAGAACTGTTTCATACCTGAGATTCTAACACCGACAGTATACTTATGAATTTGCATTCTCGATGGTGATTACCGCTTTCGTCTGAAAACACATTCTCGCAGCATTGTTATTGGATTAGGTATTGTCAGTCGGGGCCAAGCTGCAGCTACCTCCTTTCCTTATTGATTCCTTTTGTGCCTTCGTAATTTCAAAATCTAAACTCAATTTGACCCCTTATACTGTTCGAAGAATGCTCATTAGAATGGATTTGTTCAGGTTTTGTGGATTAATTTGAATCACAAACCCTGAGACATTAAAAACTTTTAACGGAACATCTGCGGGAAGAGCGGCTTTCTATGTAGAAAATAGATGAAACGTGTTAAATAAGTAAATAATCAGTTAAAAATTAAGTACTATTAACGGTAGTGTCGACTGCAGGATAGGGCCGCAGAAACAAGTATAGAACTGAGTCCCTCAATTGTTTTTGTGAAGCGGATGGTATCCTTTTTAGAAGCGAGACAAGACGAACGTTTTTCCGCGATTACGGCAGACACGTCTCCGCAGGTAATCGGGGCTCAGTTCGAGGCGAGAGTCATCACTAAAGACGATTCTACACTAGTCAAGGCGGTTCTAAGCAGTCGTCCCAGACTGCAGTTGGATATCACGTGAACAGAATTTAGCACGACATTCCTCCAGAGGACATCCAACAACTAGATCAGTCCGTGCCAAGCCGTATAAATTCTTGCATGAGGGCCACAGGTAGATCAGCGCTTTATTGAGTTGCTCAGTTTGTGGAGCTCTTCCTCTTGAATACATACCGGCCGTTCTGGACTAGCGGTTCTAGGCGCTTCAGTTCAAAATGGTTCAAATGGCTCTGAGCACTATGGGACTCAACTGCTGTGGTCATAAGTCCCCTAGAACTACTTAAACCTAACTAACCTAAGGACAACACACAACACCCAGCCATCACGAGGCAGAGAAAATCCCTGACCCCGCCGGGAATCGAACCCGGGAACCCGGGCGTGGGAAGCGAGAACGCTACCGCACGACCACGAGATGCGGGCGGCGCTTCAGTCTGGAACCGCGCGACCTCTACGAATCCTGCCTCGGGCATGGATGTGTGTGATGTCCTTAGGTTAGTTAGGTTAAAGTAGTTCTACGTTCTAGGGGGCTGCTGACCTCAGATGTTAAGTCCCACAGTACTCAGAGCCATTTGAACCATCTTGAATAAATCAACCAATTTTTCTGTAATTGTTAGCATTTGTGTGTCGTTACATGTACAGCACATCTACTTATTTTCGCCCCATTTGATTAATTGCTTCGTGGTGCGTCGCGCTTTTTTCACCTTAGAATGTATACAGGCCAGAAGATAACAAACCGTTCCGTGCGGTATAAAGACGATTTTAGACGGAGCAACAACGGTGAATCGGTGGTCTCCATATACAGGGTGAATCAGAACTCCATCGACAAAATTTCTGAGGCTGTTTTGAGTATTTTGGAATGCGGATCTGTTGTCAATTGTGGCTCGTTGTAGAGTAACGACATAATTATGATTTATTGGGTTCTTTTCCCAGAGTATCTTTGTTTCTGTGAAAATATCGTCAGATCATTGGAAAATCCCGTAGTATACTGTCACCAAAACGCACGACACAAAACATAGGGTACTGCAACGACCCACATATGCAAAAGTAGCATGATGTGTTTGCCGTCGCTGCTGGAACAGCTCAGCAAACCATCGTTGCGCCGCTCTTCCGTTACACTGAGTGAACCCACCCACGAGATGTGTATCAGCAAACTTTTCACCAGTAGACTATCCAAATAGCTGTGTACAACTAACGCTGTCAGAGGGGAAATCCCAAGATAGAACCGAGCTGAACTGCAGGCATGCCAGCCAGTGTGACCGAGCCGTTCTAGACGCTTCAGTCTGAACCGCGCGACCTCTCCGTTCTCAGGTCCTAAACCTTCCCCGGGCATGGATGTTTGTGATGTCCTTAGGTTAATTAGGTTTAAGTAGTTCTAAGTTCTAGGGGACTGATGACCTCAGATGTCAAGTCCCATAGTGCTCAGAGCCTTTTTTTTTTATTTTTTAACTGAAGGCAAGGTTTACGGCGAAAAGTATGGTGGAGCTAGTGCAGTTGAAGAGGAATGGAAATATCTAAAAAGAGACATCACCGAAGTTTGGAAGGGAAACATAGGTACAAAGAAGGTAACTGCGAAGAAACCATGGGTAACATAAGAGATACTTCAATTGGTCGATGAAAGGAGGAAGTACAAAAATGTTTCGGGAAACTCAGGAACAGATAAATGCAAGTCGCTGAAGAAAGGAATAAGTGGGAAGTGCAGGGAAGCTAAGACGAAATGGCTGCGGGAAAAATGTGAAGACATCGAAAAAGAAATGATTGTCGGAAGGACAGACTCACCATACAGGAAAGTAAAAACAATCTTCGGTGGCATTAAAAGCAAGGGTGATAACATTAAAAGTGCAACGGTAATTCCACTGTTAAATGCAGAGGAGAAAGCGGATAGGTGAAAAGAATATATTGAAAGCCTCTATAAGGGGGAAGATTTGTCTGATGTGATAGAAGAAGAAACAGGAGTCAATTTAGAAGAGATAGGGGATCCAGTATAAGAATCAGAACTTAAAAAAGCTTTGGAGGACTTAAGATCAAATAAAGCAGAAGGGATAGATAGTATTCCATCAGAATTTCTAAAATCATTTGGGGAAGTGGCAACAAAACGACTATTCTCGTTGGTGCGTAGAGTGTATGAGGCTGGCGACATGCCATTTGACTTTCGGAAAGGCATCATCCACGCAATTCCGAGGACGGCAAGATCTGACAAGTGCGAGAATTACCGCACAATCAGCGGAACAGCTCATGCATCGAAGCTGCCTACAAGAATAATATACAGAAGAATGGAAAAGAAAACTGATTATGCGATAGATAACGATCAATTTGCCTTTACCTTAGGAAAGGTAAAGGCACGAGAGAGGCAATTCTGATGTTGTGGATAATAACTGAAGCAAGACTAAAGAAAAATCGAGATATTCTTATAGAATTTGTCGACCGGGAAAAAGCGTTCGGCATTGTAAAATGGCGCAAGATGTTAGAAATTCTGAGAAAGGTTGGGTAAGCTATAGGGAGAGACTGATCATATACGACATGTACGACAGCCTAGAGCGAGTAATAAGAGAGGAAAGCCAAGGACGAAGTGTTCGCATTAAAAAAGGTGTGAGACAAATATGTAGCCTTTCGCCCCTACTGTTCAGTCTGTACATCGAGGAAACAGTGATGGAAATAATAGAATGGTTCAGGAGTGAAATTGAAATTCAAGCTGAAAGACATCAATGATACGATTCGCTGATGACATTGCTATCCTGAGTGAAAATGAAGAAGAATTACCTGATATGCTGAACGGAATGAAGAGTCTAATGAGTACAGAGTATGGATTGAGAGTAAATCGAAGAAAGACGAAGGTAATGAAAAGTAGTAGAAATAAGAACAGCGGGAAACTTAACATCAGGACTGATGGTTACGAAGAAGATGAAGTTAAGAAATTCCACTACCTAGGAGTAAAATAGCCAGTGACGGACGGAGCAAGGAGGACATCAAAAGCAGACTATCAATGGCAAAAAGGGCATTTCTGGACAAGAGAAGTCTACTAATATCAAATATCGGCCTTAATTTGAGGAAGAAAGTTCTGATAATGTACGTCCGGAGTACAGCATTGTATGGTAGAGAATCATGGACTGTGGGAAAACCAACCGAACAGAAGAGAATCGAAACATTTTAGATGTGGTGCTACAGACGCATGTTGAAAATTAGGTGGACTGATAAGGTAAGGAATGAGGAGGTCCAGTGCAGGCTCGGAGAGGAAAGGAATGTGTGGAAAATACTGATAAGAAGAAGGGACAGTATGATAGGACATTTGTTATGACAGGAGGGAATGACTTCCATGGCACTAGAAGGGGCAGTAGAGGGCAAAAACAGTAGAGGAAGACAGAGATCGGAATACATTCAGCAAAAAATTGAGGACGTAGGTTGCAAGAGCTACTTTGAGATGAAGAGGTTAGCACAGGAGGGGAATTTGTGGCGGACCGCATCAAGCGCTCTAAAAAGTTTTCGATGGCACAGTCATGCAGTACTTTTAAAAGATTAAACCGCCATTTTACTGTGCACAACTATATTTATCGTCTTTACCGTCTAGAGTACATGTGGGTTGTTTTGGGGGAGGAGAGCAGACAGTGAATTCATCGGTCTCATTGGATTAGGGAAGGACGGGTAAGGAAGTCGGCCATGCCCTTTCTAAGGAACCGTCCCGACCTTTGCCTGGAGGGATTTAGGCAAATCACGGAAAACCAAAATCAGGTTGCCCGGACGCCGGATTGAACAGTCGTCCTCCCGAATGCGAGTCAAATGTGCTAACCACCGCGCCATTTCGCACGGTTGCTACCTACGCTTTTGCTTTTATGCCATTATCAAGTACAAGGGTATAAACATAGGAGCTGTCTTCATCTACTGTTACATGAGATGTGATTATCCCTGGGTGACATAAAGTGATCAGTGCAGAATTACCGCTGATTTATTATGTATGTTATACAGAGTGCATCATAATTTATAGCAAAAACTGTCACAGGTCAAAATACGAGAGCTATTTCCTTTTGTTTTAAGCTCGGAACGACCGCGAAATTAAAACTACAGGAAAATCCCATGAAGCCGTACGTAGCGTCTCTAGAATGCCCGTCGATCGCATCACACATCATTTTCCAGTTCTGAGCTCACGGTGAGCGTGTAAAGAGGCTTTGAACAATAGAATTTCCCAAAAGTGCTGTCTTTCGAGTTCTTCATGCCGGAGGTTTCCGGCTTATTTCAGCAGCCAACGTAAGGCATACAAAATGTGTGTCATTCTTCATGACAATACTCAGCTGCACACTGCAGGTGTAATAAGCAATGGGAAGTGAAACTTCCTGGCAGATTAAAACTGTGTGCCGGACCGAGACTCGAACTCGGGACCTTTGCATTCCGCGGGCAAGTGCTCTACCAACTGAGCTACCCAAGCACGATTCACGCCCCGACCTCACTGCTTTACTTCTGCCAGTACTTCGTCTCCTACCTTCCAAACTTTACAGAAGCTCTCCTGCGGAGAGGCTAAGCCATGTCTCCCCAATATCCATTGTTTCAGGAGTGCTCGTTCTGCAAGGTTCGCAGGAGAGCTTCTGTAAAGTTTGGAAGGTAGGAGACGAGGTACTGGCAGAAGTATGCCTGTGAGGACGGGACGTGAGTGGTGCTTGGGTAGCTCAGTTGGTAGAGCACTTGCCCGCGAAAGGCAAAGGTCCCGAGTTCGAGTCTCAGTCCGGCACACAGTTTTAATATGCCAGGAAGTTTCGTATCAGCGCACACTCCCCTGCAGAGTGAAAATCTCATTCAGCAATGGGAAGTGTTTGATCACCCACTACACAGCCTGCAGTTGCCTCCCCATGATGCTCGCCTCTTTGCTAACGTGAATCGCCGGCCGTGAGGAGAGCATTTTGGCACAGACAACGAGGTGCAGACCTCAATAGGGAGTTATCGGAAAGAATAGACCATTGAATTTTATGACGAGGGTACTGGAATATACGACAAATGTCTATGGCAGAGTGTCGAGTACGTCTAGAAGTAGGTGGAAGGTGTAGCTAAATGTTGCATATAAAGCACTTTTGTTTCCGTTTCGCGACCGATCGGAAAGTGAAAAAAAGGCCTCGTACAGTTCGAAAATACAAGCAAAAACTTTCCACTTGTCCCTGGCCCGCAAACGAGTCGTTTGCAAAGTGCCAGTGACTTCAAAGTGAAATGTATTTGAATTGTAAACGTTTGATTAAGAACCTGTCTGATTTTGTAAGACGTGTCATCTTCGCGTTTGGATGGAATACTGTAGCTGTGTCTGCAATGAACTACGGATTCTTTCAAAGAGCTCTAGATTACTTCGTAAAATCTTGAAAAATTGTGCAACTCATTGCTCCGTTTCTTCAATCGTATCAGTATGAATTCTGTACATCTTTGAGACGACTGCACACAGAAAAATCCGTATCGCCGGCCCTGCTCAACGTATCCATCTTGAACCATACTAGAGCGTTCGCTGTCGTCTTACACTATCAGAAAATTGTGCCGGTGCCCCAGCATTCTCGTGCCGCCTTTGCAAGCTCTGGGCGAAAGGACACCTGTAAGCAGTCCTCGAAAACATCGCTGCAGAAAGCGAACGTACCCCGTTTATCACGTTATTAGGAGAGTCAGCTGCATAATGAGGTGATCGGCTTGTGCTATTTAACACACAGTCAATTAGGACCTTTGCCAGTTTGTTGACTCGTTAACAGCATATGAGTCGAAGTAACTTTCATAATATTCATTAATAAATTTAAATATACCTTCCTTCGTCTATAATTAGAATGTAGCTTGTAAATTGATGGCTCACTGCAGCCTGTTATTGTTCCATCCACTAAAAAAGTATTCATTCTCGTGCCCAAATTTGTATCACAGAGAGATTGATCTCAGTGAAGATGGTAAGTGTCGGTACTATTAAACAATGCCACATCGTGGACAGCTTCTAATACACAACACCATTATGTTTCCCACGAGAAAGGCAGTGGTGCCTCGTAACTACAGATTTCCTGTTATATCGCTAACGGCACGTTTGTAAATGCATGTTTGCTAGAACGTGTTTGCTTCTCTTATCGTACACTTTCACCTGTGTTGTTATTAACTACAACACCCTGTAAAAAATTTACATCGTGTCTTTAAATTGTCTTTGCAACGTAATACCTTCAAAGTTATACTAGGTATTAACGAATGGTTTGCAAACTGTGATAAGATAACTCATAAAGCTTTCTTTCCTCATTCTTACACATGACTGTCTGCAGCCTTAGTGGTAAGGACAACGTCTAATTGGAATTTTATTTCTCTCCAAGTACGATTCAAGACCAACGTCTTCAAATGCGTTGCGGATGCATGTCTTCAAGTCCTGTAAGTCTCTAATCTTGGTTCGGTAACGTCAGATCAGTTACAAAACTCCATACAAAGAAGTCTAGCGGTGTGAGAGCAGGGAATCGTGGCGGCTATCGAACTGGACAGTTTCCTCCAGTTCACTTATCCGAAAACTTTTCATCCAGAAATTGACAGATATTTAGGGATCAGTGGGATGGTGTACCATACTGCTGGAATATTGATTTAGGGTGCAGGTGTTCTAAATGTGACACAGAAAACTCTTGTAACATGTCCAGGCTAACACAGTCATTGGCGGCAGACTCCATGTAAAAGAATGGACCAATGACGAAATTGTGCGTCAGTCCGCACCGAATATAGACTTTGTGACTGTCTCTTTCCATTTCAGGTTTAACATGAAGATGCTTGAACCCCATATACGAACGTAATGACGATTCATTTTACCGGATACATGAAACGTTGCCTCATCTGAGAGGCAAATATTTGCCAAAAAATAATTTTTTGCTTCAGTCTTGCTTAGCACGTACAATGCAAACTGTTTTCGCTGAGGTTTGTCCGTAGGATTTAGTGCCTGATGCAGCTGCACTTTATAGGGGTATAGTCATAACCTTTTACGCAAGACACTACTAGAACGTGGTTCCTTCCCTTATCGTACAGTTTCACCTGTGTCATTATTACAACACCCCTTATCAAATTTACATCGTGTCTTTAAAATGTCTTTGCAACTTAAGACTTTAATACCTGTAGAGTTACACTAGGTATTAACGAATGGTTTGCAAAATGTGGTAAGATAACTTATTTATTTACAACTCTCTGGTCGCCGCACGCACTAATTTTATCGGACTCCTTGCAGATGTCAGCGGTACCTTGCTCACATTGGCGTCTAAACCAGATGGACGACCCTCTCTCATGACGTATGCTAAGCACGAATAGTTGGCCGGGTGGGTGATAGCTTTCTACACTGTGTTAGAAAGTTTCGTGCACTTGCGTATCGGACTCCAATTTGTGAAGGTAATTTATGGACACCCTATATTCTCGCGACACGTTCTCCTTCAGTCATTAATAATAGGTTTCTAGCCAATTCCTGGTCGTTAAACCTTGCAAAGAGCAACTACAGAGTGTTTCACAGTTCCCAGTAGAGAATTCTAGGAGTTATAGAAGGTACCCAGTAGATAAACTTCTGATAAAGAACACATGCTGTTTGTCGACTTTAGAAAAGCATATTATTGCATTCATCGAGAAAGTATACTGAGGTGTGTGGAAGAATTCAGTTTTGCCAAGACACTAGTAAGCCTCTCGAAGGCATGCATGACGGATACTACAGCAAAGGTAAAAGTTGGAAATAAGGTGAATGAATCATTCAAAATAAAAACTGGGCTACGGCATGGCGATGGATTATCACCGCCCGCATCTCGTGGTCGTGCGGTAGCGTTCTCGCTTCCCGCGCCCGGGTTCCCGGGTTCGATTCCCGGCGGGGTCAGGGATTTTCTCTGCCTCGTGATGGCTGGGTGTTGTGTGCTGTCCTTAGGTTAGTTAGGTTTAAGTAGTTCTAAGTTCTAGGGGACTTATGACCACAGTAGTTGAGTCCCATAGTGCTCAGAGCCATTTGAACCATTTGATTATCACCCGTTCTTTTCATTCTCGCATTAGAGAAGGTAACGCGAGAGATTTCATCCAATGAACTCTAGACCGGGGATGTGAACATCAAGTAACTCGGATATGCCGATGAGACAGTGCTACTATCTAGGTCGCAAGAAGAATTAGGGGAAATGGCTGACAATCTGGAAACATCAGCGAGGATAATTGGACTTCAGATCACTCGTGACAAGACGGAATACATGATTCTACACCGTAGACATAATGAATCTCAAGAACCACTTCCACTCTTACAGACAACAGAAGCTTCTTATCGTCAAGTCAGGGAGTTCAAATATCTGGGCGCGGCATTCAGAGATGAAGCATCCAGTAAAACGGAAATACAGGCAAGACCACAGGCAGGTAATCGCTGTTACCACGGCCTTAATGCTCTCCTCAAAACCAGAAGTTCGTCAAGGAGTTTCAAAATAAATATCTACAAAACACTACTACAGCCAGTAGTACTATATGGACGTGCCACCTGAAGTACAACCAAGCAAGACCTGAACAGACTGATGATATTTGAAAGGAAAGTCCTTAGGAAGGTTTATGGACCACTTTACGACAAAGAGAGTGAAAAATGGAGGATTCATCACAATACAGAGTTGTATAATATTTACAAAGAGCCGAACACCATGACTATAATTAAGACCCGACTACTCCAGTGGGCAGGGCATGTTGCTCCAATGCAGGACAACCGATGGCCGAAAACTGTACTCAACACCAAGGCAACCGGCAGAAAGCCCGTAGGAAGAGCTAGAACTCGATGGATTGACTGTGTATCCAAAGACCTTCAGAGAGTGGGACTGCTGGAGGGATGGCAGAAAGGAGCAGCAGACAGGCTGAAGTGGAGGCAATCTCTCAAAGCAGCGGACGGCCCAAAGAAGAAGAAAGAATTCAAGTCCGGAAATGTAGCGCTTTGTTTAAAATAAGTTCAAAAGACGAATTATTTACAAATTCCTCACTAAAGGATACGCTCGCAGCAGAGGCAATGAGCTCTGATTTGCTGATTTTCGTGTTCTACAGCAGCTGTTCCACGCGGTGGCGGTACTGTTCGCTGTACAAAGTGTATCTACGACGTATGCTTTCTCTCACACGCTCCACAGTCCTTGGCGCACGTTGAAAAGTTTCTGCTGCTTCCAGAACTCGTGCAAGAAGAACTTCTTCCATACAGGAGTCTTCATATGTCCCCACAATAAACGGTCGAGAGGAGTTAAATCTGACGAACGTTTTGGCCAAGGAGTTGGTCCACCTTGATCCATCCACCTTCCACCATACGTGTGATTGAGAAGTTCGCGAGTGCTTCGTCATGCCGGAACCACTAATCTGGCTCAGTGACAGCTGAAAATGTTATAACAATTCCACCAGTAGCTCCTGCAGGAATGTCAAGTATCTGGGGCCTGTCAGGCGGTACGGAAGAACGTATGGCCCGATGCTACGACCAAACATTGTCCCCCAAGTGTTGCAGAAATCCACATGAAGATGTGGTATGAGGTTTCTGGTCATTCCACATGAAAATATTTCGACAGTTCAAAACAACCTCCCTGGAAAAATGAGCTCCATCCACAAAAAGAAGGCAGCGTGGAAATTCGGGCTTGTCAACATAACGACGTAGAAACCATTCACAACAGGGCCAGCCACTGCGCCGGCCGTTGTGGCCGAGTGGTTCCAAGCGATTCAGTCCGGAACCGCGCTGCTGCTACGGTCGCAGGTTCGAATCCTGCCTTGGGGATGGATGTGTGTGTCGTCCATAGGTTAGTTAGGTTTAAGTAGTTCTAAGTCTAGGGGACTGATGACCTCTGATATTACGTCCCATAGTGCTCAGAGCCATTTGAACCATTTTGAACCAGCCACTGCATGCCAAACTTCACGCTGGCCGAATGTGTGGGCCACGGGCGGGTCAACACCCCACCTGTATCGGGTTGGTTCGTTCCTTCCCGGAAGTACTCGGTACTGCGTGATACTTCATGTAGTATTGTGGTGTAGCATTGTTCTGACGGCGGAACTCTCTTCAGTTCGGCAGAATCGTGGTGTCAGCGCTGCTTACCCTTCGCTGTTTGTTCGTGGTCTGAAAGACGTTCACTGGTCCAGTGGATTTATTGCATAAAAACAGGCAGTCTAGCAGCTTATTGTCACAAGCCTTTACAAATGAATGGGAATGACAGGAGAGAGGGATGAGGATTATCAATATACACTCCTGGAAATGGAAAAAAGAACACATTGACACCGGTGTGTCAGACCCACCATACTTGCTCCGGACACTGCGAGAGGGCTGTACAAGCAATGATCACACGCACGGCACAGCGGACACACCAGGAACCGCGGTGTTGGCCGTCGAATGGCGCTAGCTGCGCAGCATTTGTGCACCGCCGCCGTCAGTGTCAGCCAGTTTGCCGTGGCATACGGAGCTCCATCGCAGTCTTTAACACTGGTAGCATGCCGCGACAGCGTGGACGTGAACCGTATGTGCAGTTGACGGACTTTAAGCGAGGGCGTATAGTGGGCATGTGGGAGGCCGGGTGGACGTACCGCCGAATTGCTCAACACGTGGGGCGTGAGGTCTCCACAGTACATCGATGTTGTCGCCAGTGGTCGGCGGAAGGTGCACGTGCCCGTCGACCTGGGACCGGACCGCAGCGACGCACGGATGCACGCCAAGACCGTAGGATCCTACGCAGTGCCGTAGGGGACCGCACCGCCACTTCCCAGCAAATTAGGGACACTGTTGCTCCTGGGGTATCGGCGAGGACCATTCGCAACCGTCTCCATGATGCTGGCCTACGGTCCCGCACACCGTTAGGCCGTCTTCCGCTCACGCCCCAACATCGTGCAGCTCGCCTCCAGTGGTGTCGCGACAGGCGTGAATGGAGGGGCGAATGGAGACGTGTCGTCTTCAGCGATGAGAGTCGCTTCTGCCTTGGTGCCAATGATGGTCGTATTCGTGTTTGGCGCCGTGCAGGTGAGCGCCACAATCAGGACTGCGTACGACCGAGGCACACAGGGCCAACACCCGGCATCATAGTGTGGGGAGCGATCTCCTACACTGGCCGTACACCACTGGTGATCGTCGAGGGGACACTGAATAGTACACGGTACATCCAAACCGTCATCGAACCCATCGTTCTACCATTCCTAGACCGTCAAGGGAACTTGCTGTTCCAACAGGACAATGCACGTCCGCATGTATCCCGTGCCACCCAACGTGCTCTAGAAGGTGTAAGTCAACTACCCTGGCCAGCAAGATCTCCGGATCTGTCCCCCTTTGAGCATGTTTGGGACTGGATGAAGCGTCGTCTCACGCGGTCTGCACGTCCAGCACGAACGCTGGTCCAACTGAGGCGCCAGGTGGAAATGGCATGGCAAGCCGTTCCACAGGACTACATCCAGCATCTCTACGATCGTCTCCATGGGAGAATAGCAGCCTGCATTGCTGCGAAAGGTGGATATACACTGTACTAGTGCCGACATTGTGCATGCTCTGTTGCCTGTGTCTATGTGCCTGTGGTTCTGTCAGTGTGATCACGTGATGTATCTGACCCCAGGAATGTGTCAATAAAGTTTCCCCTTCCTGGGACAATGAATTCACGGTGTTCTTATTTCAATTTCCAGGAGTGTATATTATGCAGTCGCATAAGCAATGGGTACTGCACATTTTCTAGGAAACCATATTACAGTACAATACAGAAAGCCATCTCTAATGACCTTGTTGTCGATCGGAAGTTAAACACTAATCTTCTCCTCCTCAACATGCAGAGAGAATTTGAAGATATAATTGACAACGGAAGAGCAGAGAATTACAACTATCGACAGACGCGATTCATTGTTTAGTACATCAACAAGCATTCTGTGCTAAATTTTTCAGGCGTGCTGCACGCATCGAGGTGTGAATGGTAAAATTTTTAAAGTCACAAGCATTATTCCACTGTCAATTGCAACGGTTTGCAATGAAACTGAACGAAGAGTATGGAGACTTTATGTATTACTGCAAAGTATGTTGATTAAGTCAAGCTGTAACCCCGGACAATTTTTCGATTTAAAACTCGCTATTGTTTGAATTTAACGAGGAAAAAAGAGTGCAGGAACGAAAATTACAACATCCAGAATAGATGGCAGACGTCGCGTTTTGAGTGGACTTGATTGCACGCTGCCTGCAGTAAGACACTGCAAAGTGAGGAACAGCTTTCTGATTTGATGGGGATGCATTTGAAAAGAAAACCGCGTTATAGAAGGTGCTAATTTTTATAAACACAGTCCAGTTCCCCTCGCTCACTGCCGTTAAGGAAAACCTGAGGTTGGAAGCCTTCATTATGGCCTTGAAAGAATTAAAAAGACAGTTTCCTAAGCGTTTTCAGGAGACTGACAATCTTACAACTGTTTTCGGACTGTTTACGAGACCGTTTGCCTTCTCCGATGAAAACGCGACTGAGCATGTGCAGGTAGAACTGATCGACCTGCACGAAAATTCCCGTGGTGATGACATATCCTCTCACGATAAAACTGCCCAGGACGTCTACTCTGCTTTCCTCAGGCTGAGTTTCCACGTTTCTATAATGAGGTTGCGAAAGTGCTTCGGTATTTCAATCGACATATTTATGTGAACTACGAAACTAAATAAATCACAGTAACGTGGCAACTCAAGCGCGAAAATTTGTCGAATTGCCTGCGTCGGTCCGTATGCCTACGATCTGTAGGAGATAAAAATTTTCTCGTCAGCGCACCACGTATAATTAAATCATACTGAAAATCATACAGGCGTTGACAGATGTGAAAATTACCGAACTATCAGTTTAATAAGTCACGGCTGCAAAATACTAAGCGAATTCTTTACAGACGAATGGAAAAACTGGTAGAAGCCGACCTTGGGGAAGATCAGTTTGGATTCCGTAGAAATATGGGAACACGTGAGGCAATACTGACTCTACGACTTATTTTAGAAGCTAAATTAAGAAAAGGCAAACCTACGTTTGTAGCATTTGTAGACTTAGAGAAAGCTTTTGACAATGTTGACTGGAATACTCTCTTTCAAATTCTGAAGGTGGCAGGGGTAAAATACAGGGAGCGAAAAGCTAATTACAATTTGTACAGAAACCATATGGCAGTTATAAGAGTCGAGGGACATGAAAGGGAAGCAGTGGTTGGGAAGGGAGTGAGACAGGGTTGTAGCCTCTCCCCGATGTTGTTCAATCTGTATATTGAGCAAGCAGTAAAGGAAACAAAAGAAAAGTTCGGAGTAGGTATTAAAATCCATGGAGAAGAAATGAAAACTTTGAGGTTCGCCGATGACATTGTAATTCTGTCAGAGACAGCAAAGGACTTGGAAGAGCAGTTGAACGGAATGAACAGTGTCTTCAAAGGAGGATATAAGATGAACATCAACAAAAGCAAAACGAGGATAATGGAATGTAGTCGAATTAAATCGGGTAACGCTGAGGGAATTAGATTAGAAAACGAGACACTTAAAGTAGTAAAGGAGTTTTGCTATTTGGGGAGCAAAATAACTGATGATGGTCGAAGTAGAGAGGATATAAAATGTAGACTGGTAATGGCAAGGAAAGCATTTCTGAAGAAGAGAAATTTGTTAACATCGAGTATAGATTTAAGTGTCAGGAAGTCGTTTCTGAAAGTATTTGTATGGAGTATAGCCATGTATGGAAGTGAAACATGGACGATAACTAGTTTGGACAAGAAGAGAATAGAAGCTTTCGAAATGTGGTGCAACAGAAGAATGCTGAAGATTTGATGAGTAGATCACATAACTAATTAGGAGGTACTGAATAGGACTGGGGAGAAGAGGAGTTTGTGGCACAACTTGGCTAGAAGAAGGGATCGGTTGGTAGGACATGTTCTGAGGCATCAAGGGATCACCAATTTAGTATTGGAGGGCAGAGTGGAGGGTAAAAATCGTAGAGGGAGACCAAGAGATGAATACACTAAGCAGATTCAGAGGGATGTAGGCTGCAGTGCGTACTGGGAGATGAAGAAGCTTGAACAGGATAGAGTAGCTTGGAGAGCTGCATCAAACCAGTCTCAGGACTGAAGACCACAACAACAACAACTGAAAATTTGTTTTGTTTGTGGTCTATTGTTGAGCAATGTGTAATATAAAACAAAGTTGTACACAGTGCGACTGCAGTGCCATTTAAATGCAGCACTTTTACTTTTTCCTCCTCTCCCCCTCCACCACTCAGACAGCGTTGAATAGCAGAGGGGTAGATGTGTAACGGAACTGAGCGCCACGGCATTCGTGCTAGGGCATAATCCACGAGCCGAAATCGTGGCCGCCCCTGACAGTAATTGACTTCTAGCTGAATATATGCCGAGTCAAAACATACACATTCTGTCGGTGGTAAGGTTGCAGCTGCTGGGCATGCAAGAGATGCCAGATGGTCAGGCGGGACACACCCATAGCACGAGCAATGTTTAGAGCACTTATTGTCGTGGTCTCATCTGCATGACGAAGGACGTCTTCTTCAAAGTAGAGAGTGCGAAGGGTCCATGTAGCATTACAGTCCACGCTCCTACTTGCAAACTTATTGGGTGCAAATCTGATACTGTGAAAGCAAGAGCCGGCCGGTGTGGCCGAGCGGTTCTAGGCGCTTCAGTCTGGAACTGCGCGACCGCTACGGTCGCAGGCTCGAATCCTGCCACGGGCGTGGATGTGTGTGATGTCCTTAGGATAGTTAGGTTTAAGTGGTTCTATGTTCTAGGGGACTGATCACCTCAGATGCTAAGTCCAATAGTGCTCAGAGACATTTGAACCATTTGAAAGCAAGAAAGACGAACAGAAATGTTTACATATGTATATAATGGATTAGAAACGGGGGATTGGCAGAAAAGGTTTAACTATTGAGAAAAGCATAATTTTAATATAATTATCAACAGCCACTTTTTCTTCAATATGATCACTAGGGACGTCGATGAAATGCTATACAGCGTCAGATTGCACCTGGTGGCCAAAGTTGGAACTATTCTTTCTCCAGCACAAATCGGTTCTGCATTAGCATTAGTGTATCCACCAAGTTTCGCTGCCATACGATGATTACAGCCCACACTGAAAATCTGTGAGTAGCTGTACTTTAAGGGGAGGTTTACTATCTTTGGCCCGAAAAAAGTATGTTCTTTGATAATCTTTTTCTCGGGATATGTTACTGATATCAAAGTCAAGTTTGGTCAAAATGTTTATTGGTATTTCCTCTACAAACTGGAATTTTTTCGACCGGAAATGTCGAAGAGCAAAGGCTAAAGTACCGTCGGAACGAAACAAAATTTCGTTGTAGATATCCAAGCGCAGTACGTCACAGGTCAGCCGACTCGTCTGAAATCAAAATTGAATTGACGTTAGCGAAGTATATAATATTCTTTAGGAGTACCTCGCTTAAATTATTTGAACCAAAGGAAACAAAATGGCGGCCATTTGAAGAAAAATAGTATTTTTTCATCGATTTTTCGACTTCGTCGGCCAAGTAAAAGTATTTATAGTTTATGGATTGGAATAAAAGTGGTACAACTCCTAGACAATTTAGTTAGCTTCGTCGGAAACAAAGAATCATGCCAATCGGTTCAGTAGATTTGAAGTTATCACACCGCGCGATTAAAAGAAAGTCATTTCGAGAAAAACGCTTTTGAAGTTTTAACCACATATAAATGCAATATTATGCAACTTACGTTCAATCTGCTACTCCAGGTCCAGAAACTAGTCCTTCCTCTTCCTCGCAGAGGGCGTTCTGCTCGATCTGGGCCATCCTGCGCTGCTCCAGAGCCGCTCATGCGGCCGGTGACAAGCGGTTTTCTGCCGCTTGAATCCGGTGGTCGTCCGAGTGCTTGGCGACCTGCGTCGAATAGAGTCCCAGGGTGACGTCCATCGTTGTCATGGTCTTCAGAATTGCTGAATACCCTTCGGTGAAGCTGCTCACTGCCAGGAAAGACGCAATCTCCACAGTCTTCGCACCAGAATGCAAATAATTGGAGGCTTAAAAACACACACGTTCGAACTTTCATTTAAAATTTGTGTGTTTCATCCCAATCACCAGTACAATAATTCGTCCTCCGGAAGAAAAAAACTGGTGCGTGAAAAGGGCCTATTTCAGGCAGGTGCTTTTTTTTGTTCAACCTCGAATAATATCGAATAATAAATATTTCCGTTCCGAATTCGGAAAAACCGTTTCAGGGGTGGATTCCAAACATTTTTATGAATCTAAAAATGCACTTAAGAAAATCGAAATTTTGAACCAAAAGATAGTAAACCTCCCCTTAATTATATTCACCCGGTACCTCGCAGCTGTTGTTGTAGTTCGACGAAAACGGTAAGGCAATTCGGAAAACATACATATATGCATGTCGTGCAGCTCTGCTAATACCACAGCTTCACCGTAATTTATCATCATCTTAGTGCATTCTCCAAACGTGTATTCCGCCATCCTGTACTGCCTTGTTCTTCCTTACCGCTAACGACGGTCTGACAAATGAGCAGAATGCTGAATCAGTGACTATAAAAAGAACACACACTACTCCAGGGAACTGACGGAGGCGGCTTCTTCTCAGATTGTGTGCGTCCCGTGGATCGGTAGAAAGTGATTCGATCTTCAAACTTTTGTTATGCACAAACGTTTCATTTCAGGAAATTTTTTCTTTATCAAAACGTCTCATACTAAGACCCCTCTGCAACCCCTACTCGGGACTATGATCTACCTTGTATATGCGTACAGAACTTGTAAGAGACGTACTCCGAGTATGTGCCTAATGTACGTGGCAAGCAAAAATTGATAGGTTTACTTTCTTAGTTTTATAACTTCACAATAACTTCATTTCAGAGGAGCATATCACAGAGGTTCTGAAATATCGATGCAAATTTCTATTTAGAACCAGCGGTCCTCCGGGGCTTCACACGAGGATCACGGAATATGCCATCTGTGAAATATTAGATGTATTGAAAATGGTTTCAATGTCGTCCGCCATCAGATAGCGTAGTGGCATAGCTACCTGAGCGCGATCTGTGTCTAACCTTTAATAGAGAACGCTTACAGCCAGAAGGCTCAGTGTGCTGCAGAAGTATGAAGCAAGCAGGCAATCATGCCACGGAGATGCACTCATGCTTCCTTCAGTCAACTGGGAACTTTGAAAGCGGTCAAGTTGGCAGAATAATCCATTCAGAGAATTACCACAAAAGTTGGACGTGCTGCGACAGTTGTGCAACGATGCTGGTATCAGTGGTCACGTGTACATTCTCACACCCACAGTCGACGATCTGGACGTCCACACAGAAAAGATGCCTGCCGGGATCGTTTCATGTGGGCAGCAGTGGCGTATCGTACACCTACCTCAGCACAGATAAGAGGCTTGAGAGCCCAGCTGCGGACCAGTTATTAGCAGTGGATCTACGAACACATAAACCTCTAGCCCGTCTTCCACTCACTCACGCCATCAACAGGCACGGCTCGACTGCTGCCGTCAGAGGATCGGTTGGAAGACTGAATATTGCGGGCCGTGGTCGTCAGCGTTGAAAACGGATTCTGCCTGCACGTTTGCACGTACAACGTAGACTTCGTGAGCGCTGACCCGTAGGGCACATTCATCCAGTACACACTGGCCCCATCTCAGGCCTTACGGTCTGGATCGCGACAAGCTATAACTACCATTCGCCTTTGGTGTTCCTGGAAGGGACACTAACCAGCATTCGGTACGTGCTGAACGTTGTTATCCCCTTCTTTTCTCGTTGTTGCAGCAGAAAGGTGATATGTTGTGAGCCGTGGCTGGCTCTTGTTATTCGTTGGATTAAACCTTGGTTGCTTTTCTGTGTTTAGTCTCCCGCGGTTATCGCGATTATGCTGTTATCCTCTCTCTATCCACGAGTGGCAGCAGCGGTGTGTAGCGATATTCGCACCTTGTACTTTCTTTGGCCTGGCGCTTATAGTTTCTGGCTGTGCTGTGTGCGGCCAGTTGTCGATTGACGTGGAGCAGCGAGGAAATCGCAGCGCGTAATTTGGCCAGCGCCGCTGGCGGCATCTACGTGTGTTCAGTGTGTGTAGCGCTGTTCCCATTGCTACGAGGTCTGTGGCTCACCGATCCTGGACACGAAAGTTGAGTTTTGACTTAATCTACCAGCAAGTCACGACTGTTCACATTGCGTCGTTTGGATTTCGTTGTCGGCTGTTGGGACATTCCCATGAGCAATAACGTGTGTTTTCAAGTTGGCAAATTTTAGCCACCCTCCAATAGAGTTTAGCTGTACTTGGTTATTTTGAAGTTCATCAGCGGAATCTTCTGCCTTATGGCCGTTAACGTTCCAGTTACGTGCCCTGGCCGTTGACGTAAATTCAGGCAGTGTATTTTCCGCATCGTATTGTCGCTGTCCAGCACGGTGTGTAGTTTGACAGTTCAATGTATAAACGGTTGTGGGAGCCAATACTTTCTACGTTGTTCCATTGAACTCCCTGTTGTGTGCTGGTCGGATGGAACGGAAGTTATCTTGTTGGTGGGTCCGTTGACTGTCTGTCGGTTGGGTTGTCGTCGGATCGAGAATGGATGGGCCGACTGTCTGTCTCACCTAGGCGAGCGTTAGTGTTTGAATTCCAGGCCGACCATCGGAAACTTCTCAGCGCCGTTGAGTGTACTGCCTTTTATTATTTGTTTTTGCTGTTTGTATTTGTATGGCTTCTAGACGATTTTTAAATGAAGGTTGTTTTGCCCTTAAGGCGTAAGATTGTTTAGGCCTTCAGCCTAATTTAAAGAACTGTTTTAAGTAAAGCCTTTGGCCTTTTTAGAACTTTAATTTTGTTGAGTCTTAAGTGATGGGCCTTCAGCCGATTTTTAAATTAAAGTTGTTTTGCTCTTAAGGTGTAAGATGGTTTGGGCCTTCAGCGTAATTAAAGAATTGTTTTGAGATAAGGCATTTTCCCTTTTAAAAATTCTGATTTTGGTTTGAGTCTTAAGCTATTGGCTTTCAGTCAATTTTAAATTAAAGTGTTCTTGCCCTTAAGACATGAGATTGTATGGCGCATTCAGCCAGCAATTAAGTTCCAAAAATTAATGCTGTGTTTCTTTTTTTTTTAATTTTCTTGGCTCTTGTAATGTTTGGTCAAATAAATGAAGTTGTATGTTCGAGTGTAACTGACAGCCGCTTATTTTGGCCCCTTTCCACAATATTAACTACCTGTCCTGTTCTGCGGGTTTACAGGGCGTCTTATGTTGTTCCAACAAGATAATGCTCGCCCACCCACTGCCTGTAAAACTCAAAGTGCCCTGCAAGACGTGCAGCAGCTTTCCTGCCCAGCACGATCACCAGACTTGTCTACAATCTAGAACGTGTGGAATGAGACGGGACAAGAAGTGACTAATGCGACTACTAGCCAAACAACAGCTCTTACAGAAATACGTGGACAGGTCGAACAGCGTAGCATAAGGTATCCCAGGACAGTATTCGCCATCTGCACGATCGACTGTATGCCAGAGTCAGCGCCTGCATTGGCGCCCGCGGAGACTACGCCACGTACTAATACGGGTGTTTCATTATGGGTCGATACGTCGGTACCTGGTGCATGCAAAGTTGCAACAATAAATCTTGAGTAAACTGGAAACCTCTGAAAGGGTGTACTAATTTTTTCCGGCAGTCTATTTACATTCGGCCGACTGGTCTGGCGTAACGGTAATTTTGTTTATGGGGCAGCTTGCAGAGTTATGATTAAAGTTCAGAGAACAAAGTTAGGTGACTGGATATCACGACTATCACATAACTTACCGCAACCCACCTGGGAATGAGAGCCGGGCTTCCAAGGCGCCGCGTCGTCTCGGCTCTCATTTGTTGGCGGGATGACTGCCTGCCCGCTTTGTGTCCGATACCGGCTACTAGGTAGAGGCGCGGTAGCTCGTAGCTCCCACCACGGCCACGAGATGTCACCCCAAACACAAATTAAATATAGAACAGACAACATTCGTGCCTTCTGGGAACTTGTCGACTCCAGCGGCAGTATGGTGTGAGTATCAAGAATCCTTGCAGTATATCCTGATATTAGCTTTCACTAATAGACAGAAAAGGGTGACGAGGAATTAGTGGAATTAGTGTGGATGGAGACTGTATGTGTGGATGTATGGACTGTGGTAATAGTTTCCTGTGCGGCTAGTGCCGGCGGAGGTTCGAATCCTCCCTTGGGCATGGGTGTGTGTGTTTGTCCTTAGGATAATTTAGGTTATGTAGTGTGTAAGCTCAGGGACTGATGACCTTAGCAGTTAAGTCCCATTAGATGTCACACACATTTGAACATTTTAATATCTATTACGTGATGCTCAGTGTTCTTAGTGGTACAATTGCACATCACTTCGGCGATCTCCTCATCCCAAACAAGTTTCCAACTGGGAAAGGGGACCTACAGTCTAAGGTGCAAACCGAAGCACGTTTCGTTTGTGACGGATCTCTGCGTCGCCGAGAGGTGCATTCTAGATTAAGAGACGGAGTGAAAATAAGAGATTCGCCTCCTTTCAGTTTCCAGACGTGCGCTCTGCCGTTTTTCTTATTTATTTGCTAAATCTTTTTTTTTTACATTAATCAAGGACTTTATTTTAGGAAAATGAACAAACTTAAAAAGGGGCGCAATATCATGCAAAATTTGTATCCGCAGCATGAACTGATTTTAAGTTCTTCTTTCCAGAACATCATCGCTATGTTATGTTCTCGTGTAGCTTGAACGGTTCTCGGTTGTAAATGAGAGAATAAGATTATAACAATTGCCATAGAAATTTATTACAAAATATTTGTTTGCCGGCCGCTGTGGCCGAGCGGTTCTAGGCGCTTCTCTCCGGAACCGCGCTGCTGCTACGGTCGCGGGTTCGAATCCTGCCTCGGGCGTGGATGTGTGTGATGCCCTTAGGTTAGTTAGGTTTAAGTAGTTCTAAGTCTAGAGGACTGATGAACCATTTTTGAATATTTGTTTCCTTTTGTAATTGTTGTTGTTGTCCCACGCCAGTTCTTTCAGAAACCATTGCAAGCATCTCTTTCTAAGCATGCATCTTATTGTGGCCTGAGAACTTGATAACTTTATGTCATCCACACTTCATACACATTTGGAATTCAATTGCGTTGTCATCTCCCGTATCATTAATGACGTAGCTGACGTACGTTCTTATTAAAAAGAAATGACTGGCATTGTTTTTAATATGGGAAGGTATCGAGCTTGCTCTCTTCAGAGTACTGTTGGTACAAGATTGTCTGTTAAAGATCTTGCAAGAAAACCTAACATACCTCTGAGCCACTTCAGTTTTGTATATCACATGTAAATCTTTGTACTGCTGTGTCAACGAGATTACATCTCGAAAAATGGTTTTCTTGGCTAATCCCGATTGCAGTCACCTATTGATCTGTGGTGATTATGTTATTTGACAGTTCTGTATCAAGCTATTACTGTGTCAGATGAACGTTCGCCAATGTTAATTGTGTTCCATACACCATCCTATTCAATAATTGGGTATTTCTTATTTTGTTCCTCTCTTCATATTTCTTTCTGAAAAGTATGATGTCTCTTGCCGTCATCTCTTGCGAAGTAATGATCTCATTGCTGAGGTCACTTATTCCACGAAATATGTTCTTACATGCTGGAGCAGCGGATTTTTTTTTTCGCATTTACCGGTGTTTGGAGGCTTTCGAGCTTTAGGGTTTCAAATAGTTTAAACGTAATGCTGTCTGAATTTTCTTTTAGTATAGCTGCCGTCCTCTTTATAAAAAAACCGTAGGCCTTGTCATGTGAACTAATCCTCAACGTCCATATTTGCAATCTAGTGCTTTTTCTGGTGTGTACTCTGAATACTTCTCTTTTCCTCAGTTGATTTGTAACGGTTAACGTAATGTATAATAATTTTCCACGTCACATTCGCTTATATGTATCAAAATTTACATTTCCACCTTCAGAGCTGCTTGTCCACTGAAAAGTTCGTACAGATATATAACAAAAAATAGTTAGGTACTTTAAACATGATGAACATTTCAATGAACGCACATCACTTTGTCACACGATTTTTAGGCTCATTGCCACTAACTTATGAGTGTCTGATGCTCTGATAATGTTATTCCTGTTAGGCTGGCATGAACATTACGGCCCTCAGCAAAAGCAAATAAGACCAAAGACAGAAGGCTTCCTTGACGAACGCCATGTCTTAACTGAATCTGACCCGTTTTCTGACAATTCCGCTATATTAGCATCGACACGTGTGGCAACGTTCTTAATTACCTTTAGAGCACGTTCACTAAAATCCACTTTTCTCATAGGTTAAGAAACCTATGGTCCAGAAGATCAATCGCAATACGAAAATCAATAAGCGTGACTGCACATTTCATGTTAGTCACGTAGGTTACAATAATTACGTTTCTATATTCTGCTGTACTTTAAAATGATTATGGCCCTGCAAGGTACACATGACTGATTTTTACTTACCGTCATAAATCTACTGTTGAAAATTCTTGAGACTATCTTGTTCTCTGAATTAAGAATGGAAAAAGCGTGAAAGTTGTTAAGCTTTCGGTTGATTTACACTTTGGTGCTGATTCGGCGGGTACCGGTTTTCCCTGAATAACTTCTTTCGCCATCTGAGTAAACGTATCACCAAGTACATTCAAGGACCGTTGATAAAATTCTATATGCAACCCATCTGTTCCCAGAGACATTTTACAAAGTAAGATACAGACCGTCTCATGTACACTCCTGGAAATGGAAAAAAGAACACATTGACACCGGTGTGTCAGACCCACCATACTTGCTCCGGACACTGCGAGAGGGCTGTACAAGCAATGATCACACGCACGGCACAGCGGACACACCAGGAACCGCGGTGTTGGCCGTCGAATGGCGCTAGCTGCGCAGCATTTGTGCACCGCCGCCGTCAGTGTCAGCCAGTTTGCCGTGGCATACGGAGCTCCATCGCAGTCTTTAACACTGGTAGCATGCCGCGACAGCGTGGACGTGAACCCTATGTGCAGTTGACGGACTTTGAGCGAGGGCGTATAGTGGGCATGCGGGAGGCCGGGTGGACGTACCGCCGAATTGCTCAACACGTGGGGCGTGAGGTCTCCACAGTACATCGATGTTGTCGCCAGTGGTCGGCGGAAGGTGCACGTGCCCGTCGACCTGGGACCGGACCGCAGCGACGCACGGATGCACGCCAAGACCGTAGGATCCTACGCAGTGCCGTAGGGGACCGCACTGCCACTTCCCAGCAAATTAGGGACGCTGTTGCTCCTGGGGTATCGGCGAGGACCATTCGCAACCGTCTCCATGAAGCTGGGCTACGGTCCCGCACACCGTTAGGCCGTCTTCCGCTCACGCCCCAACATCGTGCAGCCCGCCTCCAGTGGTGTCGCGACAGGCGTGAATGGAGGGACGAATGGAGACGTGTCGTCTTCAGCGATGAGAGTCGCTTCTGCCTTGGTGCCAATGATGGTCGTATGCGTGTTTGGCGCCGTGCAGGTGAGTGCCACAATCAGGACTGCATACGACCGAGGCACACAGGGCCAACACCCGGCATCATGGTGTGGGGAGCGATCTCCTGCACTGGCCGTACACCACTGGTGATCGTCGAGGGGACACTGAATAGTGCACGGTACATCCAAACCGTCATCGAACCCATCGTTCTACCATTCCTAGACTGGCAAGGGAACTTGCTGTTCCAACAAGACAATGCACGTCCGCATGTATCCCGTGCCACCCAACGTGCTCTAGAAGGTGTAAGTCAACTACCCTGCCCAGCAAGATCTCCGGATCTGTCCCCCATTGAGCATGTTTGGGACTGGATGAAGCGTCGTCTCACGCGGTCTGCACGTCCAGCACGAACGCTGGTCCAACTGAGGCGCCAGGTGGAAATGGCATGGCAAGCCGTTCCACAGGACTACATCCAGCATCTCTACGATCGTCTCCATGGGAGAATAGCAGCCTGCATTGCTGCGAAAGGTGGATATACACTGTACTAGTGGCGACATTGTGCATGCTCTGTTGCCTGTGTCTATGTGCCTGTGGTTCTGTCAGTGTGATCATGTGATGTATCTGACCCCAGGAATGTGTCAATAAAGTTTCCCCTTCCTGGGACAATGAATTCACGGTGTTCTTATTTCAATTTCCAGGAGTGTATTTCTTCACTCATTTCAGAAAGAAGATCCTAATTTTCCTCTTCCGACAGCCGTCGGACCACGATGTCAAGAAATTCTTCGAGGGATTCAGAACGTAATATATCAAAACTTAATTATATCTGCGCATAAGACAAAGATAATGGCAAGAATCCAGTTAGATCTACGATAATAATAAATGAGAACATTTCAGAACAAGTAATCCATTTCAGTTACCTACGATGTGATATTAGTTTTAACTATGACAAACTCATTGAGAAGAAGTTTAATAAATACCAAGCTCTCTGCGGACCAGTTGGAAGAACTTTGGGAAGAAAAAACCAGAAAAGAAACAAAACCGAAACTAAAGAATGTTATTGCCGTACCTGTTGGTGTATATGGTTCCGAGTCATGGAGAGTACCAAAAAAAGGAAAATCTCGTATACAAGCAGCAGCGATGAAGTTCATCAGATACAGATTGATATTTATTGAGCTATATGAAACAAATCGTCATAACTTCTGAACGGTTTGCGACAGGACGTTCAAACTGCACGGTCGGCCGTGGGGCATGATGCGACTTAATGTGCGTACGTGTCGTTTGGTTTAGCCACAAAGCCCACTTTCATTTGGATGGGTCTGTCACTAAGCAAAATTGGTGCCTTTGAGGTACTGAGTTTACACATTTCGCGATCGAGAAGTCTCTTCAGTATCAACGGGGGAGTGTGTACTGTGCAATGTCCAGTCACGGAATAATCGGAGCGATATCCCTTGACGGCACGATGACTACCGAACGGTAAGTGAAAGTTTTGGAAGATGAACGACCCTGATTTCGACAAGATACGGTTCACGCAAGACGGAGCTCGACCATATCGAAGCAGGAGGGTGTTTGATGTCCTGGATGAGCATTTTGGGGACCGCATTCTGGCTCTAGGGTACCAGAGGCCACTGGAATGGGCCTCGATTGGCCTCCATGTTCTCTTTTTTGTGGGGCTATATTAAAGAGAAGGTGTACAGCCACAACCCCAAAACCACTTCTGAGCTGAAACCAACCATTCAGGAGGTCATCAACAGCATCGATGTTCTGACAGTTCAGTGGGTTCAAATGGTTCAAATGGCTCTGAGCACTATGGGACTTAACTTCGGAGGTCATCAGTCCTCTAGAACTTAGAACTACTTAAGCCTAACTAACCTAAGGACATCACACACATCCATGCCCGATGCAGGATTTGAACCTGCGACCGTATCGGTCGCGCGGTCCCAGACTGTAGCGCCTAGAACCGCTCGGTCACCCCGGCCGGCACACTTCAGTGGGTCATACCGTATTGCGCTATTGGTCTGCACCACATAATCGCCAGCGATGGTAGGCATATCGAGCATGTCATAACCTAAATATCTGTAGTGATATTTAAATTTTGATTGAAGTGTGTGCACGCCCTAGTTTGTAACTAATTCACGTTTCTTATCATATAGTTCAATAATTGTCACCCTGTATGTAATAAAATGGATAGATTAAGGAGTGAAACATTAACATCAGATTTAAAGATCTTTTCAGAAAACGACAAGATAAAAGAACTGTCAAAAAGATAATAAATTATTGGCCGCCCGGAAAGAGAGAATTAGGCATACCTCGTAAGAGATAATAACCAGTCTGCAGAATGGAGATTTTCGTATAGTTAGAAACCTCCGTCTTTATCTCTTTGCTAGAGATTATGACAGCACCATTCTTAGCTTGTAACTCGTCGAAGAAAGTTCTCCGTTTTTTCTTGACGTGCCTCAAGAGGTGGTAATGAGGTTTCATCCTCCATTTCAGTCTTCACTTTGACTTTTGGCTTTCAGTTCCAAATCTCCGAACTGTTTCTTCTTAATACTTACAAGGGAACCTCCCCATCGCACCCCCCTCAGATTTAGTTCAAAATGGTTCAAATGGCTCTGAGCACTATGGGACTCAACTGCTGTGGTCATAAGTCCCCTAGAACTTAGAACTACTTAAACCTAACTAACGTAAGGACATCACACACATCCATGCCCGAGGCAGGATTCGAACCTGCGACCGTAGTGGTCGTGCGGTTCCAGACTGTAGCGCCTTTAACCGCTCGGCCACTCCGGCCGGCTCAGATTTAGTTATAAGTTGGCACAGTGGATTGGCCTTGAAAAACTGAACACAGATCAATCGAGAAAACAGGAAGAAGTTGTGTGGAACTATGAAAAAAAATAAGCAAAATATACAAACTGAGTAGTCCATGTGGAAGATAGGCAACATCAAGGACAGCTTGAACCCAGGAGCGCCGTGGTCCCGTGGTTAGCGTGAGCAGCTGCGCAACGAGAAGTTCTTGGATCAAATCTTCCCTCGAGTGAAAAATTTAATTTTTTATTTTCAGACAATTATTATCTGTCCATCCGTCCGTCAGATGCGAGGTAACTGCGCCGTAGTGTGGGAACGCTACACCTAAACGGAAAATTTGAAAACGTTAAAAACATATGTTTTGACAGAGCACAGGGAAAACTGCGTGACTCTGCAACTGTTGCATTCATTTGTTGCAGTTTATGTGACAAACTCTTATGTTTTCTGTCACTTTTTTGGGAGTGATTATCACATCCACAAGAAAACCTAAATCAGGCAAGGTAGAGGAATGTTTTTACCCATTCGCGAAGTGTACAAGTTGGGTTGGTCGACAACATATTCCTGTCATGTGACGCCCATGCTGTCACCAGTGTCGTATAGAATATATCAGACGTGTTTTCCTGTGGAGGAATCGGTTGACCTATGACCTTGCGATCAAATATTTTCGGTTCCCATTGGAGAGGCACGTCCTTTCGTCTACTAATCGCACGGTTTTGCGGTGCGGTCGCAAAACACAGACACTAAACTTACTACAGTGAACAGAGACGTCAATGAACGAACAGACAGATCATAACTTGGCGGAAATTAAGAAAGTAAACTTTTCACTCGAGGGAAGACTTGAACCAAGGACCTCTCGTTCCGCAGCTGCTCACGCTAACAAGAGGACCACGGCGCTCCTGGGCCCACA
The DNA here is from genome assembly GCF_021461395.2 of Schistocerca americana. Lineage (NCBI taxonomy): Eukaryota > Metazoa > Arthropoda > Insecta > Orthoptera > Acrididae > Schistocerca > Schistocerca americana. The sequence continues at coordinate 955,883,827 of NC_060119.1, read as the reverse complement.
TTCTCCTTGATGTTGCCTATCTTGCGCATGGACTACTCAGTTTGTATATTTTGCTTATTTTTTCATAGTTCCACACAACTTCTTCCTGTTTTCTCGATTGATCTGTGTTCAGTTTTTCAAAGCCTATCCACTGTGCCAACTTATAACTAAATCTGAGGGGGGTGCGATGTGGAGGTTCCCTTGTTAGCAGTTTGGCTTTTTACGTGGTTTTTCTTGGCTTTGTAAGGCTTTGGGATTTGGGACACCTTACATGTCAGGTGCCTCAGTTTTACCTGTCGTTTATAGTGTTGCAAGACACTATTTTTGCAACGTACGATGGGTTTTTGTGTGTATATTTCACTTATTTGAGATTCAAAACACGTGGCATAGAGAGTGACGAGAATAACTCACTTACGTAAATTTGCATGTCTAAGTTAGGCAGAAACAGGGTGGAAGCATCACTGGAGGGGAAGCCAGGTTTAGTTAGCCACGCTGTGACGCAATGGCCTGCTGAGCCGCAACCTAGTCAAGGTCAAGCGCGGGTGATGGGCACGGCAGAGAACTGGGGGAAGAACAGTATACCACGTGCGCGAGGCATGAGGACGTAACTTATCCCCCTTGTGGATAATGGAGTGTTAATAATAGGGGTACCAGACCTGGCTGTTCACTTGAAAGCCAGAAAATTATACGACACCGTACTTACTGTACTTATTAAGCCATTTGCTGATTGGGCAGCCATGGCTGCTTGAAATGAAAGCGCTAATGCCATTAGCTGTTCCATCCAGTGTCCAACGCCACTGTCGAGGGAAGGGATGCTAGTTGGGAAGACGCGTAACTGCCCAGCGCGACAGTCACTTTTCCTTGAGACTTCGTTGAGCGTGGTTGGAGGGCATCCCTCTCTGACGGGACAACATTGGTGTGAACATTTTATTCACTCGGCTCCAAAATTCAGTCAAGAGCTGGCTGAATTCTTTTCGTAAATGTCCTGAGTGGAGAATGAAGAGAGCCAATGTAGTTAAATTCTTGCGATAACGGTGAGGGCAGAGTAACACTCGACGCACCAGCCTTTGGCGTGTGCTTATCTATTAAAATCAGACTGGGGTGAAGTTAAAGTTTTCCGCTTCACGAAAACGTAGGGGAAGTTTGCTGAATCAGCCAGTCTCAATATAGGATTTTGACAGATGTACAGATCCGACGACACACGGCAGCAGTCAAGCCGACGAGGTGCAACACAAAGTAAAGAACGCACCACGCCAATAAATGTAAATGTCGTGTCACATGCCGGTTTTTAATACAGTGATACGAAGCTCAAAGTAGGAAGATCTGTCTTCCTTGCAATATTTCCTGAAATTAACGTATTTCCTTTGTGCGTCGATGGCCATGTTTGGTTAACATCTGTGGAGAAAGAAAAAAATTGTTAGAGCTGGTAGCATTTTTCAACTGAACAATAGGATAGTCTTCCACCAGAGAGTTTTTCTCTCAGATAAAATAATTAACTATCCTGAATTTTGCGATATTATTGAACTTTTATATTTTATGTTATTTGAGAAATTTAATACCAGGTTCACCTTGTCTGAACGGGCGATACCTGAGATTGCTCTTGTATATTGTAAAGACCTAACATGTGCAAAAATGATTCCAATAAATACATCTACAGGGAATAGTTGTTGTCTATTCTAAGATAGAGATCCCCTTCCTAACTCATTGGAATATTTTAGGAACATGACGGCGTTATCCTTCTGAATTCTAAACCCTTGGTGAGTAATAGCACGTTTCCTTACAGGTTGAGTTCAAACTGCGTTATATGCAGTAAGTGGAATCGTGCACACAGTGCAAACACAGCATTCACTTATTACCAACCAAAGGCGTGTTTAGAGCTCTAGATCATTGTTGATTACACTGAACTCTCCTCAATTTTTGTTTCGCCTTCTCTTACTGTCTGTTACTGCTGAATGCCTATCAGATGAGCACAGGCACAGCACCCATGCTTGTCTCAGACTGACTTCTAAGTCATTTTCTTGCAATAATAATACATTTAGGTTCCACTCATTTCAGAACCGTCGAGTTGGTCATATCGTGAGATTGGTGCCAACTAACAGGTTCCAATGGTCAGTGAAATACACCAGAGTTGTTTCAACTCTTTCCAGACTTCACGACACACAGATTTATTTGGGATATTTAAACTCCATGCATCCCTAAGTTGTCATTCGGTACCTAGGAGCTTTCATTAATTAGAAACGTTAAAATTGACACTCTGATCTTTCTTGATTAAAATGCGGTTAAAATCACCTCAAATTCCCAGGTCTTGGGGAATTTTTCATAATGAATAAATTATATTTTGGTCTGTCGATTTTATTGTAAGTTCTTGAAGAGGCATACAGATTAATTAAGATGACATCTAAACTTTAATGCCTATTGTTCTGACAGATTCTAATATTTCATTTCCAGATACAGAATTCCCTCCTGTGATTAAAATGGCTGTCCGCATACTTGTTTCGAGTGACACATTTAGCATTTCAACACATCCTGCAATCTTAAAATTAGACATCGCAACTTCTCGCAGCGAGGCAATATCAGTTCCTGATGCATATAAATATTCTTATACAGCAGCAACTTTTAGTTCTGATGTTATTTTCTTACCATTAATCATAACGGCTACCGACCATCTAATTCTTTTGAAAAGAGAAAAAAGTATAAGTACTCCAATAAGGAAGTAAATAAATAACTATTTCAATAAAGAAATAAATGAATACAGAAATATGTAATCAAAACGATAAATTACAGATCCTGCTCTTAGTGAAATTTTGCAATAAGGTTTTCTCAAATAACATTACTTCATTTTAAAATTACTCTAGAAGTCTTGTTTGGATGTTGATTCCGGAAGGACATCGAAGTCATCAGTGCAGAGGGGGCTTCGCATTGCTAGTGTGTTCTGTATTTTCTCTTTACATCATTCCATGACTGTTTCATAAGGTATGCTTTTAGAATTTGTGTCTCTTTCTCAGTTTTTTGTTTCCCTTGATCATGAGAAGTCCTTGGGTTCGGTGCGATTCCTGCCTGCGTCACATGACGTCTGGAGTCATTCTGTTTCCCTTCAAAGCATTCTCTTGCTTCCATAGGAATTGCAATAGTTTCATTTTTGGTAGTTCCCCTACACTATTCATGTTTGTTTTCAATCTCAATCGGAATGTTTAGGATTTATTTGTGTTCAGCCACAACCGAAATTCCACCAAAACACGAAACGAATGTCAGATGAACACTGTTCACCGTGTTGACGGCTAGACGTGGAATTTCCACCACAGCCGTCGCAGGCAAAACGAAACTTATAAGTTAGCTGCTTCTCTAGATGTTTTGAACTTCAGTTAAAACACTAATTTTGAAATCTTAATAATATTTCTACACCTTTCGTTATTTTTATAGAGCGATCCCATTTACAACATTCTTCATGTCGCTAACCAAAAATACTGCTAGACCACCTGGCTGGGCTTCGCTAATATCTTGAGTTGCGGCTGCTGCACTGCTACGTGGCAACGGCATCATTTTCGCAGTGGTTGGGTACTTTAATTACTCGTAAGTGAGTCATATTCCACGAGATATTTATAAATTACGTAGAACAAGCTTCCTCGTGAATCAGTGTATCTATTAGTCTAAATCTGATCTAAACCCGTACAGTAGTTTCTGAGATTAGCCCCCGAACATACAGACAGAAAGGACCACATGGGCCCCGAATTTATATACGCTTGGAAGAAGACAGAAGATAGATAGACGTTAGAAGATGGAACACAAGAAGTCTAGAGGGAAAGAGAGACAGACAGACAGGTATATAATAGATAGAGGAAACAGCTGTTGTCAGACACAGATGACGCAAAAGTAAAGCTAACATATTCCACTTACGTTCATACCATCATGTCGCATGGGATCAGTTTTTGGGGCGTACTATCAAGACAAGCCAAAGTTTGGAAAAGCTTCAAATACGAATTATTTGTAGGGTGAGCTCAAGAATATCTTTTAGAGGCTCCTGAAGGAACAATGGAAATCACCTACTTTCTCCCAATATGTTTATTCCTTAATAAAAGTCACGATACATAATACATCTCTTTTTCCAAACAACAGCTCATTTCATGGTATCAGTACTAGAAATAAGGATTTAAAGTTACATACATTAGTCCAGATTGGTATCTGTTACGCAGGAACACACATATTCATTAACTTGATAGTAGAAATAAAACGTTTAAATACTAATAAACTTAAATTTAAGAGTAGCCTACAGGATTTATTGGTGGCTAAGTCTAACTAGTCTATTGATCAATGTCTTGACAAAACCTCTTGATGTGTATACATTATTAATATATACAAACAACCTGAGTGTTATCTAAAATCTGGATTTAGTTAATAGTGTGATCCATGTAAACAACTGGTGTGAACTGTTTGTAATGGTTGATAAGCCTAAGAATTATCATATCCATCTTAGTGTTCTATCCATTTACAGTTTTTAATGAAATGTTTGTTATTACGTCTTAAGAGGAAATGTAAATGGTAGTCATCATGTTTGAACTATCATGTTGACAAGCTAGAGATATGTAATAATTTTCTTTGTTTATTTGCAGGTACATGTCTGCAGTCCTGATACGCAATGAAAGCCCCGTGTCAAAAAAATTGTTCAAATGGCTCTGAGCACTATGGGACTCAACATCTGAGGTCATCAGTCCCCTAGACTTAGAACTACTTAAACCTAACTAACCTAAGGACATCACACACATCCAGCGGTCGCGCGGTTCCAGACCGAAGCGCCTAGAACCGCTCGGCCACATCGGCCGGCAGCCCCGTGCCACACTACCATAGCAAAACGCGAGAGGGCCAAAAACAAGATGTCGTAGGGAATTCTATCAATATTAATGGGCGACAAGTACAGCATTACGGTTACCCCTCGTATGTTTAAGATTTTCTTACTTATTCCATGTCCGTGCAGACCATTTCACTTGAGACCTGCGCAAGAGGCATTAGCATATTTTTCTTATGTTTGTCACTATGCATTCTGTTTTATTACATGTTCTCTATACTTGAGGATGTACCCGCTGCCGTTCTACAGAATAAAAAGTTCATTGAGTCTAATATACAGTGAGGTGACAAGTCATGGGATACCTCCTACTCAGGTTAGAAAGTTGTTGGACCTCTTTCTGCTCGGCATAGTGCAGCAACTTGATGTGGCGTTGACTCATCAAGTTGCCTCTATAGGCGTCCATTATGGCGAAAGTGTTACCAGTGTAGGATTTCCTGCACGAGCTGACCTGTTGATTATATCCCATAAATGTTCGATGGGATTCACGTCGGTGAATCTGGATGGCAAAATTATTCGCTCGAACTGTCCAGAATTTTCTTCAAGCCAATTGTGAACAACCGTGGCCCGGAGATGTCACGCTTTGTCATCCATAAAAATTCCATCGTCGTTTGGGAACATGAAGTCAGTGACTGGCAGCAAACGGTCTCCAGGCAGATGAAAATAACCAGAGGACCCAGTCCATTCCACATAAACACATTCCTCACCACCAGCCACCACCAGCTTGCAAAGTGCGTTGTTGACAACTTTGGTCCATGGCTTCATAGGGTCTGCGCCGCACTCGAACGCTATCATCAGCTGTTACCAACTGAAATCGGAACTGATCTGACCAGGTCATTGTTTTTCGTTCGTCTAGGCTTCCATCGATATGATCACGACTCCAGGAGAGGCGCTGCACGCAATGCTGTGTTGTTAGCAAACGTCCTCAGTCAGTCGTCTGCTACCACAGTCTGTTAATGCCAAATGTCGCCGCCCTGTCCTAGCGGATACGTACATCGTAGTCCCACATTAATTTTTGCAATTACTACAAACAGTGTTTCTTGTCTGTTGGCACTGCAACTCAACGTAAAAGCCGCTGCTCTCGGTCGTTAAATGAAGACTGTCGGCCACTGCGTTGACCGTCGTGAGAGGTAATGCCTGTCATTTGGTATTCTCGCCACAGTCTTGGCGCTGTGTATTTCTGAACACTGAATTTCCAAACGATTTCTGAAATGGAAATCCCTTGCATCTAGATCCAGCTACCACTCTGCACTCAAAGAATGTCAATTCCCGACGTACAGGCAGAATCACGTCGGAAACACATTCACACGAATCACGTAAGCACACTGAGAACCCAGCCAATGCACTGCAATATACCTTGTCCATGCGATACTACCGGCATCTGTATATGTGCACATCGCTAGCCAATGACTTTTGTCACCTTAGTGTAATTCAGGACTCAACCAGTTATGTGCGGCGAAAAATGACCAGAAACTGTCTCTACCATATCCCTTAGCTGGGCTTCACAGTGGTGAAAACTGGCTTTCCTGTAGCAAATGATGTCGTTGCACCTTCCACCAGAACCCTCCGACTTTCTCTCTCTCTGTCTTTCTCTCTCTCTCTCTGTCTCTCTCTCTCTCCCTCTTTCACTCACTCTCTCTCTCTCTCTCTCTCTCTCTCTCTCTCTGTCTCCCGCTCCCATTATCCTCAGTCCAACCTCCGTGAAGACGCGAAAACCATAAGTTCTCAGGAGCTCTAATAAGGAGACGAGAAAAGTCATTTTCCACAAATAGAACCAGAACTCTCCTGCACACGTTCAACAGCGTGGAAGAAGTTCTCTTTTCCGGCAAGGCAGCGAATCTCCTCGAGAGGAAGTGTCCGCCTCTCGAGGCTCGGCTGGGCTGGTTCGGCCCCCGGCTTTTGATTAACTCCCGGCTGCGGCCGCGGCCGCGGAAGCGGGCCCAGCCAGCCGGCATTACACGCACAGTGCTTCCGGCCGGTGCTCAATTGTCTCCGGCTCATTTCCTTCCGACAGAGACGGCTATTGTTCGCCCCGGCAGAGATAACGCGCCGCGCAGCACTGGCCGACTTCCGGGTGGCTGGCGCCTGCCCGGCCGTGGCGCCCTCCCCCCTACAACCCACCCCCTCACACCAGAACAGCCAACCAGGAATGACCGGATCCTTCGCGCCTGCTCCTGATAGGGCCACCTTCTGAGGCTGTTTCATGGCGCGTATCCGTCTTATTTCTTTCCTCATGGCAGTAAGTGGCAGTACGGATCCTACCTAAAGGACCTCGTAGAACTTCTCTTGATTAAACATTCGGTACCAGTGTCTTGTATTCGAGAAGCTTCGGAGATGACTTTTACCGTTTCGGACAGCAACATATACTTTGAGTTTTTATTACACCTCCCAGTGAACTATGCAAATCACCCCAATTGCTAAATACGAAGTGCAATTGATTGCACATCTTGAATTCCGTACGCCTCCTCCCTCTCTGTCCATCTTCTCATCCTCAATCCCGCTCCGTACATCTTCTCCTCCCTCCATCGCTCTGTAGGTAACCTCCACCCATCCTTTCTCTGTCTCTCTCTCTGTAAATCTTCTCCTCCTTCCTCTCTATGTCTGAATGTTCAGTAGCTCCGTACATCTCCCCCTCACTCTCTGTACTTCTTCCCCCTCTCTGTGTCCATTTACGTTTCAATGTTAAGTAGAGTACCGTGTAAAAATTTGAGGTAAATCGATCAACAACTTTTTGAGATTTGTGATAATTACTCTCCCTCTTGTTCGTTCGAACGTTCATTACAGCGACATGTAAAAATTAGTAATAAATCAATCAAGAACTGTTCAAAATTTTCGGTAACAGCGTTTTTCCTTTATGTACTACGTAATGGTCAAAGTGATTTTTTTTGTTATGGAAACATGTGACGCCATAACTGTCAAACTGAACGCAATTGCTTTTTAATTTTCTTTTTCATACCGAAAGTAGCATTACCATACACAGTCACAGACACTAGGAAAACAATCAAGGAGATCAGTCGAGCCGTTCTCAAGTGAAGATCTTTGACAAGTGACCTTAATTTCCGACTTTTCTGATGCATTTTCCAAAAACTGTGTTCCATGCAAACCTTGTCTGAAATTTATGAACACAATACAGACAAAAATCAACCAAATCTAGCTAAATCAATCTTAACTTTTTATATTTCATACATGTAGCAATTGATGTTACCTACCGACTTTCCCGTCTTTATTTTATTTTTATTTATTTATTTATTGTTCCGTGGGACCAGACGAATGAGAAGTCTCCATGGTCATGGAACGAGTCAATATACGAAATTATAACACGATAGTAGAAACAGATAAAATGAAATACAAGAAACGTATTCAGGCGACAATTCGTAAGTTTAAATAAAGAAAATCAACAATGTAACACTGGAATTTGCTTAATTTTTCAGCTCTTCCAGGAGCTCCGCGACAGAATAGAAGGAGTGAGCCATGAGGAAACTCTTCAGTTTAGACTTAAAAGCGTTTGGGCTACTGCTAAGATTTTTGAATTCTTGTGGTAGCTTATTGAAAATGGATGCAGCAGAATACTGCACTCCTTTCCGCACAAGAGTCAACGAAGTACATTCCACACGCAGATTTGATTTCTGCCTAGCATTAACTGAGTGAAAGCTGCTAACTCTTGAGACTAAGCTAATGTTGGTAACAACAAACGACATTAAAGAAAATATATACTGTGAGGGCAATGTCAGAATTCCCAGACTATTGAATAGGGGTCAACAAGACGTTCTCGAACTTACACCACATATAGCTCGAACAGCCCGATTTTTAGCCAACTCTACCATTTTTCAATCAGAAGAATTACCCCAAAAAATAATACCATATGACATAAGCGTATGAAAATATGCGAAGTAGACTACTTTTCGTGTTGAACTGTCACTTATTTCAGATACTGTTCTAATGGTAAATAAATCAGCAATTAGTTTCTGAACAAGATCCAGAACATGGGCTTTCCACAACAGCTTACTATATATCCGAACGCCTAGGAACTTGAACTGTTCCGTCTCGCTTATAATATGCCCATTCTCTCTGATCAAAATATCAGTTCTTGTTGAATTGTGAGTTATAAAATGTAAAAACTGAGTCTTACTGTGATTTAGCATGAAATTATTTTCCAGAATCCACGAACTTATTTCAGGAACTGCATTATTTGATACTGTTTCAATATTACACACAAGATCCTTCACTATCAAGCTGGTGTCATCAGCAAAGAGAAATATTTTTGCATCACCTAAAATACTAGAAGGCATGTCATTTATATAAATAAGAAACAGCAGTGGCCCCAGCACCGACTCTTGGGGAACGCCTCACTTAACAGTGCCCCATTGGGACTGATCATCACTACCACTCTCAATATTGCGGAGAATTACCTTCTGCTTTCTGTTCTTAAAGTAAGAGGCGAACCAATTGTAAGCTGCTCCCCTTACTCCATAATGGTCCAGCTACTACAGTAATATCTTGTGGTCACACAGTCAAAAGCCTTCGTTAAATCAAAGAAAACACCTAGCGTTCGCAGCATTTTCAGTTGTTAAACCATTTCTGAAACCAAACTGTACATTTGACAGCAAATTATGTGAATTTAAATGCTCCAGTAACCTTGTATATACAACCTTCTCGATAACTTTAGCAAACACCGATGGCATAGAAATAGGTCTATAATTATCAACACTATCCCTGTCTCCCTTTTTATAAAGTGGCTTCACTACCGAGTACTTTAATCGGTCAGGAAAACGATTACTCCTAAAGGAAAAGTTACAGATATAGCTAAGTACTGGGCTAACATACATAGAACAATACTTCAGTATTCTGCTAGATACCCCGTCATATCCATGAGAGCTCTTGATATTTAGTGATTTGATCATTTACTCAATCTCCCTCTTGTCAGTAACATGGAGGAGCATTTCAGGTAACAGTCTCGGAACACTTTTTTCTACGAGCGCTATATGATTCCCTGTTGGGACAAGGTTTCTATTTAGTTCACCTGCTATATTCAGAAAGTGATTATTAAATACTGTACATATATGCGACCTATCAGTGACACGGACATTCCCACTACGCACTGATTCTATGTCCTCGACCTGGCTCTGCAGGCCAGCCACTTCCTTTACGACTGACCATATGGTTTTAATTTTATCCTGAGACTTAGCTATTCTATCTGCATACCACATACTTTTTGCCTTCCTAATAACTTTCTTAAGCACCTTACAATACTGTTGTAATGGGCTGCTGCTTTTAGATTTTGACTGTTTCTAACGTTTTTATATAATTGCCACTTTGTTCTACAGGATATTCTTATCCCTCCAGTCAGCCACCCAGGCTGCCTGTTTGTGCTAGTAACATGTTTTGAACGTTCTAACGGAAAGCAACTTTCAAAGAGCACGAGAAAAGTCTTGAGGAAAGCATTATATTTATCGTCTACTGCATCAGCACTATAAACATCTTACCAGTCTTGTTCCTTGATAAGGTTTACAAAGGTCTCTACAGCAACTGGATCAGCTTTCCTAAAAAGTTGATAACTATATTTAACATATGTTGCAGCACAAAAATCTTTTAGAGTTAAAACTTGTGCATCATGATCTGAAAGGCCATTCACTTTTTTGCTAGCAGAATGCCCTTCTAGTGATGAGGAATGAACAAAAATGCTGTCTATGGTTGTTCTACTGCTCCCTTGCACTCTCGTTGGAAAGAATACGGTTTGCATAAGATTATATGAATTGAGGAGGTCTAACAGCATCCTTTTCCTTGCGCAATCACTTATACAATAAATATTGAAGTCACCACATATAATTAACTTTTTGTATTTCCTATAAAGTGAACCAAGAACCCCCTCTACCTTTAGCAAAATTGTTGTGAAATCGGCGTCTGGGGATCCAAAAATAACTACAGTTAGAAGTTTAACTCCACTAAATTTAACCATGCCTGCACAACATTCAAACACCTTTCCAGTGCAGTACTTTGAAACATCAATTGACTCAAATGGGATACTGTTTTTCATATACAAGGCTACTCCCCCACACCGCAAAGAGCTCCTAGAAAAGCTGCCAGCCAACCCGTATCCTGGTAAAGCAAGCCGCTGAATTATCTCCTTATTTAAGAAGTGTTCAGATATACCAATAATTTCAGAGTCAACATCTATAAGCAGTTCACTAACTTTATCACTAATACCTTGTATATTTTGATGAAATATACTAATTTCCTCATTACTCGGATATCTAAGCTTTGTCGAAAGTGGTTTCTTTGTTAGACTTCCCTTAAGCAGGAATACCTATCAGCTGACTTTAATCTAAAAAGGGTGCAGCTCTAACACCCACTAGTACAGGAATTTTCCCATGTGTGATACCACCACCCCCACCTATGCTGTCACCTATAAACTTTGCCAACCTCCCCTTTCCATACCTGTTGAGGTGCAGGCCATGTCTAGTGAAACCCGTCCTGCTGATAGACTCCACAGACACCACTGAAATGTGACTCATGCCTTCCGTCATCAGTGCACCCCCAAGTCTCATGTTATTACGCTTGACGGCTGTATTAAGATGAAACAGTTCCACAAAATGCACATTCGTGTTGCCAGTCTGACTGGCTATCTTTTTCAGGTCACCATCTATGTCATACTCCCCATCCCTATCAATACTATTACCAGCCCCCCCTCCCACAATCACTACGTGATCCTCTCTAGTAAAATCCCTAATAACCCTCCTATGTTAACAGTCACCTGAGCCAATCCTGCATTAGGCTTCACAATGCTGGTGACCTGGTACTCACTCCCCAACACTTCCTGCAACTGCTGGCCTAGACCTCTACCGTGAGAACTTGCTGACAGCAGAACCTTCTTCTTTCTCTTAGACTTTGCAACTGTCCTATCCACCGTAACTGCTGAGGTCTGCTGCATACTTCCTACATCTATAGCTACTAGAGATTCCTCTCCACTAGACTCTGACAATTTGTCATATCTATTGCAAACACCAATAGTAAAACTATCTGAAAATCTCCTTCTCCTAGCAGATCTCTTGCCAACAGACAGTTTCCATTCGCCAACCCCCTTCTCCCTCCTCATCCTATCTACCTCCTCCTGTGCGTTTTTCAACTGCACCTGAAGGGCACAGATCTTACGCTCCTGTTCGTCCATCAACTTACTCTTGCTACATAACCTGCAGTTCCAGGAGAAGATCTCACCAGAATACCCACTGACTTCCCCACTGCATTACCCCCAGTGAAAATACTTCGAACACGTCTCACATCGCAATCCACTACTCACGAACCTACGGCAAAGCCCACACTTCTCACTCATGGTAAAATTTTATAGATATTGAAACAAGAAAACTACTTTCTCTAAGTTCCGCTAGTACAATAAGAAGATGTTAAAAAACTGACTACAATACTCACAAACTTACTCTACAGGGGAAGTAACTACTATTCTTAACAGTATTAATCAACAGCAAATGAGAATATAACAAAAGACTAGCACGGAAAGAAAATCAAACGTCTAATGACACAGTAACGAAACTGAAAACAGTTCCGAAAAATTTCTTCTAAAATTATTTCACCAGAAAACACCAAGGAAACCGGTTGAAGACTACTAAAGTTCCTAAATAGACCACTACACGCAAACAATTAATTAGTACTTAGCTTTCGATGCGCCGCTACAGCTGCAACTGGTCAGCGAGGAATGTAAACACAGGTAACAGGTTAAGTTGCTCGATACGAAACGCTCACAAATTTCAGCGCACAACACAAGAAAGGCGGAGGTGAATGTAGAAACCACTAATAAGTCACTTATATAGTAAATATTATCACAAAAACCGTTAAAAATGTATCTGAACCTAAAAATATATGAAAACTTAGACAGCGATCTCACACGCAGTCACGCGCTTATGACGTCACACCAAAGATTTTTGATTTATCAAAAATGAACTTTCGTACAAAGCTTGTCTTGACAATAATTCACGCAAAAGAAACAACGAATTCGGTCAAGCCGCTCTCAAGTGATGATCTTTTATACATGCGACAACTGATTTTCATTTATATAGATTTGTCTCTCGAATTCACTACATAAAATCACCCAGCGCCTGTGATTTATCATTTACATTGTCACATTAGCGCACAAGAACGACGATGCACTGACGGAAATGGAAACTTATACCATAAACATCTTGGCAGAATAGTACAATAATTATACTCTAGAATTTCCACACCTAACTGAGAAGTTGATTAAAATTTCATCCTATTGTAGATTCTAATGCAGAAAAGACGTTCTTTTTTGCTTTTGTGACAGTTTTGACTTCTGTAGGTGGAATGCTACAGGCGCCAAATCTTTTATGGCCTCCTTACATAAAGATACGGTTGTTTCAGATTGACTCTATATACTAAATATCGAGCAGTATTACGAGGACGTGATGGAAGATAATCGCTCCGAATTTCTTTGTGAACTCTCTTCAAGCTTCTTCAATGAAACAAACATTCCACATCTTTATTCCGTATATCTAAAAATTTATTTTTCATCGTAGTCATCCTGGCAACGAACATTTCCCCCAATTTGTTGATACCGTCGAAGTAGAATGTTTGACTTTTTTGACAGAATCACAACCTTACCTGTGCTTGCACCGCCTCATCAATATCAGAGTGAAGTCCTCGAATGTATTCTTTAACCTCCGGAAACAGATGAAAATCGGATGGGGCCAAGTCCGGAGCATGATCGATGGCCGTGAACCCAAGGCATCGGATTGTTTCAGATGTCGCGGAGCTCGTGCGTGGTCCGGCATTGTCATGCTCAAGGATAGAGCTCTCCATGTGTGGACGAAGTTTTCTGAGGTTGTAAACTCGATCACCGTACTCTGTGTCTAACGCACCGACTGTTACGTTATCCACCACCATCTTACACTCTACAATCGGAGCCGTCTAGGGGCAGAGGGCTGCAAATATATAGAAATGCAAAGTAAAGACGTATACCGTTAAAAGCGTTTGATTTACATAAAAAGCCATTGAGTTATCAGACGAAAAATTCAGAGGCATTAGTATTCATCAGAGCCTCGTAATTAACGGGAAACGAGTCAAAGCATTGTCACTAATGACGTACGTGTAGATGGGTCGTGAAATACTAATCTTCCTTTTTTCCTGAGTTTTAAGAATCAATCATGGTACTGTAACATTACATGTAGTTGGTCTCATACACAAACTGCTGAAAGAACAGAAGGTTTGCTTGTGCGATATATGACGCAAGTTTTGGTGTAGTGGCCGGGTCTGGCAGATAAGGAGGAGTTGTCCAGAGGTCCTAGAGGCCACCGTGAGGCGAACGAGGAGGTGGGCAGGTATCTAGAGAGCCAGTAAGTGGGAGCCGTCGGGATTTCCCCGTAGGGGCCAAGGAGTAAAACTGATCACTGCATGTTTATGGACTCTATGTAGTATGGCGAGATTCCGGCTGTGTCAAAACCTAAGGCGCATAGATCCAATAATAATATTAAAATCACTTACATTAAACCTACATAAAATCTGATGACAGCACAAACCTCAACAAAGAGACAGACCAATAAAATTAGTACCGAGTTTATGTAACAAATAGTATTAAAGCACTTGATGTTTACATGTAAATTTGTTTAGAGGAAAAGCAACAAATAAAACTAGAACACTACATATGCATGTGATTCTCCGTTGAATAGGTATTAAATCAACAACAAAATGAGGTTATTTTATATGCCGACAAACAGATCAACAATTTGTTGTAAATAAAACGTTGTATTACATGTTCGAAGGCTTCCACTTCTAGTGTCTTTTGGATAAAAGAATTTTGGATATTGAGCCGCGTCATTGTATCTTAGTAGATACTAAGTAGATACTAAGATACAATGACGCTGCTCAATATCCAAAATTCTTTTATCCAAAAGACACCAGAAGTGGAAGCCTTCGAACATGTAAACAGCTAAATTGCCGACGTTTCGATCGACTTGCTACTGTCCTCTTCAGTGAAACGTCCCGAAGAGGACCATAGTAAGTCTGTCGAAAAGTCGGCAGTTTAACTGTTTTAGTAGTTACAATGACGTGGCTCAACACCCAAAACAGCTTTATGCAAAACATTGTACTGTTATTACTGAGTACCAGAGCGAAGAGTTCTCCACAGTTAGGCGAAACGATTAGCCTTTGAGTGAATTTTTTGCACAATTGGTATTAGTTATTAATGATTATTTAATAAAAAATTTGCGCATTAATATGTGCAAGGAAGTTACTTGAATAACGTAGAGATGTACCTGCAAAAGAGATTAACGTAAGACGTTTGAATAGCGATTGCTGTTGTGGTTATACAATGCACGAAATGTAACTAAAAATTGATTATATGGGAATATCTAATGAAATGGTATTCTCATCCAGCTGTTCAAATATATACAACGTATTTATTTGGAATACTTAACACTTGTAAGAAACGTATATATAAGGGAATGGTGGTCAGTATGCAGATACCCTGCGGGCCAAGTTGGTAAGTCTACTGACTATGTTGAGAAAGGAGCGATCAGAATAATTTTCTGAGTCTTTTGATCGCTGTTCTTGGTCAGGTAAGATTGGAAGGTCTTGTACAGCCTGTGAGCTGCTTGTGTTCAGAAATGTGTAGTTAGTTTGGACTTAGCAATTTCTGCTCGAGTTTGCAACTCATTGTGTGCTGATATAGACTTTTGATACTGAACTTTATTTTCCGTGAATTAGTTACTCAGGTAGACTTGAGTGAACTGTTAAATGTGGGGAATTTGTTCAGGTTACGATGTGGTGCACTGCACAACACCGTTGACACAACTTAAATGTTGCCGGTATACACCCTTCGTGCTCCAATAGCAATGCTATTTCAAAACATATATTTGTTTTACAGTGCATAATATTCGCTTTTGTAAGGCCACCATTCTATGTCACTTGCTTCCTTGTGCCATAAAACTGAGAGTACATTTTAATGCTAGAGTCACCGTACATTATTGTCCTAATGGACTATCACTGTATTATCTTTTAATATGTCACAATTATTTGTGCATTGCTGTTTATTCATTTACAGATCATTAAGCTGAGCTTTCATTATTTGAAATAATTTGTTTACGGCAACGGTGCACAACCACACCTCTAGGTTAGCAGTCGAGCCGTTAAATTAAAGTATGCTTGTGTGCTCGCTTTCTGGTGGCTGGGTAGTAACAAACTGATTTCATTTGACGATTAGTTTCGCTTCATTTATTTCTTATAATGAACGACCCGGTACTTTGCACTACCGTCACAGGAACTGTACTTTATTCCTTATGTGTGAATGAATCAACTTAGTACTTGACTATATCAGTTTATTACTATTAGCAATGCCACGAATAAAGAATAACTGGGTCGTCAACGGTCAAATCTGATTTTTTTTTTTTATTTTCGCCAGCCGCTTACCACGAAGGCGCTGCGCGATTTCCACTCTAACACCGCGAGGAGCGACTTTCTGAAACAGTAGTTTCTTGTGTGGTCACTTGGCTTCTATGTCTGCCTCATCGAAATGTAAGTATGCCGCTTTGCTCTGAATGTTTTCCTCCATTTTCGTTTCTCAAACTGGTCTACTTACCTTGTAGAGGTCTCGATACTCTCTTAAGCGTTGTTACCTTTCAGCACTGATAGTTTCTAGTATACTCCAATCCTGAATGAACAATCTTACTGTCGGAAACTTCGTGGGAAGAACGCCGGAATCCAACCTAGCTTTGTAGAAAACGCTAGACTCCGCTGTAGAAAATGTTATTGTGGTGTTAGTAGCACAGAAATACCTTCAGGTGTGTTTATGGTCGCTCGAAGGATTTGTTTTAATGTCTCAATTTTATTACAAATTACCGTAAATGTAAGAAGACTGTTGCTAACAAACGTTTTCATTTTACGTCCATTGAAAGGTTGTGTACTGTGAGGTAAAGGTTTTAGGTATGATTTCTGAACACGACTTTTCCGTTAACATGTATACATGCCCGAAGGAACATTTCATCGTAGTTCCGAATAAGACAGGCCTGCAGTACCGTATTTATCCGTCGACACCGGGCACGTGACTTTCAAGTAAAATGTCTCCCCTATACGGGAATATGCATAATGGATGTGCAAGTACGGGCTGCATACATATAGTGGACGACATGTGCAAGTTTGTGTCTGGATATAAGTCGGGTTCCGATAGCTAAATGGTATGGCGACCGTCGCGATAAGTGGGAAATTCGTGTTTCGGTCCAGCACAAATTTTATTTGTTGTCATTCCCTTATAGCTGTTGGGTGTACATATTCAAAACTGCGAATACATTTAATGTATTTTCGTTATCTGGATGACATCCTTTAACAGCCGCCGTAACAGAATTTTCAATTATTTAATGAATATCCCGTGTATCACAGTTTTTACTCACGTATTATTACCACAGTCAATTGTGGAACGTAAGAAGCTTAACCGGTCGGGGTGACATTCAATTGTTCACCTTTAACGCCAACGTCCTTTTTCATCAACCTTGGACATCGACATACCGCGACTCGTACATCTTCTCGCAGCAGACGCTTATAACCCCAGTCGTAAATACTTCTGTAAGGGTAGGCTTATACACTACTGGCCATTAAAATTGCTACACCACGAAGAAATGCAGATGATAAACTGGTATTCATTGGACAAATATATTATACAAGAAATGACATATGAATACATTTTAACGCAATTTGGGGGCATAGGTCCTGAGAAATCAGTACCCATAACAACCACCCATGGCCGTAATAACGGCCTTGATACGCCTGGGAATTGAGTCAAACAGAGTTTGGGTGGCGTGTACAGGTACAGCTGCCCATACACCTTCAACACGATACCACAGATCATCAACAGTAGTGACTGGCGTATTGTGACGAGCCAGTTGCTCGGCCACCATTGACCGGACGTTTTCAATTGGTGAGAGATCTGGAGAATGTGCTGGCCAGGGCAGCAGTCGAAAATATACTGTATCCAGAAAGGCCCATATAGGACCTGCAACGTGCGGTCGTGCATTATCCTGCTGAAATGTAGGGTATAGCAGGGATCGAATACAGTGTAGAGCCACGAGTCGTAACACATCTGAAATGTGACGTCCACTGTTCAAAGTGCCGTCAATGCGAACAAGAGGTGTCCGAGACGTGTAACCAATGGCACCCCATACCATCACGCTGGGTGATACGCCAATATGGCGATGACGAATACACGCTTCCGATTTACGTTCACCACGATGTCTCCAAACACGGACGCGACCATCATGATGCTGTAAACAGAACCTCCATTCATCCGAAAAAATGACGTTTTGCCATTCGTGCACCCAGGTTCGTCGTTGAGTACACCATCGGAGGCGCTCCTGTCTGTGATGCAGCGTCAAGGGTAACCGAAGCCATGGTCTCCGAGCTGATAGTTCATGCTGCTGTAAGCGTCGTCGAACTGGTCTTGCAGATGGTTTTTGTCTTGCAAACGTCCCCATCTGTTGACTCAGGGATCGAGACGTGGCTGCAAGATCTGTTACAGCCATGCGGATAAGATGCCTGTCATCTCGACTGCTAGTGTTACGAGGCCGTTGGGATCCAGCACGGCGTTCCGTATTACCCTCCTGAACCCACCGATTGCATATTGCGCTAACAGTCATTGGATCTCGACCAACGCGAGCAGCAAAGTCGCGATACGATAAACCGCAATCGCGATAGCCTACAATCCGACCTTTCTCGAAGTCGGAAACGTGATGGGACGCATTTCTCCTCCTTACATGAGGTATCACAACAACGTTTCACCAGGCAACGCCGATCAACTGTTGATTATGTATGAGAAATCGGCTGGAAACTTTCCTCATGTCAGCACGTTGTAAGTGTCGCCACCGGCGCCAACCTTGTGTGAATGCTCTGGTAAGCTATTCATTTGCTTATCACAGCATCTTCTTCCTGTCGATTAAATTTCGTGTCTGTAGCACGTCATCTTCGTGGTGTAGCGATTTTAATGTCCAATAGTTTATGTTCCTCAGAAAGTTATCGTGCACTTCATTGTAGTTTTATGCACACAACTGTTACCTGATCTTCGTGTCACTTCTATAAGTTTACACTGCTTTAATAATACTCTAAAACTGACTGCTCTCTCTCTCTCTCTCTCTCTCTCTCTCTCTCTCTCTCTCTCTGTGAGTGGGTGTCGGCAAACTCGCCCCGCACGACCGCTTCCGTCCAAGCCGCGGCACGACCTGTAACGCCGCTACCCATGGGCCACAAAAGTGAACAATATAAATCTATTCATCACACCCCAATACAAGCCCCAAGCCCAAGATCCAAATTTCGTAAAAAGAAAAACGAAGTCCCTCTGTACTAACATTGCAGGACTAGTAGCAAGTAGACTGAAAAGAAAGTAATATAAAAAGAAATAGAAAAGATTCTTGGCAGCAAAGTAACTTAATGTTTTGAAAAAGAATAAAAAAGAAATACAATCCATTACTTTCAAGATAAAATAATAGTAGATCGCAAGGTAGTAGACTTGTAGGTCACGGGGTATTACAAGTGACCTCAGAGAATACTCCTTGTGAGTACTCTTTGAGGACACTTCGAAATACAGAAGCTAAAGTTGTACATTGATACTGTGCTTATGGCGCTTGCCTTGTCGTGTCGTAACTGAGCTTGTGCGCTCTTACGTAATATTGGTAGGCGATACGAGATGGTTTTTTGCATTTTGAAGATTTGCGATCTGCTAGAAATGATTAAAAACTGAAAGAGGTAAATCAGCTACTTTGAAAATATGTTTGAAGTAATTAAAGCTAGGGAAATAAACGAATAAATTGTCTTAATTTGATCATTATCATCGAAAGACTGAACTTAGACCAAATGCGATAGACAGTTAATAGTTCAACTGATAGTAAGTGATGAAAAGTGTAAACTGTGAGGAATATACCTAACCTGCGTTAAAGTAAATAGCGTAATCTGGATCTTGCTTTAAACTCTCCGGCTGAATTTACGTAACTAATTCCACCCATCTGAAAGAAAGGTTGCTTCTTTAAGACAATATGCATAGACTAGAATAAACCAACATAAAGTGAATTTACAGTGTTTGACATTTCTTTCAACCCATTTCATATTACGTGCTCATGAAACATTTATCTGTGCGACAACATAGATTATCAACAGAGCGAGCATTCACAGGTATTCTTTGGCGCTCTAGAAAGTTGTCGTACTCATTCAGACTTTTTAGGTCATGCGAATTGTAAAGTTTCATAGATAAACTCTGAATGTATATAGACAGTAATCATGATTAGGGCAATAATCTCAGTTTGTATGCATTTACGTGTAGCTAGGCTCGTACACGTCGGGGAGCAAATATTCATCTGAGTAAGCCGATACAATTAACACGCACTCGGCGTAAATACAGTGCAGCAGACAATTCTTTTTTGTGACTTTCCTCGCAAACATTCTAACGCGACCTAGCCGGGGCCTGAGCATCATTCATTAACAATCAATCAGTATAAAAGGGGAAGTTAGAGACCTCCTGCATGTTGCGAGTCCGCCGCTGGCAAGGGGAAAGAGATCATATCACTTTGCTGACTTCCTCTCATTTCAGTGCATGAATTTGTTTTTAAATTCTAAGTTGGCAATAACGTTAAATTAGTACGCGTAGTAGCTAATGTTTCTAATTTATATATTTAAAATAATTTTCCTTATCATTTATTTACTACAGTGGTGTGAAAAACTTAAGGATGAGAGTAACTGTCGTATGATGTGTCACTGTCAAATAACATGGCTCGAAACTTGGACGATACATTGAAAGAACAGCAACAGTATACTACATAATGTGACGGAAAGAAAATCTCAATGAGTCGAACTGAAATTTCACTTTCATTCAAAGACAATAATTACACTGAAGTCACTGCGATTCATGATGGTAGAAAAGAGATTATAAACAGCGGGAAATGGTTCTCAGCAGGATGTGTGACCGCCAAGGACGGCAATGCACGCTCTGGAACTTGCTTCCATGCTGGTCACAATGTTGGCAAAGAGCGATTGTTGTGAGGATTTCCATTCCTCCAGCAGCGCGGTTGGCAAGAGCTGGATGGCCATTGGTGCTCGTGGGCGTGTTAGAGTACGTCTCAAAAAAAAAAAAAAAAAAAAAAAAAAAAAAAAATGGTTCAAATGGCTCTGAGCACTATGGGACTTAACATCTGAGGTCATCAGTCCCCTAGAACTTAGAACTACTTAAACCTAACTAACCTAAGAACATCACACACATCCATGCCCGAGGCAGGATTCGAACCTGCGACCGTAGCGGTCGCGCGGCTCCAGACTAAAGCGCCGAGAACCGCTTGGCCACACCGGGAGTATGTCTCCCCCCATGCGTTCCACACTTATTCAGTTCAGTTTAAGTCGGGGGAACGGGCAGGCCACTTCATTCGGCAAACATTCTCTCGTCCTACGAGCTCCTCCAACTGCGTTCTTCCATTGGGTCACGCATTGTCATCCATAAAAGTGAAGGACCAAATGCAACCCTGAAAAGAGCCACATGGGGAAGGGAAACAGTATCACAGTAACGCAACCGGTGAGTGTACCATGTTCAAAGATTTTGAGGTCAGTACTCCCACGCAACATTAACCTTCCTCCATCTGCGTTGTGTGACGCGGTCATGTTCAACATGGTTGCGTTACATGTTCCCAACTCTCGCCATATGAGGTTATGTCCAGCACCAGCATTGTTGTACATGATCCGTTTGCTGGTTCAGCTGCTATGATGTAGGTAGACATAATGTAGCACGGGAATACTGATCTCCACATCTTTGAATACGGTTCACTCACCAATCAGTCCTGTTGTGACACTGTATTCCTCCCGCACGTGGGTCTTTTCAGGGCTGCATTCGGCTCTGACTTCATTTTCATGGATGACAATGCGCGACCGTTTCGAAAAGCGCAAGTGGAGGAGTTTGTGGATCGCGAGGATGTTCGTCCGTTCTGCCCACTTACATCCGATTGAACAAGTGTGGAATGCGTTATGCAGACGTATTGCAACACATCCAAACGCAACAACGACCATGGAGCAGGTTTTAACAGGACTGGTGGAGGAGTGGAACGCCCAACCCAAGAACTTCTTGCCAATCTTGTGGCCTGCACGCAAGCACGTTGCAGAGCATACATTGCCCTGTGTGGTGATCACACTTCGCACTTAGGTTTAACTCGTGTAATTAAATCTATTACTGCATTGGTTTTTAAAGTGACTAAATGTTATTTAATGCATAATCACTTCACTATTGCGAACATTTTCATTCTAAACTCTGAGTCAAGCAATACGGCATGGTGTTGCTACACGGTCTAAGAAACGAACTGCAGAAATCCAGTTAAAGCAGTTCATCCTTTCCGAGAGTAACAGCGTTTACGGAGAAATGGTGATGGGCTATACTGCAGCCTTTTTTTAGCGCGGTTCAGTCCAAGCTCACTGAATAAAATGTGAACTATCCGCCTAACAGAGGACACTGGAGTGCTGTGTGGATGCACCAGGCGGTCATGCGATCCTCCACTGCTGACGTACGTGATAGTGGTGTATACACTAGTCGGTTGCGTGGAATCAGTGTAGTAAGGTGACTATATGATGAATTAAGTTGTCCGATTGGTTGGTGTAACAACACGGGCTGTCGACTACAAATGGTATTCCATTGTCCCAGGTGTCTCTATAGCAGCAATCACGATTATTGCAGAGGTAAAAGTATGAAGCCCCGCAAAGCAAACTGTGAAAAACATCACCAAATGTTGCCACAGACCAGTGTTCGTGTCCCAGAGCTGTGGGTGTTGGTGTAGATTCATTAATGAATGAGATACAGAGTATAGAAGGAGCATCGCCCACATGGACGGTCTGCTAACTTTAGTATTTGCCAACACAAGGGTTAAATGAGAGGGAAGTTCTTGAAAGACGAAGTAATTGGTGCGTAGAAAACCTAACAACTGTAGTACACAAAACAATTCACGTATTACTAATAGGATCGTTATCAAGAATCAGACTCAGAATGTATAGCATCACGTCAAAGAAAAGCAAAACTTGACATGCGCATGTAGATTTAGTCCGCCAGAGAGGCGTTAAAATCGTTAATAAAATAACAACAATTGGGAAATAAGTTTTTAGCTGAACGTATCTCAACGCAATCTCAATGGCTGTTGTGGACTGCAGGCCGAGCATTTGGACTCATAGAGCCAGAAAGGTGAGGACAGCATAGGCTGTACGGCGAATATAAAGAAGTGTATTCCTGCCAACACAGAACAAAACCGACTGAGGCGCTTCTGGTGATAATAGGCTTGCTTGCTCTGGACTTCGCTGCAGAAAGGGAGGTGCTCATTATTGGATAAGAAAGGGTGAACATGACAACTGGACGCAGAAGTCACTCTAATTAATAAATAAAGATATCGATTGATAGGGAATGGAAATAAATCTTGGACACAGCAGAAACAGGAAAGAGAACTTAGCAGTTCTTTCCTAACATTCAAGAAAGATAAAAGATATCAGCTTTCCGAATAAAGGAGCTTTACACTACCTGTCAGAACACGGACCACATACCAACTGCGTACTGAGAACAGGACAGGGCACCAGAGCCACTTCTCAATGTGGAGCATTTGCCATACTGGACCACATCATTCAGTGTGTGCCATTAGACAAGATGTTACAAACAAGGATAGGAACCTCTTTGGAAATACAACAGTCTATAAAATAATAAGGAACGAAGCACCGTGGCACAAGCTGAACTCGCTAACAGCGAAAATATCAACTTATGAAGTGCAAGATAATCTAGAAGAAATGCACCACGGCAGAACGTTCACCTCCAGCAACATTCCGGAAGCAGCGAAGAGATGAGGCTCCGGGAGGACCCGGAAGGATTTCCTAAGGACATGACAGCCATCTTCCAATCTTTACACCTTTGGTGGCATAGAACCAACCCTTTTAATCCTGAGTTGTGCCTCGGCATGTCATGCGCTAGCGAGCCAGAGAAATGAGGTTGGTTCTGATACCAAGTATAGTAGTGTAGTGTTGTGTAGTGTGGTGCTGTCTATTAGTATAGTACAGAATTATGGATTACAGTAGTTGCTATGTAACAGTGTAGTGTAGTCCAGTAGACAAATAGCATGTTTCTTCTGCATTCTAAACGAACGTATATCTGAGTGCCGGATGGCTTAAGAGTAGTACGGCGATTTTTAAAAGCACTTCAAAATGTTATTAACATTAATTTTTTTTGCATGTAGACATTATATGTAGATCTTTTTCCTTAAACTCCATAATGCTTAGTTAAACCAAACATTTGATATTATCTTGAAGTACACTCTAAGACAAAAGAAAAGAAAACGACGTATCACGATTCCGGATGGTAGGGAAATCGGCTAAAATTTCTGAAAAATATGTGATTTATTCATGAGAGAAGGATTTACAAATTGAGCAGATCAGTAACACGTTGGTCCACATCTTGCTCTTATGCAAGCGGTTATTCGGCTTTGCTTTGATTGACAGAGTTGATAAATGTCTCCCCCTCCCTGAGGCATATCGTGCCAAATCCTGCCCAATTGGTGCGTTGCATCGTCAAAATCCCGAGCTGGTCTAACTCTTCTCTTGTTACCTGTAGAAAATACCAGTGCTGTATGATTTGGATAGCACACATTGACTGTGTTAGCAAACTCTCACATGTGAAATGTTTTAAATACAGTCCCATCTCTTTCGTTGAATGACTCTTGTCATAGTGCTGTTATTTATTCTCATTGATCTTGCAGTCAGCTGAACTCTCTTGATAAACTTGTAAACTGTAGCACGTGGGGTTGACGAGGCAGACGTCCTCGCTGGTCATCGGGGATCGGTGAGGGACTCGTCACTGAAGACAGTAAGATTCCATGCCGAAGACGGACAGTGGTGGTATATGAACCTGGTTGTCGCCCGCCAAACGCCTCAACGACGAGAAGTGATGATCTGGAGTGCCATTTCTTTTCATAGCAGGATCTCTTTAGTTGTCAGCCGCACCACGCTTACAGCACAATGGTACTTCGACGATATTCTACGCTCTGTCTCGATGTCCCTCACGGCTAGCCACGCTCGGCTTACATTTCAGCAGTGACCGCCCATGCACAGCGAGGTTCTATTGCTTAAATTCGTGCTCGCCAAATCCTACCTCGGCGTATGCTAAGCCAATTAACTGCTTGCATAAGCGCCAGAGGTGGACCAATGCGTTACTGACTTGCTCTTTCGAACAAATCACTTTTTTTTTTTAACTGTAATCATTTGGTTGGCAGTACATGTACACCACATCTACCGATTCCCGACCCATTCGAATAATTACACCCGTGTGTGTCGTTTCGTTTTTTTCTTTTCTTCTTAGAGTGTATGACGTGCTATAAACTTCTGTGCAACTTTTAGTCTGCTGTTCTTGTATCTCGATAACCAACTACAAGAAAATAGCAAATAAATTAATAAACATTCCACTAGAAGCCATGTAAAAGAGGATAATGGTCGTAAAATAATCTTAAGTGACATGACCGGAGACGAGTGTCGTGTCTTGTCACTGAAGATCGGTTTCGACATCCCACGGGAATTGCTGCTGCCATTTAACGTAGGTGGACCTTAATCGATTCCCGATCGTACACTGCGAAGGGATCTTCAACAATGGACGCTTGGAGTCGGATACCTTGCAAAAGGCTGTTGCTCACCGTGGCAAATAAAGCTGCACTTTATCAGCGGCCCAGACTGGAGGTCTTTAGTTTCGCCCGACGAGTCGTGTTGTTTTTCACATGGTGTAAGGCGTTGAGTGCAATGACGTTGCAGTGAAGTATGCTGCTGACACACTCGTCATCCAAGAGGGAAGGAGCCGCGCCCACAAGTCTGTACGCACACCTTCTCGTTGTGACGAATATCTCGGCACATTATCAAGCCTTGACTTTCCCGATAAATCATCCGATGTTAATCTCACAGAAAATTTCTAGGTCTGTTTGATACGGCGTGTAGAACGTACCAATCAACAACCTCGCATTTAGTAGCTTTGCGGGATGTCAATGAGTCGAGGGAGTGAGAGGTGCAGCAGGCTTGGCAATTTAAAAATAAATTCGGGAAATATACTACCTGGTAAAAAAAATAAAACACCCGTAAAGGGAGGAAGAAGCTAAATGAAACTTCACAGGTTGAGATGTAGCTACAAATACTCCTTATCCTATCCATAGTGTCGGCTGTACCCTCGGTTCAAAAGAGAACGCGCAAATGACGACAAGCAAAAGTTAGTTCGTTTGTAAAAAGATCGATGCGCGAAGCATACTACTTCTACCATCCTACCTTAGCAAAAGATCTTGATGACAAACAGAGAAAATTCTGGTCCTACATAAATTCTCTAAGTTGGTCGAAGGTTTCTGTCCAGTTACTCATTGGTCAGTCTGGTGTGGCAATAACTTGCAGTCCGCAGCTCGTGGTCGTGCGGTAGCCTTCTCGCTTCCCGCGCCCGGGTTCCCAGGTTTGATTCCCGGCGGGGTCAGGGATTTTCTCTGCCTCGTGCTGACTGGGTGTTGTGTGATGTCCTTAGGTTAGTTAGGTTTAAGTAGTTCTAAGTTCTAGGGGACTGATGACCATAGATGTTAAGTCCCATAGTGCTCAGAGCCAATAACTTGCAGCCTACGTCCATTCATGATGAATTGTTTTGCTGCCTAGGTAAAAAAAAAAAATAATTCTGTAACTTCTTCTTCTTCGTGATCTCCAGTTTTGACGTTAAGTTGGATCTATTCAAATATCTGTCTCCCCTCACAGCTTTTACCTCCCACAATGCCCTCTAGTGTCTTGGAGGTTATTGCCTGATGCCTTCACACGTGTCTTATCTTCCTATCCCTTCTTGTTGTCAGCGTTTCCTGTATGTTCCTTTCTTCCCTGATTCTAAGGAGAACGTCCTCATTCCGTACCTTATCAGTCAATCTGATTTTCAACATTCTACCGTAGCATCATTTTATCTCAAACACTTCGATTCTATTCTGTTCCTGTTTTCCCGCTTCCCAAGATTCACTACCATACAATACTAAGCTCCAAACTACATTATCGGAAATTTCTTCTTCAGACTGAGACCTATGTTTGATACTAGCAGACTTCTCTTGGCCAGGAATGCCCTTTTTGCCAGTGCTAGACCGCTTTTTACGTCCTCCTTGTTCCATTCATGATGAATTGTTTTGCTGCCTAGGTAAAAAAAAATAATCCTGTAACTTTTTCTTCTTCGTGATCTCCAGTTTTGACGTTAAGTTTCTCGCTATTCTCATAACTGCTACATCTCGTTACCTTAGTCTTTTTCCAGCTTACTCTCAATCCATATTCTGTATTCATTAGATTGTTCATTCCGTCATACAGATCCTGTAGTTCTTCCTCACATTCACTGACGGCAGGAATGTCATCAGCGGATGTTATCATTGGTATCCTCTCTCGATGAATTTTAGTACTACTCTTGAATCTTTCTTTTGTCGTTGCTCTTCATTGACATCCCTGTCCGGCCCCGGTAG
Source organism: Schistocerca americana (assembly GCF_021461395.2). Lineage (NCBI taxonomy): Eukaryota > Metazoa > Arthropoda > Insecta > Orthoptera > Acrididae > Schistocerca > Schistocerca americana. The sequence goes on along the minus strand of NC_060119.1, from coordinate 955,856,515 downwards.
CTGATTGGTAATGCCGGCACGGTAGCTCAGTGTGTTCGGTCAGAGAGCTGGTTGGCCTCTGTAATAAAAAAAGATGAGTGGAAGGATCGACAAAACGAACTTGAACGAATGTCATGTGACATCAGCAACGACCAAACACAACGATAAAAAAAAAAAAGAAAAAAGGAAGAGGTCAGCGCGACAGAACATCAATCCTAAGGGCCGGGTTCGATTCCCGGCTGGGTCGGAGATTTTCTCCTCTCAGGGACTGCGTGTTCTGTTGTCCTAATCACCATCATTTCATCCCCATCGATGCGCAAGTCGCCGAAGTGGCGTCAAATCGAAAGACTTGCACCCGGCGAACGGCCTATCCGACCGGAGGCCCTAGTCACACGATATTTACATTTTTATTGATATCGCTTCACACTGAACTTTAATCCCACGCTTGAACCTTCGTTTAGTTTCCATTGTTGCCTCGTCGATATATAGACTGAACAGTAGGAGCGAAAGCCTGCACCCCTATTTTTCACGGGCCGGCCAGAGTGGCCGAGCGGCTCTAGGCGCTACAGTCTGGAACCGCGCGACCGCTACGGTCGCCGGTTCCAATCCTGCCTCCGGCATGTATGTGTGTATGTCCTTAGGATAGTTAGGTTTAAGTAGTTCTAAGTTCTAGGGGACTGATGACCTCAGCAGTTAAGTCCAATAGTGCTCAGAGCCATTTGAACCATTTGTGAACCTATCTTTCACCCTTTTTAAGACATCGGAGCAATTCAGAGGCGTGGGTCTGCTGTTAGCTTCCTTTTTTTCGGTAGATTAGAATTTGATCAACCCGCAAATGTTGTGCAGGTGCTACATTAACCCAAATGGGGATCCCGGCAGGGAAGGTCACGTTGTGTTGATGAAAGATATCTGCCCACACGTGAAGCCCGGAGTAACACTGCTGTGGCTCTCCGAAACACCGGAAGACTGGAATCTCTGTCCATGTCCCTAGTATACTTACCGACGGTCGTCTCCGCTGTAGACAGAGGTATTCTGTTTTTTGGCGACTGTCAACTGAATCGATATACTTGGACTGTTGTTACATGCTTTCGTGTGCACCATTGCTCAGGCCTGAGAAATGTGCACTTAGGGCTGTTACATGTTTTCACGTTTTCAATGTTTTCTGCTTTCTTAAGCCGGTATTATGACGTTAAGCATCATTTATACGTTTTCACGTCAGCAATGGCGTATACGTTTCTTGTTAAATAGCGTGTGAAGTTGTGACAAGAGATAATTTTCCACTGTGACGATGATCCATGATCGAAACTGGTTGTTAATAAATATATTTTAAGAGAGCAGAGTGCGTATCATGCATTTCTCCAAATACTGCAGAGGCACTGAACCCAGGGCGACGCCACTGATCACCAGTCCATGGGTCCTGATCACATCACTCCAGACTCGCACACAGCCTATGACTGAGACGGTGTTATCTTAGTTCGGCCGGTGGAAGTCTCTGAGCAACGGTGTGAGGTGACCAGTATGTTGCAGAGAGTCCTCAGCTTCTTCTCGGACTCGCATTCGGGAGGACGACGGTTCAATCCCGCGTCTGGCCATCCTGATTTAGGTTTACCGTGATTTCCCTAAATCGCTCCAGGCAAATGCCAGGATGGTTCCTTTGAAAGGGCACGGGCGACTTCCTTCCTCATCCTTCGCTAATCCGATGAGACCGATGACATCGCTGTCTGGTCTCCTTCCCCAAACAACCCAATCCTTCTTCTCGGAGAGCAGGCGCAGATTTTAATAGGCTACGTTTCTCGCACACAATGCGACGATCCTCCCATGCGGAAAGCAGATGTGGTCAGCCGGAACCTCGACAATGAGTTCGCCTGCCCTCACCTTTCCATAACGTCTTACACCAGGCCACTGTCATCTGATTTTCCCACAAATTTGGGTACTGTATGATTCGACGAGCTGGCCAAATGGCGACCCAGAATGACGCACTTTTCAAACTCTGTCGGGTGTCAATAACGTTGTGTCACACGAGTATGTGGCACCTTCAAGTCGTTCTTAGCAATCACTCAAGATCTGACGCTGTTAACACCTTTTATACCACTCCAGGCTAGGTAACAACGCCAAATACGAACAACTCTAATGCCCTCGGGCGGCCGTTCTACATGTCACAGAGAATTGCAGCTCGTCTTCGTACCTGCTGATGCTGTGTATGTGTACTCAGTTACGTGACAGCCGTCTTCTGCTTGCTTCAGTTTTATTCTTATATGCCACTATAAAAATACTGTTCATAATGAGGAATTTTAACAGGTGGCACTTGCTGGCACTTTGTCGAAGAAATTGACACGAAATGCAGTAATAACATAGTCCAGAGAAAAGACTAATGATGTGTGAAGAAGGGACGGTTGGAGTGTTTTCTCCAAACCGTAAACCGCGCTGCGCGAAGGAAGGGCCCTCGAGGAAAGACGGAGCGCAGCCAGAACACGCTCCCCGCTCACTCCCCCCCACCCCCTCATCCCACCAAACCCACTCCTCATCCCGTAAGCCCCCTTCAGACGCTGCAAGCCACTCCCCGCTGCCGCCGCATTCATCGTCGGGGCGAGACGACGTGTTTTGCGCGCTGACAGGACTCGCTGTTTGCGTATCGTGCCTCGGCGCGCGGCTGCTGCTGCTGCTGATGTATTGAACAAACAGGTGGCGCTGCGAGACCTTACATCCCTCGCCGTCGGCCTCCAGGCGTACGTTATTATCCCAGGCTCCGGCGTGTGGGTTGCTAACGGGCAAATGCTCAGCGCCGAACAGTGACACGTTTCACACCACGTGGCAGGGAAGGGCGACGTGGGCGGCGCAACACAGCCGCTGTTCTATTTGCTCACCGTGGAAAAAGAGCTCGGTTGACAACAGCCGGCTGCAGTCTGTAGCGTAATATGTGTGCTAGAAAAATCTCGAGATAAAGGAGGATATTATGTATGAAACCAAAGGACAAACGATGGCGGACACGTTACACTCCTCCACTGCCCTTCACTGAGTTACACTCTGCAGAGCAATTCCAAAAGCAAGGAACGTTGTATCTCCTGTCATTTTTATTCAAATCGATTACAGAAATCTTATTGTACACCATATTTTTATGTCTTACAATTAACTGAGCGGTTCTAGTCGCTTCAGTTTGGAACCGCGCGACCCCTACGGTCGCAGGTTCGAATTCTGGCTCGGGCATGGTTGTGTGTGATGTCCTTAGGTTAGTTTGGTTTACGTAGTTCTAAGTTCTAGGGGACTGATGACCTCAGATGTTAAGTCCCATAGTGCTCAGAGCCATTTCCACCATTTTTTACAATTAACTGTTTTTCTTCGTATTCGTCATTGAAATTTAAGCATTTGTCGTAGCGCGCCTCGAGCTTTTCTAAGCCTTCTTCATACTGAGCTGCAGCCATGTTTTAGCACGAGTCATTGACGTCGTCTTTCATTTTTCTGTCATTTCCACTGTGCTGCTGCACGCCAACCTTGTAGAAGACAACAGACGGTTAACATTTTCAATGTCTCAGAGCGAAGCTATTTCGTTTATTTACGGCGTTGTCGACACAAGCCGAGCACGAACATTTCGCCACCGACAGTATTTCAAGGGAAAAACAACGTCGGCGCTTCTCGGGAGCGAGGCGGCGGACGTCATTAGAAATGTAATGGGACCGAGCAACTAGACTGGATAAAGTCGCCTTTGTTACGTGATGAAAGAAACGGTATTGCTAACCCAACAATGCGTACCAAGACCTTTTACGAACCACTCCTGTATTATGACAAACTCGATAACCGAGCACGGCAGAGTGAGAATCGCTGATACCTTTGTAATAGTAAGACCTGCGCCGTCATGACAATTGACGTCGGGTAAACCTAGCCACCACGTCGCTCGATAGATACCCCATCACTCCGTTTTTGCAGTAAAATGACATTTGGCACAGCTATTTTGTAGATTTCCTATACGCTACTGAGCAACGACAACCGCTACTGCCAGAGATGGCCACCTCACCACAATCACGAGTCGCAGAGTTCAATACCACAGCCTGCCGCCGACGCAGATGTGTGGACCTGTAGGTATTCCCTGTCGTCCCGGGTCAAGAAATCAGCGTACGTGATACCCTAGCGGACTAAACACGGCGTACCTGAATGGCAGGCCAAGGTCGTCGTGCTCCGCCTCTACACAGCAACCGTCATCGCCACGAAGAACGCTGAAGAACAGATGAAGAACAACGGCCGGCCGGAGTGGCCAAGCGGTTCTAGGCGCTATAGTCTGGAACCGTGCGACCGCTACGGTTGCAGGTTCGAATCCTGCCTCGGGCATGGATATGTGTGATGTCCTTAGATTAGTTAGGTTTAAGTAGTTCTAAGTTCTATGGTACTGATGACCACAGCAGCTAAGTCCCATAGTGCTCAGTCATTTGAACCTTTTTTTTTCTTTTTAAGAACAACGGTGATTGGGTGGAGACAGAACAACAGACGATGTCAGCATCGAGTCAATACATTGATTGTAGCTTTTGGAATAAATAATTCTGACTCTTCTTTCATTGTACTTACCTTCAAAAACAGGTCACCACCATCCTTCAGAGCGAAAATGGAAAGAAGCTATGTGGTAGAGTGCCTCCTGACACTGAACCATCTATACTTCCCCCCTCATAACTCTTGCCTCTTGCAGTTCTTATCACACAAAAAATTCTTAAACTTATTACAAAGAAGGTTAACACTGTGAGCCAAGTCTGACCTGTAAGAAGGACGTTCAAAAGCTTCACACTTAAACTACTGAAGCAAATCCTTCGTCCACTAAGCAGAATACCAGTGTGTGTTATAGTGAAGAAGAAATATGCTGCTGGACAGCTGTGCATTCCGCTTGTTTTGAAAGGCGGTACGAAGGCAGTGAAGGGTGTTAACGGTAGACTGTTGCAGTAATGGTCTCTACTGAAGGCATAAAGTCGATGGGCACCCTTTCGCTCCTAAAGAATTGTGACAGTAAAGATTTTGGTGCTCAAAATTGTTTGACTTTTTTGTTGAAGGTCGTCAACGATACTATTAGAGTCATTGGGGCTTCGTTTCTGGAAGTTTATGCGAAACCTAGTTCTCGTCACCAGTAACAATGTGGTTGAAAAATTCCTCGTCATATTTATCGTACCGAGGGAGAAAAGTGTACCAGAACTAGTGAGTGGACTGGCTAGCAGGAAGCGGGTCTGAGATTCTTTTGAACAAATTCTATTTATTACAATTTTAAACTCAGCCAACATTTTAAAATCACAAGATCACCAGAAAGAGAAATAGTCAATGTTATCCTTGACACAATAAATGATAATGATACTAATAATGACACACAGTTCCAGACAGTTGCGGCTGGTCCCGGCGAAGGTTCGAGTCCTCCCTCGAGCATGTGTGTGTGTGTGTTTGTCCTTAGGATAATTTAGGTTAAGTAGTGTGTAAGCTTAGGGACTGATGACATTAGCAGGTAAGTCTCATAAGATTTCACACACATTTGAACATTTCCAGACAGTTGTTTTGTTCCAATGACTTATGTCGGTCGAACAATTAATTTAACGAGAGGAACGCCCCAACTAGCACACAAATAAATGATTTTGAGAGCGCACCACCTTAAATAACGAAATATTTTATACTCCATTCATGAACAAGACTGCCACAGAAGTTCTACACCCAAGGCAGAGCACAGTACATGGCTCTTTACCAAAAGAACTAATTCACTTGCATAAAATTGCACCGGTACAATTACCAGACACAGCTCGCGCTAAAATACATCGGCTACGTCTTTCAGCAGTTCCCGACAGGTTCCAATAACAGCAGGAAGTCTTTCTTAACCACATATAAAAACATAACAAAGTTCAGTCGCAGCGGCGCTGGCGCCGACACCGAGGGAGAGGTCAACGCGGCGAGCGGCTCGCTGCAGGAAGGCGAGCCGACTCACCGACCCTTGCAGACGGACCACTGGATCACAAGTGAGCGCGACGTGGCCGGCGGAGACCGGCTGACAGCTGACGGCGCCACACTCCTACCGCTCCCGGCGCCACAGACAGTCCTGACGAGGCAGCGTGGGAATTGAAGTCGCCGCAACTCGTGACGACTTAATGTCGGCACAAAAAGTCATTTAAAAATTTTAATACTCCTGATCGCGATAAGAAAAATTTCAGTTTTCTGATTACCGGTTTTGGTTGAGTAAACCTACATTCGGATCACGCACTGTAAAGAACCTGGGGCTACGTACAATGTCAACCGCAACAAATCGATCGGCACTCATCGAAATCAGATCATCCTTTCTAAAGAACCAATATCTAGGTACACCGTTGGACATAAAACAATCGTCGCTAAGTGTAGCTCAGATACATCGAAATACACTGAAAATTGCCTTCAGTTAAGGAGAAAAGTTTGATGTACACAGATTGTACGTAGATACTCATTCTTTACTTAGTATAGCCCGAAGATCGCTGTTAATCAACCGAAGACGATAATCGGCGAACTGTAATTTATTATTTTATTGTGATAAGACATGTGATACAAATACCCGCCAGGATAGCCGAGAGCGCTAACGCCTGCTTCCTGGACTCGGGTAGGCGCGCCGGCCCCGGATCGAATCCTCCTGGCGGATTAACGACGACGGCCGGTATGCCGGCCAGCTTGGATGGGGTTTCTAGGCGGTTTTCCACATCCTACTAGGTGAATACCGGGCTGGTCCCCACGTCCCGCCTCAGTTACACGACTTGCAGACATTTGAAACACATTCACATTATTTCACGATTTACACTAGACACAGACAGCTGGGGTACACTACTTCCATCCCGGGGGGTACGGGGTGGCGGCAGGAAGGGCATCCGGCCACCCCTTAAAATTAACCCTGCCAATTCCGTACCTAACCCTGCGCACAATGCGGGATAAAGGCAGTAGCGAAAGAAAGAAAGAAAGAAAGACATATGATACAAATCGCTCTTTGTCCTTCTCCAGGCGATGTCTGGTCAGTGCGACTCCATTGTTTTCTGTGTTCATCTGTTAAACGTTGTCTGTCGTGCGGCGAATATATCGATTATTTATTCACCTGTTTCGTTATAACCGCCGTAGCAAGTGTTTCTGGCGGCGACCTGATCGCCAGAGGTCGGACCTATGGCGAGGAGAGAGATTCGAAGGACCTGCACCAGCAGCATGGAGAGAGGGTGTTTAGGGGCTGGAGGAGCAAGGTTGGGTGTGCGCGGACTAGCTTTGCTGGGCCATTGTAGTGAACTGATGGGCGCTGGAGGAGGCAGACAATGCTTGCACCGTATGTAGTTGAGACGCGTGTAGTTCTGTAGCCGGCCGCTGTGGCCGAGCGGTTAGAGGCGCTTCAGTCCGAAACCGTGTTGCTGCTACGGTCGCAGGTTCGAATCCTGCCTCGGGCCTGGATATGTGTGATGTCCTTAGGTTTGTTAGGTTTAAGTAGTTCTGAGTCTAGGGGACTGATGACCTCAGATGTTAAGTCCCCTAGTGCTCAGAGCCATTTGTAGTACTGTAGTACTGTTAGTATTCACGGAACGTGTGGCACGTCGACCTATTTACTACAGTACATGTGAACTGCGACTCTGACGAGAAGCTCTATTTTGAAAGTACGTAGTTATTAAGCCTGTGGGTTTCACTCGTCTCTACGTTCACTGCTAGTGTCACAGTAGTGAGAACTGTCTAATGTAAGAGCGTCTCCCAGTGGAGGAGCGTTTTTTGTACCTTGCGATTTATATTGCTTGACTGTGTGAGGGTTGTCAGATATTCAGAGACACACGATTTATAAGCAGGCAGTGCTCATTAACATGACTCAAATCTTACTTTCTGCTGTATCTCGAGTATAGCATCAGCCATTTCCGGTACGTAAATAATTTGAAATGAATTGTGGCCTTGGCGGCGTTTCCTGGTTATCATTGTTTATGTTAAGATATAATGTGGCCGTGTCTAACAGTCGTCATAAGTTCCAGGCGACGTTAACTTACTTTTGTCTGAAAGAGCACTAGTAGTCTCCGATGTGCGCAAGAGTTTTTCACCGTCGTTTGCACGAGGTCTGTTAATATTCAGGGGCAACTGCAGTGACTGTAAATTTGGCCAGGACTGTGTCTATCGACGTCAGTACTTCGCTGTTAAGGTGACTATTCTTTTTTTGTGTTTCACGCAATTACTGTAATTCGCTGTGTAGTCCGGTTAATGTGCGGAAACACACTTGTAAGTTAGCGGGAGTCAGTTGAGACCAGGTGGCGGTTAGTCGTTGGCTCAGTTTAAATTTCTGTACCGCCCACGCCCTTTTCAGTGTATAGTGGGATGTTGTCTCGTCGCTTGTACTGATAACTATATTTAAAGTGCTAGCGTATCGGCTTGTTGAGGGTCGGGCCTAGTTGACAGGTGAGTAATCTAGTTCCTTTGAATAACATCATCTTGAGGTTTTAATATTTTGTTTTAAAATCAACTACTACCGTCTCACCTATAGGAGTTGTTCAAATGGCTCTGAGCACTATGGGACTTAACTGCTGAGGTCATCAGTCCCCAGAACTTACAACTATTAAAATCTAACTAACCTAAGGACATCACACACAGCCATGACCGAGACAGGATTCAAACCTGCGACCGTAGCGATCACGCTATTCCACACTGAAGCGCCTGGAACCGCTCGGCCACTCTGGCCGGCTATTGGAGTTGTTACCGCCACATCTTTAAACTGACGCCTCAATCAAAATCTGCTTCCTGTTTTTGATTAAACCACTGAAGTAATTGATATTAAGCCTCTGACGCAAAGGCTCCAACTTGGAGTGGCGGTTATTACAAAATTTTCATAGATTACTTTTATATTTGTTTTGTATTGTACTGTTATTCTTCGCGCGACTTGTAATCGTGAGTTTTATATCTGTCGCTGGCTGTTAATAATTTCTGATTCCATCCTGTTGAGGGGCACAGTGGATGTTACATCATTTTCCACACCTGACAACGGTGTAAATTATTCAACCAAAGAATACTTGCTTCCTTTAACGGAGCCGCACCTCACCTCCAGCAGGTGTATAATTTGGATTTGTATTAACTAAAGATGTTGTGTTTTTTAAATACTGGGATGACCTACGTTACGTTCTTTGGATCCTGTTAAGTAAAGTTCAATTTTCTTTAAAGTTACGTACGTCACATACAAGCAATATTATAGCTTTGAACTGTGTTTAAGTAAATTTCTGTTTTCTTTAAGTTGCATAGGCGACATTTAGCTACAATCAATCTTTTGGTTCTGTTTAAATAAATTCCTGTTTTCTTAAGGATAACATAAGTCACGTTTAGCCATTTTAATCTTTGATTCAGTCTAAGCACTGTCCTGTGTTTCTCCAAGATGACATGCGTCACTGTTTTCTAAATTGTACCTTTCAATGCTGTTGGAGTAAATACCATTTTTATTTCAGGCTACACAAGTCACGAATGAACTTCTGGAATATTCATGTTTCCTAGTCTTTGATGGATCTGAGGGTCCATTGTTTTCATCCTTTGTAATATAGTACTGTTTCCACGGGCTAGCGTGATTAATGCCTCGATAAAGGAATTTTTTATTGTTTACAAAGGATTGTTTGTACTATGTTGTTGATATTTATGGGGCAGTACCTTAACACTCACCTCACCTGCTACCCTGCGCCATGACAGTTTGACAAACGGCTAATCATGAAATTTCAGAAAAGCACCAGCTCAGTCAGTCGACAGCAAAACGTCTGCACTGTTAAAGTTTTTACTCAGTCCTTGTTTTGAGTTCGTCAGTCAGAAATCAAGGTCGCTCTGATCGTTTTTCATTACGAATATTCGTTCTTCCACCGTTGTACATGATCGACCAATTTGTAACTGAAGTCTCATTCATCACTTTTCCATAAACCACGGTTACCTCTCTGCAAACTTCGATAGGGAGGACTTTTTTGCGCTTATAAACTCTATTACACTAGGAACTTCACACTTGGTGGTATAGTTAATTGTGCTGCACATTTTCAAATCGTAAAATAAATTGTAAACGACTGTTCCTCCTCGCTGTTAGTGTCATAATGGCATTACCTATTAGGAACGTCGATGACACGGCAGTGATTGAGAGGGGGAGGGGACCGGGGAGGGGAACGGACTTGGAATATTCAGACGGTGTTTAGGAATATTTTCTCAGTATATAGATATTAAGCACCTGTGGCCAGCGGTGGCTCCTTATCTCTCTGTAAACGTCGATAGGGAGGACTTTTTTGCGCTTATAAACTCTATTACACTAGGAACGTCACACTTGGTGGTGGAGAGTTGATAATATTAGCCGTTATGTCTAGTGTTTTATAAAATAGGTCTGAAAAATGAGAGAAGGGTGTGGTTCAGATAGTATACCAGTTCTTAAATGGAAGCGTCATCCCAAAAATTGGAAGAAAAGAATTCTCAAAAAGAAGAGATTGTCTGTCGTTTCATTTCATATTCCCGTACACTTTTGCTGTGCTCTGAAAACATCTGAACAACAGTTAAGGTTATGGCCGGTATTGCGGTGAAAACGTGTTCCCTTGCTTTCTGCGGCTAACAGGAATGCCCACTTTTCTCTTCGGTCTCAAGCTTGGATTGAGCACCGGCCTGTTCTGCTTCGCATTTGTCTTTCTAATTTCTCGTTAACAGCGATACACAGCACTGTGAGTGGCTTTGCTGATGAAAAGTCGATTGGTATCCATCCAGTTTAAGTGTTCACTCGATACAGTGGAAGAACGGGTCAACCACGCTCTGGTGAGCTGCACCCACATCACAGTACTTGAGCGCGTAAGACAGTCGCTGTACGCTGTCGGGATCAGGGCAACCGACATTCTGAACAGTACTTGTAATAGTTATGGGTTTGATTCGTGCTGTGTTGCACACTGAGAACATAGACTGAAAACACTGTGGTAAAAACTTTGTTTCTTTGGAGTGCTGTTGTACTACTGTTCGTTTTCTGTTGCTCGTAGTGGTGACTTCATATTATAGGCTTCCTCTGCTACATCTACATCTACATTTATACTCCGCAAGCCACCCAACGGTGTGTGGCGGAGGGCACTTTACATGCCACTGTCATTACCTCCCTTTCCTGTTCCAGTCGCGTATGGGTCGCGGGAAGAACGACTGTCTGAAAGCCTCCGTGCGCGCTCTAATCTCTCTAATTTTACATTCGTGATCTACTCGGGAGGTATAAGTAGGGGGAAGCAATATATTCGATACCTCATCCAGAAACGCACCCTCTCGAAACCTGGCGAGCAATCTACACCGCAATGCAGAGCGCCTCTCTTGCAGAGTCTGCCACTTGAGTTTATTAAACATCTCCGTAACGCTATCACGGTTACCAAATAACCCTGTGACGAAAGGCGCCGCTCTTCTTTGGATCTTCTCTATCTCCTCCGTCAAACCGATCTGGTACGGATCCCACACTGATGAGCAATACTCAAGTATAGGTCGAACGAGTGTTTTGTAAGCCACCTCCTTTGTTGATGGACTACATTTTCTAAGCACTCTCCCAATGAATCTCAACCTGGTACCCACCTTACCAACAATTAATTTTATAAGATCATTCCACTTCAAATCGTTCCGCACGCATACTCCCAGATATTTTACAGAAGTAACTGCTACCAGTGTTTGTTCCACTATCATATAATCATACAATAAAGGATCCTTCTTTCTATGTATTCGCAATACATTACATTTGTCTATGTTAAGGGACAGTTGCCACTCCCTGCACCAAGTGCCTACCCGCTGCAGATCTTCCTGCATTTCGCTACAATTTTCTAATGCTGCAACTTCTCTGTATACTACAGCATCATCCGCGAAAAGCCGCATGGAACTTCCGACACTATCTACTAGGTCATTTATACATATTGTGAAAAGCAATGGTCCCATAACACTCCACTGTGGCACGCCAGAGGTTACTTTAATGTCTGTAGACGTCTCTCCATTGATAACAACATGCTGTGTTCTGTTTGCTAAAAACTCTTCAATCCAGCCACACAGCTGGTCTGATATTCCGTAGGCTCTTACTTTGTTTATCAGGCGACAGTGCGGAACTGTATCGAACGCCTTCGGAAGTCAAGAAAAATAACATCTACCTGGGAGCCTGTATCTAATATTTTCTGGGTCTCATGAACAAATAAAGCGAGTTGGGTCTCACACGATCGCTGTTTCCGGAATCCATGTTGATTCCTACATAGTAGATTCTGGGTTTCCAAAAACGACATGATACTCGAGCAAAAAACATGTTCTAAAATTCTACAACAGATCGACGTCAGAGATATAGGTCTATAGTTTTGCGCATCTGCTCGACGACCCTTCTTGAAGACTGGGACTGCCTGTGCTCTTTTTCAATCATTTGGAACCCTCCGTTCCTCTAGAGACTTGCGGTACACGGCTGTTAGAAGGGGGGCAAGTTCTTTCGCGTACTCTGTGTAGAATCGAATTGGTATCCCGTCAGGTCCAGTGGACTTTCCTCTATTGAGTGATTCCAGTTGCTTTTCTATTCCTTGGACACTTATTTCGATGTCAGCCATTTTTTCGTTTGTGCGAGGATTTAGAGAAGGAACCGCAGTGCGGTCTTCCTCTGTGAAACAGCTTTGGAAAAAGGTGTTTAGTATTTCAGATTTACGTGTGTCATCCTCTGTTTCAATGCCATCATCATCCCGGAGTGTCTGGATATGCTGTTTCGAGCCACTTACTGATTTAACGTAAGACCAGAACTTCCTAGGATTTTCTGTCAAGTCGGTACATAGAATTTTACTTTCGAATTCACTGAACGCTTCACGCATAGCCCTCCTTACGCTAACTTTGACATCGTTTAGCTTCTGTTTGTCTGAGAGGTTTTGTCTGCGTTTAAACTTGGAGTGAAGCTCTCTTTGCTTTCGCAGTAGTTTCCTAACTTTGTTGTTGTACCACGGTGGGTTTTTCCCGTCCCTCACAGTTTTACTCGGTACGTACCTGTCTAAAACGCATTTTACGATTGCCTCAATGTTGTGAATGTTGTTTTTTACAGAGACAGTGATCATTAGGGTAACAAACCAAATAAATCATAATTACATTATTAATCTGTAGTGAGCCACTGGAGAGCGAGAGTCACTTGTACTAAAACTCAGGATGTAACCCTGGTTGGAATATTGTCGGGGATTTTTGGTTCACCCTATATCAGTGTCACGTATTTCCAGATGCTGGTCAGACGTGGACACGTCGACATAAAGCCGTTATTAAAGTAGATACTTGATAACTTGTTGAGGATACAAGGAATATTTTTAAGGATCGTTTGGAAACCGACGTTTGTGAGTTTGAGCATGTGGTGAAATATAAGGTTCAGGAGAGGAGGTCTGGATTTATTTGAATGATACGGTTCAGTTGTAGTTTCTTTATTCAAATTTCCTAAGAGTAGTAGAATGTACGTCGAAACTTCTGGAGCATTTTCTTCCTAGCTGCGACGGCGTTGCTACACCAAATGAAGTCAGCTGTAGTAAAGTCCCGCGACAACGGCCAGCAGTGTACTCTGACACGGAGATCCGGACAAGTCGCAGGCCCTTAGCCGTCTGCGCCAATAACAGTTTATTTTCTGACGCCTGTCACAAAAGGCCGGATGAAGGTTCGTCATCTACCAAAGATGTTGTGATCTACAAACTCTCATTTATTTTACAGTGATTCTCTTTTCACTTTAAAATAACTCACGACTACAATTGAAGGGCTTATTTCAGTAGTGGTACAAGTCCATTACCTCCACTTTTCTGCCTATAATGCTTTTGAAATTAATGAGCCAAACAAACGGAAAGAATGGTTCATCTCTAGCAAGAAGCCATATGGTTGAATATTTCTGGTATCTCCTGCAGATTTTTCAGCCCTCATTTAACTTTAGGACTCTGTATCTCAATATGAACAAAAATGGACTTTTACCATTATTGAAATAAGCCCTTCAATTATGAAACTTCATAATTCTAAAGTGACTTTAAATCTGAATACTAGGACGCTAAATAAATTTAGTACTTTAAAATGAATTCCAACTCTAAAAATATTTCGATAATTCAAAAAAAGAAACTATGTGGCTTGAAGGCGTGTAATACCAAGGTCTCCAAAGGATTTTAATTGCTTTGACCACAAAGACCAATACAAGACACTGCCACAACGTAACAAACACATAACTACCCAGTTAAACAGAGAGCCGTTTATACCAGCCACTCAAATGGCACCCAGTGGCTAACCATCACATTTACCGCTCTGGTCCGCTAGTATACTATCTATGACACATCGTAAAAGTGGTGCTTGTACTGGATAGTGCGCCTTGCGAATAACTTAGTACTAGGCAACTCTAGGTTTCTGGCATTAGCTTTGGTATTAGCAGTAACCTACCTAGTCTAAGACGAAAAAATCGCAATATGTAATCCCGAAATTAGTAATCAGGGGCTTGCCTATTCACCATTCAAATCTGGCACTGGTAATTAACGTTAGCATAGAGCTACAGAGCTAACTCCATACATCAGAATGCGGCCACGTTACTTGTAGCTTACACTAAGGAACCAGGAAACTCGCGCTGTATCACATGTAACGAAATCAACAACCGTGAACCCAGTTACTAACGTCTTTGGCAACAGCCAGCGCTAAGGACGTAAACCAACTTTCGGGCACACCCTCAGGATAGCCTCTCCACAATAACTGTTAGCACAATGATCTGTTTACAGAAGGCTTAACAGATTTCACCCATACCAAGCAATACTGTCTTCAGTCTTCAAACATGAATACAGCAGGTTAAATCACTCATTGTTCAGCAAACGGAGTACCACGAGAAAGTCGCGTCAACGGCCCACTTCGGCAGACTGAACTAAGGCCACTAGCTCAGAAGCGATCTAGAATCGATTGCTTCTAACCGGGTTAGCAAAACAGTTCCAGAGCTCAGAGAAATTGCTTACCCAATACTGAGGCAACTTCACTTGGAGAAACACTGCATACGAACGATGCCGCGTAGTAATAAATAATACACTACCTTATCTGTGCCGCCTGTGGTAGGCGAGAATTACTTAATGAAACTTTGTGGAGATATCCACAACTTAATGGTTATTAAATCATAAAACTTTCATTCCCTTCAAAGATGATTTTCTTCATTAGCAACAGTATAAGAAGGAACGTACCTGTAGCATAATTTTCCGAATAACACTATAATATAAGTTGTAAGATGGAGCAAACAGTCTCTGAATATCATCTGGAAGAATTTGGTGCCAAGTCTGAAATTATGTCGTGTTATTTCATGATGACTGATGGCCGATGGCCGATGGCCGATGGCCGATGGCATGGCCGATCGCTCCATTAAAAGTGCAGGGTCAAACATAAGTATTTCCAAGGTTCCAGAAGAAGACTGGGTGAAAACCACTAGAGATAGAGAAAAGATACATATTTAAGTGGACAGAGCATCTCTCAAGATTTTTAACTCACATTACAGGTGCTTAATATGGGCACAGTTTGTGATATGCCAAACGTCAATACGTGCTTGATGTTGTAATACGTGCCTGGTCTTTTGCTTTCCCTTCTTATTTTGCAAGATATTTTAAATTGTCTTCATATTTCCATTCTCCTCCTCTTATTTTCAAACGTATATTTCTTTGCATGATAGATGTCAGCCTGAAAAGTTGGTAATAATGTCATTGTATCTATTGTGCCATTGTAACAGCTCATATAGACCTTTTTCCAACTAATTCTTGGTGAAAAATTTTTGTACCGTTAAAATTGCGACCAATTTGACATGTGTTCAAACATTTCTTCTCCGCTTATACAATTTTACTATCGAGTTTTAGGTATTATACTTCCAAAGCTACGGCACTTATCGCCATTCATCGACCCCTGTCTCTATGATGGCCGATGTGGTCCCACCTGCTGTTAAATCTCTGGGGTGCCATATACCTCACCACTGACGCAACTCGTCAAGAGATGCCATGGTACCATCTCCACGGCAACGTCTGGTGCGTCTACGCTCATATTTTCTTCCACACCATAGTTTGAACTTTCACGCAATGCCCGTAGACGGCAGTTTAGCGTTCTTTAACTAATTCTACTGGTTGTTCATGGACTTTTGTAATTATCTTGTGCAACTCTGAAGTAATTAACACTACGCCCAACTTATATTTATGTATTCTTTTATATATAAAAGTTACGGATATTGGTCTGTAATTTTGCCATTTCGTTCCTTTTCCCTTCTCATACTCTTGGGTCACCTGTGCTTTATTTGCAGTCGCATGGGACCCTGTGATGGGCGAGAGATTCACGATAAATGCATGCTAGGTAAGGTGCCTAATATCGAACTGGGATTCCATCCGGACCTGGTGATTTATTTGCTTTCAATTCTTTCAGCTGTTTCTCCACGCCAGGTATGCTTATTACCATGTCATCCATACGGAAATCTGTCCAATGGTCAAATGACGGTATGTTTGTACAATTCTCCTGTGTGAACGATTTCTTGAACGTGAAATTTAAAACTTCGGCTTGCATTTTGCTATCTTCAACTGCCTCACCAGACTGGCCAACAAGGGACTGAGTGTACTCCTTGGACCGCTTTGCGATTTTACATACGACCAGAATTTTCTCGGGTTTCTCTGCTAGATATTTTGCTAAGGTGTGACGGTGGTAGTTGTCGTATACTTCTCGCATAGGTCTCTTCACAGGCGCACGAATCTCTGCTAAACTTCGCTTGTCGTCATTTATGCGTTACCTTTTGAACAGCAACAGCTCGTGCTTCTTCAGCGTCCGCCGACTTTCGTTATTAAACCATGACGGATTTTTTCCAGCCGTTATCCACTTACTAGGCAAATAACTCTCCAGACCACGATTTACAATCTGCTTAATCTTTGCTGATAATTCCTTCACATCCATCTTACTGGAGATAAGTGATGCCAATTCACTAAGTGATATCTTAATAGCTGCTTATTTGCTCTATCTACCATAAATAATCTACTAGCCTTCTCGACTGGTTATTTAACTTTGGTAATCACAGTTGATATATTGACATCATCAGTAATTCAAGAACAGTCTTAATCGCATTTATTATTGTGATAATACCGCCAACCGGTTTCCACCCGACGTAGGGGTCATCTTCTGGGCATTTAAACCATTGGTCGACTGCTGGTGGTGTCACTCCTGTCTACATAACGGCAGGAAACTATGACATCATGCCTACTAATCCCCGTTTCTATACTGACACTGCCGGCCGGTGTGTCCGAGCGGTTCTAGGCGCTACAGTCTGAAACCGCGCGACCGATACGGTCGCAGGTTCGAATCCTGCCTCGGGCATGGATGTGTGTGACGTCCTTAGGTTAGTTAGGTTTAAGTAGTTCTAAGATCTAGGGAAGTGATGACCTCAGCAGTTAAGTCTCATAGTGCTCAGAGCCATTTGAACCATTTTTTATACTGACATTGTCAATAAGGTCCGGTCTGTTTGTAGCTAGAAGATGTAAGATATTTCCACCGCTTGTGCGCACGACTGTCTGTAATCCCCCCCCCTTCCTCCCTCCCAATGAATCCAGACATCCCAGTCTATACTCAATAGTTTAAAGTCGCCTCCAACTAGTATTTCATGATATGGGTATTTACGCACTATTGACTAGAGTTTCTTTGAATGACTCTAGAACTGTCACAGCGGAATCAGGTCGCTGGTAAAAACATTCAACAATTAACTCGGTTTCAGCTACACCCGTTATACGCGACCAGGTGACTTCACTGTCACTCTCAGCTTCGAGCTCAATAGAGACAATATTTTTGTCAGCTGCAATTAACGTTCCCTAACCTATGGCGTCTAATGTGTCTTTCCGGCATACATTCCACGACTCGCTAAACATCTTAGACCTTTCATGTTTCAGCCAGCTCTCGGTCCCACAAATGATTTGAGCGCGAGAACATTTCTGGAGGGCAGTAATTTCGTGAACTTTATTACGAATATTTCGCCAATTTACTGATACAATTGTGACAGTCGAACCTACTATATTCTGAACGGCTTTTGACTTCCCTTGCTGTATATCCACTGGCGAGTGTGCACCAAAGCACCTGAAGCTACTGCCTAGCTTAATAAACCCTCGTGTGCACGCCAACAGTATTCTGTCAGTCGAGTAGCTGTTTCCTTTGTGTAGTGCACCCCTGACCTATCAAGGGGAGTCCTACAAATCCCCACACGATAACTCAGGTCTAGAAATCTGCTGTCAAGACCGTCACAGAGTCGACGAAGCCTCTGATTGAAACCTGTACTCGGCTCCAAACCAAAGGACCCCGATCAACTCTGGGAATGATGTTGCAATTTGGGAGCTCTGCTTGCAACCGGCGCGCGAGACCAACATTCTTCACCGCCTAAGCGAGCAGCCTGTACGAAGTGAGGATCGCCACAGAATCCGTGCGACAGGCGTCGTTGGCGCCGACGTGAGCCACAACACACTCTGCACTTTAGATAGCCGCAGGCAAGGCCGCCTCCACATCTCGATGAGGCCTCCTGGCAGACATACCCAGTGCACATTGGTTTTCTTTCCAGCCACGAACGCTATCTGCCTAAGAGGCTCCATAACCTGCCTCCAACATTGGAGCTTCCAATAACTAGTAATCCCCTCCCCCAGTGTGCCTGCTCGGTCCTAGCTGAAGGAGTGGCCACCTCTTCACTCACAGGGTTAATGGGCGAAGCCAGGCGGACAGTCTCCACGTTGGTCCTTCGCCTTGACCGTCGTGAACGCGTTGCCACCGGCGGCTCACTCACCCTGCTGTGTGAGCAGATCCACCGCGTCGGGAGCAATAGGAGGTGCTTCTGAAGCAGAGCCTGTGGGCAAAACTAGCAACACCTGAGGTGTCCCATGTGACGCTCGAGATATTCCGCCATTGCTGCATCCCGAGGCAGCTGCCTGAAGGTGACTGACGCCTGAAGATGAACAGAACATGTTCTAAACGCGTTGTATTACGTTAGATTAAACATAAAATAAAAAAGTGACCGGTAGCAGAAATTGGAAATAAATAATGTAACTTGCTACTCTCTTGATGTGTCACCAATGGACGCTGATGCATTAATGAACTAGGTAGCCGGCTTTTCAGTGAGTAATTGTTGCGCTACAGATTGAATGATTTTACATTTACAAAAACAGGAGATTAAAGCTCGTCAACAGAGAAACACTCACGAAATTTAACAAATATACTACGTGGAGACACAGAAAAAGATAGACACCTTACTTGCAACTCTGTAGACGTATATCGGCCGTGAGCTGGTGCCTGTTCGACATCAAACAGAATTTCGATGCACTAAACAGTAAAATCGAAAGTGACCGGTAACACAAGACCGTCAGAAGTAAACAGATCGGAGCTGTGGAGCCGAAAAAGTTAAAGGACAGTGGCTGTTGGAACCACCAGGCAAAAGATGCAAGAACTGAAACTGGTTGACGCTATGAGAGGGTATGATTCAGATGGAAAAAGTGTGCAAAACAAGAGTTAGAAACACAAATCTGCCGTAACAGAAATAGGGAAATGAGAAGAAAATAACTGCCAAATGAACGTCGCTATTAGGCGGGTAATGGAAGCAACCGCACCGAGAGGAGAAGTACAGTCATGATTCTATGTAACCGTAGCATAGGTGTAAGCAGTTACTGGAAACTTATCATAAGTACTAAACATAGGGGAAAATACAGCGAATATTCAACAAGAAATGACGAAAACAGACGAGATACCACTGACGAAATAGGAGATATGGCAGTCCTACCAGTCAGGAGTGACTGGTATAAGCAGGAAGAAAGAAAATCAGAGGTTAACCTCAACACTGAGAGAAGATGACACTAACAGGTGTGTTGCATATAGAAATATAAAAGGTAATGTCCTCACAGGCTGACTCACTAACGCCCATCCGAAACTGCTAAAGGCAGAAACCTTAAATCTAGAGAGGGTGTTGATCTTATACTGAAGGCGTCGCTTAAATAGGGATTTTTCGGTGTTTCACCACAAGCGGCTGAAATAGGGGATGAAATGTTTTTTGAATATATGTCGCTATTAAAGCAACTTAGAAGAGAGCCTAAGAAAAATGGTATTTGGGTTCTGCGTCATAAACAAATAAATGCGTGTTTCATAATTTTTTGAAATTTAACACCTACGGGTGAGAAATAGTGGTTGAAAACCTTTATATAAAAAAAACTTTATTAAAGAACAATTAAAGTAATTTTAAACCTGCATCTATGAAAACAGGTACTTGATTTCTCAGTTGGAAATAAAAAAAAAAAAACGTTTCAGTGCCTTTGAAAATTCCACCCATAAGGGGGAAAAATTTTGAATGAAAATTTTTAATAAAGTATGTCATTATGAAAGCATTTTTAAAGCTAAATCTAAGACAATTTGTATTTGGCTTCCCTGTTAGAAAAACTTACGTGTTTCACTATTTTTGGAAATTCAACACTAAGAGGGTGAAATAATAGGAGGAAAGATTTATGAAAGTATTTCATTTTGAAAGCGTTTTTAAAGCTAATTCCTTGAAAACTGGTATTTAGCTTCTCGGCTGGAAAAAGTACGTTATCTGATAACAGGAATGCTTGATTTATGTTCTTTCAGACATGAGCGAGGAAACAGACACCATGATTAATTCGCAACTACATAATGTAAATTGAAGATGGAGAGGGGAGAAAGGAATGAAAGGAACTATTAATCTCAGATGCATCAGGACTTTTTGCGAAATCGGCGGTGACGAATGAAAATGGGCAGTTGCGTTAATCACAGCGCCATCCGGACACAGGGTATATCGTAGGTACGTGGACTGTCACGGTAGCCCTTTCTTCTGACCAGAGTTCCCACCTAGCGCCACCTATTCCCAGGCCCCGTCCAGGTCCTCAATGCTCGTTAGTTTGAGTTTCCTGCTGGAAGCCGAAGGCAATTGTGCATACACTCTGAAGGTGGCGGATTTGCTGCCCATCAAGGAGTTTCTGTTACACGAATCCGTGGTGTTCGTTCTTTCTCGAGTGTCCAAAAGAATAGAGTCCATGCACAATCCGCGGAAGCAATATACACTACTGGCCATTAAAATTGCTACACCACGAAGATGACGTGCTACAGAAGCGAAAAATAACCGACAGGAAGAAGATGCTGTGACATGCAAATAATTAGCTTTTCAGAGCATTCATACAAAGTTGGCACCGCTGGCGACACCTACAACATGCTGACATGAGGAAAGTTTCCAACCCATTTCTCATACACAAACAGCAGTTGACCGACGTTGCCTGGTGAAACGTTGTTGTGATGCCTCGTGTGAGGAGGAGAAATGCGTACCATCACGTTTCCAACTTTGATAAAGGTCGGATTGTAGCCTATCGCGATTGCGGTTTATCGTATCGCGACATTGCTGCTCGCGTTGGTCGAGATCCAATGACTGTTAGCAGAATATGGAATCGGTGGGCTCAGGAGGGTAATATGGAACGCCATGCTGGATCCCAACGTCATCGTATCACTAGCAGTCGAGATGACAGGCATCTTATCCGCATGGCTGTAACGGATCGTGCAGCCACGTCTCGATCCCTGAGTCAACAGATGGGGACGTTTGCAAGACAACAACCACCTACACGAACAGTTCGACAACCTTTGCAGCAACATGGACTATCAGCTCGGAGACCATGGCTGCGGTTACCCTTGACGCTGCATCACAGACAGGAGCGCCTCCGATGGTGTACTCAACGACGAACCTGGCTGCACGAATGGCAAAACATCATTTTTTCGGATGAACCCAGGCTCTGCTTACAGCATCATGATGGTCGCATCCGTGTTTGGCGATATCGCGGTGAACGCAAATTGGAAGCGTGTATTCGTCATCGCCATACTGGCGTATCACCCGGCGTGATGGTATGGGGTGCCATTGGTTACACGTCTCGGTCACCTCTTGGTCGCATTGACGGCACTTTGAACAGTGGACGTTACATTTCAGATGTGTTACGACCCGTGGCTCTACCCTTCATTCGATCCCTGCGAAACCTTACATTTCAGCAGGATAATGCACGACCGCATGTTGCAGGACCTGTATGGGCCTTTCTGGATACAGGAAATGTTTGTCTGCTGCCCTGGCCAGCACATTCTCCAGATCTCTCACCAATAAAAAACGTCTGGACAATGGTGGCCGAGCAACTGGCTCGTCACAATACGCCAGTCACTACTCTTGATGAACTGTGGTATCGTGTTGAAGCTGCATGGACAGCTGTACCTGTACACGCCAATCAAGCTCTGTTTGACTCAATGCCCAGGCGTATCGAGGCCGTTATTACGGCAAAGAGGTGGTTATTCTGTATACTGATTTCTCAGGATCTATGCACCCAAATTGCGTGAAAATGTAATCACATGTCAGTTCTAGTATAATATATTTGTCCAACGAATACCCGTTTGTCATCTGCATTACTTCTTGGTGTAGCAATTTTAATGGTCAGTAGTGTATTTTATTTTGTCTTTACAAGTTTCATTCTCACCACCTAACGGAGGGAGAAAGTATGTATTTAACTGCATGTCATTTGCCTGTGTTTCCTCTGCAAATATTTTGTATTCGGTGTCTACCCATACAGATTTTGATTCTAAGCATCTCTCAAGATGAACGCTACGATTATTCCCTAGAAAAATCGTGGCCTTTGGGATAGTATTGCCAATATTCATCAGGGCATACTTTACACTGAGCCAGCCGGCTTTGTGTCGTTTCCAGGGAACATCACGAGGAGGTAGTCTTTCGTCGTCCACCGTTAAATTTATGTACAATATATACAAGATTGCTAATGTTTACAGTAAACTAATTTTCAATATTTGCAAATTCCTCAGTGACTTTGACCTTATTATCTCATTGTAACTCCTGTGCATTAGCCAAACAAGTCATCAGTGATTTTAAGCTCCCATGAGTTGTGAGTTCCTTTAAAGCCTTTACAATAGTTTTGTCAGTCTAGATTGTTGCCTTTTTTATTTTATTTTCCCACCCAAGTTTAAAATTAGTCGGTCAAACTTGTGGCCACGGTATTCTGCATCTTCTCGACGATTTTTCACTAATGAGTAAACATTCGGATAAACCTTTGATATTAATGTATTTATTCTCCGGTTACATTATTCAGAGAGGTTATTAATGCGATGGCGACTTCCACTACAACTCCACAACTCTCTTGGCATATGTTCGTTATCGAACCACTGGTCACAAAATAGTCATAAAAATCCTGAAGCGTTTAGTTTTCGGGCGTTCTCTCCTGAATACCCAGCCAACCATCATCGAACATTTCCAGGGTAAGATGTGACAGTGTATTTCCTCGTTTTCCTTATATACTGAAACGAGGTCACTACATTGAACTTGTTTCACAAACATTGATTAAAATAATAATTGCAACCTGTAATCCCCGTCCCAGGAAATCAGCTGTTAGGTGCTTAGGCGAGGCAATTTTGAAGTCCTTTATCGGAGATGCAGAGTTAGATACAGGTACGTTGGTTTTAAAACCTTCAAAAATCTGGCTTTTTATTTGGCAGCAAAGCTTAAACAACTTCAATGGAGTTTGTTTCCCCCCAAGAACTATTAAGGAAGCTTTGGAGTACAAGCAACTATCCAAACTGCTTGCTTGAACTCTTGAACATTCCATCCACCAAGAATGATTCGCAGTTTAATGAACACGCTTTTCCCTTTTTATTGACAAACTCCAGTGTTCTGTCATTTGGTCCCCTATTGTCATCTGCAGGTAAAAAATCGCTGCGATCATTCACCAGTAAATTATTTTATTGGAAGAATATTCCTCCAGAATTGGTGGAATCTAGTGTAGTCCCATACATTTTCGCCGAATACGATGAACGATGTTACTAAGTCGTAGCCTCGATCGAAGAGCTGCCCTCCTTCTTTGGCGTAAACTGATGAAACTGCAGTATCTGTTTCTTTAGCCCCCTTCTTTGCACTGACGGAATGTTTTCGCACTTCATTTACTCCTTCATCTGGACTGCAAACATGATTACCTGTGTTACTTTTTGTGGATAGTCTTCCTTTGCACTTACTCTTTGTAAAGTTTACACAGTGCCAGTAAGTCGCTCCTTGTTTGTTTGTATAGTCCGTATATACTGATACCCACCGGAGATCAGTAAAGGCTTCCCTTTGGGGGACTTGGTGAACTCAGTTTTCTCAGCGCTAAAACACGGAACACTACTTGCCAGTCAGAGGTCAGATATAGTACTGAACTTTGGAAGAAAGCCATGGGGACGAAGAACTTTGTGCATAAAATGGGCTTTGGCCTTCCCCAGAATACGTCGCAGGTAGGGGCGGACAGCCGGCTGTATTCTACTTTTGAAACACCTGGGCTCCGTGCGAAAGTCAACAAATTCTCTCTTCATGAAAGTGTCACTCCATGCAAATGTCATAAACTCCAATCAGGTGGCCATGGGATGTGTCCTCAGCCGAGGTAAGTCTGGTAATGATTTACCAGCAGCATAATTTCTAGGACTTTAAGTAACTGCAATGGACTTCAATGACCTCCGATGTCCTAACCTTACTTCCCTATTGAGTCGCATCATACGCTCTCTTATACACGTTGTGCGCCATGGAGAAACAAAATTCTGAATCTGTAACTTACTGAATGATGAGAATTCTCTCACACAATCACAGCTGTATGGTCACTTGAAGCTCAACCCTCGCAATGCCAAGGTTTTGGGGGTAATTTATGCCCATATTTTGAAATTATTGTAATCTATTCAGTTACTTCACATTTTAAAATACTGAAAGGAATATTTCTCGCTTTTAATGAATTTTACTTCCTGATTCCATAAATATTTTTAACTTTTCAGTTAAACTTAACCCAAAAATTTAACTCGTTTAGTAGATCTCATTTTCCTCAACGAAATTTAAGTTTCGTAACCTTGCTTACTCATCAGTATCCATTTAGAAAGTATGCTATGAGCAAAGGTCAACAACAGTTAACGAAATTTGCATTTTTTTAAAAATTTCTTTATAGGCTAGCGTCAATTACACCCCAAACCTCGCCTTGGTAGCCCACGTTATTGAAAGTGTGTTGATGTTGCTAAGTGTGCTAAAAGATATTTTCGTGTTCTGTGCCCTAGCAACACATCAGGATATCTTTGAAAAGTATATTATTAATGTATGTGAACAACAATTAACGATTATTAATTATTTTTATAGTGGGCATAGATTAGCCCCTCCACCCGTTCCATATTGCCCCTTAGTAATGCGCGCTACTGAAAACGCGTTGGTTTCGCTGGGCCTAATCCCCGTTTATTGGCGCCAGTACTATTCAAAAGGTTTCATATGTAATGTACTAGAATTCTAGGTGCGATATAAAACTTACAATTTTTATTTCGATATAAAACTTACATTTGTTTTTGCAAAAAGGCTCTCTTTACAAACTAGTTTTCGAAAATAAAATAATTCCGAATTAACAAACTGTTTAACAATTATAATGACGTAACAGTTTCCATTACTACAGTTAGTTCTTTATTTCTCTAGCTCAGGTTTCACATGCAGACATCCGTTAACGAAGAGCATGAAACGGACATTGTATGTTTAAACTTTGAAACCTAGTTGTGTCGTTGAATTTGTGCTACTAGGGTTACCGCACCCAAATGGGATGTAAAATCGTTACGGCTCTTGTCGCCGTTTCCTCTTGTACTGCGTGTTTACGTTCCTTCGTCATCCGGTACAAAGTAAACAATGTCGTAAATAAGGAGCTGACGATACATCATTTTCTATGCGTAACTGATAAATGTAGATCGAGAAACGCTGTGTTTTTTTTAATCTTATTTGGAAACGGTGTTCCTAGATTAAAACATGAATGCTAACGTCACGCAGTTCTCTGATTAAAACCCCGTGCTGCCTAAGCATTTGGTTACGGTCCATTTACTTCAATTTCAGCGTGCGCTGCGCTAGAGAGAGAGAGAGAGAGAGAGAGAGAGAGAGAGAGAGAGTGACTTCATCCAGAACGCCAAATTCTTCATCAACAGAAGGTCAAACAGGGCGATTGTAGAGTAGACAACCTTTAAGGAACCTGAGATAGCAAAGCGAAATGTCCAGGTGTGCAGTTCTGCTTGATAGTACAGGTATTATATAAAACCTTACTCACGTCATCCGCAGTGTCTTGTTTAACTTGGTATGCTGAGAAATCACGGGAAACCATATTTAATCAACATGTGACAAACTTATAGGATGTCAAGCTTGATAAAAGTCCACTATAATATTTAGGTTTACTTAAATTTATTAGATACTTACGTTTGCCCCGTTTTAATTTAATTGGAATTCTGAATGTCAAATGACAAAAATGAGATATTTATACGGGCCCATAAACATAATAATAGGCCTACTGATAGTTTCCTCATTGCTAGTTACGTTATTTCCCAGAATCAGCTAAGATGAGGAACTTGATATCAACGCTTATTGGTCTGCAATGATCCTTCCGCCGACATAAATATACTTACGATTACTGGCAGACTGTAGACATACATAATCATGAGAGGTAAGACGACGCTGGTTGCAAATATTTGCGCCATACTAGTGATTTTAAAATGTCCACCTTGTTACTTCTCTTTATTGGGTCGCATTAGGTTGTACAAGTCCGAACCACTGACATACATAAACGGTGAAAGCAAATTATATATGTAATGGCATGTCCCATATTGCAGTCCTAAGGGTCTGTACTGAGGAAGAATAACTTAATGGTTGTGACTGTTTAATTTGTTTAAAATTTGCTATATTCCACTAAATCAGCGACTTTTAAACTTTTTACTCTAGTTAACAGAAAAGCCACACTGCAATACCGTTGTAATTGCTATAGTAATGAAGAGAATTACGTATATGATTTATGGGCATTTGCATGAATGTGAAATGCCACATCTGATATATGTGTGATTGCGTTGTTTTGCAATTACAGCTTTCCGATGACGGAATTAAGCTGTGATGCGAAAATCGTCGTTGTATCGAATACTTCGTAATTACAGTACCAAATGCCTGAAAATTGTTCATCGGTGTTTCTCCATATTCCGTATGATTTTTTAAGTAGTTTTCAATCCACGCAAAATAAAACCGAACCTTTGTGTAATTTTCCTTTCTCGTAGACATTCGTTGATTTAGTCTCGGTAATGAGCAGCCCGATAGCCATCGACTCATTCTGGACCCTACCGAATTAATGAAGCAGTGTGTTTTTCATAAAGTGTACTATACGTTTGAGATACGCTACTGATAGCCAGAACTAATGATTGGCCGAATTCATTGGGTAACTGTTTGTCGAAAGTATATTACAATTACTGTATTAGACCTAGTTTGGGACACATACATCAAACAGGAATTCAGAACTGAAATAGTAGTCTAACAGCAGAGGCTGCCAGTCTACGTACCATAACCTGACAGTAGGTGTCAGCTTCTGAATGTTAAAACCATATTATAGCAGCAGCACAGTACAGGGTTTAGATGCGGTAGGATTTGAGATGAAGTTTTGCGGATGTGGGGCTAAATGTAACAATTATTTTATTTAACATCAGAATACTTCCGATAAGAGAACAAAAAATACTACCATACCATACCCAATAAAGATCCTCCAAAAGTCGTGCATTACATTAAAGAAATAAATCTGACCTTCCATATGTACACAAGTGGGCAGCAAAATTAACAACTTTTAAGGTTGGTGCTCGGCCATAACCAGTAGAAGTAACTCAGACAACTTCACCAGTAAAACAGACGGTGGATAAACAACTTTTAAGTTTAACTAGGATCATAAGACATAGCTATCCATCGATCAGCTACTACCATCATCACCTGATAGCTAACACAACAATCTATAAATTACTCTCTACCATAGTACCTACATATATAACCTAATAAAATCTCATACAATAGCACATAGAAAAAGTAGCAAGATGAATTCTCTGTAGTCATGTTCATGGCGTAGTTTAGACAATACTCTTTAGTATTAACACAATCAGTCAAACTCACGGAGTGTACTTAACAAGTAGAAATGCTTTTATCACAGTGAACACACCCACACTCCTGTGTGCCATCAATAATCAATCATAAATTGTCACATGACAACCATAGACTTCTGTACAGAATTGATGGGTACCTAACACACACAACGCACAGCTTATATCACACAGAGTACTGTATCAACCACAAAACTACCATTGTTAAACCATCTGCTGTGAAAGCACTCAGGCAGTTTTCCTCTTAACATGCTGAAGCCCTTTTCTCCACCTCTGCTGGGATTTCTGTCTGTCCAGCTGAGAAAAGACGGCAACCACTCAACTAGTCCACTGTGTCCACAAAGCAGCCACGTCCTCTGCAGACCATAGCAACATCCAGATGACCATCCTACAGCACACAAGCTTCTCAAGGACCTCGTTCTCAGCTCTGCCCAGATTTTTCTCATTCATTTCTCTGCAGCAACTGACTACTCCAAACGCCTTTAGGCCCAGCGTGCCACTATAGAAACTGGGCCCCTTCGTAGCCATGCCAGTCTCTACTGGTGATGTGACACATGTCTATTACTTCCAGAAACTGACACTGGTTCCACTCGTTGCAACTCATTCACTGCAATAAAGTGCCTGTGCTGTCTACACGTCTGCAGCACCAACATGACAAAATGTAAAATTCCTCCTTACAAGTGAGGAAATCAACCATGCTATTTCACATGACACACCAAAAGCCGAAAGTGTATGTTCACAACTTGACAGTAGGTGTCAACTACTACATCACAAATAGTATTCTCAGTTAGAGATAAGTATGAAAGAAAGTTATATCAAATTACTACACTTTTCACCATGTTACAGCTAACCTGCAATAAGTTTCTCCATGCATGGCTATGTTGCAACCAGATTGTAACAGATTCCTTTATACAACACATCTGTCATTTTCTGCTGATAACGCTAAGTTATGCAGTGCATAGCTCAGATTATATGGCACTCTGCTAGCACACATAATGACTGCATTCATTGGACTTCATCTGTGAGTGAACAAAGTATTTTAAACACTGTATTTTCAATTTCTGTCACCAAGATGCTGAGCCAAAACCTTTATCCAAAGTAAGTAAAGACTGTTTGCAGTTGTAACGTAAAGTTAAGATTTCACTGGATATGTGGTATTTTGTTTTCCCAACTGCAGTCACAGCTTTGAAGTATTCTGAGCTACACTTCTGAGGTACAGTTCTTTGAAACTCTGTCGTTGTACTTTCCACACTGTCCATTCTAAGGATAAAGTTTTTACCTCAAAAGAGTGAGTGAATATGTCTAATTAAAATCATCCAGCTAGTACCCTTTCTCGCAGTTGTAATCAAACAGGAAAATATTACGCTAACTGCAGCCATTAAATTACTCTTGTCTAATGGCTATCCAATTTACCTATTTGATGAAGAGATGTGCTGCACTTCTTTCTAAAAATAAAGTTATAATCAGTCCCACGTGAATGAAATGGTGTTCTGATTCACTGGAACTTTCTTACGTCACTATCAAAACTCTCTTTTATTGATTTTTACATAAATCTGATTAATGAAATGAGTGTAGAGTCTACCTACATTCTATTTTGTCAATCCAATTAATTAGCATACATTTGTTATTTTCATGTTCTTGTATGTTTTTCAATCCTCAATGTCCTTCCCTTCTTAACACTTTGCGACAAAACCTTTTTCATGTCCGTACTCTCACAGGAGGCAACGCACTGCATTTCTCTATCCAAGAAAGACGATGACATCGTTAAGATAAAGAAATTAACACATCGTCGTATGAAAGAACAGTTGTTATTTTTTGAGTTACGTCTGTGGCGATTTAAAAAAAAAAAACTCACTGGTGCTGTTTAGTTTCTCACATTCATCCACGGATGTCACCTTCATCGGTAGCTCCTGTCCTCTATGTAATCCCGATAGATGGCAATACTTTCATCTGTCCTTGATTGTCTCTCTCGCTGTTTTCATCGTTTGCAGAATGAAGAACGAAATAAAACCCATTTTAACTACTAGTTCCCTTTTACCCACCTAATTTCAATAATTTTACTTAAATTACACTTTATTTGTGTGCTGAGAGAAATTATCTGCTTCAGGTACAAGAAACACATTGTGTGTGAACGAAATTCGCGTGAAAGAATACAGGCCAAAAAGTGTTATCTTACAACTTCACCCTACACATCAGCATGTTACAGCAAAATTGCATCAAAGTGCTCCATATATCACTATGTTACATCAAAATTGTAACACATTACCCTCGGACATCACCACTGTTAAGCAAAATTGTGACAAATTGCCCCATAGATCACAGCTGCAAAGTGGACCAATTGGGGCAATGACGCTCAGTTGACATGGTGCCTACCATTATCCAAGATACTATTGTGTAGCAATGATAGTAGCCTGAAATGGTGTCTACCATTACCCAGACCCTATTGTGAGGCAATGCTGGTCAGTACCACAGGTACTATTGTGCAGCAATGTTGGTCAGTTCATAGGGTAAATGGCAATAATCTTCATTATTGTGTAGAGTCTATTGCCAGCAAAATTGGCTCTGAGGTTACATTGTTATTGTCAATGATAGTACTATGTGAATGTTTCCATATATTCATCATTCTTTAATTTAATTTAACTCATTTGCGTGTTCCTTCCACTATCAATCTATTTTATTTTGCTTTAGCAACCATTCTGCAATGACTTTTTGCGTATCAATCTTTCAGTCAACTTATTTTGTTACTACACCCAAAGAACTAAAATTTGAAAAGCTGATAGATTTTATAACATTCTCCAATGTTTACTAGATAAACAGACCAATAAAAGGTAAAGAATAATTACATGGAACCTAAACGCTACATTGGGAAATATTGCAATCTATGGAGTAGTGGGAAGTGTGGGGAAGAACATTGCAAATTAAATTGGGTAGTACATAAGTTGTTTTTCTACTTCCAACATAGTAAAGATAACAAGCACATTGTTTTGAGAAAAAAAAGTATTCTCTTATTTACATGCTTACATGGTGCCATCGGAATATAAGCCTATCGTAGATTGGATAAGAATCAACTAACAGTTGTAAGGAACGTATCTTTTGTGGTTAGGAAGAGTATGAGATCATTTTATAGTAAAACCCTAAAGAGGCAACTACACAGAATGGAATAAGAAGAAGAAGCTCACCAAAGAAAGACACAACTGATGAGACTTTATAAAGTACATCTGCTTAACGAATACACTGTCAAGAGATCTGCATCAAAGATAATTAAATGGAAAATTCTGTAAACAGAAAAATTGGAAGATATTGAACAGGAATGGAAAAAATATAAGAAAATCAATAAGGGAGGGTGCTGATGATGCAATCGGTAAGGAATAAAGGATATGACAGAAAAGGGGCATCAATATCTGGATACAAGAGCTTGAAGCAGTCATTGAAGTCAAAGTGAAGGCATACCTCGCTTATCTCAACGTGACAAAAGGAAATATTCACATTTGCGAACAGACGGGGAAAACTGCAGAAAAGACGACAAAATTTGGAAGCTCTTTGTAAGTATAATCTATTACGACATTCACAGAAGTGTTAGCTGATAAAATTAAGAAAATTGGAAAAGCAGATAGTCAGTACAGGGAATACAGAACAGTGAGAAGGAGTCTAACGCTACCAGTAACTTTGGTACGACAATGCAAAGAAGAAAAATGGGGAAATGGAAGCTGCAAATTTGTGAGGAACGGATGATTTATGTGTAAAACTGCTGCTAGATGGTGCGACAAGCAGGAGGGCTACAGACATCGTAGTTATTAACAGCCAACAAGTAAAATATTACGAAGTTTCTCAACAGTTGGGGCTTTTGAAGTAAGAGGCAGTCATACTTGCAGTGTGGCAACAAGTGGGAATTTTGTCGCTGTTCAAGAAAGAACATAACTGCCGGGATATAGAGGAATTATTCTGCCTGATGTAGTACATAAAGCTTAAATGATGTAGCGTAAATCATTGAGGATAGTATCAGAGAGTTCAATAAATATTTAGTGATTATTCGTGGCAGATCAAGAGAAGACAATTATTTGTGATGAAATGGAACCGCTCACCATTTACCGATGTTTACAGACCATTTAACAAAGTTAACAGGCGAAAACGGTGGAACGTAACTATGAGAATAAAGTATACCTTTCATTTAATACACGCTCTAGGAACAGATTCATGCCAACTGGTCATGCCATCCGGTGTTTCTGAAATCCCGCCACCTGCTGTGCACGGCGCTACCGCGAAATTGACGCTCTGTGGCGGCTGTTTTGGCTGCCTGAGGCGTGCTGTGGGCAGAGACTGTTCTCTCTCATAACTTGGAGTAATGTGGAAGTAGCTAGCAGTACGGGTCGCCTCTTGCGGTTTTGGAGATAGCTTCTCCTCGATGAACTGCCGAGGCGTGAAGTTGTGTATTTAGAGGTCGTCGTGATAGGCTTTCGTCGTACCGTCACTGGCAGGACAGTAGAGATGTGTGATGTTTAGTATTCTTCTGTATACCTGAAGTGCTTAAAATATTTTGTCCTGTCGTCTGCAGTGATTACTCATTCACTGAATTTTGGAAGCATTGGATTCAATTCGTACTTTCTGCCACCTACAGCGTGGTCCATTGAACGTGACAGGGCCAAATACCTCACGAAATAAGCGTCAAACGAAAAAACTAGAAAGAACGAAACTCCTCAAGCTTGAAGGGGTAAACCAGATGGCGCTATGGTTGGCCCGCTAGATGGCGCTGCCGTAGGTCAAACGGATATCAACTGCGTTTTTCTAAATAGGAAACCCCATTTTTTATTACATATTCGTGTAGTAAGTAAAGAAATATGAATGATTTAGTTGGACCATCGCTTTGTGATAGATGGCGCTGTAATAGTCACAAACATATGACTCACAATTTTAGACGAACAGTTGGTAACAGGTGGTAACAGGTAGGTTTTTTAAATTAAAATACAGAAAGTAGGTACGTTTGAACAACATATTTCGGTTGTTCCAATGTAATACATGTACCTTCGTCAACTTATTATTTCTGAGAACGCGTGCTGTTACAGCGTGATTACCTGTAAATACCACAATAATGCAATAAATGCTCAAAATGATGTCCGTCAACCTCAATGCATTTGGTAATACGTGTAACGACATTCCTCTCAACACCGAGTAGTTCGCCTTCCGCAATGTTCGCACCCATTGACAATGCGCTGACGCATGTTGTCAGGCGTTGTCGGTGGATAATTATAGCAAATATACTTCAACTTTCCCCACAGAAACAAATCCGGGGACTTCAGATCCGGTGAACGTGCGGGCCATGGTATGGTGCTTCGACGACCAATCCACCTGTCATGAAATATGCTGTTCAATACCGCTTCAACCGCGCGCGAGCTATGTGCCGGACATCCATCACGTTGGAAGCACATCGCTATTCTGTCATGCAGTGAAACATCTTGTAGTAACATCGGTAGAACATTACGTAGGAAATCAG
Organism: Schistocerca americana; assembly: GCF_021461395.2. Taxonomy (NCBI): domain Eukaryota; kingdom Metazoa; phylum Arthropoda; class Insecta; order Orthoptera; family Acrididae; genus Schistocerca; species Schistocerca americana. The sequence continues at coordinate 955,823,160 of NC_060119.1, read as the reverse complement.
AATACATTGCACCATTTAGATTGCCATCGATAAAATGGGGGACAATTATCTTTCCTCCCATAATCCCGCACCATACATTAACCCGCCAAGGTCGCTGATGTTCCACTTGTCGCAGCCATCATGGATTTTCCGTTGCCCAATAATGCATATTATGCCGGTTTACGTTACCGCTGTTGGTGAATGACGCTTCGTCACTAAATACAACTCGTGCAAAAAATCTGTCATCGTCCCGTAATTTCTCTCGTGTCCAGTGGCAGAACTGTACATGACGTTCTAAGTCGTCGCCATGTAATTCCTGGTACACAGAAATATGATACGGGTGCAATCGATGTTGATGTAGCATTCTCAACACCGACGTGTTTGAGATTCCCGATTCTCGCACAATTTGTCTCCTACTGATGTGCGGATTATCCGCGACAGCAACTAAAACACCAACTGGGGCATCATCATTTGTTGCACGTCGTGGTTGACGTTTCACACGTGGCTGAACACTTCCTGGTTCTTTAAATAACGTAACTGTCCGGTGAACGGACCGGACACTTGGATGATGTGGTCCAGGATACCGAGCAGGATACAAGCACACGCCCATTGGGTATTTTGATCTCAATAGCCATACATCAACACGATATCGACCTTTCCCGCAATTAGTAAACTGTCCATGTTAACAAGGGTAATGTATCACGAAGCAAATACCGTCCGCACTGGCGTACTGTTACGTGATATCACGTACTTATACGTTTGTGATTATTACAGCGCCATCTATCGCAAAGCGAAAAACGTGATCCGACTAAAACATTCACATTTCTTTACGTACTACACGAATATGTAATAAAAAATAGGGGTTCCTATTTTTTTAAAAATGCAGTTGATATCCGTTTGACCTATGGCAGCGCCATCTAGCGGGCCAACCATAGCGCCATCTGGTTTTCCCCTTCAAGCTAGACGAGTTTCGATCGTTGTAGTTTTTTCGTTTGATGCTTATTTCGTGAGATACTTGACCCGGCCACTATGAATGGACCACCCTGTATAGTAATAGTCGTTTCTTGTAGGGACCAGCGAGGTGACGTCCCCGTGGTTTGCGGTGAATGCAGTGTTTGTTTTCCTAATCTATCATAATTTGCGTGTTCAGAAATGCGTTGGCTCCATTCGGAATTAGGAAACGAGGGGCAGGTAATGATTAAAAATACGTGTTGTTTGTCATGCGAAGCTAATGTAAGAATATTTTTTAATTCTGTGTAGGTCTCATGTTATGCACCAGTGAATGTGTGACTTGTTGGCAGGTTTTGTCACCTCGTCCAGTGAAATCATTTTGACAGCTTGGCGAGGTTCCCAGCGTGTCGTACCATTCCTTATGGGATATTTACGTTTTCCATTCGTACGAAACATTTGGAGGTTCACCGCCGGAAATTTATTCCCTATCCTGTATACTGTATACTGAAACCTGAGTTGCCCAATCCCACTTCCGTAATAGTGAAACTTCCTGGTAGAAGAAAAGTGTGTGTCGTACCGAGACTCGAACTCGGGAACTTTTCCTTTTTGCGGGCAAATGCTCTCCCGACTGAACTATCCAAGCCCGACTTGCGACCCGTCCTCACAGCTTTTAATTCTGCCAGTACCTCGTCTCTTACGTCCTTACAGTATTCGTTTAGCGAGTTCGGACATGTGCAACTAAATCGGCGTAGTGTAAGATTCTATTCAGTATGCGCATGGAAGTAAAAGGGTTTTTGAATTCTCTCTCTCTCACGATGATTGGTAACTCATTTTGAAATGTGAAGGTACTAGCTAGCGTCGATAAAGTTTTTTTGGCTCCAGATTAGTTTGTCCTGCGGTCCGCACCGACAAGCAGTTGTCAGTGGGTTTGTTGGGAATTCCTTTGGAGTAAAACAAGCACGCGCACACGCATAACTCTAGCCCGAACTTTCACCGTAATGCACTTTCAAACAAATTATGTTTCCGGTAGTTGGACGAACGTGGATGAGCTTAATGCGTCGCCGCCTTGTTTTGCTTTGTATTTTCTTTGAGTAGTCACCTCGTTATTTTGATGTTACTTGTCTGTTCACCAGCCGGCCGCGGTGGCTGAGCGGTTGGATGCGCTTCAATCCGGAACCGCGCGACTGCTACGGTCGCAGGTTCGAATGCTGCCTCGGGCATGGATGTGTGTGATGTCCTTAGGTTAGTTAGGTTTAAGTAGTTCTAAGTTCTAGGGGACTGATGGCCTCAGCCGTTAAGTCGGATAGTGCTCAGAGCCATTTTTTCTGTTCATTAGCATGTGGCTTGAGGATTGCATTTCCTTGTTTCAACTTTTGAAGACGCAGGTCGTTGTTGGTTGTTATGTTAACACTTCGTGTATTTGTCCGTGTCGCTTATTTTATGGACGTGTGCATATTTATTAAATTCTGCACCTGTGTTGTGCTCGTTGTCGTGGTCGTTCATTTTTCTCAGTGGCTCTGTTGAGCTCTCATCTGCAAAAGTCCTACTGCAAGAGCTGTTTTATTTCTGTAGCGATAAATTAGTCTAGAGTGCTTATTACTCCCAAAGCTACTACCGCATGAATCTACTACCGCATGCTGGGATTTACTGTTGGTGTTGATAGGGCTATGTCTGTTTATATATAAAAGGGTTAAGTCCCCGCCGTAAACTGTCAACCTACTGTAGTATAAGTTACGGCTGGTACCGATTACTTCAGTCACATTTTAGCATATGTGTCTATTGACTCAGTTTTAAGTAACGCTGAGCTCAATAAAGTTAATAAGTTTAAGTAGCTGTGGGAGTAGTCTAGGCAGCGGTCGTTACTGTGTCTACTAACAGCCAGTAATCTCTGTTACTAAGTGGACATACGGAAAAATCTTATGCGACTTCTTGACTGTGAATTCTAGTTATTGAACAATTGTGCACATTACTATGGCCTTTAAGTTTTACTGAACGTCACTCCCGTCAAGTATTAGGACAAAACTGAACTGAATGTTTTGGTGTGATATGAAGTGTCGTCAGCAAGTGGCGTTGTTGCTTGAGGTGAGATCACGTTTCTTACTAAGGTCTCTGTTTCAGAGCAAGAGTGCTTCAGTTTTTCGTTCATCCTACATTCTCAGCCTACGATGGGGATGATAGTGGTGGGGGGAGGGAGGTGGTAACGGGGCGGGGAGGAGGGGGGGGGGGGAGGCGCACCGTCATCGCTACTGACACCATACTGGTTGAAATGGGCGGGTTCTTACATCGGGTGCCCAACTCACTCTAAAGACGTTGGGTGTTCCAACATGGCGTAGGATCTGAAGATTCTCCTTTTAATAAAGACTGAGCTGAAAAAAGTTAAATAAATAATGGAAAAATAAATGTATATCATCTGAACCATCCTCAGTCGCAAACAACTGATCCTCTACCAAAGTCTGGCTCTTTCAAGATGAAAACACAGCGTATACGTTAAACATAAATTGAAAGTGTGCACAAACTTTCATTACTAGTAGGGCAGTCAGACAACGATGTGAAATTTGCTCTGTGCTTTTTAATTTACATGTGAGCCATGGCGACATTGGGTTAGTAGACTGTTCTGTCTGGCGCCACTGGCTCAGGTGTAGTATCGACTGTCCCTCTTGCGGTCCCATTCCCAATATCTATGAGGAAGAGTTGGTATCTGTGGGTTGTTTCCTTAGAAGGTGTTTGCTTGCTGGTATATAAACGGGGTTCGCTGGCCCGAGGGAAGGGCCACGTAGTTTGGGGATTGGCGGTAGCTTCGCGACAAGAGGTGATCACGGGGTCAGAGCGGCCGAATCCACAAGCTGCGCAAGGAAGGCCTCCGCAGAGCTAAGATACCAGAGACTTCATGGAGGTCAGCAGGTTTACAAGCAGCAGGCAGACATCCCGTCGGTTGGTTCGCAACATTCATGTCGGACGACCGCTCGTTGCCTGGCTGCTCTCTTGCACCTGGCTTTCAACCGCACCACTCAGTAACCGCTGAGACGTACTGTGGATCCATGGAACTGCTTGCTGATAAAGGGGAGTAACATTTTGTAATTTTCGTGGTGATTTGTTTCATTGTCTACCTGCCTTCCTTATTATTTTCTGATTTGTACCCAACCCTCAGAGTTTTACTCGGTCGGCTCTTTGGTCGTAAATATAGGCAGTAGTATTGTACTAAGACACTAGCTGTCGTTTGAAAATTTGTCCCGCTATTATATTGCCTTTCCTTTCTGGTTTTTACCCGATCATTAATGTTCTAACTAATCAGCGCTTGGTCATAAATACAACCGCAACAATTGTACTAAGACACAGGTTGCCGTTAAACGAAAGAGGGGCCTTGTGGTTAGATTTAGCTGTTAACCGGTTCAGTTCTTTGATTCTAATTGCATTTCTCAGTCATTAGTTGTAATCTGAACAACCTATTGTACTAAGCTATTCATTGCTGTGTTTGAAAGACTGGGTCATTATTGGTGTATTTTAGCTGGATCTTGTGGTTCTGCAGAGTGAGTTCTGTTGTAATGAGTGTTCACAAGAAATGTTTTAAGACGTTCCTTCAGAGCAGTCTTAATAACTGACAATCAGTTTAACTTTGAAAATATTAACAGCCAACTGTCTACAGGGCTTTACTCAAAATAAAATTGGCAGAAGGGACGGGTTGGGATCCAGTCGCACCTTGGTTTCCCATTTGAAGTAAGCTTTATCATTTTAATATTGTTTGCTAATATGCTTAACTTTTAAGCATAGGTTCGCATCTTAACAGCTAACCTTTCAACATACCGCTTTCAAGTTGCAAGTTAAGTCATCGGTTTTGAGTAATTGAATCACTTTTGGCATCAGTGGTGGTTATATAGTTTTCATGTGTTGCAGAAGGGCATTTAATATGACAGACTGCGTCCAGCGCGGTAGTAACCACCGATGTTTCATCCGATAATAGGAGGCCTGCAGGTCCGGCCGACTTGTAATCATTGTCATAATGTTTGCTGCTTTTCAGTACAGTAGTTCCGATTTCTTTTGCAAAGATTAAAAGCTTATTCAACTTAAGGTTAACGGTCAAAAGAATTTTGCAAATTTACTCATTTTGTTAAAGAAAATTTTATTGTTAAAAACTTCGAATATCTGTAAAACACAGTTTCTGTATTGTTAAATTAACAGGTTTTCTGAAAAGAAAGTTATATTGGTGGGTCCTCCGTTCCACGTCTTCCTTAGTTCCAGTAAGTACCACGTGTCAACATCTAGACGATTTACTGGGTGAATAAAAATCTATGTTTAGTGAAGGATTCTTCCACAGGGTAAATCCAAACCAGCCCAACAAAATTTCCGAGGTTGTTCAGGAACATGTTCTGATTAGTGTCGTGCAAGAAAACCTTGGTCACCGGCATCTCACTCAGCGTATAATGTAATTCTTTTTTTTTTTTGTTTTGTTTTGTTTTTTACCCCAATTACTTACCTTCCTTTAAAAATACTTTCGCAACAGTGGAAAAGCTAATACAGTTGACAGAACGTACATCACAAAACTGAGTGAATGTAAAAGTATTGGTGTGGTTGCCGTCACTGCTGTGCCTTTCTTCCATTGTATTCAGTGAGCCGACATACAAACATGGTGCATATCGGCCAACTCTCATCAACGAACGTATCCATACTGCTGCGTACCGCTGTTAACGTGTGACTGACACTGATGTAAAAATAAATCCTACACAGAATCGAGCAGTATTGATCGTAAGCCTGAGAATGAAATATAAAGTGGAATTACTGCTGTCCGTAGTAAGTACTGTGTATCTACGGAAAAAGTTTTTCAAACCAAGAGACAGTCCGTACCGCTGCCATTGGCGCAGTTGTGCGGATATTGACAGTGCAAGACAGATAGAGACAAACGGAGGTAATAAATCAACGGCAATGCAATTACTCTGTAACGAGCGATCGGTGGCCATGGGGCTCTTGTACCAAATTTTCAGAAAACATCCCCAAACAGCATCCTACATTGCTTCGATTGGGCTCTGATTCACTTCTTGTAAGTGAAACGCGTTAGTTTCGACAGCGATCAATCTTTTGACGGTGAAAAATCCGTGGATGTCTTACTCTAAAACATTCATAAAATATTCCTTAACAACAATCTGAATTTTATAAGTGGAGTTCGGATTCACTTCATATAAGCTCTCCGAGTCACAATTAAGAAAGAGGTAGAGAATTCTTTGAAAAAGGAGTTCACCTTCTTAGGAAAATAGCCGAAAACTATGATCACGTTGACAAAAGAAGCTGATATCATGACTTCTTTACGAAAGAACCCCATGAGAAGGAAATTTATTACTGTCGTAGATCAGGTCAGTAATTTTATATACCTCATACAACATATGAGAATGACAATAAAGGAGACAATTAAGAAAAAGGAACAACAATTTCTTTAAAAAATTCACGGAAAATGACGTGAACGATGTCCTGTAAGGTAAGGGTCTTCCCCACATTCAGAGGTAAGTCTTGGGAGACTTGTGAAGATCAGGAATTAAGATCCATGTAGCTGAGATTGCGTCTTTACCTCTGAACTGATATAGCTAGTTAATGGGCTATGCACAGCACTGTTTAAAAATGGCTCGATGAAGTCTTAGGACAGAGTCTTACACGTTTGCTTACATGCCCTGCAGCCAAACTCGCTGCAGTTAGCAACATGCACATGTGATCCTGCAGTCAAATAGTTTATGCATTGGCTGCAGCTGCGAATTGATAAAAAATCAGTAATATTTAAAAAAAAACATAAATGAAGAGGTCGATAAATCAGACAACCAATTGCAAAGAAAAGACTTAGTCTCTAGCATAATATACACGTAACTTATGCAAATATTTTATCCTGTGACGCACATTACTATTTTGTGTTGTCAAGAGCCTCTAACTGTGGGCATTTACTAGTGAGTGTTCATTCTGTAGTACGATGTATGTAATGTGGTTGCTGTCTAAAGCCATGGCTTGAGATAATTCTTCTTTTGCCAATTTTATGTATGACAAGAGCTGCTCGGCCTCCTCTAATCTAATGTAACATCAAGCGATATAACAAGGCCAATTCTTTCTGAAGAAGATATTTTTACAAATATCGAAACCCGGGTCAAGGTCTAATAAACCTTTGCTTGCAACTGGTTGGCTGATTTTGCAACCTCTTCAGATTTACAAAGTTGCTGTTTCGCAGCTATGTTTAAGATTTTTTAAAACATATATGAATTATTAATGTAAGGGTTTTATTCTAAGTCAGAAATTGATGTATATGACAGCAGAGAACTACACTACTGGCCATTAAAATTGCTACACCACGAAGATGACGTGCTACAGACGCGAAATTTAACCGATAGGAAGAAGATGGTGTGATATGCAAATGATTAGCTTTTCAGAGCATTCACATAAGGTTTCCTGGTGAAACGTTGTTGTGATGCCTCGTGTAAGGAGGAGAAATGCGTACCATCACGTATCCGACTTTCATAAAGGTCGGATTGTAGCCTTTCGCGATTGCGGTTTATCGTATCGCGACATTGGGGCTCGCGTTGGTCGAGATCCAATGACTGTTAGCAGAATATGGAATCGGTGGGTTCAGGAGGGTAATACGGAACGCCATGCTGAATCCCAACGGCCACGTATCACTAGTAGTCGAGATGACAGGCATCTTATCCGCATGGCTGTAAAGGATCGTGCAGCCACGTCTCGATCCCTGAGTCAACAGATGGGGACGTTTGCAAGACAACAACCATCCGCACGAACAGTTCGACGACGTTTGCAGCAACATGGACTATCAGCTCGGAGTCCATGGATGCGGTTACCCTTGACGCTGCATCACACACAGGAGCGCCTCAACGACCAACCTGAGTGCACGAATGGCAAAACGTCAGTTTTTCGGATGAATCTAGCTTCTGTGTACAGCATCATGATGGTCGCATCCGTGTTTGGCGACATCGCGGTGAACGCACATTGGAAGCATGTATTCGTCATCGACATACTGGCTCATCACCCGGCGTGCCATTGGTTACACGTCTCGGTCAACTCTTGTTCGCATTGACGGCACTTTAAACAGTGGACGTTACATTTCAGATGTGTTACGACCCGTGGCTCTACCCTTCATTCGATCCCTGCGAAACCCTACATTTCAGCAGGATAATGCACGACCGCATGTTGCAGGTCCTGCACGGGCCTTTCTGGATACAGAAAATGTTCGACAGCTGCCCTGGCCAGCACATTCTCCAGATCTCTCACCAATTGAAAACGTCTGGTCAATGGTGGCCGAGCAACTGGCTCGTCACAATACGCCCGTCACTACTCTTGATGAAATGTGGTATCGTGTTGAAGCTGCATGGGCAGCTGTACTTGTACACGCCATCCAAGCTCTGTTCGACTCAATGCGCAGGCGTATCAAAGCCATTATTACGGCCAGAGGTGGTTGTTCTGGGTATTGATTTCTCAGGATCTATGCACCCAAATTGCGTGAAAATGTAATCGCATGTCATTTCTAGTATAATATATTTGTCCAATGAATACCCGTTTATCATCTGCATTTCTTCTTGGTGTAGCAATTTTAATGGCCGGTAGTGTACGTTGATGTTTATTCAAGTTGAAATCTTAAATGAAAGGAACGTGGTCCCACAATTACTAATCACGAAACAGTCAAAAAGACATTAAAATGCAATAAATATGCGTTAATTGCGTTACACGAATGGTTGAAGAATCCTGAAGCTAAACATTCGTTCAAGACGCACGAAAAGTATGTCCGTTTCCTGGTCACAATAAGTGAAATATTTGCCAGCTGAGAATAATTCAGAGATGAGCATGACGAGTTATACATCAACACACGGGAGATAGAGAGTAGATATTCCCTCTCTATCTAGCTTTGATTCTGTAATGCAATTGGAAAAAGTTCTGAGCTGGAGGACATTACGACTCCCTTCGAAAGCTAAGTATTATAGTGGTCGCTTGCCAACCAGAATCTATCATCTGCAGGACCGAATATCACATATTACCTCTGACAGGTTTGTTTCCTTCCAGATCTCGACATAGTGTCCTGAATCACTCCCTTGAGCACACCACTAGAAAATTGCTGTCTGCACTTGACTCCAGTGGTGTTCCACCATTGCCTGGTTCTCATTGGTTGAAAGTCATCCCCACCAAAAATACCAGCTGGACGGAGGTCCAGTCTTGGCTGTAATGATCATACGACAACGTAACTTGATTGATATATTAATGCGTTAACGCTGTACCGATTTACGTTGAAAAAAAAATCAGTTCCGTCCTTTACCACTAGGTGGCGAATCTAGCCCCGCACAGCACCTCGTCGGCGTCTCCATGACTCATATTGAACGAATTGTGTAATCAGTTGTTAATAATAATAATAAAATCAACGCTATGCCTTTCTCACGTGTTTTATCTTTTCTGCCCACATCCCTTCCCTGAACAATTACATATGAAAACATTTCTATGGAGTTTTCTTGCATTCATAGCGACTGATATGCACCACGTGGCAGCACTTTTTGCATCATCAGTGGTTCCATATTAATAGATTACAGTGTCTACAAAGCTTCGCTGCCATATGATAATTACGGCCCTCACTGGACCTCTGTGAGTAGCTGCACTTTTTAAACCCCCATGGTACATCATTCTTGTGTTCTACAGAAATGATTTGACTCGACCACTTTCCATACTAAGATAATAAATTCTAAAAACGTTTAATAAAAGGAATGTTATAAACACTGAGTCATACGCAGCCAATTTACAATAACGAAGAAATAACTCAGTGTTCTTGTCATGTTAAATGTCATTAAAATGATGTAAGTTACTGGTTAAACATTACTTCGGCCTGCTTGAGGGAGAGGTGTCTTTTGGCACTCTTTTCAATGGTGGTTACATGGGATTGGTCACTTTTAAATTGCAATGGTTCTATAATGTCAACTGCACACAATGACTATTAAATATCAACTTCATCCATCATTAAATAAAGTTACTACCAAAGTTGTAAAATATTTATTTAATAACTACGTAAGTATGGCAAGATACGAGGCATTTATGATCCATTCGGTTGCTGCATTATTATGGAGAATACGACGTTCTGACAGACGTTTACATAGTGAAAACGACATAAAACATGATAAATCAATGAATAAAATAGATACAGATGTGTAGCTTTCAGCGATGATAGCTATAGTGCTATGATATCATCTGAGGCATTGTGTGTGGGAATTGCCCAGAGTGTTTACTGTGAAGATATTCAGTCACTGTAAATTATTAACTTCTTTATTTTTAAAATACTGGAAATATTATTGTTACATTGGATACACCTCAATTTTCTGTGATTGCATAAGTGCTTTAGTACAGAACTGTGATTTATTACTGAAATTCTAAGAGTTGTAAGTAGCCATATTTCTCTTTGTCTTAAACGCCGCATTTATGGTACACCTTCTGCACTCTGGTCATGTGAGCAACCGCCTTCCAAATTTTCCCTGCTCTGCGATTACCCGTACATGGCCACACACTGACTGCCTTTGCTCCTGAGCTCACCTGGAGTGGCTGTGTGGCCTCCTCGTCCAGCAGGCTCATACACACCCAAGTAAGCAGATTCACCGCTCCTCAATGCCAACTGCAGACGGCCGAATAGCTCTCCTAAATGCATGTGACGCTACAAGATGAGATCTCTTAGGTCCTTGAAAGGTTTTACCAAAGCATATGACGAGAGCCTGCTAGTAAAGCCCACCCCATCTCTGTAAGTTTTTGGTCAAATTCTGTTGTTCTAACATTTTCACCACAAGCGTTAGATCTGGCAACTCGGTAGTAAACCACTACCACACAAGTGAAAATAGCACTCACAGACGTAGCATAGAACATTGGTGCTTATATTAAAAATGAAATAGGAGCAGATAACACCTACTACATAATTTGACAAAGATATACAAAAAGAGTGTAAATTTACACGAGAGCGTAATTCCAACGGTAGTAAATAAATTAGAATTGTTAACTCAAGATCGTTATGAACTAATAGTAACACGTCTGGATTTTAAGACTGTAAAATACGATTTCAACGAAGAATAACTGTCTCATGATGGATCGAATTCCCCGATGTTCATCACTTTGACTAATATTGAACGGCATGACAACACAATAAATTTCATTCTTTGTTACTTAACTAATTCTGTTACTTATTTTCGGGGTTTTGATTGTCTCGAATAGTTTTGATGGTCTCGAATATTTTCTGTAAGAAGAAATAAAAATTTCCGGGATTGTAAGTATTCGTCGAGTGACTAATTACGAAATAAAAAGTTATAATAAATGAAAAGCACCTGTTTGCTTTTGTTCTACAGTATTACTTTTATTTTGTTAACCAGTTTTCGCCTTACCAGTCCATCTTCAGACATTTACGCCTTGTAAGCCGAAAACCGGTTAAAAGCAATATTGCAGAAAAAAAGCAAACAGGTGGTTTTCATTTATTATAATGTTGTTCTACCAAGAACCGACAGAAGAATCTGTTAACAAAATAAAAAGTTTTCAAGGGTTTAACTTCTACGAGTCAGTCACGAGAATAGCATGGTTTTCGAACGAGATGAACTTAGTTTTGCTTCAAATACTTTTATTAGTAGCAATACATAGTATCTTCTGCGAATTCATTGTTTAATTTATAATTAGAAGCTCACGTCTATCCTAATTTGGCTATTTACGTTTATGCAAGATTCTAGCCGGTCGTGAAAATTCATAATATTGCTACTTGGTGAGGAATATGAACGATTTCCACTGTCAAGAAAGCATTGTGGCTAGTTAAGTTATACTAGGGACTTGACATATCTCCACATGAATCAAATAACCTTAGATCAGAGAAGCGAGGAAGCCAGTAAGGATTGCCATATATGGAAATAACGTGGCCTGGATACTGATTGGATAAGACAATCATTGAATTACGAACTGTGCGTGCAGTTGTACCGTCTTATTGGAACCATACTCTCCCCATCGTCCAACTGCGACGACGATGTTCTGGGAAGACGGAGGTTTGGAGCATTCTAATGTAGGGCTCACAGCACTCGAGCAAACCAACCATTTAGGGTTGTGTACCACAGACACCAGTAACTCGACCGACGCTTGCGACCGTATGTACTGCGTTGACAGGGCCATGTGGGTTCTTACTCATAACGGAGGCAACTGTGTTATAGTTTTCAATGAAATGGTGTTATGGTCTGAAACAGGTTGACGGACGGGAATATTAAAATGGGTGCGAAGTCGCACTGTGTGTGAATCACAGACTCACTGTTTACGAAAAATCATCAGAGAGCAAATTTACGACCCTTCACTTTCGACGGCGTCGCGACAACTAAGCTTCCAGTTCTAATGGACAGACAGAAGCGATGCTGCACTCTCTGAGAACAATCGCTCGGTCGAACACAATAGAAAAAAATGGTCTTTCCGTAAGGGATCCTGTATGTTCTGAAACTCGCTTGAGTCACAAAAGTTACATCCATCAACTTCCAGACTTCTACTCCATACGAAACACGACTATACTTTACAATATCTACAACAGAATTGCAACTCTTCCGCCGGCCGGGGTGGCCGAACGTTTCTAGGCGCTACAGTCTGGAACCGCGCTACCGCTACGGTCGCAGGTTCGAATCCTGCCTCGGGCATGGGTGTGTGTGATGTCCTTAGGTTAGTTCGGGTGAAGTAGTTCCAAGTTCTAGGGGACTGATGACCTTATAAGTTAAGTCCCATAGCGCTCAGAGCCATTTTTTTGCAACTGTTCCCGCCAAGCGAGAGCGGGAGCAATGATTGTATTTGGGGCAGCGATGTTTAAATTGTTAGCATAGTCGTCATATACATTGCTTTGATGAAATGAAACATACTTAACAAAAGTTATCGGAAATAATTTTACATATTTCAGTGTTGAAACGTCGAAATTATCCCAGTAATGTAAAGTAGACACAGTCGAATAGTTATGTAAACATGGTTTTTATATGAACTATTTCACTTACAAAATATGAAACATCGATATCCGTCGGTATCGAAGGATTCAGAATGTATATCAGACTTAACTGCGTCCGAAGACATATTGCCAGCAGTATACTTGGAAACCTTTTGAGAAGATTTTATCTCAAATTGATTATTTCGTGATGATATCGAATCAATGTGAGCACAGATAAACAAACCAAAGAACATCGGATAAAATAAGAGGGTTCTATTATAAAAATCTTGGTTTGAATTCAGAATATTTTTGTTTGATCATTGGCAACATTTGACGTATTTTTGAGATTACAGAGAACACATGTATAGCAGCATATTTAGAGCACTAGACAACTAAATACGTGTTGCTATAAAACATTCGATGAGCTTTCAGAGCAGAACGCAAATGGAAGTGTCCAGACGGTGGTGGAAAAATTCAGCGAGGAACATCATAACATTTCATCGCATTGAAGAATTTTCCACTGTGTTTTCATTCGTGACGTTACAAAAAGTTTTTACACCGGCGGAAAATTTAATTTTAGAAGCAATCGCCTATACCGTGTTCTTCGTTGAAATATAGATATGGCCGCAATATCTAGAGACGGTCACCACCGGACGCAGTTATATAACGAGCGGATTGTGCTGCCTTTTTCTTCTTTTGTCGCCAAATGGCGAGGAAGCTGACACCCCTTGCGACGAGGCGTATCGGCTTCCAACTTTATTGCAGCGCTGTTTCAGTCCCGTGGTATCCGTAACTACTGCGTCTACGCCGCAATCCGATAATCGTTTACCAGGTAAAATCTGGAAATGACTCGACGTGCACAATGTGGCACTGGAGAATCTAGTCGCAATGCGGAGACCACTGCTGTTACACGTTGCACTCACTTTTGTCCTGTCCCATGAGCGTTAGGTACTTTCCTACATCTGTACAATATCACATACAGAAGTTATGAGGCGATACCGTTATACAGTGCAGCTCTTTCGTAGAGTAACGGCGTTTCTGTCAATAGTCCTCGGAACACGTTTATTGCATTACCTAAATGATACCATCGCGCATCCATTGTCAGAAGAATACAAATGTGAAAATTATGAACAAAACACGTTTATCATACTGAAAATAGGATACGGTGAGTGAAATATTAAGAACGTTGGCACTTCCACAGCGATTTTTTACGTAACGGGTGAAATTGACAACTACGATTCCATCTCCTACCAACTGAGGAGTCAAATAAGTGGTCCTGCCTCATTAATTATTCATACGAAATTCATCGTATGTAATTCACCGCACCTTAAGAAGACTATTAATGTTCGTGGATACTAGAGCGTAAGAAAATATTACTTGCGTTACTTATTGCTAAAGTAGGCGGTGTCCTAGACAGATGTTCAAGATGCTACCACGAAAATTTTTCATCACTTTCCGATTGAAATAAAATGTCCAATGGGTCCAGTGGCAGAGGCCGAGTCAAGGGGACGCGTCTATAGCAGCAGCAGAAGTTGCAGTTGTCCGATACATAGTAAGTTATTTTGTACTTTTTACGTCTACTTCTGAGAAGTAATCTGTACCTGTATATTTTACAGTTTATACTCGTGTTTAGCAAATTAGTTCAAGTTTTCTTTTTCTGCGTAAATCTTCGTGCATGTCCTTGTGTGAGGTGTCTTCCTCGTGTAATTCTCCGCCGCCAGAAGCGCATCACCCGCCACGTTACTCATTTTGCAGCAGGTGACCGTTGTCTACAGGGCTCCGACAGTCAGTCCAGCGGCAGAGGCCGAGGCGAGAGGAAGTGACTGTAGTGGTAACAGCAGCTGCACTTGTCTGATACGCACTTCGACGAAGAAGTGAATTGTAGCATGTATTTTATTGTGTGGACCGGTGATTATCAAATTACTCTAAGTTCTTGTCTTTGGGTAATTCTTGGGGCATATGCTTATGTGAGGTTGATTTCTCATGGAATTTTTCGCCGTCAGGAGCGGCAAGTCACATCTCTGTGTTTAAATCTCGTGTTAGTACACAGCATGTAGTTTAGATCAAATTTACTGGAGATAGAATATTTATTTCCTGCTGTAGCTTTTGGGTAAGCAGTGTCTAGTGAAAAGTCACTGTAGATACATCAATTTTCAGTAAACGAATTTATATCTCTTTTTAAGAGATTTATGATCTTGCGGTCTCAGGTTACAGTGACAACGCCTCAGAGAAGATTTTGGCGTTTGTTTATTCTCTTTGTTATCATTTGTGTACATTCCAAACTCAGTAGCGCCACAGCTGCGTACTTTTTGTACGCCTCCTACAACTTTTAAGTTAATCTTGACTGCTTTGTTTGTATTTTTTGACATCTTACATAAATTTTAACACTGTATGATATGGCTAGGGACACTGCTTACTGTGAGTGGACACAAGAAGAACTGGCTGCTGTCCACAAACAGCTGGAAGCTGCGTTGGCCATAGTGGCAGGCTTCTGGCTGCTGCTCAAAACTGCAGTAACATTGGGACACCAGAGACGAGACCGGTGACACCTCTGGTGCTGTTGGAATCCATTGATTACCTGGTTGTCCCCGCGTCTTCCGATATGCAACACCTGACTGGTCCATCCTCCATCGAAGGCGGTTGCCGGACAGTAGTGGGCTCCGGTGTCACTCACTGGATGGAAGGCAAAAGAGAGAAATGTCCACTTGGCTGGCTCCTTACGCCTTTGCAACAGGTATGAGGTGCTAACCAGTACTACAAATACTTATAAGCCCGCACGGGATGCCTCTCATGCTGGGCTAGCAGCCGACTTTCTTGCCCACTCCAGACTGCAGAGGATGGGTATGCTAATCATTGGGAGCTCCAACGCTAGGCAGGTTATGGAGCCTCTCGGAAAAATAGCTTCCAGGGTGGGAAGCAATGCCATTGTGCATTCGGTAGTTTGCCAGGCGCTCAGGTCCGTAACTTGAAGGATGCACATGTCGCCACGAATGACGCCTGGTACTAGGGTTCTGAGGTCGTGCTGGCCTCCCTTGCTGCGCGGAGTGGCAGCGCATTTTGAAGCGCCACGTCACAGACTGCGCGGCACCTTCCGCCGGAGGTTCGAGTCCTCCCTCTGTCATGGGTGTATGTGTTGTTCTTAGTATAAGTTAGTTTAACTTAGTTTAAGTAGTGTGTAAGTCTAGAGACTGATGATCTCAGCAGTTTTGCCCCTTAGGAATTCACACACACATTTCGTTTTCGGCTCCCTTCTGCGGATTGCTTATTCGGTAAGGCAACTAGCATCAAGCTGTCGATTTGTATCATCATACCCAGGGTCAAGCGCGGTCTCCTGGTTTGGAACAGAGCGGAAAGCTAAACCAGAGGCTCATGTGACACTGCGGTGGTATCGCATGGGCATTTCTCGACCTTTGGTGTCAGGTGGAGAATTGCAGGCTTTCGCTTAATAGGTCAGGCGTGCACTACGTGCAGGAAGATGTTACTGGCGTAGCAGAGTACCTGTGGCCCATGGTGATTTCTTATGTTAGAAAAACTTCTCTTTGGAATCAAAGACGAATTGCCTGTCAATATCGAAGTTACATCAGCCACAATGTTATTAGAGAATACTCGTCTTCACAGATCGGATATAAAACGGTTAATATCATAGCAAACTGCCGGAGCATCCAAGGAAAGTTCCCAGAACTACTACCGTTTATTGAAGGTTATAATTCGCAGATAGGATTAGAAGCAGAAATTTGGTTGAAACCGGAAATAAATAGCAACGAAATCCTATTAGAGAATACTCATACTTGCAGATCGGTTATAAAAAGCTTGATATGATATTACTAAACTGCCGGAACATCCTAGAAGATGTCCCACAATCAGTATCGCTTATTGAAGATTATAATGTCTAGAAAGTATTAGGAACAGAAAGTTGGTTGAAACCAGAACTAAATCATAAGTTCAGACTGGAATACTTATCGTAAGGATATGCAGTCGCCAATGTTAACTGTGTATTTATTGCAGTAAAGAACTCTATAATATCTAGCGAGGTTATCACGGACCCAGAATGTGAATTAATCTGGGTGAGGTTAAGCATCAAAGGTCAGCCAAAATTGGTTATCGGATGCTCTTAAAGACCGTCTGGATCAGCAGCTCTTGTGGTAGAGTGATTCAGAGATACATTATGTAGTTAATAATTTTCCTGATAGTGCTCCTGTAAGTGGGGGGGGGGGGGGGGGGGGGGGGGGAAGGGGGCTGGTGGATGACTTCAGCTTGCCAGCTCTATAGATTGAGGGGGTCATTCTATCAAATCTGCTGCTAACGGCAGGGGTTCTTGCGACATTATTCTGAATGTCTTGTCCGAGAGTTACTTTAAGCAGATAGTCCCGAAGGTAACGTCTTAGACCTCCTAGCGACAAACAGATCTGAACTTATCGAACAAGTTCACGTAGACGAAGTATCAGTGATCATAAGACTCTGATAACAACTATTACTTCGAGTTTTACAAGGAATGTTAAGAAATGTAGGGAGATATTTTTGTTAGCTAGAGTGACAGGATATAAAATGCAGAGTATCTGAGTAGCCATCATCAAATACTCAGTCATAAGGACGAAGATTTGGAAACGATTCAAAAGCATCGTTCAGTATACCTTCAGCAAGCATGTCTCGAGCAAGATATTAAGGACTGGGAAAGACCCACCGTGGGTTAATAGTAGTGACAGAAAACTGCTCCGTAAGCAAAGATCATTTCATCTCAGATTCAAGAGAAGTTAAATCCTGGCTGACAAACAAAAGTTGGACGAAGTGAAATGAGTGTAAAGAGATCGATGAGAGAATCACTCAATGACTTCGAAATTAAAATTCTGGGGTACTGGGTGGATTAAACAAAGGTTTCGAACTCTCGGCATTTTTTTTTATATTTAACTAAGGCGTTTGATTACGTTGATCACAAAATATTACTCCAGAAGTTAGACCATTATGGAATAGAGGGAGTAGCTGACAACTGGTTCGCCTCTTACTCTAACAACATACAGCATACGGTCATTGTCCACAGTGCTGAAAATGGTTGCGATGTGAGATCTGAGTGGAGCATGGCCAAATGGGGAGGGGCCAGTGTCCGAGGGATCAGTGCTGGGCCACTATCGTCCCTTATTTATGTAAATGATACTCTAGTATTACATGTGATTATAAAATTTCTGTTTGCTGATGACACTAGGTTGGTATGAAGGATGTTCTGTGCCCTGTTGTAGCACTGTTTCGAACCGTGCAGTTCATGACGTGAGTTCGTGGCCTTTAGAAAATAAACCAACTATAAACAACATTAAGACTCAGTTTTTACAGCTTCTAACACGCAGTTGAACAAAACGTAACGTTTTAATTTCTTGGTGTTCAGACAGATAGTACACTGACGTGGAAATACCATGTTCAGGTTCCTGTTCAAATACTTAACGCTGCCATTCTTACTATTCGAACAGTATCTAAAGTAAGTGTTAGGTCGATACGAAAAGTGGTCTCCTTTATTTGTTTTCATTTGAATATGATGTATGATCATATTTTGGGGTAACTCTTCCCTTTCTCAAAGGATATTTTTGGTTCAGAAACAGGTAGTGTAAGTTCGTGAACCTCTTGTCGACCCCTGTTCATTAGTCTAGGTATCCGGACATTGGCCTCTAAATATGTATTTTCTTTAATGTCGTTTCTTGATAACAGTATCAACTTACTCCCAAGAATTAGCAGCTCTCACTCACTTAATAATAGGCAGAAATGAATCTGAATTTGGATCTCACTTCCTTGACTCTTGTGCAGAAAGTATACTGCTGCATCCATTTTAAGTAAGCAACCACAAAAGTTCAAAAACCTAGCAGTGATCCACACGCTTTCAAATATAAACTGAAATGTTTCCTCATGGGTCACTCCTTCTATTCTGTCGAGGAGCTCCTTGAAAAAAATGATTCCTGTCTGTGTTATATTGTTGATTGCGTTTACATAAACGTATGGCTATTCTTTTTTTGGTTTCATAAATATTTTATTTTATCTTTATTACTTTTATTTTGTAATTTCATGTACTGACACGTTCCATGACCTTGGAGATTTGTTCCTCAATTTGGTTCTGCGGAACTAGATGTGTAATGTATCCAGTCTAACAAATTCCACATACCGTCTTGAACAGTCTTTTGTTTGCCACTTCACCCAGCGACTTCAGAAATTCCGATGTAATGTTATCCATCCCTTGTACATTTTTTGGTCGCCATACTTCGATAGCTCTGTTACACTCTAATACCAGATCCCCGTGGACTCCCATTTCTTCTCGTGTCACGTCATCAGCCCCTTGTAGAGGCCTTTAATGTACTCTTTATCTGCGTTTTACGGTATCGTGCTCATTGCACTAATTTGACGACCTTGCTGTTAATTTCACTGGCGGTTGTTTTCACTTTTGTATACTCTGAATCAGTCCTTCCGACAACCATTTTGTTTTGTATTCCTTCGCATTTTTCCTACAGCCATTTCTACTTGGCTTCCTTGCATTTCCTAAGTATTTCATTCGTCAATGACTAGTACTATTCCTGTCTTTACCTGAACATTTTTGTACTTCTTCGGTCGATCAGTTGAAGTATTTCTTATCTTACCTATGTTCGTCCTACTCCTACTGCAGAATCTACACCGTTAGAGAACTTCAGACTGATAGTCTTTTTGTAGTACTTTAGTATGCCATTTCATTCTAGATTTATTGTTCCGTACGATTCCCTTTAACTACACTTCATTTTTACTAAACACTGATCTGTGTCTATATCCACTCCCATGTCCGCCTTGCAACTTGCTATCTGGTTTCGGATTTTCTGTATGACCATAACATAATCAAGCTGAAATCACCCCGTGCATCCGGGCTTCTTCCAAATGTACCTCCTCTAGCTATTTCGGAACACTATATTTACAATTAATAGCTGAAATTTAGTATTAGAGGGCATCGTGGTGGGTAAAAATCGTAGAGGGAGACCAAGAGATGAATACACTAAGCAGGCTCGGAACGATGTAGGCTGCGGTACGTACAGGGAGATGAAGCAGCTTGCACAGGATAGAGTAGCATGGAGAGCTGCATCAAACCAGTCTCAGGACTGAGGACTACAACAACAACAACAGCTGAAATTTATTTCAGTAATCTATTAGACATTCTCTTGTCTTATTCCTGTTACCAAGCCTTATTCTTCCGCAAATCTATCTTCTATTTCTTTTCTTGCTAACGTTTTCCAATCTGCCGTGTTTCTTCGATTATCATCTCCATTCACAAACTGAGTAACCTATTCGGTATCCTCCTCTACCTCTTCATCATCTACTGTTGACGTCTCTGTGTATACCTGAACTATTTTTGTTGACGCTGGATTGCTTTTTAGTTCCTAATGAGAACTATCACTGTTTCGTTCCCCGTAACTCACTGCTTTCTCTGCCCTCATGTTCATAATGAATCCTACACCTGTTGTACGATTTTCTGGTGCTC
The DNA here is from genome assembly GCF_021461395.2 of Schistocerca americana. Classification (NCBI taxonomy): domain Eukaryota; kingdom Metazoa; phylum Arthropoda; class Insecta; order Orthoptera; family Acrididae; genus Schistocerca; species Schistocerca americana. Next base: position 955,802,836 of record NC_060119.1, on the reverse strand, counting down.
TTGATATTACTTTACATTTGTATGACCAGATATCCTTATCATTTTCCCGTTTTACTTCACTAACCACACTATACCTAGATTGAGCATTACACTCTTTAGATTTCTTAGCTTCCCTATCTCTTGGAATTCCACGCTCTGAGGCATACCATTTCGTTGGTTGTTCAAATTCTTTCACGGTTAGCTTCGCATTAGCAGTCGTCTCACGGAGATTCGAATGGAAAGCAAATCCTGTATCTTTTGTCAAAGGAGTGACCACCATGACTTTTATTTATTTATTTATCATTCAATTACAAGACACTTGTCGTTTGAATAGTGGTGGTGCAATGGTTTCAAATGGCTTCTTAGTCCTCATACTATTGATCACTGCTGATTCCTGCACCCTTTGGAAGTCGTCACCACCCCAAGGGTAAGAGGATGTCCCAAACCTGTCTCCAGTCCACCATGCTATTTCATAAGGCCTTTGGCAGACCATCATTGCTGATGATTTTTATTCAAAACTTAAACTGCGGCGGGGTTCGAACCCGAGACCCAGAACGTTTTGATTACTAGTCACAGACACTTCTCCTAGATACGGGTCTCAAATGGAGGTAAGTTTGAAAAAGGTTAGATAGTTATGCCCCTGTGCCTGGAAACAAGCATCTCGACGAAGCTGCTCGGCTGTTCACGTGCTACTATCGCGTGAATCTATGAAAAGTCGCTGAAGGGTGGTGATACCGCGAGTAAGCGACGAGGAGTGAGACGTGTGCGCTTCATCACAAAAAATGGAGGTCGGTGGTTTACCCGCTCTTTAAAGTAGGAAAGGCGGCGATCTGTGGAAGATGTGCCGATTGAGTGCATTGCTGCTGCTGGCACAAGTGTTTCAGAGCACACCGTTCGAAGCATTTTGTTGAACATGAGGTTCGTAGCATATGAACCCCTACGTATTCCCATATTGACCCAACGACATCGTCAATTCCAGTGGCCACAGGATCACAGAGATTGAACTATGTATCAATATAAATTTTCGCCTGGTCAGATGAATGGTATGTCTTTACACTAGGTCGTCATCATGTCTGGACACACCTTAATCAGACGAACGACTGCTCGAAACAATGATCTGGTTAATTTACAGAAATCGTATACCCTGTGCGTAGACACCTGACGCTACATAGCTCCGCAAATATAGCAAGGACGAACCCATGCTGCACATCTACAGCTACATGATTACTCTGTAATTCACACGTAAGTGTCTGGCAGGGGTCATCCTTCCACTCTCTAACAGCTTGAGAGGAAAACAACAAGTAGCTTTTTTCCGTGCCAGCTCTGATTTCTCGTATTTTATTGCAATGATCATTTCTCCCCATAGACGTGTGTGTCAACAAACCATTTTTCGCATTCGGAGGAGAACGTCGGAGAATGAAATGTCGTCAAAAGATATCGCCTTTGTTTTAATGATTGCCGCCCCAACTCGCATATCATATCCTAACATTCTCTGCCCTATTACGTGATAATACAAATCGAGCTGCCCTTCTTTAAACGTTTACGATGTCCTCCGTCAATTCCATCTGGCAAGGATTCTATACTGAACAGCAGTATTCCAGCGGACGACAGCTATTCGCACTGTAGGCAATCTTCTTAGTAGATCTCTTGCATCTTCTAATTGGTTTACCTTGCAAGAGCATTATCTATGTCATCGTTCCAGTTTAAATTGTTCGCAAATGCGCTCTCTAGGTATTCAGTTGAATTGATAGTCTTCAGATTTTTGTGATTTATCTTGTTACCGAAATTTAATGCAATCCTTTTGGTACGTATGTGGAGGACCTCACACTTTTTATCATTTGGGGTCAACTGCCGCTTTTCCCACCATACTGATATCTTGTCTAAATAATTTTGCAATTGGATTTGATCTTGTGATGATATGAACACGCGGTAAATGACAGCATCATTTGCAAACAGCCTAAGACGTCTGGTCAGATTCTCTCCTAAATCGTTTTTATAGATTAGGAGCAGCAGAGGGCCCATTACACCTCCTTGGAGAGCAGCAAATTTCACTTCCGTTTTACTATATGACTTTTCGTCAGTTACTAAGAACTATGATCTTTCTAACAAGTAATTATACATCAAGTCACTTGATCGAGACGATACTCCGTAGGCATTCAACTTGATTATAAGCTGATTGTGAGGAACGATGACAAAAGCCTCTTTGAAATCTAGAAATATAGAATCAGTTTGATATATTCATCACTAGTACTCATTACTTCGTGAAAATAAAGAGCTAATTGTGTTCCATGGGAACGATATATTCCGAATGCGTGCTAATTGTGTGGCAACAGATCAGTTTCATTGAGGTAATTCATAATACGTGAACACAATATACGTTCCAAAACCCCACTGCAAATGGGCGATATTGATATGGGTCTACAATTCATAGAATTATTCCTACTTTGTTTTCTGATTACTAGTGTGACCCGTCCAAATTTCCATCCTCTAGGTACGGATCTCTCGTAGAGTGAGTGACTGAATATGATTGTTAAAAGAGGAAGTATTATATCAGCGAACTCTGAAAGGGGTCTAATTGGTACGAAATGTGGACCGAAAGACTTGCCTGTAGTAGGTGCATTAATTTGCTTTTCTAGACCGATTACTCATGTTGGCAGCAGTTCTTGATCCGAATTCTGGATTGCTTACTTCGTCTTCTTTGGTGAAGCAACTTCGAAAAACTGTATTTAGTAGCTCCGCCTTAGTGACGCTGTCATGGGGTACAATGCCTTGGCCATCACGCAGCAAAGGTATTGATTGTGTCTAGCCACTGGTGTACTTCACATGCGACAAAATCTCCTTAGACTTTCCGCCAGATTTCCAGACTGATTTTTGTTGTGGAAACTATTAAAATCATCTCGAATTGAATTCATGCTAAATTCCGAACTTCTGAAAGACATCTGAAATGTTGATAATTTTGCGTTCTTTTAAATTTGGCATGCTCTTTTCGTTTCTTCTGCAACGAATAGTGTTCTGAATAGGTTTGTGTACCTTGCGGGAGGAGGGGGGGGGGGGGGGGGATACTATTTCTTTGAATTACACTCGTATCTGATCTACTGGTCTACACTTTCATAACTAAACCAGAAGTAATGGAGGCTGTCTCTTAGGAAGATGTAAAGCGAATTTAGATTTGCTATTTTTAAGTAGATACGTTTAGGGTTCCAAAGATGAACCAACACGCAGTTATGCAGGAGGTGATTATTATTTGGTTCATCAGAGTATATAGGCTCTTTCTACATAATTTCGATATATATCGTGCAAACTATTTGTAGAACTAAATTACTAGGTAACTAATGTAATGTTGTAGTGATCTGAATTCATTGTCAGTTCCGCCTGAAATTCACGTGTCACATAGTACGGAAGCAAACAATCGTCAGTGTGTCCATAGAAGAGCAGCACTGCCCCTCAACAGTGACAATTTCTTTCAACGACTGCACTATCGCATTCGAGGGAGTCGTCCATTTACCGTTATCTGTTAGAGTCGCAATTACTTGCAGGCACGCCTCTCCAGAAAATTGCAGTGGGCTGTTCAGGACGCGAAGCGTGGAGACGTTCAGCACAGAGGAGCAGGTGCGTCGTCAATCTGCGGCAATGTTCACTCACATTCGACTCAGTGCACAACGCATTGTGTTCAGAGTAGTGGAATGTTTCTAACAGTACATCCTGTAATACTAATCTCCCACAGATTTGCGTCAATTTTTACACCCGTGGGATTTTGTTTCCGGTTTAGGTTTTCCCAGTGATGAAAATATGACGACTTCTACCACATATTTGCTCCAATCCATAGCATCAGATTTCTATGACACAGTAATAAAAAAATTAATCGCTCAGAGATTTTAAGCGACTACTAGGTTGGTAGGAATGTTTAAAAGTAACTAATCGATTTCCGTGTCTGTTTCAATAACTATTTTAAAGACAACGAAAACACATTCTACTTCCAACACGAATGAAACTTACTTTCTGAATATCTCTAGTGATTAACCCTTATATCCACACCTAAACAAATCACTGAAAGTGCAAACAGAAGGTGCCTCACGATATTTATCATTTGGATTTGCATCTTGCATTTTTTTTTGTTTGCAGTTAAAAATGTTGGATGTGAGGTCCGTCACTTATGCAAAACACACATACACACATGATAAATGAATACACTACAGTCTAAGTTCTAGGCGACTGATGACCTCAGAAGTTAAGTCGCATAGTGCTCAGAGCCATTTGAACCAGCCACACACACTCACAGACACACACACGCAAACACACACACACACACACACACACACACAAAGATAAAATGGAAACAAAATTCAAATTTGGCGCCAAACTCACTGGTGAACAAATAAACACTGACCGGGCTGGTACACACAGCAACTACGATTACAGTGTGTTTGGTGCAGTGTACAGTGCTTTTTACGACCAAATCGCTGAAAGTACGTGTTATATTTACGTGTGCTTCAGAACACCTCACCAGGATGCTGAGAAAAAAGGGCTTGCCACACAAAAACGTATGTAAAGAAGAATACATGCGCGAAATATCGCGCCAAACTGAACTGCATTTAAAGCATAAAATGATAAGTTAACTCCCAACATAATTTCTCATCAACATACTTTGGTTGCAGATGACAAGCTACCAGTACGGAATAATACACAAGTGGCCCTAGAAAACCATGCAAACCGAATGTAAAGATATTCACTAACAGAATCAAATAGTTGTTTGAACTAAATATTTCCGTAATTTTGTAGTCATTTAGTAAATGTGTTCATATTACAAAGTAAATAAAACAAAAACCCACTGATGATGGCACAGGGGTGCTGAAACATGTTTGGGAACTTTGAAAAAACGGTGTTTTGCATAACTGGCGGACCTTACATCCAAAAACCCCATGATATTTTTTGTCAAGCAATCAGTCTGTTCCCTTCAGTCATAAAGTGTGCGTGGAAATAGATATTAATTAATACAGAGTGTTTATAGTTAAACTTTCGCTACTTGGCCCAGTGTATACGGAAAGCTGTAAACCGTTGGATGCACAACTTCATATGAATGCTCTTCAGACTGTGCGCCACAGCATTTGCGTTTTTAGTGGTGTTAGTATCATGATTTGCCGTTCGGGGCCGGTACTTTTCCAGCGACGTAGGACTGAAACACAAGAAGCAACGTGTTGCAGGCGGTCAACATGGGTCTGAACAAGCCGTTTTAGCAAAACAACAGCCATGTTTTTGCTGCTCTTCGCAAGTATCAATGCACTGAAGTAATACGGAGAGATCGTCTTTCCGCACAGGGGTTGGAAAATATGTTTTGGAACTTCGAATTACACTACTGGCCATTAAAATCGCTACACCAAGAAGAAATGCAGACCATAATCGGGTATTCTTTGGACAAATATATTATACCAGAACTGACATGTGATTACGTTTTCACGCAATTTGGGTGCATATATCCTGAGAAATCAGTACCCAGAACAGTCACCCCTGACCGTAATAACGGCGTTGATACGCCTGGGTATTGAGTCAAACAGAGCTTGGATGGCGTGTATAGGTACAGCTGCCCATGCAGCTTCAACACGATACCACAGTTCATTGGCGTATTGGGATGAGCCAGTTGCTCGGCCACCATTGACCAGACGTTTCCAATTGGTGAGAGATCTGGAGAATGTGCTGGCCAGGGCAGCAGTCCAACATTTTCTGTATCCAGAAAGGCCCGTACAGGGCCTGCAACATGCGTTCGTGCATTATCGTGCTGAAATGTAGGGTTTCGCAGGGATCGAATGAAGGGTAGAGCCACGGGTCGTAACACATCTGAAATGTAACGTCCACTGCTCAAAGTGCCGTCAATGCGACCAATAAGTGACCATAATGTGTGTGTGACCAATGGCACCTCATACCATCACGCCGGGTGATACGCCAGTATGGCGATGACAAATACACGCTTCCAATGTGCGTTCACCGCGATGTCGCCGAACACGGATGCGACCATCATGATGCTGTAAGCAGAACCTGGATTCATCCGAAAACACCAACGCAGGCGCTCCTGTCTGTGATGCAGCGTCAAGGGTAACGACAGCCATGGTCTCCGAGCTGATAGTCCATGCTGCTGCAAACGTCGTCGAACTGTTCGTGCAGATGGTTGTTGTCTTGCAAACGTCCCCATCTGTTGACTCAGGGATCGGGACGTGGCTGCACGATTCATTACAGCCATGCGGATAAGATGCCTGTCATCTCGACTGCTAGTGATACGAGGCCGTTGGGATGCAGCACGGTGTTCCGTATTACCCTCCTGAACCCACCGATTCCGTATTCTGCTAACAATCATTGGATCTCGTCCAACGCGAGTAGCAATATCGCGATACGATAAACCGGAATCGCGATAGGCTACAATCTGACCTTTATAAAAACCGGAAACGTGATGGTATGCATTTCTCCTCCTTACGCGAGGCATCACAACGACGTTTCACCACGCAACGGCGGTCAACTGCTGTTTGTGTATGAGAAATCGGTTGGAAGCTTTCCTCATGTCAGCACGTTCTAGGCCACCGGCGCCAATCTTGTGTGAATCCTCTGAAAAGCTAATCATTTGCATATCAGAGCATATTCTTCCTGTCGGTTAAATTTCGCGTCTGTACCACGTCATCTTCGTGGTGTAGTAATTTTAATGGTCAGTAGCGTAAGTGGCGATCTTGAAACTGTTTCTGCGAGAGAACAACGACCAGTTGCGCCACAAACTGTTGCCATTTGGTTCAAATGGCTCTGAGCACTATGGGACTTAATATCTGAGGTGATCAGTCCCCTAGAACGTATAACTACTTAAAACTAACCAACCTAAGGACATCACACACACTCAAGCCCGAGGCAGGATTCGAACCTGCGACCGTAGCAGTTCCGCTATTCCAGGCAAACTGTTGCCATAGCTGAGAATGCTGGATGCAACGTTTGATCTTCAAGCACTGCACGAGCTGTGTGATGACAGTTGAACATTCCGTGTTCCATCAGCAAAGCGCTGTGGACGGTTGTGAAATGGTATCTGTACAGAATTTCTGGTTGTCGTGGATGCAGATGGTCGTCACACTGAGCAACGTTTGTAACGCGTAACATATACATGGCATTCAATTAACTACTGTTGCCCTTTCATGTGGAAATTAAAATGTGTTTCTTTCAGTGGTTTATTCGTTATTTCTTTTTTGTCATAAATGTTTCCAACAATTTTCTTTGTCAGACGATCTTTGGTTTTTCGTGGAGGCCCTCTCAATCAGCGTAAGTTTTAATATAATCATCCTCTACATCCTAATGAGCTGTAACGCCTGTAGCTGAGAATTTAAAACTGTCTGTCGGTATGGGTTTCCTCTCCGGTATACAGTTAATATGTCACATTGAATGAATGGGGAAAGAATTACTGCTTGTACCGTTTCCGTGGAGCGATTCTTCGTAAATTTTTTCTTTACAATCTCTACGTTATATAAATGTCGTTAGGGGCATTTTCTCTGGTGTTTGAGCAGATACTTGCAATTTCGTTTTTGCAGTCTGTAGCTGTACCCAACCCACACAAATACTGCTCTTCAAGTCTTTAATGCGACATCCAGAGTCGACGGAAAGCATCAGTTTCTTTCCAGTCACAAACAAGATTCTTAAGCGGAATTTGATGTGCCCGGTTGATAGACCTGACCCATATTACCGTAGTGTGACATTCGATTTGTCGATATGCCTTCATTTGAACAGGAAAACGCGAAAACAAACATTACTCCAGCTCCAACAGCATCTCCCCGCCTTGACTGCTACCGCCATCTAGCAGCGCTTTTCAGTGGCTGGAGTATTGGTTATTCCCTGTTTGTATGTCTCCGTTAATACATAGTCTGTAACGGGGAACAAACCTACATTTTGCGTCACGACTTAGCTTCGCAACACTTACACGCTTCTCAACTCAGATTCGGCATTAGGCGTTAGCCAGATGGTGATTCAGGGCACTATACCAAAGCTTGGATCGAGAAAACTGTGGTATGAAAATGGACTGGCAATTGAGATGACGGTACTTCAAAAATCTGTCTCCGGCACCACTAATCGAGATTTGTTTCCACATTTCTCCATCCTAAAGGTCTCGTCGACAGCTGGGTGGAAAACCTTCTTTCCTTTTTCCGAGGGGAATTGGTTCAAATGGCTCTGAGCACTATGGGACTCAACTGCTGTGGTCATAAGTCCCCTAGAACTTAGAACTACTTAAACCTAACTAACCTAAGGACATCACACACATCCATGCCCGAGGCAGGATTCGAACCTACGACCGTAGTGGTCGTGCGGTTCCAGACTGTAGCGCCTTTAACCGCCGCGGCCACCCCGGCCGGCCCGAGGGGAATTGATTTTAAATTCTGGAACAGAAGCAAATTCAAGAGGACGTTATTCCGAACAAATAAAGTGATACAAATCCTGCGGTACACTTTACTATTTCTGGCCAATGAGTTTTGGAAAATTTAATAGACATGGGTGACTGGAATTCGATAGTAGGAAAAGGGAGAGAAGGAAACGTAGTAGGTTAACATAGATTGGGGGCAATAAATGCAAGAGGAAGTCGCCTGGTAGAATTTTGCACAGAGCACAATTTAATCATAGCTAACACTTGGTTCAAGAATCATGAAAGAAGGTTGTATACGTGGAAGAACCCTGGAGATACTAGAAGGTATCAGATAGATTATATAACAGTAAGACAGAGATTTAGGAATCAGGTTTTAAATTGTAAGACATTTCCAGGGGCAGATGTAGATTCTTACCACAATCTATTGGTTATGAACTGTAGATTAAAACTGATGAAACTGCAAAAAGGTGGGAATTTAAAGAGATGGGACCTGGATAAACTGACTAGAGAGTTTCAGAGAGAGCATAAGGGAACAATTGACAGGAATGGGGGAAAGAAGTGCAGTAGAAGAAGAATGGGTAACTTTGAGGGATGAAGTAGTGAAGGCAGCAGAGGATCAAGTAGGTAAAAAGACGGTGGCTAGTAGAAATCCTTGGGTAACAGAAGAAATATTGAATCAATTGATGAAGGGAGAAAATATAAAAATGCAATAAATGAAGCAAGCAAAAAGGAATACAAACGTCTCAAAAATGAGATCGACAGGAAGTGAAAAATGGCTAAGCAGGGATGGCTACACGACAAATGTAAGGATGTAGAGGCTTATCTCACAAGGGGTAAGATAGATACAGCCTACAGGAAAATTAAAGAGACCTTTGGAGAAAAGAAAACCACTTGTATGAGCTCCGATGGAAACTCAGTCCTAAGCAAAGAAGGGAAACCAGAAAGGTGGAAAGCGTATATAGAAGGTCTATACAAGGGCGATGTACTTGAGGACAATATTATGGAAATGGAAGAGGATGTAGATGAAGATGAAGTGGGAGATACGATACTGCATGAGGAGTTTGACAGAACACTGAAAGACCTGAGTCGAAACAAGGCTCCTGGAGTAGACAACAATCGATTAGAACTACTGACAGCCTTGGGAGAGCCAGGCCTGACAAAACTCTACCATCTGGTGAGTAAGATGTATGAGACAGGTGAAATATCCTCAGACTTAAAGAAGAATATAATAATCCCAATCCCAAAAAAAGCAGGTGCTGACAGATGTGAAAATTACCGAACCATCAGTTTAATAGGTCACAGCTGCAAAATACTAACGCAAATTATTTACAGACGAATTGAAAAACTGGTAGAAGCCGACCTCGGGGAAGCTCAGTTTGGATTCCGTAGAAATATTGGGACACGTGAGGCAATACTGACCCTACGACTTATCTTAGAAGCTAGATTAAGGAAAGGCAAACCTACGTTTCTAGCATTTGTAGACTTAGAGAGAGCTTTTGACAATGTTGACTGGAATACTCTCTATCAAATTCTGAAGGTGGCAGGGAGCGAAAGGCTATTTACAATTTGTACAGAATGCAGGTGGCAGTTAGAAGAGTCGAGGGATATGAAAGGGAAGCAGTGGTTGGGACGGGAGTGAGACAGGGTTGTAGCCTCTCCCCGATGTTATTCAATCTGTATATTGAGCAAGCAGCAAAGGACACAAAAGAAAAATTCGGAGTAGGTATTAAAATACATGGATGAGAAATAAAAACTTTGAGGTTCGCCTGCCCGCATCTCGTGGTCGTGCGGTAGCGTTCTCGCTTCCCACGCCCGGGTTCCCGGGTTCGATTCCCGGCGGGGTCAGGGATTTTCTCTACCTCGTGATGGCTGGGTGTCGTGTGCTGTCCTTAGGTTAGTTAGGTTTAAGTAGTTCTAAGTTCTAGGGGACTGATGACCATAGATGTTAAGTCCCATAGTGCTCAGAGCCATTTGAACCATTTGAGGTTCGCCTATGACACTGTTATTCTGTCAGAGACAGCAAAGGACTTGGAAGAACAGTTGAACGGAATGGACAGTGTCTTGAAAGGAGGATATAAGATGAACACCAACAAAAGCAAAATGAGGATAATGGAATGTAGTCAAATTAAGTCGGGTGATGCTGATGGAATTAAATTAGGAAATGAGACACTTAAAGTAATATAGGAGTTTTGCTATTTGGGGAGCAAAATAACTGATGATGGTCGAAGTAGAAAGAACATAAAATGTAGACTGGCAATGGCAAGGAAAGCGTTTCTGAAGAAGAGAAATTTGTTAACATCTAGTATAGATTTAAGTGTCAGGAAGTCGTTTCTGAAAGCATTTGTATGGAGTGTAGCCATGTATGGAAGTGAAACACGGACGATAAATAGTGTGAACAAGAAGAGAATAGAAGCTTTCGAAATGTGGTACTACAGAAGAATGCTGAAGATTAGATGGGTGGGTCATTTAACTAATGCGGAGGTATTGAGTAGAACTGGGGAGAAGAAGTTTGTGGCACATCTTGAATAGAAAAAGGGTTCGGTTGGTAGGACGTTTCTGAGGCATCAAGGGATCACCAATTTAGTATCGGAGGGCAGCGTGGAGGATAAAAATCGCAGAGGGAGACCAAGAGATGAATACACTAAAAGATTTAGAAGGATGTAGGTTGCAGTAGGTACTGGGAGATGAAGAAGCTGGCACAGGGTAGAGTAACATGGAGAGCTGTAGCAAACCAGTTTCAAGACTGAAGGCCACAACAAGAACAACGAGTGTTGGAATACACGTTTGCCACATTTGTTGAACTTAGCCCATAGTAAGGTGTATTAAGTAGCAGAATAAATAAAAATATTCGTTTACGTCAGAAGTCGCTGTTTGGTGCCTTAACAACGTAGAGTGAAATACTGTTAAAGCTATCTTTAAACTCTGTTAGCCCTACTGAAACTTGATCAGAACAAACGCCGATTTATAATCGAGATACCTGTAATCCAGAGCTAAAAAAATTAAAAGCGGCCTTTTCGCATCGAATACTGCAAGTTAAATGATTTGTGACTCGTTGATATTTAGATTACATCCATTAGATATTCATAGGCTCTAATCCTTTGGTTATATTTCTGTCGCTGCTTTTCATCATGAAGCCATGGGTGCCAACAGACAAAAATTTAAATGAAAAACATATCCCTAAAATCGGGCAGTAAATTCGTTTAACGAAATGCTAAACATGTCGATATATTTTGAGGCATTAAATCCCGCGTCACATTTTCATTTTTTGAAGAGTTCAGAGTTACATGCTTTTATTGTAATTGCATTCTCCAGTTTAAATGCTGCTGTCACACTCGTGCCTTTCATAATCGCTACAAAATTTACTTTAACCTGCATTTTGAATAAGCCAAATAAAGTATCAATTCCACGATTCATTTACATAAATGACGCAAGCGATAAACCAAACAAAGCTTGCAATATTGTTTATGAATCTGTGAAGCAGTACTATTCTGAATAATTAAATGAAACCCAAAACTTACTTGTAGACCTGTAACTACATTTGTGCTCTATCAAAACTACGGTTCAGTAGTTTCGGTACACTACGTAAATGGCGTAGTAAATGGTATGATTACGGGCAGTATTGAGAGAACTGTTAGGGAAACAAACATAAATGAATGTGTGAGAGAGAAAATGGGAGCCGATTGCTTCTCCCTATTTTTCTGTTTGTTTGGTTGTTTGTGTTGCACGTAATTAGAAAAGCACATCACTCAGTATCAGTCCATTGTATAATTTATATCCTTACAGAATAAAAATTTCATTTTCTAAGTAATGAAATTAGTTTATCGCGTAACGTCTGCGCTTTTATGTAACCAAAGCAATTAGTTTTGATGCAGGTAAATTTTACTTGTTTTACTACAACTGAACCGTGGCGCAATTGAGTTAGTAGACTGTTCTGTCTGGCGCCACTGGCTCAGGTGTACCCATTGCCAATGTCTGTGAGGGAGAGTTCGTATCTGTGGGTTGTGTCCTTAGAAGGCCTTTGCTTGCCGATATATATACGGGGTTCGCTGGCCCGAGAGGGAGGCACGAAGTTTGGGGATTGGTGGAAGTGTAGCGTGGCGACTAGAGGTGAAGAGGTGGTCACGAGGTCCGAACGGCCGAAGCCACGAGATGCGCAAGGAGGGCCTGCACAGAGAGAAGATACCGTAGTACTTCATCGGGCTCAGCGTCGACTACAAGCAGCAGGCCGACATACCGTCGGTTGGTTGACAACATTCGTGTCGGACGACTGCTCGTGACCTGGCTGTCCTCTTCTATCTCCTTTCGTCGACACCACTCAGTAACTGCTGCGACGCACCGTGGACCCATGAAACTGCTTGCTGATAAAGGGGAGTAACATTCTGTAATCCTCGTGGTGATTTGTTTCGTTGTCTACCTACACTCCTTATTATTTTCTGGTTTGTATCCGACCCTCCGTGTTTTACTCGGACGGGTGTTTGGTTGTAAATATAGGCAGTTCAAAAATGGTTAAAATGGCTCTGAGCACTATGGGACTCAACTGCTGAGGTCATCAGTCCCCTAGAACTTAGAACTGGCTAAACCTAACTAACCTAAGGACATCACAAACATCCATGTCCGAGGCACGATTCGAACCTGCGACCGTAGCGGTCTTGCGGTTCCAGACTGCAGCGCCTTTAACCGCACGGCCACTTCGGCCGGCCAATATAGGCAGTAGCACTGTACTAAGACACTAGTTGGCGTTCGAAAATTTGTCCCACTCTTACATTGCCTGTCCTTTCTGGTTAGTACCCCATTATTAATGTTCTAATTAATCAGCTCTTGGTCGTAAATACAGCCGGAACAACTGTACTAAGGCACAGGTTGCCGTTAAACAAAAGAGGGACCTTGTGGTTAGATTTAGCTGTTAATCAATTCAGTTCCTTATTGTAATTGCATTTCTCGGTCATTAGTTATAATCTGAACAACCTGTTGTACTAATCTGATCGTTTCTGTGTTTGAGAGACTGGGTCATTATTGGAATATTTTAGCTGGCTACTCTGGTTCCACCGTTTGAGCTCTCTGGTAATAAGCGCTCACAAGAAATGTTTTAAGACGTTCCTTCAGAGCAGTCTTAATAACTGACAATCAGTTTAACTTTGAAAATATTAACAGCCAACTGTCTACAGGGCTTTAGTCAAAATAAAATTGTCAGAAGGCACAGGTTGGGATCCAGTCGCACCTTGGTTGCCGATTTGAAGTAAGCCTTATCATTTTCATATTGTTTGCTAATATCTTTAACTTTTAAGCACAGATGCGCATCTTAACCGCCAACCTTTCAACATACTGCTTTCAAATTAAAAGTTAAGGCATCTGTTTTGAGTAATTGAAACACTCTTGTCATCAGTGGTGCTTATATAGTTTTCATGTGTTGCAGAAGGGCATTTAGTAACACAGACCGTGTCCAGCGCCGTAGTAAACTCCGTTGTTTCACCCGATAACGGGCGGATGTCTTAAGTTTGTCGTATCCTCTCCTGAGATAAGTTGGTTTGGGGATTGATCTGGGGTACTGATAACACTCACTGTAGCATGCAGTCTGTTCGTATTCTTTACAGTGATTACTCCACATACGACGTTGCCCATGCCCTTCACGTATCCTACCAGGTTTGGTAAGACTAATGCACTCTGGTGGTCGTTCTACCTGTCAAAATAATTGTACTCTTCATCATGCACACACCTGCCAGTGATGTGTACGTGTACGAAGTTACTCTGACATCCGGCCCTTTCTTCTGCACGCTGCACTTATTCATCAGGATATGTAGTTCGGTTTAATCGTGACAGCTGTCTACGACGGAAGATTTCCTTCACATCCTTACGCTACTGACGACCTTCTGAGAAGAGAACGTTAGAGCAGTCGGAAAGGATCAGGGTACCCTCTCACCTCCAATATCTGCAGAAAGTAGATGATGATACTCTTGCATTAAACGTTATTTGCCTCCAAAGGAAATGTGACTTTTAATTGAAAAAAAAAAAAACGTTACAGTGTTACCTCTGTTGACAAAAAATTTGGTTTTAATCCCCCGTTTGTACCTACATGAGTCGGCTGTCAAGAGGAAGGTGAATGTTAAACATTTGAATATTGAACGGATGACTGACATTTGAATTGTTGAATGTCAGAATACAGAAATAAGTAAAATGAAAGACTAAAACTATATAAATAAGTAATCAGTTACTTGAAATGGGAAAAAGGTAGGGTGTTACCAATCGAGAAATGTTAGCATTTTACACAAATAAGAAGGTAGGGCACAGTACGAGACAGTGCGATCATTTCAAAATAAAATTCGGTCGTCAGTTCCATAGAGATTTTCATTCCGCTTTACTGGTTACAACAAATCAATTTGTAATCACCAGAAGCTCAGTATTGATTTAGCAGGGGTCAATATAATTTTCACAGAAGCATATGTTCCTTACCGCTTGACAAGTACGTATATTTGATTCATTTACCGTACATTATTATTCTGTGAGCTTGTGTTTACAATAATCACATAAAATACGTACAGTTTTGGACATGTCATGGTATTCTGCTTATGTGAAGAAGTTATTGAAGTCCCCTGCACCAATATCATGGGTTTGTGGATGGTAAATAAACTTGCTGAAATCTGTAAAGCGAAATAAAAATATCTCTGCAACTGAATTTTATTCTGATATATAAAAGGCGAACATTAATAAAACCGACAAACTACAGGGACGGATGCCTGATTGGAAACGCAGGAAAAACGTTCTCTAAATTTGTGCCTAAAAATGCATCGTTGCCACGGTTGAAGATGCTGACGGATCGAAGTTCCTCTGATCACATGCCGTGTGTTCCTTAATTTGTTGTAGACTGCGTGATTGACGCAGCGTACTGTTAGGAGCAGAATGATCTGGTGTTAATGTCGAGAACTAGTCGAGATGGTTTTTGTACGGCCAAACAGATGGAAACGGTCGACAGGCAGAAGCCGGTCCTCCAGATCTGGTGTAAGCACAGTCCGTCGTCTACCTGGACCTTCGTGTGTCTGAAAGAACCTGTGATTACATCCTTTTCTTTTCTGATTCATCAGTCTTCCGACTGGTTCGATGTGGCCCGCCACGAATTTCTCTCCTGTGCCAACCTCTCCATCCAAGAGCAGATCTTGCAACCTATGTCCTCAGTTATTTACTGGATGTATTCCAATCTCTGTCTTCCTGTACAGTTTTCAGCCCCTACAGCTCCTTCTAGAACCATGGAAGTTATTCCGTGACGCCTTAACAGATGTTATCGAGCGGTTCTGGGCGCTACAGTCTGGAACCGCGCGACCGCTAGGTCGCAGGTTCGAATCCTGCCTCGGGCATGGATGTGTGTGATGTCTTTAGGTTAGTTAGGTTTAAGTAGTTCTAAGTTCTAGGGGACTTATGACCACAGCAGTTGAGTCCCATAGTGCTCAGAGCCATTTTTGAACAGATGTTCTACCATCCTGTCCCCTCTTCGTTTCAGTGTTTCCCACATACTGCTTTCCTCTCCGACTCTGCGCACAACCTCCTCGTTCCTTACCTTATAAGCTCACATAATTTTCAACATTCGTCTGTAGCACCACATCTCATATGATTCGATTCCCTTTTGTTCCGGGTTTCCCACAATCCATGTTTCACTTCCATACAATGCTGTGCTCCAGATGTACATTCTCAAAAATTTCTTCCTCAAAGTAAGACCTATGTTTGATACTAGTAGACTTCTCTTGGTCAGGAGTGTCCTTTTTCCCTTTTCTTGCTTTCGATGTCTTCGATGTCCTCCTTGCTCCGTCTTTTACTTGTTGTTTTTCTGCTTAGATAGCAGAAATCCTTAACTTCATGTACTTCGCGAAAATCAGTCCTGATGTTAAGTTTATCGATGTTCTCATTTCTGCCCCTTCTCATTAATTTCTTCGATTTACTCTCTACCCATATTCTGTACTCACTGGACTGTTCATTCCATTCAGCAGATTATGTAATTCTTCTTCACTTTCACTCAGGATAGCAATGTCATCATCGAATCGTATCGTTGATATCCTTTCACCTTGAATTTTAATTCCACTCCTGAACCTTTCTTTTATTTTCATCATTGCTTCTTCGATTAATAGATTGAACAATAGGGCCGAGAGACCACATCCCTGTTCTACACCCTTTTTAATGCGAGCACTTCATTCTCGGTCGTCCACTCTTATTATTCCCTCTTCGCCCTTGTGCATAATGTATATTACTCGGCTCCCATATTTTTCTCAGAATTTCGAACGTCTTGCACCATTTTACATTGTCGAAAGCTTTCCCAGGTCTTCAAATCCTATGAACGTGTTTTGATTTTTCTTTAGTCTTGCTTCCTTTATCAGTCGCAACGTCAGAATTGCCTCTCTCGTTCCTTTACCCTTTCTAAAGCCCAACTGATCATCGTCTAACACATCCTTCGTTTTCTTTTCCATTCTTCTGTATATCATTCTAGAAAGCAACCTGGTTGTATAAGCTCTTAAGCTGATTGTGCGATAATTGTCGCACTTGATGGCTCTTGTAGACTTTTGTTGCCATTTCCCCCAATGATTTTAGAAATTATAATGGAATATTATTTATCCCTGCTGCCTTATTTGATCTTAAGCCATCCAAAGCTCTCGTAAATTCTGATTCTAATACTGGATCCACCATCTATTCTAAATCGACTCCTGCTTCTTCTTCTATGACACCAGACAAATCTTCCCCGTCATAGACGCCTTCGGTGTACTCTTTCCACCTAACCGCTCTCTCCTCTGCATTTAACAGTGGCATTCCCGTTGCTCTCTTAATGTTAACAGCCTTGCTTTTAATTTTACCGAAGGTTGTTTTGACTGTTCTCTGTGCTGAGTCAGTCCTTCCCATCATCACTTCTATTTCAATTTCTTCACATTTTTCATGCAGCCATTTCGTCTTGGCTTCCCTGCACTTCCTATTTATTTCATTCCTCAGCGATTTGTATTTCTGTATTGCTTCCTGAATTTTCCCGAAATTTTTTGTACTCTCTTCTTTCACCTGTCAACTGAAGTATTTCTTCTGTAACCTATGGTTTCATCGCAGTTATCTTCTTTATATCTATGTTTTTCTTTCCAACTTCGGTGATTGCCCTTTTTAGAGATATCAATTCCTCTAGAACTATACATCTTAATGGGCTATTCTTAATTTCTGCAACTACAGCCTTAGAGAGCTTCAAGCATATCTCGTCATTCCTTTGGGCAATGATTCTTCCTAACTAATGTCTCACTCTTCAGCATAGTCTTCATCACTCCTACATTGTGATCTGCGTCTACATCTGCTCCTGGATACGCCTTACAATCCAGTATCTGATTTCGGAGTCTCTGTATGACCATGATGTAGCCTAACTGAAGTCTTGTCGTATCACTCAGTCTTTTCCAAATATACGTACTCCTCTTGTAACTCTTGGACAGAGTATTTGCTATTAGTAGCTGAAATTTATTACAGAATTCAATTAATCATTGTCCTTTCTCATTCCTTGTCCCAAGTCCATATTCTCCACTACCCTTTCCTTCCTCTCCTTCCCCTAAAGCTGTATTCCAGTCCCCCATCTCCCTTTACGTACTGTCTTACCCTTTCAGTATCCTCATACGCTTTCTCTGTCTCATGATCTTCAGCTTGCAACGTCGACATGTATACCTGATCTATCGTTGTTCCTTTGATGTCGATTCTGATGGGAATAACACTATCACTGATCTGCTCAAAGTAATACAGTCCCTGCCCTACCTTCCTATTCATAATCAATCCTACTCCTGTTATACCATTTCTGCTGATGCTGATATTACCCTACACTCATCTGACCATAAATCCTCGTGTTCTTTTCATTTCACTTCACTGACCCCTACAGTATCTAGATTGAGACGTTGCATTCTCTTTTGCAGATTTTCTTGCTTCCCTACCACGCTGAAGCTTCTGACATTTCACGCCCAGACTCGTAGCATGTTATCCTTTCGTTGGTTATTCATGCTTTTCCTCATGGCCACATCCTCCTTGACAGTCCCTCCGGAAGATCCGAATGGGAGACTTTTGCGAATAGAGAGATCAAGTCTGCAAGATCCGAGCGGTCGCAGAGGGTGGGCTTAGTGGTAGTTGGGAGCTCCAACGTCAGGCGCGTAATGGGGCCCCTTAGGGGAAGAAAACCAATGTGCACTCCGTTTTCATACCTGGGGGAGTCATTCCAAATGTGGAAAGGGTCCTTCCGGATGCCATGAAGGGTACAGGGTGCACCCATTTGCACGTGGTCGCTCATGTCGCTATGGATCGAAGGAAATCTTCTCTGGATTCCGGCGGCTATCTGATTTGGTGAAAACTGCCAGTCTCGCTAGCGGGATGAAAGCAGAGCTCACCATCTGCAGCATCGTCGACAGGACTGACTGCGGACCTTTGGTACAGAGCCGAGTGGAGGGTCTGAATAAGATGCTGAGATGGTTCTGCGACCGTGTGGGCTGCAGATTCCTCGACTTGCGCCATAGGGTGGTGGGGTTTCCAGTTCCGCTGGATAGGTCAGGAGTCCACTACACCCAGCAGGCGGTTATACGGGTAGCAGGGGTTGTGTGGCGTGGACTGGGCGCTTTTTTAGGTTAGATGGCCTCGAGCAAGTACAGAAAGGGCAACAGCGTCAAAGGGTGCGGGCAAAGTCAGAACATGCGGGGACCAAGCAGCAATCGGTATTGTAATTGTAAACCGTCGAAGCTGCGTTGGTAAAGAACTGGAACTTCAAGCGCTGATAGAAAGCACCGAAACTGAAATCGTTATAGGTACGGAAAGCTGGCTGAAGCCAGAGATAAATTCTGCCGAAATTTTTACAAAGGCACAGACGGTGTTCAGAAAGGACAGATTGCATGCAACCGGTGGTGGCGTGTTTGTCGCTATTAGTAGTGGTTTATCCTGTAGTGAAGTAGAAGTGAATAGTTCCTGCGAATTATTATGGGTGGAGGTTACACTCAACAACCGAGATAGGTTAATAATTGGCTCCTTTTACCGACCTCCCGACTCCGCAGCATTAGTGGCAGAACAACTGAGAGAAAATCTGGGATACATTTCACTTAATTTTCTCAGCATGTTGCAATCTTAGATGGAGATTTCAATTTACCAGATATATACTGGGACACTCAGATGTTTAGGACGGGTGGTAGGGACAGAGCATCGAGTGACATTATACTGAGTGCACTGTCCGAAAATTACCTCGAGCAATTAAACAGAGAACCGACTCGTGGAGATAACATCTTGCACCTACTGATAACAAACAGACAAGAACTATCGACTCTGTTGGCGCAGAACAGGGAATCAGTGATCACAAGGCCGTTGCAGCATTCCTGAATATGGAAGTAAATATGAATATAAAAAAAGGGAGGAAGGTTTATCTGTTTAGCAAGAGTAATAGAAGGCAGATTTCAGACTACGTAACAGATCGAAACGAAAATTTCTGTTCCGACACTGACAATGTAGAGTGTTTATGGACAAACTTCAAGTCAATCGTAAAATGCGTTCTAGACAGGTACGTGCCGAGTAAAACTGTGAGGGACGGGAAAAACCCACCGTGGTTCAACAACAAAGTTAAGAAACTACTGCGAAAGCATAGAGAGCTTCACTGCAAGTTTAAACGCAGCCAAAACCTCTCAGACAAACAGAAGATAAACGATGTTAAAGTTAGCGTAAGGAGGGCTATGCGTGAAGCGTTCAGTGACTTCGAAAGTAAAATTTTATGTTCCGACTTGACAAAAAATCCTAGGAAGTTCTGGTCTTACGTTAAATCAGTAAGTGGCTTGAAACAGCATATCCAGACACTCTGGGATGATGATGGCATTGAAACAGAGGATGATACCCGTAAAACTGAAATACTAAACACCTTTTTCCAAAGCTGTTTCACAGAGGAAGACCGCACTGCAGTTCCTTCTCTAAATCCTCGCACAAACGAAAAAATGGCTGACCTAGAAATAAGCGTCCAGGGAATAGAAAAGCAACTGGAATCACTCAACAGAGGAAAGTCCACTGGACCTGACGGGATACCAAATTCGACTCATGAGACCCAGAAAATATTAGATACAGGCTCCCAGATAGATGTCATTTTTCTTGAGTTCCGAAAGGCGTTCGATGCAGTTCCGCACTGTCACCTGATAAACAAAGTAAGAGCCTACGGAATATGGCTGGACTTAAGAATTTTTAGCAAACAGAACACAGCTTCTTGTTCTCAATGAAGAGACGTCTACAGACGTTAAAGTAAGCTCTGGCGTGCCACAGGGGAGTGTTATGGGACCATTGCTTTTCACAATATATACAAATGACCTAGTAGATAGTGTCGGAAGTTCCATGCGGCTTTTCGTGGATGATGGTGTAGTATACAGAGAAGTTGCAGCATTAGAAAATTGCAGCGAAATACAGGAAGATCTGCAGCGGATAGGCACTTGGTGCAGGGAGTGGCAACTGACCCTTAACATAGACAAATGTAATGTATTGCGAATTCATAGAAAGAAGGATCCTTTATTGTATGATTATATGATAGCGGAACAAACACTTGTAGCAGTTACTTCTCTAAAATAACTGGGAATATGCGTACGGAACGATTTGAAGTGGAATGATCATATAAAATAATTTGTTCGTAAGGGGACTGCCAGGTTGAGATTCATTGGTACAGTCCTAAGAAAATGTAGTCCATCAACAAAGGAGGTGGCTTACAAAACACTCGTTCGACCTATACTTGAGTATTGCTCGTCAGAGTGGGATCGGTACCAGGGCGGGTTGACAGAGGAGATAGAGAAGATCCAAAGAAGAGCGGCGCGTTTCGTCACAGTGTTATTTGGTAAGCGTGATAGCGTTACGGAGATGTTTAGCAAACTCAAGTGACAGACTCAGCAAGAGAGGCGCTCTGCATCGCGGTGTAGCTTGCTGTCCAGGTTTCGAGAGGGTGCGTTTCTGGATGAGGTATCCAATATATTGCTTCCCCCTACTCATACCTCCAGAGGAGATCACGAATGTAAAATTAGATAGATTCGAAAGTGCACGGAGGCTTTCCGGCAGTCGTTTTTCCCGCGAACCATACGCGACTGTAACAGGAAAGGGAGATAATGACAGTGGCACGTAAAGTGCCCTCGGCCACACACCGTTGGGTGGCTTGCGGTGTATAAGTGTAGATGTAGGTGTACAGGCCACATGTCCTGTGGATATACATTATGTGTCTTTAATGCAGTAGTTTCCATTGCCTTCTGCATTCTCACGTCGTTGTTCATAGCTGATTCTTTCGCCTTTAGGGGCAGTTTCCCACCCTAAGGACAAGAGAGTGCCCTGAACCTCTATACGCTTATCCGCCTTCTTTGACAAGGCCGTTGACAGAATGTGTGTGGTTTCTTATGCCGAAAGTCTTCGGCCGCCAATGCTGATTATTAACCAAATAATAAACAGTGGTGGGGTTCGATCCCAGAACCAAGTACGTTTAAATCACTAATTAAAGACGCTATCCACCCCCTTTTTTTATGCCATTTTGTTTGTGTATGGCCGTTGTATTTGTTCGAGACGGACGTCCCGTGACGTTGTCCAATTTCATCGTTTTTTATTACAGAGGGCAATTACCCCTCTGACAGAACACGCTGAACTACAGTGCCGGCGCTCCTAGGCCACGGGTGCGTTGTCAGCACATGCACCCCAAAAAGAAGTTTCAAATGCTGTGTGATATAGGTGGTGCCTTTGAGGGTACTTGTTTTGGTACACCCGAGCTGCCTCTCGGCATTTTCCGTCTGCTTCGCAGTGCAGAAACACAATTTCGGTTTGGTTCCAGCATGAATACCAGATCATTCTGCTGTTTACAGTACGCTGCGTCAATCACACAGCTGGCAACACACAAGAGGCATACGGCACTTGGCTAGAGGAACTTTCATTCGTCAGTTCCATCTACCGTGGCAACGTTTCATTTCCGGACAAATGTTCATAGGACCGCTTTTCTTTCACGTCCTGCCGAGAATCCAGCCCTGCAGTTTTTCAGTTTTACGAATGTTCATCCTGTTTAGCATAGTTTCTGATAAAATAAAAGCTGTGAATGAAGTAATACTGTCTTCAGAACAGTGATGAGATTAAACTCATTAGAATCAAAACAAAACAATCAACAGGTATCTGATGAAACTAGAAGATAATTCAGAATATAAAGATAGAGGGAAATCTAATAATCATGGGGAATGGGAACGCTATAGAGAAGTAGGAAAAGAAGGCTGAGCTACGGAGAGAGTGCGGGCTTGCCAATAGGAAGTCGGCGCGGTTAAGAGAAATGCTGTCCGCATCAACACCAAATCCTCGAGCCTTCCGCCACCGCGTCTGCGGATATTAAAAAATTCGTAAACCACTTTAATCCATTCGGTACGCCGGAGCCCTGGCGGTAAGCTGGTGCTTGGCCTGAATTTTTATCTGCTAAAGTCGAGTCCCTTCATTTACATTCCATTGACTAAAAATGTAGAGGCCTGTCTTGACCTTATTTTTAGACAACATAGGCTCTCAAATTCTTGATAACTTCCGAAAATAATAGTTTTCAGTCTTTATTACTTAAACCGATTTTGTAATTTTTTTCTTTGTCACATTTTCGCAACAATGGGATATCAAATAAATTAGTTACATCACACGGTCAAATTGTTATAATGTACAGTAATTCAGCATAACATTCAAACATGTGGACGTGCTACTCTTCTCAGTTAACAAGCGTTCCAATGCGTTCTTGTGCATACACGTTTAAGAAAAATGTGGAGAAATTCGATGATTTTTCTACGTACTATACCTGTTGTACTTGAAACAAACAAAAAGCAAGAGAGAGAACATAGAGCGAAGGTTGCGAATGTTCTAGAATAGCCCTGAATTCACTTTATCGCAGCTTTCGGTAACTGCATAAACGGTACCTTTAATACAGACGAAACAGAAATGCCTGCTACAGGTACTATGAAAGTGAAATGACTTTCCAATTAATTTGCGCTTGAGATTTAAAGTACATTTTCAGTGTCACGACTTTCGTCTATTTACAGTCCATAGTAATAATGATTATTGTAACAAGTCACTATTATTACTCATTTGGATGGAAAGTCACGAATGACTTGTGGTCAATGCTAAATAGAAACATACAAACCTCTTTTTTGCATAAACTGCAGATTTATCAGTTACGTTGATAAGGAGCTGGCTGCATGGTCTGGGTCCACAACGACTAAAATAATTAGAAGTCGTTGGTAAAAAATAATATACTGTACATAACTGATCGTACAGGAGTCTTCATAGTCAGGAGGAATATAATTACAAATAGAGAGCTATAGAGGCATCACATAGGCCATACTTTAACTAAGCGCCCTGTTAGAGGTTGCCTCCTATCAGCTGAAGATAATACTACACTCCTGGAAATTGAAATAAGAACACCGTGAATTCATTGTCCCAGGAAGGGGAAACTTTATTGACACATTCCTGGGGTCAGATACATCACATGATCACACTGACAGAACCACAGGCACATAGACACAGGCAACAGAGCATGCACAATGTCGGCACTAGTACAGTGTATATCCACCTTTCGCAGCAATGCAGGCTGCTATTCTCCCATGGCGACGATCGCAGAGATGCTGGATGTAGTCGTGTGGAATGGCTTGCCATGCCATTTCCACCTGGCGCCTCAGTTGGACCAGCGTTCGTGCTGGACGTGCAGACCGCGTGAGACGACGCTTCATCCAGTCCCAAACATGCTCAATGGGGGACAGATCCGGAGATCTTGCTGGCCAGGGTAGTTGACTTACACCTTCTAGAGCACGTTGGGTGGCACGGGATACATGCGGACGTGCATTGTCCTGTTGGAACAGCAAGTTCCCTTGCCGGTCTAGGAATGGTAGAACGATGGGTTCGATGACGGTTTGGATGTACCGTGCACTATTCAGTGTCCCCTCGACGATCACCAGTGGTGTACGGCCAGTGTAGGAGATCGCTCCCCACACCATGATGCCGGGTGTTGGCCCTGTGTGCCTCGGTCGTATGCAGTCCTGATTGTGGCGCTCACCTGCACGGCGCCAAACACGCATACGACCATCATTGGCACCAAGGCAGAAGCGACTCTCATCGCTGAAGACAACACGTCTCCATTCGTCCCTCCATTCACGCCTGTCACGACACCACTGGAGGCGGACTGCACGATGTTGGGGGGTGAGCGGAAGACGGCCTAACGGTGTGCGGAACCGTAGCCCAGCTTCATGGAGACGGTTGCGAATGGTCCTCGCCGATACCCCAGGAGCAACAGTGTCCCTAATTTGCTGGGAAGTGGCGGTGCGGTCCCCTACGGCACTGCGTAGGATCCTACGGTCTTGGCGTGCATCCGTGCGTCGCTGCGGTCCGGTCCCAGGTCGACGGGCACGTGCACCTTCCGCCGACCACTGGCGACAACATCGATGTACTGTGGAGACCTCACGCCCCACGTGTTGAGCAATTCGGCGGTACGTCCATCCGGCCTCCCGCATGCCCACTATACGCCCTCGCTCAAAGTCCGTCAACTGCACATACGGTTCACGTCCACGCTGTCACGGCATGCTACCCGTGTTAAAGACTGCGATGGAGCTCCGTATGCCACGGCAAACTGGCTGACACTGACGGCGGCGGTGCACAAATGCTGCGCAGCTAGCGCCATTCGACGGCCAACACCGCGGTTCCTGGTGTGTCCGCTGTGCCGTGCGTGTGATCATTGCTTGTACAGCCCTCTCGCAATGTCCGGAGCAAGTATGGTGGGTCTGACACACCGGTGTCAATGTGTTCTTTTTTCCATTTCCAGGAGTGTACTTTCCTAGTTGACGTCCCGAGCAAGAGTGGCCGAGCGCAAGCTAGAGACTTGTGGCAAGCCGCGGAGCGGCGCTAGCGCCGCTAGTCTCGACTCCCGGGTCCAGCGATACTATAGTTCAATTCTTTTATCTTGGCGGTTCGCGCATGCCCGCCCAGACGCGGAAGATTGTTGGGTTGCCAGTTGTACGCGCCAAGAGAAGCAGCGCCATAGTATAGTTCGCAAACTTACGTTTAGAGGGGAGCGCGCAGTTTATTAAGTAAAGCCACGACGGCCGCATTAACCCTTTCGCTGCTACAGAGACGTGCTCCCCCACATTCCGCGATGTGCGCGATTTTGTCATCATTGCATTGCTCGCCTGTGCAGACACTTTGTGTTTCGACTGCTTTGACACACTTTATCATTCGATTTCATAAAAGCTATTTGGCCCAAACATTTGATTTTTACACATCTTCTTGACTGATACCTTCCCCCGATAAATGACTTAATTTTGTTTCGATGTTCAATGCAGCTATTGTGCAGCATTAGATGTAGTAAACCATTGCACGAAATTTTGAAGAGTTTACAGAGGTAAAAGTCCATAGCGTATACTTTCCATATGGTCGATTTTAGGTGCCACTAGAAATTTCAAAAAATTACACTAAAACGAATAAAATTCATGAATTAAGACACTTCGATATTGTTTTTAAATTTAAAAAAATATTAAGCACCGAACAAGGTTTGAATTCAGAATCTTTCATTCAGCAGTCATACACTTTAACCATTATGCTAACGCAGCTCGTTATTTTATGCGTCTCCCGGTGGACTTTAAATTATCACACAAAATACCCACAAACACTGTTGGTATGACTATGAATTACTCACGTTTCGTCGAAGTACAATAGGAAATAACAATTCCCGCTGTTCTTTATTGCAAAAAAGCGGTTAGTGAGAATGATACAAACACCTTTCCTTGCTATGGCCTGAATTGTTGTTGTTGTTGTTGTTTTTTTGGGGAAGAAGACCACACAGCGAGGTCATCGGTCTCATCGGATTAGGGAAGGATGGGGAAGGAAGTCGGCCGTGCCCTTTGAAAGGAACCATCCCGGCATTTGCCTGGAGCGATTTAGGGAAATAACGGAAAACCTAAATCAGGATGGCCGGACGCGGGATTGAACCGTCGTCCTCCCGAATGCGAGTCCAGTGTCTAACCACTGCGCCACCTCGCTCGGTTATGGCCTGAATTAGGAGGCTTATTGTTTGTTTGGTTTAATTAATTAATAGAATATGAAGCAATTGGTATAAAGAATGCTTTTTCCAAACTTTCTATAAAA
Source organism: Schistocerca americana (assembly GCF_021461395.2). Lineage (NCBI taxonomy): Eukaryota > Metazoa > Arthropoda > Insecta > Orthoptera > Acrididae > Schistocerca > Schistocerca americana. The sequence continues at coordinate 955,776,372 of NC_060119.1, read as the reverse complement.
GAAAGTCTGTTATCAAGACATTGCCTTTATTCAATTAATTTATTTATGGCTGAACGTTTCTAAAACTGAAGACACTCGTCCATGCTCTGCACTGCAGTCGAGCTCTGGCAACGTCGTTCTCTGTTCATTGGCTGACTGTGTTTTGTGACGTCAGATGCGCAGAACGAACCTAAACTCGGCCGCCGTCATAAATGACGCGCACTTTAGTACGGATCGCGGTCGGTAACTGCAACCCCTAACAAGTGTGGTATCGAACGTTGATACTACACCTAAGGGCGTCGCCCGCGACTCGCCTTCTGATGTTAGCAATCGACGGCTACCAGACGCCCCGGACACCGTTTTAAGAGGGCGAACGCTGTTATTGAAAGTGGCGTTTGTTGAAGAGAGGGCGGAAGAAAGATGCTACGACCTATGGCATTGTCTGCTGGGGCTTCGCGGAAGCGGGCGTCCCTCTCAACGAGGGAAATACACTGTGGCGCCTCACATGGATTCTGCAAGTAGTCCAAGAGATTCCCGTGCAGACATCTCGCGGAGGCTGTGATTAAAAGGTTGAATTTTACATCTTATCAAACGGAGTAGTGTTTGCTGACTAGTCTCACATCCACAATCGCTGTGCACACTGTCACAGGCGGTGCAGTATGCCACAGAGAGAACGCCTACCAGACACTCTGCGGTGGAGGGCCATTGGATGAATGCAAGCAGGGTAGTCGGAAACTGATGTGGCCCGATGGCTTTTATGTGAATCATTCTTTTGTTTCTCGGAAGTGGTGAAACTGTACCCTGGAGACCAGGGCACGTGTGACATCAGAATTGGCTGTAAGAGTAGACGATACCTCCTTAGTACTGGCATCTGATCTCGCAGTATCCACTGGACGTAGTGTACCGAGGCAATGTGTGTTCTGAAGGCTTCGACAGAGTGACCCCTATTGTCAGAGACCTGCGCTATGTTTACCTCTAGCACGTCTTCACGGAAGTGAACATCCAGAGTGGAGTCGTCAATATACCACCTGGACGGCCGAACCGTGGGCCACTAATCTTTGCACAGATGAGTCCTGATTTTGTCTGGAGGTCGATTCTCGATGGATTCGCATCTGAGGAGAACATGGAACACGAGTGTGGAACCCAAACATTGTAGAAAGAGATGCTATCGAGGAGAGTCCATAATAGTGTGGGCATATGTTGACCACTCGAACACAGGTTCATGAAATTGTGCACGTGAATCGCCAGGGTTTAATAACTGCTGTCAGATATCGTGGCGAGATACTGGGACCTCATGCGCGGTTGTTGAGAGGTGCTGTGGGTCCAGACTTCGTATTGATGGGCGATAATGCTCGACCGCATAGAGCTCGGGTGGTTGATGTCTCCTTGGAGACGGAAGATATTGCACACGTGGCGTAGCCTTCTCGCTCCCCCGAGTTGAACACTACAGAACATGTCTGGAATGCACCAAGGAGATGGGTTGCATCACAACATCCACCAACCACTCTCCAGTATTTGCAAATACCTCTGCAGGAAGAATCAGCTTCATTGCTTCAACACGATATTGACGACAAGTCAGGCCTGTGTTGCTGCCGCATACTGAGCACATTAACAAGTTGTCTGAATGTGTGTACAAATCCGTTTAAGTTGGAAAACACGAAGAACAATTTTGTCTATCGTTATGCATCTTGCACTTGTTTACGTTCTGTATTCTGTACATTGTTTCTACTTTATTATCACCCATTTATACTGGTCTGTATACAATAAACGCACCTTGCAAAATTTCCGTTTTTTGCTTTAATGTTGAACACACTGTAATTTAAATGGGACATTTGCCGTTTTTATTTAATATCCATGATTGGTGGCAAAATTGTTTTTGGGCTATGACTGGCTGGCCATTATCGCAATGGGACAGTAGCTCTGGTGGAGCTGTGGCGAAGGAAATAAGGAGAGCCGTCTTGATCGTCGCAGCAGTCAGACTTCACTCACTTTTCTGTACTTTGTAAGGGAATTGATTTTTAGAATGTTACCTGTACGGCCGGGTAAGACGCGTTGCTCCACCTAACAGGGAATCTCTTAAACGATTTCACGCTCCAACGCAGTAGTCCTGTCTTCGTTAGAATTAATTTGCATCTTATTGGGGTCCTAGTTGAGCCATGTCGGCTCGTATCGATTTCTCGTCCTCTGCTTGGTTTCTCCTCTGGTCGTCCGGTGGCGCTGCCGCGGCGCTGCTGCCGGTGGGCCGAATTTTCGCGGAGTGCGAGTCCCGTTTGGACAGTGGTGGGAGGAAGTTGGAGCCCCGAGCTGAAACGGGCGGGACGACGGTTGGCCGATTGTGCAGGAAGTGTCCAAAGACTCCAATCCGTGAGAGACTGATAGCTACTGGTTTTCCATTGACAGTGTGTTGCCGTCACTGCCCACTGTGTCGCCGACCGTCGTAGTGACCTCTTGGTAACAAGCTGTCCGTTGGCGGTTCACTTGCAACCTTTTCTCTTACATGTGACTTTATCGGGGTCGACCGTTGCTTGATTGGTCGGTCGGTCTTCTCAGCAGACGACGTGTACTGGTTCTTTAGGCCGCTTCTGGGTTCTGTGTGCCTCTGATTACTTGCAATCATACCAGTTGTTGTACAGTGTCTAGTTTTAGTATTGTTTGAGTTGCTTGTGGTACAGTTTTTTGGTGGATCTGTGAAGGGGTCCAACTAATAGAAGTACTTCTGGGATTGACAGGGAAATGATTGCAGCGAGCGAGGTGGCGCAGTGGTTAGACACTGGACTCGCATTCGGAAGGACGACGGTTCAATTCCGCGTCCGGCCATCCTGATTTAGGTTTTCCGTGATTTCCCTAACTCGCTCCAGGCAAATGCCGGGATGGTTCCTTTCAAAGGGCACGGCCGACTTCCTTCCCCATCCTTCCCTAATCTGATGAGACCGATGACCTCGCTGTCTGGTCTCCTTCCCCAAACAAACCAACCAACCAAATGATTGCACCAACTCTTTTTTTGGGTGTTTTAGAATGACATTGGTCATCCAATGGAGTGTCCGCTAGCCCTAGCCGCACAGGTAGACGGCTGTCATATGCGGACACTTTGGACTATTGGTTAGGTGCAGTATTTGTATATAGTGAAATTTTTGAATGAGATGTCAATCTTAACGCTGGCCAAGAACTGGATTTGTGGAGCCACCCGTAATAGTCTTGTTACAGTTATCTTTGATTGTTTCTTGGGCTTATATGATATAGTCTCAGTGTCTGTATTTTGTCTTAAAAAAAAGGAAAACATTTGGGGAAGGTTGTAGTTGTAAATTATTCTTGTGTTTTACGTGGCTACTGTCTAAAATGATCTAACACTAATATCAGGTTGTCACTTACGCAGACCGGGAGAGATGGCAGTGTTGTATGCTGACCCACCTCCTGGTTCTCCGACCGGCCAACAAACTGTTGCGCTCTGCCTCACAAGGCGGCCGACTTGACGATGGGAGAGGAAATGTGCGCCGCTCTCGGCGGAGGCCGGTACTACGACCTCGCTGGGACCGTTAATCAAGGCCAGGTTGCGATTGCGGCTCGTCGGTCAAGTAAGTTCTTATGCTTATTACGATGCACTGCCCCGGCGGTCTTATTTTTCCGTTCCTCGTTAAATTTGCGCTTTCATGTCTGCCCCTCCCGGAATCAAGACTCAAAATTGTGCAAATAGAAAGGTTTCAAGCCATCAGACAGTTACTAATCTCTGTTGCAAGTTTAGTTCACCACAGACATGTACATGTATTTAGAATTACAATTTACCAAACGTTTAAGATACATCTACATCTACATTTATACACCGCAAGCCACCCAACGGTGTGTGGCCGAGGGCACTTTACGTGAAACTGTCATTACCCCCTTTCCTCTTCCATTCCGGTATGGTTCGCGGGAAGAACGACTGCCGGAAATCCTCCGTGCACGTTCGAATCTATCTAATTTTACATTCGTGATCTCCTCTGGAGGTATGAGTATGGGGAAGCAATATATTGGATACCTCATCCAGAAAAGCACGCTCTCGAAATCTGGACAGCAAGCTACACCGCGATGCAGAGCGCCTCTCTTGCAGAGTCTGCCACTTGAGTTTGCTAAACATCTCCGTAACGCTATCACGCTTACCAAATAACCCTGTGAAGAAACGCGCCGCTCTTCTTTGGATCTTCTCTATCTCCTCTGTCAACTCGACCTGGTACGCATCCCACATTGATGAGCAATACTCAAGTATAGGTCGAACGAGTGTTTTCTAAGCCACCTCCTTTTTTGATGGACTACAATTTCTAAGTACTCTCCCAATGAATCTCAACCTGGCACCCGCCTTACCAACAATTAATTTTATATGATCATTCCACTTCAAATCGTTCCGTACGCATACTCCCAGATATTTTACAGAAGTAACTGCTACCACTGTTCGTTCCGCTATCATATAATCATACAATAATGGATCCTTCTTTCTATCTATTTGCAATGCATTACATTTGTATATGTTAAGGGTAAGTTGCCCATCCCTGCACCAAGTGCCTATCCGCTGCAGATCTTCCTGCATTTTGCTGCAATTTTCTAATGCTGCAACTTCTCTGTATACTACAGCATCATCCACGAAAAGCCGCATGGAACTTCCGACACTATCTACTAGGTCATTTATATATATTGTGAATAACAATGGTCCCATAACGCTCCCCTGTAGCACGCCAGACGTTACTTTAATGTCTGTAGACGTCTCTCCATTGAGAACAACATGCTGTGTTCTGTTTGCTAAAAACTCTTCAATCCAGCCACACAGCAGGTCTGATATTCCACAGGCTCTTTCTTTGTATATCAGGCGACAGTGCGGAACTGTATCGAACGCCTTCAGGAAGTCAAGGGAAATGGCATCTACCTGGGAGCCTGTATCTAATATTTTCTGGGTCTCGTGAACAAATAAAGCGAGTTGGGTCTCACACGATCACTGTTTCCGGAATCCATGTTCATTCCTACAAAGTAGATTCTGGGTTTCCAGAAATGACATGATACTCGAGCAAAAAACATGTTCTAAAATTCTACAACAGATCGATGTCAGAGATATAGGCCTACAGTTTTGCTCCTAAGCTCCTAAGTCCTGCTTGCTGTCACTGTTCTTACGTTTGTTGTATACCTGGTAGCCAGCGAGTTTGGTCTCACACGATCGCTGTTTCCGGAATCCATGTTCATTCATACGGTGTAGATTCTGGGTTTCCAGAAATGACATGATACCCGAGCAAAAACCATTCTACAACAGATCGATGTCAGAGATATAGGCCTATAGTTTTGCGCCTAAGCTCCTAAGGCGTGTTTGCTGTCACTGTTCCTACGTTTGTTGTATTCCTGTTAGCCACCACCGTGGTCAAGTTGTTTTGAAGCGGGGCATTTACCTCTTAAATTGCTTTGGAATAATTCTAGAATATCCTTATTTCTTTGGAAGATTTTTTATTACTTTTTTAAAAGTGAATATTTGTAAGCCTTCTGGGGCTCTGTACTGATCTTCACTTATTGTAAGATCCAAAAATTTCACGGCAATTTCTAAGCCTTTTGGCGCTTGTTGATTATTGATTTTGATCGTGTTGTAAATTTTTTAGAGAGAATTTTGCAGTAAATTGTAAGCCTTCTGGAGATTTATGATTGTTGATGATTGATCTTGTTGTAACTTTTCTTAACCAAAAAGGATGAATTTCAAAGGAAATTTTTGATCCCATATGGCACTGTGTGGTTATTGGTTGTTGTTAACTGGCTTTTCGCTTCTTCCCATTGAAAAGGAAAATTTTTAATGTATTCACGAAATAAATCTAGCTGTTGTCAATTATAAGTGACGCTTAAGTTGGGGTTTGGCCCTTCCATGAATTTCTGTCGCCACCAGTGGAAAATCATTTCAGTCACGTATAAGTTCTTCGCATCAGTTTGTTCAGATACGTCCCCTATTGAATTTTGTCAGAGCCTCTGTCTATTTTTTGTCCGTAAATTTGTCCATAACTCACTAATCTTATGATTCTCTTACAGCTCATACTAGAATTTCATGCTCTGTTTGAGTCAATAAACCTCATTGTAGTTCTCTCGTTCAGAAGGATTCTGTTGAGCTACACAGTTCCTGTGCATTCCTATCCATCATTATTTTGTGGAGAAATAATAATCAGTCTCTTAATTAAATTTGTTTAGTTTATCCAACTCAAGACGGGTTGCGTTGGGACTAAATTAATTCAGCGTCTTTACTTGTGTATATTTGATGTACGCCCTCATGAATGTGGTATGCACCAGGGCTTAACTCTGGCCTAATTTGCATGTCTGTTAGGGACACCTACACGCAACCACAGGCTAAATTCCAATGTGTTACTAATATCGTTGCATTAGAATCCTCTGGATTTACTGTTTCTTGTACCGATGTTACAGCTTGCTTATTGCCAAGTAAGAGCTCTCACAATATGAATCGTGGACTGTTGCACTGCGTATGAAGCTGACGACGGCAAAACCAGTTAATTTGGTAAATTTACTAAAGAAATCCATTTGAGAAGAAACACGCTACTGTGCAGAGATTACGAAACAGCCCCTGGGAAAATCTACGAGGCTCCGCTGAAAACGAGAGAAATACGCAACAGCGGGGCTTGCAGTTCTGAAGCAACTAACGCTCTCAGGATTAAACAGCTTTGTCTGCTACTGAAATATACATAACGCAAAGTACACGTTTGTGCGCCCTCCTGTCAGCACGCGAGGAGCAGAGCGGTAATCTCCCTTAAATAAGGCTCCTTGGAAAGGATTTCCACTCCAGCCGCTCCGTAATGTCTCAGGGCGCACGGAGCAAACTCGTGTCAGACTCTCCACAAATCGGCGACTGTCTCCTATCGATATTTTTTCTGTTCTTTCCGCTCCGACCCGTCCAGCCAATAGCGTGAGTGGGCGCACCGGCTGCACTCCCGAGAGCACCGCCTGCCCACTTTATTGCTAATCTGACAGGAAACACGCGATGGAATAACGTATTCGTGGGTTTTATTTACGTTGCTCAAGGGCTCTGTGAACTCGCAGTTTGGGGAAAAGCGGTTGAAGCATAATGATCAGTTAGTCGTGGAATATTCCACCACGAGGAGACTCGAGCAATACCTACTGGTAGTTTCAAGCATGTGTTCAAGTGGCTCTGAGCACTATGGGACATAACATCTGTGGTCATCAGTCCCCTAGAACTTAGAACTACTTAAACCTATCTAACCTAAGGGCATGCATGTGTGTGATGCCCTTAGGTTAGATACGTTTAAGTAGTTCTAAGTTCTAGGGGACTGATGACCACAGATATTAAGTCCCATAGTGCTCAGAGCCATTTTTTTCAAGCATTTGTGTGATATGAGTGCGTATAAAACTGCAGAAAAAATACTCCCCCGACCATTCTTATTGTTTGACGATCGTGCCGTAAGATTACTATAGCTTATTTGTCAGTGATTGTTTTCCGATAATAAAGGGCTGATCTTTGAAGTTCTTCGCAGTTTCTGGCACGATTCTAAAAGTAGGCCGATAATAGCTATAGTTTTACCATCCAGGAACTTTTATTGTAATCACAATGTACGTAGAATTGTGATAATAGTAATAGCAACAACAACAACAATAATAGCGTCTAAGAAAACTACTACCTTCTGTTAGAAGGCGATAACCTTTATTCCTCTTGTGGAGAGATGTAATAGATCATGGGCTATGAATAACGTTTGTCAATGCAAAACCCGGCAAAAACGTGCCGACTACATTATAGTTACATCATCTCTCAGGTACCATTATTGCCGTCAATCTGGTGAAATCCAAAAGAAACTTAGACTGAAAGTAGGATCTTCATCATCACGACCCCATCCCCTTAAAACGGGCCTAAGTCACTGGGTTTGCGTCAGCCCAGTTGTCTGTCCGTTACAGTTATGAGATAGATTATGTCTTGAGCTTACACGCTCGTCTGGTACGTACACAAAATTTTCTGTTAAATGAATGAGCCTCTGTAATATATAAATTTCTATTGGACAAGATTTTTGCTGAAAAACACAGGTATCCATCGAGCTGTTTCCGCGAGGAACGCAACGTCTGACCGAGTACGTAAAACAATGAATTGTTTGAGATCAGTGATTGATGTTTTTCCATAAAAACAAAAAACAAAAAAAAAAGAATGCTGAGAAGCTTAGCCGTGCAATGTATGAGACGAGATGCTGTCACTATTGTTGTAAGACAGGCTTCAGTTTGTTCCAGTGCAGCAAATAAGTTTGGAGATCTTATGTTCCGTTCCAACAGTAAGGACTGGAACAAACCGCCATACAAATTCAGACTGTGGTTCCGTAAGAAAGCAATTCCGCATATTAACAAAGTTTCTTTGTGTAATCCGCGAACCATTGAGAGCAAAGATCAGCTGGATCGACTGGATTTCGTAGTTACTTCAGTCAAAAATATTAAATGCTCTCGTCATTTAATGAATAGTTAAAATGCTAATGCTATGGTACAACTGCGTATAACTCACTATTTCAGATTCTCTGCTGTACCATACAAATCAGTTATCGGGGAAAGTAAATCAAATATTCTGTTGTTGATTTATTTTCGACTATTTTTGTTGCGTTTGTGATGACTACGTAAGCAGGTTTTTCTCAGCTTTTGGTGGAAAATAAATTCCCCCGTAGCCTTCAAACATGGAAAATCAATTTAAGTTTACGGAAGGAAAACAAGAGGATGGCGTAACTTCGGCAATAAATACCAGTCGCAACAGTACAACAGTAAGAATAGTACATGCAGACCACCTAGTCCAAGGGGCCGGACGATACTGCTGAAAATATTGCAGTGCTTCACACGTATGAGCAAAGTCTGAACGTAGGAAGTTCGCATGTGATGATATCCAAACAATAACTAAAGGTCTGCTTATTCCTAGATAAAGGTGAGAAATTTGATAAATTACACTACGGCAAAAACTGTGTTCAGATGGAGTGGTTTTTTACATCATCCCTATTCCTCTGTACTAGCAAATTGGGAACTAGAAACATACGTAGAACGAATTTCGTATCAGTTTGTCGACTAGGAAGCAGTAAATGGTCATTTTAGGAATAAGCGATTTCCTGGGTCAGTGTGTTCGCTCAGATTGTCGACTAATAAGCAGTAAATGATCATTTGAGGAATAAGTGAATCCGTGGGTCAAAGTGTTCCCCTTGTCAATGAGAAAGTCATCGAGGTTAGATCGTAAGGAAAAGCATAAATATTTCAATTTATATTGTGTGTAATCAGGAGAACTTCTGTTTAAGTAGAGATAAATACACATTAATACCCATAACAAAAAAGAGACAACACGATGTAATTCGATTTCCAGATTAATTACATATTTCTACATAGCGTCAGTGCGATTAAATATGCAGGTACGATTCAGAGAAGAGATGCGAAATGAGGAGATACATAAAATAAGTAATAGGGATATTGAATGGAAGACTTAATTGCTTGTAAGGGTTCAGGGAAAGTTCAACACATTTAAGAATGAAATCGCATACAATAACCTAGATCGATCAGTTCCAGAGTTATGTTCCCACATTTTTGTTATCGTGCAGATTTAGCCACTACCTGCAGCCCCATTTAAAATCAACCAAAATGAGTGCACTTTATTTGAGTGCACTATGTAGGATAAAAATCTTTATGATTGGTCTTCTTACCTATGCAATGTCAGAAATTAGAAATTTTGCAAATGCTTTGTGTCTGACGACTGATATTAGTAATAGTAATAATAATAATACTGCGTAAGCACTACAACTGTGTAGAATAGCTACTGTGATGCCGTCAATTTGTTCGTTTTATGTCGCGAAGTGAATAATGATATAAAGTATGCGTAACTCGGAAAAGCGTATTCATGAGCACGTGTAGTATATATATATATATATATATATATATATATATATATATGTATATATATATCAATTATACTGTCATAGAAGCGTGGTAGGTTGAAAATTCCGCGTTGGAGCCATGAATGGCCTATCGGAACCGACTGACCACTGTGTCATCCTCTGTCGATGCCGTCATTGGAGGCGGTGAGAGGGCGACAAATGGTCAGCACACTGCTACCCCGGAGATGCGTGGCAAAAAATTACAAAGTATGAGTGTAGGGGTGGCCTATATGAGGAAAATGTTCATACATTCATTTCACAAGCTGTAACTTCCACCACATTTTATCAAGCGTTAATGCCATTATTTGGCAAAAATTTAATTATTAATAACTTATATAATCAATATTACAGTGATTATAGTAAAGATCTTTCAAAATAATTTAGTGTCATGACTAAAACATAACTGAGCCAGTTGTTTTTGCCGGTCAGAAAATTTTAATATACCCCAGGTTGGGAGCCACTGGGACAGCCTGTATGAAAATGTTGCAGATTTTCTCAAGAAATATAAAATGGGAATCCTTGGGGGATAGGCGACACTGTCCTCGTGAAACCGTACTGGGTAAATATTAGAGAACCTGTTGTAAGTAGGCTGTTTAGGTTTTTACGTTGGTAACGTCACGTAGCGCTCTGTATGAGAATCACTGGCTGTGCTGTGTGCAGTCTGTGGCTGGTTGGCATTGCTGGTATATTCGCTGTTGTAGTGTTGGGCAGTTGGATGTGAACAGCACGTAGCGTTGTGCAGTTGGAGGTGAGCCGCCAGCAGTGGTGGATGTGGGGAGAGAGATGGCAGAATTTTGAGAGCGGAGGATCTGGACGTGTGTCCATCAGAAAGAGTAAATTTGTAATACTGTATATCATGAACTGATACATATATGATGACTTTTGAATATTTTTATGGTAAATACATTGTTTGTTCTCTATCAAAATATTATAAAATAAAATTAAATGCATTTGCTAATGTGAACACTTTCTATCAACAGATCTGTTAAATAATAATTTTATGATCCGCATTCTTCAAAAAAGGAGCATTTGGAAAGGAAAGAACAATAAGAAGGGACTAATAACAGTAAGTGCATACATAATTTTCTTTTCGAGTACTTGGTAATTTTTTTTGTAGAAGAAGTTGTTGTGGTGCACCACTTTAATGACACAGACATTAAGATGTGAATAGACATTTCCCTTATCTGCATTGTTGTCTTTAGTGTACTACTTTTTCTGCTTGTGGGTTTGTCGTGTTTAGATATAAGTTATTGCATTTGCTGCTGCTGTTTGCCAGGCATAGTGCTACTGAATTTCACTTTGTATTACTCTGTTAAGCCAGTTTTACTACTGACTTATTTTTCTTGTTTGCTGCACATTGCCTTATATTAGTTGTAATATTGCATTTGCTTTGTTAATTTAGATATACTGCTGCTTGTTTTACCAATTTGCATTTTTTTGTCATTGCTGTTTGTGTTAATTGTTGTGTGCTGCTGCATTGCCTCGTCCCTTAGTTTATGCATCTGAGCTCAGTAGATTTAAGTTAGCTTAAGAGGGGTAGGCTATATAAGACAATGAGTAGCGATGAATTGGAAGAAATGCATTGAGAAGATATAAGAAAAAAGTTTGTAAAAAAGAAAAAGGTACTGTACAATGAGGAATAATTATTTTAAAAGAGGAAATGAATAGAATACAGAAAGCAGGTATAGATAGGACTTTTTTGAATAATTATGAACGGAGGGAGATCTCCAAGAAGTAAAGAAGGTTTTGTTTGCAAAATACTGCAGTAAAACAAACCGTGTCCTTTCCTTTTGTGTTATTCTGTTATGTGTTTGCGTACCCTTGTGTATTTGTGTTCTTCCTGCCTTTATGTGTTTATCTGATAAGAGTTATGTTGTAGAATTTTTCTAATACTATGTTATTTACTTAGTAAAGATGTTTAGACATTGTTTGTTCTGTTTTGTTTTAATGCTCATGTGTGAAGTTAATGTTTCGTAAGTTATTCTGGTCTTTTATGTATTTACTTATGTCATAATTCCTGTAACACTGGTGTATATGTTATTTCAATTCTTTTGTAAAGCCCATATTACTACAAATGTTATCTGTATTGTTATGTTCTTTAATGATGTATTTTGTACCTTTTTTAATTGCATTCTCATGTCGTAAATTCATAATTGTATAGACACCTGTTCTTCAAATTAAGTTTCATTTCACTGCACACATTTCTGTTGGTCATAGCATACGCACAATATGTGAAAAAAAGGTCTGTTAGTGCTCGCATGTGCGTTGATAATTCAGCAAGGGACTGAGTAACAGCATTGCTGGTTCTAAGGACATACCAAGAAGTTTGTGAGTGCACAAGTGGTGGTTTATGGACTTACTATGTAGTCTGCAAGACTGTTTAATGGTAATAGTGCACCTGCACAGTCGCAACAGATGGCTGCTGGCCATCTCTACAAGGACTGCAGTGGATCTACACCTTTGGTGACTCACCAATACCATTATTTCTACAAGGACTGCAGTGGATCTGCACCTCTTAATCTCTACCAGGACTACAGTGGGTCTGCTCTGTGATTACCTACCTACCAATATTCTTCAAAACATCTACTGACTCTGCTGTGGGTTTGCTCTGTTGTGGCCCATTACATGACTGCATGTTAAGAGTCAGCACTGTCTTTCCGTTGGAAGGACAACACTACATCTTCAAGACTGCACGGAAATCAACTACTTCCATGTGCATTTTCTTTTTCTGATCAGACTTTGCGCAGTGCAATTACTACTGCGATGAATGATCAGGACTCTTTATGAGAACAATTTTTGCTTCTGACCAACAGTGTATCAATAAGTGCGTGCATTTGATATCTTTGTTATTGTAATTATGAATTTTTTTTTTCAAACCTGTATTGGTCACTGCCCAAAACAATTTGTAAAAGTTTTGTGGGGAGCATGGGGGCTATGTAAGTAGGCTATTTAGGTTTTTATGTTGGTAACGTCACATAGCGCTCTGTATTCAGATCACTGGCTGTGCTGTGTGCAGTCTGTGGCTGGTTGGCATTGTTGGAATATTCGCTATTGTAGTGTGGGGCAGTTGGATGTGAACAGCGTGTAGCGTTGCGCAGTTGGAGGTGAGCCGCCAGCAGTGGTGGATGTGGGGAGAGAGATGGCAGAATTTTGAGAGCGGACGATCTGGACGTATGTCCATCAGAAAGAGTAAATTTGTAATACTGATATATATATATGATGACTTTTGAATATTATTAGGATAAATACATTGTTTTTTCTCTATCAAATCTTTCATTTGCCTATCAGTAGTTAGTGCCTTCAGTAGTTAGAATCGTTCATTTAGCTGGCAGTATTGGCGCTCGCTGTATTGCAGTAGTTTGAGTAACGAAGGTTTTTGTGAGGTAAGTGATTCACGAAAGGTATAGGTTATTGTTAGTCAGGGCCATTCTTTTGTAGGGATTATTGAAAGTCAGATTGTGTTGCGCTAAAAATATTGTCAGTTTAGTAATGATCAGAATAAGTAAAGAGAGAAATGTCTGAGTTCGCTCAGTTTTGGTCAGCTGCTTGAAAATCAAAAAACCTACATGTTTATCAGCACAGTAATTCACTAATTTTTCTAAGGGGATGTTTCACTGTATTCGAAGAAGACTGTGGGACCAACGTCTATGCCACCGTTTTATTCGCGTTCTGGTGATGAAAATAAGATAATAAAGTGTATCTGCTGTGAAGCCATACTAAAACCGTATCATATTAGTACAGAGAATATGATACACAAGTTATCAAAATGTCTGATTCATTTATAAACACGCATCTTTCGAGAAGAAATGACCTAATTATATAGCTTTTCAAAGTATGAGTATTATACTATTAAGCACAGAATGTTTACTGTCTCAGAAGATAGAAAGAGAGTGACAGACAGCGAGTTTTGTGAGAGTGTTATGTGTCACCCTGCATGTTTCCTGCTCTTGTGTTTAACTGTGCCTAATGTTATGATACTCTAGCTATCAGTGTGGTCGGCCATTACGGTGGGTGGTAGAAAAGAAGTAGGTGGAGGACAAGATGCCGGTAGCCCACCAACCAGGTGAGTTAGCCATGAGACGGTGAGTGATTGGCTGGTAGACGTCCAACATGTCGTCAATGAAACAGTATTGATAAGACACATAATTGTTAATCAGTACTACAACAGTCGTGCCGACGTCCAGAATGGGTAGCGTCCTCAGGACATAAGCCATACACCTGGTGGGGAAGGGGCTGTGGTAAACACGAAACTCGGCGGTGCCGTGCAGCCAAGGAAGCAATGACGACAATGGCGACGGCACTAGCAAGCTGGCGACCTATTGCGTCAGCCCTCCAGCCTAGAGAATGCCAAGTAGCCCTGGATGAGGCGCCCGAGACCTTGACGTGGTCCAATGTAGAAGAGGCAGCTCACCACACAAGTGTCTGGCCACACAAGCAAAGGCAGGCAGCCTGGAGTTTGCGTGCCCAAGCGGCGGCGGATGAGAGGCTGCGCGGACGAGAGCCAGTTACATCCAGGGTGGAAGGCTGGCAGAGAATGAAGTAGTCCGCCAGTTACAAGGTAATTCCACAGAACTAGACTTGGTATCAGAGGCATGCAGCAGCTAGCAGCGGCAGAGTGTGGAGAGGGCTGCTCATTGAGCCCTGTGACCTCAGGGATGCATAGACTTTAAGACTCGTTAAGTCGTAGGCTCGGGGACCGACGTAGGTCCTTACTCAGGACTGGTCGCCATTGGTCTGTGATATCTTTCACTAACAATTACAAGTACTTATATGGTCTTCACCCCTCCCTTGTTTTACTAAGACACCGGTTTCTGTCACAAAACCAAATACATAATTTGGTCACAATTATAGTGGCTGTTACAAAATGGATTCCCATTCTGCAAATATGCATTGACGTCAGCTGTTTGCGGCACATGAAAATTTGCGTCAGACCGAGACTCGAAATCAGACTTACCGGTCATCATAAGAAGTGACCTTAATCACTTCGGCTATCTGGGCATGACTCCAGGGCCGACCCAAACTTCCATATGTCATGGAACCCACTTCCTTTACACTTGCACATTTCGCAATTCCAGCACACTAAGAGAGAAATACACTCCTGGAAATGGAAAAAAGAACACATTGACACCGGTGTGTCAGACCCACCATACTTGCTCCGGACACTGCGAGAGGGCTGTACAAGCAATGATCACACGCACGGCACAGCGGACACACCAGGAACCGCGGTGTTGGCCGTCGAATGGCGCTAGCTGCGCAGCATTTGTGCACCGCCGCCGTCAGTGTCAGCCAGTTTGCCGTGGCATACGGAGCTCCATCGCAGTCTTTAACACTGGTAGCATGCCGCGACAGCGTGGACGTGAACCGTATGTGCAGTTGACGGACTTTGAGCGAGGGCGTATAGTGGGCATGCGGGAGGCCGGGTGGACGTACCGCCGAATTGTTCAACACGTGGGGCGTGAGGTCTCCACAGTACATCGATGTTGTCGCCAGTGGTCGGCGGAAGGTGCACGTGCCCGTCGACCTGGGACCGGACCGCAGCGACGCACGGATGCACGCCAAGACCGTAGGATCCTACGCAGTGCCGTAGGGGACCGCACCGCCACTTCCCAGCAAATTAGGGACACTGTTGCTCCTGGGGTATCGGCGAGGACCATTCGCAACCGTCTCCATGAAGCTGGGCTACGGTCCCGCACACCGTTAGGCCGTCTTCCGCTCACGCCCCAACATCGTGCAGCCCGCCTCCAGTGGTGTCGCGACAGGCGTGAATGGAGGGACGAATGGAGACGTGTCGTCTTCAGCGATGAGAGTCGCTTCTGCCTTGGTGCCAATGATGGTCGTATGCGTGTTTGGCGCCGTGCAGGTGAGCGCCACAATCAGGACTGCATACGACCGAGGCACACAGGGCCAACACCCGGCATCATGGTGTGAGGAGCGATCTCCTACACTGGCCGTACACCACTGGTGATCGTCGAGGGGACACTGAATAGTGCACGGTACATCCAAACCGTCATCGAACCCATCGTTCTACCATTCCTAGACCGGCAAGGGAACTTGCTGTTCCAACAGGACAATGCACTTCCGCATGTATCCCGTGCCACCCAACGTGCTCTAGAAGGTGTAAGTCAACTACCCTGGCCAGCAAGATCTCCGGATCTGTCCCCCATTGAGCATGTTTGGGACTGGATGAAGCGTCGTCTCACGCGGTCTGCACGTCCAGCACGAACGCTGGTCCAACTGAGGCGCCAGGTGGAAATGGCATGGCAAGCCGTTCCACAGGACTACATCCAGCATCTCTACGATCGTCTCCATGGGAGAATAGCAGCCTGCATTGCTGCGAAAGGTGGATATACACTGTACTAGTGCCGACATTGTGCATGCTCTGTTGCCTGTGTCTATGTGCCTGTGGTTCTGTCAGTGTGATCGTGTGATGTATCTGACCCCAGGAATGTGTCAATAAAGTTTCCCCTTCCTGGGACAATGAATTCACGGTGTTCTTATTTCAATTTCCAGGAGTGTATTTTTATCGTCGTTTTAGCCCGTACAGGCATGGAATTTTTTTTTTTTTTTTTTTTTTTTTTTTTTTTTTTTTTTTTTTTTTTTTTGCAAATTTCGATTGATGTCAGCTGTTTGCCACACATACATACATGTCTGAAGGACGTTGTAATGTGCAGATACAGACAGTGTATAAACACAGACATTGTAACCTTCAATAACTGTAACTGTAATAAGGATGTTAATCTCATGTTGGATGACATATGACACGTGAAAAAATTTTTTTTCCCTTGCCTGTATGATGGGCAATGACCGAAACCGGTCGTAATAAATACTAAATTACAATGCAGTATTGTGTCATGCATTTCCTACGTTTTAACACTTAAGCCAGAACGAAGCCACGGCTCTGATGTGAAATAATTGGGCCACCGGCAATGCAGTGGCTCAGCCTTCCTACTGCGTCATTGATACTTCCACTCCAGCTGTGCCATGCTACGTAGCAACCGCCTGGTGTTACGTCACAGTTCTTGTTTCATCAGCAGCAGTGTCCGATGGACTAAGGTTCGGTCAGCACTGGTCAGATGCGGTTATGCTGCCTCTTGCATTAGCCATGGTGGTGTCTTTAGATTTACTCAGCTGCGCCCAATGAGTTATTTGTGGCGAATCAGTCTTTTTAAGAGTTTGATAATAGTATAGTATATCCCACAAATTTTAAATAAAATAATTCATACGTTTAGCTGGTGTACCATAATCTTTCAGGGTTCAGTTCCATCATGACACTCAGATAGAAAACCTGCTGAGTGGCTCTGGCGCGTCCAGCGTGCGCCGCCGGTGAAATATACACGCTCCCTGCAACTGTTGAGGGCGCTGCGAGCTTGTTCTCGACGGCGCCCCTCCCTACGGATCCGGGGGTTAGAATACGCCCGATGTATTCCTGCCTGTCGTAAGAGGCGATTAAAAGGAGTCTCACACGTTTCTGCCTTTATGTGATGGTACTCTGTAGGGTTTGACCTCTTTTTTCCAAATTTTTTCGAAGAGCGAGCCAATTGGGGGAGGGCGCCTAACATGTGCACCGTGTCCATCGGGCATTGAGATCTTTAGCCCACTTTCTCGTCCTCGCATTTCAGTCTCGCCCATTCTCTATCTCTTGGGCGAGGACACCTTCCTGGGTGCGTTTTCCACCAAGCACTATGCAGTGTCGTTTTCTGCGTCGACGATGAACATGGACTTCTTTGCACCTGATATCCAGCACAGTAGCCAGTCCGTTGTGGTGGGACCAACATGTATCCTGCTGTTTTTAGCCCCCTGACCACTCAAGGATCGCTCTGCTGAAGCCTGCCACGTTAACTCCCCACGTATGCCAAGGGGTAGATGCCCATCCTCCTGGGGGATCGGAACTCTCGGCAATGGCCGTCCGTCCCACCAGGTTACCTTTACTGTGGCTAGTCAGTATGAGTGCATCAGGGCAGATGACATGCGATGAAACGTAGTCCATCATCTCTTGCTGGCGGTGAAACACCAGCACTCTCTAAGCGTTCACGAGCTCAATTCAATGCACAGAAGTACAACTCCAAATCTTTCCCCTCCCTGGCCACACCATGGGACGAACGTCAGGCTAAGGATGTCAGTGGATCTTATTCATCCCAGTACCTTGTATGTTCGAGAGCTGATGGGGAATCTTTCATGACGATGAAGCCTCACTTTTTTGTTGAGCATTTAGAGGATAAGTTTGGGGAGGTGGAGGGCTTGTCCAAAATGAGATCTCGGTCAGTCTTGATCAAAACAGCATCCTCTCCCCAGTCACGGGCGTTACTCTCTTGTGACAAGATGGGGGATGTTTCTACATCTACATCTACATCCATACTCCGCAAGCCACCTGACGGTGTGTGGCGGAGGGTACCCTGAGTACCCCTATCGGTTCTCCCTTCTATTCCAGTCTAGTATTGTTCGTGGAAAGAAGGATTGTCGGTATGCCTCTGTGTGGGCTCTAATCTCTCTGATTTTATCCTCATGGTCTCTTCGCGAGATATACGTAGGAGGGAGCAATATACTGCTTGACTCTTCGGTGAAGGTATGTTCTCGAAACTTTCACAAAAGCCCGTACCGAGCTACTGAGCGTCTCTCCTGCAGAGTCTTCTACTGGAGTTTATCATCTCCGTAACGCTTTCGCGATTACTAAATGATCCTGTAACGAAGCGCGCTGCTCTCCGTTGGATCTTCTCTATCTCTTCTATCAACCCTATCTGGTATGGATCCCAGACTGCTGAGTATTCAAGCAGTGGGTGAACAAGTGTACTGTAACCTACTTCCTTTGTTTTCGGATTGCATTTCCTTAGGATTCTTCCAATGAATCTCAGTCTGACATCTGCTTTACCGACGATCAACTTTATATGATCATTCCATTTTAAATCAGTCCTATTGCGTACTCCCAGATAATTTATGGAATTAACTGCTTCCAGTTGCTGACCTGCTATTTTGTAGCTAAATGATAAGGGATCTATCTTTCTATGTATTCGCAGCACATTACACTTGACTACATTGAGATTGAATTGCCATTCCCTGCACCATGCGTCAATTCGCTGCAGATCCTCCTGCATTTCAATACAATTTTCCATTGTTACAACCTCTCTAAACACCACAGCATCATCTGCAAAAAGCCTCAGTAAAGTTCCGATGTCATCCACAAGGTCATTTATGTATATTGTGAATAGCAACGGTCCTATGACACTCCCCTGCGGCACACCTGAAATCACTCTTACTTCGGAAGACTTCTCTCCATTGAGAATGACATGCTGCGTTCTGTTATCTAGGAACTCTTCAATCCAATCACACAATTGGTCTGATAGTCCATATGCTCTTACTTTGTTCATTAAACGACTGTGGGGAACTGTATCGAACGCCTTGCGGAAGTCAAACACGGTATCTACCTGTGAACCCGTGTCTATGGCCCTCTGAATCTCGTGGACGAATAGCGCGAGCTGGGTTTCACAAGACCGTCTTTTTCGAAACCCATGCTGATTCCTACAGAGTAGATTTCTAGCCTCCAGAAAAGTCATTATACTCGAACATAATACGTGTTCCAAAATTCTACAACTGATCGACGTTAGAGATATAGGTCTATAGTTTTGCACATCTGTTCGACGTTCCTTCTTGAAAACGGGGATGATCTGTGCCCTTTGCCAATCCCTTGGAACGCTACGCTCTTCTAGAGACCTACGGTACACCGCTGCAAGAAGGGGGGCAAGTTCCTTCGCGTACTCTGTATAAAATCGAACTGGTATCCCATCAGGTCCAGCGGCCTTTCCTCTTTTGAGTGATTTTAATTGTTTCTCTATCCCTCTGTCATCTATTTCGATATCTACCATTTTGTCATCTGTGCGACAATGTAGAGAAGGAACTACAGTGCAGTCTTCCTCTGTGAAACAGCTTTGGAAAAAGACATTTAGTATTTCGGCCTTTAGTCTGTCATCCTCTGTTTCAGTACTATTTTGGTCACAGAGTGTCTGGACATTTTGTTTTGATCCACCTATAGCTTTGACATAAGACCAAAATTTCTTAGGATTTTCTGCCAAGTCAGTATATAGAACTTTACTTTCGAATTCATTGAACGCCTCTCGCATAGCCCTCCTCACACTACATTTCGATTCGCGTAATTTTTGTTTGTCTGCAAGGCTTTGGCTATGTTTATGTTTGCTGTGAAGTTCCCTTTGCTTCCGCAGCAGTTTTCTAACTTATGTAACCATCACGCTCCGTAAGAGCTTAAATATGGTCCAAGGTATCATATTTCACAGGGACCTTCTTTTGTAGTCTGACGATGAGCTGCACGCCAATTTAGAGCGGCGAGGTGTACATTTCGTCCGCCATGTCCACCGGGGTCCGAGGGACACTCAAGTTGCCACCGGTGCCTTCATCTTGACCTTCGATGGTGATACACTGCCCGAGAAGGTCAAGGTGATGATCTACCACTGTGATGTAAAGCCCTATATTCCTCCCCCGATGCAGTGCTTTATGTGCTGGAAGTTCAGTCACATGTCGAGATTGCGGACGCCTATCACATCCCAATACTCCATGTGCCCCGCCTCCCATCTGTGTCAACAGCAGACACCACCATTCGCCTTGGTTGCCAGACTGCAGGTTTCTCCAGAAAGAAAGGAAACTCATGGATTACAAGACCCTGGACAGACTGACCTACACTGAGGCTAAGAGAAAATTTGAACACCTGCATCCTGTGCGTATGACATTGCTACAACAGTTCTGGCACCATGAGCTACACCAACCCCGGTCACCTCTCATAGCTGTAAGATTACACCTGCCCCTTGATGGTGGGGGACATTTCCCTCCCTGTTGCTCCCGTACCACTTAATTTAAGAGCAACATCGGTGATGTCCGTCCCCACTTCTAAGCCAGAGAACCATAAGTCTCCTTTGGCTTCTTTCGCTAGGAAGGGGTCCCTGGGGTCACTCCATTTCCAGGTTTCTGCTAGTGGGACGGACAACACCTGCCAGTTGCTGAAGAGCTCAAAAGCAGCTGGTCATAGGGCTTCACACTCATCCTGAATCCTGGAGCCCGAGCCAGTGAAGTCTTCCCAGCTAGGGAAACCCAAGGAGCAGTGAGAGAAAACAAAATAGAAGACCCCTAAGACCAAGGAAATTGCGGTGGTACCTACACCACCGCTACCTACAAGCTCTGTGTCTGAGGATGAGGTGGAGATTCTGGTGTCCACTGAGGATCTAGATCTCGACAGACTCTCAGACACAATGGGTATAGGCTGCTCAGGCAATACGTCGGTGGCAGCAGGTGACTCTGAGGCGTAAACTGCCTCATTGAATGTTCCATGCCTTCCCAGTCTCTGGATGACGTAATCCTCCAGTGGAATTGTGGCGGATTTTTCCACCACCTGGCTGAGCTACGGCAACTGTTAATCTTTACACCTGCTCTCTGCATTGCTCTCGAGGGCACCTGGTTCTCGGCAATGCGGATGCCTGTCCTCTGCGGCTATAAGGGATATTACAGGAACCCTAGCGACTATAATCTAATGTCAGGTGGAGTTTGCGTTTATGTCCTAAACTCAGTCTGTAGAGATACTGTGCCCCTTCAAACCCCTCTTGAAGCTGTGGCTGTCAGAATAAATACGATATAGGAAATAACTAACTGTCTGCAATGTATACCTTCCTCCAGATGTTGCAGTACCCCTGAATGTATTAGCTGCACTGATTGATGAACTCCCTGAACCTTTCCTTCTTTTGGGAGATTTTAACCCCAATAAGCCGTTGTGGGGCGGCACTTTGCTAACTGGCCGGGGCAGAGATGTCGAAACTTTACTGGCTCAGTTTGACCTCTGCCTCTTAAATACTGGGGCTGCCACACGTTTCAATGTGGCTCATGGTAATTACTCGGCCATTGATTTATCAATTTATAGCCAAGAACTTCTCCTAACTATCCACTGGAGAGCACCTGACGACCCGTGTGGCAGTGACCACTTTCCCCATCTTTCTGTCACTCCCCTGGCGTCAGGTCCACGGACGCCTGCCCAGATGGGCTCTAAACAAGGTAGACTGGGAAACTTTCACCTCTGCTGTCATCGTTGAATCTCCCCCACACTGTAATATCGATATGATGGTTGAGCATATGACTACAATAATTGTTTCTGCAGCAGAAAACGCGATCCCTCTTGTGTAAGGCAGTTCCTTGGTGGTCACTGGAAGTCACTTAAGTAGTTAAGGAGCATCGGCGAGCTCTAAAGCGGCATGTGCAGCACCTTTCAATGGAGCACCTCATAGTGTTTAAACAGCTCTATGCCCACATTCGCCAACTTATCAAACAACGGAAGCAGGAGTGTTGGGAGAGATACGTCTCGACCACTGGGTGCCATACATCACCTTCCCAAGTCTGCACAAAGATCAAACGTCTTTTCGGGTACCAGACCCCAACAGGTGTTCCCAGTGTTACCATAAATGGCGTGTTATCTACCGACGCAAACGCGATTGCCGTGCACTTTGCTGAGCACTTTGCTCGAGCCTCTACGTCGGAGAATTACCCCCCGAGCCTTTTGCACTCTCAAACGGCGGCTAGAAGGGAAAGTCCTCTCATTCACTAGACGCCACAGTGACTCCTATAACTCCCCATTTATAGAGTGGGAGCTCCTCAGTGCCCTTCCACATTGCCCCGACACAGCTCCTAGCCTGATCGGATACACAGCCAGATGACTAAACATCTCTCACCTGACTACAAGCGATATATCCTCGTCATCTTCAACCGAATCTGGTGCGATAGCGCCTTTCCATCGCAGTAGCGGGAGAGCACCATCATTCCGGTGCTCAAACCCGGTAAGAAACCGGCTTGATGTGGATAGCTATCGGCCCGTCAGTCTCACCAACGTTCATTGTAAGCTGCTGGAACACATGGTGTGTCGGCGGTTGGGTTGCGTCCTGGAGTCATGTGGCTCCATGTCAAGGCGGCTTCTGCCAGGGTCGCTCTACCACAGATAATTTTGTGTCCCTCAAGTCTGCTACCTGAACAGCCTTTTCCAGACGCCATCACCTGGTTGCCGTCTTTATTGACTTACGTAAGCATACAACACGACCTGGCGACATCATATCCTTGCCATACTGTATGAGTGAGGTCTCTGGGGCCCGCACCAGATTTTTATCCAAAACTTCCTGTCGCTCCGTACGTTCCGTGTCAAAGTTGGTGCCTCCCTTAGTTCCATCCATACCCAGGAAAACTGAGTCCCACAGGGCTCTGTATTGAGTGTCTCTCTATTTTTAGTGGCCATTAACTGTCTAGCAGCAGCTGTCGGGCTCTCCGTCTCACGTTCTCTTGATGCAGACGACTTCTGCATTTCATTCTGCTGCTCCAGTACTGGTGTTGCTGAGCATCGCCTACAGGGAGCCAGCCATCCACAAGGCGCAGTCATGGGCTTTAGCCCATGGCTTCCACTTTTCCGCCATTAAGACGTGTGTCATGCGTTTGTGTCAGTCATACCGTTTATCTGAAACCAGCACTTTACGTTAATGACGATCCACTCACTGTAGTGGAGACACATCGATTCTTAGGTCTGGTTTTAGACGCTCGTTTCACTTGCCTTCCTCATCTTCACCAGCTTAAACGGAAGTGTTGGCAGCACCTCAACGCCCTCTGCTGCCTAAGCAGCACCAACTGGGGTGCAGATCGCTTTACACTGCTGCAGCTCTGCAGAGCCCTTGTTCAATCCCGTCTTGACTATGGGAGTGTGATTTAAGGTTCAGCGTCGCCATCAGCTTTGCGTTTGCTCAACTCATTGCACCATTGCGGAGTTCGACTAGCGACAGGAGTTTTTAGGACGAGTCCAGTGACATGTGTACTGGTCGAGGTTGAAGTCCCTACACTGAAGATGAGACGTGCACAACTGCTCGCCAGCTACGTTGCACACATTCATAGCTCTTCTGAACATCCTAATTATCTCTTCATTTTCCAACCACGGCAGTTCACCACCCGCATAGGCGGCCCAGGTCAGGGCTAACGATTGCGGTTCGCGTGGAATCACTTCTGTCTGACCTGGAGTCCTTCCCTTCACCATCTCTCCTCGAGGTCCACTCCTGTACACCGCCGTGGTGTAGCTGTAGGCCGAAGCTTCGCCTGGACCTTTCGTGTGGCCCTAAGGACTCTTCGCCGTCACTTCCTCTCGATTCTTGAAGTGTTCTGGGGCTCTGAAGTGGTTTACACCGACGGCTCGATGGCTGATGGTGATGTTGGCTTCGCCTTTGTCCACAGAGGCCATATTGAACAGCATTCCTTGCCCAATGGATGCAGTGTATTTACTGCAGAGCTGGTTGCCATATCTTGTGCACTTCAGAATTTCGTTCATGCGCCAAGGAATCGTTTCTTCTGTGTACTGACTGCTTGAACAGCCTACAAGCTACCGACCAGTGCTACACTCGCCATCCATTGGTGGCGTCCATCCAGGAGTCCATCTATGCCCTGGACTGGTCCCGCCATTCAGTAGTGTTTGTGTGGATCCCAGGACACGTCGGAATCCCAGGCAACGAACTTGCCAACAGGCTGGTCAAACAGGCTACGCGGAAACCGCTTCTGGAGATCGGCATCTCTGAACCTGACCTCCGTTCTGACTTACGCCGCAGTGTTTTTCGGCTTTGGGAGACGGAATGGCATAACAGTATGCGCATCAAACTGTGTGTCATTAAGGAGACTATGAATGTGTGGAAGTCTTCCATGCGGGCCTCTCGCAGGGAATCAACCGTTCTCTGCCGGCTCCGCATTGGCCATGCTTGAGCGACCCACGTTACCTCTTGCGCCATGACGACCCACCTCATTGTCGGTGCGGCGCCCGGTTGATTGCGGTTCATATTCTGGCGCACTGTCCCACTTTGACTGCCCAGCGACGAAATCTTGGGTTACCGGACTCGATGCGGCTCATTTTGCCTGACAATGCCTTATTGGCTGATTTAGATTTACGTTTTATTCATGAGGGTAGGTTTTATCATATGATTTAAGTTTTAGAGCATGTCCTTTGTCCCTATGTGTCCTCCACCCTAGTGTTTTCAGGGTGGAGGTCCAAATGGTTCAAATGGCTCTGAGCACTATCGGACTTAACTTCTGAGGTCATCAGTCCCCTATAACGTAGAACTACTTAAACCTAACTAACGTAAGAACAGCGCACACATCTATGCCCGAGGCAGGATTCAAACCTGGGACCGTAGCGGGCGCGCGGGTCCAGACTGAAGCGCCTAGAACCTCTCGGCCACCTAGGCCGTTTAGGGTGGAGGTTTTAATGTGTTACAGAGTGGCTGTCTTTTCCTTTTTCTTCTCGTGGTCGGGCAGCCACTGTAATCTGCTTTCTTGTTTTACTCTCTTCTGTCTTTAGCGTCTCTCTGTTGTTTTCTTGTCATCTTTTGTTCCTTTTAGTGTTTGTTGCCTTTGCTTCGTTCTTGTAGGTTTTTTTATTTCTTTGCGTTTTGTGTTATATGTCTCGTCTGTCTTATTCTCACACTTGTGGCATTGTTTTATTGGGAACAAGGGACTGATGGCCTCGTAGTTTTGTCCCTTACCCCCTCTTTTAAACCAACCAACCAACCAACCAATCGACGGCGCGGTGGTCCAAGCGTGGCCCTCCGGTCTAGCCATCACGAAGGAAGTATGATTTCCTATCACATTGGAGGCGAGTGGGTACAGAGTGCGAAGTGCTTCGACTTCAACTGTATTCGCCGCCAGCACGTCACTTTGGGTTGGTATATCAGTTCTGTTGGGGTTTTATGAAGAGGAGATTCATTACATAGACCAAACACATTTATTCCAGAACCCTAGGAATCCAACCTGTTGGGTGGAAATGTAACTTTGATACGGACATTTTGTAATCAGGGTTTAAGGTTTGTAGACAGTGATGCATGCCTGCGTGGGTGCTACTGACTGGTTTAAGTGTAGCTGAAGACATTGGTGTAATGACCAGATAAACGTTATGTACTTTCGCGTAAAACGCGACTAGCTGTCAAGAAATTGGAGAACTTTGTAAATCGAGCTTCTCTTTTACCAATCTATATTTAGGCCACCATCACACCATAACAGCTTACGCATAACCAGACAAAAATTTATTATGACATTTACCGAATTTCAAATAACAGGAATCGACTCGCTGTTGCACCAAACAACTTCATTTTGTTGAAAATGTCGACAAAAATAAACAAGTACCGTAAATAAAGAAACTACAACTAATAGCAGTTTACAGGCTACTGAGTATTGGGGGGGGGGGGGGGGGGGGGCACATTCTGATGGGTTTGATTTTAGAAAAGACCTATCTGGATTTGTAATTAAAATGAGTGTTCTGTAAATTGTTTTCAATGCTGTCATTGGTCTGGAATTTTTAGAGTTTCTGTTTGAATTGTGGCATTACCAACTGGATAGTGTGAGAATTAAATCTAATGCATTTCTGGTGTTGTTCTGTATTTTCTTTTAAAAACTGTGCTTTAACGTCACTATAATTTGTGTACTGTGCTGTAAATGTTTACTGGGGTCTGCTCTCATTTTGAATTGTCGTTTTTCATCTTAATGTTGATAAAAAGTTGTTACACACTCTCAACCCAGCACCGCCACACCTAAATTTCAGCATATAATCTCTCTACTGAAGATAGATCAGGGAGTGTGTAGACACATACAGATCAGAGATGGTAGGTGGATCCAGTTAACAGACGAGCAAATCAGGACGTTAAAGATGCTTGCTCTTTGCTGTTATTTTTAGTGCTATCATACCATGAGGAAGCAATTTGATGAAAGACAGTGGATGGACATGGACAATGTGTGCTCTAGTATACAGAGCAGACTATTCGCGGATTCTTCTTGCAAAAGTTCTATATCCCATAAATTTATTAAAGTTCTTCCCCTTCTTCTTCCCTACAAGTGTTAAGTCTCTTGGCCTCTTATGGTCTCATCGTGCTTTCCTGTCATCCTTTCATTGATCAGCCCAGGGATTTCACACTGTTGGACTGGTAGTGTCGCATATACTTCGAAATCATCTTTGAGAACATTCGTTTGCTGATGTTTTCTCCAATTGTTTTGGTACCTCCGTTTATTATAATGTATGATGATTCCATTTTAAGTTCTGTAAACACATCTTCATTCCTTTGTGATCCAATTTAGTATAACCAGCCGCTCTTATGTTCTTCCTGATTAGTGTGCAAGGGAGGAGAATACAAAGCGAAACTGTCATAGAGACTTGAAGGTATAATTTGTGAAGCCAGAGGAGCTGACTGACTTATCGAAGCCCCATGGCGTTACTAGGCTGTACTATCTGCCGTTAGTGCAGTTAGTGAGGTGGTGGCAATGCAACCTATTATACCACAGTGCATGAGGTTCTGAGTCAGCACCAATTGAGTGTGCCGGCCGAAGTGGCCGTGCGGTTAAAGGCGCTGCAGTCTGGAACCGCAAGACCGCTACGGTCGCAGGTTCGAATCCTGCCTCGGGCAGGATGTTTGTGATGTCCTTAGGTTAGTTAGGTTTAACTAGTTCTAAGTTCTAGGGGACTAATGACCTCAGCAGTTGAGTCCCATAGTGCTCAGAGCCATTTGAACCATTTTTGAACAAATTGAGTGTCACATGGGCCGTCACCGTGGCTATTTTGCTGCAAAGAGTACTGTAGCCTAGAATCAAGTGTAAAGTGTAGAATTTATTTTTTAATATTACAATTGTTGATATTGTTTTTCTTTTGTTGTTTTTTGGCATTGTTTGTTTTTTCTGATAGTGGTGGTTTGATGGAGAAGGGTTCCACAATGTCAGAGGCTGAGACAAAGGATGAGCAGTCAACTAGAACGTTAAAGTCGGATAACGCAGAGACATATAGGTAGCTAATTGCTATGAGAAAAGATAGGCTTCATCCAGTTTGACCACTCCTTCCGTTAGATTCAGTTGTCTCCAATTTGGTGGCTCCTTTTCGGGTCAGTCGCCGAAGGATGTGTTGTTATTTGTAGATGACCTAGTGGCAATCGCAAGACTGGCTTTCTGGACAAACTAACAATTATTACAACTCCCAAACTTTGTTTTCCAGGGGGAAAAAGGCATTTGTTAAGTATCGCGAAACGATGAGTAATTCACTTACATTAGAGCAACCAAGAGTCTGGTACAGTGCTACAAGAAGTAGACTATCTCAAGATCCTGTCGAGAACAGCTGAGTGAGCTGTCAAAGAAGTGGAACAAGTCAGCAGAAAATTTAACGGAATAAAAACAGTTAATGCAAATACGTACTAGCCGACTGAGAATGACAAAGCAAGGAAGGCGCGATATAAGGCGTCAAATGCTTTTATAAGGGGGCTGCCATCCAATATATCGAGGAGGGTACCTAGAAGGACCAGGCTACTGCCATTACAATACCTAAAGAGGTTGTTTAGATAGGCAAAGTAATAGGTGTGTGGGACAAATGAGGTGTCATCTTTACTGTTGTAAGGTGTTACAGATATGAGTATTCAGGCCACATCCAGAAGTAGTGCCGCCAACCACTATGTATGAAATGTGGCGTGGTTGGGCACCAGCATCAGAATTGTAGAAGATGAAATTGGCACACGCGGAATAATTAGTAGTTGAATACGAGCGGGAACTCTGAATCGTCTGGGTGGCGTTCCCAGTAAGATTCGATGCTACATAAACGTATGCAGAGGCGGAGTGTTACTTATTAGGCATTGTAACTCGTAGAAGGCAAAGATTTTTATTGAACACACAAGTACGCGTGTCAGCGGCCAGCGTGGGCCTCTTGGGTAAGAAGCAGTTAAATTCTTCATATTATAGGATACTTTTGGTACCGAATGACGATATGAAACCACTGGGTTCAGCTTTGTTAAGTTTTCAGGTTGGAACGGAATGGTTCCTGGAGAATGTGGAATTTGTACTTCAGTTAGGTGAGGTAAAGTGCAACCCTAGGGTTGGATTTTCTATTTAATCATCATGGTAAAATTAACCTATGGTGACGCAAAGTGGAATTTGGAGGAACATCGCCACGGCAGGGGAAACTGACGCCAGTGATGTACAATCACAAGGTTTGTCTTTCATGAAGAAGGCAAAATCACTTTGGCTCAATTTCGGTCGTAAAGTGCAAGCCATCGGGAAATTAATTTGGGTGAGTATGGGAATGAAAATCTCTGTTGACATGTTATGTATGATAGAACCACTAGAAGAGGATGGTGTGTTCGATGCTTCATTATGTTTTGTATGTAGAAAAATCATATATATACAGGAAATAGATGGTGAGAGAGTGGTCCCCATCAGTGTGGATGATTTCAGCACCAATGAATAAGGTATGGCCAAGGGGTTCTTGGTTGCTAATTTACATGTACTAGATGGAAATAATCTAGAAAGCAAATGTTGCATTCCATACAAAATTAGAGTATTTGAAGGAAGCAGAGAGGGTAGCTATGAAGAAGTTGTTGTCAGAATTTGAGGACACATTTAACGCTCATGACTTGTTGCTGATGATGCCCTTAACACAGCACATGATTCTGTCAGGAAATAAAAGACCTACATATCTAAAATTATGTGGGAGCCCATCACTTACAACTGGTTGCATGAGTTTATTAACTAGCAATTGAAAATGATATAATAGAGAGAAGTACTGGTTCCTGGGTTTTGTACCAAAAGAGCCATCATACAGGGTAGAGAAACTATAAATTGTATTGCAATTATCATTTCCTATAGTAGAACAGATGTGCATTCAGTACCTAAAAATAAAGTAACTCTGGGTAATTTAGTGTAATGTAAGTACTTCTACACAATAAATCTAAACATAGCATACCATCAACTATAAGTGATGCCAGAAGACCATCCGAAGACTGCATTTATGGTCAATTTGAGCAGCGAATGCCGTTTTGTTCGAAAAATGCACCAGCAGTCGTTGCTGGATGGCAGGTCAAGGGGTTTAATGGTGTGACAATGCATGGTAAACCTTGACGATATTATTGTGTTTTGAAGGTGTATTGAGGAACTTATGCAAAAGTTAACGGAAACTTTTAAGGGATTACATTCCACACGCCTTACCTTCAGCATTGAAATGTGCCATTTCAATTTCTCCCTAAGAAAAGTGAATTGCTTAAGGCAAATGGTTAGCCAGGAGGGGTGCAGACCAATTGCCGGCTGGTAAATGCAGTACTGGCACAAGAGATGAGTAATTAATTTCTATAATAACTGTGAAAAAATTGTGAAAGGATTTGCAGATATTTTACAGCCACTTACAAATTTTTGCACAAAAATATGAACTCCCATAATGTCAAGCCACATCTGGAAAAAAAGATGATCAATAACAAGCCCTGTGTGGATTTTTATTGATTATGAAAAGGAGTGTTCTTGTTGTGTGATGCTTCCAACAATATGGTAATACGTATTTGAGACAAGAAGTACAGGCTGAAAAGCATCCAGTAGCTTATACTTCACAACAATTACACAAGGTCAAAGTAATTACTGTACAACAGAGAAAGAAATATGAAACTTCACATATGGAACCACTTATTTCAGTGGTTATCTGTGCAGCCAACAGGTCGGGGTAGTAATGAGTCATGCAGTATTAAAATAACTGTTGGGATTGAAGGATGCTTCATGCAGACTCAGTTAAAACTACGTGTGTTTGACTTTGAAGTTGGTCATAAACCAGACAAGAAACGTGGCAGAATGGATGGATTTAGCAGGAGAGCGGCGGGGGTAGGGGGGAGGGGGGCAGGGGGGTAGGACACTTGTGGAGGGTACAAGGTACAGGCTGCTGACATGGACTGCAAGCTATTTGCAACATCGTCCAGTCACAATTCATTGTTCCCAACAGGTTGTTATGTAGGGCATGTGGGCTGGAGCCGCACTTGCTAGTAGCAGCTAAACTGCAGGAATAGCTACTGTGGGAAGCACATAACAATGTGTTATCTAGATACAAAGGCCACAGGGCAATATATCAGAGTGGCCAAATGTTACACGAAACAGGACATCGACGAGTATATAAGCAGTTGTGACTTGTGTGCCGTTTGCTCGACATACATATCTACATAACTGGAAAACACCAATAGAGAGGTTGCTAGTAGCATCCAAGCCTTCTGAGATGCTTGGAATGGATATTTTAGGCTCTTTTAGCAAAATGTCGGCAGGAAACAGCTTGTCACTATCTATTACTAATCATTTTTGCAATGTATTATAACGATTGCTAGTTCCAATCAGCGGATGACCATGGTAACACATGCAATAGTAAAGAAATGGTTTCTGAAGTTTGGTGTCCCTGAGATAACCACAGACCAAGTTACCAAGTTAGGGTAAGGTCTGATAAAGCAGTTGCATCATTTGTTACAAGTTCATAATTAAGGACTAGCCCATTGCTTCATCTATTTAATGGGAGAAAGGGATATATACATCAAACCACTGGTAAGATATTGACCTATTACATCAACAGCCACCATAACGACTTTACTTACTATATGCAGTAGCAGGAAATAATTTTAAAGTTCATGTCAGCATAGACCTTTCGCCGTACAAGGTAAGGAGATGCCTTTACGATTTGACATAGTCAAATTGAAAGTCGAGAGGAATGAGGAACCGGTTAGGTATTTCATGAGGGCTTTGAAGGAGATATGTAAATATGTGCAGAAAGCGAATAACAAGGCCTAGTCAAGTGAGCTGCAAGCAGAATGCCTTACATGTTAAGGGCTGGTTAAAACATATCTTTTTTTCCATACATGTTAAGGGAGACTACCATGGCTTCTTACAGATAGTGTATTCTAAATGTGGTTATTTTTGCTAGTTTAAGGCGTTTATTTGCACATGCATAGAGATAATTTATAATGACAGTATGTCATTCATGTAACTCATGCTTACGGTAATGATTGCTAATATACAGAGTGTTTAACTATTTGTGGTTTGTTTCCAAGAGATTTATTGAGTGCAACAAGGGTATGCTAACTGATGGGAGAGTATTTTTAGGAGACCTGATTATGGGTGTTAGGTCTTTCAAAAGAGGAGGGAGACTGATTGAATCTTCGTTTCCTTAGGTTGCATCAACACCAAAGGTGACCATGAATTGCATTCATTATTAAATTTATTTTGTCTACTGGCTTTGTATTTTCGTAAATGTGAATTTTATTACGAATGGTGATTAGCGCTAATTTCACAAGAACATTTGTTTTGTTTATTGGTAGGAGTATATTTTACCATGATTGACATGTTTAGTGTACTGCGTTGTAGATAAGTTACATGTTCTAAGTAATCTGATGTTGTGCTATAGTGCACTAATTGGGATATAGAGTATTAATGATGTAGTGATTTTGACCGATTTATGTGTGACAAGTAACAAATTTAAACGATTTACGGCTTGTCGAATATTTCATAATGGTTACGTGGATTAATGTGACTCAATATTTAGAGTTTATTTCGTTGTATATATGTCTGAAAGAGATATTGCTTATTTTGCTTACGAGGACGCTTTATCAGCGTCTGCCGTTTGTTTTGTTCTGAAGATAGTGAGTATTGGCATATTGTGACATCGAAAGGGCAAGGAACATGGTATGAGTAACAAACAGGTTATGAGTAATACCTGGCTCAGGTGGTTCAGTTCAGCGCAGATGCATGCAGCGTTCGGCTGTTTTTAGATGAAGTGGAAGAAAACGTATATCCATGTGATATCCTTGCACCACAACCGCATTTAGAGATGATGGACATCGTGATCAGTGCCAAGAGCTGCCCGCAAAATTTCTATACTCAACAACCAGTTTTGGTCCACTTGTCATCATTAGGTCCACAAAAATATTAGGCGCTATGAAATCATAGTGGTAGAATGCCTTCATTGCTAGTGTTAATGCTGACTGTTGGTGTAGCAACAATAAGTGCACTGTCTGACGCAGTTTATGACTCACGATGTAATTTACATTACTATGTTAGAACAGTGACTAATTCATGGACTTTATTTTCTTACACCTCTATCTGTTATAATTCCTAAAATGTTGCTGTAAACGCTTTTAGGAATCTGATGAAAGTCTGTGGACCGAAACTGCTTGCCAAGTAAAGGAATTTTATCAGCAGCTGTCGACAGTAATCGGACGTTCTTTAAATACTTACGAGCTGTGTGACACCACATTCTGAAAAATCTGTTTCCAGAATCAAGCGTACACAGAATCTATGCTGAGTACTAATCTGAAGTGGTTGTTGCAAGTTGTTATGAGTATGGTAGACCTAGGGGCACGATGAGGCTAGAACTGCTTTGTAGTGGATTACTGAGCAATGGTGTAACTTGTGACATGGTGGGATCAACTTTTCATCTTCCAGCTACCGTTCTGGGACTAGCATCGTGAATGTAAGACAGCCTTCATTATACTGGCCAAATACGCCATTGAAATTACTTGCTCAGAACATGACGTATTTAAATGATACCCTAGACCCTGACTTATCCATTCTCTGGACAAAATTACAGCAACAAAAGAGGGACGCATTTCTGCAGAGCAGATGCTGCAGCTCTTATTGCAGTACCATGATAAGTGCTACTGCACTGCCACAACGATGAGAGCCCCGATATCTGGCTCCTTGGGGGCTCTGACACCACCTGGTACATGGACAACCAGTGCACCCGTAGTAAACAGTGATTAGATACGTAAGGGTTTCGTTAAGGTGTCATCAGATAAACAAAGAGGACTGTTAATGAGCCGATCTACAGTCGACACCAAAGATTTGCTTCCACCTCGAGGGAACATAGTGTTGCTTCTCGCTAGGATGTGGGCGAATCGTACCATCAGTAGTTAAAAATCGTACTTGAGGAAACTCATGGAGCATCTGTCGGTGCCCTGTGCTTTGTGCCTTGCCTGAAGTGTTAGCCAGTCTTGAATAGTTTCGTTTGTTAATGAAGTCGTACCAGGTCCGATGTGTTTTGGGACCTGTACTGGGACACGGTGTACTCTGTATTCATTGCCACATTCAACTTTAAATGGGGCCAGAAAGTTTAGTGGCAGTGTGCGGTGACATTCACTGCTCAAAGTGTAAGATGTTTAGGTAAATGGAGGCCTCTGCTAAACCCTGTCTTCACAGTTGTAGATAGCAATGGAGATACTATCGAAGATAGTGCTGCCAAAGCTGAGTTATTAAACACAGCCTTCCTAAATGTCTTCACAAAAGAAGACGAAGTAAATTTTCTAGAATTCGAATCGAGAACGGATGCCAACGTGAGTAACGTCGAGTAGATGTAGTCGGAGTACTGAAGCAACTTAAATCACTTAATAAAAGCAAGTCTTCTGGTCCAGACTGCATACCAATTAGGTTCCTTTCACAGTATGCTGTTATAATAGCTCCATACTTAACAGTCACACACAACCGTTCGCTGGAAGAAAGATCCGTACCCAAAGGCTGGAAAGTTGCACAAGTCACATCTATATTCAAGAAAGGTAGTAGGAGAAATCCACTAAGTTACAGGCCCATATCATTAACGTCGATGTACAGCAGGATTTTGGGACATATATTGTGTTGGAGCATTATGAATTACCTCGAAGAAAACGGTCTACTGACAATCAGTCAACACTGATTTAGAAAATATCGTTCTTGTGAAACACAACTAGCTCTTTTCTCGCATGAAGTATTGTGTGCTATTGACTGGGGATTTCAGATTGATTCCGTATTTCTGGATTTCCGGAATGGTTTTGATACTGTATCACACAAGCGGCATGTAGTGACTGGAAGGAACACATAGTAAATGTTGTGGGGAAGGCTAACTAAAGGCTTCGTTTTATTGGGAGGACACATAGTAAATGTAACAGATCTTCTAAGCAGACTGCCTACACTACGCTTGTCCGTCCTCTTTTCGAATACTGGCGCGCGGTGTGATCCTTACCAGATAGGACTGATGGAATACATCGAAAAATTTCAAAGAAGGGCAGCACGTTTTCATTACCGTGAAATATGAGTATAATGTCACTGAAATGATACGGGATTTGGGGTGGACATCATTAAAGAAAAAGGCCTTATTCTTTCCGGAGGAATCTTCTCACGAAATTCCAATCACTAACTTTCTCCTCCGCAAAAATATTTTGTTGACGCCGACCTACATAGGGGAAACGATCACCATGATGAAATAAGGGAAATCAGAGCTCGTACGGAAAGATATAGGTGTTTGTTCTTTCCGCGCGCTATACGAGACTGGAATAATAGAGAATTGTGAAGTTGGTTCAATGAACAGTCTCCCAGGCACTTAAATGTGATTTCCAGAGTATCCGTGTAGATTTAGATATAGATGTAGCACTCACAAAGGATGGATAAGTGGCTTATGGAATCTATCTGTGGGGGCTACAGCGCTGCATTTTGAAATCGGTGAGAGTTGATTGGTTTACAGGTACATGATTTCTTGCGTTCACCGTGACATAATTATAATTGTAAGTGGTGTTCTCCCTTAACGTCCTCATCTTATACTTTAACTGTAATGAGATGTTAGAACTTGCTGCCATGTATGTTATGGACCCCATTTGTGCTCCTTGTGTAGCATTAATGGTTTTGAAAAATGAAGCTTTAGCCACAGAATATTGAAATAGAAAACATAGGAGGCAAGCCACTATGGGCTACTCACACGTGTCGAGCTGCGGTAGTATCAGCATCAGTTTTATCACCCGATATTTATTTTATACGTGACGTGACAGTTTCAATGTTTCATTTCTGATGAAGGCACTCTTAGAAGTGGCCGAAACCTTGGTCAAAAAGACTTCATTCTGCGACCGAGGGCTGTTTATTGCTTTAATTTTGCGTCATGTTTAACTAAAATTATGACGTGTTGGAAATACCTGAGAGATTTCCGGAAGGAGTACGTGAAAATCTGACGCATTCTTAAGATTTCATTCAAGTAATGTGAATCATCCGCTTTGAAGAATTAATGAATTACTGTGCTGATAAACCTCTACGTTATTTGATTTTCAAACAGCTGAGCAAAACTGAGCGTACTCAGAGATTATTCTCTTTACTTATTCTGATCAACACTAAACTGACAAACAATATTTTTAGCGCAACGCAATCTGACTTTCAAAACTCCCTACAAAAGAATGGCCCTGACTAGCAATAATCTATACCTTTCATGAGTCACTTACCTCACAAAAACCTTCGTTACTCGAACTACTGTAATACAGCAGGAGCCACTGCTGCCAGCTAAATAAAAGATTCTAACTACTGAAGGCACTAACTACTGATAGGTATAGTCAGCAAATGAAAGATTTTGATAGAGAACAAAGAATGTATTTACCTTAATAATGTTCAGAAGTCATCATATATATATATATATATATATATATATATATATATATATATATATATATCAGTTCATGATATCCAGTATTACTAATTTACTCTTTCTGGCAGACACACGTCCAGATCGTCCGCTCTTAAAATTCTGCCATCCCTCTCCTCACATCCACCACTGCTGGTGGCTCACCTCCAACTGCGCAACGCTACGCGCTGTTCACATCTAACTGCCCAACACTACAATAGCGAATATTCCAACAATGCTAACCAGCCACAGACTGCACACAACACAGTCAGTGGTTTTCATACAGAGCGCTACGTGGCGTTACCAACATAAAAACCTAAAAAGCCTACTTACAAATGTGTTCACCTAACTTCACAACAACGAAGTTTCTCTAAGGTCGAAAACTGGGTAATGTCGTTGGAAAATGCAGTCCACACAGCGACTTAATAATTTTTTCCCGCAGACGAAAGAAACATCAACAGTTAAGTCACTCGTATGTTCAATGCGGGACTTGGCAACTAGTCCAAGTGCACCTGCCGAACTGTCAATCCCAAACTACACAACTGTTTGTAAATGGTGAAACACCCTGAAGCAACGGTCTACAACACGCCGAGATAAGAGGACGTATACAACAGCGGAACCACAATAACTGAGTGATTTAAATGGCGGAGAGGCGGGTGCACACACGCCTATCAACGCCCTCTTTTGTATGACCGGACAGGTCAGTGTTACGCAACCTGCAGACAGTGCAGAGCCGTCGTATTAAGTTCCACATGTAACAAAATGCCACTGTGCCTCGCGACATCTGCATGTGAGTGCGTTCGATTGGGACAGAATTAGTGGGCTCCGGGTGGCGGTTCTGTCGTTCCGTAACATTCTGTCTAGTACAGAGCACTCTGCTTTAATGGTGATTCTATGTGGAATCAGTGGGGAGCAGCGGACCGTACACAGTGACAACAGGGCACTGGATGACACACTGTGACCACAGCGGGAAGTAACCGCCTTCTTGTCCGCTTGGTCGTAATGGACCGAACAGCTGGCGCGACATTGGAGCACTGCAACGGAACCTACAGACATCATAGACTGCAATGGGCACGTGCACAACGACACTGGCGTACTGAGTGGCAAAATACAGTTTTTTCGGACGAGTCTCGCTTCAACTTGTCTTACAGTGATGACCGCATATGGGTTTGACGCCACCACATTGAACTCAATCGCGCAGATTGTACTGTTGAGCGGCATGGCATAAAACGTCAAGTGCGATGATTTGGGGTGCCTTTTCCTATAACACGCGATCTCACCTCGGAAGTGTTGAGGGCAATCTGAACAGCTACCACTACATCAGGGAGGCGTTATGGTGCGAGGCAATGTCCCTGCATACGCCATTCCACACGCCATATTTCAGTAGGTCAACGCCCGGCCGCATGTGGCGAGGAATGTGCAAACATTCTTCGAAGAACGACTCCCCCCCCCTCGAACATGTCTGCAATACGGTCGGCCAGCATCTTGTTTGTTCAGGTCATCCTGGAACCACTGTTGATAATTTCTGGCAGTGCCTGTAATCCGCGTGGCAGATTATGCCCCAGTAGCAGATTCAGATGCTCTTTGAATCGTTACGACGGTCTCTAGCTGCTCTCATTGCAGTATGACGTGACGCTACTTCATAGTGAGTTTCCACAACCGCAGTGCATGTACAGGTCTCTAAATATAGCTATTTTTGTCTCGTCATGTCCATAACCAGGCCGGCCGCGGTGGCCGAGTGGTTCTAGGCACTTGAGTCCGGAACCGCGCTGCTGTTACGGTCGCAGGTTCGAATCTTGCCTCGGGCATGGATGTGTGTGATGTCCTTAGGTCAGTTAGGTTTAAGTAGTTCTAAGTCTAGGGGACTGATGACCTCAGATGTTAAATCCAATAGTGCTTAGAGCCATTTGAACCATTTTCTCCATGACCGGCGGAATACATTTCATTCTCCCGTCACGATTTTTTACTTTCTCCGAACAATAGTGTAATTTTGTGGACACCATTTCAGGCTGCCGTCCACTTCTGCGATCAGCGCTCTTGTCAGTGCGCTGCACTTTGTTATCCGCCCCTTGCTGCCAAGCGCCGCTGCGCGCTGTCTGTGGCGTCAGGCCTCTTACCCGTCTCTGCACCTGATCACCTGTTGAGTATAGGCAACGCCTAAAAAAAGTACACCAACTATACATCTACCTACCGCTCCACTGCAGCCCGGCACAGGATAGTGAGCTACTGACTTCCTGACCACTGACAATCCAGTCACATCTCTTACAAGGTCATCCACTCCCGTCATCTACAATAATGTCATCAGCGAATCTTATCACTGATATTCTTTCACCCTGAATTTTAATACCCCTCCCGAATTTTTCTTTTATTTCCATTATTGCTTCTTCCACGTTGAGTAGACAAAGATCTGACAAATGTCAAGGGATCGTGATTTGCTTGTCGACAGATGGCGATAATATTGCGATCACAAGGTATAACAAGACAGTGCATTGGTGGAACTGTCATTTGTACTCAGGTGCCTCATGTGACTCTCGTGAGAACTTTTCAGATGGGATTATGGCCGCACGAAGGGAATGAACGGACTCTTGGATACTGGAGCTAGATGCAAGGGACATTCCATTTCAGCAAACGTTAGGGAATTGAAAGTTCTGAGACTCACAGTGGCAAGAGTGTGGTGAGAGGTAATGCCTGAAATTTGGTAGTCTCAGCACAGACAACGTAGTGGCCGACGGCCCTCAGTTAACGACCGAGAGCAACGCCGTTTGCATAGAGTTGTCATAGCTAACAGACAAGCAACACTGCGTGAAATAACCTCCGAAATCAATGCGGGACGTACGATGACCGTATTAGGTAGGACAGTACGGAGAAATTTGGCGGTAATGGGCTATGGCTGCAGACGACCGGCGGGAATGACTTTGCTAACAGCGCCTCACCTGCGCTCGTGACCGTATCGGTTGGAGCCTAGGCGACTATAAAACCATGGCCTGGTCATATTAGCACCAATTTCAGTTGGTAAGAGCTGACGGTATGGTTTGCGTACGGCGCAAACCCACTAAATCATAAATACAAGTTGTCAACGAGGCATTGTGCAAGCTGGTAGTGTTTCCATAATGCTGTGGGTTGTGTTTACATGTAATGGGTCCTCTGGTCGATCTGAACAGATCATTGACTGGAAGTGGTTATATTCGGCTGCTTGGAGACAATTTCTAGCCATTCATGGACTTCATGTTCCCAAACGACGATGGAATTTTTATGGATGATAATGCGCCATGTCACCTGATCACAATTGTTGGCGATTGACTTGAAGAACATTTTGGATAATTCGATCGTATGATCTGGCCACCCAGATCCCCCAATATGAGTCCAATCGAACTTTTATGGGGCATAATTGAGAGGTCAAATGGTTCAAATGGCTCTGACCACTATGGGACTAAACTTCTGAGGTCATCAGTCCCCTAGAACGTAGAACTACTTAAACCTAACTAACCTAAGGATACCACAGACATCCATGCCCGAGGCAGGATTCGAACCTGCGACCGTAGCGGTCGCGTGGTTCCAGACTCAAGCGCCTAGAACCGCTTGGCCACAGCGGCCGGCAATTGAGAGGTCAGTTCGTGCACAAAATCGTGCACTATCAAAACTTTGCAATTATGGACGACTATAGAGGCAACATGACTCAGTACTTCTGCAGGTGACTTCGAACGGCTGAAGTTCTTTCATCGCCGAGTTGCTGCACTACGCCCGGAAAAAGGAGACCGACACATTATTGAGAGATATTCCATGACTTCTGTCACCTCAATGTAAGCGATTGTAATGAGTATTTGTACAGCGTGATGTATGTGTTTGGTGAAGACGAGAGAAGGGAGAGCTTAAAACCCTGTGTCAGGACACACGTCAATCCTCACAAGAAAAACAGAGAACAGAATAAACGGTGTATAAAAACACAAATACTTCTTCACTAGAGAAAGCACGTTGACGTTTATTGTGATATAGAAATGAAGAGACGTGAGCAACGAAAACAGGACACTCCACCCGGCTCTCCCTCACTTTATTACTCTGGGTAAATCCCGCCATCTCGCTATATGAGTTGCAGCTTGGAGAGTAAGTTCTTCTCTTTCCCTACCGCCCCTGCACTAAACATCATCACACAAAAGATCTCCCACAAGGTTTATGTTTTATAAGAGGTCATCATCAAATTAACTTTTCTAGGACCTGGGCAAAGACAGTTGGGAACTGTTGTAATTCTTCCGTATCCATTACGGCACTGCGGTTTACTGAACAGCTTGAAACTCAGAAAAGCTAAAAAAATCAACTTCAGCTTAGAAACGTAAAACAGCATTGTGAAATTAAACAAGGTGACGTTGTTACACAAACAAGATAATCTTTCTGTCAACAAAGAGTACTTAAAGCTGATAACACAAGAATACCACCAATACCTTAGCGCTGAATGTCGTGTTACGACTGTATAAAAGGAATTAACTCGTAATTATCTATTATTTTCTTGTTCCCACATTTGTGATCCCTTATTTGGTGGTCAACCACAATGTTATAAACGGTAATTTTTCGAGTCTCGTTCCGGCACACAGTTTTAATCTGCCAGGAAGTTTCATATCAGCGCACTCCGCTGCAGAGTGAAAATCTCATTCTAGATCTTAGAACCACTTCAGAAATTCTAATCATTTTTGTTAGTTGACTGTTAGCAGCCGTCAAGTAATTCTTAAAATGCCTATTTGACCCTCATCCGTTTATTTGAAAACCTTAAGAAACCAGTTTCGGTTTGAGACCATCATCGACGACGGATATCTATCCAAAGGAACGAACACAGATAAATGTAGTACACAATAATATGTTAAAAAATTAAAAAGAAGTACAAAACGAAGTTCATTACTTACCAGATTGAAAGAAATTCAAGTTAACACAACTCTCATGTCGTTATTTAGTAATGGATACATCTCAGGTGCTATAATATGTAATAAATTCCGGTCTATTAAGTTTCACACAGAATATTTACCGGTGCTTTCAGTACTGATATCAGTTAACAGGGAAGTGTACGCACTTATGAAAAGACTAAAGACGTACGATTATAACGATAAAGCTGAACAGTTGGTCAAAACCCTTCGCTAATTTTTTTTCATTCTATGATTCGACGTCTATCGATCATTTGTTCACAGGTGATAGCAGGAGACAGGATTAATTATCTTTGGCAAACTTCTTTGATATTTCCTCAAGTAAACAATTGTGTAAAACGAAGTTGTTGTTACGAATATAGGAAAACACCTACCCCACAGCAAGATGGTACAAAGCTCTGCATCTCCAAATGCCAAACTGTAACATAAATGTGATTCTTTAGTTTCTCCCGGCGTATTTGATAATCAAAATATCCACGGGTATGCTGCCGCTCTATAGTGTCCAACGCGCACAATATTTCAGCGATCATACATGTCGCCATCATCAGGTGAACTGACGGACTGAGCTCCTGTGAACGTGCCGGCACGGAGATCCGTACGCTATGGCTGCTCAGAGGGAACTGGGTTCGGTCGCGGCGGCGGCCGATTTAAATACCCTCTGCCCGCGGCGCGCTCCCTCCGCCGTCCGCGCCCCGCGCCACGGTCGCGTGGTGGAACAGATTGCGACGGCGTCTGAGATGACGTCGGTGTGATGGCTCTGTCCGCCGTGGTCGTCACAACTATACGTATGCTCGATTTACTCTTGATTAACCCGATCGCTGGTTCCCAAGCCTTGCTAAGATTATAGCCACAGTCACGGTTTATGAGGTCGTCATTGGTGCGAATTTCGATGGCCCCTCTAACAACGCTGTCCCAGTATCTCGACGTCTGTACCAGAATCCTCGTGCGGTCATACTCCATGGCGTGATTTTCCGACAAACAATGTTCAGCGACCGCCGACTTGCTCGGATACATCAGTCGAGTGTGCCTCTGGTGTTCACGGCATCGATCCTCGACGGTACGCATCGTCTGACCAATATACGACTTGCCACATTGACACGGAATCTGGTACACGCCGGCCTTCCTCAAACCGAGGTCATCTTTAGCGCTCCCCACCAGTGCACGAGTTTTATTTGGAGGACAAAACACAGTTCCGACCCGGTGTTTCTTCAGAATGCGGGCGATTTTCCCCGAGAGTGCGCCTGTGTATGGAATAAACGCAGTGCCTACCTCCTCCCTCGTGACTTCATCCATCTCAACAGGTTGTGCTGCAGTGGTTGGGCGGAGAGCATGTTCAATCTGCCAATCTGAGTACCCATTTTTTCGAAATACAGTTCTCAGATGTTCCAATTCCTGGGGTAGACTCTCTGTGTCAGAGATAGTGCGCGCCCTATATACTAGAGTTTTAAGTACCCCATTCCTCTGTGAAGGGTGGTGGCAGCTGTCTGCGTGCAAATACAGATCAGTGTGCGTAGTCTTCCGATACACCCCATGACCTAGGGTGCCGTCAGCCCTTCTCTTGACCAAGACGTCAAGGAAAGGTAATTTACCCTCCGTTTCAGTCTCCATAGTGAATTTGATGTTGGGGTGTATGGAGTTTAGATGTGTAAGGAAGTGGTCTTCTCATCAAACTTCTGACTAATCAGTTCTAGTGACTCTCGCAGGGGTACCCTCGTAAACAAGGAAACGACGTCAAAACTCACCATGATATCTGACCCATCCAACCTGAAGCTATCAAGGCGTTTAACAAAATCCACGGAATTACGGATGTGATGAGGACATTTACCCACATAAGGACTTAATATTCCCGTCAGGTATTTGGCCAACAAATATGTAGGTGCCCTGATGTTGCTGACAATGGGGCGTAATGGTACCCCCACTTTGTGAACCTTCGGGAGTCCGTATAGTCTAGGTGGTACCGGACCTTGGGGTAACAATTTCTTAGCTTCACCCTCCGGTAAATCTGCGTCCTTGAGAAGCGCCCTCGTCTTGTTCTCCACCTTCTTTGTAGGGTCAACGCTGATCTTCCGGTAGGAATCGTCATTTAGCAGGCTCTGCATCTTATCAGTGTGGTCCTTATGGGAGACATTAACTGTAGCATTGCCTTTGTCAGCCGGAGCCTTGAGTTTATCTCACAGGAATTACTCAAACTACATTTGCAACTGGCTAGTAAGTTCACTTCTTGTTCCTGGGATTGGATTGATGGTGTCACCTGGGTGTCAGCTGATTCCGCCAATAAGAAGGCTACGGGACGTCAAACAGCTAAGTTATCACGTCTCCTTGACAAACCATCTCTGCAGGTTCCGTGCAAGACTGTCATCAATTTGAGTGGCATGGTGTTGAGTGATGATGCGGTGTCGGGTTTGCAGAAAGGTCTCAACTTCGCTCCCACCCCCAAGTTCACTCCTGTCGCACAAATTGTTAGTGCTGTTGAACAGGTTGCAGCTCGACTTCCGTCAGAATCAGCCGAGGAAATACGTCGCGAAACTTGTCGTGCGTTGACGAAATCCAAGCCGATGAAGTCAAATATCAGCAGTAAAGAGAGGGCGGCCATTCGTGATCCGAGGGAGCGCTCTGAAATTGTTGTCTTACCGGCTGACAAAGGCAATGCTACAGTTATTGTCTCCCATAAGGACTACACTGATAAGATGCAGAGCCTGCTAAATGACGATCCCTACCGGAAGATCAGCGTTGACCCTACAAAGAAGGTGGAGAAAAAGACGAGGGCGCTTCTCAAGGACGCAGATTTACCGGAGGGT
The DNA here is from genome assembly GCF_021461395.2 of Schistocerca americana. NCBI lineage: Eukaryota > Metazoa > Arthropoda > Insecta > Orthoptera > Acrididae > Schistocerca > Schistocerca americana. The sequence continues at coordinate 955,732,574 of NC_060119.1, read as the reverse complement.
GACGCTAAGAAATTGTTACCCCAAGGTACGGTACCGCCAAGACTATATGGACTCCCGAAGGTTCACAAAGAGGGGGTACCATTACGCCCCATTGTCAGCAACATCAGGGCCCCTACATATTTGTTGGACAAATACCTGACGGGAATATTAACTCCTTATGTGGGTAAATGCCATCATCACATCCGTAATTCCGTGGATTTTGTTAAACGCCTTGATAGCTTCAGGTTGGATGGGTCAGATATCATGGTGAGTTTTGACGTCGTTTCCTTGTTTACGAGGGTGCCCCTGCGAGAGTCACTAGAATTGATTAGTCAGAAGTTTGATGAGAAGACCACTGAAGTTTTTAGGCATGTCTTGACTTCCACGTATTTTCTTTTTAATGGAGAATACTACGAACAAACGGAGGGAGTCGCCATGGGTAGCCCACTCTCACCGGTGGTAGTGAATTTGTACATGGAGAACTTCGAGGAAGAAGCCCTGTCGTCATCCGTATGGAAACCTACTTGCTTTTTCCGTTACGTGGACGACACGTTCGTCATCTGGCCACATGGTATGGATAAACTCCTTGACTTCCTTACACATCTAAACTCCATACACCCCAACATCAAATTCACTATGGAGACTGAAACGGAGGGTAAATTACCTTTCCTTGACGTCTTGGTCAAGAGAAGGGCTGACGGCACCCTAGGTCATGGGGTGTATCGGAAGACTACGCACACTGATCTGTATTTGCACGCAGACAGCTGCCACCACCCTTCACAGAGGAATGGGGTACTTAAAACTCTAGTATATAGGGCGCGCACTATCTCTGACGCAGAGAGTCTACCCCAGGAATTGGAACATCTGAGAACTGTATTTCGAAAAAATGGGTACTCAGATTGGCAGATTGAACGTGCTCTCCGCCCAACCACTGCAGCACAACCTGTTGAGATGGATGAAGTCACGAGGGAAGAGGTAGGCACTGCGTTTATTCCATACACAGGCGCACTCTCGGGGAAAATCGCCCGCATTCTGAAGAAACACCGGGTCGGAACTGTGTTTTGTCCTCCAAATAAAACTCGTGCACTGGTGGGGAGCGCTAAAGATGACCTCGGTTTGAGGAAGGCCGGCGTGTACCAGATTCCGTGTCAATGTGGCAAGTCGTATATTGGTCAGACGATGCGTACCGTCGAGGATCGATGCCGTGAACACCAGAGGCACACTCGACTGATGTATCCGAGCAAGTCGGCGGTCGCTGAACATTGTTTGTCGGAAAATCACGCCATGGAGTATGACCGCACGAGGATTCTGGTACAGACGTCGAGATACTGGGACAGCGTTGTTAGAGGGGCCATCGAAATTCGCACCAATGACGACCTCATAAACCGTGACTGTGGCTATAATCTTAGCAAGGCTTGGGAACCAGCGATCGGGTTAATCAAGAGTAAATCGAGCATACGTATAGTTGTGACGACCACGGCGGACAGAGCCATCACACCGACGTCATCTCAGACGCCGTCGCAATCTGTTCCACCGCGCGACCATGGCGCGGGGCGCGGACGGCGGAGGGAGCGCGCCGCGGGCGGAGGGTATTTAAATCGGCAGCCGCCGCGACCGAACCCAGTTCCCTCTGAGCAGCCATAGCGTACGGATCTCCGTGCCGGCACGTTCACAGGAGCTCAGTCCGTCAGTTCACCTGATGATGGCGACATGTATGATCGCCGAAATATTGTGACCGTTGGACACTACAGACCGGCAGCATACCCGTGGATATTTTGATTAGTAACATAAATATTGCACAATAATGTATGAGGCGTGTAAAATGTACAACAGTCACAACATAAACATAACGTAAATAATGTTCATAACAGAAAATAGGTTGCAAAATAAAGTCCTTAAAATAGGTGCAGATTGTCAACTACCATTCATTTACATGGGATATGTAAGAAACTAATAGAAAATTTCATCTAATTCAGGTAGGTAACTGTCTAATAGTATACGTAGTTGTAGGTATGTTGACCCAAAAAACATTACAAGGAGCGTAGACCTCCGGCTGCAGTAGACTTATCCAACAAATTTACATCATATCTAATATTATGTGTTGTGATCAATAACGTCAAAACAATGTCTGTGAGGAATAAGAGAGTCCGAAATTTACACAATGTTTAGAGCAAGTATGCGGCCACATACTGGCCTGTGTACAAGCAAGTGGCCACAATTCAATGAAATGATGCACCTAGTTATTTGACAGCATAGTTCTTATTAGAAAAATATATGCTACATTATTAATTGAGATACGAAATAACTGCACCACGGATGACAGCGGCTTACATCATACAAAAGACAACTTTGTGGCTAGAAGTTTAAAGCTGAATAAAGAAGATGAATAATCTTTTTGATAACAGTATTGTCAAGTACACGGTATAATTAATGTAAAACCGAGCGAGATGGCGCAGTAGTTAGCACACTGGACTCGCATTCTGTAGGACGACGGTTCAATCCCGCGTCCGGCCATCGTAATTTAGGTTTTCCGTGATTTCCCTAAATCGCTCCAGGCAGATGCCGGGATGGTTCCTTTGGTAGAGCACTGCCCACTTCCATCCCCGTCCTTCCCTAATCCGATGAGACTGATGACCTCGCTGTTTTGTCTCATTCCCCAAACAACTCAACTCAACCCAGTTGATGTAAAACTTTAACATTTGTGGTCATACCTCCACATATTAATCACATTTTCTCCTTGGACCTATTTCAACACATTTGCTGAAATGTGCTCCCTTGTTTTACTCCTTAATAACATTATATACGTTTGATGGTCTTCACTCTCACTATACACATTTGTTTGATTTTTGTTATTGCTTACGTCTCTGGTATATGAAAGTTGTATTGTGTTAGCTTTTTGTGTTTATTGAAATCTATGTTAAAAGAAGTTGGGGTTTTATTGCATATCTGCTGACTTGTATTCAAAAATTCCAAGATATCTGCTATGGGGCGTGGAATTGATGGCTAAGGTTTCATTTAAGGTATAAATCCACAGTAGTTCTTATTACATCATAACTTATTTTTATAAAACATAGGCCACTTTTTCTGTTATTTTACAATAATTTTGCTATTTATTTCACAATGCTGTTAAAATTTTTTTCGTCTTCACTTTCCAGACGTAAACTTTAGTCAATAAATATGCCTCTATCATCCATGATGCAGTTTCTTTGTATCTTAATGAGTAACATGCTATGTGTTTCTCTAACAGTGTGGCAATTTTCGGCACGATTGTGTTCCGGCCGCGAGTGTTAAGGTTGATTCTGGCCTCGCCAGAAATACTGGGGCGCCGAGTTGGTGGCGAGTGGCCCTCTGGCGACGAGTTTTTTGGGTGAAAATACCTACAGGCACATACATTGTTTGACAGTGTTTGGGACTAAAGCGTTACTTGTAAGGCCGTTACTAGTAACAGTTGCTTTCCAAAGGCAACAGTCGGTAGCGGCATTATTATTTCCATGAAGTAATTATGCTACTTTTGTTGGTAACGATTTAATAAAAGTGTCGCTACTTTATCACACGTAAAATGAGTGAATCTTACATTTTAATGCCGTTAGTGCATTTAATCCTGTTCATTTATCTGAAAATTATATACGCAACAACGAGCATTTACAGTCACATGACATGTAAGAAGTAAACTTCATCCAATCTCCGATTTTACATTCATTTTCACATCTCTGCAACATGGAGAAGGAAGGAGACACACGAATGCCTTGGCCAGCTTGTGATGAGTTGCTTGCAATTTTTATGTCGGACAGATAAAATGATTCTTTTCGCTGCAAATTGTGCGCCAATGGGAAAACAGTACAAAGTAGTCGTGGCTATATAGTGAATTTAAAAGATATACAAAGGTTAGTTTTTTTGCATGCTCTTAGCGTAAGCAAGTTTACATTGAGTTCAAAACATGTTTTTCAGCATTGTTCGCGGCTTGTACAAGACTTTGATAACATGTTAGCAACACAACATCTGTGGTATCGACAAGGGAACATTGTACGTAGCCTGCTACTACTAAATGCCGCTACACAGCCGTAGAGTTTGAATTTGCTCTATCTGTAGTGCTGCGTACTGTCTTTCCGTGTGTTCCTTTACAAAATGCAGTGGAAAAAGAAACAAAATTTACGAAGCAGAGGAGTACCTTTGGAATTTTCGAAGTAATAGTTATATAAATATGAAACAAAAGCCTGACTCCATACAAAAATTTCTACGTTGCTTGGAACGAGCGGCAGTGAAAGAGATGAAACAATTAAATCGCTCATTCTCAATATCGCAGCAACAACAACGGCAACAGGATTTGTTATCTGACTTCGGAAAATTTGTCGTCATTAAGTCACGTGAGCTGCCGGTCTACGAAAAGATGGTGACTAAAATATTAAAAAAACAAATACGACACTTTCTATGAAGGAGAAATGAATGTGTGTAGGAGATAGGTGTCAGTAGGAAACATGTATGGGAAAAGGGATTCGTCAGCGGAAGATTCCCTGGTCCTAAAAAATAAAGCTTATTACATGAAATCAAGTAAATATATGTTCCAATGCTATTAATATAACTTAATTACGTTACATAATTCTTCATCTAAAGCTTCGCTAACTAAAGGATCTATATGCGATACTGCTTGTTTTATATGTGGAATAAATATGCAAGGTTTTGATAGGAATTCCTGTTGCCAAAATGAACGAAGAGTAGCAACAAGTACTAGCATCACATAAATTTCTTTTCTGAAATTTGTGTATTTCTTTGAAACAACTGGCCATGTAATATTCATTAGAATGTCAAAGTCCACCAGCGACGTTCTAGTGGAGTTACGAAAACCAAAACCGTACTCCAAATTCAATTCATGCACCCTGTAATTCCCGTAACGTCTCCTATAGTACGTTCTTGTCCTCCAGTGACAACTACGCCTTATTCTTCGTCTGCTTATTTCATCGAGTACCATTAATGCAGCATCACATATAATTCATTCTCCCTCTTCACTTGCCATAGTGTAGCTCTTATTGTGAATACGCAACGTGAAATGTTTGCTGCTAGTTCAGCATAGGAGACGATGCGAATATTTACGTAGACACGTTTGTCGCAAGTTTACATGGGGACGCGAACAACGAACAATGTTGTCAACATGTTACGGAACAAAAATGGTTCAAATGGCTCTGAGCACTATGGAACTTAACTGCTGAGGTCATCAGTCCCCTAGAACTTAGAACTACTTAAACCCAACTAACCCAAGGACATCACACACATCCATGCCCGAGGCAGGATTCGAACCTGCGACCGTAGCGGTCTCGCAGTTCCAGACTGTAGCGCCTAGAACCGCTCGGCCATCCTAGCCGGCTGTTACGGAACAAGTTGCAAACAATGTTAGGAACAGAAACATATTTTAAACTAGTTTCAAACACGGGTACATATATTTAAGTAAGAATGTGATTGATACCACTGTTTTATTTAAATACACTGATGGAAAAAAAATCGCAACACCAAGAACTTATGTAGATTAATGATATTTCTGGACTACCTTTGTCTAGGTAACATGATTAAGTGGTTAACATTGCAAGATCGTACGTTAATGTAAGAGCGACATAAGTTGTTGCAAATGTGAAATGCTGGGATATGAATAACCGGTGTTATCGCCAGAATGGTGAAGGCAAACATACAAAGATGCAGGCATTATGTGGCACAGGAGCCAGATATCAATTTATGGCATGGAGTTCCATGCCTGTTGCACTCAGCAGGTCAATACAAGGACGGTTAATGCAGTTTGTGGATGGCACTGGAGTTGTCGTCCGATGATGCCTCACGTGTGTTCGACTGACGACAGATAAGCTGATGGAGTAGGCCAAGGGATGTGTCTACACACTGTAGAGCATGTTGGGATACAGTAGCGGTATGTGGGCGAGCCTTATCCTGCTGAAAAAGACAACCTGGAATGCCGTTCATCAAAGACAGCACAACAGGTCGAATCACCAGACTGACGTACAGTTTTACAGTCAGGGTACAAGGGATAACCACGAAAGTGTTCCTGCTGCCACACGAAGCTGCGCCCCAGAACATATCTCCAGGTGTCGGTGCAATAACTCAACTGGCCTCCCGGTAACCAACACGTGGCCATCACTGGCAACAAGACGGAACCATATTTCATCAGAAAGCGCAACACGTCTCCACCCCGCCCACCAATGAGCTTTCGCTTGACACCACTGTAGTCGCAAATGGCGGTGTTGTGGTCAGTGGAATGCATGCTACAGGCGTTTGGCTCGGAGCTGTCCTTGAAGTAACCGAAATGTAACAGTTCTCTGTAGCACTGTGCTCCCAACTGCTTCTCAAACTACTGCTGCAGATGCAGTACCATGCACCAGAGCCATATGCCGAACATTATGGTCTCCCCTATCGGTAGTTCCACGTGACCGTCCGGAACCAAGTCTTGTTGTGAGCGTACATTCACGTGACCACAACTGCCAGCATTCATGTACAGTGGCTACATTCCTGCCAAGTCTTTCTGCAAAATCTTATATCCCTGTTTAACGACCTCATTCAAACACAGTTGGTCCTGATAATGGTGTCATTATCGCCTTAATGGCAGTCTTCACTAACATAAACTCACCATGTCCAGTCTCAAAGGTAACTAACACTAGAGCGTATATTTATATCAAACCTGATATATACCCTCATAGTGATGCTACCAGCGCCTCTCTTATGCAATTGACGTGAAACATGATCAGACATCATCTTTCAGGTGTAGAAACCAACTTTCGTCTATGTTGCGCAACTCATTCCTGGTGTGGTGAGTTTTCGTCCAGTCACTATAGGAAATACTCTCAACATTTATAGCTATAGACACAAAAAGCTAATTTATTCAAATCTCGCTTTCGTTTACAGCAAACATCAACATTCCCTAAAACAAATTGAGGAAATCAGAGCTTAAAGCACAAAAGGCAGTACAGCAATGGCATTACTTGTTCAGCCTCAAGATAAACAAAACTTATCTCTTGGAGCAGCGCTTCAGCTTCATATGTAACCCCAACTATGGTCGATAACGCAGAAATGAACTTTTCATAGGTACTGCTGCCATTTCGCATTGGAGAGGAGCCGTCATTTAGTCATCTGGTATGTCAGGTTTTGCCAGCCTCTGACAGTTGTTTCAAGAAAAAGTACAAGCAAAAGGTTTGAGTGAGGAATTTGAAGTGAGGAAACATCAAATACAAGATTAACATGATAATGTGAATATGGTGGCAACCACCCCCAATGTATGTAGTAAAGGCAAAAGGGACTGTCGTAAATGTCTCTATCTTAGATTACATTACTTTTTATTTCATTTATTTACTTTGTCCATTTTATAGATTAATGTGGATATTAACAAAGTATCCAGTAGCTTTCTTTGTGTTTCAAGGTCTGTTCATTGATTTTTCGACTACACCACATTATTATGTTTTAGGAGCTTCATTGGCATAACTGATCACCGGCTCGATCTGGTCACATTGAAAAGAAAAACGGCACTGCTGGCAACACATTTTTAGAGTGTCATATACAAAATAATGTACATAGCACCACAGCAGACAATGGCACAAATTTTTGCAAAACTTTTAGATTGTTCCAGAGGAAAAATATTACTAATGAACAGTAATGCAAGTATATAAATATATTACAGTATATAAATGCCTTAAATATATTAGAATCAGAAAGTGTAATTGAAAGTATTAAAGAGGAGATACCACTGTCACCTCACCACTGTTCCGCAAGTCACAAGTTAGATTTGATTGCCCTGGAAGATTCTAAACATGCACTTGAAAATACAAAATTCAAAAGAGTTCAAGGAATTCCTTTGAAAAGTGCTCCAGTATTTGGAAGAAACAGAAACAATCAGTACAAGTTTCCGACCATATCAAAGCTATTTGCAGTGACTATGTGTTAACGCCTGTTATTACTGTTTGGAATTCAATGCATAACGCTGTCCAGTGCATCTGCAGATTCATGGATAGTGGAATGAAAAAACCGGAAGTCGCACGGATTTTTGTAAATGCCAAGACTTACCTTGAAGATGTTACTTTCCTGAAAGAAAACTGTGAAGTCATGCGTCCACTGCCACAGGCTATGTATTTGCTACAAGATGAACACATGTTCATGGATTCTTTCTTCCAACTGAGACTGCGTTGAAAGAAAAGCTGAATACTTTATCCACTAAACTGACACTGTGCGGATCTCTACTTGAGGCAGCCCTTCGGGGACTGAAGGAAAGGTTTGAACATGCATTTGGAAATAAAGATTTGATCCTATCTGCATGCTTCGACCCAAAATTTAAAACCAACTGGACGGATCAGCCACATGCCTGTGTAGCGGAAGGTCACACGGTGGAAGCCATCCAGCAAACCACAGGTGTAAGAGACACTGCTACGGAAGAAGTGGAAGTACTTGAGGACGGGAGAGACAAAATACGCTTACCTCATACGCTTGAACTATTTTTACTAGTTTCTTCAACAGACATAAAAATCCTCGATATGTTTCGCAGAATCAACACCGTCTTCGTGAAATGTAATATGGGCATTGCACATAGTGCAACTGGAGAGAGAGTTTTCTGTATAGGGAGCAGTGTGTTGGAAGCAATAAGGGCAAAATTGCGAGATGAGTTATCAATCTTTTGACTGGTAGAACTTGCAACCTACGTCCTCAGTTATTTGCCGAATGTATTCCAATCTCTGTGCTCCTCTTCAATTTTTACCCTGTACAGCTCCTTAAGTACCAGGAAACTTATACCCAGATGTCTTGACAAATAGTCTACTGTCCTGTCCCTTCGTCTTGTCAGTGTTTTCCACAGATTCTTTTCCTTTCTTACGTTTTCAATCCACCTGATTTTCAGCATTCTTCTGTAGCACCATATCTCAAATGCTTTGATTCTCTTCTGGTCCGATTTTTCCACAATCCATGTCTTACAATCCTCTATGCTGTGCTCCAAACCTACATTCTCAAAATTTCTTCCTCAAATTAAGGCCTATGTTTGATAGTAGCAGGCATCTCTTGGCCAAGAATGCTGTTTTTGCAAGTGCTAGACTACTCTCAAAGTACACCTTCCTCCGCCCGACATAGGTTATTTTGCGGGTTAGGTAGTAGAAGTCCTTTACTTCATCTACATCTTAATCATTGATTGTGATGTTAAACTCCTTTCTGTTCTTATTTCTACTACTTCTTATTACTTCGGTCTTTCTTCGATTCACTTTCAGCCCATATTCTGTACTCATTAGACTGTACAACCCATTCAGTAGATTCTGTACTTCTTTTTCACTTCCACTGAGAAATGCAGTGACATCAAAGAATCTTATCATTCCAGAATGAGATTTTCACTCTGCAGCGTAGTGTGCGCTGATATGAAACTTCCTAGCAGATTAAAACTGTGTGCCGGACCGAGACTCGAACTCGGGACCATTGCCTTCCGCGGGCAAGTGCTCTACCAACTTTTGTTTTCTTTTTTTTTCCTGGACCTCTTCCACTTCAGGCGTTGGCCCCTATCAACCATATCACCCCCAAAATCCTATCTAACCTAAAAAATTTTTTTAAAAAAAAGAAAATAATAAATAAAAATAAAAAAAGAACAATCTGTTGCCACCGCCACTTTCACCCTAATTTAACCTACATTTTTATTTTTTTATTATTTTTTTAAATAATATATGAAGGAACTGAATAAATCTTCTTGCCGTGACAAACTGTCCAATACCCGTGAAACAGAAGAACACGAAATCAATCAAGCACTTCTGATTTGTTTTATGTTACGGCTTCTGGCAAAATTGGTTTTCCTGAGGCACTTTGACTTGCTCTACTATAAAAATAAATAAATAAATAAATGCCAACTTAATTATAATGAAGCACAATTAGTATCGACTCGCTGTAGTGTTGTGCACCAACCAAAAAAAAATTACCGCTTCATTATGGCAAAGTGTGAAGTAAGAAATTTTGAAACAAAGCTTTGTATTTCCGACTCGTTTTAAGGTTGTGGTGCTCTTCCATTATATACTGTATGTACTCGTCTATACTCGCATGTGTATTCGTAACTGCAAAATATGCAAACTGGCCGATAATCCAAGCGTAGCTATTGTGCTTTGTTGCAGGAAAGAAATGCCGGTCTGGTTGAAGTACATCTTTAAGTGTTATAGCAGAGTCTGTCGTTCTAGTAATTATTGCGAGATTTTTTCTAGTCCAGTTCCATATGTGGAATTGGTCTCGGCAGATGAGAATGTGTGCCAAGGTATCTACAGTATGGCAATGATCGCAGTACGGACTCTGCTTCATTTTGATATTGTGCAGCTCTTCACCCGTGGGGACCTTCTCGTTTACAATGTCATACCACGTGGACACTACTTTGGAGTGGAGGATGGGATTGTTAATGTTTTTCCAGACGTTACTCCAGTTGACCGCTGGATATTTCGCTTCCATTGGGTTTTGCCTATGGTGTCTCGTGAGGTGGTAATAGGTCCTTCTGGTGTTAAGCAGCTGTGAAGTATCTTGAATATAGCTCATTTCCAGGTAGTAAGTCCGGACGTGATCGAGTTGAGCGCTGATGCGACCAACATCGACTGGGGCCTTTTTGCTCGTTGGGGCTAACCTGTTGAATAACGCTTTCCTAATTGTCGGATGGGGTGACTGCAGTATTTTGCGGATTCGGTCCATATATACGGCAGTGCATTGGTTCTTGATGTCTTTGACGCCCAAACCACCAGCGGCGCGGGTTAACACTACGCTAGGCATGGCGACTTTAAAGATGTTTCCGTTCCATATGAACCAATACGCTGCAGCTAAAAGCTTTTGCGCTGTATCCTTGGGTACTGGTAACACTGCCGCGATTGATATATTTTGCTTAGCGCATAGCTGTTAATCAATAGAGCTCTCTGTATCCGATTGAGAGTTCTAGTTTTGTATTCACGGAGAGTAGCCCTGAATATATGTAGTTTATGGTCCCAGTTGGCTACTGTCATCTCTCTTGGGTTGGCCATTAGAATCATACCTAAGTGGTTCGTCTTCTCTGTTCTTTGTAGCCATGTTCTTTGAATGGTCTCCATATGGGGTCCGACAGGTAAAATTTTCGATTTTTGTTCATTGAGTTTGGCTCCGGAAGAAGTGGCGTAAGCGTGGATTATTTGTTGAACGACTTCCATTTCTGAGTGCGTGTTAACTACTACACTGACGTCATCAGCATAAGCGTGACACACGGTTTTTGTACCCAACACCTGTAGACCTTGTAACCTGTGATGCAGGTTTAACAGTAACGGTTCTACGGCGATTGCGTGTAGTGTCATAGAAAGGGGGCAGCCTTGTCTCACTGATTGCTTGATCGGGACTGGTGAACTTAGCTGACCATTAGTTTTGATTCGACAGGAAGTTCCGACTATACATTTGCGTATGATCTGAATAAAATGAGCACTGAATCCCATCCGTTGCATTACAGTTAGTAGAAAGTGGTGGTTGATGTGGTCAAAAGCCTTATCGAAGTCTAAAAACATGAGACTAACATTGCATTTACATAGCCACGACAAATATGTTGTGTCTCTATATTCACTTTATGCATTCGACATTGATCTCCCTGGGACGGCACTCATTTGATAAGGGCCAAGTACTTTCGTCAGTACCGTCTTCAGTCTACAGTTGATGAGTCGGATGAAGATTTTATAGTCGGAATTGAGCAGTGTTAGTGGTCGAAAATCCTTCATCGTAATGCTACATGGTTTTTTGGGAATCAGGACAATCAGTCCTTCGGTAAACTGAGATGGCATCTGCACGTCTCCCAATAATTCATTGCATATTTTGCGCGGGAAGCGAGAACGCTACCGCACGACCACGAGCTGCGGACGCATGACGAACTACCAAAGAAGTTCGTCAAGATAATCTAGTCTGCTGCAATCATCTGTCACCTCATGATAGACATGATCGATAGATTTTGTGTCATAGAACGAAGAACATTAGTGAAAGTTTCTGATCAAGTGTTTGTGCCATGACGGTAACCACGTCTCTGGTCTTCTCAGAAGTGCATACACTGTCCTGTTAACTGATGTCACTATTGAGTGTACCCTGTAAGTGTCCTGTGTGGAACTTACTAGACTAGAATTTATTGGATATTAAGCATGAGATGTATCCGTCAAATAATGACGTCAGAGATATACACTATTGGCCATTAAAATCGCTACACAAAGAAGAAATGCAGATGATAAACGGGTATTCATTGGACAAATATACTAGAACCGACATGTGATTACATTTTCACGCCCTGAGAAATCAGTACCCAGAACAACCACCTCCGGCCTTGATACGCCAGGGCATTAAGTCAAACAGAGCTTGGATGCCGTGTACAGGTACAGCTGCCCATGCAGCTTCAACACGATATCACAGTTCATCATGAGTAGTGACTGGCATATTGTGACGAGCCAGTTGCTCGGCCACCATTAACCAGACGCTTTCAATTGGTGAGTAATCTGGAGAATGTGCTGGCCAGGGCAGCAGTCGAACATTTTCTGTATCCAGAAAGACCCGTACAGGACCTGCAACATGCGGTCGTTTATTATGCTGCTGAAATGTAGGGTTTCGCAGGGATCGAATGAAGGGTAGAGCCACGGGTCGTAACACATCTGAAATGTAACGTCCACTGCTCAAAGTGCCGTCAATGCGAACAAGTGATGTCCGAGACGTGTAACCAATGGCACACCATACCATCACGCTGGGTGATACGCCAGTATGGCGATGACGAATACACGCTTCCAATGTGCGTTCACCGCGATGTCGCCAAACACGAATGCGACCATCATGATGCTGTAAACAGAACCTGGATTCATCCGGAAAAAGTGTCGTTTTGCTATTCGTGCACCCAGGTTCGTCGTTGAGTACACCATCGCAGGCGCTCCTGTCTGTGATGCAATGTCAAGGGTAACTGCAACCCATGGTCTCCGAGCTGATAGTCCATGCTGCTGCAAACGTCGTCGAACCGTTCATGCTGATTGTTGTTGTCTTGGAAACGTCCCCATCTGTTGACTCAGGGGTCGAGACGTGGCTGCACGATCCGTTACAGCCATGCGGATAAGATACTTGTCATCTTGACTGCTAGTGATACGAGGCCGTTGGGATCCAGCATGGCGTTCCGTATTACCCTCCAGAACCCACCGATTCCATATTCTGCTAACAGTCATTGGATCTTGACCAACGCGAGCAGCAATGTCGCGATCCGATAAACCGCAATCGCGATAGGCTACAATCCGACCTTTATCAAAGTCGGAAACGTGGTGGCACGCATTTCTCCTCCTTACACGAGGTATTACAACAACGTTTCACCAGGCAAACTGCTGTTTGTGTATGAGAAATCAGTTGGAAACTTACCTCATGTCACCACGTTGTAGGTGTCGCCACCGGCTCCAACCTCGTGTGAATGCTCTGAAAAGCTAATCATTTACATATCACAGCATCTTCTTCCTGTCGGTTAAATTTCGCGTCTGTAGCACGTCATCTTCGTGGTGTAGCAATTTTAATGGACAGTGACGTATTTGTGTAAACTGTTTATAACCTTGTAAGTGGTCACGCTCATTTTTCATTACCTATTTGTAATTTCTTAACATATTATCGTGTATTACATTGGTCTTATATACTTGTACCTTTGGATAGATATCCGTTGATGAAAGTCTAAAACTGAACCGATTGGCGCTTAAGGTTTTCAATAAAATAAGAAAATTATCAAATAAGCATTTCATGACTTGGTAAATTGTTTGAAGCATTTCATGACTTGGTAAATTGTCCAGGCATGAGTATCTTATCTCTGTGAAGAGTGCTTGAAGAACAACGTTAGTGTTACCACACACACAGAAATTCATGGGAATAAATATTAGTCACCCCTTTTAAAAGCACGCAGGACACTATACAGCGTCATAGATGTCCAAATGGTACAAGGCAGTCATCTGACCCTCCATCACTGACGGAAATCATTGCAGTGAAGTATAGTGTACGCGCATGTCGGTTGTGTGGGAGCAGCGTAGTAAGATGGGTGGACGTGTTGACGTGTCAGAATGGCAGAAAGGTGGTATCTTGTTTGGAGTGCGTTTGACGACACCGTGTATCAAATAGGACTGGCAGGTTCTCTACAAGGAATGGTGTACGCCCGTAGGCATGTGATATAGCGTAAAAACAACGCTAGTAAACCTATGCTTACCAACAGGGACCGAGGACCACTTTCACACTTTTTCGATGACAGTCAAGTCTTTGTTAGAGGTAAAAGTGTTTATTTTTTTATAAAATCTGCCTCGCCAACAATTTGATGATTTAAAACACTGCATAGAGTTGAGAGTGTCTCAGTGGTTTTTGTAAGGTTGAAGGTCTACGATGCTCTCATTGCCTTTCGTGACCCACATTTCACACACCCAGAAGAAGATATCAGTTTGAGTTCTTTCAGTGTTCACTTTTTTCTCGGTTTATGCCTTCTCTGTTAAGTTGATAAATTGATATTAAAGGTCCAGTCTTGTAAACTCGAGGGGCCTGAGAAGGACCTCTTGGGGTATCTTTCCTCCGTCGACTCTGCCCGAGGGCCGAAGAGCAGCAAACAGTAAATCACGTAAAATTAGACCGTTCCCTTAGGGCATTTAAAGTCGTAAATATTTGCATCTGTTTCGCTGTCATATTACGATAAATAAATAGCCAAAAATCCGACTAAGTTAAAATTCATAATTCAGCCATAGAGCCTATGGTTATGATATGATTCATCGTCTGTGATGACTCTTTTCTTGCGGACGGTGTTCCCATCAACAGTCGGAATCATTAATTGTTCCTGCAAACGTGCCGGCGATTGATGAAATATCAGAAGTTGTCGTAGTGCATTCGTGGTGGTACGCATTTCTCCTCCGTACACGAGGTATCACAACAACGGTTCACCAGGCAAACTGCTGTTTGTGTGTGAGAAATCAGTTGGAAACTTTCCTCATGTCACCACGTTGTAGAGGCCTGTGTTCTGCAGAAGTAGGCGCTGGAGATTTCCGGTGTAGTCTTGTTTGGTGGCAATTATTTTCCCCACGTGTGAGTTGTTAGGCGCGCCGTCGAGTGCTGGGGGAAGGTGGTCGGAAGACAAATGGGACGAAAGTACAGCGAGGTGTGTGCCACAACAGGCTCAGCAGACTATGAGGGTACTCAGCCGTGGCAGTTGAAGCAGGCACGTCCCCAGGCAATTTGCGCAACACCGCGGCGCTAAGAAAGTTTCGATGTGAACAACTGAAGTCCACTGTTTTAGCCTTGAAGGTAAAATATTTTGAGTCAGGACGCTTCATATTTTTAACTTTTTCAGCGCTATATGTTTCGATTCATCCGCGGCAGCCTCTTCAGGACTCCTAGATGGTCTTTCCTTTAGATATGGTCTGTAAGATATCCTGTTCAAGTCAACAGACTAATATATCAAGTAGATGAAAACATGGTTACAACACTTCCGAAAAGTATTCGACACTGAACCACACTGCCTGCTGACGGCCAACACACGGTAAATTGGAGTATCTTAAATCATTTTCAAGTTACTGGAAACAGCACGCTATATTTGAAAGCCAATTTTCGGGAAAAACGAAAGTAAAAAATCAAGGAATGTTTCTCAAAAATCGTGAAATGACTGTTAATGTTCACATTGTACGTAAACGGTTCATCTACAGGATAATTGTACTTTTAGTCCTTCGCAGAGAGTGCTGTTGTGTGTAGGATGGTATCATTGTTGAATAACTGAAAGCATGTAAAGAACGACATAGGCAACGTGCTATACTGATAGGATGCGGAATGTGTTCCTCGCTAAATAAAAACATAAAAAGAGAGAAATAACATGGTAATAAACGCTTACATCATTAGTAGAAAACATATGGGATTCGTCAGATAGTTTAAATGAACAAGGCTGTAATAGATATCAATGTAAAATGCAAATAAAAATATAAATCAGAGTATCAAATGGAAACAACGCACGTTTTTTCGGAGGATTATGAATAAGAGGTAAACATGAGTTAATGACATTTCATTCAAGATGTTGGTGCAACGCGGTTCGCTGCACCAGTAGTTATGTTTACAAGTCGAGCGGGTGAGAGACGTTGAAGAACTTCAGAGCACCAAGAGAAACGCCTATTTACGAAACAAATTAGCAAATATTATGAGGGAACACAAACGGGAATAGTTGCAAGAGAGATTACGTTGTAGCCTAATCCTTCTGACTACATTTAAAGAACCAATTCCCGGTGGAGAATGTATCATAATTCTACTGCATCTCTCGGTTATCTCGCACAGTGAACGTGGAAAGAATATAAGTCACATTACGTTGCGTGCTGTGTTATACATTGAACGTTTTCTTGTTCAGTATGGGAACGGATTAGAAAAGGAAGCGGGTGAAATTGTTATAAATTGTCTTCTACCATGCACTGTATAATGACGCGGAGAGTATATACGTTGATGCAGTGGAGTTGCTACTACCTATATATGGCTATTATCATTTGTTATTACTAGACTTGTAACATTACATCATTTTTTTTAAAAAAAGAAATCAGAAAACAAGTAAACCTCCTGAGAGTGCTGCACGAAAAGCTCCATTTCTGAACGTTACATGTGACCACATATACAGGGCTGTCAGAAACGGTCAGAAAACCTTATATAGGTGTTGTACCATAGCTTGTGATGAGAAATAATCGTCAAAAATATTCGGGGGCGTTGTGCCATATCGAAGTCAATTAGCACTGTAGTTAGCCAATCAGGCGTTTTGCGCGAATGATGACGTTGAAAATTTGTGCCGGACCGGGACTTGCACCTGGGTTTCGGCTACCCATGCACGCTTCGCGGCCAGACCCTGCTTCCATGTTTCATTAACTTGCACTCGTACATTTACTGTAATTCCCTTACAGAGGAGATCTTTAATCTAAAGTCGTTAGCCAGGTATCGGCGGGTAAATACGATATTACACTCCATGCGTGCCCGACGGAACATTGCATAGCATTTCTACTAAAACAGGCGCTGCAATATCGTATAGGTAATAGTCTCTCCAACAGTTTAGATTCCGCTTAGGATCTCTTCCAGTATAGACCACATATCTTGCTAATGCGTAGTGTGGGTTGCCAGCTAATTAGGGGCTTTCAATAAGTACGTTTCAGTGTGCTTGGAACAACTTAACTGTCATGAATACTATCTTACACATATAATAAGGACGAAAGTTTGTGAGCATGTGTGCTAGTATGTTCATTACACTCTCATGCTTGACGGATTTTGATGAAATTTGGAATGAAGATAGTTAATACCCTGAATGAACACATAGGCTACCTTACGTACGGGATGTCGAAGGGATGGGAGTGGGAGTGAAAAAGAAGTGTGCCTACGACGCGCGAGTACCCATACTTCATTCAACCAGTATTTGCGAATGAGAGCTCATAGCGACATGCAACAAACTTCACGTATAACGTCAAAGCTTTAAGGAACTTCTTCTCGCTGAAAGGAAAAAGTGTCGCATGAAGCAGGACGTTTTAATTTATTATTTTTTTCTACTAACTGTATTCGAGAAATATTTTTGCCGAGAATATTTACATATACCACCGAATGTAGCAGCAAAATTATATCGCAGTACGACACATAGCTCAAGAGATATAACGTCATAAACCCATGGAACAATTTCAAAGAAACTTAGTTATAATCTTGAACGTAAGGCTGTGGGGGTAAGAATCATCAGCCTATTTTGGGGTGGTGATGATAGAGAAGGGCAAGAAGGAGACGGAGAGAGAGGAGGATGGAAGAGAAGGACACTGATAAAAGGTTAGGAGGATGAGAACAGAGAGAGAGGGGGGACATGATTTGATGGACACGGAGAGGAGTGGAGGAAATGGACAAAGAAAGGGACGTAAAGGAGACAGACAGGAAGAGAGAAGGAGATAAACAGAAAAAGGATGAGATGGACAGAAAGAGGGAAAGGAAGAAATGGACAGAAAGAGAGAGAGACGCAGGAGGAGATGGGCATGGAGTGGGGTGTGGAGGAGGTGGACAGAGAGACGGGGTGGAAGAGACGTACAGAAAGGGGGGTCAGGCAGAGAGAGAGTGCAGGAGAAGATGGACTAAAAGAAGACTGCAATAAATAAGAACCCGGGCAACGCTTTGTGCTCAACTGTCTCTACCAATAAATAGATAACAAACCTCAGAACGTCGTTCGCATTAAAGTATTGCAGTACATTTCTGGCTCGTCACATACAGAGAGAGAGTTATGATCTTTCCCGTGCTAAGGATCTTGCAAACAGTCTTGATATTATTTACTGCCTTTTCTGACGCATCTCGTAATTCGCTATTCGGACGCGTAAAAATGTTTTCCGCAAAGTAAACGAATGAATCGTGGCATGAGTCCAACAGCTTTTTCCATCGTCCCAAAATTTGGTGTTTTTTCCGTTGTGGCGTCGTTCTCTAGGCCGCAAATGGCTGCACCGCTTTTCCAAAAGATAACTTTTGTGATGATGTATATAATTGGTTAGTGAGTTTCGTTTCAGCATTAACAATTTTTTAGGAATTGCTGTTTAACTGCGGGTAGCTCCGCGGGGCGCAGCCAGTACACAGTAAAGTGGACTGTGTTTTACTAAACCAATGGAAAGGAAAATTGAAGGTGTATTATACGACATCCGGTTTGACTTTAGGAAAGTTAAAGGCACCATACGACAGTTTCAAGTTTGCGCTTCATAGCGAAAGCACGAATTGAAAAATATCATGACACGTACATAGAATTTGTTGACCTACACAAATCTTTCGACCATATAAAATGGTTTAAGATACACCAAGTTCTCAGGAAAATAGATGAAGGCTACAGGGAAAAACGGGTAATACCCAGTATGTACAAAATCCAAGCTGGAACAATAAGAATGGAAGACCAATAACGAAGTCCTCGGATTAGAAATCGTACTGTCTGTTGTCAATCTATATAACGAAGAAGCCGTTCCGTGAATAAAAGGAAGGTTCAGGACTGAGATGAAAATTCAGCGAGAAAGGGCATTAACGATAACGTTCGCTGAAGACATTTTTATCGTCAGTGAAAGTGGGGAAGAACTGGAGGACTTGTTTAATGGAATTAACGGTCCAGTGAGCACACCTTTGGACTGAGAATAAAGTGAAGAAAAAAGGAAGTAGGTTAACAATAAAATTAGCATCAAAATTAGGGACTGCGAAGTAGACAAGGTAAAGAAATTCTGCTACCATTGAAGCATAGTAGGACGTGATGGTCGAGCTAGGAGTACCTCGTACAAAAAAAGGAGACTAGAATAGGCAAACAAAAGATTTCTGAGCAAAATAAGTCTGTCAGTATCAAACATCAGCTTAACGTGGGGAACAAATTTCTGATAACATATGTTTGGAATATAACACTGAAAGTGAAAGAAATATTGACTGAGGGGAAACCGGGACAAAGAGAATCGAAGTAATTGAGATGTGGTACTACAGAAGGATGATCAAAATTATGTAGGTTGATAAGATAATAAATGAGATTCTCCACAGAATGGGCGAAGGAAGGAATGTGCAGAATGCCCGGCAAGAAAAAAAGGCCCGAATGATAGGACATTACATGGGACGTCTAGGAATAGAATAGCTTCTGTAGTAACGGAGGGAGTCTTAGAAGGTAAAAATTGCAGGGAAAGACGCAAATTAAGATTTTTTTCTTTTGGAGTGGGGGGGGGGGGGGCGTCGGTCTTCTGACTGGTTTGATGTAGTCCGCCACGAATTACAGTCCTGCGCCAACCTCTTCGTCTCCGAGTAGCACTTGCAACCTCCGTCCTCGATTATATGCTGGATGTATTCCTATCTCTGTCTTCCTCTACTGATTTAAGCTCTATAGCTCCCTCTAGTGCCATTAAAGTCATCCCCTGATGTCTTAACTGATGTCCTATCGTTCTGACCTTTCTCCTTGTCAGTGTTTTCCACTTATTCCTTTTCACTCCGAATCAGCGCAGAACCACCTCATTTCTCATTTTATCAATCCACCTATTTTCAACATTCGACTGTAGCATCAAATCTCAAATTCTTCGATTCTCTTCTGTTCCGGTTTTCTCACAATCCATGTTTGACTGCCATACAACGCTGTGCTCCAAATCTTCATTCTCAGAAATTTCTTCCTCAGATTAAGGCCTTTGTTCGTTACTAGTAGACTTCTCTTCACCAGGAATGCTCTTTTTGCCTGCATTAGTTTGCTTTTGTTGTTATCCTGGCTCCGTCGGTCATTGCTTATTTTGCTGCCTAGGTAGTAGAATTCATTAACTTCATCTATTTCGTGATCATCAACTCTATGTTAAGTTTCTCTCTGCTCTCATTTCTGCCATTTCTCATTGTTTTCGCCTTTCTTCGATTTACTCTCAATCCGTGTTCTGTACTCATTAGAATGTTCATTCCAATCAGGAGACCATGTATAATTTCTTCACTTCCACTCAGGATAGCAATGTCATCAGGAATCGTACCATTGATATCCTTTCACCTTGAATTTTAATTCACTCCTGAATCTTTCTTTTACTTCCATCAATGCTTCTCCGATGCACAAATTAAACAGTACCGGCCAAAGACCTTTTTAATCCGAACACTTCGTTCTTGGACGTCCACTCTTATTATTCCCTCTTCGCTCTTGTACATAATGTATAGTACTCGTCTCTCCCTATAGCTTACCCCAATTTTTCTCAGAATTTCAAACATTTTGCACCATTTTACATTTTCGAACGGTGTTCCCAGGTCGACAAATCCTATGAACGTGTCTACATTGATCTTTAATCTTGCTTCCATTATCACCCGCAACGCCAGAATTGCCTCACTGGTGCCATTACCTTTCCTAAGCACAAACTGATCGTCGTCTAATACATTCTCAGTTTCCTTTTCCATTCTTCTCTATAATATTTTTGTCAGCAGCCTGTGTACATGAGCTATTAAGCTGATTGTGCGATAATTCTCGCACTTCTCAGCTCTTCCAGTCTTTGGAATTGTGTGGATGACATTTTTCCGGAAGTCAGATGATATGTCATCAGATTTATACATCCTACACACCATCGTCGTAATCGTTTTGTTGCCATATCCCCCAATGATTTTAGAAATTCTGATGGAATGTTATTGATTCCTTCAGCCTTATTTGATCTTAAGTTTTCCAAAGCTCTCTTAAATACTGATTCTAGTACTGGATCCCGTATCTCTTCTGAATCGACTCCAATTTCTTCTTCTATCACATTAGCCAAATCTTCCCCGTCGTAGAGGCCTTCAATGCACTCTTTCCCCCTATACGCTCTCTCCCCTGCATTTAACAGTGGGATTTCCGTTGCACTCTTAATGTTACCACTCTTGCTTTTAAGCTGAGTCAGTTCAAATGGTTCAAATGGCTCTGAGCACTATGGGACTCAACTGCTGTGGTCATCAGTCCCCTAGAACTTACAACTACTTAAACCTAACTAACCTAAGGACATCACACACATCCATTCCCGAGGCAGGACTCGAACCTGCGACCGTAGCAGTCGCACGGTTTCGGACTGCGCGCCTAGTACCGCGAGACCACCGCGGCCGGCGCTGAGTCAGTCCTTCCGACAATCATTTTTTTTCGGTTTCTTCACATTTTTAATGCAGCCATTTCGTCTTACCTTCCCTGAACTTCCTGTTTACTTCACTCGCCAGCAGCTTGACTTTCTGTATTCCTGAGTTTCCCTGAATATTTTTCTACTTCCTTCTTTCATCGATCAACTGAAATATTTTTTCTGTTACCCATGGTTTCTTTGCAGTACCTTCTTTGTACCTATGTTTGGAGCTCGGTGCATCAAAAAAAGTCTTAGTAACAATTACATTTGTGTTTTCCTTCGAACAAAGAAAATGCCGTTGACGAGCATCGAATTTCTCCCGAAATCGGTGTTACGTCAGACGAAAATAAAACCACGGTCATATTTTTACCATTGATCAAATAATCGGGTGAGATGGGCGACATCGGTCGTCGGCAGACGGGCCAGTTGTCGGCTGCACTGTGACTGTGTCCTTAACTATCATTCGTAAAGCAAACTTTGGCTTGTGTACACCTCTTTACAGTCTTCTCTGCACTATGAAGCGGTTCATGGTTAGTGACAGATATCGAGACATCAGTTGTCCATCAACTGGTGAATGGTGAAGGCCATATTCCAAAGGTGAAAAACAGAAGGTATTGGTGAGAGTTTACTGTCTGTTGCTAGTGTTCACGAAAGCTACAGTCAGCGATGAAGACCTTCCGGAGTGGGTAATTAGCTTCTGACAGCATGAAGCCTAACAAGTTAAAAAGATATTTTGAAATATTCGTAAATGAATGGCAAAAATAAAAGAAAATTGTGAGGTAAAAAAGTTTTATTGTCTACCTAGAACAACTTTGCTAAAACTTCAAATCTGATTTCTAGGGTCTTTTTGACCTCTTACAAGCTTTCGCATGTTGTTAGTGTTGTTGTTGTTGTTGTTGTGGTCTTCAGTCCGAAGACCGGTTTAATGCAGCTCTCCATGCAACTCTATCCTGTACAAGCTTCTTCATCTCCAAGTAACAAACTGCACCCTACATCCTTCTGAATCTGCTTAGTGTATTCATCTCTTGGTCTCCCTCTACGATTTCTACCCTCCGCGCTGCCCTCCAATACTAAATTGGTGATCCCTTGATGCCTCAGAACATGTCCTACCAACCAATCCCTTCTTCTACTCAAGTTGTGCCACAAATTCCTCTTCTCCTCAATTCTATTCAGTACCTCCTCATTAGCTACATGACCTACCCATCTAATCTTCAGCACTTTTCTGTAGCACCACATTTCGAAATCTTCTATTCTCTTCTATTTATCGTCCACGTTTCACATCCATACATGGCTACACTCCATACAAATACTTTCAGAAAAGACTTAAATCATACTCGATGTTAACAAATTTCTCATCTTGAGAAACGCTTTTCTTGCCGTTGCCAATCTACATTTTATATCCTCGCTTCTTCGACTATCATCAGTTATTTTGCTTCCCAAATAGCATAACTCATCTACTACTTTAAGTGTCTCATTATCTAATCTAATTCCCGCAGCATCACCTGATTTGATTAGACTACATTCCATTTCCCCGTTTTGCTTTTGTTGATGTTCATCTTATACCCTTCTAACGGGAGACTGCCCATTCCGTTACACTCCTCTTCCAGGTTCTTTGCTCTGTCTAATAGAATTACAATGTCATCGGCGAACCTCAAAGTTTTTATCTCTTCCCCACGGATTTTAGTTCCTACTCCGAATTTTCCTTTTGTTTCCTTTACTGCTTGCTCAATCTATAGATTGAATAACATCCGGGGTAGGCTACAACCCTGTCTCACTACCTTTCCAACCACTGCTTCCCTTTCACGCCCGTCGACTCTTTACCTGTCATCTGGTTTCTGTACAAATTGTAAATAGCCCTTCGCTCCCTGTATTTTACCCCTGCCACCTTCTGAATTTGAAAGAGAGTATTCCAGTCAACATTGTCAAAAGCTTGCGGCCGTGATTTATTAAGCTGATAGTCCGATAATTTTCTCACATGTCAACAAGTGATTTCTTTGAGATTGCAATTATTATATTCAACTTGAAGTCTGAGGGTATTTCGCCTGTCTCATACAGCTTGCTCACCAGCTGGGAGATTTTTGTCATGGTTGGCTCTCCCAAGACCATCAGTAGCTCTAATGGAAGTTGTCTACTCCCGGGGCCTTGTTTCGACTTAGATCTTTCAGTGCTCTGTCGAATTCTTCACGCAGTATCATATCTCACATTTCATCTTCACTTACGTCCTCTTCCATTTCAAAAATATTGTCCTCAAGTACATCGCGCTTGTATGGACCCCTCTATAAACTCCTTCCATCTTCCTGCTTTCCCTTTTTTGCTTAGAACTGACTTTCTATCTGAGCTCTTGATATTCATACAAGTGGATCTCTTTTCTCCAAAGGTCTCTTTAATTTTCCTGTAGGCTGTATCTATCTTACCCCTAGTGATATATGCCTCTACATCCTTACATTTGTCCTCTAGCCGTCCCTGCTTAGCCATTTTGCACTTCCTGTCGATCTCATTTTTGAGACGTTTGTATTCCTTTTTGCCTGCTTCATTTACTGCATTTTTATCTTTTCTTCTTTCATCAATTAAATTCAATATCTCTTCTGTTACCCAACAATTTCTATTGCCCTCGTCTTTTTATCTACTTGATCCTCTACTGCCTTTACAATTTCATCTCTCAAAGCTACCCATTCTCCTTCCCACTGGATTTCTCTCCTTAGTTCCTGTCATTCGTTCCCTAATGCTCTCTCTTTCAGTTTATCCAGGTACCATCTCCCTAAATTACCACCTTTCTGCAGTTTCCTCAGTTTTAATCTACAGTTGACAACCAATAGATTGTGGTCAGAGTCCTCTTACAATTTAAAACTGGGTTCCTAAATCTCTGTCTTATCATTATCTGAAACCTTCCATTGTCTCCAGGCCTCTTCCACGCGTACAACCTTCTTTCATGATTCTTAAACCAAGTGTTAGCTATGATTAAGTTATGGTCTGTGCAAAATTCTACCAGGCGGCTTCCTCTTTCGTTTCTTATCCCCAGTCCATATTCACCTACTACGTTTCTTTCTCTCCCTTTTCCTACTCTCGAATTCCAGTCACCCATGACTATTAAATTTTCGTCTCCCTTCGCTATCTGAATAGATCCTTTTGTCTCATCATGCATTTCTTCAATCTCAATCAAGATTTCGCATAGGACTGCTAAATGCAAGAAACTTCACACGGTTGCACAAACTGGTTTTACCAGCAGCGATTGATAAAGTGTCGAAATTGTTTGACACATTCGCTTACCAGTGAAAGGTATTCCTATATCTAATGATACACTGTGTCTAAGTATTTTAGACATTTCTGAAGATTTACTCATGCAGCTAATCGATAAATTGCGTAACAACTGTTTTGCAATTGAAATGGATGCAGCTACTGAATACACAGATAATTTCTATTTTGGCTGAAGGCACAGTTATGGCATGATGCTGCCTTCATTTGACTGTAATAATTTTTATTTTATTGTTGTACAATCCATTTCCAAGCACAAAACTTTTTGATATATAAGTAAGGTTTTGTGCTTGAAAATGGCCTAAGGCCGAAATCTGGACTGTATAGCAGTAAAATAAAAATTATTACAGTCAGGTGGTGCCACCATTATTAAAAAAAAAACAAAATCATAATGATAGTCATTTGATTGCTTATGTTCGTTTCGTTGATGAGTTTGAGAGAAATTGCTTTTCTGTGAACCGATACTAAAAACAGCTACAGCTGGTCTGGGGTGCGATAATCTAAGACTCTCGTTCACTTTTGATGTTTCTGGAGGGTCACTGACCAGGGCTCGGTACGAGGACAATGTTATTAGACCAATTATTTTACTGTACTGCGACAGGACGGTAGTGTATTGTTCTAACAGGATAATGCTCTCCCACACACCACCCGTGATCTCAGCACTTGTCTCCAATCGAGCACGTCTCTGATGTGATGGGCGAGAAGAGACTCATGCGACTTGTCAACCAACAACTCTTACAGAGCTACGTGAAGTGAACCGGTCGAGCAAGATTGACATAACGTATCCCATGTCAGTATTCGCCATCTATACCACCGACTGAATGCCAGAATGAGCGCCTCCATTGTCGCCCATGGAGGCTACACCACGTGCTAATATGGCTGTTTCGACATGGGATGATACCTGCTACCTCAGAACCTCTTGTGTTATTGACCTGTAAACGTAATCATTTCGTGTACTCTACATGTACTCTACACAATAGATATTGGATGAATTGGAAAGCTTTGAAAGGCTGCATTTCTGTCCGGCAGTGTATATACGATTTTAACACATTTTCACAATTCACATATCTGAAACCAGGCCAAATTTGCAATTCAGTTAACCGATTTATGCTGCTTTTGTTTGTGACACATGCACTCTACGAACTTTTCCTGAAGCCACATGAGATACTTTGGGGTTAACACTTTGAGAAGTTACAAATGGATAAGCTGCTACGCACCTCCCCAACCAGAGACAACTCTTGCTCATTGGCAACATTGCATCTCTGAGGGTAGGGGCTCACGGGAGATAATTTACACAAATACCATTTATACCAACTACCGGAGTCCAATAATGCGTACAGATATTCCTCTCTGAAACGGGACCAAACATAAGGGATGTACGATCCTGTCGCAGCATGGATACGTGCACACCAAGGGGTTAACCTTCTCCGACACGTACAAGTCCTCCGCCTCCATGGAACCAGCTGTTGGGCCTCGGGGTCCTCAAAACCGGACACTCGCATACAAGGTGGTCGCTACCGCCACAGTGAAAACAATGCTTGCACTCGAGTGAATCAAATCTGAGAGGGCGTTTGTCACTCCTGGAAACTGAAGCCACACCTACCCCGTGCTTCTCATCAGAAAAGGTGAAGGCCTCAATAGTGCCTAATAGTTCATGCAGTTCATCAAAGTTGGTAGGACGGCGAGAAAACATAAAACGTGGTCAATCCTCTGGGTGCATGCTCTCTAAGATATTAGAAATGCTATCGGACTCGGTAACGGACATACCAAGGGCTAATACGGCCATGCGACCTCGTTCCACATAATGCTTCTGAGGATGCCTGTACCTGCCAACACTTCCGCTCAAGCTCGTTGACCATACGCGCCGACAGCCTTCTGCCTATAGTATGAGCTCAGAGCTGCCCTATAGAATCCTGACGTTTCAGGTTTCCAAAATCAAGGTACCCAGCGTCCCTTTAGCTAAATGATAAAGCAACAACACGATCGCGTGGTGCAGTATGCGTAAGGCATCAGCATGAGACCTAAACCGCACAAGAAGCCACAAGATGTGCTGCATTTGATTTAAACTA
Source organism: Schistocerca americana (assembly GCF_021461395.2). NCBI lineage: Eukaryota > Metazoa > Arthropoda > Insecta > Orthoptera > Acrididae > Schistocerca > Schistocerca americana. The sequence continues at coordinate 955,705,735 of NC_060119.1, read as the reverse complement.
TAACAGACAATCCTGAAACGCCGATCAGGAAGCACATAATCGGATTGGGTAGCTTAGCAAAGTGATCAGAGGTCAAACCGGCTAGACTTCTGGCCTCAGAGCGCTTATTGTCGAGATGATTACGGCTTAAAATTTCCGGCCCTGAGCCTACATCCTCGCTTTCTAAACCCCTGCATGCCGCCCTAACCTACAACTCCCTTGCTTGATCCCTCAACTGCTTAAATAACAGGGATAAACCAAGGACTTTCAGTTTCTCGTAATCGTTAAGCCTTATCAACCTGTACCCCCTGTTTTGATATGACGTACCCCAAGAAATAAATGTGGGAATGAGCTAAACCAACTTGCTATGGTTCCACAGTAATACCCAGCTCTGTTAAATACTGTAATACCTGACTTACATGATCCAAATGTTCTTCTAACAAAGCTCTATGAACGATACTCTCATCTAAATTCAAAATTATGATACACAAATTTTAATTTTGAGCCACCAAATACAGAATCCAACGATTGTGAAAGCACAACCGCTTCTGTTGTCAACCCGAAGGGCACCCTTTGAAACTCATAAAGATTCCAATCTGTACAAAATGCTGTGGCTGCCTTGGAATCTTTAGTCAAGGGTATTTGATAATATTTCTAGTTTGGATATAAAACAGGTATACAAATCATAAGACGGGACTGACTGTGAAATTACCTTATTATTCAACTGTCTATAATCAAATTCTGCTCTAAACTCCTGCCCCTTCACACCCCTCCCTTAGCACCCTCCTGGTTTCGAATACAGGTGAAGCATAGGGGGAATTACATGGCCATATTACTCCTTTTTCTCATAATTGGTGTACAATCTTTCCCAATTTCTTCGTTTTAAGGGGAGAGAAACTACATGGCATTTGTTTGACTGGTTCCTGATCCATCGGTTGTATTTAATATTAAATTCTATTATTCATACTCAACCTCTCACTATATTAAACTAGTAACTCATCAAACTCTTTCAGTTGCTGCAGTAATAGTTGCCCTACAGCCACCTGCTCCGATATCACGTTCTGGGCTATCTGTATGTTATGAATCCCATTATTTGTGGTAAGGGTGCAATATATACATCTTTCCTGGATGAAATTTAAATGAAAATTGTCTTATTGCCAAATTACAACTCAGTCCCCACTTTTGCGTCAACTAGTAACCCAATATTAATTCATTAATAAATTATCACCACCAAAGATATTTTCCCGAAACATTCCTGTATATTAATTTGTGCAAAATCTCTCCCATTTTTTTATCTCCGAACCACCTGCTACCTCACACCTCGTTCTGACTTTACATAGGTCTCGTAGCATACACACTCGAACATCCGCATTATACAATTGTGCTCCCATTATAGAAATGGAGCTACGAGAGTCAGTCAGTGCACAAACCGATTCCTCCCTGATCCAAGGCCATGAAAAAGGCGGTATCTTATTCTTATTCGCTTCGATTTTATTACACTGTCTGACCAGTAATAGGGGTGTTGCTTTTCTTAGCCCATTTTCCTATTCATAATTCCAATCTACCTCCTTGGCTCATCTCTAGACAATCACGCGCCGTATGCCCTCTCTTACATCTGAAACACCTCGTAGTCCCCCCTCACTCAGTATCGTTCAACTGCCTTCCTATTTCTTTATACTGAACTGTCTTGGGTACTCTAGGTTGATCCGCCATTCTAACACTTTAAATTTCTGTGCAGACTATGTTCTAAGTTTCTGTAAGACTATGGTCTTCGCCGGCCGGAGTGGCCGAGAAGCTCTAGGCGCCACAGTCTGGAACCGCGCGACCACTATGGTCGCAGGTTCGAATCCTGCCTCTGGCATGTATGTGTGTGATGTCCTTAGGTTAGTTAGGTTTAATTAGTTCTAAGTTCTAGGGGACTGATGACCCCAGAAGTTAAGTCCCATAGTGCCCAGAGCCATTCTTGAACTATGGTCTTCCCAGAACTATTCTGGATCTATCTTGTCGTTTGATGCTTTCTAAAATATGTTGCAATAATTCCACTTGTTCCACCTTCATGTACAATGCCTTAGCCCACGTACTAATTTTACATACATAATTAGATAAGGTCTCATCTTTTTCCTGAACCCAAGAATAGTAAATGTGAACGAAGTTATACATCCTTGGTAGATACTTCCTACTAACCATTTCATGTCTTCCCTCTAAACAAATTACTAAGTGTCCCATTATTCCCATGTTCTTCTGTCAGAACGCTTTATGAAGCTTTTACCTCGCTTTTCAATTTTGATGCTGACCTGTAAAGCGTACACAGGTTGTTAAAGTTCCCTCGAAGAAACGACTTGCAAACATCTGCCATCAGAAGCCGGTAGAAGACGTGGGCAACTTCGGCGTATATTCTTTGCGCCACTTCGCTTCCTCCCCGCGGCGGCGCCATCTCATTTGCTGTAACGAGGCGTCTGGGCCGAGGGCAACGTGCTCCTGGGCTGCGTTTCGCGTTGTGAGCTTTCTGGGCTATTATTTCGAACGAGCAAATCAACTGCGTGCTCACTGAGGTCCTGTCTATAGCAATAACAGCGACTGGCCAATTACAGGAGCAGTAGAGCCATGCCAGTTTTATCCCACTGATTTATTACCTTTATGTAGAGAAACGCCACCTGTCACTTTCAAGGACACCTCACCAGCCATCTCCTGCACCAGTTCAGGACCAATGGGTCCATTGCGTCCCTTGTGTAAACAAACAGGCTTCTTTGCCTAGCTTCCTCATGTAAACTTCCAGCTCACTTTTGTTCTTATGTTTATGCAAGTCTAATTCATGACAAGATGCTTCTGGCATTATCTTAATTCCTTAATTACTACAATTTATGGACAAAAATGGTGACCACAATGAAAAACTGTAACTTGTGACGCAAAAAGACCACCTTCCCCTCCACAAACCAATAGTTTTCTCACCTAACACCACAGGCTGTGTTAGCCATTATCATGAGACATACGCATCACTTATGCTCTCTACATCAGTAAATCACCATGGAGTGACAGCAGTAGCAGAAGAGATCAGTCCGTATTTCCAGGTGGAATAAAAAGAGGAAGAAGACTGTCACATTCGAAAGTAAGTACAATAAATCCCTCTATCTCTCTCTCAGTGCTCATTGTTATTCCTTAAATGTGTTCTCATTTGTTACTACTGTTTACCCTACAGCACAGTGGACTCCTAATGATGCAGTGGAACAGCAATTTTTTGCAGTAGCTGTTCACCATAAGCCTACCTTAATTACGGGCTCAAGACGCACAGCACTGATTCCTGGACTTTGGATTTCAAGTGCCTACACCATCACAGCTATGAATCGATGGCCTATTTGGTTTATTGGATCAGCCTATTCCCGATTTTTTCTCACCAGCATCCGCGCCACAGTAGCAGCAGCACCACACTGACAAAATATCAGACATTAGTTGCAGCAGCAGTAAATACAAGAACTCTTCTCCCCAGACTTTGAGTTCCCACTGTCACCACCATCAGCACAGCTCATTGGGCCGTTACTGTATCATACCTCACCTATTAAACTGATGTTATTCTCTATATTGTACAATCTAAATGTGAGTGGGAGTAGATCTGTAACTTGACTTCTAATGATGAGTTCATTGCAGAGGTAGTGGTAATGTTTGAAAATCTCCAATTTAGTGGCAGGAAAGCAATGCTTTCATACTGTGAGTAATAAGAATTATGTAAGAGTTCTAGAAAGATAGTTAAAATGTTCTGTGCTCAAATCGCTGTGGTGTTACTGGGCTGCCATACAATATGTATCAGGGATTACCCAAGAATAATTAAAATATACAATGAAAATAATACCACAAAGTGCACGTTCCGTCACTGATAACAATTTATTTGCTGTTTTCTTTAAACTATACTTTCATCATCAATCTACTTCATTTTCAATCAAATTTAGATTTAACTTTCATCTCAGTTTGCGAGTATATTATCACAAAAGGACTTCTCCATAAATCACAGTTGCTGATAGGCAACTGAATACTACTATACCTCTGTATTTTATTGTGTTGCCCTCACATAACATATATAAACTGGTTCATAATTTAACCAATTACTTTAAAATACTGTTGAAATGCTCAATTCAGAATTAATTCTCAAGAGCAGTTGAATATTAAGTGTTTCTCAGTAGCTCAGGTTCCTCCACAAAAAGCCCGTTTTCCCAGCCGTATTTTTATAAAACCAGAAATGACATTCTTCAAAAATTGTGTAAAACTGAACTTGACTTTAAATACAAAATTTCAGACTTGAAATTAATTATACCATTTCAAAGAATTCAGGTAGTTCTTTGTTCCACATGCTTTCAGCAAACACAATTCGAAGATGACGACTTCATTAAACATTTTCTCTCATGACCAACTGAAGGGAAAGAATGACTCAATCAATGAAAGTCTCAGTATAACGTTAAGGGATTGGATGGGTTTATCAAGTGAATACCTATGGAACGTGACTTGTACGAATCCCTGATGGAAGACATGAATGAAAGAATCCATCGATATGGGTCTGAGATACAATAGCTAACAGAAAGAACAACTCATCACGCCTCCGATAGTACATGCATTGTGTACTGTTTCAAAGTCTGTTTGGTATGCAACACTATGCCGACAGAACGCAGAGTTATTAGTCTCGGAAAACTATTCGGTCGAAATTACGGCTGTAAAAACTAGGACAGCAGGAAGCGAATCATTCTCTGTCATAAACATTGTAACATTACGGGAAAATTATTTGGAAACGATAAGAGAAATATTATTTAAAGGGTTAAATAACTTTTATGATGTTTTGGAATATATTATAGGATACAGGAGGTGTTTAAGCTATCCGAACAGTCACCGTAGCTAATGAAGAAAGATTTGAATACATAGATATAAAAATTTAAAATGTTCTTATGTTCCTTCTTCAAATGAATTCTTATACCTCTTCAGCGCTGTGGCTATATGTCGGTGTTTCCTTTCATTATTATTGTTGCCTTTGCAAGTCCTCACGATCGTCCAAACATTTATTACGATGTACTTTCATGGACTAATGAATAAATATGCAAAAAGTTTTTTGAAGCTGTCCCGAATATATTTTTATACGCAACCATGAATTAATACATTCAAAGGGTTAATAATACTTGACGTGCGTACATTATTTACACAAGTCATCATTGCGTCTGGTACATTTCATGTCTCAACACAGACAGACAGCTAATAATTAATAGTGCGATCTGGGTTGCTCATTAATAATCATCTCTGGCATTTCTATCTTTTATCGTTGTCACACACGTTATCGCCATCTAGCTGTCAGAGAGCGCGTCTTTTAATGAACTTAAAAATTACCACCACATCGTACTCTTACTGTGTGATGTTTACAAAGATGTATAGCACGCAGTACGTAAAGATAATTTATCATTGCCTTTACATAAAGATTTTGGTTATCACAAAAAGTTTACATATAAAATATAAAAGAGGAAGTAGTGTGTGTATGTCTGTGTTTGTGTGTATGTGTGTGTGTGTGTGTGTGTGTGTGTAATTGTTAGTAAGACCATACGGGCAGAGCCTTTATTTTTCGGTCTTTTGTTATCTTAACCTGTTCTCTAGGAACATATGGTGATATGTTTAATTAATTATGATGGGGCCGTCTTTGATTATAACTTAACTCTAAATATTGATTTCTATTACTATGGCAAAAATAAACAAAAGACAAAAAGGGATTAATTCCATAAATAGGTTTCCAACTCTCCTGGAAGTCTGCTACTTCTTTACAATTTTACACTACCACCTTATGCAAATATGAAGAAAAATCCTAATATTATAGTACATAGACATATGTATACATGTAAAATTTTCGTTTCACCTTTCTTGGTCAAGTACGTAAGTAAAAGGGGTAAATATCATTTTTGTTTTTCGTTCTTTCCTTACTAAGTTTTTCAAACCTTGTGATTAATATTGTGAGATTACATAATTCCTTATTGGTTGCAGGAGAAAGGAAAAATTTTATCGTTTTTGTAGACGCCGCTGGTTGGGTACACTTCTGGAGCTGACTGCCATTTGCAGTAAACTGGCCACGTCCACCTGTTGCTCATTGTTTGTGGAGTCTTGGCATTGTCTTTACTCGCACACGGTACCATGCAAGCTCGCACAAGAACTAATCTTGTAACCACGCGGAGTCCGAGACTGGTTCTTCATAATTGTGTCTACGTAATACGCAGACTCCGGCGACAGCACGGATGTAAATAGCCTTAAGAACTAACCGGAACATCCACGTCCAACGAATCCATCACAGTACATGAGGTGAGTACCGCATGCCTTCGCGAAGAAGGCATCGTTCTTCCGCTTGTAAAGCTTTGCGTCTTTACTAAATGGATTCCTTCTCCTGGGTTGCAGATAACATTTGTGCACTCGAAGAGCGTACTTTTAACGACACACAGCACGTTAATTTTTCACTGGTGGGTGCCTCACTGATTTGAGATATGTAACACTTTAATTACGTTGCTCTTTACCACTTTACCGGATCACCTTTTGGACGCTTAATTCATTGCGTCATGATTTTTTACTGATTCACACGTTTTGATCAGAAATGTTTGCACTTCCACGTAGAACATTTACACACATGTACAAATACATGAAACTTAAGACTTTCACCGCCATGTGCATCATATTTGATGCACATAGTTTTTTTATGTTTTCGCCATGTGCATCACATTCCATCAAGTGAGGGTTAGTGAGCATTTGCTTGCCTGTGGTGCATACACGATCACACTTGCGCTGAAATCAAATGGGCATCACATTATGTGAAGTTGTGAGTTAAGTAGTATGATGTTGGTTTTGTAGTAGTAGCAATGGATGACAGGCCATTGTTACCTGTTTAAGATGTAGTGTCAGTATGTGTTCCTTGTTGGCACTGAAATTTTGTTTACGTATGTGCTTGTTTTCAGTACGATTTTGCGGATGTTTGGTGAAAAATGGATTCACAAGACGAGAGAATCCGTAAATGGTTGGAGGAATCGAGTTTATCTGGTGAACCACTGTTTGAAAGTGGTAGTAATTCCGACCCAGATTACCGTGCTCATTCTTTGAGTGAGAGTAGTAGTGACGATGAAGTAATTCCTTTGAAGATACTAAGGGTACACGTCCTACTTTCTGATAATACATCTGCAAATGGGGCAAACAAAGTTTCATCTTCCACTGACGAAGACAGTGAAAGCGAGCTATAACCTGAAGAAATCTCTTGTGCTGATGTGCTCCATACTTCACGAATAAAGTGGTCTGATGTGCAGGGAAACCTAAATAATTTTGTTTTTTCTGGTAACTGTGGAGTAACCAAAGAACTTTTAGACAATCTGCCTGCAAATATTCGCCCCATTAACTTTTACAATTCTTTTCTTGGTGAAGAAATGGGCAGTTTCATAGTGAATGAAACAAACCATTATGCTGAGCAAAAGCTTGTTGGTGGAATAACTGCAGAAACATTATCACCATCATCCACATTGACTTTACGGAGTGACATCAGCGTTGATGATTTGAGAAAATTTATGGGGCTTATGTTGTGGATGGGACTTGATCATAAGCCAAGAATGGAGGATTATTGGTGCCGGAATCCGCTTTACAAAAACCGGATGTCTTCTATTATGTCCCGAAATATGTTTGATTTGTTCCTCAGTTGCATACATTTTTGCGACAATGGAAACATAGATGAATATGACCAGGTGTTCAAAATTAGGAAGCTTATGAATCGTCTGAATTCAAAATTCCAGGAAGCTTTCATTCCAAGTGAAGCAGTTTGTTTCGATTTTTCCATTTCCTGGAAGGTTACGATTTCGTCAGTATATTCCTGGAAAACGTTTTAAATACGGAGTGAAATTATTCAAAGTGTGTGCTATAGGTGGATAGACTTTGAATGTTAAAGTGTATTGTGGAAAAGAAGTTACTGCTATAGAAGTAACAACAGCAACTGCTTTAAAGATAATGGATTCACTTTTGAATTCTGGAAGGACAGTCTTTATAGATAACTTTCACAATTGTATGAACTTGAGGCACATTCTTCTACAAAACCAAACTCATCTGATGTGAACACTTCTCGCAAAAAGAAGGGGAAATCTGAAAACTGTAATCGGAAGAAAGTTGAAGAAGGGGGAAATGATGGTGGCGCGACAAGAGGGACGTCATTTTTTGACAACCAAACACAAACCTGAGCTTATGGCAGTAAAAACAAGGAGAGGTGAAGTGAAAAAAAAACAAACGCAATTGTGAATTACAATGCAGCCAAACCCCTTATTGATCTTTCAGATCAAAAGAAAACCTGTAGCTCATGCCTGAGGAAGCCAGTGAAGTGATACGGCAAGTGGCCTTCGATTTACTATTCAATACTACTGAATGGCAATCACAAACTGGTTAAAACTCCAGTGAAAAGACGTTGCAACAGTTGTTACCACAAACTCTCCAAAGCAGTGGGCGAAAGCGTGCTATCAAATATAGCGAGCAGGTGTCACTGAAATGCCAAATTTGTGTAAAATGTAAGTCCTTTTATTTCGATAATTAAAGCAATTATATAACAGATAGTTGTATCTCTTATTTTTCAATAACAACCTCTTCCTCAGATATATGAGTGTGCAGAGTGATGCACATGGCCATATAATGCTTCTAGTTGCATAGTAAGTTTAAAATGGGCAATGTCCATCATATCTGATCACATCCTATTTATCAGGTTAAAACCAATTTTTTACACTTTCATGCATGATCAGATATACTGACTTTAATGTTTTAAAATAGTGTGTAGAAAAAAGTCATGGCCAAAATGAAACATGTACCAAAATGTTGCTGGTGGTCAAAGTGTTAAAAGTAATTGTACAACTGTTGAAAAGAAACTTTACATACAGACATTTTTATGAAGGGTTAAATTTTTTAAATCCTACGTCATTTTGACATTTAAATTAGGGGTCACATCCAATATCACCAAACTGGCTAGTTTTGAGGTAAACTCCTTCTTAAAAAGTATTCCTTCTTTCCTTTTATTTATTATAGTTTGCTCTTTCAGACTAAGAGAACATGTCAGTGCAAAAGAGAAAACATCCGACAGCTGAGTCTGAAAATCATGAATATTTGCTGTCATCATACATACAAGAAAGTTTCTACCACACACGAGGAGAGGATAGGAAAGGACTTCATTAAGCAACTTATTAGTCAAGCTATTTGTTAAATTTTGACTATGACTGGATACCTTCATATTCAAAAGTTATTCAGCTTTTAATGCATTGAGAAAACGTTAGTGGTGATATATACGTTTTATCATTTTCCTAGGTAAGTACTCTCGTACCTTAGAGTAATAGAATATTCATTAATGCATTTACAGATTGCGTATAATTTAATGTAAAGGGTGAACAAGGATCTTTTGATATTTTCTTTCCAGTGATTTGCACAGTAGCCTAATCATCACTGTATTTGGTTGTCACGGTTTGTGCCATTATTCCATCACACAGGCTGTCATTAGAGCTACTTTGATCCATTCTTTCCTTTTGGAAGCAATACAAGAGACTTCAAGCTTACCGCTGCAGTTTAAAAGAAACTTGCCTTGGACAGTTCTCATTACCAGTCATACACAATCACAAACGTGAATACTTATAAACTAAAAGAATAGTGGGGCCCCTTCTTGGGTACCTACCACCTACACTTAGTATTTCTTTCCACTGGGTCGTGCATTCGCAAGATACCCTATGCAATATCAATTATTATACAAATTCTTAAACATACATATCGTCTCCCATAGGCTAGACAACTTTTCCACTCATACATATCGGTACATATAAATTTTTCAGCTATTTACTTCTGCAGATTCCTAAATAACTCTGTTTACTTGCTTTCCTAAGAACAAATCCCTCTGTTACCTTTCTGTTTTGAATACTTGACAGTCAATTCGTCTGCAGTGATGTGTTTTCAGGATAACATTTTGAGTCGTAACGTTTTTACTATCTTTTGAACGTGACTTATAACTTGCTTCTACTCACTGGGCTGCGTCGAATCAATTCACGTGTATAGTTATCGTATCTTTTGACGTGTTAGCGTAGTAGTAATTCAGTTAGAAATAATTTTCGCTAGCTATAGTTTCATGTACTTTTTAGTTAAGTAGCTTAATCGTTTTAGTTCGTAGTAAACTTAGCATAAGGCGTTCTTGGATTAAGTAGGTGTAGCTAGTAGAATATAAAGTGTATTTAGTTTTCGTATAACTCGTTCTTTTGTTCGCTTAATAATCTCGTTGTACATATTCTTTCTTCCTCTTTGAGTTTGTATGTTTGTAAATAGTTCATTGGTGTGTGTGTGTGTGTGTGTAATTTCTTTTCGTCTTGTGCAGATTCCTTTTTTTTAGCATTTAGTTTTCTTTTTGAAAATATTCTCTTTCTGCTTTTTCTATAATATAATATTTATTTCTACTATCTTAATCTATTTTGTATTTTATCTTCACGTTCATGAAGAATAGCTTTCCTGAGGCTGTATTTATTCATTCAAATAGACAGAATATTAGCTCGCTCCGGTGTCAAGTGTTTCACATAACTTTACGTTAAATATGTACATAATCTGGTCCTTACTATTTAGACTACTTATCGCTACTTAACAGTACAGATGAGTGTGTATTTGTTAGCTAGCAAAATTGTAATCACAACACTTACTTTCAAATGAATTAAGAAATCTTTATCCGATTGGTGAGATTAGTTGCGCGTGGTAGCGCTTGCGTCTTCGTAGAAACTGAACAGCAGTATTTTGCAGTCCTGCTCATACAGAAGATGATCGCTGTAATCTCATGTAATTAACTGAGAAGATGTGTGGGGAGGGGTGAATGACCTTCCATACTGTCCCCTTTTCTGCTGCGCCTTGTGTACACGGCGCAGACGGATATATATATATATATATATATATATATATATATATATATATATATATATATATATGTGTGTGTGTGTGTGTGTGTGTGTGTGTGTGTACTGTTGATGATGTGCACGTTCAGTGCACAGCTCATTGGGAATGTACCTTTTCAAACAGTATTACAATTATAATTCTCTTACACATTAGTTCCTTTGAAGTCATCTTACTTACCTTACTTTATATTTACACCTTAATCTATATACAAGTAAGTGTTTTCACCTGGTTCCTTAACCTTTTTCGAAATTGCATTCTTAAATGTCTCGTGTACATATAAAATTTCAGGACACATCAAGTGAATTTTAACCTTTATTGTCAAATGACTGTGAAATTTTTCTTTGTTAACAACAACATACATTTGGCACTTAGCTTTGCCTAGATTAATCTTTGCCTGATACTTCCTGAAAAATTCAATGCCTAACAAACAGTTATCTATTAATTTTCCGACTACTAAAAACGTGTAAGTAAATATGTTGTCATTTATGATAGTATGTAAACAAGTTTGCAGGCTGACAACTTTTGATTTACTAATTAGTGCAGTTATAATGTGACAATTTGGTACTGGTGAAGTAGGCAAATTGAGTTTGTTTCGCAGAGCTAGTCAAGCAGACTTTACGAGATTAAATTCGTCGCTGCATCAGTGTGTAGCACAACCAGTACGTCTGTGATGCCAATTTTGGCATTCTTAACAGATCCTTTATTATTACTCATGTCCTCGTCCTCGTCTGTCTAAAGATCATCCCTCATGTCATTTTCCTGACTATATAAAATAGCTGTTCAAAAGCCTTATGCCCCCACTTCCGTTCACGATCGTTGGCAGAGGGCCTGACCTGACCGATCGCTGTTTCCCTGTGGTGGAGGTGGGGTGGGGGTTGGTGTGGGGGGTTAATCCCTCCATCCGTCACATCAACTATGTGTATCGTGGGTTCAGAACAGTTCCGCGTACGGCCCTGTATCTGAGCGGCGGCTGCATGACATTGTTCTGTGTTTCTCCCGCTCCCATAACCACTGTCATTATTGAACTGCTCGTTGGTTGATTATTACTGTTACCAAAATTTTGTTTCGCGTTGCCGTTCGCACTATATGCATTATTCCATCCATATTGGTTATCATGTCACTGAGACCGCGTTACGGCCTCTGCTACTGTTCCTTTGCTTCTTTACCAAATTACTGTTCTAACTACTCCCCTGAGATGGTGGTTATGGATGATGTTTGTTGCGCGTTATCATATTGATTTCAGTAGTTGCTGTCATAATTGTTGAGTATTTGACAACATTGTCATTATTGCCATTATTGTCGCAGTTGCTACAATTTCCGTTTCAGCAGGCACCTGACTAATAACGATTGTAATCGTTTGTCTTATGGCTCCTTTCATTAGTGAGATCAGTGACTTGACTACAGATAAAAATTAATCTAAGTCATAAGTTGGAACTGTGACCAGTTTTTCACTTATATGTGTAGGTAACCGACCTCTTAATATTCTTAACACGTCAGCATGTGACATCGGGTTGCTCCAATATCCTGACTTGTTTGAATATTTTTCGAAATATTTTAGCAACTCACCGTGTTTAGTATTTAAAGGTTTCGGGTCAAAGACCTCCATTTTAAGTCTCTATTGCATTCCCTGCGACAAGCATTTCTACAAAAACGCTTGTTCGAAATCTTCGTACGTGCGACAATAGTCGGCTTCTTCTGTTGCCCATAACCGGCGACACCCTGATCCCTCCTACAACGAATTGGATTTTTCGTTGGTCGGACCAACGTCGGGGTAATACTTTTCTAAATGCTCTCATAAATACCACTGGGTGTGTCTTTTTCGATTCCTGCGAAAAGATTGTAAATTGTCTGTGTTTGAACAAACCTTCATCAGTAAGGACTGTAGACATTCCTTGTGCTATTTCAACTGTGATGTCGTTCTCCGCCTCTTTGTTGACGACTTGGCAGTGTCCGACAAGGCTGGCACATTCGCGTAATTATTTGTAAATTGTTCCAGTTCGTCTATATTATACTCAGATAGTGGCGAAACCGTGTTCGCGTAGTTATTTTCCATAGCTGACCGATTCTGATTAACTGCTACACTCTATTGGCTCAGAGCGAGTTTTATCTTCGATCGTTTTCATGTTATTGTCAAGTTTAGCAAGTGTTTTTGTTTCACGCTTACTAATTACTTCCTCTACGGGCTGTGTTCCTGGATACACTAGTCTGCCAGCGTGGTGTCACTGTCGCACAATCCCGTTTCGGCTCTCTCGTTTAATTTCCTTACATCCTTCTTATGCCCTCACACTCGGATGTTAGAAATGTATGACCCAGTTTTAAAAGTCCAACATCTTGCGTGAGTTTGCGTACGTCCTCTGGCAATTCTCCTTGAGTCGATACGAAGTCGGCTGTTTTTGTTTGCACAGTTGTTACCAGTTCGGACAGATATTTGTACTCATTTTGCAACGCTTCTTCCGTCTCTACTACCTTTTGTACTTGATCAGCAACTTTTTTCTGTTCCTTTTCAATGTCTGATAACTTTTAGCTTAACTGCGTATTCATGCTAGAAAACTTCGTGTCGAGCTCGTTAATGGTCCCTGTTGGATGTGTTTTCCAATTATTACGCAAAGTTTCAAGATCACCTAGTAAAGTACTGACTTTTTGTTCTAGCACGCTGACACAATCAGAAAATTTTTGATCGAGACTGTTGACTTCTGTAGCAACATTCTTGATTTTTTAAGTTAATTTTGTATCCAAGCTAATGATTTTGTTCGCTATTTTCGTTTTATCTGACCGTACCCATAAAATTTCAGTACGTATTTTTTGTGTTATCTGAACGTAACGAGAAATTTCTGTACGTATGATAGATATTTCTGAACTCAGTTTTACTTGTTACTTGGTTACTTTCTTTCCCGTTCCTACCATTACATATAGATCTAACCTCTTTGCCCGTTCTTGCGAGCTTGCTTCGTTCGCTCAAAATTGAGTCGCGAAAATTTTCGTTGTCAGATCCATTACTTCTTCGTCCATTACTATCGCAAATTTCACCTTCCAACATTGATTGAAGATCTGTCTCAAAAAGTGTAAACCACGTATTACCCCGAAATTCACGTGTGATTCACAAACAATAGTACATTTTAATGGAATATTCTCATTATTTGGTAAACTATCGTCTTGTTGCGATTCATTATTCTTATCTCTTAATGGAAAAGTTGTCAATACTTCAACATTTTCACTATTATTAATCGTTATTTGTTGCTGGTTGTTGGGTTCTGTTTTTGACAAACACACGTAACATTTGAATACATAAAAACGTTAAATTCTTACTGAAAACTTTTTTTGTATCTTCAGTAACTTACCCGCAACAAGACGATACGTAATTGTGGTACTAAACATAACAAATTACATAACAATTAAGAATACACATTACAAGTTGGACTTTGTTGCTTGTTACAAAGGTTGGGAAATTGAACAAAGGATGGGATTGTGGTGGAATTAATCTCACAAGCATAAAATTCAGCAGTACTCTTGACCCTACCTTGAATCTTGTCCTGTTCGCTTTTCCTCGTAATTCGGAATTTTGTAATTTCCAGTACATTTGGATGGTTTAAATGTTTCTTATTGGCAGTAATTATCAACTGGATTTTCCGACTTTCTTCCTCATATGCTATAAGTACGCAACAAAATCTAATTATTAGTACAATGTCGATCTCCAATAATGGATTCTAATTTTTATTGTACTTAAACGTAAAATTTTTGGAGATCACGGTCACTTTTCGGTCGCTGTTTGTAAAATTATGGGGAAAGCATTTTGGAAATGACAAGGGAAATATTTTTTAAATGTTAAAATGATATTTTAAGATTATTCTGGACTAATTATCGGGTAAAGGAGGGGTTTCTGCTATCCGATCAGTCACCGTATCTAATAAAAAAATTGAACAATAAGATTTCGTTATGAATATATAGATCCCTCCCAGGGTACACCGCCTTGTAGCAGGCACCATCGGTGCCGGGTGGGAGGGCTTGCGTGCTTCTGGGAAGTCAAGAGCTGTGCCGGCGGTAGTGTAGCTACTGGCAGGCTCACCCAAGCCGGATTGGTCTCGACTGAGGAACCACACGAAGTGTTTCCCACAAAATAGGACAGGGAGGTGAAAAGGAACTAAAAAATGTTGTAATTTAATCTCAAAGATGCAAGAAGAAAATTTGTTCGACTGTCATACCAGAGGAATACCCTAAAAAACTTTTTTATCGTTGAGAGGCAAAGGACTAATTTCGAGATTCTTTCATTACTTCTAGTATTAACTACCTTTTTTGTTCTGATGTGCTGGCGTAAAGACGTACTGTATAGTTTCATGTCTATGTGTGTGTTAAATGAAGGTGTTAAATGATGAAAAATGTGTTTTATAATTTCTGTCAAGATCAAGGTGAATCCCAAACCAATGGAGAACAAATTATTCTGTTAATTCGAGAAAGCGAATTTTAGATGGAGGTGACGATCTTTACGACGGCGCTGCTCAACAATAGAGGTACGTGATTGTGCTCATTCGGATCTCCGAGCAGGGACTACTCAAGTGGATTCGTTATCAGGAGAAACAAAACTGGCGTTCTACGGATCGGAGCGTGGAATGTCAGATCCCTTAATCGGGCAGGTAGGTTAGAAAATTTAAAAAGGGAAATGGATAGGTTAAAGTTAGATATAGTGGGAATTAGTGAAGTTCGGTGGCAGGAGGAACAAGACTTTTGGTCAGGTGAATACAGGATTATAAATACAAAATCAAATAGGGGTCATGCAGGAGTAGGTTTAATAATGAATAAAAAAAATAGGAGTGCGGGTAAGCTACTACAAACAGCATAGTGAACGCATTATTGTGGACAAGATAGACACGAAGCCCATGCCTACTACAGTAGTACAAGTTTATATGCCAACTAGCGCTGCAGATGATGAAGAAATTGATGAAATGCATGATGAGATAAAAGAAATTATTCAGGTAGTGAAGGGAGACGAAAATTTAATAGTCATGGGTGACTGGAATTCGAGAGTAGGAAAAGGGAGAGAAGGAAACATAGTGGGTGAATATGGATTGGGGAGAGAAATGAAAGAAGAAGCCGTCTGGCAGAATTTTGCGCAGAGCATAACTTAATCATAGCTAACACTTGGTTCAAGAATCATAAAAGAAGGTTGTATACATGGAAGAATCCTGGAGATACTACAAGGTATCAGATAGATTATATAATGGTAAGACAGAGATTTTGGAACCAGGTTTTAAATTGTAAGACATTTCCAGGGGCAGATGTGGACTCTGACTACAATCTATGATTATGAACTGTAGATTAAAACTGAAGAAACTGCAAAAAGGTGAGAATTTAAAGAGATAGGACCTGGATAAACTGAAAGAACCAGAGGTTGTACGGAGTTTCAGGGAGAGCATAAGGGAACAATTGACAGGAATGGGGGAAAGAAATACAGTAGAAGAAGAATTGGTAGCTCTGAGGGATGAAGTAGTGAAGGCAGCAGGGGATCAAGTAGGTAAAAAGGCGAGGGCTAATAGAAATCCTTGGGTAACAGAAGAAATATTGAATTTAATTGATGAAAGGAGAAAATATAAAAACGCAGTAAATGAAGCAGGCAAAAATGATTACAAACGTCTGAAAAATGAGATCGACAGGAAGTGCAAAAAGGCTAAGCAGGGATGGCTAGAGGACAAATGTAAGGATGTAGAGGCTTATTTCACTAGGGGTAAGGTAGATACTGCCTACAGGAAAATTAGAGAGACATTTGGAGAAAGGAGAACCACTTGTATGAATATCAAGATCTCAGATGGAAACCCAGTTCTAAGCAAAGAAGGGAAAGCAGAAGGCGGAAGGAGTATATAGAGGGTCTATACAAGGGCGATGTACTTGAGGACAATATTATGGAAATGGAAGAGGATGTAGATGAAGACGAAATGGGAGATACGATACTGCGTGAAGAGTTTGACGGAGCACTGAAAGAACTGAGTCGTAACAAGGCACCAGGAGTAGACAACATTCCATTGGAACTACTGGCGGCCTTGGGAGAGCCAGTCCTGGCAAAACTCTACCATCTGGTGAGCAAGATGTATGAGACAGGTGAAATACCCTCAGACTTCAAAAAGAATATAATTATTCCGATCCCAAAGAAATCAGTTGTTGACAGATGTGAAAATTACCGAACTATCAGTTTAATAAGTCATAGCTGCAAAATATTAAGCCGATTTCTTTACAGACGAATGGAAAAATTTGTAGAAGCCGACCTCGGGGAAGATCACTTTGGATTCCGCAGAAATGTTGGAACACGTGAGACAATACTGACCCTACGACTTATCCTAGAAAATAGATTAAGGAAAGGCAAATCTACGTTTCTAGCATTTGTAGACTTAGAGAAAGTTTTTGACAATGTTGACTGGAATACTCTCTTTCAAATTCTAAAGGTGGCAGGGGTAAAATACAGGGAGCGAAAGGCTATTTACAATTTGTATAGAAACCAGATGGCAGTTATAAGAGTCGAGGGACATGAAAGGGAAGCAGTGGTTGGAAAGGGAGTGAGACAGGGTTGTAGTCTCTCCCAGATGTTATTCAATCTGTATATTGAGCAAGCAGTGAAGTAAACAAAAGAAAAATTCGGTGTAGGTATTAAAATCCATGTAGAGGAAATAAAAACGTTGAGGTTCGTCGTTGACATTGTAATTCTGCCAGAGACAGCAAAGGACTTGGAAGAGCAGTTGAACAGAATGGACAGTGTCTTGAAAGAAGGGTATAAGATGAACATCAACAAAAGCAAAACGAGGATAATGGAACGTAGTCGAATTAAGTCGGGTGATGCTGAGGGTATTAGATTAGGAAATGAGACACTTAAAGTAGTAAAGGAGTTTTGCTATTTGGGGAGCAAAATAACTGGCGATGGTCGAAGTAGAGAGGATATGAAATGTAGACTGGCAATGGCAAGGAAAGCGTTTCTGAAGAAGAGAAGTTTGTTAACATCGAGTATAGATTTAAGTGTCAGGAAGTCGTTTCTGAAAGTATTTGTATGGAGTGTAGCCATGTATGGAAGTGAAACATGGACGATAAATAGTTTGGACAAGAAGAGAGTAGAAGCTTTCGAAATGCGGTGCTACAAAAGAATGTTGAAGATTAGATGGGTAGATCACATAACTAATGAGGAGGTATTGAACAGAATTGGGGAGAAGAGGAGTTTGTGGCACAACTTACAAGAAGAAGGGACCGGTTGCTAGGACATGTTCTGAGGCATCAAGGGATCACAAATTTAGTATTGGAGGACAGCGTGGAGGGTAAAAATCGTAGAGGGAGACCAAGAGATGAATACACTAAGCAGATTCAGAAGGATGTAGGTTGCAGTAAGTACTGGGAGATGAAGAAGCTTGCACAGGATAGAGTAGCATGGAGAGCTGCACCAAACCAGTCTCATGACTGAAAACAACAACAACAACACCTTTCCTTTGGTCTCCGCTAAGATTAATTTCGATGTGTTTTTGGCGAGACATTCAGAACCTGCAATATTCCTTTTCCTATAAAAATAGCCCGATTGAAAAAGAAATATTCTTAAATTTAAATAATTGCAATTCTTTTACCCAGGCCACGGAGAATGATAGAATGTACGTGCCTCTACCCTGATTGTACGTTCGCAATCTCCGAGTGTGTTACGACGTAATTATTTTACACAAAAAAATTTAAGATAGATCTTTCTCATCAGATCGCAACCACTCGTACGCGAATGTACGTACTCTCTGAATGTGTCTAGTCAGTCGTGCGCATTGTTCTGAAGCATTTCTGTTAATATTCTGTGGATTGCATCTCCGCAATTAGTTTTTGTTTATGCCGCAAATCGCACCTCACGCGAAGTATTTATTACGCAAGTTTCAGGCTACATTTAATGTCAAAAAATTCGGAAGTACGGCTGACTAATCAAACCGCTACAATAAATTCATATCTCTACAACTACAATAACAAAAAACAATTGCCGGCCCCGGGTGGACGAGCGGTTCTAGGCGCTACAGTCTGGAACCGCGCGACCGCTACGGTTGCAGGTTCGAATCCTGCCTCAGGCATGGATGTGTGTGATGTCCTTAGGTTAGTCAGGTTTAAGTAGTTCTAAGTTCTAGGGGACTGATGACCTTAGAAGTCCCATAGTGCTCAGAGCCATTTTGAAAAAAAAAATTAAAAAATAACAAAAAAACAATAACAGAGAGGGTACGTCACAGAGGGCTCTAGAGGCCTAGTGAAGCCAGCTTCCCTAGGGGGGTAAACTTAAGATAAATCCAGCTCCTGCAGGTTGGGGGTTGGGCATGGGGCTAACAACCCCGCCTAGTAAAAGTATTATACCGTTCCTGAAACACATGAAAAGAACAAATCGGACGGACACCTCGTTAACGACCTTTGGCTTGAAAACAAGTACAAGAGTAGCGTTTTGGAATGTAAGAACGATGTTCAAGTCAGGAAACAAACTGGCGATACTTCGACCGAGCGAATCACGATGGAACGGTTTTTGGAGGTTAAGAGATGGGAAGACACTTCAGTATTCATGGAAAGAGGAAAGAGAAGATCTGAAAATGGAGTGGGTATACCACTGACAAGAGAAGCAAGGAGAAGCTTATTAGAGTGGAAGCGAATCTCAGCTCGGATTATTACAGCACAATTCAATATCCGAGTAAGAAATATATATCTTGTGCAGTGTTATACACCCACAGAACAAGCAGACACCCAAGAAAAGGACATCTTATATGGACGGTTGGGAGAGGTTCTAGCCGGGATCAAAAAGAAAGACATAAAAATTGTGATTGGAGACCTCAATCCCAAGATTGGTTGTAAGAATGAAGAGTTAGAGAAAGTGAAGAAAAAAGAGAAATACAGGCCTTGATCAACCAGTGTAGGGACGATGAAGAAACACAACGGCTTAGGGTAAGGTATAATGCAGTTCATTGACAAGTGATGTGCTACATATTGTAGAAGAAATCTGGTAGAACAGCTTACAGAAAGAGCTCAAATGGCAACAGAAAGGGGCAGTTCGAAAGAGCTATATAATATCACCAAACAGCTGTCCCAGAAAAGCTTTAAGGAAAGTAAGCCAGTGAAGTCGAAAGATGGTGAACTGTTGACCAACAGCGAGGAGCATCTAAACCGATGGCAGGAATATTTCAGTAAGGTATTCAACATGACCCTGATCCACCAAGAAGAACAAGAGCAGGAGGAACTAGACCAAAGGAAACACCTGCACTGCAAATCAATACTCACCCTCCCAGCAAGAGTGAAGTTATCGAGGCTCTTAAAAGCTGCAAGAATAACAAGGCACCTGGTGTAGACAATGTTGTGGCGGAAATGTTCAAGGTAGATTATGAAGTAACGGTAGATACGTAACTGTCCCTGTTCCAAGAAATCTTGAACACAGAAACCATCCCGGAAGATTGGAGGAAGAGGATCCTTATCAAGTTGCCCAAGGAAGGAAACCTGACAAAGTGCAACAACTGGCATGGCATCACACCTTTGTCGATACCTAGTAAAATAGTTTCAAGGATTCTTTTAAACTGTCTCAGAGTGTCCATGAATAGTAAGCTCAGGTACGAACAGGCTGGTTTCAGAGAATGCACAGACCAAATCAACACCCGGAGGATCATTATTGAGCAATCCATGGAAAATCGGTCTCCTTTGTATCTGGCTTTTATTGACTTCGGAAAAGCCTTTGATAGGGTGCAGCGTGAAGCCATCTGGAAAACAAAGAAGAGTTACGGACTACCTCCAAAGATCATCAGTATCGGGAAGATGATGTACAGAGAATATACTGTCCAGGTGAAACATGATGGAAATCCCTCAGAACCATTCACTTTAAATTCTGGAGTAAGGCAGGGTTGTTTGCTTTCACCGCTGCTGTTTTTGCTGACATTAGGTGGTGTCATGAAGAAGGTAACCCGAAAGAAAAGGAGAGCTATACAGTGGACACTATGTGATCGTCCGGAGGACCTGGACTTTCCGGACGACATCTGCCTTCTGTCCCACACTTTCAAGGATATGAGTGAGAAGCTTCAGGAATTGGAAACAGACGCTCAGAGAGTTGGGTTAAAAACAGACACGGGTAACACTAAAGAGCTTAGGATGAACAGTAATAATGCACTAGCTGTGAATGAAGAGATTGAGCAGGTGGGGAGCTTTTGTTATCTGGGAAATATTGTTTCCAAAAACGGACGGGCCACAGAAGACGTCGAAAGTAGGATCAAAAGGCAAAAGGGGCCTTTGCCCAGCTACGACCAGTTTGGTCATCTCGTGAAATACTGTTGAAGGTAAAGCTTAAAATATTTGACTCAAATGTAAAATCTGTTCTCTTTTACGGGTGTGAGACGTGGAAGGTGACAGCACAAATTAAAACAAGAGTATAAACCTTCATCAATGAATGTTTGAGGGCTATATTGGGAGTAAGCTAGCAAAATGTTATCTCAAACCAAGCACTATGGCAACGCACCCAACAATGGAAAGCCGTGATAACTGTAAAATACCTGAGAAGAGGCCCGCAGTATATTCTAAAGCGGGCTTTAGAATGGAACCCACAAGGAGCAAGGAGGAGAGGCAGTTCGAGGTCGACCGGGCGCAGGACTGTTGAAGCTGAGGTGGCAGCCGGTGGCCACTCCTGGAGTTACATCTTGAAGATGGCAACGAACAGGGTCAGATGGAGAGCTCTAATATGTACCCTATGCTCCACATTGGAGTTAAACGAATTAAGTCAAATAAGTCATGAACACATAGGCATAAAAATGAAAAATATTCTTGTGTCCCTTCTTCAAATGAATTCTTATACATCTTCAACGCTGCGGTGGCACGTTGATGTTTTGGTTGAAAATGGCTCTGAGCACTATGAGGACTTAACTTCTAAGGTCATCAGTCCCCTAGAACTTAGAACTACTTAAACCTAACCTAAGGACATCACACACATCCATGCCCGAGGTAGGATTCGAACCTGCGACCGTAGCGGTCGCGCGGTCTTAGATCCGCTGGGCCACCCGACCGGCGTTGATGTTTTCCTCCATTATTACTGGTGTGCTTGCAGATCCTCAGGGTTGTCCTAACCTAATAAATAAAATCCAAACAACTTTTCAAAACTGTCCAGAATATATTTTCACGCACAACCCTTACGTAATACTTTCACAAGATTAGTAATATTTGGCGTGCGTACATTTTTTACACAAGTCGTCATATGCACCTGATCTCTTTCGGATCTCATCACAGACAGACACCTACTAATTACTCATTACGTGTTGGATTGCTCATTAGTGATCACTCTGCCTTCACTATCTTTTGTCGTTGTCACAGATGTTATCGCTGTCTAGCGACAAAGAACGCGTCTTGTAATCAACTCAAAAATTACCGCTACAACATTTAAACCAGTAACTGGAAGTCTTAAAATCTTGCGCCCTCTGATTTTGATATTTTCCGCTCTCTATCGAAACACCTTCAAGAAATTTCCTTTCCGGATTGGTTCTTCGCCTCAAAACCAATTGATATACAGGGTGTTACAAAAAGACATGGCCAAACTTTCAGGAAACATTGCTCACGCACAAATAAAGAAAAGATGTTGTGTGGACATGTGTCCGCAAACGCTTAATTTCCATGTTAGAGCTCATTTTAGTTTCGTCAGTATGTACTGTACTTCCTCGATTCACCGCCAGTTGGCCCAATTGAAGGAAGGTAATGTTGACTTCGGTGCTTGTGTTGACATGCGACTCATTGTTCTACAGTACTAGCATCAAGCACATCAGTACGTCGCATCAACAGTTTAGTGTTCATCACGAACGTGATTTTGCAGTCAGCGCAATGTTTACAAATGCGGAGTTGGCAGATGCCCATTTGATGTATGGATTAGCACGGGGCAATAGCCGTGGCGCGGTACGTTTGTATCGAGACAGATTTCCGGAACTAAGGTGTCCCGTCAGGAAGACGTTCGAAGCAATTGATCGGCTTCTTAGGGAGCACGAAACATTCCAGCCTATGGCTTGCGACTGGGGAAGACCTAGAACGACGAGGACACCTACAATGGACGAGGCAATTCTTCGTGGAGTTGGCGATAACCCTAATGTCAGCGTCAGAGAAGTTGCTGCTGTACAAGGTAACATTGACCACGTCAGTGTATGGAGAGTGCTACGGGAGAACCAGTTGTTTTCGTACCATGTACAGTGTGTGCAGGCATTATCAGCAGTTGATTGGCCTCCACGGATACACTTCTGCGAATGGTTAATCCGACAATGTGTCAATCCTCATTTCAGTGCAAATGTTCTCTTTACGGATGAGGCTTCATTCCAACGTGATCAAATTGTAAATTTTCACAATCAACATGTGTGGGCTGACGAGAATCCGCACGCAATTGTGCAATCACGTCATCAACATACACTTTCTGTGAACGTTTGGGCAGGCATTGTTGGTGATGTGTTGATTGGGCCCCATGTTCTTCCACCTACGCTCAATGGAGCACGTTAACATGATTTCATACGGGATACTCTACCTGTGCTGCTAGAACATGTGCCTTTACAAGTACGACACAACATGTGGTTCATGCACGATGGAGCTCCTGCACATTTCAGTAGAAGTGTTCGTACGCTTCTGAACGACAGATTCGGTGACCGATGGATTGGTAGAGGCGGACCAATTCTATGGCCTCCACTCTCTCCTGACCTCAACCCTCTTGACTTTCATTTATGGGGGCATTTGAAAGCTCTTGTCTACGCAACCCCGGTACCAAATGTAGAGACTCTTCGTGCTCGTATTGTGGACAGCTGTGCTACAATACGCCATTCTCCAGGGCTGCATCAGCGCATCAGGGATTCCATGCGACGGAGGGTGGATGCATGTATCCTCGATAACGGAGGACATTTTGAACATTTCCTGTAACAAAGTGTTTGAAGTCACGCTGGTACGTTCTGTTGCTGTGTGTTTCCATTCCATGATTAATGTGATTTGAAGGGAAGTAATAAAATGAGCTCTAACATGGAAAGTAAGCGTTTCCGGACACATGTCCACATAACATATTTTCTTTCTTTGTGTGTGAGGAATGTTTCCTGAAAGTTTGGCCGTACCTTTTTGTAACACCCTGTATACAGTGACGGAAACTAAAAGTTACCACAGCATTGGCAGACTGTTGTAAATGGTGATTGAGAATATATTACTGATGATATACTTTGTTTATTTTTTGTGTTTATTAAACTTGCGGAAAAACTCCACGAACTTACTCTCCAGCCAAATAATTAATGTAAAGTGATTGCAATGAACCGATTCGGACGCCAACTGTCCGTAGCACCGGCAGCTGACGACTCGTGTGTGATTGTCTTTTCGAGAATCTGCGTTCCCCGGCGCCTGCGAGCCGCCCTCCCTTCACGCAGCACGCGCCTTCCCGCAGCGACGCCGGCTCCTCTTCCCTGAGCCCTCAGACGGCGGGCGCCGACTTAGCGAGGCGGAGGGGCGCCGGGACGGCGATGCTGGCTAAAGCCCGCCGCAGAACCCCGCTTCCTGGCTTAGGGAACGGAAATAATTTGGGATATGGCTCACATTTTGCCGATCCCCGCGCCTAGGCCGCCCCCGCCAGGGCCTAACACGGAGCAGGAGCAGGGGCATTCAAGAGCACGCGGCGCCGTGGCGTTTACCTGAAGCGATTGCCGGAACAGATACCTGCGGGGATCCCAGGCGAGCATACAGCTGTACGACTGCTTCCCACTGCTGCTTTACATGAAGGAGGAAATTGCCTTCCTCCCTACTGGCTCCACCAAGGATGCATGAGCTGAGAGGTACGTTATACGTTAAAATGTGGAGCACCGTAAACGTCGATATTCATATACCTTGAAACAGCGCGTTTACTCTTGGTTGTCGAAATTTATCTTATTTCCACAACTTGTTTCAGAAGTGCATTGAGATCCCCTGCTATACCCGCAGGAGAGGACAGATAGTTTAATTTGTGGAAAGGGGCCAAAAAGAGTGGATGTCAGTTCCACTCGAACGTACTACCTTATTCATTTGACAAACATTACAAGAGTAAAGAAAACATTAAAAACAGAGCAAGCCAAACATTAATTTTAGAAGTTAATTCCTGGCTAAATGCTCCATTCAATCTCACGCCTCAAGGACAGAACATTTTTAATTTAAAACCGCCTGATAGCCAATAATTTAAGGCTCAAAACGGGAATTTGAATTTTAAAAAGCAGAAGTCCTTATCTTAAATCATTTCTCTAAATTAGGCTGACGGCCCAATCAATCTTTCGCCGTAAGGGCAAAACAACTTTAAATTAAAATCGGCTGAAGGCCAATAACTTAAGGCTCAAAACAAGAATTTGAATTTTAAAAGGCAGAGGGCCTTATCCTAAGATTTCCTTAAATAAGGCGGAAGGCACAAACAATCTCACGCCTTAAGGGGAAAACAACTTTAATTTAAAATCGGCTATAAGCCATACATAAACAAACAACAAGGACAAATAAAAAAAGGCAGCACATCAAACGGCACGCAGAAGTTTCCAAGGGTCGGCCTGGAATTCAAACACCAACTCTCGCTTGGGTGAGACAGGCAGTAGGCCCAAGAATTCTCAATTCGACGGCAACCCAACCGACAGACAGTCAACGGACCAAGCGACAGGATAACTTCCGCTCCACCCGACCAGCACACAACAGGAAGTTCAATGGAACAACGAAGAAGGTATCGGCTCCCTCAAAGAATTACACATTCGGCTATCAAACTACCCGCCGTGCTGGACAGCCACAACACGACGAGGAACATACGGTGCCTAAATTCACGTCAACGGCCAGGGCAGGTAACCGGAACGTTAAAGGCCACAAGGCAGAAGATTCCGCTGGTGCACTTCAATTCGAAAATAATCAAGTTTAGTTAAACACCACAGGAGGGCGGCTAGAATTTCGCCAACTTGAAAACACACGTTGTTACTCGCAGGAATGTCCCAACAGCCAACAACGAAATTCAAACGACACAATGTGAACAGTTGGGGCTGACTTGTAGATTAACTAAAGACTCAATTTTCGTGTGCGGGATCCGTCAGCCACGAACCTCGTAGCAATGGGAACAGCCTCTCACACACCGACCGCGCATGGACCCCGCCAGCGGCGCCGGCCAGACACACGCCACGAAGACTTCCTCGCTGCTCCACGCCAACCGACCAACTGCTCAGGCCAGGAAACAGTGAAAGGATCAAATATACGTCGGCCGATGAGACGACCAGCCGAACAACCAACCAACGATTGTCCCGCTCCAATCTCGCTCCGTCGGACAGTTCATGTGATCGGTGAGCACTGGTTGTCCCCGATTTCACTGCTGCTGCGTCCCGACTGCATTGCTGGTCCGTCCCGAACTGACCCCCAGACACACTACGACCCGGAAATACTATCGGTCGCTACAGAGATGGTACGACAGTGCACTTACCGATACGCGCTGCTGCTGCTGCTCACGGGAAAATAAGGCAGGAGGTTAGTGACACCAGTAAATGGAATAAGAAAACGAGGCGGCAGTACCGTAATTGAAGACGACAAACAATAAATGGCCTGAACACGAGCCGTGCGCGGCTCATACATCAGTAATGAAAATTGAGACGGTCAGCTGTATTTTAATTCAAAAGTTGTTTATTCAAAATACGCTACCAATTTCGACGGCGGAAACGAATAATCTTCAGGCCCCAAGCGTAATCTATCATCAACGTACGAACCACCATGGCAGAGACCGTCGGAGTCTTCGATAGGAAACAGTGCAACTTATTAAGCATGTTACGCATGCATGTGCTACCATCAGACTCGAGTGCAGAAAGGTCAAAACCAACTGGGTTTCGTAACTGCCAGTAACAAGCCCACCAATGGTCAGACGGGTTGGGCCTTGTCAAAGGGAATACAGAAGCGGACAGAGCTTTAGGGTACTCTCTTGCCCCTGTGGTGGGAAACTGCTCCTAAAGATGAAAGAATCAGCAATAATAAACGGAATGAGGAAGTAGAAGGCAACAGATACCACTGCACTAAAAACACATGATGTTTACTTCCAGTATATGTGTCCTGTTGAAAAACTGCCATGATAATTTCTCCACTGGCAAAAGACACCGGAATAGTCCCCCTTTCAGATCCACGGAAAGGAACTGTCAAGGCGTAGGTGACAAATGAAAGAAAATTCAGTAGCAAACGAAATGATAACGTTCCACGAGTCGGAGCGGGGAAGGTCAGAAGCTTGAACGTGGCAGGGAAGCTAGAAAGTCTGACAAGGGAAATGCAAAGGCTCAGTCTAGATATAGTGGCGGTCAGTAAAAGTTAGATGGAAAGAAGACAAGGATTTCTGGTTAGATGAGCACAGGATAATACCAACAGCAGCAGAAAATGGTATAACGACAATAGAATTCGTTATGAATAGGAAGGTAGGGCAGAGAGCGTGATACTTGAACAGTTCAGTGATAGGGGTGTTCTTATCAGAATCGACAGCAAACCAACACCGACGACGATTCTTCGCAAACTAAAAATGAAGTGATAGCGAAAGTATATCACGACATTGAACGGGTAATTCAGTATGTAAAGGGAGATGAAAATCTAATAGTCATGGGGTACTGGAATACGGTTGTATTAGAAGAAGTAGAAGAAAGGGTTCGGAAGAATATAGGCTTGCTACTAGGAATGAGAGAAGAGAAAGACTAATTTAGTTCTGCAACAAATTTCTGATCATGATAGAGAATCCTCTGTTCAAGAATCACAAGAGGAGGCGGTATACTTGGAAAAGGCCGAGAGATACCAGAAGATTTCAGTTACATTGCAGCATGGTCAGACAGAGATTCCGAAATCAGTTATTGGATTCTAAGGCGTATCCAGGATCAAATACAGAATCAGATCGACATTTAGTTGTCATGGAGAGTAGACTGAAGTTAAACAAACTAGTTAGGAAGCATCAATATCCAAAGAAGTGGGAAACGTAAGCACTAAGGAACGAAGAGATACACTTGAAGTTCTCTAAGGCTATACATACTACAATAAGCAATAGCTCAGTAGCCAGTGCAGCTGAAGAGGAAAGAACATCTCTAAAAAAAGGGCAGTCATAGAAGCTAGAAAGAAAAAGATAGAAGGTAACTGCGAAGAAACCATGGGTAATAGAAGAAATACTTCAGCTGATCGATGAAAGAAGCAAATACAAAAATGTTCAGGGAAATCTACGAATAAAGAAATATAAATCGCTGAGGAATGAAGTAAACAGAAAGTGCAGGGATGCTGCGACGATATGGCTGCATAGTATGGGGCGAGGAGCTGACTTAGAATATAGGGAAGTCGAAACAACATTAAGTAAAATTAAAGGAAAGGGTGGTAACATTAAGAGTGCAACGGGAATTCCCATGTTAAATGCAGAGCAGAAAGCGAATAGGTGGAAAGGGTACACTGAGGGCCTCAATGAGAGAGACGATTTGTCTGATCTGATAGCAGAAACATATGTCAGTTTAGAAGAGATAAGGGATCCAGTATTAGAATCAGAATTTTAAAGAGCTTTGGAAGACTTAAGATCAAATAAGCCAGAAGGATAGACAACTTTCCATCAGAATTTCCAATACCATTCTCATGGATCCAAGTTAATGACAAGAATAATATACAGAAGAATAGAAAAGAAAATTTAAGTCGCCTTAGATGATGATGAGTTTGGCTTTAGGACAGGTAAATGCACCAGAGAGGGAAACTGTGACTTTACGATTGAAATAAGACCAAAGAAAAATTAAGATACGTTCATAGGATCTCTCGATCTGGAAAAAATGTTCGACCATGTCTAATGGTACAAGATGATCGAAATTCTGAGGAAAATACGGGTAAGCTGTAGGCAGAGACGAGTAATGTACAACATGTACAAGAGCCAAGAAGAGTAATGAGAATGGAAGACTTAGAACGAAGTGCTCGGACTAAAAAGATTGTAAAAAAGAAATGTAGTCTTTCACCAATAGCATTCAATACACTATGTGATCAAAAGTATCAGGACACCCCCAGAAACATACTTTTTCATATTAGGCGGATTGTGCTGCCACCTAATGCGAGGTACTCCATATCAGCGACCTCAGTACTCATTAGACATCGTGAGAGAGCAGAATGGGGCGTCCCGCGGAACTCACGGACTTGGAACGTGGCCAGATGATTGGGTGTCACTTTTGTCACACGTCTCTACTAGAGATTTCCACACTTCTAAATATCCCTAGGTTCACTGTTTCCGATGTGATAGTGAAGTGAAAACGTGAAGGGACACGTACAGCACAAAAGCGTATAGGCCGGCCTCGTCTGTTGACTGACAGAGACCGCCGACAGTTGAAGAGGATCGTAATGTGTAATAGACAGACATCTATCCATACCGTCACACAGGAATACCAAACTGCATCAGGATCCATTGCAAGTACTATGACAGTTAGGCAGGAGGTGAGAAAACTTAGATTTAATTGTCGAGAGGCTGCTCATAAGCCACACATCACGCCGGTAAATGCCAAACGACGCCTCGCTTGTTATAAGGACATCTACATCTACATCTACATACATACTCCGCAATCCACTATACGGTGCGTGGCGGAGGGTACTTCGTACCACAACTAGCATCTTCTCCCCCTGTTCCACTCCCAAACAGAACGAGGGAAAAATGACTGCCTATATGCCTCTGTACGAGTCCTAATCTCTCTTATCTTACCTTTGTGGTCTTTCCGCGAAATGTAAGTTGGCGGCAGTAAAATTGTACTGCAGTCAGCCTCAAATGCTGGTTCTCTAAATTTCCTCAGTAGCGATTCACGAAAAGAACGCCTCCTTTCCTCTAGAGACTCCCACCCGAGTTCCTGAAGCATTTCCGTAACACTCGCATGATGATCGAACCTACCAGTAACAAATCTAGCAGCCCGCCTCTGAATTGCTTCTATGTCCTCCCTCAATCCGACCTGACAGGGATCCCAAACGCTGGAGCAGTACTCAAGAATAGGTCGTATTAGTTTTTACAAGCGGTCTCCTTTACAGATGAACCACATCTTCCCAAAATTCTACCAATGAACCCAAGACGACTATCGGCCTTCCCCACAACTACCATTACATGCTTGTCCCACTTCATATCGCTCTGCAGTGTTACGCCCAAGCGTTTAATCGACGTGACTGTGTCAAGCGCTACACTATTAATGGAGTATTCAAACATTACAGGATTCTTTTTCCCATTCATCTGCATTAATTTACATTTATCTATATTTAGAGTTAGCTGCCATTCTTTACACCAATCACAAATCCTGTCCAAGTCATCTTGTGTCCTCCTACAGTCACTCAACGACGACATCTTCCCGTACACCACAGCAGCATCAGCAAACAGCCGCACATTGCTTCCACCCTATCCAAAAGATCATTTATGTAAATAGAAAACAACAGCGGACCTACCATACTTCCCTGGGGCACTCCAGATGATACCCTCACCTCCGATGAACACTCACCATCGAGGACAACGTACTGGGTTCCATTACTTAACAAGTCTTCGAGCCACTCACATACTTGGGAACCAAACCCATATGCTCCTACCTTAGTTAGGAGTCTGCAGTGGGGCACCGAGTCAAACGGTTTCCGGAAGTCAAGGAGTATGGCATCCGTCTGATACCCTTCATCCATGGTTCACAAGATATCATGTGAAAAAAGGGCGAGTTGCGTTTTACAGGAGCAATGCTTTCCAAAGCCGTGCTGATGCATGGACAGAAACTTCTCTGTCATTATATTCAATATATCGGAAATTCATTATATTCGAACTGAGAATCCTGCAACAAACCGATGTTAAGGATATTGGTCTGTAATTTTGAGGATCCGTCCTTCTACCCTTCTTATATACAGGCTTCACCTGCGCTTTTTTCCAGTCGCTCGGGACTTTACGCAGGGCAAGAGATTCGCGATAAATGCAAGCTAAGTAAGGAGCCAATGCAGGAGAGTACTCTCAGTAAACCGAATTGGAATCCTATCAGGACCTGGCGATTTATTTATTTTCAACCCATTCAGCTGCTTCACAACCACAGGGACGTCTAACACTATGCCCACCCTACGGGAATCTGTACGAGACTCAAACGGCGGTATGTTTGTACGATCCTCCTGCGTGGAAGATTTCTCAAATGCTAAATTTAAAATTTCCGCTTTCGTTCTGCTGCCTTCCGTTGCCAGGCCAGACTGATCAGTGAGTGACTTTATGGAAGCCTTCGACCAGATAACCGATTTTGCGTAAGACCAGAATTTCCTTGGGTTTTCAGCAAGATCTTTTGCTAAGGTATGACGGTGATGGTTGAATGCTTCACGCATCGCACTTTTTACAGCAGCACGAATCTCTACTAACTTTTGCCTGTCCTCATTCTCCCGATCTTTCTTCTACCGCGAGTGCAACAGCTTTGCTTCCTGAGCATTCTCCGAACTGCGCTGTTAAACCATGGTGGGTCTTTTCGTCCGAAAGTCACTTTTTCGGCACATACTTGTCCATTGCGTGATTTACGATGTGTTTAAAATTTGCCCATAATTCTTCCACGTCCATCGTACAGGAAGTAAATGAAGTCGATTCATTTACTAAGTGGGATGCTAACAACTGCTTATCTGCTCTTTCTAGTAAGAATACTCTCCTAGCTTTCTTGAGCGACTTTTTAACTTTCGTAACCATAGTCGTAATGACAACATCATGATCACTAATCCCTGTCTCAACACTGACACCGTCGATGAGGTCTGGTCTGTTCTTGGCAACCAGATCTAAAATATTTCCATTACTCTTTGACTGTCGACTTACCATCTCAAGACAGTTTTCGGATAATATGTTCAAAAATAATTCACACGACGGCTTGTCTGTACCACCTGTAATGAATCCATAGACATCCCAGTCTATACTAGGTAGGTTGAAGTCGCCTCCGACTAATATAGCATGATCCGGGTACTTCTGCGATACAGAATGTAGACTCCCTCTGAATGATTCTAGAACTGTCACGGTGGAACCTGGGGGCCGGTAATAACACCCCACAATTAACTTTATCTCCCCTAGCCCTGTTAAACGTGTCCAGATAACTTCACAATCACACTCTACTTCGACCTCAGTAGACACAATATTTTAGTCAACTGCAATGAAGACACCACCTCCTACGGTGTCTAATTTGTCTTTCCGATACACGTTCCAACCATCACAAATTATTTCAGAACTTCCTATCTCAGGGTTCAGCCAGTTCTCAGTCCAGAAAATAATTTGCGCGCTACACGCTCCCTGGGCGATTGAACAGGGGAAAAAGGTTGTGTGGAGTGACGAATCATAGTACACAATGTGGCGATCAGTGGCAGGGTATGGGTATGGCGAATGCGCGGAGAACGTCATCTGCCAGCTTGTGTAGTGCCAACAGTAAAATTCGGAAGCGATGGTGTTATGGTGTGGTCGTGTTTTTCATGGTGGGTGCATGCACCCTATGTTGCTTTGCGTGGCACATACATTGATGTTTTAAGTACCTTCTGCTTTCCACTGTTGAAGAGAAATTAGGGGATGTCGATCGCAACTTTCAACACGATCGAGCTCCTGCTCATAAGTCACGGCCTGTGGCGGAGTAGTTACGCGGCAATAACATCCGTGTAGTAGACTGCCGTGTACAGAGTCCTGACCTGGATCCTATAGAACACCTTTGGGATGTTTTGGAATGCCGACTTCATGTGAAACCTCACCGACCGACATCGATACCTATCCTCAGTGCAGCACTCCGTGAAGAATGGGTTGCCATTCCCCTAGAAACTTCCAGCACCTAATTGAAAGTATACCTGCGAGGGTGGAAGCTGTCATCAAGGCTAAGGGTAGGTCAACACCAAACTGAATTCCAGCATTACCGATGGAGAATGCTACGAACTCGTAAGTCATTTCTAGCCAGGTGTCGGGATACTTTTGATCACATAGTGTATGTACATCGAAGAAGCAATGATGGAAATAGAAGAATGGTTCAGTAGTGGAAGTAAAATTCAATGTGAAAGGATATCATGATACAATTCGCTGCTGTCACTGCTATCCAGAGTGAAAGTGAAGAAGACTTACATTATCTGTTGAACGGAATGAACAATTAATGATTAAAGAATATGGACTGAAAATAAATCGGAAAAGGACGAAAGTAATGTGAAGTAGCAGAAGTGAGAACATCGAGAACATCAGTATTGGTGATCACTAAGTAGATGAAGTTAGGGAACACTGCTACCTAAGCAGTAAAACAACCAACGACGGACGGAGCAATGAGGACATCAAAAGCGAACATGCAATGGCGAAAAGGGCATTTTGGAAATTTGTGGTAAGGGCTATGGGACCAAACTGCTGAGGTCATCGATCCCTAGGCAAAAAGTGCATTGATGACCAAGAGAAATCTACTAATATCAAACTTAGCCCTCAATTTAAGGAAGAAATTTCTGAGGATGTACGTTTGGAGCGCTGCATTGTACGGTAGTGAAACAAGGACTGTGTACGTAAAGCGGAACAGAACAGAATCGAAGCATTTGAGGTGTGGTGATATAGATGAACGTTGAAAATTATTTAGACTGATAAGGTAAGGTATGAGGAGTTTGTGTACAGAATCAGAGAGGAAAGATATATGTGGAAATCACTGGAAAGAAGAAGTGACAGGATGATAGGAAATCTGTTGAGACATCAGGGAATAACTTCCTTGTGACTGGATGGAGCTGCAGATGAATCAAAGTTGTAGAGGAAATGGAATACATCCAGCGAATAATTGAGGACGTAGGTTGCAATTGACAAGTGCTACTCTCTTAGATGATGAAGCTGACACAGGAGAGGAATTCGTGGCGATCCGCATCAAACGAGAAGACTGATGACTCAAAACAAACTGAATTTTTTCTTTGGCATTAATTTTCGAAAAATTTCAATCAAATGCCATTGCCATGTATGTTCTATCCTCAATCTATTTTATGTTCAATCAAGATTATTTTGAACACACTCACGGAGTCGCAATGGGCAGCCCTGTGTCTTATTTGGTAACTAACCTTTTTATGGAGGATTTCGATGAGAGAGCGCTTGAATCAGTTGTCCTTAAACCAGCCGTATTTTGGTTGTATGTGGTCTATATTTCCGTAGTGTGACCTCATGGAGGATATAAATTGATGGAGTTTATTCACCATCTCAGCTCCATTCATGATAGCATTCGGTTCACTATGGAAATAGATAAAGATTGTTGTCTGCCTTCCTTGGATGTCTTGGTTAGATGAAACAATGTTGACTCTCTGGGGCATTCAGTTTATCGTAAGCCCACTCACACTGATTGTATCTGCAATCGTCAAATTGTCATCGCTCTTCGCAACCTATGAGCGTGCTTAAAATGCTCGTATACACAGTTTACATTGTCATGTATCTAGATAGTTTGCCTAAAGAGCTCGCCGACCTGAAGACAGAGTTAAAACAATTGAAATTGCACTCACAGTGACAAAGAAATAGAAATGGATTAATAGGAGAACACACCGGAAAAGTCTTTAGCTTTTATTCCTTGCGTGGGTAATAATTCGTATAAAAGACCAATAATCCTCTGTAAATTCCAGGTGAAAGTGATTTTCCGCCTACTGTCTAAGATGACGTATTAGTATCGGTGAAAGAGGACTTGTTATTGCGGAAGGCCGCAATTGACAAAGTACCTTGTCATTATGGTATTTCTTACATGCACTTAGAAAGGAAACTCCACAGGGCGTCAATGTCATACCCGCCATTTGCAACCAAGCAAGTCCGCTATTGCCGAATATTGTATTTCCACTGGACATGCGATGGAGTATGAAAGCATTATGATTATGACCTCAGCATCATCTTTTTGGGCCTTCATTATTAAAGAATTCGAGGAAATACGCCTGGCAGAAAGTATTTTAAACCGTGATAGCGGCTACCAGTTGGACATTATATCCACGATTTGTTCTGATCGAAGACAGTAGAGTGCACCAACGGTCGCCGTGAGCTGTAACGCAGAGGACGGCTGAATTCTCCAGTTATACCATCGAGGGCGAGTGCGCTGGGAAGTGTGGTCCGTCTGTCAACTTGAATTTTGATGCACGCGCGGAATGCTCGCAGCGTAATATATATGGCGGAACAGAGATAATCTTCGTCAGCCTTCGATGGCTCACCTGAAGAAGGGTGGCAACTGCTCAATTGAAATATCATGCGATGAGTTGAACGACGACCGGGTACAAGCCCGAAATTTGTTTGAATACGCGCCTGTTAACATTAAAATTGCTGTTTCACTCGACATCAGTAACAGTAATACTAAAGCCTAATCTAAGATGTTCTCAATTAATGTCAATTTTCAATTTACACAGCGTATTTATGAAGTTCGTCATTTCAGAACAAAAGCGCGGTTCAGACACATTTGAAAATGCTACAGTCTAGTTTATGGTACGCCACATTAAATATTAAGGCGACTCCAGAAAAGAAAGCATCGAGCTACACGGTGCACATTCAAGTGGTCGTCTCAGTTATCTCTAGAACGGTTGACAACTTAAAGTCAAGATGCCTCACAGTTAGCAGTCCTCGAGAGAGCAAGTACTTCTTGCATTTTTCCATGAGCCGTATATTGTGTTGTTCGTGCCGTCCTAAGTCCGAAAACTTGTCGACGCAGCTCTCCATGCTAATCTATCATGTGCAAGCTTCTTTATCTCCGAAAACTACTGCTACCTCTATCCTTCTGAATCTGCCTACTGTATTCATCTGTTGGTCTCTACAATTTTTACCCTTCATTCTTGCTTCCATTACGAAACTGGTCATCCCTTGATGCTTCAGAAAGTGTCCTATCAACCGATATCTTATTTTGGTCGCGATACAGATTTTTTTCCTCCCACATTATGTTCATCACCTCCTCGTTAGTTAAGTGTCCTATCCATCTAATATTCAGCATTCTACCGCACCTTACTTTCAGATCCTCTCTTTACACATCGATATAGTGCAGCAACCGTAGACTTCTAAGTGGAACTCTGTACAAATGGAACTCTGTACAAACACTATGGTATCAAAAGTATCCGGACACCCCCA
Organism: Schistocerca americana; assembly: GCF_021461395.2. Lineage (NCBI taxonomy): Eukaryota > Metazoa > Arthropoda > Insecta > Orthoptera > Acrididae > Schistocerca > Schistocerca americana. The sequence goes on along the minus strand of NC_060119.1, from coordinate 955,669,833 downwards.
AGAACATACGTTTTTCATATTAGCTGTTTTGTGCTGCCATCTACTGCCAGGTACTCCATATCAGCGACCTCAGTACTCATTAGACATCCTGAGAGAGCAGAATGGGGCGCTCCGCGGAACTCACGGTCTTCGAACGTGGTCAGGCGATTGGGTGCCACTTTTGTCATACGTCTCGAGATTTCCACACTCCTAAACATCCCTAGGTCCACTGTTTCGGTTGTGATAATGAAGTGGAAACGTGAAGAAACACATACAGCACAAAATCGTACAGGCCGACCTCGTCTGCTGACTGACAGAGACCGCCGACAGTTGAAGAGTGTCGTAACGTGTAATAGGCAGACATCTATCCAGACTATCATACAGGAATTCCAAAACTGCATCAGGATCCACTGCAAGTACTACGATAGTTAGGCAGGAGGTGAGAAAACTTGGATTTCATGGTTGAGCGGCTGCTCATAAACCACACATCAAGACGGTAAATGCCAAACGACGCCTCGCCTGGTGTAAGGAGCGTATATATTGGGCAATGGAAGAGTGGAAAACTTTGTTTTGAGTGATGAATCACGGTACACAATGTGGAGAACCGATGGCAGGACGTGGGTATGGCGAATGCCCAGTGAACGTTATCTGCCGGCGTGTTTAGCGCCAACAGTAAAATTCGGAGGCGGTGGTGTTATGGTGTGGTCGTGATTTTCATGGAGGGGCTTGCACCCCTTGTTGTTCTGCGTGGCACTATCACAGCACAGGCCTAAATTCATGTTTCAAGAACCTTTTTACTTCCCACTCTTGAATAGCAATTCGGAGATGACGATTGCATCTTTCAGTACGATCGAGCACGTGTTCATAATGCACGTCCTGTGGCGGAGTGGTTACACGACAATAACATCCCTGTAAGTGACTGGCCTGACCTGAATCCTACAGAATACCTTTCGGATGTTTTGGAACGCCGACTTCGTTCCAGGCCTCACCGAGCGACACCGATACCTCTTCTCAGTACAGAACTCCGTGAAGAATGGGCTGCCATTCCCCAATAAAGTTCCAGCACCTGATTGAACGTGTGCCCGCTAGAGTGGAAGCTGTCATCAAGGCTAAGAGTGGGCCAACACAATATTGAATACCAGTATTACCGATGCTTGTAAGTCATCACATAGTATATATACCAAGAATTTGAACGACGTGGGTAAAAGGATAAGGAGCATCGAAATTATTCGCTATAATAGGTTAACAAATTGCTAAGTGTAATTAATGGCCGCGCAGAGTAGGTTCTGTCTTTTTCCAAGAGTTTACGTGGCAGAGCAAGGCAATAAAGCGTTCGGAGGTGGGATTGCGCTAGTAATGAAGCATATTCCGAACTTATTTTCCTGGAAAGTAGAAACATCATAAGACAGAAGTGACAACTGGTTAACACTGCTATTTACGCACTTCTGACTAATGTTGAATAAAGAATCACATCTGCTTGACACTGACTACAAACATGAATATGACTAACCTTGATTACTTAGGCACGTACAACTAACGCTTAACACACAAACGCAACGGACTGACCATGAATGCACAAACGCAACGAACTGACAATAAAAATTCAGGGGGCAGTCGAAGATATGGAAACTCTAGAAAACACAAAGGGGTAATGCCAAATACGGTGTAGGAATACCATTGGCACTACCCTCAGAATGCTATATACAGGTCCTATATGTTTTTCCAAGGAATATGATACCACTCTTCCTGCAAAATAGAGGCAATATCAGTTAGCTGTGACGGAGGTCGATAGCGATCACGCACGCTTCTCTGCAACGTAGAACACAAAGGCTTAACTGTATTGAGATCCGGTGACAGTGGTGGCCAGGATAGATGCAACAGATCAACTTCATAATCACAAATTCAGTGCCGGACGATATGGCCTGTGTGAACAGGGGCCCTGCCATCTTGGAACACAGCATCACTATTGGGGAACAAAGATTGTACAGTGGAGTGGACCTGATCAAACAAAATGGTGATATAGTCTTCCGTGGTAATGTGACCTCGCAGAGCAACCATGGGGGTCGTGGAACACCACGGTATGGCTGCCCAAATCATTACCGAACCACCACCATGTTTCACTCTTGTGATTTGAACTCGGTCAGAAGTTGGATACAGCGTGAGACAAGACTCACACTCAAGGTTTTATGGTTTAGACACCACATATTCCTGTTATGGGCACTTACATCATTGACGAGTGGTTTTGTAATTCCAGCTCACCTTTAACTCCCTGCTTGTGGAGCTCCCTTCGTGTGTTTTGGCGCTGACAGGGTTCACAAGTGCAACATTCTGTTCTCCAATAGCTGTCGCCCCGTCAATTTTCGCCAAGATCCTCTTCAAGGACAGTCCGTAACGATAACTCAGCACACATTTTCGTCCGCATTGGGACTTTCTGTGTATGCGGTATAAATCTTTGGCATGGTACCTCTTGAAACAGCAAATACTTGTGCTACCTATGTTACGGAAGCCCGCCATACGAGCTGCAACAATTTGCCAATGTTCGATTTTTCTGAGCTCCGCCATAACGCATTCACAACTTGACAGAACTCAGCTCTGACAGCGACTGGCACTTGCAACTTATTGAGGTCATCTCACAGGTGGCGTTCCAGATCAAATACAACAGCGTAGCCCATAGGCCTGCTTATCATCTGCATTTAGTGTCAAGCGTGCTTTTCTCGCGGTTTTGCGTACTTTTGTACAACACCTGTACGTGTAGCTATAATGAATATTTAAAAGCAACGGGATTAATTTACTGCTGTTGAAGAAAACGGTGCTCTTTTGCACTGCTTCTAATGACACTTTAAACATTCTTGCAGATCTTATGAGCTACTGGACACGTTCCTACCTACCTAGGATCTTGATTGCCGAGTACTTCATACCAGAACATAAAGTTCAAAAAGGCGATGCTGTGGTACAACTTGTAACCAATAATCATCTAAAGAACTAATTTGATCCTGACGACGTGATTACCGAAAATTTCTGTTACAATGCGTTTTGTACTAACTCACTGGACATAATAATATTCGGACTGAAGTTTCTTTTAGTAAAAAAGAACCGAATCTACGAACATAGGCGGCGTGTGATGTAGAAGTGTGAAACAATCTTTAGTACAGGACAACAAAACACGAGAGGAGGGAAATAGGAGTGCATTATTTGCACGCAGAATAATTTATACTACATCTATTTTAAGCTAAAAGCACTTGTGTCAATCACGTCTTGCACATTTTCGCCCCAGGGCAAAGCATTCTGTAATACGTGAACTTCCTAACCACAACTCAGGTAGTTTATTTTTCATTTAGATTGTGTATTAAACAAAATCTATTGAACAAAAGAAATTACACTATTCATAATGTACAGATGATACTATAAGGCTCAGGCTCTGTCGCATGCTATACTACTCTCCATCAAAGACTCTTTCTCCCACCGTTAACAAAAGGGAAACACCTGGATGCTGACTCAGACAACCGTGATTTCCGATACGATATGTGAGATACTTCTTTCTCGTAAAGTCGCACGGATTGTGACCTAATTTATCACTGCCTGATATCACAAAGTACCTGGGCTCACTAGCCTCCACGTGGTAAGAAAAATCCCGAAATTACCAAGAATTTCCTCTCCAGGAAGTTACGAGCACTCCACACATTTCGACACAACCAATACCCAAATAGTTACAAAATACGTGACCGAGAAGTAACCACAATAACAATATGTGAATTACCTCGAAGGAATATGGCAAGAGACTCCAAAAACGTCTTCGTACGCTAATTTACTAAACATTGCATGTTTGGGAAAACATAAAGCACTGCTAGTCAAAGCATTTATGAAATAAATGAGCAAGATAATATTAATATTCAGTAGTGACTGAGGGCCACGAAGGCTTTGATGAACCCTCAGTCACGAGAATTTATCAATTTTGTGAATTAAATTATGGAACTGACTGCAGTAATTACTGTGAAGTGATCTACGTAATGAAAAGAACTTAATTCACACACTCTCGTGCAAGTATCACCTCACATAAAGTACTCCAGTGCCCGCAGGGGTGAGATCTAATGCAGGTACCGTCCCAGGAAGAAGTATCTCCTTGAGAGAGTCCACGTGACCGTGTGTTTAACGATTTGCACCTGGACTTTAAGTCAGGGGACGAAGCAGCTGCCGCTGAGGCGGACGCGGGAGGGTAGTCCAACAGCACGAGATACAGGGCCCTCATCACATTGTACGCGTTGGTTAACGAGATTTGCAACTGCAGCACCCTCCGGTGGCAGCTGTCGGCTGCATCTGGCTCGCAAACAGTACTGTTTGTTTATAAAAGTGGGCAAGTGGAAAATTCCTGCATTAGTTCTACTAAAATACTTAATTTGCTCCCTTGTACATATGCTAGTCATGTTATTTCTCTCTGTATTACACATAAATAAAAACTTCAATACCCATAAACATATTATAAGATAAAAAGGAAAGTTCCATATCCACGCAGTAAGGACATCAGATCATAAAAGTTCACAAAATCAAACATTCGCATTCCTAAGAGAGAGCGTATTTACGTTTACATAACATCGAACATTACGGAAAAATTTCTATCAAATTAACAAAGAAGGTCGCACAATCTTTTAGAAAACACAAATGAACAAAAATTATTGGATAAAGCAAGACAAACTGTTGCCATAGGAGATTATTCTGTTACGTTATACAGCTTTCAGGAATTTAGCTTGCAGTTTTAGTTGCTTTTCTCCAAAACTGCGTTAAATACGGAGTGAACGCAGACCTCGGACTGCAGTACAAGTCTACCTGTTACCACAGTCATTATTTCACACTCACATTCGTTGGCTTTATCACGCTTTTACGAATGTCTATCGTACGAGGACACGCCTGTAAACTAGAGATCGCATCCAAAGTCTGCAGGGAGGCAAAGCAACTAAATGCTACCGTCTTTCTTCCGTACATGGTCTTTCTGCCGAGCTGAATAGTCTGAATTATGGGAAAACATCAGGTGTAATGCATTTTATCCCCATCAGCCAAAATTAGACTTTAGAGTGCAGCGTGAAAGACGACCATATACCCACGACTCTGTAATATACCACATTTCGTGCACATTCAGTCTGTCAAACGGACAGAACCATGAAAGAACGGTTCACTGAACACCAGCGAACACCAGCAACACATACGCCTAGGGCCACGAGACAGGTAGTCTTTCACAGAAAAGGCTTGACGACTTGGCATTCTTTGACTTTCAACACAAGGAAAGTACCGACGTACACCTCTGCCTTCTGGGACAAAAATCCATTCAAGTTAAAAACATTACAAACAGCGACTCGATATACTTTAGCAAGTCCAGACATCCCACTCTCGACGTGCTTAAAAATAATTTCATGAGTGTTGTGCACTTAGATCTCTTGCGTTTCACCTCGACACAACGGAATCAAACTGTTAGTTAATGGCAGAAAGATGAATGATGCATCTAGCCCCTATATGGCGCATTTTATTTGTAGGTAGTAGGAACCAACAAGAAATGTCCCGGGAAAACCTTAGAAACGATAGAATAAGTGAATGTATGTCGCCCATGATTGGCTACGTTTTCCACAAAAATGAAAACAAACCAGCTATATTTTGTAGGAGAATGAGTAACTCACTCATAACTATTTTAGCCTCAGTCTTGTTAAAGATTGGGAAGATTGATTAGGTTTTCATTTTTTGCTTAGAGACATTGGAGGGAGCTTTTTATTTCGCAGAATGTATGATGCGACTAAGTTTGGCAGGTTGGGTATGGTTTCATAGGACTGTGTCTTTAAGTATAATCGGCTACGCAGCAGTACAGACACTAGTGTTATCTAGGTTTCAGACTATCCAGCATTCAAGGCCCTAATTGAAGGCTGCCCTAACCGAGAACAGACGACCTTTCACTCCGGCCTTGATTCCATTGCTTCCAGATGCAGCGCATTCGGACGGGCTGTGTCATGGTAAATACAAACGCTCCACACCATCTTCATGGAATCCGTATAATATCTTACGGACTGCTGCGGACAACTGTGCTCGCCAAGTAACCCGATCTGGTAACACCAATATTTTTACGCACATCGGTAGCATACGTCACTACATTACATCTGCAAAAATACATCTGACCTAATGAACGACAAACATCGTTGAAACACTGGTCCAACAAACAAATTTATACACTCCTGGAAATTGAGGCATCAAGGGATTACAAATTTAGCATTTGAGGGCAGCGTGGAGGGTAAAAATCGTAGAGGAAGACCAAGAGACGAATACACTAAGCAGATTGAGAAGGATATAGGTTGCAGTAAGTACTGGGAGATGAAGAAGCTTGCAGAGGATACGGTAGCATGGAAAGCTGCATCAAATCAGTATCAGGACTGAAGACCACAACAACAACAACATGGAGTACCTGGCATTAGATGGCAGCATAATGCACCTAATATGAAAAACGTTTGTTTTTGGGGGTGTCCGCATACTTTTAATCACATAGTGTAATTCGTCTTTCTCACAATTGTTTCCATTTAAGTTCTCTGAGCATTTCTGTCACAGTTTCATACGGCCTTAAACGACCTCTTACTTTACTAGAAGCCACTCTGAATTTGTTTGACTTCTTTTCATATACTTACTTGATAAGGGCTCTAAACATTAGAACAATTGCCTATAGTTGGTCACTTTAGCGACTTGTATGCGGCTTCCTATACAAATTCACTGTACTCTGTCAGAACCCTTTGTGCAAATCCAAGTCTTCCGTAATATTGATTTTATGTGATAGTTACATTTTCTAACTCTTCTTGGCATTACCCCTAAGCACTATACGATGTGATGTGCTCAGAATGTTCACCACGAAAATTTCTAATCAGATACCATACCTGCTGCACCGTGGGACTCACACCTACAATATCGGCAACACACATTACATCGCAGTGAAGCGGTCATCTGGCTTTCTAACAGACGACACTCGAGGGCTGCTAAACACCGACACCAAGCGGCAACCTAAAGTCAGGAGAGATCGCCGGCCACTTGACAGGAAGCAAGACCGATTGTGTCCTGGCACCGAGGGCTCTGAGAAGCCAGTTAACTCCGAGTCCCCTTCCTATTAGAGACGGAGAGTGCTGCTGCATTTTCAAAATCACGGGCTCACTCCTGACCCATCACCACATCGTCACCGCTTTATATGCCAGCCTTCACATCTCAGAAGCTGCAACGTGACCATCCAGAAGACGTGCTACTGACGTGATGACAGAGCAGAGGACTTGTAATATTTCTGTGAATGTCGTTAAAATCGGCTTCGCCGAACTTCGAAAATTCATCTTTATGAACTTTGACTGATACCATGAGGACTTTGATTCAAAGCTAAGCGTGCGAAAATGTCAATTCACAACTTTTTGTCTTTAACTAATAAAACACTTTTTACATGAAGTACCGCTTTGCGTTAAAACCAGGTGAATTTATTTTCTTCACGTTTTAAAATTGATTTCCAAGAGTCGGCCATTGTGGCCGAGCGGTTCTAGGCGCTTCAGTACGGAACCACGCTGTTGCGGGTTCGAATCCTGCCTCGAGCATGGATGTGTGTGATGTCCTTATGTTAGTTAGGTGTAAGTAGTTCTAAGTCTAGGGGACTGATGACCTCAGATGTTAAGTCCCATAGTGCTGAGAGCCATTTGAAGCATTTCCAAGAAGTAAGACTGTATTCTCTTATCTCCAATAAACATGGTTTTCATTGTATGCCTGGGACTTCACTTCTTGACTGCCTGCAGCGGATATTTTAATACAGTTCTTTCTTTTTGTTATAGGCATTATCTTACATTTATCACATTTATAGAGACCTGCCGTCCATTGCACTAAGTGTAACAGTTTTGCAAGTCTTCGTGCAATTCCTTACGTTCGTTCACCAACGGTACTTTCCTGTACATAGCTGCAGCGTCAGCTGATTCTGTCTAATAATTCGTTCCCAAGTGCTGAGAACATTAGAGGCCCAGATGAAATCTTCTCATCCTTCCACTCGGGTGGTTGCTTTCAAGTTCCATGACTTTTCGATGAGTGCCCCTCTCATCGTGTCTGGTGAAGTGTGAGGAATATGCGGGCGTTCCATATTTATACTCTACTACAGTTCGCCGAGCCCTGCGCCTGGGACAGGGGTAGGGGGACGCGGCATCCTTTTGGGTACATATAAGCATGTTCAGAAACAGTCTGGAAAGCTTGTAAGAGTTTTGCCGGGTAAGCTGTGCTGGGAAATAACTGTTAAGAAAAAAATTCGATACGTTGCGCCACTCCCCGTAAAGTAGCGTTGAAGTTAGCCAATCAAGACCTTGCTGAGTAAAATTCAAGTGGGCCGCCAGAGACGTGTCGCCAAACATGTCCTCCGTTAGATTTCATAAAACTGAACATGAGAGCGATACGAAAATAGGACATGGCGCCGTATCAACGATCGAACTCAATCCGAAGGCTAAACGGTCTCGTGATCTATCATCTACGCTATGAGAACAACTGATATTAATCCTTTCTGGCGAGTCGCTTGAATCTGCGCGCGCTACAGCCTGACTGCCAAACTTCAGTGCTAATTAATACGGAAACGGCACAAGGTAGCGAACTTCCTCTTAACAATTATTTCTCAGGACAACGTACAGTGCAAAATCCTTGCAAGCTTGTCAGACTCGTCCTGATCACCCTGTATATGGGACACTCGCACAATCTCGTCACTTCGCCAGAAGTTGATGACAGTGACACTCATCAAAACGTCGCCGAATTACGACGCAGCCACCCGTATGAAAGCCAGAGAAGATTCCATCAGCAGTATACGCTGGGAGACCGTATCACACTTCCATGAAGCACATAAGATCCTGCTCTCGTTCCCGTGAAACATTCGTCATCCAGTGTAAACTGAGTCGTTCCTTTAGTCAAATACTCCTCCAACAAATCAAAGATTAGCCAAGACATTCCTCGCAATCCTATCTTAGTTAGCACTGGACGATGTGGTATTTTGTGCAACGCCTAGCAAAAATCTTGAAATATGTCTGTTCACCTCTATGTATTATTTGCAGAACGTCGTGTGTGAATAAAAAAAGCTGTGTTTGTGATTCAAGGTTTATACTATGACCGTTCCTACACAAAATAACAAGACTTGTGTAAGACATGTTTGCCGGCCTTTTTTGGCCGAGCGGTTCTACGAGCTTCAGTCCGGAATTGCGTGACTGCTATCGTCGCAGGTTCGAATCCTGCCTCGGACATGGATGTGTGTGATGTCCTTAGGTTAGTTAGGTTTAAGTAGTTCTAAGTTCTAGGGGACTGATGACCTCAAATGTAAGTCCCATAGTGCTCAGAGTCATTTGAACCATTTGAATACATGTTCCTCCAAAGGCAAAATTTTGTTTTGCTTAATAATCCACTTTGTCGAATGGGGTCATCGTTCGTCTGGTCAACTGCGATGGAGTTCCATTGATACACGCATAAAACTATGAGATAGCTAGGTGGTTAAATGTTGTACATGCATTATGACTCACTGTTTTGACAAGAGGTTCAGCATCTAGAAGTTTCAGGTAAAGGATGCTACGTATGACAATCAGGTTAGAAGCTACACATAAGAAAGAATATTTATTTTATTCGCTTGTTGTATGTATTTGCTGACATTGAATTTTGACCTGCTGCCTAAGTACCGCTACAGGTCATATTGCATTATTATTACAAACTTTTAACTGATTGCACATGTATTGTGCTACCCAGCTGTGTTGTGTTAATTTGTTGTTAATTTTCCACTACGTTTCTCATACATTAGTCTCTAAGTATATTGTATAAATACATAAGAAAGAAAAGAATATAACCATGACATATGAACTGTAGTCTGCTCTAGCTGTAACTGTCAGTAGGGCGATTTCATCAGTCGCTATACAGAGTAAACTTCTTGGTGATATTTACGCGAAACTACAAATGATACGTACACCGTATTTCACTCAAAATTGAAGTAGACTCATCATCTTATATACTGAAATACAGTTGAGTGAAGGACTGTTTTCTTCGCAGATGATTCTCACTTTAGCTTGTAAAGTGAAAGCAGGCTTTGGAAACATGCCACACCATGCCGTTATCCATCAAACGTCCCTGACAGGAATGGTTTCGGGGAAGAGAGTATCTGCATGTGAGGTGATATGTCTATTGGTGGACAACCAATTCTCCACGTTGAATGGTGGATTGGATACTAATGACATCCTCATATCTGCGAGATATAAAAATACGTATTCGTTATAAAAAATCTTTAGTTGCCAGTTTTATTTTCCTACAAACCTATGTCTCATTTCCACGTAATATTCGCTCACTTCTGAGCACTTCGCATAACGCTGCACTAATTGCTGTAAACCCTTGGCCAAGGAACTGAAACAGTTGATAATTGCCATCTTCTTCATCTTCAAATCGTTGTCCACCAAGCCGTTCAACTGCTAACAGAAACCGGGGCTGGATCGATAGGTTCCCATTGAAAATGTTGACTTCTATCCTCGGTACGAGCATTGGTGTGTGGACACGTCTTATCGAGGCCGAGGAGTAGCCTAGACGACAGCTTCTCACTCTGGCCATAGTGGATGGCGTGTCTCAGTTTGACGAGCATTTCGCAGTAATGACAGCTGTAATTATTCATTCAGCCTCTATGAAATCAACCAAATGAACGCTATTTTCGTCCTAGACAATTTTAACAATCAATATTCGTCGTGGGGAACGATACTACTTAAATTATTTTCGGCTATGGTGAAATCGAATGGCACCATTGTATTATGTGTGGCTTTGATTTCATGTTACTTTAGGAATTCCGCAGCTCAGCGGCCATAAATATATGGGAAAATAGATATACTCCGTTAGGCTGTGTCTTTGGCCTTATTGCCTAAACAAGACAGAATATCCTGCGGGGATGGGCGTATTCTGCGGAAACACGACGTGGAGTTCGTTTCTCTTTTAGAGAATATACAGAATGAGCCTCGTTTCGGTAAGAAGGGCGTTTTTTGCATTTGTGACGTGTCATACACTGGTAAGACCTCAGAATCGTAGATGACCAGTGTATCGAGCATAAGCGCGATACACGCTTACGATTGCCGAACACATCATTCTGCTATTTCAGAACATTGTCTCGACACCAATCATCCTATGGATTGTAAGATCCCAGAGATTGTGGTGTGCACCTTCCGCTACTGGGAAGCAGTTGAGACGAAGTTAAAAAGTGACTTTATAATTAGAGTTGTTGGTTTTTGCTTAAATTCTACTTGGAATCCTATCCACTCCTTGGTCAAACAGCATAGGGATAGGCTTCATGCTCCTTGCTCATCATATGGTAATATTGCCTATCGATTAACTTCTGACATTGTCCTTCTGTATACGCTGAGCCTACCGAGGTTTTGAAACTCCTCGCACAACATTTATGCCATGAAAATAACTGGGTGTGCACCTGTCGAAATACCAGTGGTTCCCGAAGACGTCACATGGCTGCAGTCCCGTAAATTGTTCGAAAATTTATCCAAATTGTCGACAGTAGACGATAAGCTTGTTTTCATCGGTAAGCATTGGCCATACCCACCTTACACATAATTCGTATTACTTAGCTTACTTAATGGTCCGTTCAGATTGAGGAAAATCATTATTCATATCACCTGTCGTCAATCGTCGATGCGATCGATGTCTTCGGGCCTCGTTTTCCAGATTTTATCAGAGAGAATACAGGGCGCCCCACTGCGCTCTTCGTCATTCCAATTAATATGGTCAATTTTGTAGTCTCGACACCATTGTGCAACATTTCCTTCTGATGAATTTGCTCAGTGTCTACACAAAAAATCGTTTTACAAAATGCACTTTGAAACTGGTTTAAACACATTAATATACTGTTCAGAAATTATAAGAAGTTTCCTCCTAGTATACGTCTCAAATATGACATTAAATGAATACGAAGAAACGTACCACAGATTTGCTGAAACGCATAGAAAAATATTTAGTTTTAATGCGTATGTTGTCACACAATCGTGACATAAAAATAAAAGCAGCTAGCATAGATTAGTCTGTATGTCCATCTTTTGAGAGATGGCTGTGGGACTCGGCTTTTCGATGCAGAATGTCAAGCACCTTTCAGCCTTGTAGTTTCCAAACTTACTTTATTTGGCTACCAATTTCAGCGATATACTACCACATCTTCAGGCAGTCGGCAGATGATGGCTGAAGGTATCGCTATAGCAAGCAGAAATCTACTAATAACATTACTGCTGGCCCCTGTTTTGATCAGAACCGAGGTGAAATCTTCCTATATCTCGGTCAGGAGCCTGAAGATGGGGTAGTAAATCACTGAAACTGGTTGCCAAATAAAATAAGTTTCGAAACTAGACAGCTGAAAGGTGTTTAATTTGACATCTTCGATTACTCCATTTCTTCCCAAGTGTCTTATGGAATCATTTCTTGGAGTAACTCACCTAGAAACGCGTGTAATACGAACTATTTGTGGTGTGAACTTATTAGACCCTGCTGCATTCGTACAACTTTGTACTGAGTTTTCAACATTTAAATAAAAGAAATCGACTTTTGTTTTTCGAGTACACCTCATAGTTTCATTCTTATATCAGTGCAACATATAATCATTTCATTCTTGAGTACTGGACTACACAATTCTCGTCTCGTCTCGTGATTAAAAACTAGTTCCATCTATATAAAGCTCAGCATTACGACATTTCATTATCCAAATCCCATTGCGGACGACTTCAATGGTCTGCTGACCCTTCCTCGCCCCGATTCAAACATTGAAAGAAGAATGGCATTCAATCCTTATCTATAGTCCTAGGCTATATGTATTATAGCGTCAATAATTCAAATGGCTCTGACCACTATGGGACTCAACTGCTGAGGTCATTAGTCCCCTAGAACTTAGAACTAGTTAAACCTAACTAACCTAAGGACATCACACACATCCATTCCCGAGGCAGGATTCGAACCTGCGACCGTAGTGGTCTCGCGGTTCCAGACTGCAGCACCAGAACCGCGCGGCCACTTCGGCCGGCTCGTCAATAATTGCAATATTATATTACTGCTACGTTGAGTAATTACTCTTTGTGTTCGATTATGTTATAAAATGAATAATACACGGATGTCTATAAGTCCTTTATTATCATTAACGCTTTCGGTAGTAACCATCATTACATTGCATTTACCAAAAAATGAAACAATCAGAAATGATCGGGGTACTAATTATTATGTAAGACGTCGTTTAACATAATACTAAAGTTCATATGTTATCTACGTAAGATGTCATATCATATCCCAATGGTTTAATGATATAGCACCTTCAAACCTGCTGATCACCCAGAGAACAAATGGGTGTCCGTTCTCAAGACATGTTGTCTTAGCACACTTATAACTAATTGTTAGGTAATTTAAAAAACCAAAGAATAAATGACTATAGACGCATGTTATGAACAACAAATCGAAGCAAAGCTATAGTACTGTCCCGCTGCAATCAGCTTGGAATATTACTGAAATATTTTATAAATTTTGATTTTAAATGTAAGATGCAGGTCATAGTATAAAAGTACAATGAAGAAAGAGGAAACAATGGTAATATCTTAGACCTAGTGCAAGAAAAATGTAAAAAAAAGTATTATAAAATACATTAGTATGCAGTATTGACATTTAAGACATGTAACAACTATTGAGTTGTGAATAACCACGTGAAATGGTTTTTGAAGAACACTTATCACAGGTAAAATTCACATAATACGTGCAAGACCCATGCAAAGCGTTTGTGTAATGGTGACACGATGTGTAGGTCATGTGAATGGGGTCATTAGTCGACGAAAATGTTAAAAAATGAAATCACGTAATGCAATATGAACACTATAGACTCTGTATGGATTAACAGCTCGCATACGAACAAGACGTGTGGCACTAAATGGCACGATGCGAAGTGCAGGCGGCGCAATAAGCTGCACCCCTACTGCATCGCTGCTTTTTTTCAGCCATTAATAACTCCATAGACACAGCGTAAAAATGCTCTCACCCACCTGTACATAACGATATAGCTGACCTGTAGTACAGTAGACAGAAATAAAGAAGAGTAAAAGTAGTCATTGCTAAAAATGACTGATGAACTCAAACGTTCACAAAAAGAACTGGCGAGGGCACTGACTGTCACAGTGTCAAAGTTTCACGATCACAGAGAAGCCTCCTGATCTCAAACAATCATGCAACATGTGGACAGCACTAAACCGAATACGCTATGGCCATGGTAGAAATACTGACGACGTCTGTGAATGGAAGAGTATACCACTCCGAAATGTGGCTGAGGAGCCGAAAAGCAAATAAACCGATACACAGCTGGAGAATGTACAGAACGCGACTGCAAGGGACTCTTCAGCGATATCCCTGCAGCAACAGATGAGATGATAGGTCATATTCGATACTTAGGTAATTTGCAACTACATTTGTACATGTGCACATGAATTATGTTACTTTGTTATTCTGTGAATATATGTGTATTGTGATGTATGTCATACCATAAATAAATAAAGTCAGTAAGTCTACACAACAATCTTGGTTACAAGCAAGGTACCTGAAAGAGTAAAAAGAAATAACAGTGTAGCAAACATCAGTATTCGTAAGTAAAGACTGTTAATTCGAAGCCAGCACAACTAAAAGTATTCACATTAAAAGCAGATAATGGTAATTCGACTGTAAAATTTTGCATGGGTGTTGCAGTCTTTTCTGATTTTTGATGTGATGATTGATCTTCAAAAGCGGTTTCATATTATTATATTTGTTATATGACGTTTTGTGGTTACTGCACGCCAGTTGGTTCAAAAATGGTTCAAATGGCTCTGAGCACTATGGGACTTAACATCTGAGGTCACCAGTCCCCTAGAACTTAGAACTAGTTAAACCTAACTAACCTAAGGACATCACACACATCCATGCCCGAGGCAGGATTCGACCCTCCGACCGTAGCGGTCTCGCGGTTCCAGACTGAAACGCCTAGAACTGCTCGGCCACGCCAGTTGGTATTTTCAAATTTATTTATATATTTTCACTATCATCTCTGAAACATTGTTTTCTTTTTTCTCTCTTATACTCCTATAGTACAAAACTGTATTTTTATAGTATATATTCATCCTGTTTCTGTGTGTAGAATAAATTTTTGTAGCATGCTTATTTTCGTTGTTCATAAGACACTTTTATGGTAGTTTACTGTTTAATTTGTTTAAAATTAGCTGATGATCCGTTTTAACAGCGCTTTCACATTTATCACCTCTTCTGTTAAATACTGGAACTTGGCTGCTCTTTTGATGTTCAGCGTTTCTGAAGGGGTCATATTAATGACATTGCCTTAGAGATAAGACATAATACGTAAATAATATTTGAAGTATTATGTTATACGACTTCTTGAATAATTAGTTGCACTCTATGCATTTCCGATTTGTTTATTTCTTTATGTAGAGTGTTACTGAGATTGTGGATACTAACTAAAATCGGTAGTGATATTAAGGGACACGATGACAGTTGCATCTGTTACATATTATAAACCACTTAACAGCTGTTGGCAATATCCTGTGGATACTAACCAAAATCGGTAGTGATATTAAGGGACACGATGACAGTTGCATCTGTTGCATGTTATAAACCACTTAACAGCTGTTGGCAATAGCCTACAAAAATGTTTATTCGATTGCGGCCTGTGTTCTACAATCCCATTGCATTTTATCATGTTCAAATGTAACATATTGAATTACTGTCATTTTTGTGATTGTTTTACCCTAACCTCCAGAGATCACATAATTCTGAAGACATTTAGAGCTAGACAAGATTCAGAAACAAAGTGCTGACAGCATGTAAACAAGCAATCAAATTTACCTCTTTTGTGTCTGGGCCATTTATTTTCAATATCAGTTTTAGTGGAGATAAAGAAGTATAAGTTGGAACAAAACAAATTTTTGAAGCACTCTGCTGCTCTGCATACTGCCGTGTGTCTGCGTCGAAACAAAGAGGTCGTTACTTGCGTTAAACACAATAACGAAGTATAAAGAGAGCTCTGACCACAGCTATTTAATTTAGAACATCAAACGCCGTTTCACTCAATTAAGAATGCGCAGATATATATGACGAAACTTTCGTGAGTGTTTGAACGTTTTTGTGGCCTGCCAATGGGACTCATTCATTTTATTACGTTTTCCGTTCAATGAAACCAGTGTCGGCATTCTGCGACCGCCTCTTCCGCATTCGAAGTTAGTTCCGCAATCGTAAGTCCCAAGTACACATTGGATTATTGATTCAGCTTTCACTTCGGAGTTTCGACTTTGTTTCCCCTCTGCTTGTGCAAAAAGCCTCTCTAAATTTCTGCAGAGCGAGCGAGGGGGCTCTTCTTTCTTTCGAGAAGCGGCCGCTAGGAAACGGCTGTTTGGCTTCATAGAGAACTTTATAACGATTTGGTCTTCGTGTCTGACCAAACAGTATAAGCACCAAACAGTATAAGTACGCCGGAATTCTTCCTAGTCAAAATTTACTTCTGGCGATAATCTGAAACTTCTATTCCCATTACACAGTTTTTTTCCAGTTTATGGAACTAGACTGTTGAAAGTTTTTATCATCAGTCTTCTAATGTGAATGGAGTTTCTCATCTTTGCCATGTTACTATTGTATTTGCTTGGATAATATTATCGAGAAACCTCTTTAACAGATGAAAATTTCTGTTTCAGGTCCAGCCAAAACCATCTCGAGAATCTTTCATGAATTCATATTTTTATTGGCTACTTCATCAACAGATTTTTTCTTCAATTAGTTAAGCCCTGAAGCTATGTTCTATAACAAAATGACACACCACAGGTACAGTAAAGCGTAAGAAATCTTAATACGAATTATCGTGTCAAATTTTCATCTGATATTCTGATGACGGGTCACGTCCGAGACGAATTTTAACAGTAAGTGGGTTTTTGTTATTAGCGACAGAAAGCGGTATTAATGACGTTCTCAGTTATTCAAATAATTGTTGCAGCCCTCCTACGTGACTTTATGTCGCTCATCAAACACGCCTAACCAAAGCTGTAAACACTGGTAGGGAAAAATACTGCGAACGGCGTTTATTTAGGATTTAAGAGAAAAACGTTATAATCAAAAACAAGAATAGTCGTCGTGGATATTCTTATAACTACTGAATTTCAGGAATAAATGTAAGCTGTATCTATGGTAAAGTGCCTATTTTAAAAAGATAAAATGTTCACGTCACGAGAATAAGAAATAAAATGTGATCTTGTTACTGTGGAGAACTGCAGTTATTCAGTAATTCATAAAAATGTTCTACTTTATACCACGAGGCTATACACCCTTCGTGGCGGTACAGATGCAGATGCCGACCTGCTGTAATTTCTGCAGACTGGTGTACTACTAACTGGTTCATCAGAAACGTGCTAGACATTACGCTCATCCAGGTAGTTTGTATCATGGTCCGACTCCTTCCTCGTGCCTTCGTGGTCTCAGTATGGCACTTGTAAATAGCAGCAGTGTTTCCATAATTCATCTGTCGTCTATCTGTCAAAAATCTTCGATGCATCCGTATTTCCCAGCGTCTGTTTCCATTAAAACTCTCATACATGACAAATATTTGCGTCTGCATATAACCCATCGTACTCCAACGAGCAATTGTTGCTATACGGCGGTTCTGCTTCGGTCAAAACGAAATTCGAATCGAAAGCTATTTATTCAACCCGACAACAAAGTAATTACAAAAATGGTTCAAATGGCTCTGAGCACTATGGGACTTAACATCTATGGTCATCAGTCCCCTAGAACTTAGAACTACTTAAACCTAACTAACCTAAGGACATCACACATCACCCAGTCATCACGAGGCAGACAAGTAATTACACTAATCAGTATACAGAATATTGAAGTTCTCCTTCTGAAACGTGTTTGCGAACGGCAGGTAAATCAGATATTTCTTACAGATGGAAAATGAAGCAAGTACGTGGTGATTGTTGTTGTTGTTGTTGTGTGTGTGTGTGTGTGTGTGTGTGTGTGTGTGTGTGTGTGTGTATGTGTAAGGTTACTGGAACTTTTCAGATGGTGATTGCAATATAGCATGCCCAGACAACGTGCGTGTCTTTCAGACTATTAAAAAGGAGCAATCATTGTTATGCTTCACATGGGGCCATCATGTCGACAGATCGCACATGCAGATGGGTCTAGTTCAATGGCTCATTCATGTTCTGATGTGTTATCTAATGTTTAGCAAAACAAAAATTCGAAATATCATTCTCCAGAAACACTGTGGCACATCGTGAGAATCCTTTGCATCGACATACTGCACTTTTGCTTGCCTGTTGTGGAATTTCGATTCCCAGCTTGTATGGACAGTCCTCACACAAAACTTGTTGGCAGACAGCTCAATCGCAGCATTCGTCTTACAGCTGGTACGGTCAGACCTGCACCTACTTTCTGGCCTCCCACACTCACCCACACAACACCTAATCCTCTGCGACGGAAAGTGCACTTTTACGGGAGAACAAAAGAAACTAATAAAAATCACCACCTCTCTACCTCTCTGTTCTCGCAGACATTCCAACCATCAGTAAAGGAAGTTTTCACCCTCTTCACCCACCACTGGAACTTCAAATAGCTTTAATACTAATGACTACTGGAGACAGACATCGAAGATTAATGCTTCGACGGAACAAGCCACCTGGCTTCGAACTCACACGCAAGATGTGCTAGATTCTGAATCAGATAAGATCTAACACTGGCAGTGATGCATACTGTCTACACAAATGGAAGAAAATAACTTCTCCAAGTTGTGACTATGGTGCTGTAAAGCAAACTGTTCACCACATAGTTCAAGAATGTTCCCTGAAAAGGGGGATCACTAGACTGTATTCGGTCTGGATATTTGTTTGTTATCAGGAGAAAGAAAACTGGCGTTCTACGGATCGGAGCGTGGAATGTCAGATCCCTTAATCGGGCAGGTAGGTTAGAAAATTTAAAAAGGGAAATGGATAGGTTAAAGTTAGATATAGTGGGAATTAGTGAAGTTCAGTGGCAGGAGGAACAAGGCTTTTGGTCAGGTGATTACAGGGTTATAAATACAAAATCAAATAAGGGTAATGCAGGAGTAGGTTTAATAATGAATAAAAAAATAGGAGTGCGGGTAAGCTACTACAAACAGCATAGCGAACGCATTATTGTGGCCAAGATAGACACAAAGCCCATGCCTGCTACCGTAGTACAAGTTTATATGCCAACTAGCTCTGCAGATGAATAAGAAATTGATGAAATGTATGACGAGATAAAAGAAATTATTCAGGTAGTGAAGGGAGACGAAAATTTAATAGTCATGGGTGACTGGAATTCGTCAGTAGGAAAAGGGAGAGAAGGAAACATAGTAGGGGAATATGGATTGTGGGGAAGAAATGAAAGAGGAAGCCGCCTTGTAGAATTTTGCACAGAGCATAACTTAATCATAGCTAACACTTGGTTCAAGATTCATAAAAGAAGGTTGTATACCTGGAAGAATCCTGGAGATACTAAAAGGTATCAGATAGATTATATAATGGTAAGACAGAGATTTAGGAACCAGGTTTTAAATTGTAAGACATTTCCAGGGGCAGATGTGGACTCTGACCACAATCTATTGGTTATGAACTGCAGATTGAAACTGAATAAACTGCAAAAAGGTGGGAATTTAAGGAGATGGGTCCTGGATAAACTGAAAGAACCAGAGGTTGTAGAGAGTTTGAGGGAGAGCATAAGGGAACAATTGACAGGAATGGGCGAAAGAAATATAGTAGAAGAAGAATGGGTAGCTCTGAGGGATGAAGTAGTGAAAGCAGCTGACGATCAAGTAGGTAAAAAGACGAGGGCTAGTAGAAATCCTTGGGTAACAGAAAAAATATTGAATTTAATTGATGAAAGGAGAAAATATAAAAATGCAGTAAATGAAGCAGTCAAAAAGGAATACAAACGTCTGAAAAATGAGATCGACAGGAAGTGCAAAATGGCTAAGCAGGGATGGCTAGAGGACAAATGTAAGGATGTAGAGGCTTGTCTCACTAGGGGTAAGATAGATACTGCCTACAGGAAAATTAAAGAGACCTTTGGAGAGAAGAGAACCACTTGTATGAATATCAAGAGCTCAGATGGCAACCCAGTTCTAAGAAAAGAAGGGAAGGCAGAAAGGTGGAAGGAGTATATAGAGGGTTTATACAAGGGCGATGAACTTGAGGACAATATTATGGAAATGGAAGAGGATGTAGATGAAGACGAAATGGGAGATAAGATACTGCTTGAAGAGTTTGACAGAGCACTGACAGACCTGAGTCGAAACAAAGCCCCGGGGAATAGACAACATTCCATTAGAACTACTGACAGCCTTGGGAGAGCCAGTCATGAAAAAACTCTACCATGTGGTGAGCAAGATGTATGAGACAGGCGAAATACCCTCAGACTTCATGAAGAATATAATTATTCCAATCCCAAAGAAATCGGTTGTTGCAGATGTGAAAATTACCGAACTATCAGTTTAATAAGTCACAGCTGCAAAATACTAACGCGAATTCTTCACAGACGAATGGAAAAACTGGTAGAAGCGGACCTCGGGGAAGATCAGTTTGGATTCCGTAGAAATGTTGGAACACGTGAGGCAATACTAACCTTACGACTTATCTTAGAAGAAAGATTAAGAAAAGCCAAACCTACGTTTCTATCATTTGTAGACTTAGAGAAAGCTTTTGACAATGTTAACTGGAATACTCTCTTTCAAATTCTGAAGGTGGCAGGGGTAAAATACAGGGAGCGAAACGCTATTTACAATTTGTACAGAAACCAGATGGCAGTTATAAGAATCGAGGGGCATGAAAGGGAAGCAGTGGTTGGGAAAGGACTGAGACAGGCTTTTAGCCTCTCCCTGATGTTATTCAATCTGTATATTGAGCAAGCAGTAAAGGAAACAAAAGAAAAATTCGGAGTAGGTATTAAAATTCATGGAGAAGAAGTAAAAACTTTGAGGTTCGCCGATGACATTGTAATTCTGTCAGAGACAGCAAAGGACTTGGAAGAGCAGTTGAATGGAATGGACAGTGTCTTGAAAGGAGGATGTAAGATGAACATCAACAAAAGCAAAACAAGGATAATGGAATGTAGTCAAATTAAATCGGGTGATGCTGAGGGAATTAGATTAGGAAATGAGACACTTAAAGTAGTAAAGTAATTTTGCTATTTAGGGAGTAAAATAACTGATGATGGTCGAAGTAGAGAGGATATAAAATGTAGACTGGCAATGGCAAGGAAATCGTTTCTGAAGAAGAGAAATTTGTTAACATCGAGTATAGATTTAAGTGTCAGGAAGTCGTTTCTGAAAATATTTGTATGGAGAGTAGCCATGTATGGAAGTGAAACATGGACGATAACTAGTTTGGACAAGAGGAGAATGGAAACTTTCGAAATGTGGTGCTACAGAAGAATGCTGAAGATAAGGTGAGGAGATATTGAATAGGATTGGGGAGAAGAGAAGTTTGTGGCACAACTTGATTAGCAGAAGGGATCGGTTGGTAGGACATGTTTTGAGGCATCAAGGGATCACAAATTTAGCATTGGAGGGCAGCGTGGAGGGTAAAAAACGTAGAGGGAGACCAAGAGATGAATACACTAAGCAGATTCAGAAGTATGTAGGTTGCAGTAGGTACTGGGAGATGAAGAAGCCTGCACAGGATAGAGTAGCATGGAGAGCTGCATCAAACCAGTATCAGGACTGAAGACCACAACAACAACATTAGTTTGTTATTTGAGATGTTGCCACACGCAAAATAATAATAATAATAATAATAATAATAAGAGTGGCGACTCTGAACAACACGATCTCAAGAAGAGTATGCAGGGACTTCAAGAATGACTTTGCACGGGAAGATCACAAGAGTGTTAGACTATCTCTGATGAAAATAAATATGACAAATGTTGAAATCCGGGAATCATAGGTAGTGTGGGAGCATATTTCTGGAATCTATGTTGTGATCTCTATTCGCCATGTGTCGCTTCCCGCTGACACCAAACCACAGACAACAGCAACTAGCATGGTGCAGAGCAACAGTGAACTGGGACGATGAATGGCGCTCTGCGGTGTACAGCGATGATTCACACTTCAGTCTGTGGCTATCGACGCTAGTGTGTCCATAGACAACACTGTTTATGGTCATAGAGATCAGCAAATCTCAAGACCCCAATTTCTCCGACTCCTGGACTCATCTGTGTGGAGTTATGACACCATAAGTGATTTGAGAATTGTTGAAGAATGCTGAATGCTCGTCAATATGTGACAGTAATGGTAAACCCCTTTGTCATGGCCTTCATGACAAGGTAACCAGTTGAAATATTCCAGAAAGGTAATGGAGGGCCCCAGCAACACCCCAATGCAGCTCATACCACAGACACCTTGAGGATTTTACGGTCTCCTGATTTTTTAAGCATAGACCATATCTAGGTTGCTAGATCCCTGCCAGCAGTCTTGAGGAAGTGACACAAAATGTGTTGCAGGCATGGCAATAAATTCCTCGAGATGACGCTCGAAGGCTGTTTGCCGCCCTGTGCCGCCCTGTGCCGTGCTCATGGGGCTTACACCTCATACTGATGTTGATGAAGGACTTTAGTCCCGAACCATATAATGCACATCATACTTTGATATCTACACAAAGTTTGAAACTACTGGACTGGTGCTTCATGAGCAACACATTCTCTCTCCAAGAGAGAACGTTTAATACCTCTTATACTGTATATCTTGACGTTTATCCTCAGAGTCTTTATAGGTATTTTACACTGAACCTATGCAAATGGCTGTACAAGAGAGTTAAACACTGTACATCGATACCCATATTTGGTAACTATTGACAAGTGGTGACGTCTATTGACGTCATGTGATCAATCTCGGGCAATAGCGTCGTATGGGAATGCGACTGCTGCCCACATTAGACTTAATTACTGCAGAGATTCCTTTGTAGAACAGTTATATCAATGAAACAGTAGACGATGTATCCATGGCACTGGCCTGCTCAATGCGGCAACACAGCATAACAGGACATGGCGGCCGGTCGGTTCCGTATAGGCCTTCATAGCATGTTCGGGCGGAATTTTTAATATTCTCGTAGCAGTGACATTTGAGTATAATACCTAGCCTTGACCAAGTTGTGTACTAATGTGGATATGACAACGTCTACAACAGCATTTTTAATTTCCTTTTGGGTTTGTTGTACATATCATACAAACATATGTGGTCAATAGGATATTTAGAAATGATACCTGTAAGGATATACAGATCACGTAGTAGCTAATGACAGTCCCTAATAAAACATCGTGGAATCCGGCGATAGACGGCCGGGATGACCGAGCGGTTCTAGGTGCTACAGTCTGGAACCGCGCGACCGCTACGGTCGCAAGTTCGAATCCTGCCTCGGGCATGGACGTGTGTGATGTCCTTAGGTTAGTTAGGTTTAAATAGTTCTAAGTTCTAGGGGACTGATGACCTCAGATGTTAAGTCCCATAGTGCACAGATCCATTTGAGCCAATCCGACGATAAATATAATTTCTGATTATTAATAAAAAAAAAGAAGTTGAAGAACAGTACGAACACAGTACTCGGTAATCATATTGTCACATAATCTTTTATTGTACGGTGATTTCATGATGTAGATTTTAAACACTACACAGCTGCAGCAAAATGATCTGACAGTCTGCAGGATTTCGTCGTTTGGCGGCTAGAACGCCCAATAAGCAGACAGCAGATTACGCATCGTCAACCAGAATGTTTGATAATACGTACACGCAACCGCCGTAACGCAAATTGACTTACAGGGCACGAAAATGAAAAATTTTTATCTTTGAAAATTATCTAGAAATTGCAGATTCTTAAATTATACGTAACAAAAATAATCGTATCCCGATTCATTCACAAGACGAAATCGACAGAAACGGAATGCACCACATTTTAATATATTATACTATTCTCACTACTTTTATGATCTGATCTCTAAACATCATTTTTTACATAAGTATTTCGTTTGTATATCAATGACTGAGTTTGGTCGAATCAAATAAATTCATTAATTTTTTTGATTTATTGTTTAGGATTAAAGTATCATAACATCAGTAGTTCAAGCATATGGAACAAAATAGGATTGTATAATGGATGACAATTGTTTTTATAAAAAGTAAAAAAGCATCTGGGAGATTTAAAACGTCCGTGCATATAGCTCCTTCGGATTCTTATGCGAACAATCACAGATAAAGCTATCGCAAAGTACACGATCTCAATCAGGCACAAACGAAGTCCAAATAAGATATATCACAGTAGGGCCTGCCGAATGAAAAGGTAGCCGGAAGAGTAGCTAAAGTAGGTGAGTAACTGGCGCATCGGATAGTAGATTTCCTTATCTTTCGTCGATGTCATACTACCATGGGCCCCATTTCATTCCAAGTGAGCATCCTCCCAGGTGAGGACACCTCCACCACCGAACGGTATACGTGATGTCCAGTGGTGCCCTGCTACCGTTGTGTTCCAACGCGCGGCCATTTACCCACCGCTATCTTTTGGGTACGTGTAAGACTTGTGCTGCGTCATCCATCAGTTGCAGGTACACTATGTGATCAAAAGTATCCGGACACCTGAAAAAACATACATTTTGCATATTAGGTACATTGTGCTGCCACCTACTGCCAGGTGCTCCACAGCGAACTCAGTAGTGAAATGGGAACGTGAAGGGACACGTACAACACAAAAGCGTACAGGCCGATCTCGTTTGTTGACTGACAGAGACGGCCGACAGTTGAAGAGGGTCGTAATGTGTAATAGGCAAACATCTATCCACACCATCACGCAAGAATTCCAACCGGCTTCAGTATACACTGCAAGTACTATGACAGTTAGGCAGGAGGTGAGAAAACTTGGATTTCATGGTCGAGCGGCTGCTCATAAGCCACACGTCACTCCGGTAAACGGCAAATGACGCCTCGTTTCGTGTAAGGAGCGTATACATTGGGCGATTGAACAGTGGAAAAACGTTGTGTGGAGTGACGAATCGTAGTACACAATGTGACGATCCGATGGCAGGGTGTGGGTAAGGCGAATGCCCGGTAAACGTCATCTTACAATGTGTGTAGTGCCAACAGTAAAATTCGGAGGCGGTGGTGTTATGGCGTGGTCGTGTTTTTCGTGGAGTGGGCTTACAACCTTTGTTGTTTTGCATGGTTCTATCACAGCACAGGCCAAATTGATATTTTAAGCACCTTCTTGCTTCTCACTGTTGAAGAGCAATTCGGGGATGTTGATACCATCTTTCAACACGATCGAGCACCTGTTCATAATGCACGGCCTGTGGCGCAGTGATTACACGACAATAACATTCCTTTAGTGGACTGGCCTGCACAAAGTCCTGACCTAATCCTATAGAACACCTTTGGGATGTTTTGGAACGCCGACTTCGTGCCAGGCCTCACCGAACGACATCGATACTTATCCTCAGTGCAGCACTCCGTGAAAATTGGGCTGCCGTTACCCAAGAAACCTTCCAGCACCTGATTGAACGTGTGCCTGCAAGAGTGGATGTTGTCATCAAAGCTAAGATTGGGCCAACACCATTTTGAATTCCAGCTTTACCGATGGAGGTTGCCACGAACTTGAAAGTCATTTTCAGCGAGGTGTTCGAATACTTTTGATCACTTAGTGTGGTAACTCAACTACTGGAGTTAACAGTCGAAAGTGATTTACATCTAACAAATCTTCGATATTCTTTTCTGTTTTTTCTGCACATTACTTTTGTCAGCAACGTGAATGTGAGAGCAGTGAAGCGGATTGCGCGTAAGTTCCCACATTTATCAGACTTCATTTCTTTCAGGATTATGTGGATTACATTCTTTCGAAAGTCAGATAAAACGTCTCTAGTCTCATAGATTCTACTCAATAACCGGAAAAAAATGTCTGACCACTTCTCTCGGTGATTTGAGAAGCACAGAAGGAAAGTTATCTATCCTTTATTCGTTGTTCGTTCTAAAGTCTTCCAAAGCCCTTACGCAATACGAGTTTAATATTAGATCCCCTACATCACCAAATCGACATCCATTTCTTCTTCTAAGATGTTCAAAAATGGTTCAAATGGCTCTGAGCACTATGGGACTTAACATCTGAGGTCATCACTCCCCTAGAACTTAGAACTACTTAAACCTAACTAACTTAAGGCCATCACACACATCCATGCTCGAGGCAGGATTCGAACCTGCAACCATAGCGGTCGCGCAGGTCCAGACGGAAGCACCTAGAGCCTCTCGGCCACAGCGGTCGGTCTTTTATGATGCGAGCGAATATTTTGCATCCCGTGGAGGCCATCAATGAAATCTGTGAACCTATGTTGTATAACAAACGTGTGCATGTTAATCATGCTCTGCCAGCTCTGAGCAGAACAGGTGCTGTATTGTGGGAAACTTTCTTCATTAACAAAAAGGTAGGAGGACTTACAAAGTTTCACCAAAACCCCACAAAGTTTTGATAGCCATATCGTATACCGCGACAATAGGAGTCTCACTATCACTGTCTGGTGGGAGACAACATTTGCACTGCTTTGCATAATATGTACGATCTCGTAGATTGATTTTTATTTTTTAGCTGTTAGACTTGTTTCGTAGTGAAAAAACTGATTTTCGTACACGCTGAGATGGATCTACAGGATGGTCAGAAACATTGTGAAAAGTTT
This sequence comes from Schistocerca americana, assembly GCF_021461395.2. NCBI lineage: Eukaryota > Metazoa > Arthropoda > Insecta > Orthoptera > Acrididae > Schistocerca > Schistocerca americana. Next base: position 955,643,106 of record NC_060119.1, on the reverse strand, counting down.
GTAAGGGTTTGCAGGTTGTGTTGAGCCGAGAAATAATAGCTAAGAAGAAAATTCGATACGATACGCCGTTTTCGAGTAAGTCAGCATTAAAGTTACCCAATCAGGCAGTTGCGCGCGAAAATTCAAGCGGCCCGCCAGGGACAATATCGCCAAACGTGTTCTTCCTCTGGTTTCCTAAAACAGAACGGGAGAGCGATACAAAAATTTGAAATGGGACGGTAGTAAGGATCGAACCCTAGCCAGAGGCTGAGCAGTCTCGGGCGCTATCATCTACAATTCTACGTTATGAGAACAACGGATAGCCGGCCGTTGTGGACGAGCGGTTCTAGGCGCTACAGCCTGGAACCGCGCGACAGCTACGGTCGCAGGTTCGAATCCTGCCTCGGGCATGGATGTGTGTGATGTCAGGAGGTTAGTTAGGTTTAAGTAGTTCTATGTTCTAGGGGACTGATGACCTCAGAAGTTAAGTCCCATAGTGCTTAGAGCCATTTGAACCATTTTTGAACAACGGATAATGCGACTGGCGGGTCGCTTGAAACTGTGCACGCAACAGCCTGGCTGGCTAACATCAAAGGAAATTAACTCGGAAACGGCGCAACATATGGGATTCCTTTCTTAACATTTTTTTTGGGCAGATCCTACCTGCAACATCCTTACAAGGTTCTCAGACTGTTTCTGATCACCCATATACAGGAATACCTAAACAGCTCTCTTGAATCCATTCCCAGCTGCAGGTTACCTAACTAAAGGCTTCCAGGGATAAAAAAATTAGATTTTCAGTATTTCGTGTCCTTATTGCCCCAGTTTAATAATTTGAAATGCTGTAGTAATCTACACTTTGAGAGGTATAGCTCTGAGCTAAAATTTTAACACAATAAGACAAGTGTTACAAACCATGTGCGTTTTTCTTCAGTAGCGTAACTGACTGCGCGCAAATACCAGGAATACGAATATCCAGTATATGAGAATGAGACCACTTAGCGGCTTCCAACCAAATTAACACGTAATTTAGAACCTTTACAAAACTTTTTGTACCTGACAACCCCACAGAATGATGAAAGTAAAAATGTTTACCGCTAACTACGTTTTCGCTGTCCATACAGTCAAATTTCACCAACAGGCATGGCGTTTTAATTTATTATTTCTTTACTCTATACATAAAACAATTTACAGACACCATCCACATATAACACTAAATGTTCCTGTAAAATATGACACTGCATGACACATAGTTCAGGAGGTTTGACGTTATAAACATTTAGGGCGTGAAAAACTAGATTTTGTTAAAAATGGCGCGCAGTAAAATTTTAACATCACGCATAACGTTTTAATCAATTATTTCTTTGCTACTGACTCTATTCGTAGCATACTTTGCAGACAGTATTTATCTACGTCACTGAATGTACCTACAAAATTACACTGAAGAGTCAAAGAAACTGGTACATCTGCCTAAAATCATGTAGGGCCCCCTCGAGCACGCAGAAGTGCCGCAACACGACATTGAATGGTTCAAATGGCTCTGAGCACTATGCTACTTAACTTCTGAGGTCATCAGTCGCCTAGAGCTTAGAACTAATTAAACCTAACTAACCTAAAGACATTACACACATCCATGCCCGAGGCAGGATTCGAACCTGCGACCGGAGCGGTCGCTCGGCTCCAGACTGTAGCGCCTAGAACTTCACGGCCACTCAGGCCGGCTACGACATGGAATGAACTCGACTAATGTCTGAAGTAGTGCTGGAGAGAACTGACACCAAAAATACTGCAGGGCTGTCCATAAATCCGTAATACATGGAAGTGGAGATCTCTTCTGAACAGCATCTGGCAAGGCATCCCAATTATGCTCAATAGTGATCATGTCTGGACAGTTTGGTGGTCAGCGGATGTGTTTAAACTCGGAAGAGTGTTCCTGGAGCCACCCTGTATCAATTCTGGACGTGTGAGGTGTCACATTGTCCTGCTGGAGTTGCCCAAGTCCGTCGCAATGGACAATAGTCATTAATGTATGCAAGTGATCAGACAGGATGCTTAAGTACTGTCATTTTAGTACCTAGACGTATCAGGGATCCCATATTACCCCAACTGCACACGTCCCATACCATTACACAGCCTCCACCAACTTGAACAGTTCCCTGCTGACATGCTGATTCCATGGATTCATGAGGTTGTCTCAGCACCTGTACACGTCCATCCGCTCGATATAATTTGAAACGAGACTCGCCCGACCAGGTAACATGATTCTAGTCATCAACAGTCCAATATCGGTGCAAAATGTTTCAAATGGCTCTGAGCACTATGGGAATTAACTTCTGAGGTCATCAGTCCCCTAGAACTTAGAACTACTTAAACCTAACTAACCTAAGGACATCACACACATCCATGCTCGAGGCAGGATTCGAACCTGCGACCGTAGCGGTCGCGCGGTTCCAGACTGAAGTGCCTAGAACCGCTCGGCCACTCCGGCCGGCCTCCAATATCGGTGATGATGGGTCCAGGCGAGGTGTAAAGCTTTGTGTCGTACAGTCAGAAAGGATACACGAGTGGGCCTTTGGATCCGAAATCCCATATTGTTGATGTTTCGTTGAATGGTTCAAACGCTGACACTTGTTGATGATTCAGCACTGGAATCTGCAGCAATTTGTGGAGGTATTGCACTTCTGTCGCGATGAACGATTCTCTTCAGTTGTTGTTGGTCCCGTCCTTGCGGGATCTTTTTCCGGCCGCAGCGATGTTTAGGATTTGATGTTTTACCGGATTCCTGATATCGACGGTACATTCATGAAATGGTCGTACGGGAAAAATCTGCACTTCATCATTATTTCGGAGATGCTGTGTCCCATCGCTCGTGCGCCGACTATGGCACCAAGTACAAACTCACTTAAATCTTGATAACCTGCCATTGTAGCAGCAGTAACCGATCTAACAACTGCGTCACAACTTGTCGTAGATAGGCATTGCCGACCGCAGCGCTGTATTCTACCTGTTTACATATATCTGCCTTTGAAAACGCATTCCTATATCAGTTTCTTTGGCGCTTCAGTATACGAAGTATATTTTAGGAGCTATGACTTCATAAACATTGAGACCCGTAAAAACTATTTTTTGCTTAAAATGTAGCCCCAATAACCCAGTTATGTTTACCCGCGTTTCATAATAAGAGCAGATAGCGACTTCCAAGAAACTTTACGCATAATTTCAGACCTTTCATAAACTTTTTTTGCTTACTTACCTGCACATACGACATGTCTGATCTACATTTCTGAGGGGACTGTGCCGCGCGGGATTAGCCGAACGGTCTATGGCGCTGCAGTCGTGGACTGTGCGGCTGGTCCCGACGGAGGTTCGAGTCCTCCCTCTGGCATGGGTGTGTGCGTTTGTCCTTAGGATAATTTAGGTTAAGTAGTGTGTAAGCTTAGGGAGTGATGACCTTAGCAGTTAAGTCCCATAAGATTTCACACACATTTAAACATTTGAGGGGCTTGTCTCGTAGTAAACGTATAATGTAACTGAGCAGACCAGATTCATTTTAAATTTTAATCCTACAAGCACTACGAAGATCCCACGTATATTTATAAAGTACGTTTATAGTAATCCGTATGTCTTCTTATTTTAAAGTAAGCTAACAGTTTTGAGTAAAGTTTTCTAAACATTTCTCACATTGCATTGACATACATTCTCATTTTGTAGTTTTTGTTAACGCGCTTAGTAATAACATCGAATTGAATAGTACCAAGATATTTTAAATAACTCGAATGTATGCACGCCTGAAGAATGGACTAGGAAAACTTCTAAACGCCATTTTGTTTCAAGAACACCATGCGTTTTCGATACTCTGTTTCAATTTCTTGTCATTGTTCTAAATTCCAAATCACGTAGAAAATGTTTCAATCATTACAGAATGAAAGCAGCGGAGTGGCCGGCGATATAAAACTTGCAAGCAGATTAAAATTGTGTGCCCGACTGAGACTGGAACCATTGCCTTTGACAGGTAATTGATGCACAGACCGTGCTACACAAAAGCACGACTCACGACCCTTCCTCATAGCCTTATTTCTGCCAGTATATGTAAAATTTGGAACGTAGGAGACGAGCTAGAGTCGGTAGAGCACTTGCTCACGAAAGGCAAAGGGCCCGAGTTCGAGTCTCCGTCCGGTACACAGTCTTAATCTTCCAGGAAGCTTCAATAATTACAAGAAGCTGCGTGGTCTTTGTTCTAAACCAGTGTTTCCCTCAGATGTTCCAAGTGCCATTCCAGTGCATACAACTGGCTTATTTGTCCTAAAGATGCCTCTGAAACATTGTTGACAGTGCAGGCCCGTCATATCTCCAAACGCAGTATGATCAAAATCTCTCATACCCATCCATGTCAAATAGCTACAAAAAATTCTTACTATAAAAGAGAATAACGGAAAATTGCCAATCTATTTAAAAGTGGAATGACCATGGAAGATACATACCATGTCATAATGGATCTGAAAGACCAGTCATGTTCATAAGTTATAAAATAGAAAGACCTGTTGCCATTTTTCCCTCAAAAGCACGGGTAGTTTTACAATGCGCTTTACAACAAAAAAAATGGCTCTGTGCACTATGGGACTTAACATTTGTGGTCACAGTACCCTTGAACTTAGAACTACTTAAACCTAACTAACCTAAGGACATCACACACATCCATGCCCGAGGCAGGATTCGAACCTGCAACCGTAGCAGGCGCGCGGTTCCGGACTGAGCGCCTAGAACCGCGAGACCACCGCGGCCGGCGCGCTTTACAACATCTGATCCCAAGAATAAATTCGTAGAAACACAAGTCGTACCGAGAGATTGCTTTGTGAACTTGTTATTCTCTTCTAAAAAAAGGTGAAGGAAATGAAAAATGGTTTCTGCTGACTACACACTTACCAGTCAAGTATATTTCTGCTGTATTTCTGTACTTGTAGTACCACAAACAAAGCATAGTTCTTCTGTATTAATGGCGCTTCCATAGTTGCACCTGTCAGTTTCGTGGTATGACACTTAGAACATTATTTTCTAACGTGTCTTTTTTTGCAGTGATGGGGTGGGGCATAATTCTATAGTACCAAAGTAGCTTTTCAATTTTTTGGATACGAATAAGTTATGTAGAAAGAGATACATTGTTTTTCGATTCTCCTCCCTAATATGATATTTGGCAGTTACAACATTTTGTTCCTCGGTGATAATTTAGTAGACATTCACGTAACGCATAGTATGAATGTCATATTCAAACATAGCCGCATGTTTCAATACAATACAACATTAAGTGGGCCAACCGTCTCCATACTGTTTAACGATTTTTTTGATATGGGAAGCAGTACCTCATTACGGAAAAAAATTGCTCTCCTTGCGCAACGAAAAGGAACTGAATGCAGTCGCTTGGATCAAGATTACAATATAGAACGTAATCATAAATATGGTTTATTCATTAGTAAATAACTACTGATGTATTGCTGAAAAGCGAAAATATATCGCCAAGTTACATTAACCAACAAAAAGAAACTGATTGCAGTATAAGTGGGAGTTCCAGGTACCATTATTTGTATAAGGTGACGGTAAAAGCGTCACATTTATACAATGATTGTAAAGGTATACTATCGATATCTTTGGAACCCAACAATAATATCTCGTGCTCATAATAGGTTAAAAAATACTTTTATAAGTTGCTGCAGATACGGTAATGGACAGCTGAACGTACGCTTTGACGGCATTGACTGCTTGTTCCAAGGCCTAGATCCAGGAAAGCTAAAATAAAAGCAGGAGAACGCCTGGGTGCTGGGCGCTGCACGAGGCGCAGTGACTTGCCTAGCCCTTTGTCTTCTAAGCGCCTCGTCACAGTTCGTGACTGTCTAGGATCTTTTCACAGCATCTGAAGGACGCCAACCACGCGGTTGGTTCGTGCTCAGTATGAGGCAAGAGAATTTCTTGAAACTGTCCAGCATGTTACAAGCTCTCTACAGTACCCAACCGCGATGGGAACGTGTTTAATCTATGTTGTTACCGAAAATCTCGGAAGTACTTGATCGATTTACTTCATATTTTTACACAATACTCTAATGAACATTCGGGCGCACATAGACTATACATTTTTAACACACATAAATAAAAATATAATATGTAAAGAGGAAACTTTGTAAACAAATCTCTGGAAAGTTCTTGACCAATTTAAATCAAATTTCTACACGGTACTCTAATGAACATTCAAATTGACATGGGCTGTATACTTTTAATATGTGTGCTATATAGATACGTATGTAATATTTAAGGGGGGAACGTAGTTACCAAATATCTTGAGACGTTCTTGAGCAGTTTACTTGAGTTTTTTATGTGATACTGTAATGAACATTCAGACATATTGTTGTGTCTAGACAAGACAGTCTAGACACAATGAGAGGAAACCGAAAGGCACGCGCTTAAACTCACGCAGACTGACGTGAGGTCTGAAACAGGATACGTAATGAATGCTATAAAGAAAAGTACGTAGCTTCTGGAATACTTAACTTTAATCCACAATTGGTGAACATTGGTCTTGTTGATACAGTATTATCATCTCAATATAACTTGGTGATGGCGCCTTGCTAGGTCGTAGCAATTGACTTAGCTGAAGGCTATGCCAACTATCGTCTCGGCAAATGAGAGCGTATTTGTCAGTGTGGCGTCGCTAGCAAAGTCGACTGTACAACTGGGGCGAGTGCTAGTACGTCTCTCTCTAGACCTGCCGTGTGATGGCGCTCGGTCTGCTATCACTGACAGTGGCGACACGCGGATCCGACGTATACTAATGGACCGCGGCCGATTTAAAGGCTACCACCTAGCAAGTGTGGTGTCTGGCGGTGACACCACACATATAGAGGCTACATATTTTTAATAATTTAATATATTAAAAGTATACGTAATGTGTAAGTGGAAAACAATGTTACCAAAAACCTCGAAAGTTTTTTGACAAACATACTTTAAATTGTTACAAAATAGTCAAATGAACAGTAGTATCGAGATGGGCTATAAATTTTTATTGTGTATAATGTATAAATATTTACGAAATAACGTTTTCAAAAATCTCGAAAAGTTCTTGACCGATTTACCTCAAATTTTTACACTATATTCAAGGAAACAGGAGGGTTTTTTTTCTTTTTTTTTTTTGACACTGTACGGTTGTTCTGTGTTAACTGTCTGTGAGAAATAACATGTTGTGTTGTGAATAAGTGCCGTTTCGATTTCTTTCTCACATTCATTTTCAACTATGATCGAAGGTCACGTATAGAATGAGATAAATAGCTTGTTTCTCTCTCTCTCTCTCTCTCTCTCTCTCTCTCTCTCTCTATATATATATATATATATATATATATATATATATATATATATATATATATGTGTGTGTGTGTGTGTGTGTGTGTATAGCCTCTACATCGTATATACAAGAATGTGCTGCCTTGTTTTCTTCCTCGTTTTCGGTTCTACAGAAAGCAGGAAACTTCTATTTATGCACTAGCAGCCTATTATTAGAAGAGACTGCTATGGAATCTGAATCGACTGGAACTTTGTGTTTCTACCCATTCACAGGTTAAAACTATGCTGAATATTGTCAGTAAAGCTACCACCCTCAAAAGTCCTGCAGCTTGTGAGGTGTCTCTCACATTCCATATAAAAATGATCCCAACCAATTTACCCATGATTTCAAGCGACCAGTTCCCAATCAAGGTTTACTTCGCAACAACAAAAATAAGGTTTAACATCAAAGAGACGGCCAAGACGACAGGTAGAGGGTGGGGTGGAGATGATATATGGAAATAGAGGGGAGGAGATGGGAAAAAAGAATAGGAAGGAGGAGATACGCGGAGAGGATCATGGGAAGGAGTCTAGGATGTATATCCAGTGAAGTGTAATATAAACAAACAAAGGCATGTTACTCTTAATTTCTTACGAATATAAGAGGTCATGTAATATTTGAAATAATCTGCAACAATAGACATATTAAACGATATAGCGTTGTTAAAATGGGATGTCACACAAAGCGGAAGGCAGAAATGGAATACTCCTCTCTGTTGAATGAACTCATAATATTCTGTTTATTTGATCGTCCATGCTATGTGCAATGAAACGATAGTAGCACTCTAGCATCATACTCATTTGTTTCCAAATGACTCTCGCTCTGAATTTAGCGAAATAGATTTCTATTTGAGAGATAAAGTAATAACTTACACTTGTATTCCGAAATACGCCTAGAATGTTTGAGATGGTCCCTGTCATATTACACCACTTGCATATAGAACTTAATGTATATTTAGTTCTTACTAAGTTTGCTAAACTAGCTTTGATGTCTGCTTAGGTTAGCTTCCGACCATTATTTCTAGATTTTGTTTCTTGGTCGTCATTCATCAGGCTAGTTTGATGGCGCCCAGAGTGATTTCCTCTCCCGAGCCAATTACTACATTTCAGAGCAGCGTCTACACCAAATGTTCTCACTTATCTGTTAGATATATTCAAATGTAGGAGTATATCTAATCACTAATCATAAAATAGAAATATGGATGAATTAATGTGAAGAGAAAAGTGAACTTGTTGTCATAGCGAAGGCAGATACAAAGCCAAGGCCTATCACAATAGTGAAACTACATTTATCGTCTATTGTAACGGATGATGAGATAATAGAAAGCACATTACGAAAGACCAAAATTTAATTTTTATTTGGAGGATGAAGTTTGATAGTAGAAGTAAAAATAGTAGGACAATATGGACTAGGGAAACGAAATGAAAGGCTAAGGATAATAAAATGAATGTTAACACTTTGTATAAGAGCTACGAATGACGTTGCATACTTCGAAGAGAGCTGGAGACATCAGAAAACTGCAGATAGGTTATATACTGGTAAGAGAGAGAATTAGTACCGTTTTTAAGACCCATTCTGTATTTTTTCTGGTGGCAGCCATTGGTAAAGGTCTTAGTAAATGCAGTGACTAGTGTACTTTGTGAACATTTAACAGAATCTGACACACAATGATAATTTCCCGACGTTTCAATTGGCGTTAAACCGTAGGTAACATCGGATGCTCGAGGAACAAATTGATTTAATTTTTGTGTCTGCTCCCTTGTCATTAAACAACTTTTCTGTCTGCAGAACAACCAGCAGTGGTTCAAAGCTGTACTATCATTTCGTAGTCAGTTCTTGGGACTTTTTCTCACAGTGACGTGCCAAATTTCGATAACTGATTTTATGATAAGCTGAATCTTTATACACTGATAATCCCCACTTTCTTTCTACCTTCCCCAATGCTACAAGCATAATACCTCTAGCAACTTCTCCTCGTTTGTCTTTTCTTATGACAACCAACTCCAAAATTGATATGATAAACAATCTTAAACAGACATTTCAGCTGAAGACTGAGCGTCAAACACTGACCTTAAACTGCAAAAGACCATAATATCTTCAGTGCAAGTTATATTACCGATATTTCGTAACTATATCGTCTAGATTCACCAGTAATGACATAAAACCAAGTTGGGGGAGCGGGAAACAGCCTGGCTATGAATCCAAGATATAGTAATAGGAGTGACCTGGATAAAACAGGAGCAGAAACTGGGCACACGGATACGGGGTTTGTGGAGGTCTTTCAGCGCCACGATCAGCGCTGGGTAAACACTGCTGTAACGCGTGTTAACACTGAGCTGAACGGGATGCTCCAGACACTGGAAAAGTCTGACATGAGTGTTGTTCCAGTTAATGCTATTGGTAGGTGGGGTTACGCTACACATGGCCTGCACCTTAGTAGGAAGAGAAAAGATAAGTTAGCTTCTCTATTAGCAGATACTGTAAGGGGGACCACAGTCACACAAGGGGTGATCCCTGTGGTTATTGGGACCAGGCAGACAGGTTTTTTAGGTTAAAGCCAAACTCCAGACAAACAACAACCAAGGAAAAATAGAAGAAAAGAAACTTCATGCATAGCGAATAGGGATAAAGCTAAGGGTGGTATCAACTTTCTTCACCAAAAAATTAGGGGAATAAAAAATAAAGTAGATGAGCTGATAATGTGTTTGGATGATCTCAAAAATAAGAATGAGATTGATATACTTTGTCTGTCTGAGCACCATGCAACTCTTGGGATGGAAAATGTCAGTATAAATGGGTACAATTTAGCATCTTACAATTGTAGATCTAGTATGGATAAAGGTGGAGTTGCAATTTTCATAAAACAAGGGTATAAATATAGACCAAATTATGTGTTGATCAGCACTTTGAGGTTTGCGCATGTGAACTTCAGCTAGATAATGTTGTGTTTACGTTAGCAACACTGTACAGGTCTCCACTAGGAGATTGGGAGCTATTCATCCAAAAGTTTGAATCCCTATTATGCTGTCTGCCAGACAAAAAGAAGAAGTTATTAATCTGTGGTGATTTCAATGTTAACTTTCTAAGCAATTCTGATAGGAAAAGTGAACTAGAAGTGTTGTTAACGACATATAACTTAGAATCAGTGATCAATTTCCCTATGCATATAGCGAAGGACAGTAGTCTCTAATAGATAATGTATTTTACAGCAAGAGGATGTAGAGCAAACACATGCTTTCCCTGTGGTAAATGGATTATCTGATCATGATGCACAACTGATTAACTTACAAAACCTAACAGGGTGTACAGTTCAGAAACCATTAAGTAAAAGTGTGAGGGTGCTCAACCCAGTATCTATAGATCACTTCAGAGAAAGTTTAGGAAGATACTGGGAAGATGTATATAATGAGCCAAATGCTAATGATTAATTCAGCATATTTCCTGACAAATTTATATCCCTTTCTGAACATTGTTTTCCGAAGAAAATTACTAAATGTAACTCCAAAATCTTTTCAAGGAAACCTTGGATTACTACAGGTATTAAAGTGTCTTCAGAAAGAAGAAGAAAACTGTATGAGACAGCAAGAGCTAGTAAAGACCCAGAAGTAGTTTTACACTACAAAAATTATTGTAACATACTGAGAAAAGTTGTAAGGAAATCAAGAAATATGTATGTTAGAAAAGAAATTAACAACTTCAACAATAAAATCAAATCAATATGGAATGTTGGTAGACATGAGACTGGAAAAGTAACCACTGGGGTAAGTAGTATTACTGTTAAAGAGAATGAGACCATCTTAACCAACAGTACACAGGTAGCCAGTGTATTTTACAATCACTTCATAAGTGTAGGAGAAAAAATTGGTGAGAATAGTTCAAAAGAAAAAGCCAGGCAGTACATGGAAGAGTCAGTTTTGAAAAATTTTAGTCAAATTAAGTTTCATCTAACGACCTCTCGTGAAATAAGGAAAATTATTAAATCTTTGAAAAGTAAATGTTCTGTTGGAGTAGATAACATCTCTAACAATTTATTAAAACAATGTGGAGCAATTATAGTTGACGTTTTGAGTCACATGTGTAATGCATCACCCTTTTTCCAGACAGGTTAAAATATGCTATTGTCAGGCCTCTCTACAAAAAGGGGGAAACCACAGATGTCAATAATTACAGGCCAGTATCCTTGCTTAAAGCAAAAATCTTTGAGGAAGCAATGTACTCAAGAGTGGTTAGACATCTCAACAGTTAGGGGATACTTAGTAAATCACAGTTCGGATTTGAGAAATGCTATTCCACTGAGACAGCAATATGGAATTTCACTGTCCACATAATAGAGTCTTTAAATAGTAAAATGTCACCAGTAGGAATATTCTGTGACTTATCCAAAGTAATTGAGTGTGTGGACCATGACATTATGTTAGAAAAATTACAATTCTACTGTATAAATGGAACAGCATGTGAGTGGTTTAAGTCATATCTACAGAAAAGGAAGCAAAAGGTATCTTTATATGCTTCAAGGGATTCAAAGGAGTTTGCCACTTCATCTAATAGTGGTTAAATTACTTTATGTGTCCCACAAGGTTCAATCATGGGTCCCCTCCTGTTCTTAATATATGTGAATGACCTCCCTTCTTATGTGAAACAGGATGCTGAATTGACACTGTTTGCTGCTGATACAAGCATAATTATTAATCCAGTAAAAGAAAGTCTGATATAAAATGATACAAATAAAGTCTTTGGAAAAGTTATTAATTGGTTTTCTGCAAACGGGCTTGCTCTGAACTTTGAAAAAACACAGTACTTCCAATTTTCTGTGGCAAAAAGTATAATTCCTTCAATAAACATAACACATCAAAAGAAGTCAGTATCCAGGGTAGAGCATACTAAGTTTTTGGGTATACATATAGATGAGAATCTTAATTGGAAAATTCATATTTTGGATCTCCTAAAGCGACTAGGTTCAGCAACTTTTGCAATCAGAATAATTGCCAATTTTGAGGATGTAGAAATTAGTAAGCTAACATACTTTGTGTATTTCCACTCTCTGATCTCATACAGAATCATATTCTGGGACAACTCAACACTAAGGCAAAAGGTATTCATTGCTCCAAAGAAACTAGTAAGAATATTGTATGGGGTTCATAGTCGCACATCTTGTAGGCATCTGTTTAAAAGGTTAGGCATTCTTACAACTGCTTCACAGTACGTTTACTCAGTAATGAAATTTTTTCTCAACAACGTGGACCAGTTTAAAATCAACAGCGACATTCATGACTACAATACCAGAAAAAAGGAATACCTACACTGTCCTTTACTCAACCTATCTTTGCCACAGAAAGGGGTAAAATATGCTGCTATAAAATTTTGTGATAAATTACCAGGTGAAATAAAATGTCTGACAGACGGCAGTAATAGTTTCAAAAACAAATTGAAATCATATCTCCTAGACAACTCCTGCTGTACCATAGATGAATTCTTGAATATTAGTAAATAAATATGGAGATATAATATATGCATTTTGTACCATTTAAGGGAATGGGATACATAATAGAAATATTTAGGTATAACACTATAATGTAAACAAAAAAACTTGTTTCCTGTGAGCATTTCTTGTGCATTTGACACATTCCACATCATAGCGGTTCTTCCGTGCTATTTATCAATGGAACACGTAACTAACTAACTAGCATCCTGTTGCGCCTGTTGCATCTCATTTTATTCTCGTAAAGATCAATGATGATGACTCATCATTATCCCAATTCCGCTATTTTGGGTGCTAGATATCTGTCGGAAGGATGGAGAGAGTCCTTCATGACTATTATTCTCATGTGCGGTCATCATCTTCAGACAGTTTTTTGGAATCGTTCCTCAATGTTGCAGACTTCTCCTATTCCCATATGCTACGATGAGATCCACATTTTTTTCACCATTAAGGCAACAGTACATTCTTTTATTTCTACTACATCGGGCCTGTTGTGATCGACACCGTCTGGCGATGGTCAACACTAGAAAAGTAATCACGTACATGACTGCGTATGAGGAAACAATGCTAGTCGAAATGGAACACCTCGACATCCGCTTCTCCGTCACTGCGAAAGATCAGTGTGAAAGTATTTGTTTTTCCCACATATCGGAAAAGAGAGACATAGTAAAATCTTGTAAGATGTTCTATCATAAAGAGTGATGTAATTGGTTAAAGTTTGAATGCAAATAGTTCTCTCAAAACTACACCGATTTTGCTCATTAAACTAATAGAAATCGGATGTATCTATTCACGTGAAATCATGACTTTTTATTATCATCGTCACGACTGCGTGTTTAAAAATAGGTGTCATCACAAGTCCTGTATTATTTCATACTTCATAACCTGTAGTTATAAAGTAGACACCACTTGAATTACAGCTCATTGTGGAACCTAGAAATTATATTTTTTTTCTTTCTTGTCGATATGTCAATAAATTGCGTGAAACAGGCTGTGGTGATCAAATTGCTTACAAAACTAAAACACAAGACTCTACTGTATGATAGAAAGTTTACAGACATGTCGATAGAGTGGAGTTATGGAGTAAAAATGTCAAACGTAAGTACGCAGACGGTAATTGTTTTCGATATAACAGATGAGAGAGGACTCACACAATTTGTTTTGTAAATGCCAGCGTGATATAGCATTGTTTTCGTAAAACAGGACTTGCCATAGTGTACAAAACAGCAACGTCCTCTTGAAATATAGCATATTGTTGTCGAGTGTAGGAATGATTGTTTTTTTTTTTTTTTTTTTCGACGTGTGAGTTAATGACGTGAAAGACTGTATTCTGTAATGTTATTTCACTTGTCTGAAATATTTCTAATCCACATGTACATGACAGTTTATTTACAAACATTGATTAGAATGCGATAGACCCTCACAGGCCGTGCAATTTATCCATAAAGCTGAAAGAAATTGTTTAACATGGATTTTTTCGGAGTTTAATTCTCGTTTTTTCTTTACTCTGATGACGGTTTAGAAATAACGAGGACATTCTGTGATGATCGCTAATTTTAGCAGTAAAATAGTGGAAGCTTACTTCCCCAAATTTCCCAATACCAATTTTGCTCACAAAACCAAAATAAAATCGACCGTGGCTATTTCCGTTGAAAGAGGACATTTATTATCATAGCGATTGATTTCTCCATTTTAATAAATGCTCGATTATGAGAGATGCTTTGACGTCAAATAAAAGCGTTCTCCATCGCAGAACGATGTACCCATTGGAGGCTTTGAGGGCGACCCTAGTCTGTGTGTGAGGTTGCTGATGCAGCTACGCCCTGACTGGGGGGAGGAAGAGGGCGTGGAATATGGGATTGGGGCTGTATCGTTATATTTTACACAAACAAGTTGCATTTGGGGCGGACCTCCATTTATCTGCCATTGTTCAGCTGATTACACACGCTTATGTGTTGGCGAAGGACCGTCGCCCCAGGGTGGTCAGTGACCAGCTCACGCCATGCCTTGCAGGCTGCTCTGACCACATTTAAGGAAGGCTGTGCCTCAAGTTACGGTGGGGTCTGCGGTCGCTTTAGGCGGAGGGCTTCCTGTTTTCCAACTCGTTGTTGTTCCATGAGGGATCCAGCCTTTCTGAGAAATACGTTTAACAGATTTGTAGAAGCGTCTTGTTCTTGCCTTTTGTAAGTCTGTGATTGATTTCCGCAGACTGTAGACAGTATACCAGTGCCACCAGAAGGATCTGTGGACCATCGGCGGCAAGATTGAACAGGTCTCTAGCCCTGCCTAGTGTGAGGAGAGCGAGGGAGGGATTGACGGATGAGGGGTGGAGGGGGCGGTAAGACTCCCTCCAAGTTGGTTAGTTTGTGAGCACCCATAGAGGAGGATACGAGGTGTGGCTAGAAAAAAACCGGACTAGTACTGGTGAAACAATAAAACGAATGCAATAAGGCTGAAAGTCGCGTGGCCTGTCACGTGACTCTCGCTCCGCCTACTACTCGAGTTTCATCTGCCTCCTGCACTCAGTCTGCCCGTGGCGTCTGTTTCAAGTAGTTGTCTGTGCGTCGGAAAATGTTGAGAACAGCGTGTTAACATCAAATTTTGTTTCAAACTAGGAAAATCTGCAAGTGAAACGTTTGCAATGTTACAACAAGTGTACGGCGATGATTGTTTATCGCGAACACAAGTGTTTGAGTGGTTTAAACGATTTAAAGATGGCCGCGAAGACACCAGTGATGACACTCGCACTGGCAGACCATTGTCAGCAAAAACTGATGCAAACATTGAAAAAATCGGTAAACTTGTTCGACAAGATCGCCGTTTAACAATCAGAGCAGTGTCTGAGTTAACAGGAGTTGACAAGGAAAGTGTTAGGCAGATTCTTCATGAAAGTTTCAACATGAACAAAGTGTGTTCAAAAATGGTTCCAAAGTGTCTCACAATTGAACAGAAGGAACGCCGAAGAATGATTTGTTCTGACATCCTGGAAAACATTGAAAGTGACCCCACCTTCTTACAAAATGTTATTACTTGCGATGAGTCGTGGTTTTTTTTACTTACGATCCCGAAACTAAACGCCAATCGATGCATTGGAAAACTCCTGGTTCTCCACGACAAAAAAAAGCACGAATGTCAAAATCGAAATTCAAGGCAATGATGATTGTTTTTTTTTTTTGACATCAAAGGGATTGTGCACATTGATTGGGTACCTGAGGGACAAACAGTGAATCAGCATTACTACATTAGCGTCCTGGCTACCCTACGTGAGCGAGTACGGAGAAAACGGAACGATTTGTGGAGAAAAAAGTCATGGATCCTTCACCAAGACAATGCCCCAGCTCACAGTGCGTTGTCAGTGAAGACGTTTTTGGCAAAACACAACATTCCCATCTTAGATCATCCACCCTACTCACCTGATTTGGCCCCCTGTGACTTTTTTCTTTTCCCTAAAGTCAAGTCAGCTTTGAAAGGAACTAGATTTGAGACTGTTGAAGCAGTAAAAGAAAAAGCGACGGAAGTAATGTATGGATTTACCGAAAATGATCTGCAGCATTGCTATGAACAGTGGAAAATTCGTATGGAGCGGTGTAGAGACCGAGGAGGAGAGTACATTGAAGGAGATAACATGAAATTGTAAATAATTGTAAATAAATGTGTTTTCCAGCATCAGTCCGGTTTTTTTCTAGCCGCACCTCGTACATCTGAAACTGCTACCCCTCTGCAATCGTCTGGTATCGGTTTTTACGGTAGTACATTATGAGTGATGGTTTTCTTTTATACAACAATTTCGAAATGTAATTACAACAGTGATGCATTTTTTTTCATCGGTTGTGGTGGCATGTATTGGCTTTCATTAATTGGGCTGCAGGGTGATTGTCGAGCTGGTGTCTGCAGCGATAGGTACAGTTCTTAGCTGAATGATTACAGGTAATAGACTTATTAAACTCCTCTCTGTTCGACACCAGCATCTCTTCGTTGATTATAATTCCCAACAAGAAAAAATTAAGATAGTATCTTACACCTCAGCCTTTTTTCCCGCCAGTTTGTTGGAGAAAGGTGGAGATTGAATGCGCCCGTCACTATTTTCGAGTGGCAGTGTGAAATTTTTCCCAGCAGGGTAACACTAGTTGTAGGGCATCGTCAATTTTGAGCTGTATTGCGATTTTAGCTAGTCCTTGTGTAGCGCTATGCATATAGTTGTGTAATTAGGACCGATCTGTACGATTAATTACGTAATTAGGACCGATTTTTACTTCAGTTTCCGAGCCAAAATAAATGAAGTACACTAACCTAACTTTCCTCTCCTGCTTCTGGGCAGTTTCCATGTGTTAGGGGGTGCATTTGGGCTCTCCCTCCACAAGCACCAGGGTTCGAGTTCCTAAATGGGGACCACCACTTTTAAATTGCCACCAATTCCAAGCGCCGCCGGTGGTATAATTGTGTTAGGTGGGTGCACTTGTGCTGGCTGTCCAGGAGCATCTGGTTCGAGTCCCAGAGAGGGCACTCTATTTTTAATTTCCTGCCACGTCACGGGTGGGAGGTGGGTTGGGACATCAATATCAAACTGATATCAATTAGATACCAACTCTGCACCAGCATCGCCAGTACCCTACTACAACGTCAGTATTGGTTAAGAACAACGTCATGTAACTTGCAAATTGATAACTTGAATATTAAACTTCAGTAAATAAAAAGTGAAAATTTTGAGAATTAATAATGTCAATAAGTGAATACTTACAGCTGCACCTCAGTTTTGGTACAAAATGACATAGTGCGACTCTTATAAATTGATAGCTGGGATACATATTTCACCGAATTAAAAGTTCAAAATGAGAGTTGATTATATGCCTGTCAATACATGACACTAAGAGCTGTAAAAACACAAAAAACATCGTTAAAATCCGGAAATCTGCTGCCAGGAACTAGAATATCCGCACACCCTACGCGAAACAACGTGATCGTTCTGTGGTTTGAGGTTAGGAAGCAGCAGCGATTGAAAACTGAGGCTTTTGACGACAAACCAGTGTCACAAACTGCCGCGGTATCCTCTGTACTGCACTTCCATATGATGGGTGATCGTTGCAAGTCTTTATGGACGATAAAAACATTTTCCGTGCAGCTCTGCATCTGACATTATCACTGTGTTTTTAATATATACTGCGCATAATCACTACCCTACTTTATTTCCCGATGCCTCACATCTAGAGACGCCACGAAATCAATGAAGTGCCCACTGATTTATAAGAAATAACTTTTCTGGTGGTAGAGGATCCTAGAAGGAATACTTTAAGATCAAGAACTAAAGAACGGAAATGAACACTTTTTTGTTGACATTTGCATCTTAGAACAAAACTTTGTAACAACTGTTCAAAGCAACGGCCATCAGTCTCAACGCACGCTTTACAACGCCGTATATAACATTTGGCTGCACTTTGTCATACATTTCTTTCGTCTGCTGTACAACCATACAGCCAGCTTAGGATCCCACCAACCATTACTTTAGTTTCTTCTCGGATTTCCATTAATCACCTATAGCGAAAGATTCATCTTTATATTCGTTCGGCTTCCCAGACAGTGCACCCTGCTGCGTTATAGATTAAATGCAAACCTATAGTTTGGGTATCAGTTTATGCTCTACTTCTTTCGCAATCGGCCATGAACAGTAGACAGTGGTAATCTCACTGCAGACGTACGTCAGACGCTTGAGTATTGCTATACACGGTAACAAAATAGGAAGACGGACCTCCGGACAAAGGATGATACGCAGGCTTAAAATGGCCCTGAGCACTATGGGACTCAGCTGCTGAGGTCATTAGTCCCCTAGAACCTAGAACTAGTTAAACCTAACCAACCTAAGGACGTCACAAACATCCATGCCCGAGGCAGGATTCGAACCTGCGACGGTAGCGGTCTTGCGGTTCCAGACTGCAGCGCCTTTAACCGCACGGCCACTTCGGCCGGCACGCAGGCTTACCCCCGATTCCACGCATCAGGCCACAGCTTGCGGATGGGAAAACAGGTCACTGGCACCATACTCTGCACAATTAGCCCCGTCTACCTCACATAATGCCCTTCCTTCCACCACAAGATTGTGATTTACAAAGTTGACTTGTGGCGGTCATACCGCCGGTCTTAACCTCCACAGGATAGGCATCACACATACCCCACCTCGTTCACATGTTTTAAATGACACATGAATGGTACACTAGGTGCAGGAAACTAAAAAATCGTCAATTTCCTGCTAATATCACCTGTTGCATCAGGAAATGAAACAACGTAAAGAATCAACAAAAGCTTTTTGAGGTATTTTAACTTGTCGTATTTTAACTTGCCCATATAACTGAAAGTATTTCTATAGAGAGCTCCTGTCCTCTATAGTCTGTACATAAAACATCATTCTTTCAAATAACAGACATACTGCTTACGTACAATAATATGCTGCAGCTACATGCTGTGAACACCAAACATGTCTCCAGTCTCATTGCTCGTTCACAGACTGTACCGCGTTAAACATTTTAAGAGCATGGTTTGTGTATCTCAACACACTTGGTTGAGTTCCCCTATTGTATGCATAAATTGTTTGTTACTTAAGAGATTTAGGACACCCTGTGTACAAACTGTTAAAGATACATATTTATTTATCTTAGGCATGACTAAGTGCAGAGACTCAGAGAAGAGGCAGCACTTATAATAGGCAAATTATAAACCGAACTCATATTCTATCATGTCAAGCGGAAAATGTCCAACGTAAATAGAAGACATAACTCATGAGACGAAAAGACTACTCGAAAACAAAAGTTAAATGAAGTGAACATGTCACGTTGCTGATGGTGATGGAAGCAAATCTTTTTTTATCAGTCACTTATTTCTTCTTTCAATAACTAGCGCTGCCCAAAACACATCTTTTCGCTACTTAGAGCTTATTTTGCCCAGTGCGTGAAACCGTACATTATTTGAGAATGCAAAACCAATAGCTTGTAGTGACTTCTTCCTGTCGTTCTGTCATTTTGCACACACACACACACACACACACACACACAACACACACACAGAACACACATCATAAACGCACACACACAGCCGCACGTAATAGTCTGCCGTGACGTTAGCCTCGTACCACATCCGTTCTTAAACTTCGCTAGCTGATGTCCACGCAGCAGCTTTTTTCCGTACTGTTGGTTTTGCCAACGCTACGCATGCTTTGACTGTTTGACTTTAATCCCAGGTATTTGCTAGAGGGCACAAATTCAAATTCCCTCTCATTAATGCAGGAAAGAGATAATTGATCTCGCACGTAATTTACGTTTGCTAGTTACGGTTCCGCTTCATTTCAAACGATTTATGAACAACTGTGTAACACGTGCAGAGATTTTTTTGCTATGGGAGGAAAATGGTACTTTTAAATTAATAACGGAAAATACTTTCGCAGTTCTTTAACTTTGATTTCGCGGCTGCCACAGCCACAAATTTATTGAAACACATTTCCATTTTACAAACTTGACTGTATTATAGTCACAGTTGTACGTTTGACACCATCAGCCGATTTCAGCGATGTACCATTTTCAAATGCTTATTTATATTATATCCTTGTAACTGAAAACGGCCACCCTGTGCGGCTGTATGCAATGTACGTGCTTGCGTCACATAAGTATGTACAACGCCTCAAAGGTGACTGTGTATAGGTACAAGGACGCAATATAATTAAGCGCTTGAAAACGGCTCATCGCCGAAGTCGAACAGGTGACTGTGATCATAATACAACCATGACGTAAAATGAAATAGTCGTTTAATATTCTGAAAACCTAGATCATTCATTAGCTAGCACTGAAATTACTTTTCGCCACTACGTGTATTAAAAATACATTTGACCGGCACATGTCGGACTGTAGATATAGTAGCTGTGAAACATCGCTTGTGGTGTTACAGCTGTATTCTCTTCCCACAAATATTTCAATGTTATAAGACTGTACTGTGTGACTAGCTATGTTAGTGTAATCCTCCTAAGACTGCATCCTTCTTTAGAGAATGGATATAGAAGTATGAGAATGATATGTGTTGGCTAAATACGTACACTGATAACCACCTAGAAAATTCCATGACAACAAGTTTTCCTTCCAGTAGTTTCGATCTTTTCATGTATGCTGTTCAGTTACTATCATCACCGAATGTCCGTTAAAAGTACGCAATCGCAGCTGCATTTCCATAAATAACGTACAGACAACGATGTTCAAGGTCGGAGACCGCCATTTTGGTGTTATGAATATTTGGACTGAAACCCAGTAATTAACGTTCTTTACTTGCTAGCTCAGATACAGTTAAGGAAAGAGCACATTGCTTTTTGTCACGTTCATTAGTTGATATACTGGTTATTTATTGTCATACAGAAAGATTGACAAATACTTGTTGTTGGTTTCTTAACTTTTATAAAATTATACCAGTGAAGCGAACGGTAAAAGAAGCAAACAAATGGTTCTGTTAGATAAAGACCTGCTCCAACCAACATACCATACATATCTCTTGCAACATGTGAAATGTGCATTTGGGCAATTAATTAGGCTCACCAAGATCAAGCCGTATTGACATAATCCCTTCAGTTATAACAAGTGTACAACCATGACTTTTGGGTCAAGACCACAATAATCTGTACTAAGTTGTACACATAGATATTAGAATAAAACAGGATGACTGACTCTGGAACCTCGCTAAAAGCATGTATTATAATGATGCAAGCCTGAAAGTGGATTCAATCGATTTCTGAACAGGAATAATGTCTACGATACCTAATGCAGAGATAATAAAATTTCATGAAATCGAGGCTTTGCCTTGCATTAATTTAAATTAAAATGCCTACCAATGGATTCGTCCTTTCCTGTCTGCAACAACTGCATCGCCGTGCTATAATACTAATATCTTTCAACTGAAAAATATGAATATATCAAACATAGGACACCAGTTTAAAGTAAGCTGAAGATGTAATGGAAACAGTAGCAGCGGATATCTGGAATCATTTCCATCTACGGCCAAAGTTATATTAAAAATAGCGTATAACCAGATAAAAAGGTGTGTATACTGGGAAACCAAATTAACATGGACATGACATGTCGTGTCGCGGTGACGCCAGTCCGTCCTGTCCATTGCTGACGCTTTAATCAAAGAAAGCTCCTGCTGAATATTTTTTATTACGCCGTCCCAAGCTGAGATGAAAGCTGCTGTCTGTGTCCACTTTATTTTCATGGATTCTTATTTCTCTCGCTTCCTTGATCCTGGAATCGAGGAAATATTTAGTCCGACGTACCTCTTTGCTTCTTCAAGGATGAAAGCGTATCCTTCGAAGCTACAATGTTGCACTGCTGCAGACTTGTCTGCGTTACAGATGAGAGCGTTCCTCGCCATTTCTTTACCACTCTCTGAGATGCAACGTTGCTTTGGCCATCTACATCTACATCTACATACATACTTCGCAATCCACTATACGGTGCGTGGCGGAGGGTACCTCGTACCACAACTAGCATCTTCTCTGCCTGTTCCACTCCCAAACAGAACGAGGGAAAAATGACTGCCTATATGCCTCTGTACGAGCCCTAATTTCTCTTATCTTATATTTGTGGTCTTTCAGCGAAATATAAGTTGGCGGCAGTAAAACTGTACTGCAGTCAGCCTCAAATGCTGGTTCACTAAATCTCCTCTGTAGCGATTCACGAAAAGAACGCCTCCCTTCCTCCAGAGACTCCCACCCGAGTTCCTGAAGCATTTCCGTAACACTCGCGTGATGATCAAACCTTCCAGTAACAAATCTAGCAGCCCGCCTCTGAACTGCTTCTAATCCTCCCTCAATCCCACCTGATAGGGATCCCAAACGCTCGGGCGGTACTCAAGAATAGGTCGTATTAGTGTTTTATAAGCGGTCTCCTTTACAGATGAGCCACATCTTCGCAAAATTCTACCAATGAACCGAAAACGACTATCCGCTTTCTCCACAAGTGCCATTACATGCTTGTCCCACTTCATATCGCTCTGCAATGTTACGCCCAAATATTTAATCGACGTGACTGTGTCAAGCGCTACAATACTGATGGAGTACTCAAACATTACGGGATTGTTTTTTCTATTCATCTGCATTAATTTACATTTATCTATATTTAGAGTTAGCTGCCATTCTTTACACCAATCACAAATCCTGTCCAAGTCATTTTGTGTCCTCCTACAGTCAGTCAACGACGACACTTTCCCGTACACCACAGCATCATCTGCAAACAGCTGCACATTGCTATCCACCCTATCCAAAGGATCATTCACGTAAATAGAAAGCCGGCCGAAGTGGCCGTGCGGTTAAAGGCGCTGCAGTCTGGAACCGCAAGACCGCTACGGTCGCGGGTTCGAATCCTGCCTCGGGCATGGATGTTTGTGATGTCCTTAGGTTAGTTAGGTTTAACTAGTTCTAAGTTCTAGGGGACTAATGACCTCAGCAGTTGAGTCCCATAGTGCTCAGAGCCATTTGAAACATTTTTGTAAATAGAAAACAACAGTGGACCTACCACACTTTCCTGGGGCACTCCAGATGATACCCTCACCTCCGATGAACCCTCACCTCCGATGAACACTCACCATCGAGAACAACGTATTGGGTTCTATTATTTAAGAAGTCTTCGAGCCACTCACATATTTGGGAACTAATCCCATATGCTCGTACCTTAGTTAGGAGTCTGCAGTGGGGCACCGAGTCAAACGCTTTCCGGAAGTCAAGGAATATGCCATCCGTCTGATACCCTTCATCCATGGTTCGAAAGATATCATGTGAACAAAGGGCGAGTTGCGTTTCGCAGGAGCGATGCTTTCTATAGCCGTATTGATTCATGGACAGCAACTTCTCTGTCTCAAGGAAATTCATTATATTTGAACTGAGAATCCTGCAACAAACCGATGTTAAGGATACTGGTCTGTAATTTTGAGGATCCGTCCTTCTACCCTTCTTATATACAGGCGTCACCTGCGCTTTTTCCAGTCGCTCGGGACTTTACGTTGAGCAAGTGATTCGCGATAAATGCAAGCTAAGTAAGGAGCCAATGCAGTAGAGTACTCTCTGTAAAACCGATTGGAATCCCATCAGGACCTGGCGATTTATTTATTTTCAACCCTTTCAGCTGGTTCACAACCCCAGGGACGTCTATCACTACGTCCTCCATACGGGAATCTGTACGAGACTTAAACGGTGGTATGTTTGTACGATCCTCCTGCGTGAAAGATTTCTCAAATGCTAAATTTAAAATTGTAGCTTTCGTTTTGCTGTCTTCCGTTGCCAGGCCAGACTGATCAGTGAGTGACTGGATGGAAGCCTTCGACCAGCTTACCGATTTTACGTAAGACCAGAATTTCCTTGGGTTATCAGCAAGATCTTTTGCTAAGGTATGATGGAGGTAGTGGTTGTATGCTTCGCGCATCGGCCTTTTTACACCAGCACAAATCTCTACTAACTTTTGCCTGTCCTTATTCTCCCGATCTGTATCTTAAAAATAGGGCATACCTCGAAGGCTTCCAACCTATACTAGGTTTACAATAATTCATAATGCATGTGACTTTTTTTTTCTTTATTGTTATTTTTAAACCTGTTTACAGGCAGGCCAGCAGCAGCATACTACGCCGCTCTTTGGCCTCAGAGAAACACAAAAGATACAAATGAAGACATTTAGAGAAAAAAATATGCTGGACATATAAACTGAGACAAACACTTTTTAAAACACATGGAGCCGTTCACGGGCATAGAGTCCAAGATAAAATTTGTTCAGACACCTGGACACATACATAGACGAAAATTGTCACACGTGAACGTAGGTGCACAAAACGAATAACGCTGAACCACTTAAGCACAAAACGACAGCACACACAGAAACACTAGGCGTTGATCTCCGGCGCGCGAAAGTTCACTAACCATGTACGACTCCGTGGACCTGCCATGAGAGGAGGAGGGGGGGGGGGGGTGGGAGAGGGAGAGGGGAGAGCAGATGCCATGGGCAGGGGAGATAAGGGAAGGGAGGAAGGCGGACGGGAAGCCCAGGGGAAGAGGGGGGGAGGAATGGGACGGGGAAAAGGAGTGAGAAGGGAGGGAAGGTGCCTAAAAGAAAAGACACAGGAATTGGGGGGGGGGGGGGGGGAAGGATCAAAGTTGATAGGAGGGGTAGATGGAGGGGAGGATGACGTCATCAGGGAGGGGGAGCTGGCAGAAGCCACCTTGGGAGAGGGTAAGGAGGGTGGAGAGATGGAGACCGGGTGAGACATGGGAATACAGGTGCAGCACCAGGTGGGGGTGGGAGAGGATGGGCGAGACAAGCGGGTGAGGAGGATTGAGTTTGTGGGAGGTGTACAGGATGCGTATCCTTTCAAGGAAAAGGAGGAGGTGGGGGGAACGGAATGAGATCGTACAGGATCCGCATGGGAGAGGGGAGACGGATGCGATAGGCGAGGCGGAGAGCATGCCGTTCAACAATTTCAAGGGATTTATAAAAGGTAGGGGGGGGGGCGGAGATCCAGGCCGGATGGGCATAACAAAGGATAGGGCGGATGAGGGATTTATAGGTGTGGAGGGTGGTGGAGGGGTCCAGACCCCACGTACGGCCGGAAAGGAGCTTGAGGAGATGGAGTCGGGAGCGTGCATTGGCTTGGATTGTCCGGAGACGGGGGGTCCAGGAGAGTCGACGATCGAGGGTGACGCCAAGGTACTTAAGGTTGGGGGTGAGGGCGATAGGACGGCCATAGATGGTGAGATAGAAATCAAGGAGGCGGAAGGAAGGGGTGGTTTTGCCTACAATGATCGCCTGGGATTTGGAGGGACTGACCTTGAGCAACCACTGGTTGCACCAAGCAGTGAACCAGTGAAGATGGGCTTGGAGAAGGTGTTGGGAGTGCTGCAGGGTGGGGGCAAGGGCAAGGAAGCC
This sequence comes from Schistocerca americana, assembly GCF_021461395.2. Lineage (NCBI taxonomy): Eukaryota > Metazoa > Arthropoda > Insecta > Orthoptera > Acrididae > Schistocerca > Schistocerca americana. The sequence goes on along the minus strand of NC_060119.1, from coordinate 955,617,356 downwards.
GGTGTCATCGGCAAACTGGAGAAGGTGGACAGGGGGTGACGCCGGCGGCATGTCCGCCATATATAAAAGGTACAGAAGGGGAGAGAGGACGGAGCCTTGGGGCACACCGGCGGAGGGGAAAAAGGTGTAGGAATCTGTGTTATGGATGGTGACATAGGAAGGACGGTGGGAGAGAAAGCAGCTGATCAGATGGACGTAGTTAATCGGAAGGGCGTAGGTTTGGAGCTTGAAGAGGAGACCGGAATGCCATATGCGGTGAGGAGGACAGGGAGATGGTCGCTACCAATAGGCTCCATGATATCCACCGTTATGTGGCCAAGGAGGTAGGGGAGGAAAGGATAACATCGGGAGTGTTGTTGGATTCAGGATGGGTGTGCTGGGGAATGGGGATGAGGTCGCCTTGAAGGGAGGAGAGGAACCAATGCCACCGCCGTAACTGGGCGGCGGAACGACTATGGATGTTGAGGTCTGCGGCGATCATGTAGGAGGAGAAGGTATGGTCAATGTGGGAGAGGAAGTCGAAGGGAAGAGGGGCGTTAGGCGGTGGCGCAGGTGATGGCCAGGGAAGAAGTGACTAAGGATCAGGTGTGTGGTGGGGTCGAGAAGGAGAGGTTGGAGCCGAACTGGGATCTGGCGGTGGTGACCAATGGCAACTCCGCCACGTGCAATCGGGAGGGGATTATCGGAGCAGTGAAGGGGGTAGAGCGAAGTGTGGACGTTATGGTGGGGTTCGAGGAAGATTTAATTGAGGAGGAAGGCATCCACGCGGTGGGTGGCAAGGGTGTGCAGGAAGAGGTTCTTGTTGGCAGGAAGGGAGCGGATGTTGTTGAAAAGGATACGGTACTGTCGTGCCATGACAGGGATTTAGACAAAGGTGTCAAGACAGGAGAAGGTGAAATGGGCCTGGTTGTTGGAGTAGGTGGCACACATTTTTAAATGGAAAACGGAAGGTGTGGCGAGGGATATCTGTTGGAGGGTGTGGGGGCACTGGAATGGGTGAACATTTTGGAGGACAATGGTTAGGAATCTGATGATGTCCTCAGTGGTAGGGGGTGGGCAAAGGGAATTTCCTGGAGGGGTGGGGGCGTCCAGAGGGCAGACGGGAACGGTGAGTTCAGGAGTGGTAGGACGGTGTCGGGCCTTACATTTCTGGGAATAAGTAGGATGAGGGAGGTTACAGGTATTACAGGAGGGGGGGGGGGGGGGACTGGAGATTGGGGCACTGCCATAAAAAGTGGGCTTGCCTACAGTGCGGACAGGTGGGGGCCTCGCGGCACTCAGATGTCGGGTGTGCATTATACTGCAAGCACCTTTGGCAGTGGAGGTATTGAGGAGGGGAACGGGAAGGGTCAGCTTGGTAGCATTGGTGAAAGAGAAGGGCACCCTCCTTCAGGAGACGGTCTATGGAGGGGGCGTGTTTGGAAAAGACCCACATAAGGCGGGTGGGGCCGGCTTAGTTATGGATGCGGCGAACCGCACACACCTCCAGATGGGGATGCGCCTTGAGCTCCGTCAACACCTCCTCCTCCATGATCGCCGGACTAAGCTGAGTGATCATGGCAGTAAGGGTCGGCGGGCGATGCGGCGGTTGGGGTTGGCGGGAGGGAGGTGTGGAAGGAGCTGGGGTGAGGGAGGCATTAGGGCCAAAGCGGGTGACAGGGATGCGGGAAAGGAGATCTGTGTGGAGGGTAGGGCTGGGGGAGGAGATGAGGACCGAATCACGGCGAGGAGTGAGGATGGAGATGGGGGCACCAGGAAAATTCTGGCGAAGGAAGAGGGTGAGGTTCCAGGCCTCAAGATGGGAGGGATCAGGACGGGAGAAGAGGTAACGGCAGGAGGAGGAGGTGGAGGAGGACGAGAGGGAGGGGACAGGGACAGGTGGGGAGATATCCATGGCATCATGGGCTGGGGAAGGGGAACGAAACGGAGCCTTTTTGGGAGTAGAGGTGTGAGGGATGGGAGGGACTGGAATTTGGCGGGGAGTGGCAGATCCTGGTGCTGGAGTCAGCGCCGGAGATGGTGAGGGCGATGCCAAAGGCGACAGTGATGATGATGATGATGAAGGTGAAGGGGAGAGTTGAGCATGGGCCGTGCCCCTCCGGGCGACCACCCTAGTGGGGGCTGCAGAAACGGAAGGAGCAGAGGGAGGGAGTGGAGGGAAGGGATCAGAGGAGGCACAGGAGGGAGGAGCTGGGGATGGGGCGACAAAGAGTGAGGGAGATGGAAGTGTGAGGAGGGGGGGTGGATTGAGGGGGCGGTGATGGGGCACACCACGTGATAGCACAGTGGCGGCGGCGGAGGGGGACGTGTATATGATGGCAGTGGTGGTGGCAGTAGCGGTGGTGGTGGGGGTTGACATTATGATAAGGGGAATGACACAGGACAGGACAAAGAAGCAAACGATGGATGGGCAAGGCGACGAGAGAGACAAAGTAAAAGGGACAGAGAATGATGAAGGAGACTGGGGCCGAAGCCCCATTCTGCTGCTGCTGGCGGGGAAGGTGACTCAGCTGGCTGGCCGGTGTGGACGCTGCCCACTGCTGCTGCTGCTGCTGCTGCTGGCTGGGAACGCTGCTGGACGCTGGACGCTGGCTGCCGGCTGCCGGCTGCAACTGCCGCTGGCCGCTGGCAGGAACCACTGCTGGCTGCTGGCTGGACGGCTGCTGGACGCTGGCTGGGACCGCTGCTGGACGCTGATTGCAGGCTGCTGGCTGCTGGCTGCTGGCTGGACGGCACCTGCAATACACTTAACACTTCGATTAGGACCGAAAGGCCAATCGAAGGGTGGCATTCTTCCAATTACCGCCGGAGATGTGCATGTGACCTCACAGTTTCTGTAATAACAGATCTTTTCCTACAGATGTTCGTACGAGATTTGTTGGTCAGTTTAGAAAGCTCTGTAGTAGAATGTAAAACGTAGTCATGCTGGATACTGTAATTAACTTACAATAGTTAAATATAAAACTAATTCACAGCAAAAAGGTTTCTGACGCGTGCGCAGTAAGAGTTTCACTCTACGCGTCTCGCGCATGCGTGCCGCCCTCCGTGGGGCAGACCGCGAAGCCCTCGCAGTCCGCAGTCTCTAGTCACACGACAAGGCCCATACAATGGGCTTAAAGTGTATTTATACAGTTGGTTTAATAGAAGTGACGAAATCTTATGATTATGCATCAAGTTTTATGAAGTTGACTTAGGACATGGCCTGTTTTAGGGAAACATTTAAATAATAATTTATGTAAGTACTATACGTTGCATCCTTTAGGATGACCATATCTAATATAATTTACTAGCGCATTATAATATTAACTTGTAGTAGGTTCTGAAGAAGACGTTATTAATAACGTTGAAACCTAGGTAAGCGAGAAGTTTACCTGCAACTGTAGGCTGTATATTCTTATATAAACAATATCAGTTGCTGTCGCTGCATAAAAATGTTAAAAATTATGAAATTCGTGCCAGCCGAGGCCCAGAAAACAGCTAATAAGTATGTAGATGTTATGCATAAGATCTGCAAAACAGGTATGGCCATCACTTTTATTAAACAATGTAAATTTTGCAACGTAATCCCGGAATTTGTTAAAGGTTTTTTAAACAGTAAAATGTGCAATAAGTCGCCTAGTTTTTTAAACGGAAATTGATACAGAAAATATTTGTTGAAAGAACGGCGGAACTTTACACGAAAAAAGATAACCTCAACGCTGAAGCATATGACGTCCAATTATTTTTGTCTAAAACCTTTAGAGATAACTCCAATTTTCAGATAGATGGGTTCTGGTTACATGTCAACTTATGGTTAGATAATCGTAAAATGGAAATTGCTCAGCGACATGACAAAAAGTTTAAGAAATTAATTAGTCGAGTTAATTCCGGTGTATCCCAAAATGCGCGCAAATGAGAGGCTGCCCAGTTTGTGTTTCATCAACACGTTGTAAATAAAACAGATATCATTTTCACAGAGGACGAAAATAAATTGTTAAGTAAAGGCTTCAAATATAATATAGAACCTAGTTTGACCCATCAAAATCTTCGGAAGTTGGTAGTGGATCTTAAGGTTGGCCTTGATAGCGGTAAAGTAGATAAAAGTATCCAAACGAGGCTTGCTTACGATGCTTGTAAAATAATACAAATGGTTCAAATGGCTCTGAGCACTATGGGACTCAACTGCTGTGGTCATAAGTCCCCTAGAACTTAGAACTACTTAAACCTAACTAACCTAAGGACAGCACAGAACACCCAGCCATCACGAGGCAGAGAAAATCCCTGACCCCGCCGGGAATCGAACCCGGGAACCCGGGCGTGGGAAGCGAGAACGCTACCGCACGACCACGAGATGCGGGCAAAATAATACAAAAAGAGTGTCTAGGTAGTAATACGTTCACGAAAGATATGTGCAATGTTAAAAACATTAACGAAAAACTAAGAAATAATAAAGCCCTAATAACTAAGGCCGATAAGGGGAACACGACTATCGTTTCTACTAAAAAAGAATATATTCAGAAAACGGAAATGTTCTTTGAAGAGAATGGCATCGTACCACTAGAGGTAGACCCAACGCCTGCCATACAGAGGGATATTACAGCGAGTCTTAGCAATACTAAGAAGTTGATCAGAGACTATAGAAAAAAAGGCATTGATAAACATGAACCCCAAGCCCCCGACGCTAAGGAGTCAATTTAAGCTCCACAAAATTTCCCATCCGATCCGCCCTATTGTCGACAACACTAGTAGTGCTTATCATAAATTAGCGAGATATTTACATTATAAAATTAAAGAATATTTCGTGTTTCAAAATTATTTTTTGATTAAAAATTCCGTGGAACTAGCCAACAGACTTAAAACCGTAACATGTTCCGAAAACACCAAATTGGTGTCATTTGACATCATTAGCTTGTACACAAACGTACCGGTGGATCAAACCTTGAACATTACAGAACAAAACTTAAGGTGAAACTTCCTGGCAGATTAAAACTGTGTGCCCGACCGAGACTCGAACTCGGGACCTTTGCCTTTCGCGGGCAAGGTTAGAGCACTTGCCCGCGAAAGGCAAAGGTCCCGAGTTCGAGTCTCGGTCGGGCACACAGTTTTAATCTGCCAGGAAGTTTCATATCAGCGCACACTCCGCTGCAGAGTGAAAATCTCATTCTGGAAACATCCCCCAGGCTGTGGCTAAGCCATGTCTCCGCAATATCCTTTCTTTCAGGAGTGCTAGTTCTGCAAGGTTCGCAGGAGAGCTTCTGTAAAGTTTGGAAGGTAGGAGACGAGGTACTGGCAGACGTACAGCTGTGAGTACCGGGCGTGAGTCGTGCTTCGGTAGCTCAGTTGGTTAGAGCACTTGCCCGCGAAAGGCAAAGGTCCCGAGTTCGAGTCTCGGTCGGGCACACAGTTTTAATCTGCCAGGAAGTTTCATATCAGCGCACACTCCGCTGCAGAGTGAAAATCTCATTCTGAAAACTTAAGGTACCACAAAAAATTATCCACCATAGAAATTGATGAGCTAATGTTGCTTCTTAGAGCTGCTCTTAAATACAATTATTTTTCATTCAATAAAAAATTATATTCACAGCCATGTGGCTTAGCTATGGGGAGTCCACATGCATGTATCATGTCCGAAATTTTTATAATTTCTCTCGCACTGGTTTTTTTCCAAAATTACCCGGAATTAGTGAACATCATCATATTTTATGCGAGATACGTGGATGACATTCTTCTACTGGTCAATAATTCTCCAGAAGGAATAGAGCAAATTTTCCCAACGTTTAACAGTCTACATGAAAAAATAAAATTCACTCAAGAATTGGAATCAGCTGACAGATCACTAAATTATCTTGATTTAACGTTGACTATTAAAGATGCTAAAATAGAGTTCAACATATTCCGGAAGGCAACTTATTCAGACAACATGATCCCGGCCGATTCAACCCACCCCCAAGCGCATAAAATGGCGTTTTTCTTTTCTAGTATCCACCGGGCGATTTCTATTCCGTTGTCAGATGTCAACCTCGAAAAAGAATTACAACTTCTCGAGAGTATTGCACAGAATAATGGCTATGATCCAAAGATAGTGAGGCAGTTATATCATAAGAAAACGCGAAAAAGGACAACGACTTTAGTAAACACAAATACTCAAACCCAAGATCAGACCAAGAAATGGTTGTCGGTTCCTTAAATAGGTAATGTCTCCTACAAGATAGGGCGCCTGTTGAAAAATTCAGGTTTTAAAATTTTCTACTCGACGAGTAATAATTTAAAGCAAAATTTGGTTCATTCCCTTGAGAAAGACGGTTACAAGTCAGCGAAATCAGGGGTATATAAGATTGTGTGTGACGATTGCCCATGTTATTACATGGGTCAAACAGGCAGAGCTATAGCAGTAAAGTTTAAAGAACATCTTCCAATAAAGGGCGTAGGAACACGGGGGTCAGCCTTTGCGGAACATCTGGTGCAAATGGCTCATACACCTAAACCTTTACGTGACATAGAGCTACTACATCATGAAGTTAAGGGATATAGACTCGACACGTTTGAGGAACTACAAATTTATGCACACCTAATTTCAGATAGAGGCAATTTACTGAACGATCAACTGTATCTAAAAAATAGGGCATACTTCGAAGGCTTCCAACCTATACTAGGTTAGCAATAATTCATAATGCATGTGACCTCACAGTTTCTGTAATAATACATCCTTTCCTACAGATGTTCATACGAGATTTGTTGGTCAGTTTAGAAAGCTCTGTAGTAGAACGTAAAACGTAGTCATGCTGGATACTGTAATTAACTTACAATAGTAAAATATAAAATTAATTCATAGCAAAAAGGTTATCTGACCCGTACGTAGTAAGAGTTTCACTCTACACGTCTCGCGCATGCGTGCCACCCTCTGTCGGGCAGACCGCGAAGCCCTCGCGGTCCGCAGTCTCTGGTCACACGACAAGGCCCATACAACAGGCTTAAAGTGAATTTATACAGTTGGTTTAATAGAAGTGACAAAACCTTATGGTTATGCATCAAGTTTTATGAAGTTGACTTAGGACATGGCCTGTTTTAGGCAAACGTTTAAATAATAATTTATGTAAGTACTATACATTGCATCCTGTAGGATGACCATACCTAATATAATTTACCAACGCATTATAATATTAACTTGTCGCAAGTTCTGACGAACATCTCCAGCGGTACTCCTCAAGGATACCGCCCTTCGATTGTGCCATTCCAGCACTAATCGAAGCGCTAGGTTTTCAGGTGCCAGCCAGCCAGCCAGCCGAGCAGCAGCGGTCCAGCGGAGCAGCAGCGGTCCAGCCGTGCAGCAGCAGCAGCAGCAGCAGCAGCGGTTCCAGCCAGCAGCAGCGGTCCAGCCAGCCAGCCAGCCCTCCAGCAGCAGCAGCAGTCCAGCCAGCCAGCCAGCCAGCCAGCCAGTCAGCCCTCCAGCAGCAGCAGCAGCGGCAGCGGCAATAGCAGCAGCTGCTGCGGCATTCCTGCCAGCCGTCGTCGGCGTCAGCGCCAGCAGCGTGGGACTCTGGTCTTCGTCCGTCTTCGTCTTCGTCCGTCTTCGTCTTCATCCGTTTTCGTCTTCGTCTTCATCTGTCCCCAGTTTTTTCCTTTCCTTTTCGTCCTGTGCATTTTTGTTTATCCCTGTCGTCATGTCAGCCCCCACCACCACTACCACCACTACCATCGCAGCCATAGTTTATAGTTCCCCCTCCGCCGCCACCACCACTTTACATGGTGTGCACAGTCACATCCCCCCTCTTTCCATCCCTCCTCTCCTCACTCCCCTTCGCCCTCGCTCTTTGTCGCCCCCTCTCCAGCTTCTTCCTCCCGCTCCTCTCCCTCTGATCCTTTCCCCCCACTCCCCCAGCCTGTCACTGCAGCTCCAGCTAGGGTGGTGGCCCATCGGGCCACTGCCCATGCCCAACTCTCCCCATCGCCTTCGCCATCACCGCCACCACCGTCGCCATCGCCGTCGCCTTCACCGCCTCCAGCGCCAACTGCTGCGTCCACGCTGGGACCTGCCCCTTCCCGCCACCTCCCTATAGCTCCTGTCCCTCATGTCACCACCCACCCTTCTGTCGCCGTTAAACGCCCTAGTGGCTCCACCACCTCCTCTGCTCCCAAAAAGGACCCGCCACATCCTCCTTCGCCCCCCCCCTCCCAGGATTCCATGGATGTCTCCCCAACTGGCCCTGCTCCCTCCACCTCCTCCTCCTCCTCCCCCCTCTTTATACAAATACCTCCTCTCCCGTCTCGATCCTTCCCTTCTCGAGGCCCGGACATCCTCTCCTGCTGCCCCATCACCCTTTTTGGCCCCAACGCCTCCCTCACCCCTGCTCCTTCGCCATCTCCTACCCGCCAAAACCCATCCCCGCGTCGCCCGTCGACCCTCACCGCCGTGATCACTCGGCTCAGTCTGTCGATCACGGAGAAGGAGGTGTTGGCGGAGCTCAAGGCGCATTCCATGCTGGAGATGCAGGCGGTCCGCCGCATTTTCAATTCGGCCCGCCCCACCCACCTTATGCAGGTTTTCTTCAAGGACGCCTCCTCCATTGACCGTCTTCTGAAGGAGGGTGCCCTCCTCTTCAACCAGCGCTATAAGGTCGACCCCTCCCGTTCCCCTCCTCAATCCCTGCGCTGCCAGAGGTGTCTGTGCTATAATGCACACCCAACAGCCGAGCGCCGTTAGGCCCCCACCTGCCCACATTGTAGGCAAGCGCACTTCCTCCACTTCCTGGAGGGCAATAAATTCAGGAACTTTATTCCAAACACTCTGAAAATTTACTGCTAATATCTTGATTGCTGAAGTGTCTTTACACTGAGCGCGTCCTTATTTCCCTGCCTGCACGTCGACTGGTAAGTGTTCATCAGGACACCTCGCACTACTGCCTAGCCTAAAAAACCCCCATGTGCACGCCACAAGTACTTTGCTACCTGAGTAGCCGCTTCCTTTGTGTAGTGGACCGCTGACCTATCTAGGGATGTCCTATAAGCCCCCAACCAATAGCGCAAGTCTAGAAATCTGCAGCCAAGACCATCACAGTCGACGAAGCCTCGGTTGAGACCCTCCACTCGGCTCCAAACCAAAGGACCCCGATCCACTCTGGGAACGATGCTGCAAATAGAGAGCTCTGGTTGCACCCCGCGTGCGAGGCCAGCGGTCTTCACCAAATCCGCCAGGCGCCTGTACGAACTGAGGATCGCCTCAGAACCCAAGCGACAGGCATCATTGGTGCCGACGTGAGCAACTACTTGCAGACGACTGCACCGCGTACGCTCGATAGCCGCAATGTCGGCGGTCACACTTGTGTTAATTCTGTACAGTTCAATTATTCTTACTCCGAAAGTACCTTTCATCGAACTTAGCATGTCCCTTAATAAGGCTTGCAGAGCGGAATACCGTCTTGCGTTAAGTTTGTTCAGGATCGTGGAAAATTTCTCTTGGGATGTCCAGCGTATGACAGGGAATCCAGCCCCTTGCTGACATCTTCTGGTCATCTTGCCTGGGAGCACGTTTTATGTACTCAGAAGTCTCGGGCTCTGTGCATTAGTTTGCACAGCAGCGCAGTTCGGCACTCTCCCAGTGGTGTACGGAGCCATCTGAAAGAAGGGGCGTCCACCCTATGACTTACACCTACGTGAATGATTCCTCAGTAACTAGAATAATATCTAATCTACTGTGCAGAATCTACGAACAGAAACCTATCATCAGCTTTTGACAAACCGATATTATTGCACAACTGAAGAAGCCATGACTAAATACGAGAAATGTGACATATCACAGCTATACAATGCTAACTAGAATAATATTTAAAAGAAAACATAAAAAATACCGTATTTTACGGACAATAAGATGCATTTTAAATTTTAAGCATTTTTTAAAATGACTTTTTACCATTTTTATGGTTAGATTTGTAAGTAGGCTGTTTAGGTTTTTATGTTGGTAACGCCACGTAGCGCTCTATATGAAAATCAGTGACTGTGCTGTGTGAAGTCTGTGGCTGGTTTGCATTATTGGAATATTTGCTATTGTAGTGTTGGGCAGTTGGATGTGAACAGGGCGTAGCGTGGCGCAGTTGGAGGTGAGCCGCCAGCAGTGGTGGATGTGGGGATAGAGATGGCAGAAGTTTGAGAGCGGACGATCCGGACGTGTGTCCATCAGAAAGAGTAAATTTGTAATATTGGATATCATGAACAGATATATATATGATGACTTTTGAACATTATTAATACATTGTTTGATCTCTATCAAAATCTTTCATTTGCTAACTATGCCTATCAGTAGTTAGTGCCTTCATTAGTTAGAATCTTTTATTCATCTGGCAGTATTTGCGCACGCTGTATTGCAGTAGCTTGAGTAACGAACATTTTTGTGAGATAAGTGATTCATGACAGGTATAGGTTATTGTTAGTCAGGGTCATTCTTTTGTAGGGATTATTGAAAGTCAGATTGCGTTGCGCTAAAAATATTATGTGTCAGTTTAGTGTTGATCAGAATAAATAAAGAGAGAAATGTCTGAGTACGTACAGTTCTGCTCAGCTGTTTGAAAATCAAATAACGTAAGAGGTTTACCAGCACAGTAATTCATTAATTTTTCAAAGTGGATGTTTGGGATTGAAAAGACACAAAATAATTTCTTAGTTTATAAAACCGAACTGATCTTTAACATCCCTGAAAATCGTCATCTGAACTTTCTTCTTCTTCGTCTCCTTCTTTTTCCTCTTCGTCGTCATCGTTATCCTCCTCATTTATAAGATGGTATTCACTGCTATCGAGAGAGTTACTTATGCAGCGCTCCCTGAAAGATTTAACAATAATGTCTCCTCTCACTCTAGTCCACGACTGGTTTATCCACTGACGCACTTCTTTGATTGTAGGTCGTTTTAAAGCTCCCTTCGGCGTGAATTCATGTTGGGTTTCATCCACCATTTGTACCATCCCTCTCTCACAGACACTTCGAATGGTTTATTTATCGAGACTTCAAGAGATTCAGCTGTGAAGTAAGTCCTCTCAGAATAACAGCAAACTCTGCAGGTTTCCCATTGGCGTCGAATATATGGTCATTTTTAAGACTGGCAGGATTTTAAATCAAACACTGAACATTTTTACATTAATTTCGAGCATCGGCCGCACCTGAATTTAGGAGGCAACTTTTGGAAGAAAAACTTCCGCCTTATGCTCCCTAAAATACGGTATAAATTTATCAATACTGATAAATGTTATCCATACTGATCCACCGTTCTATAATGGAAGAGAGAAAATTAAAACAGCTGGATCTCCTTAGGTAATTTTTATTATAAAACATCCAATATTAAGTTCGAAACCAGAGGAGAATGTAGGCTGAGTCGTTAGAAGCACTGCGCCAAATGCTGCCCATCGCTCTTGTGGTACGTACGCCGGCGCCGGATTCGAGAGGCGCTGATGCACAAAGAGCCTCTAGACTGGCACGGAAGCAACCCTCTGTGGCGGACACCCGGTGCAAGGCAGAAGCGAGGAGCTGCCTGCCGGCTCTTTGACTTGGTGCCAGTTAAACCCTCTCGTTTTGATCGCGTAAATAGCGTTGTGCGGCCCGGACACAATAGGGCAAAGTATTAATGGTTGGAGTACGTGGTCACGTCGTTAATCTGCGGCTTTTGCGATTGTCACTTCCGCATGGCTTTTCTGAGTTGTCGGTTTCAAAGGACTGTATTACAATGGTGTGTGTAACGGTAAACATCAGTCGTTTAGCATCTGTTGTTTTGTGAGCATCAAAGTGATGAACGTCATGAAACTTCACGCTCTAAAAGGCTGAGGCCAGGACACAAAGCAGGAGTTTGCGAAATTCTTGGATAGTTTCAACATTTATCAAGTAACGATAAGCAGAAAATGAAGCCGCTGTATGACCAGTTTTCTTATTTGCTACCAGTGTGCTCCTTATATCGTCACTTATTTTTCGGTGAGTAAACCTCAGAGAGGAGTTACGTGGTATTTGATTATAGAGAACTGAACAGAAGATTATTCTACGTTCCATTCCCCTGCCCGATGTCTGTTCATTTTTTCCTAATACGGGGATGTTAGAACAGTTAGAACATTACATTTTAACCAGGCATATTCCAAGATACCGCTCGAGGAGACTTCCAAGCTTTAACGGGTTGGTGGCTGGTGTTACCGAAGTCACAATGAACTGTCTACTGTAGCCTTCACCAGTACTCAGCATTCCGCGAGTGGAAGTTTCACTAAATGATATTCAGCGGAACCCCGTCAATTAACACACCTCTAAAATTACGGTCCAGCTGGTAGCTGCAGAACATGGTTCTGATTGAAAGCCGATTGAGATTGAGCTGATAAGTTAGAACTTGTTTTGTAACACGTTCTGATATATTTCAGTATGGGTGCCCGTACAGTATGATATCCACATCTGCTCATAGAGGATGAACTGCGAAATCTACTACATATTCGAGGAAGCGATTATGAGAGTGCAGTACCAGAACAACTTAATATGCTTAAAAAAGTCATTGATGTGCTGGTGATGATAACGGCTTGCAGCAGTAAAATGTTGAGTAACATATTGGTGCCTTTAAAAGCAGGTATTAGTTCCTGAGGTTGGACCACCATCATTAGTCCAGCAGTGAACGCTGAAGGCCAGTGTGTTGTGCTATGAGCACAGCGGAGGCCAGCGGAGGCAAGAAGCCACATCAACAAATGGAACAAGTAGAGGATTACTTACATGACTTAATGGAGAGGCTAGGATCGGGTAGCGGAGAAGGTAGTACCAGAAATGAGGATGGGGAACCCAGAATCAACCCAGTTATACCAATGTAATACATTGAGAAGGTTAACGTGTTTGCTAATGTGCCAAATCCGATACGGGAGTTTCTCGCGATAACTCGATTAATGATGCGAAATTTTTGTTTGTATTAGAAGATACGGGTGAACTTTAGGCATTAGTGCCAAAGATTTATTAACCTTGATTGCAGCTAATGCTAAAGGGAGTTGTTAGAATTTCTTAAGGTTGCTATATTTAAGGCCAAATGCTAGAGCAAGTGAAGAAACAGATTGTTATTGACATGATACTCGGACACGCTATACAGAAATTAACCCACGTACATCATGGGAGGGAAGAGGAGGTCGATGAGACAAATGGTTCAAATGGCTTGAACACTAACATCTGAGGTCATCAGCCCCCTAGAACTTAGAACTACTTAAACCTAACTAACCTAAGGACATCACACACATCCATGCCCGAGGCAGGATTCGAACCTGCGACCGTAGAAGTCGCTCGGTTCCGGACTGAAGCGCCTAGAACCGCTCCGCCACAACTGCCGGTACGTCGATGAGACAATGGGTGATGTGTTCATGATGGAAACGAATTGTAGGGCCATTTAGATTAAATTATGCAGAAGAACAGGTGGTTAGTCACATTGCAGAAGGTACGTCACCAAAAGGTAGGCCAAGGTCTTTCTTATATCAAATGCTCGAAAACTACCAACAGTTAGGCAAGTTAACCAGCTATATTAAAGGCGCGACGTATATGGGCTGCAACGTTACGAAAGATAATTTCGCTGCCAGAGAGAACATTATGATCTCTGCAGAAATACGGTAGATATGTTACGGTTGATCTTGTTCTGCCAAATTCTATCTTCACTTTTAGCGTTGAACAGAGCTTCAGCAGATGCGAGTATTTTCGTTCATTATTTAATAATAAACATTCAAGTGAAGATATTAGTCAACAAGATTATTATTTTCCTGTGTCCCACAGCATCTTTTACCGTGAGGAAGAAGAAGGAAATTTAGCGGCTCTTAGAGGCTGTAAAAGGAGGTAAGTAAAACAGATTAATTCCTGGCTGGCTTAGACTCTGTCAAAATGGCCACTGGCGCGGTACGAAAAAAATTAAGCACGTATAACTCTCATCCTTTTCAAGAGCTTGCAGCCTTCAACTTTCCGATTTCACGGCCAAAACATAAAACGAATAATAGCTTGCTCCAAGTCATCTTATCAGAGAAGCCCTCAGTCTCCTGCATATCGATGCAAAGCTGCACAGGTATTTTGTTTAGATGGTAAAACTAACAATAATCATAAAATACGACACTTGGAAATAACCCGGTGGCACCTCTCTCGCTAACGTAAATCACTTGTGTGTGCTGCGACTAACGATTCCATCGCGAATCATCCCCAGATTGCGGGAGTATCCGATTTTTAAAATTATTAAATTATTTTTCTCTCACTGAGCATTCAAAAATTTTTCTATTCCCATCAGTAAACGCTAGTCATACAGAAGAAGATTAGACTGGCTGCCCTTTCACATAACGTAAATATACACACATTTATCATATTTCTTATATACTCATGTAAAAGCAACAAAACTGTTGTTACATGCATGTTTGTTAGTTTCATCCTATATGCAACTGACCACATGACGCTGATCAAACTACAGTCACAAGGAAACATTTCCCAAAATTCTGAGACAGTAAAAATAGAACAGAAAAATCTGGAAAACAGCCGATTTTGAAATTTTTTGTTGACAGCAGCAAAACAGCACGTCAGGTAAAGAACATTATCACTCACGCAAATGAAAGAAGCTTTACTAAGTCGAAATTTTGATGAAAACATTCAAAAACTTTATAAAACAATTGACGGAAACAAATAATTGACAACATTTCAGTTAGATTAGAAGCTTTGACTAACGATGTTAGTAGTCTTACTCAGATGCAGAACACTTTGAAAACAGACGTTGCGAATCACGTCATTGAAGTGATACGCAGCGGCTTAGAAGGAATAACTAATGGGATTTCAACACTGAAAACTACAGTAGAAGACATGCCAGAAAAGATTAAAAGACTGATTAAAATTTTTATTCAGTTCGCTTAGAACACACAACACTTCGGTCTACAGTTCAACAGTTAGTCAAAGAGTACATGACATAGCGACCAAGCATGAAAAACAACTTCATGATTTCTACGAGAAAAAGCTACTTTAATTCATAAGTTAGAGACAGAGCTACTGAAGTTTGTTGAGCAAACGATTACCGATGTGTACGCAGAGCAGAATACGTCATTAAAGATGCAAGATGCAAAGAACACTTGCACAGGATCTACCTAACTGGAAGGATCGTGTGCAAAACACAAATAGGAACACAAATGTAGAAATTAGTTGAAGTATGGGACAAGCAACGAATGAGAGTAGCTTTACAGATAAAAGCGATGATGAATGCCATAGTCCAGTTTCTCATGCAAATGCCTGTATGTAAAGAACAGTAGCTAACACAAATATAGTACCACGAAACGCTGTTATACGAAATGTGAGGGCAGAAACCACACTCCCATCAGTTATACGAGAAGGAAGTCTTCCTCATAACCGACAATCCCAGGTGTTCATCACAGAAAAGAAATCTGATCATACAGTTATTTTCTTATAAGCTTTTACAAGTATGCTGCCTACAGCTTGGTCTGAACAACAAAAGATCCAGTATGTTTTAGGTTTTATACAATATGAGGACGTTCTTCGAGCAAACGGGACGGCAGAGAGCTGTCACGCCGTTGGCACAATTTGGAAATGCATTTCTTACGAAATATTGGCAGCCTTGTCTGCACGAATGATTAAGAAAACAAGTACTTAGTTTAGTGCCATACGATATGCATTTCTTACGAAATACTGGCAGCGCTGTCTGCACGAAAGATTAAGAAAACAAGTACTTAGTTTAGTGCCATACAACATAAGTACATAAATGTGACTCGTTTCCCCGATGAACCAGTTGCCGTGGTGATGTTTGTAGCACTGTTATCGATACTACCTGTTTTTACTTAATGTGACTTATGTATAATATGCTCTTTGATGTAACATCCATGAAAATGTTTTATCGCTAGTTACGAAATTTTGTGTAATTGTAATTAATCTGTGGATGTAAGACCAATAGTAATGTTCTTTAAAAGGATGAAAATGTTAACACTTTACTTGTAATATTTGTTTATGCATAAGGAAAGTTGGCTTGTAATCGTGTAAAACATGAAGGGAAACCTCTGAATGAAAGTGGTTTGGCAGGAATAGAAAAGGTGGACCTGGAGGCCGAATTGCGAAGCACCATTCTGGCATCAGTCAGTCGGTTGCTAGTAGGCAAAGTGTGCGTATCTTGTGAACGGACGTGGTGAGAAGAACTGCAAGATTATATAATATACAGGGTGTAAGAGGTCCATGATTAAAGAATTTGTTGCTAGCGCACTAGAGCAGATGTAATTTCGATGGATTGCTCACGCGCTGCCTGCGATATGTAAGCTATAAGAAAATCTCAGACCAGAGAGCAGTGTTGTCAGTAGTAGGAACTGTGTGTTAGTTGGAGTAAGTAGTTGCTACGAGCAGTCTGGTGTATCGTGTTGGCTGGGCCGGTCGTGTGGAGCGATGGCGGAGCCTGAGCGTTGTGGTATAAGGTAAAAGCAGCGTCGCGCATATGTAGTATTGTTATATTAAGTCCCATGTAAATGTTTAAAAAAATCTCTTAACAATAATCTTTCTCATAAAAAGTAACTTTTGACAATCATTCATTTCAATTTAAAGAATTTACTAATTTCTCCAATCCTTGGTCATCCCGTTTATTGAAAGGAAAAGTCAGTTGTTTCTTTTTATACATGACAAATCTATCGGGCAGCATTGCACAGAGCTGTGCCAGAAAAATTTCTTATAGGAGCAGATATATACGCGTTATCCGGAGACCTAATTGAGGTAAGATTTTTCAATTTATTCAGAATGAATTTTCAGGGCCATGACGCAGCACTGCTGACGTCCTAAATTTACCAGTTTAAATTCACAGTCAATTATTGAAAGGTTATAAGTGAGCCATAATTTTATTGAGAGAGTAGTCACATTGTATTATTGATAGGTTTCGGAACTTATCTGTTGGGCAGTTACAATGAATATGAATTATAGAATTATATTTTTTACTGTTGGGAGGTTATTAAATAAATATCTTTGCGAGGTTACACTTGGTGACAACCGGCCAGGACAGTATTTTTGTGAATTTCTGAGAGGTAGTCAGTTATATATCTGCTCTTATTTACCTAATATTTAATGTAGTTTGCATCTGGCGCAACGCATTTACTAATTTGTCACTCTTTCTTTCACAGATCATCGGCAATTTATTTCTCTTTGTTGTAATTATATTTGTTCCATTTTTGCTTTGTCTTTGTTTCATCAGTACGTACAGAAAACACATTTCAATTCCTATCGCAACGCGCCGTATAGCAATGACTACCATGACAGACGTAAAAGTAATGAGCACAGATTTCAACGTACATTTAATAACAGTAGGTCTTTCCAGCAGCAGAATCATCGGCAACAACAAATTATCATGAACGAACCAGACAGTCGATATCATCCCGAACCTAATACGTCAGGAAGAAATAACAGAGTAGTACAAATAGTTGAAATGCCACAGCATCCTCCCGCAAATAACAGCACGTCAGAAAGAATTTGACTAGATACAGTACAGGTTGCATCCTCCAGCAACGTAAGCAATACTTCAGATAGACAGAATCTTGTTCACGAAAATGTTATTACTTTTAACGACATCCGAGACACACTTTTGCATAAAAAACCAGTTATTCAAAAAGCCATTTCCCACCCTGTAATTGAAGTAAGGATTGGAGCATTCACATTTTCAGCAGTAATCGATTCTGGATCACCTATGTCAGTTATAAATGAAGAAACTTTCAGCGAATGTAACAAAGAGAATACCTATCCTACGTTACCATTAGGCGAAGCTAAAGTAAAAGGAGCAGTATCTGGTAAAGGAGTAGATGTAAAATTACAGACACACTTATCGTTTTGTATTGCAGGTCATACGCTCCACTCAAATTTTTGCATTGTTCCCTTATTGACAACAGACGTTATTTTAGGTACGAATTTTTTGGTACAACACGACGCAATTATTGACTTTCAAAATTCCTATTTCATGTTAAAGGATGAAAATGTACAACTGGCATTAGAATTTCAGCACTCTTTATCTGCAGAAGAACAAACAATTAATCGGACAGAGGTCATTTCTGCGTCACGTAACAAAGACTGTCATTCCACATTGTTCACAGATATGTATGTTCACAACGACAATACACCAGACGAAGCTGACTGTGACGTTAAGCAAATGTTTTCTGATAAAGTAAAACAAAGCAGTGCAAATACAAACGACGAACGTACTCAACTACGTAATATTCTTTAACAGCAAGCTCCAGTTTTTGACAACGTCCCTGGTACTATGTCCGGTTTTATGTATGAATTTCAAGTTAAACAGCACGACACATTATCCCATTCCTTATACCCACAGAGAACAAGTTAAGAAAGAATTACAAGCTATGCTAGACCAAGGAATTATTGAACCGGCAGTTAGTCCGTACATAAACCCGCTCCATATTGTTAAGAAAAAGGACGGTTCACTTCGCCTCGTACTTGATTCGCGTCACATCAATGAAACAGATCGCCCACAGACACTAGAAGAACTTCTACAGAAATTTCTTGGTATTGCTATTTATTCCACATTAGATTTGAAATCGGGATTTTGGCAAATTCAGCTCCATCCGAACTGCGGGAAGTACACAGCATTTCTCTGTTTTGGTGACTGTTACCAGTTTTGAAAATTACCTTTCGGTTTAACAATTTCTTCAGCAGCATTTATTCGCGGTTTGAATAGTATACTTCCGACTGAACTTAAAGACAGAATCACAACATATGTAGATGACATCCTTATCGCAGAAGCTAACTGGTCCGAACACAATCTGATTCTTGAACAACTGTTGAAAACTTTTCGTGCACAAGGACTCACAGTTAATCTTAGCGAATCACACTTTGGCAAAACTTCCATAAAATTTTTTGGACATGTAATTTCAGCAGAAGGCATTGCGACTGACCCGGAAAAACTTCAAGCTTTACGTGACATTACTGTTCCTACGACGAAGAAACAACTACGCAGCTTTTTGGGTTTAGTTAACTTTTTCCGTAAATTTATTCGTTACTCTGCTTTAGACACCCCTAGATTGTGTCAGTTGACGGGTAAAAACGCTATTTGGCCGTGGGATAGCCAAGCACAGTCTGAATTTGTCAATCTAAAACAAGCTTTGTTGAACGCACCACTTTTATCACACCCTGATCCTACCAGAAATTTTTCCATTGCCACCGACAGTTCTAACACAGCTTTAGGCGTACACCTTTTTCAGGAATTTGTAGAAGACGGTAATAAAGTTATTAAAAACATCGCCTTTGCATGTCGCATTCTGTCACCTGCTGAAAGCAATTATTCTGTTACAGAACTTGAAACATTATGTGTTGTATGGGCATTTACGAGATTCAGGCATTTTCTTTATGGAAGACATACTACCGTTTACACAGATCATAGAGCTATACAGTTTTTACTTTCAGCTAAATTTACATATGACAGATTAAGCAATGGAAACTTTATTTACAGGAATTTAATTTTACAATTGTTCACATTCCCGGTACACAAAATGTTGTAGCAGACGCACTATCCCATTCTCTCAGCAATAATCAGCAAGACATCGCAACCAACTTCTGCCAAGCAAATTCTAGCGTCATGTATATTCAACAAGTTGCTTTTGAAAATTTCATTTCGTCGTCATTACGAGACATAGCACAAGAACAGAACAAAGACAACGTGTGGAAAGAAATTAAACTCCTTTGGCAAGATAGGAATAACGTTACCATTAGAAACCACTATGCTGTACGCAAGAACATTCTGTTTCGCCGCTCTCACCCTGACAGCAACAACTGGTTATTATGTATTCCTGACGAGCTTGTTAACAAATTAATTTGGTATACTCATTTAAGTTACGCACATTACGGAGCCACAAAATGTTTTCTTATACCGAGACAGAACTGTTTTTTTGCTAACATGGAGAAACGTATTCGACGAGTTTTAGCGTCATGTAAAATCTGCCAGAAAGCTAAATCAGACACGACTTCACATATTCCTCCGTTACATCCCATTGTACCCGTTAAATTGAGACACATGGCCGCTGTAGACATTTTTGGTCCAATTCCCAGAACTAATAGAGGTTTTTGCTACATCTTTGTCGCTGTTGAACTCACTTCGAAATTTGTTACCTTCAGTCCGTTACCCAAAGCTACTGCTAAATCTATTTCGAATGCATTTGTAAAACATTTTTTATTTCATGTAGGACATGTATTGAAAGTAATTTCCGACAATGGACCACAATTTCTATCTGCAATATGGACCCGTATGTTACGAGGTAGAAACATTTCTCCGATATACACTCCTGGAAATTGAAATAAGAACACCGTGAATTCATTGTCCCAGGAAGGGGAAACTTTATTGACACATTCCAGGGGTCAGATACATCACATGATCACACTGACAGAACCACAGGCACATAGACACAGGCAACAGAGCATGCACAATGTCGGCACTAGTACAGTGTATATCCACCTTTCGCAGCAATGCAGGCTGCTATTCTCCCATGGAGACGATCGTAGAGATGCTGGATGTAGTCCTGTGGAACGGCTTGCCATGCCATTTCCACCTGGCGCCTCAGTTGGACCAGCGTTCGTGCTGGACGTGCAGACCCCGTGAGACGACGCTTCATCCAGTCCCAAACATGCTCAATGGGGGACAGATCCGGAGATCTTGCTGGCCAGGGTAGTTGACTTACACCTTCTAGAGCACGTTGGGTGGCACGGGATACATGCGGACGTGCATTGTCCTGTTGGAACAGCAAGTTCCCTTGCCGGTCTAGGAATGGTAGAACGATGGGTTCGATGACGGTTTGGATGTACCGTGCACTATTCAGTGTCCCCTCGACGATCACCAGTGGTGTACGGCCAGTGTAGGAGATCGCTCCCCACACCATGATGCCGGGTGTTGGCCCTGTGTGCCTTGGTCGTATGCAGTCCTGATTGTGGCGCTCACCTGGACGGCGCCAAACACGCATACGACCATCATTGGCATCAAGGCAGAAGCGACTCTCATCGCTGAAGACGACACGTCTCCATTCGTCCCTCCATTCACGCCTGTCGCGACACCACTGGATGTGGGCTGCACGATGTTGGGGCGTGAGCGGAAGACGTCCTAACGGTGTGCGGGACCGTAGCCCAGCTTCATGGAGACGGTTGCGAATGGTCCTCGCCGATACCCCAGGAGCAACAGTGTCCCTAATTTGCTGGGTAGTGGCGGTGCGGTCCCCTACGGCACTGCGTTGGATCCTACGGTCTTGGCGTGCATCCGTGCGTCGCTGCGGTCCGGTCCCAGGTCGACGGGCACGTGCACCTTCCGCCGACCACTGGCGACAACATCGGTGTACTGTGGAGACCTCACGCCCCACGTGTTGAGCAATTCGTGCGGTACGTCCACCCGGTCTCCCGCATGCCCACTATACGCCCTCGCTCAAAGTCCGTCAACTGCACATACGGTTCACGTCCACGCTGTCGCGGCATGCTACCAGTGTTAAAGACTGCGATGGAGCTCCGTATGCCACGGCAAACTGGCTGACACTGACGGCGGCGGTGCACAAATGCTGCGCAGCTAGCGCCATTCGACGGCCAACACCGCGGTTCCTGGTGTGTCCGATGTGCCGTGCGTGTGATCATTGCTTGTACAGCCCTCTCGCAGTGTCCGGAGCAAGTATGGTGGGTCTGACACACCGGTGTCAATGTGTTCTGTTTTCCATTTCCAGGAGTGTATATAGCCAAGTATCACGCTTCTTCGAACCCTTGTGAACGACTAATGAAAGAAATTGGTAAATTATGTAGAATATACTGCCATAAAAGACATATTGATTGGGATACACACATACTCTCATTCCAGGATGTAATTAACTCCATACCAAATGAATCTACTATGCTATCGTCGACTGTTATATTGAAAAATGTTGAACCACCTAACAAAATTAAAGAATTAGTATCCTTTCCTACATCTCGTCGTCTACGCCACCATGAAATAATTGACATTGGACTCAATAACATCAAACGTGCCGCAGAGCGCCGAAGATGACAGCAAAAACAGGTTTGTACACGCCGTGACTTTCACATAGGACAGAAGATATTAGTACGCACACACTATTTATCCAACAGAGGAAAGAGTAGATGGAGTAAATATGAGCTTCTATGCGCAGGTCCATATAGAATTCGCAGCATTCCTCACCCCAATGTAGTACATGTTGAAACTTTGAGAACCAGAAAAAGCAAAGGCAATCACCCCGTCTCCAATATTAAACCCTTTATTGAATGAAAATACTTTACGATTTATCACACTGTAATGCCGTTTCCTGATATTTATATGTCCACTCAAGCAATTATATATATATGTGACTACTTACTGATGATGATTATGTTTTTTCTTGACAAGTGCCCGGCAAGGTAAGGTTAGCAGGTCGCTTTTCTTGTCGTTACACATCAGACCGTGCACATTTTCCATTTTTTTGTGTATGTATGATTGTTTTCCTATCGAAAGTAGAATTTTTGTCTGTATGAACTATGAAATGTTTAAGGTGTAACAAACACCAGTTGACATTGGCATTTTGCCTTATGATATCTCAACATCTTGACTATTCTACATTTTTTTGCTACTACATTATGATACTGTGTGTACATTTTTTGCACTTGAAAACTGTCTATGTTTTTGACATAATACGAATTTCTGTCACGCTATTCTGTATGCTTAGTTATATCACTAGAAACAAGTTTTTATTTAAAGGGGATATGATTTAAATGCAAGATATTAATCCATTTTCATCATTTTCAGAAATCAATAACGTGTAAAAGAAATAAATTAAACAAACTACAGTGGTTTACTATGGAATGGAAATTTTACCATGGGAATGAAAGAAAGAAAATGCAATACCTTGTCATGAAGAGTAAATGGATCAGAATTAACAAGCATTTACAAGAATATACTATACACGCTGTATGATAGCAGTCTTAACTAATTATTTTTCTTTCAGAATACGAGGCGATTATTGCAGGCTGTCAGACAGAACTACACACGTTAATTTTAGTGATGAAATATGCTAGAAGTAAGAAACTCTATACTATATGAAATAATGAATAATAATGAATAGTTGTATGAGGAGAATGGTAATATGAATAAGAATAATGAAGTGTCTATTTTTTGCAGATGTTAATAAATGATTATGAATAGTTATATGAAGAATATGGTAATATGAATAATGAAGTTTTTCTTTACAGATGATGATAATAATGAAGTTTATATATTTACTATTAGTTAAGAGATGCTATGTAGTTATTAAAGTATTTGTTGCAGTTCCTTTTGACAGTATGTCTTATGTCGCATAGTATAATGACTGAATGTTTTGGGAAAGACAGCTAGAGGACATACATCTTAAGTACACATTTCATTACCTGTTAATTCGAAGTTTACTTGTTTTCAGCATAATATGAATGCATTTCTTCTTTTAGCTCAATAATCCACTTTGTATTTTTCCAGGAGAAGCTTTTCATGATATTAATATGCTATAAGCAGTTAGTTATTAAACCTGTTCTAGTACTTGAATTTTTTTTTACCCAGTTGTGTCTATCATTTATGAATGAGATCACATATACTGTACTTGTTTCATAACCTTGCTACAGCTGACTCATGACGAATGAATTTTCAGGGCCATGACGCAGCACTGCTGACGTCCTAAATTTACCAGTTTAAATTCACAGTCAATTATTGAAAGGTTATAAGTGAGCCATAATTTTATTGAGAGAGTAGTCACATTGTATTATTGATAGGTTTCGGAACTTATCTGTTGGGCAGTTACACTGAATGTGAATTATAGAATTATATATTTTACTGTTGGGAGGTTATTAAATAAATATCTTTGCGAGGTTACACTTGGTGTAGGTTACGCTAAATGTCAATGTTATGGTTATATTTTTTACTGTTGGGAGGTTTCGGAACTTTTACTGTTGGGAGGTAACTCAATAAAATTTTAGCTCACTTATAACCTTTCAATAATTGACTGTGAATTTAAACTGGTAAATTTAGGACGTCAGCAGTGCTGCGTCATGGCCCTGAAAATTCATTCTGAATAAATTGAAAAATCTTACCTCAATTAGGTCGCCGGATAACGCGTATATATCTGTTCCTACAAGAAATTTTTCTGGCGCAGCTATGTGCAATGCTGACCGATAGATTTGTCATGTATAAAAAGAAACAACTGAATTTTCCTTTCAATAATCGGGATGACCAACGAGTGGAGAAATTAGTAAATTCTTTAAATTGAAATGAATGATTGTCAAAAGTTACTTTTTATGAGAAAGATTATTATTAAGAGATTTTTTTAAACATTTACATGGGACTTAATATAACAATACTACATATGCGCGAGGCTGCTTTTACCTTACACTACAACGCTCAGGCTCCGCCATCACTCCACATGACCGGCCCAGCCAACACGATACACCAGACTGCTCGATAGCAACTACTTATTCCAACTAACACACAGTTCCTACTGCTGACAACACTGCTCTCTGGTCTTAGATTTTCTTATAGCTTACGTATCGCAGGCAGCGCGTGAGCAATCCATCGAAATTACATCTGCTCGAGTGCGCTAGCAACAAATTCTTTAATCATGGACCTCTTACAAGGGTGGCGCACGGAATGTGTTACCAATTGTTTCTTTCACAATTTACGACGCATATTAGATATCCCGCTGCGATCTCTACAGCAGTACCAGCAGAGCTTGGAAAAACAAATGAGTCACGAAATGACGTGTAATTCACGATACTGCTGCTAGGAGACTAGTAAGCAGCAATGGTTGACAATGGAAAACTGACGACACAGCAATGATCGGCAATTGCGTTACTTTTTCATGAAACGAAAAGCCTTGTTGTGACTCAGAGGCGTTTTCGACAACAGTTTAACACACGATGGGGCCCTTGCAAGAAGACCATCCACAGGTTGTACGATAAATTTGTACAGGAAGGAACAGTGTTGGAAGCGAAGCGACCTCGGCCTAAGCCCGTTTGTTCGACGGAGAATATTGAAGCGGTACGAGTTGCTGTACAGAGAAGTCCCGGGAAATCGTGTAGAAACGCAGCAGTTCAACTAGGAATATCCAGACGCTCCGTTCAACGCATTCTTAAAAGTGACCTCCATATGTACCCATACAAGATGACCTGTCCACAGAAGCTCACTGAAGAACACAAGCAGCAGAGACCACTGTTTGCTCAGTGGGCAGATGATAGGGAAGAAACTCTCAACAACGTTTGGTTTTCAGACGAGGCGCATTTAGACGGTATGGTTAACAAACAAAATCTACGCTTTTGGGCCACTGAAAACCCACAAGTGCTTCATGAACGACAACATTATGCTCCGAGGATTACAGCGTGGGCAGCAATTTCCAGTCACGGACTTATTAGACACTTTTTCTTTGAAGAAACTGTGAACAGCGAGCGTCATTTGAGTTTGCTTCGCAATAGCTTCATTCCACAGCTACTTGCTACTGCCTTGCCCTTCAACACGCAGTGGTTCATGCAAGATGGAGCAAGGCCACGTAGTGCAAGCACTGTGTTTGAGTTTTTACACGAGCATTTCGACATGCGGATCACTTCACTCAGGTTTCCAGGTCGCTTCAATGACGGACAAATTTGGCCCCCCAATAGTCCAGACCTCAATCCATGTGACTTCTTTTCTTTGGGGGTACCTAAAGGAAAAATTTTTCCCGAAATGTCCACGTGATTTAATGGAGCTCAGAATACTTATTCTTTAAGCTTGCAGTGAAATTACGGTAGACATGTGCCGTAGGGTAATCACTAACTTCAGTGTTCGTTTGAAGGAAGTTAGGAAACGAAATGTGGATATATTGAGCATGTGCTGAGTTAGAAGAAATCTCCATGGACGGCTCTTTATTGTAGTATATGTTCCTTTCAAATTGTATTGACAATAAAGTTTATATTCAAAAAGAAAATGGTAACACATTTCGTGCGTCACCCTGTAGCCGCGGATGTCGACATAATTTGGCCGGCTCTGTACTAAGAAAATCCGACACCTATAAGAGAATTTTCAGAGCTAGTTTCACAGCAAGAGCCATGGATATTTTTACCGCCTTTTTTAAATAACAAGGGGGTACGACATCACTACCACCTTCATCGCAAATTACTAGTTGAGTACCGTACAACTGTGTGGACCAGTTATGCAGTTTCTTTTTCAGTAATAAATTTGTGTTCTATAAACTTTGTGTTGAGCACCCATATTTTATCCTTAGTCATTTACCTAGACAGTATCCTATCCCAAGTGCCACTATATTTCCGACTATCCTATTTCATTGAATTGAAAAGTCGTTTCAGAAATCTTTGAGTAGTCAGTTTCATAATTACTCAGTGAGCATAAGTTTTGAAGTACTCCACGTAATTTTCAGAAAAGGTCAGTGAGTTTCTTCAAAGTTCAGTCCCTATGGGTGATTTAAAGTTCTCAATTTAAAGATTCTTCTTATTGAAACAGCAGTGTTTATTATTTTCTGTGTTATACATTTAACATTGTTTCTAATATTGTGCTGTATCTAAAATGTTCAGCCTAGATCCGAGTGTTACGACGGATTAGTTTCTGGGTCGGTTGCAATTTCTAGTAACTAAACTGACAATGGAACCCCTTGCCCAAATTAGTATTGCTCCACCATTAGTAATCACTTACCTATAATGATCAATAGCTCAATACTTTAATGTACAGATAGTAAGCGTTACTAAGAGTCAGTTCTCGCCCAAACGTATTAATACTTCTCCTGTGTAGTTCATGTCAAGCCACAAGGACACTACTTTCTAAACTGCGCTACTGCTTTGTATCTTATTACCACAACAGAATTTCTGTATCAAGTAAAGTCTGTCTAAGTAGTTAACTTGCTGTATGAACAGTGCTAGTACTTGACACAAGTTCGCCTAATTAGGCTGGCGACAGTTCGCTTTTGCATAGTTACAGGTTACTTTATTACGAATAGAACCTTCGTTCGATTACCGTTTGTTTTGCTATTGTTTTCTCTCAATAGGAATCTTTCCAGGCCGCGTGGGATAGCCGTGCGTTGTCGTTAGCCTAAGTTAGTTTAAGTAGTGCGTAAGCGTACGGGCAGATGACCTCAGCAGTTTGGTCCCACAGTCCTAACCACAAATTTCCAAAAAAATCTTCCCAGAGACGAAAAACAATCCGATACCTTTTCGTTAGACACAGTCACTGTCACAAAATAAAAATCCTTTCACAGGAGGAACATTATCGTTGTAAAGTATCCAGTAGTGTTATATATTCTACGCATTTCGAAAGAAAACTTTCCGTTTCACATTATAGAAAAACTGGTAGTGGTCCCAAAAACTAACTAAGAAACCTTTTTGTCTGTTTCGAATCTGTTGACTTTATAAACGAAGATATGAAGGTAGTAATAACAGTAATAACCAGAACAGGTATTGCGATGGTGGGGGCGGAGGACAGGCTACGCCCACCCGGCCACAGTATAATGGCAACTGTCACAGGCGAGCACCTGACGCGCCTCCCGCGTTTGTTGACACGTAGCAAGCTGCGCCGATGTCAGTGCCTGGCACAGCCGGCGGCATCCCTCCGAATCATAAAAGGAGAAGAAGGAAAGATGGCAGGTACCAACCTTGCTATTCGAACCATGGTAACGGCAATTGGAATGACCAGAACAACAGAAGTCGATGGAGATCACCGCCAAATAGTCGCTCACAGTACAGTACGACCAGGAGTTTTCAGATTCCACAGTGACAGTGCCACCAGGGAAACCAGCCACATTTTAACCAGGAGCGAAACACTTACCACAATCGAATCCGGCCCCGGATCCGCACGGCGAGCCTTATTGGCGAATTCCAAATCAGCGGCGAATATAATCAAAGTCACCGATAATTCACATTCGGTGGCAACGAATGCACCAAATTAGGAGCTAAATCAGATCGTTAACAACATTCCGTTGTGTAATACACCATATGTAGACTACCATCCGGTCTAATACACGAAAATATGGAAGACAAAGATGGGTTACACTGACTTTGCGTATACCTAGCGAGGAAGTATCTCTTAAAGAAAAGGTAAGGCAAGTATAATATCTTAACAAAAAGTGCCAAGGTACAAAAAATTCACTATGATAAGGAGTGGGAAGATAAAAGTGTTATATGTATATCAAGACCTGAAGCAGTACTTCCAGTAGGAAAACGTAAAGAAAACAAACAGCAGAGACAATGCTTATGTAGATAACACTAAGACCAAAAAATAGTAAAAAAAAAAAAGGCTGTACATCGGAGCCCAAGATGAGTGGATAAAGGATGGGACAAAAAATGGACCTCCTTTAAGGAATGGAATACAGAAATGAGTACAAGTAGATTTTTCTTTGTATTTGCACAAATATAGGTGACCCATGTGACTTTCAGTGCCAATATTACTCTTGGCGGCCATACGTGTTAACTGTTCGGAATATATGGAGAAGTACGAATACTATTAAGACTAGTAGTTTAATTTTACATTTATTTTGAAGAGAAATATGTGAATACTCAAGTCTAAATTTTGAAACTGGAAGGAAAAACCACTTTTAACCTCTATAAGAGTAGAAGTACAAACTACTTGAGAAGAACCAGCAAGGTATTACGTTTTGTGATGACGGGCAGGACCAAAACGTTTACAAATTTTTAGCATTAACTGGTGCCCTTACAGAAGTATAGAAACGAATGAAAAAAACATAAATTCATGTAGCAGCGCTGGAACAGCTCACTTTTAGCAGACACTAATTTTATTCAATAGGTACGATCTACGCAGCAAGTCGCCGAAAGCTAGTTATTATAAAGGTAAGTAAAAGACACAAGGAAATGAACATGTGGTTGTTGTGGTCTTCAGTCCTGAGACTGGTTTGATGCAGCTCTCCATGCTACTCTCTCCTGTACAAGCTTCTTCATCTCCCAGTACCTACTGCAACCTACATCATTCTGAATCTGCTTAGTGTATTCATCTCTTGGTCTCCCTCTACGATTTTTACCCTCCACGCTGCCCTCCAATACTAAATTGGTGATCCCTTGATGCCTCAGAACATGTCCTACCAACCGATCCCTTCTTCTGGTCAAGTTGTGCCACAAACGTCTCTTCTCCCCAATCCTATTCAATACTTCCTCATTAGTTATGTGACCTACCCATTTAATCTTCAGCATTCTTCTGTAGCACCACATTTCGAAAGCTTCTATTCTCTTCTTGTCCAAACTATTTATCGTCCATGTTTCACTTCCATACATGGCTACAAGCCATACAAATACTTTCAGAAATGACTTCCTGACACTTAAATCTATACTCGATGTTAACAAATTTCTCTTCTTCAGAAACGCTTTCCTTGCCATTGCCAGTCTACATTTTATATCCTCTCTACTTCGACCATCATCAGTTATTTTGCTCCCCAAATAGCAAAACTCCTTTACTACTTTAAGTGTCTCATTTCCTAATCTAATTCCCTCAGCATCACCCGATTTAATTCGACTACATTCCATTATCCTCGCTTTGCTTTTGTTGATGTTCATCTTATATCCTCCTTTCAAGACACTGTCCATTCCATTCTTTTGTTTCCTTTACTGCTTGCTCAATATACAGATTGAATTACATCGGAAAGCGGTTACAACCCTGTCTTACTCCCTTCCCAAGCACTGCTTCCCTTTCAAGTCCCTCGACCTTTATAACTGCCATCTGGTTTCCGTACAAATTGTAAATAGCCTTTCGCTCCCTGTGTTTTACCCCTGCCACCTTTAAAATTTGAAAGAGAGTATTCCAGTCAACACTGTCAAAAGCTTTCTCTAAATCTACAAATGCTAGAAACGTAGGTTTGCCTTTCCTTAATCTTTCTTCTAAGATAAGTCGTAAGGTCAGTATTGCCTCACGTGTTCCAGTATTTCTACGGAATGCAAATTGATCTTCCCCGAGGTCGGCTTCTACTAGTTTTTCCATTCGTCTGTAAAGAATTCGTGTTAGTATTTTGCAGCTGTGGCTTATTAAACTGATTGTTCGGTAATTTTCACATCTGTCAACACCTGCTTTCTTTGGGATTGGAATTATTATATTCTTCTTGAAGTCTGAGGGTATTTCGCCTGTTATCTACTCTGGGGGCCTTGTTTCGACTCAGGTCTTTCAGTGCTCCGTTAAATTCTTCACGCAGTATCGTGTTTCCCATTTCATCTTCATCTACATCCTCTTCCATTTCCATAATATTGTTCTCAAGTACATCGCCCTTGTATAGACCCGCTATATACTCCTTCCACCTTTCTGCTTTCCCTTCTTTGCTTAGAACTGGGTTTCCATCTGAGCTCTTGATGTCCATACAAGTGGTTCTCTTGTCTCCAGAGGTCCCTTTAATTTTCCTGTAGGCAGTATCTATCCTACCCCTAGTGAGATAAGCCTCTTCATCCTTACATTTGTCCTCTAGCCATCCCCGCTTAGCCATTTTGCACTTACTGTCGATCCCATTTTTTAGACGTTTATATTCCTTTTTGCCTGCTTCATTTACTGCTTTTTTTATATTTTCTCCTTTCATCAATTAAATTCAATATTTCTTCTGTTAGCCAAGGAGATCTACTAGCCCTCGTCTTTTTACCTACTTGATCCTCTGCTGCCTTCACTACTTCATCCCTCAAAGCTACCCATTCTTCTTCTACTGTATTTCTTTCCCCCACTCCTGTCAATTGTTCCCTTATGCTCTCCCTGAAACTCTGTACAACCTCTGGTTCTTTCAGTTTATCCAGGTCCCATCTCCTTAAATTCCCATCTTTTTGCAGTTTCTTCAGTTTTAATCTACAGGTCATAACCAATAGATTGTGGTCAGAGCCCACATCTGCCCCTGGAAATGTCTTACAATTTAAAACCTGGTTCCTAAATCTCTGTCTTACCATTATGTAATCTATTTGATACCTTTTAGTATCTCCAGGTTTCTTCCATGTATACAACCTTCTTTCACGATTCTTAAACCAAGTGTTAGCTATGATTAAGTTGTGCTCTGTGCAAAATTCTACCAGGCGGCTTCCTCTTTCATCCATATTCACCTACTATGTTCCCTTCTCTCCCTTTTCCTACACTCGAATTCCAGTCACCCATGACTATTAAATTTTCGTCTCCCTTCACTATCTGAATAATTTATTTTGTTTCATCATACATTTCTTCAATTTCTTCGTCATCTGCAGAGCTAGTTGGCATATAAACTTGTACTACTGTAGTAGGTGTGGGCTTCGTATCTATCTTGGCCACAATAATGCGTTCACTATGCTGTTTGTAGTAGCTTACCCGCATTCCTATTTTCCTATTCATTATTAAACCTACTCCTGCATTACCCCTATTTGATTTAGTGTTTATAACCGTGTAGTCACCTGATCAGAAGTCTTGTTCCTCCTGCCACCGAACTTCACTAATTCCCACTATATCTAACTTTAACCTATCCATTTCCCTTTTTAAATTTCCTAACCTACCTGCCCGATTAAGGGATCTGACATTCAACGCTCCGATCCGTAGGACCCCAGTTTTCTTTCTCCTGATAACGGCATCCTCTTGAGTAGTCCCCGCCAGGAGATCCGAATGGGGGACTATTGTAATGTCTCTTCTTACTAGGGCGGCTTATAAAATGGCAATGCAACAGCAGAGCGAATCACAACAGCCCTCAGCTGTTTCTGAGGTTAGTGAAACATTAGACGCTAGCTTAACTGAAGTAGTGCCTAGCGGCAGCATTAGTCAGGCCCCACAACAAAGCTTAAGTGTTTCGATGTCATCTGAGCAGGACGAAATAAACCCATTGACTGTAATCATGCAGCAGTTAACACTGACTTAACTAAAGCGCAAATTGAGAATAAAAGGGAATTAACTAAAGCGCAAATAGAGACTAAAAGGGAAATAAATGAACAATTAGCAGCCAATAAAGTGGAATTAAATAATAAATTAGTAGAGAGTTTCCAGAAACTTGACGATAAATTAAATAAAACTGCGGAAGAATTGAAAATTCAGAATGAAAAGACAGAATTAAAATTAGCTGCTCAAATTGAGCAAGTCACTCAGCAGTGTAGTGAAAATGCGAAGAAGTTACGCCTAGAGCTAACTGAGTATGTTGCTACTAAGCTTGATACTATTAAAGAGCAGGTCGAGTCAATCCCACAGATAGTTCAAGCACAAGAACAGATGCAATGTTCTATCGCAGTATTTCCGGTATTAGTTGAAGTTCAAGACGAGTTAAAGCAACAAGTAAACGAGATGTCAGCAGATATGCAGGATTTGAGACAATCACAAGACAAGATCCCGAAGGACATCCAAAATTTGGATAAATCCATAAATAACATAAAGGAGAGACAAGACGAGGTTGATCATAAGGTAAACATTCTCGCGGGAAAATTCTCGCAATTAAGTTTAGAAAGGAAAACCATTTCTTCAGACAATATTGAACATACGATCAGAGCAGTTACACAATCTATAACCGAGAGATCTGAAGAAAATTTATTTAATAAAAGTTTTCGAAGCCAAAGAACAACTATGCGAAGAACTTAAACAATGGAAAGTAAACATTGAGAGATCTTAAAATCTATCTCGAGAAGATTTGTGTCCCACGCAAGGAAATGAACCCATGACAAGATCTATCAATGAAGCTACATTATTTATCCGATCAAGCACAGACAGGGACATTAATGCACACGCTCGTTTTTGCAATCAACATCAATCACAACACTATGAGGGTAGTCATAATGCCTGTAATTGTAAAAGCAATACTGAGGAGAAAATGCTGAAACAACGTCAATTCCAGATCTACAACCCAGACAAGAAAAATGTTCATCCCGTAGTGTTTATAAGAAGTTTTAGGGGAGTACTGCCAAAAATTTGGAGTGAGTGGCAAAAGGTTAGTTTCGTGACCGGTTATATTCAGGGGTCAGGAGCTATATGGGCATCTGATATGATATCAACTTGGGACACATATGAAGATTTTGAACGAGCATTTTTATCCAAATACTGGTCCGAAGGAGTACAAGAACGTTTAAGGCAGGAGGTATTATACCCGGAACCTTTTTCTGTTTCACGTGGGTCTTTAAAGAAATACTTTGAGAAATATATAAACAAATCGCGGTATTGGGATAAGCCTATGCCTCTACAAGACGTGATTGGCATATTAAAATCTCTACTTCCGGCCAGCATCAGAAATAGAATGCTGTATATTAATAAGCATGACCTTGACTCTTTCATGACTATGCTTGACATTATAGATATGATCGAGCAAGATGAACATCGGCCAAGACAACCGGTTATGCAGAGGAGAGCGATTGAGGCGCCAAATGTAAACCGGAATGGAAACGGATTTAATAATTATTATACTAGGAACAGTCAGAGATTCAACGTAAATGGAAATTTCAATAACAGTGCTGCGAGGGGCAGATTCAGAGACAATCGAACAGGTCGCAGATACAACCCAATGTTTGTAAATGCAAGAGATTATCAGAACCAGCAGTTTTCAAATAATAATAATGCGTACAGAAATTCTGACGCTCGATTTGAAGCAAATAACACAACCAGTCATCAACAACAACCAGTCATAACAGAAGTAGTAGATGATTCAAGAGGAAATAATAATCGACTTTTAAACTGAAGAGGGCCGCTTTATGCTCCGTAAAGTCGGCCGGGGAATACAAAAGGGGCAAACCTGTTTTAAACGAAATTAATTCCGTGGCAATGTTGAGATATAATGAAGGCGAATTAATGACAGATGAATTGACAAGAGACTTAGAGGCCTGTGTAGTCGAAGATAAAAGGGTTCCTGTGTGTGAGATCATCACAGAAGTGGGAGGAATTTTAACCAATGTTGTATTGGACACAGCTTCATCTACAGACGCAGTATCCGGAACTTTGTTTCGCAGAATTAGTAAAATTAAGAAAATCCCTGTCCTACCAGTACAAAATTGCCTAGTTATAGGTGCAGTGGGAGCAAAATCCAGGAACGTCAAGATACAAACGCTTATAGAGATAAAACTGGGAAATGTAGCTAAACAATGCACATTCCTTGTAGTGGAAGAGTTGTTAGTAGATTGTATTCTTGGCATTGGAACTTTGCAAGCCTGCAATTGCAAGTTGGACTTGGTAGAAGGAAAGGTGCATTTTAAAATCGAAGATCAATTTGTTACACTGATCTTACTGAGAAAGGAGGCAGTGTATGAGCGATATTTCCGTGGTGCTGTTGTGCAGTTGATTTGTGCTGAAAATAATAATATGTGCCGACTACCGATCAAGTCAATTCAAGAAGAGGATTTCAGACAAACAGTCGAACAGAAGATTGCTGAGTCAGATTTCCGAACGGATAGTCAGAGGGAACAATTATTCAATATATTAACAGAATATGAGTCAGTTTTCGATGAAAAGCCCGGAATTATTAGAGGATATGTTTGTACTTACAGATTAAGCCCCATAAGACATTTTGCCGCACACACTGTCCCATTCCCTGGCGATTAAAACAACCAGTTCAGGAAGAGGTACAAAAAATGTTAAACTGGAATCTTATTGAACCGTCGAACAGCCCATATTGTTTTCCGTTGCTTGTTGTACCAAAGCCAGGAGGAAAAGTTCGATTGGTATTAGATGCAAGGGAAATTAACAAAATTATAGTACCTGTGCGCACACATCCGGAGAACATCGATGAGTTAATACAGAAATTTCAAGATGTATCCTGTTTAACCAGTATTGATTTGAGAAGTTCGTTCTGGCAAGTCCAGTTAGACAAGGACTCAAGAAAATATACTGCTTTTATATATGGAGGGAGAAGCTATCAGTTCAAGGTCGTTCCGTTTGGTCTCAATATCAGCTCTGGAGTTTTTATTTCTGCGTTGGACTATGCCCTAGGACCAGAACTACGTAGTCGAATAACAATTTTTGTGGAAGATCTATTAATTGCCTCTAAAACTTGGGAGGAACATGTACAACTTATTAGGAGGATTTTTGCTGTGTTCAAAGAAACTGGTATAACTGCAAATCTAAAAAATCCCAATTTTCTCTACAGAGAATTAAATTCTTAGGACATATGATTAATGCAAAAGGCATTCTTCCAACAGAAGCGAAGATTAGTGCGATAAAAAATTTTCCAACTCCAAGAAACAGAAGACAACTGAAAGGCTTTATAGGCGTGGCTTCATTTTTTCGTCGATTTATTAAAACTCAAGCAATGAACTCTGAAGCACTAAACCGGCTCCTGTGGAAAGATGTACCATGGCAATGGTCTAATGATTGTGAAAAGGCTTTTTGTGAAATTAAGGATCAACTGATAAATGCTCCGTTATTATACCACCCTGATATGAATGTTGGATTCTGTTTGGCCACTGATTCATCAGATGTCGGATTAGGATCTTGTTTATTTCAAATTAGGTACATCGATGGTGTAAAAACCTATTGTCCAATTGCATTTGCTAGCAGAGTTTTATCCACCTGTGAAAGAGCATATAGCACTACGGAATTAGAAGCTTCAGCAGTTATTTGGTCTTTGAAAAGGTTTAATTATTATGTATATGGCTCAAGGATAGCCGTTTATTGTAACCACCAATCACTAGCCTTTTTACAAACTTGTAGGTTGCTGCATCCTCGCTTGTCAAGGTGGACGCTGGCGCTGCAAGAATATCAGTTTCAAATTATTCATGTAGCCGGAAAAGAAAATATTGTAGCTGACGCGTTGTCAATATCTCCAGAAGGAATAACACCTGAACTGGATGTAAATAATAAGGCAGAATTTCCAGTGCTTCTTCTTCAAGAAAATAATTACAAGTTATATTATATTCATTTATGTAAGACAATGGCTCAGCTTCAGAAGGAGGATCGACGATGGAATGCTATAATACGACAATTCAATCAACAAAATCCTATGGTCAATTTGGAATACTACCGGCTTGTGAATAATATTTTATTTTTTAAATCTGGGAAGGTTGAGAATCCAAAGTGGTGTGTCTGCATACCCGAAGAATATGAAGAACGATTAATTTGGTTTACACATTTGACCTGGGGTCATGTTGGTGTTGTAAAGTGTGCTAATAAGATTAGATATTATTGTTACTTCCCAATTATAAGGCGAAAAGTGCACAAAGTCATCCAGAAATGTATTCTCTGTCAAAAGGCTAAGCCGGACAACAAGGGAAATAAAATTGCGCTTCACTCAATAATACCTGAAGCACCAAGATCACTTATATCATGTGATATTTGTGGACCACTTCCTAGAGCCAGAGGTGGTGTTAAGTACATTATTGGATTCTGTGACGTGTTTACAAAATATGTTAAATTATATCCTATAAAATCAGCAACTGCTAGAGCTGCCGCAGTAAAGTTTGTAAATGACTACATTCCTCATGCAGGGATTCCAAAATCTATAATCTCCGACAATGCGAAGATATTTACTGGATATTTATGGAGAAAATTTGTATCACAACTAGGAATAAATTTACATCTTGCTATCATCCACAAGGGAATTTAATTGAACGGGTTTTTCGAGAACTAAACAGATTCATGAGAACGTACTGTAATGATAAACAAACTACCTGGATAAACTACTTGACCGAGTTTGAGCAGATTTATAATAATTTACCTCATAGTTCTACAAACTTTACCCCGAATGAACTGATGTTCAGAGATAACGAAAGAAACTTTTGGGTAGATAACTTGCCTAAACTCGAGGACACCAAAATGTCATGGGAAGAAAACATTCGGAATGCTCTCATTAATATTACGGAGAAAGCAAGACAGCGAAAGGAAATCCATGACAGAAACATCAAACGGATTCAGACTTTCAATATCGGACAAAAAATTCTTTTAAGAAGACACATCAAGTCATCAAGGTTGAAGAAGACCATCAGAAAATGGAATCTAATTTATACAGGTCCGTATATAATAGTTGATATACCGAATCCTGGTGCGTATTTATTAGCATATCCGGATTCGGGAAGAATAAAAGGATTATTTCCCCATGTAGACCTAAAGAGGTACTTTTAAGAAAAGTGTTTCAAATTAAATGAAAAGTCTGTATGAAGTATTTGGGTGTTAAAAATGAAGTGCGAAGGACAGTATGCCTCAGCTACTGTGATAGGTTAAATGACAGCATGCCAAGCATCTGTGATAGTTCAATGAACAGTAAGCGATTGCTTCTGTGATAGTATAGGAATATTTAGAAAAGTAAGTGGAACTGTAGCTATTGCTGCTGTGAAGACTTACGGTTTATCTGTCTACACGATGATCACCAAAGAAGCTTGTGCGTGTGAAATAATATACATTCAGTGAGAATAAGTTTACTGAAACTATATGGTCGAATACGGCGCTTGTGTGTGAAGTTAGTGTTTGTAAACTGACAGTTCACAGGAGAACAAATGAACCGCGTTATGAAATTAGAATCGATTGCTACTGTCCACAGATATAAAGACTCGCTGGTTTTTTTTTTTTTTTTTTTTTTTTTTTGCGCGAGCTTAATTCTATTCAAGTGAATTTAATTAACCAGCTTAGTGTGTGTTTATAAAATTAGAGTTAATATAAAAGTTCTTCATTGAATTTATAATAATGTGTCATTTTCCAGTTGGATTTGTTTATTGTTATATTTCATTCATATATGTTCATGAGAAAATGCGGCATTTGGAGTATAAAAGAGAAAAATTAATTTCAGCTGGAGAGGTCATGCAGCAAGACTTAATCAAACGTTCTCTTTCAGCAAAATTTCATTTTAATCATGTATGAGTAAGATACAATTTTTTTTTTTTGAAATTGTCTCCAATAATAAACTTTTTAACATTCTGACATGCTATCCACATTCGTACTTGAAACCAAATTAGGAAAGATTCATATCTACTTCCACCTGGAAAAGCCAACGAAAAATAAATAAATAAATAAATAAATAAAACCAGGATTAGAACCTTTCGACTTACTCAAGAAGATGGATGAAATTATCCATGTTTTCAAACTTGTTTTCCGATCTGAAGTTGTGATATTGTGCAACTACAGTATCGATTAAGACACCTAAGTGTGGAAAATATAAGACGAATGGATTTTCCCATTCCTCAGATGGAAGATTGGATGGATCAGGTCCATATTTGAGTTCAAAATGAATCTGGAAAATTTCGACTAACCATTCTCTTCCAGGAATCTTTAATAGTTGACGATTCCTTAGACGAATTTCGATTGTTTCATGCCACAATCCTGAGTACCTGTTCCTGAGGTTCCTTCTGGTCTCTCAAATCCGTTACGTCTCCTGTCCGGTACGCCAATGCGACGCCTGTCCTCCGTGCCGTGTCCCATGTTCCAGTTCGATCAGTTTCACCGCAGTTCAGCAAGACATCGATGAAGAAAATTTTTCAAAAGATTGTAAAAAAAATTTGCATGTGTAAAGTTTTTTTTGGCTATGAGGCAGATTTTATCTTTCCTATGAATTCTAGATAACTCTCAAATTTATAAATTATTCTGTCTTTCCTATCATCTGTGATACCTCGTTGGGGTCTAAGCCTCCAGGTTTTCCGGGGTTTCCCTGTGAAGGCCAGTTCCTGAATAGGTAGACCTGATGAACAACTATATAAGTCCATCTTCCCTGGTTGTGTACGTGGGATGCGGGTATGTCCCAGTACACGTGAAAGCAACAACTAGGAATCAAGGTAACGAAGATACCAAATCTCTTTCAATTCTTGTAATCAAAAAATTCTTACTAACTTCTTAAAATTTATAGGAACGTATGTTCCACAAATTCTAACGAGTTAGCTAAGCCAATAGTTAGCTCGCAAAGTGGATACAAATCAACTTTGCTCGCTGCGAGGGGCGATGTAATGTCACTTGCAGCGGTCTCTCCGCGATATTTACAGAGATTTTATAAATCATATAACTCAGTACATATCTCGAAATATCTCTTCTTATCTTACCGATTATCAAGGCAAAGTAGTTTCAAGCCCAATTATTCCTTGGAGCGTCCATTTACTCCATGTAATAGCTTCTCTGCTATCTATGTTTTCTCTTAGGAAAAAGAATAGAGGACTACTTGCCGATGAGTCGTGAAAGAAGGATGTATATGTATGTATTGTTGAGCTAGTCGCCATCTTGATGAGATTCTGTAAAGAGAAGGAATTTAATACATGAACTAAACTAAAGTAAGTGTGTTCGCGTATTATTTAACGGATTATTATTATTGACAGTGTCTGCTTACTACGCTGTGTTGCACGGGATCAGTGGGGAACGTCTGATTTACACTGGACGAACCTGCCGTTTTGTATGCTCAAGATATCCAGTTACTTCAAATAAATAGGCTAACACGGTCTTACCAGCAGATCTCCGGTCTTCCCCATGTGATCACCGAAAGTTAATAATTCTTACAAATGTTTCCAGGAGATCGACTGACAATTTTCGTCGCACCGAGACTTCAAAATTGCTTCACTGCCTTATGGAATTTAAGTTAAGCTTAATTTAATCAGGATAGAACAGTATTGAACTGTGTGAATGTGATAAGCCTGCTTTGTCAATGAAAATTCCCTTAATATACGCATGTTTTTACTATCCTGATCAGTGAAGCTAAATCAGGCCGGTGTGAGAGAAGTTTTTAAAT
Source organism: Schistocerca americana (assembly GCF_021461395.2). Taxonomy (NCBI): domain Eukaryota; kingdom Metazoa; phylum Arthropoda; class Insecta; order Orthoptera; family Acrididae; genus Schistocerca; species Schistocerca americana. The sequence continues at coordinate 955,577,848 of NC_060119.1, read as the reverse complement.
TTTAGATCCCATACAAAATATATTAAACTATTTTACCTCCGGAATATTTTACCCAAGAGGACGCCATCATCATTTAATCATACAGTAAAGCTGCATGCCCTCGGGAAAAATTACGGCCGTAGTTTCCCCTTGCTTTCAGCCGTTCGTAGTACCAGCACAGCAAGGCCGTTTTGGTTATTGTTACAAGGCCAGATCAGTCAATCATCCAGATTGTTGCCCTTGCCACTACTGAAAAGGCTGGTGCCCCTCTTCAGGAACCACACGTTTGTCTGGCCTCTCAACAGATACCCCTCCGTTGTGGTAGCACCTACGGTACGGCTATCTGTATCGCTGAGGCACGCAAGCCCCCCCACCAACGGCAAGGTCCATGGTTCATGGGGGGAGGGGAATGAACATGAACCACAAAAATAACTGACTCGACCAGATCAGTGGATATGGTGAACCAACTAGGAGAATAACACTTTGATACAAAACTATCTATGTAAGCCGGCCGAAGTGGCCATGCGGTTAAAGGCGCTGCAGTCTGGAACCGCAAGACCGCTACGGTCGCAGGTTCGAATCCTGCCTCGGGCATGGATGTTTGTGATGTCCTTAGGTTAGTTAGGTTTAACTAGTTCTAAGTTCTCGGGGACTAATGACCTCAGCAGTTGAGTCCCATAGTGCTCAGAGCCATTTGAACCATTTTTATCTATGTAAAGATGTCACTAAGTAAAGAGGAACAAGAAAAGAATTTCTCTGTTCTAGAGTTGTCTATTGAATATATTTTTAAATTATTATTAGTGTAAGTTACTACCGCGAAGTTGCGCTCTGGGTCATGGGGAAAGAAATTCTTCTCCCCCACCCCTCCACCCCTGCAGTTAACTTGCGATAAAAAGTCTCAAACTTGAGACGGTTCCGAGCGCTTGACGGTGATCCGAAATTTTGGTGCGAAAGTAACCAAACAATTAAGCAAAGTGCATTTGTGATGAGAAAAATTAGTACTGTAACTTTACAACGTGTGCTTTCCAGACGACCCGCGTTTACACACGATTTGCGTTTCAGTACGGTGTAAGCACAAGGCTGTCTCGCGTAATCCATTTTTGCTAACTCCCTAAATGATAGTGACAGAAAGCAATACTTTAAATAATTGTCTTGTTAATAATCAATTGTAAATAAATGAGTATGCGGCTGTATGATGTTCTCAAACAAATAAGGACTGTACTGATGAACGAGGGCATTATGAATGAAGATTGCTATGAAGTTAAATTAAGAAATGACTGTCACGTTGCGGAGGAAAAGTTGTTCCCGACTTTCAGTGGTGAACAGTAATTGTGTCTAAAGAAAGCATGGCGCATGCAAATAAACGTCAAGTGTGTTACTTACCGGGAGGCAGTAGTAAGGAAAGGACTCTCGGCTTCTTCGAGAACCCTGCTACTATTCTCTAGGTGTGATGGAGCCAGTATTCGTATACCACAATGCAAGAAAACATTCGGCAACCCACGTACGGTTATAAAGTGTGCTGCACCGCTCAACTGTGATGGATGGGAAGATCTGTTAAAGCGCCGTGAAACCGCACTGGTTGTTGTGTATGCGCTCATGTATCCAACCAGCAAACTTGCCGCCCAACAGACATAGAGACAATTTGAATTCAAAAATAAGAAGAGCACATCACAAAGACAGTTAAGCAAGTGCATATAGAGGGAATTTGTGCAGGATGGAGTAAATGCATCCACACAAAGGCTCTTTTGTTAACAGAAAAGGAAAAATCTCGAGACAGCCCAGACCTCAGATTACCGAGAATGAAATGATACAGGAGAACGTAGTTACTTTATGTATATTTTTATATGTATGTAGTACACGATCTTATCTAATTTCTATTAAAATATTTGTTTCATGTGAACTATCAATTAAGAAAGAGGTAGACATTCCTCAAAAGTACTGGGAACCATAGTACATCTCGGATATGCTTTGAAAGCCTTTTCATGGATGGATCAAATGGCATATTCCTGATGGAGCAGTCCAATTAACCAACCTATTTCTGACTCATTCTATGACTTTAACATCCAACAAGTCACCCAAAGAGAACATATACCCTTTGTAGGAATCTTGCTTTTTTTTATTGTTTCCATTTCAGGTGTAAGAAACTGCAACAGTTTTACTGAACACTTATTTTATTGTATTATTGAAATATGCATGTATGAAATATGTACAAAGAGAGAAATCACCTTGTATGAAGCTAATTTGATAAGAGGTAAGTTACGCGATGTAATTTTGGTGTGTAAAGACAATATTGTGTGTGTTACTATAGCTGAAAGAGCAGAATGAAAGACCATTCCCTACTACTGCAAAAACTGATATGTGAAAGAACCACTTATGAGGTCATTGGACATCAAAGAAACCTGGACAATAATGAATACTAAGATTTTAAAAAACGAAAGAGTAGTGGAGCTATCCAGTTACTGGCGCAGCTTGCGTTGTTTCCAAATTTAACCAAGGTGGTGGAGCCAAGATGGCATCTATAGATGAGGCAACATCACACTGATTTCATCGTACAAATACAAATTTTGGCTGGAAATAGGGAGCTGTGGTACCTCCACTAACCCAACATCCCTCCACCTCTCCCCCAACTCCTTTGACATCTCCCACCCCCACCACCACCCCACCTCTGGAAATGGCGAGAAACGGTAAGTCTGTGTCCAGCTACTAGAGGGGAAGGTTAGGTTGGTGTACTTTATTTATTTTTGGTAGGAAACGGAAGTAAAAGTCGCTCCTAATTACACACCTATATGCTTAATGCTACACATGCGTGCCTAAAATCGCAGTACAGCTCAAAACTAGCATTGTCAGGCTGGATGAAGACTCAGTCTAAAACGATAACTGAAACAACCCCTAACTGGTATACATATACCTATACGCTTAGTGCTACACATGAGTGCCTAAAATCGCATTACGGCTCAAAACCACACTTCTGGCCATTACAATTGCTACACCACGCAGATGACGTGCTACAGACGCGCAATTTAACCAACAGGAAGAATATGCTGTGATATGCAAATGATTAGCTTTTCAAAGCATTCACACAAGGTTGGGCCGGTGGCGACACCTACAACGTGCTGACATGAGGAAAGTTTCCAACCGATTTCTCATACACAAACAGCATTTGACAGGCATTGCCTCGTAAAACGTTGTTGTGATACCTCGTGTAAGGAGGAGAAATGCGTACCATCACGTTTCCGACTTTGATAATGGACTGATTGTAGCCTATCGCGATTGCGGTTTATCGTATCGCGACATTGATGCTCGCTTTGGTCGAGATCCAATGACTGTTAGCAGAATATGGAATCGGTGGGTTCAAGAGGGTAACACGGAACGCCGTGCTGGATCCCAACGGCCTCGTATCACTAGCAGGCGAGATGACAGGCATCTTATGCACGTGGCTGTAACGGATCGTGCAGCCACGTCTCGATCCCTGATTCAACAGATGGGGGCGTTTGCAAGACAACAACCATCTGCACGAAGAGTCTGACGACGTTTGCAGCAGCATGGACTATCAACTCGGAGACCATGGCTGCAGTTACCCTTGACGCTGCGTCACAGACAGGAGCGCCTGCGATGTTGTACTCAACAACGAACCTGGGTGCACGAATGGCAAAACATCATTTTTTCGGATGAATCTAGGTTCCGTTTACAGCATCATGAGGGTCGCATCCGTGTTCGGCGACATCGCGGTGAACCCACATTGGAAGAGTGTATTCATCATCGCCATACTGGCATATCAACTGGCTTGATTGTATGGGGTGCCATTGGTTACACTTCTCGGTCCCCTCTTGTTCGCATTGACGGCACTTTGAACAGTGGAGGTTACATTTCAGATGTGTTATGACCCGTGGCTCTACCCATCATTCGATCCCTGCAAAAACCTTACATTTCAGCAGGATAATGCACGACCGCATGTTGCAGGTCCTGTACGGGCCTTTATGGATACAGAAAATGTTCGACTGCTGCCCTGGCCAGCACATTCTCCAGATCTCTCACCAATTGAAAACGTCTGGTCAATGGTGGCCGAGCAACTGGCTCGTCACAATACGCCCGTCACTACTCTTGATGAACTGTGGTATCGTGTTGAAGCAGCATGGGCAGCTGTACCTGTACACGCCATCCAAGCTCTGTTTGACTCAATGCCCAGGCGTATCAACGCCGTTATTACGGCCAGAGTTGGTTGTTCTGGGTACTGGTTTCTCAGGATCTATGCACCCAAATTGCGTGAAAATGTAATCACATGTCAGTTCTAGTATATCATATTTGTACAATGAATACTCATTTATCATCTGCATTTGTTCTTGGTGTCGCAATTTTAATGGCCAGTAGTGTAGTATTGTCAGGCTGGAAGAAGACTCAGCCTAAAACGATAACTGAAACAACCTACTACTGGTATACACATAGAAATTATGGAGAGCTGCAGTGATGTTAAAAACTCAGACTATACATACCAGCCATTTTAAATAATACTGTGTTACAAACGACTGTGCCAAGTGCAATACCGCTTTGTCTATAAATTACGGCCGTATTCTGCAGGATATAAAAACAACAAAAGAAACTTTGTAAATTACAGAGTGGTAAAAGCAGAGTGTGGCACAGTGCGATGTCCCAGGTTGCCAGTGGGTGTTGCATCGTATTGAGGTAGTGTGGCTCGTTCAGTGCTCAGCCCGCAACTGCAGCTTCTAGCAGGACTGCTGTGCACGCTACCGACTATTGCTGTACCTGACGGGCGCTGGCAGGACTCTAACTATAAGCTTTTCCAACATGGTGCAAGCGACAACAGCTTCTACAGGGGCTGTTGCACACACTGCTGACTGCTGCAGTACCTGACGACTGGCGGCGATCTATAGCCAAGACCCATAGTGAGTTGGGCAGCATCCAAGTAACAGTACCGTTACCTGCAGCTATTGTTTGACGCCAAATTTCTCCCCCCCCCCCCCGGCCTCCCCCCTCCCCCCCACAGGCCTTGTGTTTCAAAAGACAATGGAATTCACAGCACAATCCTACAGGCGAGAAAACTGCGAAAGAAAGCAAAATCGTTTGTCTAAAAGCAAAATGCACTGACCTAATCAGTAGAAAAAAGCACCCCCGTGGTAATAATAGTCACGAAACATACTTCACCACCCAGGAGAAGCTTCGAATTCTGCGTCCCGCTGCCATGCGTGCTTTTATGAGATGGAACGGGACCGGCATAGACTGTGCAAGCGGTCGTTAGCACTGTTCACTGCTGAACAGGGTGCCAACTATGGGTTTGTAACAGGACCACAAGTCCACTAAAAAGACCTGTTGGATGCTGCGAAAGAGAGAGAGATAGATAGATAGAGAGAGAGAGACTTCCCTCACTCTGACAAACAAGTGTGACATCACAGACCACACCGCCCTACAGTCAAAAAATGGTTGAAATGGCTCTGAGCACTATGCGACCTAACTTCTGAGGTCATCAGTCGCCTAGAACTTAGAGCTAATTAAACCTTACTAACATAAGGACATCACACAGATCCATGCCCGAGGCAGGATTCGAACCTGCGACGGTAGCAGTCGCGCGGTTCCAGACTGTAGCGTCTAGAACCGCTCGGCCACACCGGCCGGCCCTGCAGTACCCATAAAGGACGGGCCCACTTCTCGCCATCCAGGGAAACAGTTGCGCCACAACCTTCTGATGCAGCTGCAACAGCCAGCATCTCCCAACCCTGGCTGTTCGTTCTGGCAACGGTGTCCTACGCCACCGCCACCACCAACGCCTTCGGTTAGCTCTAGTAGTAGTAACAGTGACAGTGAAATGGCTAGTAGCAGCCTCCACCCTGGTGATGTTAGAGGACATCAGATAACAAACGTCATGCTAGAACTAGACTACGTAGTGACTGATAATGTAATTGTTCAGCACATCTTGTTTACAGGGTTCGAGAATCCAGCAGGGTGGTACACGGTTGCTACAAATTTCCTGTTGACGTGCCATCCTAACTTGGAGAAAGATGTGAAGGTGTTCCTGCAGCCTCACATTCGACCGTCAACGAGAAACACGTACTGTATGTGCTGATGTTCCAGGTGGTACGTAACGCTGATTCCCGTCTCATCCACCACAGATCATATGCCGAGGATAATCCTGCCATTTGGTTGGTCGCTGAGCTCAAGAAACTTTCATGGGAGGTTGATAACCTTTACAGCGCTAACATTACCATGATCAAATTGTAGAAGAGTATTTTCTGTACAACAACGTTGTTGACTATCATATTTATGTGCCATTAGATTGGGAAGTGGAAACTCCTCGTAGGGACCATTGTCATCTTACGGGGAAATTTCGAGGTGCAGTTCACAATGCATGCAACCTGAAGTATTAGTTACTGAGACAGCTACTCGTTCTCTTCCATAAAATGAGGAGGTATCATGCTCACTTTCATGTCAAGCACTTGGCTAAATTCGTTGTGAAGAATGATCAGGTCATTTTCCTGCCTGAGAGCGTTGAGGAATATGTTTCATTCTCCAAATGAATGACGCCTAGAACTATGCTCCAGTTCCTCGACTCTCTACGTTTTATGCAAGTACCACCAAAAACCATATGCATATCCAAAGGATATGCATATCACACACTCAGCATTTGTTTTTGATGCTGTGGTCTTCAGTCCAGAGATGGGTTTGATGAAGCTCTCCATGCTACTCAATCCTGTGCAAGCTTCATCATCTCCAAATAACTACTGCAACCTAAATCCTTGTGAATCTGCTTAGTTTATTCGACTCTTGGTCTCCCTCTATGATTTTTACCCTCCACACTTCTCTCCAATACTAAACTGGTTATCACTTGATGCCTCAGAATATGTCCTACCAACTGATCCCTCCTTCTAGTCAACTTATGCCACAAATTTCTCTTCTCCCCAATTCTGTTTAGTACCTCCTCATTAGTTACGTGATCTACCCATCTAATCTTTAGCATTCTTCTGTAGTACCACATGTTAAAAGCTTCTGTTTTCTTTTGTCTAAACGATTTATCGTCAATGTTTCACTTCCATACATGGCTACACTCCATACAAATAATTTCAGGAAAGACTTCCTGACACTTAAATCTATACTCAATGTTAACAAATTTTTCTTCTTCAGAAACGCTTTCCTTGCCATTGCCATTCTACATTTTATATCCTCTCTACTTCGACCATCATCAGTTATTTTGCTCCCCAAATAGCAAAACTCCTTTACTACTATAAGTGTCTCATTTCCTAATCTAATTCCCTCAGCATCACCTGAATTAATTCGACTACATTCCATTATCCTCGTTTTACTTTCGTTGGTGTTCATCTTATATCCTCATTTCAAGCCCCTGTCCATTCCGTTCAGCTGACCTTCCAAGTCCTTTGCTGTCTCTGACAGAATTACCGTGTCATCGGTAAACGTCAAAGTTTTTGTTTCTTCTCCATGGATTTCAATTCCTACTCAAAATTTTTCTTTTGTTTCCTTTACTGCTTGATCAGTATACAGACTGAATAACATCGGGGATAGGCTACAATTCTGTCTCACACCCTTCCCAACCATTGCTTCCCTTTCATGCCCCTCGACTCTTATAACTGCCATCTAGTTTCTGTACAAATTGTAAATAGCATTTCGCTCCCTGTATTTGACCCCTGCTACCTTCAGAATTTGAAAGAGAGTATTCCAGTCAACATTGCCAAAAGCTTCCTCTAAGTCTACATATGCTAGAAAAGTAGGTTTTCCTTTCCTTAATCTATCTTCTGAAATAAGTCATAGGGTCTGTATTGTCTCGCGTGCTCCAACATTTCTATGGAATCCAAACTCATCTTCCCCGAGGTGTGCTTCTACGTTTTTCCATTCGTCTGTATAGAATTCATGATAGTATTTTGCAGCCGTGACTTATCAAACTTATAGTTCGGTAATTTTCGCATCTGTCAACATCTGCTTTCTTTGGATTTATTAAAGTCCTCTTAAAGTCTCAGGGTATTTTGCTGCGTGCCTGCTTCATACATCTTGCTCACTAGATGGTAGAGTTTTGACATGCCTGGGTCTCCCAAGAGTATCAGTAGTTCTAATGGATTGTTTTCTACTCCGAGAGCTTCGATTCGATTTAGGTCTTTGAGTTCTCTGTCAAATTCTTGACGCGGTGTCATATGTCCCATTTCATCTTCATCTACGTCCCCTTCCATGTACATAGTATTGCCCTCAAGCACATCGCCCTTGTACATACCCTTTATACAGGGTGGTCCGCCCGCATCTCGTGGTCGTGCGGTAGCGTTCTCGCTTCCCACGCCCGGGTTCCCGGGTTCGATTCCCGGCGGGGTCAGGGATTTTCTCTGCCTCGTGATGGCTGGGTGTTGTGTGCTGTCCTTAGGTTAGTTAGGTTTAAGTAGTTCTAAGTTCTAGGGGACTTATGACCACAGCAGTTGAGTCCCATAGTGCGCAGAGCCATTTGAACCATTTTTGAACAGGGTGGTCCATTGATCGTGACCGGGCCAAATATCTCACGAAATGAACATCAAACGAAAAAACTACAAAGAACGAAACTAGTCTAGCTTGAATGGGGAAACCCGATGGAGCTATGGTTGGCCCGCTAGATGGCGCTGCCATAGGTCAAACGGATATCAACTGCGTTTTTTTAAAAATAGGAACCCCCATTTTTTTATTACATATTCGTGTAGTACGTAAAGAAATGTGAATGTTTTAGTTGACCCATTTTTTTCGCTTTGTGATAGATGGCGCTGTAATAGTCACAAACGTCAGTATCAATCGACCACCCTGTATACTGTGATAAGGAATACCACAGTAGTCAGTTCAGTTAAAGAGGAGTGGACGTCTCTAATAAGAGTAATCGCAGACGTAGGAAAGACATACATACTATAGGTTCTAGGACAGTAACTGTGAAGACAAATCTGATAGCGTAATAAATACTTCAATTGATAGTGAAAATAAGTAGGTACAAAAACGTTCAGAAAGAACAAGGATACAGCAAGGTAAATCACACAGAAATGAAGTAAATAGGAAGGGCGGAAAAGCCATGACAAAATAGGAGCAGGAAAGAGCTGACTCACAATCGAGAAAAGGCAAAACAATCTTTGGTGAAATTAATAACAAGGGTGGCAACATTAACAGTGCATTGGCAATTTCACTATAAAATGCAGAGGGAAGAGCGGTTAGATGGAAAGAGTACTTTGAAGGCCTCTATGAGGGAGAGGAGTTGTTTGATGACTAGACAGATGAATATGGAGTCCATGTGGAAGGGATAGCTGATCCTGTTTGCTGGCTTTCAAATAAAAATGTGGCCCTTAACTATGTACCCTCAGACTACGTACCCTCAACTATGTACCCTCAGACACCGCGTAACATGGAATTCCCAGCAACGCAGTCGGCCTGGACCAGGCACTAGGGCTACCCGTCTACCCATCTTGCTCTGGCCGATGCTCGGCACCACGTGGCCGGCCTGCCGAGCGGCCCGCATGGCTACGCCAAACCCGAACTTAGAATATTTTCAGGGTAACACAACCCGCCTGTTACCTCAAAAGTATTAGAGACACAATTTAAAAGAGGTTTGGAAGACTTATGATCAAAGAAGGCAGAATAAACAGATAACATTCCATCATAATTTCTAAAATTACCACCAAACGACTATTCAAGTAGGTGTACATAATCTTTAAGACTGGTCAAATACCATCAGACTTCCGGAAGACCATCGTCCACATCCAGATAGCAAGAGCTGAAAAGTGCGACTGATAGTAGAAGCAAGTCTTAGGAACATCAAGACATGTTCACAGATTTGTGGACCAAGGAAGAGTGCTCGACGTCGTAAACTGGCGCAAGATGTTGAAAGTGTTTGAATAATTGGGGTAAGCTATAGGGAAAGATGAATAAAATAAAACATTTACGACAACCAAGAGTAGTAAGATTGGAAGACCAAAAACGAAGTTCTCTGATTAAAAAGCGTTTAAGACAGGTATGCAGTCTTTCACCCCGACTGTTCAATCTACATCGAAAAGCAATGATGGAAATAGAGAAAATGTTTGTTAGTGAGAAAAATTCAGGGTGGTAGGATATCAATTATTAGATTCGCTGATGACATTGTTATCCTCACTGGAAGTGAAGAAGACTTACAAGACCAGTTTGAATGGAATGAACACTCTCATGTGTGTAGAATATAGATTGAGAGTAAATTGAAGAAAGACTAAGGAAATGAGGAATATCTGAAACAAGCTTAGCGTAACATCAAAATTGGGGACCACGAAGTATGAGAAGTTAAGATATTCCCCTACCTTGATAACAAAATAACATATGGTGGACCAACCAATTACGATATAAAAAGCACATTAGCACAGGCGAAGAGAGCATTCTTGTCCAAGAGAAGTCTGCTTGTCAAACATCGGCTTTAATCTGATGAAGATACTGTAAGGCAGCGAATAATGGACTGTGGGAGAACCGGGAAAGAAGAGAACCCAAGCTTCTGAGATGTTGAAGGATGTTGAAAATAAGGTGGGCTGGTACCGAACGAGGATGTTCGCCACAGAATCGGAGAAGAAAGGAAAATATGGAAAAGACTGAAAAGGAGTTTGAAAATAAAGTTAGGGTATGTGTTAAGACATCGGAAAAAACTTCCAACTGCAGGGAAAGAAGTCAAAGATCTGAATATATCCAACAAATAATTGCTTAAGTTCTGTTCAAGTGGCAGTCTGAGATGAAATTCGTGGCGGGCTGCATCAAACCATTCACAAGACTGATGACTCAAAACAAAACAAAATATCGTTAATTGGTAAATCCTCGGCTAATCAAAACTATTTCTGAAGCAGATAACTTCTCAAACAATGAGTAAAGTGTTACAACGACTCAGCCTTACAACTATTAGTATCTTAGGATAAATAGATGATATTTTACAATATCTGTTTGCCATTCTCTCTCACTTGCCCGTTAAGAACATTATCATATTTCCGGTACCCTTCCCTGTGTTGCATATGTAAATATTTCAGATTGTCTTAGATGTAATTTAAAAAGATAGCAACTGCTGGCCTATTGTAATCTGTGAGCCTGAAAGCGTTTTTACGCTCGTTTTAGCTGGTTGAATACGTCCTACGTATTACTCGCGACTAAATTAGCACTGTACCTTTAAGGCACACGTTCTTCTACATTTGCTCCTTTCTGTTTCCTTTATCATGCCACCGCCTGTTTCTTACTAAAATCTTGGTCTGAAAAGTCACTTTAACGCTCTAGGAATTAAATATTTTCTTCGTCTTTTGCGAATTCCTGCCGTAATAAGGCATAGCGACAACTTTCATTCTATCCCAGACCCCATTTTCTTTTCTCTTCTTCTTGCGTATAATATGGTTGACAGTATTTCCTTTGACATCGTTATCTACCACTATTTCCTAAATGTTTTGTTCTGTTTAGCTTGATTTGCCATGTGTACGTTTACTGTTACCGACTAATAGGTTTCTAAATGAAACTACTTTATAAGAACAACGGCGGCGTGAATAAAGTTTGCTTTAAACATTAATTATATGCTAGCAGTATGTCTTTTGATGTTGAAATTGAGCAACTATTAATGGCGTTTTCTAAGACATATTAGATTTTTCTGTAGCATGCGTTAAATATCTTCACTATTTCGTTGGATCTTCATTCCTACCTACAAGAAAGAGTTTATCGTCTAAGTAATGTTTATAATAAAAAATTTTCTTAACTTTATACTGGCCAGACTTTAAAACATTTTGCTGCAGGCCATTAATACCAACATCAGCCATAGTCCTGAGTTGAGCCTTAAGGAAAAGACATTCTTATGATTATAAAACTTGTCATTAGGACCGAAATAAATGAAACTTGTGATCAGGCGCAAAAGTCCTTGCATTCAATTAGCTGTTGCCTTTATCTGAGCTGCTGTTGGAGATGATTAGGCATCTTGTCTTTTCGACGTCCAATAGCAGAAAACACGTATCTTTTTGCTACGTTTATAAACTTGCCGTTACATACCTTGGGCTCTCTGTGACGTCAGTGTCAGCAGAAGAGAAAGTTAAACTTTTCTCAAAACGCTATGCCTCTTCGAGAATCTTATCTACCTTGATAAAAATGATATTCCCATCCGCACGATTTTCCTTGATTGATCTCTTGCCTATCTGATCATTTTTAACTGCCTAGTCACTGTCACTCCTACTCCTTAAAAAAGGATAAAACCAAAATATTTTTATTTTCTTTTAACTTTGGGTGATTTGGGACCTACGTGATCAATTTCGTTACGATATAATTTGTTAAGCCTGCTGTTATTTTTGTGGAAACAACCAATTCCTCAAAAGTTCTTTAATTAATTGCTGGATCGTTGTAGAACATAATACGTACAACATTTAATACATGTCCTTCATCGTTACTCTGAACGTAATGGCAGTTAGGTTATCAAATCCTGGATGCATACTGAAATACGTGGGCTGTCGTAGCTCGCTTTCACGCTGTTACTAGTTACCTGTTCTATAAAGTTTCTTATCCTGTTTCACTTTCCTCTCAAGAAACACCTTTCGCAACACTTGCTTTATACATTTTTTTAATCTTCTCACACGTATGCTCCCGAACCACATTTTTAATTCCAGTCTGCGCTTGGGAAAATTTTCATTTAATTAAAGTCTTCTTTTTACGTTGCAATTTAATTTCAGTGAGCACTCAACTTTGTTTTCTTCTTTTTCAGCTTGACGATGACTTAGGATTACACAATTTTAGCTGAATGTAATTTTGCATGTAACATTCCTTACACATCCTTTTCTTCTTCTTCTTCTTCGCGGATGGATCTCTTAGGACCACGCGTAATCAACGTTTGTTGGCCTTCCTTTTCGCCCAGTATTCCTTCATAAACAACGAATGGGCTAGCTTTCGTTGCGTAGACCATGTATGTCGGTTAGTTTTTCTCTCTTCTTCCTCAAAACCCCGTGTGTTTGTGATTTTTCTGATTTCATTTCTATCATGTAGATTTGGAGACCCTAATTCTTTCAGGTCTTTTTCCGTCTGTTTGTACCAGTTCGGTCTTGTAGTTTTGTTCTTTGAAAATGTATGGATTTTGTGCGTTAACCTGTTTGATTCCATTCTTTCTAAGTGCCCATGACTTGGATTCTTCTCATGCGCATTGTGTCTGTTATTTTGGAGATATTTTTATATATTTCTGCATTGGGTTTTGGATAATGTACCCCATCTTTAGTTCTTGGTCCTAGGATTTTCTCCATTATCTTACGTTCTTTCACTTCTAATTCCTCTTTTAGTGTTCTGTGTTGAAGGTTTAGTGTCTCAGATGCGTAGAGAGCTTCGGGTCTAATTACTGTTGTGTAGTGTCGTATTTTGCAGTTCCACGAGAGACTCTTTTTGTTGTAAATGTTTCTTTCTAACTTAAACGCCGTCTCCATTTTTTGGACTCTTGATCTGACAGATTTCCTTTCATTACAATTTTCTGCAATCCATTCACCTAAATATTTAAATTCTTTTACTCGAGAGATGTAGTTATTACCAATTTTGAGATCAGAAGGTGCATCTTTGACGTCAGTCATAGATTTTGTTTTTTCAAATGAAATTTGTAATCCTATTTTAGCTGCCTGTTCTTGTAATAATTCTAGCTGTTTCTGTGCATCGGTAATGTCTTGTGCGATCAGTGCCATGTCATCAGCAAATGCTAAACAGTGTAATTCTATGCCCTTATGTCTTGGTCCCAGTCTGTGTGCTGGTGCACCTGCTTTTTCCCATTCTCTAACAACTTTTTCAAGAGCACAATTGAAGTGCACTGGGGACAGTACATCCTTTTATAAAGTTGAGATTTCAGAATTTTTCTATTCTTTTTTACCTTTTTCTGTACACTAACCTTAATGCCCTCCCTTTGACTTACACTGTAAAGTTATACATTTTCCGAATGTTAGATAAAGTTTGTTTTAAGCAAAACAGCGTTTAGGAGTAAGGCTGCAAGAACTTCGATATCATTAAAAACCTATCATGGTCCAAAAGTAAAACTAGCACTGAACTCAAGTTACTCGTGTAACTTTTAAAAACTTTCGCCCCGGTCTCACTGGCAGCTCAGCAGAATTACTACCCCCTACTTCCCCTCTAGCTCAGAAGGGCTAAGTGCATGTTTGCTTAGCCTTTCTCCAGGCATCCTCTTGGCACTCCGCGCCGTTACGCTATGTCGGAGCTTATAGCTATACATTAGCAGCCACTCGCCTGCATTTTAATTCAGTTGTTCAGCCTTCATTTTTTTGCGTAAGAGCTCCCGTTGTACGTATCCCAATGAGAACTATGAGCATGTGGACATGTAAAAACCTTGACATCACACTTACGTCCTTGGTTCCAGTTTCTAAAGTGGTTCGATATCTAGTCTGAAAGTTTTTCCCTCTGTTGGAGGCAGAATGGTACTTAATCGAGAGCCTTAAAGAAGATAGAGCCATGGGGAATGTCAATATTATTCCAGACAGATTTTTAGTATGAACAGGCGGTAGTTCTTTGCTTCAGTTCTGATTCCATTTCTCGCACACGAATCCGATGCTGTAGCTACACGGATGTCTTCAGAGCAACTTAGAATCCAGTCTTGCTTGATGATGTAAGGAGTGGAGCGTGGCAGTGTGGAGTTTAAGTGAGAATCATCTGTCGAGAACTTCACTGCCTTTCGGATAACAAAGGCTAAATTCCTTTGTATTATGAGGAAGAAGAGGTTACTGCAATAGTTTCTAAAGCTTTGCACCTAACCAACATGTGTATGATGAACCATTATGGGGATCTGTGTACAACGCTGTAGCTGGTTCATTTCAGAGACTCATTTCCATACTCATTTTTACGTTTTAACATAGTTCTGCAGCATTGAAATTTATTTTTTTCGACATGTGCGCCATATCTGTATAAGCAAAGGGGTGAACTCGGACATAACACTCGGCAACATGACTTCTGGGGCAGCAGCAACCTTCTCGGCCGTCAGCTAGTAGAAGAGGACACGGCCTGGAGAGCGGCCGTGACACATTGAAGAATGGCAGATGCTTTTAAAGTAAAGTAGTAGTGACTTTTAATGACGTGATATAAGGGCCGTCAACTTCATATAATGTAACGTGAATACATTTTACAGAGTGGTTGAATGTTACAACATTATTATTGTCTGAACAGTATGTGTATAACCAACGATTCCAGGTTGTGGAATGAAATTCAACACAGTATTTATTTTCCATCAGTTGGAAATTATTTTCTTCCGGATGACAAAAGATCAAGCGAGAAGAACCGTGTAGTTACATGATTTATCCCGAACAGAATCATGAAAGTAGACAGAAAAAGACTATCGCTATGAAAAGTGCGACATGAGCAGAGCAATGTTTTGAAACAAACACGAACAAAACAAACTATGTGGAGGAAGCTAGTTCCAGTTGTCTTTGTCTTTCGGTACTTAATTCTCCCCCAATAAGAACACGCTGCTTTGGCATTCCTAAGTATTCTCCACCTGTGCGGCGTACGTAATGCGCCAGGAACTTCTCTTTGCGAGGGCTCTAAGCTAGGGATAAGCCCGGTTATGTGGTACAATTGGTATTCTGTTTTATGCTTTTCGTGCAGTCGTAAAGCTGAATGCAAGTTAACATCCACAACGTCGAAAACACACAGATTTCAACTCCGTGAGTAGAAAGGTTGGTAATATAATGAGTTTTTAGTTTTTATGCAACTGCGAAGTACTTCATGAATATACACTAGGGTGGTTTTCTCTCGTTCTAGAAGAGTATCTGGTCAAAGAATTCATCAGTTCAAGAAGAAATAAAATGTCTCTGTCTGTCCACGGGGAGGTCGTACCAGTCAGCTCTCTGATCCACTGACGGAGAAAAATCGCAAGAAGGGCCTGTGCGACAGAAACGAAAGTTGATAGGCGTGTTTCGACATCTGAAAGATGACGTCATTTCAGATTTTGCGCCAGTCGCGTAAGAGTGACACTAGAAGCGTCACTTTGAGGATGGTGATCAGGTTTGCCTTAAACCCACTCTGTAAAGGTCGTAAGCGTTAGTTAACTTTGAGACTGGACATGGTGAGTTGATGTTAGTCAAGAATGCTTTTAAGTTGACGAAGACGTCATTATCAACGCCTCAGAGCGTTTGAACGAGGTCGTGTAATAGGGCTATCAGAAGCCGGATGTTTCTTCTGTGACGCTGCAGAAAGACTTGATAGGAATGTAGCCACCGTACATGATTGCTTGCAGCGGTGGTCACCAGACTGTATGGTCATAAGAAGACCGGGCTCCGGACGGCGTCGTGGGACTATCGAGAAGGAAGACCATCGTGTTCGGCGTAGGCTCTGGGGCGTGGTAATGCGTCTGCAGCAATAAGCTGAGAAGCAGTTGCCACCACACTGATGCAACGAACTGTTACAAATCGGTTACTTCAAGGGCAGCCCCGAGCCAGACGCCCTGTAGAGTGCATTCGACTGACCTCAAACCACCGCCATTTACGACATCAGTAGTGTCAAGGGAGGGGTCTGCCTTGGTGCCAGTGATGGCCGTGTGTTAATTAGAACGAGGCCTGCAACCAACTTTTCTGCGTGCTAGACGCACTACCTACACATGGAGTTTTGGTCTGCGTGCAAGATACACTGGACCGACAGCTGGAGTTATGGTCTGGGGTGCGATTTCGTATGACAGCAGGAGCACTCTCGTGGTTATCCCACTCACTCTGACTGCATATCTAGACATCAATCTGGTGATTCGGTCTGTTGTGCTGTCATTCATGAACAGTATTTCAGAAGGTATTTTCCAATAGGATAACGCTCACTTACATATCGCTGTCGTAGTCCAACATGCTCAACAGAGATGGAACATCATCGGATGACACCACCAGCATCATCCACAGCCAGCATAAACCATCCCTGTATTGACGCCGGCCGCTGTGGCCGAGCGGTTCTTGGCGCTTCAGTCCGGAACCGCGTTGCTGTTACGGTCGCAGGTTCGAACCCTGCCTCGGCCATGGCTGTGTGTGATGACCTTAGGTTAGTCTGATTTAAGTAGTTCTAAGTCTAGGGCAGGGTTTCCCAACGTGTGGTCCGCGGCCACCTTTCACCAAATCGTGTAAAATAATGAATAAAATTATTGAATAAAAATGTGAAAATCAAATTCATCACAGTTTTTTTTCGTGTGAAAAACATGTGTACTTTTATTTCAGGTCGTATTCCCAAGCAGCCTTTGCAGTTTCTAAGTGAGAACGCATACACAGTTTATTGCCGGAGAATGCGACTTCTCTGATCGACTGTTTCGCGACGATACGGGGGTCATTTATGCGCCGCCGGCTCACGGCGCTAGATGCGCTGAAACCTTTTACGCATGCGTGGAGCGAGCTTTGTCGACCAATCACAGTGCTCGCTGGCACGTATGCGGCCCTAGGCATCATTAAATGTTCAACTTGCTTTGTCAGTGCACTACCTATTTCATAAGTCGATTTTTTACCAGTTTATTACTTCCAACATGGATCGGTGGCTGAAGTCAGGATCATTGAAGAAGGGTGCAGTTTCTCCATCGCCTTCACAACAAGGGAAATTTCCAGTTGAACTGAATGAGGAGCGAGGACGACCAAAGGAAGAACAATAACAAAAAGCTCCGCAGCCGGATTTATTATGTGAAAACTCTGCAAGTACTCCATTGGTTGCAGTATCCTGTGGAAGTGGAATAACCGAGAAGCGTAAGTACAACGAAAGCTATTTAGAAATGGGCTTTATGGAGACAAAGGAGGATAAAGCTCAGTGTGTAATTTGTGTGCGATTCCTTCCGAACAGTTCAATGGTTCCAGTTAAATTGCGCCGTCATTCTGAAGGTACTCACCAGGATTTCCAGGCTAAAGACATCGATTTTTTCAAAAGGAAGAGTGCTGAACTATCTGCTTCTCAGCTCTCAGCATTGCACGAAAACTCATGCAAAAACAATTAATGAAAATTAATTAAAAGCTTCATTCTTGGTTAGTTATTGAGTGGCAAAACCAGGCAATAACATGGCACTTACACTAAGAAGCTTTCAGAGAAGCTTTCAGTTCCCATGGGTTTCGCTCTGAAATTTAAAGTTATTGTGCTCTTGACTGACTAGGGGTCCGCCATGGATTTTCGACTGAAGAAGGGGTCTGCCAGCTGAAAAGCTTGAGAAGCCCTGGTCTAGGGGACTGATGACATCAGATGTTAAGTCCCATAGGGCTTAGAGCCATTTGAACCATTTGACCCCCGTATTGACCAACTAAGTGCCACTGACATGGAACGCTATCCTACAAACTGAAGTCCGCCACCTGCACATCACAACGCATGCACATTTGTATGCTTACATTCAACATTGTTGTGGTTACACCGGTTTTTAACGTACCAGCATTTCACATTTTCAGTGGCTTACCTCTTGCTTACATAAGCCTGTGATTTAGCAATGTTAATCACATAAATGTGTTATCTAGACAAATGTATTCCAGATATTTCATTAATTATTTTTTAGTGTTGCGGTTTTTTCCCGTCAGCGTATCTTATACAAAGAGTCATACGTTTAACTGGATACCACGCTTACTAAACATTCTCTCAGACGAGATTAGTTTCTTTTCACATGAAATTCAGCTATTGTTGTGCCATTATGTATGCCGAGATATTTCCTCCTTCCTAATAGAGTTGCTGAGTTCCGGAGGGTATGAAACTTGTTACTAAAGAGCCATTTTCTTCGTATTTTACGTGGTGTTCCTCAAAGTCAGCAGGCAACATTTTTCTCTCTACAAAGCGAATGACATAATAGATCATTCGCGACTGCTTTCGTCGCCAAGTACAGCATGTGATCATGGAAGTCTTAACAGAATCTCTATCTACCAGTGCTTCTCAATAGTACTTTACTGTTTCTCAACTACATTTTTTAAACGATTCATTTTTTATTTCATCATTTAGACCTAACAACAGTAATTCTACCGTGGGGTCATAACATAAAAGCTTCCCTGCCATTCTCAGTGTTCGCTGTCATTGCTTCACCAGTCGAAAACGCTGAAGAGTAAAACCTGGACTGATATTATATCTATGCTGTTTGGGTCGTTTCTTCGCTGCTCCAGAAGGAAGCTCCGATTCTCTTTAGAGATACGTTTACGGCTGCAGAACTATATATAGTAGACAACCAATTAGCTCATACAAGTATCTCTGTTTCAAATAGCCCAGACTCAGTTTCGCGATACAATTTAGTCCTCCGCTACTACTTCAAACGAGAAGTACTATCGCTTCACCCTAGTGTATCCCTCTCGCAGCCAACCACGTGTCTTTACAATTATATTTGACTCTTCTCTTTTGCTCATATCCTTGTCCCATGGCATAAATGCAGTGCACAAGTCATCGACGTATATATACTCGAACAAACCATGGTTACACATATTCTCAACCCGCAATTTAAAGATAGATCCCATTCACCGGTTCTGACCAAGTACTCAGGAACTTTCCGGCTGTTATAATATAAACGATGGAACTGGCAATTTTTTCCCGAGTGTTCCTAACTGGAACTCCGTTTACTTCACTAACATTTTGTCTGCAAAGTCCTTATTATTCTGTTTTCCCAGCAAAATAAGAAAGCCGGATGAAACAAAAGGTGTTGACTCTGGTTAAGAACAAGGAGTCCGATTTGTGGAACATGGACTGCACATGGGTTAGCGGGAAAAATTGAGAATGTAATTAATAAATGGAAGGCCTAAAAATGGACGTCCTGGCAATTAGAGGAATGGAAAAGAATGGATGTGGACAAAAAGTGGTTGGCGACTATATTCTGTTCCCGAGTGGAGTGGGAAAACTGAAAAGAGTGAAATCAGGGGCAACAGTTCTTACAAGAAGAAAATGGAATCAAGGAATAATCATTTGGAGTGAAAAGGGTAATCAATTTCATAATAAAATTGCAAGTAACAGGAGTGTATAGTCATAACGAAGAAGTCCCTGAATAGAAAAAGAGGAACTTCTCCGATAACCTACAAAAAGTGGTTGATGAATGCCCAGCTGAAAGTGAATTGTTAATAGAGAGTGATTCCGATCATTTTATAGTTGTTTCAGAAATTTCTTTTCTTATTAAGACCAAGATAAAACAGAAAGGGAAAGAGGAGGATGCTGAAAGTATAACTGTAAAGGATACAAAGTACAGGACACAAGAAGAAAGTGCGGAAAGATTGTTTCAGCGAAGGTTAAAACTGAGATTGTGTGAAGTGGAGGAGGACTGGAGTGCCAGTGAACTATATGGTTTCCTGAGACAGTCGATAACGGAAGCAGTGGAGGAGGCTTTAGGAAGAAAAAGAGATAGAATAGTAAGTACTGAATGGGTGACCACTGAGGTTTTGGAGATGGCTGACGAAAGAAGAAATTGTATAACATTTGTTTAAGCTCTGGGAGCGAAACAGATCGAGTAGGTACAAGCTACATAAATGAGGACTAAGAAACTAACAATCATAGGAAATATTATCTGAAGAAATAAACCATTCGCTTGGATGTAGGAGATTGACTGAGAAGTGGAAGATGGTAAGGAAGATGAAAATGGCTACCTATCCCGCACCACCGACACAAATTATATGTATTGGACAGTGGAAAAACACTTTGAAGAAATCGTAGTGGAAAGAAGAGACTACGTGATAGAAGTCTACAACAAAAGCAGTCCAATATGTATTACAGAACCTATACTAGAGGAAGAAGTAAAAGAGATGCTGAAAAAGGTAACAAACAGAAAGGCAAGTGGACGGGGAGTCATTGTGATGGAATTATGGAAATATGGCCCCTCCTTAAATGGTGAGATTTATATGTAAACTTTTCATTCGGATTGTGGAGTGAGGGAAATACCAAGAGAAACGTTTGTCTCGTCCACATCTGCTATCTATAAAAAAGGAACCCAAGTAATTATGGGAGAATTAGTGTTATAGCATTTATGAGAAGACATTTTATCGCCATCCTGAAAAATAGGTTGGAGAATGAGATTGAGGGAAAGATACGAGGGTACCAGGTAGGTTTGTTTTGCTGTTGGATGATTTTGTATGAATCTTATTTTTAACCTTAGTCAAATGACATATTTGTGGATTTAGAAAAAGTGTATGATTCTGTACCCATCAACATATAATGGGAAGGGATGAAGAATATAGATATAAATGGACAGCAAATATTCCTAATTCGGGAACATATCAGGAATCGCACGCAACAGTTAAAGTAGGGAGACAGTCGAGTCAGCTACTCAAACTTCCAAAGGACTTAGACAGGGCTGCAGCTCATCACCTACCCTGTTCAAAATATATATGCAGTTTATATTGGAACTGTGGAATCAGTCGTGTGAAGTGTCGGAACTCGTTTCTAGCATCGTGCTAGCTACTCACTATCATTTGCGGATAATCATGTACTGATAGCACAAAGTAGGGAGGATGTCAAGTTTATGATACGAAAGTTAATGGAAGCATCTGAACGAGGTGGACTTGGAATCAATGTGAGCAAAATAGAATATCTATTAGTGGGAGGAGATGGAAAGAATTTAGTGCTGCCTCAAGGAACTATTAAAGGTGTAAAGCGGTTTAAATGCTTAGGATCGATTATCCATTCCTCGGGAAACTGTGAAGCGAATGTGGAACACAGGATCCAGCAGGCAAGAGGAGCAATTAAGATGCTAAATGGAGTTCTGTGGAGCAGGGAATATCAAAAGGAACAAAGAAGAAGAATATGCAAACTGTAGTGGAAAGTATACTAGCACACAGTCCAGAAGGATAGATGCCGGGGAGTGGCAGAGCAGCAGAGTACAGGCACTAGAGATGGACGGAATAAGGAGGGCAAGACAGGATATGAAGAACAGAGCGGAGAAGAAATGAGGAAATTAGGGAGTTGATGGATATGGAACAACTAGTCGTGCAAAGAATTAAGAATAAAGCTCTTCAATGGTATGGTCATGAAAGGCGAATGGAGTAAGAACGACGTCCAAATGCAATCCTAGATCGGTCGCCGCCGGGAAGGGGGAAGCGCGGAGGGCAGAGAATAACACGGAATGCGGGAATGATTTGAATGATGACAAAGAGCGATCTGAAAGAGGAAGACTGCCATGACCGTCGAAGTTGGCGAATGGGAATGTAGGACAACTACTCAAGAGTGGAAAAATCTCTCAAATTAAAAGTACGAAAGTAAGTGTCTGATTCTCTAATGGGTCATTACTCGTACAACCTGCCCTATCCTTTGGATTAGAAAATGAAAAATACGTAAGAAAATCATACTGCGCTCCATATAGCAACACATACATTCACGCAATACTTTCATTTTCGTCTGGGACACCGAATTATGACTTCCCAGAATAAATTAAAATAGTTCCAGTAATGCACTTCCAATCAAGGCTATTGGAACATTTCCCTTGGTTGTCGGGTAATTACCGAAACTGGTAAGCCTCTCTCATTTATTCCAATTGGGAACCCCCTCTGTTCCACTACCAACCAGTACGACCATTCTTTTCAGAAGATTTCGTTGGGCTTCAAGCGATTATCCTAAATGAATATCCTCTCCCAAAGGTTTTAGCCCTGCTCTCACGAGCTGCGAATGGAAGGTGTAAAATAAAATAGAAAAAAGACAGAGAGAGACAGACATAGATTAAACACAAAATATTCTAATGCAATACATCGAGTTAAGCTCTCACACTTACATTCATACAAATACGAGGGTTGTCCAGAAAGTAAGTTCCGATCGGTCACGAAATGGAAACCACAGTGAAAACCAGAAACGTTTTATTTGCGGCAGTTAGGTACACCTTCCAACTACTTCTCTACATAGTCGCCGCTCTAACTTCGAGTGTTGTCATAGTGGTGTATCAACTTTCCAATATCCTCGTCATAGAAAACAGCCGCCTGTGCTTTCTGCCAGTTATCTGCACTGGTCTGCAATTCGTTGTCTGTGGAAAAATTTTGTCGTCATAGCCAGCGGTTCTTGTGAGGAGAGATGAGACTCAGGAGGAGCCAATTACAGACTGTATTGTGGGTGAACAAACACTTCTCATCGGAAACGCTGCAGGAGCGTCTTCATTGTCCCTGCAGTGTGTGGCCGAGATTTGGCATGAAGAAGGAACTGCTCGACAGTTGTGTTATGTGGACTGCATGTCAGAGGCGAAACCTCTAACCAAGCCCTTATACTTGGCGGGAGACGCTATTCCCTATGCATCTTGACGTGCTCACTGTTCACTCAAAACTGAAAAGAGCGACGCGACACGATCTACGGGCATACTAGAGATACTGCCCAACACATCTGTACAAAGCTTTACCGGATTTTCCCAGTGGGTTCCATTTCGAGACCGATCGAAACTTACTGTCTGGACAACCCTCGTAAACCAAGTTTCATTTTTGGTGAGAGATAATGGACAACATTGTTCCAGCTATAAATTAAAATAGTTCCCGTTTTCCCGTTCAGGCAAAGATTTTCGGGATGTTTCCGTTGGGTCTTAGGCGAATGCCGGAGTTGGAAAACACTTCGACGCATTACCAGCTCGCCAGATACTTTTGGTTGAAAAAAATAAAGTCCTACAGTAGCTTTCCCTACTCTAATTGGTTGGGAATGAAGTATGTGGAAAAAGCACGCAGTACACAATCATACATATTATTACACACTTATTTCATTTTGTGTGGGACAGTGGACAACACTGAAATTAAGTTTTTTTCGGAACTTTTCCTTTTTTTCTTAAGCAAATGCCGAACATGGTAATCCCTTTCCGTTTATTACCAATCGGACATCGCTCAGTCACACTACCAGTCTGCTCGGTGTCACTGAAACTCGTATGATATTTGGCTGAAACGAAATGAATATATAAATGTCGAGATCTCCAACATCGAGCTCTACCTCTTCGAACAGAGAATGAAAAGTATAAGAAAAGCCTAATATTTGTTCAGCACTTATTTTAAAACTAGTTTTAATTATTTGATCTAATACCAATGGGTGCGCGTTTGTGTGTTTCACGATTACGTTAAATGATCCGTCGTCGACAGCTAGTTAATCGTTTTTAACGACACATTTTCCAATGCAAGTTTTACTTAAGAAAGTTAGGTTCGGCATATTTATTTTGAGAGCCCTAATTCTGTAATCTTCATCGGATATCGTAGTGAGGTAGCACATAAAATTTCAAGTATTCAAAAAAATGGTTCAAAGGGCTCTAAGCGCTATGGGACTTAACATCTGAGGTCATCAGTCCCCTAGAACTTAGAACTACTTAAACCTAACTAACCTAAGGACATCACACACAACCATGCGGGAGGCAGGATTCGAACCTGCGACGGTAGCAGCCGCGCGGTTCCGGACTGAAGCGCCTAGAACAGCGGCCGGCTTTCAAGTACTATGCAAGCTAATTTCAAGTATTATGCATTGTAATTAGCAGGTCCTGATATCCACTGGGTTTACACACGACAGTTAACACAAGTAGGTGAAACTCGCAGTGGGTGTTTGATATGGACACTGTACTTACTATTGCTACGTGTCGTCGTTATGCGATTATCACTGGCTGATGCCCAGAAGAGCTGATTTTATTGGGAGGCGTTCATAACGCTATTTGCAAATTAAGAGGTTTACGAGACAATGATTAATGCATCAAGTTTCTTGCAAACAGCTAACAGTTAACAGGCTTGGCATGATGCCAGACGTGGGGTGCTATTAAGCGTCAGGATTAGTGCTAGTTTTTAGTACATTTTATCGGCTGAGTGCAGTTGCTTTCAATAGTGGTTTACTGAGCATCCTCACCCCCAATGCGGAACGCCTGCGTAATACAGATCTACATGAAGATGATTAAAATCTAATCAGGTTTAATTGCAAGTTAATTCAAAATTAAGAGTCATGCGTCAAAATGGTAACCGGTTTCGAGTTTATCAAAAATCATCTTCGGACGATATCTCGCCACATGGTGAACAGAGAGTTCAGCTGGAGCGTTGGTAAGTGTCAAAGGACACCACTGGTAATTGTCCTCCGAAACTTACCAACGCTCCAGTCGACGTCTCTGTTCACCGTCGTCTGAGGATGATTATTGGGTTATCATTTTTACGTGTGATAATTAATTTTAATAGATCCTTGCGATCAAGACTGGTCAGTATCTATAAGATCGATGTTATTTTCCAGCAAAGTTTTCAAAATTATTACTTGAAGATAGATGTGTTTTACGCATATCGGCAGACAGCAGTGGCGTCTTGAATACCAGCAACACCACTTGCTTGGAGATCTATAACTGGCTAGTGATTTTCGCCAGTCATCAGAGCTTTCAAGTTTTCTCTTACAGTATGAAAGGATCAGCTGACAAATGGAACGCGTTCTGTTGTCTCACTTGAAAAGATCCAGCATGCAAGTGGTGATCGTGAAGGTGTACTACGTTAACATAATGAGCAGCACCAAAAGACCCATTCAGCATGTTTGCGACAGCCAGCTACAACTCTTCACCATTTATGTTCGTGGATGGAAAGAAAAACGGATGAATAGTTTAACATTATCAGTGGGTGTTCAAGGCGGAGCTTTAGAGATTTTTTTAAGAAAATCTCTCGGCTTTCCAGTGGTTGACCTAGACGAAGCATTAAAAAATGTAGTGCTGTCATAAACCCGAAGGTTAGATTGAACACCACAGTGCTTCACTAGCCATGAGACTCTAGTAAGCAGTATGCCGTTCCGTTCCTCCGACCTTCGAACTAACTTACCTAGCTCGTTATATGGCAACCTACAGTTTAAAGTGGTCTCTGAACCACAAAGCAACTCGGAATTTTTCGCGTTAACAAATAAAGAACTGCTCTGTCCAGCAAAATCCTCAGACCTCGCTCTGTGTGAACACGCACCTGTGTGATGCAGTCAGTCACCATCGGACGAGGCAGTGCAGTATTCCAACACTGGAGCCGTATTGGTGAGGCCAGCGATCCAAATGTCCGATATGCCATCCTTATTTGCGAGTTGTGCGATTTTCCTAAACTGCTTAAGGCAAATGCAGAACTCGTTCTCTTACTCCATCGTCAATCCATTCGTAGCTTGTGCTCTGATTCTAATGATCTCGTCGTCGATGGGACATTAAATCATTTTCCTTGTTCCATGCCTACAAGCTAGCGTTGCGGCAAAACAATCCTTGAAGGACCTCATACTAACGCGGTAAACTTTACACTTCTAAATTCATCTGCAGGCGAGAATACAGTAGTAAGGTCCTCCAGACGAAGGAGGGTGGTACACTGATGTGCTTGCCACGACACACAGAGTGTGATTTGTTGATTTTTTTCTGGGTTTGATGTCATATAGTGCTAATGTGGCCATGAAAAAAGATTGAATTACTACAGGAAGATTGATACACTAAGAATTGAAGCGTAGAATTTCAAAATTATGTACGCTGTAGGGAAGTTAGAAAGAGGCTCGATCTAAATGTAGTAGGTGTTAGTGAAGTGTAATAGAAGGTAAGCCTTTGTGGTCAGTTGAATATAGGATAATACCAACAGCTGGAATGCATGATATAACACGAGTAGAATTCATTATGAATAGGAATTTAGGGCATAAAGTGAGTTATTGTGAACTGTTTGAAAGATGCCTTTTGAACGGCCACTTTCAATGTGTCAGCAATTTTCATTCAGTAACGAACTTATCTTTGCTGATACCTGGCAAAGATGTCTCAGTATCGATTTATAGAGTACAGATTCTTTGATTTTGTCTGTCTGATTTGTTGTGGATGAAACTTGGTCTCCTTTGACGTCTTCCGGGATCTTTCTGCCAATTAGTAGGCTGCCGTTTAAAAATACATCCTTGCGGCTGGCTTTGAAACAGTCGGATGTGTTCGAGGGCTGTGTATACACTACTGGCCATTAAAATCGCTACACCAAGAAGAAATGCAGATGATAAACGAGTATTCATTGGACAAATATATTATACTAGAACTGACATGTGATTACATTTTCACGCAATTTGGGTGCCTAGATCCTGAGAAATCAGAACCCAGAACAACCACCTCTGGCCGTAATAACGGCCTTGATACGCCTGGGCATTGAGTCAAACAGAGCTTGGATGGCATGTACAGGTACAGCTGCCCATGCAGCTTCAACACGATACCACAGTTCGTCAAGAGCAGTGACTGGGGTATTGTGACGAGCCAGTTGCTCGGCCACCATTGACCAGACGTTTTCAATTGGTGAGAGTTCTGGAGAATGTGCTGGCCAGGGCAGCAGTCGAACATTTTCTGTATCCAGAAAGGCCCGTACAGGACCTGCTACATACGGTCGTGCATTATCCTGCTGAAATGTAGGGTTTCGCAGGGATCGAATGAAGGGTAGAGCCACGGGTTGTAACACATCTGAAATGTAACGTCCACTGCTCAAAGTGCTGTCAGTGTGAACAAGAGGTGACCGAGACGTGTAACCAATGGCACCCCATACCATCACGCCGGATGATACGCCAGTATGGCGATGGCGAATACACGGTTCCAATGTGCATTCACCGCGTCGTCACCAATCACGGATGCGACCATCCTGATGCTGTAAACAGAACCTGGATTCATCCCAAAAATTGACGTTTTGCCATTCGTGCACCCAGGTTCGTCGTTGAGTACACCATCGCAGGCGCTCCTGTCTGTGATGCAGCGTCAAGGGTAACCGCAGCCATGGTCTCCGAGCTGATAGTCTATGCTGCTGCAAACGTCGTCAACCGTTCGTGCAGATGGTTGTTGTCTTACAGACGTCCCCGTCTGTTGACTCAGGGATCGAGACGTGGCTGCACGATCCGTTACAGCCATGTGGATAAGATGCCTGTCATCCGCGACTGCTAGTGATACGAGGCCTTTGGGATCCATATTCTGCTAACAGTCATTGGATCTCGACCAACGAGAGCAGCAATGACACGATACGATAAACCGCAATAGCGATAGGCTACAGTCCGACCTTTATCAAAGTCGGAAATGTGATGGTACACATTTCTCCTCCTTACACGAGGCATCACAACAACGTTTCACCAGGCAACGCCGGTCACCTACTGTTTGTGTATGAGAAATTGGTTGGAAACGTTCCTCATGTCAGCACGTTGTAGGTGTCGACACCGGCGCCAACATTGTGTGAATGCTCTGACAAGCTAATCATTTGCATATCACAGCATCTTCTTCCTGTTGGTTAAATTTCGCGTCTGTAAAACGGTATCTTCATGGTGCAGCAATTTTAATGGCCAGTAGTGTAGCTGGAGGTTAGATGTGCTGCGACGTGTTTGTATTTATTGCTAAAATGTTTCACTTATTTCCGGTTATTCTACGCTGTTGTTTATTGGGAAGATTTTACTATTATTTGATCCGTGTGGCGTTCGTGTCCCACGCATTTATTTTCATTAATTTCTCGTGCTAAAGTTCCCATTAATTACTAAGGCGAGCATGTATAATACGCACAGTGCTAGGAAATTTCCATGTTTTTGTGAATTCGTTGGGCTTGAAGTTGTTAAAAAAACCGTTCTTATAATTCGGTCTGAACCATTATGCCGTCAACTCAACCACTCTCGCTATCAATTTTGCTCATTTTATGTTCTTCCTCGAGTGACAGCAGTCGAACGTGTTTTTCCGATGCTAAGTTCTTTGTTTCAAATGTTGACTTTATTTTGGAAACATTTATACGATCTGATAGCAAGTGTATTTTCTCATTTCCATTTTATCTGAGTCATTTACTAAATATTACGTACATTTTGAGCTCTGCTTGGTCCACTGCCATCTGATGTTGACGTGTGGTAAGTTACCACCTTCTCCATTTAACACAATGGTAGTCAATCTGGTCCCCACCGACCACTAGTGGGCGTTCCAGCTTCATGATGGGTGGTAGACGGTTGGGGGTCAAAGATATTTTCATTAGGTTTTCATAATATTTTGACATAAAGCATTTGGTAAGTAATTATTATTGGATGCTTTAATTAGCTGCAACTCTGCTTCAAACTTCTTATAAAGTTACATTCTTACTTTACTATTCACCATTACTTTAGAACTGGTGTCTGGTTAAAAAAACATTACTGCTAACAGAGATACAAAAGTTGGCTGCAGGTTAAAAAAAAATTGACTACCATTGACATCTCGAGTTGTAGTCTGAGATGCGACTTTGTATGACAGCAGGAGCAGTGTCGTGGTTACCCCATGCATCCTGACTGCAGTCTGGTGATTCGACCTGTTGTGCTGTCATTCGCGTAAAGTACTCCAGGGGGGTGTTACCCAACAGGGTACACAGTGTCGACACGTTGCCTTGGCCTCTCAATCACCAGATCTGTCTCCAATCGAGCACGTATGAGATATCATCGCACTACGACACCAGCATCCTCCACAAACAGCATTAACCGTCCGTGCATTGACCCACCAAGTGTAATAGACATGGAACTCCATACCACAAATTGACATCTTGCACTTGTATAACACAATGATGACTCATTTGCATGCATGTATCCAACATTCTACTGGTTACCCGTTATTAATGTATCAGTTTTTCACATCTGATGGGACACCAGCAGAATATGTATGTTTTAATTTGTGTTATTTTACTTGTGACAAGCTGATGTTCCCTATCACGTTTTATTTGACGCAACATCACTATCTGATTTCAGTATTGTAACAAGCATGTACAACTAATAATGTTACAAGGTCAAATGATGACAGCGTAGACCTTTCGAAGCCAGTTATTGTAATACAGAGAACTGCTACCGATCTTAGGTAGTTTGTTCCTTCAAGAATAATACAACATATGAATGAAATAAATAGGAAGTGCTGAATAGCCACAGCGAAATGCCCACAGGAAAATTGGGAAGGAATCGAAAGAGATATGTTCTTCGGAAGGACGGATTCAGCATTACAAAGACGAAACAACCTTCGATTGAATTAAAAGCAAGGGCATCAGCATTACGTGTGCGACGGGAATTCCACTGATAAGCGCAGAGGAGAGAGCGTATAGGTAGAAAGGGTATTTTGAAGGTCTCTATGAGGCGAAAAGAGTGTGTGACGACGTGATAGATTAAGATATTGGTGATCCAGTATTAGAGTCAGATTTAAAAGACTTTGGAAGATTTAAGATCAGACAAGGCTGCAGGGTTAGAAAACATTGCATCGGAATTTCTAAAATCTTTGGGGGAAATGGCAAGCAAACGAGTATTGAGGTTGGTTATCATCTATGAGACTCTCCGATAAGAGCAACTAATTGCGATCACTATCACACAGTTAGGTTAACATTTCTTGCATCTAAGTTGCTGACGAGAATAAAAATCAGATGGATGGAAAAGAAAATTGAGGATCTGTTAGACGACGTTCAGTTTGGCTTTAGGAAAGATAAAGTGACCAGAGAAGCAGCCGTGACGTTGCACTTCATGATGGATGCAAGACTGAAGATTTTTCGACAAGGGAAAGCGTTGATAGTGCGAAACGTTGCGAGATGTTCGAAATTCTTAGGAAAATCGGTGTAAGCTACTGGTAAAGGATAATATACCATATGTACAAGAGCGAAGAGTAAGACTGAGAGACCAAGAAAGAAGTGTTCCGATTAGAAAGGGTGTAAGACTGATATGCAGTCTTTCGGCCCTATTGTTCAATTTATACATCGAAGACGCAATTACAGAAATAAAAGAACATTTTAAAATTGAGATGAAAATTCAGGGTGAAAGGGCATCAGTGATAAGATTTGCTGATAAGAAGTGAAGAAGAATTACCTGTTGAATAAAATGAACAATCTAACGAGTACAGGATATCTATTGAGAGTAAAACGAAGACAAACAAAAGAAATGAGGAGTATGACAAAAGTGATTAGCTTAACATCGAAATTAGGGACCACAAAGTAGACAAAGTTAAAAGATATTGCCACCATGGAAGCAAAATAACATGTGCACAGCCGAAGAAAGGAGGACTTAAAAAGCAGACTGTCATACGGAAAAGAGGGCATTCCTAGCCAAAAAAAAATCTACTAGTACCAGGAATTGGTCTTAATTTGACTGAAAAAGAAGAGTATCGATGTGATGCTGTAGAATAATGCTAAAAATTTGATGAACTGTTATGGAATGAGGAGGATCTTCGCAGAATCGGCGAAGAAAGGATCGTGTGGAAGACATTAATAAGATTAAGTTCAAATGGCTCTGAGCACTATGGGACTTAACATCTTAGGTCATCAGTCCCCTAGAACTTAGAACTACTTAAACCTAACTAACCTAAGGACAGCACACAACACCCAGCCATCACGAGGCAGAGAAAATCCCTGACCCCGCCGGGAATCGAACCCGGGAACCCGGGCGTGGGAAGCGAGAACGCTACCGCACGACCACGAGATGCGGGCTAAGATTAAGTGATAGGATCTTAGGACGTGTGTTAAGACATCAGGACGTGAGTTAAGACATCAGGGACTAACGGCCGTGATACTAGAGGGTAAAAACTGTAAGGGAAGAGAAAGGTTGAAATAAATCCAAAAGATAATTTAGATTGTAGAGGGCAAATGCTGCTCGAAGACATAGAGGTTTAGAAATGAGAGGAATTCGTGGCGGGGCTTATCCAACCTGTCAGGAGATTAATGACCCAAAATCATTCTATACCGATAGATTATACTTCATGTTCACAGTCAATTTATGGAGCTTACTGTAAAACCACCACACCCCAGCCGCAGTGTAATCATCAAAACTCTTCACTGGTAAGGAGTGCCCTGCAAATTATCACGTAGCGACACGCGTGCGGGAAGCGGTAAATGGTGCTAGCGTGTCTCGTCGAAGGGGTCGTTGCCCCCACGTTCCACACGTCAGCTGTACACTCAGGACGGCGCTGCCCTGTCAGCGCCCTTCGGACAGTGGCAGAGCCTGTCCCGTGTCCCAGTCCGTGGCGTCAGCACTGCCGAGTGCTGACAGAAATTCTCACGCACAGTCTGCTTGATCTTCGTAAATACCTGCAGCATGAAATGGCTTCAAACGGTTTCAAATGGCTCTGAGCACTATGGGACTTAACATCTGAGGTCATCAGTCCCCTAGAACTTAGAACTACTTAAACTTAACTAACCTAAGGACATCACACACATCCATGCCCGAGGCAGGATTCGAACCTGCGACCGTAGCGGTTCCGGACTGAAGCGCCTAGAACCGCGAGACCACCGCGGCGGGCCCAGCCTGAAATGCTTTTATAGTGAACTGACAAGTGGCTGTGTTTACAGTAACGCATTCGTGAAGATTAGCTTATTACATTCTTTTAAGTCCAAAGAAAGGTTGCGAGTAAGTGTGTGTCATTACACAATACAATCAATAAACTGTTACTCTACTGTCGGCAATGTTCACATCAGTCCCCACTTCTATCGATCCCTCCAGCAGCCATTAAACTACTATCGTTATTTCTACATCTACATTCATCTACATTTATACTCCGCAAGCCACCCAACGGTGTGTGACGGAGGGCACTTTACGTGCCACTGTCATTAACTTCCTTTTCTGTTCCAGTCGCGTATGGTTCGCGGGAAGTACGACTGTCTGGAAGCCTCCGTGCGCGCTCGAATCTCTCTAATTTTACATTCGTGATCTCCTCGAGAGGTATAAGTAGGGGGAAGCAATATATTGGATACCTCATCCAGAAAAGCACCCTCTCGAAACCTGGACAGCAAGCTACACCGCGATGCAGAGCGCCTCTCTTGCAGAGTCTGCCACTTGAGTTTGCTAGACATCTCCGTAACGCTATCACGGTTACCAAATAACCCTGTGACGAAACGCGCCGCTCTTCTTTGGATCTTCTATATCTCCTCCATCAACCCGATCTGGTACGGATCCCACACTGATGAGCAATACTCAAGTATAGGTCGAACGAGTGTTTTGTAAGCCACCTCCTATGTTGATGGACTACATTTTCTAAGGACTCTTCCAATGAATCTCAGCCTGGTACCCGCCTTTCCAAAAATTAATTTTATATGATCATTCCACTTCAAATCGTTCCGCACGCATACTCCCAGATATTTTACAGAAGTAACTGCTACCAGTGTTTGTTCCGCTATCATATAATCATACAATAAAGGATCCTTCTTTCTATGTATTCGCAATACATTACATTTGTCTATGTTAACGGTCAGTTGCCACTCCCTGCACCAAGTGCCTATCCGCTGCAGATCTTCCTGCATTTAGCTACAATTTTCTAATGCCGTAACTTCTCTAAATACTACAGCATCATCCGCGAAAAGCCGCATGGAACTTCCGACACTATCTACTAGGTCATTTATATATATTGTGAAAAGCAATGGCCCCATAACACTCTCCTGTGGCACGCCAGAGGTTACTTTAACGTCTGTAGACGTCTCTCCATTGATAACAACATGCTGTGTTCTGTTTGCTGAAAACTCTTCAATCCAGCCACACAGCTGGTCTGATATTCTGTAGGCTCTTACTTTGTTTATCAGGCGACAATGCGGAACTGTATCGAACGCCTTCCGGAAGTCAAGGAAAATGGCATCTACCTGGGAGCCTGTATCTAATATTTTCTGGGTCTCATGAACAAATAAAGCGAGTTGGGTCTCTCACGATCGCTGTTTCCGGAATCCATGTTGATTCCTACAGAGTAGATTCTGCGTTTTTGCAAAAACAACATGATACTCGAGCAAAATACATGTTCTAAAATTCTACAACAGATCGACGTCAGAGATATAGGCCAATCAATCAAATTTAAAGGAACTCTCATTCTTTCCACTCGAGATCTACCTCTCCTCAATCCTCCCTTAGCCGTTGTGATATCATCAACCTTCTAGGGTTTCAGGGGGGCGGGGTTGTAAAACTAAGTTGGTTGGTTCAAATGGTTCTGAGCACTATGGGACTTAACATCTGAGGTCATCAGTCCCACCGAGCGAGGTGGCGCAGTGGTTAGACACTGGACTCGCATTCGGGAGGACGACGGTTCAATCCCGTCTCCGGCCATTCTGATCTAGGTTTTCCGTGATTTCCCTAAATCGCTTCAGGCAAATGCCGGGATGGTTCCTTTGAAAGGGCACGGCCGATTTCCTTCCCCATCCTTCCCTCACCCGAGCTTGCGCTCCGTCTCTAATGACCTCGTTGTCGACGGGACGTTAAACACTAATCTCCTCCTCCTTCTCCTCCTCATCAGTCCCCTAGAACTTAGAACTACTTAAATCTAACCAATCTAAGGACATCACACACGTCCACTCCCGAGGCAGGATTCGAACCTGCGACCGTAGCGGTCGCGTGGTACCCGAGTGAAGCACCTAGAACCGCTCGCCCATACCGGCCGGCTGTAAAACTAGGGACAGAACAATCAACCTAATGCATCGTAATTTCACGGCATTAACTTGTTTGGTCTCTCAGTCGATTAGGGTCTTCTATTGAGTTTTATCTGTGTAACAGGGATACATGAATGACCATAAAATTTTTCGACCTTAAAAAACTAAAGAAAAATCACATTTGTGCTCTGATTGTGTTACTGGGTGGACACACACACAATACAGATAACGCGCTATTTATGTGGCTGCAAGATTAATAACATCGCTGTAGGTTTACAATGGAGAGTCTGTTCTATCTAGTTACCATTTAATTCGTACTTGAGTAAGAGAAAATTTTCAGTGACTGCCAGTTCAAGGAGGACATTTTAACATCCAGTCTCTCGTAAGATAACAATAGATAAAGGGTTTTCTTACTGGCTTGGTGTGGCGGGAAAGAATGTTAAACCGTGTATTGTACTTCTTGTTCCGGCCATCTTTCTTCTCCCGTCGTCGTTATGTACTAATATAATGCTACTTCCTGTATGTCAATCTTCTCCATACTGCTGTACGTAACACCTTTGATCTATTCATTGGACAGAATATCAAGTTTAGATATATAGCCACTACTTAATTCATGTCTGACAAATTCCTTTCTCCTTTTTTCGTTTCCTAAACTTTGACAAACATGTCGAAACGACGGTCTGAAGGTTGACAACGTCGTACTTAGCTGTCGCGTTTCACCATATCAGTAAACTGTATCCAACAATTGTTATGGTCTCGTAGCGTCCAGTAGTGTTCATCTCTTCTACATGGGTTCTTATGTTGTAATTTATAAATTCCCTGATTTGTAGGCTTATGTTTTCTTTTTTCCTCGTTTGTCTTAGATTTTCACCTTCATTCATTGACAGAGCCCTTCCGCCCACTCTCTCCCAGTGTTCTGGTTATGCGAGCTGCATCTTCTTAATGGTTAGCGAAGATAATCCGCCCATCAGAAAAGTGAAGAGCTGTTGGGCAGTGCTGCTACATCTACTGATATCCCTTTCTTCTACAAAAATAACAGCTGCTTGAACATATATTAACTTTGGAACTACACCTAATTAGGAAATAAGTAATCTACCGCAATTACCAATAGTATAAAAAAATTAAAAACGTAGCTCAGTGGCTCAGCGTCAGACCACAAACTCGGAAGTCCTTGGTTCAGTCCTTTGTCGTAGTGCTTTTCCTCTCATCACTTCTTTCATATCTGGAAATGATTTGCATGTGCGAAAAATGCAAAGATGCACCGTCTCGGTAGATTCTGTTAAATTGCACGGCACCTCGAACTGGCTAGAGAAGTCATTTCAGATATCGTAGGAAGACAAGATCATACAGGACAATGCACTGCTGTGTTTACAGCATTCTTCAGGTTCAGAACAGCTTCGCCTTAAGATAAATAAAACACATATTCCCTTATAAGACTATCTGTTAACGAGCTTTTTAAAACGAAAAGAATAATATTCGCTGTGCTCAGTCGTTGCGTACAGCTGGATGCAGTAGTGTTACTCAAGGATTGTAATGAAAGAACAACTTGGAGGAACCGATGAGAAATTTTGTGAACCCGCGCGTAATTCAGAAGAGGTAAGATTTCCGATCTACGATGAAGTGTTCTCCTGTAAGTTTCCTGAGATCTCTCATGTCTGCAGCGAAGAAGAGGTAAGAATAAATATGACGATAAACGAAATATAAAATGAAGATTGTTTCCATATTTGTCAGTATACTGTAGGAAGGCCTTGCAGTAGTATCTGCTTCCTTTCAGGAGGAGAAAATATTCTTCTGTATCAACTGGTAGAACACGTGAAATAAATTTCGATTGAGGTTTAGTTAAGTAAGAGGTGACGAGGCCCCAAAGTAGTGGAAAAGGGCAACAATTACATCAATATTTAAGAAGGGCAACAGGAGGAATTGTATAAACTATCGTGGTATTAGTGTGATGCCATCCATGGTGAGAGTCCATGGGCGTATTCCAAAAAAAGAGGATAGTCGAAGAAATAACTGAATCTGAAGAACAAAATCGATTCAGATCTGGTCGCTCCTGTACTGTTGGAGTATTTACCCTCAAAAACCTAGTGGAGAAAAGGACAGCAAGGGGCCTTTCAACCCGTCTTGTCTTTGTAGACCTCCAGAAAGCCTATGACAGTTCCACAGAACAAGCTATGGACAAGTCTAATTGATAATGGTGTGTCACCGAGCTATGTGAAAGCTGTCAGACTCTTCTACCAAGGTTGTACGGCAATGGTTAAGGTGAGAAATAAACTATCTCGAGAATTTGAGGTGACAAAGGGACTACGCCAGGGATGCACACTTGCCCCTACACTCTTTAAGATCTACCTAGAGGAGGCGCTAAAATCATGGAAAAGGAAATGAAGAGGAATGGGTGTCCCTATAGACGACCAGATCGTGTTCGCTCTATTTTTTGCTGACGACCAAGTGTTAGTAGCTGGAGATGAGGAAGATGCAAATTACATGCTCCGCAAATTAAAAGAAGAATATGACAAATGGGGTCTTGTCATAAAGGTATCTAGAACAGAATATCTGAAAGTGGGAGAAAATACTGTTACCGACTTACAGCTCGGTTCTGATACTGTTAAAGGGTGTCAAAATTTTAAGTACTTGCGAGTGACACTGTCGTCCAATGGTAGAAGTATGGATGATGTAAACAATAAAATAGGCCAGGGCAAGCGAGCCATAAAATAACTAAATGGTATTGTCTGGAACAAAAGCATAACGCGCAAAACAAGACATACCACCTACCACACAATTATTGAAAGTATTACAACATATGGCGGAGAGTTGTGGGAACTAACTCAAAGGCAGAGAGATCGCCTGCTGGCTGTCGAGATGGATTTCTGGAGACGGAGTTGTGGATACTCCAGACTTGACCATATTAGAAATGATAGGATCAGAGAGATTATGAATGTCAAAAACACAATGCTAGACCACATAGAAAGGAAGCGCCTACTCTGGTATGGTCACTTACAGCGTATGCCAGACACAAGATCGCCAAAACGGGTATGGAAATGGACTCCACATCAAAGAAGAAAGCGCGGTAGACCTGCGAGATGCTGGAAAGACGACGTCAAAGAAGCAATGGCGGCCAGAAATCTTAATGAAGGAGACTGGAATGACCGTGAACGATGGAGATAGGGATGCGAGAGGCGGCGGCAGCCGTAGAAACCTCGCTCATAAATATATTTTCTGCTCTTATTTGATTTAAAAGAGCCTGCGGAAGGAATGCACCAAATCTATCAAGATAAAAGAGGGCACAGTTTGACTAAGTTACTAATATACACAGCGAGTGAATAATCACGCGGAAAATAAGTTGCAAATCTATTTCAGGTTGGAACGGTGGAACTCTCGTTCATAGTTGCATGGAAACTTGCTGTTAAAACTGTAGGCAATACTAAAAGTATGGGAAGCATGTATTCCGCACGCAGCTGCCCGACTATTTGTTCAGATGTTTATGGTCGTTAAATTGCGCTACTCCGGAAGTCTGAGCGTGCATACGTGGCTTTTCTTATGACTTTCGTGTTCTGTACATTTCAATAAATAACAATTAAGAAAGCTTATATGATTAAACTACTCCTTATAATACCTCTCGAATATCACTAAACATAGATTTGACATTCTGAACTGCTTATGATACATTACCGGTCTTTATACAATCTGATGATCGCAACGTAACACAAATATAGTAGAAAAAAGAGAATTGAAGGATCGGCAGTAGTATGACGACTAGAGCTAGGAATTTTATGAGGGGACATATACCAGGGGCGTTTAATAAGTAGTGCAACAGTTTTTTTCTAAAAGCAGGTTGATTTTATTCAGAATCAAAATATATCCTATTGAAACTTCCTGGCAGATTAAAAATGTGTGCCGGACCGAGACACAAACTCGGAACTTTTGCCTTTCGCTGGCAGATGCTCTACCGACTGAGCTACCCAAGCAGGACTCACAACCCGTCCTCACAGCTTCAATTCTGCCAGTACCTCGTCTCCTACCTTCCAAACTACACAAAAGCCCTTCTGTGAACCAAGCAGAACTAGCACTCCTGGAAGAAAGATATTGCGGAGACATGGCTTAGCCACAGCCTGGGGGATGTTTCCAGAAAGAGAATTTCACGCTTCAGCGGTGTGGGTGTGAGCTGATATGGAACTTCCTGGCAGATTAAAACAGTTTTAATGTGCCAGAAAGTTTCCGATGCAGAGTGAAATACTCATTCTGGATACATCCTGTTATTCCTCACTCTTTGGGCTACACAACCCTATTTATCAACTTAATCTCAATTCACTGCGATGGTCCTACGCCACCTTACTGGGAGGGCCTATATGCCCGCATGGTACCACTCTACTGGTCGACGTACGAGCCAACGTCTTGCTGCAGCAGTAACCTCCCGATCACCCATGTACTGCTTTCCCGCTGACGGCATCCTTTATTAGGCCAAACAGATGAGAGACCTCGCGGGTGCGCACACTTGAATGAGGTCTTACGTTGTCATGGAGAGGAAGTTCGTTTGCATTTTTGTGCCGACGAACACGCTTAAGCCGTTTGTTTAATTTCCTCAGGGTGGCACAAAATACTTCAGAGT
Source organism: Schistocerca americana (assembly GCF_021461395.2). Taxonomy (NCBI): domain Eukaryota; kingdom Metazoa; phylum Arthropoda; class Insecta; order Orthoptera; family Acrididae; genus Schistocerca; species Schistocerca americana. The sequence goes on along the minus strand of NC_060119.1, from coordinate 955,539,130 downwards.
TGATCGTTGCACCATGAAGGAGGACATCAAATAGAATAGCCCCTTCAGAGTCCCAGAAGACCGCCATCATGACCGGCTGAGGGTGCGTTTTTGAAGGTATTCCTCGGAGGTCAGGTGGCGTGGTGCCACTGCATGGATTGCCGTTTTGTTTCCAGTTCCATGTGATGAACCCACGTTTCGTCGCCTGTGACGATGTTCGACAAACATTTGTCACCATCAGCCTCGTCAGGTGCAAGCAATGCTGCACAGGTGGTCTGTTGCTCTTTGTGGTCTTCTGTTAGGCGGCAAGGTACCCAACGGACGCCTATGAATATCTGCGAAGGTTTCCACTAAAAGAAATTCAGTGACAGCTGTATGCTTGGAACGAAGCTCCGCTACAGGCGCCATCCTGGAGGCTACGTATAGCTCTGCAACCAGTCGAAACTTCGTAAAACTATAGTGGCTGAAGCGAGAATATTCCACGATGTCGCACAACAGATTCCGCATTTTCTTCAACTGAAATGGGCCGAGAGAAAAAAAAGTGTTGCATTGCTTACAGAGCGCCCCCCGCACTTTGCGGTAAGACTGACATCTTCCTGAAATACATATAAATGCTTGTTATGGAAAACCTAAATGAATTGCTTTATTTAATAAGTCATATTTATGCATATATGGCCATTTCTCTCTGATAGAGCATATTTTAGTGAGTAGGTGGCAATATTCGTTACACCTTTACTCTTACAAGAAGAACTTTCCTCGTGCAATTTCTTTCTTCCCTGTTGCATTTCTGCCGGTCGGAGTGGCCGAGCGGTTTTAGGCGCTACAGTCTGGAACCGTGCGACTGCAACGGTCGCAGGTTCGAATCCTGCCTCTGGCATGGATGTGTGTGATGTCCTTAGGTTTGTTAGGTTGAAGTAGTTCTAAGTTCTAGGGGACTGATGACCTCAGAAGTTAAGTCCCATAGTGCTCAGAGCCATTTGAACCATTTTTGTTACATTTCTCAGAGTTGCACATTTCATTTTTTTTTCTGGAAAATGATAAAAATCTACCTTCTTCTCCTATTTCGTTTTAACTCACAATATGCACTTCACCCTTACGTAACTGCGATTTTCTGTAACCTATAGTTACTCTATTAACTGCTTTTTCCATTCTGGACTCTGGACTGCAGACAACTAGTTTCTTGCGTTACTGGGTTGGTGCCTGCAACTATTACCATCAGAACTTCAACGTTGTGAAACGGTTGTGAGCTGTGAGGAAGCCGCTTTAATTGGACTAACACAAGAATTAATCCATAACGCTAAAATTTCAGGCAAACTTTCGTACCTAAAAACAAATTTCGGATTTATTTCTGCTGCCATAACAGCTCTTGAGCATTCAAAAGTGACACTAGTGAGGCGGACAGAAAAAAAATTGTGAATAAATTAGAAGCTGTTCATCGTAAAGTGAGAAAATAAGATGGGAAAGGCGTTAGAAAAAATATCGATTATCATACACTGTGTTCCATTTCAGTGATTTTGTTAGGTGAAACATTCTCTTTCAATCATTTATACGATTAAAACGATACTGTCCATTCTAATTATGCTCTTCTTGTGTCAACTGAAGTAAAAGTTTTTTTTGGACATACATGGCTTTCTTAGCTGACAATAGGGAAGACTTTTATTCGAAAATTTGCAGAAATTATTCATTGTACATTCCAAATCACAGCTCATAAGTTGAAGTAAAAATGAGGATGTACGAAAAACACATCATAGGTTAACTATTTTCTGATAATGTCAAAAAAAGCATACTAGAACATCAAATTCAGAAGTTCAGTTTGCTTTCTCCTGCGCATTTTATTTTTAAATATATAGTTCATTAATATAAAACGACTTAATTATTTACTTTACAACAGAAAAATGATCTCGTTTAAATACTGTTAAGTCATGTTTTTATTTTGTAAATATTTGGTCTTAAGAGCATGTTCTTTGTGCATATTATGGAGATTTTTAGGTCATTAAAATACTAGCCCTAATCACGACACATTTATAGAGAGGGTCAGAAGTAAACGACATTAATTTTGGTAACAAGAAAATTAATTTTCAGAATAGTCTTTTTTCAGCTGCAAGTGGCTCTTCAGTCATCAGCAGTTTACAGAATGATGTCTTATTGTTCGGTGGTAAAACTATAGAATGCCGTCAGCCTCATATTCAGATTGTGACAAAAGTTGTCATTTGAAGATTTATTAGCACCGGTTCATTTGCAAGTTCTATTTAAAAGGCTCTCCACCAGCCTCCAAGGCAGCTGTTCGTTTCACACCAGCGCTATCGCTGTGTAATTCTTATATCACATGCCGTAGAACGCTTTCACCGCTACACACATGCTTTCTACTTGCTGCTTCAGTTTCTACTATTAGCAGAGTACTGCCGTGCACTAAGGAAACTTTAGCAAAAACCACTGAAACGGGCTTGTTACCCTAATTATTATCATGGCGTCTAATTATGACAGCTTTTTTCACTGTACAGCCGTACATTTGACTTCAACGAAGTAAACTTGTATAATTCAACGACCACAGAAAGAGATTATTGTTGGATTACACTAATGACAATAATCTATTCACTACTACGAGAACTATACAATACTTTGAAGTATCCGTCCTAGGTGACAAAGTGGAATACCCACATAAAACAGATGTAGGCGAAGTAGATGCTAGTCTGACATTAATTGGTCGAATTCTAAGGCAATAGCCGGCCGGAGTGGCCGTGCAGTTCTAGGCACTACAGTCTGGAACCAAGCGACCGCTACGGTCGCAGGTTCGAATCCTGTCTCGGGCATGGATGTGTGTGAAGTCCTTAGGTTAGTTAGGTTTAAGTAGTTCTAAGTTCTAGGGGACTGATGACCACAGCAGTTAAGTCCCATAGTGCTCAGAGCCATCTGAACCATTTTTTTCTAAGGCAATATAATTGACCCACGAGGAAACAGTCAACAAAAAGCTGGTTCGATCGAGTTTTAATTTTACATGTCAGTCTGGGATCTTTACCGAGTAGCATTAATAATGGAGCTGGAGAAAATCGAAAGAAGAGCAGAGGGTCTCCGGGCGGGATCATATAGCAAGCCCGTGAACGTCACGAATCGGCTAATCAGACTCGTGAAGCAGAGTCTGCCAAGAAGCGTTACGCAGCGCGGAGAAGTTTATTTTTGTCATTCCCACAAAGTACGTTCCATGAAGAGTCAAGCAACATATTACCTCATCTCATATACATCATGAAATGAGGTGACGGGAAAATCAAAGAATCCCGAGGTCTTAATATGACTCTCTCATGGAATAGTAAGAGGCAGTAACACCAAAGTGTCCCCTCCCAGCCCCATAAGTTAGTTTGCTGATCACAGACGCAGATGTAGGTCACAAAACTCGTGTTTAGGAGACAGTGGGAAATAGTATTTTAATAATACTGTCATGTTGGCATTAAAGCCTATTGGATGCTAGGAGTAAGTCCCATATATAAATTTTGAGCAGCTGCGACAGTTAGAAAGATACATTATTTTCGGAATACGTTTTTTTTATTTCTTTCATTTTTCATGTGTAGTTCTGTCTCTTTTTGTGACTAACATACGATCCAGATACTTCTTTTGACCAATCAACGGTTTTTTCCTGTGTCCATGAAACCATTCTTACCGAAAACCTAGTGTACATAACCCGTCAATCCAGACCTCTCAAACGAAGCATGGACCTCACCACGGTGGTGTAGCTTTCTTGCCTCAACGACACATACAGCTTCATCAGTTAAAGCTCATGTAGAAGCATAAAACTATGAGATCTGATGTTTTGCCAGAGTTGCCACAGGACTTCAATGATCAATTGAATGGAATAGAGACTGTCTTGAAAAGAGATTATAAGGTGAATATCAACAAAAGCAAAACAAGGGTATTGGAATTTAGTCGAACGAAATCAGGTGATGCTGGGTTAAATTAGGAAATGAGATGCTAAGAGTAGTAGGTGAGTTTTTTTTTTATTTTTGTAGCAAAATAACTGTTGATGGAAGAAGAAAAAGGGGGTATATAAAACGGATCATGGCAATAACAAGAACATCATGTCTGAAAAACAAAAGTTTGTTCTCGTCCAATATCAATTTTACCGTCAGGGAGTATTTGCCGAAGGCACCAGTCTGGAGTTTAGTCTTCTACAGAAGTGAAAAATGGACGATAAACAGTCTAGGCAAGAAGAGAATAAAAATGTAGTACTACAGCGAACTCTAAAGATTAGATGGTTGGATCGGACAACTAATGAAAAAGTAATACACTGACTTAATAAATATGTAGCATAAAATGGCTAAATGAAGGAACTGGTTGGTGGGACATATCCTAAGACATTAAGGAATTGTCGATTTGGTAATGGCGGAAGTGGGGGAGTGGGGGGAGGAGGGGGGGGGGGGAGAAGGGGAAACCAATGGTTGTCTGTAACGAGCAGGTTCAAATAGGCCGTTTACTCTATTTATGCGGAAAAGAGGAGGACAGACTAACATGGAGAGCTGCAGCAGTACAAACTCGGACTAAAGATCACAATAAACTAAAAGACATCCGGAGGTAACATTAAGTACACACTTGAGGAGAAGGTGTCGAAACTGTGACGTGGTGGGGAAAGTTGACGTATTTGTGATGTCTTCAATATTTGAGATACTGAGAGCGGACACTTGGACTTCCAGCAATAGGTTAAACACGGACCTGGCTTGGCCACGCGGCCGTTCTTGCGACTGCGAATTTCACGGCATAAAGCGCCGTTGCGGGAGCAGTGACCGACCCGCGGACACTGGGACAACGCCCGATGTCGTCAGCAAGGCCGCCCAATGCGAGCAGCGTGGCGCCAGGGTCCGCTGCCCGGTCCAGCGCCCGGGGCGCAGAACGTGCGCGTGCGATGCGTAAAGCCCCTTTAACACGACAGACTTTCTGGTCTCAGCTGACTACTCGAGACAAGAGTGTCTACTTCAGTGGCCCTGGCTTTTTATTCCTGTACTGAGTCTCGCCTGCTTCGAACGGTCTGCCAAAAGCAGAGTTCGTACACTGCCAGAAGCAGAGTTCGTTTGGTTTGCAGATGACAAAAGTATTGCAATAAATAGTATGTCGAGTGTAGTTCTAGAAAGATCTGCTGATGATATTTTCATGGATATTAATCAATGGTTTAAAGCCAACTCACTGACATTAAACTTCGAAAAGACTCACTATATGCAATTCAGAACCTGTCAGAGGTTTCCACCCAGCATATGCATAAAGTATGAAGAACAGCAGATAGAAGAGGTTGACAGTCTTAAATACCTGGGATTACAATTTGATAATAAATTCAGTTGGGAGGAGCACACCACAGAACTGCAAAAACGCCTTAACAAATCTGTATTTTCAGTTCGAGTGTTAGCAGACATAGGCGACATAAAAATGAAAAAGCTTCCATACTTTGCTCACTTTTATTCCATAATGTCATATGGTATAATATTTTGGGGTAACTCTACAAGTCAACCAAAAGTTTTCAGAGTCCAAAAGCGTGTAATACGTATTATATGTGGAGTAAATTCAAAGACGTCCTGTAGAAACCTCTTCAAAGAACTGGGTATACTAACTACTGCCTCTCAGTATATTTACTCCTTAATGAAATTTGTCCTAAATAATATATCTTTTTTTCCAACAAACAGCTCAGTTCATACATACGATACCAGGAACAAAAATGATCTACACAAGGACTTAAAAGCACTTACTTTCGTTCAAAAAGGGGTCCACTACTCAGAAACACTTATCTTCAATAATTTGCCAGCACACATAAAAAATTTAGTTGCAAATAAAGATCAGTTTAAAAGGAGTCTGAAAGACTTAATAGTGGCCAACTCCTTCTACTCCACTGACGAAGTTTTTAATGGAAACAAATGATGTATTGTATATACTCATACCATTAGTATCGTTATTTCAGCTTAAAAATGATGTATTGTATATACTCATACTATTAGTATTGTTATTTCAGCTTTAAAAGCAATTGACATGTTCCACATCCACGACGATCTCCTCAGCACGGATCTATGGAACGAAAAAGTAATCTAATCTAATCTTCGTTTACGCGCCAGCGCCAAAATCTCGCGTATTGTGAGAGCTGTCCGCTGTGCAGTATGGCACCGTAACGGTGAAACTGAATTTATGTGAGACTATCCTGTTTCCAAAAATATAGAAATGCAGTAACAAAATATTGAAACAAGCAACCACAGTAGAGTTTATCAATGTGCACAGCGGAATTCATAGTGTAAGTTCTTGTAAAATGGCGTGTGGTAAATTCCTTACACTGCAGAGCAGTGAAAGACTAGGAAATGTGTCATTCAGACATTTAAGAACATACCGGTGTACGTTTATTCCCCCAAGAAAATATACAATTGCAAAATGCAAACACATCAAACAATATCCTGAACGCAGTAAACAGTGACTTTCTGCCTCATCCTTTACATCTTGATGTCTTGCTGGCCGGCTGAGGTGGCCGAGCGGTTCTAGGAGCTACAGTCTGGAACCGCGCGACCCCTCCGGTCTCAGGTTCGAATCCTGCCTCGGGTATGGATGTGTGTGATGTCCTTAGGTTAGTTAGGTTTAAGTAGTTCTAAGTTCTAGGGGACTGGTGACCTCAGCAGTTAAGTCCCATAGTGCTCAGAGCCATTTGAACCTTTTTTTTTTGTATGTCTTCCTAAGTGCCAAATAATATCGAAAATTTTTCTCTGTAATACGTAGAGACGTTGTTGGTTTCAGATATTCCGTCTTTCTTTTTTTCATTCTTTTGCTGGTGCCTTGTCCCGCGTATTCGCAAGGTCGGCACTGTTAAGAACGAATTTGGCAAGGTTAGTTTAAGGGGTGGCCGGATGCCCTTCCTGCCGCCACCCCGTACTCCCCAGGACAGAATTAGTGTACCCCAGCTGTCTGCGTCTAGTGTAACCTATGGAATAGTGCGAACGTGTTCACATGGCTGCGAGTCGTGTAACTCAGGTGGAACGTGGGGTCCAGCCCGGTATTCGCCTAGCGGGATGTGTAAAACCGCGTAAAAACCTCATCCAGGCTGGCCGACACACCGGCCGACGTCAGTAATCCGCCAGGCGGATTCGATCCGGGGCCGGCGCGCCTACCCGACTCCAGGAAGCAGCGCATTAGAGCTCTCGGCTGACCTGGCGGGTGGTTTAAGATATTTCGTCTATCTTGTAAAAAACACCAGTGGGAAAAAATGTCAGGACCTTGTGTAACTTTTCAATATGTTACCAAAACAAACGAAACAACACAATAAAGATTAATTAACGGAACACGAAAGTACAAAAGCCATTTCTATAACAGGAGTGAGCTCAAGCAGAATTGGTTAACTTTTGATTTTAGTAGATGCAGCCAAAGGCCTTTGTTTCTAAGCACGAGGAGTGTGCAGCATACTCGGAAATGTACAGGGCTATTATAATTAAAGTTAAACTTTCTGTGGATACAGCACCACTGGTCAGAATGACGTCAAATTGCAAAGGAAAATTATGGGAGAAGAGAGAAAATCCATGGCAGAAGAAAAAGAAATAGTTACAAAATATACCAATAGATGGCGCTGTAAGCATCATAATATAATAGTGGTCGACTAAAAATGGCAAATGTATCATACAACTATGTATAAGGTGTACGATTGACGCTAAACAAACTGTACTACTCAGTGTGCATGGATGTACAGGTGTGATACTGTTAGTTACGTAAGCCCATCCACCACGGAAAGGTCATATGAAATCAGATGCGAAAAATCGCTTTTTAATTGTCCTGATGCACAAAAAACGTCAGTCACATCGGTTTTTAACTGCCCTGAGCCCAAAAACCGCATAGAAAGCGTCAATCAAAATCAAATCGGATTATTAATTTCCGTGTGACTGGTGCGAAACATGTTCAAAATGCTGTCCACCGTTTCCTACAACAACTTGAAATCGAAAAACAGCATGTTCCACAACTGATCGAAATGTTTCCGGGTCACGTTCAGAATGTGTTGCGTAATGCGTGCCTTCAATGCAGCTAAGTTTGCAATGGGAACACTGAACACAACATCTTTAATATAGCTGCACAACCAGAAGCCACACGGATTAAGATCCGGTGACCGAGACGGCCAGGCTGTAGAGAAATGGCGGCTGATAAGTCTAGCATTTCCGACATGGCGCTTCAGCAGCTGCTTAACTGGATTTCCAATGTGCGGACGTGCGCCATCTTGCATAAAAATGATCCTATCCACACATCCATGCTGTTGAAGAACTGGAATGACGTGGTTGCGCAAAAGACACACACAGCGCTCACGAGTGACGGTACGGGTAACAGGACCGGAAGCACCTGCCTCTTCAAAAAAATATGGCCCTATGATAAATAATGCCGAAAAACCTGCACCAGAGAGAGATGTTTTCAGGATGAAGTGGTACTGGTTGATTTGCGTAAGGATTTTCCGTTGCCCACATTCGACAATTCTGTGTATTGGCATATCCTGTCAGATGGAAGTGCGCTTCGTCTGTCCACAAAATCTTCCACGGCCGATCATTTTCCACTTCCATGCGAGCAAGAAATTCTAAAGTAAAGGTCTCTCTTGCTGGCAGGTCAACAGGAAGCAGCACGTGCACATGAGTAATTTTGAATGGATAGGATGTTTCGTAGGATTATACCCACCGTGCTCACGGGTATGTCCAATGTTCGGGCTGTCCTCCGTGCGCTACACGTTTGCACACCACCACTCGTCTCCTCCTGCATTGCTGTGGCCACTACTTCCACTGACGTCGAATCAGTTTGTTTCCTCCCTCTACCAGGTTGCACACCAAAACAACCAATCTTTTCGAATTTCCAAATCATTTTCTCCAGACCCAAGGCAGTCATCGGACCAACGCCTTTTTTCCAACCCTTCAGTCTCCGGAACTTCTACAGAGCGACGTGTGTACAGTCATCATTCTTGTAATACAGCTTTACAAGCAGAGCGCGATCCTGCACTGAGACAGTCATGACGAACTTCGCAGACACAAAAGGAGGAAAACCGTTTACCCGGTGTGTTTATACCAACTTCAATGAGTCGTGCGCATTTGTTTCCATTTCCGTGCACAGTGTTTTCATTTACGTATTCTGACATATACGGCGCCATTTATTGATCAATTTTCACATTTTTTAATTCTGCCATACTTTTTCCCCTTCTCCGATAATATTTCGTTGCAGTTAGACGTTATTCTGACCAGTGGTGCTATTTCTACAGCGTTTCGAAAGTTTAATTATAATCACCCTGTAGAACTTCACACTCAGCACAATCTATAGATCGTTGACGACATAGACACACTCGGGCCGTGACTGGTTACTGATTTGCAAGTAGGCACAACAGGTGCACGCACTGTGAGTGTCGATTTTGACCAGAAAGTCGCTCGGGTAGAACGGGCTCCAGAAAGGGTACCTTAATAGTGGCCAGCGCGACAAGTGCTTAAAATGTACTCAGAATCTGCAGCAATTACAGCAGAGGCATCAAAGAGAGAAAGCGCTCCCACACTGCAAGACTAGAACTGCCAAGTGATCTACGCTCTTACACGCTAGTGAAGCTTGGAGGGGGAGGAAAGTGGTCACTGTTGAGTGGCCGATGATGGTACAGCAACTCTCAAGGAACTGTCAACAAACGGTAATACTTTGACAACGCTGTGTTAATGAGTTTTGGAGGCCGCAGCTATGTGAAACCAAACACTAATCATGAAAATTAAAAGGTGTTGAAATAGAAAGTAGTACATTAAAGCACACAGCTGCTATATCTAGCAAGCAAATATTGTGACCAAACGATTTAAAAAATCTTCGAGAGATTGCTTCATAGAAAGCGTCATTCAAAAGAAGTAAACTGGGTGCGAATCGACAACCTCTAGCCACTTCTAGCGAAACTCGCCTTTGAGTCTTTCGAATTATGAAAACGATCGCTGCGAATCATAGTCTCGCCAATATCACAAAACTCCAACTTAAGATAACGATTTCGTTGCTACCATGACGTAGACTGTCCGACACTCAAAAATTATCAATGTTATAGAAACGGCATTCGTATTAGACGTATCCGACAAAAGTATAACTTTATAGAGTGGTAAAAATAATGTTGGCTTACAAAATAATCATTTTTAATTATAAGGTAACACTAAACTAGTAAATACATTCCGAAACAATAGATTTCTCCATAAAATCAGAGAATGCAGCAAGAATGCGTTCGAATTTGTACATTCTATAACTCTGTGGACAACTGCCATAATCTTTTATTGATATCATGTAGGGTAAAGAGACACAGACTGAAGTACTGAATTGTACTGCTGTAAACTAGAAGATTCAGTTGAGTGAAAAGATCGTTCACTTATCTGTGAGAGGGTAATTAATTTGTTCCTTCTCTCTCTCTCTCTCTCTCTCTCTCTCTCTCTCTCTCTGTGTGTGTGTGTGTGTGTGTGTGTGTGTGTGTGTGTGTGTGCCGGCCGCGGTGGTCTCGCGGTTCTAGGCGCACAGTCCGGAACCGTGCGACTGCTACGGTCGCAGGTTCGAATCATGCCTCGGGCATGGATGTGTGTGATGTCCTTAGGTTAGTTAGGTTTAAGTATTTCTAAGTTCTAGGGGACTGATGACCACAGTAGTTGAGTCCCATAGTGCTCAGAGCCATTTGAACCATTTTTTGTGTGTGTGTGTGTTTGTGTGGGTGGGTGGATGGGCGGTAGGAGTCTGGAGTGAGGGGGGGGGGAGCAGTGGTAATTGACTGTGTGCTTATGCTAGAAAGAATAGTAGACGTAGAGAGAGAAAGAGAGAATGCGGGAGGAAGGGAGAGGAAGAGAGAGAGAGAGAGGAAGAGAGAGAGAGAGAGAATCGAGGCAGTTTACAGAAAACTCTGGACTTACTTTGTCTAGGAATATCACACGGTTGCATTCTGTTCAAAAATGGCTCAAATGGCTCTAAGCACTGTGGGACTTAACATCTGAGGTCATCAGTCTCCTAGACTTAGAACTACTTAAACCTAAGTAACCTAAGGACATCACACACATCCATGCCCGAGGCAGGATTCGAACCTGCGACCATAGCAGCAACGCGGTTCCGGACTGAAGCGCCTAGAACCGCTCGGCCACAACGGCCGGCGGCATTCTGTCAGTAACTTGCAATACGCATTATAACATACCCAGTCAGATAAGTGACGAAGAGTGATCGCTTTGATATCAGATTCCTGACTTTTTTTCTTTTCCTTATAATCTATTTACAATATAGCAACATAGACAAGCACGGTAAATCAAAGGCCTATAAATCAACGCTTCGAAGTGGAAAGCATAGTCAGTATATGAACTCAGGTACAAATATTGGCCAACACTCTCTAATGTATGATGGAAGCAGCTGTGACACTATACTGTTAGCCTGTTCCCCGCATTTGCATTAACTATGAAACGCTGAGAGAAGGATAAACAGGTATTCCAGGAACTCCTTCAACAACACATTGCAAGACGTCTAGGAATGTGTTTTTCTCTGTCTCTTGGACCATGAAAACACCGCTTGTGAATAAATTAATTTAATGTACCGAAAAATATTAATTTTTAATAAAGCCATATTTGTTTATATCAGAACAGCATACGAGTACAATATTTTTTTTAAAAAAAGCTCTGTTTTAAAACGGATTAAAGGTATAAAGTGATCTCTCCTCGGCCCATATGGATTCCTGGTTGCAGTCCAGAAAATTTGTGTTTGTCAATTTTTAATAGCTTTAACAGTACTTGTAAAATCTGAAACGAAAAACGTGGGGCGTGAAAACAGATAATTGATGCATGAATGGTTCACCTAAGCCACTAACAATTTTTATTGCAATGGAAATTATATGAATTATTGTGTGATTTTTCTCAACGACAGCGACTCTCTACACTCCTTACTGTTAGCTACTGCATGCGCCCCACGTTTTTAGTTTTAAATTTATGTAAGTAACTATTTTCTGCTTTTTATTCTTATGTGTGCAATTTTTTAACAGGTTTAAAATATTACAACATGTAATGTGCTACATTTCATCTTTATTTCACCTGAGTCAAACAATATATTGCTCTCTCGCACTATATCTCACGGAAAGACCTTGAAGCGAAAAATTAGGCTGGATAGAGCTCACGTGAAAGCTTACCAGCAATCTGTCTTACCGAGAAATATTCTCGACTGGAGCCGGAAAAGGGAAAAATAGCAATGGTACACAGAGTACCCTCCACCACACACCAGACATGAAAGCGAGTTAATTTTGGATTTTCATTCAGTTCTGAGCTGGTTCATCGAGAAGCTAGTTTAAAATCAATTGTAAAATTTGTACCGAACAGATAAACAAACAAGAAAGCGACCTAATAAAAATATGATAATGTTGCAAGCTTATACAACCGAAAAATCTCCTTTCTGAACCTTGACAGACGCGATAAGTAAGGACAAGTACACAGACGTGCAGAACGCTAGCGCAATTCATGATCTTTATAGCGCAAGGCCCTTTTCTGCGAGGCCAAAAGGAGCGCGACAAGGTCAAACATTCCGAAAGAAGCTTAAGATATCAAGAGCATTGCTTCATGAAAGTAAATTCTTAGCGCGGAAGAAGCCGTCTCTGTCCAAGTAAATACAAAGAAACGGTGTAGAATCTGTTATACTCCACCGTAACATGAAAAATTCGTCCCGTAATTAGACATACTAACAAATCAGCTTACGTGGGCAATATCAAATTAAAGGCAATCAGTGATATTCATCCTAATGTAGAAACTATCAAGTCATGAATTTACCAGGCCGTATACCTCGGCTTCCACAATAGTTCCAGTAGCACTACAGCACCGCCAGTTGATGATCGCTGATTTGATGAAGAATGGCAATCCATTTTTTAGTCCTACACAAACCAATTTTTTTCGCTATGTGGTGGAGTCGACATTTTAACTCTGTAACGACCACGGCCTTATATTCACTATGTGTAAAATCAGTATACCGGCTAAGGCCAAAACTTCAAACTTTCCATGTGGATGACACTTGTGATTACACAAAATCTGAATATTTTCGGCAGGTTTTCTTATATATATGGTTCGCTCTTTCAAGTAAAGACTTCATTTGGGAATCGTTCTTTTAGTTTTTCTGTTGATGTCAAAGCAAGTTATTATGACATAATTCGTCAGTGAATTAAAAAATCAAGAAACTGTATTGGATCTCCTTTACATAATAGTAATATGCCTTCCGGACTACAATACAGATTCATCATAAAGCTACAATCTGCAACAACAGCCTACAGAGGTACACGGCGAAAGATTCATTTCAAAAACGACCTGTAAATTGTGGCTAACTCATTTTCCGCTATATCGTTTCTCGAGATTATAGCGCCAAATATAGGTTCTGTGGTATTTTGAAGAATACGAGAGAGATAAATGGAAGACTTCGAGTTTTTGAGATACATCATGAACAGAGAACCCTCAAAATCAAATGTTTTGGTTGCAGTTCCGATTCGGCAGATAGACATTATAAAGTTTCGAACTATTCTCCTCGACAGCAAGAAAGATCCGTTCTGGGAAAAAGCTACGGTGTTCGTATGTTTACATATTAGCAATGTGGCTTCTGCATTAGAATCCAGATCCATGATAGAGCTACACCACCTTAACGTTGGTGGGGAGGTTTGCGTGTCTTAGTAATCCACTATGCCAGGGCTTCCCAACCTTTTCAGCAGGTGGACCCCTTCTTCAGTCGAAAATCGATGGCGGACCCTAGACAGTCAAGAGCACAGTAACTTTCAATTTCAGAGCGAAACCCATGGGAACTGAAAGCTTCTAAATACAAGTTTCATGTTCCCAGTGATCCCCCCCTCCCCCCCCCCCCCCTCCCACCCGAAGTATGAATAGTCTTTGGTTTAGAGATAAATGAAAACAACTTGAAGGTCAAAAATCGACTTATGAAATAGGTAGTGCACTGACAAAGCAAATTTAACATTTAATGATGCCTAGATCCGCATACGTACCAGCGAGTGCTGTGATTGGTCGACAAAGCTCGCTTCGCCATGCGTAAAAGTTTTCAGCGCATCTACCACCGTGAGTCAATAACCCCCCTATTATTGCGAAACAGTCAGAGAAGCCGCATTCTCCGACACTAAACTGTGTATGCGTTATCATTTAGGAACCGCAATGGCTGCTTGGGAATACGACCTGAAGTAAATGTACACATGTTTTTCACACGAAAAGAAAGTGATGAACTCGAATTTCACATTTTTATTCAATAATTTTACTCATTATTTTACACGATTTGGTGAAGCGTGGCCACAGACCCCCTAAAAAGAGCCCTAAGGGGTCCGCAGACCACACGTTGGGAAGCCCTGCACTATGCTATGCTGGCGGGAGCTACGCTCCTGGTAGGGTCACCCATGCCAGACAGGTCAGCCGATGACATTCCAGACAAAGAGTAGTTCCCCCAAGGGGGCCCCCGCCTTGGGAGTATGTGGGTGGCAATCACATGGGTCCTTAGCTAAGTCTGACATTACTTCCACTTACTTGTATCAGGCTTCTTCTGTTTTCTTTCCTATCCGCCTCCCTTGGCCAACTCTTACATTTTGGACCCCAACTATATTAGGTTTAGAGGCCCAAGGGTGTTTTTTCTTTTCTATCTCCAGCGAAGAGAGCAGGGAAGGCTCTAGAGGCGTAGTGAATCCTGAAAAGAGATCCTGCCCACTCAGGGCAGAACACTGGCAGCCCCACTACTGGGCTAACCCTGCGCAACGCCTGTAACGTGGCCAGGGGACATTTTACCCCCACAAAAAAAAACTCACAAATGTGCCGCGGAATAGGGTGGAGCCCCATAAGTCGAAAATGGCTAGGTACACTGGTTTAAGACTTGGCACATGGATTATTAAAAGTCTGTATAGCCCTGGAGCTGTTAAGACAGTAGTCTCTGAACTAGAACAGTAAAGAAATGGACGTTACTGCATTACAAGAAACAAGATGGCTAGGGGAAGGGATATTACGTGAGAAGAAATCAGTAATCTTTTATGGAGGTTCTGAAGAAAATGGTAAGCATGAACATGGAACGGGATTTGTGGTGAGTGAGCGTGTGATAGGGTTAGTGAAGGCATTCAGTGCAGTCAGCAACAGGATATTGTGTCTAACTATTAGACATAGGTATGGCGACCTCACTCTTGTGAATGCATAAGCACCAACAAACGTAAGTGATGAAGAGGAGAAGAGTGAAATCTATGAAGAACTGGAAAGAACAGTGTAGAGCATTGGGAGACTTCAATGCCAAAGTGGGACAAGAAGAGATGTATAGACCAACAATTGGAAAAGAGAGTTTAATGCGAAACCAAATGAAAATGGCCTGCTGTAAATCAGTTTTGCGTTAAGTCTGTGAGCTCAACATCTTTGCCCCACAAAAAGACCCACAAAGGCACCTGGATTTCCGTAGATGGTAGCACCGTCCGTGAGATAGATCATCTACTGATAGATGAGGCCACTTCCTAGTCGTAGCCAAATTACGGTTACAGCTGTGCTACAAAATGAAAAAGAAAACATGGCCAAAAGACAGTTTGATATTGAGAAGCTTAAGGATCCAGAGATATGACTTCAGTATAACATTAAAGTGCGTAAAAGTTTGAAGTATTGGCATCAAACCACGCTGATGAAATAAGTGGTAGCAAGCGATGGGAAGAAATAAGAACCTCTGTAACTGAAGCAGCTTAAGAAATTCTAGGATAGAAAAAGGTAACAATTAAGAAGAAATGGTTCAGTGAAACTTGTGAACAAGCTGTGAAGGCCAGGAAGAGAGCAATGGCGGTGCGCATGCTGGACAGACAACGTGCAGAACAACAGGAAGCACTCAAGACCGTAACAAGAGAAACAAATGGGATCATGAAAACAGAAAAAAGAAAGGTCATGAACAATATGACTGATGAAATCAAAAAGGAAAATACAATATCTGACAGCAGGTAAACGTTGCAGATGTTGAAGCATGTGAGGAATGGTCACAGAATCGTAGCTTTAGTTATTAATGATGAGGATGGAAATGTGCTAACAGACAAGAAAAAATTCTGAATATTTTGAAGAGTTATTAAATGCTGAAGATCCATAGAGTGTCTTTCCACATGAGAGTAATACAGAGGATGAAGGAGAAGCCGCAAAAATTCAAGTGACTTAACAAGATATAGAAAGAGCAATGAGTAGACTAAAGAATAATAAGGCACCAGGAGAAGATAGGATGAAGGCAGGAGAAACACTTCAGAAAGAGCTATACAATCTCATAAAAGAAATATGGGAAAAAGAGGAAATCCCAGAAGAGTGGAAATCAGCCGTCATTATCCCACTGCATAAAAAGAACAGGAATACGAGTTGCAACAACTACAGAGACATTTCTCTGCTAAGTGTACCTTATAAAGTTCTGCCTTTAATAATACTTGAAAAACTTAGACCATTTGCAAAAAATATCGTAGGAGAGTACGAGGTAATGCTTCCAGGAAGGACGATCGACCATCGATCAAATTTTCACCATGAGGCAAATCTGGGAAAAGTGCTAAGAATTCAACCATAGGTTTCTGGTGGCGTTCGTGGACTTATGAAAGGCCTATGACAGTATCCACAGATTAAGTATGTACAACATCCCGAGAGAGCTTGGTACACCAATGAAGTTAATAAATATGGTCAAGGTGCGCACAGCGGAGACAAAAGTCAGTGTCAAATACTAAGGGTAGATGTCCAAGGAATTCCATATCAGAACGGGTGTGAGACAAGGTGATGTTATTTCACGACTGATATTTAATCTGGTGCTAGAGAAAGTAATCCGATAAATGAAAAGAGAAAACGAAGGGATGACGCTAAATGGTAGGACAGAATTATTGGGTTACGCAGACGACATAGCAGAGGAAGAGCTGGCAGAATCTCTAGATGACCTTGCGCAAAATGCATGTAAGATCGGGTTATGGGTCAATGCGGAAAAGACTGAGGTAATGGAGGTATCAAGAGAAGCCCCAAATGACATCCCATTACAGATAGGAATATGGAAATTTGCTAAAGTGGAAAATTTTAAATACCTTTGTACACGGTTCAACAAGCGAAATAATTAAAACAGGAAACAAACCAACGTATTGTGAATAGGTCTAAAACTTATTTCAGTCTAAAACAGATAATGCCATCCAAGAATCTGACCATGATAGTGCCAGTATTGTTGTATGGGGCTGAATCGCTAACCACAACAAAGAAGGATTAAGAAAACTTGTTGGTCTAAAGAAAAATTGTGAGAAGGATCTTTCGGTCTGTCCAGCATGGGAGCTCGTGGAGACGTAGAAAAAAACGAGAATTATATGAGCTGATGAGACAACCGAACATCGTTAAAAAACTGAAAGCGCGGAGAATAAGCTTGGCGGGCCACATTGCTAGTCCAGCCACCCCTCTGGCAAAAGCCGTAATATGAGAAAACCTGATGGTACCCGTCCTAAACGGAAGACCCAGGAAGCCATGGGAGGATGAGCTACAGAAAGAGTCCGTGACAACTGGATCCAAAGTGCACAAGATTGCCATCTGTGGAGGAGCATTGTGAGGTCGGCGCTTGATCTACAGGGTCCACGATCGCCGATTTCATTATGATGTTCGTATGTTGCACCCAGCATTCAAATGTCCATCACGAAAAGACTTTGCTACAGGCAGAGGCTTCGATTTTTTATTTTATTTTATTTTTTTTCACAATCTGCACACACCTACCCCACCGGCAAACAATTCAACGTGAGAATGAAACAAACTAGAACCTGTAATTGGCGTTGACTAGTAACAAGTATGCCCAGAGCAATTTGAAATGAATTAGTTGAACACTTCCGTAATTCACCGTGAAACTAACGTGTGTCGTCCTGCTCCCCGTTTCTAGCTTATTGCCTGGGTACTTTGTTGCGAAGTAATGTATGAGCGCGCACACATGTATATGTGTGTTGGTGGGTAGGTAGGTGGATGGGTGAGAGGGAGAAGCTGCTTGCTACTTGCATTCTTTTCTAATAAATGGAAACACAGCCTGAACACAATTTCACTACCGGTTTCGATCTGCCATGTAGATCATCTTCAGGTCTGGTGCAGTTCGCAATAGTAGTAAAAATTTGTTTTTTTGTCTGTTACAGCAACTGACAAAAAGGCATTTTTTTCTGTCTCTTATCTGAGGAACGTACATGGCAAGACACAAGAATCAGCTTCACAAGTGTGAAGAAAGCTTCAAGCTCTAGCCTCGTGTACAAGTGCAAGGTAGCTAATTGTGTCATTCGATAGATTCCTCGTTCACTTCCAGGTTTAGTAAGATAATACTCATACAATAGGCAACTCACTATTCTATAAAACTCAGGGGGAAGATACGAGGCGTGTTTTTTTTTTTTTTTTTTTTTTTAAGTAAGTACCGTTTTGAACTTAAAAAAGACGTGCTAAGATATCCCAATAACGTTATTTTTACATGAAAGCCTGTGCCTTAATCGAGTCATTGACGCCATTACAGTCTGATTCTTCCCTGTTTACGTTGTGTACTGAGTGTTTAAGATGCCTCCGGTAATCGTGAGTCCCGCCGACTGTGAAGCACGGGCTGTTATACGATTTCTTAGTGCTAATGGCCTAAAAGCGATCGATGTTCATTGTGAGATCTGTGCAGTTTACGGAGAAAACATTATGAGTGATGGCATGGCAAGAAAGTGGGTGAGAGCATTAAAAGATGGCCGCACAAATGTGCATGATGAACAACGGAGTGGGCGTCCTTCGGTCGTTAATGAAAGTTTGGTGCAAGAAGTGGACAATAATGTGAAAGAAAACAGACGCTTTACGATTTCCTCCTTGCGGGATGACTTTCCTAATGTTTCTCGTAGTGTTTTCTATGGCATTGTGACCGAGCACTTGAATTTCCGAAAATTGTGCGCACGTTGGGTACCGAAAATGTTGACGGATGTACACAAAACCAAAGGTTGACCGATACCACAACGACGGTGATTATTTCTTAAGCCAAATTGTTACGGGCGATGAAACATTGGTGGCCTTCGTCGCACCAGAATCAAAGCAACAGTCCATGGAAGTCGAACAAGGGCATCGTTTTGCTGCAAGACAATGCCCGTCCGCATGCGGCGAATCAGACCAAAGATCTCATCAAATCTTTTCGATGGGAAACTCCAGATCATCCTCCGTACAGCCCCGATCTAGCGCCCAGTGACTGTCATCTGTTCCTGCACTTTAAGAAACACCTGGGCGGTCATCGTCTTCAAGACGACGACGAAGTCAAAACAGTGGTGATGCAGTTGTTAAAAAGTCAGGCGGCGACTGCTATGAGGAGGGTATTCAAAAACGGGTACAATGTTATGACAAGTGCCTCAATATTGGCGGAAATTATGTAGAAAAGTAGATTAAGGTACAGGCTTTCATGTAAAAATAAAATTATTGAGATATCTTAGCACATCTTTTTTTTAATTTCAAAACGGTACTTACTTAAAAAACACGCCTCGTACAATTTTTAATAAAATTTTGCTATTCTTTTGCGGTTTGTGTTAACTCTCGACGATTTTACAGCAGGTAACGTTGCTCGTAACTCAAATGCTCTAATGGCACGATAATGATCTACGATAACAAGTGGAGTGGCACTTTTATCTTCAAGCACACTCGCTACAGTAGTCCCGCCAGCGGTCATTGACCGCGGGAGGGCGCAGGCGGCCTCCTCGCACGGGCCGATATCAGCAGTATCGGGACGATCATCTGTGACGAGGACGGCGGATGAGATAACCGTGGCGGCGTCCTCGCACTTCCCCTTCCCTGTCACAGCGGCAGCGCCGTCCCTCACATCGCTCCTAGCGGCTAACGTCCGAGTCGCAGGCTGCACTGCTGGCGGTGAACTCGTGTTTATAAAAGGCTGACACCGGTGACAGGGGGCAGGTAGGTGCCGACTCTGCAGTCGGCGTGCAAGCGAGCGAGCGTACGTGGGTAGCACAGCCTTCCCAGTCCGTAGCATGGCCGATGCGGAACAGCAGCTGCCGCAGCAACAAGTGCCCGGGGAAGGGCAAGAGGAGGAGGAGGTGGACCAGCCGCTTCCTGCTATCGACGAACCCTTCCTCCAGGGTGTGCTGCGGAGCCACCTCCGGGACGACGGACTCGTCGTGGACAAAGTCGATGTCGGTCCGGGCAGTGGACCCGGGGACAACTACATGAGCACTGTGTACAGTGCCGTAGTGCGTGGCAAGACGGGACGACTAGAGGGTGAGTGGCCGAACGCAGCGACGCGCCTGTCGATCGCATGGGCTGTGTGTGTGTGTTTGCAGACGCATTGCCTATAGATTTGCTCTGTGTTACACTTACGCAAATAAGACACCAAATGGTGGGCGGAAGTCCGAAATGCTCATTGCTGTGCACATTTAGCTAACAAAAACATGTGCATTAATAATATTATGTGGTTGTCCCCAGCCATTTACATACAGCTACAGTCAAGGATAAATAAGAGCCAATATAGATCACAGTGTTGCTCGTGCGGAACTGTCAAAGATCCTGACTGTACCTCTTGCCAAACAGTCGTAGCTTACGTGTCCCATTTACAGGCTAAGTTTGTCCCATTTGCAGGCTAAGTTCAAAATGGCTCTGAGCACTAAGGGACTTAACATCTATGGTGATCAGTCCCCTAGAACTTAGAACTACTTAAACCTAACTAACCTAAGGACATCACGCAACACCCAGTCATCACGAGGCAGAGAAAATCCCTGACACCGCCGGGAATCGAACCACAGTCTAAGCGAAAGACAAAATTCAGTAAAAGTACAAAACTGTCAAAGTTGCACCGAAGTTTGTTTTCATTTAAATAGCGACCAGTTTCGGACTTAAGTCCATTGTCAACCCATCTACATAAGTCCTACAGTAACACCATGATGTATGTACGATGCGCACATTGCTTCTATGAGTGGCTAGGTGCAACGCACCGATAGACTGTGGTGTTTAAACAGTACGTTGCACTTAGCCTTCGCAAAAGCAATGTGCCAGCGTGCTCACATTGCCTTATGGTAAGACTAATTTGGATGGCTTTATAATGGACATAAGTCCGGAACTGGTCGCAATTTAAAGAAAAATGAATTTCTGTACTACTTTGACGGTTTTGTAACTGCCTGTTTACATCCAGCATACTGGAAGTGAGTGAAAGCAAAATTATTCTCGAGGAACCGTGCAAGGAAGTTGTTTCTGTTTAAACACCAAACCTGACAGCAACAGTCCCCTCTTAGCTGTACGTTTTTGCGCTTCCGCGTTACTCGTGCCTCTCGTGTGTCAGGCGCTATCTGCAAACTAGCTCCACCACATTCTCATGTAACACGTAGTTTGACGTCAGCTAACCTATGCAGGCTGAAGCGGGTCAGAATAGTATCGAAACAGGTCTGACGGTGGCTAACAGCACTTAAACCCGACCGTAAAAAGTTGTTATAGCCATAAAGAGTGGCAATTTTGTTAGACTGCTGCAGACAGTCCTCCTTTATTTCGCCTTAAAACATCGAGCATGTCAAACACTGCTTTCCATTCATTCACTTTCTCGTAAATACAGTGAACGACCTGACTTCTATAGGCTAAAAAACAGTTTTTTACCTGCACGGGAGTTGTCGTGCATTTGCAATAGCAGCATGACAAGAAATTGTCAACGGTTCACAGATAGAGGGTCAGAAACCGCTCTCTTGCCGACAGTGTTTCCGACATTTTCATTTCTCGTTATCAGGTATCAAACAGTATCAGTTAAAGTGATAATCAATTGATTACATTCCGTTTTTCTATCGCCTCGAGACTGAATATTTCTCCGTGCATGGGAACGCATGACGTAGTGCAACTGACATTGTTTGTCGTGCCAAGACTGCACTTAGAACGATAGTGCGTTTCCTGCGGAAGCCAAAGTTATAGATTAAATTACCGCTAGCGTACACACTTATTATCGCAGGCGTCTTCTCTGTAACATCTCATGAGCGTATGTGTTAATATGAAATGCCTGAAACTATGGAACTCGCCTGCCTCGTCTGTTTTAATAGCATCGACCAAGTACGGTCTAAAACTGTACATCCGATTTTATCAATGGAGAGGAATATACCCACAGATATTTTGTAATGAATTTGTGTGTACTGAGTGCCGTAAACTAGAAGTTAGATTTTTATGCGACAGCTGTAACAGAATAAACAAGTGTCTTACCCTAAATCTACTCGGACGAAGATTATTGTTGCCAGTACGGGCCTGCTGGGAATGCAATACCATCATAAACGAACATCCTAAGGGTATGTTGTTATACGTACTAAATAAACATACCTAAAACGCGGGATACTGAGCATTATTTGTCACAGAGACTAAAGTATCAGTCTTCTTACTCTGGTAATCCGGAAAGTATAACTTGTCACCGAACGGGGTGCCATTTACGTTATAATGAAGTACGGTAGTATCATTCCTTTTCCTACTGAACATCATGATATTTGCATAATTGTATATTATCTTCAATTTAAGATCTGATAAGCCATAATGTTTGTACAGACTGATGTGTACGGAATCGTAAACAATCTTGTACTTCGCATGTTAAAAGCAGGGCGTGGCAAATGGTAATATGTATGTGGACTATCGTAATTCTTTGGTCGTCGCAGAACGATTTTGTAAAAAAATTTCTGGCTTATTGCTGACTAATAAAGTCTGATTGTCATGTCCTTTTCTTACAAAGTTTCTTTTCATGAAAATTTTACTAACGACATTGTAAACGCTTAGGCGGCTGGAATTTGTAGAGAAAATTAGTGATCAGTTCCAGGGGTGACCGTATCAGAAATTCTGTAACACAACACTGAAACACCGGCGATTTCGGTTTTCGTTCCAGTTTGGGTGGAATTTCAGCAATGTACTTATTACAACAGCTACCAGAAATGTCTCTTTTTGACAGGAGTGGCTTTACAGCACGGCCACACACAACTTACAGAAACGTTGTCTATGATGTTGTCTATGATGTTGTCTATGCAAGTGAACCTTCTTCCGTCTTTTTTCTGAATCTAAAATTAAATCTGTTTAAGTAAATCGGAAACTTGATATGTTATGTTTAACAAGTAGCAGAGTGTTGCATAACCATGTGGTTAAGACTCAAGCTAATAATTGTTACTAGACATACAATGATATAGAATGTTCAACCATATTGTCTTCTGAACAGAGAATAACGTTCCTCTGTTTTTACAGTATAGGTTGCGACTTTTAAACTTCACTCACGGCCGTGTTATGGAAAAAAATTGAAAATATTTTAAGAAACAAAAAATTAAAGCTTTGGCAGACGTAACATTTGATGGAAACTCTTTTTAATCTGCATCGTATTTCATAACTTAGAAGTCTGGAAACTGGGCAGAGGTTACCGGCTCTGCGTAACCTTTAGCATTTCACTGCTTTCATTTTAATAAAATTGTTTAGCCAGTTGCATATGATTTCAGAGTATCGCAGTTAGTGCGTCGAATGAGCTGTAAATCGTTCCACACCTCTGGGTCTACAGTAGCCGCGAGCATTGTTGTTTGTGCGATGGATCTGATTAGTTATTTCATAGCAGGCAACCCCAAATCAGCTGAACTAGGAGTACTTTCAACGTAAATTCTATTCGCCATAAAGAAACTAATGAAAAGTAATAGTTATTGAGTATGAAAATTTTGTGAATAAGACTTTTCCGCTACCTATTCTTTAATAACGTGTACCTTAGAAATATGTACATATGCGGGAGAAAATGTCGTAAAACTTTCCACTTAAACAAGATTGTGTTAGTGTCCATACCATACATACTGGAATTCAGGAAAGAAAAAGCAGCTCTGAAACTTTGTTTTAAGCGAGGAAAAGCGACGGTACGGTAGTATTACGAATTAATTCTTCCTATAACTCCTCATTCACTTTGGCAACTAAGATTTTTCATATAAACTTTGTCGTGGCAATACGACAATAACAGCGGAGTCATACAGTGTCTATATACTTGTATTCTAAAAATCGAGTAATTGAAATCGAACGAAGACTAAATCTCGAGCTTTTCATTTGATAGTCTCATACACCGACCCATAAGTGTGTGGTCCTGCTTAGCTACTTTTAATGGTTTCTTAAACGAAATTTCAGCATCATCCATAGGATCTGACAATGCAGCCAGAAATTATTTAGACAAAGATCAAAGTAAAAAAAGAATGTATATGTAATGAGTACTGGGCACCATGATTACATACAAAGTTTTTTTTTAGTATGTGTTGGATTACAGTAAAGTTTAAATAGGTTGAGGCACTGGTCTGAGAAATCTTCTTAATTAGTCGTCTTATAAATATATATACATTCTTTTCAAGAACTATTTTACGATCCGGTTCTTGTTATATAACATGGGACGCGAAAAGTTTCATTCTCATTTCAATCTTTATTTGCTAGAATTTTCTTTAGAGAAGGAACTACAATTTGTCGTATGCTCTATCTATTTCAGCAAAATTCTTACTTAAGGCTCCTCCCGCAGTGCTTAATTTTGGCACAAAAGAAATATACTCTAATAATTATGTACTGTCTAGTAAAACTAATCAGTTATTGAACGTTATCCTAGATTTCTGACTGAAGAAATCACTCAAGCAATAATATGTGACGATTTATTAAAGATATTTCTGTGTAATTATACTATACTTGCTAAGGATCAATCACATGTTTTCTTGTAATCGTTGCATCGAAAGACTAGATATTTACAGTAGATGCTAGTTTCACCTAAATTTCATGCTGAGAATTTTCCAGCAGTTAGACTGAAGATAAGAAGGAAAAACAGCGCACTATATTTGAAACAATAAAGTTTATTCACAGGAACCTGTCATTTCACTGCGTCTGTGAAAGTGTGAGAACGGCATCCACGGCTACAAACCAAACCAAACCAAAAGAAATAAAAAAAATCATTACCACGAGAACGAATCATTGAAACCTAAATAGAAAGACCCAACGCTCCCTCACAAACAGAAAAAACTAAAAACCAGGAAAAAATAATCGTAATAAAATTCAATAAGAAAAATAATACTTAGTAAGAACGATATACTCCAATCTTAAGAGAACCATCAATAAGTGTTTACGTTTAGAAGAAAAAAATGTAAACACCAGCATAAAATAATCACTGTTAATTTCTCTCCACTGAACAGCATTGTGGAGAAAGAGGTACCTTTCCCAGTTTCCCTCAATGCCATTTGCAAGCCCAGAAAGATACAAAGTAGTGACATCCTATGCGAAACAAGTCTCCTAAAGGCGACTTTACGCATGTTATGAAGGATTCAGGTCCGGCTAACATGTAAGTCATCGCATATGGTCGATGTCCTTCCTCTCTAGTGCTCTAACCGGCCGATGTGGCCGTGCGGTTCTAGGCGCTTCAGTGTGGAACCGCGTGACCTCAACGGTCGCAGGTTCGAATCTTGCCTCGGGCATGGATGTGTGTGATGTCCTTAGGTTAGTTAGGTTTAAGTAGTTCTAAGTTCTAGGGGACTGATGACCACAGATGTTAAGTCCAATAGTGCTCAGAGCCATTTGAACCATCTAGTGCTCTAGCCACGCAAGCCGCGTGTTATCGTTCATGTAAATTGGCAAATTTCATTGAAGCCTAGGGAAACCGAATCTGTCGGCTAACTGAGGAGGTACAGCAATCGACCTCGCCAAAAATACAAATAATAGAGAGATCACTATTGCACGATCACGTAATTGTCATATTGCAATAGCTCTGTGCGATGAAAAGTGTGCTGCACCCTTAGCTAAGCAAAATCGCCCGTTATAATTAACCACGATTCAGCTGAAATCATTCTGGCTTGTTGACGCTGGTATCGATCATTATTGCCATCAAAATACTATTCTGGCAGGTAATGCGGACAGTCGTGATTCTTTGATGACCGCCAATCCGACCGATAGTCCAGTTAAAGTGAATAACAGTGGACGCCTTGTAGCCATTCATCTAAGAGATCATTCACAGTACGCCGGAATATCGCACAAGAACTGCCGCTTCTCACAATCTCCTGCAGCAGACACTACTGATAATTCTACTAAGATAGCGTTCCCAAGTGTGCCGTTAAGGAAAGTTCACTTGTCACTACTCACCACAAGTAATTTCATGTAAATATAAGTTCTGACGCTATGCAGAACGCAAAAATCTCTTCGTCAAGAAAATTAACAGTAAATTCTTCTTATTTGCTGGTGATACAAATAGTACAAATACAATTTTCAAACTATGTTATGCGTCATGTTTGGAGATACATATAAATTTAGAATAAAATGTAGCTCAAGGGAAAGTGTACACATTTTCATATGTCGCCCAAAAAATTATACTCTAGGGAACAGGTATCCTGTGAGTGGAGAGACTGAGTTGCCCATCTCAAAATAAGCGATAAGTGTGGATCTTTAACGTAGCGCCGGCCACGGTGGCCGAGCGGTTCTAGGCGCTCAGTCCGGAACCGCGCGACTGCTACGGTCGCAGGTTCGAATCCTGCCTCGGGCATGGATGTGTGTGTTGTCCATAGGTTAGGTAGATTTAAGTAGTTCTAAGTTCTAGGGGACTGATGACCTCAGATGTTAAGTCCCATAGTACTCAGAGCCATTTGAACCATTAACGTAGCACGTAGTTTGTCATGCATGATCTTCCTGAACTGTCTTTCTGTTTTCTGTCATTACAACATGCAGAAGAAAATTCTACTATATTTCATGCTCTTTCCGTTTTTCTGCTGTTAACCCTCTGTGCTCATAAAGACCGTTATCGAAAATGTATTCAAAACGACTGAGAGAAGTGCACTAAAAAAGAATACCGGACCTCAATATTTACGTGCACAGAGGGTTAAATCCGCTGAAGTTTTCTCTAAAATTATGCCGGTTAGTCAGTACACGACTTTGTACACTTCGAAGAATTTTCCATTTATTGGACCGAAAGCAATTCCATATGCTAACCAACGTGTGTTGATTAAGACAGATTTGCAGCAGCCAGGAGGTACTTGACGTACCAGATTTGTTTTAGAAAATTTCATGTTCTCTCAGAAGGTTCAAACTGTTTGCAAGTGAGTAGCACATGTTTAATGGACTACTAGAAAATGACACATTTAACAGCTGCCATGAATTTGCCTGAAGCTGATCTTTTGTGTTAGCCCACGTGCTGTTCCTTGTTTCCCGACTCAACAAGCGACTTGCGTAATAATTATGGCTGTTCCTTCCTGGTTTCACAACTTTGGAGCACCAAATCATAAGGATACATATGTTAGTCCCACATATCTCTTCCAGGGTGACGTGGGTGAGCACCTGAGAATTATTACTGCACCTATGAAAGAGAGTAACGTGATGCTGGCGCGATCACCAATATACGTTGAGGAGTCCTATTCTCACAGCCACCAACAAATTGACTGTGTAGTTTCTTTGAAGCACCTGTTTTCCTTTACTCTTTGTAATTGATTTCGCAACCATTTAGTTACAAGCCAGAGGTTCATGTTCGTGCTACTGACAGAATTGTCTTCGGCCTCAGGTCCGCTTCACTGTAGGAGCAAATGAAAATATTTCTTTTCAAAGATGCGTTATCGATAGAAAATCTTAGTAAAGTTTGAAATACTGGCTGTCAGAATAACAAACTCCACGACAAAAAAATTCAAAAACGTAATTTCGAACCGATTGTCTGAAAATTTCTAACTGATCCCGGTTTCGCAGTTAATGTGTATCATAAAAATTTCCTATATTAAATCATAACACACACACTACAACAGCAGTAGGATGAAAATGGTATATGAAATATTATAATAATAATAATTATTATTATTATTATTATTATTGTAGTAAACATGACAAATGACTACTACACTGGATCATTTTACCACTAGTCGAGCACTGTGTGATGCTTCGCTGGATAATTCGTACAGAACCCAGTAAGTCGGCTTTTTGTAGTTGTCAGATGTGTATTTTATCAGTGTCAACGCATTGCAAGTATCCATTAACATTTTTAGCAGTGTTTCCAGTGTGCCGAGAACCAATGGGAGCACTTTCATTGGTTTACACCAGCATCTCTGTTGTTCGATTTTTCAAGTCCCGTACCTGAAATTTTTGAAGCTATTTCTCGTGGACTCTGCTGCTACCTGGGATGTCAATGTCAGTGATCTACATTTCCTTATTGCATAAAGTTATGATGTCAGCTGTATTGTGTTCCAGAATTCGCTCTATCTAAATTCGGATGTATCTTCTCCGTGTTACCTAAATAATCCTTTACTGTTCGAAGAAAACTGATAACAGATGCAAAGTGTCATTTCCCGTATGACACATACTTTCACCTCAAAACTGGTTTTCTAAATCCGGTAAAATGTTAACGTTGTGTGTCCTCATTGAATATTCTAGTCGTTCACTTAACTATAACGTCCAGGCGTTCGAAGACAACTGCATAGCTTAAGAATAGAACTGCGTATGGTGTTATATCGCTATTTTGAGTAGAGTTTACCATTTTCTCGAGTAGCTCACTTGGTGGCGGGCATTTTCCTCTCTGGTATACAGTTGACCGTGTCACGTTTAACTTACAGTGTAATCTTGAAAAATAAAATGTTTTTCAAACACGGATGGAGTTAACACTGAAAACGTTGCTACGTTTAGTCCACTGCATCAAATAATACGCCATTCAGCGGAATTCCAGAAGACTTTCACTAAAATTTGTGATTGTATCTATGGTATGTTGCTTAGAGAATACCTATTAGCGACTTATTGTTTCATCACTAGAAGAACTGCCTCTAGTACGCTCTATAGCGTAACTATAGGAGGACGAGAGAATTAAAGGGAATGGCATAAAATTCCAGTATAAAGCATCCACTTTAGTTTGCCACAGATATCATGTGCGCTCTATAAAATGAATCGTGTATCTCATCAAATGCTACTCTCGCAAAATACATAAATGGCAAAGATTTCAAAAGTTTCGCGAAGCTATTCCGTGAGCTGTACAACGTAAGACAGAAAAATGTGGACTAGAAAGATGTTACGTTTCATCTGCTAAAGAAACACTGATAAAAATAATTATTTTCAGAAATCCACCGTAATCCCATTGTAACGATTCTGAGGATTCGTGACTGTCGAAACCTTTTAGTATTTCCATATTTGGTACGCGAAAAAGAGACACGCAACGTTTAACATCCGAGAGTTCGAAGTACTTGGTGTCAGTCAGATGCGTAGACTAAGCGGAGGTAGTTAGCGAACGACCCAACAAATTAATTCGTCTTTGTCTCCTGCCGTGGCATCGATCCACATGAAGCATAATTTGTCATTAATTCACCTGAATAGTCCTAAAACCCTTCCTGTTATTAACAAAAAACATAGTATTGATAAGTGATACGCCGCGCGCACACACACCGGGCTTTTTCCAGAGTAAAGTATGTCTCTAAGCACTTATTGTTAATAGTTGATATTCTTAATTGCTGAAGGAACATTAGAAACACAGACAGAATAGACAGAAAGGACAAGTTCAAGATCCTGCTTTTAGAATCCAGTAGGCATTCTAATTGCTCATCAAAAATGATTGATTCATCTACTGAAGGAAACATCGGCTTATCGTAGACAGATATGTGCCGTAAATCTCTGATTTTTCCAAAAAATTATCAATGGTACTCGTTACCAAGGTCTATCTCGTTATACTGCTGCAATGAAGGACAAGCTACATCACAATATTTGATCTGTG
The DNA here is from genome assembly GCF_021461395.2 of Schistocerca americana. NCBI lineage: Eukaryota > Metazoa > Arthropoda > Insecta > Orthoptera > Acrididae > Schistocerca > Schistocerca americana. Next base: position 955,509,541 of record NC_060119.1, on the reverse strand, counting down.
GATGCATTTTGATGTAATCCCTAGCAGATATTTATTCCTATTTTTATAGTACTTAACAAGACTATACTTTTTTAGGATGTATTATGTTTTTTTCTCACTTTGGTACTCTACCCAGTGCTCAGACCGCAAATAGAAATGTCGAAAATGAAATGAAACGTGGTCTCATTGTTAAATTCGTATTTCTATAGAAGTACAGTAAAATACGTGAGATTTCTACCGTGATTAATTAAATGAGAGATGGTTTTCGGTCTCAAAAAAAAAAATGGTACAGACTAAAAATGGCTCTATAATGCGGAAAGCAGTTTTTGAACAAATGGTTCAAATGGCTCTCAGCACTATGGGACTTAACATCTGAGGTCATCAGTACCCTAGAACTTAGAACTACTTAAACCTAACTAACCTAAGGACATCACACACATCCATGCCCGAGGCAGGATTCGAACCTGCGGCCGTAGCAGTCACGCGGTTCCGGACTGAAGCGCCTAGAACCGCTCGGCCACAGCGGCCGGTAGGTTTTAAATAAATAACTGCTTTTCACAACTTGCAGTCGATTTTAGGCGATCATGTTTCTGCACAGATGGAAATCAGCTAACGTGGCTTAACTGGCATGTTTTATTTGTAAACTAACTCTTATATACCGGTAAAATTAATTACTAAAGACATTGCATATCAACTACTTCGCAACAAAATTGTTCCCTGCACTAAGCGTACACAGCAGCGGATAAACGTTGTTGCGAGGTAGGAGCGGCAGCACCGCTTTGGCTGCGTTAACGCTGCCTCCGACGTGCTTTGGACGCAGCGTAAGCCGATACATCACTTTAATATGTTAATGCGGCCAAGCCTTGAAGAAAATGCGGCGGGAGGTCTCACGCTGTCTCTGCCACGTGTATCCGTTTCGCAATGTTATGGTACGTGCCGACACGTCCGCACTACGTGGACTGAAAAGCGTTATTATTCTCTCTCTCTCTCTCTCTCCCTCTCAATACAGTAAAATGCCAACAATATTTTTGTAAAAGTAGTGGATTCCACATTATTGTTCTCTCTACAGAGAGAGGCACCTTGTTTCCTTATCAAACACATTAACCCAAACAATATTTTGTGCAAGGTGTGACCTTATATCGTATACTTGAGGCTTCTTCCTCCACTGACAGTCTACATCGTGTTGCGCCACCACTGCAACTACATTAGTAGTGGTCATTGTGGTCATTAACATAATCCATTCGAGTAGAGCCCCAGAGAAGATCTTTACACTGATATGACAACAAGTATCAGTGATATTTAGTGATGCGTCATGAAAGTTTTTCATTCCCCAGATGAATTCTCAAGTGGACAACACTTCACTTAGCTGCTTCCATAGGCTTACCTCTATGGAACTCATCGTTTTTACTCAATTGGCGTCATTTAACTTTCTAACTTTAGATGTATGTAATGACGTGTCTAACGACATGGCTATAAATAATCTAACCACAGAGAAAAAAGCATTTAAAGTCTGTCGGTAGCGTCCCATGTAGCGAGAACTGACTTCGACACCGATAAGTGAATACATTTTATTGCCCTGTTACTGACTTCATAGTGAGATGGTTCGATAGTTGGAAGTGTTGCATGTTGTTTATTCCCTTGGTGTGTACCACAGCTGGCTAATGCAAGCTTTTCTTGGAGTAAGAAAGGCTCTTCGTGGACACCAAGTGCATGGTACGTATCAGTCGAAGTTGACCTGATCTGCTCAGTAAGCTTAAAGTACCCATATCATATGATGGAAGACTATCTGAAATTGTCACCTTAAAAAAAATAGTTGAACAGCAGCTGCATCTTCACTTGAGGAAAGTGTTTAAGACAAGACAGACTGGCTAGAATCCACAATAGGCCAATATCTCATAACATCAACGTCGAAACGAGTCATAGATCTAAAGATCTACTACTGCGGCTGAAAATTGTAATAAGCCTGTTCTAAACTTCTAATATTTTAATTGTAATAATATTTAAGCAGAGGAAGCAGAAAGCGGACGATACTACCATACTAATAATCCAACGGGTTCATATGTTTAAAAACACCTAAAAGGCGATTTAATATCCTAAAAGACTCATTGTAAACAACTAACAAGCCACCTCTAAGTCGTAGTTAATATGCGATAAGCACGTCTCTGAGCGTAGCGTTGGACGCTTTTGGATAGGCCCTTCTGCCTCGTTTGCTTTTAAAAAGATCTCTGCTACCGAAAAGCAATGAGCATCAGATTTATTCGGAAATGTCCGTGTCCCGTCCTCACATATTCATACATTGTCTTATGCTAAATTCCTCTTATAAGCACCTCAGACATGTAGAGAACACCGAATAGCAACTGGTGTGAAGAGGTACGTAGCCAGAACATGCGCCGATTGTACAACAAACAATTTAATCGATCCCAGCGTTAACGTGATAGGAAGCGTCAGAGGACCAAGAAAATCTTTCCAGAATGAAATCAGCCGAGTGTGCGCTGATATGAAACTCCCAGACTGATTAAAACTGTGTGCCGGACCGAGGCTCGAACTCGGGGCCTAGCCTTTCGCGGGCAAGTGCTCTACCAACCAACAAGCCATTCTTAGGTAGCACAGTTGGTAGGGCACTTTCCCGCGAAAGGCAAAGGCCTCAAATTCGAGTCTTGATCCGGCACACAGTTTTTAATCTTCCTAGAAGTTTTAAGAAACAATGTGTAGAATTACAGTTTCCATGTAGATTTCAGGAGTGAGCTTGTTACTACATTAGTTCAATGTACAGATGTACTAACTACGCGAGACACTGCGGTTGCCGGCCGAAGTGGCCGTGCGGTTAAAGGCGCTGCAGTCTGGAACCGCAAGACCGCTACGGTCGCAGGTTCGAATCCTGCCTCGGGCACGGATGTTTGTGATGTCCTTAGGTTAGTTAGGTTTAACTAGTTCTAAGTTCTAGGGGACTAATGACCTCAGCAGTTGAGTCCCATAGTGCTCAGAGCCATTTGAACCATTTGCACACTGCGGTTATTTTGCCCATAGCACTTCACGCGTGGAGCGTTGCGTGTCCGTTCAAATAATTGTTTACCAATGACATATACGCCCGTTAAAGATATATAATGCAAATTAAGAAGTACCGTGTGTTCATGACACAAAACTATTCTGTGATACGAATAAAACATAATCGTTTCTGGATGACATTTTATTTTCAGGTTTCTACAGACTCAGAAACAGAAAATGTGAAATTAGGAAGGGCTTATATACAGATACTAAATAAGCGGCTAGTTAAACAAAAACAAATGTATAGCATTTTTCCACGATCCAATCCATTTGCTTAAATTTTCCTCCCGTGTAATCGATGATGAATTCTATTATTGTACTTAACATAACCATCATAAAATTTATAAGGAAAACGGTAGCTATCGTTTACAGTGGGGAGCGTCTGAAATGCTACGAGGCCTCTATTACCCCAGTAATAGAAAGAGAAACAATATTGCCACACACTATTAGTTAAAACGTATTTTGTCCCACCACTCGGTCGCTCTTAAAATATGACTTAATAAAGTGTCTAAATGAAAACAGGCTCTTAAATAAAGAGGCGCATCACGAAGGAGTTATGTAAATAGGTCACAAATTGGTTTTCATACAAGTTTCGACAGAAAATGCAAATCCATAAACTTCGGCAGACGATGGATGAATGTGTTACGCTGCAGCACAATTTCACCGAGCAGCTGGCGGTGGTAGTAAAGAGGGGAGGTGTAATACCAGAGCATAAAGTATCTGCGAATTTCATGAATAGCCCGACGTGCAAATAGTGCGTAAGTGAGCACTGAGCACTGTGGACTCACCTCACCGTGCTATCACGTAGTTACGCACAGATGCCCCTCTAACTATACACATTAGAACATGGAGTATCATTAATGACTTGAGAATGTCACTACATTGTTTTTGTACGTTTGATGTTAAATGAATAATGCAGAATATCCACTGTCCCCCAAAGTGACTAATACCAATTGTGCTCGTGCACAAACGCCATAGCCCGCATCTCGTGGTCGTGCGGTAGCGTTCTCGCTTCCCACGCCCGGGTTCCCGGGTTCGATTCCCGGCGGGGTCAGGGATTTTCTCTGCCTCGTGATGGCTGGGTGTTGTGTGCTGTCCTTAGGTTAGTTAGGTTTAAGTAATTCTAAGTTCTAAGGGACTTATGACCACAGCAGTTGAGTCCCATAGTGCTCAGAGCCATTCGAACCATTTGAACAAACGCCATATTGAAATTCTGATAGCAATTCTAATTTATTAATTTAAAAGATTCGTGTTTCTTGCCACACAAAATAGCTTACTTCGATCAAAACAAAATAACATTGTATCGAGTTCTTCGTTTAGTGTGATTACATAAGCAGCTGTTACACAAGATTTGTTCTGCAAAAGCCGGCGGGAGTGGCCGAGCGGTTAAAGGCGCTACAGTCTGGGTTAGATGGCCTTGGGCAAGTACAGAAAGGGCAACAGCCTCAACGGGTGCGGGGCAAAGTCAGGACATGTGGGGACCAAGCAGCAGTCGGTATTGTAATTGTAAACTGTCGAAGCTGCGATGGTAAAGTACCGGAACTTCAAGCGCTGATAGAACGCACCGAAGCTGAAATCGTTATAGGTACAGAAAGCTGGCTGAAGCCAGAGATAAATTCTGCCGAAATTTTTACAAAGGTACAGACGACGTTTAGAAAGGATAGATTGCATGCAACCGGTGCTGGAGTGTTCCTCGCTGTTAGCAGTAGTTTATCCTGTAGTGAAGTAGAAGTGGATAGTTCCTGTGAATTATTATGGGTGGAGGTTACACTCAACAACCGAGCTAGGTTAATAATTGGCTCCTTTTACCGACCTCCCGACTCAGCAGCATTAGTGGCAGAACAACTGAGAGAAAATTTGGAATACATTTCACATAAATTTTCTCAGCATGTTATAGTCTTAGTTGGAGATTTCAATTTACCAGATATAGACTGGGACACTCAGATGTTTAGGACGGGTGGTAGGGACAGAGCATCGAGTGACATTATACTGAGTGCACTATCCGAAAATTACCTCGAGGAATTAAACAGAGAACCGACTCGTGGAGATAACATCTTGGACCTACTGATAACAAACAGACCCGAACTTTTCGACTCTGTATGTGCAGAACAGGGAATCAGTGATCACAAGGCCGTTGCAGCATCTCTGAATATGGAAGTTAATAGGAATATAAAAAAAGGGAGGAAGGTTTATCTGTTTAGCAAGAGTAATAGAAGGCAGATTTCAGACTACCTAACAGATCAAAACGAAAATTTCTGTTCCGACACTGACAATGTTGAGTGTTTATGGAAAAAGTTCAAGGCAATCGTAAAATGCGTTTTAGACAGGTACGTGCCGAGTAAAACTGTGAGGGACGGGAAAAACCCACCGTGGTACAACAACAAAGTTAGGAAACTACTGCGAAAGCAAAGAGAGTTTCACTCCAAGTTTAAACGCAGCCAAAACCTCTCAGACCAACAGAAGCTAAACGATGTCAAAGTTAGCGTAAGGAGGGCTATGCGTGAAGCGTTCATTGAATTCGAAAGTGAAATTCTATGTACCAACTTGACAGAAAATCCTAGGAAGTTCTGGTCTTACGTTAAATCAGTAAGTGGCTCGAAACAGCATATCCAGACACTACGGGATGATGATGGCATTGAAACAGAAGATGACACGCGTAAAGCTGAAATACTAAACACCTTTTTCCAAAGCTGTTTCACAGAGGAAGGCCGCACTGCAGTTCCTTCTCTAAATCCTCGCACAAACGAAAAAATGGCTGACATCGAAATAAGTGTCCAAGGAATAGAAAAGCAACTGGAATCACTCAATAGAGGAAAGTCCACTGGACCTGACGGGATACCAATTCGATTCTACACAGAGTACGCGAAAGAACTTGCCCCCCTTCTAACAGCCGTGTACCGCAAGTCTCTAGAGGAACGGAGGGTTCCAAATGATTGGAAAAGAGCACAGATAGTCCCAGTCTTCAAGAGGGGTCGTCGAGCAGATGCGCAAAACTATAGACCTATTTCTCTTACGTCGATCTCTTGTAGAATTTTAGAACATGTTTTTTGCTCGCGTATCATGTCATTTCTGGAAACCCAGAATCTACTATGTAGGAATCAACATGGATTCCGGAAACAGCGATCGTGTGAGACCCAGAAAATATTAGATACAGGCTCCCAGGTAGATGCTATTTTTCTTGACTTCCGGAAGGCGTTCGATACAGTTCCGCACTGTCGCCTGATAAACAAAGTAAGAGCCTACGGAATATCAGACCAGCTGTGTGGCTGGATTGAAGAGTTTTTAGCAAACAGAACACAGCATGTTGTTATCAATGGAGAGACGTCTACAGACGTTAAAGTAACCTCTGGCGTGCCACAGGGGAGTGTTATGGGACCATTGCTTTTCACAATATATATAAATGACTTAGTAGATAGTGTCGGAAGTTCCATGCGGCTTTTCGCGGATGATGCTGTAGTATACAGAGAAGTTGCAGCATTAGAAAATTGTAGCGAAATGCAGGAAGATCTGCAGCGGATAGGCACTTGGTGCAGGGAGTGGCAACTGACCCTTAACATAGACAAATGTAATGTATTGCGAATACATAGAAAGAAGGATCCTTTATTGTATGATTATATGATAGCGGAACAAACACTGGTAGCAGTTACTTCTGTAAAATATCTGGGAGTATGCGTGCGGAACGATTTGAAGTGAAATGATCATATAAAATTAATTGTTGGTAAGGTGGGTACCAGGTTGAGATTCATTGGGAGAGTGCTTAGAAAATGTGGTCCATCAACAAAGAAGGTGGCTTACAAAACACTCGTTCGACCTATACTTGAGTATTGTTCATCAGTGTGGGATCCGTACCAGATCGGTCTGACGGAGGAGATAGAGAAGATCCAAAGAAGAGCGGCGCGTTTCGTCACAGGGTTATTTGGTAACCGTGATAGCGTTACGGAGATGTTTAATAAACTCAAGTGGCAGACTCTGCAAGAGAGGCGCTCTGCATCGCGGTGTAGCTTGCTCGCCAGGTTTCGAGAGGGTGCGTTTCTGGATGAGGTATCGAATATATTGCTTCCCCCTACTTATACCTCACGAGGAGATCACGAATGTAAAATTAGAGAGATTAGAGCGCGCACGGAGGCTTTCAGACAGTCGTTCTTCCCGCGAACCATACGCGACTGGAACAGGAAAGGGAGGTAATGACAGTGGCACGTAAAGTGCCCTCCGCCACACACCGTTGGGTGGCTTGCGGAGTATCAATGTAGATGTAGATAGACCGCTGCGGTCGCAGGTTCGAATCCTGCCTCGGGCATGGATGTGTGTGATGCCCTTAGGTTAGTTAGTTTTAAGTAGTTCTAAGTTCTAGGGGAGTTACGACCACAGCAGTTGAGTCCCATAGTGCTCAGTCATTTGAACCACTTTGTTCTGCCAAAATGGTAGCTAAAAGGAATGCGTTCCGCATCTTCTGATGAATATGGTCGGGTTTGTTTTCCAGGAACAAGACTGCGTAACCACTTCACTGTGGGTGATTATTGGCTCTGCGGTTAACCTTCTTCCCTGAAGCTCTCACGTGACACTCTGTGCTGTTGCACGCAACGTGACGTACACGTGATTATGATTGAGTAACCACCACAGCAGAAAAATTTTGTAGCGGAATTAATGTTTATTCACCATTTTTCATTTCTGACGAGTGGCAGTTTTTCAGAGTGTTATTTTGAAATTCTGCTTTTTACTTCGGGGTGATGGTTATGCGCATGTCTTTCAAAGCAATAATATTTAACTCTAAGATTAAATTTAATGTGGTTGTACACAAATTGCTGTAACTGGAGGACTCATTATGATATTAATAGTTGTTAAGATAAGGGCTGTGATGACAACAATCAATTTTGGACTTTCTCCGCTCTCTCGTTTCGCGGCACCAGTCTTCCTTTTACGACATCCACGAGAAAGTATTTTCATTGTCCAGCACTGAATTAATCTGGCACCGTACTACTTAGATGTCTCCTACAATCTGACCCGTTGCAGTGCACGAACATTCAAGAACGGGCCACACAATTAGCCTTCTTGATAGATGTGCTATGCTTTCCGAGACGTATCCCAACAAACCGATGGCGGATATTCTATTCAATGCCGTCTGCAACGTTACCCTCGGATATTTAATCTGCGTGACAGAAGCAAGCTATTCCATTGATACAGTATTCGAACATTACAGAAATGTCACCAACGGCATCGACATAAATACACTACTGGCCATTAAAATTGCTACACCAAGAAGAAATGCAGATGACAAACGGGTATTCATTGAACAAATACACTCCTGGAAATGGAAAAAAGAACACTTTGACACCGGTGTGTCAGACCCACCATACTTGCTCCGGACACTGCGAGAGGGCTGTACAAGCAATGATCACACGCACGGCACAGCGGACACACCAGGAACCGCGGTGTTGGCCGTCGAATGGCGCTAGCTGCGCAGCATTTGTGCACCGCCGCCGTCAGTGTCAGCCAGTTTGCCGTGGCATACGGAGCTCCATCGCAGTCTTTAACACTGGTAGCATGCCGCGACAGCGTGGACGTGAACCGTATGTGCAGTTGACGGACTTTGAGCAAGGGCGTATAGTGGGCATGCGGGAGGCCGGGTGGACGTACCGCCGAATTGCTCAACACGTGGGGCGTGAGGTCTCCACAGTACATCGATGTTGTCGCCAGTGGTCGGCGGAAGGTGAACGTGCCCGTCGACCTGGGACCGGACCGCAGCGACGCACAGATGCACGCCAAGACCGTAGGATCCTACGCAGTGCCGTAGGGGACCGCACCGCCACTTCCCAGCAAATTAGGGACACTGTTGCTCCTGGGGTATCGGCGAGGACCATTCGCAACCGTCTCCATGAAGCTGGGCTACGGTCCCGCACACCGTTAGGCCGTCTTCCGCTCACGCCCCAACATCGTGCAGCCCGCCTCCAGTGGTGTCGCGACAGGCGTGAATGGAGAGACGAATGGAGATGTGTCGTCTTCAGCGATGAGAGTCGCTTCTGCCTTGGTGCCAATGATGGTCGTATGCGTGTTTGGCGCCGTGCAGGTGAGCGCCACTATCAGGACTGCATACGACCGAGGCACACAGGGCCAACACCCCGCATCATGGTGTGGGGAGCGATCTCCTACACTGGCCGTACACCACTGGTGATCGTCGAGGGGACACTGAATAGTGCACGGTACATCCAAACCGTCATCGAACCCATCGTTCTACCATTCCTAGACCGGCAAGGGAACTTGCTGTTCCAACAGGACAATGCACGTCCGCATGTATCCCGTGCCACCCAACGTGCTCTAGAAGGTGTAAGGCAACTACCCTGGCCAGCAAGATCTCCGGATCTGTCCCCCATTGAGTATGTTTGGGACTGGATGAAGCGTCGTCTCACGCGGTCTGCACGTCCAGCACGAACGCTGGTCCAACTGAGGCGCCAGGTGGAAATGGCATGGCAAGCCGTTCCACAGGACTACATCCAGCATCTCTACGATCGTCTCCATGGGAGAATAGCAGCCTGCATTGCTGCGAAAGGTGGATATACACTGTACTAGTGCCGACATTGTACATGCTCTGTTGCCTGTGTCTATGTGCCTGTGGTTCTGTCAGTGTGATCATGTGATGTATCTGACCCCAGGAATGTGTCAATAAAGTTTCCCCTTCCTGGGACAATGAATTCACAGTGTTCTTATTTCAATTTCCAGGAGTGTATATTATACTAGATCTGACAGGTAATTACATTTTCAAGCAGTTTGGGAGCTTTGATCCTGAGAAATCAGTGCCCAGAACAACCACCTCTGGCCGTAATAACGGCCACGATACGCATGGCTATTGAGTAAAACAGCTACAACACCATAACACAGTTCATCAAGAGTAGTGACTGGCGTATTGAGGCGAGCCAGTTGCTCGGCCACCATTGACCAGACGTTTTCAATTGGTGAAAGATATGGAGAATGAGCTGGCCAGGGCAGCAGTTGAACATTTTCTGTATTCAGCAAGGCCCGCACAGGACCTGCAACATGCGGCCGTGCATTATCCCGCTGAAATGTAGAGTTTCGCAGGGATCGAATGAAGGGTACAGCCACGGGTCGTAACACATCTGAAATGTAACGTCCACTGTTCAAAGTGCTGTCAGTGCGACCAAGAGGTGACCGAGACGTGTAACCAATAGCACCCCATACCATCACGCCGGATGATACGCCAGTATGACGATGACGAATACACGCCTCCAATGTGCGTTCACCGCGATGCCGCCAAACACGGATGCGACCATCATGACGCTGTAAACAGAACCTGGATTCATCTGAAAAAATGACGTTTTTCCATTCGTGCACCAAGGTTCGTCGTTGAGTACACCATCGCAGGCGCTCCTGTCTGTGATGCAACGTCAAGGGTAACCGCAGCCATGGTCTCTGAGCTGATAGTCCATGCTGCTGCAAACGTCGTCGAACTGTTCGTGCAGACGGTTGTAGTCTTGCAAACTTCCCCATCTGTTGACTCAGGGATCGAGACGTGGCTGCACGATCCGTTACAGCCATTCGGATAAGATCCCTGTCATCTCGACTGCTAGTGATACGAGGCCATTGGGATCCAGCACGGCGTTCCGTATTACCCTGCTGAACCCACCGATTCCATATTCTGCTAACAGTCATTGGATCTCGACCAACGCGAGCAGCAATGTCGCGATATGATAAACCGCAATCGCGAAAGGCTACAATCCGACCTTTAGCAAAGTCGGAAACGTGATGGTACGTATTTCTCCTCCTTACACGAGGCATCACAACAACGTTTCACCAGGCAACGCTGGTCATCTGCACTTTGTAGGCGTCGGCACCGGCGTCAACCTTGTGTGAATGCTCTGTAAAGCTAATTATTTGCATATCAAAGCATCTTCTTCCTGTTCGTTAAATTTTGCGTCTGTAGTACGTCATCTTCGTGGTAATGGTAGCTGAGTGGTCAGCGTGACAGACTGGCAATCCTAAGGGCCCGGGTTCGATTCCCGGCTGGGTCGGAAATTTTCTCCGCTCAGGGACTGGGTGTTGTGTTGTCCTAATCATCATCATTTCATCCCCATCGACGCGCAGGTCGCCGAAGTGGCGTCAAATCGAAAGACCTGCACCAGGCGAACGGTCTACCCGACGGGAGGCCTTAGCCACACGACATTTCCATTTATCTTCGTGGTGTAGCAATTTTAATGGCCAGTAGTGAATATCCGTTTATCCCCTGTACCATCAGACTTTCGGAAAAACACCATCCACACACTTCCGAAGATTGCGACAGCCAAAATGTTAGAATTATAGCGCCATCAACTCAACGGATCATTCAAACAAGCTGCGGACAAGAATAATATACAGAAGAATGGAAAAGGAAATTGAGAATCTGTTAGTGACTATCAGTTTGGCTTTAGGAAAGGTAAAGGCACCATAGAGGCAGTACTGACGTTGCGGTTGATAACGGAAGCGAGACAGAAGAATAATAAAGACGCGTTCAAAGGGATTATCGACGTGAAAAACGCGTTCGACAGCATAAACTGGTGCTGTATGTTAGAAATACTCATGAAAATAGAGATAAGCTATAGCGAAAGACGGATAATACACAACTTGTACAAGAACCAAGAGAGAACAATAAAAGTGGAAGATCAAGAACGAAGTTTTCAAGAAGGGTCGTCGAGCAGCTGCGCAAAACTATAGGCCTATATCTCTGACATCGATATGTTGCTGAATTTTAGAACATGATTTTTGCTCGCGTATCATGTCATTTCTGGAAACCCAGAATCTGCTCTGTAGGAATCAACATGGATTCAGGAAATATCGATCGTGTGAGACCCAACGCGCTTTATTTTTTCATAAGACCCAGAAAATATTAGATACTGGCTCCCAGGTAGATGCCATTTTCCGTGACTTCCGGAAGGCGTTGGATACAGTTCCGCACTGTCGCTTGATAAACAAAGTAAGAGCCTACGGAATATCAGACCAGCTGTGTGGCTGGATTGAAGAGATTTTAGCAAACACAACACAGCATGTTGTCCTCAAAGGACAGACGTCTACAGACGTTAAAGAAACCTCTGGCGTGCCACAAGGGAGTGTTATGGGACCATTGCTTTTCACAATATATATAAATGACCTAGTAGATAGTCTCGGAAGTTCCATGCGGCTTTTCGCGGATGATGCTGTAGTATACAGAGAAGTTGGAGCATTAGAAAATTGTAGCGAAATGCAGGAAGATCTGCAGCGGATAAGCTCTTGGTGCAGGGGATGGGAACTGACCCTTAACATAGACAAATGTAATGTATTGCGAATACATAGAAAGAAGGATCCTTTATTGTATGATTATATGATAGCGGAACACTGGTAGCAGTTACTTCTGTAAAATATCTGGGAGTATGGGTACGGAACGATTTGAAGTGGAATGATCATATAAAATTAATTGTTGGTAAAGTGGGTGCCAGGTTGAGATTCATTGGGAGAGTAGTTAGAAAATGTAGTCCATCAACAAAGAAGGTGTTTCACAAAACATTACTCATCAGTGTGGGATCCGTACCAGGTCGGGTTGACGGAGGAGATAGAGAAGATCCAAGAAAGAGCGGCGCGTTTCGCCACAGGGTTGTTTGGTAACCGTGATAGCGTTACGGAGATGTTCAGCAAACTCAAGTGGCAGACTCTGCAAGAGAGGCGCTCTGCATCGCGGTGTAGCTTGCTGTCCAGGTTTCGAGAGGGTGCGTTTCTGGATGAGGTATTGAATATATTGTTTCCCCGTACTTATACCTACCGAGGAGATCACGAATGTAAAATTAGAGAGACTCGAACGGGCACGGAGGCTTTCTGGCAGTCGTTCTTCCCGCGGACCATACGCGACTGGAAAGGGGCTAATGACAGTGGCACGTAAAGTGCCCTCCGCCACACACCGTTGGGTGACTTGTGGAGTATAAATGTAGATGTAGATATGGATGAAGTGCTCGGATTAGAATGGGTGTAAGACAGGGAGGTAGCCTTTCGCCCCTACTGTTCAATCTATACATCGAAGAAGCAGTAACGGAAGGTTCAAGAGGGTGATTAAAATTCAGGGTGAAAGGATATCTCTCATAAGATCCGCTGGTGACATTTCTATCCGCAGTGAAGGTGAAGAAGAGTTAGAGGATCTGATGAACGCAGTGAACGGTCTAATGAGTACAGAATATGCACGTACAGTAAATCAAAGAAAGACGAATGTAATGATAAGTAGCAGATATGGGAAAAGCGGGAAACTTATCATCAGTGTTGGTGACAACGAAGTAGACTAAGTGCTGTGGGAAATCATTGAACATTCCCGCTGTTGCCCCCATAGTGTCATGAAGTTCCGATAGGTGGCGGTGCTATACGTGGCCTTCAAAATGACATCTGTAATGAAGGTGCGCTGCAAGCATAGAGCTCTAGCAGTGAGTTTCTTTCGGCAGAAAACCAGAGTATCGAAGATATTCATAATCGCTTGCACATCTGGCAGTGAACAAAAGCACAGTGAGTCATTGGGCGAGGTATCTGCCAAAATCGTAACAAGGTTCCGCAAACATATCCGATTTCCCGCGTGCGGGCCGGCCGCACACAGCTGTGACTCCTGCAACGTTGGAACGTGCGGACACTCTCACTGTAGGTGACAGACGGATCACAATCAAACACCTCGCTACACAACTGGACGTCTCTGCTAGTAGTGGTTCAAATGGCTCTGAGCACTATGCGACTTAACTTCTGAGGTCATCAGTCGCCTAGAACTTAGAACTAATTAAACCTAACTAACCTAAGGACATCACACACATCCATTCCCGAGGCAGGATTCGAACCCGCGACCGGAGCGGTATCTCGGCTCCAGACTGTAGCGCCTAGAACCGCACGGCCGGCACTCCGGCCGGTTCTGCTAGTAGTGCTGACACACTCGTCCACCAGTTGTAGCACCGAAAGTGAAGTGCCCGCTGTGTTTCTCGCCCCACAACAGAAGACCATTAAGAGCAACGAAAGACCATCTGTGAGAACTTGCTTGTGCGTTACGAGGCGGCTGATGACAATTTTGTTGTGTTGGCAGAAGAGCCAACACCGTGTTACTAGAGGAGGCCAGAATGCACGCGTTTTAGCTCACCCAGGCTGGCGTGAGGAGGGAAGGGCTATACTGACGTGAGGTCTGGAACATTACAAGGAATTAGAATTCAGAAAGCGGACGTAATTAGTTTGATACTTAACTTTAATCCATTAATGATGAACGTCGCTCTTGACGTTACACGATTCACAATATTATCTTTTCAGAATAGTAACTGAATATGGCGCCTTGCTAGCTCGTAGCAAATGACGTAGCTGAAGGCTATGCTAAACTGTCGTCTCGTCAAATGAGAGCGTATGTAGACAGTGAACCATCGCTAGCAAAGTCGGCTGTACAACTGAGCGAGTGCTAGGGAGTCTCTCTAGACTAGACCTGCCGTGTGGCGGCGCTCGGTCTGCAATCACCGATAGTGGCGACACGCAGGTCCGACGTATACTAACGGACCGCCGCCGATTTAAAGGCTACCACCTAGCAAGTGTGGTGTCTCGCGGTGACACCACAAATTTTTAGTCGAACATTGTCACAGACGATGAAATATGGATTCATCACTTCGAACCGGAAAGAAAACGGCAATCCATGTTGTGGCGCCATACCACCTCTACTCCGAAGAAGTAGGAAGAATAAAATGTCCAAAGCTGCACCCTCAGCCGATAAAATCATGACGACGGCCTTCTGGGGCTCTGAAGGGGTTATTCTAAAGGCTCTCCTCCCTCACGGTGCACCACTCAAATCTGAAGTGTACTGTACTGCCGGCCCGGGTGGCCGAGCGGTTCTAGGCGTTATAGTCGCAGGTTCGAATCCTGCCTCGGGCATGGATGTGCGTGATGTCCTTAGGTTAGTTAGGTTTAAGTAGTTCTAAGTCCTAGGCGACTGATGACCTCGGAAGTTAAGTCGCTATTGCCATTTGAACCATTTGTACTGTGCTACCCTCAGGAAATTGACGAAACGACTTCAGTGTGTTCGTCGCCATAAAACTGCAAAAGAACGTTTGCTTCTCCAAGATAACGGAAAGCCTCTCACAAATCTGCGCACTCGAGAGGAGTTCGTTCATGCGTACGAATATTCTAGTCTTGACCACTCCAGTTCTCAAGTTGTATTGATAGAAGTAATTGATGTCACGAGGCAGAGACGTGCGCGCAATTATCGGCAAAAGTCAACAGTGTGTGTGAAACATGTAGCACAGAGTTATCTGGCGTCCCCGAGGACGCGGGACCGCCTCAACTGACAGTGCGCAAGCTGTTGGGCGGCGGGCCACGAGATAGCGGCTTGCGTCAGCCGCCGGCGAGTCGTTGACCGCGGGCGCATGCGCACATACCGCTCTGCCGTCCAGGCAGTGGGTCAGTGGGCCTCGCACCGCGCAACCGCCTTATCAACCGTCTGTCGCCTGTACCGGACAGTGCGCTCTCCATCAGGACACGCCCCTCACTCTGCGTGTCTGCTAGCCGCGCCAGCTTCTCCTTCTAAAACGCAGTGTTCCGGCGTAAAAAATGGTTCAAATGACTCTGAGCACTATGGGACTTAACATCTGAGGTCATCAGTCCCCTAGAACTTACAACTACTTAAACCTAACTAACCTAAGGACATCACACACATCCATGCCCGAGGCAGCATTCGAACCTGCGACCGTAGCGGTCGCGCGGTTCCAGACTGTAGCGCCTAGATCCGCTCGGCCACTGCGGCCGGCCCGGCGTAAAACGAAACACTGTTATACGAAGAGCAGCCGCTGTGAATCGAAGCCCTCTCGTCAGAAAGGCAGTCTCGTGTAGCTGCTGGTTTGCCCTATTTCGCATTATTTATTATGATTTATAAGTTTAAGCCGAAAGACTTTACACCAGATACAGTATCCTCACATGATGAAAGAAAGATTCCATCATAAAATACAAAATACTATGTGCTCTGAGATGAAAAGTAGAGTCTTCGGATAGCGATACACACATTTACAGCCGTAGCTTCGCGTACACAAGATATACACTACTGGCCATTAAAACTGCTACACCAAGAAGAAATGCAGCTGATAAACGGATATTCATTGGACAAATATATTATACTAGAACTGACATGTGATTACATTTTCACGCTATTTGGGTGCATAGATCCTGAGAAATCAGTACCCAGAACAACCACCTCTCGCCGTAATAACCGCCTTGATACGCATGGGTATTGAGTCAAACAGCGTGGATGGCGTGTACAGGTACAGCTGCCCATGCAGCTTCAACACGATACCACAGTTAATCAAGAGTAGTCACTGGCGTCTTGTGACGAGCCACTTGCTCGGCCACCATTGACAAGACGTTTCCAATTGATGAGAGATCTGGAGAATGTGCTGGCCAGGGCAGCAGTCGAACATTTTCTGTATCCATAAAGGCCCGTACAGGACCTGTAACATGCGGTCGTGCATTATCCTGCTGAAATGTGTGGTTTAGCAGGGATCGAATGAAGGGTAGAGCCACGAGTCGTAACACATCTGAAATGTAACGTCCACTGTTCAAAGTGCCGACAATGCGAACAAGAGGTGACCGAGACGTGTAACCATTGGCATCCCGTACCATAACGCCGGCTGATAATGGTTCAAATGGCTCTGAGCACTTTGGGACTTAACATCTGAGGTCATCAGTCCCCTAGAACTTAGAACTACTTAAACCTAACTAACCTAAGGACATCACACACATCCATGCCCAAGGCAGGATTCGAACCTGCGACCTTAGCAGTTAAGCAGCTCCGGACTGAAGCGCCTAGAAGCGCTCGACCACGCCGGGTGATATGCCAGTATGGCGCATACGAATACTGGCTTCCAATGTGCGTTCTCCGCGATGTCGCCAAACACGGATGCGACCATCATGATGCTGTAAACAGAATATGGATTCATCGGAAAAAATTACGTTTTGTCATTCATGCACCCAGGTTCGTCATTGAGTACACCATCGCAGGCACTCCTGTCTGTGATGCAGCGTCAAGTGGAACCGCAGCCACGGTCTCCGAGCTGATAGTCCATGCTGCTGCAAACGTCGAACTGTTCGTGCAGATGGTTATTGTCTTGCAAACGTCCCCATCTGTTGAATGAGGGATCGAGACGTGGCTGCACGATCCGTTACAGCCATGCAGATAAGATACCTGTCATCTCGTCCCGCGCGGGATTAGCAGAGCGGTCTGGGGCGCTGCAGTCATGGACTGTTCGGCTGGTCCCGGCGGAGGTTCGAGTCCTCCCTCGGGCATGGGTGTGTGTGTTTGTCCTTAGGATACTTTAGGCTAAGTAGTGTGTAAGCTTAGGGGCTGGTGACCTTAGCATTTAAGTCCCATAAGATTTCACACCCAATTTTTTTTGTCATCTCGACTGCTAGCGATACGAGGCCGTTGTGATACAGCATGGCGTTCCGTATTACCCTCCTGAACCCAGCGATTCCATATTGTGCTAAAAGTCATTGGATCTCAACCAACGCGAGCAGCAATGTCGCGATACGAGAATCCGCAATCGTGATAGGCTACAATCCGACCTTTATCAAAGTCGGAAACGTGATGGTACGCATTTCTCCTCCTTACACGAGGCATCACAACAACGTTTCACTAGCAACGCTGGTCAACTGCTGTTTGTTTATGAGAAATCGGTTGGAAAATTTCCTCAAGTCAGCACGTTGTAGGTGTCGCCACCGACGCCAACCTTGCATGAATGCTCTGGAAAGCTAATCTTTTGCTTATCACAGCATCGTCTTCCTGTCTGTTAAATTTCGCGTCTGTAGCACTTCATCTTCGTCGTGTAGCAATTTTAATGTGCAGTAGTGTAAAAAGGCTCTGTATTGGCGGAGCTGTCATTTGCGGTAAGGTGATACATGTGAAAAGGTATCCAGTGTGATTAAGGGCGCACGACGGGAATCAAGACTTTGAGCGCGGAGTGGTAATTGGACCTAGACACGAGGGGCATTCCGTTTCTGAAATCGTTAGGGAATTCAGTGTTCCGAGACCCACAGTGTCACGAGCGTGCCGAGAATACCTAATTTCAGGCATTGCCTCTCACTAGGGACAACGCAGTGGCCCATGGCCTTCACTTAACGACAGAGAACACCGGCGTTTGCGTAGAGTTGTCAGACCAACAGATAAACAAGTGCGTGAAATATCAGCCGAAATCAATATGGGACGTACGACAGAAGTATACGTTAGGACAGTGCGGCGCAGTTTGGTGTTAATGGGCTATGGCAGCAGACGACCGACGCGAGGGCCTTTGCTAACAGCACATTAGCTGCAGCGCCTCTCAAGGGCTCGTGGCCATTTCGATTGGACCCTAGACAACCGGATAACCGTGGCCTTATCAGATGAACCCCGATTTCAGTTGGTAAGAGCTATGGTAAAGTTCGAGAGTGATTCTGACCTCAGGAAGTCTTGGATCCAAGTTGTGTGCTAACTGGTGATGGCTGCATAATTATGTGGACTCTGTCTACATGGAATGGACTGAGGCCTGTGGTCCAACTGAACCGATAGTTGACTGGAAATGTTTATGATCGGCTACTTCCTGACCTTTTGCATCTATTCATGGATTTCATGTTGCCAGACAACGAATATTTATGGATGACAATGCACCATGTCAGATGGCCGCAATTGTTCGCGATTAGTTTGAAGAACATTCTGCCCAATTAGAGCGAATGGTACGGCCACCCAGATCGCCCGACTTGAATCCGTTCCAACATTTATGAGACACAATCGAGAGGCCAGTTCGTGCACCAAATCCTGCACCGGCATCACTTCCCCAATTACGGACGGTTATAGAGGCAGCATGACTCAATGTTTCTGCAGTGGACTGCTAACGACTTGTTGAGTCGATGCTACGTCGAATTGCTGCGTTAAGCCGGGTTAAAGGAGGTCCGAGACGATATTGGGAGGTATCTACATCTACATCTACATCCATACTCCGCAAGCCACCTGACGGTGTGTGGCGGAGGGTACCTTGAGTACCTCTATCGGTTCTCCCTTCTATTCCAGTCTCGTATTGTTCGTGGAAAGAAGGATTGTCGGCATGCCTCTGTGTGGGCTCTAATCTCTCTGATTTTATCCTCATGGTCTCTTCGCGAGATATACTTAGGAGGGAGCAATATACTGCTTGACTCTTCGGTGAAGGTATGTTCTCGAAACTTTGACAAAAGCCCGTACCGAGCTACTGAGCGTCTCTCCTGCAGAGTCTTCCACTGGAGTTTATCTATCATCTCCGTAGCGCTTTTGCGATTTCTAAATGATCCTGTAACGAAGCGCGCTGCTCTCCGTTGGATCTTCTGTATATCTTCTATCAACCCTATCTGGTACGGATCCCACACTGCTGAGCAGTATTCAAGCAATGGGCGAACAAGCGTACTGTAACCTACTTCCTTTGTTTTCGGATTGCATTTCCTTAGGATTCTTCCAATGAATCTCAGTCTGGCGTCTGCTTTACCGGCGATCAACATTATATGATCATTCCATGACTTTTGTCACCTCAGTGTATTACGTAGGCAACAGTTAACGTTCCGCGTTCTGGCCCTGCACTGGCCAATCGGGCTCGAACGACCACTGTGTCATCCTCTGCCAATGGCGTCTATGTGGTATGGAGAGGCATGTTGTCAGCACACCGCACTTCCGGTAGCTATTTGTTTTTTGAACATGGGACAGCGAATAATCGGTCGAGTAGCTTCTCAGTTGTCCACAGAAGCTGAGCCCACCCGTACCAGTACTCCCACCAAGAAAAACTCACAGGCATGCCGGTAATCGAATCCAGGTCCCGTCGTGACCACTCAGCAACAGAGTGGACGATGTATTGCATAGCCTTTCTGAATGAAGATAATCGGACAATGGTACGGTGTAACTAGTCTACAAGCTACATAAATCTAACTGCACCATTACAATAAAAACCACAGACTTCAAAACATACGCTCCTTAAATTTTAAAATTCACGTTTCCAGAGACTGAAGAAATCGAAAATACATTAGGCAAAGGACATATTCATGAAGAGCTACTCTAAGAGAAAAATAATCCTTACTTTTTAATATGTTGTAAGCATAATTGTTTTTGGATGAATGTCTTTGTCAGCACATTTGGAATGAAACAGGAATCTGAACTGGGACAATATATTAATTTTAGGATAAATTTCCTTTATTTTAATGTGTGATGGCAGAACTGTTGGGTCAGACTGCTGGTTTCTACCAGCGAGGACCATCTTCAGATATGTTTTAAAGCACGACCTAGTACAATGAAGCCATAGTGCCATCTTAAAAAGACGGTTTTAACAAACGTTTCATTTTATGAGTATTCACCTGATCTGTTCTTAGTCTCTTAATACACTGACAGAAAAAATCGCAATATCAAAAAATAAAGAATGAAGAACAACGAAATTATATGGAATACAAATGTCTAGACAACATATTTAATTGAGTCACATTGTAAGGTCACATGTTAATGTAAACGCGAGATAAACCACTGCAAATGAGAAATGCTCGTACATCAATAATCCGCGTTACCGCCAGAATGTTGAACGCAAGCATGCAACCAAGCAAACGTGCATACGTTGATTTGTTGTACTGGTGCCGGATGTCAGTTTGTGTGATGGAGTTGCAACCTGTTGTACTTGGTGTGTCAACACAGGGTTGTGGACGACACGTGCTTGATTGGAGACAGATCTTGTGATCCACCAGGCCAAGGCAGCATGTCGATTCTTTGTAGAGCGTGTTAGGTTGCAACATCGGTATGTGTCCGAGCGTTATCCTGTTGGAAAACATCCCTGAAATTCTGTTTGTCAATGGGGGCACAACAGGTCGAATCACTAGTCGTACACAATTGCAGTCGTGGTGTGTGGAATAACCACGAGAGTGCTCTTGCTGTCAAACGGAATCACACCCCGGACCATAACTCCATGTGTAGCTCCAGTTGAGTTGTTTGCAGGCTCTTAACTAACCTCCTCCTAACCAACACATGGCCGTCACTGGCACGGAGGCAGAAGCAGCTTTCATCAAAACACACCAGAGACCTCCTAGTTGCCCTCCAATGAGCTCTTACTTGGCACCAGAGGAGTTGCAAATAGCGGTGGTTGGGAGTCGGTGGAATGCAGCTACAGTGCATCTGTCTCGGCGCTGTTCTTGAAGTAACAGTTCGTTGTGTCACTGCGGTGCCAAATGATTCTCAGATTGCTGTGCAGATGCAGTACCATGAGCCAGAAAAAAGAGATGGGGGCCCCTCCACGTCCGCATCAACGTTGTGACCAAACCATAAGCTCTACTGTCACCTCCGTCAACATATCAGTTATCTAGTAGGTGGATCACAGGATGCTGGGCTATGATGTTATTCGTGCGTCTGGGTAAGACTACGCATTAACACGGTCCATCAGGTGATAGATAGTGGACGAAACGCGAATGAGGGTAGCAATTTGAAGAGCAGAGGGAAAAAAGTGACAAGGCTCGTGCCGTGGGAAAAAAAACCTCTGCGACAGTGGGAGGGGTAGTAAGAGCAGTAGTGGCTTACTAGCTGCGATAGTTCATGAAAGGTTGGGTTTGTTAGTATGGGTATCATGCATCATTACCGTGGCAGGCGATGGCGATGCATCCGACTTTGCTGCAGCTGCTGCATTCCTGGAACAATCAGGATCGTTATATACTAGTGGGAGATTGGCTATAGATCATCTCACTGCGTGTGTGTGTGGGGGGGGGGGGGGGGGGGGGGGAGATGGAGCTTGTCTTCGTGTAGTGTACGGTACGGCTTCCCTACGTGGTGCCAGTTATTCGGCAAGTGCGTTCCAGCTGGATATCCAGTAATGGTAGCTGATTAACAGGGGCTCACCTGTACCGTTGTGTTTGCGTGTACTTAGCCATAGATGTTAGGTCCTTACAAGTATGTCTTTTGGTCTTTTATGTTTCCATCTATGGTTGTGGTCGTAGTTCCTTAGATTCAGAATAAACGGGTTCTGCGAATGTCTGGAATTTCTGTAAAGTCTTGTGGTGAGTTTGTGGATTACCTTCGTGAGAGTCTCATGTCGGTATTCCTGGTGAAGGTCCGCGATACGTGTGTATCGTGGAGCATTGCTTATGATTTTGAGTACTTTGTTTTGTATGATCTGCAGACGGCGCAGGCATGAGCCAGAGTTACAGGCCGAACGCGATGGTCTTCGCTCTCAGTAGTGACAAGTGGACATCCGGAGCCTCGCCTTCTTGTGAATGTGCATTCTCGTGACAGCCGCTGCCAGCAGTACTGTAGAGGGTCTACATTCCTGAAATGTCTTTCTACAATATCGCAGACGAAACATCCAGCTCCTCGTAGCCCTGTTACACGACCTCGTTCAAACTCAGTGAAGTTTTGATAATGGCGTCTTTGCCACCTTAATAGCGTTCGTGACTAACATCAACTCACTACGTCCAATCTTAAAAGTAACTAACGCACATGACCGTCACAGAGTGTATTTAAAGCAAATCTGATTTGCATCCTCGTTGTGACGCTACTTCCGCTACTGTTATGCAAGTGGTGCGAAATGCGAATAGACATTATCTTTCAAATGTAGAAAGACCCCTACAAACTTTCGTTTACGTCGCATAACTCCTTCTTGACGTTGAATTTTTTTCCGTCGGTGTAGTTACAACTTACACTACTGGCCATTAAAATTGCTACACCACCAGGATGACTTGCTACTAACGCGCAGTTTAACCGACAGGAAGAAGATGCTGTGATACGCAAATGATTAGCTTTTCAGAGCATTCACACAAGGTTGGCACCGGTGGCGACACCTACAACGTGTTGACACGAGGAAAGTTTCCAACCGATTTCTCATACACAAACAGCAGTTGACCGACGTTGCTTGGTGAAACATTGTTGTGATGCCTCGTGTAAGGAGGAGAAATGCGTACCGTCACGTTTCCGACTTTGATAAACGTCGGATTGTAGCCTATCGCGACTACGGTTTATCGTATTGCGACATTACTGCTCGCGTTGGTCGAGATCCAATGACTGTTAGCACAATATGGAATGGGTGCATTCAGGAGGGTAATACGGAACGCCGTGCTGGATCCCAACGGCCTCGTATCACTAGCAGTCGAGATGACAGGCATCTTACCCGCATGGCTGTAACGTATCGTGCAGCCACGTCTCGATCCCTGAGTCAACAGATGGGGACGTTTGCAAGACAACAACCATCTACACGAGCAGTTCGACGACGTTTGAAGCAGCATGGACTATCAGCTCGAAGACCATGGCTGCGGTTACCCTTGACGCTGCATCACAGACAGGAGCGCCCTCGATGGTGTACTCAACGACGAATCTGGGTGCACGAATGGCAAAACGTCATATTTCTGATGAATCCAGGTTATGTTTACAGTATCATGACGGTCGCATCCGTGTTTGGCGACATTGTGGTGAACGCACATTGGGAGCGTATATTCGTCATCACCATACTGGCGTATCACCCAGCATGATGTATGGGGTGCCATTGGTTACACGTCTCGGTCACCTCTTGTTCGAATTGACGGCACTTTGAACAGTGGACGTTACATTTCAGATGTGTTACGACCCGTGGCTCTACCCTTCATTCGATCCCTGCGGGCGAAACCCTACATTTCAGCAGGATAATGCACGAGCGCATGTTGCAGTTCCAGTGCGGGCCTTTCTGGATACAGAAAATGTTCGACTGCTGCCCCGGCCAGCACATTCTCCAGATCTATCACCAATTGAAAACGTCTGGTCAATGGTGGCCGAGCAACTGGCTCGTCACAATACTTCGGTGACTACTCTTGATGAACTGTGGTATCGTGTTGAAGCTGCGTGGGCAGCTGTACCTGTACAAGCTATCCAAGCTCTGTTTGACTCAACGCCCAGGCGTATCAAGGCCGTTATTACGATGAGAGGTGGTTGTTCTGGATACTGATTTCTCAGGATCTATGCACCCAAATTGCGTGAAAATGTAATCACATCTCAGTTCTAGTGCAATATATTTGTCCAATGAATACCCATTTATCATCTGCATTTCTTCTTGGTGTAGCAATTTTAATGGCCAGTAGTGTATTTTCTCGTGAGCTACGAGCTGAGAAAACAAGGGTAGCGTGGAATCTGTTCCTGAATCGCCCAATACGATCTGCCTTTGATATTATGAGCCATGTCCACTAACACCGTCCATTCCGTTTTTCCTTGGTCCGTACTTTCGTTGCCTGCTTAATAACAACAAGCCCAGTAATCTTTATATACGACTGAGTTGACGCACCTCCTACGCTCTATTAAAGTCTACGTGTACTGTGTGCATTTCGCACTTCTGAAAAGGACTAAACAGCAATCTAACTTCAAGTTGGTAAAACCATTCATGAAATAGAGCTTACACTAACATTTTCCTTTCTCGAATGTTTTGTAGAACATAAAAATGTGCCCTTCCAAATTCAATCACATGATATTACCGACAAAACGCCGTCTAGCAAGTACTATTGTAACGACCGGTTTAGGCCGAATTAGCCATTTTAGTTTAAAATGCAGAGACCTGCCATGAGCGTTGCCGTCAGCCTTCCGTAATTTAGGAATCTCAAATTTAACAAAAGCTGCTCTTTGCAGTAAAAAAGTAATTTATTGTGTGCTTTATTAATTAAACTATGAAACAAGTTCGCCGTTTCCTCATGGCGGGACACAATACTACCTTTCTGTGACGAATGGCAGTTTGCTTTAAATGTGCAAAAATCAAAGCTAGTGCAGGTCAAAAGGAAAAACAGCACTGTAATGGTCGAATACAGCAATGGTGGTGTGCTGCTTGAATACAGTAACGTGCCGACAAGCCTCATAACTTGACACATTAAGCTCCTCCATATGGTAAAAGCCAAAGAGTTACATATAACTAGGGAAATGACTGAGAATTTAGTACATTTGGAAACCTGTTCCCCATTCGTATTTAGTACATTTGGAATCCTGTTCCCCATTCCATCTGGTGGTAGTCCTCTTAACGACTAGTGATACTCCCGCCGACTTTTAAACGAAATTGGGTGGGGTATCTTCGATCTCGTTGTTGCACGCTGAAGTCTTCGGCCAGAGAAGTTGGCGAATCTGTAGAAGCCCTTTCTACCGAAGTTGACAATAACAAGGTAACGGTAAAACCACGCAGGCGGGAACCACTAAGGGAGCGAGAGGTTTCTCCAGCGGTCAAACGACACTTCCACTTTGGCGGCAGTTAAGATCGGACACAAGTCCAATTAGTCTCCACAGGTAAACTTTGGTCCAGCTTGAGGAACTGGTATGTCTCTTCCATATAGAGCTCTGAGTGCCTTTTGACTGTTCAAAGTATCGCGGCAGTGTTTTGACTATCGATTTCGTATAGATTCCGATTTAATTACGTAAACTGATATTGTTTTATGTAAGTCTGCAGGCTTTCGTGGCCGTTGTCACTGAAGTTAAAATCTTCTTGGTTATTAGGCCGACTCATATTTCCTCTAAAATAAATGATGTTTCGACCCCGCTGCAGTTTTCTAGCAGTAGTAAATACCGGAAGATCCTGAGGAAGATCCCACCAGAGGGGTCGAAACGTCGTTCATCTTACAAGAAATGTGACGTTGCCTAATAACCCAGAAGATGAAACTTCCTGGCAGATTAAAACTGTGTGTCCGACTGAGATTCGAACTCGGGACCTTTGCCTTTCGCGGGCAAGTGCTCTACCATCTGAGCTACCGAATTACGACTCACGCCCGGTCCTCACAGCTTCCCTTCTGCCAGTATCTCGTCTCCTACCTTCCAAACTTTACAGAAGCTCTCCTGCGAACCTTGCAGAACTAGCACTCCTGAAAGAAAGGAAACTGCGGAGACATGGCTTAGCCACAGCCTGAGGGATGTTTCCAGAATGAGATTTTCACTCTGCAGCGGAGTGTGCGCTGATATGAAACTTCCTGGCAGATTAAAACTGTGTGCCTGACCGAGACTCGAACTCGGGACCTTTGACTTTCGCGGGCAAGTGCGCTACCATCTGAGGTACCGAAGCTCAGGAAGGTAGGAGACGAGATACTGGCAGAAGTAAAGCTGTGAGCACCGGGCGTGAGTCGTGCTTCGGTAGCTCAGATGGTAGCGCACTTGCCCGCGAAAGGCAAAGGTCCCGAGTTCGAGTCTCGGTCAGGCACACAGTTTTAATCTGCCAGGAAGTTTCATATCAGCTCACACTCCGCTGCAGAGTGAAAATCTCATTCTGAACCCAGAAGATTTTAACTTCAGTGGTGTTTTCTTTGTAGATTGAACCACGTGGATATATATTAGCCTGTTCATATCGTAACAGCAGTAAATAACTCCTAACTGGTTTCATTCATTATTTAAAACATCACAGGAGTATTTTGCTTAATAATTTCATGTATATTACGCTTAACTTTTGTGAAATTACGACACTTTTCGTTGTGTGCTGATAAATGTGCCTTTAGTTCCATTAGGATCTGCTAGTATACGACTGCAAGCTTCGTAACGCTTGTGTTGCAATGCATTCTGTTTCGCAACGTTCCACGTTATTCAGTAGCAAACAGTGATTTCTCCAAGCTCTTCCACCTGAATAAGCAGTCCAACCGAGTAATATGTAACTTTTCCTTTCCACTTTTTAGACGTGTGTTGTATTAAATTGGTTAGTACGCTGTCCCTCGAAATATATTTTTCATTACTAATAGTACGTTTTCTGTCGTCTGAATGAATGTCATTGAATTTATGTTCTCGGTATATTCTGTCTCACCTTAAGGTAAGGGACTTAAGATCCTCGTACAATAAATGTCATAAAATTTCATTACTCTTTTGGTATACAACCAGTACGGTACGAATTAATTAAAACTGAATTGTTGAGTGGCCCGCCTGTCATTCTCGATTCTCATGAAGACTATCTCTAAAAGTTTTAAGCGGCCTCTTGAATAAAATGGCAAGTTTTGCTACGATTTTGCAATGAATTAAGACCACCAAGTTTAGCTTTTTGCATATAATGGCTATTCCACCTAAGATTTTGTTTAGGCTTCTTCAAACGTCAATTAAGTATCGAGATTTAAGCGACGGGAAATAGAACGAGCGCTTATGGTCAGTTGCAGGAAAGGGGAACGATTGACTTCAGTTTACTCGGAGAATTCTAGGAAAGTATTGTTCTTCTTTAAAGGAGACAGCATAAACAGTGCTTGTGCGACCCATTCTTGAGTTCTGCTCAATTGTTTGGGATCCCCACTAGATCGAATTAGAGGAGGACATCGAAGAAATTAAAGCGCATAGGTGTGATAAAACGCAAGTACTACGAAATTTTCCGTAGAAAGGGAATAACAAGTAGTACTACAAAGTAAGTTCCTCCACCATATGCCATATAGTGGCTAGCGGAATACATATGAGGCTACATGCAGTTATACCAAGAACTATTTTTGCAAAATCTCGGAGTTATTTAATCATTCTCCTAGAAACTGAGCAGTGTCTCCATCCTCACACACACGCTATCCCCACTCTTCCTGCTCCTCAAGTGGCCCTCTCCCCTCCCCCGCCCCCCCCCCCATCCCCCCAACACACACAATATATAAGACGAAGATTTTCTTGTTCCCATTCGTTTTTGTGCTCCCCAAGAGCAAGCGAGAGTGGAATAGATATGGAGAGATAAAGTCGTAACAGCCTAATCCCCTATTAAGTGTACCTGGGCAACTATCAGATACTATTTACAATACTGACAGACGGTACCATTATTCCACCAGGAGAACGTATTTCCTGGAAAAAAAATTGGAATTTTATGATACAGTCACTGGCCCGTTTAGACTGGAGGTCACATAAATCTGACGTTCGAAATCAGTTCGCTGAGTGCGAGTATCTTGGCATCTGCTATGTTAGGTGTAGGTGTACTATCTATTAGTGACATATAAAAATTTGTGCCAAACCAGGAATTGAATCATCCGTAAACGCCTCCTGGACCGACCCAAGCTTCTGTATGTCATACTGCCTACATCCTTAGGGGTTAGAGTCCCAAACCGCAACAAATTTGTATATCACTTACAGGAAGTATATCTGTATTAGCACAGCCGATGCCTAGATATTCGTACTCGGCTAATATATTTTGAACCAATTTGGTAAGGCTGTCGGTCGTCTATGAGTCTATTCTTGTTGACATGCAACTAAATATATATCTGATGGCTGCTTGATGTGTCATCAGTCGATGTATCTCAAAGTCAATGACAGTCTACGTTTTTGGTCATTATGACCGCAGCGTATATGTATATGTACGTGTTTTCCTTGAATATGGCCTTCAGGACAGAGACAGGCCAACAGTGTAGTAATAAAATTCAAAATTTTGTAATAATCCAGAGTGAAATTTTTCACTCTGCTGCAGAGTGTGCGCTGATATGAAACTTCCTCGCAGATTAAAACTGTGTGCCGGACCGAGACTTTAACTCGGGATCTTTGCATTTAGCGGGTAAGTGTACAAGTTTCGAAGGTAGCCGAGGTACTGACAGAAGTGAAGCTGTGAGTACAGGTCATATGTCGCGTTTGGGTATCTGAGTCTGTAGAGCATTTGCCCGCGAAAGGCGAAGGTTCCGGGCTCGAGTTTCGGTCCGGCACGCAGTTTCAATTTGCCATGAAGTTTCGTAAAGTAATAATTTTTATTGCAGAAATGGTTCAATCCGCAATGTTTGTGGAAGCAAGTATACAGAAACTGATTAAATTATTGACAGTAATAGGATTCAATATTCGAAGATAATTACACTTCTAAAGAAGGAAGTGTAATTGCCCAACCGTCAGAAGGTGAGGCAACCAGATACCGTTTGCAGTAACATGTGACATGCAGCTGTCTCATATTACAATAAGTCCTTACAGACAATGTATTATACGTCAATGGAAATGCTTAGAAGCTCACGGTGGTTACGGGCCCTGCGTTTGTGCTCTAATATAGCCGCATTTGTTTCCATAAATGCCAGCGGTGAGCAACAAATTAACGTTACGGACGCATGAGATATTGTTGGCAATGATAAATTACGCTTTTGTCAGAAAATTAATGTCACGCTGGAATTTGGGGAAAGGCAAGGCAATTACTACGGTGTGAATGATGTAATGCCTACATTACAAACTAGGAACTATTACACAAGTCGCTATTTTGCCAGTAAAAGCCATGCGACTGTAATTCATTGTTCAAAATCATCGTTTAGGATTCTCGCTCATTAAACAATTTTTGTGTGTATGTGGTATATGCTTATTTGTGTCACATAGCGTTGCTGAAATCAGTAGCAAACTCTTTCTGAATAAGCTCCCTCTTTAAAGACAGAAAGATGTCTACCAAATATCGCTCTAGGCAAGCTAGTTTCTCTTATCACACGGCCTTCGACCGTTGCACCGCCATACGACGATTGTGACTGAAAGCTTTTAGTTTGTCTGTAACAGCACCTCTTCACATTTTCCCGACATTTCGTACGGGAGGAATTGATTTGTTGCTTACATCACGCTTGGTGTTGCTAACCACGTTATTGCTATCAATGTAAAGGATCCGACCAGCAACTGAACACATAACAGAAAACTATTATAATAAATTATTGTCTAGATCGTGCTATTCGTAATCACGCATTTTATATCTGATCATGGACCTTAAAAAATTCATACGTTTAAAAAAATACTTTCTATGGAGACAAAAATAATAACATTGGGATCGATACAATCCAGTAATGGCACCGTTTAAAATATGCTATTGGATTGTTCCTGAACGTTCAGAGCATTTCTGAAGATGCCAGCAGACTATATTGGAAATTTACTACACTAATCTGTATACTCCGACGTGAAGAAACAAGAAAAACGTACAGAATCGACAATGACATGGAGGCACGAAGAGAGTCAAACTGTGTCTATCCAAGTAGTATAAATGTAATTCGTAATTCGGTCTCTTTTTCCAAAATACCTGAGTGAAAGTGAATGTAAAGCTAGATGGTATGATACATTATATCACGGGATTCTTGGCACAAATTTTAGTGTTCTGCGTACATTGCTTTCCGGTATTGTCATTGTCTTCTTTAAATATTTTCTTTCTAATATGATGAGATACGTAAGAATGATAAGAGAAATGCTTATTTTGTCAGTGTTTTTATGTTGCGGTTAAATGAAAATATGGCGTGTCTGCGTGTTTGTATGTGAGTGTGCGTGACAGAGAGAAAGGGAAAGCGAGAGGAGGAGGGGAGGGGACGAATTCAATAGAAAATAATCTCACACTTCTGTTGCTGTTGTAAGGTTCGTTAACAGGACACATTTGAATGTGGATGAGAAGAGTGGTCTGAACTCGTTAAATATACGTAGTCTGTTCCTGATGAAAGGCTGCTGTCGAGCTCACTGTGTTCCTCTTGTGCTTTGTGCCAACATACCGACAGAACCGTATTGTAACAAACAGTGCCACAATGTTCGGTAAAATAATATTTACAAGGGTTAGTTGGAGAGTACATTAAACGAAGACAACGAATAGGCAGAGGACTGATAGAGAAAACTCCATCATGGTCTACCTAAGAATAGATGTGATCGGAATTTTTGACGAGAGATTCATGACTGGTATTTTCTAGAGAGTTCTTTCTCAGGAGGGCATGAAATTACGGACTTGGCTATTTCTTTCGTGGTGTATAGCTGATCAGTGTTGGGAGAAAAACCTGTTTGCAGAAATCATCAATATTTTCATTTAATAGATGAAACCTTCAGATTTAAATATTTGTACCTTGAATTTAATTGATGAAAGGAGAAAATATAAAAATGCAGTAAATGAAGCAGGCAAAATGGAATACAAACGTCTCAAAAATGAGATCGACAGGAAGTGCAAAATGGCTAAGCAGCGATGGCTAGAGGACAAATGTAAGGATGTAGAGGCTTATCTCACTAGGGGTAAGGTAGATACTGCCTACAGGAAAATTAAAGAGATCTTTGGAGAATAGAGGACCACTTGTATGAATATGAAGAGCTCAGATGCAAACCCAGTTCTAAGCAAAGAAGGGAAAGCAGAAAGGTGGAAGAAGCATATAGAGGGCCTATACAAGGGCGATGTGCTTGAGGACAATATTATGGAAATGGAAGAGGATGTAGATGAAGATGAAATGGAAGATACGATACTGCGTGAAGTGTTTGACAGAGTAGTGAAAGACCTGAGTCGAAACAAGGCCCCGGAAGTAGACAACATTCCATTAGAACTACTGACGGCCTTGGGAGAGCCAGTCATGACTAAACTCTACCATCTGGTGAGCAAGATATATGACACAGGCGAAATTCCCTCAGACTTCAAGAAGAATATACAGGGTGTTACAAAAAGGTACGGCCAAACTTTCAGGAAACATTCCTCACACACAAATAAAGAAAAATGTTATGTGGACATGTGTCGCAAACGCTTAATTTCCATGTTAGAGCTCATTTTAGTTTCGTCAGTATGTACTGTACTTCCTCGATTCACCGCCAGTTGGCCCAATTGAAGTAAGGTAATGTTGACTTCGGCGCTTGCGTTGACATGCGACTCATTGCTCTACAGTACTAGCATCAAGCACATCAGTACGTAGCATCAACAGGTTAGTGTTCATCACGAACGTGGTTCTGCAGTCAGTGCAACGTTTACAAATGCGGATTTGGCAGATGCCCATTTGATGTATGGATTACCACGGGGCAATAGCCGTGGTGCCGTACGTTTGTATCGAGACAGATTTCCAGAACGAAGGTGTCCCGACAGGAAGACGTTCGAAGCAATTGATCGGCGTCTTAGGGAGCCCGGAACATTCCAGCCTATGACTCGCGACTGGGGAAAACCTAGAAAGACGAGGACTCCTGCAATGAACGAGGCAATTCTTCGTGCAGTTGACGATAACCCTAATGTCAGCGTCAGAGAAGTTGCTGCTGTACAAGGTAACGTTGACCACGTCGCTGTGTGGATACTGCTACGGGAGAACCAGTTGTTTCCGTACCATGCACAGCGTGTGCAGGCACTATCAGCAGCTGATCGGCCTCCACGGGTACACTTCTGCGAATGGTTCATCCAACAATGTGTCAATCCTCATTTCAGCGCAAATGTTCTCTTTACGTATGAGGCTTCATTCCAACGCGATCAAATTGTAAATTTTCACAATCAACATGGGTGAGCTGTCGAGAATCCGCACGCAATTGCTCAATCACGTCATCAACACAGATTTTCTGTGAACGTTTGGGCAGGCATTGTTGGTGATGTCTTGATTGGGCCCCACGTTCTTCCACCTACGCTCAATGGAGCACGTTATCATGATTTCATGCGGGATACTCTATCTGTGCTGCTAGAACATGTGCCTTTACAAGTACGACACACC
The DNA here is from genome assembly GCF_021461395.2 of Schistocerca americana. Classification (NCBI taxonomy): domain Eukaryota; kingdom Metazoa; phylum Arthropoda; class Insecta; order Orthoptera; family Acrididae; genus Schistocerca; species Schistocerca americana. The sequence goes on along the minus strand of NC_060119.1, from coordinate 955,477,219 downwards.
ATGTGCTTCATGCACGATGGAGCTCCTGCGCATTTCAGTCGAAGAGTTCGTACGCTTCTCAACAACAGATTCGGTGACCGATGGATTGGCAGAGGCGGTCCAATTCCATGGCCTCCACGCTCTTGACCTCAATCCTCTTGACTTTCATTTATGGGGGCATTTGAAAGCTCTTGTCTACGCAACCCCGGTACCAAATATAGAGACTCTTCGTGCTCGTATTGTGGACGGCTGTGATAAAATACGCCATTCTCCATGGCTGCATCAGCGCATCAGGGATTCCATGCGACGGAGGGTGGATGCATGTATCCTCACTAACGGAGGACATTTCGAACATTTCCTGTAACAAAGTGTTTGAAGTCACGCTGGTTCGTTCTGTTGCTGTGTGTTTCCATTCCATGATTAATGTGATTCGAAGAGAAGTAATAAAATGAGCTCTAACATGGAAAGTAAGCGTTTCCGGACACATGTCCACATAACATATTTTCTTTCTTTGTGTTTGAGGAATGTTTCCTGAAAGTTTGGCCGTACCTTTTTGTAACACCCTGTAATAATTCCAATCCCAAAGATAGTAGGCGTTGACAGATGTGAAAATGTCAGTTTAATAAGTCACAGCTCCAAAATACTAACGCGAATTCTTTACAGACGAAAGGAAAAACTGGTAGAAGTCGACCTCGGGGAAGATCAGTATGGATTCCGTAGAAATGTTGGAACACGTGAGGCAATACTGACCTTACGAATTATCTTAGAAGAAAGATTAAGGAAAGGCAAACCTACGTTTCTAGCATTTGTAGACTTATAGAAAGCCTTTGACAATGTTGACTGGAATACTCTCTTTCAAATTCTATTGGTGACAGGGGTAAAATACAGGGAGTGAAAGGCTATTTAAAATTTGTACAGATACCAGATGGTTGTTATAAGAGTCGAGGGGCATGAAAGGGGAGTAGTGGTTGGGAAGGGAGTGGGACAGGGTTGTAGCCTCTCCCCGATGTTATTCAATCTGTATATTGAGCAAGCAGTAAAGGAAACAAAAGAAAAATTCGGAGTAGGTATTAAAATCCAGGGAGAAGAAATAAAAACTTTGAGGTTCGCCGATGACATTGTAATTGTGTCAGAAGCAGCAAAGGACATGGAAGAGCTGTTGAACGGAATGGACAGTGTCATGAAAGGAGGGTATAAGATGAACATCAACAAAAGCAAAACGAGGATAATGGAATGTAGTCGAATTAAGTCGGGTGATGCTCAGGGAATTAGATTAGGAAATGAGACACTTAAAGTAGTAAAGGAGATTTGCTATCTGGGGAGCAAAATAACTGATGATGGTCGAAGCAGAGAGGATATAAAATGTACTCTGGCAATGGCAAGGAAAGCGTTTCTGAAGAAGAGAAATTTGTTAGCATCGAGTATAGATTTAAGTGTCAGGAGGTCGTTTCTGAAAGTATTTGTATGGAGTGTAGCCATGTGTGGAAGTGAAACATGGACGATAAACAGTTTGGACAAGAAGAGAATAGAAGCTTTCGAAATGTGGTGCTACAGAAGAATGCTGATGATTAGATGAGGAGGTATTGAATAGAATTGGGGAGAAGAGGAGTTTGTGGCACAACTTGACAAGAAGAAGGGATCGGTTGGTTGGACATGTTCTGAGGCATCAAGGGATCACAAATTTAGCACTGGAGTACAGCGTGGAGGGTAAAAATCGTAGAGTGAGACCAAGAGATGAATACACTAAGCAGATTCAAAAGGATGTAGGTTGCAGTAGGGACTGGGAGATGAAGCAGCTTGCACAGGATAGAGTAGCATGGAGAGCTGCATCAAACCAGTCTCAGGACTGAAGACTACAACAACAACAACAACAACAACAACAACAACAACCTGATCCCCGATCTATCGTAGGAATATAGAGTACAATATACATTAATATATTTCACGCGATGAAACGTTTTGCTTTTTAAAAAATTTTCTTGACCTCTGGTTGTTTTTCTAGGAGTTTTTTGCTGAATTTTTAAAATCTGTGGAAACTGTTCCTTTCTGTGTTCGCAGAGACTTTCAGGCTAGATTGAACATCCGTTGTCAGATTGACCAGTGTAATATGACCCAGCACTCGTACATCTACATGCCCCTTGTTAGTAGAGGTGACTCAGGCAGCATTTCACATTGATATATATGCCTACATTCTCGCAAGCTGTTTAATTTCTTTGTATTTTCTAACGGTTAGGATTCTTTTCGTTCAAGAGTATTTCCTTGTCATTCACTTACTTACTGTCTTGAAATTCCAGTAGTTGACCTACGCTCCAAGCGTTTCTTTCTTAAAAACGTGAGATTTGGCACTAGCTGCAGCATTTTCCATATTTTTAACTATCCATAGATGATTTTCTAGTGCGTGCACATTGTCGTGACTTGGAAATCTAGACTCCGAGTCTAATGACCGTTCAATTTAGAACTTAATAGTTTGATGGCAGATCAGTGGACCATTTTAGTATAACGAGCTTGCTTCTTTATCTGTTTCTTGTAATATGGGTGTTACGAAGAAAACTCTCACAAAAAATCTATTTTGTTAAAAAAAAATGGTTCAAATGGCTCTGAGCACTATGGGACTTAACATCTATGGTCATCAGTCCCCTAGAACTTAGAACTACTTAAACCTAACTAACCTAAGGACAGCACACAACACCCAGCCATCAAGAGGCAGAGAAAATAGCTATTTTGTACTAACAGCGAAGCATACTGACAAAACGTTGAACTTCTTAATAGTTATGTAATAACCTTTACTTCGAGTTGTCTCTTTGCCACTCAATCAATATAGACTTTCTCAATGCCAAAGTTGTCTCAAAAATAAAGGTTACCTTCCAAAATAATTATAGGTCGTAATATAGATACATTAATTAGACGAATTCTTTAGTAGTAATATATTACATTCCCTTCTATTTGTATATTAAGTGAAACTCCTATGGATTTGTTGCACTTGCTTTAAGGCTTGTGCCTTAACACTGATTGCAGAACGTCACTTATTGTCTCACCTTTGACAATCACTGCTGTTGGTCGCACTTCCTTTCCAAGGTGTTGAAGCATTTATTAGCTTCGTAAATCACATGCTTTCTTAGATAAAATTTTGCGCCTGCGATGCGCAGGAAGAGCGGGGCTTTATTTCCACTGCACAGTTTCCGCGATAGTATGTGTGCCGGATACGGTTATTGTTCCCAGCCGCCTCCGCTTAACGTACCGGTACCACGCGAAGGGAGATAGCAGTGTCGACGGAAGGACTTTTCGAAGGAACCATCTCTGCTTTCAGCATTTGGGGACAACCACCAGTTACCTACGTTTGGGTGCACGTAGTCCTCCCATACACCAGCCGAGTGTGCTAACTGGAGAAGGAAGAGAGTAAAACCTGATGGCATCCTGTAGCCATATCACAGATAAACCAAAGGTGATTGCCAGGCTTAATGCTATAATCCGTAAAATTCAATCCAAGAAACAGCAGAGAGGCTTAGAAGTTCAGACAGTGCAAGGAAGTGAATTCTGGTGGTCGGGAATGTTGTCACCTCATGTTCTTCCTCTATCTCGCCACTTTTCGTCCGGCGTGTTTCTTAAAATATCACAATTCCGAGGCTACCCTGGCCTCCTCCCTTCCCTGTCCCCTCTAGCCGACTGAGCAAGTCAGTTCACCTTAGAAACACCTGTAAATGTGCGGTGTGGTATTCTCGTCCTTCTTCGAACTTTTTTCGCTTTACCCAGGGGTAGCGACCCAGAAAAATTATCGACACTTCCTGATATCTACTACTGAGCGAGGTGGCGCAGTGGCTAGCACACTGGACTCGCATTCGGGAGGATGACGGTTCAACCTCGCGTCCGGCCATCCTGATTTAGCAAGCTGCATCGTCACGAAAAAACACAGTGACCCGTATATGTAGTAAGTTTCCTTTAATTTACGTCTATGGTCACAATCTTTTTTGTTTAACAGATTACCGGTTTCGGTCTTTAATGACCATCATCAGATCTGTTTCATTAAAAACAAAGTCCTAATGTACTGCAGCCATAGTGGCATCGCATCAGCATTTAACATTTGACGATGCCATTATGGCTGCAGTACATTAGGACTTTGTTTTTAATGAAATAGATCTGATGATGGTCATTAAAGACCGAAACCGGTAATCTGTTAAACAAAAAAGATTGTGACCATAGACGAAAATTAAAGGAAACATCCTGCTTTAGGTTTTCCGTGATTTCCCTAAATCGATCCAGGCAAATGCCGGGATGGTTCCTTTGAAAGGGCACGGCCAACTTCCTTCCTTAATCCGATGAGGCCGATGAACTCGCTGTTTGGTCTCCTCCCTCAAAAACAACTACAGCCTGATATCGACTACTTCCGTCTCGATATCAGTATTGTTACACTCGATACTTTTCAACTGATACTCTTACTCAGTTCCTTATAACAGGTATCGTAGGAACGCTAGTAGTTATGATTTATTTCGTTTTCAGTATTTATCCAAAATTTTGGCCTCATGACCCAGTTCCAACACTTTCAACAATCTAGTTGCAAATGCTAGCATTTAAACGAACGCTGTTGGTGTAAGTGCAAGAATTACTGATTCAGCTGACGGAATGGCACCTATCAAAAGTGAAGCTTGGCAGTATTTTGAAAAACTGGTTAATAATGGAGTGAGGTGCAAAATCTGTTTCAAAAGTGGGAAATCTTCAGGAAATACTTACCACATAGAAAGTCATTTAACTAACTTAGAATTATCCATTTAAGAATATGAGGTAGCGGTTGTTATATTTTACAGTAGAAAAGATTGCACTGAATCGTTTTATGTATTACATACAACTCAAAAATGCATTTCGGGAGCTAATGCTTTCATCAGCAGGTTGTCAAATTCAACTCGTGGGATGAAATCTGTAAAAAATGAATCAATAGTACTGCAAAACACACTGGACTTGGGTCCTCGTCTAACGATAGAATCGCCGACTTCCGCTGTAATGCCATTCAGATAGTACCACGCATCCCACCGTGACAGTGCCGGCCGATGTGGCCGTGCGGTTAAAGGCGCTGCAGTCTGGAACCGCAAGACCGCTACGGTCGCAGGTTCGAATCCTGCCTCGGGCATGGATGTTTGTGATGTCCTCAGGTTAGTTAGGTTTAACTAGTTCTAAGTTCTAGGGGACTAATGACCTCAGCAGTTGAGTCCCATAGTGCTCAGAGCCATTTTTGAGCCACCGTGACAGCAAGGTAAAGTTAGTTGCTAAACAAGATAATAAGAGTGAATAGAGTATTACATATGGGTTAGTTTAAATACATGAGGATACCAACGGAGGAATTGTGTAATTAAAAACTGTGGTTTTGAGATAGTCGATGTTCAAACATCTATTTAAAAAAAAAAAAAAAGCTATCCTAGCAAATCAATCTCAGTAGCGCGACCTCCCATGATAAATTTGAGTATCCGTAAAAATTCACTTTAAATACTTCTATAAATCCGGGACATATAAGCTGTGTTTTGATTCTGAGTTATGCCCTTCTGCCATAAACGGACACATTTTGTACCATTTAACAAAAAATAAAAAAATAAAAAACGATCACAGGCAGAAAAGTGTGCGTGTGTAAAGTTCCTAAAATATCAGTCTGTTGATAATACATCCAAATTAAACCTCAAAGCTGCGATCTCGGTTTCTTAATTTTTCACAAATTTTAATAATGTTGGAATTCGAAACTCATAAAATATCTAAATCATATGAATGAAATTTCGTTTACAGGTAGCTCTCCAAACTTTTAATCAACGACAGTCATTGATATCTCAAAGTATCGATACCTTCAAAAAAATGGTTCAAATGGCTCTTAGCACTATGGGACTTAACATCTGAGGTCATCAGTCCCCTAGAACTTAGAACTACTTAAACCTAACTAACCTAAGGACATCACACACATCCATGCCCGAGGCAGGATTTGAACCTGCGACCGTAGCAGTCGGCCGGCCGCAGTGGCCGCGCGGTTCTAGGAGCTACAGTCTGGAGCCGAGCGACCGCTACGGTCGCAGGTTCGAATCCTGCCTCGGGCATGGATGTGTGTGATGTCCTTAGGTTAGTTAGGTTCAATTAGTTCTAAGTTCTAGGCGACTAATGACCTCAGAAGTTAAGTCGCATAGTGCTCAGAGCCATTTGAACCATTTTCGTAGCAGTCGCGCGGTTCCGGACTGGAGCGCCTAGAACCGCTCGGCCACCGTGGCCGGCCGATACTTTCCTTTCATCTTTTATAAGTTCGACACTTTTCGTAAGACACTACTCGTCTAAAGTAAAGACTCTTGTCGTTCGATACCGTGTAATAACACAGAATATGAAAGGGAGGAAGAGGGAAGAAGCTTATTTCTCCGACACCTAACACGACTGTTCGTTCGTCTCTGTACGTAGCTTGTAAGTGAACTTGGGGGAAAATAAATATTTGTGCAAAACTTAAGGATGAAATAGATAAAGTAATTGGCGCGAATGAGTGGAAGTGTGGGCACATGTTGTCGGAAGTCTCCCTATAGTGCACAGAAAGGCGGACATCACATGGCGTGAAATCAGCATGACTAGAGAGCCGATGCGGATGGCAACGCGAGGCAGTTGAAAGAAAGAGAAAACACAGTATTTGTCAATCAGCGAGCAGTTCCGGTGCACTCATACGGTATTCATCATTACAATATGGCTCGCAGACATCTGCATTTTCAGGGATTTTCTCTGCCTCGTGATGACTGGGTGTTGTGTGATGTCCTTCGGTTAGTTAGGTTTAATTAGTTCTAAGTTCTATGGGACTGATGACCATAGATGTTAAGTCCCATAGTGCTCAGAGCCATTTTAACCATCTGCAGTTCATGGGGGGGAGGGGGGGAGGGGGGGAGAATCATTGGGAAAACGGAAGATAGACAGAGTCACGAGGGTTTCCCAGCTGTTTGGTATTGTTCGCAGAATTCTTTCACGTGCATGGAGAGCGTTCCGTACCATAAACACTGCTGCCCGAAGGCCAAGAGATGGTCAATCAGGATCAACTACGGCAGCAAATGATACCTACTGGAACAGGCAAGTAGGGACCCATCTCAAACAGAGTGTGCAGTTCCAATCAGGTTTAACAGGGCTCCGAATCAAGGAGTATCACGCTGCACAAGTGCACTGTAACTAAATGGGTTTCGTCGGTTTGCCCGATTGCCAGTACTTGCAACCTACATCCTGAATTATTTGCTGGATTTAATCGAGTCTCTGTCCCTCTACAGTTTTTGCCCTCTACAGCTCCCTCTAGTACCCTGAAAGTCATTCCATAATGTCTCAACAGATGTTCTATCACCCTGTTCCTTCTCCATGTCAGTGTTTACCACATATTCCTTTCCTCTCCGATTCTGTGCAGAACCTTCTTATTCCTTACCTTATCAGTCCACATAATTTTCAAAATTCGTCTGCAGCACAACATTTCAAATGATAATATTCTCTTCTGTTCCGGTTATCTCACAGTCCATGTTTCACTACCATGCAGTGCTGTACTCCAAACGTACATCCTCAGAAATTTCTTCATCAGATTAAGGCCTATGTTTGATACCAGTACACTTCTATTGGCCAGGCATGCCTTTCTGCCAGTGCTGGACTGCTTTTGATGTCCTCCTTGCTCCGTCTATCGTTGGATTTTGCTGCTTAGTAAGTACAGTGCCTGAACTTCATCTACTTCGTGACCGTCAATCCTGGTGTTATGTTTCTCACTGTTCCCATTTCTACTAGTTTTCATTACTTTCTTCGATTTACTCCAAATCCATATTCTGTACTCATTAGGCTATTCATTCCATTCAGGGGATCAAGTAATTCTTCGCTTTCACTCAGGGTAGCAATGCTGTCATAGATCCGTATCATTGATATCATTCCACCTTAAATTTTATCCCACTCCTGAATCTTTCTTTTATTTTCACCATCGCTTCTTCGAAACGTAGGTTGAGTGGTAGAGGAGAAAGACTACATCCCTGTCTTACACACTTTTTAATCCGAGCACTTCGTTCTTTGTCGTCCACTCTAATTATTCCCTCTTGGCTCTTGTACATATTGTATATTAGCCGTCTCTCCCTATAGCTTACCCCTATTTTCCTCAGAATTTGCACCATGTTGCACCATTTTACAGCGCTGAACGCTTTTTCCAGGTCGACAAATTCTATGAATGTGTCTTGATTTTTCTTTAGACTTGCTTCCATTATCAACCGCAGCGTCGGAATTGCCTCTCTGGTGCCTTTAACTTTCCTAAAGTCAAACAGATCGTCATCTAACACATCCTGAATTTTCTTTTCCATTCTTGTGTATAATTGTCAGCAGCTTTGATGCCAGAGCTTTTTTAGCTGATTGTGAGGTAATTCTCGCGTTTGTCAGCTCTTGCAGTCTTCAGAATTGTGTGGATGATATTTTTTCCGACAGTCAGATGGTATGTCGCCAGAATCATACATTCTACACACTAACGTGAATAGTCGTTTTATTGCCATTTCCCTCAATGGATAAGCGCACTGAAAAAAATCTGTCAACTTGCCATGCCGGCCGGAGTGGCCGAGCGGTTCCAGGCGCTACAGTCTGGAACCGCGCGACAACTACGGTCGCAGGTTTGAATCCTGCTTGGGGCATGGATGTGGTTGATGTCCTTAGGTTGGTTAGGTTTAAGTAGTTCTAAGTTCTAGGGGACCTCAGATGTTGAGTCCCATAGTGCTCAGAGCCATTTGAACCATTTTTGAACTTGCCACACTCACCAGTCGACGCTATTGTGACGCTGTTGTCCTTTCCAATATGCGTCTTTTCATGACCGCATTCGGCAGTGACTTAATTTTTATGGGTGAGAATGCGCGATCGAATCGAACGGCACAGGTGGGGGATGTCTTGGAATGACAAGCTATTCGGCAAATTGACTGGCCAGCCCATTGCCCAGACTTGAATCGCATAGAGCAAATTTTGGGATGCGCTGGGCAGACCTATTGCAGCACGTCCACATGCAGCAGCGATCATCCAGGAGCTGTCAACCCCGCTAGTGGAAGAATGGGCTGCCCGAACACAAAAACATCTTACCAACCTTGTAGCACGTTGCAGAGCACGAATTGCCGTCCGTCGTGAGCACACATCCTATTAGGAACAATGTGTCGCCTTCTGTAATGTCCAGGGTACCATAATAAATCACCGTGATTCAGTGTCTTTGCGTAAAGGTGTCATCTCTGTTCGCCTCATTGAATATTTCTTTCAGTTACCTTCTGTACGGTACTATACTCTACTTGACTATACTATACTGTATCAGTTCTATGTATGATCTAACAAGGGGACGCCACGACGTTTGGAACGCGGATTTACTGCAAACTTCGTACACTCGTAGTCCTCCATGATGGCAACAAAATGTGTAAGCAGTAGCGCGTACTTCTCAAGCGTTGCTGAGAAAATCGCAAGATAATTTCGGTCGTCAAATATATACCTGTGTGTGGCCTTTTCTACTAGGAAGCAGCGGCAGCCGACTGGTGTAGTAAAAAACTGAGTGGAAGGCTCAACAAACGAATTTGAACCGATGTCATGTGATGTCCGCAACGACCAAATACAACGATCAACAACGGACCCTTTAAAACAGAAAAGAAAGTGGTTAGCGCTCAAGTCCCGTAGTCGCTGGATTGCTGGATCGAGTCCCGTTCGTCAGTTTTTTTTTAAATTTCTAACACACTCATTTTCTTTACCAGTTATATCGCAGTTGATACAATAGGAAAAATACGTGTAATGGGATGAACTTCTACTAAATTCATTTGGCGGTCTACAAATTTTTATCATCATCATCATTTAAGACTGATGATGACTTTCAGCGTTCGGTCTGGAGCATAGCCCCCTTACAAAATTCCTCCACGATCCCCTATTCAGTGCTAACATTGGTGCCTCTTCTGATGTTAAACCTGTTACTTCAAAATCATTCATAACCGAATCCAGGTACCTTCTCCTTGGTCTGCCCCGACTCCTCCTACCCTCTACTGCTGAACCCATGAGTCTCTTGGGTAACCTTGCTTCTCCCATGCGTGTAACATGACCCCACCATCTAAGCCTGTTCGCCCTGACTGCTACATCCCAGCTTTTCTTTGATTTCCTCATTGTGGACATCCTCCTGCCATTGTTCCCATCTACTAGTACCTGCAATCATCCTAGCTACTCTCATATCCGTAACCTCAACCGTGTTGATAAGGTAACCTGAATCCACCCAGCTTTCGCTCCCATACAACAAAGTTAGTCGAAAGATTGAACGGTGCACAGATAACTTAGTCTTGGTACTGACTTCCTTCTTGCAGAAGAGAGTAGATCGTAGCTGAGCGCTCCCTGCATTAGATTTGCTACACCTCGCTTCCAGTTCTTTCACTATCCTGTGAGAATATGCATCCTAAGTACTTGAAACCGTCCACCTGTTCTAACTTTGTTCCTCCTATTTGGCACTCAGTCCGTTTATATCTCTTTCCCACTGACATTACTTTTGTTTTGGAGATGCTAATTTTCATACCATAGTCCTTACATTTCTGATCTAGCTCTGAAATATTACTTTGCAAACTTTCAATCGAATCTGCCATCACAACTAAGTCATCGGCATATGCAAGACTGCTTATTTTGTGTTCACATATCTTAATCTCACCCAGTCAGTCTATTGTTTTCAACATATGATCCATAAATAATATGAACAACAGTGGAGACAGGTTGCAGCCTTGTCTTACCCCTGAAACTACTCTGAACCATGAACTCAATTTACCGTCAACTCTAACTGCTGCCTGACTATCCATGTAAAGACCTTTAATTGCTTGCAAAAGTTTGCCTCCTATTCCATAATCTAGTAGGACAGACAATACCTTCCTCCTAGGAACCCGGTCATATGCCTTTTCTAGATCTATAAAGCATAGATACAATTCCCTGTTCCACTCATAACACTTCTCCATTATTTGGCGTAAGCTACAGATCTGGTCCTAACAACCTCTAAGAGGCCTAAACCCACACTGATTTTCATCCAATTGGTCCTCAACTAATACTCGCACTTTCCTTTCAACAATACCTGAGAAGATTTTACCCACAACGCTGATTAAAGATATACCTCTGTAGTTGTTACAATCTTTCCTGTTTCCATGTTTAAAGATTGGTGTGATTACTGCTTTTGTCCAGTCTGATGGAACCTGTCCCGACACCCAGGCCATTTCAGTTATCCTGTGCAGCCATTTAAGACCTGACATTCCACTGTATTTGATGAGTTCCGACTTAATTTCATCAACCTCAGCTGCTTTATTGCACTGCAGTCGATTGACAATTTTCTCCACTTCCTCAAATATGATCCTATTTCCATCATCATTCCTATCCCATTCTACCTCGAAATCTGAAACATTACTGATCGTATTTTCACCTACATTGAGCAACTCTTCAAAATATTCCCTCCATCTGTCCAAGGCATCCACAGGATTCACCAGCAGTTTTCCTGACCTGTCCAAAATACATGTCATTTCCTTCTTACCTCCCTTTCGAAGACTGCTAATTACACTCCAGAATGGTTTTCCAGCAGCTTGACCCAATGTCTCCAACCTGTTTCCAAAGTCTTCCCAAGATTTCTTCTTGGATGCTGCAATTATATGTTTGGCTTTGTTTCTTTCTTCAACATAACTTTCTCTGTCTACCTGAGCTCTAGTATGTAGCCATTTTTGATACGCCTTCTTTTTCCTTTTACAGGCTGCCTTGACTGTGTCATTCAAGCTGTTTGCTTCATCCTACTTTTACACACTACTGTTCCAAGACATTCTTTAGCCACTTCTAGTACTGTGTCCCTGTACCTTGTCCATTCCTTTTCCAATGACTGTAATTGACTACATTTTGCTAACTGGTACCTTTCTGAGATCGCTGTTATGTACTTGTGCCTGATTTCCTTATCCTGAAGTTTCTCCACTCTTATCCTCCTACATATGGACCTAACCTCCTGCATTTTCGGCCTCACAATCCCAATTTCACTGCAGATTAAATAATGATCAGTGTCATCAAAGAATCCACTGAATACACGTGTGTCCCTCACAGCCTTCCTGAATTCCTGATCTGTTATTACATAGTAAATGACAGATCTGGTTTCCCTGCCTTCCCAAGTATACCGGTGAATGTTCTTATGTTTAAAAAAGGAGTTTGTGATTACTAAGCCCATACTGGCACAGAAATCCAAGAGTTGTTTCCCGTTCCTGTTGGCCTCCATATCCTCTCTAAATTTACCCATAACCTTTTCATACCCTTCTGTTCGATTTCCAATCCTGGCGTTAAAATGACCCATGAGCAGAACACTGGCCTTGTCCTTTACTCTAACAACTACATCACTGAGTGCCTCATAAAAACTATCCATCTTATCTTGATCTGTCCCTTCACAATGCGAATATACTGACACAATCCTAATTTTCTTGCTAGACACTTTCTAATCTATCCACATCAGTCGTTCGTTTACATACCTCATTGTAACTACGCTCCATTTCTTTCCTGATGTAAAGCCCTACACCCCATTGTGCTATTCCTGCTTTGACTCCTGACAGGTAGACCTTGTCTTCTCCCACTTCCTCTTCTTTCGCACCCCTTACCCGAATGTCACTAACAGCTAAAACGTCCAGCCCCATCTTACTTGCAGCCTCTGCCAGCTCTACCTTCTTCCCAGAGTAGCCCCCATTGATATTAATAGCTCCCCATCTCATTACCATATGTTTGCCAAGTCGTATCTTAGGAGTCCCTGGTTTATCAGTTAGAGGTGGGACTCCGTCACCTCCAAAGGTCCGAGGCATTATGCTCTGATTGTTGCCAGCATCATATTTAAAGTACCAGGGAAGCAGGTTGTTAGCCTTACTTGCCCCGAGTCCCATTGGGTTTTACCCCTAACGGTTGAGGGTCTAACCGGTGGATTTGGTAGTCTTTGCCGTATGAGCACAAAGGTGACCACGACTCAGAATATGTCCGAGATGCCCAGCCTTATTCCAAAGTAACTGTTATCCCGACTGTCGGGACCACTTACTTGGCCACTCATACGTTGCCCGTTGTTCAGGAACTAGGACATGACTACAGGAACCCACACCATGAACCACAGGTATGTATTTGACGACCGAAATTATCTTGCAATTTTCTCAGCAACGCTTGAGAAGTACGCGCTACTGCTTACACATTTTGTTGTCCTCATGGAGTACTACGAATGTACGAAGTTTGAAGTTTGAAGTAAATCCGCTTTCCAAACGTCGTGGCCTCCCGTTGTAAGTTCATCGAGCTTTGTTGCTTGACAGTTGACACATCAATGCGAAAGCTACTTTCGTCCTTAAAACTTTGCACAGCATAGTATTAGAGCGCGTTGCGCTGCCGGAACGGCATCTAGCAACAGCCCACACGGCGCGGTGCAGCTCTGAGCCCATTAGCCGCAGTGGAGTGGACAGCGGGCGGTCGCGGCGGCCTTGAGCGAGCGTCCCGGCTCTAGCGCCGGAAATGCAATTGCAGGTTGCGCAAGTGCGCGCGCCGCGGCCTTGGCTGTGCAACTGCGCAGCTAGCGCGGCCGCGCGGAGCGCATTCATAACAGGGGACAGGAGCTCCCCGTCGCACGTGGCTCACGCTGAGCCTGCCGCATAATCGCCCGGCCCCGTTGCGCCACAGCCGCTGCTGAGAGTCCCGGTGCACGTGCCGCGCGTCGAAGGCCTGCCATTCAGATAACGCGACGGGCGGCTGCTTCCGTGCTGCGAGCAGGAAGTGCAATCGCTATAACTGCACGGTCGCAGTGTAGCGAAGTCGCATAAAGGAGCCACGTGCACATGTTACACAATATCCTCATCCGAATACTGTCAGACAGAGTCAAGATAAAAGTAGCGAAATTACAGAACGCAGTCTTTCCTGGCGTATAACACTGATAAAAGTCCCTCGGTTTTCCCGCCTGGTGGCCGTGTTGACTTACCCCGCAAAATTGTAACGGGTATTTTACTTATCATCGTCATCTGGCGATATTTTCTTCTTCGTCAGAAGACAATGGTTATGATATCCGTCGGAGCCTGATGGTATCACGACACTCATGCCCAACTGGAAACCCAAGCTTTCATCAGGAAAGCTGTAGTTAGGTTTCGTATTCACGTCGGAGGGGTGGCTTTGCGCTTGTGACTAGAGAGCAGGTAAATTCCGTAACAACAACAAAAAAAAAGGTTCAAATGGCTCTGAGCACTATGGGACTTAACATCTATGGTCATCAGTCCCCTAGAACTTAGAACTACTTAAACCTAACTAACCTAAGGACAGCACACAACACCCAGCCATCACGAGACAGAGAAAATCGCTGACCCCGCCGGGAATCGAACCCGGGAACCCGGGCATGGGAAGCGAGAACGCTACCGCACGACCACGAGATGCGGGCAAATTCCGTAACAGTAGAGACATTCTACATCTACATACTTACATTGGGGAGCCTGTTGAGTTAGTAGTTACGTATCAAGTTTTTCATTGGTACACGCGTGTACGGTGACAGCCAAAATCCAAATGGGCGTCTTTCACGTGGAACTTCAATTGGAAATGAACATCTTCAGGAGTACAAAATTTTGAAAAACACAGCCCGCAATCGCGAGCACATTTAATTTGTAACCTAGGTTTCGGTGTTACAAGGGACACCTTCGGACAAAATTAAAACTAAATTTTATAGCATAACGTACCAAAAAATACGAAAGCTGCGGACATACCTGGCAATGTCAGTTAGTCAGAATTAAAATAAAATGCACCAGAGGTGCATGCCCCTAGGGACTGCCATGTGTCCTCTGCTACAGTCAACACAAAACTGAAACACCCTGTGGCTTGTGCGTCACGGCAACGTCAAGACAATACCGCCATCTAGTGGCTAGTTGGTAAAACAAGGTATTTTGTAAACACCTCATGTAACTGCACAGAGGGGAAATAAACAAACACCTGAAAGATGTACATGAAGTAATTACAATTGCGGGATACTGAATGATATAAAATACGACAAATGAATGACTGGCTGTAGTACAAAAATTCCAGAATAAATGCATAAAGAAGACATATACGAAATAATCCATTAAATGACATTACTGCTTGCTATGATAGATACGTTATAAAAACCAATTTTTTTTAAAAAATTTACGTATATGAGCCGTAAAAAGTAGAAAGAAAAGGTATCGCTGAATCTGCAAGAAGTAGTTGGTACATCAAAGTGTTAGATCTCGTCAAGCAGCGGCTTTATACCATTGAAATAACTTCTTCCGCGCAACTGCATCTGCTCGTTGAGAAAAAGTCCGTCATTCGAAAGTAAATGCTTGAAAATTTCCAGCTCCTCCAAAATATCAAGTTTACGCCCTTTTTTTTCAATATACAAAATTTCCCACTTCTCACCCCTTTAGGAGAGTGCCCTGTGATTAATAGGTGATCTGCAAAATAAGAATTAGAGGCACACGAACCTTTTTTCCTCAGTAAATGTTCTTTACAGCGAATTTAAAAGGCACGACCAGTGTGACCAATATAATAGGCACCGCAAGAGTCACATGAAATCTTGTAGACACCAGAATTCTGCAGAGGGCTAGTAGTTGACTTTAAATTATGGATGACATTTTTTCTCAAGTTGTTATTTGTAGAAAAGGCAATATTACATTTGTATTTAATCTGAAGCAACCTCTGAGTCTGGTATGGCACTGGACCTAAAAATGGAATTGACAAGAATTTTTTCTCCGATTCTTCTCGAACGCTGATGAAAGAACCAGTCTTCTTTCTGAGAATATCATCTACCAACCGAGCTTCATAACCTAGGTTAAAATTCTTCTCAATTCCATTTTGTATCATATAACAGTCGCTGATTGACAGCCATGAGCCGGCCGGAGTGTCCGTGCGGTTCTAGGCGCTACAGTCTGGAATCGAGCGACCGCTACACTAGTGCTCAGAGCCATTTGAAACATTTTTTGACAGCCATGTTAAAAACCTTATGACTTAAGGAGAGCCTAAACCGCACCTTTAAAGCTACATTCCTCTTCGGTGCAACAAAGAACTAATTTAGAATCCATATCCTTAAAACTCAGCTAACACCTGTAACTACGGGACACCGTTGTGACCATGAAGAAGTCGCTGTCTTTTGGAATCCCCATGAAAATGTGCACGGACAACTATTTGCGAATTAACCACGAGCGACTCCTATGTTTTACAATGAGTACGACGATTGTTACATTACACAACCATCTATAATCTCCCGATTGTGCTATGAGTATCTAAGGAGGGAAAAGTCGAGGTCTCTCTCAAGAATGGATCAGATGCTGGAGACAGAGACCAAGCTTCGAAAAACCAATTGTACCTACTTTCATAAATTCTCAGTTATTTGTTTTAAATCCTTCACAGCAGATACAAGTACACGAGGTTGCATCAACTACATAAAAATAGTGCATAACACATTTGGGGACATTAGACACCACCTAGTACCTGAGTGATAGGAAGCTGATGTAAGAGACTGTCACCTAACTTTGGACGATCGAAGGCTAACTTGAATAGTACAAGCGAGTAATTGAGAATCTAACTGTGAGTGAATTAACTGAACAATGTGCGTGCGATACAAATAATTTCAAAGTGAGAATCAAGAACGAGGATGTCAAAGTTTCAACTAAAATGTTTCATTTGGTAAGTATCGAGGGAGGAAGGAAGGACACTCATATTAAGAGTGTGACATTATGGTCAAAGGCAAGTCCCCGCTGTAGGAAACAAAGGCAAATAACGTTCAGAGAGGTACTAAATAAGAGGGGAACAGAGGGTCGTGACTGCGGTTGACAAAGCCACTCCAGGTAACATTGTTTGGTAACAGTGTTTGTACTTGCTCATGGGGGTGCAGCAGTTTCTGTATTCTTCATTTATTCTCTATGACGATCGCGTAGAGATAAATGTCCTAGCGAACGTACTAAGGTTTAACGTACCGTATCTACGTGATGCAAATGAGAAAACCCAAGTTCATCACTATCATACATGTGGATTTCCATTCGGAGAATTCATCATATCCACTTAAACATCACTCTCTAATCCTCTTTGTTCCTCTGGTTTCAAAGTGTTGGTATTGCGATTTTAAACGTGAGCGGACAGCTATCACTTACATACAGGGTGGCCAGGAGGCATGGTCGATATTGAGGGATATGACAGAAACGATCAAATGGCTCTGAGCACTATGGGACTTAACTTCTGAGGTTATCAGTCCCCTAGAACTTAGAACTACTTAAACCTAACTAACCTAAGGACATCACACACATCCATGTCCGAGACAGGATTCGAACCTGCGACCGTAGCGGTCGCGCGGTTCCAGACTATAGCGCCAGAAACGATCATCTGAAGCAAAACAACTTCATATGGACGTATGGTTGCGAGATAAATAACAATTTGCTTTAAATGATTTTCTGTATTATTAAAAACTTTGCCAGATTGACACGCTTACAGCAGTTTAGTAATCATTACAAAATGCTTCTTACATGATATCAAATAAAAATACGTTTTTCACACAGTCACCTCTAAACATGATCCTACACTATCATTACAGATGTCGCACAGTTCTCATTAAATGCTCGACTATCCCACTGTCAACTTCAGTGCGTTAGTATACTATTGGAAATGAAGTCGCATGCTTCTTGACAGAGCGTAGGGGAACGATGCCGGAGACCCGCACCGCCGTACCAGGCAAGATCCTAATGGAGGTGGTTTGCCGTTGCCTTCCTCCGACTGTAATGCGGATGAATGATGATGATGAGGAAGACGACCCAACAACACCGAGTCAACTCGGGGCAAGTGAAAATCCCTCACCCCGCCGGGAACCGAAACCGGGACCCCATGCTCGGGAAGCGAGAACGCTACCACGAGACCACGAGCTGCGGACTAGTATACTACACTACCTAGTATACTATTATTCTTATTGTGGTCTTCAGTCCAGAGACTGGTTTGATGCAGCTCTCCATGCTACTCTACCCTGTGCAAGCTTCTTCATCTCCCAATATCTACTGCAGCCTACATCCTTCTGAATCTGCTAAGTGTTTTCATCTCTTGGTCTCCCTCTACGATTTTTACCCTCCATGCAGCCCTCCAGTACCAAATTGGTGATCCCTTGATGCCTCAGAACATGTCCTACCAACCGATCCCTTCTTCTGGTCAAGTTGTGCCACAAACTCCTCTTCTCCCCAATTCCATTCAATATCTCCTCATTAGTTATGTGATCTACCCATCTAATCTTCAGCATTCTTCTGTAGCACCACATTTCTAAAGCTTCTATTCTCTTCTTGTCTAAACTATTTATCGTCCATGTTTCACTTCCACACATGGCTACACTCCATACAAATACTTTCAGAAACGACTTCCTGACACTTAAATCTATACTCGATGTAAACAAATTTCACTTCTGCAGAAACACTTTCCTTGCCATTACTATTAGGAGAACAGTTTGTATTGCTTGTCTGAGCGCCTCTACTCGTTCCCTAATGAGGGCAACAGCGTCCATGATGCAAGCTGCTCATCTCGCTTATTCAACTTTCGTTTCTACACCTCAGACTTCATCCAACGCCATAAACACCTGGTGGTCTTGGTGGCTACATCGAACAACGAAACACAGCACAGAAAAGGAAACACAGTACTAACGTGACTACAGCAGATGTTGAAAGTAACCACCAATCACTTCTGGTCTGTTGGAACTGCAGCAGTCTCATCCTAAATGTTCTGCTGCAATTCTTGAAGACTATGCAAGGTTGTTGTGATACACCTTAGACTTGAGGGCTCCCCACACGACGTCGTCGCACACTGCCACATCTAGTGCCCTGGGTGGCCAGTTGGGGCAGCGACCAGATTGACCTGTGCTAACAACCGTGTGAGGCTGAAGATTGTGTAAATGTGCTCCACGGTTCTGTCGGCTGCAAGGGCAGCTGCTCCATCCTGTTGGAAGTAACAGGCTGTGGTTATGAGCATACCTTCTCGTCCAATCGTATCGACTCATCCGGGCCACTTTTATATGTCACATATCGTACTACCACGACCAGTCCAGCGATTTGGGTAAATGCGGTTGAAGTGATCCCTTATGATCCCTTACACGTCTGGTAAAATAAAACAGAGGAGCTCTGTAATTTTGGAAGGAGAAGCACACTGCACCAAAGGAACGTGCTCTAGATGTTCAACAAAACAGTTTTCCAAAATGTTCCAACAATTCTGTCCAGGCATTCTTCTAAAATGACTAAACGTGTCAAAATGTTACCTATCATGACGCATAACACTGATCGTAAAACGCACTTATAAATCTGTTTCCACTATAGCATGTGAATTTTCCTGCTACCATCGATGATTATCACGTGAATTGTCGATTCCATTCCGTGTAAACGTGACTTCTTTAGCGAATAGTATTAATGGGAAAAAATGGCGACTTTCATTCAACCAGTGACAAAATTCAAGTCGTTTAGCGTTGTCGACAGCGTGAAGATTGTAGACGCGCTGCATCTGAAATAAGTGAAAGTTTTCCGCATGTAATGCCCGCCGTCCACTAATCCGTCTGATATGTGCAGAGAGTCGCCGTGTGCTGGTAGGAGGACTACGCTGTACCATTTCAATAACTTGTTGCCGTTGCTGCATAGATTGTTCAACTAGTCGTTCAGAAGAAAAATGAGAACTTGGAAGAATGTGCAGCGTGCTGAAAACTCTGCTAAACATTCTGCGATGAGAAACTCGGCCTGTCGGAAACTGCCTCCGGTATTATTACACAGCAGCAGGGGCAACACCATCACAGAAGCTGTAAACATACACCGTACCTTCATATTCGTAATTAGTGGCATTTTAGCTAGCGTGAGTACACACATAGTTAACCGATGCTTCTTTCTAATAGACTCTGAGCCCCTCATACTACTTCACTCACAACACATCGTGGACTACTGTGCTTTCGATGAGTTAGTTTAGTGGCAGAAATACATCCCTAGCGAAGATGTTGAAATCAATAAGACTAATAAGATGTTCAAATCAATAAGGTCGACTGGGCTAGAATAAAACATCTTTTTTTTATTTTTTTTATTTATCGGATTTCGGTATATGCTTACACAGCCATCTCAACAGTGGAATGTCAGATACGACGATACAAGCGTAAGGACAACACAACACCCAGTCCCCGAGCGGAGAAAATCTCCGACCCGGCCGGGAATCGAACCATGGCTTCTTCGGTTAGCAATCTGTTACGGTGACTACGTAGCTTCTGAGACGAATGCCAAAGTGTTTGGATGAGTAAGACACTACTAGCACCCCACCCCCCCCCCAAAAAAAAAGGAGATTAAATGTGTTTTATCACGAAAACCATTCGGAATAGGACATATGTCAATATCAAGATTTTGATTCAAATTAGCGTTCCTGTTATATCCATGAATATTGAACATTTCTCCTAAGACACCCTGTATAGTGGTGCACTATGGATCTCCTGATAAATTTAAGCAATCGTACGGAGACAGACCATACTGAGATCCAAAGTAACAGACGTGCATCTATACAACAATGCAGGTCTGTCTCGGGTTCTTCGACCGACGTTCATCTAGTGATTTTACTGACTTTTCGCCAGCACGAGTGGCTGGCATTGTCAAAGCTACACCCTCCGTTGCCGGTGGTAAACCTCTGGCAACGGAGGATGAAACTTTGACAATGCCAGTCACTCGTGCTGGCGAAACGTCAGTAAAATCATCAGATGAACGTTGGCCGAAGAACCCGAGACAGAAGTCAATAGGCAGTTTGTTCTTTTAGACCGTTAGGGATCCGTATGTCCTATCAATTATAAGTGGTTCTCTGCAAATGGACTCTCACTAAATTTTGAAGAAAACACAGTTTATACAATTCTGTACAGTAAATGGCATAACACCACTGATAAATATAGACTATGAACGGAAGTCTGTTGCTAAGGTAGACTATTCAAAATTTCTGGGTGTGTGCATTGAAGGGAAATTGAATTGGAAGAAACACATCAATGATCTTCTGAAATGGTTATGTTCAGCTACCTATGCTATTAGGGTTATTGCAAATTTTGGTGATAAACATATCAGTAAATTAGCCTACTACGCCTATTTCATTACCTGCTTTCATATGGAATCATATTTTGGGGCAATTCGTCACTAAGACATAAAGTATTCATTGCACAAAAGCGTGTAGTCAGAATAATAGCTGGGGTCCACCCAAGATCACCTTGCAGATATTTATTTAAGGAACTCGGGATATTCACAGTACCTTCAGAATACATATATTCACTTATGAAATTTGTCATTAATAAAACATCCCAATTCAAAAATAACAGCGAAGTGCATACCTACAACACTAGAAGAAAGAATGATATTCACTATTCTGGATTAAATCTCAGTTTGGCACAGAAAGGGATGAATTATGCTGCCACAAAAATCTTTGGTCATTTGCCAAATAGTATTAAAAGTCTGACAGACAGCAACCATCATTTAAAAGCAAATTATAAGAATTTCTGAATGATACCTCCTTCCACACAGTAGATGAATTCTTAGATATGAAGTAGTAACTGTAAAAAAAAAAAAAATTAATTATTTGGTGTAAAGAAAACTTACGTTAAAGTGACACGTTCCACATCATTACGAGATGTCGTATTCATGATCTGTGGAACAAGGATTAATGTATGTAATGTATATACGTATGTACGTGACACAAATTTAAATCTGATACGCCTCCCACTTCCCGCGGTAAAGGGGTTCTTAAGAGTCTGACAGGCAGACGGACGAACAATGAAGCCATCCTATAAGAATTCAATTTCACTGACTGAAGTACGGAACCTTAAAAAAGTGATTTTTTACAGTTACACACCACACACACACACACACACACACACACACACACACACACACACACACACACACGAAGCCTAAAATATTTTACAGTTTCATACACACCAGTGTGGATTTTCACTCTCCTCCCCAACGCTGCTTCAAGGTTGGACAGATAGATTTACTTTTCTGACCAAACTGAAGAGTTGTCTCCTGCGTGTTGAAATCTCTTCGTACGCAGTCTCCTGCGTACGAAGAGATTTCAACAGAACTTCTGCTAGATGATTTTTAGTTGTGCTTGTTGTATTATGTATCCTGCAGCTTGTCTCTGATGGATCTTTCTGTAGCTATTCCTTCTCTACAGAAATTTCAAACAGTATTTGTTTTTTCCTCTATCATAAGGTATTCTGTCAAATTGTGAAACAGATATTTGTGTTCCATTCTGACAAAAACTACTTTCAAATCCAGATAAAAATAAACTACTAGTTAGTCTTCTGTTTCAGCCTAGGAGCACTGATTTCCCTATTTTTCCCTACAAGGATAAAGGTCTAACTTCCTTAGAATAAAGTTTATCGCTGAAACAAAACACAGACTACCGTATCGGCAACACGTCAACAAGTTATTGGGAAACGATGCCTGCACCTGGGCAAGACAGCAAAACAACAAATCTTTAGACGTGAGTCCTATAATATCTTGCCGTAGATAAGAACACAATGCCACTGTTTGCTTCTGCGATGGATTACTGAACGTAGCACCATTGCCAAACCCAACTCCCATTGTCATCAAACAAGCGTCGGAGCATTGTTCCACAAATGTCGTATTAGTCGTGAGCCGGAACCGTCTACGCAGTATGAGATTCTATTCATCCAGACTGGCAGAAGGGAGTAATGCACAGACAAACAAAGCTACTGTATACGTTGCGTTCTGAGAATTACCTCTGCTAGTGTTTGTTTCTCCAAGTGTAATTACCAAGTTCAGCAGAGATCCTTTCTTAGATTAATCGCTAGCTCTTAATAGAAAACGATGCGAAACTGATATCCTACTGAAGAAAAGAGATTAAATTTTCGCCACACAAGATGTTTGTAAATAATTAACACAGGTATGGTTGAAGTCTTGCCTGGAAGGAAAAGGGATCAAATTCACAGCCAACCATACTGACACACGGCTGCTCGTGAATTTGAACCGTGTTCCTCCCACATAAGAATTTAGTGTCTCAATGTATTTCTCTGCGATGTGGACAGGTAACTGTCGGTCTTCATAAGTCTGCAGATCACTTGAAACTGGAAGCAAGTAGTGGCCTTGCTCGTTTCAGATACTTACTGTGTATAACTGTACATAAACATTTTGAAAAAAAAACTCCCTTTGCGGTGCGTCATTTCGAAACAGCAACATTTCTGCCGAAGTTCCAGCGGTTTTCTCCCGAGGGATTAACATGCTTGATTTCTGGGCATAGTATTTCCTATGTACGGCCTAGTTCGGTGACAACGTGAAACTGTCGTCAAGACATGCCTCTGAAAAGTTCAAAGCCATGATGCCTGTGGAGAGTGCTTATACAGAATGCTGTTGCTGTGCCTCTCTAGCGGATGATCGGCAAACAGAGAATCGCTTACACTTAAGGTTCAAATGGCTCTGAGCACTATGGGACTTAACGTCTGAAGTCATCAGTCCCCTAGAACTTAGAACTACTTAAACCTAACTAACCTAAGGACATCACACACATCCATGCCCGAGGCAGGATTCGAACCTGCGACCGTAGCGGTCACGTTGTTCCAGACTGAAGCGCCTAGAACCGCACGGCCACACCGGACCGCTACACTTACGGGCTATGTTTACTTGCAGCAGGGCGTCGACACAGCATGACACTTCTCTAGTGACCATTTGTTTCTGCTCGTGGACACGAGTCTTGCGAAGCAGCTGGCCGAGTAAAACGTTGGATTGCGACAGGCCATCGGCATCTTGCAGCTATCCTTCATATTCATGCACAGCAATCCATTCAAGCAACAGGAAAACAGAAAAATTAAACTGTGAAATGGGTGGAATATTACCATACTACACGCTGCATTCATCCTCCTTAATGGCATATCTCGTTCTATAGGGAAATGAGTCATTCATAAGTGCGACTGTCGCACAAGTCGTTGCTATGTCATAAGGCGGTATTCACGTAAGTGTATCATCCATAACAGACAATCCTAATCATAACGGCTGGTTGATGCCTTGCCAAAGCAAATCTTACGAAGCATTTGTTGTTCGCTCCGCAATAAAACTTCCTGGCAGATTAAAACTGTGTGCCGGACCGAGACTCGAACTTGGGACCTTTGCCTTTCGCGGGAAAGTGCTCTACCAACAGAGGTACCCAAGCACAACTCACGCTCCGTCCTCACAGCTTTAATTCCGCCAGTACCTCGTCTCCTACTTTCCAAACTTCACAGAAGCTCTTCTGCGAACCTTGCAGAACTAGCACTCATGGAAGAAAGAATATTGCGGAGACATGGCTTAGCTGCAGACTGGGGGATGTTTCCAGAATGAGATTTTCACTCTGCAGCGGAGTGTGCGCTGATATGAAACTTCCTAGCAGATTAAAACTGTGTTAGGGACCGAGACTCGAACTCGGGACCTTTGCCTTTCGCGGGCCAGTGCTCTACCAACTGAGCTATCCAAGCACGACTCACGCCCCGTCCTCACAGCTTTACGTCCGCCAGTACCTCGTCTCTTAGTTTCCAAACTTCACAGAAGTGTGAGCAGTTGGTAGAGCACTTGCCCGCAAAAGGCAAAGGTCCCAAGTTCGAGTCTCGGACCGGCACACAGTTTTAATCTGCCAGAAAGTTTCATTTCAGCGCACACTCCGCTGCAGAATGAAAATCTCATTATCGCTCCACAATATTTCAGACACTAGGGATACATACAAGAACTTGGTCTTACGGGCAGTAACGAAATAGTGAAATTCTGTTGCAGTAGTAAGCACTATTATGATACATGAAATAAAACTGAAACAATAGTTCAGTAAATAAATATATACATGTTAGAAATTAAGTTACATAAAGAGGTTTTCTAAAACACTCACCGGGGATAGTTACGTTATAAATCATCAGGGGACGGAGAGAGAGTTCCTATATTCTAGCACAACAAGTAAATGTAATTTCATTGGCTGCTAGTACCAACGCCTTAAGAATTTTGCTGAGCGTTCAACTAGCACGATTTGCATGTGTTACGTGCACAGGAGACTTACATAAAGAACAGAGCGTCACCTGATCCCAGTAACAGCTAAAGTGATCAGGGAGAAAGCTGACGCTAGAGGTTAGTTATTAATAAGGTGGCATAAATATGTTACGAAGGTAACACTAATAATGTGTTACCCTTGACAGTTATATTACATATGGTACAATTATGTGTACTAATAGGTAGATATAAATACTACATCATTTGGATAGAATGGAAACAGTTCTACTTTGCGTAGAAGGTGAATAATGCTATAACCGGTGAGTGCCATCTTTTGGCGGAACTGTATGACTTAGCAATGTATTTTTGTCCCACGAGATGCGATAGAACAGAAGTCATTCGTGGTGCGACTTATAAAACGAACATTATAATTGGAAATAATGGCATTACTGGATAATAATCTTCACCAAGATATAAATTCTGACAAAAAAGCTGCCGCATCACGAAATAATTATAAGAATGAGATGGAAGCTGGTAGATGACATGTACATGCACACAAACAAATGATTACAGTTTCAAAATACTGAATGATTCATTCTAAAGAAAGGGATTTGCAAACTAAGCAATTCGATAACACGCAAACAGTGCAAACAGATATTCAGCTTGACATTGAATTACGTCGTTGTTGGATGTCCTCTTGAAGGATACAGCGCCAAATTCTGTCCAATTGGCGCTTTAGATCGTCAAAATCCCGAGATGGTTGAAGGGCCCTGCCTATAATGTTCCAGATGTTCCCAGCTACGGAGAGATCCGGCCAAGGTACTGTGTGGCGAGCACGAAGACAAGCAGTAGACACTCTCGCCTTGTGCGGGCAGGCATTATCTTTTTGAAATGTAAGGCCACGATGCCTTGTCATGAAGCGCAACAAAATGGGGCGTAGAATATCTCCGATCTACCGTTGAGCTGCAAGGGCGACGCGGATAACAACCAAAGGAATTCTGCTATGAAATGGTATTCCAAGACCACCACTTGTGGGTGTCGGACCGTATGGCGGAGTGAGTATCCCACCGCTGCCCGGGGCATCTGCAGAAACGTCTTCGATAATCATAGGGACCCATTTCGAAACGGAAGTCATCACTTAAGACTGCTCCAGTCAATGAGATTCCAGGACGAAGATGTGCTGGAGTTCCCCCCCCCCCCCCCCCCCCCCCCAAATAGCGATTAGATACCAATCTGACTGTCGTCTCCCATATGGCCCGATAATCAGGATATATGGTCTGGAGCGCCATTTCATTACATAGCGGGATACCTTTGGGTGTCCGCGGCACCCTTAAAGCGCAGCGGTACGTCAGAGGTATCCTATGCCCACCTTTTCTTGTCCTTCAAGGCAGTCCATCCTAGGCTTACATTTTAGTAAGGTACTGGCCTGCCGCACACGACGAAAGGTTCTACTCCTTGTCTTTTGCTTGCCAAGCTGTATGTGTGTTGGTTAGCAAGGTCGTCGGATCTCTCCCTGCCAATCGATGCCAAGCCGAATAATGGTTGTACTGCTTGCACGTTACTGACTTTCTCCGTTTGCGAAGCTCTTTGTTTTGAATAAATAATTCAGTCCTTCTGAAATTGTAATCATTTGTTTGTACTTGTAAATCTCATCTCCGATTTCCATCCCATTCGCATAATTCTTTCGTGATGTGCCGCTTTTTTATTTATTTTAGTGTATATTTCGCACGGAGGTTTCTAATTTATTACCAAATACAAGAAATCAGCGCCATGGATAAGGCTATCTGTTATAACGAAAACTAAATGTGCTCCTGTGTGTGTGTGTGTGTGTGTGTGTGTGTGTGTGTGTGTGTGTGTGCGTGTGTGTGTAACGTTACTGTGTTGAATTTCTCGTTAATAAAGAGTACTGTACTGACCTGTGGTGTAGGGGTCAAGGACTCTTGTTCTCGATCCCGGGGTTCGAAACCCCCCAGCGCTTAAATTTTGATTAATAATCAGCAATGGCGGACGAAGGCTTCCAGCATAAGAAATTACCCTTATTCTGCCAACGGACTTGTCAAAAAAAGGGAGAAGCGGACAGATGTTCAGGGCATTCTCTTGCCGTTAGGGTGGGAAACTGCCCCTGAACGAGACAGAATCAGCAGTGATCAAAACCATGAGGACGCAGAGGGCAATGGAAACCATTGCATTAAAGACACACATCGTGTATCCACAGGACATGCGGCCTGTAATTGGAAAAGTATCATGATGATCTCTCCATTGACAAAAGATTCTGGAATAGCCCCCCATTTGGATCTCTGGGAGGAACTGCCAATGGAGAGGTGACCATGAGAAGAAGCATGAATAATCAACAAAAGGATAACGTTCTACGAGTCGGCTCGTGGAATGTCAGCAGCTTGAATGTGGTAAGGAAGCTAGAAAATCTGAAAAGGGAAATGCAAAGGTTCAGTCTAGATATAATAGGGTTCAGTGAAGGGAAATGGAAAGGACACAAGAACATCTGGTCAGAAGAATATAGGATAATATCAGCTGCAGAAAAAATGGTATAACGGGCGTAGGAATTGTTACGAACAGGAAGGCAGGGCAGAGAGAGTGTTACTGTGAACAGTTCAGTGACAGTTGTTCTTATCAGAATCAACAGCAAACCAACACCGACAACGATAGTGCAGGTATACATGCCGCCGTCACGAGCTGGAGATAAAGAGATAGAGAAGGTATATGAGGATATTGAAACGTTAATACAGTACATAAAAGATGAAAATCAAACAGTAAGAAGAAGAAAAGGTTATAGCAGAACGTGGACTTGGGATAAGGAATAAGAAAGGAGAAAGACTAATTGAGTTCTGGAATAAATTTCAGGTAGTAATAGCAAATGTTCTGTTCAAGAATCACAAGAGGAGGAAGTATACTTAGAAAACACCAGGTGTTACGAGAAGATTTCAGTTAGATTAATTACATCATCATCACACAGAAATTCCGAAATCAGATACTGGATTGTAAGGGGTACTTATGCGCAGATATAGACTCAGATCACAATCAAGCTGTGATGAAGAGTATCCTGAAGTTCAAGAGGCTAGTCAGGAAGAATCAGTACGCCAGGAAATGGGACACAGAAGTACTAAGGAATGAAGGAGATATGCCTGAAGTTCTCTAAAGCTATAGACACAGCAACCCTAAGGGAAGATCAGTAGGCAGTACAGTTGAAGAGGAATTGGCGTGTCTAAAAAGGGCAGTCACAGAGGTTAGAAGGAAAACCATAGGTACAAAAAAAGGTAACTGCGAAGAAACCGTGGCTAACAAGAAATGCTTCAGCTGATTGATGAAAGGAGAAAGTGCAAAAATGTTCAAGAAACTTCAGGAATACAGAAGTATAAGGCACTGAGCCTTAATTAAATAAATAAGAAGTGCAGGGAAGCTAAGACGAAATGGCTGCATGAAAAATGTGAAGAAGAACTGACTCTCGGTGACATTAAAAGCAACGGTGGTAACATTAAGATTGCAACGGGAATTCCACCCTTAAATGCATAGGAGAGAGTGGATAAATGGAAAGAATCCATTGGAAGCCTCTATGAGGGGGAAGATTTGTCTCATGTGATGGAAAAAGAAGCAGGAGTCGATTTGGAAGAGAGAGGGGATCCGGTATTACAATCAGAATTAAAAAGAGCTTTGGAGGACTTAAGGTCAAATGGGGCAGAGGGAATAGATAACATTCCAGCAGAATTTCTAAAATCATTGGAGAAGTGGAAACAAAACAACTGTTCACGTTGTTGTGTGGAATGTACGATTCTGGCAACATGCCATCTGACTTTCGGAAAATATCATCCACACAATTCCGAAGACTACGAGAGTTGACAAGTGCGGGAATTACCCCACAATCAGCGTAACAGCTCTGGGATTCACGTTGATGACAAGAATAATATACAGATGAATGGAAAAGAAAATTGAGGATGTGTTAGATGACTGTGTGTTTGGCTTTAGGAAAGGTAAAGCCACCAGAGAGGCAATTTTGACGTTGCAGTTCATAACAGAAGCAAGACAACAGAAAAACCAAGACACGCTCATAGAATGTCTACCTGAAAAAAGCGTTCGACAATATCAAGTGGTGCAAGATTTTCGAAATTATGAGAAAAATGGGGGTAAGCTATAGGGCGAGACGTGTAATATACAATACGTACGAAAGCCAAGAGGGAATAATAAGAGTGGACAGCAAGAGCAAAGTGCTTGGATTGAAAAGGGTGTAAGACAGGTATGTAATCTTTCTCTACTACTGTTCAATCTCTACATCGAAGAAGGAATGATGGATGTAAAAGAAATGTTCACGAGTGGGATTAAAATTCAAGGTGAAAAGATATCGGTGATACGATTCGCTGATGATATTGATATCCTGAGTGAAATCGAAGAAGAATTGTATGGTCTGCTGAATGTAATGAAGAGTCTAGTGAGTACGGAATATTGGTTGAGAGTAAATCGAAGAAAGACGAAAGTAGTGCGAGGCAGCAGAAATGAGAACAGTGAGAAACTTATCAGGATTGATGCTCATGAAGGAGATGAATTTAAGGAATTCTACTACCTAGGTAGTAAAATAACCATTGACGGGTGGAGGAAGGAGTATATCTAAAGTAGACTAGCACTGGCAAAAAGGGCATTTCTGGCCAAGAGAAGTCTGTAGATCTTAATTTGAGGAAGAATATTCAGAGAATGTACGTTTGGAGCAGTGTTGTATGGTAATGAAACGTGGACAGTGAGAAAACCAAAACAGAAGAGAATCGAGGCATTTGAGATGTGGTGCTACAGACGAATGTTGAAAATTAGGTGGACGGATAAGTTAAAGAATGAGACGCTTCTGCGCAGAATCGGAGAGCAAAGGAATATGTGGAAAACATCTACAAGAAACAGGAACAGGATGATAGCACAGCTGTTAAGACATCGGGGAATGACTTCTATGATGCTAGAGGGATTTGTAGAGGGCGAAAACCGTGGAGGAAGAAAGATATTGGAATACATCCAGCAAATAATAGGTTGAAAATGCTTCTCTAAGATGGAGGTTGTCAAAGAAGAGGAATTCGTGGTGGGCTGCATCAAACCAGTCACAATACTGATGACTCAAAATAAAAAAAAAATAAAAAAGGAGCAGCGTCACAGGAATCACATGACTCTAATGAAGAGTATTAGCGGACTTGTAAATCATTCGAATTTCGGTTCTTTAAATTTATGAGGAAGAGAAGCCTGTTTTGAGCATAAAATGACATAATTAACAATTTAATCCGATTTCCAGAAAACAAATGCCGTGCTGTGGGAACATACGTAACCTAACGAAGAGCATGTAATATGACACTATTTTGTTTAAAGCAAAGAGATTTAGTTTGGGAAACATATTTGCTATAGTAAAATGCATGTAAATTGCCTTAACACTGAAATTAGTCCGTAAAAGACCGACCTGCCTTTATCGCATTTACTAATGTATTTGAATTCGAATAATGAAAAAATTTAGGTAGCGATATTCACAAGTGTGCGCAAAGAAAATGAGGACGAAAGAGAATAAATTATAGTGGGCCCACCAAATTTAGTCGTGGAATGAAACACAAAGCATAAGGTTTTGTAGAGCGTAACGAAAATCCACTCAACCCAAGCAACGAACTCTCACCTCACTGCTTAATAGACTATAACCATTCAAAACTAATGGAACAGTTGGATTTCGTGGACTAAAACTGCAAGAGTCACTTCGACAACAGATAATGTAACTGATACATAGCCCACTGACATGTAGTTCATACATGAAACCCTACATCAATGTTTTTCTCCCTTCTATGAAGCGTACAATCGCATTTCACCATTGACACTTCATTTGTTCAGATATTTCTAATGGGGATGAGGGGGTGGCGGCCAACGTCTTAACAGTTCGTTCATCTTGACAGTTTTCTTTTAAAAATCACTATTTACCTCCGCCTTTGCTAAAACAATAAATATACTAGAGTATTCCGTATCGATCAGAACACAGTATTGCTCAAGGTGTAATCCTTATATTTAAACTGCTTATAATGTACTGAGATATTGTGCGGCTTAGGTCAGGGTCTAGTAAACTGTTTTACGTTGCCTCACGCAACACAAAATGTCGTTGTACACCTGCACGTGGACGTCTCCGTCCTTCTTGAAGTAGATAATATTTTCTTAGCTAGTGCATCTGACGTGTGAGCTTACGTGAGCGAGTATGGAAAGATTTACAAGGCCGTTCACAATCACGCATGCATAATTATTCGTGGAAATTGCCTAAGCGACCTAGCTGCACCGTCATTGTCTTAAGGTAGTAACCAATCCACCAGCTCAGTTCTCATATACTTAATATTTTAAGTACTATGATAAACTGACACTTTGTTTCGTTCAGCATATACACTACTGGCCATTAAAATTGCTACACCAAGAAGAAATGCAGACGATAAACGGGTATTCATTGGACAAATATATTATACTAGAACTGACATGTTTTCACGCAATTCGGGTACATATATCCTGAGAAATCAGTATCCAAAACAACCACCTCTGGCATTAATAACGGCCTTGATACGCCTGGACATTAAATCGAACAGAGCTTGGATAGCCTTTGCAGATACAGCGGCCCATGCAGCTTCAACACGATACCACAGTTCATCAAGAGTAGTGACTGGCGTATTGTGACGAGCCAGTTGCTTGGCCACCATTGACCAGACGTTTTCAGTTGCTGAGATATCTGGAGAATGTGCTGGCCAGGGCAGCAGTCGAACATTTTCTGTATCCAGAAAGGCCCGTACAGGACCTGCAACATGCGGTCGTGCATTATCCTGTTGAAATGTAGGGTTTCGCAGGGATCGAATGAAGGGTAGAGCCACGGGTCGTACCACATATGAAATGTAATGTCCACTGTTCAAAGTGCCGTCAATGCGAACAAGAAGTGACCGAGACGTGTAACCAATGGCACCCCATACCATCACGCCGGGTGATAGGCCAGTGTGGCAATGACGAATACACGCTTCCAATATGCGTTCACCGCGATGTCGCCAAACACGGATGCGACCATCGTGATGCTGTAACCAGATCCTGAATTCATCCGAATAAATGACGTTTTACCATTCGTGCACCCAGGTTCGTCGTTGAGTACACCATCGCAGGCGCTCCTGTCTGTGATGCAACGTCAAGGGTAACCGCAGCCATGGTCTCCGAGCTGATAGTCCATGCGGCTGCAAACGTCGTCGAACTGTTCGTGCAGATGGTTGTTGTCTTGTGAACGTCCCCATCTGTTGACTCAGGAATCGAGACGTGGCTGCACGATCCGTTCCAGCCACGGGGAAAATAAGCCTCTCATCTCGACTACTAGTGATACGAGGCCGTTGGGATCCAGCACAGCGTTCCGTATTACCCTCCTGAACCCACCGATTCCATATTCTGCTAACAGTCATTGGATCTCGAGCAACGCGAGCAGCAATGTCGCGATAGGCTACAATCAGATCTTTATCAAAGTCGGAAACGTGATGGTACGCATTTCTCCTCCTTACACGTGGCATCACCACAACGTTTCACCAGGCAACGCCGGTCAACTACCGTTTGTGTATGAGAAATCGGTCACATCAGCACGTTATTGGTTCGCCACCGACGCCAACCTTGTGTGAATGCTCTGAAAAGCTAATCATTTGCATATCACAGCATCTTCTTCCTGTCGGTTAAATTTCGCGTCTGTAGCACGCCATCTTCATGGTGTAGAAATTTTAGTGGCCAGTAGTGTAGTACTTATATCTGTCCAAAATGCCATTCCGATCAGGGACGTAGTCTTTGACCCCTACTGTTCAATCTACAGGTAGCAGAACCAATGACGGAAATGAAAGACTATTTATGTTGGCGTTTAGGATATAAGTATGGTGATATATGAGTTGTATCACAATGTAGCAGTGATGAAGAGTAGGCTGAAGTTTAAGAGACCAGCCAGTCGGAATCATTCCGCAAAGAAGTGGAAGGAATTACGAGGTACACTTGAGGTTCTCTGAGGCTATAGAGGAAAGAGCGAATAGATTGAAGGTGTACACTGAGAGTTTTTACGAGAATAATGAACAGCATGATGGGACAAAAGTGGAATGGGAGCCGATATGGAAGATACAGGAGATCCGGTGTTAGAGTTCAACAGAGCTTTGGAAGACCTGAGATCAAATAAGGCAGCGGGAATACTTAACACTCGATCAGAAGTTCTTAGCGCATTTGGAGAATTGGCAAACAAGAGCCTATTCAAGCTGGTACATTGAATCCATGAGACCCGAGACATTCCGAAAAATATCAACCGCACAATGCCCAAGATGTGTAGGTCAGATAACAAAGAGAACTATCGCATAATCAGTTCAACATCTCGTTCACCCGAGTTTCTGACGTGAATAACACACAGAAGAATGAAAAAGGAAAAACTGAGGCTCTGTTAAAAGACGATCAGTTTGGCTTCAGGAAAGTGAAAGTATCAGATGGGCAGTTATGAGGCTCACCTTGATAATGGAAGCAAGACTGAAGAAAAATGCAGACGGGTTCACAGAATTAGTCGACCTGGAAAATGCGTTCGACGATGTAAAATGGTGCAAGTTGTTTGAAATTCTCTGAAAAACGAGCGTAAGCTATAGGTACGGTCGAATAATGTACAGCAGGACGATGAGAGAAACAGGCTTAGGAGTGGAATTAAAATTTAGGGTGAAAGGATATCAATGATAAGACTCGCTGATGACATAACTATCCTTAGTTATAATGAAGAACAGCTACAGTACCTCTTGAACGAAATGAACAATCTAATCAGCACACATTGTAAGTTAAGAGAAACTCGAAGTAAGACGAAAGTAATGAGATGTAGCAGAAATGAGATTACCGGTAAATTAAACATCAAAATGTAATCGTAGTGTCGTCGAAGTGAAGGAATTCTGCTACCTTAGGAGCAAAGTAATACATGTCAGACGAAACAAGGAGGACATAAGAACTAGATTAGCACAGGCAAAGAGGGAATTCTTTACCAAAAGAAATGTATTATTATCAAATATCGGCCTTAATTTGAGGAAGAAATTTCTGAAAATGTACATTTATTACACATCATTCCTTGGCAGTGGATCATGAACTGGGGGGAAACGGGCAATGAAGGGAATCGAAATGCTTCAGATACGGCGCGACAGAAGAATATTAAAAATTAGGTGGACTAATTAGCAATCAGATGGTTCTCTGTAGGATCAGCGAGGAAAGGAATACATGGAGAGCAGTGACTAGGAGGAGGGTCAGGATGGTAGGACACCTTTAAGACATCTGGGAATAACTTTTATGGTATTAGAGGGAGCTGTAGAGGAAGACAGAGAATGGAATATGTTTCAAAAATAATTGAGGTTGTTCCTGTGCAAGTGCTAGTCTGAGATGGAAAGGTTTTCAAACGAGTGAAAGTAGTGACGGGTCGTAGCAAATCAGTCAGAATGCGGATGGAGGAAAAAAGAAAAAGAACATAATGACTTACTTCAAACATGTTATGGTTGTTAAGCAACACAGAAAATTTTGAAAAAGATGTAGTATGCGCAGGAAGAATATATCTTTTTATGCACAATGAACAGTCACAGACCTGTGAGGATTAGAGCTTGTGAAATGGTGAGTAATGCAAGTTAAATTGTTATTTCTCTTCGCAGCTTCTATACACTATGTTACTGCCTGAACTGAATGAATTGGCAGAGAGAAAAGGAGAAGTCTTCATCCACACGATTAGTCTGCAATCCACAGTTAAGTTGTTAAGAGTGTGCATAGAATCACTTCAAAACTATTTCTTTACCGTTTCAGTCTCGACTAGCATACGGGAAAAAGAGAACACTCACATGTTTCTGTGTGAACTCTGATTTGTCTTATTTCATCATGATGGTCATTTCTCCCTACTTAGGTGGGAGTAAAATATCTTGGTCTTGGAGGAGAAAGTTGACGTTTGCATTTTCTTGAAAAGTCAACGAATAACATCTTTATTTTAATGATTTCTATCACAACTCTCTCACCACACACGTCAAATTCTCCCCTGTTTGTTGAAAACACGAAACGAACTGCACTTCCTTGAATTTTGTCTATATTCCCCGCAAAACCTATTCGGCATAATTTCCATACCGCACTGCAGTGCTTCAGAAAAGGACGGACAATGGGACTGCAGGCAGTCTTAAGAAGCTTTCGAGCTTTTCTAAGTGTTACGCCAATGAAACGTAGCTTTTCGTTCGATTTGGCAACAAAATTTTCTATTTCACCGTTCCGATTTAAGTTGTAATCCCTGATATTTAGTTGAATCGGCTGACAACGTTTGGATAAAAAGGAAAAATTATTCCCATAGCTTACGTATTTGAGAGGGATAAACCGCTTCCTGTTTTCTTGCGTCCCATAAAATATCTGAAAATCTGAACTTTCTATTTTGAAACGTTTTCCATATCTAATTTATTATTAATTTCGAGTTCTTTTTCCTTTTTTTGTGTCACTGATGCGAAGAAGCTTTCTTTTCTCAGCCAGAAGCAGAACAATATCATCACATTGAATAAAAACCTGCAGAAAATTTGCAAATTTGTTGCCTTTTTTAAAACTCACACGACTTGTAGAAGAAAATCACTTTTGAATTTAGGTAAGCACTAACTTCCCTGCTATCCCCTGTAGGTAACAGCACAAAGTACAAAAGAAAGAGAATTCACGTACAAAGAATGTTGTTTGTACTGTGTATGCATTATGCAATTTCGGGTGTGTTGGTGTGACAGTGTGTTTAGACACATGTGTCTTATGGAAATAGAAAATACCCATTGCAACCTGAATACGTATAATATTCACTAAGCGATAATTCCTCGTACGTCAGATAAAACAGGTAAGTTTTCTTTGGTTTTAAAGAATGATGGATTTTCGAAAATTATTATTTAAACATTGCTTTATGTAAGTAATGTACACTTCCGATGCTCACTGATACTCTCTCTGATAAGATCGTACACTCAATGGCAATTCTTCTGCAATAGATTTTTTTCTTTATTGACGTTCGTGGCAGTAGGCTACTCATCTCTTAGTGAAGAAGACATGAAAACAATGTCAATAACCGCGAGACTTTGAACAAAAGCGCAAATTA
Source organism: Schistocerca americana (assembly GCF_021461395.2). Classification (NCBI taxonomy): domain Eukaryota; kingdom Metazoa; phylum Arthropoda; class Insecta; order Orthoptera; family Acrididae; genus Schistocerca; species Schistocerca americana. The sequence goes on along the minus strand of NC_060119.1, from coordinate 955,441,195 downwards.
GCTCATACCTCATTAACTTGATAACAAACGGTATTTGATCATTGTCAGTCATCATTATAATCCCGGAAACCACAATTTCATGCGGCGCTTACATATTTAAGCCACATAGTTGCAGCTGCTGCACGCTGATGAACTTCGGTATAGCTATCAGCTGGAATACAAATTAATGACCCTGCACTAATTTGACTTAATCTGGAATACGATGAGTGTCACACTAAAGCTTCAGTTGTAGATTAAATGCTCTCGGGGGTATATCACATTTTCCAAGCTGTTTTAACGCGACACAAAATGAAAGGTGTAACAAACGGTACTTGAAGTTTTGTTTTCAAACTTATGGAAAGAATTTCTGCACATGTTTGATTCAATCGAGTTAGCGTTGCAAGTATCTTTTACGTTTTGTGGGCAATTATACCGTAAACAGAGGTTTGCTTTTATGAAGAAAACACTAAATTATTTATGCCGTCCGCTTAGAGTACATCACCTGTTGATATACATTAACCTTTTAGTTGCGGTATTATGCCTCGTTATACCTTTAAAAATCCTGTCATCACTAACCGAAACTGGAAAACTTACACGTATCAGCTACAGAAATACATACAGCATCTCAAAGAAATCGTCGTCAGCGAGGTTTTCTAATTAATATGAAAATTGTTCATTCATTATAGAGGTTAAATATCTAATGCTTTGCATCTTCAGCGGTAGATGATATTTTGTTCCTGGCCTCTGGCTATCGCTCGTTAAACATCCTACCACGCAAATGGTGAAGGCAACAGAGTTTCCAGTATTCATCATACGCGGAACGAGTGACTGCAGAGGGTTTTGTTTCACATCTGCTAGAAATAAAGCACATTTCTAGAGAGCAGAAATCCTTTTTGACTTGGCGATAATGTAATCAAAAGGAAGCCATTGAAATGCAAATCGTGTCTTCAGTATTTGCAGCTCAGTACGTGCGAGTGAGTCCGAGAATACAGACATTCGACCACTTCTCTAATGAAAACTGCCTGCAGCAGTACTCAGACTGGAAGTAAACATTGTTCTCGGTTACAGACAAAACACAAATTTGCAATGCATGTAAGGAAAACAAAATATGCAAGCTATCGTAATTAATGTTCCACATTACCTATCTCGTCCGCATAGAGCTACATTGGCATGTACATTTTCTCTCTTTTAAATTTAAAGCTGCATGCGTATTTAAAATGCATAAATAGTTTTTTTTCCAAATTTCATTATTGGATTATTACATTCAAAACAGCAACATAACACTCATATTAGCCGGCCGGTGTGGCCGTGCGGTTCTAGGCGCTTCAGTCTGGAACCGCGTGACCGCTACGGTCGCAGGTTCGAATCCTGCCTCCGGCATGGATGTGTGTGATGTCCTTAGGTTAAGTAGTTTTAAGTAGTTCTAAGTTCTAGGGGACTGATGACCACAGATGTTAAGTCCGATAGTGCTCAGAGCCATTTGAACCATTTTGAACACTCATATTATTCTATGTATGTCTGAATGATACTACGGGAATTACTTCTCCTAATATCGCTCACAAACATTATTATCGTGTCTTCATACTGAACTGTCCGCCCCGATAGCTAAGTGGTCAGCGTGACGGATTGCCGTCCTATGGGCCCGGGTTCGATTCTCGGCTGGGTCGGGGATTTTCTCCGCTCAGGGACTGGGTGTTGTGCTGTCTTCATCATCATTTCGTCCCCATCTGGCGCGCAGGTCGCCCAATGTGGCGCCGAATGTAATAAGACCTGCACCAAGGCTGCCAGACATGCCCCGCAAGGGCCTCCCGGCCAATGACGCCAAACGCTCATTTCCATTTCCATACTGCACTTGAAAAGAAAATAGTTACAGTTTTTTATAGTTTCAAAACACCAGGCAAATATTCCATCGACATTTTTCAAAAGTTGTAAGTTGTTTTTATCTGACAATGCTTTTGTTTTCTTTTTTGTCGTTCGGAGAATTATATTTTGATAATATGCAGACTTAATATTTCAACAGTTTTGTGAATGTTCTAAGACACGTAACTTAAGTAACGTGAATCTTGACAACGTACTGTCAGCGCTGTTTTTATGAGAAGAACTCCTAAAAATAGATCAACACGTTAGGCAACAATTATTTTAACTCAGAGCTGCATGAATTCTGGGTGATGATTATTGAGGAAAATTGTTCCAGGAGCGAAATTAGTTTGAATTCTACTTGCAGTGCTTGCTAAGATCTTTTATGGGCTTGGAGTATTATGTGTGTGCTACCTTTATTCGAGATTATTTTCTAGTATCTTTTGTATGAAATCACTAGCTCTGTTTCAACAGCCACCTATATTTTTATGTCGATTAAGGGGAATCGTACCGCCCAAAATGACAAAATTTGACATTTTTACTATTGTGAAGATGATGAAAAACTGGATATTTATGCTTAATTTGGCGCCAGCTTTATTAAAATATTCGAATATTTACTATTTTAAATAAATATTTGAAAATAATTCTGCGCATAGGTTTCCCGAACACCAAAGGAAACTGCAACAGTGTAGGAGGCTCAGATCGGAAGTGTCACGATGCAAACCTGGATGGTTTGAGCCGTGGTTTTACCAACTGTTCAGCAGTAGGAACATCCCTTCACATCTTATCCAGGTTTAGGACTGACTATGCGCATAGTACATAGGCATGTTTAAACGATTTTGAATTTTTAGTATGATTATATGAGTTCTTGTATTCTTGCTTGTCAAAAATTTCCCGATGGTGTGGTTAGGCAGGAACCCAAGAGTACAGCTTGAACTGCTGAGAATCAAACGAGCAACGCTGATGATACATCTCTCAGTTGCTGTGTCAAAGGAAGCCACAACTGTGAGGTATGCTCTGGTTTTCAAATGCCACGGTGCTTGAGGCAGTTGCTAAATGGTCGTAAACGTAACAGTCGGAAAGTCCACAGAACAGAATGTAGGCTATCTTAATAATGCGATTGCGTCTCCTGACTGTCTCCGTAACTGTCGATTAAAGATCGTATGACGCAGTGAAGGGCTGCCTTAACGAGAACGGCGTGATACCACCTCTTTCACTTAACTCGACATCAAACGGAGAAGAATTATCGAATCATTTCGAAAATGCTCATTACTATAATCAGTCACGTATAATTCTCTTCCCACGACGCGTATTTGACGTTTATATCTTCATCATCAGGTAAGTCAAGTAATGAAAACATTTGAGAAAACAGAGTAAACTGATGCCTGAATAAACTAGAAGTTTTTTGTAATTTTTTATGCCTGTGAGAATTAATACTTATGAAAAGACATCATAAAAATAGGGTATGAACTGTGATTGCTTATTAAATTTTCCAGTAGATAACCTGACCTAAGAGATTTTAAAACTAGATGAACATCGCTTTATTACTGTCGCGTGAAAAAACAAATTTCATACTCATATGATTTATTTGTGTGTTTGTTCACTTTGAGTATGAAAAGTAACGTTTGAAGTACCAATATTTTCTGCCCAACTTTTCACAAGAAAAATATTTTATACATAATGATACATAGAACTTGTTTCTTAAATGACAGCGAACATGAGAATTCCCAATTCACTCCTTGCAGTGCTATTCCAGTTCCATATATTATTCCAAAAATTTCTAAATTCCTCCTCAAAAGGCAGGTATCCCTTCAGCTTTCTAGGAGACTCTATTTTCTTTCTACTGTATCAGTTGGAAGGTTACTGGTGTATACTATCATTTTTTGTATCATAATGATGCTTAGAGCACAATTTACAAGTCTGAATTTGTGGCGCACAAGGCCAATAATCTATCGGCTGTCTGATTATGCCAAAATTATTTCTCGAGTAAGGATGATGATTACATTATGATACTTCCTCACCCCAAGGTTATGCTTTACCGTGGAATTCAACACACAGGGCAGATTTCTTTCATAAGAGAAGCCACCAGGTATTATTAGCAACAATATTATTATCTACGATGTTGACTGTGAATATATCACTCCTAGATGCATAAGTAACCATTGACACATACTCCTTCAGTGTGTGTACCCCGTCACATTGTAACGTTGTTAGTTTAATTGCTATGAAAGCGGTGCTGAAAGACAATAAAAGCGGGTTAAAAGCTGTGAGATGTCTGGCGAAGTTAACCTTGCTGAGCAACTGTTTCACCAGGTATCCAGTCTAGCTTACCAAATCCCCAACCAGACTAACATTAATTATAATATTTTAGTAGTCATACGGCAACCGGTGATATGTATATAAAAAAGAGAATTTAAATAAAAATAAATAAATCAGTTTATATTTGGAAATTTATTTTAGCATTGATCATTGAAATTTCAGCATATTAAACTCGATTCATAACTAAGCTGGTGCCTCATTTAGGATTGTGAAAATGTGAGATTGTAATCTTATGGAATACATCAAATATGGAGCCAAGAATGGGAGACTGCATACAACACTGCATTCATAAAATAACACACGAAGAACGTTGAAACATATGCAAGAAGAAATTAACCACAACCAACCGATTCAATTTTCACCCAAAGAAGTTACGTTCGTAGTACAATCCTGTCCGTCATGTAATTACCACACACTGGTATACTAAATTCATACTAACTCTCTGTGAAATCTTCCCGAAAAGAATAGCTGAGGGCTACTTTGATGAATACACCACACGCTTCACGTGGTCAACTTGGTTTACACAAAGAGTGTAACTCCACAATAATTTTGATAGTTAAAATAAATTAGATCGAAAAGCAATTTACAAAAGAAAAACCTCGAACTGGTTACTGTCGTCTTACTATTAACCTGATGGGTCAAACAATTGTATAAGCACGTGGCACTGGTCTCACAAAGTACACCCCACGTGGGTTGAACATAAAGAAAAGTTGCTATATTGAAAAATATTGTCAAGACAAGACGTTATAATCTCACGCACATTCGCATTGAAGATTGATGATGCTAGTTAGAGTTACTGATCAACACGTGGTTCCACTTTACTCACAAAGTAGTGACAAAGCAACTACCGGAATATATTCTGAACTTCACACTCGAATTACACTGCGCTGCAATTTAAGATAACATTAGATATTTTAGAGCTAAACATGAAATAAAGGTGATTAAATTTTCTGTTAGGCTGAACTTACGAAATCCATTGTCCTACGGACTTAGCAGACACGCGCTTAGCCGGAGATCTTACCACTTCACACGCTCGCCGCGGACAGACTGACCTGGTCCCTTCCTGAGGGTGGCTCACAAATACAAGCGGAAGTGGCCAGAGAGGCAGCTTCCTATACCAACATGACAAGGGATGGACAGGACCATACTAAGGATAGAAACCTCTTTGCTTTTAGAAAGCGTAGCTACCTGTTCCGACGTTGGTCCGACTGTTCTCTAGCAGACAGGCTTGTCTGCTACCATCCAGCATGCAACTAGAAATACATTTGCTCATTCATACTCTCACACAGACGGGAAGGGGGATGACAGTATCTTATCATATACAGTATATAAAAGAAACCAGATGTAGGTTCAGTATGAGACAGTGTGACATGAATTACGTATAAACTGTGTTTTAAAGTGTAGTAGTGTGACAGATCGTTATTGTTTATGTGTAAAAGTAACACGTTTCACTGCTCAGTCTTCTCCCAGATAGTCAGAAACACCACAGTAAATTTAGAAGAGGAATTTATGCTGTAAATGACAACAGATTTGAGAAATTAACATGAAAGGAATCCAACAGAGACCTTTCAACATGTCCTGTCACCCAGTATTATGAACAAATCAGTAGATCAAAGGTTGTACTGGATATGAAACGGATTATTTTTCGCCAGTTCCAACACGGGACGCGAAATGATTTGAATTAGTTAAGGTATTTACAATAAAATTATGTTTCATTAGTAACAGACTAATAAAACTTATTTGGAAGGAACATCCCAATTCCGTGGAAGCACTACTTTATTGTATCCTACATATGGAGTCCGTTTCACTCCCGCTGTTTTTATTACACTGAAGTGACCAAAGACATGAGATACTTCCCAATATCATGTCGGACTTGCTTTTGTCCTATGTATTGCAGAAGGTCGACGTGGCATGGACTCAGTAAGTTGTTGGAAGCTCCTGCACAAATACTGAGCCATGCTGTGTCTATAGACGTCCATAAATACCAATGTGTTACAGGTGCAGGATTTCGTGCACGAACTGACCTCTCTTTTATGTGTCATAAGTGTTAGATGGGATTCATGTCGGTCTATCTGGACGGCCAAATCATTCGCTCGAACTGTCCAAAATGCTCTTCAAACCAATCGCGAACACTTGTGACCCAGGTGAGCGGCGCATTGTCATCCATAAAAATTCCACCTTTGTTTGGGACCATGAAGCCCATGAGTGGGTGCAAATGGTCTCCAGTTAGCCGAACATAAACATTTCCAGTCAGTGATCGGTTCAGCTTGACGAGAGGACTCACTCCACTCCATGTAAACATAGCCCACTCCATTATGGAGCACCCTCGGCCAGCACAGTGCCTTGTTAACAACATGAATCAATGGCTTTGTGAGGTCTGCTCCAGTCTGGAACCCTACCATCGGCTCTTAGCAATTGAAATCGGCTCTCAGCTGACCAGACGACTGTTATCCAATCGTCTAGAGCCCAACTGATACGGTCACGAGCCCAGGAGAGGCACTTCATGCAATGTCGTCAAGTTAGCAAAGGCACCTGCGTCGGTCCTCCGCTATCGTACATAGTCTATTAACATCTCATTTCGCCGCACTGTCCTAATGGATAAGTTCGTCGTACGCCCAATATTAATTCCTGTAGTTCTTTCAAGCAGTGTTTCTTGTATGTTAGCAATGACAACTCGGCACAAATGCGGCTGCTTTCGGCGGTTAAGTGAAGGCCGCCGGTCACGGCTTGTCCATTGTGAGAGGTAATGCCTAAAACGTGTTATTATTGGCACACTCTTGACACTGTGGGTCTCGGAATATTGAATTCCCTGACGATTTCCGAAATGTAATGTTCCGCGCGTCTAGGTCCAACTACCGCTCCGCGTTTGAAGTCTAAATTCCCGTCTTGCGGCCATAATCACTTCGAAAAGATTTTCACATGAATTACCTGAGTACAAATGACAGCTCCGTTAATGCACTGTTCTCTTACACCTTGTGTATTACCGACATCTGTATCTGCTCATATCGCTATCCGATGTGTGCATCACATCATTGCATGTTACAATTATATACATGTGTGTATCAAACTTCTTTTTTTCTTTCCACGTCTACTACTCTTCATCTCAGAATAGCACTTGCAATCTACGTCCTCAATTATTTGCTGAATGTATTCCAATCTATGTGTTCCCTTACAGTTTTTGCCCGCTACAGCTCCGTCTAATACTATAGAAGTCATTCCGTGATATTCCGTCAGATGTTCTATCATCCTGTCCTTTCTCCTTGTCCATGTTAACCAAACATTCCTTTCCTCTCCGATTCCGCGCAGAACCTCCTCATTCCTCATCTTATCAGTCCACCTAATTTTCAATATTCGTCTGTAGCACCACATCTCAAATGCTTCGATTCTCTTCTGTTCCGGTTTTCCCACAGTCCATGTTTCACTACCATACAATGCTGTACTCGAAACGTACATTCTCAGAAATTTCTTCCCCAAATTAACTCCTATGCTTGATACTAGTGAAGTTCTCTTGGCCAGGAATGCCCTTTTTGCCAGCGCTACTCTGCTTTTGATATCTTCCTTGCTCCGTCCGTCGCTGGCAATTTTCACCAGCTGCGACATAGTCGTGAATGTGAACAGTGAGCCAATACTGTCAAATGTTTATTTATCACAGTCTTTGATCACAATATTGTCCGCCCCCGGTAGCTGAATGGTCAGCGCGACAGAATGTCAATCGTAAGGGCCCGGGTTCGATTCCCTCCTGGGTCGAAGATTTTCTCCGCTCAGGGAATCGAAAGAATTGCACCCGGCAGGCCGGGGTGGCCGAGCGGTTCTAGGCGCTTCAGTCTGGAACCGCGCGACTGCTACGGTCGCAGGTTCGAATCCTGCTTAGGGCATGGATGTGTGTGTGATGCCCTTAGGTTAGTTAGGTTTAAGTAGTTCTATGTGCTCAGAGCCATTTGAACCATTTTGAACTTGCACCGGGCGAACGGTCAACCCGACGGGAGGCCCTAGTCACACGACATTTACATCACAATATAAGTTCCTTTGATGATGACCGGTTTCAGTCAGTAATGGCCATCTTCAGATCTACAATATATAAAAAAAGATGTGAAGGTAGCCATTAGTGACTAAAACCGGTCGTCGTCAAATGAAATTGTATTGTGATCAAAGACTGGAATAAAAAAAAATAAAACATTTAAGTGGTGATTATGCTGCCTAGGAGACAGAATTGCTTAATTTCATCTACTTCGTAACCATCAATCCTGGTGTTAAGTTACTCGTTGTTCTCATTTCTGCTACCTCTCATTTCTTTCGTCTTTCTTCGATTTACTCTCACTCCATATTCTGTACTCATCACACTGTTCATTCCATTCAGCAGATCCTATAATTCTTCTTTCGCTTAACTCAGAATAGCAATGCCATCAGCAGATCTTATCATTGGTGTCCTTTCATCTTGAATTGTATTCCCGCTCCTGAACCATTCTTTTAGTTCCAATACTGCTTCTTGGATGTACAGACTGATCAGTTGGTGCGAAAGGCTACATCCCTGTCTTAGACCCTTTTTAATTAGCACACTTCGTTCTTGGTCGTCCACTCTTATTATTCCGTCTTGGCTCTTGTACATATTGTATGTTACCAGTGAACCATAATTTATTTTCAAAGAATATTCTTAAGAATTTATTTTATTTACTAGCGATTCATCAAGAACATTAACACGTTTAATCACACTATGTGAGCATGTAAGTAGTTTCCAGGGAGTAACTGATGAAATCATAGCCAAATTCATTTTAACAAATGGGAATTTTATTCACTTTAATAGTGCCTAAAACATTTTTTAGAAGAAACAGATTTAAAATTATAATCAGAAAGCACCTTCTAAATATCAAAGTTACAATTTATGCAGAAGCAGAAAGAAACAAGTTTTGACTGTATGAGCTTTCGGGCAGAAAACCTTGCCGCTCCCTTTTGACACGGCTGTAATTACGACCGCTCACAACAGCCTCTGGAATACTACACTGGTGCAAATCTGCAACACACCAGATAACTTTAAACTAAGACTTTTAACAATTTACACAAGCACACAAACTATGCACCTTCCGTAGGAGGGATGGAAATGGTACAAAACACTAACAATTAAAATAATAACCTTGCCACCGAAGGTGCAACTTGATTTTAACTTCTAAGAAAAGTCTTACGGTGGAAGGGTGGCAACTTTATATACTAAAATGACCATTTAAATAAAAGCCCATGAAATGCAATCTTACATAAAATTATACAAGGTTGGCCAAACATGCTCTACAGTACACATATACCTCCTCTCAAGATAATAGGCAAGATAAAAACACATTTCAGGAATTAAGCCGTTACACTCCAGGCAATAAATTCGTTAACACACCGAATCCGACAAACATGACAGAGGCAACTATTAACGTGTGGCAGAGTGATAGGAAGATTACCGAACAACCCGAACCGCAGGTTGCTCTAACTCGCCCCTACTCCACAAGGGAAAAACGGACAACCCAATTCATAAATAACCACCTTCCCGCGGGAGGTGGAACGACCCAAAAGCAAAGCGGCTGGTGACCTCACCAAGCAAACAAGTAGAATTTAACAAGTAAATGAAACAACACATCACCAATCACTTAACTCCTAATAAACTGCAGTTTCTGGCGAAGACCTGGCGCAGCACCTCGAAAACGCTCTCCCGAACCGTCCGCAGCCAGCCGCTTCAACGGAAGCTGATCTCCCGTCTCACGGCGTCGCAGCTCGCACCGGCCAGACCGATGTCGTGGGTTGACTCCTGCTGCTCTCGTATCAGCAGCGAAGCCACTACCCCTCGATATACGCCGCGGCCCACTGGACTCACGTGGCGACCTCACATGCAGCGACGCTCAAGACGGACAAGTCATCTTGTGTCTCAGTGCGTGACCGATCAACTGATCGATCCAACTGCCAATGACCATTGCCTGAGCAAACTCGAGCAGACTGGCGGCCTAACGCCCAGACTCAGATACAGGAACTAAGCCCCGACCGAGCGACCACTCGCTGAATTCTCTTACTGAGGGAGTCGAAGGTCATTTTGCCGGCTTTAAAGGTTGATCCGAACGACAGACAGATACTAACTGCCTAACAAATGCGGACGAGAGACGTACCCAGACTGACCGACTGGCGAGCTCATAGCGCCCCTTAAATACACGTGAACAGGCAACGTTTCCCCTTTCCCACCAGAGGGAGACACCTAAGCTGTGATTGCCACAGCGGCGCCACCGCCAGAAACGGAGGGCGACTGCTTCACAAAATGGTTCAAATGGCTCTGACCACTATGGGACTAACTTCTGAGGTCATCAGTCCCCTAGAACTTAGAACTACTTAAACATAACTAACCTAAGGACATCACACACATCCATGCCCGAGGCAGGATTCGAACCTGCTACCGTAGCGGTCGCGCGGTTCCGGACTGTAGCGCCTAGAACCGCTTGGCCACTCCGGCCGGCACTGCTTCACACAACGGGCTGCGGCGCGCTCTTCAAAACAGCAATTTTTACCACGGCTCAACCAGTCTCTCCCTATTTTTCTAAGAATTTCGAAGATATTCACCGATCTTGCGTTGTCTAACGTTTTTCCTGGTCGACAAATCCTATGATCTTACAATAAACGAAGAACAGTGTGCTTCCCGCGATTAGTGAAATTCGCCTTAGAACGTAAGCTGATGCTCACAACGTTCTCTAGCAGTAAAACGGTTTTACTTTGTGAAATCCCTCAAGTCAGTGAAGTGGAAGCACAGTGATGTATATTCCCATCAACTATGAGACACAAATGGAATTTTCAAAAAGAGTGACTTACGGAGCTTTAAAAGTAACCGGTTCAGTTAACAGTGCGTGGGTGATTTGTTTGCACGATTTCTGTGACCGGCCTGCGGAATTTTCGAGTGGTCAGAGGGTGCTCTTCGGCTGCTGACAGCGTTCGAGGAGCAGCTGGTGGTGAAGCTGTGGCCGGCGGACGCGAAGCGGCGGCGGCTGTTCCGCTGCGCGCAGGCGTTCAGCCGCGAGGCGTGCGGCTACGGCGAGGTGGTGCCTCGGCTGGGCGCCGCCGCCGCCGCGCTCTTCCCGCGCTGCCTGTACGCCTCGCCCGCCGGCGTCGTCGTGCTGCAGGACCTGCGACCGCTCGGCTTCCGCATGGCCGACCGCCGCGTCGGCCTCGACCTGCCGCACGCCGAGCTCGCGATCAGGGTGAGTAGCGCGGTCTCATCTTGTTCCTCTCCGCGGCTTTTCGCGGCTCATTCTGTAGTATACAGCGAAGCTGCAGCATTAGAAAATTGCAGCGAAATGCAGGAAGATCTGCAGCGGATAGGCACTTGGTGCAGGGAGTGGTAACTGACCCTTAACATAGACAAATGTAATGTATTGCGAATACATGGAAAGAAGGATCCTATATTGTATGATTATATGATAGCGAAACAAACACTGGCAGCAGTTACTTCTGTAAAATATCTGGGAGTATGCTTGCGGAACGATTTGAAGTGGAATGATCATATAAAACTAATTGTTGTAAGGTGGGTGCCAGGTTGAGATTCATTGGGAGAATCCTAAGAAAATGGAGTCCAAACAAAGGAGGTGGCTTACAAAACACTCGTTCGACCTATACTTGAGTATTGCTCATCAGTGTGGGATCCGTACCAGGTCGGGTTGACAGAGGAGATAGAGAAGATCCAAAGAAGAGTGGCGCATTTCGTCACAGGGTTATTTGGTAAGCGTGACAGCGTTACGGAGATGTTTAGCAAACTCAAGTGGCAGACTCTTCAAGAGAGGCGCTCTGCATCGCGGTGTAGCTTGCTGTCCAGGTTTCGAGAGGGTGCGTTTCTGGATGTGGTATCGAATATATTGCTTCCTCCTACTAATACTTCCCGAGGACTGCACGAATGTAAAATTAGAGAGATTCGAGCGCGCACGGAGGCTTTCCGGCAGTCGTTCTTCCCGCGAACCATACGCGAGTGGAACAGGAAATGAAGGTAATGACAGTGGCACGTAAAGTGTCCTCCGCCACACACCGTTGGGTGGCTTGCGGAGTATAAATGTAGATGTAGATGGTAAAGGCCATTTACCAAAATTCACAACAACAAAGCAAACAATGAAAACTAACGCCTGTGTCTTACCACCGGTAAGAATACGACTCTGACCACAGGTCACACTTGCAATGCACTAAAAACATTGCACAAGTGCCATTCCTGCTCAAATACAACAGTTTCACCTGCAGGCTTCGCTAGCATCTGCGTTTATGTTTAAAAAGAGCGTTTTTTTCGTCATTTTTTCTGTTCTCCGTCTTTCCCTTAGCTGCATTAAATTCTTGGAGGTATGTACAGTCTATGCAATTTATTGAAGGCAGTTTGTTTATTGCCAAACGTCTTTCGCTTCTTTTATTTGGGAAACATCATCAATGGCGATTTCCAGCGCTGTTAATTGATGTGTGTGGTCCTGGAGATGTATTCCTTAGTTTCAATACTCCAGTTGGCCAATTTCTGGCGTTCTTTCACCCAAGTTTGTCATTAAGTGTGTGTGAATTCCTAAGGGACCAAACGCTGAAGTCGTCGCTCCCCAGACCCGAGGTAGGACTCGAACCTCCGGCGGGAGGGGCCGCGCAATCCGTGACATTCCCCCTCAAACCCCACGGCCACATTTGTCACATCGCGTATATCACTTGCAGTTTCCATTTTGTGATATGTAAGTGACACTGGCAGGTGACAGCCATGCGTTAGTGGATACACCGGTTCCCGTGAGATCACCGAAGTTAAGCGCTGTCGGGCGTGGCCGGCACTTGGATGGGTGACCATCCAGCCGCCAGGCGCTGTTGCCATTTTTCGGGGTGCACTCAGCCTCGTGATGACAATTGAGGAGCTACTCGACCGAACAGTAGCGGCTCCGGTCAAAGAAATCCATCCTCAATTGAGGATGACCCGGCGGTCGGATGGTCTCGATGGGCCACTTGTGGCCTGAAGGCGGAATGCAAGTGACACATGCGATGTGACAAAAGTGGGTGAAAGAACGCCACAAATCGGCCAGCTGGAGTATGGTAACTAAATAATGCGTCTCCAGGACTGCACGCATCAGTTAACAGCGCTGTAAATCGCCACTGATGATGCTTCCCAAATAAAAGAAGCGAAACACGTTTCCCAATAAACAAACTCCCTTCAATTAGTTGCGTAGACGGTACATACCTCCGCGAAAAGCGTTTTCTCTTGACAAAAATGCAGTTGCCAGCCAAGATCGCAGATGGCGCTGTTGCATTTGACCACGAACGGCACCTGGCAATAACCTCAGCACCTTGTAAGTGTCAGTAGCTATCAGAACAGAGGTCTGTGTAGCTATGAGTGCCTTATACCAGAGCTAAGTGAAGCTGAATGTTAGCAAGTTGTTGCGAGTTCCCGCATAGAGCAAAAGCGGAGGAACATAATACGCTAAATTTATTATTAAAGTTATATTCCACGGTCGCTGCACAGAAAGGGAACCTTATGGAGCCCAACATTCAAAAGTCACAGCGCGGACGGAAGTGTCTATTGAATGATCTTGACAGGCAGTCGTTGAGCAGGATTTTGACGAAAAACAAGACAACGACAACTGATAAAGCTGTCCTCGCGAAGCCTGTCAGCAACAAAATGAGACATTTGGTTGGAGGACTCTTATTTGACACTATTCCCAACTTCTGACAGAGTTTTTACGTAACAAGAGTGAAACCTGGCGAGGGGTGGGAGCGGAAGTGGGGGAGGGGGGAGGGAGACGGTGATTTTGGCAGCGATATCGTGGAATTCCATGGGACACATGGTTCACGATCGCATTACTGCCAAGGATCAAGTGACCATTTTGGTTCAAAAAATGGTTCAAATGGCTCTGAGCACTATGGGACTCAACTGCTGAGGTCATTAGTCCCCTAGAACTTAGAACTACTTAAACCCAATCATCACACACATCCATGCCCGAGGCAGGATTCGAACCTGTGACCGTAACGGTCGCGCGGTTCCGGACTGAAGCGACTAGCACCGCTCGGCCACGACCATTTTGGCTGAGAAGGTCGACCCCATTATACAATGTTTGTTCCTCAATGGTGATGCTGTGTTCCAAGACGAGATAGCTCCTGTCCAAATAGCTCACATCGTCCAGGACTATTCCCGGCGGGGTCAGGGATTTTCTCTGCCTCGTGATGACTGGGTGTTGTGTGATGTCCTTAGGTTAGTTAGGTTCAAGTAGTTCTAAGTTCTAGGGGACTGATGACCATAGATGTTACGTCCCATAGTGCTCAGAGCCATTTGAACCATTTTCGTCCAGGACTGGGTTTCTGGGCACAAGGACGAGCTGTCCCATCTCCCCTGGCCGACTCAGTCACCAGATCTCTATTTTATTGAACCTTTGGGGTCTACTTTGGAGAGAAGGGTGCGTGATCGCTGTCCACCGTTCTCATAGTTATCCGAACTTGCCACTTTTTAGCAGGAAGAACAGTAAAAATTTACCTTGAAGACTATACGAGGCCTGTATTTGTCCATTACGAGCAGTCAGGAAGCAGCTTTGAGTGTCAACGCTTCGAAAGACTGAAGTGTTCGCTTTTCTCGAGTACTATTCGACACTGGAACGGCAGAGAAACAGTGTGAAAGCACTTACGCCAAGCACTTACGTGTGAATTGTAGGGTAGTCATATAGATGTACATGCAGATAACCTATGATGTTTAATACGTGTAGAATGCCTCTGATAAGCACTGAAGACATAGTGGTGAAAATATTACCCTGACGCAATATTACACTAACGCAGTATCCATCTTCAGCTTCGTGAAACTGGATTTTCCATTTATGGAAGATTTAGAGGATTGTGTCGACTCCATTGAAACCTGAATGCATCTTTTAGGTCGTAACTGCAGTTTCAGTAAACTGGTTACCTACAGTAATCACTGTCATTAACGTCATCACGAATGTCGCTGACATCTCATAAGTCCGATGACTCTGTTGCTTCCTCCTTATTTCTGGTTTTCATTTTCTTTTTTCGTGGCTACTCGGTAAAGCACCCACATGCAGCATTCCCATCGTCGTTCTTCAACCCAGTCTTTCGTTTCTTTTCATTTACTATTTTCTTTTTCATCTTAGCGTCTTTCACTTATTTTTCACATAGGTTCCCCAGAGATCAACTCGGAGAAGCGACGCTGTTGTCTGTTTTCTACTATGCATACCCTGATGTGACTTCACTCCTTCCGGCACAATGGGGGCTATGTTGCTCACAGCTCACAGCGTACTGTGCGAACATAAAGTATGAGGGATTTTTAAAGGTCTGTTCTCATGACTTCACCCATCAAATGTGAAGGCAACCTGGTATAAAGCAGTTAATAGAAAAGAACAGACTTAATTAAGACTTTACATTGTCACCTAGCAGATCCACCGTCACGTCCATCTTTTAATTTAATCGACATTGAAGACCAAAGCTTTGTATGAAAAAAGTAACTGAAATTTGGCGAGCTGTCAGATAGAAACCATCGAGTACAAAAGGGACAGCTCCCAAATATACTACACCATCAGATTTTCTAAACCCCGATGACGTTCCACACCCAATCACAAAACGCAATGCTGTTAACTTGATCAGAGAACGTACAATACACTACATACTGACAGAAGAAAATATTTTTGGCTCTATACCACTACACAGCCTCACAACCTAGGGAAAACCAAAAAATGTAAATACTAATGCAACGAGAGGGGTGACGCAGTGATCAGCACATTGGACTCGCATTCAGCATGGCGACGATTCGAATCCCCGACCGGTCATCCAGATCTATGTTTTCCGTGATTTCCCGAAATCACTGTAGGCACATACGGACTGGTTTCTTCGAAAGAGAGCGGGAAATTTCCTTCCCCATCCTTATCCAACTTGTGGTCCTTCTCTAACGATTCCTTCTTTGACGATCACATTAACGACGGTAAGTTCAATTCCACACTTCTTTTCATCCTTACAGAACTAAAGTGAACAGGTTACATTTAGAAAGCAAATCCATGTAATGATTCAATGAATTACACGTTTTAATAACATATTCAGGTAGAAGTAAATAAATATTATCTGGAAGTTTAGCGATACCTTCCTTTCTGCTGCCGTCCGCTGTGGCCGAGCGGTTCTAGGCGCTTCCGTCCGGAACCTCGCTGCTGCTGCGGTCGAAGGATCTAATCCTTCCTTGGACATGTATGTGTGTGATGTCCTTATGTTAGTTAGGTTTACGTAGCTCTAAATCTAGGGGAGTGATGACCTCAGATGGTAAGACGCATAGTGCTTAGAGCCAATTGAACCATTTGAACAGATCTGTTATATTTGCCTTTCATTCCACAGCTCAAATGTCGGCTTTATTTTTGTTCCTCTTAGTTACTTTCGAGAATTAGAAAGACGCAGCAACAGTCTCACTTCGTCAACATTAAAGTGAGTTTAGAATGTGGAATGGCATTAGAGCCGGGGGACAAGTCCGCACTCTGTCAAGAATGGGGAATTAAATCTGGTGGGTACCGAATGCGCGGAAAAGCTTTACTGTTTGCCCTAGTGCACGAGAGCAGATTCAGCATTACCTCAGCAAACAGGTAGACTGCGCGCAAGTGTTTTATTTGCTACTTGGTAATGTTTGCATTGAACTGCTGGCAACACTTACCGTCAGTCACAATCTCAGTGTGTGTAAAATGGTGTGCCGTATGTGCCAGTGCCTTCTCCTCGTATGTGAGTAATAGATTAGAAATGGTTTGTGGCATTCCAGTGAAGCATACGGCAAGTGAAAGCACTAAATTTCGGAAAGATAGAGAAACACAACTTAGAATAGCGTGGAGGTGTTAAGTAAAACCATGTAAGTCAATCATTAACTTAAATGATCCTTCAGCTATATTCTGTATACTAATAATAACTATGAAGCCACTGATAATTTATACAGCCAGATAACTTCCAGTAGTGTAAAATTAAAGACTACCACTGAATCATGTGAAAGATCATACGTATGACTAGTCTAGAATAGTAGCGATAGAGTCCTAAGACTGCGAAAATAGGAAGGAAAATGCTATAATGGCAACTTCTGCTTTCGTCCGCGCCCAGTTGACTTGATTCAAAAATTGACCACCTCGTGCAGTTGACCTATTTCGAAAAGTGACAACTTAGAGAGTACGTAAAATATCGGGTCTGCGTGCAGTTGAGATCACCGGATTAAATCAGTCGTAACCTTTCAAAGAAACCATCTTGGTATTTTCTTGGAGCAAATTAAGTAAATCACGGAATTCTTCCAATTCATATGTGGCATACAGCAAACCAGTGCTTAACAGTATCGGTTAAAATAGACTTGGTTGCAATTTCAGTTTTCTTATTATTCAACGACGCGTTTCGCCTTATTTAGGCATCTTCAGGTTATCTACATAGAAAAAAGAGAGCAAATACATCTATTTAAGAATCTCGATCGCGTTGTACAGATTTGAATAACCTATAAGCATGTATAAACAGATCACCTATTGAAAGAGCAAATACCTTAGTTTGGTATTTCTTAGAAGAATCCTCTAGTCAGTGTAGCCAAAGGGCATCGTCAAATGTATCAGGCCAACATCGCCTTCGTTAAACTCAGGTGTTTAAACGCTATTCCTACTTTTGTCAAAAAAATTTATTTTATCGGCGTTATGTTGACGACATTCTCGTTGTGTTTAATGGCGATGAATCAGAAATTTCGGGTTTGGTTGATGAATTTAATGCCCTTCACCCAAAGATGATTTTCACACATGAGGATATGAATACTGACGGAGTCCTCAATTACCTAGATCTGTGGTTACAGCTACGTGATAACAAAGTATCCATAGCTATTTTTAGGAAACCCACGAACACAGATGCCATTATTCATGCTTCTTCCTGCCATCCTCGCCAGCATAAGATTAGTTTTTTTAGAGCTATGATCACTCGTCTATGCGAATTGTCATTATCTGAAGACACAGTTAATAGAGAACTTAACAATCCAAAGTATATCACCCGTAATAATGGCTATAGTGTTGCGCTCGTTGATAAGATATACCAAGACAAAACAACAATGCCATTTCGGAGTTCCCCCAATGCACCTTCTGTCGCGCAGCACAATTACATTTCTTTGCCATTTATGGGCAATTTTAATTATGAACTGGCAAAACGTTTCCGGGCAGTGGGCTCTCGTATAGTATTTTCCGCGGTCACCAATCCCCAGTTTATGTACATACATAATGAATCATCTAAAACGAACAACCTTTTGGCATCGGGGGTATATCTGCTGGAGTGTCGCGATTGTAATGCAGGATATATTGGACAAACAGGCAGAACCTTCAAAATCAGATTGCAAGAACATCTTCTTAATAGATGGGGACAGGTAAAACAGAACTCTGCCTTTGCCCAACACCTTAAAGCCAGTGGCCATAGCACTCCGCAAGTACAAAATCTTAAGATTTTACATTTTGCGCAAAAGGGTAAGAAGTTAAACATTTTGGAAGAAATTGAAATATTTAGGCATATGGAAGATAAAGATTTGTCTCTCCTTAACGGCCAAATATTTGGTGCCAATCAGACCTTTTTAGAAGTTATGAAATCGGTGTTATTAATGTAATCCTGGAGCTCTCGTAATTCTGCCTAAACATGAGCCCTGTGCCTCTCTGGTCTTATGTCGTCTTCTTAGCCATGCCATTAGGGTTTTTTTGTGACTCAAATAGGATACTTGCGAGTTTGTCGCTTTAAATGGTGACGCATTTTACACATTTCAATGTATCTATAAAAAAGGGGGGAAAAGTTTATCCGCATAACGTCCACGTTGGTGTGTATTTTTTAGGCCTAATAATTTCACTTGTATTTTATAAAAAAAAGTTTTCTTGCTAGAAATTCTAGCGCCGAATGACGCACTATTGAGTGTTACATGGGCGGCCTCTTTATCTGAAATTACAGTCCTGTGTTTTTAATGTTCTTGTTCTAGTGGTATATAATACGAAAAATCTGTTTATGTACTGCATCTGTGTGTTGTATTACACACCTTGTTTTCTCATTTTAAATTTACCGCCTTCATTTATATTTTTATTTCGTCAAAATTTTAGGATAAGTTATGCGCAGGTGTTGCCCCTAGTAATTCCATCTTATCAATGTTTTATGTGCATTACATTTATAAAGTTGTAGTGGGTATGCATATCCAGTTTACGATCTCTCATTTTTAGAACTGCTGCGTCGCAGCGCCACCTCTTGAGGTGACTCTGTATTAGGATTCAGTACTGGCACACGACGCTGTGGCGCATTATGCTTACTACCTGTGCCCCCATCTTACTCTGTTACTCGCTCTAGGTAATGATTTTATTATTTTATATTTCTAGTTTTTACTGAGTGTAACGAAGGCAATGTTGGCATGATATATTTGACGATGCCCTTTGGCTACACTGATTAAAGGATTCTTCTAAGAAATACCAAATTAAGGTATTTGCTCTTTCAATAGGTGATCTGTTTATACATGCTTATAGGTTATCCAAAACTGCACAACGCGATCGTGATTCTTAAATAGATGTATTTGTTTTCTATGTAGATAACCTGAAGATGCTTGAATAAGGCGGAACGCGCCGTTGAATAATAAAAATGAAAACTAAACTGCTACTAAGACTGTTTTTTTCCAACACTAAATCACGGAAACCTAAATCTTGGTAGCCGTTGGACCATCGCCGTTCGAGTACTGAAAGCGTAAGATTGCCCGTTGGATACAGATCCCTAACTCTCCCTTATTTGGCCCGCACAGAAACTGGCCCAGTTCCACGCGACTACGTTGGTTCTGAAGAGGGACAGCCCGGAGACGGCGGAGCGCCTGAGGCGGATGCTGCAGCCGGACCTGACGTTCGCGACGGCGGCGCGCCTGCTGACGAGCGACTCGGTGGACA
This sequence comes from Schistocerca americana, assembly GCF_021461395.2. Lineage (NCBI taxonomy): Eukaryota > Metazoa > Arthropoda > Insecta > Orthoptera > Acrididae > Schistocerca > Schistocerca americana. Next base: position 955,421,156 of record NC_060119.1, on the reverse strand, counting down.
ACGCGTTCCTCATGGCCGAGGAGTCGCTGAGCGACGAGCGCCAGTGGGACGAGCCGCTGCGCGCCGCCGTGGCCGCCGTGCGCCCGCTGCGCGACCAGCTGTACGACCGGCTGCGGCGGCTGCTCGCCGACGTCGACGAGGCCACCGCTGTCGTCTGCCACGGCGACAGCAACGCCAACAACATGCTCTTCCAGTACGACGACCAGCGGCGCCCGCAGGACCTGCGCTTTCTCGACATGCAGGTGGGCAAGACCGAAGTTCAGTGGGTACAATATCCCGCCCTATACCTCCTTCCTTACAGTGATAGTAATCGCAACTAACTGAATCTCAAGTTAACATCTTCTGCAAATTCCTTCCAAACGATCATCGTTTCGGCCCCCCTGCTGGCATCTTCTTCAGGACCTTGTGGCGTCCACTGCAGATTGAGCACACCACAAAATCTTGAAGGAGATCCCAGCAGAGTGCTCGAAACTTAGATCGTTTAGAGAAGTATGACGTGGCCCAACAACACAAAAGATTTTAACTTCAGTGACATGGGCCACGAAAGCCTACACATAAATTGAACATACTAATTTTACGTACATTAATGGAACTGTTTAAACATATTTAAATTTTATAATTATTAGTTTAACATTGTGAGGAACAATTTATTTTTTAAAAAAATGCTAATATCGTCGGGAATCGAACTGGAGTGCACTCACTGTTCTGTACTGTAGGTCAGTTTTTTTTTCTAACGGAATAACGTTACACAGTAACATAACGACCAAGTGATCAATTTATGAATTGTTGTGCACTTCATAACATATCCACATTTTAGTCTTGAGTATGGATAGTTATGGGAACACACTTACTGTTTGCTTGATCAGGACTTGTGCATGTAAATTGTCATCAACTTTTAATGTACATGCATTCTCGATGAACTATCAGGTTTGTGTATATCTATCGAAACTCTTAAGATCAACGTTTATTCAGGTTTTTTTTTCTACTCGATTTCAGTAAGTTAATTTTTTGTTGTACAATCGTAAGTTATAGTAAATATGCAAACATTTCCTTATATTTTGTTGGTTTTTCCTTAGTTTGTGAAGCTGGGTAGTAATATACACCCAGAAACCTTTTCTTCTGACAGCATCTAGTGTACTCTATGTCATTTGATCTAGTTGACGGCACTGCGACTCACTACCATACAATGCTGTGCTCCAAACGTACATTCTCAGAAATTTCTTCCTCAAATTAAGGCCTATGTTTGATAGTGGTAGACTTAGTTTGGCCAGGAATCCCCGTTCTGCCAGTGCTACTCTACTTCTGATGTCCTCCTTGCTCTTGTCCGTTACTGATTATTTTTATGCCTAGGAAGTAGAATTCCTTGACTTCATCTCCTTCGTGACCATCAATCTTGATATTAAGTTCATCGCTTTTCTCATTTCTGCTGCTTCTCATTACCTTCTTCTTTTCTGTCGATTTGCTTTCTATGCATATTTGACAGTTCATTTCATTCAGCATATCATGTTATTCCTCTTCACTTTCACTCGTAACAGCAATGTCACCAGCGAATCGTATTGTTGATATCTTTTCACTCTGAATTTTAATCCCGTTCGTGAATCTTTCTTTTATTTCATCATTGTGCCTTCGAAATACAGATTGAACAGTGGGGGTGAAACACTAGATTCCTGCCTTACATCCTTTTTGATCCGAGCACTTTCGTTCTTGGTCGTCCTCTCCTATTATTCATGTTGGCTCTTGTACATACTGTACTTTATCCGTCCCTCCCTATAGCGTACCCCTATTTTTCTCAGAACTTCGAACATATTGTACCATTTTGCATAGTCGAATACTTTTTTCCAGGTCGACAAATCCTATGAACGTGCCTTGATTCTTCTTTAGTCTTGATCCATTATCAAACGGAACGTCAGAAACGACTCTCTGTTGCCTTTACCTTTCCTAAAGCGAAACTGGTCATCATCTAACACCTCAATTTTCTTCTCCAGTCTTCTGTATATTATTCTTGTCAGCAACTTATATGCATGAGCTGTTAAGCCGATCGTGCTATAATTCTCGTACTTCTCAGCACTTGCAGTCTTCGGAAGTGTATGGATGATATTTTTCCGAAAGTCAGATGATATGCCGCCAGACACATACATTCTACATACCAGCGTGAATAGTTGTTTAGTTTCCGCAGTTTCCACTAATTAAATACGCTGTCCCTAGACCTTCATTACGGGCATGGAAAACCCCAACAACACACATTACTGCTGTCAACAGAATCATCACTGAATACAACTTTCGTTCGTCTATGGATTTCAGTTGCTAGCACGTTTGCTGCGATTAGAAACTCGATTAGAGCACGTTTCTCACAGACGTAGTTCCACGCTAGAATTCGGAGACCTCTAGTGGCAGATGGTTGCTGCTCGCGTCAGTGAAGCGGGAAAGTCCACAGAGTGCTATGCCTGACACGTGATACCTCAACTGATACTGAGGACAGATTAAAAACTTCAAAGGCATTACTTTTCAGCACGTTTTCGTACATACAATACACAAGGAGAGTTCAAATGATACAGCGCCGCCTGCAGCTGTCATTTATCCTTTATTGGTTACACAATTGCACATTCGATTTCAGCCCATTAGCAAGTATTTTCTATATATTCATCAAGGGCATTTGTAAATTATTTCACATCTACATCTGCATGGATGCTCTGCAAATCACATTTAAATGCTTGGCAGAGGGTTCATTGAACCACCTTCACAATTCTCTATTATTCCAATCTCGTATAGTGCGCGGAAAGAATGAACTATTATTGAAAAGCAGGTAGAAACGTATTTTAGACGATAAAAACAAAAATTATATTTTTGGATGGTCTTAGATTCACATTTAAAGATTTAAAAATATAAAAGAAAGCTGGAAAAACCTGTATTTATGGAATAAGAGATGCTATTCAATACTATGACGACATGTGCTTTAATACAAGCAGGCAGCAGAATGTCAGGGCAGAAAAGTTCCTTTCCCAGTTCGGCATTTTTTACAATCGTGTCAAACGACAAAGCCTCCGATTCTCAGTTAAACAATTTTAAATATCCATCTTTATTCATATGAATCTACAAGCAGTTATAATACTTTAAAGCTGCTTTTCTCTCTGGTAAGTTTGTGTTAGGACTTGACTATCTTATTGTCTCCTCTTTCATTTATTTAAAAAACCTTTAAATCGAAGTGAAAGTGTGCCGACTGCTCACTCTTTAAGCTCCCGACAAACGAACATAAGATAGTGTCTCTTGTCAAACGTCGAAGAAAACAGTCTTCCGATAACTTCCTTCAAGTGCTCAGAGGGCAAATGCGTACTCTGCACAGTCTGTGTGTATATGTGCGTTCATGAGTAATCTCAAAAACAAATATTCCTGTGTAAATCGATGAATAGGATGAAAGAGCACAGAGGGAATATTGGAGCTGTTTCTTACTACTTCATCATCGTTTTTTCTTACATTGCATTTCGGTAGTTTACTGTGGCCCAACGATATCAATGTCATCTACTTCCTAGGAGCAAGGTGAGTAATAAACGTATGTGTAGTAGCCACTAGAAGTTGCCTCATCGAATATATCTGCGAAATTTCAGTGCAATATACACAATACCAGGCTAAATAAGCGACACGAATACTTCACCCCAACGCTGCGATTCGTAGGATGAGTTACAGCAACAACTCGCAAATCCATATGGTAATGGCTCTGAGCACTATGGGACTGAACTGCTGAGGTCATTAGTCCCCTAGAACTTAGAACTAGTTAAACCTAACTAACCTAAGGACATCACAAACATCCATGCCCGAGGCAGGATTCGAACCTGCGACCGTAGCGGTCTTGCGGTTCCAGACTGCAGCGCCTTTAACCGCACGGCCACTTCGGCCGGCTCCATATGGTAATGTTTTGCGAATAGAACCGTGTATGTCGCCACATTAATTTCCTTTTTTAACACTCTATTTCGGCTGCTACCATCATCAGGTAAAAAAATCTTTGATCTTGGAAAACGAGGTCTAGTATTAATGTTAAAACCTATGCGTAATCAAGGTGAGGTTATCTCGGTTGCTGTCCAGATTAGGCATATACGTGTATTTTAATATTGGCTCTGAACCTTGTTTCGCGAGTTTTTTGATCCCTGACGTTGGCAGTAGCCGAAACATGTAATAAAAAAGAAATTTATTCAGCGAGCTAGACAGTTTTCTTCACAAAACACAATAATCGAGGACTCTTAGAGTAAATTTATTACCTTTATCGACATTGTAATGTTGCTGAAACAGTGTAATATGGCACATAGAAATTAATCTAGTTTATAAATTGAGTTTGACAATACTCCAAAGAGAAGATATCTGGTATATGGATTGAAAATTTTCTTATGAGCTCATGATTTCACTTCTTTCAACATGTAGTTCATTTCTAATTCAGAAGATGCTTTTGTCCATGACCGCTCTACGGGAGACTCGTTGATAAGAGCTGCTGTGTTCAGTTTCCAGATATTCGTGTCAATTTTATAGTAGCATTAAACAAGATGGTGCTGTGGGTAATACAACAACAGCAACAATTAGATAACAATAATAGAAGTAGAAAATATGCAGAGTTGGGGCTTGCCGTCTTGGTTCTGTGTCAGTTAAGCAATGTAGATAGCGAATTACAATATTAGAACAAGTGATTAGGACAAATAAAGGGAACCGAAACTGCACGAGAATGAATGACTTCATAACTCCAGGACAGAAGGTGTGGAATCGTGTAATAATTCTACGATGTAAGGCGAGTGGTAACTGAGAAAGAAAAACACAATCAGATCATTCATCTCAAGTATTGACACGGGCTTGAGCAAATTATTTCGGAAACAATTGTTTGAGAACATAGTATTGTAAGTAAATAAGAGACCGTTGTAAAAATAAACTGAACACATTTTAAATATTAAACCTTCAAAACTAATCTGACAGTTTCAGCCCGAAGTAGAGAGATACGACAAAGTGATAGACGAGGGTGGAGCATGTCTATTACGAGGAGGGCAGGTTTTAAAGCTCGAGGTAGCTAAGGCGGTCGGAAATTATCAAGAACAAGTACGAGGGTCACTCCAAAAGAAATGCACAGTATTTTTTTAAAAATCCATCTTTTATTCTACATGTTTTAAAGATTTACAGTGTGTAGATACATCCTTTAGGAACAATATTTTCATTTCTCTACATAATTTCCATCCCTCTCAACTGCCTTACGTCATCTTGGAACCAGCACCTGTATACCCGCACGGTAAAATTCTGGACCAACCTGATGGAGTCACTGTTTGGCAGCGTGCGCAAGGGAGTCATCATCTTCAAACCTTGTTCCACGAAGAGAGTCTTTCATTTCCTAAAGGGATGATAGTCACATGGAGCCAGGTCAGAACTGTAAGGCGGGTGTTTCAGTGTTCCCCATCCGAGTTTTGTGATCGCTTCCATGGTTTTTTGACTGACTTGTAGCCGTGCATTGTTGTGCAACAGCAAAACATCCTGCTTTTGCCGAGGACGTCGAACACGACTCAGTTGAACTTGAAGTTTCTTCAGTGTCGTCACATATGCATAAGAATTTATGGTGGTTCCACTTGGCATGATGTCCAGAAGCAAGAGTCCTTCGGAATCGAAAAACACCGTAGCCATAACTTTTCCAGCAGAAGGTGTGGTTTTGAATTTTTTTTCTTGGGTGAATTTGTATGATGCCACTCCATTGATTGCCTCTTTGTCTCTGGTGTAAAATGATGGAGCCATGTTTCATCACCTGTCACAATTCTTCCAAGAAATTCATCTCCACCATTCTCGTACTGTTCCAAAAGTTCGCTGCATACAGTTTTTCTTGTTTCATTGTGAGCCACTGTCAACATCCTGGGAATCACCTGGCACAAACCTTTTTTAACGCCAACGCTTTCAGTATTCTGCAAACACTTCCTTCCCCTATCCCAACATAGCGTGACAATTCGTTCACTGTGATGCGTCTGTCAGCAGTCACCAATTCGTTAACTCTCTGCACATTGTCTGGAGTGTGTGCAGTACGAGTCCTGCCGCTGCGAGGATAGTCTTCAAAATTTCCGTGCCCGCTTTCGTCACGTAACCTGCTTGCCCACCGACTAACTGTAATGCGATCGATAGCAGCACCTAAAAAAAATGGTTCAAATGGCTCTGAGCAGTATGGGACTTAACTTCTGAGGTCATAGAGCGACGAGCAAAATGTTTCTGTTTGGCCATAAATCCAAAATCGATATGCCACTCAGATAAAATCGCAGAGGCAATCATCCTACCGACGCACCCGTTTGAAGGCACCCATTTGGTAAAACACGTGCCCTGCTACGTGAATAGGTCCGTAACTGCTTGCTGCACATCCTCCTCCCACTGCAATCGTCAACACTTGAAAGTTGCGAGGGTTGTCCACAAAGTAAGTTCCGTTTCTATTTCTTCTCCTTGAGTCAGAGTAACTGCCGCGCATGCTCAGAACTGCGATCGTAGCGCTGCCACAGATAGAAACGGAACTTACTTCGTGGACGACCCTCGTATTTTTAGGGGACCGAAAGCGTGATAATCGAATGGGGAGAGAGCAGGGCTGTAGAGTGGGTACTCGAGTGTCTCCCACTCAAGTTGGCGTAACTTCTGCGTTGCGACATTTGCGACATGGGAACATGTGTTATCATGAAGTAGCAGCACACCACATGGAACTTGGCGCACCATTCCACAACGATGGTTTCCGACATACCTGCTGCTCCATACTCACTCTTCATTCTCCGATGGCTGTCTACCGCTATTTTTCCTTCGGTAGCCCACAAAATAATGACACCACATTAGTCCCCACATTAGTCCTGTTTGGACACATGTGGTAGGCAACGTCGCCATGGTTCACGTTTTCGCATTTACCGCTCGCCTTCGAAAGAACACGAATGTCACTAATCACTTGTCTATTTGTCGGTGTTTATATACCTTCCTCGGAGTCGAGCTACTTCGTGTATCGGTTCCAGCAACGCCCTCAAACGGAAATTTGTTGATCGCCACTTATGGATGTACTAATGTATATGTACCGTTACTTATTGTTGAGGATGTGGAGTAAGACAGATGAAGTGGGGGAAACATTGGCACAAAACAGTAAAGAAATTGATGATGGAATGAAACTAGTACGAAGATTAAAAATCTCTCGCCTCCCACTGCGCTTCAGATCCCGAGTTTGCTTCCATGGTGCTTTTCTTATTACAAGCATATCCAGTTCGATGGATTTTACATTAGCTGTTCCGTCCCACTGACCTTCCCAGGATTACTATGTTTATTGTACTGTGTTGAGCCTGTTGTACCCGCTTACCAATGATATGGGTCACGTGGCAGGTGCTGCGGTACGCATCGGCGGCTACCGACGTGATGTACCTGCTGTTCACGACCGTGCAGAGTGCCGTCCTCAGCGAACACCTGCAGGATCTGGTGGGCGCCTATCACCAGCAGCTGCAGCACGAGGCGGCCGGCGCCGCGGACCACATCACTCTGGACCATCTGCATTCGGAGGTACTTTCATGGGCTACTCACCGTTCTCGAGGGTGGCATACACTAATCGGTTACCGATTTCGTTCATCTTTCGCTCCATTGTAGTACATAAACTGCCAGAAGTAAAAGTAAATCACACGGGCGGATACGGTGAAACTAAGTGAAATATAACTCATTGTTAGGGTAGGTTAAGTTCTTCCCCTGTTTACAAAATCGAGTCAGATTTACAAAGAAATAGGCAGAATAAGCCCACTGGATGATTCGATTTGGGGAAGGGTGTCAAAGCTGTTATATGCACTCCTAAGGCAAGCTGACGCACAACTGTTGCAACTGGTCGTCGGTACCCTGAATACCGCTACTGGGACGGAGTTGATGTCCGAGCTGTTCCCACAAGTGTTCAGTCGCTGTCATATCTGTGGATCTTGCTAGTCAGGGGAGTACCTCAGCATTACCAAGAATGTTCATAGAGACATGTGTCATGTGTAGACCAAGTTTTGTACTGTTGGAAAGTGGCACCCCGCTACTGTCGCGTGAGGACACAGGATATCTGTGACATACCATTGTGCCATCAGAGTTCCGTCAATCACTACCAGTCCTGTCCTGAAGTCATACCCAATCGCTCCCCGAACGATGAAGCAAGGATTATACCGCTGCGCCTCCCGAAAACATTAGAAAACTAGGATCTATCACAGGTCACTGCCGGATTCGCAGACAATGGTCATCCGGGACAGTGCAAAACTGTGAACTGTCGCTGAACATAATTCGACGCGTTCTTCAGCAGTCCACGCTTACTGGTTATGGCACCACTCGAAACAGAGCTATTTGTGTTGTAACGTTAACGGCAGCCTACGCATGAAACGTTAGTTCCCTACTCCAGTAGCTGCTAGTCTCAGACTAATGGTGGGACATGACCCAGAATGTTACAGAGTGTCCATTGTTTTCGGAGATGTTTTGAAGGGGGTCAGATCTGCTTGGTGTACAACAAGACAATCCTGCCTTAAAGTCATCAGGCGTAGTCGACCGGAACCTTGACAACGAATATTCCATCCCGAATATTCCAGTGTTGTCCAACATCAGTTCACTATCACATACGACCACACCTCAAATCTGGAAGCACAATTCGACCATGCGGTCAAAAGGGCACCCACAATGGGGCCCCTTCCATACTCTGCCAGAAGCAGATAACACTGTCTCCCACGAGTATGCGGAATCTACTTGTCCTTCAGTGAGCACTCAACATCTGATACTACTCAAACCCCATTTCGACCCCACCACGCTTGGTAACAACACTAAGCACTAACTAAACTAATGCACTCTGGCAGCCATTCTACTTGCCACAGAGAACTGCAACTAGAATCGTTTACATACCCGCCGACAGTGTGTACGAGGACAAAATTTCATTGACGTATGATCTTGTCTCCTGGGTTCTTCATTTTTAACAGTCAGTGTAATTTCAGTAGGCTAGTAAGTTTCGAATAACTGCATACTTACCTGCAGTTAGAATTCAGATTCGCAACAATCCCTTAGGCTGTGGTTATGCCATTTCTCCACAATATCCTTATTTCAAGGAGTATGCAGGATAACATCACTGAAGTCTGAAAGTAGGAGAAGGCGTATTGACGAAAGTAAAGCTATGAGAGTGGGTTGTGAGTAGCGGTTGGCTAGCTCAGTCATCAGAGCACTTGCCCGCAGAAGGCAAAGGTCCCAGTCAGGCACTCAGTCTTGATATTTCAGGAAAATTCAATGTGCACTTTATTTATGCCGCTTTTGCGACAGAATGCACCTGTGTGCCCTGCTCGTGGAATGAGCCAGGGTTGCCTGCTCGCCTACATGGTCCGTTGTAAACCACTTTATGTCGATCCTACAGATGATGTAGCCGTTAGCTAATTGTCCAGTTCAAGAACAATCAGAAGAATGGAGAAGCAGGCTCATGAAGCACTGAATATCAATTTTTCAAAGCGCATCGTACTAGAGCACCATTTGTAACCAGCGCAGTGTCCCCAGATAGGATCGGGACTCGAACTCAGAACCTTTTTTTAAAAAAAAAAATCTCATTTTGTTCGTTATTGAGTGTTTATTGGGGGCGGACCTCCCATGACGCTCGTTGATCCATTCCCTCAGTTTTTTTTATTACAGAGGGCAGCTATCCCTCTGACCGAACACGCTGAGCTACCATGCCGGCTAAGCTATTGGAGGCAGGTGCTCTACCAACTCAGCTACCCCGGCATCGTGATAGAGTAAATCAATTGATAGAGCACTTGCCCAAGAAACGCAAAGGTTCCAGGGTTCTTTCCAGGTCTGGCACGCAGTTTTAATCAGCCAGGAAGTTTCAGCATTTGGAAGAGTTCTGTATGTACTACAGTAATGCGAAATACGAACAACTTCGGAGCCCCTTGGGTGTATGCTTCCCCTGAAAGTTAAAATTCTGTATCAAAAGCTGACATTCGTCTTTTCAACATCTTGTATCAGCCCTACTGTGTAGTGTAAGAACCTAGTGTGTAATAATCCTGTGCTCCCATCTCCTCCCAAACCTTTCGATACAGCGATCATGCCGCTGAAGCTATGAAGTGAGATGAGCAGTCGATATGATACTTTCACAAAGCTGGAATAGACAGAGGCACTTTATGTATTGCAGTAATACTGTCGGTAAAAGAAAATCACGACGATGAACCAAGGTTTAGACCAACTAGCCTGTTCCGCCTCAAAAATATTGACGCTTTTTGAGAAGTGGTCATACTTCGTTTCCCATTGCGATTATATTGCAAAGCCGTTGGTGATCCTACTGCCTACCTTCCGTTCAACATTTTTCCTCCAGCTTATTCTGTTTTCTGTGTCTAGATGACTCCAAATTTAATGCCCGACAACTTTCTTCTTACGATGGAGGGGCGTGTAACAATCCCTACAAAGCGGAGAAACCTCATTTCAGAGTTTTCAGTTTGTCTTAGCTGGTCAGAAATTAGTTCAGAGATTAGTCCAGCTTTCACATTCATGGATCAATAAGCGAAGAGCTTCAGATAAGTATGTTTTGCGTTGGGTTCCCTCTTGAAAGTAAATTTTAATATTGGACGCAGTGTAGCTTAAAACATTGAAATTTCATTTCAACATCGTCTGATTTCATATACTTCTAGATTATGCCTCAGATATTAAAATTTACTTGTGTGCGCTGTTATTTCTTCATTTGCCACTGTTTCTTTTGCTCTTAGTTGTTCCTTTTACCAAACTGACTGTAATTTTTCTTATGAAAATTTCCATACCGTGTTCTATTTGTGTACTACTACGTACATTACATTTAAACAGACAAACTGTTAGACTGCTACAAGAACAGGTTGAGGGAACGTCATAAACACCAGAATGAGGTGTTGTTTGAATAAAGATGATTCGTGGAGTACCAGTTACGGCTTCAGACGTCATCAGATCCATCGTTTCACGTATGTGACAGACGTCTTTTAAGCATTATAACTATGATACCATACAACGGAATATGATTGTAAAAGAATCACTCAGATTACACTTTATTATTGTCATTACCGTAAGTGCATTAGACTCACTTATGATGACATTGGATATCGAAGATGGTATACTCAAGAAAACCTCTATACTAACTACCAGCTTATCATGGTGAACTATTTACAAGCTGCGGCGCACCACCTACATGAAATTCACTGAGACTAGAGACGGTTGCGATCAAAATCGTTCGTTTTTTTTCGTTCTATGGAAGTTATTTTATGATACATAGGCTTTACATAGCATACTTTCACAGAGCGAAAAAGTGGTCAAACTAAAACACTCATATTTCTTTACGTACCACACGAATATGTAATAAAAATGGGAGTTGCTATTTTTAAAAAAACGCAGTTTATCCATTTGTCCTATGACAGCGCCATCTAGCGGGCCAACCATAGCGCCATGTGGTTTCCCCCTTCAAGCTAGACAAGTTTATTTCTTCGTAGTTTTTTCGTTTGACGCTTATTTCGTGAGATATTTGGCCCGGTCACGATCAATGGACCACCTTGTATATTCTAAGGCCTTGGACAGTACAGGAGGAATCCAAACAAGTCGGCAATCAGAGGGTGCTGTGGCAGCGTCCTTTTTACGTAATGGCTTAACTGGTCCACGTTTCCATGCCTCAGTGAAACTACCTATGGTTACGGAGTAGTTGAAGATGTATGTGACTGTGCGCAGAAGTGGCTCAATGATAAGCTTCATCATTGGGACTCTGACGTCATCGTGTCCAGTAGATGCTGATGCCTTTTTTGTAGGTGCTGCAAGTAACATTGCTTAGACAGTATTTTTCGTGGCTATAGTCGTTTACCCACACGAAGTAATCAATGACTGCGTTTCGTTTGTGGTTCAATTGTCGTTGGTAATGTGAAGTATCGGTTCTGTTCTTGGCTGGGACAATGGGATCAGCTGCAGCTTTTACTTTGTCTATACCAAAACCACGCAGGTTTTTCCATAGCACAACTGGTCTTTTTCTGTCTTGAGTTAATGTGTGGGCATACCTGAGTTTTTCATTTTTGTCTGAGGTTCATAAACTGTTCTATTTGATCAGTTAGCCAAGGTGTTGGTTTCCTCCGTACTTTTAGCATCTTCAAGAGGCATATTCGATATGAGAAAGTTTGTTAGTAAAGCCATGAAGTTTTCTTCCAATTAATAAATGTTCACAAGGTGCCATTAATCAAATTTTTCGTCATTTTCGTCACTGTCGGACTCCTTAGATGTTAGGTGAAGTACAATTTGTCCACTATGAGACATTTTGTGCTGTTAGTGTGCAGAAAATTGTTCTGTGGCGTGCAAAAACTTTTCGCCCTGTGCGTATTTTCAGCAGGAAATGGACGTCAGAGGTAGGAAATTTGGCAACATGGTAATACCACGTTCGATAAGAATCCTCAAACAGCTCTCAGTAGTTGTACTGTCCATTGTGCACAGTGGCTGCGGTTCTCCGTTTGAAAACTTGAATTCGAGAGTAGTTTCGGGTCAAGGTGTGTCAGTGGATTTTTTTTTGTCTTTCTTTATCTGACCAATATTGCAGTAGTAATTCATTTCTCCAATACACACATTCATTTATAGTTAGTTTTTAACAATTAACAATGATCATTGAAAACACATGACAGAAATACTCAGTCAGTAAGGAAATAAATTTGCTTTTGACAGGACACCATAACTATAAATCCTATAAATGTGGAGACATTCTGCATGTTTTATACCTTCTTTTTGCATTGGTAGAAGGGAGATACCTGAATAAAAGAGAAGCAGTACAGGCAATGGACCGGAAAGCGTGGCTCAGCTTCAGAACGATATTTTCATTCCGCAGCGGTGTGTATGGTGAGATGTAACTTCCTGGAAAATTAAAACTGTGTAACACGAGACTTTCACCTTTCACGGGCAAGTGCTCTACGGACTTTTTTCTTCTTTTATCTTCATTTTGTTCGTCACGGTTCTCGTAATTTGGTGTGGGCGGACGTCATACGACGCCCCTAAAAGTACCTCATCTCCCACCTACCAAGAGCATTTGCCCGGGCGCTGGCCGGAGTGGCCGAGCGGTTCTAGGCGCTACAGTCTGGAACCTCGTGACCACTACGGTCGCAGGTTCGAATCCTGCCTCGGGCATGGATGTGTGTGATGTCCTTAGGTTAGTTAGGTTTATGTATTTCTAAGTTCTAGGGGACTGGTGACCTCAGCAGTTAAGTCCCACAGTGCTCAGAGCCATTTGAACCATTTGAACTTGTCCGCGAAAGGCAAAGCTTCCGAGTTCGAGTCTCGGTCCGGCACACGGTTTCAATCTGTCAGGAAGTTTCATGGAGGGGCTTCCTTGACACATGTTTTCAATCTAAAATATGCACGGAACTAAATTTTGTTACAGATATCTTTGTACTGTTAGCACACAACGAATCGCTCTGAGGCGTTAGAGTGCGCGAATTTTCATTCACACTGCACATTTACTCTATGATAACATATGAGAGTCCACGAGCACGATTACCTTCCATTTCTATTTTGCAACAAATTTGAGGTCAAGAGTGAGATGTGTGAAACATTACAGGTGCAACGCCACGCTCTCTGGGGGCTGCTGATGGGCTTCTGGCTGATGCCGGCGATGATGATCAGTCCGCAGAACGTACCCAGTATGGAGGGCAGCGAGTCGCTGTCCAAGCAGCGCATCGGCGAGTGGGCGCGCAAGCTGGGCCCCGACTACCGCGTGCGCATCGAGAGCATCATGCGCAGCTACATCACACTACTGAGGTCTCGGCCAGGTGCCGAAACTGCCTAGGGGCCGGAGCCGGGGGCGGGCCTCTCAGACCTTGCCGTGCACGATCGTTAAATTACAGTTTTAAAATCGACATTTTAATTTTAGGGAAGACGGTGTCTCGCCACAAACTGTTACCGAAATGAACATTTTAATAAGAAGTAGTGTTTAGGAAAGGGAACTGCCTCTGACAAACTGACGTATACTATTACAGTCTTACGTAAAACGTGGTTTTTACATCACTGACTCCTACAATATTTTATCGATGACACTGTTTTACCCACTCACATTAATCGAAGGGCGCTATTACGTTATATAAACGAGGATTAAATTCGTTTCTACTTATAAATCAATCGTACGCCAACAATTGCTAAAAAAATTTTTAATAGTAATTTCTTGTACGCATCATCTTGTTATTATTTAATTTTAAGTAATGCTACCCATTCAGGTACCAATGTTCACAAGTTAAGATCACGTTACCAGTCATTTTAAAGGTTCTTCGCTGATCACTTCGTGACTGAAAATCATTGTCTTTAACGTTTTACTATCCACAGAGTCAAGATGTTTTGTTTTGTTTCCTTACCCCTTTTATGTTTCCTTTAGATGAATGCGGTATAAAATGAAAAGCACTTTCTTGTACATATTGTAAAGAGCCTAGAATAAACATTCTTCACTGTTTCCATAGTAAATAGTCAAAAATATTTGCTCATATGGCGTAACAGCCAGTGAGTAAGTTTGTCAGACAGATAAGTAAAAAAGACCGAAAAGAAACTACCAACTAGTTCAAAAACCAGTCTCTAATAATTTCGACCTCACTTGCACATTGAAAGTGTTGCTGAGACGCCCTGCTAAACCCTCAGGACAGGGCAGGTCGTTTAAGTTGTGGAAAGGGGCCAAAATAAGCAACTGTCAGTTACACTCGAACATACAACCTTCTTTTTGATCAAATATTACAAGAACCAAAAAATTTTAAAACTGGAACTTAATTAGCGGTGAATGCGCAGTACAATCTCATGCCTTAAGACCACTTTAATTTAAAAACGACTGAAAGCCAATAACTTAAAGCTCAACCAAAATCAGAAATTTAAAAGGCAAAACCATATCTTAAAACAGTTCCTTAATTAGGCTGAAGGCCCAAGAATCTGGCACTTCAAGAGCAAACAACTTAAATTCAAAATTGGCTGAAGGCCCAACACTTAAGACTCAATAACACTAATTTTAAAAATGCCAAAGGCTTTATGTAAAACAATTCTTAAGTTAGGCTGAAGGCCCAAACCATCTGACGCCTTAAGGGCAAAACAACCTTAACCTAAAAGTCGGCTAGAAGCCATAGAAGTACAAACAACAAGAACAAACAAGCAAAGGCAGTACACCCAAGTGCGCTCAGAAGTTCTGAGGGTCAGCCTGGAATTCAAACACTGACACTCGCTTAGGTGAGATAGGCAGCAAGCTCAACCATTGTCGATCCGACGACAACTCAACCGACAGACAGTCAACGGACCCACCGACAAGATAACCTCCACTTCACCCGACCAGCACACAACAGGGAGTTCAATGGAACAACGTACGTCGTAGATGGTATTGGCGCCCACAACCAATTATACGCCGGCCGGGGTGGCCGAGCGGTTCTAGGCGCTACGGTCTGAAAACGCGCTACCGCTACGTCGCAGGTTCGATTCCTGCCTCGGGCATGGATGTGTGTGATGTCCTTAGGTTAGTTAGGCATAAGTAGTTCTAAGTTCTAGGGGACTGATGACCTCAGAAGTCCCACAGTGCTAAGAGCCATTTGAACCAGTTATACATTGAGCTGTCAAACTACACACCATGCTGGACAACGATAACACGATGTGCAAAATACATAACCTGAATATACGTCAAGGCCAAGGCAGGTAACCGGAAAATTAACGGCCACAAGGCAGAAGATTCCGCTGGTGCACTTCAACTCAAATAACCAAGAACAGTTAAACTCTACCGGAGGGTGGCTAAAATTTGCCAACTTGAAAACACATGTTGTTGCTCACAGGAATATGCCAACAGCTGACAACAAACTCCAAACGACACATTGTGAACAATCGTGACATGCTGGTAGATTAAGTCAAAACTCAACTTTCATGTCCAGGATCGGTGAGCCACAAACATTGTACCAATGGGGACAGCTCCACACATTCTGACACTGTATAGAGGCCGCCAGCGAGCCCGGCCTAACTACGTGTCGCGGAGATTTCCTCACTGCTCCACGCCAACCGACCAACTGCCAGGCCCAGAAACAGTGAATGGACCAAGTATACGGTCGTCCACTGCGGTCGTCATCTTCAACATTCGTTCTGTCTTCACTAAACATTTTATGCCAACGAAAAACTTAAGCTCTTTACATAACCTCCTCTCCAAAAGCCTTCTGAAGCTTATCGTAAGTTGTCGTCACGTTTTCACCCATTTTAACGCAAAAAGAAATGGCATACCGTTGCGCAATGTTGTGGGTTCCATTTCCGTGACGAGAGAAACAAACACGTGTTAACGTATTACAGCACAACCCCGCGATTGAACAGTTGCATCGATGTGCCGCTTGGACTAGGAGCAGCTTATAGACCAAGGTCAAAGATATTGTGCCTACGTAAGCCTGCAGGGTTGCCACATCTTGCAATGAAAACCAGTCTCATTACTTTATTGTCGCACCTCGTACGTTCGACATCGTCGTATCAGCGACATTAATGTGGTTTGTCAAACCAACATTAGCATCCAGTCTTCTAAATCACAATGCAACAGCTGTCGCATTTGACTGTATCTTGTGTAATTGGGAACCAGTGTAGATTTGACATAACATTTTGATGGTCGTGACATATGCTATGGCAAGTGCTTCAACTGATTACCATATCATAATAATGAATTACCCGAAACTGGCTGTAGAGCAAAAGTTGTGTTTCGTACAAAAGAACACAATAGGTAAACGGATGAATGTGTCATCACTTTGAGGACACCGATCTCGTTGCCCTCAATGCCACAAGTAAGATAAAGGTGCAGACATTTCCTGTGGCTTACTCTCCAGACAAACTTTTAAAGTTGACTCCATGTTGCTGGTATTCGTGCCAAATGAAGTGCTAACGGTTTCACTTAAGAGGACTGTGATAAATCTGTCTAGAATGTTGCGCCATACTTGGGTCAATGACGATAAGAGAATGGAGGGGCCGCAGCCTACTTTCGGGAAATGGATCAAGGACGACTCCGATTTAAACGTACCTGTTCGGCAGATCGCCATCAGCAATGTTGGAGTCCCTCTCTCTCCGTAAGTTAATGCAGAGTTTTGTAATTTAACCCACGACACTGTTACACCGTCTGTTTGTAACGTCAGGGCACCACCTCTGATCCCTCAAACAAACAAACAATAATTTTTGTTTCACCAGTTGGATTCGAGTAAACTACGTAACAGCTGAGCGCTACCATGAGAACGTCGGATTTAGGAGGAATAAGAACAATATACATAAAGATTTAAAATCACTTACTCTTGCCCAGAAAGGAGTCCAGTATTCAGCAACGCATATTTTCAATACGTTACCAGCAACCATTAAGAGTTTAGTTTCAGACAAGGCACAATTTAAACATAATTTACAAGAATTTTTGGTGGCCAACTCCTTTTATTCATCCATGAGTTTCTCAACAAGTGCACCAGACCATTTTAATGAAAATTTATTATATTTTAATTTTTGACAATACTTGGTTGTAACTGCCAAGTAACTACCTACTGTGTGAATGATGGATGTACGGAAAGCAGATGTAAGTCTTAAGTCTGTAATTAGTGTTCTTAACTGAGGATCACTGAAATGAAAAATATGCTTTAATTTTTACTTGGTTGTAATAGCCAAGAAACTAGCAAATGTCTGAATGATGAATTTAATGAAAGCAGATGTAAGTATTCAACCTGTAAATATTAGAAGTTTAAATTTAATTCATGTACATAATTTTACTGTTTATTGACTAAGGATCATTAAAATTAATGAAGCTCAAATTTTTCTAATTACATTTTTGTAATGTGTTTATCTGACATGTTCCACTCCCAGGAGGATTCTCTCTTCTATGGGTCTATGGAATGAATAATTAATCTAATCTAATCTCGTCTAATCTAATCTACGAATGTATACGTAGAGTTGGTTCATGTGTCTACAACGCTTGTAGACGTCTCTATGCATCACTATACATGTGGTGATGGTGGTGCTCTATGGCAACGCCTGTTAACAGTTCTATAGCTGGCTAATGTTTTCGCCTGAATCTGTTTGCGCTTCGCAGTTGAAACATGTCAAAAGTGCTGAGAGGTGTCAGGGATTTCTTTATGTTAATTCGATCGCAGGAGTGTCTTAGGAATAAAGAATAAATGTATTAAAACTTCATGCACGATGCGTCAGTGCTTCACGTAACTCACTGTTTATGACGTCATACCTCCTGAACAATGGTAGATAGGTTCTTACCCCAACAGCGATCGTTTCCTGACAGTAAGCGATATATGTACCAAGTTTGGTTAAGTTCGCCACTGGTTTAGAAGATGATGTGGAGAAAAAACACACACACTCGTTTTGATAATATGTACGTACGAATTTATTTATTTGATCTGGTTAGGGCCATCAGGCTCCTACTTAAATCAGACCTCAGATTGACTCGTAAACAACATTTTTTCACGTCTTATTTATCTAAGAAAAAAATTTAGTACGAAAAAATTTTAAAATTATTTGAGTGTCTCTAGCGATAATTTGATTGAATGAAACTAACCATGAATAATAAATATTAATACTGCCAATACTTCTATTACTGCTGTTGCTTCCACTAATAATAATAGTAGTAGTAGTAGTAGTAGTAATAATGGCATCAGTAAAAATAATGATTCTTGCAAATATAAAAAGAACTTGTAGGTGAACAAAATATATGATTTCTGGTGTATCGGGTTGGGGAAAAAGAAATTCAAGTAGACTGCATCAGCTAAGAATACTGGGAAAAAGAGGAAGATCTGGTTTGAAAGAAGTATGTTCAAGGATAACGAATGTGTACCGGTAAAATAATAATCACTATTGTTGATTTAGTAGATTTTTAATTAACCATTTCTGAAGCTGGAGATGTTATTCAGTTCTCTAATATAATGCAGGAAATTATTCCAGAGTCTGTTAAATGATACTAGACGGACGTGAAAAAAGTAGCTGAACGGTGGAATGGGAGAGGAAGGATTTTGCTCTGATGGGAATGTGTGTTTCTGCCATGTTGTTCAGACACGAGCGTTGAGATCGAAGAGAGAGATGAGGAACAGCGTAGATGATAAGACAGAAGACGGAGTGTATGAAAATCTATGTGCTTATCTGCAGCAACCAAGACAGCTGTGTGTATGATGGTGAAATATTGTCAAAGAGTCGAAAGCCACAGATATTAAGAACACAAGCACTCGTAACCAGTTTCTGGCGCCGTGGGCTTTTCTGAGAAAGACCTTGATGGATATCACTGATGTAATCAACAACTGGAAGTAGAAGTGTACAAGTTTCTTTTTCAGGTCAAGAGGGAAGACCTTGTTATGTTTTTGGGGGCCGCAAAGGGATGCTGATGCCTTCTTGTATATTGTAGTTAAGTGCTCAGTCCAGTTTAGATTTTAATCTTTGTAACTCCTAGACCCCTCGTAGAGAATTACAACACTTTTCTGCGAAATTACACCGAAACGTAGGTCCTCCCACTACTGAAGCTAAGGCGTGTCGAGACGAGAGCGCAGAAATCTCTCACGTTCTCTTCTGTAATTGACTGGAACATACTAAAGCCAACCAGCTCCATATATTTTTGTGGACAGCACGGATTTTCTTCCTTAAAGAGCGTCAAACCTACATTTATTTCAATCATTTTCCAAATTTACAATTTTCTGAAAAGTAAGTAAACTGAAAACAATCGACCTTCATTTGTCTTAAAATAGCAATAAAGAATTTATTTTTAGAATCCTTTAATTAGTTAATATACTGTAACCTGTATATGATCTACTGTGTAATCACACAGTTTGATTCAGACGCTCATTCTTCAACCATTATTAGCAAATTTCGAGATTTATGCGTCACCCCCTCCCATCAGTCATCTCGACGGCATGACAAATGAAAATAATATCAGGATACTCAAAATAGTAGCAACTGTCATGCACAAAAATAGTGTTCAATTAACTATATAATAAATTAATAAGCAACTAGCTGCATAAAAGAAGTTTAGTCTCTTTACCCGTTCTTCAGAATTTCATAAATGCTATAGGTATGATCTTCTCAAGAAGAGCGCTAAGTTCCCGAAACCGGTAAATAAATTAAATTTCTTTTATGCAACTGGTTGCTTATTATTTCGATATATACAACTAGAGTTCCTGATGATGGATAAAATAATAAAATTGATCATTCAGTGACAAGGTCGTTAGATCAAGCTAACCTTTAATGTGACTTCCTGGCTTATTGACACTATGTGCCGAACAGGGCTCGAAACTGGGATATTTGCCTTTCGTCGGGCAAATGCAGTACCGACTGAGATATCAAAGCACTACTCACGACCCGTCCTCACAGCTTCATCTGCTTCCAGCGGTACATCACCTCCTATCTTCTCGCGGAGGGCAAATGTCTCAGATTCGAGCCCCGGTGCGACAAAAAGTTTTAACCTGCCAGGGAGTTCTCGATCTGCACTCACTCCACTGCAGAATGACATTCATTCTAACATTCTACCCTGTATTTACATAAGCGTGTTAACGTGACATGGTGTTGCTTTTAACGGAAATTTTTCCACTCAGTTTTTAGGTAATAATGAATATCTCCAAAAATATAGAAATTAATTTCTTACAGCAGTTAACTATTGTCATTATTAAAGGTATGTACAATTTCATGACAAATGGAATACAGGAAGTGACTTGACTAATACACCAGTTGGTGTGTGGCTGAAATGCATACTGTGCCGGCACCTGACTGGCTGCAACGCGTGGGCACAAGACTACATGTGGGAACGCATTCTGTAGGGCACAAGGCCACTCAACCAATCTTACAGCTTCTTAATCGTCAATGCATACCGCTACACCTCAAGGCTCGATAAGCTTGAATCCGAATATACTCCAGACAACACACAAGTCCAAATCGTATTTCGTAAAAGTAAATTGTTAGTACTTCCAATTACAGTTACTCCAAAAATATTCCCACACAGGAAGTTATCGTTTGGCGCAAGAAGTGCAGCTTTCTGAAAATAATAAAATATTTAAGCTACGCTTCATTCCCGCATCTTCTAAACAAAACAAATGTCATACTACGCCCCAGAGATGGTAACGTGCCAGGGCACGTTATTGCACAGTCCTGAAGTAATTGAAGAATAACAAACGGAAATCACTGCATGTTCTGTAAATAAATGTGTGTTTCTATTTTCAATACAGCCTTTTAAAATTACTTTATGATGAAATTTTCCGCCCCAGAAAAATTTCAGAGGTAAGATTATGATTCGTTAGGCTTACGTATTTGACTGCCCCTGTGAACGTCACCAGGGGAAAAAGACAAGTAATGACATTCTACACACCCATACTGGAATATCTTTTCTCATCGGGGAACCCTTACCAGGTGAGATTGGTAAGTAGAGAACATCCGGAAGAGCAGCACGTTTCGTCACTGCTTCAACAAGTAAGCGTAAAAGCGGTACGGGGATGCTTATCCAATTGCCCAACACGATTTCGTTTACTATTAAAATTCTCAGATAAGTTTGCCAACATCTTACTTTCTACCACATATTTCTTGCGAAAGGACAATGAAGAAGAAATCAGGGAACTCATGTAGAGGATCTCTTTCTTACCAGGCACCATTGACGACTGTAACAGGTAAGAAGGGGGGAGGAGGGGGGGGGCACAGTGGAGCATGAAGAACCTCCTCCAGGAGCAGTATAGATGTAGCTGAAACGTAGCATGAAAATTAAGTTGAATTTATAGGAAAAATCTGAACAGATAGATGAATAATTGAAGTTAAACTTAGTGGTGATTAGTGAAGCGATTGGGAAAGAGACCAAGGATTTTAAACATGGACGCTACAGTGTAGTAAAACATGCCAGTGGAATGTTTAAATACCATGTACATTGTGAGTATGAAAGGAAGGAAAGGTAATTATAACCAACGCTTTGGTGTAATTATTAGTCTGAGTTGTGGAAGGCTGCCAGTGCTGTTCAATATTTTAAAGGTGCACAAGCCTAACTCACAAGCTGGAGATGGAATAGTAAGAATCTAAGCAAGATCCAGAACTAATAAAAGAATAGAAAGATATTACAAAAAATGGTTCAAATGGCCCTGAGCACTACGGGACTTAAATTCTGAGGTCATCAGTCCCGTATAACTTAGAACTACTTAAACCTAACTAACCTAAGGACATCACACACATCCATGCCCGAGGCAGGATTCGAACGTGCGACCGTAGCGGTCGCGCGATTCCAGACTGTAGCGCCTAGAACCGCTCGGCCACCTCGGCCGGCAGATGATATAAATCCGATGTGTGAATGCTGCTACAGGTGAGAGAATGTACTAATGAGTTTGTTTGAAGAACAAGAACAGGAGACGGCTTCAGAGCCATGTGATGGATTCCAATTTATTATTGCGAACTAATATTTCCAACATCATAAACGACACAGATGTATCGAATAAAGGCAGTGAACACAAGAAGGTATCGGGACTAACTATAGTCATACAAATATTTACTGATGAAGTAAAAGACTACAAAGCTCACGGAAGTATGCACACTGATTACGACTTTTCACTAGTGACGAAAAATCTGAACTAATGTAAAAGTAGTGCACAAGGAAGTACTACTGTCTCTAGTATTACAACAGTGTAGATAAATTACGTAATCTATAAATTGATGAACAGAAGACGAACGAGAAGGAAAGGGGAAAGATTAGCGTAAAAATTACGGGTGTACCCAAGAATAAATCATTTGTAAAGGACCACATAGTCGGGGAGATATATTGTAGAGACAAACATACATTTAACAAATAAGCGTTTTACACATGATACGGGTGAATAAGGTACGTAGGTAGGAAAGAAGTAGCACTAGCTGATGGAAAAATCAAGTCAGTCGTAAGACTAACTTTTAAAAGAAACTAATACTACGTCGGACTTGTTTCTATGTTCGTAGTGAAAGTTAGCTTATGTAGAACAATTCAACGTAACATCAATCTAAAGCATTTTAAGTTACATCTACATCTGTATGGTTAATCTGCAATCCACAATTAAGTGTTTGCAGATGGTTCATCGAACCGACTTCCACTATCGAACAGTGCGCAGGTAAAACGAACACAAACCTTTCCGTGCGATCGTGGCGCGATGCAATCTTCAGCTCTATGCACTATACAGTAAATTAAACACGGACGTCATTCACAAATAGATTAGGAAGACGTGCAACATATGGAGTACGATGAGCAAAGAAGGACGTTGTTAATCCACTTAACTCTTTTCACTCTCCAAATGGAAAACTTTTTGGGATTTGTTTCGCTAAGTAGTTTCTGTGTTCTTGCTAACGTATATATTACTAGCCCAACTGTCAGCGGCTCGTGGTCTTGCGGTAGCGTTCTCGCTTCCCGCGCACGGGGTCCCGGGTTCGATTCCCGGCGGGATGAGGGATTTTCTCTGTCTCGAGATGACTGGGTGTTGTGTGTCTTTCATCATCATTTCATCCTCTTTCACTCGCAAGTCGCCGTAGTGGCGTTAAAGAACTTATGGAGCGGCGGCCGAACCGCCCCGCCAGGGCCACCAATGCCATACGCTCATTATTATACAAGACCAACTGGAATTTCTAGGCTGTGACGCCATCGCGAGTTGGTCGACTGACGACTGGCTTCCGGAGATGGTTGGACTTGTAGGAGCAACCAATGGTGTGTAAGTGCATGGCGTTAAGGTCTCTAAAACGGATTACAAAAATTCTCCTTGTGGCTACCTGAAGGTAATTTGCTTATGAATAGGCTAAAGAACTTACTGATGCAGTTTGCGTGATATTTTTGTACTGTGTGGTTTTAATTAAAGTGCAGCTACTCACAGAGGTTAATTGTGGGCTCTAATTATCGTATAGGAGCGTAACGTGGTAGATATACTAATGCGTTAATGTGCGAACAATTTACACTGAAAAAATTAGTTCCAATAGCGGCCACAAGTGCACACTGTTTGTATGACGGTATGACGTCCCTGCTGTCATTTGACAAGCCATAACTGGAGTGAACAGTATGGCTAGCGAGAAGAGAGACCACGCACTGTTCCTGAAACTGTTTCATGTAAACGGCAGCAATTACAGCACTGCATTGAGAGAGCATTCGCAACTGAAAGGTCTGCGGGGATACTCGATGTCATTAAAAGGTTTAAAGAAGATGGTAATGTTATTCTAAGAAACGAGTGAGGGTCGTGTAGCACCAGGAAGGAGAAGGCTTCCTATTCCGATGGAAGGTATTGACGTCGTAGTTATTGCTGTTAATTGACAATTCATCACGTGTTCTGTGCAATGTCACGAGAATTGTGAATTCCCTGCTCAACAATATGGAAAGTTTTGTGGAGTATTTCATGTTAGTACCAGTACAAGATCCAGACGATGTAGCAACTGAAACACCATGATCCGCAGTAACGTTTTGAATTTGCTTTTCGGTTTCTGGCACGGATAGAGCTTGATGAAATCTGGTCAGGCACTATTCTATGGAGTGAAGGCACATTTAATGCTACAGTGTGCAGCGAACGCACAGAACAGCCGAATTCGGGGTAATGTTAAACCACGTGATGTGCACGAAAAGCCATTGTAATCGCCTTACGTAAGTGTTGTGTAGGTTCAGAAGCACCTTTATTCTCAGTCCGTTCCTCTTTCAAGAGATGTCCTTGTATAGCATATGATTCCTGATATGGAAGAGGGCAGCTGTGTGCAAACTACTGTTTTCATGCAAGACGAGGTAATGCCTCATGTCACTCGTCCAGTGAAGGATCTTCTTAATGCAACCTTCCACGAACATGTTATCTCGAGACGTTTCACAGACGTATGGCTTGCAAGACCATCTGACCTGAATCCATGAGACTTTTGGCTCTGGAGATACGTAAAGAGGACGCGTTTGCCAAGGGCAAGTTCGGTTTCTACCTGATTTGACGCCCAGTATACAGGAACAAGTTACTCAGAACTGCTGCGCGCAACTGTTTACGACGCCGTTTTATGGATCGGTTTTGAATCAACGCGTTAGTATACATTTGTTACCTTAAGATAATTACAGCTCACATTGGACGTCCTTGAGTGGGTGCACTGGCATTATCATGCCGAAGGACAGTGTATCCCGTTTCTCACGCACCGACAAAGCTACGTTGCGAGCTGCTATCATACATGCTGCAATTCACAGCCCTCTAGTGGCAGATAACTGAAAATACACTACTGGTCATTAAAATTGCTTCACCAAGAAGAAATTCAGATGATAAACGGGTATTGATTGGACAAATATATTATACTAGAACTGACATGTGTTTAGATTTTCACGCAATTTGCGTGCATAGATCATGAGAAATCAGTACCCAGAACAACCACCTCTTGCCGTAATAACGGTTTTAATACACCAGGGCATTGAGTCAAGCAGAGATTGGATGGCGTGTACAGGTACAGCCGTCCATGCAGCTTCAACACGATACCACATTACATCAAGAGTAGTGACTGGCGTATTGTGACGAGCCAGTTGCTCGGCCACCAGTGACCAGACGTTTTCAATTGGTGGGAGATCTGGGGAATGTGCTGGCCAGGGCAGCAGTCGAACATTTTCTGTATCTAGAAAGGCCCGTACAGGACCCTGAAAATGCGGTCGTGGATTATCCTGCTGAAATGTAGGGTTTCGCAGGAATCGAATGAAGGGTAGAGCCACGGGTCCTATCACATCTGAAATGTAACGTCCACTGTTCAAAGTGCCGTCAATGCGAACAAGAGGTGACCGGGAAGTGTAACCAATGGCATCCTATAACATCACACCGGATGATACGCCAGCATGGCGATGAGGAGTACACGCTTCCAATGTTCGTTCACCGCGATGTCACCAAACACGGATACGACCACCATGATCCTGTAAACAGAGCCTGGATTCATCCGAAAAAAATGACGTTTTGCCATTCGTGCACCCACGTTCGTCGTTGAGCACACCATCGCAGGCGCTCCTGTCTGTGATGCAGTGTCAAGGGTAACCGCAGTCATGGTCTCCGAGCTGATAGTCCATGCTGCTACAAACGTCGTCGAACTGTTCGTGCAGACGGTTGTTGTCTTGCAAACGTCCCAGTCTGTTAACTCAGAGATCGAGACGTGGCTGCACGATCCGTTACAGCCATGCGGATGAGATGCCTGTCATCTCGACTGCCATTGATACGAGGCCGTTGGGATCCAGTAGGGCGTTCCGTATTACCATCCTGAACCCACCGATTCCATATTCTGCTAACTGTTATTGGATCACGACCAATGAGCACCAATGTCACGATACGATAATCCGCAATCATGATAGGCTACTATCCGATCTTTATCAAAGTCGGAAACGTGATGGTACGCATTTCTGCTCCTTACACGAGGCATCACAACAACGTTTCACCAGGCAACGCAGGTCAACTGCTGTTTGTGTATGAGAAATCGGTTGGAAACTTTCCTTATGTCAGCACGTTGTAGGTGTCGCCACCGGCGCCAACCTTGTGTGAATCCTCTGAAAAGCTAATCATTTGCATGTCTCAGCATCTTCTTCCTGCCCGTTAAATTTCGCGCCTGTAGCACGTCATCTTCGTGGTGTAGCAATTTTAATGGCCAGTAGTATATATAACAAAGAATAAAGATGTAGAATATTAATAACGTTTATTTTATTTTATTTGAAAATATGTTCCTTATAAAAAATTCGGAGGCATTACTTTACAGCACACCTTCGTCTGTACAGTTTTTCAACAAAAAACAAATTTCGTACGCTATGTCGTTTAAACTATTTTGTCATGAAAAAGAGGCTGCTTAAACACGAAAACAAAACTTGGTTCCTAGAGTTTAATTGCTACACACTGTGCTCGCATATATCGTTCGTTCGTCACACAAAACGAAAACAGACTGCTAATAGTAACCAGCCGGCTGCACACCCTGAATAACAGATCAGAGTTCAGTCTTATTGCAAATAACTGATACGAGCTATATTGCGCAGCCGAATTACCCTGACAAGATACCATACATCGCAACTATCTGCCTCCAAACCACTTTCCAAGCACGTATATTTTAGCTACGCTATCCTTTATCATACGTGACCGTAAAACAGAGTTTATCTTAATAAAGTAAAATATGACATGCCCCGCAGAACCGAAGTGTTTTTCACGATTCATTTTTCTACATATTTTTGGATTCGTAGCACGATCTGTTGACTCATTTAATCTTTATACTGAGTCCCTGGGTTCAGTTTTGTGTTCAAATCTGTTCGGTGGCATCTTCGATTATAGCTGGAATCCGTAGGTGTTCCAGTCCTTTTTAAAGATATATGCCGGAGGTCACTTCTCATTAGCCCGTATTTCGAGCTACAGTAGCCACACTTAAAAGCATAGTTCATTGTATTTTTAAAATGCACACACTGTTTGGTGAAAATTTGGTAACTGGATAATTTCGATGGTTTTTAAACACTATATCATCCAAGTGTGAAACGGTGAAACGTTCAATACAGAATAGTCGTACTAAGACATTCGTACTTCCGACACTGGTAGTGGTCTGTGGTACGGGCTGCACTGCGCAGATGAATTACACTGAGAAGGTGCCGTGGAGAAAACCACTCATCATTCAATCCAGCAAGTGTTTCTTCATGAAAACAGTAGCACCACAAGGTGTTAACTGAGAAAAAGTATTGACATTGGGGTGTAGCAAAAAGGAACTCTTTCTTGTAGTCATGGAAACATTTACTTATGTAGATGAAGAAAGAAGCGCGCTGATCTTTCCTTATTTAGAACTCAGTGACGTGCTATCTTTTCGCATTTGCTTCTAAAATTTGTTATGAATGCATTTTTGGCAAACAAAAATCATTTCGCAAAAAGGTTTAAAACTGAGAAAGTCTCGAAGGCACATACGCAAGGGAGTAGCAGTTTTTGTTAATGCCTGTACTGATAGACAACCCACAGCACCGTCATGTTTCACGGTCGTAGTTCACGGGGCCGTGAGCTCACTCACGACGAGGAAGAAGCTTCGCGTTTTCACGGATGCCATGCATTTAACTGTCCCTTTCAATGTTTTAACATCCTTTTGATAACGGAATCAATGATGGAGCACTAGCTAATTTTGGAACGAGCGGAACAACTGGTCGTATGTTAGATCAGGAAGAAAAAAAAAACTTGAATTAACGGATTTCAGGGCAGAAACTAAGGATATTCTTCGGCCCCCTAGATGTCGATCCCCTAGCGATTGTGCAGACAAAATTAGGCAAACAGTAGCTCACACACAGACATATCAATAATCATTCTTCCATTCTGAGGAAGATATGTTAATAAACTGTACAACGGAAAAGTACTCTTTGCCAAACACTTAACAGTGAATCTAAGAATTTGTTTGTAGATGTAAATCCTAGCTTTATACTATCAGCCTTCCCGGCGAAGCAAATAGTTGAGAATTAATGAGCAAACCTACATGTTCAATTTCATTCCAACGCAAAATTTGAGAAGTGATTCGAATAACAGTGTAATCACTGAAGATAAATTACATGACAGGGGTTGAGTCTGAATGTCATGAAAAGGGGTAATGTCAAATGTAAATACAAATTAAATACATGAAACAAATAGGTCAAAGCATAGATTCTCTAAGTCTCTATTAACCTGCGTAAAGCTAGAATTTCGCTCACACTAATTAACCCAATGGTCCTAAATTTAGACCCAGTTGTTTCAAGGGTTTTGTTCTGAAATATAACCTATCTTTCATTCCACGTGTAGCTTTCACCACGTTGGCTTCATAAATCTTAAGTGTAGTAACAAGTATAGGCACACAGCTTACAGAAGAACTAAGCCACTTAGGAAACTTGAATGTTCATTCCTCCCTTGTTGGTGAAAAAAAGAAGCAAATGAATAGCAGGGGGATCAAGAGAAAGGTTATTTGCACATGAACAGTATTCGATGAAGCTCGAATCGATGCGGAATGGACCAGAATAACACAAAATAAAATCCCAGTACAGATAAATAATAGAAAGTGCAGCACCATTTCTAAGTATGCTGAAGGAATATTTTAACCCTTCTCCTCTTAATACGATACTTGTTTCCCAACACCACTCCATATTGTTCATTGTACACTTCATCGCGGTCAGATGCAAATTAAAGTTTGCGTATTACCCACAAAATTCTCTAATTCCCACTTTTTATCAATAGTAGAGTGTGTACAACTCAGGTAGCAAAATGTTAATCATTGAATAACGGAGAAAATTTTCACTGTGCAGCTGCCAAAAGAATACAACGAAGAACGCAGTTACGGGCTCACGCATTCTGTTGCAAACCCTCAAGTTGAAATTATTAGACATCGCAAATGGGTTTGTGATATACGACAAACGAAGATTGCTAGAAAGCGTTCGATATATCAAAAGTGGCACAGTTTAATGCAACGAGGTTCCCTAGTTTAAATTAAACCCACAGCAGTTGTTCTAGGAATAGTGCGAATATTCGGCTTTGGGAATGTACACAGTGTTGCGTACATCGATCTGTGGCATGTATTATGAAACAGGAGAACGGGCTTGTTAGCATGCCAAATGGACCTACACTGGGCGCTCCAACACCTAATCGCTAATCCAGCCAGACGAGCCGTACGCATACATGTTAATGGCGAAACACAGTACGCAACACAACACAGCAATTCCTGTGTAGAAAAAGATAGTTTACTAAGCTTCTGCGAACATCGACAGTCGTCGTTAAAAACGGCCCAGTGTTAAAAAGCGCTCAGCCCGCAATAGGCCCAGGAAAATGCTTTTTTGACAATATTTCATCTCTGTGCCAATGGCCTTGCCGCAGTGGTAACACCTCAACCGATGACGCCTAAGATCTGAGGATGACACGGTGGCCGGTCGGTACCTTGAGCCTTCAGATTCCTTTTCAATATTTGTTTGTTTTTATCTCTGACTAAACGCTGGTATTTAGCAACTTTTCACACGTCTACAAACTGAAATTGTTACTTCTACTGCCTTTCCAGCAACAGTCTATTACATCACTGGAACGATGAAGGGTTTCAGATTTTTCCGTTTTCAAACGAGTCGTCAGACAGATGGATTTTATAATACGCCCACATTACTAACATCAATTCGGTGTACTATGAAGTAGATTTCACACTCGCATTTTCTACGTTTTTGGAGGATGGAGATCTCTGCTGAAATCAACATTCCGTAAAAAGATATTTGCGTCACTAAGCTTTCTCTGTTCGTCCACGGCATACAGAGCTCCGTGGATAACAGCACCCAAGTTGGTGCTATTTTCCTTGACTTCCGGAAGGCATGCCGTACGATTACACACTGGCGTTTGGTGAATACATGCGTGCCAAGAGTTCAGAAAATCGGATCATTTTTGTGACTGGATTCAGATCTTTCTAGAAGGTAGAACTGAATACATCGTTCTTGATGGCACGAAACTGTCAGGTGTAAAAATGAAAAAATACTGAGTAAGCCACAGGAATTTTATAGGGAAGTTAGTGTTCGCAACTGACACATGATGATCTGCTAGATAACGTTGAAAGTTCCGTCATGCCGTTTATGGAAGATGCTGTTGTATCTAGGGACATGACACTGCTAGGAAACTGTAACGGAGTGCAGGAAGCCATGCAGAAGTTTGACGATGGGTGCACTTGATGTCAATAGACTTTCAACGTAATTAAATGTAATGTTGGATTACGTGACAGGCAATCAGTCACTGGGAACAGTAAAAAACGTCAAATATCTGGGAGTGGATTAGGATGATCATATGAAACTGGCTGTAGAAAAACCGATGCCATTCTGGCTACTTCGGGAGAATACAAAAGAAGAGTGTCACATTATAAAACTTGCCATGTATGAGGCACAAGCGTACCGTGAAACAAGCTAACGTTGCCCTATGAGAGGATTTCGAATTTTGACCGCGCGTGTATTTAATGGACAAAGGTATCGGATTATAATTTTGAATATTGTGAAATTAACAGAAAAACTAAACGGACTTTAACCTTGGGAGTTAATGAAAGTCGTAAAAAATCATAAGCATGAAAACATGATCAGTTTCCAGACCAATTAGGCACATTAATTTGGACAGATATGTTTAAGAAAATTGAAAATTGGTTATTAAAGTTACTTTCGTTGATATACCCTTTGAATAGCGCACAGGATACAAAATGACACAGGTCACTCTGAGCTGTGTGTAGCAGCAGTTATCAAAAAACGCACATACCAGTAGTTGCGGAAAGCAAACTTGCCCTAAGCTCATACTAATGACAGCTACACTCAAGATCGTTACTTAAACCAATACTGAAATATTGCTGCATGAAGTGCAGAACGAAATTTTGACATGAGGGCCTTCTAACTTAACTGACATTTAAAAAAAGATAAATAATATCATAAATACACTGTTTATACTCCTCTACATATAACAGTTTTCCTTAGCAGCAGTAATAGTCCAATTATCTTTCTATTATGTGGAGAATATGATGGGGACCCATAAACTAGTATAGTGTCACTAGTCAAGCTCTATGATTATATCAGTAAAGAAGACTAATTCAAACAAAGCTAATCCTTCATTTCGCTTGGACCAGTTCATAATTCACTTTGCAAGACAAGATAAATCAACACTAAGCTTAATTAACTTCGAAAAAACAATCATTCATGATAGAAATCAAGACCACACTATTTTTATAATGACCTTAACTTATTTGCCCTTTTTTATCACCTGCGAAGCAGGTATTTTAGACAATAACATTTACACAGTCTGGCACTGTATTCCTGCAAATCTATACTTTGCAATAAACTAAGATTACTTTAGCAAAATCCTATCTAACTTCACTTCTGTGGTTTTAAATTTAACTTTTACTCCTCTTTTTACATTTGACAAAAATTACTTTGAAACACTTGAATACAAGAATTGTTCATTTAAAACAGGATAATCTGTTTTAGTAGCACTTAGGTGAGGACCCTGCATAGGTCTGTGATCAGGATAGAGGACATCGTTCTGGACACATATTTATAGCATTTGGCTTATTATTAAAACTACACACAAATTAACTGGTCCATGCCCATATACATAGCTGCACTTATGAAGTTAGTAAAGCAGAGGCGAAGGTTTGGTGGCAAGAGACATGGCGTCTAACTGCACTCACGGCTCTTGATGTTCCAATGCTCTATAAAATTTCTGCTTGGTGTCGAATTTTCAACATATTAGAGCCTTTCTGTTTTGCCGAGAATACCAAACAATAGCCAGATTCACATCCGAGGTAAAAATCCTTTGTAAAGCAGCTTCCAATGGCCTCTCTCAGCACCGTCGAAGTGTTCCGTGCTACAGCTAGCCACATACTGCGTACCGTTCACACCTTGGATCCGTCCAGTTCGACCGCCAAAACGATCTTTTTCATCGCACCATGCCTCTTCCGTTGCAGGAAGACTTCGCTACGTCCTTTATGTATTACAATTTCAAGTGCCCTAAGCATGAACCAGCTTTCAACAAACATTGCCTTTCTTGTAATCATACACATATATTATAATAATTTATCCTTTTAACAGTTCATTCTGCTTTTTCCATATATACGTTACAAAATTCTATTTTCCTGTCACAAATCACTGACTTTAAATAACAAAGAACACACACTCCATAATTGCAGATTCACAGTTACATAATATACACCTACTTCTGATCGATGCAAGTGTTACAATGTCTACAACAAAAAACCTACAAGACACTCATTCTATGAATTCCAGTACTCCTGTTGCAACAAAGAATGTTGATCCATATACTGCGTCTGCAATAGTGAAAGGTGCTTCTCAATATTCATATGCTTGAAGTATTGTGAAATATAGCCCTCTCGCCATTGTGGGATCCTTAAAAATAAGAATTAATAGACGAGGCGGGGAAGCTCCACCAAATATCGACACATTCGTCATTGGGCCTTTTAGTAGGGGGAGAGCGTTACAGAAATCCTCGCAAGTTCCTGTGATAGGCGCTACAAGACAGGTGTTGTTTGTTATAGGAAGTTTATCTGTTATAACACCGAGAGTGCACAATCTGAGTAAACTTCAGCGACCTATTTCCAACTCTATATCCGTCATTTGAATTATCATAACGACCAAATCAGAAAAATTAGAATTCATACGGTGCTTATGGACAGATGTTCTGAATACATCAAGAAAAAAAGGAGAAAAGGACAGTGTTACCAGAAGTGGCCCTTTGCCACAAATCTTAAGGTGGCTTGCAAATTGTAGATGTAGGGAAAACATCCTCTCCACTAGCCGTTAATTACAGCGTACGTGATATTTGAATTTCATCCAGTGTACGATATGTTAGCTTGCGGGAATGCAGCCCACTGACGTCTATTACACCAGCCGACATTTCGACAGACGAATAATTCGTCAATTTCAAGATACAACTGCAACTACAGAGCGCTGTACAAGAGAATTTAAAACCTGGGTAGGTGGGCTTACGTCGATCATAATATGGCACATGCAGAAAGCCTACTCATACGCTGTAAACAAGTAACGGCACCACATGAAGAAAGATGTCATCATCGATGTTGTTGTTGTTGTGGTCTTCAGTCCTGAGACTGGTTTGATGCAGCTCTCCATGCTACTCTATCCTGTGCAAGGTTCTTCATCTCCCAGTACTCACTGCAACCTACATCCTTCTGAATCTGCTAAGTGCATTCATCTCTTGGTCTCCCTCTACGATTTTTACCCTCCACGCTGCCCTCCAATACTAAATTGGTGATCCCTTGATGCCTCAGAACATGTCCTACCAACCGGCCCGTTCTTCTAGTCAAGATGTGCCACAAACTCCTCTTCTCCCCAATTCTGTTCTATACCTCCTCATTAGTTATGTGATCTACCCATCTAATCTTCAGCATTCTTCTGTAGCACCACATTTCGAAAGCTTCTATTCTTTTCTTGTCCAAACTATTTATCGTCCATGTTTCACTTCCATACATGGCTACACTCCATACAAATTCTTACGGAAACGACTTCCTGACACTTAAATCTATACTCGATGTTAACAAATTTCTCTTCTTCAGAAACGCTTTCCTTGCCATTGCCAGTCTACACCAATATTGAATATTAATTACCAACGTCTGAGGAAGAAGCATTACGTCTGTCCCCCCGTTGCTTGACCAGGTAGAGAGCTGTGTTCAAAGCAGAATTCAAGTAAAAACCTCTGTCTCTATTAATGATGTCGCTTGCTAAGTTAAACTCGATAGTTTCCTTAATGACACTATCCCAGCAACTGGACGTCAGAATCTGTTTTGTTATATTCCAACGAATGGGATGAAAATCGGTAGATGTAATGTACATGTACAGACAAACAGTTTCAGAAAAGTTGGATGATTTATTCAAGAGAAAGAGATTTAGAAACTGAGCAAGTCAATAACGCGCTGGTCCACCTCCGGCCTTTATACAAGTAGTTCTTGGACTTGGTACTGATTGATAGAGTGGTTGGATGTCCTCCTGAGGGATACTGTGGAAAATTCTGTCCAATTTGCACCTTAGAAAGTCAAAATCTCGAGATGGTTGGAGGGCCCTGCTCATATTACACCAAAAGTTCTCAATTGGGGAGAGATCTGGCTACATTGCTGGCAAAGGTAGGGTTTGGCAAGCACTAAGACAAGCAGTAGAAGCTCTGACCCTGTGCGGACGGGCATTATGTTGCTGAAATATAGGCCCAGGTTGTGTTGCCACGAAGAGCAACAAAATGGGGCATAGAATATCGTCGACATACCGCTCTGTTGTAAGCGTGCCGTGGATGTCAATCAAAATGATTCTGCTACCAAGAGAAATGGTACTCCTGACCATCACTCCTGGATGTCGGACCGTGTGGCGCACCACAGTCAGGTTACTATACCACTGCTGCCCAGAGCGTCTTCGTTGGTCATTCTACTCCAGTCACTGAGCGTCCAGGCCGAAGACGTGTTTGGAGACGTCCCAGACAATAGTGGTATACCGAATTGTCGCCGGCCAAACGGCTCTACGACCAGGACCAGGGCGCCACTTCTTTACATAGCAGGACCCCTTTGGTTATCATCACGGGACTCTTATAGCACGGTGGTACGCCCACGAGATTCTAAGCCCCATTTTGATGCCCATCGTGACAGTCATCCCAGGCTTACCCTTCAGCAAGATAATGCCCGCCCGCACACCGCGAGAGTTTTTAATGCCTGTCTTTGTGCTTGTCAAACTCCACCTTTGCCACCAATGTCGCCGAGTCCCTCCCCAATCGAGGACGTTTGGGGCATTATGGGCAGGGCCCTCCAGACACCACTGAATACTAACGGTTTAATGCACCAGGTGGACAGAATTTGCCACGATTTCTATCAGAAGGACATCCAACAATTCTCTCAGTCTTTGTCAAGCTGAATAACTGCTTGCATGAGGGATAGAGGTTGACCAACGCGGTACTGACATGCGTATCACACTATCTACCGTTTTCCTTCCCATTCGGTAATTTATTTCGTGGTAAGTTTTTCTGAGTGTGTATCAGTCTTCCACGGACAAAACTGATATTTTAGAGAGAGAGAGATTCAATATAACAACACAGAGATTCTGGCATGCGCTTCCAGCAGCTATTGGATTAGCGTCATTAAGGAAGCAGTAGAGTAGCAAGTGACCTTGTAAATAGGCAACAAGTGTCTGGCGCAGTTGTTAGATCGGGTGCTATTGCTAAAAATGGCAGGTTATCAAGATTTAGGTGAGTTTGAACGTGGTGTTATAGTCGGCGCACGATCGATGGGACACAGCATCTCCGAGGTAGCGATGAAGTGGGGGTTTTCCTGTACTACACTCCTGGAAATTGAAATAAGAACACCGTGAATTCATTGTCCCAGGAAGGGGAAACTTTATTGACACATTCCTGGGGTCAGATACATCACATGATCACACTGACAGAACCACAGGCACATAAACACAGGCAACAGAGCACGCACAATGTCGGCACTAGTACAGTGTATATCCACCTTTCGCAGCAATGCAGGCTGCTATTCTCCCATGGAGACGATCGTAGAGATGCTGGATGTAGTCCTGTGGAACGGCTTGCCATGCCATTTCGACCTGGCGCCTCAGTTGGACCAGCGTTCGTGCTGGACGTGCAGACCGCGTGAGACGACGCTTCATCCAGTCCCAAATATGCTCAATGGGGGGCAGATCCGGAGATCTTGCTGGCCAGGGTAGTTGACTTACACCTTCTAGAGCACGTTGGGTGGCACGGGATACATGCGGACGTGCATTGTCCTGTTGGAACAGCAAGTTCCCTTGCCGGTCTAGGAATGGTAGAACGATGGGTTCGATGACGGTTTGGATGTACCGTGCACTATTCAGTGTCCCCTCGACGATCACCAGTGGTGTACGGCCAGTGTAGGAGATCGCTCCCCACACCATGATGCCGGGTGTTGGCCCTGTGTGCCTCGGTCGTATGCAGTCCTGATTGTGGCGCTCACCTGCACGGCGCCAAACACGCATACGACCATCATTGGCACCAAGGCAGAAGCGACTTTCATCGCTGAAGACGACACGTCTCCATTCGTCCCTCCATTCACGCCTGTCGCGACACCACTGGAGGCGGGCTGCACGATGTTGGGGCGTGAGCGGAAGACGGCCTAACGGTGTGCGGGACCGTAGCCCAGTTTCATGGAGACGGTTGCGAATGGTCCTCGCCGATACCCCAGGAGCAACAGTGTCCCTAATTTGCTGGGAAGTGGCGGTGCGGTCCCCTACGGCACTGCGTAGGATCCTACGGTCTTGGCGTGCATCCGTGCGTCGCTGCGGTCCGGTCCCAGGTCGACGGGCACGTGCACCTTCCGCCGACCACTGGCGACAACATCGATGTACTGTGGAGACCTCACGCCCCACGTGTTGAGCAATTCGGCGGTACGTCCACCCGGCCTCCCGCATGCCCACTATACGCCCTCGCTCAAAGTCCGTCAACTGCACATACGGTTCACGTCCACGCTGTCGCGGCATGCTACCAGTGTTAAAGACTGCGATGGAGCTCCGTATGCCACGGCAAACTGGCTGACACTGACGGCGGCGGTGCACAAATGCTGCGCAGCTAGCGCCATTCGACGGCCAACACCGCGGTTCCTGGTGTGTCCGCTGTGCCGTGCGTGTGATCATTGCTTGTACAGCCCTCTCGCAGTGTCCGGAGCAAGTATGGTGGGTCTGACACACCGGTGTCAATGTGTTCTTTTTTCCATTTCCAGGAGTGTATTTACGACTATACTGTGAATATCAGGAATCCGGTAAAGCATCAAATCTTAGATATCGCTGCGGCAGAAAAACGATCCTGTAAGAACGGGACCAACGACGATTGAAGATAATCGTTCAACGTGACAGAAGTGCACCCCTTCCGCAAACTGCTGCAGATTCCAACGATGGGCCATCAGCAAGTGTCAGCGTGCGAACAATTCAACGAAACATCACCGGTATGGGCTTTCAGAGCCGAAGGCTCACTCGTGTACCCTTGATGACTGCAAGACACAAACATTTCGCCTCACCTGGGCCCGTCTACACCGACACTGGACTGTTGATGATTGGAAACATGATGCCTGGTCGGACGACTCTCGTTTCATATTGTATCGAGCGGATGGACCCTGCATGTAGCAAGGGCTGTTCAAGTTGGTAGAGACTCTGTAATGGTGTGGAGCGTGTGTAGTTTGAGTGGTATGAGGCCCCTGATACGTCTAGATACGAGTCTGACAGGTGACACGTACGTAAGCATTTTGTCTGATCACCTGCATCCAGTCACGTCCATTGTGCATTCCGACGGACTTGGGCAATTCCAGCAGGACAATTATGGTTCAAATGGCTCTGAGCACTATGGGACTTAACATCTGAGGTCATCAGTCCCCTATACTTAGAACTAATTAAACCTAACTAACCTAAGCACATCACACACGTCCATGCCCGAGGCAGGATTCGAACCTGCGACCGTAGCAGCAGCGCGGTTCCGGACTGAAGCGCCTAGAACCGCTCGGCCACAGCGGCCGGCCCAGCAGGACAATGCAGGCGACACCCCACGCGTCCATAATTGCTACAGAGTGGCACTGGGAACACTCTTCTGAATTTAAACACTTCCGCTGGCAACCAAACTCCCCAGAAATGAATATTATTGAGTGTACCTGTGATGCCTTGCAACATGCCTCCCCCTTGTGTTCTTACAGATTTATGAACAGCCCTGCAGAATTCACGATCTCAGTTCTCTCCATTACTACTTCAGACATTAGCAGAGTCCATTCCACGTCATGTTGTGGCACTTCCTGAGTGCTCGCAGGAGCTGTACACGGTATTAAGCAGGTGTACTAGTATCTTTGGTTCTTCAGTGTAGCTTTTATCATCAATGCACCTCACGTTGTACCCAGAAAGGCTGTACTTCGTTTGCATCAACCATAGAGTCAGCAACGACATATTATTCTATCGCGCCGGTGCTGGCGCAGTTCTTTACCAACTAGTCAAGTAAGTGACTGCTTCTCCGGTGACCTCCTTACTTTTACAATAATGAGAGCATATGTAGACAGAGGTTTTGCTCCTCCTTATGAGCTTTCGTAGAATCTTTTTCTTAAAAAAAGCTCTTCCTTGACACGTAGTTGACTACGTGAAATCGCTACGCAATCCACCACCTTTGTAATGGATGTAAAAGTAAACGCTCATTTGTCAGTGCAGTACAGATTGTGTGATTACAATCTTTAATCGGACAATCGGTCTTGTGCACGACGTTCACTCTAGAAACATGATTCGACGATACACTGAGGTGAGAAAAGTCGTGGGATTCATCCTAGTATCTTGTCGGACTTTTTCTCAGCGTTTTCCAGCAACTCGATGTACCGTGGACTCAACAAGTTGTTGGGAGTCCACTGGAGAAATTCGAAGCCATGTTGCCTCCATAGCCGCCCATAATTACCAAAGTGTTACAGGTGCAGATTTTTGTGCAAGAACTGACCTCTCGATTATGGCCCACTAATTTTTGATGGTATTCCTGTCGGGCGATCACGGTGTCCGAACCATTGGTTCGAAATGTCCAAAATGTTCTTCAAACCAATCACGAACAATTGTAGCCCAGTGAAATGGAGCATCATTGTGTGGGAACATGAAGTCCATCAATAACTGAAAACGGTCTCCAAGTAGTCAAACATCCACTCAGTCCGTTCCACGTAAACACTGTCCACACCATTATGGAACCACCATCGGCTTGCACAGTGTCCTTTCGAGAACTTGTGACCTTGGCTTCAGTGGATCTGTGCCACACTCGAGCCTTATCAGCCCATACCAACTGAAATCGGGACTCATGTGTCCAGGTCACGGTTACATATCATCTAGGGTCTAGCCGATATGGTCACGAGCCTAAGTGAGGCGCTACAGGCGATGTCGTTCCATTAGCAAAGTGGCGATAGTCGTCTGCTGCCGTAGCCCATTAACACTAAAGGACCCGTGCCTCAGAGAACACATGACTCGATGTGAGCAAGTAGGTGAATGGACAGTAGACGCTATTAGCGTGTGAAAAGTTGAGACGGGATGCATGTCCGCATGGCCGAGGTGGGTAAGGCAACCACTCGCGTTAAGCGGAAGATCCGGATGCGAGACCCGGTCCGGCAAAAATTTTCAACTTCCACCATCGAATAGCAGCTGGTCATTTCATTCGAAAAATGCTTCGAAGAGAGATTTCGGGCTTAGCCTATACCATCCAAGAATTGTCATGGAACGACAAGAAGAATTGTCAGCACGGGAAGTTGGCTTCAGAACAAGTGAACACTACAGCGACGTCATTAAAATATTCAACCGCTTTCGTGAGATACAAAACACTGCAGTCAACAACACCAGCTGATTACCAACTTTTGTTTCGTAGGTAACCCAAGGAGTTGCAACAGAACTGTGAACTGCATTCTTCGAGGGCAACTGGTAGTACTATGTGGACACAGATGATACGCTACCGTCTCTACATCGGTGTTTCCCAACTGGAGCTAATTACTCCCTGAGGTAACTGAGTAAAATGAAATTTTTTGAGGGGTAGAAACCAAAGGAGTTTGAGTGTGTCTTAGTCACAGAAGTCTCTCTCTCTCTCTCTCTCTCTCTCTCTCTCTCTCTCTCTCTCTCTCTCTGTCTGACTCTCTCTCTGTCTGACTCTCTCTCTGTCTGAATAGGCATCGAAAGGCCCAACGGAGTCGACTGACAGCCATCTCATCCTCAACCGACAGGTGGATGTAGAAATGGAGTGACACGTGTTACGCACACTGTTCTCCTGGCCCTTTTCAGTTTTCGTGACCGGAGCTAGCGCCTCAGTTGGCCTCACAAAAGCTGAGTGCATCTCGTTTGCCAAAACCAGTCATAAGACCCGCGCGGCCACCCCTCGAAGTGCTAGCCAAACCCAAAAGCGCTTAAGTATGATGACCTGACGGAAAGCAGAGTTACGACTGCGACAAGGCCGTTGGCGGAACTGTCCTTAGATTATCAGTATTATTATAAATATTGTAAGACTCTAACATTAACTGCATGACACCAATAATTACTTTTTTCCCTACTACTATCGTTAATGGGTGACACGATGCTTTGGAGGTTATAGATACTGAAACGAGTGTATGAACATCATCTTCTTCACACATGCACCCCCTACATACATGAATTGTGCGTTGTGCCTTGCAGCTCTGACAGTAAAAGTGAGT
Organism: Schistocerca americana; assembly: GCF_021461395.2. Classification (NCBI taxonomy): domain Eukaryota; kingdom Metazoa; phylum Arthropoda; class Insecta; order Orthoptera; family Acrididae; genus Schistocerca; species Schistocerca americana. The sequence continues at coordinate 955,380,593 of NC_060119.1, read as the reverse complement.
GGCTCACTCCTTCTACTCCGTCGACGGAGCTCCTGGAAGAGCTAAAAAATTAAGCAAATTCCAGTGTTACATTCTTGATTTTCTTTATTTCAACTAACGACGTGTCGCCTGAATATGTTTCTTATATTTCATTTTATCTGTTTCTACAATCTACAACTGAATATGTTTCTTATATTTCATTTTATCTGTTTCTGCAATCGTGTTGTAATTTCATGTATTGACTCGTTCCATGACCATGGAGACTTCTCCTTAATGTGGTCCCACGGAACAATAAATAAATAAATAAATAAGTGACAAATGCTAAAAGACTAATGAAAATTTCTTTTAAAAATTGTAGGTAGTTCCTGCAATGGATCGGAAATTGTTTCTTTATTCACATTTAAACAGATAAACAAACTAATTGACAGCACAAAACAAGAGTGACTACAAAATCGCTACCATGGTATTACACACAGTACTATTATTATTAACTGACAAACCCGGTATTGACCGGGTATCATTTTGCCAATTTTATTTTAGAAACTAAAACAAAAAAATGAACTGTGTTTGTGGTGTAATATGGAAAATTGTCATTGCATGTATTCGGAAAAACAACTTTGAAATCATGAAACAGTTTCTGTACGCTGGGCGCAGCTCCTCCTTCATAGCTCAAACGGCTACTGTTTTCGTCTACAGCCGTTTTCGGTTCGCAGTTAAAAGTTGTCAAAAGCGTTGCTAGGTGTCACGGGTGTCAGTAAGTTGGCTCGACTATTGGTATGTCTTAGTACTAAAGTACAAATGTATCAGAACTTCATGTAGGACGCGACATTTTTCAACGCATCTCAGCGCTTATGAGGCCATACCTCGTAAGCTATATATCGTACAATGGTGTATTTTTGTGAGGACATTCAGCCTCATTGTGGATACTGCCTGCGAAATGCATTGCGATTAGAGTCAGTAGCAAAGAAGTAATAAATTTAAACGGCGTGCGCAATGTGACAGGTTTTTACGCTGCTCAGTGTTCATGACGTCATCTGTCTGCCAAATCTATTGCGAAAAGAGTTAGTAGCACGAAAGTAATAAATTTGAACGTCACGCATGATGCGGCAGGTTTTAAGGCACCTCTTGTTTATCACGTCACGTCTTATCCCCACAGCGACTGTTGTGGGGCAGTATGGGGAGCGTGTACCGTGTTTGGTTGGAATCGATCCAGTGGTATAGGAAGAGATGTGGAACATACATACATACATACATATATAAATACATGCACATATATTTTTGTAATATGTATGGGTTAATATTGTTAGTGACACTGATCAAACTGTCAAACACAAAGCACTAGCAGCCTGAAGTCTTTCAGTTTCTACCATTTCAGAAGTAAGGAGTCGAACAATCAAGTTATTTACAAACAGTGAGTGTAGTGCAGGCAACTTAAGTCTGGTTTGTTTCAGTTGGTGGTACGGCGTACGGGTGAAGCAACTCTCGCTAGGCACAAGAGTAGTCCAGACGAGACATGTTTCGTTGCAAGTGTCTACCCTCATTGTGGATAGTTAGCTTTCTTCTCTGCGAAGGACTTGTAGGTAGCAAATTATAGGGCATTGCTTCATCGTTCATTCTAACAAACAAACACACACACACACACACACACACACACACACACACACACACACACACACACACACACACGCACAAACAACTCGAACACGACACTTGAGAAAGAAACATGATAATTCACGTGCATTGACCGAGAACAAACCAAATACAAAACACTTTGTTAGAAATACGCATTAACAAATTGTCTCTTTTATTCGTTTGTCCCTGGTTAATAAAACACCTACAAAAAGAAATGTTTGTTTTTCCTCACTTTAAAAATGAAAGTTGTTCTGTTTGTGAAAGACTCCCTTTTCACAGGCACTACTTGTGCGTGTGTTTTCTAGGCTTACGTATTTTTAAAAGCTTTTCATAGTCTGGTAACCTTGATTCTTACCTGCATTATTGGTGAGCGTATTTTCTAGGTTTAGTTTTAAACTTTTCCATTGCCAGTGAACTTTGATGTAAAAGATTTGTCTTCACCTGCACTACTGACGCACTGCTCTCCAGGTTTAGGTACCATCAATATTTCATATTGCCAGTTAAAGTTAAAAAAAACCATGTGTCTGTCTTTTATATAGTTGTGTTAATTCTATTCTGTTAACGCCACGTACTTGTAGGTCAAACGGACTCTGTCTGCCCTCATTTCCATTATCAGGTTTAGGGACCTGTGTGCTGTTTCCCATTTATATGTTATATAAATTTACTGTATTTTCTGTGTGTATGCTTTAGAATCTGCACTGAATCGAGCAACCCCATGGGGCGTGGACCGATCTCGATCCGGTTATCGTGCGTTAGTTAATTCAGTCTTTTCAGTCCGTTTAATTGCTTTGATTTTGTGCTTTGTCCTTGGTTGCTCCTGTGAATAACTGCTCATGCTGGTTGATTTCTTAACGACCACTTTCTCATTTAAATCTTGTATAGGAGTATTCGTTGTCTTTATTATTCTGTTATCTTGAAATTTTTTTTAGTAATTAAACTGCATGTACATTGCGGTCTTAGTAATATTGATTTTCAAGTAGCCAAAACTATGGTGAAATACAACAAGTGCCCCAGAAGTCATTTTCTAAAGTTGTACATAGAATTCAAAGTGTTTGTTTGGTTTCAAAGTTATCTGTACTGTTATAGAAACCGTAATGTAAAATTTGGTCTTTGCGGTAACTAAATACGTAAAAAGGATTATTTTCTCTGTGCACAGCACCTTTCCGCTATCAGATACTAGTTTCCTACCATTTCAAAATTGTTCAAAGAAAATTCGTTCTCACTCTCAAAGTTTAGTTAGTCGCTATGTAGGCAATGATGGAATCACTGCTATACGCAGTTAACACGGATTCTGATCGTCCAGTACGAACAACCGCAGAAACCCCGAGAACGTTTCTGTGTAAAGGTGTGCAAGGGGAAGCCTGGAATGGAACCTAGATGAATGGTATTGCGTTTCCTTCGCCGGTTACTGCAATACATGTTGGAAAAATGACGATCATTCCAGAACAGTGTGGAGGTGGGTAGGCTCCATAGCATCCTCTAAGCAGACATCCTCAAGTATTCATCTGACAAATTTCTCGGCTGATACTGTACATGGACCTCGGACACCTCTCATCACTGTCTACGGAAAATGTGAGGGATGTAAAGTATAGGGAGATGGTACTTCTGTCCAGCTCTACAGTCAACACTTAGGTGATCGGTTCATCTTTCAAGACAATAATGTACGAACAGTACGGGAACAAATTGCTGGAGGAGGCAGGACCATCTGGTTTGAATGACGTGTGGTACCGCTCACGTGAACTCAGTTGAACATGCCTGGTAGTAGTAAAACTTCCAGTATGGCGTCTCAGGATTCCTCAGATATTGGATTAATCAGAACGGCCAAAGCAGAAGAGAAGAACTCGTTTGAGTAGTATCGTCTCAACTGTGACGACTCTAAAAACGTTCAAATGTGTGTGAAATCTTATGGGACTTAACTGCTAAGGTCATCAGTCCCTAAGCTTCCACACAACTTGTTGTTGTTGTGGTCTTCAGTCCTGAGACTGGTTTGATGCAGCTCTCCATGCTACTCTATCCTGTGCAAGCTTCTTCATCTCCCAGTACCTACTGCAACCTACATCCCTCTGAATCTGCTTAGTGTATTCATCTCTTGGTCTCCCTCTACGATTTTTACCCTCCACGCTGCCCTCCAATGCTAAATTTGTGATCCCTTGATGCCTCAAAACATGTCCTACCAACCGATCCCTTCTTCTAGTCAAGTTGTGCCACAAACTTCTCTTCTCCCCAATCCTATTCAATACCTCCTCATTAGTTACGTGATCTACCCACCTTATCTTCAGCATTCTTCTGTAGCACCACATTTCGAAAGCTTCTATTCTCTTCTTGTCCAAACTGGTTATCGTCCATGTTTCACTTCCATACATGGCTACACTCCATACAAATACTTTCAGAAACGACTTCCTGACACTTAAATCTATACTCGATGTTAACAAATTTCTCTTCTTCAGAAACAATTTCCTTCCCATTGCCAGTCTACATTTTCTATCCTCTCTACTTCGACCATCATCAGTTATTTTACTCCCTAAATAGCAAAACTCCTTTACTACTTTAAGTGTCTCATTTCCTAATCTAATCCCCTCAGCATCACCCGATTTAATTTGACTACATTCCATTATCCTCGTTTTGCTTTTGTTGATGTTCATCTTATATCCTCCTTTCAAGACACAGTCCATTCCGTTCAATTGCTCTTCCAAGTCCTTTGCTGTCTCTGACAGAATTACAATGTCATCGGCGAACATCAAAGTTTTTACTTCTTCTCCATGAACTTTAATACTGACTCCGAATTTTTCTTTTGTTTCCTTTACTGCTTGCTCAATATACAGATTGAATAACATCGGGGAGAGGCTACAACCCTGTCTCACTCCTTTCCCAACCACTGCTTCCCTTTCATGCCCCTCGACTCTTATAACTGGCATCCGGTTCTGTACAAATTGTAAATAGCCTTTCGCTCCCTGTATTTTACCCCTGCCACCTTCAGAATTTGTAAGAGAGTATTCCAGTTAACATTGTCAAAAGCTTTCTCTAAGTCTACAAATGCTAGAAACGTAGGTTTGCCTTTTCTTAATCTTTCTTCTAAGATAAGTCGTAAGGTTAGTATTGCCTCACGTGTTCCAACATTTCTACGGAATCCAAACTGATCTTCCCCGAGGTCCGCTTCTACCAGTTTTTCCATTCGTCTGTAAAGAATTCGCGTTAGTATTTTGTAGCTGTGACTTATTAAACTGATAGTTCGGTAATTTTCACATCTGTCAATACCTGCCTTCTCTGGAATTGGAATTATTATATTCTTCTTGAAGTCTGTGGGTATTTCGCCTGTCTCATACATCTTGCTCACCAGATGGTAGAGTTTTGTCATCACTGGCTCTCCCAAGGCCATCAGTAGTTCTAATGGAATGTTGTCTACTCCCGGGGCATTGTTTCGACTCAGGTCTTTCAGTGCTCTGTCAAACTCTTCACGCAGTATCTTATCTCCCATTTCATCTTCATCTACATCCTCTTCCATTTCCATAATATTGTCCTCAAATACATCGCCCTTGTATAAACCCTCTATATACTCCTTCCACCTGACTGCCTTCCCTTCTTTGCTTAGAACTTGGTTGCCATCTGAGCTCATGATATTCATACAAGTGGTTATCTCCAAAGGTCTCTTTAATTTTCCTGTAGGCAGTATCTATCTTACCCCTAGTGAGACAAGCCTCTACATCCTTACATTTGTCCTCTAGCCATCCCTGCTTAGCCACTTTGCACTTCCTGTCGATTTCATTTTTGAGACGCTTGTATTCCTTTTTGCCTGCTTCATTTACTGCATTTTGTATTTTCTCCTTTCATCAATTAAATTCAATCTCTCTTCTGTTACCCAAGGATTTCTACTAGCCCTCGCCTTTTTACCTACTTGATCATCTGCTTCCTTCACTATTTCATCTCTCAAAGCTACCCTTTCTCCTACTGTATTTCTTTCCCCTGTATCTGTCAATCATTCCCTAATGCTCTCACTGAAACTCTCTACAATCTCTGGTTCTTTCAGTTTATCCAGATCTCATCTCCTTAAACTCCTACCTTTTTGCTATTTCCTCAGTTTTAGGTTTCAATTCATAACCAATAAATTGAGGTGAGAGTTCACACCTGCCCCTGGAAATGTCTTACAATTTAAAACCTGGTTCCTAAATCCCTGTCTAACCATTATATAATCTATCTGAATAAAACAGACTTCAACGTAGTTCAAAAAAGTGTGTGAGGACGTAATTTTCCTATTGTATGCTGCCATTGACAGAATTATTAAGCAATAAACTAAAAGAAATATAAGTGCTACCTTTTTATTAGGTAAAGATCACAAAAAACTGATATATGAAAATAAATAAGAATTAGGTACTTTAGACCTAAATACTTGCGATATGAATATAAATAAGAATTAGATACTTTCGACCTCTATACTTCCGATCCTTCGTGGATGTCCTGAAAACATTTCCTTTTTCCTCTCGATACAGAAATGAACATGACACTTTTCGAAGACCATCGGCGGACTCCTCATACAATTCAGCATTTTGCGACTGCCTCTCTTTTCAGAAGCGCCTGACCAATGTCCAACATTGTCCTGTCGAAGAATTTGACTCAGAAGTTTACAGAAAGGCGCTGTAGATAGGTATCCTTCGAAAACAACAAATGCAGAAAGATTTCGAAATAAATCCGGAGAGAACTTCACCATCCTCTGAACTGCGTGATGTAGCATCACTATTTGTAGGGACAATCACCGTTATCAGTATCATCAGAGGAGGCCATCGAGCACTTATCAGTCTTTCCGTCTGCTCCGCCTCTCACGCGCTGATGCACGATTAATTTTCTATATATAAAAAAAAGTTTTGTTTTGACCGGCTGAGTTGACTAATTTGTCATACTTAAAAAAAAAATGCGCTCCCAAATCTACCACAGCAATTTTTATCCAGATATATTTCCAAATTATCTGTATCATTCAACATTTATAAATCTTTATAACCCACCTTTTTTAATATCAGTACTAATAAATATCAACCACTAAAACAACAGCGACATAAAAACACGCAAGAAGAACGCAACTATACTGCAAATTAATATGAGTGCTGCAAAATTGCTGAATTGGTTGCTGAGTGAAACGTCATTAATTAAAAAATCAATAAATTTATTTGATGCGTTTCGGGAGATACCAAAGATCAGGTACTCATGATCATCTAGGTATACAGATACATGAAGACACGTTTAACTGATACAGCTGTTATGGCAGACTCAGATGAGTATCTGCCATGACAGTTGAATCGGTTACAACATGTCTTTACGCATCTGAATACCTAGATGATTACGACTACGTGATGATGGGTGTTCTCCCGAAACGTGTCAAATAAAGTCATTAATTTTTTAACTAGTAGCATTTCACTTAGCGACCAATTCAGTAGTTATGATGTTACGCGGTACCCTCAAGATGCAACTGCTCATATGGTTCAATAAACTATCATAACGCGGCATCACTTCTTGTACTTGTAATACAAGGCATTACAAACCTGTGATATGTGACAACTACCAGAAGATGCTTATCGCTATACAGATACAACGACTAAGTGTTATAAAATTCTTGAGTCCGTTTCTAGAGAGTTAAAGAGATATCTATCGCTGAGACCCAAGACATTCGGCAGATGAATTGAGGAAGTGTCTTGGGTGAAACTCAGCCCCTGAGAAACAGTGAGACGTTAGTTAAAGTCTGTAAAGAAATACCTTAAAGTAAATAAAACTGTAGATAATCAGGTGAATGACGACATTCCTATCCTCTCTTTTGTAAGAAATCCCACTGCAAGCTAAAGCAACATGTCATACTACTGCGTTGTCGGCCTCACCCGTCCTATTGTAGCTGATATAATTACTAGGGACAGTTTGTGGGTCACTTGTAAGATTTCCAGCTCCTGCAGTAATTTATCACTCAGAAGTATTGGTTTCTGGGAAGGTTCCAGCACTTCATCATTTACGGGACATTGTAATTTGCTACGTTATGTTTGGTATACAAACGAGTGTCCGCCCCCGGTAGCTGAGTGGTCAGTCCGCTTTTAGTAGCGGTGGGGCAAGGTCGTCGTGTCTGTGTCCTGCCTATTTGCGTACCGCGCGCGCGAGTGTTTACTGTTTACCTTCCGCTGCGGTGAGTGTCACCCGTCCGTGTCTCGGTAGTGCCATAGCGCACTCGTACTGCAAGTCCACAACTAAGATCACATTTCAAGAGGACTACGCAAGACCTCGAGCACTTGACAATGAACGTTTCATCCGGGAAGAACTTCATATGGCACCTAAAGACATGGGGACACTGCAGGAGCCTCCACGAAGATTGCGTTCACCACACGAACAACAAGCAATCGGGCGTCCCCTGGAAACGACCTAGTCGGCCAATCCTGCAAACACCGCAGCACCAAAACCAAAGATGCCAAAACAGCTCTCCGAAGAGCCCCAAAAAAGGCCTTTATCAAGACCATCACTAGTGACAACTTCCTGCAAATACTGAAGGCTTATCTGTAAATAAAGAAAATTTTGTTATCTGACGTGTGCAAACGAAACAACTGTGATGTTTTAGTGTTACAAGAAACACACAGAGCACCAACTAGCCATAGACCAAAAATACAGGGCATGAAATTAGTTCTTGTGAGACCACACGAAAGGTACGGAAGTGCTATATTTGTGATACCGAACTTAGACGTATGCTCCTGTGCTTTGACCTGCGAAGAAAATATAGAAATTTTAACTATTGAGCTACATTTATGTACTGTAACATCGTGTACAAACCACCCAGTGCAAGGTTCAAATTTACGGAGCCTGGAAATTTCCATTCAAAAAACATTAAAGTTGTACCAGGAGATTTTAACTGTCACGGTCTCGCATGGGGCTATAAAGAGACAAACGACGATGGCGAAATGCTGGAGATCTGGGCAGACCAGGCTAAACTGAAATTGATGCATGACCCAAAGTTGCCTGCATCATTTAACAGCGGAAGATGGAAACGATGATATAATCCAGATAATATCTTTGTCTCCGAGAAGGTATCCTGCAAACTGTAAAGCAAATCGAGGACCCAATTCCAAGATCGCAACACAGAGCAATAACTTGCTGCATTAGGGCAGTAATCAAATCAGATTTAATGCCCTTCAAGAGACGCTTCAACCTCAAAAAAGCTGATTGGGAACTCTTCACAGAGGACCTTGATAAGGAGATCTTGGAAATTAAACCAGAAGTACAATCATATGAAACTTTTATAGACCTCGCCAAGAAAATCTCTCGACGGCGCATACCTAGAGGGTGCCACACTCAGTATATTGCTGGACTCAATGCTAGCAGCAAGGAAGCTCTGAAAAAGTATGAAGAACTTTACTATAAGGACCCCTTCTCAGAGGAAATGATCCAGGCATCTCAGAGCGAGAAGGGAAAAGTGGTGCAACCTCCTACAAGAGACGGACATGAAGCACAACAGTAGGAAGGCATGGAAACTGCTCAAAAGTCTCAGCAACGACCCAACAAAACCACAACCCAATTACAGTGAAGTTAAACCTGATCAGATAGCTCATGAACGGAAAAACTAAAAGGAAGATCTGGAATGGTAAAATCAAAAGGAATTTGAACGAGGAGGTTAGCTTCCTAGCTCACCCGTTCTTCATTCAGGAGCTACAAGATGCCATCAACGATTTGAAAAACAATAAGGCCGCTGGCCTCGACGATCTGAGATCTGAGCAAATTTAACATTTTGGACCGAGAGTACAAGCATGGATCCTAGAGCTAATGAATATCTGTATTATAACAATGCAAATTCCTAAACTGTGGAGAAAAGCTCGGGTTGCTGCGCTACTAAAACCAGGGAAAGACCCAGATGAAGCTAAAAATTTCCGGCCTGTCTCACTGATTTGTCATCTATTCAAAGTGCTGGAGTGAATTATCCTCAAACGCAAGCTGATTATGTGGACAAAGCCCTCATTAACGAACAACCTAGATTTCGACCAGGGAAATCATGCTGTGGCCAAATCCTTAATCTCACACGTACATCGAAGACGGTTATCAGAGAGGAGAAGTAACTGGGGTTGCATTCCTGGATCTCAGTGCCGCATATGACACAGTTAACCATAAGTTGCTTACCCAGAAGGTGTATAATGTCACTAAGGACTACACCTTTTCTATGTTCGTGCAATGCATGCTACATAACAGACGCTATGTAACCTTACAATCTAAAAACAACCGATGGAGGACACAAAAAAATGCACTTGTACAGGGTAGTGGCTTAGCTCCAATATTATTTAACATCTATACGAATGACCTTCCCATCAGCCACCATACACGAATGTTCATTTATGCCGATGATGCAGCGGTGGCCACACAGGATAAAACCCTTGAACAAGTGGAGGAGAATCTCACAGGAGCCTTAACAGAACTTGCTACCCATTACGAACAATCTCAAACCAAAACCTAGTAAATCTCAAGTATCCGCCTTCCATCTTAGTAACAAACAAGCCATACGGAAAGTCCGAGTCATGTGACAAGGGGAAGAACTGAAGCATACAAACAGCCCAAAATACCTGGGAGTAACATTGGACAGAACGCTTACTTTGAAGCAGCACTGTCACAACACTGAAAAAAAGGTCTGTGCCAGGAACAACATATTGCGGAATCTAACAGGTTCATCGTGAGGAGCTCAACCACACGTTTTGCGCACCACGGGTCTGGCGCTGAGTATCTCAGCAGCGGAATACGCGGCGCCAGTTTGGAGTAACTCTGCTCGCACTAAGCAAGTTGTCGTCACCGTAAACGAAACTGTACGTATTGCCACAGGATGCCTCAAACCAACTCCCAAAGACAAAATTTATCCCATCATAGGCATAGCACCACCCACTATCCGCAGACAAGTAGCCGCCGAGATCGAAAGATCAAAACAAAAGAATGATCCTCGAGACCCGATGCATATGCACCGAAAACAACGTGTCCGGCTGAAATCTCGCAGGAGTTTCATTGAAACTACTGAAGAGCTCGCCACCAAGCCCGTCGCAAGGCGGCTATCTCTTTGGGAAGAAATGGAGCCACACACCACACTGGAACTACTCGAGAAGGGATCTGCAGGATTTCGAGTATCTTTTACAACTTGGAGGTCATTAAACCGGCTGCGCACTGGAGTAACTGGGTGCAAATCAAACCTATTTAAATGGGGCTACAGTGATAGCGATAGGTGTGAATGCGGAGCAATACAGGACTTGGACCACCTATTGATTTGCCCAGATATGCCTATAACATGTATTAAAGACGATATTTTGAAATTCAATGACAAAGCAACCTACGCTGCTAACTACTGGGAAGGGAAGATATAATTGGTGTATCCGGATACGAAAGAAGAAGACCTCAAGTCATCATTGGGATCCACTTTTCTATAACACAAAGTGTCGTGTACATAAAACTGATCAATGAAAAGGCGTGCACTGATGTTGTGTGCCGACACACTCATGGGCTTAAATTAAAGCATGCTGATGGCCACGTAGGAACTGTCACGATCGACCACGCTGGATTAGGCCTTCGCACTCTGAGGGTCTTCGAGTTGCCATTCGAAGTCCCGCCAGATGTTGTGATGACAGCTTTCAAACCGTACGGCAACGTGCTGGCTGAAAAATGACAAACATTGAGTCACACCCCGTCTTAAACGGAGTGCGACAAGTTAAGTTTGAACTGACGAAGCATGTGCCATACTATTTAGTAATTGGCGGCTGCAGAGCCATTGTCATGTACGACGGACAACCGCGTACTTGCACCGGCTGTGGCCAGGAAGGACATGTCCGATCGGCCTGCATTCAACGCCGACTGACTCAGACACCGGTTGGTGAAGTTCCACCCCCGGCGACGCCTGCTTCACTCCCCATCACGTATGTAGCGGCTGCAACCGCAACAGCTGCTCCTGCCCAGGTTCGTAACACCATATTGCAGTCCATGGTCGATGACAGTGTGGCGGACAGCATATCCCCCTCTACGTCATCGGCAGACTTGCCTCAAGACGGTGATAAATTGTGCCACCGAGACGAGTCTAAAGAGAAGATGGAAGTAGAAATGGAAATTGTCCCGACTTCTGCCTTCCTACCAATGGAAACCGCATCAGACGATTGCCGCCCGCACTCTGACACAGAACATGTCCGATAACAACGGTCCCCTCGGAAACGCAAGAAACGGCGTCATACGCCATCCGATGATTGCCTGCTTCGGATGTGTGACCCAGACGAACATCCGGCGTCGGACGACACTCAGGACTCTACCACCACAACTCACCCTTACCGTCACGACGCTACGGCGAATACAATTTCTGATCCTCGGTCTGACAACACCACTTCTGCTATTGAACATGCGCGAGCGCTCTGCTGACAGCACTAATCAACAGTTACCAATTCTGCATCTCATTCTTGGGCGGATGATGTCGAGGATGAGCCACAGCATCAGGAGGATGCCGAGGCAGAGATGCTCCCTTGGCTGTACCTAGCGCCGACCAACCACAGTGACTACGGCTGTATCGTCAGCCTCTGTGGGGCAGCCCCTGCCGCCCATACCTGGCCTCCTAAACAACCCATTTGGCGACCTGGCTGACCAAACATACCGTCTAGCGACGATTAACATCAACAACATACGTGCCCGACATAAAATAGCGATGCTACAGGATCTGCTCAACGCACCAAATATCGACATTGCGCTCCTTCAAAAGGTGTACGTCGCAGACTTCATGGAACCCTATGGCTACAAGACTTGGGTCTCACATGTGTCGGCCAATGGCAGTGGTGTGGCGATCCTCCTCCGCGAAGGTATATCCGCAGAAGACGTCGAGTATCTCCCTGACGCCAGAGGCGATCGTCAGAGCGCGCACTCAAGACAGAGTGGCCCAGCAGGAACCGTCCATGTACCACGTCATTGCAGAACGTCGGAGCCGACGAAGGACACTGATCCAAGCTATCACGACGGAAGACGGACGACGCCTTGATACCCAGCGCGATATAGGAAACGCCCATCATGCTCACTACACTAGGCTGTACTCGGAACACCGACATCCCCCAGAGGTGATCGCCGAAGTCTCTCAACTCACTTATGGCGCGATCTCTCCGACAGCGGAAGCGGATTTGACTGCAGATGTAACGGAAGAGGAAATCTTTGAAGCAAAATAGGCGGGGGCTCCTCATAAGTCCCCGGGATTTGATGGTCTTCCTCTGGAATTTTACCGGACATATCAACAATTGCTGGCACCAGCATGGACTGATATTTGCCGCGATCTTATGTCTCCCACGACGCAGATCCCTGGGCTTTCCTGGAAGGACTGATTGTGCCCGTACAAAAACCACGAAGCGGATCCAGGATCAGTGATTATAGCCCCTTGACCTTACTCAACAGTGACTTCACCCGGCTTCTGGCGTCACGCCTAAAGCGATCGGTACAATGTGTTGTGTCGCAGGACCAGGCATCGTTAGGTGGTGACCATAATATTCGCACAGCACTGTGCCGATATCGAGATATGATCGCGCTAGCCAAAGCTCTCCAACTGCCAGGAGTTTTGGCCGCACTCGACTTTGGCCAGGCCTTTGACAGAGTCCACCACACATTTTTGATGGAGGTACTGCGACACATGGGGTATCCGGACATCATAGTTAAGGTACTGATGCGTCTCCTACGCGGAGCGACGTCCATGGTGTTATATAATGGCAGTCTCACGCCGCCGATACAGATCCAGCGATCGGTGCGACAAGGCTGCCTTCTTTCGGTGATACTGTACGCCCTCGTCTTGGAACCACTCCTCTGCGGCCTCCGACAACGCCTGACTGGGATGTCCCTTGATGGACACACTTTTTGCTGCACTGCCTATGCGGATAATCTGGTACTCCTTCTTCGCAGTAATGATGATGATCGTGTAGCACTGGCGTGGGTGGCGACCTACGGCGCGGCGTCGGGGAGCCATCTCAATCTCCACAAATCGCACGCCCTGTCTATAGATAGAGGTCTACCGGACGAGAGCGTCGCACCGCTACGAATCAGTGACACAATCCGCTGTCTTGGCAATGAATTTACATCTGGCATGAAGTGTTAAACAGCCCTTAACTGCAGGTGTTTATTGAACCAGGTGAGGGCAGGAATAAGTGACCACCGACTTAGACATCTAGACCTCCTGCAACGGACGCGATATGCTAACGTCTATTTGGCGTTACGTATCTCCCATTTTGCACAGATACTACCGATACCACCTACTCTGACTCACCGCATGTTGACTGTTTTGGGATCCTTTTTAATATGGGCATGTTATTTAAGATTCGTTACGAGTCCAGGGGTTTAGCCCTTTGTCATGTTCAGAACAGAGCGAAGGCCCTGTTCGTCAGCTGTCACCTGCAACTGTGGCTACGAAGCACGACGTGCCTCACAAGTCTCTTACTGGAGGCCTTACGACCGACCTCATACCCACCCCCTGTGACAATATCGGACATCCCGGCACCTATCTTCTGCATTAGCCAATTATTCCTTGAATTACGCTACATTCCTACTGCACTACTATCCACACGCTTGATGATGACGAGGGCGATATATCCTGACATGCAAATTAACAGGACGCCGAATGTGATTGAAAGCAAACACCCCACTACAAAGTGGCGTGCTCTGTGGTAGGCAGTGAATGCCACCACCTTTGATACTGACGTACAATCTGCATGGTACGTAACTGTTGATGGGAAACAGTTGTGCCAGTCCCGCCTACATCACATCCACCTCGCCGACTCACCCTTGTGTGCCACATGCCAAGTGACTGACACGGATGAACATCGTTTCGAATGCGGGCAGGCAAAGGACGTTTGGTATTTGGTGCGTCACATATTGGCTTTTCTCACACGCAATACTCCTGACAGGATAACTACCCGATCACTTCTTTTCCCCGATGAGATGTATTTCCCAAGAGCAAAAACGAACTCTGTGACGTGTATTAGCGGCCACGCTGTTCACTACCTATTCGGTCAAGAACCCTAAATATAGGTAATATTTTTCTAATTTTCTTTGGAGCGCATTCAATAATCCGCTTTGCAGCTGGATTATCGATGACATGAGAAGATAACCTTAGCACCTCTTCCCAGTTCCTTTTTTTATGAGATTGAACAAGCAACAGAAACAACACAGCAACGAGACGACTGTCATCGAAAAATTCGCAGCGGGCTATAGTATGGAGCACCCTTTGTCGTAACGCGACGACTTCCTATTATTCTGTTTATGTAGCCGAAGAGCAACGACTTTCCTTTTATTCATTTGTATAAAAATAAAATAAAATTAAATTAAAAAAAGCAGAAAAACAAACCTTCCAAAACACTTTTACCTTTTTTTTAAAAAAAAGGAAATGTGCTTGCCTACGAGGTGCAAGAAAAAAGAAGTGGTCAGTGCGACAGAATGTCAATCCTAAGGGCCCGGGTTCGATTCCCGGTTGGGTCGGAGATTTTCTTCGCTCAGGGACTGGGTGTTGTGTTGTCCTAATCATCTTCATTTCATCCACATAGACGCGCAAGTCGGTAAAGTGGCACCAAATCGAAAGACTTGCACCCGGCGAACAGCGTACCCGATGGGAGGCCCTAGTCACACAACATCTATTTTATGTAAACGAGTGCTCCCTGCCAGGTTAGGCAGTAAAGTTCCAGGTGTAATTTCCGAGTATAGATCTTCAGCCATTCATAGACATAGAAACGCCAGTGTAAAAAGAGGTGAGAAAGACAACTGCCGTTGAATATTAATTAACTAAGCCAGCTAGAGAGTATCGAATCATCAAGTTCCTAGAAAACAGTTCATCTGCAACTGCGGTATTACTACACCTCTTACGTATCGTATGTGAAATGTAATGTAATGGAAGCGTAATAATTACAATGATGGAACTTCATTAATAAATACTTCAGACTCAGTTGCTAATTAATCATATTTTAACGATGTGACACCATACCCTAGAAAATGTCGTTACTGCGATAACCTTTGCGAACGAGATATATACTACCCTTTTGATCGGAAGGCGCATTAGGTCGGGCTTTATAGCCTCGGCGCCGAACAAAGCAGGCATCACAAAAGATGGCAACAGGTACAGGCCTTTCGGCTTCTAGAGAACGGGAGCAACAGGCAGAGAGAACACAAGAGATAAAAGGGCAATGTCAAAAGCCTGTAGCTCATCGATCGGCACTAGAGTGCCGTTAGACCTTCGTTTATAACCATTTGCACTCACGAAAAGCTAATGATTTGCAACAGAATAGTTTTGAGGACAGAATGACAAGACATAGGAAATAAAGGAGTAAATAGTTTCGAGGACAGAATGACAAGACATAGGAAATAAAGGAGTAATTCTTTTGGTAGGTCCTCCATTCTTTTTATGTCTAAGCTGCGTTTAACAATGAAGATTTCGTGCAGGGTCAGCTCTAGGTTCATACGTTTATCGGTGTCAGTTTTCGCTGTTTCTTATGATATATTCTGGAAACGTTACCTATAAAAAATTAGTTTCGAATCAACGACATATCACGTAATACCAAATAACTAAAAATCGAAAATTTGTGTACCTGCTTATCACAGATCTTAGCTTTTTTTCGTAAATTTGGGATATTGAAGCATATCTGCGAAGTACAGTTCCAGGCGTCTCTTTAGCTAGGACTTTCTTTACTGTTGTAGTCTTCAGTCTGAAGAATACTTCGATGCCGCTCTCCATGCTAGTCTAGCCTGTGAAAAACTACTGCAACCTACGTTATCTGAACCATCTTACTGGGCGCCCTGTAAAATTTGTGCCCCAAACCTTTCCTCAACTACTAAATTGACCATCCCTTAATGGCGCAGGTTGGCGCAGGATTTTAACGAAATTGTGCGATAAATTTATTTTTCCCCAGTTCGGTTCAGTATCTCTTCACTAATTACTTGATCTACGCATCTAATCTTCAGCATTCACCTATAGTACCACGTTTCAGAAGTTCATAGCCTTTTCTTGGTCGAACTGCTAATCGGCCACATTCCATTTGCGTGCAGCGCTACATTCCAGAGTCCAGACTATCCAAATGTCTTCAGAAAGGGCTTTCACACTTCAGTTCATATTAGTTAACTGATTTCTCTTTTTCAGAAATGCCTTTCTTGCTACTGGCATACTGCTCTCTATTTCAACCATCATCAGTTCTTGCTACCCATACACTTTTAGTGTCTCATTTCCTCATCTGCTTCCCTCAGCGTCGACATATTCCATCACCCAAGTTTGCATGTTTACTTTCGTTGATAGTCATTTTGAACCTTTTTCAAGACACTATCCATCCGTTTTGGTGGCGCTGCATAAGCACAGGCATACCTACCAGCTGTCAACAACAAACCCGACAGGTTTCGTGAATCCACAGGTAGAGCCAAAAAACACAGGAAATTGGGTAAGGGTTAATAAAGGGGTAAAGACCATTAAGAGAAGAATAGAGAAACACAGTTTCCTGACGTAGGCGAAAGAAAACTGAAAGAAACGGCGATGCCCTGATCTCCAAGCTCGAGTAGCCATAGTTCGCTGCAATTTTCACAATCGTAGTGCTTAGAGAAACGCTGATAACTGTGACTGCAAACTTCCATTTTATATTGAGTGAATTATGACACTCTCGATGTTACGAAAGTTTGATGCTATTAAATTTCGTAAATTTATCACGTGTCACATGAAGCTCTCGCATTATCGGATGTGTGCTTCTCAAAGACTATTTTTCTGCATTTCTCGGACACCATATAAAAGCAAAGTATTATTCACTGTTGTTGTTGTGGTCTTAGGTCCAGAGACTGATTTGATGCAGCTCTCCATGCTACTCTATCCTGTGCAAGCTTCTTCATCTCCCAGTACCTACTGCAACCTACATCCTTCTGAATCTGCTTAGTGTATTCATCTCTTGGTCTCTCTCTAAAATTTTTGCACTCCACGCTTCCCTACAATACTAAATTGGTGATCCCTTGATGCCTCAGAACATGTCCTACCAACCGATCCCTTCTTCTAGTCAATTTGTGTCACATATTTCTCTTCTCCCCATTTCTATTCAATACCTCCTCATTAGTTATGTTATCTATCCATCTAATCTTCAGCACTCTTCTGTAGCACCACATTTCGAAAGCTCGCTCCCTTCCCAACCACTGCTTCCCTCTCGTACCCCTCGACTCTTATAAATGCCATCTGGTCTCTGTACAAGTTTTAAATAGCCTTTCTCTCCTGTATTTTACCTCTGCCGCCTTCAGAATTTGAAAGAGAGTATTCCAGTCAACATTGTCGAAAGATTTCTCTAAGTCTACAAATTCTTGAAACGTAGGTTTGCCTTTCCTTAATCTACCTTCTAAGATAAGTCGTAGGGTCAGTATTGCCTCACATGTTCCAATATTTTTACGGAATCTAAATTGATCTTCCCGGAGGTCGGCTTCTACCCGTTTTTCCATTCGTCTGTACCTCCGGAATATTTTACCCAAGCGGACCCCTTCATCATTTAACCATACAATAAAGCTGCATGCCCTCGGTAAAAATTACTGCCGTATTTCCCCCCGCATTCAGCCGTTCACAGTACCAGCACAGCAAGGCCGTTTTGGTTAGTGTTATAAGGCCAGATCAGTCAATCATCCAGACTGTTGCCCCTGCAACTACTGAAAAGGCTGCTGCCCCTCTTCAGGAACTACACGTTTGTCTAGCCTCTCAACAGATACCCCTCCGTTGCGTCTACACCTACGGTACGGCTATCTGTATCGCTGAGGCACGCAAGCCTCCCCACCTACAGCAAGGTCCATGGTTCATAGGAGGCGGGGGGGGGGGGGTGTATTTATTATTATTACATTAATTTCTTTTGAGCACTTCATACTTTTATCTTATAATACTTTATATTTTATTGGTATCATTATTAAAACAATACGTTTCTGTTGGGCGTTAATAGTAATGGCAAAGGAAATTTATCTTCGGTAAAGGGGGAGAGGGGACAGAGACAGTGACAAATTGTGACATCCTCTCACTCCCCTTCTCCCAGAACCGGAGCCTGCGTCCGACTCTGAACTGCAGCCTGGTTTTGTACGGGTTGTAAATAACCTTTCGCTTCTTGTATTTTATCACTACTACCTTCAGAATTTCAGAGTGTTTTCGTCTCAGTGTTGACAACAGCTTTCACTAACACTACAAAACGGTGGGATCTGCATTGCCCACATGTTCTTACATTTCTCTGGAAGCCAAGCTGATCTTGCCCGAAGTGTGCACAGTTCTTAGGAGATTGAGGAGCAGTACCGCGGGGTAGCCTCGCTGTCAGAGGCGCCATGCCACGGTTCGCACGCCCCCCCCCCTCCACCTCCCCCCGTCGGAGGTTCGAGTCCTACCTCGGGCATGGGTGTGTGGGTTGTCCTTAGCTTAAGTTAGATTAAGTAGTGTGTAAGCCTAGGGATCGATGACCTTAGCAGTTAGGTCCCATAGGAACTTACCACAAATACCTTTAAAATATGAGGCGAAGTACAGAGACAGATAACAACTTCTACACAATGCAGGTGGCAGTAGCAAAACTGAAATATCAATAAACACAGTTTCACATTAAGAGAAGTTAAAGGTAGGGTTTTAGAATATCACCATACCTGTTCAACCTTTACTTAGACGAAGCCATCGTTACTATCAGATCCACACTATGAAAAGCTGAATTGCGATAATCCTACACGCTTGCTTTGGTATATGACATGGGTTACCAAGCTAAAGTGTCTAAAAACGAAGCCTTAGAACATCTAAATTGCTCGTTTGTATTCAAAGAACAATAAAGATAGCCGAGTGAAGACACAATATTTACAGAGTAAAGACTTTATTCCTCAGTAATAAAGTAACACTGCTGTGCAAACTTTAGGGATGAAAGGTGTAACTTTCGCATGATGTGTCACTGCCAAGAGACGTAACTCAGTGAAATTTAGTCCATAATAAAAAGAACTACTTCACTATTGTACAGAAGGTAATTGAAGGAAATGCGAAATGAGACGAACGCAAATGACACTTTTAGTCAGAGAAAATATTTATAATGAAGTGACCCTTGACATTACAAAAGGCGGAACTCACGTATGCGGCCAGCACGGAAGGCCGAAAGGCTATACATTCTCTGTAACGTTTTATTCACAAGACTGGTAAGGAGTTCTTGTGATCGGGCGTTCCATTCCTCCATCAGTGTATTTGACCTGGACGTCGTTGGTGAATGGGGACGTACTGCAATAGGTCTCCCCATCGCATCCCACAAGCTCTCGAGGGAATTAAAGTCGGGGGAATGGGCAAGCCAGTCTATTAGCTGAGTGGTGAGTCAGTACGCCCATGCAGCATAATGCCTCAACACAATAGAAAACCTTGCAACCTCCCAACAGAAAAATTCCGGAACCTCCAAACAGTAAAACTGTACTTATTTATATCATTCACATTCAGCGTAACCTCCCGATAAAAAATTCCGTAACCTACCAATAATACAATGTGACTAATCTCTCAATAAAATTGTGGCTCATTTATAACCTTTCAATAATTAACTGACTGTAAATTTAAACTGGTAAATTTTGGACGTCAGCAGTGCTGCGTCACGGCCCTGAAAGATCATACTGAATAAATTGAAAATTCTTACCTCAATAATGTCGCCGGATAACGCGTATATATCTGCTCCTATAAGAAATTTTTCTGGCACAGCCCAGTGCAATGCTGGCCGATAGATTTGTCATGTATAAAAAGAAACAACTGATTTTTCTTTACAATAATCGGGATGACCCTGGATTGGAGGATTTCGTAAAATCTTTAAATTGATATGAATGATTGCCAAAAGTTAATTTTTATAAGAAAGGTTATTATTAAGAGATTTTTTTTAAAAACATTTACATGGGATTTGATATAACAATAGTATATATGCGCGAGGCTGCTTTTACCTTATACTACAACGCTCATGCACCGCCATCGCTCCCCACGACCGGCCCAGCCAACTCCATACAAACGACTGCTAGCAACTACTTACTCCTACTGCCACACAGTTCCCACTGCTGACAACACTGCTCTCTGGTCTAAGATTGTCTTATAACTTACATATCGCAGGCAGCGCCTGAGCAATCCATCGAAATTACATCCGCTCGAGTGCGCTAGCAACAAATTCCTTAATCATGGACCTCTAACAACCTGGATGACCAAAACGATCATGTTCCACGATGTTTCTGCGTGCTTCACGTGTTTTCATCTCTCGCCATATGAGGGTACGTCCAGAATCAAAACTCAGGCTGAATGTGCTCTCACCCGAGAAGACCACGTGACGGCACTGTTCGATGGTCCAGTCCCTATGCTCTTGGCACCATCCCAGTGGCGCCGCCAATTTGCGGCTGTTGACGGGACACAATGCACTGGTCGTCGGGAGAGACCACCCCTATGCATTCGCCGTGTCACTGAGCAGCTTGAGATTGCCTGCCTTGCACTCGTGTTAAGTGTGGTTGCAATTTTATCCACTGTTTGAAGTGGGCCCCATTTTGTCTGTTGTACAATGTAGCGACCTTCTGTTGCTGCAGTTGACCGTTTTCGACCACCTACTCTCTTTCGAGCAACAGTATCTATGGTGCACGTGAAACAATGCAGTGGGCAATACCAAACACGTGGGTTTCACTCGTCACACTTCGTCCTTCTTCCGGATTCCACGTGTTCTTCCTCGTGAGAATTCATCCAAACGTTGCCTCCGGGCCATGCTGTAATGAAGAACACTACAACAGTGCACCGTAACTGCCCACTAATTGACAGTGACTTTTCCCGTCCCTTCCAGTGCCTCGTTTTGCGGGGGCAGCTCCATTTAACGCTATAGTCACGCTGACCTCATACCACGTGATGTCCAACTTTCTGTGCACAGCTGTGAGACCCCTGATAACAGGCTCCCGCACTTTCCTTCATTTCCATCGATTATTTAATATTTTATGTAACTTCATCTATTTTTTTTAAGTTTCACAGAGCAGTATATCTAACAGCTTATCTTCTCATCTCTTGCAGCACTAGCGATTCAAATGGCTCTGAGCACTACGGGACTTAACACAGCACTAGCGATGCAGCAAGATTCTTGTCTTTATAGTTATGACTAAACTAAGATCTAAGATTTAAAGTAACCTTTGTTTAACGTTTTTATTTCAGTAGCTTAGTCCTGTTATTTGTATAAAAGCTAAGCAACAACATAAACACTTTCAATAGGATAGGAATAGGAGAAGGTAATTATTATACAATGCTAAGTGGCTACAACAGCCACAACAGTATGATATTGAAAAGTACAAAACTTATCAAAAGAAACTGTTTTAGCACATAGTCAGGACTGATTAATAATTCATAACAATGGGGACAGAATGAACTGTTTACCTTCATTCAGATCAGTCATCTTTATCAAAATATTCACTCTAATATCCGGTTTGGTTTTTAACCACTTCCTTCATACTCAATGTATAAAACTTCCTGTTAAGCTTTCTTGCGCTTTTTTAGCGTTGCACAAGTGTTTCAGAAGCAATATCATTTAGACTACACGCATTTTCTGGTCTCCGATATTTTAAAAATCTCTACAACGTTCTGCTTCATCCATGTGGATTTGCACTGTACCTCTGCGCTCGGAGGTCCTGCACACGTATCGAGGTATCCCAGTATGAGCAGGTGTGTAGGAAAAGGACAGTGTTTAGAAGCATCAGTTGACCTGTTCAGCTCCCGACTCTGTCCCGTCTTCCACGTGCATCTTACCTGGCTCGTAAAGGGTCACCCCATTAAGCTTTGCTAAGAAAGTGCCCTCGTCATTGTTTTTCCAGAGCGTGCGTGACCATCTTCCTCTTTATGTGGTCCTGTATCCTGTGCTACAGTGCAAAGAAACTCTGCGACCGTTTTTCGATTTAACTGCAACAAGCTGTTTTCGTCATCCCGTATGTTCTCTCCATTCATCCCTGCTGTTTCATTATTGGACTAGCTGTCTTCCTGACCGTCCAACTATCCGGATCCACTAAAACGGCTTGGCCGCAGACATGAAGTTGCTTGTTCCATTTGCGTGTCTGCGGTACGTTCTACTGAATGCTGCTATGAACTAAAAGTCATAGTTTGTCAGCTCATTTGTTGTCAGGGCGCGGATTGTGGTTTGCAGCCAATTATGCCCCGTAATCCGTTTAGCCAGACAATCCGCTTAACGTCTCTGCGCCTTCTCTTCGCCATCTGTACCTGATCTGTTGACGTCAGCAGATTCGTCTCACTGCAGGGGCCGTCGCAGCTCGGCTACTACCCGACCTGCGCCTTGCGTAGGAACGGAGGATTGGAGTTTAGCGTCCTATCGACGACTGTGTACAAGCGGCACAAGCCCAGAATGAAGGAAGGAGGCGAAGGAAATGGACCGTGTCCTTTCGAAGAAACCATCCTGGCGTTCACCTAAAGCGATTTTAAGGAAATATTTAAAGACAAAGAAAGGCAATAGCCGGCTCTCTGTGTATAACTTTATTCATGCCATGATGCGTTTCGGACTTTACCGAATCTTCAGATTAAAAGTAAGTGCACCTATTAATTAAACGTAAACTGACAACTCGAAATTCAAAAATCAGCCAATAAAAACATTATCCAGTGACACGATAATTACGTAACCCCTTTTCATGACCAGTGGCATGATCACATTAAAGAATAAGGCGACCTTCTGTTTAAAATTGTACAATTTGTTTCGGGGTTTGATCGTAAGCCTCAAATAAATCATTATAAAAATAGCGGTCAGAGACAGATTCAGACTTTACAATTTCTATAAACACTCTTCGTTTCATCCGATATTTCGTTTTCAGCCTGTCGCTTCTTCTTACCACTTTGTACTGTCCATTAAATTACACTTACTATGACCAGTTCTCACTCCTCATCCGACAGTGCGTAGTCTTCGCGCACGCTACATCAGTATCAAAGTACACACACATGCATCATACTAACCTGTAACTTTCCAGTAGAATGATGTAGGAAAGTAATATGTGTTACTTTCTTCTGCCAATATCAGCAGGGTCTTGGCTTTCAAGGAGAAATAAAACTCTTAAGTGATTACCGTAGCAAATTGTCAGCATCACACAGCAAATAAACTTCATTGAATACAAGAATATATTGTGCTGTATTTAATGTATCACAATAATAATTTGATAAATTTGCGCCCGCATCTCGTGGTCGTGCGGTAGCGTTCTCGCTTCCCACGCCCGGGTTCCCGGGTTCGATTCCCGGCGGGGTTAGGGATTTTCTCTGCCTCGTGATGGCTGGGTGTTGTGTGATGTCCTTAGGTTAGTTAGGTTTAAGTAGTTCTAAGTTCTAGGGGACTGTTGACCATAGATGTTAAGTCCCATAGTGCTCAGAGCCATTTGAACCATTTGATAAATTTGCAATGTACACTAAATTGTAAAATGTAATACTGCAGCGTCTCATGGTGTTGACACTGAGTGAAAAGTTCTCGGGTATCGAGCTACGTCACCACTATCAGTGGGATGCTGGTATGCCGGCCGGTGTGGCCGAGCGGTTCTAGGCACTTCAGTCTGGAACCACGTGACCCCTACGGTCGCAGGTTCGAATCCTGCCTCGGGCATGGATGTGTGTGATGTCCTTAGGTTAGTTAGGTTTAAGTAGTTCTAAGTTCTAGGGGACTGATGACCTCAGATGTTACGTCCCATAGTGCTCAGAGCCATTTCTTGTATGCTGGTATGCTCGTTGTACAGGGTGAAGCGAAATTCGCGCACTCGAGCTGCACAGCGCGACTCCTCAAATACCAGTGATAAAAAAAAATGTCCGCAGATCGTGGCCGTGCGGTAGCGTTCTCGCTTCCCGCGTCCGGGATCCCGGGTTCGATTCCCAGCGGGGTCAGGGATTTTCTCTGCCTCGAGATGACTGGGTGTTGTGTGATGTCCTTAGGTTAGTTAGGTTTAAGTAGTTCTAAGTTCTAGGGGACTGATGACCATAGCTGTTAAGTCCCATAGTGCTCAGAGCCATTTGAACCATTTTTGATAAAAAAATGTCTCAGAGAATTTCATCAGTCGAGTACATACGGCAGTATAAGGACGTTACGGAGTGGCAGTCTGACAACATTGTAACCAGATGTATGGCAGCCATCTCGGTCAGATTATCGTATTAGTGCTGTGCAGTTGGTGCAGTGGATAGAATTTTGGGTAAGCATGCATGAGGTCAAGGGTTTGATCCTGGGTTGGGGTGTATTTTTTTTTTATTATTTGCTAATTTCATTCAAACATATACCGCAATATACACCGTTCTTAGGTCACATGTATCCCAAATTTACTACATTTTGTAACGCTGAACATAACAAATACGTGGTTATACAAATAGTAAATAGATAGTTGAACCAAGTGGCCTGTCATAGGGCAGAATAACTACTAAGCCAATATCAATTTCTAGATGCTAAAGATGAGAGCACAGTACAATAACATAACGCCTAATGTTCATTTATACTACTGGTAATACGAGCGCTCAAATTCGCTCATTAGCAACCAGTGACAATAATAATGTCCATATTAATGACCCATGACCTTTACAACAGAATGCGTTGTTCTCAGAACAGATGCTCAAAGCGACCTCCCTGCACGTCCAAACGTTACGCAACCCGCCTGACCATACAGCTCTGAACCCTTTGAAGCGAAGCTGCGTCCACAGTAACAAGAACAGCATGAACACGCGCTACCAATTCTTCCACATTCGTCGGTGGAGTAGAGTACACGTGCTTCTTCAGGTGTCCCCACAGGAAGAAACCCAGGGGATTTAGGTCAGGTGAACGCTGTGGCCGTACAACTGGACCTTCACGTCCGAGCCATTTCCCTGAGGAATACATGGTACCTTCGTGCAGCCGACCAGGCAGGCAACATGTTGGGGCCCAAACACCTGTCGCCCAATATTCCGGCCCAGACGTCTATACCAAAGCGAACTTGACACCCGCGGTCGCGGGTGACGTGCGGGTTAACCTCACACCAATGGTGGGCAAGGTGCATATTGAAGACACGCTCACGAGTGAATGCTGCTTCCTCCGACCATGTTATGGTGTTCACGAAGTGACAGTTGGCTTCCTGTTGTTGTTGGAACCAATCACAAAATTGCATCCGCTGAATGCGATCTGCAGGATGCACGTGTGGCGTGAAAGCATAATGATAGGGGTGCAGCCTATGCTCGAGCAGCACGTTAACGACCGTGCGTCGCGAGACACGCAGCTGCCTTGCTACGCTGCGTGTACTTCGCTCAAGTTTTTGGTGTATGATATCCAGAATAGCTTCCTCAATAGCTGGAGTACAGCGAGTCCGTGGACGACCTCTGTCAAGCAGTGGTGGAAGGACAGAATCTGATTCCCGAAGGCGCAGCTCCAGACGACGAAACACATTTTGATCTGGATGGCGTTGACGAGGATATCTAACAGCATATTCACGAGCGGGAACACCAGCCCGGTTGTCAGATGCACCAAGGACCACATGCATGTCCACATATTCATCGTTTGTGTGTGCCGTACGTCCGCCACAGTGGTTTAGAGGTTTAGAATCAGAAAATTCGATACGTGTACGCATGTACATTGGAGTCTGTCACGGCGCATTACCGAGCTCGCAACAAGTCCCTGCCTGATGGACAGCCCATACAGTATAAACACGCCGTCAGTCCTGCGCGCTGTTCCTCCTAACGTGCATTACTCCTGACAGATATTGTTCTGCATGATTCATCCCGATACCGCTAATCGTGAAATGTTAAATTTCGAATTACACTGCTTCCCCTAAAGGTAATAGACGTGATGTTTCCACAATCCCATCGATAGAGTAATAGTAACAATAACAGTATTAATGCATTGAGAAAATTGCAGTGTTTAAGCTTGTCAGGAGAGAAAGGTGGAGTGTATTTTGCTCATAGAAAACTACAACTGAAGACATTTGTGTTAATGGCTAGTGTGCACTTTCCTTGTGTTTCTGTTTGTTTATAGTCTTTTCCAGCAAATGAGTGAGTTACATTATCCTGGGCTCCTGCACTGCTTGCTACTACAGAAAGGTCGTAGTCAGTTCTCTGTTCCATTTTTCATAACGCCAAGTCTAACGTCCTGGTGCTGGTTTTGTGTGATCTACCCCATACTTGGTGAACAGGGAATGCTCTGAAAAGGAAAATTAAGTCTTAAGCCTGTAAACCAAGGCCCTGCTGACAGGTGTGAAGATCCCACCAGCCACGCCAGTTGTCAGACATCAGAAGAATATGTGCCGTTCGTGTACCTACGATATGTCAGTGAGTAAAAGTGGGAGGGGGGGGGGGGGGGTGCTTTAGGACAAACAACAGTTTATTCCTTGTACAAAAGAATTTATTACATGAATTACCACAGACATTTGGGTTCAAGATGCACAAATGGTAATCTTAGGAAAATCCTATACAAACTGGGAAGATAGTGTAGAAAAATAAACACAAGACAAATATTGGTTAAGGTCACTAACGACTCAACACCGGTAATCTACTAAAAGTATTTCAGTTGACATTCCTATCAAAGCCAAAACTTTATGCTGGGACATATAAACTAAACTACTGTAGCTGGGCAATAATTCCTATCTGCCAGACCAGTTCCTCAAATTTAAACCTCAAAATCACATGGGAATTGAGTGGCTTACAAGGACGCGAGGAAATGAGAATAATTATTCCAATCTACTGCAGACCTGAAGTGAAAGCACACTGGTAACTTCAACGTTTAACGCCTGAGCGATGTACCATTTACCTTTCGCAGAATGCAGCGATAATCTCGGCTGGGGTCGGGTATTACGTGCGTCACCCCTCGTACCTGTTGGCCTGTCAAAACCATGCTGGCGCCTGACTAAATGTAACAGTCAAAAACTTCCCTGTGCTTCCTGTGAAGCGTAAAACTGTACGTGTCCCAAGCAAAGACAAACGGTTTTGTACACGCGCCAAGACTGGACGACGTGCACACTGCTTCCCTCGAAAATTCTCGTAAGAACGTTAACTATAACAGCTCTTCTCGTGTGCTCCACTTTGGGGACATGCGAGCTATCCATCACTAATTTGTCTGACACAGAGATTCGTCAATCAATAAAGTGTTCACAAGAAAACATCTGTCTCGATGTCAACGCAGTGGTGCGTGCAGCACACTGTAACACGCCCGGGTGACAATGCGTGGGGTGGTACCTTAAACTGGTTGTCGTTTCTGCTTTTCTTGAACGTGCGCCCTGTCCACACCAAGTACCTGGTAATCCCGCGGCGGTCGTACTGTTCTGCTCCACACTGCTGCTGGCTTCCCTGAAATTATCCATCGAATTACGCCAGCGGGTTTAGGGGAGCCACTCAACATTGAAACAACAATGTTCGATGTCTGGTATGAACAACTATATTCTGAGACGATTAAAGGAAAATCGCACGTTGCACTGCTTACATTCTAATTCAGAAGTGTTATACCAATTAATGGATGATTAACAGTCCACAATATCATTCGGACGATCATACGCGTAATCGGCACGACGCGGGTGATTGTTGATGATGCGGAAGCCGAATGATCGCACGAAAGTTCTTACGCTCGTCTCGCATACACAGATATTTGGTATCAGTCCTCCTTGACAGTAGTAATGACATAATACTATTCGTAAAGATATTTTTTCAGTTCTCAGTTCTCACTTGTACGAGCGTGCGCGTAACAGTCGCGGCGCGGCTGATTGTTGATAATGCGTAACGCGATGACCGAACGCACGTCCTCACGCTCGCTACAAGACACTGGCACTTAAATGCTTTCTTTTGTGGTAAATAGTATTACCGATTCACATTAGTTCATTCTTGGAGACCGAACACAGTACGGATGATCGATACAGTGCGACACGCAACGAGAGAATACGTAAATATGTTATTGACGGCAGCACTGCACATTTTTAAATGACTTCTTGACGCACTTTGCTCTGAATCATTTGCTTATTTTACCACTTTACTGTAATAGCGCTGTAGCAACACTTCAACTTCCATACCAACAATCCCTCTCACATGCAGAGCTACACACTACACAACGTAACAGTTCCGTGTCCGGCGCTCGACTCTACAGACGCGGCTGCCCGCAAAGATACTCCACAACTAAACCAGTGATATGACAGTACACTTACAACACGACACCTCCAAAGAGATAGTGGCCCAAACTATCCCTACATAATTGACTACATTGTTGCTAACTTTCCCCAAGGTACCACAGCTTCACGTGTTTCCGCGAATGGTATCTGCCAGTGGGAGTGCTTGCTGCCCATCGTCGCTTACTCGACCACTAGGGATCTCCGAAACAAAGTCCTGCGTACGCTGGTTTCTTCTAGACCAACCAGCGTTCGAGATTTCCTCCTCGCGTTAAAAGCTCCGTGGGACCAGGGTCTAAGCATGTGAAGCGCACGCGCTATCCCCAGTAGCACCAAGTGATTTTACTGTTTACGGAAGGCCTGTGACACTGCAATTTGGGCTATCGTCTGACGCAAATCCAAGGGCCGCATCCATTATCCTCCAATTGGGCTCTCTGCGGCGAGGGTCGCTCTGTTATGTCTCGCTAAGCGTATTTCCCTCTCGCACTTCTGCCTTCTGTCTGTTCCAGTCGCGTATGGTTCGCGGGAAGAACGACTGTCTGAAAGCCTCCGTGCGCGCTCGAATCTCTCTAATTTTACATTCGTGATCTCCTCGGAAGGTATAAGTAGGGTGAAGCAATATATTCGATACCTCATCCAGAAACGCACCCTCTCGAAACCTGGCGAGCAAGCTACACCGCAATGCAGAGCGCCTCTCTTGCAGAGTCTGACACTTGAGTTTGGTAAACATCTCCGTAACGCTATCACGCTTACCAAATAACCTTGTGACGAAACGCGCCGTTCTTCTTTGGATCTTCTCTATCTCCTCCGTCAACCCGATCTGGTACGGATCCCACATTGATGAGCAATACTCAAGTATAGGTCGAACGAGTGTTTTGTAAGCCACCTCCTTTGTTGATGGACTACATTTTCTAAGGACTCTCCCAATGAATCTCAACCTGGTACCCGCCTTACCAACAATTAATTTTATATGATCATTCATACTCCCAGATATTTTACTGAAGTATTTGCTACCAGAGTTTGTTCCGTTATCATATAATCATACAATAAAGGATCCTTCTTTCTATGTATTCGCAATACATTACATTTGTCTATGTTAAGGGTCAAAGCTTCAGCCCTTCAAAAGGGCTGTGACAAATGAGCTTACAAGCGCCACGGTTTAAAATATCCCTGCTTGCTTCCAAGACCCCATAAACGTTGGCCACTGTGTGAAGATAGCAAAGGGAACAACTTCGAAAGGAGCTAGGATCATTACTGCCCGCATCTCGTGGTAGTGCGGTAGCGTTCTCGCTTCCCACGCCCGGGTTCCCGGGTTCGATTCCCGGCGGGGTCATGGATTTTCTCTGCCTCGTGATGGCTGGGTGTTGTGTGCTGTCCTTAGGTTAGTTAGGTTTAAGTAGTTCTAAGTTATAGGGGACTGATGACCATAGCTGTTAAGTCCCATAGTGCTCAGAGCCATTTGAACCATTTTTAGGATCATTACTTGGTAAGCGAAATTTTCTATTTTTGAAAAAAACCTATCCTGGAACTTTTCTGACAAGAAGAGTATTATTTTCCTTCATTTCCTGTTTCGCTCTCAAGTTGTTAGTCTGGCTTTGAGTAAATGCACACTGCCTAGTCCGATGTGCCACATGTTGGGCGTTTAGCTAACTTTAACGACTATAGTAATCGTCTATAAAAGCGACCAGTATGTCTTGCCACTTGTTGACTGTCCTCGTAAGTATTTGAAGTACGTATCTTTAATTTTTGTAAACGCCAAGTTTTCTATTTTCTTTAATGTCTATATGTATTTCAAACCATATGTAATATAAATGTGGTAATGCAACGCAAGAATTTATACTGAACCATTTGTGAACAACACATATTTTTAGTGATCAGTAGGACCTAGTAATTTATTTGATGCTAACAGTTTGGAAGATAAGAGACCTTGGCACACGGGAGGATGAATGGTGACTAGTTGTGTCTAGCTAATGGGTGTATATTACATTGAAGTTAAAATTTCTGGGTTATTAGGCCGCGTCATGTTTCTTCTAAAATGTTCGACGTTTCGACCCCTCTGCTGGGATCTTCCTCAGGATGTTTTGGTGTCCACTACTGCTAGAACACTGTCAGAGACGAGTGTCGCGTCCACTTATAAAGGGGAGTTTTCTGGCGTTCGTGCTGGAGAGGAGATAGCATTGGTTAAAATTCGTATGGTTACCACTGGTGGGCCATAGTCATAGGCTAATGCAGAAGAAGGGGGGCGTTGGTAGCTCATCTCCTGTGGATACCATTGGCGGTCATCGTCATTGGACAGAAAGGCACTATTCCACACTTACGCTGGAGAAGGGTTATTAGTTGGAATGCCTACTACCGCTATTGGTTGCTCGTCATCAGTGGATAGATTCGAAACGGAAAGAGCAAGAGAGGGGGAATGTTTATCCAAAATATTATGGTCCACCGAGGTGACTTGCAGGGCGTTGTTTACACCGCGCCCGCTTATTTACTTCCTCGATGGCGGGGAGCCACGATGCCGGAAGCCTATAGCCGTCCTCTCTATTGAAATTAGTTGCATTCTTCCGCTTCTCGGACCTTTCTTCTATAAATATTTGTTTCTTTAGCCAGTACACGTACGTTATCAAAATCGATGTCAGAGCCACAGTTCTCGTGATCTTCCGCTACTGCCGATTTTGCACTTTGTTTTAACCGCATGTGCCGTTCGTGTTCCCTAATGCGTTCTTTAACAGTTCTTCCCGGTTCGCCTATATACACTTTGCCGCAGCCACATGACACTTGATATACGCCTGCATTGTGGAGGTAATCAGGTGCATCCGTTTTCCGTCGGAAAAAGTATTTATTTTGTTTTGACTAGCAGAAAGATGTCTGAATCCCATTTTTCTTTAAAATTCTGCTTATGCGGTCTGTGACCCCAGAAACGAACAGTAACCTGACCCAGTGAGAACACGGTTCCTCGTCATTCTTATTAGCGATATAAATATTCCGCCTAAAATAACTATCATACCCATTTACCTTCAATGCCCTCTTTAAAAAATTCAACTCCGATTCTAAGGTGTCGTCATCGCTGATGCGGAAGGCACGTGAAGACAAAGTGTTGAGTACTGCTTGCTTCTGGGCTGGGTGGTGGTGCGAAGTGGCTTCTAAATACCTATTTGTGTTAGTCGGCTTTCTGTACACTCTGTGACTTACAGTGTTATCAGATCTTCTGTATACCAACACATCTAGGAACGAGAGACCGACCTCACCCTAAAAAAAAAAAAAAAAAAAAAAAAAAAAAAAAAAAAAAAAAAAAAAAAAAAATTCAAATGTGTGTGAAATGTTATGGGCCTTAACTGCTACGGTCATCAGTCCCTAAGTTTTCACACTACTTAACCTAAATCATCCTAAGGGCAAACACACACCCATGCCCGAGGGAGGACTCGAACCTCCACCGGGACCAGCCGCACAGTCCATTACTGCAGCGCCTGAGACCGCTCGGCTAATCCCGCGCGGCTCTGAACCTCCAAGGTGAATTTTATTTTGGGATGAATTCCATTTAAGAAACTGTGGAACGCATGAAGTTCTTCTTCGCCGTGTGGCCATATAACAAATGTCCACACAGCGGAGCCAGCAAGAAGGCTTCAAAGGAGCACTACTTAACACCTGTTGCTCAAAATGTTCCATAAAAACGTCAGTTGCAACTGGCGAAAAGGGTGAGCCCAATGCAAGGCCGTCAGCCTGTCACAGAGTTCACCATTTTATTTAAAATAGCTCGAACGAAGACATAGTTCAGTTAAGTCACAAACATCTAGAGCAACATTCTCTCTTATAATCTCCATTGTATCTGATACTGGGACGTTAGTAAATAACGATGTCACATCGAAGCTAACAAGAATGTCACCTGGAGATATCCTCAGTGTGCGTATAATTTCTAAAAATGATTCGAATCTTTTATAAAAGTATTTGTTTTACCAACTAGATGTTTGCCAGATAAATGAAGTGCTAAAAAATAATATGGCGAGTTAATCCCACTGACTATAGAGCTCAAAGGAAGCGATTCTTTATGTATTTTTGGTAGTCCCTACATTCTGGGTGAGACAGGTATTCGAGGTGTTAGATTCTTTGTAATAGAGCTGTCCAGTCTGGAGTCTGATATCAGGTTTTTCACTTTCCGAACGATTCTGTTCGTCGGATCGCTTTTTAACTTGCGATACACAGGATCAGCCAGTAGTTGTTCCATCTTCCTGTGATAATCCACAGCGTCCAAAACAACAGTAGCATTCCCCTTATCCGATTTTGTTACAACGATGCTTTCGTTTCTCATGAGTTCAACAAGAGATTTCCTTTCCTGCGCCGATATGTTGCTTTTCGGAGGTTTCGATTTCCGTAGAACTCTCGACACATCTTGTCTTACTTCTTCGGCCTGCACCTTCGGAAGACGAAACAAGGATGCTTCGACTGCACTTACGATTTCTTCAACAGGTATTCTCTTCGGTGTAGTTGTGAAATTCAGACCTTTGCCCAGATCTGAAACAGCTGCTTCATCGAGTACTTCTGACCAGAGATTCACCACTACTCGCTTCGGATCCACAGTGGCGTCTTCCTTCTGAACTGTAACCATAACATGACGCGGCCTAATAACCCAGAAGATTTTAACTTCAGTGACAACGGCACACGAAAGCCTGCAGACATACGTATATTACATTGTTTACTACAAGTTTTGTTGAATGAGCCATATCGAAGAAGTTATCTGTGGAAGGTTCCCCAAATCTGTTATTCACCGATATACCGTGTGTTTATCCACAGCTACACTCCTGGAAATGGAAAAATGAACACATTGACACCGGTGTGTCAGACCCACCATACTTGCTCCGGACACTGCGAGAGGGCTGTACAAGCAATGATCGCACGCACGGCACAGCGGACACACCAGGAACCGCGGTGTTGGCCGTCGAATGGCGCTAGCTGCGCAGCATTTGTGCACCGCCGCCGTCAGTGTCAGCCAGTTTGCCGTGGCATACGGAGCTCCATCGCAGTCTTTAACACTGGTGGCATGCCGCGACAGCGTGGACGTGAACCGTATGTGCAGTTGACGGACTTTGAGCGAGGGCGTATAGTGGGCATGCGGGAGGCCGGGTGGGCGTGCCGCCGAATTGCTCAACACGTGGGGCGTGAGGTCTCCACAGTACATCGATGTTGTCGCCAGTGGTCGGCGGAAGGTGCACGTGCCCGTCGACCTGGGACCGGACCGCAGCGACGCACGGATGCACGCCAAGACCGTAGGATCCTACGCAGTGCCGTAGGGGACCGCACCGCCACTTCCCAGCAAATTAGGGACACTGTTGCTCCTGGGGTATCGGCGAGGACCATTCGCAACCGTCTCCATGAAGCTGGGCTACGGTCCCGCACACCGTTAGGCCGTCTTCCGCTCACGCCCCAACATCGTGCAGCCCGCCTCCAGTGGTGTCGCGACAGGCGTGAATGGAGGGACGAATGGAGACGTGTCGTCTTCAGCGATGAGAGTCGCTTCTGCCTTGGTGCCAATGATGGTCGTATGCGTGTTTGGCGCCGTGCAGGTGAGCGCCACAATCAGGACTGCATACGACCGAGGCACACAGGGCCAACACCCGGCATCATGGTGTGGGGAGCGATCTCCTACACTGGCCGTACACCACTGGTGATCGTCGAGGGGACACTGAATAGTGCACGGTACATCCAAACCGTCATCGAACCCATCGTTCTACCATTCCTAGACCGGCAAGGGAACTTGCTGTTCCAACAGCACAATGCACGTCCGCATGTATCCCGTGCCACCCAACGTGCTCTAGAAG
Source organism: Schistocerca americana (assembly GCF_021461395.2). Taxonomy (NCBI): domain Eukaryota; kingdom Metazoa; phylum Arthropoda; class Insecta; order Orthoptera; family Acrididae; genus Schistocerca; species Schistocerca americana. The sequence goes on along the minus strand of NC_060119.1, from coordinate 955,346,127 downwards.
GTGTAAGTCAACTACCCTGGCCAGCAAGATCTCCGGATCTGTCCCCCATTGAGCATGTTTGGGACTGGATGAAGCGTCGTCTCACGCGGTCTGCACGTCCAGCACGAACGCTGGTCCAACTGAGGCGCCAGGTGGAAATGGCATGGCAAGCCGTTCCACAGGACTACATCCAGCATCTCTACGATCGTCTCCATGGGAGAATAGCATCCTGCATTGCTGCGAAAGGTGGATATACACTGTACTAGTGCCGACATTGTGCATGCTCTGTTGCCTGTGTCTATGTACCTGTGGTTCTGTCAGTGTGATCATGTGATGTATCTGACCCCAGGAATGTGTCAATAAAGTTTCCCCTTCCTGGGACAATGAATTCACAGTGTTCTTATTTCAATTTCCAGGAGTGTATATTCACATATTTCTAAGGCTGCCAACATCTTACCAAGTATCAACGACTTCTATAATAATGTGCCGAGAACTATTAATTCTATTTAGGCTCATTTAGACTATGAATCAGTAAATTCATAAACTTTAGAAAGAACAGTATACCTATACCTATTTTACTAGAGAATGCTCCAATCCGACATGTCGAAGCACGCACTGAAATTTTTGAACGGGAAGAATACACCGAAAGAAAGACCCAGTCAAAATTTTTGCTCCTAAGACGCACTGCAAATTTTTTTTTTAATGTGCTCGCAATGTTGCTGGAGAAATGCGCACCCGTACCGCATATTCTCGATCGACGACGTATCGCCAAAGAGATAACACAACTTAACTCGGCGCGATGGTAAACTGTAAAGAGACTTGCTGTTTTCGTTGATAGTTTCTCTGAAACAACTGTCTGCAGTTACTGTTCGTTCAAATTTGCAACTCATTTAATATCCATAACAATTACCAACTGTTTTCAAGCTACCATAAGTGTTAACAATGAAGATAAAACTGAATTAACATTCATTATATTTAACACTTATCGTTAAGCAGTATGCAAAACCGGTTTTTCTTCGTAAAATCTGACCATAAACTGTGTAAATGGAAGAAAGACTTACACTAAGTAATAAATACGCGCCAAATGGAACTCGCAAAACGTTGAAACAAAAACTATCCAAAATATTTACCGTACGCAATGGCCACAAAGTCCTATAAATCCTCATTAATGACCAACATAAACGCCTAAACTTGAATAACTAACAAGAGCAACAGTTCTTTACAGGAGTGTTCTTGAGACTTTAGCCACACAGAGCTGCTCGTGAGAGGCAATGCTCAGTTACCGACGGAGATCTGCATGAATGGTCCCTCAGTCGCAACTGAGACGAATATAGCTGATCTGAAGTCATCTTCGGCCTGATTTACCAGTTACAAGAAATCATGGGAAGTCCCAAAACAACGAAGTTTATTGCAAGTAACATTGTAGAGAATATGCCACTAATTCGTAACTGATGTGAAGAAGAAATTGGTTGTGGCCCCACATCTTCTGTGTCTAACGCCGCTCAGTCAGGTTTTGTGAAGCAAATCGCACTTTATCATTACGACGCCAACAAAAGACAATCTGTTGTGCAATTCACTAATACTGTGACACATTCATAAACAACAATGAAGGTGATAAGTATGAGTGGATTACTGTTTCCGCAACTTTATATCCGTCTTCAGAGACCTCAAGGCCTATAAGGACGAAAAATAAACTGACTTTAGCGACAAAAATCTTATAATCGACCTATCAAAATCTGTAAAAAATTTGAAACGGTTATTTTTAACGCTTCATTCGCAACGGTTTCTAACTAGTAGCAGAAATTAATTCACATTTTTTTTTTCTTGGGCTCTGAGCCTGGTCATAACGACACCTCCGTCTGTGAGATGGATGATGGAACAACCCGTGTGACTCTCGATAAAGGAGTTTTTCGATTGTGGAAAGTATTCTACATCTACTTGAATACTCAGCAAATCACAATTAAGTGCCTGGCAGAGGGTTCATCGAATCACCTTCACAATAATTCTCTATTATTACAATATCGTACAGCGCTCGGGAAAAACAAACACCTGTATCTTCCGGTGCGAGGTCTGATTTCCCTTATTTTACTATGTTGATCATTTCTCCCTGTCTATGTCTGTATTAATAAAAATATTTTCGCATTCGGAGGAGAAAGTTGGTGGCTGAAATTTCGTGAGAAGATTCCGCCGCAACGAAAAACGCCCTTGTTTTAAAGATGACCACCCCAAATCCTGTATCATTTCAATGACACTGTCTAAGATTTCGCGATAACGAAACTGTCGGACAACATAATTTGCTATAGCTTTGTGGCATTTGAGGGGTATCAGCAGAGCTCGGTTTGCAGCACAATAAGCAGAGCAAGTACCAGAAACATTTCTTATTCCACCGCAGTTTTGTTTGAATAAAACTAATGATTACTGTGGCGTGCCTCAAAGTATTAATTTTTCTTTCGTCAGGTGTACTTGATGAAAGGAAGATATTTGTTTTCGTCATTCAGATGACATTTCCCTTTGTTATTATGACTAGCGAAAATAAACAAGAAACTGTTTCTTTGTTACTAAAATATACATTATTTAAAACTTATCACAATTGTGATAAAATGATGTGTGTGCAAGAAATATTTTATTTGAATACATTAAAGTCACGACTGATGGGTGTCGTCTGCAATGTTCGAGGGGCGTTCAAATAAGTAACACAAACCTTTTTTTCTGAAAAAAGGTTGGTTTTATTCAGGATTCCGATACACCATATTATTCCCCACTCTTTTGGCTATAAAATCCTCTTTTTCTACAAAATCTCCGTTCAATGCGACGGCTTCACGCCATCTTCGTGGGAGAGTCTGTACGCCCGATTGGTACCACTCTACTGGTCGACGCCGGAGCCAACGTCTTGGTGCATCAGTAACCTCCCCATCATCCCCGTACCGCTTCCCGCAGAGTGCATCCTTCATTGAGCCAGACAGAGGAAGTCGGAAGGTGCGAGATCCGGGCAGTAGGGTGGATGAGCAAGACAAGTACAATGCAGTTTTGTAAGCTCCTATCGCACGCCCAGACTTGTGTAAGACGTCCAGTTATGCCGTGAGGTGTGACTGTGATCCATCAATCACCTCGAATAAGAGTGTCTGCACGTTCCAGTATTACAGGAGTCACAGCTGTATGCGGATGGCAGACACGTGGGAGATCGGACAGGTGTACACAACCTCCTTTTGATGATGACAAACGCTTCACCCGACGACTCACAGCGCTTTTGTTCACTGCCAAGTCTTCGGTAGACGGTCTGTAACGCCTGTGAATAACAGCGGTGTTCTGGTTTTCCGCAAAAAAAAAAAAAAAAAAAAAAAAAAAAAAAAAAAAAAAAAAAAAAAAAAAAAAAAAAAAAGTATTTATAGCGCCGTCATCTACCGGAACTTCATGATACTACAGGGATGAAGCGTGAATATTCTATGATGTCCTACAACAAATCCCGGTTTTTTTAACCGAAACTTGCCGATGAAAAATGTGTTGTATTACTTACTTAACGCCCGTTGTAACGTCAAACACTGCCTTGATTTATTTTTCTCTTTTGGCCACCTTTGTAAGAATTACAAACGCAACAATTTACCTGTCGATACAAATTGCCTATTATTCAAAACATTGATGACTGTTTGTACGATTTACGTGCTTCATTTCTGTTTGTGTAACTCCGGATATTAGCACTATACATGCTGTTGTCACAGCCGATCGCGAGCTAGGCAGGAGGGTTGCACAAACCACCATCATAAGCGGTTCTTCGACAGACATAAACGAATAACTCCAACAATTTTTAAAAAAATACTTGCAATGTGTTTTAGCAGCTAAAAGTTTTGCAATACATTTTTTAGTTGCATTCTTCCTATATAAAAGAATTTCATTTTGGGTTCCGACATGTCGGATTGGGTCATTCCCTTCTCAGATGTGTTTTTCCATTAGCGAGAAATCATTACTCTCGAACTAATAATTGTTTCTCTGACCTGCGTTATGGGCATCAGCAACTGTTGCTTCGAGAAGAAAAAGTTTAAAAAATACACTTTAAAAGTTTCTCACATATTTAATATTTTAAAATAAAATATTAAACTTAGGTTGACTCACACTTCGCAACTGTTATAGTGCACATAAAATGCAATTGGCCGCTATAATGCACCTAAGTACACTCCATTATACTAATTGTTTTAGATATAGTGTGAATGGTGGGTGTTCGTGTTTATATGTAAGTGGAATTTAATGTGTTTTGTCCTGTTGATTTGGTTATCGTATTCAAGTGATGTTACAGCGCAGAATGATGACTAAATCTTAGGTGTAAAACTGCAGTACATTCCGGCGTTGTTAACAGTGGTACTTACTGAAACTACAAACTAGAAGCAAAGTCTACGCTATTCATGTAGTTCGCAGTAATGAATTAAAACTTGTACCAGTGCCAGGATTCAGACCTGGGTCTTCCGCTTCCATAGTCGCACAGGCTACCGTGGTCCGTCTCTCTCCCCGTTAGAAATTCAAGCTCCCATCTCAACCCACTGCTATCCCTTTTCTAAACTCGTATCAATACAGCCGAGGCTCTCCAGTATTGGAACAGGGCCTTAGCAGCTACTGAAATTTGGTTAATCCTGACTGCACCTCAGGCATAGGTGATATATCAAAGAGTTGATGCTCCTGAGACACATTGAATCTCAATTGGAAATTTGTGGTTAGGTCTTATGGGACCAAACTGCTGAGGTCATCGTCCCTAAGCTTACACACTACTTACTCTAACTTAAACTAACTTACGCTAAGGATGACACACACACACACACACACACACACACACACACACACACACAACACACACACACATGCCCGAGGGAAGAGTCGAACCTCCGACGGAGGAAGCCGCGCGGACCTTGACAAGACGCCTCACACTGAATCTCACCTTTATCTTCAATAATGATGTACGTCGAAGCAATGCATTAAAATTTGTGCCAGTGCTGGGATTCGAACCCGAACATTTAATTTTCTATATACTCGTATGATTAAAAGACGCAAAATATTTTATAAAATTCGTTTGATTCGTTTTTACGTGTGTGTGCTCCTTGGAAGGAATATTCTTGTGTTTGTTCTGCGGTTATGAGATAGCGAAAGTAATGTCCACAATCAATTAAAATCATAATCTACTTACGTTCAATGATCGATCTGTTTGGAGGGAGTAGAAATAAATCTGTATCTTTATTCCACAGTAAGAGTAATCACCGGCATACTAATTAGTGGGAATAGTGCCCGATATATAATTTTGGGTTTGATATAAAACACCGCCGTACGTTAACTGAGTTCGCTGCACGTCCCAACAAGCAATTGAAAGTGATTTTAGAAGACAATTCAGGAACAGTAGCGACCCGACCTTACTTTAATAAAAAAAAGAATCAGTCGTGATCACAAATATGTTTTATTTTACCACTGGCGACAGGCTTCAGCGGTTCAATCCCGCGTCCGGTCATCCTGTTTTAGGTTTTCCGTGCTTTCCCTAAATCGCTCCAGGCAAATGACGGGATGGTTCCTTTGAAAGGGCACGGCCGACTTCCTTCCCCGTCCTTCCCTAATCCAATGAGACCGATGACCTCGCTGTTTGGTCTCTTCCTCCAAACAACCCAACCCCAACAGGCTTCAGTCGTGGTAGACCAACTTCAGACTAATGGTTAACACCGTTGGTGACCAGCGTGGATGATGGGCAGAGCTGTTGTACAAATAGTGTTCGATAAGTAATGAAACACTTTTTTCTCGGCCAATTTCGGTTAAAAAAGTTCGCAATTTGTTGTGGGACATTGTGGAGTATTGCTCCATCAACCGCTGTAGTTTCATGAAGTTCCGATAGGTGGTGACGCTATACATTGCCTCCAAAGTGGCGTCTGTAATGGAGATGCGTTCCAAGCCGACAGCTGTCAATGAGTTTCTTTTGGCGGAAAACCAGAGCATCGCAGATTTTCACAGGCGCTTTCACAGTGTATGCGGAGACCTGGTAGTGAACAAAAGCACGGTGAGTTGTTGGACGAGGCGTCTGTCATCATCGCTGCAAGGTCGCGCAAACGTGTCGATCTCTCGAGTGCCGGGCGGCTTGACAGCTGTGACTCCTGCAATGTAGGAACGTGCTGACACTCATTTGAGGACATCGGTGGATAACAATCAAACACCTCACTGCGAAACTGGATGATGGGGAGGTTACTGATGCAGCAAGAAATTGGTTTCCGACGTCGACCAGTAGAGTGGTAACTCCGAGCATAAAGGCCCTCCCAGCAAGGTAGCGTAAGGCCGTCGCGTTAAACAGAGATTACGTTGAAAGAAAAAAGGTTTTTGTAGACAAAAGAGTCGGGAATAACGTGGTGTGCTGGAATCCTGAATAAAGCCAACATGCTTTCATAAAAACTTGTGTTGCATACTCATTGAACAATCCTCGTATATAGCGAGAGGCACTAATCGTCAACCACTCAGCAAGCCCCTGCAGCTGCCGAGACGTACATCCCGGCATACGCAGCAGCTCTGCTCATCGTCTTCGCGGGTCACCAATGGCGTCACCCACTGGCCTGAGGGTGGTCTAATAAAACTGAAGCTGGCCACCTATAAAGAAATAAAACGTCATTGCGATCATGACTGATGTTTTCATTAAAAGTTCAAAAGAGGGTAACGTGAATTTTATACTGTGTCAGTGTACTATACTCGCAATACGTCCAGTACTTGTGCGCCTCGCCGCGCGGAGTGGTCGAGCGATTTGAGGCGCTGTGTCACGGAGTGCACGGACCCTCCCGCAGGACGTTCGAGTCCTCCCTATGGGCATGGGTGTGTGTGTGTTCTTCGCGTAAGTTAGTTTAAGTAGTGTGAAAGTCTAGATCGATGACATCAGTTTGGAGCCGGTTGTTGTGGCCTAGCGGTTCTAGGGACTTAAGTCGGGAACCGCGCTGCTGCAGTCGCAGGTTCGAATCCTGCCTCGGGCATGGATGTGTGTGATGTCCTTAGGTTAGTTAGGGACTGATGACCTCCATGTTAAGTCCCATGGTGCTTAGAGCCATTTGAAGCATTATCAGTTTGGTCCCTTAGAAATTCACATACATCTGAACATGTGCGCCTCTTCCAGGACGTACTAGAGTTACCGGAGCTCAGTAGAGAGTTGCATATTCCCAGAAATCGTTTATCTATCAGTACATAAATATTCAATTTGTTTTGTCAGTACATTTAATTATAAACTGTTTACTGCTGCAAAAATTATCCTTGTGTATACTTCTAGATATTCTTATCTTTACAGATGGAAATGTGCACTGTGTCATTAATCACTGAGCGTAGCTTTACTGTATCGTTCAGGTCGATGTAGGCTGAGCTCGTTCGTCGTTGGTTGACTGACTGATTATTTAGCTATAACTCAAAAAATTCGATCAGTCTTTACGTAAAACTCACGGAATCTGTTCCTGTGCGGTAATAGAGCTCAATGTCCATTGGATTTTGTAGGTCAAGTAATTACGTATAGAACGACTATAATTCTTGGCCGTGTTTGGTACACGTTCTCCCCGAATTTCCAATACACATCTGTCCGCTTAGTTTAATACCAGCACAGCCGGCCGGGGTGGACGAACGGTTCTAGGCGCTACAGTCTGGAACCACGAGCCCGCTGCAGGTTACTTAGGTTTAAGTAGTTCTAAGTTCTAGGGGACTGATGGGACTTAGAAGTTAAGTCCCATAGTGCTAAGAGCCATTTGAACCATTTGAATACCAGTACACGAACTTCGTAAGTAGTGGTCACTGAAATTAAACTCAAAGGACGTACCTTTTATTTCTTTAAATAAACTTCGTTACATTGTCTTAGTTGCTTAAAATTTAAATCTTCCTTTTACAATCGTAACCTACACTTCTTTCTGTATATAACATCAAAATCTTAGTAACTGAAACTTACAACATGTCTGCCATTAAGAGTACAAGAGTCTTTTTCCGCATTTGTATAATACACCCGTCTCCTCTGACGTCTCAAACAGAAGAAGTTTATTATCTTTGTTCATTCCGTAACGTAATATACATGCAAGTGACACCGATTATTAGCGTTCGCGCTCGCAGCAGAATACAACCGTCTTTTTACAAAATTTTATCGCAAGACAACACTTTCGGTTAGTGACCTGTCTTTTCTTCTGCCACGTGGTGCACACTACCTTTCACACGCAGTCTCTTGACATACCACATAGTGTAGGGAATCTATAAATTCAGTTGAGTTGAATATCATGTATTTTTATCAAAACATGAATAGTAAATCCTACGTGACTGTAAAGAAGAACAATATCGTGGATACGTTATCCCAGTGACAAGACAGCTACTCCTTAGGCAGAAGTGGTAATTACCTATACCAATAAATACCTTGAGGCGTAGCGCCGTATACCGGTCCTGCCTTGGAGACGGTTAAGTAGGAGATGTGTCTCAGAGCTGGATAGTGACAGATGGTGACGTGATACTGGAGGCGCACGTAGTTTATATATAGGCCGATAGAGGACAGTATTGGATAGAGGAGTGTGATAGTTGTGCCACTAGAGTACACTAAAGTAATAGAATGTTTTTCATAAATTATTCTAGTATTTTCATAAAGTGTTATGTCTTTTTGTGTATGTAAAATTTGTTTTAGCGGTATGAATGATGCGTGAGTGTGGTTTAAGGTTAATATGAAGACAATTGTTTAACGAGTTACGTAGTGGGATTTAGTGTGGGAACATTTCGAAGAAGTATGGATGTGGGCAAAGGGGATTTTTGTAGAATAGATTTGTAAAGTAAGTTTATGATAAAGGGAAATTAATTCAGGTATCAATAACAATAGTAAATAATTTTATGCATAAACAAAACTTCAGCATATTAGATAATTACGTCGGTAAAAAGTGCAGTCGTTAGGTTTACTATTGTGCGATTGGTTATTCATGAAAAGCGCGGACTGACGCTGGAGAATGTTGCTTTGCTATTGGCTGTTGAATAAACTGACCAATGGGAAAGCAATATTCTTCGTGCGCCTTTATCTGCTGATGGAGAAGACTTAAAGTATTCTAGAGAGGACTCGGAGCCTAGCCATGACACAGTTCGGACGTGTGTAGTAGTAGTTTCGATGGAAATGATAAGTTGCCGGATCTAGTAGTGTTTCATACATCAAAAGTGTTGTAAAGTGACGGCATAATTATTCCGATGGGTGTGTAGAAATTTCTGAATTTTAAGTGAGTTTTTTGACGAGAAAAGACAAATTCCGGGGGGCGTATTGAGCAGGTCGGTGGCTAAAAACTGTGACTGCATTAGGTACCGACAGACTTAATATATGTCGAGCATTCTCAATCAAAAACAATCCGTATTTTTGTAGCTATTACGTTTTCGGGAAATGCAACACCATAAACTTGCTGAAGTGAGTGAAAGGTATTGTGAGTGACTGTGTTAAGACTAGCAAGGGCTTGGCAGTGATACTTGTTCACCTAAGTTTCACAATATATTAATTAAGGACAAAATTTCCGACCTTTCATTTCGTGCGAGAACTTTCTCCCGAAACGTAGATTAGTAAATTTAATTGCAACCAGGTTCACGTCGAAGTACAGTAAGTTTCGCTCGGCTTCCCTACTGATGAGCCGGCCGGTGTGGCAGAGCGGTTCTAGGCGCTTCAGTCTGGAACCGCGCGACCGCTACGGTCGCAGGTTCGAATCCTGCCTCGGGCATGGATGTATGTGATGTCCTTAGGTTAGTTAGGTTTAAGTAGTTCTAAGTTCTACGGGACTGATGACCTCAGATATTAGGTCCCATAGTGCTCAGAGCCATTTTTTTCCCTGCTGATGATCTGCTGAGACACTGTTTACAGGTAGGTGCAGGTTCGTCGTAAAGGGACGGAAGGAACCGCGCCGCCGCAACCTGTATATTGAAGTGTAGTGACGTCACCTCGTTATGGAGAATATAGGCTTAATTCAGATGTGTACCGTTTTTTGTAGATTCAACTCAACGCAAAAATTTGCATTGTTTCTGAAGTCTACTGCATGAAAAAATAAAAGCGATGGTTGTATTTATTTTGAACTGGACGTTCGAGTATTTTCCGAAGAGAAGCCAGTGGCCGGCAGGGAAGAACCAGTGTAGCAGCACCGAACCTCACGGCACGCGTAAATGCACGTCCGAGTTGATTGCTCGGGGCCCCTCCGGGGCAGAACTGTGCCGGCAGGGTTTTGGGGTTTGGGAAAGCGAGCGGACGTCCGGCCCGGCCGGCGTGGCTTGCGGCGCGGCGGTTATCGCGAGGCGGCTGCCGTTACCGTGCCGCAGGGCGCCTAACAAGTGCCCACCAGCCGTTTATTAAATCAGGAGGCGGACGGCACAGCGGCCGGCAGTGCCGTGCCGTGCGGACCGTTAGCTGCTCCGAGGGCTGCCGCTATTTTAATGCTCCCGAGGGGCGCAGCGGCGGAAGGGACTACGGTTTTCCGCCATCACTACGTTTCTCATGTTGGCACCAAAGTCCACCGACCTTGATCTTGCTGTTCGTTGCCACCGCTTTTCTACCTATACGCGCTTCCCGCAGAAAAGAAAGCAACCTAAGCACACTTTGCTCAACGAACAGCCTCGATTCTTTCTATACGACGGCTAAGGAAGCACTCTTGGAATGAGTAATCATCCACTCAGCTCATCAGAAGAACCTAACCCATGATTTTAAGATCCAGCATATTTTTTAAGTGAGGAATTGTGACAGATATACACTTCACAACAAAATTACAATACTGGCCATTAAAATTGCTACACCAAGAAGAAATGCAGATGATAAACAGGTATTCATTGGACAAATATATTATACTAGAACTGACATGTGATTACATATTGACGCAATTTGGGTGCATAGATCCTGAGAAATCAATACCAAGAACAACCATCTCTGGCCGTAATAACGGCCTTGATACACCCGGGCGTTGAGTCAAACAGAGCTTGGATGGCGTGTACAGGTACAGCTGCACCACGCAGCTTCAACACGATACCACAGTTCATCAAGAGTAGTGACTGGCGTATTGTGACGAACCAGTTGCTCGGCCACCATTGACCAGACGTTTTCAACTGGTGAGAGATCTGGAGAATGTGCGGGCCAGGGCAGCAGTCGAACATTTTCTGTATCCAGAAAGGCCCGTACAGGACCTGCAACATGCGGTCGTGCATTATCCTGCTGAAATGGAGGGTTTCGCAGGGATCGAATGAAGGGTAGAGCCACGGGTCGTAAAACATCTCAAATGTGACGTCCAATGTTCAAAGTGCCGTCAATGCGAACAAGAGGAGACCGAGACGTGTAATCAATGGCACCCGATACCATCACGCCGGGTGATACGCCAGTATGGTAATGACGAATACACGCTTCCAATGTTCGTTCACCGCGATGTCGCCAAACACGGATGCGACCATCATGATCCTGCAAACAGAACCTGGATTCATCTGAAAAATGACGTTTTGCCTTTCGTGCACCCAGGTTCGTCATTGAGTACACCATCGCAGGCGCTCGTGTCTGTGATGCAGCGTCAGGGGTAACAGCAGCCATGGTCTCCGAGCTGAAAGGCCATGCTGCTGCAAATGTCGTCGAACTCTTCGTCCCGATGGTTGTTGCCTTGTAAACGTCCCCATCTGTGACTCAGGTATCGAGACGTGGCTGCACGATCCGTTACACCCATGCGGATAAGATGCCTGTCATCTCGACTGCTAGTGATACGAGGCCGTTGGGATCCCGCACGACGTTCCGTATTACCCTCCTGAACCCACCGAGTCCATATTCTGCTAACAGTCATTGGATCTCGACCAACGCCAGCAGCAATGTAGCGAAACGATAAACCGCAATCGAGGTAGGCTACAATCCGACCTTTATCAAAGTCAGAAACGTGATGGTATGCATTTCTTCTCCTTACATGAGGCATCACAACAACGTTTCACCAGGCAACGCCGATCAACTGCTGTTTGTGTATGAGAAATCGGCTGGAAACTTTCCTCATGTCAGCACGTTGTAGGTGTCGCCACCGGCGCCAACCTTGTGTGAATGCTCTGAGAAGCTAAACATTTGAATATCACAGCATCTTCTTCCTGTCGGTTAAATTTCGCGTCTGTAGCATGTCATCTTCGTGGTGCAGCAATTTTAATGGCCGGTAGTGTAAAAGATCACCCTACAAAATCCTGTTATTACCTCCCATTGTGACGCAGAAGTTTGAAATCTGGCTCAAAGGTGTTCTATAACCTCCCGCTGTAATAATTGTTCCACGCCGTCACCCATCGATAGTGGCATGAAGGGGCAATGACCTCTCTTCGGGCTGTAAAACACCAGAGGTTCTCTGGCGCGGTGGTCGGCCGCGAGTGAAGGAGTTGTTGACTGGAAAGAGGCGAGCTGGGGGTGGGGGGGGGGGGGGGGGAGGGGAGAGTCGCGAGACCTGAGTGGTCGGCCACGAGAATTGTGGTGTGCTCGGTGCCCTGCTCAAGCACTGTGATTTCAGAAGTGTTTGATCGGAAAACGTGGTAACTGCATTTGTGGCGAAGTAAGAAGAAGCCGACGTTTCAATCTAGGTACAATTGTACTGTGCGTTTGCTGACAGGTTACTGAAGAAGCCTCTTTGGACTGACACCGGTGTCGTCACGGTATGTCTCTTGTGAAATACTGAGTAATATTGTGATTTAGGAACAAGGTGCTGAATTTAATAGGGGACAGTTACGTGTCAACGACATATTAAAAAGGAACACTAAGGGGATCCGTATAAAACGCAGGAGAAGTAGACTGGTGTTTCAGTAATACTTTTGTAGCAGTTTGATGCAACTGACCTCGTTACTGCTGCTTGCATATTATTTGTGAAGCTGATCAAAGGGCATTGTTACCAGTATGCAGCATACGCCTGTTGCAGGTTAATGAAACTGTGTCTAAGTCCTATGTAAAGGGAGATGATAATATATTAGTAACGGTGGACTGGAATTCAGTTGTACGGGAAGAACTGGAAGAAAGGCTTATGCGAGAATGTGGGCTTGGTGTTAGGACTGAGGCAGGAGAAAGACTCAGTTCTGCAATAACTATCAGTTGGTAATAGTGAATCACAAGGGCAGGAGGTGTACTTGGAAAAGCCTGGGAGATATGGGAAAATTTCAGTTAGATTACATCATGGTCAGATAGTGATTCCGAAATGAGATATTGGATTGTAAAGACTAGCCAGGAGCAGATATAGACTCAGATCACAATTAGTAGTGATGAAGAATAGGCTGAAGTTTAAGAGATGGTTCATATGGCTCTGAGCACTATGGGACTTCTGAGGTCATCAGTCCCCTGGAACTTAGAACTACTTAAAGCCAACTAACCTAAGGACACTACACACCCATGCCCGAGGCAGGGTTCGAACCTGTGACCGTAGCGGTCGAGCGGTTCCAGACTGAAGCACCTAGAACCGCTCGGCCACACCGGCCTGATGTTTAAGAGATCAGTCAGGAAGAATCAATACCCAAAGAAGTGCCACACAGAAGGAATGACGAGATGTGCCTGAAGTTCTCTAAGACTATAGATACAGCAATAAGGAACAACTCAGTAGGCAGTACAGTTGTGAAGGAATGAACATCTCTGTAAAGGGCAATCGCAGAAGTTGGAAAGGAAAACATAAGTACAAAGAAGGTAACTGCGAAGAAACCGAGGGTAACAGAAGAAATACTTCAGTTGATCGACGAAAGGAGGAAGTGGAAATAAGGAATCCAGGGTGGGGGTTCTGCTTTCTTTTCTTTCATTTTCCTTTTTTTCCTAACTGCAAAACCATTAACACTGAAAGAGTTTTTTGACACAGATCACACATTATCGGACATCAGTTACAAGAGCGACTGCTTTCTCAGTTAAAAACTAACAGTTAAATGACTGAATGCCCGTCATTACTTTTTGGAGTTTAGAAAGGCGAAGATAATATCTTTTCTGAAACCTGGCAAACCCAGAAACATGGTAGAAAGATATCGCCCCATTGCCCTACTTAGCTGCTGCTACAAGCTTTTTGAAAGGGTAGTATATAACAGAATAAGCAGCGCTATCCTAGAGAACGTTCCAGTTGATCAGGCAGGCATCAGACCAGGGCGTAGCTGCTGCGACCAAGTACTGTCTCCCACATCTTTCATAGTCAGGATACCAAATGAAGCAAAAAACATCTGTGGCGTTTGTTGATCGAACTGCCAACTTCGACACTGTGTGAAGGGAAGGCTTATCTACAAATTTCTCCGCATCATACCCTGCAGAACAATGACTCGACTGATTAACAGCATGCTAAGCGATCCGAAGTTCCAGGTAATCACTGGAAGCAACATAAGAAAGGAGAGGAAGCTGAACAACGGATTGCCTCAAGGATCAGTTCTCTCACCATTACTGTTCAACCTATATCTATCTGATCTACGTGACACTTCATCCAGGAAATACTGCTATGCCGATGACCTGGCTCTAGCAGTAAAACACCAGGAAATGAAGACAACAGAAGAGATTCTAACCAATGACCTGTTTGCTTTAGATAATTACTTCAAAATCTGGAGACTCCAACCCAGTGTGAGTAAAACAGAAGCGTGTTGCTTCCATCTAAACAGTCGGTTGGTGAACATAAAATGGAAGTAATTTTCTGAGGCAGAATTCTTCGTCATAATTGGAATCCAAAATATCTTGGTGTCATTCTGGATCGTACACTATGCTTCAAACAACACCTTCTTAACTTAGCTCAAAAGTTTAGAACTCGAAACAACATCCTCCATAAGCTACGCAGAACTACCTGGGGATCTTTAGCAACCACCCTGCGATCTTCAGCTCTGGGCTTGGTGTACGCAAGTGCTGAGTATTGTGCACCTGTTTGGACGAACAGTCATCATATAAGGCTAGTTGATACCCGGCTGAATACGACAATGCGCATAATATCTGGCGCAATCAGATCTACTCCAGTTTACTGGCTTCCACTGTTAACCGGTATAACGCCTCCTGGTCTACGCAATGTACTGCCCTTATGAGAGAATTCCACGAGATCTCCAGGAATTCTAACCTACCCGTGCGTAGCGACCTGCCACTTTTAAATCGTAAGAGACTGAAATCATGCCATCCAACTCTGTGCGATGCTGCTGAAATGGTTCTTAAGGATTTCAGACCTCTTGAAGAATGGAAACGTCGCTTGGAAGCAGTAACAGATGTGCACCTGCATAACATCTTCTCAGGTGCTAAACATCCAAGAGGATTCGACCTACCACGCAAAACCTGGACTACTCTCAACAGAATCCGTATCGGGCATGGCCGATGCAGGATGCTCTCTTTAAGTGGAAGAAGCTGCCTGATCCAGCCTGTGACTGCGGGGCTCCATACCAGACTGTTCACCTCATTGTCAGTGAATGCAGGATTCGAGCCTATTACGGCGCCAAAGAGGACTTTCTGCTAGCAACTCCAGATGCAGTGAACTGGATTGATGGACTGGATTTTCAGTTGCAAAGACAAACTTAAGTTTCTTGTGTGTCAATATGTACATATGTATATGTAATTTAATTTCATGATATGTCTGTATTAGCCATACGCTAAATAAATAATAAGAAATTACTTTTACATCCGTGGTACATTACACGTGATACTGATGCAGTGCGCAATACTGGGATGTGGTAGGCAATTGACTGGTCCAACGCCGCTGTGCCCGTTTAGCGCCTCCATTGCGCTCGCCGGCGAGTTTCTCTCACCGTCTCAGACGCACACCGTTCCGCTGTGCCGCACTGTTGGTTGTTCACAGTGTACAAGGTCACACGTCTAACGACAGAATTTTGTCCTCTCCTTGCGTTCCCGAGACAAAGCCGAAATCTCGCCTCAACAGACCACTGGATTGCCTTGTGCCCCTCTATAGACACTTGGCTTGCAAATATGACGATCATTCATATTTCGTCTTTTAATTGGCGAAGACGGTGTTTCATATAAGCCTACCAAAAATTGTGCACTCTGCGTGTAGCCAAAACTTACAAGTTGCTCAACATAACGAATCTTTTCGTGTAGTTTCCAGGTATAGTTCTTCGTATTCCTTACACAATCTTCTTTGAGTCTTTTGTGTCGTCATTCAGGTCATCCGGACCCGAAACGTTGTTCTCAAAATCTAATCTCCTTCTGCCAATCTGAGCTTTAGGTATGACAGCTTTCTTTTTTTCTTTTTCAACATTTTCAGCCAACCCCTTGTTTAGCTGTTCTCTGTTTTCTTTGGAAGATAGTAAAACTGCATCTTTCTCTTTTCCTTACGTTCATTTTCCTTCACGGAATTTTAGGATGGATGCTACATCAGCAATAATATTTGAAATATCAGCAATTCACATGAAGTGTTGAGTGCTACTGACAAGGGATTTCAGATCCATTCCGTATTTCTGGATTTCCGGAAGGCTTTTGACACTGTACCACACAGGTGGCTCGTAGTGAAATTGCGTGCTTGTGGAATATCGTCTCAGTTATGTGACTGGATTTGTGATTTCCAGTCAGAGATGTACAGTTCGTAGTAATTGACGGAAAGTCATCGAGTAAAACAGAAGTGATTTCTGGCGTTCCCCAAGGTAGTGTTATAGGCCCTTTGCTGTTCCTTATCTATATAAACGATTTGGCACACAATCTGAGCAGTCGCCTTCGGTAGTTTGCAGATTACGCTGCCGTTTATCGACTAATAAAGTCATCAGAAGATCAAAACAAACTGTAAAACGATTTAGAAGAAATATCGGAATGGTGAGAAAAGTGGCAGTTGGCCCTAAATAACGAAAAGTGTGTAGTCATCCACATGAGTGCTAAAAGGAACTCGTTAAACTTCGGTTACACGATAAATCAGTTTAATCTAAAAGCCATAAATTCAACTAAATACCTAGGTATTACAATTACGAACAACTTAAATTGGAAAGAACACACAGAAAATATTATGGGGAAGGCTAACCAAAGACTGCGTTTTATTGGCAGGACACTTATAAAATGTAACAGACCTACTAAGGAGACTGCTTACACTACGCTTGTCCGTCCTCTTTTAGAATACTGCTGCGCGGTGTGGGATCCTTACGAGATAACCGGCCGATGTGGCCGAGTGGTTCTAGGCGCTTCAGTCTGGAACCGCGCGACCACTACGGTCGCAGGTTCGAATCCTGCCTCGGGCATGGATGTGTGTGATGTCCTTAGGTTAGCTAGGTTTAAGTAGTTCTAAGTTCTAGGGGACTGATGACATCTGATGTTAAGTCCCTTAGTGCTCAGAGCCATTTGAACCATCTTACCAGATAGGACTGACGGAGTACATCGAAAAATGTCAAATAAAGGCAGCATGTTTTGAATTATCGCGAAATATGTGAGAGAGTGTCACAGAAATGATACAGGATTTGCGCTGGAAATCATTAAAAGAAAGGCGTTTTTCGTTGCGACGGAGTATTCTCACGAAATTCCAATCACCAACTTTCTCCTCCGACCGCGAAAATATTTTGTTGACACCGACCTACATACGGAGGAACAATCACCACGATAAAATATGGGAAATAAGAGCTCGTACGGAAAGACATAGGTCTTCATTCTTTCCGCGCGCTATACGAGATTGGAATAATAGAGAATTGTGAAGATAGTTCGATGAACCCTCTGTCAGGCACTTTAATGTGATTTGCAGAGTATCCATGTAGATGTAGATGTAGATGAAGAAACTCTGAAGGTGTCCCCTCGAGTTCAGGGCCAATACTGTCTTTACTACAACCGGATTGTTGTTCGATATCAGGGAATTTTGAGGCGCAATTGAGATTGTACGGATTTGCCTTCAGGATTGGACGCCATGTTATCCGAAATTGGTAATTAGTCTGGAAGATTTTTTTTTCAGAGGGAAAATGCCCGTCGATTTGAAGCCACTAGCGCAATTTCCTACAAAAGCTACTTCCTCCTAAGGCTCACAAACTAAGAGGCCGACCTGGTACTTTGTCAAATTTCGGCCAACTTGCCGATAAACCCAGGTGTTACTGGAGGTTTTGAAATAAGCTTTCAAAGGGCCGAAGAAAGATTTGTCAAGCGATTGCAATGCATATGTTTTGTGGGGAGGTACTCAAAGTAAACGAACATTTTTAGCTTCAGCAAATTCAAGAAAGGCGATGGAAGTAGCGTGGGAGCAGAGTCCATCGAGGATCAAAATATTTGTACCTGGAGCTCTCCGGGGCATAAATAGTTCCTTAAACCACTTGCAAAATGTATCACTTCTACCTAGGGTAGATCAGGGAGAGGCGTCGCATGTGGTGTAGACTGTGCGCCTCTAGTAGTTTCGGCAAACGCAGGGTGTGCGCGTATCGGCACTGCAGTTGCTCAGTGGATGCCAGTCCATAATAAAAGTGTTCACGTTTCTGTCGAGTAAGTTTTCCCTAAGCCCTTGGGAAATGACTGAGTAGTGTATGCTCAATAGACAAATATTTCCAAATGTTTGAGTAGTTGTGTTAACAGTATGTTCTATCGGACGGGTTTTGGTTCTAGTACGGCCATCTTGGCTTCCAAGCTCATGATTTTATAAGGTTCCGTGTCTCTCCCATACAGATCGGGATACATGCCACAGTAAAATCCGGTAGATACGGGACAAATTATTTCGTCAGAGATACTTGTAGCACAAATAAAATAAGAGTTTTAAATAACTGAAAATATTCCTGTTTCGTTTGTATTTTCGTTCGAAACCCAGTCCCATGAAGCACAGGGCAAAATATTATTCGATATTCTGGAATATACAGTGCGAAATGAAATTCGCGCACTTGGGCTTCGCAGCGCGACTAGTCACATTCCAGCGATAAAAATTGTCTCTCTCAAAATTTCGTCCGGCGAGTAAATCTGCCAGAAAGAGGACGTTAAAGAGTGTCAATCTGGCAACACACTAACCAAATGTATGGTGACTACCTCTGTTAGCACACATTAGTTGTGCTGCACAGTTGGTGCTGTGGATAGAATTTTTGGTTAGCATGCAGAAGGTCAATGGTACGAGCCTGGTTTGAGGCATAGGTATTTTTGTTTGGTAAATGTACTCCAGGTGGTACGGTATCTGGCATCCTAATCGTCAACAGCGATTGCAACAGGTCCTCTAGAAAACATTTGCACTGAGATACTACACTAATAGAAATGGAAGATTGGTCAGCTTTGAAAGAGGCCCTTTCCACGACGTGGGCGTGAATTTATGTGCATCTACTAACTGCGAAACCTGTTTTCTTTGTACCTTCCTCCAATGGTCGCATAGATTAGTACCAACTATTATTCTTGCCTCGTTCAGGTCCATTACATTTCGTTAGGGCCTTACGTTACCAGTAGGACAAACAACGTGCTTTGTGAGTAATGTCCAAACTCGGTTACTATTTGTATGTGTTATCACCATGGTCCTACTAATCATGCCTTTCAACATCGAGTCTGGTAACCGAATGCTGTTTGGTACATATCTCAATGCATTAATGCTGTTATTGTTGCTATTATTCTATCGATGGGATTGTGGAAATATCACGTCTATTACCGTTACGGGAAACAGTGTAATTCGAAACCGAACATTTAACAATTAGAGGTATCGGGATGAATCATGCAGAACAGCATCTTTCAGGGGTAATGTACGCTGATGGAACAGCGCGCGGGACTGACGGCGTGTTTATACTGTATGGGCTGTCCATCAGACAGGGATTGGTTGCGAGTGCGGTAACGCGCCCGTAACAGACTCTAATGTACGTGTGTACACGTATCGAATTTTCTCACTGTAAACCTCTAAACCAGTGTGGCAGACGTGTGGCATACACAAACGATGAATATGTTGATATGCTTCTGGTCCTTGGTGCATCTGATAACTGGGCTGGTGTTCCCACTCGTGAATATGCTGCCAGATATCCTCGTCGACGCCATCCAGATAAAAATGTGTTTCATCTGGAGCTGCGTTTTCAGGAGTCAGGTTCTCTCCTACCACCATCGCGTGACAGAGGTCGTCCACGGACTTGCCGTACTCCAGCTACTGAGGAAGCTATTCTGGAGGTCATACGCTAAGAACCTCAGTGAAGTATACGTACCAAGGCACCTGCGTGTCTCGCAACGCACGGTCGTACTGCTCGAGCATGGGCTGCAGCCCTCTCATTATACTTTCATGCAACACCTGCATCCTGCAGATCGCCATCAGCGGATACAATTCTGTGAATGGTTCCAACAACAGGAAGCTTCATGAACACCATAATATGGTCCAATGAAGCAGCATTCATTCGTGAGGGTGTCTTCAATATGCACAATGCTCACCATTCCACCATTGGTGTGTGGTTAACGCACACGTCACCCACGACCGTGGATATCAAGTTCGCTTTTGTATCAACGTCTGGGCCAAAATACTGGTCGACAGGTGTTTTGGGTCTCCTACATCTTGCCTGACTAGTTGACTTCACGAATATATCATGCATTCCTCTAAAACTATCTGCCTAATGCGATGGAAGATGTTCCACTACATGTTCGCCAGAGGATATAGTTCCAATATGAGGGCGCACCTCCAAACTCTGGAATTAATGTGCGACAGTATTTGGACAGAACATTTCCGAGGAAATGACTCGGACGTGGAGGGCCAGTTGTATGGCCACCGCGTTCACCTGACCTAATTCTCCTGTATTTCTTCCTGTGGGGACACCTGAAGGATCACGTGTACTCTACGAGTATTCCGCCGACAATTGTGGAAGAATTGGTAGCGCGTGTTCGTGCTGCTCTTGTTACTGTGGACGCAGCTTTGCTGCGAAGGGTCCAGAGCTGTATGATCCAGAGGTGTTTGAGAATGTTTGGATGTACAAGAAAGTCGCTTTGAGCATCTGTTGTTCAAAGGACAACGTATTCTGTTGTGAAGGTCATGCGGTATTTAATATGGACATTGTTACTGTCACTGGTTGCTAATGCCCGACATCTGAGCACTCATACTACAAGTAGTATTAATGACAAGTAGATGTTATATTATTGTACTGTGCTATCGTCTTTAGCATCTCGACATTAATATTGTTTTTGTAGTTATTCTGTCCTCTGACAGGCCATTTGTTTCAACTCTAGTTCTTATTTTTCTAACCACGTATTTGTTATGTTCAGCGTTACAAATTGTTGTAAATTTAGAATACATGTGACCTAAGAAACGGTATATATTACAGTATGAAAATAAAAAAATGGGTCCTACCCTAGGATCGAACCCTCGCCCTCCTCCATGGTTCAAAATGGTTCAAATGGCTCTGAGCACTATTGGACTTAACATCTGAGGTCATCAGTCCCCTAGAACTTAGAACTACTTAAACCTAGCTAACCTAAGGACGTCACACACATCCATGCCCGAGGCAGGATTCGAACCCGAAACTAACCTCTGCATCAAGTGTACAGTACAACTATTACGTGCCAACAGAGGTAGTTACAATAATGTGATTACAGTGTTGCCAGATTGTCACTCTTTAACGTACTTTTTCTGCCGGATGTACTTGCCGGACGAACTTTTGTGAGAGATTTTTTTATCACTGGCATGGGAGGAGTCGCTCTGCGAAGCCCGAGTGCACGAATTTCGCTTCACTCTGTGTATATTAGGAAATTTATTAAAATTTATTCACCGGTTTCTAACAAAATTATACTTATTATGCTTATTGTACCAATAAAATTATGATTTTAATTTTTAGAGTAAAGCACCACCTCAAACTCATAATTATATGCAGTTCATTTTAGGCTTAATAAAAATGACTACCATTTACAAACGAAAACTGGGAAACCAACTTCGTGGACTTTGGGACCCAGAAAGACCGAAGGAGGCTATTGAGAGAGTATATTTCCAGCAGGTCGAAACTTACCATGGGATAACAGCTACGACACTACAACGAAGGATGGGCCAACGTTAACTTGTGCTGCTGCTGTGAAATAATGTTGAACCTTACATAAATTATAATGATTTTACAAAGTTAAATAGAGCATCGCGATGGTTAATACCGTAGTCCCAAGGTGAATATTCGTGCGATAAAACCACTGAGCACTAAACTTTTTTGCAGGTTTCAGGTAGCCTCAGACCTGAGAACTAAGAAAAATTAAGACACTATTTGTAAATTAGTCAATGTTATCGCAGGATTTTGTTCAATAAAAGTATTTTTCTCGCTCATTTATTAAGAGCTCAGCTAAAGTACTTAAAAAACTGCTGCCTGCTGCGAGTCCATCATTTTGATAAAAAATCCTATCGTTAAACTTAAAATAATTAAATGACAAAACAAGCTCTAAAATTTCCAAGAAAGTAAGCGATACACTGGATATTATAAGGAAGAACTTGCGAATATACAAGAAGATTAGCCAAGGGGAAATAGTAGAATTCTTGGAAATTTTTAGAACTTGTGTTATTTATTTTATATGTTGTTGTTGTTGTTGTTGTGGTCTTCAGTTCGAAGACTGGTTTGATGCAGCTCTCCATGCTACTCTATCCTGTGCAAGCTTCTTCATCTCCCAGTACCTACTGCAACCTACATCCTTCTGAATCTGCTTAGTGTATTCATCTCTTGGTCTCCCTCTACGATTTTTACCCTCCACGCTGCCCTCCAATACTAAATTGGTGATCCCTTGATGCCTCAGAACATGTCCTACCAGCCGATCCCTTCTTCTGGTCAAGTTGTGCCACAAACTTATCTTCTCCCCAATCCTATTCAATACTTCGTCATTAGTTATGTGATCTACCCATCTAATGTTCAGCATTCTTCTGTAGCACCACATTTCGAAAGCTTCTATTCTCTTCTTTTCCAAACTATTTATCGTCCATGTTTCACTTCCATACATGGCTACACTCCAAACAAATACTTTCAGAAATGACTTCCTGACACTTAAATCTACTGGATGTTAATAAATTTCTCTTCTTCAGAAACGCTTTCCTTGCCATTGCCAGTCTACATTTTATATCCTCTCTACTTCGACCATCATCAGTTATTTTGCTCCCCAAATAGCAAAACTCCTTTACTACTTTATGTGTCTCATTTCCTAATCTAATTCCCTCAGCATCACCCGACTTAATTCGACTACATTCCATTGTCCTCGTTTTGCTTTTGTTGATGTTCATCTTATATCCTCCTTTCAAGACACAGTCCATTCCGTTCAACTGCTCTTCCAAGTCCTTTGCTGTCTCTGATAGAATTACAATGTCATCGGCGAACCTCAAAGCTTCTATTTCTTCTCCATGGATTTTATTACCTACTCCGAATTTTTCTTTTGTTTCCTTCACTGCTTGCTCAATATACAGATTGAATAACATCGGGGAGAGCCTACAACCCTGTCTCACTTCCTTGCCAACCACTGCTTTCCTTTCATGTCCCTCGACTCTTATAACTGCCATCTGGTTTCTGTACAAATTGTAAATAGCCTTTCACTCCCTGTATTTTACCCCTGCCACCTTCAGAATTTGAAAGAGAGTATTCCAGTCAACATTGTCAAAAGCTTTCTCTAAGTCTACAAATGCTAGAAATGTAGGTTTGCCCTTCCTTAATCTAGCTTCTAAGATAAGTCGTAGGGACAGTATTGCCTCACGTATTCCAACATTTCTACGGAATCCAAACTGATCTTCCCCAAATTTGGCTTCTACTAGTTTTTCCATTCGTCTGCGAAGAACTCGCGTTAGTATTTTGCAGCTGTGACTTATTAAACTGATAGTTCGGTAATTTTCACATCTGTCAACACCTGCTTTCTTTGGGATTGGAATTATTATATTCTTCTTGAAGTCTGAGGGTATTTCGCCTGTTTCATACATCTTGCTCACCAGATGGTAGAGATTTGTCAGGACTAGCTCTCCCAAGGCTGTCAGCAGTTCTAATGGAGTGTTGTCTACTCCGGGGGCCTTGTTTCGACTCAGGTCTTTCAGTGCTCTGTCAAACTCTTCACGCAGTATCATATCTCCCATTTCATCTTCATCTACATCCTCTTCCATTTCCATAATATTGTCCTCAAGTACATCGCCCTTGTATAGACCCTCTATATACTCCTTCCACCTTTCTGCTTTCCCTTCTTTGCTTAGAAGTGGGTTTCCATCTGAGCTCTTGTTGTTCATACAAGTGGTTCTCTTATCTACAAAGGTCTCTTTAGTTTTCCTGTAGGCAGTATCTATCTTACCCCTAGTGAGATAAGCCTACGATATCGAAAGGACGGACTCGTAATGGGCAACAGTTTGTCAGGTATTTTAACTGAGGTCTTCATGAATGAGCTAGAAAATAAGTTTCTTGAACAATATCTTGACGTATGAGAGAAAAAAGTGTATTATAGACGTTATGTAGACATCATATTACTGTATGAATGTGACGAAAGTAAAATACGCGAGACAGCAGGAAGAATGAGTGGGATGCACGAAAAAATTAAGTTGACGGTGGAACTGAAGAAGGAACAAGATTTTTGTGTCTTGGTTTAACTAAAAGAGATGGACGCATAAGATAAGCATATTTAGGAACTCGACGGCTGATGACTCGATTATAAATCCTGTAACCGTAAGAAGCATGAATAGGCGTACTTCAAAGCCACGATAAACAGGGTGGTAGAACTACCACTCACCCCTAACTACAAAGTGGAAGAATTAAATGTGATTAACGGGTGTAAGGACCGTGATAAAATGAACCTTTCTAATGAACTAAAGTCAAAATACCTGACAAGGTGGAGACAATAGATCCAAAGGGCAGAAAGTTTGTTGTTTTGTCATACAATGGTGCGTTTTCCGAAAGAATTGCACAAGCTTTCACAAAAACGAAATTAAGAAATAGATTTCAAGGGAAACGTATAAGTTGGTAATAACAGCAACAAATATTTAGACTTTGATGTCTATAAGGTCAACAGCGAAGACTGTGACAAGTTTTATATAGGTCAGACGGGAAGTAATTTCAAGACTGGTTTTAGAGCGCATACATATAGGCAAAATAAGAGCACTTTCGGTACACATCTGGATAAAGAAAAACATGCGGCAGTAAACGTAGTAGGTACATCGAAGTGATCAGAATGGCAGATTAAAACTGTAACTCGGGACCTTTGCCTTTCGCGGGCAAGTGCTCTATCAACTTTTTTTTTTTTTTTTTTTTTTTAAACCTCATTTTGTTCGTTGCATCTGCTCGGGGCGGACGTCGTAAGACATCCGTTTAAGTTCGTTGATGATCGATTAACTCAGTTTTCTTTTATTTCAGAGGGCAGCTAACCCTCTGACCGAACACGCTGAGCTACCGTGCCGGCTATCAACTGAGCTAACCAAGCACTACTCACAGCTTTACTTCTGCCAGTACCTCGCCTCCTACCTTCCAAACTTTACAGAAGCTCTTCTGCGAACCTTGCAGAATTAGCACTCCTGAAAGAAAGGATATTGTGGAGACATGGCTTAACCACAGCCTGGGGGATGTTTCCAGAAATGAGATTTTCGCTCTGCAGCGGAGTGTGCGCTGATATGAAACTTCCTGGCAGATTAAAACTGTGTACCGGATTGAGACTCGAACTCGGGACCTTTGCCTTGCTTGGCAAGTGGTAGGTAGTCTCGGTCCGGCACACAGTATTTATCTGCCAGGAAGTTTCATGGAAGTGTTGCTTAGGGTACCAAAGGCCAAATTACTGAACCTACTCGAGGAAATGGCGATTTATGTACACAGAAAACGGCAACCGGAATTATTGCTGAATGAACAAAATGAGGCCGGTCGCTGTGGCCGAGCAGTTCTTGGCGCTTCAGTCCGGAACCGCGCGACCACTATGGTCGCAGGTTCGAATCCTGCCTCGGGCATGGATGAGTGTGATGTCCTTAGGTTAGTTAGGTTTAAGTCTAAGGGACTGATGACCTCAGATGTTCACAGTGCTTAGAGCCATATGAAGAGACAACAAAATGAGTCTAACCTGAATGCTTGTTTCGATTTATTCAGAAACTTACTAATTTGAGCAGCGTCGAGCGCCGCAGAAGCTTGTCGTGCGGTCGCGTGCGCCGCCCACCAGCGGCGAGTGGACTGGGCCTTCTTCCTCAAGCTCTGCCACAGGAAAACCAGAACTTCATACAGAGAAGCCACGAGGCGGCACCATTGCGATCCAACTCCCGATGTGTTATCCACTATCGGGAGTGTAATTAGTGGTCACTGCTTTGTTAATTAACTTAAACTTACGGTTATGGTTTGTTTTCCCATGCTGGAAGGTTTCGATAGATGTGACGCAATTCTTGAACTTTTTATTCTGGTTTTACACAGTTGTGTGTTATTTACTTTGTCAGGCTAAGAGCTTACCATTATTACTATTTACATTTTTTGTGGATTTTAAGTATTGATTTAATTCCATATATTGCATGTCAGTTCATGTTTTATAAACAGACGCTCATTTTGCCACGGATTTCAATTGATAACTAAGCATACTGCAGTTCAGCCATGAAATTTACTATACCGGTTACTCATTTACTCTAGCTATAGTGTCCTCTGTTGGCCTGAGTTATTTGTATAAATAACAGATGCACTCAGGCTATCACCTGCACTTAATTTGTACCCGCATGTAAAGATTTTGACATTGACACCCACATCAGAATATTTTATGGTCTGTGTGGCTGGTGTGCATGGCTATTAATCATGTAAATATATATTTTTTTTATTTTTCTTACGTATCACCAGGCTTACTATAGATTTTAATTCAGCCAACTGAACTTGGTTACACCACTGTTTTTTGTTTGTAACAGATCTGAAGATGGCAGTAGCCGAAAACGGTAATTGTAAAATTCGTGTGATGAAGTAGGACCTTTACAAGTATAGTACCACAATGGGATCGCAGACTCATTTACAGACTTGTCTTCAGTTGATAATTGAGATATATCAAGAAAACTGGAGATGCTGGATTTTTCCCCAACCAAATATTTTTGAGAAAAATAACATATGAAATTGCAGTTGCCATAGGTTCAATAATGATAAGATGGCAGGATGTGGTTGCGTTTTAAATTTATTGCGTCGCCACCCTGAATTGTCGATTAAGATGGCTGAGGTTTTATCAATGGCCAGAGGAAAAGTGCTTACTAGAGAAGCTGCAAACAATTTCAGGAATCTCTTGAAAAAGAGATTAAGCAGCATAAACTAGGCGACAAGCCGCAGTGAGTTTTCAGTGTCGATGAAAGTTCAACACAACTACTAAATAATGTTGGCAAGGCTATTAAAAAACGGGAGAAAAGGTAGTAAATAAAATTACTTCTTCAGAAAAAGGTGAAACAGCTTGGTGGCACGTCGCTCAGTGGAAGGGAGATTTCTTCCTCCATCATTGATTTGTAAAGGAAAAAACCTAAGGCCTGAGTTTCAGGATGGGCTTCCATCAAGATGAAAAGTCTCTATAAATCAAAATTCAGAGTACCAGTTACGGAGATACTCCGTATTTCGTCACACTCTGTGACGTTGCCAACGCCTGATTCTTATTTCCTTCAGCTGTCTCTAGTGGAATTCTGTCGTCGTTCCCGTCTCTGGTGACCGCAGCCGAAACCACATGAGTTTTCTGCCGTTACGAATCATCCCTTTATATGAGACCAAACACGCGCCCTTCAGAGTGCGCCTGAAAACCCTGGTCCGAAACTGGTCTCGCACTAGCAGATCATCCTCGCGTAATGACGCGCTTACAACTGTGCTGCTCTCTCGAAGTCAGTCCTTAATTAAGACCACTTCAATTTCAAATTCTTACTCTTGTCTTTCCTCATTTATTACTACAATAAGTGTCGTTATATAGCTTATAAATAACATTTCGTCCTTGAGAGGACAGCATATTGAGGAACACTGAAAAAAAGAAAAGTAAAAGGGCTGGTTTTAAGGCTGACGTGATCAGGCTGAGGTATTCATGGGTATGGAGTCTTCGAAAGTAAATAAATGCAGCCCCTAAAATATCTAACATCGCCTCTAAACACGAGTTTTACAGGTGTGTTCTATTCATTTATGGTAATCCGATCTATTCATTTATGGTAATCCGTTTCCTTGCAATTCATTCTAAAAATAATTTCCCCGATAACTCATCAAGCGTACTAACATAGAGGATTAGATAATATAAAGGAGGGCGATATTCGGTGATACGAGGGTCTATTTGAAATTAAAGAACGTTTTGATCTGATGAGCCTCCCTCCCCTACCGCCTTGTCACAGTCCTTACTTGTAAAGGTTCGTCTTGATTGCATAAATTGCGCATTTCACAGTTATTAGTTTCAGATCTGTTACAAATAGAAAAATAGGACAGTAGCTAATTAAGTACAATCGTTTTAAGCAAAATCTACAACAGGGTTAGTGATTCATAAAAAATAAAAACGTTAACATGATTAACAACCATGCATACAAGCCAAACATACTGTACAAATAATCTGTTGTAGATATCAACGCCAAAATCTATGTCTCTAGATACATAGTAATTGCTGGTGGTGGTCCAGTAAGTATACAAGTAAATGAGGTTAATAAAGGTCATAATTCTACAGTGCATGGATAACCAGTATGGAAAATTCAGTAGTTAAAATGCAGTATGCGTACTCATTAACAAAAATTACTTCATGTGGAAAAACGTGCGTCAGATAATAAAACATCGACTCACATAAGGACTGTGGAAATAAAACCCAGACTTAAGTCACATAAAACATATCATCATCACCATCATCATGGACAGTTTCCAGCCTCTGACAGCGTCTGTTTGGAACATAAGTCTCTCCATCGTCTTCTGTCTTGCCACCATTTCTCCATCTTCACCTTGGTCCAGTCTTCTCCTTTCTTCTGGACGCATTCCTCGACTTCTTTCCGCCATCTGTCTCTCGGTCTTCCTCTTGGTCTCTTTCCTTCCAGTTTCATCTCGTGCATCCTCCTCGATA
Organism: Schistocerca americana; assembly: GCF_021461395.2. Lineage (NCBI taxonomy): Eukaryota > Metazoa > Arthropoda > Insecta > Orthoptera > Acrididae > Schistocerca > Schistocerca americana. The sequence continues at coordinate 955,317,386 of NC_060119.1, read as the reverse complement.
TCCTCTTCTCCTCCATTCGCTTAACATACCCATACCATCTCAACCTTGTTCTCTATCTCCTCCTGTACTGTTTCCAACTTCATTAACTCTCTGATCCTCTCATTTCTTAAACTGTCTATCTTTGTCACTCCATTCTTGTTCCTCAGCAATTTCATCTTACTAGCTTGTACTTTGCTTTTCTCTCTTCCTTTCATAACACAGGTTTCGAATGCATATGTAAGGATCGGACATAATATGGCTAGTATATAACCCTTTTACTGATTTGGGTACATCCTTGCTCCATATCAGGCCTCTGACACAATCCCTAAATGCTTCTGCTTTTCTCCCCCGCTCGTTTATTTCTCTGTCGTTTTTTTCTATCTTCCTGTATCAGGCTTCCTAGGTACTTGAAATTCTCCACTCTTCTCAATCGTTCCCCACCACTTGTTATTCCCGTTGTTGCATTTTCATTCGTTCTTGTTATGATAATCATCTCACTCTTACTTATACTAAATTTCATCCAATATTGTTTTACTGTTCGTTCCAATACGTCCAACTGCTCTTGTACTTCCTCCTACTTATTCCCCCAAATCATCAGGTCGTCTGCAAACACCATAGCTTTCATCTTTCCTTCACCAATTACTTGTGCTACTGTGCTCATTATATCATCCACAAAAAGTATAAATAGTGACACTAGAAATTTACTATCCTGGCAAAGTAAATAACGTATGATCGCGTAAAAGCCAGAATAAAAAGTTTAAGAGTGACGTCACATCTGTAAACCGAACCCTTCAGAATGGCAAACAATTGAACATAATCGTAAGTGTAAGATAACTAGCAAGACAGTGACTTAATTAAACTTTGGATAGTCGATGACACATTCGGGGTGGAATCACAATAGCGCCACCTCGCAGGTTCTCTGTAAGAAGGTCTTCTTTCGTAAATTTAGACAACATTGTCCGTAGAGCGCAGCGATCTGGTGCTGTTCTTTGGTTGAAAGCAACAGCTGAGATCCCAGTAACATTTGTTTATTATGACTGGTTTCAGCTGGCAAACGGACTTACTGCTGAATGAACAGAATGGGTTTAACTTGAGTGCTTATTTTGATGTATTCAGGAACCTACCAGTTTGAGCAGCGTCGAGCTAAGTAGCTGCCCAGTGCGCGGCCGTGTGCCCCGGCTACCAGCGGGTAGGAGACTGTGCCTCTTTCCGCAAGCACCGCGACAGGAAAATAAGACCTATGGTTAACAACAACGGTCGACATGGCAGTAACCATGTGTTGTTGTTGTTGTTGTTGTTGTTGTTGTGGTCTTCAGTCCTGAGACTGGTTTGATGCAGCTCTCCAAGCTACTCTATCCTGTGCAAGCTTCTTCATCTCCCAGTACTTACTGCAACCTACATCCTTCTGAATCTGCTTAGTGTATTCATCTCTTGGTCTCCCTCTACGATTTTTACACTCCACGCTGCCCTCCAATGCTAAATTTGTGATCCCTTGATGCCTCAGAACATGCCCTACCAACCGGTCCCTTCTTCTGGTCAAGTTGTGCCACAAACTCCTCTTCTCCTCAATTCTATTCAATACCTCCTCATTAGTTATGTGATCTACCCACCTAATCTTCAGCATTCTTCTGTAGCACCACATTTCGAAAGCTTCTATTCTCTTCTTGTCCAAACTATTTATCGTCCATGTTTCACTTCCTTACATGGCTACACTCCATACAAATACTTTCAGAAACGACTTCCTGACACTTAAATCTGTACTCGATGTTAACAAATTTCTCTTCTTCAGAAATGATTTCCTTGCCATTGCCAGTCTACATTTTATATCCTCTCTACTTCGACCATCATCAGTTATTTTACTCCCTAAATAGCAAAACTCCTTTACTACTTTAAGTGTCTCATTTCCTAATCTAATTCCCTCAGCATCACCCGATTTAATTTGACTACGTGTAAGATCGTGATATCACATGAGAAACAGAAGCCCCCAGCACCAGCCACAGGGGGCCCAAAAAATCTGAGGGTTGCTTTAACATAAGCCGAAACTTGTCATAATAAACAAATGTTATTGCCATCTCGACTGTTGTTTTTAACCAAAGGCCTTATTTTCCTGTCGTGCAGCACCCGGAAAAAGGCACAGCCTCCTACCCGCTGGTAGCCGGGGAACACGACCATACATCGGGCTGCTGCTGAGCTCGACGCTGCTGAAACTAGTAGGTTTCTGAATACATCAAAATAAGCACTCGAGGTCAACCCATTCTGTTCATTCAGCAGTAATCCCGGTTGCCAGTTTCTATGTACGTAAATTTGCATTTCCTCCAGTAAGTTCAATAATTGTGTTTTTGATGTCCTACGCAACACTTCAATATTATCCGCTATACTCCATGCCATATATATTTTTTTAACCAAATCTGTATCGAATGCTCTCTTATTTTGGCTATATGTATTTTCTCTAAAACGAGTCTTGCAATTTCTTCCTGTATGGCCAATCTAAACCTTTTCACAGTCTTGGCAATTGATCTTGTAGACACCAGGTGCTAAATGTTTGTTGCTGTTTTGCCAGCTTTGTGGCGTATCCTAGATCCAGCTGTACTTTTAGTTCGAAATTCGTTATTACTCTCGCAACTTTTTGTACGTTAGCATGTTCTTTCTAATAATCTTCTTTCTATCGGTTACTTTGACGTTGGTACAAGAACATTATTCAAGAGCAAATAATAGAACTCATGGAAATTTTTAAACTTGTGTTGTCATTTGTTTATTTTAAATTGGACGATAAGATTTTCTTATCGAAAGGAGGGACTCTCAGTAGACAACAGTTTGTCTGATGTTGTAGCTGAAATCTTCATAAATGAGCTAAAAAATAATTTTTTTCAACAAAATCCGCATGTATGCTTAAAAATTGTCTATTACAGACATTTTGTGGACGTCGTACTACTGTACAAAGGAGATGAAAATGAAATACGTGATGAAGCAGAAACAATGAGTGGGATGCACGAAAATAAAACCATTATAAAGTTTACAGTGGAACCGGAAGAAGACGAAAGCATATTTTTTGGATGATAAGTTAACTAAAATAGAAGGATGAAATACGACTAGCATATTTAGAAAGACGGCGGCTGCTGATATGTTTATTAATGCGAAATCCTGTCACCCTAAGAAGCATAAATATGCAAACTTTAGAGCCATAATCAACAGGATGGTAAAACTCTCACTCATCCACAACGACGAAGTGAATGTGATTAAACAAGTAGGCAGCACAAAATGATATGGGGACCGTGATGTAATGAAACTACTAGAAAACTGAAGTTAAAAATACGTGACAAGAAGGAGAGAATAGATCCAGCGGGCATGAAGCTTTGTTGCTATGTGATACAATGCTGTAATTTCCGACAGATCTGCACAAGCTTTTAGAAAAACGAAAGCAAAAAATTGGATTTCCAGCTGAAGGTACAATTGTTTCTAGCCTGGCCACGAAGGTTCAACAATAGCAACAAATTTTCTTTAAATGCGAACATTGCAGGTTAGGCTTTACCGTCACTGTTTTTGACATTAAATGAAACAAATTTACTGTTACCAGTCACTGTTTATTTATCTCCACGACGTGTTTCAATGGCTTAAACCTCCATAATCCAGTGGATTTACATTTGTTAGTAAGACGTGTGTTGGTACGAATTTTTGGAGTAGCCTGTGGCACTGTATAGAGAGTGCCACAAGTTCCTCCAAAAAATCGTAAAACACACACACACACACACACACACACACACACACACACGTCATACTAACAAATATAAATCCACATGATGGAGGTTTAAACCCCTGAAACGCGTCGTGGAAACAAACAGTGACTGGTAACAGTAAACTTGTTGTTTCATTTAATTAACGGCAACAAATATTTAGAACTAACTGCAGTGCCCACCGTCGCTCGGAGTGTTTGATATCAGCCGTACAAAGTGATTGGCCCTGTGCCTAGTCGATACTCATAGGGAATGCATGAGAAACTGCTATTGCTCCAAATCGAAGGGCATATTTAAATCACAGGGTATCAACGGAATGCGAGGAATGAATAGTTCAGCTACCTCGTGATGATGGTGGCCTCTATTAGTTCGGCGATAGGTTCCTCACGGCCAGTCTTATTCTGTTGCGTGTGTAACATCGGCAAGTAGTCAATAAATAGGCGTTTGTTATCGTGTTTGTGTCAAATTCTCTGATGACGTGTGATGGTACTCTGTCCGAGACGTGTACTGCCACTGAAATTCAAAGTCGCGATGGGAATTCCAGTCTGTTTGCCACGACACATGTATGTTAGGTATTTAATTTTCATTAATTTTCTTCACTGTTTCATGTGAATGCAGAAATCTGAAGTAAATCAGTCAACAACTTTCAGAGATTTTTGGTAACAACCTTTCACCTTTATGTATTAAATATACATATATATGTTTCAAGTCACCCTAGTAAATCTTATGTAGTCAATGACCTTCTTCTTGTGTTGAAGGTAAAGAGTGCACAATTTCATCAAGACTGGAATAAAACTATAGATTTGTGCAAACAAACAATACACTCTCATATTAGCAGAATCTTCCGTCGGTTCTTGCACTAGTTTACTTTTGTTCTACAATATTACTTTTATTGTTAACCGGTTTTCGGCTTACAAGGCCATCTTCAGACATTTACTGAGTCCTCTCTCACTCTCAGTAAATGTCTGAAGACGGCCTTGTAAACCGAAAACCGGTTAACAACAGAAGTAATATTGTAGAACAAAAGCAAACTGGTGCTTTTCTTTTATCAATACACTCTCCTTTATACATGGTGTTCGAAAATTTCCGTTACGAACTTCTACGACTTATAAGATGGGAGTGAGTGTGTTGTATTTTGAATGGAACCCATGTCGAGGAACATTCTGTTTCCGTTCTATGACGGTTTCATTTCAGCTGTGCTTCCTGTACTGCTGCTGTGGTGTAATAGCTAGCACGCCTGCCTGGTAAACAAGGACACCCAGGTTCAAGACCTGGCCGTAGCACGAATTTTAATACATTTGTTCAGCTTCTGTCATTTCAGATTGTAACGTATCCACGTCTACTGAAGAAAAGAGAAAAGTCTCAGAGCTGCTTGACCTGGTCATATCAATGGCGAAAAATGGATAGGGCGAGGCGATCCAAACGTGTGGCTGCCGCGATCACCAATTTAGCTCCTATGGACTAACTTCTTGTTGGGTCGTATGCAAAGTTTAATTTAAAAGACTCATGTAGAGACTGAGGAAGATTTGCTGGCACGAGTTCTGGCAGCTGCACGAAATATTGAAGACAGCAGGTGCGATGGAGACTGTTGCCGAAGCCTTTGCACAATTTTGAGGCTTGATCTTGGGAGGGGAAGGCAGGCAAGGGCAAATTTAATGAAGAGCGTAAGATTAAGAAGATCCCTGGAACAGAGCTACGCCATAAGCATATGAACTTAAATGACCGACGACCCGCAACCACAACTTGGCATGGAGTATCGGCCCCAGTGAGGACTTACGACAGGATTGTGCCCAGAACCTCACCCACTCCCCTCTCGTCGGCAAATGGACTGGCTGGCGAGGCACATCAGAACAATTTGTTGGCCAGTCACACAATCACGAGCTGGATCAGCAAAAACTCCCTGCAAAAGTAACAGCCTCATATTAGTATTAGGTCAACTTAGACAGTAACCACGTAAAACACAAGAGTAATTCACCACTTGGAACTTCTGAAAATTTGTTATCCCCCCTTTTTTTTTAGAACCACTTAAATAACATTATAACAATTAAGCCCTACGAATAACTAAATATAACTGCAATAAAACTATTATTTGTCTCCAAAACTCTGGAAAAATATATACTGACAAAAATTTAAACAAAGGTATGACATTTAAACACAAGATTAATCCAAGGTAACTACAACAAGCTGCCTCCATAAATTCAGTACTCGGACTGTGTTAAGATTGACCGCTGATTCAAAAATCTTTCCCAGACACGAATACTGCGCCTTGCCAATATAGTGGTTCAAATGGTTCAAATGGCTCTGAGCACTATGGGACTTAACATCTATGGTCATCAGTCCCCTAGAACTTAGAACTACTTAAACCTAACTAACCTAAGGACAGCACACAACACCCAGCCATCACGAGGCAGAGAAAATCCCTGACCCCGCCGGGAATCGAACCCGGGAACCCGGGCGTGGGAAGCGAGAACGCTACCGCACGACCACGAGATGCGGGCCCAATATAGTGTATTCATCAAAAGTCCACAGTGCCGTTACCGCTTCATGACAGCCATCTCCCTGTGCGGCTAGGGGTAACAGACACGCCACTGGATAGCCAATTAATTCGAAAACACAATTTAAAAAGAAAAATGAGTTTAAGGGCTCGGCGCGATAATTGCTCTGTCCATCCCAGTAGGGATCATGTTAGTTGAACCCCTTCACAGATCCACCAAAACACAATGCCACAAGCAACACAAACAATACTAAAACAGTCACTGTGCAGCAACAGGAGAATTGAGTTGGTTAGCAAACATTAACGAAGGCCGGCCGACGTGGTCGAGCGGTTTTAGGCGCTTCAGTCCGGTACCGCGCGCCTGTTACGGTCGCAGGTTCGAATCCTGCCTCCGGCTTGGATGCGTGTCATGTCCTTAGGTTAGTTAGGTTTAAGCAGTTCCAAATCTAGGGGACTGATGACTTCAGATGTTAAGTCCCATAGTGCTTAGAGCCATTAACGAAGTGGGAGTGGCCTTCATATCCTCGTGTTACGTGGAATCAAATGCAAGGTTGATGCACCGGAGTGAGGCATCGAACTAGGAATGGTCTTAGTATGATAGATGATGAGAGTGACCTCAAGGTTCCTATTTACCTCTGAGTAAACGATGCTCCGGGATAGTAGGGCATTGTAATATGTCCGATGCGTTCTGAAAACAAATGATTGATTCTTTTGAGACAAAGACTGGGGCATTATCACTAACTAAGGTCGTGGGTGGATCAAATACACAAAGCATCTTAGAAATAGTAATTGTGGCTGTAGCTCCCTTACTGGGAATGAGCCAACTGAACCAGGAAAAGGATCCGTGACAACCAAGATGTAACGATTCCTTGCTTTAGTATGAGGAAGGGGGCCCACGTAATCAATTAATAACTTGTCCATATGGTGTTCTTTCTGTGACTGGAAGAGGCCCTTGGGTGAGTTGTGATTAGGCTTTATCATTTTACATAGCTCTTACTCTCCCACTAATTGTCGGACATTCGTACTAAACGACAGCCAAGTTATGTGTTGTTTTGCCTTAGCCACAGTCTTGTGAAACCCCAAATGGCCCCCGAGCAAAGAGTCGTGAATATTGATAAAAATGGACGGGACAAGTTCCATGCGGAAACAAACTCTTGAGTCAGGTTGTTTCCCAACCTCACGCAACAAAATTCCCTTAATCAACAGATACCCTGGCACCTAGTCCCCATCAAGCAGACGCTTCGTAATAGTGCGCAGCTCGGGATCCCAGTCCTGCTTAATACTGAGAACAGCAAAGAGCTCAGGCACCAGTCAATGCCTCGGAGGTTTTCTCACAAGCCGGCCGGAGTGGCCGTGCGGATCTAGGCTCTACAGTCTGGAGCCGCGTGACGACTACGGTCGCAGGTTCGAATCCTGCCTTGGGCATGGATGTGTGTGATGTCGGTAGGTTAGTTAGGTTTAAGTAGTTCGAAGTTCTATGGGACTAATGACCACAGCAGTTAAGTTCCATAGTGCTCAGAGCCATTTGAACCATTTTTGCTCTGTCACACTCTGTTATATCCTCTTCGTCATCCCGAAACATCCAGCTAAGTGCTTCAGCCACCTTGTTGTCAGCCCCTCTTATATTCCACGCCCAAAAGCGGAATGTTCCCTGGGATAGGACAGGACTCAGATTAACCCTGATTGTGATTTTCGAAATCAAATTCCCTGTGCACCAGGTATAAATTAAATTTTTCGAGTGCAAATAGTACGCCAAAAAGCCTAACACTCGTAAATAGAGTATTTTATTTCAGATGGTGTCAAGCTCCTAGTAGCGTAGGCGACAGGGCGCCTCTGCCCAGAACATTCCTGCAGCAGGACGGCGGCAACAGCACCTTTGGAGGCATCGGTCTGGACGATAAAGGCCTTTTGAACGTCCGGAACGGCCAAGACTGGAAGGTTACATAAGGCAGGTTTAAAGGACTCAAAGGCAGGCCGCTGGCTCTCTCCCCAAACGAAGGCCTCCCCCATTTTACATAAACTATTAAGAGCAAGTTGGGCGAAATTTGAAACAAATTTACGGAAATAAATGGCCGTGCCAATAAACCGTGTTATTCCCATTTTTCAAACTACTTACGTGAATTCAGCTAGGTAATATTTACAGCGACTGCCGATATTTCAAGGCACATACAGTCTGTGCCTTGAAAATGGCGGGACGTACTCCTGCCGAAACATCGGCGGTCGCTGTAAATATTACCTGTATCAATTCGCGTAAGTTGTTTGAAAACTGTATACGCCAGGAGAAACTCAGATCTCACGAGTTATTCCCTTTTTATTCCTGGGGGCGGGAGGGGGGGGAGGGGTGGTGAGGGTGACTGTCGCAAGGTGGAGGTACGCTCTTGGTAAATTCTGATCCCATTCGTCCTCTGAATCAAGATGCCCTAGGAAAGAGACCTGACGTCTAGAAGGTTAGGTAACAGCTGCCCGAAGCCGCGATAACATCCTCTGAATATGACACAGATGCTGAACAAAAGTTATACTATACCTCAGAACGTCGCGACATAGTTATACACTTAGTTACACTTGTGGTTACCCAACATATGGTTCAAGAAACGAGACAAGACCGCTGCCCCGACCTCTTACAGTTTCCAGTCGGTACAAAATGCCGTCACCTGCCTGGAATCTCCAGTAAGCGGTATCTGATAATAAGCAGGGTTAAAATGAATACAGTAGATTAGCTGTTACCAGAGAACTACTTGAAAAAATTGTGTAAACCGGACAGTAGCATGAATTCAAGGACGACCTTTTAGTTAGGAGCCCAACAATCGACCACCGGCCTAAAATCCTTGATTTGACCCTTGGGAATGAGAAAAGTGGGTGACGCACAAGCCGACGTAGATGGCCTGATAACCCAATCCTTCAACATTTGGTTCACTTTCTGCCGCAATATCCTCATTTTGGGGAGGGGGCAGGGGACTGAGGGTGACGAACGATACGGAGCTTGCCGCACAGAGATATCATCCGAAAAGCTAATTTTAAAATGAATTTTGTCCGTTAGGCCTAAAAGGTTAGTGAGGATGTCGGAATAGGGTGCCAAGATCTTCAAAAGCGAACATGCCAGACCTTGCTCAAGATGGTGAACGTCGAGCAAATTTGCATGAATTAAGTAGTTTGACTTGGTCACTGCTACGACAAGAGCAAAAGGCTACTTTTTTTACAAAGGACGAAACTTGAAGGAAAAGGTCTTTCTGACGAAATCAAGCAATAGCCCGGTTTGCTGAATAAAGTCACAACCGAGAAGTAAGGGAACGGACGCATTCTTAACGACGACCAATTTAACTGGCCATGAAAAATCATAAATGAGTAGTTTCCCCCACGCGTCACCTATCACAGGCAACACTTGGCCATTAACCGCTTGTCTATGAAGACTGGTACGTAAAGGGAGCATTCTACTAAGCCACAATATTCCAAACATCAATGGTAATCTAACAAAGAAACTGCATAGCTGAGTCGAACAGGCCACAGACTGATTCATAGTTAAGCTGAGCACAGACACGCGGCAAGGAACAACCGTTAATTCCGCGGACACGAGGACATCATCTAGGAGGTTTGCGCCGACCGTCTCAGTTCGGCGCATATGGTGGCAACTGTTAGGTCTCGAACTTATCTCTACTGGACAGTCACGCACAATATAATTCCCTTTTCCACAGCTGAAACACGCTTTATGACCAGAAGGTTTAAATGGTAACCGAGGGGGTTTGTTGCCTTGCACTTGGAATTCGGACTCTAAACCCCTGTACTTGTTGCGCTACTAGTATGCGAAAGTCAAAAGCTCCTTGGAAGACAATTTGTTTAGTTCAGAAAAGGTAGAGGGCTTGACGTATTTTCTGGTCTCATGCCCTGGAAAATGTTGAGCACACGTGTTCCATGACCGTCATCTGCAAAGCGGCAACTGCGGTGCACAAACGCCCTATGTATTTGAGCAAATTCTCTGTAGGCCTTCGTACCCGCCAATAATGGTCGCTCGCCAATTCATTAGGACTCGGCTTGATAACTTTAAATACACCAAGCGACTCCTCTTGTCTCCTAGTGAGCCCTGTTCCCTAACTATTACCGAAAGTACACTACTCAGCGAACTTCCGGTCAAAGGATATAGTAAAAGCAATATAACTGATTGGGGAACCTGTAAGGCATTAGCGTGAATCTCAAAACGGACAATCATCCGTAACAGTTCTTCAACGTAGAGCAGTTGGTCAAAAGCTAGATCGGAAAGGCCTCATAAAATATGCATAATTGGGTTAGGCAACTTAGCAAATGGTTCTGAAGCCGATTTATCAGCAAGGTAAGCATCAGTATCCTGGCCCGCCTCAACTGACAAATCCCGGGTAGCACCGCCCCTTCTGTGCCACTCGCCTCTCCGAAGCTCATCGCGCTAGTGGGTACTTGTAAATCCTTGACGCGAGTAAACAATTGACTAACCATGTACCTTGTTCTTTAGTAAGAGGGAAGTGCCTCCAAACAGGTAAGGTTCCCCAATTGGAGAAGTTGAGCCTGAACTTTCGCTGTTTGCTTGCGACTCAGCTGGTCCCCTTCAAGAAATTGAATATTGTGACTAAGTACGCTGAGAACACCAGAAGAAGTAGAAAGCGCTGCACCTACCTCGCCAAGAACATGACTCGGCGTGTCCGAGTAGGCACGCAACCTCGCTGCTAACTCAGCAACGCCGCCACCTATTGGTTTTCGCTGTAACTTTAACTCATATTCAAACTGGTCCTTTTTTAATTAGACCAGGCTAAGGCAGCTTCTGGGATCCATCTCCCGTAATACGGACCAACAATACCACAACAAATATTACACAAGAATATTAACCAGTAGTGTAGTTCAATAATGAAACCATGAATGATGCCAACAAGGGGAAGACAAACTCCCCCTCCCCCCTTTCACACAATGGAACAACCACACACGGCAGCTACCACTGAAACGGCCTTTCATTGGTGGCAGGAGGAATTCAGGCAAGGGCCAAGCCCCAGGTTCAACATTACTTATGGTTCACAACATCTAGATTTATTTCGTGAAAACGTTTAAAATTTTCACTTACAATCGAATGAAGCAAAAGCCCAGTTAATAACTAATAATCACAGATCTCCAGAAGAGCTTAAAAATTTGTTTTGAACTTTGCCCCGTTTTTATTAAAAAAGATCAACATCAATAATGACCAAGGGCCAGAAGGCTTAGAATGTACTTTAAAATTCTCTTTTAAGAAAAATTTACAACAAGATCAAAATCAATAATGACCTAGCGCCATAAGGATTACGACAAAGTCAAGATCACACTGAGCCCCGGAGGGTTTAAAAATATTCCCGCTTAAAAAAACAAAAAAACACAGAAATAGATCAAGATATTTTACAAAAGAATTTAAGAGTGAATACCCCACTGTAAAACAAATAGGGCGCAGTGGTAGCCGCCAGGAATACAACAAATGTAATAACAGTGAAAGCAAGAAGGCCTTTAGGGGCTTAAACGATTGGAAAATTGGCAACAATTCTTTTACAACCACGCGAAAAACAAGAATAATTCACCACTTGAACATTTTGCAAAATTTGTTCCCCTTTTTTTGAAAAAAAAACGATAAACACTGAAATAAGATTACAACAGTTAAGCTCAAGGAATAATCAGATATAACTGTAATAAAACTATTATTTGTCCCCAAAACTCTGAAAAAATATATACTGACAAACATTTAAACAAGGAGTAATATTGAAACATTAGTCCAAGGTAACTACCACAAGTTGCCTCCACAAATGCAGTACTCTGACACTGTTAAGATTGACTGCTCATCCAAAAACTTTCCCAGACACAAATACTGCACCTTACCAATACAAGGCAATCATCAAACGTCCACAGTGCCACCTATATGATAGCCGTTTCTCTATGCAGCTAGCGCTAACACACACACACACACACACACACACAAACAAACACACACACACACACCATTGGATATCCAACGTAATTGTAAATCACAGAGTTTAACAACTCGGCGCAATAATTGCTCTGTCTATCCCAATAGGGCTCCTATTGGTTGGTCCCCTTCACAGATCCACCAAAAAACAATACCACAAGCAGCAAAAACAGTACTAAAACCAGTCACTCTGCAGCAACAGGGACGAATTGCAAGTAATCAGGGTCTCACAGAACCCATAAGCGGCCAAAAGAGCCAATACACGATGTCCACTGAGACGACCGACCGACCGACCAATGATCGTTCCCGATGAAATCACAGACAAAGGAAGAGGTTGGAAGTGAAACCCCTACTGGTAGCTTGTTACCGAGAGGTCACTTCGATGGAAGGCGACACAATAGGCAGCGGCGGCAACACGCTTTCAATGGAAAACCAATAGCCATCAGCCTCTCACGGAACGGAGCCTCTGGTCACTTCCCGCAGAACTGGCCATCCGGTGTCCTGACCGCTTCAGCTCGGAGCCCCAACTTCCTCCCTAAGCTGTCGAAAGCCGCGAAAACTCGTCCCATCGGGGGCGACTACAGCGCCACCGGACGACCAGAGGAGAAACCAAGCATTGGAAGTCACCCAGAAGAAAAATCGATACAAACCGACTCGGCTTACTAGATGTATCGATTCTAGCGTTGATCCTGCTTCAGAATATTTTTATGGTACATATGGCTAGTACGTATGGCTATTAATCATGCCAGCTTTCTTATTTTGTGTGTTTCACTAGGCCTTTTGTACGTATTGCTTCTGCTAACCGAACTTCGTTTGTTACTCCACTATTTTTCTATTTGTAAAACATATGAAGATAACAATGGCTGAAATCGGTAATTGTGAAATATACGATTTGTGTGATCAACACAGAACTTTACGAATAAAGTTCCATAATATGATAGCGATATTTATGTCTTCAGTTCATAGACCTTCCTAATCTCTGGCGCAGGAATGCACCGCAGTGACCTGGAATGTGCGTTTGCTGTTTATTTGTTCGTAGTATAATATCCTTCTTGAACGTAAAAAGGTCCGTCTTATCGAAATTAACAGATAAATTCGTGAAAATGTTATGAATGAAGCTTCGGTTAAGACCGACGCATCATGTTGAATGGCAGACGAATGAATGAATAGTGACAATGAAAAACGACTTCCAGTTGTGACAGACAAACTCAAATAAAGGACGGAGGAAAAAATTCAACAGGATACGGAGAGGGAACACGTGGCTGGTTCAATTAACATTGGAGGTGAGAGAGGATACATAACTTATTTAATTAGCGATGTATAAGGGTTAGGTGACGAGATGATGGAAATATCTAAGGCAGTAATGACGTATTAGAGGCCAGCGGGCTTTGCCTTTCAATATATTCAACAACATGAAGTTACTCAGAGAGAGAACTCCGACACGGTACAGGCTTAGCACCGGGCAATTACAAACAGTCTGGGCGCACGCTGGCGCCGGACGCCCACACGAGTTTCAGATACAAGGAATACGGTCGGCTTTTTTTAATGGTCACTGGCGATTTCAAGTAATAGGACTCTGCCCTTCCTAAGCGCTCGAACGTTCGCACTGTAACTTCTGCACGAATCATGATACGCCATTCTTACAATCCAAAAGCACCCCAGTTTGTACCACAGGTAGACAACAGTCGGGACGAAGAATAACGCGGCCACTTTGTCACGAACCGAGCTGTACATAGAGACGTGCGCCACTAGAGCACTTGGTAAAATCGTAAGCTGTATGAGATGGATCAAGCACGGAGTGATTCTATGTTTGGCTAGTGTACTGCACATAATAATAGTTCATTACAATATATGTTGCGTAAGTCCCACATCCTTCATGTCTTTTAGTAATAAATCTCATGATATTGGTTTTTCTTTGTTATTCAGGTAGACAAGATACTTTGATCACTTGTATTAATTTTATTTGTCTATGTGAGTAGTCTTGGAATAAATACATTGTCCTTTTCAGTTTCACTACAGAGAGCCAAACATCTTCTCAGTGCGTTTAAATTTTACGGTAATGTAACTGAAAGATGGCTGTGTGTCTAAGAAGTATTCAGAGGCAGAAGTCAACAGAGGTACCCACATATTGCCCACAGAAGTGGGCATTTTATACGAGGGTAATCCCAAAAGTAAGGTACCATATTTTTTATAAGTACATAGACCTGTTTATTTCTACATTGGTTTACATAAATTTATAGCTTGAACATTTAGCTATTTTTCTGCATACTCACTATTTCTGTCGATGCATTTCTGTAGATGCTGTGGCAGTTTTTGTATGCCCATGTCATACAAGCTCGCCGCCATGCTGTTCAGAAAGTTATGAACCTCTTCTTTCACCTCGTCGTCGGAGATGAATCGTTTTCCGCTCAAATGTTCTTTTCCAAGGGAACAGGTGATAGTCACTGGGTGCCAAGTCAGGACTAAAGGGTGGGTGGGTGCTTGTGTTCCAATGAAACCGTTGCAGGAGAGCAACGGTTTGCCGAGCGATGTGTGGGCAAGCGTTGTTATGGAGAATGTGTACGCCCTTGTTCAACATTCCTATTCTCCGGTTCTGAATTGCCTGTCTGAGTTTTTTCAGAGTCTCACAGTACCTGTCGGCGTTAACGGTGGTCCCAGCGATTCACCTCCGACGACGAGGTGAAAGAAGAGGTTCATAACTTTCTGAACAGCACGGCGGCGAACTGGTATGACATGCGCATACAAAAACTGCCACAGCGTTTACAAAAATGCATCGACAGAAATGGTGATGATGTCGAAAAATAGCTAAATTTTCAAGCCGTAAATTGATGTAAACCACTGTAGAAATAAACAAGTCTAAGTACTCATAAAAAATAGGAGACCTTACTTTTGGGATTACCCTCGTAAATTACTTTAGTTGTAACACCATCGTCTCAACATCTCTACAGTAGTTCCTCAGACTAGACGGGACATAGAAGAAGCAGCGAGCAGAGGACTTCAGTTTATGTATGTAGACAGAGAAGATTCAATTAAACATTTTTATTTACTTAGTAAAAGGTAACTGAATCCTAAATTTTACGTTTGCATGCAATAATATTCGTCTATTATGCTTTTGAAGGACGATGAATGCAATGAGTTTTAAAATGGGAAAAGATATTTTCATGTGATGTAATTACAGTTTAACAAGTTTGTTACTTTACAAGTTTGTTACTTTACTTGCACTGTGAAACCTTGCCTCTTGCCGAATTTCATGATTCTAGGTCAACGGAAAGCACATTATAGGTTTTCATAGAATATGTGGCATAAATGGCCGTATCTTTTGACTGAAGCGAAAAGTTTTATATCCAACGAGCTGTAGACCTTAATACGTGAAATAAATCTGAACTTCATACATCCATTAGTTTCTGAGAAAATGGTTCTTAACTGTCGGACAGACAAGGAGATAGACCATCAGACTGACGAAAAGACACACGGACAACAAAGTGATCCCATATGGGTTCCTGTTCTTGCAGACTGAAGCACAGAAGCGTAAAAACATCACTTGAACACAACGTTATTTTTATTTAAATGGCACATGTAGTTTTCTCTACTGAAATGAAATGATAGTAGATTTGGTTTTATTGTTCTAAACTTCATACTTTTCGGAAATATTTGACTTCAAAGGATGCGAACGAGGCCACAATTTCTGCCATAAAGCGCAGAGCAACGTTTGCTTGCACCGTCGTGAAGCCTGCTGCGAAAAGACCAGTATCAGTACACAGGTTTTATCTATACTTTCATTCTGCTAGTGTCTCCTGATCGGGGCTACCGCTCTGCTGTCTGTGTCAAATAGGGAAACACGCTGTAACGCATTTCACGTACGATTAGGACATTGCTTTCCCTGTTTCTATATGGCTTATTATATTTGCTTTCTTCTAGTCGATACGCCGAACTTCAGAAATGCAAAAAATTAGATATTACGTTAATTTATAGACGTGGAATTGGAAACGCTTCTGTCAATGTGCTTACAGCATGATGGACGCCCCGTACATTGCTCACGTTTTTCCAGAAATGTTGTGGATGCAATGTTTCTAAACAGTTTGACAGGACGGGATGGGGGCGGGGGTACCTGTAAGCTGGTCAGCCCAGTCCCCCCCTACGTGACGCCGCCATTATACTTCTTTCTCTTGGGCGCAGTGAAAGACAGTGTGTATCACTAAACCTCACCGAAAGCAAAGAATATCCAACAACGTATTACCACTGCGTTTTCGGCAATATCTGTAGAAACAATTTGCGCAACGCTCGCTTGTTCGCCGTCTCCGAAAGTATACTGATGTAAACAGTGGGCACTTCGAACATCTGTTGAAGTGAAGCTGTTTCATCGGACGTGAGATTTCTGGTTATATGTGTTTTCCGTGCTGGATGTAATGCACAAACATGAAGTTCCTGTGAGCTCTAGGCCACTAATAATTACATTTAAGAAACAAAAACCAAGTCGTATAAATAAATTATACCTCTAGTTTTCATTTCGGGGTCAGGGATTTTCTCTGCCTCGTGATGGCTGGGTGTTGTGTGCTGTCCTTAGGTTAGTTAGGTTTAAGTAGTTCTAAGTTCTAGGGGACTTATGACCACAGCAGTTGAGTCCCATAGTGCTCAGAGCCATTTGAACCATTTTTTCATTTCGGTTGAAACAAACATACATGCGCAATTTAAATAAACGTAATTTTGTGTAGAAAGTGATGTTTACGTTTACGGGTTGTGCATTCTTGCCCATTGTGTGAGCCCCAGACAACCGTTTCAAATTGCGTTTTCCACATTTTGTTTCTATTTGAAAATATACAAGGTCGTAGTATTAGGTGGGACACCATGTACATAGCAACGCTAACTTAACACCAAACAGTAGTATCCGATGAAACCAAACGAAGCCAAACTGTAGTATCCGATAAAACCAAACGAAGGTGGCGTCCCACAGTGCCCACGTGAAACAGAAAGATGGAGCTGACAAATGTATCTGATAAAGCGTTCTGCTTCCCGTACTGGTCTGAGATGTGCTAGTCAGCGAACAGCACTTTAGTTCGACGATCTTGCTCACACAGCATGTCTGGTGGCGTTTAGCCGTTCATCACTGTTTACGAGTCTACGTCCCGTTTACGGGATCCACTGTCCGCAACAAGTTCTATCCTCCATTTTTCGATATAAATCTTAAGTAGTGTCGCCTGTCCCCCCCCTATCCTCCACTCTTTCTATATGACTTTTTTTGGACTCCTAATTCCGTAGGTAGTTTACTTTTTCCCGCGAGATTTTTTTGCTAACGATGAAGTCCAGTACGCGCCAAAAAAAGCAATGAAATTCCTGCAGAGTAGTTCTTCAGCTGTACTATTAATGATATTCCAAACATTGTTGGCTAATAATACCTTTACGAATATCATCGCCGCGCGAGCACGTTGTTTCAACTTTTGGGTACGTTGAAGAATACGGACCCCTAAGCCTAGTGTCCTCCCGCCGTACCTTGGAGTTAAGTGCAGATTCCTGGAGGCACGTTCCGCCGTCTCCTCCGCCGAGACTGTCACTCTTTCCTCCTCCTTATCCTCATTAATTTTAATGACGTCAACAGCAAGCCGTCACACCTGTCTCCGAAAACACTTAGCGCGACAATTTTCCATGCTTGGACTGCGTGATAACACTTTTCACTTAATTGAGACACTGTTGATCCCAGTCATATGACCAAGCCGTGCCTGCAGCTGGTTTTTGTCAAGTAATCTAAAATCTCGTCACTGTCATTCACGCAACAGAGATAAACAATTGTTCATAACAGAAGGACGATAACTGCAAACTACCTTCACTAGCATCTTATCCAGAGCAGTTATCTGCGACTCTCTCGTTGATTTACACCTTTAAACAGTTTCGTATAGTTCTTTTGAAAGTTGGTCTTTAAGAAGATAATTTGTCGTAAGCTGATGGGTGCAATTTCAGAAAAAACTAAATTCACTTACAATACTGGCTTAAAGCCTCAAGTTTTGTTTGTTGTAGACAACAGGTCATAACTAAAAAGTAGTTTCAAACCTACCCTAACAGATTGTGTAAGTCGTCCACACCGTCAGACAAAATTTACACGATATGTCACCGGTTTATTTCAAAAGTACGACTAAAGGCGGATCCCCACTTGACAGAATTTCGCGTGACGTCTTAGCTGGTTCATGCAACACTCACCAGACATTCTTTTCGATCATACATGACAGAGATTTTTTTTATCATTCATTTTTCGTTTTCCGGCTGCTTTGATGCGGCCCGCCAACCTTTTCGTCTCAGAGTTGCACTAGAAACATACATCTTCAGTTTTCTCCTGGATGTATTTCGCCGGCCGTTGTGGCCAAGCGGCTCTAGGCGCTACAGTCTGGAACCGCTCGACCGCTACGGTCGCAGATTCGAATCCTGCCTCGGGCATGGATGTGTGTGATGTCCTTAGGTTAGTTAGGTTTAAGTAGTTCTAAGTTCTAGGGGACTGATGACCTCAGATGTTAAGTCCCATAGTACTCAGAGCCATTTGATGTATTTCAGTCTCCGTCTTCCTCTACAGTTTTTAGCCTCTACAGCTCCTACTAGTACCATGGAAGTATTCTCTGGTGTCTTAACACATATCCTATCATGCTGTCCCTTCTTCTTGTCAGTGTTTTCCGTACATTATTTCCTCGACGATTCTGCGAACAACCTCCTCTTTCCTTACTTTATCAGCCACCAAGTTTCAAAATTCTCTGTAGCACCGTCGGCCGACGTGGTAGAGCGGTTCTAAGCGCTTCAGTCCGGAACTGCTACGGTCACAGGTTCGAATCGTGCCTCCGGCATGGATGTGTGTCATGTCCTTAGGTTAGCTAGGTTTAAGTAGTTCTAAGTCTAGGGGACTGCTGACCTCAGATGTTAAGTCCCATAGTGCTTAGAGCCATTTGAACCATTTTTTTCTCTGTAGCGCCAGATCTCAAAAGCATCGATTCTCTTCTGTTCCGGTTTTCCCACAATCCATGTTTCTCTACCATACAATGCTGTGCTCCAAATGGACATTCTCAGACATTTCTGCTAGATAGCAGAATTTCTCAACGTTGTCCGTGATCCTCAGTTCTGATGTTAAGTTTCTCACTGTATTTATTTCTGATTATTCTCATTACTTCCGTCTATCTTAGATTTATTCTCAGTCTGTATTCTGTCCGCATTAGACTGTCATTCCAGTTAACAGATTCCGTAATTCTTTTTTACTTTCATTGAGGAGAACAGTATCTTCAGCGAGTATTACACTTTGCCGAAGCAATCTGTACACCGTTTGCCTCTATACAAGTCGTCCATTTCATTCTGCGAGGTCGGATGCCAGTTGCAGTGCAATACTAAGGCGGTATTACAAATTTGTGTTAATTTCCTACGGCACCAAACTGCTGAGTTCACCGGCCCTTAGGCTTACACAGTACCTAATCTAACTTAAACTAACTTACGCTAAGGATAAAACACACACGCACATACACACGCGCGCGCGCACACACACACACAAACACACACACACATACTCATGCCCGCGGGAGTACTTGAACTTTCGACAGGGGAGCCGCGCGTACCGTGGCAAGACGCCTCGAACCGCGCGGCTACCCAGCGCGGCTAAGGCGGTATAGTCGTGCCCTTGCAGCCGAATAATGGTCCTCTGCTTCTGATGACATAAGTGGGCGGCCCTGTCCTGATCTGGGTTCAGTTTAGGTCTCTATAATCAGTCTACAGATCGGTAAAACAACAGACCGACATTAAGCCACCGGGCCACACCATTTTGCAAATGTCCTGTTTCCATTCTTCCTATGGCACTCCACCGCTGAGAGTCTGGTAGGCATCATCTCTATGCCATATTGCACCGTCCGTGACTGTGTACATATCGATTATGGATGTGAGACTACCCCGTTTGATAGGTGTCTTGATGTCACCGTTGGCGTGGTTGTCCATTGACAGGAATACTGTCTTTCGCACAGAACACGATCGTACGGACGTCTGTTGACAGTTTGTATGATTATATCGTGAATTAGACACAGGACGGGGAAATAGCGGTTTGCTGCTTTAATTTCGGACACCAGTGTATATCAACCGGTCTATACGGTTTCATTCACAAATTATTCACAAAGGTCGCAGACGCATATAGGAAATTTATTTCCTTTATTAATTAATAGCTTTGTATCTCAGAAATCCTCGAAACAGCTCGATTTATATCGCGGTGTAACTTGTTTCTCTGGTGTATGTTGTATACTCAATTCTATCGCTTTCAAACATTCATCCATGTTGCGAAAATATTTAGGCACATAGGCTTACCAGTGTCTTCCCATTTCGTGTTCTATTTCTCTACATACTGTTTCCTTTCGCACTGCCTAACTGTAACGACGGTGATTAATATACAGAGTTCAGAATGAGAACAAACCATCACGATTAAACATTCGTCGAATTCCACATTATAAATCTAAAATAAAATAACAGAATTACAAATAAAATATTCCACAAACTTGTGACTGTAAACAAAATAAGAAACAGAACTGAACTGCACAAGCAACAGCAACTACAGGTGAACTCGACCTCTGGTACGTGCGCAGAACTCCAAAATATGGACAGAATACGAGCAAATAAAGGTGCGCACCTTGTCAACAGCAGCGTCGCCATTTCAGCTACAGGGCAGAACATTTTGACGTGACAGTGACGTTCCGTCAAGTGTGAATCGACCTTTATATAATATCCGGGCGTTGTGAACACGTTGATATGTAACAAAAAAGAAGATCTGACGCTTTGGAGTTGCAAGTTCTGCTGTAGTAGTATAGATTCACAAGAAGAAACCAACTAGTAATATATATATATATATATATATATATATATATATATATATATATATATATAAGATGCCATTCTACAAAGAGAATGTGAACCAACTTCCAGCAGCAGTCTGTCGTAGCTTCTTGGAGCAACTAAGGATGCCAAGCGAATGAAAAAAAAAAGCAAATATGAATCCAGTTTTCAAGGAGAGTCGCCAGATAGATGCACACATAGTTATAGGCCGCATTCGTTGGAGCCAGTCTGTTGTAGAATTATGAAACATGTTCGTGCTCAAGCTTCATGACTTTTTGCAGAACGAAAATATATATAAATTAACATAAATTCCGCAAACAGAGATGTTGCCAATCTCAAATCGTTCCGCTCGTCAACGAGAGCCGGAGGGCCAGATTAATGGCTTCCTGCAATGCAACGTCTTTATACAATGAGGTGACAGGAAGTCAAGGGGCACCTGCTAATACAGTGACGGACCTCCTTTCATCCGGCGTAGTGCGGCAACTCGACGTCGCAGGGACTCAACAGGTCGTTGAAGGTCCCACGCACAAATGAAATATATTGAGTCATGCTGCCCCTATAGGCTTCCATAATTGCGAAAATGTTTCCGGTGCGGGATTTTGTGCACTAACTGAGCTCTCTATTATGGCCCATAAATGTTAGGTGGGATTCACATCGGGAGACGTGTGTGGTCGAAACATTCACTTGTATTTTTCAGAATGTTCTTTAAACCAATCGCGAACAGCTGTGGCCCGGTGCCATGGTGCATTGCCATCTATAAAAATTCTATAGTTGTTTGGGAACATGATGTTCGTGAATGGCAATAGATGGTCTCGAGGAAGTCAAATGTAAACATTTCTAGTCAATGATTGGTTCTGTTGGGCTAGAGGACCCAATCCATTTCATGAAGACACTCCTCCTACCATTACTGAGCCACCACAAACTTGCACATTGCCTTGCTGATAACTTAGGTCCATGGCTTCGTCTATGTCACACTCGAGAGACGCTCCAGGTGATGTTGTGCTGTTAGCAAAGGCCCTCGCATCGTTCACCTACTGCCATAGTCCATTAACACTAAATTTCGCCGCACTGTCGTAACAGATATGTTCGTCGTACGTCCCACATTGATTTCTGCGGTTATGTCACGCACAGTTGCTTGTCTGTTGGCACTGACATTTCTACGCAAACGCCGCTGCTCTTTGTCGTTAAGCGAAGGCTGTCGGCCACTGCTTTGTCCGTAACAAGAGGTAATGCCTGTAATTTGGTATGCTCGGCGCGCTCTTCACACTGTGGATCTCGGAGTATTGAATTCCCTAGCGATTTACGAAGTTTGGAGTCCCATGCGTCTAGCTCCAACTACAATTCGGCGTTCAAAGTCTGTCAGTTCCCGTCGTGTGGCCATAACCACGTCACATGAAGCACCTGAGTGTAAACGACGGCTCCGCCAATGCACTGCCACTTCATACCTTGTGTACGCGGTACTCCCGCCATCTGCATATGTGCATATTACTATCCCATGACTTTTGTCTCCTCAGTGAACGTCCGCGAGCTTTCGACCGCATGCTCCGTCATAGCCAGGTGCTAATTACCATGTGGCTGCGGATCTTCGTCATATACAGCCGTGACGTAACCGGTGTTCAGTACATCGCCGTGAAAGGCAACGTTTTCGTCTTCCTTCTGCAGCCCAGCTTTAACCTAGCTGTTCCACGCTGTACTCGGCTGCGTGCAAATCATCCTCTTTTTTATGGTGCTATCAGATATTTTGATTTTAATTGCGTCTGTAATTTAGCAGTCTCAGAAAACGTTGGCCTTCGTTTCGATAGAGGTATCTTTGAACGCAACTTTCTTTTCCAATGCAAGTTCTGCCATCACCGATTTCTCTGGATACCTTATCGCAGACACTTTCTCATGTTTAATGCGGCGATGTTCTACCGTACGCGCCGTCTATCTGACGCAATACTGCCTACGCTGACCAGATATTTTGTAGAACGCCGGCAGTTCTGAACCCTATATTATTTTTCGCAAGCTTGATGAATTGGGGTATTTAATCTGGAGTCAGTCTCGATGTTCTGCAGCTTCAAGAAGCCGGCTTGCGAGGTGCCGGGGTGGAGAAGAGTTTGTACCTATTTAATTCTGGCGAATTTTGCATGAGAATTAGACATGCACTCGACTGCCTCCTTACCTACCACCTAATTAATTATTTGCACAACGGTAACGAAAGGAATTGATGGAGGACCCTGCTAGTTGGTAAAATAAGGAGTACACACTCACAACAATTCAATAAATATCGTAATCCACTCAGTAAAAAAAGGGAATTTTAGCATAATAAACGACAGGAAATGGGAGTCTGCATCTATCTACGAAATGATGTGCGGATTAAATTTTACAATGAGATTTATTATAAATCATAACGTAAAGGTACTTGGTTGTCGATACAAAGAGTAGGCTAAAGGATAGGCTATACTGAACTGTTATAAGAATGAGAGTTGGCTCGAGATCAAGGGGCTCCTACTCAATGTGATGCAATAGATTGACGATAGTGATTGGAGGTTTTAATTAATCAAATATTACTCCCCTGACTACGAGGGCTATCCACAAAGTACATTAAGTTTTCGTTTGTGTCCGTTAGGGACGGGGCTAGCGCGGCCATCTTGGTGTCATGGCATTCCGCCACTCAGTCGGCATCCTGCCGTGCTAGTGAGAGGTTCGTGCTGTACTCCGTTGAGTTACTGTGACAGTTTGAAATGTCAGCGTTAATTGAAAATGCCGCGAAGTGTGAAGTGCGTGCTGTAATACGGTTTCTGACTGCAAAAAACTGTACACCGATAGAAATCTATCGGCAGCTTTGTGAAGTGTATGGGGACAACATAATCACTGAAGGTGGAATGCGTCAATTGGTCATAAAATTTAAAAATGGCCGAACTAACTTTCACGACGAAGAGCGAAGTGGAAGACCCAGCATAGTGACTGCCGAACTTGTCGAAAAAGTCGATGCCGCGGTCCGTGAAAACCGTAATTTCACAATAACGGAACTCTCTATGAGTTTTCCACAAATTTCACGAAGTTTGTTGCACGAAATCATTACCGACAAGCTTGGTTACCACAAGTTTTGTGCAAGATGGATACCAAAAATCTTGACAGAGATTCACAAAAATTAGCGAATGGCTGCAGCGTTAACGTTTTTGGACGCTTACGAGAAAGATGGCGACTCATTACTCGATCGTATCGTTACTGGTGACGAAACATGGATTAAGTATGTGAAATGCGAGACAAAATTGCAGTCAATGCAGTGGGGGCACACATATTCCCCCCAAAAACCCAAGAAATGCATGCAGACAATGTCGGCAAGGAAGGTGATGGGACAGAAAAGGTGTGATTTTTGTGGATTTCCTGGAAAGAGGCGCTACAATAAACTCTCAAAGGTATTGCCAAACTCTGCACAACCTCAGAGGAGCAATACAAAACAAGTGCAGGGGAAAGTTGGGCTCAAAAATCTTGCTGATTCACGACAACGCCCGGGCCCACACGGCAAATGCCACTCGTGAAGTTCTCGAATCTTTTAAGTGGGAGTTGTTCCCTCATCCGCCGTACAGTCCCGACCTGGCACCGAGTGACTTCCACTTATTCCCAGCAATGAAGAAGTGGGTGGCTATGCAGCGTTTTGATGACGACGCACAGCTTCAAGAAGAGGTAACCACGTGGTTGAAGGCGTAGGCGGCCGAATTTTACGACGAAGGAGTTTCCAAGCTCATCCATCGCTACGATAAGTGCCTTAATTTAAATGGCAACTATGTAGAAAAGTAGTATTTTTAAGAGTGGCTTTCATCTGTATATAATACAAAAATTTCCAATACTTTATTTATTTTTAATTCCAAAACGTTATATGCTTTGTGGATAGCCCTCGTATAATGCAGTATCACGATACGTAGCGAGAGCTCTAATAGCAACGCATGGAGAAACAAACAAGGTGGACTTGTAGCAAAGCGAGCGCGAGGGCTACTGAAGACTTCAGTATAAAAATGATAGGTCCTACAATGCCGGAGCCACAAAATACTTTACCAGTCCTGAAACCTGCAGCAGCCGCGCGGGATTAGCCGAGTGGTCTAGGGCGCTGCAGTCATGGACCGTGCGGCTGATACCGGCGGAGGTTCGAGTCCTCCCTCGAGCATGGATGTGTGTGTTTGTCCTTAGGACAATGTAGGTTAAGTAGTGTGTAAGCTTAGGGACTGATGACCTTAGCAGTTAAGTCCTATAAGATTTCACACACGTTTGAACAAATCTGCAGCACGTCGTCAGCAGGCAGCGTTCTGATGATGCAGACGCCGACTCGTGGTGTGCAGCAACTCTGTTTCAACCCCTGGCCTTGGATGCTGTCCGAGATTTCTTAGGTCTAATCGCGTGGCCGAAGCAGCGAAACTCCTGGATGCACAAGGATGTATCTCCAGGAAGAGACACAGTGAAACCTCATAAACTCGCCCTGTCAGTACAAGTGCGAAAACCCAGAGTTAGAATCTGCTTTGTGGACAGTAGCATTCCTCAAACGGACTGGCTTGCCCAGAGTCCCGACCTGAATCCAATGGAACACCCTTGAGATGAGTCAGAAAGTCGACTTCCCTCAAGACCCCTAGCGTCCAACATCACTGCATTGTCTAGTTTCGGTTCGTGAGGAAGAATGGGCCTCCATTCCTCCAAAGACGTTCAGACCCCTCTTTGAAAGCCCCTCCGTCAGAGTTCAAGCCCCCATAAAGGCAAATGGTCACCCCATATTAATGTCCAAAACAGATGTCCGGATGCTTTTGATCAGATAATTTATCTTCCTCTCCCGGAAGGGAAAAGAAATAAACTATGCGAAAAATTGTTCCATTGTATCGTGTCAGGGTGTTACAGCAACCGTTTTCGAATTATTTGAGGATAAAAACAGTGTCGGTTGGTAAGCTATTTAATATCAATGGCGTGTTTCACCCTTTTTGGGCATCAACAGGTTGTGTAAAAATAATTGGGTTACATATCTAGCTAGGTTTACACAATTTGATGACGCTCCAAAAGGGTGAAATGCGTCATTGATATTAAATAGTTTCACAACCAAGACTGGTTCTTATTCTGAAAAAACTATGCAGTTAGCAGATGGCATTGTAATTCTGGCAGAGACAGCTAAGGACTTCGTAGTGCAGTTGAACTGAATGGACAGTGTCTTGAAAAGAGCGTATAAGATGAATCTCAACAAAAGCTAATCAAGAGTAATGGAATGTAATCGAATTATATCATGCGAAGCTTTAGGAACTGGATTAGGAAATCAGACACTAAAAGTAATAAATGAGTCTTGTTATTTGGGCAGTAAAATAACTTATTATGACCGAAGCAGAGAGAATGTAAACCGTAAAACGGGAATGCAAGAAAAGCGATTCTGCAGAAGAAAATTTTTTTAACATCGAATATAAATTTAATCAATGAGGAGGTACTGAATAGAATTAGGGAGAAAATAAATTTGTGACATAACTTGATTATAGAAGATATTGGTTGCTAGAACACTCTCTGAAACGTCAGGGAGTCCTCCGTTTGGTATTGAAGGTAATTATGGACTGTAAAAACCACAGAGGGAGACCAAAAGACGAGTAATGTAAGCAGTTTCAAAAGAATGTGTGTTGCAGTAGTTATCTAGAGATGAAGAGGCTTGCATAGGATGGAGCGGTGCGGAGAGCTGCGTCAGAGAAGTAGCCAGTACCAATGTATTTTCTTAGCACTGCTCGATCTAGATAAATTATTCGACAATATAAGGTGGAATAATATGTTTAAAATAAAGATTTGGTCTAAACTACAAAAACAACGTCCTAAAAACTCAAGTGAGGATATTAAAAATGGAGGGTGAAGAAAGGCAAATTCATCTTCAGAAGGTTGTGAGGGACGGTAGCAGCTTATCACCACCGTTTTTCAACTTCTTTGTCCGAAAAGTAAAGCAGGAAGAATAACATTAGTGGCTGAAGGTAAGGGAGAAGAGCTATTTGAAGTATCAGATAATATACACAAACAGAATGCGGCTTAACACTTTGAGTACCAGTCACTTACGTAAATCTACTTACCCCAGTGACAGCCTATTATCTCCATCTCCCATATCCAGATTCGGGCATTGTCACTGTAACTGGACGCTCTCGTACCAACTCAACAAACAACGTGACACTGTTTTTTCTTACTTTGAAATAAAGCTCATTCACTCGCTAGTAAATAAATTTGAATTATACTGTTCTTCCGTTGAACCTCTCGTCATCACAGGGCGTGAAAAGGTTTGCGTGCTTTAGGTGCAAAACAAAAGGGCATTTCGTTTACAATTTACAAGTCAAAAGTATGATTTTTTAAGTCTCTAGTTACAGTGAAAAGGAAGAATATATTTCGAAAATGATTTAATATTTCAAAAAGTTCATTTTCGCGTGGTAGAGCTGCAAAAATGGTCCCACGCAAAACCCCAGTTTTCATACACCACACTGGATCAACGTATCCGCATTTGTGGTCCAGTGATCTGCTATTGACGGTCATTCACTAATACTCATATGCAAAACCACTGCAATAAACTTTCGAGTGTCGTCCAGGGTGACAGTTTTCTTACCTAAATCAAATAAATCGCAATTAGTATCTTCATCCGTGTCATCAGTATCAGAACAATCGCTACGGTCATCTTCAGAGTCTTCGAAAATGCGAACATTGTCTGCTGCCCGAAGTGGTCTGCTGCCAGACATGTTCCTTCGAGTGCACAATGTGCTAACAATGGCGTCTCACACTCAAGTGACCAGCTTGACTGTTTGTATTATGAGGTTTCACTGTCGTGGATCAAACTGGCAGAAATGTGTACCAGGTATGTTAACTTCCCGCCTCTTATTTTCTGGACGACTAATATTACTCACGAGAGGTAATAGTTGAGTGAGGACCGCTTCTTGTAATATTTCGGATGTGGCAGCTCTCACTAAGATGTCATACCCGTAATACTACGGGCATGGTACTGAAAGTGTTAAGGATAAACAAAGCAAAGACGTTGACGATGAAGAGCAGCCGGGGGAGGATAAAAAACTTGTTTATTATCTAAACCGAGCTTGACACAGTGTAACAATACTCCTATCTCGGAAATCAGATGACGCAGGATGGCCGAAGCCAGTATGTTATAAGCAGCATACAGACGCAGGCGAATAACGCTTCCAGCAATAAAAGATCTCTGCTAATGTCAATATGAGTATACGAGAAACATATTTACGTTTGTATCTTCATGACTACCTTGTAGTTCATATTTAAGCATTCTATCAACTTTCGAGCGTACATTCGGGATAGTAGTATTTCTTGTTCCTATAATTATTTACCTTGCAGCCATATTCAAGGTGAGTCGCTGCTAGAGAGAACAGTGGATAAACGCGGTTGCGTCATAGATAACACTGTCGGCAACTAGAGCGTCACTCATAGACATGGAGGTACAAAACGCGGAGACGGCAGATGGCGTTACAGACTTACACTGTTCGTCATTTTGAAGCTGGAGCCGGTACGACAGATGTCGCAAAACATTAACAGATTACTGTTTTCGATTACTACTTGTTCTTATATTCTGCCGTGTGGACGCAACAGCTGTTTTAAGTAGTAAGTGTTACAGTGCTTTCGTGAATAACAAAGTGTCAGAAAGGTATGTTCAGTCTTTTTGGTTCTTACATGCTTCTTTGATCCAGTAATACTACCCGTTTGGCATCGTTAATGTAACTTTCTTTCTGTTATAAGAGTCGAATAACCAAGAAAAGAACTACTTAATTGAAAAGGCTGCTTTCGTAATTCAATCCCGACCCTATACCGAAAATGCTAAGAACATATGCGGTCCAATCATATTAATGTGGCCACCTGTAGAAAGCCAGATTTAATTGGACTAAATTCCTTTACCCTTGTTTTACTTTTGTTAGTGATCGTCTTGTATCCCCCTTTTAAGACACTGCCCAATTCCGTTTAACTGCGCTTCGAAGTCCAGCGCTGTCGCTGACAGACTTACAGTGTTATCGCTAAACCTCAAAATTTTTATTTCCTCTCCCTGAACTTTAACTCGCTTTCCAAATTTCTCTTTGGTTTCCTTCACAAATTGCTCAACGTACAGATTGAATACCATCGTAGATAGTCTACAGTTTTGCCTCACTCCCTTTTTCTCAGCTGATACTTCCCTCTCACGCCCTTCGACTCTTATAATTGCCGTCTTTCGGCACAAGTTGTAATAGCTTTTCGCTCTCTATATTTTGCCCCTCCTATCTCCAGAAATTTAAGGAGTGTATTCCATTCAACATTGGGAAAAGCTTTCTCCAAGCTGACAAAACTTGACAAAACCTAATTTGTATACAATGAAGGCTTTCACGACCGGATGGTACTGTTGTTATATGGCCATATAACCTGGAAGAATTATCAACAAATAATTGGTATAATATGCCACTGGGTCAGTACTGCCTCGTGTGTTCCAACATTTCACCCAAACCGATCTTCCCTAGGGTCGGCTTTGCACCAGATATTACCATTCTCCTGTAAAATATTCGTGTCAGTATTTTGCAACTATGACTTATTAAACCATCATTCAGTAATATTCACAACTCCTTTCTTTGCAACTCGAATTATTACATTCTTCTTGAAGTCTGTGGGTATTCCCCCTCTCTCATATATCTTGCACACCAGCTAGAATAGTTTCGTCATGGCTCTCCTAAGGACACCAGCATTTCTGACGGAATGTCATCTACTACAGGGACCTTGTTACGGCTTAGATCTTTCAGTGCTCTGACAAATTCCTCTCGCAATATCAAATCTCATCTTCACCTACTTCCTCTTTCCTTTCTATACAATTTCCCTCGACTTCATTATAGTCACTCTACATATTCCTTCCCCCTTTCACCTTTCCCTTCACTGCTTAATTCTAGTTTTCCATCTGAGCTCTTGATATTCATACAGCTGTTTCTCTTTCCTCCGAAGGACTCTTTAGTTTTCCTTTAGGCGATATATATCTTTCCCCTAGTTATACATGCTTCTATAGTCTTACATTTGTCCTCTAGTAACTCCAGCTTAGCCATTTTGTACTTCCTGTCAATCTCATTTTTAGATGATTTCGCCTGCTTCATTTGTTGCATTTTTATATTTTCTGCTTCAATCGATTAAATGCAATATCCTATGTGATATCAAAGATTTCTATTATGTCTTTTCACCTAGTTTATCCTCCACTGCCTGCACTAGTTCATCCCTCAAAGTAGCCCATTCGTCTTCTACTATATTCGTTTTCCCTGTTTCAGTCAGTCGTTGCTTATGCTCATGGTTCTTTAAACTTATATAGGTCCCATCACGTAAACTGCTTTTTTTTACAATTTATTCAGTGCTAATCTAAATTTTATAGCCAATATGGGCAGAGTCCACATCTGCGCTGGGAAAGTGTTGTATTTTAAAATCAGGTTCCGAAATCTCCGTCTTATCATTATACAATCAACCTGAAACCTTCGAGTGTCCAGGGGTCTTCCAAGTATAAAATCTTCTACCACAACTCTTAAACCAGATGTTAGCGATGATTAAATTATGTTTTGTGCAAAATTCTACCAGCCGGCTCCCTTTGCCATACCTTTCCCCCACTTCACATCCACCTATAAAATTTCCTTCTCTTCCGTAAAATTATCGACTTCCAGTCCCAAACCAGAATTAAATTTTCGTCTCCCATAGCTATCTGAATAATTTCTTTGATCTCATCATCCATTTCTTCAGTCCTTTCATCATCTGTGGACTTCTGAATAAAAACTTGTACTACCATAGTGGCTGTTGGCTTTGTGCCCATGTTGCGTCTTGGCTAGATAATGTCTTGGCTATGATAATGCGTTCACTATGCTGTTCACAGTAGCTTACTCGCATTCCTATTTTCTTATTCATTATTAGACCTACCATACATTACCTCTGTTTGATTTAGTATTTATAACTCTGTATTCACTTGAACAGAAGTTCTGTTCATCTTGCTTTAAATACGCGTTGCAACGGTCGTGAGCGTTAGTTGCCTTTGAGAATGGACGTGGTGAGTTGATGTTAATCAAGAATGCCCTTAACGGACAAAGATGCCATTATCAACACCTCGCTGAGTTTGAACGAGATCGTGAAACAGGGCTGCAAGAAGCAGAAAGCCTTGGCATGATTGTAGTCACTGTACATGATTGCTGGCAGCTGTGGTCACGCGAATGCACGGTCGCAAGGAAACCGGGCTCCGGACAGCACATGGCACTAACGAGAGGAAAGACCATTATGTTCGGCGTATGGCATAATAATTCCAATTCCAAAGAAAGCAGGTGTTGACAGATGTGAAAATTACCGAACTGTCAGTTTAATAAGTCACGGCCGCAAAATACTAACGCGAATTATTTACAGACAAATGGAAAAACTGATAGAAGCCGACCTCGGGGAAGATCAGTTTGGATTCCGTAGAAATATGGGAACACGTGAGGCAATAATGACCCTATGACTTATCTTAGAAGCTAGATTAACGAAAGGCAAACCTACGTTTCTAGCATTTGTAGGCTTAGAGAAAGCTTCTGACAATGTTGACTGGAATACTCTCTTTCAAATTCTGAAGGTGGCAGGGGTAAAATATAGGGAGCTAAAGGCTATTTACAATTTGTATAGAAACCAAATGGCAGTTATAAGAGTTGAGCGGCATGAAAGGGAAGCAGTGGTTGGGAAGGGAGTGAGACAGAGTTGTAGCCTCTCCCCGATGTTATTCAATCTGTATATTGAGCAAGCAGTGAAGGAAACAAAAGAAAAATTCGTAGTAGGTATTAAAATCCAGGGAGAAGAAATAAAAACTTTGAGGTTCGCCGATGACATTGTAATTCTGTCAGAGACAGCAAAGGACTTGGAAGAGCAGTTGAACGGAATGGACTGTGTCTTGAAAGGAGGAGATAAGATGATCATCAACAAAAGCAAAACGAGGATAATGGAATGTAGTCGAATTAAGTCGGGTGATGCTGAGGGAATTAGATTAGGAAACGAGACACTTAAACTAGTGAAGAGTTTTGCTATTTGGGGAGCAAAATAACTGACGATGGTCTAAGTAGAGAGGATATAAAATGTAGGCTGGCAATGGGAAGGAAAGCGTTTGTGAAGAAGAGAAATTTGTTAACATCGAGTATAGATTTAAGTGTCCTGAAGTCGTTTCTGAAAGTATTTGTATGGAGTGTAGCCATGTATGGAAGCGAAACATGGACGATAAATAGTTTAGACGAGAATAGAATAGAAGCTTTCGAAATGTGGTGCTACAGAAGAATGCTGAAGATTAGATGGGTAGATCACATAACTAATGAGGAGGTGTTGAATAGGATTGGGGAGAAGAGAAGTTTGTGGCACAACTTGACTAGAAGAACTGATCGGTTGGTAGGACAGGTTCTGAGGCATCAAGGGATCACCAATTTAGTATTGGAGGGCAGCGTGGAGGGTAAAAATCGTAGAGGGAGACCAAGAGATGAATACACCAAGCAGATTCAGAAGGATGTAGGTTGTAGTAGGTACTGGGAGATGAAGAAGCTTGCACAGGATAGAGTAACATGGAGAGCTGCATCAAACCAGTCACAGGACTGAAGACCACAACAACAAGATGGCTCTGGCACATCGCACTTTATTTGCAGCACCAATTTGAGTAGCAGTTGGCACCACAATGACACATCGAACAGTTACAAACCGTTTACTTCAACGACAGCTCCGAGCAAGACGACTTGTAGCGTGCTTTCCACTGACGCCATACCTCCGCCATTTGCGACTTCATTGGCGTCAAGCGAGAGCTCATTCGAGAGCAGGGTGGAGGTCTGTTGTGCTTTCTGAAGAAAGCTGGTTCTGCCTTGATGCCAGTGGTAGCCGTGTGTTGGTTAGGAGGAGATCAGTTGTGGGACTGCAACCAACCTCTCTGCGTGCTTGACACACTGAACCTGCATCTGGAGTTACGTTCTGGGGTGCGAATTCCTATGGCTGCAGGAGCATTTTCGTGGTTATCCCAAGCACGCTGACTGCAAATTCATACGTCAGTCTCGTGATTCGAATTGTTGCGCTGCAAGTCATGAACAGCATTCCAAGGGTGCTTTTCCAACAGGATCACGGTCGCCTACATACTGCTGTTGTAACCCAACACGCTCTGTAGAGTGTCAGTATGTTGTCTTGGCTTGCTCGCTCACCAGATTTGTCTCCAATCGAGTGCATATGGGGCATCATCGGACGGCAAACCCAGCATCATCCATAAATAGGGTTAATCGGCCCCGTATTGACCAACCAAGTGCAACAGACATGGAGCTCTATCCCACAAACCGACATCCAGCATCTATACAACACAACGCATGCACGTTTGCGAGATTGCATTCAACATTCTGCCGGTTACGCTGGTTGTTAATGCACCAGCATTTTACATGTGCAATGGTTTATCTGGCGCTTACATTAACCTGTGATCTTTGCAATGGGGATTAATTTATTCCCATTCTACTTGTATTTTTAGTTGGGGTTTTACACTAGTTAAGGAAGTTACACCAGTTAAGGAAGTTTTGGAAAAAACGGTCGCTTAATACCGTTATCATTAAATCACACAGTTGAGCTGCATGACCGACCTCAGGAAAAGTAATGGCTGTAGTTTTCCCTTGCTTGCATCCATTGACAGTACCAGCACAACAAGGCAATGTGTGGCTGATGTTACAAGCCCCGCTCAGTCAGACATCCAGACGGTTGCACCTGCAAGTACTGTAAAGGCTGCTGGCCCTCTATACGAACACGATGTTTGTCTGTGCTCTCTACAGATACCCCTCGGTTGTGCCTGCATCTACGGTGCAGCTGTTTGTATGCCTGAGACACGCATGTCACCCAACCTTGGCAAATATCTGTGGTTCTGGAGATCGACTTTTTCAGTAGTGACTATTACTTAACAATGGGTTAATAAGTAGCATTAACTACATTCCTCCGTTGTTTTACAAGAAAGAGAGCAGGATTTAAGCAAAAACTCCCGGCTCAATTAACAAGGTCATTTCCTGATTTAGGTTCACAAATGCCTATTTACAAAAGAAAAACACTAACAAAATGTCAGTTGGGTTTTCCGGAAGGCTTTTCAACAGAAAATGCTATTTTTGCTTTCCCTGACCAACTGTTAAATACTGTGAACAACCTAACGTCACCTGATGGGATCTTTTGTGACCTCTCAAAGAGTTTTGATAGTCTAAATCACGGGATTCTTCTGGCTAAGGTTAAGTATTGTGATATGAGTGGGACGATGCACAAATGGTTTAATTCGTATTTAACTGGAAGAGTGTAGAAGTTTGAAACAAGTATTTCACAAAATGCGGAAAAGTCAGCGGATTCCTCAGCTAGGGATGTATCAAGAATGGGCTCCCATATGGTTCAGTTATGCATCCTTTTTGTTCTTCATATATATTCATGACTTGCTACTCTGTTTGCAGGAAAATGCAAAGCTTTTTGCTGAAGATACCAGTATAGTAATCACACTAAACAAACAAGGATTGGCTCACGAAATTGTGAATAATGTCTCTCACATTATTAAATTGTTCTTTACCACTGTACACTCATTAAATTTTAATAAAACACAGTTTATACAGTTCTGCACAGTTAATGGCATAACGCCATTATATTGAGTTTCAACAGAAGTCTCTACCTAAGGCAGAACATTCAAAATGTTTGGACTTTTGCACTGATGAATGATTGAATTGGAAGAAACATGTTGATGATCTACTGAAATGTTTGAGTTCATCGGCTTCTGCTATCAGGGTTATTGCAAATTGTGGTGATAAATGTATCAGTAAATTAGCTTATTACGACTGTTTTCATGAACTGTTGTCTTATGGCATCATATTTTGGGGTAACTCATCATTAAGGAAAAAAAGCAGGTCATTGCAGAAAAGTATATAATCAGAATAACAGATGGATCCCATCCAGGACATTTATTTAAAGAACTAGCAACTTTCACAGTAGCTTCAAGATATGTATGTTCACTTATGAAATTAGTTATTAATAACCCATCCCAATTCAAAAGAAATAGCAAACTGCATAGCTACAACACTTGGAAAAGGCTGATCTTCACTATTCTGGGTTAAATCTAACTTTGGCTGGGAAAAGGGTGAATTATGCTCCCACAAAAGTCTTTGATCTCTTAAAAACAAATTAAAGAAATTTCTGATTAATAAATCCTTCTAGTCAACAGATGGCTTTTAGATGTGAATTAGTAGTTACACAATTTAAAAAACACCACTGAATTACGACATGTGAAGAAACTTTTGTCAAGCTGACACGTACCTCGTCAATATCGAGTGTCATA
The DNA here is from genome assembly GCF_021461395.2 of Schistocerca americana. Taxonomy (NCBI): domain Eukaryota; kingdom Metazoa; phylum Arthropoda; class Insecta; order Orthoptera; family Acrididae; genus Schistocerca; species Schistocerca americana. The sequence goes on along the minus strand of NC_060119.1, from coordinate 955,282,116 downwards.
CTCATGATATATCGAACAAGTGTTAATCTAATCAAATCCTCAACTGCTTCTAAGAAAGTAACTGTAAATGCACGCCAATATCTCTGCAATGTATTTCATAAGATGACTACTCCAATGCAATGTTCTGTATCACAGGATACATACTCTGCATAAATCTGTTATCGCAGAATGGTATATGAATTGAAAACACAGAGATTCCGGCTTGCACTTCCAGATATTGGGGTAGTGTTGTTAAGGAAGTAGTTACGATGAAATTAGCGCGTGAACTTACAAACAGAAGTGGAGGTTTCAGCTTAAGTCCAACACGGAATCCTGCTCGCACCATGGTCAAACACCATAGGGCACAGATGACGCAACTTGCTCACTCGTTGGTAATTAATGTTCACTGTCGATAACTTCTAATGTTGGTGGTGTTTGGGCGTGTAGTGTCAAAGAAACTAGAGTAGGCATGCGTATTAAAAACAAATATCTGTAAATAGGCAGAACACGGTGCTGCGATCGGCAACGCCTGTATAAAATAACAAGTGTCTGGACGCAGTTGTTAGATTGGTTAAAACATCATATCTCCGACATCGCCGCAGCCGGACAATGATCCTGCAAGAACGGGACTAACGACGAATGAAGAGAATCGTTCAACGTGGGAAGTGCAACCCCTCCGCAAATTACTGCGTATTCAATGCTGGGCCATCAACAAGAGTCAGCGTGCGAACCATTCAACGAAACATCATCGAAATGGGCTTTCGGAGCCGAAGGCCCACTCGTGTACCCTTGATGACTGCATGTCACAAAGCTTTACGCCTCACCTGCACCTGTCAACACCGACATTGGACTGTTGACGACTCGAAACATGTTGCCAGGTCGGGCGAGTCACGCTTCAAATTGTATCGAGCGGATGGACGTCTACGGGTATGGAGACAACGTCATGAATCCATGGACCCTGCATGTCAGCAGGGGACTGTTCAAGCTAGTGGAGGCTCTGTAATGGTGTGGGGCGTGTCCAGTTGGAGTAATATGGTACTCTTGATACATCTAGATACCACTCTGACAGGTGACACATATGTAACCATCCTGTCTGATCACATGCATCCATTCATGTCTATCGTGAATCGTGCATCGTGCAATTCTAGCAGGACAATGAGACACCCTACACGTCCAGAATTGCTACAGAGTGGCTCCAGGAACACTCTTCTGAGTTTAAACACTTCCTCTGCCCACCGAACTCCCCAGACACGAACATTATTGAGCGTATCTGGTTTAACGGCACATACGCAGGGTGGGCATGGATATACTGCAAAAACGTGGATATAAGGTCAGAATATAAATAAAGAATTACTTAAGATATTAATTAGTACAATCGGTTGTATCGATTGTGGCGTGAAACCGCTGAAACATTAGAATAATTACGCAGTTCAGTTGTTTTGTCGAGAAGACGGCACCTTTCTTTTTCTTGAAGCCGTCCAGATCGGACGCATATCCGCTATCGCCGCAAATAATTGTTTGGCTCACCACCATTATTCTATTTTATTGAGATACAATCTCACTAGGCGTGCTCATAGTTACACACGGCAGTTGAATTAATGTATGTGTCTATGTAATATAATTTAGTATAATATTTTGTGAATACAGTGATATTATTTAATCTTGAGTATTATTTTATGCTGCAACTATTGTTCCAATTAAACGTCGTCTTGGCAGGGTTAAAAGTTCCGTATTACAAAACCTTAAAGTCCAGCACGAGCCAAAACTTTGTAATTATTAAGCTACGATGTCCGATAAAGAAATATTTTCAGAAAAATCACTCACGGTCAAACTTACAATGAACGGATCTTACGCAGAAAGCCATTGAAAAGCGCCCAAAGTTTGTATAGACTGGTCACATGCTATTATCATTACCCATTATTATTTGTGAGTTCTCTGATATTCTCAAACCAGATCGGAAAAGCCACGATAAATCATACTGGGATGCCTTGCAACGTGCTGTTGAGAAGAGATCTCCACCCCCGCGTACTCTTACGGATTTATTGACAGCCCTACAGGAGTCATGGTGTAAGTTCCCTCCAGAAATACTTCAGGCGTTAGTCGAGTCCATGTCACGTCGTGTTGCGGCACTTCTGCGAGCTCGAGGGGCCCTACACGATATTAGTTACGTGTACCAGTTTCTTTATCTCTTCAATGTAACTTGTGTGTGTGTATTACGGTTCTGGTCGGCGTAGCCCCGCATACCTAGGTTTTAAATTTGCATGCACAGCGCTCTCTCTTTGCATTAGTGCCTTGAAAATGACGGGGTGTGCACCCGTCTAAAAAAAAACGGTGGTTGTCGAAGGCGTCAGCCGGCTGCATTCCTTTAAGTTGTTTGAACGCTGGCAGAAAACCAAGTTTCACATTAAAAACGAGGTAGCCTCATCCCGGATAGCTCTAATTACTCCGTCCGACTTCCGTCAGTACCTACAGACACTGTAGAGAAGTTGCGTATGTTTTCAGCAGTACTAAAAGTATAATTCTGAACAGTTAAACGTTGACGTAAATACGAGGGCAGTTCAATAAGTAATGCAACACATTTTTTTTCTGAAACAGGGGTTGTTTTATTCAGCATTGAAATACACCAGGTTATTCCCCAATCTTTCAGCTATACAACACAATTTTTCAACGTAATCTCCATTCAATGCTACGGCCTTACGCCACCTTGAAATGAGGGCCTGTATGCCTGCACGGTACCATTCCACTGGTCGATGTCGGAGCCAACGTCGTACTGCATCAATAACTTCTTCATCATCCGCGTAGTGCCTCCCACGGATTGCGTCCTTCACTGGGCCAAACATATGGAAATCCGACGGTGCGAGATCGGGGCTGTAGGGTGCATGAGGAAGAACAGTCCACTGAAGTTTTGTGAGCTCCTCTCGGGTGCGAAGACTTGTGTGAGGTCTTGCGTTGTCATGAAGAAGGAGAAGTTCGTTCAGATTTTTGTGCCTACGAACACGCTGAAGTCGTTTCTTCAATTTCTGAAGAGTAGCATAATACACTTCAGAGTTGATCGTTTGACCATGGGGAAGGACATCGAACAGAATAACCCCTTCAGCGTCCCAGAAGACTGTAACCATGACTTTACCAGCTGAGGGTATGGCTTTAAACTTTTTCTTGGTAGGGGAGTGGGTGTGGCGCCACTCCATTGATTGCCGTTTTGTTTCAGGTTCGAAGTGATGAACCCATGTTTCATCGCCTGTAACAATCTTTGACAAGAAATTGTCACCATCAGCCACATGACGAGCAAGCAATTCCGCACAAATGGTTCTCCTTTGCTCTTTATGGTGTTCGGTTAGACAACGAGGGACCCAGCGGGAACAAACCTTTGAATATCCCAACTGGTGAACAATTGTGACAGCACTAGCAACAGAGATGTCAAGTTGAGCACTGAGCTGTTTGATGGTGATCCGTCGATCATCTCGAACGAGTGTGTTCGCACGCTCCGCCATTGCAGGAGTCACAGCTGTGCACGGCCGGCCCGCACGCGGGAGATCAGACAGTCTTGCTTGACCTTGCGGCGATGATGACACACGCTTTGCCCAACGACTCACCGTGCTTTTGTCCACTGCCAGATCACCGTAGACATTCTGCAAGCGCCTATGAATAGCTGAGATGCCCTGGTTTTCCGCCAAAAGAAACTCGATCACTGCCCGTTGTTTGCAACGCACATCCGTTATAGACGCCATTTTAACAGCTCCGTACAGCGCTGCCACCTGTCGGAAGTCAATGAAACTATACGAGACGAAGCGGGAATGTTTGAAAATATTCCACAAGAAATTTCCGGTTTTTTCAACCAAAACTGGGCGAGAAAAAAAATGTGTTGCATTACTTATTGAACTGCCCTCGTATTAATACTCTCTGTTCCTATTTCTTATGCTTTAAGAAAAACAATATAATAATTAACGGATTAATTAATTACTAATAGAAGACAATACATGGTTAGCGCTTTGAAATGCAGACATGTTACCAACAGAATCGACACACTGTCTGAAAATCACGCAGAATCGACATCTCAATTGGAATACTCTGACAATTAATCTGGCCTCGTAAACAGTTGGATGACTCTGACAGACTAAAGCAGGAACATAAAAGCTCCTTTTTTACTCGTCGTTATATTAACAATGTTTACGGATAGTCTAATTTCGGCAGATGATAGTGGTAAATTATGCATTATTCTCAGACATAAGAGTTAAATTGATTCTCCTTTTTTGTAATTTTGTGCATAATCGTAACATGGTGCTGATATGTTTGCAGTGCAATGCTTAAATCGTAAATGAGACTTCTAGTGTCAGAATCTAACCAATGACCTCACGTTCACCTTTGCCGATTCCGCCGGACACACTAATACAAAATGCACGATACTTTAACTGCGTAGCACTTAAGCATTAGTAATACAGCTCAAAGATGGAGTACCGCAAGATACTAAAAAGAAAGTTTGCGTTTATACCTCTGATAGGCGTAACCACTGTGTGAAGTTTAACTGAACTTAGTAGACTTTGCTGGACACAAAACGAAGCCTTTCTGACCCTCTCTCGTTGGCACCGTGTAAACTTTTAGCAGTACAGCGCTAAGAATTATTCCCCTCTGTGAACGTAAAAATGTTGCTATTTCATTCTTCCGTTTCTGTTGGAGGGTTCAGCCACATCTATAACAACGAGCTTTTCTGCGTTTCTGCGTATTTTCGTTTCTTTCTTCTCATTTTTCTTTGCTGTTATTTTCTTTCCTATTGTTTTTGTTTCTTTTCTTCACCTACTCCACTTCTGTATGTTTTTCACACCCTACGTTTGCATCTAATTACAACAATGAGCTGGAACAAAGGACAGGTGTAAGGAAATACCTTAATAATCTAAAGCATCTTTATAGTTAACTACTTAACCAACTTCTGAGAGCCGTTGAGAGACAACTGTTAATATCATGTAATCGAACGCTTTTCGATAACAGGTACTGAACCAAACGTGAATGAATCAGCTTGCGTTTCTTGAGTTCCTCACCAACTGCAACACCACTGCCAGAGGGATGCAGATGCTCAGAGAAATCACCCGAGGCGTATTTTCCTCCCAGTTACACATTTCCCCTCACTCATTCACGCATAACTATAAGAAATTTCCCCTGGGTAACGCTTTTTCCTGGAGCATATATCTTTATGATATGGGTTGCTTAATGTCTACTACGGTGATGTATTCGCAGAACTCAACTATCTGTCGTAAATTTGTAAGCTGTCTGTAAGTTATCAGTCTGAACGAACTGAAATCTTTACAACTCGCATTCAAACAAATACTTTCAGAAGTCAGCTGTAGAACACTCAAGGCTTTCCAGAGTATACGTCAATGCATATTGTATTTTTCTTTTACTTTACTTTTCTTTCTTGTTTAGATTTTAATTTAGAATTTACCCTTTTATCTTTTGGGCGCCAGAAGGTCATCGGCCCCATTTCCTCAGCCCAGTTGTGATCCTGAGAGTCTAGCCACTCATACTGTACGATACAGAGAAAGGCTGTATCCGAAAAATATTCACAGTACCTTTTCTGGATTTCCGGCGTAGTTAGTTATAATTGCAAATTCGCAGTAACACGTAAGGGAAGAAAGTTGTTAGGCTGTAATAAGACAAAAGACAGCAGCAAAATATCCTTCAAAGCCACAAAGTTCAAGATGAAGAGTGGTTAAGCGCTTATGAAGTGCCTTACACACATCTAATCTTTTACTCCCGAATTTCGAAATTTTTTAATGACTGCATCTCATCATTTTTATGCACTAATTTCATTTATTATTACACATTTCCACACTCGACTTTAAACAAAAAAATCATGTCTGAATTAAATTCTTGTTATGCGTTGTAATTCTGATTCAAAACTCATTTTAACCCTTTGACACTACGTCTGCTTAACCCCAAAATAAATCCGATACTGTTATTTACATCCCGTGGGATTCGCAGCCTGATTAAAAGGCAAAATTCGCGGTCTGGACTGCACATCGCGGCAGTTTGTAGCGTTACACACCTTTTACAGTTCCTGAGAATTCAAACGCTTGTAACGTAATATCACTGATTGGTGCGCCTGCAATTACGATTTCACTGTGTAATTAAGTCGCTATACAAGGGAAAGGGCGGAAAGGAACATAAACATGACTGCCGCCACCTGACAGAATCCGATAACACCCCAATACCTGCGCAGCGTACTATAGGCTACCCGTCATGTGTCAGATAAAGGGCAACAAAGCGGCCCTCACGTTACCGCAAAACTGCTCATTTACGTAACAATGACGTCGTTCGTTTTTTCTCTTTTGAAATGTGGCCCACTGCGTCCCAGGCACGAACAAACAGTTTTTAAATGAACGTACATTATGTGTAATACCCTGTGAGAATCGTAGGCCCTGAACGCCTCCATTTCGTTTGTCACCGTTCCCTCGACGTGATGCTGTTTCAATGCACACGGCCGTAATCATTCTCAATGGGACAAATAAATGAAAAAAAGAAAATGAACATCGTACCGGACTGTTCAGTGCGCCGATATACGCTGCCCATGAGAGAGAGGCCAAATTAATGGAAATCCTGCTTGCGCGTAACTGCTCGTGTCGTTCAGAACAAATATTTCATCGTATTGATCGATAAGCAACTTTAGCACTCGCGTGCGTTTTATTCCCATTCTCCCGCACCAAATTCAATGAAAATAAAGAGGAATTTAAAATTAAGCGTTATTGCTAATTTCATAACGACCTACTGGAAGTGACTGACGATCACGCAAAACATTTTGTGAATGATTGGCAATAATATTTTATACTCGATTCCTGCTTGATATTTATTAGTTCCTTGCTGAATCTGGCTTAAAGCATGGACCCAAAGCGTTATGTTATGGCCACATTCCCATTCGAAGAAGGATCTACTGAATGTAGACGCTACGATGAATCATAACAAAAAAGTTTGAAAAAACAATTTTGTACTCAAAATGTCAGCTGTTGATGAAAAAGGACTCGGAGTTCAGCCCTCACGTCTTCTGGTGCACGGCCATTTGTTACAAAATGGAAAACGTTATTTATTGCAGCCTTTTAGCAGACACGATGAAAAAGTCGCACGAAACTCTTTTTGTCACATGTTTACCTGATTATGAAGAACTGATTCCCGCAGGGATTCTCCATCTTGTCGAATAAATCTACCTCTTCGATTATTAACAGTGATAAGACAATCGACATGTAAGGATACATCTACGTCAGACTTTCGAAGCAGGCAGTACCTCACTGGGAAGGAAGAGACGGAACTCAAATAAGAAAAGAACCATATCTTGCTATCACCATCCTTCTCAAAGGAACTTTGAGCTAAGATAACACGCCCAACTGGGACCGTAAAATAATTTATTAATTGGTGTCCAACGTCTAGCACAAAAAATTACGGAGGTAGAGAGAGACAGGAAATAAGAAAAACAAAAAAACGAATTGCGGAGTATCAGGCACATGTATGGTTGCGAAAATTAATACACTAAGAAGATTATAGAGGGTGTTTTTTTAACAAGAGACAATGAAATATCTCGGAAATGACGCATCGTACGAAAAAAATGTTCTAGGTGAAATACCTATTAGTAAAGGAGACATATGCAAGCGCTACAAATAGCCACCTCCTAATCACCCCTCCTGCGTGGGCCGAGTCAATTTCGTATTTTCAGATGAGGAGCCCCCTCCATTCTATTGTAAATTCGGAATCTTCACAAAAAATATGTACGGTTTACTCAAATGACTGTTTCCCTTTCGTGGTAGATAGCACTGCAGTCGACAGATATCAAGTGTACCTGTTTTTGCAGTTAAGAACCGACGCATATGATACTAAGTTTCATTTACGATGTAAGTGTAAACCTTGGTATTTTAAGGGTTGATATTGATGTTGGAACCTTACTTGAGTGTCATAGGAATGCTTGATTTCGGTGGCCGCCCTCGAACCCCGCCATTAGTGCGACTGACTTGAGTGTATATTTCCATTCAACAGCCGCAGATCTCGACCTGGTCGCTAAGCGGCTTCCGGAGGAATACGAATCACAAACATTGTAATAAAGTAAAATGTCCATAAGCTGATAGTGACACGAGCACCTGCCATGGATAATCACCGAGATCAAGCACCCAAATGGTAAGAGGTAAGGGGACTCAAAACTCAACCAAATGAAGCAACCCAATAGTGAGAGGCAAGGGGACTCACCCATATCAAGCATCCCGATGGGAACAGACAACTATTATATCCACGTCGTTGTTCATGGATCTTGCTAAACGCAGTTTCTAACTAGCAATTGAAATAGCTAACCATTGTGTATTGTCTGTTGGACCGGGGACCTGGAAACGATGGAGAGGCTTCACCAAGCTGTAGCTCTCAGTGGTTCACACAACGCCGCTCAACACCAAACCCAGGGTTATTGTGTAGTTCGGCCCCCACTGTACCGCCCCCCCCCCCTGACTCATACCAAATGAGTTTAATCTCAGATGTTTGGGTGGTAGAGTAATTATGGTGTTCACGTACGTGGAGAGAGTATTTATGCAGCAATCGCCGACGTAGTAAGGGGAACCAGCCCTTATTCACCGAGGCAAATGGAAAACCGCCTTAAAAATCATCCACAGGCTGGTGGCACATCGGACCTCGACACTAATCCGCCGGGCTGATTCGTTCCGGGGACCGGCACGTTTTCCCGCTAGGGAAGCAACGCGTTAGACCGCGCGGCCAGCCGGGCGGGCTTAGCTAACCATACTGTACTATAAAATCAAATTTGCAGCACTACAGTAAATTTCGAACATAAATATGAGCCGTTTGAACACAAAGGTATAAATTCACTCCATAATTGAAATGTAAAATCAAATGCTTCGGTTCTTAATTGAAAAAAAAAACAGGCACACTTGATATTTGTCGATCACAGCGCCATTTGGGGGGGGGGGGGGGCGGGGAGAGGAGTTCCCATTACGAAATACAAATGTGAATCCGCCCGCGCAAGAGGGTAAGAGGTGTGATTAGGGGATGGCCAGTTATAGCACACACAGATGTCCCGTTTACTGATATTTACTTTTCACCTAGAACATTTTTTTTCGTACAATGCGCCGTTTTCGAGACATTACTTGTCTCAAGTCAAAACAAACGCTCTGTATGTGACTGGAGTGAATTTTGTGACATATTACGTAAATGAAAATAGACAAATGATTACGATTACAGAATTGTACACGATCTCCAACAATTCAGTACTTCTGTGTTGTTTGAAGGTGGGTGATAGTATGGTGGCTCTAAACACCGAAGTTGCTGCTATTCAGATTTCCCTCAACATGCAATTCCGTAGATCGTATGTCGCACTCAGTAGCATCGTAAATCGTCATACTTGGAGACACGCGGCGGCGTTTACATTCCAGATGCAGCATGAGGCGTTTTTGGTGTCTTGACGGTAGAAGCTGATGCAGTGAAACACGTGCTTCCACAACCGTTTGCAGCAAACGTTGTCAAAAACGGACACAGTCAAGTCCAGCCACATCCGTTAACTTGAAGTCAACAGTGCTGGTGTAGCATATAACTTCTCAAGTCTACCGTATCCACTGGTTCCAAACCGCGCGACTACTACGGTCGCAGGTTCGAATCCTGCCTCGGGCATGGATGTGTGTGATGTCCTTAGGTTAGTTAGTTTTAAGTAGTTCTAAGTTCTAGGGGACTGATGACCTAAGATGTTAAGTCCCATAGTGCTCAGAGCCATTTGAACCACTGGTTCCAAGTTGTTTGGTAGTTGCTGTTGATTACAGTTTTAAGGAGACTAAAGATCTGATGTTATTAGTCTCCTATTAACTCCCCCTCCCCCCCCCCCCCCAAGAATGAAATCAGCGTATACCATTCGTACTTTTTAAATATTTGTGTGGCGTGCGTCTGAAGCGGGACGTGGATACCAGGCCGATATTCACGGGGTGGGTTGTGCGAAACGGCAAAAACAAAGAAACAAGCCCACAGCTGTACTGGTGGGTACTTAAGCCATCACACAGTCATTCGCTGGCCATTGCAGAGACGAAAAATTTTCTTTCATTGGTGTGCGCCCTCCTTTTTCTAGTCAGTGAGTCTGAAGTGATCCTTCCGTGATGGAGCCCCACTGGCAGCTGATGTGTTCTAATCCATTTTGCTTGACACGATCGATTTCAGTGACATCGCTGATAGGTGACTTGTCGACAAATGCCCCGTGGCGGAGGCTTTTCTTAAGCAGCGCGCTACAGAGGGAGCATGGAGGTTGCCGAACGAGTCGCAAAGGTGGCGCGGAAGGCGGTGGTGCTAACAGTGGCTCTGTGGCAGTGAGGAGTAACTGCGACATACGGCCACTAAGCGAGCGTTGCGCGCCAGATGAGACGCCTAGTTTTGGTAGACAGGGTATGCGGACGTCAATGTGAGGTTCGGAGCGTTCTGTGGCAGCTTTGGACGACAGTTGATTCTCGTGAGCTGTAACACTGAACAGTGGGGGACTGTACTGGGGTTGCCGCGGTCGTTGAAATTTGAATTTGCTTCCATCTGGACATTCCAAGGTTCTAACTAACAGAGTTTATCTGATTGGGTGGTTGGTTGATTCGGGAGAGAGGACCAAACAGCGAGGTCATTGGTCCTATCGGGTTAGAGAAGGATGGGGAAGGAAGTCGGCCGTGCCCTTTCAAAGGAACCATTTCGGCATTCCCCTCAAGCAATGTTGAGAACACCTAAATCAGGATGGTCGGACGCGGGTTTGAACCGTCATCCTCCCGAATGCGAACCCAGTGTGCTAACCACTACGCCATCTCGCTCGGTGTTAAGCGTACATTTCTTTCCTCAGTTTTGAAGTTCAGAAAGAAGCTCTTTTGTCAAGATGGAAATATTTAGCCGCCAAGTTTAGATGTGTAAAAATAGTTATAAGACTGTTCTGGTTCCCTGTGTTATTCCCCATTGGGCACACTGTAGCCGATAATAAGTGCACGTATGGAAGTGTATGTCATTCCAGTTAACTAATTCCACTCGTATGTTTGTTGTAGAAGCTTGGCTGTACTCTGTGCTTTGGTTTCCGTGCTAGCAGGGGATTTTTGGTAACTGCAAGTGTCCTGAGGCGAGTTTGAACACTCTTATCCACGTGACGGAATCGTGCACTTTCTGGCTGAAGTTCTGTTAAGCAGGTATCAGAATTTTTCGGGATTAAAGTTTCTAGAAAGTTTTTTTTTTTCTACCTTGTAGGTTTTTAATGTTACTAGAACCATTTATCAATGGCCAGAAGTTTTGATTAACGCCAGTATATAATTCTTAGATTGCTATTTATATGTTTTCTGAACTCTAATATAAGGTATTACTTAAAGGGCGATTGATGGTTATCTCACAAGGTGGACTGTGGATGTTTCCTGACGATAAAAGTTTTGGGCCAACGGCTTTAATTTCTGGCAGTAATTCCATATAATGGACAGAGGTATCATAAACGAAATTGTACTTTTTTATTACGAAAAGAGGAAAATTTAGCGGTATGCTAAGAGTTTTTTCCCTGCTCTTCATTCTCCAATCTTGGCCTAACTCTGACGTTGTGAACTTCTATATCTCACAAGAGTGGTCGCTACTTCGCCATCTCTCTGGTTTGCTACGGTCCTAGTACATTGTTGTTGAGAGAATCTCAGTTTCATTTAGCGGGAGTCATCTTTTCACTACTGTTTGCAGTTTTCATAAACCCTTGTGTATTTCAGAATCTGCCTGGTAAATGACTTATCCATAGTTCTGAACAAGGCAGCGCTTCTTCCAAATCTTGTTTTTATACTATCTGAGAAACCCAATGTTACGTTGGTATTTACTTATTCCAATCTTCTATTACTCTGTCTCCTGCTGCCTATTCTATCTCCCGTTCCCTCTCTGTCCACTTGATATTCTCCCCCCCCCCCCCCCCAGACCCCATCGCGATGGGAGGACGGTAGTTTTTATCCCTACAGCATTTGTTTTCAGATAGTAAGGTGTAATAAGTCTATAAAGTGTGGTTGAAGTTGATCCAGGAGCTTAGGAAGAAATGGATGAACATTTGCATATGTGACATATACTGCAAACATATATGATTCTCTGCTGTTTTACACCATGCGACATCTGAGATGATGTTAAATCTTATTCAGTCGTAATGCTTGATGTTAGGTCCGGAAAAAGTTGGCAAAATTATTAGCTAGCTGCAGCGCTCAGTCTCATAACCAGGATGACATACTTAATAGTAATAATAAGAGACAGATTGCACTTCATACTTTTAAAAATGCTCCAAGTCAGCTAAATACAGGAAATAAATCCCATCATGCTGTTTTCGAACTTTTTTTGTTATACCTTCTCTTAAACACCACCGCCCCTCGTGGAAAATCTTACTATCACATTTTTTACATGAATAATAAGTCATATACTAAACAAATTTGGGTGGGATTGCTCCAGGTATACCTCAGTTGTGTATTAATGTCACCCGCTTATCATTCCCACTTCTATGAGATGTCGGTGGTTCTTAACCCAACAGTGTTTCTTTCCAGATAGTAAATAACCAGTAAAGCCCCGCTTCTTTAAGAAATCGAACTCCTCTGTATGAAATAGCTTCAAACTTCCGACTGCTGTACAGATGAGTTAGTGTTAAATATCTGATGTTAAGAATGTAAACGAAGAAGTGTAGAACATGTTTGTAATTATGTTTAAAGTTTGTTGAAAGTCGCTAATTGCTGTCACTATCAAATCCTCGATGTATATACTCTGGGTAATTTGCTCTCCGGTTCCAGAAAATCTAGTTTCTCACTCGTCTCAGTGTTTATGACGTCATACTTCGTCATCTGTGTAGCGTACAATAATGTAATTTATCAGATAGATTCATTGGTGCATGTGGCTATTGTCTGTCACACACACTCTAAGACAAAAAATGACACACCACGAAGATATTATCTGTAAGAAAGAGACGGAAATTGATAGGCCTGATAACTGTGAACAGACAAACAAATGATAAAAATTTCAGAAAAACAGGATAATGTACTCAAGAGAAAAAGCTGCACAAACTGAGCAAGTCAGTAACGCATTGGTCCCCTCTGGCCCTTATGCAAGCAATTATTCGGCTTGGTATTGACTGAGAGAGTTGTTGGGTCTCCTCCTGAGGAATATCATGTGTGCCAAATTCTGTCCACAATTCTATATTATCGAACGCTTTTTTCAGGTCGAAAAATCCTATGAACGTCTCTTGATTTTTCTTTAGTCTTGCTTCCGTTACCAACCACAACGTCAGAATTGCCTCTCTGGTGCCTTTACCTTTCCTAAAGCCAAACTGATCGTTACCTAGCACATCCTCAACACAAGCAAGATGGGCTTCATCTTACTGAAAGGTACTCCCAGGATGGGTTGCCGTGAAGGGAAACAAAACTGGGAGTACAATATCGTCAACGTACCGCGGATAACGACCAAAGGGGTCTTCGTATGAAAACAAATGGCGCCCTAGGCCATATGGTTGTCTGGCCGTATGGTGGGGCGACGATCAGGCTGGTATGCCACCGCTGTCCCGGGAGTCTCCATACACGTCTTCGGCCTGGAATGTCACTGACTGGAGGAGAATTGTTTTCAGTGATGAGGCCCCTATTAATTACCATTTCAGCAAGTTTCCTTTCGCTCAACACTATCGTTTCCTCATCATTGAGCTCCGTGAGTTTATGGGGTGCTTCCTTTTTTTGTATATCACAAGAGACCCCACTGTTGCATCTGGGGGTATGCCAAACAACACAACCGACATCCCATAAAACGCTCTGCAGATAAGTTCTATGAGCGATCACTTTTTTGACGTTTTCATTTCTGTACTGTTTTCATCTTACACATTCTTAACACTTTCTGCAATAATACTTAGCTTTCAGTTTCATGTTTTCTTTGCCTTTTTATGTATAAAAATGTATATTTCAGTGGTTATGAGTATTACTCCTTTATTTGTGAGTCTGTACAAAATTCAGCTCGATGTTTGTGATATTTTGTGCAACGTGTTGCTGAAATACTCATGTTATACAGTACCTGCCATTGAGCTACTTGGTTTGAACTAATAAGGAATAAGTATGTGGATTTTCGTCACTTTAGTGGTGAGACCAGGACAGAACTTCAACAGGATTCATCCCAGAATTCATGATATTGCAATTTTCCAAAACCAGTGTGGGAACTTGATTGCCTTTCTTTCTGTGTACTAATAACAGTATGACAACGTTTTGTTTGATTCAAAACTTGATAAGAAAAATCTAAAATACTCCATCCTCTGAGAATGTCCGACAATAAAAACTTAATTTTTCATATGGTGATGGATTTCCACCATGATGCACCACTTCTCTGTGACACATACTGCTGTTCTGTTCAGCGAATGATGTTCAGCTTCAAACTGCTGTGCTTTAATGTTTAGCAAACATCTGTTAGAACGGTATTAATTCAAATATTACTCTTTGGTTCAAATGGCTCTGAGCACTATGGGACTCAACATCTGAGGCCATCAGTCCCGTAGAACTTAGAACTACTTAAACCTAACTAACCTAAGGACATCACACACATCCATGCCCGAGACAGAATTCGAACCTGCGACCGTAGCAGTCGCGCGGTTCCGGACTGAAGCGCCTAGAACCGCTCGGCCACCGAATTACTCTTTTTTTGTGATTTCGTAACGTATATGATTCCAAATAAGTATACTTTTTAGTGTAGTGAATTATCTCTCATTGGATTGCTGGAGAGATTTACAAATAGTTGGAGGCATTTCTTAAGACCGAGATCTTATTTTTTGGAGATATAGTAAACCCCTGTTTCTTAATAGAGTCGAACATCCTCCGTATAAAACAGTTTCTAACGTGCAATTACTGTACAAGTCAGTCAATGCGTTTGCATTTGGCGTTACGAGAAAAACTTCAGGAAAGGTCTGAAATTATGTTTAAAATGTGCAGATATCGCTAGGTGCTCTTTTTATCAACACTGCATAGTCTGGGTATCCTGTGCTCCGTTTCAAGCAGTTTTTCACTATCACGATGTTTATGATATCACATATCCTTAACTATATGTCGTACAATAATAAATCTATGAGAGAACATTCAGTGGTATGTGTAGATGCCATATGCAAAATGTGTTGCAAATAGAGTTAGTGGTAAAAAAACAATAATAAATTAAAACGGCATGCCGGATGCTGAAGTCTTATTGCACGAACGGCGAAAATGAAGAAAGTAATAAACATTTTTTTTCCTTTCATCATTTTGTGAGGGGGTTGGGGAGGGGGGTGCCAGCGGGAAAGTTTCGTTAAGTTTTGAAGTTATGTATAAAGTTTATCGGAAGTCGCTAAGTGCTCTCACTGTCAAATACTTGACGAATATAATTTATTTTCACGCTGCAAGTTACGCTGCCTTACGACATGTACACAGTTGTAAATTGTAATACTTATCTTACTTTGTTAAGATTATACCTCAAATGAGTATTAGGACAGCATTTTAAATTTTTAAATCCGGCCAATAGTTATGTGAAACATTGAAGACCAAATTTTTGTTACCCCTAGAAGCAGTTAGATAGGCAACCTGTAAGTTCTTCTATGCAACATGAACCACCGACCATAAACCAGGTTAGCCATTCAGTAACAAAAACCCTTAAGCCACATAACATCTGATATAATCGCTTCAAAGATTTAAATTCTACTTCGCACGACTCTTTCTCTCTGTCATACACTGAGAAAATTCATACTCTTTTGGCTACGTTAGGGAAATACTCATTTTCTACGATGATTCTGTCTCCTCGTTCTTTATGTATCCTGTACAGCGACCAAATATCGAGCGGTACTCAGTGTCTCAGAAGACTAAGGCAGGCAATTCGTAGCACCTCAGTTCCGGAACTTACAAGTGGAATAAATTCCATTCTGATAATTCCTGCTTTTACCTCTCTATAATGCACTTCATTGCTGCGTGAAATCCAACAAAGCGGATCCTTTAAAGAATGTAGATACAAGAAAATCTTGTAAGGTGTAATATACATACAGATTTGCTCGCATTTGCTTAAATTCATGTAAATGTCATGTGAAGCAAATATTCGGTTGATGCGTATCTGCCACGATCGAAGAACAGCCCTGCTGGAGTAATACATTAAACGCAGTGCGCCGTAACTTCATTCTGGTATCACGTTTTGCCTGGTTTCGCAAGTCTCGTCAATACATCTCGCATCTCGAATGGAGATATCGCTGCCGTCGTTATTGAACGCAATGAGGTAGCACGGCAGCAGAACTGAATTCAGGGTAATTCTCCCCGAGGTCTTCCGGTGCAGAGCATGAATAGCACCTCGTTAGCGCTATATCTTTTCCTCCTCCTGAAGGCAAAATCCACCCGGCAATGTCTGAAAGAGACTTCACGAGGATGTCTTTTCCGGTTCCACCCACGCTGTTGTTTATAATTCGCTGCAGGGGTTTCGTGCTAAATTCTACTTCGTACGACACATCATCCAACGGATTCCACGTCTTTTATCCCGCAATTTAATCCTTCTTCTCTTTTGTTTTGGTTGCGTGAGGAATGTTAAATGTCTGCTCATTAAGTTTTGTGTATCGCACTCACAGCTTCCGACAACGGAATACTGTAAAATACATTCCCTTTAATGTCCTAACACAAAAATTATGAAGAGAGTTTCATAAACGGGTCTCCTGAGTGCGAATGTAACTTTTTTACAACAAATTACCCTTGTGTTTTTGCGCTGTCTTATCTACTGCGAAGGCGCAATGCATTACCTTGCTCGCAGAAACTAGACTCCTACATTCACACATTACAACGTCAGAGACTGTACATCTCCAAAGTATCGTTTTTGTGAGCTTTTCTGCCGTTTTGTGTACTGTTCCGCAGTTTTATTCTTAACTAGCTAGTTCCCGCTCTTCTGTCTGGTATTGGAAATATGACTGTATTCAGCAAAATACGAAGCGTAACACTGGGAGGTAACGTTTTATAAGTCAAGTAGTAGAAAACTATTTACAAAACCTATCTATGAATAGTCCCTGTAGGTTGTCTATATGCATAGGAAAGACGAGTCTTACTGTTCAATTGTTCAAAAGTGTGTGAATTTCTAAGGGACCAAACTGCTGAGGTCATCGGTCGCTAGAATTACGCACTACTTAAACTAACAAACTAACTTGTGCTAAGAACAACACAGACACCCAAGTCCGAGGGAGGACTCGAACCTCGAGTAGCCGCGCAGTCAGTGACATGGCGCCTCTAACCGCGAGGCCACTCCGTCCGAGTTTTATTAGAAACCAACGACGATAATGTGTGAAGGGAAGGCTATTGGTATGATACAGATTATAAATTAAATTAAACTTCGTCCGAACAAGCTATGAGGGCCCAACGGCACCGACCGATCGCCGTGTCATCAGCCCACAGGCGTCACCGTATGCGGATATGGAGGAGTATGTGATCAATACATGGCTCTCTCGGACTTTGTCAGCTTTCGTGACAGAAGCCGCTAGTTCCCAATCAATTAACTCCTCAATTGACTTCACAAGGTCTGAATGCACCCTACTTGCCAACAACGCTCGGCAGGCTGGACGGTCACCCATTCAAGTGCTAGCGCATCATGACACAGAGTCTGCTGTTCATAGAGCAATCTCTACCCCTTTGTCCTCTGAAAATTTAAAAACCGAATTGAATCTAATTAAAACCATTGCAGTTAATAATGGTTACGAACCAAATATAGTAGATGATGTCTTCAGACAGAAAACCAATAACAGAATTACCACGCTTGGGACCACTATTGACGAGCCTAGCGATTTGAAGAAATCCTTCTCTTTACCGTATGTAGGGCCAAAAACCTACAGACTGCAACGTCTCCTTAAAAATAATTATGGCTGCAACATAGTTTTCTCTACTAACAACTCTCTCAAAAATAATCTTATCCATAATTTAAAACCAAGACGGTCGCCTCTGCAAAACTCAGGCGTTTATAAAATCACCTGTGACACTTGCTCAGCTTATTATATAGGACATACTGGACGAGCTTTTTCGATTAGATACAAAGAGCATCTAGTAGGGAAAAAAGATACGAACGTACATAATTCGTCATTCGCTGACCACCTTCTTATCACAGGACACAAACCTAAAGATGTTCATGACATTAGTATCTTACATACGGAAAAGAACGGTTTCAGACTTGATATGCTTGAACTGTTGGAAATTTTCAAACATTTTTCCCGTAACGACCATTTAATCCTCAATGAGCAATTACAATTACGTGATAAAAATTTCTTTGATGGTGTAAAGCTCTTACTTAAAATCACTTAACGCGGAATATTGCTATTATGCTTCCGTACTGTAGGCTTAAATATTGTTCTCTCTCTCCCTGTTTTACAGTATAATATTTTGTTCAACTTTCGATCTGATACATACTATCTGACATAATGTAATCAGCATATTACGTGCACTCCTGTTCCAATGCTTCTGACAGCTGTTGTCACTGCAAATTACAAGCATTCAATACTAGATGGCGCGATACAAGGTGCCGACTTGCTAACATCGACGGCGCGCGCGCCTGTCAGTCTGATGCTGCTTACAGTGCCGGCCGCACACGCGACCCTTAGCGGCGCGTCTTAATCAAGTTGTGCATACCTAGGAAAATTTTATAATGTACAAATATATTTTTGTCTTTAACGTGAGCACTGTTGCTCTAAACCATTTCTTAAGTATTTACTCTATGTAAGTATGCTTTCTTTGTCTACTGTACCGTAGCGGTTAGCTATGATGTAATTTTATTACAAATGTTTAATTTAATAATTTTTATATTATTCCAAAACTCTGTTATAGGTAATGTAATTTTTTTTTACTTCTGATGAAGGCTGCCTTAGAGCAGTTGAAACCTAGGTAAAGTTGAAAATTTTTTACCTGTGCAACCGAAGAGCTGTATTTTCAAGTAATATTAAAAACAGACTATGGATATATTTTATTTCAGTGCCGCACAAAAAGGTGAAGCACCGAGGAGAGAGGGTCTGATCCACTGTACGAGGGTAATCCCGAAAGGAAGGTCTATTTTTTATAAGTACGTAGATCTCTTTATTTCTACAATGGTTTACATCAGTTTACAGCTTGAACATTCAGCTATTTTTCGACATAACCACCATTTTTGTCGATGCATTTTTGTAGACGCTGTGGCAGTTTTTGTATGCCAATGTCATACCAGCTCGCCGCCATGCTGTTCAGAAAGTTATGAACCTCTTCTTTCACCTCGTCATCGGAGCTGAATCGCTGGGACCACAATTAACGCCGACAGGTAATGTGAGACTCTGAAAAAACTCAAATGGTCAATGCAGAACCGGAGACGAGGAATGTTGAGCAAGGGCGTACACATTCTCCATGACAACGCTCGCCCACACATCTCTCGGCAAACCGTTGCTCTCCTGAAACAGTTTCAGTAGAACGTCATCACCCACCCACCCTATAGTCCTGACTTGGCGCCCAGTGACTATCACCTGTTTCCTAGGTTAAGAGAACATTTGGCTGGAAAGCGATTCAGCTCCGACTACGAGGTGAAAGAAGAGGTTCATAACTTTCTGAACAGCATGGCGGCGAGCTGGTACGACATGGGCATACAAAAACTGCCACAGCGTCTACAAAAATGCATCGACGTGATTATGTCGAAAAATAGCTAAATGTTCAAGCTGTAAACTGATGTAAACGACTGTAGAAATAAACAGGTCTATGTACTTATAAAAAATAGGAGACCGTACTTTTGGTATTACCCTCGTAGAAACCACTGGCAGGTATGCAAATGGTTCAGCTCCCTGTGAGAGGTAGAACTGCTACCAAAGTACATTAGTGTTCTTCGTGTTTACGTTGTTACCAGGCCTGGTAGGGTACATAAGAGGCATGAACAGAGTCGTAGGTTGATTGATAACTGTGAAGGGCACAAAGATACGGCGTAGTTGTATGAGACAGCGTTATCAGCATCCGATAGAATTTGAAAAGAATCTCACTGTGGGTCTCCATTTGGCCTGCTCGTCAAGTCGAGCAATATCCAGATTCATGGGTCATCCGAATGTGATAGTGGCCCTATGTAAACTGCATGGGGAACATCAGGGCATGCATGTTCGTCGTCAAGGTTTCGGCTGACCACGTGTGAACGCCACACGAGAGGAAAACCACGTTGCGCACCAAGAACGCCGTCATCCTTCCATAATTGCACCTGCCATCTGAGAACATGTAATGGATTCACTGCAATATTCACCCTGCACCATTGCTCGGATACTGCCAGCAGCGGAACTATGGATTTATTGTCCCGTGAGGACGCTGCCGTTAACATCCAATATAAACGGCGAGATTTGGAGTGGTGCTGTGACAGGGAAGTTTAGACTGCTGTTGAATGACGTCGCATTGTGTTCAGCGACGAATCTCTGCTCTGCACTAATCATGACCACCATCTTCGGCAATATAAGGAGCATTCTGCGCCGCCCTCGCCAATTATTTTTCTTGTCTCCGTGTAAAGACTCATGGTCTTCCAGATATTGGGCGTCCCTCTACCTCACCATTATCTCTAAATCGTCTAATCCACTCCTTGCTGTGGAAGCATCTACAACATAGCTACGTCCTGCCTCAGATACATTAACACCGGTTTCAAAGAAAGCAGTTATTCGCTCGCAGACATTCACATTAGCCATTTTGAAACAGCCCTATGACGTATGCCAGTCAGCTGATACGTTTCACATAGCTGAAAACTGTAGATGCACCAGGTAGCGGTCAAAGTGATTAAAATAAATACATCCATTTTCAGTATTTTTACTATGACCATGTGGGTGTTTGTCTAAAGATTAGACTACCGTAAAATATAACCTTTAGAAAGAATGTGGAACCCAGACAAACCTACAACTCCACAGTTTGCAGCGAATTAAGGTTTAAAATATTACCTCCACAGGTCTAAATGGAAAAAAATGGCAGTTGACTCCAATTAGATTCGAACACTCGTCCTTTACATTCGTAAACCGTCGGTCTATCCACTCAGTCACTGAAATATATATGAAACGTTCCACGGTGTAGTAATTCTACGGACGTGGAGTTCTTATATTTCAACAGTTTCTACGTGATCGAATTATGATTTCCAAAAGAAATGATACGATGGATTATATTGAAATGAATCTCGACATATACTGTATCCTAATTATTATATTGCTTCTGTCTGACGATGTAAAACCAATCTGAAACACCACGGACCGCTATCGTTGTGAACATTGGCCCTTCTGAACTTGGTCATGCGCAATGCTCTGTTCTTGAACTCTAAATTACTCGGGCTGGGCAATCTTTCTGCCTCTCATTGCCTCCAATGTGTTGAAGAGGCACAGCAGTATGCTGCTGGCGTCATGGTGTGTGGAAGCATCAGTCACGGCTGATACAGATTAAGGGAACTATGATGGCAAAATGCCACATCACCGAAATCCTGCTTCTTCATGTACTATCTCTTCTGCGACAGTATCATGGTGTCATTTTCCAGTTGCACCATGCTTGTCCACACATGGAAATGTCCATGTGAACCATATGCGTGATGTCGTGGTACTCCTATGGCCACCAAAACATCCAAATCTGTCCACGAGGGTATGTAAAGTTTACTGCTCATACTGCCAAGTTCTTTGTAAATGTGACTCGATTTTATAATCACTGAATTGACGTCACATACGCCATGGCGTTTACTCCCCCCCCCCTTTTATGTGCTTCACTTATTTTGTTAGGAAGTGTATTTTCTGTGTTCGTGCAAACAAGTATTTTTTTTTTTTTTTTAGAAAACCGAGGCCAAAATTGAGTTATTAGAAACTTTACCAAGAACTTCTGGCATGCAAGATTCATGCACCAGGCAGCATGTGGTCTGGATCTGGGAGGTAACCGCATTCGCGCAGAACATCTGCTTTATTCGGAAGGAGACTCCACTTCTGTAGCGCAGCACTCCCACCATTTATTTTATATTATTTTATTTTTTACAGGTATAGTTCAGGAGGAACAAACTGTGGAGCAAGTTTCCGATGTCGTGGAACGTGTCTGTACACGAAATTACAACAGGACACTAGTGGTAGATAATATAAAATTTTTATGAGTCCTAAAAAGCCGACAAGCTGTAAGTTTATGTAAACGCAGTCAACAATTAAAGATAGCAATTAACTTAATTTTTCAAGGTATTCATCGAGAATATAGAAGAAGTGACGCATGAGGAATCTCTTCAGTTTAGATTTGAAAGCGCGTACATTACTGCTAAGATTTTCAAGTCTTGTGGTAGTTTACTGAACATGGGTGTAGCAGAATCCAGCGTGACTTCCTGCACAAGAGTCAAGGGTGTGCGATACAAATGCAGATTGGATTTCTGCCTACTATTAACTGAGTGAAAGGTGCTAATTCTTGGGAATAAGCAGATACCGTTAATAAGAAACATTAAAGACGACATATATTAAGGGGCTAATGTCAGAATACCTAGTCTAATGAACGGGGGTCGATAAGACGTTCGCGAACTAACACCACTTACTGTTAGAACAGCCCGTTTCTGAGCCATAAAAGCCTTTGGAGAATGGGAAGATATACCCGAAAATATAATACCATACACCATAAGTGAATGAAAATAAGCAAAGTTGAAGTAGCAGTATCGAATTATCACTTACTTCAGATACTGTTCTAATAGTAGAAATGGCAAGTCTTCGAAAAAGATTCCATTGGCTTTTCACGACAGATTACTATATATATGAACACCTAGAAAGTTGAACTTTTCGGTCTCACTAATCATAAGCCCATTCTGTGTAAGTAGAACATCATGTTTCGTTGAACTGTGTGTTCGAAACTGTAAAAACTGTGTCTTACTGCGAAGCGTTAGTTTATTTTCTACAAGCCATGAACTAATGTCTTCAACTGCACTGTTTGAAACAGTGTCATTTCCAGTATTGCATACAACATCCTTTATTACACTCAGCAAACAAGAATATTTCAGAATAACTTCTAATACTAGGAGCCATATCATTTATATAAGTAACAGGAGTGGTCTCCTCCTGTTCAGAGTTCGCCATACAGGTTAGGGGAGATCATAGTCAGACCCTGGAAGTTCTCTTGAGAGACTGTCTGGGTTCTGTCCTCTATTCTCCACCTGGCACTTCTGAAGGGCACCCAAGAAGAGGGTATTCTTCCCATGGCTCGTTTCCTGGATTACAGGAGGCTCGCAGCAGACAGCTGTCCGTGCCTTGGGTGCCAGTCTGTCTCCATCTTCGTCTTCTCCACATACGATGTAGTGTCCCGGCGCACATGAGAGTGTGTTAAGTCAGGCAACCCGTTTTAATCCACAGAGCCTCCTTCACTGCGATATCCCTCTTCTTCGCGGCTGTAGATGCGCTCCACACAGGAATGGTGAACTCGGCAGTCCGAGACAGTTGTGGATCAGCATCCATGTTTAGCGTGGCAATGATCTGAGAGTATTGCTCTTGGCACAAAACTTGGACTTGGTGTTGTTGCAATGATGTTTGGATGTCAAGGGTGCGATCCAGGATTACGAGCAGATTTTTCTGTGAAAAATGCTGGAGTAATTATCTTCGCCACTCGTCTCTGTTATCGAGGCGTGAAGATCAGATTTGAGTCTTGTCGCGATATAGCTTCAGGTGGTTAGCATCGTAATGGAGGTAGAGCATTGCCTTTTTTTCTTATACCTTAGCTGCAACTGCTTTATCGTTGGCTATATCAATTACCTGGTGTTTTTCTGATATTGTCTGGTCATCTGAGAACACGTTGTATAGTAATGGTGCCAGGATACTTCCGTGTTTTAAGCCATTCTTCTAAATCATCCAACTACAGTCCTTCTATTGTGGAGAATAATGCCATCGAAAGACGGTGGTCCCTCATCAGATCACAGCTTTAATCAACAACTTCCGGCAGCTGACTGTGACACACGCAGCTGTCAAGCCCTCCAGTTGACTTCTTTCGTTCGACTACGAGCTCGATGTCTTCCGTCAGGTTTAGTAAGCGGTTAGTACAGGTTTCCAGAGGAAGGAAGCCTACCGGCTGGTGTACGAAGCTCTCTTCCAGCACGGTTGTGACCCAGTGACGTATTAAGCATTCTGTGAGCTTAAAGGTATGGCACAGCAGTGACACAGATCGAAAAAATGTTGTGTAATTTGATTCCTTTTCCTGTTTGCTGGTATTCCATCATGTCTTCAGGATCAGCAAGTTGGTAACACAACAAGTGTGCTGGCGAGCTATCCAGCCGCCCAGTGTTAGCGAAATCTAGGAGTTGTAGGCCTACTTTCTGACTTGGCTGAGCGGTTAAGGCGAGGAAAGGTAGCTACGCGATCGTCTGCGAGTGGACAGCCAGCGAAAGGTAATCGGTAGTTTCTTCCAGATTTCTGGAGGCAGTTAGCCATTTGGACAGCACATGGATGAAGGAGCTGGCTCTAAAGACGGTGGCAATCGCAATATGGCAGCAGTTTGGGGGACACTAAAAAATACTTTGGAATTAATAATTCACAGTTTAGGCAAACAGCAAAACCAATCATGTTAGAGTAATCACGCAGAGACGAGCATGTTTTGACACATAAACATCATGTATATCAACAAAACTTCAGAAATTACGTCATAACAGCAAACGTATACTCTTTATAAAAATCTTTAAAAAGAAATAACAGTTAAACGCTTCATGTGATCTCGACAAACAAGGGATCAAGAAAATAGCGTAAGACACTAGCTACCATCTCTAGAAGAATATACATATACATTTTATTTATTGAATTATTGTTTTGTATTATTTTCAATTGTGTAAATTTGCCAGATCATCGTATTTTCCACATTTACACAGAACATGAACGCAATACTACTTTCCTTGTACCTTTCCCTATGTGCCCGTATCTGGCATGTGTAGATTATTAGACTACTTCTAGTTTACTTAATTAAGTATTTAATTTTGCTTTTATTAAAGGCTCTCATCACGTGAAAGCGGTAATTTATATGTAATATTTGATACCACCATTAAACAGAGCGCAAAGAGATGCTACTGTTGAACACGCCACTTTTATCTTTTACCACTCTATAACAAAAATGTCTTGGTCATTTATCGTAAGTTCTTGTGCGCAAATTTCATGCTTTATTTAATTGTGAGTAAATTTTTACACTCAGACTGATATGTATGGTCTAAGGCAATGAGACACTTAAAGCAGTATATGAATTTTGCTATTTGGGGAGCAAAATGACTGATGATGGTCGAAGTAGAGAGAATATAAACTGTAGACTGGCTATGGCAAGGAAAGCATTTCTGAAGAAGAGGAATTTGTTGCTGACGCTGATGCTGACGCTGTAAAGACGAGCCTGTACTTGGCTCGAGGTGGTGCAGTTTAGACAATATTTGTCATACCTGCGGTTCCTGTAAAAGAGAGAAAGATACATTACCACTCTTGTTGATTGGTCCTAGCTGGTGTAACCTGAAAAAGAGAAAGACACATTCTGTTGAGGGATTAATAAAACTTAATCCCTCAGCAGGTCAGGCTAACGCGTGTTTGGCCTGTGATGAGATTGTTGGCCCAGTCCGCGGATGAGCCGGTTGCGGGAGCGTCCCGTCTTCTCGTAGAACTTCCTGGCGATGGCGCGAAACCTGTCTCGGAGAGGCAGGATCCCGGTGTCCTCGTGGAGTTGGCGCGTCGAGGAGCGCCTCGGAAGATAAATAGCAGTCTTCAGGGCGCGGTTCTGTATCCGCTGCAGAGTCACAATGTGAGCATCTGCGGCTTTCCCCCAGACCACGGCCGCATACTCTAACAGTGGGCGAACTAATGTTAGGTAAAGCGTGATGCCGTGTTGCGGTGGCAATGACGACTGCGGGTTTACCAGCGGATACAGGGCGCGAAGGCGTCCTATTGCTCTCCCTTTCACATCACGGATGTGGTGGTTCCAGGTGAGCCTGCGGTCTAGGGTAACCCCCAGGTATTTCGCCGTCCCACCCCATGGGATAGGTTCTCCCAGGCTTTCGGCCGGCGTAAGCCCTGGCGGCAGAACTCTTCGGGTGAAGACGACTGCCTGGCTCTTTGTGGCGCTGAATTTCAGCCGCCACTTTGTTGCCCACGAGCCCAAGGCGTCGCACCCGCGTTGGAGGCGGTTTCTCAGCACTTGGGCGTTCATGCTGCGAGTGAACAGGGCTGTATCACCAGCGTACAGCGCCAGTTCGACTCCTGCCACTTTCGGCGCGTCGGCAGTGTACAGGGAGTACAGCGAGGGACCGAGAACCGACCCCTGCGGCACCCCTGCACGTATCTGCCCGTCTGTGGACGTACCGTCGTCAGCCCTCACGTGGAATGTTCATTCAGACAGGTACGACCGCAGCAGCGTCATGTGGGACGTCGGTATCCCTTGTTCAAAAAGTTTGAACTAGAGACCGTCGTGCCACGTCGAGAGACGTCGAGGAACACTGCCCCAAAGAATTCCCTTGTTTCCAGTGCCCTCGTTGCCGGTTCTACCACCCGCAAGAGCTGGTGGGAAGTGGCATGTTCTTCTCGGAACCCGAACTTCTCGTCCAGGATGATGCCCTCCTGGGTGACGTGTCGCATCAGTCTTCTCGCGTACAGCCTCTCGAACACTTTCGAGAGGGACGGGAGCAGGCTGATGGGTCGGTAGCTCGATTCCTGGCGTGGGTCCTTGCGGATTTCAGAATGGCCACGAACTCAGCGTGTTTCCACGCAGAGGGATAAGCACCTGATCGGAGAATGTCGTTGAAAACATCGGCAAGTTGCTGGTGTAAGCCCGGTGGAAGGTTCTTCAGCAGGAGGTTTGTGACGCAATCGCTGCCTCCAGCCTTCTTGGGGTTCAGCGAGCGAAGCTGCACAGCAACTTCCTCCTCCGTTATCGGCTCGATAACTTCGCCTTCCTCCCTTGCGGCGCGGAAGGTTGGTAGTTGCTCGTGGACCCGCCGTATGTGGTCGTCGTCAATGACGTCGGCCACTGGTGTGAAGTTCGCTGCAAATGCGCCAGCCAGGACGCTGGCTTTCGCGTCGGGGTCGCTGGCGAAGTCGTTCCGAATTTGTTAACATCGAGTATAGATTTAAATGTCAGGATTTCGTTTCTGAAAGTGTTTATGTGGAGTGTAGCTGTGTATGGAAGTGAAACATGGACGATAAATAGTTTAGACAAGAAGAGAATAGAAGCTTTCGAAATGTGGTGCTATAGAAGAATGCTGAAGATTAGATGGGTAGACCACATAACTGATGAGGAGTATTGAATAGAATTGGGGAGAAGAGAAATATGTGGCACAACTTGACTAGAAGATGGGATCGGTTGGTAGGACATGTTTTGAGGCATCAAGGGATCACCAATTTAGTTCAAATGGTTCAAATGGCTCTGAGCACTATGGGACTTAACATCTATGGTCATCAGTCCCCTAGAACTTAGAACTACTTAAACCTAACTAACCTGAGGACAGCACACAACATCACCAATTTAGTATTGGTGGGCAGCGTGGAGGGTAAAAATCTTAGAGGGAGACCAATAGATGAATACACTAAGCAGATTCAGAAGGATGCAGGTTGCAGCAGGTACTGGGAGGTGAAGTAGCTTGCACAAGATAGAGTAGCATGGAGAGCTGCCTCAAACCAGTCTCTGGACTGAAGACCACGACAACAAGGGTAACCAGGAGAGAAAGGCCTTCCATTCGACATACTTGATGTATTCGTGAATTGTGTATGTTTTAAATGTGGTCAATTGTCTGTATTTTATGTTCGTCACACATTTTGGTGTGCAAATCGTACACCTACTAGGCCGAGCAAACGGTAGCTACTGGTCATTCTGTGTCGGGTTAATACGCTGTACGTATTGATTTTAGCGGGCACTCGAATCCTTTATTATTAATTGCACAGAACTTCAATATTTCGTTAATGATGGGCGATGTGCAGTGTTGACTATTTTTGGCTACGAATCTGGAGGTATTATTGAATAAACTGCGGGAACCTATTGATGGTGTCGCGAAATTTATATGTTGATCGTCACAGTGGACTATATTTATGAGCTGGCGAATATTTCGTGGTTAGTTAATAGAATGAGACTCAGTTTTTTCGGCTATCAGTGATGATTAAATAGTAATTGGGGACTCTGCTACGACTTTAAATACGCAGTGATGCAAGCTTATCTGCATTTTAATATTACTGTAATTTTATTTTACAGTTAAATAGTACTTGCAGGACCATCGTTTTAAGTTATTTTCGTGCTTAAGTGATTGGATAAATCATTGGCTATTTACAGTCCATACCCTTCGGTATTGGGTACAATTAGTCAATCGAATATACAAAACGTTTTTTCATCGTTTTATTATTATCTATTGCTTTGCAGTTGGTATGCTTAAATTTGCATGACTTGCCGATGATTAAGTAATTTGAGCAAAGGATCAAAGGTTATACCTATTTCTATAGTGAGTTTAGCTGATGGGCATCAAAGCTGGCGTGCACGGCTGGGCCGCATAACGATATCGAGCCAATATTCCAAACAGAGCCACGCATGACCCAACAGTGTCTAGTGCTTAATCTCGTCTCTGGAATTATTTTCATTAACTAGCATTACTAACGGAACGTCGTAGTATCCAGAAGCAATTTTCATATCTTTCGCCCAAACTTATCAATACAACCCGCAGTTCAACATCAGTTGTTTTCCTGGGCTCAATATCGCGGATGGCCAAAATCCATGCTGGAAGCATCTGGAGAAAATGGTTTTTCCTCCCCAGACCCCTTGTTAGCTACTCTCTAGTCCTCCTACAGTAGCTTCTGCCAATCAGACGTTGCTCTTCCGACGTGTGAAATTGGTGAGTTTCTTGAGGAGCTTTCCGGTTCATGTTGAACCGTTTAAGAAGGTTGCTCCATTTTGTGTTTCAGCACTCAGAAATAGCACGCATCAGCTCCTCTCGCTTACATAGTCTCTTCGGTGAGAGGACTGTCCTGGTAGACGCCTTACTACTTCTCTAGTACAGCTTTAGTGGTCTCAGGCAGTCCTGTGACATATTCTGATCTACTTCATCGTGAGACTCTTCTCTTCAAATTTGTCTTGGTGAGATCAGTGCAGTTTTCAGATTCCTCGGACTTTTTAGATATCCTAGAAATAACTACGTCCAGGTGCTGGGCGAAGCGATTTAATTTCGCTTATCTGTTTTCCTGATCTTCCTCCTAAAAGCTTACGTACTCTAGCTCTGGAATGAACTGTGGGAAAACTGTAACAGCAGAGAATCGAAGCATTTGACATGTGTTGTTACAGATGAATGTTGAAAATTAGGTGGGCTGGTAAGGGAGGGAACATGTTCTGGAAATATATGGAAATATATGGAAAACACTGACAAGGAGAAGGGACAGGATGATAAGACATCTTTTAAGACATCAGGGAATGACTTCCACGGTACTAGAGGGAGCTGTAGACGGCAAAAACTGTAAAAGAAGACAGAGATTGGAATACATCCAGCAAATAATTGAGGACGTAGCTTGCAAACGCTATCAATTGAAGTCTGAAAATGCTACTCTGAGTGCTACTCTGAGATGAAGGGATTGGCTCAGGAGAGGAATTCGTGGCGGGCCGCATCAAACTAGTCAGAAGACTGATGACTCAAAAAAGGAAAACTCTGGCATTACCACAGCACTGACTACACACATGATGGGTCTGTGCTGTGTATGATGTGTATGATTGGTCCACTCATGGCTTTCTCACATTGGGCTGCGAGTCAAAAGAACGTCTTATCCTCTTTAGGATTTTCTTCTCTTCTCCACATGTCACTTTTGAAAGCGGATGGAAATTTCCTGTCGTGGATCAAGTGAAGATCGTGTACCGCTGCCCATGCCCTCTGCCCATCCCTAGAGAGCGGTTCCGTTGTCGTCCGTCCTCTGACATGCGGCGACAGTTAAAATCCCCCGGTAAGAGGTTCGCATCATTGTAGCTGCAATTCGATGCTTCCTGGAAGGCATAATTCTGCTCTAGTGGCTTCCAGACGGAGACAATGCAGTACTGTGGCGTGCGTACACCTCTGTGACGCTTCATTCCGACGGTGAGGGCGATACGATGTTGAAACTAAACGTAACGATGATTACGCTGCTATACAGATAGTGAGGTACGTAGGATGATATCCATGCCACAGATATTGGGTCAGCGCCTCGAAGCTCAGCTGTAGGTTTCCTGTGCTTGGAGGATATCGCATGCATCTTCTTTGCACATATCAGCTACTAAAATTTTCTTTTTATTAGGTAGCCCGTCAATATTAATTGACTACAAAAGCCATCTCGAAGAGGGCGAGTTTCATTTTTTTATCTTCTATATAACATTTCTGGCGGTAGTAAATGGTTAGCAATTGACATCAGGCAGAGTTTCCTGGGTGTACCCGATTGTGCTTCTCAAAAAACTTCAGGTAGGCCCTTTCCTTAAACCCCCTTCTGCGAATGACACACTAATTAAAATTATGGCTTCAGTTACAGTATAGGAATTTGTGTGTGGGAACTCTAGAGTCTTACAAAGAGTTCAGAAACTTGATACTCTTCCACAGCAAGTTCAGTATTTTTCATACGAATTATTTACCACCTTGTATTACACAATTAATAGGTCAAAGCAAGTATATATAACTTTACGTGATATTGTTGTTAAGGGTACTATTACTTAACACTGTAATTTTTGGGATAAAGAGTTGTCCAGTGGAATCGGATATCTCAGACAACTTGGAAAGACAGTCAAGATCAGTTCATCGGTAGATACAACCAAATTTCCGAAACCAAGTGAATATACAACTTTCCATCCGGTCTTCAGTAATATAGCTGAAAATCAGCCAGCAATATGAAGATGATCCCTCACTTTATGGGTCAAATTTTGCTTCTCAACTTAGGTCCACAAAACCAACTTCTACAAATGAGCGTTGATCTCATCGAACCCGTCGAATTACTGACACTGTTTGCCGGAAATTGAAGAAAACAAGACAATCAATCCCACACCCAAATCCACCGTAATTCGAACGTGCTGACGATTCAGATCTAGGAGCGCAAGCTTGTTACTCTGGCACACTAGTTTCGCACCATACGTTTGCAGCGCCTGAGGGCACAGCTTGTTCTGATCCTTTTAATGTGTTACATTGGCCCAGGTGATGGTTCTGGAAGAGTGATATTACTTTTTCTGGACTCATCCAAAAAAAGACTGATTAAAAATCTTAAATGGAAGTACAATCTCCTGAACTTGGTTTTGCTGCTGATAAAAGCAGCAAGCAGACAAAAGACTGTTACTTCTTTGCACACTTTGTCTTAATCCAGTTTAATGCCCAAAAGTGCTTCGTTATATGTAGTCTGATTGAAGTTACGTTTATATATGTCTATGACATTGATAAAGATTGCACAGACAAGCAAGGATTGGGTAATCCACAACTAACAGATGTCTGGAGTGAGGGCCTGAACCGTCGTCACAGCGTCTTGCTCAGTTTCTTAGCAATGTCTACCATTTTCTGGTAGCCCTCGAGTTCCGCAGATCTCGGTTGGTTCTCTGTTATGACTGTCAACATCTCTCATGCATTGAAGCGTTGCAGTTACACATATGTTTCTGAGATGCAAATGAGGATAATACCAGTCAAAGTTGGCTGTTAAAATTCCTAAAACGCCACTCTTGAACTACAAAAGCAGCAAATAGACTTCGTGTATCCACAAACCATCGTCGAGTGTGTAAATAGTTGCAGATGCGACTCTCTGTGACAGTTGGGACAGCCACCAGAGTGCATTATTATTGTTCGTACTTCGGTAGTTACCAAGCCTGTTACAGTATATAAGGGCCAAGAACAGCGTCAGATGCTGAGTGATCACTGTGAGACAGCTCTATCGGCACCTGACAGAGTTTGGAAAGGCCCTCATTCTGGGTTTCCATTTGGATGGATAGTCTAACCGTGCAATATCCAGATTTGGATGCGGCAGAGACCCGATGTTTCACTGCAGGGGAACTCGAGGGCAGGGATACTCGTCGAGGTTCCATTTGATCACGTCCAACCACCACATGGGAGGCTTGCCATACTGCGCACCAAGCACATAGTAAACCCTTCAAATCTGCACCGGCCATCCGAGAACAAGCAATGGACTACCTCCAACGTTCTGTGTCATCCCACGCCTTTGGTCGGAGATTAATAGTAAAGGGATTGGGAAATTACCGTCCGACGCGTAGTCCACCGTTAACATCAGAACAGAAGCGGCTGGAGTGGTGCTGCGAGCAGGAAGCATGGGCTGCTGATGATTGGCGTCGCTTTGTGTTCAACGGTGAACCATGGTTCTTCACTACGAAAACGACCATCATCGGCGAGCATGGCGGCGAGCTGGGGAGAGGTGCCATTCGTCCAATGTTTTGGAGAGCCACAACATGCGTCATGGTATGGGGAGCCATAGGGTTTGACTTCAGTTCACGGATGTTGGTGACTGATGAAATTCTGACTACACAACGGTATGTCACGCATTTTCTGCGCCCCCATGTGCTATATATCGTGCAACAGTATCGTATTGCCATTTTTGAACAGGTCATTGCTCCCCCACACACGGCACGTGTCACAATGAATTGTCTGCGTGATGCTGGTGTTCTCCAGTGGCGAGTTAGATCCCCAGATTTGTCCCCGATGGAACATGCACAGACGTCAGTTCTGTTCCATTGTCACTATTCAGAATATTAAGGATCATTTACAACAAATGTGGGCCACCATGCCCTGGGAGATGGTGCACTGCCTTTGACATTTTTCCCAACCGAATTAATGCGTGCATCCAGACCATAAAGGGTGCAACGTCATACTGAGAAGTGAGCTCACGCTGCCAAGTTCTTTCTAAATTTTACTTAATA
Organism: Schistocerca americana; assembly: GCF_021461395.2. Lineage (NCBI taxonomy): Eukaryota > Metazoa > Arthropoda > Insecta > Orthoptera > Acrididae > Schistocerca > Schistocerca americana. Next base: position 955,249,357 of record NC_060119.1, on the reverse strand, counting down.
TTGGAATCACTGAAATAACATCGCAAATCCCCTCAGCCCTAGAATTTTCATTTCATTTCTTCCTACCCTTCTGGATACTCAACTTTGTTTTGTCACACAGTGTACTTTCTTATTTTTTCCTGATCTAATAATAATAAACGTATTTATACAGTGACATAGGCGAAATAACTTGAATAGCAATAATTATGGTTGATTTTCAGTTTTTAATGCAATTTTTATAAATATGCAAGTACTCACATATCGTTTACAGAATGAACTATTAGTTATGTCACAGCTTCGTTGCTACTCAATACTTTGCGTATCGGACTGATGTCCTTATTTTCAACAAATTTGTAAACATATTTTAAAACTTGCTTTTGGGGGTTGGCTGGGTTACATCATTCAGCGTTGATGGCCGCATTGAATGTGTCTACTAAGGCTGGACTGAATGGTTCAATGGAGCAGTCGTCATTATCAAAAGACACTTCCCATCAGCGGTTATGTTAGTTTGGGGCGTGAATCTGCCATACGCCGTCCTGGGATACAGAAGGTAATCGTCCTTATGTGATGTACGTTAAGGCGTCTTTAATCACAGAACAAGTGGTTTGTAATGCACTTTCCGTCCGTCACTGAGCTCCAGTGAATTTGCGCCACATCCTTAATTAAAAAGTTGTGCAAAACAAGAACGATGTGATGATTAAGTATTTTAATATTAATAACATTATAAATCTGCAGAGGATGGGTTTTTCCATACGGAAGTGAGATAAACCGCTCGTATGTCACACCTCAGTGTATATGCAGTATATTATCCAACAGCTCCCAGTATCTCATACTTGGTGGTAACAACAACGAATATCTTTTTTGATGACAGACCCAAGTGACTAAGTCTGGTAGTTTCTTTCCGATAGGTAAGTAGTTCTCGCATTATCACTGGTCACTCGTACAAGAGTAGAGTAAGCTATGTTCCTGAACTAAACCAAAACATTTAAGATGGCTTCTTTGCTATTAACAAGATAGCTATAGATGAAGATGGTCGAAATACCGTTTTCTAGTTAATTGAAAGTTAAATCGATTAAGGAGATAAAATAATAACCGTTTTGGCCGTCCGAAATAAAAATAGGACATTGGAAAACTTCGTAGCTGCCAAAGGGTTTAGACACTGACAACACTGTCGTCAAGTTTTTGTGAAACAACACTTCTTTTCTCGAATTAATTCCCTTCTAAGACAATAAGACAATAGCTACCTCGTCCACTGATCGAGCTGTTAAGCGCCGCTGGTTCCAATAAGCTAAAGGTTTGTCGCCATGAATGAGCAGCTTACTTTCCCTCGAAATCCGCTGATACAAAACCGTTTTAAAACAACCGAGCAAGCTGATTTTTACACGAAAAAAGAAACACATTTCAAATCATCATCTGCGAAGCTGGAAACGCCAGTGTTGGTATTGATTCCCAAAAAAATAAATTTGCAAAAAGAAACGGTTCTGATCAGCAGGAAGAAGGGCAAGTAGGATGGTAAGCATTTTTAACAGCAACCATATTTCAGTCAAGTGCTAATGCAAATTCTTTAATGTGTAACCGGTCCCGCCTGATTAATCGTTTTGAGTAACCCATAAATACTTTTTGATCGATTTATGGGCTTTTGGAAGTGGCTAATTAGTCGAAACCGATTTATCATCTATGACTTTACATTAACATTTAACTGGAGTAAATCTTATTGTCAAAAAAAAAGTGCTCAGTGCTGCTCTCTGTCAAATAACATGGAAAATATGGAAAGTGCTAAGTACCTAACCCTGAAAGTTATCATGAACTCTTGAGAAACAATCGTCCGACAGTGTGCAAAATGTTGAGATTTCATGACATATTGTTGGGTTGCTTCTAGAATGTTTCTGATCACACATTTCGCTGGAGGAAAATGCTATTTGGTACAGTCACAGGAACAATGATTATAGACACCATTCTGGTGTTGTTGAAGTCGTGACGTAAGAAGACCTTAGGCTGCGTGAGGATACAGAGTTTCGCAAATTTGTTCGGCGTCAGGGAAACCCAGAGGGGTAGCGATAAGGTAACGCAGTGAAATGTATGGTGTTTCAGAGGTGAAATTAGCTCACAATTCTTTCCCCTGAGTGATGATGCACTTTCGCGTTGAGAGTTCTACTGGACGATTGTATTGCAGGGGTAGACATCCACCAAAAAATGGTTCAAATGGCTCTGAGCACAATGGCACTTAACATCTGAGGTCATCAGTCCCCTAGAACTTAGAACTACTTAAACCTAACTAACCTAAGGACATCACACACATCCATGCCCGAGGCAGGATTCAAACCTGTGACCGTAGCGGTCGCGCGGTTCCAGACTGAAGCCCCTAGAACCGCTCGGCCACACTGGCAGGCCGGCCAGCATATCCACCAAGTGATCTGCGGATGTTGATCCTAGTGAGTGACTGGTAAGCATTGGGTTAACGAACTGCCAACCGTCAGCTGGCATCACGGACACTTCCCAGCCTCTTCACAGCTGTTTCTCAAGAATGAAAACATTAGAGTCCTTGAACTACTGAAAGACGTGCTTTGATTTTGGCACCAAAATCTATAGAGCGACAATTTGCCTGTGTACCGTATTGGTGATCCATCCAATTCTCTCATAACTGATTTACACTGTGGCCCACAGGAAATGGGCTATGGAACATGTGTTTCATTTCATTTTAATTCCTCTCTACGATTGGCAGGCTCTGCTCCTGAGAAACATGGAACTCGTGTTATAAGCTGGGCGGTTTGCTGAGACCGTATTCGTCCCAGGTCTTGTTCTAGGGGACTTCGGAGAGTTTCCGTTAGCTTTCACGGGACAGTGCCGGGCAACCCTGCTAAAAATGGTCAGAAAGAACACCTGTACATCGCTGCGAGACCTACGTGAGTCGTAGAGCGTACGAAAGTTGAGAAGTGCTGTTTCTCGCCGATTTAGCTGGCGAGACGTTCCACTGGCTCGTCTACATTCGCCGTGGGGGCTTCTAGTATGTTGGATAACAGTTTTCTGTTAGGCGTTAAAGAATTTACGTATGCGTTTGACCGAATTAACTGTCGTATTGGTTTCTTCTGCTTCCTCCTGATCAGCACTGTTTATTTTTACCTTCTCGTCGGCGAGAGGATCAGTAGAGATGGTCACTGTGTTCAGATCGGACAAGATGAAGCAATGAATATCCCGTTGTTGTTTTCAAATAATGTCAGTTAAGGATCCACTCTGTTTAGTACCAAATTATCCCATTTTGAGTTCCGCCCTATTCTTAATGTATTCAGAAGATCCACAGGAACTCTAATTTATTAAAACTGAATACAAACTTTAACCCTGTTCCACCCTAATGATATCCTGCTCCCTTATCCAGCCCTATATCTCACTCAGTCCACCGAATGGAGAATATACGAAGCCGGTGGCAAGCAGTTGTGGCATCTAGGGATAACCGTGTATACTATTAATTATTTTGCTTTTTATGAAATATTTTTAGAGTTTTATTGTTTGTTTGAAAACTATATATTTCGTTTCAAACAATTTTGCGTTCAAGAGTGATGTGATTACGCTTTAACGTATGACGCAAGACATGTAACGTACTGTTGGAAATACTCTCTCCTTTCTTCACTATCATTAACTTTTAGACTATAGTGCGTTACTCTACAGTTCGTAGCAATTACACTTGATCACGTTAAGAAAAAAATTGGAAATTTGACTTACATACATATGAAGATACATCACATACCTAAGTTCACGGGAGGATATTTTTTCACCCTCTTAAAAGAGTACACTGGTTGCTTTGATCCTCTACTGCTCAGTGAATTTTGTAGCTCCATCTTGTCTAAGTGGAATTGGACTGTGGCTGGTCAAAGACTTGAAACAAAGAAATACGGACAGCCTTAATTTTATGAATAATTTTATTCGGCTACCAGTTTCGTTGCCTCATTAGCACCATCTTCACACCCCTATATACGTCATCTAAATGTCCACGGTATTTGATGGATCACAAATTTCAACCGGCCACCGTAGATTTCTGAAACTTCTCTGCAGACGTCGTCACCCCACACCTCTAACGCTGTCTGTACTTATTTTTTTCAAGGCCCGGTGTATTGGTGTGTATGTGCCAGCCGACTTCGTGGAAACAGAGCAACTAGGAAGGATCAGTGTGGAGACGCGAAATAATGGTCAAAAGAAACTACCCTGTTTGGACGTGCCCTTGATTACCCCGTGAATGAATAAAGCCAATCTGGTAGTGTATAGCCGCTAGCTGTCCAACATGTCTACGAAGAATGTTCAACCACTTGTAACCATATTTTTGACTCATTAGTTTTCTGACTGGTTTGATGCAGCCCGCCACGAATTCCTCTCCTGTGCTAACCTCTTCATCTCAGAGTAGCACTTGCAACCTACGTCCTCAATTATTTGCTGGATGTATTCCAATCTCTGTCTTCCTCTACAGTTTTTGCCCTCTACAGCTCCCTATAGTACCGTGGAAGTCATCCCGTGATGTCTTAACACATATCCTATCATTTTGTCCATTCTCCTTTTCAGTGTTTTCCACGTATTCCTTTCCTCTCCGATTCTGCGCAGAACCTCCTCATTCCTCACCTCATCACTCCACCTAATTTTCAACATTCGTCTGCAACACCGCATCTCAAATGCTTCGATTCTCTTCTGTTCCGGTTTTCCCATAGACCATTTTTCACTACCATACAGTACTGTGCTCAAAACGAACATTGCCAGCAATTTCTTCCTCAGATTAAGGTCTATGTTTGATGCTAGTTGACTTCTTTTGGCCAGGAATGCACTTTTTGCCAGTGTTATTCTGCTTCTGATGTCCTCGTTGCTCCGTCCGTCATTGGTTATTTTGCTGTTTAGGTAGTAGAATTCCTCAACTTCATGTACCTCGTGACCATCAATCCTGATGTTATGTTTCTCGCCGGCCGGTGTGGCCCTGCGGTTCTAGGCGCTTCAGTCTAGAACCGCGTGACCGCTACGGTCGCAGGTTCGAATCCTGCCTCGGGCATGGATGTGAGTGATGTCCTTAGGTTAGTTAGGCTTAATTAGTTCTAAGTTCTAGGGGTCTGATGACCGCAGATGTTAAGTCCCATTTTGCTCAGAGCCATTTGAACCATTTGTTATGTTTCTCGCTGTTCTCATTTCTGCTATTGCTCATTAATTCCATTCACGAGATCATGCAGTTCTTCTTCACTTTCACTCAGGATGGTGATGCCATCAGCGAATTGCAACATTGATATCCTTTCACCTTGAATTTTAATTCTACTCCTGAACCTTTCTTTTATTTCTATCGTTGTTTCTTCGATGTACAGATTGAACACTAAGGCGAAAGACTACATCCCTGTTTTACATCTTGTTTAATCCGAGCATTTCGTTCTTGGTCATCACACCTAGGGTAGTCAGTGACAAACTGGTGCAGTCTTCGACCTGAAGGTTGTGTGTGGATATGTAACACTACTGATACAGAGGTCAAATGAGAGCACTGCTCACTAGCCTTCATTTGATTCCTCGTAAGTTGTTGTAGCATTAGTGTAAAAACTATTATTAACATAAATTTGCATATTCAGCATCCTGTGCATGCGTGTAGTGTCACACTACACGCGTCACAGAAGGGGTATTTATACCACAAGCACCATCTTAAACAGAGCTTCAAAGCGGTAGTTTTGCATCATGAATACAATGATTCCTTCTTGTAAAATCATAGCTATCCACACACAGGGTGATTCAGCTAAGCTCTTCGACGCGCCGGTCAGGGTGGCCGAAAGGTTCTAGGCGCTACAGTCTGTAACCGCGCGACCGCTACGGTCGTTGGTTCGAATCCTCCCTAGGGCATTAGGTTAGTTAGGTTTAAGTAGTTCTAAGTTCTAGGGGACTGATGATCTCAGAATTTAAGTCCCATAGTGCTCAGAGCCATTTGAACCATTTTTTTTTCTTCGGTGCAGATGGATCGCAATTCTGTTTTCACGTAAGTGTGTTGTGCGGAAGTTTCACCTAATAACCTGCGCCAGTTCGAGAACATTTTGGCGTTCTGCCTCGCCTCCTCCACCCTCCCCCATCCCACCTTCTCCCTCGTACTCTTTCACCCATCTCAGTTTCCGTTACTAATTGTGATACGCATTGTAGACAGATCTGCACTTAGGTGCCCTCGGTGCTCCAAGTGGCCGCTACTTATTGTGAAACGTCCCATATAGAGATTTTACGGCTTAAACCAGTTTTTCTTAGGAGCAGGAATTTTGTGAGGCGCGAAGAAGTGAAGGCGTTTGCATCGGCAGGGACGCATAACTTATATACGTAGTGCATTTGTGTTTTCCTAGGTACGAAACGGCAAGCGCTCTTCGGTTCAAATGTGCTGCCTCAGAAATACATTGTGCGAAATCAGTTTTCTTGTAGTAGTTATTAATAATGCCTTATTATTTACAAGACATTAAATGAAAAAAAAAACGCTTAACAAGCTTGATACACAACAATCAACTCAGCTATGTACAGCCACAAAACAATTTTCGTAGATTTCAGTGAGTTTTAAGAAGCAAGTAAAGCACGGAGCCTTATACAAAGCTTTATCGTGTTCTGTGGTACGAGGGGCGTTAAATAAGTAATGCAACACATTTATTTTCTCGGCCAGTTTCGGTTGAGAAAATGTAATATCTGTTGTGGAACATCGTTGAATATTGCCGCTTCACTCCCTACGGTTTCGTGAAGATCCGATAGGTTCCGGCGCACTATACATAGCCTTCAAAACGGTATCTGTAACGAAGGCGCGTACCAGGCAGAGACCTGTAGAGTTTCTTTCGGCGGAAAACCAGAGCATCGCAGATATTCAAAGGGCCTCGCAGAATATCTACGGAGACTGGCAGTGAACAAAAGCATGTCGAGTCGTTGGCCGAGGATTCTGTCATCATCCCAACAAGGACACGCAAACCTGTCCGATCTCGTGCGTGCCGGCCGGCTGCACACAGCTATCACTCCTGTTGTGTTGGAACGTGCAGGAACTATCATTCAAAATGATCGTTGAACAAATGGACATCCCTGGTGATAGAGTTAACACTCGTCCGCCAGCTGGAGTACTCAAAGGTGTGTGTCCACTGGATTTCTCGCCGTCTGACAGAAGACCATAAAGAACAACAAAAGACCATCTGTGCGGAATTGCTTGTGCGTTACGAGGTCGTGAAAATGTTTTGTCGATCATCATTACAGGCGATGAAACATGCGTTCAGCACTTCGAACCGGAAGCAAAACGGCAATCCACTGAGTGGCGCCACGACACCTCTCCTCAGAAGAAAAAGTTCAAAGCCGTACCTTCTGAGATTCTGAAGAAGTTATTCTGTTTGATGTCTTCCCTCACGATGGAACGATCAACGCGGAAGGGTATCGTGCTACCATCGGGAAACTGAGGTAACGACTTTAGCGTGTTCGTCGCCACAACAATGCAAATAAACTTTCCTTCTACGTGACAACGAAAGGCCTAACACAAGTCTGTACACCCGAGAGGAGCTCGCAAATTTTCATAGAACTGTTCTTCCTCATCCAACCTATAGCCTGGATCTCGCACCTTCCGACTTCTATCTGTTTGGCCTAATGAAGGATATTCTGTGGGAAGGAGTACATGGACGCCGGGAAGCTTATTAGTGCAGCAAGACGTTGCTCCCATTTCGATCAATGCAGTGGTGCCATGCAAGCATACAGGCCCTCCCAGTAAGGTGAAGTATGGCCGTCGCATTGAACAGAGATTACGTTGAAAAACATGGTTTTGTAGCCAAAACATCTACATCTACATTTATACTCCGCAAGCCACCCAAAGGTGTGTGGCGCAGGGCATTTTACGTGCCACTGTCATTACCTCCCTTTCCTGTTCCAGTCGCGTATGGTTCGCGGGAAGAACGACTGTCTGAAAGCCTCTCTAATTTTACATTCGTGATCTCCTCGGGAGGTATAAGTAGGGGGAAGCAATATATTCGATACCTCATCCAGAAACGCACCCTCTCGAAACCTGGCGAGCAATCTACACCGCGATGCAGAGCGCCTCTCTTGCAGAGTCTGCCACTTGAGTTTATTAAACATCTCCGTAACGCTATCACGGTTACCAAATAACCCTGTGACGAAACGCGCCGCTCTTCTTTGGATCTTCTCTATCTCCTCCTTCAAACCGATCTGGTACGGATCCCACACTGATGAGCAATACTCAAGTATAGGTCGAACGAGTGTTTTGTAAGCCACCTCCTTTGTTGATGGACTACATTTTCTAAGCACTCTCCCAATGAATATCAACCTGATACCCGCCTTACCAACAATTAATTTTACATGATCATTCCACTTCAAATCGTTCCGCACGCATACTCCCAGATATTTTACAGAAGTAACTGCTACCAGTGTTTGTTCCGCTATCATATAATCATACAATAAAGGATCCTTCTTTCTATGTATTCGCAATACATTACATTTGTCTATGTTAAGTGTCAGTTGCCACTCCCTGCACCAAGTGCCTATCCGCTACAGATCTTCCTGCATTTCGCTACAATTTTCTAATGCTGCAACTTCTCTGTATACTACAGCATCATCCGCGAAAAGCCGCATGGAACTTCCGACACTATCTACTAGGTCATTTATATATATTGTGAAAAGCAATGGTCCCATAACACTCCCCTGTGGCATGCCAGAGGTTACTTTAACGTCCGTAGACGTCTCTCCATTGATAACAACATGCTGTGTTCTGTTTGCTAAAAACTCTTCAATCCAGCCACACAGCTGGTCTGATATTCCGTTGGCTCTTACTTTGTTTATCAGGCGACAGTGCGGAACTGTATCGAACGCCTTCCGGAAGTCAAGAAAAAAAGCATCTACCTGGGAGCCTGTATCTAATATTACCTGGGTCTCAGGAACAAATAAAGCGAGTTGGGTCTCACACGATCGCTGTTTCCGGAATCCATGTTGATTCCTACATAGTAGATTCTGGGTTTCCAGAAACGACATGATACTCGAGCAAAAAACATGTTCTAAAATTCTACAACAGATCGACGTCAGAGATATAGGTCTATAGTTTTGCGCAACTGCTCGACGACCCTTCTTGAAGACTGGGACTACCTGTGCTCTTTTCCAATCATTTGGAACCCTCCGTTCCTCGAGAGACTTGCGGTACACGGCTGTTAGAAGGGGGGCAAGTTCTTTCGCGTACTCTGTGTAGAATCGGATTGGTATCCCGTCAGGTCCAGTGGACTTTCCTCTATTGAGTGATTCCAGTTGCTTTTCTATTCCTTGGACACTTATTTCGATGTCAGCCATTTTTTCGTTAGTGCGAGGATTTAGAGAAGGAATTGCAGTGCGGTCTTCCTCTGTGAAACAGCTTTGGAAAAATGTGTTTAGTATTTCAGCTTTACGCGTGTCATCCTCTGTTTCAATGCCATCATCTGGATATGCTGTTTCGAGCCACTTACTGATTTAACGTAAGACCAGAACTTCCTAGGATTTTCTGTCAAGTCGGTACATAGAATTTTACTTTCGAATTCACTGAACGCTTCACGCATAGCCCTCCTTATGCTAACTTTGACATCGTTTAGCTTCTGTTTGTCTGAGAGGTTTTGGTTGCGTTTAAACTTGGAGTGAAGCTCTCTTTGCTTTCGCAGTAGTTTCCTAACTTTGTTGTTGTACCACGGTGGGTTTTTCCTGTCCCTCACAGTTTTACTCGGCACGTACCTGTCTAAAACGCATTTTACGATTGACTTGAACTTTTTCCATAAACACTCAACAATGTCAGTGTCGGAACAGAAATTTTCGTTTTGATCTGTTAGGCAGTCTGAAATCTGCCTTCTATTACTCTTGCTAAACAGATAAACCTTCCTCCCTTTTTTTATGTTCCTATTAACTTCCATATTCAGAGATGCTGCAACGGCCTTATGATCACTGATTCCCTGTTCTGTACGTACAGAATCGAAAAGTTCGGGTCTGTTTGTTATCAGTAGGTCCAAGATGTTATCTCCACGAGTCGGTTCTCTGTTTAATTGCTCGAGGTAATTTTCGGATAGTGCACTCAGTGTAATGTCACTCGATGCTCTGTCCCTACCACCCGTCCTAAACATCTGAGTGTCCCAGTCTATATCTGGTAAATTGAAATCTCCACCTAAGACTATAACATGCTGAGAAAATTTATGTGAAATGTATTCCAAATTTTCTCTCAGTTGTTCTGCCACTAATGCTGCTGAGTCGGGCGGTCGGTAAAAGGAGCCAATTATTAACCTAGCTCGGTTGTTGAGTGTAACCTCCATCCATAATAATTCACAGGAACTATCGACTTCTATTTCACTACAGGATAAACTACTACTAACAGCGACGAACACTTCACCCCCGGTTGCATGCAATCTATCCTTTCTAAACACCGTCTGTACCTTTGTAAAAATTTCGGCAGAATTTATCTCTGGTTTCAACCAGCTTTCTGTACCTATAACGATTTTGGCTTCGGTGCTTTCTATCAGCGCTTGAAGTTCCGGTACTTTACCAACGCAGCTTCGACAGTTTACAATTACAATACCGACTGCTGCTTGGTCCCCGCATGTCCTGACTTTGCCCCGCACCCGTTGAGGCTGTTGCCCTTTTTGTACTTGCCCAAGGCCATCTAACCTAAAAAACCGCCCAGCCCACGCCACACAACCCCTGCTACCCGTGTAGCCGCTTGTTGCGTGTAGTGGACTCCTGTCCTATCCAGCGGAACCCGAAACCCCACCACCCTATGGCGCAAGTCGAGGAATCTGCAGCCCACACGGTCGCAGAACCGTCTCAGCCTCTGATTCAGACCCTCCACTCGGCTCTGTACCAAAGGTCCGTAGTCAGTCCTGTCGACGATGCTGCAGAAATAATACACAGCGGTGACAAAAGTCATGGGATACCTTCTAATACCGTGTCAGACCTTTTGCCTGGCGTAGTGCAGCAGCTCGACGTGGCGTGGAGTCAACAAGTCGTCGGAAGTCCCCTGCGGAAGTACTGAGCGAGATTTTGTGCACGAACTGACCTCTCGATTAAGTCCCATAAATGTTCGGTGGGATTCGTGTAGAGTGGTCTGTATGGCCAAATCATTCCATATAACTGCCCAGGATGTTCTTGAATGTAATCGCGGACAGTCCTTGGCCAGTGACATGGCACATTGTCATTCATAAAAATTCTATCGTTGTTTGGGAAAATGATGTCCATGAATGGCTTAAAATGGTATTCAAGTAACCAAATACTCCATTTGCTGCAACACAGCCCACACCATTATGGGAGCCACCGTTAGCTTGCACAATGCCTTGCACTTGAGTCCATTCCTCCATGGGGACCGCGCCATACTGGAACCCTGCCATCAGCTCTTACCAACTGAAATCGGGACTCATATGACCAGGCCACAGTTTTCCAGTCTAGCGTAATGCCCATATAGTCATCAGCCCAGGAGAGGCGCTGTAGGCGGTGTCGTGCTGCTAGCAAAGGCACTGGGGTCGATCGTCTGCTGCCATAGCCCATTAATGCCCAGATCCTAACTGTCCTTACTTCTTGTCTGTTAGCTCTGACAACTCTATGCGAACGGCACTGCTCTCAGCCATTAAGTGAAGGCCGTCGGTCACTGCGAAGACCGTGGTGAGAGGTAATGCCCGAAATTTAGTATCCTCCACACCCTTGACACTGTGGATCGCGGAATATTGAACTCAGTAACGATTTACGGAATGGAATGTCCCATGCGTCTAACTACCATTTGGCGTTCAGAGTCTGTCAATTCCCGTCGTTCGGCCATGATCACGGCGGAAACTTTTTCACATGCATCACCTGAGTACAAATGATTTGCTCTCCCAAAGCACTGCCCCTTTGTGTATGCTATCCTGCCGCCATCTGTGTATGTGTATATCGCTATCCCATGACGTGCTACTTGCTTTCAGAACAAAAATGTGTTGCATTACTTATTGACCCCCCTCGTACTTATTCTATCAGTACCGCTCATCACTGATGTCAAAAACCGTGTACTTGAGTGACTACGTCACTTGTTTAAGCAACTTCACAAGAGATGTTGTAGGCGTATCAGTGGTGGACTTGGGCAACGGTGCTGAAGAGTGCCGTGAAGGCGAATGATTTATTATACACTACTGGCCATTAAAACTGCTACACCACGAAGATGACGTGCTACAAAAAATGGTTCAAATGGCTCTGAGCACTATGGGACTTAACATCTATGGTCATCAGTCCCCTAGAACTTAGAACTACTCAAACCTAACTAGCCTAAGGACGTCACACAACACCCAGTCATCACAAGGCAGAGAAAATCCTCGACCCCGCCGGGAATCGAACCCGGGAACCCGAGCGCGGGAAGCGAGAACGCTACCGCACGACCACGAGCTGCGGACGACGTGCTACAGACGCGAAATTTAACCGACAGGAAGAAGATGCTGTGATATGCAAATGATTGGCTTGTCAGAGCATTCACACAATGTTGGCGCCGGTGGCGACACCTACAACGAGCTGACATGAGGAAAGTTTATAACCGATTTGTCATACACAAACAGCAGGTGACCGGCATTGCCTGGTGAAACGTTGTTGTGATGCCTCGTGTAAGGAGGAGAAATGCGTACCATCACGTTTCCGACTTTGATAAAGGTCGGATTGTAGCCTATCGCGATTGCGGTTTATCGTATCGCGACTTTGGGGCTCGCGTTGGTCGAGATCCAATGACTGTTAGCAGAATATGGAATCGGTGGGCTCAGGAGGGTAATACGGAACGCCATGCTGAATCCCAACGGCCACGTATCACTAGCAGTCGAGATGACAGGCATCTTATCCGCATGGCTGTAAAGAATCGTGCAGCCACGTCCCGATCCCTGAGTCAACAGATGGGGAAGTTTGCAAGACAACAACCATCTGCACGAACAGTTCAACGACGTTTGCAGCAGGATGTACTATCAGCTCGGAGACCATGGCTGTGGTTACCCTTGACGCTGCATCACAAACAGGAGTGCCTGCGACGGTGTACTCAACGACGATCCTGAATGCACGAATGGCAAAACGTCATTTTTCGGATGAATCCAGGTTCTGTTTACAGCATCATGATGGTCGCATCCGTGTTTGGCGACATCACGGTGACCGCAAATTGGAAGCGTCTATTTGTCATCGCCATACTGGTGTGATGGTATGGGGTGCCATTGGTTACACGTCTCGGTCACCTCTTGTTCGCATTGACGGCACTTTGAACAGTGGACGTTTCATTTCAGATGTGTTACTATCTGTGGCTCTACCCTTCATTCGATCTCTGCGAAACCCTACGTTTCAGCAGGATAATGCACGATCGCATGTTGCAGGCCCTGTATGGGCCTTTCTGGATACAGAAGATGTTCGACTGCTGCCCTGGCCAGCACATTCTCCAGATCTCTCACCAATTGCCGGCCGGAGTGGCCGAGCGGTTAAAGGCGCTACAGTCTGGAACCGCACGACCACTACGGTCGCAGGTTCGAATCCTGCCTCGGGCATGGATGGGTGTGATGTCCTTAGGTTAGTTAGGTTTAAGTAGTTGTAAGTTCTAGGGGACTTATGACCACAGCAGTTGAGTCCCATAGTGCTCAGAGCCATTTTTCTCTCACCAATTGAAAACGTCTGGTCAATGGTGGCCAAGCAACTGGCTCGTCACAGTACGCCAGTCACTAATCTTGATGAACTGTGGTATCGTGTTGAAGCTACATGGGCACCTGTACCTGTACACGCCATCCAAGCTCTGTTTGACTCAATGCCCAGGCGTATCAAGGCCGTTATTACGGCCAGAGGTCGGTGTTCTGGGTACTGATTTCTCAGGATCCGTTTATCATCTGCATTTATTCTTGATGTAGCAATTTTAATGGCCGGTAGTGTAATTCGCTAATGAACCAGAACCGCACTGACGGTTTAATATTTCCATAGCTATTACTACTTGAAAAACTCCAGCCTTGATCTGTGGGTCCGCAGCCCGTGGTCGTGCGGTAGCGTTCTCGCTTCCCGCGCCCGGGTTCCCGGGTTCGGTTCCCGGCGGGTTCAGGGATTTTCTCTGCCTCGTGATGACTGGGTGTTGTGTGATGTCCTTAGGTTAGTTAGGTTTAAGTATTTCTAAGTTCTAGGGGACTGATGACCATAGATGTTACGTCCCATAGTGCTCAGAGCCATTTTGAACTCGATATGCGTAATTGGACCGGGCCGAAATTTTGTCACAGTCATAGCCATGGTTTTGAAGAAAATGACTATTTCAGCCTCTTGTATTGACGGTTTCGGCAGCAGTTCCAAACAGTTTTTAAAGCGGATCTGTCCAATTTGTTCTCATGTATATGTTTGCGAAGGACATCACATTCCTCTTTTTGATTGGAGGATGTTGGCATGTGGCTACATTTTACATTACCAGAGGGTCTCTGAAAATATAGCAGAGCTGTCAGTCAGTGATTTTCCTCTCAGCGTGGCATTTCGCTTCAGCAAAAGTGTACTGAATAGCCAGTATGGCGGTGTCGCCTGTTACGCAGCTGCGCCTGGAGCGAGAGCAGGCAGCCCGCGGCGCGGCCGCTCGCAGGCCGCCTTATCGCGGCCGCGGCTGTGTTTACCGCAGGACAAATGCGCGAGACGTGGAATGCGGCGAAGAGCGCGCATTGCCGCAATTAAGTAATGTCGTCACGTCCCCGGCAGGCACGCAGTCGAATGCCGCAGCCGCAGCCGTCGCCGTGGCTTAGGGCGGCCTCCCGAGAGCCACTCCGGCCCGCGGAGGAAATTCGTTTCGCGAAACTAAGAGAAAGCTCTGCTGCGGACACGGAGCAGCGATAAGAACGCGGACCCGCCTCACAAAATGAAGCAGACGTAATGGCCGGTGCCGCGGGGGCAATAGCAGCACAGCACGTGGAACGGCCGTGTCTCTACCGAGAGGCCAGTCGGTGCCCTGCCCTGTGGCAGCGTAGTTGAAACTGACGTTCAGAAAATGGACGTATCTGACAGGCTTGCGCAAGACGACACTGCTAGAAAAACTGGGAGACGTACAGTGTGCAACGGAACTTCAGCCCTCTGACACCGTTTTCCTAATAGCTATCATACAAGCATAAAGTTATACATCAATTGACGCTGTCGCGGAATATTAGACGAGCTAACTTATGTGCTTCTCTGCTCTTTCGTCACACAAAGTTCATTTCAGAGGATAGTGTTCATGAGTGAACAAATACAGGGTGATGATTCGTTAACGTAACAGCTTCCCCGGCGTGCGGCCGGCCCGCCAGGCCGGCTAGTGTGCCCGCTGCGCAAGTAACAGGACGTGCACAATTAATATACACTACTGGCCATTAAAATTTCTACACCAAGAAGAAATGCAGATGATAAACGGGTATTCATTGGACAAATATATTATAGTAGAACTGACATGTGATTACATTTTCACGTAATTTGGGTGCATATAGCCTGAGAAATCTGTACCCAGAACAACCACCTCTCGCCGTAATAACGGTACTGATACGCCTGGGCATTGAGTCAAACAGAGCTTGGATGGCGTGTACAGGTACAGCTGCCCATGCAGCTTCAAAACGATAGCACAGTTCATCAAGATTAGTGACTGGCGTACTGTGACGAGCCAGTTGCTCGGCCACCATTGACCAGACTTTTCAATTGGTAAGAGATCTGGACAATGTGCTGGCCAGGACAGCAGTCGAACATTTTCTGTTTCCAGAAAGGCCCATACAGGACCTGCAACATGCGGTCGTGCATTATCCTGCTTAAATGTAGGGTTTCGCAGGGATCGAATGAAGGGTAGAGCCACGGGTCGTAACACATCTGAAATGTAACGTCTACTGTTCAAAGTGCGTCAATGCGAACAAGAGGTGACCGAGACGTGTAACCAATAGCACCCCATACCATCACGCCGGGTGATACGCCAGTATGGCGATGACGAATACACGCATCCAATGTGCGTTCACCGCGATGTCGCCAAACACGGATGCGACCATCATGATGCTGTAAACAGAACCTGGATTCATCCGAAAAAATGACGTTTTGCCATTCGTGCACCCAGGTTCGTCGTTGAGTACACCATCGCAGGCGCTCTTGTCTGTGATGTAGCGTCACGGGTAACCGCAGCCAAGGTCTCCGAGCTGATAGTCCATACTGCTGCAAACGTCGTTGAACTGTTCGTGCAGATCTTTGTCTTGCAAACGTCCCCATCTGTTGACTCAGGAATCGAGACGTTACAGCCATGCGGATAAGATGCCTGTCATCTCGACTGCTAGTGATACGAGGCCGTTGGGATCCAGCACGGCGTTCAGTATTACCCTCTTGAACCCACTGATTCCATATTCTGCCAACAGTCATTGGATCTCGACCAACGCGAGCCCCAATGTCGCGATACGATAAACCGCAATCGCGATATGCTACAATCCGACCTTTATCAAAGTCGGAAACGTGATGGTGCGCATTTCTCCTTCTTACACGAGGTATCACAACAACGTTTCACCAGGCAATGCCGGTCATCTGCTGTTTGTGTATGACAAATCGGTTATAAACTTTCCTCATGTCAGCACGTTGTAGGTGTCGCCACCTGCGCCAACATTGTGTGAATGCTCTGAAAAGCTAATCATTTGCATATCACAGCTTCTTCTTCCTGTCGGTTAAATTTCGCGTTTGTAACACGTCATCTTCGTGGTGTAGTAATTATAATGGCCAGTAGTGTAGTATGGTTTGTTGCGTAAGCTATTTCTAACATACATAACACAAACACTTAAAAAGAAAAGCTAATTACTCACCTATATAAAGAAAGGAGATGCTGCAACTGACACCCTTCGTTGTTCAGGCATTTCTGACACCTGCTTAGGAAATTGCTCATTACACTCTGCAGTTCCCTCTGATAAATGGTGGCAGTTTCTTGACAAATGTTAATTTTAAGTTCATCTAAAGTATGTGGATATGATTTGCACACTTTCTCTTTTAATTCCCCCTCCCGGCCCGCCCCTCTCCCACCCAGTCCCGCAGAGTTGAAACCCGTAGGCGTTAAGTCGGGGAAGGAGGAGACCAGATGTTGTTAATGGTAATTCTATCTTGAAAAGAGTTATGAATTTCTTGTAATGAGAAGCTGGATGCATGTGCCGTTGCAGAGTCCTGATGAAAGAATCTTACAAAAAAAAAAATGCAAAACTTTTTCCACGTATGTATGAATGCAGAGTCTCGCGGCGATAACATCGAATAAAATGTTCTCGGGTTTCCAACCGAGTCAATTGCTTAAAACTGTACGAGCTTTCGGCCAAGCACTCCTTGGCCATTGTCAAGTGTTATGGCTGCCAGCGGCCAGAAGTACATCGGACAAACAGTGTGCATTGTGGAACAACGCAGGAAAGAACATGAGAGGTATTATCGCCTACGCTATCCAGAGAAATCTGCGTTAGCTGAGCACGCGTTAGAAAGCGGTCACCACATAAAATTTGACGATACCTCTGTCGTGGCTCGCACTAACGGCTTCTGGGACGGTTTAATAAAGGAAGCTATTGAAATAAAAATTACCGCAAACACCCTGAAGAGAGACGGTGGTTTGCAGCTCAGCGCTGCGTGGGATCCAGCGATCGCGCGGTTGAAGAGGGCACATCGAACGCCGACTCACAACATGCCCATATATGGCAATGTCACGGGGCCTAGTGACGTCACAGCCAGCAACTAGCGTATATAAGGGCGCACCAACAGCCCACTGGCACTCATAACACTTGACAATGGCCAAGAAGTGCTTGGCCGATAGCTCGTGTAGTTTCAAGCAATTGACGCGATTGGAAACCCGAGAACATTTTATTTCTCCACGTATCTCTTACCGTTAACTCATTCCTTGAAAAAAGTAGGGCCTATTATTCTCTAAACGCTTGTACGTGTTTGTATAATTTACGTTAATTGCTAGGTCACTGTGCTACCTTAAACAAATTACTTGTATTATATCATCATAATGTTTGTGCACGCATGAGTTATTCTTCTCTGCAGCAACTGAATTCATATACTGTACAATTCATATCATGAATCAGTTTACAAAAGTATTTAAAAAACAGTCCCACTATGTTCCCCAGATACACAAACAGTATTCCACCAAATTCCTTAGAACAGATACCGTGTGTTTTGAATGATTCTGCAGTTTGAATTGGAAACTATACAGGATTAGTGTATCCTACACTAACAACAACATTTGTGATGTAACATAGGATTTCGTTGTTATCGTGTACCAATATTTGACTGATATTGTAGTCGAGATCGCTTGTCCGCGGGGAGACGGCTCAGAAGTAGAAAGCTTCAACAATTCTTAGTTGGCAAGAGGAAGAAAGATTCTAAAATTACATTCCTCATCACTTTCCAAAACGTCCTCCAGTGATAATAAATTGCCATTGTAAGTTGTATGTATATCTTAACAAATGTTAAAATGCTTACACCATCTGTTAAAACAGAATGATTCGTGTTCAAATGACATATTCGACACGGAATCCTTCATTTGTATATAATATCTAATGGCTTTAAAGAACATAATGTTTCAAGTACTTACCGTTCATAGTAGCACGTCTATTGTACATTACTTAACAGTGATATAAGACTTATGGGAACGCAGTAAGAGTCACTCATTCAAAATGTGAAACAAACCAAGGCAGCAAAAAATGCAGTAACGTAAGACAATGCGCCAGAGACCATACGCCAGTTACATCAAGGCCACGTCTGTGCTCTAGATACTGGAAGACTCATGGTAACGCCTATGGATATAGTTGTATCCTCTATGTTACCTTCTATGGTCACTTTGCTTCTCCAGGCTACTTCAAATACGTTTTCTATATGTTAAATACAATGTAAATGTCGTGTGACTAGGGCCTCCCGTCGGGTAGACCGTTCGCCGGGTGCAAGTCTTTCGATTTGGTGCCACTTCTGCGACTTGCGCGTTGATGGGGATGAAATGATGTTGATGAACGACATTTATGTTATCTCGTGTAGTTCTTTCTCTTACTCCTTCCCCGAACTCTTCCTTTCCTGCGATGAACAAAAGCATTATCTTTACATGTAATATAAATAATTGGCTTATTGCGTGTAATGTGTCATCTGAGACGAAATCATTTAAAGAAAACACTCGTGATTAATTCTTCTGCATTTACACCTACACTATGGCAGCGGCCTTACAACAGGAAGAAACGAAGATTAGTTCAACATCACGTCGAAAGTGAGTTCATTAGAGGCAGTGCAATGTTACGGGCTGTGGCTGAGCGCACTTCCTGTGCCACCGCTCCTTGTCCCTTTTCTTGTTACAGTCGTGAATGGTGTCTTCGTATCAGCTCGAATCTCTCTAGATCTCCCGTATATAGGAGAAGCAATATATTGGTAGACTATTCTAGGACAGTGCGCTCTCATAATGTTGAAGATAAAAAGAATGTGATGCAAGAAGTCTGCTTTTAGCGTCTACCGTTGGAGTTTGACGAACATATCTGTGACGTTGTTGCCGTTCCTAAAAGAACTAAACGAAGCCTATGTGTCTGTGCTTTTGAACTTCTCTGTTTTCTCGTCGGTCCTACCCAGTAACGGTCCCAGACTGAGGACCAACGCTGGAACTATGATTCCTCAACGGTTTCTCTTTGCAACATCCTTCGTGATTGGACTACGCTCCCAACGGATCTGGATTTGATATCTCTCATACCTACAACTGGTTTTATTTATCCGTTCCAACTTAAATAGCCCCGTATGTAGATTCCACGGTAATTAGCGGATGTGTCTGTTTCCAGCGATTGTTCAGTGTAACCAAATGAAAATGCGTCGTAACGCCTATTAGTACTCAAAGCGCTACGTTTCTTTAGTTTCTTTAAGAAAATATCCGCTCCAGTTGCATTTTTCTGTTTATTTAAAACCACGACCGGTTTTGGCTCCCAAGGCCATTACATCGTGGTATCTACATACACTGAAGCGCCAAAGAAGCTGGTATAGGCATGTGTATTCAAATACAGAGACATGTAAACAGGCAGAACATGGTGCTGCGGTCAGCAACGCCTATGTAAGACAACAAGTGTCTGGCGCAGTTGTCAGATCGGTTACTGCTGCTACAAAGGCAGGTTTTCAAGATTTAAGTGAGTTTGAACGTGGTGTTATAGTCTGTTCACGAGCGATGGGACACAGCATCTCCGAGGTAGCGATGAAGTGGGGATTTTCCCGTATGACCATTGCACGAGTGTATCGTGAATATCAGGAATAAAACATCAAATCTCCAACATCGCTCCGTCCGGAAAAAGATCCTACAAGAACGGGACCAACGACGACTGAAGAGAATTGTTCAACGTAACAGAAGCGCAACCCTTCCGCAAATTGCTTCGTATTTCATTGCTGGGTTATCAACAAGTGTCAGCGTGCGATCCGTTCAACGAAATATCATCGATACTGGCTTTCGGAGCCGAATACCCTTTCGTGTACCCTTGATGACTGCACGACACAAAGCTTTACGCCTCGCCTGGGTCCGCCAACACCGACACTAGACTGTTGATGATTCTAAACATGTTGCCTGGTCGGACGAGTCTAGTTTCAAATTGTATCGAGCGGATCGATGAGTACCGGTATGGTGACGACTTAATGAATCCATGGACCCCACATGTCAGCAGGAGACTGTTCAAGCTGGTGGAGGCTCTGTAATGGTGCGGGGCGTGTGTAGTTGGAGCAATATGGGGCCCGTGATACGCTTGGATACGACTGTGACAGGTGACACGTACGTAAGCGTGCTGCCTGATCACCTGCATCCATCCATGTCCATTGTGCATTCCGACGGACTTGGGTAATTCCAAAAGGACCAGGACACTGCGACACCCCACACGTTCAGAGTTGCTACAGAGTGGCTCCAGGAACATTCTTCTGAGTTTAAACAACTCTCCAGGTATAAACATTATTGTGGATATCTGGATACCTTGCAAATGCTGATCAGAAGAGATCTCCATCCCCTCGTACTCTTTCGGAGTCATGGACAGCCCTGCAGGATTCATGGTGTCAGTTCTCTCGAGCACTACTTCAGACACTAGTCTTGTCCATGCCACGTCGTGTAGTGGCAATTCTGCGTGCTCGCGGGGGCCATACACATTATTAGACAGGTGTACCAGTTTCTTTGGCTGTTCAGTGTAGTATCAAACAGCTAAGCACATCAGCAGTTGTGAAATGGTAGAAATGAGCACCATTTTAACAATTCAATACCCACGATTCAGGGTGCCAGCGGCTGTACCACTTGCGGCATGGTAGCTCAGCGTGTTCGGTCAGAGAGTTAGCCATCCTCTGTAATAAAAAATGAAGTCAGTGGATCAACGATGAACTTCAACGGGTGTCATCGGACGTCCTACCCGCACAAATATAAGGAACAACAGCGAAAAAGTGTGTCTTTTTTTTAAAAAAAAAAAAAGGGGGCTAGCGTCTGTGGCTGAAAACCAAAACATCTTTCGTCCCGGGTTCGAATCTCGCCATTATTTAAATTTTGAATAAAAATCATCAGCAATGACGGCAGAAGACTTCCAATCGTAAGATGTCAACTCGTGTCTCGTTAAAGAGGTCAGAGGACTGGACAGAGGTTCAGGGCAAATGGAAAGTTATGGTTAGGTCTTAAGGGACCAAACTGCGGAGGTCACTGGTCACTAAGCCTACACACTACTTAATCTAACTTAAACTAACTTACGCTATGGACAACACACACACCCATGCCCGAGGGAGGACTCTTACCATTCATATTCTTTCACACTGTATTGTAATCCCACTTTTGAACCTTTCTTTTATTTCCGACATTGCTTCTTCCATGTATAGATTGAACTGTAGCGGCGAAAAAGTATGTCTCTCTCTCTTACACGCGTTTTAATCCGAGGATATGGTTCTTGGTCTTTCGCTCTTATTGCTTCCTCTTGGTTCTTGTACATTATCCGTGTTTCCCTGTAACTTACATCTATTTTTCTCAGGATTTCCAACATCTTGCACCATTTCACATTGTCGAACACATTTTCCACGACGACAGATCCTGTGAACATGTCCTGGTTTTTCTTCAGTCTTCCTTCTATTATCAGCTGCAACATGATAATAGCATCTCTGGTACCTTTACCTTTCCTGAAGTCAAACTGACCGTCATCTAACAAATCCTTGGCTGCCCCCTCCGGAAGATCCGAAGGGGGCTATCCCGAAATCTTTCGTCAGTGGGGAGATCATCAAGACACTTTTTCATTTACAGGCCAGATGTCCTGTGGGTATAAATCACGTGTCCTTAATGCAGTGAATACCGTTGCCTTCCGCATCCTCATGTCGTTGATCATTGCTGATGCTTCCATCTTTTAGGGCCAGTTTTCCACCTAAAGGGCATGAGAGTACCCTGAACCGTTGTCCGCTCCTCCGGCCTCTTTGACAAGGCCGCTGAAAAAAAAAAAAAAAGCTGGTGAATTATTATGCCGGAAGTCTTTGGCCGGCAATGCACATGATTTCCATTCAACATTTAAGTAGTCATAGGGATTGAATCTGGGACTGACGACGTTCTGATTACAAGCGAAAGACCCTACCCCTATACCGCGGGTGCACGTTCTGATATTACACACAGCGATAAACAGGCGTCAAATGTGGCTCCGGCCTATCTCTGTGATAAACGAGTACACTCCAAACGTAATTTAAATTTAAGTTATTTTTCGCTTCTGGTTTCACACATTTTATAACATTTTTGTCATGTTGGCTTGATGCAAAAAGCAATGTTGTGCAATGTGGCTTAAATCCTACTATTGCGTAGCATGTTGTGTCGTGGCTACGAGCTATGATGTTGCTATTCACATGGCAACAGTGTCGTCATGTGTTATTCGTTGATCGTAGCATGGCTTTATACGATAGCGTCGCTTTTGCCTAACCTCTTTTTGTCCATAATCAAGAGACAGACATTCCACTGCCGTTTGACGAGATGAGTGGAGGCCGCAGCTGAAAGCTGTTGTGAGTCAGGCGTCGTCATTCATCGCCTGAGAAGAAGTGTGTTTACTGATCATGATATTTATTTTAATACTTCGTGCTTCACAATTACATTCGTGCTTGCATTCAGATATAAGGCTACATGAAGCAATGATTCATGTGAAGATTTAACAATACACAATCACCAACTGAGATACCAGGTATTGCCAAGATATTGCTTCACAACTGTCCCCAAGACTTAGTATGTTGTCCTTATAAAGCTTCTTTGTGTACAGCGCGTAAGTAGTACTATTGGAGCCATGAACAAAGAGCTTGTTTGCTTCACTAACGCGGGAGAAAGCCACGTAAAGTTGGTCTAGCGAAAATTACCTGACTCCAAGTTCCACACCCGAAACACGTAACATCTGGCCTTGTGCTTTCAAATGGCTCTTAGCATCAAGGGACTTAACATCTGAACTCATCAGTCCCCTGGACTTAGAACTACGTAAACCTAACTAACCTAAGGACATCACGCACATCCATGCCCGAGGCAGGATTCGAAACTGCGACCATAGCAGCAGCGCGGTTCCGGATTGAAGCGCCTAGAACCGCGCGGCCACAGCGGCCGGCCCTTGTCTACATCTACATCTACATACATACTCCGCAATCCACCATATGGTGCGTGGCAGAGGGTACCTCGTACCACAACTAGCATCTTCTCACCCTGTTCCACTCCCAAACAGAATGAGGAAAAAATGACTGCCTATATGCCTCTGTACGAGCCATAATCTCTCTTATCTTATCTTTGTGGTCTTTCCGCGAAATGTAAGTTGGCGGCAGTAAAATTGTACTGCAGTCAGCCTCAAATGCTAGTTCTCTAAATTTCCTCAGTAGCGATTCACGAAAAGAACGCCTCTTATCCTCCAGAGGCTCCCACCCGAGTTCCTGAAGCATTTCCGTAACACTCGCGTGATGATCAAACCTACCAGTAACAAACCTAGCAGCCCGCCTCTGAATTGCTTCTATGTCCTCCCTCAATCCAACCTGACAGGGATCCCAAACGTTCGAGCAGTACTCAAGAATAGGTCATATTAGTGTTTTATAAGCAGTCTCCTTTACAGATGAACCACATCTTCCCAAAATTCTACCAATGAACCGAAGATGACTATCCGTCTTCCCCACAACTGCCATTATATGCTTGTCCCACTTCATATCGCTTTGCAATGTTACGCCCAAATATTTAATCGACATGACTGTGTCAAGCGCTAATCTACTAATGGAGTATTCAGACTTTACAGTATTCTTTTTCCTATTCATCTGCATTAATTTACATTTATCTATATTTAGAGTTAGCTGCCATTCTTTACACCAATCACAAATTCTGTCCAAGTCATCTTGTATCCTCCTACAGTCACTCAACGACGACACCTTCCCATACACCACAGCATCATCAGCAAACAGCCGCACATTGCTATCCACCCTATCCAAAAGATCATTTATGTAGATAGAAAACAACAGCAGACCTACCATACTTCCCTGGGGCAATCCAGATAATACCCTCACCTCCGATGAATACTCACCATCGAGGACAACATACAGGGTTCAGTTGTCATGGCAGGAGCGCACCCTCACACACACTGCCGCTGCGCTCTGCTCATTATCAGAGCTGGTCCAGGCCTTGCCTCATTGAAAACTGCTGTCCTTATTTATTAGTCCCCCATGCACCCAGGTCTCTACAGCCTCCTTTGTTTATGGTCATGCCATAACATAAGATCACCGGAAAATCTACATGTTTAAGGGAAATTGTAAATTGTTTGCAATAATGGTATTCGGGGTATAAAAAATCGCGCGTCTGCGCTAGTCCCCGTCAAAATATCCGTTTCTACGATGTTACATGGGGTAGGAGTTACTTTAAGCCTCTGTAAGTGAGGGGTTTTTAGGTAATACATGATGTTGTCGGGTTAGAGGTGTGTCATTCCTCGCTTTCGGAAGGAGTTTCCAAAGAGAGAGTTACAGCGTGACGTTCTCGAGCTGCAGCCAAGTCTCGCTTCACGATCATTATTGGCTTCTTTGAGACCGCATAGTCCTCACTCTTTTAGCCGTTCTAGTGTATTCAGACAAATTCTAGCGTTTCCTAGACATTTTTATTGGTAAAAAAAACTAACTAAAACGTAATGAGTAGGCACGTAAATCATAAAGCAAACTTAAGAAATTCGTCTTTACTAGCAATAAATAAAACCTATCGAAGAGGAATTATTGCGTTGAGTTTCTCATACGCAGTGAAATCAGTAAACCCATATATCCTATACAAGACAATTCGTTGTTAATTTCTATTCTTAAAGATAAAATTGTGGCGCTGAAGTGTGTCACTGAAGTAAACCTTGGAAAATACATCTATCACTGAATTTAAAAACTAAGAGCGCCATCTGGTGGTTCTTTGCTGTACTATGAAACTAACAGCCCCATCCGTTCTTTGGTGTACTACTTCTAAGCTGAGCTCACGATATAAATTATGAATTTTTTTCGTGTTCTGATTTTGATGAAATATACGAGGGTAACTCAAATGAATACCTTAAATATTTTTTTAAATATTTTTTATTGTGCAGCAGTGGCACAAAGCTGTATCACTTTTCAACATAATCTGCCCCACGGTGAATGCAAGTCCTCCAGCGCTTACAAAGTACATAAAGTCCTTTAGAAAAAAATCCTTTTGGCAGTCCGCGCAACCACTCATGCACCGCGTGGCGTACCTCTTCATCAGAATGGAACTTCTTTCCTCCCATTGCGTCTTTGAGTGGTCCAAAAATATGGAACTCACTTGGGGCAAGGTCCGGTGAGTATGGTGGATGAGGAAGACACTCAAAATACAGGTATGTGATTGTTGCAACTGTTGTACGGGGAGTGTGGGGCCTTGCATTGTCATGTTGCAAAAGGACACCTGCTGACAGCAATCAGCGTTACTCTGATTTGATCCCAGGCCGCAGACGGTTTTTTATCAGATCTGTGAATGATGCACTGGTGACAGTGGTCACTCTAGGCATGTAATGCTCCAAGATGACGCCTTTTTCGTCCCAATAGAGAGTCAGCATAACCTTCCCTGCTGATGGTTCTGTTCGAAACTTCTCTTCCTTTCCGGTTGGTGGAAGTGAACCCAGGTTTCGCTCCAGTAATGACTGTTGCAAGGAAGCCGTCACATTCTCGTTCAAAGCGCCGAAGAAGTTCTTCACAATCATCAACACGTCGTTCTCTCATTTCACGAGTCAGCTGCTGTGGCACCCACCTTGCAGACACTTTGTCAAACTGGAGCATATCGTGCACAATGTGGTGTGTTGACCCATGACTAATCTGCAAACATGCTGCAATGTCATTCAGTGTCACTCGGCGGCTTTCCTTCACTATGGCTTCAACTGAAGCAATGTTCTGTGGAGTCACAATTCGTTGTGCCTGACCTGGACGAGGAGCATCTTCCACTGAAGTCACTCTATTTGCGAACTTCCTACTCCATTATCAGACTTGCTGCTGTGACAAACATGCATCACCATACTGAACCCTCATTCGTCGATGAATTTCAATAGGTTTCACACCTTCACTAGGCAAAAACCGAATAACAGAAAGCTGTTCTTCCCTGGTGCAAGTCACTAGTAGGGCGGCCATCTTTATACTGATGCTGCGACGGTATGTGTGCATCTGCACTATGCTGCCACCTACAGACCATTCTGCACGCTGTTTGTAGCACGCTTACCACCTTACAGGATAACGGCGTGAAATTTCGATTTGTTATTGCAAATTTGAGGTTTTCATATGACTCACCCTCGTACATGTTGCCCCAAGCTACGCTCAAGTTACCTGCGAAGACCTAATGAAAATTCTTCAAGTAGTTTTGAAGATTAGTGTATTCATATAGACATGTCGGTTTTACAGTTGTATTATTAGTATAGATTTGAAACTGTGTAGCTGGAGGTAATGATGACTTTTCAGTAATTGCGAAAAGTGTTGCGGCATGTATTGCAACTGTGGAGAAAGTTCCTGGTATGCTTTAAAATTTTACGTACTCATTCGTGAAAAATAGAGCTGCAAATTTATATAACAGACTCAGAGGGCCGGCCGCGGTGGCCGTGCGGTTCTGGCGCTGCAGTCCGGAACCGCGAGGCTGCTACGGTCGCAGGTTCGAATCCTACCTCGGGCATGGGTGTGTGTGATGTCCTTAGGTTAGTTAGGTTTAAGTAGTTCTAAGTTCTAGGGGACTTATGACCTAAGATGTTGAGTCCCATAGTGCTCAGAGCCATTTGAACCATTTTTGACTCAGAGGGCCAAATGATCAACAGAACCAAGACCATGCGTGATCTTCTGCGGCAAGAACTTTAGAAGACACAAGATGAGCTATCAAAACCTTCGTGAAGTGCACCAAACGTTGTACATGTGCACCTGCAACTTTCACGTGAACCTTGAGTTGTTACAACCGGCCACATTCTCACGTCCACATTTAAGCAGAAGTGTTGCAGGCTCTCTTTTCCTACTGTTTTGTGGACATTGTTACAGTTTATAAGGGAGACTAGTTCTGCTATCATTCTCACGTCCACATTTCAGCAGAAAACTTTGCAAAGTCTCTTTTCCTAGTGCTATGTGGGCGTTGTTACTCTTTATAAGGCAGATTAGTTCTGTTGCCTTTACATGGATGCTCCTGCTGTTATTAAATGTTATATTAACATTTTCTTCATCCGATCTGCAGTGGCTCTCTTCGTGGTAGTCGTTTGTCTTTAAAATATTAAACTAGCAGATAGTTCTGTACAGAACTGGAGGAAGTTTCAGCATATGAAACAATAGTTTTTGTGCTGTTTCCAGTGGCATACAGTCCTCCAGTCTTTCCTGACAGAATGAAAGATTTTAGCCATATTTCATGCAACTACACATTATCTTCGGACTATAAATACACCATGTCTCTCAAAACGTTCACAATGCCACATTCTGGTGTCACAACGTTCGATAGTAATCCTGTCTGTCCATTAGTTTTCTTATGCCTTAAATCGAACTCCGCCACACCCATTAGCAAAATAGTATTAGGGATGCTGAATAATCAGGTGTCACGGTTTTTTTAACTTTATTTTTTAAAAATTTTTTGTGGTCGGATGTTCTTTTAACCCCCAATAACTATAAATAAGGCAGCTACCTACACATTTTGCTCAAATGTATCCAAGTTCACTACTTTTTATCATGCCGTCTCCTTTTTAACAGTGTCCATAGCTGAGATGATTCGGTCACGTCCTGTCCTGCATAGTATTTTGTTTTTCGCAAATTTGCGTTAGCGTGTTTATTTCGATCTTCAAGCCACGCTGGTCAGAAGCAGTAGAGTCACGACGTCGACCGTCTAGCTCACGTAATACGCACGCGCCTCACAACCTGATCCAACTGGCTGACGGCGCAAAAGGCGAGCAGTTCGCATAACTCTCCGAGCTACTGCGTGCACTTTCGCTGCTACCTTTCGACACTTTGTAACGTAGAAGAAACACAACGCACAGAAACAAAGCACACAACGAAAATGGAGCGTTGTCGGCTGCATGCGTCACCTGCAACTGACTGTGATGAATGGTGCCTGGGGTAGCAGAGCGGTATGTCAGCGTGAACAAAACGGAACGGAGCGACCGAATGTGCTTTATGTTCTTCGGTTTTGTGGAGCTAGTGAGTTTCAGAACTCGAAACACCGTCAGATTGATGTAAGTATTGTCCAAATCAGCAAAATGTGTGGTTAATACACTTAGGAGATTACACAGTGCCAAAAAAATTGTAAATCCATCAACAATTATTAAAATAAAAAGAAGACAAAATGTTTAAGGAACCTAATCCTTTACGTTAACTTTGAATATGTAATGAATAGCTATTTAGAAATGCGAAATACATAGTCACTGCCAATAATATTAACAACAGCATGATGCGTTTTACTTTATTATACGAAATTTGAGCACATGTTGAAAATTGTGAAATTTATGGCGTGTGTGTTCTCCCAATTTTACCTGTTAATAACTGCAAGATTTTAAGATACGCAGGACTGTGAGGTTAATTGTGTCGATACATTTACAAACAGATAAATAATCCTCCATAATCAATACTTTGCAAATGAACTATGACTGATAGCCAGATGAGAACTGAACGCCCGCCACAGCGGAACCATGGAATGGCTCTGAGCACTATGGGACTTAACATCTCAGGTCATCAGTCCCCTAGAACTTACAACTACTTAAACCTAACTAACCTAAGGACATCACACACATCCATGCCCGAGGCAGGACTCGAACCTGCGACCGTAGCGGTCGCGCGGTTCCAGACTGAAGCGCCTTGAACCGCTCGGCCACCAGCGGTCGGTGAACCATGGAATGGTTCAATTCAAAAGGAACCACCACACGAGTTAAGGCATTTATCCTATATTGAGCTGAGACGATCTGTTCCTGTTTCGTAGAAGGCGGTCGGCCGCTGAGAGATCAACAACGGCACCCATTCTTGTACTTCCTCGTCCATCTGAAACCAACATACACGCATGTCTTTCTTCAAGTCACCGAAGTTGTGAAAATAACACGGTGAAAGATACGACTGCACAGAGGATGTTGCAGCGTTTCCCAACCAAATCGCTGCAGCCTAGCCTCCGTCCAACTGGCAGTGTGGGGGCGGCGGTTATCGTGCAACTTACCCGAACTTGTGTGAACAGCTTTGAGTTTCTTTGGTCTGGGAGACGTGAGATGTTTCAACTGTTAGCTTTGTGTTTGTCCTCGGGCTCGAAAAGGTGGCACAACGTGAGGTCATGATGGCCTTCCTCTACGACTGCAGAGCCTGTCTGCTCATCGAGTTCCTTGACCGTGGAACCGCAAACCAACGTGCTGCGCTATGAAGACACTTTGCAGAAACTGCGTCGCGCCCAGGAACACCGTGGCACGGAATCGTCCTGCCGCCCCCACAACGTCAGTCGCACGATGGCTATGCTGCAGCGGTTTGGTTGGGAAACACTGCAACCTCCTTCATACAGCCCGGATCTTTCCCTGTGTGATTTTCACATCTTTGGCCACCTGAAGAAAGAGATGCGTGGACGTCAGTTACAGTTGTACAAAGAATTGCGACAGTAGGTGACGTTGTGGATGTGTCAGCGGCCGAGCGCGTTCTATGAAACAGAAGTTGATCGTCTCGCCTCCCTGGATCATAAATGTCTTAATGCGAGCGGTGGTTACTTCTGAATAGAACCATTCCATTGTCAGGTTGCGGTGGGTGTTCGGCTTTTATTTGACTGCACATTATGCTTCATTCTTTCTTCCGTCATACTACGTTTATTTTAGTGTGACTGTAATTGGTGTTGATTTTGTGAATGCAAAACAAGACAGACGAATTTCACACAGCATGAAAACGGCTATATATCTACAAACCTGCAGATATACAGGGTGTACAAAAAGTTCAGGAACACTTTCAATTATCTATTGCACAAGAACTAAACATTGTAGAAATGTAATACATATCGCATTTCGAAGAGAAACTCTTTAAAGTTTCTTTTTTTTTTTTTTTTTTTTTTTTTTTTTTTTTTTTTTACAAACATTCGATATGCGAACCACTAGTGAGCCGGCAGACGTCAATACGGTAATCGGATTCTTGTCATACCCGTCCCAGCACGGCATCGTCGACTGTGGCAGTCGCTTCCTGTTCCTGTATTCACTCCCGAATCTCTGCTACATCACGTGATAGAGGCGGTACATACACCAAATCTTCAATGTGTCCCCACAGCAGAAAGTTAGACGGAGTGAGATCTGGTGATCTGGGAGGCCATTTCTTGAAATAGCTGTTCCCTTCTGTAGTATGGCACCTGCACTCGCCATGTTTGCGACTAGCGCTGACTATCGGCAAATTAGCAAACGACGCTGTGGCGGTATACATGAAAAAAAAACTTTCACAGTTTCTCTTCAAAATGACATGTGTCTGATATCTGTACAATGTTTAGTTCTTGCACAATAAATAACTGAAAGTGTTCCCGGACTTTATGAGCACTCTATATTATGCTTGCACTTCAGAGAATAAAGCGTCGATATGTATACCTGAAACTCATCGGCAGCCTGGAGATGTACCTGTAAATATATATGTAAAATTAAGTACAGGAACTGTAACGGCGGATGTACTTATAAGAGATCTATATTTGTTACACTTTGTGAACAAATAAAAATCAGGGAGCCATAGCCAACTTGCAAGACATCGGACGTTGCATGCAAATAGAAACTTCGGCTTCCAAAAATACACGCTTATTCTTAGGTAGTTGTCTGAGATGCTGAAACCGAAAAACTCCTTGAATAAGATGCTTCCTTTTACATAGCTCAGCAATCTGAAAAATAAAGGGAAACAAATAAGCTGTATTTTATGTCTTAGGCGTCTACGGAGAACATAAACCTCTGCAGTAATCAATATTCGAATGAAACGTCAACGGTGGCGCAAGGAAGCAAGATGCAGAGAGTTAAGGGCCCTCAGACGCAATAATATTGACCGCGTGAGATAGTTTGCCTTATATATTGAACGAGGCTGCGGCGGTTGAAAAATGATGACCGTTGCACATTATGTTGAGCGATTATTGTACCTCGTAAGAGTAGTATTGCGCAAAAAACCGCAGTTCCTGGTGACACCGAGAGCAATTCAATTCGTTCCGAACGAATTTTCGCAAAGATTCGAAAAAATTAAATGAGAAAAGACCAGAGCTTGTGTTGCAGGATGTACACTACTGGCCATTAAAATTACTACAAGAAGAAATGCAGATAATAAACGGGTATTCATTGGACAAATATATTATAGTAGAACTGACATGTGATAATATTTTCACGCAATTTGGGTGCATAGATCTTGAGAAACCAGTACCAAGAACAACCACCTCTGGCCGTAATAACGGCCTTGATACGCCTGGGTATTGAGTCAAACAGAGCTTGGATGGCGTGTACAGGTACAGCTGCCCATTCAGCTTCAACACGATACCACAATTCATCAAGAGTAGTGTGATTGGCGTATTGTGACGAGCCAGTTGCTCGGCCACCATTGACCAGACGTTTTCAGTTGGTGAGAGTCGAACATTTTCTGTATCCAGAAAGGCCCATACAGGACCTGCATCATGCGGTCGTGCATTATCCTGCTGAAATGTAGTGTTTCGCAGGGATCGAATGAAGGGTAGAGCCACGGGTCGTAACACACCTGAAATGTAACGTCCACTGTTCAAAGTGCCGTCAATGCGAACAAGTGGTGACCGAGACGTGTAACCAATGGCACCCCATACCATCACGCCGGGTGATATGCCAGTATGACGATGACGAATACACGCTTTCAATGTGCGTTCACTGCGATGTCGCCAAACACGGATGCGACCATCATGATGCTGTAAACAGAACCTAGATTCATCCGACAAAATGACGTTTTGCCATTCGTGCACCAAGGTCATCGTTGAGTATACCACCGCAGGCGCTCCTGTCTGTGATGCAGCGTCAAGGGTAACCGCAGCCATGGTCTCCGTGCTAATTGTCCATGCTGCTGCAAACGTTGTCGAACTGTTCGTGCAGATGGTTGTTGTGTTGCATACGCCCCCATCTGTTGACTCAGGGATCGAGACGTGGTTGCACGATCCGTTGCAATCATGCGGATAAGATGCCTGTCATCTCGACTGCTAGTGATACGAGGCCGTTGGGAACCAGCGCAGCGTTCCGTATTACCCTCCTGAACCCACCGATTCCATATTCTGCTAACAGTCATTGGATGTCGACCAACGCGAGCAGCAATGTCGCGATACGATAAACCGCAATCGCGATAGGCTACAATCCGACCCTTATCAAAGTCGGAAACGTGATGGTATGCATTTCTCCTCCTTACACGAGGCATCACAACAACGTTTCACCAGGCAACGCCGGTTAACTGCTGTTTGTGTATGAGAAATCGGTTTGGAAACTTTCTTCATGTCAGCACGTTGTAGGTGTCGCCACCGGCGCCAATCTTGTGTGAATGCTCTGAAAAGCTATTCATTTGCATATCACAGAATCTTCTTCCTGTCGGTTAAATTTCGCGTCTGTAGCACGTCATTTTCGTGGTGAAGCAATTTTAATGGCCAGTAGTGTTTATTAAATTGGCATCTTGCGGTACTTTGAGTAATGAAAGTCTTGACTGTGACGCAAACGACATATTCTGAACTGGCCACAATGTCAGAGGACACTGAAGGTGATGTTGTCATGACAAAAAAAAAAAAAAAAAAAAAGTTTATTTTACTTCCAGCAATTATCAGAACTTTCAAATAAGATCAGGTGAGCTGTCCAGTGAGCATACGTGGTTTTTCCCCCCTTGCAACGAACATTAGGTAATGAGCAAATAATTAGTTAGTTAGTTAGTGTTTAACGTCCCGTCGACAACGAGGTCATTAGAGTGAGCAAATAATTATTTGATATCGTTTGCAACAGTTGTTACAGTGGAGAAATACATATAAAACAGCATATGCACACGATAAATTACACACTTCACTTGTCTAAATTGTTAATTAGTTGTTATTGTGGCTAACGTATCTATGCTGCAGTGAATCAGACCCTGGTCCACCGAAATATTTACTGGAAGCTTTTCATATGTATTTTCTTCGTTCTACATAATTTTTGTTTGTGTTCGGCGAAGCAGAAAACTCACTCCCAGTACACGTAAGCTCTACATCACCAAGCGCGGACATTTTCGCTAAGAAGGCAGACTTCTAAAAACTGACGCTTTCCGAGCACAAATATTGCGCAATAATATTGTGCTGCTCTTAGCCTCGCATTTTTGCGTAGCATATTGACACAATATTACTGCGCAATAAATATTGACCGTGTGAGGGGCGCCTTTGCACTACAATAGCTCTTTGAAACCTTCTTAAGGGCATTACCACTGAGAATAATCAGATTTTAGCTAGTAACCCCGCCCCCTCCCTCTTCAACTATTTATCCGCATTAGCGGCTAGCTACAGAATGAAAAAGAAATTTATTTGAACACTTTTATTTTTTTAAATGATGAAATAAAAGTACTTGTTTTTGTAGGTATCTTATTAAACCACGAACTCACGAGTGACTGCGACAGCTGGTACTGCTTATTTCTAATAATCCGTCCTGGTGATCTAACGGCAATGCACGTGCATAGGATCAGAGGGATCGCTGGACCGAAAGCCAGTCGGCCCACGGAAATATATCAGTCTGCCTTTAATCTAGCCTTCACCTCTCAATGATGTGAGGAGTCGTCAGAAAACACACATAATTCAGATTCCACGTCAAACTGCCAAAATTGCATCCAATTGGAAGACTTGCACTTGGCCATTGAACTACACGAAATTACTATTACGTTGCTTCTAACAACCTTTATTTTACTGTATGATGAGTCAGTGCATCGCGTGTGCTACCAAAAACTCCCCTCAGAAAAGAAAGCTAACTATCCACATTTAGGGTAGACACTTATTACAAAACAAGCTTCCTTGCACCACACTCTCCCTAGCAACACTTTCTTCACCAACAAACGCACCCCCAGTTAAAACCAACAAAGTGAAAATGTGTGCACTATACTTGCTGTTTATAAATAAATTGATCGCTTGACTTCCAATTTCTGCCACTTCAGAAGTAAGAAGACTTCAGGCTGCCAATGCATTGCGTCTGAACACTGCCAATAGTAATATTAATGCTAATATAATAATAATAATTATTATTATTATTATTATTATTATTATTATGCTGTGTAGACCATGGAACAATTTGCACTGTTAATGTTGTGCTGTCAATTGCTTCCTTTATTGTTGCAGAGTGAATAATGGAGTAATTTTGGGTCTACTTTGGAAACTAGCTGTACTCTGAGAAGGCATTTTCATGAGGTGTTTACGCATATGTGACGTATTTCTTTCACTGTTGCTGTCACGGGTGGGTTGCCCAAAGCACGTGGATTATGTGAGGAAAATGTTTATACAATCATTTCACATACTGTAACCTCCACCACACTGTCAGGCATCAATGCTAGGATCTGAAACAAAAAAGGTAATCATTGATTGGTTTGCTTGAAAAGTAATATCCAGAGGAACGCCACACTATATGCGCGAAAGAATCAGAATGAATATTCTGCATGATTCGATCATGGGATGATTATTGTACTTGTTATATGTTCTATTGAACCTAGGAGCAGAATTTGTCCTTATATCAGATGACGCAAGCATCATTGTTAAGTCCAGCAAAGAGGCTCAACAGCGGAAAAAGTAAATGACGTTTTTGTTAGTTATGTACTGATTTTTGACAACTGGGCGAACTTTAAACTAAAAAGAAGGAACCTTTGATGCACTTTTATGCTGACAAAAAATACCAAACATGCGTTGGTAGGGTAAACTATTTAACAAAGGATTAAGGCAGCAGAAAGTTCTAAGTCCCGTAATTTGCATATTAACGAAATCTCCAATTGGAAACACCACGTAGTACACGTACCAAACCGATAAGGTTCAGTAGCTTTTACCATAAGAATAAATTCCAACATTGGGATCATAGATGTCAGTAAGTTAAAAAAGATTATATATTTCGAACGGAAAAATGTGCTAGGGTAACCTCTCAGTTACGCCAAAAAAATCTTCACTGCTCAAAGGCACATCATGCAAGCATATCTTTTAAAAGTTATTTAAATATTACCTGCAGCTTCACAGATACTTAGGTACGCTGCATATGACGAGCAACTCATCGACATCATTACGTATACTTATAAACAAATAAAATTCTACGGTAGGCTATCTTTTTTGCCTTGGAAACATTGTTCCAATCTTCCTGTTCTTGCCAAGGTTTTCGGGAATTTTCTCTTCTTTGTAAGGCAAATAGAGAAACAGGAAATCCTCTTCCAAATATTCCAAATTGGGCCTCCCTCTACGCCACTGCCGGCTCACCTGGTATTTGGATGAAAAGCCTCTAACCCTGCTATGCTTCATTAAGCGACCATCACGTTCCACACAGAAAGTGAAACCATCTGATAAAGGTGAAACTATTGCAGAACTCCTGAAATCAGCTGACCCAAAACCCATAAAACAAATTGCATTGATCATAC
Source organism: Schistocerca americana (assembly GCF_021461395.2). Lineage (NCBI taxonomy): Eukaryota > Metazoa > Arthropoda > Insecta > Orthoptera > Acrididae > Schistocerca > Schistocerca americana. Next base: position 955,213,444 of record NC_060119.1, on the reverse strand, counting down.
AAAATATTTGGCAAAGTGAGAAAATCCCGGATGACAGGAAAACTGTACTGATGCAATCACCAAAGAAGGGCGACAGAACGTATATTAATAATTATAGATGGATTTCTCTTCTTCCTGTGCCATGCAGTATTCGACCTCAATGTCTGCTGGACCAAACGCAGCAACAACATGAATGCAGAAGTAGAGAGTGTCAAGCAGGTTTCAGGCTAAGTAGATCTTGTCTAGAAGCTTTGAAATTAATTCTTAGACGTCAAAACATTTATAATAAGAGAGCAGCTTGTACCTTCGTAGATTTTAAAAAACTTATCATTCATTGGTGCAACTGCCTTGTCGCAGCGTTAGGGTAACACCGATTCCGGTCGGATCACGGAAGTTAAGTACCGTCGGGCCTAGCTAGGACTTGGGTGGGTGACCATCCGGGTCTTTCCGAGCGCTTTTGGCAAGCGAGGTGCATTCTGCGCTTGTGAGACCAACTAAGAAGCTATTTGATTGAGAAGCTGACAATGTCCGTGAGAGCAGTGTACTGACCGCATCGCCTTCCACATCCACATCTAGTGACGCTATCAGCTGAGGATGACACGGCGGTCAGTCGGTACCATTGAGCCTTTCGATGCCTGTTCGGTCGGAGAGAGTTTTATGATTCAGTGGACTGTGAGTACCTCTTCCTGAAGAAGGGTTGGGGTTTGGGTTGGTTTGGGGAAAGAGACCAAACTGCGAGGTCATCGGTCTCATCGGATTAGGGAAGGAAGTCGGCCGTGTCCTTTCAGAGGAACCATCCCGGCATTTGCCTCAAGCGATTTAGGGAAATCACGGGAAACCTAAATCAGGATGACCGGACGCGGTATTGAATCGTCGTCCTCCCAGAAGAAGGTCTAGACCCCAAAACCACTGTTGTTGCACTAAATGGTACAAAATCTAAGACAAAATTCAGGGGAGAAATTTCGGACGTATCGAAATTAAAACGAGGGTGAGAGAAGGAATGGATTTTCTCCATCACTTTTCAACTGTATCTTAGGAACGGTAATCCAAGAGTGGTTGAAGTTAAAATCAGAGCTTAAAATTTACAGACCAGCCAAATTAGGACGAACCAGTATTAGGATAGACCGTTTGGACTTTACAGATGCCCTGGCGATTCTATATCAGGACATTCAAACACCACAAAAATAAACAGAAATTTTTAAAGCCACAGCAGAAAAAGTAGGTCTCCAAACATCGTTCGAAAGCATAAAATTCTGGTACCCACAGTTCTAAAAGCTAAATATGGGAAAATCGGTAGAATTTCTCCGTTCAAATATTTAGGCGAAACTATTCAGTAAATCGACCTTGAATTACTGATAACGATATTCATTGTCACAAAATGGAAACAGCTTTTAGGCTCGTAGGAGACATCTATAACAAAAACAGTATCTCAAAATACACCAAACTGAGACTACAACACAATCTTCAAACCAGAGTATCTTCATGAGGATGAGACACTCATTTTAAACATAAAAAGAGGCACTGAAGAAATCCAAAAGAAGAAAAAGTATTATTAAACTGAAGAAGGAACGTAAAAGCTAATAGCAAATAAGGAAATTGAAAAGTATGCTGATAAATATTCGGACATGAAAATAAGTTAAAATCAGAGCTTAAAATTTACAGACCATTCAAATTAGGAAGAGCCAGTATTAAGATAGACCGTTTGGACTTTGCAGACGCCCTGGCGATTCTATTTCAGGACATCCCAACAACACAGCTGAACGGAATGGACAGAGTCTTGAAAGGAGGATATAAGATGAACATCAGCAAAAGCAAAACGAGGGCAATGTAATGTAGTCGAATTAAATCAGGTGATGCTGAGGGTATTAGATTAGGAAATGAGATGCTTAAAGTAGTAAATGAGTTTTGCTGTTTGAGGAGCAAAATAACTGATTATGGTCGAAGTAGAGAGGATATAAAATGTAGACTGGCAATGGCAAGGAAAGCGTTTCTGAAGAAGAGAAATTTGTTAACATCGAGTATAGATTTAAGTGTCAGGAAGTCTTTTCTGAAAGTGTTTGTATGGAGTATAGCCATGTATGGAAGTGAAACGTGGACGATAAATAGTTTAGGCAAGAAGAGAATAGAGACTTTCGAAATGTGGTGATACAACAGAATGCTGAAGATTAGATGGGTAGATAACATAACTAATGAGGAGGTATTGAATAAAACTGGGGAGAAGAGAAAGTTGTGGTACAACTTGACTAGAAGAAGAGATCGGTTGGTAGGACGTATTCTGAGGCATCAAGGGATCACCAATTTAGTATTGGAGGGCAACGTGGAGGGTAAAAATCGTAGAGGGAGACCAAGAAATGAATACACTAAACATATTCAGAAGGATGTAGGATGCAGTAGGTACTGGGAGATTAGAAGCTTGCACAGGATAGAGTAGCATGGAGAGCTGCATCAAACCAGTCTCTGGACTGAAGACCACAACAACAACATGAAAATAAGTCAGTTTTAAACTGTTTGGGCATATTAAAAGAATGGAACCTACCAGACTAGACTGGTTGGTTGATTTGGGATAGGGGACCAAATAGTGAAGTCATCGGTCTTATCGGATTAGGGACGGAGGGGGAAGGAAACCGGCCGTGCCCTTTCAAAGGAACCATTCCGGCAGTCGCCGGATGCGATTTGGGGAAATCACAGAAAATCTAAATCAAGATGGCAGGACGCGGGTTTTAACCATTGTCCTCCGAATGTGAAACACGCAGAAAAGCAAAAGTTGAAACAAATAAATGGATCGGTGAAGTAAAAGAAGACTTGAAAGAATCAGGAACAAGAAAATCTTAATATGCCAGACAGGAAAATATTTAGGCAAAAAATTCGTGAATGATCGTTGCCGTGGCAGAAAAAGTCAAGATGGCTAGAAAAACATCCGTCCGCCGAGTGGAAAAGAAACGATTCTCAGAGTATGAAAGTAATAAAGGAACAATGGATACCTAAAACTAAGCTCCTAAAATGGTCCATGTTTTACATCGTATGGTGCAGTAGGTGCCAAACGAGATATGTAAATACAATATTTGTCGTCACCCATCCACTGCAGGGTGAAAACGACAAAAATATTTACAAACCCAATACTAAAAGAGAGAATCATCTTTACGCTTCTCAAGTTGTTCTAACTTCGGCACAGAAAGGAGTTAAGCACAAATCTATAAAATCTTCCCTTGAAAATGAATCGTCTGACAGACAAAGTCGTTTCTTCAAACAGTTTCTTCCATACCATCAAGAAATTGTTAACATAAATAAGTAGGCCAACACAAATGGTCAGCCGGCCGGTGGGGCCGAGCGGTTCTAGGCGCTACAGTCTGGAAACGCGCGACTGCTACGGTCGCAGGTTCGAATCCTGCATCGGGCATGGATATTTGTTATGTCCTTAGGTTAGTTAGGTTTGAGTAGTTCTAAGTTCTACGGGACTGATGACCTCAGAAGTTAAGTCGCATAGTGCTCAGAGCCATTTCAGCCAAAAATGGTCAGCATACAGCCACATAATTATTTTTTAGTTGTCTATGCAATCCTTTGTTCAAGTGACACGTTGTATTACACATCATTTATCGTACATGTTCTTTGTAATACATATAACTAACATTTTCTTAATTTCTCTGTTTTTCTGAAAATACCATTTGTTTCGTTTTCTTATTTTGATAATTTTGATATAATCTCTAGTCCAATGACTAATTTCATCTGCTATCGCTGTCATGGCAGCTATTATCACTCCTTTACTTATTTCATGTATTGTATAATAAATGAAGAGTTCTCTTTGTTCACATGCCATATTGTTTATACAATGGAGGCTTTCATGAGCGGATATCTTAAGTGCTAATGAATCTTCCTGGTTGTATGGTAGTAGTCCATGAATCGTTCTTGACCATTCATCCAGGACTGCGATGGGTAATTTTCATTGTTGTGATTATTTTGTGTAGCAATCCTAACAACAGTACGTCAGTTACTAGGTTGAGTGAAATGCTATTTAAGCAAAGAACTTGAAGACGGATTCCAGAGGGAGAAATCGATAAAAGACTCTTCTAGACGTCAGTTCATGTGTCGTCCATTGCTAGCGAAAAACTTTGTTCTAGCGTTCATTGCAAAGGAAATACTCTTCAAAAGATAATTTTGTGTGTCCTGTCGACAGTAGGAACAAATTATAGGCCTTAGTGTCACTTGTGCCTAGAGCGACGGGGGGTTTGGGGGGGGGGGGGGGTGATCTTTACAATTACTTTTTTGCGGTATAGGTTCATCAGTTTTACTTTGTTTGCTGTAGTCAAGAGATATAAATGAACTGAGTAAACTCACAATAATGCGCAATGGGTATGAATCAAAATAACGATGTAACAAACTGTGTGCATATTGATGATCGAATATATTACCATGTACCGAGCGTTTGAATAGGAAAGGTGATGACTATCTATCTTCTGATGAAACCAATCACGTATCAGTGGGGTTTTTGACGTAATAACATATTTTTCCAATAATCCTTATCATAACCAGAATTATTTTTTCAGGGTTTTATTTATCTACTTAATAAATACGTATAAATGTGAAACATACCTTGAGACGGTAACAGCTAGAGAGTAAAACAAAATCTGAAATCTAATGTCCCACGAAACAACGTACAGTTTTATCAGAAAAAAGGGAACAAATGGTACCGTACAACGTGGATAGTGGTGCAATAGGTCTTTCGGAGGGAATAAGCGACGCCTTTCTCAGAAATTTGTAAAACTGGCTCCTATTCGGCTCCTCCATTTCCGCAGCAATTCCCTAACACAAGAAGCTGAAACAGGTGTCTGGTGTGCAGCGGCAGCTATGAGCTATGCACCTCCTTAAACGGCGGTCTTCCCTGCACGACGTCGTCCGCGGGCAAGTGGCACGCATGTTATCGGTTCTTAAGCGAAGCTGTAAATCGCGCGGCCCGGGTCCGCCAATATCTGCAAAGTGTTCTGCCAAGTAGTCCCGCCCAGAGCTTTATTTATGGCCGTCGGGGCCCGGATGGATTACGAGGCCTTGCCTTTTTGTTTCCACGATTTATGGACTGTGTTCCGGTAAGAGGGGACCCGACACTCCTTCAGCAACAGAGGCCGTATAAAACCGTTTCGAGTGGGAATCAATTGGCCGTGCATGCCAATAGCTCCAGGGCCCTTTCCTCGCTGCCTTTAGAAATCGGCAAGGTGGAATAAACGGCCCGAAGAATTCTTCTGTTGCCTAATGATCGCACACAATGCAAAGTTCTGTTTCCACAGTGTGGCGCACACACGTACACATTGACACACGCTCAATATCTGTCATACACAGCAGCTAATAAAGGCGAATATTGATGTTTACCTTAGTATAGCCTGTCTATACTGTTGCTTGTGACAGTAATACCTTACTCCCACTTTCGTCTCCGCCCCACTCAGCACTTCAACGCTGAACATCCTTTAACAGAAATCTTTTCGTCCCTGGACGTTCCACACTACAATGATCTCTGGTACTGTACTCACAGCACAGGTCTCGCTACAGTGGTTTCAGCTGGTATAAGTGTAAGTGGCTACCAAAAGTTACGGTTACAAGGCTGTAGAGTCCAGAATTGGAGTGCCCCACAGGCAAAATCACCTTCAGCCCTGAGGCAGTCATCCCACCGATGCACCAAGTTGAAGTCACCTGCTTGTTAAAACACAGTTTCCTGCTCTACATCCTCTTCCAACAGGAATCGTCGACCCTTCAAGGCCTTTTTTAAGGGACCGAAGGGGCTACAATCGCGTGGGTAGAGATCAGGACTACAGAGCGGGTGCTCTGGTGTCTCCCACGTAAGTTGGTCCGTAATGGATGAGGCTGGCCTCCTAGATGGAGCAGCGTCGTATCGAGACCAGTGCGCGATTTGCCACACCATTCCACAATGGTGGTGCCTCATACATATACACAAGATTCATTTTCCGATAGATGTCCTTCGGCAGCCTAGAAGAGAATAAAAGCACGTTGGTCCTGTTTGAATGCGTTTGGTAATAACGTCGACAATGTTCACGTTTCCACTTTTACCGTATGATCCCTTATAGTTATTTCCTCGAAAACAAAAATATCAGTTATTGTCTTGATCCTGAGTTTCTTAATCTTTACCCTAACGTTAAACATTTTACAGTTATGAGATATTTAACTTCATTTATCCTAATGTACTTTGTTTCTTGTCTCAAAGCTTCTTTTTAGTTCTAGATTTGAAAATGTATATTATTCCAAGTGTATTCTTAACACCACTAAGTTAATGGTCTAATTCAAAGACTAGTGTCACAAGTATTTCACTTTCAAAACTGCCTGCAGCAGAATTTTGTCCTTTTTTTAAAATTGTTCCTCACATTTATGTTAGTACTCTTTACTGTGCACCAAACTTTACTTAATTTAGAGACGATAGTTCCAACCAACACAATCAAAAGAAATTGAATTGGAACATTTTGCACTAAGAAGTCAGTAAGTATGCTACAAGTAAGCATCTGCATCAGGAAATATATGGTGAAGTATTTGTCTGTTAGCTTGATTTAACTATGTGACGAAAGAAAAGCAACCCTCAAAGATTTATATCTGAAGAAAATCAACTATTTTCACTCGAAATATTTTCGCTTAGGTTGATCAATATACACTGAAGCGCCAAAGAAATTGGTATAGGCATGCGTATTAAAATATAGAGATATGTAAACAGGCAGAATAAAGCGCTGCGGTCGAAAACGCCTGTATAAGAGAACGATTGTCTGGCGTAGTAGTTAGATGGGTTACAGCTGCTGCAATGGCAGGTTATTAAGATTTAAGTGAGTTTGAACTTGGTGTTATAGTCGGCACACGAGCGATGGGGAGCAGCATCTCCAAGATAGCAATGAAGTGAGGATTTTTCCGTACACCCATTTCACGAGTGTACTGTGAATATCAGGAATCCGGTAAAACATCAAATTTCCGACATTTCTGCGGCTGGAAAAGGATCCTGCAACACCGGGACCAACGATGACTGAAGAGAATTGTTCAGTACGACAGAAGTGCAACCTTCCGCAAATTGCTGCAGATATCATTGCTGGGCCATCAACAAGTGACAGCGTGCGAACCATTCAACGAAACATCATCGATATGGGCTTTCGGAGCCGAAGGCCCACTCGTGTACCCTTGATGACTGCGCGACACAAAGCTTTAAGCAATGCCAAGGCCCGTCGACACCGACATTGAACCGTTGAGACTGGAAACATGTTGCGTGGTCGGACGAGTCTCGTTTCAAATTGTTTAGAGCGGATGGACGTGTCGCGGGTATGGAGACAACCTCATGAATCCATGGACCCTGCACGTCAACAGGGAACTGTTCAAGCTGGTGGAGGCTCTGTAATAGTGTGGGGCGTGTGCAGTTGGAGTGCTACGGGTCCCTGAAACGTCTTGATACGACTCTGACACGTGGCACCTACGTAAGCGTACTGTCTGATCACATGCATCCATTCATGTCCGTTGCGTACTCCGACGGACTTGGGCAATTCCAGCAGGACAATGAGACACCCAGCACGTTCAGAATTGCTACAGAGTGGCTCCAGCAACGCTCTTCTGAGTTTAAAGACTTCCACTGGTCACGAAACCCCCCAGACATGAACATTATTGAGTATAGCTGGGATCCCTTGCGACGTGCTGTTCAGAAGAGATCTCCACCCCCTCGTACTCTTACGGATTTATGGACAGCCCAGCAGGATTCATGGTGACAATTCCTTCCAGCACTCCTTCCTGTGTCGCTACTGATCCTGACAGCGCCTGTCCGTCTCTTCTTCGACTCACTCAAAAGAGTAGATCTTGATCCTCAAATCTCAGACGTCATCGCTTTTTTATCCCTCCCCTGCATTTTATCAAACACTTACAATCCTCGAAAAGGTAGGCGGATTTCTTAGTACTTCGTCCAAAATCATCATTCCGTCTTCACCTCCGTCTTGCACTGATAATAACACTTACATTTTGATTTAAACATATATTCCGCATGCCCTATGCACAATAGTATCGAGGACGATTCGAACGACAACTTTAACCATGTATTGCTGTGAAAATGAGACAAAAGAGAAAAATTACTAATACATCAGTTTTCGATGTAATCCACATGACGCAGTTACAGTTACAACTGGTGGGGGACCATTAAACTGTCCTCGCTTTGACCGTGCGTCCTGCCCACGCCACGTACCTGGTACTCCCACGTGCGGTCGTATTATTTTTGCTCCATACTGCTGCTGGCTTGCCTGAAATTATCTATGTAAATATGCAAGCGGGTTTAGGAGAGCCACTCAACACTAAACACAACACTGTACTACGTCTAGTATGAACAATTACATTCTGAGGCGATAAGAAAATCGCAAGTTGCACTGTTTACACATTAAGTCGTAAGTGTTGATGCCAATTAACATTCTTGCTAATTTGATGAGGCGTCATAATTATCATTCCCATATTATTGTACAGTATTCAAGACAGTGTTAATGTCTATCACTATTGTACTCCACGCCGTCACACGTATTTCACAGTCTTATCCTGGCCGAACCTTCGGTGATAGATACACAGGCAATGATGATGATTATCTGTCCACAATTATCACATGGACGACCGTACGTTTAACCGACACGACGCGGGTGATTGTTGATGATGCGGAAGCCGAATGATCGGACGAAAGTTCTTACGCTCGTCATGTACACGCAGTCCATCTTGACACTGTTAATAATATATCACTCTTCATAAAAGTTTATTTACAATTCACAGTTCTCACATCTACGAGCGTGCGCGTAACCGTCTCGACGCGGCTGTTTGTTGATGATGCGGAAATGCGATGACCAAACGCATGTTCTTACACGCGCTACAAGACATTGGTACTTGCATGTTCTCCTTTGTGGTAAACTATTTTACTGATTCACATTAGTTTCATTCTGGGAGGCTGAACACAACGCGGATGATTGACACTGAAAGGTACGACACGCAGACGGGTGGATACTGAAATACGTTATCGGCGTCATTGCTCAAGCTTAATTATTTCTTTACGCACTTTTCACTGAATCCACTTCCATATCTCATTACTTCGCAATAATAGTACTTCTAGCCACACTTGAACTTCCATAATAATGCCTTTCCATGCAGAGCTACCCACAACACAACATACCAGGTCCGTGTCCATTGTTTGACCACGATTGATTCTGCAGTGCAGCCGCTAGCAAAGATCGCAACCAAGCCAGCGATATGACAATATGCTTACAACGTGTAATTCACGTATTCCACTTCTTCGGAAGTGCTTCGAAACCTCGTGAAATGAATTGTTTTGGATGCGACCGGAGCCCCTCATTGCACCGCGGTTTTCGCTCTTCTTCACTTCTGATATGCTTGCCATATAGCGCTTCTTTGAGCCGTCGAACACATGCAAGTAACTAGAGATGAGGTCTGGTGAGTAAGGTGGGTGTTAGAGAACTAGAGACATTCAGATTTCGTATCATATATTGTTACTACAGGGACGACCATTGTCGTGTTCCAACAAAATACCTGCAGTCCTTGTGGTTTGCTCCTGACTGCAGAGCCGTGATTTCATAATATATTTGAGTATTAATTATTGATCACTTAATCCGCCTTCCATGTAATGCTACAATTTACCCCTTTTGCATCCGAAAAGAGTGTAAGCATACTTTTCGTGCCAGTGTTTGAGTGAGGAGTTTTTTCAGTGTTGACAAACAGCTGTGGTGTCACTCCTTACTCGATATTTTCACTTAAGCTTTGTGATAGTGCAGCCATGTTTCATCTCCTGTAATAATTCTGATGAGAAATTAATTACCATAGACAGATAAAGGTCCAAATGTTCCTCATATGCATCGGCGCGACGATACATCAGTTCACCAATCAACTGACGTGGCACCCATCTTGCGGACACTTTACTGAATCATCGCACATCATGGACAATATTGTGTCCTGAACCAACACTAATACACAAAATAATGGCTATGTCGTTCTCAGTAACAGGCCTGTTTTCCTTCATAGGCCCTTCCAAAGTGGTGTGTTTTCGTTCGTCACTATGTGGCGTGTCTGGCCCTGGCTGTGCTCTTTTAAACTTTTTTCACTATATGTGCACTTGTCGTAAGAATATACACGGTACACCATCCTGTACTTTCAACTTGCAAAGCATTTTCACAAGCTCAATACCTACGCTACTCAAAATGTATCACAGATAGCTGCTCCAGAGAGGTGCACGTAACAACAGGCTGCCTGCCAATCGTAGGTCATCTCGTTCAACAGTACAACTCCTGCCAACTCTCAAATTGATAATACAACTTTTAGGAATTTTATTGTGCCTTTGTTTTCATTTGAAACACTCTCGTAAAAATCATTATCGTCATTGCAAAAAATTGGAAATTCGTAGTAAGCTCCTGCGGGACCAAACTGCTGAGATCATCGGTCTCTAAGCTTGCACCCTACTTAAACTACTTGCGCTAAGGACAACACACACACCCATGCCCGAGGGAGGACTCGAACGTCTGATGGGGGGAGCCGTGCGAACCGTGATAAGGCGCCCCTGACTGCGAGACTACCCCGCGCGGCTCGCCATTGCAGGTTTTTCCTTTCTTCTCCATGACAAAACAGCTTGAACTCAAATTTAATAGTCGCCTTCAGTCTCAACATCGTAGGGACTGCTCGCCAACGGTTACTATCAATTAACTGGACGTGTACCAATCGCGCTTCCCATGTTGCACGGAAGAGGTTTGACAGCCATTCTCATTTTAAATTATCAGCTTCCAGGCAAGAAATGTACATAATGTCGGCCACTATAGGTTCTTACTGACGGATCGCGCCAGACCAATTGACTGATTCACTTTTGGAGTACCTGTTCGCTGTAGACATCTCACTGATCACTGGGTCACTGAGGATTTGAAACATTTGGTTTGGTCATATTGGGTTTTGTAATTGTGGTTTCGAGCTGAAAGGTGCGTTCTAATACAGCACAGATTAATTTGGTCATAGACATCAAAACACTTGTAGGCGTTTGTGACCCTCTCCATAGCCCATAGGCACTCAAGATGGGATAACTTAGCCAAACAATACATTGCACATAGGGCAAGGAAGATACAACATTTATTTAAGGCGCGATCTGTTCAATCCTCCGTCGAGAAAATGCTCGACTTACTTACTTGACTTACTTGCTTGACTTACTGGAAGGAAAACAACATTTCCAGGCACGCCTGAGAGTTAGTTCTCTTTATGTCTAGGTACAAAAACATGTGCTTACTCTGGGTTCCTGTACACAAACAGGGATCGAGAAGTTTTCAGGACAGGCTGACGCCAACAATGTCCATGATAGTGTACTAATTACGACCACTGTACTACGATCGTTCATTAAGAACAAATGTAGGAACATCGAATATCGGTGCCTTACATCAAGCAGATTGTGTAAGCCAACGTTAGCTGCGAAATTAGTCAGTATGCTGAAACACGTAATGCCGAGAGAAAAGAGACACTAAAGGACTGTGAAAATCGTAAAAGTGCCGGCCACTATGCTGCCTCAGTTCCCCTGCGTTACCGCATTTAGTTCATTATCCATTTGACGCAAGTAGCACTCTGGATCCACACGAATGTAATGCTGCCTGCATGTATGGACTAAAAGCATTCTAGAGAAAAATCTGAGATAATTTGACGGTCTCCGTCTCTCGAACCTGAGAACCTCTGCCTGAAGAGCTGCTCTTGTCGTTTCAAGCATTGCCACATTGACCTTAACAGCAGTGTCGCTCTAAAAGGATCCTGGTAGTATTGGCTATGCATAGCACTCGAGGCAAGACTGTATCTGCTACACAAAAGAAAATCTTTGTCGTCAGTTTCAAAATTATTGTATGTTTAATTCTAAATTATTGGATTTTTAACAACAGAGCACTTGCGATACTATGTGTTAGAAGATTTTTCAATACCAGCTATTAATATTAAAGTGAGTTGGATAAGTTGCTATAGGAAGGTTCAAAAGTGGTTAAAATGGCTCTGAGCACTATGGGACTCAACACCTGAGGTCATCAGTCACCTGGAACTTAGAACTACTTAAACCTAACTAATCTAAGGACATCACACACATCCATGCCCGAGGCAGGATTCGAACCTGCGACCTAGCGGTCGCGCGGTTCCAGACTGTAGCGCCTAGAACCGCTCGGCCACTCTAGCCGGCGCTATAGGAAGGAATGACCACAAATACACTCATGAAGCAAAACATCATGTCCACTGACCACGCGAGATAATATGCCACTTAGTGTCGACGCGGGTATGTGACGAGTTAAGGACGGTACATAAGCGGAGCAGATGATTGGGGAATCTTCTATCGACGATAGAGCCACAAATTGGAAATTCATTGGCGAAAGTGACTTTGACAAAGAACATACAATTTTGGCTCGTATTGGAACAAGCATGTAGGAGACGGCGAAGCTTGTCGGCTGATCGCGTGCTGCTAGCGAAAGAATCTACGGAGAGTGAAGAACGATGAAACTAGAGTAGGCGACGAGGTATTACCTGCTTACAAAAAGCAGAACTGCTCGGTATATGGCGCCTTGTCACGGTTCTCGCGGCTCCCCCCGTCGGAGGTTCGAGTCCTCCCTTGGACATGGGTGTGTGTGTTGTCCTTAGCGTAAGTTAGTCTAAGTTAGATTAAGTAGTGTGTAACTTAGGGACCGATGGCCTCAGCAGTTTTGTCCCATGACTTACCACAAATTTCCAATTTCTATCGAGTCAGCTCATCATCTGCACACACATAAGAAGATATCAGCGATCCCAGCACTGAGGCGGACTATCGACGAGCAGGCGCGGCCGTTTCGGGCTGGCTACTGGAGTGTACTCGGTCCCACTTCGCATTCTACGATGACCCTTTATGACCCATCTGCGATGTACCTGTGTCTGTAATCATATGTTCGGGGATCTCCTCCCTAACCCTGATAGATATCAGCACACGTAGGCGCCTGAATGTTGAATATGTACATGGATACCAAAAGGCCGTGCTTCTGGATTCAGCGTCGAAGTCTGATATTGGCAGCACTGTGCGATGTAGTGTTGTCGGTAGATAGTCAGTCCTTCCATCAGTAGATGGTAGCGGCGAGCAGCATGAAGTTCATCAGGTTGAGACCATCATCTTCCATACATCTTCGGCTAGTTCATGGACTGTGCTGAAGCATCTAGGACATACACCAGCCAGAACATTATGATCATCGGCCTACTATAGATATAAACCCGTCCAAGCGATAGCAGCTTCACCTAGAGTGGAATGACTACTAGCCAGATGAACGCACGGTGCATGTAGTATCAGTGATCGTGCTGTCCGAGTGTAAAATGGGGAAGGCACTCAATCCATCTGAGTTTGTCCGAGAGCAGATTGTGATGACGCGGAGGCTCGGCACGAGCACTTCGTGAACTGCAAAACTTGTCAGGTATTCAAAGAGAGATATGTTGAGTGTCTTCAGCACGTGCTGAAGCCAAGGTGAAACCACGTCCAGACGTCGTGGGGTTGTGTGGTCACCCCTTAGTACAGATGTCGGACGTCGTAGGCTGGGCAAACTGGTAAAACGGGACAGGTGGCGAACAGTGGCGGAACTAACATCAGACTTTAATGCTGGGCAGAGCACCGAACACTTCTAATGATGGACCTCCGCAGCTGACAACCCTTGCACGTGCCTATGTTAAAGACACGACATCGGCAACTACGTCTGAAATGGACACGTGACTATCGGCACTGGTCGTTAGCGCTGCGGTAGAGCGTTGCATGGTCTGATGAATCCCGATTCCTTCCTCAGCATGCCAGTTGGAGGGCGCTAATTCGTCGTCTTTCAGGGGAACAGCTCCATGACACCTGTACTACGGGACGAAGACAAGCTGGCAGCTGCTCCTTTACGCTCTGGGGAAACATTCATGTGGGCATCCATTGGTCCAGCGGAACTCATCCAAGGCACCATGACGACCAAGGAGTGTCATACGCTGAGCGGAGATCACATACACCCCTTCATGATGATCGTATTTCCCATTGGTAGTGTCATTTTTCAAGAAGATAATGCACCATGTCACAAAGTGAGGAGTTTGATGGAGTGGTTTGAGGAACACAACAGCGAGTTCCAATTGGTGTGCTGCCCCCCCCCCTCCCCCCAACTCACCAGACCTGAACCCAATCGAATACATCTTGGATGTGATTGAACGTGACGTCAGAGCTCATAGCTCCCCTCCCTGGATTTTACGAGGATTACGTGACTTGTGTGTGCAGATGTGGTGCCAACTCCCTCCAGCGACCTACCAATTTCTCATTTCTTCGATGCCATGATTTGTCAGCGCTGTTATCCATGCCAAAGGTGGACATACCGGCTACTAGGTAGGCGATCATAATGTTCCAGCTAATCAGAACAGCTCCGTGATCATGGAATCGACTGCTGTTACTGTGAACGTCATCGATCCCAATGACGAGAGGAGGAGAGCTGGGGTACTTAATGGGATTTAACCTGAGGCTATGGCAGAAAATGTCCTCCTTATTCTGCTGTATACACTTAACAGGCTGTTAACTGTTGTATAGGTCCCTCGCTATGTGCTCATATGAAAGAGGTAGTCTCTTGCAAAATGTCTCACGAGCGAACAAACGTGCTTGTCTCGCTCCCTTGGGTTTCCTTTCGCAGTCTACAAACTTTCTGATGAATGTATGTCCTTACTCATGTGAGACAGTGTCGTCGACCTGACCCGCTTTTTTTCTGGCTCGCTTCCTGCTTCCTCCTCTGTCTCTGGCGTAACTTGAATTTGCCTGTGAGTAAGACCTAATAAAATCTTCTCTAATTTCTACCCCGTACTGTACTGTGCCATTACAGTACAAGCGCAAGCGCTTTGAAGAGTATGCTTTAGCGAACATTGTTGGAACATGGTGCTCCGCAACAGACGACACCTACGTGTTCCCATGTTGACCCAACGCCATCGTCAACAATTGCAGTGGGTGTGGGCTCATTGAGATTGGAGCGTGGATCAGTGGAAACAGGTCACCTGGTTGGATGAATCACGTTTCTTGTTACACCATGTTGATGGTCGTGTACAGCCGGCCGGAGTGGCCGAGCGGTTCTAGGCGCTACAGTCTGGAACCGCACCACCGCTACAGTCGCAGGTTCGAATCCTGCCTCGGGCATGGATGAGTGTGATGTCCTTAGGTTAGTTAGGTTTAAATAGTTCTAAGTCTAGGGGACTGATGGCCTCAGAAGTTAAGTCCCATAGTGCTCAGAGCCATTTGAACCATTTTGGTCGTGTACAGCTACACAATCACCCAGGTGAAGTGCTGCTCGAAACATCTTCTGCACCATGGACGCAGGCCAGTGGAGGCAGTATTACGCTATGGGGGACCTTCATCGTGGCTTGCTTGCCTATCCAAACATTGTGGCCTAAATTACCATTATTGTGAACCACCTGCATCTCTTCATACTTGATGTCTTTCCCAATAGTAATGACATCTTCCAGCGAATAACTGTCCATGTCACAGGGCTAAAATCTTGTTACAGTGGTTCGAGGAACATGATAATGAACGCATGTTGATGTCGTGGCCACCAATTCGAATCATCCGAATTGATGGAGCGTATCGGGGCCACTATCAGGCGTTACCTCCACGCCCACAAATTACCGGACAGTAATTTAGGGAGTTTCGTGACATATGTTAGGCCTCTAGTACCGCGTACCTCAAGAAACCCTTTAAGAACTTGTCGAATTAATGTCAGGCAGGACACCTGCTATTCTGAGTTCCAAATGGGGACCAAAACGCTATTAAGTAGGGCGACATGCTTTAGCTCATCATTGTATCTGAAAGTCTATGGACCCAAATTACTAACAGGTCAAGCTAAGGATTAGACACAAAAGAACATAATTAAAACCTTCCATGCCGAAAGGTGATGGCATGTATGGCGGCTAGTCAAGTGAAAACTGAACACCCGCTACAACGGGACCATGGAATGGTTCCATTCAAAAGTAGCCACCACATGTGGCAATACATTTATCCCACTGGGAGACAAGACGGTCAGTTCCTGTTTCGCAGAAAGCGGTCGGCAACTGACGGATCCGCAACCACATATATTCTTGTAGCTCCTCGTCCTGCTGAAATCAACGCCCACGCATGACTTTTTTTAGGTCACCATAGGTGTGAAAAACACGTGGTGAAATATCCTGGATGTATGGAGAATACTGCAGTGTTTCCCAACCAAGCTGATGAAGTGCAGCCTTCGTCCAGTTGTGGGGGCAACATCGTGCAACAGGATGATTCCGTCCGACAGCAGTCTGACAGCCAGAGGGCAAATGGCAAAGAAATCTATAGCTGTGTACACAAGTTCCTGTAAGGTAGTTGTGATCTTCTTCATCGCCTCTGCTTGTCGAGTTCCTCGAGCGTGGAACCGCAATCAATGTGCAGTTCTAGGAAGACACTTCGCAGAAACTGTGATGCGCCATAAAGGCAAAACGCTCAGGAATGCTGTCGGACGGAATTATTCTGTTGCGTTGGTTGAGAAAGACTGCGACATCCTCCGTACGGCCCGGACAATTCACCAAGTGAATTTTCACATCTCTGGCGATCTGAGGAAAGACATGTGTGGAAGTCAGTTTCAGTCGGACGAGGAAGTGTAAGAGTCGGTGCGGTTTTGGATCCATCAGAGACAGACTAAGTTCTACGAAACAGGAATTGATCGTCTCGTCTCCCACTGGGATAAATGTCTTAATCCTAGCAATACCAATGCATTTCCACAACACATATTATCAAGGTTGGCAGGTACTTTATGTCCACCGTCAAAAAAATTGAAAAAATGCGAAGTTCGTTAACTGTTGTTGAGTTTTACTCGCATCATACTTTTTAAAGAGATACTGATGTGTAAGTAACGTTCTGAACCTAAAAATACTGAATATGGCATTCATTGAGGAAAGTGACACCTACTAATAAGATTTCAATTTTTTGGATAACTGAAAAGTTTAAAACATCTATGGAATCTGCTAGAAGAATTCATTAAAAACAATAAATATTTTTTTAGATTTTTGAAGTACAAAGCAGCTGTCTAGATTACAATGCTTTCAAAAGGTGGGCACAAAGTACTTACGGCTCCCTTCCCCTTAGTGTTGCAAGGGCTACCGCGTATGGTCCCATTGCGGCGGATGTTCAGTTTTCATTTGATTGCCACTTATATAAAGTTGATTCAGTGGTGGGGTGGGATCATTCATGAGGTGGTGCTCAATATCAACTGCTGGAGCATTTGTTTGCAACCTGAGAGAAATTCATAAGATTGGTTTCGAATATCTACCTTATTTTTTTATTTAAACTATACCCGTCGCTGACACTATTTTCTACACAATTTTGTGAACTGGCCACTGCCCAATACATAGTTGATGAACAGAGTGAAATCTGGAATTTGATAGGAAAGATGTTGCTGACGTTTGGAACGGGCTTAGAATTGACCAATGCGGGTGAGTAACAGAACAACGGCCTTTGGTACGCAACACTTAATATGAACAGGGGCGCACGGTTGGATGGGTAACTAGTTGCCTGGTTCTTAATGTTGACGTGGCACATTGGTCTACATGCAATATTCCCCACCCACAAGTACTATTACATCAGCTAAAGTTCAACAGACACTCTTTCTTACACGATAAGGATGCATACAAAATAATCAAGTTCACAAAACCAGACAGTGCCGATTCGTCATAAAGTTGTAAACAAACATCAAGAATGAAATCCGTGTATTTAGAGACCAAAGACTTGTCCATGTGAGATCCACTAAGCAGCCCAGTCACGTAGGCATGGCGTCGGAGAGGTAGACGCTTGAGCACGGCATGATACAAAGTGAGTTCGTCGTGGTAAGGTGGCTGGTTTTTTTCCTGCATGATGATGGGAATTTTGGGACCTAATGAAACAGGATTGTCGAATTTTTCTCCCCGTATATTTGTTTCCCGTAAACCACTTATGTTTCTGGAGTTCTTGAGTACAGATTCATTTTAGTTTTGTACAGTGTGGCGTATGCACAGGCCTCTACGACGCTTAATGAGTAGCGTAACTAGTTATAGACAATATGACGAACGACAGGAGAGAAACGAATTCTTGTAGGGATGAAACGATTGTATAAAATACGCATTGTTGCTCACAGACATAAGACAATCGTACTCAATGAGGACTCTACAGTTACGTTCATCACAGTAAACTAAGACCACAGAACTGCTTCAATCACCTTATGACGTAGACCTGAAAAACTGGAGAGCAATCAGTAATTGTCCATGTAATGCGTTATGTAATGTATGCCTGAACTGGAGGGCGGAGAATAATCTATTTTTAAGTGTGAAATGAGACTTTGGTAATCCAGATGCTTGGGTTCGACCCACAGTCGTCCAAGGAATTTTGTAGGCACCTCATACACTCATGTTTCTCGCGTTAATTCACGTGTGGTAGGTCTGTCCGGTTGCAATATGGTCCTATTCCACGTCAGACGCCAAATTCGATCATAAGTGTCTCAATGGCCGTCTTCTTACGTCCAAGAAAGGCAAACATATTCTCATTCAGTAACACTAAAAAGGAACTCATTCTTATTCAGACGAATTTGGAGTTGATGACTGCATTATGTTTACCGTTCAGCATGTCCGTACTTGAAAGCATGTACCCCACTGTACAATAAAACGACACGTTTTTAGTAGCCTTATTGTAATTATTATTTAACTGAGATTTTTTCTTTTTACTGAGTCGCAGATAACGTCAAATGTAATAAAGTTTCAGACCCAGTCACACATATTATGCTGTTCACATTTCTGTCAGCAAGCTTCAGTTTAGTTGTAGTAGTATTGAGATCCATTACATCTGGGCACATCATTTTACTTAGAGTGACATAATGCTTGTAACCACGATGGGCTCAGAGAGCGTCAATTGGGTCTAAAGGAAGCAGAAGCAATTTATGCAGGGATCTGCTGGAGTGCTGGAGGTACCAGAGACGTTTGACCTCTAACTTCGTTGCAGCCGGCAGTAAACGCACGACCTAATTAATAGCGAGCTTCCGTTAACTTCTCGTGAGGTACTTAATTTCCCACGTCAACCGCGAATAGGGGCCCTTATCTAACTTCATGACGAGAGCGATTCGCTGAAGTTTCATCGCCCGACAATTAATTTACACTGTACTGCAGAGTTTATAGCTCGACTCTTCCTCTGCAGGTACCATCCGACTTCACTGGCTGTTGATAAACTGGTGCACATAACGTCGACGGGCTGCGAAGAATTCTTTGAATTCGAAACTTCTTAATTATTTACTCTAGTTTAAAGTACTGTCATCTTACCGCTGATAGAGTATCTCAACTATCATGTTGTTTACACGAGACGGTATTTCTCTACTGAGCACTGTTGTCGTTAAATATTAAAGACGACTGATGTACAGAGGGTATGTGGGAAGCGCGACAAATAAAAATTAAACGCAGTGGTAAGCATTCTCAGATTTAGTGCTATGGTATGTGAAAATTAAGTTGAGTAGCTTCTCTTTGTACTACACAAAACTTGGATGATCACAATAGCGCCTCTCTCGTGATATTTGCCAGCAAGGCTTAACAGGAGCATACTAGCAGTACCGCTTTATTGTTAATAAATAAACGTCTTACGGTTAGCAAGAAAACATGGCTCAGTCTTTTCCATACAGTATTACAGTACTGAAGGCCAATTTTGATGCATGTGGTGCAGTTTAAATATCACAGCAACTGCTGTTCCTTCTGTTTGTGTCAGCAGACTAATTTACAGAGGCATTAATTGAAACTCGTCTTTACTAAACAGTAGTCACAAGTGTATTACAATAGATTCATATCGATTTTCGTGATATTACTCAAGGCGTAAATTAACCACTTTAGTTTCTCACGTATTCTATATATACACGCGATTTCGTTATAATCTTCAATAAGTCATCATTTTACAACCTAATACACCATAATTATCTTTCAAGTACTTTTGTGGAAGCTTATTGATCACTACGTAGTTTTATTTGCGGAAGATTATCCTGTGAGACGTTGAATGACTAGCCTTATAAGTTTATTGTATACACAAAAGAACACACACTTACATCACGTATTAAGAAATTGTTCCGTGGGGCCGCGCGGGATTAGCAGAGCGGTCTCAGGCGCTGCAGTCACGGACTATGCGGCTGGTCCCGGTGGAGGTTCGAGTCCTCCCTCGGGCATGGGTGTGTGTGTTTGTCCTTAGGATAATTTAGAGTAAGTAGTGTGTAAGCTTAGGGACTGATGACCTTAGCAGTTAAGTCCCGTAAGATTTCACACACATTTGAACATTTTTTTGCTCCGTGGGAGCGTATACGATGTTGAGGTAACTTACGGGAATACAGCCGGGTGCCGCAAGAGCAAATCCTACCCTTTTAAAGGCATTCATTTTCTTACGTCCATTATAGGGAATCTGTTTGAGTGACTGATACTCTAGTAATATTTGATTTAGTATCTCTCTTCGCTGGCGTCCCTCTGCCTGATTCGATACAGTTAATTCAGGTTAGGTTTGGTGTAGAATTGACAATCCTTTTTATTCAATGACCAGTACTATGAGCAGTAAGATGGAGTTGCGATGGGAAGCCCGTTATCTCCTGCTATCGCCAATTTGTTTAGGGAAGAGTTTGAGGAACATGCCCTGCAGTCGGCGGCTTTGAAACTTGCGTTCCTTTTTTAAGATACGTAGACAACAATATTGCTGTTTGACCGCATGGTAGTGCGAATTTGAACGACTTTCTAGAACACATGAAATCAGTCCACCAGAATATTTGTTTCACGATGGAGGTGGAAAATAATGGCTGCCTTCGCTTCCTTGATGTGTTGGCCAGGAGTAAGGTTTATGGTACGTTGGGATATGCCGTCAGTAGGAAGCCTACGCACGCTGGCTTGAATCTACAGGCTGATACTTATCATCCTGCTATTTCGTACCTTGGTTCACAGGGTCAAAGTCATCTCGGATCCTCAGGTGAGTTCGTTCATCTTGAGGTCACTATTCGTCAGAATAGACGGATCACACGTGCGTTGCGCTATCAGCCATCTGTACACCGGGTGAGTGATAATAATACCGAAATGACACCAACGTTTATGGCCTTTTGTCTTATGCAGGGAGCATTTCCAACAGGATTTGCCGTATTTTGCGGAAATATGATGTGAGGTGTGTTTTTTGACCACCATCTAAGATTAGGGTCTTTTTTGGGTTCCAAAATGTTATCTTAGTATGCGTAAGGCGCGTGTCTACGTTATTCCTTGCAGTTGTGGCATGTCGGATTTTGGTCAGACTTCCAGGACTATGGAGGACCGGGGCGTACTGAGCATAAGCGTTACACACGCTTACAATGGCCAAACAAATCTGCTGTTGCAGAACATTGTCTTGGTACCGGTCATCCACTAGAATATAACAACACGGAGATTCTGGTGTGCACTTCCAGCAGCTATTGGGACACTGTCATTAAGGAAACAGTTGAAATTAAATTAGCGAGTAACATTTTAAATGAAGATGGAGGTTTTTGTATAAATTCTGCTCTCTCATTTGTCCAAAAATAGAGTATATTTTTAGGATTTACAGTTCGGTAATTTGAGTGATCGATGACAACGAATTCCAGCACAGTGTTTTTATCAGTGTAATTGTCTAAATAGGCTTATAAGAGCAGGGCTCTGTAAGCGGTCTGCGAGATGATTCTTATCAAATTATTTAAGGTTATAAATTGGTGAAAAGCTCTATCCATCTACCCACAAAAATTCTGTACTTTTCGCTGAAGTATCCCGTGTATAATAAAAATATGTAGTGACTCTACGATGACACCTGAGGCAAGTTCGTAATCATTTTCCCACTCCGGAGATGCTGATTCATTCTGTAGACTACTTGATTTTGCAGTGTTGGTTAGGTGTGAGAAAAATCAGTTGTTCATTCAATGACGAACACCATAATATTTCATTCATTTCAAAAGTTTATTCTGCTGGCACAGTAGAATTGTAGCACCATATGCCTATCAAAATATAAAAAGACCTTTAACACGCAGAGCAGGATTTGTGAATAGTAGGGTTTGGGTTGTGGATTGTACGAGCTTGGGCTTTTGTTAAACGTCTTTTTTATTAACAATCATGTATTATAACTTTGAAGCGCATACAATTATAGCCTTTGTACTTAATCACAAAAATATCTTCAAACTGATAATATCAGAAACAAATAGTATTCCACTCAGATAAAGACATAGTAAAACCTCATACTTAAAATGGACACAGTAATAAAACAATAAAAAAGTTTATTCTAAATAATATCATATATCTCTTAGTCAATAATCTAACTCAGTTCATGTGACTTTAAAAATGGCCATCAACAAATGACAGTCAGTGTCAACCCGTGATAACTTTACAAATGGGTACATAGAATCACATTGAATAACTGAGATAAGCAACTGCCACTGAAAGATCTTCCTTGTACTACTATCGACGTGCGTGGTCTACCAAACCAATACTAATGGACAACACAAATACACACAGCTAAATACCTCGTAGACAAGGAAATGGTGCACAATACAAAATAACTTACAACTGTTACACAGTGGTGAATCATAATCTCTCCGTGAGCACTAGGATCACAAAACAATATAAACATAACACTCTTATCACCACAGCCCCGCCATGCGATATCGTAATTCACATTGAATGGACTATGTCATTTGGACCCTTTCACACTTTTTCCTTTTTTATGCTTTACTTACGTCTTAAGGACGCTCGTTTCGGCTCTCTACTACTCGGGAAAACAATGCTATGGACCGTTACTGTTTAATTACTTTAAATATCAGC
The DNA here is from genome assembly GCF_021461395.2 of Schistocerca americana. Classification (NCBI taxonomy): domain Eukaryota; kingdom Metazoa; phylum Arthropoda; class Insecta; order Orthoptera; family Acrididae; genus Schistocerca; species Schistocerca americana. The sequence goes on along the minus strand of NC_060119.1, from coordinate 955,190,656 downwards.
GACCACTTCGTTTCCGTTGTAAAATATCTGTTCGATACGGTGTAGATGTGTGAGTTCCTTCCCTTAGAGCACAGCAATACACCAACCTCCCTGGGTCCGTTCCGAAGACGTCGAGTAACACAGCATGCTGCTAACCCAGAGCTTTTCTCTCTTTTTCGGTCCGCTCTGGGTGCTACGTCCGCGTAACGGAGTCTCCCCCTCCCCTACACCACCACACACACACACCACGTAAAAAACAAGAGGCCCCGTCTCCAACGACCGTCCGGGGTCTGCTAGTTTATGACACTCTTGCTTTGGCCGTCGAGTTATATGTCTGTTTTTCGGTACCGGTACATTGTTTGTTGTAAGTTAAGATTGCTTTGTGTAGGCTAGATTGTGGATGAAGATTTAAGAAACAAAGCGTTTACAATATGTTCAGTAATCAATAATGTTTTTGGTGAAACTCGTGTTTCGTTTGCTATTAAATTCGCGTATAAAGCGTGAAATAGTGCAACTTTTTTCCCAAATGCCCTTTTGTTATGAGAATTTCTAAGGAATATTGAGTTCAGTTTTGAAGTACACATATACAAAGAAACGTTCGCCGCCGTGGAGCCGTATACAGACAATTACGTTTATACATCGTGCACCACAATTATTGGCCAATAATTTCATCAGCTTTTAATCTACAATCTTAACATAGTTTCGTACGTTATTGCGCGTACAGTCAGTGACGATTCAGTTGAGAAATCTGTATGATTAACAAAAAAGAAATCAATGTCATGTGGTGAAAGAGATCATATGGTGAAAGGTGGCTACACTGAGTCACAGCGCCAGAGATTGCGCCAAAGAGTTTTATTCCGCCGCCTCCGCTGGCAGTGCTTGTTCAGAAGTTGTGGTAGTTAGTGCTTTGCTGAGAGGATGTTGATAGCTGTACTATTTGAGGCCATGTCGTGTGCAGTTGTTTTGATGGGCTGGACAGCAGATGTTGTTCGAATGGAGATGTAATAACCAGAGTGTATTTTTCGTCAATATATATGAAGGTAAAAAACATTTTTTTTTAATTTTTTTAAATTTCCTAACTAACAATGTCTCTTGGTCACAGGTTCAGTCAACAAAGCATCTGGCTTGTGTTCATGTATTAGAGTGTAATTCTGGTTTCTATGTGCAATTATAGTATTTCTGGTTTTTTTTTAATTACTTCAGTGAATGGCGTTTAAAGTATCTTGTCGAAGTGAGGAAGAACCGTGCCAGATGTGTACGTTGAATCAGACTTCCACACACAGAACAGTTACACTTGTGCTTTGTTGTTCGTAGTTTTTGTTTCATAGCTTTTATAGTTGCTGGGGACTTAATTAATTAATTGTGGTAACGGAAATTTCCTTTCATTCTTTGTTGTTATTCTATGCAGTCAGATTGCGTACTAATACTAGTCAGGGCCAACCGGTTGTGAGACAGCGTAACCGAACAGACAGCTACTAAATACTAACATTATAAATATTTGAATGACATTTAATTAAGCCCCCATGCACGTGGCGACCGCTGCTTCGGATCGTCCCTTGGAATTCTTTTGATAGTAGAAATAGAAGACAGTAGTATTGTTGTAGTAATTTGTAGTTTAGTAATTGTAGTCTATATTGCATGTGTAGATTTGGTAATGAACATGTGTAGTTGTCTTGTCTTTCTTCTAATGGTATTTTTGCAGAATTTAATTTTTTATGTCTTGTATACGCGTTTGACAATTTGGTGCAATTATGAAGATTTCAATTGTTCGTTAATCGCGTTTGAGGGAAGCATTTCGTGTGAATGGTATTGTTGGTGATAAAGTGTTATATTGTGTGTAATTTTCGTATAGTGACGAGTTTTGTATGTTTTGTTAATGATTACGCGATCGATGAAAAAGGCAAAAATGATGGATAGTGAGAATGACGAAATTGTTAACATGGTGAACTCGCCAACACAGGAGAACAGTATGATGAATAATGAAGTAGAAAACAATTTAATAAGTCGGGAAAATAGTCTGGAACCAGTTCAAAATTTTTCACAATCAAAAAATTTTCAGAATACGAAAGTAACGACAGAAGATTCTGGAATAGTATCGAACACAGATAGCTCTACTGCTATGACGAAAGAAGTTCGTTTTGCGGGAAATGTTAGGGGTGAAAAGAATTTCGAACCAGTTAATATGGAGCAGTTTATGAGTGCAATATTAAATTTGGGATCTGAATTAAAAATAGTGGCATCACAAATAGGAACAATTAAAACTGATATGGGAACAATGGAAACACAGTTAAGATCTGAATTAAAAACAGTGGGATCACAAATAGGAACAATTAAAACTGATACGGGAACAATGGAAACACAGTTAAGATCTGAATTAAAAACAGTGGGATCACAAATAGGAACAATTAAAACGGAGATGGAAACACGGTTAGACTCACGAATAGGGACATGTTTCAAAAACATGAAAGATGAATTAAAGAAAGAAATTAGAGAAGAAGTACAACCGATTTTGAATTCTCACAATAATATATTAATTGCAATAGAAATTAGACAAAAGGAACAGGGTAGAGAACAGGAAGAAAGAGATCGCGTTATACTACAAAAATTTTCATAGTTAAATTTACAACGTGCACATGATAAGGAAGAAATATTTGAAAGAATCGAGGAATCAGTACCAATTGACGGAATAAATAACCTAACGCAACAGTATGAACAGTTAACTATTGAATGCGTCAATACCGAAACCCGAGTCGCGACACTTACGGAAGACGTAAATAAACAGAAAGAACAAATAGGTGACTTATCGGAAAGAGTTGAGGAGATTTCAGATAAACTGACAAGTCTTGGTTTAAATGGGGACAGAGATTTGGTTTAAATGGGGACAGAGATTCAGATGATACAGCTCCATTGCCATTTGCAGAAACCGAAGAGTACCAGTGCATAAATAAACATGTTGAAAATCAGGGAAAATTTAACGAACGCGTTAAAAGGGAATTTGAGTCATTATGAAAGCAAGTCAAACAAATTGAAGGCGAAATCGTAGGAAAAGGCAGCAGAAGAAATTTAGAATCACAGATAGCAGAGGGCTTTGAAGAAAATAATTTGTTTCATTTACGAGATGCAAGAAGAGAGGGCCAGGCGCGCGAACTTGACAATAATCGACAATCGGACTGGGACAGACGCGGTAGGTATTTGTCGCCACGAGGCGAAAACTTTGACTATAAACACTTTTTAACCGTTCGGAAATTTAAGATCTTTCGCAATTCTAAGAATGACATACATCCATGTTCATGGTTAGATCAATTTATGTACGCACTTCCACCAAATTGGCCACTCAGTCACAAGCTGAAATTTATGTGTGGATATTTAGAAAACGAACCGGCGACGCGCATGCGCGCACTTATTAGAGATTGTAATAATTTAAATGATTTTTATCATGCACTTCTATCGGCATATTGGTCCGAAAACACGCAAGACAGAATCAAACACAGTCTTATTATGAAGCGTAATTTTAAGCAGTCTGAGTTCCGCACGACTGAATTAATTCGCATTTGTTTAATTAAGCTGCCACAATCGATAAGACACATTGCTTTAGCCGGAAGATGTAAAAGTCCTCAGGGGATTCACTACACTAAGTGAATACGTGCCGTAGCGTGCACTGGGTCCCGAGCTGTAGTGGTGCTATTTCTTTTTTAGTTTTCGCAACTGCTGCCTACTCTTTTACTATTTTTTGTATCTATCAAAACAACTCTTCAACTATCAATCTATCTAGAGAGTCGGTAAAGAATAACCGGATATGACTATTTTACCCAAAAGTAATTTCGGAAATTACCCTTTGGACTTACTGTATCACCGAGCGAGGTGGCGCAGTGGTTAGACACTGGACTCGCATTCGGGAGGACGACGGTTCAATCCCGCGTCCGGCCATCCTGATTTAGGTTTTCCGTGATTTCCCTAAATCACTCCAGGCAAATGCCGGGATGGTTCCTCTGAAAGGGCACGGCCGACTTCCCTCCCCATCCTTCCCTAATCCGATGAGACCGATGACCACGCTGTCTGGTCTCCTTCCCCAAAACAACCACCCAACCTTACTGTATCTTCTGCAGCATTCATTCGTAGTTTAAAAGAAATTTTACCTGTTTATCTTCGTGACAATATTACTTCATATGTTGATGATTTTCTTATTGTTAAACGTTCTTGGAGTGAGCATAACAAAATTTTGGATTCATTATTACGTATTTTTGCAAGAGTTGGCATTACAGTGAACTTGGAAAAATCTGAATTTGGTCGTTCTCAGGTGAAATTTCTTGGTCATATTATTTCTACAGAAGGTATTCTTCCTGATCCAGAGAAACTAGACGCTATTCGTAATTATGCTGTTCCTACTACAAAACGTGATGTTCGTAGTTTCCTTGGTGTCTGTAATTTTCGTAGACGCTTTGTTAGATTGGACGATTTGGCCACACCTCGTTTATGTGAACTATCTGGAAAGAATTCTAATTGGTGTTGGGATGAGGAAGCTCAGTCAGAATTTGAACAACTTCGTGATGCTTTAGTTGCTGCTCCACTTCTTTCACATCCGGATTTATCTAAAGATTTTTGTTTGGCGACGGACTCATCATACAAAGGCCTAGGTGCACATTTATTTCAAGAGATAGAAGAAAACGGCGTTGTAGTGCAGAAAACTATTGCATTTGGAAGTCGTGTTCTCTCTAAATCAGAAAAGAATTATTCGATTACGGAACTTGAAGCCTTGGCTATTATTTGGGCTTTCACAAAATTTCTGACATTTTTATATGGCAGACATACTAAGGTTTATGCCGATCATCGATCTCTGAAATTTCTTATGTCAACAAAAAAAAAAAAAAAACACATGGAAAATTGTGACGATGGGCGCTGTATCTACAGGAATTTGATTTTAGTATTGTTTACATACAGGGTTCTTCAAATATTATTGCTGATGCTTTATCACGTGCACCTATGGGTTTGAAACAAAGTGCTGAGGAGGACTGCAAAGAAAATAATTATTGTTTGATGTATATTTAAGGTGTTGCGTTTGAAAATTTTATTTCTTCTTCGCTCCAGGACATCGCTAAGGAGCAAAACAAGGATCCAATCTGGAAGGACATTAAGGAGAAGTGGAGGAGAAAGGAAAGCGTAGCGATTAGACAGTATTATATAGTTCGCAATGATATTCTTTTTAAACGATAATCGGTCGACAACTCTGTTTGGTTAGTTTGCATTCCTGATGAGTGGGTTAATAAATTGATTTGGTATACACATTCAGTTATGCACACTTTGGTCCCAGAAAATGCTTTCATAAATTACGAGAAAATTGCTACTTCTGTAATATGGAAAAACGAATTCGATCTGTTCTTGCCAAATGTAAATTATGTCAAAAGGCTAAGCCGCCAACTATTTCTCACAAAGCACCGTTGTTTCTTATCATTCCAGCGAAATTAAAGGAGATAGCTGCAGTCGATTTGTTCGGTCCAGTGCTTCGTTCTACTAATGATTTTGCGTACATTTTGGTAGCAGTGGAATTGACATCAAAATATGTGTGTTTTACACCTTTACGCAAAGCAACAGCTCGTTCAGTATCTAACGCTTTCATCAAACATTTTCTTAAAGAAGTGGGTCATGTTGATAAGGCTATATCAGGTAATGGATCACAGTTTCGCTCTAAAATTTGGCTTCGTACTCTATGGCGTCGTAAGATTAAACCAATTTTCATTTCACTTTTTCACCCTCAATCTAATGCTTCAGAGAGATGGATGAAGGAAATCAATAAATTGTGTCGACTTCATTGTCATCAGAATCACAGAACGTGGGATCAGTATCTTCATATTTTTCAAAACATTCTGAATGAACTCCCTAATGATTCAACTTCTTTACCGCCTATATTGATATTAAAAAACAAAGCACCGACAAATCGCATTTCTGAAATCGTTCCTTTTCCGCCTACACGGAAACTGCGGCATTCTGAAGTTGTCAACCTGGCTCTACAAAATATTGTATCTGCGGTTGCTAGAAGAGAGAAATCAGCTAAACGTCCTGGTCGTTTAAAGACCTTGTCAGTTGGTCAAAAGGTGTTAATTAAGTCTCATCCTTTATCTCACAAAGGAAAAGGCTTGTGTCGCAATTTTTTTCTGTTTTATAACGGTCCATATAGAGTTCGCAAAATTATTCATGATAACACTGTCGAAGTAGAAACTCTTAAATCACAGCGCTCTAAGAGAATACATCATATATCGAACGTTAAAATTTTTGTGGAATGACATACTTTTGAGAGACTAACAGTTACATGTAAACACGCAGAGAATGCAAGGATACCGCGCCGTGTTCTGGCGGCGGTACATACTCAAAGCAACAGTCAAGTCTACGCGCCGCATGAGGCAGTCGTTGACCGCAAACAATTACTTCCTACGTCACGCGTACCTACAGCTGATCGAGCGCTCAGTGCGAATGCACTGACAGCCGTAAACAAATACACAGTCTAATTTCTCTGACTAAATTCAGTATAAAGCTATAGTGACTTGATAAATTATGTTATTAACGTTCAGTATTTTTCAGGATACGGTTGTATAAAATATTTAAGACCTGCGGGTAAATTCTGTGTGTGTCCGACGTTAAGAGGACTTCCTATCGAGAAAATTTTCAGGAAGAATGTAATTTCGAAGAAGAAACTAATAAACTAAAAAGGTAACTATGAATTGAGTTTATTTTTCAGGTAACATATTTCCACTTAGGTACATACTTTAGACGTAATTTGCTGCTCGCGATTACGTGATTCATACTTTGTGCTAAATTTCATGTTTTATGAATTTACTTGTGAAGCGACGTGCTTGCGTACATTAACTGATTTTGACAATGATTGATTAATGAACAGGGTTGTTACTTGTGTATATTATGCATCGCTTGGCTGCACTGCTTTTTCACTGATGTCACTTCTTTTTATTATGTGCCTGCTGTGCTTATTTATTTAAATTATAATTGTCACCTGATTAGTTGTGCTGATATGGTTATGTATGTGAGTTATACTTTGTGATTTATCTGCTTGCGCCTTCATGTTTACTTATTAAGATTACATATGAACATTTATTTGCTTATGCTGATATGATGCTAATGACCTGTTTATTATGTAAGACATATATTTGCTGCTTTGCGTATGTATTGCATATTTACACATTTCTGTTTTGTTGTCATAACTACTCTTTAATTTGGTATATAGAAATGCTGATATACTGTGTACGAACATGGAGTTTAGGTCACACTATGGTATTAATTATAGATTGTTTGCTTGGCAGAGCCTCGTTATAGGGATTGTGCTGCATCCACTTGTTGACATTCTGTTCTCTACTGGTATATTTACTCGCTATTGCATGTTTTGCTTACGCTCAGTGCTTTATATGTTAAGATAAGACAATGAACTGCTATAATTCTACGAACGATATTAGTACAAGAAACTTCATAGAAGTCACGTGAGATGGAGGTTTTATGGAAGCTGTATAAATTTATGCTAATAGGAAGGAAGCTAACGACATGAAATGCCAACACTAAGTTTAGACCATTGGCAGTTATTACACTACATTCTTCGTGAGCAATTGAAATAGCAAGTGACACTTGACACAAGAAATACTCCACATGTTTGCTTCTGTTTTGCCATGATTCTTAAAGTGGTGTACACACTGTGAATTATTACTATCATTCACACTCCGTACTCGTACTTACTTACTGAAAGTTATTCAAACTAAAGGCTGTTAGAGGTCATGTATGCATTTCTTTTCTTTAATGATGGACAAGGTAACCAAAATGTATTTTATAATTCATAATGAGTAGAAGATTTGGGTCAGATGGATTACACAGAGGTTGTGTGTGGACATTGTGTCTTCAGATTGTATGGGATGATGAATTGAAGTTTGCACTAGAATTTTATCTATACTTGTTCGAGGAGACTGACTAGAGGAAAGAGTTGTTATGGAAGTGAAATGATATTGTTGATAAGGTTTATATGTGTCGATGTATTAAAGAGGTATTATTGAGGAATTGAGATTGTGTGAAGTTGATGATTATTGAAGTTTTGGTGGATAAGAGGTAAGGTAAATGATGTTGATGATAAGGCTTATATGTATCGACGTAAGAGGTATTATTGAAGTATTAAGATTATGTGATGCTGATGATTATTGGAGTTTTGGTGGATAAGAGGTAAAGTAAGTGAGGAGCATTTTTTTTTTTTTGGTTGGTTTATATCGAACAAGGAGGATGAAGATAGCAGACTAGAACACTCAAGTAGAAGGAAGATTGTCTACACACACTTTGTTAAATTAATAAGCAGTATATACTTTTTTTTGGAGAGATGAAGTAATTGCATATCTTGGCACACTGACAGTTGTTCAGCAACCGTACATTTTGATTTGGCTTGGCAAACATTGGTCTTGACATGATGACTATGATGTTGACTAACTATTATTGACTGTTATACACTATGCCACTACTGCTTGATACACATGTTGAACATCAAATCTTTGACAGAATTGCATTTACACAGTTAACACTATTCAATTACACAGTAGTACTTAATGTGGATGAAAGATGAGTGAGTGTGTTTTGTGTGTTTTCCTTTCCTAATCCCAAATAATTGATACCGACCTATCTCCTAAATATAATTTTACTTGTTTATTGTGGCTTGCACTGACACCCATAAATATTATAGGTTTACTGTTATTTGTGTATTTGTAATAGTTAATATGCCAGTTATCTGATATCATTTGTGTGTTTATTATTATTTTTATGTTTAGTGTAAGAGCATTGATGATAATTTTGTAAAAGCAATTGTGTGTGCATTCAAACTGTTGTTCGTGCTTACATGTATTAACGTTGGTGGGTGCCACTTGGAAATGTTTAATTTGTGCTGATAAACTCTGATGAACTGTCTAATTAGTGATAGTGAATATTATGGACTGTTACCTGCACTTGTTCAACATGATAGGTGCCACTAGGAGATGTTTAATTTCTGCTGATGAACTCTGATGAACTGTCTGATTAGTGATAGTGAATATTATGGACTGTTACCTGCACCTGCTCAACATTGCTGGGTGCCACTGATGAAACTGTTTCTACTACCATAATGTCACTTGTTGGTGTCTGCACTTGCTCAACATTGCTGGGTGCCACTGATGGAACTGTTTCTGCTGTCATAATGTCACTTGTTGGTGTCTGCACCTGTTCAACATTGCTGGGTGCTACTGATGGAACTGCTTCTACTGAAATGGTGTCACTTGTTAGTGTCTGCACCTGTCAACATTACTTGGTGTCACTAATGGAACTGCTTCTGCTGAAATGATGTTACTTGTTGCTGTCTGCACCTGCTCAACATTGCTGGGTGCCACTGTTGGAAATGCTCAACCAGTGATGAGATGTCACTTGTTGCTGTCTGCACCTGTCAACATTACTGGGTGTCACTAATGTAACTGCGTCTACTGAAATAATGTCACTTGTTGCTGTCTGCACCTGTTCAACATTGCTGGGTGCCACTGATGGAACTGCTACTACTGATGAGCTCACTTGTTGCTGTCTGCACCTGTTCAACATTGCTAGGTGCCACTGATTGAACTGCTTCTACTGAAATGATGTCACTTGTTGCTGTCTGCGCCTGCTCAACATTGCTGGGTGCCACTGGTGGAACTGCTTCTACTGAAATGATGTCACTTGTTGGTGTCTGCACCTTCTCAACATTGCTGGGTGCCACTGATGGAACTGTTTCTACTGAAATGATGTCACTTGTTGGTGTCTGCGCCTGCTCGCCACTGCTGGATACCACTGTTGGAGCTGTTTAATTACTGCTGATGAAATGTAATGAGACTGCTATTTGCACCTGTTGACCATTGCTGGGTGCTACTGGTGGAACTGTCAACTACTCTGAGGAGTGTTACCTGTTTATTGAACTATTGAAAGGATTTTATGTGAATATTTGTATAAACTGATTTTTTGTGTATTTACTGTTTATGAAATGTTATGAGACTCTTACCTGCACCTATTCGTCATTGCTGACGCTATTGATTGAATTGTTTAACCACATGATACTTGTGTAAACTATTATGTAAAATCACATGTATGCAAGCATTTGTATTCCTTACTCTATTTTATAAATTAGGTTATTGAAGGGTCAGTGCAAAGCCAAAGTTTATTTAGCTATGTGATATTTACTTATTAATATTATCTTTTATTTTTGTCTGTATTTTTTTTGACGAATTTGGTGGTATTTTCACCACCAATGCTGGCAAAAATACCATCAAATTCTAGCCCGTGGAGGAGGGGCATATGAAAGGTGGCTACACTGAGTCACAGCGCCAGAGATTGTGCCAAAGAGTTTTATTCCGCCGCCTCCTCTGGCAGTGCTTGTTCAGAAGTTGTGGTGGTTAGTGCTTTGCTGAGAGGATGTTGATAGCTGTACTATTTGAGGCCATGTCGTGTGCAGTTGTTTTGATGGGCTAGACAGCAGATGTTGTTCGAATGGAGATGTTGTAATAACCAGAGTGTATTTTTCGTCAATATCTATGAAGATAAAAACCATTTATTTTAATTTTTTTAAATTTCCTAACTAACAATGTCTCTTGGCCACAGGTTCAGTCAACAAAGCATCTGGCTTGTGTTCATGTATTAGAGTGTAAGTCTGGTTTCTATGTGCAATTATAGTATTTCTGGTTTTTTTTAATTACTTCATTGAATGGCGTTTAAAGTATCTTGTCGAAGTGAGGAAGAACCGTGTCAGATGTGTACGTTGAATCACACTTCCACACACAGAACAGTTACACTTGTGCTTTGTTGTTCGTAGTTTTTGTTTCATAGCTTTTATAGTTGCTGGGGACTTAATTAATTAATTGTGGTAACGGAAATTTCCTTTCATTCTTTGTTGTTATTCTATGCAGTCAGATTGCGTACTAATACTGGTCAGGGCCAACCGGTTACGAGACAGCGTAACCGGACAGACAGCTACTAAAATTAAAATTATTTGCATTATATTTAATTAAGCCCCCATGCAATGGTGAAAGAAGTGTTGCCACAAAATTCAGCAATCTACCTTAGGCACTTACAGAAGCCCAACGCCCATCTGAGAACCCCCTTTTTACCTATAGTCGTTTGAGTGAAAGTAGGCAATGCATACGAATATCGAGCTTCATAGGACAACGTACCTCTTTTAATTGGCGATCCATGCTCAAGTTACATTGTTGAGGTAGTCTACTGATACGCAATCAGATAGTAGGATGAGCAATGATATGTTTTGTATAACCTTACTTCCCTATACAGTAGTCATGCAATTCCGTCTGTGTACTAATTTACAGTGTTGTACCTCAGCGTTGATACCTTGTGAATGCGATTATGTGTCTTTCGTGCGACGTGTCTCAATTTTTCATACGTGAACGCCAAGTGTAATCACACCAGGAAGTGTTGGTAGGAATTTGTTGTTTCGACAGAGGTAACGCGGATAATTGCTTAGGCAAATATGAGAGACATTTCTTTTTTCTAGGGATGAGCGCAAGAGGACAAGAATATTAACATTAACAGTACACGGGAAGAAACATCAGAGCAGGACTGTTTTGTTGGCGTAGCTGAGGTGTTGAGTCTTGGCGGCTGACTTGGCACAAACAAGGAAGGAAATTTGACGCAATTTAAAAAAGAAGCATCCATATGAATTAGAAAATTAACTTTTAAAACCTTTAAAATTAACGAATAAAAAGAAAAAAAACTCAAAACAATCTCTGTAGTAAACGTGTTGAAGAATGCTTGACAGCTCATTCGCAACCAGCTGCTACTAGTACAGTTAGGAATAGCCACACTGGCAGTCCAGTTTACTACTATGTAAGAGAGCAGAGTAACACAAATAGTATACAAGATTACACAAAGGGGAAGACACGCAACTGATTAGAAATGAAAATTCGTGCCAAAATTTATTGAAACCTAAACAATATCTAGCACAGAATTAACCATGCACATTATTACGCACACTAAAAGGTAGATATTCACGAAAGAATTCATCTCAGAGGGAGCGTGGGCCTGTGGCGCTAAACATACTGTAAGCTTCTTCAGAAGTAAACCTTAAAACAGCTTTATTAAAATAGGATTAACATCACACAAATAAAGACAAATAAACAAAATGCGTAGCTACTTTTATTTCACTTCCATGAAGCCCGGCCATCAGCCTTAATGGGTGTGTAGCAGCAAATCCTTCACGTTTAACTGAAGTCCAACAAGTTCAGGCTCACAGAATGAAGTGGGATTCATGTACGTTGGTGAATTTGCTAAAATGACTTCATCAGTCGACACACAGCACGGCGACAACCTATCGGCATGCCTCCACAACTCACTACCAAGGATTTGAGGTCCACTTGACTGAATGTTTCCGTCGACTGGCCGTACACCACGCACAGGGAATTATTGTGGCTAAATACTATACTGCTTCACCTTAACCACCACCACCACATCTCACATGGAAAATATACGTTGGTTGCAGTCCTTACAAGCACGGACTACTGCTCAAGAGATGGGAGCCAGTTCTAAAATATGAGCCAAGACAAACCCATCTGCACAAGACCACTCGACATTAAGTTCCTTCTCCAGTTATTCCTGTGCCCCCTGTCAGTGTGTAATGAAGTAGCCTCTGATACACTGGCATTTATCGGCATAAATAGCACGCACAGCTCAACATGCTGTCTCAGTTCATGAAGGTCTCGAGATTAGTATGAAAGTATATATATATATATATTTCCACTGCATTTCATTCTAGATGACTAATCAGCCAGTCCACCAAGGATCTGTGCAATCCTCAAGATATTTATGATGTGAACTGTACTATTGGTTTAGCATTATCCTGCTGGAATACGCCATTTGGTACTTTGGAGACCTGGGGAACAGTGGTCACTATGTATGGAGGATGCCGAGCTCGGAACATGGGAGTGCTATTTGATGACAAACCCACGGGCATCAGTGAGACAGTGTTGACTATGAATGCTTTTATTGTCAGGATTTGTACAATGCAACTAGCTACTCTGTGGCAAACCTCAATGGCAGGCAAAGTAGTGCACATGGCCTGGAGTTGCTGACTCACCTGGCCCAGAGGGCAAGTATGTTATGTACCGAGGTCAGGAACCATGCCCTCAGTGAAGACGGCACTGTGCAGAATGCTGGCCCAGCAGCCTGCAGGGGTTGCCCATCTAGCCGAATCACTAGCACGATGGGCAGCTGTTGCACCAAGGTGCATTTGTGGACATCGTTGTTTGCGCCCAGATTAGCTCAGGACGGGATGATAGTAGCCAGGTAGAAACATGCCCCGGCCTTCCAACAAGAGACGACCACCACTCTGGTAACTCCTCTAAGGTACAGCCAGGGGACAGCACTAATACACATCTTCCAGAAAGTATGAGGTTGGTAGTTCACATGTCACTCTCAACTGACTCCCAATAGGTTGTTGGTTCCATGTCAGTAGCTGAAGTCCTCAAACAACAGGTGGCACATCATGGAACAGCTTCGATTTTGATTCAATGCAACTTACAAGGCTGACATACCGACTGACAACTCTGGCGAATTACTGACAACTGAACGGATGAGAATCAGACGTCCAAGTATTAACGCAGGTTAGCTCGTGCCGATGACTTTATTTAGCTGTCTCTGATGACCCGTTTTGGACCTGGGACAGCGGTTGGTCAAACATTTAGGAAAGATATCCGCCAAACAGCTGTGAAAATTGAGAAGTTATTTTATTGCAATTTCGCCGCCAGTTTCGGCAGGTGTGCTCAGTTGCAGAAATTGTTAGAAGGAAGCATTTGAGAATTCACGACATCCAGAAATAGATGGCCCCGGTATGCCAACATCGATAATTTTGGAGAGATGTATATGGGGCATATTCAACTGTCGAAACTCGTAGCGAAAATAAAATAATTTTTTATGTTGCCGATCAACAGTCCTACAATAATTAACATGTCCTGCAATCTACGTTAATGGAATAAACTCAGTCGCTTGTAGATGGCATAAAAGGCCAAAACTTGGGTCGTAATTAAATAAACAACAAAACAGTAATATGGCGGTGCGTTCATTTAAAAAATAAAATAAAATAACTTCTCAATCTGCACGTCTGTTTGGCGAATTTCATTGTTAAAAGTTACCGATTCGGGTGATGAGCGAATCTGACCGTTTTTTATAGGCTTGTCAACGCTCTGCGTCACACTGTGGTGTCCCCACTGTGATTTTCAGATCCTCAACTTTGCACTTTCTGCAAGGTCTGTATATTGTGGAGGCGCTCTTGAGTGTGTGTTACACGGCATGACTTCATCTCTTGGTGGTGTCGTTATGGAGTGGTCTTCTGCTGCGTTCTATGACATATCTTTTTATAAAGACTACAGGTGAACTCCTGTACCTAATTCAATAATCCTGAAAAGACATGGCAATAACAATGTCAACTTATATACCTACTTATGGACTGCCACGTAACAGTTACTAATATTATTTCAGTTAACATGTTAGTGGGTTTATCTCGATTCTTTTGAATAAACAGTAAAAAAACAATTTCTTTTCGTTGTATTTATCTGAAAACAAAGTCTTCAAAAAACTTTCTTTAACACACTGATGTTTTATCAATCTTTCTTCTATGATAATTGTTCTCTCTGCGAAATATATGACACTAGATCATCTTCTTCTTGTTCTGGCATCGACGCGGAGCAGATGTATCTTTTTGTAAATAGCAATAGGAATATTGCATTTAAAACTTGTTTTTATTCTGCAAACAACCAGTCTCTCCGTTCTACTGTTTCGATTAAATCATGCAGTTAACTTTTAGCCATTTAAATTAAGTTGGAAGCGACTTGTTTGGTGACTCAACGATCGAGCTCCTTAAGCGCTCCACCGTGAATTATTTTATTATTAAAAATCTGAACCTATATCTTAATTTGAAATCTGATTAATCTGTCACAATATAAGTTATTTTATACGAACATCAACTACTTACGCACTCATTTTTCACCCAGCATGCCACTAACCAACTATGACCTTTTGGCCTGAGGCTACTTCTCGTTCAGTCAACTGAAGTCAATGAGTATACTTTCATTTAAAATAAAAATACTCACCATTCAGAATAATTTCAGTTACCACTGAGAATAGCAGCGCTCCCCTTTTTATCCCCTTTTGTTTGAGGTTTTGATACCTTATAATCTGGAGCCGGCCGGTGTGGCCGTGCGGTTCTAAGCGCGTCAGTTTAGAACCGTGTGACCGCTACGGTCGCAGGTTCGAATCCTGCCTCGGGCATGGATGTGTGTGATGTCCTTAGGTTAGTTAGGTTTAAGTAGTTCTAAGTTCTAGGGGACTGATGACCTCAGTAGTTAAGTCCCATAGTGCTCAGAGTCATTTGAACCATTTATAATCTGCAAGATTAATCAATCTACACTAAAGGAGCCACCTCAAGTGACGAACATTTATCAGCACATAAATGTAATTTTGTTGAATTTCTTGTCTATATGAATTTAATGTCACGTAATTACAACTTGTATTTTTTCATGTTTTACATATTTGGTCAATGAGATAACTTGATATGAAGTAAATAAGCAATCAATATGAAACGGAAAATTGGAAATTCATCAAATATTCTAAATAAATTTGCCAACAATCTGATATACGCTGTCACCAATAAGATACGCAATGGGAAGCCAATTAGCTCCAGTTATAGCCAACCTCTTCATGTAGTACTTTGAGAACATCGTCCTGGACACGGCTCCTGCAAGGCATAGTTGCTTTTATCGTTACGTCGACGACACATCTGTTGTCTGGCCTCATGGGCGTAAAAAGCTGGAAGAATTTTTCAACCACATCAACAGCACCCATTATAACATCAGATTCACGATGGAAGCAGAGACAGATGGTGCCTTGCCTTTCCTAGGCGTCCTCGCCCGCCGTAAAGAAAATAGGTGTCTCAGCCAGAGCGTTTGTCGGAGACAAACCCACACTGACCGATATCTGCACACGACCCGCTATCACCAACCTTCGCAGAAAAGTTCTGTTCTGAAGACATTGGTGCATCGAGCGGAAGCCGTTTCAGACGCTGAAAGCCTTCCGAAGGAACTTAGCCACTTACGGAGAGTCTTCAAAGAAAACGGCTACAACAAACGCCAGATTTCGCAAGCTATCTTACCGAAGAAACATAAGCAGAAGACTTCCGAGGAGAGCACGACGAAGCTTACGTTCATGCCGTTCTGTAGCTCAGTAACAGGAAAGATCAGCCGGCTTCTAAAGAAGCATAAAATCCATACGGTTTTTAGGACACCGGCTAAAATTCAACAGCTAATGAGGGCTGTGAAAGATGCTTTTGGACTCAGACGCCAGGAGTATACCATGTGGGTGTGGCCTGTTCTATATCGGTCAGACTGTACGTACTATTTAACAACGCCGTGTGGAACACGAGAGATTCGCCTACGGTATGCTGCGAAATCAGTGATGGAGGAACATGCTTCAGAAAATGGATACAGTATTTCATTTGCCGAGGCATCATTTATTAAGCGGACTACTAGTTTTAGGGACAGTGTTATAAAAGATTCGATCGAGTTAAAAATTTCTGACACCTTCAATAAAGACAGCGGCCTGCAGCTAAGCACAGCTTGGAATCCGGCCAACGGTGCGGCAAGCGCGCAATTAAAACATTAAAATATATGGCCCTGGAGCGAGCACCAGTGACCTCACTGAAGACAGCGCGGCTATATAAGTTGGTTGGTTGGTATGGGAAAATTAGAGGCAACCGCCGTCAGGGTCAAGTTCAAATAAAATGGTTCAAATGGCTGTGAGCACTATGGGACTTAACTTCTGAGGACATCAGTCCCCTAGAACTTAGAACTACTTAAACCTAACTGACCTAAGGACATCACACACACCCATGCCTGAAGCAGGATTCGAACGTGCGACCGTAGCGGTCGCGCGGTTCCAGACTGTAGCGCCTAGAACCGGCTGGGTCAAGTTCAATGTAGCCTACATTACACTGGTGTCAGTATACAACAGCCCTAGGAACATCAACACACGCGACATCAGCAGTATACTCAACATATCACCGCGCGTAATCGCTGCCGGAAATCTTAACGAAAAACACCCTGACTGGAACTCACAAACAAGAAACTCCAACGGCGAGAAACTACACGAACACTCACCAGGACGAAACTACATTACATTATCGCCGACCGAAACGACGCACATTCCCTACTGGAGGGATCATAGGCCAGACGTGATAGACATGGCCCCCATCAAGGGCATAACAACGACACTCAACGTTGCTGTTGAAAACGATCTGCCCTCAAATCACCAACCTGTTATACTGTACATTGAAGAAACACTGCAGCACATGGAACAACGCAGGATGTTAGACTACAGGCGTGCGAATTGGACATTGTTCAAAGAAATGTTTGACAGTCTCATCCCACCCACCCACGCGATTAGCGAGACAGCTCAAATTGATGAGGCTGTCGAAACCCTCACTAGCGCCGTCCAAGACGCGATAGCCGACGCCATACCAATCCTCACACCACAACAACACAGTGCTGCCCTGCCCCAGGAAATCCTGGGCCTTATCTCAGTGAGAAACCGCCTCAGGAGACAATGGCAGCGTACAAGGCGCCAGCATTTCAAACAGCACATGAACAGGCTTCAGGGAATAATCCGGGACAAAATCCAAACATTTAAAACACAACAGTGGAACGAGAAAGTCGAAGGGCTGGACACCACGCGACCTGGCGTGTGGCAGCTGGCCCGTCACTTCACCAGGGAGAAACTGTACACACCCACGCTACAAGGGCTCGACGGACCGGCATTTTCTGCGGAAGAAAAACCGGAACTGATGGCCCTCACACTTGCAGCGTCATTCACACCGAACCTGGATCTCTCAGACCCAGCGTTCACACTTGCGACCGACCAGGCGGTTACACGCATTTGGCCCAGCCATCGCGCAACGACATCCGACAGGTTTGCACAGCTGAAGTCAAATGGACCATCATGCATACCACAGCTAGGAAGGCCGCTAGTCACAATGGCATTCAAAACTGTGTCCTCCAGGAGTTCACAGATAAAGCAGTAGAGTACCTTACAAACATCACGAATGCCATGGTTAAACACCAACACTTCCCCGCCTTTTGGAAGACGGCCAAGGTCCTGATGTTCAGGAAGCAAGGGAAAGACCACTCCCTCCCACAAAATTACCGACCCATCAGTCTGCGGAGCGCGCTCAGATCGTTGAGAGGGTAATACTAAAACCACTCACTAGGCACTGCATTACAAACGACACCCTGAGGGCGGAGCAATTCGGCTTCAGGAATCACCACTCGACAACACAATAACTCCTCCGCGTCGTTGAATACATAACACACGGATACATTACAAACAAAGCAACTGGGGCAGTGTTCCTGGACATCGGAAAGGCCTTCGACCGTCTATGGCACAACGGCCTCATACGCAAACTCAGCGACGGAGGGTTCCCCGAAGGGCTCGTACGTCTCATACACTCATATCCCACGGACAGGAGTTTCAATACCGACGTGCAGGGAAAACAATCAACACGACATGGTATTCAGTCTGGAGTACTCCAAAGAAGCATCATAGGGCCCATACTGTTTAACCTCTACATTAACGACCTTCCAGCTACACGCAACACCATGGTGGCAATCTACGCGGATGACACTGCCATCCTCGCGCAAGATTGGGAACCGTCTAACATTAACTCGCGACTACAGACTGCAATCATGCAATCAGAGCGGCAGAGCCTTGGTTGATAAAATTGTGTGTTAGAGTAAACTTCGACAAGAGCGTAGCCGTTCTGTTCACTAGAAGACCGAAACTATTACGCAAACATCAAGACTGCAACCCAATAACACTACATGCACGCCCAATACGTTTCTGTGAGAAGGTCAGATGCCTCGGTATCTGGCTGGACCGGAAACTACCCTGGGGGGGGGGGGGGCAATCAACACATGACCAACAAAGCAAACGAGAGGCTCAAACAACTCTATCCTACGCTTAACAGAGGTAGCACACTGAATAGGAGGGTGTCCAGGTCCACGTACACCACTCTTATTAGACCTCTGATGACGTGTGCTGCTCCCGTCTGGGGATACGCTGCGCCCACACGTTGCGCCGTGTGCATCTCATACAGCACAAAGTTCTCAGAATCATAAGCGATGCGCCCGCATCTCGTGGTCGTGCGGTAGCGTTCTCGCTTCCCACACCCGGGTTCGATTCCCGGCGGGGTCAGGGATTTTCTCTGCCTCGTGATGGCTGGGTGTTGTGTGCTGTCCTTAGGTTAGTTAGGTTTAATTAGTTCTAAGTTCTAGGCGACTGATGACCTCAGCAGTTGAGTCGCATAGTGCTCAGAGCCATTTGAAAAGCCATAAGCGATGCTCCGCGTTACACACGCACCGCGGATCTTCACCGGGAATATCGGCTAGACATCCTCTCGCAGGTATTCCAAAAAATCTCCACACGACTGTACAGATACACAAGACACTCGCATAACCCGTTTATTCTTTCTCTGGGGAACTACGACCACAACCTTAGATGGAAACATAATGTACGAAAGACACTATTAGCAAGGAACTAAACATCTATGGTCCATAGCACGCTAGCAACACAGCTACTACTGGCAACCTCAGATGCTTTGACCCGCCGAAAAACAGGCAGTCGCTGGGAAGCCGTACTGTACACAACGCGCAAACTAGCCACACACACACCTCTACACTGTGAGCTGATCTATGGCCGATCGCCCAGTAATGTATGACGACCTCGGACTGTTACAGGGACGAAGCCGCTGCAGCAGGCCCAGGAAAATTCACAGGAGCCCAGCTGCAGCGCCCGGACTGGCCCACCTACAACGAGCACCCGCAGCGATGAAGGTAACGATGCACGATACCTCGCACTAACATAACCTCACCTTGCATGCACTGTCGCAGCTAGCAAGCCGCTGCTGCCCTTACTACCCGTCCTTCTGTCGCAGAGGTTTTTTCACCTTTGCATTTGCCTTGGCACTTTTTTCCCTCTGCCCTTACAAACAGCTATCCTTCCATCGCTTTCGTCCACTTTGTCTCCTAATGGACCATGGCAATGAGTAATCCCACCCATACGCAAGGACAACATCACATCCCGCATCCTGTGACTCTTGATTTGAAAACTAACATGTTATACGGAGGTGACAGTAGAGCTTTTGGTCTGGTCACCACGTCGGTGTGGGCGTGGAGGGGCCCCATCCTTTATTTTTTAAAAAGGGGGAGGGAACTAAACAGCGAGGTTATCGGTCCTATCGGGTTATGTAAGGATGATGAAAGAAGTCGGCCGTACCTTCCAAAGGAACCATCCCGGCATTTGCCTGAAGCGATTTAGGGAAACCACGGAACCCCTAAATCAGGATGGCCGGAGGCGGGTTTGAACCGTTGCCCTCCCGAAGGTGAGCTAGTGTGCTAACCACTGCGCCACCTCGCTCGGTGCGGCTATATAAGGACGGTTGCAACAATCATTCGACAGTCACCACTTGACAATGGCCGAGGAGAACTCGGCCGAAAGCTCTTGGATTTTAAACCACTGGTCGCGGCTGACAGAAAATTTTATCAGTTAATAACATGTAGTCGAAAGATAGAAGCCAGGTTACACTAAAGAACACTGTTTTCACCATTTGAGGACGCTGTATCATATCTTTTGATAAAGATACGTGGGTGAACTCCTATGTCTAATTAAATAATCCTGACAGGGCGTGATAGCAAGAAGTCAAATGATATTCCAGCCTGTGGACTGCCACGTAACAGGTACCAGTATTACTTTACTTAAAATTTTCGAGAGATTCTGTCGATTCTATTGATTGAACAAACAATATCTTTTAGACATTGATGTTATACCAGTCTTTGTTCTCTGATAATAGATCTCTCTGTGAAATATGGGACACTAGATTGTCCTCTTCTCCTTGTTCTGGCACTGACACGAAATAGATGTAAGTTGCACTAGATGTAACTTTTTGTCAATAATAATTGAAATACCGCATTTCAAACTAGTTTTTATTCTGTAAAACAACCAGTCTCTCAGTTCTCCTGTTTCATTTAAATAGTTCAGTTAATTTCTGGCCATTTAAATTAAGTTGGAAGCAGTTTGTTTGGTGACGCAAAAATCGAGTGCCTTCTGCTCCATCGTTAACTATTAATAAAAAGGCGAGCCTGTATCTTAATTTGAAGTCCGATTAACTTTTTACGATATAACTTCCTTTGCGTGACCTATAACTGGTTATGTGATCATTCGTCACCAAGCGCATCATTAATCAACAACAATCTTACAGCCTGGAGGTAATTTTCATTCATGTCAAAGTCATTGAGTATAATTTCATTTGAAGTAGAAATAATCAGCATTTACAGTATGTTACTTACTAATGAGAACACTTGCACAGTCCTTTTTATTGCTTCTGGAGTGGATTCTTTTGTTTGAGACTTCACCATACCTTACAATCTGGAAGATTAATCCATACTTCCACGAAAGGAGCCACTTCACGTCGCAATCAGCACTCTATACTCAAGTGTTGTGTGGCAATTAGAGATCAGAGACGGAGCTAGTTCGAGTCTAATATCCAGATTGCATAATTCACAAATCAAGGCGACGCTGTTATTGCAGTACTAACGGGCTTCCTTCGTTACCGCTGTAGTTCCGCGAGTATGATTAGACTGGGAACTGTGGCGCTGCGGTCGCTTTCATACTCGTTCCGTTACTGAAGCGTGCAGGAGTGTAAGCCTAGCCGTGACTCGTTGTTAGTGCAGAAGATGAGTGAGTACACGACATGGCTGTTGTAAAGTAGCATTGGAAAGGTGAAATGACCGATTGTCGGGGTCAGATGGCATACAACGAAGCTGTGTTTAGTGAGACTGTGGAGGGTGGAAGACGAAAATTAATTAATACAAAGTACGCATTTGCAATGTGTTGCATTACAGGAGTCCACGCTTGAGACGGAAAACATACAAATTTAGTCGAAGGCAAACAAAATGGTTGTATTCTTGTTGATTCCACCTCCACGATGAGCAAGCACATGTGCGACAAATGAAAACTGGGCACAGAGCAACGTCACTGCTATATCCCTGCGAGAAAAAGGTGTGCTATTTCTGTGTTAATTTCGTCATGGTAACTAATGTTTAGTGGGTAACAGCGAGTTATGTAGCGTATCAGTCACTTCTATAATTTATTTTAATAACTGATCACCATTTAGAGACTGCACTACATTCGTGATTTCTCGTATTGTCGTAACACACTCGCCAGAGCCTCCAAAGTGTATATATGTCAACGAAATCGTTAAACGTTCTCGGTACAGATATTAAATATTAAAACAAATATGCAGCAGTTCGAATGGTTCAAATGACTCGGAGCACAATGGGACTTAACTTCTGAGGTCATCAGTCCCCTAGAACTTAGAACTACTTAAACCTAACTAGCCTAAGGACATCACACACACCCATGCCCGAGCCAGGATTCGAACCTGCGCCCGTAGCGGTCGCGCGGTTCCAGACTGTAGCGCCTAGAACCGCTCGGCCACCCCAGCCGGCTATACAGCAGTGTTCGCAAAAATGTTTTCTGTATAAATATACGTATGAACATAATATTCACTGCTAAACGATCAGCCGTTATACTGGTATATAACTTGCTTCTGCCATTTAGGCAGATCGTACGTTTTGGGACATTTCAGCTTGCGCTCATGAAGAGCTATAAAGCCGAAATCATGACTGTGTGAAATAAATGAATAGTAATTTACAGCTGAATGGCGGAAATTTCTTTCAAACCGGTTGCGTATGTCGCGGGATTGCCGCGAGTCCGCCGTTATATTTGAAAATCGTCTACTCGCTCTCCTTTCTGAGCGAGTCGAGTCTACTTGTATCTGACAACAGACTCAGGTGACGAGTGAGCTGCGGCGGATATTCAAGAGTCGAGTGTACGGACACACGGATACGACGAGTTCAGAGATGACGTCACAGGACTGGCTGGCGAGTTTAAAGGGAGTATACGAAGTTCATGTCTGATCTCTAGTAGCAATGCCTCAGTTCGGTGCCTCGCCGTTTGCAGAACTGACTTCCCTACTGGCTTATATTCTCACTGATACACTTTGCCCGAGTCTATCTTGGCTCAAATGGCTCTGAGCACTATGGGACTTAACATCTAAGGTCATCAGTCCCCTAGAACTTAGAACTACTTAAACCTAACTAACCTAAGGACATCACACAACACCCAGCCATCACGAGGCAGAGAAAATCCCTGACCCCGCCGGGAATCGAACCCGGGAACCCGGGCGTGGGAAGCGAGAACGCTACCGCACGACCACGAGATGCGGGCAGTCTATCTTGACTCGGCTGTGTGCTTGTAGAGGGGAAACCTTTAAAATTTTAGTTTCACCCAGGATTCTATTTGTGGTGCAAAGTACAGTGCTCATGAGGCTTTTTGTCGTGTCCACTAGTACCTCATGCCACGACCGAACGAGTTGGAAAAAAATTTCTGGCAAGGCCTTATGGGACAAAACTGCTGAGGTCATCAGTCCCTAAGCCTACACACTACTTAATGTAACTTAAACTAACTTACGCTATGGACAACACACACACCCATGCCCGAGGGATGACTCGAACCTCAGCAGGGGGGAGCCACACAGACCTTGACAAGGCGCCCTAGACCGCGCGGCCACTCCGCGCCGCACGAGTTGTAGAGATATGAATTTAGACAATCATTGTTTCCTGTAACATTCCTCCAGGTCGTCTACGGATACGATGGCATCGGCATGTCAACCTCAATCACAAGCGACACACATCGCTGAACACTACAAAATGCCTCAAGCGTCCCAGTTTGGATGTACGCCATGCAAGTCTTTGTCGCCTGTGGGATGGTACCAGCGGCAACGACGCATGGCAGTTCCAGAACTCACTCCGGTTTTCAGTAATGTGTTCCCTGGGGTTCACGGTAACGTGCTGCCTCTAACCTCTATCCAGGTTTCAGCTGTTGTTAGACATCTGTTCGTCAGAGGGCTTGTTCCTACTCTCGTTGCCACACTGTGGCCCTTTATCGCGCTTCGATCTGCAATCAATGTATTACAGCTCATTCTGTGTGAGCTGACGGCATTGCACGGTCCAGGAGTGTTAATGGTATCACCGACTACGCTTGACGTCAGTGTGCAATAATCGTTCACAGGGGGTAGAAGGGAGCATTCGCAGTAGAGGGTACATAAAGCGTGTCGGAGAGGACGCGGAAAACAGCGCATTCGTTGTCGTAATGGGGAAACGAGCTATTTATCTGACATTCAAAAGGGCATGATGACCACTCGCTTTCGGGACAGGAGTGGCAGCATTTCAAAAACGGTTAAGTTTGTAAACTGTTGACGTGCCGTAGTGGTTAAAGTACAGGGTGTTTATAAATGAATATCGGGGTTTTAATGCTTTATAATATTTATTACATTATACTTACAGCTATAAATGGCATCTCAAACGAAAGAGCAACTCAAAACAGTTCTTTTTGGCACCAGTGCGCATGCGCAGCGCGCAATGTTTCCGCCGCAATCCGCTAGACAGTGGTAGTAGCGAAGATGGGGACTAGTGAACAGAAAGCGTTTTGTGTTTTTCAGTTTGCAAAGACCGAATCTGCAGTTACTGTGCAACGTGCGTTCCGGCTGAAGTTCGGTTGTGATCCTCCAAGTGATAATAAAATTCGTAGATGGTTCAAATGGCTCTGAGCACTATGGGACTTCACATCTGAGTTCATCAGTCCCCTAGAACTTAGAACTACTTAAACCTAACTAACCTAAGGACATCACACACACATCTATGCCTGAGGCAGGATTCGAACTGCGACCGTAGCGGTCGCGCGGTTCCAGACTGAAGCGCCTAGAACTGTTCGGCCACTCCGGCCGGCCCATTCGCAGATGGTATCATCAATTCGAAGATTCCGGCTACCTTTGTAAAGGGAAGAGCACAGGACGACCAAGAGTTAGTGAAGAGAGTGATGAGCGAGTGACAGAGTCGTTCATTCGTAGCCCAAAGAAATCAGTCCGGAAGGCTAGTCGTGAATTACAAGTTCCAGTGTCGACTGTTTGGAAAGTTTTAAGAAAATTCGAACAACTACGTCCTTACTACAGCTGGCAGACCATGGATTATATGCCAACTTCGCAAACGAAATGTTGCTTCATGACGATGAAGATTTTCTGGATCATATTGTCATCGACCTTTCACCTTAGTGGACATGTTAACACTCAGAATGTGCGCTTCTGGGGCTCAGAAAATCCTTACAAGGTTGTACAAACGCAACGAGATTCCCCTAAAGTGACTGTTTTTTGTGCTGTATCCCAGCAGAAAGTTTATGGGCCTTTCTTTTTTGGCGAACCTACTGTAAGTGGCACTTCTTACCTTGATACTCTAGAGCAATGGCTCTTCTCTCAGTTGGAAGAAGATGGGCCAAAGAACTTCATTTTCCAGCAAGATGGAGCGCCACCTCACTGGCATAGCGAAGTACACTATTGGTTGAACGTCACTGTACCCAAGCTCTGGATAAGACGCAAGGGGCCCAACGACAGGGCTCGCTTTGCATGGCCTCCACATTCACCCAACCTAACCCCATGCGATTTTTTCCTTCGGGGCTTCATCAAGGATCGTGTGTACGTACCTCCGCTACCAACAGACCTCCCTGAATTAAGAAACTGGATTGAAGCAGCTGTTGCTGCAATCACTGAAGACACACTTATCAACGTTTGGGAAGAACTCGGCTATAGACTTGATGTGTGTCATGTGACAAAAGGTGCTCACATTGAACATTTATAAGGTTGTAAGCGTAGGCTTCCGCGGCCGTTGTCTTCTTCAATAAAATTCTTCAGGGTATCAGACCGCATCGTCATAATTTAAAATGCGCCAACGTTTCGGCCAGCGTTGCAGCTAGCCTTCATCAGGGCCTTACGTTAACGTAAGGCCCTGATGAAGGCTAGCTGCAACGCTGGCCGAAACGTTGGCGCATTTTAAATTATGACGATGCGGTCTGATACCCTGAAGAATTTTATTGAAGGATTTATAAGGTTCTCGGTAAAACTGTTTGAGTTTCTCTTTCATTTGACATATCATTTCTAACTGTAAGTTTAATATAATAAATATTATAAAGCATTAAAACCCCAATATTCATTTATAAACACCGTGTATAATATGCATAGCAAAACGGCACTATCCAAAGGCGGCACTGAGGCAATTGTGGTGCACCAAGGCCATAGACGACAGGGGTGAACGACAGCTGCGGAGATGTGTACGGGTGAGTAGACATGCAACTGTTAAGCAACTGGCCGCCCACATGAACTAATGGGCTTCCAGCGGTGTCTCCTCAATGACTGTCCAGCGAACGTTGCTGAGTACGGGCCGCCGCATGCACCTATACCGACTGCTGCTCGTCGGTTGCAGTGCCTGAAATTTGCACGGCAATACCTAAACTAAACGTCCACTGACTGGTGACAGGTGCCCTTTTATGCTCCATCTAACAAATGACCGTTGGCGTGTACAGCGTGAAACGTCTGAAAGCAAATACCCTGCAACAATCGTCGGAAGAGTCCAGGCCGGGGGAGAGAGCGTTGTGGTATGTGGAATGTTTTCGTGGCATTTGCTGGGTGATCTCATCGTTTTGGTAGGCGCAATCCATCTCCGCAAGTATACATCTATCCTTGGCCATCATGTCCACCCCTACAAGCAGTTTGTTTTTCCTCGACACAATGGCATCTACTAGCAGGATAATGAAGAGTGTCATACAGCTCGCAGTGTATGTGCGTGGTAAAAAAGCATCAGGCTGAGTTTACCGTACTCCCCTGGCCATCAAACTCACCGGATTTAAACCCAATTGGGAATCTATAGGCTCCACAGATCCTCAACCGAGAAACGTCGGACAGCTGGCCACACGGCACTGGAGTCGGCATGGTTACACATCCCTGACGGTACCTTCCAAAATCTCACTGTCTCACTTCTTGCATATGTCGCAGCGCTCCGTGCTGCAAAAGGTGGCTTTTGACAGATGGCCGCGTTAATGTTACTGGACAGCCTATGCTGTCATGTTCCTCATGCCGACGATATAACCTTTCCAAAGTCCAATAGGAGTATGTCCTTTGCCGATTCGAGATTTCGATCTTCACCTGAGAAGTTCCAGTAACGTTACACGCATCCAGTAGCTATCATGTGCTCACACATTCTTTGGCTGTAGAAATTGTTTTTTTGAAAATAAGTTAACACGCGAATCAAATTTTATTGAATGCATTGCGAAGACATGTAAATGCTAATTATCTGTTTGGCAGCAACTGTTAAAGGTGTTCGTGGTGTAATACCTTCCATTTTCGCCCGTGTACTAACTTGTATTAAGTGCAAATACGAAATTTCTGAGTCAGATGAAAGCATTACAGAATTGATGAATGTTCAGGACAAGTCTATCGGTGTGTTCAGTTAAAATTCAATAGCTCTGATCGGAAAGTGTCTTAGGCTATGGTTGAGCCGTTCTTCCAACCTTTGTGTTGTAGATGGTATTTTAGGAAGATAGCCAGAAGGTATTATGACGGTCTGATATAAAGAACTTAAAAAATTTCAATTAAACATTATGAAAAAGACACATTAGAAACATTCACTGTATTGATTATGCAATAAATACAAAAGGTGAATAAAATTTATTTGAGAGCGACTGTGTTTTCAATAGACAATGAAATAATAGTCTTCGTGATTATTGTCTATTTCTCCATAAATCGATGCTAACTAAATTTTATTTCTTCGTATTGACTGCGAGTGATGTAGATAACTAAAAAAAGGCTATCAAAGGTTAATAAACATTTTACAAGTAACGGCTTTTCATTAGGGGAAACAGTGGTAGGTGCGGTAACGGCCTCAACTCCATGGAAATGGACAATCTTCCTCAAGTGAGCAGGCGACATTAATACCGATCGCTTCGCTTGCTTCAGAGATGCTATAGAGAAAGAAACATTATCGCTTTCCGCGTCAGGAACGCTTCGACCATCAGCTCATACGACTCTTATTTACAACTTTGTTTGTCTCTCATAAATTGCGAAAATTCCCGGCTGCTGCTTACTGCGTGAGGAACAGAGTTGATCTACTGTTACAGCTACTGCCGCTAAAATCAATTGGCTGTCTAGCACTCATATAGTGCGCCGTTTTGAAAGTAACAATATTAATTCTTGTTCTTCTGCAGCAATCACCCAAGAACGTACACGTAGTAACTGCGTGTTCTTCATACCTAAAAAGTCTTTCGTCTATTAGTATTTTCTCTCAGTAGTCTTTACCGTGTAACATTACACTCACTTCTCTCGCTTAATAGTGGATCAGCAAATATCATAACTAGTTACTTTATCCTGTTGTAAAGTCTCTTAGAAAAACACGTATTATATGTGGTAAAAAAAGGAGAAAAGAATAATGGAACTGGATGATTGTAACTGCGTTGACAACGATTGTGTGAACTTTAGGTAATAAAGAGAGAGCATTATGTGTCATGTTTAGTTCTTGTATAGAATTAGGTACCGATTTTATTAAAGATAATATCTGTGTCGGCGAGTACTGAAACCGCCACAGCGATACTTATTAAATATCAAACAAAGATGAGAATATGTGACAAGTATAAATAATAGTCCCCCCTCCTCCCCATGAACCATGGACCTTGCCGTTGGTGGGGAGGCTTGCGTGTCTCAGCGATACAGATGACTGTACCGTAGGTGCAACCACAATGGATGGGTATCTGCTGAGAGGCCAGACAAACATGTGGTTCCTGAAGAGGGGTAGCAGCCTTTTCAGTAGTTGCAGGGGCAACAGTCTGGATGATTGACTTATCTGGCCTTGTAACGCTAACCAAAACGGCCTTGCTGCGCTGGTACTGCGAATGGCTGAAAGCAAGGGGAAACTACAGCCGTCGTTTTTCCCGAGGGCATGCAGCTTTACTGTATGGTTAAATGATGATGGCGTCCTCTTGGATAAAATATTCCGGAGGTAAAATAGTCCCCAATTCGGATCTCCGGGCGGGGACTACTTAGGAGGACGTCGTTATCTGGAGAAAGAAAACTGGCGTTCTACTATCGGAACGTGGAATGTCAGATCCCTTAATCGGGCAGGTAGGTTAGAAAATTTAAAAAGGGAAATGGATAGGTTAAAGTTAGATATAGTGGGAATTAGGCAAAAAGGAATATAAACGTCTCAAAAATGAGATCGACAGGAAGTGCAAAATGGCTAAGCAGGGATGGCTAGAGGACAAATGTAAGGTTGTAGAGGCTTATCTCACTAGGGATAGGATAGATACTGCCTACAGGAAAATTAAAGAGACCTTCAGAGAAAAGAGAACAACTTATATCAATATCAAGAGCTCAGATGGAAACCCAGGTCTAAGCAAAGAAGGGAAAGCAGAAAGGTGGAAGGAGTATATTGAAGGTCTGTACAAGGGCGATCTATTTGAGGACAATACTATGGAAATGGAAGAGCATGTAGATGAAGATGAAATGGGAGCATGATACTGCGTGAAGAGCTTGATAGAGCACTGAAGCACCTGAGTCGAAACAAGGCCCTGGGAGTAGACAACATTCCATTAGAACTACTGACGGCCTTCGGAGAGCCAGCCCTGACAAAACTCTACCATCTGGTGAGCAAGACGTATGAGACGGGCGAAATACCCTCAGACTTGAAGAAGAATATAATAATTCCAATCCCAAAGAAAGCAGGTGTTAACAGATGTGAAAATTGCCGAACTATCAGTTTAATAAGTCACGGCTGCAAAATACTAACACGAATTCTTTACAGACGAATAGAAAAACTTGTAGAAGCTGACCTCGGGGAAGATCAGTTTGGATTCCGTAGAAATGTTGGAACGCGTACGGCAATATTGACCTTACGACTTATCTTAGAAGAAAGATTAAGGAAAGGCAAACTTACGTTTCTAGCATTTGTAGACGTAGAGAAAGCTTTTGACAATGTTGACTGGAATACTCTCTTTCAAATTCTAAAGGTGGCATGGGTAAAATACAGGGAGCGAAAAGCTATTCACAATTTGTACAGAAACCAGATGGCAGTTATAAGAGCTGAGAGGCACGAAAGGGAAGGAGTGGTTGGGAAGGGAGTAAGACAGGGTTGTAGCCTCTCCCCGATGTTATTCAATCTGTATATTGAGCAAGCAGTAAAGGAAACAAAAGAAAAATTCGGAGTAGGTATTAAAATCCATGGAGAAGAAATAAAAACTTCGAGGTTCGCCGATGTCATTGTAATTCTGTCAGAGACAGCAAAGGACTTGGAAGAGCAGTTGAACGGAATGGACAGTGTCATGAAACGAGGATATAAGATGAACATCAACAAAAGCAAAACGAGGATAACGGAATGTAGTCGAATTAAGTCGGGTGATACTGAGCGAATTGGATTAGGAAATGAGACACTTAAAGTAGTAAAGGAGTTTTGCTATTTGGGGAGCAAAATATCTGATGATGGTCGAAGTTGAGAGGATATAAAATGTAGACTGACAATGGCAAGGAAATCGTTTCTGAAGAAGAGAAATTTGTTAACATCGAGTATAGATTTAAGTGTCAGGAAGTCGTTTTGAAAGTATTTGTATGGAGGGTAGCCATGTATGGAAGTGAAACATGGACGATAAATAGTTTGGACAAGAAGATAATAGAAGCTTTTGAAATGTGGTGCTACACAAGAATGCTGAAGATTAGATGGGTAGATCACGTAACTAATGAGGAGGTATTAAATAGAATTGGGGAGAAGAGGAGTGTGTGGCACAACTTGACAAGAAGAAGGGACCGGTTGGTAGGACATGTTCTGAGGCATCAGGGGATCACAAATTTAGCGTTGGAGGGCAGCGTGGAGGGTAAAAATCGTAGAGGGAGACCAAGAGATGAATACACTAAGCAGATTCAGAAGGATGTAGGTTGCAGTAAGTACTGGGAGATGAAGAAACTTGCACAGGATAGAGTAGCATTGAGAGCTGCATCAAACCAGTTTCAGGACTGAAGACCACAACAACAGCAACAACAACAATAAATAGTAGTGACCGAGCATTAATTTCTCTGTCGTCTTCTTGGAGTTACGTGAGTAGGAAGAGCCTGTGACGTTATATTGTACGCTTGCGTAGCATTCTTTTGTCAAGATTGAGAGACACACGCCATTAGGTACTCATTGTAAAGGTGTGTAATAATTTAATCTGTCTAAATGTTTTGAATAGAGTTACTTAGTGAAAACTTGCATTATGATTTGTAATAAGCTTGCCTGGTATTTTATCCCATCCTTTTAAGACGTTTTCAGCTATTTAAATATTATTCGTAGTGCAGAGCTGCGCTACGAACGAACGAGCCGCTGCCGCGGCGCATTCAAACTCCATTAAATCAAACCAATCACACCACAAAGAAGCGGACAGGTAATAGTGAACTAAAATTATTTCCTTCAGCTTTCGGAATTGCAGGGTAGGGCAGCAGATTTTATGATTTGTTTTACAGGTTGGGCGCGGGCTGCTGATAATATATTATTAACAGTGCAAAAACATAGTTTACCTTCATAACATAAAAGAAATCTTGCTTTGCGTAGTTCTGGTCTGGCAAACATTATAGTAAAAACATCTTTTTCTATGACAATAGTCTCATCTTCTCGTGTTAGTCGTGGTGTTTTACTGTTAACAAAAATCCACTGCAAAATTTTGATGTTGAACAATCATTACGTACTGTAACAATAATATTGATACCGAAATAATTAGACCTAGCAAGGTGGCGCAGTGGTTAGACACTGGACTCGCATTCGGAAGGACGACGGTTCAATCCCGCGTCCGGCCATCCTGATTTAGGTTTTCCGTGATTTCCCTAAATCGCTCCAGGCAAACGCCGGGATGGTTCCTTTCAAAGGGCACGGCCGACTTCCTTCCCCGTCCTTCACTAATCCGATGTGACCGATGACCTCGCTGTCTGGTCTCCTTCCCCAAAACAACCCAACGAAATAATTTTCATTAACCTTTTCATTAACTGTAAAGTATGGAAGATATGTTGGACTTTATGGCGAGTTACAGTAACGAAAAAATGTTCCTTTAATAGAAAGCCAGATCCAGAATAATAAGAACATAATATATTTTGTTTTGTTGAAAATTAATGATCCAAAGAAAGTCACAGCACAGCATCCCTAAAAGGTATTCCGGGGCTCTTTTCGTAGCAACATAATATATTTTGTTTTGTTGAAAATTAATGATCCAAAGAAAGTCACAGCACAGCATCCCTAAAAGGTATTCCGGGGCTCTTTTCGTAGCAACATATTTTATCTCATATATTAGTTGTTACGCGAACAATAATAAAACAAAGAAGAGAGCCAGCGAAACTGTATACCAACTTTGTCCCCCCTGTTTGCAACATTATATCATAGACTTTTACTTCATGTTACTGGGAATTAAGTGTCCAGGGCTACATTCAGGGCAAATAAAAAGTGAAATAGAGTGTTCCATATTCTCCATTAGACACTTCTAGAAGATGTGCAGTAGGCACTGTGGATGAAATTTCACGGTGGGACATATGTCAGGAAACTATTCCTTTCCATGTTATGAAGAAATCAGTCTACTCATATTTCGAACTTCACTCTAATATTAGTATTGATGTACACGTATCTCATTTATTCTTTGTAACCACCTAAATAATATTTACTCTCATAGCTCATTGAAATTTAGGTATCGGACTGACTATTACCAGGGCTAACATCCGCCGACTGCATATCTTTCATGCAATGACCATGTGCCCTAGGGAACGATGTCACTGTTAAATTTTCACTCAATATACGTTAGCGTGGGTAAAATATGAAATAAGAAAAGATCGAGAGTTAAATTTCGATATCTTTTTTAGGGTTCCATGCCTCAATCTGTAGAGCCGGAATTCTTACAGGATCCCTTTGTTGTCCATCTGTCTGTCTGTCATACTGCTAAAAACCTTTTTCTCAGGAACGGGTAGACATATCGAGTTGAAATTTGTCACATACTAAAGCCCGTGGTCCCATGGTAGCGCAAAACATTGAAGCTTCTAAGTCAATGCAGTCAAAAGATACGGCCATTTATATCATATTTTGGCACTCGCAAACTCACTCATCGTAATGTATAGGGTACTTCCCCGTTGACCTGCAATCATGATATTTTGCAAGAAGCAAGGTTTCAGAGTACAAGTAAAAGGAAAAATCCAAAACTTGTTAATCCGTAATTACATCACACGGAAAGAATTCTTTCATCAGTTTTTATCTGGCGTCAAAATCAAAATTAAAACAACCAGCAGTTCTGCATTCAGGCTGACTGGGTCGCGAAGTGTCAAACATCAGGCAAGGAATGCTAATGCCCCTGGATATCTGATGAAGGATAAATTACGGAACACGTCATATGAGCAATAAAGCCATCGCTTGCCTGGTGATCCAGAAAATCTTTGAATCCCTGTGACCGATATCTTGGACTGGGTGTTGTGTGATGTCCTTAGATTAGTTAGGTTTAAGTAGTTCTAAGTTCTAGGGGACTGATGACCATAGATGTTAAGTCCCATAGTGCTCAGAGCCATTTGAACCATTTGAACCGATATCTTGCCAGTATCAATGTCGATAACAGGCAAAAATGGAGGAAATTCTCAGTTCCCGGAATGGATGAGCTGTCTACATACATAATTAATTTTGTAGGGAACCCTCGGTGCGCGAGTTCTGCTCGCACCTGGTCAGTTTTTTAATTTACGTTCAGAACACAAATTAATATTTCCTATTGGGTCAAAGTCACACATATTCGCCTTAGAAATCAGACTCCTGTTTTACGTGGACAAGTCCGTTACCAGAGATATCGGTTTATTAGATTTCTCAAATTAACTAGCGTTGCCAGAACAACTCCTTCGCAGTCGCAATACTTTGTATCAGATGTCCTACGCTTACTGAACAATCTGTTTATTGCCGTTCTGTTTACGTATCTTGGAAATATCTTAACTAAATATGACAAAATTTAATCTATCCTTATTAATTCGCGATGCTTCAGATTATTGATATCCTTTATGTCATTGTAATATAAGGCTAACATTTACAGAATACTCACAAGGATCTACGCATGTGTCCTGTATACCGACCATACCCTAACGAATCCACGTTACAGACTCTTCCTCCTATGCGATCACACACCTCACTCTCCAAACACAAGGTCAACAAATGAAATACGGTTGGGCAGTTAGCATACTGCACTGTTAATAACTAATGCTGTGACGACAATGAGGAAGAGATTCAGGCTCAGGAACAGTTGTGTAATGTGTGGGCTAAGCATTTACACGATGTATTTATGGAGTGCCTTTGTGTCTACAGAAATAATGAAATGTCAGTTGCTGTTCTGCCATAGTGAATGTTGGAAATGACCAAGCAGTTCTCTAACTTAACTCTGAGAAAATTTTTAACGTGAAGATAAAGATCTAATAATGCACTATTTTTATTTTGTCGCATCACAAGTTTAAAAAACTTCAAATGATAGACTATTTGAATTAGCTAAACTAACTGCCGCACACATTTTTGTACTTTCTGTCATACCACTACCCTTTGGAGGAGACTGGTTTCAGCCATATAAATGGTCATTAACTAGAGAACTTAACAGCGGTGCAAATTGAGACCTACTAGAAACACAAGTGAGTTCACGTACCGCACCTTCCGTTCAGAATATCTAGGACCTGGTGTGAGAAATAACTCAACTATTGCCATCATCAATCTTGGGATCTTACTAGGTACTTAAAGTTCGAATGTTGTCAAACAAATACTGCGAGAGGTGCTTCAATTTTGTCACTAATCTAAATTCTTACACAACATAAATTACACAAATATTGTCCATTTCTACCATAAGGCGGCGACAAATGCCACTTCCTTGCTTTGCGATAGTTACCTTCCTTTGACGTGTTCTCTGATGACAGGCAGTGCAGATGGATAAATGTTACCGTCCTTGCGCAAATATCAGTTACTTCTAGATGAATGCATAGAGTCAGAGAGGGTCTTAATAACACGTCACACTGGACAAATTGTATCTAAGGATCTGGGAAAATTCTGGTTGACAGTCTGTTTCAAGTTACATTTATGAAGGCAACAGCAAACCCCCGCGAGAAATCATGCCCAGCCACCCGGTCGATGTGTCCTCAGTCATTGCCAGCAACTCTCCAGTAGATGCGGCCACGTGTCTGTCGTACAGCCTGTACCGGCATGCTGCATGTTCAGCAAGATATTTAAAAACATCCAAGCTACAGTCAGAAGCCGATGATACCCATGGGGCATAGAAATCTGCTGCAGTGACTTCTAGGTCTTCGATCTCCTTCTCTCCTTCAACCACAGCAAATTTCTCAGTCATATCTGGCAGGACGCTGTCAAACAACTTTGCATTTGATAGAAGAATGTCATGGGCGTTAGTTCCCAAACGTCTTACACGATTCTTTACATCGACTAGCGGTGGATGACCATAAAAATGGCCAAGGCCTCTTACAGCAGAGAAGAATTCTCCGGATCGGAGCGTGGAATGTCAGATCCCTTAATCGGGCAGGTAGGTTAGAAAATTTAAAAAGGGAAATGGATAGGCTAAAGTTAGATGTAGTGGGAATTAGTGAAGTTCGGTGGCAGTAGGAACAAGACTTCTGATCAGGTGAATACAGGGTTCTAAATACAAAATGAAATAGGCGTAATGCAGGAGTAGGTTTAATAATGAATAAAAAAATAGGAGTGCGGGTAAGCTACTACAAACAGCATAGTGAACTCCTTATTGTGGCCAAGATAGAAAAAAATGGCTCTGAGCACTATGGGACTTAACATCTATGGTCATCAGTCCCCTAGAACTTAGAACTACTTGAACCTAACTAATCTAAGGACATCACACACATCCATGCCCGAGGCAGGATTCGAACCTGCGACCGTAGCAGTCGCACGGCTCCGGACTGAGCGCCTAGAACCGCTAGACCACCGCGGCCGGCAAGATAGACACGAAGCCCACGCTAACCACACTAGTACAAGTTTATATGCCAACTAGCTCCGCAGATGACGAAGAGACTGATGAAATGTATGATGTGATATAAGAAATTATTCAGATAGTGAAGGGAGACGAAAATTTAATAGACATGGGTGACTCGAATTCGATAGTAGGAAAAGGAAGAGAAGGAAACGTAGTAGGTGAATATGGAACGGGGGTAAGAAATGAAAGAGGAAGCCGCATGGTAGAATTTTGCACAGAGCATAACTTAATCATAGCTAACACTTGGTTCAAGAATCATAAAAGAAGGTTGTATACATGGAAGAATCCTGGAGATACTAGAAGATATCAGATAGATTATATAACGGTAAGACAGAGATTTAGGAACCAGGTTTTAAACTGTAAGACATTTCCAGGGGCAGATGTGGACTCTGACCACAATCTATTGGTTATGAACAGTAGATTAAAACTGAAGAAACTGCAAAAAGGTGGGAATTTAAGGAGATGGGACCTGGATAATCTGACTAAACCAGAGGTTGTACAGAGTTTCATGCAGAGCATAAGGGAACAATTGACAGGAATGAGGGAAAGAAACACAGTAGAAGAAGATTGGGTAGCTCTGAGGGATGAAGTAGTGAAGGCAGCAGAGGATCAAGTAGGTAAAAAGACGAGGGCTAATGGAAATCCTTGGGTAACAGAAGAAATATTGAACTTATTTGACGAAAGGAGAAAATATAAAAATGCAGTAAATGAAGCAGGCAAAAAGGAATACAAACGTCTCAAAAATGAGATTGACAGGAAGTGCAAAATGGCTAAGCAGGGATGGCTAGAGGACAAATGTAAGGATGTAGAGGCTTATCTCACTAGGGATAGGATAGATACTGCCTACAGGAAAATTAAAGAGACCTTCAGAGAAAAGAGAACAACTTATATCAATATCAAGAGATCAGACGGAAACCCAGGTCTAAGCAAAGAAGGGAAAGCAGAAAGGTGGAAGGAGTATATTGAAGGTCTGTACAAGGGCGATCTATTTGAGGACAATATTATGGAAATGGAAGAGCATGTAGATGAAGATGAAATGGGAGTATGATACTGCGTGAAGAGCTTGATAGAGCACTTAAGCACCTGAGTCGAAACAAGGCCCTGGGAGTAGACTACATTCCATTAGAACTACTGACGGCCTTCGGAGAGCCAGCCCTGACAAAACTCTACCATCTGGTGAGCAAGACGTATGAGACAGGCGAAATACCCTCAGACTTGAAGAAGAATATAATAATTCCAATCCCAAAGAAAGCAGGTGTTAACAGATGTGAAAATTGCCGAACTATCAGTTTAATACGTCACGGCTGCAAAATACTAACACAAATTCTTTACAGACGAATAGAAAAACTTGTAGAAGCTGACATCGGGGAAGATCAGTTTGGATTCCGTAGAGATGTTGGAACGCGTACGGCAATATTGACCTTACGACTTATCTTAGAAGAAAGATTAAGGAAAGGCAAACCTACGTTTCTAGCATTTGTAGACTTAGAGGAAGCTTTTGACAATGTTGACTGGAATACTCTCTTTCAAATTCTAAAGGTGGCATGGGTAAAATACAGGGAGCGAAATGCTATTTACAATTTGTACAGAAACCAGATGGCAGTTATAAGAGTCGAGGGACATGAAAGGGAAGCAGTGGTTGGGAAGGGAGTAAGACAGGGTTGTAGCCTCTTCCCGACGTTATTCAATCTGTATATTGAGCAAGCAGTAAAGGAAACAAAAGAAAAATTCGGAGTAGGTATTAAAATCCATGGAGAAGAAATAAAAACTTTGAGGTTCGCCGATGACATTGTAATTCTGTCAGAGACAGCAAAGGACTTGGAAGAGCAGTTGAACGGAATGGACAGTGTCTTGAAAGGAGGATATAAGATGAACATCAACAAAAACAAAACGAGGATAATGGAATGTAGCCGAATTAAATCGGGTGATGCTGAGGGAATTAGATTAGGAAATGAGCCACGTGAAGTAGTAAATGAGCTTTGCTATTTGGGGAGCAAGATAACTGATGATGGTCGAAGTTGAGAGGATATAAAATGTAGACTGGCAATGTAAAGGAAAGCGTTTCTGAAGAAGAGAAATTTTGTTAACATTGAGTATAGATTTAAGTGTCAGGAAGTCGTTTCTGAAAGTATTTGTATGGAGTGTAGCCATGTATGGAAGTGAAACGTGGACGATAAATAGTTAGATAAGAAGAGAATAAAAGCTTTCGAAATGTGGTGCTACAGAAGAATGCTGGTGATTAATGAGGAGGTATTGAATAGAATTGGGGAGAAGAGAAATTTGTGGCACAACCTGACTAGGAGAAGGGACCGGTTGGTAGGACATGTTCTGAGGCATCAAGCGATCACCAGTTCAGTATTGGAAGGCAACGTGGAGGGTAAAAATCGTAGAGGGAGACCAAGGGATGAGTACACTAACAGATTCAGAAGGATGTAGGTTGCAGTAGGTACTGGGAGATGAAGCAGCTTGCACAATATTGAGTAGCATGGAGAGCTGCATCAAACCAGTCTCTCGACCGAAGACCACAACAACAACAACAACAACTTTGTTACAGAGACTGCGGTCTAATACGCGCTGTATCATGCAGCCACAGTTTCAGCATGCATGTTTTTCTCCTAGAGGGTGGTACTATTCCTCATATGTCATGCCCTAGAGCCCTCTCCTGCCATAGTAGTTGGTAATGTTGTGTCCAATTCACTTCTCTCGTTGATTCATCTTGTAGTGGATGTGATAAAGCGTTGTGCGCAATGGTTCCGTTTGCGAAACCAGAGCTTGCCTGCATGGTGTTTACCTACGGAAAGGCAAATGGCAAAGGGCGGCGGGCAGCGAGGTTGTATCAGTAGACCTATCACCGCCGAAAACAACCACAGCATTCAATTTTTGGAACAGTGTTTCGTCGTTCGTGTGAAACAGGGTCGTTTCAAGAAATAGGAAATCATGAAGGACGTATCGGAAATGTCGGACACCAGAGTTGGAGGAAAATGTGATTAACACTGTGGAAGGCGACCGTTGTGTCAGTACCAGGCAGCTGGCCCGTCGGTACAGGGTGAGCCAGACGACCATGTGGAACATCCTGCACGACAATTGTTACTACCCTTATCACTTACAGCGTGTGCAGGGCTTACTAGCGACAGACTTTGCACATCGGAGCAATCCCGGGATTTGTGTCATCCATGCTGATCACAGATCGAGGCCTCTTTTACGCGGAGTGGTATCTTCAACTTTCATAACAGTGATCTGTGGGATAGTATGCAGTATGGTGACAGTGAATCATCAGCATCGGTGCAGCCAGAATGTGTGAGCCGTGATAATTGGCGTACGTATTTTGGGACCAGTCTTCCTTCCCACGTCACCTAACAGGCTGGAAGTATCAGCGTTCATTGCAGGTGACTTTGGCTACCCTGCTGGAAGAAGTGCCGTTGATGATTCGAAGTGTTATGTGCCTGCCACATGGTGGTGCTTCAGCTCACTTCGCCGTTAGCGTCAGAACGCATCTCAATCGTGTCCTCCCTGGGAGAAGGATCGGATGAACGGGTCCAGTTGCACGTTCCCCGGGTCTCAACCCATGCCATTTATTGTTATTGGGCCATCTCAAAAACATAGTGCATGCAGAGCCGATTCCAGATATGGAGACACTGGAGCAGCGTATTCATGGTGCCTTTGACATTGTTCGGATGCAGCCTGGCCGATGTGAACGTGTTAGACAAAAACATTCTACGCATGCGTCGAGGCACATGGAAACCATTTTCAACCATATTGTAACTGTGGCGGCATGGTGCAGCGTATAATGGACTGCAGTCTCTGGAATAACGTATGAATGAATAAATAGTCTCTTGCATGGAAACCGTGCTTTTCCGGACGTAAGTTCATTACACCGTTTTTGTTCCGTATCCTCCCATCGATCAATCCCTAGCGTTTGTACACAGTGGAAAAGAATCACCATGTACACCGAGCTAACTTTTGATTCACTCTTGCCGGTCGTTGTGGCCGAGCGGTTCTAGGCGCTTCATTCAGGAAGCACGCGGCTGCTACGGTCGCAGTTTCGAATCCTGCCTTGGGCAAGGACGTATGTGATGTCCTTAGGGTTAGTTAGGTTTAAGTAGTTCTAAGTCTAGGGGACTGATGACCTCAGATGTTAAGTCTCATAGTGCTTAGAGCCATTTGAACCATTTTGCATTTTGACTCACTCTTTTATTTGAAAGCTTCCTTCAGACACCCACATCATGGCCAGCCCCACCGTTTGATTCAGATTCTCATCTCACCACTGCATATTTATATACACAAATTTAGCAGTTAAGTCGGTTCTACTCTCTAGAAGTGTGTAATCGGTTTTTTAGAACGTTATACCGCAGTGGACTTAACAAAAACTGTAGGATTTAGAGCGTTGGCCAAGATGGTGGGAGGAGGGGGTAAGCGACAGGTGAAATTTGATCTCAGTTACACTGTCGGGAAAAAAATTAACACACGTGGAAAGACGACGTCGATTTTGATCCGAACACGGCATATTCCACCTGTGGGATAGTAGATGTACTGTTAATGGTTTCAGCGTCGTACGCCAACAGATAGTGTACTCGCATAGCTACTAGAGCGCCATCTGTGTCTGCTCTTTAATAGGGAATTCTCACAGCAAGAAGGCTCAGTATGGTGCGAACGTTTGAAGAAAGCAGGCAACCATGCCACAGAGATATATTTGTGCTTCCTACAGCCAACAGACTGAGTTTGGAAGGGGTCAAATTGTGGCTTTCCAAGTGGCGAGATGGTCATTTCGGACAAGGTCGACGCGCTGTATCAGTTGTGCAACTATGCTGGTATCAGCGGTCACATGAACGTGCTCACACCCACAGACCACGTTCTGGAGGTTCACACGGCACATAT
The DNA here is from genome assembly GCF_021461395.2 of Schistocerca americana. NCBI lineage: Eukaryota > Metazoa > Arthropoda > Insecta > Orthoptera > Acrididae > Schistocerca > Schistocerca americana. Next base: position 955,149,790 of record NC_060119.1, on the reverse strand, counting down.
GCCATCCAATATTGCAAGGGAAGCAGTGGCAGATCGTACAGCTACCACAGCACAGATAAGAGGGCTTGTGAATCCTGGAGTGTCAAAACGAACTTTGCGAATTATTAGCAGTGGGAGTACGGGCACACGCACCTCTAGCACTTCTTCCACTCACGCCACAGCATCGACGTGCACGGTTCGACTGGTGCCGTCAGAGGATCACTTCGAAGATGGAATGGCGCGCCGTGATCTTCAGCCATGAAAGCGAATACTGCAAGTGATGGTCGTTTGCGCGTACGACGTAGATATGGTGAGCGCCGTCTCATAGACTGCATTCGTCGTAGACACACTGGCCCCACCCCAGTCCCTGTGGTCTGGGTTGCGTGCGATTAGCTACAACTCTCGTTCGTGTTTAGTATTTCTGGATGGAACGCTAATCAGCACTCGGCACGTGCAGAATGTTGTTACACCCGTTATTTTGCCATTCTTCTAACAGGAAGACGATGTGTTGCTCCAACAGTATAATGCTCGCCCAGAGAGTGCCCTGAAACTCTACGCGCTCTTCAATACGTGCAGCAACTTCCTTGGTCAGCACATCTCCAATCGAGCATATGTGAGATATGACGAGTTGTGTGACTCGTCAACCAACAACTCTTACGAAACTACGTGAACCGTTCGAGCAAGCGTGGAAAAATGTATCCCAGGACAGTATTCGCCATCTGCACTATCGACTGGATCTCAGATTCAGCGCCTTGTTGCCGCCCTTGTAGGCTACATCAATAGTCTGGGTGTTTCAGCATATGCGATACCTGGTACCTCAGAGCCGCTTGTGCTATTGATCTATAAATGTAATCGACGGCCGGAGTGGCCGAGCGGTTCTAGGCGCTACAGTCTGAAACCGCGCGACCGCTACAGTCGCAGGTTCGAATCCTGCCTCGGGCATGGATGTATGTGATGTCCTTAGGTTAGTTAGGTTTAAGTAATTCTAAGTTCTAGGGGACTGATGACCTCAGAAGTTAAGTCCCATAGTGCTCAGAGCCATTTGAACCATTTTTTATAAACGCAATCGTTTCATGCACTCCACATGGACTGTTGCAACAATAAATCTTGAGTGAACTGGAAACTTCTAAAATGGTGCACTTTTTTTCTGGCTTGCAGTATAAAGTAATGAGACTGATTTTCTTTGCAAGATGTGACAACCCTGCAGGCTTGCGTAGGCACAGTGCCTTTGACCTTGGTCTATAAGCTGCTTCTAGTCCAAGCGGCACATCGATGCAACTGCTCAGTCATGAGTTGTGCTGTAATAAGTTAACACGTGTTTGTGTCTCTCGTCATGGAAATGGAACCACATAATATTGCGCAACGGCATGCCATTTCTTTTTGAATTAAATTGGGTGAAAACGCGACGACAACTTACGGTAAGCTTCAGAAGGCTTTTGGAGAGGAGGTTATGTCAAGAGCTCAAGTTTTTCGTTGGCATAAAATGTTTAGTGAAGGCAGAACGAATGTTGAAGATGAAGACCGCAGTGGACGACCATTAACCTCACAGACGGTTGTCAACTTGGCCAAGGTGCGTGAAATCGTACGACCTGATCGAAGATTACCCGTGAAAATGATTGCAGAAGAACTGAACATCAGTCAAGAAACGGTTTGTCTAATAATAACTGAAGATCCTGCATCATGATAATGCGCCATCCCATACTGCTCTGTCAGTACAGCAATTTTTAACCTCAATACAAATTTCAATACTACCACAGCCGCCTTATTCACCAGATATCACTCTGTGAGACTTTTTTCTATTTCCAAGAGTCAAAACGGCGGTCAACGGACACGTTTTTCAAACAACACGAGATGTCCAAAAAACTGTGACGAGGGTCTTCAACTCGTCCAAATTTCGTGGTTTGTGGTTATAGACACAGTTCTTAAGGTATCGCCAAAGAAAAAAGCCACATACTGACAAGTCGGGACACCAGGGAGCCCAAGGAACATTGCCAAAACGTGTGATAATCCGGCCAGAAAACATGCGTCTAAGAACTGTCATTGAAATGTTTGCGGTGTGCGATGTTGCCCCATCCTCCTGGAACCAAACGTGTTTTAAAGGGATTCGTTGTCTTCTTAGTCCTGGTATCAAGAATGTTTCAAGCACATGAATGTAACGAACCGAATTAACAGTAACCCTGGCTCTTCAAAACAATAAGGTCCAATAATGTCAACAGAGCCAAGAGCACACCAGACTGTTACTTTTTTTGAGTGTAGAGGATGCTGGTGGATAAGGTGTGGGTGCTCTGGAGCCCAGTAACGTATGTTGTGCTTATTCACGGTCCTGTTTAAATGAAAATGAGCTTCATCGCTCATCAATAAAATTTCATTTTCATTCGATCCCAAAATCACTTGCATTCTGTAAGCGAAGTCTTCTTGTACAGCAAAATCAGTTTCCTTAAGTTGTTGGACAATGAGCATTTTGTAGGGATGGAATTTTAATTCTTTATGCAAAACTCGTCTAACCGATTCACGATTGATTCGTAACTCACTAGCATGACGTCTAGTTGACCGTCCTGGGCTTCTGACTGCCGCTTGCTTTACCCTTTCAACATTTTCTGGTGTCGTTACTCTGCGTCTCGGGCCAGGATGTTTCTTATCCAGTATGTTTCCAGTTGATCTGAAGTTTTCCACCCATCTGAGGATTGTGGTACAGGTCGGAACAGCTCCATGTCGACCGACATTAAACCGCGCACGAAACAATCGCTGTGTAGCAATAATAGACTCACCACTTTTCACGAAACTGTCACCTGACAAACACTCGACGTTGCAAGTCCCACCGCTCCATAGTGACTGAGTAAATGAAATGGCGTCTTGTGTGGATCAGAATTATCCCCACCACGACCACCTCTCACCACCGCGCCCTCTGTACTACGCAGTTCAAAACGGTTCGTCTCCCGTGTGTCACCCTGTACTATCTGGGCACGGTTGGATCACTGTCGTTTTGGACCAAGACCAAGTCTTGGGTGTCTTTACGTTGCTCTGTCCATACCACGCTTTTTCAAATGAGCTTGCACCAAGTTTACAATTGAAAACAAGTCTTCTGCACTTTTTTCACCTTAAATGACTTCATCATGGATGCCAATACTCTTTGTGTAGTGGTTCTAAATCAGTAACCTAAAGGTGTAAATTTTTATAGTGAGCCTGTCTTTATCCATTCTATGTAAATAACGATATAGTGATACTTTTCAGACAGTAACGGTTATTTTCTTGTGTATTTTGATGGAGTTCTTGGAAGTTCCTTTCCACACAACTTGAGTTCCTACCCAGACAAATTGCATTATTGATTTCTGGTAACAAAATTATTCTAGGAATAGTCTGCTTCGTTTATAGATGTTTTTCTTTGAGGTCTGTCATTGTTCCAGAGTTATAGAATGTTTTTTGCCACCTGTGTTACAATGTCTTCGTTTCGCTCCTTTTGCTTTTTTTGGTTTGTTTGTCTGTTGCAGCTATCCCAAATGGTCTTGTACGAGTTACACAGAACTCAACTATTGAAAAATCCGCAAAAATGAGTTATATAAGTATTCGTGTATTAAATCAGATAATCCATTGCAGTACATGGATTTTTTGAAAACTTGCTATTTCTCTCATTAATCTTGCACATAAAACTGTGATTTTTTTAAAAAAAATCAGACTACAACAAACGATTTTTGCCTTTTGCCAAATGTGAACATCTACCGCTTGTGGCAGACATTTATTGTTCGTTTTCAACAAAGTAGCTGGCGAATGTGGGCTGATTCCCCTTATTCCGCCTCAGTTACACAATGTCGGCGATTACTGCGCAAACACTTTCTCCACGTACGCGTACACCATTATTACCCTATCGCGTAAACATAAGCATTGAGGTTACCCTAGTATGGTAAGAGACGTTCCTGGGGAGGGAGAGGGGGGGGGGGGGGTCCGGCGTGGGGCGGCAAATGGGGTGAGTGGACCGCTGTAGCCAGTTGTGGGGTTGTGTACCACTGAGGGCTATGGCGAGGACGAAGCCTCTCCGTCGTTTCTAGGTCCCTAGTTACATACAATACAGTACAATACAATGGTTGATATTTAGCTGAATTTCTCATAGCAGTGCGACCAAGTCCCTACCACGGTGTAGGGGCGAAATGAAGCAGCTGTTCCCGAACTGAAGCCGCCACATGCAGGGACGAATAAGAATGCTGGTGTAGTGATTTGAAGAGTATGAGAGACAATGAAAAGAAAGCGAAGAAGAAAATAAAATGATGCATACTTCACAAGTCCTACTGAGCAACCAAGTTATCTTAAACGGATGCAGTTTCTTTATGTACAAGGCTTACATCAAAAGATGGGATATCGTAGATATCTATTTAAGAATGTAGGGTTCACCGGCCACATCCCGCAAGAGGAAGAGTTTCCTTGCGAAAACTTCTTATGACGTGGGATGAGGAGGACCCTTAGCAGAAAAAGCTGTTGTCGGCGGCACATAGACACGACTTTTGCAATGGACACCAGACGTTGCTTTAGCGCAGGTGAAAGGAAAGCCCCTTGTCTGTTAAAACTGTGGGACCACTAAATACGCAGTTCCTACACAAAACACTTTGTTTAAGAACATAAGGAGGACGGATGTTGATTGACATGGAACTCTTCCTAGAGTGACTGAGAGCACGGCAATGCTGACAGAAAGTTCCCTTATTGACTGAAGAAAGAGACAGAGAGAGAGAGCGAGGAACGACTTTTTTCACGAGGAAACTCTTAGGAAAATTTTCGCTGGTTAACCAAGTCAAACAGTCCAGAGAAGGGGACCTGCGCTCTTGGAGGCCCCATTTTAGAGGTCAGAGCTCGCAAGAAAAGTAATATAGCCAGTCAGGGCTAGCTTGTAACTAAAAACGTGGTAAAGATAGGGTTCCTTGACAGATGACGTCGCACAGTACACAGAATTTATCTTCAGAACGTCTCCTTATGACGCCAACTCAGAAGGAAGGACGCTGGCACTACCGCAGATTGAGGTCACAGCATTTCTGCCGCCAAAAGCCAGAATATGGCGAGACCGAGCCACTTCTGCATGACATATAGGGAAGGTTAAATCAGTTACATCTTAGAGCTTCACAATAGCGATTTATGTTACAAGTCATGAAACGTTTGCTTGCAAATTCCACACCAGGTGCAAGGTGCTATCTTCCATAATTATACGTGTTTCCTTCGGCACCTCTATCCTTTAGTAACACATTTCACGGTGATTACGCTATAGCAGTTCTCCGCTCGACTCCCATGTCAGTGTAACAGGGTTGTGTTCGCCCAGATTACCTTACCGAGATGTTGCCACATAGTACCATTATGAAATATTATTGAGAATTAAAGGTTTTTGTCATAATTGTGAATTTCCGAGAAGTTAAAAAAAACGAATGAATATAAGTCCGTTCACTTACATTTTGCTTTCGGTTCCTGTTATTCAATGGAACGTACTTTGCGTCTGCCTTTTGCGCTTATTTTTCAGTCTTTAATTTATTTTTGTATGACACAGTTTTATCTATCTTCCTTTCCTTCAACTGTATTGGACTTGAATAGCTGCAATCTCCAGTCTAGGTTGAATTACTTCTTTCGTATTCCTTACGAACGTTATTTGCCTGTGTTATGTCATTGTCTATTTATTTATTATTTATTTACACTTAAATGTTCCTTAGGACCAAACTGAGGAGCAAATCTCCAAGGTCATGGAACGTGTCAGTACATGAAATTACAACATAAAGGTAGTAACAGCTAAAAATAAATGTTTATGAACCAGAAAAAAGTCAATCGATAAGTTTAAGCAAACGCAGTCAACAATACAACGAGAATCAACTTCATTTTTCAAGGAACTCCTCGACAGAATAGAAGGAGGAAACGATTCAGTTTCGATTTGAAAGCGCGTGGATTAGAGCTAAGATTTTTTAATTCGAATGATAGCGTATTGAAAATGGTTGCAGCAGTATACTGCACACCTTTCTGCACAAGAGTTAATGAAGTCCGATCCAGATGCAGGTTTGATTTCTGCCGAGTATTAACTGAGTGCAAGCTGCTTACTTTTGGGAATAAGGGTAACATTGTTAACAAGAAATGTCAGTTGAGAGGCCAATGTCAAAATACCCAGACTCGTGAACAGGGATTCACAAGAGTTTCGTGGACTTGCACCACTTATTGCCCGAACCGCCCGTTTCTGAGCCAAAAATATCCTTTTAGAATGGGAAAAGTTACCCCAAAACATAATACCATACGACACAAGCGAGTGAAAATAAGCAAAGTAGACTAATTTTCGTGTCGAATGATCACTCACTTCAGTTACCGTTCGAATAGTAAAAATGGTAACATTAAGTCTTTGAACAAGATCCTGAACGTGGGCTTTCCACGACAGCTTACTATCTATCAGAACGCCTAGAAATTTGAACTGTTCGGTTTCAGTAATCATATGCCCATTCTGTGAAATTAAAACTTCAGGTTTTGTTGAATTGTGTGTGAAAAACTGTAAAAACTGAGTCTTACTGTGACTTAGCGCTAGTTTATTTTCTACAAGCCATGAACTTAGGTCATGAACTGCACTATTTGAAACCGAGCCAATGTTGCACACAACATCCTTTACTACCAGAGGGCATATCATTTATATAAATAGGGAACAGGAGTGGCCTCAACACTGATCCCTGGGGCACCCCCCCCCCCCCCCCCCCTACTCGACCACTTGACTGTGCCCCACTCAAACCCCACATCACAGCCATTCTCAGCATTGCGAATAATGACCTTTTGCTGTCTGTTGCTAAAGTAAGAGGTGAACCGATTGTGAGCTACTCCCTGTATTCTGTAATGGTCCAACATCTGGAGCAATATTTTGTGATCAACACAATCAAATGCCCTAGTTAAATCAAAAAAATATGCCTAGCGTTCTAAACCTTTTATTTAACCCATCCAGTACCCCACAGAGGAAAGAGAGTATAGCATTTTCAGTTGTTAAACGACTTCTAAATCCGAACAGTACATTTGAGAGCAAATCGTGTGATATAAAATGATCAATTATCCTTACATACACAGCCTTTTCAATAACTTGAGCAAACACTGATGGCATAGAAATAGGTCTAAAATTATTTACATTATCCCTTTCTACCTTTTTATAAAGTGGCTTTACTACTGAGTACTTTAACCGTTCAGGAAACTGACCACCCCTAAAGGAAAAATTACAAATATTGTTAAATACAGGGCTAACATCTGCATCACAGTACTTTAATATACTGCTAGGCACTCCATCATAACCTTGAGTGTCCTTAAGCTTCAGTGATTTAATTATTGACTCAATCTCCACCTTGTCTGTATCACAGAGAAGTATTTCAGACATCAATCTTGAAAAGGCATATGCCAAGAAAGTTATATGATTCCCTGAAGAAATTAAATTTTTATTTAATTCACCAGCAATGCTCAGAAAATGATTGTTCAATACTGTACATATATCTGATTTATCAGTATCAGAAATATTTTTACTGTGAACTGACTTTATACCGTCGAGCTTGTGCTGCTGACCAGACACTTCCTTCACAACTGACCGTATGGTTTTAATTTTATCCTGTGAATAAGTTATTCTAATTGTATACCACATACTCTTTGCCTTCCTAATAACATTTTGAAGCACCTTACAAGACTGTTTGTAATGGGCTACTGTAGCTTGATTGTGACTACTTCTAACATTTTGATATAATTCCCACTTTGTTCTACATGATATCCTTGTCCCACTAGTCAGCCTCAGGGGCTGCCTATTCCTGCCAGTACCACGTTTAGAACGTTCTAATGGAAAGCAACTCTCAAAGAGCATGAGAAATGTGTTAAGGAAAGCATTAAATTTATCATCTATGTTATCAGCACTATAAACATACTGCACTCTTGTTCTTGACAAGGTTTAAAAAACTCTCTATTGCTGCTCGATTAACTTTCCTACATAGTTTGTAATTAAATGTGACATTTGTTTGAGTACTAAAGCCTTTTAGTGTTAAAATTTGTTCATTATAGTCTGAATGGCCATTCACCCTTTTACCAACAGAATGCCCATCTAATAATGAATAATGAATAAAAATGTTGTCTATGGCTGTGCTACTGTTCCCCTGCACCCTAGTTGGAAAAAACACTCTCTGCATCAGATCACACAAATTTATGAGATCTACCAACATCCTTTTCCTTGCACCATCATGTACAAAATTTATATTGAACTCAACACATATAACTAATTTCTGGTACTTCCTACAAAGTGAATCAAGAACCCTCTCTGGCTTGAACAGAAATGCTCTGAAGTCAGAGTTAGGGGACCTATAAACAACAACAATTAGAATTTTAGTTTCACTAAATTCAGCTCCCATGCACCTCAAATATCTGTTCAGTGCAGTGTTGTGATACGTCTATAGACTCAAATGGAATACTGTCTGCAACGCGGGATAAGCCGAGCGGTCTCAGGCACTGCAGTCCTGGACTGTGGGGCTGGTCCCGGCGGAGGTTCGAGTCCTCCCTCGGACATGGGTGTGTGTGTTTGTCCTAAGGATAATTCAGATTAAGTAGTGTGCAAGCTTAGGGACTGATGACCTTAGCAGTTAAGTCCCGTAAGATTTCACTCACATTTGAACATTTTTTGGAATACTGTTTTTTACATACATAGCCAGTCCCCCAACCAGCAAAGAACGCCATGAAAAACAGCCAGCTAATCTTAATCCTGGTAAAGGAAGGCTCTGAATTGTCAAATTATTTAAGTGGTACTGCGATATACCGATAATTTCAGAGTCAACATCTATAATCATTACACTAACTTTATCTTTAGTACCCATTATATTTTGATGAGATATTCTAATTCCTTATATACTTGAAAACATCATGTCCTCTGGAGGTGAGGCCTAGTTACAGGGACTTCCTTTTTAGCAGGTATACCTATCAGCTGACTTCAATCTAAAGAAGGTTCAGCTCTAACACCAACTACTACAGGAATTTTTCCATGAGTGATCCCACCACCACCACCCACTACAGTGTCACCTATAAACTTTGCCAGCCTCCCCCTCCCATACCTATTGAGGTGCAGACCATGCCTTGTGAAACCCGATCTACTGACGAACCCAGCTGGCACCACCGGGAGATGTGACCCATGCCCTCTGCCATCAGCATGCTCCCCAGCCCCATGTTAATGCGCCAACAGCTGCATTAAGATGAGGCCCATCATGACGCTGAAACAGTTGCACGAATGCACATTAGTGCCACCAGTTTGAGTTGCTGTCTTTACTAGGTCACCATCTACATCATATTCCCCGTCCCTATCAAGACTGTCCCCTGCTCCACCCACTACCACTACATTCTTCGTAAAATTCCTGCATAACTCCCCTATGCTGTCAGTCACTTGAGCCAACCCTGCACTAGACTGCACAATGCTGGTGACCTCTACTCACTCCCCAACACTTCCTGCAACTGCTGGCCCACACCTCTACCGTGCCAACTACCTAGCAGCAGAACCTTCGTCTTTCTGTTAGGCTTTGAAACTAACCTAGGCCTCCTGACTGCCGAGGACTGCTGCATGTTCCCTACACCTACATCTACACGAGTCTCCTCTCCACTCAACTCTGACAGTTAGTCAGATCTATTGCATATACGCAAAATATAACTGTCTGAATACCTCGTCTTCCTAGCTGCCTTCTTGCCAACTGCCAGATACAACGTTCAACTTTATATCGGATATTTGACATAATTTACCATGAGCAAACACGGTGTTGCCCTGCCGGTGGCGGCATCAATATAGGTACGCAATACTCTACACTGAATAGACAAAAGTTATGGGGTATTGATATGCACACATAAAGATGACGTGAAAAGGTTTCCGACGTGGTTATGGCAGCACGACGACAGCTAACAGACGTTGAACGCGGAATGGTAGTTGGAGCTAGATACATGAGACATTCCATTTCGGAAGTCGTCCAGGAATTCAATATTCCGGGATCCACTGTGTCAAGAGTGTGCCTGGAATACCAAATTTCAGGCATTACCTCTCACCACGGACAACACAGTAGCTGACGTCCTGCACTTAACGGCCGAGAGCAGCGGCGTTTGTGTAGAGTTGTCAGTCCTAACAGACAAGTAACACTGCTTGAAATAACTTCAGAAATCGATGTGGGACGTACGACGAGCATATCTTTAGGGCATTGCGGTGAAATGTACTTTGATGGAGTATGGCAGCAGACGACCGACGCTAGTGCCTTTGGTAATAGCACGACATCGCTTGCAGCGCCTCTCCAGGACTCGTGGCCATATCGGTTGGACACTAGACGACTGGAAAACCGTGGCCTAGTCAGGTGATTCCCGATTTCAGTTGGTAAAAGCTGATGCTAGAGTTCGAGTGTTTACATGGAATTGACTGGGTTCTCTGGTGCAACGGAACCAATCATTGTCTGGAAATGGTTATGTTCAGCTACTTGGAGACCACTTGCAGCCATTCATGGACTTCAATTATAGATGACAATGCGCCATCTTACCGGGTCACAACTGTCTGCAATTGGTTTCAAAAACATTTCTGGAACATAATCGTTCCTGCTCACAATCCTGCACCGGCGTTTATGGGACATAGCCGACAACATTTCCGCAGTTGTGGACGGCTTCAGAGGCAGCATGGCTCAACATTTCTACCGTGGCCATACAACGACTTGTTGAGTTTGTAACGGCTCGATTTGAGCCGCTACGTGGCTTAACACAAGTCATATACTCAAAACACGCCTGCGTGCCCTTCCGACCCTCAGGGAAGATCAATATAAGATTTATCTGCTGATGTAGGCGTGGACTGTCTGCTGTGGGTTCTATAAATGTGTAGATGCAGTTTAGGAAACCATGGTAATAAGTAGAGTGCGAGTGCACTGGACCAGAAAGACAGTTCCCAGCGCGTTAGCCGGTCCCGTTAGGTTGGCAAATAGCCGCAGTGTAGACTGTCTGAGCCCTTCTGGCCACCGTGTGTGGACCCCGGACGAGGGGAGACGATTATGCATTCCCTGTTGAGACTCTGGTGAGTACGGACACTCTGCGTCATCTTAATTAGGAGAGATAGTCAGGTAGGATAAAATTGCTGTTCTTATTTTGTACTGCTTATGATGGGCCAGCATTCAATAGAATCGCATTATTAAGTAAAGTGAGTGATTAATGAGTATTTTCATATTCTCTAGGAAATAAATGTGGTTGTTGTATAAAATTCTTAACTTGGTTTCTCACAGCAACGCCACATTTCCGTTATCATTTCAATTAAGTTATTCAAACTTTCAACTTAAAGCGAACCGCTAAGCAGAGATTTTGTGTAGTAATGTTTGCTCAAGCAAACGGTCGTAGGCGTCTTTCACAAAAGACGCAGGTGCCATTTTCAAGTTGAGGATGCCTGCCAAGGCTTTGCGAAAAGCAAGTATCATGCGAGTTGCTGCAGTACGTAGGGAAAAAGGAGGTTCGACACAATATTAGGAGGCATCCCATGACTTGTGTCACCCCTGCGTTTAGCGCCAGTGACCGGTTCAGTATGTGAGTACGACGGACTTTGGCTTTGTTCACGGGCGCAGTATTACCTAGTGTTTGTTCTTTGCGTAACCGCAGCTAGCCAGGTATGTGTTTAGTACAATTTACTTTTAACCTGTGCCGAATTTGTAACCTGCGTTTTTCTTCACACAAAGCTAACGTAAGCACAGGTCTAACATCTCATCCTGAAAAAATCAGTTGTTGTTGTTGTGGTCTGCAGTCCTGAGACTAGTTGGATGCAGCTCTCGATGCTACTCTATCCTCTGCGAGCTTCTTCATCTCCCAGTACTTACTGCAACCTACATCCTTCTGAATCTGCTTAGTGTCTTCATCTCTTGGTCTCCCTCTACGATTTTTACCCTCCACACTGCCCTCCAATGCTAAATTTGTGATCCCTTGATGCCTCAGAACATGTCCTACCAACAGGTCACTTCTTGTCAAGTTGTGCCACAAACTCCTCTTCTCCCCAATTCTATTCAATACCCCCTCATTAGTTATGTGATCTGCCCATTTAATCTTCAGCATTCTTCTGTAGCACAACTAAATTTAACCCATCCATTTCCCTTTTTAAATTTTCTAACCTACCTGCCCGATTAAGAGATTTGACATTCCACGCTCCGATCCGTAGAACGCCAGTTTTCTTTCTCCTGGTATCGACGTCCTCTTCAGTAGTACCCGCCCGGAGATCCGAATGGGGGGCTATTTTACCTCCGGAATATTTTATCCAAGAGGATGCCATCATCATTTAACCATACAGTAAAGCTGCATGCCCCCGGGAAAAATTACGGCTATAGTTTCCGCTTCCTTTCAGCTGTTCCCAGTACCAGCACAGCAAGGCCGTTTTGGTTAATGTTACAAGGCCAGATCAGTCAATCATCCAGACTGTTGCCCCTGCAACTACTGAAAAGGCTGCTACCCCTCTTCAGGAACCACATGTTTGTCTGGCCTCTCAGCAGATACCCATCCATTGTGGTTGCACCTACGGTATGGCCATCTGTATCGCTGAGACACGCAAGCCTCCCCACCAACGGCAAGGTCCATGGTTCTGGGGGGGGGGGGGGGGGAGCAGTAGAATAGGATGATTACAAAGACAGTTATCAGGATTAGACGCTGGGCACTATTGCTATGCGTATAGAGATGAGAACAACGAAGGAAGTGAGAGAGCGTGATATCAAACTAGTGACAACTTAAAAGTAAAACACAAACAAAAAGTGTATTTATGAGATTGTGTCTTCCTTTCCTACAATTGTTATTCGAACAAACAATTAATACGTACATCTATCTTTTGCAGCTAATCGTAAAAGCCAAATAACCGTCATTTCGGCGCACCTGGCCAAGTTGAGATCAACAGTGCGGGCTACAGGATGCGCTCCGCTGCCCGCCTATACGCCTCTGTGGCCTTAACACGTCCCTGTGCGGAGATACACGTAGCAGTTGAGCGCTCAGAATCAATACGCAGTGGCAGGCGGCGGGCGGCTGGCGGATGCGGCGATTGAATGCGCGCCGTCGGTGGGGTGACGCGGCATTAGGGATCAGCGTCGCCGTCCAAACACAGCTGTGTAGACACCTGCATGAAAGCCGATTCATTAGCCCCGTGTCGGCGCGCGCCCCGCTCGGCACCACACAGCCTCTACTCGCGCCGGCACCTGCCCACGGCCCACAGCCGCTGCCTCTGCCACTGCCGCCGCTATTAAACACGCTCTGCCTCAACAGCGTGCAATCCGCACAAGCGGTTACACGTACTGCCGCCTTCACCCGCAGCTTACGGGAACCTATTGAAAATATATGCTTATATTTTAAGGACGCAAGTGCTTACGTTTCTAGGCGACAAGCAAGAGAATATCCAATGGATAATTTCATACCCAACCAAAAGAATGCCGAAAGCTGTAGTAGGTAATTCAGCCAATTTAGTCTGCGGACGTAATTCTGCCTAGGGGAGAAATCACGCACGTGGTTCTGCAAGGCTCAATCTTAGGTCGTCTTTTGTTCCCTATATATGCAAACGATTTTCCGTCAAATTTACAAAAAGAAGAATTAGTTCTTGTTGCAGATAACACCAATAATTAATCCAAGCATACATACAGAAACAGAAGAAACAATAAACAAAGTTCTTAAAAGTCTCGTTGACTGGTTTTCTGCGAATGGTCTCATCCTCAATTTTAAAGAGACACAACATATTCAACGTGAGACCTTAACTTTTCCCGGCGAATTGAATGTTCAAATAGCTTACGGGTTTGCAGCCGGCTGACGTCGTCGACCATCGCCGATATTTCGACAGGAGCACACCCTGCCATTCTCAAGGAACAACTGCAAGGAGGAAGCAATGTGCAAGGGAATTTAATACCTCGGTTCACAGAGGAGAAACAGGGAAGATACCACACACAGAACAAGTAACCGCACAGTCAACATACAACCAAAGATAACCACATCAGAAATATCGATAGTGACTATTAATGAACAGGTGAGGTGGCACTAATTCTGTCCCTCTGTTTTTTAGAGAGAGCCGGATTCGAAGCAGCATTTAAACAAAATCCACCATCTCTTTTTATAAGGTTGCTTGATAGTTTTATTTTAACAGCTTCCTTAAGAACGCTATCCCAATAGCTGAATGTACAAGCCAGAATCTCCGGGTTGTTGTATTCCATAGGATGATCAATGTCAAGGCAATGTTCTGCAGTAGCGGATTTGCTCGGCTGTTGTAAGCGTGTGTGACGCTTATGTTCAACACACAGGTCTTCCACAGTCCTGATTGTCTGACCAGTAAATGACATGCCACAACTGCAAGGAATACGATAGACACCAGCCTTACGCAAACCAAGATCATCTTTTACGGACGCCAGCAGGGCCTTAATCTTAGAAGGTGGTCGAAAAACGCATTCCACATCATATTTCCGCAAAATACGGCCAATCCTGTTGGAAATGCTTCCTACGTAAGGCAAAAAGGCAGTAGACTTATGAATGAGAATGGCAGGGTGTGCTCCTGTCGAAATATCGGCGGTGGTCGACGACGTCACCCGGCAGCAAACCCGTAAGTTATTTGAGCAACATATTCAGTTCTACACATCAAGGGGTACTGCACCAATGACAAGTGCAACACAAGGCGAGGAAATTATAAACGGGGTGGAAACTTCAATACTCTTAGGTTTCCATATTTACGAGAAAATAAATTTAAAAAATTATAAATTAAAATAAAAGCACAGTTCGAAGCTCCTAAAACAACTTAGTTCAGCCACAATAGTATAGAGGAGAGACTAGTCAGTAAGTTGACACATTTAGCATATTTTCACTCAATAATGTCATATGGAATAATGTTCTATAGTAACTCATATTTAAGAAATAAAATCTTCACCACGCAAAAACATTCTGTTAGAAAAATATGTGGTACTCACCCACAGACACCTTGTAGACATCTGTTGGACATTCCGACTGCTGCTGCACAGTATATTTATTTCCTCATGAAGTTTGTTGTAAATAATCCACTACAGCTCAAAAAGAATAGTGACGTACATAATTACAACACCAGAAGAAAACGTGACTTTCATCACTACACATTGTTGTTGTTGTTGTGGTCTTCAGTCCAGAGACTGGTTTGATGCAGCTCTCCATGCTACTCTATCCTGTGCAAGCTTCTTCATCTCCCAGTGCCTATTGCAACCAACATCCTTCTGAATCTGTTTAGTGTATTCATCTCTTGGTCTCCTTCTACAATTTTTACCCTCCACGCTGCCCTCCAATACCAAATTGGTGATCCCTTGATGCCTCAGAATTTTACTTCCATACGTGGCTACACTCCATACAAATACTTTCAGAAACTACTTCCTGACACTTAAATCTATACACGATGTTAACAAATTTCTCTTCTTCAGAAACGCTCTCCTTGCCATTGCCTCCAGTCACACTACACATTAAGTTTGTCTTTAGCAAAAGGCGGGGGGGGGGGGGGGGAGTGTAAATTTTGCAACGAAAATTTTTGACCACTTGTCCAGTGATATAAAATGTCTGACAGACAGAAAAGTATAAGTTGAAAACAGACTGACAATGTTTCTCCTTGACAGCTTATTCTGCTTCGTAGAAAAATTTCTGTTTCTGTAATGTGTCAAAGGTAGTGGGTAGGACTCACTAACTCACAACATCTAGAACACTTAGAAGTGTTCAGAATGTAACCTATGTATAAATTAATTTGCGATCTGAAAGTAATATGACTTACTCTACATCGTTGGGAGCTATCGTACAAAATGATCCGTGGAACAAGAAACTAACCAACCCAGCGTTTCTTCGGCATGAAAACTTTTCATGGCAGCATATTCGTATAAAATCTTCTCGGTCTTCAGGCCGAAGTTAAAACTCGAGCTCTCGAAGTTTGATAACATCTTCTTTGTCAGGAGATGATTGTCTGCTCGGAGCGATGTCTTCTTTCTTTATAGTGGCTTTCAAGTTTGTCTTTGGTCGGCTGACGTAACTTGAAATTCTAACATCTTTTGGCCGTGACAACACCGAGTGGGTGGAATTCGCAAATGTATGAAATCCATAATGTGGCGAAAATTACGTAGGGCAGAAAATATGCATCGTAGCCAAGGTCTGTACTGAATGTAAACGGCACATCAAGTACAGAAATCTCCATAAATCAGCGATGGCGGAACACAGCCTTGCGGAAGGGTACAAGATTAAATTATCGGGATTTCGTAACAAAAGAAGCTGTAGAAATTCGCATGTGCAGCAATGACTTTGACGGATACGAAGGTTACAATCTGAGTGGTGTTGGAATATAGGCACTTGAGACTGAGGGCCTTTGTTGTGTATGAGACGGAACTATAGGCCTCATGTAAAAAGGGTGACCCGGCTGAGCCACAAAATTTGGCTCTTAGTCTGATCACGAGGTGTGGCCATTAATGGCACGCGTTGATCACGTAGGCTGACGTGAGGATCAATGATCTATACTTGACTGGATGTATCTGGAACATCTTAGGTGATTAGAACTTTAGTAGACAGGAATACAATTAAATACTCAGCTTTAATTCAGCATCAGCGGTGAACGTCGATCTTGACTTTGTACAATAATATTCACACGTGCAGTTATAGACTGAACTGCGAATACTGCTTTACAATTCTGATTGCTTCACACATACAGATCAATTGTCAATTCATAAACTGAATGTGGCGCCTAGCTAGGTCGTAGCTATTGACTTAGCTGAAGGCTATGATAACTAGCGTCTCAGGAAATGAGATCTCTGAAGCTATAACGAGTGAACCATTCCTACTAAAGTCGGCTGCAGAACTGGGGCAGTGCGCTAGCTTGTCTCGAAAAATCAGCCGAGTGGCGGCCCTCGGTCTGCTAGCGTCGACAGTGGCGACTCACGGGTCTGATTTGTACTGACGGACCGCTGCCGATTTGAAGCCTGCAACCTAGCCAGTGTGGTGTCTTGCGGTGGCACCACAGTCTTCATATGTGTATAACCAAAAATCATAACAGTGAGAAAGATAGGGGATCCTAGAGGTTCCTTCCGTTACCCTTCCACCGCTGAATCGTGGCCCAGAGGGTGTGAGAAAGGAATGCCAAGCTACACCATCTGATCAATGAAAATCTTTAACGCCACTATATAGGAAGCAGACTTCACTGTCAACACAGTCGTCTACTCACGAAGTAGATGGTGTTAATCGGCGGAAGCACGAGTTTTAATTCTGCTTTGACACTGTCTAAACACCATGAAGATTTTATAGTAGCGTTTCTTTGTGTTTGTTCCTACAGTGTGCTTCGGAGAAGTATTTACATCAATCAGATATGCTTCCAGACCGTGACAGCTGCCAACAGTGGCATAGCTATACAGCACACATTGAGAAATTCATCGACTTTGCTCTGTATCCATATAAACACACTCACTTAACCTGATTTCGTATTTACATATTGGACATAATACTGTCCCAGAATTAAACTAAAACTAACTCCCAAAATTAACTGTTATCTATAGATTGGCATTATGGCATACAATGCACGCCAGCCGGTCAATGTCACCATTCTCTCCGCTTGTGTCGGGTTTCAACGTTCTCGCATCAGCTCGCTTTGAGCTCATGCGAAATAATGGTAGCAGCGTCATGTTTCTGTAACAGTTCTTGTCTAAAGGTGTACCAGGAGCTGAAGTCCATATAATACTTTCATCACAAAATGGGGGCAATGTTTTACCAAGACCATATGCTGTAGGTAGAAGCCGACCTTCGGTTCCATAGAAATGTGTTAGCATACGAGGTAATACTCGCCCTTCAACTTACCTTAGGAAGTAGACTCAAGGAAGACAAAGCTACTTTTCTGGAATCTATGTATTTAGAGAATGCTTTCTGCGATGTTAAGAAGGCAACTGAGATAAAATGCAGGGGGAGAAAAATTATCTACAATTAGTATACATACCAGACAAATTATGAGTCGAAAAACGTAAGAGCGAAGCAGTAGCGAAGAGTGAAGTGAAATGATAAACATACTGATCAAACAGTAAAGGAAAGCAAGAAGAAATTGCGAAAAGGAATTGAAATACAGGCAGAAGGGGAAAAAAAAGGTTTGAATTTTGCCATTGACATTGTAATTCTGTCAGAAATGGCAAAGGGTTGGAAGAGTAAGTGAACGGAATGGATAGTGTCTTAGAAATATGTTATAAGATCAATATCAGCAAAACTCAAACAAGGGTAAAGGAATATTGTCGAATTAAATCAGGTAATGCTGAAGGGAAATTGATTAGAGAATGAGACACTTGTCGATGAGTTTTGCTATTTGTGCTGCAAAATAACTGAGTATGGCTGAAGTAGAGAGGACTGACGTTAACTGATGAAACAAGAAAATTTTTTCTGAAAAAGAGAAATTTGTCAACATCGAACATAAATTTAAGCGTCAGGAGATCAGGTCTTTTTTGTTGATACTTGTCTGGAGCCAGAGTGAGTATACATCATCTCTGACTAACGACTCGTATATCTAGAGTGGTGCCAATCTTGTTATAAAAAAATAATGCCACTGTTGGCACAAAATGAAAGCTATAACCCACCATTTCCCTGCAGAACTAGAAACCTCTCAGCATCCTACCAGCTACACCCGTCTAAGACAAATACGGACTGTTGAACCTGCGAATACCAGAACTAGCTCGCTGTGAGGCTGCGTACTTGTTTTATTAGCCGTTCCTCACCGTCAAAGGGTCGGTTGAGACTGTGTCATTCCTCTTGCAGAGGAAGGTAAATTGTCTGCGCCGGCGATCGAGGCGCGGTATGGCGTTCTTGAGTGCACTGCTTTGTGGTGGATACAACGGGCTCTGGAGAATAGGGAATGCTACTGGCGTGCATGCTATTGGCGTGCCAGAGTTGGACTTTGGCATGTTGCAACACCAGCCCAGTCCAGTGAAGTAGTAAGCACGTCGTGGCGAAATCCACTGCGGTACGTAGAAACACACAAACAAACAAACGGTTCGTTGTTAGCTTCGAGAAGCTGGAACAGGAAGCAGATGTATGGGCATGAAGGAGAGGAACCATGATGGGCGTCAATTTTACCTTCTAGCACTTGCTGAAGACAATCTAAATCGTAATTTGTAAAACGTATTTTGTGAATAATCGGTATTTTCCTCAGCGTATGATAGTCTGATACAAATATAGACAGCATAGCGGCCATTTGTACCCTAAGTAAATCATCTAGCTTTGGGCGTGTGTCTGTTATTGAGGTGGTGCATTTCTTTCCGTTGACGGTGTGCTTCACAGGACAGACAGTGAGCTTAATACTGCACAGTAGTCTATAACCTCATGATCCTGTCTGTGTACCATCTGTATTCTGATGAAGTAATATATTTTTAGTCGGATCAGCCTCCAGAGCACGTGTCAGCGTTAGTGAGAGTGAAACAGTGTAGCTAACGAGGAGCTATGAGCGGTATGGTGATGGGTAACAGAGTCAACATCTGCAGCAGAAAAGAAATTTTTTCATAAACCAAAGATAATTTTGAAAAAAGTATTTATTCATTAACAAATACGAGAGCCCTATTACATACGATTAATCAAATAAGAGGGTTCTTACAATTTGGATTGTACAATTTAAGATCAGTTGGCTATAAGGTCTCCAAAGGCTCTGTACCCAGCCACCTTGGGTAAGTACAGAATGCTAAAATAGAGGAAAAATATTTTGATTAGGAAAATTGCGTGCCAATGAAATTAACAGAAATGGACATTTGGTTTTCGGCTCAAATCAGGCAATGAGCCACAATTATATAATACTATAAGAAAATAATTTGAACAAACAAAGTCCAAGAAACGACACCGAAGTGATTTCAACAACAAGTACTATGCGTGTACTTTGAGAGAAGACAAGTTACTCTCTCACCTATTTTTCATAAAGATTTTGTTACAATGTTACGCAACTTGAGCGAGACTCTAGAAAGTTAACGGCCTGAGCAGGAGTTGATGGAACCTGGTAGGGCACTAGAAGCATGAGGTATTTTTATGGTTCTTAGATCGTAGAAACGGCATGTTGGAAATTGAAAGCAAGTGGCGGCGAGCCCATTCCACAGTAAATCTTGCCAGACAGGCCCACGACCGTACAGGGCAGACAGTCGAGACAAGTCTCCAGCAGGACAATGCCGAGCTATACCTGCATTGATGCCAGCCGAAGGCTGGACTGGGAGCGACGGACTGAAGGGACACGTGTACACAGTGGAGTCGTAGACCGGTCATTGCGTGCTGTGCCACGCCCAATAAAAATATACAGGTTTTCGTATTCGCCGATACTGCAAATAGGCCTGTAACCCACTTCCATCGGCCATCTCAGTCGTAGAAGAAATTATGGTGTCTGAGAAACGTTGAGAGATAGAATCTTTATGACACCTCATAGCTAAGACTAACAGGCTCCAACGCACAGGCGATTTAGATAAAGTTCTTTAAGATTGTATCTGGTCGCCTGTCGCTGCGGGAAGTGACACGACTTCGTAGAAAAACAACTTCTCCCTATACGAAAACGAAGAAGGCCAGTAATTGACGGTTTCTTTTTTTTCCAGAGATGCAGGTTTCTTAACTCTTGCGCTGGTTCCACATGAGTTTGTGCTGTCGTGTAGGAGGGGAGATTTAGAGCCTCTAAAGCCCTGTGGTTGGCTGAAGACGGGGTGAAGGCGGTGTCGTTGATGCACTTTGCGGGAAAACGGAATTTTTTTATCTAGAGAGGCGTGAGGTACTCGGGTTCTGGAATTCGGTCTGGAAGCAACTTCTGGTCGAAGCTCCGGCATGTGTGGTTGGTACTTGGGACCTGTCCTAAGACTGACTTCACTTGCGAGTAGTTACACTGGGGAGCCTTTGGTGAAGTTCTTACTGTACTGACAGTGTGACTTTAAACATCTCGGACTACTCGTTTGCCACGGGCACACTTATTCGGTTTTGGTTTACCAGTCTTGACGTTTGGAATCCTGGTGCGCTCTGCCGTGTAAGTGAGCCAAATTGGTCCTTGGTACGACCAGCGAACGGGTGTGTCACACCGTGATTTCAGGGCTCTGGTAGAGAGTAAATTGCGATCCGTCTGCCTCATCAGTAGATCGTGAGATTTTTCATTTCTTTTGTGGTCTCTGCCGCACACGACTCGCCAGCTGCCAAGTTACATCGCTGCAAGAGGCAAACAGGGTAAAGTGCTGCTGCTCCGGCCTTGTCTGGGCGTACAAATCGCAATCGC
Source organism: Schistocerca americana (assembly GCF_021461395.2). NCBI lineage: Eukaryota > Metazoa > Arthropoda > Insecta > Orthoptera > Acrididae > Schistocerca > Schistocerca americana. The sequence continues at coordinate 955,128,618 of NC_060119.1, read as the reverse complement.
CACTTGCTCTCAGCTGCACCTATATAGACTTCTGTAGATCATCGATCAAAGTCTTCTCAGCGTCAGAACAATTCAGATTGCGTTATACATATTTTCGGTTCAGAGGACTTGACTCACTTTTGCCATCCAGGATCCTTGTCCATTGTGGTCTTAAACCACCTGTTATTTGTTTACGATAGTCTACCAGAATTTGTTTAACTTTAGATATGTCTGTCTTTGTTTTTATTTTTGGGAAAATAAACGTTGTCAGTAAACTAAATTTTGCTTACATTCTTAATCAAATCATCACTTTTATATAGTCACCCCAAGGGTTAACTTGCATTGTGGCTTCCCATCCCAGGCTAACTTTCATTGTGTACTATCCTGTTAGGATAACTTTCATTGTGTAACACCCTGCCAAGATAACTTTCATTGTGTACGACCCTGCCAGGTTCTCAATCAATCATTTTTATACAGACCGCAAAGGGGTTAACTTTCAACTTATTAGCTTGGACCAAAACACCCACACTATAAGAGTGTGATTTCGATTAGATGTCGAACGTGAGCACTGCCTAGCAAGGATGTTGGCAAAACATTCTTCTCGATTGACCTTCTTTTGCACCAGATGGATGCATGATAGAAAGTCAGTGATGAGATGGATGTATTATCAGCACAACGGCGAAAAGAAAATCGATATTCCACGAAACCACAACGATGATAAGATGGACGGGTGGTACAACAGCAACGACGAGAATTCTACTCAAATCTAGGCACACATAATTGTTTCCCTATTGTTGTTGTTTGTTGTGGAATGTTACGAGTCGATAGGACTTGTCGGCAGTCCGCAGTTCGTCAGGTTTTCTGTTATTGTCATGGATAGAACTGTATTACACTAATTGGAGTGCTCGGTCTTCACAAATCGTTTCCGGGTCGCTGCAGCTGCTCTAGTGATGTCCGTTACCAAGTCTCATGTAACCGTTCGCGAGTTGGCCGATAGTTGATATTCTGAATACTCGTGCTATCTGTAAGAAAGTCACCACTTTGTCAGCATACGGCCAGTACTTGTAGAAGTAAAAGCCTAGTGTGAGTTATTGTGAACGATTCAGAGATACATTACTAACATCTAAAAATAGACCAATGCCTACAACAATAGTTCCGAGCTTCATGCCGACGTCACAAGAAGAAGATGAAGAGATAGGATGTGTGAGAGCTGAGGGTAGGTAATGGAAATGAAAATCTAATGATCAATAGTAGGAGAAGGAACAGCAAGAGTTACAAGAGAAAACGAACTTGGCAATAATAATACATTAAGAGAAAGACTCTGTGAGTTCTGCAGTGTTAACAGCAAATGCAGTGTAAAAAGTCACGAGGAACACTTAAACTTGATAAGGCACAGGAGAGTCAGGAAGGTGTTATTTGTGCCACATAATGGTGAGACAGAAATTCCAAAATCAGATATCGGATTGTAAGGGCAACCAGGCGCAAATATATACTCAGTCCACAATGAAGTGTAGACTAGTTTGAGGGAAACGCCTACAATAATCAACGTTCAAGAAACTGTGATAGTGAGGTACCGAGGGCTGATTACGGGTGACTGAAATTCTCTGAGGCTGAAGATACTGCGATAATCAATACCACAGTGAGCTGTTCGGCTGAGGAGGAATGGACATAATCGTATTTATAAAAAGGTATTTGCAGATGTTGTACGGACACATAAGGGTATAATAAACTGTAACGAAGAAACTGTAACGCAACGGATGTAGCATATGCTCCAGATTTTTGGATGTGCATATTGATGTAAAGTTGAACTGGCAGAAGCATATTATTAAGGCCCCAAACAATTAAGTTCAGCTACTTTTGCTATTCGTATAACTGCTAGTCTTGGAAACAGACGATCCTATCTACTGATTTTTTTCCACTTTTTCCACTCAATTACGTCGTGTGGAATGTCTTATGGAATTTTCTGAGGTAATTCACCACTTAAAACGAAAGTATTGATTTATAAGAGGGATTTGTATCCCAGCAGAGGACCTTCCGTGCCATTTGTCAGGGCATTTGGCCCATGATGTACAGAAACAGTCGCACACCGAGTAAGTAACCTTCATCACTTTATTTCTATCGCCATAGCACCGGATAAATACGGAATTATCGATACTCCATTGTGAGCCGAGAAAGACACTGCTTCCGCCTCCGAATTTTGCTAGTTAACACAGCTCTACTCCGTGCATGCGGATAGCGACTCGACTGTGTGTGTGTGTGTGTGTATGTGTGTGTGTATGTGTGTGTGTGTGTGTGTGTGTGTGTGTGTGTGCGTGTAGCCGGCCGCGGTGGCCGTGCGGTTCTCGGCGCTCAGTCCGGAACCGCGCGACTGCTGCGGTCGCAGGTTCGAATCCTGCCTCGGGCATGGATGTGTGTGATGTCCTTAGGTTAGTTAGGTTTAAGTAGTTCTAAGTTCTAGGGGACTGATGACCACAGATGTTAAGTCCCATAGTTCTCAGAGACATTTGAACCATTTTGATTTTTGTGTGCGTGTATGTGTGTGTGTGTGTGTGTGTGTGTGTGTGTGTGTGTGGATGCAGTCTGCGGCCAGCGTGTACTGACACCAATAATTCACCCGCGTTCTGAGATACAGCCAACTTGCGTGAGTTTACGCATGATACGGCTATGTACAAACTTCACCCCCTCCCCCCCCCCCCCCCCCCGCCCACGGCACCCAACGAAAAAAAGAAGCTATCAAAGGTGGCCCAGGACAACTGGGCTTTATGAATATGTTTAATCAGTTGTGGCATCAGAAGGCATTGCAAGGTTTTATCTCATTTAAAATATCCCTTTTAAAATAACAACTTGGTACATGACATATGCTGTAGTCACATTACAAATTACGAGGGCCTCCTGGAACGTAAAGTCTTTAATTTTTTGTGAAAACTTTTAAATCTTTTTAAATAAAATAATTGTTATCAACATTCTACATCTTCATTCTTTATGTCTACATGTTTGCAGCCCTTTGTCGCTCAAGGACTCCGAATTGTCGCGTGTACCATGGCAGTGTGTAACGTAACTATGTCGGTGAGCGAGAAACAGCGTGCTGTAATCGAGTTCCGAGTTCGAAGAGCTTCTTCACACATGGAGCACCCTCTTGTTCAGTATCACAATGCCAGGCGACAAACGAGGCTGCGACATCTGCGACAATCCGACGCCTTGGGATCACTACCAGCGATCATCTTCCATCCAGTCCCGACTTCGCCCCATCCGATTTTCATCTGTTTCCGAAACTTAAAGGACACTTTCGAGGACTTACCTTCGAAAGTAATGAAGCGGTGCAAGCAGAGGAAAGGTTGTGCCTCCTTAAACAAAGTCAAACTTTCTGTTGTGACACTAACAAGAGACTAAAAATGTGCTCGTCGTCAGGAGGACTATGTTGAGAAAGAAATATGTAGACATGAAGAATAAAGACGTAGAATGTTAATAACGTCTGTTTTATATAAAAAGTTTAAAAGTGTTGACATAAGAAATTTAAAGGCGTTACTTTTCAGTAAGTCCTCGTAATAAGAACATAGTACTGACTACGGAGCATGGATTAACATCACTGGAAGATCCAGAAGACTAAATGCTATGTGCTTCTTGAATGAAATTTTATCTCATTGTCAGTAGTCATTACATTTTCTTGGATATCTATAATTAAATCATTATTCTTGGAAGAGCTGGACAGGGAATGGTTTGCGTACGTTATTGTGTACGATTCGTTATTGTAAACATTCTCGTTAACGAAAGCTTTTTAGCTGCATAAAAGAATTTGGCAATACAGAAAGCATATCAAACAGATCGCATGATAAATAACAATGGGAAGTATTCAAAATTAATCCACTGCCAATTAATTTGAGTGTGGAAGGTTGTTAGGTCTACCAAAAGATTTACATGTAAATGTGATATCGAGAGTCGAATTGAAAGAGTAAATTATACCTTCAGAACGTCGTTTAAAAATGGCTACTACAGATGCAATATATTCCTTGGAAAATCCTCTCTCGGACGATTATTCATAAACAATTCTTTGTCAGACACCTACTATCTAAATCTAACCATACTGCCGATTCTGGGCAAATTAACTTATGACTAAAATTTACATATGTGCAGATCCTGCTCATTCACTGCTTTTATTGGCACATGACATGAATGCCTGCTTGTTGCCACATAACAAGGGAAGTATAAATATTATACATTTCAAAATCATGTTCTGGTGCACCAAAGGGTATGGAAACTGTATCAGTTAATTCCTCTTCAATCATTAAGGAGTGTATGGTAGTTAACTTGTGGTAAGCATATAAATTACAAGAATTAACGGGATAAATAGCAGATGTTGCATCTAGCATACTTTCAGTCAGTAGTAGGATCTGTAATCACTGGTCGAGAAGCAATAGCACACTCTTTAAGAAATCATTTCAATTACTTCTTAGAGCTATTCTTAAATTAAGAGCATCAATTCTACCATTTGACAGACTCTCAGTAATCCTTAATAACACGCAGTTTAAGTCTAAGTGAGCTTTCATAGCACGTAATCCTCCAAACTACTCGCGGATGGTTGCAGTCGTCTCACCATGAATTACGTTGAAATATGCAGTGAACTGCTTTACAGTTTGCTGAATAAAATCTGTGCGGTTCATAATGGTTCTTTTCACATTCCTCAATACAAACCGAGCGAGGTGGCGCACTGGTTAGCACAATGGACTCGCATTCGGGAGGACGACAGTTCAAACCCGCGTCCGGCCATACTGATTTAGGTTTTCCGTGGTTTCTGTAAATGCTTCAGGTAAATGTAGGATGGTTCCTGTGAAAGGACACAGCCGATTTCCTTCCTCATCCTTCCCTAATCCGATGGGACCGATGACCTCGCTATTTGGTCCCCTCCCCCGAATCAACCTACTTACCAACCTTAATACACTTATTTCATTAGAGAAGTTAACGAATTCGGACTAGATTGTTATTCAAGACCTAAAATTTTGTCTTTAATAGATCGCGGCTGATTAAAGCATCAAATACAGTACGAAGGACACCTCCACCCAAAATCAAACCAACGCGTTTGCGCCTAGTCCAGCTCTTGTGTAGCAAAAGGTTTAAAAAAACAGTTGTTATACCAAGAATTAAATCAATTTGCTTCTTAACAGAACTGCATTGTTGTTGAATCCCGCACTAGTTTAGCATTACTTGCTGAAACTACCAATTCTGATCGTCATTCAAACAACACACCTCTTTTCTGCAGTACTGCTACTATAGTATTAATTGACTAAACTACCATGAGAAAAATTAAAGTTACAGTAAACACGGTTAATTAGTTCTTAACACTAGAGTTACGCAATTAACATAATACAAACGCATCCCTTATGGTAAACTGTGGAATAAGTTTTAGCTACACTTGCGCACTCTACGTAATGGCGGCAGTCCATGTTTGCACAACGCATTCAGATGTGCACATTGCTGACAAATGAAAACGCGCCTTGCACTCACTCACACTACATGCATCTACGAACATTGTAGGAGTGTCTATTACTGACTCGCTCGGTGTACGGCGTCACCTCGGCCTCGAAGACTGGACTTCGACTCCGCGCTGCTCGCTTCCCGGGTTTCGAAGCAGCTAGTCGGCCTCTACGTGGATATTCGTCGTTGTGTTGCGATGCTACAGGAAGTCTACGCAGTAATGGCTTTACGCGATTGACGTGAACGACAGTCGAACGAAAAGGCAATTGATGTTTAAGAGTGACTGGAGACATCATCTCCAAGATCCAAAAACTTCTTGAACTTTTTGACTTGACTCTTCTTTAACACTCTAGTTCTCGGGCAGACAAGACCTCCAGCCACTTACTGTGGTCCAATTGCTTGGCTATCTTCCTGTCTTGCTTGCTGAAGAACGGATTGGTGATCCCAGTGTTTCACTCCCTTTTTTGCCTTCCTTAGCTTGCGCGCTAATTCCCTTCCGTTACGTGTTCATTGCTATTCCAGCGGTCTGAAGTCCAAGCGTGAATGCATCATCCTACCATATACAATTTCATATGGACTTAGGTGGTTTGACGTGAATATTTTAGCATTGTAGGCACTCACAGCATATGGAAGACAGACATTCCAGTTATAGCGCTTGCTACTCAAGCAGTGGCTAACCGTCACAATGAGTGTTCTGTGAACTCACTCGATGCGCCCACTCCACTGGGTGTTTTGTTTGGTGGTGTATTTCTTAGTTGCGTTATTTGCACCAGCTTACAAATCTGTTTCAGCAATTCAATGACGGAAATCGTTTCTTGGTCACTGATTATACTCGATGGTAAACCAAACTTTAAAATCGAAATTTTACAAACACAGGGTGGTTATAACAAAACTTCCGCTACTTGAGAGAGCCTACATGTAAAACGAGTAGGACAATGAAACTTTGTGGAGATATTTTTAATGAAATGCTTAAGAGAAATAACTAATAAACCATTGATAGAAAATTTTTAATTTCGACGTGAGAAGGAAACATTTGTTAATTGCGTACCATTTTCATGTTCAAGGTTACAAGCGTTGCCCAATGTGACGACCATTTGCATCCACGATGGCCTGGAAGTTTGTACGGGTACCACTTCACAGTTATTCACTGCAGTTTTCGAACAGTGGATCATGGAATCGTCGTGACAGCTCGTGCACTGTTTGAGGATCGCACATTGCGTCCAGCATCGTCAGCCACGGCAGTAGTAACTTCTTCAACAGTTTTTGGGGCAATTGGCCGGCGGCTTCTCCCAGGAGCAAATCCCAAATCGACAGTTAATTTGAACTTTCGAACCATGGTCTTCAACCACAGTGTGGAAAGAGGACCTCTCCGTATTTCTTTAATGCATCGATACGAAGAGAAACAACACTACTGCAGTTGTTTTGATGAAACAGCTTTACAAGTAAAGTCCAGACCCTTGGTGACTGTTTACAACAGCAATGCACATTCATGCTTGCATTTGAACCGAAAATCGCCATACGACCACCGGCACATAGCGAAAGTCACAACACTAACATTAAACAACGCAAATCCTCCAGCCTACCGTCTGAACATCATACCTATAAAGTTTTGCACCTGTACAGTAAATAGTTTCGTGTCTACACTGGGCCGGCCAGAGTGGCCGAGCGGTTCTAGGCGCTACAGTCTGGAACCGCGCGACCGCTACGGTCGCAGGTTCGAATCCTGCCTCGGGCATGGATGTGTGTGTTGTCCTTAGGTTAGTTAGGTTTAAGTAGTTCTAAGTTCTAGGGGACTGGTGACCTCAGATGTTAAGTCCCATAGTGCTCAGAGCCATTTGAACCTTTTTTTTTGTCTACACTGGCTCAAGTTGTGGAAGTTTAGTTATAACTATCCTGCATTTTAGACTTGGTCTCGACTTTTGTATCCCGCCTGGTAGTCGGCGCTTGGGTCTGCTCCTGAAAACTGAAGGGTAGGCCGAATGTAGGAAGTGAGTAGGAGCAGGAAAAGGTGGAATGCTTCGGTACTGAGTTTAAATTTAAATCAACACATAATAATTTGAATACTTGTACTTAACTTTGGCTGAGATGAGCACATAGGTGCAAAGCCGTACATTTTGTTACAAAGGCAAAATCTGTAGTGGCCCACTATGAAATAGAAACAGTGTTGCTTGGTCGTCTACTAGGAATCAAATTGGCTGAATCCGGAGGGGCGCTCGTAGAGCTGCAAAACGCCAGCTAGAGGGCACTGTCATCGGCATCGATGTCGTGGTGCCAACCTAGCAGAGCGCACCTACGTTGTGGCATCGTAGCTATCGATACCACATCCGTCCACCTGAAACGACGCATCGTCGTTCAGTAGGGCTTCCGACGGCGGGTGGAGGGATCCAGGGGCGGCACAATTCAGGGGGCGGACAGCGGAACTGTCGGGCGTGCTGTCCACCCGCGTCCCCGAACTGCTCGCAAGGGGGCGAGGAAAACGCCCCGTGGAAAACCTGCCCAGGCCGCGCACAGCCACTGGTTATGCTCGGATGAGGATGCGGAGCAGCAGCGTCCATGGGCGACGGCTGCGGCGGCGGCGGCGGCGTGACGGCAGCCTCAGCGTCCATCAGTTCCCGCACTGCGGAGGAACACGGCGGCGGCGGCAGCGACGGCGGCGGCCGGAGATGGGGCAGTGGCGGCGGCGAGAAGCGTCCGTCCACGTCCGTCCGCGTCCGTCGGGTGCACGTGACCTGACCGGCAGTGGCGGCGTCGGCAGGAGCCTCCGCGGGGGAGGCGCGAGCGACGGAGGCGCTGTCGGTGGAGTCGTGGGCTGAGGCGGCGGAAGCCACGAAGCCTGCAATTCTGCCGGAAAACAACCAGCGGCAGCGAACCGAGGACGGCACAAACGAATCTGGTTCCGGTGTCGCTTGACAGTGCCGGAGGGACCAGAAATGACAAATAAGGCGCGGCCAAGCTGGCGAAGAATGCGCCCCTGCTCCCAGCGCCGCCTGCCAGAGAAAACGCGATAGAACACCAAATCATGCGGCACCAAGCCAGAACTAGGCGAAGCAGCGGGAGTGCGCGGCGGCGGGTACACAAGCTGCAGGAGCGACCGATGGGCGTGGCCATGTAGCAATTCCGCTTGTAACGCTGGAAATGCATATCCTCCTATTTCCATCTATTGTGCTATAAATTTTTTCCTTATTTTGTTACCTGAGGATATGACTTTTCTGAGTCTTTATATATTGTAGTTGATTTACTATTTGTATATATATATTTATGCATTTATGTCGATGTATAATTGTTTTGTTTTGTAAATATTATTTGTATTTTTACGCTGGGTCTTGCGTAGGGAAAACTATGCTATCGAACAATTACATCGATAGGTCGTGTGGAGAACCAAAGTGTTTAGGATCTTTGTTAGTGTTAACTCTGCCGCGTGGAGCGCGGGCAGAGCTGAGTCTGGCTGGAGTAGAGCGGTGGAGCAGGTGTGTTGTGTGACGCTCCCGCGAGTTGCCGCGATTTCGGGGTTTGGCAGCATGTAGTTGCGCTCGACTTGCTATGATAGTTTCTGACACGGTGACGCGAACTGGAAGCATTAGCTGGTGCACATCAAGAGCCCGTTTCGCCTGGTGATAGTGTCGAGAAGAAGGCGCGCCAACATTCAGCTTCTGCAACAGCGACGGCCGACAATGAGTGACTGTCGCCACCTCCTCGACCGACGACTTCAAACCTTCAATCAACCAACAAGGAAGACTGGAAGTACGTAAAGTCTTAGAAGTGTATGGCAGACCTCAGCTTTTAAAATTATCCCATTTGCCTCACAAAATTACAGCAAACTTAGCATGAACCCTTGTTGCTCATTGTCCCAATTGCATTACCAAGCAGGGTCCCTTCCTTTTCCGGAATGAACCCGAGTATCGTTGAAATTCAAACGCCAGCATTAAAGTAATATCATTCCATTTCACTGCTTTAATTTCAAAGTTCAGTTAAAGTATTCATAGCTGGCTACAATATTTAGATTACACAAGCACAAATTAAGAGAGCGAGTTTTGTTACCATATTTTAGCTTACCTGTGACTGCAGCTCAGCTTGGTACATACTAAATTTTACTATTGTTAATTGTTCAGAATCATTTAATTCAAGTTCAAAGTTAAATCTCTTATTTCTAAATTGTGTAGATTCAAGTAGCTTTTGAATAATTGTTGAGGTAGCCCAAGACTAACCTTATTTTATTGAATTTCGTAGTGCTTCAGAAACAAAGTTCATTATTAATTTCAGTCACTAAATTAACTTTCAATTTTCCAGCTTTATTAATTCTTTTGCTAAATTAAGTCAGAGTGTAGCGAAATTTATTACTTCCGACAAACATTCAGTTTTCACACAACACGTGTCAACCATCAGTTTCCACGCTTTTAGTGCTAAATATATGTGCATTAATCTTTCATTTTCAGTTTTTATAGTAGTTGTCCATATGACTGGCGACCGTAATTTTCCCCAAATCTCAAATATCTAATTAACTCCAATTAATTGTTAACGTAACGACCGACATTTACTTTCTTTATTAACTTTACCCCTTTTCAAAATTAATTTCCAACAATTTCATTTGCATTTTTCCTTTCATTTAGATGTAACCCTTTCCTACCTCTTTACCGACAGATTAACTTCGGTGACGATTGCTTTTCCCAAATTTCCACTAGGTACACGCGGTTTAATTTTTCACTGTCATTAAGGTCGATAAGTGAGGGGGAGGTTACACTCTGGGGAATGGGTGCCGCGCGGCTGGGAGCGATAGGAAGCAAGGAAAGTCCAGAGTGTTTGCTTGCGAGAGTGCGTGGCGCGCAGCTTGCTCATCTGCGACTTAAATGTACGCACAAAACGTTCAGCCTCACCGTTACTGGGGGTGGAATGGGGTTGAGGTCAGATGGCGAATGCCATTAGCAGCACGGAACGCTTCGCCCTCTGAGGACACAAATTGTGGGCCAAAGTCGGAATGGTACTGGCAGATGTAGTAAAAGACGCAGGCACAACAAAAGGAAAGTTGCCGTATGCATCAATAATTATCAGCCAGCGGATGTCCCAGAAAGGACCCGCAAAATCAATATGAACGCGCTGCCAAGGCACAGTGGGAGTAGGCCACGCAAAGAAGCGCTGGCGACGAGCAGATTGATGCTCCACGCTAGAGCGACAGTTAGCAAGTAAATGGTTCAAATGGCTCTGAGCACTATGGGACTTAACATCTGTGGTCATCAGTCCCCTAGAACTTAGAACTACTTAAACCTAACTAACCTAAGGACGTCACACACATCCATGCCCGAGGCAGGATTCGAACCTGCGACCGTAGCAGTCGCGCGGTTCCGGACTGAGCGCCTAGAACCGCGAGACCACCGCGGCCGGCTGTTAGCAAGTAAATTCTCAATTTGTTTATCAATGCCGACCCAATTGTAGTGACAAAAAATGGTTCAAATGGCTCTGAGCACTATGGGACTTAACATCTATGGTCATCAGTCCCCTAGAACTTAGAACTACTTAAACCTAACTAACCTAAGGACATCACACAACACCCAGTCATCACGAGGCAGAGAAAATTCCTGACCCCGCCGGGAATCGAACCCGGGAATCCGGGCGTGGGAAGCGAGAACGCTACCCCACGACCATGAGCTGCGGACAATTGTAGTGACGACGCGCTAATTGCTTCGTCCGCACTACACCCCAATGACCAGCGTGCAGCAATCGGAGGATTTCCAACTGCAACGAACGAGGTACAACCACACGAGACTGATCATTGTCAGTTCGTAACAAGATAACACCGTGGTGTACAGACAAGTTGTGACGTTGCACAAAGTAATGCCGTACAAGGGGATCACTAATCTGGGTAGCAGATCATGAAATTTAGTCACTCCGTAGACAATAGCTAAAGCTTCTTTCTCGATTTGAGAATAGTTTTGCTGGGCAGAACTGAGCAACTTAGACACAAAAGCGATCGACAGAATTAATGCGGTGCGAGAGAACCGCTCCGATGCCGTGAGACAATGCATCGACAGCCAAAACAACTGGTTTGGAGGGATCGAAAGGAATCAAACAGTGATCACTCTACAAAGCAGATTTGAGCTTGTGGAAAGCAGCATCACATTCCGAAGACCAAACAAAAGGAACGTTCTTACGCAGAAGCCGATGCAAAGGCGCTGCAATCTGCGCTGCATTTGGTATAATCCGAATATAATACGTAATTTTGCCCAACATAGACTGAAGTTCTTTCAAGTTCTTGGGTGCTGGCAAATCTCTAATCGCACTGAGATGTGATGGTGAGGGGTGGATACCCTGTCTGTTAATCATACGTCCTAAATACTGAATCTCAGTTTTAAAAAAATTTGTACTTGTCTCTGTTACACTTTAGTCCTGCCTGCAAAAGTACAGAAAATAAGGCACGCAAATTCTACAAATGTTCGTCAGGGGTGCGACCTGATACAACTGTATCGTCCACATAATTGGACCAACCAGGGACAGTGGCATACAGCTGCTGCAAATAAGACTGAAAAATAGCAGGAGCCGAAGCACAACCGAACGGAAGGCTGCGAAACTTGAGCAATCCAAGGTGGGTGTTGATCACAAAATAGCGCTGCGACTGTTCGTCGAGCGGAATCTGAAAGTAAGCGTCCCGCAAGTCAATCGTGGAAAAGTATTTTCCCGCACCAAGCATATCAGAAATATCTTCAGGACGCGGTAAGGGAAACGTAGCTATCACTGTCTGGGGATTGACTGTAGACTTAAAGTCTTCACAAATACGGAGACAACCGTTTGGTTTCTTCACACACACTATAGGCGAAGCCCATGGCGAAGCCGAAACAGGTTCAATGACACCACTGTCTTGCAAATGCAAATGTTCAGCAGCTAAGGCACCGCGCAGTGCGTGTGGTACTGGGCATGCTCGCCGGAAAATTGGCATGGCATTGTCTTTAACTACAACATGCGCTGCATAGTCCGCGGCACAACCAAGGCTATCAGAAAATAGTACAGCAATATCATCGCATAGTGTGGCAACATTGTCTGCATGGCCACTAGCGTTGATGCAAAGTACAGGGTTATTACAAATGATTGAAGCGATTTCACAGCTCTACAATAACTTTATTATTTGAGATATTTTCACAATGCTTTGCACACACATACAAAAACTCAAAAAGTTTTTTTAGGCATTCACAAATGTTCGATATGTGCCCCTTTAATGATTCGGCAGACATCAAGCCGATAATCAAGTTCCCCCCACACTCGGCACAGCATGTCCCCATCAATGAGTTCGAAAGTATTGTTGATGCGAGCTCGCAGTTCTGGCACGTTTCTTGGTAGAGGAGGTTTAAACACTGAATCATTCACATCACTATGCGTGAAACTTGCCCGCACGCGTTCAACCATTTCTTCGCTCACTGCAGGCCGACCCGTTGATTTCCCCTTACAGAGGCATCCAGAAGCTTTAAACTGCGGATACCATCACCGAATGGAGTTAGCAGTTGGTGGATCTTTGTTGAACTTCGTCCTGAAGTTTCTTTGCACTGTTACGACTGACTGATGTGAGTGCATTTCAAGCACGACATACACTTTCTTGACTCCTGTCGCCATTTTGTCTCACTGCGCTCTCGAGCGCTCTGGCGGCAGAAACCTGAAGTGCGGCTTCAGCCGAACAAAAATTTACGAGTTTTTCTACGTATCTGTAGTGTGTCGTGACCATATGTCAATGAATGGAGCTACAGTGAATTTATGAAATCGCTTCAATCATTTGTAATAGCCCTGTACATTTTCCCGAATTGCGAGGCCAAAAAGTTCAAATGCCAAAAATGTTCGTAGGATCACTAGAGCGGAGCACATGGATAGACACTGTACATGTCGTTGCACCATATGTGGCTTGCAAACTACACGGGCCGAGCACTGAGATTTCCTGTCCAGTAAATGCAACCGAGCGAGGTGGCGCAGTGGCCAGCACACTGGACTCGCATTCAGGAGGACGACGGTTCAATCCCGCGTCCGGCCATCCTGATTTAGGTTTTCCTTGATTTCCTTAAATCGCTCCAGGCAAATGCCGGGATGGTTCCTTTAAAAAAGGGCACGGCCGACTTTCTTCCCTAATCCGATGAGACCGATGACCTTGCTGCCTGGTCTCCTTCCCCAAACAACCCAACCCAACCCAGTAAATGCAGTCAGCGTGGAATGCGAACGACGAAGCGGGGGTGAACCAAGCAAGTCATACGTTGATTTGTTCAGTAAAGAAACTGATGCATCAGTGTCCAGCTGCATGCAAACAGAACATCCACAAATTTTCAAAGTCACAAAAAGTTTCCTTGCATCGTGCTGAATGTGAGAGGAAGTGTCTGGCATAACTTGACTCACACGACGAGCTGTAGAAGCACGTGAAAAGGAAGGCTTTGAATAAATGGCATTAACGTCCATAGGCTGATGTGAATCATGATCACGGTGGTTTCCGTTGCGGTGACGCCCTCGCGAGTCAGGCGAACGTGCGACAAGTTGTGAATTAGAGTTTCTCTTACTACACACAGCTTGCAGATGTTCTTTCTTATTACAAAAATAACATTGTGCTTGACGGGATGGGCAACTGTCCCGTGGGTGGGCACGAAAGCAGTTCGGACATGATTTCAATTACTTAGTGGGTGCCAAGCTTGAAACTTGTTTACTCGCGCACGAGCGGCGCTGCATGGCGTGATGTGCTGGGGCCGGGCGGGAGGGCAGGTGTTGCGCCGCGCCAACAGTACATACACCCGGGGTCACGTCGAACGCGGAAGTAGCCATGTCTAATGTATCTTGTCTGTCTAGCAAGTCCACTACTTCCTGCAAAGACGGGTTGTTAAATTTGAGGATTTGCTTGCGGTCGCGGTGATACACCACATTTTGCGCAATACCGTCTCTAATCATTATATCTGCATATGAGCGTCCACATGAGCAATTAAAGTCACAATCAGAAGTTAGTCCCTGAAGGTCCGCTAACCAAGATTTATTGGACTGAGTAGGGCCACGGTGGAAGCGAAAGAATTTGTAGCGTGCAGCTACCACATTCACACTGCCACGGAAGTGGGAGTTCAAGGCGGCAATCACTTCATCGTAAGTTTTAGTTTCCGGGCGGGTGGTGGGAAACAATTTGACGAGCACACGGTATAACACAACACCAGCGTTGGCAATGAAAAAAGGAAGCCGCTCTGTACTTGGTATGTTGTATGCTGCGAAGTGTGCCTCGAGCTGGGCGATGTATTCTGGCCAGGATTGAAGGTACGAAAGGGCGGCGCCTCGGCGACGGCGTCGGTACAGGCGGTGGCGTCAGAGGCGCCGAAGTAACCGCAGATTGTAGTGTGACCAGTCCATTTATGGCAGAAAGCAGCTGCGTCATTTGCTGAGCCTGGAAACCTACAAGATCGGACAGCGAAGCCTGTTCCTGTGGCGAAGCCATGGTTTACACAAATGAAAGTCTTATATCGAATAGGGGAGGCAGTCATACACTGAGGCTAGCACGAAAAGAAAGCAGTACCGAGCAAGAAAGACTCGTCGCCACTTTTTGTATCCCACCTGGTAGGTGGCGCGTGGGTCTGCTCCTGAAAATTGAAGGGTAGGCCATATGTAGGAAGTGAGTAGGAGCAGGGAAATGTGAAATGCTTCGGTACTGCGTCTAAATTTAAATCACCACACAATAACTTGAATACATCAATTGTATTTAACTTTGGCTGAGATGAGCACGTAGGTGCGAAGCTGTACGTCAAGTTTCAAAGGCAAATTTTGTAGTGGCTCGCCCACTATGAAATAAAAACAATGTTTCTTGGTCGTCTCCTCGGAATCAGATATGGCTGAATCCGGAGCGGAGTTCGTAGAGCTGTACAGCGCCGGATAGAGGGCGATGTCGTCGGTGTCGGTGTCGTGGTGCCAACCTAGCAGAGCTCACCTACATTGTGGCATCGTAGCTATCGACACCACATCGACATTCTCATCAAGTAGCAGTACCATTAGAAGACACTTGGAGAAACGATCCAACATAATCAGTACATATTTCTTTCCATCTTAGGTAACTGTCCAACAACATCCAGTTATATTCTTTCGAATGTTTCACTAGTCTCTGGCAGTTCTTATAGTGGTACCATGGTTTCTCCAAAATCATTCCATCTGTTACAGAAATCACATTGTAAAGAGTCTCAAAAATGTCAGCTTTACATCTAGGCCACCAATATATCTCCACTATGTTAATGTTTGTTGCTTTTTACCGCAATGTCTGGATAATGAAGAAACATGTTGTTCTTTCACGATTTTGTGCCAACTCAGAAGTCACCACCGTCACGATCCATTCTATCTCCCACACATGTCTCAACCGGTAGCTGTATGGGGCGGCGCTGTGGGCAGTTCGACTGTGGCGCCTCCTAAACGAAGCTGCCTACCGTCTGCTGCGGAGGACAACACCAACTTTGAACCTGTAGCGACCATCGACTGAGTCCAACCTGCTGGAGGCCTGGACATGTTTATTTTTCTAGCTCTGCACCATCAACGGCGGGGTCCACCATCAGATGATCCAATGTGCTAACGGTCATCTTTTCAGAGTTGTGAACCATAGTTGTCTGTTCGGGGTTGTGTAGTTTGGTGTACCGCACTGCATGCACAAAAGTGCTGGGTGGCCTTGTTTATAATCCAGAAAGTCTATGATCGCGATTCAGAAAGCTATTGGTGTGGCAGGCCTGAGACAAGTTGCCTATCTGACTGTGTGAATTACATCCTCAACAGCTGGGTGATACACTGTTTCGAACCCAGAGTTTACAAGTTCAGGTTTGGCAGATTGCACACAGTGAATTAAGCACACCCCTAAGTCAACCTATCAGAGAGCAAACACTTCATGGATCCCATTCTCTAGCTATGGCTGACTTCTTTGTGAAGTTAAAACTCGTTAGTGAGATTGTTGTTTGATGGTGGTGTATTGGCAGTAGATTCTATTGTGGTGGTGCAGAAAGCCTCTGTTTTATTTGTATGGTCGAGAAGAATTACTTGGGTTGGGTCGTCTCACTGTGCGGCGGCGGCGGCGGCGGCGGCGGCGGCGGCGCGGTTCCCTTCTGGGCAGATCGCCGGTAGGAAAGCCGAGCAGAAACCTGCCGCACTGCGACTATCATCAGGCTGGATACAACGTAACTATTCTAAAAATCGGGAAAAAGTTTTGAATGAAAGTTGGAAATATTGGCAAAACTTCAGTATATTCTGAAGTCAATAATTACACGTTCACTGCCAAGCGCGTACTAATCCTAACACAGTCATACACAAACAGTTTCATTCACGTTAGCAAGTTTATGGTAACGTATTTCCCGAAATCTGAACAGCTGCTAAATACGAATTGTTCCTAAATTAAAATGCTCGCCATACCATTAAGTTTATCAGTGTCTAAAGCACTCAAGTTTTTGTGAGGCCTTAACTTTTCCCGGCGAATTGAATGTTCAAATAATTACGTAAGTTATTTGAACACTCAAGTTTTTAGTCACCAATCTGCTCAATATGCCAAGCGGAATTACTGTCTTTACACAAACACAAAATTACTTAAAAAATCCGTACTTTCTAAACGATTCACCGGAATAATAAGCCTTCACCTTAAGGCACTTTCGAGGCATGTAGCACAACTAAAACTGGCAAACTATAGCTTCCTTCAGATTTCATACAACACACGACCGTATTATTGAATGGCTGGGCTCCGACTCCTTTAGACTGCAGTAAGCATTCTCTATCTCCAAGAGATAAGACGTGCGAAGAATACTCCGTTCTGATTGGGCAGTATTCTTTACGGCCAATAGAAAAATATTATTCTCCCGCGTTAGTCCGTGCTTTTCATGACTAACCAATCAACAAATAACACACTTCCGTATTGTACTTTTTCCCGAAATAAATGTTTAACATTCTGATATTTTATTTATACTTTACGTTATTAACTATTTTCATTTGCACTCGAATTAGCTTTCCTTTCACCATAAACTTACTTAAAGTGATACAAAATTCCCCGTCGTCTGCATTCACACTGCCTTGAAAGTTTCTCACGCTGGTTCGTACGGCGTTCGTCAGTATACCAATGATCTACATTTTTACTTTAAACCACTAAAACGTATCATTCACACTACTAAAAGCATATACAAAACTGTACAAACACAAATAAAGAAAAGGCCTTCAGGAAATAAACAGAACAATTCACAAAAACATTCTCTTGACCTGTTTCTTGAATGTCTCTGTCCACTACTGTACTCTCGCGGATGAAAATTAGAACAACATACTCGACTGAACCCGCTTCAGACCACTCGTCACTGTGCACTCATGAGTCATTCTCCTGATACACAGGATCCAGATACGAGCGATATAAAGGCGCCACGACTCAATTGCTACAGTTGTTGAACATCATGGTGGTGGGCAGTTCGTTTAGGCATTATCTGAAACCATGTGGCAAAAAAAAAAACTGTCTTTCAATTAATATATTTGAAATGTACCAAATAGCTAAGAATATCCTTAAAGAAATGCCTTCTAGTGACCTCTCCAGAATGCTTTTTGAGATAGGCCGCAAAGCTTCCGTCAGAAGGGTTGGTGATTCGTGTGCAAGCTGTCGATTACGCTGACGGAAAAAGGGAGGAAGGTCTTGGTCCCAAATGGCGGAAAGCTGCAGGTAACCCAAGCTGCCGGCTGGAGGCAATGAATTGTGCAAGGCAGGGAAGTTTAAGAGGTAGATGACGGCATATTAAGGGGTAATTATGAAGGAGGCCTCTTTTCAGAAAGATTATCGCTACTCCTACTGATCAAGTGCCCTCTGTATGTTTGACCACAAATGAGGAGCCCGTTTGTGGCTTTCTCGATACTGGAAGTTTTGTTTCTTTGATAGTTGAAGATTGGTTTCCCACTTTTCATGAGTTGTGTCAAGTCCCGAGATTGACGGGAGGCGCTGAGTTCTGCAGGCTGCCCATTTCCACAGAGACGCGAATTTTGGAATTATTAAAGTTCCGAGTTGGAGATTTTTTGGAGAAATTCGCAGTTAAGGTGGTATGAAATTTGCCTGTGTGGGGCTTTATGGGTTTTGACTTCACCTGTAAGGGTGGTTTAGCTCCTCAAAGGGATCAGAGAAAATTTTATTTCGAGTTTCCACGCCAGAAAGCCTTCATATTTTGTGAGCTTATTGTGAGTGGAAGGTCAGGGCATCAAAATCAAGTTACCAGTTCACCCGATACCGATGTTCCACGTTATGATCTTAAACATTTACCGGGTTATGATCTTGAACAGAGGAACCAGATTGTGTATTTATGTGAAGAATTTAGGGAAATACTTACTGACAGGTTAGATGATGTTAAAGGAGCAGAGAATAAAGTTAAATTAACAGACAATATTGCTGTAAGGCAACCCCCCCTACAGACTGCCATCACCTAGGATGAGACAGTTAAAGACGACTGTAGATAAGATGTAACTTCAGTGAGTTATCAGATCATTCTAATCCCCATACTCCTCTCCTATCTCTGTTGTACCTAAGCTACGGGACAGGGTGAGCGTGCTTGTTGACTATCAGTTCATGAACAAGAAGACAGTTCTGTATCCCTTCCTGATTTGCACTCGTGCTTCTCATGGTTCCCAGAGGCAAAGGTCTCTACCACTTTGGACCTAAATCAAGCCTACTATCAAATTCCACTAGGAGAAGAGTCTGTGCTCTGTTCCAGTCACAGCCTCTGCAAGTATTGGTCAATGTGTGAATATAATAGAGAGCCATTTGGGTTGTCTACAGGACCAGCCATGCTGTCTTGTATAACGGAAAGAGTTTTTCCTGACTTCCGTCGGTCATTATCTTGATGATCTGGTGATTTTCAGTGAGAACTTTCAGGAACGTATACGTCACGTTAGGGACGTACTTCAGCAGATGCGTAGGGCTGAGTCAAACCTTCAAAAGTTATATTTTCTCAGCCTGAAATTTCATTCTTAGGTTATAATGTTTCTAATCAAGGTATTAGAATTGAACTGAGCCGGAAAAACGCTATTTAGCGACACCCAAAAATGGAAGAGCCATGATTTGTTTCATGGGGATGATAAATTACTTACGCAAATTTATTCCTAATTTTGCACAAATAGAAGCACCTTTAACAGATCTTCGGAAGAAAGGAAGGAAATTCTAGTGGAGCACATCACAAGAAACGTCATTTGAGGCTTTAAAGAAAATTCCAGCGAGCGCGTCCATATTAGGCATGGCTGACTTCAGCAAATAATTTACTGTTCAAACTGATGCCTCCATGCCAAGAGTCGCGGCACAACAGGATGAAGACGCTGAGTTAAGTTCTATTAAAGAATGAATAAGGAAGAGGGATGCTGTTAAACTCTATTGCTTGACAGGAACCGAATTGTGTTGTGTGGGCCGCTGGAACTGAGGTGATAAGGTCGTGCTGCTGGCTGGTTTAGTTTCTTTAGTCTTCCAGTATTATCATGAAACACCGGCGGGTGGTCATTTTCAAAACACGGATGAAGATGAGAGAGAATTTCATTCGGGAGACGATGGACAAACAGAGTCGTTGGTGCTTGGGTGCAAAATTCGCGGCACTAGCAAATCTTCGTTAAATACGGGGCAAGGGGCTCCGTCGTCCGATATGGTTAATGAGCCTGTGCAGGAATTACGTGTGGGTTACGTGTGTCCGTTCCCATGTTCTAGAGTGAGAAGGCGGTACGTCTTTATCTGCGTAGATGCATTTTTACGCTTTTGTTGGTTGATCCCTACTCACGTTGTTGCCTCTGAAGTGTCAATCAATAATTGGCCTCGTCTATTTGTACCATTGGCCCTTCCTTTGTGCGACATGTGAATCGCAACTTGCTAGCAGCCTTGACTGCGTTCCACCACAGTGACCACACCAGATGGGCTAGTTCTTTGTCGTCGTCTGAGTACGCCTTTAATACTGCGTCAGGCAGAGTGCACAGTGCAACACTTGCTAGTCTTATGTTTGGCTTTAAACCCAACTCCTCACTTGCTAATTTATTGTCTTTATCCGATCTGCTCCCGGACAAGGTGGACGCTGCACAGATCTGAACCAATAGCAAACAACCGAACTAAACCAAAAATAGGTCTTGAAAGGATGGAGGTGCGTTGTGATGCTGGGAGACAGTCGATGTCATTGAAATCATGGGGTCGGGTTGGGTGAATAATTTTGGCGCGTTAACCAACGGTGCCGACAAGGTTATGGGAAAGCTCTCGCCCAGGTTTTTGTGACCCCGTTGACCCTGTTGGTAAGATACTCCCAAATTAAAAGAATTTTCAGGGCACATATGGTACAGGTTAAATCATATTTTGAAGCTAATGAATCTCAGTACGTATTGTTACTCTAGGGTCCTATCTCTAATTTTATTTGTAAACTTGTTGAACATAATAAGAACTGCTTCAGCACTTTTAGTAGCTAGGTAATATTAAGGGTAGGTTCAATTACTGAGAGTATGGTTTCTAAAATTATCCGGAAATTTTCCGCACACCTGACTGAAAATAACTTACAAGCTCGTGGCGCCCTCCATCGGTAATGCTGGAATTCGATATAGTGCTAGTCCACCCTTAGCCTGGGTGACGGCTTCCTTCTCGCAGGTATACGTTCAAACAGGTGCTGGAAGGTTTCTTGGGGAATGGCATCCCATTCTTCACGGAGTGCTGCACTGAGGAGAGGTATCGCTGTCGGTCGGTGAGACCTGGCACGAAGTCGGTGTTCCAGAACATCTTAAAGGTGTTCTATAGGGTTCAGGTCAGGGATCTGTGCAGGCCAGTCCATTACAGGGATGTTATTGTCGTGTAACCACTCCGCCTCAGGCCGTGCATTATGAACAGGTACTCGATCGTGTTGAAAGATGCAATCGCCATCGCCGAATTGCTCTTCAACAGTGAGAAGCAAGAAAGTGCTTAAAACATCGATGTAGACCTGTGCTGTGATAGTTCCACGCAAAACAACAAGGGGTGCAAGCCCCCTCCATGAAAAACACGACCCACCATAACATCATCGCCTCTCAATTTTACTGTTCGCACTACACGCGCTGGCAGATGTTCACCGAGCATTCGCCATATCCGCAGGCTGCCATCGGACCGTTACATTGTGTACAGTGATTCGTCACTCCACACAACGTTTTTCCACTGTTCAGTCGTCCAGTGTTTACTCTCCTTACACAAAGCATTTACCGGCGTGATGTGCGCTTTATGAGTAGCCGCTCAAACATGAAATCCAAGTTTTCTCACCTCCCGCCTAACTGTCATAGTTCTTGCAGTGGTTTCTGATGCAGTTTGGAATTCCTGTGTAAGGTTCTGTATAGATGTCTGCCTATTACACATTACGAACCTCTTCAACTGTCGCGGTCTCTGTCAGTCAACAGACGAAGTCGGCCTGTACGCTTTTGTGTTGTACGTGTCCCTTCACGTTTGCACTTCACTATCACATCGGAAATAATGGACCTCGGGATGTTTAGGAGTGTGTAAATCTCGCGTACGGGCGTTTAACACAAATGACACCCAATCACCTGACCACGTTCGAAGTCCGTGTGTTCCGCGGGGCGCCCCATTCTGCTCTCTCACGATGTGTAGTGACTGCGGAGGTCGCTGGTATGGAGTACCTGGCAATACGAGGCAGCACATAGCACATAATATGAAAAACGTATTTTTTGGGGGTGTCTGGGCACTTTTGGTCACATAATGTATATCTTCCCGTGCGATCTCTGATTTCCCTTATTTTATTATGATGATCGTTTCTCCCTATGTGGGTCAGTGTCAACAAAATATTTTCGCATTAGGAGGAGAAAGTTGGTGATTGCAATTTCTTGAAAAGATTCCGCCGCAACGAAAAACGCCTTTGTTGTAATGATGTTCACCCAAAATCCTACATCATTTCAGTGACACTCTCTCCCCTATTTCGCGATGATACAAAACTTGCTGTTCTTCTTTGAACTTTCTCGATGTACTCCGTCAATCCTATCTGGTAAGGATCCGACACCGCTCAGCGTTATGCTAAAAGAGGACGGACAAGCGTAGTGTAGGCAGTCTCTTTAGTAGATCTGTTACATTTTCTAAGTGTCTTGCCAATAAAACGCAGTCTTTAGTTAACCTGTTCCACAACATTTTCTGTGTGTTCCTCCCAATTTAAATTGTTCGTAATTGTAATTCCTAGGTATTTAGTCGAATTAGATATGACTGATTTATCGTGTGACGGAAGTTTAACAGATTCCTTTTAGTACTCATGTGTATGACCTCACACTTTTAGTTATTTGGGGTCAATTTCCAATTTTCACACCATACAGATATCTTTTCTAAATCGTTTTGCAACTTGTTTTGATCTTACGATGACTTAACTAGTCGATAAACGACAGCGACATCTGCAAACAACCTAAGGTGGCTGCTCAGATTGTCTCCTAAATCGTTTATATAAATAAGGAACAGCAAAGGGCCTATAACACTGCCGTGGGGAACGCCAGAAGTCACTTCTGTTTTACTCGATAACCAATTACTACGAACTGTGACCTCTCTGACAGGAAATCACGAATCTAGTCACATAACTGAGACGATATTCCACAAGCACACTTTCACTACAAGCCACTTATGTGGTACAGTGTCGAAAGCCTTCTGGAAATTTAGAAATACAGAACCAATTTGAAATCCCTTGCCAACAGCACTCAACACTTCGTGTGCGTAAAGAGCTAGTTGTGTTTCACAAGAACGATGTTTTCTAAACCGTGTTGACTGTGTGTCATTAAACCGTTTCCTTCGACGTAATTCATAATGTTCGAATACAATATATGTTCCAAACTCCTACTGCTTATCGACGTTAATAATAGGGGCCTGTAATTTAGTGGTTTACTCCTACTACCTTTTTTGAATATTGGTGTGACCTGTGCAACTTTGCAGACTTCGAATACGGATGTGTCGCCGATTAAGCGGCTGTGTATGATTGTTAAATATGGAGCTGTTGTATCAGAATACCCTGAAAGGAAACTAACTGGTATACAATCTGGACCAGAGTATTTGCTTTTGTTAAGTGATTTAAGTTTGGCTCAAATGGTTCAAATGGCTCTGAGCACTATGCGACTTAACTTCTGAGGTCATCAGTCGCCTAGAACTTAGAACTAATTAAACCTAACTAACCTAAGGACATCACACACACCCATGCCCGAGGCAGGATTCGAACCTGCGACCGTAGCGGTCACGCGGTTCCAGACTGAAGCGCCTTTAACCGCACGGCCACACCGGCCGGCGATTTAAGTTTCTTCACACCTCCGAGGACCTGCGTTACTCGTGTTGGCAGCTGTTCTTGATTCGAATTCTGGAATATTTACTTTGTCTTCTTTGGTGAAGCAATGTCGGAAGACTGTGTTTAGTAACTCTGTTTTTGCAGCACTGTCTTCGATAGTATTTCCAATGCTATCGCACAGAGAAGGCCTCTCCGTGACATACATGATTCGTTTCGGGAGTTGTATAATGCAACCAGCGTTAGGCCGTTCCGTAGTACTGCAGCTTGACGTAAGCTGAGCAACAGAACCGCCAGTCAACAGGTCTGTTTTACGTGTACTTAAATCGTCCATCAAAGAAAAGCAAAATCTTTGCTACAGTAGCAACCCATGTCTTTGTGTTAGACTCTTGTAAGCCCTACACCAATATTGTTTACTTCGTGACACTTTGGAATTAACGTCACCTGTTGTTACACGTAGTGAAAATCACTATGTAATGGCTGAAATCTAGACCTGGTTTCGCAGTCGATTGCTGTTCTTTTCTCCATTGTCCATGACATTTTTGATTATTTAATTTGTCGCGAAGATAAGGCTCTCATACATACCTGTGTAATACAGAAGCAGCGGCGAGGCACAGCCAACCACCATGCTGTCACTGCACAGTGCTTTCCCATTTTGGGTTCCCTTGGTCGACAAGTAGAAATCGCTGGCGTCGCACCGCTGAGTCTTTCCCAGGAGGCAGTCAGACAGGCGGAAAGTTAAGCGAGTGACAGCCTCTCTCTCACCGTTTCGGGGTGTTCTTCGGTTGCTTTTAGTCGGATATCCTGGTTCTCCACAGATCAACTAAAAGCTTTCTTTAAAAACCCTTGTGGCTGTACCTACATCTGGCTATAGCCCACGTGTAAACAGATGTAACTTCACTGTTTTGTTAGATTCCCAAATGCGTTTCACGAGAAACTCACATTATCTGTCTGCATTGCTTTCGAACAGCAAGATACGACCACAGACTACAGAAATATGTCAACAATATGTTAATCTCGAAATGAAAACGTGTTATACAAAGGCACTGATTACACATGTTGGTTCTTTTCTTACGAATATCGGCACGAAATTCGGAAAAAATCGAGTGTCACAGAAACGTGTTTTGGTTACTACATTGTCAGGGGAGTGGCGTGCGTCTCGCTTACGGTGTTGGAATAAGCGGCGACATACTGTCAATTAAATACTACACTGTGTGCCGTCCCAGAAAATTACACCAAAGGGCCAAACGCGGACTTTTTCCATTCCAGTTCTAGCGTCTTTAACACGTATCCTGTAGCAGTTTACCTCACCTAAAAAGCTAAAAGGAAGAAATATACCAAAAAATCACAAAAATATTGTCCATAAAACGATAATTAATTTAATTATCACTGGACTGAAATAAGCGACGGATAGAGTTCCCAAAGCCAAATAAGAAACACATAAATAGTATCTAAAGGGGCAAAATACGTTAACAAATCGTTCAATCAGTTTATACTCATAATTAGGAAACGATAAGCTACAAACATCCACAAGAAAACAGTACGTGGTCTGTGCTCACCTTGCAATAAGACGAAGATTACTCGGCTGCTGCTTGTTCCAATTGCTGATCGCTTACCGAATACAATAAATTAAGTTAGTTCTGGATTCATCTTACGTTCTTTCATTAGCATTTTTGCCATTGGCTGTTTATCTAAAATCGTTTGGGGAAGCCGCTTTCCTCTTCTGTACAACTAACACCATTACACTGCACTAACCGGCGTGGTTTGCAGGTAGAATTCTCTCACTTTAATTTTTTTAAAAAAATAAAAATAAAAAAAATAAAGACAGAAAGACGGGTTTAACTCCTCATCGACGATGAAGTCGCTAGGAGATTAGGTACAAGCACTGTTTGGACAAAAATGAGGAGGGAAAACGTTCTAGTTTTTTGAAAGCAAACTTTGTCTTAAATAATATAGGGAAACTTCGATCTAGATGGCCGGACACGGATATGGACCACTTTCCTCCCAAATTTCAGCCTGCACCTCATTTGGTACTAAATAAACTCTACTAATTTTCTTGGAATAATGCCGAATGTACGATTCAGTCAACCAAAAATTGTGCAACAAGAGTTTCTTTCGCAAATACTTTAATCGACCAGTTTCTGTACTTTTGACATATGCATATTATTCTATGCTCTTTCATTCAGCGCTAGAGAAGTCAAACAGAACTTCGTTGTCAAACAACAATAGGACGCCCGTAGTCCGTAGCGAACACTTTGGCTACCGATATCGAATAAGTGTACATCGGAGAACTAAACTTCTTCGCCTTCTGCATCTTGCACCTCACTATCAGTTCGCTCATAGAGCTGATGAGCATAAACTGGGTGTCCGAAACCCTTTGGATCATAATTAAACATATAGTTGAGTACCCTAAACAGAGGCGTTTGAGAAAAAACTAACAATCGAAAGCAAGTATTTAATTTTCTGTTAACATAAAGAATTTGCTTTTTCTAGCAACAACTTACGCTTATAGAAACTGTTTAAAAATGTCTCAGTGTACCCACTATAACACCACGTAGTAACAGAAATGGACTAATGACTCAAATTCTTTTGCACTCTTTCCTGCACATGTTAATTATTATCACAAGAGTGTAACTGCTGCTCCAAGAGTACGCTCAGTACTGTATTCTTTGATGTGTGCATATTATTGGAAAGTTACTGGGTTTTTGTTGACGAATATTTTGCCACAAGATCGAAAACCGTCTCCTCAGATTCTACTGTGTGAACAGTACTTTGTCAAGAACTTTTCTAAAACTGTTCTATGTTCAATCGTTCCACATTTTGGACACTTGATTCTACTGCACCATAACATAAAGCCATGTCTGCAAGCTCCTCAGTGGTGGGACTAGGCGGTTTCTAGAACAGCTTGCATTGTTGCCAGATTTATCTTAGATGACGGATCCAAGATGACGGCCATAGACGTGGCAATGTCGCACTAACATTGTAGGGGGAAATTCAAATTTTGGTGGGAAATAGCGCAACTGGGGTACTTCGACTTACCTAATTCCTTCCACCCCTCCCCTCCTCTTCTATGATGTCACCCACCCCCTACCACCACCCCGCCCTTGGAAGAATGGGGAACAGTCAGCCTCCATGCAACCGCCAGAAAGGAATGTTAGTTCAGTGTATTTTATTTATTTTTTTGTGTGAAACTGGAGATCGAGCCTAGTTCCACTTCTATACGCGTAGTGCTACACAATGAATGCCTAAAATTGCAATATGACTCAAAATTCATGATGTAACACAACTGGTGTTATCCTACTGGAAAAATTCAGAATATCACTCATAACTAGCGACAGATGAACTCAAAATAAATAGTAACTCTATAAAGGATGCTCTCTTTACCTAAAAATCGAAATATATCTCTCTTCTACACTTGTAAATTGGCAGGAAAAAGAGGCAGTCTAAAACGACATATTAAAAAAGCGAGAACCGCAGTGGTTTTAAAAAAATCAGACTAAACATACCTGCTACTGATAATAACACCATGGTAAAAACGACTGCACAAAGAGTAATACCACTTCATCCGTAAATTACAGCCATAAGTTGTGGGATATAAAAACAACACAAAAAAGCTTTATAAATTATCGGGTGCTAGCACAGCGGAGGCTAAAAACTACTACACACAACGCTTGTAATCAAGTATTCAATGAAGCCGGCCTGAGTGGCCGAGTGGTTCTAGGTGCTTCAGTCTGGAACCGTGCGACCGGTACGGTCGCAGGTTCGAATTCTGTCTCGGGCATGGATGTGTGTGATGTCCTTAGGTTAGTTAGATTTAAGTAGTTCTAAATTCTAGGGGACTGATGACCTCAGCTGTTAAGTTCCATAGTGCTCAGAGCCATTTGAACCATTTGAAGTATTCAGTGCACAATAGAGCACGAGGTCCCAGGCTGTGGGGGTGTGGGTGTATTATGTCGGGGTGGCGATGTGGTCTACCAAGCGCTCTGCATGTGACTGTTGCTTGAAATGGGGCAGGCACACACGTTCCAAACTGTCGCGATAACTGACAGCTGCCGGCAGAACTATACTGTGGCCCACAGTGACTCGCCCAGCATCCGAATAACAGGACCATTGTTGTTGTTGTTGTGATCTTCAGTCCTGAAACTGGTTTGATGCAGCTCTCCATGCTACTCTATCCTGTGAAAGCTTCTTCATGTCCCCGTACCTACTGCAGCCTACATCCTTCTGAATCTGCTTAGTGTATTCATCTCTTGGTCTCCATCTACGATTTGTACCCTCCACCCTGCCCTCCAGTACAAAATTGGTGATCCCTTGATGCCTCAGAACATGTCCTACCAACCGATCCCTTCTTCTAGTCAAGTTGTGCCACAAACTCCTCTTCTCCCCAATTCTACTCAATACCTTCTCATTAGTTATGTGATCTACCCATCTAATCTTCAGCATTCTTCTGTAGCACCACATTTCGAAACCTTCTATTCTCTCCTTGTCTAAACTATTTATCGTCCATGTTTCACTTCCATACATGGCTACACTCCATACAAATACTTTCAGAAACGGTTTCCTGACACTTAAATCAATAGTCGATGTTAACAAATTTCTCTTCTTCAGAAACGCTTTCCTTGCCATTGAACAGGACCATTGTTTGATGCTGGCTCGCCTCCCCCCTCCCCCCCCCCCCCCCTCAGGCTATATGATTCAAAAGACAATGGAGTTCATGGCACATTCCTACAGATGAGAAATTTGCAAAAGATATAGAAATTATGGGGTGTTAAAAAACAAGAATTGCAGTGATATTAAGAATCGGACTACAGGTACCTGTTACTGATAATAATACCATGCTAAAAAACGACTGCACAAATCACAGCGATACACTGCAGGATATAAAAGCAACATGAAAAAGCTTTTTAAATTATCGGGTGCCAGTGCAGCCGAGGTTAAAAAACTACTACACACGATATTGCAGTCGCATATTTAACGCACAGTGTGACATGGCATGAGGACCCGGGCAGTCAGCGGAACTATACAGTAGCTATAGTCCACTTGGCGATCTGCAGGAGACTGTGGCTTGTGGGGCTGCAGCGTGCACTGAGAACATACTCGACTTGCACAGCATCTGAATAAGACGACCGTTACCTGTGGGTGTTGTCTGATGCCAGCTCACTTCACTCCCTCATGCCACGTGTTTCGAAAGACAATTGAATTTGCGGCACAGTCCTAAAGACGAGAAAACTGCGAAAGCAAACAAAGTTGTTTGTCTAATAACCACAACGTACAGTCATACCAGGGAGAAAAAAGAAATACCCCGTGGTAATAATAATAATCACGAAACATACTTCACTATCCAGGAGAAGCTTCAAATACGCTGTCCTGCCGCTGTGCGTGCTTTCATGAATTGGAACGGAACTGCCGTACACTGTGCGAGTGGTCGTCGTCGCTGTCTGCTGTTAAATGAGGTGCCAAGGGGAAGCCCTTTTAATGGGCAACACGTCGAGTACAAAGACCTGCTGGACAGTGAGACAGAGAGAGAGAGAGACATCTACATCTACATCTACATCTATACTCCGCAAGCCACCCAACGGTGTGTGGCGGAGGGCATTTTACGTGCCACTGTCATTACCTCCCTTTCCTGTTCCAGTCGCGTGTGGTTCGCGGGAAGAACGACTGTCTGAAAGCCTCCGTGCGCGCTCTAATCTCCCTAATTTTACATTCGTGATCTCCTCGGGAGGTATAAGTAGGGGGAAGCAATATATTCGATACCTCATCCAGAAACGCACCCTCTCGAAACCTGGCGAGCAAGCTACACCGCGATGCAGAGCGCCTCTCTTGCAGAGTCTGCCACTTGAGTTTGCTAAACATCTCCGTAACGCTATCACGGTTACCAAATAACCCTGTGACGAAACGCGCCGCTCTTCTTTGGATCTTCTCTATCTCCTCCGTCAGACCGATCTGGTACGGATCCCACACTGATGAGCAATACTCAAGTATAGGTCGAACGAGTGTTTTGTAAGCCACCTCCTTTGTTGATGGACTACATTTTCTAACTACTCTCACAATGAATCTCAACCTGGTACCCGCCTTACCAACAATTAATTTTATATGATCATTCCACTTCAAATCGTTCCGCACGCATACTCCCAGATATTTTACAGAAGTAACTGCTACCAGTGTTTGTTCCACTATCATATAATCATACAATAAAGGATCCTTCTTTCTATGTATTCGCAATACATTACATTTGTCTATGTTAAGTGTCAGTTGCCACTCCCTGCACCAAGTGCCTATCCGCTACAGATCTTCCTGCATTTCGCTACAATTTTCTAATGCTGCAACTTCTCTGTATACTACAGCATCATCCGCGAAAAGCCGCATGGAACTTCCGACACTATCTACTAGGTCATTTATATATATTGTGAAAAGCAATGGTCCCATAACACTCCCCTGTGGCACGCCAGAGGTTACTTTAACGTCTGTAGACGTCTCTCCATTGATAACAACATGCTGTGTTCTGTTTGCTAAAAACTCTTCAATCCAGCCACACAGCTGGTCTGATATTCCGTAGGCTCTTACTTTGTTTATCAGGCGACAGTGCGGAACTGTATCGAACGCCTTCCGGAAGTCAAGAAAAATAGCATCTACCTGGGAGCCTGTATCTAATATTACCTGGGTCTCATGAACAAATAAAGCGAGTTGGGTCTCACACGATCCGGAATCCATGTTGATTCCTACATAGTAGATTCTGGGTTTCCAAAAACGACATAATACTCGAGCAAAAAACATGTTCTAAAATTCTACAACAGATCGACGTCAGAGATATAGGTCTATAGATTTGCGCATCTGCTCGACGACCCTTCCTGAAGACTGGGACTACCTGTGCTCTTTTCCAATCATTTGGAACCTTCCGTTCCTCTAGAGACTTCCGGTACACGGCTGTTAGAAGGGGGGCAAGTTCTTTCGCGTACTCTGTGTAGAATCGAATTGGTATCCCGTCAGGTCCAGTGGACTTTCCTCTGTTGAGTGATTCCAGTTGCTTTTCTATTCCTTGGACACTTATTTCTATGTCAGCCATTTTTTTCGTTTGTGCGAGGATTTAGAGAAGGAACTGCAGTGCGGTCTTCCTCTGTGAAACAGCTTTGGAAAAAGGTGTTTAGTATTTCAGCTTTACGCGTGTCATCCTCTGTTTCAATGCCATCATCATCCCGGAGTGTCTGGATATGCTGTTTCGAGCCACTTACTGATTTAACGTAAGACCAGAACTTCCTAGGATTTTCTGTCAAGTCGGTACATAGAATTTTACTTTCGAATTCACTGAACGCTTCACACATAGCCCTCCTTACGCTAACTTTGACATCGTTTAGCTTCTGTTGGTCTGAGAGGTTTTGGCTGCGTTTAAACTTGGAGTGAAAGTCTCTTTGCTTTCGCAGTAGTTTCCTAACTTTGTTGTTGTACCACTGTGGGTTTTTCCCGTCCCTCACAGTTTTACTCGGCACGTACCTGTCTAAAGCGCATTTTACGATTGCCTTGAACTTTTTCCATAAACACCCAACATTGTCAGTGTCGGAACAGAAATTTTCGTTTTGATCTGTTAGGTAGTCTGAAATCTGCCTTCTATTACTCTTGCTAAACAGATAAACCTTCCTCCCTTTTTTTATATTCCTATTAACTTCCATATTCAGGGATGCTGCAACGGCCTTATGATCACTGATTCCCTGTTCTGCACATACAGAGTCGAAAAGTTCGGGTCTGTTTGTTATCAGTAGATCCAAGATGTTATCTCCACGAGTCGGTTCTCTGTTTAATTGCTCGAGGTAATTTTCGGATAGTGCACTCAGTATAATGTCACTCGATGCTCTGTCCCTACCACCCGTCCTAAACATCTGAGTGTCCCAGTCTATATCTGGTAAATTGAAATCTCCACCTAAGACTATAACATGCTGAGAAAATTTATGTGAAATGTATTCCAAATTTTCTCTCAGTTGTTCTGCCACTAATGCTGCTGAGTCGGGAGGTCCGTAAAAGGAGCCAATTATTAACCTAGCTCGGTTGTTGAGTGTAACCTCCACCCATAATAATTCACAGGAACTATCCACTTCTACTTCAGTACAGGATAAACTACTACTAACAGCGAGGAACACTCCACCACCGGTTGCATGCAGTCTATCGTTTCTAAACGCCGTCTGTACCTTTGTAAAAATTTCGGCAGAATTTATCTTTGGCTTCAGCCAGCTTTCTGTACCTATAACGATTTCAGCTTCTGTGCTTTCTATCAGCGCTTGAAGTTCCGGTACTTTACCAACGCAGCTTCGACAGTTTACAATTACAATACCGACTGCTGCTTGGTCCCCACATGTCCTGACTTTGCCCCGCACCCGTTGAGGCTGTTGCCCTTTCTGTACTTGCCCAAGGCCATCTAACCTAAAAAACCGCCCAGCCCACCCCACACAACCCCTGCTACCCGTGTAGCCGCTTGTTGCGTGTAGTGGACTCCTGACCTATCCAACGGAACCCGAAACCCCACCACCCTATGGCGCAAGTCGAGGAATCTGCAGCCCACACAGTCGCAGAACCGTCTCAGCCTCTGATTCAGACCCTCCACTCGGTTCTGCACCAAAGGTCCGCAGTCAGTCCTGTCGACGATGCTGCAGATGGTGAGCTCTGCTTTCATCGTGCTAGCGAGACTGGTAGTCTTCACCAAATCAGATAGCCGCCGGAAGCCAGAGAGGATTTCCTCCAATCCATAGCGACACACATCATTGGTGCCGACATGAGCGACCACCTGCAGATGGGTGCACCCTGTACCCTTCATGGCATCCGGAAGGACCCTTTCCACATCTGGAATGACTCCCCCCGGTATGCACACGGAGTGCACATTGGTTTTCTTCCCCTCTCTTGCTGCCATATCCCTAAGGGGCCCCATTACATGCCTGACGTTGGAGCTCCCAACTACCAGTAAGCCCACCCTCTGCGGCTGCCCGGATCTTTCAGACTGAGGGGCAACCTCTGGAACAGGACAAGCAGCCATGTCAGGCCGAAGATCAGTATCAGCCTGAGACAGAGCCTGAAACCGGTTTGTCAGACAAACTGGAGAGGCCTTCCGTTCAGCCCTCCGGAATGTCTTTCGCCCCCTGCCACACCTTGAGACGAACTCCCACTCTACCACAGGTGAGGGATCAGCCTCAATGCGGGCAGTATCCCGGGCAACCACAGTCGTAGTCCGATCGGGGGATGCGTGGGACGAGCTGGCCGCCCCCGACAAACCCCCATCCGGACCCCCACAGTGATGCCCATTGGCAACAGCCTGAAGCTGTGTGACCGAAGCCAACACTGCCTGAAGCTGGGAGCGAAGGGATGCCAACTCAGCCTGCATCCGAACACAGCAGTTGCACTCCCTATCCATGCTAAAAACTGTTGTGCAAAGAACGTCTGAACTAATCTACAGAGAGCGCAAACAAATCGACACAAAATTTAAACGGTTATTAAAATACAAGATTGCCTAGTAAACGCAGTAATGCTGCTACTTGCGCACTGCTGACACACTGCTCGGCGGCGGAAGGAGACTACGCGAATTTACACTATTCAGGTACTAAAACGCGATGCTACAACTCTCAAATACTATAATACGCCCGAAATTTATGAATTAAACAATGCAAGTACCAAAAACACGCAAAGAAATTAAGAATTAAACTATGTAACAAATGAGTGAGCTAGGAGTATACGACTTGCTGCTGCAGCTGCTTATCCAACGGCGGCAAGCAGCACACTGCCTGTGACCAACCGACACTGGCCGTTCAAAACAAAAACAGAAGACAAACGACTACGTGAATTTACACTATTCAGGTACTAAAACGCGATGCTACAACTCTCAAATACTATAATACGCCCGAAATTTATGAATTAAACAATGCAAGTACCAAAAACACGCAAAGAAATTAAGAATTAAGCTATGTAACAAATGAGTGAGCTAGGAGTATACGACTTGCTGCTGCATTTGCTTTTCCAACGGCGGCAGGGAGCACACTGAGAGAGAGAGAGACTTGTCTCACTCTCACAAATAAGTGTGACGTTACATATCACAAAACCCTACATTGAAAAAATTCCCATCAACTGCCCTTCTTGGCAGGGCGTCCACTGAAAATGAGGCCCTCTTATCAGCTGTCTGTGAAATGTTTTGAGTCTATATAAGCCCTCACCCGCCTTCCGCATCCTCCCTCTGCTCCTGTCCGCTGTAGTGGCTTGGGCTATTTGTCTGTTTTGCCTGTCTGCCTGTGTGTCTCCTTAAAAATGAAACACAGCAGCAGCAACTCCAACATTAGTTGCAAGCACTATAGATTTGCAGAAGAGAAACTGCCACATACGTAAAAAAATTTCTCATATATGTGGTTATTTTATGATTATCTGGAAAATTCACGTTTTAAATTCTATAGTGAACTTCTTGTCAATAATTCTGTCTATTTTCTATCGTTACACCACATCTCCGGAATTTTATTCTGGATTGTGAGGTGAGACAGGAGGAGTAGGAGCCTGTACCATGTCAGATTCTGCGATCGACTCTTGTTGAGGTCCAGCGTCCTATGAAAAATCCACCGCCAGGACTGGCTTGTCAGTACAAAAAAAAAAAAAAAAAAAAAAAAAAAAAACAAACTGTGATTTCTTCTCATAGTAGTAGCAGTAGTAGTAGCAGCGCTGGTTTGACGTTCAAAATTTTATTTCTTCTTGTTACAGGAATGCAAGCTGAGCTGGAGGCAGGAAACCATCAACAACAACAGCAACTTGCTGTGGAACAGCTCCTAGAAGATAACATTCAGCAGCAACAGTTCGTGTAAGCATAGAAAAAATAATTCAGTAGTAGCTGTTTAATCTTCCTGTATGTGTGAATAATTCAATGCTCAAAATAATTATCTTTCATCTTGTTCCAGTAATCATTCTAGAGGCGCTCGATTTTATAGACTGGCAGCTGGAGAACGTTTTCCAACAACAACAGGGGCTGGAAGAGCATCCAGCAGGCTATAAGACGTCGGAGCAGCCTTGTAAGTAGAAATAAAGTTATGTAGTGCTAAAATATATTTTGTGTGTGTCAGTAGTACTGGAGGGAGGATGTCTTTCTCTAAGAAACTGGTATATTGTTACAGCCCCCAATCTCGGCAAATTAGACTAGTGGCTGCAGGGTGGATTGGACTCGGGAGACTTTTACCCGAGCGCCAGGGTGAATCACGGTTTGAGCTACCGCTACGTGGAAGGGTCAATGCAGTGCCTGAGGATTTGCGGGAGATGATCGCCTTCTGGCACGATAACGATGACATTAGCGGCGCTGCTGACTCAGATAAGTTATTATACTCACATGTTTTCTCTCTTTGCGATATCTCTGTTGTTTTAATCAACGTAGTTTTCTTCCCCTGTTTACAGCCGACACATCTATTTCTTTAATTAATGTACTTTTTCATTCTACAGATAATCAGCTGGCATTATCTGTCAGTGGGCTACCTTCACACTTGATCCCTGTGCGAGTGTCATGTGCAAGGCCTGCTGTACCCACCAAGGACCATCCCGCACTCTACTGGCCAGAGAAACAACGGCGCCGCAACCAGCAGTTGCAGCTGCCAACAGCCGGCATCTCTGTAACGTGGCTGTTTGTTCTGATCAAACCAGTGGGCTGGTGCTCCACACCGGCATCCTACACCACGACCACCACCGCCGACTATGGCTAGTTCTAGTACTAATAATAGTGATAGTGTAATGGATAATAGCAATGGCGTACCCCCTCCTTTTACAGGACATCAGATTGCAAACGTCATGCCAGAACTAAACAGCATAGTGATCGAGGACACATTTTATGTGTGCATGTCGTTTACAAAGATCGAATCTGGCAAAGCGGTACAAGAATTTTACTAGTTTGGCGTGCCGCCCTGTCATGAAGAAAGAACTCATCAAACTCGCAAATAATCCATGATATCCCGCCGTGAAAAGCAACGCCATACTATGCTGTGAACTATTGTATCCTCTCAAAGAAGAAGGCGTTTTTGAAGAGAGAAGTATTGTACATCCTTGGGGAGAAAACGGTTTGATATTGCAGAGCACCTCGATGACTGAATGTTTTCATGACCTCACCCTGGATGCTATTAGGACCAGGCTTTCAGAGATGGCCTGTAGAGGATCTGGTAAAGCACTCGGCGGTGTTCTGCAAGTTGACATCGACTCACATCTACCGAAGGATATAGCTGACAAGAAGACATGTATTAATTGTACAGAGTAAAATGGATAACACCTGTTTCGTTGGGTCAATCCTGTCTTGTGAAAAGAAATCATAATCAAAATTCTGAGCGTCCTACAAAATGTAATGTAGGTGATAATATTCGTGGGTATTATAACTTTAATGGTATTGATTTCCCTGTCAAACTTCAGGATGAACCCAAATTGGAGAGGCAGAATTAGGGTATTTCAGTCAATGTTTTTGCGCTGGAGAGGAACAAACCAGATGCTTACGATAACAATGGTGTAATCATCCGCAAAAGTCGCCGGCCCCCTCCATTTAACCGATTTTACTGGTGAGTGCAAGCTGCATGTTCACATGCTGCTAATCTCAGATGAGAATGAAAATCAACACTATGTTTGAGTAAAGGATATGTAGCGACTCCTCTCTTCCCAACAGATTAAGCACAAGATAAAAAGTATATTTGCTACAGATGGCTCATCCACTTTTCCTCAAACGAGTCGTTGGCACAGCATATTATTGATTGCTCAGGGACATGGTTCTTGTTAAAATGCCGACACAGAAAAACAATTTTTTAAAGTTTAAGAACGATCACTACCAGATCACTAAACTTTCTAGTATCTGCTGACTCTGAGTGCCTCCTCACTCCTGTGACATGATGTGAAGGGGATCCTACAGCCTCACATACGACCTTCGGGTAACATGTACCGTATGCAGTGACGTACCAGATGGCACGAAACTTCGATTCCAGTTTCAGATGCCACAGATAATATGTCGGGAATAATCCCGTGATTTGATTGCTCACTGAGCTCGAGAAACTTTGCCAATGTCTCCACAGGCATTCCAAGGCTATCACTCCCGTATGGGTGAGATGTTCAGCGCATACGATGAATCTAGTGATATCATGTATTTGCATGTACATAATTTATACAGGCACACCATGCAACAGTCACTACCGATTCGTAGGTTTCAGTGGGTATCTGAAGAAGATCTCAAAGGATTAGGTGAGATATTTAAAAAAGGTGGAGTGGCAGATGATTCTTATGTAGGATTCCTGGTTGAAGAAGTACATTGATTTGAATGTGAGAGAGAGGGCTTCTGTGACGTGTGACTTTGAAAAAGATTTTTTTGAAATTAATGCAGTTTTCGGTAAAACTTCGGAGAATTTAAGAAACCGCCGTAATATTCTCATAAGAATTGAATGAGATGGGCGTTATGACGCAAGGAAATGCATTGCCAGACCAAATTCCGATGGGTCAGTATATTCAATAACAAATTAGTCCCTGTGGAGATAGTGAAAGTTGTAGCAGTTCTCTAACATCGTGGGCTTTTAACTAATAAATGATGTGGTGTGGTGGCCCTCAACTGCGTGCCCCCCCGACTCAGAGTTACAATACTCGGATATGTCCGAAAAAAACAGATAGCATTCGCTGCTGACTGGCGTTGATATACACCAACGGGGACAGTGGAAAATGTGTGCCCCGACCGGTACTCGAACGCAGGATCTCCTGCTTGCATGGCAGACACTCTATCCATCTGAACCACCCAGGGATTTATAGCTGGCACGTTCCCCGTGAGACCCACATTATCAACTTACAGTCCACACACTACATTTGTAGTGCCCTTGCCAATATACCCATTACTCGCGGCAGACAATCCACCGAGTCCCGTAAGTCATATCGTTAAGGCTAACCAACTGATGACCTCCTTCAGTGCGGATGCATACGAATTGCCTGAACTCTTTGCGTTGCTTATACCTTTGTAAGCCAGGTTCATGATGATGTGACCATCATTTCTTTAACAGGCATACTTATTGTGATATTTACATCTAAATAAGATACTGCAAGAAACTCGAAAAAGTTTACAATGAACAATAGGGGTCACTATGATTTTGTGTTTAGTGCACATTACTTGATATGTTGCTGCGTATGAAATTTAGCTAACATATCGAAGTTTTTTCTAGACTTGGGTGTAAGTCTCAATCTTTCACCAATCTCGAGAAAACTGATCTGATGTAGCACACTCATTTGCCATCGCGCCATGCCGGCAATAAAACCAGAGTGAAATATCACAACATTTCTCATATTTCATAAACGATCTGAAATACCGAAAACACATTTTGACAAATGACATCATGCAAGAAAGAGGGTATTTTGCCATATGTTTACTATGCAAAACCTCATTATCTACTTTGTTAGTCCACTAAGTACACTCATTTTTAATTAAAGAATTTAATTTTTAAGGGTCATCGATAGCTGATGAAATGAGAAATGCTACGGGTTGGGGAACAACATAATTGAAGACACTACACTTTTATTTTGTACCGAGGATATGCTTTTTCATTAGCTACTATCTTACTTTTCCTCCATTCCTTACTTAATAAACTTAATGAACCATTGTTTCAGAGATCTATCGCAATTGTGTCTGCGTATCATGTTGGTGAGGTCACATTTTGTAAACTCCTCCGAGTTTGGCAAAAGAAGCAAATTTTAACATGGCAACTAGAGAAATGAGTAGGTTTCACTCAAAATTCGCCACATATGACGCTTCTCTGAAAGTTGCAAATGGTTAACAAGCCAGGCGAAAATAAACCACTGCGTCTTCAGTATAATTCGTTTTAGATACTAACCAAATGGTCACTATGCAAGTGTGAGTGTGGAGGGACTCCACTTAATATTCACAAAAAATATGGGCTTCAGTTCAGGACACCACTTCCCCTTCCAGCGCTCGGCATTTCCCCCACGGCGCCTGCCCTTAACCCACACCACTACCGCTCTCCCCACGTATGCCCAGCCAACTGCACATTAATGGCCATGGTATTTTGTGCAGACTCTGCCTCCTGTTTAGTCATTCAATCCACCAGTCCAATTTTCAACATTCCTCAATAGTACCGCATTTCACAAGCGTCTGTTCTCTTCTTTTCTGAACTGCTTATCGTCCATGTATGACTTCCACACAAGGTTACAGTCCATACAAATACCTTCATAAAAGACTTTCCGTGACTCAAATTTATTCTAGATGTTAACGTTTCGTTCTTTTTCATAAACATCTTCTTTGCTACTGAGTCTTTGTTTTTTATGTTCTCTACTTTGGCCATCGTCGTCATCTTCCTTTTCAAACATCAGAACTCACAGACTACTTTTACTTTTGTTGATGTTTCTCTTGTGCCATAACTTCTTTTCAAGACACTGTCTATTCCACTCAATGGTTCATACAAGTTCTTTGCCATGTCTGACAGAATTGTAATGCCATCGGTAAACCGCAAAGTTCTTATGTCCTCACCCTAAACTTCAATCCCCGTTGCAAATTTCTTCTTCGTTTCCATTGCTTCTTGCTCAATGTACAGATTGAATAACATCTAGGGGAGGCTACGATCCCACCGCACTCCCCTCTCAACTACTACTTCCATTTCATCCCCTCCGACTCTTATTAGAATTTCCCTTGTCACAAATATAAAATGCATGGCTGGTAGTCAGTCATTAACAATAACATCTATCGCCTAACCGCCGCTATTAGAATTGTCATCCACTACATAACACTACCCACATAAACATGATGTTGCGGCATCACTGCCCTAGGATTTTCAGCGGGAACATCTCTTCATAATAGTTTACTATAGTCATAAGAGTAGCAAAATCCATTCTGAAAATTCATTACCACTTGGGAGGAAAAAATTAGTACCAAAGGGAGAAAAATAGGCTAACAATGTTCAGACACGTATCCAATGACAGTCTTGAAAAGATTTCTTCATGGTTAACATTTCACAATCCAGACTTCTCATAAGACTATCATTCGGGTAGACCTGAATTAGAATGAGATTTTCACTCTGCAGCTGAGTGTGCGCTGATATGAAACTTACCTGGCAGATTAAAACTGTGTGCCCGACCGAGACTCGAACTCGGGACCTTTGCCTTTCGCGGGCAGGAAGTTTCATATCAGCGCACACTCCGCTGCAGAGTGAAAATCTCATTCTG
The DNA here is from genome assembly GCF_021461395.2 of Schistocerca americana. Taxonomy (NCBI): domain Eukaryota; kingdom Metazoa; phylum Arthropoda; class Insecta; order Orthoptera; family Acrididae; genus Schistocerca; species Schistocerca americana. The sequence goes on along the minus strand of NC_060119.1, from coordinate 955,088,785 downwards.
GAAACATCCCCCAGGCTGTGGCTAAGCCATGTCTCCGCAGTATCCTTTCTTTCAGGAGTGCTAGTTCTGCAAGGTTCGCAGGAGAGCTTCTGTAAAGTTTGGAAGGTAGGAGACGAGATACTGGCAGAAGTAATGCTGTGAGTACCGGGCGTGAGTCGTGCTTCGGTAGCTCAGTTGGTACAGCACTTGCCCACGAAAGGCAAAGGTCCCGAGTTCGAGTCTCGGTCAGGCACACAGTTTTAATCTGCCAGGAAGTTTCAGACCTGAATTAGATTACACTTGCCATAGTTCCCTAAATTATTTAATGCAATTAGTGGGATGGTTCCTTGGACAAGAACGAGGTATATTACCATCTACCTTCTTTTATATTTGTTGTCAGTACCACCTTGTGGTGTACAAGATTTACCAAACAGCATATCTATACATGCATCAGTCTCAGAAGGAATGTGGGCAGTCTATTTACATAGGCTAACTGAACATGTATTATCAATTCACACGAATGTGACAATTTCAACAACCGCACTCTTATTGAAAACACAATCAATAAATAGCAAAAAACATTAGTGTCGTAGCGGCCCCTTATCAGTTAGAGGGACCGCACAATGGACAAGCAAGGTGGGCTGCCGACCTCCCTTCAAGAGCTCAAATCAAAACATCGCCAGTGAATGTAAACATCAACAGACTTTTCACATAAACACGGCACTACTTCATGAAAAGCCATGTGACAGAGATCCACCAACTGGAACTAATGTACCACTCCGCAGAATCGGCGTTACAAGCACGCCAGCAGAGCCAGACCAGCAGTGTGTATGTACAACTAGGACAACTCCGGCCAGTACCTACGCTAGCTCTAGCCCAGTAGACATTCGCTGTAGTCTTCTATAGAAATTTGTATCTTGTTGGGCGTAACGCCGCATTGGGATTGTGTAGCGCAGTAGTTTGGTTGTTGTTATTTCTTTTCATTGTCTTGCAACTTTTATCTGGCTTTTGCCCCGCAATAATTATTGTTTCTTGTTGTTCTTGAGTTTGGAAATTAATGCACCCCAAGAAGGCGTTTTAGTTAAATAAATTGTGTTCAAAGTTGATCGGTAATTCTTTCCTGCCGACCGCATTCTGGAACAGTTATTTTTCGATTACTTGTTTATAACTCGTCTTAGTGAAAAATAAAACTATCGAAGCTTGTTTTTTGTCTGTTGACAGCTTTGTGTTTCACATTTTTCCTTATTGCCAGTCAGAGACAGATCTGTCAGTACAGTATGATACACTGCTCACTGCAAACTCTATTCTTTCCAGTCTAATCGCAGTAAGCAGACCCTGCAACACCCCAATAACTACCAATAATATGGCGTGTGAACTAAATGAGTCGGTCCGTGAGCGATTGTCGAAGATCTCGGGCTGCGCTCTAGATCATGCTGTCCTGCTGCCTCGCATAAAGGCGATAGAGTCGCGACTCTGCAATGTAAAGGAGGGCACACGGCCCGGCTAAGTGCAGTCTAGGGCCTACCTGCGAGAAGTGTCTCTACAGGCAAAGCTGTTGTTGCTGTTTCAGAGAAGATCCTGTGGGAGTTGTGCGGTGGCGCTCTCGCAGTTGGGTACATGGTGGTTGCTAACGTCGGTACCAATGATGTGTGTCACTTTGGATCAGAAGAGATTCTCTCTGGTTTCGAGCGGCTAACACAAGTGGTAAAGGCTGCCAGTCTTGCTTGCAAGACGAAAGCAGAGTTGACCACTTGCAACATAGTCGACAGGACAGATTGCGGACCTGTGGTACAGAGCCGAGTGGAGGGTCTGAATCAGAGGCTCAGACGGTTCTGCGACCGTGTAGGCTGCAGATTCCTCGACTTGCGCCAAAGGGTGGTTGGGTTTTGGGTTCCGCTGAATAGGTCAAGTGTCCACTATTTGCAGGAGGCGGCTACACGGGTAGCAGGGGCTGTGTGGCGTGGACTGTGCGGTTTTTTAGGTTAGAGGGTCTCGGGAAAACACAAGAAGTGCTTCAGTCACAAAAGGTGCAGGCTGAACACAGGAAGAACGTAGATACAGGAACCATTGGTATAACAGTTGTAAATTGTCGTAGCTGTGTTGGGTAAGTACCAGAGCTCCAAGCGCTAATAGAAAGCACTGATGTTCAAATCGTTATAGGTACTGAAAGCTGGCTAAAGCCGGATATAAGCTCAGCCGAAATTTTTGCGAAGAACCTAACTCTGTTCCGAAATGATAGGCCAAACACGGTTGGCGGTGGCGTGTTTGTTGATGTCAGAAGCAGTTTATCTTGTCGCGCAATTGAAGTAGATACTTCCTGTGAGTTAGTATGGTCAGAAGTCATTGTTGGCAACCGGAATAAAATAATAACTGGATCTTTTTACCGACCTCAAAATTCAGATAATGCAGTTGCTGAAAGATTCAAAGAAAACTTGAGTTTGATTTCAAACACGGACCCGACTCATGCGATAATAGTTGGTGGTGACTTTAATTTACCCTCGATATGTTGGCGAAAATACATGTTTAATTCCGGAGGTACGAATAAAACATCATCCGAAATTGTGCTAATTGCATTCTCTGAAAATTATTTCGAGAAGTTAGTTCATGAGCCCACGCGATTAGTAAACGGTTGTGAAAACACACTTGACTTCTTAGCAACAAATAATCCTGAGTTAATAACGAACATCGAAACCGATTCAGAGATTAGTGAACACAAGGTTGTCGCAGCGAGTTTGAAACTATAATCCCCAAATACTCGAAAAATAAGCGAAAAATATACCTATTCAAAAAAGCAGATAAAAATTCATTTGACGCCTTCCTAAGAGACAATCTCCACTCATTCCTAATTAATAATATAAGTATAGACCAGATGTGACTTAAATTCAAAGAAATAGTATCGGCAGCAGTTAAGAGATTTATACCAAATAAATTAACAAACGACGGAGCTGATCCTCCTTGGTACACAAAACAGGTTAGAACACTGTTCCAGAAACAACGACACAAACATGCCAAATTTAAACAGACGCAAAATCCCCAAGATTGGCGATCTTTTACAGAAGCTCGAAATTTTGAGCGGACTTCAATGCGAGATGCTTGTAACAGTTTCCACAACGAAGCTTTGTCTCGAATCCTGGTAGAAAATCCAAAGAGATTCTGGTCGTATGTGAAGTATGTTAGCGGCATGAAACAATCAATGCCTTCTCTGCGCGATAGCAATGGAGATATTATCGAAGACAGTGCTGCCAAATCAGAGTTACTAAATGCAGCCTTCCGAACTGCCTTCACAAAAGAAGACGAAGTAAATATTCCGGAATACGAATTGAGAACAGCTGCCAACATGAGCAACCTAGAAGTAAATATCCACAGAGTAGTGAATCAACTTAAATCACTTAAATAAACAAGTCTTCTGGTCCAGACTGTATACCAATTAGGTTCCTTTCGGAGTATGCTGATACAATAGCTCCATAATTAACAATCATATACAAACAGTTCGCTCGGTGAAAGATCCGTACCCAAAGACTGGAAAGTTGTACGAGTCACACCAATATTCAAGAAAGGTAGTAGGAGTAATCCACTAAATTACAGGCCATGTCGTTAACGTCGATATGCAGCAGGATTTTAGAGCATATATTGTGTTCGAACATTATGAATTATCTCGAAGAAAACGGTCTATTGACACACAGTCAACATGGATTTAGAAAACATCGTTGCTGTGAAACACAGCCAGCTCTTTATTCATATGAAGTGCTCAGTGCTATTGACAAGGGATTTCAGATCGATTCCGTATTTCTGGATTTACGGAAGGCTTTTGACACTGTACCCTATAGCGGCTTATAGTGAAATTACGTGCTTATGGAATATCATCTGAGATATGTGACTGGGCTTGTGATTTCCTTTCAGGAGGTTACCTTCCATAGTATTTGACGGAAAGTCATCGAGTAAAACAGAAGTGATTTCTGGCGTTCCCCAAGGTAGTGTTATAGGCCCTTTGCTGTTCCTTATCTATATAATCGATTTTGAACACAATCTGAGCAGCTGTCTTCGGTTGTTTGCAGATGACGCTGTCGTTCATCGACTAATAAAGTCATCAGAAGATCAAAACAAACTGCAAAACGATTTAGAAAAGACCTCTGAATGGTGCGAAAAGTGGCAGTTGACCCTAAATAATGAAAAGTGCGAGGTCATCCACATGATTGCTAAAAGGAACTCGTTGAACTTCAACTACGCGATGAAACAGTCTAATCTAAAAGCCGTAAATTCAGCTAAATACATAGTAATTACAATAACGAACAACTTAAATTGGCAGGAACACACAGAAAATGTTGTGGGGAAGGCTAACCAAAGACTGCGTTTTATTGGCAGGACACTTAGAAAATGTAACAAACCTGCTAAGGAGACTGCCTACACTACCCTTGTCCGTCATCTTTCAGAATACTGATGCGCGGTGTGGGATTCTTACCAGATAGGATTGACGGAGTACATCGAAAAAGTTCATAGAAAGGTAGCACGTTTTGTATTTCAGCGAAATATGGGAGAGAGTGTCACAGAAATTATACAGGATATGGGCTGGACATCATTAAAAGAAAGGCGTTTTTCGTTGCGACGGAATCTTCTCACGAAATTCCAATCACGAACTTTCCCCTGCGAATGCGAAAATATTTCGTTGACACCGACCTCCATAGGTAGGAACGATCACCACGATTAAATAAGGCATATCAGAGCTCGTACGGGAAGATATAGGTGTTCATTCTTTCCGCGCGATATACGAGATTGGAATAACAGAGAATTGTGAAGGTGGTTCGATGAACCCTCTGCCAGGCACCTGAATGTGATTTGCAGAGTATCCACGTAGATGTAGATGTAGATGGTGTCCTTCCTCGACAGACGTAGTGCACGTATTATAGCAGTGGACTATGGTCTAACCTTGGCAGCCATGGTCGATGGTTGCCGGATACGTTCTATTAATAGAGATGCTGCACTCCGGCAACCAGAAACACCAAACGGAGTTATCAGCCACTCCTCATATTATTTGCCTACTGTGGATGCTTACTGAGATATGTTTGCTGATGGAGAACAGAGAAACACTTCAGTGCATAGTGAGCGTCACGTTTGGATGCAAGTAGTGTTTCTACTGGCATTAGGACAAGAGGCTCATTTGAACTCTGAACGTTAGGGTATGCGTGTGGGCTTTTAAGTTGCTGAATTTAACTTGGCCAAAGGCTTTTGTCGATTTAAGAACTCGTTGTTTTAGGAATAGAAGTTTAAATTTAATTATGTGTTCGTTGACACAATACTTCTGAAATGTTCTTCTTGTCTGGGCTCATTTATTTTAATCCTGTAAACTTTCTGCAGTTCTTTTGAATTCAAATGATTATGATGCTTGAACCGAGATGCGAAAGATTGCGGCTAGCTTGTAAAGTCTTGTGGCTCTCTGTCAGCTGGTTGTACTGAATCGAAATTGAGTTTTCACAAGTTTCAAGTGTTAAAATTCTACCTTAAAACAAAGTGTCTTTTCTGGTAAACGTTATCTTTGCGCCTCTACAGGAGCCTTTTTGTTACGGCACAGAATAGTGAGGGGTTGAAAATTAGAAAATTGTATTAAAACTTATTCACCTTGCTACAAGCAAAGTGCGGCCACGCCTCACGTTAGGTCCCTTTAAATACCCGAGATCTCCTGCTCTCAAGGAGTTGATCATTGGGATCGACGGTTTTCACAGTAATACTAATCAATTCAATGATCACGATACTGTAGTGAATCTAAATACTCCAGAACATTCTATGAACCAGCCGAAGATGTACCTGCAATGGCGGTCTTCGCCTGATGAACTTCATACTGTTCGGCACCTACCATTGCTGATGGAGAAACTGACTGTCTTCCGACAACACCGCATCGCGGAGTGCTGACGTCATCGAATTTTACCGCAGAAACCGGCAGCAAGGCTTCGTGGGGTCCTCACACCTGTTCAACACTTAGGCGCCTCCGGGTGCTGATACATACCTGGTCAGTAACAAGGTCGACCGACCACTCGACTAAAATCGTGGATGGGTCATCAAGGCTCAGCATTGAATTCGGAACGAGATCGAGCACATTCCAGCAGCTAACACGATGCCATTCGTGCTGGACCATAGCGGCGCCAGGTCACTCACTCTTCGCCGGGGCCTGCAGACGAGGACCTGACTCGGCTGCTGTCAGCGGGAATCCAACACGCAGCTGAATAAGGCATCGGCTGCAAGGTCGGTGTGTAAAAAGACGACTGTAAACATGGTTAATAAATAACTGAACTCTGACAATGTTTTACTAGCGTCAAGGACACTTCACAGGTACTCAATTGTTATCCTGACTTCATGCAGAGGTGTCCCCGCTCGACCCCTCTGTACTTTTACACAATATTAAATTTTATTACTGGTTCTTCAACTAATCTGATTTTTACTCCAAGATCAGCTACAGAAGTTTCAAGTAGGTTTCCTTTAATTATGTTGAATGATTACTTGCCGGTGTAAGTTTTGCAATTTTTAATATATATGTGTTTTAGATTTTGCCTGTACCCGAGATATGTGATGTATTCTGTGGAGACAGAGACTTGCAAGGCCGTAGGGAATGTTTGTTTCGAGGCCGTTCCGTTCGTTGCGTGCCAATATCACTGTCATTTGATTTTTTTTTTTTACTGTTCAAATTGCTATTTGTTTGTAATTTACTGTTGCATGGATGTATATAATTTGTGTGTGTTTCTCTGGGTTTGTATCCAGGGTCCTTCCATGACAGAATTGAGCGTTCTTATGTTTTGTCCAGTAGTACTGCCAGGACTGCTCACTGAATTTTCCCTGTGAACTACGGTTCAGTTCAGTTAATCTCATCAGAAATTCGTCATGACAGTCCAGAGTTCCAGTTTGTGACAAACAAGCTACGGTTGTCCTCACTCCATTGATGAACGGAAAGGCGACAGTGGACTATCGTCGGCCACGGCAAACTGCATAAATCTCTGTTTTCAGTATCACATGGTGTAGAATTTATAATTACCAGCAGCGGAATAGTTAGGTCTATTGCTCACGCTACTTAGATACAGCGAACATTCGTGTTCTCTGAAAAGGTCTGACCAGTATAGCTGTCTAATACAAGACGAAGAAAGCGGTTCAAACCTGCCATTGAGCTCTCCAGAATTCGTGAATGGTCCGTGTATTTCTTGCATGGTAGAGTCTTAGTCGTTGACATCATAGTTAAAGGGAAAGTAGTCTCGCTCTCAGACAATGAGCATAGCGGAGCTGATGGAGGAGTCTTGCACCGCTTTTCTAGGCAAGGTCCTAGTAGAAGTAGTTTGCCGTTGCCATCAAATGGTTCAAATGGCTCTGAGCACTATGGGACTTAACTTCTGAGGTCATCAGTCCCCTAGAACTTAGTACTACTTAAACCTAACTAACCTAAGGACATCACACGGTCGCGCGGTTCCAGACTGTAGCGCCTAGAACCGTTCGGCCACCCCGGCCGGCCGTTGCCATCCTATGACCCGTTATGTAGTGTCAAATGTGTCACGTGACTGACAGAGTGTAGAGCTGGGCTTGTGTAGTTACAGAAGAAAGAAAGGGAGAGAGTGAAACTCGGTGCCGGCACATAACCTACACCTCTCGAATAGCACGAACGAGGCCTCTGAGCTTACGTCCCCATCCGACGGATGGATCACAATCATCAGCGTCATGTGCCCTCACGTCTTGAGACACAGCGGAGAGGTATGGAGTTCAAACAGTGACACTGGAGCAACGCTGGTGATCAAGAACTTTATGCCATTACCTCCATCAGTATTCGAACCAGCTCACCTTCGAGTCGAGTGCCACCAAACAGGAGTGTGTTAGAGACCGACAGAGGAAGTTATATTGTAACATCAATCCTACAAAATTTTCATTTCCCCAATTACACTGAAACTACAGTGGAAGTCCCATGCTCTCAAAAAATATTTTTCGGTGTTCAAATTATTCTGTGCTAAAGCAGTCGATCAGCTACTCATTCTGAGCCTTGAAAATAATCACTCATATTGTCACCAATTATTTTTATCAGAACACCACATTAAAAAAAAAAATGAAAACGCTCGTGCATTCCACAGCTCAAATTCCGCTTCCAAAACAGTAATATTTCTTCCGCTCTTCGAGTCTTTGCCCTTCTTCAATAGATTACACCTTTCGGCAACATGCATTTTACAAAGGATTTTCCTTTTTGCAGAAACGTAAAAATTCCACCGGGTTAAACACATCTACGACTCTCTCCACTTACCAGGAAAGTACTTGGGCTCGAACAAACAGATCTGTATGAACGTTTGATTACAGGACCATTATGTACCCCTGAATGTGCTGGTGGGTGTCGTTTTTTCTGAAAAACTCTGCAGTCACGCTCCAGATATCACTGTAGATGTCATTGTAGACGCCATACGCAATGCAGCAATCTTAACTATAAATGTAAATGCGGAATGTCAATAAAATGCTCCGAGCAATATGAATGACTGCAAAACGCACAGTGAAGAAATGCAAGTTGATCGCATGGCGTATTTGCACATTCTACAATATCAGTGTTGAACGCCACGTCAATGACACTTTTGAAGTTGCTCACTGGTTCACCAATATCGTAGCCAGCGTTCTGCCACGCGTAACGAAGCATTGGTCTGTATACTCCCGCAGATAACTGATTGTAAAAGACAGAAAGCATATTCATGATAAAGAATCTGTCGTACAATTTCGGCTGCATATTACTGGAACGTAGTTTAATGAAGTCTGTTATTCTCTTGGCATATATTTTATATTGCCTGAAGAAATACCCATCCAAAGGTTGTGCATATTTTGTAGATTTAGGCGGAATGATTTTTAAATCTACATATTTTCCGCCAGATGCTTCCAGTAGTACTCGTTCATCCTTATGTCCGGACCAGGAATCACACATTACCAACGACTTTCTCGACAAATGTGGATTCAAAACTGACAGAAAAAACGTCTTCAGATGTTGTTTCGCCATCTTCCCACTCACACTTGCATCGACGACGACATTTGGAGGGCACCGCGTTTCTATTTCCCTTGACACGTGGGGTCCAAACTTTCCACTGGATTCTTGGAAGCAAATATAGAGTTTGTCTGCCAACCGTCCGTCCATTGAGATAGCAACATCGATCGTGTAACTATGTGTTGCACAGTTACCTGTTTGCAACATCGCGACGGTGTTTCTCTCCCCTTTCATGGATAGTGTTCTGTCACAAAAAAGTTCATAGTTGAACTGACTCTGATCACAGTTCCATACAGAACTAATATCGATGTTTTCTCTCTAGATATGCTCATTGACGTCAGCAACAAACGTTTGAGCTCTTTCAATCAGCTCTTCTTCGTCATCCTTATCTTTTCGTGCTTGGAGCATAGTGATACGGCGTGATGTTATCCTAAACTCCTTTTTCAAATTAGTAATAAATCCTAGAGAAGCTGTAAAATTTGTACACCCGAGATTTCTGCCTACGTCCAATGCCCAATGTTGTAAATGCCAATAATGAACGGTGCAACCGCATTCTCGCGCTTCATCGAATTTCGCCATTACACGCTCCTTGATGGTCTTGAACAGCAGTGTACGATTTCCTTTGAAAATTGTATTTCCTACTCTTTTCTTTGCCACGTAATCCAGTATGTTTTTAATATTGCTTTTAGACTTCAGTTTAGGGTATCTTCTCGGAAGCTTGTCGTATGTGTCGAAACCTCTTACGTAATAATCATCGTACATGTTCTCCAGTGTGTTGTCATCAAACGCCGTGATGATACGTGCAACTTTAACCTTCTTCTTGGGAGACGGTTGGTATTCACTGTCACTGCTTCCATCGCCTCTTCCCGCACTTGCCGTATCACTACCGTTTGCAATGAGTTGTTCGTCATTATCATCCCTATCATCATCATTATGTGTTAGTGTTACAACAGTATCTGTTTCTAACTTATGCTCATATTTCTGCACTATAATAGATACCAGAAAACATGCGAATGATTCGTTTTCTACACCAATACCATCTTCATGAAGAAGGGTTCTTCGTAACTTCATCTCAACCAATCGCAATACATTAGCAGGGTTGATTACTAATCGCCGAGCCCCCTGACGCTTCAATACACAAATAATGTCACAAAACGCAACTTCAGAGGCACACTGTACCGTTCCAACTGGTCGCGACTGGTGTACCGGCAGGTCAGTGTGCAATGCGCCAAGGCATACGCAGAGGCCTCTAACGGACGACTGCAGAGTTTTGCAGATGCGGGAGTGTCACTAGTGCAATAAGAGACCTTTACATTATTTCTCACACGATTTTCGTGTATTTGTGTTTGTTCGAGCCCAAGTACTTTCCTGGTTAGTTACTTTCATAACAGGAAAGGAAAACATAAGGAAACAACGTCATATGCTTTCCTATACTGGTATTTCCGAAAAAATTCTTCACCAATATATTCAAATGATACTGGAAGGTATAATTTTATTATAAAAGCAATATCAGCTGACAGAAACAGCATGAAGCGTTCGTTTTCCGTAATTTGTAATGATCCAATACGCTAATAAGCATGAGACCAAACCATATTTTTACGTCTACGAAATTTTCGACTTTTTTTCGACGAGTTACTTCTGGTGACTATTTCTCGCAGCAGCTGTATATGAATTTCAGGAGTTTACAAGAAAACTGTTTTAGTAGCAAGCAAAAGGCTTTTTTTCTTGTAAAGAACTACAAATTTTTCATTTCTGTTAGGCTGTTAGGTAGTTTTTTATATCTATCTTCTTCATATTTCTCCAGTCCGGTTTTTTGTTTTGCGTATTGCATCATTCATTCAAATAAGTTGACAGAAATTTCCGATTATTACTCATTTCTTTTCGCAGCGCTTAACTCTGTTTCATTAGTGTTATGGCCTGACACTAATATTATCGTTCTTCTTTTTTCCCGATGCTCCAATCTTAAGAACAGATACTGTTTACGGTGGTAACTCAAAGAGAGTTTACGTGTGTGCGATCTGGAGAAAAGCCATTTACTACTGTTGTTTGTAACGATTTGTAGAGGTGTAGGGGTTAGCTGTTAGTCATCCCTGTGGCAGTTTTGAATCGATGACCACCAATTTCAAGCCGTGTAAGAGCAGTTTTGATGAATGTTTTATCTACAATATTCTACATTGCCTTTATTCAATTTTAAAAATTCCTTCCGTGATTAGGTTGGAAGTTCACTTCCTTCTAACTGTATATAATACTGCAGATCTTCCATCACAGGACATCATCTTTCCCACCCTGCTGACTGCCTGGTGAAGCCCATATGAGTTTTGATTGCCTATAGCAGGTACTTCGAATTACATCATGTCGCAACTATTGACTATGATACACTACATCACCATGGCACGTCTCTAAAAGTCTCTAAAGTCTCCTCCAAAAAAGGAAATGTTTGGTGAGATGGCTTATGAAATTCACTCACTACTCTCACGTATTCTGTTACCTGACCACGATGAAGTTTGGAGATACCTGAATCGTTGTCGTCGCTTGTGAAGACACAATAAGTTTTAAATGTTCTACCAGATCGTAGAGTCGAAATAGTTTGTCATGCCCCACATTATTTGGCTATCACCTCCCGAACTACGCTTTTCCATTTCTACTACGTGATTTTTTTCACCTCCCCAATCAGTGTAGATGAACTTTTTTTTCAAGATATTATTCGAGTATATATTCAAATCTTTATGTATGTAGTTGGAAGTTTTTTTCGGAAACATAAACGTAAGCTAATTTTCAGTTGTCGATACGTACTGTGCCATCGCTTAGTTTTTTAGGTGAGCCCCCTACAGTTGACGACTCGTCGGATTAAGTGTGACCTCCGTAAGTTAGACTAGGCTTCCTACACTTCTGCGATGAGAAACTACTCATGGGTGATTCCCAATAAATGTATTTGTTCTTCATTTCTGTCACCCTTAACAGATTTACACCTTTGATCGTTCTGTTGTGAGTAGATTCAGTCTTTTGTGACTGGATTGGAGCGGCCTTCCACGAATTCCTCTCTTTTGCTAAATTCTTCATCTCAGAGTAGCACTTGCACCCTACGTCCTCAATTATTTGTTGGATGTATTCAACTCTCTCTTCCTCTACAGTTTTTACCCTCTACAGTTCCCTCCAGTGTCATGTAGATTATTTCCTGATGTATTAACACATGTCCGTCACCCTGTGCCTTTTTCCTTGTCAGTGTTCTCCACATATTTGCTTCTTCGCGATTCTGCGGAGAAATTCCTTATATCTAATCAGTCAACCTAATTTTCATCATTCTTCTGTAGCACAACATCTCTAACGCTTCAATTCTCCTCTGTTCCGTTTATCCCATAGTCCTTGATTCACTACCATTTTCAAATTAATGCCTACGTTTGATATTAGTAGATTTTTTTTGGGGGACCAGGAAAACAGTTTTCGCCTGTATTTATCCGTTTTTTATGTCCTCCTTGCTCCGTCCGTCATGTTTTACTTTGCTTGCAAGGTAGCGGAATTCCTTAACTTTGTCTACTTCGTGATCACCACTTTTAATGTTAAGCTTATCGCTATTCTCATTTCTGCTACTTCTCATTACTTCAGACTTTTTCCGGTTTATTCCTAGTCCCAATCCCTATTCTGTACTCATTAGACTGTTCATTATATTCAACAGCTCTTGTAATTCTTCTTAACTTTCACTAGTGACAGCGAATCTTGTCGTTAATATCCTTTCACCCTGAATTTTAATGCTATTCTTGAACCTTTCTTTGATTTCCGTCATTGCTCCTTCGATGTGTAGACTGAAGAGTAGGAACAAAAGACTGCAACGCTGTCTTACAACCTTTTTAATCTAGGCATCTCGTGTTTGGTCTTCCAGTGTCATTGTTCCCTCTTGTTTCTTGTACATATTGTATATTTCCAGTCTTTCTCTATAACTTATTCCTAGTCTTCTCAGAATTTCAAACATCTGGTACCATTTTACACTGTTGAATGCTTTTTCTAGGCTGAGATATCCAACGAACGTGTGTTGATTTTTCTTCGGTCTTGCCTCCATTATCAAGCGCAACATCAGAACTGCCACTGTGGTGCCTGGTGCCCATACCTCACCTAAACCAAACTGATCATCATCTAACAGATCGCCAGTTTTATTTTCCATTCTTCTGTATATTATCGTTGATAGCAGCTTGAATGCATGATGTCTTCAGCTGAATGTACGATAGTTCACACATTATCTGTCCTTGCTATCTTCGGAATTGTATGGATGATGTTTCTTTCCGAAAGTCTTATGGTATGTCGCCAGTCCCATAGATCTCACACATCAACTTGAACAGTTGTTTGGCTGCCACCTCCCCCTCTGTTTTAGAAATTCCAATGGAATGTTGTCTCTCACTTCTGCTTTATTTGATCTCAGGTATTCCAAACCCCTTTTAAATTCTGACTTTGATACTGGATCACTTATGTCTTCCGTATCGACTCCAATTTCTTATTCCCCCTCATAAAGGTGTTCAGTGTACTCTTTCCATCTATACGCCCTCTCCTGTCTGTCGGTAATAGATCTGATAATATTGTTAAGACTTTCTTTGTTTCCGTAGTTATTGCAGCTTCTGACGGGATACATTTCGTTCTTCTGTAATGGAACGTTTCGTTCTCATTGTTGCATCAGACATGGCGGTTGAATGAGGGTGATACGTAATTTTTACGGCGGGAACAGTTTCTTGCATCTTGCTGCAAGTACTTGCCGAACTTGCCAGTTGCTGGAAATTTTTCTCAAACTTGCAAAAGTTTTGCGTGTCCAACACCGGTACAAAAATCTCAAAGTGAAATGGAGAATGACACAAAGCCGGTGGGCTGAAATAAATGTACCATTGGAACTCCTAAACATATATATAATTGGCCACTGCAGGCGAGGAAGTGCGACAATTTGCCGGTGTTCTGTTTCACCAGAAGGAAAAGTAGACTGCCCGTATAGACGTCTTGAAATTTTAGCTGATTTTTTGATGTTAGCAAAAAATTAATGCATTACATTTTTTTAGTGATAAATACTTTTTGCAATAAGTCGAAGAGTAATTAAAAGGTAATCTCTTAGTGATATAGGTTGCCACATTTTTCTATCCTGTTTTCGAATATGTCATTGTACAACAGAAAAGAGATGTTCGAGACTAGCATACAACTTTCTCAAAAAGTTTTTAATCTGAGCAAAGTCCTTTGATTTTATTTCATTCAGTAGTATTTGTTGGTAACTTAAATTTGCACTTTTCTGTGTCCATTCCTCCACCGAATCATTTACTTTTCTGTTGATTTTGATTTTTCTAAAGACTTTACTTCAATAATAACAATGAGAAAATTATTTTTAACCAAGACACTGTAAAACTCCTACTTGCCTATCTTAGGACGCAGCTCTATTGGAAACACTTCTGCAAGTACTGTACTTGGAACAAGCTCCTGAAATTAACTTTACAAAGTGACTTGCAAAAATAAACTTGTACAAGTTTTTATTCGAACGCAATCAGCTCAGGAATCACTTGCTGAAATTACTTTCGGAAGTTAGTTGCTAATGAACTCACGCCTTTATACTAGCTGAGTGCGTTTCATTTCTTGACTCATCTTCTGCTGGAAACTGATTCTGCAGTAAAGTGATTGCCTTAAGCATTTCAATCTCGAGTTCAATTATTCTGTCATTCACATTGCTACTATTTATTTCCGAGAGTAATTCATCAATGACGCAGCGTCAGCGGATTTTGCAGCAGGCCCAGTATGCGAAACGGCAACCTTAAAAAAAATTACCGGGATCGTTTATTCTCAAACACAAACCAAGATAAATGTATTTGGGATCGTCACTGGCATATTGATGACGGCACGGATACCACTACCAAACTTTTCCGTTACAATGAGTAAATTAATACACTCGTTGAAACTTCCATCTTTTGTCTAGTCCACGAGCAAAAGGGCACAATACTTTTTACCTAACAGCCTGCATGAAGTCGTGGAAAAATATTTTAATTGACTGTTTTTCCAATTTGTCATCGTCAATGGCAAATTATCGATAAATCGATTATCGATAAATGAAAAACTGCATAAAATCCGTAGCACCAACGCCTGTGTTTCGTGCAATAATGTCAATACTTGAATCCATATATGTAGACGCGACAACACAAGTAAAATGTTGGTATTTCTACTCCGAAAACTAGTAATTAGCAGACCAGCAAATCCAAACAACATGTAAGAATATAACTAATAAGACCACAGATACTACGAAATACTCATATAAAAAAAAAACACAGTAATATTGATGCTCGTACACAAACCAACTTGTCTGACGAACAGTAGAGAAGCAACATTTGTTGTATGTTGAATATGATCACTAGGAAAGGCTTAATATTACGACAAATTTGGGTGAGACGTTACGTAGATACAGACTCAAAAATGGCAGCTGTCTCATAAAACATTTAGAGATGAGTGCTTGTTTCCCCCTTCCTACGAAATGGAAAGCTTCGTCACATAATACGAAATCACAACATCATCATTGAGTGATACATTATTGTGCACTGAACATTGAACGTCAGGAATGACCCTCGACTCTGTAGCATTGCCTTGACGCTGCTGAACAGTCGTCCAGAAACAAGAATATTCCGGGAACATTTTACAACAATATGCAACTGTTTTGCGAGAAAGTTAATTTTATTTAATTAAATGCTAACCCTTTTAATGCATGTGTTCTTTTGTTTGCCTATAACTGCGTGAAAATAGTTTTGGACATGTTAATTTTTTTCTGTTTTTTAAAACAATAAATGCATCGTAAGTTCTTGTGTCATCATTAATGTGTTTTCTACTAAAATATTCAGTATTAAAAAAGATTCCGATGTTCGATCTTTTAGTCGAACTCGAGCCGACCGGATGTTCGAAATTGGTGAGGGTAAAATAAATATCTCCTCACTACTATTTGATACGTGTTGGCTTACAGTTCGTAATCCAAAATCTTGTATACTTTCTACCGGAGTTGAACACTGCCGGGGTGATTTGTGCGACAGAGAAGGCGTGCTATTTGAGAGGGGTGCCTCTGTGGCAACAGTGCGTTTCTGTTTCGTCGTCGTCATCAATACAGACATGGAACTATACTCATCCCATCATCTACATCGAACAGTTACACTTAAGCCCAACACTTACACTCCCTGCTGGAAATCATTTCCCACATGGAGTATCGAACTTTTTTTTCTCTTTAGTCCTAGACAATAATGTCTCACAACCTTGATTTCGGACTCCGCATATTCTGTTTTACTGTTTTGGTGTGATCGAACAGAGAAAATTGTGACACTGTTTGCTACCGTGAAAGAATTACGGAAAATGCATTATAAAATTTTCATTTTGCGACTAACTTTTTTAGGAATAACACCGCAACCAGAAGAGCGTGAATCAGTGACTGACGCAATCTGCATTATACAAAAAAATGATCAGTGTGCAACGAAATGCTCTAATCCAATAGAAACAGGGACACTGGGATAGCACAAACTATTTCCTCTTCCAGGAGACTGTGTTTCCTACTAGAAATTTACTATACGTTTACAGAGACGTTACATGTTCTGAAGTTCGTTTTCGTAGTATATGCCTAAAGCAATTCAAAAACAGTAGGTGCATGTACACTGTCATTATTTCTGACATTTTTGATCAGTTTCTACTCAGTTTGGAATAATGGCCTACTTGGCGACCATACGGATGTGTGCTGAGACGGAACCGAGGAATCTATTGTAAAACTTTAGAAACAGATCATATTTGTAGTTTAAGACAAAACTCAGCAAGGGTACAGAACAAACGAAACATAAGCTCACCGGACAAACATTGATCCTCTCGTTAAAAGATTACACATGGCGGTTTGTAGTGCTGTAGTTGGTGATACTTGACGGCCATGTGACTCTCTAACGCTGGCTTACGTAATGTCAGTATAATGATGTCTATGGGCTAGTCAGTTTTATGGAATCAGTGTAGTAGCTGGGTCGACGTGAAGATATAAGACTGGCAGAGATAAGCTATCTTGTTCAGGCAAACTCATCACCGCACTGTGAATGAAGTTGCATGGCTCGTTGGTGTGTCAACGCAAACTGTCCAACGGGTCTGCGAGCAATGGTGTATCACTGACGGCCACGTAACACATACTAAAAATTTGTCTAAACATTTTCCGACCGAAGAGTCGATGTTCATATTTGTATAAACTTTGTAATAAAGGAAGGCGCATCCTTAAAATTTGTTGAGAGTAGTTAGGATAAGCCTAGCTGTTTATACTTGTCATTCTCCTCTGAACTCTCATTATGTAAGCATCGTGAGCTGTAGTGATGTCAGAATAAACGAACTTATTTTGAGTTAATTAAATTCAGTTTAACGATAAATCCTCCAGTCCACGTGTTTAATTTCATCATTCATTGTATCATGAGTTTTATCTTTCTGCGTTTCTAGCAGGGAAGATACAATACTTCAATATGGTACTGATCCGCCATCGGCGTGATTTCATTGCTAATTTGCAATGATTTCCATTCCTACGGATTGTATGTGCGGAACGTGCAGTTATTCAGAAAAAAGTTCAATTTTTTTTAATCAATCACTGAGCTTAGAGCGACTACAAAATCACGATATGCAAACTACATTTACTGTTGTTCAGTCGCTCCACATCCTTTTGTAACACTTTTATTGATATTACCTGTAACTGTCTTATCTAACTTCTTTGTCTGTTTTTACTTACCGTGACGTCTCTATATACATACTCTTTTATGTAACATCTATGAAAGTGTTTTATTCATTATTTATGACCATTTATGTGATTGTAATTAACATATGGATGTAATTACAAAAATAATATAATGAGAAACAAGTAAATGCTAAAATTTTATTTGTAATACTGGTTCATGCAGAGGGCATGTAGTTGTGTAATCAAGTAAAAAAAAAAATGTAGGGAAGCCCCTCTGAACCGAAACTGGCTTCGCGGGAATACAAATGGTGGTTTTGGCGGTCGAGCTGCAATGCTCCTTTGTGGTACGATTTAGCTGATGGCAGAGTGTTCGCATTTTGTGAACTGAACACGGCAAGGAGAACTGTAACATCATATAATATAGCCTCGGATGTAGTAATTTGGCTTATTATTCATGGCATACTTTGGTTAGCTCTTGTTGTTGTGGTCTTCAGTCCAGAGACTGGTTTGAAGCAGCTCTCCATGCTACTCTATCCTGTGCAAGCTTCTTCATATCCCAGTACCTACTGCAACCTAAATCCTTCTGAATCTGCTTAGTGTATTCATCTCTTGGTCCCCCTCTACTATATTTACCCTCAACGCTGCCTTCCAATACTAAATTGGTGATCCCTTGATGCCTCAGAGCAAGTCCTAGCAACCGATTCCTTCTTCTAGACAAGTTGTGCCACGAATTTCTCTTCTCCCCCATGCTATTCAACACCTCCCCATTAGTTATGTGGTTTACTCAATTAATCTTCAGCATTCTTCTGTAGCACCACACTTCGAAAGCTTCTATTCTCTTCTTGTCTAAACTATTTATCGTACACACAAGTACTTTAAGAAACGACTTCCTGACATTTAAATCTATACCTGATGTTAACAAATTTCTCTTCTTCACAAACGTTTTCCTTGCCTTTGCCAGTATACATTTTATATCCTCTCTACTTCGATCATCATCAGTTATTTTGCTCCCCAAATAGCAAAACTCCTTTACTACTTTAAGTGTCTCATTTTCTAATCTAATTCCCTCAGCATCACCCGATTTAATTAGACTACATTCCATCATCCTCGTTTTGCTTTTGTTGATGTTCATATTATATCCTCCTTTCAAGACACTGTCCATTCCGTTCAATTGCTCTTCCAGGTCATTTGTTGTCTCTGACAGAATTACAATATCATCGGCGAACCTCAAAGTTTTTATTTCTTCTCCATGGATTTTTAATTCCTACTCCGAATTTTTCTTTTGTTTCCTTTACTGCTTGCTCAATGTACAGATTGAATAACATCGGGGATAGGCTACAACCTTGTCTCACTCCCTTCCCAACCATTGCTTCCCTTTCATGCCTCTCGACTCTTATAACTGCCATCTTGTTTCTGTACAAATTGTAAATAGCCTTTCACTCCCTGTATTTTATCCCTGCCACCTTCAGAATTTGAAAGAGAGTATTCCAGTCAACACTGTCAAAGGCTTTCTCTAAAATGCTAAAAACGTAGGTTTGCCTTTCCTTAATCTATCTTCTAAGATAAGTCCTAGGGTCAGTATCGCCTCACGTGTTCCAACATCTCTACGGAATCCGAACTGATCTTTCGGTTTCTACCAGTTTTTCCACTCGTCTACAAAGAATTCGTCTTAGTATTTTGCAGCCGTGACTTATTAAACTGATAGTTCGTTAATTTACCCATCTGTCAACGCCTGTTTTCTTTAAGATTTGAATTATTATATTCTTCTTGAAGTCTTAGGGCATTTCGCCTGTTTCATACATCTTGCTCACCAGATGGTAGAGTATTGTCAGGGCTGGCTCTCCCAAGGCTGTCAGTAGTTCTAATGGAATGTAGTCTACTCCCAGGGCCTTGTTTCGACTCAGGTGCTTCAGTGCTCTATGAAGCTCTTCACGCAGTATCATGCTCCCATTTCATCTTCATCTAAATGCTCTTCCATTTCCACAATATTGTCCTCAATTACATCGCCCTTGTATAGACCCTCTATATACTCCTTCCATCTTTCTGCTTTCCCTTCTTTGCTTAGAACTGGTTTTCCATCTGAGCTCTCGATATTCATGCAAGTGGTTCTCTTTTCTCCAAAGGTCTCTTTAATTTTCCTGTAGGCAGTATCTATCTTACCCCTAGTGATAAAATGCCTCTAGATCCTTACATTTGTCCTCTGGCCATACCTGCTTAGCCATTTTGCAGTTCCTATCGAACTCATTTTTGAGACGTTTGTATTCCTTTTTGGCTGCTTCATTTACTGCATTTTTATATTTTCTCCTTTCATCAGTTAAATTCAATATTTCATCTGTTACCCAAGGATTTCTACTAGCCCTTGTCTTTTTACCTACTTGATCCGCTGCTGCCTTCAATATTTCATCTCTCAAAGCTACCCATCCTTCATCTACTGTACTTCTTTCCCCCAGTCTTGTCAATCGTTCCCTAATACTCCCTCTGAAACTACAACCTCTGGGTATGTCAGTTTATCCAGGTCCCACCTCCTTAAATTCCCACTTTTTTGCAGTTTCTTCAGTTTTAATCTACAGTTCATAACCAATAGATATTGTGCTCAGTGTTCACATCTGCCCCTGGAAATGTCTTACAATTTAAAACCGGGTTCCTAAATCTCTGTCTTGCCATTATATAATCTATCTGAAATCTTCCAGTATCTCCAGGCCTCTTCCATGTATACAACCTTCTTTCATGATTCTTGAACCAAGTGTTAGCTATGATTAAATTATGCTCTGTGCAAAATTCTACCAGGCAGCTTCCTCTTTCATTCCTTACCCCCTTCCATATTCACCTACTACGTTTCTTTCTCTTCCTTTTCCTACTATCGAATTCCAGTCACCCATGACTTAAATTTTCATCTCCTTTCACTATTTGAATAATTTCTTTTATCGTATCATACATTTCATCAATGTCTTCGTCGTCTGCGGAGCTAGTTGACATATAAACTTTTACTATATTACTAAAATCCGGCGCTAGGAAGAGCCACGGATATTTTTTCCGCCTTTTTTGAACAGCATAAGAGACCGACACTGCCACCATCTTCGTCTCAAATTATTAGTTGAGTGCAGCATAACTGAATGGATCAGTTGTTATGTGGTTTCTTTTTCAATAAGTTCGTGTTCTGTAAACTTTGTTTTGAGGCCCCGTATTTTATCCTTTTTATCCTGAGTAGTTTACCTAGACAGTGTCCTATCTCAAGTATTACGATATTTCCAATTATTCTATTACATTGACTTCAAAAGTCATTTTAATAAACTTTCACTACAGTTCATAAACACTGTCCAGTAGTAACTGGGATCATAGCCGTTATTAACTGCAGTAGTTTTTATTATATTTATCTCTTTCATTAAGCTTGTCAGGTGACAACGGAAGAGAAACTGCATGATGAATGGCAGTTTCTTCTGGTGTAAAATCTATTTCAGTCTTATTCAGAATTCTGTTGAAAAATTCATGCTCACACCTTTGAAAACTAATGACGTTTTTTGCATAAAAGGGTAGTTAAAGTTTCATCAAAATACAACTGTCAAGAAAATATTTAAAGTACAGTTAACCTGCAAAAACCGTAGTGATTCATAGTGGTTCGTGGCTTGTAGACTGTGAAGGGCCAGTATTAGGATTTACTTATTGTGCAGGTCCGGAAGTAACTGTTTATAATTTCATTTGTAAATAGTTGATAGCGTTTTTCGCAATACAAGTTGCGCCGCCCATCGGGCGCGAACAGAGACATGTGCCCATTTCAAACATTGTAACAGAAATAATTGAAAGAAACGACAGTTAATTATAAAAACAAAATACAAAGGACGAGAGCTTAATGGATTTTTGAAAATACGAAGTATAACACCACAACCCTGTGGATGATCATACATTTCCTACGTGTTTTATGAATTTTGTTTTATTAATCGCGCTGAGTATTATTCTTGTAAATATGTTGTCAAGTTACAAATGCTATTTGTCGTTTAAGAAAGAGAATACGCATGGAATGTTAACACCCGCTGGCATAGATAGGGAAAAGCTGTTGTCAAAGGGTGTAATAAATTGTAAATGGATTATCGCTGGGCGTGCGAGCGCGCCGAAAAAGTAGCAGTTCGGGATCGCGAGGAGACTGTTGTTGTTGATTGTGTGTATTCGCCGGTGTGGCTATACAAAAATGCGGAGATAAAATGTCTGTTTCCGAAGTGCGGAGCAGTCAAAACCGAAATGGTTGTTTTGACGGATTTTTAATATGGGCAAGCTATGTGTATGGCGTGTAATTCAGATAACATCAAAAGTACTGTGGGTCCTTGTTATTGGCTGTGGTATGGCAAGAAGATCAAACTGTGCCCTATTTTACCGCTAAATGAAGCCACTCGACAAACCAACGACACCATAAAGTGAAGTACGATCTAGACTTTTTATAACTAAAAGTGTAATAGGCTGACCAACGTACTTGGAATTTTATTGCTTAAATAACATTGTTTTCGTGCATATTGTTACGCAAATCATTTTCCTAAGTCGTTATCCAAGTAGTATCCATCAAATCCCTTTGTACGAACCGATATAATCAGAAAGTGAACTGAAAATGAAGTGAACAGTAATTTATTAAATTGTCACAACATCACTTTTCCGTCATTTGGACAATTACGTAATAATAAAATCTTTGGCTGTAGTCTGAATAATATCACAAATAGAATGATGCAAGGGCAGTATTAATTCATTTGCTAAAAATAGAGTAATTTTCATAATAATAAATTGATAATAAAACTTTATGTAACTTGGACACTGAGTTTCACTGTTAAAGCACAGTTTCTAATTTATAGCTTGTGGCATAATTAATGACTTTTATTACAAAGAAGTATCAGAGTAACTGCTAGGTAAATGACAGTCCTCACCAATGAGTAAATTCAAACAATCTTTCTGCTTGCTACAGTTACGACAGTCAGTATTACTGTGAATAAAATAACACAAAGTTTTTGCCCACAGCCAATAAATAATCTTACTTTAACTGATATTTGAAAATTAATATAATATGTTGTATGTGTTTGCTGTTTGATTACTATCTGACTACTATGACATGTGTGGTGTAAAGTGCTTGAAAGTGTGCATTAGGACTGTTCCTACGTCACGACGCCAATAACTATTCTTACGTAAATTGCTTACCAGTATAAAGTTCAGTTTAAATTTAATTATTCTTATTCAGGAAGGAACTGGCGACCTTTGGTTATTTCCATTGACATACTTTGAAAACCATATTAGGCACTTTAGGTACACAGGCGTATAGAACATCCTAATTAGCCAGAGAGGTAGAAGTATTACAACAGTAGTCAAGCAGACTGAAACGTAACAGTCCATAAAAACACATTTAAAACGTACATTCTCCAGTGTAATTCAGGATCACACATGTAAACAAAAAGTCATAATATGTTATATGTCTAAAAAAATTATAGCAACAAAACTATTACATTGCAATTACGTTAAAGTACAGAAGCACTGTAAATGATAGGAATACTTTCTATGAAGGGAGCCTCTAGTAATTAGTAAAATACGTAAATACAGCATTGTAATTACGTATTCGAGAAGTTATACTCTAATCAAATCACGGACACAGACTAATACAGTAATGTACTTGCTGTACAGGAACAAAAATACATTTACATTTTTGTTGTCAGTTTTTAAATGCTTATTTTAATTGTTATTTAACAAAAAAACATTTTAAACAACACTGAAGATTGTTCAGTATATTTAAAAGGTATATATAGTGTCAGCCATGTTGGCAGAGGCAGGCAGTCTCATTTTGGTGTTTGAGAAGTAAGCATGTAGCTCCTTCATGTATATTGTAAGTATGTTGTGAACTATTGTAACATTTCTCAAGATGTTAATAAATAGCTTACTCAAATCAGCTTCGATTTTGACATTAATTTAACTTAAGATTAAATTTCACAGTTTATACAGAGAAACCCAGGACGTTAGCGAAGACGGATCTGAACATTTGTACGATGAGTACATAAAATCCCATTCCAAAAAAATTTATGTAGTTGCAGAGTATTAGATAGATACTTAAGAAGATGATTTATAACTAAGACCCTTCTGTTAAGCTTTATAGATTGGTATTACGTAAGGGACAGACTAACAGAAAAATTTTACAGCTGTACAATTAAAAGAAATAACCGAATGAAGGCAACTTAAGTAGTATGCATCTATGAGAATCGAAGAAAATGATGTTTTGGAACTAGAGGCAGGAAAAATATAGTATAAAGTAGAGGAATCAAAATTCCACGAATAGTGGAATAAAACCATTAAAAATTTTTTGTTACATGATTGTAAGTGTTCATTAAGGATGAGGCTATCGTTCTTAGAAATATGCTTTAAAATATCCAGTATACAGTATATAGGTTCGTAGTATTTAACGAAAATAATTTACTTTCTTGATTACACTGCAGAGCATTGATTTTACTGACTATATTTTCACTATAGATGACAATAATTATTTCGAAGAGCAAAGTATTTATTTCAATTTTTCGTGAAGAAACCTTGCTAACTTATGATATGCACTGTTCATACTGTTCACAATCGGACGTATCAGATGATGAATTTTATGTGCTTTAAAGTGGGAACGCAATTTTGGGGCCTGTGGATTCATATTAATAAACTGTTTTTATGAAATGCTTTGAGCAAATGTGTAGCGCTGTAATTGACAAATCTAATTTCATTTTGTATCATGGGGATCGCATACTTATCTAGTTCCGAAACATCATTCTCTTCAAAAAATTGAAATGTTTTAGACACATATTCATTCTGAGTAGCAACAATACAGCATTCCCTTTGACATATTTCGTTGTAAGCGCATTGTTTTCCTTTGTATTAACATTAGTATTTTTAATCAATTTCCCACCACAATTATATTGACAGGAGTTTTTAACTGCATGTTTCTCAAAAATATTTTTCGGAAAGCCACTAACACAGATCAGATTGTGCCTGCTAGTCCATTGCATCCTCATTCCCACAAAAAGTAGTTTTCCATTCAGCCATTCATCATGCAGTTTCTGCACCTTTCTCACAAGCTTAATGAAGAGATGAACACAATAAAAACTATTTCAGTTAATAATGCCTACATCCCGCGTTAGTTAACAAGATCTTAAAGTTAAAACTGATCGTAAAGTGACCATTTCAGACTTCAGTGCTGTTTCTGACAGTAACGAGTTCAAAAATGTATTCTCGATCCCATTTCGAGGCCCCATTTCCTATAAAATTCGTCGTTTTCTAATTTAAAAATATGGATGCAAAGCTACCTTCTTCATTAACAATAACTTGCAAAAATCTTATTCACAATCTCAAGTCCACAGTTGCCCCTACACACAATTCAGGAGTTATAAAGCAACTTGTGATACGAGTCCCGTTCATTATATAGGACAAACTGGAGAGTCTGTTACTGTCAAGTACAAGGAACATTTATTGGGCAAAAGAGGCACTAATGTACATTATTCCACGTTTGCTGATCATCCGTTAAACCCTGGCCAAAAACAAATTTCTATTTTAGATAGAGAAAAAAAGGTCATAGGCTCGACGTACTCGAAGAGTTGGAGATTTTCAAGCATGTTTCTAAGAGCGATGGTCTCGACCTCAACGAACACTTACAATTATGTAACAAAAAAATTTATGGTTTTTAAATCACTACTCGCGGGATTTTGATTCCTCTATTTTTTACTATATTTTCCTGCCTCTAGTTCCGAAACATTTTATTCGTTTCTCATGGATGTGTGCTACTAAAGATACCTTCATACAGATATTTTTTGGATTGTACCGCTCTCTGTATAAATTTTCTATATTGTTCTGCCCCGTACGTAATATTAATTTCTGTAACGCCCGATAGACGGCTCTTAGTTACACTTCATCTGCTTCTCTTCTGTGTACTTTCAAAAATACATTAACGTCTCTTCCTTTGTATTCTTTTTTTATAATTAACTGTCGTTTTTTTCAGTTATTCTGTTACAATGTTACAAGTGGGTCCATGTCACTGTCCGCGCCCGAAAGGCGGCGCAACTCGTATTGTTTTCTTTGCAACAATGTAAGCCACTGGACCGATCAGTTTTATGTTGTTCCTAGCTGGGCATACGTGTCAAAGCCTACAACGTGTTTTATTTTATTTTTTGACTTGAGCAAATCTCATCTTAACTCTGACCCTGCCTCCTTGCAAAGTAATTTTACGTTAGTAACTTTTGTACGTCATGACAATGGTCATCTTGGTTAATGTATTTTTGGCATATTTAATTTTCTATGTATTATTTTCAAGGGTTTCTCAAAATTGCTTTTGATTAAGACATACTTAGAGGTGTCGAAACCTAGGTCAGTGCACCAAACAGTTAATTTCCATCTGATTAAGAAAATCGTTAAATACAGGTGTGGCTATTAATTTTAACAAGCATTGGGAAGACAATCCTATTTTAACATCAGACAGTGTATGAAGGATCCAAAAACTTCTCACTGCCTAGTTCAAAAAAATATTTCTGACGAAATTAGTGCGTTAAACAAGAAAAAGGACAGATTAAATGAAGGGGCCTATGTTTTGTATCTTGAGCTCCCTAAAATTATTAGCTTACATTTTAATTTTCAAACTGATGCATTTTGGGATTTTATTAATGACGGGATAGACAACTATAAGAGTTGTATTACAAAAAGACACGAGAAGAAACTAGCTAATCATAAGAGCATTTTACATGTAAAAAAGCCTGTTGTTAGTAGTTTTCAAAGGTCTGAGGATAAATTTCTCAACATAATTCTGAATAAGACTGAAATAGATCTTACACCAGAAGAAACTGTTTCACTGGAAAAAGGGCTTAAACACAATGTACTGCCTGACCTGTCAGACAAAAATGTTGTAGAAAGTAAGACTGTAGATCTTAAAATAGGCCTTGATAGCGTCTAAACAAACGCTTCTCGACAAACGAGGGTAATTTTTCAGCTGCTGATTTGGGTATTTTATCACATTCTCGGTACGGAGACGACATTTTGATCACGTATAGTGGTTCCCGGGAAGGAATTCAGCGTTTGTTTGCAATTTTTAAAAGTCTTCATGTAAAAATCAGCGTCACATCTTAATTAGAAGATAACGACTTAATTACTAGGACTTCAGCATTGCTGCTGACAACGATAGACATTTTTTCGGTATTTTTCGATGAGCCACTAATATAGATCATATTGTGCCCGCTAGTTCAGTGCATCCTCATTCCCACAAAAAAAAAAATTTTTCCATTCAGCCATTCATCGTGCAGTTTCTATACTTTTCTCACCTAACAATCTTAATGAAGAGATGAATATAATAAAAACTATTGCAGTTAATAACGGCTATGATCCCACGTTAGTTGACAAGACCTTCAAAGTTAAAACTGACGCTAAATTTACCACTTTAGGTGGACAGTAACGAGCACAAAAATGTTTTCTCGATTCCATTTCTAGGCCCTATTTCTTATAAAATTTGTCATCTTCTGGATACGAAGTTAAGTTTTTCCATTAACAAAAACTTGCAAAAAAAATCTTATACACAATCAGAAATCCACAGTTGCTCCTATACACAATTCAGGAGTCTATAAAATCACATGTGTTACGTGTCCCGTTTATTATATAGGACAAACTGGGAGGTCTTTTAGAGTCAGGAACATTTATTGGGCGAAAGAGGCACTAATTTACATTATTCCTCTTTTACTGATCATCTACTAAATTCCGGTCAAAAAGCGAAAAGACGTTGAACAAATTTCCATTTTAGATAGAGGAAAGAAGATCATAGGCTCGACGTACTCGAAGAGCTGGAGATTTTCTAGCATATTTCTAAGAATGATGGCATCGTCTGCCAATAATCACTTAAAATTATGTAACAAAAATAATTTTAATAGTTTTAAATCACTACGCGAGGAATTTTGGTTCCTCTATTTTTTTTTCCTGTATTTTCCTGCCTCTAGTTCCGAAACATCATTTTATTCGATTCTCATAGATGTGTACTATTAAAGTTACCGTCATACAGATATTTTTTTGGATTGTACTGCTAAATTTTCTACATCATTCTGTCATTTACATAATAGTAATTTCTGTAGACCCTAATAGATGGCTCTTAGTTATACTTCACCTTCTTAACTACTGCGTATTTACAGAAATTCATTAAGCTCTCTTTCTTTGTATTTTGTTTTTATAATTAACTGTCGTTTCTTTCAGTTATGTCTGTTATAATGTTTGAAATGGGCCCATGTCACTATTGACGCCCGATAGGTAGCGCAACTTGTATTGTTTTCGTTGCAGCAACGTAAGCCACTGGGCCTATCAGTGTGATGTTCTTAGGAAGGCATACGTGCCGAAGATTGGATCGTGTACATAATTCCACTTTTGCTGATCATCTGTTAAATTCCGGTCACAAACCGAAAAGGGCTTTAACAAATTTCCATTTTAGATAGAGAAAGAAAGGTCGTAGGCTCGATGTACTCGAAGTGCTGGAGATTTTAAAGCATATTGTTTAAGAATGATGGCCTCATCCTCAATGAACACTAACAATTACGTAATAAAAAAATTTAGTGGTTTTAATCCTTTACCCGTGGAATTTATTCCTCTATTTCTTACTATATTTTTTGACTTGAGTGTATCTCCTCTTAACTCTGACCACTGCCAACTCGCAATGTAATTTTACGTGAGTAGCCTTTGTACGTAATGACAGTTGTCATCTTGGTTACTGTTTTTTGTCATGCTTAATTTTCTATGTATTATTTTATAGGGTTTCTCAAAATTTCATTCTGATGAAGATGTCCTTAGAGGTGTAAAAACCTAGGTCATTGTAACAAACAGTTACTTGCAACCTGTTGGCTGTGTGATTCGTATGTTGGAAACATATATACGGTTGCAGAGAAACAACCATGTTTAAAACTATGGAAGACATTCATTTGTCTCCAAGCGCTGCAAACGTCAAGGTGCCCCTAGATGCGAAGTATTACAAAAGGCTTGCGTCCACTAACAAATAACTTCTGCAAGCACTTGCTGAGGTGTTAACGTGGTACCTCACCAAGACTGCCTTATAATAACTCTTCGATTTTTGCAAGCGGTATTAACTACTTTCGTCACAAATGTAATGCATCTGTGTTTACAGTAACTTAAAGACGTATGTACTGCCGTTCTATTTTGCCTTCCGGTGAAACAATTTGATTGCTAAACTCATTTCGCAGTTCCTTGACTGATGCTGCCAACTATGTATGTTTAGAGGTTCCAACGGTACATATGTTTCGGCCCATCTGTCCTTGTGCCATTCTCCCTTTCGACTGTGATACTTTCGCACTGGTACTGAACACAGAAAACTTCTGTAAGTTTGAGAAGAACTTCCACTAGAAGAGAAGTGCTTGCGGCAAGATGCAAGAAACTAGAACGAATTTTCAACCCACAGCGGAGAGTGAGCTGCTTTCAAAGTTCCTTACAAATTAAAACTTTCAGGCCGAGACTCGAACCTAGGAACTCGATGTGGCAAACAGTTTTAATTTGTCAAGACGTTTCGTACACGAAACTGTTTCCACTAAGTTGCGAACTCTGACGAAACTAGCAGACGTAGATGAGGGGGGGGGGGGGGGGGGGAGGGCAAGAAGGGGAGGGGTTGAAGGGTTGAAGATATGGTCCTTCGTATTGTTCCACCCAATACTGTGATTGCATGGATAATCCGCCTTATCACAGCAGGAAGTTCTACAGAATGCCTAATAAATATTTGAGGATTGAGATGTTAAAGTGGTTGCGAGTCTGGCGAATAAACTGCAACGAGTCAATGAGTTCAGGGAGAACAATGTCGCTGGTGACACGTCGAAAGGAAGATTGCAGAATCTTCTTAATGCTGCTTTCCTTTCAGTTACCGCACAGGACTGACAAAGTTACTGCAGAAACGTGCAGCAGCTGGAACAAGAGTACTGGACACGAGATGGAATAATGGAAATAATCATCGATGAAGTGGTCATCAATACAATACCCTCAAGCGTTGATGATGATGACGCTGATCTTGAGACAAACATAAATGACAGTAAAATAAAAATGTCGTGTGACTAGGGCCTGCCGTCGGGTAAACCGTTCGCCGGGTGCAAGTCTTTCGATTTGACGCCACTTGCGCGACTTGCACGTCGATGGGGATGAAATGATGATTAGGACAACACAACACCCAGTCCCTGGGCGGAGAAAATTCTCCGACCCAGCCGGGAATCTGATCTTTAGTGACAGTTCTTTCAGGGATAGTTAATAACAATTTGCAAATATTACTGCGACTGCGTTTAATACACCCTTTCCGCAATGTGCAAACAGATGCCAAAAATCAGTTTTTTATTTTTATTTTTTTTACTTTCGTTTCATAGTGTCGTAAGTCGTACATTCATCTACATTTTCTTTACATTGTTTTCGATAGATAAATAATACATAAATTGTAGGTTAAACTCTCGAGCATGAACATGTCAACAAATTTGGTGATTTCCGACCAGATAGAAGTGTCACCTATGGGGATATTACTTTGCGTCCCTTCGGAAGCCGAAATGCGTGAGCGTGGCCGTTCCCGTCAGCCACCGCGCCATTCGTCAACTTATCGTGGACAAACAGTAAGTACCTCACAATCATTTCGACGCCAGTATTTCAATACTAGAGCGGTTAAAAGCACCCCCTGTCCAAGTTAATATTATGTTATGTTTACCGGGGACCTAGAAGCACCGGAGAGGCTCCGTCCCCACCGCAGCCTCAGTGGTAAGCAACCCCACGACGACTACCGCAGTCCACTTCATCCCTCCGCCGCTCCACACCGAACCCAGGGTTATTGTGCTGTTCGGCCCCCGGTGGACCTCCCAGGGAACGTCTCACACCAGATGAGCGTAACCCCTATGTTTGCGTGGTAGAGTAATGGTTGTGTACGCGTACGTGGAGAACTTGTCTGCGCAGCAATAGCCGACATAGTGTAGCTGAGGCGGAAAAAGAGGAACCAGTTGCTGACGACGACGAACTGAAGGCTAGGATACAAGCTGCTGAGGGTATTGTGACAGAACACATGTTACGAAACACCTGGCGGGAACTGGAATACCGCCTCGACATTCTCCGAGCTACCAAGGGATCACACGTTGAGGTTTACTAACGTAAGTGGTCTTAAAAAAAACGAGTAACACTAACCTATGCAAAGGTATCAAATGTAACTTATTATGTCAAACGGTAATTCTGTTATAAATTTTTATAATCAGGACAAGACTTTGTGCTCGCCCTGTATATTAATAATAGTATACACAAGAGTCATCTCGTCAACAGCACTACTGTTCAAAACAAAGTGTCATACAGTAGCCACAAAGCGTACGCGTTGCAAGTTCGCCAAATGTTGCTACTGTAGGCGTACACATAGTCTTCAACGATAATTGTACGATGTAAATAAACGGTGATATAATAAGTAAGAAAAGTATGTAATGGTCTCATAAGGTGTTTTTTGTTTTAAGGGGAAAAAAAGTGGCTAGATGAGAACAGACCACAGCTGGTGACTGTACGGAACGGGCAGAAAAACGTGGTCGTATCGCTTATAAGGTGTAAGAGGCATTACAGTAATAAACATCAATGAAATAAAACGCGACAAAAATTAGATCGTTAAAAAGGAAAAAGTTCAAAGACAGTAATTGGCATATGTTAAATTGGCGATATTATAAATAGTAAACAGTTTTCCCAGTACACAGAGTAATATAAATTTACAAAACAAATAGCTAAAGACGCCCAATGATGGAAACAGACTACCGCACACAATCAGCGCTCTCTGGTAGCGCTAATGTCAGAACGGCGCATAGACGAGAAGTGTGGTTGGGTACGTGACCGCCAGAGGGCCTCATGTACCCTGCGGCACGCCGTTCCAATAAAAGAATGATAAACTCTGTCCCAGTGCATGAGCAAGATTATCTAGTTAATGAAGTACATTATATAAACAGAGAAGGAACAAGAAAGCACTAGAATTATGCGCACAATGTAAGAAAACGAAATAAATATGTAAGGCACTCTATGCTAAGTGAAACTATCACTAAGCTACATGCAACAGAGGCGTTCGACTGTTGAAGTCGAATGTGGTTAATGAAAGTTAATGGAAGGTGGGCCCGAAATAGCTGTGCTCAGTAAGCACTTGTTTGTTCTCGCTTGATTTTCGGCTTATTGGTCGAATGTGGTTAAAGAAAGTTAATAGAAGGTGGGCCCGAAATCGCTGTGCTCAGTAAGCACTTGTTTGTTCTCGCTTGTTTTTCGGTTTATTGGTTACAAGCTATAGGAACGTATAAAGAGCAGGGCTTAATTCCACCCTGGAGAATACGTAAACTATTCTCCATGTTTCATTAAGGATAATTAGTTTCAGATAAATGCTGTCCCAAAGCAGTTTTGTTCCGTGTCTGTAAGTGGTCTTTAAGCCTTAAGTTAAAAGAGTGGCCCGTTTATTTATATTTGTCACAGTTACTGCAATCAATCCTGTGTACACCAGAACCATAAAATTTGTCATATGTCCATCTTTTCAGTTTTAGGGCGCGTGACCATAGACGAGAAGTAAAAGAAATTTATTCTATATTCGTGTCACTGTTCAATTCGCGACCATGTCGCAGCTTATGAAAGATGACGATCTTGTTGCAGTTCGCGTGTAATGGCGTATCCCATTATTGAGATAAATCCAGAACGTGCGTTGGTTGTTCAGCAGCAGTGTTAATATTTTCATTATTTTTTATTGCGACTCATCAGTCTTTTGTTATTATGGTCAAAATTGGCAAAAAGTACAAAACCTGTCAGCAACAAATATTAGTGGCTCATCTTCAGACTAAGGAAGTAACAAGATCTATATGAGCGTAAATATGGAAAATATTAACGGTGCTGTGACAGAAAGCAACATGCATTCCGAAAATGCCACCGTACAACAAAATAAAATCCTCCACTAGTAACGAACAGATCTCGAACGCACTGGTTCGACCGTCAGCCTCTTTGCATTCCCGCCACCACAAGCTTTTAACGGACTAAAGATGGGGCAAATGTTGCAAAAAATATTAATCAATATGACCACTAAAGACGATTGACCACATTCAAAAATAAAGTGAATGCCAAGATGTCCACACTTGAAACTAATATGGTTACTAAAACTAATATGATCAAGTTAACTCCGCCATTGTCGGTCCCAAGCCCGGGGCCCCATCTCGCAAGTCATGGGGAAGGAGGAGGGGGAGGAGTAACAACCTCGTAAAAAAACCTGGGTCCATCTGGCTCCGGATGGTAGCACCTAGTTAGGGCCCCTGCCTAGGCTTACAGGCGAAGCCCGGCCAACGGTCTCGAAGGCGGAAGAGGAACGTCGCTTCCCAACGGCAGAGAGAGCGGAAGAGCCACTGAAACATATCAGGTAGCGGCGGTACTCCATGTTAGGGGCGGCTACAAAAGGCGTCTGTGTCCCCATGTCAGGGGCGGCCTGAACACATCTTCTGGGGCTAACAACTTCAGTCGTATAACTGGACGGACATTAGCTGTTGTTGTTGTTGTTGTGGTCTTCAGTCCTGAGACTGGTTTGATGCAGCTCTCCATGCTACTCTATCCTGTGCAAGCTTCTTCATCTCCCAGTACCTACTGCAACCTACATCCTTCTGAATCTGCTTAGTGTATTCATCTCTTGGTCTCCCTCTACGATTTTTACCCTCCACGCTGCCCTCCAATGCTAAATTTGTGATCCCTTGATGCCTCAAAACATGTCCTACCAACCGATCCCTTCTTCTAGTCAAGTTGTGCCACAAACTTCTCTTCTCCCCAATCCTATTCAATACCTCCTCATTAGTTACGTGATCTACCCACCTTATCTTCAGCATTCTCCTGTAGCACCACATTTCGAAAGCTTCTATTCTCTTCTTGTCCAAACTGGTTATCGTCCATGTTTCACTTCCATACATGGCTACACTCCATACAAATACTTTCAAAACGACTTCTTCAGAAACGATCTCCTTGCCGTTGCCAGTCTACATTTTATATCCTCTCTACTTCGACCATCATCAGTTATTTTACTCCCTAAATAGCAAAACTCCTTTACTACTTTAAGTGTCTCATTTCCTAATCTAATCCCCTCAGCATCACCCGATTTAATTTGACTACATTCCATTATCCTCGTTTTGCTTTTGTTGATGTTCATCTTATATCCTCCTTTCAAGACACTGTCCATTCCGTTCAACTGCTCTTCCAAGTCCTTTGCTGTCTCTGACAGAATTACAATGTCATCGGCGAACCTCAAAGTTTTTACTTCTTCTCCATGAATTTTAATACCTACTCCGAATTTTTCTTTTGTTTCCTTTACTGCTTGCTCAATATACAGGTTGAATAACATCGGGGAGAGGCTACAACCCTGTCTCACTCCTTTCCCAACCACTGCTTCCCTTTCATGCCCCTCGACTCTTATGACTGCCATCTGGTTTCTGTACAAATTGTAAATAGCCTTTCGCTCCCTGTATTTTACCCCTGCCACCTTCAGAATTTGAAAGAGAGTATTCCAGTTAACGTTGTCAAAAGCTTTCTCTAAGTCTACAAATGCTAGAAACGTAGGTATGCCTTTTCTTAATCTTGTTTCTAAAATAAGTCGTAAGGTTAGTATTGCCTCACGTGTTCCAACATTTCTACGGAATCCAAACTGATCTTCCCCGAGGTCCGCTTCTACCAGTTTTTCCATTCGTCTGTAAAGATTTCGCGTTAGTATTTTACAGCTGTGACTTATTAAACTGATAGTTCGGTAATTTTCACATCTGTCAACACCTGCTTTCTTTGGGATTGGAATTATTATATTTTTCTTGAAGTCTGTGGGTATTTCGCCTGTCTCATACATCTTGCTCACCAGATGGTAGAGTTTTGTCATGACTGGAATGGAATGTTGTCTACTCCCGGGGCCTTGTTTCGACTCAGGTCTTTCAGTGCTCTGTCAAACTCTTCACGCAGTATCTCATCTCCCATTTCATCTTCATCTACATTCTCTTCCATTTCCATAATATTGTCCTCAAGTACATCGCCCTTGTATAAACACTCTATATACTCCTTCCACCTTTCTGCCTTCCCTTCTTTGCTTAGAACTGGGTTGCCATCTGAGCTCTTGATATTCATACAAGTGGTCCTCTTCTCTCCAAAGGTCTCTTTAATTTTCCTGTAGGCAGTATCTATCTTACCCCTAGTGAGACAAGCCTCTACATCCTTACATTTGTCCTCTAGCCATCCCTGCTTAGCCATTTTGCACTTCCTGTCGATCTCATTTTTGAGACGTTTGTATTCCTTTTTGCCTGCTTCATTTACTGCATTTTTATATTTTCTCCTTTCATCAATTAAATTCAATATTTCTTCTGTTACCCAAGGATTTCTATTAGCCCTCGTCTTTTTACCTACTTGATCCTCTGCTGCCTTCACTACTTCATCCCTCAGAGCCACCCATTCTTCTTCTACTGTATTTCTTTCCCCCATTCCTGTCAATCGTTCCCTTATGCTCTCCCTGAAACTCTCTACCACCTCTGGTTCTTTCAGTTTATCCAGGTCCCATC
The DNA here is from genome assembly GCF_021461395.2 of Schistocerca americana. Lineage (NCBI taxonomy): Eukaryota > Metazoa > Arthropoda > Insecta > Orthoptera > Acrididae > Schistocerca > Schistocerca americana. The sequence goes on along the minus strand of NC_060119.1, from coordinate 955,053,609 downwards.
TCCTTAAATTCCCACCATTTTGCTGTTTCTTCAGTTTCAATCTGCAGTTCATAACCAATAGATTGTGGTCAGAATCCACATCTGCCCCTGGAAATGTCTTACAATTTAAAACTTGGTACCTAAATCTCTGTCTTACCATTATATAATCTATCTGATACCTTTTAGTATCTCCAGGATTCTTCCAGGTATGCAACCTTCTTTCATGATTCTTGAACCAAGTGTTAGCTATGATTAACTTATGCTCTGTGCAAAATTCTACAAGGCGGCTTCCTCTTTCATTTCTTCCCCCCAATCCATATTCACCTACTATGTTTCCTTCTCTCCCTTTTCCTACTGACGAATTCCAGTCACCCATGACTATTAAATTTTCGTCTCCCTTCACTACCTGAATAATTTCTTTTATCTCATCATACATTTCATCAATTTCTTCATCATCTGCAGAGCTAGTTGGCATATAAACTTGTACTACTGTAGTAGGCATGGGCTTTGTGTCTATCTTGGCCACAATAATGCGTTCACTATGCTGTTTGTAGTAGCTAACCCGCACTCCTATTTTTTTATTCATTATTAAACCTACTCCTGCATTACCCCTGTTTGATTTTGTATTTATAACCCTGTAATCACCTGACCAAAAGTCTTGTTCCTCCTGCCACCGAACTTCACTAATTCCCACTATATCTAACTTTAACCTATCCATTTCCCTTTTTAAATTTTCTAACCTACCTGCCCGATTAAGGGATCTGACATTCCACGCTCCGATCCGTAGAACGCCAGTTTTCTTTCTCCTGATAACGACGTCCTCTTGAGTAGTCCCCGCCCGGAGATCCGAATGGGGGACTATTTTACCTCCGGAATATTTTACGGACATTAGCTGTCCCACCAAAAAATTTTTAGCTCATGGAATGGATTGCACTATGGAATCAAGATTACCCCATGGGGAGAATCCCCCGTTGACCAAGGTCGACGCAAGTAGGCATTCGGATTCTGGGGGACTTGCCAAAAAGTGCATAAGGGAAGAGTCGGAGCTCCCAAAAACCTCAAAGATGATTAAAACTAAAAAGACTTTCAGAATTGGAACCATAAATGTACAGACAACGATTAAGACTGGTAAACTTAAACAGGTAATAGATGAGATGAAAGAGAGAAGCATTGGAATATTAGCGATGCAAGAAACAAGATACACTGACGAAGACACAGTGGAGTCAGAAGGCTTCATAATAATGAAGGGCAAACCATGAGTTAAAGTGGGAAAGGAAAGACATGCACCTAGATGCTTTGGTACAGGGTTCATAGTAGACAAGAGATACGAGGAAAGCATAACTGAAATGAAGAGCAGGTCAGAAAGGATATCAACACTGACTTTTCAAGCAGGGAACAAAAAGTAAACAATAATAAATGGACATGCACCTACAAATGACAAGAACAGGAAATACAAGAAAATTGCTGATAGTTTCTGGGAAGAGCTAGATGATACACTTAAAAACATACCATATAGACATGTAAAGATACTAGTAGGAGATTATAATGCACAGATTGGAAGAGAGAAGCAACATAAAGGAGTAGTGGGCGAGCACCCTGTACACCAGCGGACAAACAAAAATGGAGAAAGGCTAATTGAACTGCGTCGAGAACACAAAATGAGATTGATGACAACACACTTCAGGGCCAAACCGTGTAAGAAAAAGACATGGGCAAACCCATGCACCCGTCTTAGGGAATTCAAAATTGACCACATAGCAATCAGCTGCACAAATGCTAAAGAGAGCATAGAGGTCGAATACAAGGTGCTGTCAAAACTATTGCTCAAGAGAGTAGAAAAGGTAGAAAGTACAGTTGGCGACTACCAAGCGGGATTCAGGAAGGGAAGCTTGTGTAGAACAGATATTTATCCTGAAGCAACTGATGGAACATAGGGCCTTAAAGAAACAAAAAGGCAGTAATAACCTTCGTGGACTTCACAAAGGCATATGACTCCATCGACAGACAGACTCTTGTTAGGATCCTGAAGAACAGAGGACGTGATGGAACTACACAAGAACTCATAAAAGAAATTTTGACAGACACACAGAAGCAAGGGTGAGATTCAGAGGAGCACTGTCAGAAGAATTTGCGATCAAGACTGGTGTTAAACAGGGAGATGGATTGTCACCATTGTTGTTCAATATAGCACTGGACGAAGTGATCAGGCAGTGGAGAGCAATAAACGAGGAAATGGGAATACCAAAGACCCATGTGGGAGACAAAATTGACAACAGGGCTCAAGTGGACTGCCTAACCTTTGCAGATGACATAGCAATAGTAAGTGAGACGGAAGAAGACGCAAAGACACAACTCGACAACTTAAGTAAGGTAGCCAGAAAGGTGGGACTGAGGATCGCCTATAACAAGACAAAGACATTAAACACCACTGCAGACTGGGAAACACCGGAAGGCACTGTGCAAATGGTGGGCAAATTTAAATACCTGGGAGAATTTAAAACAGGAAGGAACAGGAGCAAGGAAGGAATAACAGAGAGGATAAAGAAGATGAGGTCAGCCTTCTGCATGACGAGAGAGGTACACAACAAAAAGAATATATCCACAGAGGCAAAGATAAGCCACTACAAGGCAACAGTGAGGAATGCAGTATTATATGCTGCTGAGACGATGACACTAGGAAGAAATGGGGCAGAGCAACTAGAGAAAGAAGAGAAGAAAATACTGAGAAAAATACTAGGTCCCAAAAGAGGTGGAGAGAGGTGGATGCGAAGACCTAAGGAAGAATTGTACCGGAACATGAGAACAATATACGGGGCAATCAGACTCAAAAGGGCAAGGTTTGCTGGGCATGTAGTTAGGATGAGTATGGACAGAATGACAAAGAGAGTGTGGGAAACAACAGGGAGGACAAGGGGACATGCAGGAACCAAGTGGATTGTTGAACTTCGGAAGGACTGGTTGGAATTGGAATGCAGCCCACGAAGGGGCTACCCGTGGTCCTACAGAGCCCGTAACGCAAGAAGAAGAAGAAGAAGAATATGATCAAGTTCTAAACCGAAATCAAAAGTAAAATTGAGTCGCGTGGGATTAACCGAGCGGTATAAGGCGATGTAGTCATAGACTGTGCGGCTGGTCCCGGCGGAGGTTCGAGTCCTCCCTCGAGCATGGGTGTTTGTGTTTGTCCTTAGCATAATTTAGGTTAAGTAGTGTGTAAGCTTAGGGGCTGGTGACCTTAGCAGTTAAGTCCCATAAGATTTCACACACATTTGAACTTTTTTTTTCAGTAAAATTGATACGATGGTATCAGCTGAAACGACAACGAAGTTTCAAGAAACACCAGGAAATATCACAGCACAAATTTCAAATATACCCAAACAGAGAGGAAACGATGTTCGATTTCTCTATCCTACCATTTGACATGGCAGAACTGATTGACGATTGCAGTGGTGCAGAAAACTTAAAAATTGCTTTTCCGTCTCGCCATTTGCAGACGACGATTTGTTCAGTGAGAGTGGAGGTGTTGACTCAGTATCCGTAAACAAACACAATATAAATGAAGGACTGTCACAAAATAAATTTGTCAGGCACGTGAACTGTGTCACTCTTGTGAAGAAATTTAGAAGAATTTATACACAAAGGTGCCGAAATGGCCATACAGTCCCACGTCACTCATGAACACAATGCTGCGTGAATTGGATTTTACTGCATATAGCACAAGTCCTCAATTACATCCGTGTGCCGACGTGTGTACAGATTTCAGTGATATTTCAGTAAACAAGAAAGACCATTTTGAAACCAAACACCATAGTAATATGTTAAACAGAAAGGTATATTTTCATAACCCACCGCATGATACGGAAGCAGTGCATGCTTCTTCAATAGTTTCATGCTCTAACAACACCGTACATAACATCAACCAGCGTAGTGAAACGCATGATACAAAACATAACATGGCACTGTCGTACTACCTATTGTATAATCTGGGGGCAGTACTGAGTTTTTCACTTTTTTTGTACCATTTAATCTGTTTAATGGCAAACAGTTAACTACTCATATCAGAAATGCAATTCAAAGAATTTTATTCCAAAATGATTCCGCAGTCATACGGAAAGTAACTCATGGCCCATACGACTACAAGAAAAGAAACAAATAACTGCCGGCATCAGTCGGACTCCGCTCACATTACGACAACCTGGCGGTGTAACAGGTAACGCATAACAAAAACGATAAAGCCATGCTACATTTCGAACTGCAGTGGACAGTGTTACCAAGCTACCGCTAGTTACAAATTAACATTATTAAACGGCCACCATATGACATATTCACTTCGTTTACGCAGGCCTCCCAAAACCGGATTCCTTAAACCAGCTTCCCAATACTGTTTTTGGGTGGTCATGTGACCACTCCTAAATCGATTATGGAACTCTCTTTCTAGCTTCCGATTTTCCAGTTCCACAATCGATTTTCGCTCTCATGTAAACGTACAACCGTTTTTGAGACATGCTTGGGCTGTCATATTATGTCTTGTTTCCAAAATAGTCGATTAATATGGACGGAGTGACTTGTTGTGCAATTAAGGAGAAACAGAAATATTAGACTGAGCCTGCAGCTGTCTATCCTAATACTGAAGTGCAAAGAAATTGCGACTAAACCAGAAACTGAAACAGCTGTTTTCCAGGCGCCGTATATAACTGGTTTAGCAAATCCGCTTCAGACTTTAACATGTAAACACGACAGCGAAGAACGGTTTCCGAAATTCGGTTTTCGACTTTTGGAAGATGTGTCGCAAGTGATCGTAGTGATTGTAAGTTTTATCTGGAACAATACCTCGTCGCAAGCTAGTAACAAGAACCATAACAGACTACGTAGTGGCAAACAGGTCCTATATTTTTATTAAGACATAACGAAAACATGGATCTTCGCGACGTATTGACAGAAGAAAACACGAAATATCACAGCCCAAAGATTGATGTGATACAGGCCACAATCCAAGTTATTGTGGGTGGTGTACCAACCACAGGTGCTACGGGTAGAGGGGCAGCAATACGTGCTGCATCAAACAGTTTACATAAGAGGACGAGGGAATTAGGCCTTATTCTGTACTTTCCTGTCCAGAAATGCCGAATCGTGAACGCAGTTGGCGTTAAATGTAATGTATTGCGAATACATAGAAAGAAGGATCCTTTATTGTATGACTATATGATAGCGGAACAAACACTGGTAGCAGTTACTTCTGTAAAATATCTGGGAGTATGCGTGCGGAACGATTTGAAGTGGAATGATCATATAAAATTAATTGTTGGTAAGGCGGGTACCAGGTTGAGATTCATTGGGAGAGTGCTTAGAAAATGTAGTCCATCAACAAAGGAGGTGGCTTACAAAACACTCGTTCGACCTATACTTGAGTATTGCTCATCAGTGTGGGATCCGTACCAGATCGGTCTGACTGAGAGATAGAGAAGATCCAAAGAAGAGCGCCGCGTTTCGTCACAGGGTTATATGGTAACCGTGATAGCGTTACGGAGATGTTTAATAAACTCAAGTGGCAGACTCTGCAAGAGAGGCGCTCTGCATCGCGGTGTAGCTTGCTCGCCAGGTTTCGAGAGGGTGCGTTTCTGGATGAGGTATCGAATATATTGCTTCCCCCTACTTATACCTCCCGAGGAGATCACGAATGTAAAATTAGAGAGATTAGAGCGCGCACGGAGGCTTTCAGACAGTCGTTCTTCCCGCGAACCATACGCGACTGGAACAGGAAAGGGAGGTAATGACAGTGGCACGTAAAGTGCCCTCCGCCACACACCGTTGGGTGGCTTGCGGAGTATCGATGTAGATGTAGATGTAGAAGTCGTGTGGAGTTAGGATGCATATTTTTGTGACAGTTGGGCTACATAGTGGAGCGATGTAATGCCTGTTCCTAGTCATTGATTATTTAGTTACGGACTGCCTGATAGGCGTGGATTTTCGGAAATAGAAAGACACAATAATTGAATTGTCATGAGAAAAATGGTTCTTGATGCACAGTGGCGACAAGATTGAAGCAATGAAATTACTATGAAATCCAGACCATTAGCTGCTTACAGGTGTTGATAAATATCGACGGGGACAGTTGAAAATGTGTGCTCCGACCGGGACTCGGTCCCGGAATCTCCTGCTTACTTGGCAAACACTCTATCCGACTGCGCCATCGAGGACACACAGAACAGTGCGACTGCAGGGACTTATATCTGGCACGCTCCCCATGAGACCCATATTTCCAACTTACTGTCCACACACTACGTTTTTGGTGCCCCTGCCCACTATACTCATTGCTCTCTGCAACTAATCTCCCGATTCCCGTAAGAGTTTAAGCAAGGTGAGTGTATCCACACTGAAGAAGATAATTGGCCGGTAAGCCTTATCTATATGAAGATGGTATCTGTTCCTTCAGACATGTATGAAAGAACAGATACCATTGATGATCTTGCAGATCTCGAAGAATGAAATTACAATGAAATCCAGACCATTAGCTGCTTACAGGGATTGATAAATATCAATGGAGACAGTTAAAAATGTGTGCCCCGACCGGGACTCGAACCCGGGATCACCTGCTTACACGGCAGACGGTGTATCTTTTTTTTTTTTTTTGTTAAATATATGATTCTTTATTCTAAGAAAGCGAACTGAAATTAATTAAATGTTTTACATATGAAATTTCATTACTTTCATAACGTCACATAAACGAAATGTTAATGGACTTCGTTTTCTTCCGAGAGAGAGAGTGACGGGGGGGGGGGGGGGGGGGGGGGGGAGGTGAGATCGAAGGATCAGGGAGAGGATGTAGCGGGCTTGTCTAAATTGTTTTATTTATTTATTTGTTTAATTTTTATAATTTTTTATTTTTATCTTGTATTTGATTTATGTATTTATTTTTGTTTCATTAAAAAAAGATCCTACAGCTGCTGTAGCCGAGCGTCCGAGTCGTCTTCTCGTCTGCTGGGAGTGGTTCCCCCCTATTCCGTCCGTAGAGAATCAACATGCTCGAGGATTCTTCTTCATTTTCAGCGTCTCATACCTGGAACGCCCTAGTGAGCAGGAGGATCCACAAATAATGAACCTAAATAATTTGCGAAACGGGTTCCGCACTTCGGGTGGCGGCTGAAAGCTGCATGCGTCGTCATCAGTAGGAACCAAAAGTCGAGTGTACCTTTGTGAGTATCGCAAAATATGTGGTAAAGGGCCATGCCTTTTAGCCAGTTAACGGCGTTTGTCCTGGTCAATGGAAAGTATACACCGTCGGGGCGCAATGTATCATCAGGGGAGATAGACTCCACAAGAGTAACGACAGCAGGCGCTGCGTCAGTAGCCAGCACTCGCCTGCCGCGGCACAAGTCAGGCGGTGTGCATCCGAGTCAACACCTTTCTAAATTGTTCATTACTTTTTCTAACTTGCTAGTTGTCTGCAGATACCACCAAATTCTTGGAGAGGAGTGTCTGCCATTGTTTTCTTATGTTGTACAATGTTTTATGAATGATAATCTGGATCCACACTCCTCGTTTCCTCCCTAATGCAACAAATACGTAAATCTAACCTTGCACCAAACGACAAAGAGGTAAATTAATAAAAATTATATTGAAAGATTCTGGTGTGTGTCCCAAAAAACGCACTTTGACTGAGACACCTGCCTGCTGTTATTAAAAGTTAGTGAAGATCGTTTTGCAGTAATTAAATGTTAGTTAAGATCGGTTTCAACCAGTAATTTCAATGTGAACAGAGCACAAACAATTTCAGCTGCTCTTGTACTTATCACTTTCTGATTAAATACAGTTAGACAATTTGATATTCCTTTTAACAGGCCAAGAAACAAACAAATCAGAAATTACTTACATAATAGTTTTTGCTCATAAATGGTATGTTCGGATAGCCAAAATCTCAGATGCATCACGTGGTCTTTGCAGCAAGGTGGCACTGCACTTTTCTCGTGGAAAATAGAGCCCCAGATAAAGCATTCAGCAGAACGTTTGCTTGGCGCAACGCTTTTCAAGCTTGGCAGGGGATCGTCACACCATGTTCCAGGCCTTACACATCACAGATGACGCTTCACTGATTATCTGTGGAGACATACCAAGTGCAGACTTGTTGGCTCCAGCCTAGAAAAGAGTTCGGAAATTGATGAGCGTTCCAACCTCCCCCCCCCCCCCCCCCCCCCTCCCCTCACACACACAACATGCTGGTGCCAGGGAAAAGTTGACACCTTCCTCATTAATTAGGAAGTCATGTCCTCAGCAGATGTACTGATGCCATAGGTTTTCACCTAAACCATGGGCAAAGTTGAGACTTTTCAAAAAATATTCAAGACGATGGCTCATAGCCTAACACTGCGACTAGAGCTCTCATAGGGCGCTAATAAGTGACGGATATAGTTCTGACGCTCGTAAGACGAGAGCGGGGCGACTTTTTTGTGGAAAATTTTCTCTGTTTTTCAGGGAAATCGAGAGGAATTTCTGTCCCAGAAGGGAGTCGAGAGCAGATTCGATATTTGAGATCTGTAGAGTGCAATTTTGGTTTTGTTCGAGATCTAAGGTGGCAGCTAGAATGGTGATTATTCACATTGCAGCCCTAAGATCTTACGGAAATCGGTGTCGTATGAAGCTTGCAATCAATTTAGAGATATTTCACAGCCTTCTCATGATTTTTAACTTTTCATTCAAATTCTCTCACGATTCAGGACTTAATGTTTTTGTTATAGTGAATTTTAAGTGGCCATTGATTTGGTCATTAATTTGTCCTGTGCATGTATTAATTCTAGTGCATGTACCCTCACCTCAGTGCCATGGGTAACCTAATTATTTCAGCCAAATCATAAAGTATATTCAGGCGCGATCTCTGAAAATAACATCTCTTTTCCACAGCATTTTGCAGTACGTAATGGGCCCAACATTACATGCACAAATTGTTACTGAAACAGAAACTTTCTTGTATTTCATGTCATTTTTGAACAAAGACTTTCGCCATGATCAATTTGTCCCATGTGAGCAGATATTTAAAAAAATATGCTTGTATTAACCGAATTTCTCAATATCACATCAGTAACTAATTGATCCCATGTCAAGTCAGTACAGAAGTGCCATTAGGCACACATATACATAAAGGACATAGCCCTTCTATGACTTAAGTGGTGCTCATTGTCCTCTAAAATGATAGCTTTCGATCAGCCTACATGCCACAGGAAATATTACTTCACTTTGATTTCAATCAGGGATGTTCAGGCATCTGGTTACACTTACATTGAATAATTAAAAACATTAAACCGCTACAGGTCACATATTTCTCTCTTTCCATAGTAACAGACACATTTCATGTAATTCATCCTGACAGCATGCTTAGTGCCGCACCACATATTGTCAGTGCAGGTTTCTTTCATTTAATTCACCCAGCCAAAATGTCCACACAGCTTTTCACCCCCACACAGTCCCCCAGCATAATAATAGACGTCTTTCAAGACATAAAACGTAATGATTAACAAGATCCACATCACCTAGATTTTCAGATGAAAAGATCTATGTTATTTTTGTGACGTCTGATATTCAGACAAAAAATAGTAAGATGATTTGAGCTACCTTCAGTGTCCTGACATTTGCAATATATTTCACTGTTGCACATAGAGCTAGTTTTGCACATATTGTGGCCTATGTCACAGCTGGAGGTTTGCCCACTGGATGATGTTGCTGTGTATGTGGAGGTGCTAGCTACAGAAAATCACTGCTCCTCTTTGGAACTTGACTTGCTCTCATTGAAAGTCGTGGTGCAATTTTGTTACTTTTACATGCAGCATAGAAATACTTCCAAGCTCTTGAGTTTCTTTGGATGAAACATCATACTGTAGCATTCATGTTTCTGTGGATGGTGTTTGTGATGAAATTATATCACTATTGTCTATATGTAAATAAATAAATACACAGAATTTTACTGCTGTTCAACATCACAGCAATAAGCAACGCCAAGTTACAGATGTCTACAAATATACAGTATTTACACAAAAAAGATTAGTTCACAAAAGCTAAAACTCCAATAAATTACAATAAATTTCCAGTAAAGTGCAATATTTAAGCTAAGTCAATTTGAACAAAGCGAGTTCATTAATGGCATTAAAGAAATTATGGTACACTCCCCAAAGAATCACTACTGTGCTGTCACATTTTCACATTCATAAAATTCATTAACTGATTAAAAAGGATAACTGGACAACCAACTGTACAATTTGTGTTAAAATAAATCGAAGGCAGTTTTTACCCATTCTGTAGGCAATTTGTTGAACATTTTCATACCCACTACTTCATAACTGTTTAGTGGTTTAGATAGTCTACAGTAAGGTATGTCAATATGCCTATTATTTCAAGTGCCATGAGTGTGCAAATCCTCTCTAAGCTAATATATTGATGATTTATTCTTTGCATTTAAGTGAACAGCGTAAATGTAGAAGTTTATTAGAGTTAACATTTTTAGGTCAAGAAAGAGTGGTCTGCAGTAGGCAAGTTTTTCTGGGTTTGTAATAATCTTAATGACTTTCCTTTGAAATACCAAAATTTCTTGAACAGGTGTGCTATTGCCCCAAAATAACAGCCCATATGATGTAATACTGTGTAAAAAGCAAAAATAGGCTGGTCTTACATAAGCCAAAGCTGCATGATTTTTTTAAATTCTTAACAAGTACTCCATTCTAGAAAACCTTGCACTAACATACGTAATTTGTGGGTTTCAAGACAATTCACTGTCAATGACAATACCTAAAAACTTAACACTACCTTAATGGTCTCCTAGTGGCAAATTTCTTAAACCAGGGGTGGCTAAGATTTCGGGTCACAGACCATGCCCCAACCCAAGTGCCAAGGTGCTCAGCCTCCTTCATATTTCCCACACTACCATGCCATGCTATCTGAGTGTGAGGAGAGGAAAGAGGGGAAAACAGCAAATGCACCACATTTAAATGGCAGAGCGGTTACACTACATGTGACTTGGTTTTATATTTCACATTTCTCAATAACATAGATAACAAAAAAACAAATTTTGAGTATTAATTAATTGTCTTTGGCGCATTGAAGACACAATATAATTTTTATCTGGTACAAACCATCAGCATATGAACAGATACACACAACAGTTTTGCGCTCAAGTTGCCAAGTAACCATGACTTACTTAGTTTCATAATCAAAAAAAGGTCTTTCACACAAATATGTCAATTGAAATATTGTAACACTTCTGTAACCTCATTATGGAGCAAACATTGAAGATACGTTCATTATAAATGAATTAAACTGATCTACTATTTGATTGACTTCTGGTATGTCATAACAGTAAGGACTGGTACATACTAATATGCTTGTGTGAACAAGTTTACGTTACTACTGTCATTCATTGCTTCAAGATAACAACTAGACCATCACATTTAAAATCACTAGCAAGTTTGGGTGCCCCTTCAACTGCACTGCTGAGGTACACATTTGGTTTAATAATAGATGTTGCAAAATACTTAGGTTTTACAAAGTCATTTAGCAACTGTGCAACTTTCGACTGTGAATGTCTAGCAATAATTTTTTTTTCATCGGCGGACTCTCTAGTATTCTTTTTGTCATATTTCCAGAACGACTGTCTTCTTTGGTCACTTGGGCAGATTGTTCTGTTTCATAAATTTCTCCACTAAGACATCCTTATGAGATCGTGTCAAATGTTCCTATCATCCCGGATTTCAGATTTATTTCATTGTTTTTTGTTTAACATCTTGTCATATTCAAATGTTAACATATGCAACTCTGATAACAACAGAAATTGTTACTTCTTTCCAACCATTAGTCTTCACCTTTACGCATGTAATACATATCTAGATCTTTTCTTTCATGCTCGTATTTACACAGTTATAGCAATAAACATATTTCCATTTCAGATTACAATACCTTTAAAGGCTTGCTTATCACCTTAACAGTGACTCTTGTTCATTGCTGCTTGAAATGCAGTTTTGTGGCTTTACAATGAAGTTGATTGTAAACAAAGACTGTGATCTTTATTTCTCTCCATATCTTTCACTGTTACATTACAATATGTACAATTCCTGTCACAAAATCTTACATTTGTTACTTATATCTTTAGATGCTTTGTTTTTGTTTGCAGACTTTACTATGTCCTGCACATTTGATGCCAGGATAGCTCTTTTAAAGTGATATAACATTTCATACATAATCGATCGCAGTACCAGCCGAAATTTTTACAGGAAACACTTTTTTTTCATTATTTTCTTATAATTATTTCTGAAACTTACACTTCCATAAATTACGTTGAACACGATTTTAAACATTAATGGCATTGTAATTCTGTCAGGGATAATAAAGGACTTATAAGAGCATTTGAATGTAATGGTCAGCATCTTGGAAGGGGGACATAAAATGAACATCAACCAAAGCAAAAGAAGGGTAATGGAGTATAGTCAAATTAAATTAAGAAATGCTGAAGGATTTGGTTTTGGAAATGAGACATAAAAGTAGTAGATGATGTTTGCTATTTGGGCGGTAAAATAACTGATGAAGGCCAAAGTAGAGAGGATATAAAATGGAGACTCGTAATGGCAAGAAAACCGTTTCTGAAGAAGAAAAATTGTTAACATATGAAGATATTTGTTGGAGAATAGCCTTGTGTGCAAGTGAAATGTGGCTGATAAACAGTTCAGACAAAAAGAGAGTAGAAGCTTTTGAAGTGTGGGGCTACAGACAAATGCTGAAAATAAGATGGATAAATCATTAAACCAACCAGGAACTACTGAATGTATTTGTAAGAAATTTGTGGCATAACTTGACTGAAAGAAGGGATCTGTTAATAGGACACATTCAGAGACATCACGAGGATATCAGTGTAGTGTTGAAGGGAAGTGTGTGGGTTAAAACTTGTAGAGGGAGACCAAGACATGAATAGAGTAAACATGTTCATCAGAACTATATCGCATTAATTATTTGGAGATGAAGAGGCTTGCACATGATAGCAAGCCCCTCCCCAACCCCCTCCATCCCACCTCCAACCTGTTCCATATAAGCGAATTCATGCTGTATCTCATGTCACAGACGACAGCGTTCACACAGGCCGTCAACGGACCATCATGTCACATTTTGTCACATTAAAATTTCTCTGGAATATAATTTTGATGGTACCATCAGCTGCTAAAATCGGAAGTTAATCTATTTTCGCAGCACTGACTTAAGTTATATTAGTGGATTTTGTTGGTTACCTTCTTAATCTTAATATTATTCTATTATACTTTGTTTTCGTGTTAAATTGTAAATGTCCCATGACACGTTGCATCTTTTTTCCATGGAGTCATCTTCCAGAAACGAAGTCAGATATCTTAAACAAAAAAAATAGTTATGTTTTACAATAAAGAGCAGAGCCAAGACCACACAGTACATAAAACAAAACATAAGCTCATGAAGCGAATTTCGTTCAGCAACATTTTAAGTTAAAAAAATCACATGTAATGAAGGACAAAAATGCAGTTGTTTATGATGTTTTGAGTTATGTAAAAACGGAACAAATGATAGATAAGGTAAACAGGATCCATTTAGTCCTGTATTGCTTGATATACACCGAAGAGCCAAAGAAACTTGTACGCTTGCCTAATATCGTGAAGGGTCCCCACAAGCACCCAGAAAAGCTGCAAAATGACTTGGTATGGACTTGACTAATGTCTGAAGTGGTGCTGGAGGGAATTGACACAATGAATTCTGAAGGGCTGTCCATAAATCCGTAAGAATATGAGGGGGTAGAGATCTCTTCTGAACAGCATGTTGCAAGGCATCCTGGATATGCTCAATAGTATTCATGTCTGGGGAGTTTGGCAGCCAGTGGAAGTGTTTAAACTCAGAAGAGTGTTCCTGGATCAATCCGTAGCAATTCTGGATGTGTGGGGTGTCACATTGTGCTACTGGAATTCTCCAAGTCCGTCGGAGTGCACAATGGATATTCATGTATGCAGGTGATTGGACAGGATGCTTATGTACATGTCACCTGTCAGTCGTATCTAGACATGTCTGGGGTTCCATATCACTCCAACTGCGCACGCCCCACACCATTCTAGAACATCCACTGGCTTGAAGAGTCCCCTGCTGAGATGCAGGGTCCATGGATTTATGACGTTGTCTCCATACCCATACGTGTCCATCCACTTAATACAATTTGAAACGAGACTCATCTGATCAGGCAACATGTTTCCAGTCATCAACAGTCCAATGTCGGTGTCAACGGGCCCAGGCAAGGTGTAAAGCTTTGTGTCATGCAGTCATCAAGGGTACATGAGTGGGCCTTAGGCTCGGAAAGCCCATATTGATGATGTTTCGTTGAATAGTTCATACGCTGACACTTGCTGATGGCCCAGCATTTAAATTTGCAGCAGTTTGCAGAAGGGTTGCACTTCTGTCATTCTGAACGATTCTCTCCAGTCATTGTTGGTCCCGTTCTTGCAGTATCTTTTTCCAGCTGCAGCAATGTCAGAGATTTGATGTTTTAAAGGATTTCTGGTATTCATTAAACACTCGTGAAATGGTCATACGGGAAAATCCTCATTTCATTGCTACCTCGGAGATATTGTGTCCCATCGCTCGTGCCCCGACTATAGCACCATGTTCAAACTCACTTAAATCTTGATAACCCACCGTTGTAGCAGCAGTAACCGATCTAACAACTGCGCCAGACACTTTTTGTCTTATATAGGCATTGCCGACTGTGGCGCCATATTCTGCTTGTTTACATATCTCTGTATTTGAGTATTCATGCCTATACCAGTTTCTTTGACGCTTCAGTGTTTTTGTATGTGTACATTTTCGTTAGCAAATAAGCATTGATGTTTTGAAATCTTGTCTTACTTCTCAACACATTACCACACAAAAATTGCTCAAGAACTTACAGTTTGCTTTAGTCATTAATAAACTTTTCTGTACATCGACTTTGTGACCATTGTGAACTGGTCATTATAAAATAAATCTGGAATGTCACAGCTTTAACTTAGTATGAAATTAGTTACTTGTTCTTTATGTTAATTTACTCAAAATTTTTGCTATTCAAATTAAGAAGTATGCTCATTGTTTAAAAAGAAATTTTTTCTCCATGGCGATGCCTATGGGAGTATCATGTGCCAGTAAACACCCGGCTATGTTGACGTTTCATGCTAGAAACTGGTGTCACATGACCATATGCTGTACAAACCTGGCTGTAAAAACATGAAGAACTGACACAGAGCTCAGTTCTTGAGTAGAATACCATTACATTTTCTTATTTATAAAATTTGATCCCTCAGTTGTCTAGCTATATTAAACAAATTAGTGAATATACTAAAATACCTGTCTGCTATTAAAGAATAAAATACACTGCCAGTTACATTTCAGTTCTGCTTAAGAACTTTCGCCTGACAGAAATAAAGTTTGTGATTGTTATTTTTGCAGCACATGTGTGTGACCCCGTTGTAGAAGTAAACTCAAGATTAAATGTTGGTCAGCATTTGTTGTAATGTATGTGGTCATGTTAATATTACCATCAAGCATTACAGATTGAAAAATGTATTACGGTACTGAAGCTTTTCCCACAAAATTAAGATCATACATTTGTTATCGGCTAGTTGGGGATTACTTTAAATACATTTATAAAGATATTTTAAAAGTAATTATTTCACTGTGACCATAAATTACTTTACAGTTGTATAATTGTTTGTATAAACCAAGTAAAAAAACCTTCAAATTACATAAACACTTCCCTGTTAGACTTGGTGTAGGACATGGTAACTCACATATTTTTTTCTGGGTATCTCTATTACTGGTAAAGGCAGTGCATTGATGTCTTCATCCTAGCAAAATTAAAACTATTGAGATTTGTTCAGTCTAAAAGCAAAATCTATATTACCAGCATACATAGGGTCATTTCTGTGTACATCAAGTCTTTGTAGTAATGACTCACCCAACTTTTGTTTATTTTTGGAATAAGATGTCTTTTTAGTGAAAAATAGTAATACAACTAACGTTGGAAGTCACTGAGAAGGATGGCCTGTATGATCCACTCATGTACAATATTAAATATTTCTTTGATAGTTCTAGCTGGTTTTATCTTTTCTCACAACTATGATGTTAGTATATAGTATAGTTTCCAAAGAGAAGAAAATGTTAACAGCAGAAAGTGCACCATGGAAGCACTGTTTTTCACTTACAATGGTTTCTAATTTGTGAAGTATGAAACCACTTTATTCCTGTACACCTAATGTGTGTGTGTGTGTGTGTGTGTGTGTGTGTGTGTGTGTGTTTGTGTGTGTGTGTGTCTACAGTGTCAGTTTGAGATCTAGATGTATGACTAGACATCTGACTGAGCATAGTTATTAACTCTTTTTCTAAGTTTCTGATGGAAAATTTAAATAGCATGAGCGACAATGTTACATCCAATATGGATGTCATGTGCAAAAACAATAAAGAGTACCTATTATGCCTGTTTTCTTACCCACCTTAAACATGGGGTCATAGTCAGGGGTAATTTGTCAGCAGCCGAGCGACTTTTCAGAACACAAAATAGGCCATTAGGATCATAAAAGATGTAAACATTGATACTTCTGTAAGCCAATGCTTAAGAGTTTAGGTACCACTACTCTACCTTTACTGTGTATTTACATTATGCAGGTTCTCTTTTCTTTTTAACTTGTATAATGGTAAATGAATAGCAGACTATTAAAACAGTGACAATCATCATCATAACAATCTTGTTGTTATTTTCAACTTGAAGACTGGTTTGATCAAGCTGTCTTTGCTACTTTTCCTATGCAAGCCTCTTCATCTCCAAATGACAGCTACAACCTACATCGTTCTTTAATGGCATAACCTACATAAGAAACAGGCAAATAAATTCCAGCAGCGAGGATGAAACAATAGAAACAAAAAGAAAAAGAAATAGAAAGCAAGCGAACTGAGAATAAGCAAGTGATATGACAGTAGGCAAGTGTAGCAGATGTCTTAGCAGCTGCGTTCAGCACTGCAGCACACACACAGTCAGGTGTTCTCTGTGGCTGTGAGGGTACGGTCATGTGATGTCAGTTTCTGGTTCGAAACATCAATGCAACCCATAGAGGATGTACGTATATGGTGTGAGTGTATGTGAGTGGAGTTTACTGCACATGTTCTCAACATCAAACCAGGCTAATCATGTGATTTTGGGATGATGCTCCTTGTCTACAATTTGTGGTAACAGTGAACCTTGAATATTACACTTCGCTCCTCATTTTCTATACATTTCTGCAGGTTTGAGTTTTAGTAACAGCTATGATGCAATATTGTTGTTGCTACAGGTGTAAAGAGAAGTATGTGAAAGGAGAACCAGTGACCTTTCGTAGGTATGTACAACATATGTGTAATTGTAAATGTCATTTTGACTTGAAGCACTTTCTAGGTCGAAAAATATCAGGGTACAGTATTTCTGTGATTATATGGCCACGTAATTAAGAGAAAAGAACTACTCAAATTTGCAAGTGTTATTGAGTAAACTGCCAGTCAGTGTACACATACTGGTGCTATATTTCTTCGCAGATAAAATTTATACATTTCATTCTGATTAATTTGCTCCAATGTATACAGGTTTTCAAACCCTTGTATGTATCTAAGCATTTCTGCATGATACAGGTTCCTATCGGTGTCATTGTAATACAATTAATTAGAACAGATTTGACAATATGAATCAGTGCAATAGAAAATCTAAAAAATATATTGTTGGTTGTCATTTCTTTTATTACTCCAATATTCCAGCACTGATTTTGTATTTTTTCTTTTTGTATGTAGAGTATTGTTTTACTTTTCTGACAAGATGGCAAAAAGAAGCTACAGATATTTTGTCTGCCTATAAAAGTAGAAGGATGAATAAAGAAAAATTGAAAATAATAATGGACAGGCATTTGGCGCAAGTCGCTTACCATCTTTACTGTAACAATTTCATTGTTCCAAATATGTTATCTCTTCGTGACAGTTCAGTGATGTTTACAGTGATATAGGAATGTAATGAATTAGTATAGAGAATCGACAGTATGAATAAGTACAATGATGATGATGATGAAATCCCATACTCCTTTACAGAGCATAGGGGAATGATGCGGGAGACCCACACTGCCATACTAGGCAAGGTCCTAGTGGAGGTGGTTTGCCATGGCCTTTCTCTGACCGTAATAGGAATGAATGAATGATGATGAAGAAGACACAACAACACCCAATCATCCCAAGGCAGGTGAAAATCCTTGACCCCGCCGGGAATCGAACGCTGGACCCCTTGTTTGGGAAGCGAGGACGATACCACGAGACCACGAGCTGCTTACATAAGTACAAAAGAAAACGTAAAAAACATTGTTGGCTGTCACTTCTTATCCAGTTGCTGAAGAAACGTAAATAAAGTTGTATCTGCCTTACTCCTTTCAACATGCTGGCAGTCAATATGAGGTGTTGCATTTGGCCTTGAATATCGAGATGATTTTGCTTTGGAGACATCTGACTGTTCCATTTCTTTTCTTACGCCCACTATGTATTTTACTCACATGAATATTATATTCACCATGAGCTGCCATATTGATTATTTAACACAAGTCTATTCTTCTACACTTAATTATAACGAAATGGCGGAAACTGCCCACCATCTCAAAGAACAGCTATCATCAACAAATGTAATTTAATATTGACTGAGCCAAGTGAATAGACACCCAGTGCAGTGGCCAATGGGTGCTAGATTAGATTAGTACTTGTTCCATAGATCATGAATACAACACTTCGTAATGATGTTGAACGTGTCAGGTTAATAAAAGGTGTCTATACAAGATATTACATTACACAAAATATTAAATCACACTCAATTTTTTTTTTTTGTGTTGGGGAAATTACACACTTACTATGTAAAAAAATTCATCTAATGAGTAGAAGGAGATGCTATCAAGAAATTCTTTTTATTTCCTTTTAAATGCTATATGGCTATCTGTCAGACTTTTGATGCTATTAGGTAAGTGACAAAAGACTTTTGTGGCAGTATAATTTACCCCCTTCTGAGCCAAAGTTAGATTTAACCTGGAGTAGTGAAGATCACCCTTTCTCCTAGTGTTGTAGCCATGTACACTGCTATTACTTTTGAATTTGTTCAGATTGTTAGTAACAAATTTCATAAGTATGAGTGGTGGCAAATTTAAATTAGCGGAGGTTGAGGCCTGGTGGATAACGGGAAGAGAGGATATATTGAAGGGCAAGTTCCCATCTCCGGAGTTCTGACAGGTTGGTGTTAGTGGGAAGTATCCAGATAACCCGGACGGTGTAACACTGTGCCAAGATGTGCTGGCCGTGCACCAAGGCATGTTTAGCTACTGGGTGATCCTTATTACCAACAAACACTGTCTGCCTGTGTCCATTCATGCGAATGGACAATTTGTTGCTGGTCATTCCCACATAGAAAGCGTCGCAGTGTAGGCAGGTCAGTTGGTAAATCACGTGGGTGCTTTCACACGTGGCTCTGCCTTTGATCGTGTACACCTTCCGGGTTACAAGACTGGAGTGGGTGGTGGTGGGAGGGTACATGGGACAGGTTTTACACCGGGGGCGGTTACAAGGGTAGGAGCCAGAGGGTAGGGAAGGTGGTTTGGGGATTTCATATGGATGAACCAAGTGGTACGAAGGTTAGGTGGACGGCGGAAAGACACTCTTGGTCGAGTGGGGAGGATTTCATAAAGGATGGATCTCATTTCGGGGCAGGATTTGAGGAAGTCGTATCTCTGCTGGTGAGCCACATTCAGAGTCTGATCCAGTCCCTGAAGGTACGGCCAAACTTTCAGGAAACATTCCTCACACACAAATAAAGAAAAGATGTTATGTGGACATGTGTCCGGAATCGCTTAATTTCCATGTCAGAGCTGATTTTAAGTTTCGTCAGTATGTACTGTACTTCCTCAATTCACCGCCAGTTGGCCTAATTGAAGGAAGGTAATGTTGACTTCGGTGCTTGTGTTGACATGCGACTCATTGCTCTACAGTACTAGCATCAGGCACATCAGTATGTAGCATCAACAGGTTAGTGTTCATCACGAACGTGGATTTGTAGTCAGTGCAATGTTTACAAATGCAGAGTTGGAAGATGCCCATTTGATGTATCGATTAGCACGGGGCAATAGCCGTGGTGCGGTACGCTTGTATCGAGACAGATTTCTAGAACGAAGGTGTCCCGACAGGAAGACGTTCAAAGCAATTGATCGGCGTCTTAGGGAGCACGGAACATTCCAGCCTATGACTCGCGACTGGGGAAGACCTAGAACGACGTGGACACCTGCAATGGACGAGGCAATTCTTCGTGCAGTTGACGATAACCCTAATGTCAGCGTCAGAGAAGTTGCTGCTGTACAAGGTAACGTTGACCACGTCACTGTATGGAGAGTGAAGTTGTTTCCGTACCAAGTACAGCGTGTGCAGGCACTATCAGCAGCTGATTGGCCTCCACGGGTACACTTCTGCGAATGGTTCATCCGACAATGTGTCAATCCTCATTTCAGTGCAAATGTTCTCTTTACAGATGAGGCTTCATTCCAATGTGATCAAATTGTAAATTTTCACAATCAACATGTGTGGGCTGACGAGAATCCTCACGCAATTGTGCAATCACGTCATCAACACAGATTTTCTGTGAACGTTTGGGCAGGCATTGTTGGTGATGTCTCGATTAGGCCCCATGTTCTTCCACCTACGCTCAATGGAGACGTTATCATGATTTCATACGGGATACTCTACCTGTGCTACTAGAACATGTGCCTTTACAAGTACGACACAACATGTGGTTCATGCACGATGGAGCTCCTGCACATTTCAGTCGAAGTGTTCGTACGCTTCTCAACAACAGATTCGGTGACCGATGGATTGGTAGAGGCGGACCAATTCCATGGCCTCCACGCTCTCCTGACCTCAACCTTCTTGATTTTCATTTATGGGGGCATTTGAAAGCTCTTGTCCACACAACCCTGGTACCAAATGTAGAGACTCTTCGTGCTCGTATTGTGGACGGCTGTGATACAATACGCCATTCTCCAGGGCTGCATCAGCACATCAGGGATTCCATGCGATGGAGGGTGGATGTGTGCATCCTTGCTAACGGAGGACATTTTGAACATTTCCTGTAACAAAGTGTTTGAAGTCATGCTGGTACGTTCTATTGCTGTGTGTTTCCATTCCATGATTAATGTGATTTGAAGAGAAGTAATAAAATGAGCTCTAACATGGCCTTTTTGTAACACCCTGTGTGTGTGTGTGTGTGTGTGTGTGTGTGTGTGTATATATATATATATATATATATATATATATATATATATATACGCACATTCCCACTATATATATATATATATATATATATATATATATATATATATATATATATATATATATATGATGAGCTCCAGCAATTATTCTGATCACACGCTTTTGTGCAATGATTACTCTTTTACTTAGTAATGAGTTACCCCAGAATATGATGCCATACTATAGCAGAGAATGAAAATAGGCATGGTAAGCTAATTTACTCAGATGTATATTTCCAAAATTTGCAATGACCCTAATAGCATAAGTAGCTGAACTCAAACATTTCAGCAGATCCCCAGTGTGTTTTTTCCAGTTCAACCCCTCACCAATGCCTACACTTAGAAATTTTGAATATTCTAACTTAGCTACCAATTTCTGATTGAAGTCTTTATTTATTAATGGTGTCATTCCATTTACTGTATGGAACTGTATATACTGTGTTCTGCCAAAGTTTAATGAGAGCCCATTTGCAGAGAACCACTTCATGATTTTCTGAAAAACATCATTTACAATTTCACCAGTTAATTCTAGTCTGTTGGGTGTGATAGCTATACTTGTATCATCGGCAAAAAGTACCAGCTTTGCATCTTCGTGAATATAGAATGGCAAGTCATTAATATATATTAAGAACAGCAGAGGATCCAAGACCGAACCTTGTGGCACCCCATTCTTGATTGTTCCCCTGTTTGAGAAATCACCAGTTTTTTGTATATTATGTGAACTGTTTATTTCAACTTTCTGCACGCTTCCAGTTAGGTATGATTTGAACCATTTGAGCACTGTTCCATTCATACCACAGTACTTGAGCTTATCTAGAAGTATTCCATGATTTACACAATCAAAAGCCTTTGATAGATCACAAAAAATCCCAACGGGTGACTTCTGGTTACTCAGAGCATTTAATATTTCATTAGTGAAAGTATATATAGCATTTTCCCTTGGAGAACCCTTCTGGAAACCAAACTGACAGTCAGAAGAGAGATTGGACGGTATTTGTTGACATCAGATGTATCCCCTTTATTATGCAGTGGTTTAACAATGGTACACTTCAGTCTATCTGGGAAAATACCCTGCTTCAGAGAGCTATTACATATGTGGCTAAGAATCCCACTTATTTCTTGGGAACAAGCTCTTATTATCCTGCTGGAAATGCCATCAATTCCACGTGAGCTTTTATTTTTGAGACAGTTTATTATCTTCCTAATTTCAGAAGGAGTGGTGGGTGGAATTTCAGTTGTATCAAATGGTGTAGGTAAGGCCTCTTCCATTAACTGCCTTGCTTCTTCTAATGAACATTTAGATCCTATATTCTCTGCAACATTTAAAAAATGATTATTCAAAATGTTTTCGACTTCCGGCTTGTTGTTTATCAAGTTTCCATTCGCTTTGATGGTGATGCCATCATCCTGTACTCCTCTTTACCCTGTCTCCCTTGTAGTAATATTCCAAATTGTTTTGATTTTGTTATCAGAAGTATTAATCTCAGACATGATGCACATGCTTCTGGACCTTTTAATAACCTTTCTTAATGTAGCACAGTAGTTTTTATAATATTTGGCTGTTTCTGGGTCATTACTTCTTGTTGTTGTTAGATACAGTTCCCTTTTGTGGTTACAAGATATTTTTATTCCTTTAGTAAGCCAAGGTTTTTTGCATGGTTTCTTATAATTAGATTTAATTACTTTCTTGGGGAAACAGTTTTCAAATTACATTACAAGTGTATCGTGAAATAAGTTATATTTTAAATTAGCATCGGGTTCCTTGCGCACCTCATCCCAGTCTAACTGCTGAAGATTTTCTCTGAAATTTCTGATTGTTGAGTCATTAATTGAATGCACAAATTTGGAGGGTAGTTTTGAATTATTGAATGGAGCTATGTCATATACTGTAACTAGCTGAGCGTCATGATCAGAAAGCCCATTCTCAAGAGGACAAGAATTTATGTTTTTAAACCTATCTTGGTCTATAGAAGTGTTATCTATCAATGTGCTGCTGTCCTTTACTACCCGAGTAGGAAAATTAATGACAGATGACAAATTGAAAGAACCGAGCAAGACTTCCAGGTCATTCTTCCTATTACACTCTTTCAGTGAATCAACATTGAAGTCCCCACAAATAATAATTTGCTTTCCCCTATCTGACAGATAGCACAACAAGGCATCCAAGTTTTTCAGGAATAAATGAAAGTTTCCTGAAGGGGACCTATATACTGTTACAATTACAAAAGAGCCATCCTTCAGTTTAAGTTGACAGGCACATGCTTCTATATGTTGCTCTAGACAAAACTTTTTTGTATCTAAGCTTTCTACACAGTGATAACTTTTGACATATATGGCAACTCCTCCCCCCACCTTATTCTCTCTACTCATATGTACAGCTAGTTTATAACCACTGATGTTTACCTTTTCCATATCAGACACATTATGATGCTCTGACAGGCATAGTATATATATTACATTATCAGATTCAATGTCATCTGCTATCACCCACAGCCTGACTGTCAGCTTAGTTGGTGCGCACAGTATTACGGTCTGCCGTCTACCACCAAGCAAAACAATTATTCCAGGAGAGCCATAACGGAGAAATAGTTGTTCCAAAAGCTATTGCACAGTAAACAAATTCTTAGAAAACCCAATAATACTTCTAGCGTTTTTGGCGAACTAAGTAGCATAAATCGAGTTTTGAAAAGACCTCTACATACGCATAAAAGGTTTTACAAAAACGGTCCGTATTCTCTGTTCTGTAAGTGTGGAATAAAGCAAGTTTTGGTGAAGCCGGCTGTCAAGGCTTGTAGAGGAAGCTGAACAGTATGTATTGAGAAACCATGCTATTTTCAAAAAATGCATAAAGCGAGTTTTGCGAAAAAGGTCCTCAATTTTCGTTCTGCGCATCCGAGTTCTCACTCCATAGATATTTAGTCTCTACGGTGCAGTCGCCTGTGGATGGAGCCAGGCATTTTTCTAGTGCGAGACACTGCTGATATCTACGAGTTCACTATCGAAGATCTTTGAGTTGTTTTCATCAATCTTTGGTTGAGCGCACTTTCGAAAACAGATGCCATGTGTTGAGGTGTGAGATTTGTTGTGGAGTTGCCAGTGTACATGTTTAAGCGAAGTGCTTTATCTGAACTGAGATGTGATTCATTTGAAGTGCAAGGTGTAAAGTTATTGAAGTAGAGAATCGTGCTTTGATTAATTAGATTTACGTGTAGGTATTTATAGAGATATAAGTTAATATACGGAGCATAATGTTTATGGATTAAAATACGTGTTATGTATTTAGACGTAATTCTGTAATCTGATTTCTGCGTTGTTGTGGGACACCTCTCGTCATATGGCATTTTCGTGTAAATGTTGTATGTGAACTTAATACTGTCTGATGGCAGAATGACACTCTTAGACCACGACGCTATGTAATTAGTGTTTCTTAAAAGATCGGCAGAGATGTCAAAAGTATGTCACCTTCAGACCTGTCCTCAGCAATGCCAAGGTGATACTATCATGCCAGATCATCAAAGTGTGCACCACAGGACATGGATATTACTTGCACAGGTTATCACACACGTATGCAACATACTGTTAACAATTTTTCCATTGTTTTTATGTCATAGAGGGCAGCATGTGTGATGGCACAAAGTTCATGATCGCCAGTTTTATTCCCAATGTCCTGGACTGAATTCCAAACCCCTCAGCAGTGTTTCAAGAAATGAGGCATCCCCTTTTACACACACTTTAAGAGTGCATGCATGCTTGCTTTCTCCAGTTAGGCAGCTGAACCTGCTATTTTCAGTCATTCATGCCATATGACCTTACTAAGTTGTGACTGCTGGAATGTGGCTCAGGTGGTGCCTCACAATTCTGGACCACTGCTTGCGTACTTCATCTAAATCCCTTCAAGAACTGCATCAAACCATCTCTAAAGCAACTGGATGACTGGAAAACCTAGACATTGATAGTCAATTTTTCCATTTGTTTTACTGAATGTTTATAATTATTTGTTGTGTACTCGAGGAAAATCTTTAAAACTGGTCAAATAAGTAAATGATACTTAACTGATCTGAAAAGTTTTAATGTCTTCACTTATCACACTGAGGTAGCAGACTGGAAAAAGGGGGGGGGGGTAGGCTAACACAGTGACAAAAGCCCATACAGAC
The DNA here is from genome assembly GCF_021461395.2 of Schistocerca americana. NCBI lineage: Eukaryota > Metazoa > Arthropoda > Insecta > Orthoptera > Acrididae > Schistocerca > Schistocerca americana. The sequence continues at coordinate 955,028,132 of NC_060119.1, read as the reverse complement.
ATTAGGTAAACATGCGTGATTATACAGGGTGGTCGGAAATGCCTGGTACAAACTTCTAGGACATGTAGAGGGTAGTGAGTAGGCCTACATAACTTTTGAATAGGAACCCATGTCTGGAAACATATTGTTTCCATTCTATGACAGTTTCAATGCAGATGATTATTAGGAGTGTACTTAGGCGTGACCCAGTACAATTGTTGCAATCCATTTGAAAAGAATACTGACTTGTTCCGTCGATACTTACGCATTTGCATTACAACTTACAACTTATGGTTTACATAAGTCAACAATAACCCAGCATTACGGCACCAACTGCAACATACCGATGCATTACAGCAGTGGCTTGATGTGGCGCCCACCAACGTTGTTACACACATTGTACCTCCGAAGCATGTTCTGGTATACTCTCTCCATCCCACCAGGTGTCTCTTCAGTGTCTCTTGCAGCGGCCAGAACTCGTGCCAGCAGATTTTCCTCTGTCTTTACAGTGTCTCATAAATTAAGCTCTTCATACGACCCCACAAGTAGTAGTCCACAGGGGCTACATTCGGCGATCATGCAGCCACGCCGTTGGACCACCACGACCTATCCATCTTTCACCATACCGTCTGTTGAGATGTCTCTGGACAGCCAGTGAAGAGTGAGATGGTGCTCCATCATGCTGAAACCACATTTCCTGACGGACATTCAATGGTGCATCTTCCAATTTGTGTCGTAGAAAGACTAAGTATGCAGGACCCGTGAGCCTGGGTGGAAGGAGGTATGGTCCAATCACATGTCTGCCCAGAATAGCTGCCCACACGTTAGTTCCAAACCTGTTTTGAAATCCCTGAATATGCGTGACATGAGGGTTTTCATCTGCCCAGAAATGGCTATTTCGAGCGTTCGGAACACAATCCATTGTGAACCTACATTCGTCCTTGAGGAGAACTTGATGTGGAAACGGGTGCGTCGTTGCAATGGTGCAAGAACCGTGTGTAGAACATGACGCATTGTGGAAAGTCTGCTGGACCCATAGCGTGTACTCTTTGTTACTGGTACGGATGTAATTGTTGCTTATGCAGGGCGTCCAAGACAGTACTGTGACTAACAGCCATTGCACGCACAATTGTTCGTGAACTCATTGACGGGCTATCTTCAATGCGACGCAGTACACCTTCTTCAAATTCGGGAGTGCGGCGTCGCCGTGGGGCACCAAAGTCCTGCCTCCTCGCAGTGAAGGTACCCGTTTTTCGTAGCCATTGTGTAACTTGGGCAAACAGTTAATGCAATGGAGTGTGACTTTGTGGAAAGCATTTGTGATACATCCGACTAGCAGCTCTTCTGTTACCTCCAGCTTCACCATACACAAGGAGCATGTGTCTGTATTCTGCAAGCATGTACTGCACCAGGTTTCATCTATCAGTGATGCACAGGTATTGACTCGGTCTCACAGCAAAGTGGACAATAAGTGACATCTGGGATTGTTTGACGTAGTACATGTCATCGTGTCTACCCTGTTGCGTACCAGGACAGAGAACTCTGAGATGTTTCTCTTGCCCTAAGCAGGTGTTGACGAGGTACACATCTGAATTGAAGCTGGTAGAACGGAAACGGCATGATTCCGGACATGGGTTCCTATTCAAAATGTTCTGTACTCACTACCCTCTACATGTCCTAGAAGTTTGTAATGGGAATTTCCGACCACCCTGCATATTTGTGGCAGAAATTGAAGTGTGATTGTGTGTCATTACATTCCTCTTAGTGAACATGCAAGACAACATTTTTGTTCTTAGGTGTATTTTAATATCTGATATTTGTTCCCAGGTCAAAATGAGTGGTGGATATATTGATGCAAGTAGTGTTATTTTCTCCTTATACTCATCGGAGGATGTAAGAAAATTGAGTGTTCTTCAAATTACTAACCCAAATTCATTTAATTTGTTGGGACATCCACTGCAAGGCAGCCTTTATGATCCAGCTTTGGGTATGTTGTTAAGAATAGAATTTTTGATTTTTTTTTATAATTTGGTAGTTATTTCTGTTCATTCTTGTGTTTTGAAGTAATAAATTTTTGTTGACACTGTTTATAACTTTGTTTTGCATTAAACAGGTTGTCTTTCCTTTGTGTCAAGGTCTAATTTCTAGAGCAAATTTTCATTGAATGTAATGGAATGCTGCTGCTGTTTCAGTTAATTGTTAATAAACTCACTTACTCACTACCTACATTTAAGAGGATGTCATCCTCTTGTCAGTGCTGTTTATGTATTTCATGTCATGACCTGTAATAGCCAAGATTTGTATTTCAGGCAAAATAATTAATAAAAAAATAAAAACTGCATAACGTCTATATTATCCACAATAAAATGACTGTGGTGGGCAAAAGGAGCAGGTCAAGATCGGACAAACAAAATTCTATGTCTGTCATTAGTACCAGTGATGCCACATGTCCAATAACAGAAATTTCAAGATGAGATAAAAGCAGAAAATGAAATTTGGTGGTAAACTTATCTCAAAAAATTCCATTAGAAAACACTCTGGCACATAGTTTACGCTTGCTGTTACATTAATTACTTTTTATTTCTCCTGCAACAAAATAAAAAAAAAAAAGAAATATTGTTCTGCCATTTACTTTACAAATCAGCTGTTCCACCATCGGGACTGATGACCTCAGATGTTAAGTCCCATAGTGCTTAGAGCCATTTGAACCATTTGTTCCACCATCATAACATCCCCTAGTAATTTGTGTGAAGCATTACCTACTTACACTTCAAAGTTAGTGTGGATGGTCCTTTGTAAAGTTTTTGGACCAGCATCTTTGGAACTCATCGTGTAAATATTTTGTTGTACATAAGGCTTAAGGCTATTTGTGGTGCAATAATAATGTGGACGGTGATTCTTCTTGGAAATCATCTGCTAACTGAGAAACTTAATCAGCATTGACCTTTAACTAAAGGGTTATCTCTGAATGAGATGATACAGTACTCAAATTTTACAGATACAACATTCAGTTTTCCTTTAGAACATTATCTTAAATTTCCAAGAGTTCTACAAATCACTTCAGGGAAATGTTGGAATGTGGTTCCCTTAATGTGTAAAAGTCTTTATCTCTCCCATTTCTTTGTGTAATACAGCTGTTATCCATTCTCTTCTATGTTAAGTATTAATTCGATATGAATGCCAGCTACTCTTTTACTCAGTGAACAAGATCACCAGTTGCTGGTACCACATCACTGTGATGTAGCATACAAATGATCCATGGAACATGAAACTTAACTCGCAGTGCTCTTCCTCTCCTTACTTTCATCATGCCACTCATTGCTGCACTTAAAGCAGCATTTTAATACTATAGTGTTCTTCACACAGTGAAGCTGTTCACATTAATTGAGTGTGAATCTCTGCTACATTTTACCTTTGAACCTTCAGGGAACATTGATTTTGCACACACTATTTGCAGCATTGGAGTTGGTGATGTTGGAGTGTTTGCCTTTTGCTGTCATATAACAGAACAGTGGAATGCCTTTCGAGGGGGCTGGTTTGAAAGAATCTGCCCAGTAGGCATGCTGAATATTATTTCACAACTGTATTTCTTAATAGCTTTTTGAATCTTCGCAATAGTCTTAAAATCAGCCGATTACAGAGTGTGGAGAGTATCTACACGTATGTGAGGATTCAGTGGCAAATTATGTGACTGTTGGAATACATAACTGTAAGTAGCTTCCTCAGAGCCATAACTTGGTGAACAGGCCAAGTCGATTATTGAAAATTTTTTTCTTATTCACATCCAAGCTGTGACAAAATTTATTTATTACCCAGCAAAGCGAACTGGTTGCCTACCTGGTCAGGACGGTAGCACCATTGTGTTTACACTTGAGGTATAGGAATGGCAGGCAGTAACAGCATACACTCTTGTAACCATAGAAATGTAGAGCGGCCAATGCTGTAAGTCTGTATGTCAATACCATGCATAGAGAATTGTGGATATCACCTCATTCATGTGTGATAGCTCATTTATTGAGGCACAGTTTAAAAAACTTCATAGGGAGAACAATTTTTCTCACAAGTGGAGTATGCAGTATGCGATGGGTGTTGGAGAACAGATTAAATAGTTATGTATCTTAAGGTACCAGCTATCTCACAGTAAAGCTCTTTACACTGGTGGGCTGTCATGTAGGAGCTTCATCTTTGATAATAGGATGGGGCCATTTTATCTGCCATCCATTACAACAGCAACCACACCAACAGTGGTGCGGTACTAGAGCGTCAGATTGATGCGCTGTAAGTCATTAGTTTCATGCTGACCGATAAAATGTCGTAGTTTTGTTGACGTTGAAGTGTATTGATGTATATGATCAGAAATATGAGTGAAGATTGTTTCATTTAATACAACGGTTTATGGAAATAAAATTATTAATGTGAAACCAGAGCTACAAATCTTTCTTGATTTAATTTCCACCTGAAAAGTGTTGAGAGTTAAATGTTTGTGGGCAACAATCTATCTTGCTGGTGTTTCTCTGATGACAATTGCTCTAAAAATTCAAAAGTCTATCATAATAAAGAAGTTTGCAACTGTATATTGAATATAAATTCATTTGTATTTTATCGCTATGTCATCTTTTTTAGAACCAAAGGAATGAAGGTGGTTATCGGCTGTCATGAAAAAGGAAAGTGAAGTAAGAATAAAGAAAAAGAAAACTTCATTTCCTAGTAGGGCTGAACCTGTAAACTGCAGCATATTAGATTGAAAATTTATGCGTGACACTATCTTGCTATTTCCCTGGCTGCATTAATTTTAATAGGTCATACATAAATCCATCTCATTGACATTACTTCCGTGAAGGCTACTAGGGAGAACAGTTTTAGGGTAAGCTACTTTGCACTTTAAACCACATCTCGATTCAGTATGTTCTCCATAATTTCACAGAAATTGATGCTGAATAACACATTTGTCAGCATCGTCAAGGCATTCATATTGTTTGTGCTTTGCTTCTTGTTTTCTTGGGCTAAATACTTCAACTCCATTGATCTCAGGATTGCGTCCTGCCAGCCATAATTTGCACACCAATCAAATTGCTCAGCTTAATGTTTGCTTTTTGTGTCCTGTCACCTTCTCCTCTTGCACTTTCACTGCTTTCTCCTTATCATCACCAATGAAGTTCATTGTGTTAACAGAAGATTTCACTGCCTAATAGCAACACACACTTATTTAACTAGAGAGTGTATGTACCTAGCCCCTGCTACTGCCGGATATATGGTTTGCTTTGCCAAGTAATACATGTCTCGTGTCCCCTTCAACTTTGTGTCCCCTTAACGTCACAATAGGTGGATCTGTCTCAATCTGGGGTCTAGGTAACTTCCCCCTTCTTTCCAACCTTGTGTACTCAATCCCTCTCTTCCCCGAAGAAAGAACGAATACTTCCAAAGTTAGGTTAGACTGTTCTTCTACTTTTAAATGTATTGCTGTCTGTAAGATATGAGTATTTCTGTGTATTTATGAAAAAAAAGCCTTTTGTAATTGTTTGAAGTAATATTGTTTACATATACTTCACCTCTGTACAACAGTGATCTCAACACACCAAAACATCTTTGAGATTTTCTGAAGGACATAATATTGCCGCAAAGATTACAGTTCATAGTAATAGATGGGAAGTCATTGAATGAAATGGATGTGGTATCTAGCATTCCCCAAGGAAATGTTACAGGCCCCCTACTTTAGGGTTTAGAGGACACTCTGAGTAAACCTCTTAGATTGTTTGCAGATGATTATGTTATTTACCATCTACAGTAGTAAAGCCATTGGAGGATAAAAATGAATTGCAAAATGAAAAAAAAATTGACAACAACCTTAAACAATAAAAAAGTGAGATACTACCAAAATATAAAAGCCAACCATTAAATTTCTTTTACACTATAAACAAAAATTTGAAGGTTTTTGATTCAACTAAATACCTAGTGATTATTATTGCAAACAACCCAAGTTGGACCAGAATGAGATTTTCACTCTGCAGCGGAGTGTGCGCTGATATGAAACTTCCTGGCAGATTAAAACTGTGTGCCCGACCGAGACTCGAACGCGGGACCTTTGCCTTTCGCGGGCAAGTGCTCTACCATCTGAGCTACCGAAGCACGACTCATGTCCGGTCCTCACAGCTTCACTTCTGCCAGTATCTCGTCTCCTACCTTCCAAACTTTACAGAAGCTCTCCTGCGAAACTTGCAGAACTAGCACTCCTGAAAGAAAGGATATAGCGGAGACATGGCTTAGCCACAGCCTGGGGGATGTTTCCAGAATGAGATTTTCGCTCTGCAGCGGAGTGTGTGCTGATATGAAACTTCCTGGCAGATTAAAACTGTGTGCCCGACCAAGACTCGAACTCAGGACCTTTGCCTTTCGCGGGCAAGTGCTCTACCATCTGAGCTACTGAAGCACGACTCACGCCCGGTACTCACAGCTTTACTTCTGCCAGTATCTTGTCTCCTACCTACCAAAATTTACAGAAGCTCTCCTCGCAGGAGAGCTTCTGTAAAGTTTCCAAATTCATAATAAGCAAAGTTGAAAATATTTTGTTCTGTGGGTATTCCTATCCACACTTTCTGAGACATTTGTGATCAAGTGTCCATTACACAAACGTCACTGTTGACATCATCAGTCCTAAAGTTTAAAGGCCCACATTTCCATTGATATTAGAATCCACTGGGACACTATTGCATCTCAGAAGCTGCAACAGTCTCAGCAAAGCTTATCACTACTTTAAAGCCAAAGCCACTCCATGCAACAGATTCTTAATAGGAATGGGAACAAGAGTTAATAAAATACAATAAATATATCATGACAAATGTCTATTCTACTATCGTTCATAGTGCTGATATCTATTCAGCACCTATGCCTCCCTAGTTCTTTTAGTTGCTTGTTAACACTCAATAACTGTCCTATCATAACTCATGTGGATATTATCATCAGGGGAAGGACTGTGTGTTATTACTATATGTAGATCAGAAAGTCCTATAAGCAGATCAGACACTTTTTATCTCCATCTTACTGTTTATTTTGGGATCTGTAGAACTCTCATTACATGTGAAATAAAATCAACATACCAATTCTACACCATATGATGATACAAGTATAGTAATAACATCCAAAAACCAAGAACTAAGTGATTTAATTGTAAATGATGTTTTTCACAAAATTATTAAGTGTTTCTCAGCAAACGGACTCTCTTTAAATTTTGATAAAACACAGTATATACAGTTCCATACAGTAAATGGCACAACTCCAGTAATAAATATAGACTTTGAACCGAAGTCTGTAGCTAAGGTAGAATTTTCAAAATTTTTAGGTGTGTCCATTGATGAGAGGTTAAACTGGAAGCAACACATTGATGGTCTGCTGAAACGTCTGAGTTCAGCTACGTATGCTATTAGGGTTATTGCAAATTTTGGTGATAAGAATCTCAGTAAATTAGCTTACTATGCCTACTTTCATTCACTGCTTTCGTATGGCATCATATTCTGGGGTAATTCATCGTTGAGTAGAAAAGTATTCATTGCTCAAAAACGTGTAATCAGAATAATTGCTGGAGTCCACCCACAGTCATCCTGCAGACATCTATTTAAGGATCTAGGGATCCTCACAGTATATATATTCACTTATGAAATTTGTTGTTAATAATCCAACCCAGTTCAAAAGTAATAGCAGTGTGCATAGCTATAACACCAGGAGAAAGGATGATCTTCACTATGCAGAGTTAAATCTGACTTTGGCACAGAAAGGGATAAATTATGCTGCCACAAATGTCTTTGGTCACCTATCAAACAGCATCAAAAGCCTGACAGATAGTCAACCAACATTTGAAAATAAATTAAAAGAATTTCTAGGTGACAACTCCTTCTACTCATTGAATAATCAGAATCACATATTAAAATGAGACAGAGGGATCAAATCAATCTAGTCTTTGTCCACATCACTTGTAATCAATGTTTACTGACTGAAGATTCCTGTTAGTAGCTTGACAAGCAGTTTACAGCAGTGTAACAATAGTTAGGGGTTAAGGCAGTTTCCTATCTTTGCTTGTCGTTGTTATAGTTGGAGTCTGGAATGATGACCATCGAGTTTAGGCGTGTTCCGTGCACGTATGTCTTGTTTTCTCAGACAGTCAATGAGTTTTCATTAGTGTTCTGTGCAACCTGCTGTGAATGTCATAGCCAGGGCAAGCATTAAACATGATTGTAGGAAGTTATTCAGTGAATTTTTATTCCATTGATTGTCATGCTGATTGAGACAAGTGACAAATTTTGTGTAAGCAAGTGAGACATAATTTGCAGGATTTAAGCTTTCTTCAAGGCAAAGCATATGTATGTGTTTACAGCAACTGTCGCTTAGAACCAGCAACAATGCCGTTACTTTCCACGCCTTGATCTACATGACACACCATTATTCATCAAGCTGCCTCTACGGGTTATATCAAGTTTCTCCATGTCCTGGATGGTGGTTTTTCATGATGAAATCAACAAAAGCAATAAAAAAAGCATCCCAGATTTATATAAACGCAAAGTTTCCAATATTGGCAAAGTTTTACAGAAGCTCAAAATTTAGGGGGAACTTCAGTGTAAGATGGTTCTAATAGTTTCCACAATGAAACTGTCTCGAAATCTGGTTGAAAACGCAACGAGATTCTAGTCATGTGTAAAGTACAGCACTGGCAAGACGCAGTCAATACCTTCAGTGCGCAATAACGGTGGTGATGTTATTGATGACACCTCTGCTAAAGCACAGTTAATAAACAAAAACTTCCGAAATTCCTTCACAAAAGAAGAATAAAGTAAATATGCCATAATTTAAATCAAGAACTACTGCCAACATGGGTAACTTAGATGTAGATATCCTTGCCATAGCGAAGCAGCTTAAAACACTTAATAAAGGCAAGTCTTCTGCTCCAGTCGGATTCCTTTCAGAGTATGCTGATACAATAGCTCCATTCTTAGCAATCATAGACAACCAATTGCTCAGAGAGAGATCCGTACCCAAAGACCGGAAGGTTGCGCTAGTCACCCCAGTACCCAAGAAAGGAAATAGGAGTAATCTGCTGAATTACAGACCCATATCACTAACTTGTGACGGCATGTGTGCATACGCGCATTGTCCTGTTGGAAGATGACTTGCTTTCTTGCTAAACCTAGCCTTTTTTCGTGTATCTTTTGTTGCAATTTGTCCAGGAGGTTAGCGTAGTATTCTCCAGTAATTGTTTGCCCAATGAGGAAATAATCTACGAACAGAATCCCCTTCTCATCCCAGAACACTGACGCCATGACCTTTCCCGCCAAAGGAATTGTCTTTGCTTTCTTTGGTGGCAGAGGAATATTATGTTTCCACTGCTCTGACTGTTGTTTTGTTTCCGGGTTATAATAGTGCACCCAAATTTCATTTGTGGTCACAAACCGGTACAAAAAATCTTGTTCGTTTCTCCTAAAATGGGCCAAACATTGTTCAGATATGTCCATTCTCGTGCGTTTTTGATGCAGCATCAAAAGTCGCAGCACCCATCTTGCAGATAATTTTTTTATTACTAATTCTTTAGTTAAAATGTGATATACCCTTTCAGATGACATCTGACAAGCGTGAGCCATTTCATGCACTTTCAATCGGCGATCCTCCATGACCATTTTGTGCACTTTTCCAATGATTTCTGGAGTAGTGACACATCTTGGCCGACCATTGCTTGGATCATCATCTAAGCTTTTTCGGCCAAATTTAAATTTTCCCCCTGTGGGTCCGGGGGTTAGAATAGACCCTAGGTATTCCTGCCTGTCGTAAGAGGCAGCTAAAAGGAGTCTCACACATTTTGGCCTTTATGTGATGGTCCTCTGTAGGGTTTGACCTCCATTTTTCAAAATTTTCCCGAAGAGCGAGCCAATTGAGAAAGGGAGCCTTACATGGTGCATCAGGTACATCATGTGCTGAGACCGATCACATCCTTTGTTGACATGAATCTGCACTTCTACTCATTCTCCAACTGTTGGGCAAGGTCACCCTCCTGGGTGCATATTTTACCATCAACTGTGCAGTATCGTTTGCTCTGCTGACAATGATAATGGACTTGTTTGCTTGGTTGCACCTGATATTCAGTACAGTAGCCAGTCCATTGAGGTGGAGCCGCCATGTACCATGTTGGTTGTAGCCCCCTGACCACGCAGGGATCGCTCTGCTGATGTCTGCACCATTAAATCCCCAAGTATGCCAAGGGGTAGATGCCCATCGCCCTAGGGCATCAGGACTCCCGCCAATAGCCATCCTGCCAGGTGGCCTTTGCTGCGGCTGGGTGGCACCCATGGGGAGGGCCCCTAGTCAGAGTGGGTGGCATCAGGGTGGTGGTGGTGGTTGTTGGGATGTTTAAGGGGGACTAAACAGCTAAGGTCGTCAGTCCCCCACATCAGGGTGGATGACACACGATGAAGTGTAGTACATCATCTCTTGCTGGTGGTCAGACACCAGCAGTCTCTAAGCATTCACCGACTCATTTCATTGCTCAGAAGTACGACCCCAAATTGTTCCCCTCCCTGGCCACACCATGGGAGGAACGTCAGCCTAAAGATGGTCGCGGCTCTTATTCACCTCAGTAACTTGTATATTCGAGAGCTGATGGGGAATCTTTCATGACGATGAAGCCTCAGACTTTTGTTGAGCATTTAGAGGACAAGTTTGGGAGGTGGAGGGCTCGTCCAAAATGAGATCTGGGTCAGTCTTGATCAAAACAGCACCCTCTGTCCAGTCACAGGCATTACTCCCTTGTGACAAGCTGAGGGATGTTTCTGTAACCATCACGCTCCGTAGGAGCTTAATTATGGTCCAGGGTATCATATTTCACAGGGACCTTCTTTTGCAGTCTGACGATGAGCTGCACGCCAAAAAGAACGGCGAGGTGTACATTTCATTTGGCGTGTCCTCCGGGGTCCTCTCAGAGCCAGAAGACTACACCTGCCCCCTTGATGGTGGGGGCCACTTCCCTCCCTGTTGCTCCTGCACCACTTACTTCAGGAGCAACACACCCCCAACCATCGGGGACGTCTGTCCCCACTTCTAAGCTGGAGAAGCGTACCCTTGGGTCACTCCCTTCCCAGGTTTCTGCTACTAGGAAATTTGACACCCGCCAGTGGTAGAAGAGCCCAAAAGCAGCTGGTCGCAGGGCTTCATGCTCATCCTCAGTCCTGGAGACTGAATCAGTGAAATCCTTCAAGCCAGGGAAACCCAAGGAATAGTGAGAGAAATCCAAAAAGAAGGTCCCCAAGACTAAGGGAATTGCGGTGGCACCCATACCACCGCTACCTCCAAGCTCTGTGGATGAGGTAGAGAATCTGGCATCCGCTGAGGACCCAGATCTCACTGGACCCTCAGACAGAATGGATATAGGCGGCGCAGGCAAAAAGTCGGTGGCAGCAGGTGACCCTGAGGCGTAAACTGCCTCATTGAATGTTCCATGCCTTCCCAGTTTCACAATGACGTCATCCTCCAGTGGAATTGCAGCGTTTTTTTCCACCGCCTGGCTGAGCTGCGGCAGCTGTTACCACTTTAACTGCTCTGGATGTGTTAACACGCGCTCCTTTGTACCTGTCCCTGTGTGCTCTGAATGCAATTACGTGTGCCACCAGTCCTTCTACCTAGTACTCTGAACTTGTCTACGCGTAGACAGATTCAGAGTACCGGGTAGTAGGAGTGGTGGCACGTGTAAACATGTTCGGAGCACACAGGGGCAGGTACAAAAGTTTGTGTGTTAATACGTCCAGAGCAGTTAAAGGGTTAAGCTTTACACCTGCTTTCTGCATTGCCCTCCAGGAAACCTGGTTCCCAGCAATGCGGACCCCTACCCTCCGCAGCTATCAGGGATACTACAGGAACCATAGCGACTGTAATTGAGTGTCTGGTGGAGATTGTATGTATGTCCTAAACTCAGTCTGTAGTGAACCTGTGCCGCTTCAAACCTCTCTTGAAGCTGTGGCTGTCAGAATAAGGACGATACAGGAAATAACTGTCTGCAATGTACATATTTCTCCAGATAGTGTAGTATCCCTGAATGTATTAACTGCACTGACTGATCAAACTCCCTGAACCTTTACTACTTTTGGGAGATTGAAACGCCCATAACACCTTGTGGGGTGGCACCACGCTTACTGGTCGAGGCAGAGATGTCGAAACTTTACTGGCTCAGTTCGACCTCTGCCTCTTAAATACTGGGGCCGCCACACATTTAATTGTGGCTCGAGGTAGTTACTCAACCATTGATTTATCAACTTGCAACCCAGGACTTCTCCCATCTATCCGCTGGAGAGCACATGATGATCTGTGTGGTAGTGACCACTTACCCATCTTCCTGTCACTGCCCTGGTGTCAAGCCCACGGATGACTGCCCAGATGGGCTTTAAACAAGGCAGACTGGGGAACTTTCACCTCTGCTGTCACTGTTGAATCTCTCACGCATGGGAACATCAATGTGATGGTTGAGCAGGTGACTACAAAAATCGTTTCTGTGGCAGAAAACACGATCCCTCACTCTTTAGGGTGCCCCAGCGAAAGACAGTCCCTTGGTGGTTGCCGGAAGTGGCTGAAGCAATTAAGGAGTGTCAGTGAGCTCTACAGCAGCATAAGCCCCACCCTTCCCTGGAGCATCTCATAGCCTTTAAACGGCTCCATACTTGCGTTCGCCGACTTATCAAACGACGGAAGCAGGAGTGTTGAGAGAGATATGTCTCGACCATTGGGTGCCCTACATCACCTTCCCACGTTTGGATAAAGATCAAACGTGTTTTCAGGTACCAGACCCCAACAGGTGTTCCCGGTGTTAACATAAATGGTGTGTTATTTACCGACGCAAATGCGATTGCTGAGCACTATGCTCGAGCCTCTGCATCGGAGAATTACCCCCCCACTCCTCCTCCCTCCCCCGTCACCAGCCTTTCCGCACTCTCAAACGGCGGCTGGAAGGGAAAGTCCCTTCGTTTACTACATGCCACAGTGAAGCCTATAATGGCCCATTTACAGAGTGGGAGCTTGTCATTGCCCTTACACATTGCCCCGACACAGCTCCTGGACCAGGTCGGATCCACAGTCAGATGATTAAACATCTCTCATCTGACTACAAGCAACATCTCGTCATCTTTAGCTGGATCTAGTGTGATGGCATCTTTCCATCGCAATGGCGGGAGAGCACCATCATTACAGCCCTCAAACCCGGTAAAAACCCCCTTGATGTGGATAGCTATTGGCCCATCAGCCTCACCAATGTTCTTTGTAAGCTGCTGGAACATATGGCATATGGTATGTCTGCAGTTGGGTTGGGTCCTGGAGTCACGTGGCCTACTGGCTCCATGTCAGGGCGACTTCCTCCTGGGTCGCTCTACCACGATAATCTTGTGTCCCTAGAGTCTGCCATCTGAACAGACTTTTCCAGATGCAAACACCTGGTTGCCGTCTGTTTTGATTTACATAAAGCGTATGACATGACCTGGTGACATCGTATCCTTGCTACATTATACAAGTGGGGTCTCCGAGGCCCACTCATGATTTTTATCCAGAATTTCCTGTCGCTTTGTACTTTCCATGTCCAAGTTGGTGCCTCCCATAGTTCCCCCCATATCCAGGAGAATGGGATCCTGCAGGCCTCTGTATTGAGTGTCTCTCTAATTTAAGTGGCCAATAATAGTCTAGCAGCAGCTGTAGGACCGTCCATCTCACCTTCTCTGTATTCATACTGCTCCACCAGTACTGGTGTTGCTGAGCGGTGCCTCCTGGGAGCCATCCACAAGGCACAGTCATGGGCTGTAGCCCATGGTTTCCAGTTTCCTGCTGCAAAATCGTGTGTTATGCACTTCTGTCGGCATCATACTGTTCAGCCAGAACCAGAACTTTACCTTAATGATGATCTACTCACTGTAGTGGAGACATATCGATTCTTAGGACTGGTTTTAGACACCCTATTGACTTGGCCTCCTCACCTTTGTCAGCTTAAGCGGAAGTGCTGGCAGCACCTCAGTACCCTCTGCTGCCTGAGCAACACCAATTGGGGTGCAGATCGCTCTACGTTGCTGCAGCTCTACAGAGCCCTTGTTCAATCCCTCCTTGACTATGAGAGTCTGCTTTATGGTTCGGTGGCGCCTTCAGTGTTGCGTTTACTCGACCCATTGCGCCACTGTGGCATTCGCCTAGTGACAGGAGCTTTTAGGACGAGTCTGATGATCATCATCCTTGTGGAAGCCAGAGTGCCTCCATTGCAGGTTAGGCGTGCACAACTGCTGGCCAGTTACATACACGTTCGTAGTTCTCCTGCGCATCCGAATCACCCTCTCCTTTTCCCATCCACGGCAGTTCATCTCCCGCATTGGCGGCCCAGGTGAGGGCTTCCAATTGCAGTTCGTGTCCGATCTTTTCTTTCTGAACTGGAGTCCTTGCCTTTACCACCTATACTTGAGGTCCATTCACTTACACCTCCATGGTGTACACCTAGGTCGCAGCTTCGCCTGGACCTTTCACATGGCCCTAAGGACTCAGTTAACCCCGTGGCTCTCCGCTGCCGCTTGACAAGTACCGAGGCCACGAAGTGGTTTACACCGACGGCTCAGTGGCTGATGTTCACGTCAGTGTCGCGTATGTCCGTGGGGGACATATAGAACAGCATTCCTTGCCCGATGGCTGCAGTGTATTCAGTGCAGAGCTGGTGGCCGTATCTCGTGCACTCCAGTATATCCGTTTATGCCCCAAGGAATCGTTTCGTCTGTGTACTGACTCATTAAGCAGCCTACAAGTTATCGATCAATGCTGCCCTCGCCATCCTTTGATGGCGTCCATCCAGGAGTCCATCTATGCCCTGGCCTGGTCCTGTCATTTAGTGGTGTTTGTGTGGACCCCAGGACATGTTGGCATCCCAGGCAACGAACTTGCCGACAGGCTGGCCAAACAGGATTCGCGGAACCCGCTTATAGAGATGGGCATCCCTGAACCTGACTTGCATTCTGACCTACACTGTAGGGTTTCTTGACTTTGGGAGACAGAATAGCATAACAGTACACACAACGAACTGCGTGTCACTAAGGAGACTATGAATGTGTGGAAGTCTTCCACGCGGGCCTCTCGCAGGGAATCAATTGTCCTCTGCCGGCTTCGCGTTGGCCATGCTTGGGTGACCCGCGGTTACCTCTTGCGCTGGTGCGGCGCCCGGTTGACGGTGGCCCATATTCTGGTGCACTGTTCCACTTTGACTGCCCAGCGACAAAATCTTGGGTTACCAGACTCGTTGCCGCTAATGTTATCTGACAGTGCCTTATTGGCTGATTTAGTTCTAAGTTTTATTCGTGAGGGTGGGTTTTATCATTTGATCTAAGTTTTAGCACATGTCCTTTGTCCCTCTGTGTCCTTCATCCTAGTGCATTTAGGTTGGAGGTTATAATGTGTTGCAGAGTGGCTGGCTGAATACTTAATTGTTACATCTACATCTACATCCATACTCTGCAAGCCACCTGACGGTGTGTGGCGTAGGGTACCTTGAGTACCTCTATCGGTTCTCCCTTCTATTCCAATCTCGTATTGTTCGTGGAAAGAAGGATTGTCGCTATGCCTCTGTGTGGGCTCTAATCTATCTGATTTTATCCTCATGGTCTCTTCACAAGATATACGTAGGCGGGAGCAATATACTGCTTGACTCCTCGGTGAAGGTATGTACTTGAAACTTCAACAAAACCCCATACCGAGCTACTGAGCGGCTCTTCTGCAGAGTCTTCCACTGGAGTTTATCTATCATCTCCATAACGCTTTTGCGATTACTAAATGATCCTGTAACGAAGCGCGCTGCTCTCCGTTGGATCTTTTCGATCTCTCTATCAACCATATCTGGTACGGATCCCACACTGCTGAGCAGTATTCAAGCAGTGGGCGAACAAGCGTACTGTAATCTACGTCCTTTGTTTTCGGATTGCATTTCCTTAGGATTCTTCCAATGAGTCTCAGTCTGGCATCTGCTTTACCAACGATCAACTTCATATGATCATTCCATTTTAAATCACTCCTAATGCGTACTCCCAGATAATTTATGGAATTAACTGCTTCCGGTTGCTGACCTGCTATATTCTAGCTAAATGATAAGGGATCTTTCTTTCTATGTATTCGCAGCACGTTACACTTGTCTACATTGAGAGTCAATTGCCATTCCCTGCACCATGCGTCAATTCACTGCAGATCCTCCTGCATTTCAGTACAATTTTCCATTTACAATAACAAATAACTTAAATTGGAACAATCACAAACAGATAATGTTGTGTGGAAACCAAACTGAAGACTGCAATTTATCGGCAGAACACTTAGAAAATGTAACAGGTCTACTAAGGAGACTGCTTATGCTTACTTATCTGCCCTCTTCTGAAGTATTGCTGTGTGGCATAGGATTTATATCAGATAGGGTTGACGCAGAAACATCGAGAAAGTTCAAACAAGAGCAGCTCATTGTGTATTATCGCAAAATAGGGAAAAGACTGCCATGCATATGATACATGAATTGGGGTGGCAGTCATGAAAATAAAGGCATTTTTCACTGCGACAGGATCTTCTCATGAAATTTCAATCACCAGCGTTTTCCTCAGAGTGTGAGAATATTTTGTTGACACCCACATACATAGGGAGAAATGATTGTCATAATAAAATAAGAGAAATCAGAGCTTGCATGGAAAGATGTAAGTATTTGTTTTTTCTGTGCACTGTTCGAGAGTGGAACGGTAGAGATGTAGCTTAAAGGTAGTTCAGTGAACCCTCTGCAAGGCACTTAGTTGTGTATCGCAGAGTATTCATGTAGATGTACATCTATATGAAAACACAATGAACGGATGTGCATTCATTTTCATCCCTCTGTCACTCCTGGTTCATTCCAGGAAAAGTGAAGTCTTTGTTATGTCTGGAACACTTACTCCCTTGTTTAGTGACAAACCAGCACAACTTACACCATCAAACCTGTGCTATATATTGTTCATGTTTAGGTATATTTATTATTTTCGCGGTAATACTTCAATGTTTATTGTACAAAATGTTGTGTCCATAACAACAGGATGATTCTTGTATGAGCACGGTATGTTTCTAACAGTGATTCTGGAAAGAACATAAAATCAATTTCTTAAAATCTTCTTTAGGACCACCCAGACAGGAATTTCTATATTAATCAAGGTTGTTGAAATTTAACCCAATCCAAAAAAAACATGATTTTTTAAGTTAAAAAGATCCAACTATATTTAATTATGTTAATTTATTTAACATACAAAATATTACATAGTTAGCCTTAGCACAGATTAACACATTTCAGTCGGGCCACAGTCCCTAGAAGTCATAAACTTTTTCAACATCTTTGTGTGGCTCCTGCTTATAAGATGAAGGATAAAGGAGATTCCCGTCTGTTTCAGAAATACTGTCATTGATTTCAAAACTATCATCGTCAATTTTGGATCTAGATTCTTTGAGCAGCACCAGAATTTCATCATTACTCATGTGTCCCCCAATTTTGCTACAAACTTTTACAATAAAGACAGCAACAGAAGCACACTACAACAACGAATGTGTGGGAACTGATTGCGAGCGTGACATGTTTTGCAAGTAACTTAGCACTTCGTGTAAGCAAGAACATCCACCAAGTGGCTCTCCGAAGTGCTAACGGAATCAACAATTAACGCCAAACTGTCACTATTCAGAAATAATACATTGTGAAGTACTAATCAGGAAAGCACTACTGTGAGATTCTTAGAGTTCTGACTGTTATAAAAATCACAGTGCAACTGTAATCACTACAGGGAGCAACAAGGATGTGTTGAAAAGAGCCATCGTAGTTATTGAAGGCAGCTATTTACAATCATGAGAATTTATCATTAATATTGTGTTTTAACTTTTCTTGCAGTATAAGAAACACAGTTAAATAACATGTAACTTGCAGGAAAAAAAAATTAAATGTGATGTAGAGTCATTATGACAATGAAGTACAATTTAGTCCTTTTGAAAAGCACATAGGAATATGTAGGCATTCACTAAATTCTCTGCTATTTTCTCTGCTAAATTATATCTTAATTTTGACCAAAAATGCCTGTAGTTGAAGAAGACTCACTAAATCAATGCAGTGCTGGCAGGACAAGAAATGTGGCTTTTTCACAAAAGTAATAAATCCTGTAGGTAAGTTGCCTTTTTCTCCATGTCCACTATGTTTCACCATTTGTTTGGATTGAACTATTGTTTAGATTGAACTATGTTATGATTGTATCAGAAAACTAGTGGCAGGAGTATAATCAGAGTCAGCAATCCAAAAAGACGTAACACTTGCAATCCACTGTGGATGCACCTCTGTGAGCCAGTTTTCCGCACTTTTTTCTTGTTCAGCCGTTAATCTTCTCCCTCTGAACCTAGGATCTAGCATATTAGCAAGATAGTGGACTGGTTCTAGCACTTGTTACTTTCCTTTTTTAAAATTACTTTCTTATGGGTTTCCATATCCGGACTTTCTAAAAGATTGATCCATAGTTCAAATGATTGTGGAATATTTGTGTTGTCTGCTTGAAAAAGGTCCAGGACTTAACAGCGCTCTGACAGTTGTCAAAGATGATGAGTGGCCTCTTTAAATATTATAAAATTAGGCAAGATTTCGATTGTCTTAGAAGGGACTAATTCAAAGTGATCTTTTACAATTTCTACACATTTAGAGTAAAGTAGTTGTAAAAATGAGTTAATGTTTTGAATAAATTAATCATTTGAATTTAAACTGAAATGTTTGTCAGTACAAAAAAATGAGTAAAACCTCAACTTAACACCTTGTTTCTTTTTATTTATTTACTTTTTATTTAGAAAAAAGGATTTTTTTCAACCCTGATACTAATATGGATTGGGATCAAATCCCTTCTCTTGACGTAGTTGCTCTGTATACTTCACCTGAATTATCTGAGAAGCTACAAAGGGTTGCAGATGAGGAATCAAAATGAGTGTCAGATAATGATGAACTCAGTTTTTGTCGATTTGTTTTGTGTAAAATTATTTTTTCCTCTCTTATGTAGCCTTCAAGAAGAGAAGATGCAATCGTTGGACTTGTCTTATTTATGCAGCCTGTGAAGCACTTCACTGTGAACTCTTTTACTAAATTTTCCTTCTGACTTGTCAGCTAACACCATGTATTGCTCCCATTTTGTGTGGGTATGTTCATGAAGTACATTGTCAAAGTAAGAAGATAATGCCATTCAAAACTTAGTGAGAAGAGAGGAAATGGTTACCATAGGTGACATTGTGGAAGTATTATTTACAGAGTGCCTGCATAAGTTGATAATAGTTGATACTTACAATGCTGCCACAGCAGTCTTGTAGAAAGCTTTTAGCTGCAGATGTACCTACTGCTGTTTACCTTAACCCCAACCACAGCTGCATGCGTGCATGATGACTCCTAACTTGTCAAGATTTATGGGATGGTTAGTGGTGTTGCCTCTAGATTGTGGAGTCCTGGATTTGATTCTCTCTCTCTCTCTCTCTCTTCTGTAGCCTCCCTGTCACCACGAGAGAGAGAGAGAGAGAGAGAGAGAGAGAGAGAGAGAGAGGGGGGGGGGGGGGGGGGGGCTGTGAAATGAAATTTTTGTACTCTTTCGCTTACTTTTATATTGTATTTACTGATCTATTGTTATTACAGGTCCTGTACATGAGAAAGCCGGACCCTGTGCAACGTGCCTAAGAAATGTTTTCAACTGTCCAGGACATTTCGGTTATATAGAACTACCTTTGCCCGTAGTCAATCCATTGTTCAGCAAAATGATTTATCAGATTTTAAGAATGTCTTGTCTTTCATGCCATGCTCTTCAGATTCAAGGTTAGAAACTATAATTTCATTTTGGTATGCAATCATCTCTTATTATCCTGTAGAACTTCTTTGCATAAAATGGATAGGTGTTGAAGAGATTTGGTTGTGAGATATTAAAATATTTTGATTTTAGAAAGGACAATATTACTTGCTTTTGTTTCTCTAACATATAATTAGCTGTATAAAGTAATTCAGTGAAAATATTTTTCTGTCTGCTTTGCTAGCCCAAAGGCATCAACCATTTCTATCTTAAATTGTAAGAGCCAAGTGATATGTGAAGGCAAAGCTAATAATTTACAGGACATAAAATTATGACAAAGGTAAATGGAAAATTTCACTATGGCAGTAAAATGCAATTTTATTCTTATTCTCCATTCAGGTGAATGGAACTTTCTCAGTGATTTACCACCAAAACGATTCCAATTGTGATGTGTTACTATTGAATGTCTGCCTAATACCTATCTGAGCTTTTGCTTTATTCTTTATGTCTTTCAAGGTACAAAAATGATTAAGAACAAGGAGATACTAAAAGAATCACTAAATTATCAGATTGCTACTAACCGTAAAGAAGACATGTTAAGTTGCAGACTGGCACAATTAAAAGAAACTTAGGTAAAGCTTTTGGCCGCAGCCTTCATCAGCAAAACACACACACACACACACACACACACACACACACCAACCATTCATGCACACCTAATGCATATATGACTGCCAACTCCAGCATCATGGGTTGGAATGCAACTCTCAAGTGGATGCAAACAGAAATGTGGAGGGAGTGGGAAAGGAGGAGGGATAGTAGTATTGGATGGGGAGAGAGATCAACACTGTCTGGTGGAGTGTGCAGTGACTAAAATAGCAACAGGTGCAGTGTCAGGAGGTTGTGGGGCAGTGTGTTGGGAAAAAAGGAGCAAAAAAGGAGAGGAGTGAGGAAAGACAGGTGGATGCATTGGCAGAGGGCGGCAAATAAACAGGATGGGAGACAAGAATGGGGAGGAGATGATAAGACAGATGGGGGTGGAAACTGTTGGATGGAGAGTGTGGGGACGGTATGTTACTGTAGGTTCATGTTGGGATAATCACGGAACAGAGAATGTGTTGTAAGGGTAGCTCCCATCTGCACAGTTCAGGAGAGCTGATGATGGAGGGAAGGATTCAGATGGCTTGGGTAGTGAAGCAGCCATTGAAATAAAATATGTTACATTCAGTTGCATGTATAGCCACGTGGTGGTCTACTTTGTTTTTGGCCACAGTTTGGCGGTGGCTGTTCATCCTGGTGGACAGCTGTTGGTAGTCAAACCAGTGTAAAAAGCTGTGCAATGATTGCAGCAGAACAGGCAAACGACATGGCACACAGGTGGCTCGGCCCCTGATGGGGTGGGATAAATCTATGACAGGACTGGAATAGGAAGTGCTGGGTGGGTCGATTGGGAAGGCTTTGCACCTTGGTCATCCACAGGGATATGATCCTTTTGGCAACGGGTTGGTATACAGAGTGGCTTAGGGATGGACTAGGATGTTGTGGAGGTTGGGTGGACTTTGGAACACCACTTGGCAGGGATGGAGGGGGGGGGGTGGTATCTCAAGTAGGATGTCCCTCATTTCAAGACACGATAATAGATAATTAAAGCCCTGGTGAAGGATATGGTTAAATTGTTCCAGTTCTGGGTAATAAAGGGGACACTCCTTTGTGGGTGGTTCTAGGGGGTGGTGGGAGGCTTTTGAGGGTGTGAGGGGAATTGGCACAGGAGATCTGGTGGCAGACTAGATCTGGGGGATAGTGTCCGTCTGTGTAGGCATTGGTGAGACCCTCACCATACTGAGCAAGGGAATTCTTGTAACCACAAATACGCCGTCCGCAGGTGGCCAGGCTGTATGGGAGGGATTTTTCTGTGTGAAAAGGATGGTAGCTGTTAATGCAGGTGCTGTTGGTGATTGGTGGGTTTAATGTAGACAGGTGCAGATGGAGCCATCAGGGAGAAGGATGTTAACAATTACGAAGATGGCACACTAGTTGACAAGGGCCACATGATGTGGATGAGAGAGAAAGTTTGGAGGTTGTGAAGGAACGAAGATAGTTTGCCTTGACCCTGAGTCCTGATCGTGAAGACATCATCCATGAATCGGAACCAGACTAGGGTTTTGGTGTTTTGGGAAGCTAGGGAAGTCTCCACTAGATGGCCCATAAAGAGTATGGCCTAAGAGGGTACCATGCGGGTGCTCATGGCTTTGTCTTGGATTTGTTTATATACTGTCCCTTCAAAGAAGCATTTGCAGGTTAGGATAAAAGTAGTAAAGTGTATGAGGAATGAGGTGGTAAGAACACTGGCAAAAGGGATGTTGTGTATGAAGAGATGGCACCAACAATGATGATCCATGAGGTAAAGGGGGGGATGGTGGAGAGTCGGTGAAGGAAGTGATTGGTGTGTTTGATGTGGGAGGTTACATTGAGGGCAACTGGTTGGAGGTGTTGATCAATGAGGGCAAAAATTCTTTCAGTGAGGGCACAAAAATCAGCCACAAGGGGTGTCCAGGATGTCAGATTTGTGGATTTTAGGGAGCATGTGGGAGGTGGGTGTGCGATTTGTCAGGAGTGAGGTGGATAATGGATCCTGGAGAGAGGTTCTGGGAAGGACCTAAGGCCTTAAGCATGGATTGGAGGTTGTGCTATCACTCTGGCAGTGTTACACCCCCTCCCCCCCCCCCCCCCCCCCCCCTCCAGGGGCTCACTTTTCTTTGGTGACTTTGTGCTTGCCCATCACTGGGCTCCAGCCCGTGCAGCATCTCTCCACTTCCATGCTGCATGTCTGTCCTCCTGCTGTTCTTTTTCCCCTACCTTGGGGAACATATTGGGGATATTTTTGGAAATGCGTTCTGATTCTTCAGTAGCCTGCCATCCGAACAGTCTTTCCACCGTTTTTTCTTTCATTCTTTGTTCTCCATCAGCTTCCCTTCCTCTGCTTCGCCATTTGAGGTTCCTCTTTCATTCTTCTTCCTCCCTATGTGCTCCGGAAAGCCAGCCCGTGCGTCCATCGTGTAACATGTGACTGGATAAGGGGTAATTTCCAGCATGGGGTCGACAGGCAGGGTTCGCACATACCCCGTGCTGCAGGCCAGACCTAGGAATGATTGTCTGAGCTGTTACTTCTGAAAGTGCTAGTTGGCCCCTCTGCCAGGAGTTCAGGAGGTGTGAACAGTCACCTAAGTGGGTGGGGGTGGGGGGCGCATTTGGAAGGAGTGCACCCTGCTGGCAATCATTTTCTCGCCATGAGCCAGTCCGGAATGAGGGTAAAGATTCCACGACACTCCCAGCTGCACCTCGGTTCCTCGTCGTATCACATACTGAAGTAGATCAGTCCTTTGCTATGGTTAATCCGTTTTTTATTCAGGAAGGTGTTGATGCAGTTGCTGGCCCTGTGAAATCCTGCTCCTGTTGATGCAATGGCACTTTGCTTTTGCAGACTAATTGGGATCCTCGAGCGCAACAATTGCTTTCAGCCTTGCTCCTCCCCAGCTATCCTGTTCGTGTCGAGGCCCATCGAACACTGAATTCTTCCTGTGGTGTTATTTACACTAGGCTGCTCAATGGTCTGACTGAGGAAGAAATCCAAACATAGTCTCTGATTAGGGCATCACTGCAGTCCATCGGGTCATGAGAAAAGTTGATGCATCCTTAGTGCTTACATGCACTCTTTGTCTCATGTTTGATAGAGTAATGCTTAATCAGAGAGCAAAGGAGGCCATGAAGTTGTTATGGTCTGACTGTACATTTCGAACCTGATGAGCTGCTACCAGTGTCAACCGCACTCATATGCCCAGTCAAAACCCAGCCAAATGTGTTGCTTGCAATGGGGATGCTCACGAGGGCAATTGGTCACCTCCTCCTCCCCTCTGTATCAATTGCAATGGCAACCTTAAGCCTCATTCCAAAAAAGTCCTGTGTATCTTGATGAGCCTGCTCTCCAGGAGATCTGGGTGAAGGAAATGTTGCCTTACCCTGTTACTTGCTAGTTATTGGATGGTCGAAAGCCCTGCGTTTTACCATCTGGCACTTAAGGCACCGTTCTTGCTACACCTCACTCTATGAAGGACACAACCTTGCAGGCTTGTGACCTCTAACTCAGCACTGCAGTTGTAGAATCGCTCAGTGTCATGATAGTGTTCCCATCTTCTTCTCCAGCTGTGCAACAAGCCCCCAAATTGTCACCTCTGGCAGCTAAATTACCTGCTACACAACCGGCAGGTGAGAAAGGACACAAGGAATACTCCTACAAAGACTTTTTACGTCCCTCCAGCCAACAGACATCTAAGTCTTCATGTGCCAACCACAAAGACTCCAAGAAATAAAAAAAGGCAAATAGTCTTTTCCTTCGCCGACTGGGAGATACTCTTCAATAGTGTTGCCACATTATACCCTCACATGGTTAACCTCTGTTTCACCGGAGTGTACTGCCAACCGTTTTTCTGCCTTGGAATCCATGGGCCTACTCAGTGAGAATGCCAACTCCCCTTTTAGACCTCATGGAGCATGATACTCTGTACTCTGTGCACTATAGCAGTGAGTCTTCAAAGGCTGGTACTCGCCAGCTTCTGGGATGAACCCTTCATTTTTTTCCCCCTTCGTCTTTCCCCATCATGACTCTCCTCCAATGGAATGTTCGCAGCATTAGATCCAACAAGGAGCAAATACGCCTGCTCTTGAAATTGCAGTGTCCACCTGTCTTTTGCCTCCAGCAAACAAAATTGCATCCTCGCAACCGCTTTGACCTCTTGCATTTCTTTCTGGTCTGTTTTGACCTACCCCCCAGAGGACGGCATTCCATGTCATGGGGGAGTCGGGCTGCTCATCTGGGATGACATTCATAGTCAAACCATCTCACCGAACACCTGGCTGCAAGCTATTGCAGTCCGAATTTTCCTTCCTCGCTTCACCTTTTCTCTTTGCAATGTCTACATCCTTCCATCATTCGGTGTCACTAGAACAGATTTCCTCCAGCTTATTGGGCAACTCCCTCATCACTTTTTGTGGTGACTTCAACACAAACCATCCTCTTTGCAGGTCTTCTGGATACTGCCCGAGAGATGCCCCCTTGGCTGAACTCAATCAGTTAAATCTCATCTGCCTTAACACTGGATTCACAACACTTATACCCATTTGGGCCTTTCATCCTGCACTGCTCAGCTTGCCCATTGTCTCTGAATAGTCCGTTCTCTCTGACACATACTCAAGTGACCATTTCCCCTGTGCTACCCGTTTACTGACTTGCCCCGCCCTAATGTAAAGCCAATTGGCGGCTTTCAAAGACCAATAAGAGGCTTTAATCCTGCCTGGCGACCTTTGCCAAACAACATTTCCCCAGTTGTGATGGCCAGATGGAGTAGCTCACAAACATTATCCTTACTGTCACAAAATGTTGCATTCCTCACACTTCACCTTTACCGCGCCGTGTTCCGGGCCTTGGTGGACTGAGGTGGGGCATGACAATTTGCATGTAGAGATGTGCTCTCCTTGTTTTTAACCATCATCCTACAGTGATGAACTGCATTCATTATGAACAGTTGCCTGTGCAGTGTCATTGCATTCTTCGAGGCAACCAAAAAGCTAGCTGGATTACATTTACTATTTCTTTTAACAGTTCCATTCCCTCTTCTGTCATGTGGGCCAGCCTCCAACGGATCTCTGGGACCAAGGTCCATTCCACAGTTTCCAGCCTGACTGTAACAGAAGATGTCATTGTGGACCCCATTGCTATCTCCCAACACCTTGGACCAGAGCTTTTGGCTCCATCCACTGTCACCCTGCCTTCCTCCATCCGAAATGAATCTAGGAGGCTTGGATGATATCAATCTCCTATGAGAATCGTGAATGCTACAATGCCGCCTTTACTATGCAAAAGCTAGATCGTGCTCTCACTTCATCCTGATCTTCTGTCTCAGGGGTGGATGATGTTCTCCTTCATAGGTACAATCACATCTGTGTGGATGGCATGTTTCTCAGACACTGGTGTGAAGACACTGTCATACCCTTACCTAAGCCCAGTAAGTACAGAAACCTTCCTTTTAGTTGCCATTCCGTTTCTATTACCAGCTGTGTTTACAAGGTGACAGAACGTATGATTTGTGCCTGGCTGGTATGGTGGATTGAGTCTCACAATTTACTAACCACTGCACAGTGGATTTCAAGTGCACTGTTCTGCAGTTGACCCCCTCGTCAATTTGTCAACCCATGTCATGAGTGGGTTTCTGTGGAAATACCAGACTGTGGCCATGTTTTTTGATTTGGAGAGAGACTATGACACCTGCTGGAAGACTGGTATCCTTCGTACTACATGGGGTTTCCAATGCCACGTGCCCGTTCCCTTCAGGAATTTTTAAAAGACAGAGTTTTCATATGTAATGTGGGTTTGGCCTGTCAAACACTTTTATCCAGGAAAATGGGGTGCCTCAGGGCTCCGTCTTGAGTGTCATCCTCATTGTTATCATCATTAACTGTATTATGGCCTGTCTCCTGCTGGGCATCTCCAGCACCCTTTTCATTGACAATTTTGCGATCTATTGCAGCTCTCCACAGCCTTCTGTCCTTGAGTGGCGTCTTTAGAGATGTCTTGGTTGCCTTTACTTGTGATGCATTGACAATGGATTTCGCATTTCCACTGTCAAAACCATTCGCATGAATTCCTTGCAGCACAGTGGGTTTCTTCCACAGTCTATACATTGTGGGCCTGTTGCTCCTGCGTGCTGAAACTACGAAATTCCTGAGGTTTATGCTTGATCGGAACTTTCTTGGTCACCTCACGTCTTACCTGGCCGCCCACTGTAACCAGTCCGTCAGTGTCCTATTGTGTCCTCAGTGGTACTTCTTGGCAGCGGATCAGACCTCCCTCCTCCAATTGTACTGATCCCTTGTGCATTAAAAACTAGACTATGGGTGTTTCACTTATGCATCTGCACATCTGCCCATCTTACACCTTCTAAATACAATCCCACATCATGGAATCTGTTTGGACACTGGCACCATTTACACTAGCCTGGTTGAGAATCTCTTTGCAGAAGCTGCCAAACTACCATTGTCATACCAGCATGATGTTCTACTCAGCAGATATGCATGCCTTTTATCTGCCATGCCTGGCCATCCATCCTGTGCTTTCTCCTTCAACAACTCTTTTGACCACCAGAATGGGGCACATTCCTCTTCTCTGTTACCCCCTGAAGTTTGCTTTTGACTCTCACTCTGGCAGCTTATCTTCATGGAACCTGCCACTTGGCTGATGGGTGTGAACCCATTTGCCTAATGCTGTGGCCTGTGTTCACCTTTTTCATTCACTTCCTAAGGACACTATTGAAGACTCGATCTATTGCTGTAACTTTCTCAATCTTCGCACCGAACTTCACAATAGTACCTTTACATTCACTGATGGCTCTCAGACTGAACAAGGTGTCGTGTGTGCCTTTGCCATTGGCGCTGACCATTTTTGGTTCTGGCTTCCAGAACACTGCTCAGTATTTACAGCAGAGCTCTTTGCCTTTTATCAGGCCATGCAGTCCATCCAGTGACACAGGCTTTTCAATTGTGTCATTTGCTCCAATTCTCTCAGTGCCATTTAGAGCCTTCATGTGCTGTACACAGTCTATCCGAAAGTGGAATGGGTCCAAGAAAGCTCCACTTGCTCACATTTGGGGGAGCCACTGTGATGTTTATGTAGGTCATGGTCACCTTGGTCTGACGGGAAATGAGGCTGCTGCCAAGGCTGCAGTTGTCCTACCTCAGCTCGCTGGTTCTTCCACTCCTTCTGACAATGTCCATGTTGCCATCTGTGAGCAGGTGGTGTCACTTTAGTATCACCCTTGGTCAGCTCTTCATGGGAACAGTCTCCGGGGAATTAAAACTCTTCCGGATGCTTGGCCAACCTCCTCTCAGCCCTTTCACCACGAGATCGCTTTAGCTAGGTTGCAAATAGAGAATTTTCATTTTAGCCATTGCTGTTTGTTAAGTGATGATCCCCTACCTCTTCATGCTCATTGTCATCAGCCTTTGTTGGTTTCCTGACTGAATGACTTAAAAAAAAAATTAATGTATGTTTGCTGTCTGAGTTATTGGCCTTTTAGCAAATTATGGACAGGTTGCTGACCATATTTAGCTTTGTATTCATCGTAGCAATACGGCAAAGGATGTTTAATCTTTAGTTCTGGACCTCCATGGTCTCCATGCTGAATTTTGTGGACCTTCCTCCATGAGGAAGTCCTTCTTCTTTTTAGTCCTCTTTCCTTCCATTGACTGGGCTTTCAACTTATATTCTGTCATAGTGTTCTAAGGTTCTAAAATGGATGCATATGACCTTAGTTGCTTTTGTGCCCTAAAACAAAACAAAACATACAATCTGGCAGAGTTTGTAGGTGGAGGAGTCGGATAATTGGTGGAGGCCTTCTGCCAGGTAGTCATTGTGATTTATAACAACAGCGTTGTTACCTCTGTCTGCAGATAGGATGATTAGGTCAGGATTTGTTTTGAGGTTGTATATGGCTATTCTTAACTCTACTGAAAGGTTTGTGTTCGAAGGAAGGGGCCAGGATGAAGGGTGGTGAGGCTAAATTGGAGGTAAGGAATTCCTGGAAGTGACCATGGGTGGTTAGGTGGTAGAGGGGGAGGATCATGGTTGAATAGTGGTGTGAACTGACAGAGGCAGGGTTCAGTGTTGGAATTAGGGCAGTTTTGGTTGTAGGGATTGGCAGCAAAGTGCTTCCGATGCAGGCATTGGGAGAAGGAGAATGTCTTTGACAAGTCCAACGTGGTTAAATTTGGGTGTATGGTTAAAGGTGAGACCTTTGGATAGCACTGAAACTTCGGTGGAGTTGAGGGTTTTGGTGGGAAGGTTAACAACAGTGTTACAGGAATGTTTTGGTTCTGGATTTGGTGGAGAGTTGGTGGGGAGTTCTGTGGGATGTGGCAAGTTGAAAAGGTCAGCTAGGAAGTTTTAGGTGCTATGAGGGGTTAGGGTGATGATCAAAAGTTTGTGTGGCATGGGCAGATGGGGAAAATAGAACGTTAAAGTACATCAGGATGAGGTGGGATCAATAGGAATAAATATAAATATGAATAAATATAATTATCACTATCATAGTTGAGAATCTGAGGCATCAGATGCTGCATCAATATAATTACATCCTGTTTCTCCAATGCTGTCTGAACCAGCTGCCAAAACCATAGAATCCCCCAAAACAGCATACCATAAAGATTACTTTCTGTGGATCCCCCACCCCTCCCCCCATCACATGTTTCCAGATTTGGCCAATCCCTGGCCCTCACAAATCTGGTACTGCAAACACACATCTCCATGGCACAGGCATCCCAGAACTACCTCTTCTCCTTCTACAAGAAACTGCCACTATGCAGTCCTTACTCCATACAGCAGGTTTCTGAAATTGAATCCCTTGTTCTCCAGACACCACCTCCCTAAGTTATCGAACCTTTGACATCTTACTGCCACCATGGGGCACCACTATCCAACCCATATTTAGCCATAGTGTTCCTACTCATCCACCTCTCATAGCATCTAAACCCTGTCTAGCTGACCTTTTCAACTTGCTGCATCCCCCAAAACTCCTTACCAACTCTCCACCAGATCCAGAGCCAAAACATTCCTGAAACACTGTTGTTAATCTTTCCTCCAAAACTGTCAATTCCCTAGAAGATTCAGCACCATCCAAAGACCTCATCTTTAGCATTACAGTCAAATTTAAACATGCTGGACTTCTCAAAGACATACTCTCCTTCTCCCAGTCTCTGCAATGGAAGCACTTCCTTGCTGCAAATTTCTTGGGAGTAAGCCACAGCCAATTATTTGACTCTTCTATTTATAAACTGTGCCAGAATGATCCCATCCCAGGAGTCCAACACAACATCCAATCCCTGCTTAAAGCCTTTGGCCCTTCCCAGAACCTCTCCCCTGAATCCATTTCCTTCTTCACCCCTGTGACACCCCGAGCACCCACCTTTCACATGCTCTCCAAAATCCACAAACACAACAATCCTGGATGCCCCACTGTGGCTAGTTATTGTACCTCCACTGAAAGAATTTAGGCCCTCATATACCAAAACCTCCATCCAGTTACCCTTAATGTAGCCTTCCATGTCAAAGACACCAACTACTTCCTTTGCTGACCCTCCACCATCCCTACTCATGTACCTCGTGGATCACTATTTGTCACTGTTGACACCACCTCTGTACACACACATCATCCCTCATGCCCATGGTCTTGCCGCCATTAAATACTATGTTTCCCAATGTTCTCCAGGCTCCAAACCTACTACCTAATTCCTCATACACCTGACTAACTTTATCCTAACCCACAACTACTTCTTCTTTGAATGGGAGGTATATAAACAAATCCACAGCACAGCCATGGGCACCCACATGACATGCTCGTAGGCCAGCCTTTTTATGGGCCTTCAGAGACCACCTTAGCCTTCCAAAACAACAAACCACTAGTGTGGTTTAGGTTCTGTGATGATATCTTTATGATCAGGACTCAGGGTCAAGAAACCCTATATTTTTTCCTTCACAACCTCATCACTTTATCTCCCATTTGTTTCATGTTGTCCATGTTAACCAGTCTGCCATCTTGGTAGATGTTAACTCCTCCTCTCTGACGGCTCCATCTGCACCTCTGTCTACATTAAACCAACCAACCATCAACAGTACCTGTATTTCAAAAGCTGCCATCCCTTTCACACCAAAAAATCCCTCCCAAACAGCATGGTCACCTGTGGATGGTGTATCTGCGGTAACAAGAAGACCTTCGCTTAGTACAAGTACTATCGCCAGACCTAGTCTGCAAACAGATATCCTATGCCAATACCCCTCACACTGACAACCCTCCCACCACCCCAAGAACCAGCCACAAAGGAGTGTCCCCTTCATTACCCAGTATCGCCCTGGACTGGAACAATTGAACCATATCCTTCACCAGGGCTTTGGTTACCTACCGTCATGCCCTGAAATGAGGGAAATCCTAGCCGAGATACTTCCAACCCCTCGTATAGTGGTGTTCTGTTGCCCACCCAACCCCCACAACATCCTAGGCCATCCCTGTGCCATTCCCAATACCAACCTCTTGCCACAAAGATCATACCCCCTGTGGAAGACCCAGGTGCAAAGCCTTCTCAATTGACTCACCCAGCACTTCCTACTCCAGTCCTGTCATAGGTTTATCCCACCTCATCAGGGGCTGGGCCACTTGTGAAAGCAGCTGTGTCATTTACCAGCTCTGCTACAATCATTGCACCTCTTTTTACATTGGTATGACTACCAACAGTTGTCCACCAGGATGAACGACCACTGCCAAACTGTGGTCAAAAGCAAAGTAGACCACCCTGTAGCACAACATGCAACAGAACATAACACACTTGATTCTCATGGCTGCTTCACTACCCAGTCCTTCAGGATCCTTCCCTCCACCACCAGCTTTTCTGAAATGTGCAGCTGGGAGTTATCCTGACAACATATTCTCTGCTCCTGTAATTATCCCAGCCCCAACCAATGGTAACATGCTACCCTGCACCCTCCACCCAACAGCTTCCACCCCCTCTGCCCTATCTTCTCCTCCCCATTCTCTTCTCCCACCATGTTTACGTGCCACGCTTTGTCAATGCACCCACCCATCTTTTCCCACTCCTTTTTTCTCCACCTTTCTGCCATATGGCCTCCTGATACTGCAGCTGTTGGTATTCTGGTCCCTGCACACTTCCTCAAACAGTGTTCGCCTCCCCCATATACTACTATCCCTCCCCCTCCTGTGCCCCCCTCCAGATTGCTGATTGCATCCCTCGTGATAGTTGCATTCTGTCCCGAGATGCTCGAGTTGTTGGTCATCTGTGCATGAGGTGTGTGTGTGTGTGTGTGTGTGTGTGTGTGTGTGTGTGTTTCTTTTGCTGATGAAGGCTGTGGTCAAAAGCTTTCTGTAAGTGTCTTTTAATTATGTGTGTCTGCAACTAGACCTGTCTTCTTTACGGCAAGCAGCAATCTGTCTTTTCCTACGTTGTTAATATTCCTACTAGGAGTTTCCATTGTTTGAAAAACTGAATTGTGATGTAATTGGTTCCATGTTGAAGCCCTCCTCATGAGTAAATAACACGATGCCTCGAGCTGTTACATTTCATGTCATGTAATAATTTTCTTCATCTTCATTATCTTCTTCTTATGTTGAGTCCAGCCAGCTGTGCACTGCGTAAATCAGTTAGCTGGAGGGAATTGTTCTATTGGGCATTTTTCCATTTTATTATTATTTTTTTGAAATAAAAGATCCATTATTACCAGTTCTCTCGATGGCACTGAACTCATTAACTTCTTTGTGTTTCCCAAGCATGATGGACAATAGTGTAGCGGTTTTCCGTGTCCCAGATGTACAAGTTGTATGTTTTCATTTTACCATTGGTGAAAAAGTTACTTCATCATGAAAGGCAAGTTTCTCTTCCATGTTCTATTGCTATTATGTGGCAAACTCAGAATGAATTAATTCATACCACTGGCAGTTGTAAACACTAAGATTTATGCTTTAATTGTTCTGAAAGAGCTTTGTCAGTTGTGGCGTGTTGAGTTCTTCATCTGCTCTGTTTGTTAACTTCTGTAGGCTGTTCAGGGAGCTTACCCAAACATGCTCAATCACCTATTCTGTAACACCAAATATTTGTGAAACCTCATTCTTGAAAGGTCATTGAACTGTCATGACAGACTGATGCAAATGAAATTAAAGGCCAACATAATTTCTCAGTACCTTTCAGTCACTGTACTCTGCCAAAAGAGAGTCAAAACTAGTGCAATGGCACCGGTCTTCAGAGTTCTATGATTTGCCTGCAAACAGTCTCAATATCATCATCTTCCATACATGAAACAGACTATTGTCTGTTCCAAAGCCACAAATAAACAAAATCATTCCCATCTTTTTCTAGGTCTTTTGATATCTCTTTTCCCATTCAGCTTGTAGTTCAGGATCTTCTGGGGAAACAGAAATTGAAGCAGCTTTATTATGTGAAAAAGATAATTACATCGGGTAACAAAGTAAAAACTGTATGGGATATAGTGAAGACAGACAGGTGGGGCCAAAAAGGAAAAGGGAAAGTGGCTCTAAAAATAAATGGGACTTTGGTTACAAGTGCATGTAGTGTTGCAAACCTCTTAAACTAGCTGGGGGTTATCAGATCCAGTGAACAGTGCGATGGAGTATCTGAGACCAGTCTTTAAAACTAACTTCAGTAATATGGAAATGTCACTCACATCTCCCAAAACAGAAGCATCCGTCATAAAATCCTTAAAATCTAAGTATTCCAGTGGGAATGATAACATATCAACAAAGTTAATTAAAGAGTGCTAATGTGAGTTGAGTTCCATCTTAAGTTATATGTGTAATCAGTCTCTTATCAGTGGAACATTTCCAGCTAAAATATGCTGAAGTTCTCACTTTACAAGGAGGGGGACAAATAGAGAACACCAAACTATCGACCAATTTCACTTTTGCTGGCTTTCTCAAAAATATTTGAAAGGTTCTGTTCAAGCATTGCATCTGACTGCAAATAATATATTGCCCAAGCCACAGTTTGGATTTCTTAATGCTTCTGATGTAGAGAAAGTTATTGAAATACGCATACATTGAGAATGTACTTAATTCATTGCCTAATAAATTAGAGGCTACTGGCATTTTCTGTGACCTGTCAATTTGTGATATTACTATCTGTCAAAAGTCTGTGACTGTGTGACACACACCATTCTCTCAAGTAAATTAGAATATTATGTTGTCACTGACAGTGTTGCGAATTGGTTTGAGTCTTATTTAATTAACAGGAAACAAAGGGTGGTGTTGCAAAATACCTGTGCAGTAAGCAATCAGTTTTCATCTGATAGGGAATTAATTACATGTGGTGTTCTTCAAGGTCCCATCTGGAGTCCATTGATTTTTCTTGTGTACATTAATGAAATCTCATCTGTTACATTGCCAGATGCTAAGTTTGTTTTGTTTGCAGATGATACAAACATTGCAGTAAGTAGCAAGTCATGTACATCTTTAGAAATAGCTGCTAATCAAATTTTCACTGACGTTAATAAACACTTTAAAGCTACTTCACTGTCATAAAACATTGAAAATACCCTCTATATGCAGTTCAGAACCTGTAAGAGATTTCCTTCCAGCATGTGTATAACATATGAAGACATGCAGATCGAAGAGGTTGACAGTGTTACACAAAGGGTGTTGTTGCAAAATACCTGTGCAGTAAGCAATCAGTTTTCATCTGATAGGGAATTAATTACATGTGGTGTTCTTCAAGGTCCCATCTGGAGTCCATCGATTTTTCTTGTGTACATTAATGAAATCTCATCTGTTACATTGCCAGATGCTAAGTTTGTTTTGTTTGCAGATGATACAAACATTGCAGTAAGTAGCAAGTCATGTACATCTTTAGAAATAGCTGCTAATCAAATTTTCACTGACGTTAATAAACACTTTAAAGCTACTTCACTGTCATAAAACATTGAAAATACCCTCTATATGCAGTTCAGAACCTGTAAGAGATTTCCTTCCAGCATGTGTATAACATATGAAGACATGCAGATCGAAGAGGTTGACAGTGTTACATTTCTGGGATTACAACTTGATAATAAATTCAGTTGGGAAGGGCATACCACAGAATTGCTTAAACACCTAAACTAGTCTGTATTTTTAGTGAGAATAATGTCAGATGTAGGAGACATGAATATAAAAAAAACTTGCACACTTTGCTTACTTTCATTCTATTATGTCATACGCGATCATATTCTGGGGTAACTCATAAAATGAAGCAAAAGTTTTTAGCATGCAAAAGTGTGTAATAAGAATCATTTGTGGTGTAAATTCAAGAACATCATGTAGAAACCTGTTCAAGGGACCTTGTAATCTAACCACTGCTTCTCAGTATATTTACTCCTTAACGAAATTTGTTACAAGTAATATATCTCTCTAACTAATAGCTCAATACATAGTATCAATACTAGGAATAAGAACAATTTACATTAAGACCTAAAATCACTTACCTTTGTCCAAAAAAGTGTCCAATATTCAGGAACACACATTTTCAATAAATTGCCAGCAACCATTCAAAACTTGGTTTCAGATAAAGCATAGTTTAAAGAGAGTTTGAAAGACTTCTTGATATGCAACTCTTTCTGCTCTATAAATGAATATTTTAAGAGAGACTGTTAGGCCAGCTTAAATAAAAATGTCTGTTAGATTTCAGTTTTGACAGCACTTTGTCACAACAGTCAAGATTTGGTATTTTGTGTATGATAAATTTATTAGTAGTGCTTAACAATATTTCATTCTGACAGCAGATTAATTCTGTAAATATTAGCTGTTCCAGTTTACTGTCATTGTAATCACCTAGTTTGACAATCTCCTGACAAATGATCAGGGTAGTAAGTATTATATTCAAATGTTTTATGCTTTTTATGGTATACTTTGTGACATGTTCCACAGCCAAGAGAATCATCTCATTTTTTGGGTCTATGGAATGAAAACTGAATCTAATATATATCTAATCTAATCTGTGGCCTGGCAGTCTTATGAGGTGCCATCTCCAGCCTCCACAGTATTTTAAATTTTTTCTTTCATATTAAAATATTTAAGTCTGTTTTAATACCTCCATTTCTAATCATGTCTATTATTGCAACTCAGATTTCACTTAGGTAGGATAACACAGGGACCACCTCCACTTTAAAGAAATTCATGATGGTCTCTTTTTGCCCAAGGTTCTGCTCTTGGTACCATAGGCAGATTGGAATTTGTGTGTTTTATTTTCAATATCAGAGCAAAAATCAAAGTTTATACACAGTGTAAATAAGAGATTTGAGAGTTAGTTATCCAAAACAATTTTTTATCTGACCTGGTATTTTCCTCAAAATGCCATTATTTTCGTTTTGTCACTAGAAATTTGAAATTCTATTTCTTGCATATTTCATTCTGCTGGTATACTGGTCTTTGGAGGCCTTTTTAGTAATAATGATGTTATCTGCAAACAAAAGTACATTCAGGTATTCCTCATTCATTTTCTTAATTTCTTTGTTTACTTCACATTTACATTTACAAAGAATGAAGTGAATGTAAATATTACAAAAGATAGGTGATGATACACACCCTTGCCTACACCTTAGCTAATAATTATTTCTTCTAATAGATTCCTACCTGTGTGTATTACAATGCATGTATTGTTGTAAGGACTTTTGACTATCTCTATTAGCTGATAATGATATTCACATTCAGACATAATCTTCCAAAGGTTATCATGGCTCACTCGCTTGAAAACCTTCTCAGTATCAATAAAGGCCATATGGGTTTCTGTATTGAATTCTCTGGTTTTCTATAATGTTTTAAATTACAAACAAAAGATGCTACAACATGAGTTGTTCAAAGTACATCTCCTCTTGGAATATAATGTTATGAAACTTTATTAGTACAGACTCCAAGAAAAACTTGCTTCACTACCAATAAATAAAGAGGCTAGAATATTATGTTAAAACACACACACACACACACACACACACACACACACACACACACAAACTGTAGCACATTAGTGAAACTGCTTCAGTTATTTGTAACACCATTTGTATTAAATTATTTATTGAGATAACTCTTCTTCAGTTAAATGTATTAAAATTTTATTTTTAAGGTTCTGTGAGATACACACTCATTGCACAACTTAGGCTCTTGGATGCTGGTTTCATCACAGAATGTCAAGAGCTGGAGACACAGCTGAGCATGGGTCTTGATACAAAAGAGTCAACTAGTGGAGTGAGCCATGATGTGATGGTGAAAGAAAAAATTGAAAACTATGTGGAGAATGTTTTGTCAGGTAACTAACTTCATCAACAGTTGCATAAATTATGGAGCCTCAGTCACTCTTGTCAGAATAGCACATTACCATTTGTCTTGAGTGTAAAATTCAGTTAGCTCATTCAATATAAATATGATGTTAATGTATTCAGTTACTGTATATTCTTTTCTTCTTCATACAGTTTAATGATAAGCTGTTTAGTGGATAGGCACATAAACAGTAAGTTCAAATTTGCATTATTACCAGCACATACGCTTGTGAGTATGAGTGTTGCATGATGACAGTTCATGGCTTTCTTTACTGAGAGATCATAAGGTTGAAATCTTTGACTTTGATGGACTTTATTTTCTTCATTAGACTCATAAGAACCCCTGTCTGGATTACATCAGCACACATGTATATGAAGTTTGTAGCTATGAATGATTGTATTGTGCATATAATGAATAACAGGAAATTTAATTTGCTTTGCATGTCACTCACTTAAATAGACAAATTAAATATCTGATGAACACAGTTAAAAAAAATCTGTTTATCACAAGTGGTGAAATGTTTGAAGTTAAATCTTTGTCGGTTAGTTCAGTACAGCTTCTTATTACAGCTCTGTCAGTCGAAAAAATAGAAAAATTTATTGTTGCTATATGCTTTGTGATATATTACATGTAAAATAAATGTGTAATTGTTATTGCAGGTGAAAAAAAAGTAGGTAGTAAAAAGAGTAAAAATGTTGAAGCGATAAGAAATAGTTATCTTCAAGCTGTAGCGACTAATGTGAAGTCGAACAAATGCATTTCTTGTCAAGCACCAATTAGGAGGATTATTTATATCCATCGACGATTTATGACAACAGTGCAAAAGGTTGATGTTGCTCCAAAATTTGTCGCGTGAGTACTCAGCAACCCATCTGCTTCAAATATATGCTATTGCTGAATGCTGTACGCAGTAAACTAATTCCTTAATTTAACAAACATATTTGTTTAATATTGTGTTCATGTTTAACATTTACAGGAAGGAAACTATATTCTGAAAATGCAGTTACAAGTAATAATAAGCATTTACAGTAGTATGTGATTGAAACATAGAAGCTGATAAAAAGTTTGTTTTTACTGTAGCTGATAAAGAGGGATCTTTGTTGTTGACGTAAATGATTTGTTGTTGTGGGTAGAGAGGAAGCTATTCAGATACAATTTTATGTCTTAATTAGGGACTGTTTATGAGTTACACATAACTTTGCTCATTTGTGGAAGCACACTAACATGGTACAGGATGTCCAAGGATGAATGCCTGTATTCAGGGATGTGAATACTCATTTGAAGCAAAAAGCGTCGTTTGGGCATAGGACCTATTCTGAATGTTTTCTGAGGTAGAACATATTCAATGTATGTTTATTTTTGTGGCCAGTGGTGTGCACATATGTGTCTTACACACCCAATCTCTTTGACTTTTATTCGAGGCCAGCCTAACTCGTTGCTTTCTAATTCTTTGCTCAGAATAGTGAAACAGTGAAAATACTCAATTTTTGGCAATGTAATGTAATTGGATGGATAAAAAGTTACTCACCAGGTGGTTGCAGGAGTACACAGTATAAAGAAAAAAAGGTTTTACTTGTGCAAGCTTTTGGAGACAGTGACTCCTCCTTCTGGCAGAAGGGTTGAAGGGAAACAATAAGCTTGAAGGGAAAGGAACTGGAGCAGTTTAGGGAAAGGGGTAGAGTTTGGAAAAGTCAGTTTTCAGCACATTCCAAGTTCCCATGTTTCTTCTGAACATGTAGTTCAACAACCTGTGCAGGAACAGTAACATTTTGTTGATATGAGTCAGTGTAGTCCTGCTACCAGCACACAGTGACTTCCTACATGTATCAGTGTCCCGCATACAAGTGTATGGTGATCATAATATGTGGAAAACTTGTACCTATTTCACATACAGATGCCCCACTCTTCAGATTGACAACAATGCCACAAAACTTGAATTTTTTGACCGGTGAAATAACAGTCATCATTTGCTT
Organism: Schistocerca americana; assembly: GCF_021461395.2. Taxonomy (NCBI): domain Eukaryota; kingdom Metazoa; phylum Arthropoda; class Insecta; order Orthoptera; family Acrididae; genus Schistocerca; species Schistocerca americana. Next base: position 954,989,453 of record NC_060119.1, on the reverse strand, counting down.
CCATTAATACTGTTCACTGATGAAGCCATATTCACAGGGAATGGAATCAACAACACATACTACTGTGGAAACCAATTTCCAAGTTAATTCTTCAATCAATGTTTGGTGTGACATGCTGGGTAACATGTTGATATGTCAAGACATTTTAGAAGAGTGAACAATGGGACAGAAATACTTGAATTTTTTGGAAAATTTGTTTGTTGATCACCTTCAGGATATTCCTTTGGCCATGTGGACTGCACTGTACTTCCGAGGTGAAAGAGCCTTTCTGCGTTTTGCCAGATCTGTGAGAGAACATTTCAACTGTACTCACCCTAATTCCTCAATTTGTCATGGTAGTACTTCACAGTTACCAAAGTCACCAGACCTTATGCCATTATATTTTTGCTTATGGGTTTGGATGAAGTCTGAAGTATATAAATGAAAGGTGAATATGCAAAATGACTGCTTGGTTGCATCATGGATGTGCAGAAGAACTCAGACAAGCAACACATGTTCTCTCAGGAGTGTAAAAATGCTTTGAAGTTGGCAGTGGGATATTTGAACATATGTTGTGAACCATACGACAGCTGTAATGTGATGCATACAATAATGCCTAGAGGTGAATGTGCGAAAAATTCTTTTTTTTTTCTCTCTTCCCTCTCCCTTGCCCAATTGGTACTTCCTAGCATGTGTGTTGTAATGTTTAGTGTTATTCATGTGTATATGTGTAAGCCTGGCAGTTTATTGAATAATGCAGAAAATAAATAATAGTGTCCATTAAATGTTTTGGTATAGGGCAGATGTCCATCTGAAGTTTTCTTGCTTCAGATGACCATTCCTGTCAAATCCCTGATCATAGATTATTCGTCTGGAGACACCCTGTATAAGTTTAAGGTCACAGCTCACAGGGCAACAAAAAGGTCAGAGAAGACAAGACAAAAAAGAAGTAGAAGAGGGAGAAGTACCAGGAACAAAGAGAAAGAGAAGGAACAATTCTGGAGATGGAAACTATTTGTAGTACTATCTTCTGTTGTCAACTTTCTATCCATAACGTCAGTGTAGCAATATATACAGGATGATTCCATAATAATGTTACAAACATTCAGGAATGACGGGGAGGGGCAAATGTACGAATCTGAGGTAAGGGGGCTCTGTCCCAGAAACAAGAGTTGAAAGTCATAAACGAAAATCGTTCTGGTACTTGTGGTAGTGGTCCTTTTCTCCTGCAAGCTATTTGCCTTCCATATTTTAGGAGGTAGTATGGACCAAAACAAGAAAAAAAAAGTTAAAACTTTCTTCCCTTGCTGTTCAGTAATTCATATTTATTTATGCGTTTCAAGATTAACTCATCATTAGAACATTTATGAAGAAATGTGGATTCTTCATACACAGTACAGTGTTGTGTGAGCTAATAGTTCCAGAGTACTTTGTGTAGGGAGAATTCATCCTTTGTGACTTTATGACACACTTTAAAAAAATCTAGTAAATGTGGGCTCAAAAAAACTGCATACCTCAAGAGTTATGAGCGCTTGTTCAGTGGAAGCAAACAGAAACATAGGTGAAACAGTGCAAGGTATGTCCATACTGCTTGAACCGAAAATATGGAAAGCAAAGAATTTACGGTGGAGGAGATCACTGTCAGAGATATCAGAAAAAGTTTTGCATTAACTTTAGACTGTTGTTTCTGAACCTAGGTCCCTTCTTACCTCAAATTGATATTTTAACGCCTCTCTCTCTCTCTCTCTCTCTCTCTCTCTCTCTCTCTCTCTCTCTCTCTCTCTCTCTCTCTCTCTGTGTGTGTGTGTGTGTGTGTTTTTCTCCCCTTCCTAAGCCTTCTGACTAGTCTGATGTGGCCCGCCTCGATTTCCTCTCCTATGCCAATCTCTTCATCTCAGAGTAGCACTTGCAATCTACGTCCTCCGTTATTTCCTGGATGTACTCCAATCTCTGTCTTTTTCTACAATTTTTACCCTGTGTGGATTCCTCTAGTACCATGGAAGTTGTTTCCTGATGTCTTAAATGATGTCCTGACATCCTGTCCCTTCTTCTTGTCTGTGTTTTCCATACATTCCTTTCCTCACTGATTCTGCAGAGAACCACCTCAGCCGGCTGTTGTGGCCGAGTGGTTCTAGGGACTTCAGTCTGGAACCGCATGACCGCTACGGTTGCAGATTCGAATCCTGCCTCGGGCATGGCTGTGTGTGATGTCCTTAGGTTAGTTAGGTTTAAGTAGTTCTAAGTTCTAGGGGCCTGATGACCTCAGATGTTAAGTCCCATAGTGCTCAGAGCCATTTGAACCACCTCATTCCTTACCTTATCAGTCCACCTAATTTGGAACACTGTTCTGTTGCATCACATCTCAAATGCTTCGACTCCCTTCTTTTGCAGTTTTCCCACAGTCCATGTTTCACTACCATACGGTGCTGTGCTCCAGACACATTCTCAGAAATTTATTCCTCAAATTAAGCTCTGTTTTTGATACTTATAAACATCTCTTGGCCAGAAATGCCCTTTTGCCAGTGCTATTCTCCTTTTTATGACCTCCTTGCTCCATCTGTCATGGATTATTTTGATGCCTAGGTAGCAGAAGTCCATAACTTCGTCTACTTCATGATCACCAATCCTGATGTTTAGTTCCTCATTGTTCACAATTCTGTTACTTATCATTACTTTCGTCGTTCTTCGGTTTACTTTCAGTCAATATTTTGTACTCATTAGACTGTTCGTTCCATTAAGCAAATCCTGTAATTCACCTCACTCACTGAGGACAGCAATGTCATCACCAGATCTTATCATTGATATCCTTTCACATTGAATTTTAATTCCAATCTTGAACCTTCCTTTATTTCTGTGACTGATACTTCAATGTATAGATTGAACAGTAGGGAACAAAAGACTACAACCCTGTCTTACACCCTTTTTATACGAATACTTTGTATACTTACTATTCAATCTTGGTTCTTGTACATATTGTTTATTACCCATCTTTACCTATAGCTTACTCCTATTTTTCTCAGAATTTCGAACATCTTGTACCATTTACATTGTCAAATACTGTTTGCAGGTCAACAAATCCTGTGAATGTGTCTTGATTTTTCTTTTGTCTTGCTTCCATGATCAACTGCAACGTCAGAATTGTCTCTCTGGAGCCTTTATTTTTCCTAAAGCCAACCCTGTCTTAATCTAACAAATCCTCATTATCTTTTCCAGTCTTCTGTGTATTATTCTTGTCAGAATCTTGGATGCATGCGCTGTTAAGCTGATTGTGCATCAATTCTCACACGTGACGGCTCTTGCTATCTTCAGAAGCTCAGATGGTATATTGCCAGATTCATACATTCTACACAATGTGAATAGTTGTTTTGTAGCCACTTCCCCCAATGATTTTAGGAATTCTGGTGGAATTTTATCTATCCCATCTGCCCTAATTGGTTTTAAGTCTTCCAGACCTCTTTTAAATTCTGATTCTAATACTGGATCTCCTCTCTCTTGTATATTGACTCCTGTTTCTTCTTCCACTACATCATTGGACAAGTCTTCTAGTCTTTCTCCTACAGTGGCATTCCAATCCATGACTATTAGATTTTCATCTCCTTTTACATACTGAATTAGCTGTTCAATATACTCATATACTTTCATTCTCTCTTCATCTTCAGCTTGCAACATTGGCACATATACCTGAAGTATTGTTGTTGGTGTTTGTTTCCTGTTGATTCTGACGAGAACAACCCTATCACTGAACTGTTCACAGTAACATACTCTCTGCCCTACCTTCCTATTCATAATGAATCCTACTCCTGTTATACCATTTTCTGCTACTGTTGATACTACCATGTACTCATCGGACCAGAAATCCTTGTCATCTTTCCATTTCACTTCACTGACCTCCACTATTTGTAAATTGAGCTTTAGCATTTCCCTTTTCATATTTTCTACCTTCTCTATCACATTCAGACTTCTAACATTCCATCCCCCAATTCGTAGAATGTTATCGTTTCGTTGGTTGTTGAATATTTTTCTCACGGTGACCTCCCCCATGGCAGTCCACTCCCGGAGATTCGAGTGGGGGACTGTTCCGGAATCTTTTGCCAGTGGAGATATCATCATGGCACTTTTTCAATTAAAGGCCACATTCCCTGTGGATACACCTTGTGTGTCTTCAATGCGGTGGTTTCCGTTACCCTCTGTGTTCTTATGCCATTGATCATTGATGATTCTTCCACCTTTAAGGGCATTTTCCCTCCCCAAGAGCAAGAAGGTGCCCGAACGTCTGTCCACTCCTCCACCCTCTTTGACAATGCTGTTGACTGAATGAGGAATGACTTCTTCTGTCAGCCATCTTCGGCCGCTGCTGCTGCTGCTGATTTTAATTCAAAATCTAAGCGGAGGTAGCCTTTGAACCCAGGACCGAGGACATTTTTATTGCTAATCAAAGACGCTACTCCTAGACCTCTGTCATCCCTGAAAGTTGTCATCACTGAAAGCTTGAAACACTTAAATCTTCATCCTGTTCTCAGCAGGTGCACTCTCGAGCTTTGTGAATGATCTTTAGAGGAGCATATAATTCATGCTAACTTCTGCGTAAATGGAAAGAGCACAGCCACCATTACATTGCTACCACACATTTTCAGAGGAATTAATTTGTCATGAAATGAGATTTTTCCCAATTGAGCTGGAACATTAGTTTAGGTACTGGACTTTTAGTTTTATAGGTTAAAAGTCATACTCTGCCATCCAGATTTAAGTTTTCCATTACCAAAATTCCACTGCTGGTATGGCTTCTTTGAAATGGAAAAATGCAGACTTCCTTTCCCGTCCTTGGCTAGTCAGAGTTGCATCTCTGAAGACATCATTTTTGATGAAACATTTTCACATTGTGTGAATTTGGCTGTGCATATAGAATAAAATACCTGTTATTCAGTGAGTATTCCATATAGTTGATTGTTATACCAGTAACTGAGTTATGAACACGTAGTATATAGACATTATCATATTAAAACTTGTTAATTAATGTAAAAATTATATAAATGTATTCATTAGGCACAGCAAATTTAAACATTTGTCATTCTATTAAATATCATGAGGAAAGTCTTTCTTTGTATTGGAGGAATAAAAAAATCTACTCACCATGTGGAGGCAGGATAACACACATATAGAAGGTATTACAGTTTGCAAGCTTTTAGAGCCAGTGGCTAGCAGTAGGGTTGATTAATCTTACTTGTATTTTCAAAAGTTGGTTATTTTTGTTGATATATTTCTTTGTATTGTGTACTAGCTACTTCACATAAGTGCTGTTTTTTGTACTAATTCTCGTAGCACAAGTACATCCAGTTATGATGTATTTGTTTACTATTAAAATAAACTTTTATTCATTAACCATAGCAACATGTCAAAAAAAGTACAGATTTCATTAACTGTTTTTTATTTTTGTCAGCACCACACTTTTTAAGGAGATGCTTATTTGTAAGTAGGATCTAGATCCTGAAAATACCTTTTAAGGCTATATCAACAAAATTATGAAAACAGACTGTGTACACCCGGGGGCAACCAGGAAAAATGCGTTATTTTTTTCATCCGGGAAAAAAACAAGGAATTCTTTATAATTATGTGAATTTTACTTTTGTTTCCAGTTAAATTTTGACTGGTAAGAACTGATACTCTAACAAAGAATTTCACTTTAGCCTGCTATTGCAGAATACAAGGTGTGATTGGAAAGTTTTAAGAATGGAATTGTAATTGTACAATAGCGGCACTTACATGCTACTGTGATGCATCTCCTTCAAAATAGTCCCCTTCTGACTGAACACACTGACTCCAATGGAGTTTACACTTTTGGAAACATTCCTGGAATTTTTTTTCCTGAAGTGTATTAAGAACGTTCTCTTTATTTGCCTGGATGTACCCAGTCAAGTCAAATAATCAAATTGACTGAACTGCATAGAAATATAAATTAAGTTCATCAACCAACTCCCTAATTGTAAGTCTACGATCAGGGTGGACTAAGTCGCGAACTTTCACATTTTCATTCGTTTTTGAGGTGGAAGGATGGCCAAACCATGGTTCACCTTCAGATGATTCGCGGCCATTTTTAAATCTGTTGAACCAGACAAAAACATATGACTGGCTCATACAATTATCTCGAAAAGCTGTTTTTAATAGTTTGCAAGTCTCAGAAGCGGATTTCCCAGTTTTAAAACAAAATTTCACGCAAACTCGTTGCTCCGTTTTTACGTCCATTTTCAAGCAGACAGAATCCGGCCACAAGCCCTAACAGACCCCGCACTCGATCAGCTGCCACAATGAACTGAATGAAGGAAACGCCATTTCCTGTCAGGGCATTCAAGGATAAGACAATGACTCACTCCCCAACCTCCGTGTACCTGCCTGCCAAACCAGTAAGCAGTAGCGGATCCATTCTTAAAACTTCCCAATCACACCTGGTAATACTGAGCAATAAATCAGAAATGAGAGGATAACACCAAAATAAGACTTCAGTTGCAAACAAAAGTCGCCATTTACTGTCGACAGCAGTGTGTGTCGAAGGCTTTAGGATGAAGACTGTGCAATGCTTTGTAACAACAAACTGATTTTGACAAGTGTGATGTCACAACTGTTTACATTTCTAACAGGTTGGCGGAAAATATTGTGAACGGTAGTTTAAGAAGCGTTACTTTAAAAGTAAATTTCCTTTTACTCCACATTAATTATCTTATGTATGAGAGTGTGTGATGAATTCCTTAAATAACGGAGCATTTGACTCTCATTCAAAACTTAACACTTTGAATAACAGTCTCTTAGAAAAATTGTGGACCAAAAGACCAGCCACTTATGCTGTTATTTCAAATTTCACTGGCATGTTTGTGTTTGATATATCTTAAAAGAGTAATACACACTAAAAAAAGACCAGCTTCAAGGTTACTTTTGTGTATTTATTTTAATTCTCCCATAGATTAAAACTAATGCAATAATGATGGCAGACAGTATAATTATCCTTAAAAATAAGTGTGAGGTAAGTTCTTGAGCAATTTCACATGTAATTGGCTTTTCTGTGGGGAAGTTGAAGTGCTCAATGGATCATGTATTATGGCCAGGTAACTCGCAAAATGTTCTGTACACAGCAGTGAAATTTATAATTGTGCTTGTCAGAAATATTCAGCTGCTGCAATGTATGCTTGCTCTTAGGATCCAGCCTAATGAGACCCTTGGGAAAAAAAGAAAAAAACATTTTGCCGGCCAGTATCATATCTGAAAGCTTATGTCTACATCTACATGGTTACTCTGCAATTCGCACTTAAGTGCCTGGCAGAGGGTTCATCGAACCAATTTCATACTACTTCTCTACCATTCCACTCTAGAATGGCGCGTGGGGAAAAGGAACACCTAAATCTTTCCATTTGAGCTCTGATTTCTCTTACTTTATTATGATGAACATTTCTCCCTATGTAGGTGGGTGTCAACAAAATATTTTTGCATTCAGAAGAGAAAGTTGGTGATTGAAATTTCGTAAATAGACTCGCCACAAAGAAGACTGCCTTTGTTTCGGTGATGAACTCGCCTTTCATATCAGTGACACTCTCACCCCCGTTGCACGATAACACGAAACGAGCTGTCCTTCTTTGCACTTTTTCGATGTCCTCCATCAATCCTACTTGGTAAAGATCCCACACCGCGCAGCAATATTCCAGCAGAGGACGGACAGATGTAACGTAGGCTGTCTCTTTAGTGGGTTTCTTGCATCTCCTAAGTGTTCTGGCAGCAAAGTGCAGTTTTTGTTTCGCCTTCCCCACAATATTATCTATGTGGTCTTTCCAATTTAAGTTGCTCGTAATTGTAATTCCTAAGTATTTATTTGAATTGACAACCCTTAGATTTGTGCGATTTATCATATACCCCAAATTTATTGGATTACTTTTAGTACCCATGTGGATGACCTCGCACTTTTCTTTGTTTAGTGCCAATTGCAACTTTCGCACCATAGATCATTTTGTAATTGGAATTGATCGTCTGATGATTTTACTAGACTTAGCTTTCCTTGTAGCTACACTGTATGCATAGACCATTAACTTTTCCTGTTTGTATGTTCGCACTAGTTAACAGCGGTGTTGCTATTGGTTGAGAACATCATGTGTCATATGTTCTGAATATGTGCTGTCATTAGCTGATGGGGTCATGTGACATAAGCTATGTTTAGCAGAAAAAAGCACATCACAATCTCAGTTTCAGTGCTTTGCAACCTTCAGTGTTGTGTGTGGTGGAATTTGTATTTATACTTCTATCATACGGAAATATGCCGTGTACATCTTGCCGCGCATCGAAGATCTTTCCAAACCAAGGGTTATTTTAATTTAAAAAAATTTATTTATGAAATTGTTGCACTTTAGGCTGTTAAAACATTATTTATTGAGACTGCAACTTTGACACATGGTCATTTTCAAGCATTGAGGGATGTTGTAACGCACTCAGTAATATTGTCACATAAAAGAAGGTGTAATTAGATGAATGACGAACACTAACTTCACTTAATAAAGGTTTATTCAGCACTTGCACATACAAGAGCGCAGAGCGAACTGCCTCTGGCCCGAACACATACAGTATATGTACAGTTACAGAACATTCCAGTACAATGATTATTCACATTTCTACGGTCGCAGGTTCGAATCCTGCCTCGGGCATGGATGTGTGTGATGTCTTTAGGTTAGTTAGGTTTAAGTAGTTCTAAGTTCTAGGGGACTGAAGAGCTCAGAAGTTAAGTCCCATAGTGCTCAGAGCCATTTAAACCATTCTTCACATTTGTGGATACTTTTAGAATGTACTCGAACCAAATATATAAATTAAAATTGTACAGTTCAGGTGAGTTTTGAACTCACGGCCCTCCATGCAACAGTTTAGTATCAACACCACTGCACCACGGTTCTACTCAGCTTCTGCGACATTGCTTCCTCCTTAAGAGAACAGCGTCTCGCTGTTCCGTCGTCCTAGTCTGGGAACAAGTCATCGGTCCTGCATACTCCGACTCCCGATGGCTGATTCTTGCCCTGACGGTGATATTCTTACAACTTCATTTCCTGCTACGCTCTTCGTCACCTTTGCGCTTGTTGCCTGTTGCTGGAGCTTCGAATTTACTGTGGGTTGCAGGATCCTTACAGGGCATCATTCGAAGGATGTGGACCGTATCTCTGATCTTTCGTTGTCTTGTGTTGTGGTAGAAATCTTCAGCTTCATAAGTAACATCAGACAATTGTCTTACAATGCTATAAGGTCCAAAGTAACGCCTGAGGACCTTATCAGAGAGACCAACCTTCCAAAAAGGAGTGAAAATCCAGACGAGGTCACCAGGCTGGTAGACAGCAAAGCGGTGGCTCGCATCATACCTTCGGTGATTGTTTTCTTAAGCCTGCAGTGTGCAGTCGAGCTAACTGCTGAGCTTCCTCAGCTCTGGTTAACACCTGGCTGATGTAATAGTCGTCCACGTCATCAGGGTGTAACGGAAACACAGTGTCCATTGTCGTAGTCACTTCTCACCCTTGCACCAGGAAAAATGATGTAAATCCTGTGGTGTCTTGTTTAGCAGTGTTGCAGGCAAATGTCACGAAAGGTAGCACCTCATCCCAGTTGCTCTGCTCAACATTGATGAACATTGATAGCATGTCGGCCAAGGTCTTATTAAGGCGTCCAATAAGCCCTTTAGTTTGCAGATGGTAGGCAGTCGTCAAGTGATGAGTAATGTTGCACTGACGGTTTATCTCTGTCACAAGATTCGATTGCAAAACTTTTCCTCGATACGTAATTAACGACCTTGGGGCACCGTGTTTTACTATAATGTCTTCCACAGTGAATTAGGCTACCTCAGATGCTTGGGCTGTTTTCATGGCTTTTGTAATGGTGTAGCGTGTCAGATAATCAGGTTTCTTGCCACGTAAACGGCAGCTTTGTTGTGGCCTGATGGGAGCCACTGTGTCGTTGATAATGGGCGCTATCACTAGGTCCAATACCCAGCACCTCCACCAGAATAATGTCACATAGAAGAAGGTGTAATTAGATGAATGACGGACATTATCTTCACTTAACGAAGGTTTATTCAGCACTTGCACATATAAGAGCACGGAGCAAACTGCCTCCAGTCAGAACTATACAGCTACAGAACATTCCAGTACAGTGATTCTTCACATTTGTAGATACTTCTAGAATGTACTCAAACCAAATATAGAAATTAAAATTATACAGTCCAGGTGAGTTTTGAACTCATGACCCTCCATGCAACAGTTTAATATCACCACCACTACACCACAGTGCTACTCAGCTTCTTCTGCAACAAAATAAAGCTGTGACATGCTGTGTAAAAGCAGTTGCAATAGTGGTGTGAATTTATCTGTTGTTTCATGTACCATTCACGTTAGAAACCTGGTGAAGTGGTGATATAAACACATACGTTCAAATTTTGTGCAACTAAAGTGTTTATATCAAATATGTAATAACGTAAATTGGAATGGTTTCATTTACAAATTTCACAAAGGTTGCAGACTGAGTCATCGTCAAACTTCTGCATTGTTCCCCCCCCCCCCCCCCCTTTTTTGTTTCATTTCCTAAAGTTCTGGACAGTTCTGTGCCAATGTATAAAACCTTTACCATTCAAAGGATTGATAAGTTTTACAGCTTCAAGGGAAAGTATATTGTAAATAGTCTTCACGGGTTTGCCGCCGGATCACGTTGTGCAAATTCCACAATATTTCCTTGGAACAACTGTACGATATCTTCAGGTGGTTCAACCTCACTCGTGGCTAGGTACGGCTGATGATATCTGCACACTGACACCCTGTTTTTAGAACACATGCGTGAAAAATGCGCAGCCACGGAAGTCGTGTGTGCGCAGTGGTTTGCCACATTCAAACTCCCTCTACCAAAAATTGCAGAGCGGCTCTCCTGCACATGCGCTGTACACTGCGTTTGTCAGCAGTTCAGCTAGACGTTACTCACCAACGGGCGTACTAGGCCAGTGTTATGGCGGGCCTGTTATCGAAGAATCTTGATTTTTGCATTGTGATTTAATAGCAGTCAATGCAGGGTTCCAGGCTGTGCTCAGTTGAAATCCCATATCCTTGTTGATGAGATTATCAGCTGTACAGATATGTATTGCTTCCTTAATAACGCAGTCCCAGAAAGATGATGCCGGGGATAAAACTTGCATCTTTTCATAAATCATACAATGTCCTGTATTCAGGCAGTGTTCCGCAATTGCCGACTTTTCTGGTTGACAAAGGCGTGTATGACGCTGTTGTTCATCGCAGCGTTCTGTACTCTGTGGCATGTCTGGCCTATAAACGCTGCTCCACAATGACAAGGAATCTTGTACACACCACATTTCCTCAGTCCAAGGTCATCCTTAACAAAACCCAAAAGGTTTCTCAGTTTTGCAGATGGTTGAAAAACACACTTAATTCCATATCTTCTGAGTACTCTTCAGATTCTTGACGACGTGGCACCAAAATATGGCAAAAAGGCCAAAGTGGTGGGTGTCTTCGTATCTTCATTCTGCCCCATAGATTGAATTCGCCTGGGCCTGAATGCATTACGTATCTGTCTCTCAGAATAGCCGTTTTGTCGGAACACTGTCTTCAGATGTTGTATTTCACTTGACAGGCTCTCAGGGTCAGATACCAATCAAGAATTGGATGAGTCTTTGGAAGATACAGAATTAAGTGTGTTTTGTTTTTCAACCATCTGGAAAACTGAGAAACCTGTTGGGTTTGGTTAAGGATGACATTGGACTGAGGAAATGTGGTGTGTACAAGATTCCTTGTCATTTTGGAGCAGCATATATAGGCCAGACATGCCACACAGTACAAGAACGCTGCGATGAACATCAGTGTCATACAGGCCTTTGTCAACCAGAAAAGTCGACAATTGCGGAACACTGCCTGAATACAGGTCATTGTATGATTTATGAAAAGACTGAAGTTTTATCCCCAGCATCATCTTTCTGAGACTGTGTCATTAAGAATGCAATACATATCCATTCAGCTGATAATCTCTTCAACAAGGATACGGGATTTCAGCTGAGCACAGCCTGGAACCCTGCATTGACTGCTATTAAATCACGACGCGAAAATCAAGATTCTTCGATAACAGGCCCGTCATGACACTGGCCTAGTACGGCCGTTGGTGAGTGGCATCTGTCCGCACTGTTGACAAACACAGCGTGGGAGAGCTGTTCTGCAATTTTCGACAGACAGAGTATGAATATGGCAAATCACTGAACATGCGCGATTTCTGCAGCTGCGCGTTCTTCTCGCGCTTGTTCAAAAAACGGGGTGTTGGTGTGCGGATACCATCAGTCGTACCTAGTCACGAGCAAGGTTGAACCACCTGAAGATGTCGTACAGTTGCTCTGAGGAAATATTGTGGAATTCGCACAATGTGATCCAGCGCAAACCCGTGAAGACTATTTACAACACATCCGCCGGGAAAGCTTGAAGAGTCACATCTGGAAAGTATATTGTCACTTAACATGAAAAAAATATTGTTTTACTTGGGGTATAGTGTATTTTTCACCTGGGGAAAAGTGTGTTTTTAGATGGGAAATCTGAGAAAATCAGAGATATTTTTTTTGGCCATGTACACCCTGGCAAAAGAATGGATTGCAACTCATTGTAAAGATAACATGTTGAGGTGCAGACAGGCACAACGTAAAGAATATTACATACTGAGCTTACAGCCAAAGCCTTCTTCAGAAAAGAAAACATTCAAACAAGTAAGCACATCTCATGCACACATGACCACTATCTCTGACTGGAAGATATTCCAGCCTGGTATTTTAATGCTATTATTTATTGAAAAGACATTCATTGCTAAAAGTCGCATCAGCTACAAAGGGTAAGAGGATTGAGGGGAGACTCTATGGCCAGCTGAATTACATGTAAATTTTTGTATTAAGTGTAACTAAAAATAATTATAGAATCTGGTAGAATAGTTCAATATTTTTTAAAAATCAAGTACACAGTAGGCATGAAGTACATGCTCAGACCAATCCACTGACATTGCCAAGGTTAACATATTCTATCAAGAGAGCAACCAAAATGTTTGTGTTTCACTTTGTTTTTTACATTACTGTGGAATTTTGAAGACACACAGAACTAAGTATGTTGATAACTCTTGCTTAATTAATTAATAGTATCAATTAATGTTTCTTTGGTTATAAGTGTTGTATTACTACAAGTCATTGTTTTACATTTGGTTTTAATGTGTGTTACCAATTAGGATGTATCAAGAAAGTCTTAGTGAATTGTTCTCTGTTCTGATTATTACAGGAAAGGAGAGCTTGCAGATGTGAGAGAAAGAGGAAAATCAAACATAGTCATGATGATGCCTGATGAATGCAGGTGATTATTTGTTTCAATAGACATTTCAAGTATATTGTTTCTGCTCTTAAGATTTGTAACATTTTGAAACTACCCTATGTCTCCCTGTTTCTCTACTGGATGTCACCCTCTACTTTCTTCTTTCTTCATCCTCTTCCTAGCTGCCCACATACAAAAGCAAAGGGTCCTTTCCTATGAACAGTCTGCAAATGAATTACCTGTATCTTCAGATGTCTGCCTTGCATATTGTTCAGATTGTCATTAATTCTTCAAAAGATAGAGTGAATAATAGTATAATTGGCTATAAATGTGTGTAAATTCCAATTGAGATCAACTTCAGTTGCTAAGAGACATAACACACTTGCACACTAGTTGCACTGAGTATTAGATTTTGGTTGTATTTTTGCGCTAACATGTAACCCCATGGTTTCGTCTTTGCCTTGCTTTTGTCAGGAAGATACAAAATGTAATTTTTACATTCACTAAAAGCTTTTGAGTGTGTAACACCTAGACATCAAATAAATATAATATTTAATATTAATTTATTTTGAACTCCAACAAAAATTCCAAAACACTAATTTCACAGGCCAATGATGGAAAAAAAAACTTTTTTGCTGAAAATACCTTATTCTTATGTTTTTTAGGGTGGGAAATCCAAATATGATACTTAAAAAACTGTATCACCCACCTTTTCTTCGCATTTTACAGTTAAATTTATTAAATGAAGTGATTAAAATGTAGTTAAAATAATTTAAAAGGAGGTCTAATGAATGTAGATGACGTTGGTAGCAATGCTGAAAAACATTTGCTGGCAAAGAAAGGTTGATTCTATTTTTGTGTTAACAGATGGTGGTCTGTTTACAGTCAACCGAACCTCACTTTCCCGTTTCCTGTACATGTGCTCAGTACAATGTCTAATCGTGGTTGTAAAAACTCTGCTGACAGTTTTTGTTATATTTGTGGTGAATTTGTGATAAAAAAACACGAAAGAAACATTACAGACTTTGTGAAAAATGTTTATTTATCCTACTTTGGATCTAAACTTGGTGATCAGCATAAATCTTGGACGCCGCATAAGGTATGTTAAGTGTGTGTTGAAGATCTGGTCCAAAAAGGAGAAAAAAGCCTTTAGATTTGCTGTTCCTATGATATGGAGGGAGCCAAGAAATCATTCCGATGATTGCTTCTTTTGCAGTATTCATACTACTGGTCATAATTCGAAAAACAAGAAGGTAATAAGCTACCCTAACGTTCCGTCTGCCATCTGACCAGTAGGGCATGGTGTAGATTTGCCGGTTCCGGAACCACCAGATGATTTAAATTCTATTCCAACAGAAGTATTTTCTGATGTACAGTCTGATTTAGATGAACCAGATGGTGATGAATTCCATTGTAATACAGGTAGTCTAGAGCCCAAATTGTTTACTCAGACCGAGCTTAACGATTTGGTTAGGGATCTGGGTGTAATGAAAGAAAAATCTGAATTGCTTGGCTGTAGATTAAAAGAATAGAACCTATTGGCAGTTGGAACCACCATATACATGTATAGAAAGAGAGAGCAGCAATTTTCCAAGTTTTTTCAACAAGAAGGTGATTCAGTAAACTGCTCAGACATTCCCAGTCTGATTAATGAGCTTGATATTGAATACAAAAAGGAAGACTGGAGGCTATTTATTGATTCATCCAAAACTAGTTTAAAGGCTGTTTTATTACGCAATGGTAACATATATGCATTGGACATTCTGTACATATGAAAGAAAGCCATGAAAACCTAGAAATTGTGCTAAGTAAAATAGGCTATTCTGCTCATGGTTGGATGATATGTGGCAATCTAAAAGTAACATGAATGCTCTTTGGTCAGCAAGGTGGCTTTGCCAAATTTCCATGTTTCTTGTGTGAATGGGCCAGTAGGGCTAGGAATCAACATTGGTGCAGAAAGGACTGGCCTGTGAGGGAGTCATTAAAATGTGGTGAGAAGAACATTCTATGCAAAAACCTTGTAGATCCAAAAAAAGTACTCCTACTACCTCTACATATAAAGTTAGGCCTAATGAAACAGTTTGTAAAGGCTTTGCCTAAAGATGGAATATGTTTTAAGTATCTCTGCCAAAAGTTTCCACACGTTTCAGAAGCTAAACTAAAAGAAGCCGTCTTTGTCAGACCTGACATCAGAAAATTGATGTTTGATGTTAACTTTGAATCGACAATGACCTTAAATGAGAATGAAGCATGGGTATCATTCAAGCAAGTCGTTACGAAGTTCTTAGGACATGAAAAAGACCCAGAATACGTTTCAATTATAGCTACAATGTTAAAGAAGTTTAAAACTTTAGGATGTTTAATGAGCCAGAAAGTTCACTTTTTGAACAGTCACCTTGATTACTTCCCGGACAATGTGGGAGAGATCAGTGAGGAGCAAGGAGAGCATTTTCACCAGGACATTAAAGTGATGGAAAAATGTTACCAAGACCGCTGGAACACCAACATGTTGGGGGCTACTGTTGGTCACTTCACTGAGAAGTTCAGCAAGCAAATCATCGTAGAAAAAGTGTCACAAGAAGCTTCAAAGAAAAAAGAGAAAGAAAATATAAACCAATTCCAGCTGACAAGTGAAACCTCTATTAACACATGTTATTGTTTTAAGTAACTTACTGTAAATACAAACCATGCTTATGTTGTAACAAAGCATTTCATTTATTTCCCCATTTACCATATAGCATAGGATTTTTATACTATATAATAAAAAGCATATTGCTCGAAAACTATAGGTGGTACAAGAAAACTAAGGCTAGATTTGGATTTAGCACATAAAAATCTATAAAGGTCAGCTATCAAAGTAAAAAAAGTTTTTCAAATAAAATTTTTCGTTGGTCTGTGTTATTCATTTGTTGGGGTTATGCTATCACCTGTTGAGCAACTGGGGTTACCTTTTTTCAGTTTAAAATAATTTATTTGGTTCAGTAATTTGTGAAAAGTTCCATTGACAGTGTCTGTTTACTGTGGACACCCACATCTGTACTTCTGGTAATTTATCTGGTCACTTTGTGTTTTTAGTGAATAACAATGATATTTCCTCATGTTTCTTACCGTTGGAGACTATGAATTCCAGTTCTGATGAAGGCTATCAGACTTCAGATGAAATTAAAGATTTACCTCTTGTCTTGTCATGTCATCTGTTTCTTCCAGGACTTCAGAATTTAACTCAGTTTGTGATTCACCATATTTATTACTGTTAAATTAAACAAATTGTGGCAATCATCTGGTTTGTTTTAAGTGCTAAAGTTGCTTTTCGCAGTAATAATACATCACCTAGCACAGGTACACTGTGTGATCAAAAGTATCCGGACACCCTCAAAAACATACATTTTTCGTATTAGGTGCATTGTGCCGCCAACTACTGCCAGGTACTCCATATCAGTGACCTCAGTAGTCATTAGACATCGCGAGAAACCAGAATGGGGCGCTCCGCAGAACTCACAGACTTTGAACGCGGTCAGGTGATGGGTATCACTTGTGTCAGACGTCTGTACATGAAACTTGCACACTCCTAAACATCCCTAGGTCCACTGTTTCCGATGTGATAGTGAACTGGAAACATGAAGGGACACATACAGCACAAAAAAATGGTTCAAATGGCTCTGAGCACTATGGGACTTAACATCTGTGGTCATCAGTCCCCTAGAACTTAGAACTACTTAAACCTAACTAACCTAAGGACATCACACACATCCATGCCTGAGGCAGAATTCGAACCTGCGACCGTAGCGGTCACGCTACAGCACAAAAGCATGTCTGTTGACTGACAGACAGCTGATAGTTCAAGAGGACCATAATGTGTAATAGCAGACATCTATCCAGACCATCACACAGGAATTCCAAACTGCATCAGGATCCACTGCAGGTACGATGACAGTTAGGTGGGAGGTGAGAAAATGAAAACTTGGATTTCATGATTGAGCGGCTGCTCATAAGCCACACATCATGCTGGTAAATGCCAAACGATGCCTCGCTTGGTGGAAGGAGATTGGACAATTGAACAGTGGAGAAACTTTGTGTGGAGTGACGAATCACAGTACACCATATGGCGATCCGATGCCAGGGTGTGGGTATGGCGAATCGCCCAGTGAACATCATCTGCCAGAGTGTGTAGTGCCAACAGTAAAATTTGGAGGTGGTGGTGTTATGGCCTGGTTGTGTTTTTCATGGAGGGGGCTTACACCCCTTATTGTTTGCATGGCACTGTCACAGCACACCACCTTCGTGCTTCCCACTGTTGAAGACCAATTCGGGGATGGCGATTGCATCTTTCAACACGATTGAGCACCTGTTCATAATGCACAGTCTGGGGCGGAGTGGTTACACGACAATAACATTCCTGTAATGGACTGGCCTGCACAGAGTCCTGGCCTGAATCCTGTAGAACACCTTTGGGATGTTTTGGAATGCTGACTTTGTGCCAGGCCTCACCGACTGACATCAATACCTCTACTCAGTGCAGCACTCCGTGAAGAATGGGCTGCCATTCCCCAAGAAACCTCCCAGCAACTGATTGATGGAGGCCTGGGAGAGTGGAAGCTGTCATCAAGGCTAAGGAGGTGGCAACACCATACTGAATTCCAACGTTACCGATGAGGGCACCTCGAACTTGTAAGTCATTTTTTTCAGCCAAGTGTCCGGGTACTTTTGATCACATAGTCCACCTGGTTCAGCAACCAGAGTGCAAAAGAGAGAGAGAGAGAGAGAGAGAGAGAGAGAGAGAGAGAGAGAGAGAGAGAGAGAGAGCGCGCTAAGTGGGAAATTCTTCAGCATATAATGTTATCGCAGCTGAAGACTGCTCAACTCACTTCTTTGCTTGGGGACATTGCAGTGCCTCCACCACTAATGAGGAAAAAATTTCTTTCTGGTGAGCTGGCAGTTCTTCATTACTTCTGAGGATCTGAAAGGGACTGGTGTGGCAGGTCCCAGGAATTCTAATTCCCCTATTCCACTGCTTGGTCCTGGGAAATCAGCATGAAAATGGTATCAACTGTACAGTTCATAGACACATCATCATGGTACAGTGTCAGCAGATTGTGACTGAGTAGAGCAGTGATGGCACAGCTCACAGTGTTGACAGTATTGGCATATTAGCTGGCGTAGAAAGGGAAAACAAGCTCTAGTACCATATGGTCATCATCGGCAACAGCTTGATTAGATCATGAAATATAATGCACTAGTGTATGAGTAATCCACCAATAGACTTACAGTACTTGCCTGTAGTGTAAAGAGTTAGTGATTCATGTGGTTATGCAAGCCTTGTTTTTCTGTCTTCTGTCATACATAATACAACGTACATCTGGCAGTAAGCATATAAATTCGTAATTTCTATTATATAACAAATTTTTGATTAATTGTTGTATATACAGGTATGTATAAGTTCATGTCATATGTTTTATTCATGGGGTTGCTAATGCATTGGCATTCTTGTGTGATTTGGTTGGTCACTCACTTTGTTTATGTTGTAATTCCAGAGGCAGTCCTCTTTGTACTCTAAAATGTTGTGCACAAGGCAATGCCCACTTGTCATTCATAAGGCATTTCCCCTCTTGATGTTAATGTTGCGTCATTGTCACTAATTAACTAGTACTGCCCCAGAATTCTCTTTAAGTCGTAACTAAAATATTTATTGACCAATAGACAAAGTGTTACCTAAACAGCACCTGACTAATCTAAACACTTCATACACATAACTGTGCATGATAGTAAAGTATCATTATACATCCTGTACACACATGTATTGTCACAGGAGCCTAGCGAATTCAAGATATCACACATTAATTAGTAAGCATTCACTCAGGGATCAGTGTAAAAAATATTCGCAAATCTCATGGATTCAACAATTATATTATGCCTTTACCACAAAATTCAGTTGCGAATAGCTTCAGTGTATCCATTTAATTATAAATTAATGCTTGATAAGAATACTGTAAGTCAGTCTCTTCTAAACCACTAATCTTTCTGAGAAAATACACAAGGAGAAGGAAAGGAAACAAATCATTTGAGAAGTTTAAGTTTCTGTACACTCTTTTATGCATAGTACTGTAATCACATTTGATCATTCTAATCTCTACGGGGCAGTTCTGTACCTTTGTGCAGTTTCCATGACAGTAGTTCATGTATCTCTTAAATAATACAGAGAGTTTCCATTGATATAAGACTAATCGTAAAACTTCTTAAAATCCAGTTTTTACACAATTCATGACATGTCCAAGTAAGTCTCCAGTTTCTTTCAGTCTGACACAGGTTGTAGTTAGTGTCGTGTGATGCAGTAAATGATGATTGATTCCATCAGTTGACACATACGTTGGTCGAAATCAATAACTTAACTTCCCTTGAAGCCAGTATTGGCAGATGCATGGAACATATTGCAAACTGATTTTTGCCCTGCCTAATATGCGATTTAGATGTGTTCTCTGTCGTCACGGTCACTGAGCCTATAAACGTGAAAAGTGTAGTTGTTTGTTTATGAAAGTGTCGAAATTATCAATTTTACTTTTGTGGAGCTATGGCCTGCAAACAAAGAAAGCTAGCAATTCAGAAAAAACTGTTGATCATCCACAATGTTGATAACAGTTGTAACCAAAAACTTCCAGACATGGTGATGAAATAAGATTTTATTTAGCCCCATTTACTTGTGCAGCAGACCCAAAAATAAGACAGTATTCTTAATTGCTGAAGCTAATGATTCCTGTAAATAGAAAAGGAAGAACATTCATGTGTTGACATTCAGTGATGTGGGAAATAGTCTTTCAAACTGTTTCCAAGGACAGAGAAGTGGCAGAATTCCTATAATCTATTCATCATAAGAATAAACCTGATGTAAACAAACACAAATGTGATGATTGGTAAGAAGCCATAGCACACTTACACTGGTGGTGGTACGTCCTGCTTATGTGTTAGGTATCTTATTAATAAGTTATGTTAAATGAAACTTTAAGATATTCAAATGTACTAACAGCAATCAACATTTTTCTTAATCACGCTTTAGCTACGTAGCTTTTATTTCAAAAATCGTGTACAGTCACAGCCTCTGCAGCGTTGTGCTCTGATTGTCACGCTGTTAATGTGCAATATGAAAATGGCTGAGGCTGCTTTCTGTTCTGTAGGGAAACACGCATGGAACATGGTTAAAAAGTGCCGAGAAATTTACTGTTCTTAATGTTTTTCATAAATTTATGGAAATTATCAGCTTTGAAGTTTTCCCAGCATTGTGTACATTGCAGTTGACAACCAAAGTCACATTGAACATGTAGTGCAGTCGGTAGGATAATGGAATGTGAAACAAATGTGGTTATTCGTGCGTTGGTTCAAATCTCCGTAACATCCCCCCCCCCCCCCCCGTTCAATTTTAAATATCTACATCTTGTAATTATAAAACTCATAATCATTTTTTTATGAAAAATGCATGTCTTCTTGTTTCTATCTACATATTGGATTCGAAATTCCTGTTTCCATCTCAAATACTAATTCTTAATTATCGATGTTTTATGAAAGACTGTTCATAAGAGTTGTTTGAATTAAGAAAACCTAACAATTTAATTTTTAAACCAAAAACCAAATCCCCTTTATTTGGACTATATCCATCGTTTTATACCACAGAGGTAGATAAATATTGTAAAATCATGAAAAACAATCATTTTCACAGCATTGAGCACATCATGCAAATGCTGCATTTTTACATTTGCTACTGTACCATTACAATATGAACCCAACAGAACTGATCTGGATCCAAGCTGCGGGATTTGTCCCGAGAAGCAACAAGACTGTTAAGCTGCCTGATGTACTGGAACTAACACACGCAGCTTTTTCACACATCACTGCCGAACGCTGGTGGAATATAGAACGGCTTATCATAAAAGAACAAAAGAAAATGGTGTGCCTGGTTGGCTTCGTAGAATCTGTTGTTGATAGGCTCATTATCAACGTAACAGGTGACACTTTCAGAAATGAAATGTATTTCTCGGATTCGGATAAGAAAGGAGCTAAGACATTACCAGATGACTGACTGTAAGTAATACCTTCAGTGGCTTCAATATTTAACTATATGCTGAAGTCCTTCAAAACTCTCTTTCGTTACACACAGATTATGCAGAAAAATTACCTGTGGTTAACTCAGGAATTTTCATCTTTTTTGTTTTTTATTACGATAGTACGTTAACTAAAAACAATAATGTGTTGCGGTTTTCGTATAGTTGTGTAAGGAGCGTGTTGTGGGAGATTTGCAGTATTATTTCATTGTGCTTAAAAATTAAATGACATTTGAAGCTGTATTGTTCCTCTGCTCATTTCTTTATGTGTGAACTGCAGCTGGCCACGTCACTGCAATCTAGCTGTACCAGCTGACCAGCCAGTGCTGTCCAAGTTAAATGCGCCAGTAAAGCTGTTGTCCCACATTATCGCTAAGTCGATGTGCGTGTAATGCAGGTCACAAAATGGACCCTTATAATCGTACTTGACAGTACTCCAGACAGCTTGGCTGCAGTCCCACGTGAAATGGAAATCCAATGAGGTTCCAGCAAACACGGAAGAATACATAGTGCAATGTTTACATCAGGTTTATTCTTATGATGAATGGATTATATAAGCAGAAAGGTACTGCAAGAGAAGGCTCATAAAATCCCTTTAAAAAGTGGCATTCAGAATTTCAGTGCAACAAATAGCTGGTTGTGTATTTTTTTAAAAATATCGTAATCTATTATTTGAAAGTGTAAGCCGAGAAAGTGAACCTGCAGTCATAGGAAGTTTAAACTGTCAGAAGGGCTTTACATTGCCACGATTGATACAGGGTTATGAGCTCAGAGCCCTTTTCAGTGCTGATGAAACTGGTATATTTTATAGTTTACTTCCTACAAGATCGTATTCTGTTAAGGGAGAAGATTGCCATGTAGGTAAAAAAAAAAAAGGGATGACAATGCTATTGTGTGTAAACAGTGATGGAAGTGAGAAATTTTAAATTCCTAGGTGTTTCAGAAACATAAGGACACTTCTCTGTACTTCAGACTACAACAGCAGAGCCAGGATAATGTCACAAATATCCACTAGATTTTTCAGTTGTTTAGATTTGAAGATGGGTTCAGCATGAAGGAAAATTGTATTTAGTATTGACTGATGCCGTATAAGTCCCAAGGAAACATAATTTCTGTGGAATGTGAATGCTGAGTTCCATTCTCCAATCTGCACAAGTCATCTGTAGCCTCTGGATCTATCATAATACACACATTTACAGCCAAATACAGAGTAGCTGCAGTGGAAGTGAGTTTCATTCCTTGAAAAGAATGAAGTGTTGAGGCTCGGCACTTTACAGGCCATTCATATGTTGCTGCCTGGAATTGTATAAAATAACAGACTGTGTTAAATTGTTTCGCAAAGACTGGCTGTGGTGCATCACTTGTTGAAGACGACGGTGTTGCAGAGCAATGGAATAAGATCACTGGTATTTCTGAAAACTTGACATTTCAGGTCTTTGTTTGTTGTGATGATGACATCCACACTCAGAAGATGATGATGATGATGATGATGAAGAAGAAGAAGAAGAAAGGAATGTGGTTGCACCAAGTTTTGCCAGTACTGTATAACGAATTGATACCATCAGGAAAACCTGCTGAAGTGATGAACTTTGTCAAATGGCTTGTTCAAATGTGGCCTCTGGTTTACATTAAATGCTGTTGGTGTGTTTCTGTGTCCCATTCTGCTGTCTCTCTCATTATTGCAATCGAGTTACTTCGATATCTCAGTGAATAAGTTTATAAGTATTTATCATACAACATAAGTGCTTTTTTGCATGCTGTTATTTAAAAAAAAAAAAACCTTGTTTCGATGTCTTGAAGCTTTTATGAAATGTGACAATATTTATGCCTGTACGCAGGGATGGAATTGAGCATGCTGTGCATGATCGTCTGCCAGATGTAAAAGCCAATATTTCAGGAGTGAAATGAGACATCACTCTGCTCTCAATATTGAATGAAATTTTGATATCTTGTCTACATGTTGTACACAGCAATGCGTGAGCTAAAATCAACCATTTGCACAGTCTACATAATGCGTTTTTACCTCTGCAAACTCTTTGAAATTTGAATTTAATGCAACACAGTAACTACAACGAGTAATGAAGAGAAATTCAGTCCTTTATTGAATACAGATGTGACATTGAAATCAAATTTTTTCATTGTGTGATTGTCTTAAAAATGGATGATAAGTATTTCATAGCGGCCGGAACATTGTTTCTCAGCACAGCTAACAGCATTAGGCAAGCAGTATTGCGACAACAAAGCTGTGCTCAGCACGGAATGCAAACAGGACATCTGTAGTAGTCAAGGAGTTACGGAAAACATTTGGGTCCCCAGAGATTAGTTAAAAAGGGGTTTTACTGTAGTCCTTTCTCCTTTCGTAGGTAGCACAAGAGCTATACACTAGGATTCAGAAGTTTTGTGGTGATATGTGGTCCTGTGCATAAATACTTCCTTTTTTAATTCAGCAGTGATGCTTTGGTAAGATTATGTATTAAAACTTTGTCTCCTACCTGAAAATGCCTGAATCGTGTGGTGCGCTTGTCAGAAACCTTCTTCCGTTGGTCAGCCTTGGCATGGAGTTTAATTAATGTTTGTCTGATTTTGTCCTCATTTGATACTTCTGTTTAACTTTGAATGGGTCTGACCACTTTGTGCGTGGTTTGTTCCTGTGTAAGTTCCTGCAGCACGTAAGTGCCCAATATTCGTTTCAGATGATTCACAATTTATTCAAAAGTGTGTAACTTATCTATCCGTAACCTGTGGCATTTCTGACTATATATTTGAATAGAATGGTTCAACTCACTGAAAACACATGCATCAGGATTCACTTTCAATGCAATTTTGAAATCAGTAGCTGTCAGATATCATTTGATTCTAGAAACCATTTTCCATGTGTTGCTGGTGAATTGTATCCCATTGTGTGACAGTACAGCCTCAGGTTTGCCCACAGTGATCTAGTGGTTATTACACATGTATCTAATAATCAGTATGCCGATAGCATTTCTTCAGTTCGTACGGCTTCACATATATTTTGAAAAGTATTGAAGATTGCAACTACATGCTTTGTACCTCTTATTGCTCAATGTGTAGGTCCACAGGTAATTAATCTACATCTACATCTACATGGTTACTCTGCAATTCACACTTAAGTGCCTGGCAGAGGGTTCATCGAACCATTTTCATACTACTTCTCTACCATCCCACTCTCGAATGGCACATGGGAAAAAGGAACAACTAAATCTTTCCGTTCAAGCTCTGATTGCTCTTATTCTATTATAATGATCATTTCTCCCTACATAGGTGGGTGTCAACAAAATATTTACGTATTCGGAAGAGAAAGTTGGTGATTGAAATTTCGTAAATAGATCTCGCCGCAAAGAAGACCGCCTTTGTTTCAGTGACCGCGACCCCAACTTGCGTATCATATCAGTTACATTCGCACCCCTATTACCTGATAACACAAAACGAGCTGCCCTTCTTTGCTTTTTTTCGATGTCCTCCGTCAATCCTGTGTGGTAAGGATTCCACACTGTGCAGCAATATTCCAGCAGAGGACAGACAAGCGTAATGTAGGCTGTCTCTTTAGTGGGTTTGTCACATCTTCTAAGTGTTCTACCAACAGAGCGCAGTCTTTGTTTTGCCTTCCCCACAATTTTATGTATGTGGTCTTTCCAATTTAAGTTGCTTGTAATTACAATTTTGAACATGGCCGATAATGCAGCAGCCGTAGACGAAATTTATAATATTACTTGAAAATACAGCTCCTCGGTTGCACAGGTAAAAAATTTTCAACTTTACCTAAGTTCCGAACTGCTCTAAGGCAGCCTTCATCAGTGTGATGCTGCTTACAGTGCCGGCTGCACACGCGACCCTTAGCGGCGCGTCTTAATCAAGTTGTGCATTCCTAGCAAAATTTTATAATGTACAAATATATTTTTATCTTTAACGTGAGCACTGTTGCTCTAAACCATTTCATAACTATTTACTCTATGTAATGTAAAAATTTTTTTTACTTCTGATGAAGGCTGCCTTAGAGCAGTTGAAACCTAGGTAAAGTTGAAAATTTTTTACCTGTGCAACCGAAGAGCTGTATTTTCAAGTAATATTATAAAATTGCTCGTAATTGTAATTCCTGATTTCTTTTAGTACCCATATGGATGACCTCGCACTTTTCTTTGTTTAGTGTTAATTGCCACTTTTCACACCAAACAGATATTCTCTCTAGATCATTTTGTAATTGGCATTAATCGCCTGATGATTTTACTAGCTGGTAAGTTACAGTATCGTCTGCAAACAATCCAAGGGGCTGCTCAGATTATCACATAGATCATTTATATAAACCAGGAACAGCAGAGGGCCTATGACACTACTTTGCGGAATGCAGATATCGCTTCTGTTCTACTCAATGATTTACCGTTTGTCACTATGAACTGTGACCTCTCTGAGAGGAAATCACGAATCCAGCCACACAACTGAGACGATACTCCATATGCACACAATTTGATTAATACACTCCTGGAAATGGAAAAAAGAACACATTGACACTGGTGTGTCAGACCCACCATACTTGCTCCGGACACTGCGAGAGGGCTGTACAAGCAATGATCACACGCACGGCACAGCGGACACACCAGGAACTGCGGTGTTGGCCGTCGAATGGCGCTAGCTGCGCAGCATTTGTGCACCGCCGCCGTCAGTGTCAGCCAGTTTGCCGTGGCATACGGAGCTCCATCGCAGTCTTTAACACTGGTAGCATGCCGCGACAGCGTGGACGTGAACCGTATGTGCAGTTGCCGGACTTTGAGCGAGGGCGTATAGTGGGCATGCGGGAGGCCGGGTGGACGTACCGCCGAATTGCTCAACACGTGGGGCATGAGGTCTCCACAGTACATCGATGTTGTCGGCAGAAGGTGCACGTGCCCGTCGACCTGGGACCGGACCGCAGCGACGCACGGATGCACGCCAAGACCGTAGGATCCTACGCAGTGCCGTAGGGGACCGCACCGCCACTTCCCAGCAAATTAGGGACACTGTTGCTCCTGGGGTATCGGCGAGGACCATTCGCAACCGTCTCCATGAAGCTGGGCTACGGTCCCGCACACCGTTAGGCTGTCTTCCGCTCACGCCCCAACATCGTGCAGCCCGCCTCCAGTGGTGTCGCGACAGGTGTGAATGGAGGGACGAATGGAGACGTGTCGTCTTCAGCGATGAGAGTCGCTTCTGCCTTGGTGCCAATGATGGTCGTATGCGTGTTTGGCGCCGTGCAGGTGAGTGCCACAATCAGGACTGCATACGACCGAGGCACACAGGGCCAACACCCGGCATCATGGTGTGGGGAGCGATCTCCTACACTGGCCGTACACCACTGGTGATCGTCGAGGGGACACTGAATAGTGCACGGTACATCCAAGCCGTCATCGAACCCATCGTTCTACCATTCCTAGACCGGCAAGGGAACTTGCTGTTCCAACAGGACAATGCACGTCCGCATGTATCCCATGCCACCCAACGTGCTCTAGAAGGTGTAAGTCAACTACCCTGGCCAGCAAGATCTCCGGATCTGTCCCCCATTGAGCATGTTTGGGACTGGATGAAGCGTCGTCTCACGCGGTCTGCACGTCCAGCACGAACGCTGGTCCTACTGAGGCGCCAGGTGGAAATGGCATGGCAAGCCGTTCCACAGGACTACATCCAGCATCTCTACGATCGTCTCCATGGGAGAATAGCAGCCTGCATTGCTGCGAAAGGTGGATATACACTGTACTAGTGCCGACATTGTGCATGCTCTGTTGCCTGTGTCTATGTGCCTGTGGTTCTGTCAGTGTGATCATGTGATGTATCTGACCCCAGGAATGTGTCAATAAAGTTTCCCCTTCCAGGGACAATGAATTCACGGTGTTCGTATTTCAATTTCCAGGAGTGTAGTCGCTTGTGAGGAACGGTATCAGAAGCCTTCTGGAAATCTAGGAATATGGAATCGATCTGAGCTCCCTTGTTGACAGCACTCATTATTTCATGGTAATAAAGGGCTGTGTTGGTTAATAAGTCATTTTCTTCAAGGTGATTCATAATGTTAGAGTATAGTACATGCTCCAAAATCCTACTGCAAATTGAGGTCATTGATATGGGTCTGTAATTCAATGGGTTACTCCTATTTACTTTCTTGAATATTGGTGTGAACCGTGCTACTTTCCAGTCTTTAGGAACAGAGCTTTCGCCAAGTGAGCTGTTGTATATAATTGCTAAGAAAGGTGCTATTGTGTCTGAATACTCTGAGAGGAACCGGATTGGTATACCATCTGGACCGGAAGACTTGCCTTTCTTAAGTGATTTCAGTTGTTTCGCAACACCTAAAATATCTACTTTTATGTCACTCATGCTAACAGCTGTTCTGGTTTCAAATTCTGGAATATTTACTTCGTCTTCTTTCGTGAAGGAATTACGGAAAACTGTATTTAGTAACTCCGCTTTAGTGGCACCATCATCGGTAACATTACCATCGCTATCACGCAGTGAAGGTATTGACTGTTTCTTGCCACTGGTGTACTTTACGTATGACCAGAATCTCTTTGGGTTTTCTACCATAATTTGAGACAATATTTCATTGTGGAAACTATTAAAAGCATCTCGCATTGACGTCAACACTAAATTTCGAGCCTGCGTGAAACTTAGCCAGTCTTGGGGATTTTGCATTCTTGTGAATTTGGCATGCTTTTTTCGTTGCTTCTGCAACAGTGTTCTGACGTGTTTTGTGTACCATGGTGTATCAGTTCCGTCTCTTATTAACTTACGCGGTATGAATCTATCTATTGCTGTTGATACTGTATCTTTGAATTTGAGCCATATCTGGTCTACACTTACATAATTAGCTTGGAAGGAATGGATACTCACTCATAGGAAGGCATCAAGAAGAATTTTTATCTGCTGTTTTAAATAAATATATTTTGTGTTTATTTTTAGTGGTTTTGGTTGATATGGTTTTGATATGGTTTTGAGCCTCTCTACAATGACCTTGTGTTCACTAATCCGTCATGACACACTCTATTAGATCGGGATTATTTGTGGGTTAGAGGTCAAGTGTGTTTTCGCAACCATTTACAATTTGTTTGGGCTCATGAACTAATTGTTCAAAGTAATTCTCAGAGAAAGCATAAAGTACAATTTCAGAACATGTTTTCTGTCTTCCACTGGCTTTGAACGTGTATTTTTGCCAACAAATCGAGGGTAGATTGAAGTCTCCACCAATTATAACTGTATGAGTAGGGTACATATTTGTAATGAGATTCAAGTTTTCTTCGAAGCGTTCAGCTATTATATCATCTGAGTCGGGGGGTCGGTAGAAGGAGCCAATTATTATTTTGGAACAGCTGTTGAGAATAACCTCTACCCATAGTAATTCGCAGGAACTGTCTATTTCAACTTCACTACAAAATAAACTATTACCAACAGACACAAACACACCACCAACTACTTTATTTAATCTATCCTTTCCGAACACGGTTTGCGTCTCTGTAAAAATTTCAGCAGAATTTATCTCTAGCTTTAGCCAGCTTTCTGTTCCTGTAATGACTTCAGCTTCAGGGCTTTCTATCAGCGCTTGAAGTTCTGGTACTTTTCCAACACAGCTACGACAATTTACAACTACAATACCAACTGTTGCTTGGTCGATTCTCGTCGTTTCTTTGGCCTGTACCCTTTGAGACTGGAGCCCTTTTTGATCTTTCACAAGACTGTCTAACCTAAAAAACCGCCCAGTCCACGCCACACAGCCCCTGCTACCCTTGTAGCTGCCTCCTGTGTTTAGTGGACACCTGACCTATTTAGTGGAACCCAAAACCCCAACACCCTATGGTGCAAGTCGAGGAATCTGACGCGTACATGGTCACAGAACTGTCTGAGACTCTGATTCAGACCCTTCTCTCGGCTCTGTACCAAAGGTCCGCAATCGGTCCTGTCGATGATGCGGCAGATGGTGAGCTCTGCCTTCACCTCTTCTAGATTTATTGAGTGCTTTATTTTTATGGCAAATGACACACATTCTCAAGATGTTTTGTAATCGCCTTTGCATGTTGTTGAAGTAGCAGTACTCAGCTAACGTTTTTGCTCATTTAACCACACCTAATGCCTCGCAACTTTAATGAGCGTATAATACTAATTTTGTCCACTGATACATGCCAAATGCATTCCAGTTGAAAGAAGGGCAGCTCATATTGTATTACCGTGCATTTTGTATTGCTGTGAAATAGGGAGAATGTGTCATGAATATGATGATTGACTTGGGGTGGCAGTCTTCAAACCAAAGGCATTTTTCACTGTGTCAAGGTCTTTCACAAAATTTCAACCACCAATTTTCTTCACCGAATGAAGAAGTACTTCTTTGGCGCCAACCTACATAGAGAGAAATGAACATCGTAATAAAATAAATCAGAGCTTTCAGGAAAACATTTAAGTGGTGCAGTGAGCCCTCACCATTTAATTGTGAATTGCAGAGCAGTCACGTAGATGGAGATCCAGTTATAACTGTTGGCATGTCATTGTTAGAATAGGAGATCATGGTTAGTGATTGTAATGTTGACTCCGTTTTTCCATCACTTCTCTGTTGAAACCTCTCTTGTATGCCTTATCAGTGTGGATTCTCTTCTTGCAACTCAGCCATGTGGTGAAACATGTCTAAGAAATATCACTAATAACATTTGGCCTTTGATCAGTGAAACCTCGGCATCCTGGTGAGGTTCAGAATTTAAAAGGCACTTGGTTCTTATCTTCAGGTATCTGTGGTGATAAGGCATCTGCAGTTAAGTTTTACTCTGTGCTGATGTAAAATGGTTTCAGAGTCGTACTCTTGAAGATATAGAGTGCACATCTAGTGAATCCTGGGTGGAGCTGCTTACAATTCAAAAAATAATTTGAAGTCTCATGATTGACGTGATGTATGTACAGATGGTAATGACAGCAGTGGAATGTGCACGAAGTGTCTAATTTAGTCACTGGGTGGCCCAGTTCGTATGTACTTTAGACTCGGGTAGCAGATTATGTCGTACAAAAAGTAAGCTGTCCATTGATTTCTTGAATTTACAGTAGACTGCATCCCAAGCCAATTCCTGAAGCATCTGTCACAAGTCCGAATTCTGTGTTCATACAGGATGGTACATTTTGGGAGTACTCAGCTTCTAAGGGGTCAGTAGGCCCTTACTATAAGTTTTGCGACAGCACAGGTCGACAGGACAAACAATCGATAGTGTGCGTCGGGTTGCGAGAGCGAGAGCGAGTGTTGAGAGAGTGGAGTGTGGTACGCGCTGCGGGCCGAGCCGGGTGGAGGTCTGTTGCTGGAATGCAAGACCGTACCGACAAAGGGAGTGGCCATCGCCGTGGTTTAACCCCTTTGTGTTAGAAATATACGGGAAAGTTAAAAAGTATAATTACTAGTGTGATTCAGTGATATTTTTGTGCCGATATTTGTAATTACGCGTCTACCGTGCCGGCATCATTTGGATTGCAGTGTTGGATACAGTGATTAAAATTTGCGTGTGATGATAATGAATAACAAAGAGGCCTGTGCTAAGATTAGCCGTTATTAACTCTGTAAGACGAAGGCAGTGGCTGTCTCCTTATTTTGGTGTTTTTGTGATGAATATAGGTCGTTGATTGATGAAGCTGTATTGTTGTTCTTCTTGCCACCAGACATTTTATTATTACAGTATTTGAGAAGGACAGAATGGAATGTAACATCTCCGTAGCAGTCCAATCCGATTGCCAGCCCCATTAGGTACACGGTCAAATTAATTATTATCTATTTGGGCTGCTATCAGATCCCGATCGAGCGGGATAAGTCAGTAGATTAAAAGGGAGTGTTACAAGCTCCCTCTCGATGTCTTCAACATCTTATTAGCATTTGTCTTAACATTTGCATACAGTACACTTCTTAGTAAACATTCCAAGTGCTTCATTTTTTAGTAACTGGGTTTCCATGTTCCGTTGATAAGTTAGAGACTCCGAATCAGTTGCTTTTTGTTATGTACTCTTGGAAAATTTCTAATGGCACTGACGTTCTCTGAATCAGGCACAATCCTCCCACTGATACTACATGTTCTAAATACAGTAAATTCCCATTTATCTGAAATCCGCTTTATCTGAACAGATTTTCCTGATTTTCGCAGCTCACATTGGCGATGTTTGACGCATCGTGCAGCTACGCTTCTGGCTAGCTAGACTGACATTTTACAGTTTTCAATTAGTTTGCACTTGGAGCCATGCATTCGCTGGTCTCTCTGCTAATGAGTGCACTGGCGCTCAGTTCGTGTGTGTGTTGGTTGAAGTTTTGGCGTATTTCTTGTTCGTACAGCATGGTTTCATGCCATTGCCATTTATTAGAACTCCTTGGAAGTACAGTATGTACAGTATTGCTCTATGCAGCACGATATAGCCCTGTCGAAACCGACAATGAGAGTGCGGCGCCAAAAACTTTCCGCCTGTTGTCGGTACACCAAATGAAGCCGAGCATTTAGCAGTTTATCAGTGAACATAAAACGCAATGTTATTTTGCTGTGTGGACTTTGGTAGTACAGGGGAGAGGGGATAGATGTATCAAATGTTCTCATTCGATGGCTGCCACAGTCTGGTTTCAAAAGTCAAAAGCTTTGTCTAGAATGCCTCATGTGGTCTCAAGTCATGCGTCTGTCTGTTTTCCATTTAACTTTGTGTGCTTGCACTACGTGCTTTAAAATGTCCAGAGAAAAAAGTGGCCAAAAACCAAGAAAGAATCAGTCAAGTGTCGGTAAGAAAATGCTGAATGTGACTATGGGCGCGAAACAAAAAAAGAATGTAATCTAATTGGAACAAAAGCTTCGCACTTTGCAGAGAATTGATGCTAGTGAGCCACCCGCAAAAGTTGCTGCGGATTTGAATGTTGGTAGGAATACGTTTACTGATTGGAAGACAGCTCGATCAGAAATTGAAAAATTTTGTTCCATCCAAGTGTCAGGTAGTGCAGTGAAATCTTGAAAAACAATGAGAAAATGTGCACATCCTCTGTTAGAAGAGGCCTTATTTTTGTGGCATGAACAAATAAGAACCAAAAGTGTGCCAATTTCAGGTCCTTTACTTCATCGAAAAGTGATGACTTTTTATGAGTTGATTGAAGGAAAGGAGCAAGAATTCCTTGGAAGTGATTGCTGGCTGGAATGGTCCAAGAAGCGGCATTACATTCATGAAATTACTATCACCGGCGAAACATTATCCGGGGATGTAGCCGCAATTGCTGATTTTAAGAAGAAACTGCACACAATCATTGACGGAGGAGGCTATACTGGCAATCAGCTTAACAACTGTGACGAAACAGGGTTGAATTACAAAATGTTGCCAAAAGAAATCCTTGCCTCTAAACAAGTAAAAAACGGCATCAGGTTATAAAAAAAGTAAAAAAGGAATTACTGTCCCCACATGCAGTAATGCCACTGGCAATCATAAACTGCGGCTTACTTTCATTGGCAAATCCAAAAAACCAAGAGCATTTAGATGGCAACGGCTGATAAACCTTTGCCATTGTGGTACACGGATCAGTCTAAGGCATGGATGAATGGTGTCATTTTCAAAGAGTGGTTCCAGGCAGACTTTGTTTCAGCTGTAGAAAAATACGTGGAGGAAAATGGACTTCCTCGAAAAGTGCTACTTCTTGTGGACAACACTCCTTCTTACCCAGATGATCTACAAGATGGGGGATATCAGAGTTGTGTTTCTCCCACCAAATGTCACATCTGTCAACTGTTGGACCAAGGTGTACTCGAGACGATGAAAAAACATTACAGATGCGAGCTGCTGGAATACTTAATTGGTGCGATTGATGCTGAAGAAGATTTTGTGAGAGCTCATAAAAAATTAAGGTTTTAAGTGTCATTCATTGGAATCTAATTCCTCCAATTTCTTTCGTTAGGTCTTGGAAAAAGAAACTCTTAGATCATACGGCAACTCTGGTGAATTTACTGGAGAAGCTACCAGGTTGTGAAGACACAAACCTCAAAGACGTTGAAGAGTGGATGGAAAATGACTTTTTTGATTTGACTGAGGAAGAAATCATCCAAATTGTGACCAATCAGAAAGTGTCAGAAGAATATGTCTCTGATGACGAAGCAGAGAAAAAGATTCCTCACACAATTGGTTACGAAGTGATCCAAACCGCCCTGGAGTACATCATCTAACAGGAGGAGGCGACTTATCCTGAAATCGTTTGTTTCCAATGTTGGAGATATATTGCCACAAAAAAAGTTTCTCAAGCCAGAAAACAAGAAAACCATTACAGTCTTTTTTTCCAAAAAAAAAAAAAAATTTAATGAAGTGTTCTAGAACTCCAATGTCCACAAGTTAAAAGGTTTATTTTATTTTATTTATTCTCTCTCTCTCTCTCTCTCTCTCTCTCTCTCTCTCTCTCTCTCTCTCTCTTTCACAATTTTGTACAGTACTTTATTTTTTGTTCAAAAGAGTAGGTAATAAAATAAAAACTCCCGTTTTTTCCTGCTGCCAAATAAGACTTATTTTTTTCTGTAAGAATGCAAAAGAAATGAACTTTGTTATTCAGCATTTAATAACTTTGAGTTTTCAATCATACTTTGGCACCTTTTTAACATGTCATCACAATTTTTTTCAGTCAAAAACAGGCTTATTCACAACCATATCCATAACATTCTACGTACCATACGCACGTTTTACGATCATATTTTGCAGTATTGATGCAATTCAGGGTGTTTCACTTGTGAAAACAGGGGGACTTGGTTTATCTGAAATTTTCGTTATCGGAACGAGCTGCCGTCCTAATCATTTCGGATAAACGGGAGTTTACTGTTTGCCACATTATTCTATTTGCTCTCTTAATTAGTTCAAATTGTTCTTCCCAAGTCTCCATTGCAATCAACGGATCATCCATGTAAATGTTAACTTTCTTCAGTAGGTCATCTAAAACACATGCTAGTGTAGCAATGAAGATTCCACCAGGAAAATTCGAGTCAATGGTAGTACTTGAAATTGATAACTGTGCCCTCCTGCGATGCCGGGGACTAGAATAGTCCCACGGCCCTTCCTTGCCTGTCATAAGAGACGACTAATGGGAGTCTTTTATTGAGTCAAGTTTTTTACCTTGATCTTATGACTATTTTCGGACTTTTGAAGGTTTTTGCTCCATTCACTTTTTTCTTTTTATCGCTTTTTCCCCTCACATTTTTTTAGGTTTTTAAATTCTGGTCCTTTTTTTGGGTTTGACCTCCACATTCCCAATTTTACCGAAGTGCGGGCCATTTGGGGAAGGACACCTTTCTGTGGTGCACTACGTCTACACTGAGCACTTTTTCCTTTTGCACCTACCAGTCAAGTGGATCTACCTCTGCACCCAAAATCCAGCATGGCAGCCAGTCCATTGTGGTGGGATTGTCATGTACCCTGACAACACAGGGATCGAACTGTGACGCCTGAGCTGTGACCTCTCTGTGGCAGCCAAGGAGTGGGTGCCTGTCCACTTTGGGTTACCAGGACTCTGGGCAACGGCTACTATGCTAGAAGCCTTTGCCTTGTCAGGTGGCACTCACGGGGAGAGCCTTTGATCGGACTGAGTGGCATTGTTGTGGATTATCCGCAATGAAACAAATTGAACTTAATGGTGGCAGTGCCACAGTTAGGAACAGTGCTTTTAATGCAGAAGTTTAAATCGTACAGCATTTCTGTCCATGACCGTGCCCCAAGTAAAGAGCCAGACAAGGAGAAGTGGAAAGGGAAAGTTTGCCGAGTTCTTGGTTTATTCCCACACTGTCAGCAGCTCTTTTGCTTCAGCGAAGCCAATGTTTTTAATTGAAAAATTGAAGATTAGTTTAGGGAGGTTGCGGGAATAGAGAAGATGAGAAATGGATGTTTGCTGATCAAACATCGCACGCCATCCAGTCACAGGCACTTCAGGCCTGTGTCAAGTTAGGTGATATACCAGTCACCATTTCTCCTCGTAACAAGTTCCATAGAATTCAAGGTGTTGTCTTCCATTGGGACCTAACACATCAAACTGATAAAGAGCTGCATATTAATCTGGTGTGGCGTGGAGTCCATTTTATTGGCCACATCCAGAAGGGACCAAAGGATAATAGAATTATTACCTTCCTCCTCCAATGAAATGTTTTAGGTGTCAAAGGTTCGGATAAATGTCTACCCGCTGTTCTAATGAGGCTATCTGTAGGGCATGTGGATGGGCATCCCATGAGGGCAGTCCTTGTGACCCACTCCCTCAATGTGTCAACTGTCCGGAACTGAACTTTCCTCATTCACAGCAATGCTCAGTGTTCAAGAGGGAATAGAAAACTCAAGGATATAAAATGCTTGACCAACTGCCTCACCGAGATGCAAGGAAAAAGTTTGAAAGATTTCATCTGATTAATAAGGTCTCCAATTTTGCGACTGTCATGACACAATCCACTCCTCACACAATGAAAATGTCTTGCATGACACCTCCAGGCTGTGGTCTTATTCCAGGGCCTGCTTTCAGTTGGGGCAAGAAGCATCAACTCCTTCATCCCCTACATCTATAGCAGCGGTGGTTCCCACACCTTTGGTGTAGCCAGAGATGACTAGTCATCCTCTGGCATCAGGGATGAGGACTCCTCTCGAGCTGCCTCACTCTCAAGACAAGGACCAGCAGCCACAGGTCTGGGCTGAGGAAAAGTACATTCCTCTTCAATCCCAGAAGATAAAATGGGGAAATCTTCACAGACATCTAAGTCTCTGAAGGATAAGGAGGATAAGCAGAAAAGTAAACTACTTTCTGGGGCTTCAATATTTTGCTCCCCAGCGCTGCTGCAGTTGAGCCTATGCACAAGAATGATGGATCATGCAGCTAGGTGGGCCAC
This sequence comes from Schistocerca americana, assembly GCF_021461395.2. NCBI lineage: Eukaryota > Metazoa > Arthropoda > Insecta > Orthoptera > Acrididae > Schistocerca > Schistocerca americana. The sequence goes on along the minus strand of NC_060119.1, from coordinate 954,953,195 downwards.
AGCCTGGTAGCAAAGTAATCACACCCATATTTTCCATTCGCCACTTTCTCAGACCTGACACCAGTGCTCCTTCCATTTGACTGAACTCCATCATCTAATTGCTACTTATTTCTGTAATTGGCACAGCGCTTCAGGACACATGGTTTACAGCAAAATATCTCCCTGCTCTGAAAAACTATCACCCGTACTGTACCAATTGCGTTAATATCGAGAGGGCATCTGTTGGGATCCATACCTTCATATGCTAAGATATTTTCACTGAGCAGGTGCCCCTTACCTCTGCACTAGAAGCTGTGGATGTTAGTGTCTGTCAGTTCGGATGACATTATGTAATGTTTATCTACCCCCAGACAGATCTGTATATTATCACAAGCTGTTGAGAGTAGTAGCACAGCTCCCTGTCGTATTCCTCTTTATGGGGGCTTTAATGCCCATAATCCTTTGTGGGGCAGCAACATTACATCTCACAGAGGCTGAGTACTAGAACATCTCCTTTCAGAATTGAATGTCTGCCTACTCTCAACACTGGAGCTGCAACCCGTTTCAGTGTGGCCCACAAAATGTTTTCAGCTGTTGATCTCACAGTTTCCAGCACAATCATCTTACCTCCATTTCAGTGGTGCATCCATGGCAATCTTTGTGACAGCAACCATTTTCCTCTCATTCTCTCCCTCTCCACTCACAGACATCTAGAACATGCTCCATGTTGGTTGCTGTGGAAAACTGATTGGCAGTCTTTCTCCTCTGCAGCCAGTTTTGGAGCTGGTTGTGTGATGGATATTGACAGATTGGTACAGGATATTATTGATATTATTACTCACACTGCAGCAGCTTCGATACCCTACTCCTCCGGCTCATCCTGATGACTGCCAGTACCAAAGTGATCTGAAGACATAACCACACCAATCAGGGAGTGCTGCAGGGTGCTTCAGCGGCACAAGTGCTATCCTTCTATGGGTAATTTAATAGCATTCAATACTCTCTGCGAAACCATGATTTTTAATAAAGAAAAGGAAGCAGGAGTGATGGGAGCAGTGTCTCAACTATGTGATCCCACACCTGTCTCTACTATGTGATCCCACACCCAATTGTCCCAAGTATGGACTAACTCAGTCGCATTGAGGCCATTCATCACCCATGATGCTTCCTGGCATCCTTGTCAATGGTAATATGTGCACTGATCCCGTAGTACTTGCCGAATGTTTTGCGGCACACTTCGCTGAAGTGTCCGCTTGCAGAAATTACCATCCTCATTTCCTGGCCTGGAAACACCTAACTGAGCACTGCCCGCTATCTTTCCATGCACACAGCTCTCTATCATACAGTAGCCCTTTTAGTGAATGGGAGCTTAACTGTGCTTTCACAGAGTGTCGCAATACAGCCCTTGGACCCTACAAAATCCACAACCAAATGCTCAAACATCTCTGAGCCAACAGAATGACACGTCTCCACTGGCGTTTTAATTGCATTTTATGGGAGGGAGTATTTCCCTCTCAATAGCGGGAAGGTATTATTATTCCTGTCCTGAAACCGGGAAAGGACCCACATATTTTAGCCAATTACCAGCCAACCTCTCTAAAAAAAAGGTCAGTGTAAGCTATTAGAATGAATGGTCGACTGCTGTCTTTGTTGGTGCCTTGAAGCCGGAGGGCATATATCACGATTCCAAAGTAGCTTTCTGGCCTGCCACAGATCATCAGATTCGTTGGGAATCCTCAGTGCTCAATGCTTTTGCACATCGCCAACATCTGCTTTCTGTGTCCTTTAACCTACAGAAGGCATACGATACCACCTGGCGACATCACATCCTCTCTACACTGCATGAGTGTGGTTCCCCTGGGCAGGTTACCCATTTTTATCCAGAATTTCTTATCTCCAGTTTTTTCGGGTCTGGACAGGTTCGACTCTCAGCATCCACTATGAGCAGGAAACTGGAGTCCTCTAGAGATCGGTTCTGTGCGTAACACTGTTTGCGATCAATGGTATCGTAAATGCAGTGGCCCCGAAGTCTGTCATTCACTGTATGTGGATGACCTTTGCCTGTACTATGCCTCTGCAACACTGTGTACTGCTTCAGGGAGCTGTCTGGAGACTCCTTGATTGGGCCATGAAACGCAGCTGTCAATTTTTCCCTACAAAATCATGAGTTATGCATTTTTGTCGACTCTGGACTGTGCACCCACACCCAGAAATTTATCTTGGTGACCATTACTGGAAGTTGTTGACACTGTCCAATTCTTAGGTAGTCTATTTGACCACAAGCTAAAAATGCTGCTGCACGTCTGATGGTTCAAGGCAACTTGTGTGAAGAAACTGAATGCTGTCCATTTTCTTAGTCACTCCTCGTGGGATGTGAACCGCACAGTTCTGAGATTTTACAGAGGGCTGACTTTATCCTACTTGGACTAAGGATGTGTTGCCTATGGGTCTGCAGCACCATCCGTAATGAGTTTGCTGGACCCTGTTCACCACACTAGCTTGCGGTTGGCAACGGGGACTTTCTGTATGAGCCCTGTCGACAGCCTTCTGGTGAAAGCCAGTGTCCCACTGCTGCTAGTTTGACGATAGCAGCTTCTGGCAAGTTATGCACCCCAGTCTGTTGGATGCCTACCCACCCATGTCACTCGACACTGTTCCACAACCAGCACTTTAGACTGTTTGTAAGTCACCCAAAAATGGGAAGACAAGCTGGGATCTGACTCAATTTTCATTTGAAGGACTTCCAACAGCCTCTGTTAGTCTGTGTTCATACAGCTTCCTCTCGATATCCTATATGGGCTGGACCATGTCCTGTGATATGGATGGACCTCTTTGTGACCCCAAGAAGGATGCTGACCCTACATTTCTCCGACACGTGTTTCTTTCAGTCCTTCACGATTATTCTAATTCTGTATGCATGGATCGGAAGTCAACAACAGGGTCAATTATGCTTTTGCACATGCAAGAGGACATGAGAAGCACTCTCTGCCAAGTGCTTGCAGAGTTGGTTGCCATCTCTCAGGCTTTGTGGTATGTCAGATCCCAGGCCAAGACTAACTTTGATCCCTAATGATTCCATCAGTTGCTTAAAAGGCATAACCCTGTGCTACCTAAAAATCTTTTGGTTGCAAACATCCAGGACCTACTGGCTGACCTCTACAGCTCTTGAAAGATGGTGAGCTTCGTCTGGACACCAAGCCACATAGACATTCCAAGAAATTTAGTGCTTGGGGAAGTGGAATGGCAGGCTACTATAGCCCAAAACAAGTTGAGATCGATTAATGGGTTCACAAAGGTGTGGCATACATCTTTCCAGTTCTCTCAGAAAGATGTCATTGCTGACTACACATTGGTCACATGAGACTCACCCATGAGTTCCTTCTGTGTCAGGTGGATACTCCTCCATGCAGATGTGGTTGTCTACTGATGATTGTGCATGTTCTTATTAAGTGCTCCCTGCTGACCGATCTGCGGCGTGCTCTCAGCTTGCCTGCCTCACTATCTTAGGTGCTCGCTGATGATGTGGGGGCGAGAGCATTTCCCTCTGGCGGGTACCCACGAAGCAACCACAGATTTCTTTCTTCCGCTGTCACCTTGTTGTGCTTTTAGCCCCCTTTGTATGATATACTGCGTGGTTTCTCTCTTACTTATTGTGGTACAACTACTCTTACACCCTTTTAAACTCCTTGACTTGATTATATAGTTTGAGCAGCCTAGTCTCCATTGTTTTCACATTTTACCTTTTGACATGTTTCTCTCACCATCAGGAGGCACCGATGACCCCGTTGTTTAGTCCTTTAAACACATAATCACCATCATTGATTACTCTGATCTGCAAATCTTAACACAATGAATATCCATGAATCCTTCTCTAAATCAATTTGCCAGTATGACAACATATATCAATACTTGTAAAGTAATGAATTCCATAAAATTTTTGTATTTGGTCTTCTAAGTTATCGGGTCTAGTTTGTATTAGGATCGAAATTTTACTAAGTGCTCTAGCATATAACGCAAGTCTGACAATGTTTGAAGAGTTATTCGCTACCAACACCAGATTTTATGTGGGCTTCTATTTTCAGCAATAACAGTCCTTTCCAACATCTGGTATATCTGGCAGTTGGTCTGATATAGGTTATCAGGTAAGTTTGCATCTGAAAATGTTTGTTTGGTGTAACTTTGAGTTTACACACACAGCCTTGTATGGCACCTGTTTTATCCTGAAACACATCTGCATTCTGCGAGATATGGTTTTAAGCTCTTCTTTGTTTACTTTGTGTATATTCACGCATCTTGTTGTCAAGTGCTTTCGTGCCATCTGCACTCAATTCTAATTTCCGTACAAATTGACGTGATGATATATCATTAGTGCCTGCCAGTCTCACATCCACAGATTCGTATCCTCTTTTCCCTCTATTTGCATTAGTGATTTACCTTCAGCAAAATTAGTTCTTCCTCTGTCATGAACAGTCAACCACTAGATCCTCAACTACTGAAAGTATGTATTCCAGGACCTTGCCACAAGTTTCCAATCACAACTTGTGCATGAATCTTGACGCGACCTGTGTGGTTACCTACTGCATCCTAGATCTTGATGTTGCTCTTGGTAGTGTCAGAATTTCTTTGTTCTTCTTCCACTGATTATACCTTTTATAGAAAACTAGACTCATCTCTGGTCCACCATCTACCACTGCTTCTACATTTTCTCCATTGCACTTGATGGCAGTTTGTCTCAAATGCTGTTCCTTAGTTGGTTCCTGAAACGAAGTTTCTCTTATTAGTTTGCTGTTCTGGTGCCTAATAACCTGGATCTTCCTCTCGTTGACACAATTCCGTATGGCCACACCAGCAGAACTTGTGTGTCTAGCTGTTGTGTTTGCCAGTCTTATCGTAATTCAGTTGGTTTCCTGTGTCAGTTTGCTAGTTGTTATGGTTCAGTTTGAATCTGCCGTTCCTCTTGATTTATTCCTGTCCAGTTTTTTTATATCATACCCTCCTCTGGTTGTCTATGTATCTATGGTTCCAAAGTCTTCTTTAGTTAGTTGTGCGTTCACTTTCTGTTTCCTATATGGCATGTGTAACATTCCATTGTGCACTACGAACACCAAATCATTCCGTACTCTTGCGCGACATTTCACATCTCCCAGTTGATGTCAACAAATCTTTTTCTTAGATCTGTCCTTGAAAATACGCTTGCTGTTTGTTCCCATAAAAAGTGCATTGATTATCTTTTAAAGTGTCCAGAGAGTCTACAGACAAGAGGACTGTTTCGATATCATTGTCTTTTACTGTTAATAGCTTCATCCTGGTCAGTGAACAGCCATTTTTCAAATTTTTCATGATATCGGTCTGCGGAGTCTGCTGTTCCCAATATTCAGCCTTGTTCAAAAAATTTTATAATAGTGCCGGAGACTGGCCTGGCATACATTAAATAGTTCTGAATTCAGTACTTCTTTCATAAATTTTCCCCCTATTTCCAAGGATCCTATTTCTGTAAAAAAGGTTTCTCAGACTGGTTGTTTCTATTGTAACCATCTGCAGCTTAGCCCACAGTGTAGCATCTCCCTGCCTAAAACCTTTTATAAATTTAATTTTTGTGGCTATAAATCCAGCTCTGGGGAAGCATTCCATGAAAAGCTTTTGTGAACGTGGCTGGATGTAAACCTTTCCTTCCCAGTGCGAATGTCACGAATTGGCAGTGCTTCAGCATGCTATTGTAGTGGGGTACTAGGATGGTGCTTGTAGTTAGGTACTCCACTACAGGTTGTGGTGCCATTAGGTAGATTAGCCAGGTGGCGGGTTTCTGGAGCCAAGTGGGTGTCTGCTGCTGAATCGTAGAGGCAGTGAGTGTACAGTATGATACTTATTTAGTGTGTGAGCTACAGTGAATGTATTATCATCTTGAGGCGGTCATTGGCCAAGGTTAGACACCAGCTCTGGGTTGTGGAAAACATGCCGAACTCAGCATGTGGCTGTCACTGGCATGGGCAACCTGCAGACTGCAGCGTGGTAAGATCTCGTCATTGGCACTTCAGCAGGTGGAGGTATTCAAATGGAGGCAGCATTCAGCTATGACAGGCACTATTGAAATCAGTCACGTCAGATAGTTTAGAGGCGGCGTCCAGTGCAGAACCACTGGAGCGTACCAGTTTGAATCAATGTGGTAGGCGGTGATCACAACTAGCAGAAACAAATTCACAGTAGTAGTGTGCCCACACAAGGCAAGCCAGCAGCAGCACAGTGTGCCTGCACAGAGCAGGCAGCGACTTGGCAGCTGGTCAGACTGTGGACTTCAGAATAGGCTTCCTGGTGTTGGCAGCAGTCGGCCAGGAGCTGGACCCCCCCCCCCCCCCCCCCCTGCTCGATCACACACACACACACACACACACACACACACACACACCTGGAAGGGGCCAGTTAGACTCTATGCAACATCAGGCCTAGGCACATTGTGTAGTTCTGCAGCTAGAGTGGAAGCAAAGTGACTGATCTCAGGATGGTGACCAGCATAGAGTACTTCGCATAGCTGGTGGCAGGTGGTGACCACTACTGCTTAGTTAAATGTGGCAGTATTTATGTAGGCTTGAGCCACCAGTGTTTTGCCAGGTCAGCACCCCATGTCACATAGGACATGGAGGTGTGTGGTGGTGGCCCATGACGTGTGGTAATGCTGGTCGGTGTTACTACGGCATGTTTTCTGTACTTCTGCTGGGTTAATGATGCAACCCCTGATGGAGGCGGTGAGATTCAGAAGTATAGTAACTGTGAACTGTGTAGCCTAGGTAGTGGTGCCTGCTGCATCAGCCCTGCCTGCCATAGCTTCTTGCAAAAGAACACCTCAGTGGTCTCCTTGTGCGCTTCTTCCCTGATATTTCTTGCATCAAACAATGGAGATGTTTTTCAGTAACTCAGTCATGCACAATAAAGGAACCCATGCCACAACATGCCTCCCGTCTATGGAAGATGCAGCCCAGTGAATCACAGCTTGCTAATGGTTCTGGAAAAGACTTGTTACACAATTCACATTATGATGTATTTGTACATTCCTGTCAAGTTTTCCTTTTACCAGGAGTCAACAAGGAGGTGGCTTCCCTGCACTCCCTCTGCAGCTGGAAGGGACCAGTTAGATTCTATGCAACATCAGGCCTAAGCACATCCTGTAGTTCTGCAGCTAGAGTGCCAGGTTGAACTACAATGTTAATGGAGGAAAATTTGATAAATTTTTGTTTTATCCATCTCATTCGCATGAATACACAATTTATTGCTCCAGTTGTTACCGGTTTCAGGCTGTCTCACCCATTCTCAAACAATACACGCTGTTATTAACCATGACTAGTTATACAAGATGCTGCCAAAGGTATGAACACCTTTTTACAGGTACGTCGAACTGTGAACAACAATTACTCTACTGTTACACCCACCCCCCCTCCCCCGCCCCAAGGGGCACCACATCTCTTTTGTGAGTACATTTGTGGAACGCACAGGGCTCCAAGCTATTGTAGCCTCTCTTCTCTCTCAGGGTGCATTTGCTTCCCCATATCTACTGTTTCTCATCCTAGGTTGGGCCTCTACTGCCTCCTCCCTCCTATTTCTCCCTTTTTGTTTTCTTGTATGTCGACCCGCCTATTCCCTCGGTTATGCTATTCTTTTTTGATCTTGTGTCGTGTTGCCACTCTCCCTTTCTTTTCTTTGATCCACCTTGGGGTTTGATCTCCCTTTCTAAATTCTGTTTCCATAGTGTGAGCCATTTGGGGAAGAACTCCTTCCCTATCATCTATGGTGTGGGTTCATCCCCTCCTCTCCCCTCCTTCCTTCCACCCTCCCCCTTCCTTCCCACCGTTAGCCCTCTCCCCCCCCCCCCCCCTCCTTCCTGCTAGGTCACCAGCACCTGTAGTCAGTCCATGTGGTGGGACTGATATGCATCCCATCTAGCTGAGCCCTCTGATAATGTAGGGATCACACGGGTGGTACATGAGCTGTCACTGCCTCATGTATGCCTAGGAATTATTGCTCGTCTTTTTGGGGCTTCAGAACTCCATGCAACAACCACAGAGGCAGGTGGCCCTTGTTATGGGTGCTACCAGGACAGATGATCTGCACACAAAGTGTGCTAAGCTCCATACCTCTGGCCACTCTTCTGTAGCTGTTTCTTCAGACAAGAATGGTCCTCTTTCTCTGCTCCTACTTTTTCTTCCTCTGCCCTCCCATCGCTGGCCACCCACTGGGAGGAGGGCCAGGCTCACCACTTTGGGTCGAAACCCTTTGCCTGTTGTTTGTTTGTTCCAGAACAAAAGGAGAGACTTCTGCCACTACCAAACCTACCCCTTCCCCACTCTCTCTCTCTCTCTCTCTCTCTCTCTCTCTCTCTCTCTCTCTCTCTCTCTCCCTCCCCCCTCCCTCTCCCTCTCTCCCCTCCTCCCCCTGCCCCTCCTTTTTTTGTGAATGTGTTGAAGATAAGTTTGATGAAGTTGAATTACTTAGTAAGATGCAGACTGTTTCTCTACTGATTAAAACCTCTTCTTCCAGTCAGCCAGCTTCCCTTTGTATTTACAAGGCTTAGGAGACAGCCCTTAAATGTGACCCAGGGCATTACTTTCCACAGGGATGTCATCCTTCAATCTGACGAGGAACTCAGGACGAATTTGGAAGCATGCGGCGTTCATTTTGTCCAGAGAGTCCAGAGAGGTCCTGAAGAAAATCACATTGATAATTAATTTCGAGAGATCTTCTTCGGTGGTATTTATCATTTATTCAAACCCCGAGGCCCACCCAATATCCCAGGTAGTGTTGTCACCTTCCTCTCAATCAGGGTCCAATCTTACATTCATACCACTCCATTCTTACAGGTGATGGGCACTGATTCGGTACAACGACTGCTTCTGTCCTATTTGACATTCATGTGGCCTCTTGTACTATTCTCATCCAATGGAACTGTGGTGATTACTACTACTGTCACCTTCTGGAATTGCAATCTCTTCTTTCTCTTTACTCTGTAGCTTCTGTTACATTGCAGGAATCTTGTTTTGTGGATACTCATTCGCAAACTCTTTGTGGTTTCCAATCCTTCTGCTGGAACCAGGTTGCCTCATTGCGAGCCCGTGGTGGTGTCTGTACGTTGATCGATACATACATCGTTAGTTCGTGGGTTCCTCTTCGTATTGCTCTGGAAGCAATGGTTGTTCAAATCCATTTAGACTTTGCAGAAATTATATGAAGTCTTTATCTCCCCTTTCCTGACTGACCTCCTATGCTTCCTGCTCTTCTTGTTCTCCTTTGACAGCTCTTTCCCCCTTCCTTCCCCTTGGGGATTTTAACACCAATAACCCTTTATGGGGTGGTACTGTGACCACTGGCCGGGGCAGCATTGTTGAAGACCTGCTGGCAGAGCGTAACGTCTGCCTCCTCAGCTTTGGAGCCCCCACATTAGTGTGGCACATGGCACTTTCTCGGCTATTGATCTATCCGTATGTAGCCCTGGGTTCTTCCCCTCTGTTCAGCAGAGGGTTCATCACGATTTCTGTGACAGTGATCATTTTTCAATTGTCTTACCTTTTTTGCAGCACACTATCCTGGATGCCGTTCCAGAAGGGTCTTTACTAATGCGGATTGGGATGTCTTTTCTCAGCTGCCATCTCAAGTGCTCCACCACACGACAGCATTGATGAGTCCATACAGAGTTTGACTGATGCCATCCTTTTAGCAGCTGCTTTGGTGATTCCTTCTTCCTTGGGTTCTCCCCAGCAGAAGGCTGTCCCTTGGTGGACTCCCGAAATTGCTGTGGCTATTAAAGACTGCTATCGTGCCCTCCAGTACTACAAATGATGTTTATCCCTCAGCCATCTCCTAGCCTTTAAACTGCTTCATGCCTGGGTCTGTTATCTTATTAAATACCAGAAAGGGTTTTGTTGGGAATAATGTCATAGGCTCACATATTCCCTCTTCACAGGTATGGGCAAAGATCAGGTCCATTTTTGGCCACTGTGCTCCTGTAGGTGTCCTGGGAGTTTCCCTGAATGGTGTTATCCTCACTCGCCTGGTCTCCATCATTGAGCATCGTGCTCACCATTTTGCGTGGGCCTCAATATTGATCCACTATCTGCCTGTGTTTATCTTAGGAATGACTCCATTTATCTTTCGTTCCCTGCCACTTGGAGCTTTATAATGTGTGGGAATTCGCCAGCATCCTTGCTCTCTGCCTCAACATGGCCCCTGGACCAGATCTGGTGCACGACCAAATGCTTCAAAACTTACAGTGGCTAGCCAACATCATATATGTGCCTTTTTTAACCATCTCTGGAGTGAGGGGGAATTCATTCCCAGTGGTGAAAAAGTGTCATTATTCCGGTTTTGAAATAAGATAAACATCTCCTCAGATGGACCGCTATCATCTTATCAGTTTACCAATGTCCCCTGCAAGTTTGTTGAATGTATGGTGAGTTGAAGGCTGTCTCGGGATATTTTGGCTTCAACCCAGGGTAGTTTTCACCAGGGCTGCTCTGTTGCACATAATCTTGTTGCAGTCTTCTTCGATCTGCATAAAGCTTATGATACCACATGATGCCACATTAGTGGGGCCGCCGTGACCCACTCTCAGTTTTTAACCAGAACTTTCTTTCATGTCGCTTTGCCAACTAAAGCGGACATGTTGGTCACACCTCTATGCTCTTCAATACTTTAGCAACACCTGCTGGAGTCTGGACCACTCTACTCTGGTATGCCTCTGCACAGCATTGGTCCAGTCTCACCTAGATTATGGGAGTTGCACGGCATCACCTTTGATGTTACAGGTGCTAGACCTGACCTGATACACCTTTGTCAGGCACAACTGGCAACTAGTGTCTTTCAGACTGCATCTGCTCCCTGTTTTCTGAACTCAGCATTTCCTTGTTTTACCTCTTCTCTGCACCTGGTCACTTACACATCCGTGGTGCATCCCTTGTCCACTGCTTTCTCTTGACTTACCAAAAGGTCCAAAAGACTGCTCATCCTGAGGCCCTCTGCTGCCAGTTCTTCTCCATTCTCGGTGCATTTTGGGGTTCGGAAGTAGTCTATTCTGATGGCTCAGTGATTGCTGGTCTCAATGGCTTTGCTGACATTCATTCAGGATATATTGGACTCTGCTCCTTGCCAGATGGTTACAGTGTTTACACTGCAGAATTGGTAACCATCTCTTGTGCCCTTTAGCATATCTGTTCCTGCAACAGTGACTCCTTCCTCATCTGTAGTGACTCTTTGAGCAGTTAACAAGCTCAAGACGACTTTTAGCCCTTGGCATCCCTTGTTCCTGACTATCCAGGATTCCTTTTTTGCTTTTGAACAGTGCCAACATTCCATGGTCTTTGTCTGGACCCTGGGTCGTGTTGGGATCCCAGGGAATGAACCCACTGCCAGGCTGGCCAAATTGGCTACTGGCAAGCCAGCTCTTGAAATTGGTATTCTGGAATTGGATCTTTGATTGGTATTACACCATCAGGTTCTAAGGATTTGGAATATGGAATAGCATACTCTGACTTTGCCGAACAAACTACGGGCTATAAATGAGGCCATGAATTCGTGGATGTTCTTGATGCATGGCTCTCGCAAGGACTGCATCGTCCTTTGCCTGCTCTGCATTGGCCATACTTGGCTGACTCATGGTCGTCTCCTCCATTGCGGGAATAAGCCTCACTGTCATGGTGCCTGTTTCACGTTAGTCCACATTTTGCTGAACTGTCCTAACCTAGCCCCCCTTTGGCGGACTCGTAGTCTTTCTGACTCGCTACCCGTGATGTAACCAACTGATGCCTCAGTGGCTGACACTGTTTTGCACTTTATTTGTGAAGGGGTTTTTACCTCTCAGTCAGAGGGAGACTGCCTCAGCCTTTTTCGTCCCATTGAGTGGTTGCCAGGATGCTCTGTCGCCTCCTCTGCCCCTAACAGGCAATGGCAGTGAGGACTTCATGGTTCGCCCCAGCTCTCACCCTGACAGCTCTTGCTCTTCTTCCCCCTTCTCTTGTGTTCTGCTTGATTTCTTCTTCTTCTTCTCCTCCTTCTTCTTCTTCTCCTCCGCCTTCTCCTCCTCCTTCCCCTACACTTCTCCCACCCTGTCTTTGTTGCTAGTCTCTTCTGGATATTGTTGGGTAAGCGGTGGTTAGGGGGAGGGGGTGTATCCCCCATCGCACTTTGTGCTTTATGGACCTCTGTCTGCACTGTGGATGGGGTACGTTATCCACTGTTCTTCCTTTCTCCCCATTTTTTCCCTTCCTTGTTCCTTTGTCTAGGCTTTTTTGACCCTCAGTAGACATTGTAGTTTTATTTCCTTGGATTCTGTACACTAGGCCCTCCTTTGGTATGTGGTTTTGTTAACTTGCCTGTTTCAGGTAGGAGGGACTGATAATTTCATAGTTTTGTCCCTTTAATTATTAAACTTACCAACCATCTGCTGTTACACCTGAACAACACAACGACATTACGTGTTCAGATGTGACAATAGACACGTAGGCTATCTTACAAATGAGAGTACTTGTTGCTCACAGTTTGACTTCTTTGTACAAAGCTATTTGTGCCTTTTGACATCACATTGTATTACTATAGTCCGATCCATGAATGACGATGGTTCACACATGTTCAAACGAGGATTGCATTGCTGACGATTCTAAGTGACAGTTGCAGTACGCGTATGTGCGTGCTTTCTGCTTGAAGAAAGCGTATGTCCTGCAAATTATGTCTCTCCCTTGTGTATGAGGAATGTATCACTTACAACCCCCATCAGTGATGACAACTCACAACAAATGGAACAAAAATTCGCTAAACAATTATCTGCAATCACGTTTAATGCACACATTAGCTATGGCATTCAGAGCAGAGCACTCAGAACACTACTGAACGCTTATTGGCTGTCGGAGAATGTGTGACAGTAGGTGCGCAGAACTAGCCTAAACTCGACCGCCATCATTTGTGACACCAACTATATTTATGGTTGATAACAAGGTGTGGAGTTTGAGAATGGGGATGTCAGCCTGAAACCAGTAACCACTGCAACAGTAAATTGTGTGTTCATGCAACTGAGACGGACAAAATTTATCAAATTTTCCTCAGTACTATACGGTTGCATACCTATCATGCCAGCATGCCTCAAATCAGTAAATGCATTGTTACTTCGCTGTGTACCAAATTAATCTCTGTTTACTAATGTTTGGCCCACTCTAATGGTATCTGCTGTACAGGGAATTCGGTTAGGAGAGTGGTTCTGTGCCTTAGATGGACTTAGGGTTCAGAGCAGTCCAGACCATGATGTTACTAGATTTTGAAACACTTATTACCACGACTATGTTGGGGGGGGGGGGGGGGGGGGACTGCAAAACTCTTTCCCTCTAACTAATTCCCGGAACAAATAATTATGTAACAGCAAAATAGCCTACTCAATCTCTCATTATTGACATTTGTTCTTGTTTATCTTCGTTATGCACTGTTTTGGTACATCCTCAGTACCTTGTTTTTGCAACGAACCTTTACCTTGTGTTTCCCCAGGAAATTTATCCCTATAACTGTAGTGATACATAGCCCACATATGGTACTGAGGTACTGCCACATACTTTACGTGCTTCGGTATTAACCACAGGTTGAATCCTTTCCGTGCAGGTGCTATGCTTTCCTGTACCTTTTGGCACTCCATCATGTGAATTGTGCCTTATTGAATTTGCACACAGTGTAACTAGTTAGTCCTTTGTAAGAGACTAACCTTGTAGCAGCACATCCCCGACAAGTGTTTTCATCAGAAGGAACATCGTTTCACAAAGCTTTACCCAAAGTCAACTTTGTAACCACTTTACCCTTTTGAGTGAGTAATTAGGTACACAGCAAATTAACAATGAATCTGATGCACTACTAATGATTAAATGTGGCGACATTGTCTGTTTAACTGCATGTGCCAAAATAATTAATACCATCAATAACTTCTTGTGCATCCTTTGCAATATCTATGACAAAATTATCATCCACAGCTATATTCTCAAAGACACAAGAATCATTGGCACATGTACTTCCCTGTCTATGTCCATCCAGGAATACACCTGTCACAAGTGCTGTTTCCTACGTACAACATCAATAAGCTTCCAATGCAATAGATACCACCTCGGATCACATAAAAAAATAAAAATAAAATACAGATTGCTGCTTCTTACAGCGGAACAGGTAACTGCAAAAATAGTTTTTACGTCAGACCACAGATGTCACAGGTGACGGCATGATCGTCATTGGCCTATAAGTGTCATGGAATTGGCAATGTTATTTCTTCAGTGGGGTGTTTGAGGGTGATTTTGTTGCTGATCAGCAAAAGGTTGAATGACTGCACGCCTAATGCGTTCGTTCTGCGGTTGCCTAGTTGAAAATCACAGGTTAAATCTGAAGGTCGCAGGTTAAATCCTGTAATTCTACAGGTGAAATTTATTTCTATTCCAGGGCTACTTCTCAAAGTTGTATTTGGAATAAATAAATTTAATTAATAAAAAGTAATACTTACAAACATTTTTCTTGATTTAGTATTTGAATGCAGGCAGTATTGCAGTAAAAGCTTTCTGATGAATTTTGGAGTTATGCATCACATAGTTTACACACTGATCACATTCCATGCTGTGTGTTACTATGTTCTACAGCTCATTTGATGTGGATTATGAATGAAAGTATTTCCATGTGCAGGTACAACAAGAAAGCTTTCATATTCTCCTCAGTTTCTTTGAATTTAATCACTCAGTTTACTGACAAATGTTAAACACATATTGCACCAACTCAGCTATAAATAACAAATAGTTAACTCTTAGAAGTAGATTGGCTTAATGTTCAAAGTTCTATTGAAAATTTGACTGTAGCTGTCTCAGTATTTTGTTTCCTAGTGGTTGTTTCTTTGTGGTTGTTGAGCACTTGCCAACATGGTCATAGTGATTCTCTCTGTTTCCTGCTTATCAGATACTAGCAACAGTATGAATAAATTTATCCAACTGTAAACAGTTACCTATGAGCTACAGTGCTACGCTTGTGGATGGTACAAGTGTACAGCCACACACTAGTTGTATTACTTACAGTGTTGTTTCCATCCTTCTTTGTGACGTATTATTTGCTGTTTTTCCTTAATAGGAAATTATGAAACAGATTTCATAAATCTTATCACTACATCAGGTAATGGAGAGTCCTGGTAGAATGTAAATAACTGAACTCACCAAGCATTTAGTCATTGAAAGGGACATAGGAAAGACAGCCTTGTTTTTGTGGCTTTCTATGACTTAATACTTCCACCTATCAGTGAATTCTTATCACTAAATCTATTGGCTGTAAGTTACTGTCCAGTGTGTTTTCTTATGTAGTACACTAGCATTTGCATTTTACATAGCCTACAGAGAAATAAACATAGGAGCATTAATCAAACAAAAAGTTTGGTGATCACACACAATTTATGAAATGCTGTGATTAATTGGCAATGGTTGGTGTGTACTATCATCACATTTTTTTTAAAATTATTATTATGGTCTACTTTGCAGGACACATCTACGAGAGATCTGGGTTGAAGGACAAGATTTCATCACAGCAGTAATTCCAGCTCTCAAAGACTCAGCATTACTTCACCCTACTGACAATTTGTTCATTGATGTGGTACCAGTTCCACCACCAAAAACAAGACCTGTAAGACAAATCATGCTTTTAGAATAGACAGTTAGTAATTTTTCCTGGTAGAGTAATATTAGAAATTCACCATTGTCAGAACAGAAGCAGATTTTGGTCACTCATCTTCATTCCTTCCTTCCTTCCTTCCTTCCTTCCTTGCTAATAGTCTAGGGCCACTGGTGTGTGTTATTACAGCACACAAACTGGTTTTGCTTTTGTGGCTTCCATTAAACTTTCCTTCACTCTGATATATGAAAAGCACAAAATTTTGGATGTTCTACAGTATTAATTTATTACATTAATGGATATTCAGCTTAAAGGCTATCAACATAGTTATGTGATGGTTTTGGAAAGCAAAAACTAGTTAACAAAATAAATTAATACTGTAGAACATTCACACCTTTGGCTTTATATTTATAAATGAAAGTTGTTCTGCCAATCAACAATGCAAGAATCAGTTAAAATAACTTTACTTCACCTTATTAACACAAATAGCAGTCATGTACAGCTTTGTAATCACATGCACATGTTCAAACATCATAACTATTCTTCATTTAATCTGTCTTAACTTGGAATTACATTCAGTCACCCCACCATCATAAAATTTCTCCATGTGGAATGTTAGTATTTTTAGTAGCCTATAAGTGCACTCTGCATCTTTGTAACAAACTCAACAATGTGTAGACCTAGAATGATGTGGCCGTTACACAAAAAAATCAACAAAAATAAAACTATATCATGTAAGAGCCAATGTGCGAAGAGTGTGATACAGTATCAGGTGCGTCACTATCCTTGTTTTAAAATTTAGTATAGTTTCAACAAATAATATATTGGTTATTATTAAAGCCACATGAAATAAGCAAATAAACTTTGAAAATTTAGCATTTTGAAATTTGATTTTTGCATTTATTTAGCATTTATACTTTTTGATGTGTTCATGCATTTAAATGATCCTAAACAATATATACAAACAAAATTCTTACCTTCAGCTTTGATTTTTTTCTTTTTCTCTGCTCAGTTTTCTTTTTTAATAGAAAATAGAGGAAATTGATTATTTCCGTAACACAACACCATATTGCTGATTCTCGTTCAAATTAACACACATTATAGGTCTATTGCAAATGTTTATATGCTGAATGCAATCACTGAAGTTGTTTAATAGTGTCTAGTTCTGTTGACCTCCTGTTACAACTAAATTATGTGTTGAGAAGTATAGCTCCACATCCACACTATTGGTAGGTGTCCAAACTGCAGATAAAGTGGCTCTTCGAAATTCATTGTATTTAAGCTTTTCACCAAGTAGAAGCTGCACCTTATCAGGCTTTTCATCACATCTCAAACAGTTAACTAGGTGCCGGTGGAATGACAAATATGCTTAAAAACCTGTCAGATAGACAAATTGTGGAACTTTTTTGTAGTGTATTAACAGCAGCAACTTCATTTGAATATAGCTTTGCATCACAGACTGTGGGATTGAAGAGCTCACCAATGTTTTTGTGAAAAAAATATTAGCAGCAGATTTGTGACTGTTGTTTGTAGATGTTTTCTGTGTTATGTTTTGAAGTGTCTCAAACAATTAATAGTGCCTGTTAAACATTCACAGTTTCTTTTCAGTAGTAATTTGATACTCTCAAGTTCCTCCCATAATGATTGTGCAGATGGGTAAGTTGTGCCTTCTAGTGTTGTAATTAAACTGATAATGCTAGCACTTGTCAGTCACAAATTTGCACTGCAAGAAGACTAAATCTGAAGCAGCTTCATTTTTTTATATCATCAAGAACGAGCTCAATGACAGCATTTTTGTTTTTCAACAATCTGAAAAACTCTTATGATTGCCGGTAAATGAGTGACGAAGTATGATACTGCATTAAACCGAGAATTCCACCCTGTGATCATTGATTGGGAAAAAGGTTTTTTTGGCAGTTGAGGAAATTTCTCTTGAAGGAACTGAAAGTATGCACTTTTCATTTTGTGAGAGTGGAGGAACTCCACTTGCACGTTACTGACAATAAAGTTTAGCTCTTTTAGTTCTTTCATGAGAAGATACCATCAACTAAGTTCATTTTGTGCACCCAATATTTGAAATGTATTAAATGGTCTCCACTCAATATTTTAACATCAAAACAAGATCCCTTGTTTACAGCAGCAACTGATAATAAACCCACTTTTTCATATTTAATGCTGTAGTCTTTTAGGGTCTCATAGCAGCCTGGGCTCAAGTTCTTCTGTCAGCAACATATAAAAGTTACAGGAAACCAGATACGGTTCCTGTTCTGATGTTGCAGTCACTGCCTGAAATAAAACTGCAAATAAGCACGTTCCATTTTTGTGGCAAGTTTTGTCAGCAATAATCTCAATAGGAACATTTTCCACAGCATCTTTGATTTCTTCTTTCATTTCATCACTGTACTGTCTGACATATTCTCAGCAAAGTCTATCTGAACTGGGTATACAACCAGCACTGGGTATATATTTATTCAAAAATGATGTAACTACATCATCATCTAGTTAGTGAATGGACTGATTGCCTTTAAACACATTTTAACTATATTATGGTTGATAGATGCATTCTCAATTTTTTTGAATAGCATCTCTTCAAGAGCAGCCTGCCTTTTAAATGAAGTTCCTGCAGCCACTGCAGATGTTTTTCTTTGCTTGTGACTAGCACTTTTAATGTGTTCTCCTAAATTGTCTCTCTTCTCTCAGTTGAGTTTCACATTACAAAGGTGGCCCATAGAAGAATTTTTGTAGTGAACATAAAAGCAATCTTCTTTTGGATAGGCATTGCATCACCCCTGTAAACTGAATCGACCAATTTGTAACACACTGCAGTCACTTAACAACATTCACAAATTAACAAAATGCTACACCATAAAGATTAATTAAAGTGTGCAATTCCAATTATACCTTGCCTATCTGCTGAAGAAACAGAACCATTCCAAAATCACTAACTATAACTTGGCAGCCCACTAGCAGAGTGTGCAGGGAGTGGGGAGAGTGGATAGGATTTGCTGCGGGGAGAGGTGGGGTGTGTGGGATAACGAGCTCCACCTCCAGCTACACAGTGCAGGTAACAAAAACCTGTGTCTTGAGCTTCCATGAGCTCCTTATAACTGGCTACCTTTCCTGAACTGGAGTAGAAAGTAACCCCACGGTGGGCCAACAACTGCGTCAACGCTCATTTTCAAAAAAATCGCAATGAAAATAGCATAGCAAAACACAAGTGGCTACAGCACAGCTCAGCAAAAAAACAGACAACAATGCTGTCAACAATGGCTAGGGACCGGAAACCATAGCATCTATTTTTGGCAAAATTCGCAACTATTTTTTGCAAAATTAGCGTCTGTTTTTGTCGAAATTCATATTAGTCCTTTGAAATTGACTGTTAGAAAAAGTGATGATTGCAACTTTTTCACTGAATGTTAGCTCTTGCAAAGACTTAAACACCTTTTTCTTCTGAAATGGTCATTGTTTTCTTCATCACTGCCAGTTAAGTGACTGCGTCTCTGATATGTGGTGCTTCTGGACATTATTTGAATTTTCCTGCCCAGTTTGAAGCATAAAAATTCTGCAGACTAGAAATTTCAACCTTTTTTGGGCATTCATAGCCCTGCGACCCTGAACGAATGGCAAATCGATTTTAACGTTAAGGGAAGAATTTCGATTCCGTCAAAAAACTTAAGAGATTTTGTTTTCCAATCACTATAGCGCAAAGTGCAGGTGCTATGGCTGTAGGCGCAGATAGTCGTGAGCGTAAACAGACTAGAATTTTGACCGCCATGGGGGAAGGAGTGGTGCGAGAAAACAAACTCCGCCTCCATTTCGTTGGACAGCAGCCTTTAGCAAAATTGACACATTGTCACAGGGATCGACAATCTCTTCTGGTGTTGTAAAGGTCGTTATCAAAATCTGTGATGGACCAGGATGAGTCGCTTCATTTATTTCAAAAGAAGAAAAGAGCAGTGTGGAGCACAAAGCATTCTGGGATGGCTACCAGCAATTGCTTGTTGAAGTTAGCAGAGACTGTTAACGACGCAGTTCAGGCCCAACTTATAGTGTTATTTTGGATGCAACTACTGTTCGAAAATCCTGCCACCTAACTTGCCATGTGAAAACTGTCCGTGTTACACTATGTTTTGAGCTTTAGCTAAAAAAAATGTGTTTCTTTCCTATAAAATGATAGGTCCCATGGCTGAGTACCACATTGCATTACGCAATGTTTATCTTAAACAGAACATTCAACCATCCACATAGCATGGTTCCAGATCGTTAAGTGCATTGATACAGCATTGGGTTTGTACACTATATTTTGCAAGTAGGTTCTTGCGCACATTGTCTTTCCAAATCGGGCTTTGCCAGATGACGTGCAATGTCAGTAACTGCTTACATCTTACATTTACGATATTGTATGCAGAAATTAAAGCTATCTCAAACTATCTCTGATAAATAGTTCAGCTGGGTACAGTTCAATATGAAACAGCATCTGTTACGTAATTTCACGTTTTTGCATTTTGAGACTGAATTTGCGTCTATTGCAAAATGCAAATTTTTTCTGTTCCCTAACAATGGCTAACAATGTGATGCACTCTTGGCAACTAACATCTGCAAATCATTAGGGCACGAAATCTCCTAACTGTTGCCAACTGCTACTGATCACAACTGTGGAGGCCTCGGACCAAGCTATAGTTCCCCCGTAGTATGTTTGTCGCTTTCCTGACAAACTTTCTGTGTTTAGTACAAGGATGCCATGTTTGTGTCTGGATAGGGAATGGAGTGAATAAAAGTGAAGCAAAATATTGCTAAGCATTGAGTTCAAAAATTCTACACTACTATACTTTAGCCCACAACGTAACAAGAAAATGTACTGAAGTCATCTAGTAAAGTGTGTAACGTGCAGATGGTGATTTTCTTATATGGATCTTGACTTTGATGCTTGTTTCTTGCCTCAGTTAATTTTTCAGTATTCTATACAGGTAAAAATCAAATATCCTTGGTTTAATGTGCACTTTTCAGTGTCGTAAAATATCATGGAGACTTACCTTGTTTTATCTGCTTGGTTGTAGCTTGGTAGCGCGTAAATATCTGTGTTGGACAGGTTAGCAGAATGTTGTATTTAGCAAAAATACAGTGTGAACATTAATAAAACCGGTAAATTGCAGGGATGGATTTCTGACTGGAATTGGAGGGAAAAGAGTCCTATGAACAAGTGTCCAGAAATGATCGTTGCCATCGTAGATGGCGCTTTTGGATAACAGTTTCTCTGACCATGTGTGATGTGTTCCTTGTGTTGCAGGCTGTAAGATTAATGCAGCTTGCTATAAGCAGCAGAATGACCCAGTATTCATGTCGGGAAATGTTGAGATGGTGTTTGTATACAGCCAAGCAGATAGAAAGTGGCAGCACACCTATACCAAAAACAGTACCCTCGTAGGCACCAACCACATCATGCACCATTTCAAGCCCTATTTGAGTGTGTGTTTGATCGTGGTTCTTTTCAGACAGACAAACATGCAGGGAGATGGCAGGTGGTGCCTACATGAGATTTCGAGGACCTGGTCCTGCCTCTTGACTGTTTTCATCTGCTTGGCCATACACAGACACCATCTCGGCTTGTTCTCAACATGAATACTGGATCATTCTGCAACATACAGTACACTGGGTCAATAACACAGTACCCTCGAGGAACACACGAGGAACACACAGCACGTGGTCAGAGGAACTTCCTTTCATCAGTGTCACCTGCAGTGGTGACGGCGCATTTCTGGGCACATGTTCATAGACCTTTTTTCCTCGATTTTCAGTCAGGAATCTGTCCCTGCAGTTTGTCAGTTTTATTAATGTTCACCCTGTATAGCTACACAATAAGTATTTGTTTACAATCGTAATTTTCACTGTTTTGTTATCTTCATCTGCTGATTTCATATATAACCACACTGATATATTGTAAACAGTACAAGTCTGGTGTCTGTATATTCAGGTATTTTAACACTTAAATAATACATTTCACTGAAGTATACTAATTTTAAAAAAATTTACTGAAATGTACTGATTTCACATTTTATCACACTTCGAAATGACCTAAAACATAATGTGCTGTACCCAGGTAGTGTTGGAGTAACCATTTTCTCCCTTTTTAAAATATTTTACATTTATAGCATATGTGAATTTCATGTAGCTCTAGGAGGGACATGGATGAAATACAGTTGAAGGTAGGAATAAAAGTGAGGCTTGAAGGAAGGAATAAAAATGGGGCTAAGGCTCGTATCACACTGTAAAAGATTTTTACCAAAGATAGAAATTCGTGGCTGAAACACTGTGTAAAATAAGAGAATGTCGCATTGGGTGCAGGATTGGAATATGAATGGCCAGAGGTATTCTGTAGGTTTGGTGGGCAGCAGAACACTGCTTTGGGTGACACGGGTCGGATTTTGGGTGGGATCTCTCTCATCTTAGGACCTGACAAGAGATAGTTGAATATCTGGTGAAGGATGTGATTGAGCATTGCAAGACCATGGTGATCAGAGGACTGCTGGTGTCAGAGGAGCAGATGGCATGGGAGGTTTGTGTCTGGATGAGCTTGATAGGATATTGTCTGTTAGTAAAGGCTCTGGGCTCTGGTAATGTTGTTACAAGAAATGAAAGGTAAGATTGTATATGTTGGGACGTGGAATGTCAGAAGTTTGAACGTGATAGGGAACCTAGAAAACCAAAAAAGGGAAATGCAAAGGTTCAGTTTAGACATACTAGCAGTCAGTGAAGTGAAATGGAAAGAAGATAAGGATTTCTTGTCCAAAAAATATGGGGTAAGATCATCAGCAGCAAAAAATGGTATGTGAGGTGGTTTCATTAGGACTGGTAAGGTAGGAACAGTTGCTGTGAACAATTCAATGATGGGGTTGTTCTCATTGGAATTGACAGCAAACTAACACTGGCAACAATAGTTCGGGTATATATGTCGATGTTGTAAGCAAATTGGGGTGGGGGGGGGGGGGGAAGTGGGGGGATATAAGGATACTGAATATATGTAAAGAGAGATGAAAATCAGATAATAATGGGCTATTGGAATTCAGTTGTAGGGGAAGGAGTAGAAGAAAGGGTTGTGGTAGAATATTGTCTTGGTGATAAGAATGAGAGAAAGAGACTATTTGAGTTCTGCAGTAAGTTTCAGCTAGTAATAGCAAACACTCTGTTCAAGATTTGCAACTGAGGAGCCATACTTGGATAAGGCCAGGAGGTTTGGGAAGATTCCAGTTAGGTTACATCATGGTCGGACTGAGCTTCCAAATGAGATATGCTATTGTAAGGCACATCCCAGAGGAGATACAGAGTCAGATCACAATTTATTAACATCAAAGTGTAGACTGAGGTTTAAGATAATCATGCCAAAGAATCATTGTGGAAAGAAGTGGAATTTTTAAGTACTGAGGAAGGATGGGACACATTTGACGTTCGCTGAAGACGGGAATATTGTGAAGCGGAATAACTCAAAAGGCATTTCAGTTAAAGAGGAGTGGGCAGATCTAAAAAGAGCAATCACATATTTAGGAAAGAAAAACATATGTAGTGGGAAGCTAAATGTGAAAAAATCTTGGGTAACAAAAGAAATACTTCAGTTCATTGAAGAAAGAAGGAAGTAGAAAAAAGTTCAGGGAAAGAAAAGAACATAGCAATACACCAGGTGTGTGAGAAAAGTAATTAGATTGATTTTATATCTACCAGAGCTCTTCCTCCCCCCCCCCTCCTCCTCCTCCTCCTCCTCCTCCTCCTCCTCCTCCTCCAATCAACAGTATTGTCTCGATCAAAGTAGTTTCCCTCAGCAGCTATACACTGGTGGAGTCGTCGTTCCCAGTCGTGACAGCAGTGCTGAAAGGCTTCAACAGGTAGGGCCTTCAACATGCCAATCACATTCTTTTGTATGTTCTCCAGAGTCCCAAAATGGTGTCCTTTTAAGACATTTTTCAAAAAGTCACAAGGACTCAGATCAGATGATGGGGGGGGGGGGGGGTTATGGACAACAGCAATGCCTTTTGAGGTAAAAAATTCCTTGGGGGACATGGTCATGACATAGGGCATTGTTATGATGTGATGTAGCATCCCCCTGTCTGCAGTATCTGATCTCACTCAATTCACCTTTTTCCTAAGTCTTGGAAGGACATCTTTGTAAAACACTTGGTTGACAGTTTGTCATGGAGGAGCAATCTCACAAGAGCACACACTCATTTGACATTTTCGTCAGTGTTTCAAGTTTAATGTCTCCTTGAGTGAGGTTCATTTTGAACGTGTTCCTGGCCTTCCAGAAGTGATTTGTGCCAGTGAAAATCTTGTGCTCCTGTTAAGGAATGTTCCCCATAGGTCTGTTTCAACTTTTCAGAGGTCACACTCGCGGATTCCCAAAGTTTATCATAAAACTTGATGGGAAATGACTGCAGGAAGAATTTGAAGAAATAGAAAAAGAAAAGATTGTCTGAAGGACTGATTCAACATTTAGAAAAGTCAAAATATCCTTTCGTGAAATTGAAAGCAAAAGCTGCAAAATTAAGGAAATTCCAGTATTAAATGGCGAGAAGATAGTGCCTAGGTGGAAAGAGTACATTGAAGACCTCTATGAGGGTGGGAAATTGTCTGATAATGTGATAGAAGAAGAAACAGGAGTCAATAGTGAAGAGAAAGGGAATCCAGTATAGGAATCAGAATTTAAAAGTGCTTTGGAATACTTAAAATCAAATAAGGTGGACGGGATAGATAACATTCCATCCAAATTTTTAAATTCATTGGCAGATGTGGCAAGCAAATGATTATTCTAGTTCATCCACACAATCCCTAAGATAGGAAGAACAAACAAGTGAGAGAATTATCACAGAGTCAGCTTAACAGCTCATGCATCCAAGTTGCTGACAAGAATAATATACAGAAAAAGAAAAGGTAAAGGCTCCAGGAAGGGAGTTCTGACATTGAGGTTGATAATGGAATCAAGACTGAAGAAAAATGAGGACAAGTTCAGTGAATATGCCAAGCTAGGAAAAGTGTTTGACAATGTAAAATGGTGCAAGATATTCAAAATTTTGAGAATAGGAGAAAGCTACGGGAAAAGATGTGTAACATACAATCTGTACAAGAACCAAGAGGGAACAAGAAGATTATAAGACCAAGAATGAAGTGCTTCAAATAAAAAGAGCATAAGACAGGGATGCAGTCTTCTGTCCATACTGTTCAATTTATACATTGAAGAAATAATGATGGAAATAAAATAAAGGTTCAAGAGCAGGATTAAAATTCAAGGGTGAAGGATATCACTAAGATTCACCAACAACATTGCTATTCTCATTGAATGTGAAGAAGAACTGCACAATTTATTGAATGGAATGAACAGTCTAATAAGTACAGATTATGGATTGAGAGTAAATCGAAAAAAAACAAAAGTAATGAGAAACAGCTGAAATGGGGACAGTGAGAAACTTAACACCAAATATAGGGATCACAAAGTAGACAAAGGTATGGAATCCTGCTATCTAGGTAGCAAAATAACCCATAATGGATGAATCAAGGACGACATAAAAAGAAGACTACCATAGTCAAAAAGGGCATTCCTTGCCAAGTGATGTCTACTAGTATCAAACATAGGCATTAATTTGAGGAAGAAATCTATGAGACTGTGCTTTAGGAGCACAGAATTGTGTGGTAGTGAATTGCGGACTTTGGGAAAACCGGAACTGAACAGAATTGACACATTTGACAGAAGAGTGTTTAAAATTAGGTGAACTGATAAGATATGGAATGAGAAGGCTGTCCGCAGAATGGATGAGGAAAGAAGCATACAGAAAACATTGACAATAAGAAGGGACAGGATGATAGGATGTGTGTTAAGACATCAGGAAATAACTTTCATAGTACTGGAGGGAACTGTAGAGCAAGGCTAGGCAACCACGAAGCTATCACAATGTACTCTTCCCTACCACCATATCAAAGTTGCTACATTTCTAATTTTTGGACACTATAATACAACTGTTTAGCAACAAAACTTTTACATCTTTACTATGTTTTCAAAACATAAGAATTTTATTGCATAATGTTTTACAAATACATTCTTATGTTCATAACACAAGAATTATTTTACATTTAACGTGAAACCTGAGTAGAGGTGTTAACAATATGTTCTTGATATCTGGTGTGTGAATTGTTACATTTAGTCAAATTCAGGAGGCTAGCAGGTGTGTTCATCAGTCAACCTTGTTCTGTGCTTATTTTTAGTAAAATTCATATCTGAAAATAATGATTTTCAAAGGCAAGGGGGGGGGGGGGGGGGGACACAAACAAGTCCTTTATCCTAAGTTAACTTTAATTAATATAAGGTATTTCCCCTAAGGAATAAGAGGCCACAGTTTTTGGGTCTGCAACAGTTTCAAGATGTAAATGATTTTTTTATAGTTATTATTTCCAGTTCAACAGCTGCCCTATCTACGTCAAAAAACATTTTCAGTGGAAGAAGTTAAATTCAGTAGTTTGAAGTTATCCCAAGACAGATACAAACTGGGTTACCATAATTTTGATTTGCAGCTTCTTGTATTGGCCGTGTTTACAGTTGGGTTACAATCAGATTGAAATATTTTTGAAATCTGAAAATCAGTCATTGAAGTTATCGCTTTAGTTGAAGATAATTGTTGCATGACATTCACTAACGTAAGATATCTCACTTTCTGCCGTCTTCAGAGTAGGTAAGAGTCTTCACTCATCCCTTCTACGGCAGCATGCCCACAAACACAGTATATTAGTAAAGGAATTTACTTCAGCAATTTCTTTGTAATTATCTTGAAATTTCAAATTTAGCCCTTAAAATTTTTTGGTTGAGAATCAGAATGTGTAAGCCAGAGAGAATGTTCAGTATAAGCTAACAGACAGTTCTCTTCTAGTTATTGCAAAAAACAGTTTTATAGCCAGTAAATGATTGAGGAAACATTGAAGTACTTTTCCCTTCTTGAGTCAACACAATTAGAAAACTATTTTCAGAATCTCTTACGCCTGGAGCTCCCTCTGTGGCAATGACTACAAGCTTGTGGATAGATGTTTTCTCAGATAGAATGAATTATTTCATGACAAAAAATGTATCTTCTCCTCCTGTATGGCCTTTCAAAGAAATTATTTTCAAAAGTATTTCTCTGACAGCACAGGTACTAGAAAGAAATCTTACAAAAACTGGTAACTGAGCAGTGCCTGTTGCATCATTGGACTCGCCTAATTACATTGAAAAATAAGAATACTCAACCAAGTTTGTTTTCAGTTTAGAAAAATGTATCAGTAGACATTTTTTCAACTCCTGTTGTGAATGTGACAATATTATGAAAAGGATGGATTGCTACTTACCACATAGTGGAAATGTTGTTGTAGACAGGCACAACAAAAAGAGTGCTAAATAAGTAAGCTTTCAGCCAAAAAGTCTTCTTGTGTGTGTGTGTGTGTGTGTGTGTGTGTGTGTGTGTGTGTGTGTGTGTTGTACAGTTCAGAAGAAGGCTTTTTGACTGAAAGCTTACTTGTTTAGCAGTCTTTTTGTTATGCCTATCTGCAACTTGCTATAAGGTGAGTAGCGATCTATCCTTTTCATAATATTCTCATTATTCCAGCATGGATTTTCCACTTCTTGTGACCATTTTTGATGAGAGTTGCAGGGACCAATGGCAGCCACTATATCAAATATGTTTTTGAAATTCTGAAACAACTTATCAGTAGCATTTTGAAATGCTGCTTTTATGAACTCACCATCTTCCAAGAGTTTTCTTCTTTCCACCTATACAAATACAGTAAGAAGCAAGAGTCGTAGCAACAATTTTGTCTGCTGGCTTCGTGAATATATTTTGCTGAAAACATAAATGATTTTTAAATTTATTGATTTTTTTTTTTTTTTTTTTTTTTTTTTTTTCCAGATCATAGTGTAACAGAAACTCGGCATTCCGATTTGGGTGCAATGTTTTGAGATGTCTCTCGACGTTTCTCTTCTTCATAAATGCCATAGTAGTTTGAAACTATAAATAAATGCTTGTGCTGTTTCTCTCTGTTACAAAAAATTCGTGTTCTTGTTTGGAATGAAAATGATAAATTTTATGATTTTTGGCATGCAATCACTATACGTGATGTTGTTGGACTACTATTTTTTTTTTTTTTTTTTTTTAACTAGTTCATGTTTGAAGAACTTTGTCACAAAATCTTCCTGATGACCAAACAAAAACTTTGAGGTAATATCCAGTTTGCCATGGGGAATTGTGATGGTGATCTCGCTAAGTGTCAGCATGTATGCACGGGTTAATGCTGACAGTGCCCACAAACTATTTACAGTGTCTTGCCAACATTTGTTGTTGTTGTTGTTGTGGTCTTCAGTCCTGAGACTGGTTTGATGCAGCTCTCCATGCTACTCTATCCTGTGCAAGCTTCTTCATCTCCCAGTACCTACTGCAACCTACATCCTTCTGAATCTGCTTAGTGTATTCATCTCTTGGTCTCCCTCTACGATTTTTACCCTCCACGGTGCCCTCCAATGCTAAATTTGTGATCCCTTGATGCCTCAAAACATGTCCTACCAACCGATCCCTTCTTCTAGTCAAGTTGTGCCACAAACTTCTCTTCTCCCCAATCCTATTCAATACCTCCTCATTAGTTACATAATCTACCCACCTTATCTTCAGCATTCTTCTGTAGCACCACATTTCGAAAGCTTCTATTCTCTTCTTGTCCAAACTAGTTATCGTCCATGTTTCACTTCCATACATGGCTACACTCCATACAAATACTTTCAGAAACGACTTCCTGACACTTAAATCTATACTCGATGTTAACAAATTTCTCTTCTTGAGAAACGCTTTCCTTGCCATTGCCAGTCTACATTTTATATCCTCTCTACTTCGACCATCATCAGTTATTTTACTCCCTAAATAGCAAAACTCCTTTACTACTTTAAGTGTCTCATTTCCTAATCTAATCCCCTCAGCATCACCCAATTTAATTTGACTACATTCCATTATCCTCGTTTTGCTTTTGTTGATGTTCATCTTATATCCTCCTTTCAAGACACTGTCCATTCCGTTCAACTGCTCTTCCAAGTCCTTTGCTGTCTCTGACAGAATTACAATGTCATCGGCGAACCTCAAGGTTTTTACTTCTTCTCCATGAATATTAATACCTACTCCGAATTTTTCTTTTGTTTGCTTTACTGCTTGCTCAATATACAGATTGAATAACATCGGGGGAGGCTACAACCCTGTCTCACTCCTTTCCCAACCACTGCTTCCCTTTCATGTCCCTCGACTCTTATAACTGCCATCTGGTTTCTGTACAAATTGTAAATAGCCTTTCGCTCCCTGTATTTTACCCCTGCTACTTTCAGAATTTGAAAGAGAGTATTCCAGTTAACATTGTCAAAAGCTTTCTCTAAGTCTACAAATGCTAGAAACGTAGGTTTGCCTTTTCTTAGTCTTTCTTCTAAGATAAGTCGTAAGGTCAGTATTGCCTCACGTGTTCCAACATTTCTACGGAATCCAAACTGATCTTCCCCGAGGTCGGCTTCTACCAATTTTTCCATTCGTCTGTAAAGAATTCGCGTTAGTATTTTGCAGCTGTGACTTATTAAACTGATAGTTCGGTAATTTTCACATCTGTCAACACCTGCTTTCTTTGGGATTGGAATTATTATATTCTTCTTGAAGTCTGAGGGTATTTCGCCTGTCTCATACATCGTGCTCACCAGATGGTAGAGTTTTGTCATGACTGGCTCTCCC
This sequence comes from Schistocerca americana, assembly GCF_021461395.2. Taxonomy (NCBI): domain Eukaryota; kingdom Metazoa; phylum Arthropoda; class Insecta; order Orthoptera; family Acrididae; genus Schistocerca; species Schistocerca americana. The sequence continues at coordinate 954,923,820 of NC_060119.1, read as the reverse complement.
GAGGCCATCAGTAGCTCTAATGGAATGTTGTCTACTCTCGGGGCCTTGTTTCGACTCAGATCTTTCAGTGCTCTGTCAAACTCTTCACGCAGTATCTTATCTCCCATTTTGTCTTCATCTACATCCTCTTCCATTTCCATAATATTGTCCTCAAGTACATCGCCCTTGTATAAACCCTCTATATACTCCTTCCACCTTTCTGCCTTCCCTTCTTTGCTTAGAACTGGGTTGCCAAGTGAGCTCTTAATATTCATACAAGTGGTTCTCTTCTCTTCAAAGGTCTCTTTAATTTTCCTGTAGGCAGTATCTATCTTACCCCTAGTGAGACAAGCCTCTACATCCTTACATTTGTCCTCTAGCCATCCCTGCTTAGCCATTTTGCACTTCCTGTCGATGTCATTTTTGAGACGTTTGTATTCCTTTTTGCCTGCTTCATTTACTGCATTTTTATATTTTCTCCTTTTATCAATTAAATTCAGTATTTCTTCTGTTACCCAAGGATTTCTATTAGCCCTCGTCTTTTTACCTACTTGATAATCTGCTGCCTTCACTACTACATCCCTCAGAGCTACCCATTCTTCTTCTACTGTATTTCTTTCCCCCATTCCTGTCAATTCCTCCCTTATGCTCTCCCTGAAACTCTCTACAACCTCTGGTTCTTTCAGTTTATCCAGGTCCCATCTCCTTAAATTCCCACCTTTTTGCAGTTTCTTCAGTTTCAATCTGCAGTTCATAACCAATAGATTGTGGTCAGAATCCACATCTGCCCCAGGAAATGTCTTACAATTTAAAACCTGGTTCCTAAATCTCTGTCTTACCATTACATAATCTATCTGATACCTTTTAGTATCTCCAGGATTCTTCCAGGTATACAACCTTCTTTTATGATTCTTGAACCAAGTGTTAGCTATGATTAAGTTATGCTCTGTGCAAAATTCAACAAGGCGGCTTCCTCTTTCATTCCTTCCCCCCAATCCATATTCACCTACTGTGTTACGGTATGACCATCTGTATCGCTGAGGCACGCAAGCCTCCCCACCAACGGCGAGGTCCATGGTTCATGGGGCGGGGGGGGGGGGGGGGGGGCAACATTTGTTACATGCGCTATTACAGCATAGAAGTTGGTAGTGCACTGTAATGACATGAGACTCACTGACTTCTTCACGCACATAACTAAATCAATAATGTGCAAAGGTAAATAAAATAAACTAGCAACAAATGGAGGCTGGTTCAACTAATGCAAGAAACATTATTCGTGATTAGATGTGCTGAACACAGTTTTAGAGGTTCAAGACTGATGTTTTTACCAGTTATTTCTGCTCATTCACAAACGGAACAACACATTTGGGTTGAACGAGCACACATGTTTAGTGCTATGAAAAACAATTTTTCTCTTTTTATCCAACCTTTTTTTTTTTTTTTTTTTTTTTTTTTTTTTTTTTTTTTTTTTTTTTTTTTTTTTTTTTCACTCTCGGCACTCGCAGAGTCTACCAAATAAGCACTTGTGATCGACATGTTGCGACCCTCCTGTCGATGGTAAAAACTGTAGAGGAAGACAGAGATTGGAATACGTACCACAAATAATTGAGAGCATAGATCACAAGTGCTACTCTGAGGTGAAGAGTTTGGCACCGAAGAGGAATTCATGGTGGACCACGTCAAACCTGTCAGAAGACTGATGATAAGACAGTGGTTTATTTTGACATTTGCAGCTTTCCACTGCACATGCGGCATCTATGGATTACCAGCCTGTGAGGAAGAGACTTTGTGACATGGAATGCAACCGTCTGAGAGGTGGAAGTCAACAGTAGGAAGGTGGCTCATTGAGAAAGAATGAGTGACGTGGATTTAAGAGTAGGTGTTGAGATTCTGGAGGAAAGAGCAAAGGCTGTCCATGCCCAGGAGTCCAGATAATAAAAATGACAGTTCTTGTGACCTGTTAACGAACACAAATGTATCTGAACTGTGTATTTTCATGTTATAAAATAACTATATTTTCAATTAATTGCAGTTCTATATACTTACTTTTAATTCTGTAGTGCATTTAATTTCTTCCATACATCATTCAAAGTGCAGCCACATCGAATGCAAGTGATTGCTGCAGTTATTCTTTTATGAGATTCTAACACCATTGGATCTATGAAAATAATCAGCTTTTGAAAATATCATGTAACCAGATTGAGAAAAAAAATCAATTTGTGAAGTGGTGGCAGGAGAACACACACACACACACACACACACACACACACACACACACACACACACACAATGTATTTTGCAAACTTTTGGAGCCAGTGGCTCCTCCTTCTGGCAGAAGGGTTGAAGGGGAAGGAAGAGGGGTGAAGGAAAAGGGCTAATGAGGTCCAGGAAAAGGGGTAGAATTTGGAAAACTCGCCCAGAACACCGGGTCAGGGGAGGCTTACTGGGTGGGATGATAAAGAAAGACACTCAATTGTGGTTTTTGTAGTTAGCATTGTTTGTTACGAAGAATTTCATAATCTTGTACTTACGAATGATCATTGTGGTGGTAACCATGCACCAAATATACTTCATCACGTTATAGGTTAAAGGCACTAGAAGCAAGTGAAGCGACAAGCATACAGTGACAAACTTGTGTAAAAGCTAGGACCATGCTCTAACTTTGATAAAAGATATCTTTAAGTAAAGCACACGAAGCACATGGTCAAAAATTTGACCAAAGGGTTTTTAAAAAGAAAGATACTTTATACAGGATAATAAGGGCTAGCAACAGTAGAAGGGAAATAAATAGGATTGAACTTGAAACTAAAGTGTGTCCTTTTCAAACCTCCCTCTCTCTCTCTCTCTCTCTCTCTCTCTCTCTCTCTCTCTCTCTCTCTCTCTCTCTCTCTCTCTCCCCCCCCCCCTCTTCCTCTCTCTCCCCCCCCCCCTCTCCCCCCCCCCCCCCCATCCCTCCCTCCCTCCCCCTCACCCCCTCCACCAGCTCACCCTAATTTTAAATGCATTTGATTTTATTACAGCATATTATTACTGGTTATTGTAGCAGTTACAATTCCATGTAAAATTTAAAAGAGTTGAGGAATTCATGTGCCTAATTATGGCTTTGTAATAATGTTTCCCTCTTGGCTTGCTAAGGTATGTTCTTTTTAATATTGAAATGTCAAGGTTTGCAGCATACGCAGTATGTTCTTGATTTCGTACTTCACCCATTTGCTATTCCTAGTGCATGTTCGTATATGATTGTCATCATTTGCTCTGTAATTTTTACCTGTACGCTTATAAGTAGGCAATTAGGATGCTAAATCTCTCCAAGTTTATTAATTTAAATAAGTTTAGTTACTGACATTTGTTTTTGTTAATTTCATATGTTGTAACATGGAGTACTTGCTAGTTCTCTTTAAGAGTTGGGGAGGGTTGCTTGTCATTTAATCTTCATATCAGTTCTTTTTTCTATGGTTGAGTGATCAAGTTCCTGTAGGAGATATTTTCCAAATATTAAGTAAGTAGTATCATACTGTCTTGTTTTTTAACATTCTGCGCTTCTTACTTCTTACCATATGTGCTATTGTGTTTCATGTGTGTATTATGTGGTATTGTGTTTAACTTGTGGAGCTGTAGGAATGCTGCTTCAGCAGGCATGATATAGGTTCTGTTCACAGGTGAATATTGTTGACGGAAGAAAAGTCGAACACCCTCAGTCTCAATCCTACAAACGTATTTTACAAGACTGTGTAATCTTAAAATACATCATAAAATTAAAACTAAGTGGAAATACCAATGATCTGCCTGAAGATGGAAAGGTATGTTTTGCGTAAAGTGATGATGTCCTGACTTTAAATTTTGTAAGACAGTAAGCAAAAAATATTACTTTTTCTGTAAAGGCATTAGTACAAGAACTGGAAGGAAATACTGACAGTGAAAAGCTCCATAATGCCTGGAAAACTCTTCAGCAGCACGTTGATGAATTGGTTGATTCGGATCTTGCTCGTTCTACAGAGAAGAATCTTATTGGACTAAAGCAGGTACTGTGAATAACTTTTAATTCCAGAAACTAATATTCATCTTAAAATATCAGGATGACAGGGTTGCTGACAGGTAGACATGGGAATCATTCTATGAATTTCGTTTGTCTGCAGCATGTTCAATGTGCTATTGCAGAGAAACGTAGGTTATAAGAATATTTTTGTAGACATTACATAAAAAATAAATAAATAAAAAAAAAAAATTATTGGAGCTCTAATAAGTAGCATTATGATAGTAAATATCAGAATATAGATGAGAAGTGATTTTTTAAAGTGTGATTATAGTAAAAGTTGCACAGGTGCAATTTGGAAGTGTATTATGACTGTTGATCCCAATATAGTATGTAACAGCAATGGGCTGTTCATATTATTTAGTATAATGAAAATTACAGCGACTAGAAAATGGTATTGTGACTAAAACTAGTTTCAAATGTCTATTGTATACATAAACAGCTTATTGGTGCTACAAAAATTTTGTTTTAATAGTTTATAAGCACTGTTGAAGTCCTGGGAAGCTGGGGAACATTATTAGATGTGAAATTAATTTTTATTACTTTATTTTTATGGTAATAATTTTCCCAAAATGTACACAAATCAATTGACAGTTACAGTTTCTTTTGAAGAAAAATGAGCTGTGTACCTTTGTCTGAGTACCAGAAGGTCAATGGAGATTTGTGCTGATGCTTTGTCTGTGTAATGTAGGTAATTACTTGGTTCATGAGGTATGGGGATTGCATGTTGACTTCTTGCTGCCAGTATGCAGTATGTCTTCACAAATGATGGATTTCTTTGAATCCACTTTCTTCATTTTGTATTAGAAGTCTGTATTTGCCATCTCATATAGTTTAATAACCACTTGCACTACTCTTCCCTTTGTATATGGCTGGAGCAGTAGCCATAGGGCGAAATCTTCAGGAAGAAATAATCAGTCAATCAGTTGCAAAATGGAGGCTTTATTTAAACCCCTTGACTGTGGTTTCAGCATTTATAAAAACGTCATCTTCAGATGGACATAAGTGACAGGAAAACTTCCTATGAGAGAGGGCATTAGTAGTTTGTACGAGGATGATGCGCATTAGTGAATGAACATTATGATGTTGAACTTGCTTAATATGTTGTTTGTGGTAATATATTTCTTGAGGTTTTTGTTCACAATTTCTCAGATACGTTATACTTTTTAATTATACACACAATTACCATCTCGTCTCTCTCTTGACCCCCTCTTTTCTTTCCCCAATCTCCCCCCCCCCCCATTCAAACTAACTCACAGCTTATGTAATTTGATTTTGCTACAGTAAGCTTTTTTTGATGGTGACTTATTATTAATTATACATATGTACACAGTCAAATATGATCTGGTTTTTATTATCATAGTCCTAATTTCAGTGCTTTAAGCAAGTTCAGCATAATAATTGTCATTCACTAGTGTACACCATCATTGCACGTACTGTAATATTGAAACCGTGTTCAAGTGATTTTCCATTTGAGTGGCTGTAATTACTTCCTCACTAAGTCTCCCGTACCATAATTTCTGAGATGCTCAGTTTCTCATTGAAATGAAATTATTTGCAGTTATCAATAGTCAATAAAGAATGTTTCTGGGAAATTTTGCTTTTTTCCAGTTTAAACGACTAAATCTCTTCAGGGCTCAAAACGTACAAACCCTAAGTTTGAACACAGACAGTAGCATCCTCATTTCCTGATAGTAAGAAGTAATGTCGCTTGTTTTGTTTCAGTGATTCATCAACAGTTGAACTTTCTTATTCCCTTCAGTCGAGATGAGGTTGGGGACAGAGGACAGGTCAAATGCCAGAAATAGGGAAATAGAGAATGAAAATACCAATATGAATGAAACAAAAATACCACTTTTGACTTTTCATTTTCTCATGTCTCATGTGTTGCACGAATTTTATTATTTTTTTTATTTGGTATCTGCTACACTTTGTGTTTCACGAAAGAGCGAATCTTTGATGACTGTCCTGAGTAGTCTCATTTTTGCCATCAATTTTCTCTTGCCAGATAAAGACTCCTTTCATTTCAAAAGCTAGCATTTTTTCCCCACTATACACTCTTCCCGTGTGCCTCTTACTAAATAGCCATTTTTCCAGAGTAATTTAATTGTATAAAATTATGGAAAGTATGCCTGCTCTCAGTGGCCAGAGACACTATTGTGTGTGAGTTGTGCTTGTGTAAATGTGCGTCCCCTTCATACTTTAGAAGAAGGCCTTTTTTGGCCAAAAGCTTAAAGGTATAGCACTCTTTTTGTTGTGACTGTGTGCAACTCAACATCTCCTCTGTATGGTGAATATCAATCTTAACCTTTTCATGTTATTGTCATTATTCCGTCCTGGATATTCTGTTGCTTAATTCAATGAAAAGCAAACCTTACTGCATAGACTTTGCATTTTTCTTATCGTAACAACAGAAAATAATAAATAATATGCACGCTTTTGCAGTTCATATTATTTTTAAGCATAGGAGAATGCAATCTTTTACACTGATGAGTAGTTCTGATGTTTTATAAAAATGTTGTATTTTGAGCTCTTCAGCATTTAAGAGGAAAAAAGTCTTGCACGACAGTTGCTATTCATTTACTTTAGTGTATCTCAGTATATGTATCTCATTATTCTGCTACATTGTGTTGTATAAAGTGTAGATTTTTTACCATTTTGGGATTAGAGGGGGAAGCTAATAAACCTTTTTCTCAGGCCATAAGGAGTATGAAAGAAACTGGATTGCTTTCAATGCAAGTAACTGTTTTGCAATCCAGCTTGCATAAATTAAGAAGACAGCAAAAGCAGAATAATGATTTATAAATCGGGATTTTTGTGTTGGTTGGGAACTCAAGTTCACTATTTCCACTTTACCATCCCACTCGGTTAAAATTATGCATGGTCTGCATAAGTAAAAATACAAAAAACAAAATACGTACATTTATTTCAGCTTGTTCATTAAAGTAGGGTAGCTGTAGACATTTTAGATTTTGTTTTCTTGCAGATCATTGAGAAGAAAGAAGGCATTATACGAATGCATATGATGGGCAAGAGAGTCAATTTCGCAGCTCGTTCTGTAATTACTCCAGATCCTAACTTAGATGTAGATGAAATTGGTGTTCCTGAAAGGTTTGCTATGACATTGACATATCCAGTACCAGTAACAGCATGGAATGCCAATCATTTACGGATGCTTATTACAAGAGGACCTGCTGTACATCCTGGGTAATATGTGGCTGTCAACCTGTATTAGTTATAAAACATTGGTTACAATAAAACTGTGATATATGTTGGAAACATTAACACAGTTATCTAATTAATATTGTATTATTTTTGATAATTACAAATTTAATTAACTGTGGCTAAATGCTAGGAAAACCAATGTCAGTTTTTCGTGAATTTGAGATACATTACATAAATGGCTAAGAAAGTTACCAAGTTTTGTATGTTAGAATAAACAAACTTCTACAGGAATAACAGTACATGGCTTTTGGGAAACTAATGTCCTATCGTAAACAAGGAAGTATTTCAAGCAATAACTCGGGAAACTAATGTCCTATCGTAAACAAGGAAGTATTTCATGCAATAACAGCCAGTGTATATATTGCTGAGAGACCTTCCATGCTTTTCCTTGCTAGAACAACCAATGCAAGAAAAAACTATAATACAAGAAGAAAAGGAAGTTCATTTAAATATAGCTATGAGCAGAAGAAAATGAACGAAGAGAAAAATTAGGGAAAATCAAAGCATTCATTTACTGCAGATTTGCCCCCCAACTCCCCTTCTATACTGTGTGACGGCTTTCTACAAATGATCACTGTGTACTCTTCATTTAACTGTGTACTCTGTAACCAGAAAGCACAGATCCACTCAGTATTATATGTAGGATGAACTGTTGCTGGCCATGGAGGAAACTTATTTTATGTTTTTGTGAAGAAGTTGAAGTAGTCTGAATGTGTAGTGACTCCTGGAAATGCGACAACAGGAATATTAATTTCTCAGCCATGTTCATGAAAATATTTCATGCAGAAAAATACCGTAACAGGAAGTTAGAGGTTATTAATCATAAGTTCCTTGAAACTTGTCACATCCATGTGGATGCTGAGTCCATTACACCAATAAATTTAGTCTAATATGAGCAGAACAGTTTGCTTAATCTCAGTGAACTACTTCGTTGATGTTATGTACATAGAAAACAAAGGATTTTCATTACATAAAACAATATAGGTGTAATACATCTGATAATGTATACTATACATTTTGCTTCTGTCCAAGATGTTAAATATAACAAGAAGAGGCAAACATTCAGTGAATCATGATTTGCAGCCCATTCGCATGACACCTATATGATTGTTTGTAGTAAAGGTCAAAGAGTCAATGACCTCTAAAATACGGCATCGTGCCAGAACCTGTTATCAAAGCTGTCCAGGAGCTGCGTAGCATCCTTATGAATCATGGATAATGTTACAGTATGAAAATTACATTTTATTTGAGTTTGAAAGAGTTGTTTCGTCTTCCTCTACTTTATACTGATACACACCACGACAATTCCATATAGAGAAAACATTCAAATATTGTGACATGCAGAATTATCTAATATTGCTGCTTCTTGTATGAATGTATGGGGGTCAGTGCAAAATGTATAAAAGCAAAATTTTTTATTAATACAAGTTCCTGATTTACTGTGTTGCCAAAAGTGGTAGAAATAGGCCTATTTTGTAATTAAAGAATGTCAAAAAACAACCAATGTCCAAAAGTTACTGAAACTAACTCAATACAAAAACTTTCCAGTGTCAGAAAAATTATAAAAGTGCTAGAGAACTTTTAGATACCACAAATAATAGCATTGATACTCATATTTATTAGTGCCAAATATGAAACTGCAGAATAAAGTATTAACAGCATTGAAACTTTTCTATAAATTTCAACACTTGAGTCCCACAAAAAAGATGTTTTTGACATCAGTTGTTCTTGCACTAAGCCATAGTAATACCTAATAACCAGAGTGGTAAAAGTGAATGTGTTATATTAAATGTGGCTCAAAGATAATTAAAATCTGTACCCAGACACTCAATACAAATCTTCAGAAAAAGCTCAGTAGTTGTTTAGTTATTAATATATTTGTACATTATAGCTGTAGAAGACTTTTAAGTATTAGAATAAGATCCAAGCAACACCCCTCCCCATTGCCCCCCTTCCTCCTGGACAGGACTTTCATAATCCTAGTGATCGAATGCCAGAGCATTCACATGTCATGAAGTGTCCATTGGCAGTGTCTGTAGTCCTACGCTTAATTGAGAATGTTTCTGAAGTAGACTTACAAGGGCCCAGCAGAAACAAGAAAGTCACGTTGTGTTGCATACAGATGCCCATTTATCTTCACTCAGTTCTGGAAACCCCTCACAGATTCCTTTTGCATTCGTGTGGTGCCTAACACAATGCCTGATTATCCAGCCTTCCACCATCTTTCCCAGATCCTGATCTACCTGTGTTACCACTCTTCTTGGCAGATGTGGAGGTCGCTGTGTCACAGGAGCTTGTGGAAATCTCCTGCACCATATCCTTCAAGCCCCTAATCCTGCTGGCCTCAGTCTCTACTAGTGCCTGTCAAAGGTATTCCCTGTCTCTTGATCGTAGCTTCACTGATCCTGTACTCACACCCTCCTCTCCACAGTTGCCTTTTTCTCTGTTTGATGCACATTTCTAATTCATACCTCTTTGTCCCTGTGTGTTGCACACTACTCCCCCCACTTGTGACCAGAACTGGCTCACCGGCATTCTGTGCATCTGCTGCCTTTCCCTTGCAGCTGTCAGCCACCTTTCCTCAACTCTCCATCCCACTCACACCTCCTTTCTCCCAGCCCCTCCATCCCCCTCACCCCCTCCACCTCCCCCCTCCCCCCACCCCACCCCACCCCACCCCACCCCAACCCCACCCCACCCCACCCCACCCCACCCCAACCAACCCCACCCATCTACTTGACCCAACATGCATTCACCTAGTCAAGCTACTATGCTGTTGGCACTAACTGGCACAATGTGATCAGTGAGGACAGTGTGGCTGTGCGTATGCAAGTGTGTGTGTGTGTGTGTGTGTGTGTGTGTGTGTGTGTGTGTGTGTGTGCGCGCGTGCGCGTGCATGCTTTACAACTCAGAAGATGAATTCATCCAAAAACCAGTAGTATTCTGTCATGTTTATGTGCTTATTGCTGACTCAGCCTCTCCCCACCAATTATTCAGTTAGTTGTTATTTTTACTCTTTAATTTATAGTCCACCAATGACTTTCCATTACCATAATTACGCATTTGTTATGTGAATGTGATACAGAAGTTTTATCTCACTACCATCAATTTGTTTGAGAAGTTGCCCTGTTTTCTTTTAGGACATAATGATGTATTTTCCTCTGGGTCGATCGTTCTGGCAACCTTACTCTAAATCCACATTTTGCCCTCTTCTATCCGGCGTCTTACCTTTGTTACTCATCATGCAGCTCTGACTTGTAAGTAGTAGCACACTCAAGGCAAGAAATGTAACAAAGGCCTTCCGTAGCTTGATACTGTTTTATTTGGCCATTTTTGAGACTTCTTTCAGCCTGAAGGGGATGTTTATCAAGAGCTATCCTCTTTGTAATTCCTGGAGATTTGTTTTAAAATAATCAAGTTCATGTAGCAATGGTATGTTTCTTTTTTATCAGTTTTGGATCGTCAGAGTATGATTTGCTGATCATTCTTGCTTATATCTATCAGGATTGTTTCATTTGTTTTTTAGCATTAATTTGCACTGTTTCAGATCATCTTATAGTCCTCGAACATTCTGAATCGGCTATTAAAGAAGTATCACATGCAAATCGTATGCAGTGTAGTGTAGTTTCTCCATTATATTAAATTTCATCTTTGATGCATATGTCCCATCTTATTTCCTCACATTTGTGTTATTAAAAGTGGATCACATTAGAAGTTCCCATTTCTGCCTGTAACTACCATTGATCTTTTTTCACTTTCACCCATAATGATTTTACATCAAAGAAAGGCCCATTGTAATTCCCTTTCTTTTGTACCCTTGAACTTTTGTTGTCTACCTTTCCATTAGTTCTCTGCGTTGATGGTTTTGACCAGAATTTTTGTTCTCTTTTAATCTCCCAGGTGCTCTCTATCATAAGATTGTCTCTTATCTGTATAAAATCATCTGTCCTTCTGCTATCTGAAATGTAAATCCTTAGTTTTCATAACATTGTGGTATTTCTTTTTTTTTTTCAACCGAAGACTAATTGTTTTCTTTGTTCTGACTATCCCCATTCTACTATTTTTCTCATGGCGATATATTATTTTGAGAAATGTGACGAGGATTGATAGTAGCATGGTTTTCATTTCAGGGCTTGGCTTCAAGCAGCTGGTTGATAGAACTAGTCTAGTTTGGTATTGTGTAATAAGGGATATTTTTTCCTTCTTTTAATGGGGGCACCAGTCTTGTGCTTTACTGTAAAGGGGTACCAAATTCAGTTTGCTAACACAGTAACACTGATTGGGTTAGTCGTAAGATGCAAGACACTTGGATTTAATGTGCAAGTCCACAGAAATATTGGCATGTTTCTTAAAAAGTCCAGGTTGCAGTGTAGAGAACACTCATTGTGTGATAAGGAAGAAATCTACCTCTTCAGACAAAGAAAATGGTATGAAACAGCACTTATGTTACAATCTCCAGCATGAGTACAAGAATTTACTCAGTCACAAAATGTGCAGTGTGATGTTCATGAGTAATAAGGCATAAAACAAGTTTTTAAGTGTAACAAAGCAAAGCTGTTTGAAGATATGAAACATTGAAAATTATGAAATTTAGGTTTGTGAAGTCTGTTTTAATAAATAAAGAGTGCTAACAGTGAATTTTCTTGATGTGTAATTATTGCAAGCCTCCTGAAATTGCTCAGTTCAGTCCTTTTCCCCTTTTCCTGTTTTTTGCATGTAATGTAAACTGTGACTCCCACAATCTATAGCTTTTACTAATTAAATAACCATTCTTTCTAGTGCTGTTTCTGTAGAACATGAGGATGGCTCCATAAGCAGAATCAGTGCTCAAGACGCAGCACAACGTGAAAATATAGCAAAACGTCTGCTAACACCGGTTGAAAAATCTGGCTCATTCAAAGGTGTAAAATATGTAAGTATTCTTTGATCTGTTCAAGGCATTTCATGACATGATAAACACAATATACTTTCTTAAATATTTGAAATTGTCTTGATTCTAAACTATTTTATACATTTTGTCATTTCATGATTTTATCACAGTAAACAAAAAGCTTGTCAAGAGATATATGACCTTACTGGCACTATTCGGTGAAACACTTATGTTAATCATCAAACCATTTTATTTATCATCTCATGACACATTTTGGGGGAACCATATTATCAGATCTATTTAAACCAATGCAGAGTATGTTGTCACTTCTTAGTCCATTCTGTAACACCATCACTGTTTAACATATTTTATATCATTTTTCAATTTCTGCATATTGGCTGCATATAACGTTTTCCATAGGCTGTCATTCTAAACTATCTGCCCTGCAGACACTCTTCCAGTACAACTTGATATCATAATTTATCTGTATTTTCAACTTTCATTTTGAAACAGAATCACCATGTTCAGATATATGCAATTGGACCCTACTAGATTGTGCAAAGGGACATAATTAATTTTTCTTCGTTTCCATGCAGCTGTCATTTTTTTCTCCAAGAATTCTCTTTTTGTTCCTGTTATCTTCAAAGTTTTGTTCTCCAAGTGCACTACTCATCTTTTAATTTTTTCTGTATTAGTTTGTATGTGAACCTTATTGGGAATTAATTTGTGCTTTTTTTAGATGTTTTCTGACTTCCTGAATCCTGGGTATTGTTCCAAATAGTTCCATGTATGTTAAGTATTTTTGGTAAGTCTTGTTCTTGAGTGTCTGTGGATGTATTCATAACGTTTTAATCTAGGTGTGTTTTATATATATAATCTGCTGTGAGATTGGGTAAATTTTCTGTTGTTTTCTGGGATTTTAGAATGTAGCCATCTTCTGTTTGGGCTGAAAACCTTCCTTAGAATTTTGCATTCCTGTTTCAAGATGTTTTCCATGTCACTTTTTACATGAAGTGTGAGAGTTTTGCTGGCATACAAGTGTTCTTGTTCAATAATTGTAGTGTGCCCGCTTTTTGTATATGGTGAGAGACATTCTTTGTTGTAGACATGAGTTCTTCCACTGTTTTCCTTGCGTTTCTGTAGGTGAATTTTCTATGCTGTTGCCACCCTTCCCTCCACCTCTCCCCAAATATCTCCCCCCACCCACCCACCCTCCAGTACATTCAAGTATCTCCGTAAGTACTTGAAGTGAGAGTCACTCTTGACTTGACATTACAATGTGAACCATTTTTGGATGTTAAGTTTTGAATATATGAACTGCGTTTTCTTGTAAGGAAATTTAAGATAACTTTTTCAGTCTATTCTTTGAGGGTTCCAATCTGTCTGATTGCTACGACTTCGTAATTTGCAAATATGGCCAAGTTGTCTCCAGAGGTGAGGCATGCAGTTTTGTTACCAACTTTCTGTAGTCAGTGACATTTAGTATTCATGGGAAGGAGATTGGATTGGTAAATGTTGCACCTTGCTGCTGTCTGTCATTGACAGCATATTGTGAAGCTGCATAATTGTGTTGTAGTCACTTAGTGGTGAATTAATAAGTGGCCAGAAAATTACTGCACCTCTCTCACCATTAATTGTGTTACTTGTGGACTGCATAAATATGTTCAGTTCAGGAATTGCTGCCACTTGCAGGGTGGGCTGCACTGATTACACACTTTCATAGTACATCTTCTAAGATGGGTGTGTGTATGTCTGATGGAAAGGCACTGATCATTTTCAAATCTAGAGTAGTAATCTTCTGTAATGCATTGCCTGACTTAAGTTGAAATATCTGAAGTTCCATAACAAGTAGGTAACCTACTTCTGTCGCAGAAGGGCCAAGTTTAAGCATCCGAGTCTCTTCAGATCTTGAGAAAGCTGTGACTGAATTGAGGTAGTTGTTATTCCTCATGCTGTGAAAAGTTTTACAGCTGCTGATAGTTTAGTCAATGAAGTCAACAATGTCGAATATATGTTACCGGCATATTACGCTGGGACAGGCTATTCAGTATGTTAGACAATTGACAGCTTCAGCTTTGGAGCTTTTTTACATAACAACTCAAAGTTGCAAATAAATACTCACTTAATAAACTGAAAATAACTCCACTGTATAAACACATGCTCAGTAAAGTTATTTTGTTAACTCACATGAGAGAAATGGACAGGAATTGCTGGGGAGGTATGGTCTGTCTGTAAACTGAAAAGCAAGTAGCACTTGTGGTGGGGGAAGTTGCTTTCCAGCAAGACCGCTACAGTTGCCATACAGAATAACAATAACCAAATTCTTCTCTAGCAGTGTACAGAGATTTATTTAGATTCTGCCCTTCGGCATTCCTTGCATTACTGTTTTTAGTAATTTGTGTGTGTATTCCATGTAGTGTTAAAGACCCTGTGGCACACTGCATTGACAGTGATTCATAAGGCGAGTGCTGAAGTGAAGTGTTGGTATAACTTTGCAAAACACCCTGTAGTTGCTTTTTGTGATGTAATGTAGTAGAGAGTTTGTAGACGTATGGAGGAGGGAAGTGCGTGATTACAATCCCGTAACATACCTTCCCTCATGCTTCTAACATCCATCCCCCAATCCTCTTTCCACCCTGTTACACTCCTAGGACAAAATACATCCCTTAATACAGTTTTCCTGTCATAGGTGTGTTACACATGTTTAATATGTGTTCCTAAACATTTTTCTTAACAAAAAACACTATTTTCAAACCTTTGAAACACTTTTTTTAATAGTCTGCAATTTTTTCATCCCATGTAACACAGAAACTATTAGTTGTAGAGAAAAAAATATTATCTTTCTTGCAGGAAATTTGACGTAGTTTAATTTTGTACTGGGAAACATCACCACAAGCTGCAGTTTTCGAGATTCTAAATATATTTAAAAAATGACCTTAAATGCCCCGTCACATGCCACCGGTCAGCATTTTTATTGTCTTGTTCATTACACTCTTCCACCTTCAACAGTAAAAAAATTTCTACTGCATGAGTTTTTTGCCCCTAATTTCCCTTTGGCAATTTTAAATTATATAATTGGGTTAGGAAAGACAGCGGCAAGAATGTAGAGATCAGTCATAAATATTTTAAGAACCAATAAAGCCTTTGGGCCGCTGTTATTTAAATACTATTTGTAAATTACTTTTAGTCAGGAAGAAGGAAATAATAATTTGCCCTTAATCAATAATATGCCATTAATCAAGTGCAAAGTACTCAGGGGCATTACCATGGTGTTTAATTTGTGGTTGCGATTAGACAAACGGAACTGGCAGGTATACTTAGGTGTGTGTGTGTGTGTGTGTGTGTGTGTGTGTGTGTTTGTGTGTGTGTGTGTGTGTGTGTGTGTGAGAGAGAGAGAGAGAGAGAGAGAGAGAGAGAGAGAGAGAGAGAGAGCTGTAGTGCATTTTACCAGGCCAAGATTGTCCTGTTGTCGGCAAATCTGATGATGCACTGTTGTTGTTTAGCAGCATCTCGTAGTAGTATGAAGGCCGTGGGTGGATATCCTGGCAGTGCTGGTTGTCCAGCTCAGATGCTCAGTAGAAAGTATCACTGATGCTGTCTCAGACACAAGTGTCTTCTTTCCCCCAAGTGTCCACTACCACAATATTTTCGCGATCTCCAGAGTTCTTTCTCTGGATGTGGCCATATCCCCAATTGGCTAGCTTGCATTCTTCTTCCAGCCATTCAGAATTATTGTGTATGTTATCATAAATGTCCTGGAGATGGCGGTATCTTTGGTCATTACCTGCCTGCCTGCCACAGAGGCAGAGTGTGACCAGGAGCTGGAATGGCCAGGCCCCTATCCTCAGGTCCATTACTAGATTGTAGAGTTTTGGACTGGGTCTAACGTTAAGAATAAGATATCAGATACAATCTGAATTTTTAACGAAAGTGGTTAACATAATAGCATGAAAAAATGCTTGCGTACATGACAGTATCCAATAGAGAATGTATACATTTGTAACATTTTCATAGGTATCAGTATTAAGAAAAGGATAGTTGCTGCTTTTCATAATATTGTTACATTTCATCCTGGATTTTTCATTGTTTGATTCTCGTTGGTATGGCAGTTTGAAAGCCAGAAGTGTCAGAACACAAGCTCTAAACACCCAGTTGTATATTTTTAGACAGTTCTTTTTTAAATTGCACTTCCTATATATAGATATGTGATTTCACAGGTGCACAGGCATCTGCACAATGGTGACATTCTTCTCATGAACCGTCAACCAACATTGCACAGGCCTAGTATAATGGCACATAAAGCCCGTGTTTTGAAGAGAGAAAAAACATTTAGATTACATTACAGTAATTGTAAGGCCTACAACGCTGACTTTGATGGTGATGAAATGAATGCACATTTTCCACAAAATGAACTAGCTCGCAGTGAAGCCTACAATTTAGGTATGTAAAATTTTATTACCCAACTTTTTTAACCTTGCAACATTCTTCTGCCCCTTTAAGTAGCACATACAAGACCATACTTATGGAAATAGTTCAATTATATCTATTTGTAACACATCATTGGTCATTAATAATTTATTCAGCTAAGAAGTGGGTTTTAAAAGCATTGTAATCACATACTATAAATATATATTTGGAAAGGTTACTTCTGATTTATTGGTCCCACCTTTCTCCAATCTGAGCTTGTGCTCTCACTGTAACAAGTCCATTGCCTATAGTAGTTTAAATCTTTCTCATTTTCTTCCATAGCACCACTTGTATTATTAATTACTTTTATTCTTATTTCCAAAGCCATATAAGTTGTATGCTCATAAAACATTAATAATTTCACAAAAATGTGTATGGGAAGAATTACAAAGGGTGTTCAAAAAGTTTTGCACAGTTGCCCCTAATTTTTTTAATTTTTTTGCAGGAGGAGAATGAAATTTTTTGTGAACATACTTGGAACATTTAGCTATACATTGAGCCTACTCAATGTAGCTTCCATCATCTGGCCCAGTGTTCTTTCCATGATGTAAATGCACTTCGGTAAAATTCTGGGATTGACTTTTATACCATCGCTTGACATAGCAAATAAGGTCTTTCTCACTATCAAATGTTTTACCGCGCAGGTGGGCCTTCAGACGACCAAGGATGTAAAAATCAGACAGAGCCATATCTGGACTGTAGTGAGGATGAGGAACAATTTTCCAACCCATTTTCCTGATTTTCTCCTGCGTCATAAGGGCTGTATGGAGTTTGGCATTGTCATGGTGTGCTCTGATGAGCTGACCGTGAAGCTGTGGTCTGTGGGTCTTGATAGCAAGTGGTCTGATGATGGCATGTCGTCATACATCTGTCATTTGGGATGATTTGATCAGTGGTCTCCTTATTCACATCACTCACTGCCATCGATGGTCTACCACATCGTGGATTGTCCAGTAGAGAGAAATCACCTTCTTTAAACCTCTTCAACCTCTGCGGCCACTGCTGGATACTGCTGCGATCCACTGTGTCCTTCCCATAAATAGGGAGCAACTTCCTGTGAATCGATGTGGCAGAGTCATCACCAGTCTTGAAGGGGAACTCCATCACCGACCATTGTTGCAACCTGACATCTGCTTCATGGTCCACTATGGATCACCTGTAAATAAAAGAAAATATTTTTATATACCAACTTATAGCTAAATGTTCCAAGTGTGTTCACAAAAATGTTCATTCTTCTCCTGCAAAAAATAAAAAAATTAGACGACTGTGCAAACCTTTTTGAACACCCTTTGTATTATTTAAAAGTAGCCTCCATATTTGGAAGATAATGTGTGTGTGTGTGTGTGTGTGTGTGTGTGTGTGTGTGTGTGTGTGTGTGTGTGTGCGCGCGCGCGCAAAACTGAAAATTATCAAAAAATTTGATGGAATTTACATTTACACAGGTACCAGAGTTTCTAAAGAAATGTGGCAAATGGATTACAATGTTGGAAAAATTATTATACTGTATCAAAGAAACTCTTGTAACAGTCAGTGCAATTAGGTCTGAGTGATGAGTGGTGTGCTGAACATGATGCATAATGAAGTTATAGCTGGCAGCAACTTCACCATCAAAGAATGCTGGATTGCAGTGACTGTGTGGTTACTGGACACTGAAAGGCCACACTGGACAGCACTGACTGTTGATGTGTCCATATCTGGTGTGTGATGCTGTTACACCTCTTGCTTACAGGTCCACTATTGCTTTGAAGACCCCACTAATCTAATGTGCATAGCACATCACATGTCCCTGGGACTGTTGCTGTGTTATGCACAGGGTTCAAATACTGTTTTATTGCTTGTACTTTAAGTATCAAACAGAATAGTGGTTCACTCTAGAGCTGAGCAGTTGTGCAGTATGATCAGCTGTAAATAGAATCCCAAAGTACAGTGAGCTACTACTCGTACTATTACTGTGTAGTATTTATCTTTTCTTCATCTGTCATTGGTTGGTCTCTCTTCACCTGTCATTCTGTGTAGAAAGATTTTGTAAATTCTCCGTCCTCGGGCAGTATTGTGTGTATACAATGGCAATATACGCAACTTGTTTCCTACAGGCAGGTGAAAGCCCAGATGATGGCATTCTGATAATGCCTACGGACACTGGCTCTCTTCCATCTCCTAAACAGAACACCCTTTGTGTGAGATATTATTTTGCTCATGAGCCAAGCTCATGGTCTCACCTGGGTATCTCTGCTGGTGTCTCTGTTCACTACAAAAACTCCTATGACACGTCTGGGCCACTTATGTTTCTAGGGAGAAATGGAAAGTTTCTTGAATAAAAGTCACTGAAATTGACACACAAGCTGCAGAAGTGGCACTAGATTCAAAGGCTTGCTCCAGTCTGGGAACTACAAGATGTTATCATCATCAATACTCCTCTTGTTAAAAATGGGTACACTCAAAATTCATTATTGCACTTAATTACATGTACTGGTATGCCAGATGCTGATAAATGGGTGTGCAAATCAGTAGTGGAGAGTGGACCACACACAGTATTCATACTTTGTTGTAATAGATTATTAATTTCAGTCATACCCTCTATAAAGTGTTTTTACCTTTGTTGTGGGACCAAGGTAATGTTCGTGCCTTACTCCAAAAAGTCCATTCCATTTAACCATCTCCCTTCTTCTCTTGTGCCTGTCAGCTTTTGATTGTGTTTGCAGTCTGATGCCATTTTGTACATTGTTATATTACCTGTATTTACATGCCTTTTCAAATCCACTGCAGCCAGTGTACCTCATCAGTATCTTGTGCCTAAAGATGGCTCACCATTGGCTGGATTGATACAGGACCATATTATTGCTGGTGTGAAATTATCCTTGAGAGGAAGATTTTTTACCAGGTATGGTTGTTTTTTGTAACTGTAATTTTTGCTAACCTTTGTTAGGAGTCAAAGGAGATATGTATTATCCAAATTTTTCATCACGAAAAATGCTGCAGCAAATAATTTGCCTATAAATTGTACTTACATGCACAGCTTTTGAGATACCTAACACACATTTTTATATTGTTTCTTGCAACTGTTTTGTGATTGATGTAAATAACAGTAGAACAACCAAAACTCATTATTATATCTAAAAACACAGATGATGTGACTTACCGAACGAAAGTGCTGGCAGGTCGATAGACACACAAACATACACCTGAAATTCAAGCTTTCGCAACAAACTGTTGCCTCATCAGGAAAGAGGGAAGGAGAGGGAAAGACGAAAGGATGTGGGTTTTAAGGGAGAGGGTAAGGAGTCATTCCAATCCCGGGAGCAGAAAGACTTACCTTTGGGGGAAAAAAGGGGTATACACTCGCGCGCGCGCGCGCACACACACACACACACACACACACACACACACACACAGACATCTTGTGTCCCCCCCCCCCCCCCCCCCCAAAATGGTTTTTGCCTGTTTTTTTTCATTTTGCTCTGTTTAAGTTTTCAGCAAATGATTGTTTCTGTTGAGAAGCAGCAGCATTTTGTGCCTCTTATTTAAGATATTTCTCAGCAATAGTTTTATTTTTTCCACCCAATTCGGTACTTACAAACTCAGCGGAATATTGATTTTTGACATTTCTTGGTTATTGATAGACATGCATATCCATACTTGATAAAGCTACAGATTGAACCAACAAGGTACTTAGCATAGAAGTAGAACCAAAAGTAGCACTATTCACTTGTTGGGAAACAGCTTTTGGCAAAGTCTAAGCATGTAAACAGATTTTGTTTTCCAGTAGATCTAAAGTGCTGATCAAGGACAATATAAACTGACTGTTGGCTGCGAGTGTAAACGAAGTTAGTTTTAACTGTCAGAGAGGAGAGGATTGGTGCGAGGAATCAAGCACACTTGGAGGGCAACCAGCTTACATTTATATTCTTTCTTTCTGCGATAGCAGAAATTGACACATGGTCATAGGGATTGATGATCCCTTCTGGTGTTTTGAAGATGCTAATGAGAATCCGTGGTGGACCAGGATTATTCTCTTCACTCACTTCAAAATAAGAAAACAGCAAGCCTTACACACTGCACAGTATTTGTTAATGCCTATTGCCCAGTTGCTTACTTACGTTGGCGGTGTCATAAACAAAAATTGCCACATCAAAAGGTCTGGATTGCACCAACTTTTAAACCTAAGCTTACAGACAAATATACAGATTTCTTTGTTCTAAAATGCTAGTTTCCACAGTTGAGCCCTATGTTACATTACCTGACATGTATATTGTGCAGACCACTCAATCGCACACAGTTGGTGTGACACCAGAACATTGAGCGTATTGATACATTGTTGCAGTTGTGCACTTTGTATTTTGCAGATATATTCTTTTGCACTTTATCTTTAAAAATTGGCCTTTTCTAGATGATTTACAATATCAGTAACCTAAAACAGAGTGAATTTTTGGTATTTATGTGCAGAAAAATAAAGCTATTATAAACTATTGCTGATAAAACAGTTCATCTGGCTACAAGGCACTGTGAAGTAGCATTTGTTAGTTAATTTCCTTGTTTTGCATTTTGAGACGTAATTCGCACCTGTATTTGCATTTATTGCAAATTTTTCAGGTCCCTACTTACAATAATCTTTATCATATCCAATTGAAAAAGTAGTTTTTCATCTCTCTAGTTATTTTGCTTTACAGACTATTTACTGTATTATTATTTCATTTTAGATAACTAAAATCTGTATTGTGAACATTGCAATTGTTAAAATTCATGTAACATATTTATTTTTGGTGTTTGTTTGGTTTCATGGAAAAGAGAGGATTATTGTCAAATGGTGTATCAAGCATTTCCTCGTATAGCATCAGAAATCAAGCTGCTGCCTCCAGCAATAATTAAACCGATACCTCTTTGGTCTGGCAAACAGATATTCTCAACAATCATCATGAATAGTACCCCAAAAGGAAGGCCATCTATTTATCTGGAGTCTACAGCAAAAATTGGTGCTAAGGTATTGATTTTGTTTAACAGTGCAAATATAAGTTAAGTGTAAAAAATAATTGCTTAAAGAAATAATACAGTCTTTATGCTGTTCTTTACTTGGCAATTTTCTTAACATGATATCTATGAGTGTGAAATAAAGCTATAATTCAAATAATAGAGATTTTGACAGATATTCAACAGGGTCTTGATAATATTTTACAGTGTTGCAAAGATTAACAACTTGCTTTAAATGGGGTATCTCATGATTACATTACATACAAGTTACAATTGGAATTGATCGACTCATACAAATACCTTGGTGTAACAGTTTGTAGGGATATGAAATTGAACGATCACATAGGCTCAGTTGCAGGTAAAATAGGTAGCAGACTTTGGTTCATTGGTACAGTACTAGGGAAATTCAATTAGTCTACAAAGGAGATTGCCTACAAATTGCTCTTGTGACTCATTCAAAAATATATCTTTGTTGAGAGTGTGGGATCTGTACCAAATATGAATGACCGGGAATATTAACTGTAGGCCTGTACATAGAAGGGAAGCATGATTGGTCTTAGGTTTGTTTGACCTATAAGAGAGTGTCACTGAGGAAACAGAAGTGACAGATATTTAAAGATTGATGCAAACAATCCCAAAAAAGCCTACTTACAAAGTTTGAAGAACAGCTTTAAATGATGGCTCTAGAAATATATGATATGATCCTTAAGTGTCGCTCTTGTATGAATCATGAGGACAAGACTGGATTAATTGCAGCATGCATAGACACATTTAAACAATCTCTTTCCAGTGCTCCATACATTAGTGGAACAGGAAGAAGCCTTAATAACTGGCACAGTGGGAATTACCCTGTGCCATGCACTTTAGTGGTTTGTGGAGTACAAACATAGATGTAGATTAGTAGGAATCAGATTTGTGTTTTCATCTCCTCTGAGAAACTCTCTCCTAGTCTGAGAGTGGCACAGTTTAAAACTTAAATTGGACAATATCTTTCCCATATATATCATAACTCTACAGTATTGTTTCTGTCAAATCTCTTATATTTGTTCTTTTTCATGCAGTTTCTCCAGATGTGATCATTATTATAAATTTATGTAGGCAAGTTTTTTTACGTACAGACATTACCACCAACAGCAAGTGCATCAGTACTCAAATTTCACAAATTGTGCCGATTGTTTGTAGCAGAAAAAATGCCAGCAGCTCATTTTTGACACACTCATATTCAACCTGTCATGATGATTTGTCTGAAATAGTTTGTCTCCTGAATTCTTTAGAAAACTGATTCAAGACTTCTTGGAGATACCAGTACTGCAGTTCTGATGTCCCTCTATTTCACAGTGATTTGCAATGAATTGCACATTTCTTGAGACCATTGATAATGATATGGCAGTCTTGTGTTAAACCAGATGCTCCCATGGTCTGTTGTCTGCTTGAAATGTACTGTTTGAGAAACGTTTGCATCTATTCTGTGTTAGTATTTCATACTAATGAAGGTATTTCATTGACGAAAGGTTTCTGTATCAGAGTCAATTTGTTTCTGATGGCTTCTTTTTTCCAGCCATCTTGCGTAAAGATGTTTTGTATATAGTAGAATTCTTCCACAATTTTGATGTTCAGTGATTCACTATCCTAATTTGCGTTGTTCTCCACCACTTTCACCTACATTTGGTTTTGAAGAATTCCTGCTGTGTAGACAGTCATACTATTGAACAGTTCTATGTCTTCCTTCAAAAGAGCTTTACAGATGACAAACTTTATCATTGGCATTTGTTTTCTTTGCATTCCTGTTACGAAATTTCTTTTCAGTTCCTTCAGCACTTCTTTTACGTGCGAGTTAAACAACAGTGATTACAAACATGCCTGTTCCCATCTCAACAGAAACATTCTTGAAGGAATTGTAGGCTACGTGTCTAATTCTATGCTTGGCCCCTATTCTTCATTCTTAATAATATTTAAAACATCTCTTTTCAGTTTATTAAACTGGAAGCATTCCCTAGGTTCTTAAATTTAATGGATGTTTTGCAGTTTTTCTTTATTTTACCAACAGCAAGGTCAGAACTGTGTCTGTGGCATCTTTACTTTCTCTGAAGACAAATTGGTATTTCCTTTTTCAGTTCTTCTCAGGTTCTCTTTCTGTTGCCTGCATATTATCCTAGTAAACAATTTATAAGTGTAAAATACACTGCTCAAAAGAATTAAAGGGTAACTTTTTTGGAACGCCATCATTTCTCCCATTGCCATGCAGAAGTGTGAAATTTGGCTCAAAGGTGCCTACAACCTTCCTCTATGACACTGCAGAAGTATGGCGCCCTGCACTGCCACCTCGGGCTGGGTGACACTTCAAGCAACAAGGTGTCAATGTGTGAAAAAAACACCAGAAGCCAGAAGTTCATGTAAGGTATAAGATAGGTTAATGTTGTCACATTGGCACCAAATTTCACCACAATTCTGCCCAATGCTACCATGGCCATGTCACATCATGGGGAGCTCATCACAGCCTCCCTTACACACATCTCACTCCTTTGTTCAATGCCTCTGTGATTGGAGGTCAGAACAGCAATGCCCAAGGTTGAAATCATGTGATTCTCTTATGGGTGGCTCAGGAAAATATTTCAGACACACCACCGCTCAGAGTAGACATGAAGAGGCCTCAGGAGGTGGCATAAAGAGCATCAGTGAAACTACCCCTTCCCTTGGAGCATTCATTTACATACATTTAACAGTTAAAAACAAAGATTTGCAGTGTGATGTGCAACAGAACAATGTTCTTGACATCTTGAAAAATGTAACATTTCCGCCTTGAGCTGATGGTAGAATTCTTTGTTTACGCAACCAGTTTTGGTGAACTGACCATCACCAAGTTCATAAAAGTATTCACAGCTTCATCTTAGGCAAAACACCAAAGCAGTATCATCAAATGATAAAACCATGAGTTAGACACTGCTGTCATCATAATATAAATAACATTATCACTCTGTAAAACCTGTGCTAGGTAGTGTAGTCATTCATTTTACTGGCATTAATGCTGATTTTGTATTTCACTAAATATGAAGCTTTGAACATTTTTGTGACGGTCATTCAACCAAAACCAGTTGTGTAAATAAAGAATTTTTACCGCCAGCTCAAGCAGTAATGTAATATTTTCCAAATATATATGCACTGGAGACCACCTCCTGAAAATGTACAGTTCTTGACAATCTTTGACACTGCTGACACTACCTGGATGTTCAGCCCTTTGCTAGGGACTTCATGGGGCTGAAAGTAGGTGTAGAGCAGCAGCTGAAGGGTGTTGAGGGGTTGCCTGTCTGCAGGCATCTAGGAATCGGTTAAGGTTTGTCTCTGTACAGCTACATTTCTAAAGTGCTCAACCAGGGTGCGCAGGTGAACTGAAGGCGTTGGTGAACTTTGTGGTCATAGAGGACCCTTTGCTGATTTATTCATGCATATGTCAGTGTCACTGTCTTTCTCCGCAATTTTCCCTCTGTGGCTCCCTGTAGTACCATATAAATTGTTCTGTGATGTCAAAATGCGTGTCCTGTTATCCAGCCCTTTCTTCTTGTGTTTTCCATGTATTCCTTCCCTCAGTGATTCTGCAGATAATCTCTTTTATTTATCTTCAGTTCAGTTTGTTACTTAGGTCCTGAATTACTCTGTATAGAGATTATTTACAATAAAAATATGTTTTTGCTTTTGCGGATGCTTCTTGCACTGCTTATTTGATTCAGCCTTGGAATCGTAAGAGTCATAAAGTACATTAGGGCCATCTACTCACTGCAGATCATTAGTGATGTAATGGTACCAAGCCATATAGTGTATTTTTTGGCAGCATTTGAGGCAGTTTGCATGTAGCTCGTTTCTAGCTGCAGATCATTAGTGATGTAATGGTACGAATCCATATAGTGTATTTTTTGGCAGTATTTGTATTTGTGGCAGTCTGCATGTAGCTATGTTTCTAGCTGCAGATCATTAGTGATGTAATGGTACCAATCCATAGAGCGTATTTCTTGGCAGCATTTGAGGCAGTTTGCATGTAGCTATGTTTCCAGGTTCTTGCTGTGTTTCTAGGGAAGGTTGCAAACCTCGTAGAAAAGTAATGTATCTCTGATCTGAACATACTATTTCTGTTTCCTAGTATTTGTTCTTTCATACAGCTTCTGCTGTTTTCATGATTCGGAGAACTAACTTTGTTTAACTTGGTGACCAGATTGCCTTCTTGTCACTGCAGTCTTCGGTTATCCTAAAGGAGGGAAGTTGGGATTGTGCCATCGGTCTGTGAATTGAGTAAACTTTGTTTTATGAAACACAGTTCAGTTTCCGAATTGGGAGAAGTACTGTTGAACATTACAGAGATGAGCAAAGTGGTATTAGAAATTTTTACAGGTGACTGTGGTACATATATATTCTTATATGTGTCCAAGGCTTTTGATACTGTTGACCATAAAATACTACAAGACTAATTATTGTTAATACTCGATTATTGAAAGCAGTTGCATGAGCTGACAGAGGTGAGGAGGGAGTAGGGAAGGATGCGTGTTGGTGATAGAGGAAAGAGGCATCTGTCCAAAGGCTTTACATCTTGTTGTGCAGCTGTTGAGTCACACGTTCAAAGTATGTTGCTTACTTCCCTCACAGCCTCTCCACAGTCCATGTCCCGTTACCACCAGACTACTAGTTGGTTACTGTGAGTGTGGCGTCCTTGTACATCAATGTCCCCCTTGTCCATGGCATTGCAGCCACCTGGAAAGCTACCTTTCTCAACATCCTCCTGATACCCAACTCACCACCTCTTTCCTAAACCATGTTGCGAGCCCCATCCTGATCGACAATTATTTCACTTTTGAAGGCCAAATCTATAAACTAATCCTTGACATTGCCATGGGTACTCGCATGGCACCACATATGCCAACTTATTTACTGGCCATCTGGAGGAAACCTTCCTATCTGGTAAACAAACACAACCTCTTGTCTGGTTCAGATTCATTGATGAAATTTTCGTGACCAGGATTCACAGGAAGGACACCCTTTGCTTTTTCCTCTATAACCTCACCACCAGTTCTCAAATCCACTTCACTTGATCCTTTCCAATACATCGAGTCACTTTCCTGGATGTCAGTCTCCGCCACTCAGATGGCTCTATAAATACGTATCAGGTGCACCCATCTCCAACAGTATTTCCACCATGACAACTGATACCCATTTCATATTAAAGTCTCTTCCTTACAGCCTCACCATCCATAGATGTCGCATATGCAGTGGAAAACAGGAGTTGTTGAAATATACTGATAACCTTAACAGATCTTTTACTGACAGACAAAATACAGCTCATCCATAAACAAATCTCCCATGCCATCTTCTTTTCTGACATCCAATAAACTTGTTAATCAGCTACTAACTAGCACTCCTCTGACCATCCAGTATCACCCTGGCCTTGAAAAGCTCAACCACATCCTCCACCAGAGCTTTGAGTATGTCTTGTTGTGCCCTGAGATGAGGGATATTCTACCCAAAATCAATATCTACATCTCGCAAAGTAGTGTTGTACCACTCGTCCAGCTTAAAGAAGCTCCTTGTCCATCCCTATTCCAATCCTACCTCTAAACCTGCACCGCATGTGTTGTTCATTTGTGGTTGGCTCAGGTGCAAGACTTGTCCCATATGACCACCTACCACCTCCTACTGCAGTCCAGTCACTGGCATCACCAACCTCTAGAAGGCGGGGGCACGTATGATAGCAGCCATGTTGTACAGGGATCCCAGAAGTGTTGTGACAAACTTCTAGGGAAGGTGAGGCACATCTTAAGGATTAAGCATTGCTTAGCAACTTGGCAGCAAAGGGTAGCAGAGGTCAAAGATCAGAAAGAAAACAAGAAGGTGATTCATTTGGACATAATGAGTACACATGGTGTACACACGAATTCTACTGTAATGTTACAATAGATGCTCAAAGTTTGCACGATCAGACGCCACGCCATGCATGCGTGACACTGACAGAGCATTGACTGCTGGACACAGTGGGAGTTATTTGATTGTAGCAGCTGCACAGATAATTTTCTAAATGAGAACCATTTCAGACTCCACACAATTGCGATACATGAGAAATTTCATGGCTCCCCACAGAAAGAAATCAACCCATCAATGCTGCAATGATCTGTTCAGATGCCTACGAACAGCAGGTCCAATATAAGCGTCACATTCGTTGGAACAATTTCAGGCAAGCCGGAAGGAACCTTTTCCAGAACGCTCAAATAGTTCATGGCAATCAAGCTAGATGGACAAAGGTAAGGCGTGACTAAGTAATCACCAACCAAACTGCCCACACATTACCTGTGAAGTGATATTGTATTGCATGGTGCCACACACGTGAGGATTTTGTGGTGCCCACAAATACTCATTGTGTTGAGTGAATACACCATTCCTGGTGAATGTGGCCTCATTCAATGAACAACGTGTAAACTGTGAAATATACATCTTGGCCACATTGTTGCAGAAACCACTTGCAAGATGCACATGTGCATGATGGTCACTGGGTGCAATAACGGGTCTCTTTGGAGGTGAAAGTCATGTACGGACTCTGTGTTAAAATATGCTGGAAACTGCTATGAGACATTTTTAAGCCCAAGGCAAAGGAACATAAGCTGATGCTTAGATTAATCTTCACAGCATCCAACACACTTTCTTCTCTAAACAACCAAACACACCAATATTGACCTGCTTTCAGTAGCCTTGCCACTTCTTAATGGCTGTACTTGCACTAATTTCGTAGTGGACATGTAGACAAACTGTGGTGTGGTTGATGTCTGCCCGGGAAGTGTTCTCAATAAATGCATCCAAAGACTCATCCATTGCTCTCACCTATTCTATACATTAAGTGCATGTGTACAAGCTTACTTTTCCTATACCGTAACGTGCTCCTCATATGCAACCTAGCACTCGAATGAGGAAATCCTCACATCCCCCTCCATTAATCTCATGTACAGCACCACCTAGTGGCGTAAGATGATGATTGTGGTCATAGTTTGCCATGCAATTCTCAATTCTTATGCTGTGCCCCACCTGTCATAGAAGTTTGTCACAACATTTTCTGGGACACCTTGTATAACAGCCACATGGCAATTACTGCACAGAAGGACAAGTACTCAATTGAGTACTTGTGAGAATGGCCACTGCCAATCTGTGACAAACCCCAAACGTGACCATTCAGTTGCCGCACATGTCGCTTACCACAACACAAATGATTTTGACAGCAGCTACACTGTGTGGACAATATGAATTCTCCGTTCCAGTGCAAGTTTCTCTGAACTACACAGATGGCAATTGTTTCTCCAACATATCATGTGCTCTTGCAATCCCCCTGGCCTAAACCTCTGCTAATATGTTCCCACTGCCTCACCTTACCTCTTTCCTTCTGTCTTCTGTTCCACATTATTCCTTTCTCATCCAGATCTTGCACTGGCATCCTCTGCCACTCCTCCCTCCCCATACACCATGTGGGTGTTCTCAGTTCCCCCTCCCCCCCCCCCTCCCATTCTCCTTTTCTTCACATTTCTCTCATTTCCTCCCTCTCAGTTTCCCCACCTCTCCATTTTCCTACATCTCCCTTTGCTTTACTATCTCTACTCTTTCCGTACGGCTGCATGGCAATGGAGTCATCTGTCCAAAGACATGCCTCTTTCCCACTACCTTCTCCATGCACCCATCCCTACCCCCTCCCCACCTCCATCAGCTTAGGCAAATGCCTACCACAATCGAGTATCAATAATTAGTCTTCCTGTGGCCACGACAATGTGCATTTGAGTGTCGGTGTAGTGGTGTGTGAATGTGTGTACTTCTGCTAGAAAAAGACTAGTGCTTGGAACTAGTATGATAGGTGTTTTCTGTTGTGTTCTGTGCTCTGCCCATCAGTCCGCTATGTAGGTGGTTACGTTTCCCTTACTTTACATATATTATGAAACTGTTGTTGAATGTTTAGTAAAACAATTGTCAGACAGAAAAAAATAAACAAAAGTGGTGTCCCTAAAGTTAGTATATTGGGTCTCATTCTGTTCTTAATGTGTATCAGTGACTTTACAGAGAGTACAAGAAAGGGAGAAAAATGTTCTCTTTGCTGAAGACAGCAATATCATAACCACTGATAAAATGCCAGAAATCCTATTAAAGAAAGTAAGTGAAATCCTCCAGGATGTTTGTGATTAGAGAGTATGTAATAAATTAACATTGAACATAAAGAAAATGGACATACATAATCATGGGACAAGAGCCAGTTTGGACTTTAATTTACCAGGGAAAAGCAAACAGAAAATTCAAAACAATTTTTTCTATCAGAGAGAAAAACTGTATAATAGATTTCCCATAGAGATGACAAAGTTTACTAAAATACATCTGTTTAAACAGGTGGCTGAAACTTTCTTTATAAATAATGCCTAATACACAGTTGAAAATCAGTTAGAGGACACAGAGCAGTTTTTAATAGTGGAAGGGGAGAACTGCAACACCCTGGCACATCACGATCGCCATGTAGTGCTTTTACAAGAAAACCAAGTGCCAACATCTGTAGTGCATGACCGTAATTTCTTCTCCCTCTCTGAAGCTCATCATCTTATAATCATGGGGAGCTAACTAATTTTTTCAGGCAGATTGAGTGGAGGGCGTGAACACGTGTATGGGGCATAATTACAAATAGGCTGGGTGTCAGCTTTCCTTACAGCCTGGAGGGAGTGCAAGAGGTGTAGCAGCATGTGTATGGCCCAGAAGTCATTATTAGGTGACCTTTGTGTGTACAGTAATGCAGTGCAAAATTATGTTTTACAATGTCAATTATCTAGTGCAGGGAGTGTTTAAATCAAAGAATATTGTACAATAGGGACCAGCCAAATGAGGCATTGCAGTTGTTAAGATACTGCCTCATATTTGGGAGTATGGCGTTTACTCTGTCCAGCCATCCTGATTTAGGTTTTCCTAAATCATTTCAGGCAGATGCTGTTATAGTTCGTTCAGCAAGCCGTGGCTGACTACCTGCCCTGTCCTCATAAAAATGTACTTCCGAATTCTGTCGTTATGTATATTTTGAGCTATTAATTTTCATTGTATTAACCCTTTTGATGCTGTGTGCATCTATACATGCCCTGATATGCTGTTCCCCAGGCCCTTGGGTTGTGTGTAAGCGCACCACTTCAGTGTGTTTGTCTGTATGCACCCTCTCACTGCTGCAGGTGAGTTATGTACTACATTGTGTGTGATCATTTGCACAAAAAAAACCCTCATTTTGATATTTTGAATCATTTGTAAAATGATGACCACATACTTCACAATGTGTAAGGACATGAATGGGTGATATGTGTGAGAGCATCTTTTGGATATAAAACCCAGTAACTCTAGACCAAAATAGGATATTGTTCTGCTCTGAATTTCAAATAAAATTTTGATGTCTTATCTAAATGTTATTCACTGCAGTGCTTGAGCTAAAATCAACTTTACGCATCATTTACGCGTTGTGTTTTTAACTCTGCAAAGTCTTTAAAACTTTGTGCAATGTTTACTTAATTTTATGCACCGCAGTAACTATGGTGTGTAATGAAAAGAAATTCAGTCCTTTATTGAGCAAAAATATCACACTGTAAGATGTGCAAAATAAAATTGATGACTCTCAGCACAGGCACCAGCATTTGGCAAGCAGTACAGCCATAACAAAAGATGTCTCAAAGTGGAATGCAGAGAGCACATCTGTAGCAGTGAAAAGATTAAGATGACAAATCCTATATCTTTGTTAGATGATCCTGGGATGGATAAATAAATCAACTCCATCAAATCAGATTGTTTGTTTACTGTATTTTATGAGGTAGGGATATGGGCCAGCCCAACATGTACCAAAGTGAATGTGGAAAACCATCTAAACCCCACAGTCAGGCTGACCATTGCACCAAACCAATGCACGATCCAATCCCATTCTGGCTCTCCTTCCTCTCCCAAAAGCCAGTGCACTGCATGTTATGCCATATAAGCAGATGTTTCTCCAACATATCATTGTTTCTCCAACATATCATGTGCTCTTGCAATCCCCCTGGCCTAAACCTCTGCTAATATGTTCCCACTGCCTCACCTTACCTCTTTCAGATTGTTTGTTTACTGTATTTTATGAGGTAGGGAACCTCCCACAGAAGAACCCCAAAAGTGCCCCACTTGTGACAGGATACTTTCCGGGACTGGATCAGACTCTGAATGTGGCTCTCCAGCAGGGATACGACTTCCTCAAATCCTGCCCTGAAATGAGATCCATCCTTCATGAAATCCTCCTCACTCGACCAAGAGTGTCTTTCCGCCGTCCACCTAACATTCGTAACCTCTTAGTTCATCCCTATGAAATCCCCAAACCACCTTCCCTACCCTCTGGCTCCTACCCTTGTAACCGCCCCCGGTGTAAAACCTGTCCCATGCGCCCTCCCACCACCACCTACTCCAGTCCTGTAACCCGGAAGGTGTACAGGATCAAAGGCAGAGCCACGTGTGAAAGCACCCACGTGATTTACCAACTGACCTGCCTACACTGTGAAGCTTTCTATGTGGGAATGACCAGCAATAAACTGTCCATTCGCATGAATGGACACAGGCAGACAGTGTTTGTTGGTAATGAGGATCACCCTGTGGCTAAACATGCCTTGGTGCACGGCCAGCACATCTTGGCACAGTGTTACACCATTCGGGTTATCTGGATACTTCCCACTAACACCAACCTGTCAGAACTCCAGAGATGGGAACTTCCCCTTCATTATATCCTCTCTTCTCGTTATCCGCCAGGCCGCAATCTCCGCTAATTTCAATTTGCCGCCGCTCATACCTCACCTGTCTTTCAACAACATCTTTGCCTCTGTACTTCCGCCTCGACTGACATCTCTGCCCAAACTCTTTGCCTTTACAAATGTCTGCTTGTTTCTGTGTATGTGCGGATGGATATGTGTGTGTGTGTGTGTGCGCAAGTGTATACCTGTCCTTTTTTCCCCCTAAGGTAAGTCTTTCCACTCCCGGGATTGGAATGACTCCTTACCCTCTCCCTTAAAACCCACATCCTTTCGTCTTTCCCCCTCCTTCCCTCTTTCCTGATGAAGCAACCGTTGGTTGCGAAAGCTTGAATTTTGTGTGTATGTTTGTGTGTGTATCGACCTGCCAGCACTCTCGTTTGGCAAGTCACATCATCTTTGTTCTTAGATATATTTTTCCCACGTGGAATGTTTCCCTCTATTATATTCATATAAGCAGGAGTTGATAATAATTACCAGTAATAAATAAAATTCAAATTATTGTATTAACATCCTGGTCAGGTTAACACATTTAATTTATTTGGAATGTTCATTTCAGCATGCTCCCTGCTGTAGAGCAAAAGATTGACAATGTAGTTGTGATGTATGATGTGACTGATGGTACAGTTATATATGCATCGAAGTTTGAAAATTTAGAAGAAACTGGGAAGTCAGTGATTGAAAAAGTTTGAAGTGTAATTAAAGCTGGCTGATGCCCATCTACATCTACATTTATACTCCGCAAGCCACCCAACGGTGTGTGGCGGAGGGCACTTTACATGCCACTGTCATTACCACCCTTTCCTGTTCCAGTCGCGTATGCTTCGCGGGAAGAACAACTGTCTGAAAGCCTCCGTGCGCGCTCTAATCTCCCTGATTTTATATTCGTGATCTCCTCAGGAGGTATAAGTAGGGAGAAGCAATATATTCGATACCTCATCCAGAAACGCACCCTCTCGAAACCTGGCGAGCAAGCTACACCGCGATGCAGAGCGCCTCTCTTGCAGAGTCTGCCACTTGAGTTTGTTAAACATCTCCGTAACGCTATCACGGTTACCAAATAACCCTATGACGAAACGCGCCGCTCTTCTTTGGATCTTCTCTATCTCCTCCGTCAACCCGATCTGGTACGGATCCCACACTGATTAGCAATACTCAAGTATAGGTCGAACGAGTGTTTTGTAAGCCACCTCCTTTGCTGACGGACTACATTTTCTAAGGACTCTCCCAATGAATCTCAACCTGGCACCCGCCTTACCAACAATTAATTTTATATGATCATTCCACTTCAAATCGTTCCGCACGCATACTCCCAGATATTTTACAGAAGTAACTGCTGCCAGTGTTTGTTCCACTATCATGTAATCATACAATAAAGGATCCTTCTTTCTATGTATTCGCAATACATTACATTTGTCTATGTTAAGGGTCAGTTGCCACTCCCTGCACCAAGTGCCTATCCGCTGCAGATCTTCCTGCATTTCGCTACAATTTTCTAATGCTGCAACTTCTCTGTATACTACAGCATCATCCGCGAAAAGCCGCATGGGACTTCCGACACTATCTACTAGGTCCTATATATATATATTTTTTTTTTTTGTGAAAAGCAATGGTCCCATAACACTCCCCTGTGGCACGCCAGAGGTTACTTTAGCGTCTGTAGACGTCTCTCCATTGATAACAACATGCTGTGTTCTGTTTGCTAAAAACTCTTCAATCCAGCCTCACAGCTGGTCTAATATTCCGTAGGCTCTTACTTTGTTTATCAGGCGACAGTGCGGAACTGTATCGAACGCCTTCCGGAAGTCAAGAAAAATAGCATCTACCTGGGAGCCTGTATCTAATATTTTCTGGGTCTCATGAACAAATAAAGCGAGTTGGGTCTCATACGATCGCTGTTTCCGGAATCCATGTTGATTCCTACATAGTAGATTCTGGGTTTCCAAAAACGACATGATACTCGAGCAAAAAACATGTTCTAAAATTCTACAACAGACCGACGTCAGAGATATAGGTCTATAGTTTTGCGCATCTGCTCGACGACCCTTCTTGAAGACTGTGGCTACCTGTGCTCTTTTCCAATCATTTGGAACCTTCCGTTCCTCTAGAGACTTGCGGTACACGGCTGTTAGGAGGGGGGCAAGTTCTTTCGCGTACTCTGTGTAGAATCGAATTGGTATCCCGTCAGGTCCTGTGGACTTTCCTCTGTTGAGTGATTCCAGTTGCTTTTCTATTCCTTGGACACTTATTTCGATGTCAGGCATTTTTTCGTTTGTGCGAGGATTTAGAGAAGGAACTGCAGTGCGGTCTTCCTCTGTGAAACAGCTTTGGAGAAAGGTGTTTAGTATTTCAGCTTTACGCGTGTCATCCTCTGTTTCAATGCCATCATCATCCCGGAGTGTCTGGATATGCTGTTTCGAGCCACTTACTGATTTAACGTAAGACCAGAACTTCCTAGGATTTTCTGTCAAGTCGGTACATAGAATTTTACTTTCGAATTCACTGAACGCCTCACGCATAGCCCTCCTTACGTTAACTTTGACATCGTTTAGCTTCTGTTTGTCTGAGAGGTTTTGGCTGCGTTTAAACTTATAGAGTGAAGCTCTCTTTGCTTTCGCAGTAGTTTCCTAACTTTGTTGTTGTACCACGGTGGGTTTTTCCCGTCCCTCACAGTTTTACTCGGCATATATGTGGCAAAATGTTTAACTGTTTTCAAATACTTTGGAAATATTGTGAGTTGTGTGATTAATACTACTAACTGTGTTGACAATACTATCCCCAATAGTGTATACTTCATCAATAGTTTCCCAAGGAAAGTAGCAATAATATCTGCTCTGGTCCTATGCTGCACTTCAGATGCTGCTCCCCAGTAGCTGACTGTGGATGGTGCACAGAAAGGTCTTTTAGATTAGATGACTCTCCATCCAGTCCAGATACCTATAGCTGTAGTGTAGAGGACCCAAAAGTGCCCGTATAAGATCGAAAGAAATGCCCCGTATGGGCAAGAGTACTAAAATCCTAGTGTTAAAGCGCCAAGGCATTTGCAGCATAGTCCATAATTTGAAGTGCTCCTAAGATAGTTGAAATCCGAAATTGACAGCAGTGAGATATTTGGGGAAAATTTAAGGTTAGATCAGAAAGATAGGCTAATGGTAAATGGAGATGGTTTATTAGTTACAGTAGACAAGCAACTCAAGCCCACCGAGATAGATTTTTAAGTTGTGTGTGAGATTGTCATGTTGTGTGTGGGTTTAAACTTGTAGTTGGAATTTGCTTACCAGCAGACTCACTTTAGGTGTAACCAAAAACTATTGAGAAAACCTAATTTCACTAGTATGTAAATTGCCCAGTTGTACTGTGGTAACTTGAGGAAACTTTAATCATCCAAACATCAATTGGAAAAATTACAGTTTTTAAAGAGGTGGGCGTGACAAGGCGTACTGTGAAAAATTATTGAACACATTCTCTGATAATTACCTAGAACAGATTGTTCGTAAGTCAATGTACGATGGAAATATATTGGTTCAGGTAGCAACAAATAGACCTGACCCCTTTGGGAATGTCCCCATAGAAACTGGTATCAGTGATTTTAACACAGTTGTAACAACAATGATTACCAAAGTACAAACAAGAAGAAAGGTTTGTGTTATCAGGAAACTAGATAAGGAGGCAGTAATGTTGCCTTTCAATAAAGAACTTAAAAATTTAACTTGGGAGAGGAGCATGTGGACGAATGGTGGCCCATGTTCAAAAGAATAGTTGACCTTGCTCTTAATAGATATATGTACCTGGTAGAACAGCTCATAATGTGAGGGACTGTCCAAGGGATACAGTCACTGGAGAGAGAGAGAGAGAGAGAGAGAGAGAGAGAGAGAGAGAGAGAGCAGAGACTACTCCATAATAG
Source organism: Schistocerca americana (assembly GCF_021461395.2). NCBI lineage: Eukaryota > Metazoa > Arthropoda > Insecta > Orthoptera > Acrididae > Schistocerca > Schistocerca americana. The sequence continues at coordinate 954,887,587 of NC_060119.1, read as the reverse complement.
GTGTAAATGAAGCATAGGATAGGGGGGTGGTGAATGAAACATTTGGCTGTCAAGAGAGCAATGTGTTGAAGTCTTCAGTGATTATCACAGCAGAATATTATTAAGGATCTCTCACAAAACCTGAATAAATTCGTAAATACGTAAAGGTTGTTAATGGTACCACCAAGTTAGTGTCCAGACATTCTTGGAACAGATAGGGACAGAACTTTGAAGGTTGCAAAGCAAAAGCAGAAATGCCGTGCTTTGTTTTCAAGTGTTTCTTTACAAATGAAAATCAAGGGATATTGTAGCAGTTGAGTTCTAGAATGACCGCAAAGATGAGAGGTATAGGTATTAGTGTTGTAGGTGCTGAGAAGCAGTTCAAATTGCTGAAATCAATCAAATCTCCAGTGTGCATGGAATACCTGCCAGATTCTGTCCCAAATTGACAGAGTTAGCCCCTCTTATACCTAGAATTTGTCATAGAGCCTTACCAAAAACCATGCTCAGTAGTTGGAAGAAGCACAGGTGACATCTGCCTAAAGGGTAGCAGGTCCACAAATTTGCCATCCAGTATCATTAACAACCATTTGTTGTAGAAGATAGATTTTCTGAACTCAAAACACAACAACAAACAGAATGACCATCTCCATACCAACCAGTGTGGATTCTGAAAAAAATTGATTATGTGAAACCCATTTCACATTTCTTTTCCCTCACGGCATTCTGAATGTAATGTAACAAGGCAGTCAGATAGATGTAATACTTTTCGATTTCCAAAAAGCATTTGACTCGGTACTAATTTGCACTTATAATCATAAGTATGATTGAATTGGATATCAAGCATAATTTGTGACTGGGCTGAGGAGTTTTTGGTATGGAGGATGCAACAAGTTATCTTCGATGTAGAGTCATCGACAAATGTAGAAGTAATTTCAGGTGTGCCCAGGGGAAGAATGTCGGAATTCTTGCTGTTTATGTTGTATTAATGAACTTGCTGACAATATTAATAGTAAGCTCAAACACTTCACAGATAATGCAGTTGTCTATAATGTACTGTTGAAAAAAGCTGAATGGAGTACTGTATGGGGAAAAAAAAAAACCTGTATAAATATTTAATCAGACCTAGGAAGCCTACTTACAAAGCTTAAAGAACCAACTTTAAATGATGACTCTGGGAATACACTACAAACCCCTATGTGTCACTACAGTAAGGATAGTTAGGACAAAATTAGTTTAATTATAGTGCACACAGAAATGTATAAACAGGCATTTCTCCCACACTTTCTGCGTGAATGGAACTGGAAGCATCCCTAAATGGGAAGTACCCTCTGCCACGCACTTCACAGTGGTTTTCAGGTTATGAATGTAGGAGAATAGGTCAGCTCTTTTGCTCAGTTAATAACTCACAAGAATGCAAACGGACAATAGAAGTGATATTATTATTATTATTATTATTTTAGGATGGTGACTGTGTTCTTCTAAGGCACTATGCCTAATCTGATAAGACTTTTCCGTACACACAGGATCAAACTTCAAATTTATTGTCAACAATGATACATCAGTAACCCCATTGAAGTAGACTTGTTTTTTTAATTTTATGTTGTAGAAGATAGATAGATTTTCTGAACTCAAAACACAACAAACAGAATGACCATCTTCATACCAACCAGTGTGGATTCTGAAAAAAATTGATTATGTGAAACCCATTTCACACTTCTTTTCCCTCACAGCGTACCGAACGTAATGTAACAAGGCAGTCAGATAGATGTAATACTTTTGCACCTTAAGAATTGAAAAATGTAACAAACAACAATCATCACATAGATATTAATAATATTATACCTTCTGTGAACTAACAGTGTAGCTGTTCAATGAAATCTTTCTATTTATGTATGTGCAGCAAGCTTCCCATCTTCTGGGCTAATGTGGACTTGAGACTGAGAAACATGAGTGATCCAAAATGCAATTGTTTTTACCAGAAACTAGTATTTTCCGTATTTACGAAACATGCCACATTCAAGTCTCATTGCGTTAGTTGCACATTATTCGCTAGAAACTGGCGATTGATTTAGAAATTTAATCCTAAAACTTGCTTTTTTTTTCATTTCAGTTGCTTTCGGTTCCCCTTCAAGAAATAGTCCTCCAAGTTTACGTTTTCTTTCCATTCAAGTTTTTCCTGAGGATGGTGCTCATTTTCTAGTGTGTCAGAAAATATGTATAATTTCACAAAATTCATCTTGCATACTCTGATAATAGATCAAATTATTTCCATGCCAAGGTGTGCATATAATGGGTTCATCGACCACCTTGTCTTCACTCTTGCTCTACTGAAAACATTTCATGCACTATACCTGTGTCACTTAGCTGCTCAAATACTGATTTACAGGTGTTGCTACGTGACCACTCATGCAAATTTTTATACTCTGTGTCTTCACCGCCAGAAATTTGTATTCTAAATGAAAATATTTGTTCTAATTGTAACAAATACTTAGTTTTTCATTTGTATGTTTTCAAAAATAACCAAACATGTATGGATAATCCACAAGCACAATAGTCCACACCCGGATAATTGAAGAAAGTTTTATCAAAGCTCAGTTTACTCAAAAAAGCAAATTTTTGAAGAAACAAATTTTTTAACTGTCATACCAAACTATCAATTGCGTATGTGAGATAACTTAACATTTACACAGATTCTGTTGGAACAATTCTGATTGTGTGTATGACATTTTGAAAATTTTCATTGCTTATTTCAGAGTAGACGGACAGACTTTGCAAATTTTTTTAAAAGATGAAAGTCTAAAGCTCTGTTAGTATACATTGATTTTTTTCTGTTTCTTTATCTTCAGCATTAATTGCCAAGGAAGCTACTTTACTGTTCATTTTGCGTAGAAATACAGTAATGTACTACAATATAACACTTCAGTATCATACTCTCCCATAAATGTTTGATAAGCAAAAGTGTGAAACAGCAACAAGCATTACTGAAATACAACACAAAATGCTGGATACAACAATACTAAATTGGAAATCTATTGATCACCTTCAACAATGTCCTTATAAAACTCTTCTGCTCTTTCTGGCATGTTAAAATGCCTTGTAAGTTTTAAGACATACTTTTCCTTTTCCTTGCTGACAACGTTGTTCTTTTCCAAGGTGGCTGCTTTCTTCACTTCCTGGCTGCAGTTCATCGTCTACAGGACTTCCATTAAAAGTGTCAGATAGCAATGACAGTACCTTCTTCTTAGACTTTTCACAAGCCATCGCTCATATAGGCAGTTACTTTGAAAGCCATCGTAGATTGTAGGACTTCTAGTCCACTGGACTTCAGATCCTTTGCTTCTTAATCTTTATTTTTATATCTTTGTGATGCCATGTTCCAGCACTTTATAGTATTCATTTGGTTATGCAGTATTTTAACTTTTTCATAGTATTTATCCAGTCTACCAAACACTTTGTCAAGATTATATGTGAGACCACAAATAGGGAACTATGTACTAGCTTATTCAGTTACCTGCTTACTCCCATGAAGACCATTAGCATGCACATCAGTACTGTGTCTTTATTTTAGACAGGTACAGTAGGCAGAAAATAAATGAATTTTATTCGGACCATTTTTCTGGCTGGGACACCTGAAGGTTTCTGAGAAAATCTGATAAGAGCTGAGGCTACTTCATTGCATCCTTTTGGTGCTTCTGTTTGGAGCCAAGTATAAAGCTCTCCTTTCCTTTGTCTGCTGTCAGGAATTAATCATAATGCAAAAGTTGTACAACCAAACCTATCTTGAAGAATACTTCACCTACAGAGAGCATTGGTATTTGCTGATTTTATAGTACTGTATACCAAAACATACTTTAACCACATTTGGATTTTCTTCTTTTATTGTTGCATAGAACTTTTTTGCATAAATTTTGTGCAACCTGTGGTGTTTTATTAATTGATTTTTTCTTCCAGATATTGATTTGAGAGTCTGTCTTTGGCCATCTCTGATGTTGCCTGAAATGTGGTACAAAGAGGTACTGTCCAGCCATCTTTTTCCTTTATGCTGTACTTTATTAGAACAGTATTATTCCTTTTTGGTTCTTTCGTGATGTTCCTTCTCCTTGACAAAGATGGCTTGAACTGAGCAATAATCAGGAATTAATGTTGTTGCATAAATCAATAATTTATTTCTATTGTTGGTTCTGGTGACAAGTGCTTTCCTACAGTTTATTTTGTTCTTTTCTGTTGAAACATTGTTGATATCCCTTTACGTGTTTCAGAAGAAAAGCACAGTTTGCATGTATTGACTTTTGCTTTAACTAGTGAGAGCAAATACTGAGTTTTGAAAAAACTCATAGTTTTCAATGCCCTATAACAACAGCAAATATCAGTTTTTGACAAATCCATTTCAACAGGTCATGTATGGCAACAAGCTTGATCTGTAACAACAAAAATCTAAGTTTTGAACCATTGAGCACTTACTGACTTTTGAAGAAATGCTCCCCATTTGGTAGCTTGTTTTATTCTTAATAAACTGAGAGCATTTTTGTTTAGAATAAGCTGTTTGTAACTGTGAAGTAGTGAATTTTTGTCCTGGAGGCTATTTTGGAAAAATAATACAGTTCCTCATTTACAGCACATTGTGTTCATATAGGAAAAGAATAAACAGCAACAGTTAAGCAAATCTTCAGTGTATTCACTTTCTCATTTGGTATTTGGATAGGAGGTTTTGTATCACTCTCATGACTGCATCATTTGTTCTTACTGAACTAATTTTCTTCTGTACCCCATGTTTTCATAGGGTAGTCATGTTAATTTTTGTATTTGGTGATGTTAGTGATAGAGGGTGGCTGGATACCCTCCCTGTTGCCACCAATTCCCCCACCCCCTCAAGGACAGAGTGTGTGTATACCCCCTTCTGCTTGTGTGTAGTGTTGCGTTGTGAAAGTGTTTGTACATTTTCTAAATGTTTGCATATCATGTAACTGAGATGGGAGATGGGTACCAGCCTGGTGTTTACATAGATGGTTGTGAAAAACTGCCTAAAAACGACATCCAGGCTGGCTTATACACCAGACATAGTTCATCTGCTGAGCAGATTTGGTCAGGGTGTGCCCCTCCCCCCCCAAATCCTGGAAGCAGTGTGCTAATGCACGTGTTTCTCTTATCAAGCTCATCCTTTTTCGATTTCAAATTATTGCTGTATAATAAAACATCTGGATGAGGTGTGGGAAAAATGATAGTAACTGGACAATATTAAAAATTTATCATTGTGCAATTTTTTAAAAATATTTTTAATATAAGTATAATTAAATGTTTTCTGCACCCAGGCTTGGCAAAGTGTAAAACCAAGACGATGGAAAGCTGGAGGTACTGAGTTTACGAACCCAGTTGTTATGTCAGAATCGGAAGTAGTGATACATAATGGTGAACTGCTGTCTGGAGTGCTTGACAAAACACATTATGGTGCATCAAGATATGGCCTTGTCCATTGTGTTTATGAGGTAAGAAGCATTCAGAATTTGGGATTCTAATGCCATTCCATCAGTTATGTTTTCAAACATGGGTTGATTCAGCCTAGTTTATTGGATAGTGTATGATGAAGTCCAGTAGCTCTTATAATTACCTTACATATTATAGTAATGGGGAAAAAAATGTTATTGACAGTTTAAGAGATAGATTCCATAAATAGTTTTCATTAAACATTGGCCAAAGTGACTGTGGCATAAATCTGATGTTGAATATGGTTTGAAATGGCTTGGAGTACAACCTGTCAGTGTTACTACAGGAAGACGAAAACATCTACCGGCTTACACATACTCTGGGCACCTGTCTGACAGACTGTGCATCACATAAATACTGAATCCCCATGATTTCTCAATATTCACATAGCTCTGACTGCTATGAATAATGGAAAGTACAGGTCGGAATAGCAACAATATTATGAAAAGGGTAGATTGCTATTCACTGTAAAGATGACACATTGAGTTGCAGAGAGGCACAATGAAAAGACTGTTACACATTGAGCTTTCGGTCAAAGCCTTCCTCAGAAAAGAAAGGAAAAAAGCGCACACACACACACACACACACACTCACACACACACACACGCACACACACGTGACTGTGATCTCTGGCCAGAATGCAGCTGTGTTAAATGGCAGTAGCAACCTGGAGTGGTGCCTGAAAGGGGGAGGGTTAGCAAGGTAGAGGTGCAGAAAGAGAAGTGAGCACTGTCTGGTGGAGCATACAGGGACTACGTAGACAGTGGCAAGACAAGGCTGCAAGGTGCAGTGGCAGGAGGCTGTTGGGACGAAAGGGGGGAGGGGGCTGAAGGAAGAAGAAAGCAGCAAAGAAGGGGTAAAAACCAGTGGGTGCCTTTGCAGAGAGTGTCGCACAGTGAGAGTGAGGGTATATGAATTGGGATGAGGTGACATTTGGGGGGGGGGGGGGGGCAGAAAATGGTGGGTGGAGGGTGTGACTACAGTAACTTATTATAAATTGAGGCAGGGATGATTTCTATAACAGAGAATGTGTTGCAAGAATAACTCCCTCTTATGTAGTTAAGAAGAGCTGGTGGTGGAGAAAAAGATCAAGATGGTTCGGGTTGTGAAGCAGCCATTGAAATCAAGTATGTTATGTTCAGCTGCATATTGCATCACAGGCTGGTCCAATTTGTTCTGGACCACAGTTTGGCAGTGGCCATTCACCGTGGTGGACAGCTGGTTGTTGTCATACCAATATGAAATATAATAAACTTTATGTAACCAAGGTCCCACAAATATATACTTTTGACATTGTCAGCGGGGGGAGGGGATCTATAGTATTATAAACACTGAATAAATTTTCAACTGCAAAGATCGCTAAAACATTCATTCATATACATGATCGGATTTGACAATTCTCTGTTGTCATATTCAGATCTATGTTTACATCATCACACAATCTTCTCCTGCAGTCCAGTAAGTGGTGCTATGTATTATATGAAAAGCTATTTGTCCACGAGACTCAGAGGGCCATAGACACGGGTTCTCAGGTAGATGCCGGGTTTCTTGACTTCCGCAAGGCATTTGATACAGTTCCCCACAGTCGTTTAATGAACAAAGTAATAGCATATGGACTATCAGGCCAATTGTGTGATTGGATTGAAGAGTTCCTAGATAACAGAATGCAGCATGTCATTCTCAATGGAGAGAAGTCTTCTGAAGTAAGAGTGATTTCAGGTGTGCCGCAGTGGAGTGTCATAGGACCATTGCTATTTACAGTATATGTAAATGACCTTGTGGATAACATTGGAAGTTCACTGAGGCTTTTTGTGGATGATGCTGTAGTATATTGAGAGGTTGTAACAATGGAAAATTGTACTAAAATGCAGGAGGATCTGCAATGAATTGACGCATGGTGTAGGGAATGGAAATTGAATCTCAATGTAGACAAGTGTAATGTGCTGCGAATACACAGAAAGAAATATCTTCGATCATTTGGCTACAATATAGCAGGTCAGCAACTGGAAGCAGTTAACTTCATAAATTATCTAGGAGTAGGCATTAGGAGTGATTCAAAATAGAATGACAATATAAAATTAATCGTCGGTGTAGCAGATGCCAGACTCAGATTCATTCAAAGAATCCTAAGGAAATGCAGTCCGAAAACAAAAGAAGTAGATTACACTACACTTGTTCACCCACTGCTTGAATACTGCTCAGCAGTGTGTGACTCGTACCAGATAGGGTTGATAGAAGAGAGAGAGAAGATCCAATGGAGAGCAGCGCACTTCATTACAGGATCATTTAGTAATTGTGAAAGCGTTACGGAGATGATAGATAAACTCCAGTGGAAGACTCTGCAAGAGAGACACTCAGTAGCTTGGTATGGGCTATTGTTGTAGCTTCGAGAACATATTTTCACCGAGGAGTCAAGCAGTATATTGCTCCCTCCTATGTATATCTCGCGAAGAGATCATGAGGATAAAATCAGAGAGATTAGAGCCCACATAGAGGCATACTGACAATCTTTCTTTCCATGAACAATACGAGACTGGAATAGAAGGGAGAACTAATAGAGGTACTCAGGGTACCCTCCGCCATACACCGTCAGGTGGCTTGTGGAGTATCGGTGTAGATGTAGATGTTGGTATTGTGAGCTATACTAGAAGTTGGCATATCAGTTTTAAAATAACAACTATGTACACACATCTTATTGCACTGATTAAAAGTGCATTTCGGCAACTGGTTTTGACAGGCTTTGCTGTGATGTTCTGGTCTTCAAAAATCGTTATAAAAATGTTCATTGCGAATTGGAACCTCATACCAAGTTGCCATATTAGTGGATAAAATGTAGCACATTATGCAAAGGTTTGTCAGAAATAAAAATTTTTTTAGTCAGAAAGCACCATGTGCACATGGCTATGTCCACATATGTAGCACTAGCAGATGATTGATAAGTCTAAAAAACACAATATATGCAGTAAAATGTACAATAGCACATCTTTTTACATTAGCTTGACATGTTCCATTCATGGGAATGGAACATGTCAAGCTAATGTAATTAGAAGTGCTGTTATTCAATTTACTGTATATTGTGTTTTTTTAGTCGTAACGATCATCTGTGAGTTGTGAGTGCTAAATACACAGTTGCTTTATGATTGTACACATTTTATTTCTGACAAACTTTTGCATAATGTGTTACATTTTATCCATTAATATGACAACTTGACGTAAGGCTCCAAGTTGCGATGAACACATTTTGTAACATTAATTTTTGAAGAGTGGAAGATGACAGCAAAACCTGTTGAAACTGGTTGTTGAAAATAAATAAGTGTTTATGTGATCATGGCTATAAAAAGTTCTCCAGTGGATGGAGCAAAGCTGGTACATGCCATGGCTGCTTTCACAGATGTGTGGCTTCTGGTGGGACAGGGTAAGCTTGTGCCAGGACTGGAACAGGAAGTGCTGGATAAATGGATTGGGGATATTATGCCTGTGGCAAGGGATCGGGATTGAAAGGGGCACAGTGTAGACTAGGGTACTGTGGAGATTGGGTGTGCAATGGACCACCCACTTTAGGAGGGTGGGAAGGAACTTGGGTAGGATGTTCCTCGTTTAAGGGCATGATGGTCAATGCCATTATGAAGGATATAGTTCAGTTGTTCCAGTCTGGAGTGGTACTGGCTGACAAAGGGGGGCCACTCCTTTCTAGCTGATTCTTGGGGGCAGTTGGAGGATTTTGGGTGTCTAGGGATATGCCATGGGAGATCTGTTTGTGGTTTAGGTCCGGGTATAGTGTCTGTCTATGAACGTCTTTGTGAGACCGTCAACATAATGGTTAAGAGAGCTCTTGTTACAGCAGGTATGCAATCCCTCAGTGACCAGGCTGTATGAAAAGGATTTTGTGATGTGGGTGGGATGGCAGTCTGCAAAATGCAGATACTGATATTAGCTGGTGGGCTTAAAGTGGAGACACCCACCTCTGCCTTCATTTGCCCATTTCCTACATTATTTCCCATTTCCCCAATGCCATCCCTGCCACAATGGTCTCTGCACTATCTTTTGTGCAGCACTTCAGAAAAGTATCCCTTTCACTGGCTAGAACTCGGTCCCTCATCTTGTTCATGGAATCCCCCCCCCCCCTTCCCCAAGCAATATGTTGTAGCATAACTATAAAAATTTCTTTGTCTGGATACTACCCCTCCTTTCACAATGACCTTCACCTCTTCAGGTCCACCCATCTCTGTTCCTTATAAACCTAGTGCTACAAAAATCCATCTCTGTGGCACAAGCTTCCCAAAACTGCCTCTGCCCCTTCCACAAGATTCTGGTACTGTGCAATCCCTCATACGTACATAACATCTGTGAAATTGAATCCCTTGCCTCGTCAACCACTCACAACAACCAGACCCTTCCTAGTTAACCTTTCCAACTTGTCACATCCCTCAAAATTCCCTATCAAGATTTCAATAAGTTCAGAGCTGAAACAATCCCAGATCACTATTGTTAACCTTTCCACCAAAATCCTCAGCCCCACAGAAGTTTCAGTTTTATCCAAAGGTGTCACCATCAGCCCTGCACCCAAATTTAACCATATTGGACTTGTTAAACACCTACTTTCCCTCTTTTGATCCCTGTAATACAAACACTTTTTTTGTCATCAGACTTACCAACCAAAGCCAACCTAACCCCAACACTGAACCCTGCCTGTACCAATTGATATTACTATCCAACAATGATCCCCCCCCCCCCCCCCCCTGTCCTACCTGATCTATAATTGCATACCAGGTGTTCTTTACGTTCAATTTAGCTTCACCATCATTCTCCAGCTATGTACCAACCAATTGTCTGAAATCTAGCCTTTCATGTCAAAGATACCAACCACTTTATTCACTGGCTGTCCACCATTCCCACCTCCCTATAACTCCTAGTTCCCTGCTAGTCACTGTTGACACCACTTACCTAGACACCAACTTCCCTTATACCCATAGTCTTGCTGCAATTGAAAACTTCGTTTTCCAATGTCCTTTGGACTCCAAACCCACTACCTAATTCCTTGTACTACTAAATAACATATCCTAACACACAACTATTTCACTTTTGACGGAAAAGTACTCAAATAAATCCACACCACAGCCATGGACACCCGCATGGCACACTCCTATGCCAATCTATTTATGGCTTATCTAGAGAAGACCTTCTTTGCCTCCCAAAACTCCAAATTCTTGTCTAGTTCAGATTTATTGATGATATCTTCATGATACGAACTCAGGACCAAGACACCCTACCATCATTCCTTTACAACCTCAGCACTTTCTCTCCCTTCTGCTTCCTCAACCCAGCCACCTTTCTAGGTGTTGACCTCCTCTTCTCTTGAAAGCTCCATCTACATGTTCATCCACATTAAACCTACCATCTCTACCTCAACGTGGCTCGTGCACCAGAGTGGGTGCATAACCAAATACTTCAACACTTACTGGTGGATAACCAACGTCATATGCTTGCTCCTTTATAACCGTCCCCATCTGGATCTGTACCTTGATGGCCTCTCCCTCACTGTGGTGGACTTGCAGAATTTTTTGGTACTGGTCTTTGATCCCAGTTGACATGCCTTCCCCATATTCATCAGCTAAAGCAGACATATTGGTTGCACCTCGGTGCTCTACGATGTCTCAGCAATACGAACTGGGGAATGGGCTGCTCTATTCTTTTCTGGCTCTGCAAAGCACTGGTCCAGTCCTGTCTGGGTTGAAGAAGTCATTCAGCATTACCTTCGATGTTACGTATGATGGACCTGATACACCATTGTGGGGTACAACTGGCAACTGGTGCTTTTTGGACTAGCCACATGATTAACCTCCTTGTAGAGGCTATGTTTCCACCATTATGGGTTCTGTGCCATCAACAATTCATCACTTATGTGTTATATATCCACTGTTCCCCAAAGCACCCAAACTACTCTCCCCTCTTTTCATCTCTGGTGGTCCACTTCCCACAACGATGGCTCAGGTCTGGGGCTATGATTGTCATCCACGTCCAGTCCCATTTCTCAGAACTCCAGCTTCCCCTCTTCCACCTGTTCTCCAGGCGTGCTCTTGTACACCCTCATTGCTTATCTCCTGTCCACAGCTCTGTCCTGACCTATCACAGGCTCCAAAAGACTTGGCTCTGCCTCAAGCCCTCCGCCACCAATTCTTCTTCATTCTTGACGTGTTTCTGGATTCAAAAGCAGTCTATATTGAGGCACTATGGTTGCCAGTTGCACTGGCTTTGCTTACATTCATGTGTGATGTAATGAACGCCACTCCTCGCCAGATGGCTGCAGTGTTTCCACTGAAAAGTTGGTAGCCGTCTCTCGTGCCATTGGGCATTTCCGTTCCTGCACTGGTGAGCACTCTCTCATCTATAGTAACTCCTTGGAGAGTTCACAAGCTCTTAACCAGTGTTGCCCTCATCATCACTTGGATCTGACTACCCGGGATGTCCTTTTTGCCCTAAAATTGTGTGGCCACTTGGTAGTATTTATATGGTCCTGGGTCATGCTGGGATCTGGCCACTTGATGGCTTTTGTCTGGACCCCGGGTCACGTTGGGATTCCGGGGAATCACCTTGCTGGCTGACTCTCCACATTGGCTACTGGCAAGCCGTCTCTTGAGGTCTGGACATTTGATTGATATTATGCTGTCAAGTTCTAAGGATTTATGATACAGAATGACATACTCACTTTGACGAACAAACTGCAGGCGACAAAGTAGACCACGAATCTGTGTAGGTCCTCCATGGTGGCCTCTTGCAAGGAGCCCATCATCCTTTTTTATAACTTTGTGTAAGAGGCCACCTCTCCCTTATTGGCTCATTGAGAAGTTGTCAGGGTGCCGTGTTACCTCCTCTGCCCCAACCAGGAATGGCTGTCTGGGCTTGGGGGTCTGCCTTGCCCCACGTGATCTTTCGTTCTTCTTCCCCCTTCTTGCACATTCACATTGTGTTTTGTTGGTGTTCTTCCTGTGTTTACCTCACCCTGTCCACATTTCTAATCATTTGTGCGTGTTATTGGATGGGATGCCTCCAATAAGTGGTGGGGGCTAATTGCACTTTCTGTCTTTGAGGGCATCTAGTAGACCTTGAGGTTTTGTGCACTTGGCCCTTCTTTCAAGTGTGCTTTTGCTGACTTGCCTGTTCTAGGTAGGAGGGACTGATGAATGACCTCTTGCTTTGGTCCTGTTAATTGTTAAACCAGCAAACCAACCATTAAGCACACCAGCCGTCAACAGTACCTGCATTTCGAGAGGTACCATCCCATCCAAACCAGATATCCCTTCCATAAGTCTGGCCCCTCAGGGATGGACCATCTGCTGTTACAATAACTCCCTTGACCATTATGTGACGTTATGACAAAGGCCATCACAGACAGGCACTATCCCCAGATCTAGTCCACAAATAGATTTTCCATGCCATATCCCCATGCATCCGGCAATCCTGCCACCACCTTGAAGAACTAGCTACAAAGGAGTGCCCCCTTTGTGAGCAATACCACCCCAGACTGGAACAACTGAACCATATCCTTCACCAGGGCTTTGATCACCTATTATCATGCCCTGAAGTGAGGGACATTCTGCTCAAGAGCCATCCCACCCCTCCTAAAGTGATGTGCCATTGCCCACCTGACCTTCACAAGATCCTAGTCCATCCCTATGTCACTTTCCAACACAAACCCTTGCCACAGGTATCATATCCCTTAGGAAGACCCAGGTGCAAGACCTGCCCAATCCACCCACCCAGCACTTCCTATTCAGTCCTATCACAGGCTTATCCTAATTCATCAGAGGCCAGGTCTCCTGTGAAAGCAGCCATGTTATTACCATCTCTGCTACAATCATTGCATAGCTTTTTGTATTGTTATGACTACCATGTACCCAAGAGTAAACTGGATCATCCTACGGCACAACATACACTTGAACATAACATGCTTGATTTCAGTGGCTGCTTCACAACCCAGACTGTCGGATTTTCTCTTCCACCATCAGCTGTTCTGAGCTGTGCAAGTAGGGGATATCCTTACAACACATTCTCCACTTGCAAAACCATCCCTGCCCCAGTCTTCAGTAAGCTACTGTCCTCACAGCCTCCAACCAATAGTTTCCGCCCCCTTCTATTACCCTCATTGTGCGCCGCTTCCTGCCGACACACCTGCCAGTCTTTTTTTCTTCTCTCCTTTCCCACTCACTGTTCCTGTTCCCTCCTCCGCAGGCTCTTGAGGCTGCTCGTAGCAGTCTTGTCTTGCCACTTTCTACATAGTCCTTGTATGCTCAGCCAGGTGGTACTCACTTATCTTCCCCCACCTCTACCGTGCTATCCTTTCCCCTTCCAGCCACCACTGCAGGTTGCTGCTCCCACCTGGCACAGTTGCATTCTGGCCAGAGATAAAGGTCATGAGTGCATGAGGTGTCCTTGCTTGTGTGACTGTGTGTGTGTTTTTTTCCTTTCTTTTCTGAGGAAGGCTTTGGCTGAAAGCTCAATGTGTAACAGGCTTTTTGTTGTGACTGTTTGCAACTCCATGTGTCATCTTTACGGTGAGTAGCAATCTGTCCTTCTCATAACATTATTGTATGAATACATTTAGTCATAGGGGCCTATGTCTCATAACGAAATATGTGGGAATCTGATTAATTGTGAGCCATTACAAAATACCATCAGATCAGTTGGACATTTCAAAGTATACATTCATGTCTGTGGACTCATTTACAAAGAATGAGCGGTGTTGCAAGGATACAAGGTCATGCAGTGCATGTTTATCTGCATGGAACTACAGCAGAAAGATACGTTGTTCATAGCCTGTTGAAAATTGTGTCACAGTGAAACTCCTGCGCATTAAACCTTGCAAACAATTGGGTTAATGATGCTGAGCAGTATTGTCTGCAGTTGGTATCTCCAGAACATCTAGGCCCATGGAATATATTGCTGCAGCATTGGAGATACTGGATGAAAGAAAATCATGAATGACACATACCAAATGGAGGCATGTGTTGTTCCCCAACAGACTGTGATTTTATGTTGAGCCTCACAACCATCTGGATAGAGTTAGAGCGAGGAAAAACCCAGTGGCATAATGGTGTGCTTGGGGCTTTGCAGTGATAGAAATCTGTAGCTCTGCGTCGAATGTAACAATTATTTGATTTGTTGAAAATATAGGAAAGAAATCTTTTGGCCATTTTTCCTATCATATGGTGCTGCAATTGATGATTCTTTTGTTTTGATGTGTAAAAATACTGATCGTTCAATAGCTGTCATGATGGAGGACATGCAAGACATTATAAATAATATTTGAATGCATGTGGTAAAAGTTTCTTTCCACAGAATGTATGTAAATGTGAAAATGCAGATGCGCAGCGTGAAAAATGAGAACTAGTATTTTCAAAATAATATTTTTGTAGTTCTTGTTCCCAGGAATTTTACCAACAACTTTTTGGTCTTATATTTGATAATTGTATGTATTATTAGTAGCTGTCTTAAGTAATTATGTTACCAATAAATTACATAATGTGGGTTTGAATTTGATAAAAACTTTCTAAAGCCAAGATCTTACAGATATTTCTTTACTTACAACAACCGGTTTTGACAGACTTTGCTGTCATCTTCGGGTCTTCAAAAAATTTTGGTATAAAATGTATTCATTTTGAACTGGAACATCACACGTAGTTGTCAGGTTAGTGACTAAACTGTAGCACACTATACAAAGGTTTGTTACAAATAAAATATTTAAAATCAAAAAGCACCTTGTATATGTAGTGCTCACAGGTGATTGTTACATCATACAGATCACAGTACACAATAAAATATAAAATGCACAGTAGCACATCTGTTTACATTAGCTGGTCAGAGTACAACTGTTATAACTTATAAGCCATCTAAGGCACATGTTCATTGATTAGAACACGTCCAGCTAACATAAAGATTAGATTAGATTAGATTAATACTAGTTCCATGGATCATGAATACGATATTTCGTAATGATGTGGAACGAGTCAAATTTTCCGATACATGACATAATTAAGTTAATTTAACAACATAATTAAGTTAATATAACAACTTTTAATAATTTTTTGTTTTTTTCTTTTTTTTAATAATTTTCTGTTTGGTTTTTTCTTTTTTTTTCTTAATTTATATCTAAAAATTCCTCTATGGAGTAGAAGGAGTTGTCATTCAGAAATTCTTTTAATTCCTTCTGAAATACTTGTTGGTTATCTATCAGACTTTTGATACTATTTGGTAAGTGACCAAAGACTTTAGTGGCAGTATAATTCACCCCTTTCTGTGCCAAAGTTAGATTTAATCTTGAATAGTGAAGATCATCCTTTCTCCTAGTATTGTAGTTATGCGCACTGCTATTACTTTTGAATTGGGTTTGGTTGTAATAACAAATTTCATAAGAGAGTATATATACTGAGAAGCTACTGTAAATATCCCTAGATCCTTAAATAAATGTCTGCAGGATGATCTTGTGTAGACTCCAGCTATTATTCTGATTACATGCTTTTGTGCAGTAAATACTTTAGTCCTCAGTGGTGAATTACCCCAAAATATGATGCCATATGCAAGCAATGAGTGAAAATAGGCATAGTAAGCTAATTTACTAAGATGTTTATCACCAAAATTTGCAATGACCTTTATTGCGTAAGTAGCTGAACTCACACGTTTCAGCAGATCATCAATGTGTTTCTTCCAATTTAATCTCTCATCAATGGACACACCTAAAAATTTGGAATATTCTACCTCAGCTATATGCTTCTGATTAAGGTCTATATTTATTAATGACGTCATACCATTTACTGTACGGAACTGTATGTACTGTGTCTTATCAAAATTCAGTGAGAGTCCGTTTACAAGGAACCACTTAGTAATTTTCTGAAAGACATTATTGACAATTTCATCAGTTAGTTCTTGTTTGTCAGGTGTGATTACTATACTTGTATCATCAGCAAAGAGAACTAACTTTGCCTCTTCATGAATATAGAATGGCAAGTCATTAATATGTATTAAGAACAATAAAGGACCCAAAACCGACCCTTGTGGAACCCCATTCTTGATAGTTCCCCAGTTTCAGGAATGTGCTGATCTTTGCATATTATGAGAACTGCTTATTTCAACTTTCTGCACTCTTCCAGTTAGTTACGAATTAAACCATTTGTGTACTGTCCCACTTGAGCTTGTCTAGCAGAATTTCATGATTTACACAATTAAAAGCCCCTTGAGAGATCACAAAAAAATCCCAATGGGTGGTGTTCGTTTATTCAGATCATTCAAAATTTGATTGGTGAAAGCATATATGTCATTTTCTGTTGAAAAACCTTTCTGGAAACCAAACTAACATTTTGTTAGTACTTCATTTTTACAGATATGTGAAGCTACTCTTGAATACATTACTTTCTCAAAAATTTTGGTTAAAGCTGTTAGAAGGGAGACATCAGACCTACCCCTTTTTTATGCAAAGGTATAACAATAGCGTATTTCAGTCTATGAGGGAAAACGCTACTGTGCATTTGATTTTGTACTGTGATTTTTATGACGTAACAATCACCTGTGAGTACAACATATATGAACATGGCCACGTGCACGAGGTAAGTGTTTGATTTTAAATGTTTTGTTTATGACAGACCATTGTGTAATGTGCTACACTTTAGCAACCAACTTGACAACTTGGCGTGGGGTTCCAATTCAAAGTAAACACATTTTATAACAAAGATTTTTGATGCCCTGAAGATGACAGCAAAGCCTGTCGAAACCAGTTCCTGTAAATAAAGAAATATTAATGAGATCTGGGATGTAGAAAGTTTTTAGCTAGTTGTACAAATCATTTCTTCTGACTTCTCACCATGAGAAAATTCAAGGGCTTGAATTTCTTAAATCTTTATGTTCTTAATTGAAAATTATGCTCTTGCCTGGTCAACAGTTTTGCGACTCACTTTGTGTAATGTTTGCAGTTTGTTTAAAGTGTGATTTATATCTTTACTTTTTACTGAATATTTCCTAGATGTTTCAAAATGTATCGTATATTGAAATATCAAGGTGAAATAAAAACTTTGCTAGTTTTGTCGAGAGTCATGTCAAACTCATTGCTAAGAGTTGATCGTAGTATAAGACAGTATTACACTCAGCTATTCTCCTAGGACAGTATTGAGTGAAAAATATGTATAAAAGTTTTTCTATGTTCAGTGTTAAAGAATTTTTTGTTACTAAATAAATCACATGAAAATATAATATGATAATGATTGAGACAATGTTTTATCCTTCTGTATTGCTATTTATTCATTTCACCATATTGAATTACAGCACAGAAAGAGAAGCTTTCTGTTTTGAATCTTTTTTACTCTTGGTATATAACTCCTTAGGAGGTGATGTAGCTGATGACGAAAAACAGTACTATGTTATTGTCCACTTACTCCAGAACAAAACAAGTCCAGTCATTGTGCACAATATGTTTTGACTGGTTGCTTGGAAATATGATGTTTATAGTTGCGTCCTCAGTATTGATCAGTTAAGTATAACTCCTCCTATATGTATACAAAACAATATTTTTAATTGCAGTTTTGTGTTCATTTCAGTTGTATGGCGGTGTATGTGCAAGTAAGCTACTTAGCTCCTTTACCAAACTGTTTACATCATTTATGCAAAGGGAAGGCTTCACACTAGGCATTGAAGACATCTTAGTTGTAGAGGATGCAGACAGGCAAAGGACGGCCATCATACAAGAATGCAGAAAGGTACCACATAAAAAAAATTGATTGTAATTCTGCCTATAAATCAATGGAATGTGATTGATTCAGAGTCTCATTAAAAATATAAATAACAAGTTAATGAGATTAAAGGGAATATCTAAATATTCTACAGATGTGAACTAAAAAGCATACTGAATTTTGTTTATTTACATGTGGCTGAGCAATTCAGATGGGAATATTTTTGAATAAAAAGTCATTTTATCTTTATTTCTGTAGAAAAATCTGTAGTTTACACTAAGCTCATGTTTTAACTTCAGCATGTAAGCTTCCCCTGCTTGGTAAGTTAAACTAAAGGGAATCAGTGAGATAGAATTCCTTTATCAACCTGTACAAGGGATTGGACAAATCTGTGACTCTGTCTGAATAAACCTAGCTTGTATTGTATGTCGGAGGGGCAGATAGTACACTCTGACACAAATTCCAGCTATATTTGCCAAATATCATATATAATTTCTCAGACACAGTTTACAAAATTTAATAATTGCTTTCAAAAATATGTGGAGAGGTTTATTGAATGAGGGTTAATTTGAAATTGAATTAAAATATGCTATTTATTCAGTATCAGAAATAAAGCGACTAGTGATCATAACAAATTAGATGTGTGGAAGAGAATCACCCAATTGAGTTGTAGAATTGAAAAGTAAAGTAGTAAAGTTGGGGTTTTCGGACAGATGTAGAATTTCTGTCTGTATATCCCATGATAGACTTATAAATGCAAAGCCCTGTTCTGCAGTAAATGCTTGTAAATAGGTAGGTGTATGCAGCCATATGATCAAATGAAATATCAATCCAAGTTCCAAAGTGTCAAGAGTATTCCAAGTCAAATGAACTGTCTACTAGTTGTTCAAGGTTAGTCTAAAACTGCACCACCTCCTCCTCCTTTCTCTACCTGGAGGAATAGCAGGTTGTATCCATCTGCATTCTCCATTCCTGTTTCCACATGAAATGTTATTCAGAAATACATGTAACATCTACATGGTTTGTAGACTGCATTTAATGAGAAACCCATTCAAACACCAAGCATCAAAAAGTGGACATTGGAGAGATGCATATTTGGAATTACTGGGAGGGACAGAATAACAAATGGTTCAAAAAACAAAGTGAGGTGGAAGATATAATTATACCAAAATGAGGTGGAGCTGGGCAGGACATATAGCCAAGCAGTTGGATTGTAGATGAAGCAAGGAAGCTCTTTGCCCTATTTGAAGAGGTAAGAAAGGGTGATATGATAGCATACTGGGAGGTGAGTAAACGACATTAAAAACATGCAGGAACAACACTGATGTTTGTGACTAAATACTATACTGGATGGAGAGATGTTTATTCGGCAGTTGTTGTCAGTTGTCTGATGTCGATGTGGGTATAACACCAGTGTATGAATAGAACCACATTTGTATTGGGGAGGCTCAATTGGAAGAGCTTCTGCTTTAAGGGGACACAGTCGCGAGGGAACTCCCATAAGGAATCAATGCTAAAACGAGCAAAAGTCAGGTACACTTTCTGAAGTAACTAATGGAGATAAAGACCTGAAATGTTTACAGTGTACAGCTGAAACATCATTCTCAAATCACATAAAAACTGGTTAATGTATTTTACATATTTCATGAGTAATCATTTTTTGTTGTTCTATAAGACAAACAATTAAAACTTTTCTAAACACCTTGGAGCTTGTAAATCTGTTCTTTTTATCACTACTGGTCTATTTTTTTTTTTGTCTAATTAATCATCATTGTATTAACAAGAGATACTGTAAGTCTGATGTCTGTAGCAGTCATAGTTTTTGAGAAAAGTGTACCAGAAGGTCAAAAAATGTAGTTTTGAGAAAAATGGTATTTAAGTTTTACATGCAAGAAAGTAATGTACAATGTCATACGTCATACAGACATACTTTTAAAACATTCCAGGGCTATACTGTGGCTCTTTATCTTCTTTTCTTCGTTTCTTTGATCTTCTGGCTATCCTGGCCTCCTTGGTAGCATTTCCTGCAGAAATATCAGCTTAACGGATACGGTCCATGTCAATCGTTTTCAGTCCCCTTTCAGTATTGATACCATCCTTTGTTCCCAAGAGTCTTAATACATCAGTCTTCTTTGACACACCAGCATTGAAGCACATCACTGCATCATGAACACCAAATTTTAGTGTTTCTTTTCTAACGAAAACAGTTTTTGGTAGCCTTGTCCAAATGACAGAATTCAAACTTTCATTTGGATTTTGAGTTTTTCCATGGAGACACTTTTTCAAGAGCTCTTGTTGGCTAAGGTCTCTGAAAATGGGTTTCACAGCTAGCAGGATTTTTTCTGGAATTGAATGTTTGTGCTTATAGCTGGAAGATGTAGCTGGGTTGTTGAATTTGCACCAGCTGTCAAGTCCCCGTGGGCAAAGGTTATGCTGTGGTTCCTCATCTGTTGAAATTTTATGAAAGAATATAGCCCAGATGGCTCTCCTCATTGCTTCTACATTGTTGCAGTTATTTCTAATGACCATACCATAATAAGTCTGGATCCTGTCTATTTCAGCCTTTGTCAGGCCCCCTTTACCACCTAACTTTTTTTCCTTACATATCTTTAGAAGTCGTGATCCCATTCTTTTCTGTACATGTCCTATACATTCCAGTTTATTAATTTTGACTCTAGGCCCATAAGGTTTATCTTCTACCACTTTCTGATAAGCCTTACTGTCCCCGTCCCCAAGATAGTCTATATAGAGGATACCTCTTGACTGCACAGACCTTTTGAAAATGTTAGCAATACCAGACACTTCCATGCCTCCACTTAAACCATCATAGTCCTTTTTGCACACATGTTGTATAGTGGGATTTTTGCTACAGATGTCACAGAACTTAGTAATAATTTCAATATCCAGAACCTTCCCAGTATCAAAAGAAGTTGCTGACACAATGCCATTCAGGGATGTATGCCCATGTTTCTGCCAACTCCCATCAAAACCAGCAGAAATTTGCCTTGGGTCAGATTTTGTATCATTCAACTGAACTGCTTCTTTGGCTGCTTTCAACATTGTAGATTCACTTACCTCAGCTACAACTGCACCAATAGTGTTGTTGTAAACATCAAACTTTCTTGGAGGTGGAGGAATGTTCATCACTGCACAAAGAACAGCACCTGCACTTTGCCGTTTTCCAATAGATCTAAGTGCATACACTAATCTTATATTGTTTTCATACAATCTGCTTCTTGTTACGTGGGATGACATTGTATTGGCAGTACAGCTACATTCCAAACATGTCAAAACTAAATTACAAACAATTCCCTTGGTTTTCACCACATCTTCGTGCAAAGTAACGTTTCCACCACAGTTTTTACAATTTGTGTTTTTTTCGATAAGTTCACGTAATAACCTCATGGAGATCAGAATGTTTGTGTCAGTAACAACAGAAACACTGTTCACACCACATATTGCATTGTCACGCATTTGAGAGGCACTTGGAAAACCGGCAGCACCTAGAAGCTTCTTGCTTGAAGCACTGACACTCGCACTGACTTCACTTTCAATAATATTATCTGCCCTCTGTTCAAAACTAGCAGTTTCGCAGTTTATTTTTACATATTTATTTCCACGAAACTTAGGCTTATATCCAAAATTCCTTATTCTACCCATTGTGTTATAACGTTTCACAAAATCATTACATTTGTATCACCAAAACGTAAACAACTAGGATGAAGAAACTGACAAACGATAGTCGACAATGCAGACAGGCTGGCAAACATCAGAATAACAATTCTCTCTTGCAACCCAAATAAACAGTATTTATATCCGTGGAACATAAATGATTGTTGTACTATAGTCAATGCTGACTACTGCGCAAGACACAGCAAAAATGGACGTGGCGCTAGTTACCATGCTTCACGAACAAATTAATAACTCTGAATCCAATAATCAGATTTGTATGAAACAAACGGCATTTTGTAGCCAAATAATTGGAGCATAGATTAAGACTAAAATTTGAGCCTGTTCGCGACTGTGTCCCCTTAAGCAGCATATGGCAAGATGCACATATGTTTAGATTTGCTTCACTACTGTGCAGATCTGTATGTTCCAGACTCGGCGGACTGTACAGGAGGCATCTGGCCCAGATTAAAATGGGGGATCCAACAGGGAGTGGTCCTCTGTTGTCAGTAGGGTGCAGTTTAACAGACTTGAAAGTAACGAATTGATGAATCAGTTGTAGTTGCTGTTAAATCAAATGGGTCATAATGGATTAAATAATTTATACGTGTGAAACTTTTAAATCAGTTTGTATCATACTCCTGCTATTTCTATTACTGGATTTCTTTGTTTCAAATTAATCTCAATTGCAGGTTGGTTTAAAAGCTGTAGCAGCAGCACTTAACATTACTGATGAAGAGCCAGACAAAGAAGAGGTGAAAGAAAAGCTTCTTAAAGTTTATGGAGATCGAAATGCTAAATGGAGAACACTTATTGACAGAGCTTATAAACGTCAGTTGGATAACTTCACAAACAACATCAACGGGTATATTTGTATTACTGGATGAGTGTGTGCTTATGTACACCTTTATAAAACGTATTTGATACTGATGTTTATTTCCAGGGCATGTCTTCCATCAGGTTTGCTTCAGAAGTTTCCCATGAATAACTTGCAGTTAATGGTGCAGTCGGGTGCCAAAGGATCCACAGTAAATACTATGCAAATTTCATGTCTTCTGGGACAGATAGAATTGGAAGGAAAGCGTCCGCCATTAATGGTGTCAGGAAAGGCACTTCCGAGTTTCCTGCCATTTGATATGAGCCCACGTGCTGGAGGTTTCATAGACGGCCGATTCATGACAGGCATACAACCGCAGGAATTTTTCTTCCATTGCATGGCTGGTAGAGAGGTAAAAATTACATTTGTCCTATGTCTTGGCATTTATTTTGTTGAATAGCAGTGATCAATGCTACAGTCTTTCCAAAGGTCATTCACTTATGTTTTTAAAGTCTCTGCAGTTTGTGTCCTTGCTGGTAACATTGTTGTTCTTGTCAAACTATTCCAGTTATGCTGTTAGTTGCTACTTACCCGTATAACATTCTCGAACGAACTGTAGCTCTGCTGATCAGTGCATGATTTTTATTCGAAGTGTGAAAAGTTGAAAAATAGGCAGAATGTCTTTGTTCAATTTGGTGATAAATATTTAAATAGCACAGCTACTAAAGAGATGCCCGCAAAAACAGAAATTCGGATTTGTCACCATGCCTGATGGACTGCTCGGAATGTTATGTATGCATTGTGTAGTCCTTGTTTTACGTATTAGTATACTCCTTTAGGTACAGTCAGTTTAAAAATAAAGAATGTGTCCTCCCTTTTAGGATATGCTCCATTATGTAGGTATACCCCAATATTTGTTTCCCTTTCCTAGGTTGACATTCGAGGTGCAGCCCAAATGTTCTCCAAACTTGGGTGAACTGTACTTACAAACGGTAGTATAACCAAACACCACTAGAGGCAGCATAATACATGTTTTGTGCATATCAGTATGCCTAGCAGCTTGGACCTAAGTGGATATGTTTGTTGGTGGGCTGTTTTCCATTCTGATGTTTGCTTGTGTTGGTGATTTTGCAATGACCAACCTAAGAGAACAGGATTGCTGTATCAAGTTCTGTTTTAAACTCGGTAAAACAACCGCAGAAATGTTCAGAATTTTAATTCAAGCGTTTGGCACTGACACCAGATGCAGACATATGACTAGGTTAAACATGTTAAAATGGCTGAACATACGATGATGATGATGATGATGATGATGATGATGATGATCGTCATCATCATCATCATAATCATCATCATCCAGGAGGACCATTTACCGGTATTACACCAAAAATGGCAGTGCTGTTTGGAATATTATTATGAAAGATCTTATGTAAACCATCTATGACATCTATTGATCTAAAGTGGCTGAGGAAGGATTTGAGATGGAAAAAGCCAGAGAAGTGGCACAGGAATGACTGGATCCTACATCATGGCAATGCAAGACCACATACAGCTTTCATCATGCAGCAGTTTTTGGTAAAAAAGAATGTGGTAATTCTTCCTCATCCCCGTATTGATCCAACTTAGCTCTGTTTGATTTCTTTCTTTATCCAGAATTAAAAATGAAGTTGAAGCTGCAGTGTTCCCCTTACCTGTTGTTTTATTGCATTTGGTTTTGAAGAATCTTGAGAAGTTTCATATATTGTTGAACTGAAGTAATATACTGAGAACTAATGTAGGGTAAAAATGGACATGAAATGAGTTTTATAGAAAGTTTATCCCCCAATTTGACAGTTGACTGAATATACAGATAAATGGAAGTGTACCTGCTCCTTTGTAATCCTGTAAGGTAGGAGATTCACTTGATTATTAAGCAAGTCACTGATCTGGTTAAAGTTCACAGTGGCGGACTATGTGATGGCAGAAAAGATTGTATCAGTGTCCACAGAACAGATCGAAGTATTGTCAAGAGAAGTTTGCAACACCATCATGTGATTAACATTTGTACATTATTGGTATTTGAGTTTTTAAGATACCAAGATAATACGCAGTTCTATGTTCTTTAGAGATATATTTATTTCACTTACTAATTGTAGCAAGTTGCAGAATTTCACCTTAACCAACACAAAATTGTGAGCATCATACCAGCAATATTCTGCCTTTCACATAAACCAGCATACTGATATTAATCAAACATTGCAGTCAGACAGAGAGATCTTGACATAAATGATGTGTCATCCACTCTCAAAATGGGCACAGGATATAGAATTAAAGCTCAACCAATCCAAAACTCAAGCAGTAGTTTTGGTCATTTGGTGCTCACTAGCACAAAATACCAGGAATCTGTACCTTCTTTAATGTTAATGGGACAGATATCAGTTTGTCTCCCTCAACAGAGAGTGTAGAAGCAATAACAGATGAAAATCTAAATTGCACATAACAGCATTGTTGCAAGAAGGCATCAACATCCCTCCATGTCCTACAAAGACATAAAAAGCTATTCTCTCTTGACCTGAAAAGGGAACTTGCACAAACACTTGTAGCTCCAAGTATTGATTACAGTGAAATTATCCTGCAAGACCTTTCTCAGGAACTGGTTTTGAATACTTGTGTTTCTTATATCTGTGGTGTTCGACACACTGCTCATTTTTCACCATCATATGCACTGCTATCCTAGCTGCAAGCAGACAAGTGCAGAGATTTCCATAACCCCTGTCTTCTGTAATGTCTAAGCAATGAACAATGTCCCTCATCCTTTTCTCGACCGTGACCCTGTTGTCTGAACAACAGAGCAAAATCCTTTCTGTCCCTCTCCATCATTCAGCCAGCTTCTCAAAGTCTTTCTGAGTAGCATGAAACCAACACTGGAGTAACCTCCTGAATTACATTAGAGAATTGAGTAAAATCTCTAGCTTCAGGAGGTAGTGAAGACATATCTACTAAAGCAACAGTAAGGATTACCATTCTCCCTGTACGCACATATTACCCTTGTACTCCTTATTTCCAACCAGATTTTCCTTATTTCCCAGTATTCTTAGCTGATGCAGTTTCTTTAAATTTCCTTTCCCCTGAGCTGACTATATGAGAAAACATCTGTTTTGTCCATCTATAAATTCTTTTTATAACTGCCAGTATCATTATTGCTATTATTATTACTGCTACTACTACTACTACTACTACTACTATTAGGGGCAGCAATTGGAGTAGTACAACTACTTCCAGCCTTAATTGTATTAGTTCACAGTCAGTATCATTTATTCACATTGACTCTCATATCATTTTAATACTGTTATTTATTTGCTTGGCAACTATACTGTAAAAAAGTAGTGTATGTGTGAAAGCCTGGTCTGATGTAGGAGAGTCCGTGATGGCCCTAATCAGATAAAGTTAAATAAATAAATAGACAGAGATGTTAACAGTATAAATTCTGGGTACATACTTTAGTAACATGTTAATGTTACCCCATTGATGTCAGGTTGTGAGCTTTAATGTGATCCAGCAGAGTTGTTAGTGGTAACTTTACTGGACACAGACTCTTACACAGTCCGACATATAGTTGTTATATGTCTGCTGGCTGGTCAAGAACTACAGACTTCGGACTTGGAGTGATAATTTAACTACAGGTGTAAGAACATAATGTGAATTCTCTTAGACTAGATTCTACTCAGTATGGTCTAAAACTTTGCTAGTGTTTCATTTATGTAAAATGTTTCAGGCTAATAATCCACAAAAGTACATGAAACATTATTACTGTAAGGTTCCTGAACTCCTCTACTTATGTGTGTGACAACCATCTTTCATTAAATCTTTTATGACTTGGAACAAAATGAGTGATTGAAGTTTAGATGATCTGGAATTTGATGTCAGTTATTTTGCTTTCAGATAATTTTCAGTATGTTCATGGAAAGTCAGAATGTCTACTTTCAAATGATTGGCAACAGTAATGCCCCTGCTGCTTCTTAGCTCACAGTTTTTTTTTCTTTTTATATGGCATTATTGTAATTTTAATTATTTGTGTATTTTAATTACTAATGCTTTCAGTAAAACTATTTTCATTAATGTAATCAGGAACATAACAGTAAACAACTGAGATTTGTGTTTGTGTGAGATTTTGCATAAATAACAATTTTATGTATTCTTGTACATATGATATATTAGATGTGCACCTGCATCAGATATAGAATGGAAATGGGGGAAAATTTTGTTACTCTTGGGAGCAGAAATTGTAGCAGATGGATTAGACTCCAGACTGCTGTCTCATCACTCCCTCATTGAATTAAACAGCCAGTCATTGATAACCGGCTGACTGGATAATTCAAGAATTTATAAAAGTTCGTCACCATTGTTCAGAAACATAGAGGAAACAATATAATCATAATACCCGTAAGTGCTTTTCAAATGTGATATCCTAAATTGATTTTCTGTAATACCCCTTACAGTCCACCATTTTTAATGGTGGACAGTGAGGGGTAAATTGGGTTAGTGGACTTGTCAGCAAAGTTTTTATTCTTGTCAGAAAAACAGTCATGATACTGAAATAGAAACAATATAATGTCATTCAAATGAACTTAGCTGCAGTGTGTATTGAATAAGTCATTCCAAAAATTATTATTTCAGTTGGTTTTTCAAACTATATTCTCAAGCCTGTTGGTACCACCAACATTTGTTCATAAAGGCATCACTGTGTAGTTTCTCAATAAGCTGCCTCATAATAGTTAGGTGTGTCATTACAATGAAACACTTCTCTCTTGTATCTCATCACAATTGGTCCGTTGTTCCACTTCTTTACTTACAAACTTGGCGTATTTGCAAAATTACAATATATATTCTTATCTTACTTAATATGTTACTGCTTCATGTACTTCTTCACTACATGAATTAGACATCAAAACTGCTGCTTTGCTTATTCCCTAAAAATGTCACTCAACAGCAACAAACTGTATCATTGACAAAACATTACTTTCCATTACATAACAGACCAAACATTTATTTGAATAAACACCTAACTTTCCTCATGCCTGAAGGGCTTTTTCATGACACATCTTGTTCTCATTTAAATTTGCTAAAGACAGTATTATTTACTTTTTACTATTATCTTCCCCTTAAGGGCTCTAGCTTGCTACAAGCTTCCTGAAAAGATGAACTTTCATATAGACTTAATTTCAGTTTAAACTGAACCAGAGACTTTCTGAGTTGAATTTCACATACTCTAAAGACCATTTGATCCTGCAGCTATAAAATATTACATTAAGTTTCATATTCCAATTAAGTTTCATATTTTCTGTCAATTTGCATTTTCTTATATTGTGGCTTACCTATTACTCTAAATTTCTTATTGAGCTGAAATAAATTCATTATTATTGACACACAATTTTATCATTGCTAAATCAAAAAATCACACAACACTTTTCTTTGTAAGCTTGAAGTGTTTGTTAACGATTCTGTCAACAGTTGCAGTATTTATGTTTGGCAACTAGTTTCAAACCTTACAGGTTCATTTTCAGGCCTGTCCTATCGAGGCTGTGGATAGTAGGAGATAAGTGCCTTGTTCTTCTTACAAAGAAGAACAGCGTAGTCAGAGGATGGAGTGATTCTAGGAAAGGAAATATATAACCATCCAGCTCAGGGAAGCACTATTGGCCAACTGGTGTTCATCAAAGTGTAATGAATCCCCCCCACCAGTTGGTGGATTTGCTAAGAACCTAACACCCTGCTCCACTATCTCATGCCAAGTTGGGTGTACTTTCACCCTTATACTTCAAAACATTTTCCAGACCAATATAAAACACCATAAATTTGTTCTCTCTCCAACCTCCAATAATCGCAAGGAATTGATCATTTTGCATCCAATAAATACACAAGCAAAGAACATTACTAACGTACACCGAATTACAATTTGTACATTTATATTAAACACCACTCTTTTCCAATCACTTATTTCACTCTGAATGCCTAAAACTCTTTCCATCCTGCTCACACTATTTACTTTATAATACACTTCTGATAACTAAAACGTAGCTACAATTGGCAACTTCATAAAAAGCCACTTTGCTTTAGCCAAAATTTTCTTTCCACCAGTATCATATACAATCACTACAGCATTATTTACATTAACTTCCACTATTTATTTTGCATTCCCTTCAATATTAACTGCAGAAGTTTCACCTTTTCCTTTAACCAGCTGATTTGCCAGCAGTATTGTTATCATGTTTGTTACATAATTTACCCGAAAAATACAGTTAAATTATCATTCATTCCCAGCTTTCTCATACATGATTCATAAATTTCATTTCCCTTTTCTTTCCACCACTCAGAATACTCTTTTTACATAAAATTACCCATTTTTCCATATTGTCTCATCCAGCAGTCCATCTACCACATCTGCCCAAGCTCTACAGAGAAAACTATTGTTACACAATGCACTAAGACATTTGTTCTAGATGTTCACAGTAACCAAATTACAGACCACATTTGACTTTGTATTCAAGGTATATTTAGACACTTAAACCACATTTTCATATATTTCTGTCAGCTCACACTTGGTCTCGACACTATCAAATGTATTTGCATCTCCATCAACAGTATCCCTTTTCATCATATTGGACAGCAGTTCATTACTAATATCACTATTTGCATCCCTGTCTACATCAATACCTTTTGTATTACCTTTAGATCATTAATTTGATCAACACTTTCATTCAACACTTGTGACCAATCTGTTCTCATGCCTGCAAAGGCATCACTATTTACAGGAACATTTTCCTGGCTGATCTCCATAGCCTGTACATCAATTAACATTTTCTGTTACTATATCAGACAATATTTCATTAATGTCAGTAGCACATATGCAGTGTTTACATCAACAGTTCTTTGTACTAACCCCCCCCCCCCCCCTTTTTCTGCTATTGAAGTTCCTGTTGGTAAAATCTCTTACATTCAGTTACAGATTGTTTGAAAATACTTTTACTGTCAGAAGAAATGAAGTTGTTTTTGTCTGCAATTTCGTCTTTTTCTTTAACACTGTTGTTTGTTATCCGCACACATCATTCCAGTCACACTCACTTAAGATTCTTCTGCTTGCATCTCATTTACTTTCATTTCACTAATTACTGATTCATACTCTCCTCCATCCTGACATGTGTTCACACTATTATTTATTCCATTAAAAACCTCATCCACCAACTTTACACATTCTGTATCAATATCACTAGTTGCATTAATATTCACAGCAGCAGTTTTTTGATGCGGCCTCATATCAGGGAAATATTGACATTATTTCCTTGTTCTCTATGAGGAACCAGTTCTTTACTATCATGTGTATTGTCATGTATATCAACTACCAGATCAGTGATGTCAATATTAACTTTAACATCAGTACACGGCATCATCGAATGCATAAAGATTTATGTTAGCAGTCTCTTGCTCAAACCCCAAATCTGGTACAGCAACAGTCTTTCCATGCTCCGCTTTGCTATTTAGTTCAGTAGCATCATTACAGGAGCATAATTCAACTACTACTCTCACTTCATCCTGACATGAAACAATAGCAACTTCCATTGTCTTATTACATAGGTTTTCAGTTCCATTTTCACTTGTCAGCCTTTCATTCTGTTTGCAAGTTTCTGTTTTACTTCATTGTACTTTTTATTCAGAGGAATTTCATCTGTTTGTTCAAAGCTCCTTTTAATCCTCTGAAAATTCCGCTCCATAAAGGAAGCTAGCAGTGAGGCATTAGACTGGATTGTCATGAAGAATTAGTCCCTAACTGTGGTATTCCCTCCCTACAGGATGTAAAAATCTTGCCCTTTCTTTGACCTAGCTAGGTGATAAAGTGGTAGGACATTGGAGTTGCATATAGGAAGTTGGTGATTTGGATCGCCATCCTGGCACCCAGAATCAGTTTTTCCAAAATTGCTTAAGGCATTTGCTAGGATGTTTTACTCGATAGGGGTAGGGTTGAGTTCCTTCTGCATCCTTTGACCAACTTGAGTGTGTGCTCCGTTTCCAATTAACTCCAACACTAATTTTGAAGCAGTTCAAATCATATTTAATTTAATTTCAGTTTTCTAGTTTTGGCTACAACAACTCTGGACCAGAATGTGATGGGGTCACTGCTCAAATAGTGTTGAAGTAGTAATACCCTACTATGAGCACCAGTCAGCTGTGCAAATAAAACAGACTGCCAACTTGGACTGCATCAAAGATCAGTTGCGGAAGTTCTGTGGGAGGACCTTTAAGAAGCTTGGAGCTCATGGTATCCAAGAACGTTAACCACATTCCTGTTTTGGCATTTTCTATTGCAGGATTGTTTTCTTCCCTTGGCTACCTTTAATATACAATTTTAGAGTTTGCTTTTGATTTTAAATTTCGTCTGTTAACTGTAGTTTCTGTTTTGCAGGGTTTAATTGACACTGCTGTGAAGACAAGTAGAAGTGGGTATTTACAGAGGTGTGTGATTAAACACTTGGAAGGACTTATGGTACATTACGATCTTACAGTCAGAGACAGTGACAAATCTGTGATTCAGGTAACCAGTTAATGTGCAGATGTTTCCATTTCATAATGTCGAAACTTACTTTTCATTTAAAATAACCTTTAAAGAAAGTAACAAATCTTAAATTTAAATGTGTATTATAATGCTTTAAGAAAATAAAATCTTCCCTAAAGTGTCTCCAATTCTTGGGTTGCTTAGCAAGAATATCTGCATGTAGAACGATTTGTTCCAAATTGCTTGACTGTTGTGTCACCTGGTACCTGCACCAACTGAATCAGTTTGGGTTTTTTTTTTACAATGCCTTAGTTTCAATAAGTAGAAATATATGACATTTTGTCAAAAACAAACTATGATGGCACCATTTTCAGTACCTCTGATACAACCTCAAACATTCTGAAGACCATATTCATCCTGCCAGAATATGCAAGATGTGGGGAGAGTTGCCAGCCTTAGTTTTAGAGGCAGAGAACACAGAAATATAAGTTGAAGACCATTAGAGGAGAGTAAATATGATAGACGAGAGTCACGATACCTGAATTGTAGGATCACTCTCATGACGGAAAGAGCAGCAAATGAGTTGGAGGCACTTGGAGGACAAAAGATGAACAGAATTATTGGTACTAACATAAAAGGAAAACAAGTCAAGATTAAAATACAGTACATAAATTGAGGAATAGAAAGAAGAAGACTGCTATGATTTAAAAAAAAAGAAATACATATTGATGTAAACTGAAATATGGTATAATGAATGGTAAAAATGTTCTTAAGGCCTGTGATTCAGTTGGAGAATCAGGGTTTATAGTATACCATTAAGGATTCCTATTACACTGCATGAGATTGCTGTTGTGGTGAGCGCCCGCATCTCGTGGTCGTGCGGTAGCGTTCTCGCTTCCCACGCCCGGGTTCGATTCCCGGCGGGGTCAGGGATTTTCTCTGCCTCGTGATGGCTGGGTGTTGTGTGCTGTCCTTAGGTTAGTTAGGTTTAAGTAGTTCTAAGTTCTAGGGGACTTATGACCACAGCAGTTGAGTCCCATAGTGCTCAGAGCCATTTGAACCAGTTTTTGTTGTGGTGAGCAAAAAATTGGAAGTGAGGACATGCACTTAAAAGTTTGTGAGTAATCCAGTGTAGGGGCACCATTTTACAGCTTATAGGTGTGGGTGC
Source organism: Schistocerca americana (assembly GCF_021461395.2). Classification (NCBI taxonomy): domain Eukaryota; kingdom Metazoa; phylum Arthropoda; class Insecta; order Orthoptera; family Acrididae; genus Schistocerca; species Schistocerca americana. The sequence continues at coordinate 954,855,230 of NC_060119.1, read as the reverse complement.
AAGTAAAATTCATTGCCTCTTTAAGCAATTACCAAGTTGAAGTTGTGTTATGACATTCATATGTCTAGAATGTTCAATATAACAGACAAGGCAAAGGGCTGAGTTACAAAAATGTAATACACGAATGATGATTACAACTCTCCACAGTACATCTACATCTACATTTATACTCTGCAAGCCACCCAACGGTGTGTGGCGGAGGGCACGTTACGTGCCACTGTCATTACCTCCCTTTCCTGTTCCAGTCGCGTATGGTTCGCGGGAAGAACGACTGTCTGAAAGCCTCCGTGCGCACTCTAATCTCTCTAATTTTACATTCGTGATCTCCTCGGGAGGTATAAGTAGGTGGAAGCAATATATTCGATACCTCATCCAGAAACGCACCCTCTCGAAACCTGGCGAGCAAGCTACACCGCGATGCAGAGCGCCTCTCTTGCAGAGTCTGCCACTTGAGTTTATTAAACATCTCCGTAATGCTATCACGGTTACCAAATAACCCTGTGACGAAACGCGCCGCTCTTCTTTGGATCTTCTCTATCTCCTCCGTCAGAACGATCTGGTACGGATCCCACACTGATGAGCAATACTCAAGTATAGGTCGAACGAGTGTTTTGTAAGCCACCTCCTTTGTTGATGGACTACATTTTCTAAGCACTCTCCCAATGAATCTCAACCTGGTACCCGCCTTACCAACAATTAATTTTATATGATCATTCCACTTCAAATCGTTCCGCACGCATACTCCCAGATATTTTACAGAAGTAACTGCTACCAGTGTTTGTTCCGCTATCATATAATCATACAATAAAGGATCCTTCTTTCTATGTATTCGCAATACATTACATTTGTCTATGTTAAGGGTAAGTTGCCACTCCCTGCACCAAGTGCCTATCCGCTGCAGATCTTCCTGCATTTCGCTACAATTTTCTAATGCTGCAACTTCTCTGTATACTACAGCATCATCCGCGAAAAGCCGCATGGAACTTCCGACACTATCTACCAGGTCATTTATATATATTGTGAAAAGCAATGGTCCCATAACACTCCCCTGTGGCACGCCAGAGGTTACTTTAACGTCTGTAGACGTCTCTCCATTGATAACAACATGCTGTGTTCTGTTTGCTAAAAACTCTTCAATCCAGCCACACAGCTGGTCTGATATTCCTTAGGCTCTTACTTTGTTTATCAGGTGACAGTGCGGAACTGTATCGAACGCCTTCCGGAAGTCAAGAAAAATAGCATCTACCTGGGAGCCTGTATCTAATATTTTCTGGGTCTCGTGAACAAATAAAGCGAGTTGGGTCTCACACGATCGCTGTTTCCGGAATCCATGTTGATTCCTACGTACTAGATTCTGGGTTTCCAAAAACGACATGATACTCGAGCAAAAAACATGTTCTAAAATTCTACAACAGATCGACGTCAGAGATATAGGTCTATAGTTTTGCGCATCTGCTCGACGACCCTTCTTGAAGACTGGGACTATCTGTGGTCTTTTCCAATCATTTGGAACCCTCCGTTCGTCTAGAGACTTGCGGTACACGGCTGTTAGAAGGAGGGCAAGTTCTTTCGCGTACTCTGTGTAGAATCGAATTGGTATCCCGTCAGGTCCAGTGGACTTTCCTCTATTGAGTGATTCCAGTTGCTTTTCTATTCCTTGGACACTTATTTCGATGTCAGCCATAATGATGTACAATAAAAATCAAAATAGATTTGAATGTATCATATATCTAATAGTTTACATTTTGTAATCTGTAATACAGATTTTATTAGGTAAGACATATGTTTTCAGTTCAAACATAATTGCACAACTGTTAAACACTTCTCTCACAGGAATCCACATTTCTTTGTCTATGTTATTCCATTCATAGGCAAGATCGTTATTTCCATTCTTTTTTCTATATGAAAATTTTCTTGTTCTTTATAGCTATTAGTTACCAGAGTTTTTTATTTCAGAGCACATGGCTTTTGTTAGATTAGATTTACTTTCATTCCAGTTGATCCGTAGTGAGGAGGTCCTCCAGAATGTAGAACATGTCAGAAAAACAACAATACATGACAAATATTTACAACTCAAACAAATAAGCTAATGTACCATTCCACAGGTCCCAAGTGGCGTGGTCATCATTTTTTAATGAATCCTATATGAAAGAATCATTTTACAAATACTAATGCACTGAATTTAAAATAAAAAAAGTTTATTTATTTATTTATAAGGTAATAAACATGTAATACAACTACTAAATACTTATTTACAATGAACACATTACTGCACTGAACTGGTGCAGAAGTGAGATTGTACTTACACACACACACACACACACACACACACACACACACACACACAAAAATCAGTTGGTTCTACTGAGAAATTCAATAATGGAGTAGAAGGAGTTGGCCACTAATAAATCATTTAGGCTTCTCTTAAACTGAATTTCATTGGTTAAGCTTTTTTATGGCTGCTGGCAAGTTATTGAAAATGTGTGTTCCTGAAAAATGCACGCCTTTTTGTACAAGACTAAGTGACTTTAAATCCTTGTGAAGATTATTCTTATTTCTAGTATTGATTCCATGAATTGAGCTGTCGGTTTGAAAAAGTTATATATTTTTAATGACAAATTTCATTAAGGAATAAATATATTGGGAAGCTGTAGTTAGTATCCCTTGTTCCCTAAACAGGCTTCTGCACACCACATATAACTCTTACTGCACATTTTTGTGCCCGGAAAACTTTAGCTTGACTTGATGAATTGCCCCAAAAGATAATCCCATATGACATTATGGAATGAAAGTAAGCATAGTATGTCAGCTTTTTCATTTTTATACCCCCTATGTCTGACACAATTTGCATTGCAAATAGAGATTTGTTAAGACGCTTCAGCAGTTCTGTGGTGTGCTGCTCCCAGTTGAATTTATTATCAAGCTGTAATCCCAAGAATTTAACACTGTCCACTTCTTCTATCTGTTTGTCATCGTAGGCATATACTTGTGGGACACCCCTTACAAGTTCTGAACTGCATGTAGTGTGTTTTTTCAAAGTTTAGTGACAAAGAATTGGCTACGAACCAGTGATTAATGTCCACAAATATTTTATTACCTGACCATTCTAAGACTACACTTGATTTCCTATTTATTGCAATGTTTGTATCATCGGCAAACAAAACGAACTTGGCTTCTGGTAATGTTACTGATGAAAGGTGATTGATATACACGAGAAAAAGTAAGGGCCCTAAAATGGAACCTTATGGGGACCCCACATGTAATTAGTTCCGAATTGGATGATGCCTGATAGATTGATACATGTCTCTTTCCTAATAACACCCTTTGTTTCCTGCCAGAGATATAAGATTTGAACCATTTTGCAGCATTTCCTGTTATACTATAATATTCTAATTTACTTAAAAGGATATTGTGATTTACACAGTCAAATGCTTTCGGCAGATCACAAAATATACCAGTTGCCTGCAATTTTTTTGTGTAGTGAATTAAGCACATGTGTAGATAGCCTCCTTAATATCAGAACCCTTTAGAAATCCGAACTGTGACTTTGAAAGTATGTTATTTGAGATAAGATGGTTATAAAGCCGATTGTACATTACTTTTTCTAAAATTTTTGAGAATGCTGGCAAAAGTGAAATTGCACGGAAATTTGATGCTATTTCTTTATCTCCCTTCTTAAACAGTGGCTTAACTTCAGCATATTTCAACCATTCAGGAAATATTCCACTGATAAATGACTGGTTACACAGATAGCTTAATATGTTACTTAACTCAGAATCACATTCTTTAATTAACTTTGTTGTTATTTCATCATACCCACTAGATGTTTTTGATTTTAATGATTTTTATGATGGATATTATTTCTGCTGGGGTAGTGATGGTTAAATTCATATTATGGAAGCTACTTGAAATGTCTGGTCTGAGGTATTCCATAGCAGCATCTACAAAACCTGACAACCCCATCTTGTCAGTAACAGTTGTAAAATGTTTGTTAAAAGGTTCTGCAACACTATACACGTCTGTCACCAGTATATCATTTACTCTTAATGCTATTTGTCCCTCTTCATGTCTGGTTCCACCGGTCTCCTCCTTCACTATATCCCATATAGTCTTTATTTTGTTATCTGATATGACTATCTTTTCCTTGTAATATATTTGCTTTGATGTCCGTATTACAGTCTTCAATATTTTGCAGTATTTCTTGTAATGTGGTGGAGCATCAACATTGGAACTGTTTCGGATTGACAGATGCAGTTTTCTTTTTGTTTTACAAGATACCCCTATTCCTTGAATAATCCATGGCTTCTTTGTAGGCTCTGCTCTAACCTTGGTAAGTTTTGGGGGAAAACAGTGTTCGAATAAGGTAAGCACTTTATTAGCAAAAGTGTTATATTTGTCATTCATGCCATGAGCACTGTAAACATCAGTCCAGTGAATGTCTCTGAGGAGTGTCCTAAAATAATCAATTTTGGGCTTATTGATTACCCTCTTGAGTTCAGATTTAACAGATTTTATTTCCTGTTCAGTATTAACATTTAACAGAAGGAACTGCATGTCATTGTCTGAGAGGCCATTGACTATTGGTTTTGTAATATACACTCCTGGAAATTGAAATAAGAACACCGTGAATTCATTGTCCCAGGAAGGGGAAACTTTATTGACACATTCCTGGGGTCAGATACATCACATGATCACACTGACAGAACCACAGGCACATAGACACAGGCAACAGAGCATGCACAATGTCGGCACTAGTACAGTGTATATCCACCTTTCGCAGCAATGCAGGCTGCTATTCTCCCATGGAGACGATCGTAGAGATGCTGGATGTAGTCCTGTGGAACGGCTTGCCATGCCATTTCCACCTGGCGCCTCAGTTGGACCAGCGTTCGTGCTGGACGTGCAGACCGCGTGAGACGATGCTTCATCCAGTCCCAAACATGCTCAATGGGGGACAGATCCGGAGATCTTGCTGGCCAGGGTAGTTGACTTACACCTTCTAGAGCATGTTGGGTGGCACGGGATACATGCGGACGTGCATTGTCCTGTTGGAACAGCAAGTTCCCTTGCTGGTCTAGGAATGGTGGAACGATGGGTTCGATGACGGTTTGGATGTACCGTGCACTATTCAGTGTCCTCTCGACGATCACCAGTGGTGTACGGCCAGTGTAGGAGATCGCTCCCCACACCATGATGCCGGGTGTTGGCCCTGTGTGCCTCGGTCGTATACAGTCCTGATTGTGGCGCTCACCTGCACGGCGCCAAACACGCATACGACCATCATTGGCACCAAGGCAGAAGCGACTCTCATGGCTGAAGACGACACGTCTCCATTCGTCCCTCCATTCACGCCTGTCGCGACACCACTGGAGGCGGGCTGCACGATGTTGGGGCGTGAGCGGAAGACGGCCTAACGGTGTGCGGGACCGTAGCCCAGCTTCATGGAGACGGTTGCGAATGGTCCTCGCCGATACCCCAGGAGCAACAGTGTCCCTAATTTGCTGGGAAGTGGCGGTGCGGTCCCCTACGGCACTGCGTAGGATCCTACGGTCTTGGCGTGCATCCGTGCGTCGCTGCGGTCCGGTCCCAGGTCGACGGGCACGTGCACCTTCCGCCGACCACTGGCGACAACATCGATGTACTGTGGAGACCTCACGCCCCACGTGTTGAGCAATTCGGCGGTACGTCCACCCGGCCTCCCGCATGCCCACTATACGCCCTCGCTCAAAGTCCGTCAACTGCACATACGGTTCACGTCCACGCTGTCGCGGCATGCTACCAGTGTTAAAGACTGCGATGGAGCTCCGTATGCCACGGCAAACTGGCTGACACTGACGGCGGCGGTACACAAATGCTGCGCAGCTAGCGCCATTCGACGGCCAACACCGCGGTTCCTGGTGTGTCCGCTGTGCCGTGCGTGTGATCATTGCTTGTACAGCCCTCTCGCAGTGTCCGGAGCAAGTATGGTGGGTCTGACACACCGGTGTTAATGTGTTCTTTTTTCCATTTGCAGGAGTGTAATTATGTTCATTGGACTTTTCTATAAAGACATTTTCAATGGCTGTTTGTGAGCAATTGGCTACCCTAGTGGGGAACTTTACAGTGGGAATTAAGTTGAATGATAGTGTTCCTAGCTCAAATAAGATCTTATTGGGATAGTCTTTAAGGAAATCTACATTGAAATCACCAGCAACCACTATTTCTTTGTTTTTTGTTATTAAATGGGCCAGTACAGCTTCAAGGTGGTTTACAAATGGATTAAAGTTACCTGCAGGTGCTCGATATACACTTAATATTATGAAGGATTTTTTTGTGAAATTCTATTTCTGTTGCACATGCTTCAATATGCTGTTCTAGGCCAAATTTATGAATGTCTATGTTCTTAAATTTATGACAGTTCCTGATGAATGTGGCAACTCCTCCTTTCTCCATTTCTGATCTACTTTTGAAAGGGCTGACTTCTTCCATAAATGTGATAAAAAGGGGTAATTAATGCCATACAATTAGCTTAGAATGTTTAAAGCTTTATATCACTTTTAATCACTTAATCTTGTCCATTATTTTAAGACATGAAAGTGAACAGTAAATCATATGATGCAAGAAATACGTTATTTGCCGTTAAGACAATTATTTTCACAGTTCTATTATGGTGAAGATGGAATGGACATCATGAAGGCCCAATTTTTGAATGAGAAACAGATAGGTTTTCTAGCACAGAACAGTAAAGCTGTTATGAATAAACCAGTTTTACAGAAATGGAAGGAATTAGAGAATGAAACACCTACAAAACTTGTCGAAGAAGCTAAAAAGAATGTAAGTGGAAACAGTATATCAATCAATATTGTGATAGCCATTCTTTCCATTTATATGTAACATTGAAATGTTATTCTTCTTACAGATTCCCAAATGGGTGTACAGAGCAGCAAAATCTGCAACAAAAACTGAGTGGAGGTAGGAGTTAAAATTCACCATTCATTTAAATTCTTTTATTATTCCTGTGAGAACAGTCATTGTAATCTACACTTTAGTAATAATAAACCTTCTTAAACTAGCAGGGAAATAAAAATAATACTGCACATATCACTTACTGTCGCACAGTCTTTATCTGGTTATTTTTGGCTCCATCCAGAATTCCATGCATTGCTGGTTAAAGGTCACCTGTAGACTTTTATTTGCATTGTGATCTTCAGTTCTATGCTATGTTCCTGCATTCTTTCTGCGTACTTTAGGCTGTCATCTTAGCCTTTCCTGATCTCATGGAATCCAGCAACGAACTTCCTTGCTCCATCTACCATCCAGCTGCCTGGCTACGTATCTTGGCCATCTCTCTTTCATTTGCACTGCTATCATTATAACATCTTCCACTCTAGACTCTTCCATGTTCCATTTATTTGTTTTCCTATATATCCTAGAATCTCTCAGTATGAACCTCTCTTTTGTTCCATGAGAGACTCTCAATTGTACAATGTTTTCCACATTGGTATTCTATGTGTTTCTGCTGTAAGTTAAAACTAGTAATACACGTTGTTTGGAAAATGTTATTTTCAGTCATCAGAAGCTAAGTTTTGAAAACTAGATTTATTTTTTCAAAGGCACTCCAGACCAATTTCGTTCTTCTGTTCCATTCTGTTGCTGTCTATCCAGCCTTCTTTTAGCTCCCTGGAATGTGAAAACTCACGGACTGATTTGTTCAATTATGTTTTTAATATGCCCATTGTGCTTTTAAAGAATCATAAACCTGCTTTCCAGACTTACTCTTTTAAAATATATTGTTTTGATTTTTTAAGTGAATTTGCTTTAGAGACAGTCTCATCAGCAAAATAATAGTGGCTCAATTATGTTCTGCTTATACATTTTTCTTCTTCATTTCACTAGTTTAAGAATACTCAAAAAAAATCCTTTAGGTATGCTGAGAATAGTTTTGCTGATTTGAAATCTCATTGTCTGGCACCCATTTCCATTCCAAATTTATCCCTATATGATGTGGTCTAATGGAAGGTGTAACACTGAATGATGAATTCTTCAGTACTAACATTGTCTCTGATTCAATGAAAAAATATTGAAAACATTCTCCAAGTCTAAGAGTCCTAGTCAAGTGGTAATCCACTCACTGCTCCATTTTATGATTTCATTCATGACCTGCAAATTGTCCCTTGTTCTGCATACATGTGAAAAGTCAGCTAGTTCCTTTGCTTGATAAAATCGAGTGTGATTTCTTTGTGACTGGTAATGTTTTTGGTGAATATAATGGGTGTTGCAGAGAGGAAACAAATAAATACAGAGTTCAATGTCTTGCCACTCTCTCTTCTTCTGAAGTAAATTGATTGCAGTTTGATAAGTTGTGTGTTAATAAGTTCTCTGTAAACAGTTTCGAAAATTCTTTTTGTATTACTTGTCTGCCAGCATCCATCATTTCCATTGAAGCATCATCTCCAAGTGCCTTTGCTTTCTTAGTACCTCAAATAGTATTGTACACCACCTCTGGTACTATTTACATAATCTTTGTTTTCAGTATTAACTGTTTCTGGTTCATCTCTTCAACTGTGGAAACATTTAGAGAAATATTCTTCTCCATTTTTAGCTACTGTGCCACTTGCCAACTTAATTGATGAAATGTTGTTTACTCACTGTAAGTTTCTACTTGCTCTTCTTCATACTCTTACTGGTTTTGATTGTTTCTCTTTTAATATATTGTGTCTTCTCAGAACTTCTTGAAGAATTTCTGGATAGTTTTGTTTAATTTTGTGTATTCTTTCAATTTTGTATTACGATTTGCTTGAGAGTCCTCACTATTTTCTTCATTGTACAGGAGATTTTTTTTTATTTTGGTCTCTTCATACTTGCAACATCTTTTGTTGTATGTCTGAGTATCTTCATTAAATAATTGCATGTTTTGTCTAAGCCTGTATAACCTTGCAAATGGTGGAAAATCCAGATGGATTACTGACAGTATTATGAAAAGGATAGGATGCTGCTCACCTTATATTGGAGACATTGAGTTGCAGACAGGCACAAATAAAAGACTACTAGACAACTAAGCTTTCAGCCAAAACGCTGGCCTCGGCAACCTGATACAGTGGTCGTGTGTGGTTGTGAGCTGCATTTGTATGAATGTGTGTGTGTGTGTGTGTGTGTGTGTGTGTGTGTGTGTGCGTGTGTGCGTGCGTGCGTGCGTGTGCGTGCGTGCATGCATCAAGCAGTAGAAAATCCAGGATGGAATGTAACAGTATTATGAGAAGGGAAGTTGCTGCTCACCTTATAGCATAGATGCTGAGTTGCAGATAGGCACAACAAAAAGACTCTCACAATTAAAGCTTTCTGCCATTAAGGCCTTCGTCAACACTAGACACACGTGCGCACACACATACATTCTCATGCAAATGCAACTCACACACATGACTGCAGTATCAGGCAACTGAAACCACAGTGGTGAATGGCAACTTACCTTCTCATAATAATGTATGTATGTTATCTAATTCAGAAGGAGGTCATTTTGGCGAAAGCTTATTTGTCTAGCAGTCTCTTTGTTGTGCCTGTTGACTCGACATATCCACTATATGGTGAGTAGCAATCTGTCACTTTCATAGTATTATCTATACAGGGTGTTACAAAAAGGTACGGCCAAACTTTCAGGAAACATTCCTCACACACAAAGAAAGAAAATATGTTATGTGGACATGTGTCCGGAAACGCATACTTTCCATGTTAGAGCTCATTTTATTACTTCTCTTCAAATCACGTTAATCATGGAATGGAATGGAAACACACAGCAACAGAACGTACCAGCGTGACTTCAAACACTTTGTTACTGGAAATGTTCAAAGTGTCCTGTGTTACCGAGGATACATGCATCCACCCTCCGTCGCATGGAATCCCTGATGCGCTGATGCAGCCCTAGAGAATGGCGTATTGTATCACAGCCGTCCACAATACGAGCACGAAGAGTCTCTACATTTGGTACCGGGGTTGCGTAGACAAGAGCTTTCAAATGCCCCCATAAATGAAAGTCAAGAGGGTTGAGGTCAGGAGAGTGTGGAGGCCGTGGAATTGGTTCGCATCTGCCAATCCATCGGTCACCGAATCTGTTGTTGCGAAGCGTACGAACACTTCAAATGAAATGTGCAGGAGCTCCATCGTGCATGAACCACATGCTGTGTCGTACTTGTAAAGGCACATGTTCTAGCAGCACAGGTAGAGTATCCCATATGAAATCATGATAACGTGCTCCATTGAGCGTAGGTGGAAGAACATGGGGCCCAATCATGACATCACCAACAATGTCTGCCCAAACATTGATGACGTGATTGCACTGTTGCGTGCGGATTCTCGTCAGCCCACACATGTTGATCACATTGGAATGAAGCCTCATCCATAAAGAGAACATTTGCACTGAAATGAGGATTGACACATTGTTGGATGAACCATTCGCAGAGGCCAATCAACTGCTGATAGTGCCTGCACACGCTGTACATGGTACGGAAACAACTGGTTCTCCCGTAGCACTCTCCATACAGTGACGTGGTCAACGTTACCTTGTACAGCAGCAACGTCTCTGACGCTGACATTAGGGTTATCGTCAACTGCACGAAGAATTGCCTCGTCCAGGTGTCCTCGTCGTTCTAGGTCTTCCCTAGTCGCGAGTCATATGCTGGAATGTTCCGTGCTCCCTAAGATGCCGATCAATTGCTTTGAACGTCTTCCTGTTGGGACACCTTCGTTCTGGAAATCTGTCTCGATACAAACGTACCGCGCCATGGCTATTGGCCCGTGCTAATCCATACATCAAATGGGAATCTGCCAACTCCGCATTTGTAAACATTGCACTGACTGCAAAACCACGTTTGTGATGAACACTAACCTGTTGATGCTACGTACTGATGTGCTTGATGCTAGTACTGTAGAGCAATGAGTCGCATGTCAACACAAGCACCGAAGTCAACATTACCTTCCTTCAATTGGGCCAACTGGTGGTGAATTGAGGAAGTACAGTACATACTGACGAAACTAAAATGAGCTCTAACATGGAAATTAAGCGTTTCCCGACTCATGTCCACATAACATCTTTTCTTTATTTGTGTGTGAGGAATGTTCCCTGAAAGTTTGGCCGTACCTTTTTGTAACACCCTGTATAATCTTTATTTTTTAAGATGCCAATGTTCTCGATTAAATTAATCATGTATATCTCCCTAGCCAGTGGCTTAGCAAGTCAATACCACATTGCAGATTCAGAGGTCCAGGATTTGATCCCTGGTCAGTTCTATTACGTATAAATCACAAGTAATTTCTTCACTCATGCCATTTATTGTGGACATGAAAAATGCTGAGTTGCACTGTGGTTGAAAGTCCACACTAAACTATAGGTTCCCTTCTCATTCTGTAGTTTAGATTAGATTAGATTCAGTTTTCGTTCCATAGACCCAAAAAATGAGATGATTCTCGTGGATGTGGAACATATCAGAAAGTATAACATAAAAACATAAAACATTTGAATATAATACTTACTACCCTGATCATTTGTCAGGAGATTGTCGAAATAGGTGAATACAATGCGGTAAACTGGAATAGCTAATATTTACAGAATTAACACGCTGTCTTATCCACTATTAATAAATTTATCATACACAAAATACCTAATGTTGACTGTTGTGGCAAAGTGCTGTCAAAACGGAAATGTAACAGATATTTTTACTTAAACTGGCTAAACAGTCTCTCTTAAGATATTCATCTGTGTAGTACAAGAAGTTGGCTATCAAAACGTCTTTCAAACTCTGTTTAAACCATGCTTTATCTGAAACCAAGTTTTTAATGGTTGCTGGCAATTTATTGAAAATGTGTGTTCCTGAATGTTGGACCCCTTTTTGGACCAAGGTAAGTGGTTTTAGGTCTTTATGTAGATTGTTCTTATTCCTGGTATTGATACTATGTATTGAGCTATTGGTTGGAAATAGAGATGTATTACTTGCAACCAATTCCATTAAGGAATAAATATACTGAGAAGCACTGGTTAGAATACAAAGTTCCTTCAACAGGTTTCTACATGATCATCTTGAATTTACACCCCAAATGATTCTTATCACATTCTTTTGCACCCTAAAAAATTTTGCTCACTTTGATAAGTTGCCCCAGAATATGGTCACATATGACATAATAGAATGAAAGAAGGCACAGTATGCAAGTTTTTTTTTATATTTATGTCTCCTACATACGACATCATTCTCACTCCAAATACAGACTTGTTTAGGCGCTTAAGCAATTCTGTGGTATGCCCTTTCCAACTGAATTTTTTATCGATTTGTAATCCCAGAAATTGGACACTGTACGGTAAATCTTCCCTGACCCTCGGTTCTGGGTGACTTTTCCAAAATCTACCCCTTTTCCTAGACCTCTCCAGTCCTTTTCCTTCACCCTTCTTCCTTCCCATTCATCACAACAGTCTTTTTATGTGTGTGTTCTGTCACTGCTTGGTGAGTAGATTTTTTTATCTATCCAATTAAATGATTTCTTATTTAGTTTAATTTGTTGTTTTATTCTGAAATAATGTCTTATGGTAAAACATGTTTTTTTCCCCCCCTTAACAAATGCTGCTAACATATGATCTGTCATTTCTGATATCGTACCTGAAGTTTCCCACTGAAAAATTGTTCACTAGTTTTCATCCTAGTTTTGCATTAAAATCCCACATTGGCATTTTGTAGAGCAGTGATAAACTTGGGCAGAGCAATGCTCTCAGCAGTCTCAGTTCAGACTTGAGTGCTTCCAAGTCTCAGAGGTAGGAAGCAACATGATCATTTAATTGCTGATCAGATGCAAGCAGAGATCACAATTCTCCAGTCAGTACTGTTATCAGGCATCAGTGAGTTTTTTGTGTTACATCTAATTCTTTTGACTCAGTGGATAGCAGACTGATTCACCCCTCTGTCTGCGCTGTGAGCTGTTGAGAAGCCCTTCCATATTTCTTCCCCATTAAGCAATTTATCAAAATTGTTAGCTTATGGATACTACCGTGGTGAGAATTCGTGGATTTGACTTTGAAATCTCTCCTGGTTCCTGTTCTTAATCCTCACAAATATATAATAATGGGCTCTTTTTGCAGTTCTTATAGGTTCACCTTTTACATAAAAAAATGAAGGTGTTTAAGGAAAGGGGAGCTTGGTCCAGATTTACAAAGAGAGATCCCCAGGACTGGGACCATCCTGCAGTCATTCATATTGGAGGGTGCTTGTTTGCAAATAATCACAAAAAAAAAAAAAACACACACACACACACAATTTTGCATGAAGATCTAGACCCTTAAAATTGACAGTGGTTGAAATAGTGGTATTGTAGTGCAGAGTTTGGCATATTGACCTGAAGTGCAGAAGGTTGTAGGATCGAATCTTACCAGGTGCTTCATCGTTTTTTAATTTTAAATCTTGATCGAAATGACTTTGATCATTATTTTTGTTCATTTAATGGGTTTAAATGTATTTTCTTTTTAAATTGCTATCCCTCTGTCATCTTGTTTTAATCATTGTGTTACTTTTTACTTTTACTTTTTCCTTTCTTTTTTCTCATTTTGATTTTTTGTGTGTGTGATTTTAATTATTTTTTGTACTTCAATTTAATTTCTTCCATTTGATCATCTTTTATTTTCGTCCATGTTATTGCTTTCATTATATCTATCCTTTATTTTGCTTGAATATCTTTTTATTTATAATCCCTTCTTTCTTTTAAATCTTCATCTGACCTTTTTGGCCATAGTGAACAAGAATTTGTTTTAAATGTTTGTATGATGATTAGCATCCAAAAGTATATACATCTTGTATGTAACAAAAAATACATTTTTGACCCTGTTGCACAGCCACTATAGATTGTCTCACCTCTTGTGTTTTAGCTGATAGATCAGCATTTGAAAATATTTAAATATTGAGATAAGATCACATGCAGAAAGATTCCTAATGAAAACAGAGTGATAGGAAGAAACTTAATACAGTGATCAAAATGATTTAGCAAAGGATCAGATATGAAAATTATGTTTAAAGCAAGTAATTAAATAACAAATTAATTATCAAAGACATTTCATAATGATTTCAAAATTAAGTTTTTTAAACATCTCGCAAGACCTTGTGCATATCAAGCTCCTATGTTAACCAGTACACTACATCGCCTCTATCTACTATCAGTTTGAAGGCTCTAACAATATTATGGAAAGGATAGTTGCCGCTCACCATTTAACGGAGATGCTGGGTTGCAGATAGGTACAACAAAAAGACGATCGGAAAGTGAGCTTCCGGCCATTTTCTATTGTCTGTTTTTGATGAAGGCCTCGTTGGCCGAATGACTTTCCGACAGTCATTTTGTTGTGCCTCTCTGTGACTCAGCATCTTCACAATATGGTGAGTAAGAACTATCTTTTGTTTCATTCTGTCATGGATTTTCCATTGTTCAGTTTTAAGTAATACAAAATTAAGAGGGCTCACCACGTTGAATGGCTGCAGCAGAGAGATACCTGGCATCCTAATGTACATCATTATGTAGATGGTTTCAAAAAGTCAATCTCACATCTTGGGCCCTCTCCTCATTAGTAGTAATTTCCTTTATATTCTCTCTTGTCCCTGCTTTTGAGGAACTTCACCTTCCTTTCAGCATTCTTTCATATACAATTTTTTTCCTGTTTAAGACTTGGATTCTCATAAAGGACTGTTAAAAAATTCTTGAGCTAGGTAGATATATTTTTAATCTTGGTTTTCTGGCGGCCTTGCTCTAGTTGTTCCTGTTCTTTTGATTGGTTGATGCTTCCCTTTGAATGGAAATATTGTTTGTTACATTCAGTGGAAAATTCACTTCAGATAAGGAAATGCACAAAGAGCAGATGTGCCTGCCAGTACTTACATTCAGGAGGTGGAACTCCCAGTACAGCTGATAGAAAAATGCAGGAAATAAGATATCAGTTACATTCATTGGTTGCTGGCATAATAGCAAAGACTTTGTGTTTATTTTTAGAGAAATAAACAAGGTATGTCCGAGGACAATAACCTCTCAGTACAGACCAGACGAAGCCTTAGGTGCCCTAACAGAACGCATGGAAAGTCTTATTTTGCATTATTTGGACAACAGACCAAGTTGCTCACATCGACAAATCAAGAAAAAGGAAATAAAGAATATGATCTACTTGAAGTCAATGGAAGCACTGTGCCCTCCTGGAGAACCTGTAGGTGTTATTGCAGCTCAGGTAGGGGAACAGTCTGTCATATATTAATGTTATGGTAGCTCATTTGGCAGTATAATTGAGACATCAGAATGGTGTGTTTTTGCATGGAATGTTTACTGTCCACAGCCATAGTTTTGAACGGAGTTTTACAGTACCCACTATCGTGAATAATTTGCGGTGTACCTTCATGTCAGCTCTTGTTTCCTATGTAATTCTTGTTACCTTGATAGAAGTGATGATACAAGGTTGATTGGAATTGTGTTTAAGTATTAGATCCAGATAAGGCACTCATGTTCGCTGTTGTTATAAAGCATGAGTTCTTACTAACCTCAGTCTACATTACACTTTCCAACTTCTTCTGTTGTTTCAGTACTCGCCATATTGTTCTGTATCTACCAGCATATTCAGCTTGTAATTGAATGTACGGAACACCACTTCACAATAACAATTAATTCCAGCTCAAAAAGTAATTATAATAAAGTCTTCACTTACACTGGAAAGATATCAAATTGATAAACAGTTTTAATTGTCCCTTTCTAGGCTTGTTAAGCAGCGTTATAAAAATTAGAAACCTTGGGAGTTTTTCAACAGTTAATGTACTTCTTATTTAAATTTATATGCATAATGGTACACACTTCTGTGATAGAAATTAACACTGCATACTGTAAAAACTTGTTTCTAGGTGCTGAGCTTCTGCTATTATCAAAGGAATCCATTTTGTAATTATTTCCCCATTTTGTAAAGTGTGATTATAGCATTTTGCTGGGGAAACAGATTCTGTACTGTTGATGTAAGAAGCATAACTGTGAAAAAGATGTACCAGTCACTTTGCTTGTGGATGAAATGTTTTGTTACTATAAGGGCATGTTTCAGAGTTAGAACTAACTTATTTCCAAATGTATAAAAATAAACATTATTTACTTGAAAAGAAAAAAAAAATCACTATGGCAATGTTTTCAAAAAGTTAATGATGGAGGCTTAAAAATTGTATGTAAGTGTGGATGTAAATATTTCATTATTTACATTTCAGCACATTTCACACAAAGAAATCAATAAAGATAAGTCAGCTCCTATGGCTGTCTGATAAGATAAAGTTGCCTAATATTGTTGTGTGTTCAGGCTTAAATGTTGTACTGCACTTACTGTGTTGTTTTCCACTCATGAACTATAAAATACTGGCATACTGCATTGACCCATTTGTGATAGATCTGGTTCATGGATGTACTCTGACAGATTGTTGCATTGTTCCTTTTAAGTATATGTTGTATTTCCTTCTTTTTATATGTGCTTATATTGTGCATGGACCAAACTAGAAACATGTCATCTCCTCCTCATACCACACCTTTTCCATTTTCATTGTCAGCCGTGTGCCCCACTTTTATTTTTCTGTGGATACTTAGTGGCAACCAGTATTGCCACTTATTAATGCTTCTGATGTATACAGTGTCTTTCACTATTTTATTCTTACCCACCATGAACAGCTTACAAGAAAAAGCAAATAGGGAAACCACATAGTACAACTCTTTTTTTAGTCACAGTTGGATACTGTCCCCCATCTTGTTCATCTTTACCTGACTCTTACACCCATCATGTTCTGTAATGTGTTGCCCTGCTGTTTTTGTCCATATTGCTTCTTCCAGCACCAGGTTAAGTATTCCTGAATTCCATAGCAGATATCACATAAAATGTCTTTCCCTTTGATAATATTTGATAGCAGTGGAACTCATTCATCGAAGAAAACCTTCTTCACATGTGCCAGTCTACTTCTAATACCTTATTTACTTTGATCATCCAAATAATCTTGCTTCACAGACAAGAGAATTCTTTAAGTACTGTGTTGCTCCTTTCTACCACTCTTCAGTTCTGACTTTGCTCTATTTATCTAAGCCATACACTGTGCTAAGTGTGTTGTCCATCCCTTACACCAAGCCTTTTAAGTCTTCCTTACATCAGGCCAGAAAGGCTGCAATGTCTGCATGCCTTGTCATTGGTATGTTTCCCTTGCTTTTTTACTGCTCTTCCCATGTTTTTCTTTCGCTTTCTTTATCACATACTAAACATAAGAGTTGAACAACAGTTGTGACAAGCAGCAACCTCGCCTTGTGAATAGAGTATAACGTCTAAAGGGATTAAGTTGTAGGAAGTGTTGCTGATTGAAATGTGCTATCCAGCAATAAATAGGAAACTGCTTGTGATAAAGCAACAAAAATGGGCATACAAGCAGACTCTTGTAAGACATTTTACTTCACAACACTATGTTTGAGACTGCATCCCTTAGGAAGCATTTTACAAAAAGCAGTGAAAAGGCTTGTCTTTGTAGTAATGCTGACCGTCACCATTAATACAGAAATCAGTTTTTTAGGTGTAAAACAAATAGGTGGTCTCTTGAGTTTCAGGCCAAGTATGTCACTGTTTGCATTTTGTATGAACTGATACCCGGACAGTTTTTACAGTTAAATATGCTAGAGATATAACCAACCAGCAACGTGGTTTATGTTTTGGTCCAAATGCATGCAATTAATATGTTATAAAATGGTGATTGTTTTCGAAGTGCAAGTCTTTTGCTTTAGGATGCTGACATCAGCCAAGATATCAGTTCACCGAAAGTGCACGCTATCCTTTGAGTGGTCTCCTTTACTCCTAAAGAACTTTCCTTACACTGTGTGTGTGTATATATATATATATCTAAAAAACAAAGATGATGTGACTTACCAAACGAAAGCGCTGGCACGTCGATAGACACACAAACAAACACAAACATACACACAAAATACTAGCTTTCGCAACCAACGGTTGCTTCATCAGGAAAGAGGGAAGGAGAGGGAAAGACGAAAGGATTTGGGTTTTAAGGGAGAGGGTAAGGAGCCATTCCAATCCCGGGAGCGGAAAGAGAAAACTCTTTGCCTCTGTATATGTCTGCTTGCGTCTATATGTGTGAATGGATATGTGTGTGTGTGCGAGTGTATACCCGTCCTTTTTTCCCCCTAAGGTAAGTCTTTCCGCTCCCGGGATTGGAATGGCTCCTTACCCTCTCCCTTAAAACCCAAATCCTTTCGTCTTTCCCTCTCCTTCCCTCTTTCCTGACGAAGCAACCGTTGGTTGCGAAAGCTAGTATTTTGTGTGTATGTTTGTGTTTGTTTGTGTGTCTATCGACGTGCCAGTGCTTTCGTTTGGTAAGTCACATCATCTTTGTTTTTAGATATATTTTTCCCATGTGGAATGTTTCCCTATATATACATACAAAAGCGCTGGCAGGTCGATAGAAACACAGACAGACACATACATACACAAAAAAATCCAAGCTTTCGCAACAAACTGTTGCCTCATCAGGAAAGAGGGAAGGAGAGGGAAAGACAAAAGGAAGTAGGTTTTAAGGGAGAGGGTAAGGAGTCATTCCAATCCTGGGAGCGGAAAGACTTACCTTAGGGGGAAAAAAGGACGGGTATACACTTGTTTGCATATGTGTGGATGGATATGTGTGTGTGTGTGTGCGCGAGTGTATACCCGTCCTTTTTTCCCCCTAAGGTAAGTCTTTCCGCTCCTGGGATTGGAATGACTCCTTACCCTCTCCCTTAAAACCCACTTCCTTTCGTCTTTCCCTCTCCTTCCCTCTTTCCCGATGAGGCAACAGTTTGTTGCGAAAGCTTGAATTTTGTGTGTATGTATGTGTCTGTTTGTGTTTCTATCGACCTGCCAGCGCTTTCGTATGGTAAGTCACATCATCTTTGTTTTTAAATATATTTTTCCCGCATGGAATGTTTCCCTCTATTATATATATATGTGTGTGTGTGTGTGTGTGTGTGTGTGTGTGTGTGAAGAAGTTCTGAATAATGTTTCATTTTTTCATCTGTTAATTTGTAACAAAACCCCTATAGTTTAATTGTATAAAATTATGCTGTGAAACATTTTTCGATCCCCACAGTTTGTTAATGTGTTTGAAAATGTGGTCCACTCGATTTACAGTCAATAGGGGAACCATCCACTCAGATGACACTGAACACATTTCATTTCGCTGGTAGAGGTGAAATGAATGTAACACTAGGAATACCAAGACTGCGTGAAATTTTAATGATGGCTTCCAAAAATATACACACTCCATCAATGGAAATACCTTTCCGAACTGGACTGAAAAATGTTGAAGCAAAAGCTGAAAAACTACGAAGATTACTGAAAAGAACAACTTTGGCAGATGTCCTCCAGTACATAAGTGTGAAAGATTGTCTTGACATCTCAAGGTAAAGAATTTAAGCCACAATATTAATACTTGAACATCACATTAAATTGTTTGTAGCAGTTTGTGAAAATATATGGTGGTTTGTTAATGTTTCACATATTTATATTTTTCCAGAGCAAGGCGCAGGATATATACATTGAAATTTCAGTTTCTTCCATATTCAGCATACAAGGCAGAAACAATAATCAAACCTCACGATATTCTACAGTATTTTGAGAAAACCTTCATTTCTAACTTATTCAATGCCATAAGGAAGGCAGCAAAATACACAGGGAAATTGTAAGTTGGTGCAATACTAGTATTGTCTTTTTAATACATGTATTATAAAGGAATACTCATTAAATGTTATACTCTTACTAGTGTTGCGGAAATTCATATACAACTGTCATTTTGGGTCATGCAGCAAAAAATTAAGAACAGTCAGATAAAGGAATTAATTAAAAGTTCACTTAGGAGTGTCATTGTCAAATGTTACTTGATCACTGATGCTATGACTGATGGTTAGATTAATGAGTGCATGCTTTCTAACTATTTCAACATAGCAATGGAAGAAAACTTGGCTAAGTAAGGAATATCTCTTAATCATGAAAACATAAAGCCATCATTGATCTGAAGATTGTTCTGAACACCTCAGTGCTTTACTAGATGTGTTCTTATTGGAGGTAGTATACCAGTCCCTTCCTCCAACCTTTAAACTGGCTTGCCCAACCAGTTATACAGGGAACTACAATTTAACATGAATTCCAAATCACAGTGTGGCTTGACATAATTCACATCAAGAAACATTGCCAGAGGTGAAAGAAGTGATAATTGACAGACAAAACTCCTAGGATTCACCAGGCTTCGAACATGGGACCTTTGGCTTTGTAGTTGGGCTCTTCAATGCTGAGCCACCAAGGCACTTGTAAAGATACATGAAAAATACAGATTTGTGAGTTTTGCAGAGTAGAAAGAGCTTTAGCATAGCAGGCAGGAAATTGGAATATTTTAGATACTGGGTGTGGAGGTTATGAAAAGAAATGAAGAGGTGTACGTAGAACAGTGCACAACTACTAAGAGTAGGTTACAATATTAGGTGAGTGTACTCATTTCTCATTATGTGTCAATAAGGGCCCAAACATCCATAGTATAACATTTTGTCTTGGTTGGTGATGTAGCCATTCTCTTGAGCTATTAGTAGCCTGAGAGTTGTTTTTTGGTCCTAGTAATGTATAGTTTCTGATAGCAAAGTGCTAATGGACAATGACACATTGCCATGGTAGATAAAATTGCATGTGCAACTAACTCAACATATCTATCAGACTACACACTGTGTTCAATGTCAGTGACGTATTTCATCATTTATTGACAGACAGCCACTGTACTATGGTATACATCTTGCACATTCAGTAGGTCCTCTGAAAGTCTGTGGCACCATTTTCCTTCTTCTTGAATAACATCACATTCGCCTTGTATGTTACTGCAAGCTTGTGAAAGTTAACAGATTCAGTTTCTTTTATCCACAACAGATGACATTCAGTATGTGCAGTTGTTGCACTGTACATTGAGTCAGCATCTCTGCTATGTGACTAGCAATTAGCCTTTTCATAATGTTATTGGATATATAAATATCAGCATCTCTGCTATATGGTGACTAGCAACTAGCCTTTTCATAATAGTGTTGGATATAATTGTATGTTTAGTGAGGATAGAGTGGGTGGTCAGCTGTGACCTAGATGGAGGAACCATTCCAGCATTTACTTGAAATAATTTAGGAAAACCTTAATCAGGATGGTTGGACAGACCAGACTCCGTCTTCCCGAATATGAGGTCAGTTCTTAATAACTGTTTTCCTTCATTTCGTTTGTCCCTGTTGTACAGTGTTCTTTGATGTACAATTTACTCTAGATAACTTATAATATAAAACATAGTTTTGACTTAATCACTTCATACATTAAGGACTCCACTGGTGACTAACTGACCAAACATTTGCTGCTATGTTGCTTCCACTAACTCTGGCCTGTTCAAAAAGCTGACTCCATGCCTGTACACACACAACCGTGCACCGTGCACATCTTCATGTCCTCCACTCTGCTTAAAAAAATGAGTCAGCACCTCCTGCCTGTGGTAAGCTAAATGTTGAGGCCAAGAGATAGAAAAGACCTTACTGTCATGCACTAGAAGTGTTAACACATGATTTTCTTGTTTAAGCATTGATTTGTGATCATGTATTGTGATGTGACAGGAGGGTATAGTTGCCCCTCTCCTTGGTAACCATTACTCTGAGTGATCTTTAATTGTGTGGTATACAGTACTATGAAGAATGTTTTAGTTGTCTTTTTAAATAGATGTATGTTGGTAATCTTTCTCATCTACTTGTGTGATTTATTATACAATTTCATTCCCTGGTACAAAATGCTATTTTGAGTTTTGTGTTTGTTTTCCCTTGGTAAATGTAGGTCTAAAGATGCTCTTGTTAGATGATTATTTATAGAACTACTAGTGAAGCACAGGGTATTTCAAAAAGAATGTACATATTACAAAGTATTATGTTGTCAGAACTATCATGACCTAGTATTTTATATTCACTGCTGCTAGATATTGATTGTCTTCTGTTTGCTTGGTTACTGTCACATGTTGAAAAATGGCTATTCTGCAGCAGAAATCATTTCGAGTTCTCAAGTTTCCGCGAAATGTAAAGCTCAGGGTGTATACGACCCTGCACATCCGGGAGAAAACCAGGAAAAACCCAGGAATTTTTAATTGTTTTAGTTTTCAGTTAAATTTCTGTAATTTTGACTGGCAAAAACCAATATTCTAACAAACAAAGTATATTACTATATTTCGCTACTGCAGCATTAAAAATAAATAAATAAATAAATAAATAAAAACTTACGTTGCAAAGGAAATGCGTCATATATGACAACAAAATGCAGTGCTCATACAAGTGTCTGCCAACAGCAAAAGACGTCAAAGGCTTTAGGAAGACTATGTAGTGCTTCATAACAACAAATTGCCTCCAATGAGCGTGACGTCACAACTGTTCACATTAGTTCGTTTGAGCAGTTGCAAGTGAGTTCATGTGCATGTGCAGTTGAGTCACACATGAATAATACCTTTTCCAGCTTCTGGCTGCAGAAGTGCAAGCAGCCAGAGGCTACCTGGAAAAATTTTACTTATGCAACCAAGCTGCCAAATTCAGGCATGCGCAACAGGCCTGGATCTAGAGGGCAGGGGGCCAAACCGTCGTATCTGCCCCGGGTGGCAATTTCGAGTGGCAAGGGGGACGGGGAGGTGCCAAATTCATATTGTTGAGGGGAAAAAACCTTGTCTCAGAAAGCAACTAACATCGTGCACACATTGGTCTATCGATTATTTATATGATTTTGAAACACATTCCTCTTGGTTTTTTAACATTTTTGAACACATTCTAAGTTGATTTCTGAATGAATCGTAAGTTTATTTTTGAATGCATGCATAGTGATGTCTCTGCCAGGGCAATACCCATAGCATCTACAAATAAACTTTCCTGCAGACAAAAGGGGATGGGGCTATAGGAGCTAAGTGGAATAAAGCTGAACGGGTGAACGCTAATCGGTGTTTATGTGGTTGACTGAGTTTGTGAATGCTCAGCGTTGTTATAATTACTGGCGAAATCCGTAGATTCAGACTACTTAGAGAAAAAGGTGTTAATTCAGATGAGAATAGAGAAAATTTAGTACTGTCTATCCTAATAACACTTTTTTATATACCTGGTCGCTCTGTGAACAATATAAAAGGTACGTATTCACATTGCATTTAATACAGAAACAATGGTTGCAACTTACATTCATCAATTTACAGATGTAGTTTGTGGTGTTTTATTTGGTATCATTTGTCATATGCTGGTGAACCTTTAGTGTCCATGTTCTGTATCCATGGACCTTTCATTTCTTTCACACTTATCATCATTCGCATCTGTCGCGTGACACAGTAGAAAATCCCGGATGAAATTACAGTATTAAGAAAAAGATAGATTGGTACTCACCACGCAGAGGATGTGTTGAGCCACAGACTGGCACAATGAAAAGACTACTAAACATTTTAAGCTTTTGGTCAGAAGGCCTGCTAAGAATTTCACACACACACACACACACACGCACACAGCCAGCCACTGTCTCCAGCCACTTTCAGGCCACAGCAGCCAGAGACGATGGCCATGTTTGTGAAAGTTTTGCTCATGTGAATGTGTACATGCTTTGTATTCCTGAAGAAGGTGTTTTGCTGAAAGCTAAAAATGTTTAGCCCTTGGATACATGATGGGGCTATTAAACACCCATTTAATTATACTAAATTCACCTGTAATTAGACCTTACTTTATGTAGTCCTTAAAAATACGTTTACCATTAAGAAACACAATAAACTTGTATTTAATGTTGAAAAGATTTTATGAAATCAGTGGTTTCTTAATGCTGTGCGCATAATGCATGAAGGGGCCCTTTCAGGCCTAATGTAATCTAATGCTTTAGTGAGTGCTTTTCTCCCAGTTCATAAATGTTGGTACCTGGGATATTTTTATACTGACAATTGTTGCACGGTCAGAATCCAGCGACAACAGTGGCGGACTTACTACTCATTATAGAAGTTGACCTCCGACGTGAAAGAAGTCGCTCTCATGGCTGATTTAAGTAAATTTGTTTGTTATTCTTTCTGTTTTCATTTCTTCTCTCTTTCTCTAACACAGTAATTATTTAGATTCTCTTTCTAATCAAGGAACATTTGTTTCTTATAGTACGGAATCATCCAGTACATCTCGAAAGATAGAATGTAATTCTGTTATAAATGCAGATGATCCAAATGTTTCAATGATTATTTCTGAATGGTTGGACAAATATGAATCTAGTATTGCTTTCAAAGTTGATACTGATCCTGCATATACACCTTTGTCGGACAGCTCAGAATCTGAAGAAAGTAGTAACGAATATTCCGATGTAAATGAAGTGGGCTTACCAGCAGACATCTGGCCTGATAACCAACAGCTGCCAGCTAATTCAAATAATGTAGCAAGTACACAACTGCCTGCAAATAACCAACAGCTGCCAGCTAATTCAAATAATGTAGCAAGTACACAACTGCCTGCAAACCTTTTATTGGGCGCGATGGGACTCGGTGGCGCGAAACACTGCCACCTTCTAGTAGAATTCTTACACAAAATATAATGAAAATTTCTCCAGGTCCTGTTAGGGAAAGTCACAACTAATACCAAAAGGTGCTTGGAGTTACTTCATCACAAATAATATTTTAGATGAAATAATTCATTGCACAAATCTGGAAGGACAACACTCAGCAGTTATGAAAAGTCAAACAGGGTATAACGTCACATATGAGGAAATGAATGCATTTTTTGGAATTCTCTTATTAGTTGGCAGTTACAGAAGCTGGGATGTTCATGTAAGGGGATTATTTCATGACTCTTCCGGCAACCCTGTTTATATGGCAACTTTTTCTGTAAACAGGTTTGAAGAAATAAGGAGAGTCTTCAGGTTCAACAGTAGATGCACTCGACAAGCTAGGAGCCAAGATGATAAAATGACAGCTTTTCGCAATGTATGGAAACTATTCCTAAGTAACTGCAGGCAAAGCTTTCATCCAGGAGAGAGCTGCTCAATATATGAACAGCTAGTGTCTTTCAGAGGGTGTTGTAAATTTCTAGTTTTTTCTAAGCAAACCAGGAAAATATGGAATAAAGATATTCTGACTCTGTGACTCTTTGACATCTTGTGATATAGATGGGCTAGTGTATTCAGGAAAAACTCCAGGTCGCCCTCGTGAAGCTAACACTGCAGTTCATGTAGTAAAGACTCGGGCAAAGATGCTCAGAGGAAGCTCAATAAACATCATGGTGGACAACTACTTTACTAGTGTTTCCCTGTTTCAAGATTTATTGAAGGATAAAACTACAGCAGTCGGCACTCTTCGCTGTAACAAACCACAAATTCCACCTGAAATGAAACCATGTAAGACACGAGAGGTTTTATCTTCAACATTTGGATTCAGAGATGATGATGTGAGAATAAGAGTGTGGTACTACTAAGTTCCATGCATCATGATGCCACAGTTGATTAGGCTCATAAAAAGAAGATACCAGAAATGATTCTATTTTATAACAAAACAAAATCAGGTGAGACAAGGAGATGGTCATTTGTATTATGGGCTAATGTAATGGATGTAGCAGCTATAAATGCTTTCTGTTTGTTCACAAAACGACATCCTGTATATCACAATGGGAAATCACGTAAAAGGTGGCTTCCCTTGAAAGACTTGCCCCTACAACTTATTCATCTGCGTATGGAGTACAGAGCCAAAACTCTAAATTTGCAAAGAACTGTCGTACAAATATTGGTTGGATGTGGTGTCAAAAAGTGCCTGGAAATGAATTTCAGCCACGAAAGAAAAAGTCCCAGAAGAAAATGCTTTTTGTGCACACAGGAGCTGGAAAGGAAAATTGCTCAGTATTGTTCAAAATGTTTTAACAATGTATGCAGTGAACATAGTGTGTGCTTGTTTGTGAAGATTGTTTGCAGTAATGTGTAAAGCTTAGTGACAGGCGGCCTAATCTTTATTTGTATTATATGCTGTTTATCTCAACTTTGGTGTGCCTAGGTTACATGCAACTTAGCCATTTTCTTTCTTTCTATTTTGCTTTGTGCATATTGATTTGCATTGTAACTCTGCAAAGTATAATTCATAGTTTATTTTAATATTAATAAAAGTTATTGTATACAATAAAAATAAAATTAGCATTCATTAAATTGAAACTTATTTCACCGAAAATTATTGTCCACACTTTTTCTTTAATATTTTTCTAATTAAACTAGCTACAGACATGTTTTATAACAGTAAGATTTCATAATAAATAATGTAACAAAGCTGAGAAATAATGATATTTATGGAGATCTCAGTGGAGGCTTCTGAGGTCCCCATCATGCGTTAAAGTCAGTCTGAACACCTGTGCATCCAAGGGTTAGTAATCTTTTCATGGTGCCTGTCTGCAACTCAGTGCCTTCTCTATGTGGTGAGTAGCAATCTATCCATTTTATAATATTGTGGTTATAAAATGAAACACCAAAGAAACTGGTATAGGCATACATATTCAAATACAGAGATACATAAACAGGCAGAATACGGCGCTGCAGTTGGCAACGCCTACGTAAGAGAGCTATTATCTGGGGCATTTATTAGCTTGGTTACTGCTGCTACAATGGCAGGTTATCAAGATTTAAGTGAGTTTGAATGTGGTGTTATAATCGGTGCACGAGAGATGGGACACAACATCTCTGAGGTACCAATGAAGTAAGGATTTTCGTATACTGTGAATATCAGGAATCTGGTTAAACATCAAATCTCTGACATTGCAGTGGCCGTTAAAAGATTGTGCAAGAACGGGACCGATGACGACTGAAGAGAATCATTCAACATGACAGAAGTACAACCCTTCTGCAAATTCCTGCAGATTTCAATGCTGGGCCATCAACAAGTGTCACCATGAAAACCATTCAATGAAACATCATCAGTATGGGCTTTCAGAGCCTAAGGCTCCATCGTGCACCCTTGATGACTGCACGATACAAAGCCTCCCGCTTGACCTGGGCCCGTCCACACCGACATTGGGCTGTTGATGACTGGAAACATGTTGCATGGTCGGACGAGTCTCGTTTCAAATTGTACTCAGCAGATGGGCATGTATGGATATGGAGACAACCTTGTGAAAAACTATGTACCCTGCATGTCAGCAGGGCACAGTTCAAGCTAATGGAGGCTCTGTAATAGTGTGGGGTGTATGCGGTTGGAGTGATATGGGAACCCTGATACATCTAGATACAACTGTGACAGGTGACACATATGTAACCATCCTGTCTGATCACCTGCATCCATTCATGTCCATTGTGCATTCCGATGGGCTTTTACAATTCCAGTAGGAAAATACGACACCCCACACATTCAGAATAGCTACAGAGTGGCTCCAGGGACACTCTTCTGAGTTTCAACACTTCTGCTGGCCACGAAACTCCCCAGACATGAACATTATTGGGCATGTCTGGGATGCCTTGCAACATGCTGTTCAGAAGAGATATCCATACCCTTGTACTCTTACGGATTTTTGGACAGCCCTGCAGGATTCATGGTGTCAATTCCCTCCAGCACTACTTCAGACATTAGTCGAGTCCATGCCAAGTTGTGTTGCGACACTTCGCTTGCGGGGGCCCTACACAGTGTTAGGCAAGTGTACCAGTTTCTTTGGTTCTTCAGTGTTCCTCTTGTATGGTCAGTCTTCCATAAATAACTTGTAGGAGGTCACACGTGCATTTTTGTCAGTTTCTACGTAGGTTAAACTCAGATAGTTACTCATAACTCCTGTTTATCACTTTCTGCTGAATATGTTACTATTCCGAACAGTATGCTCAGTAGTTATATCATTAGATACTCCTCTCAGACTGCTCTTCACTTGTGCTAAATATGTGTGATACAGGATGTGTTCTGTTGAGAACATCACTATGTCCCAGTTCAGTTCGACTTGTACCATTACCTCTGCTGCCTGGTCATGGGGAATAACTCATTGGCCCACTTTGATACTCTCACCTCAATCCCAACTGCTCAGCTCTGGATCTCAAACAAGGAATTTCAGAGAAAAAATAAAGTCATTTATCTTTACTTTGAGGGGCAAAGGCCTTGCCGCAGTGGCTACACCGGTTCCCGTGAGATCACCGAAGTTAAGCGCTGTCGGGCGTGGTCGGCACTTGGATGGGTGACCATCCAGGCCGACAAGCGCTGTTGCCATTTTTCGGGGTGCACTCAGCCTCGTGATGCCAATTGAGGAGCTACTCGACGGAATAGTAGCGGCTTCGGTCAAGAATACCGTCATAACGACCGGGAGAGCGGTGTGCTGACCCCACACCCCTCCTATCCGCATCCTCGACTGAGGATGACACGGCGGTCGGATGGTCCCGGTAGGCCACTCGTGGCCTGAAGACAGAGTGCTTTAATCTTCACTTTGATAGTGTACTGCATCAATTCTGAGAATCCCATTATTTATTATTCTCTGTAATCTTTTATAGATTAGGTGTCCAAACAGGTACACGTGGTGGTGGAAAAGACAAAGCAGGTGCTGAAGATGAGGAGCAACCTGAAGTTGATGAGGATGCACAGCGTATGGCTAATATTGCAAAAAGATCTGCTGTTGGAGAAGAGCATGAAAGCTCTGATGAGGAACCTGAGGTAAGTGAAACAGAGAAGGGAAATTATGTTGCTTATTGCTAAAATGTATAATAGAATAAAATTAATTTGTAAAATGTAACTTAACGCAGAGAGAACTGATTATTCCTTTTTGGGGCATTTAAATGTGCTGAATTTTTACTGTTTAACGTAAACTGTTTTCCATGTACCGTCTGGTGAGAAAGGAACAGCTGGAGCATAATTAAAGACACACAAATTACAATACACTGTTGACTCTCAAGTTTACAGCATGTTTAAAAATTGCCTATGCAGGCATATCTAAAAAGCATAAAAAAGAAAAATTATACTGTTTTGAAGATATGTTACTTTCCTGCCAGGATATGTTTCAATAAATTCATAGTGCTGTGCTCAGTACCAAAGGATGCACAACCTGAATATTTCTTTATTTCTTCAAACCAGTATCTGGCATTGCACTGGCTGGACAAAATTGAAAAGTTTTCATATAATGCACTGTGTAGCTAAGGTGCTGATGCATTACAAGCTAATATTTTCAACTGAAATATTGAAACAGCATTACAAAATAATTACAAGATGTGTTTAATGAATATCTGGAACAGATATAACAGTTAGCATAAAAACATTTTGGGAGTCCATGCTGTTCTATATATTTATGTAACCCAAAGTATGAACAAATCTTATCACCTGGCTGTCCATTAAAATCGCAACACAATAAAGACAGCATGCAGTAAATGTCAAATTGGCAAGAGCTGCACTACATGCTTGGATAATCAAATGATTAGCGTTTCAGTACAACCACAAAAGTAGGTAGAATAAGGCAGTTCTCTATATAAAGAAATATTGCATATCGGGTGTCTCATTCAGAAATTACACCTGAATGTTTGTGAGAAGATCATGGTATGCTTCATATGAGGAGGAAAGACCCCTACCCTAATGTGTGGGATTGTGACTACAGTTTAATTTTGTAAATTGAAGGAACTGCACTACAGTTGCTGAATCAACAATATTTTTATTGTTTTCATGACCAGTTTTGGAATACTAAAATTTCATCATCTGGCATAACCTGTAAGAATCAGAATATATTATGAGACGAGGGTAAGCCCAACCCTCAAAAATTAAACGTGTAATGGATAAGCAACTATACACACTCAGGAACTTCTAAATGCATAAGAACTTTTAAAGGAACAAATAAAGAAGAAGATGGAATGCTACTCACAGAAAAAAAACACTTAACCAACTGAGGTCATCTTCCACTCCAATGTTGTCATGGAACTTTTGAAGTTTCATGTCCGAAGTATAACTGGGGAAACCTAGGAATTCACAAAAACAGCCTGACAATGAGAAAATAATAGTCAGCTTTTAGATGGAGGATCTAAGATGTGATAAAAAAGGATTACATTATGTGGAAACACTTACATAGGTTCTATGAACAGTTCCCATGCTGCCCAACCTGCCCAGCAAACAGAAAAACAATGAATAGTGATTAGTAACTGGTCATGTTATGGAGGGTGCACACCATTCATGATGCAGACGTTGTAAACTAGAGCTAGGATAGGTGGAATGGTTTAAACTGTAATGAAAAAATGGGGCAAGGTGAAAAGTCACAACATTAGGAGGAAAGAGAACCTCTACATAAAAAAAAGTATAATCTGTAACCTAGATATAACTGAAAACAGAAAAAGAACTTAAATGGCCGGAGTTATGTCGCAATTAACAAAATATATTTATGATACAGATCTGTGCATTCATTAATAGTATGAGGAGGATGGGAATGGAGGCTTCTTAAAATTTCCATTTCTTCCACCATATTAAATATTGTTGATCAGCAACTGTTCTGCAGTTCCTTCAATTTACAAAAGGGACTTGTATAGTTGTGACTGCCTCACAAGAAGAACTACAGTTTTATGTCCGTGATATTGCTGCTCGGATTGGTTCAGATCCCAAGACTTTCATGCAGATATGGGATCAATGGCTTAAGGAGGGCCATACTTAATGCCATCCAGGACCTCAGTGCTCACACGAGGCTAGCACATTAGGCACGAAGGAGGAGATATGGTCACTCGCCCATGCAGGATTATGCTGCCCTAGACATAACAGCAGAAAGAAGCAAGCTGACAGTGGTGTGAACATCGGCAGTGGTGTACATGGGTGGCATCATGATGTCTTTTCATAAGAGTCTCGGCTCTGTGTACATCATTGGGGTGGATGTATCTATATGTGAATGTTCCAAGACAGTACATTGCCTGATTGCATTCTTCGTTGTCTTACAGGCCCAGCACCTGGTCTGATGATATGGTGGGCCATTGGGTGCACATCACACTCTCCTCTGGTTGTCGTTGCCAAAAACTTGGCCAGTGGCCATTACAGTTCTGATGTGTTAAGGCCAGTGGTGACGACCCATCTCCAAGGTCTCTGTGGCATTATCTTTCAACCAGATAATCTAAGACAGTCCTGTCCTTATAACACACAGAATGTGTATGATTGTTACCCCAGCAATCATATTCTCCAGCTCTCTTATCTGTTGAAAGTACCTAATCATGGATTGTCGAGAGACTGGCTCACCACCATTCACTGGCCATTACGACTGATTACCTCTGGCATAAAGTTCAATTAGCATGGAATGATGCACCCAAGCTAAATTTGACTCAGTGCCCAGCCATGTCAGAGACATTGTTGCTGCCAGAGATGGCAGTTTCATCTACTAAATTTTGGACCCTGTGTACCGTCAAATTACTTGCAGATTTAGCTATGTATTTTCCCTACAATATTGTTATTGTTGTTGCTTTCTCCAGTCTGAAGACCGATTTTATGCAGCACTCTGCACTAGTCTATACTGTGCAAGTCTCTTCATCACTGAATAACTACTGCAATCTACCTCCATTTGAAACTGCTTACTGTATTCGTGCCTACTTAGGTCTCCCTTTACATTTTTTACCTCCCCCCCCCACACACACACACACTTCCCTCCATTGTGAAAATTATTATTCTTTGATGCCTCAGAATGTGTCATATCAGCTGATCGATTGTTTTTAGAAAACTTGTGCCATGAACTTTTTTTTTTTTTTTCTCCCAATTCAGTTCAGTACCTCGTCATTAGCTATTCGATCTATTTATGTAATCTTCAATTTTCTTCTGTAAATCCACATTTCAAGAGCTTCTACTCTCTTGATGTCTGATCTGCTTATTGTCCACATTTTAACTTCTGTACATGATTGCACTCCAGACTTCATAACCCTTAAAATTTGTGTTGAGTGTTAAAAAATTCTTCATTTTCAGAAATACTTTTCTTGCTGTTGGTACTTTGCATTTTATATCTTCTGTACTTTGGACATCATCGATTATTTTTATGTCCAAATATCGAAATTGGTCTACTACTTCTCATGGCTCATTACTTAGTCTAACTCCATCAGCAGCACGATTTAATTGGAATGCATTCTATTACATAAAGTTTTTATTGCCTTTCCCGGAATTTTAATCCCCTTTTCAAATTTCTGCTTGTGATCCTTTACTACTTCCTCAGTGGACAGGTTACAAACCTCTCATTACCATTCTCAACTAATGCTTACCTTTGAGGCAGTACATCCTGAAAAGGCCTACGAGAAACTTCAACAACAGATGCTTTCCGGTTTGCGTATCCTGTAGTAGTGTGGGAGTGTAAAAACAGCCAAGAGTGAGTGTTTCGACAGCTGTAGAAGGGATTTGGTATGCCGGATAAGCTCTGCGGTATGGTCAGTAGGTAGCATCACCTTTGATGTGTGATGATTGGCAGAGATTGAAAGTATGAGGAATCCTGACTCCAGGTCAGCTAGCTGGAGAGAAATGTTGTGTCGTGGGGAAAAACCATTGTTGGGAGGGGGGGGGGGGAGCACCATGGCTGGATAAAGAAGATATGGAATAAGGGAAACTCTAAATAAAAAACTGTGCCAAACCAGTGACAGGGAAACCAGTCACATGGTTTTAAGCAAAAAAGAGACGAGTGCATGAGTGAAACGGCAGTCCCACTACGAGATAAAGTTTACACGTTATTAAATGTTTTGGATATGAAAGGATCTTTAAAACTTAATAACTCACTAATGGCTTAAGCGATTCAAACATATGTAGTATCAGTGGATAGAACTCAGTGAGAACCATCAGACTGTACTAATATACAGGGGGATTCAGGAGGAATGTCACATAATTTGTGAGGTGATAGTACATGTGAAAATAAACCAAAAAAGTCCTGTGAAGATGTGTCCGATTTTTGATTATTACAGAAGTGAAGTGGTTTGATGACTATAAACATTCAAGAATGAAAATGAAGATAAGTGTGACTATTACTTGCTGAAATGCTGTATAAGTGCTTTGGTGGACAGAAAATAGTTGGAGAGATGACTGATATATCCTACAAGAGGTGTTCAAAAAGTCCCCTGCCCATCCCAACTCAC
Organism: Schistocerca americana; assembly: GCF_021461395.2. Lineage (NCBI taxonomy): Eukaryota > Metazoa > Arthropoda > Insecta > Orthoptera > Acrididae > Schistocerca > Schistocerca americana. The sequence continues at coordinate 954,822,172 of NC_060119.1, read as the reverse complement.
TTGTCAGTACATTGGCGGGTGTGTTATGTTTCAGATAGAATTTCATCTCAGCAGGCTTTAATGCACACAACAGATCAGGGATGCAAGTGACAAGTTCTTCACTTGTGTCCACCTTTGTAGCATACACATCTCCCTTTAACCAGCTTTATAAACAGAAGTTTAATTGGGTTACATCATGCCATCTGTTAGGCCGGTTAGTGGGTCCACCAAAGCCAATCCATCATTGAGGAAATGTGTTATTCAGATACTGGGATACTTGCAGGTACACTGAATTGGTGATCCATTATGTTGCAGGTACATTTACCATCATCAGTGTCAGGTCACTAAAAGTGCAAGTAGGTTTTCCACCGGTAAATGTGCATACTCAGCAACTGTCATGTGATTCGGCAGGAACACAGACCCTATCACAAGTATCACAAGCCCATCAACAGTACCTCGCCAGATGTTGACTGAGAACCTAACTTGGAATCATGTTTCTCTAGTGTCTCATGGGTTCTCCATTGCCCATGCATGGGAATTCAGGTGTTCATGATACCATTGTGTGTAAGTGTAGCTTCATCTGCAGATAAAGTGTACTACACGATGTCTCTGTGTACAGCCAACTATTAAAAAAAAATTGCTGTCTGTTTTCGGAGTCACCCAGATGCAGATGCTGCATGGGCTGCCCATGGAATGGATACAAGCCCTCAGAATGTAACGTATGCCACATTCGTGTTTATGGAATATCGAGCTGACAGATAATGCATGACTCCGTTGTACCATTGCAATAATGTCATGTCTTTCCTCACCTGATTGGACAACCTCATGTTCTGATGTTAGGTGTTCACTGTGTAGTGTTCTCGATTCTTCTAAGGTTTGAAAAACTCTGGGAAATACCCTGGCAGGAGGTTTGTCGATCAGGAAAACGTCTCTGGTGTTCTGTCACAGCCACAAGGGCACAGCCATTATAGTATCTGTACACAAGCACCATGTCTGCCTATTCTGCATGGGTGACCATATGTGGTATGGACACACTGGACTTGCTCAATTAAACAACACTTAAGTGTGACATGCACATAGCCTCATGAGTGCTCACTGATCCAACCTGTGACTGCACACTGGGTATGCTTGCAGCTGTTGCCTCGGTGCGACGTCACAGGGCTACCATCCATTGGAGAACCCGCACACACTTTGTAGAATGCGTCAGTCGTCTGTCCCACGATTATTCTTTCCACCACAGTGCCTGCACAGCATTTCAGTAAGTATTATTCACATTTGTCTTCATGTCCATTCATGGCTGGCTGTAGTCTTCAACCAACTCCAGTTCCATAATGATTGAAAATCAGACACAGGTTGATAGGACTTTTTTTCAAATGTTGAACAACCTCACAAATTGTGTGACATACCTCCTGAATCACCCTGTTTTCTGGGAATATTTCATATTTCAAATCGCTGGCCGCAATGTATATTCCACCCATGGAAAAGTTAATTTTCTAGGAAAACAGTGAAAGCATTAGTAAATAGAGGTAGCTAGAGATGTATGTTTGTAATTAATTTAACTTTTTAATATTTCTCAGTGATATAATGATGCAAAATATGAGCAGAAACACTATTTGTGACAAAACAATTAATCCTATATGAAAACTATGAGTAGCATTGAAAAGCTTATGAAATTTGCGTCAGACTTCATATGTATATTAAATTTATACTTTATGTATGTTTCTGCAAGTTGAAAGTGCATGTAACTGGCTCATATCAGTGTAAGGCTGTAAGCATCCGTGACCATTTTAGTGTGACATACTTGGATTTCGGCAGTCCATTGGAGCAGAGTTGGCATACAGGTAGGATGTATGTGCGGATGGAAGTTGCCTTGTGTGTAACCAGAATACCTTATGAATATTTGGTCATGGATTTGCAGAGGTTTACATGTGATGATTACGAGGAACTTTAAATCGTTATTCAGCTTGGGACTTTGAGTAATTTCTGGTTAGGTGACTTAATGCAAACATCTGTGAACTATTTTTCAGTTGACATTGATGGTGATTTGCAATTAAAAATATCATTAATTCCTGATTACAGAAATGTTAACTTAGATATGAGCTGAAGCACTTTGAATAATTTTCATAGATTTTCTACATGTCATATGAACACATGATGGCATTAGACTTACTTAGGTTCTCACACTGACTGAGATTATTTTAATAGTAAACTATTGTGATTAGTGCGGAAAGATATTTTCATTTAATTTTTGTGCTGTAAATTAATTCTGTGAAAAGTGAGAAGTTAAAATGATTTCACCACCAGTTCCTGCTGCTTATTTATTTAACTTGTGACTGGTTTCATTTGGGTTAATGCAATGGATGCATTGGTTGGCTGCTGGACAGTAACATGGCCAAGATTTTGAAGTCCAACAACACATTATGGAACCTGATGAACAGTGTTTTTCATGCACTATTCAAGTTTTCATTTGTGCAAATGTATATGGAGGCTCAAGAGTTGATCTCTGGTGGAAACAACACTGGTTAACTTCATAATTAATCGTATATCTTCTTGGTAGGAAGCAGCAAGAAGAGCAGTGTGAGTGAGCAGAACATTTAAAGTAACATTTCCCCCAAAAAATATTTCATGTCCTTCGACTCTTATAACTGTAGTCTGGTTTCTATACAAGATGTAAATAAGTTTTCGCGCCCTCCATTAACATTGTCAAAAGCGTAGTCTAAATCTGCAAATGTGGGTTTCCTTTCTTCAACCATTCTTCTTAGATGTGGTGTAAGGTCGATATTACTCGTATCTTATTACATTTCTCCAGATCTAAGACCGATATTTTCCAAGGTTGGCTTCTACCAGTTTTTCTGTACTTCTGCTAATAATTCATGTCACTATTTTGCAACTGTGACTTACAAAACTGATGGTTTGGTAGTATGCACATCTGTCAGCACAAGTCTTCTTTTGAATTAGAACTATTGCATTCTTTTTGAAGTCTGAAGGTATTTCCCAAGTCTTCTACATCTTGCACACCAGTTTTATCATGGCTGACTCTCCCAAGGGTTTCAATAATTCTGAGACAATGTCATCTAATTGTGGGGCTCTTATTCCCAGTTAAGTCTTTCAGTGCTCCATCAAATTCGTCTTGTAATATTATCTCCCATCTCATCTTCACCCACTTCCTCTTCTCTTTCTGTAATATTATGCTCAGTTTTGTTTCCTGTATATAGACCCTCAACATATACTAAACCTTCACAGTGTTTGTGAGTGTTGTTGAAGAAAACAATAAATTTTTCATTGGAAAGGATGTAAAGCAAGATGACTCTGTATCTCCAAAATTATTTTCAGCAGTCCTAGTGATCTGAAAACAAAGGGAAACCAAATTCTGGGAAAGAGATGAATTATGAGATTTGCTGACGATACTGTTGTGTTAGAAAACAGTATAGAACAACGTCAAATATTGGTTAGTGAACTGGTGTTAGTCTGGTCTGAAATTGTCTAAGAGTGAACTATGATAAAACCAATATTGTGATGAATGAATGGACACTGGAGAGAAATATATCTGTTGGAAGTACATATCTGCAAAGGAACACAGACTATGTCTGTCCAGTTGAACTTCTAAATATGAAAGGAGAGCTAAGACAAGAAATATTTCGATGTTACTGGCAAGCTTATGGAAGATACTCTTCAGTTTTGAAGTCTGAGTTGTTGACTGAGCTGAAGGAAATGGTTTTTGACCAATGTATACTGCCAATAATAACATATGGTTGTGAGACATGGACATTAAATGAATTCATTATCAGAAAACTAAAAGTAACCAAAAGAAGAATGGAAAGATCAATGTTGGGTTACTTGAAAAAAGACAGAAAGAAAGAAAGAAAGAAAGAATGCAGTTGGTACCAAGTGGACAACAAAGATCAGTGACATAATGAAAGACCCAAATGGCTCAGCTTGTGAAGGAGCCGTTCAAATAGAGCATGTTGTGCTAAGCTGTTCACTGTGCTATTGTGTGAACAATTTTATTATTGGCCACAGTTTGAGGGTGTTAATTTATTCTGGTGAACCACTAGTAGTGATTGTTGCCGAGTTGGATCAGGATGTTGTGCAGGCTCTCCCAAGGCCGTCAGTAGTTCCAATGGAATGTTGTCTACTCCCAGGGCCTTGTTTTGACTCAGGTCTTTCAGTGCTCTGTCAAACTCTTCACGCAGTATCGTATCTCCCATTTCATCTTCATCTACATCCTCTTCCATTTCCATAATATTGTCCTCAAGTACATCGCCCTTGTATAGACCCTCTATATACTCCTTCCACCTTTCTGCTTTCCCTTGTATAGACCCTCTATATACTCCTTCCACCTTTCTGATTTCCCTTCTTTGCTTAGAAGTGGGTTTCCATCTGAGCTCTTGATATTCATGCAAGTGGTTCTCTTATCTCCAATGGTCTCTTTAATTTTCCTGTAGGCAGTATCTATCTTACCCCTAGTGAGATAAGCCTCTACATCCTTACATTTGTCCTCTAGCCATCCCTGCTTAGCCATTTTGCACTTCCTGTCGATCTCATTTTTGAGAAGTTTGTATTCCTTTTTGCCTGCTTCATTTACTGCGTTTTTATATTTTCTCCTTTCATCAATTAAATTCAATATTTCTTCTGTTACCCAAGGATTTCTACTAGCCCTTGTCTTTTTACCTACTTGATCCTCTGCTGCCTTCACTAGTTCATTCCTCAGAGCTACCCATTCTTCTTCTACTGTATTTCTTTCCCCCATTCCTGTCAATTGTTCTCTTATGCTCTCCCTGAAACTCTCTACAACCTCTGGTTCTTTCAGATTATCCAGGTTCCATCTCCTTGAATTCCCACCTTTTTGCAGATTCTTCAGTTTTAATCTACAGTTCATAACCAATGATTGTGGTCAGAGCCCACATCTGCCCCTGGAAATGTCTTACAATTTAAAACCTGGTTCCTAAATCTCTGTCTTACCATTATGTAATCTATCTGAAACCTGTCAGTATCTCCATGCTTCTTCCATGTATACAACCTTCTTTTATGATTCTTGAACCAAGTGTTAGCTATGATTAAATTGTGCTCTGTGCAAAATTCTACCAGACGGCTTCCTCTTTCATTTCTCTCCCCCAATCCATATTCACCTACTACGTTTCCTTCTCTCCCTTTTCCTACTACCGAATTCCAGTCACCCATGACTGTTAAATTTTCGTCTCCCTTCATTATCCGAATAATTTCTTTTATTTCATCATGCATTTCTTCAATTTCTGTCATCTGCAGAGCTAGTTGGCATATAAACTTGTACTACTGTGGTAGGCGTGGGCTTCGTGTCTGTCTTGGCCACAATAGTGCGTTCACTATGCTGTTTGTAGTAGCTTACCCGCACTCCTATTTTTTTTATTCATTATTAAACCTACTCCTGCATTACCCCAATTTGATTTTGTATTTATTACCCTGTATTCACCTGACCAAAAGTCTTGTTCCTCCTGCCACCGAACTTCACTAATTCCCACTACATCTAACTTCAACCTATCCATTACCCTTTTTAAATTTTCTAATCTACCTGCCCGATTAAGGGATCTGACATTCCACACTCTGATCCGTAGATCGCCAGTTTTCTTTCTCCCGATAACGACGTCCTCTTGAGTAGTCCCCGCCCAGAGATCCGAATGGGAGACTATTTTACCTCCGGAATATTTTACCCAAGAGGACGCCATCATCATTTAACCATACAAGAAAGCTGCATGCCCTCGGGAAAAATTACGGCTGTAGTTTCCCCTTGCTTTCAGCCATTCGCAGTACCAGCACAGCAAGGCCGTTTTGGTTAGTGTTGCAAGGCCAGATCAGTCAATCATCCAGACTGTTGCCCCTGCAGCTACTGAAAAGGCTGCTGCCCCCTCTTCAGGAACCACACGTTTGTCTGGCTTCTCAACAGATACCCCTCCGTTGTGGTTGCACCTACGGTACGGCCATCTGTATCGCTGAGGCACGCAAGCCTCCCCACCAACAGCAAGGTCCATGGTTCATGGGGGCCACCTGTGAAAGCAATTATGTTGTATACCAACTCTGCTTCAGTCACTGCTAACTTTTTGTATCAGTATGACAACCAACCGACTGTCCAGCATAATGAATGGTCACCACCCAGTGGCACAACATGGAGCTGAGCACACCATACTCAATTTCAGTGGCTAGTTAACAACCTGGGCCATCTGGATCCTCCCCTCCACCACCAGCATGTTTGAGCAATGCAGGTGGGAGTTACCCTTGAAGTACATTCTTTGCTCCTGTAATTCTGATTTCCTTGATCTCCATTTACCCCTCTGTCTCCACAAAATCCACCAAAGTTTCCCCTTCCTCTGTCTTTCACTCCCTCTGAATCCATGTCTCCACATCACCTTTATCAAGCACCACAGAGCACCCCACTGACTTCAGTACATGTGCAGCATAAGCCTAGCCCTTTCATCTGTCACTCTGTCCCTCTCACATTCCTAGCCAACAAACCTGCTGCCTTCCTTTGAGCTTGAAAATTTCTCGGGTGTTCAGCCGGGTAGCATCATCCATAAGGTGTGATATTTTGGCAAACCAACTTCTTACCATCTTCTGGCATTCTTGGTGTCTGATTGGTTTCTGATGAATGCCGACTTTATATATATAATCTCCACCCCTCTCCCGCAGCCTCCACCTGGGTGCTTCCGAGCTATCTGTCCCTCTACTCACTCCCCTCACCACAATCCCCACTACACCTTAATCTACCTGCCGCAGTGCGATCCTGGCATAGAGTACATGATGTAGGATCTCGAGCACGTATGCGCATGCTCATGTGGGTGGTTGGGTGTGGGGGGGGGGGGGGGGGGGGGAGGGGGGTGGGAGCATGCACACTCATAGGTGTGGTGGATGTGGGTCAATTTACTTACTTGTGCACCCATTGAAAAATATTTCCAAATTTTAATAATTATGTGATCTTCCTGTGTTTTATTTGGTATTTCTGCAATACTTAAGGAAGTTAGAAGCCTCCAGAGATTTAAACCCCATAACTCAGATTGTAGAAGTACAAGAAATGATGGAGAGCAAAACACAGCTGATTTATATCGCCTGCAGTTTTATAAGGATCTCTTCCATTCAGTGATTAACTACAGGCTGAGGCTGTATGACCAGCGAGTCATCCTTACCCCAAATACAAGGCAGGCATATCATACACGGGACGTACGAACTTAGGAAAGTAGCTCAGTTTTGCACAGTCATCTCTAAGGTTTTCTTTCAAGGAGGAGATTGAAATTTTTTGTGAACATACTTGGAACATTTAGCTATACATTGAGCCTACTCAATGTAGCCTCCATCAGCTGTGACACATCTGGCTCAGTGTTCTTTCCATGATGTAAATCCACTTTGGTAAAATTCTGGGGATTGACTTTTACACCATTGCTTGACATAGGAAATAAGGTCTTTCTCACTATCAAATGTTTTACCGTGCAGGTGTGCCTTCAGATGACCAAAGATGTAAAAATCTGACGGAGTCGAGTCCGGGCTGTAGGTAGGATGAGGAACAATTTTCTAACCCACGTTCCTGATTTTCTCCTGCGTCATAAGGGCTGTATGGGGTTTGGCATTGTCATGGTATAGTCTGATGAGCTGACCCTGAAGTTGTGGTCTGTTGGTCTTGATGATGACACGTCGCAGCTTTTCCAATGACAAACAGTAACAGTCCGACTAATTGTGGGGCCATGTTCCAAAAAGTCAATGAAAATGACACCACACTGATTCCAGAAGAAGGAGGCCATCACCTTTCAGCCTGCTGTTCATGGAAGTCTTGGTTTCTTCTTCTGAGGGGAACCTGGAGGACGCAACTCTATGGATTGAGTTTCATCCTGGGTAATGACGCCATCAAAACACTGTTTCCAGTCTTCAGTAAAGGACTCGCACACATTCTTCCTCATCATTTTCATTTCTCTTCTCAGTAATCTACTGGACGTTAAAATTGCTACACCAAGAAGAAACGCAGATGATAAATGGGTATTCATTGGACAAATGTGTTATACTAGAACTGACATGTGATTGCATTTTCATGCAGTTTGGGTGCATAGATCCTGAGAAATCAGTACCGAGAACAACCACCTCTGGCCGTAATAACTGCCTTGATACGCCTGGGCATTGAGTCAAACAGAGCTGCCTATGCAGCTTGAACTCAATACCACAGTTCATCAAGAGTAGTGACTGGCGTATTGTGACAAGCCAGTTGCTCGGCCACCATTGACCAGATGTTTTCAATTGGTGAGAGAGATGGAGGCCAGGGCAGCAGTCGAACATTTTCTGTATCCAGAAAGGCCCGTACAGGGCCTGCAACATGCAGTCATTCATTATCCTGCTGAAATGTAGGGTTCTGCAGGGATCGAATGAAGGGTAGAGCCATGTGTTGTAACACATCTGAAATGTAACGTCCACTGTTCAAAGTACCGTCAATGCGAACAAGAGGTGACCGAGACGTGTAACCAATGGCACCCCACACCATCACGCCAGGTGATACGCCAGTATGGCGATGACGAATACACGCTTCCAATGTGCGTTCACTGCGATGTCGCCAAACATGGATGTGACCATCATGATGCTCTAAACAGAACCTGGATTCATCTGAAAAAATTACGTTTTGCCATTCGTGCACCCAGGTTCGTCGTTGAGTACACCATCGCAGGCGCTCATGTCTGTGATGCAGCGTCAAGGGTAAACGCAGCCATGGTCTCCGAGCTGATAGTCCATGATGCTGCAAATGTAGTCGAACTGTTCGTGTAGATGGTTCTTGTCTTGCAAATGTCCCCATCTGTTGACTCAGGGATCGAGACGTGGCTGCACAATCCGTTACACCCATGTAGATGAAATGCCTGTCATCTCGATTGCTAGTGTCACGAGGCTGTTGGGATCCAGCACAGCATTCCTTATTACCCTCCTGAACCCACCGATTCCATATTCTGCTAACATTCATTGGATCTCGGCCAACGGGAGCAGGAATTTCGTGATATGATAAACTGCAATCGCTATAGGCCTCAATCCGACCTTTATCAAAGTCGGAAATGTGATGGTATGCATTTCTCCTCCTTACATGAGGCATCACAACGTTTCACCAGGCAACGCCAGTCAACTGCTGTTTGTGTATGAGAAATTCGTTGGACACTTTCCTCATGTCAGCACGTTGTAGGTGTCGCCACCAGTGCCAACCTTGTGTGAATGCTCTGAAAAGCTACTCATTTGCATATCACAGCATCTTCTTCCTGTCGGTTAAATTTCGTGTCTGTAACACGTCATCTTCGTGGTGTAGCAATTTTAATGGCCAGTAGTGTAGGCACCCAATGTGCACAGATTTTTCTGTACCCTAGTGACTGTACCAGTGATACCACACCACCCAATGACAAACTAGTCATTTCAGCAAGCTGTCATGTCATCACACATCTGTCATTTTGGATGATTTGATCAATGGTCTCCTTATTCACATCATTCACTGCCGTCGATGGTCTACTACTTCGTGGATTGTCCAGTAGAGAGAAATCACCTTCTTTAAATCTCTGCAACCATCGCTGGATACTGCTGCGATGGCCCCCTTAGATTTAGGAAAACTTTCAGTTTTGCGTAATTAACTAGGAACAAATTAATGTCGCTGGACAGGATTGCAGATAATCATCATCACCGTTTCTCAATTGATGTTCAGTTCTTCTGCAATCATTTTCACAGATAATCTTCGATCAGATCGTAAGAGTTCACGCACCCTGGCCAAGTTGACATCCGTCTGTGAGCTTGATGGTCATCCACCGCGATCTTCATCTTCCACGTTCATTCTGCCTTCACGAAACATTTTATGCCAATGCTCTGGATATAACCTCCTCTCCAAAAGCCTTCTGAAGCTTACCGTAACCGAGCGAAGTGGCGCAGTGGTTAGACACTGGACTCGCATTTGGGGGGACGATGGTTCAATCCCGTGTCCGGCCATCCTGATTTAGGTTTTCCGTGATTTGCCTAAATCGCTCCAGGTAAATGCCGGGATGGTTCCTTTCAAAGGGCACGGCCGACTTCCCCATCCTTCCCTAATCCGATGAGACCAATGACCTCGCTGTCTGGTCTCCTTCCCCACAACAACCAACCAACCAAGCTTACCGTAAGTTGTTGTCGCGTGTTCACTCAATTTAACACAAAAATAAATGGCATACTGTTGCGCAATATTATGCGATTCCATTTTCGTGACGAGAGACACAAACACATGTTAACTTATTACAGCGCAACTCACGACTGAGCAGTTGCATCGATGTGCCGCTTGGACTAGAAGTAGCTTATAAACAGAGGTCAAAGATATTGTGCATATGCAAGCCTGCAGGGTTGCCACATCTTGCAAGGAAAATCAGTCTCATTACTTCATTGTCGCACCTCGTACATGGGTATAAATGTCTTTAAGCAGCATGATGCCCCATTTTGTCCAGTTTCTTTTGTTTATTGTATTTTGAAAGGCTGTTCCCTATTTAAATCCTTGACATGCATTGTGTGTTCATGAATTTGTAATGGGTAAACACTTGGCTACCCTGCTTTGTAAGAGTTTTCATGGCTGTTTGGAATTTGTATCGTTAAGATAAACTGATCAAGAATATTCAGTTATCTTGTTTTTCTGCAGAATTATTTTTAAGTAATTAGTGTGCTGCATAGTGAAACAAACAGAAGTAAAAGTGAATGAATTGGATGATGTATGTCCTTTAACACTGTGCAAAAATTATACACTAAATTTACTCATTGTTTAGGAAAACTATATTCATATATCAATGAGTGAATCAGCAGGTGCAGTTTGTAAAAAACACAGATTAAGATTCCTCAGAGGAACTACTGTACACCAGCAAATCTCATTTTAGAATGTCTAAGTTTTTGTTACATGATTTGGAATTGATAATTACATTTTGACACTTAGGCACTTCCTTCGCGAGAGTGTCAACCAATATTAACTTTATAGTAAATTTACTACACTCCTGGAAATTGAAATAAGAACACCGTGAATTCATTGTCCCAGGAAGGGGAAACTTTATTGACACATTCCTGGGGTCAGATACATCACATGATCACACTGATAGAACCACAGGCACATAGACACAGGCAACAGAGCATGCACAATGTCCGCACTAGTACAGTGTATATCCACCTTTCGCAGCAATGCAGGCTGCTATTCTCCCATGGAGACGATCGTAGAGATGCTGGATGTAGTCCTGTGGAACGGCTTGCCATGCCATTTCCACCTGGCGCCTCAGTTGGACCAGCGTTCGTGCTGGACGTGCAGACCGCGTGAGATGACGCTTCATCCAGTCCCAAACATGCTCAATGGGGGACAGATCCGGAGATCTTGCTGGCCAGGGTAGTTGACTTACACCTTCTAGAGCACGTTGGGTGGCACGGGATACATGCGGATGTGCATTGTCCTGTTGGAACAGCAAGTTCCCTTGCCGGTCTAGGAATGGTAGAACGATGGGTTCGATGACGGCTTGGATGTACCGTGCACTATTCAGTGTCCCCTCGACGATCATCAGTGGTGTACGGCCAGTGTAGGAGATCGCTCCCCACACCATGATGTCGGGTGTTGGCCCTGTGTGCCTCGGTCGTATGCAGTCCTGATTGTGGCGCTCACCTGCACGGCGCCAAACACGCATACGACCATCATTGGCACCAAGGCAGAAGCGACTCTCATGGCTGAAGACGACACGTCTCCATTCGTCCCTCCATTCATGCCTGTCGCGACACCACTGGAGGCGGGCTGCACGATGTTGGGGCGTGAGCGGAAGACGGCCTAACGGTGTGCGGGACCGTAGCCCAGCTTCATGGAGACGGTTGCAAATGGTCCTCGCCGATACCCCAGGAGCAACAGTGTCCCTAATTTGCTGGGAAGTGGCGGTGCGGTCCCCTACGGCACTGCGTAGGATCCTACAGTCTTGGCGTGCATCCGAGTGTCGCTGCGGTCCGGTCCCAGGTCGACGGGCACGTGCACCTTCCGCCGACCACTGGCGACAACATCGATGTACTGTGGAGACCTCACGCCCCACGTGTTGAGCAATTCGGCGGTACGTCCACCCGGCCTCCCGCATGCCCACTATACGCCCTCGCTCAAAGTCCGTCAACTGCACATACGGTTCACGTCCACGCTGTCGCGGCATGCTACCAGTGTTAAAGACTGCGATGGAGCTCCGTATGCCATGGCAAACTGGCTGACACTGACGGCGGCGGTGCACAAATGCTGCGCAGCTAGCGCCATTCGACGGCCAACACCGTGGTTCCTGGTGTGTTCGCTGTGCCGTGCGTGTGATCATTGCTTGTACAGCCCTCTCGCAGTGTCCGGAGCAAGTATGGTGGGTCTGACACACCGGTGTCAATGTGTTCTTTTTTCCATTTCCAGGAGTGTATAAATTTTCTTTCACTGACTTTAAATAATGGAAAGGAAATTACTGACCATAAAGAATTAAAATCAACAGTTAATCTTGGGCTCTTTATCAGACTAGTTTACACAGTTTGTAGCCATGACTATATTCTATGCCTTCTTGAGGATATTTACAGACCCTAATCAAATGAGAATATTGTATTTTCTAGAATAATTAAACTACTGCTACTCTTATTGCTATTCATCGTGCTGGCTTTACTGCCCAAATCTCTGTTCCTACCACTTTTTACTAATAAACTTCTGTGCCCTGTTGTTCTTTATGTATTCATTTCCTGGCATATTCTCATCTGATATTTCTTGTTTTTGACCCTCTTCATTAATATTATTTTATTACGACATGTTTGTTGTATTTACCTATCTTATTTTTCCATTCAGGCATTGTTGACAGCTCATAACAAAATTCATTCTCACTAACTTCTGTGGCTGCAGCCACAGTTGATTATATTTTCACATGGACTAATAATGCCATCTTATTCTGTCATTGTCAAGTGGGTTTTTAGTGCCTAAGTTAAACATATATAATTGTATAACTATTGAAACTGTAGTAGTGAGATAGCTAATGAATGTCAATGTAACATTGGAGCAGCCACCTACGACCTAGCAAAATTCTTGGCATCTTTGCTCAAACCAATGATAGGCAAGTGTGCACATCACGTAAAGAATTCTGGTGATTTTATCAGTCGACTTCAGTCACTACAACTGCAAAGTAGTGACTTATTGGTCAGTCTTGATGTGGTTTCACTGTTCACAAAGGTGCCTCTGGTGGACTCACTACATCTCATTGGCAATATGTTTGGTGCAGACATTACAGCGTTGTTTGAGCACACTCTCTCCTCTACATATTTTATATTTAACAACGAATTTTATGAACAATCTGACGGTGTTGCCATGGGGAGTCCTTTGTCTCCCCTGGTGGCCAATTTTGTTATGGAGGATTTTGAGGAGAGAGCACTCGACTCTGCCACTTACCGACAGTATTTTGGTGGTACGTTGGCAACACTTTTATAGTGTGGCCTCATGGTCTGGACCGTCTCCAAGAATTTTTATGTCACATGAACTCCACACATGAAAACATAAAGTTTACCACGCAGATAGAGAAAGATGGTTGTCTGCCATTTTTAGACGTCTTGGTGCGACGGAAGAGTGATGGCACACTTGGTCACTCGGTGTACAGAAAGCCCACTCATACAGACCTGTATCTACAAGCTACTAGTTCCCACCACCCAGCACAAACAATGGGCGTTCTCAAAACCTTGATCCACCGTGCCCATACTATCTCTGACGCCGACAGTCTTCAAGCGGAACTGGAACACCTGCAAAAAGTATTTTTGAAGAATGGCTTTTCACCTAGGCAAGTGAACAGAGTGATGAATACCTACAAACGACGGAACAAGGAAGAGGAAGAGGCCTTCAGGTCGACTGTTTATCTACCATTTATTGGGAATATTTCTTCACAGATAGGCAGAATATTGAGAAAGTATCAAGTGAGAGTCATCTTTCGCCCTCCTTCCAAAATTTCATCACTGGTGGGATCCGTTAAAGACGACCTGGGCCTGCGTAAACCAGGTGTTTACAAAATTCCGTGTGAATGTGGCAAATCATGTACACGGCAAAAAACAAGAACTGTGCAGGAACGCATTGTGGAACACCAACGGCATACTCGCCTTCTCCAACCCACCAAGTCCGCAATCGCCGAACATTGTATTTCCACAGACCATTCCATGAATTACGATACAAAAATTTTGGCCCATACATCAAACTTTTGGAGCTCGATTATCAATGAATCTGTGGAAATAAGATTGTCTGACAACAAGACTCTCATCAATCGAGATAGCGGTTATCAGCTAAACTCTGCTTGGAATCCTGTTATAGAGAAACTTCGTAGTCGACGTAGTTATCTGCATAAAGATGGAAATCGACCTGACACCGATACGCCAGGCTTTCACAGTGGGGAGCACGAGGCGCAGCGCACGGAGCAATTATGAACGCGCACGCTGAGCAGCACATGCACAATGTCACCTCAGTGAGGCTTCAATTATTGGAGCTCAGTGCATACTCGCCAGTACTACTACAGTGGCACTCACCTGAAGATGGCCAGAAGACTGCGCCGAAATATCATGGCAGGACGTTTCTTATATCCAGCAGTTCTCCCGTGTTTTTATGGAACAATGTCATTCTTCTGTCTCAAAATTACTGCTGTGTTTCATCATTTACTGGGTATCTTGTGCATCTTATAGTACTGTTTCATGACAAGTGCTCTTGTGCTTTTATTTTTGTGTACTGAAAATTACCTGTTCAAGTGATCTGTAACACTTCTCTCTATTTCCTTCACGTTTTCTCTTTCTTTACTTTAATTTGCATCCCTTTCTTATTATTCCATTTCATTTCCCACATTTTTCATTCTGATCCTTACAGGTAATACGAGCTTTCGTACAGGGTGTGTTGTGATAGTCTGAAGACTAGTTTGATGCAACTCTCAGTGCTACTCTATTCTGTGCAAACCTCTCATCTCCAAATAACTACTGCAACCCACATCCTTCTGAATCTGCTAACTGTATTCACCTCTTGGTCTCTCTCTCTGCAATTTTTAGCCTCCACACTTCCCTCCAGTACAAAATGGTGATCCCTTGATGTCTCAGAATGTATTCTATCAACCTATCCCTTCTTCTAGTCAGGTTGTGCACAGATGTCTTGTCTCTCCAACTCTATTCAGTATCTCCTCATTAGTTAGGTGATCTACCCATCTGTTCTTCGGCATTCTTCTGTAATGCCAAATTTCAAAAGCTTCTATTCTCTTCTTGTCTAAACTGTTTATTGTCCATGCTTCACTTCCATACACGGCTGCATTCCATACAAATACTTTCAGAAAATACTTCCTAACACTTAATTCTATATTCTATGTTAGCAAATTACTCTTCTTCAGAAATGCTCTTTCTTGCTATTGCTATTTTACATTTTATATCCTCCCTACTTCGGCCATCATCAGTTATTTTGCTACCCACATAACAAAATTCATCTACTACTTTTAGTGTTTCATTTCCTAATCTAATTCTGTCAGCATCATGTGATTTAATTCATCTACATTTCATTGTCCCTGTTTTGCTTTTGTTTATGTTAATCTTAGATCCTCCTTTCAATAAACTGTCCATTCCATTCAGCTGCTCTTCAAGTCTTTTGCTCTTTCTGACACAATTACAATGTCATCGGCAATGCTTAAAGTTTTTATTTCTTCTCCCTGGTATTTAATTCCTAATCCAAATTTTTCTTTAGTTTCCTTAATTCCTTGCTCGGTGTACAGATTGAATGACATCAGCAATAGTCTACAACACTGTCTCACTCCATTTTCAACCACTGCTTCTTTTTCATGCCACTTGACTCTTAAATAAGTGCCATGTGGTTTCTGTATAAGCTGTAAATAACATTTTTCTCCTTGTATTTTACCCCTGATATCTTCAGGATTTCAAAGAAATTATTCTGGTCAATATGGTTAAGAACTTTCTCGAAGCCTCCTAATGCTATAAACATAGGTTTGTCTTTCCTGAACCTATCTTCTAAGAGAAGTCATAGAACCAGTGTTTTGTTGTGTGTTCCCACATTTCTCCGAAACCCAAACTGATCTTCCCTGAGGTTGGCTTCTACCAGTTTTTTATTCTTCTGTAAAGAATTCTTGTTTGCATTTTGCAACCGTGACTACTAAAGTGATAGTTCGGTAATGCTTCTTTATCCTTATATTTGTCCTCTAGCCATTCCTGCTTAGCCATTTTGCATTTCCTGTCAGTCCAGTTTTTGAGACATTAGTATTCCTTTTGCCCACTTCATTTGGCTGGCTTACCATGATATAATCCATATATACATTTCATCAATTTCTTCACCAGCTGCAGAGCTAATTGGTGTATGAACTGGAGCTACTGTGGTGAGTGTAAGCTTTCTGTCTATCTTGGCTACAGTAACACATTCACTATGCTGTTCATAATAGCTAATCAGCATTCCTATTATCTTATTGTTCAACTTACTACTGCACTATACCTATTTGATTTCATATTTGTAACTCTATATTCACCTGACCATAAGTTCTGTTTCTCCTGCCACTGAACTTCACTAATTACCTCTATATCTAATTCTAAACTATCGATTTCCTGTTTTAAATTTTCTAACCTATCTGCCCAACATTCCACACACTGATGTGTAGAAAACCACTTTTGTTTTTCCTGATGATGATGTCTTGAGAAGTCCCCACCCAGAGATTGGAATGGGTGACTATTTTACATGTGGAATATTTTACCCAAATGATGCCATCACCATTTAACCATATAGTAGGGCTGCATGCCCTCAGGAAAAATTATGGCTGTAGTTTCCCCATGCTTTCAGCCATTTGCAGTACCAACTTAACAACCTTCTTCGTAGTTGCAGGGGCAACAGTCTGGGACTGATTTGACCTTGTAACACCAACCAAAACGACCTTGCATACAGTATGTTCCATTTAAATATTCCTTCTCTCATCCTATGATTAACATGTTCTGGATTGCTTTCATAAATCATCTTCTTGACTGTAATGGTGTTAAGACTGTACACTACTGTGGCTGCAATGGGTGATTAGTTTCAGTCTTTATTTTCACAAATATGTTTCTTGTGTGTGTGTGTGTGTGTGTGTGTGTGTGTGTGTGTGTGAGATAGTTATCTACTTTTGATTGTATAGTAATCCTATCTTTAAGGACCCCCTGCAGATGTCTTTTTATGTATAATTGTAGTGAAATAATGCAAATATTTTTAATAACTGCTTGAGACCCTCTTTACAGGGAGATGATGATGATGCTACCATGGCAAGATCAAGAGGTCGACGTAATGAAAATCAGGATTATGATGAACCTGAAGAAGAGGAGGAAGCTTTCATTAGGGGTATGGATGGTGCTGTATTAAAAATAGCTATTGGAATTTGCAAGTGAACATTGAGTTTAAAACTCATGGTTTTGGTGATTGTTTTCCAGCTGTTAATTTGACTGTAGATTATCTGGCCATACTGTAACGTGTGGATCGGAATTCACTTTTGACATTTTGTGCTTAGAAATAATTTTTTTACACATTAATATAGGGAGATATCTATTTTTGACAGAATTGGCATCTATACTTTTTTTATTTGTAAATGATTAGATGCAAATTTAAAAGATTGGGACACTACATGCCTGAAGATGAAATAGTGTTCTGAAATTGATTCTTTAAAAAAAGTGGTTTTTGGGGAGCATTTTGGCTGGAATGTTTACTTTTGCAAAAACTGCAACAGCTGTTTCCTGAAATAGTCTTTGCTTCTTTTTTCTTTTGGCTCTGTTCGGGCTTTCAACAAATGACTGTTTCTGGTAAAAAGTGATAGCATTTTCCTGCAGCTGTTTCTCAACATTATTTTTCTCTGTTCACACAGTTCAATAACCACAAAGTCTGCAAAATATTAATTTGCCATTTCATGGGCATTGATAGCCATATGACCCATACTTGAAAGTTTCATGGATAGAATAAACAAGGCACTTAGTCTAGAAGCAGAATAGACAATATCTCTCGTCACATGTTAGGGGAATAATACAGGCATACTTGAAATAGGTTTGATAGACTTTGTTTTCCAGTCGGTATTGTGCAGAGTGTGGACACTAAACTGGCAGTCAGCAGCCTGTGTAAAGAAACTACAATTATGATTGCCAGAAGGGGCAGAAGCGGTGTGGGGAAATGAGCCCTGCCTCCCTCTCGTGGAGCAGCAGGATATGCCTGTGTCCTGAATTTCTACAAAAACAGAAGCAACACATGCTCATTGGAATTGCTGATCCCTTCTGGTGTTGTGTGTGTGATAATGAAACTCAGTGATACACCAGGATTAGGCTCTTCACATTAAAGACTGAAATCTGCCAGTATTTGGCACAACCCCAGTTCAGTACACCCGCAGCTTAAAACTGCCACATTAAACATGTCCACATTATACCAACTTCTGAACTTTAGCTAGCAGGCAGACATACGTGTTTCTTTGTTTTAACATGTTTGATCCCATGGCTGAGTATTATGGGGCATTATGTGGCTTGTAACTTATACAGACCATTCAGCTGTCCATGACGGATGGCATCACAGCATCAGAAACAATGGTAATTCATTGCGATTATGCATGTTTTATTTTGTGTTATGCATATTATCTTTTGCAATTGGGCTTTTTAAAATGATGTGCAATACCAGTAACCAAAAATTTGTTACATTAGAAAATGAAGCTATTTCAAACTCTCTCATAAAATACTTCATCTGTATACAATTTGTTATCAAATAGCACTTTTTAGATCTTTTGCCTTTTAAGCATTTTAAGGCAGAATTCGTATTTATTGCAAAATGCGAATTTCCCGTGTCCCAATCCAATATCTACAGTTATTAATTAAAAAATATAAGAATACTGTCCTTCAAGAATAAATGTCCTTTAATATTTGCTTCTCATTAATTTTAGAGTTTTGGTAAATGATTTTTGCAACTTTATTGTACAGTAACAGACTTGCTCCCACCGTCTAGTGAAAAAACTCTCTCACCACCATTTCTGCATCAACAGTTAATGGGGTATGTTGCACATAATGTACTAAAAGAAGGAATTGTCCATATAGCAATGTAACTGTTTGGCTTTTGGGACAATATTTCTTCTGTTGGAACCAGAAATGGTTTTTTGGATTTGAAGGTAGTTTGATTCCTTGAAGTGGCTGGTATTAGGCATTGCTTCTCATCAAAGAAATACCTTGTAAGCTCTTTTAACTATTGTTTTATGCAAAACAGAAGAGACAAAAATGCAGATTTATGTAATAAATGCTGTTTATGATGAATTACATCCAGATGAATGATTTTGTAAGAAACAGTTTGAAATAGCTTCACATTTTCTGCATGTAAATATTGAAAAAGTAATCAATTTTCTTTTACTGGTATTACACATCTGACAAAGCCCAATCTGGAAAGAGAGTGAGCTTAAGAATGTATTTGTGGAGAGGAAAAAAAAAGGGGGGGGGGAGGGCGCACCTGTGCACAAATGCAACAATGTGTCAGTGCACTTGTTAGTTACAGCCAAGGCCCACATCTAACAGTGAGCAGATGAATGGCCTCTCTAAGACAGGTGCCATCTGTGGCAGTGCAGGACTCAGAAGTCGGGTCTGAACTACCTATTGCCAAACTAGGCAAGCAATTGTGCTGCAACTCTTTGCAAATGCTTTGTGCACTCTACTTTGCTTTACATTGTGAGAAGCTTGTCATTTGTTTTTCTTATTTTAATATCTATTATTACATGGTTGGAGTATGATTCTGATGATGTCAGAAGGGATTGGTGATCCATGTGTCAGTTCTGCTTTTGAAGAAACATTGAACATGGGTGTAGGTGGCTAACCTGCTTGCTCCCCCTCCGCTCTTTGTATATTGAATGTTATAAGTTCTCACTTTTTATGTTTGTGTGGCCACCTGCTATTTTGACCAAGCCATGAGTGTTGCTGGAAACCGTACAGCTCAAATAGTTATTTTCGGTTGTACTTCCACTCTACATACTTTGTTGGTTCTATCTGTAGTGTTGCCAAGTATGGGTTATATGGCCCACAAAATGGCTCTGCAATATCAGGGCTTATATGCTATGGATTCAAAATCAGTGTCCTGCAGTATTTGCAATTGTCGAAGTGTGTGAGAAGAGAAACACAATGTCGAGAAAGCCTTAAGTCAGAGCAGCAGTCTGTTCCCAGTGAGAAAATGCTGCTGCTCCTCAGCAGAAACACTCATTTGCTGAAAGCTTAAATATGTCAAAAAAAAAGCTATTTTAGAGAAAAAAAAACCTATTGAAATTTATACAGTAACAAATATTCCACTCAGAAAGCTCTTACTGTAGAGAATAAAAACTGGTTATTCTCTTTTACTATTTTTATCTCCAGTAATTTCTGTCTTTTCTGTTGTAATCAATTTTGTCTTCATGCAAATGGTGTGGCACACTTGTAAATTTATATGTGAAAATATTTGAAGATAGAGAGAGAGCGAGAGAGAGAGAGAGAGAGAGAGAGAGAGAGAGAGACTCTTATTATGTTAGTAATAGATGCTCCATTTTCAGCTCCCTACTCATTCCGTTAGTGAAAGGAGATTTAATTAGTTACTTCATGCCCCTTGGTTACTTTGTATGATTTCTATTGTAACAATGTTACAAATCACATTTTAGGTGGCTTATATACTAAGATTATCAATGCCTGTGACAGATAGACTTAATAGTGCAAACAGACATAATTTATTGTTTTCTTTCATACACATTATTGTTTATAAAAGCTAATAAATTATGATGCAAACTTGCTGACCAATGTATTACCTTCAGAAAGTGAAATGTATGGCACTGGTGATTTGTCTATCCTGCAGGCCAAGAAAAAAGTTTTAATCACTCAAGTAGAGTTGATCTCCAGTGTGAATAATCTTGGTTTGCCCTGATATCTGAGTGGAGTTTCAGCCATGATTAAAAGAAGACCACCAAAATTTTGGACTTTCTGAGGGCTCCCCCCCCCCCCCTCCCCCCCCCCCCCCCCCCCAAACTACGCCGAGACTAAGCGTTTAATTGAAAAAGCCAGTGTAACCAAAAATGTGGATCATTAAATTCTGTGTTGGTTGAGTACCAGAAGTTTGTTATTGGAATAAATTTACCTATAGAAATGCTAGTGAGAAAATAGTAATTTTTTCACATTTGGGAGGGGGGGGGGGGGGGGGGGGGGCAGGCACCAATTTTATGCAAAATTTTATATGCGAAACGTTTGAGCGTATTAAACTACGAAATTTCAGAGAAGAAATTGAGTCCTACTTTTAAAGTGTAGGGCATCTAAGATCACAATGCACAACAAGGTAGTCCCTGTCAATGGGGAAACGGTTTTTTGCAGAATAGCATTCCACAGAAAGTACTATGAATGGCTTCAGCACTTTCTGAGTATGAGCTGGCCCAATATCCTATATGCTTTATGATTTAGGTATGTTGGAAACAAAAAAGCTCTGGTTCACATGTAGTTTGATGCCATTCAAGATTCAGTTGACTTTGAAAAAGCAAAGTTTGTTGTAGATGGATGATTTTTGTTGTGTAGAGTGGCATGGGAGGCAAAAGAACTATTTTCTTACACAATTACGAGTTACGCAGATTGGTATGAAAGATAATCTGTTGTGACAATTGATAGGTCCGTGAAATCAGCTAACAGTTGCAAAGCATCACCAAAAAGACTGTACCAACCGTCATGCTGAATGAAACGTTAGTAACCAAGGCCAAGGGTTTGTTTTTGCTTATTTGATAGCACAACTTGAGGGTGAGTGCTTCGTTACTAAGCAAACCGCTGAGGACACCGACACTCTAATTGTAGCTACTGCTGTTGATATTGCTCAGCACTCTGTGTTGTCATTGGGGAGGACATTGACTTGTTCGTGATTCTGACTGCTTCAGTCCCATTGTGCCCTAACATTTTTGTAGTGAAGCCAGGCAATGGAAGACAAGACGCCATAGTCTACAGCACCCTAAATTTCAAGTTGTCTCAAGTATCGAAAGATAAACTTTCTGTTACTGTATTCCTTCAGTGGCTGTGATGTCACTTCATCATTTTTTGACAAATGAAAACAAATTCCTCAAGGCATTGGAAATGTAAAAAAAAAGTACAGAAAGCTGCAGAGATATTCAGCAATTCCAGTGCTTATCCTGATACGACTTATAAGTCTGGACAGAAGTTTATAGCAGCCACATACTATGAAGATTAAACAAAGCTGTTAAATGTTGTTCACTATTGAATCTTTGAAAGACATCATTCAACCTTACCTCGTTGCCTCCTACAAAAGCAGCCGCTCAACAGCTTTCTGGAGTATGTATTTCCTAGTGCGAGCTTGGAAAAATGACCTTTTAGATCCACTGCAATTAGGCTGGAAGCCTTCAAAATTCGACTTCTTAGCAGTTTCCACTACCAAAGAAGCAGTAAATGCAGAACCACGGAAAGCTATTTTTTCCACATGTGGCACAGGAAAAACAGCATTAGGTTTTGCAAAAAATGCAAAGGCCAATCCTGCTCCAGTGTTTCAACTGATATCCCTATTATTGACACTGATGACAGTGACACAGGTAATGACATTTGGGAAAAACAAGTAAGAGATTTATCTGAGAATATCTATACACAAGAAACAGAAAAATTAGAGTTTGGACTCTTATCCTTCAAGCGTTTGAAGAATTAGTACTGTAAAATTAAGGAAAACTGATGGTATGTAACTAAACATTAATATTGTACTCCAAATTAACACATTTTTTTATTACTGTAAGTCAGTTTTTTTATAATCTAACACAATTTATTGTTAATTGAATTAAGTTTCTTTATTCATAATAAGACGGTAATAAACCTGATGTATTTATTTTCATTATTATTCTTTTAAACTAGTTTTTGACTCATTATACAACATTATATTGTTAATTCCATAGTTTTCAAAACTTTTATCTTGATAATATGTAAGTCGGGGATTATGTACCAGTAGCGAAAAATTAAAAAAATATAATATTGGAAAAATTCGTTGAATGGAAAGTGGAAATTTGATTATGTAAATTGAAGGTGGAGCAGGGAGAAAGGCAAGGAAAGGAAAGGGACTATTGATGTCAGCTGCATCAGGACTTTATGCGAAATCAACTGCATTGAGAGAAAATGTGTGCTGGACTGGGATTTGAACATGGGATATCCTCCATACTAGGCAACTGCATTAACCAATGTGGCACCCAGACACAGTGTTTATCGCATTTCCACAGCTATCTAGGCATGCCTCCACCAACCTACATTCCCACCTAGCATCACCTACCCGCAGTCCCTGTCCATGTCCTCCATGCTCACTACTTTGAGATTCCCACAGTAGGTCAAACGTAAATGTGCATCCACACTGAAGATGGTGAATTCATTGCCCACTGAGGTGAATCAATTATATGAATTATATGGATGTATGGTGTTTGTTCTTTCGGACATGTCTGAAAGAACAGACACCATGTGGAATCTGCAGCTATGATACATATTATGTAAATTGGAGGAGGAGGGAAAGGGAGGGGGGGGTAGAAAAGGAAAGGGAAGTAACTATTGATTTCAGCTGCATCAGAACTTCATGCAGAATCAGCAGCAATGAGTGAAAACGTGTGCTGGTCTGGGTTTTGAACCAGGGATCTCTTGCTTACTAGGCGCCTGCGTTACTCACTGCGCCACCTGGTCGCAGTGTTTATCGCAGTTGCGTGGACTGCCTTGACTGACCCACATTCCCACCTAGCGCCACATATCCGCAGTCCCCGTTCATGAGACTCCCATGAGAGGTCAAACATAATTGTGCAACTGCACTGAACGGGTTGGATTCATTGCCCATTGAGGCAAATCAATTATATGAATGCATGGTTCTCCCTGACATGTCCAAAGCAAGACACCACGAATTCATGTAAACAGAAAGTTGACATTGGTTGTTAATTGTATGATTTACATAATTTAATCATGGCTATTTTATGTACCAGATAGATTTTTGGTCACTTTCTTTGACTTTTCAAAAACAAAATTTGATACTCTATAGCTTTTCTCCTAAAAAAATTTTGCATCAAATTGGTCAGTTCCCAAACGCTGCACATTTCATACTAGTGAAATGAATGTTTAGCTAAAAGTGTGAAAAATTTTCAATAGGAAAATTTGATCAAACAGAGAAGTTTTGGTACTCAGTCAATACACAATTTAATGCTCCACATTTTCGATAACCTTCACTTTTTTGATTAAACACTTAGTTTCAGAGTAATTTGAAGTAAAAAAAGACCCTGATAAAGTCCAAAATTTTGGTAGTTTTCTTTTCATTACAACTTAAGCTCCTCTCAGAAATCTGGGAAAATGCAAATTACTCATATCAGAGTCCTACTTGGGCGATAAAAACAGTTTTCAGAATTCCACAAATTTTTGGAAGGCAGACTCCCATTTGGAGCTAATTTTACTGGCCTACCTTGTCCGTACCACAGGTGGGTCCCTCTCATCCTGTGAGCTGAGTGACCTGCCCTTCGTTTAACCCTCTCCAACCTATCCTTATCTCTGCCCTCAGGAAGGAACTATTAGTTCTGAAAGCTAAGAAGTGTATTACTTTCACATTTGTCTGTCAGCTGTACTAAACATTTACTTCCTGTAGGTAAGTACCTGCCAGTAATCCATTCTCATACTATATAAGTTTTGTCAATTGAATTTTCCTTCGATACGTTGTTGTTTTTAGTGTTCAGTATGTAGTTTCATTGCATTCGCATTTGGTGTAGTATTTTATGAAACTGTAAACTGCATAGAATTTTTTAATCTGTCTGCTCTTAAAAATAATTATGGAAAGTTATATTAAATATACCCCAATGTTAAATTTCAGAAGACTCAGAAGATGAAGGAATAGATAATGAAGGAGCTGAAGAAGATGCTGTTGATGGGGCAAATGAAGAGGAGGCAGATGATGATCAGGTAGAAATTTACTGTATCAGAAGGATATGTATGTAAATGTGGTATGTATTAAACAGAACGCCAAATAGAAGAGGAGAGCTATGTACAGGCACATAGAAAAGGATGATTTTTTGACATGTGGGGAAACTTTTTTGTTATTGAACTGAGGTGAACGCATTATGCAATCGAGATCTTGAAGAATAATCATATTTTCATCTGTTCCAAACTGAAAGTCTGAGATCCATAACATCAGAGAATTTGAGTTAAATACGATGTAGAATTGTCCACTCGTGAGTCAAGTACTGATGAACCATCTGTACAGTTTCGTTAAGAGATAAGGGTTACTAAGTTTGTAATGAACCAGTTGTTAATTTTTCTTAACTGCTTATTTATTTCGAACATAACAAAAAGAGGAGTATGTTTTTTTATAAAGGTGGGAAAACGTATCTTCAATAGGCCAATCTCTATTGTGAGAAAGAACAAAAGTGATGTAAAAAAACAAGGCCTCTGTATTGCTGCAATTAAATTGTAAACTGTAATATTTATTTTGTGTCATACAGTCTGAATTTGAGACATGAACTTCATTTGAAATTAATTACTGATAAGGCGTCCTTATGAAAAATTCAAAACTTACAACTAGGTAATTTTGCTACATAGATACTTGAAACTGTAAACTGCACACTCCAAACATGCTTCTGAATCCGCTTGTGCTCAATTCCTAAAGTGATAGTGGAAAATCCACTGACATCACTCTCGTCGTATTACAGGTGCTTGAAGTGTCACTGTTGTTGTTCAATGAAACAAACATCCGCTCCACTGAATTTTCCAAACCAGCTTCATTCTGCCATGCTCTTTCCATGATGCTCTGCATATACTTGATGGCTTTCTTCCAATCTTCATAGCCGATGTTCCTAACAGCTTCTTTTGTGAGTGCTTCTTATTCTTGGCAACGTAACCTTTAATTTGGCTCCATATTAACTCTACTGGCTTGAAATGGAAGTGGTAAGATGGTAGCCTAATTACTGCAAGCCCATATGTTTTTCCAGTTTGTCGATTTCTTACCTGGTGAAGTGTGGAAAGTTACCATTTACATTGATGTTATGGTGCTGAAATCATTCAGTCATTTCCTCCTTTTGCTTTTACGTGAAGAGTGCCTTATCAACAACTACTGAATGATAAGGAGCATTAACTAGAACAGTTGCTGACAGTCTTTCCAGATTTGGCATTTGTGATCTTTATGAGCTTCTATGTAAATGTGACATGGCTCATTTCTTCATGGCAATCTTCTGTATTCTTTGTTTTAAGAAACTGGGGACTATTTGGGACAAAACTTTGCGAGGTGCCTGCATGAA
Organism: Schistocerca americana; assembly: GCF_021461395.2. Taxonomy (NCBI): domain Eukaryota; kingdom Metazoa; phylum Arthropoda; class Insecta; order Orthoptera; family Acrididae; genus Schistocerca; species Schistocerca americana. The sequence goes on along the minus strand of NC_060119.1, from coordinate 954,795,965 downwards.
GAAGAATAAGTCTACCCCCACTGCCGGAAGACATTGCCAATGTTCCTTTAGTTGTTGTCTGTCCGGAATGCTTGACAACATGATTTGAATTGATCCAAGTTTCATCAAACCACACCACTTCGTCAGTATTCATGCTACAGATCTGCCTTAAAAATAGTCATCACCATGCAGCTACATCGTCCCTCTCCATCAACAGCTCAAGGCACAGAAATGTCAATAGTGAAAGTCAAGGTTGTATCCTGTGCAACTGGATCTATATTGATAATGTCCTGCTCCATACGATGTTTTTCCTCAGAGATTTTAATTTTCATTGTTTCTCCAGCTTTCCATTCTTTCTCGAGAATTCCCAATACTCACAGCTGTGTTTGTTTGTATTCAAAGCTGCAGCAGTTCTACCGATTGCCTTGTTAATAGAGAGGAGCAGGCCACCATTAAATTTTTCATCTCAAAGTAGGCAAGTAATAAGCAAAGCCATTTCCCTTGACTGCTCTCATACGGCAATCCCCTGGTTAAGAGTTCAGTATCAAACAACAAATAACCTGTAACAATAATTACTAAACCATGAAAATGAACATAAATAAAGCCACAAGGTGCAGCAAAACACCCAGGACATCAAGCTGCTTCAGGTGATTATTTGTGCTGCTTCAGGCTGGACCTTCAGTGATTTAGTTACAACTTACTGAACCTACTAGATGAAACATATAGCAGAATCGTACTTAGCCACTCAAGCATGTTACACCATGTTACCACCACTGTCATGAATGGATGCATGTGTTTTGCTTTGGTCGATATGCCTCCAATCTGCAGTAACTTTAAGCTTCCTTGCTATATTTTCTCCGAACTGAGAACATAGGACAGACTTCATAGCAAGAGCTTGGTGCTGCAGTTGGAATCGAAGAGACAACCAATCAGCTATTAAACTTAGGAAGTTATGCAAACAAGCCCTTATATCCAGAGTTACAGAAGCTGTGAGAAAAGGTTTCGTCTGTTTTTTTTCCCCCTTCATAAATACTGTGGTAAATGAAAGGGATAATTTTTTGCGAAATATATGTAAGGCTTACATTTTAGAAGTGGGCAAAGCTTATTTGAAGAGTCTTGTAAGTCTAGTCCTTTCTGCAATAGATAATGCCTTATTGTCTAGTGCAGTTATTGCTCCCATTAAACTTAATGTTTATGTCATTGCATCCCAAAGCAACTTCCCTTCAGATGATTCTCACATAGTCAATTGCTTTCTTGTTTATGTTGAAATTGAACTTACAGCAGAGATTTCTGAAGACAGTGTAGGCACAGCAGTAGTTGTATCTTAATTAATTTCTTGAACTTTAATCTGGACATTTCAAATGATATCTCATAGCCAAAGTACATGTTAGACAAAAAAATATTTCATTGAGGTTAAACTAAGTTAGGCATTTTCTGCTAGTTTAAATGTTTTTTTTACAACTACATTCCACAAAAAGTCTATGCATCCCAAATAAGTTTTCAATCAAACAAGAGTATTTGATAAATACATATAGCTACTTAAAGATATTAATTATAAAATCTGTGGAACACCATCTCGTTGATCAATGTAAAAAAACAACTCGAAACAGTAGGCATGGTAATTCTTTGGTAAACAACTGTTTTTTCCTTCCGTTTCTGCCATGAGAAGTTTGAACTTGGCACAACAAATGGCAAACTTACGATTGTCACTATTTATATTAAAATATTTGCAAATGAAATTTTTCACAATTTGTCTTGCAACGTGCAAATTATTTTCAATAGTGAACTCAAATAACAACAAGTAAAAGTGATAGCAACTTGCAATAGATAAATAGTGAAGACAATCAATCACTGTTACTCTCTCACTTCACTTGTGAACAGTGGTGCCATAATTCATCTGAACCCATCCAGTCTGCACCTGACCACTGTGGGCTTGCTCACACTTAAGTGTCACAACATGCTCAGTTACAATGTTTGACCAAATATCCAGGTGCCGATTATATGGTTTATACGATGGTCGGACATCCGGTATGCAGTCAAAGAGCTATCTGTTTCATCTCTACTTCATGTTGATAGGTAAAGGGGATGGGGCAATTACATGGGAAGGCAGTGACTGCTGAGCATAGATGTTGTGTGTTGAATGTTTGTATATAGTGCAAATAAATGAGGGAGAGGCTTACACCAGTTACAGGACTAATTTATTTATGTATTTATTTACTTATTTAACTTGAACAGATTAGGGCCTTCGGGCCCAATCATACACCAGACGTGGGTTTCAGACATATACTATATCTTTTTCCTTACCCATAGTTATTTAAGAAATGATGATAATTTTAATATGACAAATAGCATTAATAGAATTAAAAATGACTTTAATGTGTGTAACAACAATGTGAATAAATAGTACTGACTAAGAACTACTACCACTACTACTGCTACAATAATAGTAGATAATAATAATACAAAATTGATGTTTTATTTTCTTATATAGCTGGTTCAGAGGGAGTGAAATTTAAGTAGACTGCACCAGCTAAGAGCACCGGAAAATGAGGATGATATGGTTGGAAAGAAGGATGTAATGGGGTAACGAGTGTGTACAGGGACAATGGTAGACAGTATTGTTGCTTCAACAGCTAAGTTATTGACTGGGTTTGAAACTGGGTATGTTACTCAGTTCTTGATTTAATGAGGAGTTTATTCTAGAGTTGGGTTCATTCTCAGTAGAAGGACATAAAGAAGCAGTCTTCTGCTGTGATGTTCAGACAGCAGTGTTAAGGGCAAGGAAAGATACAAGGGACAGTGTATGTTAATAAGACAGAAGAGGAGGCAGAGTATGTGGAAATCTCTGCATTTGTATGCACACAGTCAGGATAGCTGTGATGATGATGAAATATGACTAATGAGTCGAAAGGTGCAGATACATCGAACACAAGTGGCCATAACCAGTTCCAGATACTGTAAGCCTCCCTGAGGAAGACCTTGCAGGGTAACATAATCAACTGTTAGGAGTATAAGGGTTTCTTTTTAAGGTCAAAATGGAAGAGCTTTTTATATTTGTGTAGGGCATGGAGAGATGCTGATGCCTTCTTGCACAGTGCAGCTGTGTACACCATCCAATTTACATTTTTATGTATTATTACTTGCCGGCCGCGGTGGCCGAGCGGTTGTAGGCGCTTCAGTCCGGAACCGCGCGACTGCTACGGTCGCAGGTTTGAGTCCTGCTTCGGGCATGGGGGTGTGTGATTTCCTGAGGTTGGTTAGGTTTAAGTGGTTCTAAGTTCTAGGGGACTGATGACCTCAGATGTTAAGTCCCATAGTGCTTAGAGCCATTTGAACCATTTATTATTACTTGTAGACTCTTGGCTGAGGGAGAGAAGTTGATATTTGCCCCATTTAGGATAAAGATAATATGGATTCCTGGTATCCCAGGCTAATGAGCCTAGGAAGACCAACCAGGACCACTTGGTCGAGCTTTAACCTTATATTCTTTGCCCATTTTGATAGTGAACACAAGTCGGAATTGAAATTCTGGATAGATGTCTTCAAATGTATTGGTTTTGTCCTTAGTTTCAACTGGATGTCATCAGCATACCTGTGTCTGAAGTAGGACAAGGACAAAATTGATGACACATCATTGGCATACGTACATACATACATACGCCACAAGCCACCATATGGTGCTTGGCAGATGGTGCCTTATACCACTACTATTTATTTTCTTTCTTGTTCCGGCTGCAAATAGGGATGGGGAAAATTAACTGTTCTTATGCCACCATAAGAGTTATGCCACCATAAGAGCCGTAATTTGTCTTATCTTCATAACTCTTCTGCAAAACATACATTGGCAGCAGTAGAATTGTTCTACCGTCAACTTCGTTTTGCTGCTTTTGTAAATTTTCTCAATAGTGTTTCATGGAAAGAATGTCGTCTACCCGCTAAGGATTGAATTCTGGAGTCACTTCTGTAGTACTTGTGTCTTGATTGAACCTACCAGTAACAAGTATAACAGCATGCCTACGAACTGCTTTGATGTCTTCCTTTCGTCTGACCTAGCAGGAATCCCAAACGCTCGCACAGTAAACAAGTGTTCTGCATGCAGTCTCCTTTATAAATGAGCTAAAACTCCCTAATATTCTCTCAATAAATTGAAGTCAACTATTTGTCTTCCCCTTTACCATCCTATTTGTCTTCCCCTTTACCATCCTCATATGCTTGTTCCATTTCATATCGCTTTTCTTCGTTACTACCTCTCCTTTAACTTTGCTCAACCATCCTGATTCCAACCAAACCTTTCCTTCCTGAGTATCCAATATTTTTTCTCTTTCTGCATTTTTGGCTACAACAACTTTCATTTTCTTTTGTTGTATGTAATGTTTCTCCATTGGTGGATGAGTCCGCTACATACCTTTTTCAATTGTAAACAGTGTGGAGTGTTAACCTTTGTCCTTACACTGTGTCTTTAACAACTGATGCAATGGAAAGTTGAATTTATTTCACCTCAAATGGTCCTTTATACACACTGAAAAATTTCTTAATTTGCCTTCCCATTTTCTCTCTTTCCTTATGAAGTCTAAAAATTCTCAGCAATAGTCATTCTCCTACATGATATCTTGGAATTCCTGAGTTCTCTTTACATTTCTTGTGGTAATCTATTGCCCATTTTTAAGGTTTTTCAGATATTGTGTCTGTCCTTTCATTTTCATTAACCTCCCTTACTTCTTGCCACTTAATCATTTTCCTTTTCTTTTGTAACTAGTTCATTTGTCAGACAACAAAATTGTTGTTTTTCCACATTTCCCAGCTGCTTTACCCACACACTATCCTCATGTATTACTGCATTTGTTAAATCTCATATTATTTCTATTTAAGTTAGGCTGTGCCATAGCTATGTTGACACCTCATCTTTTACCTCTTGTGTGCCATAGCTATGCTGACACCTCTCTTTTTACCTCTTGTAGCTCATTCACTTCATTGTGGAATGTAACTTCTCTCCTGCTTATTAAGAACCCTAATACTAGTTTCACCTGATAATGTCCTTACCTATAATTTTCTTTCAACAAGCAGAGGCCAAATAGAAAATTCATTACCAATTTTGGTAAAATGTACATAGCTTTTTTGAAACACACATCTTGTATTTGAAACTTAGCATCCACCATCTCCCATACATCATTCCCTCTATTTCCTGTGATACCTCCGTTTATGACTCCCTTCACGGGTAACATTATTTCCTCACATAGGTCTTTGTAGATAAAGTGTTACTGCCAGTGTCAGTAAAAGACCAATAGCAACATCTTGAATGTGACCTCCTACCGTAAGATGAGAGAGACTCTCTTTTTTATTTCCTTCTCCTTCATTAACATTTCTGTTACATACTGCTCTTCTTGGTAACAGATAAAAGCAGATTGTGAAACCCTTTCCTCCTGAGATTCGATTTCAGCTATAATTGCCCTTTCACTGATTGCTACCCTGAATGATCACTACTGTTCTCTGTACTATGGTGATGTCGAGTTGCTTTGATTACTATCATTTCATCTTCTACATTGTTACCTCGCTGTGACCGGACATGTTCTGTTATTATGTTAGTCAGATACCTCCTGCTCTCTCACCTCCATTTCCTTGCTTGCATGTTTTAAACACCATCTTTAGAATGTTGGACAATTTGTCTATGAAAGCACATTACGCACTTCACCCCTTTTATCATTAGGTCTAAATGGTCTTCTTCCTCGATTACTATATCCATTTGATTATCGTAACTCTCACCGGATGTATTTAAGTTACCTAACTGATGAAAGAATTCTACCAATAAGTCTGTCTCTGGCTGTGCCAGGTAATCTACTGATTAACACCTTGGTTAATTGTGCTTCATGTATCTCCTTGTATAAGAACTTAGTGTGGGTAATACGCCATTTTATAAAGTTTCGGGATCCTTCCGAAGAACCTGTATTAACTCCTGATCTCAATAACTGTAACCGCAGTCTTTTCTGTGCACCTTTCAGACTGACTGTAGAACTCAAACCAGTCCATATTTAACCAAACTTGTGAAGTGCATTGCCCTCCATGTGGTTAATTACAAAATGTATCTTCTCCTTGTCATCTCAAACTTTTGGTAAAACCTTGGAAAGTGTAAAAATAATACTGGGTCGGTTTTGCCATAAGGATCAAACTTTGGAAATTTTTGTGGCATTCATTTGTCCATGGCCAGCATCAACTTTTCCCTCCAATTACTACAGTCTCCTTGGTTTATCTCACTGTGGTCTGCATTCTTAACCCTCGAGCAGGCGTACCTTTTTTCATAACACAAGCGAGCGCACGGTGCACTTTATACACATATAAAGAACAACAGTCCTTACATTACCAAGGTAAACATTAATGAAGAAAATTGCAAATAAATCTTAATTTAATTTAATGACAATAAAGTAAGCTAACTCCATATGGGGTAAATCACTGTTCAATCAAACAACAATAAAATCAACCTTTCATTGTATCTTCCTGTTGCCACACTCAGGTGTTATCCCACAGCAACGACCCACTTGAAGCATTATACAGCACAGTTGCATCAGGTCACTGCCAACCACTTATAACACAACTCATTACCATGTCTGGTGATGCAATAATGTAGGAATAGGTATGAGCTCGCAGTTATAAAATGACAGTGGAATGGTACAAAACGTTATTTATGAGTGGCACGCTTTATACACAAGTGCACCTGCTCGAGAATTAAAGGTGGTACAAGATGGTATTGTTATTTTCTAATGTGTTGGGGCATGGCCACTGCTAATTGGCTCCTTTTGTTGCCTTTTTAAATCTTGTAATGGTTCAACACTAACACTATCAACTGACAGTTCACACTCTTTTTACTTTTTTACAACCCACCTACTAATGGCAGTTATGTCTGCAACCACCTTTTTGTTTAATGATTCTGGTCTATGGTGGACACACTGACTTTCATGTTGGTTACCTCTTGCTCAGATATTTCGAACATGGTTTGCAATTAACGAATCTCATTAGTGCTCTGCTGCTCTTTTACTATAAGCTCTGGAGCAGAAGCATTCAATGATTTTGCTTCCTTCTCTACCATATCAATCTAACTGGCTGACTGTCAAGCTGAGGTTAAAAATGTGCTAATTGTCTTTCTACTTTTGGTATTAATCTCATCCATAAAACTTTTGAATCAATTTAAATCTTCTATTCCTTTCTTTTCTCTAAATTCTCTTAGCTAAGATACAAAAATTTTAATGGTAGTTATTCACACAGAAATAAGCAAGTAGCCTCCTTAATCTACTAAACATGCTTCTAGGATATGGACAAATCCAATTCTACTGATTATTGTGTCTTAAAACCAATCATGCACAAATTGCAATTCTTGAATATAATTCTTTGAAATAGCCTCCGTCCTGGATACTAACAACTGAGTAACTGTTCATGCACTACAGTACCATCTACAAATCATGTAGTATTCACATGGTTGTCAGTTATTCAGATAAGCACTGTAATGACTCATGCTCATGTAGGTGAAGTTTGCAGCTTATTTACCCAGTCCTCATACATGTTTTGTTCCATCATGTTATTTTCTAGACCTTCTCCAAAGAATCACCATGAACAGGTCAGTCCATCTACAAGTGCATGGTACAATTTGATATGATTTCCTTTCCTTGGTTTAATAATATTATTTCAGCTGTAAAATCTTTAAAATGGGAAATCAGGGTAGTATTGTTGCTTATAACTGTTAGTCCCTAGCATTAATTAATAGTGAGCTAGTTGAGTGGAAATATTTCTCTCCAGCTATGTTAGTAAGAAGCGGTAGTTGTCCTGAGGTGATAGATCCTGACTGTACAGGTGCCAATATTTTAGAGCCCCCTTGTAAAGACTTACAAATGATAGCGCCAATTTAATGTTGTAGAAGTTGTCATCTGTAGTCAATCACTGAAAAAAGAATAAAAAATTTAAAAAATTATGAAATGGTATGTCAGCTTTAGGTCAGAGTGCCATTTGAGTAATAGTACTATTTACGCTTCTGTGAATGGATTTATTCAGTTGCACAAAAGGAAACATATTGTCAATGAAATAATTTTTCCTGCAATTATAACGTGCAATGTTTTTAACAAGGCTAGAATTTTCCTTGTGCTTGTTAACAATGTCAGTGGAAAAAATAAAACTGTGCACTTTCACAGTGTAATTCTTCACAGTGACCTAACTCAAATTTTATCTCAAAATGATATTACTGCAAATGAACCTCAGAAACTTAATTTCTACTCAGCTCACTACATTTTACTCTGACAGTGTAAAAAACTTTCTACAACAGAAAGATGTGTAATTTGAAAAGAAACAATTCTGTTCAACTGCATCTTTTATATTTTTCTCCACCAGAACATAGTTATAATTATTTACTGGTACCTTCATATATAACATTAAATGAGAGAGTCTGGTTTAATTTGCCTGAGACTGAAGTCATGTGTGTGAGTTGAATTTGCTTGAGTGTCTGTGCCTGTGTCAGTGTATTGTTGATGAAGGTCTTAATGGGTGAAAACTATCATCGTGAGAGTCTTTTGTTGTGCCTATCTGAGACTCAGCAAATCCGCTATATGGTGAGTAGCAACTTTCCTTCTTATAATATTGTTACATTTCATCCTGGACTTTCCATTGTTTGATAAATGAGAGAGTCAGTGACATAGCCGAACATTTTATTGTCTTTTGCACTCAACTTTAATGTATTCTCCCTTCATTAACAAATACGAAAAGCTTCTCATAAGAAGTCCACTCTCCTTTATTTTTTATACAGTCTTTTCTTTTCCTTTTCACTGAATGATGATCTCCAAAGATAATTTTATTTTTGACAAGGTACAGATTTTATTTCTTTTCTGTCTTTTCATTTATATTGCTGCTTAACATTGCTAGACAATTACTGCCATCTGTCAGCCAATGGCTACACTCCGTCAACCCAGGTTACTCGCACAGTTCAGAGTTTTGCCAGCAAGACGCATCACCAGAATGTCATTTCTTCTCTATCACTGGCCCAGCATTAATTGTGTAATTTCATGAAATCAAAGAGAGAACCTGAATATCAAATCTGGTCATGTGAGGCTAAACCATAGCTTGTTGGCATGAAAAATCGAAAAATATTTTTGTGAAGAAACAATGGCATACCCTCACAAGTCATTCGGTGATTGACTTTTCTTATCCACAGTGTTATCAGCAAATAGTTGCAGATTGCTGCTTACCCTGTCCATCAGATTGTTCATGTGTGCACTTCCCAGGGACACTACTGGTGATACTCTTGTTTCTGATGAACACTTTCCACCAAGGACAATATACTGGGTTCTATCGCTTAAAAAGTCTTTGAGCCACATATCTGGGGACCTAATATGTATGCTTGGACTTTTGTTATCAGTACAGTGAAGCACCATGTCAAACATTTTCCGGAAATGAAGAAATGTAGAATCTGCCTGGTGCTCTTCATCTGTGGTTTGGAGGATATCACGAGAAAAGCTTCTTAAATCCATGGTGATTTGTGGATAGAAACTTTCCTGTCTATGGAAATTTATTGTATTTGAACTCTGAATATGTTCAAGAATTCTGTCTCTGACCAATGTTAAGGACATTGGTCTGTAATTTCGTGGGTCCATGCTTTTACCCTTTGTTCTAACCCAAAAACTCAATAATTTTATTACATGAAAAAATATATACACGAGAGACAAAGTACATACAACAGTCAACACACAAATGGCCAGTGAAGCCTTGTGCTCTGGCCTATTATAGTCAGTAGTTTTAACAAGGGTCACAGCCGACAGGTTGCGCATGCAGCTGCTATCATACTAGCAGGCCAAGTGGTCTCTAGTGGTCTAATCAAGCACAGACTTCATGTGCTAACTATAAAGTGGTGCGCACACAAATTTGGTAATTGCAACATTCCTCTCCCTTTGCAAAGAAGTGAGCATTATGCTCCTGTCCGTTTCTTCTGTTGTTGACATTGGATGTTGAGCCATCAACTGAGTTTTTGAACAGAAGTGATGAATGCAGGTCAGGGAATATATTATTTAATATATTCCCTGACCTGCATTCATCACTTCTTTTCAACAGCTCAGTTGATGACTCAACATCCAACATCTGCTAAATATGCCACACTATGTGTTAATGGTTTCTCATGGTGCACAATGTCAGCTATGTTTTGTATCTTGGATATGTACATGTATATGACAACTGGTCCATAGGACCAAAAATATTTATTTTCGTCGATGACATGTCACAGACAGGTCAGATAGATTTTAACATTTCAACAAGCACTTCAGAATGGCTACACAACCAAAATCATGATTATGTACAATAAACGAACAGTTAAGAGTCAGTGGCGGAAATTTCTTGTAAAAAAATACTGTATGACTGTGGTCCCCACAAAGGAAAGTCATTAGTTCTAACAGTGGGCTGGGCCAGTGGCGCACACACAAATTTGGTACTTGCAGCACCCTTCTTATATACAAGAGTCACCTGTGCTTTTTTCCAGTCACTTGGGATTTTGAACTGGGTGAGAGATTCGTGATAAATGAAAGCTAAGTGAAGAGCCAATGCCATGTAGTACTCTCTGTAGAACTGTATTGGGATTCTATGCGGACCAGCAACTTCTTTATATTCAACTCTTTCAGTTGCTTCTGTATGCCAGTCATGCTTGTTATAATGTCCTCTGTATGGGAGTCCTGTGGTGGTAGGACAATGGTACGTTTATACGATCCTCCTGTGTAAAGATTCACACAATTTTTGTTGTACCTATTGCGACTCAGCATCTCCACTACATGGTGAGTAGCAACTTTCCTTCTCTAACATTGTTAAATTCCAGCCTGGATTTTCCGTTGTTTGATTCCTCCTGTGTAAATAATTTTTTAAACGTGAAATGTAAAACTTCAGCTTTCCTCTTGCTGTCCTGTATTGCCACACCAGACCGGTCAATGAATGATGGAAAAGAACCTGTGATCTGCTTAGTGATTTTATGTAGGACCAGTTCATCAGGTTCTCAGAAAAATCTTTTGCTAAGGTGTGGCAGTGGAAGTTGTTTTTCGCTTGACACATTGATCTTTTTAAAGACACATGAATTTCTACTAACTTTTGTCTCTCATCATTTGTGCATTCTTCTTTGAACCAAGAATGCTATTAAAGTGAGTCCTTTTCATCCTTAATTCACATACTCAGCACATACTTCTCCAGAGTATTATTTACAGTCATTTTGAACTTTGCTGAAAAGTCCTCTACTTCCATCATACTGTAACTAAATGTTGTCCATTTATTGTCTAAGTCTGATGCTGACAAATGTGTATCTGCTCTTCCTAACAAAAATACTCACTTAGCTTTCTTGATGGATACATTAACTTTAGTCTCTCTTATTTCATGATCACTAATCCCTCTTTTTACCCTGACACTGTCAGTAAGGTCAGACGTGTTTTGAGCTCCAAGGTCTAAAATATTTCCATTACATGTGGGCTGTCAAACTTGTTGCTCAACACCATTAATGGAAAACATGTTCAAAACCACTTCACAAGACTTACTGACTGTGCCACCTGCAGTGAATCTGTAGACTTCCCAGTCTGTACTCATTAGGGTAAAATCACCTCCAGTTACTATTGCACGTCCTGGGTATTTGCATGCCAGCAAATTTAGACTTACTTTCAATTATTCTAAAACTGTCATGGTGAAATCTGCTCAGTGGTAAAATTTTCCAGTAATTAACTTTAATTCATCTAAGCTTGTTACTCACATCCAGATACTTCAGAGTTACACTCAGTTTTGACCTTGATAGACTCTATATTTTTGGTGACTGCATTGAACACTTCCCCTTCTTATGACATCTAATCCTGGCATTCCAATATATGTTCCATGATAATTCTGGGGGATGCCTGGTACTACCTGTCTACAGTGAGACTTCATTGTGATATACATGATGCATTACTGGCAAGACATCAGGTACGAGTAAAACCATTGCACTGCACTTGGCGAGAAATGTAGGCTGTTATGTTTGGCAAGTGAAATGTTAAAAGTCAACAGCATCAAAGGCTTTACTGATGTCTAAAGCTGCATTCACAGTGGCACTGACAACGGATCCCATCACCAGAGGTCGCCCAATAAAATCGGCCAACAGCTTGGTCACAGTGTGTCCGATCCCCTTCATCAGTTTTTGGTAAAGTTAAGGAGGTTAGGTTAGAATCTATTCTATGTATGAAGTAGGATAGATTTTAACCTCCTAGGGTGGGATGTATACCATGATAACTGTGTCCATGGAGACAAATGCTGCTTTGCAGCTTATGCTATTAAAAAGGTGATGAATGCATGGAAATAAACTATATCTTCCTTGAAAAGAATGTGATGAGTACTGTTCACCCTGTCCTATTGAAATAACTATCCAAATTCCACAAATATGTGAGATGAGAGAGAAACATTCTATAACATACAATCTCAAACATGGCTGACATTCATCAACAGCATGTAAGTTTTAATTAATGATAAAAACTGCCAGTCGGTTGCACAAATTTTGTTGCATTGCTGGTTGGAGGGCCCTGCCCATATTGCTCCAAAAGGTCTCAGTTGGGGGGAAATCTGGCAACCTTCTGGTGCAGAGACAAGTAGTAGAAACTCTTGCTTTGTGCTGCCATGCATTATCTTGCTGAAATGTAAGCCAAGGACGGCTATCCATAAAGAGCAACAAAACGGGGTGTAGAATACTGTCAACATACTGCTGTGCTGTAATGTTGTCATGGATGACAACCATAGAGGTCCTGTTGTGAAATGAAAGAGCACCCAACCGTCATCCCTGTATGTCAAGCTGTGTGGTGGGTGACAGTCAGATTGGTATTCCACCATTGTCCAGGGCATCTCCAGACACATCTTTGCTTGTCAACTGTACTCAGTTCCAAGATGGGATTTTCATCGAAGACAGTTCTACTCCAGTTAATGAGATTACAGGCCAAAGACATATCTGCAGATGCCCTGTACAGTGGTGAGATACCAACCTTACTGTCATTCACCAAACAGACTGACTACAGACCATGAAGCAGTCATTAAGATGAAGAACGTCTTGCTGGCCAATGTGCTCAGCAACATGGTGGTCCAGTTGTTATTTGGCCACAGTTTGTAGGAGGCCATTCACGTGCACAGACAGCTCATTGGTTGTCATGCCCATGTAGAATGCAGCACAGTGGTTGCTACTTAGCTTGTAGATCACATGACTGGTTTCAAAGGTAGCCCTGCCTTTGATGGAATAGATGATGATTGTTACAGGACCAGAGTAGGTGGTGGTGGGAGGATGTATGGGACATGTTTTGCATCTAGATATATTACAGGGATGTGAGCCATGAGGCAAGTGATTGGGCTCAGGGGTTGTGTAGGGATGAGAGTAGTGTAGGGATGATGAGTATATTGTTTGGGTTCAGTGGGCAGCAGAATACCACTGTGTGTGTGGAGGAGGATAGTGGGTAGAACATTTCTCATTTCAGGACACATCGAAAGATAGTCAAAACACTGGTGGAGAATGTAACTTAGTTGCTCCACTCCTGGGCAGTATGAGATAACAAGTGGAATGCTCCTCTGTCGCTGGACAGAGGGACTTCGGGAGATGGTGGGTGTCTGGAAAGATAAGGCATGGGAGATCCGTTTTTGTACAAGGCTGGGGGAGGGGGGTTAATTACAGTCTGTAAAGGCCTCAGTTAGACCCTTGGCATATTTTGAAAAGGACCGCTCGTCACTGCAGATGTGATTGCCACAGGTTTCTAGGTTGTATCTCTTACCCCATCAAAGGCAGGGCTACCTGTGAAACAAGTCAGATGATGTACAAGCTGAGCTGCAACCACTGTGCTGCATTCTATGTGGGCTTGACAACCAACAAGCTGTCTGTCCGCAGGAATAGCCACCGACAAACTGTGGCCAAAAAACAACTGGATCACCCTATTGCTGAGCACACTGCCCAAAATGATGTTCTTCATTTCAGTGACTGCTTCACAGTGTGTGCCATCTGGATCCTTCCCACAGACACCAGCTTTTCTGAACAGCACAGGTGGGAACTCCCCCAGCAATATATCCTACATTCCCGTTACCCTCCTGACCTCAACCTTCATTGGTCTTTGTCCTTACCCATCTAGCTCCTTCCCTGTTCCCATTCCAGCACTACACAGCTCTCTGTTCCACCAATGCGCTCAGTCTTTTACTTCTCTCCTTTGTCGCTACCCCACCTCCTCCCAACCTCTCTTCCCCGCCCTCTGACTGACCTCCTGACTGCACCTAGCTTCCCTACCCTCTCTCCTCCTCATCTCCACATGCTCCCACAGCAGCACTTTACCTTGCCCCATCCTTGCCCTCCCCTACCCCACCCCAGCCTCTTCCGTTTCCCCACCCAGTTGCCTCTCCCATCATGCACTGCTATTCGTAGTCTGGCTTCAGCTGCAAGAGACTTTGGTCACGTGTGTGTGTGTGTGTGTGCGTGCGTGCGTGCGTGCGCGCGCGCGTAATCTATTTTTGACAAAGGCCTTGTTGGCTGAAAGCTTTTTGTGTGAGTCTTTTTGTTGTCATTATGTGTGCTCAGCATCTCCGCTATATGGAGAGTAGCAACTATCATTTCCATCATATTGTTACATTCCAGCCTCGATTTTCCATTGTCAGATTTAGGTTTTCCCTTATTTTCCGATATCACTCCTTTGAAAGGGTAAAGTCAGTTTCCTTCCCTATTCTTGCCACAATCCAAGTTTGTGCTCCATCTCGAATGATGTCACGGGATGTTACACCTGATGTTCCTTCCTTCCTTCCTTCCTTCCTTCCTTCGGTCCCACTGTGACTGCAGCTTAAGAACCACAAGATAGTCACATCTATCTATCCATGCAAGTGCCATGTCATCTGTTATCTTTATTAAGTCAGATGTGAAGCTGTGAACAGTGATGGAAGAATGCAAATAGGTCAGTGAACTGAGGGTGCTGTGGAAAATCTTTTTTAGGGAGTGGCTTAACTATTCCATGTTTCCAGGGTCTCGTTGAAACACTTCTTGTGAAGCAGTGGTTGAAGCAAATAGTTGGAGTGGCCAGTAGAGGGTTAGTAATAAACTTCATCATTTGGATTGCGTTGCCATCATGTCCAGTAGATGCTGATCTGATACGCACAATGGCTTTTTTGACAGTGTTGCAAGTGATGTTCTTCCGACAGAATTTTTCGTGGGTACCATCATTTATCCACATGAAGTAATCAATAAGTCTCTGTTTTGTTTGTGGTTCAGTTGTGGTGGTAGGTAATGTGAAGTATGGTTCAGTTCTAAGGGTGGGACAATGGGATCAGCTGCAGCTTTTACTTCGCCTAAACAAAGACCACCCAGGTTTTTCTACAGCACATTTGGTCTATGTCTGTTCTCTTAATGTGCGGGTATGTCTGAGTTTAGCATTTCTTACAGCTTGACTGACACTCTTCCACATGTTCTTGTAAGCGATATGACTTTCAGATGTAAGGCACAGTTTGGATGCCTGATGTGCAGTGTCTCCGAGATTCACGAGCTGTTTCGTTTCATGAGTTATCGAAGGTTCAGTTTCTGTGTGCAGTCAACTGTTGTTTATTTCGGGCCATTCTAGTGAGTATGATATGAAAATTGTCATGGGCAGAGATTTAAGAGATACAAATTACTCACTTTTGAATATTTCATGGGAGAAGACAGTGATCAATAGTAACTAGTACAAATTACTCAGTTTGGGAATTTTGTTGCAAATGTGAGTGAGTGACTATTGTTCATGTGATAGATACGTGCAAGGTGAAGTAACATCAGATTTGAAGTAGAAAGCATATGCTTAAATTTTACACTGGAGAGAATGCTGTATAATAATTATGTATGACTGCCAACAGCTATAATTATGTACTCAAATGTTGACTCAAGAGGATGGTTTCGAAACATGCCAGTTTACCTGCTTCAGCAGGTTTGTAGAGTACACATATTAAGCACTTCCTATTAAGAATTTTGATCTCTATGTACGTATATTCCAGTTGGGTTTATCTTCATCATTGTTGAAATAGTTACAAGGTAGAGTGTATGTATGCCCCTGCTCCACCCTATAGCCTGGTACATTTGTCGTGTCCTAGAAAGACATACCGTATTTACTCGAATCTGAGCTGCACTTTTTTCCTGGTTTTTGTAATCCAAAAAACCGCTTGCGGCTTAGAATAGAGTGCAAAGTAAGCGGAAGTTCTGAAAAATGTTGGTAGGTACCGCCACAACTAACTTCTGCTGTCAAATATACGTAGCACAACACAGGCGTTCTTTGCAGGCACAAAGATAAATACTGGCGCCAAAACATTTGTGTCAGTAAATAAATTAAAAGAAAAGGTAGAAGAATGTAAACATAATGTCATGTATTCTTTCGTGTTTTTTCTGCTATCTCATTTAAATCCTGTCTGCCTAATAAAGTACGAAACTAGAGTGAGACAACAGCAAATGCGGAAGAATATACATATCATGTCATGTTTATATTTGTATTATTCTTATGCTGAATAGTGATACAGTCAGAAATGAAACACGGCAACTGACAGATTTTTAAATCTAAGGAGACTCTAATTTCTGTGCAGAATGTATTGTACTAAAGAGGCGTCTGCGAAGCTTTTCAAATGGAGAAAAATTTTCTCTAAACTCTCGTTCAGAACATCTTCTATCATATGCAGTCTATTATTTGGTTCTTGTCGATCATTATCAAAGAAAGCAGCAGTGTAAGTAACAACAAAATCAGTCTCTTGCGAAATCAGTCTCTTGCGATTGTTTCGCTACTGAGACAATTCTCTTCTTTTTCTTTTTTAATTTTTTTTTTTTATTGTAAGCGGCAGTAGCGCGCACAAAAGCAAGCCATTCCGCGAACGGCGACAGGTCGTAACAACTCATTATCAGAATGCGACAAACAATGCATGACACAGTACAATAATGCATTTTCAGCGTAGAGTGACGTAAACACCTATAACAAAGATAATGGCACTTATCAGATCAATGAAAAATAAGCAATTTATTCAAACCAGATGAAGCACGTGAAGAAAGGAAGGGTACCCATACAATTAAGGACTGAGCACCTGATGCATAGCAGTGGCTACTTGGTAAAGCTTAACTGTTAAGCTTACGACTCGAACCAATCTACTGTAGCTGTATCTTCATCCATTTGATCTAAATAGTGTCTCATGTTACAATGGACCAACTTTGTTTCGATTTGGAGGTGCGGTCTAAAACTTTTCTCTCTCCTTGAATTTCAAGTCTCAAATTTCAGGTGCGGCTTAGAATTGGGAAATTTCTTTTTCCTTGATTTCGAATCTCATTTTTCAGGTGCGGCTTAGATTCGAGTTCTGCTTAGATTCAAGTAAATATGGTAGGCATCCGAATTTACAGAACTGGTGGAAATGCTTGGTTTAATCCAGGGCTCCAATAGGACTATTATATGGATGTGTTTGTCGTGAAATATGGGATGGAACTCATCGAGAAGAGCTGGCAAAGATAGGACATTTGTGTGTGCGACATGGTGTGTTCGGATGTAGCACTTGCAAGGATACCACTGGTGGATACTTCTGAGTATGGGTAAACACTCACAAGAGGACAAACCATAAGGAATATGGAAGGGTGGGGAATACAAGTCCCAGGGAGCAGATGTGGTTCAGGTTATTTCAGGGAGAGGGAGGTTTTATGATCAAGGCCAGCAGGGTTTGCAGCAATCATGGGGTAATGGATTGGTAATAGGAAAAACAATGTAGCTACACAAAGCTGTGGTTTACAATAACAAATCAACACACAAATGAGTGGAAGCAAGAGTTAAAATGTACTTAGCCACAAAAGAAATGGACTTTAGAGTTCATTTGCATTGCAGACTAATCTTTTTCCATTTTTTGTCTTCCCCATTATCCTGCCATCCTGTCCATATGTTTCGTAAACCTTAAAACTTTCAGAGGTGAAATCCTTGCTTATTGCCAAACCTGATTTCACGTGTTTCGTCTTTGCTCTGAAGATTTGAGGTCTTTTCCTGTGTGTGAAAACTTCACTATTACGGGTCTAGATTTAGTAGATTGCAGCATTTTATGTTCCACTCTGACTCCAGTTAACGTTATTCAGTATTCCCTCTAGACCTAGCTTCTCTCGGGAAAGATTCATCACCAGTTTTAAGTATTCTCTCTGCTGTTTTTCAGAATCCCAAACAATCTGAGATTATTGTGCCTCTGATATTGCTGAAACTCATCAGATTTCTCAATCAGCTTCTGTTTTGAGCAATCCTACCCTATCCTCAGTTTCTTTCAATGATCTGTGGAGTATAGCTATCGCTCAAATTCATCTCTAGAGTTTTCTGCATTTTGTATGTCACTGCTGCAGTAACAGCATCATTGATGGTCTAGACAGCAAGCCCATACGTGTCCTGTGCTTGTGGCACAGCATTTACATCTGCCTTCACAAACGCACTAATGCCTGGCAGAGCAGCTCCTGATGCCATACTCAAAATGAAGTGCTAATGTGACACTAAACACTAGACAAAAGATTCTCAAATATATAGAACAGCCTAGCTGTTTAATAACACCCCCAGATGTCAGGTAAACTTGGCACCTAAGCTACCACACGTCATATACTTACCGCCAACTTGCTTTATCTTCTAATGACATTCAAAAGACTGCTCTTTGATCCAAGCCAATATTTGCAATTCGGTGGTAGCACACCCATGTTCCAAATTCAAATCCTGTACTTAGTTCAAGATGGCTCTGTCTGGGTTGTGAAGCTCCTCATCTCTTTCGAAATAATATAAAAGCAGATGGGGTACACTTCACCCCCAAGACCCATCCCATTCTGTAGCACACAAAAAGACCTTCAAGATTGTTGTAAAACAACTGAGAGTATTAATGTTGAGAAGATTCCTATGCTCACTTTGGTTTTTGATACATAACACATCGTCATTAAGCGTTTTATCTTTCACAGAATAAATTACATGACTGAGGAATTGTTCAGTGGCAAATGACTACATTTCTAACAAATACATGCCCCTTGCCACCTCTTCCTCTTCCCATCACTAGTCACATACAGGCAGTTGCTGTCACAGTACACACATCTACCAGGCAACAGTATGTTTCCTATCTTCCAACAAACACATCCCAAGATCACAAAGCTCTCCTGCTGCATGTATATATATATATATATATATATATATATATATATATATATATATATATATATATATATATATATATATATATATATATATAATGGAAGGAAACATTCCACGTGGGAAAAATTATATTAAAAACAAAGATGAGGTGACTTACCGAACAAAAGCGCTGGCAGGTCGATAGACACACAGTACACACATCTACCAGGCAACAGTATATATATATCCTCCTCCTCCTCCCCCTCCTCCTCCTCCCCTCCCCCCCCTTTTCCTTCACCCACTCCTCCAATTCTTTGATTAGTTTCTTCTGTATTGAGATGAAGCCCTTTTCAGTTATGTCTTCACTACCCACCTATCTGAAAGAACGGTTATTGGAAATTAGCCACTAATGTATATCCTTGGCAAAGAGTTTCATCTTCAGTAAAATGGTTGTCTTTATTGAAATATTATGCAAGTGACTGGCTGTTGTACACAGATATAATCTGATAAGTTGTTTTTTGTTTTCTTCAATGCAGTTTTAATTGAGGTTGTCAGTATAGAGGTTCAATATTGCCTTCATAGGACTGTTACAGTATTGCTTTCATAGCCTCAGGTAAACACAGACTCATCCCTTTTGACTACCATGCTGTGCAAATGATCAGCATCTGGTGGAATTACTGTAAACTTGATGACAAAATCTAACAAAAGAAACATAGTTGCTCTGAAGTAAACAATTATCAACTGCCCTACTCAGTCTTCAATTGAAAAGGAGAAGGAATACCTTAAGGTTCTGGTAAAATAATAAGTCAGTTTGCCAATAATTCTACAGTGACTTATACTGATATAGGGATGTAGTTTCTGAGTGGGGATATCTTCTTAAGTCTATTTCAACGTTTTAACAATAGTTCCACTATATTACATGATTTACTGGGCACTATTCTTCTGAGCACTTTACAATCAGGTGCAAAATGGATATGTATGGATCAGTACATTACACTTATGAGTTGAGAAGTTCATGGAAATAGATGAACTTTGTAACTGAAAATAAATAATAGGTTACAAATGGAAAAAAATTACCCTATTATATTTATAATTTTGATAACTGCATTTATTTCCAGGTCAAGGAGTCAAAAACCACCCCCAATTTTAAAATCGATTCTGCAAGTATTGAACAGAGACGAGCATCTGTCATTGGAGCAAATAATTTTGTTATGGATTACACATTTGACACTGTGCACGAATCATGGTGTGAACTAAAATTTGGGGTATGTCTTGTAGCTTTTTATTCTTATAATAAATGTCTGCATTAAAATTTTTCTTATTTATGTCTGCTTAATAGTAGTGAAAATAATTGAAAGTAATAGAATTTATTAATATTTATAATGCCTTCTTCCCCCTGAGGTTCATTTCACAAGTACAGTTCTCCATTATTTGTTATTCTGATCTCTCTTAAGTGTTTTGAGCCAATTCTCTTTTGTTTCTTTCTTTGAAGCCCTGAAACACTTGATTCTTGAAAGTTTATCTCCGTCTTTCTGTATTGTTTCTTCTCTTAAATTTTTTTTTCCGTATCTTGTTTATATTGGTGGAGAGAAAAATTTTATTTTGGATAGGGAGCCATCGATCGATGTAGAAATAATTTTAGATAAGTCCCATGGATGTGTGTTAAGACAGTTCATGTTCATGTTGTATACTAATGACTTGGCAGAAAATATTAACAGTAAACCTTGATACAATTTCAGAGTGGTTAAAGATTCTCAGTTTTAAATGTCTAGAAATGTAAAACTGTACTCTTTACAAAATACGAAAATGTAGTACCCAGTGACCACGATAATGATGAGCTACAGCCAGAACCAGTTAATTGCTATAGGTAGCTCGATGTAATAATTTGGGGAGTATGAAATGGAATGACTACATAGGGTCCAGATCAAGCAGATGGCATACTTGGGTTCATTGATAGGATACCGGCAAAACTCAATTCACACTACAAGGGATATTGCTGGTAAAACGTGCTTGTGGCCTATACTAGAATATTGCTGAAGCATGCGTGACCCACGCCATATAGATCTAACAGATGATGATGAATGTGTACAAAGGAGGTAAGCACACATGATTACATGTTTGCAGAAATTCTGCAGACCCTAAACTGACAGGCAGTTGAAGATAATGTCATCTGTCTCTCAGGTCACTCCAGCAGGGACTGTGAAGACAATGAGAGATTCATCTACAGTATGCACAGGAGTGTTTAAGCAGTCATTCTTCCCACTCTCAACAAACAAATGGGACAAGAAGAAGCCATGAAACATGGTACCATGGGAAGTACCCCCTACCATGCACATCATAGTGTTTTACATAATATGGCTTTAGATGTAGATATTGTAAAATTCAGAGGCTGTTGTTTAGTATGAAACTACCAAACATATTCTGTGGTTGAAAATAGATAATGTAAAAATACGTTCCATTATTTTGTTTCCTTGGACTTCGTTTGTTTTGTATTTTGAGTTTTGAAAATTTAAAATTGTGCTTACCCTTTTTGTATTCATTGTCTTACCTTTTATACAAATTGACATTAAATGTACGTTTGAACATGGTACAATGACATTTACATTTCTGATGATTAATTGTAATGGTATAATTTGTGGTATTTGTGAAGTTTTGTATTGGTCTGGTCGGTTGTAAGAGTATGATTATCATGAAAGGTGAAGGCCGTTCATCTTAAAACTTTTTCGAATGTATTACGTGATATTTAGCTTTGATAATATTATTAACTTAGCCATGTTAATGGGGGTAAAGCTCCATGTCTGTGGATTGAATTAGGCTCTTTGCTATATTTCTTCAAATAATTGACACTAGTAGTTACCTCTTTAGTGATTTTGTCTCTTGTCTGATAATTTTCAGATTCCATTAAGTATCAAGAGAGTTAATTTATCAAACATTTTGAAAACAGAGGCCCCAAAGGCTGTTGTGTGGGAAGTTCCAAATATCAAACGGGCATTTACATTTGTTGCTCCAGACACACAGAGGCTGATACTAAAGACAGATGGAATGAACATAGAAGTAAGCCACCATACTTTATTAATTTGGATTAATGTTGTCATTATATATGCATTCAGAATAAAAGTTTTATTTTAGCTGTTTATTTAAGATAATTTTGTTTCTGTAAATATGTTTTAACTAGCAAACCCGGTAATGCTTCGCAGTTGCTAAATATGTATGAGCACTAGATATACCGTATTTACTCAAATCTAAGCCGCACTCGAATCTAAGCCGCACCAGAAAAATGAGACTCAAAATCAAGGAAAAAAAAATTTCCCGAATCTAAACCGCACCTGAAATTTGAGACTCGAAAGTCAAGGGGAGAGAAAAGTTTTAGGCCGCGTCTCCAAATCGAAACAAAGTTGGTCCATTGTAATATGAGACACAATTTAGGTCGAATGAATGCCGATACAGCTACAGTAGTTTGGTTCGAGTCGTAACCTTAGCAGTTAAGCTTTAGCAGGTAGCCATTTCTATGCGTCAGGTGCTCCGTCCGTATTTATACGGGTACCCTTCCTTTTTCACGTGCTTTGTCTGGTTTGAATTGATTGCTTATTTTTCTTTGATCTGATAAGCGCCGTTTTCTTTGTTATAGGTGTTTACGTCACTCTAAGCTGAAAATGCATTACTGTACTGTGTCATGCATTGTTTGTCGCATTCAGATAGTGCGTGTTTACGGCCTGTCGCCGCTCACGGCATGGCTTGCTTTTGTGCGCGCTAACGCCGCTTACAATTTAAAAAAAAGAGAGGAATCGTCTCATTAGCGAAACAGTGGCAAGAGATTGCTATTTGTTGTTACTTACACTGCTGCTTTCTTTGATAATGATCAACAAGAACCAAATAATCCATGCAATGTACATTGTCTCTGGATGAATAAACGACTACTACTACTACTACTACTACTACTACTACTGCGCATGATAGAAGATGTTCTGAACGAGAGTTAGCGAAAATTTTTCTCCGTTTGAAAATCTTTGCAGGCGCCTCTTTAGTACATTACATTCTGCACAGGAATTAGAGTCATCTTAGATTTAAAAATCTAGTCAATTGCTGTGCTTCATTTCTGACTGTATCACTATTTGGCATAAGAATAATACGAATATAAACATGACATGATATGTACATTCTTCCGCGTTTGCTGTTGTCTCACTCTAGTTTCGTAGATTATTAGGCAGACAGGATTTAAATGAGATAGCAGCAAACACGAAACAATACATGGCTAAATGTTTATATTCGTATTATTCTTATGGTGAAGAGAATCCTGCATGTGATACACAATTCATAGAAGTTACTATTAGCAACCATCTCTTCTCACAGGTAGGAAAAAATTCAGAAGGTAGAGTTGGCCATATTGACAAACATCCCAAACAGTCTTGCCAATCGGATTTTTGTAATACATTGAAATGCTGCTACATTCGAAGATGAACAATACAGAATTTGTATTTACTTCGTTGGATAATGTATGAAAATGCAGTGGTCGAAACTCGGGGCGGAGAAAAAAAGCTCGCCTTCCACCTTTTTTTGTAATTTATTTACTGACGCAGAGGATTTAGTGCCAGTATTTATCTTTGTGCCTAAAAAGCATGCCTGTGTAGCGCTACACATATTCGACGGCAGAAGTAAGTTGTGGCGGCACGCACCAACGTTTTTCATAACTTCCGCTTTCTTTGCACTCGATTCTAAGCCGCAGGCGGTTTTTTTGGATTACAAAAACCGGAAAAAAAGTGCGGCTTGGATTCGAGTAAATACGGTATGTCATAATCTTGTTCTCCCCTCCCCCTCTCCCGCCATCTCCTTGTCCATCTCCACATTTTCCCTCCTCTTTGGTCCCTCCCTTCTTTCCTTCCCCCTCTTCGTCCTCCTCCTCACCCCTCTCTCGTTCTCCATCTCTTCCTCCTCCTCCTCTGTCTCCTTCTTCCCCCACTCTATGTCCATTTCTTCCACCACCCCATGCCCATCTCCTCTTCCCTATCTCTATCACTTTGAGCCTTGTTATTATGAGAAAAACCTCGATTGTGAAATGAGTGAATAAATCAGTAGGGATCATTGGTATACTGGGTATGAGAGACTTGTTCTGGTGCTGGTTCTGTCAGGATAGTAGCTTCAATTACAGTACTTCTCATAGTTTTAATTCTACAAGTAGGAAGTATTATGAAGTTTCAGATGATTCAGATTCTGTAGTAGTATTGCAAGCATTCATAAGCCGATAAGCCAAAAACACAACATTCCCATTTCCTGTTAAAATCATCTGTGAGGAAAAAAGCAAAACGGCACATAGTTGTGAATAAATTTTTGTTTAAAATGTTGTACTCAGAGAAAGTATATCAATGAAAATAATTAATTTAGGAAATTTTAATATACTTGGCCATCTACTCACCTGGTCGTGGCAAGAGCAAACACGTACAAAAGTTAAGGATGCGTGCAAGTTTTAGGAGCCAGTGGTCTCTTCTTCTGAATGAAGGGTCGAAGTGAAAGGACGGAAATGAAGGAAAAGAACTGGCAAGGTTTAGGAAATGGGGAGGGTTATGGAAAAGTTGCCCAAAACCCTGGGTCAGAGGAGACTTATCAGATTAATGAATTGTTGGGGACTGCACCGGACAACATTTAAAAACCCAAGAGCTAGGTGCAATATGGGATAATAAGCAAGACAGATTACTGACCAAACATTCTGTAAATGGAAAGCTAAGTATATTATACTGACACCAATTTACTGGCATTACAACATGTCCTTGGTTCTCACAACCCTACTGCCAGAAAAAGGAGCCAATGGCTCTGAAAGCTTACACATTTCCTTAACTTTTATATGTATTTGCTCTTGCTGCTCTTGATGAATAGATTTATTATCTATCCAAATATTTTATACCTGGAGAAAGAATATGTGCAGGAGAAGCAATTCGTATAATGTTTTAAATGCTATGCTATAGTAGCTAAAACTGACTGCGAGAAAGAAAACTAAACTGCACATTTTCACAGCACAGCATTTCCTTTCATGTAGTTGTTTTTAACAGAAAATCAGTATAATGTTTCAAAAAAGTGTGTGTAGCCTATGTCCATCCAAGCATTTATTAGTGTGTCGTGTAAAATTTTTAAATAAGTTGGTCACAACTTTTCGAGATTTTTGCTAATTATGTTTCCACTTTATGTAGTATATATATTTATAGACCATATAGATTTAAAAAAATATGTAGCCTATGTCTGTCTGAATGTTTATTAGAGTATCATGTAAAAATTAGAAGTAAATTTGCTAACAACTTTCTGAGATGTTTGGTAACAGTGTTGAACATTGACTTGTCTTTACACTGATGACCTGAAACGTTATGACCACCTACTTAATAGCTTGTTTGTCCATCTTTGGAACAAAATACAGCACTGATTTTGTGTATCAGGGATAACCCCCGATAGCAAACCGAATGGGTTCTATACGATTTATATCAGGTGAATTTGGTTGCCAAAGTATTACTCTGAGTTCACAATGGTGCTCCTCAAACCACTGTAGCACAGTTCTGGCTCCAAGACACAGGCAATTATACTGCTGAAAGATGACATTGCCATCAGGGAAGACATCAAGTGTGAAGGAATGCAGGTGGTTTGTAGCTGTCAGCGTGTCTTCAGTTACTACCACAGGTCCCATGCAAGTGTGTGAGACTGTCTCCCATAACCTAATAGTGCTCCCACCAGCCCAAGTCTGTGACGCACCACATGTTTCGAGCCGCTGTTCACCCCGATGCTTGCATTTGTGGAGACGACCATCGATCTAGCGTAGCAAAAATGTGATTCACTCAAAGAGCTGACATGTTTCCATTCATCATTGGTCAAATCCTGATGGTCCTGTGCCCAGTGCAATCATAACTGATGATGTTGTTGGGTCAACATGTGAACATGTAGGGGCAGTCTGCTGCATATCTTCATGTTCTGCAATGTACAATATACAATGTGCTTTGAAACACTGATGCATGAAACAGTATTGTGGTCTTTTGGCAGAGATGCCACAGATCACCATGTATCCTTCTTTACAGAGCAGACAGGCCACTGAACCCCCTGTTCTGTGAAGAGTCATGGATGTCATACCATTTGGTGCCTAGTGGTAGTTTCACTGTCCTTCTACCTACTTTGTCAAAGTCACTTATCTCAGTGGATTTCACTATGGTGAGCCCCCACCCGTGTCTGCTCCCCTTACATACTTTTGTTACCCCACATGCCAACAACCTATGAGACAGCATCCAACGTTACCCTGTCATGTGCCCACAAACCCATCAGGTGGCATCCAACATTGTGGTGGGCAGTGGTCATAATGTTTTGGCTTATCAGTGTATATAGTAGATAATACAATGTTGTCATCATCAGTAAAAGATTTAGAAGCATCCTTCAGAAAAATTTTACCTTAATAGTAGTAGACACAAACATTGTGTGCTACATTCTTGTGTTAAGAGATTCTGTTATCTGTCCAATCAGAAGAAAATAATGGATGAAAATAATCGAAGATTAATTAGGGAAGTTTTCCAGCTGACTATATCCTTCTTTGGTCTTTCCTAGTTACTATCCACGTCTCACTTCGGTATGTGAGTAGCTGAAATGAAATTTTTAAGGAAAGTAAAAAGGCATACTCCAAGAGGTCAAATGAAGAATTCTGAAATAAGGAAAGTATTAAATACATTGTTCATGAATGATAGGATAGAAAAAGAGAAAGTATATTGAAAAATGGGGACAGAAAGAATAGTAAGTCATGTAACAGACTATATATCTGCAGAAAAGAGAAATATAGGAAGGCCAAGCTAAAGGTGGCTTTTGTGAAGAAGGAGAAGGAGAAGAAGAACCTTTCTAGCACCCGGAGAGAAGCATCAGGAAGAGATGAGGAAGATCAACTGTCAGATGCACACAGACACCAAAATGATGGCAGTTGTTAGACTTGGCTTCTAGATGCATAGTACAGTTAATAAGAAAATGTACCAGATTAGATTAGATTAGATTAGATTAATACTAGTTCCATGGATCATGAATACGATATTTCGTAATGATGTGGAACGAGTCGAATTTTCCAATACATGACATAATTAGGTTAATTTAACAACATACTTAAGTTAATATAACAACTTTATTTTTTTGTATTTTTTGTTTTTCTTTATTTTTTTATTTTTTTAATATTTTTGGTTTTTTTCTTTTTTTTTCTTAATTTATATCTAAAAATTCCTCTATGGAGTAGAAGGAGTTGTCATTCAGAAATTCTTTTAATTTCTTCTTAAATACTTGTTGGTTATCTGTCAGACTTTTGATACTATTTGGTAAGTGACCAAAGACGTTAGTGCCAGTATAATTCACCCCTTTCTGTGCCAAAGTTAGATTTAATCTTGAATAGTGAAGATCGTCCTTTCTCCTAGTATTGTAGTTATGCACACTGCTATTACTTTTGAATTGGGTTTGGTTGTTAATAACGAATTTCATAAGAGAGTATATATACTGAGAAGCTACTGTGAATATCCCTAGATCCTTAAATAAATGTGTGCAGGATGATCTTGGGTGGACTCCAGCTATTATTCTGATTACACGCTTTTGTGCAATAAATACTTTATTCCTCAGTGATGAATTACCCCAAAATATGATGCCATATGAAAGCAATGAGTGAAAATAGGCGTAGTAAGCTAATTTACTAAGATGTTTATCACCAAAATTTGCAATGACCCTTATTGCATAAGTAGCTGAACTCAAACGTTTCAGCAGATCATCAATGTGTTTCTTCCAATTTAATCTCTCATCAATGGACATACCTAAAAATTTGGAATATTCTACCTTAGCTATATGCTTCTGATTAAGGTCTATATTTATTAATGGTGTCATACCATTCACTGTACGGAACTGTATGTACTGTGTCTTATCAAAATTCAGTGAGAGTCCGTTTACAAGGAACCACTTGGTAATTTTCTGAAAGACAGTATTGACAATTTCCTCAGTTAATTCTTGTTTCTCAGGTGTGATTACTATACTTGTATCATCAGCGAAGAGAACTAACTTTGCCTCTTCATGAATATAGAATGGCAAGTCATTAATATATAATAAGAACAACAAAGGACCCAAGACTGACCCTTGTGGAACCCCATTCTTGATAGTTCCCCAGTTTGAGGAATGTGCTGACCTTTGCATGTTACGAGAACTACTTATTTCAACTTTCTGTACTCTTCCAGTTAGGTACGAATTAAACCATTTGTGCACTGTCCCACTCATGCCACAATACTTGAGCTTGTCTAGCAGAATTTCATGATTTACACAATCAAAAGCCTTTGAGAGATCACAAAAAATCCCAATGGGTGGTGTTCGGTTATTCAGATCATTCAAATTTTAACTGGTGAAAGCATATATGGCATTTTCTGTTGAAAAACCTTTCTGGAAACCAAACTGACATTTTGTTAGTACTTCATTTTTACAGATATGTGAAGCTACTCTTGAATACATTACTTTCTCAAAAATTTTGGATAAAGCTGTTAGAAGGGAGATTGGACGGTAATTGTTGACATCAGATCTATCCCCCTTTTTATGCAAAGGTATAACAATAGCATATTTCAGTCTATCAGGGAAAATACCCTGTTCCAGAGAGCTATTACACAGGTGGCTGAGAATCTTACTTATCTGTTGAGAACAAGCTTTTAGTATTTTGCTGGAAATGCCATCAATTCCATGTGAGTTTTTGCTTTTAAGCAAGTTTATTATTTTCCTAATTTCAGAGGGAGAAGTGGGTGAGATTTCAATTGTATCAAATTGCATAGGTATGGCCTCTTCCATTAACAGCCTAGCATCTTCTAATGAACACCTGGATCCTACTATATCCACAACATTTAGAAAATGATTATTAAAAATATTTTCAACTTCTGACTTTTTGTTCGTAAAGTTTTCATTCAATTTGATGGTAATACTGTCTTCCTCTGCTCTTGGTTGACCTGTTTCTCTTTTAATAATATTCCAAATTGTTTTAATTTTATTATCAGAGTTGCTGATTTCAGACATGATACACATACTCCTGGATTTTTTAATAACTTTTCTTAATATAACACAGTAGTTTTTATAATTTTTGATAGTTTCTGGGTCACTACTCTTTGTTGCTGTCAGATACAGTTCCCTTTTCCGGTTACAAGATATTTTTATACCGTTAGTAAGCCATGGTTTGTTACAAGGTTTCTTACGAGTATATTTAACTATTTTCTTGGGGAAGCAGTTTTCAAATGCATTTACAAAAATGTCATGAAATAAATTATATTTTAAATTGGCATCAGGCTCATGGTACACCTCATCCCAGCCTAACTGCTGTAGGCTTTCCCTGAAATTTGCAATTGTTAAATCGTTGACTGAACGTACTACTTTGGAGGACTGTTTAGTATTGCTGAATGGAGCTATGTCATATATTGTAACTAGCTGTGCACAATGATCAGAAAGACCATTCTCAACAGGCTGAGCATTTATCTGGTTAAACTTATCTTGGTCTATAAAGAAGTTATCTATCAGTGAGCTGCTATCCTTTACCACCCGAGTAGGAAAATCAATAACGGGTGTCAAATTGAAAGAACCGAGTAATACTTCAAGGTCATTTTTCCTATTACCCTCTTTCAGAGAATCTACATTGAAGTCCCCACAAATAATAATTTGCTTCCCCCCGTCTGACAGATAGCACAACAAGGAGTCCAAATTTTTCAGAAATAGATGAAAATTTCCTGATGGGGACCTATATACAGTTACAATTATAAATGTGCCTTTATTTAATTTAAGCTCACAGGCACATGCTTCTATATGTTTCTTTACACAAAACTTTTTTGTTTCTATACTTTTTGCACAATGATAACTTTTGACATATATGGCAACTTCTCCTTTCTCCATATTTTCTCTCATTACATGTGCAGAGAGCTTATAACCACTTACATTTACCTTATCCATATCAGTAACAATGTGATGCTCGGACAGACATAGTATATCTATTTCATTCTCAGCTTCTAAATCTTCTAAACAAACCAGAAGCTCATCTACTTTATTCTTTAAGCTCCCAATATTTTGATGAAATATACTTACATTATTTTTAATTATACTTTTATGAGAACCTTTCCTTATTCTAACATTTGCAGTACTCTCCTGTCTGAGTTTCTCATTGTGCTTAGGCCTAGTTCCTATACCAGTGGTCACATGGTGTTCAGAGAGGCAGATTATGTCAACTGGGTTGGGTGACTTTAATTCATCAATGCAATTACCTAGGACTGAGATACAACTTGGTGGAGATAAAATTTCTGGTGATTGGTGAAAATTTATAATTGATAGCTGTGGTTGGTGATCCAATGTGCTAGAATTGTGCTGTTTAATTTCTTTCCTAAACTGAAGATTTGTTTCAATCCTGACCTCTCGTAGAACTTGACATCTTTCTGTCTTACCTATCCTAAAAAAGGTGCTGCTCCAACACCTGTAACCACTGGTATTTTACCATTCATGGCAGTGCCTCCCCCCCTTAAGTTTCCTGCTATTACCCCAGCCAGTTTCCCCTTCCCTTTCCTGTTGAGATGTAGGCCGTGCCTGGTATAGTCCCAGGCGTGCATTTGGTAGAAATAAGGTGAATCATGATTTTATGAGTATTAGCTTTTCTCAGAAAGTGCAGTTGTCTTTGAAATTATTGAATTGATGTAATTTCAGAAATATCTGGAATTATCTGAGAACTGTGTCAAAATTCCTAAAACACATTCTAAGATTAAAAAAACGGGGGAGGGGGGGGGGGGGGCAGTGCATCACAAAGGCATTACCTGAATTGGATGGAAATCAGTAGGTGGGATGTACATTTACAGACAAATAAATGATTACAATTTGAGAAAAATTAGATGATTTGTTCAAGAGAGAAAGCTTCACTAATTGAGTAAGCCAGTAATGCACTGGTGCACTTTGGTCCTTTTGTAAGCAGTTACTCGGCATGCCATCTATTGACAGAGTTGTTGGATGCCCTATTAAGGGATACAGTGCCATATTCTGCCCAAATGGCATGTTACATCATCAACATTCTGACGTGGTTCGAGGACCCTGCCTGTAACATGCCAAATGTTCTCATTTACAAAGAGACATGGCGACATTGCTAGTCAAGATAGGATTTGCAAGCACAAAGAAAAGCGGTAGAAACTCTAGCCGTATGCGGATGGGCATTATCTTGCTGAAATGTTAGCCCAGGATGGCTTACTTGGAAGGACAACAAAATGGAAGCTAGAATATTGTTGCTAAAAGTGCTACAGAAGACAACCAAAGCAGTCCTGATATGAAAAGAAACGACATCCCAGACCGCCACTCCCAGTTGTTGGTCTGTTTGGTGGACGACAGAAAGGTTGGTATCTAACCACTGTCCAGGACATCTGCAGATACATTTTTGACCTGTTGGCCTGTAATCTTCAATGATAAGTCCCACTTGGAACTGAGCAAAGATGACAAGTGAAGATGTGTATGGAGATGCTGTGGACAGTGGTGGGATACAAACTTGACTATCGCCTGCCATACAGCTTGACAACCAGGGATGATGGTCAAGAGCCATTTCATTTCACAATAGGACCTCTTTGGTTGTCATCTATGGCACCCTTACAGCACAGCAATACATTGACAGTATTCTAGGCCCTGTTTTGTTGCCCTTAATGGAGAGATAATGCATGCCTTCGCAAGGTGTGAGTTTCTACTGCTTGTCTCTGTGCCAGAACGTTGGCAGATTTTTCCCCAATTGAGACTTTTTGGAGCATTATGGGAAGAGACTTCCAACCAGCATGAGATTTTGATGATCTAAAACACAAATTGGACAGAATGTGGCAAAATATCCCTCAGCAGGGCATCCATCAACTCTGTCATCAGTGCCTGGCTGGATAATGGCTTGCACAAGGGCCAGAGGTAGACCACGTTATTGATTTGCTCAATTTGTGAAGCTCTTTCTCTGGAATAAAACATCCAATTTATCTGAAATCATAGATGATGGAGTTGCTTCCCATGAGAGGAATGCCTTGCTCAAGAGGGGCCCAGTTCTACTGTAAGGCCTGCAAACCATGTCAGATACAAAAGAGGGCAATGCAGTGTATTTTTCAAAGATGCCCCCTTACCTAATTGCTTACACAATGCCAAAAATTTAATCAAGGAAAAATTAAATACCAGTGGCTGTAATTTGATGGGAGAACTATACTTGGAATTAACAATCTCCTAAAGGCATGTCCTGTATCTGTACCAAGTCATTAGCAAATTCAAAAAATGATAGTGCTACAGTTGTTGAGGCAATAATAGCCTATGTATACGCTGTTACAGGAATCGTCTCCATTACAATCAGAGCTGGTATAAGAATACGCACAAGCAGATCATGAAGACTGTATGGAGGAAATGTACAACTTCCACAAAACATTGTACACAAGCAAACTAGGTGGAAATGTAATGTATTTGGTTTATACTGCTTTAGCCCCTGTGGTGGAATCATAATCTGGGCCCCCCTGCAGGTCCGGAGGTTAGAATAGGCCCAAGGTATTCCTGCCTGTCGTAAGGGGCGACTAAAAGGGGTCTCTCACTTTTTGGCCCTATGAGTTCAGGTCCCATTCTATGGTTTGACCTGCCCATTCCAAATTCTACAGAAGTATGGACCATATGGGGAAGGATGCCTTACATGGTGCATGAGTTATCCATAGTGCCCTTAGTTTTGAACTCCTGAATCTCTTGTCATGGCTTCGCATCTCCACCTGTGATACAGCTATTTGGGAGAGGACACTTTCCGGGGTATGTCATCTTCTTCTGTTGTCTCCTGTCCTCTTTCGCCCCCGTGACAATATTAGATTTCTCTGCACCCAATATCCAGCTCGATAGCCAGTCCTTTGTGATGGGGCCGTCATGTACCCATTTGGTGGTAGCCCCTCTGACAACACAGGGATCACACTGCTGATACCCCACATATGCCAAGTAGTAGATGCCTGTCTTCCTGGGGCATCAGGACACCTGGCAACAGCCATCATGCCAGTTGGCCTTTGCTGTGGCTGGGTGGCGCCCGTGGGGAGAGCCCCTGATCGGAGTGGGTGGCATCAGGGCAGATAATCCGCAATGAAGCGGACCACGTCATCTCGTGGTGGTGAACGTATGGCACCGGCAGTCTCTAAGAAGGGCAAGAGCGAATACCATGCCGACAGGTATGACTCTAAATCATTTCCCTCCCTCACTGCACCATTTGAGGAATGTAGGGCTGCAGAACGGAGAGTGCCATATTTGCTTCGGTTTTTAGTCTGTAGCAGAACTAATGGTGACTCTTTTCTACCTACGAAGCCTCAGTTTTTTGTTGAACACCTTGAAGATAAGTTTGGAGAACAGAACACTGTCCAAGATGTGAAACAGCCCAGTCTTGATTCAGACAGCATCCCCAGCCCAATCCCGAGCGTTACTTACCTGTGACAAGCTGGGTAATATTCCTGTTTCCGTCATTCCCCGTAAATGCCTCAACATGGTCCATGGGATCATTTTCCATCATGATCTCCTCATGCAGTCTAACGTCGAGCTCCGTGCCAATTTGGAATGGTGGGGTGTTCATTTCATCCGGCGCATTCACAGGGGACTCAAAGACAACAGGGTTGCTACCGGTGCCTTCATCTTGGCCTTTGAGTGTGATTCATTTCCGGAAAAGGTTAAGGTGATGGTTTACCGCTGTGACATTAAACCACACATCCCTCCCCGTATGCAGTGTTTTAAGTGCTGGAAGCTCAGGCACGTCTTCCTGCTGCACTTCCAGCGCCACATGTCGAGACTGCAGATGTCCGCTGCACCCAGATACTCCATGCGCGCCACCTCTCTGTGTTTGCTGTGTAGAGCACCACCCCCCTGCTTGCCAGACTGCCCAGTACTCCAAAAGGAGCAGAAAGTAATGGAGTACAAGACCCTGGACCAGTTGGCTTACACAAAGGCTAAACAAAAATTTGAAAGATTACACCCAATTTGGTTGACATCGACATATGCTGCAGCTACGTCACCATCGCCGTCCCAAGTGCCAGTGGTTCCTCATTCTGTGCCACGAGCAGTGGGTCCTCTGGGCCACCGGAATACACCCGCCCCCTTGGTGGTAGGGAGCAAATCTTCCTCCGTTTCTCCAAAAGCACCTACTTCAGGACCAAGGCCCCCCCAAACGCAGGGGACATCGGTCCCCCCCCCCCCCCCCCCCTCACCCCCTACCCCTGCCAGAGAAGCAACAGCTTCCTCCAGCTCCTCCTACCCCTGCCAGAGAAGCAACAGCTTCCTCCAGCTCCTCTCGTGTGGAAGGAGTCCCTTGGGGCCCTCTCTCCCAAGGTCTCCATTAATGCCACGGCGGTCCCTCGCCAGTGGCTCAAGGAGCCAAAAGCTGCTGGATGAACAGCTTCACGGTCTTCCTCTGTACCTGAAGCTGCTTCAGAGGAATCTTCCCAGCAAGCCTCCAAAGATAAGCGAGAGAGCAAGCAAACTAAGAAGTAGTCTGCTAACAAACAGGAGCCTCTGGTGGTCCCAACACCACCACTCTGTATCAGTTCTGCATCTGAGGATGCGGTGGAGATCTTAGCATTCCTTGCAGACTGAGACTTCACTGATGCCTCATCCACCATAGAAATGGCTACAAATACTCAATCGGTGGCAGCAGGTGACCCTAAGGCATAACTTGCCTCCTTACGCACATCATGCCTTCCCAGCATCACGATAATGTCATCCTCCAGTGGAATTGTGGCGGTTTTTTCCACCATCTGGCTGAGCTACAGCAACTCTTGAGCTTTACACCTGCTTTCTGCATTGCCCTTCAGGAACCCTGGCTCCTGGAAATGCGGACCCGTGCCCTCAACAGCTATAGGGGATATTACAAGAACCATAGTGATGATAATAGTGTGTCAGGTGGAGTTTGTGTCGATGTCCTGAACTCAGTATGCAGTGAACCTGTGCCCCTCAAACCCCTCTTGGAGCTGTGCTGTCAGGATAAGGATGACGCGGGAAATAACTGTCTGCAATGTATATCTTCCTCCAGATGGTGCAGTAGTCCTGAGTGCATTGGCTGCACTCATTGATAAACTCCATAAACTTTTCCTACTTTTGGGAAATTTTAACACTCGTAACCCCTTTTGGGGTGGCACCATGCTTACTGGCCAAGGCAGAGATGTCGAAAATGTACTATCACAACTCGATCTCTGCCTCTTAAGTACAGATGCCCCCACAAGTTTCAGTGTGGCACTTGGCACATATTCGGCCATTGATCTCTCAGTTTGCAGTCCTGGCCTTCTCCCATCTATCCACTGGAGAGCACATGATGACCTGTGTGGTAGTGACCACTTCCCCATCTTCCTGTCACTGCCCTGGCTCAGGCCCACGAATGCCTGCCCAGATGGGCTTTAAGCAAGGCAGACTGGGAAGCCTTCACCTCTGCTGTCACTGATGAATCTCCCTCACATGGTAACATCGATGTAGTGGTTGAGCTGGTAACTACAACGATCGTCTCTGCGGCAGAAAATGTGATCCCTCATTCTTTAGGGTGCCCCCAGTGAAAGACAGTCCATTGGTGATTGCCGGAAGTCAGTGAGGCAATTAAGGAGCATCAGCAAGCTCTACAGTGGCACCCTTCCCTGGAGCACCTAATAGCCTTTAAACAGCTTCATGCCCATGTTCGCCAGTTTATCAGACGACGGAAACGGGAGTGTTGGGAGAGATAAGTCTCGATCATTGGGTGCCATACGTCACCTTCCTAAGTCTGGGCAAAGATCAAATGAGTTTTTGGGTACCAGACCCCCAACAGGTGTTCCCGTTGTTAACATTAATGGCGTGTTATATACTGACGCAAACACGATTGTCGAGCACTTTGCTGAGCACTATGCTCTTGTTTCTGCCTCGGAGAATTACACCCCCCCCCCCCCTTGCAGCCTTTCACACTCTCAAACACCACAGTGAACCCTATAACACCCCATTTACAGAGTGTGAGCTCCTCAGTGCCATTGCACATTGCCCCGACACAGCTTCTGGGCCAGATCGGATCCACAGTCAGGTGATTAAACATCTCTCGTCTGACTACAAGTGACATCTTCTCATGATCTTCAACTAGATTTGGTGCGATGGGATCTTTCCATCACACTGGCGGGAGAACACCATCATGCCAGTGCCCAAACCCGGCAAAAATCCACTTGATGTGGATAGCTGTCGGCACATCAGCCTCACCAACGTTCTTTGTAAGCTTCTGGAACGTATGGTTTATCGGCGGTTGGGTTGTATCCTGGAGTCACGTGGCCTA
This sequence comes from Schistocerca americana, assembly GCF_021461395.2. NCBI lineage: Eukaryota > Metazoa > Arthropoda > Insecta > Orthoptera > Acrididae > Schistocerca > Schistocerca americana. Next base: position 954,759,620 of record NC_060119.1, on the reverse strand, counting down.
CTGGCTCCATGCCAGAGTGGTTTCCACCTGGGTCGCTCTACCACTGATAATCTTGTGTCCCTCAAGTTTGCCATTTGAACAGCCTTTTTCAGTTGCCAACACCTTGCTGCAGTCTCCTTTTTACTGACAAAAAGTGTATGACACCTCCTGGTGACATCATATCCTAGCCACATTATATGAGTGGGGTCTCAGAGGCCTGCTCCCAATTTTTATCCAGAATTTCCTGTCGCTTCATATTTCCCATGTCCAAGTTGGTGGCTCCCGTAGTTCCCCCCATAGCCAGGAGAATGGGGTCCTGCAGGGCTCTGTATTGAGTGTATCTCTATTTTTAGTGGCCATTAATGGTCTAACTGCAGCTGTAGGGCTGTCCCTCTCACCCTCTCTGTATACAGATGACTTCTGCATTTCGTACTGCTCCAATAGTACTGGTGTTGCTGAGCAGCAGCTCCAGGGAGCCATCCACAAGGCGCAGTCCTGGGCTCACACCCACGGCTTCCAGTTTTCGGCTGTAAAGTTGTGTTCTATGCACTTCTGTCAGTGTCGTACCATTCATCCGGAACCAGAACTTTACCTTACTGATGATCCCCTCACTGTAGTGGAAACATATCGATTTTTAGGACTGGTTTTCGACACCCAATTGATTTGGCTTCCTCACCTTTGTCAGCTTAAGCCGAAGTGCTGGCAGCATCTCAGTGCCCTCCGCTGCCTGAGCAATACCAACTGGGGTGCAGATCGCTCTACACTGCCTCAGCTCTACAGAGCCCTTGTTCAATCCCGCCTTGAGTATGAGAGTCTGGTTTATGGTTTGGTGGCACCCTCAGCATTGCATTTGATCGACCCAGTGCACCACTGTGGTGGTCAACTAGCGATGGGACCTTTTAGGACAAGTCCGGTACAAGTGTCCTGGTGGAGGATGGAGTCCCTCCATTGCAGGTCTGGCGTGCACAGCTGCTCACCAGTTACATTGTACATGTTCGTAGTTCTCCTGCATATCCGAATCACCGTCTCCTTTTCCCACCCACGGTGGTTCATCTCCCACATTGGCGGCCCAGGTCAGGTCTTACAATTACAGTTCGCATCCGATTCCTTCTATCTGAACTGTTTTATTCTCACCCTTGTGACACTGTTTTAGTTGGAACAAGGGATCAGTGACCTAGCGGTTTGGTTGCTTTGCCCTCGTTTAAACCAACCAACCAACCATAATCTGGGCTTAGGAGGACTTTACTTACTCAGTTACTTGTCCAAACATACCACTACGACTTTCTGTGTAAACTTCAACTGTGTAGGTCTCTTGACATGATATCCTAGAGCTTATTCATTTAATGGTTGTGCAATAGATGGTGCATTCCTTTCACTCTAAAATTGGACAGTCTACCTCACAGAATTTGTTTCATTGCCAAATAACATAAGCAGGAAATAATTCAGTACATCCATTGGCCAGTTTTATCTCCCAGCTCAGTGTGCAGTGGATAAAGAACTCAACTTACCTTCAGAAGCAGGTGGGTTCAAATCCTTGTCTGGCCACCTACTTTTGGTTTTCCACATTTTTCTAAATAAATCCCAGCAAATAAAAAGACCATGGTCAGTTTCATCCCCAACCATCATCACATCTGAGCTTGTACTGGGTTTCCAATATCATCATTGATGACAGGATGTCAAACCTTAAGCATATATACAATAAAATCCCATAGAACATGTCAGATGATGTAAGGTAGTGTGTTACTGCACAGCCTCCTCTTCAGACCTTCGTGGCCGTGCCACAGAAAACTGCTTTGTGAAAAGAATGATACTCATTGAGAGGTCATAAATGCCATAATGCACAGCTGTATGCCACTGATATTACTTGTACTTACTAAATTGAAACTTTAATTTTAAGAAAATTTCTAGCATATTGTGAATAATTTAGGACTAAAGGAGACCGCTCGCCGTATAGCAGAGGCATTAAGTCACTGGCACTCCACTCAGTGAAGGTGAAGTGCGATGTGGATTGGAAGGGGAACGACAGGATAGATGGAGGGGAAACTGTCTGGTGAGGAAGGTGTAGAGATAGTGGGTTAGTGGAGATAAGGAAAGGAGAGTTATGGGAGCAAAGGATGTGTTGCAAGGATGACTCCCATCTGCGTAGCTCAAGACAGCTGGTGATGGAGGGAAGGGTCCAGATGTCACAAGTTGTGAAGCAGCCATTGAATCAGAGCATGTGCTCAGTTGCCGGTTGTGCCATTGGATTGTCAACTTTGTTCTTGGCCACAGTTGGGTAATAGCCATTTATTCTGCTGGACAGTTGGTTGAGGACATAAAAAGCTGTGTAGTGATTACAGCAGAGTTGTTACATGTCGTGACTGCTTTCACAGATGGCCCTACCTTTGATGGGATAGGATAAGCCTATGACATTTCTGGAGTAGAAAGTGCTGGGTGGGTGGTTTGGTCAGGTTTTGCACCTAGGTCTTCTAGAGGAATATGATCCTTTTGGCAAGGAGTTGGGAATAGGAGTTGCATGTAGAGGGACCAGGAGGTGGATTAGGTTGGGTGTGCAACAGAATATCACTTTAAGAGGAGTAGGAAGGATGAATTTGCACCCATGACCCAGAGGTAGCGTCTTTGACTAGTGTCAAAATGTCCTCAGTCCTGGGTTCAAACCTCATCACTGCTTAAATTTTGAATAAAAATTACTAGTAGTGATGACCATTGCATTCTGACTTAAGAAGTCGCCCTTGTTCTGCCAATGGCCTTGTCAAAGGTGGTGGAGGAGTGCCCCTGAAAGGTGGAAGAATCGATAATGATCAACAGCATGAGGATGCAGAAGGCAATGGAAACCACTGCATTAAAGATACATAATGTGTATCCACAGGACATGTGATCTGTAATGAATAAGTGTCATGATGATTTCTCCATTGACAAAAGATTCTGGACTAGTCCCCCATTCAGATCACTGGGAAGGACTACCAAGGGTGGGGGGGGGGGGGGGGTGACTATGAGAAAAAGATTTAGTAACCAAAAAAAGGGTAATGTTCTATGAGTTGGGGTGTGGAATAGCAGAAATTTGAACTTGGTAGGGAAGCTAGGAAATGCTAAGGCTCAGTCTAGATAAAGAGGGGGTCATTGAAGAGAAATGGAAAGAAGACAAGAACTTCTAGTCAGAAGAGTAAGGGGTAATATCAACAGCAACAGAAAATAGTATAATGAGAGTAAGATTCATTATGAATGGATGAATGGGAAGGTAGGGCAGAGAGTGAGTTACAGTGAATAGTTCAGTGATAGGGTTGTTCTCACCAGAATCGGCAGCAAACCAATGCTGACAACAATTGTTCAAATAACATGTTGATGTTGCAAGCAGAGGATGGGTAATTCAGTATGTAAAGGAAGATGGAGAATTGGAATGTGATTTTTGGGAAGGGAGTAGAAGAAAAGGTTAGGAGAGAATATGGGCTTGGTAGTTGGAACAAGAGAGGAGAAAGACTAATTGAGTTCAGCAGTAAATATCAGTTAGTAACAGTGAATACTCTTTTTCAAGACTCACAAGAGGACGAGGAGTACTTGCAAAAGGCTAGGAGGTATGGGAATAATTCATTTACATTACATCATGGTGAAGCAGAGATTCCAAAATCAGATTTTGGATTATAAGGTTTATCCAGGAGCACATTTTAGTAATGATGAAGAGTAGGATGAAGTCAGAAAGAATCAGCGCCAAGAAAGTGTGATACACAAGTACTAACGAATGCAGAGACACATTTAAAGTTCTCTGAGGCTGTAGGTACTGTGATAAGGAATGGCTCTGTAGGCGGTTCAGCTTAAGAGGAATGGGAATATCTGAAAAGGGCAATCACAGTAGCTGGAAAGAAAACCATAGGTACATTGAAGGTAACTGTGAAGAAACCATGGATAACAGAAGAAATACTTCAGTCGATTGACAAAAGAAGAAAGTTTGAAAATGTCTGAAAATGTTCAGGGAAATTCAGGAGTACAGAAATACGTGTCATTTAGGAATGAAAATAAATAGGAAGTACAGGGGGCCAAGGCAAAATGGCTGCATGAAAAATTTGAAGAAATCGAAAGAGAAATGATTGTTGGAAGAATGGACTCAGCAAATAGAAAAGTGAAAATGGCCTTTAGTGAAATGAAAAGGAAGAGCAGTAACATTAAGAGTGCAATGAGAATTCCAGTGTTAAATGCAGAGGAGAGAGTGGATACAGGCAAAGAGTATATTGAAGGCCTCTACGAGGTGGAAAAGTTGTCTGATGAGATTACAGGAGGAGAAATAGAAGTCTACATGATCCAGTGTTAAAATCAGAATTAAAAATAGCTTTGGACAACTTAAGATCAAATAAGGTGGAAGAGATAGATAACATTCCATCAAAATTCCTAAAATCATTGGGGGAAGTGGCAACGAAATGACTATTTATATTGGTGTGTAGACTGAATGAGGCTGGCGATATACCATCAGACTTTCGCAAAAACATCATCCACACAATTTTGAAGACAGCAAGAGCCAGCACGTGTGAGAATTAATGTACAATCAGATTAACAGCTCATGCATCCAAATCGCTGGCAAGAATAATATACAGAAGAATGGAAAATAAAATTTAGCAACCTAAAGGTGATTATCATTTTGTCTTTAGGAAAGATAAAAGACACCAGAGAGGCAGTTCTGACATTGTGATTGATGATGGAAGTGAGACTGTAGAAAAATCAAGACACATTGATAGGATATGTCAACCTCGAAAAAGCATTGACAATGTAAAATGGTGCAAGATGTGCAAAATTCTTAGAAAAATGGGGGAGGGGGGGGGGGGGGGGGGGGAGCTCTAAGGAAAGACCAGTAGTACAGAATATGTGCAAGAACCAAGAGGAACAATGAGACTGGAAGACCAAGAACAAACTGCTCATACGAGGACTATTCAGAAAGTAAGGAACGATAGGTCGTGAAATGGAAACCACATTGAAAATCAAAACTGTTTTATTCGCAACAGTTAAGCTACAACTTCCAGCTACTTATCTCCATAGTCACCGATCTGACTTAGATGTTTGTCATAGCGTTGTACCAACTTTTCAATACCCTCGTTATAGAAGTCAGCCCCCAGCGCTTCCTGCCAATTCTCTACACTGGCCTACAGCTCATTGTCTGTGCCAAAATGTTGTCTTCATAGCCAGCGGTTCATGTGAGCAGAGATGAAACTCAGAGGGAGTCAATTACGGGCTGTATTGTGGGTAATCAAACATTTCCAATTGAAAACGATGCTGGAGCATCTTCATTGCCCCTGCAGAATCCGGCTGAGAATTGTCTTGAAGAAGAAAACGCACAACAGTTACGTAATGTTGGCTGCATAGCTTCAGGCGAAATTTCTCACCAGGCCCTCGTACTTGGCAGGAGATACTATTGTTGTAGGTATCTTATTTGCTCCCTGTGTGCTCAGAACTAAAAAGAACAATATAAGACGATTGACGGGCGTACTAGACACAATGCCCAACACACCTGTGCAAAATTTCATCGGATTTGCACTGTGGTTTCCATTTCGTGCCCGATCATCCCTTACTTTCTGAATAATCTTCATATTAAAAACAGTGTAAGATAGGGATGCAATCCTTTATCCCTCCTGTTCAGTCTACACATCAAAGAATCAATGACGGAAATACAAGAAAGATTCAAGAGTGGGACATTGCTATCCTCAGTGAAAGTGAAGAGTAGTTACAGGATGTGTTGAACATAATGAACAGTCTATTGAGTACAGAATATGGACTGATAGAAAATTGAAGAAAGATGAAAGTAAAGAGAGAACTAGCAGAAATGAGAATAGTGAGAAACTTAACATTGGAACTGGGAATCACGAAGTAGATTAAGTGAAGGAATCCTGCCACCTGGGCAGTAAAATAACCCTATCCAGCAAAATATCCCATGATAGACGGAGCAAGGAGGACACAAAAAGCAGTCTAGTTCTAGTAAGAAAGGCTTTCCTGGTCAAGAGAAATCTGCTAGTATCACACACAGTTCCCAATTTGAGGAAGATGTTTCTGAGAAGGTAAATTTGGAGCACAGCATTGTATGGTAGTGAAACATGCACTTTGGGAAAACCATAATGGAAGAGAATCAAAGCCTTTGAGAAGTGGTGCTTCAGAACGATGTTGAAAATTATGTGGACTGGTAAGGAAATTATTGAGGAGGATCTGCGCAGATTTGGCAAGGAAAGGAACAGATGAAAACACTGGCAAGAAGGGACAGGATGACAGGTCACCTTTTACGACTTCTGGTAATAACTATCACGGTGGTAGAGTGTGCTGTAGAGGGTAATACAGGGTGTATATGACCCAGGACAACCAGGAGATCCGGGAAAAACTCGGGAATATTTTCATCCAGGACAAAACCGGGAAAAACCTGGGAATTTTTTAGAAATCTGGGAATTTTTTAGTGTTTTAGTTTTCTGTTAAATTTTTGTTATTTTGACTGATAAGAACCGATACTCTAACGAAGGATATTACTGTATCCCACTACTGCAGAACAATACTTCAACAATAAAACATAAACGAAAGAAAGAAACGAAAATAACTTAAATTCCAAAGGAAACGTGCCATATACAACAACGACACACAGTGCTCATGCAAGCGTGTGCCAACAGCAAAATGTGTCAAAGGCCTTAGGAAGACTATACAGTGCTTCATAACAACAAATTACCTCCGATGAGTGTGAAGTCACAATTGTTTACATTAGATTCGTTTTAGCAGCTACGAGCAGGCTCATGCGCATGCGCAGTTGAGTCGCGTTTGAGCACTAGATTCTCCTGCATCTGGCTACAGAAATGTGGCTGTTGGCTGTGCAAGCACTCGTAGCAGGCAGCTAGATGCTACCGGGAAAAAGGGGCACCAAATTCATATTCTTGAGGAAAAAAGCTTGTTTCACAAAGCTCTTAACATCCAGTGCACGTTGGTCTATCGATTATTGATATGATTTTGAAACGTATCCCTGTTCGTTCTTGAATATTTTTGAACACATTTTAAGTTGATTTCTGAATGAATCATAAGTTGATTTTTTAATGCGTGCATAGTGTACGTGATGTCTCTGTCAGGAGGATCCTCGTCACATCTAGAAATAAACTTTCCGCAGACAAAAGGGGACGAGGCTATACGAGTTGAGGGAGTAAAGCCGAACGGGTGAATGCCAATTGCTGTCTGATTATGTGGTTGATTGAGTTTGTGAATTATCAGCGATGTTATAATTACTAGTGAAATCCATAGATTCAGACTACGAGGATGGAAATAAACGACTAACAGGAATAACAAGTGAGGAAGATTACGTATTATCTTCTTGACGTATCCAAGGAAATGAAATTTTGACAGAAAATTTTTGGCCACATCGCTACACTAGTAAGGATCAGTTGTACAGTCCCTGGCTAGCAGCCGCTTAAGTTCTATTCTGGAAGTAACGCGCAAAATATGTTGTACGAACATTTAACAACGCCTAACCAGAGAATAATCGCGAGATAACTAAACCTGTGATTCTGGCTGGGTTAGTGAAGTTAATCGGCTAACAAATTTTGACAATGGCAGGAATAGCTACAGAACTGGTGATGACAAGACCTATTTGTTAGAGCGAAGAAGGAGAAGAAATGGGGACATCACACAAATTATGGAAGAATAAGACGATTCCAAATTTATATAAAAATTTCGTAATGCTACTTTATGATCTCATGCTTGAGAAACTGGTGCGTATGAATGAAATGTATAACTACTTCCTAACATAAAGCTTTTTGCTTGTAGTAGGTCAAATAGGCATTTGATATTGGTACTTCGTGAATTATATTTTGTCGTGTTATAAAAATGACCATTTGTGCCAAAACAGTCTCGTTTATTTGATGTGTGTTACAAAATTGCTGCAATATTGTTTTATCTAGCAGACAATGACAAAATAGACTTAATCAGATCGAGAAACCACACCAGATAACATTTCAATTTTTCATGTAGCAAAACGTTTCACGAACTTTGGTGAGATAATAGTCTTTCACAGAAAGGAAAGCATGCCATGTAAAGCTGTAGCAAGAGTAGAGAGAGAAAAAAAAAATGCTTGGAGCTCAGGATTGTAGAAATGTGTACTTTCTTGCTTGTATCTTGTCTTTATTGGTTTTATGTATCCTATATTTAATTTTATGTCACACAAAACAGCAAGTTATTAGCTAACAGGCAATAAAGAGTGCAAATTTTCTGAAGAGTTCTTGTTCTCCCGATTAGAGATAATCCCATTCGCTATTAATTGCGAGATTTTTTTACAAGAGGGGCAGGCTGTCAAACCAGCTGACTGGGAGCAGGAGAAGCACCACAGGAAATTTCAATTTCCACTGTCCTGAATATAGTTTGATGACATCCATTACAAAGTATATACGTTTCAATTCCACAGAGAAATACAGTGATGTGCGATAGAAGAATGCTGTCTGAAGAGGCGTGGTACTGCACTTTGGCACACTTACGACCAAATAACATGTCTTACATTTCCTGGAACACATTTGTTTTATGTTTCAGACTTTCCAAAAGACGTGCGCTACAAGATGAACATATTTTTGAAAATTCGATTTTTTTTTAGTATTGATTCGGTCAGCAAATATCGTAGGTCCGGGACTGATGTGCAGAGCAGTCTGAGTTATAGTGACTCTTGTTTACATTTAGTGATTTTGCTGTTTCCCCTTCGTTACTCTCATGTCTAATGAAAACAAAACGGATATCTGTGGCCAGGCACTTTCAAGTGAATTAAAATAAATTCACATAATTCCGGAAGGCTAAAATATGTTATTAGTTTCAGATTTTATTTTATTTCCACCTTTCTGACAGTCAAGCATTAATCGCCTTGCAGAACAATGAAGCTATTTTTGTCTGTTTGCTAAAGAAATTTGACTTTTATTAACCTTTTCGGCAGAGGCAGTCAATGTATTTGAAACGAAATGCTTAATTCCACAGTACTGGTTAGTTTCAATTGTTCGCTGCATTTCATGTGCACGTTTTCATCTTTCAAGTACGTATGGCATTATGCCATAATAAAGAACCAAACATGAAATAAATACGGCACTGGTGCTCCAAGAAAATTTGCGTCCCAGAAACCACACTGAAAAGCTTAATATCAGGTTGAAATCTACTTCACTGAGAATCTGGATATACGAATGTGCACTTTAAGTATGCGTTTTAAATGTGCACATTTTAGTATGGTTCACGAAATTCCGAAGCTCTTGGAGTATCCTCTGTTGTCTTGATTCTTTTATTACATAATGTGTGATCTTTCAATGTTTTGCACGCACATACGTATGGGCTTCCTGCGTCATGGTAGCCGCGCAAACGCGGTGTTGCCTGTTATCTGCACTCTCTGGCAACTGCTGAAATGAAGATATTTTTAACAGGTCGCGGGAAAATATTGCGAATGGTGATTTGAAAAGCATTTCTTTCAAAGTAAATATCCTTTTACGTAAGTTGAACTGTGTGCGAGAATGTACTATGAATTCCTTAAATTACAGATCGTTTGACTCTCATTTAAAAATCAACTCTTTGATGACAAGCCATTTAGAATTTTGAACCCTGAATATCAGACATTTATGTCATTGTTAAAAATTTTACTGGCACATTTGTGTGATATATCTTAAAGTGTAACACGCGCAAAAAAGGTCAACATTATATGCGAAAGCTTAGCTTCTCTTGTAACTTATTAACCATAGAGACCAATATTATATGTGAACGCTTAGCTTATCTTGTAGCAACACTATGTATATTAATTTAAACTATTAACTCCCCTGTTTGTGTGTTCGTGCTACTTAACAGTGACGTTGCTGTTGGCTGACTACATCACGTGTCCTATGCTCTGAATATCCGCTGTCATCGGCTGGCGAGATCACGTGACATGAGCTATGACTGGCTTACAAAAGCATATCGCAATCTCAATTTCAATGATTTGGAAAGTAACATGTGGTGTTTGGTGTAATTCCAATGTATACTTTCGTAATATGAAAATACGCAGCGTACATATTGCTGCACATCAAAGATATTTCCAAAACGTGTCTTTTTCTGTGAGTTTCGTTTTCTATTGTGCCAGGAAATTCAACAACCGTGTATAAACCCATAACCATTCAAAGGATTGATATGTTTTGCGGGGAAAGTATACTGTCACTTAACACGGAAAAAGTGTGTTTTCACCTGGGAGAAAGTGTATTTTTAACCTGGAAATCTGGGAAAAATTTGGGGAATTTTTTTTCCTTGTCCACGTATACATCCTGTAATAACTGTAAGAGGAAGACAGAAATTGGAATACATCCAGAAAATAATTGATGGTGTTGGTTGTAATTGCTACACCGGGATGAAAAGGTTTGCACAGGAGAATAACTCGTGGCAGGCTGCATCAAACCAGTCAGAAGACTGATAAGATTTCTGGATGTGGTGACAGGTAATCAAAGCCCTGGTGAAGGATGTGGTTCAGTTGTTCCATTACAGGATGATACTGGGTGACAAGGGGGCACACCTTTCTAGCTGATTGTCGGGATTGTTGGGCACATTAGGGATGTGAGAGGATATGGCTTGGGAAATCAGTTTGTGGACTAGATTTGGGTTACTCAAGAGATGTTCAGCATACTGGGAAAGGAAATTCTCATTACTTCAGATATGCCACTCACAAGTGGCCAGGCTGTATGAGAATGATTTTTTTACTGATTTCACATACCAGCTCTGCTACGGTCACTGTACAGCTTTTTATGTTGGCATGACAACCAACCAGCTGTCCACCAGAATGAATGGCCACCTCCCAGCTGTAGCCAAGAACGAAGTTGACCACCCAGTGCCACAACATGCAGCTGAGCAAACACGCTGGAGTTCAGTGGCTGCTTCACAACCCAGGCCATCTGGCTCTTCCAGCAACAGCTTTTCTGATTTACGCAGATGGGAATTATCCTTGCAACACATTATTTGCTTCACCAACTCTTCTGACCTCAATCTCTGCTAATCCACTCTTCTTACACCTGCATCCAGCAGTTTCCCTCTCTTCTGTCCTATCATCTCATCTCAGTCCACCTCCCTCTCACTTTCATCGTGTGCCACATCTCACTGGCTCCCAAACCCATACATCAAATGCCTAGCCCATGCAAGTACCATCCCTCCCTCCTGGATTCTAGCCAGCTAACCTGGAGCTTCCTTCCAAGCCACTAGCTACCTGTTCCGAACCCCTCTTCCTGCCTCCTACCTCTGTCTCCCCCTCTACCAACCCTGTTGGACTCAATCCCCACCCCCTCCACCCCGCCCCTCCACCCCTCCCCTCCGCCCTCCCCTCCACCTCTCCCCTCTGCCCCTCCACCCCTCCCCTCCACCCCACCCCACCCACCCCACAATAGTCCAACTGTCCACAACGTAGGATCATAGGTGTTTGCGTTTTGTACATCCTAGCTCAACGAAGAACTTACTCTGAAAGCTAGCAAGTTTCTTTCTTTCTTTCTCAGATAAATTTCAGTCATCAGTTGCAAATGAATTTTATTATCTTCACCAGTCTCGACAGATTACTTTCTAATCTTCAGAAGCCAACAATATCAGGTATATTATAAATCTTTAGGCCTTAGCGATATGTTTATGTGAAGAATAAAAAGTATATTACAGGAACTTACTTAGTTTAGCAGACATTCAATACTTTCTTCATAGAAGAATTATGCCATGGTATGTTCAGAAACTTTCATGTTGTGTATGATTATTTTAAGCAGCATTTGACAATTTACAATAACTGAGTCAGATTTATGTATCTGTTGAGCTGCCAGCAAGGAACATATATAAAAGCATATATAAAAAATATAACCAAGGCATGCAGAGACATTATATATGATACATTTGAAAAATCATGACCAACAATTCCAATATATGAAAGGTATGGGCTAATTTTCACATTTTATAAGAGATGATATGTTATCAAAATAGTGTCCATTTTGTAATGCAAGTTGATAATTCAACAAATCTTTTGAGTTTAGATGAGAATGTTTGTGTATTTCAAAGTCTTCTTAAAAGCTTCATTTTATACCCCCGTCAATTGTATGTAAAATTTTCTTGTTAAGCGAGGATGGCGGAGGAGGTGTGTGTTTCTCTATTTTAAGATGTTATGCAAAACTTGACTTAAACGATTCTTGCCATCTTTGTTGAGCAAGTGCTTGTGTAGATGACAAATTAATTTTTTGAAACTGGTAAAGGTAATAAAATTTATTTGCAACTAATGACTAAAATTTATTTTGAAAAAATAATTCTACAGTTGTTGAAAATTACAGCCATGAATGAAATAGGTTTAATTCTGTTCTGTGCCTGTTGATAACTCGGTGCCTCTGTTGTTCATTGACTGATCTTCTTTAATCTTCTTTTATTTACAAAGTTCACCTTCTTTCAAAAAGTTCTTTTTGAAAAATAAGTTATTTGATAGAAATTGTGTTCAGGTTTTATTAATGCCTAGTTATCTATCACTTGTTGTGACTTAATTTCATAAGTTTGACCTGCAGCCTTTTGAATGATTAGCTTTTTTGGTTATTTACTCCCCTCCCCCCGCCCTCCCCGCCCTCTTCCTCACCTGGATTTTTGGGAAATAATTTAGCTTGATGTCTTACGTTCGATCTTCCTTATCACAGTAGCAGAAACTTGTAGAATTTTTAACATTTTGGTAAGGTACAATCATGCTGTGGACATCATTAATGGTTTTTCTTTTTTATCTTTGTGATCTAAATGTACTACAAACTGCTTGAGATAAAATACTTTCATGAAAACTAGTCACTTCGATTTATCAGTTGGTAGTTTTAACAGATCTTACCAGACTGAAATGCTGAACTATAATGATCTATAAAAAAAATCCTTTTCAAACAAAGTGATCCATCTGTAACATACTGTAGTGGACCAAAGATAGCTGCGGAGGAACGAGAGTGAAACGAGCAGTTCTTGCTTGTCAGGATGGGTTCAAATGTTCCTATGGGCACGCTAACATCTGTAGAGGGTTTGAGTGTCAGTTGTGGTATGTGGGTAAGTGACAGACAGACCAGCAGTGGACATACACACACAGTCCTCTATTGAATCATTCAGCGTCATTCTTCCATGAACTTGAACAAGTCTTTAATTAAAGTAAAGTAAAGTCATATTGCATGAATGACTGGGAGATCCTGAAGGGCTGGTTCAGCCGCCTAATTGGAAAGGCTTTCCCTATTCTTAACACCCGCAGACTTCTTTCTTCATGGAGTATGAGGTCTGTGTGCAAATGTATATCTCTTAAGCATAGGTGACTAGTGTGTGTGTGTGTGTGTGTGTGTGTGTGTGTGTGTGTGTGTACCTTTTAGCCTGCTAAGTGTAGTGTCATGTTCATGTTGGAGATGATGAGAGAAGGGGGAGGTTGAAAGCCAGCGCCCGCACATACTCTCTCCTCTCGAAGAGCACTATGGGGGCCGCTTAGCTTATTGTCCCCATCTGATGGACAGATTACCATAACAGTGTCACATGGCTTCACTTCAAGAGACACTAAGGAGAGCTTTGGTATTTAAATCAGGACATTGGCGCAAAGTCTGGCAATCGGAAACTTTATGCCACCACCTCTCCTCCTGGCAACCAAATACTGGCAGTAAAGATTTCTTCCATCACCAGGATTCGAACCGGCTTACCTCCAGGTCGAGTGCCACCGCATGGGCATACATTAGCGACCTCGGCCTCAGTGGTGGTTAGTAGTCTTTAATTATTCCGTCCAGTTAATATAGTCATTCAAGTGCATTTGGACCGATGTTGAAGAGCAGCATCTGGTACGGTGTTGGCTCCCCAGGTTCGCAGGCAGCCAGAGGTCCCTCATCTGTGACCCAATGGTGGCAGAGTTTCCAGCAAAGACAAGGATTGTGTTTGTGGCTCAAGTGTTGGGACCAGGTCAGTGGCTGGAGTGTAGTGCAATTAGTAGCATGTATCAACGTCACAGAAGTCAGTCAAGCTGGAGTGGCTTCTCAAAGGCTGGTCCCAGGGCATTGACTTTCGGAACAGTGTCGTCGAAGTCTTATTGCTGCTGAGGGCTACTAAACATGAATGGGCCATGGCCGGCTGCAGCCATTGTCCATGGCTTGTGGCCTGATTTCAATGCTTGTGGTCTGATAATACAGGCATGCAGTTCGGTGACAGCACCTGCTGTCTGGCTGTGGCCTCATTATGGTTTTGGGGTCTGGCTTCTGCTTGATGGTCTGCTGTAGTTTGGTCCTATTGTAATACCCTATTTGCCTGCTTTCTCTTCCAGGTGACTCAGCACAAATTGATTCATAGTTAATCTGCGCATGACTTCACTTGTAATTGATTAAATGCTCATCATCTCTGTGTTTGAACACTAGAAAGATGTCTCCTGGTCTCAAAATAAAGCCTCTCTCTATACTTCATAATATTAAGTTGACTCTCTAGTAGTGTGTATTCGAATTCTTCACTGTAGTTAGCCGTGGCATCTTTTAGTATGCAATAATTTTTTATCAAAGTCCCATTTTCTTTTCTCTAAATAAATCCAATTATGGAAAGTCCATGATGGAATACTGACACTGTTACGAAAGGGGTAGGTAGATTGCTAATAAGCATGTGGTGGAGACACTGTGTCGCAGAGAGGGCACAACAAAAAGACAGCTAGACATTTGAACTTCTGGCCAGAAAGCCTTCTTCTAAAGCAGAACACTCTCTCCCTCCCCCCTCTACCTCTTGGCCCCTCGCCCCTCTACCTCCCCCTCTCTCCCTCCCCCCTCTCTCCCTCCCCCCTCTCTCCCTCCTTCCCCCCTCTCTCCCTCCTTCCCCCCTCTCTCCCTCCTTCCCCCCTCTCTCCCTCCCCCCTCTCCCCCTCCTTCCCCCTCCCTCTCTCCCCCCTCTCTCCCTCCTTCCCCCTCCCTCTCTCCCCCCTCTCTCCCTCCTTCCCCCTCCCTCTCTCCCCCTTCTCTCTCTCTCTCTCTCTCTCTCTCTCTCTCTCTCTCTCTCTCTCTCTGACACACACACACACACACATACATACATACATACATACATATTCACTCTTGACCACTGTCTTTGGCTGGAGACAGCGGTCGCACACACGTGTGTGTGTGTGTGTGTGTGTGTGTGTGTGTGTGTGTGTGTGTGTGTTCTACTTTAATAGAAGCCCTTTTGGCCAAAAGCTCAAATGTATATCAGTCATTTTGTTGTTCCCCTCTGCAACTCAAGGTCTGCTCTACATGCTGAGTAGCAGTCTTATAAGAAGCCAACTTTAGAGACAATTTGGCTTCAAGTCCGAGATGCTGGATTGTACTTTCTCTTCTAAACTACTGTTAAATTTCTACTTCTGGGCTGGGGCCAGAGCTTATGTAAGGTCGTAATATGACATCTTTATAAATTTACAAAATTAACTGTGAATGGTTTATTTTTTGTTTTTACATAGTATTCTTGAATCGTGCTTCTCTGTAGTCTTTACTTCTTGGTTTGTAGCTCTACTAACATTTCCTTGAGTACCTGTAACGTATCTGAAAATTCATCCTTCAATTTTGCGATCTCGTGCATACTATTAGCAATATTTCACTTCATATCATTTATCATCTGTTGACTCCAACCCATTTCATCATCACCGTTTATACATGCATCGTCATATTGATATCATTTCAAGTTTTACCTAAAAGTCCTCCAGCACTTTTGATCCAATGGCTACCTTTTCCTTCGTCTCATGAAGCCTCTCAGATAGCTCTTGCACATTCTTATAACCTTAGTCTACTCTAATCTCTAACTCTGGGGTAGGCAACACGTCGATTGCGATCGACTGGTAGATTGCAAGTTTTTGTTTGGTAGATCACTTGAGCAGTAAGAGTGCAGAAAAAGAAAATGTTGAATAAAAATGACAGTTATTTCTTGTAGAGCTGAAAATGTGTGCTCATTCGACACAGGTGTGTTCCATTTGTTAACAAGTGCGCAGAACTGGTACTAGTGTCCATCGTGAACAGTTAAAACCATGTTGATCATACCTAATCATGTTTCTTAGATTAGTGCAATTGACTGCCACTCATTAATATGTTATTTCATTTATCTTTGCACATTATTGGTTCAGTACATGTCAGGAAATGCCGATGAGATTCATGCGGTTTCAGTGCACATTATTGTTTTGTAATAGCAGAAATAGCACATGCTTTCATTTGTTGTGTCAAGCTACTATGGCATTTGCAAAAAAGAGAAATGTGAGATCTATTTGAACACTGTGCACACAAGTGTGAATACTGAGTTTCCTTTATAGTGTGAACTGAGAAAAGAAAAAAAATCATGAAACTTAATCAGTTAAGTTTTCAGCAATATCTGATCATGAAACGAGTTGCTGCTTCTTATCACGTTTTGAATGTATTGACGATTAGGAGGAAACCCTTTGAGGATAGTAAATTCATTAAAGAAGCATTTTCAGAAGCTGCTAGTGAGTTGCTTCAGAATATCAAAAAGAAGTCTGAAATAGGGGCTGCCATCATATCCCTTCATTTGTCATCAACAGTGATCATGAGAAGAGTTCAAACAATGTCTGATGTTTTTTCTCACTTGTAAAGACTTGGATGATGCAACAGGTACTGCTTAGTTGCCTGTTTCTGTGAGGATGATTTTTAATACCTTTACTGTTATCCAGAAGCTTGCAGTCATTACCACAGATTGGGCTGCAGTCTTAAGACTTTCTGAAAATTGTTGTCTTGCTCACTGCCAAAGAGGGGAAAGTTTTCCACAGTTTTGAACATACCACTGTATTTTACACCAGCAGTCTCTTTGTGGAAAGTTTTTAAATTCAAATGAAACTATTAAAACTGTTGTGAAGGTAGTCAACAAAATTAGGTCTCTCTCTGAGAAAACTTTTCCAAGATGTGGCAGAGGAACTCAAACTGCAGTATGAAAATCTGTTACTTGCACCCAAAATCAGTTAGCTCAGCAAGGCAAAAGCACTTCGTTTCTACCATCTTTTACTGGCCGTCAAACTGTTTGTGCAAGAATCGGAAGAGAATAGTCTGTTAGCTTCCACAGAAGGTCCTCTCTAGCTTAATAATTTTGCTTTCTTAGTTAACCTAACAGGAAAACTTCATGAGCTAAATCGAAAATTTCAAGATAACGATAAAGTTGAAGATTAGACATGGCTCAGCCACATCCTCAGGGTTGAGATTCTGGTAAAGTAAGGCTATGAGGACGGATCATAAGTCTTGCTTACATAGCTTCATCTGTGTCTGGTGATTCTTTATTCTTTTCACTCTTTTTTTTTTTTTAAACAGAATATGGAAGTACTGCTTCTGAAGACTCAAATGAGCAAATACACAGGGTGGTAATAATTAAATTTTTCTGCTGCTTCAGAGGACCTAAGTGGAAAACGAATGATCGTAGGACAATGAAACTTTGAGCACACATTTGTAAGGACATGCGGAACAGAAATAATGAATAAACCATTGAAAAAAATACATTTTAGTTCCCATGTAAAGGGTAATGTTTGTAATTGTGTACCATGCTTGTGTGCTGGGTTATAAACATTGCTCAATGTGACGACTATATGTGACGACTATCTGCACCCACAGTAGCCTGGAACCGCACTTAAGATTCCATTGCACAATTGTTTGCAGCATTTTTCAAATGGTGGACCATGGAATGTTCGGTTGTTGTGATAAAAATTGTGCACTGCTTGAAGATTGCACATTGCATGCAGCATTCTCAGCCACAGCACTGTTAACTACTCCAACAATTTGTGGCACAGATGGCTGCTGACCTCTCCCAGGTGCATTTCCCAAATCACCAGTTAATTCAAACTTCCGAATCATGTTCTTCAAGCCTGGTGCGGGAAGGGAATCTCTCCATGTTTCTTTAATGCCTTGATAGCTGCGAAGAGCAGCAACACTGTTGCTCATCATGCAGCGCACATTCTAAACACCATTCCTATCAAGTTGGGTACACATACGGTAAATTGTTTTCTCTCTACACTTTCTATAGTAGCAGAAGTTTAATTATAACCATCCTGTACTATCATGAAACAGTTGTCAAAATACAAAGCTGTTTGTAGGAAATGTTTACAGGAGAATCTCGGATCAGTGGCAGATATTACCTCTGTAAATCCAGTTTCCTCAAAAAGAAGAAAAACTTTGCAGAACTTATTAATGACTGAAAATAAGCACCATAAACTAGGTTTTCCCCCCACTTTTAAATCACATATAGCTATAACCATGGGTGCTACAAATATGGCATTATCTAGCTAATTGAAGTAATTGTGTATTTTTTGAATCAAAATTCTTGTTTTTTTTTTTTTTTTTTCTTTATGTAAAAATATGTTGTATTACATATTTTGTTGTTGTTACAGGGAATAGCAAAATACGACAACATTTTGGATTTAAATCATCTGTATTCAAATGACATTTATCAAGTTTCACAGAAATATGGCATAGAAGCAGCCAGGATTATCATAGTAAAGGTGAGCTTGCACATCCTCAAAAAAGATAAAAAAGTTTAGAATTTACAAAAAAATTAAGAAACTTGTGGCATTTAATTGAGTTAGATTGAGAGTAGCTGTAGCAACATTCCAAAGGTGACACAACTGAATCACTAAATTTTTAACAATGTTTCCAGTTAAGTGGAGATTTTGGTTGGGGTAATATATTTTATAATAAGGGACCATTTATCTACAGATTTTGTGGTGCAGAATTGTACATATGAAGTACTGAGAGATTTTTCTGTTGACTTGTATTTAGTCCAGAATTATATCTTATGGAAGACATTCCTGTGTATTTGTATTCGTATAAACAACCAAACTAAAATAAATGAAGTGAGAGCAGTTGGCAACGTAAGTGCAAGAGTAGGTTGTTCCAATGCAGCCTCACAATCTGTAGTTGTTGGCAGAAGTCAGAAGTCGTCGGAGCTATTGCCAACATAGACTGACTACTTCTGTGCATCATTTCTACCATAGCAAACACTCTGTATTACATGCAAAGTCTGCTGACACTGATGAACAGCACTGTCTCCTGCGAATTTCCTCACACCGTGGCTGCAAATATCCTACTCCCACAACTTTCAGTGGCAAAAATTGCAGACGCCGAAAAGTACTGATACAGCCAAATTTGAAAATGTTAAATAGGCGCAAGACCGCTACGGTCACAGGTTCAAATCCTGCCTCGGGCATGGATGTTTGTGATGTCCTTAGGTTAGTTAGGTTTAACTAGTTCTAAGTTCTAGGGGACTAATGACCTCAGCAGTTGAGTCCCATAGTGCTCAGAGCCATTTTTTTTGTTAAATAGGGAGAGAGAACATATAAACAGGTCATTTTAACATGTGTTTAATGCATTTTGAACTGGAACTTCCAAAAATAGACATATTGGGTTGCCTCATAAGTTCACTCCCCTTGCATTACAATGAAATTGCAAAAAACACATGAGAACACACCTCCCCACAGCACAGCTACGTGGGAACACACCTCCCCACAGCACAGCTAAGACAGATTGGTTGCTGGCCTGTCTGCTTACACACTTCACACACATACCGTGTACAATATAACTAAGAAGACGGATCAATTTTGTAAAAAAACTATTTATTTCTTTCACTATACATCATTACTGTCGGCAGTGTATTGCCATTTCTCGGGAAATTTTATAAATGCTATTCTTCCAAAATGTGAGTGTTTTTGGATTGATGACCTCTTTGAGGATCAATCTGCACTCCTCCAAAGAGGTAAGGCATTTGCCTTTCAGGACATTCTGCAGGAAACGGAATAGATGAAAGTTAGAAGGAGCAATGTCTAGTGAATACAGTGGTTGTGGTAAGGCATCCGACTCAAAAGAATGGAACTTTTGACGGGTTACCGCAGAGGTATGTGGTCTGGCATTGTCATGATGAGAGACTAAAGATGAGATCATGTCCCAAATTTGGTCATTCCTCATTAGTGGCTGCCTTGAGACAAGCCAGCTGCAAACAGTATTTATTGGAAGTGATAGTTTCATTTGGAAGAAGTTATACAGGATGCCTTTGTAATCACATCCGATGCATAGCAGAACCTGTCTGGGATGCAGCCTTGGCCTAGGAAGTGATAGTGGTGGCTGCCCTGTCTTGTTGCACAATTTACTCTTCTGGGCTGGTACATGATCCACTTCTCTCATCTCCAGTTACTAGCCATTCCAGAAAAGAAGCATTTGATAGTGTCTCAGTAATTAATCACAGATGGACTAATGCTGAATTGAATTCGCTTAACTCAGTTCATGAGGAACCCATACATCGCAAATATTTGCGTAACCCAGCTTCTTCAAGTTTCTGGCTACAGTAGCACAAGTGACATTGAGCTCCAGCACCAGCACCCGTGTTGTTATTTGTGAATTGTTAGCAATTATGTCACTAAGCCATTCAATGTCTGTAACTGTTGGCTGTTCAGATTGAGGTTTGTCTGTTAGGGGGAAATTCCCAGATCAGAATTGAGTAAACTTCTTTTGACATGATCAAGCCGTTACTGGATTGGCCCTGTAGACAGAAAAAACCTTCTGCCGGCATTGTGAGGCAGTTTTCCCTTAATGATAGTAAAACAGCATAAATTGTTGTTAATTGTTCCTTCTTGATCTCTATATCTTGTAAACACACATTCACACTGTTACATCCAACATAAAGCATGTATGTGCGCATGCGCCCCCCCCCCCCCCCCCCCCCCCCCCCGCGCACACACACACACACACACACACACATTAACATATCCAGTTATATTCAAATGACAAAATGAACAAATGATGGACAATAAAGTCTCTGAAATTTAGTTCAGGCTGAGACTTTGCGGTGTAGTAATATACATATGTCCACTCATAGAAGTCATAAAGCACAAGGGCTCTAAAGTTTTAATTGTAGCTCATAAACACCTCATATGCAGGTCATAAATAACAAGGCAGCAGGTAAGTGAAGTAGCTCAGGCAGTAGTGTGTTAGCCTTTCATGCAGCCTATCTGGGTTCGATCTTACCTACCTGCTGGTATGGTTTAATTTTGTTTTATTTATTGTTTTAAACATTATAACAACTCTTAAATAAAGTTAATAACGTAAAGTATTATCAGTTAAATCATAAATAATTTTATTATGTTTATAAGGTGGCTGCTTAAAATGTGAATTACACTCATCAATATTTTATTTTTTAAAAAGTTGAATAATTTCAAATGCATTTTTAATGGAGGTAAATTAATTACTACTGCCACAAAATTCTGGGTGGAGTTTCAATTATACAAAACTTTTTTTGCAATATTGTGTTCATTTGTGAATTTTGTATTTTATGTGCAAGCACCAGAATGATGATTGTCAGAAAAACACAGAAAACAAAAATTATTTTGGCATCTTAAACGATTTATGAAGGGTGATTGTTTGCAGGAACAACATTTTTTAAAAGATCTGTTGATAAGCATACTTTGTTGACATTCCTGACAACTTCTCTTTCGTCAGAAAGCCTGAAAGCATACCAGCACATCGAATCATTTCCTTAAAACTTGGCAATGATAGACTACTGATCTTATTTTTATACAGTGTTCATGAGTATTTATTTCTCTATTATTTTTAACAAGCGGAGTTTTGTATATGCTTAATCAGATTTTTTACTTGTCTATAAAAATGAACGTCACACAGTTGAAGTAGTGGAGTTCATTTCAGAGGAATCAATTTAATTGTATATGTTGGTTATTTCTCATCATCCGGAAAGATTTCATCATATAATTCAGGGTTTGCTTGTCCACCCAAGAATCGATAATTAACAGAAGCCATTCTTTCTTAATTAATTGCCAAAAACACAAAAAACAATGTTGAGAAAGTCAGTATACAGTTCTTTCGTTTGCTTCCCAGATCTGGAAGACGTTATTACAACGTTTTTAAAATTTTGTTCGTATTCTTTTGCTCTTTTTTTAACTCGGGGACCAAAGTTACCAGTTCCCTCTTGTAAACACACAAACACTTGAAGTAGGATGTTTCCAGACAGAGTGAGAACGTATTGATCAGTATATGTATGCGTCACTTTATTCATGTCATGTTTTGGCGAAAATGGTTTTGTGTCCTTTGACTCTGACTGACACTGACATCCTGGAAATAAAAAACAATCTAAATTGAAGTATTTTGTCAGAGAATCATAGTAATAGAGAGCAAAATGAATTTTTAAATGTCCTGCAATAAATATCTGTTTGGTCAGTGTTGATAACAAAATCTCTGTTGAAATTCAGTATCAGTTATAACATGTTGTTGTTGTTGTTGTTGTGGTCTTCAGTCCTGAGACTGGTTTAATGCATCTCTCCATGCTACTGTATCCTGTGCAAGCTTCTTCATCTCCCAGTAACTACTGCAACCTACATCCCTCTCAATCTGCTTAGTGTATTCATCTCTTGGTCTCCCTCTACGATTTTTACCCTCCACCCTGCCCTCCAATACTAAATTGGTGATCCCTTGTTGCCTAAGAACATGTCCTACCAACCGATCCCTTCTTCTAGTCAAGTTGTGCCACAAATTTCTCTTCTCCCCAATTCGATTCAATACCTTCTCATTAGTTATGTGATCTACCCATCTAATCTTCAGAATTCTTCTGTAGCACCACATTTCAAAAGCTTCTATTCTCTTCTTGTCCAAACTATTTATCGTCCATGTTTCACTTCCATACGTGGCTACACTCCATACAAATACTTTCAGAAACGACTTCCTGACACTTAAATCTATATTCGATGTTAACAAATTTCTCTTCTTCAGAAACGCTTTCCTCGCCATTGCCAGTCTACATTTTATATCCTCTTTACTTCGACCATCATCAGTTATTTTGCTCCCCAAATAGCAAAACTCCTTTACTACTGTAAGTGTCTCATTTCCTAATCTAATTCCCTCAGCATCACCCGATTTAATTCGACTACATTCCATTATCCTCGTTTTGCTTTTGTTGATGTTCATGTTACATCCTCCTTTCAAGACACTGTCCATTCCGTTCAACTGCTCTTCCAAGTCCTTTGCTGTCTCTGACAGAATTACAATGTCATCGGTGAACCTCAAAGTTTTTATTTCTTCTCCATGGATTTTAATACCTACTCCGAATTTTTCTTTTGTTTCCTTTACTGCTTGCTCAATATACAGATTTAATAACATCGGGGAGAGGCTACAACCCTGTCTCACTACCTTCCCAACCACTGCTTCCCTTTCATGTCCCTCGACTCTTATAACTGCCATCTGGTTTCTGTACAAATTGTAAATAGCCTTTCTCTCCCTGTGTTTTACCCCTGCCACCTTCAGAATTTGAAAGAGAGTATTCCAGTCAACATTGTCAAAAGCTTTCTCTAAGTGTACAAATGCTAGAAACGTAGGTTTGCCTTTCCTTAATCTAGCTTCTAAGATAAGTTGTAGGGTCAGTATTGCCTCACGTGTTCCAATATTTCTATGGAATCCAAACTTATCTTCCCCGAGGTCGGCTTCTACTAGTTTTTCCATTCGTCTGTAAAGAATTCGCGTTAGTATTTTGCAGCCGTGACTTATTAAA
Source organism: Schistocerca americana (assembly GCF_021461395.2). NCBI lineage: Eukaryota > Metazoa > Arthropoda > Insecta > Orthoptera > Acrididae > Schistocerca > Schistocerca americana. The sequence goes on along the minus strand of NC_060119.1, from coordinate 954,736,178 downwards.
CTGATAGTTCGGTAATTTTCACATCTGTCAACACCTGCTTTCTTTGGGATTGGAATTATTATATTCTTCTTGAAGTCTGAGGGTATTTCGCCTGTCTCATATATCTTGGTCACCAGATGGTAGAGTTTTGTCAGGACTGGCTCTCCCAAGGCTGTCAGTAGTTCTAATGGAATGTTATCTACTCCCGGGGCTTTGTTTTGACTCAGGTCTTTCAGAGCTCTTTCAAACTCTTCACACAGTATCATATCTCCCATTTCATCTTCATCTACATCCTCTTCCATTTCCATAATATTGTCCTCAAGTACATCGCCCATGTATAGACCCTCTATATACTCCTTCCACCTTTCTGCTTTCCCTTCTTTGTTTAGAACTGCGTTTCCATCTGAGCTCTTGATATTCATATAAGTGGTTCTCAAAGTGGTTCTCTTTTCTCCAAAGGTCCCTTTAATTTTCCTGTAGGCAGTATGTGAGACAAGCCTCTACATTCATACGTTTGTCCTCTAGCCATGCCTGCTTAGCCATTTTGCACTTCCTGTCGATCTCATGTTTGAGACATTTGTATTCCTTTTTGCCTGCTTCATTTACTGCATTTTTATATTTTCTCCTTTCATCAGTTAAGTTCAATATTTCTTCTGCTACCCAAGGATTTCTAGCAGCCCTCGTCTTTTTACCTACTTGATCCTCTGCTGCCTTCACTACTTCATTCCTCAAAGCTACCCATTCTTCTTGTACTGTATCTCTTTCCCCCATTCCAGTCAATTGTTCCCTTATGCCCTCCTTGAAACTCTGTACAACCTCTGGTTCTTTCAGTTTATCCAGGTCCCATCTCCTTAAATTCCCATCTTTTTGCAGATTCTTCAGTTTTAATCTACAGTTCATAACCAATAGATTGTGGTCAGAGTCCACATCTGCCCCTGAAATGTCTTACAATTTAAAACCTGGTTCCTAAATCTCTGTCTTACCATTATATAATCTATCTGAAACCTGTCAGTATCTCCATGCTTCTTCCATGTATACAACCTTCTTTTATGATTCTTGAACCAAGTGTTAGCTATGATTAAATTGTGCTCTGTGCAAAATTCTACCAGACGGCTTCCTCTTTCATTTCTTGCCCCCAATCCATATTCACCTACTACGTTTCCTTCTCTCCCTTTTCCTACTACCGAATTCCAGTCACCCATGACTGTTAAATTTTCGTCTCCCTTCATTATCCGAATAATTTCTTTTATTTCATCATACATTTCTTCAATTTCTTTGTCATTTGCAGAGCTAGTTGGCATATAAACTTGTACTACTGTGGTAGGCGTGGGCTTCGTGTCTGTCTTGGCCACAATAGTGCGTTCACTATGCTGTTTGTAGTAGCTTACCCGCACTCCTATTTTTTTATTCATTATTAAACCTACTCCTGCATTACCCCTATTTGATTTTGTATTTATAACCCCGTATTCGCCTGACCGAAAGTCTTGTTCCTCCTGCCACCGAACTTCACTAATTCCCACTGTATCTAACTTTAACCTATACATTTCCCTTTTTAAATTTTCCAACCTACCTGCCCGTTTAAGGGATTTGACATTCCACGCTCCGATCCGTAGAACGCCAGTTTTCTTCCTCCTGATAACGACGTCCTCCTGAGTAGTCCCTGCCCGGAGATCCGAATGGGGGACTATTTTACCTCCGGAATATTTTACCCAAGAGGACGCCATCATCGTTTAACCATACAAGAAAGCTGCATGCCCTCGGGAAAAATTACGGCTGTAGTTTCTCCTTGCTTTCATCCGTTCTCGGTACCAGCACAGCAAGGCCATTTTGGTTAGTGTTAAAAGGCGAGATCAGTCAGTCATCCAGACTGTTGCCCCTGCAACTACTGAAAAGGCTGCTGCCCCTCTTCAGGAACCACACATTTGTCTGGCCTCTCAATAGATACCCCTTCGTTGTGGTTGTACCTATGGTATGGCTATCTGTATCGCTGAGGCACGCAAACCTCCCCACCAACGGCAAGGTCCATGGTTCATTTGGGGGGGGGGGGGGGGGGCAGTTTTAACGTCTGGGCTCAGAAATTGTTTGCAGCAGCCAAGGTTTCTTCAATCATTGCTGTTTCTTTCCTTTAAACAAATTATCACTTTTCAATGACGAATTCTGTGCTTATTTTTGAATCTATGAATCCTGGTGTCAGAAGCTTTAAGTACAAAATCTGGAAACTGTTGTGCTGGTGCTAAAGTCCACTGTTTTAAATTCTGTGCAGTCACTTGCTGATAATTCTCTCAGGCTTCAATAAAACAACCGTATGTCCAGGAACTGATTGGTGCTTACATGTAAAATTGGTTGCCTCCTCTTTTTCTATTTCTTCTTCCCATTGAGATAAATATTCCTTCTGTCTTAACCAGCTGCATCACTTTTTTTTGTGATGTTTGTAGTTTCTATGTGGGGTGAGCCTTTAACAGTGTTAATTTTGTAATCCAAAGAACGGTGGTCTAGATCTCTTGCCTTCTTTTCTTCTGGTTCATATTGATCCAATGAGCTGTGGTCTTCGTATTTTTCGTGGGCAAGTTCATCATCAGTCACAAGTATTTCTTCAGCCAACATGTCCACAGTAAGTCTGTAAATTTTTTCATCCATCAATACTGCTTCAGGAGAAATTGTCAGTGAAGATTCCGATGCAGTCGGATTACTTGCAGCAAGCTATCTTTCATAATAAACAACCCCATCTTCTAACATCACCGTTGACACTTCACAGTGTATCGAATCTGCGGCTTCAGATATTTCCGCGATGTCTTCATCAGCAGACATTTTTAATTCACAGTATTGTAAAAATTCCAATAATATTTCACAGTACAAATCTCTGTCAAAGTAAGGAATGAACTGGCACTGTAGGAGGTAAGGCCTATTGCTCAAATAGTTCTGTACAGGCCTTGATACTTCCTGACCTTCTGCTGTTTGTATATACAATAGGGCAACAGCTAACTCTGCTTTTCCACAAAGACACTGGCTCGTCAAATGAAAACGAATATGGATAATCTTTCCACAGTTTATATTATCACCCTATTGTGTAATGACAATAATTAATGCTTCAATTGACCTCCATTAAAAATGCATTTGAAAATTATTCAACTTCCTGAAAAGGCAGTTTTGACAAATGTAATTCACATTTTAAGTAGCCTGTGATGGCCATTTCGTAAACAAAGTAAAATTATTTATCATTTAATAAATAATACTTTACATCATTAACTTTGTTGAAAAGTTTGTTACAATTTTTAAAGCGTGCAGGTAGGATTGAACTCGGATTGGCTTTATGACACTGTATATGAGGTGCGTATGAGCTACGCTTAAAACTTCAGAGACCTTTTTCTCAGAATCTTCTGGATGGTGTGCATTGAGTTATTCTACCAAACTGTGAAGTCTGATCCTGAACTAAATTTCTGAAACTGGAACATCTCCTTGTTAGAGTGATGTTCATAAGATGGGGAATGTGAAAATCCGTTAAAGAAATGGGAAGAGCAGTTTCTGAAGTTTCTGGATGGGGATGACTGCGTCCCTATGATGACATAGAATTCTGGTAAGAGCCATCCTTCTGCTCTATTTTTTTAACGTGCTTAATGCTTTGAAATAACAAATGAGCAAAGTTTTATTTTATTCTGTGAAAAAGAAACAATTTTTGGTGAAAGTCATCAAGTATTAGACGACTTTGTGATGAAGTACCATCTATCGTGGCAACATTGCTTTTCTGGACACATGTTCATAGGACCACTTTTCCTCCATTTCCAGTCATGAATCTGTCCTTGCAGTTTGTGGGTTTTATTAATGTTCATCCTGTATATTCAGTTCAAAAAATGGTATCATGACAAGTATTTTTGTTTTTTTGCGTGTTTTAGGGGTTGTGTAGTAGGGGCTTTTACCTCTGCCTGTATCACTACCCCAGAGGATAGCATGGAATTTGTATATCAGAATGATTCTGTACATATTTTGAGTCACAGTCATTTCTCTAATATTCCCAAATTTTAATCGAAAATGCTTTGGCTATAGTGGGCCCAGAAATTACATTAGTTGCTCACCTGTTTTGGGTGCTTGCTGGCACAGAAACGAAGACAATTATGAATGGAAACAGAGGGGACTATCAGTTTGTCAAAACCTGAGTAATGGTGACTGATACTGCTGTACCAATTAGATGTACTGAAGAGAAAACAGAGGAAATTGAAAAATAATAAATGTGTTCTATAACGTATTAGTAGAACACTTTTATTATTAATGAACAATTACTTTTTTAATTAAACACTATTTTTGCATTACTCATTTTCACAGCTCCATATTCGCTTCAAGAAATGATTAAATAGAACTTCTGGTACAAGTAAAATTTCCAAATCAAATTTCATCAAGTTCCAAGAAAAATTCAAATAGTTCAAAATAACAATTAGGGTTTTTACACAACATTTAGTGACAAGTCCCACATGCACTGCAGTTGACATATAGTATTAGAAACGTCTTCTGTTTGTGCCACACACATGTTCATTTGTTAAGTCTTCTTCTTCTTCTTCTTCTTCTGTTAGTGAAAGTTCTTGTTGTTGTTACTAGGTGCCTCAAAATCCTCATCCTCTGTTGATTTTGCAACATTGCACAGAACAAAACTGGCTAAGATCAGTTTGGAGTTTTTTGTTTGAGCAAGTCTTATATTGTTTTGCAGAACTGGGAAACAACTTTTCACCAGTCCAAAGAACCATTTGACTGTCACTCTTTCCTTGAAGAGTATGATTTAGGCCCTCTCTTCAGGTGTCTGGATTCTGGAATGATGTCATATCATGGTGCAGTGTGATATCCTTCATCTCTTAAAATTACAGTGGTTCTCTCACAGTATGTGGCAGACATTATAGCTTATTACATCACATACAGACCCCCAAGTATCGACACTAGTAAACGTGTCACTGTGATCACCAGGTGCCTGCCCATTGATATTAGGGAAGCCCTTTAGGTTAATACTAGGGTTGGAACTTAAATAGTGGCAACTATTTATTCACAACCGATACAAAAGAGTTACATGTTTGCACCTGTTACTGTCCTTCAAAGCAGTCACCAGCTCTGTGCAGAACCTGTTGCCAGTGATGTGAAAGGCGTAGTATGCCTTTAGCAGAGCCTGTTTTGTTGATGGTGCGAATGGAGCGGTCTAAAGTTATGGTGATTCTCATGTATGACTGTGATGGTGTTACCCTAACGCATTATGTTCCTCCAGGGCAGACTGTCAGTGCACAGTATTACTGTTTGTTTTTGGAACATCACGTGCGATCAGCTTTGCAAAACAAGCGGCGACACTTTCTGTGTAACCTACCCATCATTTTGCGCGACAATGCGCGGGTACATACAGCAAAAGCTGTGTCTGCTCTGTTCGGTCAATGGGACTGGGAAGTACTGTACCATCCACCATACTCCCCGGAGTTAGTCCTAGTGACTTTGATTTTATTCCAAAGATGAAAGAACCATTTCGTGGCATTCGCTTCAGACCTGTTCCAGAGATTCGACAGGCAGTAGACTGCTCCATTCGCACCATCAGCAGAACATGCTCTGGTAACGGTATACTCGCCTTCCACATCACTGGCAACGGGTTCTGTATAACGCTGGTGACTACTTTGAAACTGAGCGAGGTGGCGCAGTGGTTAGACACTGGACTCACATTTGGGAGGACGTCAGTTCAATCCCGCGTCCGGCCATCCTGATTTAGGTTTTCCGTGATTTCCCTAAATCGATCTAGGCAAATGCCGGGATGGTTCCTCTGAAAGGGCACGGCCGACTTCCTTCCCCATCCTTCCCTAATCCGATGAGACCGATGACCATGCTGTCTGGTCTCCTTCCCCAAACCAACCAACCAACCAACTACTTTGAAGGACAGTAACAGGTGCAAACATGTAACTCTTTTGTATTGGTTGTGAATAAATAGTTGCCACTATTTAAGTTCCAACCCTCGTATATTAAGCTCCATGTATTTGAGGATTTTATTATTGGTATGTACATGCAGTAGAAGGCCCCCACAGCAGATAGAAGCTGATATCTTGATTGCCACATTGACATTTCACCTTTAATGTTTCGACTTTGCCTGTGTTTCTGGGAAATTGGATCCACAGTCGTGATTTTTTGGTAACATGTTTACGAACATACAAGAGTGTCAATGACACTGCTGTGTGGTTTATACCCAAGTCTTCCCAAGAATTTAGAGGAATCCACACACAATTGTACTGTTATAATTTTCAGTCTGTGGTTGGTAGTCTCATACTCTTTAAGTGATTAAGATAGTCTGGGCTGTAATTCATATGCTGATTAAGGTGCTCCTGTAAGTTTCTATGAATAATTTGTAGTCATGTATTTGGTGCTCATTACAGGATGGTGTGCCTTTTATATGCTGATTAAGGTGTAACGGAATATTCCTATGAATTTTTTTCTACATGGTTCGGTTTTTTTATTGAGCATTTGCTGTGGGTGCTTAGTGAACTGAGTGTAGATTTGTATTTCATCCAAAATGTCCATTATTTGGCCTTTAGAGACATTGTGTAAAATAGATTTGTCTTGGTATTTTTAGTGGAGTATTTATTCTCTCTGAGGTTCATGCCAAAGTTGGAAGGTTATTTTTGCTTGTGTTTGTGTGATCTATACATCTCATTTTAAACACTCTGACTGTCTGTCCAGTCTAGGCTTTATTACATTTGCTGCATTCATTATTTGTTTTGGTAAATGCCTGAATGTTTATATCATTGTTTTGTCCATTTTGTGAATAGTATTGGCTTCTAATGAGTTGCCTTTTTTGAGATTTTCTTTCTTTAAGTGTATAATTTATTCTATCCGATAATTGTCTTCAGTATGGAAGTACTACAAATTTAATTTCTTTTTTTTATGGTTTGTTAATTAGCTCTGGGTTATAGCCATAACTGATAGCTACTGCTCTGAGTGTGTTCAATTCTGATTTAATATTTATATTGCTGAGAAAGTGTTGGGTGATGTGATCTACTGCTGATCTAAAGTGTGCCTCTTGATGGCCACGTGGGTGTCAAGAACTATTATGAATGATCGTATCTGCAGTTGTGGATTTGCAGAAGATTTTGAAAGTATATATTGGGTTTGTGTTTGTGACATTTAAGTCGAGGAAGTTAATGCTATTGTTAACATAATGTTCTATTGTGAAATTGACGTTTTTGTGCATATTGTTAAACTGTTGTTGGAAGTCACCAATTTCTGCTACTGTTCCATTAAATATAACAACAAAATTTCATTGTCAGTTGCATTATATTATCCGTTAAATAGAATGATGATGTCATATATGCTTCTTAAAGCATATTAATTTCCTTTTCCAGTGGTCTTGTCCTTAAAAGAACTTATTTTGTAGTTGGTCGAGAAATATATTTGCCAGTGTGAAAGACAAGAAGCTGCCCATCCGCAAGATCATCTTTCTGTGACAATATTTGGTCATCGAAGCTAAAATAATTTTGGGATAATATTGTAGTTAGTAGTTCTACTAATTCATATTTCTGCTTGAGATACTTTTCAGTATTTCAAGGGGGTTTTCTTTTATGGTGTCAACAGTCTCACCATTTGGTGCACTGGTGTGTAGATTACTTACATCTAAAGAAAGGAATCTATTGTTGTCTGTAATTGTTATGTTTTTTTTTATTTTTTTATTTTTTTTTTTATTTTTGCACTTAAGTCTGCCGAGTTTTTGATGGTGTATTTGTAATTGTCACACACAGCTTTGCTCAGCCATTTCTCAATTAAGTATTCAAGACTGTTGATACTGTTTCCAGTAGGTCTAATTGGATCACTTGTTTTATGTACTTTTGGTTGTGCTCTTAGCATGGGGCATTTTGGGTTCATGATAATAAACCTATTCTGTTCTTTCCGTGTTCAGAGAAATTCAGATTTTTTATTGTTCTTTTTTATTGACACTTGGAATAGATTGTGTGGTCTTTATATATATGCGCAATGTTATTTGCCTTAGAGAATTCAAGTGTTATATTTATGTACTCATTTTTCTTCATCAAGATGATCTATTGCCTTTTTCTGCTTTTAATGCTAAGGTATTATGGGCTTTTAGTTTTTATTAATGTTGTACATGTAATTTAGTTCCTGCTTTTGGTTGTTGTTTTTCCTTATCATATTGTCTGTTGTATAAGGATCTGTTGCTTTGGCAATTTTGCTAGTTATACTGTTGTGCTCTACTATAGGAAGTCTTCCCATGACAAATGCTGCTTTTGTGTAGCCTATCATGGAAACTGCATTGGTAGCTTTTAGTTTTGGGACAGATTAATTTTGAGTCTTTTTGTAACAGGCCCATTTCGTTATTATTAAGGCCAATATTTGTTAATTAACTTTTCGGGAAGTTTCAACAAAGATTTGTTTGTGGACATATCTTCAGCACTAGTAATCGTAGTTATAAAAGATTTATATTTCTTATTATGTCTTATTCTAGCAGTGTCAATTGTACTGCCTGTGTCCTCATTAATGACATTCATTATTTTATTGAATATAGGTGCAGATAACATATTTCAAACATGTGAATGTGTTAAATGTAGTTTGGTGTTTAGGAATTCATCCTGCTTTTTTTTGTCTGTTATCTCTTCTTGTAGCTGTTTACAACCACTTTTCTTCTTTACCACCTGTGGTACATGTGTATTCACTCTGACATTGACAGTAGCATAAATTCTATGGTTAGTCTGCTTTGTAGGCAACACCTTTGGCATTTATCCTCATTTTTAGCTTTTTTCTCTGGAATGTTAATACTACATCTTAAGCCTGTTCATGTAGATCACATCATGCTAGGTAGTGAAGGTACCACAATTAAGGAAAATATAAATTATACACATACATTGATGTATTATTTTAAGGTGTAACTAAAACTGTGAGATCTTTTAATGCAGATATGAGATATATTTAAGTGTGATGACATAAATAGAACTGCCCATGCCAACCATTTCCTAAATGCAAATAAGTAAGTAGTTACTACGTAAACTAGTTTATCACTGACTAGCTGTGCCCTGTAGCTTTGCCCTTGGCAAAACAGTTGTTTATAAAAAAATGCCTGGTTATACATATTTATTCCAATCTTCTGTTAGTCCATCCCCTCCTCCCCCTCTCTCTGTCCACTTATTTCTGTTCATCTCCTCCTCCACCCTTCCTTTGTCTATCTCCTCCATTCCCCTCTCTATCTGTCCAGCTGCTCACTCGGTTTCTGTCTCTATTTTATCATCCTCACCCTAATAGGAGGTTGGTGGTACTTAGCCTACAGTATTTCTTTCCAGCTCGTAACTAGTTTGTGTACCATATTTGGTTGAAATCGTTCCAGGTATTTAGGATGAGCATTTTACCCTTGGCTTTGCCCGCATATGCATGTGTAAAATGTATTCCACTTGTATGTAACATATTTCACCCATATTTGTACACATATTTCACCTTTATCTCTTGCGAATTTCGCCCAGAAATTCATTTTCACACATCTCATTGTTTGTGATAATGTATCTCCTGAACTGTGTGTCATAGAATGGTATAATTATGCAGGTGCATCCTGTGGTATATGTGGCTAATGTCTGTGAAAAGTGTTGTGAACAGAATTAGTATTAAAGAATAACACATTACAACATCATGCATGATGAGGGTAGTTTTTTGCATATCTCAGTATTTCATGTCATATTTCCTGAGCTACGAGGGATGTTCTGAAAATAAGTTTCGTTATCGTTTTTGGAAGATAAGATGCTACACCAGGTGACACATACAAACACCTTGTGAATCCACATCCATTGCTGGTTCAATGACAGAAGGGGCATCAGCGGAGGAGCAATGACGTGTGTGCAGAGTGCCAAAGATGAGATAGAAACAGCAGACCAGTGTGCCCGATCACGATAACAGATGGACATGTACTGACAGTGTGGTCACCAGTGAAATTGTATGCTGTTATCCAGCATGAATGGATATGTGGGACTAATGTGTCCATCATCATTGAGTGCCTGCAGACTGTGTATGGTGAACAGGCCACGTCTCATCAAATGTTTAGTTGCTGGTGTTCCAGGTTCAGAGAAGGAAGGCATAGTATGGAGGATGAAGGCCATAGTGGGTGTCCCTTCGCATCCATGAATGGAAAACAACAGTGCTGGCGTGAAGCACGCTGTGCAACAATTTGTTGCATCACAGAGTGGTGTCTTCAAACTGATTGCATTCAGTGACGACAAATGTCTCAAAGTCTATGGCGACTGTGTTGAAAAATAGTGCAAGGTATATAGTTCATAATGCCATGGTATATTATTTTTGCCAATAGTTTCCATGTGAAAGACAATGACAAAACGTAACTTTCAGAACATCCTCGTATGTGTCGTACAGTGGTATTTATTTTTGTAGGTACATTCAATGACATGTGGTTGTGAAATGCGTTGCGAATAGAGTTTGTTACAAAGAAGTAATAAACTCGAATGTCATTCATGACGAGGCTGTTCTTCATGCATGACGACATATCTCCTGAACTATGTGTCATAAAATGATATAATTTTGTTGGTATGATCAGTGGTATATGTGAATACTGTCTGCAGAATGTCATGAATACTGTTAGTAGTAAAGAATTAATAAATTAGAATATCATGCTTCATGTGTCAGTTTTACTGTGTGAACTGCGAAAATGTGATTTTTTTCTTCTTTTTGTTCTTTCATCATTTTATGGGGTTGTTAACAAGAAAAAGTTTCATAAAGATTTGAAATTCTGGGTAAGGTTTGTAGCAAATCACTAACTGCTCTCACTCTCAATTAATGGGTGAACAAAGTGTGGGTATCCATGTGTCATGGGTGAGATACCTTTTGGTGTTAAATATTTAAAAATGTCTGTGTTCAGTATTTGAGCGCTACAAGATGCATTGTACTGAAAATGTTTACGTCATGACATACTGTGGCTGTTAGTGGTTTGTGAGGTAAATAGTCATGGTTATGTGATCTAAAGTATTGTTTCTTCTTTTTTGTACAGGAAGTAAAGGATGTTTTTAAAATGTATGGTATTGATGTAGACAGTCGGCATCTTCTTTTGGTTGCTGATTATATGACATTTGATGGAACATTTAAACCACTTAGTCGCAGAGGAATGGAAGATAGTTGTTCACCGCTACAGCAGATGTCTTTTGAGTCATCATTAAACTTCATCAGGCATGCTGCTTTGCAAGGTATGTAGAGTTTTAAGAGAGCATAAAAGTTTTGTGTTATTCAATGTCTCTGACTTAAAATGAAAAAGAATGATGGGTATGTACTTTTAAATAACAACAAAACTTGGGTTAAGTTGAAAACTTTTGTGCAGCTTTGGCTAGATTGAATTTAGGTATGCACAGAGGCATTCCCATTGTGGGAACTAAACAAAGATTGTAGTGGGGAAATTAAAGCTCAGTTTTTGTGCATTTGTACACACTTTTGAGTCATGATTGTATGTCTGGCATACTTCATGAAGCTTTTTAATGGTGCAAGATGTGGTACACTATCCTGGTGCCTGTAAGTGATAAGAGGTCAGAGGATGCATCACAGTGGGTGGTACTAGCAGTAACTTGATGATGCTTCTCATGTAAGAGGTGATCCACCTGCACCAGTCAGAAGATCTAGGTATTGTTACATGCTGTATCTAACCTTCTCCTAGGTGCTTGAAGGCAGTCTAAAGAAGGGCAAATTTTTAATTATGAAATTTCTTGACGAAAATTCAAGTACATTCCTGAATCAGATATTCACTTCTTACATGGAAACTTGGGAAATTTGCCTATTTTTCTATGTAGATTGCATGCACAGATTTCCTCCCTACTGTTATTACTAGGCACTTGTTAAAATTTGTCAGCGATTTATTGTTAAGCTGTAGGGAAACCCCTTGCATCCATTAAATATGCTAGGAAATCCATATGTTTTTAAAAAAACGGGTATGGCACAAAAGTTAGAAGTGGGAGAGAGATACTGCTTTAGCAAATTTGTGTTTCAAAATAGTTTAGAGATTAGATTAGATTTACTTGATTTCCAATTGATCCGCAGTGATGTGGTCCTCCAGGATGTAGAACATGTCAGAAAAACAATAACACATGACAAATATTTTCAGCTAAAATAAAGAAGCTAATGTACCTTCCACAGGTCCCAAGTGGAATGATCATCTTTTTATTTTATTTATTTATTTTCTTAAGGAACACTGTATGAAAGGATCATTCTGCAACACTCATTTACTAAGATCGCATTAATGATCTGAATTTAAAATTTAAGAAAATATGTTCTTTCTATTTATAAGGTAATAAATATATAATAGAACTACAATACTCATTTACAATGAGCAGACAACTGCACTGAAATGGTGCAGAAGTTAGACTGTACTACACACACACACACACATATACACACACACACACACACACACACACACACACACACACACACACACACCAGAAGAAGATATTGTTTAATTGACATTTGCATATGTTTTTACTGTCTGGCACCATTCATAGTATTAGTTCTTTGCACATTTATTTGATGGTAACAAAATTAATTTGTATATGGAAATTATTTTACATCAAAACTGTTTACATTTCTAGCAGGTCGCAGGAAATGTGAATGGTGGCTTGAGAATTTCCTTTTATATCGAGTTTTGATTCTATGATTTGTGTATATCCATTGCTGATTTGAATATAATTAGTATTACTTTGCTGCTGATTATTTTCCTTTTGGTTTAATTTTATTGAGTTTTAGTATTTGTTAATTAATAATTACTGCTAGAGGTTCAGTTTATTTAACTTCAGAATTCATAAAATTGATTGTACATTAACAAGCGCATTGGTTACATGCAGGTAAACGAGATGAACTGGAGTCTCCATCATCCCGCATCATGGTTGGTCGTCCGTGTCGATCTGGCACTGGTGCCTTCTCCTTACTACACAAATTGGACATTCCTGAAGATTTTACTTTGTGATTTTTTTGTTGATATGTTATCACTTGTCAAGTAGTTGTGATTTCCACCAATTTGACACAGTCTACAGAGTGTGATTTTATCTTCTGTGTATTCATGCAGAAAATACCATGAAAATACTGTATACAGTTGCTGTTTTTGTACAAACTAAACACATTGTACATATTACTTCTGTAAATAAATATGTTTTTGTATTTGAATAATCATTTGGTTTATCTTAATGTGTTAGACCATAATTGCTTGCGTGTTTGAGTGCTCACTAGGCACAACCTTTTATTTGAATAACAGTGTAGTGTAAAGTACCGCCATTGTTATCGACGCTTGTATCGACCCTCGTATCATACAGGCTTTTGTTCGTTTGGTTAGAACAGCTCAGTGTCAGTTAGACCATCAGGGAGAGCAGCACCGCTAGTTCCTGCTACTAATAAGATGAGTACACTGTTCGCTTGTTACATATTTTTACGAGCTTCAAACAGGAGTTGGCGATCCTTCGCTCGCAGCTCCAGGCTGTTTTTGTTTCCGACACACAGCTTGAGGCTGCCACCAATGGGCTTCACTGTGGGGGATCAAACACAGGGATGCAAGGGACATTGAGCACGTCCCACGTGTCTTCCAATCCCACTGCTGTGGTCACCGAGGGTACTGCCTGCACCGAGGTTGATCCCTCACCCGTGGCCGAGTGGAAGATCATTCAAAAGTCTGGCAGGCAGCGAAAACCTCTCTAAGGGGCCGATTGCAGGGCCTCCCCAGTTCATTTGATGAACAGATTTCGGTTGTCATCTGTGGCTGACGATGTCTCGCAGCCGAATGCAGTCACCCACCCTGTTCCAGAGGAAGCTTCTCGGCCCGCAAGGTCTGGGCATTCACTGAGGGTGGGTTTGCTTGTAGTTGGGAGCTCCAATATTAGGTGCGTAATGGGGCCCCTTAGGAAAATGACTGCCAAGAAGGGGAAGGAAGCCAGTGTGCATTCTGGGGGGAGTAATTCCGGATGTGGAAAGGGTGCTTCCGGATGCCATGAAGAGTACAGGGTGCAGCTAACTGCAGGTGGTGGTTCATGTCAGTACCAGTGACGTGTGTCGCTGTGGATCAGAGCAGATTCTGTCTGGTTTCGGGTGGCTAGCAGAAATTGTAAAGACAGCCAATCTTGCTTCCGAGATTAAGGCGGAGCTCACCATCTGCAGCATCGTCAATAGAACCGACTGTGGTCCTTTGGTGCAGAACTGAGTGGAGGGTCTGAATCAGAGGCTCAGGGGGTTCTGTGACCGTGTAGGCTGCAGATTTCTTGACTAAGGCCATCGGGTGGTGGATTTCCGGGTTCCACTCGATAGGTCAGGAGTCCACTACACACAGGAGGTGGCTACATGGGTAGCAGGGCCAGTGTGGAAGGGACTGGGCGGTTTTTTAGGTTAGAGGGTCTCGGGGAACCACAGAAGGGACGTCCATCTAAAAGTGGGCAGGTAAAACACAATAATGTAGCTGTAGAAACTAATGGTATTGTAGTTGTAAATTGTCGTAGCTGTGTTGGGAAAGAACCAGAGCTCCAAGCCCTAATAGAAAGCACTGAAGCTGAAATAGTTGTAGGTACAGAGAGCTGGCTAAAGCCGGAAATAAGTTCAGCCAAAATCTTTTGAAATGATCTAACAGTGTTCAGAAAGGATAGATTAAATACAAGTGGTGGTGGAGTATTTATCGCTGTCAGAGGTAGTTTGCCTTGTAGCAAAATTGAAGTAGATAGTTCGTGTGAAATAGTATGGGTAGAGGTTATACCCGACAATCGGACTACACTATTAATTACAACGTTTTACCAACCCCTGACTCAGAAGATATAGTTGCTGAACAGTTCAAAGAAAACTTGAGTCTCATTTCAAATAAGTACCCCGCTCATACAATTATAGTTGGTGGTGACTTAAATCTACCCTCAATATGCTGGAAAAATTATACGTTTAAAGCCGGCGGCAGGCATAAGACGTCATCCGAAATTGTACTGAATGCTTTCTCAGAAAATTATTTTGAACAATCAGTTCATGAGCCCACTCAAAGCATAAATGGTTGTGAAAGCATACTTGACCTTTTAGCAACAAATAATCCTGGACAAATAGTGAGTATTGTGACGAATACAGGGATTAGCAACCACAAGGCAATTGCTGCTAGGCCGAACACCATAACACCTACAACTATCGAAAAGAAATGCAAAGTATATCTATTTAAAAAAAGCTGATAAAAATGCTCTTAACCTCTTTTTAAGAGACAGTCTTCACTCCTTTCGATCTGATCATGTAAGTGTAGAAAAGTTGTGGATTGTTTTCAAAGAGACAGCAATTGAGAGATCACATAAATTAATAAGTGATGGTACTGATCCCCCATGATACACAAATAGGGTCAGATTGTTGTTGCAGAAGCATGCCAAAGTCAAAAGAACGCAAAATCCCCAAGATTGGCAAAGTTTTACAGAAGTTCGAAATATAGCATGTACTTCAATGTGAGATGCTTTTAATAATTTCCACAACGAAATTCTGTCTCGAAATCTGTCAGAAAACCCAAAGAGATTCTGGTCATACATAAAGCACACAAGTGGCAAGACGCAATCAATACCTTCACTGCGCAATAACAACGGTGAAGTCACTGATGACAGTGCCACTAAAGCAGAGATATTAAACACGGTTTTCTGAAACCCCTTCACCAAAGAAGATGAAGTAAATATTCCTGAATTCCAATCAAAGACAACTGCCAAGGTGAGTAACATAGATGTAGATATCCTCGGGGTAACGAAGCAACTTGTCAGGTTCTTCTCAGAGTAGGCTGATAAAATAGCTCCATATTTAGCAATTATGTACAACCACTCGCTCACAGAAAGATCCATACCTAAAGACTGGAAAATTGCTCAAGTCACGCCAATACCCAAAAAGGGAAGTAGGAGTAAACTGCTGAATTACAGGCCTATATCACTAATGTCTATTTGCAGTAGGGTTTTAGAACATATACTGTATTCAAAGGTTATGAAGTACCTCGAAGAAAACGATTCAGAAAATATTGTTCTTGTGAAACACAACTAGCTCTTTATGCTCATGAAGTAATAAGTGCTATCGACAGGGGATGTCAAATTGATTCCATATTTTTAGATTTCCAGAAGGCTTTCGACACCATTTCTCACAAGCGTCTTCTAACCAAACTGTGTGCCTACGGAGTATCGCCTCAGTTCTGCGACTGAATTCGTGATTTCCTGTCAGAAAGGTCACAGTTTGTAGTAATAGATGGAAAGTCATCAAGCAAAACAGAAGTAATATCCGACGTTCACCAAGGAAGCGTTATAGGGCTTCTGTTGTTCCTGATCTATATTAACGACATAGGAGACAATCTGAGTAGCCGTCTTAGATTGTTTGCAGATGATGTTGTCATTTACCCTCTTGGAAAGTCATCAGATGATCAAAACGACTTCCAAAATGATTTAGGTAAGATATCTGTATGGTGTGAAAAGTGACAATTGACCTTGAACAAAAAAAAGTGTGAAGTTATTCACATGATTACTAAAAGAAATCAGCTAAATTTCGATTACGCAATAAGCCACACAAATATGAAGGCTGTAAGTTCGACTAAATACTTAGGGATTACAATTACAAATAACCTAAATTGGAATGATCACATAGATAATATTGTGAGTAGAGTAACCAAAGACTGCGATTACTTGGCAGAACACTTAGAAGGTGCAACAGGTCTACTAAAGAGACTGCTTACACCACACTTGTCCACCCTATTCTAGAGTATTGGTGTGCAGTGTGGGATCTGCATCAGGTGGGATAGACAGATGACATTGAAAAAGTACAAAGAAGGGCAGCTTGTTCTGTATTATTGCGAAATAGGGGAGATAGTGTCACAGACATAATACGTGAATTGGAGTGGCAGTCATTAAAACACAGGCGTTTTTTGTTGCTACGGAATCTTCTCATGAAATTTCAGTCACCAGTTTTCTCCTCCGATTGCGAAAACATTCTATTGGCACCCACCTACATAGGGAGAAATGATCATCACGATAAAATAAGAGAAATCAGGGCTTGCACAGAAAAATTTAAGTGCTCATTTTTCACGCGTGCCATTCAAGAGTTGAACGGTAGAGAGACAGCTTGAAGGTGGTTCATTGAACCATCTGCCAGGCACTTTATTGTGAATAGCAGAGTAATCACATAGACGTAGATGTAGATGCGAACGTCAGATTGTGAGACCAATTACCTACAGAGGCTAGTAAAGATTAGTTCCGTTCAAGTCATACATTGAAGAAGCAGTAAAAGAAGAGATTAAAATACTGTGAATCTAGATACCAATACTAAGGTTTTCTGATGACATAGCCATTCTGGCTGTCTCTAATGGAGACTTAAAATTTCTTAGCAACAAACTGCTTTCAGTAAGCATGATGTCACAACTGTTTACATTTTTAACAGATCACATGAAAATGTTGTGAATGGTGGCTTGAGAATTTCCTTTTATGCAAGAATTTACTTTTATGCAAGATCATTTATGTTATGTGTGAGAATGTGACACTAGCTACAATTCGCTGACAGCAGTACAGTGCAGTCTTGATTTCATTGCCTTTGGAAGTTGTGCTGCCATATTTGTGGAATTCATGTTTATACTTAGTAATATGAAAATATGCTGTGTACTTGTTGTCGCACATTGAGATTTTTTCAAAACTTTTTTTTTTTAAGTTCCAGAAGGTTCTATGCAAGTGTACAGGACCTTCACCTTTCGAAAGATTGATAAGTTTTACAACTCCAAGGAAAGTATATTGTCACTTAACATGGAAAAAATGTACTTCAACTGGGGTATAGTGTATTTTCCTCTGGAAAAACTAGTGTTGTAAACATTGTCTATGTATACACCCTGACACGGTGCAATAAGTTGTTCAGTCATTATTTCTGAATTCCAAAAATATCTGTATAAATTTGGGAGTGGCAAATGCTCAGGTAGTGATAAAATATCAATGAACTCTCTGTACTGGTATCAGGCAATGGGTTGTGCAACAATCAACCAAGGTCACGAATAAAATTATGCATCACAAAATTTATGGAACTGAGGAAGTTCCATTAGATTCTAAAAATAATGTAATCATTATGCTTGTGAAGAATGTGAAAATTACCCCACTTTCTGTCTAGCATCACAATCATTCAAAATACTAATAAACGTACATTATTGAAGAGGAGAAGGAAAAACCGGAAGTAGGTGAGGAGAGGGCCAGCATGTTTCTAGGATAATTACAGGCACTCTAGAAGCAATTTTAGAACTTGAAATGCAATGTAGATGGTTTTTGGTATGGTATAAATGTTACATTTTCTGTGTGTAATCTGAAACCTTCGTATGTTTGATGTCTGTAGATCTGCTTGGTAAAATTTCTTTTGGTTGCCATTGTTGATGTTTGCTGAAATAGCCCTACCAGTCAGCTCCATCTGACCGTGTTAAAGCATCTCCACTGAACTTCGTCGCCTTACACATGGATGGGTGTAGAAAGAGAGCGTTAATTATCTTCCAAGTACTTGAATGATGTCAACCACTGTACTTCTGTAGTAACACTTTCTTACGAAAACATTGTGTGTCAATCTTGTGCACAAGCAGGTTAGCATTTTTTTTTTTAACTGATGTTGCTTGGATAAGGTAAAGGCAAGAAATATTCTCTACGCAAGACAGTTCAACAGTCATTTTTCATGGCATGCATTCGTTGTAGCCATGGCCTCATCTTTACCACCTCATCTTCTAAACACCTTCAAACCATGATGCCCAGGAACAAATGGCCCTCACACAGCAGGTGGAGGTGCTTGCTTGCTGTCCCACCTTGTAGATGCGATTGCTTCAACTTTGTTCTTTGTTCCATTTGTACACACCGTAACAATATCTCCTACAGTGGGCTGTCCTGACACTTACTTTCTACAGAATGTCACAAACATCTTTTGTCGCCGCAGTAGGCTGGCAGTATGACAAGTTGTTTCATAGAAATGTCGTGTCATACATCATATCTCCCCACTAATATGAAAGACATCATGTAAACCATCTTAATCAGTTAATTACAACATCTTGGAACATGGTGATTTTAATCACTTTAACATTAACTATACATAATGTCCATGTCAACACACACAGACTTTTATTACACAACTATAATCAGAACCTAGCTCTTCTCTTTCAATCATAATCTTCATATCTTTCACATCTGTATTTATTCATTTGAACCTGGTTGCAGAACACCCTTTTTAGGGCTCCATGCCTCAATCTGTAAAAATTGAACCCTTACAGGATCGCTTTGTTGTCCGTCAGTCAGACTTAACAATCCTTTTCCCAGGAATGGGTAGATGTATCAAGTCCAAATTAAGGTCTCTTATTAATGCCTATATTCCCTTGACAGTGAAAAGATTTGAAGCTTCTAAGTCTATTCAGTCAAAAGATATGGCCATTTATGTGGCATACTTCAGTACTCAAAAACACACTCATCAAAACCTAAATGGTACTTCCCACTAACATAGAGTCATGAAATTTGGCAAGGAACAAGGTATCACAAGTATTGGAAAAACTGCAAATGTTGTTAATTTGTAATTATATAATACGAACACACATTTTTTTATCATTTTTTTATTTGTCTGTCTCTTTGTCCATCCATCTGATAAGACACGTTTTTCTCATGAACAGGCTAGTGTATGAAATTCAAATTTATGGCACTTACTAAGGTCTATGACCCCTTGGTGGTGTAAAAAATGTAAGCTTTTAAGTCAGTGCAGCCAATAGATAGGGCCATTAATGCCACATATTTTGACACTCACAAACTCGCTCAAAAAAACCTGTAGGATGCTTCCTGTTGGTGCAGAATTGTGAAATTTGGCAAGAAACAAAGGTTTTAGAGCACAAGTAAAAAAACTTAAATTGAAGTTACATTATATGAAAAGATCTTTTTGCCATTACAATGTACATTGCATTCATCATCTATCAAAAGCATAATAGACAACCATTACTGCATGTAAACATAAAATGCAAGTTGTAGTCATATTTTAGTAAGTAAATAAATATATTTTATGAAATCTCCTATATCTACATATATAAACCTTCTCGCTTCTTTTTGCACTTCCGGGCTAGTCTGAGGAGCTACTGTACACATTTTGATTGGTCTTGGAATTCCCTGGACCATTATCTTGCAGTATCTACATCGAAAACATGCAAAAATCATTGAGAGGATTGATTCCCAGGAAGGATGAACTAATGTATATATACAACTAACTAGGTTTGCACAGCACCCTCAATGTGCGAATCCTAATTGCACTTAGCCAATTTTAATATTTACCTGGCGATTGCCTTTGATTGCAGGATTTCATATATGTCACGATATCTACAGTTTTAGCTAACACTTCCTTGTCTACATGACAGTAACCATTTTCACATACACAAACATTCCTTTCAAGAATCGAGGACAGACTCATTCTTCACTTCAACCATTACTTCCTAAAATTACTGTCTACTTGATTTTTGGGTGTGCTTACATGGATAATATTTCACTATGCCAATATATTATCTTTCTTGTTAAGCCATCAGCTTGCTCTTAACGTACCTGAAACTTCATGTCCTCCATTGGTGTAGTCCATTACGTGTACTGTTCCACTGTAGGTGTCATAATCCCTTATGAAACCTGTTCCCTTTAGTTTCTCTCGTACAAGATTCGTGGATTACTTCCACTTCACTTTATATAATATCTACAATCTCATGGCAGCCACTTAACCTGGAAACTTGGAAAAATCAGGGATTTTTTGTGTACTTCTGGAATTTTAGTTTAGAGCTGTAAAAACCACAAGCCTTTGTAACGTCATACAGATCTCACGTAAAAGACGCTAAAGTGTTTGAAATGTGCTACTATTGGCATTTGTTAGAACCAAAGTTCTCATTACACAACTCACTAAGGCAGGTTTTGCTGAGCGGTGAATGCAAATATTTTGTGCAACCAGATGACGTCACGTGAAGCAAGCAAGATATTTGTCCTGCAGCTTGGCTGGCACCTGTTAGTTTTTTGAACAAGGTGACATCATAAGATCTGCAGTTTCCCCACTTTGCATGTTTTAGGGAGCCCTGCTTTATTATTTCACATCACCATTTTTTTTCAGCATATGTTGAAAGATGTTTTGAATTTTTTGCAATTATACATGGCAGTAATATTTATTCATGCTTTTTAACTAAGGTTACAGTACAACTTTCATTAACACACAGTACATGAGTTTAGCATTTTTAATGCTTTTATACCTAAAGTTAATCATGCTGATTTTGTAATCAATTACCTAAATGAAGAAAACGCATCTTTCACTCTTGAAAGCTGGTGGTAGGTGTGCTTTGAATCCATTGTGGTTGCTCAGTGAAGAATATTGAGTGTGGTTAGATGAAAATGGGGGGAGGGGGGGGAGTACTTTGCCTATTGTAAGCTATGTAAAAAATCATTTAACTGGAGTAATATGGGCAGCGATGAGTTGATATGCGATATGAAATGGAAGAAACACAATTTGGCAATTGAACTTTCAAAGATATGTTTCCCTGTTTCTCATTTTGTCAGAAAAGAAGCAGGTTGCATCAAAGAGTCTTTACATCTGGAAACTGATGACCCAGTACAATGCAATCATTTTGTTCATCAAATGCAATTTCTGATAGTTCCTGCGAGAGAAATTCTCTAATAATGTTCATTATTATAAGAGCTGATGTTGCATGGTGCATGCATGTTGTGATTCAGCAGAAATCTTTCTGGAATAGAGCGGGTACTGTTTCTCTTTTCATAACAGTGTTCCCAGATATTGAAAGTGCAGCTACAGCAAACATGTTTCATACAGTTTCATACACATAAGCATTTTAGTGATGTCTTTTCAGAAACTGGAAAAAAATGTAACTGTATTGTTGCATGCTACACCCAAACTTAAAGCAGAATCGCTCGGAACAAATGGTCATGGTACTCGGATTTTGGAAAACAGAAAAAAAAATTAGGTCTCTGAGAAATATTTTAACACTTGTGTTTTAGGACACACAACAGCCAAAGGCCTTTTAAATGAACTAAAAAGTGGCTAGGGTGAAGAAAACATGAAGAAAATTATACAAAATATCAATGGATGGCCCGAATGTCAACTTGAAGATATTTTGAGAGTTAACAAGTGAGTTAAAACAGTCCCAGCGTACAGTGCAATTAAAAATTGGTACCTCTGGATTGCACACACTACATAATGCCTTTAAAGCAGGCTTTAAAAGCACTATTTGGAATTTAGTAGAGTTTTTACAAGTTTTGTATTATTTATTCCAGGAAGTGTCAGCAAGAAGAGCTGATTGTATTAACTCTATAGCTTCCACTACATTTTTCCACTTAAATTTTGCTCAGTGAGATGGCTGGAAAATGTCAATGTAGCTGAGTGAGCTTTTTCTAATCATTCCAAATTATCAGTCTTTGCTACAGATGTTGGTTAGAATCACAAAGTGTTTGAAACCAGGCTCAGTTTCAGAGTAGTTTCAGAATACATCCAAGATAAATTACTTGGCGCAAAATTGGCATTTTTTTTGTATCTGTTGCTTCACACTTAGAAGCCCTTGTAAGAGAGTTGTAAAGTGATGTGACATTAACTCTGTTTCTTTATCAATAGTGTATTGAAAAATATTGTTAAGATTTTTACGGAATGTGTCATAAAAGAAAATGTATTGAACAGTGTGTCTTCTTTCGTCTCATTTGACCTGACAATGATTATTTTATTCCTTTGGGCAGTATTGATCTCGGTTTTGCAACAAAGAATGGGTTAAAGGGATTGCTGATTTACATATGTTCCAGCTCCAAAATGGCTGTTCAATCTGTATGAAGATACTGTTACAGAAATTAGTGGAAAAGTTGCCATTAACATTTTTTTTGATGAAGGAAATTTCATATTTAGATCCAAATTTGGTGGCATCAAGTTTTTATTTAAATCAGCATATGGAGAAGATTATATAAGCATAATAAAGAGTTACATGTGTGTGAAAAATGTCTAGTATACTGTTCCACTGACCATACATTTGTGTAAGAGTAACATATAAGAAACTACCCTTCCCACATCACCAAAAGGGAGATTCAATTTATTTAATAACAGTTCACGAGAAGTCTTCAAAAAAGTGCATGGATTTTGGATTTACTTTAAATTGTTAAGTATTTTGCCAGTATTTTTTATTTAAGTAGTCGCTCATTAAGTTTATATGTATATCATTACCTGACTGTTTGCACACAATGGATAAATGTGTTATTTTAAATTTTTATCAGAGTTTTGGGTGGTAAAATCAGTTAATTTAATCATATTTTAGGGATTGATTTAAAATGTGTCTACTTCATATCTGGAATATTTCATGTCTGATACGTTAAGCTTTATCCAGTGTACAGCAATTCAAACTGTCATTTTGTGGTATATAGAAATTTCAATTTGCTCATGTATGTTAGATGTTTTCAGTTACATATTAACATTTAAAACCAAATTTTTTTTTAAAGAAAAAGGTAATAAATATTTAAAGCATGCTCAACATTCAGTTTCCACCCCTGGAAAGACTATGTGGTAAAAATATAATAAAACTGTGGCAAAGACCTACAGAAATCTGGGAAATTTAATCAGCCAGTAGAGTGGTCACCCTGGTTCTACATAATGTCATCATGCTAACTAGAGGTCTTACATGCTAGTTATTTCACAAGATTCCTTTTGGCTTGTCACCTTACATTTATGATAGCATACTGTTTCTCTTTTTGTAACAGAGGTAGCCACTTTTACTCTAATTCATTAAATGCTTAAGCACAGGCCAGTTATATTCCTTTGTGTAAGCACCTACATGCTGATCTGTAAATTCAATCCACAATTGCTAATTCAATGTCCCAGACATTCATAAAGCCAAGCATGCATGGAAACACTGCTGTCCTATTTCAACACTAGCCAGACAAGTCTCTCTACTTTGTGGAGAATCCTCCGTGAATGGGAACAACAATTACTTGCATCTACTTCACAATTATCTTCCAATTTAAGAGTCTAGTCTCCCTTTATAGATCCACCTCAGAGGTCATTCTTTCTGTGATTTCACCTGATCTAGGCTTAGGCCATCCCTTCCATGGGTCTGTCTACCCATTACTCTCCAACACATTCATTATATTGGATACAGAGCATCATAAACTCTCATTGATGTGTGAACCACCTTATCCTTTCTCGCTATAGACATCCTCACTATACACTTTCGTTCCCATGCTCCACTAAATTTACATTTCTACCTATTTATCTTTTCATTTGGTGTCTCTGTGCTGGTATTACATAAAGAACATCACTAATGTTACTGTTTTGGTCCAGTGTTCATTTTTATAGAGAGCAGTATCATCTGTGAAATATTCACATCTATGTGTTACTTTAAAATATTGTTACAACTTTCCTAGCATGAAGATATTATGGGACCACGCATTTGAGTGCCAATGTTGAGCATGCTGAGTTCTTAACACCACAGCATGGAAAAAGTATGCTGTGGACTCTTTCTGAATGTGTAGAGCAATATCTAGTATGTCAGAAACTCTGAACACACGTTTTAATGTAGGCCAATGAGATAGAACAACGCCACCTATGTCATATGACCCCGTGATCCAGAGGCAGCAATGCTAGCCACTAGATCACGAGCTGTGGACAGTGAGATATTTTTCACTTCATTCAAGTTTTCTACTTCACATGTTGTACAGATTCAGCTACTGATTAGGAACAGAGATAAAGTAAGAAAGGCCGTAGGGCTTCACTAAAACATGAGAATGATGAAAATATTTTATCTAATTGGAGAACCATTGTAAGTTTGTATCACATTATTTGTAGTGTCCCTACTGACTGGCTCAAGGAGTATACGAATACAAAGTTACTGCTGCCCTTAGTCTCTCATCCTGTCACATTAATAGTTTGTAGATATAAGTACTTGCAACAGGACTTTCTCCGGAAACAATTATCCTTTGGAGTAAATCATAGCAAGACATTCAGTACATCACTTTCTCGATTATTGGCATTGTATCTTGCCGAGGGAAACAATGCAGGAAATACCATCTCATGCCTTTGGGATAATTATATACTGATCAAATGTGTGTGAATTCCTAAGAGACCAAATTGTTGATGTCATCGGTCCCTAGACTAACACACTACTTAAACAAACACACACTCCCATGCCCGAGGGAGTACTGGAACCTCCGGCGGGAGAGGCTGCGCGATCTTGGCACGGTGCCTCAAAGCACCTGGTGAAAATTATTATTCAACTCAGATGTCATATTTAAAAATAAAATCCCAAATCTCAAGGCTGTTGGGAAGAATAAAGTCCGCATTGATTTCGCTACAGGGAAAGCTGCCAATAAATTTGTAGAGGACAACCCTATAGGTCAAAAAAGAAAAGAAAAAGTTGCTTGTATAACGAATCACAGAACTCAATGCTAGGGCGTTGTAAGAAATGTACAGGGGCGATTCTAGAAGTTGGTCAAGGGGGAGGGGAGCTAATGGGGGGAGGGAGGGGGAGGAGGTTTGGGGGAATGAAATATCACTTAACAAAGGGAGAGTTGGTGTCCCCCACCAACAAATTGGTAAAAGTTGGTGTTGCTTAAAGTTGTTTTTGGTAACTGTTTTGGAGTTCAGGGTAAAAAAATGTGTATTAATAAATAATAAGACGCCCATTTTAAGTTAAGTGATATTTATTCGTTTCGATAGTAAAGTATTTTGTTGCTCTTGTTCTTTTGATAAAATGTGTTTGAAATACACTGCAACCCACATACATCAAAAAAGTTCCCAAAACTCCTGAAGACAAATGTTGACTGTGAATATTGTATCACAGGCACAGTCCCTTTGGCTGTTCAGAGACGTCACTAAACCCACCCAAAGATATAAACAACCATCTATGAGCAGCATCTATTAGATGTAGGGAGGTCCGATAGCCAATCAGTTCCAGACATTTCACCAGGAAGGAAGTACATGGCTCATTTTGTCTGTAGTTCCACCATGCCTAGACAGTCAATACTGCAGTTCCAACGAGTCTGCATTGTTACTTTGTACCAGGAAGGGCTCTCAACAAGGAAAGTGCCCAGGCATCTCGGAGTGACCCAAAGCGATGTTATTCGGACATGGAGGAGATACAGAGAGACTGAAACCGTTGATGACGTAATGTATGACCGCTACCTATGGATTATGGCTCGGAGGAACCCTGACAGCAATGCCACCAAGTTGAATAATGCTTTCGTGCAGCCACAGGACGTCATGTTATGACTCAAACTATGTACAATAGGCTGCATGATGCGCAACTTCACTCTCGACGTCCATCTCGAGGTCCATCTTTGCAACCATGACACCATGCAGTGCAGTACAGATTGGTCCACCAACACGCCGAATGGACCGCTTAGGATTGGTATCACGTTCTCTTCACCGATGAGTGTCACTTATGCCTTCAACCAGACAATCATCGGAGACATGTTCAGAGGCAACCTGGTCAGGCTGAACGCCTTAGACACACTGCCCAGTGAGTGCACCGAGGTGGAGGTTCCCCGCTGTTTTGGGGTGGCATTATCTGGGGCCAATGTACACTGCTGGTGGTCATGGAAGGCTTCGTAATGTCTGTATGATGCATGAGTGCCATCCTCCGACCGATAATGCAACCATATTGGCAGCATATTGGTGAGGCGTTCGTCATCATGAACGACAATTTGACCCCCATCCTGCACGTCTTGTGAATGACTTCCTTTAGGATAATGACATCGCTCGACTAGAGAGGCCAGCATGTTCTCCAGACATGAACCCTGTCTAACATGCCTGGGGTAGATTGAAAAGGACAGTTTATGGAAGACGTGACCCACCAACAACTCTGAGGGATTTACGCCAAATTGCCGTTGAGGAGTGGGACAATCTGGACCAACAGTGCCTTGGTGAACTTGTGGATAGTATGCCACAACAAATACAGGCCTGCATCAATGCAAGAGGACGTGCTACTGGGTATTAGAGGTACCGGTGTGTACAGCAACCTGGACCACCACCTCTGAAGGTCTCACTGTATCGTGGTTCAACATGCAATGTGTGGTTTTCATGAACAATAAAAAGGGCGGGAATGATATTTATGTTGATCTTTATTCCAATTTTCTGTATAGGTTCTGGAACTCGCAGAATTGAGGTGATGCAAATTTTTTTTTTTGGTGTGTATATGTTGCTACATAATTATAAAACAAAGATTGAATCTGTTGGAGTAATATATTCGCTGATTTCTGAAGTTATTTTATCCAGCGTAATATGATACTCCATTGGCCATTGGGGGGGAAGGGGGGGGGGAGGGGTCTATAGCCCCCCCCCCTTGCCACCACCCCTGGAAATGTACACACTAATCTGTCAGAGCTGGAGTTGAGTCTTCAATCCCTGTGACTCACGAGCGCAGAATTTTAACAGGATAAGTCGCTTGGATACAGTGAGCAACGCCCCTCGGCAGACATATGTTATCACATTCTCATCACAGTTCTTACCAGAATATATTGCAATAAATATATGGTTTGCGATGTTCAGTTAGGCCTTACATTCCTCTAGTTAGAGAACACTTCCATTGGCTAAGATATGGTCATTTAAGCAATAAGTGCCAGTAATATATACATTGTAGTAAATGTGGAGGTAATCATGAGGAGTCAACGTGCTCAAACCAAATGGTGTGCTGTGAACAATGCAAAGGCAATCCCAAGTCAAGAGACAAAGTTTGTCCAAAGTATCTAAGACAGCAAGACAATAAAACACTCCACTACCCTCAACATTTCTTTGAAAGGAGCTAAAGAATATGTTAACTGCAGACCATATGCCTCGGTGACAGGAAACCAGGGTAAAGATAAACTGGATTGAGAGAAGAAATTTCCTCTTCCACAAAATACACACCACATATTCACAACAGTCATCCATCCTAACAGACCTAAGCTTACAAAACCTACACTGACTTCTACAAGCCCTCTTTGCCAATGTAAATTTACCTTACCTGCACCTCCTCCCATTTTAGAGAATCCTTACATTCCACGTCATCAAGCTGGTGCTCTCCACCTACCAGACACATGTGGATGACTTCTAGGAGGGGAGAACAGGAATTCTGCACTGACTGATAAACTATATCTGGAACATTAAAATTTAATAACTCAATTAACCTCCTCCAATGCAGACAATGTGGAGCAAGCAGAAATTTCCAATATGTTTTTCTCAGTCTTATCCAGGAAATAAAATATGGTTCAGAACAAGAAAGAAGCAGCATCTCACTTCAACATAGCCCTTAATATATTACAATGGAACGCTAGGTCAGCAACTTAGAACAGTAAAATACTGGAAAAAGAACTAGATAAATAAAATATTTCCATTGTGGCTCTATACAAAACACAGTTCAAACCACAAATGCAAGTTCATTTCAAAGGATGTTATTTCTTGAGGTCAGACAGACCAAACGCTAAAGGAGGAGCAGCTTCATTAGTTAAAAACGCCTTTAGGTACAATGTGATACATTTAAACTTCAACAGTTTAACATTTCAAGTAGCAGCTGCAGAAATAATAACACTGGATGGTAACCCCTGTATTGTGTCCAATTATAAAGATCCCAGTAGTATATCCAGTAGCAATATCTGGCAACAACTGTTTACTCAGCTTCATCCACCCTTCCTTATCTGTGAGGATTTTAATGCTCACCACTATGCTAGGGGCAATGCTGTCACCGATCCAGGAGATTGTCGCCTCTTCAGCACATTTGAGGGTCTAGACTGAGTAATTTTGAATGAAGGATCCCCAACAATATTGCCTTCACCTCATAGATGACCATCTGCAGTGGACTTCAGTCGTGTCGCCGTATTTTCAGAAAATTTATAAGTAGGAAACTTTAAGATATTCTATTGGATCAGACCATTACCCCCAATAAAATAGTACTGGACCTCGATATAAGTTTAAGAAGGAGATGTTACTCAGACAGCCCATGGAAAATAAATGACGTCTTCAGGGAAACATGTTAACAAACTACACAGGAAGTAATTGGGAAACTGCATCCAGCATGGATACCACGGGAAGCCCATACAGCTCTTATGTCAGCCATTGGTCTAACATCTTGCAATGTAATTCCCCAGTGGAAAACACTTTTTCTCTGGTAAACCATGTGTTTTTTTGGTGGATACTGAATATTCCAGAGCTGTGGCTGAAAGAAGATTAACTGAATATCATAGGGAAAGACACTGCGCAGGTTCCTGGAGTTTAAAAGAATAGATGCAAACACCAGGAGATCCTCGAAGAAAAAGAAAAAGATGGCTTGAATCAACTATTGCAATGGACTGAATAAGAACTCAGTCCAATTCGCTCTCTAAAACATCTTCATGCTGTTGGATCTTCAGTGGTAGACCCATTTTGGTTAGAAGACTTTGTGGCAAAATTAGCTCTCCACCTTGTTCTGAATCCCCCATGGCTATTCCACAGGAAATGGATCTCAATCATCCTCTATTGGCTCCACTCTCCAGACAAGAGTTGGAGTGCCTTTGAAAAATCCTACAAATTCTACTCTAGGTTTCAACTATGTTCATTATGGGATGATAAAAAATCTTACAACAGAGACCTTAGATCTTCTCCTTTGCATATACAATGAAACATGGGGAAGAGGAGAGCTTATGGAGGAATGAACTACGCAGATGATTATGCCTTTATTGAAACCTGGAAAAAGATCCCAAAAATCACACCGCTTACAGACCAAGTGCCATGTCTTCTTGTCTGGGGAAAACTCTTGAAAGATTAGTCAAAAACCGTCTTGAGGTTTGGTTGGAAACTAATGGATTATTAACTCAGTCCCAATTTCGATTCATCAAGGGCAGAGGAACGTTGGACAACTTAACAATGTTATGCAGTGACTTTCTATCTGCTTTTTAAGTTTTTAATTTCGTTATTCTTAGATGCGTCATCAGCTTATGATAATGTTCAGGTCTCCATATTGTTGGAGAATTTGATCCAAATTGGTCTTTCTGTCACTTGCATAAATTGGATTAATAGTTCCCTCGAGAAGAAATCAGCCTATATGAATTATCAGAACCACTTTTTGGGGTTTATGATCCCTTCGAGAGACTGTTACACGTTAATGGTCTTGAAATATTTTCTTCAAAGTTCTGAGTTATTGTATTTTCAAGATGCCAAGTGCACTATAACCAAATTCACGTAAGGAGCTATGCATTTCATGTTAAACCTTCAACCAATTTTTTGGGAATGAGGTTTGATTCCAGACTCTGTTGGATTCCTCACATCAAATGCATTGCTGATACTTGCCTTCCAGTCATGAATATCATCAGATCTTTAACTAGAGTGTATTGAGCTGTGCATCACAATGTATTGTTGCACAGTATATGGGAATGCCAATGAAAAGTATCTCCGTAAGTTAGAGATGCTTCAGTACAGCTGCATCTGGACTTGTTTAGGAGCTATGAGATCAACTCTTAGCAGTGCACTCCTAGTAGAAGCACTGGAAATGTCTTCACATCTCAGGCGCCAATGGCTCGCAAACAAGTATCTAATGGAATGGCTGGTGCTCATGTCTCACCTTGCAACCAATAAATGTGATAGGCCACACACTATGTTGAACAACAGAGTCTTATACCGTCCACAAGACTTAAGTAGAAGTTCTTCTCGTTGAAAAATCTAACCACAAGTATTATAAGATCAAGAAGACTTCCTATGCATGAGTGGCCTTTTTTCAGTCTGCTCACTCCCCGCACAGGTGTTTTACTTGCAATTCGGTGACTGCTATTGCAGCAAACCTCCATGAAACATAGAGCGATACTCTCCAAATTTACACTGATGGTTCACGAATTGCAGCAGATGGTAGGGTTGGGTATGCTATCTTATGTCCCACATACGAGTCACTATGAACAATATCCCCTGCGGTTGCCTCTTATACAACGTAAGCAGTTGTAATTGTGAAGGCGATCAAGTTCTTGGTAACCCCAAATTACAAAGGATCCTAATTATCTTGGACTCAAAGAGCATTGTTAGTGCCATAGAGAGCGGAAATTGGGTCAAGCACAGCAGTAAACTGGTCATAAAGATAACCCATGAAATAACGGTATGCTCTCGATGTAACAAGTATGTTTTACTCCTGTGAATTAAAGCTCATAAGGGTATTTTATACAATGCCAAGGAAGTTGCAATCTCTGGAATATTCTTAAATATTCAGTTAACTTATTTGGACCTTCGTCATCACATAAAAAAGGAAATAAGATCCCAGTACTTAGAGGAATGGCAAACATTTTCACTTAAAGCAAATATTATAAATTAAAGCAAATATTATAAATGGGTACAACTCCACTTACGGATATTATCTTGGTTTCACAATATGTCTATACACAGAAGAGCGAGCTCTACAATAACAAGAACGAGATTCAGTCATGGTGAAACGTACAATTATGGATAAAGGGATGTAAGGCGAAAGGTTAGGCCCCATGTACCATCATGTGTCATTTCCTGT
This sequence comes from Schistocerca americana, assembly GCF_021461395.2. Taxonomy (NCBI): domain Eukaryota; kingdom Metazoa; phylum Arthropoda; class Insecta; order Orthoptera; family Acrididae; genus Schistocerca; species Schistocerca americana. The sequence goes on along the minus strand of NC_060119.1, from coordinate 954,704,773 downwards.
TACTACCTTGTTGGCATAAATACCTCTGAGATAGACCTTTGACAATCACAACATGGATTGAGTAAGATATCAGATCTCAATAATGTGGCAATAAAAAAAGGAAGGCCTTGATTAATAAGAGTTTCAGCTAACCCAAGTTAAGAAATAGCTCTTAATTTATTTAAAAGAGAACAAGCAGACCTTTAATAATAACAGCATCAGTTAAGTGAAATTACCAAAAAGAAAACAGGCAGGCCTTCTCGTATAACAGCTTCAGTTAAATAAAATTACCAAATAGAAAACAGGCAAGTCTTGTTTATTAACAGCTTGAGTTAATTAAAATCACTTACTTACTAACTTACTCCTCGGCTCTACAGCTCTTGAAGGGCCTTGGCCTGCATCGCAATATCCTGCAATTCTATCCGGTCCATGGCTTTCTGCCTCCGTCCTCTTGACACCTAGTTTTTTCATGTCTTCTACAATTTCATTCTTCCATCTCTTCCTGGGACATTCCTTCCATCATCTGCCTCCAGCCTTGGCATCAAAAATCTTCCATGCTCTATCTTCCTCCATTCTGACCACGTGTTCCGCCCACCACAGACTTCTTATGTTAATGGCGGTGACAATGTCAGGTTCTTCAAAAAGTTGTTATAATTTTGCATTTGTACATAAAAGTCAGTCTTATTGGTCGTAAATTGGGCCACGTATTTTATGCAGAATCTTTCTCCCCCAAATGCTAAGGATCCTTTCCTCATTCGCAGTCATGGTTCATGTCTCGGCAACTCACATAACAACTGCTGGTCTTAAAATTGTTTTGTAAATGAGGATTTTAGATTTTCGTGTTAGAAACAAGCTCCTAAGCATGGATAGTGCAGCAAAATAGCATCTGTTGCCTGTTGATATTCTAGCTTTCACCTCGCTGATGTCTTTTCTCTCTGTGATAGTCGATCCGAGGTACTTGAAGACCCTCACCCTTTAAAGCTCCTTGTTGGCTATCTTGAGTTTGGTCATTGCCATACATTTGGTCTTTTCTATGTGACTACCAGGCCAAGTTCTCTTGTACCTCTCTTCAGATTTTGACAGGCATCGGCTAACACAGCAGTGTTTCGTGCAAGTAATGACACATCGTCTGGGTAGGCTAAGTACGGCAGTGAATGATTAAAAATTGTTCCTCCTCTATTTAATGAAATCTGACTTTTTCTAGGCAGAGGATGAATAGCAGTGAGGAGATATTGTCACCCTTTCTCAGTCCGTTCTTCACTCCCACTTCTCTGCAGGTTTCGCTCTGTATTTTTACTTTACAGTTGGTTTCACTGAGGGTCATGATAGTAAGTTTAACTGGCTTCTTAGGTATTCCAGCCTCTTCCATTACGTTCCACAATGCCACTCTTGAGATGCTATCATAGGTTTGTTTAAAACTTATGTAAAGCTGGTGTAGATTTATTTCATGTTCATAAGCTTTCTCAAGAGGGTATGCATTATATGAATATTTAGTCAGTTGCTGACCTATTTCTTCTAAAGCCACTTTGATAGTCTCCAGTTCTTTTTTCCTCATAGGGAGTAGGCCTCCTAGCTGGGGTCTTGGAGAACACCTTACATGTAGTAATTAGGTTTGAGATTCCTCGATAGTTCTGGCAGTTTAATTTACCGTATTTACTCGAATATAAGCTGCACTTTTTTTCCTGTTTTTGTAATCCAAAAAACCGCCTGCGTCGTAGAATCGAGTGCAAAGCAAGCGGAAGTTCTGAAAAATGTTGGTAGGTGCCGCCACTAACTTCTGCCGTCGAATACATGTAGCGCTACACAGGCATGCTTTGTAGGGACAAAGATAAATACTGGCGCCAAAACCTCTGCGTCAGTAAATAAATTTAAAAAAAAGGTGGTAAACAAGCTTTTTTTTCTCCGCTCCGAGTTTCGACCACTACATTTTCGTACATTATCCAACGAAGTAAATTCAAACTCCGTATTGTTCATCTTCAGATGTTGCAGAAATTCAATGTGCTACGAAAATCCGACTGGCAAGACTGTTTGGGATGTTTGTCAAAATGGCCAACTCTACGTTCTGAATTTTTTCCTACCTGTGAGAAGAGATGGTTGCTAATAGGAACCTGATGAAATGTGAATCACATGCAGTATTCTCTTTACCATAAGAATAATACGAATATAAACATTTTGCCATGTATTCTTTCGTGTTTGCTGCTATCTCATTTAAATCCTGTCTACCTAATAAACTACGAAACTAGAGTGAGACAGCAGCAAACGCGGAAGAATATACGTATCGTGTCATGTTTATATTTGTATTATTCTTTTGCCTAGTAGTGATACAGTCAGAAATGAAGCACGGCAACTGACTAGATTTTTAAATCTAAGATTACTCTAATTTCTGTGTAGAATTTGATGTACTAAAGAAGCGGACGCAAAGATTTTTAAACGGAGAAAAATTTTCACCTAACTCTCGTTCAGAACATGTTCTATCGTACGCGGTCTATTATTTGGTTCTTGTTGATCATTATCAAAGAAAGCAGCAGTGTAAGTAACAACAAATAGCAGTCTCTTGCCACTGTTTCGCTAATGAGACGAGTCCTCTCTTTTTTTTTCTTAATTGTAAGCGGCTTTAGCGTGCACAAAAGCAAGCCATGCCGTGAGCGGCGACAGGCCGTAAACACGCACTATCAGAATGCGACAAACAATGCATGACACAGTACAGTAATGCATTTTCAGCTTAGAGTGACGTAAACACCTATTACAAAGAAAACGGCACTTATCAGATCAAAGCAAAATAAGCAATCGATTCAAACCAGACGAAGCACGTGAAAAAGAAAGGGTACGCTTATAAATACGAACGGAGCGCCTGATGCATAGCAGTGGCTACCTGGTAAAGCTTAACTGCTAAGCTTACGACTCGAACCAAACTACTGTAGGTGTATCGTCATTCATTCGAACTAAATTGTGTATCATATTACAATGGACCAACTTTGTTTCGATTTGGAGGTGTGGCCTAAAACTTTTCTCTCCCCTTGAATTTCGAGTCTCAAATTTCAGGTGCGGCTTAGATTCGGGAAATTTTTTTTTTCCTTTATTTCGGGTGTCATTTTTCAGGTGCGGCTTAGATTCGAGTGCGGCTTAGATTCGAGTAAATACGGTATCTCCTTTTTATGTATAGGGCACATAAAAGCCGTTTTCCACTCCATTAGCATGCACTCCTCCTGCTAGATGCTCAGTATTACTTTATGTATTGCTTTCCACAGTGTTTCCTCACCATTTTTGAGAAGTTCCGCCTGGATCTGAACTTCTCTAGGTGCCTTATTGTTTTTTTAAGGTGTTAATGGCTTGTATTATCTGCACCAGTGTGGGTTCGGGTATTCAAACCTCTGGTCCACAATAAGTTATTTCCACCAGATCTTCTTGTTCTAATCCTTCTAGTTCTGGGTTTGGTAGCTCTTGGAAGTATTCTGTCCATATGTCAAGTATTTTATTTCTCTCCCCTACCAAATCCCCTTCTTTACTCCAATGTATATTTGTTCTGGCTTGAAACCTGGCCTTTTCTTTTTTAATCTTTTGGTACATTTTTTTACTTGCTTCTCTTCTCCTAGCTGTTCAATTTCTTCCTATCTTTCCTTTTCTAAGTTTTTTTTTTTCCAAGTGCTCTTTTCTTCTGTTTGCAAACCCTCTTAGCTACACGGCACTTCTCATTATATTTAATCAGATTTGCTCTAGTTCTTCTCTGAAATGATTTCATTCATCCTATGTTACGCCCTTCAATTCTTCTCATACATTCTTCATCAAGCTAATCTGCCATCCTTTGCGCCCGTACGTGACCCGAAACCTCTCCAGCTGCCTCGAGGATTTCAGTCTTACATCATTTACGAATTATTTCTGTATGTTTATTTGACGTGTTGGTATCCTTCTTAATCCCCTCTTCTAATTTCGTCTGATATGCTCTCCGTATTTCTTCTGATTTCAGTTTTTTATTGTAAAAACTCTTTTGTTTGTGGCCTTCTTGTTATCTCAATCGTGAGATTGTTTGCCTGTTCTCACTAGATGATGGTCTGAACTGCAATCAGCTCCACGTTGGCTTCTAACATGCGTTATGTCCGATCCGTGCTTTCAGTCAATCAATATACGGTCTATCCCATTTTTAATTTGTCCATCTGGTGACATCCACGTTTCTTTGTGTATCTTTTTGTGTGGGAAACATGTACTGCCGACAATCATGTTTTTACTAATAGAAAAACCTACAACCTTAATTTCATTGTCATTTGATATTTCATGGAGGCTATGTATTCCTACAGTTGACTGATAAGCCTCTTCCTTTCCTATTTTTGCACTCAAGTCTTCTATTAACATCTTAACATCGTGTTTGGGAGCCTGATCATACAACTGCTCTACCTTGCTGTAAAACTCATACTTCTGATGTTCATCTGCCTCCTCTGTGAGTGCATGTACATTTATAACTATGTTGAAAAATTTTTCCCTTAATTTTAACTTGAACATCCGTTCATTGATTGGTTCGTAGCGCAGCACAGCTTGTTTCAGTTTCTTAGCTATCACAAAACCTGTTCCAAAGGTGTTCGTTCTTCCACCACTATAGAAGGTAGTGAAATTTCCCGAGTCCATTATGTCAGTTTCCGTCCACCTAATTTCCTGGAGAGCCAATAGTTTTATACTGTAGTTGTTTACTTGCGTTATTTATCATTTTTTGTTTCCTGCGGTTGTCATCAAAATATCTGTCCCGCCGTTCCTTTGTTGGCATTTGCAACAAGTGATTTTGACAGGGGAAGACTGGTAATCTTTCCCCCAACCATTTGAGGGGTAGCCCCTTACAGCTCGCCAGGTAGATGGCTCCATTTTCAGGGGAGCATCGTTAGCCTTTCTAGATCCATCTACTGACTGCAAGGCAGTAGTTGATGATTGGGGGCTCCTCTGCCTTTCTTCCACACCATTGGCCCCCACACTTCCTGGTTTTGGTCCGCCCCAGGTATTTTATTTTCCAGGTACCATCCATATCTGGAAAACCTTCCTCTATTCATCTCTTTTGGAGGCGCCCGATGGTAAAATTACCAAATAGAAAACAGACAGGACTTCTTTAATAAAAGATTCAGTAAAGTAAAATTACCAAATACCAACAGGCAGGCCTTCTTTAAAAACAGCTTCAGTTAAGTAAGACTACCAAGTAGCAAACAGGCAGGACTTCAGTGATAACGGCTACAGTCAAGCAAAATTACCAAAAGCAAAACAGCCAGGCCTTCAATAATAACAGCTTCAGTTAAGTAAAATTACCAAATAGAAAACAGGCAGGCTTTAAACGATAACAGCTTCAGTTAAGTAAAATTACCCAATACGAACAGGCAGAACTTAAATAATAACAGTTTCAGTTAAGTAAGATTAACGAATAGAGAACAGGCAGGCCTTCTTAAAAACAGCTTCAGTTAAGTAAGACTACCAAATAGAAAACAGGTAGGCCTTCATGAATAACTGCTTCAGTTAAGTAACCGAGAGTTTGAATTGCCTCCCCATAAGGAGTGCACCAGAAGGCTTATACAGAAGGAGCACAAGACTACAATAAATAGGAAGGCCAAGAAAGGACTAGCCTTCCAAGGCCCTTTTTGTTGGGTACAGAACGGCAAGTAAGTATTAACACAGCAAAGTTAATTACGTGAAAGCAGCAATAACTAGCCAAACAGTATACCCATATCACTGCAAGGTACCGCCTTTACAACGACGGTTCGAAAGGGGCCCAGAATTCAGCACAGAGAAACTGGCTTCAACTCTTTCATCTATTTCCCACGTCCCAGAGCTGGCTTACCAGGCTGCGCAGGAAGACGGCTCTCAAAGTCAGCTACGGATTCAAATCAGCCTGCAAATACGCCGAGCAACCGCTCGCCAGACTCTGTGCCCAAGATACTTGCACAAGTGCTCGCCTTATTCGCCAGGTGGACCTCTCTCAATGTCCTCCTCGCTCTGTTACCACTCCCCAACTCGTCACGCCACCACACGCCCTGTCCCCCATCAACAACCTCGAGAAAAATTCTTAGTGGCCTCAAGCCAGAGGGACATCACTCAACAGATCGAGCTAGTGGCGCCACGAATTAGAAAAGCCACGCCAGCAACTCCACCATAGCTCAACGTCTGCCCCTTAAACCAATGGACCTCGGGCCAGTCTTCAGAAGAAGGAGAGAGATTGGTTAATTAATGGGCTTAAATTGGTTAAGGCGTACCCTGAGGACCTTACAGTGGCCAGTTGCCTGACAAGAAACTTAACTGGGCGCAGAATTTTGATGGTAGAGTATGGGCCTATGACACAAGGATGAACCTCCCCTCACCTGATCAGCACAGTTCTTCACGAAAACCTCATCTCCTACCTTGCCGTGAAAGGGCTGACTATTCCTATTACATCGTCGTGCCAGACGTCAGTGGGCTAACCTAATGCTATTCTTGGCCCATTCCCAATTTTCTCTAAGATCTTCAGGAGTAACGGACAAAGGTAGGAGGTCGTTGATATCCAACTAGTTGGATAGAGGGGAATTGATGGGATATGCAAACAAGAGAGTGGCAGGAACTGCCTTGAATGCTTCGTGCTGTGCAGTGTTCAATGCAAAATTGAGACAAGGCAAGGTGGTATTCCACTTACTAAGAGACTCATGATCGTAAATGATCAAAGCTGACTTAAGATTGCGATTCAATCTCTTGGCAGACAATGACTGGGGACAATATGGCGTGATGGTTAGGTGCTTAACAGCATTACAAAAGCAAAACTGCTTAAACTGTTTGGAAACAAACTTGTTATCGCTAACAAGAGCCTTATGGGATCCGAACCAGCTAAAGGTGTTGGTCGGGTGTGCGTTGGTAATGGTCGCCGTAGCCGCAAGACTAGGCATTAACCGTACAAATCTGGAAAAAGTGTCAACAACCGCCATAATATATCGGTTTCCATTACTGGTACGAGGAAGAGGCCCTACGTAATCGATAAAGAGTTTGTCCGTAGGGCTCTCCTCGCACACAGATTGTAACACCCATTTCAGAGGACTGCCTGATATCCTTATACAAATTTGGACCAAATGAGGTGAGCCTTAACCTTTCCCAAGGTTTAATAGAGGCCCAGATGTGCTCCCACTAGAGAATTATGAAAATAATGGAAAACTGGAGGCACCAGCTCCTGAGTTAAACAAATTTTAAAGTCCCCTGCTTCGTTAACACTTTTACATAATATGCTATTCCTGTTGGAGTAGTCGCTAATCTCACCACCAGATAAGAGTTGCTTTCGTAATGGACTCCACAATGGATCTTGATCCTGTGTGGTTTTAAGGTCCACAAACAGCTGGGAAACTTCAGCTAAAACGGTACACACAACTGGATGAAACTCACTAACGTCCTTATTCTCGACAGCCCCCTCCTCCAGAAACATGCGACTGAGGGCGTCGGCGACATGATTGTCAGAACCTTTTATATGTCGCACCTTGAAATGAAACGTGGAGACGTGGACCGCCCATCTGGCAATCTTACCAGTTTACCTGGATCGAGCCGACATCCAACTTAGAGCCTGACTATCCGTCTCGAGATCAAACTCCCTATGCTCAAGATAGAACTGAAACTTCTCTAAGGCGAAAAGAACAGCGAAAAGAACAGAACACTCATAAACGGAGTAGTTCGTCTTGGGCCCAGAGAACCTTCAAGACGCAACAGCTAATCAGCATCTTATACCTTGATCTCCTGCAACAACACTACGGCAATACCGCCATTGGAGGCATCAGTTTGAACGACAAATCTTTTTTTTTCCAAAATTCAGGATGGTTAAGATCAGTGGGCTGGTGATAGCGGTCTTGATAGCTTCAACAGCCGCTGTTGGCTCTCACTCCAGACAAATGTTTTCTCTTTCATATGTAGTTTATTCAGGGGAGCGGTCATCTGGGCAAAATCAGGGACAAACATCCCATTAAAACTGCCTATCCCCTTCCTGTTTCGGGGCTGAAAGGCTGAAGATATTTCTTCAACACCTTAGTTCATTCCTGGACAATCCTAATGCCGTCCCCAGAAATTAAATGGCCCAGGGAGGACACCAGTTTCCTAGGAAGTGAAATCTTGGACGGCTTAACGGTCAACCCCGCATACTGGAACTTGGAGGGGACCCCTCCGCCCCCCCCCCCCCCCCCCCCTCAAGGATGGGAAATATGATTCTCAAACGACTGACTATAAATGACAACATCATCGAGGGAATTAAAGACACAAGAAAACTTCAAGTCGCCCAAGATATGATCTAACAAACGAGACAAAACCGCCGCCCTAGTGGACAAGCCAAACAGCATCCAGTTGAACTCATAAATGTTCCAATTAGTGCAGAATGCAGTGACATGTTTAGACTCCTCAGTAAGAGGAATCTGATGATAAGCTTGGTTGAGATAAAGTGCCGGGAATCACTTAGTCCCTGAAAATCGGGTAAAGATCCGGCAAGAGGATAAATTCTAAGATAACCTTTTTGTTAAGGAGTCTATAATCAGCCACCGACCTGTAGTTCTGGCCCTGAGTTTTAGGAACGAGAAAAGTCGGTGATGGTTAGGGAGATGTAGGCTGTCTAATGACCCCCTCCTTCAACATACTCGCCAATTTCTGTCTCAAGATCATCATGTTGGATGGCGAGAGACGATAAGGAGACTGTCGCACCAGAATATCATCAGCCAAGCGTATGTGGTTCTGTGATACCCCAAATTATTAGGGGAAACCTCTGGCAACTCCACTAGTAATTTCAACAACTCCCTTGCCTGACCTGACTCAAGATGGGCCACATCAAATTCATAAGAGTTACACTATACTGAATCCCCCACACCTGTGCAATTGCAGCCGGCCGGAGTGGCCGAGCGGTTAAAGGCGCTACAGTCTGGAACCGCACGACCGCTACGATCGCAGGTTCGAATCCTGCCTCGGGCATGGATGTGTGTGATGTCCTTAGGTTGGTTAGGTTTAAGTAGTTCTAAGTTCTAGGGGACTTATGACCACAGCAGTTGAGTCTCATAGTGCTCAGAGCCATTTGAACCATTTGTGCAATTGCAAGAGCAAAAGGCTATTTTGTCACTAGGCGAAAACCTAAAAGAGAAGGTGCGGCTCGCAAAGTCGAGTTCTAATCCAGTTTTCTGAATAAAATCACACCCAAGAGACAAATTGAGCGCTAGATCTTTAACGGGCAAGAGCGTAACGGGTCACGAGAAATTACAAATTGACGAAATACCGTGCACCTCGTCAACCAGAGGCAACTCTTGCCCACTGGCCACACGACATCTCTGAGGGCATGGGTGCACGGAAGATAATTTACACAAATGCCCAAACTCCAAATACCAATTATAAATGAACAAGGACACACAGCTACAAGAATCCAAAAGCATGCACAAGGGTTCTTGTCCCAGACGGGCAGATAGAAGGGAGGGCATATCTACAGGGAGCTTGAATACGCGCGCTGAATGGCACACGCCTCCGATGGAAACAGTCCCCCTTCCTTCTTCACCTGGAGTTATTTGCCCTTGACCTGGCTTCATTAGCCGGGTCTAGGAGCTCATGCTACGGGACACTCGCACACCAAGCGATCTCGGGCGCCACACAAAAACCAACGTTTCTCAGAAAATGTGTTGGATGCCTGAGGAGTCCTATTAATTCTCGAGGTGGGCTCAACGGCAAATAATAAGCATTCAGTGGAATCAACAAGTGATTGCAACGCCCAGAAGCTAGTGGGGCGGGAGGAAAAGGCGACCTATCCTCGGTGCGCATACCCTCCAAAATGTTTTTACAGTATTGAGTTCCGAAAGCGACACACAAAGAGCCAAGGTGGCTAGGTGCACTCATTCGAAATACTGGCTCAGTGGTTCAAATGACACCTGCAAACTTCAGTAATATTTGCCTTCAGGCTCGTTCTGCATCTGCAGCGAGAGCTTCCTATCGACAATCAGTCCCCTTAGTTGTCCTATTGAGTCTTCCCGCTTCAGGACTTCAGATATAAAATCACTCAGAGTAAAAATCAAATGGCTCTGAGCACTATGCGACTTAACTTCTGAGGTCATCAGTCGCCTAGAACTTATAACTAATTAAACCTAACTAACCTCAGGACATCACACACATCCATGCCCGAGGCAGGATTCGAACCTGCGACCGTAGGGGTGGCTCGGTTCCAGACTGTAGCGCCCAGAACCGCACGGCCACTCCGGCCGGCTTCACTCAGAGTACCTTTCGCCAATGAGTAAAGTAATGCTAATATCACATGGTGAGGCATCCCCAAGACATCTGCATGACATTCAAATTGCGCCAACATCCACAAAAGCTGCTGGAGACGACCCAAGGTGTCGAGTGAAAGCTCTGAAATGCCGTTGAGTACGCACACAATTTGGTTGGTTGTCTAGCGAAATGATTAGCCAGAGGGCTGCCTAAACAATGGGCCCCGGATGCCTGGTCAAAGACCTGATTCAAGGGAGTAACTACTGGAGTTACTCCTGCTTCCTGTCTTCCAAGCTTAAGGACACTGCTTAGATACGCAAATCCCGCGCTCGATCACTCAACTGCCACACCTCGGTAACTTCAGACTAGCTAAGTTGCATGGAGGTAATGTCCCACAAACGATTTCCCAAATGTGCTAGGTTGGCCTGCCTTCTACCAGTCTGCCTAACAGCAGGTTGACTGTCCTGCAGCAAGGCAGTTTCCTCTGCACATCATCCAACGCCGTGGAAATATTATCGAGAAAATACCTACCTCCCCATGGTGCTTGCCTAAACACAAAGTAGGATGCCCACCGCTGCATGCAACCTGGCCGCCAGCTCTAGAACACTACCCTCGATGATAAGCTCCCAAACTCTTAAGGTTATACTGCAAGTGCTCCTTCTTTAGATGCCCGATTTCAGGGCAGCCTCTTGGATCCATAGCAAGCTAGGTCCCTGTGAACAATGGAACAAATTAATACATTACTCGATATACAGTAAGGGATCCTTGCACACTAAGGAAATGATCACAAGAAATGACATATAACCAGAGAAAGGATAAACAATTATAACACCCCCTCTCCTACAGAGCGCAACCACGCTCTGCGAGTACCAGTTAAAACCTACGGTTAAAGGGATGTAAGGCGAAAGGTTAGGGCCCATGTACCATCAAGTGTCATTCCCCATGACTATCTTATTAACGTAAATACCTCTGAAACAGATAGGCCTTCTGCAGTAACAATTTCAGTTAATTACAACACAGACTAAGATATCAGATCTCACTAATAGGGCAATAAAAACAGGTAGGCCTTGATTAGTAAGAGTTTCAGCTAGCCCAAATAGTTAAATAGCTCTTAATTTAATTAAAAAGGAAGAAGCAGGCCTTCTTTAATAACAGCTTCAGTTAAGTAAAGTTACCAAATAGAAAACAGGCAGGCTTTCAATGATAACAGCTTCAGTTAAGTAGGTTTACCAAATAGAGAACAGGTAGGCCTCCAATAATAAGACCTTCAGTTATGTGAAATTACCAAATAGAAAACAGGCAGACCTTTAATAATAACTTAAATCTGATAATTAAGGAAGGCAGGTTTGCGTTACGATTGTGGACGGGGCCCAAATCAATTACAATTGGTTTGATTGCGATTTAACTAAATTATTTTAATAAATAAGTTTTGAAAACAAGCCAATGAGGTCGCAATCAGACTTTTAAGGCACCAACTGAAGGCCTTTAACGCCCAAAATGGCAATTATTAAAGTAAATTAGCAAAGATACATAAAATACAGAGAGCAAATAATTTTTGAAAACAAGTCAATGTGGTCGCAATCAGAATTTTAAAGCAAGTAACTACAATCATGGGTGAAGGCCTTTAACATCAGAATGGCAATTATAAAAAAATTAAACAAACATACATAAAATGCAGACAGCAAATAATTTTGGAAAGCAGGCCAATGTGGTCGCAATCAGAATTTTAAATCAAGTAACCACAATCATGGCTGAAGGCCTTTAACATCAGAATGGCAATTATTAGAAAATTTAACAAACATACATTAAATACAGACAGCAAACAATTTTCGAAAACAAGCCAATGTGGTCGCAATCAGAATTTTAACGCCAAAATGGCAATTTTAAAAAATATAGGAAATATACTGTGAAACAGCAAATGGCATAGCAAAAGTTCATTAAAAACACAGATCACCAAACAAGTGAGACAAATGACGGTAACTTAATAATACAATGATAAAATAAAACACAAGGGCCAGTGACAGATTGTGCTCCAGGAATCGACCTCTAAGTAGGTCACACCAAAAACACTTTCGCGAGCAAAGAGAAAAGCAACCAAGTGTTGCATTCGGATTACAAGATGGTAACTCGGGCTAGTGGCAGTCTAACGAGCAACTAATCATAATCTTGGTTAGGCTACCTGACATCCAACAAAACAAATGCGAGATGTAAAATTACACCAAAGCTGGAACCGGCGGTCTGGGCTCCGCCCACAGAATACTGTGCTTAGAGCGCCCGGAACAAGAAGGAACAACCCCCACTAAGGTAGAAGAACGCCACCCAACCTATAATCAAGAAGCTATCAAACTTACACGCCTCACCGGTCAGCGGAGGCAAGGTGAGGAAATGTACACTGCCGTTACATACACTAACCCCCAGGGCGTTAGCGGCCACAAGACAGAAAAATACCGCTGGTTGGACTTAACAATGTAAGAAGCTGAAAATAGTAACTAGTAATTAGAAGCTCAGGAAGGCTAATCAGATCTGCCTTCCCCACGTATCCACTCGCTGCTTTTCGCCTCGGCGACACTACGAGCAGCAACACGAACCCAAATCACTGGAGAATCGCGAGATTTCACAACGATGGAGGTTTCTCTACGCGAATTGCAATGCACTCAACTTAAACATGCAGGATCCGGTTTCGACGAGGTCGTGCACCCTCGTGACCACTGCCCTTCGATTCGGCAGTCCATACACGCCCCCAGCAGTCCCGGCGGACCTCGCTGCTCCTGTGTCCCCAACCCTAGTCCCACTCACACCACTCGGAAAAAGCACGAGGTCGCCCCAAAGATAGGGCAGCAGAACTACATATCAATAAGTGCCGCTGCTACCACTAGCGGACAGGCAACACTCACGAAACCGAGTGGCGCCAGTGAACACGAAAAGAAGACAAACAACGCAACCATGCCAACTAAACGATACGGTCTGGCAGAAACACGGCACCAACGCGAGCCGCAGGACGGCTCAATAACAGCTTAAGTTAAGCAGAATTGCCAAATAGAAAACAGGCAGGCCTTCAGTGATAACAGCTTCAGTTAAGTAAGGTAAATAAATAGAGAAGATGCAGGCATTCTTTAATAACAGGTTCAGTAAAGTAAAATTACCAAACAGAAAACAGGCAGGCTTTCAATGCTAACAGCTTCAGTTAAGTAAAATTACCAAATACCACCAGGCAGGCCTTCTTTAAAAACAACTTCAGTTAAGTAAAATTACCAAATTGGGAGCCTGATCATACAGCTGCTCTACCTTGCTGTAAAACTCTTACTTCTGTTGTTCATCTGCCTCCTCTGTGGGTGCATGTACATTTTTAATTATGTTGAAAAATTTTTTCCTTAATCTTAACTTGAATATCCGTTCATTGATTGGTTCATAGGGCAGCACAGGTTGTTTCAGTTTCTTAGCGACCACAAAACCTGTTCCAAAGGTATTCGTTCTTCCACCACTATAGAAGGTAGTGAAATTTCCCGAGTCCATTATGTCAGTTTCCGTCCACCTAATTTCTTGGAGATCCAATAGTTTTATACTGTAGTTGTTTACTTGCATTATTTATCATTTTTTGTTTCCTGCGGTTGTCATCAAAATATCTGTCCCGCCGTTCCTTTGTTGGCATTTGCAACAAGTGATTTTGGCAGGGGAAGACTGGTAATCTTTCCCCCAACCATTTGAGGGGTAGCCCCTTAAAGCTCGCCAGGTAGATGGCTCCATTTTCAGGGGAGCATCAAATGGTTCAAATGGCTCTGAGCACTATGGGACTCAACTGCTGAGGTCATTAGTCCCCTAGAACTTAGAACTAGTTAAACCGAACTAACCTAAGGACATCACAAACATCCATGCCCGAGGCAGGATTCGAACCTGCGACCGTAGCGGGCTTGCGGTTCCAGACTGCAGCGCCTTTAACCGCACGGCCACTTCGGCCGGCCAGGGGAGCATCGCTAGCCTTTCTAGATCCATCTACTGACTGCAAGACAGTAGTTGATGATTGGGGGCTCCTCTGCCTTTCTTCCACACCATTGGCCCCCACACTTCCTGGTTTTGGTCCGCCCCAGGTATTTTATTTTCCAGGTACCATCCACATCTGGAAAACCTTCCTCTATTCATCTCTTTTGGAGGCGCCCGATGGGGGACCAGGAACCCCACATGGTAAAATTACCAAATAGAAAACAGACAGGACTTCTTTAATAAAAGATTCAGTAAAGCAAAATTACCAAATACCAACAGGCAGGCCTTCTTTAAAAACAGCTTCAGTTAAGTAAGACTACCAAGTAGCAAACAGGGAGGACTTCAGTGATAATGGCTACAGTCAAGCAAAATTATCAAAAGCAGCGCGGGATTAGCCGAGCGGTTTAAGGCGCTGCAGTCATGGACTGTGCGGCTGGTCCCGGCGGAGGTTCGAGTCCTCCCTCGGTCATGGGTGTGTGTGTTTGTCCTTAGGAGAATTTAGGTTCAGTAGTGTGTAAGCTTAGGGACTGATGACCTTAGCAGTTGAGTCCCATAAGATCTCACTCACATTTGAACTTTTTTATTTTTTTTTTTGAAATTCCCAAAAGCAAAACAGCCAAGCCTTCAATATAACAGCCTCAGTTAAGTAATATTACCAAATAGAAAACAGGCAGGCCTTAAATGATAACAGCTTCAGTTAAGTAAAATTACCCAATACCAACAGGCAGAACTTCAATAATAACAGTTTCAGTTAAGTAAGATTAACAAATAGAGAACAGGCTGCCCTTCTTTAATAACAGCTTCAGTAAAGTAAAATTACCAAATACCAACAGGCAGGCCTTCAATGATGACAGCTTCAGTTAAGTAAGACTACCAAATAGAAAACAGGTAGGCCTTCATGAATAACTGCGTCAGTTAAGTAACCGAGAGTTTGAATTGCCTCCTCATAAGGGGTGCACCAGAAGGCTTATACAGTATCAACACAAGACTACACCAAATAGGAAGGCTAAGAAAGCTTGCAATGAGAGGACCGGTCTTCCAAGGCCCTTTCTGTTGGGTACAGACTGGCAAGGAAATATTAACACAGCAAGGTTAACAACGTGAAAGCAACAAGAACTAGCCAAACGGTATACCCACATCACCGCAAGGTACCGCCTTTACGACTGTTTGAAGGGGCCCAGAATTCAGCGCAGCGAATCTGGCTTCAACTCTGTCGTCATTGTGCCTCGTCCCAGAGGTGGCTTACCCGGCTGCGAAGGAAGACGGCACTCGAAGTCAGACACGGATTCAAATCAGCCCACAAATATGCCCAGCAACCACTCACCAGTCTCCGTGCCCAAAACACTTGCGCGAGTACACAAAACGTTAGGGCAATGTTGCCATACATCTTCAAATGAGATACTTATAATTCTTGAGTACTGATGATCATGGGGATTGTAGTATTACACTTTGGAATTTTGTGTACTATTCTTAGAAGATATTTTGATATTTGCCAGTATAAGGCAGTTATGGTCAATACTACAATTTTTTTCCCGTCCCATGGAAGTTGTCCAGTGCCATAACTTACAAATGTGCCCAACATCATTTTCTAACTCTTTTGGATTACTGTACTGTTCAACTATCATTGCACTCTTGAGTTGCCATGTAATCAATTTTATATTTGATGCAACATTGCATTTCCTGACACTCAGCTAATGGATATAAGTCCGTTATTGTCTGACTTTAACTAGTCAAATACTTTGACCACTTTTTAGGTACCGTGACATTTCGGCCCATTTAGATGGTTTCTGACTCATTAAGGTCATTACACAGAATATGATGACACTGGATGATGTACTTAAGATCCGGATGGTCATCTCATATGCTACTACACCTGCTCTTAATGCAACCTCAGAATGATTTGACATGGTTGTACGTCATACTCTTAGTCTTAGGGATTGTATACATTTCATTTTGATTTATCTTCATACATATAGGCAGCCTCCTATATTTCTGTTTTTCTTTCTTTCCTTTTTATTCAATCGATTCCACTTGGTATAATCCTGCATAATTGTATAGGACTTATATGTAGGGAGATAGACATTTCTTGATATACAGAGATTGAGAAACTTCTTTGTAACCATGACTACATGAGGCAGCAACTGGCATTGCATTAATCCACTCAGCACAATGTGGGGTTGTCCTACAGAAGGGTCCTAATGAAGTGTCTACGATGACCAGGTGTTTGATGATTTTATAGTATGATTGCATTGGTTTACTTAGGGAATGCAATTGGGTTTTAAGACAAACTCTTTTATGCTTTTTATCGTTAACATTGCGGCAACTGTTTGTCGTACCACACATAATACGCCCTATACCACACATAAGTAACTATGTATTCTGACATAGTTGTCACATTTTCTTTTACTTTAATTTATTTTATTGTTATTTATATTTGGTTAATTTTTATTAAAAAAATTCTTCCACTGTTCCATTGGACATACGAATGTATACAGTACATCTGATGTGTTTCATGGCCTATTACAACTGTGTGTTACCGTTTTATGAATAATAGCGTACACATATGTTCATATATCATGCATTATTTGAGTAAAACAGGGAAAACTATTAACAACAGCATCACATAAGCAGAAGCATATGTGCCCTAATGTTACATATAGTTTTAATGATATACAATATATCTCTTTGAGTCACTTACATAGTTAACATGATACCTGTCAATTGTTAATGTATGTTCTATATTTTTTATAATTTTTTATAATAGTACATTTCTTCTACTCATTGTACAGGAGCCTGAAGATGGCATCAATATAATGCCGAAACTGGTAGCCAATAGAAGTTCATAAAATAAAATAAATTTCTACGATACATACGGCTGTTGGTAAATTATTGCATCAAGAACAAAAAATCTGTCCTTCAGATAACAGACTTTAGGCAGCTATTTGTAAACGATGATTTATTATCTTGGTTTGAAATTTATACACTGTGTCTGCTAATGTTATACCACGGTAATTACTGGATTCATTGTGATTACCTTCTCTACATCTGAAACTGACCATAATTTCGGGATTTAGCGTCTTTTCGATCACATATTGTGTAAATGAAGAAGTCTAAGCTTTAAAAATAATCCCCTCCCCCATATTTGTGTAAATCTGAGTTTACGCCGTCAGATCCCGTTGCTTTCCTGTTTTTCTTTTTTTGGTTTTATTCAGGGGCTCGTTTAGTTCTTGGATCGTTATGAGATCACTGTCATGTGGTTTATCCATTTCGGGTGGGTCCTCCTCCAATGTTTGGGTTTCATTACACGAGATCTGTTTATAGTGTGGAATCGATTTATATTCTAGTATCATCTTTAGATTTGGTGTCTCTTTTCCAGTTTTATTTAAATGCTTTATCACATTGTAAGAATGCTTTATCATCTTGTAAGCTATAGACGGATTTCCGTGGATACCGTAATCTATTTTGTTCACGAACCTATTCTTTGATTCTTCACCTGTTTTCCTGACAATGGTTTTTACTTTCTTTCCTTTTTATTTTCTTGTTTTGCAGATTCTGTTTTCGTCTGTAAATAAATGTCATATGTTCTTTTCTTTTGCTCAAGTGCTTTTGTGATATCTTCGTTCCATACTCTAAGTCCCTTCTTATTTCTGTTCTTATTCTTTTCTCCTAATGACTCATGTGAGGCCTGTAAAATACATAGCTTTATATGTTGCCATTTGATTTCGAAACTATCACTTGTATCTGTCTGGTTTATGTAAAGATTCAGTCTGCTTTGGTATAGATGTTTTATGCTCTCATCCCGTAATGGGTAGACCTTAAAGCGTTCTTTCCTTCTTGTTTCAGCTCGTTTTGCTTTCTTCCATAGCGAGTGCAGCTATATTTGCTACCACTAGGTATTCGCCTAATCTATTATCCATCTCTGCCTACTTGCGCTCCGAGTTTATTTATGTATATCTCTCTTCATAAAAAAGAGGATTAGTAATTTTCAGTCCATTACTTTAGGCAAACTGTATCAGAGAATGTCCACTATCATTTATGTGTTATTGGCACGAATGTTCCCACTGGTAGAGGCACGAGATTATTTCCTATTCTTGCATTTAAATCTCGACAGATTAATAGGTAGTCCATTTCGTTTTATTTATCTATTACTTTTTGTAAGGTTTCATAAAAAGCTTCAGTCTCTTCATTTTTCCATCTTCAGACGCGTATACCCCAATCAATGTCAGACGCCCTAGATCTATTCTGAATATTGATGTTACGATTCTGTCATTTATGTAAATATAATCTTCGATTTTTGATTAATATTTATTACTTACTACTCCATTACTTGCTCTTCTGCCACTTCCTACACCTCTGGAAATCATTAGGTATCCACGCAAATCAGCAGTTCCTCTTCGCTTTTTCTTTGTTTATGTAACTGTTCCAATATTAATGTTTCTTGTTTCAGTTCTTTACATAGCTCTGTTTCTTTGTTTCAGTTCTTTACATAGCTCTGTTTCTTTTAGGTGCAGACTTTGAAAGGTGGCTACACTGAGCCACAGCGCCAGAGATTGCGCCAAAGTGTATTATTCAGCCGCCTCCACTGGCAGTGCTTGGGGAGAACTCGTAGTAATGAGTGCTTGTTGAGATGTTCTAGTGAAAAGTGCTTGCTGAGATGTAGTAGTGAAGAATGCTTGTCGAGAGGTCGTGGTGGAGAGTTCTTGTTGAGATGTGGTAGTAGAGAGTCGGTGTGGAGATATATTGTAATGATTAGAGTGATTTTCGTCAATATATGAAGGTAAAAGAAAAAAATTTTTACTTTTCTTTTTATTATCACAATGTCTTAAATAATGCAGCATTACAGGTTCAGTCAACAAAGCATCTGGCGTGTGTGCTTGTATTAGAGTGTAATTCTGGTTTTCTTACGCAATTATAGTATTTCTATTTTTTAATTACTTCAGTATAAATGATATTTAAAATTTCTTGTCTTATTGAAGAAGAACCGTGCCAGATGTGTACGTTGAGTCACACTCCCACACACAGAACAATTACACTTGTGGTTTGGTTTCGTAGGTTTTATGGTTGCTGGGGACTTAATTAATTAATTGTGTTAACAGGAAATTTTCATTTCATTCTTTGTTGTTGTTCTATGCAGTCAGATTGCGTACTAAAACTAGTCAGGGCCAACCGCTTACGAGACACAGCGTAGTCGGACATACGGCTTAACTAAAAATATTTGCATTTTATTTAATTAAGCCCCCATGCACGTGGCGACCGCTGCTTCGGATCGTCCCTTGGAATTCTTCTGATTGCAAAAATAGTAGACAGTAGTATTGTTGTAGTAATTTGTAGTTTAGTAATTGTAGTCTATATTGCATGTGTAGATTTGGTAATAGGCATTCTTCTAATGGTATTTTTCAAAAATTAATTTTTGATGTCTTGTATATACGCGTTTGACAATTTAGTGCAATGATTTCAATTGTTCGTTAATCGTGTTTGAGGGAAACATTTCGTGTGAATGGTATTGTTGGAGATAAAGTGTCATTGTGTGCAATTTTCATATAGTGACGAATTTTGTATATTTTGTAAATGATTACACGATCAATGAAAAAGGCAAAAATGATGAATAGTGAGAATGACGAAATTGTTAACATGGCGAACTCGCCAACACAGGAGAACAGTGTGATGAATAATGAAGTGGAAAACAATTTAATAAGTCGGGAAAATAGTCCGAAACCATTTCAAAATTTTTCTCAATCAGAAAATTCACAGAATACGAGATTAACGACAGAACATTCTGTAATAGTATCGAACACAGATGGCCTTACAGCTATGACGAAGGAAGCTGGTTTTGTGGGAAATGTTAGGGGCGAAAGGAATTTTGAACTAGTTCATACGGAGCAGTTGATGAGTGCAATATTAAATTTGGGAACACGGTTAGACTCACTGGGATCACAAATAGGAACAATTACAACTGGTATGGGAACAATGGAAACACGGTTAGACTCAGTGGGATCACAAATAGGAACAATTAGAACTGAGATGGGAACAATGGAAACACGGTTAGACTCACTTGGATCACAGTTAGGATCTGAATTAAAAACAGAGATAGGGACAATTAAAACTGAGATGGGAACAATGGAAACACGGTTAGACTCACGAATAGGGACATGTTTCAGTTCTAATTGTCATATGAAAGATGAATTAAAGAAAGAAATCAGAGACGAAGTACAACCGATTTTGAATTCTCATAAGAATAGATTAGTTGCAGTAGAGATTAGACAAAAGGAACAGGATAGAGAACAGGAGGAAAGAGATCGCGTGATGGTACAGAAATTTTCAGAGTTAAATTTACAACGTGCACACGATAAGGAGGAAATATTTGAGAGAATCGAGGAATCCGTACCAAATGACAGATTAAATAACCTAACACAACAATATGAACAGTTAACTACCAAATGTGTCAATACTGAAACCCGATTCGCGACACTTATGGAAGACGTAAATAAACAGAAAGAAAAAATAGGTGACTTATCGGAAAGAGTTGAGGAGATTTCAGACAAATTGACAAGTCTTAGTTTAAATGGGGACAGGGATTCAGATGATCTGTTCTGGCCAAATGCAAATTATGTCAAAAGGCTAAGCCGCCAACAATTTCTCACCATTGTTTCCTATCATTCCAGCGAAATTAAAGGAGATGGCTGCAGTTGATTTGTTCGGTCCAGTGGTTCGTTCTACTAATGGTTTTGCGTACATTTTCGTAGCAGTGGAGTTGACATCAAAATATGTGTGTTTTACACCTTTACGCAATGCAACAGCTCGTTCAGTATCTAACGCTTTCATTAAACATTTTCTTAAAGAAGTTGGTCATGTTGATAAGGTTATATCAGATAATGGATCACAGTTTCGTTCTAAAATTTGACTTCGTACTCTACGGCGTCGTAAAATTAAACCAATTTTCATTTCACTTTTTCACCCTCAATCTAACGCTTCAGAGAGATGGATGAAGGAAATCAATAAATGGTGTCGTCTTTATCGTCAGCAGAATCACAGAACGTGGGATCAGTATCTTCATATTTTTCAAAACATTCTGAATGAACTCTCTAATGATTCAACTTCTTTACCGCCTATTCTGATATTAAAAAACAAAGCACCGACAAATCGCATATCTGAAATCGTTCCTTTTCTGCCTTCACGGAAACTGCAGCATTCTGAAGTTGTGAACATGGCTCTGCAAAATATTGCATCTGCGGCTGCTAGAAGAGAGAAATCAGCTAAGCGTCCTGGTCGTTTAAAAACTTTTTCAGTTGGCCAAAAGGTATTAATTAAGTCTCATCGTTTGTCTCACAAAGGAAAAGGCTTGTGTCGCAAATTTTTTCTGCTTTTTAACGGTCCATATAGAATTCGCAAAATTATTCATGATAACATTGTTGAAGTAGAAACTCTTAAATCACGACGCTCTAAGGGAATACATCATATATCTAACGTTAAAATTTTTTTGGAATGATATACTTGTGAGAAACTAACAGCTACATGTAAACACGCAGAGAGTACAAGGATATCGCCCTGTGTTTTGGCGGCGGCATATACTCAAAGCAACAGTCAAGTCTGCGCGCTGCACAAGGCAGTCGTTGACCGCAAACAATTACTTCCTACGTCACGCGCCTACAGCTGATCGAGCGCTCAGTGCGAATGCACTGACAGCCGTAAATAAATACACAGTTTAATTTCTCCGATTAAATTCAGTATAAAGCTATAGTGACTTGATGAATTATGTTATTAACATTCAGTATTTTTCAGGATACGGTTCTCTAAAATTTTTAAGAACTTCAGGTAAATTCTGTGCTTGTCCGACGTTAAGACGACTTGCTATCGAGAAATTTTCAGGAAGAATGTAATTTCCAAGAAGAAACTAATAAACTAAAAAGGTAACTATTAATTGAGTTTATTTTTCAGGTAACATATTTCCACTTAGGTACGTACTTTAGACGTAATTTGCTGCTCGCAATTACGTGATTCATACTTTGTGCTAATTTCATGTTCTATGAATTTACTTCTGAAGCGACGTGCTTGCGTACATTTGCTGATTTTTGTCAATGTTTTATTAATGAACAGGGTTGTTATTTGTATATATTATGCATCGCTTGGCTGCACTACTTTTTCACTGATGTCATATTTTTTTATTATGTGTCTGCTGTGCTTATTTATTTAAATTATAATTGTCACCTGATTAATTGTGCTGATGTGGTTAGGTATGTAAGTTATACTTTGTGATTTATCTGCTTGCGCCTTCATGTTTACTTATTAAGATTACATATGAACATTTATTTGCTTATGCTGATATGATGCTAATGACCTGTTTATTATGTTAGATAACATATTTGCTGCCTTGCTTATGGATTGCATATTTACACATTTCTGTTTTGTTGTCATAACTACTCTTTAATTTGGTATATAGAAATGCTGACATACTGTGTATGAACATAGAGTTTAGGTCACATTATTGTATTAATTATAGATTGTTCGCTTGGCAGAGCCTCGTTGTAAGAATTGTGCTGCATCCACTTGTTGACATTCTGTTCTCTACTGGTATATTTACTCGCTATTGCATGTTTTGCTTACGCTCAGTGCCTTATATTTTTAAGATAAGAAAATGAACTGCTATAATTCGACATAAACGACATTAGTACAAGAAACTTCATAGAAGTCACATGAGCTGGAGGTTTTATGGAAGCTGTATAAATTTTTGCTAATAGGAAGGAAGCTAACGACATGACATACCAAAACTAGGTTTAGACCATTGACAGTTATTACACTGCATTTTTCGTGAGCAATTGAAATAGGAAGTGACACTTGACACAAGAAATACTCCACGTGTTTGCTTCTGTTTGCCATAAGTCTTGAAGTGGTGTACACACTGTGAAATATTATGATCATTCACACTCCGTAATCGTACTTAATTACTGAGAGTTATTCGAACTAAGTCTGTTAGAGGTCATGTATGCATTTCTTTTGTTTATAATTCATAATGAGTAGAAGATTTGGGTCAGATGGATTACACAGAGGTTGTGTGTTGACAGTGTGTCTTCGGATTGTATGGGATGATGAGGCTTGCATTAGGATTTTATCTGTACTTGTTCGAGGAGACTGACTAGAGGAAAGAGTTGTTATGGAAGTGAAAAGATATTGGTAATAAGGTTTATATGTATCGACGTATTGAAGAGGTATTATTGAGGTATTGAGATTATATGAAGTTGATGATTATTGGAGTTTTTGTGGACAAAAGGTAAGGTAAACGATATTGATGATAAGGTTTATATGTATCGACGTAAGAGGTATTATTGAAGTATTGAGATTATGTGATGCTGATGATTATTGGAGTTTTGGTGTATAAGAGGTAAAGTAAGTGAGGTGCATTTTTTTTTTTTTTTTTTTTGTTGGTCTATATGGAACAAGGAGGATGAAGATAGCAGACTAGAACACTAAAGTGGAAGGAAGATTGTCAACACACACTTTGTTAAATCACTAAGCAGTATATACTTTTTTTTGGAGAGAGGAAGTAATTGCATATCTTGGCTCACTGACAGTTGTTCAGCAACTGTACATTTTGATCTGGGTTGGCAAACATTGGTCTTGACATGATGACTATGACGTTGACTAACTATTATTGACTGTTATACATTGCTGCCACTTCTACTTGGTACACATGTCGAACATCAAATCTTGGACAGAGTTACATTTACACAGTTAACACTATTCAATTACACAGTAGTACTTAATGTGGATGAAAGATGAGTGAGTGTGTTTTGTGTGTTTTCCTTTCCTAATCCTACCCACCTATCTCCTAAATATTATTTTATTTGTTTGTAGTAGCTTGCACTGACACCCATAAATATTATAGGTTTACTGATATTTGTGTATTTGTAATAGTTAATATGACAATTATCTGACATCATTTGTGTGTTTGTTATGATTTGTATGTTTAGTGTAAAAGCATTTGTATGTGGATTCAAACTATTGTTCATGCCTGAACTGTCTGATTAGTGATAGTGAATATTATGAACTGTTACCTGCACTTTTTCAACATGATGGGTGCCACTTAGAAATGTTTAATTTTTGCTGATGAACTGTGTGATTAGTGATAGTGAATATTATGGACTGTTACTTGTACTTTTTCTACATGATTGGTGCCACTAGGACATGTTTAATTTCTGCTAATAAACTCTGATGAGCAGTGTGAACAGTGATAGTGAATATTATGGACTGCTCTCTGGACCTGATCATCATTGCTAGGTGCAACTGATGGACTGCTTCTACTGAAATAATGTCACTTGTTGCTGTCTGCACCTGCTCAACATTGCCGGGTGCCACTGATGGAACTGCTTCTACTGAAATAATGTCACTGGTTGGTGTCTGCACCTATTCAACATTGCCGGGTGCCACAGATGGAACTGCTTCTACTGAAATGAAGTCACTTGTTGGTGTCTGCACCTGCTCCACATTACTGGGTGCCACTGATGGACTGCTTCTACTGAAATGATGTCACTTGTTGGTGTCTGCACCTGTTCAACAATGCTGGGTGTCACTATTGGAACTGCTTCTACTGACATAATGTCACTTGTTGGTGTCTGCACCTATTCAACATTACTGGGTGCCACTAATGAACTGCTTCTACTGACATAATGTCACTTGTTGGTGTCTGCACCTGTTCAACAATGCTGAGTGCCACTGATGGACTGCTTCTACTGAAAAGATGTCACCTGTTGGTGTCTGTACTTGCTCAACATTGCTGAGTGCCACTAATGGAACTGCTTCTGCTGAATGATGTCACTTGTTGGTGTCTGCACCTGTTGACCATTGCTGGGTGCTACTGCTGGAAATAATCATTGAAAGCATTTTATGTGAACATTTGTATAAACTGATTTTTTTGTGTATTGTGTAAACTATTATGTAAAGTCACATGTATGACGAAATTTGTATTGCTTACTGTATTTTATATATTAGGTTATTGAAAGGTCAGTGCAAAGCCAAAATTTTATCTAATTATGTGATATTTAGTTATTAATATTATCTTTTATTTTTGTCTGTATTTTTGTGGACGAATTTGGTGGTATTTTCACCACCAATGCTGGCAAAAATACCATCAAATTCTGACCCGTGGAGGAGGGGCATATGAAAGGTGGCTACACTGAGCCACAGCGCCAGAGATTGCGCCAAAGAGTATTATTCAGCCGCCTCCACTGGCAGTGCTTGGGGAGAACTCGTAGTAGTGAGTGCTTGTTGAGATGTGCTAGTGAAAAGTGCTTGCTGAGATTAGTAGTGAAGAATGCTTGTCGAGAGGTCGTGGTGGAGAGTTCTTGTTGAGATGTGGTAGTAGAGAGTCGGTGTGGAGATATATTGTAATGATTAGAGTGATTTTCGTCAATATATGAAGGTAAAAGAAAAAAATTTTTACTTTTCTTTTTATTATCACAATGTCTTAAATAATGCAGCATTACAGGTTCAGTCAACAAAGCATCTGGCGTGTGTGCTTGTATTAGAGTGTAATTCTGGTTTTCTTACGCAATTATAGTATTTCTATTTTTTAATTACTTCAGTATAAATGATATTTAAAATTTCTTGTCTTATTGAAGAAGAACCGTGCCAGATGTGTACGTTGAGTCACACTCCCACACACAGAACAATTACACTTGTGGTTTGGTTTCGTAGGTTTTATAGTTGCTGGGGACTTAATTAATTAATTGTGTTAACAGGAAATTTTCATTTCATTCTTTGTTGTTGTTCTATGCAGTCAGATTGCGTACTAAAACTAGTCAGGGCCAACCGCTTACGAGACACAGCGTAGTCGGACATACGGCTTAACTAAAAATATTTGCAACTTCTCACATACCAAGTCGAAATGTTGAGCTTTTCACCTATTTCGAATCATTTGCCCTTTTCTTAGTTGTTCGTCTTCTGTTTAATCCATGCAGTTGGTTTCTTTGAAGAAATTAGTAAAATTGAAGTCCCCAGTATGGGATGCTACCCGATAGGCAGGTTAGACATTTTATTAGGTTTGCATCTTTTGGTCTCAAGACTGGCCAGTAATTTTTAATCAAAGTTTACTTCCTGTAGCCTTTGGTAAACCAGTCACGTAACTGCAAAGCAGCAGCTGCTTAATTTTTCTTCGGCGTTATTTCCCCTAGGAAGGTTGACTTCACCACGTCTAAGAGCCCTTCCTGCCCAATGGAGGCCGCCTACATCTACATTTACATCGATACTCTGCAAATCATATTTAAGTGCCTGGCAGAGGGTTCATCAAACCACCTTCACAATTCTCTATTATTCCAATCTCGTAAAGCGCCCGGAAAGATCAAAGACGTATATCTTTCCGTGCGAACTCTGATTTCCCTTATTCTATGGTGGTGATCGTTTCTCCCTACGTAGGTCGGTGTCAACAAAATATTTTCGCATTCGGAGGAGAAAGTTGGTTACTGGAATTTCGTGAGAAGATTCCGGAGCAACAAAAAACTCCATTCTTTTAATGATGTGCAACCGAAATCCTATATCATTTCAGTGACACTCTCTCCCATATTTTGCGATAATACAAAACGTGCTGGCCTTCTTTGAACTTTTTGGATGTACTCCGCTAATCCTTTTTGGTAAGGATCGCACACTGCGCAGCAGGTATTTTAAGAGGACGGAAAGCGTAGTGTGGGCTGTCTCCTTAGTAGATCTGTTACATTTCCTAAGTGTTCTTCCAATTTAAGTTGTTCGTAATTGTAATTCCTAGATATTTACTTTAAGTTGTTCGTAATTGTAATTCCTAGATATTTAGTTGAATTGACTGCTTTTAGATTTGACTGATTTATCGTGTACCCGAAGTTTAACGGATTCCTTTTAGAACTCATGTGGATGACCTCACGCTTTTCGTTATTTGTGGTCAACTGCCAATTTTTGCACCGTTCAGATATCTTGTCTTAATCGTTTTGCAATTTGTTTTGATCTTCTGATGACTTCATGAGTTGATAAACGACAGCATCATCTGCAAACAACCTAAGACGGCTGCTCGGATTGTCTCCCAAATCGTTTACATAGATAAGGAACAACAAAGGGCTGGGGAACGCCAGAAATCACTTCTGTTTTACTCGATGACTTTCCGTCAATTAGTACGAACTGTGACCTCTCTGACAGGAAATCACAAATCCAGTCACATAACTGAGACGATATTCCATAAGCACGCAATTTCACTACAAGCCGCTTGTGTGGTACAGTGTCAAAAGCCTTCCGGAAACCCAGAAATATGGAATCGATCCGAAATCCCTTGTCAATAGCACTCACCACTTCATGCGAATAAAGAGCTAGTCGTGTTTCACGAGAACGATGTTTTCTGAGTGACGTTAGTCTTCAGGGGCCTCGTTGTGGACAGCTCTTCGTCTGGTCCCAACACTTCGAATTGTCTGCCTTGGGTGACCCTGAAAGACCTGCCACACACGTTCCGGTATACCTGTCAGTTTAACCTGTACAGGTGTGCTAGCCGCTGCATGCCGAACTGTACAGGTGTAGCCACCTGCGCAGGTGACCGGAGAAGAAAGAATCAAAATACAATTCTTTCTACCTGCGAAGACGTGTAGACCTGAGCGTGTGGGTGACTAACTCCGGCACGCCTCTACACGTTTTTGGTTAGCTGGGGCTAGTCCCCTGAGTAGAGAGCGTCTGTTCTCTCTGTACTGACTGACGTATACAACAGTGTTAACTAGTTACTACACACACGTTAGTGCTCAGCTCTTGTGATCAACATGTCAAATCGAAAACGGAACGTAGAAGAGTTTATCGAAATGTGTAGGTTGGAACCATGCCTGTGGCAGATGAAAAATAAAAGAGTACCGGAAAGAGAAATGCAGCCTATGAAAAATTTGTTATTAAACTGAAGGAGTTAGAACCCAATACTACAAAGTAATCTGTAGTTAAAAAAGTAAATAATTTAAGAAGTAATGTACATAAAGATAAGAAGAAATGTGACATGTCAATGAAATCCGGCGCTTCAACAGACAACGTCTACACATCAAAATGGAGGTACCCAGATTTGTTCGGTTTTCTTGGCGAGCAAGATACTCCAGTGCGTCTGTGTCAAACTTGGATGACGAGGATGGATGTGAGATCGATGAAGTAAATAGATTATTTATAATATTCATACAATTTAATTTAATTTAACTGCATTTTGTATTTACAAATGAAAAGTTTATAGTTAGAGTCCACATTTATTATTAATCAATGAAAAATGTTTTTAGCTGCATGAATTATTAACTTACTAAGGCCAAACTTCTTCTTTTTGTCTATTTTTTGTTTCGAAGAACCCTATTATCTTGCCATGGGACTTTGCCTTCATTCATGAAGTATGAAGTGAACCCATTTCTAAGCTGTTTAGCAGCAGACGTAATGTTCCTGTGATTCAGACGTTTCAGTGCGATCATATCTGATTCCGATGTATCTAAACCTGTAATATCAGTAGTTTTATCGTACGTCTCCTGATAGGTACACTACTGTTTGAGAAGAGTAAAAGCTTGGATGTTGTTCTATGAAAAAATTATGTAATGCACATGTTGCCATCACCACTTTTATTGTTCTCTGGCTCCAAATTGATTTGAGTATGGCATATACGAAATCTGGACGCAAGTATTCCAAAACAATTTTCGACAACATGTCTCGCTCTTGAAATGCGGTAGTTGTAAATTTAGTTATTAGCTGAATTTAGTTGCGCCTGTCGGAAAGGCTTCATAATATTAAGTGTAAGAGGGAAAGGCGTCATCAGCCACAAAAACCTAACGCACATTTTCGAAATTTTCTGTAACATTGCATGGATTTGAAAGTTTGAACTCATTACTCTCTAACTTTTCATAAAATTTAGTATTATGAAGAATGCCTCCATCATATAAACGTCCATTAGTTCCAAAATCTACTAAAGCGAACCAATAGTTAGCATCCACTATTGCAAGAAGTACTATGCTGTGTCTGCCTTTGCAACTGAAGTAAAAAGAATTCGCTGGGGGAACTATGTCTTTATGTTCACCATCCATGGCACCAAGAAAATGTGGGGAATTCCGTCTGTCTTCAAATGTTTTAGTAGTAACTTTCCATTTCTCAGCGGAGTCAGGAAACTGAAACAACAGCAAATTAATTATATTTTTTCATGCTGTGAATGCGTAGCGTTGACGATTGCAACAGGCTTTATAAATTTACTTTTACAAACAAAATAAAAATAACATTTAAAATAACACAAAACCAACGCTTGTTTAAAAAGTTGGGTTGTAAAGAAAATAACAAACAGAACTTTAAAATACTATAGTAAAACTATTTGTTTAATGGTTTTTAAGAAGGTTTGTGTTGTTTTTATCTTATAGTTTTGCCTTATTTTAAATTATATTCCTGATATAAACAATAAAAGCAAAGCAAATGACTTTTAGGGTGTAATAATGTGCTTCCTTCAGGATGGAATCGAGGATGCTACCCCAAAAACACCCAGCAGTGAGAAACCCTCAGAGAAAAACGCGAATCCTCTAAATTCCAAAGAACTCCCGATATCACGATCTAATTTGCCAAAAAAATGAAAAGTGTATAATTGACCAATGATGCCCTGCTATAAGTGAGAGATCATTTTAAAAAGCCTAAGCCCCAGGTAAGATCTGTTGGGAAAATCTGTTGCAATGAGAATGGGGACACTGGAATATCGCGAGCGTTTGATTGTTGAAAAAAGAATCAATGACCTCCTATATGAAGCTGAAGTGGGAATGTTTAACGTGTCGACGAGTTCATACAGCTCCGAATATCCAAGCAGTCCCAGCACAAGTATGAGCTCACTAAATCCTACCGCAGCTGCATCATATGATCAGTTTACACAACAAACAACGCCTGCAGGATTTGTAATCAGCAGCTACTTACTTAGCTACCTTTAAGGACTCAGGGTACTAAAAAATTGTGGAAAAATCTAAATTTTTTATGACTTTATTAAATTCTACAGTCTTTCCTGATTACATTGATATATACATTACAGGGTTTCTAACGAAAATGACCTATATATACAAAATTTTAAAGTTATGGTCATGTATGCCGCCGCGCCCCCTTTATTTCTGTTACAGAAACCAGTATATCTTTGAAAAGTACTGTGAACTTTCTGTTTCCAGCGATTATACATATGATACATTGTATATGTTGGTAACAGTGCAGGTTTCTAGTGTCTGTAAATGATGAACTTTGCTAGTATTTACTTTTGTTTCGCTGAAGCAGTTTGTTCACTTGTTACTGAATGTTTGTTGCCCAAGTGCTACATATATTTGTGGAAGTACATATCCTTTAGTGTACAATAAATATGAACTATGCCACGCATCAAGAAATTCAGTAAAAGGAAATTCCGTGGTAACCAGTTAACAAACAAAGCAAGCCCCACAGTTGAAAGTTATCCATGTATCAGTTCTTCAGGGAAGAAACTTTCACATCGCATGCCTCCTGGTGTTTAAAATTTTTGTGTTAACAGTGACGCTGTTTGTAGTGGATTTGTTGTTGCTGATGTGGGCATCTTATCTTCTTTGATAAAGGAAGTGGTAAAATGTAAACAATGTGATGGTGTAGGCAGTCTGGAAATAACTGAACAATAAACTAGCAGGAAGGGTTTAGCGTCAAAATTAGTTGTTCTGTGTAGACCCTGCAATAAATGTACCTCAAAAATGACTTCGAACATTGTGCATAATTCATGTGATGTGAAGTTAAAGTTAGTGTATGCAATGCGTGCAATAGTAAAAGGAAAAAAGGCTGCTCAAACGTTTTGTGGTTTGATGGACCTTCCTCCTCCTCCCAGCAGGTTCAGCAAGTACATAAAAATACTTTTAGGTGCCTTGACTCGGTGTCTAAAGCAGCTACAAACGTGCAGTAGAAGAAACTGTAAATATTAGTGGAGCGAGGGACATTGCTGTTGCACTTGGTGGGACATGGCAACGTCGAAGACATCGTTCCTTGAATGGTGTTGTAAGTGCTACTTCTCTGGAGAATGGAAAAGTTGTTGATGTTGAGTGCTCATCTAAGTACTGCCACTCCTGCCATGATAACACTGAAGGACTAAGATTTATGATGGTTACAGTGGAGATATGGAGTGTGATGGAGCTCTAAAAATATTTCAGAGGTCGGTGGCCGTTTATAACGTTAGATATACGAAGTACCTAGGCTATGCGGACTCTAAAGCTTTCAATTAAATTAATGAGTTCAATGTTTATGGCGATACCTTGGTAACAAAACTGGAGTGTTGTGGGCATGTGGCAAAAGAGGATGGGTGCTAGATTGCGGAAGGTACGAAGAGAAATGAAAGGGAAGTTGGTATCTGATGGAAAATCTCTGTCTGGCCGAGGCAGAAAGACAGGTATACCGGAACATGGGTGGCGGGCCAGGAGCTTAAGCTTCCGCCAGCATAGCTCTCAGGGTATAACGGGATACGTAACCCTCCTCGCCACAATAAGGTGGCAGTCCTCGAGGAGAAGGACGTATTTTCCCCAAGTTATTCTCGTGAAATTTGTGTAAAATATTCTTATTCTCTCTTTCTCTAGCACTGCTAATCCGAGTTCTTCACTTAGGTTGCCTCAATGAAATGCAACATAGATGGTTTCTGGTCTGGTATCATTGTTACATTACCGTGTGCGTTCTGTAGGCCTATGTTTAATGTCTGTAGACCCAGTTAGTAAAATTTCTTTCGGTCGCCGTCCATGATGTTATGTGAGGTGGCCCTGCTACACTGTTCCACCTAACCGTGTTGCAGCAGTCGTCACGGAACTTGGCCTCCTTGTGCTTGGGTTGGTGCTGGAAGTGAGCGTTTATTGTTTTCCAAGCCACTTGAATGAAGTAAGCGACTGAGTTTAGGCCTTCTGTATTAACACGTTCTGCTACAAAAACATTGTGCCTCAGTATACAATCTCGAGTACAATGCGGAATGACAGATCTTTTTAAAACAGACGTAGCTCGGGTAAGACCAAGACAAGAAGAATTCTCTTCACAAGCGAGTACGACAGTCATTTCTAGCGGCGTTCATTCTAGCCAGGGCCTTCTATTTTTCTTCTTGTCTTTTAAACACTTTCAAACCGCGACGCCAAGGAACAACCGGCCCCACATAGCAGGTGAGACGCTCACTTGTCGTCCCGTCTTTTATACGTGAGTGGTTCAAGACATTCTACCATCAGCACATATCGTAACACTATCTCCCACAGTGGGATGTCCGGACACTATGGAACGCCACGATCATCTTTCGTCATCATGGAAGCCTTTAAGGGACGGGTTTTCAAGGTAGGTGTGGGTTCGGATTTGTTGAATACTTTTAGTCAGGAGAACGGTGTGCCTCAAGGCTCTGTGCTGAGTGTGTCCCTATTTGCCATAACTTAACCCTATCATGGACTGCCTCCCGCCAGACAACTCAGACTCTCTTTTCGTCGATGACTTGGCTAACTACTGCAGCTCTCAACGGACCTGTTTACCTGAGCGACGACTTCAGCGATGTCTCGACCGTCTTTACTTGTGGAACATCGATAGCGGTTTCCACTTTTCCACTGAAAAATGTGTCTGTCTGAAATTCTGTCAACGTAAGGAGTTTCTTCCACCATACTTACATCTCGGTCTTGTTGCTCTTCCGTTTGTACAAACCACGAATTCTTGGGGTTCACGCTCGATAGGAAATTGTTGGTCCTCTCACATATCTTATCTGGCAGGACGCTGTACCGATTGGAGTACTTGTTTTAAACGGTACTTCATGGGGAGTGGATCGGAAAGTCCTCCCTTGTCTGATGCACGACCATCTATTTTACGCAGTCTCAACACAGTCCACCGTCGAGGCATACGTTTGGCCAGCTTTCTACATAAGCCCAATTATGAGTCTCTAAGCAGACGCTGCCGAACTACCGCTGTCATGCCGGCGTGATGTTCTCCTCAGCAGATACGCGTGCCACCTGTCCTCTATGCCCAACCATCCATCCTACGCGCCCTTCTTTGATACTCCCTTGATCCCCAGTGCTGGGTAAGCGCAACTTCTTTTTTGCTTCACGGGGTTCGCTTTCCTATACTGCTTCGCAAGTGTAAACTTACGTTACATGTCACATTCCCGATGGGTGAGAACCCTGCAACGCCTTGGCTTCGCGCTGAAGGCCGCGCTCATTTTGGACTTAGTCCGCTGACAAAGGACACAACTCCAGATTAGATCTATCGCTGTAAGTTTCTCCAACTTTGCGCGGAACTTGGAGACAGTACCTTCGTCTAGACTGATGGCTCTAAGGCCGACCGTGATATCGGATGCGCCAGCTTTCGAAATGTGGTGCTACAGAAGAATGCTGAACATTAGATGGGTAGATCACATAACTAATGAGGAGGTATTGAATAGAATTGGGGAGAAGAGAAATTTGTGGCACAACTTGACTAGAAGAAGGGTTCGGTTGATAGGACATATTCTGAGGCACCAAGGGATCACCAATTTAGCATTGGAGGGCAGCGCGGAGGGTAAAAGTCGTAGAGGGAGACCAAGAGATGAATACACTAAACAGATTCAGAAGGATGTAGGTTGCAGTAAGTACTGGGACATGAAGAAGCTTGCACAGGATAGAGTAGCGTGGAGAGCTGCATCAAACCAGTCTCAGGACTGAAGACCACAACAACAACAACAGTTACATGAACCTATTAATAATCCTTTGCATAGGTTTTGATGGATCGCTTCATCAGCAAGATATGAGCAAGTACGTTATAATTTGACATTTCTTGAATGTTTCAGAGTGATATGCGAATATGGGTGTTGATTTTAGATATCATACAAAATAAAAAAGATTTTTCAAATCAATGTATTGAAACAAAACTCTGTTGGTTAATTCGTGACTTACGGGGCGTTACTTGCACTACATTACGTCAACTAATGCTGTTGTAATTGCTATAAACAACCGCCTCAGTTTCGTTCTGCCTATATAATTGTAAGAAAACATGGTGACAAGTATTGCCGCGAGTCTACTGAATTGTAACTCAAATAGTATGTTGATCAGGATGGATTAATACTATTGGATAACAATACGTTTTCTTATCGTTCTAAGCAAAGCAAATTAATTTTGATTCTGTATTTTAGCAGAGAAGATGGTTATTTATAGCCGAAATCTACATTTGCATGAATATAAATACTCGTAGACGAACTGTTTGTTGATTAACGCACATTATCTGATCAATACTATCCGGACACCTTCTGAGCAGGCCTGTCCATTTCAGGAATTGTTTTGTCCAGAAACTACTGCCTCACTGGTGCTGCCACAAGCAGTCATCGTGTCCGCAATGTTCGTTGCACTATACAGTGCACAATGATGTAAGATATGTTAATATTCTTTCATCACGTTTAGCTTATTCTTAAGCAACATTAGGCGAGCACAGCCTAACCACGAGAAACACCCTCCATACCGTAACACCCCCCCCCCCCCCCCCTCCTGTACTTCACTGTTGATACTATACGTGGTGAGAGGTAACAGTTTCCAGGCATTCGCCAAACCGAAACTCTTCTATTAGATATAGCGTGATTCATCACTCCAGATCACTCGTAACCACATAACCTCAAGTGTCACTTTCTAGAGGGAGGCCTAAGAGACCGCCAACCTATTTGGCTCATGTTGTCAGGTGCTTGTGTACAACCTAAAATGAAAGAATCCACGTTATTTTGGCTCAACTTACTTTCACCCGTTTCTGAAAAAAACACCCCTAAATTTCATGATGCGTAATCGACTAAAAATTGATAGTATCTGTCGGTAATTGAAAACTGAGCATCTTTCATCATCATATTGGGATACTTTCCTAGATATCGAGAAAGGAAACTGTTACGACTGCTGCTTATAAGGTAAACCCCGTTCAACGAATGCGCCGCTGGCGTGACGACCAAGGCGGCTGGCTGGAGTGCAGAGGATCTGCGTTCGATTCCCAAATAAATTCTGCGTTTTATTTCTCATTTGCACTTTTTTCCTTATCGAAATTGTTAGGAATAGGAGGATTAGTAACATAGTCACTTGTTTTGTTTTGTTTTAGGGCGGAAAAACAACTAGGGTCATACACGTTCTTGTCAGAACCGTAGAAGACGAAGGAAAAAAAAACTGAGTTAAAAACGACTATACGGTAAGCCCAATCGATGGAAGTAAAGACAGCTAAAAACAAGGACTTGGAGAAAGGTCCATAAAATACGCCATCGAGAAACTGAGGTCGTGAACTAAGTATGAAATGTCCCTCGCCGTATTTCAACGACGGATAAAAAGTAAAATGCGCTCGACAGCCCGCGCGTGTTTCGCTAAAACGGGCGATAACTCAGATGGCAAACATATGTGAGAATATAAGTGATTGAATAAAACGTTCTCGGTTTTAAAGCAGCGTCAATTCGAATGGGGTGTTGGGTGTTGCCTTCTTGGTGGTTGCGTTGCTGCTATAGGGTCTTCTTTCTAATGTTGCGGCGTTCCTTTACACCAGCAACAGGTCTGGTCACCTCGTGGTCGGGCGCCAGTGCACCTGGTTGCCCAGGTTGCGGACGAGTTCGTTCTCCGACGTCCGCGCGGCCGCATAAAAACGATATGCCGCTTGCCGGAATCGCTGAGTGAGCAGCGGGACTCTCGCTATTTTGTGGAGTTCTCCGGTGCTGAATTCTCGTGGCAGATGAAGCGCTAGCCTAAGCGCCTTGTTCTGGACCGTCTGCAGCTTTGCGATTTACGAGTCGGCCGCATTAACCCACACCACAGCAGCGTACTCCAACACTGGACTGCCGGGGCTGCTACGGTCTGTCGCTTATGTAGGCATGATGATATCAGCAGCAGCCAATCAGACAGACCCACTGTGGCGCGCGCGCGTGCCTAAGTCGACCCGGGCAGCTAGCGGAGCTATTGGCCGCGGCAGCACCGGTGACACCAGGCGGCGCCAGGGGCAGGCTCCACGTTTGAAACTGCCGCATCTGTCGCGCATCTGTCTTTGCTGTCTGCCCGGGTCGACTTACGCGCGTGCGCCACAGTGGGTCTGTCTGATTGGTTGCTGCTGATGTCATCATGCCTATATAAGCGAGAAATCGCAGCAGCCCCGGCAGTCAGTGAACTCCTGACGACGATGGCGGAGATGGTCATCGAAAGCTCGAGGATTTTATTGGAATTGACGCGGCGTGAAAACCGAGAACGTTTTATTCATGTATGCCGTCGCGAAAGACCACTAGGACACAATGTAAGTGTTTAAAAAAAGAGCATTCCGTCAGAAAATGGCGAACCTTCAAAGGTCGAGGGCCATGAGCACAAAGTAGTGGGGGAGCACCACTTAACAAATGGCGATGGTTAAAAAGGTAAAGCCCAATACCCAACCTAGCTAAAATGATCACCTCAGGGTGAGAGGGTCCACAGGAGGTCGTCCAAACCGCTGGGAGAGGCTTAGTTCCCTGGAGCTTGTTCCTATGAAGTGAAGATCAGTGTCGATGCCAAAGTGACACCACCTGCTGACAGACGGCAACACAGAGATCATCGGAGGGAATGGAAGAACTAGCGGGCGGAAGTCCGAGGACTGCATCCTTGGCAGCAGCGTCAGCAGCCTCGTTTTCCGTCAGACCGAAGTGACCAGGAACCATCATAAACATTACAGTTTCTCCATCAAGAGTGAGCAAATGACAACTTTCTTGGACCCTTTGCACAAAGGGATGGCTGGTATACAGCACATGGAGGCTCTGAAGGGCACTGAGAGAGTCAGAACAGATGCAATTGAAAAGCCTATGTCGCCGGATGCACTGCGTGGCCTGATAGAGGGTGAAGAGCTCAGTTGTAAATACTGCTCAGTGGTCCAGAAGCCGATACGGAAAATCGTCCGAAGCAACACCTGACACCACAGTCAGTGTGCACTAAGGTACTATCGCGAAGTTCCGTGCGAAGGTCGTGAAACGTACGGCAATAGAGCGAGTCTGGAGTAGTGCCCTTAGGAAGCAAATGAAGGTCAAGGTGAACACGGGCCGCAGCACGAAGCCAAGGTGGCGAACGGTTCACACCCATCGGGAAAGTGGCAGGCAACATGAAGTTAAGCTGCTGGAGCAAGAGCCGAAAGCGATCTGCAGGAGGTAACAGAGAAGAGGGGCAGGCCCCTTACTGGCGTAATTGAAGAAGGAGGCATAAGATGGGTGGCCTGGTATGGCAGAAAAACAGCCTACACATATGCTGAAGACAAAGTCATGGTCTATGACAGCGGTAACATGGCAGCTTTGACATACAGACTCTCAACTGGGCTAGTGTAAAAGGCGCCAGTGGCCAAACGGATGCCACAGTGATGGAATATTGAGGCTGCATAAGAGGGACAGATATGCAGAAACATAAACGAAACACCCATAGTCTAATTTCAAACGGACAAGAGACCAATACAAACGGAGGAGGGTGGTTCGATCCGCTCCCCAGAAGTACCACTGACGACATGTAGAACACTGAGGGACCGAGTACGGTGGGCAGCCAGATAAGAAAGGTGGAAGGGCCAAGGAAGTTTCCTATCGAGCATGAGCCCCAGCAATTTCGTAGCTTCATGCCAGAGATGTAAAGACGGTGGAAGAAACCAATTGCGCCACCTGAAATTCAAACGAACGATCATGTCAGTGAGAAAGAGAAAGCCATTGTCGATGCTCCATGAGTAAAGACGATCGAGACATCGCCAAAGACGTCCATCAAGGAGACAAGTCCTTGGAGAACTGCAATAGGTCGCAAAATCATCAACGAAAAGGGAGCCGGAGACAGGCCATTTTAGGGATAATGGCGATAACAAAGAGGACGACGTTCAGGAGAGAAGGCTGAGGCACACCGTTTTCCTGGATAAAGATGTGTGATAAGGCAGAACCCATACGTTCCTTGACAACTCGGTCTTTTAGTAATTTCTGAAGGAAACAGGGCATGCGGCCACGAAAGCGCTCTCGCCGCTTCCCCCCCCCCATCCCCACCCCCCCACCCACCCCCCGTGTGGAGTGTCTCCAGCAGGTGTCATAGGCTTTTTTCAAATGGAAAAAAAGGCCACATTCTGGTATTTCCGCAGAAAATCATTCATGACGTGGGTTGACAAAGTGGCGAGATGGCCAACTGCAGAACTTCGCGCTCGAAATCCACACTCTGCGGCGGTTATTAAATTGCGAGATGCAAGCCATCATACCATCCAGGCATCAATCATACATTCCATTACATTGCAGACACAGTTGGTAAGAGAAATGGGGCGATAACTAGAAGGAAAATGTTTGTCCTTGCTAGGCTTAGCTATGGGTATGACAGTGGCTTTACGTCAGTGTCTGGGAAAAGTGCCTTTCGCCCAGAGGCGATTGCACCTATGAAGGAGAAAGTGCTTGCCCGCAAGAGAAGGTGCAGCATCTGATTGTGAACATCGTCCGGTCCTGGGGCGGAGAATCGAGATGAAGCTCCCTCATAGTAAATGTGGCACTCGCGATTCTGAGAAGAGAAAGGAATCACCCGAGCGTCCTCCACTCGTTTCCGATGGAGGAAGGCAGGGTGATAGCAGGTGGAGCTCGAAATCTCCGCAAAATAGCGGTCGGAGGTGTTGGATATAGCAAGAGAGGCCACTATGATATCAGGCCGGAAATTGGGGAATCGACCTTGATTCCAGAGAGCCGTCGGAGGTTGGCCCACACGACGGGAGTGGAATTATTAAAAGCGCTATTACGGGAAATCCAGCTAGATTTTCTACTATCCCGAAGAACGCGACGACACTGTACACGCAACTATTAATAATGAATGTAGTTTGCCATCATAGGATGAGGGTTGGAAACGCGGAGAGCACGTCTTCGCGCGCGAATTGCATAGCGGCACGCCTCAGTCCACCAAGGGGTCGGGACGGAGCGGTAAAGGGGAAGTGCGAGGAACGGAACGTTCTGCGGTGGCAAGGATAATGTTTGTGACATATTCTACCTGGTCATTACAACTGGGGAAACGTTCGTCGAAGGTCGCCAGGGAGCAGTAAAGCCCCCAGTCGGCCGTAGAAAGCTGCCATTTTGGTGTGCACATAGGTGGGATAGGAGTCAGCAAACGGGTAGCACAGGGGAAATAGTCGCTCGAGTATTTGTCGGAGAGAACGGATCAAATGGTTCAAATGGCTCTGAGCACTATGGGACTTAACTGCTGAGGTAATCAGTCCCCTAGAACTTAGAACTACCCAAACCTAATTAACCTAAGGACATCACACACATCCATGCCCGAGGCAGGATTCGAACCTGCGACCGTAGCGGTCGCGCGGTTCCAGACTGTAGCGCCTAGAACCACTCGGCCACTCTGGCCGGCGAGAACGGATCATTCGAGACTATGGGCAGGCTGGTCAGTGGAGAGATCCAAATGGTAGTAGGCGTACGTGGAGTCTAGAAGAAACGTGGGTGCTCCCGTGTTAAGGCAGATGAGGTTAAGTTGATTGAGAAGGTAAGCGAAGAGGACACCTCTCGGACAGGTTCTGGAAGAATCCAAGAGGGATCAAGCCATCAAACAGCAGAAAGGGGTGAGGCAGTTGCCCAGTATCGTGGAGGAAGTCTGCCATGGTGACACCAAATAATGGAGGGATGTAAGTGGTGCAAAGGGGAAAGGTCAGTGAGGAAGGAAAATGCAGACTGCAACACCTTGGGTAGTGAGGGAAATGGGTTGACTATGAACATCATCCTGGATGAGCGCCATGACTCCTCCATGAGATGGAATGCTGTTCTCGGGGGAGAAGGTCAAAGCGGACCGGGAAGAAATGCGGGAGCGGTCGTGAGGATGGAATTTTGTTTCCTGCAGGCAGTGTGGGGTCCTGCCCATTCGTCTCTTGTAGGGTACCTATAGAATGCTGCGTTTTCGAATGCTATACAACAATTCAGGCAAAATAACATTAATAGTTTTTATTACAAATAAGAAGAATGACAATACTTAACCTGTATTTACAACAAGTGGTCGCAAGCGATGGGCGACATGCAAATAAGTGTCCTTTGCTATACACAAAGTCCAAACAAGCAATGGATGTGGGTCACTAATAACTGTTCTGCGAGTGCCGGTCTACAACTGCTCGAATACTGTCCCAATACTGAGCGGCCGAGGCTGGCAGGAGAGGCGCTTATATTCTCCTCCCGTAGAGGCCGCTCCTGTCGTGGTGCGGTTCTAATCAGTGCACCATTGGCCGATGTCGTTTCACCGACTTCTCTTCTTGTGTTCTTCATCTTCGTTCCGGCGCCTGTGGTTACGCCAGAACATTCCTCCCCCCCCCCTCCCCCCCCCCTCCCCCCCCCCCAGAGCGACGGGCCGTCGTCGTATAGGGAGTGCAACCACGGCAGGGGAGGCAGGAGTGTGGGCGCGTTGCCGGGCCGGAATCTGTGGCTGCAGGGGACGTCAAGCTTCGGCCTTGCCCCGCCATCCGGCCTTCGCTCTGGCGGAAACGTTGCCCGGAAAACGACCAGAAGGGCACGCTCCCACCTCTTGCTGCCACGAACCAGATGAAGAGGGCTGCGACTGCTGCAGTGTGTGCAGGTCCAGCGCCATTGCTAGGACGAGAGGAAGAGGAGGAGGAGGAGGAGGCGAAGGCTCTGTCTCCATGGGGTCGTACCGCGGTGTCGTGAGGACACCTTCTAACGGCTGCTACGGCCGCGCTGTCCTCTGGATCCGTGAATCTGCGGGAAGAGAGACTGAAAGATCATCGTGAACATGACAGAGGCGAAGTTGATTTTGATGGCGGCGCAGCAAGCCATCTGGACCTGAAATTAGATACATGCAAGCGCCAAGTCGACAGACGATCTCACCTGGCACCCACCGCCTGCTGCCACTAAAAACCCTATAAAAGACAGTATCATGCGGAGCGAAGCGATACTTGCGTTGCCATAATGTTTCAAATTCATTTGACGTGGACTGAGGTCCGTTGTCTGACACTATTACTTCAGGCAAACCTTCGAGACAAAGGCTAGATGACAACACTTGAACTGTGCTACTTGACGTTGTCGACTTCATTAGCACAGCAAAAGGGAACTTGCTATACGAGTCAACCACAATCAACCAACGGGTGTTCCAAAAAAGTCCCGCAAAGTCTATGTGCACACGTTGCCATGGCGATTGCGACTAAGGCCAAGCAGAGGATGAGAACGCATAACGCGCAAAACGTTCAAATCTGGATCAGCTTCCGTGGCCTGTGCAATTTTCCTACAGTTCGGCGGAAATGACTGAAGTAATTTAGAGTCCTGAGTATCGATGTGACAACAACATGCAGTCAAAGCGTCAAAGTCCGTATCAGGGCCAATCGGAAGACGTGAAAGTGCGTCCACAATACCATGTTGAGCTCTCGGACGATACACAATCTCGTTTTGGAATTTACACAACAACAAAGCCCATCTTTGCAATTTTTGGGCAATTCATACGGGAACCGGTTTCGCCGGATGAAACAAGGACTGCAAAGGCTTGAGATCCGTAACCAAGTAGAATTTCCTACCATACAAATAGTGGTGGAATTTGGTGACACCACACACAATAGCGGAAGCCTCTTTTTCAATTTGTGAGTAGTTACAATGAGCTCTGGACAATACTTTTGATGCGAAAGTGATAGGCCGGTCATTATTACCAATTCCGTGCAAAAGCGCCGCACCGATTCCGCAAGAGGAGGCGTCAACTTGCAATACTACTGGTTTGTCAGGATCAAAGTGAACTAAGCATCGATCACTGAGCAATGCATCTTTAAGTTTTTAAAAGGCTTCCTGGCACTCATCTGTCCAAACTGTTGTATTCTGCAACAGTTTATTGAACGTAACTTCTTCTACAATACAGCAGCTGGCTGTACAATAGATGTAGACGTCCGTCGATCTAGCCGGATATGTGGTTCCTCTCAGTTGGCTGGTACTTCGATCGGTGGTGCAGTACAGCAGCTTCGGTGCTATCTTCTCGGAGACTCTGCTATAGTGGTTGCCATTAGCAGCGGACGAAGGCTGGTTTGCCTTCGACCGGCCAGGCCTTTATAGTGAGCTGGAGCCAATAGAAACCTGGCGTAGGAATCCGTGGCTGGATATATCGCGGCGACCTCTACAAGGAAAGGTTCCTATTAATCGACTGGAATCTTTAGCATGTTTACCTGACGTCTTCGCCTGTTTGGCGGTTGGTTTGTTTCCCCTCATAGTGTGGCTGTTATGCAGTGCTGCCTGCCATTTAGGGGAAGCTGATGGCAGACAGTACACACCTCCCTTCCCAGAGGGGGGGGGGCGGGGAGGAGGGCGACGTCGTCCTGCTCGGCCTTGGCGGCCTCGTGGAGGAGGTGGTGAAAACTCGCCCCCGCAGAGTAGGTCGCGACATGGTGGGCCAGACAGGTGGAGCTGCATCGCGGAAGAGGCGGGGAAGTCGGCCACGACGGCGCCAGGGGCATAGTTTCATCGACGTCCACGAGATGCTGCCCAGAAAGTGGACGGTGTGGGCATCGCTGGCTAGGCTGCAACATCGGCGGCGGTGGTGCCAAGGGCATGGGGGCATCGTCAACGATGGCGGATGGCACAGCTGGTCGGGCCGTCAGAGGAGCCGGTGGAGCCTGCAGCCACTGTGGAGATGACAGCTGTTACTGCTGGTCGGGGTCTGGCGCCCCTGCACACCGACCATGGGTGGCAGGGAGCACATCCGGGCGGCTGGAAGAAGGCAGCGGAGCAGCTAGCCGGAAAGAAGAGGCGGTCGGAAAACCCTGGTTGTGGTGCCGGCGGACCACAGTGTCGGCAATGCGGACATCAAAGAGCTGACGGCCTCGTGGCCGAGTGATCACCCCCTGAATCCAACTGGTTATCGAGCCGAAACGTCGCACCCAAATAAGGGATCCCAGAACAAAGGGAGTCTGTGCAGTCGGAACCCATTGTTTGGGTCTGGGCTGGAGGAGGTGCAAAAGGGTATGAGGTTGCCGGCCATGCCAAAGTTCCACTGGACTATGGGAGCCGATGGGCGTCGACCGATAGGAACTGAGGGACAACGTCAGCGACTCGTCCAAAGTGTGGGCGGAGGCATATTTTGTCATTTGAGCCTTAAATGTCTGGACGAGGCGTTCGGCCTCGCCGTTCGACTGCGGGTGAAAGGATGGAGTGAGAATATGTTGGATACCGTTGGCAGAACAAAACGTCGCGAATTCCTGGCTCCGGAATTGAGGGCTGTTATCGGTAACAATTGTTAGCGGCAACCCTTCTAAGTAAAAAAGTTTCTGGAGAGCAGCGAGGGTCGCTTCTGAAATGGTGCTGGTACAACGGATAACGAACGGAAAATGTGGAAAGGTATCGGTGACAAGAAGCCATTGGTAGCCGAGGAAATGGCTGGCAAAGTCCAAATGAATGCGTTCCCAGGAACCTGCCGGCTTAGGCCAAGAGAGGAATGTTTGAGGGGGCCAGCACAGCTGTTGGGCGCACATGGAGCAATTCTGAACCATGTGAGTGATGTCCCTAGTAAGCCCGAACCAAAAGATGTGACACTGGACCAACGCCTTGGTGCGAGCGATTCCCCAATGGCCTTGATGTAAGAGACGCAAAACTTCGGTCCTTAGATGCTGGGGAATGACCACACACGGAGTGGACATAGATTCTACCCACGATAGGACACCATCCACAGCCGACAGCTGATGGCGGATAGAAAAAAAGAACCAAAGTTGCTGCTGGTCGTGGGTGGGGG
Organism: Schistocerca americana; assembly: GCF_021461395.2. Classification (NCBI taxonomy): domain Eukaryota; kingdom Metazoa; phylum Arthropoda; class Insecta; order Orthoptera; family Acrididae; genus Schistocerca; species Schistocerca americana. The sequence continues at coordinate 954,661,004 of NC_060119.1, read as the reverse complement.
CACAGCTGGGCCACCCACACTGAACATAGGAGCAGACACAGCCCAACAATGGGTCATGTGTGGTCGCAATTGCCACCATGGAGGCTGTAATGAGAAACCCACGCAGGGTGTCGTGGATCACTTCATCAACTTGGAACACGAGGATGTTCGAAGAGTCGAACGCAGGGTCAGGACCAAGAGGAAGGCGGGAAAGAGCATCCGTGTTGGCGTGCTGGGAGGTGGACTTAAAATGCAAGGTGTAACGGAATTGCGAGAGGAACATGGCCCATTGTTGAAGCCTTTGAGATGTCTTTGTAGGAAGCTGGGCCTCCAGGGAAAACAGGGAGAGGAGGGGCTTGTGGTCAGTGACAATATGAAAGGCCTGTCCATATAACAAAGGCATGAGTTTGGAACAGGCGAATACGATAGCCAATGCCTCTTTTTCGATGTGAGAGTACTTCAGCTGGGTGGCAGTTAGGGCCTTGGATAGAAAAACCACCAGAAATTCTGTCTCATCCGGAAGCTTGTGGGGGAGGACAGCCCCGACCCCGTAATCAGAGGTGTCCATGGCCAGGAGCAATGGCAGAGACAGATCATACGGCATCAGGCAGGAAGCCAATTGCAACTGGCGTTTGAGGGTGGAAAAGGCTGGGGACCAACTGAAGGGGAAATTTTTGCAGCATAAGTGATATAAGGGGGCCCCGACCTGAGCGGCCGATGGAAGGAACTTCAGGTAATAAGATATTTTTCCAAGGAAGGATTTCAGCTGATGGATGTCCCATGGGGGAGGCAGGCAAACCCCTTGGCGCACCCGATGCCGGGGCAGAAGAGATCCTGGAATTCGGTGCAGAGAGAGTCAACTTCGGGAAATGGCACCTGTGGAGAAACCAGATGTACATGATCGTCGATTGTGAAGCCAAACATTTTTAAAAGCATCCAACCCAAACAGATCGGTAGCATCAGAACTGTTGACTACCAGAAAAGAAATCATACGACTGACAGATTTGTAAGAAACCACCGTCATGAACTGCCCCAACAAAGCGATTTCCTGTCTTTTGTACGTAAGGAGGCGTCGAGGAGCCGGTTGATGGCTTGGCGCTCCTAAAATGGTGTAGGTAGTGTCATTGAGCAGGGATACCGCAGCCCATGTATCGACCGGCAGTCCACCTGGCTTACCCAATATGGTGACATCAATATACAGTTTGGTGGACGCTGAAGACACAACTTGGTTGATGCCCATGGATGCCTCGGTATCGGAGCGCCTGGAGATCGGCGCCATGACAGAGCCACAGACAGATGCAAGGTACCCGCCCCGACCGCAACGGCGACACGTCGCCCAGTGGTCAGGACAATCCTCGCGTTCATGCTGGGAGTAGCATCAAGGACAAGATGGAGGGCGCAGGGGTTCGCTGCGGCGGCGTTGCTGGCCCGGCGGCGGCTGCTTGTTGTCTTCCTGGAACGACCGTCTTATTTCTTTTCCGTACGCCGAGAAGATGCCAGGGTGTTGCACTGGGGAGTGCGGCGTGAAGGTGCGTATATGGCCGCGACGTCCTACTGGACGTCGGAAGTCTCTTCTCGGATGGCTGCGACGTCCGCCCACGTTTCCAATCTGCAGTCAGCTGCAGTGGAACCATCAAACTGGAGTCAAGTTCTATGATTTGAAGTAGCGACAGGTCCTCCAACTTTAAGGCGTCGTGGCGGAAAGCTGCTTGGATCAGGTGATCCCGGACCATGACATCTCTGTAAGATTCCCGGGATATGCGGGTGACAAAGTTGCACTTCTGAGCGAGACCTTGGAGTTCAGCAGCCCATTGTCAGTACGTCTGATCGGGTTTCTTTCGACTCTGGTGAAATTCTACTCTTGCTGCCATGACGATAGTAGGAGGTGAGACACTCACATATGGCGGTGAAGGTAAGACTGTCAGGATCACATGGCTGGAGTTTCGTCAGGAGCGCTTACATATGGGAGACATTCCAAGAAAGAAAATAGGCTCTTTGATCGTTTTCCTGGGATACCTGATGTATCCGGAAATGTTGACGAATTCTCTTTTCGTATGTTTCCCAATCATTAGCGTCTTCATCGTCTGCCGGGAATGCTGGCGGTGTCGGTGGACGGTGAAGACTTTGAATTTCGGCAATCAGTTGCTGCTGAAGTATCGCGAACTGTTGAAAAACTTGATTCAGTACCTGCTGCACTGATAGATCCTGCTGTTGCAGTTGTGGTTGTGCTTGTTGTTGTTGTGGTTCCATCTTCTTTAGGTTGTCGAATCCTTACTCGTCGCCACTGTTGTATTCTCCTACAGTTTATTGAATGTAACTTCTTCTACAATGCAATAGCTGGTGTACAATAGATGTAGACGTCCGTCGATCTAGCTGGAGATGTGGTTCCTCTCGGTCGGCTAGTACTTCGATCGGTGGTGCAGTACAGGGGCTTTGGTGATATCTTCTCGAAGACTCTGCTATAGTGGTTGCCATTAGCAGCGTACGAAGACTGGTCTGCCTTCGACCGGCTGGGCCTATATAGTGGGTTGGAGCCAATAGAAACCCGGCGTAGGAATCCGTGGCCGGATATGTCGCGGCGACCTCTGCAAGGAAAGGTTCCTATTAATCGACTGGAACCTTCAGCGTGTTTACCTGATGTCTTCGCCTGTTTGGCTGTTGGTTTGTTTCCCTCGTAGCGTGGCTGTTATGCAGTGCTGCCTGCCATTTAGGGGAACCCGATGGCAGACAGTACACAAACAAAGGGAACATTTTTGCGACGCAAGCGATGCAATGGAGCCACTATTTGTGAAGCATTCGGTATGAACCGAATATAATAGTTCATTTTCCGTAAATCTGACTGCAATTCTGCGACATTGCGAGGAACTGGGAGTCTCGTATGGCTAACAAATGCGACTGAAGAGGATGTACACCTTGACTGTTTATGACAAGCAAGGTACTGCAACTCAGATTTAAAAGATCACACTTGTTCAGTCTACACTTTAGTCCTGCATCAGATAAAACACGAAATAAAGCACGTAAATTTGCAATGTGTTCTTCAGGGTGTACGACCTGCCACGACAATGTCATCCAAATAGTTTGAACAGTTTCGCACTTGTTCAGTCAGCTGTTCCAAATACCGCTGTAAAATGGCGGGTACGGAAGCACTACCAAAAGGCAACCGCAAATATTTAAACAGGCCATAATTAGTATTTACTACACACACTTTTTGAGATTTTTCAACGAGCGTTATTTGAAGATAAGCGTCGTGCAAATCAATTTTTGAAAAGTAGCATCCAGTGCCTAATTTGTCCAGGAGAAACTGTGGGCGTGGCATCGGATAAGCATCAGTGTCAGTGTGTGGGTTGACTGCAGATTTAATATCAACATAGAGGCGAATGCGACCTGAAGGTTTGGGAGCAAAAGCATGGACTTGCCATTGACTAGCTGATATGGGCGCCTTAACTCCTCTGTATTGCAATTCTTTAAGTTCAGCAGCGGCTTTATCCCATAACGCAATGGAAACAGTACTGGCCAAGCAAAATTTCCGCTGAGCATCGACTTTCAGCGTAATATGTGCAACAAAATTATTGGCTTTGCCTAAACCGTCAGAAAAGAGTTCTGTGAATTCTTTCAGCAAGCTACACTGTCTGGCATTTGAAAGCAGGCACTGACAACACATTGTCCTGAATGTTAAATCCAAGCAAGTCAAAAGAATCAAGACCAAATATGTTCTCACACTCGCGTGATTGTAGCACTGCAAAAGTCACTGTTCGCGTATGTGCGCGATCCATGGCAGGCAAAGTACATGTTCCGAGAACGGGAATGTCTTGTCCGTTATAAGCGCTAGTTTTAGACAGGCGAGGGGAACGTAACAGTTCATATGTGTGATGATTTAGCAATGTGACAGAGGCGCCCATGTCCAACTGAAATTTCCAGGTTCCCCACAAAGAAGTAAATGAACAAAAAGTTTGTTCAACTAGCGTATCACTGAAGAAAATCCATGCTTGCTAGTTTTACTAATGCCCGTTGCAGACTTTGAATATACTGCATTAATGACATGGGCTTTGTGATGAGATGTTTCTGAGTGGGCCGAATTCTTATGTTTGTTCCCTTGCAAACATACGGATTGTACATGTCCGTTCCTACCACAAACGTAACACTGAGCCTGTCAGGAGGGGCAGTGTTGGCGTTTGTGTGGTGAATAACACCTAGGGCAAGACTTAATTCTGTTCACCTGTGTAGCCGCCTGTTCAGCGAACTGCTCATGCGAGGTGGAACGTTGTCTACTCGGTGCGGCCACCACAGAATGGGGCGATTGCAAGCAAGGGACCCAACATGACAAGTAGCTGGCTGCTCAAATGTATGAGCTGACCAGGAAATGGAATCGTACTGATCTAGTATTTGCACTACCTGCTGAAATGATGAACCAGATTGTTCCAAAATTTGTTCTCTGAGTTTGACATCAAGTTCAAAAATGCTCAAATGTGTGTGAAATCTTATGGGACTTAACTGCCAAGGTCATCAGTCCCTAAGCTTGCACACTATTTAACGTAAATTATCCTAAGGACAAACACACACACCCATTCCCGAGGGAGGACTCGAACCTCCGCCGGGACCAGCGGCACAGTCCATGACTGCAACGCCTTAGACCGCTTGGCTAATACCGCGCGGCTGACATGAAGTGCATTGTACACGATCGCATCACGCAACATAACATATGAATATAAAGCACCGAAGGACATTTGAATTTGCATTTCCTTGTCATACCTTGCAAATCTGTTACCTACTCGAGATAATTTTGTTCTGGCCGTTTTTTTTCCAATTAAAGAATTAATACCTAGCTGCATCCACATTCACTTGTTGGTCATAGTTGTGAGTTAGTGACGCTACCAAGTCGTTGTAAGCAAGATCCCTCGGAGTGGCGTTAGGGAACAGTTTTTGTAGGAGCCTAAACACTGCACTTCCTACTGTTGATATTAGATATGGACGTTTCACAGTACCTGGTACATTGTGAGCGAGGTTATGGCCTTCGAACTGGAACAACCACTCGAGCCATTCCTCTTCTTGGTCACAAAACTGTCGAAAAGGCGGCATAGCAGCTGTAGTAGGCGCGCAGCGTTGGTCAGTAACTGCTGCACCGTGTTGAGTAGTGATGAGATCTGCTGCACCTGGAACTGAAACATCTGCGTTAGCTGAGTGACGTCTGACGCTTGCAGCTACAGCACCTGAGCAGGGGGCGGGACAGGTGGGATGGGCATGCTGGAAGACAAAAATGCAACAAATAGACAGGGCAAGCAAACTAAATAACGAAAAAATCAAAGAAAATTTCTGCAACGCCCACCTGAAACCACGAATTAGCAAAAACGACAAGAAACTGTTAAAGCAAATCAGCACCTCTACAAAGTAAAGACAAGAGAAAATTAAGGAGCCAGCACAATATAAAGGAAATGCCGTAGCCCTCGGACACTGGGTTCGGATGATGCTCATCGACAAATGTGGGGTCCTGCCCACTAGTCTCGTTTAGGGTGCATATAGATTGCTGCCTTCTTGGAATGCTATACAACAATTCAAGTAAAGTCGTATTAACAGTTTTTATTACAAATAAGAAGAATGACAATACTTAACTTGTATTTACAACAAGTGGTCGCAAGCGATGGGCGACATGCAAATAAGTGTCCTTTGCTACACGCAAAGTCCAAACGAGCAATGGATACGGGTCACTAATAACTGTTTTGCGAGTGCTTGTCTACAACTGCTCGAATACTGTCCCAATACTGAGGTATTCTCCATGTTAACACTGAGTACAGAAATGTATAGCTCACGACAGGCTTCTCTATCATTCTTTTTAACTTCCTATGATCAGTCATTGAGCTATCTGGGCTGCAGGTAGCACATTAGAACTCACGAGTGTTTCCTTCCGCTGATTTCATGCGGTTTTTTACGACCACCCTCTGCAATGAACAACCTTCCCTATTCATGAAATACATTTCAGACGCCCATCTTCAACTTTTCTGTCTCAATGTTTGAAAAAATCACAACTATCAAACGGGGAACTGATAGAAATTTCGTTAAAACTTGTTGCTTTATACCTCCAGAAAACCTACCGAAAATATGTGTTGGGCAGATTTGCCACTGCATTATATGCAGAAGATCAACTAACATGCTGTCAAGTGGTCATACTTATTTTAAAGAATTATTATCGAGTTGGTGCTCACAACTAAAGGTCTATACCTTGAACATAATTTGGCTCTACAGTCTTGGAATGCATCTTATTATCTTTCTGGAGACAGAATATCAACATGCTTTCGATAAACAATGATTGTGTGGAACTCTGCTCGGTCTCTTCGTCCATGAGACACAGAAGGCAGTAGGTATCAGCGTCTAGGTCGATACCATGCTCGATAAAGTTTCATGATGTTATCATATGACTAAAATATGAATATCAAATATTTGTGATTGGTTTGGAGAGTTCCTGTTAAATAACATATGTGTGTTCTTAGTGCATGGGGAAGATCAGGGATGAAAGCAGTTTCATACATGCCTTTAGGGACAATTATAGCTTCTAGCAGTAGTGCAATCTGGCACAGTGAGTGTGATGATGTCAGTTCCTGTCTCAGTGCTCAGCCTGGATGTCCATCAACTTAGTAACAAACTGTCCAGCTCTAAAACTGAGGTATGTAAGAGCCTCTTAAGTGGTTCCTGTGTTTGAATTTTCTACATGACCCAAGGTCAGTATTGTGCTGCGTGGCATTACTGTGTTGGGTAATTGTGGGCGGAGATGAGGCTGTGGCAGATGAGCTGCAGTTGTAACAGTAAAGGTGCATGGTAATAGAGTCTGGATGCAGCTCTTTATGGTCATACAGCACTACAGAATGGATTACAGTTTTAAAATTAGAAGCTGCCTAAGTGGAAAATCATGTGTCTGGTTATGACTGGGGCACACTACCTGTAGCATACAATGGACGTCTATGTGCATTAGAAACTGCAGGTATAGATGCATCAGTGCAGGTGGAGGCTGACCTGTTGGCTGGGTACACAGGCACTGTGTGACATCGTGTGGTGCACAGCACAGGTCCCAAGTGACGTTGGCTATGAACTGACCAAAGACATTTGGCCTGAGCAAATGCATCTTGGGATGGTGAGAGTCGTGAGAGGAGACCATCAGTTGGGCTCAGTGGCTCTCTCCAGCATGATATGGCAAGGTGGGGCCATAGCTCCCAGACAGCTGACCACTCTCTGTGGCATGATCTGGTGCTGCACAGTGTTGTTTAAATAAAGATGCAAGTGCATACCTCTCGTATCCTATCCTATTACACACAACAGTGATGAGTGTCTGTCTATACATGTTGCACCTGTGAGTATACAATTTTAAACTGAGGACAAATGCTCTTGTTATGATAACCATCAGGCTTCCCATAATTTGAAACTTAGGGTAAATGGATGGATTTGCCACTATTTTAAACTTCAGGCAAGTTAGCTCTTGGGTTTCAAACCTAGGGCAAGAATTGTTTAAATTGTTACATCAGAGGGGAAAGTGTTTAAACTCTGGACAGCTGATTGTGTAGCATTTTAAATTTAAGGTAAGTGAACTGTAACATTATAGAAGTGGGGGGGGGGGGACCAATGGTTTCTGCTCCCCCTCTCCCCTTCAACCGCATTTTACAGTTAGGATATAGAATTCTAAACTTTGATCACAAATAAAAATTGACGACCATGCAGGCTATGCTAAGTTCTCCCATATTGGACTGTTGTGCCATAGGGAGAAAACCTGACAACTGTGCAGGCTATGCCACTATCCTCTGGATCTTTATTTTGGCTCACCATATTGTATTCTGATGTAGTATGACTGCACCATTAACCCCAGGTCTGCCTTCTTGGGTCGGCATCTTAGATTCTGACATAGCACTGCACTAGTATCTCCTGGTCCACCATCTTGCTAATAGTTTTTGAACACACTATTGAAATGCCAGCATTCTCGTATTGTAATGTAACAACAAAGAATAGATTCACATTACACAAAAAAGCATGTATGATTTAGGCTGACTTGTTTGTTGTTAATTGCCATCTTGAATTTTGATGATATAGGGTTGTTGCTGTGGCAGCATGCCTTGGTCAAGCGTCTTAGATTTTCAATCAACAGGACAATGCCCCATCTTAGATTTTTAGAATTGTGCAGCATTTTATACATAGGACAACTGGTCACTGTGAGGAGGTGGAGGGGGGGTAGGGGTGGGGAGAGATCTGGCAACAATACATGAGAGCATTGATGATGTGATAGAGGAAAGGGAATCTGTCAACAATGCAGACTGTGCCAGAACCAGCCTAGCTATACTACTGATGTAACAGGAGAACAATACATAAATTCCATCATTTTCTCCCACTTCCATCCATCTCTTGAAGAAATCTGGAAGATATCCTAGGAACTTTACTTTGTATTTAGTACGTTTCAAGTTAGTAGAAATTTCGTCTAACAGTTTTGGCTTACCTCCAATCTCCTCACTAATGAAGTTTAACAGGCCAGCATGGTCCATAAAGTGGTTAGACTTTCTAGTGCCTACAAAGTCAGACATTTTCTACTTGAGTCCAGAAATGTTGTTCAGTATGATCATTTACAGCTAGTGGAACTGTTCAGCTGTTGATTGGCACATTTTACTGCCCTACTGAAATTCGCCTTATTTGTCTTCTTGGAGTTCTAATCTCCCGTGGATGGTAAGCCAAAGAATTTTACACTTTACAGATGCAGGAAAAATCTGCATCTGTAAAGGTATCTGTGATTTTTATAAATGGATGATAATACTAAACTAATTGTGAGTTCTTTGGTCTAGAAAAGTCTAGAGAGGTTTCCATAAGAAATAAGCCTTTTGCAGTAATCTATTAAGGTCTTGCAGTTTTTTTCATGTTATGTCACAAATTTGCTGTCATTTCGTTTAAGGCGCAGTGGGGGCAGCCAGTACCACGGAAGTTTTAAGGTTCGTTTCTTTTAAACTTCTGTACTAAATTTTCAGTAAAACTTTACGTGTCGAAGTTGGCTGTGTGTGCCGTATATTTTAAACTTAATCGATACGTTCTCGATAATAGCTCATTCACTTACTCTGACTATCCAGAATGAACAATTTCGTAATAAATTCGTAAAATTTTCTTGAATTTCGTGATTCTTTTTTCCTTCTCAGGTAAAGTGGGTATCGTCTGACACCTCTGAACATAGTAATCGAAAAATATTAAGTAAATAAATATGTCGAAATTCTGCTAAATGTATCTTTCATATCAAATTACAAATTATACGTTTGGCTCACAGGAATCAACTCGTTCTGGCACAGCAGCTTTCTGAAAAGAATGAATAGGCAAGGCAATATGTTGTGGATTAGCAAGATTTTGTATTCAGTGGATAGTTGGTCAAGTGACCAGCAGTCGCTTTTTTTTTCGGTAGAGCATTCAGCTGAAAACGCAGCATGACGGAAAACACAATGGCGGTACTAAGTGGTTTTTTTTATGCTCTAATTTAGCTGATAGAGTGTTGAAATGATAGCCTCTTTTGCAGTTTTTTTGGCTGCGGCACCGGACTCAGTTCGCTAATAATGGCAGATGCATCACAAAGAGCGCATCAGTGTTAGTGGCCGCCGTACTGGCAGGTACAGTTCTTTTTTTATTATTATTTTCTTTTCAAAGCGATTGCCATGGCCGCAGCTGTGCGCTAGTGCTAAACAAAGCAGCAGCATCGGTGCCACGAACCGATACAAAGATAATTTGTTCAGTGCACAGGATAGTCGAGTACTTTTACAGACCAATGATCGATTTTCTTAACAGATCTGTTGCATAAAACTATTAGTTATGTGAATGGGCGGGATATTTGCGCAACGTGTCAGCTTGTGAAACGCTTTCAGGAACCGGAAACGTAATCTAGTCCAGCATGTGAGACCTGAGTTTCTCCAGGAGTACAGAAAGGGGAAGTGAGACTAGGGGCACTTTTTTGAGTTTTTTGTCTTGTAAGCCGGATAAGAATGATTGATTATCGGGTATTTTCACTACTACACGTAGCTACACTCTTCAGTTGTATAGTAATATATAACATAATCTAAATATTAAAGTATGACCTGAAACTTCCTGGCAGATTAAAACTGTGTGCCGGACAGAGACTAAAACTCGGGACCGTTGCCTTTCGCGGGCAAGTGTGCTCTACCTATGAGCTACCCAAGCACGACTCACGTCCCGTCCTCACAGCTTCACTTCTGCCAGTACCTCGTCTCCTGTGACGACGGGGAGTGAGTCGTGCTTGGGTAGCTCAGAGGTATGCCGGCACGATATCTCAGCGTGTTCGGTCAGAGGGTTAGCTACCTTCTGTAATAAAAAAAACAAAACTGGGTAAATGAATCAACGTCGAACTGAAATGGGTGTCTTGAGATGTCCACCCCGAGGAGATACAACGAACGAAAACGAACAAAATGAGATTTAAAAAAAAAGAGGTAGAGCACTTGCCCGCGAAAGGCAAAGGTCCCGAGTTCGAGTCTCGGTTCGGCACACAGTTTTAATCTGCTAGGAAGTTTCACATCAGCGCATACTCTGCTGCAGTGTGAAAATCTCATTCTGGAAAGTATGACCTGATTATATAACTGTCACAATCTCATCCAGCAATGTCGGGTTACTTAATGACAATTTTGCTTTTCTGCTAAAACTAGTTGGAAAAGAACGCACTACCAATGTAACACCACAAAACTTTATTTTAACGCCAGGAGCAAGTAAAAGAATCACGAAAATGAACTTTAAATGTTAGACTTTGATAGAAATAATGCCTATTGTTTCAATCGTTGCCGTTCAAAAACTTAACAACTAACCTAACCTTATTAATGTACCCCCAGTCATTTTAAAGAAAAGAATCCTCATACCAGTGAGAATTTGAACGACTTTTTACAACATTTGAATTCAGTCCACTCGAATATATGTTTCACGGTGGAGATAGAAAAGGACGGCTGCCTTACCTTCCTTGGTGTTTTGGTCAGGAGAAATGTTGATGGTATGTTTGGACGTGGTGTTTGTAAGAAACCAACTCACACTGATTTGTATTTAGAGGCTGATCGTTGACACCATCCAGCTCAGCGTGGAGGGGTACCTCGTACCTTGGTTCATAGGGCTTATGCCATCTCGGAGTCCTTAAAGTTTGTCAGCTGAGATAGCCCATCTTGAGGTCACTTTCTGACGGAATGGTTATAGTGAAATATGGATCAGACGTGCGTTGCGCCATCGACCATCTGTGCACCGGGTGAGTGATGATAGTACCGAAGTGGCACCAAAGTCTACGGCCTTTTTGCCTTACGCAGGGAGCATATCCATTAGGATTCGTTGTATTTCTCGGAAATATGATGGGAACGTGTTTTACGACCATTATTTAAGATTAGGGTCCGTTTAGGTTCCGCAAAGGATAATCTTTGTTTGCGTAAGGCGGGTGTTCATCGTATTTTTTGCATTTGTAGTACGTTATGTATTGATCAGGCTATCAGTACTGTGGTGGACCGATGATCTGAGCATAACGCTACACACGCTCACAACGGCCGAGCAAAACTGTTCCAGAGGACTGTCTCGGCATCGGTCACCCTGTGGAATACAAGGAGATTCTGGCATGTACTTCCAGGTGTTGGGATACGCTGCTGTTATTGAGGAAGCATTTGAAACCGACTTAGCAAGGAAGTTATAAATAGAGGTGGAGGTTTTTGTTTAAATTCTGTGTGGAATCCTGACCCCTCCCTTGTCAAAAACAGAGGCACAGAGTTAACGCTACTTCAGTCGTTGTTTATTAATTTTTACCATCGGTAACTCCTGGCGACGGTCGGCTTTGATTTGTGAAGGCGCTAGTGTATACATTGCGTCTGTGTGTTATCTTTCAGGAACTGCTGTGTAAACCGACGTTTTAAATTCCCTTGCACAGCGCTTACTTGCCGTTTCGCCTTCAGATTGACGACGTGTGCAACTCTCGAAATATCGGCGACGTAAACCGTCTGCACTCCTTAAGTTATTTGACCATAGTCTAGCATGATTCTGGCCGAAAGATGGAGACCTATCAATAATTTCTCACTCACACGTCATTTTCTTTTGAACTGTAGTTTCTTCTCTAATGGTTAAGGTGGTAACGACTGATATCATTACAGGTATGAAAAGGTCGCCAGGACAATCGCAGTTTGGGATCTTTTATGTTCAGTTCCTATTCGAGCTAGGAACAAGGGGTAAAAAGTTTTACTTTAGCCTGGACGAGCAGCTATGTGTATATAATTACTAGAACATCTTACTGTAGCTATGTTACAGTACATTAAACAACGTTCGAATGATGAACCAGAGCCCGCGTCCAGGCAAATTGTGCGAATCGATTAACATTTTAATTGGGCTGAAATTAATGTTCGCTAACGGCACCATTTGTATGTGCACCGTTCTGATTTTAAGTGAAAAAGAAAAACAGTCACCCTTGGATAGTTCCGGACTAGAACGAGACTGAAGGTTCCCATTTGGTTCATCGGTGTATTGGACCTTGATCTAAGATAAGTTTCAACCGTCTGAAAAAATCTTGCTTCCTTTGGATTTTACGTGCAAAAAAAAACGTTTTTCTGGGAGGTTACTGAAGCACGCCACTTCTGCACTTAAACATGTACGAATTGGTTCACACTTCGCGTAATGGTAGATAAATGGATAAAGTCAAAACGAATTTTTTTTTTATCCAGCGATCCTTATCCGTTGTTGAAATAAGATGGTTTGAAGTCGAGATAAGCGAATCAGTTCAAATATTGTAAGAAGGTAGACAATTAATTAAATGTCGTCCTGTTGTTGTGTGAAAGATTCATCCGTTGCCGCGATATAATGGTCTAAAGTTGCACAAACAGTGTAGGTAAAATCCGGTTTTAAACGGACGCACGTGCTGAGACGGTTTAAAGTAATACAGATTATAATAAAAAATACACTCCTGGAAATTGAAATAAGAACACCGTGAATTCATTGTCCCTGGAAGGGGAAACTTTATTGACACATTCCTGGGGTCAGATACATCACATGATCACACTGACAGAACCACAGGCACATAGACACAGGCAACAGAGCATGCACAATGTCGGCACTAGTACAGTGTATATCCACCTTTCGCAGCAATGCAGGCTGCTATTCTCCCATGGAGTCGATCGTAGAGATGCTGGATGTAGTCCTGTGGAACGGTTTGCCATGCCATTTCCACCTGGCGCCTCAGTTGGATCAGCGTTCGTGCTGGACGTGCAGGCCGCGTGAGACGACGCTTCATCCAGTCCCAAACATGCTCAATGGGGGACAGATCCGGAGATCTTGCTGGCCAGGGTAGTTGACTTACACCTTCTAGAGCACGTTGGGTGGCACGGGATACATGCGGACGTGCATTGTCCTGTTGGAACAGCAAGTTCCCTTGCCGGTCTAGGAATGGTAGAACGATGGGTTCGATGACGGTTTGGATGTACCGTGCACTATTCAGTGTCCCCTCGACGATCACCAGTGGTGTACGGCCAGTGTAGGAGATCGCTCCCCACACCATGATGCCGGGTGTTGGCCCTGTCTGCCTCGGTCGTATGCAGTCCTGATTGTGGCGCTCACCTGCACGGCGCCAAACACGCATACGACCATCATTGGCACCAAGGCAGAAGCGACTCTCGTCGCTGAAGACGACACGTCTCCATTCGTCCCTCCATTCACGCCTATCGCGACACCACTGGAGGCGGGCTGCACGATGTTGGGGCGTGAGCGGAAGACGGCCTAACGGTGTGCGGGACCGTAGCCCAGCTTCATGGAGACGGTTGCGAATGGTCCTCGCCGATACCCCAGGAGCAACAGTGTCCCTAATTTGCTGGGAAGTGGCGGTGCGGTCCCCTACGGCACTGCGTGGGATCCTACGGTCTTGGCGTGCATCCGTGCGTCGCTGCGGTCCGGTCCCAGGTCGACGGGCACGTGCACCTTCCGCCGACCACTGGCGACAACATCGATGTACTGTGGAGACCTCACGCCCCACGTGTTGAGCAATTCGGCGGCACGTCCACCCGGCCTCCCGCATGCCCACTATACGCCCTCGCTCAAAGTCCGTCAACTGCACATACGGTTCACGTCCACGCTGTCGCGGCATGCTACCAGTGTTAAAGACTGCGATGGAGCTCCGTATGGCACGGCAAACTGGCTGACACTGACGGCGGCGGTGCACAAATGCTGCGCAGCTAGCGCCATTCGACGGCCAACACCGCGGTTCCTGGTGTGTCCGCTGTGCCGTGCGTGTGATCATTGCTTGTACAGCCCTCTCGCAGTGTCCGGAGCAAGTATGGTGGGTCTGACACACCGGTGTCAATGTGTTCTTTTTTCCATTTCCAGGAGTGTATATTGTTGCGGTAATTATAAGAAGCGACTGAAAAATATATCTGCGTTCTGGTTTTACATGCAAAAAATAACGCGTCTGCACATGAAAATCTGTTTCGTAGAAATGCGATGAACTTTAAGCTCTCCATTTGCATATAATTAAAAGACTGGTTATTACAGATGATTATTGTTTCGTTGTTTATAAGTTTAAGATTTTATTCACCTGCGGCTTAAAAATCATTGAAAATTCTTTGGACGTGTACAACAATGCAAGTAGCAATATTTGGCCAGCCCTGTACAAAATAATATACTTACATGAATGCGTGGTGTCTGTACTTTCGGAACACGAAAGAGCAGACATCACTCATTCATATAATTGATTCGACTCTATGGGCAGTGCATCCACCACTTTCAGTGCGAATGCACAATTATGTTCGTATCTCAAAGTAGTTAGCATGGAGGACATGTACAGGGACTGCGGACAGGTTGCGCTAGTTTGGCACATGGGTCTGCTGAGAGGCATGCAGAGATAGTCCGAGTAGTTGCGATGAACACATTGCCCGGATGGCGCAGTGGTTAACCCAACTGCCTAGTAAGTAAAGTCTGCCTTTGGCGATGCTGCAGCTCGGACGTCTGTTTACGTCCCTACCGCGAAAGTTCGCGGTTGCGCGCGCCGGATGAATCACGCAGAACATGAAGACGGTCGCAGACACCATGCCGCAGAACAGCAACACACAATATAAGCGTTCATGTCCACTTTACCCACTGATAACAGTGGCAGGCGTTGTGGCGGTTTTTGCGTATCATCAACATGGACAATTGCAATGAATATGGATGATATGATAGTCTATGGTATTCTGCGGTTTGAATTAACTCTGTTATTTAGCAGTTGCATTGATTTGATTTTGTAAATGATACTGACAATATTACACACATGTATAATGCATTATTCATACTACAGCTTCTCCCGGATAATTATCTGATTCAAATTGCACAAGAATTCCACCTGACTTAGTGTAATAATGTTGACTGTAAGTTATTTTATATCACTAAAATTACAAATCGTACATCAGAGCTTTTATAATTTTTGTCTTCGATGGATTTAATTATTCTTAGCAAATTGATCATGAAAAGGAACCACAGAATACCACCCGCACACAACACTGACGTATGCTACCAGAAATATTTTTCTCCGTGATTCGTGCGTAGTTTAATTTTGACCTCATACATCAGCAATCAAATCTTGTTCAACAATAAATACCATCAGCACTGCTCTTAGAGAATGCAGTCTGATTCGATTAATTTTTGCTTTTATAAGTAGAGTTCAGTACCACCGGTGAACATTTATTTCTTACACATCGGAATATTGTTAGCAGTTTCAAGTAATTTAAATTTGCCCCTGAGATAAAAGTTAAGAGAGCGGCCAACAAAAGATAGAAGATTTCTTTTTTAATTAAGATTTTCCTTTGCTCAATAAATAATTAATCGTTTAAATTGATGCCACCAGAAAAAATTATTAATACTGGTTTGCAAATTAGTTTAAAACAAACCCTTGATATTTCGACCAGAAGTACAGACGATGTTGCTATATAATCGCAACTAACAATGGCTGCGCTTCTTGCAGCTATGATAAAACAATTAATACAAAATTACGAGGGTTATTCCAAAAGTAAGGTCCGATTGATTGCCAAATTGAAACCACAGTGAACATCAGATATGTTTTACTTGTAACAATTAGCTACACCTTTCAGCTACTTCTCTACGTAGTCGCCGTTCTGACTTAGACTTTTGTCATAGCGTTGTACCAACTTTTCAATAGCCTCATCATAGAAGGCAGCCGCCAGTGCTTTCCGCCAATTCTCCACGCTGGCCTACACCTCGTTGTCTGTGTCAAAATGTTGTCGTCAAAGACAGCGGTTCATGTGACCAGAGATGAAACTCAGGGGGAGACAATTGCGGACTGTATTGTGGGTAATCTAACATTTCCATCTGAAAACGATGCAGGAGCATCTTCATTGCCCCTGCAGAATGCGGCTGAGAATTGTCGTGAAGACGAAACAGCACGAGAGTTATGTAATGTTGGCTGCATAGCTTCAGGCGAAATTTCTCACCAGGCCCTCGTACTTGGCGGCAGACACTATTTTCTAGACATCTTTACGCACTCACTGCGAGCTCAGAAATGAGAAGAGCGACGTGATGCTAACTGGGGTTATACTAGAGACACTACCCAACACATCTGTGCAAAGCTTTATCGGATTTTCATAGTCGTTTCCATTTCGCGACCGATCGGACCTTACTTTTGGAATAACCCTCGTATAATTAAAAGAGGAAGTGATTTTTCAATAATTAATCATAAATAGTTTTAACTCATTTGGTTCTATTTGCTTTTTACCATGCAAATGAACATAAAAGTACAACAATTTTACGATAAATGTTTTTCATTCAACAGACCTCTAATCGATTCGCGTCTCGCGTCGGCGACGTACATCAGAAGAAGACGACAAAAAGGTACAAAACAAAAGAAAAGAATGAATAGATTAACAAATAATGTGAGACAAATATTGTCTCTGTTTTATATAATTATCATCTTTTTAAGAAATAATTACATAATTGAATGAATATTACTGAGTTACGTAATTTTCCACACGTTCATATTCCACTCGTAATAAAAAAATATATGTATCGTGGATGTTATAGCGTATCGAACAACCTCTAGTAACATCAGTACAATTAGAACACCTGTCAAATTCCAATTATCACGAAACGTGCTGCATGCGCCAGACGTCGACATCGTTCCTCTGCAGGAAGTGTGTGTCGAGAGATTCCCCGATCTCTATGAGTACGATAGACACATTATCCCCACTACAGACGGTCGGCAGCGGAACAGCGATACCTCTAGGTGAAGGCATAGTAGCCCAGAATGTGGATGGAGTACCTGGCGTCAACGCGAGGACTGGCGTTCACAGTGCTGGTAGCATGGATCGTTAACATCTACGCACCGTCGGGATCCGACAGAAGGCACGATCGATCCAGATTTTACGCAGAGGATATTGCGTCACTCTTCTTAGGCCGGTATGAACATGTCTTATTTGGAGGCTACTTCAACTGCGTGCTCACACTAAAG
This sequence comes from Schistocerca americana, assembly GCF_021461395.2. Taxonomy (NCBI): domain Eukaryota; kingdom Metazoa; phylum Arthropoda; class Insecta; order Orthoptera; family Acrididae; genus Schistocerca; species Schistocerca americana. The sequence continues at coordinate 954,643,582 of NC_060119.1, read as the reverse complement.
GAACAGCACGTACGCTATAATTCATGCCAGGACCTGCGGCATCTAATGCAGGACATGAATCTAATCGCTACATGGGAGAAGATACACGGTGACAGACGCGGCTATACATATATCACAAGTCACTCACTCTGCGTGTCGCCTCGATCGACCTTACATAACACGTCGTCTCGACTCTGCGATTCTCGATGCGGAATTATGGCCCGTCACCTTTCAGACCACTCTCAACGAGTGTGGAGTCGCGGTTTTTGCAAAGTGAATACAGTGTACCTCAGGGAAACTGAGTGCCGACGCGCAATCGAAGGCACTTGGCCATATGTTGACGACGCCTCTCGACATACCCGACAACGTTGTAATGGTGGCTGGAATGCGTTAAGCCTACATCACACCGAACGTTGTTTGCATACGGAAGTGAGCAGATGATGTGGAGGCGCCAAACGACGGAATTTTATTTCACGATGCTCCGCGAACTTTCGGCACAAGCGCCTTCACAGTATCGTAGCACTGTTATGAAACGAGCACAGGATCAAACAATTTCCATAACGTGCCGCCGTCTGGAGGGTGTCGCAATCCGTGCAAGGGTCTTTGAACGAGTCCGTAGAGAATCGCCGTCGATGTATCAGGTTATCAGACGAAAACAACGTAGCTGCATAACGTTAATACAGACGATTGTACTGCGGGATAGTCGCCGTATGACAACGCAAAAAGACATTGCTGGCGTCTTTGCGGAACTAAACGGTCACCTCTATCAAGAAGCGCAACACGACAAGTATCTTCCATAATGTCCGACGAATGCTATCCGCGTGCCTCGACGCAAAGGCCGAGCGAGAGTTAAGGGGAATTAGAACGGAAAAACATTTTTTTCACCTTTTCCGATTTTTATCTTCTTATAAAATTTGCAATTTTCCGAATAAAATTATATATATATATATATATATATATATATATATATATATATATATATATATATATGTAAGAAGTAATGCACGTAAAAATTTTAACATTTTCTACCGGTGTAGATTATATTTAAAAAAATAAAATACTTCTCATGCGAGTTTATAAGTGATATATATATATATTTATAAACTCGCATGAGAAGTATTTTATTTTTTTAAATATAATCTACACCGGTAGAAAATGTTAAAATGTTACGTGCATTACTTCAAGATCTAAGTGTCATGTCAAGTCCAGAAGGGGATGGGCACTAGGTTGAGGAAGTTGAAACAAAGTTTGAGAAACAAGAAACTTTCTGATTGTAAAATCATAAGAGGCGGGCTGACGTTTATACAGCCATAAACGTTCCATCCCAGCAGCAGTCATGGATATCATAAAACATATTTACAGAGACCTGGCAAATCCTGACTTACTGAAGAAGTGTCTGCATGGTCAGACTCAAAATACCAACGAGTCGTTCAATAATCTTACATGGACTCGCTTAACAAAAAATGTTTTTGTTGGAATGAAATACTAAAGTCGGGGATTAGTGACGCTGTTATTGCTTTTCATGATGGAAACTTTGGTAGCGCGAGTGTGCTACAACATATGGGAATGAATCCTGGAACAAACTGCTCAGAGAACGTGAACGGATGGACAAGGTTCGCATTGATAAAGCAGAGTATGTAGCACAGTTGGGCACTGAGAAGTCCAAAAAGAAGAAAAGAAGAAAAAATTTCGAAAAAGATCAAGAGGATAATATACAGTCTGGTGCAGGGTACTTCTGAGTGACTAAAAATAAAAAAAATAAGCATATATTAAATAAGTCACAGTCTTTTGAAACTTAAGAAGCCGTTTCAGAAACTTTACATTTTCTGTTGCATTTTTGCCTAAATCTCAGAAACCACTTCGAGTAGAGTGTTCAAATTTTCAGGGAGTAATAACATACATTTCCTGAATGTACTGAACTAAAATAAAAACATAATGTTATGTATAATTCAAATTATTTAGGATAACGTACAAAAAGTAGACAAAATTTTAACCGTGTAATTAAAAAATTGTATTTCCGAAGGCAGTCACTGAAATGCAATTATTGTAGTTCAGTAGACTCAGAACATACAGTTTAATGTCCTATAAAAGTTTCATGTCAGTGGCTACAGTGGTTCCTGAAATACAGCGAAGTCAACTCACTAAATTTAACATTGTCGGGATAGGATGTTTCAACTTCCTTAACGGGGAAAGTTACACCACTGGCCATTAAAATTGCTACACCACGAAGATGACGTGCTACAGACGCGAAATTTATCGACAGGAAGAAGATGCTGTGACATGCAAATGATTAGCTTTTCGGAGCATTCACACGAGGTTGGCGCCGGTGGCGACACCTACAACGTGCTGACATGAGGAAAGTTTCCAACCAATTTCTTATACACAAACAGAAGTGACCGGCGTAGCCTAGTGAAACGTTGCCGTGATGCCTCGTGTAAGAAGGAGAAATGCGTACCATCACGTTTCCCACTTCGATGAAGGTCGGATTGTAGCCTATCGCGATTGCGGTTTATAGTATGGCGACATTGCTGCTCGCGTTGGTCGAGATCCAATGACTCTTAGCAGAATATGGAACCGGTGGGTGCAGGGGGGTAATACGGAACGCCATGCTGGATCCCAACGGCCTTGTATCACTAGCAGTCGAGATGACAGGCATCTTATCCGCATGGCTGTAACGGATCGTGCAGCCACGTCTCGATCCCTGAGTCAACAGATGGGGACGTTTGCAAGACAACAACCATCTGTACGAACAGTTACCCTTCGATGGTGTACTCAACGACGAACCTGGGTGCACGAATGGCAAAACGTCATTTTTCGGATGACTGCAGGTTCTGTATACAGCATCATGATGGTCGCATCCGTGTTTGGCGACATCGCGGTGAACGCACATTGGAAGCGTGTATTCGTCATCGCCATACTGGCGTATCACCCGGCGTGATGGTATGGGGTGCCATTGGTTACACGTCTCGGTCACCTCTTGTTCGCATTGACGGCACTTTGAACAGTGGACGTTACATTTCAGATGTGGCTCTACCCTTCATTCGATCCCTGCGAAACCCTACATTTCAGCAGGATAATGCACGACCGCGTGTTGCAGGTCCTGTTTGGGCCTTTCTGGATGCAGAAAATGTTCGACTGCTGCCCTGGCCAGCACATTCTCCGGATCTCTCACCAACTGAAAACGTCTGGTCAATGGTGGCCGAGCAACTGTCACAATACTCCAGTCACTACTCTTGATGAACTGTGGTATCGTGTTGAAGCTGTATGGGCAACTGTACCTGTACACGCCATCCAAGCTCTGTTTGACTCAATGCCCAGGCGTATCAAGGCCGTTATTACGGCCAGAGGTGGTTGTTCTGGGTACTGATTTCTCAGGATCTATGCACCCAAATTGCGTGAAAATGTAATCACATGCCGGCCGAAGTGGCCGTGCGGTTAAAGGCGCTGCAGTCTGGAACCGGAGAACCGCTACGGTCGCAGGTTCGAATCCTGCCTCGGGCATGGATGTTTGTGATGTCCTTAGGTTAGTTAGGTTTAACTAGTTCTAAGTTCTAGGGGACTAATGACCTCAGCAGTTTAGTCCCATAGTGCTCAGAGCCATTTGAACCATTTTTTTTTTTTTTTGTAATCACATGTCCGTTCTAGTATAATATACTTGTCCAATGAATAACCGTTTATCATCTGCATATCTTCTTGGTGTAGCAACTTTAATGGCCAGTAGTGTACAAATGACGACGTACTAGAAGCGCTCGAGAAAGGAGCGTCGAAAAAGTCGCCGAAGCTCGACGGGTTTCTGTCAGAGTTCTATCGGACATTAAGATCTCATGATTGCGCGATGAACTGGGATGTACCGCGAATGGATGTCTCCCAATGCGCCTCTTCCACCCGCCTTTGTGGAAGGAATGATCATTCCTATCCACAAACTATCCCCGGAACAGGGATACAAGTCGACCGGCAACTGACCCTTCTTAAATGCGGCTACAAGGTCTACGCCAGTACATTTGCAGCATGTTTTAAATGCGTACTGCGCCAAGTGATATCACTCGCCCAAACACAGCTAAGAAGGGATAGCAATATATAAACGGCGCTCAGAGATAACCGCGATTTGATCGCACTGGAAATAACATGTCGTCTCCGTGGTGCGCTGGAATCGATAGATTTCGATCGCGCCTTTGAGGGGGTGAGCCACGCCTATCTTGTGGAAGTGATGTCGCAAATGAACTTTCCACAGAGTCTTGTCACAGTCGTAACGCGACTACTCCACGGCGCCTCATCCAGAGTTCTCATCAATGGACGCATGGTGGGGCCCATCACCATATCGCGTTCGGTCAGACGAGGGTGCTCGCTGTCGATGTTACTTCATGCCATCGCTCTGGAGCCCCTGCTCTGCGGGCTCCGAAACCGACTCCAAGGAATGACAATGCGGCACCCCAAGTTTATGTGCAGAACATACGCGGACGACCTAGTGTTACTAGTACAGTTGGGCGACGAGGCAAGAGCATCTTTGTATTCGATTAATTTGTATGGTATGGCTGTGAGAAGTCGTATGAACATGGCAAAGTCTGGAGCGATGAACATAGGGAGAGGACTCCCGGCGGGAAATGTGGCGCCATTACAGCCGATAGACAAGATGAACTGCTTGGGACGTTCCACGCACAGCGGCACTGTGCTACAGACATCATGACTCGTTCCAACTTACACACAGTTCACATGACGGATAACCCACTGTGTCGACAGTGCAATTTAATAGACACAGAAGATCATAGCCTGATATCCAGGCGTTCGGCGGAATTGCGGCGTTTGGTCCAAAAATTGATTGCCCCAGGCAATAAAACCACGGATACTACTTCCTCCAGATATTCCCCAATCGACGACCAACGCAGTGACTTGGATACAGGGTCTGCCTGTGCTTCAGCTTTTTCCGAGAGGACCGTATGAATGTTCTAGACTTTTAGGTCTTACTATGTCACTTATTGATCATGCAAAATTCGAGATATTGAACGTATTACGCTAATTTTTTTGGGGAGTGCCTTGCTTGACCACCACCCAGTTGCAGTGTACTGGATAGGAAAATGTAATTATTGTATATAAGTGCTCTGCACAAGAAAGGACCAGGACATTGGAGAGGATCCACCTCCATACGTGAAGACGTACCGGCATCAACGCGAGGTGCAGCAGGATCTACGAGGAACGCGCTCACGAAGAAGGACGTCAGTTTTGTACTGAACAAAGCAGTTTATATTTACAATTGTTAAACCTTTAATGTAAAAAAAGAAAAGTGATGTTGAAAAAGTCTTCTTGTTTACGTTTTCGAAAAATATTTCATTTTATAAAGTACATCGTCTTTAAAAAAAAATGAAGCAGGAGATCCCGAGTTTGAGTCTCAGTCCAGCATACATTTTCACTCGTCGCCGCTGATTTCGCGTAACGTCCCAATGCAGCTGACATCAATAGCTTCTTTCCTTTCTCCTCCTCCACCTTTAATTTACAAATCAATATACTGTTTGATACAACATTTACAGCTTTATTGATGACTACACAGAAAATTAAACTAACCCAAAATTTGCCGTAAAAATAACTGTTAGGGAAAAGTCGTCTTATTTGAAACCAATAAATATTTTTACTGTGTTTTCTTTAAAAACTATTTACTTTAGGACAGAAGATTAGTATGATTAATCAATAATTCAAAAACAGTCTTAATCGCATTTATTATTATTATTAGACCGCCAACCGGTTTCAACCCGACGTAGGGGTCATCTTCTGGGCGTTTACACCATTGGTCGACTGCTGGTGGTGTCACTCCTGTCTACATAAGGGTCTGCCGTTGAAACCGGTTGGCGGTCTAATAATAATAATAAATGCGATTAAGATTTTTTTGAATTATTGATAGTATTTTGCCGTGCATACATTGTTTCGCAGTTCTGCTTATATCAGCCAATCATACTCATAAACTCTAAGACAGAAAAAGACGTACAACGAAGAAATTATCCAAATGGCACGAAAACCGGTAGATGTGATGTGCATGTAGAGACAAACAAATGATTAGAGTTTCGGGAAAAGTGGATAATTTATTCAAGAGAAAGAGCTTCACAGACTCAGCAAGCCAATAACGCGCTCGACGACGTCTGCCCCTTAAGCAATAAACTATTCGCCGTGGTACTGATTGACAGAGTTGTTGGAAATCCTCCTGAGGAATATCGTGCCAAATTCTGTTCAATTGGCATGTTAGATCATCAAAATCCCAAACTAGCTGGAGGGTTCTGGCAATAACGCTCCAAACGTTCTCATTTTTGGAGAGATCCGGTGACTTTACTGGCAAAGATATGGTTTGGGAAGTACGAAGCCAAGCAGTAGAACATCTTGCCCCTCAGCATTATCTTACTGAATGGAAGCCCAGTATGGCTTGCAATGATGGGCAATAAAACGGGGGGCAGAACATCGTCAACGTACAGCTGTGCTGTAAGAGTAACGCGGATGACAACCAAAGGGGTTGTGCCAGACCTTCATTCCTGGTCATCGGGCCGTATGTCGGGCGATGGTCAGGTTGGTATCTGACTGTTGTTCAGAGTACCTCCGCACACGTCTTCACCGGTAATCATGGCTCAGTTCGAAGCGGGAATCACCACCAAAGACAATTCTACTCCAGTAAATGAGTGTCCAGGAAGACGTGCCTGAAGACGACCCAGACAGCAGTGGGTACCAGTCAGAAAGTCAACCCTCCATATGGCCCGACAACCAGGAGTTATGATGATCTGGGATATGATTTCGTTTCATAGCAGGATCCGTTTGCTGTCATCCGCGGCCCCGTTACAGCACAGCGGCACTTCGATCTATCCCCCCGTTTTGTTGCCCTTCATAAAAAGTCATCCCAGGCTTATATTTCAGCAAGATAATGTCCGTCCACACACGCCGAATGTTTCTACTGCTTGGATTCATGCATACCAAAACTTACGTTGGCCAGCAATGTCGTCGCGTCTGTCCCCAACTGAGAGCGTTTGAAGCATTATGGACAGGGCTATCCAACCGGCTTATATTTCAGCAAGATAATGTCCGTCCACACACGCCGAAAGTTTCTACTGCTTGGATTCATGCATACCAAAACTTACGTTGGCCAGCAAGGTCGTCGCGTCTGTCCCCAACTGAGAGCGTTTGAAGCATTAAGGACAGGGCTATCCAACCAACTTGAGATTTTGGTGATCTAAAATTGATCTGAATTTGGCACGATATGTCCAGACATGCTGAACGTAAATGTCAGATTGATTACAGAAAAATTACAGTAGCTCAGTTTCAGTGAAAAACTGATCATTTTATCTATCTAGACAATATAGAGTGGATAAAAGAAAAGCTACAACGCTTGGTATGTTTTGCGTAGTGCAAACAGTACTCATGTAAAGTGGGCACCTATGCCCACAATAGATAGTTTGGCCGCTGTAAGAATTGCAACATTGAAGAATTTTTTGTTACTGTGTTTGGTGTAGTAACCAACTCTGCAGCCCATTAGCCATAAAAGTATGGTACATGCACCGAATGCACCTCTGAAAGGCGTCAGATGAAATCTGTTGCTTACAAATTCGTGGTTTCGTCGTTCTGGGACGCTGTAGTTTCCTAACGGTACCCGGAACGCATACCGTTCTCAAACCAAATAAGAGCATCAAATTAAACAATAAATTCCAAAACAGGTTTAAAAATCAAACTAACTTGATTGCTGAGTGTACATCGGATATGTAGAGACCGACGCAGTGGTGAAGTAAGTGCATTTACGTGCTCAGTACTCCAGTGGCAGCGAGCATGCATGCAATAGTGTCCTCCCGTGTTACAAGTAGTAGCATACCTCTGAGCTCTTATATCTTTGCCTTCGATAGACGAAGACGCATCGATGACAGAGATCATCGCCGGTTGTTCTACGCCACAGTCGTCTCACCGCCACTGCTGCTGGACTCTACGAGATTTCTGTGCTCCACTGCAATTTGCCGACTTCATCTCGACCTGCCTGTGCTGTCACGGCATGGTCCGGCAGCATTTATCGATTAAATGTGACAGACTCTGAAACATTTCCGCAGGTTACCCGAGCTACTACTGCTTATAACGTGTGAAATACTCTGAACATACACTACTGGCCATTAAAATTGCTACACCAAGAAGAAATGCAGATGATAAACGGGTATTCATTCGACAAATATATTATACTAGAACTGACATGTGATTACATTTTCACGCAATTTGGGTGCATAGATCCTGAGAAATCAGTACCCAGAACAACCACCTCTGGCCGTAACAACGGCCTTGATACGCCTGGGCATTGAGTCAAACAGAGCTTGGATGGCATGCAGAGGTACAGCTGACTATGCAGCTTCAGCACGATACCACAGTTCATCAAGAGTGGTGACTGGAGTATTGTGACGAGCCAGTTGCTCGGCAACCATTGACCAGACCTCTTCAGTTGGTGAGAGATCTGGAGAATGTGATGGCCTGGGCAGCAGTCGAACATTTTCTGTATCCAGAAAGGCCCGTACAGGACCTGCAACGTGCGCTCGTGCATTATCCTCCTGAAATGTAGGGTTTCGCAAGGATCGAATGAAGGGTAGAGCCAATGGTCGTAACACATCTGAAATGTAACGTCCACTGTTCAAAGTGCCGTCAATGCGAACAAGAGGTAACCGAGACGTGTAACTAATGGCACCCCATAGCATCACGCCGGGTGATACGCCAGTATGGCGATGACGAATACTCCCTTCCAATGTGTGTTCACCACGATGTCGCCAAACACGGATGCGACCATCATGATGCTGTAAACAGAACCTGGGTTCATCCGAAACAATGACGTTTTTCCATTCGTGCACCCAGGTTTGTCGTTGAGTACACCATCGCAGCCGCTCCTGTCTGTGATGCAGCGTCAAGGGTAAACGCAGCCATGGTCTCCGAGCTGATATTCCATGTTGCTGCAAACGTCGTCGAACTGTTCGTGCCGGAGTTGTTGTCTTTCAAACGTTCCCATCTGTTGACTCAGGGATCAAGACGTGGCTGCACGATCTGCTACAGCCATGCGGATAAGATGCCTGTCATCTCGACTGCTAGTGATACGAGGCCGTTGGGATCCAGCACGGCGTTCCGTATTACACTCCTGAACCCACCGATTCCATATTCTCCTAACAGTCATTGGATCTCGACCAACGCGATCAGCAATGTCGCGATACGATAAACCGCAATCGCGATAGGCTACAATCCTACCTTTATCAAAGTCGGAAACGTGATGGTACACATTTCTCCTCCTTACAGGAGGCATCACAACAACGTTTCACCAGGCAACGTCGGTCAACTGCTGTTTGTGTACGACAAATCGGTTGGAAACTTTCCTCATGTCAGCACGTTGTAGGTGTCGCCACCGGCGTCAACCTTGCGTGAATGCTCTGAAAAGCTAATCATTTGCGTATCACTGCATCTTCTTCCTGTCGGTTAAATTTCGTGTCTGTAGCACGTCATCTTCGTGGTGTAGCAATTTTAATGGCCAGTAGTGTATTTACGTTACTATCAAGAGTCACTGACTAGAGCCTGTAACAGTCGCTGTCGTATATCAATACCCAAAATTTCGCTTATTTTCTTGAGAACTTTAATTTTTCCCAAGGACGAGGATTCGGTGTTTTATGTAGCATTAATGTTTGATGGCCAGTAGACTCTGTAAAGGTAAGAGTGTTTATTTATTTGTCATATATTAGCAAGAATCTTCATAATACCTGCCTAGTCAAGAGCTATAGGTTCTGCCTACAATGGCACCAATGGAACAGGATATTTGATGTCCATATGGTGCCGCACATTAGAATCAAAGTGACCGTGAAGTCCGCGGTTTTGCAGTCACGTTACCGGATGAACCTGTGGTGGCACCTCGTATAACAGAGTAGGAAGAACATTTCTGAGAAGCCTGTCATTTCGCAGTACCTGGTAGGAAGCTGGTGAAGTGAATGGTGAGATGCTGGACACATTAAATGCAAAAGACATAATATAACATCTTTATTAAAACGTTAATTAAAGTACACTTGATGCATAACAATACAGGATTCATCAAGACTGAATATTTAAAACAGTTACTATATAGTCTGTATCAGTATTGAAATCTTGGAAGCAATAATCTTAGTTGCAATTGTTACATAGCTCATTAGGTAAGATGCTAATTACAATGTGAAGGTACAGATTCCAGAAACCAGATTTCTCTAACGATCACGGTCATACAACTCTGTCTCTAGATTGATTGATCGGAAACAATTTTGAATACGACACCATAACAATCGATTCAGATACATGCTAGTAGAAAAAACAAAACGGCTTAACGTAACTTCACTGCTGCTGCCCGGGCTTCAGCGCCAGCATCAGAGGTATCACTGTTATTAAATAAAAATAAAAAATTAAGTAGCTCAATTTCGAGCTAATCAGATTCTAGTCAAGTCTGACAAGTGACGATTAACTCTTATTACGACGAGCGGTCGATTTAAAAACCGAAAGAAAGAACTTCCTGCAGTCATGGACTGTGCGGCTGATCCCGGCGGAGGTTCGAGTCCTCCCTCCGTCATGGGTGTGTGTGTTTCTCCTCAGGATATTTTAGGTTAAGTAGTGTGTAAGCTTAGGGACTGATGACCTTAGCAGTTAAGTCCCATAAGATTTCACACACATTTGAACATTTTTTGAAAGAACTTCCAGGAGAAATAACAATCATTTAAGCAAATCTTGAATTTACGCCAGTAAGCGCTACGCGTTTGCCCTTATTCGAGGCACACAATAATGACTCCTGGTAGACAGAATGTTGAATCATTAGGGAGCGATTAAATCCACAGGGCTGTCATTCACCAGAAAGTGCAGTCATGAACGAATCCACAGTGCATCTGCTTAACGGACCTTAATTCATGCATCAGAGCCACAACAGACCATCGGCACTGCTAAGCTGAACGTATAAACATCATCTGCCATGGTCTTGCACCCGCGCTCACGCACTGCCCCACCTGTTTAAACTCACAGTGTACCTCCAGTCCAACTTCAATTCGGCTCACTCGGCCCGTGCAGCCAAACTTAAAATCTCTTGTTTCCGCCAACTGTCCTGATCTCTTGCGGCTGCCCACCTGCAACAGATATTCCAGGCTGCTGCTATATCGATACTAACCTTCAAAGACATCGACACAGCTAGCGTAAGGTCTACCTTTACTACAGCACTCAACTTCCCTTCGCTATGGAAGGCAAATATTATTGCGCGCATCCCATCAGTCCCTTTTTAATGGCTCTGAGCAGTATGGGACTTAACATCTGTGGTCATCAGTCCCCTGGAACTTAGAACTACTTAAACCTAACTAACCTAAGGGCATCACACACATCCATGCCCGAGGCAGGATTCGAACCTGCGACCGTAGCGGTCACGCGGCTCCAGACTGAAGCGCCTAGAACCGCACGGCCACACGGGCCGGCTCCTTTTTAATGTCTTGGGCGATGTCCTCAGAGAGGAGGTTCTTATTTGACCAAAGGTTCAACAAGGGTGGGTTCACTGGAAAGACGAATATCAGTTTTGCTGGGAAGTCTTACATGCCACATGGACAGAAGTATTAAAGGCAAAATTGATCCATCCAAGTGAGTGTTCCTACCTGCCTTGACACTGACCAGTAAGAATAATAAGGGTGGAAGTAGCAGCTGACTCCTTTATCAAAAGATGGTTGTGGATACTACGGAAAGTCCCCAATTTGAGATATTACGCTCGTGAAAGATAATTTCTTGAATTCCCCAGACAGAAAGGCTGGTGCGTTGTCTCTGACAAGAACCTTCGAAGTCCAAGATATACTAGAGATTCCCTGCAACTGTCTCAAAGTGACACATGTAGTTCCTGATCTAGTGGATGTTAACCACATGAAACTGGTGAAGAAGTCTACTCTACTAACAAATAAACATAGCCCTCCCCGTCAGTGGCGGGGGTCCCAGATAGTCGATTAAAATTTCATGCATTGGGTGCTCAGCCGGATCTGAGTTAAGCTCAACTACACTATTGTCAGAGCTCAGTTTAGCTCTCATGCACTTCACACATTGTTAACCAGTCTACATACGTCCCCATCCGGGATTGGAGTAATGGCCTTGTATATTCCCAAACCTCCCCCCATGAACCATGGACCTTGCCGTTGGTGGGGAGGCTTGCGTGCCTCAACGATACAGATAGCCGTACCGTAGGTGCAACCACAACGGAGGGGTATCTGTTGAGAGGCCAGACAAACGTGTGGTTCCTGAAGAGGGGCAGCACCCTTTTCAGTAGTTGCAGGGTCAACAGTCTGGATGATTGACTGATCTGGCCTTGTAACATTAACCAAAACGGCCTTGCAAGGGGAAAGCAAGGGGAAACTACAGCCGTAATTTTTCACGAGGGCATGCAGCTTTACTGTATGGTTAAATGATGATAGCGTCCTCTTGGGCAAAATATTCCGGAGGTAAAATAGTCCCCCATTCGGATCTCCGGGCGGGGGCTACTCAAGAGGACGTCGTTATCAGGAGAAAGAAAACTGGCATTCTACGGATCGGAGCGTGGAATGTCAGATCCCTTAATCGGGCAGGTAGGTTAGAAAATTTAAAAAGGGAAATGGATAGGTTAAAGTTAGATATAGTGGGAATTAGTGAAGTCCGGTGGCAGGAGGAACAAGACTTCTGGTCAGGTGAATACAGGGTTATAAATACAAAATCAAATAGGGGTAATGCAGGAGTAGGTTTAATAATAAATAAAAAAATAGGAGTGCGGGTAAGCTACTACAAACAGCATAGTGAACGTATTATAGTGGCCAAGATAGACACGAAGCCCATGCCTACTACAATAGTACAAGTTTATATGCCAACTAGCTCTGCAGATGACGAAGAAATTGAAGAAATGTATGATGAGATAAAAGAAATTATTCAGATAGTGAAGGGAGACGAAAATTTAACAGTCATGGGTGACTGGAATTCGAGAGTAGGAAAAGGGAGAGAAGGAAACATAGTAGGTGAATATGGATTGAGGATAAGAAATGAAAGAGGAAGCCGTCTGTTAGAATTTTGCACAGAGCATAACTTAATCATAGCTAACACTTGGTTCAAGAATCATAAAAGAAGGCTGTATACATGGAAGAATCCTCGAGATACTAAAAGGTATCAGATAGATTATATAATGGTAAGACAGAGATTTAGGAACCAGGTTTTAAATTGTAAGACATTTCCAGGGGCACATGTGGACTCTGGCCACAATCTATTGGTTATGAACTGTAGATTAAAACTGAAGAAATTGCAAAAAGAATGAAGCAGGCAAAAAGGAATACAAACGTCTCAAAAATGAGATCGACAGGAAGTGCAAAATGGCTAAGCAGGCATGCCTAGAGGACAAATGTAAGGATGTGAAGGCTTATCTCACTAGGGGCAAGATAGATACTGCCTACAGGAAAATTAAAGAGACCTTTGGAGAAAAGGGAGCCACTTGTATGAATATCAAGACCTCAGATGGAAACCCAGTTTTAAGCAAAGAAGGGAAAGCATAAAGGTGGAAGGAGTATATAGAGGGTCTATACAAGGGCGATGTACTTGAGGACAATATTACAGAAATGGAAGAGAATGTAGATGAAGATGAAATGGGAGGTACGATACTGCGTGAAGAGCTTGACAGAGCACTGAAAGACCTGAGTCGAAACAAGGCCCCGGGAGTAGACAACATTCCATTAGAACTACTGACGGCCTTGGGAGAGCCAGTCCTGACAAAACTCTACCATCTGGTGAGCAAGATGTATGAGACAGGCGAAATATCCTCAGACTTCAAGAAGAATATAATTCCAATCCCAAAGAAAGCAGGTGTTGACAGATGCGAAAATTACCGAACTATAGGTTTAATAAGTCACAGCTGCAAAACACTAACGCGAATTCTTTACAGAAGAATGGAAAAACTGGTAGAAGCCGACCTCGGGGAAGATAAGTTTGGATTCCGTAGAAATGTTGGAACACGTGAGGCAATACTGACCTTACGACTTATCTTAGAAGAAAGATTAAGGAAAGGCAAACCTACGTTTCTGGCATTTGTAGACTTGGAGAAAGCTTTTGACAATGTTGACTGGAATATTCTCTTTCAAATTCTAAAGGTGGCAGGGGTAAAATACAGGGTGCGATAGGCTATTTACAATTTGTACAGAAACCAGATGGCAGTTATAAGAGTCGATGGGCATGAAAGGGAAGCAGTGGTTGGGAAGGGAGTGAGACAGGGTTGTAGCCTCTCCACGATGTTATTCAATCTGTATATTGAGCAAGCAGTTAAGGAAACAAAAGAAAAATTTGGAGTAGGTATTAAAATCCAGGGAGAAGAAATAAAAAATTTGAGGTTCGCCGATGACATTGTAATTCTATCAGAGACAGCAAAGGACTTGGAAGAGCAGTTGAATGGAATGGACAGTGTCTTGAAAGGAGGATATAAGATGAACATCAACAAAAGCAAAACAAGGATAACTGAATGTAGTCAAATTAAATCGGGTGATGGTGAGGGAATTAGATTAGGAAATGAGACACTTAAAGTAGTAAAGGAGTTTTGCTATTTGGGGATCAAAATAACTGATGATGGTCGAAGTAGAGAGGATATAAAATGTATACTAGCAATGACAAGGAAAGCGTTTCTGAAGAAGGGGAATTTGTTAACATCGAGTATTGATTTAAGTGTCAGGAAGTCATTTCTGAAAGTATTTGTATGGAGTGTAGCGATGTATGGAAGTGAAACTTGGAAGATAAATAGTTTGGACAAGAAAATAATAGAAGCTTTCCAAATGTGGTGCTACAGAAGGATGCTGAAAATTAGATGGGTAGATCACATAACTAATGAGGAGGTATTGAATAGAACTGGGGAGGAGTTTCTGGCACAACTTGACTAGAAGAGGGGATCGGTTGGTAGGACATGTTCTAAGGCATCAGGGGATCACAAATTTAGCATTGGATTGCAGTGTGGAGGGTAAAAATCGTAGAGGGAGGTCGAGAGATGAATACACTAAGCAGATTCAGAAGGATGTAGGTTGCAGTAAGTACTGGGAGATGAAGAAGCTTTAACAGGATAGAGTAGCATGGAGAGCTGCATCAAACCAGTCTCAGGACTGAAGACCACAACTATCATCTCGAAGGTTAAAATCCTTAGAGAAATTGGAATCGGAGTTAGAATCCCAGTCCAGGGCCAAAATTTTCAAGATCTCAGCATCACTTAAAATAAGAAATGAAGGATCTATGACCTTACATGACGATTGGTTCGTTAACTAAAATAACATTACTAGTGTAAGAAAGCTTACTTGAGACAGAGTCTCTGCAAGAAGCAACTTACGCCTCTGACAGCCAAAACTAATCTAACTGTGTTCCAGTCAGTAGCGAATGGACGTGTTTAACATTGATTAGGAACCAAGGCACAGTCCTACGTTCTTTACTTGGTGTTACTCGAGGTGAAGAGGCTATATTTGTGGCTCTAAAAAAGTGGTACCCCCAGTGGGAATCGAACCCACACCTAAACCATTACAAGCCGTCCTCAGTTCAACCAACCACTGAATTCCGGATGTGTTAGCATCACGTTTTTCTCATAATGGGGTACGCAGCACATGGTACGAGAAGTGTTGACTTCAACTTGTGGGTTTTCGTGAAAAACCTATTAGTAGTCTAGTAGTCAACATCATGCAGTGCGAACACAATGCAGTAATATCAAACGCACTCTTTTCCTTTCTTTTTTGAGCCATATTCCGTCTGTCTGCTAAGAGCACCAGTCTGACAGTAGGTCAAAGACAATTTCATTCATTTTCTAACCATCAGTAATAGAAATGTCTTGTGGAAACATGTTTGTGAAATGGGACGTGGGTGTCTGTCACGGTAAGACCAATTTCAGCGCCATCAGCCAGTGGCCGCTTGATACACATTGGCGTCCGCCCAAGTGTTCGCGACGCATCGGGCATAAAGCCTATGATCTCCAGCGGACTTTTCTGTTCTCGAATTGGCAAGTACCACATTATGTAACGTCACGCATGATAGAAAACTATGCTTCAGCATGATGCATGGCGACTTTGTATGGCACGCTGTCATATGAACATTTGACTATGGTCTCACTTTGTTCAAGTTTGTAGTATACCTCGTGCCACGACAGCTTGAACATTTCTCATTTTTGACGTTATGAGGAGCGTCGTTTATGCATTAAAAACGGAGTCTAAAACCGAGTAAAGTCTAACATTTGTGACATTGTGCTTTGTTTGTGTTTAATAAAAGGGTGAAACCAGTGCAGGCAATTCGGAACACCTGAGCCCTGTCTGGAGTGAGTGCTATCGAGAAACTCAAGTTGTACCATTTCATGTACGATCGTAAATTAATCATCACATTCAGGAAGACAAACATACGTTGATGAAATGCTACTATGGTCAGTGACAGTGTGTTCGATAACTGGCAAGTGTGACGACCAATTAACCTTCGCGCAGCACTTGTCTTCAGTAGTCATATTGAGGTTAAAAGAAACGAAGGTGGATTACGCTACAAAGCCTGGTCGAGAACTAGATTAGACTTGAAGCATAATCACGAAATGGGAAAGATGGGAAAGGAAATCGTCTGTGCCCTTTCAAAGGATTGATCCAGGTATTTCCTGTAATAGATTTAAGGAGGTCATCACAAACCTAAATCAGTGCACCCTGATGGCGATTTGAGTTACCGTACGGTACATTCATAAGAAGAAAATAGTGGGTAAGCCACAATAAACATTGTCTCAAATGAAGGCCTGCATACGCCCACAAAATGAATTGTTATTGATATACATGTGATATGACAAAGAAGGTGTTTTTGTGTTAAGAACCGTTTCACAAGGATGTGTCTTTCGCAGTTGCAGTTAAACGGCTCGGAGAGATATAGTCATAATCCACACATTTGTCGAAATTGAGATATTCATTCTATGACATTCTTAACGATGCTCTCGTCATCTTGGATTGAGAAAGTTCCGTCTTTCTCCAACCGGTGGCAGTTGATGACGTAGTGTAGTTCTATAATCTGCCACATTGTGTCTTTTTGAGAAGATGCAGTCACAAGCCACATCAAAATGGCTGAATGCTCAGGTACATCTGAAGGTGCTTCGCTCATTCTAGGTGTATACGGCAGTGACAGTAGTGTAAATGAGGATCCTGAGCCTTTCGACAGTGATGGTGATGAATATTGGTGTCCATCAAGCAACAGTACCAGCTCAGAATATGTTTCGGTAAGTACCCAAAAATATTTTTTAACTGGTGATCATTTTCAGTAGCTTGTGACTGTTTCTCGTAACATACCTCTCACAGTTGATCGTCGTCTTTTTTGTTAATAAGAAACTTTTAGGGTCTAATTTTAATAACCACTGCTTGCGGTAATAATATAGCTTTAATGGCTACAAACTTGTAAGAATATTTTTATCATCAACGCCATTTCAGGGGCATATAATGATATGCGTGGCTTGTGACTAGTTCTCACGGAAATTCTGTGACTATATTATATCCACAAGTAGAGCAAATGAAGTATCACCCTAGAAACCAAGCTCTTCAAGAAAAAGAAAGCATAATATTGATCAGTGAAAAAAAAATTAAGGCCAGACGTCGACGTAACGCGGGTCAGCAGCATGTGTACTCCAACTTTCCCTGTATCTGTGAGGCGACCTCTGCAGAAAAAGGTTCACATTAGTCTCTAGCACGTTCTGTTTGTTTTGAAGAATTGTTTTCCTCTTGGTTGCGCCTGCAAGTGCTTGTGTATGTTATATGGTACACAGGGGTGTCTTGAGTGTAGTCTGCCTGGCAGGGCCGTCTGTGGCAGACGTAACAGTATAACTACGGTATCCATGATTGTGGGTCAAATAAGGGATACACGTTTCTGCGGAGTGAGAAGGACCCAGGAAGGGGTTCAAATGAGGTTGGGAGCTGTTTATGAAAATGCTTAAAGATAACTAACACTCGAGCCAAAAATCTCCACATAGTCACAGATAACAGTAAGGGCCAGGCAAAGACTTGGTCTCTTATTGCCCTGGAAAGGACTCTCGTTGCCACCAAAAGATTTGAATCTGCGCAGCATTATTTCCCCGTGGTAGCTCATACTAGACTTCCTTGCTATCATAATTTTGGTCGCATTGAAAATTTATGCGAGAAACTGACATCTAATAGTATACATACCAGATGAATGGGCAGAAGTAATCAAATCTGCCAGTCCAAAAAATTTCATTGTGACAAAAATGCACAGACACGACATTTTAAACTTGGGCGATCTGAAGTCATTAATCTCGATACCCAGATCTGGAGATACCATTCGTTTTATTGAAGCGACTCAATTTAAGTTTGAGTATAAAGATTCCTTCACGCTAAGTATGAAGCACTGCTACTAAGATATGGAAACCTACGTATCAGTGGATCTATGTAGCAAGAGGAAAGGAAGACCTACTGAACCAGATCTATTTCAGCTGCTAATAAAATATAGAAAACGACTTCAAATTAACCAGAAAAAGATTGATGACATACTGTCTCTTACGGCATATATACCCGCAGCATATCAGAGCTTTTTTCGGTCATGTGCTGGAAATAATGTGAACGATGATGACATAGAGAAACTTCCTTAGTTTCACATTTAAAGTGTAAAATAAAGTATTAGACTGATTTATCTGTTACATATGTGTGTATGTGAAAGTGCCAACATTGTTAAGAATTTCTAGTTGTTATATAATTTTCAAAACAAAACCTTGAAAACGTATTTTGTGCTCTAAATTATTTTCAAGGAGACACAGTCGTAAGACATTTTCGACCACATCGTAATTAAAATAACTCTCAAATTAATATTACGTAACTGAAAGAAGATCGCGTATTTTACACAAGATTTGCAATGTATTAAAGTATAATTAAAAGAAAAAAGGAAGTGTCTGTTTTGTCTTTAAAATTTCATGGAAGTGTAAAAATGTTAAAGTCGCTGTATCTCAAAACTAGTTGAATGTGGCTTATGACCATATCTCTCCGACCCCTTCATCTGTTGCCAACAAATGAGATGCCTCGTAGTCGCAGAGCAACAAATACGATCTGTAAGACAAGGACAAGCAACTTGTAAATACACCTACCACACGTCTTCTAATCTGGCATCCGCATGTGTTTACTCTTCTCGGCCCTTCTCGATTAACCACAGAGAGAGTTAGTTTTTGCTTTCTTTTGTTTGTTGATTTGTATTAGCGATTGCACTTTAACGTGGCTTAACTCAGAATCAGCAAATCACTACATGCATAGGATCGAAAAACTACGTGAGCATCATCAAACGGTTTTCGATAACGAAGTGGAATGTATTGTTGACAATTTCTTTGATACCTTTGTCTATTTTGTTCAATAACCTAACGGGAAGCGCTATATTAATATGCACTACACTAATACAACTGGTGTCTTATCATAGTGCCATACAACGAATGGTTTTCTTAATTAAATGTGAAGTCTTTTGTCATACTTAAGAAGCTTTGCTGGACTACGACGTAAATACGACAATGTGGCTGTGAGAGTAGTTGCTACTCTCGCTCAAATTTGAACATTTTCATGGGGCAAACGACCAACTCTAGCGTTCGTCGCCTCCTCATTGACCTTGTGATATATAGATAATTCTCAATGTAGACAACGAGATTAGTTGTAGTTGCTGCGTGAAAGTAATCTCCCCTACCTGTAAACATATATTTGATAAGTCGATAACACACAAAAGCGGAATTCATTCAGAATCTTTGAATGGTATACTACGAAAATATCAAGTGAATCTCGGAAGATAATTTTCTGTCAGTCCAGGATGTAAAAAAACAAGCACAGCGTCACCAGACATGCTCCACTATGTTGTCA
This sequence comes from Schistocerca americana, assembly GCF_021461395.2. Taxonomy (NCBI): domain Eukaryota; kingdom Metazoa; phylum Arthropoda; class Insecta; order Orthoptera; family Acrididae; genus Schistocerca; species Schistocerca americana. The sequence goes on along the minus strand of NC_060119.1, from coordinate 954,623,771 downwards.
TGACCATATCATCAAGATTATCCTCTAAATTTTCTCAAAAGTACGTCGCCTTCCCTCGAGTGATTCCCATTTGAGTTCTCGAAGCGTCTCCGTAATCCTCGTGTCTTGTTCGAGTACTCGCCGACGATGGTCATCCGGGGTAGTGCAGAATCGCGATTCACTGCTGGACACAAAGAGACAATACACTGATCAGCCAGAAGATCATGGCCACCGACACGCCATAAACCCGTCCAGGCGATAGCAGCGTCACCTGGCGAGGAATGACTGTCAGTCAGACACACGCAGGGTGCATGTAGTATCAGTGAGCGTGTGTAGAATGGGGAAGGCCCGCAATGCATCTGACTGAGGGGAAATTGTGATGGCCCAGAGGCTCGGCTCGAGAATTTCGGAAGCTGAACTTGTCGTTTGTTTGAGGAGTGCTGTGGCGGGTATCTTCAACACGTGGCTAACACAGACGTCGTGAGGTTGAGCGGCCACCACTCATTAGAGATGTCAGACGTCGTAGGTTGGACAGACTGGTGAAACACGGCAGGCGGCGAACTGTGGCGGAATGAGCATCAGATTTTAATGCTGGGTAGAGTACAAGTGTGTGTGAACACACAGTGCACCGGACATTCCTAACGATGAGGTGTACACCCAACGATGAGTCTCAGCAGCCGACGACTCACCACGTGCCAAATTCAACACCACGACATCGGCAACTACGACTGAAATTGCAACGTGACCATTGGCAATTGACATTGGCGTACTGGCAGAGCGTTGCATGGTCTGATGATTCCTTATACCTTCTTCATCATGCCGATGGGAGGGCGCGAATCCGTCGTCTTCTGTGCAACAGCTCTTTGATACCTGTATTCAGGACGGAGACAAGCTGGTGGCAGCTCCATTATGCTCTGGGGAATATTCACGTGGGAATCCACGGGTCCGGTGGAGCTCGTGCAAGGCACCATGACGGCCCAGGAACATCGTACACTTATTGCAGTCCACGTACACCACTTCATGACGCTCATATTTCCCGACGGCAGTGCCATGTTTCAACAACGTAACGCGTCCTGCCATAAGAATAGGAGTGTGATGGAGTGGTTCGAGGAGCACAGTGTCGAGTTTCAGATGATGTGCTGGCCTCCCCAACTCGCCAGATCTGAGCGTGATCGAACACGTGGTGTATGTGATTGAGCGTGGCGTCAGAGCTCATCGTCTCTGCCCCACCCCTGACCCCTTTATCCGGGAAGAATCGCGAAAGTGAAGAAATGAAATGGTATGAAATGAAAGACGTACATCGGCCACGCTGATGGTCGGAAGTAAAGAGGTAACATTCTTCTTTTATTCGTTTGTAGAATAGCCAGTTTGCATGAAAATTCTTACGTTACTGACGTGATATTATTTTTTGGTGAAAGAGGCTTGGTCTTCAGACGTCCAACTCATAAAACTGGAGATTGGAGTAATGGAAATCTTCTCGGGACACTAGAGCTCTTGAGTCACTATGATCCAGTTCTTGTAAAACGTATTAGCAAGGTCAGAGACTGACAAGGAGCTGGAAAGCGTTTACAAGTGAATTGTCTTTTAAGTGATATTCAGAAGTAATTTATTTCTAGTTTTGCCCATCATGTCAGGAGTATCCTCTCGGAACAGGGAGAGAATGAGAAGTATTATTTAATTATTGTTCGTGCAACTCCTGATTAAAATCGTAAACATCGCTTGGAAATACCTATTTCCTACCAGTGAATGCCGCAGACAAGGTTATCATAACGAAAGTAGTATTAGGGGGTCTTATAAAGAGCTCAGACATATTTTCTTCAGTGAAATGCGCTTGTGAAATTTTTCTCCAACTGGTTGTCATAGTCTTATGTGGAGTACACGCAGCTGAGATTTGTCATGAAACAGATATTTTTTTCGGACTGATTCAACTGCTTTACAAAGAAAGGAAATTCTGTAACAGTGTGATAGAAGATGGTTATATTCCATGTCTGATATCCGGTAGAGTGCTCGAGTTGACACTGCAACACCAATTATAGCTCACTTGAAAAAGATACCCATTTTTCTACAAACTCTCTAAGTTAAATTTGTCAGTTGAAACATGTTCTGTGGCAAGAGCTGTTTTGGATATGTGAAATCATTCAAGTACTTAATTATGGCATCTGTTTAGTTGAAGCTTATTAAATGACTTAATATTTTCGCAAAAATTGTTTTAAAATCGTTGCCACTGCACTTAATATCGAATCTGGACTTCCAGAGACGTGTTCTAAGAAGAAGAGATCATTTCACGATCTAACCTGGAATAAAGTGACAGATTTATTCAAAACAAATGATTTTTTTTCATTACTGACAATCCAGTGCCTGACTTGAAAAACCGATACGAAACAGTGAATATGTTAGATGAAACATTTAGATTTTACGGAAATGCTCAAAAATGACTATCAAGTCGCTCAGGCATGAAGTTATATATCAATGAGTACCACAATGATGTCACAACAGCAAAGTTAGTACTGTTCATACTTGCTCCATGGTACTAAAACGTACTCTTATTCAACCAATTACTCCACGAACAACTGTTAATTTGTTCCAATTCCGCCGGAAATATTTCCTGCAACGCGCAGTACCATAAGAGAAACCAGTGGAAACGGAAAAGCGCCCCAGTCGGAGCACAGAAAGGCGAATATTTTCCTCCAGAAAAGGTGTGGAACCAGCTGCCTCAGTCCTCATTCCTCTTTCCTCATCAAAAATTTGGGATGCGAACGTATTCCTGCTCTTTTAATACAGAACATTCTAAATCCTGGTATCCAGTCTCTCTACCTGTAGTGAAGCCTTCATACTCAGCATCTCCCTCTCACTGCCACTGCCTATGTCTCTCTCCGTCTCTCTCCCACTGTCCCATGTTTCTCCGAGTGATTTACAGTATATCTCACTGCCACTGTCTCCTCTCTGACTTACATTGTCTTCATTGTTTTTCTTTCCTACTATCATTTTGTTCACTGTACTTCCGCAGCTTTAAATTTTGGGGTAGGGGAGAGGAGGGTGGGGGTGGGAGGGTGGCCCAACTTACTTTTTTCTCTGTACCCACATGTTTAACATTTCGGTCAAGCCTGTTTCTGGCGTCCACTCATCTCTCTTTATCATTTCCACTGACACTGTCTCCTCGTACGTCCACAGTCACTGTCTCTCTGATTCTGCCTTTCAATGCAAAAAAGTGCGAATACATTTGCACGCCAATTTTTTTTTCTGAGGAAAGTGTTATGAGGACTGAGGTGGCTGGTCAGAATCTTTTCAAGAGTAACATATTCGCCTTTTTGTGCTACGAAAGAAGCATTTTTCCGCTGTTTCTCGTCTTTTCGCCGCTACAGCAGCGTACGCAGCTTATATAAAACGAATCCTATAGGTCAGTGGAGTTTTGACAGTTTATTTATATAGGGGAAGGCGGGGCAAGACGGGGAGGTGGGGTAAGACGGGGAAGGGCTACAAGCTACAGTTAGAGTATTGCCATCTGTGGATAACTACGTGCCGGCCGGAGTGGCCGAGCGGTTCTAGGCGCTTCAGTCTGGAACCGCGCGACCGCTACGGTCGCAGGTTCGAATCCTGCCTTGGGCATGGATGTGTGTGATGTCCTTAGGTTAGTTAGGTTTAAGTAGTTCTAAGTTCTAGGGGACTGATGACCACATGTTAAGTCCCATAGTGCTCAGAGCCATTTGAACCATTTGATAGCTGCGTCAATATCATCAATACACAGGTCCCAGTGTGTTGACATTGCTGAACCTTAGTTTCGCCACGGTTTCTGTGAGCTTTTCAAGGTACGTACAATTGTTATACTGATTTGCATTGTTTTACACCTTTCGAGGTCCTAAAACATGTGTTTCATGAACATTTGTCCAGACTGTATATATAGCACTGAATAGTACGTCTTATTAACAGTAAACTGCTGTGTCAGTAGTCAATGTTCACTACATAGTGTTCATGTAGGCGTAATATAACCTGACAGCATGGTAGGGGGCAAGACGGGGTGGGGCAAGACGGGGAGCTTCCCCGTCTTGCCCATACTATTTATCCACCCATTACGTTCTTATCGTCTCATGTGTTTACCTCGCTGCGGGTTTTGAACACGTACATTATACGTTGAATACAATTGTAAATAGAATGGTATTCGTTATTCCAACACTTTCCTCATTAATTACAAAGTATGCCTTAGGTTATATGGTGAATTAAAACACACAAAACGTGAAAAGTCAGTATTCTTGCCATGCTTTAACGACTGACTATTGGAAATATGGTATTTACTGCATAATATAGATTACCAGGAATGATCTGACTCAATAGTACGTTCCACGTGTTTTATTTCAGATGGTTCGCAAGTATCGGCGAGAAACGTCTAGGCAAGATTGGTCATTGGAGTCAATGGAAGGCGCTGTAAATGCTGTTATGGTAGGTCATATGGGTTCTTTCAGGGCTGCTCGACGGTTCAACGTGCCACAGAAATATGTGTTTCAGCGTCGGGATGCCCACGACACTTGTGCAGGGACAGAAAGTGATGATGACGAGGCTGTCCACACTTGTGTACTATGTGAAAGTAAGAGGCCTAAATAAAACGTAATACCTGATTCTACAATTCACAGAACCATGTTTCGAAACCTTATCGTCACATGATTTCGTTATTCCGGTCCCTATTTAAGCTTTAGAGATGAATTCATGCTAGTTCCCCATCTTACCCCGCATATGGGGCAAGATGGGGAATTGCTAGTTTATGTTTCAAATCGAGATATTTCTAAGTAAATGTAACAAGTTTGCAGGTTTCTTTGCATGCTATTGTAATTCAGTGGTTAAATAAACAAATGATAATCAAACCTACTTGAATTTGTTTGTTTTTGTCCCTTTTGTAAGGGTTTAAAGTTAGCTTCCCCATTTTGCCCCGCCTTCCCCTACTTCGATACATCTATATATCTTGACACATATAAACAACAAACAAGAACACATGATATAAAGTTAACACAGAATCGTTTGCTTTACGTTTTTTCTCAATTATTTGCTCATTGATGGTAATTAATCGAAAACGGCCTGCTTATGATTTGTATCATGAAAGACTAAAAATGTTATTAGAAATATTTTACCGACTTTCCAGTCCTTAAAGTCTTACATACTTTTTGGCTGTGATTTTAATTTCTCTTCAGGCATTTTAAGACCATTTTTAGCCATTGTTTTGTTACTGCAGTACCACATTGGGCATACTTGTATATTCGTGAAGCGCCTATTGTACAGAGAGAGGGAGTCATAAAGTTTTATTCGTGAAAAAAGGCTGACTAAAAACGATTCGGTGACTTCAGTATTTCTGCGATGACGCTATATCCATTGCCATGTGTCCACAATGTCAGTTAAAACTACGTTTAGACCTGAGACCAGATATTACATACCTATTTTACTGCGTAAGTACGATAGCTTTGAACTTCTGGATCTTGGTAGCTGATAACGATATCGAAAAAAGTTTCGACCTAATAATATAATCTTAAGATCATATGGTGAAATTTTCGATGCTCTGCCATGAACAGAGGTTACAGAAGTGGCCATTCCATAATTGTTACTTTTTGTATCCAAAAAGATCGCGGTTTTCTGGAATTTATCTGGAATCGCCCATGAACAAATGGTGCTGTTGTAAGTCTCTCAAGTTCCACCCTAGATCACAACTAATACAAAGGAACCAACCGATTTGCTCAGTTTGTCTGGACTAGGGAAGGAGTGTAATGTTTAAATTTTGACACCGTAATTAGGATAGTTACAATATACTAGTTCTGCCTGTAGCTATTCAAATGGTCGTTAGGTCGAGGGCTGTCCATAACAGTTGACCCCTTATTTCTGTGATCAATAGCACCGATATATGACCCCCGGAAGAATAACATTTTCGGGCGCGCCTTTTTGGAGCACATTGCTACCGTGCGCTCTCCTGCATGGACCGACAGCATTTGTGAAGATACCTTTAGTGTTTAATAATAAATTATATGTATTCTGTATTTCATCCCAATGATAATTTTTTATATCTTTAACAGTATCCGAATTGCGTTACGTTTAAATCATGGCAAATCTTTTTTAAAATAACAGTAAAATTGATTTGCTGTATTTGGAGATGGAAGCGAAAAAAAATGGTTCAAATGGCTCTGAGCACTATGTGACTTAACATCTGAAGTCATCAGTCGCCTAGAACTTAGAACTAATTAAACCTAACTAACCTAAGGACATCACACACATCCATGCCCGAAGCAGGATTCGAACCTGCGACCGGAGCGGTCGCTCGGCTCCAGACTGTAGCACTTAGAACCGCACGGCCACTCCGGCCGGCGAGACGGAACCTAATCACACATATTGTCCCGGGCCCAATCTTGGCTCTCAGCAGCCCTGACGACATGAAAGACTACAACTGTGACTACTTAATTTTATGGCGGAAGGAAAAATTAGAGCTAGTTGCCCTTTTCTTGAATTAGGATTTTTGTAGCGGCTAATTGAATATTACAACAATTAGAACTGAGTAACCGCGTCATCTAGAAATTCTAGTTACTGCGCAAGGTCGGAAATGAGCCAAAATCTAAATGAGTATTACAAATTTCAGAGAATTAGCAAACGCCCAGCAATTGCTAAATATCTAGGCTACACTTTATTTTAAACAACAGTTTTATGTTAAAACTGATTGCGAGAAAGAAAATGCTGTGCTGTTAAAATGTACAATTTTGTACTCTTTCTTGCAGTTGGTTTTAACTACAACAGCGTGGCATTAAATCATTTGACAAATTATTTCTCCTATATGTATTGTTTCCCCATAAATACAGATTCAAACAAATTGTCTTCATCGTACGTTGTAACAGAAAACTTGTGTATTGGGAAGGATGTATTTATGGCGTTTCAGCTTTCGATTAGAATATTACTACACGATTTGATTCGTCGGAAACTTCGTAAAGCTACTATTTCGCTCGCAGACCAAAACTATGCGAAAAAGTGTCACAGTTGTATGTATCGACACATAACCAGCAGACAGGAAACTTGCGTATTAGGAAGGTTGTATTTATGAAGTATCGACTTACGATTGGAATATTATTACACAATTTGATTCCTCTGAAACTTTGTAAAGCTATTCTTTCGCTCGCAAACTAAAACTATGCGAAACAGTGTCATGGAAGTACGAGGGCAGTTCAAAAAGTAATGCAACACATTTTTTTTTCTGAAACAGGGGTTGTTTTATTCAGCATTGAAATACACCAGGTTATTCCCCAATCTTTTAGATACACAACACTATTTTTCAACGTAACCTCCATTCAATGCTACGGCCTTACGCCACCTTGAAATGAGGGCCTGTATGCCTGCACGGTACCATTCCACTGGTCGATGTCGGAGCCAACGTCGTACTGCATCAATAACTTCTTCATCATCCGCGTAGTGCCTCCCACGGATTGCGTCCTTCATTGGGCCAAACATATGGAAATCCGACGGTGCGAGATCGGGGCTGTAGGGTGCATGAGGAAGAACAGTCCACTGAAGTTTTGTGAGCTCCTCTCGGGTGCGAAGACTTGTGTGAGGTCTTGCGTTGTCATGAAGAAGAAGTTCGTTCAGATTTTTGTGCCTACGAACACGCTGAAGTCGTTTCTTCAATTTCTGAAGAGTAGCACAGTACACTTCAGAGTTGATCGTTTGACCATGGGGAAGGACATCGAACAGAATAACCCATTCAGCGTCCCAGAAGACTGTAACCATGACTTTACCGGCTGAGGGTATGGCTTTAAACTTTTTCTTGGTAGGGGAGTGGGTGTGGCGCCACCCCATTTATTACCGTTTTGTTTCAGGTTCGAAGTGATGAACCCATGTTTCATCGCCTGTAACAATCTTTGACAGGAAATTGTCACCCTGAGCCACATGACGAGCAAGCAATTCCGCACAGATGGTTCTCCTTTGCTCTTTATGGTGTTCGGTTAGACAACGAGGGACCCAGCGGGAACAAACCTTTGAATATCCCAACTGGTGAACAATTGTGACAGCACTACCAACAGAGATGTCAAGTTGAGCACTGAGTTGTTTGATGGTGATCTGTCGATCATCTCGAACGAGTGTGTTCGCACGCTCCGCCATTGCAGGAGTCACAGCTGTGCACGGCCGGCCCGCACGCGGGAGATCAGACAGTCTTGCTTGACCTTGCGGCGATGATGACACACGCTTTGCCCAACGACTCACCGTGCTTTTGTCCACTGCCAGATCACCGTAGACATTCTGCAAGCGCCTATGAATATCTGAGATGCCCTGGTTTTCCGCCAAAAGAAACTCGATCACTGCCCGTTGTTTGCAACGCACATCCGTTACAGACGTCATTTTAACAGCTCCGTACAGCGCTACCACCTGTCGGAAGTCAATGAAACTATACGAGACGAAGCGGGAATGTTTGAAAATATTCCACAAGAAATTTCCGGTTTTTTCAACCAAAATTGGCCGAGAAAAAAAATGTGTTGCATTACTTATTGAACTGCCCTCGTATATATGCATACGTAACCAGGAGATAGAAAGTCTCTCTCATATCCTTAATACTAACGAACCTAACAGATATACGTATTGCATTTAAGCTACCATAGATTAAAAGTGGGGTAGGTTGCGCTAAGAAATAACTGTTAAAAATGAAATTAGATACGTGTGCCGTTTCCAGGTTAGTTAGCACTGAAGTTAGACAATCAGGCCTTTGCGTGCGCAAAGTTTGAGCGACCTGTCAGAGACGGTGTCGCTAAAGGTGTTCTTCTTCGTTTGGTTTCCTAAAACTGAACAAGAGAGTTATACAAAAATTGCCAATGGGACGGTAAGAAGGATCGAGTCTTTGCCAGAGGCTGAGCAGTCTCTAGCGCTGTCATCCACATTCTGAGAGCAACAGACAGTAATTGTATCTGGCCGGCCGCTTGAATCTGTGCATGCATCCGCCTGATTGGCTAACTCCAACGTTAATTAACTCGGAAACGACGCAACGTGTCAGATTTCTTTCTTAAGAATTATTTCTTAGCACACTCTATCCTGCAACTTCTGTACACGCTTTTCAGACTGTTTCTGATCACCATGTGTATTAGTACAGATAACAACGTCGTACGAAAAAAAAAAAATCAGAGATTGTGGCTAACATCTACTATCCTCGTGGTTCCCAACCACAGGGGTAAAAAGTAATTTTGTGAGGGGTTTAAAAAGGGTTCAAATGTATTTCGGTGATGAAATTAAATTCATTTTGAAATATTATCATAATTATCACTATTTTGTATGACTGTAAAACCAATTACAAAAGTTACCAACAATTACACTTTTTTAACAACTAGCATTAAGTTGTTGACTATGTGGTGGGGGCTACAGTTCGCAAAATCAGTGTATGAACAGCATCTTCCCTTAAATAGTCCGCTCCCTACACGCATACTTCGTACTTAGTAGCACGCACTTATGAGAGCAAAATTGAGATGTATAAATCACATATGTTTAAATATCTCAATCAGATGCCTTCTCCAAGTTGTAATAAGTTCGCATAAGAGACCAAAAATTGCTTCATTATTCACTTAGCAACAATAAACAAACTGACAGCACAACGCAACAGTATCTATGTAACAGCCACTACACTACTGTAGGGCTTTCGCTGTGTTACTATGTTATTATTAATGACAGCTGTGAGGCTCAAAGCATTGCCAGCCTGGAGTAAGTAGTCCAACAATCATACGATTTATAAACAGTAAGCACAGTGGACACATTTGAATTGTTTGATTTTAAATGGAGGTGTAGGTGTGAGCGAAGCAATGTCGCTGGTAGAGATGGGCGAAACCGTTTTTTTCAGGCATTGGATAAGCAATGCTCATGACTCAGCACTCACAAAAAAAGGAAAGTCACCCTGCATTTTTAATTCAGGTCATTATAACCGTATTTTTATCTGACTTAGGCGTATTCTGAAAACTCATTCATAGAGAATTGACGTGATCGTGTTATGCCCCTAGTAGTTTTGAGATTAAATGTTCTGCATGCCATCTGCTGCTAAAATTAACAACAAAATTCTAAATTATTTTTATAAAATGGGAAAACTTTAAAAGTAAGACTGAGTCTTGTCGTGTTTTCATACATTTATTCAAGACAAAATGCAGTATAAAAATATAGTATAATTGTAATTAATTCAAGGATCTACAGTCATCATTTACAATCAGTATGATAATATATGTACCCAAGAAGGAAACATTAGTGTAATGATCTACGCAAATTACATAGGTTAAATACCGTCTTTTGCGACTGCAGTAAAGTCCAATTAAGACCAAACGCGTTTTGCTTCATTCTAAGACATCTTCCGTGGCCAGATTTTGTTTTTTGTTTTCTCACGCCATTCTTCACGTTCTTCTGCATATATATGATAGCTAGATTTCAGCACACAACACTTTTACTAACTTTAAATGTATCATGTTTTTGTGTCATCTTACACAACAGAAAAGACATCATGATTACGATTTATGTATAAAACCTAATCTGATTTACTCGAAGTGAGTCAGTTTCTTTGCACGGTGTATATTTGTCCTGCTTTTGGAAGGATACACTCACAGGGCACTAACACAGCAGGGATGTACAATATTTTCAAAACCACTTGTTACAGCGCTGGGTACAGCAAATTTCTGGTTTCCCACCATTTTAAGGGATCGCTGTTTCTAGGCAAACATGCTTCAGATAAATATTTTGCAAGTTCAACGATCGCTGCATGTCATGAGTCACAACTTCCTTGGAGCTGAGAACACACTCCAGACAGCTGTTAATATTTCATCCAGAACGACTAAGGGATACAACCGTTTTGTATCTTTAAAGAAAAGAGAAGTTACCACTTGAAGGGATGAAGAGCCAATTCCCAGGAAAATAATACTGGATGATCTAAAAATTGAAAAAGTAACCTCTTAGGTCTCATTCATGACAAAAGGATCTACAAAAGAAAGTCGAAACACTTAACTACATTAACAGAACAATGTATAGAACCTTCAGAACTAAAATAAGTTCTACAAAACGATGTCAGAACCAAATATGACATTTGGAAGTGAATCATGGCCAGTAACAAAAAGATATGAACAAAGAATGCAAGCATTGGAGACGTGATTCCTAGGAAAAGTAGCTGGGTACACACTATCTGACAGGATGGTGACATCAGGTAAGGCCGTGGAGTGAAAAGTTTAATTAGCAGATTATGAAACACATGAATATCTGAATGGACTATGTCACAAGATTAGGAGACAGAATAAGTGAATTAATGACGAATTTGAAGGTCAATTTTTTACGTTTTTCTTGAAAAGCTGAAAAACTCCGCTTGTGGCGAAAACATATCCCATTGCAAAATTGAACCACAATAAATTTTCTACTAAAGAGGTACTATTCATTTTTTTTCTAGGAATAATAGTTTGTGGGGACAGAGTAAGAGAATAATGAAAATCTCACATGACGCGCAAGCACTGTAACTTAGACAGTTTTTATAGGCCAATTTGAGGTCCTATGTAAAACAGTTCCTTCTCGACTTCCTCTACACCACTGTAGCACTTGGTAAAGAGTTATTGTTTACACCCAGTATGAGGCATAAAGTGTTTTCTACGTTAACACATTGTTCTCAAGAATTTAGCTTTCTTCATTTTCTGTTCTTTTCATGGCTGAGAAAGACTGCACCACTAGTAATATATGCAAATCCATACATACACATGGTCTAAGAAGGATTCTTTTTATGCAGCTTGTGCAACTGAGGCGAAACAAGCGCTGTATCATTGGAAGAGGTACAGACTCAAGCAAGTGTGCCAGGGCTTAACCCAGTTCACTACTACCAGCACCACGTCATCATAACGCACCTGTGCTCGATGTAGAAAGAACTGCACGATAATCTGCCCGCATCTCGTGGTCGTGCGGTAGCGTTCTCGCTTCCCACGCCCGGGTTCCCGGGTTCGATTCCCGGCGGGGTCAGGGATTTTCTCTGCCTCGTGATGGCTGGGTGTTGTGTGCTGTCCTTAGGTTAGTTAGGTTTAAGTAGTTCTAAGTTCTAGGGGACTGATGACCATAGATGTTAAGTCCCATAGTGCTCAGAGCCATTTGAACCATTTTGCACGATAATCTAGGAGTGAAATTAGGAATTAAAATAACTTTTCCCAACCTCGTGAGTGTATGATTAAGTATATTAAAGTTGACTTTGTAAGGTCTCAGAATGGTCAAAAGTACATGTTATGCAAAATATTGAACTTAAGATAAAAATAGATGGCGTTACATAATAAAACTAGGAAGCTAAAACATTGGTCAGAATATGCAAATGTATGTCACAATTAAAAGTTACAAGAGTTAGCTTGATCAGAGCAAATACTTTTGTCAAAATCGGCATTTCTCCGAAAAATTGAAGGCGCTAAATATTGGACATAGAAAGACGAAAATACTTATGGAGCCACAGTACATGTAAAAACCTTAAAACCGTGACATCAATAAGCTACTTGTGTTAGTTTTCAAGTTATTTGCTACAAACTAAATTTAGAATGAAATCGTCGTTGTTCATGATAGTTTAAGTATCATTTGTATATGTAATAGAAAGTTCTAACTACAGAATTCGATTACAATAATATTATAATAAAGCTGTGCCAAAATTTTAAGAATGTATTGTAAATAACGATGAATACAAGGAATCTTAAAAAATCAGTTCAGAGGTCATGTCCTACTATCGGTTCCATTCTAAAAATTACAACTGTGAAGTTTAAATGCAGTCGAAGTAAAACTTTTTCAGTAACTAAAGCAGACTTAACTCTATTTATGTAAAAATTAAGAAGATTGTCAATTGTTAAACGACAAACATTTTAATTAATAATCGCCTGAGAAGGGCCATTTCGATATTGCTACCTGTGCCTAGGGAGGCTGATAGCAGATGTTCCGTTTGGTGGTCCACTGCGTCCACATACGAAGATGACCAGAGAGGCAGTTGTAAAATAGACCCTTCGCACTGAGATATCAATCTTCCTGCGTCAGTCAAACGCCCGCGTGTGCTACGCCTCAGATGACGTCAGAGCTAGGTAGCTACAAAAGGCGTTTTCCGTAAAGTAGGAAGTGAACTCGCGAGGGCTGTGTGCCGCCTGTTAAGGTGACAAGACCACGTGGTAAGTGGCAAGATTATTTTCCACTTTTAAGGAGAGCAATTAACTTTGGTCATTAGAAGTCACGGTGATAGACCATTTTATTTGGAACTTCCCACAGAGGTCACCTCTGAACTGTTAATAGTGCTGTTTCCGATAGGACTGTTGTTAATGTTATTAGGGATATTATTTGTGCGTGTGAATTTTCAAAGAATATATCAATCAGTTAGAGCTCAAAACTTTTATTTATAATCATAGTTCCCCATCCCTCAGAGTAAATAACCAGTAGGAACATTTTATGTCAGTGAGTACAAAGAGTAATGTGGACTTGCAGACCGGGAATTATGGTCATTATATCCTCCATCGCTTTTTGGTTGAAAGCAGAAATAGTTTTCAGACTCTTTGTAAATGGCGAAGATAGGTATAAAGCAAGCACAGACAATTTAAAGGTCTTTCCATAACTACATAAGAAAAGTAACGACCGTTTAGATTATTTACCCCCCGCCACGCAAAACGTTCCCTACAGCATGTGACATGGGGCAGCAGCTTCTTGTAGAATCTTCATTCTGCTCACTAATATCACCAGAGAGAGATTTTGGATCAGAGGAGATAACACTTCTTTTTTCTGAGTAATCGATGGCTCACTTCTTACCATCTGGCTCTCTGAATCAGTTAAGGCTTGGATTGACCATCTCTAGACCCTAGGGAAAGGAGTGGCTCACAGAAAACACGTTTTGTAACAAGTGTTTGGCACCAGTGTGGATACTTAGCTTTCTTTTCTGAGAAGGAGTTATAGGTAGCTCTCGTGATACACTGAGTACTGCAAACCGCTCTGCTCCTCTACAATGGCCGGCCGGTGTGGCCGAGCGGTTTTAGGCGCATCAGTCTGGAACCGCGCGACCGTGCGGTCGCAGGTTCGAATCCTGCCTTGGGCATGGATGTGTGTGATGTCCTTAGGTTAGTTAGGTTTAAGTAGTTCTAAGTTCTAGGGGACTGATGACCTCAGATGTTAATCCCATAGTGCTCAGAGCCAGAGCCTCTATAATGAATGGGTGGTCGCCTCTGACTAACTGCCACTGTTCTTAACCGTTTTTTATCGTAATTCTTCAACTACAGCTCCACACTTCCTACCGTCTTCATAATAAATCGTGTGTGAAAAAATGCCTACTCTGTACTGTTTTGTGCCCATGTCTTCAGTTTAACATAAAACTAAACAGAAGTTCACAAACACACAGACACACAGACACACACACACACACACACACAAACACAGTCGCAGCAAATATCGATGAGTATATCATATGAACTTATTTTCTCTAATTGATGTCGGTGCGACACTCAAACCTTTTAGAAACTTTAAAATAATCTAATAGGCCTAGTTATTTCTACATATGACATTTAAAATCTTGTGAGTGAAGAATGGGAATGGAGTTCACGTGAACAATGTTTTCTTAATCCAAGCTGGTTTCCATAGAAAAGACCGTATTATTCAGGGTATATCATTATGTTTCTTTTTTATGTCAACTTTTAGATTTCTGCTATAACTAAATGAGAGTGATATAGGACAGTAGTTTTGTGGAACAGTTTAGTTTCCTTCCTTGTATATCGTGGTGAGCTGTGTTGTTCGTAGGGAACAGTTCTCTGTTCAAAGGAAATATGCTAAATTATGGTTAATAGTGGTGCTAATTCACTCGCTGTATCTGTATGGAACCTGACAGATACTCTGTTGGACCGGAAAGCGTTGCGTTGATGATTTTTTATGATTTCTACTGCTTTTCAGCAATACCAGCCTCTACTGCCACGTTACTGATTTTACAGCAGTACGGCTATTTAATGGTGGCAACATTACTTGATTGTTTTTTTCCCATCTGGAACAGAATTATAGACACATTTCAACATTTCGTCTTTCGTTTTGCTACTATCTGTTTCGGTTCCTTTTGCCGTAAGATGCGCCTGGACACTAATCATTGTGGTTCGCTACACTGATACTTGTTAATGGCTCACCGAAAAGCCAGCGGTGGTATTACTTTTAGGTATTGGAAACTATTACGTTCTAAATAAGTTAATTTTCTGCTTATCAACGTAAAATTGTTTTTATTATTGCATTTCCCGAGAAATCAAAGTGGTTAAACAAGAAGGTTAAAAATCAGAGGCAAAAGTTATTTTATATAGTCCATGCGTTGATGTGCGGTCTGTTTACGTCTGTAGAGTCTGATACTGCCATTCATAATTGATATACGCACTCATTATGTATTTGTGCGGTACTACTGTGATAATTGTCAGAAAGGCTGAATATGTTTGAAGACGTCATAACGACGACCGAGGGAGGAATGCAGCGTTACCTGCATATGTGACCACTTTTGATTTCGAATTGTCACAGTTATTAACAACCCCAAGGCAATTCGAAATGATTAAGTCATACGGGATCCACTGTTCTAACGTCGTCCTGAAAATGGCAAAACTTGAGAAAGAGCAACTGGGAAGAGAGCTCCGCAAGAAGCTACGTTGTTGTTCCTCGAGTTAGAAGTGACCGCAGCTCTGCCTCCGCGAAAGCGGAACACTGCCTCAGGGAGGCTCGCAATTTTCCCGATAATTGGCTAACTTGAGATTGACTGGAGGGAGGAGGGCAATCTATCAGTGAAGAAACGTGATTCTCACGGTTTTATTGCTTGACCTCTTGTCCGAAGAAAATCGAGAGCAAGAAAGATTTGGGGTTCTGCGGTAGTCTCGTGAGGTACTCGCAGCTTAAATCACTCCGTATAAAATACAATGTTGGTGAGGATCTCTGTGGAGGTAACTAATTTTTAACACTGACTTTAACATTACCTCTTGGATAACCAAAGCAGAGTGGCTATCTAATCTTTCAGATTGCTACAGAAAAAAAAATGATTTCTTGGTTGCTGTCAGACATTTTAGCACGTATTCGATGCTGAAATTAGAAAACTGAGTACCTATTTTGAATTTTCATGCTATAGATGACTGTCGAAATATAAATGGGTAAACTGAATAATGAATGAGGATGTACTGAGTAGAACTGAGGATAACAGAAATCTATGTCATAACTAGGCTGAAAGAAGGGATGGGTTGATAGGACACTTCCCGTGGCACGAAGCAGTCGTCTGTTTGGTAAAGGAGGGAAGTGCATGGAGTAAAAATTGTAGAAGGAGACCAATGGACGAATACGGCAAACAGGTGCAAATGGATATGGGTTGCAACATTTATTCGGAGATAAAGCAGCTAGCACAGAAATGAGTAGCGTGGGGAGCAACATCAAACAAGTATTCGGACTGAAGATCACAACAACAACAACAACAACAACAACAACAACAACATGTAATTAATAATTTGGCAGTTGTTTTCTTTTTTAGATTTTAGTAGGAAGATAAGCAGTCGCACGAGGACATTTCACACACTACCTCTTTATATGAAATTTGAGCATCATCATAAAGTGGGTAATTCCCCTCATTGTGTGAACAGCCAGATCAATTGTAAACCGTGTAGCAGGTAGCTCCACGTCTTAAAATTACTGAAAATGGAAATGAGTGTCGAGAAACACTGGAAAGAAACAGTTACTAGGGAACCTACTGTAGCGAAGAAGATCGTAGGTTTTTCAATCACAGGAAATGCTAGGATTAGTATAATGAGTCACAAATGTTACCAACAGTCAAATAATTGTGAACTTAGCAACTTTATGCAAGGAGATGTCCGTAAGAGAACCAGATAATTAATTATAATGGACAAAACCGGAGAATCCTGAACAGCGTATAAGGAAGGTGATGCTCAGGATAAGACTGACTCGTGGCTGACTCGTCGAATTCATATATACTTATACCAGTTATTCAAGTTTCATGACCAAAAGCGGTATACTGCTGTTATGAACCGGATTTATACTGATTAGGACGCTACATATCCAATTTCTTTCGCATTGTAGCGACACTTATCAGTAGATGAGATTAACTACGCATTTTCTGCACATAATCAGGACAGAGACAAAGCTTATTGAGCTTATTAATGACCGTATGTGACGCCTCATTTCTCTGAAAAATGTAGACAACGATGCAACGAATGAATATTAAGAATTGTATTGAGTAACTGAGAAACGGATACAGAAATGATCGCTTATATTAAAACTTTGATTACATGTTTAATAATTCTTATAAACTGCTAGGCTAATTTCACGGCAATAGAAAAGATTATCTCAGACTAGCAAAATCAGTCTGTTCCTAAGGGTCAGGAAATCTGTGTTATGGGTTTTTGGAATGTTAGACCCAACTTACAAATATGTAAGAGATGAACTCAGAAAGTGAACAGTTCTTTTCAAAAGCTTTATCTTTCTTTGGCACTACAGAACAAGCCAGGAATGACTGTTACCTGGAGATATTCCCTGGCAGGTGTCAGTTAAAAAGAAATGGCGTGAGACGCCATAACTAATACGGCTACGCTGCCGCTGTGTATATTTTTTCGCGTGTCTAATAACTTAAGAAAGCAGACTCACCCGCGCTGTGGCGTTAGAAAAAAATTAATACATAAAATAAAGACCAAGAGGAACAGTTGTGTTCGTATTACGACCAGACAGAGGGGACAATTGTTTGCTTATTTCCCTCGGGACTAAGATAATGAAAGGAAGTATCTGATTTGATTGGTTCTACCCTTTTAGCTGAGGTTACTAACAAGTCGCACATTGTGGCATTCACACAGGTTCTGCGGGCCTGATTTCATATTAGCATTTTACTGGTGTTCCAAAATGGTAGGGTTATGCAAAAGCAATTGTACACATTAAATATAAATCGTTTCCGCTTCATCACAGTCGTATTTTGCCGAGCGCTGTTGCAGAGAGTCCATACCAGGCTTTTGCTATTACGTCCGAATCTTCAGGGAATAATCTGATCACCTGTTACCAGTTCCCTTTACCTTGTGTTCCTGTCTGTGGAAGCTTTAGGCAAAGATAATTCCCAACACTGTGGCTAGTCGATGCGTATGTACTTATTCTTACATCCTCGATCACTGTTCGGTATTGGTGTTTCCTGCAATTTGGATAGCTGTTAAATATTCTAAATAATCTATGCCGAGGTGAAAGGCATTAATGATTGTAGAGGTGATGGTTTCTCCTTTTGATTTTTGCATTCTTATGTGATGACCATTTTGCGGAAACAGTTAACTTATTAGGCGTAAACACGCTGTGTCTTGATGTTTCATATGAGAAGCCTATTTTTGCCATGTATTAACTTCCGCCTAACTGACAAAGATTAAATCGACAAACCCCTTCCTCTGCTATTAGAAATCGGTCCAAGGAGGACGAAGCAAGTTCTGTCGCTCTCCCAACAAAGAAATCTTCAAAGAAGAAACCGCGCCTACGTACACTACTGGTCATTAAAATTGCTACGCCATGAAGATGATGTGCTACAGACGCCAAATTTAGCCGACAAGAAGAAGATGCTGTGATATGCAAATGATTAGCTTTTCAGAGCATTCATACAAGGTTGGCGCGGTGGCGACACCTATAACGTGTTGACATGAGGAAAGTTTCCAACCGATTTCTCATACACAAACAGCAGTTGACCGGCGTTGCCTGGTGAAACGTTGTTGTGATGCCTCGTGTGAGGAGGAGAAATGCGTACCATCACGTTTCCGACTTAGATAAAGGTCGGATTGTGGCCTACCTCGATTGCGGTTTATCGTATCGCGACATTGCTGCTCGCGTTGGTCGAGATCCAATGATTGTTAGCAGAATATGGAATCGGTGGGTTCAGGAGGATAATACGGAACGCCGTGCTTGATCCCAACGGCCTCTTATCACTAGCAGTCGAGATGACAGGCATCTTATCCGCATGGCTGTAGCAGATCGTGCAGCCACGTCTCGATCCCTGAGTCAACAGATGGGGACGTTTGCAAGACAACAACCATCTGCACGAACAGTTCGACGACGTTAGCAGCAGCATGGACTATCAGCTCGGAGACCATGGCTGCGGTTACCCTTGAGCTGCATCACAGACAGGAGCGCCTGCGACGGTGTACTCAACGACGAAGCTGGGTGCACGAATGGCAAAACGTCATTTTTTCGGATGAATCCAGGTTCTGATTACAGCATCATGATGGTCGCATCCGTGTTTGGCGACATCGCGGTGAACGCACATTGGAAGCGTGTATTCGTCATCGCCATACTGGCATATCACCCAGCGTGATGGTATGGGGTGCCATTGGTTACCCGTCTCGGTCACCTCTTGTTCGCATTGACGGCACTTTGAACAGTGGACGTTACATTTCAGATGTGTTACGACCAGTGGCTCTACCCTTCATTCGATCCCTGCAAAACCCTACATTTCAACAGAATAATGCACGACCGCATGTTGCAGGTTCTGTACGGGCCTTTCTGGATACAAAAAATGTTCGACTGCTGCCCTGGCCAGAACATTCTCCAGATCTCTCACCAATTGAAAACGTCTGGTCAATGGTGGCCGAGCAACTGGCTCGTCCCAATACGTCAGTCACTATTCTTGATGAACTGTGGTATCTTGTTGAAGCTGCATGGGCAGCTGTACCTGTACACGCCATCCAAGCTCTGTTTGACTCAATGCCCAAGCGTATCAAGGCCGTTATTACGGCCAGAAGTAGTTGTTCTGGGTACTGATTTCTCAGGATCTATGCACCCAAATAGCGTGAAAATGTAATCACATGTCAGTTCTAGTATAATATATTTGTCCAATGAATACCCGCTTATCATCTGCATTTCTTGTTGGTGTAGCAGTTGTAATGGCCAGTAGTGTACATATAGGGCGCTACCAGTGGTCACATATTAGCCACGTTCTTTTAATCAGAGGCAGGGTAGCGTTTCCAGAGTATAGTAGGACGACAGTAAATCTGCCTAAGGGACCGATGTTGCAGAATCTTTACCGTGAACCACAGAGGAAGCAGATTTTGAGACATGTAAAGATTTACATGCTAATTATAAAAAAAAAGTTTAAAGTGCAAACCCAGCAGGTACAAAAAGATTTGCTTGCGTTTTAAGTCGATTACTCCTGCGGTTAGGCGGATACTGTTGTAAAATTATGGAGCTCATTTAATTCTCGCGTATTATGAACTTTCAAGAGATCGAAAAGCTGTTTTATAGAAATCATCATGACATGGAAACCAAGGATCTTGTGAAACTCGTCTCTTCCTGTTCGACTATAAGAATGTGAGGACTGTAACGAGCGGCGCCCTTATTGATGCTGCGTTTCATGACTTCTGGAAGGTGTACAATACAGATACGTGCTGTTACTTAGACAGTGAAATACGATCTGACGCAATATGTAACTAACTTCATGACTGAATTTAAGACCTCCTAGAAAACTAGAACTGTCTAATGGGTAAAACTAGCTTAGGGCATACCTCAAGTCAGTGCTACAGGACTTCCACTGTTGACGATGAACACGAGATCTTCATTTACCTGTACAGACATACTCTCGAAAACCACTGTGAAGTGAATGGCATCACGATTGACGCATCCATGTGTAGAGACTCCAAAAAGAACGAGAAGTTATCAGCTTGTATTCGTCATTGTCAAATGGGCCCAGCATACTGCGTTATTTTATAGGGCTTGTTAGCTGGCGCCCTAGGTGAAAGACGTTATGTACCACGGTGGTTTGATAAGTCTGGTAAATTTCCAAGAAAGAATAGAACATTTTTGTTGCGCCTCATGGCTGGTAAGCTTGATTATTTCAAGGACCGTATAAAGAATTTCAATAATATAGCGTATAGTTCATTGTTGACAGTCAACTGAACTGGTCTGTGTGTCGACCGTGACTGAAAATGGGGAAAACATAGTTTTCTACTGTTACTAAAGATTTTCATTTGAAGAGTTGAACTGCCGCATAGATCGAAACGGAATTCAACAACGTTCACGCGGACATCTGCGCCATCATTGAAGACCATCTGCGTTTGGGTTAATGAATTTAAATGTGGACCGGCAAAAATCGAAGACGAAGCACGCGCTCTGGCCGTCCAATTGAGGTAACCACGAAGGAAATCATTGACAAAATCCGTGACATGGTAACTGCAAGACCATTGAATAAAAATTCTTGAGATTGCTGAGACTGTAGGCATCTTATCTGAGCGACTGCATAATATCGTGCGCAGATAATTGGCTATGGAGGAGCTATGTGCAGAATGTGTGCCGTGATTGCTCACAGTCGACCAAGAGCGTATCCGGCACAACATGTCAACACAATGTCTGGCGATATTTAGTCGTAATTTGTCAGACTTTGCTGCACCGATTTGTGACTGTTGATGAAACCTGGATCCATTATTACACATTAAAGTCGAACCGACAGCGAAAAAAAAATGGACAGAGGCTGGTGAAAGTGCATTGAAGAAGCTAAAGACTATTTTGTCAGCTGGTAAGGCGTTGGACACCGTTTTTTTTGGGGGGGGGGGGGGATTCCCTAGAAATAATGCTCATAGATTGCTTGGAGAAAGGTGGAACATAACTGGTCTAGGGGTAGCGTCTTTGATTGTCAAAACGTCTTCGGTCACGGGTTCGATCCCCTCCACTGCCTAAATTTTGATAAATAATCAGCATTGGCGTCCGAAGACTTCCGGCATAAGAAGTCAGCCTCATTCTGCCAACGGCCTTGTCAAAGAGGGCGGAGGAGCGGATAGAGGTTCAGGGCACTCTCTTCTCCTAGGGGTGGGAAATTGCCCCTAAAGGCGGAAGAATCAGCAATGATCAACGACATGAGGATGCAGAAGGCAATGGAAACCACTGCATTAAATACACGTAACGTGTATCCACAGGACATGTGGCCTGCAATTGAAGAAGTGTCATGATGATCTCTCCATTGGCAAAAGATTCCGGAATAGTCCCCCATTCGGATCTCCGGGAGGGGACTGCCAAGGGGGAGGTTACCATGAGAAAAAGATTGAATAATCAACGAAAGGATAGCGTTCTACGAGTTGGGGCGTGGAATGTCAGAAGCTTGAACGTGGCAGGGAAACTAGAAAATCTGAAAAGGGAAATGCAAAGGCTCAATCTAGATATAGTAGGGGTCAGTGAAGTGAAGTGGAAGGAAGACAAGGATTTCTGGCCAGATGAGTATCGGGTAATATCAACAGCAGCAGAAAATGGTATAACAGGTGTAGGATTCGTTATGAATAGGAAGGTAGGGCAGAGGTTGTGTTACTGTGAACAGTTCAGTGACCGGGTTGTTCTAATCAGAATCGACATCAGACCAACACCGACAACGATAGTTTAGGCATACATGCCGACGTCGCAAGCTGAAGATGAACAGATAGAGAAAGTGTATGAGGATATTGAAAGAGTAACGCAGTATGTAAAGGGGGATGAAAATCTAATAGTCATGGGCGACTGGAATGCAGTTGTAGGGGAAGGAGTAGAAGAAAAGGTTACAGGAGAATATGGGCTTGGGACAAGGAATGAAAGAGGAGAAAGACTAATTGAGTTCTATAACAAGTTTCAGCTAGTAATAGCGATTACCCTGTTCAAGAATCACAAGAGGAGGAGGTATACTTGGAAAAGGCCGGGAGATACGGGAAGATTTCAATTAGATTACATCATGGTCAGACAGAGATTCCGAAATCAGATACTGGAATGTAAGGCGCACCCAGGAGCAGATATAGACTAAGATCACAATATAGTAGTGATGAAGAGTAGGCTGAAGTTCAAGACATTAGTCAGGAAGAATCAATACGCAAAGAAGTGGGACACGGAAGTACTAAGGAATGACGAGATAAGTGTGAAGTTCTCTAACGCTATAGATACAGCAATAAGGAATAGCGCAGTAGGCAGTACAGTTGAAGAGGAATGGACATCTCTAAAAAGGGCCATCACAGAAGTTGGGAAGGAAAACATAGGTACAAAGAAGGTAGCTGCGAAGAAACCATGTGTAACAGAAGAAATACTTCAGTTGATTGATGGAAGGAGGAAGTACAAACATGATCCGGCAAAATCAGGAATACAGAAATACAAGGCACTGAGGAGTGAAATAAATAGGAAGTGCAGGGAAGCTAAGACGAAATGGCTGCAGGAAAAATGTGAAGACATCGAAAAAGATATGATTGTCGGAAGGACAGACTCAGCATACAGGAAAGTCAAAACAACCTTTGGTAACATTAAAAGCAACGGTGGTAATATTAAGAGTGCAACGGGAATTCCACTGTTAAATGTAGAGGAGAGAGCAGATAGGTGGAAAGAACACATTGAAAGCCTCTATGAGGGTGAAGATTTGTCTGATGTGATAGAAGAAGAAACAGGAGTCGATTTAGAAGAGATAGGGGATCCAGTATTAGAATCGGAATTTGAAAGAGCTTTGGAGGACTTACGGTCAAATAAGGCAGAAGGGATAGATAACATTCCATCAGAATTTCTAAAATCATTGGGGGAAGTGGCAACAAAACGACTATTCACGTTGGTGTGTAGAATATATGAGTCTGGCGACATACCATCTGACTTTCGGAAAAGCATCATCCACACAATTCCAAAGAAGGCAAGAGCTGACAAATGCGAGAATTATCGCACAATCAGCTTTACAGCTCATGCATCGAAGCTGATTACAAGAATAACATACAGAAGAATGGAAAAGAAAATTGAGAATGCGCTAGGTGACGATCAGTTTGGCTTTAGGAAAAGTAAAGGGACGAGAGAGGCAATTCTGACGGTACGGCTAATAATGGAAGCAAGGCTAAAGAAAAATCAGGACACTTTCATAGGATTTGTCGACCTGGAAAAAGCCTTCGAGAGTATAAAATGGTGCAAGCTGTTCGAGATTCTGAAAAAAGTACGGGTAAGCTATAGGGAGAGACGGGTCATATACAATATATACAACAACCAAGAGGGAATAATAAGAGTGGACGATGAAGAACGATTCTAATACTGGATCCCCTATCTCTTCTAAATCGACTCCTGTTTCTTCTTCTATCACATCAGACAAATCTTCACCCTCATAGAGGCTTTCAATGTGTTCTTTCCACCTATCTGCTCTCTCCTCTACATTTAACAGTGGAATTCCTTAATTTGAGGAAGAAGGGTGTAAGACAAGGCTGTAGCCTTTCGCCCCTACTCTTCAATCTGTACATCGAGGAAGCAATGAGGAAATGAAAGAAAGGTTCAGGAGTGGAATTAAAATACAAGGTGAAAGGATATCAATGATACGATTCGCTGATGACATTGCTATCCTGAGTGAAAGTGAAGAAGAATTAAATGATCTGCTGAACGGAATGAACAGTCTAATGAGTACACAGTATGGTTTGAGAGTAAATCAGAGAAAGACGAAGGTAATGAGAAATAGTAGAAATGAGAACAGCGAGAAACTTAACATCAGGATTGATGGTCACGAAGTCAATGAAGTTAAGGAATTCTGCTACCTAGTCAGTAAAATAACCAATGACGGACGGAGCAAGGAGGACATCAAAAGCAGACTCGCTATGGCAAAGAAGGCATTTCTGGCCAAGAGAAGTCTACTAATATCAAATACCGGCCTTAATTTGAGGAAGAAATTTCTGAGGATGTACGTCTGGAGTACAGCATTGTATGGTAGTGAAACATGGACTGTGGGAAAACCGGAACAGAAGAGAATCGAAGAATTTGAGATGTGGTGCTATAGACGAATGTTGAAAATTAGGCGGACTGATAAGGTAAGGAATGAGGAGGTTCTATGCAGAATCGGAGAGGAAAGGAATATGTGGAAAACACTGATAAGGAGAAGGGACAGGATGATAGGACATCTGCTAAGACATGAGGGCATGAGGGAATGACTTCCATGGTACTAGAGGGAGCTGTAGAGAGCAAAAACTGTAGAGGAAGACAGAGATTGGAATACGTCAAGCAAATAATTGAGGACGTAGGTTGCAAGTGCTACTCTGATATGATGAA
The DNA here is from genome assembly GCF_021461395.2 of Schistocerca americana. Classification (NCBI taxonomy): domain Eukaryota; kingdom Metazoa; phylum Arthropoda; class Insecta; order Orthoptera; family Acrididae; genus Schistocerca; species Schistocerca americana. Next base: position 954,598,820 of record NC_060119.1, on the reverse strand, counting down.
GAGGTTAGCACAGGAAAGGAATTCGTGGTGGGCCGCATCAAACCAGTCAGTAGACTGATGACAAAAAAAAAAAAAATTCATTATTGGATGGTTTGAAACTTCTGGCGGCTGATAAAAGATGTGCTCTTTCACCAGGATAATGTACAATCACACACATCAGCGATAACAATGGCGACAATGCAGGAATTAGGCTTTGAATTGTTTCCTCAGTCACCCTGTTTACCAAAATCAGCCCCAAGTGACTTCTTCCTGTTCCCTGAGATACGGCAGCACATCACTTAGGCTTGCTGGAAACAAACTTTCGTCAAATGAGGAAGTGATACTTGTAGTCAACGAGTCTTTTGCAGAGTCTGACAGAACTTATTTTGCCAATGGAATGAACAAGCTGCGGATTGCCGGACCAAGTGAATATCACTCAAAGGAGACTATGTCGAGAAGAAAGGTGAGTTCTTTCCGAAACAAACATTTTCTCTTGCTTTCTAACCCGACTTATCACACCACTATTGTATGTAAATGGGTCCTCTATCTGACATATGTTAATTAATTACCCTCCAAAATAATGAATATGGGATCCAGTGACTACTAAATGAAACAAGAATCACAATTACTTTGGTTTATTCCTTTAAAGTTATTCATAAAATAGTAGGCAAACAAATGGTAATATTGTTGTAATGAAACCTTGGCACACCTGATAAAGGGGTCGCGGAAGTCAAATAATTGCAATCTCGAAGTTGCACTTTGAGTGTCGTGGTGTTAACTGAAGAGACAGGAGGGAATACGTTACATATGTGGTTGGAGTTGAAAGCGCGCTATTCATTGAATCTGAATGCAAGTCTTCAAAGTGAAGCTTGAAGATACTGAAATGTTATAAAGTGACTCTATTACCCCTAAGCACTGTAGCTTGATCTCTCAACAGTAAATTGTAGACGGAGGCTAAAGTGGCTGTGGATTCAGTCATTGGTGGCCCCAACAGCCCTAGCCAATGGCAAAGCGCAAATCAGTATGAAATTTTTCTGACCCACTCGAAACATTAGCTCAGGTGACACGGCGGGCTGGTAGAGGCCATGTCCGGTGATGGAGGCTCCTGAAGATCAAGTCTTCTGAAGAAGCCCGACGATCAAGTAATTTCTAATCGAATGATTACTAAAAGGAAATCTTGCATTGCCGCGTTATGCGTCTCTGACTGTCTTCAGATTGTCTGGGCTTTGGATCTTCCGAATACCGAGCGGTAAAGGTGCACCGTAGACCATGCTAGTTCCCCCTTCCCTGAGCTATCCTCTAGCCGTTCATTTGGTAATGTGCGTTCTATCATTTTATACTAAAAAAAAGTCATCTCATTTTCTTTCCATCTCCCTCTGTGACTAATGAGGCGGATCGTCATCGCTATAGTCGATATTCTCTTTCTAACCTTTATTTTTTGTGTTAGTTCGTCCCTGCGACACTTATGCTGCGTAAACATTTGGTTTTTGTAACGTAAGACGTCCAAAGGCACCTCATGCTTTCAAAGGCTCAAAAACGTGGGTCTCTATTTCATTTTCGAAATGTCTATCTGTGGCATCGAGTCTTTTCTGAGACAAATTCAGCTTTCTACTTTTTTGCTAAGAAAAACGTTACTCCTTTTCCCGCTCTTGGGTTGTACAGATGGTTGGGGGGGGGGGGGGGAGCCCTTGTGGCACAGGAGTCCCTAATTGTTCTTGTCCACGATGCTTCATGCGTCCCAGGTCTGCATTACGAAAGGCCGTCCGGCAAGGTGCGATCCGTTTACCTGCGCCTCGCCCGCCAGATCCTTCTGTGGAATGGCTCGAAGGGTGATGGCCTGCTTTACTCCCCTTGGAGCTCACGTACTTCTGCACTGTGCCAGATCTGCTTTCAGTATCCTCTCACTTACATAAGGTTTTTTTTCTTTATTGTTATTTGAACACCATAAACAAAAGGTGGGCCGGCAGCGGCAATATTACGCCGCTCTTCGGCCACAGATAGTACAAATAGACACAATGAAGACACAGAAAAACAAAACATAATGATGGACAAAAAACAGTAGACACTTGGGTAAAAAAACATGGAGACGTAGCGTTCAGCACTTGTACACGGACACTGATGACTGAAACGACACACGTGAACGATGGAGCATGGGCGGCGAAAACACTAAAGCACTAACACGACAGCACACACAAAAAAACCGATGGCGATGATCTCCGGCACGCGTATGTTCACTTGACATGTACAAGTCTGGTGACCTGCCAAAAGGGGAAAAGGTGGGGGAGGAGAGAGAGGGGAGGGTGTAGATGCCAGTGGCAGAGGAGACGGGTGGGGGAGGAAGGAAGGTATGGGGGTAGGGGAAGCCTAGGGGGAGGAGAGAGGGAGGATGGGAGGCGGGAGAGAAGGGAGAGAGGGTGCCCTAAGGAAAAAACAGAGGGTGTGGAAGGGGAGGATCAAAGTTGATAGGAGGGGTAGATGAAGGGGATGAGGGCATCATCAGGGAGGGGGAGTTGGTGGAAGCCACCTTGGACGAAGGTATGGAGAGTGGAGAGATGGAGAGCAGGTGGGACATGGGAATACAGACGCAGCAGCGGACGGGAGTGGGAGAGGATGGGAGAGACAAGTGGGTGAGGGGGATCAAGTTTACGGGAGACGTAGAGGATCCATATGCATTCGAGGGAAAAGGAGGAGGTGTGGGAACGAAATAAGGTCATATAGGATCCGCGTGGGGGAGGGGAGACGGATATGATAGGCTAGGCAGAGCGCATGGTGTTCTACGATTTGAAGGGATTTGTAAAAGGTAGGAGGGGCGGAGTCCATGCAGGGTGGGTGTAGCAGAGGATACGGCGGATGAGGGATTTATAGGTGTGGAGGATGGAGGAGGGGTCCAGACCCCATGTACAGCCAGAAAGGAGCTTGTGGAGGCGGAGGCAGGAGCGTGCCCTGGCTTGGATTGTCCAGAGATGGGGGGGTCCAGTAGAGGCGACGGTCAAGGGTGACGCCAAGGTACTTGAGGGTGGGGGTGAGGGTGACAGGACGGCTATAAATTGTGATGTAGAAGTAGAGAAGACGGAAGGAAGGGGTGGATTTGCCTACAATGATCGCCTGGATCTTGGAAGGATTGACCTTGAGCAACCACTGATTGCACCAAGTGGTGAACTGGTCAAGATGGGATTGGAGAAGGTGTTGGTAGCGTTGCAGGGTGGGGGCGAGGGCAGGGAAGGCGGTGTCATCGGCATACTGGAGAAGGTGGACGGGGAGTGGAGGCGGCGGCATGTCAGCCGTATACAGAAGGTAGAGAAGACGGGAGAGGACGGAACTTTGGGGCACACCGGCGGAGGGGTAGAAGGTGTAGGAATCCGTGTTATGGATGGTGACATAGGAAGGACGTTGGGAAAGAAAGGACCCGATCAGACGAACGTAGTTGATAGGAAGGGGGAAGGTTTGGAGCTTGAAGAGGACACCGGAATCCCATACATGGTCATAAGCACGCTCAAGGTCGAGGGAGAGGAAGATTGCGGACCGACGGGAGTTGAGCTGTCTGGAGAGGAGATGAGTAAGGTGAAGGAGGAGGTCATCGGCAGAGATTATATAAGGCAAGCAAGTCTGAAAAAAAAGTAAATGAAGAATAATTACAGTCATAAATAGAAGGCTTTGTTCACATCCTGAGCAGTGTGTTTGCCGCACCTGAAGATGTCTGTCAGTTGCACCGACGAAACATTGTGGAATTTTCACGACATCCGACGTCTCACCCCAGAAATTTATTTACAAACGGTATGTTTACCGTAACAGCTGTCAGAATTTTAAACAGAGGTTATACAGAAGCTTCTAAATAGTTCGAGAGGCCATTAACAGATGGCACTGTGCAGTTCATACAGAATCAGCGTGCATAATAAACTTGTCCTCTGCAAGCAGTCTTTTCAATCGCATCAGAATGTTTTAGAAATGTCCGTTACTCGCAGTACGAACGTGGCGCAAACGAAAAAATAAATTTGCTCTTATATCCTGTAGAGCCGCAACGTAACTAGATTTAGATGCCACGCAGATCACCGATTCAGGCTTGTTCAGCATGGTGGATTGGTCCTGGTAGACAATGTCTCTCAATGTGCCCCACAAAAAGTAGTCACAGAGAGTTAGATCGGGTGAATATGGAGGCCATTTCATCCCTGCTCCGGTAAATTGGAAATAAGCAAGTACAATGATTTTATTCCCGAAGTGTTCATCAAGAGAGTGAAACATCTGTTCGGTGCGATGTGGCCTAGCCCATCTGGCATGAACCAATCGGTGGTGACTGGTCGGTCTTCCAACGCTAGCTGTGTGGTGACCAGTAGATCCAAAATCGCAACGTAACGTTCACTAGTGATCGTTTCTCGTATGGAAAAAAGACAAACAATGCCTCTGCTGAATACCATAGCCCAAAAGATGCGGAAAGAGTGCTTTCAGTTCACACAAAAGGCGGTTTTCGAAATGCAGAAGTCCATGGTTTTTTTTATTCATGACTCCATTCAACTGGAAGTGTGCTTCACTTGCGAACCAGTTTTAGCCAACATCAAATCCTTCATTGTCAACCATTGTGAGAATCTGGTTCGCAAAGTCAGCCCTCTGTCGCACAGTTCGAATGGGTGTGGCCTGGTGGCTTCGGGCTTTGAGTGGAAAACTGTGTAGACTCTGTCTCAGTATTTTCTGCGTGCTGGAACACTACGGACCATTCTCTACTACAAAATTTCCCTGGATAATTCCAGAAACGGTGGCGACATTTTCAGAAGTAACTATAGTCTGCCTGGAGCCAACATTCTCAGCTGATCTGCAGTCACGCTGCCTGTTCGTTGGAATTTGGCGAAGAGCTTGTTAATGGTTTTCGTATCGGGTCCTATTGGAACACTAAATCGTGTTTGAAACCTGCGCTTTATTGCCGTATGACTCTATTCTAACCAGAAATAGACGTTGTTCAATGGAACACATGATTTCAGCCTCTTCCTTTGGCACGCTAATCTCGTTTCACGTCTGAAGGGAGAAAGTGATCGCTCTGATATTTTTCCTTTATTTTTATTTCATCCTTGTTCCACTCTTCAGCCATGTACACTTTAAAACCATTACAAACATGATAGGAACTGTTATTAAAGGAAAAACTTTACACATGGTTTTAAAAACAATAAACGGTATTGAATTGTTTGGAACTACATAAAGAAAGCATGAAAACTGTTTTCTTTTAAAATTAATACGTCATAGGATGAGCAGCTGAGAAATGAAAATACATACAACAAAAAATGTTTTGCATCACCCTGGTTCCCAGAGCTCCTGAAGATAGACGCTGACTGTGGATATTGTATCAGAGACACAGTCCCTTTGACTGTTCAGAGACGTCACTAAACCCGCCCAAAGATGTAAACAACCATGCAAGAGCAGGGGATCCAATAGCCAATCAGTTCCAGTCATTCCACCAGGAAGGAGGTACGCGGCTCTTTTTGTCTGTAGTTCCACCATGCCTAAACGGTCAATACCGCGGTTCGATCGCGTCCGCATTGTTAGGTTGTGCCAGGTAGGGCTCTCATTACGGGAAGTGTTCAGGCGTCTCGGAGAGAACCAAAGCGATGTTGCTCGAACATGGAGAAGATGCAGAGAGATAGGAACTGTCGATGACATGCCTCGCTCAGGCCGCCCAAGGGCTACTACTGCAGTGGATGACCGCTGCCTACCGATTATGGCTCGGGGCGAGTTGAATAATGCTTTTCGTGCAGCCACAGGACGTCGTGTTACGACTAAAACTGTGCACAATAGGCTGCATGATGCACAACTTCACTCCCGACGTCCAGGGCGAGGTCCATCTATGCAACCACGACACCATGCAGCGCGGTACTTGTGTGGTCGACGTATGCCGCTGGTGGTCATGGAAGGCGCCGTAACGACTGTATGATACTTGAATTCCATCCTCCGATAGTGCACCATATCGGCAGCATACTGGCAAGGCATTCGTCTTCATGGACGACAATTCGCGCCTACATCGTGCGCGTCTTGTGAATGACTTCCTTCAGGATAACGACATCGCTCGATTAGAGAGGCCAGAATGTTCTCCAGACATGAATCCTATCGAACATGCCTGGGATAGACTGAAAGGGACTGCTTATGGACGACGTAACCCACCAACCACTCTGAGGGATCTACGCCGAATCGCCGTTGAGGAGTTTGACAGTCTGGACCAACAGTGCCTTGATGAAGTTGTGGATAGTATGCCATGATAAATACAGGCGAGCATCAATGCACGAAAATGGTTCAAATGGTTCTGACCACTATGGGACTTAACATCTGAGGTCATCAGTTCCCTAGAACTTAGAACTACTTAAACCTATTTAACCTAAGGGCGTCACACACATCCCTGCCCATGGCAGGATTCGAACCTGCGACCGTAGCGGTAGCGCGGTTCTAGACTGAAGCGCCTAGAACCGCTCGGCCACAGTGGCCGGCTCAATGCAAGAGGACTTGCTACTGGATATAAGAGTTACCGGTGTGTGCAGCAATCTGGACCACTACATCTGAAGGTTTTCATGAGCATTAAAAAGGGCGGAAATGTTGTTTATGTTGATCTCTATTCCAATTTTCTGTACAGGTTCCGGACCTCTCGGAACCAAGGTCATGCAAAACTTTTTTGATGTGTTTATATACATTTTGAAACCACATTGCACAAGTGAAATTCTTCAAAGGATCAGCACTGCGCTTTCACTTGAAGTCTGAGGTACCTTCACTAGGAGAAAAAATTTCAGGAGGACATGTTCCATAGAGACAGAGGGTGTGGGTTAGGAAAGACAAGGGTCTGTTAGGTACGATAAGGGTAAGTGTTAGGGGGCGAGGTAGCATAGGCAGAGGGTGCAGAGAAGTTTGGTGAGTGGATGGGGTAGTGGTATTAAGAGGAAAGGGGTAGGGGTGGATGGAGAGGGATAAGGAGCCCTGGTGTGGAGTGGGATAGGTGGGGAAGAGATGGTAGGAGGCATAATCATTGGGACAGATCTCATTGTCTGAGAGAGGGAGTTGGTTGAAATTTCTTTTGGAGAGTATTTTAAAGGTTTGTAGGTGTAGGGTTGGTGGGATGTATCAGCAGAGTCACGGCAGTGTACGAGGATTGGAAAGGAGAAGGGCTCTATAAGATTATTGAGTGAAGTTTGCGGATGGTGTAGTTTATTTGGATTTGTTTAGTATTAGTGAAGAAAGGTGGGAAATTGGTAAGTTGATAAAGGAACCTTGTGGGAAAATGTTAACAGATGCGGAAAGTGAGGCGGGAGGTGGGAGGGGGTGGGGGAGGCGGATATGCATGCAACAATGGGGTGGGTCGGATCAAGGTTTGTTGGTGTACAATACCCGAGTGCGGCCAGTTAGTTATTTTAGTTTGTTGCGGGCTTACTGTTGAAGGGTTAGTAGATGAGGTTTGCATATTAGTTGCTGGTCAGTGGTTATTACTGTTACACCAGGAGATAAACTGATTGAGGTGGACTTGGGTGGATCGATGGGAATTGTGGAGTGTAGTAGGATAGAGGCGAGGAAATGTCATGAGCATACTGAAGTAGGTGGACAGGTGGACTGGTGGAGGTGGTTTGCGTCTATCAGCGGTGTAGAGGCAGGCGATGGAGACTTGGGCCAACAGTGGGATGGAAGGTATTGGAAAATGATGTCGTTAATGCTGACAGAAGATGGGTGATTAGAGAAGGAGGATGTAATAAAGCGGACATAATTAACTAGAAGCGCGCAAGTCTTGAGTTTGAAAAGGAGACTGGAATGCCGTACACGGTCATAAGCTTTCTTTCGGTCGAGGGAGACAAAATTAGCGCATGTATTGCTATGAGCTATGACCCACTGTTTATAGACACTACATATTGAGACTACAGCGCCATATGTTAGCAGCTTTTTGATTTCGAAACTTCTGTATAACTTCTGCGTAAAATTCTTACAGTCTTCACAATATACATATAGTTTGCTGCACCCGTCTATCGGCCACAGTTTTCGAGATATTTAGTTATGAAATCATTGACTTCTTAACTAGACTCCCTGTAGCTACCATTATTTGTTAACCAAGCCCATTTCGACTTGATGTCATCCGAGTTAGAGCCGTTGTCGCTATCAAAAGTGGCATCCCTGTGTACAATACTTCCTACACCGTATACCTCCAAACTACCTACAGATTTAATCATGTATTGTTACTCCTACTGTATGTATACACAGTAAGTAAAATTTCGTCATTTGTTATCCTTCCCGGTGCTGCTAATTTAATGGCCGGAAAATGTATCTCGGGGATAATTCCGCATGGACATAGCGCGGCGATGTAGCACCTGCAGCTTTAACCTTCTGCCTGCTAGATCTTATCGGCCGCACCACTCTGTTGATTGCATACGTCAGTGCCCCACGCTGCTGCATCGACTGAAGGGCCAGTTGGGAGCCTATTACGTTGACATCACGCAGCGTCAGCTGTCACGCCAGCCACCCCTGGACAGACGATGCGAGGCGGCCGTCTGCAGCTCTATCGAGACCGCCCGCCCCTCATACCATCGACCTGACGTCCCACTTGCTTTGTCTGCAACTACGTGGGGCAGGTGGCAGTCTTAAGTGCTCACGTTTCCGCCAGACGGCTGCGGTAAAATGGTGGACAGTCTTCAAATGGTTCAAAAGGCTCTAATGAATATGGTACTTAACATGTGAGGTCATCAGTCCTCTAGACTTAGGCTGCGTTCACACTGCCGGCCGGGCCGAGCCGAGCCTGGCCGGGCCGCCGCCCGCTTCGATATCAAACACATGGTTTTGAATTGCGGTGTTCACACTGGCGGCCGGGCCGCGCCGACACGGCGTGAGCCTCCCGGAGCCGAGCCGACGACATTCCGAGTGTTTAATATTGCCGGCGCGAGCCCACCGCAGGCGCGAGCCTGTGGAGCAGCACTACAGCTTCTGCAGTACACGCATCACACGTCTCCCTTCTGCTTTCTTCACAAGTGTGACTGCACACGTCTTTTAAGATGTTACCTCATATTTCACAATCAGTGAAGAAAAATTACGTTTATTATGATGATACATGCGAAATTACTTTTATTTCATTTATTTAATCTACCGTATTTACATGCATTTACAACAATAGCTTGCCAGCGATCGCGGCATTGCCGCCACTGAATAGTTCGCATTTACTTGTAAACGGAGACAGATATGAGTGTCACTGAGGGACGGAAATGTGTCCCTACCAGATGATAATGCATTGTAAAGTCATGCTGTGGCAGTTCCTTATCAGTGGAGATAGAACCACTGAGTCAAAGGGCATTATCTCAAAACTCTTCGCCTATCAATCTGTCTATCTTACAAGGTAATGAAAAGAATTCTGTGAGGTCATCAGTGGCTCAACATGATGAACCATCACCACTGCCAAGCGCTGCATCATGAAGAAAAAAGAAGAAAAAAGTTGGAAAATTCTGAAGGAGTATTTCTGCGATTCTTCGTTGAAGGCACAGCAAGACATTACCCAAAATGACGAAGCTAATTACTTCCTAATGATTCTCAGGAGTCCCATACCTCTCTTCCCCTCAGAGGTTAGCGTTTGTGAAATTTAAAATACAAAACCATGACTACAATTAACTGGAGGTAGCGAATGCTGTACAAAGTTCTACTGCAAACCAAAAAGTGTGTACTAACGTATCTTACCTTATCGTTATACACAATTTTTCTTCTGCTGTTATACTTCTGCGAAAATTTGTGTTCTGTTTAGAAATTTTGTCTTGAATGTTCTGCAGCACATACTGAAATGTATTATGATTCATTCTGTAATTTGAATAAAATTTTTCAGGATAGTTTTTAAGTTCTTCATATAAAGAAAAAAACTCTCCTAAATGTCTGTCGCTATTCATAGGATGAATCCATAACTTTCTAGTTCTTCTGTACTTCAAAACTCGACGAGTTACTGCAGAGTCAAAACAATACCAATAAAAGAGTGAAGACATTGTTCTACACGACAGCACAGACTAGCTAAAGGCGAGCAACTGTTGACTGCAGCTGCGTTTTCTACTGACTTGCTTGTCAGCTGTCGAAGGGTGGAGATCTTTTTAAATTTATTTATTTGGCCTCCCGCCAGCCATTTAGCCAAAGAGTGGGGATTACCTTGACAGTGCAGCGCAGCCCGCCAAGGAAGAAAAAAAAACCAATGAAGAAATATGAAACGCACATCTGTGCCGATCTACAGTAGTTTCATTAACTCTCCATTATTTTTTCTGTCAAAGTAGACAACGAGACTACAGAATTGCGCTTCAGTTATCTTTTAGTTCGAAATACGAAATGTACATCATACTAATTGTAGGATATTGATGACAAATAATTGTTTGTCTTTTGTTCAAAATGGTTCAAATGGCTCTGAGCACTATGGGACTTAACAGCTATGGTCATCAGTCCCCTAGAACTTCGAACTACTTAAACCTAACTAACATAAGGACAGCACACAACACCCAGCCATCACGAGGCAGAGAAAATCCCTGACCCCGCCGGGAATCGAACCCGCGAACCCGGGCGTGGGAAGCGAGAACGCTACCGCACGACCACGAGATGCGGGCTTGTCTTTTGTGATGCAACGTGTGGCCAATTATATAAGCATAGCAGATGAATTGTCCAGTAGCCGAGGGAAAAATTCTTATACATTTGGATTTATCTAGAGAATGAGACCATTAAAATAATAAGAGGGACCGGCACTAGGTCTGCGCTGATCACTAGTAATTAGTTTTTTTCTGTCCTGCATTATATGACTACACTAAACCAAGCTGTAACCGCGCGAACTCCGTGGCTTGCGGACGCTGCACTGACGCCACTGAATAGCTCGCATTACTTGAGACCAGAGACAGATATCAGTATCATTATCGTTTCAAAAACTTTTTGGTACTTTTAGCTACATTTCATTCCCAACAATGTATGGTCTAAAACGGATCTAACAGTAAGCTAACCGCTACATAACTTTTTCACTACAAGATTTGTAAATCAAGTGCACAACGTTGACAAATAGCATCATTTCACAATGACTGTTAAGAAATATGGAAAGATAAATGATTCAATACGAAGCTAAGATGTTGCACTACCACGTGTACAAAAATCAGATTCTTTAGCCGCATACTTTCTTCAAAATCGGTTGGGAAGCGTTACGAAACTAAGAAATCACGCGAAACGAAAAGTACACTTTTTCTTTTTTCACGACGTAAGTAACGCTTTTAAGGAAAAAATAAGTTCATAAAACGATGTGGCGAAGTCTTATATACCGCTAAGAATTTTTAAAACATGAAAATCGGAGAAGTGGATTTTCCCCCATTTCGCCGTCCCGGCTCGGCGCGGCTCGCAATGTGAATGCACTACTCGTCGGCCTAAGCTGGCTAGGCACGAGCCGAGCCAGTACGCGTCAGCCCGTCTCGGCCCGGCCGGCAGTGTGAACGCAGCCTTAGAACTACTTAAACCTAACTAACCTAAGGATATCACACACATCCATGCTCGAGGCAGGATTCGAACCTGCGGCCGTAGCAGCAGCGCGGTTTCGGACTGAAGCGCCTAGAACCGCTCGGTCACAGCGGCCGACTGGACTGTCGTCAAAAAATCGTCTTGGAAATAGGCATCGCACGACGATCTCTGCTTCAGTCCGGAACCGCACTGCTGCTACGGTCGCAGTTTCGAATCCTGCCTCGAGCATGGATGTGTGTGATATCCTTAGGTTAGTTAGGTTCAAGTAGTTCTAAGTCTAGGGGACTGATGACCTCAGATGTTAAGTCCCTTAGTGCTAAGAGCCATTTGAACCATTTGAAGACAGTCCATCATTTTACCGCAGCCGTGGACGTGCGACCGTAGTGTGTCAGCGTCGTAGTGTCACAAATTGCAACGGAACTACACCTGTATATTAAGTGTCCAAGACATTCTCAAGAATGTTTTCAAGAACAAAAAAGTGTGTGCGAAGTTTCTTCCGCACATAAAAAAATCCACGCTTATTCGCCTGCGTCTACTTGATTGAAATGGAAAATGCGGACACTTCTTGCCTGGAAAAAAAAATCACAGACGACAAGGCTTGGTGTTCTCAATATGAACGTACCACAAAACGACGAAGTGCGGAAATTCATGCGAATTGTCAACGCTTTGACGAGTTAACCAACATTCAAATGAATGTGACGCGATACTTGAACAACATCTCAGAGGACTTTTCTGACAGTTTCAAATAGTAGTATCGTAGTATGAACATTCTTTGCGTCATATTAAAGGGAGACTATGTAGAACGTTGAAAGAGCATCTTAACGTTTCTCTGTTTTTTTTTCATTAATACAGTCTCAGAATGTTTTGGACTGAAGAGAAATAAATCGTGACGCTCTAACAGATAACTGCTCAGAAACACAAGAACAAATAATAAGTGGGCCCCAGAATAGATACTAAATCCAAGAATTTACTGATAACCTGAACGACTCCCTTCAACAAACATGCTCCTACACGTTCAATCTGAGAAGCCTTAGCTAACAATCGAATTATATCAAATTGTGAATAACGAGGATGCTACGCTAAGGAGTTTCAAGGTAAATCAGAAATATACGCTAGAATAAGCTGCGAAACAGAGTTAAGCAATGTGTTCGAAATTCTAAAATCTGGATCATCCTATTGAGAGTAACGATACGAACCGTGCTATTCCATGGAAGAATCTCCTTTTGCCTTGTTGCAGGAAAGACAAAATCAGAAACTGTTTTTCTTATCTCAGCTCAAGAACGGAGTGAATCTTTTCGGGCAAAAATCAGCCCCCATGCTACGAAGAATGACACTTTCCACTTAAAACACGATACAATTAACGCCACGAGAAAATGTAATAATGAGGATCACTTCTGGAGCGATGAGCAACGACAGTATCAGCATTATCGTGAACAAGAATCTTGCGGGTAGCTTGGGAGACATCTTTAATTATTCTCTCGTGAAGGGAACTTACCCTGTTGTGTGCGAAAGATCACTGTGTGATTTATTTTTCAGAGCGAAAATCCACAGTCACCTTCTGATTACCGTCAATCAGTATCTTACCCGCTTAGTCCAAATCCAAAGCGTATAAACTGACTGAAAAAATAGCAACATCAATAAATAATTAGTGTAGAATATAGAAGTTTCGGGAATGTATATGTCTAAGTTGCATGCTTAAGTAACTACCACTTCAAGTTCACAGGGTAACATCAGGGCGATATTAGCCATTGCTAATGGAAAATGCTCGTACATTAATAGCCGGTGTAAGTCTCAGAATGCTGAATGAAAGCATACAAACTTGCTTGCATTGTGTTGTACAGGTGCCGGATTTATTTATTTATTTACACGTCAGGTTCCGTAGGACCAAATTGAGGAGCAAATCTCCAAGGTCATGAAACATATCAGTAAATGAAATTACAACATAAAAGTAGTAACAGATAAAAATAAAATGTTTATGAACGCGAAAAAAGTCAGTCCATAAGTTATAGTAAAGGCAATCAACAATACAGTAAGGATGAGCTTAATTTTTCAAGGATCTTCTCGACAGAATAGAAGGAGTGACCCATGAGGAAACTCTTCAGTTTCGATTTCAAAGCGCGTGTATTACTGCTAAGATTTTTGAATTCGAGCGGTAGCTTATTCAAAATGGATGCAGCAGTCTACTGCACACCTTTCTGCACAAAAGTTAAGGAAGTCCGATCCAAATGCAGGTTTCATTTCTGCCGAGTATTAACTAAGTAAAAGCTGCTTAGTCTTGGGAATAAGCTAATATTGTTAACAAGAAATGACAGGAAGAAATGTATATATTGAGAAGCCAATGTCAAAATACCCAGACTGGTGAACGGGGGTCGACAAGGGGTTCGTGAACTTCCAGCACTTATTGTCCAAAGAGCCCGTTTCTGAGCCAAAAATATCCTTTTAGAATGGGAAAAGTTACCCCAAAACATAATACCATACGACACAAGCGAGTGAAAATAAGCAAAGTAGACTAATTTTCGTATCGAATGATCACTCACTTCAGTGACCATTCGAATAGTAAAAATGGTAACACTAAGTCTTTGAACAAGATCCTGAACGTGGGCTTTCCACGACAGCTTACTATCTATCAGAACACCTAGAAATTTGAACTGTTCGGTTTCAGTAATCATAAGCCCATTCTGTGAAATTCAAACTTCAGGTTTTGTTGAATTGTGTGTGAAAAACTGTAAAAACTGAGTCTTACTGTGACTTAGCGATAGTTTATTTTCTACAAGTTATGAACTTAGGTCATGAACTGCACTATTTGAAATCGAGCCAATGTTGCACACAACATCCTTTACTACCAAGCTAGTACCATCAACAAACAGAAATATTTTAGTGTTACCCATAATACTAGAGGGCATATCATTTATATAAATAAGGAACAGGAGTGGTCCCAACACTGATCCCTGGGGCACCCACTCCCCCCCCCCCCCCCCCCCCCCCCCACTCCACCACTTGACTGTGCCCCACTCAAACCCCACATCGCAGCCATTCTCAACATTGTGAATAATGACATTTTGCTGCCTGTTGCTAAAGTAAGAGGTGAACCAATTGTGAGCTGCTCCCCGTATTCCATAATGGTCCAACTTCTGGGGCAATATTTTGTGATCAACACAATCAAACGCCTTAGTTGAATCAAAAAACATGCCTAGCGTTCGAAAACCTTTTGGAAATTTGTGGTAAGGTCTTATAGGACCAAACCGCTTAGGTAATCGGTCCCTAAGCTTACACACTATTTAATCTAACTTAAACTAACTTACGGTAAGGACGACACACACACACACCCATGTCCGAGGAGAACTCGAACCTCCGACGGGGGGAGGCGCGCGGACCGTGACCAGAACCTTTTGTTTAACCCATCCAGTACCTCATATAGAAAAGAGAATATAGCATTTTTAGTTGTTAGCCGGCTTCTAAAGACGAACTGTACATTTGATAGCAAATCGAGTTCTACAAAATGATCAATTACCCTTATATACACAGCCGTTTCAATAACTTTAGCAAACACTAATGGCATAGAAATAGGTCTAAAACTGTCTACATTATCCCTTTCTCCCGTTTTATAAAGCGGCTTTACTTCTGAGTACTTTAATCGTTCAGGAAACTGACCATTCCTAAAGGAAAAATTGCTGATACGACTAAATACAGAGCTAACATGTGCCTCACAAAACTTTAATATTCTGCTAGGCACTCCATCGTATCCATGAGAGTCCTTAGTCTTCACCGATTTAATTATTGACTCAATCTCCCCCTTGTCTGTATCACAGAGGAGTATTTGAGACATCAATCTCAGAAAGGCATTTGCCAAGAGACTTATATGATTCTCTGTAGAAACTAAATTTTTATTTCATTCACCAGAAATGCTCCGAAAATGATTTTTAAATACTGTACATGTATCTGACTTATCAGTAACAGCAATATTTTTACAACGAACTGACTTTATATTGTTAACCTTGTGCTGCTGACGAGACACTTCCTTCAAAACTGACCATACGGTTCTAATTTTATCCTGTGAATTACCTGTTGTATTTGCATATTACATACTGTTTGCCTTCCTAATAACATTTTTGACGCCTTACAGTACTCTTTGTAATGAGCTACTGTAGCTTGATTATGACTACTAACAATTTGATATAATTCCCGTTTTGTTCTACATGATATCCTTGTCCCACTAGACAGCCACCCGGGCTGCCTATTACTGCTAGTACCCCGTTTTGAACGTTCTAATGGAAAGCAACTCTTAAAGAGCATGAGAAATGTGTTAAGGAAAGCATTATATTTGTCACCTATGATATCGGAACTATAAACATCCTCCCACTCTTGTTCCTTGACAAGGTTTAAAAAACTCTCTATTGCTGTTGGATTAACTTTCCTACACAGTTTGTAATTATATGTGACATTTGTTTGAGTACAAAAGCCTTTTAGTTTTAAAATTTGTGCATCACAGTCTGAAGGCCTTTGACCCTTTTACTACAAGAATGCCCATCTAGTAATGAAGAATGAATAAAAATGTTGCCTATGACTGTGCTACTGTTCCCCTGCACCCTAGTTGAAAAAAACACAGTCTGCATCAATCATATGAATTTAGGAAATCTACAACATCCTTTTTCTTACACCATCATACACAAAATTTATATTGAAGTCACCACATATAACTAATTTATGGTACTTTCTACAAAGTGAATGAAGAACCCTCTGTAGCTTGAGCAGAAATGCCCTGAAGTGAGAGTTAGGTACCTATAAGCAACAATAATTAGAAGTTCAGTGTCACTAAGCTCGACTGCCCCTGCACAACATTCAAATATCTGTTTAGAGCAGTGCTGTGATACGTCTATGGACTCAAATGGAATACTGTTTTTTATGTACATAGCCACTCTCCCACTGCGCAAGGAACTCCTTGAAAAACAACCAGCTAATCTGTATCCCGGTAAAGGAAGCCTCTGAATTGTCAAATTATTTAAGTGGTGCTCCGACATACCAGTAATTTGAGAGTCAACATCTGTGATCAGTTCACTAACTTTATCATCTCTAATACTTCTTATATTCTGATGAAATATGCTAATTCCTTCTCTACTTGGAAACATGACGTCCTCTAAAGGTGAGCCGTTAGCTAGAGTGACTTCCTTTAAGGTATACCTATCAGTTGACTTCAGTCTAAAAAAGGTTCAGCTCTAACACCAACTACTACAGGAATTTTTCTATGAGTTATCCTAACAGCACCCACTACAGTGTCACCTATAAGCTTTGCCAGCCTCACCTTCCCATATCTATTGAGTTGCAGGCCATGCCTAGTGAAACCTGATCTACTGATAGACCCAACTGGCACTACTGAAATGTGACCCAAGCACTCTGCCATCAGCGCCCTCCCCAGCCCCATGTTAACGTGCCTAACAGCCGCATTAAGATGAGGCCGATCATGACGCTGTAACAGCTGCACAAAATGCGCATTCGTTCCACCAGTTTGAGTAGCTAACTTTAACAGGTCACCACCTACATTACATTCTCCGCCCCTATCAGGACTGCTCCACCCACTATCACTACCTGATACTCCTTCGTAAAATTCCTACATAACTCCCCTATGCTACCTGAGCCAACCCTGCACTAGGCCTCACAATGATGGTGACCTGGTACATGCTCCAACACTTCCTGCGACTGCTGGCCCACACCTCTACTGTGCGAACTACGTAACAGCAGAACCTTCTTCTTTCTGTTAGACTTTGCAACTGACCTAGCCTCCTAACTGCTGAGGACTGCTGCATGTTCCCTACATCTACAGCTCAGCCACAAGAGGCTCCTCTCTACAGTTGGTCAAATCTATTGCATGTAAGCAAACTGAATACCTCCTCCTCCTCCTAGCTGCCTTCTTGCCAACTGCCAGTCCCCATTCCCCATTCCCCACCACCCTTAACCCTCCTCAACCTATCTAGCTCCTCTATCAACTTATTTCTACTACAGATTCTGGGATTACAGAAGCGTCCGATTCCATACGTCTGCTTTGACCCATGACGTCATCAGTATGGCGGAATAGGCTATTCTGAACGTCTTCAAAATGGCGCCTATGATGTCACTACTTACACACGGCTACAAACACGTAAATAGATATAAATAAGACAATAACATCTCCATCCAAAAATACAATCAAACTAACGCGGCATCCGCAGCAAATAGGGGGTTTTTAGGATGAGAGCAAGGTAAATATAATAGAAAAAAACACACCACAATCCGAAAATTCAAAATGGTGAACAAAAAGGAAAAAAAAAAACAAAATTACAATAAAATTTGCAAGGATCGGACACTTCTCTTGACCTATATAGGTCAACTACAGGTGACGATACCAAAACACCAATACCTTCAACTAAAACTACAGGAATTGGAATCGGACATTTCACTTGACCTATATAGCTCATAGCTTAACCACAGATGATATCAAAATACCTACACCTACAACTACGAAAAATAAAACCAAAACCACAACCTCAAAAATCCACAAATCACACATCCCTTCATAAATTAAAACACATTCAATATACCATAAATATGCAAAACATCACAACTCGAGATGAATGAAAAAAAAAAGACAAACAATCACTTACCAGTAACAAATTCCGCCGCAGCAAACTAGGTCGGCCAGCCCATTCCCCTCCCCCCTCCCCACACACACGCAAAATAAGCGTCTTACCACACTATAAACAACAAACCAATAACACCTGTCGAAAACGCCAAACACACACACACAAAAATTGATAAATCATTGGAGAGGCTTCCAAACCTTACATTTGGAATTACAAACAATGCCAGCGACTTCATACATCCAACACCAAGGCTCAAATAAACCCAATACAACACATTATACTCAGCACATACACACACAGCACCAGAGGGCACCATCAAACTCAACAAGATGACCTCTACAAACACAACCAACTCATAAACTCCGTGCCACACACCAAATGAGGTCACGGGTCAAAGCAGACGGGTGGAATCGGACGCTTCCATTGACCCACGGGAGTCACTGGCACTGAGCCGGAACCAGCTTTCATCAGAAAACATAACAGATATCCACCCTGTAATCAAATGAACTCTCGCTTGACGTCACTGATGCCGCAAATGGCAGTGGTTTGGTATCAGTGGAATGCACGCTACAGGGCTTCTGGCTCGGTGCTGTCCTTGAAATACCCGATTTGTTGCACTTCGTTGAGTGTCTGTGGTACCAAGTGCTGCTCATATTGCTGCTGCAGATGCATTAAGATCCCCAGAGCCATACGCCAAACATAGTGGTCTTCCCTTTAGTAGTGCCGCATCGCCATCTAGAGCCCTGTCTTTTGCTATTGTAGATTCTGCTGACCACCACTCCCAGCTATCATGTGCGGTGGCTAAATTCCTGCCAAGTCTTTCTGCAGTATCGCAGAGGGAATATCCATCTTCTGTAGCCCTATTACACGCCCTCGTTTCAGACTCACTGAGGTGCTGATAATGACGATTTTAACGCCTTAAAGGCATTCTTGACTAAAACCATCTCACCAGGTCCAATTTCAAAGGCAATTAACGCTCACGACCTTTACAGCGTGTATTTAAAGCATGCCTGATTTGCGTCCTCATAGGGACTACTAACGCCACTCTTATGCGACTGACGAGAAACTGGAATACTCATCTTTCATAAGTAGAAATAAGCCTACCAACTTTCGTTTATGTCGCACAACTCCTTGGTTTTGCTACTTTTTCCATCACTGTATTTTTCACGATCTGCTGACAGAATATTTACACATATTCAACATAATTTTTCATAGACACCAGTGCATCAATTCTGATTCAATAAACGTAACTGATGACCTGAAATGTGCCGCAGGCAACACTTAGGCCTCAATATAGACACTACCAGATTTCAGCAAAACATTTAATACCGTTGGCTTTGACATGCCGCTAGGAAAAATCCGTTAGATACAATTTTCAGATAGTGCACTGAAGTGTTCGATAACTACTCGGAAAACAGACAGCAACATCGTGGGAATGAAAGGTCATCCTGAAAAGTGCCGCAAGGCTCATCTCTGATTATTGTTCTCCTAGTACGTTCTCTTTGTCAATGATATCTCGTCGGTTCCGTCTTCCTGTTAATACCATTTCAATGCAGACGACCTCCTGCTTTATATAAATGCAGACCTGAAGGTATAAATAATGCCGCCGCTCAGACAAATTACGACCAGTCTTCAGTGGTTAGGTTCGAACAGTACCAAAGATTCAAAATAAATGCAAATGCCACGTATACTTGAGATGCAGGGGGAGAAAGGAAAGGGAAGGAACTAATGATATTAGCTGCATCGGTTTCGAGTCACGGTCCGGCACACATTTTAACTCGTCGCCGCCGATATCGTATAAAGTTTCGATGCAGCTGATATCATAGGTCATTCCCTTTCCTTTCCTGTCTTTCCACCCCCAAACCCCCGCGCCACCACTTCCAGTTCACGTAGCATGTACCACAGCACAGCTGCAGATTTCGCGTAGCGTCTGTTCTTTGAGAAATGTCCGAAAAAACAGACACCCCGCATTCATATAAATGCAAATAAGTCGCATGCAGTTTTTGTGTCGCATCAAAAATTAATTAGTTCTGACTTCCGCAAAACATGTCTCTACAGTGCACTAATATAGTTTCATAAAACGGTGAAGAACTTTGGTGTAATTTTCTGTGACCTGCTCATCTGTAGACGTTAAGCAAATGACTCAGCTGTTCTGATTTTTACCATTTCTCAGTTAGCAAGGAAAATAATTCTTATCTGCAGTTCTTCTGACCGTTGTTAGCGAAGACATCAGACTTCTTATCGTACTACGCCAGCCGCTGTGGCCGTGCTACGGTCGCTGGTTCGAATCCTGCCTCGGGAATGGATGTGTGTGATGTCCTTAGGTTAGTTTCGTTTAAGTAGTTCTAAGTTCTAGGGGACTGATGACCTCAGATGTTAAGTCCCATAGTGCTCAGAGCCATTTGAACCATTTTTTTTCGTACTACAGGTATTTCTCCTGCCGTAATAAATAATGTTGAAAGGAAAGAGGGAAAGCTACAAACAAGTAACAGGCAAGCCATTAAAGGAATCAGTGTATATTGACCACCAAGAACTGATTAAATGCGAGATAGCCTTGGTATAGCCGGCCGGGAGGCCGAGCGGTTCCAGGCGCTACACTTTGGAACCGCGCGACCACAACGGTAGCAGGTTCGAATCCTTCCTCGGGCATGGATGTGTGTGATGTCCTTAGGTTAGTTAGGTCTAAGTAGTTCTACGTTCTAGGGGACTGTTGACCTCAGAAGTTAAGTCCCATAGTGCTCAGAGCCATCTGAACCATTTTTTTGGTCTTGGTATACTGTGGAATAATATCAACTTGCAATTCTGGAGTATTCATCGATTCGACGTTCTCCTGTAGGGAAAGTTAGTAACATAAGAAACACCACAAAACAAAGAGAATTAAGTCGTCCTGTGCCTAGGAACTTGTATTCAGTGAAATGAGATGAACTATTGGGAGTAACTAACAAAAGAGAGTTTGCTCGGCCATGATACGTACGGGATACGGTCACGAAGGGGGAGGGGGGGGGGGGGAGAAACTGCGATGTAGCATCGTACCGCAACTCGCAGCGCAAGCTGCGTATTCGCGAAGTGCGCCCGAGCATAATATTACGGGACGACCTAGCTACCACTGACCTGAATTTGTCCGAAACTGTTTCAAGGAGATGGAAGCCAGCTCACGTCAAATAACAATGGCGGCAACTTCCGCGCTATTGTCGTAAGATCAACAAGGCAGTGATACCGTCTCAAGTCTGCGTGGGAATGGGTCTCTCAGATGGGCCCTCTGTGGTTTTATGGACCCGGAGACAGCACTTCGATTGAATGTAGTTCCCAGAGCCAACTTCAACGGAGGGGGTGGTGGCTGGGAGGAGGGGGGGGGGGGGGGGACAGTGAACATTGTTCCTGCAGCGTTTGGCCGGCGGGCGGACAGACCTCTTGGCGTTACGCTTGGGTGACCGTGTGAGCTCAGGAAAATGACCCCGCTAGAGAAGCTCCAAAATCAGCTACGGCGTGTCTGTTGCCTAAATTTGAATGCAACCGTTCCGAATCTTACCGATTTACACCTTCTTGTGACGTCTTATTTTAAATGATCGGCGGATATTCAAAATGATCAGGCCGCCACCATAAGATGGTCCTTCACCGGGGAAACACATAGGTGGATCCAGATGGCTCAACAAATTCAATATAAATGTGTAAATTTGACGATTAAGTGTATCGACTTGTAAATTAACTATGCTATATGCTGTATTATTCTGGGATAGGAAACATGGTTATTATGGAGTTAAACAGCCTCTCTTTGTACTGGACTGGACAGCACAGTTGTTGAGGCTTTCCCATGTGTTCGTATCAGGCTTACAACTCGTTCTGCACACCCTCCCGCTACTGCTATGCAGTCCAACACAGCATGAGTAGTAAAACCACTATCCCAGTGGTAGTCAATCGTTTTTGCTTAAGATCGAATATTGTAGAATATTGACATTCTAGGGCAACACCTCCAGCCGCTTAGGAAAAGGGGGGGGGGGGGGGGTGAAGTGGCCACTCAATCAGAAATTCAACATGGTTATTGATAGAAGTTTACTGCTTACATATTGTGTGGTAACACACCCAATATTTTGAATGGAGAAAAAAAATAAAATATCGGGCATACCCTTTTCATGAAGGCTTACATAGCGATCAGTTTTCTGTACCTAAGAGTGCCATCGTAACAGGATCCCATGTTTGTTTCTCTGATGCTCGGGCACGTTCTCTAGGAATCTTGACGCCTTAGTATCTGTCAGAATACCAAGCGGATTCAACAGACAGTTTTCAATCAGGCTTTTGTGTTAGATCAAATATAACAGAACAGAGATGGTACTAAATAATGCCGCGCGAAGTGGGCACGCGGTTTGAGGCGCCATGTCACGGTTGCGCGGCCCCTCCCTCCGGAGCTTCGAGTCCTCCCTCGGGCCGGCCGAAGTGGCCGAGCGGTTCTAACCGCTACAGTCTGGAACCGCGCTACCGCTACGGTCACAGGTTCGAATCCTGCCTCGGGCATGGATGTGTGTGATGTCCTTAGGTTAATTAGGTTTAAGTAGTTCTAAGTTCTAGGGGACTGATGACCTCAGAAGTTAAGTCCCATAGTGCTCAGAGCAATCCTCCTTCGGGCATGGGTGCGTATGTTGCTCTTAACTAAGTTAGTTTGAGTAGTGTGTAAGTCTAGGGACCGATGACCTCAGTAGTTTGGTCCCTTAGAAATCCACACACGCATTTATAAATAATATGAATTACTTCTAAGTTGTCAGTGGTTGATGATAGCTTTGTATAGTACAGTGTTTAGAAGTCAGTTTTATCTGTTGTATTACGCGTGTTATTGGGTGTAGCTACCGTTTGGGTAAACGCCTTGGTCACTTTTCCCGAGTAGTGTGGTCACTTTTCCTGATCGGATGCGACGTCGGCGTTGTTAATCCACAGAAGAAACTATTAAACTGAAACAAATAGAACGAACTATATCTGGAGGCCAAAAGACGTTCAAACATTGATATTGAAAAAATCGTTGCTCTCTACAGAACTGAGGTAACAAGAGTAATACAGGTGACTTTGCTTACATCAGACGATTCAAAAACAAAAAAGTTTTTATTAAAAAATAACCGAACAAGCTTAGTCTGTGAATCACACTGACAACGATGGTGAAGTATTTTAGAACTAGTCTGACCGCACAGCAGCGCTGTTCAGGACAAAAAATATGCAATGACCACTTTTAGCATCTTGGCCACTTCACCACACTTTCCCCTACTGATCTTTCTACTAACTGGTAACCTACATCACCTTGTATTAATTAATAAAAGTAATTGCAATGTGAGACACAATCACAAAAGTTTACTGAATTTTTTCTGTGTCATTTTTCTTTTACCTGTTGCATTATATTATAACAGTCTTAGTTTGATTTCATATTACTTTCTACAAACATGTAGCACATTTGATGATGATCCTCTCTGTAATGCCCATTCACGAACCCATGTTATTTCTGTTTGACATTTACACCATAGCAGCTGACCGGTGCTAGTTGCACACGCTCGTGATTTGCCAACACTGGAACAGAAAGAGTAAAATATTCCCACTCTCACTTCTGTTAACGCTGCATTGGAGGCGCTACGTAGCACCCTGCTCCTGACGAAAGCCGCAAACTTTACATAGCTCACGGCCAAATTCACCAACGTAAATTAAAATTAAACACATCTTAAAAAATTACTGTCTCTGTAATTATTTTTGTTAATTACTGAGCAGCTCTTAACGTTAGTTGACGTTTTAGGTTTCTGCTGTTTGTTGTTAGAAGCATACAATTATAAAATACGGCTGAGAACCGCGGGTCACAAGAGAACATGATTCGGGCAGCGTGCTGCCCGCGTGCCTCAGTTTAACGACGACTGGTCTAGAAGATTAAAACCAGCATTGAAAGCTTGTGTGCTTTCCATCTGCAACATCTCTGTCTATTTGACCATGTCAGTCCCTCTCGCGCGAAGTTAACACGACTGCGACCAGACAAGTTAGAAACCATAGGCTGTGTCTACTTCACTGGCTCCTTAGAGCACATACACCCAAATATCTCGCGTCACAGATCGGGTATATATCATTTAATCATAATAGAAACACGAGGTCTCACTTATGTAGTACCCTAGCTTCACCCATCGACAACACAAAAATATTCGCAAACGTCTTCCCCAAACGCCTTCCATGTTGCTGCTATCAGCCTCTGGAACAAGCTATCCACCCTACGCACAATTAAGTGCCTTTTCCATAAAAAAACCTTAAACATCTGAGCAGTTTTGTCTCTGCCAGGCAAAAGGCAAATGCCTCCACCTTCTTCCAGTTACGATTCCTTATCTTTTCGTCGCTTCCCTCTCTGTTTTTCTTCCCGATTACTCGTGTTCCTCTCCTCTCCTAACCCTTCCCTCATTTCAAGTTCTGCCTGTTTGTTATGTAGAGTTTTTACTCTACCGTTCATAAAACAATATGAACTCGGCTTTTTCCTACCATAACTTCTACTGCGTTCCACTATTTATATTATAATTACTTGTAAGTGAGTGGTTTCCAACATTCCTTAGACCACTACACCCGAGTGCAATCAGAGATCATCATCATAATTCACCCCCCCCCATCCCACTCTCGCCCTTTAGCCGCTTCCATCACCACCAACCTCTCTCCCCCCCCCCCCCCCCTCCCTCCTCTACGCCATCATCAGCTTTAAGCTAATCGTCAACTTTGATTTGATCTCATAACAAGCATCAAAGTGGATACAGGAATTAGTGAACACAGGGTTGTCGTAGCGATATATAATTTTTTTACCCCAAATTCTCTAAAAATAAACGAAAAATATACCTATTCAAAAAAGCAGATAAAAATTCACTTGACACCTTCAAGAGAGACAATCTCCACTCCTTCCAAATTACAATGTACGTGCAGACCAGACGTGGCCTGAATTCAAAGGATTAGTATCGGTAGTAATTGAGAGATCTATAAAGAATAAACAACAAACGACGGAGCTGATCCTCCTTGGTACACAAAACTGGCCAGAACAGTGTAGCAGGCAAAAAACGAAAAAAGCGTGCAAAATTTAAACGCACGCAAAATCTCCAAGATTGGCCCGGAATTCAATGCGGGATGCTTATAATAGTTTCCACAGCGGATCTTTGTCTTGAAACCTGGCAGAAAATCCGAAGAGATTCTGGTCGTATGTGAAGTATACTAGCGGGAAGACACATTCAATACCTTCCCTGCGCGACAACAATGGAAATACTATCGACGACTGTGCTGCCATAGCAGAGTTACTAAACACAGCCTTCCGAAATTCCTTCACCAAAGAAGACTAAGTAAATATTCCAGAATTCGAATCAAGAACATCTGCAAAAATGAGTAACGTAAAAATAGGTATCCTCCGAGTAGCGAAGCAAATTAAATCACTTAACAAAAGCAAATCTTCCGGTCCAGATTGTATACCAATAGGTTACTTTCAGAGTATGCTGATACGATAGCTCCATACTTCATAACCGTATACAACCGTTCGCTTACCCAAAGACTGGAAAGTTGCACAGGTTCCACTAATATTCCGGAAAGGTAGTAGGAGTAATCCACTACGTTACAGACCCATATCATTAACGTCGACATGCAGCAGGCTTTTGGAACATATATTATGAATTACCTCGAACAGAAAGTCTATTGACACACAGTCAACACGGATTTAGAAAACATCGTTCTTGTGAAATACAACTAGCACTTTACTCACACGCAGTGTGATTCCAGGATTTCAAGTGGATTCCATATTTCTAGACTTCCAGAAGGCTTTTTACAATGTACCGCACAAGCGGCTTGCAATGAAACTGCGTGATTACGGAATATCGTCTCAGATATGTGACTGGATTCGTGATTTCCTGTCAAAGAGGTCATAATAAAAATTGACGGAAAGTCATCAAGTAAAACAGAAGTAATTTCTGGCGTTCCCCAAGGTAGTGTTATAGGCCCTTTGCTGTTCCATATTTACATAAACGATTTAGGAGACAATCTGAGTAGCCGTCTTAGGTTGTTTGCGGATGATGCTGTCGTTTATCGACTAGTGAAGACATAAGGAGATCAAAACAAATTGCAAAACGATTTAGACAAGATTTTTGTATGGTGCAAAAACTGGCAATTGACCATAAATAACGAAAAGTGTGGGATCATCCACATAAGTACTAAAAGAAATCCGTTACACTTCGATTACACTATAAATCTGTAGAATCTAAAGACCGTAAATTCAACTAAATACCTAGGAATTACAATTACGAACAGCTTAAATTGGAAGGAACACATAGAAAACGTTGTGTGGAAGGCTAATCCAAGACTACGTTTTATTTGCAGGGCACTTAGTAAATGCAACAGAGCTACTGAAGAGACTGCCTACACTACGCTTGTCTTTCCTCTTTTAGAATACTGCTGCGCGGTGTGGGGTCCTTATCAGATAGGACTGACAGAGTTAATCGAGAAAGTTCAAAGAAGGGCAGCACGTTTTGCATTATCGCGAAATAGTGGAGAGAGTACAGGATTTAAAACACAGGCGTTTTTTGTCGCGGCGGAATCTTCTCATGAAATTTGAATCGCCAAATTTCTCCTGCGAATGCGAAAATATTTTGTTGACTCCGAACTACGTAGGGAGAAACGATCATCATAATAAAATAAGGAAAATCAGAGCTTCCACGGAAAGATATAGGTATTCGTTTTCTCCGCGCAGTGTACGGGTTTGGAGTAGCAGAGAAGTATTGTGAACCCTCTGCCACGCACATTAACGTTATTCTCAGAGTATCCATGTAGATGTAAGTGATTAACGCCTAACTAAACGTTGGAATGAAAAAGAATTTTCTCTGAAGACCTTCATTTTCATAATGATGAAAGATAAATGATATTTAGTTTGTGTGTGTGTGTTTGCTATAAAGAATGATGAAGCAATTCCCAGTCAACAGCAAGTGGTATCTACAACTAATTCACGAAAGCTACCTATCCACTGTAGGGGTAGACACTTGCTACAAAACGTGCTTTCTCTGCACTACTCCTGGCCTTCATTATCTGTTTCTAAGTAAGTAATGAAGCAATTTCTGGTCTATTGCAGGAACTATCTACAGCTTGCAGAAGACTTTTCATGAGATATTTAGCGTTTCTCATGTATGTCTTCCTTTATTTTCATAGATATACAGTTCAAAGTACAATGTATGTGTGTAATCGGTGGTCTATGTGAGGTGCTTCGGACCTCCACCACATGGTGTTATGCGTTAACGCTAGCAATTGAGGAAAAAGTAATTATTGATAACTTATCATTGTTAAAGTCGTAGAAAATTGTGGTAATAGTAATGATGTTTTAGAAGTAATTTAGTTTCATGACTGAAACACAATCAACCATTTTGGTTTTTTCCTCCGATTAGGAACCGCTGTTATAAGTGTTGCATCTCACATTCAATGTAGACTTTTTATGATATCTGTATCAATACATGAACATAATGTAAAATATGTAGAATGTATTGTGAAATATAAAAGAGTGTCTAACTGCCCTAATCCTGCCACAATGAATAAAACACCATCGTAACAATCACCTTCCTTCCAAGTATTAAACCTGTTAATCTGTTACGGTCTTGAGAAGTTCTCCCGGCAGCTTTTCATTGGTCGATCAAGCTATCTATGAATTACTTCCTGGTCTTCGCACTGAAGATCACAACAGCACCATCCAAGACCTGTACAGTAAGAGTTGGTGTTTGAGTGTTGTAGGTAGCTCTGAACTGCGGTATCCTACGACATCTGCTACACTACAACACAACCAGGGCTGACGGGTTGCTGAACCGGCAGGCGTTAACCTTAGGCAACATACACTGGTGTTCAAAACTAAAGCAATAAACTGAAATTTTGCAAGGTTAAGTTTATTTTGCCACAAAAACGAATAAACAGGTGGTAGTAAAGTACAAACGATGTAAAGAATACAGAACGTAAACAACTGCAACACGCATAACGGTAGACAAAAATTTTCTTCGTTTTTTCTTACTTAAGGATTTGCACACAGATTCCGACAGCTAGTTAATTTGCTCCGTATAGAATGTGACAGCCTCTGGCACCACTACAGGCCTAACAAGGTCGGGGCACGCTGAAAATGTCTCATCTGAAGTCTCATATTCAGGCAATAACGCCCATTTCTACATCTACATCTACATCCATACTCCGCAAGCCACCTGACGGTGTGTGGCGGAGGGTACCTTGAGTACCTCTATCGGTTCTCCCTTCTATTCCAGTCTCGTATTGTTCGTGGAAAGAAGGATTGTCGGTATGCCTGTGTGTGGGCTCTAATCTCTCTGATTTTATCCTCATGGTCTCTTCGCGAGATATACGTAGGAGGGAGCAATATACTGCTTGACTCTTCGGTGAAGGTATGTTCTCGAAACTTTGACAAAAGCCCGTACCGAGCTACTGAGCGTCTCTCCTGAAGAGTCTTTCACTGGAGTTTATCTATCATCTCCGTAACGCTTTCGCGATTACTAAATGATCCTGTAACGAAGCGCGCTGCTCTCCGTTGGATCTTCTCTATATCTTCTATCAACCCTATCTGGTACGGATCCCACACTGCTGAGCAGTATTCAAGCAGTGGGCGAACAAGCGTACTGTAACCTACTTACTTTGTTTTCGGATTGCATTTCCTTAGGATTCTTCCAATGAATCTCAGTCTGGCATCTGCTTTACCGACGATCAACATTATACGATCATTCCGTTTTAAATCACTCCTAATGCGTACTCCCAGATAATTTATGGTATTAACTGCTTCCAGTTGCTGACCTGCTATTTTGTAGCTAAATGATAAAGGATCTATCTTTCTGTGTATTCGCACCACATTACACTTGTCTACATTGAGATTCAATTGCCATTCCCTGCACCATGCGTCAATTCGCTGCAGATCCTCCTGCATTTCAGTACAATTTTCCATTGTTACAACCTCTCGATACACCACAGCATCATCTGCAAAAAGCCTCAGTGAACTTCCGATGTCATCCACAAGGTCATTTATGTATATTGTGAATAGCAACGGTCCTATGACACTCCCCTGCGGCTCACCTGAAATCACTCTTACTTCGGAAGACTTCTCTCCATTGAGAATGACATGCTGCGTCCTGTTATCTAGGAACTCCTCAATCCAATCACACAATTCGTCTGATAGTCCATATGCTCTTACTTTGTTCATTAAACGACTGTGGGGAACTGTATCGAACTTCCTGCAGAGCTGCTTGCAGTCTTGGATGTGATTCAAGCCGTCTCCCTAGTGCATCACAGACGTGCTCTGTGGAAATCAAATCGGGAGAGCGAGCAGGCCACGGAATACGTGCAATATCTTCCGTTTCCAAGAAAACGTTAAACACCCGTGCTCTGTGAAGCTCAGCATTATCGTCCACCAATACGGTGTTTGGGCCCACAGCAATAACCGCAGATGAAGTCCCAAGATCTCGACTGATACCTGACACTAGCTAAACCTTGCCGATTCCCCCCTTCAGTTTCTTGAAGAGGGGTTCGAGTGGCAAACATAATGCCTGCCCACATCTTTAGGGATCCTTCTCGATATCGGTCTCTCTCTACAATCTTTGTGTCCCGTAATCGTGCCCTCCAGATGCGAATCTGGACTCATCATTGACAACAACATTGGCCCACTCTTCGACCGTCCAGGTGTCATGTTGATGACTCCACTCTATACGTTCTCTTCTGTGAAGACGCATCAGAGGTAGACATACAGCAGGTCCGTGACAATAGAGGCCACTCTGCCAAAGGCTTCTGCACACCGTTTGTCCCGATACAGCACGTGCAGTGGATGCTGCGAGCTCACATGCCAGTGGCCGTGCAGTACAAAGGCGGTATTGTCGTGCCCTTACAGCGAAACAATGGTCCTCTCTTCTGAAGTCACACGTAGTCGGCCATGTCCCGGTCTTCGGGATGCAGTTTCGATTTCTGTTAACTGTCGCCACATCCGAGAAACAAAAGAATGATTCACATTAAGTCATCGGGTCAAATCAACTTTCGACTGTCCTGCTTCCTTTCTTTCTACACCGCAGAGAGTCTGGTAGGTATCTTCTCTGTGCCATACTGCACCGTCTGTGACTGTGCACCCTGTGGTTGAGGGTGTGGGGCTGTCTGGCAAACACTATCTCGTTTCATAGGTGCCCTGACGTCATCGTTGGCGTGGTTGTCCATAGACCAGAATGGCGACATCCGTGCAGAATGCGATTGAATGGACATCTGCTTGACAGTTGGTATAATTATATCATGAATTAGACACAGGACGGGGAAACAGCGGTTTGTTGCTTTCATTTTGGACACCAGTGTACGTAGAAGCATGTTTCCCGGTGCGCTTCCGGAAGGCCCTGCGGGAACCCGTGGCGTCAGCACCGCCAACGGCGGCCCTACAATGACAGGCCTATTTTTCTACGCTAGTCAAGTGTCCACTTGAGAATAGGATGGATGACCATCCACCCAACGAGTGATTAAGAGGCCACATAGCACGTAGCCGGATTAATCACCAGTCCAGGAAACCCGTTGCGCCATTACATCCACACTCCACATTTCGTGGAGTTCCAGAACCTATGCAACCTGTGAGGTAACGGGCGAGTTGTGGCATCCAGGAAATATTCTAAGTTCGGAGTTGGTGCGGCCGCACGGGACGCTCGGCCAGCCGGGGCCCGGCAGCAAACACGTAGTGGCCAGCGTTAGCCGGACGAGAGCTATAGCCGCAGCGCATGGTCCAGCTGCGTGGCTGGGAATTCCGCTGTGGCGCTGTATCGATGAAGGAGACACGCTGGGGGTGCCAAAGATACCGGACTTTGTGAAACCTTAATGGCAGGCATTTCACAATTCATATAGAAATTAATAGTAGCCAGATGAATCATGATACCTCAAAAGGAAACATATACATTACCATTGTTTGCACGACGTTTCTGATTGTGTAATCAGATTTTCAATATATTTATTAGTTTAAAGTTTAGTATCTGACGATAATTTATACAAGTGACACCCAGCAAAGAATTTACAAAATCTAACGGTTCATCTGATTTCGTCGATCTACGTGTCTTTAGAAAGCTACTAGTGTAACCCTAAATTGGTATGAATTACAGCCATTTAACTTAAATAGTACGTGAATTATTGGAGGTCAAAGTGGCCGATTACTATCGATCGCGTCAGGCCGTATTTGGTATGTGTTTCAATACGTTTGTGAGTGTACGTTGGAGTGGAGACATGGAGGGAGCGCTCTAGCCAATCACAGTGCTCGTTACTAAGAGAGACGTATGGAGGTTGGGGAGCAGCATCGTTTCCGGAGAGGACACGACGGAGTTCGGAACGGTGCGGCGCCAGGGACAGTCGCATAGGACACGGGGAGTCTTGGACAGTACGGAATGACAGACGCACAGTCGCGCGAAGGACTTGGACAGTTGAGCAATTTGCGCGTGGTCGCGGAAGATAGAAATATTTCGGAGTGCCGACTTGCGCTCTTGTGTGATTTCCGTGGCTCATGCAGTGAAGACGTAGCGTGCGTTTAGAAGTGAATATCTCACGATCTATGTTGTTGTTCATGACTAATTACGTGCAGTAGGAATCTATTGTTTCCCTGTTATTCAACTTATATTTTATTTAATTGCTGGACCATCGACGCCAATAAGTGTTTTGCAGAAATATACCGCAGTCTCAAAAGTACTTCTACTATCGTACTCATAATTTAAAGTCGTTAAGATAGTACCCGCAGATTTTATTTAATTGCAACCTTTCATCTGTAAATTTATGTGTTACATTCATAATTCGCAATTGCCGAGTGATAGAAACCCTCGACCATTCGATTCATCTGCGTATTCTTATCGTATACTGTAGACTCAGCAGTATTTGGCCCGTAATGCGGCAACTACGTATCCCAGCCCCTAGACAACAAAACCAGCCAAAACTTTTAATTTTGCAACGTTGAGTCAGATGGTGCGTAGTTGAGGGCCAACTCATTTCATTCATCATTCTTTGAAAGCCCACAATCCTCTCCCGCGAAAATTTTAACCAATTCCCACTACCCAAAGATGAAATCCACGCTGAGATATACACCCATTTCCAATCCTGACCACAACGCTCCACCTCCCATCATCCTCCCATTTTCTCTTTCCCCCTTCATACACCTTGGTGACTTTTAGTCTCTACCTGCGGCTCTACACGGCCCCATAGTCATACTCATCATCACACCTTCACGATGACAAGTCCTTCGCGTGTCATCTAGCATCACCAATTACGCTATGGCGCATTCACGTTCAAGAGTGACTGTATTTTAACTGTAATATAAAATCATCAAACGAGTTTTAAAAACCATCAGCATATTCCATCTATGTGTGTTTCACAAATCCTCGTTTACAGTCACTTGTTTTTATGCAAAAATTGTCACTATCGTTCGTCTACGTATTTTTTACAAACTCACTTGTTAGTGTCACCTTTTACATGTTTAATTACATTTAAATTCGGTTATTGTAACCTTTGGCTGAAAAGCGGTTTTTGTCCGTTCCCCTCCCTCCCCTGTTGCGGAGAATGAAAAAAAAAGAAGAGATGAAACGAAAAATCTGTAGCCGGCATTTCCAGCTGCAGAGCCAGACCCTGATTCAATTCCAGCACATTCAGCGAGCAAAAAGTCTTCTCCAGTGCGAAACCGTCGTTCTCGCCAGCGACCATTGCCTCGTTGGACTTTGACGCCAAAGGAACAATTAACTTTCAAGTTGGACTTTGTCACTCAGTGACAAAATTTATGTTTGAACTCAGTGATAAACTTCCTAGTTCAGCTAGTCGCTCAGTGATGAACCTTCTGAGTTGGACTTAGTTTTCCCATTGCTTAATGATCTTACCTGTTTTGCTAGGCTGAATAATTAAACTTTAATTTCTACTTTTAAACTCGCAAGGGGACCATGCTTTAGTCTTCGTCACCTATTTACTTCAAATTGGTGGTATATACAGAGCCCTGCCACAAATGAAAGTGACAAAAGTGAGAACTCTAGATGGCCAAGCGTTTAGAAAAGAAGGATTTTTGGCCAGGGTTGGAAGAAGAACGAGCCACATGTTATGTTAAGGTAGCTTCCAGGCACGGTTGACGCAGCGTAATGTCTACAAAATGGTAATGGGGTCGAATCCATGTATGGATTCTTTTATTATCAGTTTTTAAGTTACACTGCAAGCAAACCGAAATGCTCAATATCTTAAGTTTTTTAATACTTTCATAAAATATATGAAAAGGAAAATCAGAGGAAAATTTAGGACAGCAAATGAATTCTCAAGAAGAACTTGTATCACGCGGACTCTGCAAATACCTTTCCAAGAAGGGATTGTAATTAAGTTGTACAGGACATAATACTTCGTTAGTTTCATTTTGACCTACGAGCAGCATTAAGCGTGGTTTGCTGCAAATTGCACGATGGGAGAGAATCTTTGACGAACGTAAACCAAGTTTATTTTTCTATACAAGCTCCGAAACAACCACATAACTGTAAAAACACAGCGTTTAAAAGTGTGCAAAACGCCTGTAAAAGCACTGCATCTCCGGTTTCACGATGAGTGTAGCCCCCAGACGTGTATACCATCAACTGTCGATTAATAAAAGGATCTAATTTTATACACGAACGTGTCCTGTACGCCTTACAATCCTTTTCTCGAAATTTGTTTTCAGAGTCCTTGCGGATGCTGTAAGCACAATCCTTTCTTGAAAGTTTATTTGCTGTCCCATATTTTCCTTTACACTTCCTTCTCATGCATTTCATGAAAATATTAATAAATACAATATGCTGAGCATTATTTAGATTTATTTGCAGTGTACGTAACGTAATGATTGAAAAAAAAGAAGTTTCCGCATGGGGACACGATCCCACGACTCTCGGATTACTTTTCTGTACTCATTTTACTGCGCCAACCGCCAGTTGGGAACGACGCTGATATTTATGACTCTTGCCTCGCCCAACCCGTGCCAGAATGTTATTTTTTTTTCTAAACTCTTGGCCTTCTGGAGCTTCCACTTCTGTCACTTTCATGGAACAAATTTGGACGAAGTCGATGATGACGAATAAGAGGGTCTTCAGTGAATAAGCTTCAGTTGTTTATACCTACATCCGAAAGTGATTGCTGCACTGTGTTTCCACTGTATGAGCAGGGACTGAAATAAATTTGATTGTTTGTAAGTTTCTACGTGGGAATATCTGTTTATTAGCGCGTAGCACTTCGGTGACTGTTGTCACAACAGAGAACCATGCTTGTTCCACTTGTACTGTTAACTAAGGTATGTATTATGTAGTTGCTCGCCAGACCGTTTCTGCTTCCAATTTTTACGTTCTCATGCCTTATCACCTTATAATTTTCTTTTGTCTGTACCGTTTCTGCTTCCATGGCGCAAATTCGGTTATAATTTAACATTCAGCGAGCACTTCAAATGCTTTCGAAGCCTGTCATAGCGTTTTCAATTAAACCTCTACTGTTGCGGTGATTATATCTATTCGTCTTCTTCTTCTCAGTTGTTACTCTGTATGAGTTAGCCCCTCTTTAACCCCAATATACAGTACACTACAACTTTAATTCTGGCTTAAGATTGTACACAGTGGCCTTTTGCTATTACACACATTACACATGGCTTTCGTGTAGTTTGCAATGAAAGGAGAGTAAATGACTGGTCGATGGCGAGAGTCGGTCACTCTCCGGATGCTCAGATGGAATTGTGTTGATAATGGGAGACTGGTGTCCAGATTTGAGTTTAGGTGTGCCACGCACTAATCAGGTCTCTTGAATAAAGCTAACACTCTGAAAAGAGTAAAAATATTGTCGCAATCAATGACTTTCCCGTCTCAAAATGGCACACAGTCGGTACCGCGAAAGGGAAATAATGGCTAACCACTCTTGGTATACTCAAAGCTTCTCGCTAGCCCTAGTCTACTTTTGCTGAAATTCTGCGCAGAAACTGCTCCTCGTCTATTTTTTTTTTTTTTTTGTGCGCCGGGAAAAACAAGCTGTTGCTCGATACCCAGTCCCTAGATTGACCTATGTGGTCCTGCGCCTCACCCTTGTAAATTGAGAGGAGAAGCGATTACGTCGAGGAAAACGGTTATAAATTATGGAGGCAGCAATTCCGCTGGCCGGTGTACGTAATTTTGCACGCCCAGCAGTTCCGTCCGTGGGGCCTGCCCTCGCTGTGGTAATTCTCAGAACAGCGCCGGCTGACTTAACGTGGCACCCACTTGCCGCTCTGCACTGTTTCCGTCTGCAAAACTGGCGTCGGCGAGGGACGGGGACACAGTCGGGACTGGGAACAACAACCAGCGCGCTGTGTGTAATCTTCTACCGTCCATTAGGAGGAGCGGAGCGGAATTAGCCCCCACCGGTAACTGGAGAGTCGCGCCGCCAGAAGCCGGCCATGTCCCCACTCTGCTTGCGGCTTCAGCCAGGAATTAATTAGCGAACGCGAATCCGTCCGCCTTGGATTTCTTTGCCATTCAGCTGACACGAAACAAGGAACTGGAAACCTAACTAATTTTCAGCTTCTGTTAACATAGTATCGATTTAAAAACATACTATCCTGTTCTCTAATTTCATAGAAACAATGAAAAAGTTGAGTTATTTATGTCGTAAGAAGCAAAATCAATCATATCTAGAATTCGCAAAGAAATGCTGCTGCCTTTCGCGCACTGATTATCAAGTCTCCTGGTGGCTCATAGAATTTATTCCTGCCTCCATTTGGGTACGCGTAACACGACTTGGTCATGGGACGTGCACAATTTAGTTCGAGTATTTCTACAAAGATTAGTGGTATAAATATTAATGTCAGTCATGTTGACAAACACCTGAAACTGAACTAACTCCATATACCGATGGAATTTCTATCAGATTCTGTACAGAATCTCTGTATGAGTTAGCCCCTCTTTAACCCCAATATACAGTACACTACGCGAACAAAAACTGTTTCCTAATAAATGATAGTCGCCGAGCGGTCTAAGGCGCTGCAGTCATGGACTGTCCGGCTGGTCCCGGCGGAGGTTCGAGTCCTCCCCCGGGCATGGGTGAGTGTGTTTGTCCTTAGGATGATTTAGGTTAAGTAGTGCGTAAGCTTATGGACTGATGACCTTAGCAGTTAAGTCCCGTAAGATTTCACACACAAATGATAATTAATCGAAACCCTCAGCTGCCGACAGGTGTTGCCGATATACCTCGATGGGGACAGCTGAAAATATGTGCCCGACCGTGACTCGAACCCAGGATCACCTGCTTACATGGCAGACGCTCTAGCTATCTGAGCAACCGAGGACACAGATGAATAGCACGACAGCAGGGACTTATCCCTTGCACGCTCCCCGTGAGACCCAAGACCCGCACTCCCAACTGTCCAAAATCTACATACGTAAGGTACCTAACAGGTATTTGCCCATCCACTCATTACTCTTGCACACTAAGGTGACGATTCCCGTAAGAGTTCGGGCAACCTGTGCGCATTCTCTCTAAAGAACAGATACCATTGATGACCGTGCAGCTTCTCTAGAATAAATGATAATTAATTGAAACCCTCAGCCTCCCAATAGTTGCAAGAAAGCGCGGGTTACATTCGTGTAAAATAAGGGAGCAGAATTGATCCCCAAAGCTATGTCCAATATCTTTGGCATCAGTCTGTTGTAAAATGTTAGAACATATGCTGAACGATATGATAATCAGCATGGCTTCCGCAGATATCGAGCTATCGGCCACGTGAAATTTAACTCGTGTTTCTTGACTAACGATCTTTATTTGATTTAGTATGGTAAGTTGTGAGCTTAATTGTAGGAATGAGACATCAACATGAGTAGTCAAGTAAAACCCTAATATCAAGCCAGTGGCCGTCAAACGTTTTTGCTTAAGTGCCAATACTGACATTGTTGGGCGACGCATTGGGCCGTACAGAGAGGAGGAGGGGGGAGAATAAGAATAGAAGTGATAGAGAAAATACTAAATAGGAATTATATCTATTTTTCTTCAGGCTTACAGAGTGAACGATTCTCTGTACCTAAGTGGGTATTGTGGCCAGTGCCATCATAACAGGACCTCAAATTTGTTTTTCTGATTTCCGGGCACATTTTCCGGGCATCTTTGCGCCAAAGCAAGGCAACGCCATTGCCGCAGTGGATACACTGGTTCTCCTGAGATCACCGAAGTTAAGCGCTGTTGGGTGTGGCCGGTACATGGATGGGTGATCATCCACGCCGCAATGCGCTGTTGTCATTTTACGGGGTGCACTCAGCCTCGTGATGCCAACTGAGGAGCTACTTGATCGAATAGTACCGGCTCTGGTCAAAGAAAACCATCATAACGAACGGGAGAGCGGTGTGCTGACCACACGCCCCTCGTATCCGCATCCTGAAGTGAGGATGTTACGGCGGTCGGACGGTCTTGATAGGCCACTTGTGGCCTGAAGACGGAGTGCTTTTTTTTACGCAAATGTATCTGATGGAATACCAATCGGTTGCAGCAGACCGTTTACTTTTGTATTGGGCCAAATATAAAAGAACAAAGACGGTTTTAGATAATATAACTTACTTAATTAAATAATTTAAAATTGTCAAAAAGAGATACAAAATCGGATGAAACTTGCATGTAAAGGGTTGTATTATGCGAGGCTTGTGGAAGTAGCTAACTCTTATTGGGGTGAACACTTTGGCCAATTTAACCAAGGAGAAGTGTGGCGACTTCTCCCGATCGGATGTCATGTTGGCGTTAGTGAACCGCAGAGAGAACTATCGAAATAAATAACGAGGAACTACATCTGTAGGCCCAAAGATGCCGTATAAATATTGATATTCCAAGACATTATTACTTTCCGTACAACTGAGGTAACGAGAATACTAATAACTTACTTTATTGCAGACGACTCAGAAACAAAAAAGGTATACCAAAAACTATGGGACATTGTGCCTCTATCTATCACACTGAAAACAATGGTGATGTATAGGAGAACTAGTCTGACCATTCTCGGCAGGCAGCAGCAATGTTCAGAGAAATAAAAAAGCAATGGTCACTTTTCCCGTTCTGGCCACTTTACCTTACCGTTCTCTAACGATCTTGCTGTTGATTGCTAACCTACATAAATTAGTATGTTATATTAAGTTTCCCCCCATGAACCACGGACCTTGCCGTTGGTGGGGAGGCTTGCGTGCCTCAACGATACAGGTAACCGTACTGTAGGTGCAACCACAACGGAGGGGTATCTGTTGAGAGGCCAGACAAACGTGTAGTTCCTGAAGAGGGGCAGCAGCCTATCAGTAGTTGCAGGGGCAAGAGTCTGGATGATTGACTGATATGGCCTTGTAACGCTAACCAAAATGGCCTTGCTGTTCTGGTACTGCGAACGGCTGAAAGCAAGGGGAAACTACGGCCGTAATTTTTCCCGAGGGCATGAAGCTTTCTTGTATGATGATAGCGTACTGGAAAACTGGCGTTCTACGGATCGGAGCGTGGAATGTCAGATCCCTTAATCGGGCAGGTAGGTTAGAAAATTTAAAAAGGGAATGGATAGGTTAAAGTTAGATATAGTGGGAATTAGTGAAGTCTGGTTTCAGGAGGAACAAGACTTTTGGTCCGGTGAATACAGGGTTATAAATACAAAATCAAATAGGGGTAATGCAGGAGTAGGTTTAATAATGAATAAAAAATAGGAGTACGGGTAAGCTACTATAAACAGCATAGAGAACGCATTATTGTGGCCAAGATAGACACGAAGCCTACGCCTGCTACAGTAGTACAAGTGTATATGCCAACTAGCTCTGCAGATTACGAAGAAATTGATGAAATGTATGATGAGATAAAAGAAATTATTCAGGTAGTGACGGGACACGAAAATTTAATAGTCATGGGTGACTGGAATTCGAGAGTAGGAAATGGGAGAGAAGGAAACATAGTAGGTGAATATGGATTGGGGCTAAGAAATGAAAGAGGAAGCCGCCTGGTAGAATTTTGCGCAGAGCATAACTTAATCATAGCTAACACTTGGTTCAAGAATCATGAAAGAAGGTTGTATACATGGAAGAACCCTGGAGATAGTAGAAGATATCAGATAGATTACATAATGGTAAGACAGAGATTTAGGAACCAGGTTTTAAATTGTAAGACATTTCCAGGGGCAGATGTGGACTCTGACCACAATCTATTGGTTATTAACTGTAGATTGAAACTGAAGAAACTGCAAAAAGGTGGGAATTTAAGGAGATGGGACCTGGATAAACTGAAAGAACCAGATGTTGTACAGGTTTTCAGGGAGAGCATAGGGGAACAATTGACAGGAATGGGGGAAAGAAATACAGTAGAAGAAGAATGGGTAGCTTTGAGGGATGAAATAGTGAAGGCCACAGAGGATCAAGTAGGTAAAAAGACGAGGGCTAGTGGAAACCCTTGGGTAACAGAAGAAATATTGAGTTTAATTGATGAAAGGAGGAAATATAAAAATGCAGTAAATGAAGCAGACAAAAAGGAATACAAACGTCTCAAAAATGAGATCGACAGGAAGTGCAAAACGACTAAGCAGGGATGGCTAGAGGACAAATGTAAGGCTGTAGAGGCTTATCTGACTAGAGGTAAGATAGATACTGCCTACAGGAAAATTAAAGAGACCTTTGGAGAAAGGAAAACCACTTGCATGAATATCAAGAGCTTTGATGGAAACCCAGTTCTAAGCAAAGAAGGCAAAGCAGAAAGGTGGAAGGAGTATATAGAGGGTCTATATAAGGACGATGTACTTGAAGACCATATTATGGAAATGGAAGAGGATGTAGATGAAGATGAAATGGGAGATATGATACTACGTGAAGAGTTTGACAGAGCACTGAAAGACCTGAGTCGAAACAAGGCCCCCAGTGTAGACAACATTCCATTAGAACTACTGACGGCCTTGGCAGAACCAGTCCTGACAAGACTCTACCATCTGGTGAGCAAGATGTATGAGACAGGCGAAATATCCTCAGACTTCAAGAAGAATATAATTCCAATCCCAAAGAAAGCAGGTGTTGACAGATGTGAAAATTACCGAACTATCAGTTTAATAAGTCACAGCTGCAAAATACTAACG
This sequence comes from Schistocerca americana, assembly GCF_021461395.2. NCBI lineage: Eukaryota > Metazoa > Arthropoda > Insecta > Orthoptera > Acrididae > Schistocerca > Schistocerca americana. Next base: position 954,558,704 of record NC_060119.1, on the reverse strand, counting down.
CGAATTCTTTACAGACGAATGGAAAAACTGATGGAAGGTGACCTCGGGGAAGATCAGTTTGGATTCCGTAGAAATGTCGGAACACGTGAGGCAATACTGACCCTACGACTTATCTTAGAAGAAAGATTAAGGAAAGGCAAACCTACGTTTCTAGTATTTGTAGACTTATAGAAAGCCTTTGACAATGTTGACTGGAATACTCTCTTTCAAATTCTATTGGTGGCAGGGGTAAAATACAGGGAGTGAAAGGCTATTTAAAATTTGTACAGAAACCAGATGGTAGTTATAAGAGTCGAGGGGCACCTAAGGGAAGCAGTGGTTGGGATGGGAGTGAGACAGGGTTGTAGCCTCTCCCCGATGTTATTCAACAACCACATATTAAGTTTAGTTAATTACACTAATTGCGATATGAGACACGATCGTAAATGTTTACTAAATATTTTGAATGCCATTTTTATTCTAATCTTCGCATTGTGTCACAATAGCCTTAAGCGGACTACATATTATTTGCCAGTAACATGCACCACATTTGAAGATGATCGTCTCTATAACACACATTCACAAATGCATATTACTTCCTTTTGATTTTTGTACCACAGAAGCTGATACGTTCAAGATGAGCATGCTCTTGAGTTATCACCTTTGGAAAACAGACAATAAAGGATTTCACGTCTGATTTCGATTTCCCCCCGCAACGGCCACGCTACATATCACTCTGCCCATGCCGTAAGCGGCAAACTTCACGAAGTTCAGGCCGAATTCACAAACGATATTTAAAATTAAGCTCGTAAGTATTTTTGTTAGTTTCTCCGTAGGAAAAATGCGCTCTTAACGTTAGTTGACGTTTTGGATTCGGTTGTTGGTTGCTTGATGTACCGGGTGATCAAAAAGTCAGTATAAATTTGAAAACTGAATAAATCACGGAATAATGTAGATAGAGAGGTACAAATTGACACACATGCTTAGAATGACATGGGGTTTTATTAGAACAAAAAAGAAAATAGAAAAGTTCAAAAAATGTCCGACAGATGGCGCTTCATCTGATCAGAATAGCAATAATTAGGATAACAAAGTAAGACAGAGCGAAGATGATGTTCTTCACAGGAAATGCTCAATATGTCCACCATCATTCCTCAACAATAGCTGTAGTCGAGGAATAATGTTGTGAACAGCACTGTAAAGCATGTCCGGAGTTATGGCGAGGCATTGGCGTCGGATGTTGTCTTTCAGCATCCCTAGAGATATCGGTCGATCACGATACACTTGCGACTTCAGGTAACCCCAAAGCCAATAATCGCAAGGACTCAGGTCTGGGGACCTGGGAGGCCAAGCATGACGAAAGTGGCAGCTGAGCACACGATCATAACCAAACGACGCGCGCAAGAGATCTTTCACGCGTGTAGCAATATGGGGTGGAGCGCCATCCTGCATAAACACCGTACGTCCCAGCAGGTGTTTATCAGCCAGGCTGGGGGTGATGCGAATCTGTAACATATCGGCATACCTCTCACCCGTCACGGTAGCAGTTACAAAACCAGAATCACACATTTCCTTGAAGAAAAAAGGTCCGATAACGGCAGATGTGGTAAATCCAACGCATACCGTGACTTTCTCGTCGTGCAATGGAGTTTCCACGACAGTTCTAGGATTTTCGGTAGCCCGAATTCTGCATTTGTGGCGTTGATAGACCCTCGGAGCGTGAAATGAGCTTCGTCGGTCCTTAACACATTACTCAAACAATCGTCATCTTCCGCCATCTTTTGAAACGCCCACATCACAAATGCCCTCCGCTTCACTAAATCGCCAGGTTACAGTTCATGATGCCGATGGATTTTGTACGGATAGCATCGGAGGGTACTCCTAAGCGCCAACCAAACAGTAGTGTATGGAATGTCGGTGCGACGTGCGATTGCACGAGCGCTGACTTCCCCGTGCATAGACGAACCCGCTGGTCTCCATTTCTTCCTGAACTGTCTCAGCAGCATTACGCCTTGTGCTCGGTCGATCACCACGGGGTCTATCGTCTAAACAACCTGGAGCTTCGAACTTCGAAATCATTCTCGCCATAGCTGCATTTGTCAACGGACGTTTACCCGTTCGAATCCCCTTCCTATGGCGATAGGATCGTAACGCTGAACTATCACATTCCCCATTCTGACAATACAGCTTCATTAAATGCGCCTTTTCAGTTAACGTCAACATGCTGCGACTGCTGGCGCGTCTGATTCTCTCTCTCATTACAGCTCCGTTTATGCACGATTGTCATGCGCAGTCACTGACTTTTGCTGTCCAGCGCCATCTGTCGGACATTTTGTGAACTTTGTTGTTTTTTTTTTGGTTCTAATAAAACCCCATTTCATTCCAAGCATGTGTGTCAATTTTTACCTCTCTATCTACATTATTCCGTTTTTTATTAAGTTTTCAAATTTATACTACTTTTTGATCACCCGGTATATTATTATAAAATATGGCTGAGATCTGCAGGCTACACAAATGCTTAATTCGGGCCGCAGTTTTACGACCACTATATTAAGGTTTGCCGTATTATGGTTGTTTACGCCCCTACATTCAACTGAAAATGTAGTCTGGCCGCGGATGATGTGTGCAGTACTCAAAGGCCATACACTTACTTACTATAAGCGCAACGATAATGAATGTACATATAGACCTACATCTATATTCCACAAGACACATACACCTAGCGGTGTGTGGGGGAGGGTTCTTTGTGTACCACTCTCCCTTCTCCCGTTGTGGTTCCACTCGCAAATAGTTAGCGGGAAGAGCGGTTGCTGGTAAGCCTCCGGGTGGTCTCGAATCTCTCTCATTTTATCTTCGTGGTCTTTTCGCGAGATACATGTAGGAAGAAGCAGCATATTTTTCGACTCTTCTAGAAACGTACGCCCTCGGAACTTTAACAGTAAATCATACCGTGATGCAGAACGCCTCTCTTGCAGTGTCTGCCACTGAAGTGCGTTGATAATCTGTGTGAAGCACTCGTGCTTACTAAATCAACTTGTAACGAAATGCACTATTCTCTACTGAATTTTCTCTGTTTACCCTATCAGTTCTGCCTGATATTGACCTCATACTGACAAGCAATCTTCAACTATTGGTTGAACGAGTGTTTTGTAATGTCCTTCCTTTGTTAATGGACCACATTTTTTGAGGATTTCTCCAATGCATCTCATTATGGTATCCGCCTTACCCGCAATCAGTTTTATGTTGTCATTCCACTTCAGGTCACTTCGTATGCACACTCGTAGATATTTTATGGAAGTAACTGGTTCTAGTGATTTTCTGTAATCGTGTAATCATACAATAACGGGTATTTCTGAATACGTAACCTCGATAGATCAAATTTATTTATGTTCGGAGTCAATTGCCACTCCCTGCACCGATTGTCAATCCTCCGCAGATCTTATTTCATTTTTAACAAACCTGTATGTAACGTACTGCATACCATCAACTATAATGCCAACATGGCGTGTGTGATAGTCATAGGGGAGTAGGAGGTACGAGAACAAATCTTTTGAAGGTGTGAAAATGTAGAATTTCCATTTCCTCATATACAATGGCGAATGTAAATAATGATTCTACATGTACTCTATGTAAATGCATCACCTAACGGATCACACAATGACAGTCTTAACTGTTAAAACCTATTATCAGGAATAAATAGTACTGAATGCGGTTTTGGCTATTAAAAGTTTTTTCAAGCTAATACAGACCGCTACTTAAAGTCTCTAATTACAAGAAATTTCAATCATTTCTGTCGAACCTGTTTAGCATCCTCTGTTTTGCAGTATTGTTTAAGTGTCCTCTTCCTTTGGTCATTGCTTAAGTTACCAGCCATGATGATTGGAATATCTGAAAAAAATAAGAAAACTGTCTTAGATGAAAATATAATATGCTTCTTGTGTACCTACTTATCCACTCCCCTGTGTTATTAACCAGCAGACAACACTAACAGTATCCTCAGATTTTTTATAAATCGTGCGAAGAAGTATTAAAAAAGCCTGCCTAGATATTGTCAAATCTTGATAAGATTTCGAAGTGGTCTAAGAGGCCTCGTTGGTAGGCCTTTATGGTGGGTAGAGGAAGTAGGTGGCAGTGGACAGGAGCCCAATGGTCCATCGTCCTGGGCTGGGTGCCAGGGGAGCGGTGAATGGATGCCGGGTAGTTGCTCATCGTTTTGTCATAAAAATACTACTGTTAAAACATGAATTTATCGTTTATCACCTAAAACAGTTGTTATGATAGAGAAATCAACGCACGCAGACAGTAAACTTCGTACGGCCTCCGAGTAAGCGCTGCCGACAGCGGGTGGCCCGTCACCTTGCGGTATTGGACGGCCACTGGTGATGACGACAGTGGTTCTCTAAGTACGCCGACCGCAGCAGCACCCAGCGGCTCGTAATGCAGACTAGAGACTGTCTGGCAGCCCGGGATACAGGGCGCAGAGGCGTGCAGAATCACGTCGTGGCCCCAGGATGGATGAGACGGCTCCCAGCAGCAGCAGTGTCTGTCCACATGAGCAGAGGTAACCAGCAAGCGATGGCGGCTAGACGGCCACAAGGCCCAGGGCGCGAGGCGTGGATACCCAGGGTAGGAGGCCAGCAGCAGCTGAAGTAGGCTACCGGTTGGCCCCTGGTTGGAGGATACTTAGTCAGCAGAGCCAAGGAAACTATGGCATAGTACGAAAAGGTTGACTGATACAGCCATGTAGACTCGTAGACTCAAAGACACACAGGGACGTGAGTCCGCCTTCAGAGCTGGTGTGATACCTTTGACTGAAAGTGCTAGACCACCGACGCTTCAGTGGTTCTGGCTTAGTGCTGTGTCGGTGATATTTCAATTCGGGCCCCTCAGCTGCGCCTGGCAATGAAGTAACTGCCCAGCGTTGTAGCTACAGTTCCTGTTTTATCAGCAGACGGTCCCTGATGAAATAACGTTGTACCACCTGTGGTCTGAGCTGATTACACGGCCTCTTGCATTATCCGTGGCAGGGGTCACAATTTTACTCAGCAGCACCCTGAAAATTATTTTTCGGTGCAACAGCGGTATGAAGGTTAGCACCTTGCTATAAATATTCAGAACAGTAAAAGTTGGCACCTGTAAAAACACCCGCAAAGTGACCGTTTGACAACAATAACAGTGACGCACAATTGAAATCAGTTAACTCACTGCAATACCTAGGTGTTGAAAGTCTGTTGCAATATGAAATTTAATGATCACACAGGTTCTGTAGTATGTATAGCAGATTGTAAACCTCAATTCATTGGTGGGATATTGTGAGAAAACGGTGTACAAATAATAATCTTATCTACAGAAGTGTGGCACATCCTAAAATATTGCGGAACTCTTGCCAAGTGGACTAGCAGGCGACATTCAGTTTATACTAAGAACGACCGCACGAATAGTCACAGGATACTTAATCCAGAGGTGGGCGGCTCTGAGATGCTGAAATTCCTGAACTAGCAGAGGCTTGAAGACAGTCGCCATCTTTCCTGAGAAAGCCCACTTACAAAATTTCAGGAAACCATATTAACTGAGTAATCTAGGAGTGTACTATAGCTTCCTTACAGTCTTCGCATAGCGACCGTGAAGACATTATTGGACCAAATACAGTGCGCTCCACATGCAAATGAAATTGGATGAAATCTTGGTATGTGGAGAGAGGAAATCATCTTCTGCCATGCACTTCTCAGTGGTTTTAAGAGTGTGTGTGTACAGTGCGGTTACAATAAACTGACGGTGTTCTGAGTGCTGCACTATTGGCTGTATACATCACAGGACGCTAAAACATCGTAGATATATTCATTAATCGGTGCGCTCGCGGAGTATGCTGGAAAAAATAATGGTTTCACTTACCGCCACCAGGCGCAAATGTGGGGCTGAAGCAATCGGAATGAGGTGTGCGTGCAGGGAAAGTGGAGAAACGATCAAACACATGATAACCGTGGTTCTGGCACATTTATTAGGATTGGTAACAAATTATAACATATGTTCATGTGGTCTCCCGATTCAGAAACATGTTGCATCTGTTGTACAGCATGGTCGACAGTTGGTTGCAGCATATCCGGTGTAATCAGAGAGATATGTCGTGAGGTCAGGAGGAGTCTGTACAGATTAGTGATAGGCACAATCTTCCAGATATCCCCACAACCAGAAGTCACATGCATTTAGTCGGGATGGGGGGGGGGGGGGGGGGGGGAATCTGGAAGACCACACTTCTTGAAATTGCCTAGAAATGATGTGTTTGTTATCGAAGGTTTCTCGAAACAAATTTTTCACCTGCCGACCTACGTGTGATGTCACCCCAGATTGTATTAAAATAGTGATGTGAACCCAACTGCATTCTTGCAAAACCGGAATCACGTGTTGCACAAGGGAGTCCTTACAATGTGTTGCTGTCTCTGTACACCTGATAGGCCGGCTACGTGTCAACTACTCGAAGAAAAACGGATCGAGACTGAAGGATCTTGTGAAATCACTCAAAACAGTCAAGTAAGTTGGATGCAGTGGATGCTCCTGCACAACATGTAGCAGAGTAGAACCCCACATGCGGTAGTTCTGTGCCTTCACGACACTTTGCAGAGTAAAATGTACTTCGTCCATCCAAAGAAAATTCCCCAGCATCATGTCATTCATTTCCATGCGTGTCAAAAAACGAAGGGCAAAGTCAGTGCGTTGTAGTCTTGGCGCTTCATTTGGTGCACGTTCTGAGTGCTGTAGGAATACCAGTGCATAATGCCAACTGTGAACCAAGAGAGAAACAATTCCCATGATACAGCTCGGGCACTGGCTGCAGAAACTGAGGCATGTGCTGATTATCGGGTATAGCTACATTAACTTCATCAACTGCTGGCACGAGAATGGATTGCCTCCCTCTCCTTGCTACACCACCTGATTCAGCTTTTTATACGAATTTCTTGGTCATATTCCTTAGCCAATTTATTGACATGAAGGCCTATTCGCAGCTGTTTCTGTCGGCAATATGACCGCAATGCAGCGCTGCAATTTCTGCCGTCCTGATAAAACAACTTTACCAGCAGTTGAACTTTCTTCTCAATAGTCACTGCGCTTCTTACGGAAAAGTAAACTTTCCCAGCCCTCTATTTACACCAACAATCACTTTACAAAGGAAATCAATTTGCGCCGCCAACCGCATACTGATTTAAACCTGGTGGCAGAAAGTGGAACTACTGTTTTTTCAGAATTTGCCGCTTTCAGTTATTGTACAGGTTGTCCACTAAGAAATAAGAGAAAGAGACTGTCAACACACCAGCGTGGAGACAGACAGGTGTTCTACAGTTTCTCTGTCAACGCATAACAAACTTGAAATTCCAGGATGAAATTTTTACTCTGCAGCAAGGTGTGCGCTGATATGAAACTTCCTGGCAGACTAAAACTGTGTGCCGGACCGAGACTCGAATTCGGGACCCTTGCCTTTCGCAGGCAAGTGCTCTACCATCTGAGCTGCCTAAGCACGAACCGTCCTGACAGCTTTACTTCCGCCAATACCTCGTCTCCTACCTTCCAAGGTTCACAGTCTCGGTTCGGCACACAGTTTTAATCTGCCAGGAAGTTCAGATTTGAAATTATTAACATTTTGACATTATGTGAGACTACTGAACACCTGTTACAAATTTTGAAGTCGTTCAAAAAAGTGTTGTAATAAGGAATGGCTGCAAAGTTGTGGAAGTGTAACGGATCTGAATCAGAGAAGTACTTACCTGTGTTAGATGTGAAGTAAAGCATTATATATATTTCGGCTCCCTTGAGTCTTTAGTGTGTCTGTAGGAGAGGGGCCCAGAGACAAATAATAAAACGTTTCTTACCAGACAATGACACCACAAACCTCTTCCCGAATACATCGCAGTATGTGAAAAACAGACTTTAATTTGTTTATCAACAGCAATGCACAATGGAAAGTCAGTGTAGGAATTAGGGGGACGCCACAACCCAGCAGTGTATGGAGACTGCAGATTCTGGGAGATATGGGTAAACTAAACATTATCTTGAATCGCTTTTAGAATAAACGTTATTAGCAAGTGTGCAGTTTTATTGTGTGAAAACTGCGAGTTGTTCAAGAGAAAAGAAAGTTCCTGACAAATAATTTGACTGGAAGAATCTGGTCTGACCGAGGATATATAGGCACTTGGAGGTGGGCTTCAGCGAAACACAATGCAAGACATGCAACTTCTGTTGCAAGACACGTTGTAGGTACTTCATTTTCACTTCTCAGTATAACCTCTAAATATTTAAAAGTTGAGATGCGCTGCCAATCGGGTAATCGAATACTTTAGTCAGTACGCACAGTGGACTTGGAGGGAGTCTCATTATGACAGTGCACGAAGATCACGCAATTTATTTTGGCTGAGTATTGAATTTTGTTAGTGCCGGCAGTGTCGCATGATGGTTATTATTTTACGTAACAGCTGAGTTAGAATGGCGACATACAGGTTGCTGGAAACTATTTTATGGCACCTGCAGATGATCAGATGATCGAAACCGGTAGACTTATGTCATCAGCAACTCTTGATGTTCCTGAAATACGACTTTTTTTATACATGTTCATTTTTTGTGGGAGTGTAATCAACAACCACATTTTTTTTTAAATCTCGATATTTAACGTGCCGTTGTCATGCATGTACATTCTGTGTGTAAGGAAAGATTAAAGACCGGCTTTCTGATTCAAAAATCGCACTTGAATGTGGACTTTTTGTGAGAAGCTCGTATCATGCCTTGTATAAGAAGCTCGTGTCTGAACCGACAGAAGCAGGACTGTGGCGTACAGGGATTCCAGTTCCACGACATTGCTGCTCGCTTCAATCGGGGCCCCACGATTGTCAAGTGAAAATGGAGTTCATAGGTTCAATAGCGCAAATGCCAGGGACCCTGACTGCAGGGTAACCTTTAACCAGAAATTCCTTATGTGGGCGGCAATTAGATATTACGTCTTGTCTGCCCAGGGCACTCGTTTTTTACTGTATGCAGCCCCACAGAAAGGAACGAAAGCAGTAGGCGGATCAGCCCCCGATTGGTAAACATCTTCGCGTTTTTATTTCTTGAAGTGCGCTGAACTGATATGTCGATCCCCATAAACTGTTAACGATATCACAGAATCCAATTGCTCCTTGTTAAGAACACTTGTAGATCCGAATATCAACAAATTTCAACGTGCTCTTTTCTGGGATATAGCGCTGATTGTTCTGCGTGCTTTACGCCAGTGTACCATGCGTCTAAAAAATGACACCTTTCCTTCCCTATACCTCTCGACAATGAACTGAATGTTAGGGCACATGCTGTTCATGTGGTTGAGCAACTACTGAAATTTGAAATTTACGAAACCATGTGGCCAGGTCGTAAAACTGTCGTCGATATAACCACAGAATGAAGACAAGCGAAGGGAAGCAAAATTTAAGGCGCTTTCCTCGGAATGTTTCATAAAAACGTAGGTGCTGGAGATAATCGAGAATCAATTGGCGCTCCTTCGGATATTCCATAAATTTACTGCCGCATAAAAAGTATGCGATGATTGTATGTACGGGTTTATGATAATGGAGACAATAATAAATGAAAAGCACCAGTTTGCTTTTGTTCTACAATATTATTTTTATTGCTAACCGGTTTTCGGCTTACAAGGCCATCTTCAAACAAAAGCATACTGGTGATTTTCATTCATTATTATAATGTTGTTCTACCAAGAACCGACGGAAGATTCTGTTAATATGATATTGGAGACAGTTAACCTCAGCAACACCACGGTCAAACATAAGAATATGTTTGAACAAATTGCACTGGGACATGAAGGTTCCATAAACAGGAAACATAAGCACTGTCAACAGTCTATTGGACAAGAATCTAGTCAGTTGAATCATGTCGGCCCTCGAAGTAGAACAAGTGGTAAGCTACCTCAAGTGGCCACTGATGAGACAAGGTTGTCACAAGCCATTTCGGGTACAACTTAGAACACCAAAAAAAGCAGAGAGGCGTCCGAGATTCACGGAGAGACGAATATCTAATTGCTCAAGTTTTCTTGTTTTTGAGGCTTCTCTACTAGTGTTACAAGGAATATATGACTTATACCATTTTTTGTGACTGTGTAAAGTCTTGTTTGGAAAAACGCTTTTCGCTTTATTTAATTGCATCATCAGTGTTCACAGTAGCAATTCCCGTTTTGTTTCCAAACATCTTCAAAAGAAATCACAAACGGTTCTCACTTTTTAAATTACTTTCTTAGTACTCAAGTTTATTTGCTCTTATACTAGTTCCACATGTTCCACTACAGGCGTCTGATTTTTAGCCACACTGCAATGCAGTAGCCACAAATATTTTCTCGTTTGCATATTTCGGCTTATATAGGGTGTTTCACAATTCATGTTACACACTTATAGAGATTGTAGAGGGGACTTAGTAGATCAAGTTTTACCCAGGAAGCCACGTTTGGGTACGTCATCCATTATCACTACAGAGCGCCAAAGTTATAGCCGCCGGCGCCTGCAAATGAATGTATATATGAGGTGATTCTGTGATGATGTTGCAAACTTTCAAGGATGATGGAGACGGATGAACGTATCAAATTGTGGTAAGGGTCCCTTATTACGAACGAGTCGAAAGTTACAAGCGAAAATCATTCTGATACCTCTGACAGTGGAATATATGTACCGCTACGATGTACGCTAAGAATGTAGGATATGCATCTTCCAGAGGTGATTCTATGGACCAAGACAAGAAAAATGTCTAGTAAATATGGGCTCCAAAATGCATATCTATGGAGCTGTGAGCACTACTTCATCCTCATTAGTGTAAAACACATCTCTTCTGTCGAACAAGTGCTCATAGATCTTAAGGTATGCATTTTTGAGCCTATATTTATTACACATTTTTTTATTTTATTGGTACATACTATCGTCTCTGAAAGTTTCATACCCTATATACTTAGCAACAACAGTACTGCTACCTGTATTCCACTTGAGATGTATTAGAACGATTTTCGCTTGTAACTTTCGGCTCGTTCGTTTTCGAACAACGGACCCTTACCATAAATCGAAACAAATATCAATCTCCGTCGTCCTTGAAAGTCTGTAACATCATCACGGAATCATCCTGTATATACACATTTACAGGCTTGGGCGCCTATAACTTTGTAGAGTCGCTGGATGACGTTTCCGGACATGGCTTCCTGTGTAAAATTTGATCTGCTAAGCCCACTTTACAACCTCTAGAATTTTGCTACGTGAATTGTGGAACACCCTGTATAAACACACTCACGTCGTGGTTACTTGTGCATTGTTTCGATCGTGAGGAATGCGATCGCCTTTTGTTTTGTTTCTGTGGCTATAGCAGGATGTCTGCGTCCCGTCTGCTATTCAGCTGTGTGTTTCTTTGTATGCGACTATTCCAAAGTTTGTATGTGCTTGTGTGTATGAATCCGATATGTGTGTGTATGTGCTAACGTTAAATTTTTTTTAACTGGATGGAAGTCTTAGCAGGGTGGAAGAAAGCTCATATGTCCTAACTTGTGTGCCTCCGTATGTTTTATTTATTGATACTTACCTGTCGAAAGGGTGGGGGGGAGAGTGGTAATATGTCCCAGCTTGTGTGTGTGTGTGTGTGTGTGTGTGTGTGTGTGTGTGTCAGAGAGAGAGAGAGAGAGAGAGAGAGATCAAGAGAGGGAATGGGAGAGGGAGAGAGAAAGAGAGAGAGTTTATGTGCGTGTTTTCCATTTTGTTTTGCTGTTGTGCTATTATGTCTTGTTACTTAATAGTCTTGTTCTATGGTACTTTATTTAATGTATGGTGCATGTACCTTAGAGCTACTTATTTTGAGACGGTAGGCGGTTAGATATTTGGCTAAGTATTGCTTCTGTTGTGATGGTTTGTCTGCAAATGCTGAATGAGTGTTGGTTATTTTTCTTTGATATAATTATATTCAGGAATTTTTTTTATTCATTTCTTTTCATCTGTTCACTGTTGTCTGAAACTACAGTCTACTCTTTATAGTTACCTTTTGAAAAGGCGCAACAGCCGAAACTGCCCACAGCGGGAAATAAATAATAATCTACCACCGAAAAAGTGCTCCTATCAGAGCACAAAAGAGGCGAATATGCTCAAGTTTAAAAGACTGACTGAAAAATGGGATACCAGCAGCTTCATTCTATCTTCTTCAGGACATTTAAAAACTTTCCGTAAATTTTTGCAATGCGGTCATATTCGTACTCTTTTTAACATGCAACTCATCTCTCACTCCCTGGAAATCCCTTAACTGTGACTCGCTCACAACCGCTAGTCCATCACTGGAAATCACTAATACCCACCAACTCCCACTTGCCCAGTTTCACTCACTCATTCAGTCCTACTCATTGTCATTATCTCTTGTGACTGTCTAACTGTCACTGTCTCCTATGTCACAGCCTCAGTCATCTTTGTTCCGTCTTGCTACTACGAGTCTCCTCTCACTGCCATTGTATCTCTCATGTTCTCTGTTCCTGCTACTATCTCATTCATTCAGTGTCATTGTTGCTGTTTGTTCTCACTGTCACTACTTCTCTCTTCCTCTTTGTCATTGTCAAGAACTCTGTCTCTCATTATAGCTGTCTTTCAATCACATTCACTTTCACCTTCTCCATATTCCTGTCTCCTTCATTCTTTTTCTAGCACTGTTCTGTCCCTGTCAACTATATTCCACTGCCACTTTGACCCTGTCTTTCTCTCACGCTGCTATTGTTCCCTTCGCTCTTTTGTCATAGCTACTGTCTATTATCTTCCATTGTATATTACTTTGCCTTCTCTTTCCCCCACTACCACGTTCTCCTCTCTAAGCATAAAAAGTGCGTTCGAATGCCAAAATTTTTGCGAAAATGTTTAAAGCTGCTGAGGAAGATAGAATGAAGCCCTAGTATCAACATTTCAGTCAGACTCCTTTAAGCAGGAGCACATTAGCCTTTCTTGTGTTCTGATTTCCCTACCATAGCAGGGAATGACAGTTCAAATGAAAACAACTTTACGTGTTGATAGTTAAGTTATGTGAAATTGAAATAACGTAATACTAATTTTACGCCTCAGACAGAATTTTATGTGCACAAAAATTTTGCATGGGCGTCAGTACTACAACCTGGGATTCCCAGAACCACTGTGATGGTAACGGTGACTTTAAAGCGTGTTTCTCCGCGCTATGTCACTTTTATAAACTACATTTTCGCCTCACATGGGCATTTTACGTGCAGAAGAAGTGTAATTTTGAATATCTGTACCTCGAAACAGATAAAGATATCAACGAAATTTTCAGTGTCGTTCGAGAACGGGATCTTAGGTGTGTATTGTGAGAATTTCAGCTATTTGCTGTGCGGTTCCGTTTTGGAACGAAAAATTGGTAAAAGAACTTTTTTTTGCGGTTTTCTAAGGGACCGCACATGAATTAATGGTACCTCCATAAGCCCCTCCAGGCGAGCCGTAGACCATATCAAATACAAAAAGAACCAACCTATTTACTCTATTGGCCTAAGCAGGGGAAATTGCGTAATATTCATACCTTGATCCTATAGTGTAGGATAGTGATACTAAGACGATCCTATTGGGCATACAAAGTCTCCCTTGGCTGAGGCCTACCCATAACACTTGATTATACGTTTATATCATCAATAGAACCCGGGGTATGCGGTTTTTATGCGCAGCGTTTTGTAACGTACCGATATTACTAAACGACTAACCCAGTTTGTGGCACGCCGTCTCTGTTGCAGGTTGCGTGTCGGACGGCTTTCAATGGCAACAAAAATTTGATTCTCAAAATTTCATACAGCTATTGACAAAAATTTAAAAATCCGAAATGCTATCATAACCTTCTCATAAAGCGGTATGATCTTATATTAACACAGTAAGGCAAATATTAGAGCTGTAAAGTGTGACATATGTTAAGGCAGCGCAACTCATCCTGTGCAAATACCCAGACTATATCCATCCAGTATTTGAGAATGAGAGCACTTAGCGACTTGCAAAAAACTTTGCACACCATTTCAAACCTTTACTACACTTTTTCTCGTCGATATATTCTGCAAAATTATGAAAGGAATAAGTTGATCGACTAACACGTTTCCGCTGTTCGTGTAGAAAACTACCACAGCTCGTGACTTTTCAATTTATTACTCCCTTGCCATCAGCTCTATTCGCAACACATTTTGCAGACAGTGTCTACATATATCAGACCTGCGAAATTACACCATTGTACGACATACAGTTCAGAAGATATGACGTCGTAAACATCGAGATGCGTGGAAACTTGTTTTTGATTAAAACCGGGAGCAAATTACCCAGACTATACTCATCCAGTGTTCAAAATGAGACGACGTAGACTTACAAGAAACTTTAGACATTATTTAGAATCTTTCCTAAATTTTTTCTCACTTACACGTTCAGTGTCAGATATTAAACAAGCTAACTTACCTGTAAAGTACTCAAAAATTTGAAGCTGTTTCATACATGGGAATGGTATTCTTTAAGGAATCGGGGCTTTATTAGTTACAGTAGAAGGCACAAAATGTTGACATTTCAGAAACTTTATACGAATGTGGCATCTACTCAAAGAAAAGCTAGATAAAGTCCGTATTCCAATAAACTTGTGTGTTTAGAGTTATCGTCATATTGTTGCCCTGATGAATATTGCAAAAAAATTCTTAGAAATGTTGCTGTACAGCTCATACTCTGGAGGACTGCTATCACCTTCAGACTTACCAATCCGGTTGCCTGCTATTTAACAAAGTAGAATAAATGACTTTTATGTACCACAGAAAGAACATGGAAATCAAACAGGTACATAAAAACAGCAATTCATCATTTTTTAACTAAAAATATTTTCTATTAAGTTATTCTGGGTTGAAGAATGTTATATAAAAATTTCAGCAACTATTGTGAGTGGCCTACATAAGGTTGGATGATGTGTAAGGTTGTTGCGAAGTGTGACCAGCGGATTTGTTTACTTTGATCTGTGCTGAAGATCGAGCTCCTCTTCTAGCAGCACTGTACTGCAAGTCACTGGAGCAGCGAAATGTACCAAATTATTGGAGGAAGCAAAGATTATTCCTGTTTTCAAGAAGGGCCACAAAACTATAGGTCTATATATGACATCAGTTTACTGTAGCATTTTGGAATATGTTTTATACTCATGATTTCTGACCTTTGTTGAAAACAAAAATTTCCTCTGTAGAAACAAAATATGTTCCGAAAGCAACGATCGTGTGAAACCCAGTTTACTCTGTTCATCCACGAGACCCATAAAGCAGGCTGATACCGTGTTCTGTAGTATTACCCATTTATGGACAAGCAATGGAAATAGCCCCAACCTTAGTGGATATCATTTAAGTATGATAAATAATTTGTTTCTCTGTGTAAAAAATGTGTAAAATGTTTCTGACACTAATTACGTTCTTGTGGCTAGTGCTCCCAACCTCTCACTCATTTTGTACATTCCACAATTAATTTCAAAATTAAATATGATGACTAATACGTACCAGAAGCAGTATAAATCCAGTCACTGCAGACTATTTTTATAGCTTGTACAGACTCATGAAGAGTACTTAAGCGTATGCAATGAGTCTCATCAATATTTAATAATAATACGTTTCTCCCAATGTTTTTAAATATTTCGCTAACTGCCTTTTCAGTAAGAGGGCTGTTACTACTTTTCACTCCTACGATTATCAAAAATTAGTGATAATCGTTTTGTCTTGAACCATATGTTGATGATTTCAAATATTTCATTAGATGCTTTTTAGGTATGACGTATCATCTGCAAAAGGACGAAAACTGCATCTCCTAACACAACAAAAGAAGAACATTTACGTATATAAAACAGAGGATCTTTATCGGAATCCTACTGCACAGCAAGTTTGATTACCTTTGCAACTGCTAAGTGATCGACATGCAGTTGACGTATTCCGCGTACTGTGGTGCTGTCAGTCCCCTTCAGTACACTGGTGCGCAAAACTTGAGAACGAAAGTAACTTTCGAGTGATGTGCCATTGTCAAGTAACAAGCTCAATGAAACTTGGAGCATACACATACAAAGACTGGAAAGTTGCACAGGTCACACCAATATTCAAGAAAGGTAGTAGGAGTAATATACTAAATTACAGGCCCATATCGTTAACGTTGATATTCAGCAGGATTTTAGAACATATATAATGTTCGAACATTATGAATTACCTCGAAGAAAACGGTCTATTGACGCACAGTCAACATGGGTTTAGAAAACATCCTTCCTGTGAAACACAACTAGCTCTTTGTTCACATGAAGTGTTGAGTGCTATTGACAAGGGTTTCATATCGATTCCGTATTCTTGGATTTCCGGAAGGCGTTTGACACTGAATCACACAAGCGGCTCGTAGTGAAACTGCTAGCTTATGCGACTGGATTTGTGATTTCCTGGCAGAGAGGTCACAGTTCGTAGTAATTGACGGAATGTCCTCGAGTAAAACAGAAGTGATTTCTGGCGTTCCCCAAGGTAGTGTTATAGGCCCTTTGCTGTTCCTTATCTATATAAACGATTTGGGAAACAATCTGAGCAGCCGTCTTCGGTTGTTTGCAGATGACGCTGTCGTTTATCGACTAATAAAGTCATCAGAAGATCAAAACAAACTGCAAAGCGATTTAGAAAAGATATCTGAAAGGTGCGAAAAGTGGCAGTTGACTCTAAATAACAAAAAGTGTGAGGTCATCCACATGAGTGCTCAAAGGAACTCGTTAAACTTCGGTTACACGATACATCAGTTGACACTGACCTACATAGGGAGGAACGATCACCACGATAAAATAAGGGAAATCAGAGCTCCTACGGAAAGATATAGGTGTTCATTCTTTCCGCGTGCTATACGAGATTGGAATAATAGAGAATTGTGAAGCTGGTTCGATGAGCCCTGTGCCAGGCACTTGAATGTGACTTGCAGAGTATCCATTTAGATGAAGAAGTAGAACTGCTACAGTATAGTACAGTACAGTACAGGAGGTAACTGAAACAAATAGGCAGTGAGAGGAAGAGAAGTGACACTTTTGTTTGATGACAGTAACTATACAGCTCATCGCAATTCATGATGGGCTGCTGGACAATACAAGCGGCGCGACACGACTTTTAATAGGTTGTGACCTTCACGGACACAAATATATGCTCTGAAACACACTTCCATGCTGGGTAGAAGGTTGATAAGAAGTTCTCGTGGTAGGGCATACCATTCCTCCACCAGCGGAATTGACAACTGCTAGATAAACATTAGTGCATGTTAACGTGCTATAGTATATCTCACCAATGCATTGCACATGTTCTCGATGGGATTTAAGTAGGGGAAACTGGTAGGCCAGTCCACCGAATGTCCTCTCGTTACAAAAAGCTCTTCCACCTGTGCTATTCGCTACAGTCGTGCATTGTCGTCCATAAAAATAGTTATGGCCGAATACACCCTCAAATGACGCACATGGGGAAGGAGAGTTGTGTCCGTATAATGCTGACGTGGAAGACAGGACACCAATGCAATATTATGCTTCTCCATACCGTAGCACCTGAACCATCAAAACGATCACGTTCAGCAATGATCCTCGGTGCATTACGTTTCGCTCTCTCTCGCCGTATGAGCGTATGTTCAGAGTTACTAACACTGAATCTGCTGTCATCCGAGTAAAGGACGCGACTCCACTTTTTGTTCGCCCAATCCCTATACTATCGCAAATGCTGCCACCAATGGGCTGCTACCAACGGGAGACAAAGTAGGGTGGTCATCGGGCAAGGAGGTCGCTATCATATGGTCGCCGTGTCACTGTGGAGCGCGAGACAGCGTTGATTACAGTCCTGTTTAATGTGGTTGCAACTGCATCCACTGTGCGACGTGGATCCCTTTTTGCTTTCGTGCACACTGTAGGAGCCATTTGCTGCTGTAGTCGACAGTCACGTCTCCTTCGGGCAACAGTGTCTGTGGTTCGGAACGCTCCCCTTGCAGATGAAACAATGCTGTGAGCGTTACCACAGTCCCGGTCTACATTCGTTACACCTCGTCTTTCCTCCAGTTTCCTGATGATGCTTCCCCCTGTAAAGTCGTTCAGATGTTGTCTCTGGAGAATATACACTACTGGCCATTAAAATTGTTACATCAAGAAGAAATGCAGATGATAAACGGGTATTCATTGAGCAAATATATTATACTAGAACTGACATGTGATTACATTTTCACGCTATTTGGGTGCATAGATCCTGAGAAATCAGTACCCAGAATAACCACCTCTGGCCGTAATAACGGCCTTGATACGCCTGGGCATTGAGTCAAATAGAGCTTGGATGGCGTGTACAGGTACAGCTGCCCATGCAGCTTCAACACGATAGCACAGTTCATCAAGAGTAGTGACTGGCGTAATGTGACGAGCCAGTTGCTCGGCCACCATTGACCATACGTTTTCAATTGGTGAGAAATCTGGAGAATGTGCTGGCCAGGGCAGCAGTCGAACATTTTCTGTATCCAGAAAGGCCCATACAGGACCTGCAACATGCGGTCGTGCATTATCCTGCTGAAATGTAGGGTTTCGCAGGGATGGAATGAAGGTAGAGCCACGGGTCGTAACACATCTGAAATGTAACGTCCAAAGTGCCGTCAATGTCAACAAGAGGTAGCCGAGACGTGTAACCAGTGGCACCCTATACTATCACGCCGGGTGATACGCCAGAATGGCGATGACGAAAACACCACGATGTCGCCAAGCACGGATGCGACCATCATGATGCTGTAAACAGTACCTGGATTCATCTGAAAAAATGACGTTTTGTCACTCGTGCACCCAGGTTCGTCGTTGAGTACACGATCGCAGGCGCTCCTGTCCGTGATGCAGCGTCAAGGGTAACCGCAGCCGTGGTCTCCGAGCTGATACTCCATGCTGCTGCAAACGTCGTCTAACTGTTCGTGCAGATGGTTGTTGTCTTGCAAACGTCCCCATCTGTTGACTCATGGATCGAGACGTGGATGCACGATCCGTTACAGCCATGCGTGTAAGATGCCTGTCATCTCGACTGCTAGTGATACGAGGCCGTTGGGATCCAGCACGGTGTTCCGTATTACCCTCCTGAACCCACCGATTCCATATTCTGCTAACAGTCATTGGATCTCGACCAACGCGAGCAGCAATGTAGCGATACGATAAACCGCAATCGCGATAGGCTACAATCCGACCTTTATCAAAGTCGGAAACGTGACGGTACGCATTTCACCTCCTTACACGAGGCATCACAACAACGTTTCACCAGGCAACGCCGGTCAATTGTTGTTTGTGTATGAGAAATCTGTTGGAAACTTTCCTCATGTCAGCACGTTGTAGGTGTCGCCACAAGCGCCAACCTTGTGTGAATGCTCTGAAAAGCTAGTCATTTGCATATCACAGCATCTTCTTCCTGTCGGTTGAATTTCGCGTCTGTAGCACGTCATCTTCGTGGTGTCGCAATTTTAATGGTCAGTAGTATAGTAATGAATAACACCACCACAGCGTACCAAAACTGCTCCCTGATTGAAACACACAGTCTTCTGCCGTTCCTTCAACTGGCTCCTGTTGCGGGACCAGCCCCATTTGGCGCTATAGTCACGCTGACCTCACGTCATGTGACGTCCAATTATCTGTTCACGGCAGGGGAGACCTCTGGCAACATGTTGCCACACTTTTATTCAACTCCACTGAGTAAATATGCACGTTACTTTGTCTGTCCCGTTCTTAAGTTTTGCAGAGCAGCATATTTACTTCGCAAGTTCGCATTAAGTGATACTTCATGAGCTAGGCGCTGAAATTGTATAATCTACGGAACGGAAATGTAACGTAACTGAACACTGTAGCGTAAAACGGCAACTGTTCTGTGCCCTGCACGTCAGAATGATTTGTGGCACACTCTGGTTCCGCTAGCCATTATCAAAGAGAAACCTCTCAGAAGGCTACCCAGTAATGCAACGAAATACCTTACACGTAAATCCTGCATGTCATTACCCTCGACAGACAGGCCGGCTTTAAAGAGCTCTGCAGCGTTACGTCACGCCGTGCTTATTGCCGCGCGGGACATCTGCATTAGGGCGATAGGCAGCACATAATGGGACAGTGGTGCGATTTCCGTCGTGCGGTGATTACTTGCAGCAGGGGCCGGCGCTGTCACAATGAAATGTCGCCCGCTCCCAGATTAGTCGCCGGCCGCCAACTGCGTGCGGCGGGTCAGGCGTCGCGACGCTAACAGACGCGCCTCATTAGCCGCACCTGCGCGCAGCCACACCGGACACTTCGCACCGACCGTCTCCGGCATCCAGCGCACACGCCGCAGCAATGCACTGCACGCGCCGCATGCTCTCAGCAGCTGTGCGCAGTACCTGCCACACAGAAATCGCGACGCCATACGAGTGGGACGACGAAAAGGTCTCTGCCCAACACAGGAATGTCGTGAGTGCTTACTAGCCGAGTACGCTTCGTTGCCGGTCGTGCATTTATTCCAATCTTCAGTTTGTCGATCTCCTTCTTCCCCCTCTGTCCATCTCGTCCTCGCCCCACTCTCTGCCCATTGCCTCGTGCATTTCTCACTGTCCATCTTCTCCTGCCCTTCTCAACGATCTCCTCCACCCCTCTTTCTGTCCATCTGATCTTCTCCCCCCCCCCCCCCCTATTTCTATCTGTTCCTCACCCTTTCTCCATCCATCAATTTCTTCCCACCTCTAAGTCCGTCTCCTCACCCCCACCCATATAAGTTCATTTCCTCACTCCCTAAATCAAATCCCTTCTCCCCCTCACTCTGTCCGTCTCCTCCTCCTCCCTGTCTCACCGTCAATCACCTCATGCCCCTCTCTGTGTCCATCTCCTCCTCTCCACCTTCTGCCATAATCACTAAGTTATCGCCCCCGCCACAACGGAATAGTGGTTCTTATCCCCATAGTATTTCTTTCCAGATAGTATACATGTACCACCTTTGCTTGAAATGCATCCAGGACTTTACGAGGACCTTTTCGCCAGCAGTTTCGCCAGAGCACGCATGTGGATATTGTCTACTAAATGTGTTGCGAAAAGATATATTAGCCCGGAAGTAATAAATTTAAACGTCGTGCACGAACGCGGCCTGTTTTCACGAATCTCATTGTTTATGTATATATCCTGAACTATATGTCGTACAATGATATAATTTTGCTTTTACGTTAAGTGGTGTATGTGAACAGTGTTTACAAAATGTGTCGTGAATACGGTAAATGCTAAAGAAATAATAAATTAAAACGTTATATCTGGTAAGACAGTCTTACTGCACGAACAGGAAAAATGTACGAAGGAATAAACATTTTCCTTTTATCATCTTGTGGGGGCTGTCAGTTTCGTAAAGGTTTGAAATGATGTGTAAAGCTTGTTGCAAGTCATTAAGAGATCTCACTCTCAAATAGTGGACGAAAAATCTCTGGGAATTCACGCGTCGTGTGCTGCAATTGTTTTTCATCTCCACCACCGTCGCTTTGAAAGGTACATTGTTCTTACCCCACAGCGATTATTTCCGCATAGTAAGTGATATGTGTACCAAGTTTGGATGAAATCGTTTTAGAGGTTTAGCAGGAGATGTCGCACGTACATACATACATATACACATGCATGCATATATACGTACATTCATTTTTATAAAAGTGAATTTGCGGCGATAGTGAAGATAATGAAGTAGAAAATGAATAAAGCTGATCTTGAACCTCTATCAAGCGATTCATTTTAAAAGGTTTAATCCAAAATATTATAAAAGAGAAATTAGGTTTAAAATTCTTCACTTTCTTTTCTTGAATATAACACCAACTATGAAACCACTCTAGGTTTTGACCGCTCAGGTTGTCTAAAAACCTACACAGTTGACTTGATTGTGGCAAAATTCACGTTGCCGATTTGAACTCTAGCAGTTTTAAGAGGTTCAATGCAAGTTACCATATAGTAGAAGTTAAATAAATTAGCTCATTCTTCTCTTTTTTCTGAATTTAGAACCGATTATGAACCTATTGTAGATGGTGACTGCTCTGTCCTGAAAACTGCAGCAGTTTAAAAGAAAAACGCCTTTCACTTGCTGCACATTGCTTTGTTATTTTACTTCTTCAACCTGCCGCGGTTCACCTTATTTACAAGACATCTTCAGTGGACGTCCTGAAATGTTACACGATTTTTCGTTTGCACTTTTAGATTACAGATGTAAGACAATTGGTGGAAAATTTTACAGTAAGACGGAAAGATTCTTACAGATTGTAAGTCAAACAGTTTTCTCTCATGTGGTAAACTGATTGAGAGCTAGCAGTTTTTTTGTGGTTTCGTATATGTGACAACTTTCTTTTAATTTTTACCAAGGAAAATCGTCGAACACGCGTATGTTTTGAGAAGTTATTTTATTTAGATACGCAGTTTAGGCGTCTCATTAATGCTATTTTCATGCCCCCATGCACTCCATTCGTAGACAGTCAGATATATCGATACTTTCATAACTGAAGCCATCAGACCCTTGATTCCGTGAAATCATTTTCGGAGTGTTTACTTCGATGACTTAAAAACAACTCAGACAGAGGAAGAACTAGGGCCTGTTTATCATATCGATTAAGTTGATATGGAAACGACATGAAGCCTTTGCAATATGTGGGCAAAAGGCACTGAATGAAAAACGTAGCAACTTGGCCTGTTTGTTCCCATTACATATAATTCAATCAAATTATGCGTATTGTTTCTCCCATGAAGGTATTTAAAATTCTCTGGTACTTGGATGTTAAATTGGAAACAACAATTGAGCCATCTGAAAATCTGCATTTCTTTCTGAACTTCCGTCTGTACAGTTATATTACATTACAGATATTACCCTCCAACAATTCTAAATTTAACAGCAACTTCGTGTGCAAGGTATGAGAAGTACCTGTCTTCGAGGTTCCATTATATGAAGAATCTCGTAATAATAAAAAAAATCCATTTACGCCCGCGGCTCGCACTTACTTGTTCCGAAGTTGATGCTGACAACACGCAAGACGCAACACGTCCCAGTTACGCTCATCGAGTAATAATATAGAGCTTGCTCAGTGATATGGAAACACCGCGAAAAATGCGTGCTTGAATACAAATGCAGTTGCTAGCCGTTTTATTTGTAAAAAATGGCAACTGTGCAAATTCCTCAATACGTTGTGAGCATCCGTCGGCGTCGGAACATCGCATACACGAAAAGCGGGAAAAGATTATCCGATACGTCACAGAGCGGACGAAAGTGTACGTTGAGTGATCGGAACCAACGGTCGCTGAAGGGGACTGTGACGAAAACTAAGAGAACGGAAGCTGCAAGAGTCACTTCAGAATTGAATGTCGAACTCGCGAGCCCCGTCAGCAACAAAACAACACGAAGCGAGCTCCATAAATAGGGAATTCCATGGAGAGTTGAAATTCCAAAATCGCTCAACTGTGATGCAAATGCACGTAATAGTAAAACGTGGTGCCGAGGTCATAAAAGCTGGACTACGGAGCCATGGAAGAATATATTTGGTCGGATGAGTCTCGTTTCACACAGTTTCCAATTTCTAGCCGAGTTTACGTCGCAAGAATGAAACATGACTATACTATAGTTCGGTGAAGAGTTAAGCAACCAAATCGTGGTATTCCGTTTGCGCTGGGTCGCATAATTGCCATTTTGGTCGATCAGGTCCGTCACATGGTACATTTTTTTTGTCTAATGGTGTTGCTGTGTTCCGAGACGACTGGTCGTATCGTCCAGTACTGGGTTTGTAAGCACGAGGATGAATTGTCGCATCTCTTGAGTCTTTGACCACTTTCTCGGACTGCTGGCGTCCTCAGTTGTTGTCAAGTCTTCAAAGTAAACTCTCCAAAAACGATTTCTCAGAATCCAGATATTGATGGCTCCGGTTATGCAAGTATCGATATATCTGACTGTTTATGCATGGAATGCATAGGGGCCTGCAGAAGGCATCAGTGAGGTGCCTGAACTGCTTGTCTAAATAAAATAACTTCTCAAAACATACGGCTATTTGACGATTTCCCGTGATAAAGATTTGACCGGCTGCTGTCCCGTATTCACAGTGGATCAACAAACATTTTCTTGGTAGGCTAGGTGTCTTTCATTATTTATTCTATTTTGTTGTCTTCCTCTTTTGTAGTTGGCTTCTGGTTATTTTCTCTTAAATGTTCTGCAAAGATTAAGTAGCTTGTCCCACACTTCCGTGCTCTGACATATTCTTTGTTCTAGATGTCGAATATTCCGGTGGTTTTTTCTACCATCTGCTACCACATGTGATGTATTGTACGCCTAAAAATCGATAAGAGCTCGTTGTGGCAAAAGTTCACGTGGCTAATGTGGAACATTGCCAAGTGAAGGTAGAAAAGCTCAGTGCTGCTGTAAGGAAACTAAATACAATACACACACACACACACACACACACACAGTTGTTGAGCAACTGGCATTGACCAGGCGCATTAAAATGCAGTGGTATCGCATTGAGCTTTAACACTTACTGGTGTGAAGTCAAATGACGCCCAAAGCAGTTAAGGCTGACCAGCAAGTCTTCGGAAAGTGATAAAACTTAAGCGAAGTGCTCAGTGTACAGAGAGAATGGAGTTCTACACACCAGTAGAAATTCGATCTTCAAAAGTATTGGAATGTAGAAAATTGATGTATCTATCGAATGGCGTTCAAAAACCTTGGTTGTTGTTAGGAAGACATAAGCGAAGGAGTCGGACTTCCGCTCTTCTTTTCATTGTCTTAAACGTGCGGAACTACCTAACAGCTTGACATCAGTCATAGACACTCCCCACAACCTCAGTCACAGGGAACATCTTCTTCTCTAGACTTACACCTGACGGTTATCATCATTCTAGCTAGCTTCGAGAAATCACTAGACTGCAAGTTTACCGTGCACCATTAGTGATAGGTATCTTAACAGCTAGATAGCATAGCATGTGACGACAACACAGCGTTTCAGTGTTCCACTATCCTTTCCATGCAGTGTACTGCGTGCCACAAAGAATTTAAAGCTTCATCGTAATGCTTCAATACCTTTTTATCTTTTGTAAATATAAATAATTGCTCGGGTTCCGGAAAAACTGGAGTGTGAGGTAACGCAATAAATTAATTTTACGGGGGCTATTCAGAAAGTAGGGAACGTTTCCGTCTGACGCCACTAGATGCGTGCCGATCGTGTATATTTTGGTATGTGCGTGCTTGGCAGCTAAGTCGGCATCCATCCGTGACAGCGGGAACGTCTCTGCGCTTCTGGTTTTTTCGATATTCGAATTTGAAATGTGCGCTGCGATCGAAAATCCCGCCAGTTGTGAGATGCGGTCTGTGACACAGTTTTTGTTGGCGAAAAACCTAAAACCTATAGAAATTTATCGTGAACTGTGCGAAGTGTACGGAAGCAACGTAATAAGTGAATGTTCCGTCCGGAAATGGTGCATTCGGTTTGAAAATGGCCCAACGTTCATGATGAAGAGATGAGTGGATGCCCGAGCATTGTGACTGACGATCTTGTCACTAAAGTTGATGAACCGATTCTTGAAAACCGTCGCTTCACAATAACGGAGCTTTCGATTTCGTTTCCACAAGTTTCACGGACTTTGTTGTTTGAAATTGTCACTCAAAACCAAGGCTACCCAAATTTTGTGCACGATGGATGTCTAAAATGCTTACAGAGCACCATAAAGAACAGCGAATGGGGGCAACGTTCTGGAGGCCTACCACAAACATGGTGAGTCATTACTGGATTCTAGGCGCTCAGTCCGGAACCGTGCGACTGCTACGGTCGCAGGTTCGAATCCTGCCTCTGGCATGGATGTGTGTGATGTCCTTAGGTTAGTTATGTTTAAGAAGTTCTAAGTTCTAGGGGACTGATGACCACAGATGTTAAGTCCCATAGTGCTCAGAGCCATTTGAACCATTACTGGATCGAATTGTAACCGGTGACGAGACTTGGGCGAAACACATCAATTGCGAGACAGAATTACAGTCCATGGAGTGGGGACACACAAGGTTCCCCAAGTGCCTCAATGTGTTTGGTGACTATGTGGAAAAGTAGTATGTCAGTCGCCCTTTCAGATGTATATAATAAAATGTATTTCTTGTATTTAGTTTTTTTAATGCTATTTTCGGAATAGCCTTCGTACTTGCACGCAGTTAAAGCACCGCGTGTCTCGCTCAATCGACTCTTGATTTTAGATATCGTTTGAATGCAGTCTGTTGTTCATAAGACTTAAAAACGCGATACTTTATTTTTACTTTCGTGATCAAAGTGTATTATTTTTACAGCACGCTCGCTACCAGTGAGGTAACACGGCGTTACATGTATTACAATGACTGCCCATGCCGTTATTGCTTAAGCAAACGTCCGTTGTCTATCCTTTTTCAAAAGAGCGATATCCAAACCTTATAGATCTTGTACAGTAAAGTAGAAAGCAAACACATATAGCAGTTTCGAGTACAAAAAGTTTAAAGAAGATACATGAGGTAATTGGAGGGAATGTTTAGTACTCATGAGGTATGATAATGGATACAAAGAAAATGGTACATACTAAGGAAGCCGGCATTTACTAGCTGGGTGGTGCAGTAACTACTACACACGTCAGCTTTCATAGCAGGATGGTCTCACGTGATTCTCTGTAATAACACGATAATTGTTAAATCTGTATGAAATACGTAATGTAGCAGCGATATTCTTTCTTTTTAGTCAGCCGGAAAAGCCAGAAGAAGCGACGATGATCTGGCGCGGAGGAACCACCCACCAACGAAATGTTTGTACGTCCATACTTCAAGTAGATGGTTACAGGGACTTCGGCTGTTCAGTATGAAATGAAAATTAAGACACCTGCAGCCGTCACTTCTGCATCTCCAGATCTAGATCAAAGTAGATTGGAAGAAATCCAGTCTCGTGCGCAGTCGTAACAGGAGTCAATATTAAATAACTGGTGTCTGTAGATATCTGGTTTGCACAACACTGTCGCCTGTCTTGTCAACCGATGACTGTCAAGACGACATTCATACCAGTCAGTAGCTGACTGTGTTTGTAACGGGAAGGTCATCTACCCTACCACATACAGGTGTCTCAGGTCCTTGGAACTCGTTGAGATCTTTCTGTTGTCAGTCAGTCTTTAAACGGTACACCCCTTAGGGAGTGAAACACAACACTTCAGTTGAATTGTACCTGCCCGGCTTCTGTGGATTTCGGGAAAACTTCACGATAGTGTGAACAGCGACTTAATTGGGAACTTTTTGTACAGGGCGCCAGACTGCGAAGTGTTGCAGCGGTGATTAGGGAATCTGAATACTTGCTCACAGGTATATAGTGTTGTACTCAACGTGTAGCGTCAAGGGTATTTTTGTCATAGGAAAGTGAAAACCATTTTTGCCGAGTGATGAGACTTGCTTTGCTCGGTGCTTCATCGAGTGCTACTCTGATTTTTTCTGAAACATATACACTACAGCGAATAGCGCCAACTTTCTCACCTGTCAGACTGCTAGGAAACTCACTGGCTGAGCGACCTTGCCCCTTGTCTATATGAGCATGTGATGCCGTTTTCATAATGCTTAAAATAAGTCATATTTAATGGTAAATGTGTTATCGGCCGTATTACTGGTATTTCATTTTCATGCGACATTCGTAATGTGTGAATGCACTGTTCATGACAATCTGACTCAGATATCGTACAGCGTACCGTACAAGTTGCATCATTTCATTGTCCGACAAACAGTGTTTTGTGAATAAAACCGTCTATTATTACGACGATTCGACTGCTGCCATAATCAAATGTCAAAGAGCTTAGAATTTATAAAAGAAGGTTATGTGTCAGTATTAACAACTATGCACAAGAAATAGTTTTGGTACTGCCATAGAATCTCCTTTTATAAGTTCGAAGCTTTTTGATAACTGATAATTGCAGTAACTGAAATTCCATAATAAATAAACAAAATTTTAATAACCGATCTAGACAGTTTTGTGTACAAAATCATTTACAATGATCACGGACTTATACAGGAAATTTATTTCCTGTAATAATTAGTCTACTATAGATAATCAACGAATACTCCACCGAGAAAAATTCCAAGATGATTTAGGAATATTTTCTGTGTATTTTCGTGTATAGCACTTGTAGTCTTCGGTGACTCTTTGCAAAGTAATTGCATCTCGTTTGATTTATGACCACTTCATCTTTGTGACTGTGCTGCACTGACGATATCTACCAGCAATGGAAATGTCGACAGTATGCAGTGCATGTCTTGCTCGTAAACAAACTTGTTTGTCTCACAGACGGTGCTTTCTGTTGACAACAGTAATGTCCACTTCACTCTTCATCCCCCTTCATGCTTTCAGTATTTTTCGATTCTATCACGGATTTCTTTACAAGGTAGCGTTAGTTGTACCTTAACAGTGATACACAAGTATGAATAGGTTTAGTGAGAATGACTAACAGAGGACTTGCTCAGTACAGAATTGTCGTGATCACTCTTTCATCGCTTTCAGTAAACCTATTCACGAGGCGCATATCGGACAGCTCTTCGTCAGTAAACGCACCCACGCCACTCTGTATCACTATTAAGGCACAGTTAAACGGCGTGAAAAACAAACCCAGGGCAGAACTGAAGAATGAGGGAGAAGGATAAAGTGGGCATTACCACTGTTAACATCAAATACCTCAAGTGAATAGAACAAAATGGTTTCTAAAAGGGACTGGCAGTGCATCGACATTTTCACCGATGCGTCAATATTTTCAGTGCAGTACAGATATAAAGTAAATGGTAGTATGAAATCAAATGAAATACAATTGCTCTGTAATGATTCATCGGAACCATAGGTTCCTTATACTAATATACTGACCAAAGTGCCTGAACTACCTCTGAAATTTTGTTGATGGCATAAGATTCAACCATTATTTATTTAAATAAAAAATAATTTCAGTGTGCCATGTTCATAAATCAGAACAAAAAGTGTAAAATAAATTCTCCTAGCCCAATACAAACAGTTCTGAAAATTTGTGACTGTACATTTTTAATAGAATAATAGAACAATAATAATAAAATATATTTATGTCCAAAATTAAAGCGGCAACCTGCTATTTCCCCGTCCTCTGTCTAATTCAGGATATAACCATACAAATTGTCGATAGATGTCGTTACGATCGTGTTCTGCACGAAAGATGCCATTCCGATCAACGGATAAACACGCCAGCAAGCAGGGTAGTGTCTGAGGGATAGTCCCACATCAACAATCGCTGTGTACACAGTCACAGACGGTGCAGTGTGGCACAGAGAAGACGCCTACAGACTCTCTGCTGTGTAGCCTTACGAAGAATGGAAGCAAGAGAGTCGCAAACTGATGTGGCCCGATGCCTTAATGTGAATCGTTGTGTTGTTTCCCGGGTGTGGCGACAGTTTGTAGAGACCGAAACTGTATCCCGGAGACCAGGACAGAGTCGACCACTTCAGGAAGATTGTAGCGTTATTTGGTTCAAACGGTTCAAATGGCTCTGAGCACTATGGGACTTAACATCTGAGGTAATCGGTCCCCTAGAACTTGGAACTACTTAAACTTAACTAACCTAAGGACATCACATACATCCATGCCCGAGGCAAGATTCAAACCCGCGACCGGAGCAGTCGCGCCGTTCCGGACTGAAACGCCTGCAACCGCTCGGCCACACCGGCGGGCCGTTATTTGGCTGTAAGGGCACGACGGTATCGCCTTGATACTGCACTGCAACTGGCGACTGACCTCACAGTGTCCCCTGGACGTGTTGTACCGAGGTAAACCGTGTACAGAAGGCTTTAGCAGAGTGACCTTTAGTTTTGGCGATATGCTGTCTGTTCACTTCTAGCGTGTCTTCACAACAGGGAACATCTACATGCCACACGACGGTCGAACTATGGGCCAATGTTCCTTTCACAGATGACTCCCGATTTAGTCTGGAGAGTGATTCTCTAGCCATTCGCATCTGGATGGCACGTGGAATATGATTTCGGGACCCAAACACTGTGGAAAGAGACCAAATTCGAGGAGAATTCCTAATGGTTTGGGCAGGAATTATGCTGACCACTCGAAAAAGTATTCATGAAATTGGGTGAATCAGCAAGATTTAACTGCGTTCATGTACCGTGATGAGATCTTGGGATCTCATGCGCAGTTGTTGCGTTGTGCTGTGGACCCAGACCTCATGGGCGATAATGCTTGACCTCATAGAGCACGGGTGGTTGATGTTTTTTTGGAAACGGAAGATATTGCACTCATGGCGTGGCCTACTCGGTCTCACGATTTGAATCCCATAGAGCATGTCCTAGATGCACTAGGGAGACGCGTTACATCGCTCCAGCATCCAACAACAACTCTCCAAGACTTGGGAGCAGCTCTGCAGAAAGAATGGGCATTATTCTTCAACATGGGATTAATGAAATCATTCACAGCACGTCCCGTCGTTGTCAGACCTGTGCCACACCCCATACTGAGCACATTAACCAGCTGTCAATATGTGTGTGCAATTCCGTTAAGTTGGAAAAAAACAAAGAACATTTTTGCGTACCGTTATGTATGTTGCAGTTGATTACATTCTGTATTCTTCACATTATTTCTACATTACTATCACTGTTTGTACGTTTTGTGGCAAAATAAGCACAATCTTATAAAATTTCCGTTTGTTGTTTTAATTTTGGACACCACTGTACTTCCAGGATTTGAAGTGAAAGACGTGGGGTAAAAGGATGTGAGCTATTCATGCATCGTAAGTAGTGAAATAGTAAGGAGGATAACTATTAATCGGTTAATTATGTATTGCAAGCACCTCCCATCTTTCATATTAAATCTTTGAAGTATTTTCACAGCTATTAAAAATTCGTGAAATTTCATACTCACAAATACTATGTGTATGGGATTAGGAATCTGTATGGGGCTAGGAGAAATTATTTTATACTTTGTTTTATGAAATTACGACAAAGGCATGTGTAAATTTCAGGCTTATTGTAGTTTCTCGTTCCCCGATTCAGCCAATATACTACTTCCTCCTGCGTATCTCTTTCGAAAAGATTGTGAAAGTAAAAGTTAGAGAGTTTCGAGCTCATACTGCGGTTTGACACCAATCGGTTTTCCCACAAATCATTCGCGACTGGAACAGGAAAAGAGGGAAATTTTAGTGGTTCATAAAGGACTCATCACCAAACACGACTCTAAATCGAGTTAAAGTTGCAATGTCATCCAGTTATGAGCTATGTTGAAAGTTTCAAATCTCTAGCGCAATGGCAAATCTCAGTGGTAAACAAAGTACCCTCCAACACAGGCCAGACAAGAAAGGGAGTTAATTTTCATTGTCATCTAGTTTTTAGCTGTATGTAAAATTTCTAGTTTTGAGCTGTATGTAAAATTTCAAGTCTCTAGCTCATCAGGAAGTTAGTTCTAAATCACTTGCAAAATTTGTATCGAAGTGACAGAAGAAAACAATACCCATCTCCTCTTCACCCTCTCTCCGCTTAGCCGTGCCCATCCTTTCCCATACAGCCTGAATCACATTTCGATACCACCCACACAACATGCCAGTCATGCAGAGCAGCCTGGATGTCAGGCATTACCAAACTTTTTCACTCCCACCCAAACCCCTGCAGAACTGACCGACAAGAAAGCGAGTTAATATTGCACAGTCATTCAGTCTATAGGTCATCGGGAAGTTAGTTTAAAATAAATTGAAAAATTTATATCTGACAGGCAGAAAGACAAGAAAGTGATCTCATAAAAGCACGGTAAAAAAACATCGGTTTCAGAATACAGTTCTGGAAATACAAACACTACACACACCAATTAACTACCCAACAAACAAGGGATGTAATAAGTCCAAAATATACACTTGTAATCGTCTGTATATAGACCAAAGTAAAGTATGTTATTCTGGTTGTACCAAGCTTTCCTAGGATTTTCGCATCTGTGTATACTGTGTTTTGAAACTGACAGTCTTATGCACATATATCAGGCACTGGACAGGTAAAGCACTTATACATGAGTCGTGTCTGAAACTACAAAATTATGTCCTCTTCTCTCTCCCTCTGAGCACCCACGTATCTTTCACATTTCCCACAAAAGTATGCAATTAATTCAACGAGGGTTTCGATTCAACATTTAACAGGACACTAATTAGCTTCGTTCAGGAGTCTTTTTCCTGAGCACACTTCCTCATAAAAAAATGGTTCAAATGGCTCTGAGCACTATGGGACTTAACATCTGTGGTCATCAGTCCCCTAGAACTTAGAAATACTTAAACCTAACCAACCTAAGGACATCACACACATCCATGCCCGAGGCAGGATTCGAACCTGCGACCGTAGCAGTCGCGCGGTTCCGGACTGTGCGCCTAGAACCGCTAGACCACCGCGGCCGGCCACACTTCCTCATAAAGCCCACTTAATCTACGGCCTTCACGTAGACTACACCTGCTGCACATTTAGTTCGCAAAATCGAGCTGTCACCCAGTCTTAATGCCTGACCGTTACAAATACAGTCGGCCAGTCGTGTGAACACCTGGAATTAAAACGTGTAGAAATCAAGCGCAACTATCAGATAAGCTAAGTTGCATGTAAATCAAATTTAGATTTATTGATAGGACACTGGAAAGCTTCCCGCTCACGTGGAAAGGCACATTTAACAATATGTTAGCAAACGAAAATTAAACTGTCTTCGACTCTTGCACGATTGATTGTTAACCATTTTGCTACATTTGACTGAAAAAGAGACTTAAGATATGGAACAAATGCGCCAATTGGCAGAACAGTTTGGTATCTAAAATCTTGTCCCGACTATCAGCACTGACAGCTCCCGGAAAAGCTCTTCCTTTGTGATGGAGCAACGAGGACGATTTCTGAAACCATAAGACTGTCTGTTAGTTCGAATTTTCGGTACTGACTGCGACTGTGAAACGCTTTTGGTGGACGAAGGATGGAGGGAACGGAATTTACAGTAACACAGCTGCTCGCCAAAATTTTACCAGCCGAGTATGTTCCTGTGCTGCTTTGTCGGCTCTTATTATAAATGAGTGGGTGCAGCTATGTTTGCTATTTCTGTGCCGCTCCGCTTCTAGCGTCTGGTTATTTCTAGAGTAGTTCTTGCCGCATACGGGGGCGCGGAAGTCTAATAAAACGTTGGGACCCTGCAGTAGCGCCGTAAATTTTAAACTCGATTTGCTTGTAAATTCTGGGTCACAAGCAAAGTGAAAAATAGAATTATGATATTTATTTTTCCCGTTTTCTGTTGATTCTGAAAGTGTGCTTCGCAGAATTTCAGCTAACCGCACTTTACAAAGTTCCATATAACGCTGAGGGAGATGGCAGAGTGGTTAGGAGACCAGTCTCACTTTCGAGAGGACGACAGTTAAAATTCCCGCCCAGCCCTCCCGCATTATGAATTTCCGCGTTCTTTCTAAACCGTGCCAAGGCAAATGTCGGGGTAGAGCCTTTGTAGCGGACATGGGCGGCTTCGTTCCCCGTACTTCCCGAAAATGAGTTTTTTCTTAGACTCTAACGACCTTCCTTCACTGTCATAAACCAATTTAAAATAGCGGATAGTTACCAGCACTAAATGTTATCCTACTTACGTTCCTTATGCGTAAATAATGTGCGTCTGTGTTTTATTCCCTTCTTGTGTAGCATCCTCGAATAAGGTTACTGTAATGTGTCAAGTAAATGTGGAAAGTGATCATTCTTAAATAAGCATTCGTCTGTTTTCAACTTGTATTGCTATCTGAAACTGCTTTAATTGTTGTTTTCTTTTGGGTTGGGTTCTGATTTGTTCGTTGTGGACCGACACGAATTCATCTGCTGTGCCAGTCTCCTCACCTCAGAGCGGCATTTCCGCACAACGCCCTCAATTATTTCTCCGATGTATTCCAATCTGTCTTCCCCTACAGTTTTTACCTTCTGCAGCGCCCTTACGTGTCGTGGAAGTTATTCCTTGATGTTGTAACACATGTCTTATCACACTGTCCCTTCTTGATGTCAAAATTTTCACACGTTCCTCTCTTCACCGATTCTCCGAGGAACCTCCAAATTTCAGAGAAAATATTTGTTTCATTCTATAGTAGCACTTTTATTTGCCCTCTGACTACCTGATTCATCATTTCATATCAGTCAGTTTCTACATCCTTCTATAGTATCTCAAACTCAGTTGCTTCGAACCTTATTTTATCCGACGTTCTCAATGTCCATGATTCGTTTCCGTTCAGCGCTTCTTCACGGTCTTTAACATTGGTGTTAAGTTTATTGCGACTTATTTATGCTACTCCTCATTCCTTTCATATTTCTTAGGTTTATTCTCAATCCATAGCGTGTGCCTACTAGACGGTTCATTTCATTCAACATGTCTTATAATTCTCCCTCACTTTTACTCAGGATATCAACGTAATCAGCGAACCTTATCACTGATATCCTTTCACCATTACTATCAATCCCACTCTACAACTTTGCATTTATTACGGACATGGCTTCCTTGGTGTATAGATTGACATTAAAGGGAAATTACTGCATCCATTTCCAATCCTCTCACCTCATTCTTAGTCTTTCATTCTTATTTTTCCTTCTTGGCTCTTCTACATCGCATAATTTACACCTGCTTTGCTGAGACTTTCGAACAGCTTACACGATGTTGTCGAATGCTTTTCCTGTATCGGTATATCTGAGAACGTGTCTTGAACTGCCTCTCCAGCGCCTTTACTCAAATGCTATCTGATCGTCAGCTGACAGTTCTTCCATTTTCTTTTCTATTCTATCAAGTCATCACACATTCCCTTCCACTCGTAGTGGGTTTCGGTGTAATCTTACTGTCTATCAGATGTCATCTCTGCATTCGACAGCGGTATTCCTTTTACTTTTTTAATGATAAAGTCTTTATTTTTAATTTAATCGAAAGTTGTTTTACTGTTCTACATGATGTATCAGATCTTCCGACGACCACTTCTTGTTCGATTTCTTAGCAATTTTCCTGCAGCCGTTTCGTCTTCGCTTCTCTGCACTTCCTATTTATTTCATTCCTAAGCCATTTACTTTGCTGCATTCCTGTCTGTTCCTGAACATTTTTGTACGTTCTTCTTTCTGCCACCGATCAGCCGAAGTATTTCTTCTGTTACCCAATGTTTCTTCACAGTTACCATCTTCGGACCTGCATTCGTGGAACCTACTATTTCATAACAGGTCTTATTCTGAAAGGGTATGATACATATTTTAACATTGCACCACATGAAGACAGACCTATTTGACACGAGATTCCACTGTCCATAGTTTAAAATGAAAAAGTTTTTGCTGAAGATAACTTTTATATCAATAATTCTTTTTTACATTTGGCGCTGGCCAGCTTGTCATTTACTTTTATTCTACGATTTATCTTGATGTCGTTCCTAAAAGGCATCTATCACGTTCCTCCAGAGCTGTACTTTCTTCTTTAATTTTGTTTTGTGTGGTATTTTAAACTTCTTTTCGCTCGCTTTTCGTTATCCCTGTAAAAGTACTTTCGCTTTAATTATTTTCTTATTTATTACTTTCCTTGAACTAAGCTCCATTTACACAACGAAGAGTCACATTCTGTAAGAATTAAGAATTTCGAATTCATATCAGCGGTTGCAGATTTACTATTACTCTTTTTTTTTGATTCCTCATAAAGGGCATGGCTCTAACCGTTAAGAATCTCGTGATATTCTCTTAAGTCCAGTGTCATTATCACTATCATCTTCCAACAATTATGTCTTCAACTATTCAACATCTTGAATATTACCATCCAAAAACTATTATTTGCTGCCGCAGTTGCCTGCCTTTCCACTCTTCAAACTTATTGCCTCAAAACTGTATGCTCAGAAATTGCGTCTAAAACATGGCTACTTTGATTTGTTCCTCGAGGAAGTTCGAGCGTTATCCACAAGATCATTTATATATATTTTATGAAAAGTAATTGTCCTATGTCACTGCATGTCTGAAGATTTTGCTCAATTGAGAATGGCATGCTCAACAGAGATAAATTTTCAGACCTAAAAGTAACTTTGATCACACTCCAGCGGTGTTTTACAGGACCATTACTTTTCACAAAATATATAAATGCGATGTATAAAGCCGGAATTTCAATGGGGCTTTTCATGGTCGATGCTACCGTATACAGAGAAGTTGTATTGGTAGAAAATTGTAGAACTTGCTGCAGGAATTCGCAACTGACCATCGACATAAACAGATGTAACGTCTTGCAAATACATAGACACAAAGTTCCATTGTATGATTGCACGATTGCAGAACAACTGCTGAAAGTAGTAAAACCCATAAAATATCTAGGAGTATGTGTAGAAAGTGATTTAAAGTGGATCAATCACATGAAACAAACAGTATGTAGGGCAGATGCCAGTCTAAGATTGAGAGAGGACAGGTTACTCCCACACCTATTTTTCATAAACATTTTGTTACAACGTTACGCAACTTGAGCGAGACTCTAGAAAGTTAACGGCCTGAGCACGCGTTGATGGAGCCTGGTAGGGTGGTAAAAGCATGAGGTATTTTTCTGGTTCTTAGTTCGTAGAAACTGAATGTTGGAAGTTGAAAGCAAGTAGTGGCGAGCCCATCCCTCAGTAAATCTTGCCCACAACCGCACAGGACAGACAGAGCACGCCGTAGTCGAGACAGGTCTCCAGCAGGACAATGCCATTATACCTAAATTGGCGCCAGCCAAAGGCTAGGCTGGAGGCGACGGACTGAAGGGACACGTCTACACAGAGGAGTCGTAAACTGGGCATTGCGTGCAGCACCACGCCTAATAAAAATTCACAACTTTTCGTGTTCGCTGATTCTGCAAATAGGCCTGTGACCCACTTCCAGTGGCCGCCTCGGTCATGTAAGAAACTCTGGCGTCTGAGAAACGTTTAGAGATAGAATCTTTATTACACCTCATAGCTAGAACTAACACACTCCAAGGCACAGGCAATTTAGATAAAGATCTTATTTGTATCTATTCACTTGTTGCTGTGGCAAGCGACATGACTTCAGAGAATAACATCTTCTCCCACTGCGAAAACTAAAAAAAGCCAGTAATTGGTGGTTTCTTTCTTTTTTCAGAGATACAGGTTTCTTAACTCTTGCACTGGTTCGACATGAGTTTGTGCTGTCGTGTAGGAGGGGAGATTTAGCGCCTCTAAAGCCCTGTGATTGGTGTGCTTCGTGCACTTTGCGGAAAAACGGAATTGTTTTTATGTGGAGAGGTGTGAGACACTCGGGCTCTGGGCTTCAGTCTGGAAG
This sequence comes from Schistocerca americana, assembly GCF_021461395.2. Lineage (NCBI taxonomy): Eukaryota > Metazoa > Arthropoda > Insecta > Orthoptera > Acrididae > Schistocerca > Schistocerca americana. The sequence continues at coordinate 954,521,437 of NC_060119.1, read as the reverse complement.
CAACTTCTAGTCGAAGCTCTGCCATGTGTGGTTGATACTTGAGATCTGTCCTAAGACTGATTTCACTTGCAAGTAGTTAGACTGAGGAGTCTGTGGTGAAGTTCTTACTGTACTGAGAATGTGACTTCAAACGTCTCGGACTACTTGTTTGCCGAGGGCACACTTATTGGTTTTTGGTTTACCAGTCTTGACGTTTGGTATCCTTGTGCGCTCTGTCGTATGAGAGAGACAAATTGGTCCCTGGTATGACCAGCGAACGCGTGTGATACACACTGAAATCTACCGTGATTTCAGAGCTCTGGTGGAGAGTAAATTGCGATCCGTCCTCCTGATCGCTAGATCGTGAGATTTTGCTTTTCTTTCGTGGCCGCGATCGATTCACATGTGCCGCCTTACGCCTCGCCTCCGCCCGCACACATCTCGGCAGCTGCAAGTTACATCGCTGCACGAAGTAAACAGGGTAACGTACTGCTGCTCGAGCCTTCTCAGGGCGTACAAATCCCAATAGCCACTTGCTTTCAGCTGCGCCAATATAAACTTCTGTAGATTCGAGCAGTCAAAGTCTGCTCAGCTCAGATTAATTCAGATTGTGTTATCCACATTTTTAGGGCCAGTGTACTTGACTCACTTCTGCCACCCAGGATCCTTGTCGATTGTGGTCTTAAACCACCTGTTAGTTATTTACGATATTCTATCATATCGTGTTTAGCATAGATCAGGTCTGTCTTTGTTTTGGGAAAATAAATGTTGTCAGTAAACTAGATTTTGCATAGTACGTCTATCATTTTTTAGAGCCCTGAAACAGGTTAACTTTGATTGTGGCATCCCATGCCAGGTTAAATTTCATTGTGGCGTCCCCGACTAGGTTCTCAATCATTTTTATATATTCCAAAACAGGTTAACTTTCAAGATTCAGTTTGAGAATCCTCACGAATTGTAGTCCACTCACAAATAAAGTTGCTGACAAAAGACTCGTTCGGCCAGTATTAGAATATTGCTCGTTAGTCTGGAACACATAATAGGTGCGACTGACAAACGAAGTAGAGAAGATCCAAAGAAGAGCAGTGCGTTTCGTTACGTGTCCAGTAAACTCGAAAACGTCACGGAACAGATCAGCCAACTCTAGTGGCAGACACTGCAGGAGAGGCGTCCTGCAACACGGTGTACCTTACTGTTAAATTTCCGAGAGTGTACGTTCCTAGAAGAGTTGCTCCCACGCACATCTCGGAAAAAGACGATGAAGGTAAAATCAGAGAGATTCGAGATCGCACGGAGGCTTTCTAGTAATCCTTCTTCCTGCTGTTGCTCCACGGCATTGCTTGGCTTGGCGTGAGGGAACCGTGAATGATTTAACAGAAAACGTCAAATGGTTCAAATGGCTCTGAGCACTATGGGACTCAACTGCTGAGGTCATTAGTCCCCTAGAACTTAGAACTAGTTAAACCTAACTAACCTAAGGACATCACAAACATCCATGCCCGAGGCAGGATTCGAACCTTGCGACCGTAGCGCTCTTGCGGTTCCAGACTGCAGCGCCTTTAACCGCACGGCCACTTCGGCCGGCCAGAAAACGTCACGGCAGTCACAGCGGCAGGGCCAGCTAGCTGTTCTTGCACAGGAAACCACTTACTGATACATATAAGGCTCCTCGTCTCTCTCGCTAACGTCTTTTCTTGTTTATTTTTGAAGCTATCGGACTCAAATATGGGGGCCTTACATTTCAGTGATGTCACTTCGTTATGAAAGTAAAATGACCATGTGCTAATACGACTGCGTGTCTTGTATACTTTTTGAATAACAGAGTTATTTAATTAAAGAATGAAATATACCGTTTTGAAACGATAACAGTACAAGTCAGATTGCTCTGTTTTATTGTTCCTATTGCACGTGACTCACTTCCCTAACAATGGCTCTGATTTTCCAATCGTGTTTAACAGTTATGTTTAACATTCATAATGAAACAACAATCGCTACGTTACGTTTCCACTTTAGTTAAACAGGCAATCACTGACGATAGAAGCCTTTTAATTTACATCCTACTATCGATATGTTTCACGACGATCATTACTGATTCTCCAACAGTGCACTGTATCAACCATAAATCTCTTAATGAATCGCCAACACCTTTCCGAGAAATAACTGAATTACTGAACTAATGTAACAGTTTTAAATCTTAATTCCACTATCTACCAAACTCTTCCTACGACTTAACATCGATGCGTCTGTGCGTGACCGCTCTGTACGCGAGCCCAATACCGACTATTTCCTCACGCCGCGACGGCACGTGACCACTAGCGCTGGGGCACTGTTATCATTACGCAGCAAGACAACGCTCCCTCAGAGAAGAGAGGCGTTCGACTCCGGAAGTTCCAGGAGCCAGCGATAGGTTAGGCGCACATTAGCAACACATTATGACATCTTCACACTCAGCCGGAAACGCTGCCCGTCCTCATAAAAGGGGGGAATTGCAAAAACATCCAAACAAAACATCCAAACCACAACGATAGAGCAAGGGATATGGCTCCGTTGACACAGCGGAAAGGCAGAAGCTCCTGTGGCGATAGTGATCAGATGGCCACACAGCAAACTTCGTGCTCTGGCTCTGTTAGGTGACATAGGTGATGGGGACGATGCCCTTTCTAAAGTGAAAGCCGATCCCGCATAAAAACTGCCCATTTTGGCCTAACAGTATGTCACCACCTGCATTTAGCTAGGAAAGGAAGTCTACGCGTCATTGTCAAGAACTGGGTCATCTAGCTGCTGTACAAGATTCTGTCTTCACTAAGCTGTAGGAATGCCTGCTGCACCAAAGCCCAGAAGCTGCCGGAAGCTGAACTGGTCCCTTCCAGGAGGAACACCACCTACCAGGTGACTTCCATTGACTGTGGGTCACCTCTTTGACGGTGGTTATTTTTCACAGCAGAGCCCGAATAGCTGCATTGTGAGGCCATACTCTGCTGCTGCCTGTTTACTTAATACAGGCATGCTCTCTTTCTGCTGTTTCGCCCTGTACGGGCACACTCTACTGCTGTCCATTTGCCTAGTGCAGGAACACTCTAGTGCTATTCGTTTTCCCTGTGCAGGCATTCTCTTGCTGCTGGTTTGCTCTGTGGAGGCATGCTCTATTGCTACTGGTTCGCCCTGTGCAGACATAATCAACTGCTGTTGCTTCACCGTGTGTGGGCATATTCTACTGCTGCTGGTTCGCCCTGTGCAGGCACACTCCACTGTTACTGATTCGCCTTGAGCAGGTATATTCTATTACTGCTGGTCCACCTGTTCAAGCATACTCTGCTGCTGTTGGTTCTCCCTGTGGATGCATATCCTGCTGATGCTAGTTCGCCCTTAGCAGGCATACTCTACTGCTGCTGGTTAACCGCGTGCAGGCACACTCTACTACTGTTAGTTCACCCCGTGCAGGTATGTTATAATGTTGGTGGACCGCCCTGTGTGGGAATACTCTGCTGCTGCCACGCAATGCCATTACTGTTGGTGTTGGAGTTCACTGAACGATTGCACACTCCCACTATTGCCTGTATTAATCCCCTGTGCCAGCACATACCAGCCCAGTCACCGTCTCCACAGACAGTCACAGCTACAGTCCATCCAGGCTGGAACCGTAACTCGGCATCTTCACATCACCATATCACTGTCTGGCTATGGCATGCTTATGCTGTGAGCTGCAGCACTGTACACGCTCACCAGGACCAACGTCCGACCCTGGCCACTGTCTGTCCCGACACAACCGCTGCGTACTGATGAATAAAATTATAACAGTGTTACACTCTTGATTTATCAAAAGACATACACTTGGTTCCTACCCTCCACCTCTCTGCAGCAAAATCCAAGGTGGAGAGCTGAATGCCATCCTGAAGAGAAGTACGACCTTTCCACTTGCTGTACAGGTCAAGACACTGCAGATTTCTACATTTGGCGTCAGAAGTGCTCCTGCCACGGAAAAGCTGGAAGGACAACTTCAGCAGCAGCTACGTGCAACATCAAGAGCACAGAGAAATCACTACAATAAGCGGTTTTATTCTCGTACTTGTTTAGTCAGAGAACTCCGTGAGTGCCTTAAGAACTAAAGGCGAAATTTATTAGGTCGCACCTATCACATTTTGAATGTAATACTAGAGGACTACGCTGGTATCTGTCCATTGAGCTGCACGTTGTGTAGCTTGTTAATCCACATTGCACCTTTTTTGGAAGTGGCTCAGTTACCTGTTATGGCCATTGTGCTAAGAAGTGTACCGATGAAAGATGGCTTATGATCAGACGTAAGGATTAGGAATAGTGTTTCGGTGTCACGATTGCGTATGTTGCTGTTATAAACGTTTATTTTTCCTTTCGTGTTTTTGTGTGTTGGACTGGGGTTTCACAAAGTCTTAGAGGCATAGCGGCTTACCCTTCAGAAAACACTGCAAACTTTGACATTTTAGTTAGCTCAGTTGAGAGGTAATAATGTAGATTTGTATAAGCACTTGAAGGCTATAAGAGAGAAAAAGGTTTCGTTCAACGTAGCTGCTTCTGCAATAATTTGAACTACAGTTGGGCGAATTACACCGGTCGAGAGTTTTTTAGGTAGTAAACGGAAAGATAGTGAATCGAGGTTAGCTAGACACACCGAGTAGATGGTTAATCCTTGGGGAAATTATTGCAGAGATAAGAAGATCTAGAAATTAAATAAGGGTAGTGCTTGTGCAAAAGCAGAGAGTTAGAGCAAATAAAACTACTACAGAAGGTAGTAAGACTGTGGAAGTTGAGGAAAATAATGTGGGATTAGCAGCTAAAATGTTTTGTGAAAATTAAGTTTGAATCAGCTCTAGTGCCAGACGAGGTACATATGTTATGTACTGAGACAGATGAGTGCGTGATGATATTGATATAGGTGCAGTGGTATCTGCCACTGTGGAAGTTGACGGGTGTTATAAACAGGCCGTGGAGTCTAGGTCGGGTGTATTTCTGGAAAGACATGTACAAGGAAGTACATGTGCCAATAATCCTTGTGTCGTACATAGTGCAACTGAAGACGGTACTTTTGTAGTAGATACTGAGAAGGATGCACTGGATGTAATTAATGATGTTAATTGTGTTATGGATGTTGAGGATAACAAGGTGATACAGACACATTTATTTCTAAAGAAGACAGCATGACTGTCACTGGTAATGGAACTACTCCTTGAAAAGGTGGGACGGGGTAAGAGAAGAAAGAGAACAAGTGTTTACAACGCTAATTCAAATAGCACTTTGGGACTTAACATCTGAGGTCATCAGTCCCCTAGAACTTAGAACTACTTAAACCTAACTAACCTAAGGACATCACACACATCCATGCCCGAGGCAGGGTTCGAACCTGTGACCGTAGCGGTCACGCGGTTCCAGACTGAAGCGCCTAGAACCGCTCTGCCAGACTGGCCGGCTTACAACGCTAGTGATAAGGCTGACTGTACTAGATCTTTTCCGGAATACGTGTCTGAAGATTGCGAAGTTCATAAAATTGGTGATACTTCACAATCCATTGTTTACTGGTGGTAAATGGAAACGTCGTGGGAAAACTGATTTCCGACAATGCTCGGGATCATTGTTCCAAGTGGGGACGTGTTGTCGCAAGTTTCGTATGTCACGAAAGAAGAACCAATTAAACTGCGTACAAAGTCATTAAGGCTCAATTCACTTGAGGTTCATGAAAACGTAGCATTTCAGAAAAGATTCAGTCTGTGGTTGGCAACGAAGTAAGGGAAATAAGTGAGACTATCATAGTGGGCGCATGTAGTAATGCGAGGCCGAATCAGAAAGTCTTTCCCTAACTTTTTTTAGCGCCATGCATGCATTTTCAAAGGAACTTTGCAGCGTAAATCAGAATGACACAGACACTGCAATGTCACAGTTATAAGAGTGGAGTGTTAAGAAAGGGAGGCAGTAGCTGAAAACGAACTGAGACAGGATTGTAACCTATCCCTTATGTTATTCAGTATGTACGTTGAGCAAGCAGTAAAGGTTACAAAAAAATTGGAGTAGGTATTAAAGTTCTGGGAGAAAAAACAAAATCTTTGAGGTTTGCAGATGACATTGTAATTCTGTCAGAGACAGCAAAGGACCTGGAAGAGCAGTTGAAATGAATGGACAGTGTCTTGGAAGGAGGACATAAGATGAATATCAACAAAAACAAAACTAGGGCAAAGGATGCTGAGGGAATCAGACGAGGAAACGAGACCCTTTAAGTAGTAGATGAGTTTGTTATTTGGACATCAAAATAAATGATAATGGCTGAAGTCGAGAGGATGTAAAATGCAGACTTGCAATGGCAAGGAAAGCGTTTCTGAAAATGAGAAATTTGTCAACTTCGGTTATAGATTTACGTGTAAGGAACTTTTTTCTGAAGGTATTTGCTGTAGTGTAGTCACGTATAGAAGTGAAACATGGATGACAAATAGTTTAGACAAGAAGGGAATAGAAGCTCCTGTAATGTGGTGCTACAGATTAGGTGAGTTAATCACTTGAGTAGGAGGAGGTTCGGAAGAGAAATTGGGAGACATGAAATTTGTGGCACAACTTGAGTAAAAGAAGGAATCAGTTGATAGAAACGTTCTGAGACATCAAGTAATCACCAGCTTAGTACTGGAGGGAAGTACCGGAGATAAAAATAGTAAGGGAGACAAAGATATAATACAATAAGCAAATTCAGAAGGACGTTGGTTGCAGCAGTTGTTCCGAGACTGTTGTACGGGATAGAGGCAGTCTTCTGACTGAAGACCGCAATAACAGCATTATTGTGCAATTGTATCATATGGAGCTATCGATGGAAGGTATTCTTGTATCAAAAAATTAACAATTCTTAAAAGCGAAGGTGCGATGTTATTGACGCCAATGAAGGGCAACAGTGGGGAGGACGAGCCATTGTTCTAGGGAACGGGGCTGGAGTCTGAAGCGATCGGACGTGATGCGAGATACAGTTCCAGTTATGTCAAAGTAATCTTTGTCCTTGTGAAAATTATGTATTTTCAAGTCATGTCCTTGTGGAGATTATGTATTTACAAGTCATGTCACGTAGGAAGTGTATTTGTTTGGGGATATGGATATTTTTTAATTTGTAAGGAATTCACCAATTAGACGATATCAGACAATGCGCAAAGCTTACGCCACTGACGACGCCATTACTACAATCCACATAGGTAAGTTGGCTACTTTCGTTGTTATAATGTTCACTATATATCTGTTGTCATTTTATCATCGCTGATGACCATTTGTTTGCGACAGGCAGAGGATTCTGTTAGTGTTCGTTGAGGACGTGTTTCTAAACTATCCTGGCGGTGTGGTAGCAAGACAGGGAAGTCAGATACAGGTTTCAAAGCATAAAAGCATTATGTCACATTAGTAATTTGCGTTTTGGTGCAAGTAGCTCTCTCTTACATATCGATCCTGCACCCAGTGGTAATTGCCATTTTGCATATCGGTAGCGATGGGGCGAGAGAAAGAAGTTATGTACTCGAGAACACTGTGCATTCTGATCAAAGCAATTGTAACTTTGTGCAACTGTTGTTACGAATGTACACCTTCGAACCTGGAGGACACTGGGCCTTGACAATACAGTAAGGTTTTACCAGATTTGTGTAATTCACTTGCAGGTGTATCAACTTCTCCTTTGCGTTACTTTCGCAGCACAATCTTTCCCAGAGTTTGTACGCTTTTGTGCAACGTTCTGGTAGCTGTCCTGCAGGTAAGATAAGGTAAGTTTAAATATATGCAAGTTCCTTCCGCCGGAGGTTCGAGTCCTCCCTCGGGCATGGGTGTGTGTTTTGTTCTTAGCATAAGTTAGGTTAAGTAGTGTGTGAAACATTAACATTTAGAAAGAAAGATGAAGAAAAACTGTTAATATTCGAAAGAAAAGTACCAAGGAAAATTTTTGGACCTGTATACGACAAAAATAACATGGATGGAGAATAAGAAGAAGTGAAGAATTAAGAGGGCTCTACAAACGCCGTAACATCGTCGAAGTGCTCAAGAGGAGAAGGTTGAATTGGGCAGGCCACGTAGCAAGAATGACGGAGAATAGACTACCTAGAATGGCATTCAGCAGAACGATAGATGGAACGAGAAGAAGAGGGAGACCAGAATCAGAAGGCGGGATAACATTCGGGAGGACACAACTAGGATGAACAGCAACAGCAACCGGACAAACAGCGCATTGGACAGGCAGAAGTGGAAGAGATTCTTAGAGCAGGCGTATGGTCGATAAGGCCCTTGCCACATGTAAAATAAAAGTAAAGTGAGTCCAGGGACCGATGACATAAGCAGTTTGGTCCCTTAGGAATTCAGATACATTTGAACATTTGAATATGCAGTTCAGCTTAAAATATGCAGAGCCAAAAAGGCAGGTCTGCTATTCACTAGACCCATTCACCCCTCTTAGACCACCGTCTCCTGATAGAGGCAGTTCATGTGTGGTACATTGCTGGTTTTGGTTTGGACCACCGTTATTTTCTCTCCTACCAAACCGATGTTTTTTATTTTCTTTCAACCTAAATGAGTAAGAAGTCAAACTCAAACTCACGTAAAATGCGAGCGGAACAAGGAAATAGTTTACAGGCAGGAGCCGGATATGTGTTCCTGCATAAAAAACCACTATGCTGACAGAAACATATGCGCCTCCTGGAGAAACGGCCACATATTCTCAACCCTACAGTTCAACGATACACTCTCTGCTGTATCCTGCTCTAACCCGTGCGTCAGCACTCAACAGCATGGTCGGCGACTGCCGTGGTCCGTCACGGCTGCATTGCCAATCGGGCTGAAGGCCTGAGGGCGTTTCCACGCCACCATACTGCTGAAGCGTGAAAGCTGCTTACGCTCTACTCTGAGGACGTGGGGGAGACTGGTGCTGAGTTGAGCATCCTCCTCAACGCCTACTACAGCCAACGACTGACTCTGGCAGCTATCTAACACAACCACTGTATACAGATGAATAAACGTGTAATACTGTTACTCTCTTGATTTATCAGAACACACTTACCTGGTTCCTACCTACTACCTCGCTGCAGCCACATGCAGTGAACGGAGCTGAATGCTACCCCGACTTTCAGAAGAACGGCTCTTTCACCCACAGCAGAGATCAAGCCAATCCAGTCTGCAACACTGTGAATCTCTCCTGACTGGAACAGGAAAAGGGGAAAGTGAGAGTGGTACTCAGAGCACCCTCCACCACACACCGTAATGTGGCTTACGGATTAGAGACGTACATGTAGTATGTGACAGCTTAACACTGTGTGGCAGATTGGTACTCCACCCGGATCCAACCTTCTGGTTGCAATGTCACCATCAGAGTACACCTTGCAAATAGAGTTTCAGCATGTCACTATATAACACCCCAAATATAGAGCCCCTAATGACATCCCTTTTGACAGCAAAAGATATAAAAATTAGTTATCCTGACCTTGACGGTATCTACAGGCAACAAAATATTAACACTATTGAACGTTTGACCAACAGAAATACTAGGGAACTAACAACATCTATTCCACGGAAAGAATTAAATGAAAGCGTATCAGATGATCACTTAATCTACGAAGCATGAAACTCTAAATAAAGAATTCAAAATATATGCTTTACGAAGGTTAAAACCAAGACGAGATATAGTGATCACAGATAACATTTACCTAAGAAAAGAGTTGTAGCCTCATCGAGCTGTTAAGTTCGATGACACTACAATGAAAAACTTCAATGGAGATTTTAATTCGCTCTCTTGTAGACGTCGCGATAGAAGCACGCTTATTGACCGATATTAGATTTTTTCAGACCGATCTGGAATTTTAAAGGTTTTCAAGTATCGTCTTGACGTATTAGTCAAAGTTCTGAAGAAAGGTGATAGAACATTTACCGTTTAGTCAGACAACGGAACAGATATTATAAACGAGGGAAAAGTAACTCGTGTGATACCTAATCAATTGTGGGACTTAGTCGTCGTGATCTGTGATTGTCACGAACATTGAAGGACACAGAAATGTACCAGACGCCGACACAAACTCTACAAAGAGACTTGAGAAGGAAACATATACACGTAATCATGAAGAATTCACAGGTACGCCGTGTTGTTGGAAGCTGTAGTCAGTGTCAGAACTGCTGATGTAAATCGTAGCTTCAATTCCTTGAATGACAGATCGGTGTGCTTTTGAGTGCAGTGGTTAGATAATTCAGACATTCAATAAACTCAGTTATAACTTTAATACTTCGGTCGTCTACATCATTTAATTGAACTTTATTGTGTAACTGTGAATAACTATTTTCTTGATAGAACGCCGAAGCTAAGTGTGATTAAGTGACATTATTAACAGGGATCAGTAATTTAACATTGTATTACGACGCTTCCTGTACGTTATTTAGATAATACATTATCACTGGATGTACGACGTAAGAGTTGTTGAATTAGCACCGTAGCGACGCATTAACGATGCTATAATAGTTCACAAATCAACATCCTCGCAAGACAATAATGTGGCATCGGCTTGACTCGTCGAACTTATAATTCGAGATGTCATATTATCTACGTTTGAACATTCATTTGCAAACCGGGCGTAAAAACTACTGTTATCAAGTTTCGCGTAAGCCTATAAGCCAGTCACGAACTCGCGAATATTTGGTTTATTGTTTCAGATAAAGGGAGTTGTTACGGTAGCGAGTGGTGCAGTCGCTGTGTGTAGCAGGGAAGAAGACAGACATCCTTCGAACACCATTGCTTCAATTATAGGCGAGGGCCGCTTTTATATTTCGGCCTGCTGCTCCATCGATACGCGGATATCTCTTAAAGGGAGATAGTATCTGAAACTAACCAAACAAAGCGAGGAGTTTGTTTTAACAGCTACAGATCGGAGTTGTCCGATCGACGGACGCCGACCTGTGTCCACCAGACTTGAACCACCATCTCCATCGAGCCGACACACACACATACACACACACACACACACACACACACACACACACACACACACACACACACACACACACGCCACAACTAGTTTCTCCTTTTCCTGTCTTTGAATAACAGCCAGTAAGAATATTTTCTTATTTATTTGCTAAACGTGCTTTCTAAACTTATACGTTAGGTTTCGTTTCAGTCCTGATGCTTAGCCTTCTACGCTGCCACATCGGCATTACGTCCAAGCAATATTTGTGTTATGTTAGTCGTAATTAGAATTCACAGACCCATACATGAAGTGGAGAAAAATACGAAAATAACAAAAGCGGAACACACTACCATGCCTATAACGGTGCAGGAAACCAGACTGGCATTCAGTACAGCTTCCAGTCGTTCGGAGTGGACAACTACAGGCCCTGTGCGGTTTTCAAGTGAACCTGGTAACATTCTTCCTGCAAGTGGCACATTCAGGTATCAGTGATGGAGGTGGATTGCTGTCATGCACCCTTCTCTGCAAAGTAGACCACGAGGTTTAATCGTATCCAGATATGGTGACTGTGGTGGTGAAGGGAAATGCGATAATACAGACCTGTGTTCACAAAACCATTCCTGAATGATGTGAGCTGTGTGAACAGGGGTCTGGCCGTCTTGAAACACAGCTTTACCATTGGGAACAAACATTGTAGCATGGGATGGAGTCCCATAGTATAACACGATATGACTGTCCAAATCAACACCGAGCCCCCGTCATTCTTGTGGTGAACTCCACCAGAATATGGAAACAGTGTGAAACAGGGCTCCTCCAATAGCATAACTTTCTTTGAATGGTCATACTTAGCTTCGCCCCAACGCTTTCCTGGTACATACCTTCGCATCACTGTTGAGTATGTTTGGAATACCAGCTCACCCATCAATCCCCAGCTAATGGAGAGCCCTTCGTGTTGTTTTAGTGCTGACAGTTTTCGCAAGTGTGACATTTAGTTCTGCAATGGCTTTTGTAGCTATCGTTCGCTTATTTTTGCTCGCAATCCTCTTCGATGACCGCCCTTCAGAATCACTGAACTCATGCTTCCGTCTGCGTTGTGACTTCGTTTCGTTGAAAAATATGGGACCCACAGTCCGACGTCTAGAAATTGCAATCCAAATTCCTATTTCCACAGACCGAAGTGGTTCCTCATGAATACACAATGGATTTGCAGTACTCCACATACGAGAATTTTGCGAGTTCATGTACCCGTATAAATGAAACCACGCCTCAACAGTGAAAAACGCTTCATTAAGAATATCCATTTCATTTTGTTGAACGAAATTTTTGAACCATTGACAATAATGCAGTCTCTTGCCATGATCAGCATTTTTCCGTTCTTGCACGACTGTCACTTTTTATGGGAAAAGTTCTAATTTTTCCTTACAGCTGTGTGGGCCGTTCCGACACTAACATCGATTTCCTGGGCGAGTTTTGTTACTGACTTGTTCGGAATCATGGACATTTTGCGGAAATATCGAGTAGTTTATCCTCAGACAAAACGCTAGGACGACCACTTCTCGATGCACCTGTCACTAAACCCGTACTTCGAAACTTGTTAGTCAGGTCTCGCACAATATCACGATGTGTGACTGTTGTCTCCGGGAAAACTGAATTAAATGTCTGACGAAGTGAAACTGTGCATTTACCGCCAGCTTTGAACACTTGTACGACTAAAAACACACGTTCTTCAATGGTTAGCATTTCAACAGCGACAAAAACGAAACAAACGAACAAAGGAACTATACTTAACTATACTAAACGATACTACTGACGCTGGCTGAGGGAAACGAAACAGTGGAATGTTGGGAGAGCCCACTTGAAGGGAAGTAACCCAGGCAGGCGAACAATCTTACGGCACGTGCGGCTAACAATCATACGGCACTGCGGAGAGACTTCTTGAACACTCCGTATTCATCTATCATGCTTTTATTTTGAATCAAGTCCGTCCGATAGCCGAATGGTCCCGGCTGGGTCGGGGATTTCCTCCGCTCAGTGACTGATGTTGTGTTGTCTTCAATCATCATTTCATCCCCATCTGGCCCGCAGGTCGCCCAATGTGGCGTCGAATGTAATAAGACCTACGCCAAACGCTCATTTTCATTTCCATTACCTTGATTCGATCGTTATATTGTAATACCACGTATATCATTTTCACGTGAAGTAATCTCATTTTTTTCTGTAAGCAATGTGAAAGAAGTTATGATTGGAGATGTTGTGCATATAATAGTGCCGTTAGTCTTTTTCAGGCAGGGATCAGGAGTGTTTCGTGTGGCAGTCTGTGAGTTATGTAACTTAATCTTTGAAATACCGACACCTTTTGCATAACATGTACTATAGACGTGCTGGAGCGTGTCCACCGCATAAGATACAGATTTCGTTCTTTATGACTGTTATAAGCAGTCTACTTTTTAACTATTTAGTGACGTATAAGCAGGGTCCACCGCCTGAAAATATATTTTAGTACTGTCTTAGCAATACCAGAATATTACCATGAACGTACACAGAGGTGACAAAGGTCATGAAATTCCTCTTAATATCGTGTCAGACCTCCTTTTGTCCGACACAGTACAGCAGCTCCACATGACATGGACTCAAAAATGTCGTTGGAAGTCCCCTGCATAAATACTGAACCAAGCTGACCCTATAGCCATCCATAACTGCGGAAGTATTGCCGGTGCAGGATTTTGTGCAGAAACTAACCTCTCGATTATGTCCCATAAATGTTCGATTGGATTCATGTCAGGCTATCTGGGTGGCCAAATCATTCGCTCGAACTCTCCAGAATGATCTTCAAACCAATCGCGAACGACTGCGGACCGGTGACACGGCGCATTTTCATCCATAAAATTCCATCGTCGTTTGGGAACAAGAAGTCTAGGAATGGCTGCAAATGGTCTTAGTTGGTTCAGTTGGACGAGGGGACACAGTGCATTTCATGTAAACACAGCCCGCACTATTATGGAGCCACCAACTTGAGTCCATGGCTCCCTGGGGTTTGCGCAACACTCGAACCCTACCATTAGTTTTTAACAACTTAAATCGGGACTCATCTGACCAGGCTACGGTTTCCCAGTTGTTTAGAGTCCAACCGATCTGATCAGGGGCCCAGGAGAGGCGCTGCAGGCGATGTCGCTGTCATCAAAGGCACTCGCGACGGCCGTCTGCTGCCATAGCTAATTAGCACCAGTTTTCGCCGTACTGTCTTAACGGATGCGTTCGTCGTGCGTCCCACATTGACTTCGCAGTGTTGTTTGTCTGTTAGCATTGACAACTAAACGCTAACGCCGCTGCTGTTGATGGTTAGGTGAAGGGTCCCGGCCACTGTGTTGTCCGTGGTGAGAGGTAATGCTTGAAATTTGGTATTCTCGGCGCAATCTTGACATTGTGAAGCTCGGAATATTGAATTACCTAACGATTTACTGTTGTCAATAGCAATACCGTAAGTGAACAAACGAGGCACCCACCGCGTACTTGTCGACATTCATCACGTTCTGCAGATATGTTCAGTGCAGTGCAGATAGAAGGTAAATGTGGGTAAGAAATCAAACAAAATGCAGCTACTGTACAACGAGAAACCGGAGCCCACGTGCCCTTAATACCAAAAATACTCAGAAAGTATCGTTGAACAACCTATGAAATTTTGTCGGTAAAGTTCATTCTGTGTTTGCAAAAGCAGTACTGTAATGAGAGAGAGAACAGCTGTTCAGAAGGAAAATAAACGCTGTCTGGAACAGAATATCTTCCAATTTGTTAATAGGCATCAAGCTTTCTTATATACATGCGCACAAGTTACTACGACAAACGATTACCGTTTTATACACTACTGGCCCTTAAAATTGCTACACCAGGAAGAAATGCAGATGATAAACGGGAATTCATTGGACAAATATATTATACTAGAACTGACATGTGATTACATTTTCACGTAATTTGGGTGCATAGATCCTGAGAAATCAGTACCCAGAACAACCATCTCTGGCCGTAATAACGGCCTCGATACGCATGGGCATTGAGTCAAACAGAGCTTGGATGGCGTGTACAGGTACAGCTGCCCATGCAGCTTCAACACGATTCCACAGTTCATCAAGAGTAGTGATTGGCGTATTGTGACGATCCAGTTGCTCTGCCACAATTGACGAGAAGTTTTCAATTAGTGAGAGATCTGGAGAATGTGCTGGCCAGGGCAGCAGTCTAACATTTTCTGTATCCAGAAAGGCCGTACAGGACCTGCAACATGCGGTCGTGCATTATCCTCCTGAAACGTATGGTTTCGCAGGGATCGAATGAAGGGTAGAGCCACGGGTCGTAACACATCTGAAATGTAACGTCCACTGTTCAAAGTGCCGTCAATGCGAACAATTTGGAACGGCTGTAGTCGAAATTTTAGTTCCGTTTCATAAATTCCCCTTACTTGACACGTAGTTTCATTGAATCGATATGGCTTATTTCCTTAAAATGAACGTACTGAAATATCACATACAAATAATGTATACTATTCACTCTGTTGTAAAATTTTTGAGACGAGGAGTATTAAAAACTAATAATCTCTCTTTTATATTAATGTTCTGTAGCTACAATTCCTTTTCATTATTTCAGTGGAATGCAAAATCGAATGCTGCGGAATACGATTTAATGTGTCACACCCGTTATTCGTTTTTTTCTGTTACGAAAAATATGAAACAATTTGTTTTTTTAATTAAAAATCTATTTGTGGTACCATTCTTTTTTTGAATGAAATTCTGCTTTGTTTTGTACGCGGGCGTTCGTTGCTCCCTAGTGGATTTTCGGTTGAAAAGCAATTACAAACACATCACACCGTTGCGTCCACGTGAAGAGAAACAAACGGATACTTAGAGAACGCGTGAAATTCATTCAACACAGAGAGTCCCAGCGCTCCAACGCTTCGCTGATGGAGAGATTGAGGGGGTGGGGGGTGGGGGGGGGGGGGGGGGGAAGGGGAGGGTGCAGCAGTAGGGGTCTGGGAACGTATTTCCCTAGGCACAGGATTATGGGGTTAAGGCACTGCCTCTGTACGGTAGATTTTTAATCTTTCGTTGCTTCCTAACGAAATTTAATGTTTCATGCTTCATCGCTTAAGTACTTCTTTTCTGGACGATTAATGAACACCTTTCGTCAGTTCTCTTCTATGTGTCTGGCTTAACATGCCGTCCAATGGAACTGCCAGAGAAGCTTAAGATTGCCCGAGGTACTGAGAAATGGATGATTTTATGTTCCGAAATATTTAAAGTGAAGTGATACGTATATTAGAAAAAAAAATAAGTCAACTGCGAGTGGGACTCTCGCACTGGTGGTTCCGTACAAACTTAACTATGTATGTAGATAGTTCATTCATTTCGGGTATAGAGGATTTCGACGATTTTTGTTTGTTACCGACATTGATACAGGCAAGCTAATAAACAGTCCTAGGGATTCCAAGACTTTGGAGAACATTTTAATTTCAAGTTTGATGTCGGATAAAAAAGACAAATATTTTTGTATGTGATATAATCAGAAATTTACAATTTTCTGATTCTTTTCCTGTACTTGTACAGTACAAGAATTGCAAGAATTTCTTGCCAAATTTCGTCATTCTTCTTGAAGGGGAAGTATCCTGCAGGTTTAGATGAGTGGGTTTGCGAGTAGAAAGATATGTGACATAAATGGCCGTACCTTTTGATTGGTTTGACTTAGAAGCTAACGTTTATCACACCGCCATGGGGCCACAGACGTTAGTATTTGGTACAAATTTCAACTTAGTATATCTACCTGTTCCTTAGAAAAAGGGGTCTTAACAGATGGACAGTCTCATAACAAATTACAAATTGCTTTGTGTGATACATTGCAAATTAGCAATTTTCGGATTTATTTCTTTGGTCGTAGTGCAAAATCTTGCTTCCTGCCAAATTTCATGTTTGTGGGTCAACAGGGGTACCCTGTTTAGATGTATGAGACACGTGACATATATAGCCATATCTTTATATTGCACTGACTTTAAAGCTTCACTTTTTTCCATTGCCTAGGGCTCCTGGGCCTTAAAATGGGGCACAATTTCAACTTGATGCATCAAAACTTTGCCGAGGATAAGGGTTTTGAACAGTCGGGCAGGCAGACAAACAGACAGACAAAGTGATACTAGGAGGGTTCTAGAATGAGATTTTCACTCTGCAGCGGAGTGTGCGCTGATATGAAACGTCCTGGCAGATTAAAACTGTGTGCCCCACCGAGACTCGAACTCGGGACCTATGCCTTTCGCGGGCAAGTGCTCTACCAACTGAGCTACCGAAGCACGACTCACGGCCGGTACTCACAGCTGTACTTCTGCCAGTACCTCGTCTCCTACCTTCCAAACTTTACAGAAGCTCTCCTGCGAACCTTGCAGAACTAGCACTCCTGAAAGGAAGGATATTGCGGAGACATGGCTTAGCCACAGAAGGGTTCTGTTTTTCCCGATTGGGGTACGAAACCCTAATAATGTTAGCTTTCCCAGAAGAAGGGACACATAATTGAGTAAAAAATAGTATTAATTCTAAAGAGGCGGAATCAGAGTGAGAACATATTTGAGCTATATTAAATGGCCTAAGTCCATCGAAATTAATTTTAACTGGCCATAAAATTCAGCTAAGAAATGGTATAGTCATCTAAAGGCCGTTGAAGGTCGATAGCAGAGCAATACCCGAATAAAGCAGTAATAATTGATGACTTCCATTAAGAAAGCCTGTAGTGGGATGGGTGTGGATTTACTCGCGATCATACATACAAATACTTTTGTCGAAAAGAACGTAATTCGGTAGTGCTCTGAGAGATATGTGGTGACGTGATTAAACTATGGAATCACATGTCTGAGGAAAAATGATCAGATTTATGTCCAGTTATCGGTGTGTTAAGTATGTTATTTTCTTATATTAATTAAGGCGAAAGCCGAGACGGTTAATTTGAGAACGATACTTCCCTACATATGACTATCGGAACTTGGCCTCCGTCTCCCTCTACTGGGCGACACGAGGGCAAGCCTTGTTTCTCCTGCTCCGAAAGCTCAGACTCCTGACAGCAAATGTGTGTCGACATTGAGGCGTGGATCAGTTAGCGCACTGCTATTAAAAGTTTACTGTTACTTAGTTCAGTATAAACTCTAGGAGTCTAATGCTTGCTAAAATAATAGCGTCACTAAATACTTACAAATCCTAATTTCGAATTGCATGTAGAAATTCTTGACCAAATGTAAAGTTACCTATCGTCACACATTGGACAAAAACACTATGTGATCAAAAGTATCCGGACATCTGGCTCGAAAAGGCTTACAAGTTCGTGGCGCGCTCCATCGGTAATGCTGGAATTCAGTATGTTGTTAGCCCACTCTTAGCCTTGATGACATCTCCCACTCTCGCAGGCATACGTTCAAATCAGGTGCTGGAAGGATTCATGGGGGTTTGCACCCCATTGTTCATGGAGTGCTGCATTGAAGAGAGGTATCGATTTCGGTCGGTGAGACCTGGGACGAAGTCGGCGTTCCAAAACATCCCAAAGGTATTCTATAGGATTCAGATCAGGATTCTGTGCAGGCCAGTCCATTACAGGGATTTTTACTGTCATGTAAGCACTCCGGCATAGACCGTGCATTATGAACAGGTGCTCCATCGTGTTGAAAGATGCAATCGCCATCCCTGAATTGCTCTTCAACAGTGGAAAGCAAGCAGGTGCTTAAAACATCATTGTAGGCCCCTCCATGAAATACACGACCACACCATAACACCACCGCCTCCGAATTTTACTGTTGGCACTACCCACGCTGGCAGATGACGTTCACCGGGCATTCGCCATACCCACACCCTGCTATCTGATCACCACATTGTGAACCGTGATTCGTCACTTCACACAACGTTTTTCTACTGTGCAATTGTCGAGTGTTTACGCTCCTTACACCAAGCAAGGCGTCGTTTGGCATTTACCGGCATGATGTGTGGCTTATGAGCAGCCGCTAGACCATGAAATCCATGTTTTCTCACCTCCCGCCTAACTGTCATAGTACTTGCAGTGGATCCTGATGCAGTTTGGAATTGCTGTGTGATGTTCTGGATAGATATCTGCCTATTACACATTACGACTCTCTTCAACTGCCGGTGGTCTCTGTCAGTCAACAGACGAGCTCGGCCTGTACGTTTTTGTGCTGTACGTGTCCCTTCACGTTTCCACTTCACTATCACATCGGGAACAGTGGACCTAGGGATGTTTAGAAGTGTGGAAATCTCGTGTACAGACGTATGACACAAGTGACATCCAACCACCTGACCACATTCGAAGCCCGTGAGTTGCGCGGAGCGCCCCATTATGCTCTCTCACGATGTCTAATGGCTTCTGAGGTCGCTGATAAGGAGTACGTCGCAGTAGGTGGCACCACAACTCCACTAATATGAAGAACATATGTCTTTGGGGGTGTCCGGATAATTTTGATCACGTAGTATACTTCCAGAAATTTTGATAACTGACAGATAACACCCATTGTAATTTACTGGTAATAATAGTAAAATGCTGAGGTAGCAGATGTTTTTACAGTTAAGGCTCACTTGAACAACTGTTTATTCATCTATAAGAAGAAATGTGTGGACCACCTATAATGGTTTTTTAGAGAATCCTAGGACATGAAGCTGCCACAATAAATCACTTAACCAACCCGAAGCTTGTAGTTAATAGCTCTGATACCAGAGTGACGGGGAAGCACAGAACATCATGAAAAGCTTAGCTGAAGAAACACCCACTCAGGAATTATGTGCTGCACTACAGGTGACCAGTGAAGTAGTGCCCATTGTGTTGACAAGCAATTAGTTTCTCACATTTCACTGGGCAATCGCCTGCCGGTTTCCCTGTCTCTTCTTAAGAAAAACACCACACAAACTATTAAACTGTGAGAACGCACAAAACAAAATTGGAGGAACCGCAGAAGGATGGATGTGGATGACTTTCTGTCTTCTAGGATGAACGATGCTATGCCGACAAGTATCCTATCGGGCCTCAAAAAACAGTAATTACTAATTCCAGAAAAGGTTAGTGCACATAGCGAGTGAATCCTCAGAAATGAGGAACGTCAGGAAAACGATTTACAGAGCGCATCACAAGCAATAGCAAAGATTGGCACGAGTACAAATATACCACCAAATCAGAGATAAAAACGTTGCAATAGTCATGGACCCGCATACGAACCGCTTCTGATTAAAACTTTGAATCTGTTGTCTTTTTCCGCCACCGACTTCCATATGAAGAATTTTCTTAGTTACTAAAATGTTATGAATATAAAAAACATAAGACACATGTATAATATTCTTCAATATATGTTGTCTTACCAACTGGTACAATATTTTAAAACCTTTGGTCCCACAAAAATTTCACTGTTATTTACCTGAAGGTGGCATTACAGCCGACAACCAGTTTGTAAAATAGTAAATATTGTACCATATAATACCAATATAATGTATTTTTCATTATAATCTATAAAATATTCTACCAGGAATTCTGTTTTCCATATGCGGTGTAGTTATAATTAAAGTAAAGCTGCTCGCGAAGGTCCAGTGTGGACTATAATTATCAAACGGCAGCGGAGCTAATATGTTAACCTGGAACCGATTTACTCTGGTAAAAAATTGTTCCAATTGTGAGCACCAGGTGCAAAATCGTGCAGTACACTGTTTGTTTGTAAGGATCTCAATAAAGGAAGTGGCGTTAACCTTATATGTGCGTACTGCTGACAACTGAGCGTTACGGTTGAACGTTACGTGGTAAAAGGCAGCCATTTTGGACCCAAGTAGTTTAGATTAGATTAGATTAGATTGACTTTCATTCCAATTGATCCATAGTGAGGAGGTCCTCCAGGATGTAAAACATGTCAGAAAAACAACAATACATGACAAATATTTACAACTAAAACAAATAAGTTGATGTACCAATCCACAGGTGCCAAGTGGAATGATCGTCATTTTTTAATGAACACTATATGAAAGAGCCATTTTACAAATATTGATGCATTGAATTTAAAATAAAAAGTTTTTCTATTTATTTATAAGGTAATAAACGTGTAATACAACTACTATAATACTTATTTACAATGAACACATTACTGCGCTGAAATGGCGCAGAAGTTAGATTGTACTTACACACACACACACACATATTTACAATGAACACATTACTGCACAGAAATTGTGCAGAATACTGAGAAATTCATAAATGGAGTAGAAGGAGTTGGCCACTAATAAAACCTTTAGGCTTCTCTTAAACTGAATTTCATTGGTTGTTAAGTTTTTTTATGGCTGCTGGCAAGTTATTGGAAATGTGTGTTCCTGTATGATGCACACGTATTTGTACAAGAGTAAGTGACTTTAAATCCTTGTGAAGCTTGTTCTTATTTCTAGTATTGATTCCATGAATTGAGCCATTGGTTTGAAAAAGTGATATATTTCATTAACGAATAAATATATTGGGAAGCAGTATTTAGTATCCCTAGTTCCCCAAACAGGCTTCTGCAGGATGTTCTTGAGTTCACCCCACATATAACTCTTACTACACGTTTTTGTGCCCGGAAAACTTTAGCTTGGCTTGATGAATTACCCCAAAAAATTATCCCATATGACATTATGGAATGAAAGTAAGCATAGTATGCCAGTTTCTTCATTTTTATATCTCCTATGTCTGACACAATTCGAATTGAAAATAGAGATTTGTTAAGATGCTTCAGCAGTTCTGTGATGTGCTCCTCCCAGTTGAATTTATTATCAAGCTGTAATCCCAAGAATTTAGCACTGTCCACTTCCTCTATCTGCTTGTCATCGTATGTTAGGCAAATACTCGTGGGACACCCCTTACAAGTTCTGAAGAGCATGTAGTGTGTTTTTTCAAAGTTTAGTGACAAAGAATTGGCTAGGAACCAGTGATTAATGTCCACAAGTATTTTATTAGCTGACCGTTCTAAGACTACACTTGATTTCCTGTTTATTGCAATGTTTGTATCATCGGCAAACAAAACGAACTTGGCTTCTGGTAATGTTACTGATGAAAGGTCATTGATATACACAAGAAAAAGTAAGGGCACTAAAATGGAACCTTGTGGGGATCCCACATGTAATTAGTTCCTAGTTGGATGATGCCTGATAGATTGATACATGTCTCTTTCCTAATAACACCCTTTGTTTCCTGTCAGAGATATAAGATTTGAACCATTTTGCAGCATTTCCTGTTACACTATAATATTCTAATTTACTTAAAAGGATATTTTGATTTACACAGTCAAATGCCTTTGACAGATCACAAAATATACCAGTTGCCTGCATTTTTATCTAATTAATTAAGTACATTTTCACTGTAAGTGTAGAGTGCCTCCTCAATATCAGAACCCTTTAGAAATCCGAATTGTGGCTTTGACAGTATGTTATATGAGATAAGATGGTTAGAAAGCCGATTGTACATTACTTTTTCTGAAATTTTTGAGAATGCTGGCAAAAGTAAAATTGCATAGAAATTTGATGCTATTTCTTTATATCCCTTCTTAAACAGTGGCGTAACTTCACCATATTTCAACCATTCAGGAAATATTCCACTGATAAATGACTGGTTACACAGATAGCTTAATATGTTACTTAACTCAGAATCACATTCTTTAATTAACTTTGTTGATATTTCTTCATACGCACTAGGTGTTTTTGATTTTAAAGATCTTATGATGGACATTATTTCTGCTGGGGTAGTGAGGGTCAAATTCATAGTATGGAAGTTACTTGAATGTCTGGTACTCCGTAGCAGCATTTACCGAACCTGACAAGCCCATCTTTTCAGTAATAGTTATAAAATGTTGCAACACTATACACATCTGTCACCAATGTATCATTTACTCTTAAGGCTATTTGTTCCTCTTCATGTCTGGTTCTACCGGTCTCCTCCTTCACTACATCCCATATTGTCTTTATTTTATTATCTGATATGACTATCTTTTCCTTGTAATATATTTGCTTTGATGTCCTTATTACAGTCTTTAGTATTTTGCATTATTTCTTGTAATGTGCTATAGCGTCAACATCAGGATTGTTTCGGATTGACAGATACAGTTATCTTTCTGTTTTACAATATACCCCTATTCCTTGAGTAATCCATGGCTTCTTTGTAGACTTTACTCTAACCTTAGTAAGTTTTGGGGGGAAAACAGTGTTCGAATAAGGTAAGCACTTTATTAACTAAAGAGTTACATTTTTCGTTCATGCCATGAGCACTGTAAACATCAGTCCAGTGAATGTCTCTGAGGAGTGTCCTAAAATAATCAATTTTAGGCTTATTGATTACCCTCTTGAGCTCAGATTTAGCAGATTTTACATCCTGTTCAGTATTAACATTTAACAGAAGGAACTGCATGTCATGGTCTGAGAGGCCATTGACTATTGGTTTTGTAATATAATTTTTTTCATTGTACTTTTCTATAAAGATATTATCAATGGCTGTTTGTTAGCAATTGGCTGCCCTAGTGGGGAACTTTACAGTTGGAATTAAGTTGAATAATAGTGTTACTAACTCAAATAAGTTCTTATTGGGAGAGTCTTTAAGGATATCTACATTGAAATCCCCAGCAACCACTATTTCTTTGGTTTTGGTTGTTAAATGGGCCAGTACAGCTTCAAGGTGGTTTATGAACAGATTAAAGTTACTTGCAGGTGCTCGATATACACTTAATATTATGAAGGATTTTTTGTGAAATTCCACTTCTGTTGCACGTCCTTCCATATGCTGTTCTATACAAAATTTATGAATGACTATGTTTTTAAATATGTGACAGTTCCTGATGAATGTGGCAACTCCTCCTTTCTCCATTTCTGATCTACAAAAGTGAGATGCTAACCTAAACTCTGTAACGCTTAAAAGTTCTATACCAGTAATCACATGATGTTCAGAGAGACAGAATATGTCAGCTGGATTTGAAGACTCTAATTCATCTATGTAGATAGTTAATTCATTATTTTTATTTCTCAGTCCTTGAATATTTTGATGCTGACATTTCACATTGACTGAGTTAAAATTGGGTAGAGTTAAAATATCTGCTGACTGTTGAAAATTCTTAACCAATAGCTGTTTATGCTGATGTAATAAGCTAGAATTTTTTTTTGTTTCTTTCTCAAACTGAAGGTTTGTCTCAGTTCTAACCTCTCTGTTTCTGTCCTCCCTACCCTAAAAAAGGGTGTTTTCTGAACCCTATAACCACTGGTATTTTACCACTCATGACAGTGCTTCCCCCTTTAACTTTCTTGCTGTTTTCCCAGCCAATTTACCCTTCCCCTTCCTGTTGAGATGAAGGCCATGCCTAGTATAATCCCACCTATTGAGAGAATCAACATGAACCACGCCAATGTGTGACCATGCACCCGACATAAGCAACCGTTCCACCTCCAAATTAACTCTCTTGACAGAAGAGTTCAAATGAGGTCGGTCATGGAGCCCAAGAACAGATACAAACTCAACACTAGTATGCTACGATGCTGAGGGCAGTCTTTGCCAGGTCACACTCTATACTGTACCCAGGATATCTGTCAATACTGTCACCTGCCCCACCCACTATAACCACGGTGTCTTCCTTAGTGAAATCTTTGCAAAGTGATCCTAAACCCTCTGTCACCTGCTCCAGACCAGCACTAGGTTTAAAAAAAATTGGTGACCTGGTATTCGTGAGAGTAATAGGAGAACTGATACAATTAGCGGTTAGATTAGGATACAGGGTGTGTGAAACATACATACTCGTTTTATATTAAATTAAGAGTCTAATAAAACGTGTCAACTTTGCTGTCGTGAAGAACGTCACAGTGTTGCGCAGAAAATGTTATCCGAGGGCAGAGGGTGTTAGCAGGTTTTTTTCGAATTCTAAAAGGCAAAAGGAATGCGGGAAGATGCAAAATATGGTTCCATCGAGTCGGAAAGAAAGATACATTTCCATATGAGTGAAATAAATAAACATTTCTCTCATTTAGATTACGTAACAATAAACGTAGATATCTTATTGTATAGAACCTATACTGCTTTCTCACCGGTAGCATAATTACTAGGCTGCTGCCGAGTTTCAGAAGTTCGATCTTAACTGAAGGGATTTTTTTTCCCTCCCTGTTCACTTCGCTGTCTTCTTAAGTTTGCTTTTCTGTGCGAATGTTTGTTATGTCTGATATCCCGTCCCACATTCTTGTAGGCGGTTGCAAGGCACACTACCACACGTCACGTGTGCAATGAAGGAGGACATCTTTGAGAAAACTGCCCACAGCGCGTGTTTATTTTACGAAATAATCTACAGTAGCGGACAAGATTGGAGGCACAAGAATTGATTTCTTCAAGTGCTGCAACGGACAGCACCGAGAAACACACATGAAATCCACTGAGCAGGCCCTTAGTTCAGCTGAAGAGGAATTCCCACCCTCTAAAAGAGATCAGCAACAAATGAAGTGCACAATAACTCAGACAACGATCAAAAAGATGAATCTGATGAAGGCCAGTCTGCGACTATTGTTCAGGGCAACATGAAATCATGAGATTTCAGTTCAAGAGCAAGAAAACGAAACGGAAATGGAAAATGAAAGCCCTTTCTGTTCTGTTGAAATCAGAATAACAAGAAACGGCCATTAGGAAAGGGCAGAACGAGCTCTGAAGTGGACCCTGAAGAAAAATTGGCACAGATACCAAGGAAGCAGAAGTCCGATAACGTTCCAGCAAAACACGGTGGACCCAAGATTTGGATGGAATCTCACGCGGATACAGATATTTTTCAATCCCGACAATCATACGTGGCGGGCCCCTTGAGCCGTCCACAGGCAACAACACAGGAATCGCTGAGTGCAGTCACATCAACCGTGACTCGGTTATGTACACTCCTGGAAATGGAAAAAAGAACACATTGACACCGGTGTGTCAGACCCACCATACTTGTTCCGGACACTGCGAGAGGGCTGTACAAGCAATGATCACACGCACGGCACAGCGGACACACCAGGAACCGCGGTGTTGGCCGTCGAATGGCGCTAGCTGCGCAGCATTTGTGCACCGCCGCCGTCAGTGTCAGCCAGTTTGCCGTGGCATACGGAGCTCCATCGCAGTCTTTAACACTGGTAGCATGCCGCGACAGCGTGGACGTGAACCGTATGTGCAGTTGACGGACTTTGAGCGAGGGCGTATAGTGGGCATGCGGGAGGCCGGGTGGACGTACCGCCGAATTGCTCCACACGTGGGGCGTGAGGTCTCCACAGTACATCGATGTTGTCGCCAGTGGTCGGCGGAAGGTGCACGTGCCCGTCGACCTGGGACCGGACCGCAGCGACGCACGGATGCACGCCAAGACCGTAGGATCCTACGCAGTGCCGTAGGGGACCGCACCGCCACTTCCCAGCAAATTAGGGACACTGTTGCTCCTGGGGTATCGGCGAGGACCTTTCGCAACCGTCTCCATGAAGCTGGGCTACGGTCCCGCACACCGTTAGGCCGTCTTCCGCTCACGCCCCAACATCGTGCAGCCCGCCTCCAGTGGTGTCGCGACAGGCGTGAATGGAGGGACGAATGGAGACGTGTCGTCTTCAGCGATGAGAGTCGCTTCTGCCTTGGTGCCAATGATGGTCGTATGCGTGTTTGGCGCCGTGCAGGTGAGCGCCACAATCAGGACTGCATACGACCGAGGCACACAGGGCCAACACCCGGCATCATGGTGTGGGGAGCGATCTCCTACACTGGCCGTACACCACTGGTGATCGTCGAGGGGACACTGAATAGTGCACGGTACATCCAAACCGTCATCGAACCCATCGTTCTACCATTCCTAGACCGGCAAGGGAACTTGCTGTTCCAACAGGACAATGCACGTCCGCATGTATCCCGTGCCACCCAACGTGCTCTAGAAGGTGTAAGTCAACTACCCTGGCCAGCAAGATCTCCGGATCTGTCCCCCATTGAGCATGTTTGGGACTGGATGAAGCGTCGTCTCACGCGGTCTGCACGTCCAGCACGAACGCTGGTCCAACTGAGGCGCCAGGTGGAAATGGCATGGCAAGCCGTTCCACAGGACTACATCCAGCATCTCTACGATCGTCTCCATGGGAGAATAGCAGCCTGCATTGCTGCGAAAGGTGGATATACACTGTACTAGTGCCGACATTGTGCATGCTCTGTTGCCTGTGTCTATGTGCCTGTGGTTCTGTCAGTGTGATCATGTGATGTATCTGACCCCAGGAATGTGTCAATAAAGTTTCCCCTTCCTGGGACAATGAATTCACGGTGTTCTTATTTCAATTTCCAGGAGTGTAAATGGGAAAGTAAAGTAGAAGACTGTGCGGAAATAGCTTTCAGTATCGTCACACGATCTGCAAAGCACACATTTAAGCCGAAGAGTGAAGTATTATCAGCCAGAAGGCTGTAAAAACTCAAGAAACGAAATCTTGATACGCGGCACGTCGGAAAAGTACGAACGCTGCTGAAAGAGAATACCAAGACGAAGAGATAGGAGAAATGGAAAATGCACCTCCTGGAAACGAATCCGGACAAGAAAATTAAGTAGGGGAATATGGATGGATATGAAAACTGAAATAGCTTGCAATGGACAATAGAAGGGTGAGTACTCAAGATAAATATCTGCGCCATAACATGGGGAAAGATATGAAGATTCTGGGGAATTTCTTAAAAACTAGTGACGTGCACATTGCCTTCCTTCAGGACGTAGCTTCCGAAGAGATGAACCTGCAGAAATAATACAATGTCTACAACAATGTCGGCACTAGCGGTAGGGGTTGCTGCATTTTAACTAAATTGAGACTGGAAGTAGAGAGCTTAGCAAAGCAACCGATGGATTCGTTATCAAAGCCAAACTAAATGAAATAACAATATTAAACGTTAACACCTCATCAGGAACAAATAACAGAACTTATAAAGTTTTTTTAATGAAACTGTCCTGTGCTTCATGAGGTACGCAAAGGATGACGTAATAATGGCGTGGAAGGGGGAGACATTTGTGTTGTAAGATCTGCAGTCGCAATAGCATGAACCGTTAAATGCGACCCCTTAAATAACATGATAGGAGGAGGCAACATAGATTGTCTAGTCATCATCTGATCCTACTACACATACGTATCTCCACTGTCGGCTTCGAGACTGCACAGATCTTATACCACAACAGGAATAGATGTACGGGACTATAAAGTACACCTCGTTAGCTTTTCGCGTCACCATGCCCGACCTAACGTAATGGGAAGGAAATTATGGAAGTTAAACTGCAACCTGCTCAATGATGAGTGGGCAAAAACAAAATTCTGCGAATGCTATAGAATATGATTTCATCGGAAGCGGTTGTTAAGTAGAGTTCTTGATTAGCGCGAAAAACTGATGAAACGTGGAATTTGTACACTGTTCAGAAACGTAGCGCATAGGATCAGTGGCACTGGAAAGAAAGACATCGAATTCTATTATGTGATTGTTCGAGAACTCCATGAAAAAGCGAATAACGGAGAAGACCGATTTCGCGTATTGAAGAAATTCAAAAAGAAGATCCTAGGGCTACAGGAAAAAGAACTCGAAAGCAAAATAATCACTTGCAATAATAAATGGAGAACAAAAAGCAGTGTAGACACATTTATCGGAAATTTAACGTCTTCCGACGGGAATGACACCGCTAAAGTGGAAGATAGTACGGACAATTTCCGGGGGCTTATCGGAGAATAACCATCAGATCCTACCAAGAGAGCAAGTTTGCCACAACACTACACGACTATTCTCGCCAACGAAAATGTCACTATGTTGATAGAGGATGTATCTGAAGAAGAAATTGAAAACATTATAAAGCACTTAATGCGAAATAGGAGTCAGGGGATTAACGGCATATCATATCAATTTTACAAAGTCTTCTAGTTAGTTATCCAAGTGGAATTCACGGAGCTCATAAAAGAGAAATGAAGAGTGGGTCGTATATATTTAGAAAATGAACCAAGAATTATAGTCTTCGAAACCAAGAAGAATAACGCATTATAGGCCAATAGCTTTGTTATACGCCGACTAAAAGATAATGGCGCGCATAACAGCCGCAAGACTAAAAGAAACTCTTCCAGGGATAATCGGGTCTGGCCAAATGCTTAGTGTTCGCAGTAGGAAAATCATTGATGAACTTGGCTGTCTGAGAGGCACGATCTTTTTCTCGCGGATATACCAAACGGAACAACAGTCACCCACCAATATCAAAGAAATGTGCTGCAACATCATAACTTCCCACAGGCCACAATAGATCTCCTACCACCAGACCGGAATCCAATGGTCTCCGAAATGCAAATAAACGGCCACTTCACTGGAGAATTCTAAAGTCAACGCCCCATCCGAAGGAATGCCCCTTTTTCTTGATGTTCTTTGTAATTTACTTCGAAGCAGTGATCCTCTCAATTACCAACCAGATATCGGGAATAAATGTTGTTGCACAAAGGTTCGCCATTAACGCTAATGCCTACGAAATAATAATTTTACTCAAGCAGCATCAAGACATTTGGAACATATTAGAAATAATGGATTCTTATAAGGAAGCTGCAGGAGCAATAATAAACAACAAAATCCGGCTCCTGTGGTTTAACAAAACTTCGCTGCTTGCGCCACATCTCTTCACAGAAATGGAAGTGCTCGGCTTTAAAGTGAAGAAGAACATCAACGAAATGGTTAAGGATAATTCTAAATCAATGGTGGGGAAAGTAAGAGGCTTTTTAATGGTGAACAGCACTAGGAACTTAAATCTTATTCAGAGGGTACAATGCGTTAATACGCTGATTATTTCAAAAATGTGATATGTAGTTCAAAAAATACCCATAGAGCGACAATATTGTGCTGAAATAAAGAAGTATATAGGATGGTTCATCTGGAAGCTGATGCTACTCCGTGTAGTCAGAGACCTGTTAAAAAAATCGTCAAATGAAGGTGGATTATGGTTAATAAACAGTGAAAAAAAAGAACAGCCGTCATAGTTAAAAATCTTATATAATCCTTGAAACAACGAGCAAGTCAATCAGATTTATTGAAGGCAGCATGTGGAATTACCACAAGAAGCAGAACTTAACGACAGGCACCCACGTATATTACTCGCACCCTTAATATCACAGCGGGAATTGCAGAAAAACTCCCAAATGAAAAGAATTTCATCACGAAAATGGTTATGGGAGAACTACTGAAAGAAACAGTCCACACGCCAGTCGCCAAATAAAACACAAATATCTTAACTGGAAGCTAGTGTGGTCTAACTTTTCAGATGCAGCTATAAGTTCAACGGTGCGCTCGACCGGTCACATGTTCTTAAACGATCTGTTTCCGACGGCATCACGTTGACACCACCCGAGACTCACGGAAACCCTTACTGCGAATATTGTGGCCTGACTGACACAGCGCCGCACCGAACAGTATGCTGTTAACGAATCCTAGGATTGTGAAAGTGGATTGAATTTTAACGTCTAATGCTATTAACGACAATAACGGCTGAAATTAAGACCAAGAAGATAATATTCCCTGGTTTCAAAATGTTCTCGGCTTCAAAGACGAGAACAGTCATGTAACTTATATATTCCTATACAAAAGTCATCAACAATGAAGGTGAATCTGTAACTGAATTCAAACTATACTTCGCCATGAAACGAACAAACTGTCATAAACAAATGGAGAAAGGAAAAATTTGTCCCATTCAGACACTTATTATAAGAACTAATATGTTTTAGAAGGAAAACCTCAAACAATTGTTTTTCAGACGAAGTCCCGAATTTCTGTAGAAGTGTAGCACATTTACCTTAGTTTAAATACAATCAGAACATAATTATAATTCCTCTAAAATTCCAGGAATTGAATATTAACATACGCTTAAGAAGAAGGAGGTTTTGATTTGGAAAGGAAGTTGAAGATTTTAGTTTAATTTGAAGAAGAAATAGTTAGTAATTAGAAAAATGTAGCGTAATTGGTAGCGCTCTGGAATTTTACCAAAGTTTCGCATGTTATATCCTCACTGAAAGCAATTTATTTCTCTTTTCACTCAAGCTTACTTTTTTCGTAATACTGTTATTAAGAGGTTTAAATTCCGTATTATACTATACTTTAATACCTATTTTCATTTATTAGCTTCATTTCGCATCTGATCGATTTGAGATGAATCACAAGAATGGTGATAATAAACTATTTCATTCGTGATATAGCTCTTATTCTGAAGAATCTGAGAAACCATTCAACTATTTCCGACCATCATTCTTCCCAAACAAGCCGTTGAAGACAACAATTTCCCACTTCTAAAGGTTTCCGTTGAGCCTATTGCAAAGCTGTATAAATATTGGCAGAGGGGAAAAATTGTACATTGCTTGGAACTTACGAGAAAATGTAATATTATTACGTTAAATTAAAGTTGGTACTGCTTAACCAGTTTTAAATGATGGTGTTTCAGCAGCTGTTAAGTATAGTTTCGCTGCGTCAACTGCATATTTTATAGACATAATTTTCTGGTGGTTTAAATTAATGATCTAGACGATCATAAAACCTGCAATATGTAAGCTGCTGAAGGCAAACACAGTGATGCTATGTAGTTCCCTATGAGTGTTGTTACACTGTCAGAAAATCTGAAAAACAGGTACTTGGAAAACAGTAGTAGTTCTGGCAACAAGCACAGTAGTTTACACTGAGAACTGACTTCTGATTTAAAAATGTTTCCACAGTGTTTTACCGTGCAGGCTTTCTCAAGATGCCCTGGAAAAACTTTTCGGTATGGTTCAAGTAAATGAACCCAGTTTCAGATTCTTTCAGTTTTAGGACAATTCATCGGCATATTGCTGTGACATAGTGTTTTCGTTCGAGTTGCCATAGCAATTACCCCACGGAAAATGTTTATTCCTCATCGACTACCTAGAAAACAGGCATAGTTGTGACGAAT
Source organism: Schistocerca americana (assembly GCF_021461395.2). NCBI lineage: Eukaryota > Metazoa > Arthropoda > Insecta > Orthoptera > Acrididae > Schistocerca > Schistocerca americana. Next base: position 954,489,586 of record NC_060119.1, on the reverse strand, counting down.
CACAGAGTAACAACTATGCAGCCATGCCTCTAAGTGCCAGTTTGGACAAAGAGACGTAGATTTCAAACGAGAAAAACAGTTTCCAAATTGTTTAGCTTCTGAGTCATCTAGTCGTGAGAACTGTAAAGCAAGTTAAGCAGAATTACGTATTATTTGATATGTACCACATATACACTCCTGGAAATTGAAATAAGAACACCGTGAATTCATTGTCCCAGGAAGGGGAAACTTTATTGACACATTCCTGGGGTCAGATACATCACATGATCACACTGACAGAACCACAGGCACATAGACACAGGCAACAGAACATGCACAATGTCGGCACTAGTACAGTGTATATCCACCTTTCGCAGCAATGCAGGCTGCTATTCTCCCATGGAGACGATCGTAGAGATGCTGGATGTAGTCCTGTGGAACGGCTTGCCATGCCATTTCCACCTGGCGCCTCAGTTGGACCAGCGTTCGTGCTGGACGTGCAGACCGCGTGAGACGACGCTTCATCCAGTCCCAAACATGCTCAATGGGGGACAGATCCGGAGATCTTGCTGGCCAGGGTAGTTGACTTACACCTTCTAGAGCACGTTGGGTGGCACGGGATACATGCGGACGTGCATTGTCCTGTTGGAACAGCAAGTTCCCTTGCCGGTCTAGGAATGGTAGAACGATGGGTTCGATGACGGTTTGGATGTACCGTGCACTATTCAGTGTCCCCTCGACGATCACCAGTGGTGTACGGCCAGTGTAGGAGATCGCTCCCCACACCATGATGCCGGGTGTTGGCCCTGTGTGCCTCGGTCGTATGCAGTCCTGATTGTGGCGCTCACCTGCACGGCGCCAAACACGCATACGACAATCATTGGCACCAAGGCAGAAGCGACTCTCATCGCTGAAGACGACACGTCTCCATTCGTCCCTCCATTCACGCCTGTCGCGGCACCACTGGAGGCGGGCTGCACGATGTTGGGGCGTGAGCGGAAGACGGCCTAACGGTGTGCAGGACCGTAGCCCAGCTTCATGGAGACGGTTGCGAATGGTCCTCGCCGATACCCCAGGAGCAACAGTGTCCCTAATTTGCTGGGAAGTGGCGGTGCGGTCCCCTACGGCACTGCGTAGGATCCTACGGTCTTGGCGTGCATCCGTGCGTCGCTGCGGTCCGGTCCCAGGTCGACGGGCACGTGCACCTTCCGCCGACCACTGGCGACAACATCGATGTACTGTGGAGACCTCACGCCCCACGTGTGGAGCAATTCGGCGGTACGTCCACCCGGCCTCCCGCATGCCCACTATACGCCCTCGCTCAAAGTCCGTCAACTGCACATACGGTTCACGTCCACGCTGTCGCGGCATGCTACCAGTGTTAAAGACTGCGATGGAGCTCCGTATGCCACGGCAAACTGGCTGACACTGACGGCGGCGGTGCACAAATGCTGCGCGGCTAGCGCCATTCGACGGCCAACACCGCGGTTCCTGGTGTGTCCGCTGTGCCGTGCGTGTGATCATTGGTTGTACAGCCCTCTCGCAGTGTCCGGAGCAAGTATGGTGGGTCTGACACACCGGTGTCAATGTGTTCTTTTTTCCATTTCCAGGAGTGTAGCAAGTGAGCAATCTGAGTGAGAAAAAGTTCGTACATTAACCAAACTCAGAATTACACATCTGACGACAGCTTATAATGCGTATGAAAGCAGGGTTGAACATTATTTAAATGGCAAAAAAAGATTTCTGTCTCAGTGAAAAACAAATTTTGGAAACGAAGTTGCCGCTTCAAGTACTCGAGAGAGATGCATGTAAAGCAACCAAAAAACTCTCTTATCGTATTCCGTCACGCCGACACAGAGATAATTGTACAAACATGTTTGACAAAAAAGTATATATTCTTCTGAGGAAATATAGCCGATAGGTAGAGATAAACGCCACAGGAAACTGTAGCAGTACAGTATAGGTATGCCGTGGTTGTGGTAAGTTCCTATGGGACCAAACGGCAGAGGTCGTCGGTCCCTAGGCTTACATAATGCTTAATCTACCTTAAACTAACTTACGCTAAGGACAACGCACACAGACGTGCTTGAGGGAACACTCGAACCGCCGACAGACGGAGCCGCGCGACCCGTGACAAAGGCGACTTGATATGAGAAATGCGGTAAGCTTAATTTAAGAGGCAGTCAGCAAGCAGATAATTTTTTCCTGAATTTTTGGCTAATTATATCTAGATGTAAAAAGAGTTGTAATCTGCAAAAAAACTCTAACATTAAATATGTTAATATGTAAACAGAAGTGTGTGTTTCAATATGACCTGCAGTTCCCAAATATCCGCTTCAAACAAACAGAAAGGGCATAATATATAATGCTATTACATCTAGAGCACATATTATTTATCAGAGAAGAAGAGCAAGCAAGTCTTACCCAAATTACAAGGAAAATAAAATGCCATGATTTCTGTGACAGACTGAACGGGAGTCGTCATTATATTCAGTTAATATTTCCGGTAGAACCCAAGAAAGAATTGAAAACTGTAGTTGATTATTTACTTTACACAGTAGGATATCACATGACATTTAGCCCCGCTTGCTTCCTCATAAAGTAAAATTTAACAGTGCTGTCCCTAGCGCTGCTCTTTTGCCGCTTGGATCCAAAATGGCGACTGCCGCTGAGTTGGCGATACTTTGTTGGTATCATGTCTCGATACCAACCATCCGCCGTCAGAAGCATAGTAGACGAAAATTATTGCAAGCAAACATAAAATGTAGGTTGTCTCATATTTTAGAAAGTAATGAAAATGTTTTTATTGAATGTTCTGTTTCTACATACATAAATTGAAGTCCTCTGGTCGCTACTTTTTGTTGTCCGGGCTACTCTGAGGGATTACTCTGGAAATTTTCGGTCTTGGGATTCCCAGGATCAATATTTTGCCAATATTGATATAGATTTGTTCGGAACCCTCAGAGTGCAACGGTTCTGCATCTGTTACCGTACATTTAAATCCACGGCAGTTTTCACTACTAATTACGGTACATTCTGTCGGGCTTGTTGATTAAGGCTACCATATATTACGGGACACCCGCAAAGATACTCCAGCATCACCCTCGGGGACGAAGGCGGCCTGGACATTCACCAAAACTACTTATGGATCAGGCTTAACTGAAACCGAAGCGGGTCAACAAAAGCTATTCGTGACTGGAATACGATGATGATAATGACGACGACGATGATAATGACTTTTACCATCGCTATTCATGTAAAGAAACTGCATTTCAAATATAATGAAACGCCATTATTATTGTTACAAAATAGTACAAAATAGTTAAAAAAGAACGCTATCTCATTTAAAACAATTTAACATTTCTCACTAATCTTTCATGCACAGAACAAACCTCTTGCAGTCATTCATGTTTGCTTATTTAAATGTTTTGCACTGGAATGAATATTTTCACAAATCTTTCTGAGACCCAACAACCTGTCATACCTTTCAGTGCATGGGAAAGTGAAATTACATTGTAGCACTAAATAATTTGCTCTTTTCGTGTAAACAGTACTTACTCATTTTTGAAAAAAATACGTTCTATGGGTGCATTTGAGCCTGGAAGGTAAAGGACCTTAGAATTCCTTAGGGAGCCTTAGGAAGAATTGGTACCCCAATATTTTTCTCCTTGAATACCTTGAAAATTTCCAGCCACCTATTCTCAACTGCTGCCGGCCGAAGTGGCCGTGCGGTTAAAGGCGCTGCAGTCTGGAACCGCAAGACCGCTACGGTCGCAGGTTCGAATCCTGCCTCGGGCATGGATGTTTGTGATGTCCTTAGGTTAGTTAGGTTTAACTAGTTCTAAGTTCTAGGGGACTAATGACCTCAGCAGTTGAGTCCCATAGTGCTCAGAGCCATTCTCTACTGCTACATTGTTAGTATTCCATTTACGTAATTTTTCTGTTATAACTGTTTTAGCCATGCAAAGTTTATCTAACAAGAGTGAACAGTCGAGGTTTACATTACCTATGTCTCGTATTGTTGAAATACTGGTCTCCATTTCTGGCCATTTTGATTTTGATTTCAAAGTAGACCAGCGGAAGTTGGTGTCATGTAATTTTTGATTCCATGAAACTAGTCATATGCAACACTGAAGAAAATTTTTATCAACGAATAAGATCTTTCTTGAGCTGGTCAGTCACACTCATACAGTTTCAGTAAGAAGGGTTTAACTTGGAGACTCAAAAAATTACACTACTGGCCATTAAAATTACTACACCACTAAGATAACGTGCTACAGACGCGAAATTTAATCGACAGGACGAAGATGCTGTGATATGCAAATGATTAGCTTTTCAGAACATTCACACAAGGTTGGCGCCGGTGGCGACACCTACAACGTGCTGACATGAGGAAAGTTTCCAACCGATTTCTCATACACAAACAGCAGTTGACCGGCGTTGCCTGGTGAAACGTTGTTGTGATGCCTCGTGTAAGGAGAAATCCGTACCATCACGTTTCCGACTTTGATGAAGGTCGGATTGTAGCCTATCGCGATTGCGGTTTATCGTATCGCGCCATTGCTGCTCGCGTTGGTCGAGATCCAATGACTGTTAGCAAAATATGGAATCGGTTGGTTCAGGAGGGTAATACGGAACGCCGTGCTGGATCTCAACGGCCTCGTATCACTAGCAGTCGAGATGACGGGCATCTTATCCGCATGGGTGTAACGGATCGTGCATCCACCTCTCGATCCCTGAGTCAACAGATGGGGACGTTTGCAAGACAACAACCATCTGGACGAACAGTTCGACGACATTTGCAACAGCATGAACTATCAGCTCGGAGACCATGGCTGCGGTTACCAATGACGCTGCATCACAGACAGGAGCGCCTGCGATGGTGTACTCAACGACGAACCTGGGTGCACGAATAGCAAAACGTCATTTTTTCGAATTAATCCAGGTTCTGTTTACAGCATCATGATGGTCGCATCCGTGTTTGGTGACATCACGGTGAACGCACATTGGAAGCGTGTATTCGTCATCGCCATACTGGCGTATCACCCGGCGTGATGGTATGGGGTGCCATTGGTTACACGTCTCGGCCACCTCTTGTTCGCATTGACGGCACTTTGAACAGTGGATATTACATTTCAGATGTGTTACGACCCGTGGCTCTGCCCTTCATTCGAGGCCTGCGAAGCCCTACATTTCAGCAGGATAATGCACGACCGCATGTTGCAGGTCCTGTACAGGCCTTTATGGATACAGAAAATGTTCGACTGCTGCCCTGGCCAGCACATTCTCCAGATCTCTCACCAATTGAAAACGCCTGGTCAATGGTGGCCGAGCAACTGGCACAATACGCCAATCACTACTCTTGATGAACTGTGGTATCGTGTTGGAGCTGCATGGGCAGCTGTACCTGTACACGCCATCCAAGCTCTGTTTGACTCAATGCCCAGGCGTATCAAGGGTGTTATTACGGCCAGATGTGGTTGTTCTGGGTACTGATTCCTCAGGATCTATGCACCCAAATTGCGTGAAAATGTAATCACATGTCAGTTCTAATATAATATATTTGTCCAATGAATACCCATTTATCATCTGCATTTCTTCTTGGTGTAGCAGGTTTAATGGCCAGTAGTGTATCTCTACCTAATGCATCTGAAACATAAAATTCTGCCTTTCAGTTTCTAGAATGCGCACAAACCGTAACCATAATTCTGATTCCTTGTTACTGAAAAATGAATGCAAAGCAGCAAGGCACCCCAATTCTGACAGAAAAAAATGATGTTAAAGTATGATACAATACCACAATCCTTTCAACTGCAGGCATTAATGCTAACCATCTTGCGCTGCTGTAACCAAATACTTGCTGATATTCAATATTCACGAATTCACAGAATTCCTTTAGTCGTTCCACCTTATCACTGTATGAATGGAACTACTTATAAATTTTATACACAGTGTTTTCTGCTACGATACGTAACTTGCCTACTGCTGTTTTTACGCTGTTGTGAATTATATGTGCCATGCAACCAAACCCTACAAGAGACTCTTTCAGATTTACTTCCTATTTGCTGAAAACGTTTTCTTTGTCTCTCCTCTCTTAACCCTACCAAACATACTAGTCGAATTATCAGCTGAAAGACAAACAAATTTTGACTCCAAATTCTGTACACGCTGTGATAAGTCGGCTGATGTTTCATTTTCGACAGAACAGTAATCTAACAACTTTAAATGTACCACACTTTCAAGTCTGAAACATCTAACAATGAGAGGAAGTAATTAGTAGATTGATGATTGCTGTTATCGATAGAAATGCTTATTATATCAACTTTATTAAGGTCTTCAGTAAGAAGCTCTTTGCACCATCGAGCCAATACATTATTAACAATAAGTTCTGGTTTTGTCCTTGCACAACTACACTTGATATCTTACAGTTTCTTAATATTTTTCGATGTGCTGTCCATGGAACTATAGCTGCGACTGTGACATACAGTGTGCAGGCAAATGTTTCTTCTGCCAGTTTCTTCATTGCCTGAGACAGAAGTAATTTGAAAAAGTTACTTACAAAATAAAAAAATCCCAGTTGTTAGTAACAAAACTATAATATTTGAATATTAAAATATTCTGTTAACGTATCTAATGTTGTACTGGGGAAGAATGTGCTCGTTTTCGATGCTGTTGCAGCAGTTTTTGAACCGAATATACGCGTATGTTTCAAAGTTTTCTCGTGCTGTAAAATGTCTGAGCTTCCACCATTTGCAATGGAAAATGTGTTGTGCTAGTTGTGCAATAAATCTCACAACTATTTTGGTACTTTCCAGAAAAGGATACTTTTTCTTGAATTTACATTAAGATCTGCACTTGCATTTAGGCTTAATTTGAAGATATGTTGTAGCGCAATAACGAAGAGAAAAATTCTCTAAATACTGTATGTGAATACGATACTGAAACAATTATTTACAAAACTGAACAAGGACACTCGTACTCCTTAAAGCATTCAACACTCAACTCCACCACTGAGCTGAGGTCGGCACAGGAATGCACAGAAAATAAGTAAGAACTGTCGATATTCAAATAAAGAAACAAAGGTGTGGTTAAATTTAAACCTTCACTAAACAGTAGTTTTACTTCTCAGCTAAGTCATACATTGTCACTATTTGTAAGTAAATATTAACATGGTTTAGTGTAGTCGGGATGTAGGAGGCTTGGAAGGGGTGGAAGGAGGGGGGGCGGGCGATTGTTGACCGTGATAGTGTTGTGTGGAAGCATACAGGTACTTCAACAGAAACCTAACAACAATAAATAAAGCGATAACCTAGAACATAAGGTAATTTTACGATGTATTTTGAAAATTAGATCCCAATATTTTCAAACTATTATACGTAAATTAAATAAAAATCAGCATTATTAATTTATGGCATAAAACGTGTTAGTGAAATTTTAATATACGGGACATTTACGCGTCGCGACAAAAATTACGGGGACACAAGACATCTGGGCCAGGAAAGGTGACTGCTTACGAAAACCATTCTGGGCTCATAGAGGTAATTGACGGTCCAGACTATGAGAGGAGTCTGTTCTCGTGTAATACCAGTATCAGAAGATTCTTTTTCTTCACACTTCTAGACGTTTTTGCTTTCTTCCATCGGTCGTTCAAACGCACAGCAATTCACGACAGTATTGTTGGTAAACGCCTTCCTTGGAACTGTGAAATGAAATGCAACTCTAATGTAAGAATAATATCTGCTGCTCACGAAAACCATTCTGGGCTAATAGAGGTTTTAAAAGAGGTAATTGACGATCCAGACTATGAGAGGAGTCTGTAATTTCAAAAATAGCCTCCTAGACTTTGTTTTACTTTTCTCTGTTCTTCTAAGAATGAAGACTGAACTGCTTTTCAACATTCTTCAGAAAAAAATAATGATGCACAGTTTTGGAACAATGCTGTCTCCGAATGCACAGCTTACATAAAAAAAAACCTTGAGAAATGAAGATAAATTGATCGACTTCGTAAATTCCACGAAACGCTCGACTAGTTCGCAACCTGATGCTTCCATGAATAGAGCTGAAATTGTGAATGAACGCACTGATGTCAGAATACAAACAGGTGCACCTCCAAGTATTGGATAATATTGTAACACAACTGGAAAGAAGATTTCTACATCGTGATAAATTGCTCTGTCTTAAATTAGGCGACGCTACTCAGTTCGCGAGTTATGCCCAGTGGTTCCCTGTGCTACGTGTAAAACTGGAGACTGTATTTTCTCCCCAGCAGAAACATTTAATTCTGTCAATTTGGGTGGCATTATCAAAAGAACGATTGAGACTGAAGCGGACCAAATATTTCCAAAACCTTTGGAACTATTTTATCTAATTGCTACTATTCCTGCACCAAGTGTATCAGTCGAAAGAAGTTTTCCTTGTCTTAAACTCATAAAATGTATTTGAGGAACAGTATGGCGCTCTTGCTCGTACCTCAGTTGAAAAGCTAGTACTTCGAATACTTAGACACCAAGACACATGGTATGATGATGTCATCGGAAAGTTCGGGAAGAACAAGGATCACGTAGTTAACTTGTTTTACGAGTAATAACGCTCAAATGCCCAACCTACCAGTTCGTAAATAAAAGTGAGTGTCATTATTATTATTATTATAGTAGCAGTAGTGGTAGTCGTCGTTAGGAAAGCTAAGTGTGCGTACATTGAAAGGGAAGGAAAGGGGTTTTCCAGTGTGTTTCATTGCCTCCATAAAATTTAGGCCCATGATCCGCCACTACGTTCGTAGTGCAGACGGTCAGAGAAAGAAGTCTCAACCGATGATCTTGTTCAATGCATGGATTAGGATGATCGAGAAAATCGTCTACGAAGGGGATTTCAGAAAAAGCGAAGAGGAATGTTGTGATCAAGCAATATCCTTCTGCGATGCTCTGGTTTTCCGCCAAAAGAAACTCAAGGACCGCTCTCTACTTGGAAAGCACTTCCATTACAGGACCCATTTTGATGGCTACGTATGGCACCGCCACCTATCAGGACTTGAAACTAAAGTGGCAGAGGAGGGAATAGTCCACATCGTTCCACAATTTCCGCAGGTTCAACCAAAACTGGCCTAAAAAAAAGTGTTGCATTACTTATTGAACGATCTCGTGTTTAAAGCGTTCACTAGTTATGTCTTTGGTATTGCCCAATTGACTACTATTCGTATTGTAATCTCACCACCGTCCATAATTGTGTCTGTTCGTTAGCGTTTACGGGAGACACTTAGATTTTACTGACTGCACCACATGCATTGTAAACAGAAAAACTGAGCTGTTGACGTTGGCGGAGCATTTTTATTCTACGTCCAGACCCCGGGAAGGTGTACAGCGTAGGAGATCAAATCACTAATGAATACTCGTACTTCAGCTGGATATGGAGTGCCTAAAGAAACTTGTGGCCTCTGCTCTTTGTCGAATTGAGGCCATTATCAATATTAGAGGCGTTATTAGCGTGGCGTCTCTTGACGGTTTACACTGTTTTTATTCGGTGTTTCTGTCACCACTGGGTATAGTTCACAGCGAACAGGTGGCACTGGTGTAAAATTTGACTTGCAAAAATACAGTTGCCAATGTTTGTCTTTAAAAAAAGTTCTGCATTATTACCCTCCCTGTTTAACGAAAATGTCTGGATGAAAGTGCGAAACTACACAAAAAGGACAGCGGATTACATGCATCTTCCATCTCATTGACGTACAGGGCAATTCAGCTGCCCGTAACTATGGGTTTTACGCAACATACAGTGCCTTCAAATACCACACGAAAGAATTTCATATTCTCTCCTTTGCTTTCTGCAAACTGTTAGTCCTACAGAAGAAATGAACATTATCCTTTTGTAGGATATTTAATGTAGTTGTAATTTGTACTGAGATACGTTTTCACTAGAAGCATAGTTTTCGAATTATTCTAGAAAAATGTACAAAAGTGACCTTCAAGCGGGTATTTCTTGAATAATTTGAAAACTGTGACCTCCCACGAATGTATCCCAGTCCAAAATTTAACTACATTAAATTTCCTACCAAAAAGTCATGTTCATTTTTTCTGTAGGACTAATAGTTCGTGTGTAGCGAGCGAGAGAATATCTGAATCATCCTGTATAGCTACCAACGAAAAATCTTGTTTAACAATCGTTCCAAATCTTTGAAGGGCTTGCAGCCTAGAAGAGTCGAAAATAACTCGCCGCATACAAACGAGAAAGAAACGCGATGGACTGCAGCTACCGCCGCTTCGTCCCCGCTTGCTCTGTCATCGCTAACCGAGGGCGATCCGGAACACCTTCAAAACCACAATACTGTGGAGCGGGAGATGGGAACTTGTTACGCGCCGGCCCCTTCATCAGGCTGTTATTCGCGAGCAGCGGCGCTCCGGAAGCTGAAAGCGTGCCGCGCCCTGCGACACAGACCCTGTGATCAAAGTTGCCTGCGGGTGGCTTTTGCGGCGCCGTTAACACGGCCTCTAAACCTGCCGAGTTGGCTCGCAAGTTCCGGAACTCCGTTACCCTGGCGATATACTGTTTCGCCCTGTTCAGCCGGTACAGAACGAGTTTTTCAATCTAAAGTTTAGTCACAGGGGCCGTCGATGGGAGAAGTAATTTCTGAACGTCTAAGAATTTGCAGAAGTAAGGTGGCAACCACAGAAAACGTAAGTGAAAAATATCAGAATTTCGTATTATACTGGTCTCTTTACACATCTTGCATATTGTTGCGGTCATCAGACTGAAGACCAGTCCGATGCAGCTCTACATGTTACTGTATCTTGTGCATGCTTCCTCATCTGCGGATAACTACTGCAACTTACTTCTTTCTGAATCTGCTTACTGTATTCATTTTTTGGCCTACCTCTACAATTTTTACCCCACACACTTCTCTCCAATATTAAATTGATGATCTTTTGATGTCACAGACACTAATTTCTCATTAGTTACGTGATTTACCCATCTAATCTTCAGCACTCTTCTGCAGCACCACATTTCAAAAGCTCCTATTCTCTTCTTGTCTAAACTGTTTATCGTCATTGTTTAATTTCAGTATGTAGCTGTACTCCATACAAATACTTTGAGAAAGAATTTCCTAACACTTGAATCTATATTCGACATTAACAAATTTGTTTTCTTCAGAAACGCTTTTCTTGGCCTTGCGAGTCTACATATTATATCCTCTCTACTTCGGCCACATTAGTTATTTTGCTGCCCAAATAACAAAACTCATCTTCTACTTTAAGTGTCTCGTTTCCTAATCTAATTCCTTCATCATCACCTGTTTTAATTCGACCTCATTCAATTATCCTTGTTTTGCTTTTGTTGATGTTCATCTTATATCCTCCTTTCAAGACATCGTCCATTCCGCTCAACTGCTCCCCCAAGTTCTTTGCTGTCTCTATCGGTTCTTCTCCCTGAACTTTTAATTTCTACTCCAAAATTGTCTTTGGTTATCTTTACTGTTTGTTCAATGCACAGATTGAATAACAGCGGGGCCACGCTAAAACCTTGTCTCACTCCCTTCTCAGCTACTGCCTCCCTTTCATGCTTTCGTGGTTCTCTGCTCTATAACTGTCATCTGGTTTCTGTATAAGTTGTAAATAGCCTTTAGCTCCCTGTATTCTACGCCTGCTACCTGCAGAATTTCAAGGACAGTATTCCAGCGGACATTGTCAAAGGCTATCTCTAAGACTACAGATTCTATAAACATAGTTCTGTCATTCCTTAACCTATTTTCTAAATACGTCGTAAGGTTAGTATCGCTTCACATGTTCCTACATTTCTCCGGAATCCAAACTGATCATCCCCGAGGTCGGCTTCTACCAGTTTTTCCATTCTTCTGTAAAGAATTCGTCTTAGTATTTTGCAAACATGACTTATTAAGCTTGTAGTTCGGCAGTATTCATACCTGCCTGCATCTGATTCCTTTGAAATTGGAATTATTACATTCTTTTAAGTCTGGGGGTATTTGCCTGCCTCACACGTCTTGCACACGACATGGAAGAGTTCTGTCATGGCTGGGTCTCCCGAGGCTATGAGTAGTTCTGGTGGAATATTGTCTACCCCCACGGCCTTATTTCAACTTTGGTCTTTCAGTGATCTGTCAATTCTTCTCGCAATATTGTATTTTCTCATCTTCGTCTACGTCCTCTCCAATTTCTATAATATTACCTTCATCTCCCTTGAATCGCGCACTGTCCCAACTGATACGGGCGCCGTATGTCGCAGTGTTGCTTGTCTGTTATAACTGACAACACTTGACGAACACTACTCCTCTTGGTCGCAAAGTGAAGGCTGTCGGCCACTGTACTGTCAGTAGTGAGATGTTATGCCTTAAATTTGGTTTTCTCGGCGCACTATTGACTATGTAGTTCTCGGAATACTGAAATTCTTAACGATTTTTGAACAGGAATGGTGCTACACAGTAGTACATAATGGTAAAGAAGTATCGTGAAAATTCCTTGAGGGGGAAGTTGGAATTTTTGTCGCAACTGTAAGGTGCCGAGGAATGTGAATGCACTCTGAAATGAATTATAATGGACATGTCTCGCTCAGAGGGAGTGCGGCAGCCCCAAGGCGACTGAATCATTCTTGTTACACTAGAGAAGGGTCGATACAGCCGCCCTCCCGAAAAGTGGTTGGGAGGACAGAAGGATCGACACGAGAGGCACATTTTGTCGCAAAGGACATCGTGAACTTGGTGCTGGTATTGTGGGCAGAACGCACACTAGCCTTGCTGAAGATGACTGGGAAACATTGGCATGCATTTGAGCACCAAGGATCTTTGTGAGAGGCGACGTAGGAGTAAAACCGTGCGCTTGAGCATTATCATGTGTCGAGTTACGGAGGAGCAATGAAATTCGATTATGAGGCAAAATATGCCGTAAGCTGGTCTTTGAGGCGGATATATGGTAAGGTACGAAGGTCCACACCAGGGCTGAGACGTCGAAGAGCATCATCGTAGGCCAACAGAAAAGCCCATTTGCATGTGTCACTCTCAACTGCGTGGGTCACGAAATGTTGCTCCAACATTGTGACAAAGGCACTCCATGGCTCCGTCTATGCATCGAATTCTTGAAATGGTATGAGAATCGTCCTCCTCCAGATCCACGACTGTCGCAAAAGCTTCTGTTGGCACTGGAGTTGTTCGTGAACGTGAGGTAGGACAGCTTCCAGGTGCAGTGTGCAGAATGGTGTGCTACCCGTGCTTAAGTTGCTGCATGGTATGGAGCAGCTGCATCAACCCGGCTTTTCGGCGTTGCCATGTGCTCTGTATACCTGGCACTGCGTGGCGAAACCATTGTGGAGTTCGCAAAATGTCTGAAGATGTACGAACGACAATGGAATTGTAAATCATAATCAAGTGGTACCGTCAAAGAATATGGAAGCAAAATTTACTTGGATCAGAGAACACACCTCAGATATTCACTAGAAAAGAAACTCCTTTGCCAAGTGATATGTTCAGCTCTATATTTCCGTCGCTCTCTAAATGCTTCCATACACTGAGGAAACAAAAGTCATGGGAGAACTCGTAATATCGTGTCGGACCTCCTATAGCCTGGCGTAGTGCACCAACACGATTAGACATGGAATCAACTAGTCGTTGGAGGTCCCCTACAGGAATATTGAATCATGCTGCCTCTATAGCCGTCGATATTTGCGAAAGCGTTGCCGGTGCAGTATTTTGCGCACGAATTGACCTGTAGATTATGTCCCATAAATGTTCGATAGGATTAATGTCGGATGATCTGAATGGCCAAACCATTCACTCTAATTGTCCAGAATGTTCTTGAAATCAATCGCGAACAACTGTGGTCCGATGACATCGTGGATTCTCCTCCATAAAACTTCAACCGTAAATGGCTACAAACGGTCTCCAAGTAGTCGAACATAACCATTTCCCGTCAACAATCGGTCAAGCTGAACCAGAGGACCCAGTTCATCCGATGTAAACACAGCCCACACCATTATGGAGCCATCACCAGCTTTCACACTACCTTGTTGACAACTTGGGTCCTGGGTTTGCAGTATACGCCACACTCGAACCTTACCACCAGTTCTTACCAACTGAAATCGGACTCATCTAACCAGCACACAGTTTTCCAGCATAGAATCCAACCAATATGGTCATGAACCCAGGAGAGGCGCTGCAGGTAGTATTGTGCTGTTAGCAAAGGCACTCATGTCGGTAGTCTGCTGCCATAACCCAATGACGCCGAATTTCGCGCACTGTCCCAACGGATACGGGCGCCGTATGTTGCACGTTGATTTGAGCGGTTACTTAACGCAGTGTTGCTTGTCTGTTATAACTGACAACACTAGACAAACGCTACTCATCTTGGTCGTAAAGTGAAGGTTGTCGGCCACTGTACTGTTAGTAGTGAGATGTTATACTTGAAATTTGGTTTTCTCGGCACACTCTTGACTCTGTAGTTCTCAGAATACTGAAATTCTTAACGATTTTTGAACAGCCACGATCACCTCGGAAACCTTTTCACAAGAATCACCCGACTACAAATGACAGGTCTGTCAATTCACGCCAGCCGAAGTGGCCGTGCGGTTAAAGGCGCTGCAGTCTGGAACCGCAAGACCGCTACGGTCGCAGGTTCGAATCCTGCCTCGGGCATGGATGTTTGTCATGTCCTTAGGTTAATTAGGTTTAACTAGTTCTAAGTTCTAGGGGACTCATGACCTCAGCAGTTGAGTCCCATAGTGCTCAGAGCCATTTGAACCATTTTTTTGTCAATTCACTTCCTTTTCATATCTTGTGATACTGCCGCCATCTGTATATAAGCGTATTGCTATCCCATGGCTTTATAATTATTGTTATTTTTATTATTGTTAGCTTCTTGGGGATGTGGTCCATCTTACCATCTAAGATGTGTGGTATGTACCTTAGAAGGGATCAGTCAGGAGAGTTCTGTAACTTCGATTGTGCGCTATTTGCAAAAGATTCTGGACCAGTCCCTCTTTCGTATCTCCAGGAGAGGACAGCCAAGGGGGAGGTGACCATGAATAACCAAGGAAAGGATAACGTTCTACAAGACGGGCCAAGAAATGTTAGAAGGGAAACTAGAAAAAATGAAACGGGAAAATGACATAATGGGAGTCAATTCGTTACGATTAGGAAGGTAGGGCAGAGAGTGTGTTATTGAGAAGAGTTCAGTGATAGGATCGTTCTCATCAGACTCGGCAGCAAACCAACACCGACAACTATAATTCAGGCGTACATGCTGAAGATGATGATATAGGGAAAGTATATGGAGATACTGAACAGGTAATTCAGTACGTAATGGTAGATGAAAATCTAAAAGTCATGTTGGATTACAGTGTGGTTGCAGAGGGACAAACAGAAAAACGTGTCACGGGAGTATATGGGCATGGTAGTGGGAAAGAGGTGGCGGTATGCTTAGAAAAGTCTGAGAGATACAGGAAAATTCCATTGGATTACATCATGGTTAGGCAGAGATTCCGAAACCTAGGAGCAGATATAGACTCATATCACGATTTAGTAAAAATGAAGAGTAGGCTGAAGTTTAGGAGACTAATCAGGAGGAATCAATTCGAAAACAAGTGAGTTACGGTAGTACTATCGAATGGGGAGATACGCTTGAAGTTCTCTGAGGCAATAGAAACTGTGATAATGGATTACTCACTAGCCAGTTCCGTTGGAGAGGAATGGATGTCTCTGAAAAGGGCAATCACAGAAGCGGAAAGGAAGTGCAAGTAAAGTAACTGTGAAGAAACCATAGGTAACAGAAGAAATACTTTAGTTGTTCGACGATAAAAGAAGTACAAATCTGCAGGGAAATTCGGGAATACAGACACACAAGTCACTCAAGAACGAAATAAATAGGAAGCGTAGTGAAGTTAAGGCGAAACGGCTACATGAAAATGTAAAGAAATCGAAAGAGAAATAATTGTCGGTAGGACGGGCTCAGCATATTGAATAGTCAAAACGAATTCGGTGTAATTAAAAACAAGGGCAGTAACATTAAGAGTGCAATGGGAGAAGTCCAATGTTAAATGCAGAGGAGGGAGCATATAGGCGGAAAGAGTACACTGAAGGTCCGTACGAGGGGGAAGACTTGTCCGATGACGTGACAGAAGAAGAAAAAAATGGTTCAAATGGTTCTGAGCACTATGGGACTTAACATCTGAGGTCATCAGTCCCCTAGAACTTAAACTACTTAAACCTAACTAACCTAAGGACATCACACACATCCAAGACCGATACAGGATTCGAACCTGCGACCGCAGCTTTCGCGTGGTTCCAGACTGAAGCGCCTAGAACCGACAGAAGAAGAAACAGGTGTCGACATGGAGGAGATACAATATTAGAACCAGAATATGAAAGTTCTTCGGACGACGTAAGATCAAATAAGGCGCTCGGGACCGATAACATTCCATCGGAATATCTAAAATCATTGGGGGGAAGCCGCAACAAAATGACTGTTGACGTTGGTGTGTAGTATGTATGAGACTGGCGATATACCACCAGACTTTCGGGAAATCATCGTCCACGCAATTACTAAGATAGCAAGAGCCGACAACCGCAATAATTATTGCACGACCAGCTTAACAGTCATGATTCAGTTTGCTGTTAGGCAACAAAGGTAAAAGCATTAGAGAGACAGTTCTCGCAATGTCGTTTATAATGGAAGCAAGGCTGAAGAAAAATAAAAACCGTATCACAGGTATTGAAGGCCTGGAAAAATGTTCAACGCTGCAAAAAGGTGCAAAATGATCGAAATTCTGAGAAAAGTAGGGCTGAGCCTTAGTGAAAGACGAGTAACACACAATTTTAACAAAAACCAAGAGGGAACAATAAAATTGGAAGACCAACCACGAGTGCTCGGATTGAAAAGTGTGAAAGACAGAGACGAAATTTTTCGCCCCAACTGTTCGAACTATACATCGAAGAAGCAGAAATGACGGAAATAAAGCAGAAACTACGGAAATAAAAGAGAGGTTCAAGAGTGAGATTAAAACTGAGGGTGAAATTTTACCAATGATAAGATGCTCTGTGAAAGTGGAGCAGAGTTACAGGGTCTGTTGAATGGAGTGAACAATCTAATGAGCACAGAATATGGGCTGAGAATAAATCGACGAAAGATGAATACAACGAGAAGTAGCAGAAATGACCGTAGCGGGAAGCTTAATATAGAAATTGGGGATCACGAAGTAGACGAAGTAAAGGAATTCTACCTAGCCAGCAAAATAACCCACGAGGGACGGGGCAAGGAGGACATAAAAAGCAGACTAACACTGGCAAAAGTGGCATTGCTGGCCATGAAAAATCTGTTAGAATCAAACATAGGTCTTAATTTGAAGAAGAAATTACTGAGAATGTACGTTTGGAGTACAGAATTGTATGGTAGTGAAACATGGACTGTGGCAAAACCGGATCAGAGGAGAATTAAAACAGTTGAGATATGATGTTACAGAAGAATGTTTTAAGTAGCTGGATTGATGAAGCAATGAATGAGGAAGTTCACCGGAGAATAGGAGAGGAAGGAATATATGGAAAACACTGACAAGATGGAGGGGGGTAGGACGACATCACATGTGCTAAGACATTAGGGAATAACTTACGTGGTATTAGAGGGAGCTGTAAAGGGCAAAAACTATAGTGGACGACAGAGATTTGAATACATCCAGCTAATAATTGAGGACGTAGGTTGAAAATGCAACTCTGAGACGAAAAGGTTGGCAGCACAGGAGAGAAAATTGTGGCGGGCCACATCAAACCTGTCAGAAGACTGATAACTAAAAAACTATAAAAAAATTAGTGGCTTCAATAAAAACTTTTTTCTCATTGACCCGTTATAGAGTGTCCTCATTTCATAGAAGTGCCGTCTATCAGGTGTTCAAAAATTTCCTGTAGCATAATATTACACGTGCTTGTAGCCGTTATGTCTTTCCTATTGCACTCGTTTAGGTCACACTCTGAGATGTGCTTCAAACGTACATTTTCAAGTTCTAAATTGTGATCTGATTGTGTCAGTAGTCAAAACGACACTATAAATAAAGAAATACATTAAGTGATGTAGACTGCTTAATTCATGGTATATCCGTAATGATCGTAGATCTATTCAGGAAATTTATGTCCTTTATTAATAAACTTAGGTATCCCTTTTCAGGAATACGTGTTTACACTTTGCATTGATCCACTTTCATGAAAATTACACGGATCCCCAGCATTCCGACTCATAGTTAACAACGTCATTTTATGAGATTCGCTGAGAACGTCGTTGTTAAACGTCGCCAGAGTTGTAGCAGCAGCAGCTGAATGTGGCAACGTCAAACAGTAACAGTTACGAAGCACGTCTCGTATAGGTTTGCCCCGCAGTTTCTATCCGATGCGAAAGCTGGCGCTGTTTGACGTTCCTCCATGCATACCGGGCCAGCCAGCCAGTCAGCCAGCCCTGTGGAAGCGACTATCGGACGCCTGTCTAGCTTGGTCTGTCGCCGTACTGGTCAGAATGTACTCCCACGATCCTCTAGTTTCTGCCTCACACGGGCTTCTCCCGCAGTTCAGCGCTACGCCGCGTTTGGTTACTCTGTGCGCAAGCCCACTGTTTGATCAGACACGCTCCTCTTTAATGTTTGCAGTGCCCTTACAAAGATGCCGCAACTTCACTCTGCCGCTCTGAAACTCAGAACGACGTTGACTGATGTTGGAAAGCTCGTCGGTAGTCTACTAGTATCTTCCACTACAAAGTATCGCTCTAACGTTAGTCTAATGAAATTATTGTTGGAACAACTTGGTGATTTTGATAGAATATCCGAAATACTAAGACCAATTTAATTGGAGGTAAAGTCTAATATGTGTCATGATCGTTAAAATTCTTCCAGGTGTTGTATCGCGTCGTTGTAGAAAATACACTGTAGAGAAGATTTAGAGGAACACGCGTATCAACCTTAGATACGTTATATCTATTTCGATACAGGCGGTGTCTGTGGTCTTAGTGCATGGCTTGAGATCTTCATTCTCAAGGTAGGCAACAATTAAAATCATACGTCTTTTATTGGCTGTTTATACATAATAGTGTCTGGTGCAGCCTCAGAAGGAAGTGAGTACCAGTGTCAGTGCTTCTAGTGAGGTGCACATAGCGCAGTTCCCACTTGCGGACGTTGAATACAACGTCGTTTCGGCTACTGAGATCATCAGATCGCGATTTAGCACTTGAAAATATACGTTTGAAGCACGGCTCAGAACTTGACCAAAACACGTGCCGTAGGAAAGACATGGTGAGTAGAAGCATTTAAAATGTTATGTTACAAGAAATTGTTAAAGATCTGATAGATGGCTCGAGTAAGAAATACAGTGCAGTGCGACATCTCAATGCTGTGCAAGTTGCAAGGGCGATCTGATTGGTACTAAAAAGGATAGACTGTCGGTCGCGTTGCTTTTCATGTGTCACTCATACGTTGTGGATCCACAATAGGGAGACAAGTCAATACACAAGGCGACTTGTACAAGGTCTCCGACTCATTAAAGTCTCACGTGCAGACCGATACCTGGCCATCTTGGCGTTGCGGTGACATACGGATACCGCCAGAGCACTGCAAGACGATCTAAGAAGGCCCATTGGAGCCACTGTGTCCCGATCAGTTTGTAATGATGATGATTATCTGACGTTGTCAGTTATATTGGAGGCGATCTCAGAATCTGTGCTTTTGATTACAGAAAATTATTCGCCCATATCGCACAAAAATACACAGCGATCACTAGTTTCAGCGAAAATAAATCGCTATCTTCAGATCACTTGGATAGAAAATATTTTTACTAGGCCAATCCATTTCGTCGACTGCTCACATTAGTTGGACACAAATTATAGAGACGACATTCCATAGTACAGTCTTTCGACATATAGTAAGACAATAGCTGTGCTGACACTGCACAATAGTTACACATAAAATTCATAAGGCTTGTATAAAACGTTTGTGCGAAACTATTTGATAGCAGTTTTCTATCAGTTGTTAGCAAGAACACAACATGAAAACATTTTATACACGTCTAGTGTATTTTGTCTGTAAATGTTGTGCACTGTTCACACAGCTGTTCTCTTATGGTATGATGAGAGATAGTGCTGTGGAATGTCGTCTCTATAAATTGTGTTCAGTCAACGGGAACAGTAGACGAAAGGCACTGGCCCTTTAAATTATTTTCTATACAAATGATCTGGAGACGGCGATTTAATTTCGCTGAAACAAGTAATCATTGTGTATTTTTGTACAAACCAGGCGAATAAACTTCTGTAATACGAACAACGCCCATTATAGAGACTTTAACGACATGTTGCGGGAAATGACCTTTCGACCCAGAGGTCCTGTTCGAGCACTCGCTTGACACAACATCATCTTACAGCTAGTCTTCAGTTCTGCAATTCTGGCAACTCAGTCACTGGCGGAACGTGTTAGTTACAGACGAGTCCAGATATCCTCTCACACAACGTGATGGCCGTGTTCCTGTGCGGAGATCAATGTTGAGCGGTACCTGCGAAATGTTGTCCAGGAAGTCGGCAAATTTCCAAGTTGCTGCGATGTGTGGAGGCTTCAGGGTTGACATGCATTGTCGTTGTCCAAGGTCGCTTGCCGCCAGGCAGTACGACGAACAGATCTTGTTGGATCATGTGGTGACTGCTGCATACAGATGTGGCCCTGAATTTCTTCTAATGCCAGGCGGGCATCAGCAGGGATGTCTGGCGAAATCTGGACATTGAAGTAATGGAATGGCCGAAGATGAGTCTCGACCTAAATATTATCGTGCACATATGAGAAATGCTTGACAGGCGTGATCGTGGTCGTTCTGTTCCACAACAGACTCTCCAAGAACTCTCATGGTCTCCCATCGAAGAATGGGGTCGGATGCCACAGTGCGACCCCCGTAGACTTATACGAAGCATGCCACGTAGGTTTCAGTCAGTGATAAACGCTCGCGAGGGGCATACCCTCAAAGTTCAATGAAACGCACCTAGGGTGACGAGATGACGGGATGAATAATTGTTTCCATCTGTTGGACTCTGCAGTTATTTTTATGTAAACGATTGGGGGGGGGGGGGGGGTGTAATGATAGTTTGTTGAGTACTTAATCTATGAAAGATAACGGTAATTTGGTAACATACTTACTTCTCAGTTATTGCTCAGTGGTGATGGCAGACGACCGAAGTCATCTTCCCCTAATTCTTTTGAGCAGTGTACATTAATTATGAACTATAAAACAGACGTTTCAAAGGTATTACAACGGGCTTCCTCAGGGCGTGGCTGGTTTTGCAGGGGGAAAGATGCCTCCGCCTTTAGCAGACGATCGGTGTCAATTCTCATACCCACATCAAAAAATGTTTGGCATCACCTCGGTTCCGAGAGTTCCGGAACCTGTACAGAAAATTGGAATAGAGATCAACATGAACATCATTTCCGCTCTTTTTATTGCTCATGGAAACCAAACACTGGATGTTGCAACAACATACAGCGAGATCTTCAGAGGTGGTGGTCCAGATTGCTGTACACACTGGTACCTCTAATACCAATAGCACGTTCTCTTGCATTAATGCATGCCTTTATTCGTCGTGGCATACTATCCACAAGTTCATCAAGACACTGTTGGTCCAGATTGTCCCACTCCTCAACGGCCATTCGGCGTAGATCCCTTAGCCTTAGAGTGGTTGGTGGGTCACGTCGTCCACAAACAGCCCTTTTCGATAAGGTTCATGTCTGGAGAACATCTGGGCCACTCTAGTAGAACGACGTCCTTATCCTGAAGGTAGGCATCCACAAGATGTACACGATGGGGGTGCGAATTGTCGTCCATGAAGACGAATATTGCTTCGTCAATTTGCTGCCGATATGGTTGCATTATCGGTCGGAGGATGGCATTCGCGTATAGTATAGCTGTTACGGCGCCTTCCATGACCACCAGGGGCGTACGTCGGCCCCACATAATGCCACCCCACAACAGCAGGGAACCTCCACCTTGCTGCACTCGCTGGACAGTGTGTCTAAGGCGTTCAGCCTGACCGGGTTGCCTCCAAACACGTCTTCGACGATTGTCTGGTTGAAGGCATACGCGAAACTCATCGGTTAAGAGAAAGTGATTCCAATCCTGTGCGGTCCATTCGGCATGTTGTTCGGTCCATCTGTAACGCGCTGCATAGTGATAGTGTCGTGGTTGCAAAGATGGACTTCGGCATGTACGTCTGGAGTGAAGTTGCGCATCATGCAGCCTATTGCGCACAGTTTGAATCGTAACACAACGTCCTGTGACTGCACGAAATGCATTATTCAACATGGTGATGTTGTTGTCAGGGTTCCTCCGAGCCATAATCCGTAGGTACCGGTCATCCACTGCAGTAGCATCCCTTGGGCGACCGGAGCGAGGCATGTCATCGACAGTTTCTGTCTCTCTGCATTTCCTCCATGTCCGAACAAAATCGCTTTGGTTCATTACGAGATGCCTGAACACTTCCTTTGTTGAGAGCCCTTCCTGGCACAACGTAACAACGCGGACGTCATCGAACCGCGGTATTGACCGTCTAGGCATGGTTGAACTATAGACAACGAGCCGTGTACCTCCTTCCTGGTGGAATGACTCGAACTGATCGGCTGCCGGACCCCCTCCTTCTAATAGGCACTGCTGATGCATGGTTGTTTACATCTTTGGGCCGGTTTAGTGACATCTCTGGCCAGTCAAAGGGACTATATCTGTGATACAACATATAGAGTCAACGCCTATAGCCAGGAGTTCTGCTAACCGCGGTGATGCAAAACATTCTTTGATGTGTATATTTTGAAACTTTATTGGCCCTAGAAGATAATAGGTTAGTCATAATGAGAAAGAGAGCATAGAAAAGAAGGTATTCGTGAAGTATCCTGCTCGTCAATGATTAGCAACAGATTGCAAATCTGTTCTTGGTTTCTAGCCGTCACGCTTTTTTCCTCGTGAGCGCTGAAATACACTGATATTTCCTCTATAGATGTTTATCTAGTTTTTTGAAGTGGGATGCATAGAAGTAACAACTTTCCGTTATATAACGCAATGGAAAGATTGATATATGACTCGCTGCGCTAATGTGATAATGTAGTTTCATAACCAATCTTTGTACAGTAAGTCTAGGATGTCTCCTTATACTGTACCAGTTATTCTGCGACATTGTGAAAATTTGCTTCACATCTTCAGACAGAACTGGCAAACAATATTGATCCGTCTTGTGGGGTTGCATATAACGACATCGATATGGGCAGCTAAACACCCTGTTTATTAATTTTTTCATTGGGTTACACTCCGGAAAGTTGTTGCTTCCCTACTTCCCAATTTGATAGCACTTGTTAATTTCGTTGTTTTTGATGGCAACTTTTTATAAGGCAACGCTTCTGAACTATTTACGTAAGATTAAGTGCTATAAACGGAAAAAATGTGCAGAGACATGCAATACTTGTATGGCCACACCGCTAGTCACAGAAAGAAAGATTAGGGACACCTGGATAAGTATAGCAGAAGTAAGCTATGTTTTCGTCCAAAAGTATCGTGTAACTGGCCACTCCTCACTTGTATCTTTTAATGTATGATTCCGTTTGCTAACAGCCGCCCATAGCTCTGAGAGGGAACATAATATCGATTACGCGGCTGTCTCGTGTCTGGATACCGTTCCTCATGCAGGCGTAGTGTGGATTGCATAAAGCGATAGGGGCAGCTGTAACTGTACCTGTGAGTAATGTGGAACACTGGTAGCGGTATATCGACATTCACATCTAGAAGTCAGGTGTATGTTGAATGGTAATTTTAAATTCATAATGAGAAAGCGGAATTCACACGATTACTCTTTTCAAAGTGTTCTTTAGAAGTGGTTCGAAAATATTCTCTACACGCTATAGTGAATGAATATTCAGAAATAAGAGGACTATTCATACATTTTTAAATATCAGATTGATTTTTTTCTTCCAGTTACATGGCTGAAATTCTGATGCAAATAAAATCACTGCGATACAGTACAGTGGAATGCCAGTAGACGAGCTAAAAGCAAATGATGGAGCATGGTATAGCGGTGTATCGCACGGTAATTTCTATACTGCAGTTGAAGGCGACGACCCTGGAACACTCTATTGTGAGTTGATGGAAGTGTACGGCAACAAATGCACCAAATTATGACATAGCGTTCAGGTTGCACAGCCGTTCCCGGTGTGATCAGAGAAGTCTGAATGGCGGAGAACGAAGTGACGGAAAACTCTGTGCAAAGAACTGGGAAACACCGTACTACGTCCTGATGCTCGAAGACTGGCGTATCATAATAGTGGGAAACGTGAATAGTGCGAATCAGTTTTCAGCATCTCTCACGTCTTTAGAGAGTGTGGAAGGTCGCCGACCGCTACGTTCCGCGAATGCTCACACGAGTTCAAAAACTCCGCCGTTCCGAGGCAGCGACAGCTATGTTGCAGGTTCATCAGGCGTCTCCAGAAGACAGCGTCACCAAAGCAGAGTTACTAAGCACAGTTCCCAAAATTACTTCACTAAAGAAGACGAAGTAAATATTCCAGTATTCGAATCTAGAATAACTGCCACCGCGAATAGCTTAGAAGTAGATATCCTCGGTGTAGCGTAGCAGCGAACGTCACTTGGTAAAGGCTACAACTTTTGTCCACACCGGATAACAATCAGGTTCCTTTCAGAGTTTGC
The DNA here is from genome assembly GCF_021461395.2 of Schistocerca americana. Classification (NCBI taxonomy): domain Eukaryota; kingdom Metazoa; phylum Arthropoda; class Insecta; order Orthoptera; family Acrididae; genus Schistocerca; species Schistocerca americana. Next base: position 954,464,928 of record NC_060119.1, on the reverse strand, counting down.
TGATACAGTAGCTCCACACTCAGCAATCATATACAATCGCTCGCTCGTCGGAAGATCCATACCTAAAGGCTGGAAAGTTGAGCAAGCCACACCAATACCCGAGAAAGGAAGGAGGAGTAATTCACTAAATTGCGGATCCAGATCTCAAACGTCAATATGCAGTAAGATTTTGGAACATAAAGTATGTTCGAACATTATGAATTACATCGGCGAAAATGATCTATTGACAAACAGGAAACACCGATTCAGAAAATATTTTTCTTTTAAAACATCAATAGCTATTCTCGCGAAGTAATGAATTCTATCGAAGAGGATCTCAGACTGATTTCATATTTTTAGATTACCAGGAGTCTTTTGACATCGTTGCTAACGAGCGGTTTCTAATCAAATTCCGTGCCTATGAAGTATTGTCACAGTTGCATGACTGGATTCGTGATTTCCTGCCAGAAAGATCACAACTCGTAGTAGTTGATGCAAAGTCATTAAGTAAAACAGAAGTAACATCTGGCATTCACGAAAGGAAATAGGCCCTATGCTCTTCCAGATTTACTTAAATGGTTCAGGAGCCAATCTGAGCAGCCCTCTTAGATTGTCTGCAGACGATGCTAGTGTTTACCGTCTCATAAAGTCATCAAATGATCAAAACCAATTTCGAATGGTTTAAACAAGATATCAGTACGGTGCGAAAAGTGGGAATTGACTTTAAATAATGAAAAGTGTGAAGTCGTGCACAAGAGTACTCAAAGGAATCGGCTAAATTTCGGTTATACGATTAATCACACTAATCCGAAGGCTGTAAATTCAACTATATTCTATGAGATTACAATTATGATTAAGTTAAATTGGAACGATCACAAAGATAATCTTGTAGGGAAATTGGCAGAACATGTAGAAAATGCAACAGGTCTACTAAAGAGACCGCTTACACTAGGTTTGTCCGACCTCTTCTGGGGTATTGCTATGTGGTGTGGCGTCAGCATCAGACAGGACTGACGGAGGTCCAAAGAACGGCTGCTCGTTTTGTATTATCACCGTGTAGGGGAACAAGTGCCATGGATATGATTCGCGAGTTGGGGTGGCAATCATTAAAACAAAGGCGTTTTTCGCTGCGGCAGGATCTTCTACTGAAATTCCAATCACCAATTTTCTCCTCAAAGCGTAAAACCATTTTCTTGGCGCCAACCTACATGGGGTCGACCCTCGATTTTTGCGATAATAAACAAAACTTTATAAACATCCCTCGTACAGTTAAGAGATGTACTAAATAATGGCCGCTTCATTTAAGTTTTTCCCCAAACAAGAATAGCAAATTTCTTTTTTTTTTTTATTTTCACAACAGTGGGGTATGAAACTCTTTAAGAAAATTCTAATTTATTGTTCAGTCTGACATGCACATTTTAAATTAGATTACGTGTTTCGATCACTCAGAATCATCTTCTGACCTAGAACAAAACTAAATATGTACCATCTAATACTTTACAGTCAGTAAGACTAAGAATTGTACATAAATGTAGATTTTACGCAAGTAGTTGTGTCAGCAATCCTTCTTGTCTGTTCAGAACCATTTATCAGAGTACTGTGTTTTGCATCTGTGATCAGTGGTTTAAGTGGCATTTGTTGGAAGTAGGTGAGAGAGGTGGAAGTGAAAAACAGAGTAAGGGTGACTGGGGAGGGGAAAGGAAGTAGGTAGAGATTGGTGAGGATATTATGAGGCAAACAACAGTGGTCCAGCAAATATTATGGAAGGTACATTTATGTAAATATTTATATAAAAAGGTTTCATTATAATAGTAATAGATCAATTTGTACGTAAAACGTAAACGACATGAAATAGTAAAATTATAGAATGGGGCTACGGGGTCTGAGAGCGGGAAAAGAAGGCAAGGGAGGCGAGAACGACAGATAGTGGCAGGGATGCTATGGGTTTAGCAAGATAGGACCTTTACTAAAATTGCAAACAGTCAATTATCTAAAACCCTTCTGTTAAAACACGAGAATCTTAGACCAATTGCTGTGTGAAACTGTAAAAGGGGATAAAATAGTATATTACAAAAGTGGAAATAAAGTAGCGAGAACGAGTTAGTGTTTGACATCAAAAGTGTGATGCTTTGGAATTATGAAAAAGTGCAAGGACATACTTTGAAAGTATAGAAATAAAATCGTATAAATTATTTTCGTTACAATATTGAAAGTAGAGATCTAGGACAATGGATGTATAACTAGTGAAAGACATAAAGGTCGCATATTACGGTTACGAACAAAATTTCAGAAACTGGCGCTTCGTCGCCACCGACAAACTGCAAGTCATTATTCAATGACTCGATGGTGTTGCTGTAATCTTCTACATCTACATACATACTCCGAAATCCACCATACGGTGGGTACCTCGTACCACATCTAGCGTCTTCTCTCCCTGTTCCACTCCCAAACAGAAAGAGGGAAAAATGACTGCCTATATGCCTCTGTACGAGCCCTAATCTCTCTTATCTTATCTTTGTGGTCTTTCCGCGAAATGTAAGTTGGCGGCAGTAAAATTGTACTGCAGTCAGCTTCAAATGCTGGTTCTCTAAATTTCCTCAGTAGCGATTCACGAAAAGAACGCCTCCTTTCCTCCAGAGACTCCCACCCGAGTTCCCGAAGCATTTCCGTAACACTCGCATGATGATCAAACCTACCAGTAACAAATCTAGGAGCCCGCCTCTGAATTGCTTCTATGTCCCCCCTCAATCCGACCTGATAGGGATCCCAAACGCTCGAGCAGTACTCAAGAATAGGTCGTAGTAGTGTTTTATAAGCGGTCTCCTTTACAGATGAACCACACACATCTTCCTAAAATTCTACCAATGAACCGAAGACGACTATCCGCCTTCCCCACAACTGCCATTACATGCTTGTCCCACTTCATATCGCTCTGCAATGTTACGCCCAAATATTTAATCGACGTGACTGTGTCAAGCGCTACACTACTAATGGAGTATTCAAACATTACGGGATTCTTTTTCCTATTCATCTTCATTAATTTACATTTATCTATATTTAGAGTTAGCCGCCATTCTTTACACCAATCACAAATCCTGTCCAAGTCATCTTGTATCCTCCTACAGTCACTCAACGACGACACCTTCCCGTACACCACAGCATCATCAGCAAACAGCCGCACATTGCTATTCACCCTATCCAAAAGATCATTTATGTAGATAGAAAACAACAGCGGACCTACCACACTTTCCTGGGGCACTCCGGATGATACCCTCGTCTCCGATGAACAGTCACCATCAAGGACAACGTACTGGGTTCTATTACTTGAGAGGTCTTCGAGCCACTCATATACTTGGGAACAAATCCCATATGCTCGCACCTTAGTTAGGAGTCTGCAGTGCGGCACCGAGTCAAACGCTTTCCGGAAGTCAAGGAATATGGCATCCGTCTGATACCCTTCATCCATGGTTCGCAAGATATCATGTGAAAAAAGGGCGAGATGCGTTTCGCAGGAGCGATGCTTTCTAAAGCAATGCTGATGCATGGACAGCAACTTATCTGTCTCAAGGAAGTTCATTATATTCTAACTGAGAATATGTTCGAGAATCGTGCAAAAACCGATGTTAAGGATATTGATCTGTAATTTTGAGGATCCGTCCTTCTACCCTTCTTAAATACAGGCGTCACCCGCGCTTTGTTCAGTCGCTCTGTACTTTACGTTGGGCAAGAGATTCGCGATAAATGTAAGCTAAGTAAGGAGCCAATGCAGTAGAGTACTCTCAGTAAAAACGAATTGGAATCCCATCAGGACCTGGCGATTTATTTATTTTCAACCCATTCAGCTGCTTCACAACCCAAGGGATGTCTATCACTATGTCCTCCCTAGGGGAATCTGTACTAGACTCAAACGGCGGTATGTTTGTACGATTCTCCTGCGTGAAAGATTTCTCAAATGCTAAATTTAAAATTTCAGCTTTCGTTTTGCTGTCTTCCGTTGCCAGGCCAGACTGATCAGTGAGTGACTGGATGGAAGCCTTCGACCCGCTTACCGATTTTACGTAAGACCAGCGTTTCCTTGGGTTTTCAGCAAGATCGTTTGCTAAGGTATGAAGGTGGTAGTGGTTGCATGTTTCGCGCATCGCTCTTTTTACAGCAGCACGCATCTCTACTAACTTTTGCCTGTCCTCATTCTCCCGATCTTTCTTGTATCGCGAGTGCAACTGTCATTGCTTCCTGAGCATTCTCCGAATTGCGCTGTTAATCCACGGTGGGTGTTTTCCGTCTGTAACACACTTTTCGACACATACTTCTCCAATGCATGATTTACAATGCGTTTAAAATTTGCCCATAATTCTTCCACATCCATCGTACCGGAAGTAAATGAAGTCGATTCATTTACTAAGTGGAATGCTAACAACTGCTTATCTGCTCTTTCTAGTAAGAATACTCTCCTAGCCTTCTTGACCTACTTTTTAACTTTTGTAACCATAGTCGTAATCACATCATGATCACTAACCACTGTCTCGCCACTGACACCGTCGATGAGGTCTGGTCTGTTCGTGGCTATCAGACCTAAAATATTTCCATTACGCGTTGGCTGTCGATTTAGCTGCTCAAGACAGTTTTCGGATAATGTGTTCAAAAGTAATTCACACGACGGCTTGTCTGTACCACCTGTAATGAATCCATAGACATCCCAGTCTATACTAGGTAGGTTCAAGTCGCCACCGGCTAATATAGCATGATCCGGGTACTTCTGCGATACAGAGTGTAGACTCCCTTTGAATGATTCTAGAACTGTCACGGTGGAACCTGGTGGCCGGTAATAACACCCATTAATTAACTTTATTTCTCCTAGCCCTGTTAAACTTGTCCAGATAACTTCACAATCACACTCTACTTCGACCTCAGTAGACACAATATTTTTGTCAACTGCAATGAAGACACCACCTCCTACGGTGTCTAATCTGTCTTTCTGATACACGTTCCAACCCTCACTAAATATTTCAGAACTTCCTATCTCAGGGTTCAGCCAGGTCTCAATCCCGAGAATAATTTGGCGCCACACGCTTCCTGGAGGGCAGTAAATTCAGGAACTTTATTCCGAACACTCTGAAAATTTACCGCTAATATCTTGATAGCTGAAGTATCTTTACACTGAGCGCGTTCTGATTTCCCTGCCTGCACGTCGACTGGTAAGTGTTCATCACGACACCTCGCACTACTGCCTAGCCTAAAAAAAAAAAAAAAAAACCATGTGCACGCCATAAGTACTCTGCTACCCGAGTAGCCGCTTCCTTTGTATAATGCACCTCTGACCTATCTAGGGGCGCTCTACAATTCCCCACCCAATAGCGCAAGTCTATAAATCTGCAGCCAAGACCGTCACAGAGTCGACGAAGCCTCTGGTTGAGACCCTCCACTCGGCTCCAAACCAAAGGACCCCGATCCACTCTGGGAATGATGCTGCAAATAGAGAGCTCTGCTTGCACCCCGCGTGCGAGGCCAGCGGTCTTCACCAAATCCGCCAGCCGCCTGTACGAACTGAGGATCGCCTCAGAACCCAAGCGACAGGCATCATTGGTTCCGACGTGAGCAACTACTTGCAGACGACTGCACCTAGTACGCTCGATAGCCGCAGGCAAGGCCGCCTCCACATCTTGGATGAGGCCCTCCGGCAGACAAACCGAGTGCACGATGAAATTCTTTCCAGCCCTGTACGCTATTTCCCTAAGGGGTTCCACCACCCGCCTAACGTTGAAGCTCCCAATAACCAGCAAGCCTTTGCCCCCGTGTGCCTGCTCGGGCCTTGCTGAAGGAACAGCCACCTGCCCACTGACAGGATGAACGGGCGAGGCCAGCCGGCCAGCCTCCACATTGACCCTCCACCTCGAAAGACGCGAACGCGTTGCAGTCCGCCACTCACCCTGAGGTGAGGGCGGCCCCAACGCGCTGGGTACACTAGAAGGTGCCTCGGCGGCTGAGTCAGCGGACGCAGCAAGCGACACCTGGGGTGTCTCAAGCGACGCGCCAGACCCCCGCCGTCGCTGCACCTCGAGGCAGCAGCCTGAAGGCGGCTGACCGTGGCCAACAGCACGCTCAGCTGCTCGCGAACCGCGGCCAGTTTCTCCTGCGCCCGCACACAGCATGCACACACCCTATCCATCCTACTGCTAATATCTGGACGTATAGAGCTGCGACAAATAAAAACAGCAATATGCGACTGCACAGTTGCATCACCAGCGCCAGATTGAGCTGCGATATACACTCCTGGAAATGGAAAAAAGAACACATTGACACCGGTGTGTCAGACCCACCATACTTGCTGTACAAGCAATGATCACACGCACGGCACAGCGGACACACCAGGAACCGTGGTGTTGGCCGTCGAATGGCGCTAGCTGCGCAGCATTTGTGCACCGCCGCCGTCAGTGTCAGCCAGTCTGCCGTGGCATACGGAGCTCCATCGCAGTCTTTATCACTGGTAGCATGCCGCGACAGCGTGGACGTGAACCGCATGTGCAGTTGACGGACTTTGAGCGAGGGCGTATAGTGGGCATGCGGGAGGCCGGGTGGACGTACCGCCGAATTGCTCAACACGTGGGGCGTGAGGTCTCCACAGTACATCGATGTTGTCGCCAATGGTCGGCGGAAGGTGCACGTGCCCGTCGACCTGGGACCGGACCGCAGCGACGCACGGATGCACGCCAAGACCGTAGGATCGTACGCAGTGCCGTAGGGGACCGCACCGCCACTTCCCAGCAAATTAGGGACACTGTTGCTCCTGGGGTATCGGCGAGGACCATTCGCAACCGTCTCCATGAAGCTGGGCTACGGTCCCGCACACCGTTAGGCCGTCTTCCACTCACGCCCCAACATCGTGCAGCCCGCCTCCAGTGGTGTCGCGACAGGCGTGAATGGAGGGACGAATGGAGACGTGTCGTCTTCAGCGATGAGAGTCGCTTCTGCCTTGGTGCCAATGATGGTCGTATGCGTGTTTGGCGCCGTGCAGGTGAGCGCCACAATCAGGACTGCATACGACCGAGGCACACAGGGCCAACACCCGGCATCATGGTGTGGGGAGCGATCTCCTACACTGGCCGTACACCACTGGTGATCGTCGAGGGGACACTGAATAGTGCACGGTACATCCAAACCGTCATCGAACCCATCGTTATACCATTCCTAGACCGGCAAGGGAACTTGCTGTTCCAACAGGACAATGCACGTCCGCATGTATCCCGTGCCACCCAACGTGCTCTAGAAGGTGTAAGTCAACTACCCTGGCTAGCAAGATCTCCGGATCTGTCCCCCATTGAGCATGTTTGGGACTGGATGAAGCGTCGTCTCACGCGGTCTGCACGTCCAGCACGAACGCTGGTCCAACTGAGGCGCCAGGTGGAAATGGCATGGCAAGCCGTTCCACAGGACTACATCCAGCATCTCTACGATCGTCTCCATGGGAGAATAGCAGCCTGCATTGCTGCGAAAGGTGGATATACACTGTACTAGTGCCGACATTGTGCATGCTCTGTTGCCTGTGTCTATGTGCCTGTGGTTCTGTCAGTGTGATCATGTGATGTATCTGACCCCAGGAATGTGTCAATAAAGTTTCGCCTTCCTGGGACAATGAATTCACGGTGTTCTTATTTCAATTTCCAGGAGTGTATAAACAATTACTTACGAACCAAGCAATCAAATGACCACGACTACGCCACTATATAGATATTACAATGCGATCCTACCCCTGTCTTAGTACAAATGACAGCCGCCTACGCGATGTTACACTCTACCGTTATTAAAATTTGATACTACCCCTTTCTAATACGCAGAGATCCGAAAAATTTCACCACGCAAGCACACAAACACACAAAGTAATTTGAATTAAACCCGCGGAACTAATACGAAAACTGAATATACGACTAGTTTCTGCTACTGCTGCTTGCACACGTCACTCTGCAAGCAGAGATGAAACTGCACTGGCCTCTGTCTGCTGCTAACTGATTCTACGAAATAAACAGAAAGCTCTGGCTGTTCAAAACAAACAACTGACTAACGACTCCGCGAATTTATACTTTACAGCTATCAATAAGCAATATTACTCCTTTCAAATACGAGAATACGCAAGGATTTTATGTAATGAAATATGCAAGCGCACCAACACTCGGAAATAAATTAAGAATCAAATTACAAAACAAATGCGAAAGCTAAATATGCGACTCGCTACTGCACTGCTGCTGCACTACCATTCTACGCGAGTGGTCGGTAAATTAATTAATCAAGAGAGTCAAATATCAACAGCACAACGATTGAGATTTCTGTTGAGAGCCAAATTTATTACACTACTGATGGAAAAAAAATCGCAACTCCAAGTAGGAGTCGTGTGATGTAAACGAAAGTTGATAGGCGTGTTTATACATCTGAAAGGTGTCTGTTAATATTTCGCGCCAGTCACCTCCAAGTGGCGCTAGTAGCGCCGCTATGAGGATGCAAATCATGTTTGCTTCAAATTCATGCTGTAACGGTCGTGAGCATCAGTGACCTTTGGGATTGGATGTGGTAAGTTGATGAGTCAACAATGCCCTTAAGGCGACAAATACGCCGTTATCGACACCTCGCTGACAAGGAAAGGACACCTACTCGTCATCGCAGAATTCGTCCAAATTCATGGTACATGTAGGGCGTGGTAAGACAAGAAAGTGCCCCAAGTAGAAACTTCAAATGGCCAATCGTTCAGGAAATAAAAGGAATTTTGATACGGATCTATCAGCATGTGCAGCTCATCAATTGCTCCTGCGACAATGTGTTTAGTAAGCAGTGTTTGGCAACGGATTCGTATTCAAACGGACGCGGGTTCGACTCCGCCCAGCAGCTAATATTTTTGTGCTCCTTGGCAACTACGACAAGGACTTTGCTATCGACACCGATCAGACAGGTAAGCCAGACGTTTTATTTGTCTACGTCAATCGACATACTCTTTGCACTGTCACGTATAATAGGTTTACATTTGTATCTTCTCCCTCCAGGCTGCCAGTATCTGTCGACATATTACGTAAACCTAGAACACTAAGGTCAAAAGTGGCGTGCGTGAAACGAAAGGATATGAACAAAGTAACACAATCCTATGCAGCACAATATGCTATGAGCCTTTCACGAAAACTATTGCCACGAGTTTACATATGCCTACAGGAAAGTACTGGGTCTTTTGGAGCGAGGGTTAAAAAATTAGTAGATGCGTACGCAGTAAAATATACAAACGTTATTAATACTTCTTCAGAATCCGCTGAACTCACAACAGACTTGTACAAAAAATATTTAACTGATCTGATGAAGCCCTACGAGCAAGAGAATAAATGTCTTCTGTTGATTGATTCGTGGGCGCGACAAACAAACCCACAAATATACGACGAACTGTTCCAAGATGAAGGCGGATTGCTAACGTGCAGCATCAAAGTAATTCCCCCAAATGTACGCCTCTAGTGCAACCCTGCGATGTATATTTTTATCATCAGGTAAGAACTATAATTAAAAAATGTCAAAACTGCACTTACCTCATCAAGAAAGAAGAAGAAATCACCTCCCGAGAAGCTTGCATCAAACTGCATTCCATTTTATGTCACCAGCTATTCTGGCACTTATTCAGCGACATGCTGCGTTACGAGTGGTTCGCTGCTGTACTGTGCGATGAAAGAAGTTGTTTTCAGAATGTCAATCAAGTTTTTATTTCTATGGACATATTAAAAGAAACATGTCAAATGTCACTGCAGATAGATAACCCAGAATAAAGGAAAAACAGCGAAAGCAGGAATACTGCTGCAATTGTTACAAATCAACATAGCTTCCCCCTCCAGGCTTTTCAAAGCAGCCATTTGTGCTGTAATCTATGGGCACATTCGTTTCTCTTCAGTATTTCTATATCAGCACATAGAAATTCAAGTTTACAGCTTTACAATTACCGTTCGTTAAATCCAGCAATTGCGTTTCAAATTTTATAACATTATTAGAAGAAGAAAAATTTAATTTCGTTATAGAACCATTAAGTCGTTTCTTAACCCATTTTACTGTTTCTGGATTCTTGGAGCCTGTTGCGAAAAGCTTCCCTCATACTTATAAGTGTTGTTTTGAAATAACAGATATTAATACGATCGTCTGTTTCACTTACGCTACGGTGACAAAAGTCATGGGATACCTCCTAATATGGTGTCGGACCTCCTTTTGTTCGACGTGGTGCAGAAACTGTAAGTGGCATGGGTCCAACAAGTCGTTGGAAGTCCTTTGAAAAAATATTTGTAAGTAGGCTGTTTAGGGTTTTATGTTGGTAACGCCACGTAGTGCTCTGTATGAAAATCGCTCTCTGCGCTGTGTGCAGTCGATGGCTGTTTGGACTCATTGTTGGAATATTCGCTAGTGTAGTGTTGGATGTGAAAAGCGCATAGCGTTGGGCAGTTGGAGGTGAGCCGCCAGCAGTGGTGGATGTGGGAAGAGAGATGTTAGAGTTTTGAGAGGTTACATGAGCGGACTATCTGGACGTGTGTCCGTCAGAAAAAGGAAATTTGTAAGACTGGATGTCATGAACTGATATACATATTATGACTTTCGAACACTATGAAGGTAAATGCATTGTTTGTTCTCTATCAAAATCTTTCATTTGCTAACTATGCCTATCAGTAGTTAGTGCCTTCAGTAGTGGGAATATTTTATTTAGCTGGCAGTATTAGCGCTCGCTGTATTGCAGTAGTTCGAGTAACGAATATTTTTGTGAGGTAAGTGATTCATGAAGTGTATAGGTTATTGTTAGTCAGGGGTATTCTTTTGTAGGGATTATTGAAAGTCAGATTGCCTTGCGCTAAAATATTATTGTGTCAGTTTAGTGATGAGCAGAATAAGTAAAGAGAGAAATGTCTGAGTACGTTCAGTTTTGCTCAGCTGTTTGAAAATCAAATAACGTAGAGGTTTACCAGCACAGTAATTTCATTAATTTGACAAAGGGGATCTTTCATATGTCGACCTTTAGCCGAGGATACCTCACTGGAATCTACTGATTTTTTCTTCTAGTTTGTGTAATTAGTCTAGGGATTGTTTATTGCTAACGCGTAACTATAGAGAGAATTTCCTTTGTAGTTGTAATAACGTAAGAGTTTTTCCAGCACTGTCATTCTTTACATTCAAAGGGGAAGTTTCATATTGAGCCATGTTGCCTCTATAGCCGCCCATAATTGTGAAAATGTTACCAGTGTAGGATTTTGTGCATGAACTGACGTCTTGATAATGTCCCATAAATGTCACATAGGATTCATGTCGGGTGATCTGGGAGGCCAAATCATTCGCACAAATTGTCCAGATTGTTCTTGAAAGCCGTCGCGAACATTTTGACCCAGTGACATGTTTGGGATCGAAGTCCATGAATGGCTCCAAGTAGCCGAACATAACAATTTCTGGTAAACGATCGGTTCAGTTGCTCCAGAGAACCCTGACCATCCCATGTAAACACAGCCACACCATCATGGAGCCACCACCAGCTCGCACAGTGCCTTGTTGACAACCTGGATCCACGGCCTCGTGAGGACTGCGCTACATTCGAGCCAGCTGGAAGCGGGACTCATCTGACCAGGCCACGGTTTTCCAGTCTTCAAGGGCACAACCGACATGGCCACAAGCCCAGGAGATGCGCTGCAGGGGATTTCGCGCTGTTCACGAAGGCACTCGCTGTCATAGCCAAGTAACGCCCAATTTCTCCACACTGTAGTGACGGATACCTTTGTTGTATGTCGCACATTGATTTCCTCGGTTATTTCACGCAGTGTTGCTTGTCTGTTAGCACTGACTACGGAAACGCCGCTGCCATCGATTGTTGCGTGAATGTCGTCGCCCGCTGCGTTGTCCGCGGTGAGAGGCAATGACTCAGATTTGGTATTCTCGGCACACTCTTGACACTGTGGATCTCGGGATATTGAATTACCTAACGATTTCCAAACTGAAATGTCGCATGCGTCTAGCTGCATGTAACATTCCACGTTCAAACTCTGTTGATTCCCGTCGTGCGGCGATCATCACGTCGGAAACCTTTCCACATTAATCACCCGAGTACAAATGACAACTCCACTAATGCACTGGCCTTTTATACCTAGTATAGGTGATGCTACTGCCATCTGTATATCGGCACATCACTATCCCATGACTTTCGCCGCCTCAATGTAAAGAATTATTATTACAATGCTTTGCAAATGTTCCCTGGTTCGTTAATTTTTAGCGTAATTATCTTCTTGTTTCAGTCTATGGCATCGTTTTCTCCACACTTAAAGAGAAACAATACCACATTCTTCAACGGGAAAGATGTTCCTTCCACTGCTTCATTTTGCATGAACTTCAGCGCTTTAAATCTTATATTCCTGACTTCGAAACATTATCCATCAGCCACTTTCGAAGACATAGCCACCAGCAGCAGAAGCGAAGCGCTGCAGGTGGCAGGTAGTGCACGTGGTCTGTATCCGGAGAGAGAACGGCTGTTTCACCTACTGCCCCGTCGAACGCCCCTTCTTCAAACTAGACTCGCTGAGGCCGAAATCCGACTTCTGCGCGTGGGGCACGGAGTTTCAGTCGCACTGCACGAGGGCGCCCACACGTGGTATTTTGCGGAAGAGCTGCACACGAGGGACCAGGCAGCCGCATGTGGCTCGTGAGCCGCGGTTTGCCGACCGTTATCCTACACCATAACTTGGACTTCGAAAAAGCAGAGGATTCGCGACCTCGGCTGCCGGATGCACAATTGTTGCGGACAGTCCTCTTTGGACACTGACAAAACCTCGCAAAATGTTAGTCGGCCTCACAATAGACGAGACTGGCCTGCTAAGGAGCGCTGTGGATTGGTACCAGGCGTCCATGTGACGTGACGTCATGGCAGTGAAGTAGTGTGTATGAGGCAGTTGGTTGTATCGAATCAGCGCAGTATGATGGGTCGAAGCGAAAACATGTCAGCAAGCAGAAACGGGCTATCTGTCTGGAAGGTGTGGTTCATCTGTAAAGGAGACCGCATATAGGACGCTAGTGCGACCTATTCTTGAGTACTGTTCGAATTTATGGGATTCGAGCAAGGCCGGCCGGGGTGGCCGAGCGGTTCTAGGCGCTACAGTCTGGAACCGCGTGACCGCTACGATCGCAGGTTCGAATCCCGCCTCGGACATGGATGGGTCTGATGTCCTTCGGTCAGTTAGGTTTAAGTAGTTCTACATCTACATCTACATTTATACTCCGCAAACCACCCAACGGTGTGTGGCGGAGGGCACTTTACGTGCCACTGTCACTACCTCCCTTTCCTGTTCCAGTCGCGTATGGTTCGCGGGAAGAATGACTGCCGGAAAGCCCCCGTGCGCGCTCGAATCTCCCTAATTTTACATTCGTGATCTCCTCGGGAGGTATAAGTAGGGGGAAGTAATATATTCGATACCTCATCCAGAAACGCACTCTCTCGAAACCTGGACAGCAAGCTACACCGGGATGCAGAGCGCCTCTCTTGCAGAGTCTGCCACCTGAGTTTGCTAAACATCTCCGTAACGCTTACCAAATAACCCTGTGACGAAACGCGCCGCTCTTCTTTGGATCTTCTCTATCTCCTCCGTCAACCCGACCTGGTACGGATCCCACACTGATGAGCAATACTCAAGTATAGGTCGAACGAGTGTTTTGTAAGCCACCTCCTTTGTTGATGGACTACATTTTCTAAGGACTCTTCCAATGAATCTCAACCTGGTACCCGCCTTACCAACAATTAATTTTATATGATCATTCCACTTCAAATCGTTCCGTACACACACTCCCAGATATTCTACAGAAGTAACTGCTACCAGTGTTTGTTCCGCTATCATATAATCAGTTCTAGGGGACTGATGACCTCAGAAGTTAAGTCCCATAGTGCTCAGAGCCATTCGCGCAAAAGTCGGAAGATATTGCAGCAGTTCGGAGGTAGGCTGCTAAATTTGTTACCGATAGGTTCGAGCAGCACGCAAATGTTACGGGGAACTCAAATGGAAATCGCTGGAGGGAAGGCAACGTTCTTTTCGAGAAATATTATTGAGAAAATTTACGGAGCCGGTGTTTGAGGCCGACTGCAGAACGATTCTGCTGGACTCAACATACATTTCGTGAAGGATCACAAGGACAAGATACGAGAAATTAGGATTCGTACAGAGGCATACGGACAGTCGTTTTTCCCTCGCTCTGTTTGCAAGTGTAACAGGGAAGGAAATGACTAGTAGTGGTGTAGGGTACCCAACGCTACGCACCGTATGTAAGTGTAGATCTACACGCGCCCATAACCATACCGCGAATGAAGTTTCCCCGTTTGTTGTTGTATCTGTGTGGACTGTCCAATGCATCTACAAGAAATTATGAATCACTACCAGACATGTAACGTGTTTGAGCCGTGCGTGGCTCATGTTCGTGCCATTTCTTATTTTACATCTTGTTTTTACCCTACTGTCACCTTGTTATGTTAATTTTCAATTACTGGTGCCACTGAGTTGCTGCCTTGCCTGCCCGTGAGTGGCGTCAGCAGCGATTATCGATATAGACCCTGCCGTGTTATCTTTGCTGGACTGCTATTACTTCCCGGTCGTCGTGTGTTCAGAGTTAGTTCGGACCTGGCAGTGTTTGAGTTGGCACGCGGCGGAAGTTCAGTCAGGGCACGGCAGTTGTGAGGCCCGCACCGCCATGACGCGCCCGACGGTTGCCGACACACATGATTGGAGTGGCGACGACTTTGGTTGGCCGTCGGTCGGTCGTCTTGCCGGTCGACGTGTACTTGGCTGGCGATCGCTTATAGGTTGGCTGTGTATGCCGACTCTTGATTCCTCCCTGTTATTGTACAGTCACTGCAGTTAGCATTGCCTTGTTCTTCGTGCAAGTGTTCGTGAAATTGTGTGTAGTTGGTGTGATTTTGACTGACAAGTTATTTTAAATGTTGTCGGTGTACTGGCTCTGAGAAGTCGGTTGGTGGGCGTGGAGCACCAAGGAATTCTCGGCGGGGCGTAGTTTGTCCGGGGCCAGCTGCGGTCTGTACGCGGTGTCGGAGTGTGTGGCGCTGTTCTCATCGTTACGAGGTCCATGGCTCACCGACCCTAGACACGAAAGTTGAGTTTTGATTTAACCTACCAGCAAGTCAAGATTGTTCACATTGTGTCGTTTGGAGTTCGTTGTCGGCTGTGGGGATATTCCCGCGAGCAACAACGTGGTTTTCAAGTTGGAAAATTCTAGCCACCCTCCGGTGGAGTTTCACTGTATTTGGTTATTTGAATTGAAGTGCACCAGCGTAATCTTCTGCCTTGTGGCCGTTAACGTTCCGGTTACCTGTGTTGGGCGTTGACGTAAATTTCAGGCAGTGTAGTGTCCTCATCGTGTTGTTACTGTCCAGCATGGTGTGTAGTTTGACAGCTCCGTGTATGATTGGTTGTGGGGGCCAATATCTTCTACGTTGTTCCGTTGAACTCCCTGTTGTGCCCTGGTCGAGTGAAGTGGGAGTTATCTTGTCGGTGGGTTCGCTGACTGTCGGTCGGTTGGGTTGTCGTCGGATCGTGAACGGTTGGCCCGACTGCCTGTCTCACCTAAGAGAGCGTTAGTGTTTGAATTCCAGGCCGACCCTCGAACATCTGCGCGTTCTTGTGTGGACTGACTTTTTTTTTTTATTCGTTCTTGTTGTTGGTACTTGTATGGCTTCTAGCCGGATTTGTGTTTTAAATTAGAAGTGTTTTACTCTTAAGGCCTTCAGCCTAGTTTTAAGTACCGTTCTACATAAGCCCTTTGGCATTTTAAAATTTTTTCAATTTTTAAGTCTTCGGTCTTCAGCCGATTTGAATTTAACTTGTTTACTTCAACCTATTGAATTTTTAAGTCTTCGGCCTTCAGCCGGTTTGATTTTCAGTTGTTTGTTCCTAAGGCCTTCAGCCTAAATTAAAGAACTGTTTCACGTAGGGACTTTGGTATTTTAAAAAAAATTCATGTTTTGGAGTTTCAAGTGTTCGGCCTTCAGCCGATTTGAATTTAACTTGTTTACTTCAGCCTAACTAAAGAACTGTTTTAAGATTAGGCTTGCCTTTTAAATTTCTGATTATACTTGCGTTTTAAGTTATTGGACTTCAGCCATTCTTACATTAAAGTGGCTTTCAGCTGGTAATTAAGTCCAAAATATTAAAGCTGTGTGCTTAAAATTTTTTTGGGTTCTTGTAATGTTTGATCTAATAATAAAGTTGTATGTTCGAGTGTAACTTATTTTGGCTCCTTTCCTCAATTTATTCTATCTGTCCTGTCATGTGGGTTAAGCAGTATATTTCAGTGTTGCAAAAAGATCCTGAAGGAAAGAGACCGGAGAATAATGTCACGCCTTGTCAAAGTCTACTTCAGTCATCGATGGTTAAAATGTCTGTGTTAACACGGTGTTAGTATCTTCACTATACAGTGTCCTCTCGACCCGCATGCACGTCTGAATAGACACTATCACTGACGATTAGTTGTCTTAAACACTGACAAATAGTTTAGCATCCTGGGACTATGCATCGACGTCAGCTGTCTGGGACACACGAAAATTGGTGCCGAACAGGGACACGAACCCGGATTTGCCACTTATCGCGAGCGGTCGCTTTAACGAATTTGGCTATCCGATCACGCCTCTTGGGCGGGTCCAAACTTCCATATCACACGCAAGCACAACCCTTAAGCTCTCACATTTCGTGATTCCCGCACAGGATGACAAATATTATATACAATTAAAGACAATTCGTAGTTGCAGAACGCGTATCTATTTCGAAATGTTTACCACAGCTGTAAACGCCAGTGATAGTGTTCGTTCCTCTACACATGCATGCATGTCTGACGGACATTGATTGTCAAGATGAACGCACTACATGAAAACATACATTGTGACCATCAATGAGGTACACATGCCTTGACGAGCTGAAATTTGCGGGAACTACGAACTGTGCGAGCATAACAGTTGGGACTACGTGACATATGGTAGTCTGGGTCGGTCCTGCAGGCGTGCTCGGATAGCCGAAGGGGTTAAGATGCCCGTTCGCGATAAGCGGTTAATCCTGGTTTGAAGTCCCCTCTTTACTTCTTGAGAAAAGCTGCAAACGGTAGACGGATGAAGTTTTCTATTGGTTACCCGTTTCATTCGATGTTTTAGTTCTATTTGGCTTGAAACTTCGCTAAAGTGATTTTTAAATCTTGTTCAGTGTCTAGTTTTGTTACGAGAAATGATAGCAATAAAAAAAGAAAAAGAAAGTCGGTTACATCAGAAACCATTTTTTTTTTTTTTGAGTCGTTTTAATAGTCAGGTTAAACTGGAGACGGAGAAAACCCTTATAACTGAAAATCGGTTGTTTCGGCGATAACCGCCATCCCTGGCGTGAAGCCACACCTGGGGACTGCTTTAACCTCTTAACCAGCATGTACGAATGACAGGTGTATCGCTGTGACCCGGAGTCAAGCAAAGCAGACAGATACAGAATATGGATTTACCATCGAAGCAAAAGGCGAAGACTCCACCACTATCAGACAAAGAGGTGCTGAGCAGTTCTGTGTGTGACATGGTGAGGTGCTAACTGGTTACGCTTATAAGCGACAAACCGCCACAAAGCATACCACCGAAATCGCTTCCCGAGACTAGCGGATGCTGCATAAGCATCATGGGAAGCTGTCCAAGGAGATTTGCTCCACGACAACGACCCTGCTCATTCTGTACGGGACACATTCATTCCTGCTGCTGCATTGAGCTGTCAAACTTTTCCCTAGAAGCTTACGCTTCTGGCCTGGTACACCGCAGCTTCTTTCTCTTTCTTCAGACAAAGAAACTTTTGTATTTCAAGAATGACGACGAAGTGATTTTTAGAGGCGAAAAGGCGGAACGTTTCTGGAACAGAAGCAATGGATTTGCAATTGCGAATGCAGTTACACAAAATATTCATATGTCACCAATAAATTGTTTGGCTGAAGTCTCATCTTATTCGCAGCTGCGGATACATTTCTTGTATTTCATATAGCCTGTCACGGTAAGAATTATTCATACACCATTGTTCACGTAGAATAACTTTATTCGTTAGAACTAAAGATCGTAACTAGAGATGTTACTTGGTAAACTAACAGTACAAGGTGTCTCTCCTAATCTGTGTGTATAAAAGAATTAACTAATCTAGCCTTCTGCGAAAAGTAAATAAAAATTTTGGCCCAGCTGACTTCACAAAGCGGGGAAAAAGTATTCATACGCTCAGACAAAAGTACAGTGTACATAAATATTAAACTTCATGGCAGATTAAAACTGTGTGCCGGACCGAGACTCGAACTCGGGACCTTTGCCTTTCGCGGGCAAGGTCTCGAGTTCGAGTCTCGGTCCGGCACACAGTTTTAATCTGCCAGGAAGTTTAATATTTATGTACACTGTACTTTTGTCTGAGCGTATGAATGAAAATCTCATTCTGGATACATAAATGTTATTACAATGTTAATGCTTTGTAAGCATTCCTCTTCTGTTTATCACTTCCGTTAACCTCATTGGCATGGAATGAACCAGTTTTTATAATAGTGTATGAGGTAATATTTGACCATTCTTGTTGTAGACATTGTTTCAGAGTAGTCTTACTTCGTACTTCATGACCATTATTTCAAACGTACTCCAGATATGTTCAACTGGATTAAAGCGTGCTCTTTGTGCTGGAAACCTGAGAACAAGTGGACTATGCTATAACCACCGCAGACGAGCAATGTCCGTTGTATCCTTAGGGTCATTCTCTTGTTGAAAGTAATAATCTATTCCTAAACTTAAGTTATCAAAACTTATTGTAGATTTACCTTTAGAATATTTAAATACTGAACTCTACCCATGTTATCTCCAACCTCCACCCCTGTGCTTCAGTGTGTGTTTTGTACGTTAGGGATCCAGCTCAGTATTTGTTACCTCCACACCAAAATTCTGCTATCATTTACAAATAAGTTGAATTTACTTTCATCTCTGAACTTGGGTTGTTGTTTTATATACTCTCGAGCAAATTAAGGCCTCAATTTCTTGCTCTTTATGCTAATGCATGGTTTTCTTCCAGGTACCCTAGCTCGGTAACCAGCGCATAGTGAACAAACAGCCCTTGATGTAATTTCCTTCCCGAACTGATCATTAATACACACAGTGCAGAAGCTGTCAATTTAGGATCTTTTTCAAACATTCTTATTGATATACTTCGTTCTCTCTGCGTTAGCTTCTGTGACCGACCTCTCCTTTCGCTATTAGTGAGAATTTGAATCACGATATTATGGACTGCACAGTTGCCCAACTTCTTCCAATTGTATCATCTATTTCCGAATATTATTTTTCCTTTTCATGTTGGAACTATTTTTCTGTCCTCTACAGTTGTTTCCTTCCCTTTGCGGCCCATTTTGCTGTTGCACGGCATTTACTGCGTATCAGAACCAACTTCCATGACGTGCAGCTTGCCATTGAAGACGTTCTTTGCTTCAAGCAGTTCATTAGTAGTTTCAATGTTTATATTTCTGGTTCTGGATGAATACGTTTCTCTCCACTGTGTGATGGCAGCTGGTACAGAATATTTATTTATTGTACACATTAGGAAAGAAACATCATACTGTTAGGTTACCAAAAACGTCTCTGGTTATGATCTTTAGTTCTAATAAATAAATTTATTCTGCGTGAACAACGGTCCATGAATACGTTTTCCACGACTGATTGTGGATTGTAGAAGTGTCTCTTCCTTTCCTGACATGCATGCCTATCTGAAGAGGATTACACAGCACACCGTAGTACCAGACACTGCAAAGCGGTCTCCGAAACAGCCAAAACGCAGACTTCCACAACCAAGAAATGCGTCTCAAGGCCGGCCGGGGTGGCCGAGCGGTTCTAGGCGCTACAGTCCGAAACCGCGAGACTGCTACGGCCGCAGGTTAGAATCCTGCCTCACGCATGGATGTGTGTGATGTCCTTAGGTTTGTTAGGTTTAAGTAGTTCTAAGTTCTAGGGGACTGATGACCTCAGAAGTTAAGTTCAAAAATGGTTCAAATGGCTCTGAGCACTATGCGACTTAACTTCTGAGGTCATCAGTCGCCTAGAACTTAGAACTAATTAAACTTAACTAACCTAAGGACATCACACACATCCATGCCCGAGGCAGGATTCGAACCTGCGACCGTAGCGGTCGCTCGGCTCCAGACTGCAGCGCCTAGAACCGCACGGCCACTACGGCCGGCTGAAGTTAAGTCCCATAGTGCTCAGAGCCATTTGAACCATTTGCGTCTCAAGGGTGAGAAAAGTAGAGAAGGACTAACAGCAACAAGAGTTTCGTGGTCGCAGCTTCAGTTTTTCCAGACGATAACTGAATCTTCGTGACTACCCCTCGTATAATTTATTTACCTTTCTGTTTTTAAAGCTGAAGGTTACAAGGATTCTCTACTACTGTAGGCACGCAAGAAACCCGCCGCCGCTGCAGCAGGTAGAGAGCCCTTCGCCAGGCGGGCTGTGATCTGTAAATCCGGCAGGACACGTGAATAATTGGGCCTGTCGGAGACGCGCCGTTGGCGGCGCAATTTATGTGCAAATACGTGACTCGACCAGAGCGTTCTGCGTACACGCACAGATATCAGCCGGTATACAACAAGCGCCGCGTTGATTTTTCCAGCCGCTATGAATGTTTTCAAAGAGTGAATTGAAATCAAAGTCAACACATTATCAGTGGAAAAGCATAATCACTGTTTTCATAATCAATGAGTACTACATATGCACAGGTTTTCTGCGAATGAGCTATACTAAAATCCCCCCCCCCCCTCTCTCTCTCTCTCTCTCTCTCACTCTCTCTCTCTCTCTCTCTCTGTGTATTTGTGTGTGTGTGTGTGTGTGTGTGTGTGTGTGTGTGTGTGTTTGACTAGGGCACGATATAAATAAATTCCAGCTGTCAGCAACAGTAGAAGCCTGAGTTTCATTTCACATCGTGATGCGGCCACACTCCGAAAATTAAAAAAAAAAAAAAAATTCAGAAGAGAGTCTTTTTATGTCTTTCACTCATCGTCAATAACACGTCGCCTCAGCTCCTTTTATTTGGGGGCGGGGGAAAGGGGGTGGGGTTGCGGGGACTACAAGCAGTATTGAGATGTAACTGTCCAACGAGGATCAAACAAATTATAATCAGTATTCTTCATCATCTGTAGAACAGGAATACACAAAAGAAGCTGGCAGCCAAGTGCTTAACGTCCATTGGATGGCAGGGTCATTGAAAACGGAGCCGGCCGCGGTGGTCTCGCGGTTCTAGGCGTGCAGTCCGGAACCGTGCGACTGCTACGGTCGCAGGTTCGAATCCTGCCGCGGGCATGGATGTGTGTGATGTCCTTAGGTTAGTTAGGTTTAAGTAGTTCTAAGTTCTAGGGGACTGATGACCACAGCAGTTGAGTCCCATAGTGCTCAGAGCCATTTTTTTTTTGAAAACGGACGATAAGTTCAGAATGGATGAGAACGGGAAAAAACATCAGCTGACGTATTTTCAAAGTAACAATAGGCCTACCCAAATCCGCCTGATTTAGGTAAAGCACGAAAAATCTGCATCTGTGATACCGAGTGGCGATTTAAGCCCCACTTCTCCTGTACTTCCCCACCTCACTCGATTCTGTAGCTTTTTTATACTTTTATCTGATTTTGTATCTTATGTCTGCACGTTCATCTCGCAGGGTGACCATCACGAGAGCGTAAATGTAATTACTTCTGTAAACATTTCCTATCTTGCGTCAGGCGACTAGGTCGAATTAATGTTACTCCTGATATCTTGACTCAAAAGTCCGTTAACATTTGAAAATTGAATATTTCACGGAGCTATCTAGGCAGAGAGGTATACATTGGCACACATTTTTGAAATGACATGGGATTTTATAGATATTAAAAAAGAGTATAAAAAGACCAACAGGTGGCTCTGCAAATGATACAAAAGCAATAATTAGCGTAACAATTGATTTTTAGCAAAGACGATGTTCTTTATTAACAAACGCCCAACGTATTGCCTGTTATCCATCAACAATATCTGCCGTCGATGGACAATGTTGTCAACACCACTAGGATCCCAAATTAGGTCGGACGATCGCGGTAGACATGCGACTGTAAACCCACAACCATTGACCACGTAGGTTGAGCTCAGAGCTCCTGGGGGACCAGTCATGATGGACGAGAGGCTCAGCATCAGATCCTCACAAAACGATGTGCGCAAGAGGTCTTTTACACGTGTAGCAATACGTGGTGTAGCGCCATCCTTCGTAATATGGCATTACAGACATGTTGCTGCCCACCACCATCTGTTTTTGCGCATCTATAGAACTTTGCCCTTCTTTCCTAATGTTTGTAATCGTCTCTGTCTGTTCGTACTGTTCTTTTGTCGGTCTCTTTATTCAGATCTCTTCTATCTCAACTGGGCCGTAGATATTTCTCCGTATTTTCCACTCTTGTTTTTCCATCTCCTAGATTTTCTATATTCCCGTGATTACTGTTGTCTCTAAGGCATACAAGGCCTCAGGTAAGACTGCTGTGATGTACTGTTTTAATTTGGCAATGATGGAAATACGTCTTTTGCTGTAATGGTTCCATGTATGTTTATATGCTTTTTGTGGTTTTGTGATCCTTTTTTCATTAGATGTCGCATTCAGTCATGTTTTCTGTATTATCTCTCCCAGATATTTGAAACTTTCTGCTTCTGTTATTTTTCTATACTTTGTTATCAGTCGGTGTGTGTCTGTGCATTATGTGTCCGTGTATTGCGTTTTTCATATGAGATTTGTAGTTCCGTTTTGTCTGAGATTTCGTGTAGAGTCTCCAGAGCTTCCTTGGCTTCTTTTCTGTTATCTGCTATGACGGCCTTATAATCATCAGAGGCCGGGCATTTTATGTTGACGGTTCTATCCTTTCGCCTTCCCATCTTTATCTAACTGACTTCCTTGTCCTATGTCCTAATTCTTCTTTCCAAAATCAAGTTAAATAGAATGGATGACAGACCATCTCACTGCCTCACTTCTGTCTTGATTTCGAATGGTTCCGAGATCTCTCCTGTAAACTTCACTTTGGATGTTGTATTTGTTAATGTTTCTTGGATTAGCTTACTGGTTTTGTTGTCCACCTTCATTTTTTCCAATGTGTTGAAGAGGTGTGGAGTCGTAGCTCTTATAGAAGTCGACGATAGTTATTATGGTGTTCCTTCGCTTTCTTGTTGTTGATATTGTTCTCAAGCACCATACCTGTTCACTACGTGACATTCCCTTTCTGAACCATCCTTGGTATTCTCCTATCTGTGGTTCTATTTGGGGCTCTAGACGATTTAACAGGGCTTTTGACAGAATTTTGTATGTCACAGGCTGTATTAAAATTCCTTTGTTTTATCCCTTTTGGTATGGATGTGTTATATTATTACTGAATTTGATTTTTCTGGTATATCCTGTCTCCAAGATGTTTTTGATGATTCTGTGTATGTTGGGTGTGATGTGTTCATGGTCTAATTTCCAAATTTCCGCAATCAGTCTATCTTATCCTGGCGCTCTCTTATTTTTCAATGATTTTATTATTTTACACGATCTCCTCGTGTGTTGGCGGTTTGAAATCGAGTTTGAGTTCTGGCTTCTGGAACTTTGGGACATACATCAGTTTATATCAGTTAGTAGTGTGTCAAGGTATTACGCTAATATTTCACAGTTCTTATCCGGTTTGTTTCCGGTGTTCCGTATTGTCTTTTGGTATGCTGTCAATTTCTCTGAATATTATGCAAAAATTTCGTGTGTTTTTGTAGAAGTGCTTTTCTATCTCTTTCATACTGTTTTCATAACCACATTTTTCTCTACGGTTTATTTTCGGAGTGTTTTAGTGTATCCTGTTCGATTCTTCCCGTTCCTCTGATGTTCTATGACTTAAATTTTTTCCAGGCCTATATTCTGTCTTTTATTGATCTGTCACACGTCATGTTCCACCATCTGTATTTACTTTTTCTCGTGGTTGCCCCAATTTTATCAGGACTTTAGTTTTTTCCGACAGTTCTGTGTAGTCGTTACTGTCGATTTTATTAATTTCTTCTATTATTTCTTTCCTGTTTAATTGTAGATACTCTGCGTCTGCTTCGAAATTTCTGTTGGTTCTCTTGATTTGACTTCTGCGTATAAATTTCGCTTTAATTTGTAGTAGGTGGTGAGCGGGTTCGAAAAATTCTTTCCTTGTTCTTACAATCATAATTTCTCTGGTGTTTTTCATGGATATCGTAATGTGGTCTATCTGAAATACTACTAGGGCGTTGTCGGGGGATTTCCGAGTTCGCAGTTTCTCGTGTTGTTTCTGGAATTGTATAGACATGATTTTTATGTCGAAATTCCTGCAAAAATTTGTCAGGTTCTCTCCATTCTTGTATATCCGCTTTTGAACCGTGTGTTTTCCTGTTGTGTCTTTGAAATTTCTTTCTCTGTCAAATTGGGCATTCAAATCTCCTAGTAAAACTTAAACGTGCTTCGTGGGGATTTTGTTGGTGGTTTCTTCCAGACCTTCTCAGAAATCTCCTACCATCTTGTTTTAGTTGTTTGTGGGCATGTGCATTGATTATTGTATAGGCTTTGTTTGCAGATCGTATCGTGACTGTTGATATTTTTTCTGATTTTGAAGTGAAATCTATTCCCGACTCCAGTATCGATTTGTATACTACAAATCCTGTTACGAAGAGTTTTAGATTTCTTTATGGAATAATTATAACTGGTTTCCCCGTGCGTATTCTGTAGTTTCCCGAGTCAAAGTTGTGCTCATATGTGAATCGTGTTTTCTGTATTGCCACAATTTTGTTACTGAATTTATGCATGGTGTTTGTCAGATGATTCAATTTAACTGGTTTCAGTAGAGTGTTCTTGTTGAGTGCTCGGGTGTAAAATATTCTCTTTGTTTTGAGGGTTTTGAGAAGCTCCGATTCTTCTCATCATGAAATGTCTTGCGTGTTACCCAGTCTTACTGACTGCGACCCAGGGTAGTGGATCCTTTCTCACTGTTGTGTCATGATTATTGGGTTGTGTTGAGGTTTTGGTGTTGAAATCCCAAAGGATCTGACGCAATTTCGATAGGGCTTTTGAATTCCAGAAGGCTCAATCACACCGAGCTCACAGCGCCAACAGACGCTGGACAGGGGATCGGTGGCTACGACACAGACGTGTCTGGATTTTTGGGTTTCACCTGCAACCCCAGAAATCGGTGTTTATAATGAGGTTGTTACTCCTCCCCCTCCACCTTCCTCAGGCTCCTGACTGGAAGTGGAGGAGGAAACGTCCCACTAACATGTGTCTGGAAATTCATCATTGCCACAGTAGATGGCGCTGACGAATGGAAGTTCCTCTGACCACATGCAATGTGATCCTTGTGTGTTATAGGCTGTGCGGTTGACACGGCGTAGTATAAGCAGCAGAATGCTGTGGTATTAATGTCGGGAACAAGCCGAGATGGTATCTGCGTACGGCAGAGTAGATTGAAACGTTCGAGAGGCAGCATGGCTATACTAAACCAAGTACCATCCCAGACGTCAACCAGATCACATAACATTTCAACCACTTCTTTGGGCGTCTGTGTGATAATGTGTTCTTTCAGAAAAAACTAATGTGCAGGGAGGCGGCCGACTGTGCGTACGCCGAATTTGGACATCGTGGCTCTGCAGGATATTAAGTCGAACGCAAGTACAAGTTGTGGCGAAACAAGCGCTGTATCATTTGAGAGACACAGAGGCGAGCGTTGCGTGCCGGGACTTACCCCAGTTCACTGCTACTAGCGACACGTCATCATAGCGCACGTGTGCGTAGCTTACAAAGAACTGCGCCGTAATCTAAGGATGAAATTATAAATTAAAGTAGATTTTCCAAACTTTTTCAATATCTGCTCCAGTATATTAATGTTAAAATTGTTAAATCTCAGAATGATCAGACGAATATGTTTCACTAAATACATTGTTCAAAGAAAAAAACAAATGGCGCTAAATAATAAAGCTAGAAAGCCAAAAATGCTTCAGAATGTGAAAATTTATGTCACCGGCAACTGTTACAAGTCTCAACTTGATTGGAGCACGATTTTGGTCAGAATAGGCGTTTTTAAGAAAAATTGAAGGCGCTAAATATTAGACTCAGAAATTTGAAAATTCGTATGAAGCTTCAGTTTGATACGAAAATATTAACTATGTGACCCCATTAAGCTACCTCTAATAGTTTTCAAGTAATTTAATAAAAATTAAATTTGGAATAAAACCGTCCTTACTTGTAGTAGGTTAAGTATAATTTATATTAGTGATAGAAAGTTCTGATTACACCACTTGACTACATCCAGTAAATAGTAAAACAGTACCAAGTTTAAGACTTTAACGTAAATAACAATCTATACAAGGACTCTTAAAGAAGTGGTTCGTGAGTCATCTACTACTGTCGGTTCACTTATAAAAATTTTAGACTGAAATATTTAAATATCAAACTTTAAGTGCCAAATGTAATTAAAGCCTATTTAACTTCAATCTTATCAAATTTAAGAAGACTGTAAATTGGTTCATGATGGCGATATTAAATAATACGTGTCCGAGAAAGCGGCCATGTAGATGCTACAACCTGGGCATAAAGTGGTTGACAGCAGGCTGCTACCAAATGCATGTTTTCGGTACAAATAGGAAATGAACTCGCGAGGACTGCACACGTTCCTGGATCATTTAGATTTCTCAAGACACATTTTGCACCGAGTTATCACTCTTTCCGCGTCAGTCAAACGCCGGCTTATGCGCTGTCTCGGATGACATCACAGCCAGGCTGCTACTAAACGCATGTGTTCGGTAAGAGTAGGAAGTGAACTCACGTGGTCTGTACACTGTGCAGAGCTTAGGTTTCACGGAAGTAACTGCCTGTGTGGCGCACGTAATGTTGACAAAACCGCGTGGCAAGTACCGAGATTATTTTTCAAATCTGTGGAAAGCATTTAACTTTGATGATGTCCGCCCCCGGTAGCTGAATGGTCAGCGTGAAGGAGTGTCAATCCTCTGTGTCCGGGTTCGGTTCCTGGTTGGGTCGGGGATTTTTCTCCGCCCAGGGACCAGGTGTTGTGCTGTCCTCATCATCATCATCGTATCACCCTCATCGACTGCAGGTCGCCGAAGTGGCGTCCAATTGAAAGACCGGAACCCGGCGAACGGCCTGCTCGACAGGGGGCCCTAGCCATACGATTAAATAGGAAACTTTGATGATTAGAAGTCAGGGCGAAAGTCCATTCAATTGGAACTTACCGTAGAGATCGCCTCTGAACTGCTCATAGTGCTGCTTATGACAGATATATTATTATTATTAACACGAATATTACTACGTTTGTATGTGTGAACTTTTACTGAGTATATTAATCAGTTAGAACTCGAAACTTTTGTTTATAATCATAGCTCCCGATTCCGACAAGTAAATAGCTAGTAGGAACATTCTCTTTCAGTGAGCACAAGAAGACTGTGGCACTGCAGACTCGATATTGTGGTCAGTATGTTCTCCACCGCTTTCAGACCGACCGGAAAAATAGTTTTCAGTTTCTTGCGATCGACGGCGAATATTCTTATTCGTCATATTTAACCCGCCGCACAAAAAAGTTCCAGGCAAGTGACCTGCCATCATGGTATAACCCATGTAACATAAAAATTTGCTTCACTCCTTCCAAAGAGACGACAATCTTCATTTCTTGCAACCTGACTTATGTAAGCGCAGATGGTTTAAATTCAAAGAAACTGTTAAGTGAATAAATGATAATTAATTGAAACCCTCAGCTGCCGACAGGTGTTGTTGATATACCTCAATGGTGACAGCTGAAAATGTGTGCCCCGACCGGGCAGAAGTTCCCGGGTTCGAGTCCCGGTCGGGCACACATTTTCAGCTGTCCCCATCAACGTATATCAACAACACCTGTCGGCAGCTGAGAGTTTTAATCAGTTATCATTTATTCTAGAGAAGCTGCACGGTCATCAATGGTATCTGTTTGTAACGCCGGAAATGCATATCCTGCTATTTCCATCTATTGTACTATTATTTTTTTCCTTGTTTTGTTACCTCAAGATATGACATTTCTGTCTCTTTATATATTGTAATTGTTTTACTGTTTGTATATATATATTTATGCACTCATGTCGATGTATAATTGGTTTGTTTCGTAAATATTATTTGTATTTTTACGCTGGGTCTTGCCTAGGGAAAACTGCTATCGAACGATTACATCGATGGGTCGTGTGAAGAATCAAAGTGTGTAGGATCTTTGGTAGTGTTAACTCTGCCGCGTGGAGCGCGGGCAGAGAGGGTCTGGCTGGAGTAGCGAGTGGAGCAGGTGTGTTGTGTGACGCTCCCGCGAGTTCCCGCGCTTTCGGGGTTTGGCAGCATGTAATTGCGCTCGACTCGCGATGATAATTTCTGACATGGTGTCGCGGACGGGAAGCATTAGCTGGCGCACATCAAGAGCCCGTTTCGCCTGGTGACCGTGTCGAGAAGAAGGCGCGCCAACATCCAGCTTCTGCAACAGCGACGGCCGAAAATGAGTGACTGTCGCCACCTCCTCGATCGACGGCTTCAAACCTTCAATCAACCAACAAGGAAGACTAAAAGCACGTAAAGTTTCAGAACTGTATGGCAGACCTCAACTTTTCAAATTGTTCCATTTGCCTCGCAAAATTACAGCAACTTAGCATGAACCTTTGTTGCTCATTGTCCCAATTGCATTGCCAAGCAGGGTCCCTTCCTTTTCCGAAATGAGCCCGAGGGTCGTTGAAATTCAAACGCCAGCATCATTCGATTTCACTGCTTTAATTTCAAAGTTCAGCTGGCTACAATATTTAGATTGCACAAGCACAAATTAAGAGTGCGAGTTTTGTTACCGTATTTTAGTTACCTGTGACTGCAGCTCAACTTGGTACGTACTAAATTTTACTATTGTTAATTGTTCAGAATCATTTAATTCAAGTTCAAAGTTAATTCTCTTATTTCTAAATTGCGTAGATTCAAGTAGCTTTTGCAATGATTGTTGAGGTAGTCCAAGACTAACCTTATTTTACTGAATGTCGATGTGCTTCAGAAAGAAAGCTCACTATTAACTTCAGTCACTAAATTAACTTTCGATTTTCCAGTTTCATTAATTCTTTTGCTAAATTAAGTCAGAGTGTAGCGAAATTTGTTACTTCTGACAAACTTTCAGTTTTCACACTACACGTGTCAACCTTCAGTTGCCACGCTTCTAGTGCTAATTATATGTGTAATTACCTTTCTTTTTCAGTTACTATAGTAATTGTCCTTAGGACTGGCGACCGTAATTTCCCCCAAATCTCGAATATCTAATTACCGCTAGTTAATTGTTAACGTAACGGCCGCACATTTACTTTCTTCATTAACTTTACCCCTTTTCAAAATTAATTTCCACCAGTTTCATTTGCAATTTTCCTTTCATTTAGATGTAACCCTTTCCTCCCTCCTTACCGACAGATTAACTTCGGTGACGATTGCTTTTCCCAAATTTCCATTAGGTACACGCGGTTTAATTTTTCACTGTCATTAAGGTCGATAAGTGAGGGGGAGGTTACACGTGGCGACCTGGTAACAGGACAATCTTCGGATTTGAGGTTGTTCTGGACACGAATTTTGTATGTTGCAAATCTCGTAACGAAGTACTGGTTACGTACAGGCCGTTACGTCAGCGAGAATAAGTAGTGGGAGTAATCCTAATTATATTTGAGATTTGGCATTTATATTGAAAATTATTAAAACGAGTGAAGGCAACAATTGCCAAAATTTGGTAGACTTGGATACGGAACAATCGGTCGAACAGTGGGAAACGCGCACCGCGGTACCCATTGTTCAGGGGCAGGCGGCTAGCATGAAAGACGCGACCGCCGAAACGCAACAAAGAGCAGAAATGGAATTCCAAACTTTAGAAAATGTTTCGGAATCGGAAATGAAAATCACATCTGAATCCCTTGATGACGAATACGGGGGGAAAATTAAAGAGGAAGCCGCTGCGGAAGTAAAACTGGTAGTTTCCGGGAATTTAACTGATTTATTGAATGTTTTGATTAACGAAATCAAGAGTCAATCGGCCAAGCAAGAAGATCAGGCTGCCAAGCAAGAAGCTCAGTCTGAAAAATTTGAACGGATGCTAGACAATCAGAACAAAGCTATTAACGTTGTTATCAACAATGTTGGAGTTGTTAACACAAAAGTTGATAAAATCAAAGAAGATATTGTTGTAATTAATACCGAAATCGGTAATCTTAAACAGGAAATGGTAGGCGTTCAGGCGGAAATTGCGAGCATAAATACTCGTTTTGATTCCGAAATTAGCAGAATCGAGAAAAGTGTAGGAGACGCAGTTGCTCCGATCATCGAGAATAAGGTGACGGAACAAATTCAATTAGTGAGGAAAGAGGATCAACAGAAGGTGGAAACTTTAAAGGCTTTAGTATCTGAAGTAGATACCAAAGTGACGAAGCAGGCTAATACCTGCGAAGAGAAAAAGAGGGAAGTGGAAACGCTTGCGACAACCACTTGCCAAGTGATTACGAGGGTGTCGGAATTAGAAAGGAAACTTGACGAAAAACAGAGCTATGTGCCAATCTGTGCACATAGTTCGGAGTTGTTGACGAAAGAGGAGCGGTTCGACCCCTTGAAAAAAGGCGGTATACACCCGACGGATTTCATTAAAAATTGTGAAAGAGTTTTACCCAGATCATGGACTAATGAGAGAAAAATTAATGCGGTTATTGATGTGTTGGCTGGTGATGCCAAGCATTGGGGCTTAAACCTCAACATTACGAACCTGACTTTTGACGAGTTTAAAAATTTGTTTCTGGCTGAATACTGGTCAGAGCAAAAACAGCAAAGTGTCTGGCGTGAATTTGTCGTATCGAGGCCTTTCGATGCGAATTCGCGCGGCTCGATGAAGGAGTTTTGTGAGGGCTGGATCCGCAAGTTGGAATATTTGCGTGATCGCCGCACGGAATCCGAAATAGTCTGGGAACTCTAAAAAAAGCTTCCAGATGATACAAAACGCTACGTAGGAAGTAATTACAGGACAATAAATGATTTCCTGGAAAGAGTGGAGGACGAGGACAATTGGCGCAATAATCGCGACAGTGGTAGAGGCCGTGGTAACAACAACGGGTACCACAGCAACCACAACAACGATAACCATGGGAAAAATGCATACCGCAACCATGGCAGCAATAACAATAATGGTTCGGACCGTAATAACAATCGGTACAATGCAAATAATAACAGGAATGACGGAAACCAGTATCACACTAACGTGATACGGGCTTCACAGAATAGTAATAACGCCAGAGGGTGTGATCAGCCGCCTCAGCAGCATCCGGGGAGCGTATCTGCTGGGACGAGACAGGGAAACCATTAGCCGCGCCGGTGAGGGGCCGACCGGGCGTGGAGAAATTTTGGCGGCCCAATAACAGTAGAAAACCGAGGTGTCGTCGTTATGAAAATTCCGTATGGAATAATCAACGGCGGGAGAGTGTGCCAGTATTAGGAGAAAGGAGTGCGCCCACAAGTAGTAGATCAGCTGTAGACACGGCAGTAGAAAATACATTCACTGTCAGTGAGAACAATTTAAGTAGTGTTCCGGAAATCGATTATAAAGTGGCAGCTGTAATACCCACAGCGGAACTGGAGATTGAGTTTAAGAATGATTCGCAAGTGTTGAAAGAAGATCAGATGTCGGATAAAACGTCCGTCATCGAGCGAGGGGATGCAGAGAGGGATGAGGTCTGGTTAAGGCAGTTCGGTCGCTTGTACGACGAACTAAGAGATTATAGGGGCCTGTACGGGAGAAGTGTTTATGGGGAGCGCGGGCAGGATTTGCCGCGTCTCGTCCCGCAGGAAGATAGTGATTGTGAAGTGATAGAAAGTTCTGGCCCTAACCGGCAGACTTTACTGGAAATAGTTGATGTTAAGGGGGAGCA
Organism: Schistocerca americana; assembly: GCF_021461395.2. NCBI lineage: Eukaryota > Metazoa > Arthropoda > Insecta > Orthoptera > Acrididae > Schistocerca > Schistocerca americana. The sequence goes on along the minus strand of NC_060119.1, from coordinate 954,432,967 downwards.
CGAGCAAGATGCGTCGTGTTTCGTCCCGCAGGAGTTGAATGTTGAAGTAGTAACGGAAAGTTCTGGCCCTAACCGGCAGACTTTACCGAAAGTTGTAGTGGTAGAAGTAGCCGACCCATCCGACGCGAATATCCAGTTTAAATATTGCGAGAGTATTAAGGAGAAAGATTACGAAAATTTTAGTGATAGCCGGAAACGATTGGTAGAAAAGCACGTAGATTACAGCGTGTATGAGGTTAGAGCTGACGTTATACGGTCAGACGGTAGCAGTGTGGGTTGCACAGATCCAGAGGAAGTAATTTCAGATGCTACTGGGCACATTCTTCCAGGTAGATTGGCAGATGAGATCAATCTGACCAAAGTGGAATCAACGAAGGTGGCAATTAGTGAATTGATAGCAAAGCAACACTCACTAGTTGACGAGTTACAGGAAAAGGTTTCGGTATTGGAGGCGAAGCTACAGACTAAGCCTCAGGACAAACGTGTTGAAATTAAAACTGTATGTGAACAGAGGCTGAAAAAGCCGCCAGATAAACCGGATTTAGGGTCAAAGCCGGATGGTTTTTTCTGGAATGACCTGGATATAGACGAGGATTTACTGTGGGAAAATAAAGAAACAGTCGAGGACAAGTGTAGACAGATAGTAGTGTCTGTTAATATGCACGACCTACAACTAAACGTGTTGATTGACACTGGTGCAGAATTGAGTGCTGTATCTGGGAAAATATTTGAGTTACTGAAAGACAGACCTGGCATCATAGTTATGCCAGTAACAGGAGTGAAAATTATCGGTGTTACTGGGGAGGCCAGTAAACCGGTCACAAAACAGATTTTTGTCAACTTCGAGATATGTGGGGCACGATTTGAACAAGAGTTTGTCGTCGTGCCAGACTTAACTACGGAAGTAATTATCGGGTTAGATTGGCTATTAAAGTACCGTGCAGTGATTAACTGCGAAAGCAAAACTTTGACATGTATGTCACTAGATAAAACAATGGTAGTTGGTTTTGACGAGGCAGGAGACGGTGTGCATAGGCAATACCAGCCTATACACATTGTTAACTGGCCGGATGACATTGACGTAGGTATGAATCTGAACTACTGTAATGTGAAGAATCTCGGCATTGACAATAATGTAGAAAGTGAATTGGAAAGTATTGTAGACGGTGTGTCAAACGTAACACACGAACAAAGACGAGGCCGACTTTCCCGTACCTATTGCCATCACAACCATAGGGCATGGGGCAAATATGTAGCAGTATTGGAGAGAATTATGAACACCTTGAGACATGAATCGACGGGATTTTCTCCAGAGGAAATCCTGTTGGATGACAGAAGTAAAAGTTTAGTGGAAGAGATAATCAAATTCCCTCCACGGATTGACATTAGTATTGGTGTGAAAAAAGATCGTTTGCGAGAAGTAATGAAGCTTAAAGCCGATGCTCGCATACGTCGTTATGACGCTAAAGCGCGTTTTGCTAAGTTTGCGATCGGAGACTTAGTACTTGTAAAAGCTCATGTGAAATCGAGCGAGATAGACAATGAAATCTCTAAATTTAAGTTTGTTTGTAATGGACCATATAAAGTCATTGGTATACCTCACACAAATGCTTATTGCTTAGAGTATCCAAGCTCTGGAAAGCTATTAGGTATACGAAACATTGTAGACCTGAAATTGTACCAACCAAGGATTGATTAGTACCACAGATAGGGTAATTTGTACAGTATGTAGATATAGAGTGTAAGATTTAAGGATGTGCCATGTGGCGATGCTTTTGCCTGACCTAGAGGTCATTAAAGAAGTTGTAATTAATAAGTAATTTATGTTGATTAAATGATTTAAGAGTTACTGAATATTAATCAATTTAAAAATCCAAGCTGCTAGTTTAAGTTTTCAGCTGAGTCACAGTAGATTAAGCAATGTAAATATGATTTTGTAACTAGCTGTAAGATTCCATGAATATGTGTTTTACTAGTCATTGCCGATGTACTTAGACGCTGTTTTAAGTTTCAGGCGTGTACATGTGTGATGATGGACAGTGTTGAGTTATCCACTGTGATAGTGTTAATGGACTCCTTGAGATTACTCGGGAGTGAGTTTTTCCGAAAGAATTCAGTGAAACGGACGTTCTGAAAATGCCGTTACACAGGCGAGTGAGATCAAGCGTGCCGCACAGGCGGGCGCAACAATACTGGCGAGGCGGTGCCGCTGTCGGCTCTTGTGCCGCTGTCGGCATTCTTTGTACTTGCGAGTACGGAAGGCGGAATTGTTTTTCTTCCCGGACAGATGATGTGAAAGAATTCTGCTGTCAATACTTATGTTTTTTTCGATCTACTGAATATTATTTTCTTGTTTAGCATTAAGTGGACTCTCATGGCAAGCGTATTAATTACGGAAAGGTTATATAAAATTTGTATTCTATGTAATTAATAATTAATTTGCGTATTTTGATCTACCTGTTTTTATGACCATGTACTCTGATTAATTTTGTAAATAGTATTCCATTTCATGATAGTGTTACGGATTTTGACGATTTTGGAATAGCTAAACCATTTTCTATATCTTCTATGAATTTTAATATGTTGTCAACCTGTTTTATTTTGTGCAAGATGACAGAGTGGAATATGATTAGGAGTGTCTCCACTCAATTATTATGGTCTAAAAATTGATTTATGATTAATTAGACGAATGCTAAATTCTGTTGATGTTTTGAGCATATGCATTTCCGCTGTTTCTTTTTTGGGACATTTTCTGAGTCTGTTTACGTTACACGAACATCCTCAGACAATGTGGGGCACGTGTAACGCTGGAAATGCATATCCTCCTATTTCCATCTATAGTACTATTATTTTTTTTCCTTGTTTTGTTACCTCAAGATATGACATTTCTGTCTCTTTATATATTGTAATTGTTTTACTGTTTGTATATATATATATATATATATATTTATGCACTCATGTCGATGTATAATTGGTTTGTTTCGTAAATATTATTTGTATTTTTACGCTGGGTCTTGCCTAGGGAAAACTGCTATCGAACGATTACATCGATGGGTCGTGTGAAGAATCAAAGTGTGTAGGATCTTTGGTAGTGTTAACTCTGCCGCGTGGAGCGCGGGCAGAGAGGGTCTGGCTGGAGTAGCGAGTGGAGCAGGTGTGTTGTGTGACGCTCCCGCGAGTTGCCGCGCTTTCGGGGTTTGGCAGCATGTAATTGCTCTCGACTCGCGATGATAATTTCTGACATGGTGTCGCGGACGGGAAGCATTAGCTGGCGCACATCAAGAGCCCGTTTCGCCTGGTGACCGTGTCGAGAAGAAGGCGCGCCAACATCCAGCTTCTGCAACAGCGACGGCCGAAAATGAGTGACTGTCGCTACCTCCTCGATCGACGGCTTCAAACCTTCAATCAACCAACAAGGAAGACTAAAAGCACGTAAAGTTTCAGAACTGTATGGCAGACCTCAGCTTTTCAAATTGTTCCATTTGCCTCGCAAAATTACAGCAACTTAGCATGAACCTTTGTTGCTCATTGTCCCAATTGCATTGCCAAGCAGGGTCCCTTCCTTTTCCGAAATGAGCCCGAGGGTCGTTGAAATTCAAACGCCAGCATCATTCGATTTCATTGCTTTAATTTCAAAGTTCAGCTGGCTACAATATTTAGATTGCACAAGCACAAATTAAGAGTGCGAGTTTTGTTACCGTATTTTAGTTACCTGTGACTGCAGCTCAGCTTGGTACGTACTAAATTTTACTATTGTTAATTGTTCAGAATCATTTAATTCAAGTTCAAAGTTAATTCTCTTATTTCTAAATTGCGTAGATTCAAGTAGCTTTTGCAATGATTGTTGAGGTAGTCCAAGACTAACCTTATTTTACTGAATGTCGATGTGCTTCAGAAAGAAAGCTCACTATTAACTTCAGTCACTAAATTAACTTTCGATTTTCCAGTTTCAGTAATTCTTTTGCTAAATTAAGTCAGAGTGTAGCGAAATTTATTACTTCTGACAAACTTTCAGTTTTCACACTACACGTGTCAACCTTCAGTTGCCACGCTTCTAGTGCTAATTATATGTGTAATTACCTTTCTTTTTCAGTTACTATAGTAATTGTCCTTAGGACTGGCGACCGTAATTTCCCCCAAATCTCGAATATCTAATTACCGCTAGTTAATTGTTAACGTAACGGCCGCACATTTACTTTCTTCATTAACTTTACCCCTTTTCAAAATTAATTTCCACCAGTTTCATTTGCAATTTTCCTTTCATTTAGATGTAACCCTTTCCTCCCTCTTTACCGACAGATTAACTTCGGTGACGATTGCTTTTCCCAAATTTCCATTAGGTACACGCGGTTTAATTTTTCACTGTCATTAAGGTCGATAAGTGAGGGGGAGGTTACATGTTCTTTCGAGAACAGTTACTATCTTCATATATTGTTAACTGAATCTTCCGTTGGTTCTTAGAAGAACAACATTATAAGAACTGTAGACCAAAAGCAAACTAGGCTTCCATTTCTTAAGAAAACTGTACCGACGACAGTTGAGACGTATATACCACAAAAATTAATAAGAGTTGGTACTGATTCCCCACGGTACACAAAACATGTTAGAAAACTGTTGCAGAAGCGACGAAAAACAGGCCAAATTTAAAAGAACGCAAAACCCCAAGATTGTAGAAGTTTTACAGAATCTAGAAATTTAGGACGAACATCATTACGAGATGTTTTTGATAGTTTCCATAGCTAAACTCTGTCTCAAAATCTTGTAGAAAACGCGAAGAGATTCTTGTGTGTTAAGTACGCCAGCAGCAAGACGCAATCAATATTTCACTGAGTGGTAACAGCGGTGTTGTTAATAATGACAATGTCACTAAAGCACAGCTGGTAAACATAGTTTTCAGAATTTTCTTCACCAAAGAGGACGAAGTAAATATTCCAGGATTTGCATCAGGAACAACTGCAAACATGAGTAAGTCAAAAGTAGATATCATTGGAGTACCGAAGCAGGTTAAATTACTAAAATGATGAAGGCAAGGCCTCCGGTCCAGTTTGTATTCCTTTTAAAGTAAGCTGATACAGTATCTCCATACTCAGCAATCATATACAGCCACTCGCTCATCGAAAGATCCGTACAGAAAGACTGGGCAAGTGCACAAGTCACACCACTCTTAATCAGAAAGCTCTCAGTTCGTAGTAACTGACGGAAAGTCATTGAGTAATACCCGCCGTTCCCCAATGAAGCGTTTTCGCCCCTCTGCTGTCCCTAATCTATAAAAACCATTTAGGAGTCAGTCTGTGAAGCTATCTTAGGTTGTCTGCAAACGATGCTGCCATATTCATCTAGCGACTCGTAAAGTCATCAGGTGATCAAAACCAATTGCAAAATGATTTAGACAAGGTGTGTGTGTGTGGTGCAAAAATTGGCATTTGACTCTAAATAATGAAGTTGTAAAGTCGTCCACATGAGTACTAAAAGGAGTCCACTAAATTTCGGACACACGATAAATCACATAAATCTAAAGGCTGTAAAAACAGCTAAATGTTTGGGAGTACAGTCACCGAAAAACTTAAATTGGAACGATCACATAAATAATGTTGTGGGGAAAGCAAACTAAAGACTGCGATTTATTGACAGAACACTTAAAAATGCAGTGGGATACTAAAGACGCTGCTTACACTACGCTTGTACGTCCTCTTCTGGAGTACTGCTGTGTGGTGTGAGATCCGCTTCAGATAGTATTGACGGAGGACATTCGTTTTCTGTTGTCGGGAAATACGGGAGAGAGTCCCACGGATATGATACGCGAATTGGCGAAGCATTCATTAAATCTAAGACGTTTTTCGTTGTGGCAGAATCTTCTCATGAAATTTCAATCACCAACTTCACCTGTGAACAATACATGCCTTTGACAAGACAGCCCAATCTCCCAACCGAAACCTGTTGTAGGTGTTTCGGAACGTGTGTTGCTACACGATGTCGCATCACGTCGCCGAAGAAACGATACTACGTAACTGACTCGGTGTTAACACACACACACACACACACACACACACTCCCTCCCTCACACACACACACACACACACACACACACCACAGAGTTGTTGATTTTTATACAAGAAGTAGAACAACAGGTCAAGTATGCCTGTTCCTTCCAAGGTTTTTCGAGAGAGTTTTCTTGGTCATAAGGCGAATGCCTTGTGAATGTTCCCTTTGGGGACCCACTGTGCTCCATTCACAGCAAAATAGTATATTTGGCTGAGATACGCAGTGTTCTACAACAGCCCACAGAACTCGCATGAGTAGGGAACACACAAACACAAACATATATACACTTTTTTATTTTTATCTGGAGAAATTATCAACATTGCCCAGAAATAAATTAAAAGTAGTGAGGGAGTCCAAGAGATGAATACACTAAGCAGATTAAGAAGGATGTCGGTTGCAGTAAGTATTGGGAGATGAAGAAGCTTGCACAGGATAGAGTAGCAAGGAGAGCTGTATCAATCAATCTCAGGACTGAAGACCACAACAACAACAAATTTGATCTAGTTGCTTTACCTTTGAGTTACAGTATCAATTCGTGGCTCTTCTCTAATTGCCATGGACAGTGGTCAGTATTGTTTACGATCAGTATCACTTCAATTCTTGATAATCTTATAGCCTTAAAAATTAATGATACACACTTTACACTTTTATAGAAATAAATAAGACCTATCATTTACGGGCTCTGTGTGAGCACAAACAATACCATTCATCACTTCTTTTTATAATAACTGTAGTATGTTGCGTTCATTGGCCTTCAACTGCCGGCCGGAGTGGCCGTGCGGTTAAAGGCGCTTCAGTCTGGAACCGCGTGACCGCTACGGTCGCAGATTCGAATCCTGCCTCGGGCATGGATGTGTGTGATGTCCTTAGGTTAGTTAGGTTTAATTAGTTCTAAGTTCTAGGCGACTGATGACCTCAGAAGTTAAGTCTCATAGTGCTCAGAGCCATTTGAACCATTTTTTTGAACTTTCAACTAAATTCTCCAAGCTAGCCACTAGCTTTAAGTCTTACATTCTACCTATGACAGAGTGCAACGACCACAGCTGCTGCGCTCCGCGCGCCCCTACTTACAATCGATTCTGCCACTTAGGCACCATATTTGGTTCAGTGATGTCAAAAAGACAATCTCTGCTACATATGACAATCGTTTCAGATCATTTTTCATGAATTTTAGTGCAAAATCCGGCTCCATGCGCAAGTAGACTCCTCACAACATATTGAGATTTTTGGTAACAATGTTGTCCTTCTATACACTGTAGCGCTAAAGAAACTGGTATAGGCTTGCGTCTTCAAATACAGAGATATGTAAACACGCAGAATACAGCGCTGCGTTCGGTTACGCCTAGTATAAGACAACAAGTGTCTAGCGCAGTTGTTAGATGGGTTACTGCTGCTACAATGGCAGGTTATCAAGATTTAAGTGAGTTTGAACGTGGTGTTATCGTAGGCGTACGAGCGATGGGACACAGCATCTCCGAGGTAGCGATGAAGTTTGGATTTTCTTACCATTTCATGAGTGTACCGAGAATATCAGGAATCTGGTAAAACATCAAATGTCCGACATCGTTGCAGCCGAAAAAAGACCTTGGAAGAACGAGACCGATGACGACTGAAGATAATCATTCAGCGTGACAGAAGTACAACCCTTGCGCAAATTGCTGCAGATTTCAGTGCTGAGCCATTAACAAGTGTCAGCGTGCGTGCCATTCAAGAAAACATGACTCGTGTATCCTTGATGACTGCACGACACAAAGCTTTACGCTTCGCCTGGGCCCGTCAACACCGACATTGGACTGTTGATAACTGGAAACATGTTGTCTGGTCGGACGAGTCTCGCTTCAAATTGTATCGAGTGGATGGACGTGTACGGGTATGGAGACAACCTCATGAATCCATGGACCATGCATGTCAGCAGGGGATTGTTCAAGCTAGTGGAGGCTCTGTAACGGTGTGGGGCGTGTGGAATTGGAGTGATATGGGACCCTGAGACGTCTAGATGCGACTCTCCGGGTGACACGTACGTAAGCATCCTGTCTGATCACCTGCATTCATTCATGTCCATCGTGCATTCCGACAGACTTGGGCAATTTCAGCAGGACACTGTGATACCCCACACGTCCAGGATTGCTACAGAGTGGCTCCAGGAACGCGCTTCTGAGTTTAAACACTTCCGCAGACATGAGCATTATTAAGTTTATCTGGGACGTCAAGCAACGTACTGTTCAGAATAGATATCCACCCCTTCGTACTCTTGCGGACTTATGGACAGCCCTGCAGAATTCGTGGTGTAAATTCCCTCCAGCACTACTTCAGACGTTAGTCGAGTCTATGCCACGTCGTGTCGCGGCACTTCTGCGTGCTCGCAGGTGCAGGTGTACCTGTTTCTTTGGTCCTTCAGCGCACATTCGCCCTTATTTGATAGAATTCGACATGTGTTAAAATTTTAAAGCAATCAGTCAAGAACTCTTGGAGATCAAAGGTTTTGAAAAAACCAACATTATCATTTTTATAGCGTTTGACCTTTTATTACATTATTACTCACATTAAGATGGCGCTACAGTAGGCATATAAAAACACTTGAATATTCGAAAGCAATGTTGTGACAAAATTTCAAAGCAATCCGTAAAGAATTTTCTCTAATTTGAGTTTTTGAAGAAACGAACATCCAGGTTTTTATTTATCTAGTAACTGTAAATCTTCCTAATCACAGGAATTAGACTCAATGCTTTGAAATTTTGACGCAAAGTTGCACTGGAATAGGGTTGTATTTTAAACACCTCTCTCTCTCTCTTACAAAAATACAGGAAGTTACATGTACATTAAAGAAATAGGTTTCTAAAAAGACGCTTGTATTTGAATGCAACGTTGTGTAAAAATTTCAAAGCAATCGTCCATGAACTTTCAGAGCTACACATTTTGGACAAACGAGCATTCACACTTTTATTTTTATAGATTGCACCTTGCTTGATTTACGCGTTATTGCTCCAGCTTCATTTTCACTGTAAAGACTTGCAAAGGCGTCATTCCTGCAGCAACAGCAGGTCCTGTGAGACGTTAGCTGACCAAAATATGGAAACTCTGAAAGGTCATTTACTGCTTCTTCAACTCCGCTCGATACCGCAGCCGCATTCAGAGCAGCTTTGTAAGAGAACCGGTGGTGCATTTGTGTAAAACTAGTCGCACAAGCGTGCAGTAGATTTTCAAGGTGCTGTAGTTTGACTTGGGCAAAGTATCGCTATGAGGAATCTAAAGTAAAATTCCACTCGAAAGTTAAGCATGAAAATATTAACAGGGGCCGTATAAATAGCTTCTGACTGCTTTGAACAATATTTAGCCGCCCGGGGCAGTTAACCATAACCACCAAAGAGTACTAAATGACAAGAAAATAGCAAATAATTGGCACCTTCAGCAGCAATTAAAAAAAAAACAGCGCGCTGCACTAAGCTGCTGGAAGCAAAATGCGAATAACTTCATTTCGCTTCATTTTATAAAGGAAGCGCCGGACTGCTGAAAACGAAACAGAATATAAATTTTAGAAATAATTTCCAACTAGTCTTTAAAAAGAAATCAATAATAACAGCAACAACTCTGTCGCAAATATATATCGGCGGGTCCAGAAGACTAATTTCATTATTTTCTTGTTTCTGCGAGTCAATGGCAGATGTGAATTCCGTACCTCATAGTCCACATCACACGTATCAGTTTTCAGGGTACTGCGTTTCCTGGAATTCGAAGCTGGCTGGCGGCTCGGATATTCGTTACCGATTACACTGAAACGTTTCAGTCAGAATCGTTTCATGATCCTCTCATTGGCAACGCATCTAGCGTTCTTGTTTTGTTTTCAAAATGCAAGTTACGATTTTCGAGTTACTTATAACCTCTGGAGAAGTTATGGACCAGTCTGTTCTTTTATTTTATCATTAAACATCCTTTCTTGTCTGTCCACCCTACATATGTTCATAAGTGAGTGAACATGTTTCCATTGGCAATCACAGTCAGCATAAGTGGCGTGGAGTCATTGCAAGCTTAACCTGGTTTGGTAGTTTATCACAAATCGGAAGTTTAGAGCATAGCCGGAGATAAACTCTAGGTTTTTACTGTACTGTAATTCGTCAGAGGCAGCAAATTTATTTCCCCACCACAGTGGTATGAAACTGGAATCTCTTAGCCTGGGCGCCACGCTAGGCATTCTGTAGCTTCAAAGGTAGGGGAACTGACATCGTCTTGTGGGCTGGCTCGTTCCAGCATGGGTGCGGATGTTTGACTATATTGGTTTAATTTGTATAAGTGTCCCATGTGCTTTGTTTCGATGTTAGTTGTGTTAGAGAGTCGCTGTGATTCTCCATATTATGAGGATTTCAGTGAACTAGCTGACCAGAGCAAATAATATGCACTCTGTCCTGAATGGTCACCGATAGACAAAATAGCATTGAAGAAATAAGTGAATGCAAAAGATATTATATTTTGAATAGTAGTAGTAAACGTAGTTCCTCAGTAAGAAATTTACATCATAATGTACAATATAATTAAATGTAAAACATATGAGAACCAGATTATGTCTTTATCAGATTAATTTTATTTTTAAACTACTTTAGCTTGCAAAACTTCTTTCCTGGTCAACAGGAGTTACTACAAGGACCTATTACTTTTGTTGGTTGCAAGATTCAATTTTCTTGTACTACAACAGTTGTAATCTGATCATCGTTTACTTTTTGGCTGTATGTATCTTTAGCAGAAACATAAATATCACTGAAAGTGAGAACTCGTGAAAAAGCCGAAAAGCGAAAAAACTGATTCTGGAAAGTACAGTCCTGCTCTTTGAAGCGTTTGACCTTATGCTCTGTTACTTGTCACTGCGAATGCTACTTTTATTGAGGAATGGTGTCCTATTATTGGGATAAGCGTCGTTGGATGAGAAGATGTGAGGTTAATATGGTGTATGAGCACAGGTTTATGGGAGTCAGTGAATTCAATAGTGATAATGTGCTCGCCTGAGTGAGTTACTATTAATCTTACAACATTAATTAATGCCCTATTAAAGATATGGTTTCAAACTAACATAATTATAGCATTTGTCTTTAAAAGCAGTTGATGAGGTGGTAAACTGGATTTAAAGAGCTCAAAACTTTTGCGGGGTACAACTGAACGTTGTTTATTTCACCTAGTTAGACAGAATCAAAACTGAAGTAAATTATTGGCTCTCCAGGTAATGTACTCGAAACAGCATTTTCATTAACTGTTGTACAGTCATCATTTTTCCGACATAGAATCGCAGTTGAACAGAATTGTAAGACATTTTGTTAATTCATTTTTGTGGCATTGAATATGATGGTAACAAAACTATTGTAGTTACAATAAGTGTTTTAGGAATTTTGATGCAGATAAGAGGTAGGAGTGTAACATACCGTTGCAAGGGCTGTAATAGACTGATGACTTAAGTAAATTAACCTATAAATTAAGTTATAAACGCAAACGACACTTACCTGTGATGATGAACGATGATGTAATTAGGTTTATTTCCGCAGTACACAATATTTGCTTAAAGAAAGTAAATAACTCCATCCGATGTTGTGCATTATAGTAAAATTAAAATGTGAGTAGACGGCACCTCCTAAATTTTTTACATCGACTTGTATGACCGAACGTGCGTAATGACTAAACTTGAGTAAAGAATCCAAACAACTGCAACAACTGTTGTGCGTGTTAGTTAAGCGGATTGTCAGTAGACGGCACCTACCATATTGGCTTTATAAAAAGTCTTCAAAATAAAGTTTCTTAACGAAAACAATAACTTTAAAATAACTGTGTACTTTTCGTCATTAATAGTGAGCGAAAACTTGAAAATTAATTTGAATACGAAGTACGGCAGATATGGCTTATCGACAAAAAAGGCACCATTGAGAAATATTACAGCCGCGCGAGATTAGCCGAGCGGTCCAGGGCGCTGCAGTAATGGACTGTGCGGCTGACCCCGGAGGAGGTTCGAGTCCTCCCTCGGGCATGGGTGTGTGTGTTTGTCCTTAGGATAATTTAGGTTAAGTAGTGTGTAAGCTTAGGGACTGATGACCTTAGCAGTTAAGTCCTATGAGATTTCACACACATTTGAACACAGAAATATTGTGATGATGGTACTGTGAAAAGAACGGTTTAGTAGTACCAAGATTTGTACGAACTTGAACTATCACACTGCGTGTCCAGACCTAAGTGGCTTCAGAAGCGTGAGCTTGATTTCATGTTAAATCTGCCTATTAAACGATCTCAGTGTCGTATGGAAGTGTCCGTGAAGTTAGTCCCGTTTTGAAACGATAATTTATAGTATTTAATATAGTGGCCGTTGCCAAACCCGTCATCACGTGTTCGTAATCTTTTAGCTTTGGCATAGTGATCTCACGTATCTTGTAGCGCGGGGGGTTCTGTACTGGACGAATCCAAATCAGAAGTGAATTATTGCCACTAAGCACTTTTCAAAATTATTAAGGCAATGACGGAAACTGCTTGTACTTCCATTAGCGGCCGAGACTGATGATACTGACCACTCCCTTAGTTCTCTGCTTGTTTTAATTGCAACATGGAGTAAAATAAATCGTTGGCCCCCTTCTCCGGTAATGTGAATTACCTCATTCTTTTTGGTGATTCAGTGTGGCATCCTAGCCTTCTTGATATAAGTCTGAATACAATCCGTATTTCCTGTACACGTGTAGCACATTCAGAGTAATATTTTAAGTGGCCTTCAAGTAATAAAAATTTATAATTATGTGATCTTACTTATCATTTGCACTTTATCTCATAAATGTGGTTTAAAATGCTGTTGGTGACAGTACCATATGGTTACTCTGTTTTTATAAAAAAATCATCACTCTAAATTATAAAAACATTCCATTATTCGGTAAGTGACTTGGTATCATTTATTATTGCTCCACTTTGGTTATAAGTAAGAGATATGCAAGTCATACGAGAATCTGAAAAGTTGGAGAAATGAGCATAAAAGCGGTTTGGGGTTGATGGAATAAAGACAAATATAGCTTCCAGTACGTTGCCTTCCCCGACCGGCTAGCTAGTTTTACACTGTCCGTTGTACTAATTAATTACCCATCTTGTTGGACCATATCCATTGCGTAATCAGTAATCGATCCAAGCACGCTAGGCAGCGATATTAACGGGAATTGGAATCGCACGTATTCACCTGTATTGGTGGTACGCAGTACGCGCGTGAGGCTGTATATGGCAGGAAGGACGGGACGAAGAGGAAACTGAACATCATTCGTGTCGTCAACTTCCTCTTTGTTTTAACAGAACGCACTACGTTAGATTTATCCAACACCTATTGGAAAAACAACTCTAGTTACATTTACTATGAATCAAAGTAATTTATAGTCCTAAAACCGTACCAGACTGATTAACAGCAAACGGATTAAATCAATAATAAAAACTGTAGCAGTACAATAAAAGAGATAAAAACTCTTTCTCGAAAGAAACTTTAAGATTTACAGTCCAGAATAGAAGTATACTCTGCGAATAAGCACTGCATAAGAAAGTTAATATGCCTTCGGATAGGCACGTAAGAGAAATAACCAAACAAAATGGATGTTAAATATTGTGCCCTGAATTGTATAGTAGTCAGTGAGAACCTTCATGAAACAGATCTTAAATGTCTTAGTGTTTAGTCAGCGAAAAAAAGTGTATACAAGGGGTAAGATTGATAAACATCCAGTTGGCCGAGCCAAACTTGCATAAACGCACTTAACTATATGATCTAGTAACTACTCAATTGGCAAATTAGCCGGTTAACATTTCTATAATTTGCATGAGCTACAAATAAAAAGAATTAAAAGGTGGGCTGCAGTAGAAGCGCAATGATTAAGACACAAATTATTACATTGACGTGCTATACAACCCTGTCTTGACAAGGCCTAGTGGGCTTGTAAAGACAAATGGTGAAGGACCACCTGCATCTGGCTGGTCGTCCGGACGAACGAGGACTTGTTTCCGCTTTCGGACGCTGCGCCGGTTCTAGCAATCAGGCAGATTTCATTAAGTCCCACCAAAAGAAACACAAATGGTAGCCTAATTAACAGAGAAATACAGAATGTAGTACAGGAATTGGGGCCAGGCTACTACTATAAACCAAATACCGCCGCACGACAGTCAAAATTACAGTAACAAGAAAACAAGGAGTTAATTTTTGAACGAGTTAACCGAGTCAAATTAATGAAAGTTGTAAGGCGGCCAAAACCTAGACACCGTCCCTAATACAGTTATCGAGTAGGAATTTCGGCTGCCAACCTCAACTCTTCCAAAGTCGTGCCACGTGGGCAAGGGGTAAAGAAATAATCGTCATGCGAACCGGAGCACTAAACCAAAACCTAACGCATTGGCTAGCGAACCCCTGACTAACAGCAGACAGAATATAAAATTTTGAATAACATTACAATCACATATAAGATAGTAGTAACAAATGCAAAATTAAGTCATCACTGAGACTCAGTAATTAAGGGTTAAGAGGCCTCACCCTAAAAAAAAAGAAAGAAAAGAAAAGAGCACAGTCAAACCTGGTAGTATGAACACCAAATTAGACGACAGATGAAATTGCGCTCTGAAGTAATAGTATATACAGGATGAGGCACATGAAATAAACCCACTTAATATACAGGGTGATCCATTGATAGTGACGGGGCCAAATATCTCACGAAGTAAGCATCAAACTAAAAAACTACAAAGAACGAAACTCGTCTAGCTTGAATGGGGAAACCAGATGGCGCTATGGTTGGCCCGCTAGATGGCGCTGCCATAGGTCAAACAGACATCAACTACATATTCATGTAGTACGTAAAGAAATATGAATGTTTTACTCATACCACTTTTTTCGCCTTTGATAGATGGCCCTGTAATAGTCACAAACGTATAAGTACGTGGTATCACTTAACATTCCGACAGTGCCAACGGTATTTGCTTCGTGATACATTACCCGTGTTAAAATGGACCTTTTACCAATTGCGGAAAAGGTCGATATCGTGTTGATGTATGGCTATTGTTATCAAAATGCCCAACGGGCGTGTCGCGACCGCTACGGTCGCAGGTTCGAATCCTGCCTCGGGCATGGATGTGTGTGACGCCCTTAGATTAGTTAGGTTCAAGTAGTTCTACGTTCTAGGGGACTGATGACCTCAGCACTTAAGTCCCATAGTGCTCAGAGCCATTTGAACCATTTGAGCCAACGGGCGTGTGCTATGTATGCTGCTCGGTATCCTGGACGACATCATGCAAGTCTACGGACGTTCACCGGATAGTTATGTTATTTAAGGAAACAGGAAGTGTCGAGCCACATGTGAAACGTCAACCACGACCTGCAACAAATAATGATGCCCAAGTAGGTGTTTTAGCTGCTGTCACGGCTAATCCGCACATCAGTAGCAGACAAATTGCGCGAGAAACGGGAATCTCAAAAACGTCGGTGTTGAGAATGCTACATCAACATCGATTGCATCCGTACCATATTTCTGTGCACCAGGAATTGTATGGCGACGACTTTGAACGTCGCGTACAGTTCTGCCACTGGGCACAAGAGAAATTTCAGGACGATGACAGATTTTTTGCACGCGTTCTATTTAGCGACGAAGCGTTATTCACCAACAGCGGTAACGTAAACCGGCATAATATGCACTACTGGGCAACGGAAAATCCACGATGGCTGTGACAAGTGGAACATCAGCGACCTTGGCGGGTTATTGTATGGTGCGGCATTGTGGGAGGAGGATAACTGGCCCCAATTTTATCGATGGCAATCTAAATGGTACAATGTATGCTGATTTCCTGCGCAATGTTCTACCGATGTTACTACAAGATGTTTCACTGCATGACAGAATGGCGATGTGCTTCCAATATGATGGATGTCCGGCACATAGCTCGCGTGCGGTTGAAGTGGTATTGAATAGCATATTTCATGACAGGTGGATTGGTAGTCGAAGCACCGCACGTTCACCGGATCTGACGTCCACGGATTTCTTTCTGTGGGGAAAGGTGAAGGATATTTTCTATCGTGATTCTCCGACAACGCCTGAAACATGCGTCAGCTCATTGTCAATGCATGTGCGAATACGACGAAAATCGAAATACTCGCTGTTGAGAGGAATGTCGTTACACGTATTGCCAAATGCATTGAGGTTGGCGGACATCATATTGAGCATTTATTGCATTAATGTGATATTTACAGGTAATCACTCTGTAACAGCATGCGTTCTCAGAAATGATAAGTTCACAAAGGTACATGTATCACATTGGAACAACCGAAATAAAATGTTCAAACGTACCTACGTTCTGTATTTTAATTTAAAAAACCTACCTGTTACCAACTGTTCGTCTAAAATTGTGAGCCACATGTTTGTGACTATTAGAGCGCCATCTATCACAAAGGGGAAAAATGCGGTCCAACTAAAACATTCATATTTCTTTACGTACTACACGAATATGTAATAAAGAATGGGGGTTCCTATTTAAAAAATACGCAGTTGATATCCGTTTGACACATTTAGCGAGCCAAGCATAGCGTCATCTGGTTTCCCCCTTCAAGCTAAACAAGTTTCGTTCTTTGTAGTTTTTTCGTTTGACGCTTATTTCGTGAGATATTTGGCCCGATGAAGATCAATGGAGCACCCTGTATACAGGATGTGCCACATGAATGAGCCCACTTATTATATAAAAGCTCTCCGCCACAAATTATGTGCCTTACTGCAATAACACTCAGACTGGAGCATTAAATACGTAAACCAGTTCAGTAGTTTCATAGAAATGAACACACAACTTTTCTGCCTAGAAACAGAAGCAGGATCAATAACCAGAAACCTGATATGGAACCGGACATGAACCTCGAGCAAACAGCCAGAGAACTATCGAAAGAAATAGTCACGGTACTTCTACAGGAAATGGCAGCTGTAGCTACGGTTACTGCCGATGCTCGGCTCACTCGCATTCGATAAACCAAATTGGAAGCTCACCAGGCATATCCGTACAACGATCGACTAAGGACAGAATGGAGCCGGTACACAACTGCAAAACAACGGCAGTCCGCCGTCCGTCTCTAGGTCCGATGGGTTGCCTGAGAACACAACACGGCTCTCCCCTCGGTGCGCGCCCCATCCGTCCCAAATTTTGCTGACGGCTGCAGCCGAGGTACTCTACTGGCCATTAAAATTGCTGCACAACGAAGATGACGTGCTATAGACGTGAAATTTAACCGACATGAAGAAGATGCTGTGATATGCAAATGATTACCTTTTCAGAGCATTCACACAAGGTTGGCACTGGTGGCGACACCTACAACGTACTGACATGAGGAAAGTTTCCAACCGATTTATCATACACAAACAGCAGTTGACCGGCGTTGCCTGGTGAAACGTTGTTGTGATGCCTCGTGAAGGAGGAGAAATGCGTACCATCACGTTTCCGACTTTGAAGGTCGGATTGTAACCTATCGCGATTGCTTTTTATCGTATCGAGACATTGCTGATCGCGTTGGTCGAGATCCAATGACTGTTAGCAGAATATGGAATCGATGGGTTCAAGAGGGTAATACGGAACGCCGTGCTGGATCCCAACGGCCTCGTAACACTAGCAATCGAGATGACAGGCATGTTATCGGCATGGCTGTAACGGATGGTGCAGCCACGTCTCGATCCTTTAGTCAACAGATCGGGACGTTTGCAAGACAACAACCATGTGCACGAACAGTTGGCCGACGTTTGCAGCAGCATGGACTATCAGCTCGGATCCAAACAGTCTGCGTGGTGTCTGTTTGTTCTATATCGTGTCTCCCTACCACTTTCGCGCAACGACGCTCTGAGTGTGTTTTTTAGGGAATTGACTAGTTTGAACCTGGGACCTGTTGCTGGTAAGGAGACGCCAGACCACACATGACATGTAGAATTCAGAAGAGTTCAGTGAGACTAGCGATGATATAACCAAATACTTAATGATTTCAGCGTCAGCTCCACTGCACTCTCTGTAAAAGAATCTTAATACTAACTAAATTTAGTGGGAGGGGTTCAAGGCTTTCCTATTTTTAGTTAGCTGGTAAAATAACGTCGAAAAAGCAGTTAAGTTTACCATTGGAAATTTTATTCTACTCACAAAACATTGTTCATAAATTGCACTGTTAATAAAAGGAAATGTTTTAATACAGGATGGTAAAAACCAACTGCGTTGAACAAAAATGTGAACGAATATTCCCTGAATGGGTTTCCAAGTTCTACAATTGATCGAAGGATGACCTATGCCATATCACATCTATAATTTTAAAATTAAGTTTCACAAAAGAGAGAACTATCATAATGGTCTACAGTGGCCCTCAATTATCTTTAATTACTTATCTAACTTGTCGTAAATTACAGTGGCTGATGTGGCTTCTCAATAACTTTATAACAGAAAAATCATCGCGTTTCAGATTTTTACTTCAAGTGGCAAATGTGAACACCATGAGCTTTAATTGACGATCGACACTAGTATTACGCAAAAAGGGGGTGTAACAGATGAGACTTCTGCAGTTCTGAGTGAAGCCTTATGCACTCAAAAATGCGGCATCGCGTGCGTTCATTACCTTGTCAGTGTTCGTCAGGGGGCGGCGGCTGGCGCAGCTCCGTCTAGCTCGCCCTCTCGGAAGCAACTCCCTTCTAACTTCTCCTTACTACAATTTACCAAAGTTGGTTTAAAAAAACTATCTGGCTGTGTTTTTATCTGACCAATCCGCCTACAAAAATTCTGTCTATCCAATGAGAAACGTTATACTTTTCGTGGTGGGGCAATGTTTTTTAAAGTTTGCAACGTAACAGAGACGCGAAAAAGTCTCACGCTAAAACTTGCAGCTGGTGTGGTCCTTTTAGCGTTATCGTAAGATCTATACTGTTCTTCTGGAGGGCTCTATCTTTTAACATGGGCTGGGGGGTGGTCCTAACATAACATAGACGCGAAAAAGTCTCACGCTAAAACTTGCGGGTGGTGTAGCCCTTTTTGTGTTATCGTAAGATCTATACTGCTCTTCTGGAGGGCTCTAGCTTTTAACATGGGCTGGGGGGTGGTCCTAACGTAACAGAGACGCGAAAAACTCTCACGCTAAAACTTGTTTGTGGTGTTGTCATAGCGGTTAACTGGCGACGTGGGTGTCCGTCCCTTATCGTGGGGCCTTCTCGCTTAACACAGTTTTGCTCTTGGCTTGTTCTCGTTTCTCCCCTCGGAACTGCGCCTGTCTCATGGTGGGAAGGTATGACATGCATTTAGGCATTCTTGTGTTAGTCTGTGGTATTCCATTAGCTCACTTGTTACTCGTATTACTTTGGTTAATTTAATGTCACGATTTATTTGGAGCTATGTGACGTACTTCTGGATTTGCTTATCATGCCAGGGTTTTCACGGAAGGTGTTGTATTTGCCTGACACTTTACATATCACCACCCTTCGAACTTAATTTTTGCACTGAACTTCGGCAATGATTGAATCGTTGTCTAAGTCAGTCAAAAATTATTGATTTATCTAAATTTTGTTGCCTACTGTTCAGCCACGTTATTCTGGTTCTATGCTAGTTTGTATTACTAATTTATATTTTTATATTCTTCCACATTATTCTTAAAAATGACAAGAGAAGAATATTTTTACGCTATTATTAATTTTTAATTATTTTCTTTCTTTATTTAAGTGTGAAGTTTGTTTTTTAAGAAGTTTGTTATCGAAAGTGGGGAGTCTTTCACATCGATTTTCTTAGAAATATTGTTTTTATAAATGTAGTAATTAAGTAATATCTATTCCTAACAGATTTTCTAAATATCATGTACAAGTAAAATGTTTTTGTTTCCAGACACTCATTTCAACATTGTTACACTAACAAATAAGAATTATTTCCAAAAATTGCCCTGACAAAGAAATATACATACACATGTATTGAGATATTATCTTAACAAATGGTACATATGTTAAAAAAGAGAGGAAAACATCTAACAAGATAATTTTTTATTCTTTGTTTTTTTCAAGGAGAAAATAGTAAAATATAGTTATTCTTTTATTTTTATGAGGAGAAAATAAGTGGCATATAGTTTTAGTGTTTATTATGCCTTACTTTTGTTCTTTATATACTGTTCATTTCAGAACTAATGACTTATTTTTATCGATAGTCTATTTTTTACTTAAGTCCATAGTCAATGACTGTTATTTTGTAGTTTATTAGCTGTCTGGTGTGCTTAACTTATTTAGTTTTTCACATATTTCTTTTTCACAATTCCTACTTCACATAATTTGATTTCACACATTCACACAATCCTATGAATGTTTAAGCATGAGGTTGGCAATTGTTTTGGAACGGAGGTGATGAACTTGAGCGAGATGGATGTGGGAAAGTATTTGATGTACAGCTTCGTTCGTTGTTCCTTGTTGGCTTTGCAAGTGTGTGTTGCTGTTGTGGAGGTCCCATAATGGAATGGAGCTGTGAGTACAGAATCTCGTGGTTTACTGGCTTTGTATGCATGAAAGTCATCATTATGTGTCGCTGAAAGCGGTCGTTTTTCGTTGTAATACTTCGCAGACGACTAGTTTACAATAGGATAGGGATTTGGGAAGGTATGTCGTCTATTCTTCATCCATCTTCTTTCTTGGTCTCAATCTTGCGAATCTTCAACTTCTGTTCTTCCTGCTTTTTCTCTGCTTCTTACTTGATTCTTGGTTCTTCTCTGGGCAGGATATGGAAATATTTATTGATAACTAGTCGCTTTGAAGTTCTCCTCCTAGTAACAGTTTGATAAATTGTTTGGGCTTGTCATTTTTACTTTGTGGATGTTTTCTTCAGTTTTGTGCATCAGCGTGCTGTTTAATAGCGGTAGTGTGACTTTTACACATTTTTTGCCAGTGGTGGCTTGCCTAAGCGGTCTTCTCATCGGGCCATTTTTTGCTCGCTCCATTCATTCAGGGCGCTCGGAGACCCGGCGTTCGGCGTCCCGTCGCGTCACTGCAGGGTGTTCCGTCCCAGCAGGGTTCCACCTAGCGGGCAAATTTATTGCCCACTTCAGTTACAAGGGCCTTCTGTTGGTCTCGCTGTCCTTTCCCTTCTCTCGATGCTTCTGCCTTGTAGGAATTGTGTCTTGCTAACTACGTCCTTTTCTTTCTTGATACATCTCGCATTGCAACTTGTGGGTCATTGCATCTGGTCTTTGCTGGAGTTTTTACAATGGTTCTTACAAAAAGTTTTACTTATATTCATTTAACATATGTCTAGTACCTACATTGTTTTATGCCTTCTTAAAAGCTTTACAAATTTCGGCGCCCTTTCCATGTTACAATTCTAAGATATTTTGAATCTTAACTTCCACAAAAATGCTCAAATTCGTTTTATTTTTATTTTTTGTGTAGTGTCATGGTGTATAGCATTTTAATATTTCATGCTGTTAGACTATCTACGCTTTATGCCTTCACCTTAATTTATTGTACTATTGGTGTCATTATTGAAACTACTTTCTTTTTCCCACCTTCCTCTCTCTTCATTCTTCTTTCTCCTGACGATCTTTTCTGCAACATAACCTTGAAATATTGTGCTGATTATTTACCAGTAATAAAATTAATCTTCAAACTTGTACTGAAAGTGTTTAATACTGCCAGTCTTAGGTAAAAATACCTCTGCTTTGTTTCGTAAAATACCCTCTAATTCTCTTTTACTGTGTTCCGAAATATCTTGAACTTCTTGCAATTTTTCGTCGATTTCTTTATGGACTTCTAACATGAGTTGAGGCGATTCCCCCTTTTGTGCATACCATTCTAATTCTTCATCCTCTTTATCTCACGTCATTCTCAATTGCTTGTTTATAACTGGTATTTCTTCTAATTTTAGCTTTTGCTCAAAGAGAAGTGTGTGCAATTCCCGAATGTTACGCTACCTTTCCCCATATCTATTATCGCTCGTCTCTCATTTAAAAAATCTGCACCTATAATCAAATCTATAGTTAGTTTAGGTATAATCACGAAGTTGGCTTCGATCTTTTGACCTTGGCACGAAAGAGTTAACCTTGTTTGTCTCGTAACTTCCGCAGCATTGTTTCTAATAGGACCTCTTACTTTAATCTTACGTGTTTTCAGAACTGGCAATTCCTCATTGGCATCACACTGCATGAATAAATTTTCTGAGATCGCAGTCAGTTCACTTCCGCTTTCAATTACAATATTGACTGGGATATGCTTTACCATGGCCTTCACAATTGGTTGAATTTGAAAGGGTTGGTCCTGTTCTTCTTCTTCTTGCATCAACGAATCCTCCACTGAATCATACATGAGTCTTTTTAGGAATTTCCCTTCTGAATTCGAACTTTCTGTAGGATAAGCTTTGACTGCTACTTCTCTCTCTTTTATTTCCTCTTCTCTATTTCTTCCTTCATTTACGCTTTCTTCAACATCCTCTACTTTTTCCTCATCCTCGTCTATCTTCTCCTTCTTCGTCGCTACTTCCACATAATCGCATCTAAATGCTCTAATTATCGCTTCATAACTTTCTTCATTATATACGTTGGGTTGTGTGCCCTGTGCCCACTCGTAACTTATTTTCAACTTCTGTCGACTGCGCATTATCCTCATTGAATTTGCTTTCCCTGGTTTCCATCTCAAATAGCTCTGCAATACTCATCACTTCGTTCTTTCCTCCTACATTCGCTGTGCATGCCTCTGGTAATTCGTCTTCCTCGTCAGTATTCTCCCAATTAATTTCGTCCCAACAAGATATTGTTATTTTCTTGTCTTCGTTTTCATCTGGTCCCTGCGGATTTGTTTCTTCCTTCTTCTATTCTTGTGATAAGATTTTTACTTCTCTGTTCAAGGTGCTGCAATTGTCCTAAGTTGGTGTGTCATTCTCTTTGGCATGGGCGCTTAGCTGTCAATCGAACGTTTATCGGGGTTTCGTGGTCTTACCTCCACCTCTTCTATCTTTATTCACTTTTCTTGTTCAGCTTGTTGATAGTGGTTTCTTTGTTGATAATTTGTCGGTCTATTGGTTCTCCAGTACCCGTTCCGGTTGTCGTTATTCCCTCTGTAATAGTTGTTGCCGTTCCTGGGTGAATTATAGTTATTGCCATATTCTCTTCTAAATCCATAACCGGTTCTTTTTTGAAATCTATTGTCGTTTCTTGGTGCGAAGTTATCACATGATTCGTAATTATTGTTTCTTCGTACTGTGTCTTGTGGATTCCACTGGATTTTGCTTTCGTTTTCACGTGCGCTTCGTCTTTTTCTTGCGTCATCTTCCAAAAATATGAACTCTAGTTCCCTTAGAACACCTTTAAATGCTTCGACGTCATTGCCTCCGCGACCTACTAATGATTGCTGGTATTTCAATGGTAGCTTCATCGCGCATAATTTAATCAACTCTCCATCACTGTATGGTACATTTAAGCATTGATTTTTCTTTGCCATTACTTCGAAAAATTTCACGGGACTCTTCTCTCCTGAATTTTCAAAATATGGGTTCTGTAATAATTCGTACTTCACTCTGTTCTGTGCTTCGCTGGACCAATATAGTGAGAGAAACTTCTCTCTGAAATCTTCGTACGATCGGCATGTCGCTGCAACATTCTGCATGGTTTCTGCGACTGTTCCTGACATGTGTGCACATATAAAGTCTAATTTGTGTGCTGGCGTCCAGTGTTCTTGTAATCCTACTCGGAATTGATCAATAAAAGTTCGTGGATGTAATGAGCTTCCTTCTCGAAAGTGTTGAAATTTTCTGACTGTGAGGAAATGATCGTTGTCGTACTTTATCATAGTTCCATATGAAATTCGCGATTCTTCGCCACTTTTGTTTCTGATCATTTCTCCCGTCGTTCTTTCCGGTTGTGGTAGATCCATTGGATATTGTCCACTGTAACTTTCGCCTACCCTTGCGTAGTATCGTTGGAGTGGTACGCAATAATTTTCTTCCATCGGTTGTGAACGTGTAGCTGAATGCATTGCACTGTACTCTTCGCGATCTGGCTTTCCATTGTCACGTATGTTACTTTCCGCCTGTGATTGGAATCACAAATGCATGATATCTTCGTTAATTGCTTGTTTTTCCGGTGCTGTTACAGATACGGATGTGGTTGCAGACTCTGTGCTTGTTCGATCCTGTTCACTACGCTCTTCAATGGTTTGCAACAACTCTGTTCGCAATTTCTGAAATTGTCGCTTCGTTTGCGCTTCTATTTTGACTATGCGGTTATCTTATCTTTTCAGCGCTGCTTTTGTGATACGTTTGTGTAAAACACTGTTTTCAACAATTTCACGCGCTGTACCTGCTGCTTGTCTTGTAATTACGTTTATCTGTTTCTCTAGTTTCTTGACTTCTCCCTGGATGTTTTTACGTAATGTTTTGATCTCGTCCTGAGTGTCATTACGCAATGTTTGTACGTCCGCTTGTATCTTGTCGATGTCTGTTCTCAAATGATTGTGACCTGTTATTAAGTTTCCCATCACTTCTCGAGATTCTTTTGCCTCGTCTTCAGTATGACTTAGATGTAAATGAATTTTATTGTTTTGTTCTTTAATCTCACGCATTTGTCTTTATTTTGTCTTGTCATGGTTTCTGTCATTAACTGTAATAATTCTGCCAGAGTGGTGGGTCCTATTGCGTTTCCTTCCGACGTCCTACGCTCTGTATTTTCACCCAAGTGTTGGTTCGCAACCGATTGCATTGAACTGTGCTGTGACACGTTTCTGCTCGCATTCCTTGTACTCTGTGGTGAGGGAGCTCTGATTACTTGTACTATGGGTTCTACGTATTCAAGACGCAAGTTAGAATCCTCATCGCCTGTCTCCCTACTTTCCTGCTCCTCTGTCATATACTGACTTACGTTTTCTATGCCTTGACGTACATTATCCTCGTTATGGTGCGTTATATGTCCTATTTTTGGCGACACTGCATCGTCTGTTGTACTGTCCTCTATTCTCTGTCCATTTTCATGCTGGGTCTCTATCTCAATTCGGTCAAGGTCTCGATCTGCCATTGCTAATCTTTCCGAATCCCTTATTTTCTGTTTTAAAAGCAATTCACGCGCCCTACTTCGAGTCAACATGCGCTCATACGATCTCACGCGTTTCATAAACTTTTTGTTCACACGACTTGACACTACCAAGACTGACAATCCATTCACTTACTTGTTGGGTCAGAACCAACTTGTCAACGATGTATCCTCCACCTGTGCGCTTGCATTGAGGAGAAAACTTAATTCTAACAATTTTTAAAATTCATAACATAATTATGCTATTGTTTCTGCCAGACTCACTTTCTATTGACTACTTTTACTATCTATCGCTGCAGCTACTGTTTTCGACTATGTATAACTGTAGAAAAAAAATTTTTTTACTACGAAAATTTTTCAACAGGATATTTTTCTGACCTAGTTAGGCATGTAGTCGACCTTCAATCATGGTATTTTACCATCCTGGCAGGGTCGCCATTTTCTAAACAGTCTGCATGGTGTCTGTTCGTTCTATACCGTGTCACCCTACCACTTTCGCGCAAAGACGCTCTGAGTGGGTTTTTTAGGGAATTGACTAGTTTGAACCTGGGACCTGTTGCTGGTAAGGAGACGCCAGACCACACATGAAATGTAGAATTCAGAAGAGTTCAGTGAGACTAGCGATGATATAACCAAATACTTAATGATTTCAGCGTCAGCTCCACTGCACTCTCTGTAAAAGAATCTTAATACTAACTAAATTTAGTGGGAGGGGTTCAAGGCTTTCCTATTTTTAGTTAGCTGGTAAAATAACGTCGAAAAAGCAGTTAAGTTTACCATTGGAAATTTTATTCTACTCACAAAACATTGTTCATAAATTGCACTCTTGATAAAAAGAAATGTTTTAATACAGGATGGTAAAAACCAACTGCGTTGAACAAAAATGTGAACGAATATTCCCTGAATGGGTTTCCAAGTTCTACAATTGATCGAAGGATGACCTATGCCATCTCACATCTATAATCTTAAAATTAAGTTTCACAAAAGAGAGAACTATCATAATGGTCTACAGTGACCCTCAATTATCTTTAATTACTTATCTAACTTGTCGTAAATTACAGTGGCTGATGTGGCTTCTCAATAACTTTATAACAGAAAAATCATCGCATTTTAGATTTTTGCTTCAAGTGGCAAATGTGAACACCATGAGCTTTAATTGACGATCGACACTAGTATTACGCAAAAAGGGGGTGTAACAGATGAGACTTTTGCAGTTCTGAGTGAAGCCTTATGCGCGCAAAAATGCGGCATCGCGTGCGTTCATTACCTTGTCGGTGTTCGCCAGGGGGCGGCGGCTGGGGCAGGTCCGTCTAGCTCGCCCCCTCGGAAGCAACTCCCTTATAACTTCTCCTTACTACAATTTACCGAAGTTGGTTTAAAAAAACTATCTGGCTGTGTTTTCATCTGACCAATCAGGGCCTCAATGTTAACCTTAAGCTCCACCTACAAAAATTCTGTCTATCCATTGAGAAACGTTGTACTTTTCGTGGTGGGGCAATGTTTTTTAAAGTTTGCAACGTAACAGAGACGCGAAAAAGTCCCACGCTAATACTTGCAGCCGGTGTGGTCCTTTTAGCGTTATCGGGTAAGATCTATACTGTTCTTCTGGAGGGCTCTATCTTTTAACATGGGCTGGGAGGTGGTCCTAACGTAACAGAGACGCGAAAAAGTCTCACGCTAAAACTTGCGGGTGGTGTAGCCTTTTTTGTGTTATCGTAAGATCTATACTGTTCTTCTGGAGGGCTCTAGCTTTTAACATGGGCTGGGGGGTGGTCCTAACGTAACAGAGATGCAAAAAAGTCTCACGCTAAAAACTTGTGGATGGTGTCGTCGTAGCGGTTAACTGGCGACGTGGGTGTCCGTCCCTTATCGTGGGGCCTTCTCGCTTAGCACGGTTCTGCTCTCGGCTTGTTCTCGTTTCTCCCCTCGGAACTGCATCTGTCTCACGGTGGGAAGGTATGACATGCATTTAGGCATTCTTGTGTTAGTCTGTGGTATTCCATTAGCTCACTCGTTACTCGTATTACTTTGGTTAATTTAATGTCACGATTTATTCGAAGCTATGTGACATACTACTGGATTTGCTTATCATGTCGGGGTTTTCATGGAAGGTGTTGGATTTGCCTGACACCTTACACGGAGACCATGGCTTCGGTTACCCTGGACGGTGCATCACAGACAGGAACGCCTGCGATGGTGTACTCAACGAAGAACCTGGTTGCACGAATGGAAAAACGTCGTTTTTTCAGATAAATCCAGCTTCTGTGTACAGCATCATGATGGTCGCATCCGTGTTTGGCGACATAGCGGTGAACGCACATTGGAAGCGTGTATTCGTCATCGCCATACTGGCATATCACCCGGCGTGATGGTATGGGGTGCCATTGGTTACATGTCTCGGTCACCTCTTGTCCGCATTCACGGCACTTTGAACATTGGACGTTACATTTCAGATTTGTTACGACCCGTGGCTCTACCCTTCATTCGATCCCTGTGAAACCCTACATTTCAGCAGGATAATGCACGACCGCATGTTGCAGGTCCTGTACGGCTTTTCTGGATACAGAAAATGTTAGACTGCTGCCCTGGTCAGCACAGTCTCCAGATCTCTCACCAATTGAAAACTTCTCGTCAATTGTGGCAGAGCAACTGGATCGTCACAATACACCAATCACTACTCTTGATGAACTGTGCAATTGTGTTGAAGCTGCATGGGCAGCTGTACCTGTACACGCCATCCAAGCTCTGTCTGACTCAACGCCCAGGCGTATCAAGGCCGTTATTATGGCCAGAGGTGGTTGTTCTGGGTACTGATTTCTCAGGATCTATGCACCCAAATCTAATGAAATTGTAATCACATGCCAGTTCTAGTATAATATATTTGTCCAATGAATACCCGTTTATCATCTGCATTTCTTCTTGGTGTAGCAATTTTAATGGCCAGTAGTGTAATACTGGTCCGCAATCCAGGAACTCGCTGAGTCTCTTCTTGGCATCGCTTCTACGCTCAGGGCCTGTGACTGTTAACGACCGGCACACTATTTGTCCCCTCCGCCAGGTTCCAATTCTGTTGCTTCACCCCGAGTGAAATGTTTTCACCTTCCTGGTCTCACTGTCACTGACCTCGCGCCTCCGATTTCCACTCGAACCACGCCCTCCTAAGGCGAAGATATTATACTAGAGACCGTGGAGCGACATATCGATCGCGCAACGGTTCAATTGGAAAAGAAATGTTAGATGTCCGCATTCGAATGCGTAGATTAATTGCTAAGAACTAACAAAACAACTAAACATACCCTCACTTTTCTGTAGTCTCTCTGTTCAGGAAAATTTTACAAATAATTTGTACCACCAATTTTGAAACGCCCCTTCAGTATGAAACAAATTTTTCTAAGAATCAGTAATGAAAGGAAATTTCGCCACTTGTCGGCCTCCTCCATTCACTTAGCGACAGTTTGGAATTAGTATTTTCCTTGCCTTATACCTGAACTTAAAATTTAGCAGGGAATAAAAAACAGATGTAACTGGACCATTACAATGTGAACTCTATAATTTGCACACCCCTTTCGTACATCTAAAATTTTTTTTACGTTCTAACATATTTCCTTTGTATCTAATTCTTTTTTGACGTTTAATGTACTCTTTGTCTTGAGTTCATGGTTTGTTATCGGTTATCAGTTCAGAGTGATCCTTATTTTTGTGATTTTTTAATTGATTTACGGAAACGAGTGATTGAAGTTCACTCAACAGAACAAGACGCAGCTTTACGACAAATGATGGAACAGAACTTTGCAGACTAACAGTCAGCAGGCTAATCGACAGGAAGGAATTACTAATGATTACCCCGCACAGTAGCAGCAGCTAATTTTATATGCACTTTACACGAGACACACTGAACTACTTAATTTGGAGAGAAAGAAACGGACAATACAAGACTAAATAATGGAAAGGATGTCTGAAGATATATAAGAAATATTCTTTTTCTCCTGAGAAGAATTTATGACTGTGCCCCCGTAAAAGTGAGTGTGTCGCTCAGCCACTTGTAAAATGTAGATGAAAATGCGTAAATATTTTATTTTCCGGCATATCTCTCTCGTAATGTCTGAGTGTAACGAGGTCACTGAAAGGAATTTTCAGCTGCTTTGATATAGCGCTTTTGCTCTAGAGGAAATATCTTTAATGAGCAGCCGCATAAAGCAGAGAATGAAAAGGACAGTCACGTTCTTCTTCTTAAGAAAAGGACGAATGACGTCTTTTATAGAAGACGTAAACCTCTGACCTTAAAGACGAGAGTCGTCACACAACTTGTGCGCTACCTGAAGAATGACCGCTCCAAGTGTCGCAGCTTTCTCTAAAAGCAGGTATTCTCTTCCCACAAAAGTAAAGAAATCATGCGAAGGGTATTTAGGGCGACTCTAGATTCGGTTTCCACAGATCATCATTTATACTACAATGTAAATGTAATTGATCTTGTGGTTACCATTACTTACCTGCCATAGACGTAGCTCGAACTACCCGTGATACCGAGAAGTTTACTATGGATAAAAATGAACGATCATTCCTGTTTTTGGAATGTGTTTTGGTAACAGATGGTGTGTTGTTAAGTGCTTTCTGGGTGTCAAAAATTGGAAAGTTGTCTTGTATATTTTCGTTTCAGTGTATTATATCTCTATTATATTTCCATGTACTTGAAATAACTTTCGGCAGGTTTATACAATATATTATTATCTGACCATCCACAGACATGTTTTCATTCCGCATGATCCTCAATAATGAAACAAGCTAACCGTTTTTCTATAAGAGTTTAATTGTATACATTCTTGTGTTTACTGTTCATTCACGACTCGGGATGTCACCTATTCTAAGGGATCTCTTAAGCAATTCATGGAAGCCCTGTGACGCACTTGCTGTGACGTAAAGCAGCCTGTTAGCGAACTCCAATCGCTGCACTCAGCTCAAGTAGTACCACAAACAAATAATAATATAAAATAAACAAATATTTGTACTAATACATAAAATCTTACGTAATAATACACTGCATAGACGGCATGCATATGTGTTTTCTTAAAAAAGAAACGTAACCTTTAACATGATATTAATTATCAACGCCTTTCCTCGTTTACAGACGACCAGGGTACAGGAAACTACGCACCTCTAGCTCTTAATGAAAAAAATCCCTGATTTAATTCCACAGAATCTCTGCACCCTCTCAGTGATGGGTTGTTGTGATCTTTACTCTGAAGACTTGTTTAATGCTGCTCTCCAGGCTAGTCTATTCTGTACCAGCCTTTTCTTCTCTGCATGACTATTATAGCCTGCATCCATTTGAGTCTGCTTACTACGTTCTGCCTCTAAAAATTTCAGCCCCACTTCTTCTTTCCTTATGGAAATGAGAATGCCTCAGAAAGCGTCCTGTCATCGTATCACACGTTTTAATGACAGTATTTAAATCGGCAATATTCTTCCTTCATACCATGTTTATATAAATCGGAGATTAATTCTTCTTTAGTTTCTCATAAAGATGCTAATCGAATACCCTAGCAGCAGAGCCATTCAACGATTCCGGTCAAATTGTCCAGGTTTCATAAAAAGCTTCAGTAGGTTCTTCTGTTTTAAGTAAACACAGTCCCTGTCACCATAACGTAACCGTAACAGAAAAATAGCTATCACCAATCGTGTAACACGTCTTCACTATAATAATGTTGCTTTATTGGTGTGTAGTAAGTAGAGACACGATTATATGCATCAGAAAAACCTTAAAATATGCATGAAAATTTGCATGAAAAATCCTTAAAAATGCATGAAAAGTGTCGAAATACGCAAGATCAAATATTAATAATAAAAACACATGGTGGTTACTGTGTGCATTACATCTCTTTAATTGTAGAAATAAGTTATAAATATACAGTATTTCAAAAATTTGTAATTATTAACTGCATAGAACCAATTTGTCGTAAAAATTTAAATAATGTATGTTTGACGTTTGAAAAACCAATAGCTAAAAAGGTTTTCTGTCCAATATCCTGTGTACATTATATGTACTGAAAAGAGATCTATATGGACAAATAAATAAATAAATATCAATTACGGGGAAGTGCGCCGGTACATTTAGAACGCTGATATCGTTTTCCGAATACTTTCTGGTAGAGGTTAGGAAGGGGTCTTTCTGGTATTATTTTCTAAAAATTTGCAAAATGGGGACGCATACCATGTGTCAAGAATTGTTCCTTCTTTGCTATTGTTGTCCGTAACATGCGGTTGCGATGCGACTGAGTCGCAGGGAAACACTCGATATGTCCAGGATCAACTTCGAGGTATATCGCACGCAGAGGGACAAGCTCCAAAACTCCGTAATATTTAATTTAAAAAACAACATACGATAATGAATTTTTTAACAGAATTAACTTTTAATTAATACTATTGTACCAAAGCATTTACAACATTTACAATTAATTTTACATTTTTCTACTATTGTAAACGTAAACGACCAAGTACTGTTCCAAATGTTCGGTAGTAAGATTGTGTCTTCGATCACTCAAAATATTTTTATAAGCAGGAAAGGACCGTTCTACATCAACTGAAGTAACTGGATAGTATTTGAATTTGGGTGCAATGTTCGCACTTATTGTTTCTGGTAAAAGTTCACCTGTCCCATTAACAAAACTATCAATTTGGCACAAGGGTTCAAAGGCTGGGTTATTGTTTAAAATGTTTACAAACTTTTCTTTACGTTTTCTTGGGAATACCTCTGGCAATGAACAGTTCACTAGGCTAATTTTATTCATTAACTGACTAGATTCATTCAACGCCAAACCTATTTGAGTTTCAAGCTCTTTAATACTTGCGGGTATATGGGAAGAATGAGTGCTGATCACAGTAATGTCCTTTTTAATACCAGAATTATTAAAAGCTTCCTTGCACTGGCAAACTGCCAAAGCGTCTGCACTATCGAAGTCGTTTATTACCCTTATAACGGCCTCGAAATGTTCATTGTAAAACAACACAGCTTCAACCCATGTACCCCAACGAGTTACTACTGGTTCGGGAGGTAAAGCCACATTTGGTACTTCTTTGTGAGTCTAGATGAGAGCAGGAGCCTTTAGAAACACTTACTTTGTGGATGAAATCAGTTCATTTACATTCACAAACATGGAACGTACTTCTTCAGCAAGGCGATGTATTCCATGAGCAAAGCACGTCACATGAATCAAACTGCGATAAAATACTCGGATGGCTTTTCCTGCTTTTATCCTATAGGGAGCAGCATCTGGAATAAACACAAACACTTTTCCATCTGCAGAAGATTCTGGAAATATTTTTCTAATACCTTCTTCACAAATCTGGCTATAGTAGAATGATTTACTTTTTCAAGTTCTTCGCAGGCCGCTAAATAGAAGAAGAAGGCTCTTCTTTTAAAGCACTAACAATTAAATTTGAAATGTAACCGCTAGAAGTGTCTATGGTTTAGTCAAATTAAATTCAGATAATGCTGTACTTGAGTTCATTGCGTATTTCCTCCAGACCATTTACGTAAATCTTCGCTACGTAATTTTTACGCAGTTTTTATTTCACCTGGTATATTTTGATTTAAGCAATATTTGCACAGGAAGCCCTTGATGAAAGGGTTTGTAAGCTTGTGAAGAGGAATATTGCTTTCAATGAATGCTT
This sequence comes from Schistocerca americana, assembly GCF_021461395.2. Lineage (NCBI taxonomy): Eukaryota > Metazoa > Arthropoda > Insecta > Orthoptera > Acrididae > Schistocerca > Schistocerca americana. The sequence continues at coordinate 954,400,251 of NC_060119.1, read as the reverse complement.
TACATAGATTAATGTTAAACCGACTTTTTTTGGTTACCTTTGGACAAATCCCTGCTACTGCAACTCGCTGTTGTCAGAAGTTGTTGTCGTGGTCCTTTCTTCTGCATTCCTGCGATATGAAGACTTGTCTTGACATGCTGGGCTATTTGAAACTTTTTTTTTTTGCCGAAACCTTTTTCTCGCAAACTCGACAATATAAAACAATTCTGTCATACGTAAATGTTCCAGGATGGACAGCTATCAATGAAACGACGTTTATTTTTTCGGGCGGCGTGGCGCACTACACGCCGTAAACACGTTCAACTATGTAAAAGTAAATACAAAGCTAAACTGAAACACTCGACGTGCGACTAAAAGCTTGCGTAGTTTAATTTAATTGTTGCCGACGCGTACGGTATGACAGCGGAGGGGATTAACCGTGGGCGTGCGCTCGGGAGCAATTGACTCAGCCTGTTCCTGTTCCTCTTCTGCAATGATTTCGATAGGCAGTGGTCTCTCGGTGAGCGATTTCACGCAGTTATACGTCGCGGTCAATCTCTGAGACAAATTAGATCGAGCTAGACACCGCCCGTCTAATTTTTTAAAATATTGTAAACATAGAGCGAAAATATGCATCGTCACTAGCTTTAGTTAAAATACGCAATAACCGACGAAAAGAAGCCAAATATGCAAATGCGTATGCAACATGCAAATGTATTTAATCCTGTCTCTAATAATAAGTAACTGGGACAGACGTAGCTCACTACAACTACTTCACAAAGTCAGAAAGTTATTCAGAAAGAGAAAAAAGAAGAGTGAGAAAATCTTAACACACGTAGCTATAGAGTTCATTTTAAAGATAGTGTCGCTTTCAGAAAAAAATAGCTAAATTAAAATTCCAGTTAGACTGGAGAGCCATTTAGTCTAGATATCGTAAGTCAAACTTGTGTCCTGATTTCGTTACCACCTGACTATCCCAGTCTTACAGATGGAACTTTGTATTGTCCGACTGAAGGTGTGTGCTGTTTGTTTTTGATGATGTAAAACCAGCATCCTGGAGTGGTACTAGTAAACTTATTTGCTCCGATATTTTTCAGAACTGTACACTATGAATAAGACTTAACTCTCATTTAATTGTCTGTGTTAAGCTAAATTACATTTTCACCGGAGTGTTTTTTCCTTTCAGTTGATTGTCTGGTTGGAAGATTTTTTAATTAATGAGATTATTATTTTAAAATCTGTTGCGAGTTGTTTTCTGTAGATAATACTAAATCTGGGGGATTGTTGGTCCTTTACTTACTGCATCGATGACTCTTTTAGACTCGACTGCCAGTTGTTTTCTGGACTACCACTACATCTGATGGGCAGGTACCCCTTTACTTATTTAACTTTTATTCGTCTAAATTCTGCCACTAGTTGTTTGATGTAAATTGCAGTAGTTAATCTGATGGTCAGTCTGTGCTTGATTCATTAGATCATTTTATCAAATTTTGCCGCCAGTTGCTTCTAATAAGTGATAACCCCAATCTTCTTAGCAGTTGGTATTCTAACGTTTTGTTATTTAAATTCTGTCAGCAGTTGCTTTTCTTAAATTAAAATAGACCGTACTGGCAGTTTTACTTAATATGGAAGTTTTTAAATTGCTGTGTTGAGTTTTCTGTGAATTTTGCCTTCTGTATCCCTTGGTAGAATCTTGAAGACGTGTCTTATGTATGTGAGATTTTCTTGTTAACATTTGAATGAACTTATTCTCACTCAGCAGCTTAGCACTCAATACCACATTACTAGCACTGTCAATAGCAGCAGAGCATGGTTGTAATCGAGTAGCAGGCTTCTGATCCAGTGAAGTTGTAGGGTCTGAAAAAATTGTAGAGTTTACTGTGTTAGATACTTGTATTACAAGTTTCCTAAGGAATGTAAGGTGTATCATGGATCAGCGCACCGGTTTAGGCGTTTCCTATTTGACCAAGGATCACCTCAAACACGAACATTCTATCTGTGGGGAAAACACAGAAGGTAGTGTAGCTGCGTTGGCGCAGAAATAGAGTGATACGGGAGGTAAGTGACTCTTGCTCTGTTTGCAGCAGCCTCCTGGATAATGTACAAGCGCACCTTCAGTTGTTAAAGAGTAGCACCTCCACCTGCACGCAAGTATTTTGTGTTCAGGAACAGTTAAATCACCTTGTTAACAGTGTTAACAGTCGATTGCATAATGTACTTGTTAATAATTACGATTATCGTGTCTAGGGACAGGGGGAGAGATTGGATTGATTCACTGAGAAAGTTACTGCTGCATGTCTTAGAATATCCAAAGTAGAGATTGTGAACAGTATTGCAGAAGGGATGCATCCTGAGGAACGGTGCTGAGAACTTTTCTAATTTAGATGAGTTAATGGCCGGTATCGAGAGGTTTGGTTTTAATGCTAGGAAGCGTGGTAACAGTAGTGTGGTGGGCGCCAAAACTCCAGATAGGAAACTTCCATCAGGATATTGACCAGACAGAGGGAGGCATGTTTTTGGTGTGATAAAGAGGGACAAAGAGAGTTTGATTGTCCGATGCCCCAAGAAAAAAGGAAATTGAAGCTGACGCCAAACAAGTGAGTGTGTGACTGCCCGATGTCCCAAGAAAAAGGTAATCGAAGTTGACTCCAAAGATGTGCAGATTGTTTGGGGGGAGGGAGGGGGCTTAGCTGATTGATAAAAAGAACTAGAAAAGTCTGAGTATGTCCCTAAGCCAATCTGCCCTCTGTCTGCGCTACTATAGATCGTGAACCTATTTGTGCAGTATTAGTTTCGGGAAGCAACCTCTCCTTGATCGACGTATCCTGGTATCACATATTTGCTCGAATTTATAATTTCCCTGTACTTTAAAAATCTCATATTAGAAGTCGGAGTGTCTACAGGGACTCTTATTCCTATTTTTGGGAAGTTGTGCTTTGTCTGAAAATGCAGCAGTGATCATGACCAATTGAATTCACTATGATGCAACGTTTGAGTACTGAGGATCTATTAGAGCGCGATTTTTTAAAAAAGTATCACGTGTCTTTCGAATTATCTGGATTGGAAGACACTATTTAAATATTTTCCTGGGCAGAAATAGCCTCTGCGTCACCATAAACACCACCAAGGAGTACATTCGGTCGTGGTGAAAGGGCCTTCTTTTCAGTTGCCTCACTTGAAGTCGAAAAAGACTAGGACCTTAATACACATTTCGGAACAATATCTTGAAGCTTTAACAGGTAGGCTTGGAGTTACCAATAAACTGGACTATAATATTCATTGACAGATAGCATATCGTTGTGGTCGTCAATTGTTACCATCAATAATGAAAGAACTTAGAAAAATAATCGATCAGCAAATGGCAGATAGCGTAATACATTCACCCGTGTTACTTTGTGCATCCCAAATATTTTGGTGCTCAAGGCAAGTGGTCAGGGGTATAATCCAGTGGTTGACTACTGTCAGATGAATCATAAATTGAATCTAGAATCAGGCCCACTTCAGGATTTTCATGACTGTTTCACCTGGTTCTCAGCTGCACAGCACTTTCAGTACTTGATCGAAACCAAGCGTAATATCATGTTCCTCTTGCAGAAGACTCCAAGCCCTTGACCTTTGTGGATTGGAATTTATCTGAGTACAACTGTCCCTTTTGGACTGACCATGGGGGTCGCAGCCTTGAACCGACTTCTAGATTCTATTTTGGGTGATTTGAAGTGCAAGAGGACATGCAATTATTTAGAGGACTTTATTTATAGGAAAACGTTTGAAGACCACCTGCTCGATATAGAGAAGGTAGTATGTCGCTTGCAGGAGGCAGGATTAACTGTTAATACATCGTAAGTTAATCTGCCGAAGAAGAAAATCTTCCTAGGTCATGTTGTCTCAGCCAATGGGATAAGGACGGATCAAGAGTGTATCAGAGACATCAGTCAGTTTCTGGTGCCCAAGAATAACAAAGAAATTGTAAGGTTTATCAGCATGGCAGTTCTTTTTCGAAAATTCGCGGCGAAAGGGAGGGGTTTTAAATGGGGCGAATCTCAGCGGGACTCTTCTGACGCTCTTAAAGGGGCGTTAGCCAGGGCACCAGAATTATCCGTACCAGACTTTAGCAGGGATTTCGTGCTTGGAGCCGGTGCCTCCAACTTAGGAACTGCTGTGGTCCTCGTGAGGAAAAGTGAAGGAGAATGATGAACCATCGCTTATGCATCTAGATCTTTGTCTCCTGCAGAGCAGAAGCATTCAGTGTAAGAGTTAAAGACACTTGGAGTGTTGTTCTGGATGGAACATTTTAAATTCTACCTTGAAAATATGTTATTTCATCTCGAGATAGACATTCAAATATTGTGATAGGTTCCAGCCGGAACACGTAAGACCAGACGTTTAGCCAGGTGAGCGATAAGGATTTCAGTGTTCCTTTTACAGGTGCATCACATAAAGGGTACCGATAATCAAGTAACAGATATTTATTTATTAGTCGTATGGAATCACATGTTCCAGAGACATATTAAGGCTCATATTTTTCTATGATAACGAACACAGACCAAAGCAATGAATTAAAATGTGTATCATGGCCGGGATTCGAACCCGAGTCTTCCGTTCACTAGGTAGATGTGCTAATCACTGCAACACCATGGCACTGCAAGTAAGAGAGCTGCACGGATTACCCTAGTAATCCCCCCCCCCCCCAGTACAAACACCAATTCGCGCCTCAGCTCATCTTGACGTTGCCCTTCTTAACTCATATCAGTATTGCAAAGGCTCTCCAACATTGGACTAGCACCTTAGCATTGAACGAAATGGGGATAATCCTGCCTCTATTTCAGGTGTACCTCTTGTATTAATCATACGAAATTATATGGTTCAGAGGCATATTAAATCTCAGCTTTATCCGTGATAATAAATACAGCCGGAAGCAATGAATTGAAATTTGTACCAAGGCCTGGCTTTGAACCCAGTTCTTGTGCTCTCTAGGCGGATGCACTGATCACAGTGTCACCCTGGTCTTTATCAGAATGTGAGTTGATACGAATTTTACACATTGCTTTGACATGTATTCATTATCCGCGATATTTATTTGTAACAGTCGATTCCTTTTCTAGGTTTGTGTGACTGATTGGAAGTAAGTCAGGAGCGATTGGAACTACAGGTGAACATCTAATTCAGATATCCTGTGTTTGGTCCTATCAGAGTAATAGTGAGCGGTAACGCCCTGACGTTTGCCTTAAAGGAATTGGTTGGCTCTGAGCACTATGGGACTCAACTGTTGTGGTCATAAGTCCGCTAGAACTTAGAACTACTTAAACCTATCTAACCTAAGGACATCACACACATCCATGCCCGAGGCAGGATTCGAACCTGCGACCGTAGCAGTCGCACGGTTCCGGACTGCGCGCCTAGAACCGCGAGACCACCGCGGCCAGCCTTAAAGGAATTCAAGAGGTTCTGTTTCAGCAGCGGAATATCCCACATGACCACAACTCCCTACCATCCTCAGCTCTCTTTCACCGGGCGCATGAACTGCAGTTTCAAGTTGGCTCTTACCATCTTCCATTTCCAGTCACAGACAAGTGGTAGCAATCGATTGGGTGGTTGAATTTTGCGTCAATCACCGTCGCTCATGAGGCACTACCTAGATTTCATGTGAATTCGCCCCTCTCCAACTTATGGGTGATGAATGATTTACTGCCAGATGATAGTAATCCTGAGATAATGAAAAAATTGAGTGGCCGCTAATAAAAGCATTCAGCTGACGTATAGAAGAAAGGCCGTTCACTGTAATCAAGGGAGGCGTCCTGTCCCACTATGGGTAGGCAGTATGACGTATTTCAAGAATTTCTGAGCGCAAAATTAAGGGACCCAAAGGTTACACCGAAAATTCTTCCTGGATCCGTGAGGCCTTACAGGGTGGTTAAAGCCATCTCCCTGGTCAGCGTCCTGATCCATCTTCCAAAGTATGTATGAGGGTCCACATGAGTTAACTTAATTTTTCCTTGGGTAACCAAGATGACGAAGCGCAGCAGTCATGGACTGTGTGGCTGGTCCCGGCGGAGGTTCGAGTCCTCCCTCGGGCATAGGTGTGCGTGTGTTTGTCCTTAGGATAATTTAGGTTAAGTAGTGTGTAAGCTTAGGGACTGATGACCTTAGCAGTTAAGTCCCATAAAATTTCACACACATTTGAACATTTTTTGAACAAGATGACGAAGCACTGTCTGGCTATTCACCCACCTCACCTCCACCTGTAGCGCCTCGGTTGACAGCAAAGCTGATTGTGTTAGTGGAACGACCGGCGGGTCTACCATCAGAGGAAAGGTCGAATGTTATGACGGGGATTTAAGGGCAGCCGCGGTGTTCAGTGCTCTCAGTAAATTACGGACAGAAAGAGCAGTGTGTTCGGAGCCGGCGGGCGCGAAGCTAGGAGAGCAGTTATGGGTCAAAACGCGGGTACGTGCTGCCCTAATGTGCTGGCTGTTGCCGTCTGGGTAGTGAATATTGCCCGATGGAAAACATGTTCTGACGTGGCGGTTGAAATGTCACTTGTGTTTCGAGTTTGGATCTCGGGAGGAACCCTGTGTCAGCTGTGGTGTTAGGTTTCATACCTGTCACTCTAGTTCCGATCGTTGGTCGTAAGGGCTGCCGTGGAATACTCTTCCTAAACGACAGCTGGATGGCGAAAGTATCGGATTGCTAGCAGCATGGGGCTGCTGTTGATTCCCACAACGATCCTCAGGAAGTACAGTGAGCATTTTGCTTTAAGATTGTTACTTCGTTTGTTGATCTGTCCGTCTTTGGACTCGTCGTCTTGGTTACCAGTAAACGTGTTAGACCCACACTGAAGTCAGTGAACTAGTTACGTCACTGCAGCTATCATGTGCTTTTATACCGATTGTTTTTTATCAAACTTAGGACTTCAGTGGAGGCACTAGACCGAGTCGGATTGTGTTAAGTGTGGGCACTGGATAAATGGCTAAACCGCATATAATTTAACTCACGCCTATGACATTATCGTTAGGGCCTTACATACTGCTGTAGTTTGTGTGGGCAAGAGGTCTTTTAATCTCAAACTGATCTATTCTGTGCACAGATTGGTACTAATTTTATTTTGATCAGCGTCTCGTATTTTACAGGAAGGAGATCCGTAATTCCGTCCCTTCATTTTGTGTATTGACTGACACCGTAACAGCGGCCAGCTTACAATTAGCTATGCTTCTACTGAAACAGTGTGATCACTTGCCTCTAATACCTTTGTTATCCATAAGCAGCACAAGGGAGCTAAATTAAGATTCTAGTTAGCCTGGTTAGCCGATTAATCTAGAGATCCTAAGTCAAACTTGTGTTCTGGTTTTGGTTCTGTTATCATCTGACTGTGCCAATGTTAAAGACGGAATTTGGTATTGTCTGACTGAAAGTTTGTACGGTTTGCATTTCATTAAGTAAAAAAGGCCGTACTGGGCCGGTAGTAGCAAACATTTTTTCCGGTATTTCGGGGAACTGCTCTCAATAAGATTTATCGCTTAGTTTAATCGTCTTTTTTAAACTAAATTACATTTTTGCCAGAGTTTTCTTCCTTTTAAATAATTGTTGGTTGACAGTTTTTTTAAAATCGTTCGATTATTTTTTTAAAGTCTGCCTCCTGTTGTTTTCTGTTAAATAAAATATTAAATGTTGTGGGCACTTGGTCCTTTACTTTTTGCATTGACTATTCTTTTAAATTCGACCACCAACTGTTCTCTGTTGTTTGCTATAAATTGTAATAGTTAATCTGGTGGCAATTTGGTGCTTGATTCATTACATCATTTTGTTAAATTCTGCCGCCAGTAGCCGTAATCTTGTTAGCAGTTGCTGTTAAACATTGTGTTGTTTAAATTCTGTCACCAATTGCTTTTCTTTCATTAAATTAGAGCTGGCTGGTAAGGTTAATTAATATGGCAGTTTATAATTTGCTGGATTGAGTTTTCTGTGCATTATGTCTTCTGCATCCCTTGCAAAATAAGTCTATAAATGCTGGAAGCACGTGTTATGGTTGTAAACCTTTTTTAAAATTAAGTTCTTTGTTTAAATTTGAAGCAACTTATTCTGCTTCAGCACCCTACCACTCAACAACACCTCCCTATCACTTTCACCTTTCCCCAGTACTTCAAGCATTTGAGCATTTTTAACTCCTCATAATACTTTGCATGTGTTTTCTCATTTCCTACTAAACTGAGGAGGGTAGCGTTCATGAAAAGTAATCAGAGCGTCCTGGGTACCGAGTTCGAACCTGGCCACTGCTTAACACCCAATAAAATTCATCATCAGTGGCGACCAAAAACTTCCGCCATAGGTAGTTACCCTCGACCTGCCAGGGGTATTAGAAAAAGGTGTAGGTGTGGACAGAAGTTCAAGGATCTAAAATTGGGGACTTATGGGATCCAGTAGCAGAATTTAAAAGATATCTGGAAAATTTCAGATCAAATGAGGTAGAAGTTATAGATAACAATCAATCGGAAGCTCTAAAATAGTTTGGGATGTGTTAATCCAACGATTTTTCAAGCTGGTTTGCAGAATGTATAAGACTGGCAACGTATCATCAGAATCGAGGAAAAAATCATTCGCACATTTCAGAAATATCAAGGGCAGGTAAGTGCGAGAACTATCGCACAATCAGCTTAACAGCTCTTGCATCAAAGCTGCTGACAAGAATAACACACAGAAAAATGGACAGGAAAATTGATGATATTTTAGATGATCAGTTTGACTTTAGGAAAGATAGTTGCACCAGAGTGGCAGTCCTTGCGTTACGCTTGAAACAATAAATAAAGAAAATTGGGTTTAATGTCCCATCGACATCGAGATCATTGGAGACAGAGCACAAGCTCCGATGATGTCAAGGATGAGGAAGGAAATCAGATGAGTCATGTCGAAGGAACCACCCTCGCACTTTCCTGGAGAGATTTAGGGACATCAGGGGAAACTTAAATCTGGATGGCTGGACTTGGGTTTGAACTGTCGTCCTCCCGAATGTGACTCCAGTATGCTAACCACAGCGCCACCACGCTCGATCACGTTGTGCTTCGTAACGGAAGCAAATCTGAAGAAAAGTCGACACACGCTCGAAGTATTTATCGATCTAGAGAAAGCGTAAGACGATGTAACATGAAATTTTGAAAACTATAGAGGAAAATAGAGACTGGAATATATTCAGCGAATAACTGAGAACGTGTGCTGCAAGTGCTACTCTGAGATGAAGAGATTGGCACAGAAGAGGAATTAATGGCGAGCTGTACCAAACCAATCAGAAGAAAGATACGGCAAAAAAAGTCTGATCTGCGGGATACATTATGAAAAAGCTCACGCGCGAGAATTGAGCGCAAGGGCACTATGCCGCAGAAAATTACATCATGTGCACTTAACTGGGCGTATACTGTATAAGGTTCTCTTATGTTCTCTCCCAAACAGCTTCAAATCAGAGAGTGAATTCACGCCACGAATCGTGCTTTCAGCCTAATTCTCCATTCTAGCTGACCAGAGATTTTTACCACCCGAACAGCACGCTGTGATGATGTAGCTGCACGCTGACTCTCGACGTTACTCAATGTCATTGGCTCTTCTGACAGCAGTTTTGGAAATTTGTGGTAAGTTCCTATGGGTCCAAACTGCTGAGGTCATCGGTCCCTAGGCTTACACACTACTTAATTTAATTTAAACTAACTTACGCTAAGGACAACACACACGCACCCAAGCCCGACGGGGGGTAGCCGCGTAAATCGTAGTAAGGCACCCCAGACCGTGCGGCTACCCTGCGCGGCTCTGACACAAGGGTAATAGCTGGCAGCACTTTTGGCACTTCTGCAGTAGTGTCACGCGGGGTGGATACTGTATAATGTCAGGATGGTTGATTCAGCATGTCATGTAGAATATAGGATGTGTACCACCAATTCCCTGGCAGTCGTAAAAACAGACATGTTTCCAGAGCAATTAAAATCTTCATTAATCAAGACTATCAATCAACAGCTGATGGCGGCAATCCGACGGTGTGAACAGGCACAGACCCTACTATCCTCGGCAGCGGGGAGCATTGTTGCTACATCGGCAGTATCTGTGCCGCTCAGCAGACCAGAGCAGTGCAGTGGCCCCGTGACGTTGCGTTAGGGGCTGACACTGTACAGGAAGCCGAGGACTGGATGTACTAGACGTTGGTGAAGGTACAGTGGAATGACGGCTGTGTCGAACCCGGGAACCCGTCAATGGCTACAGCTTCATCAGCAGGTAGCTACAAGTCTGCGACAGCAGAGCACATGTACACATGACACACGGCGGCTTTGTAATGAGACAGGAGCGAGGTATGCTGGTGCACAATCTTCAAACTGGAGAGACTCCCTGGAGATGCCCATACGCCAGCTGATGTCTCTCTGGAGGAGGCCCCAGCTGGATGGTGCTAGCTGAAAACCTGTCAGCATGACGTCTAGGAGTAGCACACAGACCAGCAACTAGCATTAGTGGTGATTTGATATAAACACGGCTGGGTAACTCACTTCAGGCCAGTGGATGGTTCGTGGTTGGTAGCAGGGAAAGACAACATAGAGCAAGATCCGGACTGCCGCTATTTATGGTTGATCTGCCCAGCATTGTTATGACCGATTACATAGGGAGGAAGTGCAGTGTCAGGGCAAGGCGTGAGGTAATTCAACTCGCTTCTCTGGCAGTCTGCTGAGGTCTTGTACCACGAAGCTTTGAAACGTCCCCTTTGAACAATTTATACAAGACTGTGCTTAAACTGACATACAATATTTTTAGCGCAACGCAATCTGACTTTCAAAAATCCCTGCAAAAGAATGGCCCTGAGTAACATTAAACTATACCTTTCAGAAATCACTTACCTCACAAAAATCTTCATTACTCGAACTACTGCAGTACAGCGAGCGCCACTACTGCCAGCTAAATAAAAGATTCAAACTACGAAAGGCACTAACTACTGATAGGGATAGTTAGCAAATGAAAGATATTAATAGAGAACAAACAATGTATTTACCTTGATAGTCATAATATATATAGCAGTTCATGACAAATTACAAAACTCCGCCATCTCTCTCCCCACATCCACCACTGCTGGCGGCTCACCTCCAACTGTGCAACGCTACGCGCTGTTAACAGCCCAGCTGCCCAACACTACAATGGCGAGTATTACAACAATGCAAAGCAGCCACAGACTGCACACAGCACAGCCAGTGATTTTCATACAGAGGTGGCGTTACCAATAAAAAACCTAAACAGCCTGCTTACATAGCCCCCATGCTCCCCACAAAAAAAATTACAAATTGGTTTGGGCAGTGGCCAATACTGATTTGAAAAAAATTTTCATAATTACAATAACAAAGAAATCAAATGCACACACTTATTGATACAATGTTGGTCAAAAGCTAAAATTTTGTCACAGTCCATAAAGACAGTCCTGATCATTCATCATAATAGTAATTACAGTTTTTTTTCGCAAAGTCTCATTAGTAAAAGAAATTGCACACAGAAGTAGTGGATTTCCATGCAGTCTTGAAGAAGTAGTGTTGTCCTTCCAACGGAAAGACAGCGCTGACTCTCGACATGCAGACAGGTAATGGGTCACAACAGAGCAAACCCACAACAGAGTCATTCGAAGTTTTGAAGAATATTGGTAGGTAGGTCATCACAGAGCAGACCCACTGTAGTCCTGGTAGAGATTGTGGTATTGGTGGGCCATCAAAGATGCAGACCCATTATAGTCCTTGTTTAGACGTCCAGCAGCCATCTATTGCGACTGTGCAGGTGCACAATCACCATCGAAGAGTCTTGCAGAGAAGATAGCAAGTCCATAAACCACCACTCGTGCACTCACAAAAAAAAAATTTTTTTTGAAATGTCCTTAGAACCAGCAATGCTGTTATTCAGTCCCTTGCTGAATTTTTAACACATGTGCAAACACTATCAGTCCCTACTTCTCACATATTGTCCATATACTATGACCAACAGAAACGTGTGCAGTGAAATGTAACTCACAAGTTACTTAATTTGATGAACTGGTGTCAAGTACAATTTTATAACATGAGAATACAATTACAAAGATACAGAAAACATCATTAAAACATAATAATACAGATAACATTTGTAGATAATAGGGGCTTTACAAAAGAATAGAAATAAACACATACATCAATGTTACAGGAATTATGAGATAAGTAGATACATAAAATATCAGAATAACTTTTGGAACATCAACTTTACACATGAGCATTAAAACAAAACACAATAAATAATGTCCAAACACCTTTATGAAGAAAATAACATAGTATTTGAAAAATTCTACAACATAAATCTTATTAGCTAAACACATAAAGACAGGAAAAACACAAATACATAAGGGAACACAAGCACATAGTGGGATAACACAAGGAAAGGACAGGGTTTCTTTTACTGCAGTATTTTGCAAACAAAACTTTCTTTACTTCTCGGAGATCTCCCTTCATTCGTCATTATTCCCAAAAAGTCCTATCTATACCTGCTTTCTGTACTTTTCTCGTATAGCCTCTCAGTGCATTTCTTTAAATTCATCGCAACTCATTCTCTTCTATAGTCTACCCCCTCTTAAGCTAACTTAAATCTACTGAGCTCAGATGCTAAACTAAGGGACGAGGCAATGCAGCAGCACAAAACAATGAACACAAACAGCAATGAAAAAAAAAATGGAAATTTGCAAAGCAAGCTACAGTAAATCTAAATTACCAAGCAATTCAACATTACAACTAATATGAGGCAATGCGCAGCAAACAAGAAAAATAAATCAGTAGTAAAACTGGCTTAACAGAGTAATGTAAAGTGAAATTTAGTAGCACTATGCCTGGCAAACAGCAGAAGCAAAAGCAAAAACTTATCCCTATACATGACAAAACTCAAGCAGAAAAAATAGTACACTAAAGAGAACAACGCAGATAAGGGACATGTCTATTCACATCTTAATATCTATGTCATTAAAGTGGTGCACCATAAGAAGTTATTCTACCAAAAAAATTACCAAGCAGTTGAAAAGAAAATTCCGTATGCCATTCCTATGAAGGGAAATGTCTTTTTACGCTCCCTCATTTTTTTGAAAAAATTATTATTTACTCGATCTGTAGACAGAAAATAGTTATATTAGTACATCTATAAAATTTTGTTTTAACCAATGCTGCAGTGCAGCTAGAAACTAGATATTAAACACAATGAGCAATTATGTACAAAGTAAAGCATAAGAACATCATTCAGTAGTCATGAGGCATTTCATAAGTTAGTAGAAAAATCTCTCAACTAGAGAGGCAGTAGTCATAATCAGGTGTATAGACATAAAAATATTTCTCGTCATTTCATTAGGCATTTCAGTAAATATCATAAATTAAGAGTTCCACAGTGTAATCATATGTTATCAAGTTTGAGAGTGTCGTATTGGCGGTGCTTTCTACAAAGGAATGTCAATAGCGAGCATAATGGCCTCCCCCCTTTTTTTTTTTTGCACCTAATGGCTTTCTTTTGTCAGACGTCTACCTCTCAGCTGGGCGCCCAAAACGCATTACGTGCAGGTGGTTATTTAACTTTCTTACAGAAATATTTACGACAGCAGTTTCCGCTACAGTGGCAGTCTCATATAAAAAATTTCAGAGGTCGAGAATTTTCGTTGCAAATGTGTAGATACAAAATCCTACGAATATAACAGTGTTCAAAACGTTTTCGTCGGCATTGTGATACATTCATGCATTTATTCACATTTCATAACTCTTAAAGTACAATTCTTGGTTTCCAACAACCTTTTTCACAAATCGGCGTCCCTAACCACTACTCATTATTTCTTACCTTATTTGTCGACACTTCTTCAATATTTCATCATCACAGATACGTAGAATAATAAAATAACTCATACAGCATCAGCTTATTGATCATAAACATACTGCAACAGCGTAATACACATCGTTATCATAACATCATAAAACCTCAGCCAAATCCCAAAATCGTCGTAGCTTCCTTCAATAATTTCAAAACCTAAAAAAAATTCTCTGCTCATGTCATCTACCTCAAACGTACTTTAAAAATCGTGATCCCATACCAAATATATCATTCAAAGCTCTTATAGTATCACAATCGTTCCGAAAAAATATGAACAATTCACGAAGTACAGACAAAAATACAATTTCGTAAGTGTGAAGTTATCCAACTGTGTAATTACGTAAACATCTGTCACTGATGTAGTAAAATAAATATTTGTCTCTCTCAGTTAAATGATCAGATAGCTATGTAATTTATGTGTTAGAGGAATATGGTACCGATGTGTAAAGTTGTATAAGCAAATACCATATTAGCTAGGGCTCCTTGTGCTTGCCAAACACATGGTACACAAAGTAGGCGTGTATCCCCCTGAGGATTAATGTAATTATACCCTCAGGTGTTACAGATTACAACAATGGAATGAAATGTATTACGGAAAACCTTTGTATCATTGTCCTTCGAAAGCTAAGTTCTGCAGAAGTCAATGTACTTACCTCATGATAAACAAAAGTGAAATGCTTTGCGTATAGATATCTTAGTTATTACGCTTATTGCCGTGATGAAGAAATTACTGTGCTGTAACGTATTGTTGTGCTACGGAAAAGGCAGTCTCATTGTAGCTATACCACAAAAGTTACTACTAAAACATGTTTTACTTTCCAGAATAAAACAGAAAAACTGTGCAGATATAAAACAGATACACCGCAAAAGCAACATTGTAAATTGTCACTCATTAGTAGTGTCGTGATATAGTCGTGTAGCTGTCAAATAAACTAACCACTGTGTCACCTGGTATCTCTCAGAAAGCACCTTGAATCCATAATGTATTTGCAAGTAAACCAAAATGTTGCATTAAAATCTCATTAGCAGTACTGGTAAATGTTCTAAGTATGTGAGCCTTATAGTCGTTACGTAAATGTGCAACTAACAAGCAAGAATGTACACACACAATAACACTGTGCCGTCTGTTCACAATAACAATGCATTCGTAATTTCTGTTTAAATAAGTTCTCTTGGTTCTTGACTGGATATTTAACTTCAAACATTGTTGTATGTTAACAGATTCTAAGTCTGACAAAGCATACTAGCAATGTAAAGTGAAAAGTTATATGGCAAAGACAAAGTTAAAAGCAGATTATCTTTCAATAAACGGTTTTACATGTGAAATTTGGTGTAAACCTTTACTCTTCCTAGTACGCAGAGTGTCAACTTCAACGCAATTATCATGTGGTATACGTCGGATTCTGTAAGGTCCATTGTAAACTAGAAAGAATTTGTGACTCAAGTGTTTCTTCTTATGTGACAATGAACGAGCTTTAATGAGAACTTTCTGACCAATATACAATTTCTTTGCATTTGCTTTACCGTGTAGTTTTCTCCTTTTGTCTGCTGCAGATTTTATATTTTTAAGAGCCAAATCAATTATGTCTTTGTGTCGAAGTTTACGTGTATTTGGAAAAGGTACAAGCTCTCTGATTCTGTTCGGTGGTTCTTCATTCTTTAGTACAAGAGTAGGTGGTAAAGCAGTGGAATCATGAGGCATTTCATTCAGCACATTTTGAAATAAGTGTAAATATCTGTCCCAATGCTGATGCTTTCTGTGACAATAAAGCCTGCAAAGCTTATTGATTTCTTTCATAATCCGTTCAGACGGGTTACAATGTGGTGAGTACAATGAAATAAAAACAGGTTTGATTTTATGATTCCGAAGCATGCGTGACCAAACAGCAGATCTGAATTGAGGTCCGTTATCTGAAATGACTTTGTTAACGTGTCCAACTTCACGTAAGAAATTTTTAACAAAGACGTTGGATACAGATCGTCCAGTGGCTTTACGTAATGGAGTGAAAGAAACAAATTTTGAAGTAAGTTCAACAGCGACTAGAACGTACGAAAATCCATTAGATGTTCTGAAAAGCGCTCCCAAGAGATCAACAGCGGCAAATTCTTTTAATTTAGAAGGAATAATAGGAAACAACGGAGCACGATGTGAGACTGTAGATGGTTTCGCC
The DNA here is from genome assembly GCF_021461395.2 of Schistocerca americana. NCBI lineage: Eukaryota > Metazoa > Arthropoda > Insecta > Orthoptera > Acrididae > Schistocerca > Schistocerca americana. The sequence continues at coordinate 954,384,238 of NC_060119.1, read as the reverse complement.
TTTTGAAAAAGTTTACAAATAGACAAGACTCTTCGAATTCTTTTTCCCATATTGTTAAAATAACAAGTCGTTCGAAGAATATGATAACATTTTCGTGGACCAAAATGTGCGTAGCTGAAATGAATGTACCAAATGAGCTTATTAACAAAATCGTCAGGAATGCAAAGTACCCATAGCTTGTCATCAATAGTGCAGCGTTTGAACAGTATGTTGTTTCTAACCAGATAATAATGCCGAATCTGTGTGTGTGTCTTTTCATACCATTTGCTCTTGATGTCTTTCCAAATCGGATATTTATCTCGTTCATGAGCAATGTCCTTTAAAGATGTGGTGATGAAGTTTTCAAAGGCGACTTTCTGAATGTAAAGAATACTGAAGTTTTTTTCGAGGTTGCCTTCTGTGTTACTTTTCTCCAGCCCAGCCGGTGCGCGTGACAGTGCGTCCGCAACAATGTTCTCCTTGCCGGGAATGTAGACTATTGTGAAGTGGAATTCTTGCAGAAACAACGCCCAACGTTTTAACCTGTCATGATTTAATTTTGAAGACATAAGAAATTGTAATGCACGATGATCACTGTATACTTTTACGTGCTTGCCAGAAAGAAAGAAACGGAAGTTGTTAAATGCCCAAACGATAGCTAAAGCTTCTAATTCAGTAACGGAATAATTTTTTTCAGATTTTGTTAGCACTCGGCTAGCAAAAGCAATGGTTTTCTGAATGGTAGTGTCATTTTCTATGGCTTCTTGAAATAAATGGGCACCAAGACCGACTTTAGAAGAATCCGTGCTAAGGCAGAAATCTTGTGACAGATCTGGATGAGCTAGTATTGGCGCGTTAAGTAGCGATTCTTTCAAAGAATTGAACTCCAACTGTGCTTGTTCGTCCCAGTTCCAAATAGTATTTTTTCCAGTGAGAGAACAAAGTTTTGGTGTAACAAGAATTTGCAAATTCAGAAAACGACGGTAAAAATTTACGAGACCTAGAAAACTGCGGACTTGTCTTTTTGTGGATTCTGCAAAAATATGTAACACGCTGTTGAGAATGCGATTGTGTTGTTCCCATGAGGCTTCTGCTATCAGAATATCGTCTACATATAAGGTGATGTGACGTTTTAAGAACTCAGGTAATATGAAATTTAGCCCGCGAATGAATGCTGCTGAAGAAATGTTCAAACCAAAAGGAAGTTTCCGAAACTGATAACAAACGCCGAAACAAAGGAAAGCTGTGTATTTTCTACATTCTGGATGAAGTTCGATCTGATAAAAGCTGGATCTGAGATCAATAGAAGACAACACTTTTACAACATTAAAATTCTGAAGAAGTTCTTCCATCGTCTGCGGCCTGTCCGTTTCAGGAATGATGATAGTATTGATTTGTCTCGAATCTAAGACAAGCCTGATCGATCCATTTTTCTTCTCAACAACATGTAATGGATTGTTGTATGAGCTTACTGCAGGCTCAATAATGCCCTCATTAAGCATAGATTGTATTTCTGTTCTAACACGGTCCCTATAATGTGCTGGAATTACGTATGGTCTAACACAAAATTTAGTATGCTCACGAACACGAAATTGGTATTGAAATCCCTTGATTGTTCCTGTTTTGTGAGTAAAAACTGTGGAATGTGCTTGTAAAATCTCAAAAAGGTCCTGCCTATCAGTGTCATTACAATTCTCAATTGTTTGAATTTTATTCTGAATTAACTCATTAATTTCAAATATGCCGTCGATATCATCCCTGTCAGTACTTGCAGAGTGATTGTTAGTGTCAAGTTCCGTCGAAAATTCCGAACTGTTGTCTAACAGGAGGTAAAGCCGATTAATTTCTTCGTCATGGTTTGAGAGCCAATCTTCAAATTTCAAAGCTATTGACTTACCTTCCTTCTATAAACTTATTTCAGCATCGTGAAAGTTTAAGATTGCTTTGTATTCATTCAAAAAGTCTACTCCCAATATAATTTCCGTCGACAATAATGGAACAATAAGAAAGTTCATAGAGAAGCTGCAGCTTTGGCAAAAGAATTCTAAATTGGTTTGTTGGCGTACATCTACACTTTTTGCAAAGATTGCACCTTGTAATTTAATCCTACGTAACGGAAGTGTGGGGCAATCGTTCAATTTGTTGTATTTGCTAAAAGCTGTTTCACTAATTACTGAAATGGGACTGCCAGAGTCAAGTACTGCCGTAAATTTTACGTCATTTACAGTAATGTGAATCACAGGATATGCAATGTTGTTATGTTTTACGTCGTGTTCTTGGAGTAAGATGTCCCTAAAGTCTTCCATTTTTACGTAATTACTAGCTACGGCAGCTGCATCGTTAGTGTCATACGTACGTTTTGTGGCTGCCAGCGGTATGAGTCATTGCCTATTGTCTCTTTGTTGGCGCGCGTCGTTATTGGGGTTTGGAGACCTAACTTCTACAAATTCACCGTGACAAGAGGGCCCTGCTCTGTTTGAATCCCGCCAGTTCTGATGCAATTCAGGTCTGTCGTCATGTCGGTAGTTCCTATAGTTTCTTTCTTGTCGGTTAAGTGGTGGAGAATTTCTCCCTGAATCGTAACTGCGCACTGGACCGTTGCATCTAAAGTTATTCTGTCTCCCGTAATAATAATTATTTTGGTTCCCATATTGTCTGTTTCTCTGATTGTCTCTGTGATAGTCACTACTGTGGAGAAGTGATCTTTCCCTGTAATTATTACTACTCTGCCAACGGTTGTCATACGGGTGGTGTCTGTTTTGGTCACGATATGTGTTGTGAGAATAGCCTTGTCGTGTCCAGTTATTATTTCTTTCATCGCGGAATTGTGACAGATGTGACCTGTAATTGTTGTGCTCCTGTTTCCGCGTTCCCCGATTGTCAGTGTCAATTTCCAGTTCTTGTAACAGTCCCTGAAAAGCCTCAATGTCTTCTTTGCAACGTCCTGCTAAAATAATATGTCGTAAATGTTCAGGTAATTTGATTAAGCAAATGCGGATGAGTTCTGAGGGGCTGTATGGGTTTGACAGGTACTGATTCTTGTGCAACATGTCTTCAAAATATTTCACAAGACTGGAGAATTCAGATTGTTCGAAATGTTTCATCATTATGATGCCATGTTTTACTCGGTCTTGTGTGGCTTGAGACCAATATGCTGAGAGGAAGGCATGGTAAAATTCTCCTGCACTGTGGCAATCGTGAATGACCGATCGCATTGTTACAGCTGGTTTATTCTCTAAGTAGCCACACATAAATTCTAATCTGTGTTCTAACGACCAGTTGGGAGGAAAACAATGAGAGAATTGATGGAGCCATGCTTGTGGATGAATGTCGTTGCCAGAATTCTTAAATGTTTTGAATTTACGTGTAGTAATGAACAGCTTATAGTCAAAATCATCATGTCGGCGAGTCGCATATCGGTCATTGTTAGGTCGTGTCGGCCGTTCCATCTCAAAATTCGGTGCACATTGCCAATTTCTTTCATAACTTCCGAAATGCCCTGTGTTATTATTTTGCGGCTTTTCCGTATTTCTAAGTCCCTCTTCCCGTGTTGGAGCGCGAGTGTCCTCTGAAATACGTAATTCTTGTATTACCTGTGTCAGCTGATCTTGTACTTCCCGGATTTCTCTTTGGTGTTGCGTATTAATTTGATTCTGATTTTGTTTGATTTTCCTAATTTGTTCGCACTCTTCTGTGTCATTAAAGACTACCGGTTTTGTGTCGTTCAGATTATCATCTACCTTCGTAGATAAGTTAGTGAACTGATCCGAAAGTTCGGCTACTTTCTCCGATAGTGAACACATTTCCTCAATGTGTTTTTCTGAACCAAGTTTCAGAGTGTCCAATTGTGTTGAAATCGAATCTACTGTGTCCTTTAAGTTTTCCTGAGTTTTTGCAAGTTGCGTAACCGAATCAGTAGATGCAACTGAGTCAAATTTAGCTTGCAAGGTCTCATGATTTTCATGAACAATAGTTTGCAGTTCTTTTATGGCTGCTTCTTGATTCTGTAATGCATTTTCATGCCGCAAAAAAATAGGTTGAAAATGCTCACAAATTTGTGTTTTTACGTCATTACAGACTTTTTGACATTTCGATTCAATGTTATGTAACTCAGTAGTTAAATATTCACGTGTTTGTTCAAGAGTTTGTCCCAATGAGTCTAACTTTTGAAGATTTTGTTCCATTGTGTCTAACTTTTTAAGATTTTATTCCACTGTGTCTAACTTTTTGAGATTTTGTTCCACTGTGTCTAACGTTTTGAGCTGTTGTCCCATTTGTTGCATTAATTGTAATAACAATGCACTGGTGTCTGAAACATGTTCCTCAGTGCTTTTCGCCAGTGAAGTTGCACCGGCAACATTCACATTTTGACAAGCAGAAAATGTGTCTTGACTTATTTGAGAAAACGGTGAGGACCCAAAACCTGAATCTACAGTATTTCCGAGATTGTTTCCTGTCATTTCGGATTCCTGAGGCGAGCTGTTGCCGACCGAGCGATCGATAATGCTTCCCTGTTCACTAACTGTTTCACTGTGTACACCATTATTTGCAACCCGCTCCATTTCCCTATGCACAATTACCAAATTACTACTTTGAACATTAGTTAATTCATTACCCTGCGGCGCTAACACACTGCTTTCGTCTTCACTGTCATTTCTCAGTTTACTTTGGAGCCTAGTATTACGTTTTTCACACGCCATAATTGTCACAATATTTCACACGATAACACAGAAAGGCACAATTTGAAGAGCAAAATAAAATAACATAGCAATGGAAATAATGTCTACTTAATTGCCAGCGCAGCTGCGAAATACTTGGTGCAAATCTACATGCATGCCACAACTGTTTTACTGTACAACAATGAAAGACTGCAACTACAAAGGAGATTCTCTCTACAATTACGCACTAGCAATAAACAATAGCTACACTAATTACACAAACTACAAGATAAAAATCAGAAGATTCCAATGAGGTATCCTAGGCTAAGGGTCGACATACGAAACGTCCCCTTTGAACAATTTATACAAGACTGTGCTTAAACTGACATACAATATTTTTAGCGCAACGCAATCTGACTTTCAAAAATCCCTGCGAAAGAATGGCCCTGAGTAACATTAAACTATACCTTTCAGAAATCACTTACCTCACAAAAATCTTCATTACTCGAACTACTGCAGCACAGCGAGCGCCACTACTGCCAGCTAAATAAAAGATTCAAACTACGGAAGGCACTAACTACTGATAGGGATAGTTAGCAAATGAAAGATATTAATAGAGAACAAACAATGTATTTACCTTGATAGTCATAATATATATAGCAGTTCATGACAAATTACAAAACTCCGCCATCTCTCTCCCCACATCCACTACTGCTGGCGGCTCACCTCCAACTGCGCAACGCTACGCGCTGTTAACAGCCCAGCTGCCCAACACTACAATGGCGAGTATTACAACAATGCAAAGCAGCCACAGACTGCACACAGCACAGCCAGTGATTTTCATACAGAGGTGGCGTTACCAATAAAAAACCTAAACAGCCTACTTACAGCTTCAGCAACCGGCCCGGCTGTGGAGTTTCACAGGCAGCTAGCTGGCCCATGTGACGGTCCGCTGTGAAGCCTGGTCAGAGTCTGTTGGCTCAGTAAGTGGTCACATCTAGTCATCGACCCATCTCACTGCGCTGATTGCATCCGCTTGGCGTATAGACGCAATTTCACTTTCACAAGTTACGTCAGCGCTGGAGGGTCACATACCGCTTGTTACCAGTTCTGTATTTCGAATGCGCTCCAGAGTGACCAATGTGTTGTTTTAAAGGGGAAACTTTATTTTGTGCAGTGAGAGTATTCCAATTTGTTTCTCATTGTGAACAAAATATTGTCTAAAGTGCATTTTTTTGTGTCCATTGGATCATTATAAAAACGTTCCAGATAATTCTACTGCGATAGTTGGTTGTACTATATGACCATGTGCATTGACAGAGAGAAGAAAACAAGAAGAATAACAGTATTACTGCAGAGACTGAGCTGTGGAGCGGTTCTAGGCGCTTCAGTCCGGAACCGCGCGACTGCTACGGTCGCAGGTTCGAATGCTGCCTTGGGCATGGATGTGTGTGATGTCCTTAGGGTAGTTAGGTTTAAGTAGTTCTAAGTTCTAGGGGACTTATGACCTCAGATGTTAAGTCCCATAGTGCTCAGAGCCATTTGAACCATTTGAACTGAGCTGTGGTACTGCGTGGCGGTATCGGGCTGGCACTCGAGACTGGGCAAGTCGGTTTATAAAGAATTGGTCAACGTATGTTGCTAGCAGATATATCGTTAAGCCGAATGTTGCTGTATACTTTGGGACCACTCTATAGAGACACACAAAATTCCATTAAACTTTTTTGTTTGTAACGGGGGACAAGTAGGAGTTACCGCGTCTACGCCATAAGCTCTCTAAACAATGGAATCGGAATTACCGGTGGCAAAGTGCGTATGGCTCTGCAAAACGCTTGAGAGCCCAGACCAGAGCCCACCATTATTGATATCAATAGCAAAAAAACCGCACTACTCGCTCCTCAAATATTAAGTATTCATAGGTACATATGTATTAGGAAATGAGAGCTGTTTGTGACCTGGCGTAGGAAGTAGAGAAGTTGTCGACAACACGTAGAAGGAGCAACGTCAGATAATATGTAAGGTGATTCTAAATGCTAAATATACCGAAAAAGTCCCATGAAATTGTGTCTGATGTTCAGCCATTACAGAACTGGAGCTGGTTGAAGACTACACACATCCATGAATGATTACGAAAACAAGTGTGGATATTACTTACCGAAATGCTGTGTCGGCGCTGTAGTGGACTGAATAATGATGGAACGGCTGACCGATCCATCCTACAAGAGGTGTACAAAAAGTTTCCTGCCCATCTCAGTGCACTTGTCAACTCGTTCGAGAGTGTTTTGTGATGCACATCGAACATTATTTCGGCGGGTTTTAATGCGGGGAACAGCGTCGGTGATGAGAGCGACAAGTTGTTCACGTGTATCTACGTTTGTAGTACCCCATTACTCAGCTCTGTAAACAGAAGTCTTGTGGGGTTATATTGTATTGCATTAAACTGGGGACCTAAAAACCACGGAGAAGATTCATCACGCCGTAGCCTCAGTGGTACCCAACCCCACAACAGGCCACAGCAGTCCACCGACCCCACCGCCGCTCCACACCGAACCCATCCCATGGCTATTGTGCGGTTCTGCCACCAGTGGATTCCCCCCCCCCCCCCCCCCCCCCTCCCACCGTCTAATACCAGACGAGGGTAACCTCAAATGTTTGCATGGTAGAGTAATAACAGTGTGTGTGTACGTGAAAACGGTGTTAGCGCAGCAATTGCCGACACAATGTAACTGAGGTGGAATAAGGGAAACCAGCCCGCATTCGCCGAGGTAGATGGAAAACCGCCTTAGAAACCATCCACAGGCTGGCCGGCACACCGGACCTCGACACTAATTCGCCGAGGGCATTCGTGCCGGGGACCTGTACGCCTTCCCGCTCTGGAAGCAGCGCGTTAGACCGCGCGGCTGGCCGGGCGGGCTAGTGGGTTAGATCACCTGATCTGACAGGTTAATTAATGGGTCCGCCATGGCCAATCGATCGTTAAGAAAATGTGTTATTCAGTTCCTGGGATACTTGTCTGGTACAGTGAACCGGCGAGCCATCATGTTGCAGGTACGTTTGCCGTTGTTGCTCTAATGTCACGTCTTTGAAAAGTGCAGGTATGTCTTCTATCAGGAAATGTATTTGTGGCTGTCATGCGATTTGGGAAGAACGCAGGCCCTGTCTCCAAGTTATTAGTCATACCATACAAAACGTACACTGAGAACCTAACTTGCAATTTTGTTTCCCGACTGTCATGTGGGTTCTTCATCGCGCATGTATGAGAATTACGGGTGTTCGTGACACAATTTGTAATCTACCTAAACTGGGATACCTGAATGACAGTAATTTCTTAAACTGGTTGTCTGTCTCTTTCTCATGATTTATAGGAAGATAAAAGTCAAATTAAAATTGCTCTAAGCGCTAAGGGACTTAACATCTGAGGTCATCAACCCCCTAGACTTAGAACTACTTAAACCTAACTAGCCTAATGACATCACAGACATCCATGCCCGAGGCAGGATTCTGACCTGAGAACGTAGCACGCGCTCGGTTCCGGACTGAAGCGCCTAGAACCGCTCGTACATAGCGGCCGGCTTTAGGAAGATATATCTAATACGATTATACAGCATGTGGTATAGACTTAATGTTATCTCAGCAAATTCAATTTTGTTTTAATGTTCATTTGTTAGAAGTTTTCTTTTATTAATCACTTCTCCTGTTCCGGCTGCCCCCATCGCAGGACGTTTTGTGGAGACGCTCTATCCTTTGTGTGAAGGAAAAAGTGTAATGTATCAAAAACTATTTACCAGAGTGTTTATTACAAGGTGGAGTGTGGTTTTATTTTGTAAGAGGAAGAAACTAAGTCTATTAAGATTCCTAATACGAAAATTTTATATCACAAAGCGATGCCTTATTGACGTGACACGGTGAGAAGAAATTTATGCATCTAGTAAGCGAAATGACGCAGAAGGAAATTCTGGAGCTGCTGCTTTTAAGAAGAAACAAGGTAAAGCGGACGTTAATGAGATTTTTTTGTGTAATAGGTGAACGGAAAAATAGCAAAAAAAAAATGGTTCAAATGGCTCTGAGCACTATGGGACTTAACATCTATGGTCATCAGTCCCCTAGAACTTAGAACTACTTAAACCTAACTAAACTGAGGACATCACACAACACCCAGTCATCACGAGGCAGAGAAAATCCCTAACCCCGCCGGGTATCGAACCCGGGAACCCGGGCGTGGGAAGCGAGAACGCTATCGCACGACCACGAGCTGCGGACGGAAAAATAGCAGTTGTTTGGTTCGCCACACGCTCCATACATTTTCGTAGAATTACCATTACTTATACAAATTAAAAAAAGATATAACTAAGTTACGCCACCCTGTGACGGTACGTCACATAAATGTTCATTTTTATCGGTTGTAAACAGTGAACAACATTGTTAAGGGTGAACCAAAAATTATTTGTATTTTATGTATTTTTATTTTATGAACATAATTAGTATAAAAGATACAGTTAATGTTCTTGAAACAATTGATATGCAGCGATAATTTAAAAACAGAATCTTTATTTAAAACATGTCTATGAAAATAAAAAAGGATCGTAAAAAGAGACGCGATTGTACGGTCGAGGAGGAAGGACGTACTTTATGGTATGCACACTGTTTTGTTTCGCGATACAGAAGGCAGCCCTTGAGCGGCTACACATATTTTATGTAAGTTATTTGGTATTCTGCTAAAACAAACTAATTATTGTTATCACAAAATGAATTTCTTTGTGATAGTTGTCACCTCAAATGGTCGCAGCGGCTAATTATTTTTAATAAGCATTTTTTCAGTAATTTGCGCTGCGGGATGCTCATCTTCCGATGCAGCCTCTGGTGGGCCATTACGCGCCGAAGTATTAATTTATTTTTCAAAGTGTTAACAGTAACTGTAAACGCGAGAGATTTCGTTGTAAGAACCTTTTTAAATTACAACAGGTAATTAGATTACGTTAAACTTCATTTTTTAAATTATACAGATTTCATGAGTTTATCTTGGCCTCTCCACGGCAACAATCGAAATTCTCTCGACCCTTGCTTTGCAATCAATAAATAGAAATTAACAAAATTACATTAAATTCAGTTAATGGCAACTATATTTTAGTCATCACGTTCAAAATCTAAAGTTTGTACATGAATAACAGCGGCCCTTCAAGAACCCGTTTCATATTTACTTATGCACGTAAGTAAAAGTGATGAGAAAAGATAATATCCCTGAGAAAAAGAATCATGCTCTAACAAAAGAAAAATTCATGCTAATAAATTAAAACAAATGGCGACGTAACAGCCCCCACATTAAATTGTCTGTAAATTTAGCCTCATCTGTAAATACAGTTTATTGCACGATGTCTCTGTATATAGCCAACCATTCACAAAATTGTTGTCTGCTTACTGAGTCACCTGGATGTAGATGTTGCACGGGCTGCACGTAGAATGGGTAAAAGCCCTCGTAGTGTGACGTACGCCACGCTCACGGTTGTGGAATATCGGGCTGATGGCTAGTGCGCTGTGTATTGGTGGGAGGACTCCGTTGTACCATTGCAGTAATGTCGTCCCTTTCATGAGTGACTGGACGTCCTCAGGTTCTGACGTTAAATGTACACTGGGTAACGTTCCGGATTCACGCAGTGTTTGAAAAACCCTGGAAAATACTCTGGTACAGAATGTTCGTCGATCAGGGAAACGTCTCTGGCATTCTGTCACAGCTGCACGGGCACTGCCATTAGAGACCTATACACAAACAACGTGTCCACATGCTGTGCGTGGGTGAACATCCGCGGGATGTTGATGTTCACAGACACGATGGACTTGGTCAATTAGACAACAGTCAAGCACGAGACGCATATGGCAATCCATGATTGCACACCTGGCACACTTGCAGCTGTTGCCTCGGTGCGACTTCACAGTGCTGCATCTGTTGGAGAAACCGATCACCTCTTGTAGGATGGAACTGTCACCCGTCCCACCACTATTCTGTCCACCACCATCTGTCACACCATTATTCTGCCCACCGCAGCGTCTACACAGCATTTCGGCAAGTAATATTCAAACTTCTCTTCATATCCATTCATGGATGTGTGTGGTCTTCAACCCGCTCCATTTCCGTAACGATCAAAAATCGGACACACGTTTATAGGATTTTTTCGGTATATTTTCAAGAGTAGAATCACCTCATAAATTATATGACATTCCTCCAGAATCACCCTGTACAATAGAAATACGGCTCAGACTTCCTAAGAAGCACTCTGATTGTGGAAACAAGAGGAAATGTTAAGTCCAGTGATGCTGAACATGAAACAGATTATGAATTCAAACGGGCAATAGTAACGAGTGTCAGCGAACATACGTCAGCAATGGGATGTTTCTAAGGGCCACCAGACCAGAAAAGTCGCTCATATGCTCATTCAAAGACAGCGCTAACAAGCATTCTGGGAAAAAAACATTGATCACACGATAACTGTAGGAACGATCTTAATTTGTTTAGTATCGAGTGGAAAGAATGCGTAATTTACGGTTGGCAAGGACAGTCTGGAGAAGTCAAACGAATATATAACGATGTAGCACATAGTAATGGTACTGATGATGAATATAAGGCTTTTTGAAAGTCAAGAAATGCTACATGATGCGTTATGTGTCCATGATATGTCATATGGCAAAAGCACGCGTTGGGTTTTGCATGACTGATGTTTTCGGAAACCTTACTGTTTGGCACGAAGGAGGCTATTTTGATCTGTATATGAGGGGCAGTCGAATGAAAACCGAATACCCACTACAATGCGGCCATATAATGGTTCCGTTCAAAAGTAAATACCAGACGCATTAAGATATGTATCTCGCTGGGAGACGAAATGATCAGTTCCTGTTTCGTAGAACGCTGTTGGCCGCTGACGAATCCAAAACCGCTCCCGATCTTGCACTTCTTCATCCGATTGACACTGACGCCGAAATATGTTCTTCTGTAGGTCACTAAAGAAGTGAAAACCACACGCTGAAAGATCTGGGCTCTAAGGATGATGTTGCAGTGTTTCCCAGCGAAATCACGTAAACCTAGCCTTCGTCCGATTGGCAGTGTGCGAGCGGGCATTATCGTGCTGCAGGACGAAATCGCCTGCCTCCACATGCATGTTCGAAGGGTCATTGCATCGTTCTTCTGAAGCGACTTTCAGATTAGATTAGATTAGATTAGATTTGCTTTCATTCGAACTGATCCGTAGTGAGGAGGTCCTCAAGGATGTAGAACATGTCAGAAAAACAATAATACATGACAAATATTTACAGCTCAAACAAATAAGCTAACGTACCATTCCACAGGTCCCAAGTGGAATGATCGTCACTTTTTTAATGAACACTGTATGAAAGAACCAATTTACAAACACTAATGCACTGAATTTAAAATAAAAAAGGTTTTTATTTATTTATTACGTAATAAACGTCTAATACAACTGCTATAATACTCATTTACAATGAACACATTGCTGCACTGAAATGGTGCAGAAGTTAGACTGTACTTACACACACACACACACACACACACACACACACATACACTTATTTACAATGAACATATTACTGCACTGAAATTGTGCAGAAGCTATACTGTGCAAATCAGTGGGTTCTACCGAGAAATTCATCAACGGAGTAGAAGGAGTTGGCCACCAATAAATCCTTTAAGCTTCTCTTAAACTGAATTTCATTGGTTATTACGCTTTTTATGGCTGCTGGCACCTTATTGAAAAAGTGTGGCCCTGAATAATGCACACCTTTTTGTACAACACTGTTGTTTTTGTTGTTGTTGGCTTCAGTCCTGAGACTGGTTTGATGCAGCTCTCCATGCTACTCTATCCTGTGCAAGCTTCTTCATCTCCCAGTACCTACTGCAACCTACATCCTTCTGAATCTGCTTAGTGTATTCATCTCTTGGTCTCCCTCTACGATTTTTACCCTCCACGCTGCCCTCCAATACTAAATTGGTGATCCCTTGATGCCTCAGAACATGTCCTACCAACCGATCACTTCTTCTAGTCAAGTTGTGCCACAAGCTTCTCTTCTCCCCAGTCCTATTCAATACTTCCTCATTAGTCATGTGATCTACCCATCTAATCTTCAGCATTATTCTGTAGCAGCACATTTCGAAAGCTTCTATTCTCTTCTTGTCCAAACTATTTATCGTCCACGTTTCACTTCCATACATGGCTACACTCCATACAAATACTTCCGGAAACGACTTCCTGACACTTAAACCTATACTCGATGTTAACAAATTTCTCTTCTTCAGAAATGCTTTCCTTACCATTCCCAGTCTACATTTTACATCCTCTCTACTTCGACTAAGTGACTTTAAATCATTGTGAAAATTATTCTTGTTTCTAGTATTGATTCCATGAATTGAGCTGTTGGTTTGATATAGTGATATATATTAATTAAAATGTCTCCCCTGTACCGGAATATACATAATGTATGTACGAGTACAGCTCGTAGACACATTGCTGACGACATATGTAAGGATGGATCTGGCCGTGAGTCGTACTGGGATAGCCAAATGTTGCCAGCGAGGTAGCTCAGCGTTTCGGCCAGAGAGCTGGAAATATTCAACGGTCAATTGGAGCAGATGTCATGTGATATCCGCCCACACCAAATGTCGAGAACAACAAAGATCAAAATGAAGACAAAAATAATAATAGATAAGAAAAAGAATGGTAAGGCAACATCTCACGAGAAGCGGGAAAGCCGAGTTCGAGTCCCCGTCGGGCACAAATCTTGATGTCGTCATTCCATTTTACAGCTGAAGGTTGTACATGTTCGTAGCTGTGAATACATTTATTGTATTTCATAACAGCTTTCGTCGCGGCAGTGTTTGTGACTTCGGACATGCATGCATGTCTGAAGGAACATTGCGTCGTACTTTTGAACAAAATAGCCGCTGCGATATCGCACGATATGAAAGAGTTCACTGAACTCGACCACGACGTAACTGGTTCTCCTCACCCTAAGGGGCCGGATTGTATAAGTAAATAGATCACTTGAAAATGTTGTGTCTTACGGACAACTGTTTCATGCAGATGGATGGAAGGTGTAACGGCGTGTTTAACTTGCTCGTGGCACACGTAGAGAAATTGTTTTCTGCACGTGCCTTCTTTGTCTCTAAAAATTAAAAATTAAAGTTTCGCTTCAGACGAAAGTACTAATATCAACATTGTCGCATACTGTCATTTTAAGAGGCGCAAAATTTGGTTGGAGATTTAATCAGGATATTAGGATAAGAATCGCTACGTTGCTGCCTTACGTGTTTATGGCACAACTTTGAAATAGAGAAAGGGCTTGATCGCATACTGAATATTTCTACGATACATGTACATTACGTTGTGATTAAATTTACGAAAGTTGAATGTTTGGATTTAGCTACCATTTCAAAGAGCTCATTTTGTTATACATAGTTCTACATTTCCATACTGTTATACACGTTCACACTGCATTCCGTACAACTACGTGTCTAAACGGAATCCATTAACTCCGAAATAACATGACCAATATTTCAGCATAACGATTGCCTAGGCATCAGTTTTTGTCAACTAATCATCCTAACTCTACATCCTCAACAACAACACGCTACGACGATTTTTGGATGTCCTCACGTATCTTCTTCAAGCTGAGACGTTACACATCGGTTTTTTAATATAAATAAGGATAAAAATTAAAAATTGTGATATTAGTTTCTATTTTACTTCAAAATATCGCTAGTCATCTAGGCGTACCTAAATGATTGTATTGTGTGCAATCCATTATTTGTACGACTATTGTAATATGACTACAACTGGACATACTCATGTAACATTTCATTTTGTGATGGTTGTGAACTGATGACAGCCAAACTGTTACGGTCTATACTAAGTCATTAAAACCACAAAAATCCCTTTTGTTGCATAATAGTTCCATATTATTTCAAGTTGTTGCCACTAATCTAGGCTCACCTAAATAGTTCTCCTGTATGTAATTTATTATATGTTCTTCTGTTATAATATGACTACATGTGGCGATGTTAACTTGGTAGAACAACGTTTGGCGATACTTAAGTAATATTTTATTTAGTGATGAGTGTGAACTTATTCTTTCACAGCTTATATTTTATTTCTTATCTACATCGGTTTTATGTTTATATTTTACCATACAAGTTATTGTTTGCAAATATGTCTTCTGTTTTGATTATTGACTAACGGCTATCTCTGTAACGTTATTCATGATGCTACCTAACGACGCACATTTCATGCTGTCAGTGTATAAGTTTCTCCTCCACAGAAGTAGATTAAATGTATCTTTGTCAAGGTGTTCAAAAGGCTTTGACATGTAGTTAATCGCAATGGTGCTAGCGCCACCTACTTACTAGCCTTCGTTTACTTCTTTGATAGCTTAATCGCAAACATTCAATTTGTCACTGGTTCTTATCGACCAGACAACCTCACTGTCACATACGCCTATATGAGATGAGATCTGTGATATATTCAGTCTATGTGCTCAATTAACGTGAGTTTTGTTCCAAAGATTGATTTAAATATACGTGCAATACTAACGGAAATATCTGTATATGGAATATTAAGATGCATACTTTTGTTATTATGTGCATATTTGCCATCGTTAATTTTCTTGTGCACTTTATTCCACAGCTTCAGTCTGATGATGATGAGATTTTGAAACGTGTAGCGCTTAATAACAATGGTCCAATGAAGACTTTTGTATATTTCGAAGTTGTGGCAAATCTGAATAATCACCTGCCTCTACCATGGATATATTTCTCCATCAAGTAATGCTACCGGGTTTTGCAAGTCGCTAAAACTACTGGCACTTTCTAACTCCACAAAGATTCTGAAAGTCTACCTCCAGATTGAATACTACAATACATTTGCTAGTAATTAGCTATCATTATACAAGTACAAAAACAATGTTGACAATACTTTCTATTGTGTGATGTCACTTTCGTGTGACCTCAGTTCATTACAGTGATGTTGGAACAAATGTGCGAATAGCTCCTCAACAGTCCCATGTTTCCTCGAATTCTACCATTTAAGCGACGTGTATGATTGCCCTTGTGTTGTAACCGACAAGAGTTAATTGAACTGTCCGTCACAAGAAGCGAATTACGTAGACTATGGGTTTCCATTGCAGTCTGTTGCTTTTGAAACCGTCGTTTAATAAACTATTTTCTCTTCATCCTAGTACAACTTCGAATGAAAAATAGTTTTCTTTCTCTACTGCAGCTACTGCGTTAAATACATTATTGCCGTAGTTTTTATTGTGGCCGTGCTCCTCAGCAGAGTTTTTTGAACAACGTGGAAGTTGCTGCAAACCCGAAATCTTTTTGACCAGTTGATTCGCCGGGAAATTTTCAAATTTTACAACGTGGAAGTTATGTTATGTTTAGGTATTACGTATTTTAATTTTGGAAATAGTCACACAACATTTGAACCGTAGACGTGGAAATAAAAGCTGAGGGGATTGAAATAACAGGCCGGCCGGAATGGCAGAGCGGTTCTAGGCACTACGTCAGACAAACTTATCCCTCATAGAATCATTCAGTGTATTCTTTCCACCTATCCGCTCTCTCCTCTGTATTTAACATAGGAATTTCCGACGCATTCTTAATGTTACCACCCTTGCCTTTAATTTCACTGAAGGTTGTTTTCACTCTCCTAATTCCTGAGTCAGTCCTTCCTAAATCCATTTCTTTTTCGATTATTCCACGTTTTTCATGGAGCCATTTGGTCTTAGCTTCTCTGTACCTCCTATTTATTTCATTTCTCAGAGACTTGTATTTCTGTATTCCTGCCGGCTGCGGTGGACGAGCGGTTCTAGGCGCTACGGTCGCAGGTTCGAATCCTGCCTTGGGCATGGATGTATGTGATGTCCTTAGGTTAATTAGGTTTAAGTAGTTCAAGTTCTAGGGGACTGATGACCTCAGAAGTTAAGTCCCATAGTGCTCAGAGCCATTTGAACTATCTGATTGAAATAACAGTTGCACAATGTAAAGCCGGAATGTGCTCGGAATGATGGTTTCCCTATCAGGACTTCATAAAATGAAATTACTCTACTATTTCTTTTAACTGAAAAAGCTTCTGGGTTATTAGCACAAAAAGTTCATCAATTGAAAATCAGTATTTCATTTGATAATTTTCTGGACATGCATCAGCATTTGGCCCAATCGGAGGCACTTTCCCTGCGTTTCACTTTCTTATGTTGGTAGAAATGATAGTCCAGTGCAGTTGGTAACCGCAACGATCTTGAGTCTGAGACATGTTTTTTCTTGATTTGTTAGAGTAAAACTAAGAGAGTAGAGTATAGCGGCGAAGCCTTGAGTGGCATACGGTAATCGCTAAGCAACTTAATGCGGTATCAAAGCGGCTTTAAATTTCATTTTTACGTATTTCTCAATCCATTTTGAGTATCTACTTACAGGGAACGCACATGGAATACGTTATAACTCGGTATTCTGTTACTACTTGTCTTCAACTAACCACATTAGTTTTCTGTTTACTCTCTAACAGCGACAGCAATACATTTTTGCAACTAGTCGTTCTTTATGCCTTAGTTTAACATAGACTTTTATTTCTTTCTATATTGTGGTGACCTCCGGAAAGACCTAATATAGATGCCACTGTCCATAATCGTTTTCACATCTCTTAGTATTTGTAAAATGGCTTTTTTGGACCCCACAGAACACTTTTCGGGACATCGCAGAACTGCACATGAAGTCACTTAATATGTCCCAGACCTATCTGTTGATTGCAAAGTCTACATGACACGCATTGCTGTTAGTTCTGTTCTACAAGATTTCAGTCCACATCTTGTTGCAAATGACGCTCCGGAATTTTCATTGCCGAGTAGAAGACACTATCACACACCTTCAAACTCCACTTCGGAGACTTTGTGAAAATACACGGGATTGGTCGGTTAACCCATTAGTCAACAGAGCTAAATATTGAAAGGTGGCTACACTGAGCCACTGCGCCAGAGATTGCGCCAAAGGGTATTATTCAGCCGCCTCCACTGGCAGTGCTTGGGGAGAACTCGTAGTAGTCAGTGCTTGTTGAGATGTGCTAGTGAAAAGTTCTTGGGGAAAACTCGTAGTAGTCAGTGCTTGTTGAGAACTAGTAGCAGGCAGTGCTTGGTGAGATGTGATACTGAAAAGTTCTTGTTGAGATGTGGTAGTGGCGAGTCGGTGTGGAGATATATTGTAATGATTAGAGTGCTTTTCGTCAATATATGAAGGTAAAAGAAAAAAAAAAATTTTCCTTTTCTTTTTATTATCTCAATGTCTTAAATAATGCAGCATTACAGGTTCAGTCAACAAAGCATCTGGCGTGTGTTCTTGTATTAGAGTGTAATTCTGCTTTCCTTACGCAATTATAGTATTTCTATTTTTTAATTACTTCAGTATAAATGATATTTAAAATTTCTGGTCTTAGTGAAGAAGAACCGTGCCAGATGTGTACGTTGAATCACACTTCCACACACAGAACAGCTACACTTGTGCTTTGTTGGCTTCGTAGGTTTTATAGTTGCTGGGGACTTAATTAATTAATTGTGTTAACGGAAATTTTCATTTCATTCTTTGTTGTTGTTCTATGCAGTCAGATTGCGTAATAATACTAGTCAGGGCCAACCGTTTACGAGACACAGCGTAATCGGATATACAGCCACCAAAATTAAAAATTATTTTCAAATAATAATAATTAAGCCCCCATGCACGTGGCGACCGCTGCTTCGGATCGTCCCTTGGAATCTTCTGATTTTAAAAATAGTAGACAGTAGTATTGTTGTAGTAATTTGTAGTTTACATTGCATGTGTAGATTTGGTAATTGACATTCTTCTAATGGTATTTTTCAGAATTTAATTTTGTTGTCTTGTATACGCGTTTGACAATTTAGTGCAATTATTTCAATTGTTCGTTAATCGTGTTTGAGGGAAATATTTCGTGTGAATGGTATTGTTGAAGATAAGGAGTCATTGTGTATAATTTTCGTACAGTGACGAGTTTTGTATATTTTGTAAATGATTACGCGATCGATGAAAAAGGCAAAAAGGATGGATAGTGAGAATGACGAAATTGTTAACATGGCGAACTCGCCAACAGAGGAGAACAGTATCATGAATAATGAAGTGGAAAACAATTTAATAAGTCGGGAAGATAGTCCGGAACCATTTCAAAATTTTTCTCAATTAGAAAATTCGCAGAATACGAGATTAACGATAGAAGATTCTGGAATAGTATCGAACTCAGATAGCTTTACAGCTATGACGAAGGAAACTGGTTTCGCGGGAAATGTTAGGGGTGAAAAGAATTTTGAAACAGTTAATATGGAGCAGTTGATGGGTGTATTATTAACTTTGGGATCTGAATTAAAAACAGTGGCAACACGCTTAGACTTACAAATGGGAACAATGGAGCAGTTTCGAGCTGAATTAAAAACAGATACGGGAACAATGGAAACACGGTTAGACTGGCTGGGATCACAAATAGGAACAATTAAAACAGAGATAGGAACAATTAAAATAGAGATGGGAACTTTGGGATCTGAATTAAAAACTGATATGGGAACACTGGAAACACGGTTAGACTCACGAATGGGGACATGTTTCAAAAATATGAAAGATGAGTTAAAGAAAGAAATCAGAGAAGAAGTACAACCGATTTTGAATTCTCACAATAATAGATTAATTGCAGTAGAGATCAGACAAAGGGAACAGGATAGAGAACAGGAGGAAAGAGATTGCGTGATAGTACAGAAATTTTCAGAGTTAAATTTACAACGTGCACACGATAAGAAAGAAATATTTGAGAGAATCGAGGAATCCGTACCAAATGACAGAATAAATAATCTAACACAACAATATGAACAGTTAACTACCAAATGTGTCAATACTGAAACCCGAGTCGCGACACTTACGGAAGACGTAAATAAACAGAAAGAAAAAATATGTGACTTAGCGGAAAGAGTTGAGGAGATTTCAGATAAATTGACAAATCTTAGTTTACATGGGGACAGAGATTCGGATGATATAGCTCCATTACCATTTGCAGAAACCGAAGAGTACCAGAACATAAATAAGCATGTTGAAAATCAGGGAAAATTTAATGAATGCGTTAAAAGGGAAGTTGAGGCGTTACGAAAGAAAGTCAAGCAAATTGAAGGCGAAATCGTAGGAAAAGATAGCAGAAGAAATTTAGAATCACAGGTAGCAGAGGGGTTTGAAGAAAGTAATTTGTTTCGTGTACGGGATGCAACAAGAGAGCGCCAGGCGCGTCAATTTAACAATAATCAACATTGGGACTGGGACAGACGCGGTAGGTCTTTGTCGCCACGAGGCGAAAACTTTGACTATAAACACTTTTTGACTGTTCGGAAATTTAAGATCTTTCGTAATTCTAAGAATGACATACATCCATGTGCATGGTTAGATCAATTTATGTACGCACTCCCGCCAAATTTGCCACTAAGTCACAAACTGGAAGTTATGTGCGGCTATTAAAGTCCTCAGGGGATTCACTACACTAAGTGAATATGTGCCGTAGCGAGCATAGGGCCCCGAGCTGTAGTGGTGCTATTTCTCTTTTAGTTTTCTGCACCGCTGCCTACTCTTTTACTATTCTTTGCATCTGTCAAAACAACTCTTCGACTATCAATCTATCTAGACAGTAGATAAACAATAACCGGATATGACGATTTTACCCAAAAGAGATTTCGAAAATTACTGTTTGGACTTACTGTACCTTCAGCAGCATTCATTCGTAGCCTAAACGAAATTTTACCTGTTTATCTTCGTGACAATATTACTTCATATGTTGACGATATTCTTATTGCTAAACGTTCTTGGAGTGAGCACAACAAAATTTTGGATTCATTATTACGTATTTTTGCAAGAGTTAGCATTACAGTGAACTTAGAAAAATCTGAATTTGGTCGTTCTCAGGTGAAATTTCTCAGTCACATTATTTCTACAGAAGGTATTCTTCCTGATCCAGAGAAACTAGATGCTATTCAGTTCGCAATGACATTCTTTTTAAACGAAAATCGGTCGACAACTCTGTTTGGTTAGTTTGTATTCCTGATGAGTGGGTTAATAAGCTGATTTGATATACGCATTTCAGTTATGCACACTTGGGTCCCAGAAAATGCTTTCGTAAATTATGGGAAAATTGCTACTTCAGTAATATGGAAAAACGTATTCGATCTGTTCTGGCCAAATGCAAATTATGTCAAAAGGCTAAGCCGCCAACAATTTCTCACAGAGCACCGTTGTTTCCTATCATTCCAGCGAAATTAAAGGAGATGGCTGCAGTTGAGTTGTTCGGTCCAGTGGTTCGATCTACTAATGGTTTTGCGTACATTTTCGTAGCAGTGGAGTTGACATCAAAATATGTGTGTTATACACCGTTACGCAAAGCAACAGCTCGTTCAGTTTCTAACGCTTTCATCAAACATTTTCTTAAAGAAGTGGGTAATGTTGATAAGGTTATATCAGATAATGGATCACAGTTTCGCTCTAAAATTTGGCTTCGTACTCTACGGCGTCGTAAAATTAAACCAATCTTCATTTCACTTTTTCAACCTCAATCTAACGCTTCAGAGAGATGGATGAAGGAAATCACTAAATTGTGTCGTCTTTATTGTCATCGGAATCACAGAACTTGGGATTAGTATCTTCATATTTTTCAAAACATTCTGAATGAACTTTCTAATGTCTCAACTTCTTTACCGCCTATACTGATATTAAAAAAACAAAGCACCGACAAATCGTATATCTGAAATCGTTCCTTTTCCGCCTTCACGGAAACTGCGGCATTCTGAAGTTGTGAACATGGCTCTGCAAAATACTGCATCTGCGGCTGCTAGAAGAGAGAAATCAGCTAAACATCCTGGTCGTTTAAAAATTTTGTCAGTTGGTCAAAAAGTGTTAATTAAGTCTCATCGTTTGTCTCACAAAGGAAAAGGCTTATCTCGCAAATTTTTTCTGCTTTATAACGGTCCATATAGAATTCGCAAAATTATTCATGATAACACTGTTGAAGTAGAAACTCTTAAATCTCGACGCTCTAAAGGAATACATCATATATCAAACGTTAAAATTTTTGTGGAATGACATACTTGTGAGAAACTAACAGCTACATGTAAACACGCAGAGAGTACAAGGATACCGCGCTGTGTTTTGGCGGCGGCACATACTCAAAGCAACAGTCAAGTCTGCGCGCCGCACAAGGCAGTCGTTGACCGCAAACAATCACTTCCTACGTCACGCGCCTACAGCTGATCGAGCGCTCAGTGCGAATACACTGACAGCCGTAAACAAATACACAGTTTAATTTCTCCGATTAAATTCAGTATAAAGCTATAGTGACTTATGAATTATGTTATTAACATTCAGTATTTTTCAGGATACGGTTCTATAAAATATTTGAGAACTTCAGGTAAATTCTGTGCGTGTCCGAGGTTAAGACGACTTGCTATCGAGAAATTTTCAGGAAGAATGTAATTTCGAAGAAGAAAGTTATAAACTAAAAAGGTAACTATTAATTGAGTTTATTTTTCCGGTAACATATTTCCACTTAGGTACGTACTTTAGACGTAATTTGCTGCTCGCGATTACGTGATTCATACTTTGTGCTAAATTTCATGTTCTATGAAATTACTTGTGAAGCGACGTGCTTGCGTACGTTAACTGATTTTGACAATGATTATTAATGAACTGGGTTGTTATTTGTATATATTATGCATCGCTTGGCTGCAATGCTTTTTCACTGATGTCATATTTTTCTATTATGTGCATGCTGTGCTTATTTATTTAAATTATAATTGTCACCTGATTAATTGTGCTGACTGTGGTTATGTATGTAAGTTATACTTTGTGATTTATCTGCTTGCGCCTTCATGTTTACTTATTAAGAAGACATATGAACATTTATTTGCTTATGCTGATATGATGCTAATGACCTGTTTATTATGTTAGATAACATATTTGCTGCCTTGCTTATGGATTGCATATTTACACATTTCTGTTTTGTTGTCATAACTACTCTTTAATTTGGTATATAGAAATGCTGATATACTGTGTATGAACATAGAGTTTAGGTCACATTATTGTATTAATTATAGACTGTTCGCTTGGCAGAGCCTCGTTGTAAGAATTGTGCTGCATCCACTTGTTGACATTCTGTTCTCTACTGGTATATTTACTCGCTATTGCTTGTTTTGCTTACGCTCAGTGCCTTATATTTTTAAGATAAGAAAATGAACTGCTATAATTCGACGAACAACATTAGTACAAGAAACGTCATAGAAGTCACATGAGCTGAGGTTTTATGGAAGCTGTATAGATTTATGCTAATAGGAAGGAAGCTAACGACATGACATACCAAAACTAGGTTTAGACCATTGACAGTTATTACACTGCATTTTTCGTGAGCAATTGAAATAGGAAGTGACACTTGACACAAGAAATACTCCACATGTTTGCTTCTGTTTGCCATAATTCTTGAAGTAGTGTACACACTGTGAAATATTATGATCATTCACACTCTGTAATCGTACTTAATTACTGAGAGTTATCCAAACTAAGTCTGTTAGAGGTCATGTATGCATTTCTTTTGTTTATAATTCATAATGAGTAGAAGATTTGGGTCAGATGGATTACACAGAGGTTGTGTGTTGACAGTGTGTCTTCGGATTGTATGGAATGATGAGATTTGCATTAGGATTTTATCTGTACTTGTTCGAGGAGACTGACTAGAGGAAAGAGTTGTTATGGAAGTGAAATGGTATTGGTAATAAGGTTTATATGTGTCGACGTATTGAAGAGGTATTATTGAGGTATTGATATTATATGAAGTTGATGATTATTGGAGTTTTGGTGGACAAGAGGTAAGGTAAATGATATTGATGATAAGATTTATATGTATCGACGTAAGAGGTATTATTGAAGTATTGAGATTATGTGGTGCTGATGATTATTGGAGTTTTGGTGGATAAGAGGTAAAGTAAGTGAGGTGCATATTTTTTTTTTTTTTGGTCTATATGGAACAAGGAGGATGAAGATAGCAGACTAGAACACTAAAGTAGAAGGAAGATTGTCTACACACACTTGTTAAATCAATAAGCAGTACATATTTTTTTTGGAGAGAGGAAGTAATTGCATATCTTGGCTCACTGACAGTTGTTCAGAAACCGTACATTTTGATCTGGCTTGGCTAATATTGGTCTTGACATGATGACTATGACGTTGACTTAACTATTATTGACTGTCATACATTGCTGCCACTACCACTTGATACACATGATGAACATCAAATTTTGACAGAATTGCATTTACACAGTTAACACTATTCAATTACACAGTAGTACTTAATGTGGATGAAAGATGAGTGAGTGTGTTTTGTGTGTTTTCCTTTCCTAATCCTACCCACCTATCTCCTAAATATTATTTTATTTGTATGTAGTGGCTTGCACTGACACCCATAAATATTATAGGTTTACTGATATTTGAGTATTTGTAATAGTTAATATGACAATTATCTGATATCATTTGTGTGTTTATTAGAATTTATATGTTTAGTGTGTAAAAGCATTTGTATGTGTATTCAAACTATTCTTCATGCCTGAACTGTCTGATTAGTGATGGTGAATATTGTGGACTGTTACTTGCACTTTTTCAACATAATGGGTGCCACTTAGAAATGTTTAATTTCTGCTGATGAACTGTGTGATTAGTGATAGTGAATATTATGGACTGTTACTTGTACTTTTTCTACATGATTGTTGCCACTAGGACATGTTTAATTTCTGCTTATAAACTCTGATGAACCGTGTGATCAGAGATAGTGAATATCATGGACTGCTCTCTGGACCTGCTCATCATTGCTAGATGCAACTGATGGACTGCTTCTACTGAAATAATGTCACTTGTTGGTGTCTGCACCTGTTCAACAATGCTGGATGTCACTAATGGAACCGCTTCTGCTGAGAAATGTGACTTGTTGCTGTGTGTACCTCTTCAACATTGCTGGGTGCCACAGATGGAACTGCTTCTACTGAAATAATGTCACTTGTTGCTGTCTGCACCTGCTCAACATTGCTGGGTGCCACTAATGGACTGATTCTACTGGAATAACGTCACTTGTTCGTGTCTGCACTTGTTCAACACTACTGGGTGGCACTGTTAGAACTGTTTCTACTGAAATGATGTTACTTCTTGCTGTCTGCACCTGCTCAACATTGCTGGGTGCCACTGATGGACTGCTTCTACTGAAATAATGTCACTTGTTGGTGTCTGCACCTACTCAACATTGCTGGGTGCCACTGATGAACTGCTTCTACTGAGATAATGTCACTTGTTGGTGTCTGCACCTACTCAACATTGCTGGGTGCCACTGATGGACTGCTTGTACTGAAATGATGTCACTTGTTGCTGTCTGCACCTGCTCAACATTGCTGGGTGCCACTGATGGACTGCTTCTACTGAAATAATGTCACTTGTTGGTGTCTGCACCTACTCAACATTGCTGGGTGCCACAGATGGAACTGCTTCTACTGAAATAATGTCACTTGTTGCTGTCTGCACCTGCTCAACATTGCTGGGTGCTACTGATGGAACTGCTTTTACTAAAATGATGTCACTTGTTGCTGGTTGCACCTGTTGACCATTGCTGGGTGCTACTGCTGGAACTAATCATTGAAATCATTTTATGTGAACATTTGTATAAACTGATTTTTTGTGTATTGTGTAAACTATTATGTAAAGTCACATGTATGAAAGAATTTGTATTGCTTACTATATTTTATATATTAGATTATTGAAAGGTCAGTGCAAAGCCAAAATTTTAACTAATTATGTGATATTTAGGTATTAATATTATCTTTTATTTTTGTCTGTATTTCTGTGGACGAATTTGGTGGTATTTTCACCACCAATGCTGGAAAAATACCATCAAATTATGGCCCGTGGAGGAGGGGCATATGAAAGGTGGCTACACTGAGCCACTGCGCCAGAGATTGCGCCAAAGAGTATTATTCAGCTGCCTCCACTGGCAGTGCTTGGGGAGAACTCGTAGTAGTCAGTGCTTGTTGAGATGTGCTAGTGAAAAGTGCTTGGGGAAAACTCGCAGTAGTCAGTGCTTGTTGAGAACTAGTAGCGTGCAGTGCTTGCTGAGATGTGATACTGAAAAGTTCTTGTTGAGATGTGGTAGTGGCGAGTCGGTGTGGATATATATTGTAATGATTAGAGTGCTTTTCGTCAATATATGAAGGTAAAAGAAAAAAAAAATTTTCCTTTTCTTTTTATTATCTCAATGTCTTAAATAATGCAGCATTACAGGTTCAGTCAACAAAGCATCTGGCGTGTGTTCTTGTATTAGAGTGTAATTCTGCTTTCCTTACGCAATTATAGTATTTCTATTTTTTAATTACTTCCGTATAAATGATATTTAAAATTTCTGGTCTTAGTGAAGAAGAACCGTGCCAGATGTGTACGTTGAATCACACTTCCACACACAGAACAGCTACACTTGTGCTTTGTTGGCTTCGTAGGTTTTATAGTTGCTGGGGACTTAATTAATTAATTGTGTTAACGGAAATTTTCATTTCATTCTTTGTTGTTGTTCTATGCAGTCAGATTGCGTAATAATACTAGTCAGGGCCAACCGTTTACGAGACACAGCGTAATCGGATATACAGCCATCAAAATTAAAAATTATTTTCAAATAATAATAATTAAGCCCCCATGCAATATCAACAGTACAACGACTGAAATTTGTCTTTAGAGACAAATTTTATAAGCTTAAACTATGCAGGTAGGTGCATACTAACATAATTAGGGTACTTTGTTAAAAAGATGTCCTCAATCTGACTGATGTCTCCAATCCACTCAGAACTTGTACAGTACGCATTTATGCCGCTACGCATGTATAGCGCAACTTATTACCAGTTGAGTTCCGCCTGTGTTGTCGAGTGACCGGTCTTCCTAGCGCTGTTTTGTTCTTGTTTCGTTTTTTATGATGGAAAGCTTAAGTGAACAATGTGCAGCTGTGAAATTTTGTTTTCTACTCGGTAAAAATACCGCGGAAATTGTTTTAGTGCTGAAAACAGCTCACCAAAATGACGCTGTGGGAAAAACTTAAGTGTACGAGTGGTTTCCTCAATTTAAAAATGGCAACATGTCGATTGATGACAAACCTCGTTCTGGATGTCCATCAACTGCCCGAATAGACTAAAATATTGAAAAAATTCTAGAACTTGTGCTCACAGATCGTCTACAGACAACTGATCAAGTGTCAGCTCGGTTCAGCGAATTTTAACGGAGGATTTCGGAATGAAAAGCGTAGGTGCGAAGTTTTTTCCTCGGGTTCTGACTGACAATCAAAAGGGAAAGTGCTTTGAAACAACAGTTTCAGATTTTCTGTCAAAGGTAATTACTGGTGATGAGTCATGGTGCTATGGTTATAGCTCAGAAAAAAGGTCTTCATGTCAACTCAAAACATCAAAAAAATACTGATTTGCTTTTTTGTTGCCAAGTGCGTAGTTCATTAAGAGTTTCTTCCACCCCCCCCCCCGACGTTAGACGGTCAATCAAACCTTTTATTTCGAAGTTTTCAGAAGATTGGATGGACAACGTTATTCGGCAAAGAAGACCCTACTTGTGGCAGACAGGAGACTGGTTCTTTCACCACGACAACTCACCTGCACATACAACCATCTCTGTTAGCCAGTTTATGGCTACTTATGGCATGGTTCCGCTGCCCCATGAGACCTATTCGATTGACCTGGCTCCGTGCGACTTTCTCTTACTTCCGCGCATGGAAAGTGGTATAAAACCACACCGATATGACAACATTGAAGAAGTCAGAAAAAAACGAGAGAGGAACTGTCAGCCATTTCTAAAGGCGACTACAAAATCGTTTCAAACAGTGGGGGCAGCAGTGGGGCAAATGTCTTAGTTGTAATTGAGAGTAATTTGAAGGGCTGAGTATATAACTGTTGAAAAATAATCCATTTTTTATATCCCCTCTACTTCCTCCAACTTCTTTCGTTTAGCCCTTCTGTATATACTGCCTTATCATAGCTTTGTTAGTATTCGACACTACATCTTCTTTCACCATACAACGTACCCTAAAATTAACTTAATAAATTTTAAGTAAAGTTTTAAGTCTTACTTAAAGTACAGGTACGTTGAATAAAATTTGATATACTATCTAACGAACCCAGAAATGCTTCGTAATTATTAAATAAGTATAGTAATTGTATACATATTTAATCACCTCCTCCCACTCTCTCTGTCAATCTCCCCTGCCCCTCTCTTTTTCCATCTCCTTCTCTCGCCCTCCCCACCCCAAACCGTCACCATCTACTCCTCATCCATCTCTTTCTCTGTTGATTTCCTCCACCGCTTCTCTGTCCATTTTTTCTCCGCTCCCCCTCTCTATTCATTTCTTCTTCCCTTCGGTCTGTCAGTTTGAGCCTTGTTTAATGTTGCCTTGTTTAATGTTATTGCAAACGAGGCTTCGATTTGGAAAGAAAATCACCTAAGTGAATGTGTAAGTCTGCTGGGATCACTAATATAATTGGTACAGGAGAGACCTTTCCAGCTGCTGGATCTGTAAGGGCAATAGCTTCAATGACATTATTTATCAAATTTTTAATCTGTGAGTGGGCAGGACTGCAAAGCCGTGATTCAGATTCCGCAATGGTATTCTAATCAGACCAAACATTCTAAACCACAAATACAACTTTCATCTTTCCTCTTACAAATGGTTCTTACAAAGAAAAGAAAACAGCACACTGTTGTGCATACAATTTTTGCTTAAAATTATATATATATGAGCAAAGAATATGTGTGGAAGAAACAGTCTGCCTGATGGTTCAAGGGACTTGTTATGTAGAAAGAAAACGAAACCGTACGTTGTCACAACACAGTGTTTTCTTTCTCGCAGTCAATTTTAACGGAACATCCGTACGTCGCAGTTTAAAAAATAGATAGCCCATGTCTCACTACTTGTTACTAGACTATCGTATAATTATCTGAAGTAAGACGGTCAAGAACTTTTCGAAATTTTTGTTAACAATTTACTCCCTTTTATATCAAATATTTGTTTACATGTATATATTTAAAAATAAACAGCCAATGTCTATCTATTAGAGCATCGTGCGAAAATCTGAAATAAACTGGTTACGGACATTTCGTGATTTTTGTTAACAACGTTTCCCATTTACATATTACATATATATTTATTTACCCCATATATTAAAAAGCTATGTAGCCTATGTTGGTCTGTACGTTTATTAGAATATCAAGTAAGGGTAGGAAATTAATTGGTCAGGCACGTTTCGAGATTTTTTACCAACAATGTGTAGCCTATGTCCGTCAGAAAGCTTATTAGTTTATCACACAAAAAATTGAAGCAAATTCGACAAGATGTGTTCGAGATTTTTCTTAACAACCTTTTGCCATCTACATACTGTATATGTTCTTTCATAACATATGTACAAAAATATGTAGCCTTCGTCCGTCCAAACGTTTGTTAGAATGTTGTCTAAAATATGAAATAACTCGGTCAAGCACTTTTCGAAATTTTTGGTAACGACGTTAAATTACAACTTGTCGATACATACTAGTGTAGATAATTGTATTATTTGTTGATAAAATTAAGTTGTAAGGTATGCATAAAATTAAATCATGTCAGTGACTGACAAACACTGTAGAGAACAATGGCCTTCCATCTCCTTCGAATGCTTAGGTACGTTAAGTTTATATGTTGTTCTTAATTTTAGGCACCATTCCACGTTCTCACCAATGTTGTTGATGAGGTTACGTGCGTGAAAAATATAGTTCACATGAGTATGTAGACCCGAATAAGGAACGAAAGGCGAACACAATTATATCACCTGAATTCTATTCCGGGTTTTAACGTTCAACATATCTTTCTTCTCTAGGCCTTTTGAAGTGCACCATTCTGCTGTGAACTGATATTCGTTTTTCCTCCAACATTTATAAATCAGCACAACGACGTTCAAATTTCTGACTCTATAGTTCTTTGTTTTAGAATCGAGCAATTACATTCCAAAGTTCCTTATGTCAATACTAAAGAGGAAAATTATCAGTTCTGTTACAGCACCATTTAGAATTTTTTTTAATAAAACGTAACGTCGTTTTGCACTTTCTGAATTCCGGAAATCTATCGAGAAATGCTTTACTCGTATTTAAAAGCGTTGTTTTGCAATCACAAATGCCAATATCAGTGCTATTTTCTTGGTGATGTTTCAGCAGTCTTCACAAGTAAGTCAATGTTTCTCTTTCAAGATCTAGTGCGAAAGGAGACTTTTGTTTTTGAATAAAATAACTTCTTCTAAAACCAAAAAGTTGTTTCCTTACTAATTTAGTTTATTATTAAGCTAATTTCGATAAGATGTAAAGTTTACCTTGAGATAAAATTTTTGTGTCCACTCATCATTCGTAGGTTCCGGAAAGTAAAGACCCTCTGAAGAGAAATGCTTCAGTTGTTGTTAGTAAGGAAGTGAAACATTTCAAAACGTTTCCTCATGACACCCAACGTATCTTGTCACGCAGCAGAATGTCTACATACTCACTCTACATTTCAACGAAAAATTCTTTAAATTGTCCATGATTTGTTGCTGACGATACTTATTCATTCAAGACGGGATTGAAATATTCATTCGGTGAACACTAGACGGAAAAGCAATGCATTCTTTGATAACATTTCCTTAATCGTTGACAGAACGATGAGCACTACTCAACAGATTTCATATTCAATATACTTCCAATACTACTGAAAAAAAAAAAATTATTGATAAATTGCAAGTATTCAAATTGAAGATAAAGGGTTACCTTGTGACACATTACTTTTATTCTGTACAGGATTTCCTCACAGTAGTTGATTACTTTTGTCTGTAATGTGTTATTTATTCGTGTACCTCTGATTTTCGTGCTTCATTAATTACGAAATTTCTTCCTTTACAAATTTTCTAATCAACATTCTGTAAACTATGGATTGAATCGTTGTGTAAACTAAATAGCTTTAGCTAGCATGGTCCCACGAAACATTTTAAAGAAATACATAGTTTTCTTCACCTTACATGAAAATAAAAAAAGCGTTGTTACCACTTCCACTTTTACAGTATTCCTTCGTCGCTGAAGCAAAATCTCATCCACCTCAGGCGGTTACGTCTAACTGAATGTAAGTATCTCCATGAAAGACGTTAAGGAAGGTGGTGGAGACTCGAAGCAGCTTGGTCTTGCTTCCAATATTGCGAAAATACTGCTTGAAAATCGAGAAAAAGAAAGATTTTCTTTTGTTGGCTGAATTCAATATTACACACATCCTACCACATCTTGAACTACACGGACAATATTAATATTAACATCAATTTCTCCATCCAAAGTAACCTATCCACTCAAAATAATCTACAAGCCGATATCAAAAGAGAACACAGCTAGCGTGCTCATAAGACACTGCGCTGCCTACCAAGTCCGGATAACGATCGATATAACTACTGATACAACGACTGTCCCTTAAACATGTCACCAAACTCGAGGCGTAGTTCACCTCGCGATCAGCTGATGATCGCTATTTCCTCCCCACCTAGTACTGGTTCAGATGGCTCTGAGCACTATGAGACTTAACTTCTGAGGTCATCAGTCCTCTAGAACTTAGAACTACTTAAACCTAACTAACCTAAGGACATCACACACATCCATGCCCGAAGCAGGATTCGAACCTGCGACCGTAGCGGTCGCGCGGTTCGAGACTGCAGCACCTAGAACCGCTCGGCCACCCCGGCTGGCCACAGTATTCCATTACCAATATTAAATATTACTGTTATAAGTAATGGCTTCTCCTCTGCTCTCCCAAACTTAGAGAAATAAAAAAAAACCGAAGACGACATTAACCGGAACTTATACACCAAATACTGCAAGACTTATCCAGTTATACTCCAGATAACGTTCTTCTCCGTTGCTAATTATATAACCACACTTCGCTGACCAACACATCCAGTTAAATCCAGGTCAAAAACTCAATTGTCCTAAAAATCGTTCTTATACTGAGAGAGAACTACAAAACAACAAAGGAACAGTCTAACACTTATCTGTACGTAATGCGGTGCGAAGCATTTTCATTATTTTGGTCCGTCACACATGCATCTAATTACAGTGCCCTTAAATCTGTAAGTCATTTGCCGTCAAATGTTTCCTATGTGGTAATTGTTCATCAAGGGAGAGCAACAGGGATCTATTTGCTTAACTGGTGCTGCAGTTCAAACCCAAGTATTTCGTTGAATGATTGTTTTTGTCAGGGGTTCATTCAAGATTTTTTTTTCACCTTTCACCGTGATCATCTCCAATACAAAAAAAGATATGTAAAACGCAACATGGGCTTCTAAAAGTCTAAGCTATGTAGCTAAACACTAGAGAGGATGTCATGAAAACCCGTGGCCTGCAATCCGCAGGGGATAAGTATTATGATTCACCCGCCTCATAGCTTTGTTGCAACGTGTCACTGTTAAAATGCAGTACGTCATCTCTGGGTGAATTTTCAGTGTTCCAGTGTGATATCGTTTGTTCGAGTGTGGTTTTAGTCTTCCGTGCGGCGGTGCATTGGTGTATGGCCAGCGGTGAAGATGCCAGGAATAACGTAAATTTTATGCAAGTTCATAAGCTGCCTGCAAAAGCGTGTGGTATTTCCAAGTCGACAGCAGGCCGTATTAGTGGACCAGTAACATCAGCAGAATCTTCCTTTGGGAAATCGTGATTTGGTTCTCCAGGAAAGGGATACAAGCAAGGGCAGAAATCTACAGGATTTGACTATGTCATCGAAGAGCTTTCGTGTAGGACTGTACGTCGTTATCACGGTAGAGGGAAGTATCCAAAGGCTAAAAAAATATAGGGTGATCTCCGTGACAAAACTAATTAATCTGGCTCAGAGACCGTCGCTCTTTGTCTTCCTCACTCACTTCGTTTTTGAGTCAGAAAGTCTAATGATGGGTGAAAATTTATAATGAAATACAGAGACATTGCATCAGCAAGGACGAAGATTTGTATACAATGCACTTATTTTGCACTGATGACAATAGACCTGTAGTATACTTCCATAAAATTTGGGTTTCACAAAATCGTACGCACAAATACATTTTGCTCATCTTCGACGGAAATATTGCCCTGAAAGTTCCTACAGTTACTTTCGTATAGCTTATGTCGATGATTTTGGTGACGGGTGCAATGACTAAGCGTCAGTGAGAGGTACAAACAACAATTTTCAGGAGGTAGGGAAAATTCTCAGTCGTATTAAGGCAAGCCGTCGGCACTAAAATCCTGGCGGCGGCACAGAGATACTCGCTGCGCTGTCGCGCACGGAGTCTCTTGTAAACCCAATGCGTTCATAGGTGACACGAGACAGTAATGATGTATCAGATGTTACCAAAATTAATTTTATAATTTTCTCAACAACTTTCTCGCTGGAAGCTTCTACAAGGTCCAACAGAACGCAAATTCGTCAGCAACGACATTTTGCATTACACAGGCGGAGCAGTTTCACACCTCTTCCAGCTTTTAAATTTTTTATCTCGGAATACTTTTATGTTTTCATTATAAAATACTATGTCAAATTCATCTATAAAATTTGAGAACGTTCATATATTTTTTCAGTCCAAATGCGTCACTGGTTCTGTTTTTAGATAAATTGGGTAAATAATTATTTTTCTGCAAAATTTCATGTAACGTGTTTTTGCTCTTATTATAGACAAAAAATAGAAATGTCTAAATCTCTTTCGGAATTTTCACTAACATTTGGAAGTGTCACTACCTGGAAATGATGTAAGACGGTGTGACGACTTTGAGGTGCCTACGTATTTTCGTGACGACAGCTATAGGCACAACTGACATTGAAGATCTAAGGAGTCTAGGCCGTATAGTTAAATACTAGGTACAACGAACATTGTTTGAATTTCGAAGGAATCTAAGCTATGTAGTTGTACACTAGTTACAATAATACACTGGCTGAAGGCACGTGGAGTGAATACATCGCAAATCACTTCTGGTAGATTTATAATATGAATCAGCACTACTGCGGTTCCTAAATGATGACTACAAACAGTTTCTCATAATGTAAGCTATTTGGATATTTTGAGTTCTTCTGTCTCTAAATTATTTAAAGAGATAACAAAAGAAGATAGCACTTCATAGCGATTGATCCAAGACGGACCAAAATGGACAATTTCCATTTGAACACTCAAACTTTGCAACTTTGCGTCCTTTATATCGGAATTTAGTTTCTGTTATTTTAAAAGTACTGTTTGAATTTATTAATAATTCACTGCGAGTGGCCGTTGGTTTTAAAGACTGATTTACATTGCACCTCAGCTCATAAAGGAAACGATATTTCGTACCAGTTGCCATTCAGAAGGCACATTATTGTTACCAATGTTGAAAGTATTCTTTTTATAATTTCATTTTACAGGAACGAAAAATAATGACGAGTCGAGAAAAAATCTTAAGAGAGAAGAACAACAGAAAAAAATAATGATCTTCTAATTGTGATCATCAGCGTTATCACACCGAGTTTACGAGTTCAGCACGAAACTGTGAGACAGCTTTTCTTTGAGTACTGTCTGCAGCACCTACGCTGGTATCACACAGGATCAGTATTAATGTTGCAAGGCAATACTGTGTCACAATACAACTGCATACAGAAACGTTACGGTTTGGCGCCAACGATCGCTTAAAAGATAATCGGAGTGACAACTGCCGCAGTCGATGTTTGGAGATAGTAATGGTATAAAAATTTACTTCCATACTGTTTTATGGTGTTTCTGTGAGGTAAATCTATACATCCTTCTGCAAATAAAAGCATCCATGTGGTTACAAGTTGACTAGGTTTCGAGGTATAAATTCTGTTACAGCTATTTCTCAATTTCATTAGAGAGCCTGATGAATAACAGAAAGTTGTTCTTGTATAGGATGCGAACATATTACTATATTACCTGTTCATTTTACAATTGCCAACAGCAGAAAGCGGGACTAAGCTTTGTGTACATACTGACGTGGCCGAAGATGTCTGACAATACTCGAGAGTACAAGAATGACGCACGTGCCCCGGCACTGTACAGAGTCGTTATTATTATAGCGCATTACTACTGCTGTGTATTCCTAGCGTCTGCTAAAATGGGCAGTGATCGAACAAATATTCGTGTTAAGAAAGCCCGATGGTGTGGTCAGAAAATTGACAGCATGGAAGAACAGACTGAGGGAGGAAACGAAGCGTCTCGACCATTTCGATGAATGTTTACTGAAAAGAAAGATCTTGAAATATTGCGACGTTAAAAGAGAAATACCCACGCTTCTAAAGCTTTACCATTGAGTCAAGGAGGCCACAGACTAGAGATGGGCAAACCCGTACATCCTTGGGTACTAATTAATTGGTGATCGCTCTTTTTAGGGAACCGTTCAGTTTTACTCGTTCAGTGTTCATCTGTGCTTAGTATATGGTTCTCATGAAAAATTGAAAATTATTAACATAGGTGACTGATATGGAAGGCGCCAAGAGGGGGCACTTGCCTCCGCCTTGGAGAGTTTTTATTCATAACAGAAATCTCACACACTTGTAATTTTCGTGATTCTGCAAAAATTCTCGTTTAGCCAAGTGTAGCGTCATGTGGCTGATGTGGCGCAATAAAAACCGGCCCCGAGTACAGACTGCTCGCCAATTACGCAATTGTTTACCGCTACGAGCAGAATAGATAAACATGTAATAATTAGGCAGGGAAGAAATAACAAATAAGCTAATGCAAACAACAACTTCGAAACAGTAGATTGGTAGGCGACAATGGAGCAGTCCAGTCCTCGGGGCCGATATTTCGTGCGCCACCCTGTACCACTTGAATAATATCGAAGAAGTTATCGTATTATATTTACAAAATGTGACACCAGACACTTGATTATGGAGCGCGGACTTCATTCGGTTGTAAGTCGGTCTGCCTTCCATAACAATGAACATGCCTTTTTACAAGTATTTCTTCTGGTGTTTATCGAAATAGAAAGAAGGATCCTTTATTGTATGATTATATGATAGCGGAACAAACACTGGTAGCAGTTACTTCTGTAAAATATCTGGGAGTATGCGTGCGGAGCGATTTGAAGTGGAATGATCATATAAAATTAATTGTTGGTAAGGCGGGTACCAGGTTGAGATTCATTGGGAGAGTGCTTAGAAAATGTAGTCCATCAACAAAGGAGGTGGCTTACAAAACACTCGTTCGACCTATACTTGAGTATTGCTCATCGGTGTGGGATCCGTACCAGATCGGTCTGACGGAGGAGATAGAGAAGATCCAAAGAAGAGCGGCGCGTTTCGTCACAGGGTTATTTGGTAACCGTGATAGCGTTACGGAGATGTTTAATAAACTCAAGTGGCAGACTCTGCAAGAGAGGCGCTCTGCATCGCGGTGTAGCTTGCTCGCCAGGTTTCGAGAGGGTGCGTTTCTGGATGAGGTATCGAATATATTGCTTTCCCCTACTTATACCTCCCGAGGAGATCACGAATGTAAAATTAGAGAGATTAGAGCGCGCACGGAGGCTTTCAGACAGTCGTTCTTCCCGCGAACCATACGCGACTGGAACAGGAAAGGGAGGTAATGACAGTGGCACGTAAAGTGCCCTCCGCCACACACCGTTGGGTGGTTTGCGG
Source organism: Schistocerca americana (assembly GCF_021461395.2). Lineage (NCBI taxonomy): Eukaryota > Metazoa > Arthropoda > Insecta > Orthoptera > Acrididae > Schistocerca > Schistocerca americana. The sequence goes on along the minus strand of NC_060119.1, from coordinate 954,347,847 downwards.
CGTATCAATGTAGATGTAGATGTAGATGTAGAAATAGTGAAGTAATCTGATATGCCGTTTAGTTACCTGAAAAGGTTTATGTATTAGATACTACGTAATTTTTATGTAATTCACTTAATTATAAAGTACATTTTAATTACCGGTCATGGACGCTGAATAGAATACCACAAAAGAACCAGAAGTTCAGAGTTCAAAAAAGATTTCACACAGATCTAGTACAGGCGCGCAGCGAACGGAACGAACAACAACTCGATACTGAACTATGAGCAGTCGGCAGTGGAACTGCAACCAGTGGCCATGCGAAGGACGAGTCCGGCCGAGCGAGACCGAGACCGAGACAGACGGGAACGGGACCGAGGCTGCAGCGAGACCGGCCGACGTGCTGTTGCGGAAACGAGACCGATCGTTTCCCGTTCCCGGGAACTATAAGTAGAAAGCCGCGACCGAAGTGAACTATGAAAGACCGTTCCTTAGAATTCGTTCCTCGCTCGTTCCGTTCACCTTGATGATCCATTCCTTTGGACCATCTCTAATACAGACATTAATTTCACGGGTAAACGAACCATTTTCTGGTAAATTTTTAAAGCTATGGGGTTTCGTTTTAAAAAAATGTGAAAATAGACGAAAATTTCTGGTTGAGACGCAGGACATTGTAGAATGGCGTGCACGCTTTCTTAGAACTCTGAGAGAAAATGAGAAATGTGCGAAGAATCCCGTTGTGTGTACTTATGAAACATGGATGCCTACACGCTATAACGTCAGAAAATGTTGGCAGCATAGTCACCTGCTAGGTGTGCGAAAAAATGAAAGTCCTGGACAAAGAGCAATAGTGGCTCATGCGGGACGAGAAGTGGGGGTCATAGAGGGTGCAGAGCTCATCTATGATTCGACATCATCAACATCGGAAGATTATCACAACTAAATGAACCGTGAAAATTATACAAAATGGTCACAAGAGCGCTTAATAGCAAATATTCCGACTGGAAGTATTGTGGTGTTAGAAAATGCACCCGTCCATTGTGTTCACGAAAATTAATCGCCTAACGTAACTTCTCGTAAAGCAGATATACAGTCATGGCAGACTATGGATACAATTCCATTTGGTGTTGCTTTAACAAGTACCGAGCTCTGGGATGACGTGAAACAATATAAACCCAAGCCAGAATGTACAGTAGATATAGTAGTTCCACCTTACAAATGTGATCTGAACCCCATCGAACTTAACTGGAATTTAATGAAACAGAAAGTTTCATCGAATAACGTCAGCAGCGTTACCCTCTTACAATTTGAACAAATGACTATGGCTACAATAGAGAGCATTAGGAAAAACGACTGGAAGAAGGCGTGCCGGCCGTTGTGGCCGAGCGGTTCGAGGCGCTTCAGTCCGGAACCGCGCGACTGCTACGGTCACAGGTTCGAATCCTGCCTGGGGCATAGATGTGTGTGATGTCCTTAGGTTAGTTAGGTTTAAGTAGTTCTAAGTTCTGGGGGACTGATGCCCTCAGATATTAAGTCCCATAGTACTCAGAGCCAATTGAACCATTTGAAGAAGGCGTGCGATAAAGTGGAAACTACACTGAAGAGCCGAAGAAATTGATATAGGCATACGTATTCAAATACAGAGATATGTAAACAGGCAGAATACGGCGCTGCGATCGGCAACGCCTACATAAGACCAAATGTCTCTGGCGCAGTTGTTAGATCGGTTACTGCTGTTACAGTGGCAGGTTATCAAGATAAAAATGTCTGAACGTGGTGTTATAGTCGGCGCAAGAGCGGTGGGACACAACATCTGCGAGGTAGCGATGAAGTGGCGATTTTCCCATACGACCATTTGTCGAGTGTACCGTGAATATCAGGAATCCGGTAAAACAACAAATCTCCGACATCGTTGCGGCCGGATAAAGATCTTGCAAGAACTGGACCAACGGCAACTCAAGAGAATCGTCCAGAAGAAGCGCGACCCTTCCACAAATTGTTGCAGATTTCAAGGCTGGGCCATCAACAAGTGTCAGCGGGCGAACCATTCAACGAAACATCATCGATATGGGCTTTCGGAGCCGAAGGCCCACTCGTGTACCCTTGATGACTGTACGACACAAAGCTTTACGCCTCACCTGGGCCCGTCAACACTGACATTGAATGGTTGATGACTGTCAGACGAGTTTCGTTTCAAATTCCATCGAACGGATGGGCTTGTACGGCTATGGAGGCAACCTCATGAATCCATGGACCCTGCATATCAGCAGGGGACTGTTCAAGCTGGTGTAGGCTCTGTAATGATGTGGGGCGTGTTCATTTGAAGTGATATGGGACTCCTGATACGTCTAGATACGACTCTGACAAGTGAAACGTACGCGAGCTTTCTGTCTAATGACTTGCATCCATTCATGTCCATTGTGGTTTCCGACAGACTTGGGCAATTCCAGCAGGACAATGCGACACCTCACGCGTCCAGAATTGCTACAGAGTTCCTCCAGGAAACTCTTCTGAATTTAAACACTTCTGCTGGCCACCAAAAACTCCAGACATGAACATTGTTGAGCATATCTGGGATGTCTTTCAACGTCGTGTTCAGAAGAGATTTCTACCTCCTAGTACTCTTACGGATTTATGGTCAGCCCTCCAGCACTACTTCCACGTCGTTCTGCGGCACCTCTCTCGCGGGGGCCTTACGGCATATTAGGAAGGTGTGCCAGTTTCTTTGGCTCTTAAGTGTGTTATGGATGAATACTGGCACAGAGATGTAGAGGGGACGAAGCTATTGAGAGAGTAATTATTCAACATCAACCAGACAGTGACAGCGAAATTTCGTCGCGTGGTTCTGAGTATGTATCGCACAAGGCAGATTCAGACACGACACAGACAGCTGCCTCGGATATCAGCAATAGCACTGCCAGACATCAGATTAGGCAGAATTGTGTGGAGAAGAGCTAGATGTTCAGTCATTACATATGGATTAAAGGTTGTTGAGAACATCGTATTAACTTTTGTCACTAGGTTACATTCAGCATTTCAAAATGCTGATGTATTCATTAAGATACAAAAGTAGAATAATCTGTTTCGTGGCATAGATTGTCCCCTGAAATTCAGAAACTTTTTTTGTCTATTCCTTGCAAACGAAGGCCCACTAGGGTGAATTGCTCCAGGATGTGATACCTGAGTCCCTAAACTACAGCACCGTATATATGGTTTCAAAAGTTGATCAACCGCCAGTGGGGACCTGTCTTTGTTAGTTATTAGATCGTACACCAAAATTTCTATTTCACTTTCCTTTCTTATGCTTTCCTGCAGAATAATGTATTAAGAGCGAATGTATTTTTATCTGTTCCACGCCCAGCTGTAGTAATTAGATCCAAAAAAAGACAGTTTTAATTTCGCACGATTTCTGTTGCCACTGTTGGGGCGTGCACCTAGAATTATTGTTGTTGTTCTGGTATTCAGTCCAGAGACTGGTTTGATGCAGCTCTCCATGCTACTCTATCCTGTGCAAGCTTCATCTCCAAGAACCTACTGCAACCTACATCCTTCTGAATCTCCTTAGTGTGTTCATCTCTTGGTCTCCCTCTAAGATTTTTACCTTCCACGCTGCTCTCCAATACCAAATTGGTGATTCCTTGATGCCTCAGAACATGTCCTACCAACCGATCCCTTTTTCTGGTCAAGTTGTGCCACAAATTCTTCTTTTCCCCAACTCTATTCAATTCCTCCTCATTAGTTACGTGGTCTACCAATCTAATCTTCAGCATTCTTCTGTAGCACCACATTTCGAAAGCTTCTATTCTCTTCTTGTCTAAACTACTTATCGTCCACGTTTCACTTCCATATCTGGCTACACTCCATACAAATACTTTCAGAAACGACTTCCTGACACTTAAACCTGTACTCGATGTTAACAAATTTCTCTTCTTCAGAAAAGCTTTCCTTTCCATTGCCAGTCTACATTTTATATCCTCTCTATTTCAACCATCATCAGTTGTAGCTCCCCAAATAGCAAAACGCATTTACTACTTTAAGTGTCTCATTTCGTAATCTAATTTCCTCAGCATCACCTGATTCAATTTGAATACATTCCATTATCCTGGTTTTGCTTTTGTTGATGTTCGTCTTATATCCTCTTTTCAATACACTGTCCATTACGTTCAACTGATCTTCCAGGTCCTTTGCTATCTCTGACAGAATTACAATGTGATCGGCGAACCTCAAAGTTTTTATTTCTTCTCCATGGATTTTAATACCTACTCCGAACTTTTCTTTTGTTTCCTTTATTGATTGCTCAATATACAGATTGAATAACATCGGAGGTAGGCTACAACTTTGTCTCACTCCCTTCCCAACCTCTGCTTCCCTTTCATGCCCCTCGACTAACATAACTGCCTTCTGGTTTCTGTACAAATTGTAAATAGCCTTTCGCTCCCTGTATTTTACCCCTGCCAACTTAAGAATTTGAAAGAGAGTATTCCAGTCAATATTGTCAAAAGCTTTGTCTAAGTCTACAGATGCTAGAAACGTAGGTTTACCTTTCCTTAATCTGTCTTCTAAGGTAAGTCGTAGTGTCAGTATTGCCTCACGTGTTCCAACATTTCTACGGAATCCAAACTGATCTTCCCCGAGGTCAGCATCTACCAGTTTTTCCATTTGTCTGTAAACAATTCGTGTTAGTATTTTGCAGCCGCGACTTATTAAACTGCGGTAATTTTCACATCTGTCAACCCCTGCTTTCTTTGGAATTGGAATTATTATATTCTTCTTGAAGTCTGAGGTTATTTCACCTGTCTCATACATCTTGCTCACCAGATTGTAGAGTTTTATCAGGGCTGGCTCTCTCAAGGCTATCAGAAGTTCTAATGGAATGTTGTCTACTCCCGGGGCTTTGTTTCGACTTAGGTCTTTCAGTGCTCAGTCAAACCCTTCACGCAGTATCATATCTTCCATTTCACCTTCATCTATATCCTCTTCCATTTCCATAATATTGTCCTCAAGTACATCGCCCTTGCTTAGACCTTCTATATACTCCTTCCACCTTTCTGCTTTCCCTTCTTTGCTTAGAACTGGGTTTCCAACTGAGCTCTTGATATTCGTACAAATGGTTCTCTTTTCTCCAAAGGTCTCTTTAAAATTCCTGTAGGCAGTATCTATCGTATCCCTAGTGAAACCTGCTTCTTAAATCTCTGTCTTACCATTATACAATCTATCTGAAACCTTGCAGTATCTCCAGGCCTCTTCCTTGTATACGACCTTCTTTCATGGTTCTTGAACCAAGTGTTGGCTATGATTAAGTTATGCTCTGTGCAAAATTGTACCGGGCGGCTTCCTCTATCATTCCTTACCCCCATTCCACATTCACCTACTGCGTTACCTTCTCTTCCTTTTCCTACTATCGAATTCCAGTCACCGATGACTATTAAATTTTCATCTCCCTTCACTCTATGAATAATTTCTTTTGTCTCATTATCTCATCATACATTTCATCAATCTCTTCGTCATCTGCGGAGCTAGTTGGCATCTAAACTTATACTTCTGTGGTAGGCGTGGGCTTCGTATCTACTTTGGCCCCAATAACGTGTTCACTATGCTGTTTGTAGTAGCTTACCTGCATTCCTATTTTCTTATTCATTATTACACCTACTCCTGCATTACTCCTATTTGATTTTGTATTTATAACCCTGTATTCACTTGACCAAAAGTCTTGTTCCTCCTGCCACCGAACTTCACTAATTGCCAATATATCAAACTTTACCCTATCCATTTCCGTTTTTAAATTTTCGAAGCTACCTGCCCGATTAAGGGATCTGACATTCCACGCTCCGATCCGTAGAATGCCAGTTTTCTTTCTCCTGATAACGACGTCCTCCCGAGTAGTCCCCGCCCGGAGATCCGAATGGGGGATTATTTTACCTCCGGAATATTTTATCCAAGCGGACGCCATCATCATTTAACCACACAGTAAGGCTGCATGCCCTCGGGAAAAATTACGGCTGTTGTTTCCCCATGCCTTCAGCCGTTCGCAGTACCAGCACAGCAAGGCCGTTTTGATTAGTGTTACAAGGCCAGATCAGTCAGTCATCCAGACTGTTGACCCTGCAACTACTGAAGAGGCCTCTGCCCCTCTTCAGGAACCACATGTTTCTCTGGCCTCTCAACAGATGATACCCCTCCATTGTGGTTACACCTACGGTACGGCTATCTGTATCGTGAGCATGCAAGCCACCCCACCAATGGCAATGTCCATGGTTCATTGGATGAGGGGGGGGGGGGAGGGGGGTCATTTACGTGACCTAATTCCTCATTTTCATTGGGTTTATTATTCTTAGGAAGCTTCCCATTCTTTGAAAATGCGTTGTCATCCTCATTTTTCAAATCTATACAAGTTAGCAAGAAAAGAATTTTTCAATAATAAGATGGGACACATTGACTAGATTCTCTCTTACTGGAGTAAATAATTTAGCTTTTAATGTACGAACAACGTCTCATTGAGATGCTGGGTTGTCTCAGTACTTCATCTTACTCAAATATTTTTTGAAATATTTCCTTAAATTTCCTTGTTACTGATTAAACACATCCCTCCTCAGTCTCTCTCGTATGCCTATGGACCAATATTTCGCTACAAATGACTAGTCTGAAAAAAAAATTGAATTGTACTTACGTAATGACCCATCTCCAGTGTTGCCGTTCCTCCATGATTCGTGTGGATTCTGAAGTCGTTTCCACTTATTTGCTTTCCATTCGGGTTTTATTCTCAATTCAGCTGCATGGCAAGGGAAGTAAAATTGTGGTTATTTACAAGAAATTGACACAAGGAAGTCTTGAAAGTATTCGAAGGAGTGTCAGATTGTAGTAGGCTATGTATATTTCTCTGCGTTTGTCGAACCGACGAAGTGTGGTGACTAAATTGGTGCGCTCTATCTGGTACAGTAAGTAGCTGATATGTAAGATTTTATAAATAATGACAAGGGAACTCTAAAGCAGAAAATATACTGGATTTATTAAAAAACGTGCTACAGATATAATTTCAGAGCAGAAACCTTTTATGTTGAAATATTATCCTGTGCTGAGGACATACTAGTTACGATCAGTTACTCTTACTTACAAGCAATTTAGGCAAAGATTAAGTTCTTTATAAATGGTTTATGAGAAAAACAAAGGCAACATATTTATTTCCTAGATGCATCATATAATACCTTCAGCCAGAAATCGTGAAGTATATCAGACAACAAAATAAATCATGGAGAACATATCTTTAAAAAGAAAAAAAAGGACAACGTAAATTACTTCGTTTTAATATTTCGTGTAACCAGTGAGTCCGCAGAAGCGCTCGCACAGAACCTTGCACAACCGCTCAATATAGCTCCTTGACTTAGCAGCTCCCAGCATAATACAGTCGCTGGAGTACTCTCGTTAATTAATTACATTTCAGTTATTGACATATGTTCTATTAATACGTCCACACACACTGATATGGTGTATCGCCTGAGAACTATCATTATTACTCTAGCATACGAATTACAGTGCAAACACTTGCTTCACAAATGGTACACATTCACAGTGCTACATTCTTTATCACCTAACCAACGTAATCTCCCGAAATGCATGCTACAAATGTGGTCAATAAATTTGGCTTTTTTTTGTTGAGACTGCTAGAGATATTTTTGTTTAGAGTTTCAGATTCATTTTTACTGCATAATGTAAGCCAGTTGTCACTTGCATAATAGACTTCTCTCTTCACGTGCTCTAGATTTTTTAAGTAAACTTTGCTATCAACATTCATGTACATATTCAGTCAGCTACCTGAAGTAGAAGTATGTACGTGGAGTGCTGAACTTTTCTCTATCGTTTTGAATGAAATGAACCGAAGCTAAAGTATTCGTCACTGCCACTCTAGTGTACCATAGAAGATTTCACTAAAATTCGTGAGTGCGAAAAGCGGTTAAGACTTTTTTTTACATTTCACTCGTTCGCTTGAAATTTTACTGACTTCGGGCTTCCTTAGTGTGAGAGAGAGTTCACACAATTACGTTTAAAAATTTGTAATTTCGTACTAAATCGATGCCTCTGACTTATACTCTTGTACATTAGTTCAAAATACTTGTTTCGCCATAGTACCATTATTTTTAGGTGCAGTCTGTGGTCAACACTATATATTTTTATAATCTTCTAGTACCCTTTGTCGAGTCGTAAAACAAAATTGTTATACATTTTCAGCAAATGGCTTCAGAATCGGGACGCCCTGTACAACGTAATTTTTTATCGTATCAGTAGCTAACTAAAAGATAATTAGTTCAAATCTGGTATATATTACTGCACTCCACGTCGTAAATATTCATATTCTTTTGCTGTTTTGGCAGATTTTCGTGTTTACCTAACAGTGTAAGTTCGATTTTCGTATATATTACACCTTTAGATTCACTGAGGCAGATCTTTCTTTCAGAATCGGAATATGTTATCTGAAATTCGTGTAGATCTGAAAGCTTCAATCAAACAACTGGAAACTTTCACAGGTGTCTGTGTTAGGCAAAGTCTCCAGAAGACTGTACCTGAGATATACAAAGTACATGAAATATTATTGACTCTCACAGAGGCTGTTTACCGTACCGAACAGACTTCTCACAGCACGGATGTGCACTTGATTATGAGTAGCGAACCAGTGACAGCACTACGAATTCTGCCACGTACACGGTCGTCATATTAATGTGACCACCTCCTATGTTCGACGTCAACGAGCGATAGCCATTGACAGTCAGCAAGTGGCTGCACTGGCAGTGGAGCGTATATAAAGCGTGTCGGGGGAACGCAGAGAACAGTGCAGTCATAGTCGTAGTGCGAAAACGGAGCGGTTTATTTGAAGTCTAAAAGGGCATGATCATTGGCTTTCTGGCCAATGACGGAAGCATTTCCCAAACAGCTGAGTCTGTAAAATATTTGCCTGGCGTCGAGGTTAAAGTATACCGTGCATGACAAAATGACACTGTACAAAACCGGTGCCGAGTCAACTGTAGTGGACCATGGGCCTTGGATGACAGGGATGAACGACAGCTCTTGATATGTTTATCGGCGAATAGACGTGCAGTTGTTGAACAACTGACCGTCCAGTTGAAACAAGAGGCTACCAACAGTGTTTCACCAACGGCCGCTCCGCGTTCGTTGCTGCGTATGGGTCTCTGCAGCAGGCGCCTGAGTCTGGTTCGTGCACCCATGCTGACGGCTGTTAATTGCCGACTAAAGCTAAAATTTGCATTCCCATACTGCAACTGGACGCCCTCTGATTGGCAACAGGTGGCAGTTTCAGATGGATCACGTTTTGTGCTCGAATGCTCGTTGCTGTGAGTGGTGTGAAATGTCTAAAAGTAGACATTCTGCAAAAAGAGAGGGAGCGTTGTGGTCTGGGAATGTTTTCGTGTCATTCTCTGGGTGATCTGCCTTTCAGGATTACTCCAAGTACGCATGTGTCCTTGTGGACCACGTCCACGACTACACGCAGTTTGTTATTCCTCGCCACGAAGGCATCTACGAGCAGGAGAATGCAACGTGTCACACCGCTCGCAGTGCACGTGCGTTGTTAGAAGAGCACCAGGATAGGTTTTCAGTACCCCTCTGGCCACCAAACTCCCCGGATTTAAACTCAGTTGAGAATCTGCGGGGTCACCTCGATCTGATCGTACGCGCCATGGATCGTCAACGGAGAAACCTACCGCAGCTGGCCACGTCACGAGAGCAGGCATGGCTACACATGTCGGTACCTTCCAGAACCTCACTGAGTCTCTTCCTGCACGTCTAGTGGCGGTCAGCGCTGCAAAAGGTGGCAGCTCAGGCTTTTGACAGGCGGTCACATTGTTGTGACTGGACAGTGTACATTACAGTAGATGACTGAGTGTAAATATTGATGTAAATGTAAAAATATCATGCTACACGTAGTACTACAATGCTATGGCTAAGTTTCACGGAAGCTCGAAATTTAGTGCGGATGCCAATACGAGGTGCTTTTAATAGTTTCCACAATGAAACATTGTCTCAAAATACGGCGGAAAACCCAAAGAGATTCTGGTCGTATGTAAAGTACACCAGTGGCAAAAAAACAGTCAATACCGTCAGTGCGCGATAGCGATGGAAATGTTACGGATGATGGTGCCACTAAAGCGGAGTTGCTAAATACAATTACCGTAATTCCTTCACAAAAGAAGACAAAGTAAATATTCCAGAATTCGAAACAATAACAGCTGTTAGCATGAGTAACATAAAAGTAGATATCGTAGGTGTTGCGAAACAACTCAAATCTCTTAAGAAAGGCAAGTTTTCCGGTCCAGATTGTCTACCAATCAGGTTCCTTTAGAGTGTGCAAATACAATAGCGCCTTTCTTAGCGATCATATACAACCGCTCACTTGACTAAAGGTCTGTTCCTCAAGACTGGAAAATAACATAGGTCACACCAATATTCAAGAAAGGAAATAGGAGTAACCCACTGAATTACAGGACCATATCACAGACCTCAATATGCAGTAGGATTTTGGAGCATATACTGTACTCGAACATTATGAATCACCTTGAAGAAAATGACTTATTGATACATAACCAACACAGATTCAGAAAATATTGTTCTTGTGCAACTTTATTCCCATGAAGTAACGAGTGCAGTCGACAAGGGATCTCAGATCGATTCCATATTCTTAGATTTCCAGAAGGCTTTTGATACCGTTCCTAACAAGCGACTATTAATCAAATTGCGGGAATATGGAGTATCATCCCAGTTGTGTGACTGGATTCGTGATTTCCTCTCAGAGAGGTCACAGTTCGTAGTGATAGACGGTAAATCGTCGAGTACAACAGAAGTAATATCTGTTGTTCCGCAAGGTAGTGTCATAGGCCCTCTGCTTTTCCTGATTTACAGAAAAGATTTAGGTGATAATCTGAGCAGCCCCCTTAGATTGTTTGCAGATGACGCTGTAATTTACCGTCTAGTAAAATCATCAGACGATCAATTACAATCCAAAATGATGTAGAGAGAATTTCTGTATGGTGCGAAAAGTGGCAATTGGCACTAAACAAAGAAAATTTTGGGTATACGATAAATCGCACGAATCTATGGGCTGTCAATTCGACTAAATACCTAGGAATTACAATTATGAGCAACTTAAATTGGAAAGTCCACATAAATAATATTGTGGGGAAGGCGAAACAAAAACAGCGCTTTGTTGGCAGAACACTTAGAAGATGCGACAAACCCACTAAAGAGACAGCCTATATTACACTTTTCCGTCCTTTGCTGGAATATTGTTGCGCGGTTTGGAATCCTTACAAGGTATGATTGACGGAGGACATCGAAGAAGTGCAAAGAAGGGTGGGAGTGTCACTGATATGATACACGAGTTGGGGTGGCAGTCACTGAAACAAAGGCGGCTTTCTTTGCGGCGAGATCTATTTAAGAAATTTCAATCATCAACTTTCTCTTCTGAATGAGAAAATATTTTGTTGACATGATCATCATAATAAAATAAGAGAAATCAGAGCTCGAACGGAAAGATTTAGATGTTCTTTCTTCCCATGCGCCATTCGTAAGTGGAATGGTAGAGAACTAGTATGAAAAAGCTTCGATTAACCCTCTGCCAGGCACTTAAGTGTGGATCGCATAGTAAACATGTAGATGTAGATGTATATGTAGATTAATTTTGTACTAATCCTTCTTGTGTGAAGCAATTATATAGTTATTTTGGAAGCACACCGGCCAAAGAAGTAATAACTCATAGGATACATTAATACCATGCAGCACCGTCTTGAGCCCTGAATGGCACCAGCTCGCTAGGAAAAAGAATCCACAAGTTTCTTCAGGTACCACATATCCAACTGAAGTCACTCATTAATGACTAGCTCTCATAGAGTCACCAGATTACGGTGATGTTTATTACGGCCTTTCATTCTCTGTTCCAATTAGTCTCAGACATTGCCCGTTTTAGAGGGCCAGTCGAAGTTCGATAGGGTGCTTGAGTGTTCGTAAAACCAAAAACATATGCTTGCAACTCAGTGAAAACGGCTGTCATTTTGCAAGAAGCGAGTGTCCACAGGACACTCATCGTGGAGTTTTTAACAGAAAGGGCAATAACTGGACACCGAAACTGTAGAGATAAATCACCTCAGAACAACCTTCGTTCTCAATTACAGCCTCCAAATATTGGGCGTGAACACACCTCATTAGGTCTTCGGTTTACTCGACGCACTGCATCATTTGAAAACAAACAGGATCACGACTCTGTGGACCACGCTAGAGGCCTCCAGTCAGCCACTGTCCTATTACTGTGCTGTTTGTCGCATTTTCAAGTAAAGCACCTTTACGTGCCGCTGTGAGAGATGGCCATTAGTGAGGGAGATGGATCAAAATGTCCATCTCATCATTCTCTTCGCTATGTTCATTTGGAAACTACACTAATGCTCATAAATTAAGAATAATTGCAGAGTGTGGTGACACACAACATGGCAATAGAAAAACTAGCGCTAATAGCATAGGCACATAAGGAACACACATGAAACAGATCTTTAAGTCCACGGTATTGGTGATAAGTTGATAAAACCGTCCCGAAACGCGTGTGCTACAAAGCGTCACTGTTTCCTGCGCATGTACCCCGACATCAATATGGGATATGATCACCAAGCACACATACACAGGCCGCACAACGGGTTGGCATACTCTGGATCAGGTGGTCGAGCAGCTGCTGGGGTATAACCTCCCATTCTTGCACCAGTGTCTGTCGGAGCTCGTGAAGTGTCCTAAGGGTTTGAAGACGTGCAGCGATACGTCGACCGAGAGCATCCCACACGTGCTCGATGGGGTTTAGATCTGGAGAACAGGTTGGCTACTCCATTCACCTGATATCTTCTGTTTCAAGGTACTCCTCCACGATGGAAGTTCGGTGAGGCCGTGCGTTATCATCCATCAGGAGGAAGGTGGGACCTACTGCACCCCGTGAAAAGGCGGATATACTGTTGCAAAATGAGGTCCCGATACACCTGACCTCTTACAGTTCCTCTGTCAAAGACATGCAGGGGTGTACATTCACCAATCATAATTCCACCCCACATCATCAAACCGCGACCTCCATACAGGTCCCTTTCAAGGACATTAGGGAGCTGATATCTGGTTCCTGGTTCACGTCAGATGAAAACCCGGTGAGAATCATTGTTCAGACTATACCTGGACTCTTCCGTGAACATACCTGTGACCACTGTTCCAATGACCATGTACTGTGTTCTTGGCAGCAGGCTTTACCGGCTCTCCTGTGACCAGGGGTCAGTGGAATGCATCTTGCAGGCCTCCGGGCAAGTAAACTATGTCTGTTCGGTCATCTGTAGACTGTGTGTCTAGAGGCAACTGTTCCAGTGGCTGCTGTAAGGTCCCGAGCAAGGCTACCTGCAGCGCTCCGTGGCTGTCTGCGGGCACTGATGGTGAGATATCGGTCTTCTTGTGGTTTCGTACACTGTGGGCGTCCCGTAGTGTAGCGCCTGGACTCATTTCCTGTCTGCTGGAATCGTTGCCATAATCTTGAGATCACACTTTGTGGCACACGGGGGGAGATGGACCTTCATTCACAGTCAATGGCAATTTTGTCGGTTCTGAAACCGGTTGTCGTTGACAAGGCACCATACTCGTCTCCAGTCCTTGTTGCTGACGATCCTTTTACGATCACCGTTATTACACCGTGTTACATGGGTGCAAGTAGTTCATCTTTCCCTGTAGACACGGTGGACAGTCCGCATTGAGACCACAAGAAATTCAACACCTTCATTCCAAATGTGACCTTGGGATCGTCGAAACACGGCACTTTTTTCTGCCGTTCAGTCAGGTATCCACGTCGACGCACCTAATAGCATTGATTGCATACAACCGATTGGCAGATACAGAGCACTTCGTTACCATGACTTACGCCATCGGTAAAGGGTTACATGACTCTCGGGCACCAGATCTACAACATTAGCTTCACAGTGAACACTGCACACTTTTAATTGGTTATTAATATTTTGTTCGGTGAGCTGCTGTAAAATTCACTTTAGAGCTACATAATTTCATATCTTTTTGGCGATCTGATAGTTATCTAACCAACAATAAATTTACCTTCAAACTTCCCGGTTATTAATTTTTTTCAATATCTCTGGTTTCCACCCAGCTGTTGTTCAAAAGATTATCACAAACTGTACTTTCTGCTCCTTCTTCTACGTTTCGTGATTTTCATTGTCTTTTTGGGGAATATGTTTATGGTAGTGAGAAGAAGTCGATGTAATCTATTCAACCCAGTGAATTCGTCTTTAGTTGACGAATTATTTAAATATTCATGTACACTGCAAATTTGCAGTGACTACAACTGATAACTTACGATATGTTACAGAATCAGTTCTTGGAGACATCCAAGGCATTTACGTTCTGGAAAAAAGCGTAGTAAATCCATACATATTGTAAAAATACAGGGTGAGTCACCTAACGTTACCGCTGGATATATTTCGTAAACCACATCAAATACTGACGAATCGATTCCACAGACCGAACGTGAGGAGAGGGGCTAGTGTAATTGTTTAATACAAACCATACAAAAATGCACGGAAGTATGTTTTTTAACACAAACGTACGTTTTCTTAAACCACATCAAATACTGACGAACCGATTCCACAGACCGAACGTGAGGAGAGGGGCTAGTGTAATTGTTTAATACAAACCATACAAAAATGCACGGAAGTATGTTTTTTAACACAAACTTACGTTTTTTTAAATGGAACCACGTTAGTTTTGTTAGCACATCTGAACATATAAACAAATACGTAATCAGTGCCGTTTGTTGCATTGTAAAATGTTAATTGCATCCGGAGATATTGTAACCTAAAGTTGACGCTTGAAACCTCCGACGTTCAGATGCGTGTTGTAACAAACATGGGCCACGGTCGGCGAGCAGCATCTGCAGGGACTTGTTTACGATGACGACCGTGTTTACGAGTGTGGCTGTAGTGCACTGTTGTGGTTTGGTCTAGCTGTCGCAGTGTCCGCATGTAGCGCTTGCTGCTATTGTTATTCTGCATTCGTCTCCGCACGCAGACCAACTGTAGTACACCGTGTTACCAGACGTCTGTGATAATGTAGTGTTGTAGGAACTGTGACCATGGTGTATTCGAACTCTGAGAAGGCGGAGATGATACTCATCTATGGCGACTGTCGACGAAATGCAGCTGAAGCCTGCAGGGTGTATGCAGAACGGTACCGGGACAGAGAGCATACAACGTGCCGCACATTGCAAAACATCTACCGCCAACTGTATGCAACAGGTATGGTTGTAGCACGCAAACGGGTCCGTAACAGGCCCGCCACAGGAGAAGCGGGTGCAGTTGATGTGTTAGCTGCTGTTGCTATGAACCCACACATGAGTACACGGGACATTGCGAGAGCCGGTGGACTGAGTCAAAATAGTGTCATGCGCATACTGCATCGTCACCGCTTTCACCCGTTTCATGTGTCGCTACATCAGCAATTACATGGTGATGACTTTAATCATCGAATGCAATTCTGTCAATGGGCGTTAACAGAGAATGCGTTGCAGTTCTACCTGTTTACCGATGAAGCGGGTTTCACAAACCACGGGGCAGTGAATCTACGGAACATGCATTACTGGTCCGTGGACAATCCTTGCTGGCTCAGACAGGTAGAGCGACAGCGTCCGTAGACTGTAAAATGTATGGTGCGGAATCATTGGCGACCACCTCATTGGTCCTCACTTCTTTGCAGGGGCCCAAACAGCTGCAACATACATCGCGTTTCTACAGAATGATTTGCCAACGTTGCTCGAAAATGTCCCACTGGAAACGCGTCGACGTATGTGGTATCAGCATGATGGTGCACCTGCACATTCCGCAATTAACACTAGGTTGACCCTTGACAGGATGTTCGACGGGCGTTTCGTAGGACGTGGAGGACGCATTAATTGGCCAGCCCGTTCTCCTGATCTTACACCTCTGGAATTCTTTCTGTGGCGTACGTTAAAGGAGAATGTGTACCGTGATGTGCCTACAACCCCAGAGGATATGAAACAACGTATTGTGGCAGCCTGCGGCGACATTACACCAGGTGTACTGCGGCGTGTACGACATTCATTACGCCAGAGATTGCAATTGTGTGCAGCAAATGATGGCCACCACATTGAACATCTATTGGCCTGACATGTCGGGACACTCTATTCCACTCCGTAACTGAAAATGGAAACCACGTGTGTACGTGTAACTCACCTCTCATGCTAATGTACATGTGCGTCAGTGAAAAAGACCAATAAAAAGGTGTTAGCATGTGGACGTAATGTGGTGTTCCAGTCTCTTCTGTACCTAAGGTTCATCACCGTTCCCTTTGGATCCCTACGTAATTCGGTGCTCTCAGATACACACGATCGAACAGCGGAAGAGTGGTACTCAAGCGTCAACTTTAGGTTACAATATCT
Source organism: Schistocerca americana (assembly GCF_021461395.2). Taxonomy (NCBI): domain Eukaryota; kingdom Metazoa; phylum Arthropoda; class Insecta; order Orthoptera; family Acrididae; genus Schistocerca; species Schistocerca americana. The sequence continues at coordinate 954,331,394 of NC_060119.1, read as the reverse complement.
CCGGATGTAATTAACATTTTACAATGCAACAAACGGCACTGATTACGTATTTGTTTATATGTTCAGATGTGCTAACAAACCTAACGGGGTTCCATTAAAAAAACGTAGGTTTGTGTTAAGAAACATACTTCCGTGCATTTTTGTATGGTTTGTATTGAACAATTACACTAGCCCCTCTCCTCACGTTCGGTCTGTGGAATCGATTCGTCAGTATTTGATGTGGTTTACGAAACATATCCATCGGTAATGTTAGGTGACTCACCCTGTATATTTATGTATTTCTGTATCTGTGTATGTGTGTACGTTTCATATCACCCCCTAAACCGCAGTTTCAACCAAACTTGGTACATATCTCTTACTATCACGCAACAATCACTGTGGAGGTAAGAACCACTTACTGGCATAGTTCAATAGATATGGCGTCATGAACACTGAGATGCGTGAAAATGTGCCGCATTGTGCGTGACGTTTAAATTTCTTTGCTACTAAGTCTATTAATCGTAGCTCCTGGACATGTAACTAGAAATATCGTTTATAATCAAGTTCTGGGCTAAAAAAAAAACATTACAGACAATTTCTATTTTGCAAACTGTATTTCTTAATTTCGATAGTGTACTTTCACATTTATACATTGTGGATACTTATTTGTGCGATTATTTCATAATTTCAAAAGTGTTTTCGCAAATACATTGAAATGAAATTCTTTTGATGTTTTACTACAAAAACAGTTAATTTTTTCGTCTCTAATAAAAAATTGGCAAAACTCCGGGATTGTCAACTAGTTAACAACTGAACTATGGTAATAAACTGATACGACACCTTTCTCTACGACGTATTTTGTGGTATCACATTTTATGGCATTATTATCAACAACTTCACGGTGAGAATTCCACTTTAGCGGGATAGCGACCAGGACTCGGTTTGCCACTCAAGTCACAGCTGCACTTTCTCCCACACCTCTGTCCGGCAGAATGAGTGTCCGAGGCCGCCGTCCGTCGGAAAGATGACTGCAATTCGCTCCCACATCGGCAGACGTGCTGTGGAAGCTCAAGCGCGGGAAGTTCTCGCCTCTGAGACTTCTAGGAAATAGCTACGGGAGACCTCACATGTCAAGTGGGGCTGCAGAAAAATGCTTGACCTAATGCAAGCGCTGGCTTTTCCCTAGGGTTTGACATCCCGTCAGTAGGGGTGAACAAGAATGTGGGATGGAATTGCCACTGCGTTAATTAGGGAATTTCCCAGTGTTTCCAGGGACTGATTTAAGGAAGCCAGATGAAAACAAGCGAAAAAGGTCGAATATAATCTGTACTTTTCTACATCAACACAACTACAACCTCGAAAAAAATACTTGTTGAACAGTCTGTTATTTTGCACTGTAATGTAGCCCTCGAAAAGAATAATTACTGTGAAAAGAAATGATTGAAATTCAGTCCTCTGAAAGCTATGTGATTGTTCGGTGTCGGAGGACCTCCCAGTGACCGCAGAAGAAGTACAATACAGAAACATATATCTTTAAAATACACTATGTGATAAAAAGTATCCGGACACGTTTTTCATATTAGATGTATTTTACTGCCACCTACTGCCAGGTGCTCCATATCAGTGACCTCAGTAGTCATTAGACATCGTGAGAGAGCAGAATAGGTCTCCCAGCGCAACTCGCGGACTTCGAACGTGGTCAGCTGACAGGGGTGTCACTTGTGTCATACGTCTCTACGGGAGATTTCTACACTCTTAAACATCCCTAGGTCCACTGTTTCAAATGTGATAGTGAAGTGGAAATATGTATAGGATCACGTACAGCACAAAATCGTACAGGCGGACTTCGTCTGTTGACTGACAGAGACCGCCGGCAGTTGAAGAGGTCGTAATGTGTAATAGGCAGACATCTATCCAGACCACCACAAAGGAATTCCAGACTGCATCAGGAGTCCTGCAAGTACTATGACAGTTAGGCGGGAGGTGAGAAAACTTGGATTTCATGGTCGAACGGCTGCTCGTAAGCCACACATCACGCCGATAAATGCCAAACGACGCCTCGCTTGGTGTAAGGAGCGTAAACATTGGACGATTTAACAGTGGAAAAACGTTGTGTGGAGTGACGAATCACGGTACACAATGTGGCGATCCGATGGCAGAGTGTGAGAATGGCGAATGCCCGGTGAACGTCATCTGCCAGCATGTGTAGTGCCAACAATAAAATTCGGAGGCGGTGGTGTTATGGTGTGGTCGCGTTTTTCATGGACGGGACTTGCACCCCTTGTTGTTTCGCGTGGCACTATCACAGCTCAGGCCCACATTCATGCTTTAAGCCCCTCCTTGCTTCCCACTGTTGAAGAGCAATTCGGGGATGGCGATTCATCCTTCAACACGATAGAGCACCTGTTCATAATTCACGGCCTGTGGCGGAGTGGTTACACGATAATAACATCCCTGTAATGGACTAGTCTGCACAGAGTCCTGACCTGAATCCTACAGAACACCTTTTGGATGTTTTGGAACGCCGACTTCATGCCAGGTCTCACCCACCGACATCGATACTTCTCCTCAATGCAGCACTCCGTGAAGAATGTATTGCCATTCCCTAAGAACCCTTGCAGCACCTGATTGAACGTATACCTACGAGAACGGAAGCTGTCATCAAGGCTAAGGGTGGACTAACACCGTACTGAATTCCAGCATTACCGATGGAGGGCGCGACGAACTTGTGCGTCATTTTCAGCCAGGTGTCCGGGTACTTTTGATCACAAAGTGTATCAGTGTTCACTAATTTCAAACCCCTTATCCGTCAAAAACGCCTCTGTTACCTGGTATTATGATTTTTTCTTAAAGTCAGGTGCATATCCGTTAATGGCGAGCGGAAAAGCTTTGTGACGGCGGACCATGATAATACGAAGCATAATGCAACAGAATTTTTCCATTACACAAAAGCAGTAATCGGATTTCGTGACAAGAAATTTGGATTTCAGTGCCCGACTTATAAAGAATGCAAATGTGCGTATAAGGGCCGCTAATTATGCGCAATCGACTTGTCATCAAACCAATCGCTTCCTCACGTTATACATGGACAATGGCCTTGTATATTATTAGTAATGGATATTGTTACCTTTTCTTAGAAATAAATCATATCTCTGCTTGATTAAATTTATTATTATACCAAAATTACACAGAGTAAGAAAAATGGCGGGCTTACATGACACAAGGTGTAAGAAAAATGAAAAGCAATTACTATAAAAATGAAAAACAAATTACTTGAACCATGTTATACGTTAATAGTAGTATACTGTACAATTTTATCTCTCTTTTTTGAGAACAAAATGGAAATGAGCGTATGGCACCGTAGGCCGGGAGGCACCTATTCGGGGAAGTTCGGCCGTTAACTGCAAGTCTTATTTCATTCGACGCCACATTGGGCGGCTGGTTCGCCGGTGATGAGGATGAAATGATGATGAGGACAACACAACACCCAGTCCCTGAGCGGAGAAAATCTCCAACCCAACTGGGAATGGAACCCGGACCCGCTCGCACGGGAGGCGAGCACGTTACCACCCAGCTAAGCAGGCGGACTCTTTTTTGAGAGAGAGGTTAATTTATACATCACGTAGTATGAGTTGAAAACTTTTTAGCCCACCAACTTTCATGAACCAGTTTGTAATGTGTCTCACACACACACACACACACACACACACACACACACACTAGTGATATACCATTATGAAATCTTTGGCAGTATTACTATGGAAGAGAGATGGTATTAATTCGAACAATAATGGTTAATTAGTTGATATCAGTTTTGTGGTTCAGGTAATGGAGTACATCATATTTTTTCTACCTAGCGTTTCGTTTACTACCGTCAAGAGTTACAGCGTTCTAATTAGTAAATTTTTCAACGTTGGAGATGTAATGTTGGACATGCAAAATATGCACTGTACGCCGGTATAATCCCGCAAATAAACGATGGCACGGGATATGTGAACACTGGCCCTGCAAATCTACACAATCACTCAGTGCGTTTCACTAACGAGATATTATCTCTGACGATACACAGGCACCAGGATCTGCACGGGCAGGCTGCGATCATTGCATGAAGCTGCAGTCCGCTGGTCGACTGTCATTTATCGGTCTTAATCGGCGATAAATTGGACAATTTAGGACCGGCCATGTGAAAGAAGTCCGAGAGAAGTACTATCACTAAAAAAAAATCATAACTTGTAATTCTATTACAGATACGTTGGCGATGCGTGCACATGTGTTGTCTTGGAGGATATAACCGTAAATCATTTCTTTCGTTGTTAACCCATTCAGGAATAAAGATTGCGTCCTACTGTCCAAATATCTTTCAGAAGTTATGGTTTGACGGAAAAAGTTTAGTCTCAAAAATCTGTTGCGCAAACTACAAACCTCGCTCCATCTGTTATGTCACTAGTAGCTCTTGCTATGACACATGAGGACTTTCAGAACAACAGTACACCGTTGATTGTTCTGCTAGTTCACTTACCGTAGTAAATACATCCATAGTTCATCAGAAAAAAGAGCATTTCAGGATCAGCACTGTAACTTATTCATATATCTCCTGATTTTGCGCCGGCCGATGTAGCCGAGCGGTTCTAGGCGTTTCAGTCTGGAAACGCGCGAACGCAACGGTCGCAGTTTCGAATCCTGCCTCGGGCATGAATGTGTGTGATGTCCTCAGGTTAGTTAGGTTTAAGTAGTTCTAAGTTCTAGGGGACTGATGACCTCAGCTGTTAAGTCCCATAGTGCTCAAAGCCATTTGAACCTAATTTAGCAATGGTTTCTACTTGTTAGATGAAACGTACAAAATACAAAGTCTCTACGAAAAATAAATCTCAGTAATGGCGGCTAGCCAAGTCACAAGTATTGACCATCACGCTCTGACTCGTAGCCTTCTCCTTGGTTCGGCGAGTTCAGCGGCACTGCAGCCTGGAAAACTCATCTGCTTCGCTCTCACTGTACAAGCTGTGACGTTGCGTTCGTTCTGGTGAGATATTCGTTCACTTTGAACGGAAAGACAGGACAGGAAAAAGGTTTGTTGACCAGCAAACGAATACCAAACTTGTCTGATGAAAATAGACTATGTTGTTGAGACCCAGTGTCCTCTAATTAAGTGGGTAAACGTGTCATATTTATAATAAAGCGATACGTGTGTAACATCAGAATTCTAGTAATCTTCATGGGAACCACTAATTCAGAATAACCATTTTATCAACGTACTGGCTACACCAGAGAGAGATAAAACAGCCAAGGGAGCATTATTCACAAGCATTCAATGTCGTCTGTACAAAATAGTCTCCCACGCGGGTCTTCATATGTTAAACGCCGAGATACTGAAATTCTGCCTGGAATCGTTGACCAGAGGATTCTCCACTCCTTTCACGTTGATCCAGTCTAACGCAACCATAATGCGATCTGCGATTATCTCCAACACTCAGAGTATCTACAGCAGGATAGATAGCATAGCTCTGCTTAAAAATACAGTAGAGAGCAGTTATGCAGTGGAAAGGCATGACTTTTATTTATCTGATCTAACCAATTCTACGTCTGTATCCGCTGTTACTATTAACAATAAAAACTATGTCCACTAATCGGAGTCACTTCCCACACTACTGTACGTATTTCGCATATCGAAATCAAGTAAACTACTACTTCAGCCTACTACCGTACTGGCAACATGACCTGCGCTCAGCCAACCCTCTTCACGCTCTCTTTCAAACAAGGGACCACTACCCCTGTTTGTAAACTTTTGCTCGCCTGTGACGTCAATTTTCATAGCAGCCGTAAGAAAGATGCTTTTGTTAGCAGCAGCTGTGACGATTGTTTATACCCACTCAACGCTATAATTGCGAGAATTTTAGCACGTGTAACTCTTACACAAACTGTAAGTATTGTCCAAAGATCGTGGAGCCACACCAAAGTCAGCAATGCATGTCGATACCATGACATTTGCTAGGACTCGCTGCAATTCGCAGCGACGTATGGGAGGCGCTCCTGAACACCCCTTCCCCAGCACAACAGCGCTCTCGCAGCAGAGATCAATATAGTGGCGAGCACACTAAGAGCTTCTGCTTCAGAAATCAACATCATTTGGTAGAGCAATGCTAGTCGAAGTCACAGTGGAATATGTAGAGTTGTGTTATTGATGAACATTGTCTTTCAAGAGAGCAGTTTGTGGATGAGTTCATCTTTTAAATGACGCTTTCATAATCAATGATTCTCGCCCACGCGAACGTCCCCACATACCTCTCGGTCATTTATCCTCCCACCTTTCGGAAAAATGGACAACATGGCAACCCCGCACTCTCGTGAAATTCAGCCCTTTCACAATCTCCATAATAGCATAAAAATCAAACTACACTAGTGGCCATTAAAATTGCTATACCACGAAGATGACGTCCTACAGACGCGAAATTTAACCAACAGGAAGAAGATGCTGTGATATGCAAATGATTAGCTTTACAGAGCATTCACACAAGGATGGCGCCATTGGCGACACCTACAACTAGCTGACATGAGGAAAGTTTCCAACCGATTTCTCATACACAAACAGCAGTTGACCGGCGTTGCCTGGTGAAACGTTGTTGTGATGCCTCGTGTAAGGAGGAGAAATGAGTACCATCACGTTTCCGACTATGAATAAGGTCAGATTGTAGCCTATCGCGATTGCGGTTTATCGTATCGCGACACTGCTGCTCGCGTTGGTCGAGATCCAATGACTGTTAGCAGAATATGGAATCGGAGGGTTCAGGAGGGTAATACGGTACGCCGTGCTGGATCCCAACGGCCTCGTATCACTAGCAGTCGAGATCGTGCAGCCACGTCTCGATCCCTGAGTCAACAGATGGGGACGTTTGCAAGACAACAACCATCTGCACGAACAGTTCGACGACTTTGCAGTAGCATGGACTATCAGCTCGGAGACCATGGCTGCGGTTACCGTTGATGCTGCATCACTGACAGGAGCGCCTGCGATGGCATACTCAACGACGAACCTGGGTGCACGAATGGCAAAACGTAATTTTTTCGGATGAATCCAGGTTCTGTTTATAGCATCATGATGGTCGCATCCGTGTTTTGCGACATCGCAGTGAACGCACATTGGAAGCGTGTATTCGTCATCGCCATACTGGCGTATCACCCGGCGTGACTGTATGGGGTGCCATTGTTTACACGTGTCGGTCACCTCTTGCTCGCATTGACAGCACTTTGAACTGTGGACGTTACATTTCAGATGTGTTACGACCCGTGGCTCTACCCTTCATTCGATCCCTGCGAAACCCTACATTTCAGCAGGATAATGCACGACCGCATGTTGCAGGTCCTGTATGGGCCTTTCTGGATACAGAAAGTGTTCGACTGCTGCCCTTGCCAGCACATTCTCCAGATCTCTCACCAATTGAAAACGTCTGGTCAATGGTGGCCGGGCAACTGGCTCGTCACAATACGCCATTCACTACTCTTGATGAACTGTGGTATCGTGTTGAAGCTGCATGGGCAGCTGTACCTGTACACGCCATCCGAGCTGTGTTTGACTCAATGCCCAGGTGTGTCAAGGCCGTTATTACGGCCAGAGGTGGTTCTTCTGGGTACTGATTTCTCAGGATCTATGCACCCAAATTGCGTGAAAATGTAATCACATGTCAGTTCTAGTATAATACATTTGTCCAATGAATACACGTTTATCATCTGCATTTCTTCTTGGTGTAGCAATTTTAATGGCCAGTAGTGTATAAACGCGATTCGTAAGCGGATTGCATAAATAAATTACCTGAATATTTTCTACTGCATATTTTCCAACCAAATATCCAGTAATTTATTCTTTACCTTCACAAGCGCTATTAAACAATTTTATATTCGGAAACGACCAGGGAACTGACGTAATGTCACTGCCATATTGCAACCTCTGCATCATGCGCTGATTGTAATACACAGTTGCAGTATATCTGTTGAGCAACAGTGTCTGAATTACTCAGTCCTTGCACTACCGCTACTTCTTAAGGTTCCAGTTTGAGTTTGTGTACATTTCTGTGAGCAGATGCACACACTGCCATATCAGTCTGAAATGTTAAACAACGCAACGATTTTTCGGACGCCTTTACATGTCCGCTCCCAACCAGCCCATTTTTCCTGTGTTAAAGCCGGTACAACATTTGTCACACTGTGCGAGCAACAGACCAGAGACTTGCAAACAGGAGCTTGTAATTTTATTCAAAAGCACTGCCAAGTACTGTTGAGGCACTTGTCCCTGTGCGACACAAGGTGGTGAATGTCTGTCTAATAAAATTCGTGGGGCTGCATTGTGAACTAGTTCAGAACACTCTGCTTGATTTCTTCGTCGGAGGTGAATCGTTTGCCTGTCAGAGACTTCCTATCTCACCAGAAATGGTATAACAGCTGGGAGACAGGTAGCGTCTGTACGAAGGGTGTCTGAGGATATTTGATTTGAACGCCTGCAAGATCTACTTGACTGCGTGTATTGTATGGCGGCGTGCGCCGTAGTGGAGCAGAGTGACCTTACAAGTGAGTTGCCCTGGTCGTTTCGATTTTATCGCTTTGCGACGGGCGATCAAGGTTTGTGAATATCGCTACGTATTCACCGTTGTCCTCTGCTGGAGGAAGTGAGTAACAAGGGGGCCTTTTGGTCAAAGCAGAAGGTGACCATAATTTTTTCTGCATTTGTGTGGACAGTATCGGATCTTTCTAGAATGAAATTTTCACTCTACAGCGGAGTGTGCGCTGATATGAAACTTCCTGGCAGATTAAAACTGTGTGCCGGACCGAGGCTCGAACTCGGGACGTTTGCCTTTCGCGGGCAAGTGCTCTACCGACTGAGCTACCCAAGCACGACTCACGCCCCGTCCTCACAGCTTTACTTCTGCCAGTATCTCGTCTCCCACCCTCCAAACTTCACAGAAGCTCTCCTGCGGAATTAAAGCTGTGAGGACTGGGCGTGAGTCGTGCTTCGGTAGCTCAGTCGGTAGAGTACTTGCTCGCAAAAGGTAAAGGTCCCGAGTTCGAGTCTCGGTCCGGCACACAGTTTTAATCTGCCAGGAAGTTTTAGTATCGGATCTTTTGGGCGGTGGCCACCCGGCATGCTTCCATGGGGACTTGGTAGTTTTGACTCGGATTTGGATGACACAATGTCTTGTCTTCATCTACCACTCGTGAGGGGACCTCAGTCCCTTCCTCGGTATAGCGCTGCATATGTTAGACATGCTCTTGTGCTGGTTCAAGGCTATTACATACCCACTGGGTACACACTCTGCGTAACTTCAATCTGTCTTTAAACGTGGCGTGAAAACTTACGACACTAAATCCTACCTATGAGGCAATGGTTGCTACCACAGTTCGCCCATTTTCAATAACGAGGGCATCCACGTGGTGGATAATGGCATCGGTAAGGCATTTCGGCGTTCCATACTGTGCATCACTGGCCAACGACGTTCTTCGTTCCTTCCATGAATCGCTCGTGGCACGTCCTGACCCTTGTAACAGATACGCAGTGCTCTCCGTATAGTTCCGCCATTTTCGGATACATTTCTGTTCTCCGCACTGCCTACGCTGTCAGGAAAAGCCTTGCACCCGTCTGCTCTTCTTTGGAAGCCTTCAGTTCATTATTTTCAGCGGGACTGAGTGCAGTCGACGGTCGACGTGAGTGCCTGGTCGCTCTGTTGTCACGTGGATGTGCGGCCGTGACTTCTAACGGCAAGTTTGCGACCTCAGCATTCCTATAAGGATCGCATATTTTTCCGCAGGCACTGACACCGCGATTCTTTCGGCGGAATTCATTACACAACGTCCAGCTGTATCTTCATGAATGTGTCTTGTGCATGAGACACCCTGCAGTTATTATAACACTAAACACTGATTAAGAGTAGTGACTGACACTTACGGCAACGCTGTCACAAGAGATACTGCAACTTATTTCTAGCATGCGTTTCTTTTGGCCATACAAATATCAAAGCAACAGTAAAGGAATGACGGAACTTCCCACGCAAATGTTAATTAACATGACGAAAATCGTGAGTGTGATGCTTATTAATACATAAAAAACGTCCCATACTTTTAGGCTGAAAGTTATTCAGATAGTCAAGGAGTATTTTGAGATCAAGAACTAACGTTAGAAAATTAGTAAATTTTTTTTATTCATATGTGTATTTTACTGCTTATAGCAACAAATTAAGCTCATAGCAACTGCTCAGAGTATCCACCGATAGTCATATAGCATGCGCCAGATCAGCACATAAAATTTTATCATACTCTCTCTTAGAAATCTGTTGCCTGCTGCATCATGATGGCTGTTAGAACCCGGTCAACCAATTCTTCATCTGTGTCTTCTGCTACTCGCGTCTTCATAGGCAACGTCTTCATAGGAAAATTTTCTCCGTGGACGCACCAAAGAGCATCGTGTTTAGTTTTTCAATGAAAGTACAGTTCATTCAAGAGCTCTTACTTCCTGAAACACATTCCCAACCGTTTGTCCCTGAGGTACACGTATTTGAAGTTTCTACCGAGCGGTGTCCGCCCCAGTAGCTGAGTGGTCAGCGTGACGGATTGCCGTCCTCTGGGCCCGGGTTCGATTCCCGGCTGGGTCGGAGATTTTCTCCGCTCAGGGACTGGGTGTTGTGTTGTGTTCATCATCATTTCATCCCCATCCGGCGTGCAGGTCGCCCAATGTGGCGCCGACTGTAATAAGACCTGCGATATGGCGGCCGGACCTGCCCCGCGAGGGGCCTCCCGGCCAATGACGCCAAACGCTCATTTCCATTTACCGAGCGGTTTTGTGTTTACGTACACCCGGCGCTTTCATCTTTGACGCAATTTTTATCCATTGTTGGTGCTGGAACATCAAGTGTGAAATGTCACTCCCTGAAATCCATTTAATAACGTTTAGTAAGGTGGTTTTTGATGTTTCAGAGAACAGAATCGCGTGTTTTCAAACTCACACAATAATTACCACAGCTACAGCGCCAGAAAGCGGAAAAAAACTATTTTAAAATACGGAGATGCTGCATAAACATATAATCAATGTCTGAAGGTTAAGGAATGTCAAGTCTAAGAAAACACAAGTCGCAGAAGAAACAATACCATGCAACTAATATTTATGAGTATCAGAATCACAAGAGCTTTAAACGTGGTGTTATTTGGCAAAAAGTGGAACATTTAGTATTCTAACACATTTAGTAACTACACAGTTGTATTTTACAAAGAAGTTTCAACGCTGCTGTATGTTCTTCCTGTAGTCGTAATTAAAATGGCAATGTGGAGTTTCAATGAAGTGAGAGAAATGTAACGAAACGGAGGAGCTCATTACAAAGATCCGCATAATGTTATAACTGGAACTTCTGCTGTTGGACTACTGCAGTGAGACTACACTGAAAATGATGTACTATATGCAAGAGAATCCATTTTCAATTATGGATAGTTACATTTCGTCGTGTTTTGATTACTTCATTATTAATTCATTGAACCTTATGATCTGAACTTCGATGATGCATATTTTAAGACATGTGACTCTGTGTGAGAACTGTACGTGTTAACATACATTTTCAAAGCAAATGTTAATCTTTTTTACCAAATGATACTACATTTGGTCAGTAAAGTGTGACTTTGCAGTTCTTAGACTTGTTAAATTACTAATTTGACGTTGGGCACTCCCGTTGTTTGACATAGTGCACCGATGAGCGTTTAAATAAGCTGGAAGTTTTGGAATCGAAGTATCGGAAGAGGTACACTGCCTGATCAAAAGTATCCAAACGCATTGTGCCGGATGTTCATCATTCCTGCGATCTGGATTCGCGCTCCCGTCCGCCCAAAGCGAACTCGTCTGGCGATGGCCTGCAACTAGCCTCTATGCTGTTGGCGGAGCGTCATGTGAGGTGCGTGGAGTACTTGGGGCAGGCAAATAGCGGCAGTTGGCTCTGGGATTTACTTATCGTAACATGTTTGTGAGACGTCAATGTGATGCACGGTAGTATGGCGTAGAAGCATGGACTGTTAAATGTTTTTCTTTTGGGAACGCAGCATTGGCCGCAATAGTGATCTGCCGATTCCACTCTAAAGGAATTGTTTTAATTTGCGTTTGGTCCTAATAAGGCAAAGGCGGACATTTCGTATCGAAGGAAGATATTTTTAATGTTTTAACTGACCGGTGATTTATACTGTTTAGCGGTGAGGGCTCTTAACGCCGTTGTAGCAATTAGTCGGATTTGTCAGGGCACACTTTGTAAGGTGATATTAGGTGATATATACAGATTCGTTTACTACATTGGAGCCTTTAGTTTCACTGTGTCTCCGAGTGTTCACTTTTGATGTAGAATCGAGGAACGGAAGTGAAAGAGACTGACAACGTTGAGAACTCCGTACACTGCTGGGCAGTCGGCACTACAGAACAGATACTGATGGGAGCTACGGGTTTTGTGCAGCACGGATCGGCCCGGAACAAGGTTAGTGTTGTTTGAGTCTGATGCGAAGTGATAACAAGTCTGACACGAAGTGTGTAAGTAGGCTGTTTAGGCTTTTATATTGGTAACGCCACGTAGCGCTCTGTATGAAAATCACTGGCTGTGCTGTGTGCAGTCTGTGGCTGGTTGGCATTGTTGGAATATTCGCTATTGTGGTGTTGGGCAGTTGGATGTGAACAGCGCGTAGCGTTGCGCAGTCGGAGGTGAGCCGCCAGCAGTGGTGGATGTGAGGAGAGAGATGGCGGAGTTTTGAGAACGGATCATCTGGACGTGTGTCCGTCAGAAAAAGGAAATTTGTAAGACTGGATGTCATGAACTGATATATATATATATATATATATATATATATATATATATATATATATATATATGACTTTTGAACACTATTAAGGTAAATACATTGTTTGTTTTCCATCAAAATCTTTCATTTGATAACTATGCCTTCAGTAGTTAGAATCTTTTATTTAGCTGGCAGTATTGGTGCTCGCTGTATTGCAGTAGTTTGAGTAACGAAGATTTTTGTGAGGTAAGTGATTCATGTAAGGTACAGGTTATTGTTAGTCAGGGCCATTCTTTTGCAGGGATTATTGAAAGTCAGATTGCGTTTCACTGAAAAAAAATATTGTGTGTCAGTTTAGCGATGATCAGAATAAGTAAAGAGAAAACTGTCTGAGTACGTTGAGTTTTTCTCAACTGTTTGAAAATCAAATAACGTAGAGGTTTTCCAGCACTGTCATTTATAAATTTTTCTAAGGGGACGTTTCAAGTGGTATCACGAAGTGTGGCCCTTTTAGCTGTCCTATCGTTGTCATGTCACTTGCTGCTACTGGTCTGGTCTGCCGAAGTTACGGAAAGTTGTGGTTTGTTCATTTCATTCTATTTTACTCACTGCGGTAGGGCCGGCAGTGTTGTTTTACACTCTTACATGGGAATGTGCTTACACATCTCTTCCCAGTGTGTGTTATCTGTGCAAAGGGCTATCCAGTTTTGCAAAATTATTGAAGAGTTTGCGTCCGGCTCCATGTGAGCGACGCAGTGAAAGCTGTCCCTGCAATCATAACGTTGGTTAATGAATGGTTCAAATGGCTCTGAGCACTATGGGACTTAACATCTATGGTCATCAGTCCCCTAGAACTTAGAACTACTTAAACCTAACTAACCTAAGGACATCACACACATCCATGCCCGAGGCAGGATTCGAACCTGCGACCGTAGCAGTCACGCGGCTCCGGACTGAGCGCCTAGAACCGCTAGACCACCGCGGCCGGCGTTGGTTAATGTATTATACACGTAAAGATTATAGGGACTACACATTAAGGGCGCAGTGTGGAGTCCCGCATGATTCTAAGTAAAACAGGGGCGTTAAAAGTGCGTGCGGTGTGCCAACGTGCTGTTTCACTGCTAGTTGGTGTTTATTCAGATTCTTAAAAAAAAGAATTTAAATTAGAAGCAAGGCTATTAAGAAAGAATTCTTTAGCATAACTTTACCTTAAGCTGCTCTCAGCCATCAGATACCGCTGCGCAGTTTACTTGGGTAGAGGTTTGGACAATACCGAGTTAAAGCGTAATGCTCCATGATAAGATGGTGCAGTGGGCATTAGTAATTATGTTGTACAAGTGATTTGTACTGGTTGATGGCCTACATATGTGTAAGTCTGTTGTATTTGGTACACGTATATTTGATTCTTGTCCACGGGACCAAAGTAATTAAACTCAGATTTTTTCTGATCAATTTTCTTAATGTTTTATGGAGTAAAATTTTTATTAAAGAATGGCTGTAATTTAAATATATTAATTTCCATCGGTCTGTCAGGATAGATGTTTTGAATTTTTTAATCTTATTTACTGAGGGCTTAGAAGAAATGAAATTCATTTTGTTATCTAAATGCAATTTTGACTAACCGCAGTACTTCCATAGTTTGTCTGTAGCGTTGTTGGATTAACTACTGTTCATTGTGTATAAAGGCTCCGTGAACAATGTAAGTGGGCCACTGCCTTATACGTGTCTTATTTGCAAATTGAGATCGGTGCACAAATGGTTTAATTCATATTTAACTGGAAGGATGCAGAAGGTAGAAATTAACAGTACAGTTAGTCTGCAAAGATCAGCACAGTCCTCTAACTGAGGTAGTATCAAGAACGGTGTGTCACAGGTGTCGGTCTTCCTTATTGTTCTTGATGTATATATTAATGGCTTGTCACTCTGTATTTGTGAAGATGCAAAGCTAGTTCTTTTTGCTGATGGTACAAGTAAAGTAATCACACCCAACAAACAAGAATCAGCTGAGGTAGATGTAAATAACGTATTTCAGAAAATTATTAACCGGTTCTCTGCAAATGGACTCTCACTAAATTCTGAGAGAATACTGTACATACAATTCTGTACAGCAAATAGCAGAACACCATTTATAAATATAGTCTGTTGCTAAGGTAGAATATTCAAAATTTCAGGGTGTGTGCATTGATGACAAGTTGAAATGAAAGAAACACATTGATGATCTGCTGAAACTGTTCAGCTACTTATGCTGTTAGCGTTATTGCAAATTTATATCAGTAAATTAGCCTAGTATGCCTACTTTCATTCAATGCATTCATATGGAATCGTATTTTGGGATAATTCATCATTAAGAGAATAAAGTATTCATTACACAAAAGCGTGTAATCAGAATAATAGATGGAGTCCACACAAGATCACCTTGCACACTGCCCGCCCCAGTAGCTGAGTGGTCAGCGCGACGCAATGTCATACCTAACGACCCGGGTTCGATTCTCGGCTGGGTCGGAGATTTTCTCCGCTCAGGGACTGCGTGTTGTGTTGTCCTTATCATCATCATTTCATCCTCATCGATACGCAAGTCGCCGAAGTGGCGTCGACTCGAAAGACTTGCACCAGGGGAAGAGTCTACCCGACGGGAGGCCCTAGCCACACGGCATTTCCATTACCTTGCAGACCTTTATTTAAGGAAGACAGGATATTCACGGTACCATCGCAATACATAAACTCACTTGTGGAATCTGTTATTAATAACACATCCCAATACAAAAATAAAAGCGAAGTGCGTAGCTACAGCAGTAGAAGAAAGGATGATCTTCACTATTCTGGATTAAATCTGACTTTGGCACAGAAAGGGGTGAATTATGCTGCCACAAATAACGTTAAAAGTCTGACAGAGAGCCAACCAACATTTAGAAACAAATTAAAAGAATTTCTGGATGACAGTTGAAAGGTGGCCACACTGAGTCACAGCGCCAGAGATTGCGCCAAAGAGTATTATTCCGCTGCCTCCACTGGCGCAGTAGTTGTACAGAGGTTGCCGCGGGCAGTAGTAGTTCAGAGGTTGCCGTGGGCAGTGCTTGTTGAGAGGATGTCGAGAGCAGTACTAGTTGAGAGCATGTCGTGTGCAGTTATTGTTCTGTTGGGCGAGAGAGTAGATGCTGTTCGGTTGGTGTAATGTCAGGGCCAACCGGTTAGGAGACTTCGTTACCGGACTCACAGGTACTAAAATATTTGCATTTTTATAATTATGCCCCCATGCACAGTACTTCTACTCAATAGATGAATTTTTAGATATTAAGTTGTAACTGTAAAAAAAATAATATTTTGTAATTGTTTTGTGTAATTTATGTTAAACTTTGCAAAAACAGACATAATGTCTTATGGGATAACGGCAATCAGTGATTTTATGATGTTACTTTAAAATCCGTCTTGATTGCAAATTTTTTTTATTATTCATATGACCGGTTTCGGTTCATTCAGAACCATCTTCAGATCTGTAAAAATAATTATACTAATTTACTATTTCACGAAAGCAAATCTTTTTCATCCTATCTAGTCAACATCAAATGTACCAGAATGTACCTGATATTTCAGTTACAGGAGTAACCCGTCCAAATCCAGCCACTTTCACATGCTACGTCACATAAAATTGGTTGGCAGAGTGCACGTCATTTATATTAATTATAACACTATTACCGACAGGTGGCGTCTGGTACATTTGTTACATTCCATTTGCACATACTGTATTCAGTAGATCTTTTTTATATTTAATTAAAATATGTAGATGTCAAAGCTAAAATCTGTACTTGTCAGGATTAAAAAACAGTAAAATTTTCATTTTTATACGATGTAAAAGGCATAGGACGATTTATATATCTATGGTGCTGGTGTGAACTTGTTTTCTTCTACGGTCTGCTTCCGTGGTTCCCGCCATTTTGGTGTTGTGCTGCGGTCCGCTCAGTCGTCTGCTGTCCATCGCCGCGGGCAAGAGGGCCGCACAGGAGGGCCCCGTCAACGACGCCAGGCGTTGCACGCGTCTTCCGGCGTATGCGTATGCGTATGGAGATCCAGGCCGAGGGATGAGAGATGGTGCGCGGTGGAGAAGCCGGAAGACGCGTGCAACGCCTGGCGTCATTGACGGGGCCCTCCTGTGCGGCCCTCCTGCCCGCGGCGATGGACAGCAGACGACTGAGCGGACCGCAGCACAACACCAAAATGGCGGGAACCACGGAAGCAGACCGTAGAAGAAAACAAGTTCACACCAGCACCATAGATATATAAAACGTCCTATGCCTTTTAGATCGTATAAAAATGATAATTTTACTGTTTTTTAATCCTGACAAGTACAGATTTTAGCTTTGACATCTACATATTTTAATTAAATATTTTCAATATAAAAAAGATCTACTGAATACAGTATGTGCAAATGGAATGTAACAAATGTACCAGACGCCACCTGTCGGTAATAGTGTTATAATTAATATAAATGACGTGCACTCTGCCAACCAATTTTATGTGACGTAGCATGTGAAAGTGACTGGATTTGGACGGGTTACTCCTGTAACTGAAATATCAGGTACGTTCTGGTACATTTGATGTTGACTAGATAGGATGAAAAAGATTTGCTTTCGTGAAATAGTAATTTAGTATAATTATTTTTACAGATCTGAAGATGGTTCTGAATGAACCGAAACCGGTCATATGAATAATAAAAAAAATTTGCAATCAAGACGGATTTTAAAGTAACATTATGTTAAACTGACACGTTCCACATCATTACGAAACGCCGTATGTTGTGACTGGAAAAACTGCGGTGTCCTGAAACCAGGAGGCTCGCAGCACTGTAGCCAGCCAAGAGTACCAGCTTCATCTGAGGGATGTTTTTGTTAACAAATGATACTCATCCCAGTCAATTACCACAGCCCTCCACTCCCATCCGCGAGAAATCCTGCACAATATGTTAGCGAATATTAATATGGGGTCTGTCCAGTCTTCGTCTTTAGGCTGCCTTGCTCTGCTGGAGACACTTTCAATGACGTGTCTACATGTCTGTGGAGGAATTGCAGCTCTTTCTTCGTCTAGAGCAGAAACCGGAGACGGTAGTGATGTTGGGCGCTAGGGTCTGCATCGAAATAGACGTTCTCACTCAGCCCAATGGTGTTTCATTTGGTTCATGTGACTCTGGGTAGGCTAGTCCATTTCAGGAATGTAACTGTCCACAAATCGTTGCCACACAGATGATACTTTATAACAGGGTGCTTTGTCATGACGGCGCAATCACTGTCTCCGAACGGTTCCTCTACTGTACCCAGTACACAATACTGTAAAATGTGCTCGTATCCTTCGGCATTTAGCGGTTCCGTAAGCGCAATTAGAGGGTCACACCCTAATCACGAAAAATACCCCCACACCATAAAATCACCACCTCTGTACTTCACTGTTGACACTACACATAATGGCAGGTAACGTTCTTCAGGAATTAACCAAATTCAAACCCTTCCACCACATTGCCACACTGTATAACGTGATTCATCACTCCAAATCACTCGATTCGGGTCATCCACTGTCAGGTGACGTTGCTCTTTACACCACTTGAAGCATCGCTTAGCACTGGCTGCGGTAGAGGGGGGGGGGGGGGGTCACAAGGAGCCGCTTAAATTGTACGCTATTCTTCTTCAACTTCGTAAGCATACTAATTGCGTTAGCTGTATTGCTGGTAGCACTTTGGACTCAGAATGATTACTCTGTATGTCCATCTTTTTAGAGATGGTTCCGAGACTCGGCCGCCTAGTTCCCGACCTTATTTTATTTGTTATCCAGTTTCAGCGTTTTACTACGCCATCTTCAGGCCCCTGACCGACCTGTAGGGAGAATCTACCTCTGTTATGGTCAAAATAGGGGCCAGCAGTACTGGTATTAGTAGATTTTTGCCGTAGTGATCACTTCAACCATCACCTGCCGACTGGTAGGTAGACCTGGTTCTTTTACTAAGGTACCAATGAGCAGCCAACGTTCGAAGTCACTGAGCTGTGCTGACGGTCACAATCTTCTGGTACTGCAAAGCAGTACTCCCTAACTCTTTTCATGCCGGCGGGTCCGGCTCTTGTGACATCTTGTGGCCAGTTCCGTGTTATACACTGATGAGACAAAACATTAAGACCACCAGCTTTATAGCTTGTTTGTCTGTCGAAGTTCATCGCTGATGCTGCGTATCAGGGATCCGACAGTTTGTTGATAGGTTTGTGGAGCTACGTAGCATTAGATGTTTACGCACAGGTCATACAATTCGCGCAAATCAAGTGCCGCTGACTTTATTCGGTGAGGCGCCCCAAAGCGATACAGATGAGTTCCATAGGATTTACATGAGGCGAATTTGGTCGCCGAGACATGAACGTGAGTTCACTATAATGTTCCTGGAACAGCTGTAGCACGCTTCTGCCTCTCATACACGGACAATTATACTGCTGAAAAATGACAAGACAATCGGGGAAGATGTCAAGTATGAAGGATGCAGATTTTACATAGCAGTCAGCACGTCTTCGATTACTACCACAGGTCCCATGCAAGTGCAGGGGAATATCTCCCATAGCATAACACTGCTGCCACCAGCCTGCGTCCGTTGTGCGCTGCACGTTTCGAGGCGCTGTTCACCTCGATGGCGGCGTTTGTGGAGACGACCGTCGACCGAGTGTAGCAAACATGTCATTCACTCGAAAAGCCGACACGTTTCCATTGAGCGACTGTCGAATACCGAGGGTCCAGTGCCAACTACAATGTAACTGACGATGTAGTTGGGTCGACATGTGAACACATAGTGGTCGTCAGCTGCAGAGCTACATGTTCCACGATGTACAATGAACGGTGTTATATGAAACACATGTGCATGCACCAGCGTTGTGCTCTTTCGGCAGAAATGCCACAGATCACCATCTATCCTACTTTAGAGGGCAGATAAGCCTCCAACCCCCCTTTTGTGAAGAGTCGTGGACCTCCAACCATTTGGCGCCTAGTGGTGGCTTCACTGTTCTTCTACCTCTTTAGAAACTCTACGTTTCCCTCAAGGTCGCCGGATCTCTCCCCAGTTGAGAACATTTGGAGCATTATGGGCACGATTTGCAACGATCTCGGGATTTTGATGCTCCCTCAGGGAGCATCCAACAACTCTACGAATTACTGTCAAGCCGAATAACTGCTTGCATAAGGATCAGAGTTGGACCGACGCGACATCAACTTGGTGGAGCTCTTTCTCTTGAGTAAATTATCCATTTTTTCCCTAGTGACCGTGCGCGGCTCGTGTTCATACCGTTTATTGCTTGGCATCTTGTCATTGCGGTTATGGCATCTCATTTCTTACTCGAGTTACTGGCGTCACTATGTTGCTGGCTTGCTGCCCGTGAGTGGCAGCAGCAGCTCTTATCGATAGCACGTTCTGTGGTACCATCTTTGGAGCGGCCTCTAGTATTTCCGAGTCGTTGTGTGTCGAGCAAGTTGAGTTGGGACGGAGCAGCAGTGGGGGCCGGACAGTCAGTACTCGCACGACCGCTGCGACACACATGCACTGTCCGACGGAAGAATGTGATCGCGAGAGTGCACGACCACGTCAAGGACCGGATTCAGCGAGTTTTAGTTGAATGGACCGTGATATTCGAGTAGTGCAACTTTCACTTGTGTGTGTGTGTGTCTGTGTGTGTGTGTGTGTGTGTGCGTGTGTGTGTCCTTCCGTCGAAGTGACCTCATGGCAATAAGTTGTCAGTCGACGATGTATGGTGGGATCTTTCCCGTGCCTGACTTGAGTGCGGACGACCGTTGGTTGGTCGTTCGGTCGGTCGTCGCAGCGGACGACGTGTATTTGGTCTTCCGACCGCTTCTGGCTTCTCTGTGTTTGTGCCGACTTATAATTCGTCCTTGTTGTCATAGTGACTGGTTTTAGTATTGTGAGTTGTTGGTGAAATTGTTTTCCTGGATCCGCGTGTATCTTGCGGTTTTGAATCAGCAGTTCTGCGTTCTGGATTTGCTGAAGAGAGCTGTGAACGGAGATCAGTTGAGCTTGGGACAGAGCAGCGAGGAGGTCCGCAGTGTGTGGGCAGGCCGGGACCGCTGGAGGCGTCCACGCACTGTCGGATCGAGGGATTGTAGCCGACAATGGAAACCAGGACGTTTGAAGTTGAGTGAACCGTGTTCAGTACTGAAATCTCCACTGTTTGAGATCTCGCTGTTGTTTGCGTGTTGCAGCTCCCAGGGTCCGTGAGACCAACCACAACAAGTGGAGTCGATCAGATTGGCGGAAGCTATTAGCCGCCTTCCACTCCTTGATGTTAGTTTGGATTTAGTATTATTCTTATTACTGAAGTGCAGCCAGCGGTATTTTCTGACTTGTGACCGCTATCCCCCCAGTTACCTGCCCTGGAGTTAAGCATACTTTTGCAGCCGTGTACCTTTCCACATCGTGTTGACGCTGTCCGACACGGTGAGTTGATCGACAGCCTCTTGAATTGTACTGTGCATATGTTTTTGGGTGGTCTACCTTGGTTCTATTGTTTCCTTCGGCCTTGGGTGTGTTTCTGAAGACGTGATGCTGTCCGTCTCTTTGCCCTTGCCTAAAAATATTCCATCGTTATACCGGTGATCGGACGTTAGGCGGATTGGTTAGTCTGTTGGTATGCGCTTAAGCTACCCCTAGTGTGAGCTGCCATCCTGTTACGTGAGTACAACTCTTGGCTGCATGTCCCACTGCTTACACAGCTGTAGTCACCTTCTTCAGGTCGATCCAGTTTGGACAAGTTGTCATAATTGTTTAAAACAGACTCTATTGTTTTAACATGTTATTGCCTTCCCCACTTGTAATTCTGGCCTACAGCCGTTAATTGTTTGTAACACTGCTTGTGGCCTTCAGCCGACAAATTATTTTCAATTTTCTCTTAATAAGGCCTGCGGCCGTCACTATAGCCTGTTCGTTGCGATTGTTTTAAAAAGGCTTTAGTATTGTAACATGCAACTGCCTTCCTTACTTATAATTCACGCCTTCAGTCGTTGAGTATTACGAAAATTGCTTGTGCCTTTCAGCCCCCAATAATTTTGAATCCTTTCTTAATCAGGCCTTCAGCTGTTTGTGTGTAACATTGTTGGTGGCCTTCAGCCTATCAATAATTTGCAATTTTTTTCTTAATAAGGCCTTCAGCCATTACTATGGCTTGTTACAGTAATTAAGATTGCTAAAAGGCTTTTTGGTATTTTTAATATGTAATTGTCCATTTTATTGGTAATTCAGGCCTTCGGCCATTGTGTTTTTTTGAAATTGCATATGGCCTTCAGCCGACGAATAATTTTGTATCTTCTTAATCAGACCTTCAGCCGTTGATTGTATGTAACACTGCTTGTGGCCTTCAATCGACAATACCTTGAAATTCTTCTAGTAAGGCTTTCAGCCGCCGGTGTAGTAAAATATTTTAAAAATGATTGTTGAGAGTTTTGTTTTTTAAAAAATAAAGTGTATGTGTTTTCTGTGCAATCAACGGTAACTGATTATGCCCCGTCCACACCTTTCCTGCTTTCCCTCAGTCCCACGTCTCACTGAGTTTATAATCATTTGTTTCTATGTAGGTCACATCCACTGATTTCCGTCGCATTCGGATAATTCGTTCATGCTACTTCGTTTTTTCTGTGTCTTAGAGTATATATACTCGTACATACTCTCACAAATAGTATCTGCACTGTTGGAAAGCTTTTATATGGATCTTTCAAATGCTGCTGCATTACAAACACCATAGGTGTTTCAGTATTACACTAGATTTTACCAATGGAAATATTAAGTCGCTGTTTTCGTACTGTAACATGAAGATGCTATGTGGGAAGACACTGTATCCGGCGTATCCTGGCTTGTCATCCGCTTTCATACAGAGGTGTCTCTGACAGAGTGGAGAACCATGGCCGTGAAAAAATGATAGGCTCGGGAATGAAGGACAACAAGCAGCATTTAATGAAATGGAGACACCAGCTATGAGGTACCTTAAGTTTTCGTTTGGTGCTGAGTTATTGTGAATCCACTGTAGTTCCAGATCTCCCCAGCATGTTAATTTGTCTAAATGATAGTAATAATAATGGTAGTAGTAGTAATAACGGTAAGGATGAGGATGAGGATGATGAGACGAACAAAATGTCGAGAATTACACTTCTACCAGTGAGATGTAAAATATTATAAAAAATTCGTCAGAAAAGAGCTGAATGAGCTTTACAGAAACAGAGAATTTGAGAGTGGTTTAAGAAAGGCAAGTTTCTACACGCAACAAATTTTAACTTAAAATCAACGATTAGACACAGAATGTTAACCAGAAAATTTATAATAGTATCATTTATTGCAGGAAACCATTTGATTTAGCAGACAGATAAACAATTGAAAGAGAACAGATGTAACAGATAATTCTGTATTAAAGACAAATTAGTAAACACAACGAGTTTGTTTGCATGGGCGTACTCAACAGCAAGCACAGAAATATTTGTTTTGCAAATAAAAAACGCCTTCTTTTGCTGCACTGTATTTAATCTCCCAGAGGCGTTTCGTCTTTTTTCACTTTAAGGCGTCGTCAGTGGGATATCTAATGATACAGTTATGATACACTTTTGTTTTGATATGTATTATTCGCAGATTGTAAAGCAGTTCACTTCTCGCTTTTTATGCAAATAAAATATGTGAGGGCGGATTTTACGTTTTTCAGAAACAATGAAAGAAAAAAATTTCTTTATACAATTATTTTTACTGTTTCTCAAAGTATTCGCCTTTAAAATTCATTCCATTTTGCATACGATCGAACCAATTGTGAAAACATTTTTTCTACTCTGTTGTTGGTACCTCTAAAACATGGTTTTGGAGCGATTCGATGGCTCGCTGAGGTGATGAAATTGGCTAACTACAAATTTTTGTATCACATAAGAGATCAGAAACAAGTCGTTATCCAACAAATCATGTGTATACGGACCATGACAGATTAATTCCATGTGTTTCTCTGCCATAATAAACAACTCAAGTGATGTGTGTCAGCAGGTATTGTCATAATGAAGAACGCTACCACGTATTTCGTTTGTTGTTCTTAGTGGCATCGATGACTAGTGGCAATCAAATTTTTGTGCACCGTTCAGCGTTAACTGGTCCTAAATAACGATCGCGACATCTCCACTGTAGCAAAAGAAACAAGCCACGATTTTCTTCGAAGAATTTCCCGAACAAACCAGTTATATTGATTTCGCCTCGTCTGGAAACACCCGAACAGTCGACGTTGACTGCTGCTTGTTTCTCGGCTCTTACGGATACATCCAAGGTTCATAGGCTCATCTCCTGTAGCGTTGTTCTCGATGGATTTCGAATTTACCTATTTTGCGGACTATAAGACACAAAAGACTATAAAACGCCCCTTAATTTTCAAGCACTTTAAAAAAAACTCACTTTTACCATTTTTATAATTAGATTCCAAAGCCAGACTAACAACACAAATTCTTAGTTTATAAAACCGAACTGACCTATAAAATCCCTGAAAATCATCTTCTAGTTCTGGCCATTTTGCATCAGTCCACTATTTGCACATTTGGTTTTCTTACTTTTTTTCAATTCTTATTTACTAGCTCGCCAATCGCGAATGTTTTTTTTTCTGTTGTTGGAGGGCCGAAACGCCGCTCAGAATCATCTTCTTGTTCTGGCCATTTTGCATCAGTCCACTATTTGCACATTTGGTTTTCCTATTTTTTTTCAATTCTTATTTACTATCCTGCCAATCGCGAATGTTTTTTTTTCTGTTGTTGGAGGGCCGAAACGCCGCTCAGCTGTTCTGTTTCCATGTTGTTCTGCATATGCTATCACTTTCAATTTATTTCCCGCAACGTATGAATACGTTTTATTTTTTTTCCATTACGAAACTAGCTACTAACAAAAATATTGTACTGTTACCGATAACACAAATCACTTTCAATTCAAATTCACTGGTAGCGTAGACTGCAATGACGCATCATAGGCTAGACAGTGTTCCGGGTTTGCGATGGGAGAGTGTTAGAAAGGTCGTGAATCCCCGCAACTCATGTTCGTCGCATCGCTGCACTGCTGCTGCCAGTTGAATCCAATATTGCCTGAGAGATAGTTCCCGCGGCATCTAGTGTATGGCCATTTTTAAGACTGGCGGAAATTTTAAATAAAATACTGGACAATTTTATATTAATTTCGAGTATAAGACGCACCTGAATTTTTATGGCAATAGTTCGAAGGAAAAAGTGCGTAAAAGTAAAATACGGTACTTACTCAAATTTTATCAGCATTTCCTTGAAATGAGCCTGGCTTTCGACTTTGCTTAAATCGTGTGAAACCTTTGAGAATAGATCAATTTCACAGCAAATTGCTGACGCAGAATTTATTGCACTGCAGTCATCGTTTCGCTTAAGAACACATCTCCTGGTACGTCTGATACCGATTCTCTTCAGTCATGTTGCGTACAGCACAGACTTTTTTGGGGCAACAACCGATTTCGGTCGACCTTCACGAAACTGACAAAAGCACACCCACGATGAACATCTGCAATTAAATTTTAAATATCCTTTGGTGAAAATGGCTGATAACCGTAAGTTAATCGAATAAATTCGAGGAATCGATGCTGAGTTGCGTCTTCACGAAAATTGTAGGAAAAAACGTCTTAACGAAAAGTTTTACACAAAGCGTCAGCCTTATAGTTCAGTTTTTCTTGACGTGTTGATAAATGGCGTGCACACAATTACGTTTCCATTTCTTGCACAACACTGTTCCTTTAAGCTCTCACTGTAAGCAAACTAACTGGCAATTTCTGAACTACTACTTTTTTAACAACAATGTAAGTAAAATTTTAATAGCAGTGAGTTACATCTCAACAGTTCATCCATTGGACGTTTAGAAAAATTAAGAAGCACCTTTTTGCTTTCAGAAAATGTGATAGAAGTAATTCCTCCAATAAATCTTCTGGAAACAGTAGTGAAAAGAACTGATCTCTAAATTTCAGTTGAAAGAACAAACTCCACGACAAATGTTAAAGACTCAGAAGAACATAGAGAGGAGAGAGATAAACAGGTAAAACAGGACAAGTTTGTAAATTTGGTGAAACTAAATAGCAGAATGAATTAGAAATATTTTCAGTAAATGTAAGGAGTAATAAAATGAAAAGGACATACGGTTTTACTAAAGAGTTCTAAGAAGTAACGCTCCTCCAAAAAATGCAAAACAAAAACTCAGTACCACAGTGGTAAGACCAGAATGCTTATACGATATGAATGCTTAACAATAAACTATTGATGGTGGAGAGATGCTTGAAGGGCGCATTATTAAGAAAATAACGGGCCCAATATAATTAACAAACGACTGTAAAGGGGGAGTACTAAGGAAAACGTCCCAAAATATACGGAAAATACCAGAACTTATAGCAAAGCGAAGATTAATCTTCTATTGACACCTCTACTGAATGAATGAGAATAGTTGAGTAAAAGAAATTTTATAGTATATATGCACACAGAATTCTACCATAGTATAGATTAAAGAAATAAATAAAGATCAAGAAAGGAATAATTCCAATGAATCGGAAATAAGGAAAAACATTCATGGAAAAAAGAAAAAGATGACATGGGGAGTAGACAAAGAAGACCGGACAAATCGAAAAAGCAAAAAAAAAAAAAAAAAGGAGATGATAGAAGTAGTCACCTGATCCTCATTCATCAATAAGAAGATAAAACAATTTTTGACAAGTATTTTAACTCATTGTGTTTCATTATTATTGCAGCTCAAGGTATCAAGTTTGTTTGCGTGATACCTTAGAGTGGACAAATCTGAATGGTTCATGTGTTCGCTGTTCTCCTCTTGATACAAAATACACGGACGCCACTTGGCTGCCAAAAACCAAATGCTATGACTACGCCGGTCATCTTTAAATACACATAGTTTGGGATTTTCATCCTGTTCGAGCATAGGAGTCCAGAGCGTGCAAATACCATCTTTGCCTATAAACAGTGGTGAACATTTCTCCGTAGCAGAAAATGTCCCACGGTACAGAGCAGGGACAGTCAACCTTTCTTACTTATCGCCAACTTCTGTATCTCTGCTAGCAGTAAAATTTTCTAACCACCCACCGGTTCCACAATAATGATGATTTATAGATTAGAGAATTAATGTATAAAGAAGAGCTACAGCAAATTAAAACAGATAATAATAATTACTTAGCAAATACTTTATATCAAAATTTTATGAAAACCAAAAGAAAAAGTTCCCAAATTCGCTACCACCTACCGCCCGCCGTGAAATCTGGAACGTCCACCAGAGAGCGGTAGGAACCGAGTTGACTACCACTTAAACAACAGAAAAGTACCCTACAAGAGTGTTTTTTGTGAAGTAGATACGAAAAAGTAGGACATTTTCTAGGTCACAGTGGTAGAAGTAGAAAAATAGGGGCGTAATGTAGCTTGAAACGTACAAGAATGATCGGTGTCGTACAAAAGGAACAGGATATTCTACTCATAAATACTGCAGTTTTCAAAGATCTCTGTGGAAAAGAACGTTCCATACACAGCACTGGAACAAAAGAATCATTTTGTGAAGACACAATAATCGGTGTAAAATAGGTCGTACTTCGCAATGTGAAATGTAATAGTCACTGGTTGTGCTACTTCGTTTATACCATCTGGCTGATTCGATCATAGTCACAACTTTTTTTTTCCTACCTGGGTGGCGGCATCGATATTCTGCGAGGGACGTTCGGTAAGTAACGCAACACAATTTTTGTCTGCAAGCCCGTTGGTTTTATTCAGGATTGCAGTATACCATATTATCTCCCACTCTTTTGGCTATAAAACCCTATTTTTCAACATAGTTTACGTTCGATGCGACGGCTTATGCCACCTTACTGGGAGGGCCTCTGTGCTCGTGTGGTACCACTCTACTGGTCGACGTCGGAGCCAATGACTTGCTGCATCGATAACCTCCACATCATCCCCGTACCGCTTCCCGCAGAGCGAATCCTTCATTGGGCCAAACAGATGGAAGTGGGAAAGTGCGAGACCTGGGATGTAGGGTGGATGAGGAAGAACAGTCCAGTGAAGTTTTGTGAACTCCTCTACGGTGCGCGGACTTGCGTGAGACTTGTCATGAAGAAGGACAAGCTCGTTTTTGCGTTTTTGTGGCAATGAACATGATGAAGTCATTTCTTCAATTTCCTTAGGTAGCATACACATCAGAGTTGATTGTTTCACGATGAGGAAGGACATTAAACACAGTAATCCCTTCAGAGTCCGAGAAGACCGTCGCCATGACATCATCGGTTGAGGGTACTGCTTTGGACCTTTTCTTCGCAGGAGGCGCCACTCCATGGACTGCCGTTTTGTTTCCGCTTCGAAATGATGAACGCATTTTCATCGGGTGTGGCGATGTTCTACAGAGAATTGCACGATCGGCCTCGTAACGCGCAAGGAATTCCGTACAGATGGTCCTTCGTTTGTTCTTTATGGTCTTCCGTTGTGCGGCGAGGAAGCCAGCGGGCAGACACCTGTGAGTACCCTAACTGGTGGTACCAGCACTACCAACAGAGACGTCCACTTGTGCAGCGGAGCCTCTGTGTGTGGCCGGTCGGCACGCGGAGATCGGACAGGTTTGCGCTATCTTCTTACTATGGTCACAGAGGCCTCTCCCTACGACTGATTGTGTTTTTGTTCACAACCAGGTCTCCGTAGACATTCTGTTAACGCCTATGAATATCTGCGACGCCTTGGGTTTTAGCCAAAAGGAGCTCAGAGACAGCGTTCTGCTTGAAACAAACCTCCTAAGGGGCGCCGCTTTAAAGGACTCATACAGGGCCGCCACATTTCGAAACCTGTCGGGGCCTGAAGCTGGAATATTTCACGATGTCTCTCAATAAATTCCGCATTTTTTCAACCAAAATTGGCAAAGAAAAAATAAATGTGTTGCATTATACAGGGTGTCCCATTTATCGTGACCACTGTAAATAACTTTGTCCAGATGCAGATGAAAAATGTTTCAAGCAAATGTTCTTTATCCATCAGGGCGACATCAATCAGCATGATTGCCTTCGTTGTAGCTTTGTTTTTTACGAAGATATGAACAGCGGTATGACTTTTTTAAATGGCACCCTGTATTTTTTATTCGGTAATTCATTTCCTCTCCTAAAGACCTATTCAAAAATGTACCACAGTCTACCGTTCACTGAAACACATTGTTATTAATTACATAACACAACATGGACTTTGAGCCCGGGATAGCAAACTCGTCCACTTGCTGGAGTTGTCAGAAAAAAATTGAAACCCACTAAAAACATAACACAAAATTGACTTTGACTCCCCTGTACCACTGCCCAGGAGTAGAACATTCAAAGGTGCTCAAAGTGGTGACCCTGGACACCGATACACTGGTGCACTTGTTGAATGAAAGAATTATGTACTGCTTCCAGTGTTGCTTCCTGAAGAGAATTACAAGCAAGCACGATACTTTCCTTCATGTCCTCCGGAGTTGTTGGAAAATGGCGACAGACGACGTTTTAAATGCATTCCCAAAGAAAAAAAGTCTAGAGGATTTTAACCAGGAGACCTATCAGGCCAAGTAACTGTTCCACCTCGACCAATCCATTTGTCAGGATACCTTCGGTACAGGACACGACGTGCACGCAAGGCATTATGTGCTGGAGATCCAGCGTGTTGATACCACATAAGCATTCTGGTTCTTAGCGGCACTATATCCAGAAGAGGAGAAAGAATTCGTCTGAGGAAGTTGGCATACGCTGTGCCGTTTAGACTACCATTGATGAAGTAAGGGTCAATAATTGTAGTACCAAGTATCCCACACCAGATGTTAACTCTCCATTGACGCTGATGGTCCACCTGTCTCAGCCTTCGTGGGTTGTCGCTGGACCAGTAATGCATGTTCCTTGTATTTACCTGTCCTTTGTTTGAGAAGGAACATTCATCGGTAAATAGAACATAGGAGAAGAAGTTCGGGTTGGCGAGGATTTGTTGCTGTGCCCACTCACAGAACTATACACGATTCTGGAAATAATTCCCATGCAATTCTTCACGTAGGTGTACATGGTAAGGATGGAACCGGTGAAGTGTAAGAATACGATGTAGGAATGCCAATCTCGTGCTCAAGCTGCCGTGTGCTCACATGTGGATTAATAGAACCGGGAGCGAGAACAGTAACTTCGACAGCTTTGTCTGTGCGAGTGCTACGGCGATTGCGTTGTCGTGGATTGAAACTTCCCGTTTCCTGAAGCGCCGCAACAAGACGAGAAAACATCCGTCGGGAAGGTGGGTTCTTGTCCCGATACGGATCTCTGTACATTTCCGCTGCCTACGTAGCACTTCGCCTACCTTCACGAACATTGAAAGAAACCTTATGTCGATGTAGTTTGTAGGGAGTACAGCCTTTACTGTATGCCTACTCTACACAACAGCATTTAAAAGGACTAAATTACTGTACTAAATTTAGCCGTACATAAGAAAACAGTATTGTAATTACTGTTATGCTAACTTACATTCGCCATAGATGAGTTGCATTTCTACTTTCTCTTCGCTGGTGTACATTCTACTCACACAACTCTTCAACCGATGATGGTTGACGGAATGACGAGTGTGCACTCTACTTATGTTTACATTTGCCCTCTGTCAACGTCAGCACGTGGATGTGTTCCATGACCCCAAGTACCTGCATTAAGAACCGGGAGCGTCAACGTCAGTGTCATATTATGTAACAAATAACGATGTGTTTGAGTGGGTGGTACACTGTTGTATATTTTTGAATAGTTCTTTAGCAGAGGAAATGAATTACCGAATAAAAAAATACAGGGCGCCACATAAAAAAGTCATGTTGCTGTTCATCTCTTTATAAAAATCAAAGCTACAACGAAGGCAATCACGCTGATCGATGTCCCCCTGACGGCTAAAGAACAGTTGCTTGAAACATTTTGTAATTTGCATCTGGACAGACAGTTATTTAGGGTGATCAAGATAAATAGGACACCCTGTATATTGAACGCCCGTATAAGTATGTGTGATCCTATGTCTTACGTCAAAGTGGTAGGTGGATCAGAGCAAAATCTCCAGACACTCTTTGACCAAAATGGTACCGAAACAGACAATGACAGACGAAACACCGAAATACTTCATGTCTTTTTCCAAAGCTGTTTCACAGAGGAAGACTGCACTGTAGTTCCTTCTCGAGACTGTCGCACAGATGACAAAATGGTAGATATCGAAATAGATGACAGAAGAATAGAAAAACAATTAAAATCACTCAAAAGAGGAAAGGCCGCTGGACCTGATGGGATACCAGTTCGACTTTACACAGAGTACGCGAAGGAACTTGCCCCCCTTCTTGCAGCGGTGTACCGTGGGTCTCTAGAAGAGCGTAGCGTTCCAAAGGATTGGAAAAGGGCACACGTCGTCCCCGTTTTCAAGAAGGGACATCGAACAGATGTGCAGAACTATAGACCTATATCCCTAACGTCGATCAGTTGTAGAATTTTGGAGCACGTATTGTGTTCGAGTATAATGACTTTTCTGGAGACTAGAAATCTGTGGGAATCAGCATGCGTTTCGAAATAGACGATCGTGTGACACCCAGCTCGTGCTATTTATCCACGAGACTCAGAGGGCCATATACATGGGTTCCCAAGTAGATGCCGTGATTCTTGACTTCCGCAAGGCGTTCGATACAGTTCCTCACAGTCGTTTAATGAACAAAGTAAGAGCATATGGACAATCAGAGCAATTGTGTGATTGGATTGAAGAGTTCCTAGATAACAGAACGCAGCATGTCATTCTCAATGGAGAGAAGTCTTCCGAAGTAAGAGTGATTTCTCGTGTACCGCAGGGGAGTGTCGTAGGACCGTTGCTATTCACAGTACATGTAAATGACCTTGTGGATAAAATCGGAAGTTCACTGAGGCTTTTTACGGATGATGCTGTAGTATATCGAGAGGTTGTAACAACGGACAATTGTTCTGAAATGACGGAGGATCTGCAACGAATTGAAGCATGGTGCAGGGAATGGCAATTGAATCTCAATGTAGACAAGTGTAATGTGCTGCGAATACATAGAAAGAAAGATCCTTTCCCATTTAGCTATAATATAGCAGGTCAGCAACTGGAAGCAGTTAATTCCATAACTTATCTGGGAGTATGCATTAGGAGTGATTTAAAATGGAATGACCACATAAAATTAACCGTCGGTAAAGCAGATGCCAGGCTGAGATTCATTGGAAGAATCCTTAGGAAATGCAATCCGAAAACAAAGGAAGTAGGTTACAGTACACTTGTTCGCCCACTGCTTGAATACTGCTCACCAGTGTGGGATCCGTACCAGATAGGGTTGATAGAAGAGATAGAGAAGACCAACGGTGGGCAGCACGCTTCGTTATAGGATCATTTAGTAATCGCAAAAGCGCTACGGAGATGATGGATAAACTCCAGTGGAAGACTCTGCAAGAGAGACGCTCAGTAGCTCGATATGGGCTTTTGTTGAAGTTTCCAGAACATACCTTCACCGAGGAGTCAAGCAGTATTTTGCTCCTTCCTACGTATATCTCGCGAAGAGACAATGAGGATAAAATCAGAGAGATTACAGCCCACACAGAGGCATACCGACAATCTTTCTTTCCACGAACAATACGAGACTCGAATAGAAGGGAGAACCGATAGAGGTACTCAAGGTTCCCTCCGCCACACACAGTCAGGTGTCTTGCGGATTATGGATGTAGATGTAGATCTAGATGATTAGCTGTGGCGACTATGAAAGAACAGACAACAGTAAAAGGTGAAATGGCGATGCAACAGCAAAGAGTGTGGGCTGGGAAAGACATACAAAAAAACTGATTATTCGTTGTCAGTAGCTCTTCAGATTCGCAAAATCATACCTACCGTCATTAAAGTTACGGTGAGTCCGATCGGGAGACATATTACCGTGCGAGAGCTACTGCGAGACGGCAAGCTATATAAGACGCAAGTTAAGTGGGCAGAACATTCGCGAAATATGCCTCAAGTGTGCCTGACCTCCGGCAAAGCCCATGTAAATTGTCAGGCTGTTACATTCAGCCCACAGCATCACGTTTACGCCAATAATGTCTAGTGCAGTTGCTGAAAATAGTTGGTATTTGCCATGTTCATTTCAGCAGATTTCTGAGTACCCGAGTACCTGAAACAATCAAACAGGAACATTGTTCTTAAGAAAAAATGGGTAAAACATAACATATAATTTCGTCAAAAAAGTGACACACGTGATTCAGTGAGGACAGTTTATGTATTCCTCAGTGCTGTAGAAACTGTTAGATTTTATCACCTTTCCTTCTTTTTCTTACTTACCGGTTAATGTTTT
This sequence comes from Schistocerca americana, assembly GCF_021461395.2. Lineage (NCBI taxonomy): Eukaryota > Metazoa > Arthropoda > Insecta > Orthoptera > Acrididae > Schistocerca > Schistocerca americana. The sequence continues at coordinate 954,298,270 of NC_060119.1, read as the reverse complement.
TATATTCTTTGTTTTTGCAGTCTGTTAACTAAAAAAGAGAAAGGCTTAAATTTCTAGCCAAGGCAATAGTTTCGAAAAATATAGTTTGGTAAAACTGATTATTCAGACCAGATTTATTGCACGTTTTCAAATTTGTAGTAATTATATTTATCAAGAAGATACGAAAAATCCCTTGTTACGCAACTAAATGTTTATTTTGTGTCCAAGCCAACATGTTTCACCTATTCGTACTAGGTACCATTACTGGTCCACAATATGAATAATATTATTTAACTATACATATTTCGTTAAATGTGTACTATGAATAGATGAAATATATTTGGTTAGGAACAAAATAAACATTCAGTTGCAAAAATGGATAATTTTTCTTATTTGCGTGATAAATATAATCGAAGTAACAACTGACGAAGTATATCTGCAAATATTAACCACTCTTAAAAAACTATTTTGTATAGTGTTCGGTTACATTTTATGTGTTAGTGGTACAAACGTTCGCTTGTTTCTTATAATTTCTCGTTCTCAGTGTTTTATACTGCGCTGCCTGTTTCATTGTGTGAGACCTGTTTTCAGCAAGGCATCCATAAACCTCTCCCCATAAATCCTTCGACAAAGCAGCCATAAAAACATCGTCCGCCATCGTTCTGTCGTCGACACGTGCTGTATCTCACGACCTCGAGCCGCGGAGTACCGCAAACAGCCGTTGCACTCCTTGTCACCTTCCAACTGGTTTTACTCCGAGCAGGTATGAGGGCACCACGTGCTGTGTGGTGGAATTTAAGCCCAACCCACCGCATCGTTTGCTTTACACTACCAACAGTGATGTATTACTTGTATCGATACTTCAAGCAAACCGTGTTCACTGTACGCTAAGACAAATTACACCTACTAACCGCAGAAAACCAAGTGGGTGCTTGGACGAAGTCTAACGAAGTTTGGGGACAGAGTGGGATCATCGATAAACTGAAAAGATGTAAGAAGTTTGAACGAGCAGTAGAAGCTTACAACACTGCCAAAACAGCGTATTATGTTTGGCCAGAAATGGATGGCAACTGGTTTTCCAGAAGGTGAAGAAGTCTGCAAGAAACACCCAGTGGTACCTAAACTTCCAGAAATGTCTCAGTTTATCCAATGAGTCTGTAGATGGCGGTATAAGGGGCTTCCAGTATAGCTGGCCACGCTTTTCCAGCCGAGTTTTAAGCTAATTAACCAAGTCCGTCCTTGAACTGACTTAACCAGATGCTGTGTAGGAATTCTTCCTACCTGTTATGTGGTTGGTTAGTTAGTTAGTTAGATAGTTACTTTCAAGTCCCAAGGATCATTTTGCGTGATAAATCGACCTTTTGTGGAACAAGTCATTTTACATTCATATTGCAAATTAATTTGTACATCTATTTGTACTATAAACATCACCATACATTTTTCCCCAAAATGAAAACAAGACACAGAGATTGAGTTAGCATTTCCTACCCACCACCTGCTACACATTAAAAACGTAGAAATTCTTCTACTGAATAGAAGGAGTCGTCAAGGGGCAACTTTTTCAATTTATTTTCAAATTTTACCTTTCTGTCTGTTACACATTTTATATCACTGGGTAAGTGGTCAAAAATTTTTGTTGTATCGTTGTGTACCCCCTTTCTGTGCTAAAGACAACCTTAATATTGAATAATGAATGTCATTATTTCTTCTTGTATTGTAATTGTGTACCTCATTGTTCGTTTTGAACTGTAGTGGATAATTTACAACAAACTGCATGAGGGAATAAATATACTGTGAAGAAGTAGTTAGAATGCCCAATTCCTTATCAGATGTCTACAAGGTGATCGCAGGTGAGGACCACATATTATTCTTACAGCACGTTTTTGGGCAATGAAGACCTTCTTTCTTAAAAATGAATTAGCCCAGAACATTATTCCATAAGACATTACTGAATAAAATAAGCAAAACATGTCAACTTATTGACTTCTGTCTCCCAAAAATTTGCTATGATGTGCAAATGTGGCAGAACTAAGTTGTTTTGGGAGTACCAAAATGTGTTTTTTCGAATTTAGATTCTCATCAATGTGAACACCTAAGAATTTTGAAGTTTCCATTCTATGTAATACTTCATCAACCTGTGTTAAAGTGCGCGTCATTTATGTTGGCGGCCGAGTTTAGGTTCGTTCTCCGCATCTGACGTCACAAAACACAGTCAGCCAATGAACAGAGAACGACGTTGCCAGAGCTCGACTGCAGTGCAGAGCACGGACGAGTGTCTCCAGTTTTAGAAACGTTCAGTCATAAATAAAGTACGAGGGCAGTTCAATAAGTAATGCAACACATTCTCGGCCAATTTTGGTTGAAAAAACCGGAAATTTCTTGTGGAATATTTTCAAACATTCCCGCTTCGTCTCGTATAGTTTCATTGACTTCCGACAGGTGGCAGCGCTGTACGGAGCTGTTAAAATGGCGTCTGTAACGGATGTGCGTTGCAAACAACGGGCAGTGATCGAATTTCTTTTGGCGGAAAACCAGGACATCTCAGATATTCATAGGCGCTTGCAGAGTGTCTACGGTGATCTGACAGTGGACAAAAGCACGGTGAGTCGTTGGGCAGAGCGTGTGTCATCATCGCCGCAAGGTCAAGCAAGACTGTCTGATCTCCCGCGTACGGGTCGGCCGAGCACAGCTGTGACTCCTGCAATGGCGGAGCGTGCGAACACACTCGTTCGAGATGATCGACGGATCACCATCAAACAACTCAGTGCTCAACTTGACGTCTCTGTTGGTAGTGCTGTCACAATTGTTCACCAGTTGGGATATTCAAAGGTTTGTTCCCGCTGGGTCCCTCGTTGTCTAACCGAACACCATAAAGAGCAAAGGAGAACCATCTGTGCGGAATTGCTTGCTCGTCATGTGGCTGAGGGTGACAATTTCTTGTCAAAGATTGTTACAGGCGATGAAACATGGTTCATCACTTCGAACCTGAAACAAAACGGCAATCAATGGAGTGGCGCCACACCCACTCCCCTACCAAGAAAAAGTTTGAAGCCATACCCTCAGCCGGTAAAGTCATGGTTACAGTCATCTGGGACGCTGAAGGGGTTATTCTGTTCGATGTCCTTCCCCATGGTCAAACGATCAACTCTGAAGTGTATTGTGCTACTCTTCAGAAATTGAAGAAACGACTTCAGCGTGTTCGTAGGCACAAAAATCTGAACGAACTTCTCCTTCTTCATGACAACGCAAGACCTCACACAAGTCTTCGCATCCGAGAGGAGCTCACAAAACTTCAGTGGACTGTTCTTCCTCATGCACCCTACAGCCCCGATCTCGCACCGTCGGATTTCCATATGTTTGGCCCAGTGAAGGACGCAATCCGTGGGAGGCACTACGCGGATGATGAAGAAGTTATTGATGCAGTACGACGTTGGCTCCGACATCGACCAGTGGAATGGTACCGTGCAGGCATACAAGCCCTCATTTCAAGGTGGCGTAAGGCCGTAGCATTGAATGGAGATTACGTTGAAAAATAGTATTGTGTAGCTAAAAGATTGGGGAATAACCTGGTGTATTTCAATGCTGAATAAAACAACCCCTGTTTCAGAAAAAGATGTGTTGCATTACTTATTGAACTGCCCTCGTAATAGAACAAAAGCAATGTCTTGATAACAGACTTTCTTTTATAGAAAGTTTGAAAAAGTGTTCTTTATACCAATTGCTTCATATTATATTAATTAATTAGACCAAACAAGCAATAAGGCTCCTAATTCAGACGATAACAAGGGAAGGTATTTGTATCAATCTCACGAACCGCTTTTTCGCTATAAAGAACAGCGGTAATTGTTTATTTCCTATTGCACTCCGACGAAGCATGAGTAATTCATAGTCATACCAATAGTGTTTGTCAGTATTTTGCTTGACATATTAGAATCCTTATGGAGGTTTATTGCGATACGAGCTGCGTTAGCGTAACGGTTAAAGTGTTGAGCTACTAAAAGGAGCGCCGTGGTCTCGTGGTAACGTGAGCAACTGCGGAACGAGAGGTCCTTGGTTCACATCTTCCATCGAGTGAAGAATTGCACAGTCAGCCTTCGGCGGCGCAGCGGTTCGGACGGTGTTTACGTCCCTGCCGCACGTCTGCGCGAGAGGTGTTTACGTTACGTGTGTAGCGGTGTGTGGCGGTATACATAGAACGAATCATGGCCTTGTCGTTCCGCAAATCGACACTGAAATTTAGTTTTGCTAACGAATATGCTCGACCGAAGGCTTACGAGATCGAACGTTATTTACGGGACGAGGTGAAAATCGAACCTGACGTTCTAGTTGGAATACACTTATCTATAGTCAGCAGCGTGGTCTATGTCAAGCTCATAAATGAAGCGGCATGTGACGAACTACTAGTTCGACACCGACAAGGACTTCGTTTCTGTCATTCGGACGGGAATGTTGGAGCGGTAACTGTTGAACACGCCGGCATGGGCCTCCGAACGATCCGCGTCTTTGAGCTTCCATTCGAAGTGCCAGAAGAATTGGTGACAGACGCCCTGCGTCCTTACGGAACGGTCATATCCCACGTGGCTGAAAAATGGGCGAGTTTCAAGACGTATCCTGTCCTCAATGGCGTCAGACAAATACGGATCGAACTCCGAAAACACGTCCCGTCATACTTGTACATCGCCGGTTGTCGGGCGATTGTCATTTACGACGGACAACCAAGGACGTGCTCTGGATGTGGGAAGGAGGGACACATACGTTCTGAGTGTGCTCAACGAAGGTTATTACAGCTGCCACGGGATGATCCACCCCTCACGCCGCATCCGACTGTGCTCCCCATGACTTACGTCGCCGCATTACGCGATGACGTGGGCCGCGAGACAGACGCGTACCAGAACACACAGACAGCGACGGATCGTGGCGAGCCACAGAAAGACGACGTTGCGGTGGACCGCCTGCAGCAGTCACAGGACGCCCTCTCTTCGGTTCCGCTTGCGGCCCCTTCAGATAACGCACTGGGAGACGTCGATCATACGACGGCGCATGATTCCGACGTCCCCCACGAACAACTGGAGACCATGCTGACCTCTGATTCCGAGGCCCGGCAACGTAAACAGCGATCACCAAAACGCCGGAAGAAGCGTCGCCTCACGGTGGAGAACGACCACTCTGATCTAGCAGACAATTCTGAGAAGTTTACGGGTACAGAACAGACGACCATGGATACAGAAGAACCGCCTAGCGTGGATGCAACGGTGGCCAGCGGGACGGCGGCACGACCTACCGCTGACGATGCTCCAGACACAGCGAAGGCGCTCGATCGACGGCAACAGGCTACTGAGGAGGCTACGCCGCCTGCACCGCACGACAACGATGGGACACTAGGGGACTGGTCAGAAGACCCACCCCCGTGGGGAACTGATGATGCTAGAGGAACTGCTCCCACGCACTCTCTCCGTGTAAGACCGGAAGGGTGCACGGAATAACGGCAGACCGTATGAGGGTACGGCGGGGGACGTTAGTACGACAGCAGCCTATGTACGGAAGAATTAGCGACCGTACGGTGCCCTATCTACGTTGACAGCCATGCAACAAGCTTATCGGATAGGGTCTGTTAACATCAATAGCTTTGGGACGCCGGTAAAAATCAAGATGCTCAGTGACATGATAAAGGCTGCGGATTTAGACATAGCACTATTACAAGAAGTTCGGGTACTTCCCCTCTCGGACTTTTACGGTTACGACATTTACTGTTCCCCGTGTGATGAGAGGGGCGTTGGCACAGCTATACTATTAAAGGAAGGGATATGTGCAGACGAAGTGGAATATTTGCCTTCTGCCCGTGGTACGGCCGTGACGATAGGTGGAATACGTTTGATCAACATATACGCACAGTCAGGCTCGGATAAGAGAAGGGACAGAGCAGATTTTTACGCCCATGAGGTTACACCGTTGTTCCAGGGACGATACGATGGTTGCATACTCGGCGGAGATTTTAATTGTGTGCTCGATAGAAAGGACCAACAACCTAACTATACTACTAGCCAAGAACTTAGGGAGCTGGTCAACGGGATGGAATTAGTCGATACATGGGACCTGAAGTATCGAAACCAACCAGGATATACATTTTTTACTAGCCACTCCGCGAGCCGTTTGGACCGGATCTACGTTTCAAGGGCGTTAGCAACGTAGACGGTGGACGCAGAAATATGGCCGACGGCATTTACAGACCACGAGGCATATATTTGTACGGTTAACCTTAACAGACAGCAGGTGTGGAGACGGATGGGTAATTGGAAGATGAACGTCTCCCAACTACGAGATGCAGAATGCCGACGCATGGTGGAGAACGCGTGGCATGGCTGCCTCCGTCGACGAAATTCTTTCGGTTCTGTCCTGCAGTGGTGGATCGAGTGCGCGAAGCCAGCTTTACGGAGGACGTTAATAGGTTACGGGAAGGAAGTTTCTCAATGGCAGCGCACGACCACTGAGTTTTACTTTACGGCTCTCCGGGAACTGTTAGCTCAACCACCTACACCAGAACGCCAGACGGCCGTCCACCGAGTTAAGGCGAAGCTGGTACAACTTGCGAAGCAGAGGATGGCAGGTACGATGATACGCGTGAGGTCGCAGGATTTCCTGCCCAACGAGGTTCCCTCGATGCATTATGTGATAAAGGAAAGACGAAGAAGACGCAGGAATTTAATACATGAGATCGATCTCGGCGATGGCCGTCGTTTTACAACACAGAGGGGCATAGCACAGGTGTTCACGGATCATTTTAGCAGATTCTATGCGAGCAACGGGGAGGGTCAGAGGGAGCTGGGGAACGTCCTGGAAGCGATCCCAGACGCGACGAGTGTGAACGGGAAAGCGGACGGGTTATCTGAAATTACGTGTGAAGAACTGGAGGAAGCGATTACACGAGGTGCTTGCAACAAGTCCCCAGGTCCAGACGGATTCCCGTTGGAATTTTACCGTGCCTTTGTGACCATTATGACACCGATGTGGCTATGTATGTTTAATGAGCTTCTGCAGCAAGAAGTACCGGTTCACATTCAATTCACGGAAGGGCTCATGATACCAATACCGAAGCCCCGTGGTGGCAAACGGCCTTGCGATTATCGCCCCTTGACCTTCCTTAATAGTGACTACAAGACCTTCATGCGCATCCTGGGAAGTCGTATCAAAAAGTCACTGGAGAATCGAATACATGCCGATCAGACTTGTATTGGCGGCATCAGTAATATCCACACAGCCTTGGGAGACTATCGTGACGTCGTCGCCCTCGCGGCTGCATGCCACCTCCGGGGGGCGATGGTTGCAGTAGATTTCGATCATGCTTTTGATCGCGTGGATCATGTGTACCTCGCGGCGGTGATGAATAGGATGGGTGTCTCGCCATTATTGACCAATGCTGTGATGCGTTTGTTGCACGGCGCCAGATCAGCGATGGTGGCAACGGAGGGAGAACTGAGTATTTTAAGATCTTAAGATCAGTGAGACAGGGTTGCCCCTCGTCGATCCTCCTTTATGCAATCGCCTTAGAACCGTGCCTCGCAGGCCTTCGCCGCCGTCTTAGCGGGATCTCCCTACGGCAATTATCATTCAAATGGAGAGCATACGCGGATGATATTGTGTTCCTCGTACGGAATGAGAGGGAGACTCAAACAGCACTGGATTGGCTACAGACGTATGGGATGGCAGCTGGAAGTGTGGTCAACTATCGAAAATCACAATTCATGCATGTGGGGCGTGGACTAGAACCAGGAACGGAAGGACCCTTACCTGCGGTGGAAACCCTCCGCTGTTTGGGTATCACCTTTCATAAAGAGACAGCGAGAACGGCTGCGGACAACTACCGAAGATTGTTACTCAGAGTCCGCACGGCAGTACGACTAAACGCCCTACGGTCGGTGGATATGCTGCAGCGAGTGTTACTCGTCAATCTTTATCTCGCGCCCATGATGTGGCACCTGACGCACCTTCTTCCCTTGACGCGCACGATGGCTATGAGGATTCAGGCGGCTTTTGGGTACTATGTGTGCCTGGGACAACTCTTTAAGGTACAGTACAACACGCTTACCCTCCCAGCGCGAGAGGGGGGCGTTGGTTTAGTGAACGTGCACGAGAAGGCGCGTGCCATGTATATTAATACTATGCTCAAACGGTGGCGCAACAGGAATCACTCGCTTACGGGGACGATCATCGAAGAACTCGTACCCACATCGCATCTTCCTCCAGTCAGTGTCGGCCATATATCACCCCCTTTAACGTATGTGCGCACGTTCCTCGTGGAACACAGTTACGTTCGAGGGCGTTTACCGACGACCCGACAGTCGACATCGAAAAACGTGTACCATCTGCTTCTTCGACAGATCGCCCGGAATAGGGTGGAACGCAAACATCCAGCTGTTAATTGGCACGTGGTGTGGCGCACGGTCCACCACCCGCACCTACCTACATCTGTCAGGTCAACATGGTACATTGTCGTCAACAGAAAATACCCTACAAATGATAAAAAGTACGCAATACATTTGGCGGATTCGCTCTTGTGTCAGCAATGCGGCGTGCTGGATACGGACGACCATCGGCTGGTCTGCGGCGAGGCATTGGCTGTCTGGACTCTCGCAAGAAAGATAATAGATTTCATGCGGCGCACTATCTATACAGCAGTCTGTTCTGACATAGTATTTTTTCCAGAGGAAACGTATTTTCCGCGTCATAAGACGAACGCAGTGGCGTGAATCACAGGTATGACGGTCCATTACATCTATAGAGACACACGTACGAACTTACTGAACGTCCTGGATTACTGGCAATACTTGCAAGATGGACACACGAAACTATTACGGCTACAAAAGTACAAGGATTGGTATGCCAATTTCCTGGTAACGGTATTTGCGGACCCGCCATATACTTGGGGTGTGCCGGGTGCGCAAAGATGAGCGGCGGTGCTTTCGTTGTGAAACCGACCAAGTAATGTGATCGACTAAGAACACTATGCGAGTATGCGACCTACGAAAAACTCACGCTTGAACAGTTAGCAATTGGATGTACTTCAAATTTTGTTTTCATATCCATAAATACTTTTCTTTAGGGTGCCGGAGGTGGCCCCATTTTGATTTTGTTGTTATTTCATGCTGCATGGTAGGACGGCAGCGAGGTTCCTTCCAGGACAGTTATCATGTGTCAGGACGTACTATGTTTATTTTGTGAATAATAAAGGTTTCTGTTTCTCCTTTCTCTTACCTTCCTTCATAAAAAAAAGGACACGCGGAAGGTCCCCGGTGCGATCCCGGGCGGGTTAAAAAAAAAAGCGAAAGGTTGTGAGTTCAAACCTTGTGCGGTGTATAAATTTTTCTTTATTTAAAAACAATATCGAAGTGTCTTACTTCACGAATTTTATTCGTTTGAATGGAGTTTTTTGAAATTTCTAGTGCTTTGTCTCTTCATTAATCCTTTCGCTGCTGCAGACACGTGCTCCCCGCATTCCGCGCTGTGCGCGATTTTGTCATCACTGCACTGCTCGCCTGTGCAGACACATGGTGTTCCCACTGCTTTGACACACTTATCATTCGATTTCACAAAAACTATTTGGCCCAAAAATTTGATTTTTACACATCATCTTGACTGATGCTTTCCCCCCATAAATGACTAAATTTTGTTTCGATGTTCAACGCAGTTATTGTGCAGCATTAAATGTAGTAAACCATTGCACGAAATTTTGAAGAGTTTGCAGAGGTAAAAGTCCATAGCGTATACTTTCCGTATGGTCGATTTTAGTTGCCACAATGTTGAAAATGAAATGTGGACAAGATACCTAAATTTCATATAAAATTTACTGCATAACAATATCTCATTTAATTTAAGTACCACATAGGTGTCGTATGTAATATTGAGAAATATTCCGTCTTTCGCGACTGTAATAAAAGTTTTATTTACACCAGGCGCTTTTGGCTTTATTTTAAAGCACTTCAATCAATGAAAGGTATGGTTACATACACAATGGTACTCATGTTCTCTTTCTTGTTTTTGTTCCACAGTCGCAGTTTTACCTATGGTATTGAAATATTTCCTCTTCTGCAACTGTAATAAGCGACTTATTTAGACCAGACGCGTTTCTCTCTTTTGAAGCATCTTCAGTGGACAGTGTTTAGTCTCCTCCATTGCCAAGTCACCTTTCGTAGTTTTGTGCTGCGGTAACACAATATTCAACGTTTGTGTCGGCTGATCAGTGTTTTAGCAAATAACACACACAAAAATTATATTTGACATAGCTCAGAGCACTTCACTGATAGACGGTATATTCAAGTCCTAATGTTTTTGTAAGTCCACAGTTTTGTTTAATGTATTTTGTCTACTTCCTTTTGATTGATTGAAGTGCTTTTAAATAAAGCCAAACGTGCCCGGTGTAAATAAAACTTTTGTTACAGTCGCGAAAGATGGAATATTTCTCAATATTACATACGACACCTACGTGGTACTTAAATTAAATGAGATATTGTTATACAGTAAATTTTATATGAAATTTAGGTATCCTGTCTACATTTCATTCTCAACATTGTGGCAACTAAAATCGACCATACGGAAAGTATACTCTATGGACTTTTACATCTGCAAACTCTTCAAAATTTCGTGCAATGGTTTACTACATTTAATGCTGCATAATAACTGCATTGAACATCGAAACAAAATTAAGTCATTTATGGGGGGAAGGTATCAGTCAAGAAGATGTGTAAAAATCAAATTTTTGGGCCAAATAGTTTTTGTGGAATCGAATGATAAGAGTGTCAAAGCAGTGGGAACACCATGTGTCTGCACAGGCGAGCAGTGCAATGACAAAGTCGCGCACAGTGCGGAATGCAAGGAGCGCGTCTTTGTAGCAGCGAAAGGGTTAATGCGGCCGTGATGGCTCTACTTCATGAACTGCGCGCTCCCCCCTAAACGCAAGCTTGCGAACTATGCTATACTATGGCGCTGCTTCTCTTGACGCGTGCGTCGTGTGCAACTGGCAACGCAGCAATCTCCCGCGTCTGGGCGGGCATGCGCGAGCCGCCAAGATAAAAGAATTGAACTATAGTCGTATCACTGGTGCAGTACCCCTAGAGGTGCAGAACTGGATATTATATGTCTTTGTGAAATTCACGTTGAGACCATTCGCAGAAAATCAGCCAATGATACTTTTGAGAATTATGTTCACCATTTCTTCCATTTCTGTATATATACTGGGAGTGATTGCAACACTGGTGTTATCTGAAAAAAGAACTAATTCTGCTTGGTGTACATTAGATGGTAGATCATTTACATATTTGAGAAACAGTAGTAACCCTAAGACTGAGCCTTGGGGAACCCCATACGTGATTTCTTCCCAGTCAGAATTATGTCCCTGGATTCTGTTCGTTGAGTTATTACTAAGTACAACTTTCTGCATTCTTTTGGTTGGATATGACATGATCCAATGGTTGGCTATACGATCAATCCTATAAAACTTCAATTTAGCTAGGAGTATACTATGATTAACATAATCAAACACCTTGGACAGGTCACAGAAAATACCTACCCGTGCTATTTTGTTATTTAGTGCTTGTTATGTCTGGTGTGTGAACATGTAAATGGCATTCTCAGTACCGCTGAAACCCAAACTGTGATTTGCTGAGAATATTATTGTTGCCAAGGTGAGATACTTTTCTAGAATACATCATCTTCTCAAAAAGTTTGGAAAATTATCTCAGCAGTGAAATAGGTCGGTAGCTACTGACGTCTCTCTTATCACCTTTCTTAAAGAGGGGTTTCACAACGGCATATTTTAGTCTCTCTGGAAAAATGCCTTGAGTTAGTGATGCATTACACATTTCGGACAATACTGGTCATATTATATGGGAATAAATCTTTAGTACTCTTTTGGAAACACCATCAAGACCAGAAGACCTTTTATTCTTAAGAAAATGTATGACCCTCTTAATTTCAGAAGTAGAAGTAGGTGGTACATATGATGTAATTTTATGAGAGTTACTTCTTTAGCGTATTGCTGTGATTTTTCTCTTGAACTGTTTGTCACTATGCTTCTTACTAAGTTTAAGAAATGATTATTAAATACTTTTGCTACCTGTAACTTGTCATTTATAACCCTACCATTCGATTCAGTACTAATGTTATTCTCTTCTGTGGTTGGTTGTCCTGTCTCTTCCTTCACTATATTCCATATTGCCTTAACTCTGTTGTTAGATGTAATGATTTCTGACATTATGTGCATGTTTCTTGATTTTTTAATAACCTTTCTTAGTAATTTGGAGCAGTTTCTGTAGTCCACAACTACTGCAGGGTCTCTACTTGTTCTTGCCAAAAGATACATTTCCCTTTTCCTTTCACAAGATACCTTAATCCTCTTAGCAATCGATGGTTTTTTACAAGGCTGTACAATGTCCCTTCTGATTATCTTATGCGGAAAGCTACTTTCAAATAATGATATTAATTTATCGTGGATGGATTAAATTTTATATTGTCATTTGGTTCTTTATAAATTTCATCCCACGTCGTTTCCTGTAAACTACTCTTAAAGACGAAATAAAATTAAAGTAATAACAGCCCTCGCTCGCAAAATTAAGTCTTTTGACCTAGTTTCGGCACTACTATGAGTGCCTTCATCAGAAGTGAAACATTCAGACTGGCATCTCACGTATAAAATAAATATCAAGCGATAAAGATTTAGTCATAAAATTTTGAAAAAGAGTACATTGAAGACAAGCCACTATGGGTTACGCACACGTGTCAAGCCACAGGTAGCAACAGTCTTTCTCTTAAAGAAACATTTGCCCTTTAGTCATTAATGATTCTAAATGACTTCCACAAAGGTGGATCCATACTGTGAGGCACTATGTCATTTATCGTGAGATGTTCTTGTAGTTTGATGTCCCAGGGCAGAGACGTAAAAGAGCCATCGGATTCTGAAAGTGTAGTATTATTGTCCATGTGCTACATAATGAAACCAGAAGAAGTTTATTGTACACATAATTTTTACACAGGATGTCATTATGGCGCTTTTGTTTAAGAAACACCGTAAAATGAACTTGTTCACACTGATATTAAGCTAACTATTATCGGTAAGAGAGCAAGGTCTATCTCATGACTAGATCGAAAGGCATCTATCGATGACTGCCGACTATAGCACACAATCTGTAATTTGAGCGAACGGTCGGTATAGTTCGTATAAAATCTTACATCTTCGGTTATGCCAAAGTTAGTCATTTGTTTATTAATATCAACGTTTCCTGGCATTACAAAGTTGCTGAAAAATAATATTTGTGACCCATAGATTCCTCCTAATGTCTGCTAGCAAATATTTATTGATAACTATTACTTGATTCGAACCAGAATAAAATTTACATTCCCTACGTACATCTTTGCTAAAGTTGCGAGCTATTTCTGCGCTGCACCTCATCCCACGGGCTCTGAAACCGCCAGACGGCGAATCGCCTCTGCTAGCCAGCGTGGAAACCTACCGTTCATTCTTTACTGCGTACATACTGCAGCGCTGATACATTCACTTCACATATGCAAAATAGCAAAATTAGAAATAAAGTGAAACGCACTCTTATCTGCAAATAAGGGGCACCGTACAAAATGGAAGACCAACCATTTAAAAAGTCCTGTGGTCACTGGGTATTACCTGTTTCAAGATATTCATTGCAAATCTGTTGAGTCATCCAAGATGGCTACTTGATCATTGCTCGGTTATAGTTATTCACTCTCTCTATTCCTCTCTCAAGGAACATATCGAAATGCTGAGTGCCCAACGATCCACTCTCAGTTACATACGTCCTATACAGAACTTTCAAGGAATATATGTAGATATTAAAATGATTAAAACTGTTGATCAAATGGCTGAATGAAAACTTGTAAATCCACTACAGCGGTATTTATTGAAGTCCTTGTAGACTTGCACTACCAGTTTCACATTTTTAGTTGTATCTTCTGGTGCATCTCTGTATAGAAATTACCAATAATATTATTATAGCGAAAAAGCGATATCGGGGTACCAACGTATAATCTCGCGAAACATCTGGCAGCGCACCTGAGCCCTTTAGTAGGAAGGTGTGAGCATCAAATCCGTAACTCACAAGACTTTATTCGTCGGCTCAAGAACTTACGACTCGCACCATCAGATATACTCGTGAGTTTTGACGTAGTCCCACTTTTTACTCGAGTACCATTGCAGGAATCGTTGTTGCTCATTAGCGAGAAGCTGGATGGGGAACTTTTAGACTTACTCCAACATGTGCTCACATCGACGTACTTTTTATGTAATGGACAATACTTTGAACAGACTGACGGCGTCGCAATGGGTAGTCCCCTGTCACCCATTGTGGCTAATCTTTTCATGGAAGACTTCGAGGAGAGAGCACTCCAGACGACGGATTTGAAACATACGTGTTTTTGGCGATATGTGGACGACATCTTTGTTATCTGGCCTCGAGGCATTGCATCGCTGAATGTTTTTCTTGAGCATCATAACTCGCTTCATCCCAACATCAAGTTCACGATGGAGATGGCGAAAAACGGCGAACTTCCATTCCTGGGCGAGTTGGTACGGAGAAAAGAAGATGGCACATTAGGTCACGCAGTGTACCGTAAACCAACGCACACGGACTTATACTTACAGGCCACCAGCTGTCACCATCCTTCACAACGAAGTGGCTTACTGAGGACGTTGGTCCACAGAGCACGAGCTACATCAAACTCAGACAGCTTATCCAATGAGCTACTCCATCTGCGTACCACTTTCCAACAAAATGGATACTCCGAACGTGAGATTCGCGGTGCCTTACAACCGAAGCGGGTTACCCAACGTGAGGAAGTGGAAGAAGGCAAAGAACAAAGGGGAATGGTCATCTTGCCATACATCGGCGGTGCCTCTTCAGAAATAGGAAGATTATTGAAGAAGCATAAAGTTAAATGTGTCTTTCGTCCGCCGACAAAACTCAGAGCTCTCTTGGGCTCGTCTAAGGACAGCCTTGGCCTAAGAAGACCCGGTGTTTATGAGATTCCTTGTAGCTGCGGCATGTCGTACATCAGACAAACTTGTCGCACTGTAGAAGAGAGATGCATTGAATACCGACGCTACACTCGTCTGGAGCAACCAGAAAAGTCTGCAGTGGCCGAGCATTGTCTCAGTACAGGCCATTCTATGAATTATCAACATACAAAAATTCTCGCATCGACGAGTTCGTACTGGGACAGTATTATTAAGGACGCAGTGGAAATACGTAGCTCGACGAATCTTGTAAACAGAGACACGGGCTTTCAGCTTAGTACAGCTTGGGATCCAGCACTGGCCATATTGAAGTCGCTTCGAGCAGAGAGGAGTACTATTGGTCATAAGACGGATGACGATTCGCCACCAACATAACTATTCTGTTGACAACGGGAGGATAATCAAGGCGCCTACGTGGACGCGCATTTTTGCTTGCGGCTTCCGACAGAGGTTGCTGGGGCGGCCGATGACAGCGCAGAGTAACAGCGGCAGCCTCCGCGCTTTCGGCTTCCGACAGAGGTCGCTGGGGCGGCCGATAGCAGCCTCCGCGCGTGCGTCGAAGCCTTTGGTTCTTCATCCTGTAGGTGGCGTTGCTGTCCTTCCAGCTATCGGCTGATATCGTCACTATTGGCCATCGAATTTGGCGCCTCCACGCATGCGCACTTCCCGCCTAAGACTGGCATAAATAGGGGGCTCTGGTCCTGCCTTAGCCGTGTGTTCGTCGCACCTGAAGATGTCGGCCAGTTGCGCTGACGAAATATTGTGGAGTTTTCACTATGACATCCGACGTCTCGCCCGAGAACCATATATACAACATGTCCGTCGGGAAAGCCTCAAGCAACAAGTGATTACATAGTCGAAATCAGTTATTTGTGGACTGAGTAACTTAAAAAAAAACGTATAGAATTGGAACGTACGAGCCGAGATACTGACCAGTGGTCCGGGTGGGCGCATGCGCGACGTGCTGGTATTACGGGACTGCCATCACAATTGGTTTAATCAATTAAGGAGGTGCAACGATTTTCCACCACAGCTCTGGCAATCAGTAAGTTCAGTTCCGTATGTTTACGCTGTTTGCCATATTAATCCTGATCACATTATTCGTAACACCTAACAACAGAAATTTTACTACCGAGCCGCTCACATCTGGATGAAACATTTACAAGTTACAACAGTAATGCTCTTAATTGCACAGTGCATCTGCACATTTGATACTCAACATGATTGGTTTTAAGGTAGTCTAACCAATTTTTAGGTGAATAAGCCTTTTGTTTGTACCGCAACGTAATATAATTTTATCACTTTTGTAGGGATTCCTACCAGTATGATACAGACCTAATGTGGCCAAGCAAGTTTTAAATACTGAAATTTCTGAAGACATTGCGGATCGGTCTCGACTATTACACCTTGTCAATCATAAACTACAACAGCTACACTACTAGCCATTAAAATTGCTACGCCACGAAGATGACGTGCTACAGACGCGAAATTTAACCGACGGGAAGAAGATGCTGTGACATGCAAATTATTAGCTCTTCAGAGCATTCACACAAGGTTGGCGCCGGTGGCGACACCTACAACGTGCTGACATGAGGAAAGTTTCCAACCGATTTCTCATACACAAACAGCAGTTGACCGGCGTTGCCTGGTGAAACGTTGTTGTGATGCCTCGTGTAAGGAGGAGCAATGCGTACCATCACATTTCCGACTTTGATGAAGGTCGGATTGTAGCCTACCGCGATTGCGGTTTACCGTATCGCGACATTGCTGCTCGCGTTGGTCGAGATCCAATGACTGTTAGCAGAATATGGAATCGGTGGGTTCAGGAGGGTAATACGGAACGCCGTGCTGGATCCCAACGGCCTCGTATCACTAGCAGTCTAGATGACGTGGATCGTATCAGCATGGCTGTAACGGATCGTGCAGCCACGTTTCGATCCTTGAGTCAACAGATGGGGACGTTTGCAAGACAACAACCATCTGCACGAACAGTTCGAAGACGTTTGCAGCGGCATGGCAGGTCGGAGACCATGGCTGCGGTTACCCTTGACACTGCAGCACAGACAGGAGCGCCTGCAATGGTGTACTCAACGACGAACCTGTGTGCACGAATGGCAAAACGTCATTTTTTTTGGATGAATCCAAGTTTTGTTTACAGCATCATGATGGTCACATCCGGTGACATCGCGATGAACGCACATTGGAAGCGTGTATTCGTCATCGCCATGCTGGCTTATCACCCGGCGTGACTGTATGGGGTGCCATTGGTTACACATCTCGGTCAAGTTTTGTACGCATTGATGGCCCTTTGAACAGTGGACGTAACATTTCAGATGTGTTATGACCCGTGGCTCTACCTCTTATTCGATCCCTGCGAAACCCTACATTCCAGCAGGATAATGCTCGACCGCATGTTGCAGGTCCTGTACGGGCCTTTCTGGATACAGAAAATGTTCGACTGCTGCCCTGGCCAGCACATTCTTCAGATCTCTCACCAATTGAAAACGTCTGGTCAATGGTGCCCGAGCAACTGGCTTGTCACAATACGCCAGTCACTACTCTCGATGAACTGTGGTACCGTGTTGAAACTGCATGGGTAGCTGTACCTGTACACGCCATCCAAGGTCTGGTTGACTCAATGCCCAGGCGTATCAAGGCCGTTATTACGGCCAGAGGTGGTTGTTGTGGGTACTGATTTCTCAGGGTCTATGCAGCCAAATTGCGTGAAAATGTAATTACATGTCAGTTCTGGTATAATATATTTGTCCAGTGAATACCCGTTTATCATCTGCATTTCTTCTTGGCCTAACAATTTTAATGGACAGTAGTGTACATGTAACAGCGATGTACGTTAAGTCCGCGTCGCACCAGTGTATGTTAAAAATCGTTATGCAACACTAGCCCCTCGTCGGAGGCTCATAATGGAACCATTTTAGTTATAGGATTAAGAAGACTGGTACTTCGTTTAATCCAATCTCAATTTCATTTTTTATAATTATTCAGTCCACAAATGATTTATTCTATGTAATTAATTTTTTGCTGTAGTAATACTATTGGTAATTCTTATACAGAGATGCACCAGAGGATGTTACGAAACTAATAGGGCGAGTCTACAAGGACTACAATAAATACAGCTACACTAGATTAATGAGTTTTCACTTAGCTACATGTTCCTCTGTTTTATTCGTTTTAACATCTATGTTTTACTGCTCGAAAATTCGGCAAACTGTGTATAAGTATTTTAGCTGTGGTTGTCCTTGGTTTGAAATTATATGCACTCTCTGTTAGTCTTAGGCTAAGTGCTCATTTGGACACAGCCGACGAAGGGCAGGGCAGGGCAGCGTACCAGAGGTTTCTTGTGACTCACAGCGCAAACTGACGCGCTGGCAGGGCAGGGCAGCGCAGTGTCCGGGACACAATTTAGCGCGTGAACATCACACGTGCTCCCGCAGGGTGGTGTCTCAGAATGACGACAAAGAAGATGAAGGTATTGGCGATAATGATAGTTACAAGGAGGTTACATGACAAATTGAGGTTCCTGCAGAACTGGGCGTTTTTTAATTAACCAAGCACCAAAGAAAAGAAGAAACTTGATTTTTCCAAGCAGTGCAGCTTCAACAAATCGAAAATGAGCGAGTTATGAAAGTAAAAAAACTGAAGACTCAAAATCTGCCAGTGACCCACTCTACCATTTACCATGTCAATGTAACGAGCAACTAAAAATATGCTACCAACAAGTCAACATTTCATCAGAAGTAGGATGTTTGAAGTGATTTCACAAACTGAGGCATCTCTCCTAAACCCTCACAGTCCAACAGCTAAAGAGCCAGAACAACCTCGGCACTGCGACGCAACAAGCGCTACACATGCATCGTAGTCGTCGGACGCCGGCGGTACGTCTTTGACCCTTCTTCAGAACACAGTGGACGTGCCTTCAAGTACAGCTGCTGGATATTACGTTTAGTTCATGTAAAGTAACAAAACCTTCCCTAATTAAGTTTCCAAGGCAATTTATCTAACTCTTGCTCATGGCTTTACTTTGTAAGAAATTCCAGAAAAGCTTACTTCAAGAAAATAGCGAGCCTTTATCCACTTACAGTTGGTTTTTAGGCATCATTTCCTTCAGGATATGTAGATTTCCGCATGAGCTGGTGAAATTCGTGAGCTGATGCCGGTCTAAATCGAATCAGTTTGCGAAGTGTTTATCAGAAAACTCTTGGCGTCGAAGCGAAGTCGCCATGAGTATTTATCTTGTTCATATACCCAATTATCCATTCTGATTTGTTCCGTTTTCAAGTGTTAGATAATAACATCAAAATGCCATCTGCCTCACCAGAATCCGACTCTGATATAAGATTCATGGTTCACAAGGAAGACTGCGCAATGGATCAACAAGTAAAAAGTGCCCATCAATAGGCGCACACACTGTCACAGAGTATTTCCTTCGTTGCGCTGCCCTGCCCTGGCCTTCGTCGGCTGTGTAACGAATGTACGCCTGGCCTTATGATGTCCAACTTAAGCAAAGCAAAGTGAACAACGGAGATTACGTGCTGCCACCACGATTGAGAAATTCTCACTTTTCACCGAGGGCGGGATGTCATTCAGTTGCCCGACAAACATCTATAATGTATTTAGGTACCAGAGGAATAATTGACATAGAATAAATCTTCCATTCCGGCCAAGTACTCTGAAACTACTCAGTCATTGTTTAATTTTCTTGTGTCACTGAAAGTACAAATTAGTCTTGTTTTAATATGTGCAGTTTCTTATAAGCCGTTTTTCCTTCATACTCGAGGTTTACTCACAAAAATCACATAGAAAAAATGAATGTAATTATTTTTTTATTTGACATGTATACCGTCCTTGTACACACTGAAATCTTCGCGTCACATTACCATAATAAGCCACTAAAGCAGCCAAAATAAAATGGTGCAGCCTACTGATAACGTGGAGTATCGTGCGGTAACTCGTCCGAAGGCGAACAACGCTAGAACAATTGTTGCTGACTTGATAGAAGTGTATGGCAGCAATGAACTATTATAACACACAGTGGTTCCGAGTTGACGATGCTTCCAATGTTGTCTAATAAATCTAATTGATGAAGTCCGATATGCCAGACCATCTGTGTGTGAAGAGCCGCTAAGTGTAAGAGAACAGAGGAGCTAGTAGTAGTCGAGGACCGGCGTATCAGACTCTAGGTGACAGTGAGAAACGTGACAAGGAGTCAAGGATCAGTTTTCATTATTTTGCAAGGCAACAAAAATGGCCGCCCGCTGGATTGCACGACATCTCACTTCCATTCAAAAAGCCCTGCGAACCGTCCCACCGCCGGAAATGTTACAGTTGTGCCAGACCAATCCAGGTAACTTGTTTAGTGGCAGTGTCTGATGAACTGAGGTTGGGAACGTTAAGCTCAGTGAGCGGCTTGATGCTCTTTGAGAAGAGTAGTCTATTTAACGGTACTGCGTTTCACCCTCTCCAATCTTTCACCATCTCTAACACTAACGTACTCGGTTTCAGTCGTGTACACTTTACGGACACACTTACACACACGGTTCTCATACTTCGGGGAGGAACGGTGCTTGCGGCTGCGGAGGATAAGAAAAGTCTTTCCATTTAGGCAGCTGAACCTCCCGTTCGGTGTCTTCTACATCTACATTTGTACTCCGGAAGCCACCCAACGGTGAGTGGCGGAGGGCACTTTACGAGCCACTGTCATTGCTTCCCTTTCCTGTTCCAGTCGCGTATGGTTCGCGGGAAGAATGACTGCCGGAAAGCCTCCGTGCACGCTTGAATCTCTCTAATTTTGCATTCGTGATCTCCTCTGGAGGTATAAGTAGGGGGAAGCAATATATTCGAAACCTAATCCAGAAATGCACCCTCTCGAAACCTGGACAGCAAACTACACCGCGATGCAGAGCGCCTCTCTTGCAGAGTCTGTCACTTGAGTTCGCTAAACATCTCCGTACCGCTATCACGCTTAAAAAATAACCCTGTGACGAAACGCGCCGCTCTTCTTTGGATCTAGTGCCAGTAGTGTCAGTGCCGTCTGTGTCACGTCTGGTGTGCAGCGAGCTACGTTAATTTAAGTATTAACTGTATTTTTCTTACTTGTCACTTCTTCTTCCGTGTGTTTTTGCTTTTAGGAAGCTTTAATTGTCGAGTGCTAGTAATAGTGTTCCATAGATTTCGTGTTTGTTTTGAATACAGGCAGAGAGAGTCCCTTTAGTCAGCCACAGTGCCAGTAGTGCTAGAGTTTGTTTTGAATACAGTCCAGAGACAGGTAGTGCTATTTTCATTGTTTTCTACAAGAAGTGTCTGGTAACCACAGTTTAGTCTACTGTCAGACGCCTTTAGTGAATTAGCAGTCTGACTGCTACGGTCGCAGGTTCGAATCCTGCCTCGGGCATGGATGTGTGTGATGTCCTTAGGTTAGTTAGGTTTAACTAGTTCTAAGTTCTAGGGTACTGATGACCACAGATGTTAAGTCCCATAGTGCTCAGAGCCATTTGAACCAATTTGAATTAGCAGTCTAGTTAAAAGTTGATTAACTCTCTACAGTAAATTGATTTCTTCGGATCGATAGGATGTGTGACTGCTGTGTACGGACGCAGGAGGAGCTGGCCACTGTTCGCGAACAGCTGAACGTGTTGATGGCCGCGGTCAGCCGTCTTCAGGTGGCTGCCTCGGAGTGTAGCGGCAGTGGGGAGTCTGGTGCGTCGCATGATACCAACCACGTGTTACATGCTTCACCCACTGTCCCTGCTGTGGAGACATCTTCGCGGGTACCGGGCACAGTTGGGCCACCCTCTCCCCAAGGGGAGGGGCGGGTTCAGCGGAGTTCGCGGCGCACGAGGCGGAGGGTCAGTGAGGTGGCTGGCCGTGTGGCATCGCCCGCTCTGCCTGTGAGTGGACATGTGGCTGCTCCTTCAGCAAGGTCCGAGCAGGCACACAGGGGGAGGGGTTTATTAGTGATTGGGATCTCCAACGTTAGGCGGGTGATGGAGCCCCTTAGGGAGATAGCGGAAAGGTCGAGGAAGAAGGCTAGTGTTCACTCTGTCTGCTTGCTGGGGGGTCTCATCCGAGATGTGGAGGAGGCCCTGCCGGCGGCGATAGAGAGCACTGGGTGCACCCAACTGCAAATTGTTGCTTATGTCGGCACCAATGACTCCTGCCGTCTGGGTTCAGAGCTCATCCTCAGTTCATACAGGCGGTTGGCGGAGTTGGTGAAGGCGGAAAGCCTCGCTCGCGGTGTGGAATCTGAGCTAACTATTTGTAGTATCGTTCCCAGAACCGATCGCGGTCCTCGGGTTTGGAGCCGAGTGCAAGGCTTAAACCAGAGGCTCAGACGCTTCTGCGGAGATCTGGGGTGCAAATTTCTCGACCTCCGCTATCGGGTGGAGAAATGTAGGGTCCCCTTGAATAGGTCAGGCGTGCACTACACGCAGGAAGAGGCTACATGGGTAGCGCAGTACGTGTGGAATGCAGATGTGGGTTTTTTAGGTTAGAGAATTCCCTCCCTAGGCCAGACAAGACGCCTCCTGAGACGTGGCAAGGTAGGAGTAGGCAAAATGCAACAGGGAATAACAATATTAATCTGCTAATAGTAAACTGCAGGAGCGTCTATAGAAAGGTCCCAGAACTTCTCTCATTAATAAACGGTCACAATGCCCACATAATACTAGGGACAGACAGTTGGCTGAAACCAGATGTAAACAGTAATGAAATTCTAAACTCAGATTGGAATGTATACCGCAGAGACAGGCTGGACAGTGAAGGGGGAGGCGTGTTTATAGCGATAAGAATTGCAATAGTATCGAAGGAAATTGACGGAGATCCGAAATGTGAAATAATTTGGGTGAAGGTCACGGTTAAAGCAGGCTCAGACATGGTAATTGGATGTCTCTATAGGCCCCCTGGCTCAGCAGCTGTTGTGGCTGAGCACCTGAAGGATAATTTGGAAAATATTTCGTGTAGATTTTCCCATCATGTTATAGTTCTGGGTGAAGATTTTAATTTGCTGGATATAGACTGGGAGACTCAAACGTTCATAGCGGGTGCCAGAGACAAAGAATCCAGTGAAATTTTTTTAAGTGCTTTATCTGAAAACTACCTTGAGCAGTTAAGCAGAGAACCGACTCGTGGCGATAACATATTAGACCTTCTGGTGACAAACCTACCCAAACTATTTTAAACAGTTAACGTAGAACAGGGAATCAGCGATCATAAAGCGGTTACTGCATCGATGATTTCAGCCGTAAATAGAAATATTAAAAAAGGTAGGAAGATTTTTCTGTTTAGCAAAAGTGACAAAAATCAGATTTCAGAGTACCTGATGGCTCAACACAAAAGTTTTGTCTCAAGTACAGATAGTGTTGAGGATCAGTGGTCAAAGTTCGAAACCATTGTACAATATGTGTTAGATGATTATGTGCCAAGCATGATCGTAAGAGATGGAAAAGAGCCACCGTGGTACAACAACCGAGTTAGAAATCTGCTGCGGAAGCAAAGGGAACTTCACAGCAAACTTAAACATAGCCAAAGCCTTGCACACAAACAAAAATTACGCGAAGCGAAATGTAGTGTGAGGAGGGCTATGCGAGAGGCGTTCAATGAATTCGAAAGTAAAGTTCTATGTACTGACTTGGCAGAAAACCCTAAGAAATTTTAGTCTTATGTCAAAGCGGTAGGTGGATCAAAACAAAGTGTCCAGACACTCTGTGACCAAAATGGTACTGAAACAGAGGATGACAGATTAAAGGCCGAAATACCAAATGTATTTTTCCAAAGCTGTTTCACAGATGAAGACTGCACTGCAGTTCCTTCTGTAGACTGTCGCACAGATGACAAAATGGTAGATATCGAAATAGACGACAGAGGGATAGAGAAACAATTAAAATCGCTCAAAAGAGGAAAGACCGCTGGACCTGATGGGATACCAGTTCGATTTTACACAGACTACGTGAAGGAACTTGCCCCCCATCTTGCAGCGGTTTACCGTAGGTCTCTAGAAGAGCGTAGCGTTCCAAAGGATTGGAAAAGAGGACAGGTCATCCCCGTTTTCAAGAAGGGACGTGGAACAGATATGCAGAACTATAGACCTATATCTCTAAAGTCTATCAGTTGTAGAATTTTGGAACACGTATTATGTTCGAGTATAATGACTTTTCTGAAGATTAGAAATCTACTCTGTATGAATCAACATGGGTTTCGAAAAAGACGATCGTGTGAAACCCAGCTCGCGCTATTCGTCCACGAGCCATAGACACGGGTCTCCAGGTAGATGCCGTGTTTCTTGACTTCCGCAAGGCGTTCGATACAGTTCCCCACAGTCGTTCAATGAACAAAGTAAGAGCATATGGACTATCAGACCAATTGTGTGATTGGATTGAAGAGTTCCTAGATAACAGATCGCAGCATGTCATTCTCAATGGATAGAAGTCTTCCGAAGCAAGAGTGATTTCAGGTCTGCCGCAGGGGAGTGTCATAGGACCGTTGCTGTTCACAATATACATAAATGACCTTGTGGATGACATCGGAAGTTCACTGAGGCTTCTTGTGGATGATGCTGTGGTATATCGAAAGGTTGTAACAATGGAAAATTGTGCTGAAATGCACAAGGATCTGCAGCGAATTGACGCATAGCGCAGGGAATGGCAATTGAATCTCAATGTAGACAAGTGTAATGTGCTGCGAATACATGGAAAGAAAGATCCCTTATCATTTAGCTACAATATAGCAGGTCAGCAACTGGAAGCAGTTAATTCCATAAATTATATGGGAGTACGCATTAGGAGTGATTTAAAATGGAATGATCATATAAAGTTGATCGTCGGTAAAGCAGATGCCAGATTGAGATTCATTGGTAGAATCCTAAGGAAATTCAATCCGACAGCAAAAGAAGTAGGTTACAGTACGCTTGTTCGCCCACTGCTTGAATACTGCTCAGCAGTATGGGATCCGTACCAGATAGGATTGATACAAGAGATACAGGAGATCCAACAGGGAGCAGAGCGCTTCGTTACAGGATCATTTAGTAATCGCGAAAGCGTTACGGAGATGATAGATAAACTCCAGTGGAAGACACTGCAGGAGAGACGCTCAGTAGCTCGGTACAGGCTTTTGTTGATGTTTCGAGAACATACCTTGACCGAGGAGTCAAGCAGTATATTGCTCCCTCCTACGTATATCTCGCGAAGAGACCATGAGGATAAAATCAGAGAGATTAGAGCCCACACAGAGGCATACCGACAATCCTTCTTTCCACGAACAATACGAGACTGGAATAGAAGGTAGACCCGATAGAGGTACTCAATGTACCCTCTGCCACATACCCTCAGGTGGCTTGCGGAGTATGGATGTAGATGTAGATCTTCTCTATCTCCTCTGTCAACTCGACCTGGTACGGATCCCACATTGATGAGCAATACTCAAGTATAGGTCGAACGAGTGTTTTGTAAGCCACCTCCTTTGTTGTTGGATTACATTTTCTAAGGACTCTCCCAATGAAAATCAACCTGGCACCCGCCTTACCAACAATTAATTTTATATTATCATTCCACTTCAAATCGTTCCGCACGAATACTCCCAGATATTTTACAGAAGTAACTGCTACCTGTGTTTGTTCCTCTATCATATAATCATACAACGAAGGATCCTTCTTTCTATGTATTCGCAATACATTACATTTGTCTATGTTACGGGTCAGTTGCCACTCACTGCACCAAGCGCCTATCCGCTGCAGATCTTCCTGCATTTCGCTGCAATTTTCTAATGCTGGAACTACTCTGTATACTACAGCACCATTCGCGAAAAGCCGCATGGAACTTCCGACACTATCTACTAGGTCATTTATACAGAATGAGTCTCCTAACATTTCCGCTGGATATATTTCGTAAACCACATCAAATACTGACGAATCGATTCCACAGACCGAACGTGACGAGAGGGGCTAGTGTAATTGGTTAACACAAACCATAAAAAATTGCACGGAAGTATGTTTTTTAACACAAACCTACGTTTTTTTTAATGGAAACCCGTTAGTTTTGTTAGCACATTTGAACATATAAACAAATACGTAATCAGTGCCGTTTGTTGCATTGTAAAATGTTAATTACATCCGGAGATTTTGTAACCTAAAGCTGACGCTTGAGTACCACTCCTCCGCTGTTTGATCGTGTGTACCGGAGAGCACCGAATTACGCAGGGATCCTAAGGGAACGGTGACGGACCTTAGGTACAGAAGAGACTGGAACAGCACATTACGTCCACATGCTAACACCTTTTTATTGGTCTTTTTCACTGACGCACATGTACATTAGCATGAGGGGTGAGGTACACCTACATACGTGGTTTCCGTTTTCAATTATGGAGTGGAATAGAGTGGTCCCGACATGTCAGGCCAATAGACGTTCAATGTGGTGGCCATCATTTGCTGCACACAATTGCAGTCTCTGGCGTAATGAATGTCGTACACGCCGCAGAACATCTGGTGTAATGTCGCCGTAGGCTGCCACAATACGTTGTTTCATATCCTCTGGGGTTGTAGGCACATCACGGTGCACATTCTCCTTTAACGTACCCCACAGAAAGAAGTCCAGAGGTGTAAGATCAGGAGAACGGGCTGGCCAATTTATGCGTCCTCCGCGTCCTATGAAACGCCCGTCGAACATCCTGTCAAGGGTCAGCCTAGTGTTAATTGAGGAATGTGCAGGTACACCATCATGCTGATACCACATACGTCGACACGTTTCCAGTGGGACATTTTCGAGCAACGGTGGCAGATCATTCTGTAGAAACGCGATGTATGTTGCAGCTGTTTGGGCCCCTGCAATGAAGTGAGGACCAATGAGGTGGTTGCTAATGATTCCGCACCATACATTTACAGTCCACGGTCGCTGTCGCTCTACCTGTCTGAGCCAGCGAGGATTGTCCACGGACCAGTAATGCATGTTCCGTAGATTCACTGCCCCGTGGTTTGTGAAACCCGTTTCATCGGTAAACAGGTAGAACTGCAACGCATTCTCTGTTAATGCCCATTGACAGAACTGCGCTCGATGATTAAAGTCATCACCATGTAATTGCTGATGTAGCGACACATGAAACGGGTGAAAGCGGTGACGATGCAGTATGCGCATGACACTACTTTGACTCAGTCCACCGGCTCTCGCAATGTCCCGTGTACTCATGTGTGGGTTCATGGCAACAGCAGCTAACACACCAACTGCACCCGCTTCTCCTGTGACGGGCCTGTTACGGACCCGTTTGCGTGCTACGACCATACCTGTTACATACAGTTGGCGGTAGATGTTTTGCAATGTGCGGCACGTTGGATGCTCTCTGTCTGGATACCGTTCTGCATACACCCTGCAGGCTTCAGCTGCATTTCGTCGACACTCGCCGTAGATGAGTATCAGCTCCGCCTTTTCAGAGTTCGAATACACCATGGTCACAGTTCCTACAACACTACACTATCACAGACGTCTGGTAACACGGTGTACTACAGTTGGTCTGCATGCGGAGACGAATGCAGAATAACAATAGCAGCAAGCGATACATGCGGACACTGCGACAGCTAGACCAAATCACAACAGTGCACTACAGCCACACTCGTAAACACGGTCGTCATCGTGAACATGTCCCTGCAGATGCTGCTCGCCGACCGTGGCCCGTTTTTTTTACAACATGCAACTGAACGTCGGAGGTTTCAAGCGTCAACTTTAGGTTACAATATCTCCGGATGTAATTAACATTTTACAATGCAACAAACGGTACTGATTACGTATTTGCTTATATGTTCAGATGTGCTAACAAAACTAACGTGGTTCCATTTAAAAAAACGTAGGATTGTGTTAAAAAACATACTTCCGTGCATTTTTGTATGGTTTCTATTAAACAATAACACTAGCTCCTCTCCTCACGTTCGGTCTGTGGAATCGGCTCGTCAGTATTTGATGTGGTTAACGAAATATATCCAGAGGTAACGTTAGGTGACTCACCCTGTATAAATTGTGAAAAGCAATGGTCCCATAACACTCCCCTGTGGCACGCCAGAGGTTACTTTAACGTCTGTAGACGTCTCTCCATTGAGAACAACATGCTGATCTCGCCATTGAGAACAACATGCTGTGTTCTGTTTGCTGAAAACTCTTCAATCCTGCCACACAGCTGGTTGATATTCCGTAGGCTCTTACTTTGTTTATCAGGCGACAGCGCGGAACTGTATCGAACGCCTTCCGGAAGTCAAGGAAAATGGCATCTACCTGGGAGCCTGTATCTAATATTTTCTGGGTCTCATGAACAAATAAAGCGAGTTGGGTCTCACACGATCGCTGTTTCCGGAATCCATGTTGATTCCTACAGAGTAGATTCTGGGTTTCCAGAAATGACATGATACCCGAGCAAAAAACATGTTCTAAAATTCTACAACAGATGGATGTCAGAGAGATAGGCCTATAGTTTTGCGCATCTGCTCGACGACCCTTCTTGAAAACTGGGACTACCTGTGCTCTTTTCCAATAATTTCGAACCTTCCGTTCCTCTACAGACTTGCGGTACACGGCTGTTAGAAGGGGTGCAAGTTCTTTCGCGTGCACTGTGTAGAATCGAATTGTTATCCCGCCAGGTCCAGTGGACTTTCTTCTGTTGAGTGATTTCGGTTGCTTTTCTATTCCTTGGACACTTATTTCGATGTCAGCATGCAAGGCAGCAAACGGTTAAAATGATCAAATCCCCAGACGAAGCTATCTCGCTTATATTACAGCGGTGTCGAAACAAGATGGGTGCAAAGAGTAACGTTTCGAAAAAATGTGTGTGAAATCTTACGAGACTTAACTGCTAAGGTCATAAGTTCCTAAGCTTACACACTACTTAACCTAAATTATCCTAAGGATAAACACACACACCCATGCCCGAGGGAGGACTCGAACCTCCGCCGCGACTAGCCGCACAGTCCATAACTGCAGCGGCTTAGACCGCTCGGGAGTGACGTTTCACCACTGAGAGTGGCTCAGTGGAAAACACAATATAGACGCTTCTGGTGAGCCGGACAGCGGACCTCAGTAGAAACATAGTGTGGCAGAGCAGCTAGGCAGGATCACGTCAGCTTCGTTACGTGCAAACTCTTCAAGTAAGCACGGCTGAGTGAGAATCGCTGATACCTTCGTAATAGCAAGACCTATGTAGTTACGACAAGTGGCGTCGGGTAACCATTAGCTCCTACTTCGCTCCATAAATACTCCAAAATTTTAGCTCGTAAGGCAGTCAGCTGAATCGATGGTGTATACAATGTTACCACTCAATTCCATGAGTACAGTAAAGTACAGTAAAGTGACGTTTGGCACAAGTCTCTCGTAGATGTCCTGCACGACAGTCGCTACAGGGAGAGATGGCTGTCTCGCTATAATCATCAGCGGCAGAGTTATGCACCATAGCCTACCCGGCGTAGATGGGCGAAAGCAGAGGTCTTCCCTATCGTACCAGGTCACGACACCAGCTTTCATGATACTTTGGCGTACTGATCAGGTGCCACCTGAAAGGCAGGCCAAGATCGTCCAGCTACACGGCTACACGGCAACCGTCATCGCCGTTCAACAGATGAATGGCGGTAAGCGGGAGGGACAGAGGACCTTCCAAATTGTCGTGTGTATGTCACACGTGCTACCTTCATTCACTGCCGTGGCATCGCGGTACCGTCAGCGCCGGAGTCACAGCAGATGGCAAACCGCCAGAGCAGCAGCCGGCAAGTGCAGCGTCAGCTACCTTTGAAGGCCTCTTACGACGCCAGTCCTCGACAGGCATCGACAGTCACTGCCAATAGAAGTTAAGGCACTGATTGTAACTTATGGAAATAAATACAAATTTTTAACCTTCTTTCACTACGCCTATCAGAGACTACAGTTCACCACCGTCCTTCTGAGGAAAACTGACAATGGGCGAACTGGGAGAGTGGCTCCTGACACACAACTACCTCTGCTTGGGCCTTCCCAAGAATCACCTCTTGCAATAGCATACGACTTCACTCACTATGACCATGAAGCAATAGAGCAAACAAATATGTGGAAACCTGTCGATTCATCTCTGCCAAAATATTCACGTGATGCTGGATCGTATTCGGGACTTCGATGGTGTGTTTCTAACAGATTATGCACGTAAGGAGCAAACTGTAACAGAGGAATACTACCGAAATCTCCAGAGAAACGAGATTACAGCAGCCCGTCAAGACTAAGCCTGGCGGGAAGCTGTCGAAAAGTTTTGGTTTTGTCGCACGACGGTGCAGTTCTCTATGCACTGGACACGGTCCTCAGCTGGAGAGAGCATTGCACTAGAGGCATTTTCAGAACGATGATGACGCGGTTTTCGAAGTAGTTCTTTTCGCGAACAGCCAAGTTGCAATCTTTTAAAACCAAGATCTCTCTCAAATCATCATCATTAGGGAAAAAATGTATTGCATCTAAGAACGAAAACGTAGGAAACAGTAACATCGTCTCTAGTTTTCATGGCCGCAGTGTGATTCTTTTCGAGGTAATAATTAAAACTCTATGACCGCCACCTGTAATCTGTTTCCAACCTGTCTATTTTATCTTCGTTTGCTTTCAGGGTGAAAGGATCTCAGTGATAAGATTCGCTGACAACATTGCTACCCTTAGTGAAAGTGAAGAAGCCTTACGGAATCTGCTTTCGTCGTGGCGACTTTGATTTAGGCGGGCGTGGCCGTTCACTGGCGCCAGTAACTACTGGGACTGTCGATATCGATCCTGAACTTATGTTGGGAGCTAGGGTCTTTGGTCGTGGCGTGTGTTTCAGGTTTTTGGTGGGCCCTGATACTGGCAGTTAAAAAAATGGCTCTGAGCACTATGGGACTCAACTGCTGAGGTCATTAGTCCCCTAGAACTAGTTAAACCTAACTAACCTAAGGACATCACAAACATCCATGCCCGAGGCAGGATTCGAACCTACGACCGTAGCGGTCTTGCGGTTCCAGACTGCAGCGCCTTTAACCGCACGGCCACTTCGGCCGGCACTGGCAGTTACCTAGAGAGCACGTAGCTGGCAAGTTGTTGGCTTTGGGGGTCTCCTGCTGTATGGTACGGACCTCTAGAAGCTGCGTGTGGTTACATTGGTAGGAGGCAGACCTTTACGGGTGGATTAAAGATTGATAGCGGTGAGTGGGCGCCAAGTGTAACCTGATCAGTAAGTTCCCGGCCAACTCTGTAACCTCAAAGACAGCCTTTAAGGATTGTAGACAATAACATCTCTGCTTGGAATCCTGGAAGTCGTAGCTCCTTCACATCTGAGTTGAGTTACATGTGGTTTTCTATGAGTATTTGAGGTCGTAAGGCTATTTCTGTGTTAATGTGGAATTAGTCCTGACATATTAATGCGCCTCCGTGTGAATGTTGGGGGTGATCATCGGTCAGTGTTAACTGATGATAATTTGTTGTTCCAGGTCATATTCCGTGCAAGTGTACGAGCATTCTCTGTTACAAATTGAGTTGATGAAATTGAAATTATAATATAGTTTGTATCGAAGCCAAGGCACCCTTTTATAGATGAGTATGCCCTAGTACTTGGATTTGCATGCGCTGATGTTTCACTTTGTTAATTTTCAAGTAATTTTAAGGAGTGTTAAGCTTGTAACTTGTGTGTACACTTGCTTCTAGAATAAGTCAATATTGCCTGCATCCTAGATATTCTCGTCTGCAGCCTTATTTAAGCAGATTACTGTTCCGTTCTGATGTGTGTTGGCTGAGTAAGTTTGGCAGTGGACGACACGTTCCTGTTTCCTGGGCTCCTTCTGCTGCGGTAGTATTTCCGTCGACGCACGACGTATAGGTTGCCTCGCAATCTGACACCTCTACCAGCCGCCTCGTGTTGGCGCCAGTTAAGTAAATTTGATCGTTTTATACATGCTACGACTGAGTCTCGCGAATTAATCTGGAACTCTGGAGCTATCCAATATTGTGAATTCAACAAGCACACAAGCTTTGAAGCGTGTCCTGCAATCCCAAAGTGCCATGTCATTGTACCTGCACCTTAACTACTCGTTTAAGCTTTGCGCCCATATTGCTACTTCTGGAGCGTGTTAAATTTTTATGTTGTTTTACTTATGAATATGATCTGTTGAGTTTTTCCTCTTCTATTCGCAGTCATTAGCTAACTCCTGTCATTGAAAAACTTGCCTGCTTGCTGTCTCTTGGTTGTGATAACTGCACGCTGTATTTATTTATTTTTTATTTATTTATTTATTCTTCCGTGGGATCACATTAAGGAGAAGTCTCCATGGTCATGGAACGAGTCAATACATGAAATTATAACACGATTGTAGAAACAGATAAAATGAAATATAAGAAACATATTCAGTTGTAGATTGTAGAAATAGATAAAATGAAATATAAGAAACATATTCAGGCGACAAGTCGTAAGTTTAAATAAAGAAAATCAACAATGTAACACTGGAATTTGCTTAATTTTTTAGCTCTTCCAGGAGCTCCTCGACAGAATAGAAGGCGTGAGCCATGAGGAAACTCTTCAGTTTAGACTTAAAAGTGTTTGGGCTACTGCTAAGATTTTTGAGTTCTTGTGGTAGCTTATTGAAAATGGATGCAGCAGAATACTGCACTCCTTTCTGCACAAGAGTCAAGGAAGTGCATTCCACATGCAGATTTGATTTCTGCTTAGTATTAACTGAGTGAAAGCTGCTAACTCTTGGGAATAAGCTAATATTGCTAACAACAAACGACATATACTGTGAGGGCAATCTCAAGATTCCCAGACTATTGAATAGGGGTCGACAAGAGGTTTTCGAACTTACACCACACATAGCTCGAACAGCCCGTTTTTGAGCCAAAAATACCCTTTTTGAATCAGAATAATTACCCAAAAAAATAGCATATGACATAAGCGTATGAAAATATGCGAAGTAGACTACTTTTCGTGTTGAAATGTCACTTATTTCAGATACTGTTCTAATGGTAAATAAAGCGGCATTTAGTTTCTGAACAAGATCCTGCACATGGGCTTTCCACAACAGCTTACTATCTATCCGAACGCCTAGGAACTTGAACTGTTCCGTCTCGCTTATAATATGCCCATTCTATCTGATCAAAATATCAGTTTTTGTTTAACTGTGAGTTAGAAACTGTAAAAACTGAACCTTACTGTGATTTAGCATCAAATTATTTTCCACAAGCCACGAACTTATTTCATGAACTACATTATTTGATACTGTTTCAATATTACACACAAGATCCTTCACTACCAAGCTGGTGTCATCAGCAAACAGAAATATTTTTGAATCACTTGTAATACTAGAAGGCATATCATTTATATAAATAAGAAACAGCAGTGGCCCCAGCACCGACCCTTGGGGAACGCCCCATTTAACAGTGCCACATTGGTACTGAACATCACTACCGCTCTGAATATTGCGGAGAATTACCTTCTGCTTTCTGTTCTTAACGTGAGAGGCGAACCAATTGTAAGCTACTCCCCCTACTCCATAATGGTCCAACTTCTGCAGTAATATTTTGTGGTCAACACAGTCAAAAGCCTTCGTTAAATCAAAGAAAACACCTAAAGTTCGCAACCTTTTATTTAATCCGTCCAAAACCTCACAGAGAAAAGAGACTATAGCATTTTCAGTCGTTAAGCCATTACTAAAACCAAACTGTACATTTGACAGCAAATTATGTGAATTTAAATGCTCCAGTAACTTTAGCAAACACCGATGGCATAGAAATAGGTCTATAATTGTCAACATTAGCCCTGTCTCCCTTTTTACAAAGTGGCTTCACTACTGAGTACTTTAATCGGTCAGGAAACCGACCACTCCTAAAGGAAAAGTTACATATATGACTAAGTACTGGGCTAACATACATGGAACAATACTTCAGTATTCTGCTAGATACCCCGTCATATCCATGAGAGTTCTTGGTCTTTACTGATTTAATTATTAACTCAATCTCCCTCTTGTCAGTATCATGGAGGAGCATTTCAGGTAACAGTCTCGGAACCCTTTTTTCTAAAAGCGCTATGTGATTCCCTGTTGGAACTAGGTTTCTATTTAGTTCACCTGCTATATTCAGAAAGTGATTATTAAATACTGTACATATATGCGACTTATCAGTAACACGGACATTCCCACTACGCACTGATTCTATATCCTCGACCTGTCTCTGCAGACCAGCCACTTCCTTTACAACTGACCATATGGTTTTAATTTTATCCTGAGACTTCCTAACAACTTTTTTAAGCAACTTACAATACTGTTTGTAATGGGCTGCTGCATTTAGATTGTGACTGTTTCTAACGTTTTGATATAATTGCCACTTTGTTCTACAAGATATTCTTATTCCTTTAGGCAGCCACCCAGGCTGCCTGTTTGTGCTAGTACCCTGTTTTGAACGTTCTAACGGAAAGCAACTTTCAAAGAGCACGAGAAAAGTCTTGAGGAAAGCATTATAATTATCGTCTACTGTATCAGCACTATAAACATCTTGCCACTCTTGTTCCTTGATAAGGTTTACAAAAGTCTCTACAGCAACTGGATCAGCTTTCCTAAAAAGTTGGTAACTATATGTAACATGTGTTGCAGCACAAAAATCTTTTAGACTTAAAATTTGTGCGTCATGATCTGAAAGGCCATTCACCTTTTTGCTAACAGAATGCCCTTCTAGTAATGAGGAATGAACAAAAATATTGTCTATGGTTGTTCTACTGTTCCCTTGCACTCTCGTTGGAAAGAATACGGTTTGCATAAGATTATATGAATTAAGGAGGTCTACCAGCATCCTTTTCCTTGCACAATCACTTATACAATTAATATTGAAGTCACGACATATAACTAACTTTTTGTATTTCCTATAGAGTGAACCAGGTACCTCCTCTAGCTTTAGCAAAAATGTTGTGAAATCGGAGTCTGGGATCTATAAATAACAACAGTAAGAAGTTTAGCTCCACTAAATTTAACCACACCTGCACAACATTCAAACAACTTTTCAGTGCAGTACTTTGAAACATCAATTGACTCAAATGGGATACCGTTTTTCACATACATGGCTACTCCCCCACACCGCAAAGATCTCCTAGAAAATCTGCCAGCCAACCTGTATCCTGGTAAAGGAAGCCTC
The DNA here is from genome assembly GCF_021461395.2 of Schistocerca americana. Taxonomy (NCBI): domain Eukaryota; kingdom Metazoa; phylum Arthropoda; class Insecta; order Orthoptera; family Acrididae; genus Schistocerca; species Schistocerca americana. The sequence goes on along the minus strand of NC_060119.1, from coordinate 954,263,131 downwards.
TGAATTATCTCCTTATTTAAGAAGTGTTCAGATATACCAATAATTTCAGAGTCAACATCTATAAGCAGTTCACGAACTTTATCTCCAATACCTTTTATATTTTGATGAAATATACTAATTCCCTCATTAATCGGATACCTAAGCTTTGTCGAAAATGGTTTCTTTGTTAGAGAGACTTCCCTTAAGCAGGAATACCTATCAGCTGACTTCAGTCTAAAAAAGGTACAGCTCTAACACCTACAACTACCGGAATTTTCCCATGAGTGATCCCACCACCCCCACCTATGCTGTCACCTATAAGCTTTGTCAACCTCCCCTTTCCATACCTGTTGAGGTTCAGGCCATGTCTAGTGAAACCCTTCCTGCTGATAGACTCCACCGACACTACTGAAATGTGACTCATGCCTTCTATCATCAGTGCACCCCCAAGTCTCATGTTATTACGCCTGACGGCTGTATTAAGATGAGGCCGATCGTGACGCTGAAACAGATCCACGAAATGCACATTCGTGTTGCCAGTCTGAGTGGCTATCTTTTCCAGGTCACCATCTATGTCATACTCCCCATCCCTGTCAATACTATTACCAGCCCCACCCACAATCACAACCTGATCCTCTTTAGTAAAATCCCTACATAACCCCCCTATGTTAACAGTCACCTGAGCCAATCTTGCATTAGGCTTCACAATGCTAGTGACCAGGTACTCACTCCCCAACGCTTCCTGCAAACTGCTGCCTACACCTCTACCATGAGAACTACCTAACAGCAGAACCTTCTTCTTTCTCTTAGACTTTGCAACTGTCCTAGCCACCGTAAATGCTGAGGTCTGCTGCATACTTCCTACATCTACAGCTACTAGAGATTCCTCTCCACTAGACTCTGACAGTTGGTCATATCTATTACAAACACCAATAGTAAAACTATCTGAAAATCTCCTTCTCCTAGCAGATCTCTTGCCAACAGCCAGCTCCCATTACCCAACCCCCTTCTCCCTCCTCATCCTATCTAGCTCCTCCTGTGCGTTTTTCAACTGCACCTGAAGGGCATGGATCTTACGCTCCTGCTCCTCTATCAACTTACTCTTACTACATAACCTGCAGTTCCAGGAGAGAATCTCACCGGAATGCCCACTGGCTTCCCCACTGCATTCCCCCCAGCGAAAATACTTCGAACAAGTCTCACACCGCAATCCACTACTCACGAACCTACGGCAAAGCCCACACTTCTCACTCATGGTAAACTTTATCTACGTTCCGCTACTACAATAAGAAGATGTTAAAAACTGACTACAATAATCACAAACTTGCTCTACAAGGGAAGTAACTACTATTATTGACAGTATTAATCAACAACAAATGAGAATATAACAAAATACTAACACAGAAAGAAAATCAAACGTCTAATGACACAGTAACGAAACTGAAAGCAGTTAGCAAAAATTTCTTCTGAAGTTATTTCACCGGAAAACACCAAGAACAGCGGTTGAAGACCGCTAAAGTTCCTAAATAAACTACTATACACAAACAATTAATTAGTACTTAGCTTTCCCTTTCGATGCGCCGCTACAGCTGCAACTGGTCAGCGCGAAATGTAAACACGGGTAAGACGTTAAGTTGCTCGATACGAAACACTCACAAATATCAGGTCACAACACAAGAAAGGCAGAGGTGAATGAAGAAACCACTAATAAGTCATTTATATAGTAAATATTATCACAAAACCGTTAAAATATATATCTGAAACCTAAAAATATATGAAAACTTAAAGAGTGATCTCACACGCAGTCACGCGCTTATGATGTCACACCAAAGACAGCTAGCTTTTTTTTGGGGGGGGGGGGGGATTATATGTTTATTTAAGGGTCATTGTCAATGTTTCTGCTGGTGTGTACCAGTTGGGAGTCATATTTAAATTGCATGTTGTAATGGGACACCATTTTATAGCATAACCCTTTCTTTATAGAAGTAGCCGTTACCAGGATTAATCCAGAATCTGATATAGGTGAATATTCTCGGCTGTTTCACTGAAAGAATTTCATTTGATTTTGTGTAAAATGTGTTATATTTCGGACTAAAATGTATAAAAAGAAATTAATTTGTTACACTCTGTATGTACAATTAAAATTCTTCTTCTTTTGGAAATATTTGAAATCACGAGTTATCTGGCGTACCTGAATATTGCTATTATTAATTGTACAATCTAACGCTAGTTATTAAATTTGTTTCTGAACTCATTTATGAAAAAATGTTATAACTTGGTGATGACTCTTCATTTGTCAAGAAAGTATGTAAGCTCTTTCGCTTCGTAAACTCTTTGGAATATTGTGTGTACTGCAGAATGTAGAGTAGTAGCTGTTATGCCTCTTATGTAGACAGACGAGTCTTTTATGATCGACGCTAACAATGTAATGTGGAATATTAAGTGTAAATTGTTAATACGGTGTGTTACTGAAAAATTTGACAAAGAATACAATTCAAGAAATATACAAGAAAATCTTCATCAGTTGTTTAGTCATCAGGAACTCACTACGTTAAATCAAAATTTCAGCCACAAGAATGTATCCGTAGACTCAAGAACTGCAGCCAACAACAAGAAGAGAAAATGAAGATAAGCAAAAAGTTTCTTTTTTTGTATATTTTACGCCTTTCGACGCTTTCAGAACATGTGCTGAGGCAGAGAATATTAATAGTGATGTGTCGGAGGATAAGATTGCGTCTTCCCAGCGCACGTTGTATTGGCGGGGGGAGACTGTACTAAGTATATTTATTTATGGATCATTGTCATTGTTTCTGCTGGTGTGTACGAACTGGGAGCCGCATTATAAACTGTATACTTCGCAACTTTGCCTGTATTTTTGGGGACTGTGTATTTTATTGCTTAAGACGTTTTATTAAGGATTATAAAGTGCTAAGGGCTTCCCAACAGCAATAAACAGTGGCGTGACTTGATCGTGTATTTTATTGCTTAAGGAATTTTTTTATTAACCAAGCACCAAAGAAAATGAAGAAACTTGATTTTTCCAAGCATACGCAACATTATATTGTGCAGCTTCAACAAATCGAAAATGAGCGAGCTATTGAAAGAAAAGAAACTGAAGACTTATAGATTGTTAAGGGCTTTGCAACAGCCACAATCAACGGCGTGACTTGTTCTCCTTGCTGTATTGTGGAGGGACGTTGTCTATTTTTTTAAGGTGTCATTCATGGTTGGAAATTTTTAGTACATTTAGTGGCAGTCACTTGTAGTTAATTTTACTGGTAAAACGTAGCTTGCAGCCACACCTAGTTGGTGCTACATTTTACTTATATTTGGGGACTGTCTATTTCTGGCTTCAAGCCCTCCTGAATGGTTTAAATTGTTAGAGTCTGTTGTTAATGATTTGATCCTGTTCAAATTATTTAAGTTATTGTGAGCGCTGTTATTCTTTTTGACAAGGTTTAATTTGTAATCATAGTGGTTGAGGTTAAGCAATAAAGTGTATTCCATGAAGCAACATATGACGAAATATAATGGATCCACCTTCCATGTGTTTTTCCTTAAAGTTATCCCAAATCTTGTTTTGACGTATGATTGCTTAATGGAATGTATAGTTTAATGAGTACAGAATATGGAATCGAAGAAAAAAGAAAATAACGAGATGCAGCAGAAATGAGAATACTGAGAAACTTAACATCAGGAGTAGCGATCACGAAGTAGATAAGTTAAGGAATTCTGCTACCTAGGCAGAAAAATAACTCATGGCGGACGGAGCAAGGAGGACATAAAAAGCAGGCGAGCACTGGCAGAAAGGACATTCCTGAGCATTGTATCAAACGTAGGTCTAAATTTGAGAAAGACATTTTGAGAATGTACTTTTGGAGCACAGCATTGTATAGTAGTGGAATATGGACTGTAGGAAAACCGGAAAAGAAGAGAATAGAAGAATTTGACATATGGTTAAAAATTAGGTAAACCCGTAAGGTATGAGGTGGTTTTCCACAAAATCGGAGATGGAAGGAATATACAAAACCCACTGACAGGAGGTAGGGAAAGGATGATAATGTGGTAGCTTTTAATGTATTGGTTTTTATATATTACGAAAAGTTGGAGTTAGAGTTATTCTGGCTGCTTCACATTTGGAAAATTATTTACGTCGGTGACTCAGTCGTGGTACTTATCGCAGTTAGTTTGCCCGACACGGTGTTTTTATATTAAAAGACTCCATCAACACACAAAATTCCAGATATACAACTCTAGGTTTGCTATTGAAATTGACCTTTGTTAATTATTTTCTACTGTTATGAAAATGCAAGGCTAAGGAGATTCTTGCAATTTCGTTAAGCGGGGATCAAAAAAATTCCTACAGTTTTATTTTTATTTGTCAAAATTAGCAAATATTAAGATATTTATTACGACTCTGGGCCGTTATCATTTAGAACATTGGCGTTGACCTCTCCACTAATGTTCCCCGATAAATTTGCATAAAGACATAATTTTGCAGCTTCGTGAATATAGGAGCTGGAAAATATTAAATTTTACCACATTTTTAAGTAATATTTCTTTATATTTAGGCTATATATTACATGAAACTTAAACGTTTTCGTGCCTCGTCACAAAATGTCTTCTTACACTACGCAGAAACAAAAGGGAAGAGAAAGTGATCATTTTGCAAAAGGAATAGAGATTGCAATTACATTCGCAGATCATATTAATTGATTACAGTATTTGTTATTTTTCTGCGATAATATTTACTTTGTTACGGCGTCAGTTTTGTTACATTTGCGAATTAATGGAAATGCAGTGTGGCTAGGGCCTCCCATCGGTTAGACTCTTCACCTGGTACCAGTCTTTCGAGTTGACGCCACGTCGCCGACTTGCGTGTCGATGGAGACGAAAAGATGATGATACGGACAACACAACACCCACTCCCTGAGCGGAGAAAATCTCCGACCCACCCGGGAATCGATCCCGGATCATTAGGTTTGACATTCCGTCACGCTGACCACTTTTTTTCCCTTTATTAAAACAGTCATATAAGCACATAAGCACAAAAACAAAATAATGAAGTGCTGGAACTGTTTCAACGCGAAATGTATCCTACAATAGACTGAAGAATACATTTCAATATAGTGCCATGTGTAAGCTTACAAAACAGAACAAAAATATTAAACTGACAATAGCATTTTCAGTCCATACAGAGACATAGAACCAAAACGCAAACATATTAAAGAGAATTACAATATATATATATATATATATATATATATATATATATATATATAAAATTGACTGTCTTAACTAGAACTGCAGTTCTGCAATTTCACAACCTTCCAAACTCTTCACAGTTAGTCATTTGGAGCATAGAAACGGATAACAAAGACATGCACAAGGAACTTAAGCCAATGAAAACGTCAAATGAAGTTAATAACACCACTGAGAAGTCGGGAGCAGTCCTAGGAACAGGTGTAACCACTTATTCGTTGTGTATTTTGTTCGCTACATAGTCTTGCATGTGATTTGTGTCCTTACCGGCGTCGAGAACTACCCTACGCCTTGTTTTTCAAAAAATTATGTCTAACATGTTACCAAACATCGTCCTGAAATTTGGGTAATGTTTCATGTTCCAACGTGTCGTTCTCATATAAGCCGCGAAACTAATGAGATTATCTTCACTATTGTTGATGATGATATATGTCACAAACTTTCCTAACAGCCAAATCACGGTGTTGTTCTTGGTAGCGGGAAAATGTTTCGTGTCCGGCCAGAGCAGGATGTCGGTGCAGTGGCTGGCTGGGCTGCTGCGGGTAATCAGGCCTAGCCTCTGCTGCACCCATTTCCAGTTACTGAGATGGCCGCCACAAGTGAAGCGATGGCTTAAGGTGTCGACCACACCACAACGGACGCATTTATCACTGTCACATAAGCCGATTCTGTGCAACCTTTCATTAGTGGGTATAACATCGTTTACAACTTTATACCATGTGGACGTCACCTCAGCAGTGTGGACAATTAAACTTATGTTGTCCCAAACTGCCTTCCAATGAACACTCGGGTATTTTAGTTCAATGGGATCCGGACTATTGGAGATGTCGATCTTTTTAATTACAGGTGCGTCGTCGGTAAATCTTGCGTGAAATAATGTCCATCAATATAGCTTACTTCAAGAAAAACTGCTTGACATGTCGTAGTTTGTAATGCATTTTACCTCCATCAATGGGTGGGTGCATATCGGTGGGTTGTAAGGTTCGGAAGAGCCAACTGGTTACGCTGAGAGGTTCCTTGTCCAACAAGTGGGTGATTCGTTTAATATGTAACGCAGTACACTTTCGGTTAATGTCAGGCATGTTGAGTCCGCCGGCCTGTCTGGAAGACGTCAGCGTGGCGTATTTCACTTGGAACAGATGCCCTTGCCAGATAAATCTATTAGAGAGTTTCATCACGTGTTTGGCCTGCATCTTGGGGACTGGAAATATTTGGGCCGTATAGTACGCTTTACTGAATATATAACTGCTGAGGAGTCGTATGCGTTGGAGAACGTCAAAGGACCGCCAATTGTTTTCATAGATGGCACCTTGCATTTTATTGGTGATCTGCTTCCAATTTTTTGCATTCATTTTTAGCGGGCATTTGTCGATAATCGTCCCCAGAGTGGTGTGGGCTTCGACACGCTTCGCCCAAGGTACAATAACTGCGTCGAATCCTCGAATGTTGACAAAGGTGCATTTATCGGCGTTGATTTTAGCACCGGAAGCACGACACTACTCGTCTACCGCGGTCTTGAGGGTTGATACGTCTACGTCGTTGCGCAGTAACACTCCGACGTCGTCGGCGTAAGCACGAACCACGAAGGACGTCCCGGCGATCGAAAGGCCTGCATGTTTGTCATGAATAGAGCGTAAGAGCGGCTCGAGCGATAAAACAAATAACATCATGGAGAGAGGGCTCCCCTGCGGCACTCCTCTTTGGACCTCGATGGGTTGAGTAAGCTGTCCATTTACGCTGACCCTGGTTGTAATGCACGTGACGAAATGTTGCACGACATTAATAACCCGTTGATGAAAACCACACCGCTGCAGTAGCTGTAGGACGTACTCGTGGCGGACGCGATCAAATGCCTTGCAAAAGTCGATAAACAACAACGCGTGATTCACGTTAGCGACTGGCGCTATGGCTATTACATCTCTATATTCCGAAAGAGGCGTCATAATAGTGCGACCAGGGAAGCATGATTGATGGTTGTGAATCACTTACTTCATTAATGGAGACAATCTGCTATTGAGTGCTCCGGCAAAGGTTTTGTAATCAAAATTGAGTAAAGTAATCGGTCGGAAGTTATCTAAGGTTTTCGGTGTTTGCTTTTTGGTATCAATACAATTCGACCTTCCTTCATTTCGGCCGGTACGTCCCTCCCTCGCATCACTTCATTGAGAACATCTGTAAATGTGTCTCCGATTATGGGCCAGAAACGCACATAAAATTCCCGTGGCAAACCATCAGGGCCAGGGGATTTATTCGATGGCGAGCCAGAAATAAGTTCAAGGACTTCGTCTGGAGCAAAATCGTGTACGACCGCCGAGTTTTCCGCAAGCGTGACTACGGTGGGCAGAGCACGCACGATATCGCCGCCGTCATCACCATATGTATCGCATTGCGAGTACAGGTCCGTGAAGTACCGGTATACTGCAGTAAGAATATTACTCTGTCGGGTCAAACGGAGTCCATCATTTGTGTCCAGCTCCCCAATAAAAGCTCGCTTGCGATGGGCACGATGTTTTATGAGGTGATACAGCGATGCAAGTTCGTCCTCTTGAAGAGATTTTGCTTTAGATCTGATCTTCAATCCTTCAAGCTGCGTTCGCTTTATCCCTACAAGCTTCGCCTTGATTTGTTTGATGGTCGGCAGCTACGTGTTGGTTGGTGACGAAGTCGCATACAACTCTCGCAGAACTGTCTGGTAAAAATCAATCGTGCGTTTGACATCTTGGGCCCTATGCCAACTGTAGTTTTCAGTTTGACCACAACATTCCACCAGGCTTTCTTGCTCGGATGTCTGCAGCATTGCTTGAGACAATCCGCCCTTGTCGTGGAGGTGACATCTTGAAGCGCGGCATCGGCGAGAAGAGAAACATTTAGGCTCCACGGAATCCTGTGCCATTTAGTATGCTGTTTGGTCAGAGAAACTAACCGGAATGACATCGGCGTCCAGAACATGTTGGCAAACGTTCTCAGAGATGTGCAAACGGTCTAGACGGCTACATGCGATGGCGCTCAGGTACGTGTACTTTACCAAGGTAAGAAATTTTAGTTCCCACGCATCCTTCAACCGCAGGTGACGCACCAGATCATGTAGTTCCCTACAGTAATTAAAGTTTGGCGATTGGTCTTTCCTGTGGATCACACAGTTAAAATCACCGCTAATTATCAACTGGGTTGGGTTGCGGCGTAACAAGTAGATGATGTCTCGTTTAAAGAAGTTAGCTCTTTCTGATTTTAGGATCGTTCCAGATGGAGCATAAATATTGACGAGGGTGACGTCAAAAATTTGGCAAGCTATGCCTCTACCGGAGACCAACATTTCGATATTGCTCACTGGGATTCCCTCTCGTGATAGAATGGCCGTACCTGTACCCCCGTCCGCCGTGGTGTTTACGATTGTTGCAAATCCTGATACATGAAAACTTAAGATAGACACTTCCTGTAACAGAACTACATCAGCTTTGGACTCATAGATAAACTGTCGCAGCATTGCTAATTTTAAATTTGTCCTAACTCTATTAATGTTCAGGGACAAAAACTTATAAGCTTGACTCATGATCGTCAGAGACGTGTGGGTGTTGGGAAGTGTAGGAAGCCCAGTCTATCTCACCGTCGGACTTCGAACCTACATCCGCAGTTTTTGTACCAGTTTTTGCGCTGAATTTACTTTCTGACTTACTTCCAGCCACGGAGTCATTTGGTTTAACTTTATTTTGCCGTCACACAGTCGTCCGAAGTGTCATAGAAGACGGCGGAGTCGGCGAGTGATGGCTGTAAGCAGTATGTGAAAGTCCTTGCTTCGGAACGGGTGACGGCAAGTCCGAAGACGCGGCTTCAGTAGGCTCATTGTGTTTGTTGGGAGCCGCACTGGCTGTTTGTATACAGCTTTCCGGTTCCTCGCGTTGTTTGGAAGCAGTTCCGAGGTGGCGAGTGTTTATGTTCTGCTCTACACCGCGTGCATCATCCTCTGTGTTTACGATTTGCAGTTGACTGACTGCCGCCTCTTGTGTGTTGACCATGTGTGGCGAGGCGAGAAGCAGCGTCGGAACGGTTTGCTGTAAACACTCGACTGCACTCGTATTGACAGTTTCTGCGTCGGGAGTTTGAATGTGAATTTGGCGGGTCGTAACTGAGCCATCCGACATATGCGTGTCCTGTTTGGGGGCCCGTGACTCCGCGTCATCGGTTAGATTTCTTACGACTTGGTCACAGGAGCCACTACCGTCACTAGTACGGCGTCGTTTGTTACCGACAGATAGTGCAACATCGGCGGCTAAGGGGTGACAGGCCACGGTTTTCTGAGGTTAGGGTGGGAAGGTGCCGTTACCGAGATCGTTGTCCTCTGGCACAGATGCATCTGGTTGGGAGTCAATCACAGAGTTTGGACATCAACCAATGTTAATCTCTGTCGTTGTTGCAGATTGTTTCGAAGTACGACAACGCGCCGTGGGCTATCATCTTGTAAATGGCCACTCGTTTTACAGATAAAACAAGTGCCTACTTGTCCATCGTAAATGAGATGAGCCTTATAGCCACAAACCATTATATAAGATGGGATATTAACTTTAACGGCCGTGTCCACTGAGCGAACCCCACTATAACATTGGAGTTTGTGACGACTCGACCATTTTTCTTATCTAATCTGTCGGATGTCACCGTATTTGGCGAGGACATCTCTAAGAAAACAATTCTCAACCTCAGGTGGAAAATTGAACACTCGCACTTGTTTGTAGACAATGTCAGCGTTAGTTATTGAAACTGTACTCACCGACTGATCACGATGTCGGAACTCTGCTTTCCCAGCAATATTAACCAAAATTTTCTACAGTTGTATCTGGTCTAAAAACTTTACAAAGAAACAGTATTCCGCCATGTCATAATATGCTGTGTGGACTTGGACGGACGTGATGCCAATAATATCTAGTATCCAGTCATGGATTTCTAGAGAACTCGGTTGCACATTCTTGGAAGATTTCTCAAATGCAAAACACGGGGTATTCTCACAGGGTACACTCGGAGCCATAACTGCGCTGTATGCGCGGCCGAGACCACTGTGAGTGAGTTAAGAAGCTTGTGTACGACTGTAGTGAAGAAGCACTGAGAATATCACAGGTCACAGTCCAAGAATTTCTATTAACACGGCTTGCGGCGCTACGACTACGCGGAAGTACCGACACGTCCGGTCGCTGTCGCGTCCCAAGCGGAACTAGCACTCAGCTACCGGGGGCGAACATTTGCGAAGTTATTCAATATCATTTTTATCACGTTATGTAGCGTACCGCCACAATGGGACACCTGTTAAGACATCACGGAATAATTTACACGGTACTAGAGGGAGCCGTTCAGGGTAAAAACTCTAGAGAAGGACAGAAATTGGAGTACTTCCAACAAATAACTGAGGACGAAGGCTCCAAGTGCTACTCTGAGACGAAGAGGTTGGCACGGAAGGGGAATGTAGTGGGTCACTCTCAAGTAATCCTTAACAACAGTTGAAGGCGCAGTAGAGACTCTACAATATTGATGCTCAACATTGGGCCCCCAAAATAACCACTAGAATTCAATACTCGTTACTGCAGGTGTCATGCGAATGAAAATTCAACAGTGTATTCGCTCTCATCTAGAGGAAATTTGCACTGACCCCTTTTCTTTGTTTGACAATAACCGTGTAACATTTGCACGAACCACACACAGTGGTACACTATTTCATACATAATAACGAGTGATTATAGCTGAAGTGCAGCTACTCACGGCTGTCCAGTGTGGCTGTAATTATCATATGGCAGTGACTCTTGGTAGATATGCTAATGCAATGATGCCGCACCGATTGACTCTAGTAAAAAAAAATTGTTCTAATTATGGCCACCAGGTGCAAATCTGGCGCTGTACACTGTTTGTGTGACAGTCTGACGTTCACGCTGTCATTTGACGAGCTATAACGTGAGTGAACAGTGTGAGCATAAATGCGTTACAATATCTACCAAGTTTCACTGCTATACGGTAATTACAGCCCACCTTAAAACTCTGTGAGTAGCTGTACTTTAATTATACACTACTGGCCATTAAAATTGCTACACCAAGAAGAAATGCAGATGATAAACGGGTATTCATTGGACAAACATATTATACTAGAACCAACATGTGATTACATTTTCACGCAATTTGGGTGCATAGATCCTGAGAAATCAGTACCCAGAATAACCACCTCTTGCCGTAATAACGGCCTTAATACGCCTGCACATTGAGTAAACCAGACCTTTGATGGAGTGTACAGGTACAGCTGCCCATGCAAGCTTCAATACGATACCACAGTTCAGTGACTGGCGTATTGTGACGAGCCAGTTGCTCGGCTACCATTGACCAGACGTTTTCCATTGGTGAGAATGTGGTGGCCAGGGCAGCAGTCGAACATTTTCTGTATCCAGAAAGGCTCGTACAGGACCTGCAACATGCGGTCTTGCATTATCCTGCTGAAATGCAGGATTTCGCAGGGATCGAATGAAGGGTAGAGCCACGGGTCGTAACATATCTGGAATGTAACGTCCACTGTTCAAAGTGTCGTCAATACGAACAAGAGGTGACCGAGAGGTGTAACCAATGGCACCCCATACCATCACGCCGGGTGATACGCCAGTATGGCGACGACGAATACTTCCAATGTGCGTTCACCTCGATGTCACCAAACACGGATGCGACCATCATGATGCTGTAAACAGAACCTGGATTCAACCGTAAAATGACTTTTTGCCATTCGTGCACACAAGTTCGTCGTTGAGTACACCATCGCAGGCGCACAAGGGTAACCGCAGCCATGGTCTCCGAGCTGATAGTCCATGCTGCTGCAAACGTCGTCGAACTGTTCGTGCAGATGGTTGTTGTCTTGCAAACGTCCCCATCTGTTGACTCAGGGATCGAGACGTGGCTGCACGATCCGTTACAGCCATGCGGATAAGATGCCTGTCATCTCGACTGCTAGTGATACGAGGCCGTTGGGATCCAGCACGGCGTTCCGTATTACCCTCCTGAACCCACCGATTCCGTATTCTGCTAACAGTCATTGGACCTCGACCAACGCGAGCAGCAATGTCGCGATACGATAAACCGCAATCGCCAAAGGCTACAATCCGACCTTCATCAAAGTCGAAAACGTGATGGTACGCATTTCTCCTCCTTACACGAGGCATCACAACGATGTTTCACCAGGAAATGCCGGTCAACTGCTGTTTGTGTACGAGAAATCGGTTGGAAACTTTCCTCATGTCATCACGTTGTAGGTGTCGCCACCGGCACCAACCTTGTGTGAATGCTCTGAAAAGCTAATCATTTGCGTGTCACAGCATCTTTTTCCTATCGGTTAAATTTCGCGTCTGTAGCACGTCATCTTCGTGGTGTAGCAATTTTAATGGCCAGTAGTGTAACAATCAGCATCTTTATAGCTGAATAGTTTTAAGTAGTAAAGAAATTACAATCTCGTTCTGCCTTCTTTTTATCGATTACTGGACTCTCAGATTTAATTAAAAGAAGGATATTGTCGAAAGAAGTCCATGCCTGAGGCCAGTGTATGCAGCAGACGTGGAGGTGCGGACAGTGACATATGGGTGTGTTGCGTGCGCGGAATTCCTCTGGCGGGCGACTGCGTGTCGGCGCGCACGTGTCACCCACTGTGCTGGCTGCGTCACAGGGGGCGGACAGCGGCTCGTTGGACACACGTCGGCGTGACTCCACCGCGACGCGTTTCCAGCCACTAATGGAATACGGCAGAGTAGAGCTCACTGCCGAGCAGTTGTCGTTCTCCTTATGAGGGAGGTGCAAGCACAGCCGAGTCGCAGTGATGCCGCCGATGATCCACTTTCGTCGAAGAGACGATGACGGAAGTGACAAAAACTTTCATAGCAGGACTAAAGAGTTTTTTCTTTTACTAAACCCAAGTTCTCAATTTTCGTTCCCATTCTTCAGTATTTATAAGCAGCAGGTCGATAGTGTGATAGTTCTGACATATAGCGACCTTTCATACCTTCAGGATTGTGTGAATGATATTTTTTCCAAAAATTTGGTGGCTTGTCTCAAGTCACACGGACATCAACTGAAATAATCGCTTGGTTGCCACTTTGAAACAGAACATACAGCAAAATGCCATGGTTCAAAAGAATATATGCAGGGGCAGTGCACATTATTGATGACGATTGCAAATAATGCGATAGACATAACCTTCTGAAGAAGGACACTAAGTGTCCGAAACCTGTAAAGAAATTAAATTTCTTTTATGCAACTAGTGGCATATTATTTCGTTATATTCTTGATGTTGCTTATAGCACATATGTCTTGTGGACTTCGATTGTCGCTTATAGGAATGCAATAAAATTGACTAGAAGGAAAATATTTTTGGGGAACTTGGAAAGTTACTGGTAGCTGAGCACATTGCGTGAAAGAAGCGTTTTCCAAAAGCAGAAGGTTTTCTGAGAATGGTCTGGAGCACACAAAAACCTGAGGTAAAGGCAGGTGTAAGAATTCGATGGCTTACAACTGTACGAAAAGTATATGTGAGTAGATTTTTGCAGCTTTTTATTATGTCGGGCCTTATTGACCTGAACACTATATTTGTATAGTGAAATTGAACAGAACAGCGGGATTAAGGGTCGTTTTATGCTCACACTGCCCGACACTTTTTCTAATTCGTTTATTTCCAGCTCTTTTCTTGTTTCGGTTCATTTCTGAGTTCATTTGAACAAGATAAAAACTGTAGAGGAAGACAAAGATTGGAATGCGCCCAGCAAATAATGGAGGATGTAAGTTGCAATTTCTACTCTCAGATAATGAGGGTGGTACAGGAGGGTAATTCCTGAAGAGCCACATCAACCAGAAAAAAAGAAAAAAATTGCACTGGAAATCAATCAGCTGCATTTCAGTTTCTTCCATTTCCATCCACTCAAAATTAGGCAACTCCAGAATATCCAGTGAAGTCAAATCTCGATACATAATAAATTTTAGTGTTTCTGACAACTCTTTGAAGGGAGAAAATCACGATGAAAATTCTTCGACTGAAGAACGTATTACCCAAGAAAATTCCCTACTGACATTTCCTTGTTCTGGCTTTTTGTATAAATCCAAATCGCTAGTAATTTTTTTTCGGATTTGGGAAGTACTTGTGGTTTGTGGAAACACTATCGTTATTAAAAACTTGCAGTTGAGGCTCAAAAGAGCGAACAAAATCTATCGTAACAATAAAAGTTTTGAGGATGCTTTGAAGCTTTACGTTCAAATCATCGAAATACTGGCATATGCCTGTAAAAAAAAAAAAAAAAAATCAGTTTTTTAGACAACGGGACATGCGTTAACTGTGAGTATTTCCAGTTGCACAGTGTTCCCTTATGTTGCTAAAACAGACTGGTTTCTTCCAAACAATCCACAAAACTTTGAAGATTTTTTATACAGCAGTACAGGTGACTTCATCTAATAAAAATTCGAATTTTCCTTTATTAGAACGTTGCGATGATATAAGGTTCACTAATTTAGTGACTACGGACATTATATTATCAAGGTAAGCGAAACCATCCTTTGCACAAAACGCGCGTTGATGTATAATTCAATGGAATTCAATGATAGAACGTCCAATACGTGATTGGAGTAAACTAATAAAACCATTTTTTTGCCCGCCTTATTGGGAGAACAATCAGTCGTCATGGAAACAAATTTGCTTCAATCTATTTCTTTTTCAGCAAGTGAATTTTTAACAGCCATTCAAATATCTGTTCTCTCAGTAGTAGCTGGCAACGATATCATCCCAATCAGTTCTTCTTTGATGTCATTTACCAAAAAGAAATCCAGCAAAACGGGGAGGTTTAGATACATCTACGCTAACGTCAAGACACAGCCAAGTGTAAGGCGAGGCCTTGCTCTCATTTTTTATTGTTATTTTACATTTTTCATCAATTTTATGATTGTCTTATTCTGTCTTTTATAGCTTTTCTGGATAAAGGACTATCGTTGATGGGCTCAATTACCTTACCTTTAATTCGAAAAATCTTCAAAGAGTGATGAGGCACATGCTAGTCAGGCTTTTTTCAAAAAGTCCTCGTTCCCAAAAAGGTTTACCATGCCAGGCAGTGATATTTACAACTGAGCAACTTGCAGCACTGGTATGACAATCCTGCTAACATATTTAATTATTGATGTCGACTGTCTTATTCTGTGTTTAATAGCACGTGTAATGAATTCCTTTTGCCCTGGTTCGCTTGTTTGGCTAAGGGGTTTGTAATTTGTTTCATGGTGCCGTTTTACAGATGATGTGGTACGTACCAACTCCCGGAACATCGTTTTATTGCCTTTATTAATCACAACACATTTCTCAGTCCTCCAAGTATGAAATTTTCTGTTTCATTTGTTTTGCACTTTTTGTCTCTTTCGTATGTTGAATAATACACAAGTTTGAAAATGGTACTATGTGTTATTACTGCTCACGATGTAAGTGTACAACATCCAAAAAGAGTTGTGAGCAGCGTTTAGCGCGACAATTTGCCACAAAGGTACTTGTAGATGTCATAAATTGTCGTTGTTGGAACAGCTGCCAACTTATGCGATCTAATTGAGGATGATAGTGCACTGTTGCAAATGCATTTAAGAGTGGATCATGATATATCATCTACAACTTCTATTATGCTTCAACACCGATAGTTCGTTCACTGTGAACTTCGTTACTTCGAATAGAGGCGTACAAATGAATTATTTCGATTAGGTAGGCCTGTTTAAATTTTTCATTTAATGCCGTGTCTAAATTATTTCGTCGCATGCCAGTTGTGGCACAAGTGCCAATGGTTCGCCATTCCTTCCCTGAGCGTTCCAAATTTGGCACCCATTTCTTCTTCTATCAGCAAATAGTTCTTCTCCCTCGTAGGTACCATCAATGCACTCTTCCCACCTATCTGCTCTTTCATTTGTATTTGACAGTGTACTGTACGTTATTCAGAGATCTAAGGTAGCTGAGAAACATGTGAGAGCCGAGTTCTGGTCCTTAGAAACTACTGAACAAAACCCACCGCAGCGGGCAGAGCGACGGAGCAACGGTCTCCGATGGCAGATGGTGGCGCAGCCATTGTGCGGCAACACTCCCAGATTATCCCTGCGGGACGAAAAGAGGCGGCCCTCCGTATTTACGTGACGGAGCAGAGAGACGTCTCCTATGTCATCCTCTCCGGCTATCCCCCTGAGACGGCACCCAAAGCCTGTGCTCGGCTGAAACCGCAGTCGCACTAAAGGAGGAAGCGGTTGGGCTGCAGCTGAAACTTCCAGGCTGACAGCCTCACGTTTTGTCTACGACTATGGGAGACATCTTCGTAGGTACAACGACAAATGTTAGTATTTTACTTCCGCAATAGTAGACGGACCGTCTGGATATAATTTTATATATCGACCATGACCACTCAGCCTGGAAGTTTTAACTGAAGTAAACACCGGTCGAGAAAGCCTGTATTGTATAAGTGGTAGAACTGTTATTTGGGTCACGTTACCTTAACATGTAACGACGTGTAACTTTTCACCAATCGCGTAATAACCAGTTTTTATAGCTATTGTTAGTTCCTTAGTTTCATTTTGCTGCACATTTCACTCGGTTTGCCTCGATCTGACCAAACAAAATCTCATTGTTCTTCTATGGAGCACAACATTGGTGCGCTATATTGTATGCATTACTGCACAGGGGTTTAGTACTCGACCAGCCCGGCAAGTTGGTGACATATTTTTCAGAAACCTTCGTCGTTCCATAACATAGCCATATGTACGCGACCATGAAAGGTGTAATGCAACAAATGTTACATCATGATCCAGCCTCGTAAAACAAGCACAATGTACGCAGTATTCAGCGTGTAAACGTCATTCAGCGAATATAAACAGGCACCGTCACAGGAGGGGATAAGCTCACCGGACAGTAAATTAGGCACCCCAGTTCGCACGCACAAATGAGTCGTTAAGACTTGAAGACGGCACAGCGTTCGAATCACACGCTCAACCGTGCACGTACTGCAGCTACGAGAGTATAAGACTGTGTCAATCGGTGAGACATCTACGTTTCAAGAGGACATTGTACCTAAACATGGGGAAATTTAAGGACGCAACAGTGTGCCAAAAAGGAGCTATCGTGTCTGGTTGTGTTCATGGTATACAGTGTGTGAAGTTGCTGGATTTGTTGGTGTTTCGCGGTGGACTGTTCAACGTGTCTACAGTCAATGGTGTAGCACACGTGGCTGCAAAACACGAAGTTGGAAGTATGGTCGGAAAGAGATCCTGGCTGATAAGGACATGAAACGCGTTTCACGGCTCGTTGGTTTCCACACCCAAAAGGAAAAGCAGGCAGTGAACGAAGGTCCATTCCAATCTGTAAGGGAGAGAACAGTGCGTCAGGAACCGCGTACAATGAACATTTGGAGTCAGTCACCTCACAAGAGGCTATCGCTCACACAGACACGTGAAGACCTCAAAAGCAAAGTTCTTAGTTCTGGGAGAATATGTAACTGGTTTTCTGGACACTCCCTGGCCCTATTGCATCTCGACTGGCCTCCAAAATCAGCCGAACTGAATCCCAAAGAAAATCTGTGAGACATGTTGGAACAGCGGGTAAAATGCCGATATTGCAGCCCCTCCCCCCCCCCCACCCCCCCCCCCCACACACACACTTAGTGGAATTGCGCCATGAAATCCTCTGCCAGAGGCTCAACCTGGATTCCCCATCGACTCGCAAGTTGCCGAAGTGGCGTCAAATCGAAAGACTTGCACCCGGCGAACGGTCTACCCAACGGGAGGCCCTAGTCACACAACATTTTAACCTGGATTCGACGTACTCACACAACCTTGTAGATTCACTTCCTAACTGAATCCATGCGGTTAACTCCAGGGGCGGAATGACATGGCATTAAATGACGTTCGTAAAGATTTCCTCTGGAGATGAATTTATTTATTTATTTATTTTTTGACGGCTGAGCTCGGGAGCACTGGCTTTAGTTTTGAAAGAGGGAAAATTGGCGATATAGGTTAATTTTTGGGGAAAATTTAAGGGGGTGACAATAGCAATTCTGCGCAGAGTGCCCATCTTGTTTGAGAGAGGATAGCAGCAACAGTGAAGGAGTTTGTGGATGTTTCTGTGTTATGAATGGGAACAGCTACGAGACTGGGTTAGTGGGACTTTTTTTCGATTATGGTTAGATGACACGTATTTAACTTCTGATGTGAGGTACTGCGGTGCTTGCACAGTGAATAAGCAACGAGTAGAGGCAGCGTATAACTCCGTCCGAACAGGTCTCGGAAGGCCCGACGGAACCGACCGCCATGCCTTCCTCGACCGATAGACGTTACTGGATGCAAATATGGAAGGGCATGTACTCAGCCCACCGTTCTCCTGGACGTTGTCAGTCTTCGTGACTGGAACCGCTATTTCTCAGTCAAGTAGCTCCTCAATTGGTCTCACAGGGGCTGAATGCACCCCGCTTGCTAACAGCAATCGCCGGACCCGTACGATGGCCCATTCAAGTGCTGGCCAAGCTCAACAGCAGTTAGCTTTGGTGGTCTGACAGGAACCGGTGTTACCACTATGGCAAGGTCGTTTGCAGAGATAGCATACGGTAATATCGTAAATTGTCTGGCCACAACCACCCTAACTGAGCGTACGAAGCGTCAATATTGTCTTATAGGCAAATGTTGCAGGTATAACGCACACAATCATTCATTATTAGTTCTGTCTATTGTTCTCACTACTCATGCTGTGTGGGATTACGAAGGTATGCTGAAAAGTAATATCTCCAAATTTCTTAACACTTTTTAAATAAACCAACCTCTGTTAACATTCTACATCTCTATTCTTCACGAGTACATAGTCATCCTTACGACGAACACGTTTCTCTCAACGAGAAACAAATTTATTGATACTATCACTGTGGAATGTTTGACTTTGTTGACACAGTCACAAC
Source organism: Schistocerca americana (assembly GCF_021461395.2). Classification (NCBI taxonomy): domain Eukaryota; kingdom Metazoa; phylum Arthropoda; class Insecta; order Orthoptera; family Acrididae; genus Schistocerca; species Schistocerca americana. Next base: position 954,243,947 of record NC_060119.1, on the reverse strand, counting down.
CTTACAGCTGCTTGTATCGTTTCATGACTATCGAAGTGCAATCCTCGAAGGTGTTATTTAACTTTTAGAAACACAATGAAAGTCGGATAGGACCAAACCGGGACTTTGTAGAGGATGATCGATGAGAACGAACTCAAGGCGTCGGATTGTTGCACTTGTGGCTAATCTGACATTGTCATGCTGAAGGAGAGAGTGCTCCGTGTGTGGATGAATTCATCGAATTCATACTTTCAGTTTTCTGAGGTCTTCTCACGCACCAACTTCATTACGTTACACACGGCTATATTATACGCTACAGTTCGGAGCTCTCTACCATCAGAGGGTTGCATCAGCAAAGCGGGAAAGTGGACCGAGTAATATGCGTGGCATAAAACTCCTCAACTGATATTGAGAACAGAATAAAAACTTCTGAGGCATTACTTTTCAGCTCGCCGTCGTACATTGTAGCAATGGAGGTAAGGCAGAGCGACAGGTTGCACGAGTTTCCGTTTCGCATCCTGTGAAAAAAATGTTCCAAAAGCTTTCTGAGGGGTTAGAGACAATAAGAAGTCTTCCTGAAAATGGTGACAATATTTTCTCCGCTGTCGAGATGCTCATCCAAAATTACACCTACACTCTTCACTGGCCGGCCGAAGTGGCCGTGCGGTTAAAGGCGCTGCAGTCTGGAACCGCGAGACCGCTACGGTCGCAGGTTCGAATCCTGCCTCGGGCATGGATGTTTGTGATGTCCTTAGGTTAGTTAGGTTTAACTAGTTCTAAGTTCTAGGGGATTAATGACCTCAGCAGTTGAGTCCCATAGTGCTCAGAGCCATTTTTGAACTCTTCACTGGTTTCTGTTATGGTATTAGAATACTGTCAAGCAGAGTGCGAGGCAGTTGTTTGCGGATTTTTGAACTAACAACTGCTAACGGGATACTAAGATTTTTTGGGACTTTCCAACTTTAGTTACAATCCCAGTTTTTGCGGCCATCTTACCACAGAAGACAGATCATCATTCATATGGAGAATCGTACTATTGACGTCTTCAGATACATAGCACCTAGGCAAAGCTGGATGTCATAGGAATAGAAATGATTTCTACTGAGAGGTAGAACTGGCGAAATATCATTGACATACAAGGAAAATAAAAGTGGGCCAGGGTTGACTCCTGTCTCAGGATAACTTTTTATTCTCACACACAAGACTTTGATCTCTGCCTTACAAGTAGTATTCATACCCTTTCAGTACACCATCTGAAAAGGCTAGCTGTGGCCCTATTGTGAGCCGTACGTCAAAGCTGACGGTATCTAAACTTTTGCTGAACATAGCAGTGCCAATATTTTGACCTCGCGGTCGTCCGTGGACTACATCAGGTCATCAAACCTTAATTAATGTAGTCTTTGGGATATTATGTTTAGCACAGATGGACTGATAATTGTCATTTTAAGATGAATTTGCGTAAACGTTCAGTAACTTGATTGTGAACAATATATTTCGGGGATTTGGCTACAACGAGTGACAAGCTGATTGTTTGGTGCACAAATGGCGAAAGTGGATTTCTGATCTTAGGAATAAGCTGAACTACGCTTCTTTCTCCATGGAGAGGGACATGTTCCATTCAACAGAGAGAAATATATTTTTTTTATTAAGATAGATATTAAGCTATCAACGTTAGTGGGGCTGGGTCAGTAGGTTGCAGTCCTCATTGTTACCAGATTCCTTCCTCCCCCTATGACATCGTCCACTGTTGCTAGATTTCTGCACTACCTCTTCCCCCATCCCTCTAATGTAGACCAGTTGCCCTATGTAAAAAAAGGCGGGAAATTCAAACGTATCCAATTGCAATACGTATAAAATGGCGAGGATTTAAAGAAATGGTGCAAATTTCAGAACTGTAGCGTTTTCGCTACTCCTATGTCGTTAATGTTAAGATTTCACTGTAAAATGGCAGGAATTACGAGATAGGACCTTGTCAGTGTGAGATTCAAGTTATCCAAGATAGCGATCAAAAATCGTGGAGTTGAGGATATGGGTGCAGCCTGCATTGTTATCAGATATTCTAGGTTTCTGCAACCTTATGATGACATAATCCAATGACGTGGCCGAGGATATGGTTGCAGCTTGCATGGTTATCAGATTTCCTCAAACTTATGATGTCTGAATCCGATACGGTGGACATGAGGCACATAGGTGTTGCCTGCATAGTTGCCAGGTCACTTATGCTAAGTTAAAAATGGCAGTAAATTCAAAAATGTCTGGTTGTCTCCACTTGTATGGTGTTACCGCTCATTTGCCTTAAGTCTAAAATTTTGCTACCCTGGTTGTCCACAGTTCAAACAATTTCCCCCGTCTGCCAACGTGATATTTTAAACAATTTCGCCATCCCAGGTACCTAAAGATTGAAACACAAGAGGAGACTTTTCCTAAATTTAAAACTATGTGCTGTATAGCATGATTAGTATAGGGACATTTACGATTTTGTCTAAAGGGCCACCAGTTCGTGTAGCACATGAAGTGCTACAGACACACTTGTGCTCCTGCCATCACTGAACACTCAAACCACAAGCACCGAATCCCTCTCACCAGTGTATAGGAATCACTCCACCACTGTCTCAGACACCAATCCCCTTAGCACACTGGAGAGAACCACAATATACTGCCGATTTGGCTTACTAATGTGAAATGCAGGATAGCGGTTCTGATTTCCACCACCAGTATGTTTGTGATAGTGCTCTCATGTGACGCAAGTGTAAATGAAGGGAGAATTGGAATATGGAAGTATTGAAAATGTTTGGTGCAACATTCGGCATTTTGTTACAATTTTACTGTGACATGAGGCAATTTATTACACTTTCTCTGTAACAGGGAGGCATTTTTCTGCAGTTTACTGTAACAGGGGCAATTTGTTTTAATTTCACTCCACGAAGGGACATTTCGTTGCAATTTTACTTGAATATGAGACGATTTGTTACGATTTCATTGTAACAGAGGAGTTTTTATTGGATTTTGTTGCAGCTTCCCTGTGATGTGGGGAATTTTTTACAATTATTGGCGAAACATGGTGTGATTTACTACTGCTTATACTGCAATATGAAACATTTTGTTACAATTTTGCTATGATAGGGGCATTTTGCTTCAATTTCACTGGAATGGGGGATTTCAATGTAACACAGATGCTACTTGTTAAAAATTTTCTGATCATGTAGAGGTATTCTCTACTCTATACACGCTGCCATTTCACATCACACACGCTTATACTTGTTTTTGTGGCCAGCAAAACATGTCTTGCTCAAGCACCATTGTTAAAAGAATCATACCAGACTTTGTAAGCAATTATTTGTTAGAAATCCCTTGGTAGCGTGTAAGCTCACAAATAGATGTCCGACTACCACACCAATAGTTTACAACAATGAGAATCTGTCACATATCGCGCAACCCTTCAGTTTGCTCAATTATCATCATTTGGAAAAGTGTTGAAATTGTTAGATGGCGGCCGGCCGGGGTGGCCGAGCGGTTCAAGGCACTACAGTCTGGAACCGTGAGACCGCTACGGTCGCAGGTTCAAATCCTGCCTCGGGCATGGGTGTGTGTGATGTCCTTAGGTTAGTTAGGTTTAAGTAGTTCTAAGTTCTAGGGGACTGATGACCTCAGAAGTTAAGTCCCATAGTGCTCAGAGCCATTTGAACCATTTTTCTTTGTTAGATGGCTCCTGTATAACGTAAAACACAAGTTAAGTGACAAATCGTTTGAAAATTATTTTGAAATTCAGTGGTAGCCAGGACATTAATTTGCTTTTTGTTTATGGGAAATGTGATTGAAGTTCATCATTTCGTTTACAACGATATCAAATTTCCATCACATCACGGTATCCCCACAGTGAAAATCAATGTTAGTTAAAATTTCAGTGCTAGCCTGGACATTAGACCGGTACTTCTTGTTGATGGGGTGACTAGAGTTTAATATTTCGCCTACCTTGATATTAAATTTCCAGCACACTAAAGCATACCACCAGCAAATATCAGTGTTAGCTGAAGAACAATATCATGTATTTGTTAACCACTCGCTCAGAGTCTTCTATTACTCCATCCCCTTTCCCCCCCCTCCCCCTTGCCCATCTCCTCCTTCCCTATTTTCTCCCCATCTCCTTCTCCTCCCACTCACTAACCATCTTCTCATCCCTCCTGTCTCTATCCACCTCCTCCCCCCTCTCTAAGCATCCTCTGTCTCTGTTCACGTCCAACTCCACTACCTCTCTCTGTCCTCCTCTCCTCCCCTCTTTCTGTTCATCTCTTCCCCCATCTCTACCCATCTCCTCCTTCCCCTCTAACTGTCTATCTCCTCATCCCCTCACTCTCCTGCCCACTGGATGACCCAGTCCTCATCCCCCCCCCCCCTTTTTCTCCGTCCACCTCCTCACCATTCTCTTTCCATTACCCCGTATGTAATATGTGTTCCGAGTTTGGCTGCAATCGATTCAGGAGTTTAGGAAGAGATGAACATACATGTATGTGATCTATATTGGACACATATAAGATTCTCTTCAGTTTTATATCATATAACTCCAGATGGTGATTGGAATTTCGTGAGAAGATTCCGTCGTAACGAAAATAGCCTTTCTTTTAATGATGTCCAGCCCAAATCCTGTATCATTTCTGTGACACTCTCTCCCATATTTCGCGATAATTCAATTCGTGCTACCCTTCTTTGAACTTTTTCGATGTACTCCGTCAGTCCTATCTGGTAAGGATCCCACACCGCGCAGCAGTATTGTAAAAGAGGACGGACAGGCATAGTGTAGGCAGTCTCCTTAGTAGGTCTGTTATATTTTCTAAGTGTCCTACCAATAAAACGCAAGTCTTTGGTTAGCCTTCCCCACAACATTTTCTATGTGTTCCTTCCGATTGAAGTTGTTCGTCATTGTAATACCTAGGTATTTAGTTGAATTTACGGCTTTTAGATTAGAGTGATTTATCGTGTAACCGAAGTTTAGCGAATTTCTTTTTGCACTCATGTGGATGACATCACACTTTTCGTTATTTAGGGTCAACTGCTAATTTTCGCACTATACAGATATCTCTTCTAAATCCTTTTGCAATTTGTTTCGATCTTCTGATGTCTTTGTTAGTCGATAAACGACAGCGTCATCTGCAGACAACCTAAGACGGCTGCTCAGATTGTCTCTCAAATCGTTTATGTACATAAGGAAAAGAAAAGGGCCTATAAAACTATCTTGGGGAACGCCAGAAATCACTTCTGTTTTACTCGATGACTTACCGTCAATAACTACGAACTGTGACCTTTCTGACAGGAAATCACAAATCCAGTCACATAACTGAGACGATATTCCATAGGCACGCAATTTCACTACAAGCCGTTTGTGTGTTGTACAGTGTCAAAAGCCTTCCGGAAATCCAGAAATACGCAATCGATCCGAAATCCCTTGTCAATAGCACTCAGTACTTCATCTGAATAAAGAGCTAGTTATGTTTCACAAGAACGATGTTTTCTAAACCCATGTTGACTGTGTGGTCAATAGACAGTTCTCTTCGAGGTAATCCATAATGTTTGAACACACTATATGTTCCAAAAGCCTGCTGCATATCGACGTTAACGGTATGGGCCTGTAATTTAGTGGATTACTCCTACTATCTTTCTTGACTATTGGGGTGACCTGTGCAACTTTCCAGTCTTTGGGCACGGATCTTTCGTCGAGCGAACGGTTGTACATGATTGTTAAGTATGGAGTTAATGCATCAGCATACAATGAAAAGAGCCTAATTGGTATACAGTCTGGACCAGAAGACTTGCTTTTATTACGTGATTTAAGCTGCTTCACTACTCCGAGGATATTTACTTCTACGTTACTCTTGTTGGCAGCTGTTCTCAATTCGAATTCTGGAATATTTACTTCGTCTTCTTTTGTGAAGGCATTTCGGAAGGCTGTGTTTAGTAACTCTGCTTTGGCAACACTGCCCTCGATAGGATCTCCATTGCTATCGCGCCGAGAAGGTATTGATTGTTTCTTGCCGCTAACATTCTTCACATACGATCATAATCTCTTTGGATTTTCTGCCAGGTTTCGAGACAAACTTTCGTTGTGGAAACTCTTATAAGCATCTCGCATTGAAGCCCGAGCTAAATTTCGAGCTTCTGTAAAAGATCGCCAATCTTGGGAATTTTGCGTCTGTTTAAATTTGGCATGTGTGTTTCGTTGTTTCTGCAACACTGTTCTAACCCGTTTTGTGTACCAAGGAGGATCAGCTCCATCCTTTGTTAATTTATTACGTATAAATCTCTCAATTGCTGCCGATACTATTTCTTTGAATTCAAGCCACATCTGGTCTACACTTATATTATTAATTTGAAATGAGAGAAGATTGTCTCTCAGGAAGGCGTCAAGTGAATTTTTATCTGCTTTTTGAATAGGTATATTTTTCGCTTATTTTTGGAGTATTTGGAGATTACAATATTCAGTCTCGCTACGACAACCCTGTGTTCACTAATTCATGTATCGGTTTTAATGCTCGTTATTAACTCGAGATTATTTGTTGCTAAAAGGTCAAGTGTGTTTTCACAACCGTTTACTATTCGCGTGGCCTAATGAACTAACTGCTCGAAATAATTTTCAGAGAATGCGCTTAGCAAAATTTCGAATGATATTTTATGCGTAACTCCGCAATCAAAGATGTGTTTTCGCCAACATATCGAGGGCAAATTAAAATCACCACCAAGTATTATCGTATGAGTTGGGTAAGTTTTCTTTGAACTTTTCAGCAACTGTATCATCTGAATTGGGAAGGTCGCTAAAAGGATGCTATTATTATTTTATTCCGGCTGCCAACAATGACCTCTGCCCATACTAACTCACAAGAAGTATCTACTTCAATTTCGCGACATGTTAAACTACTTCTAACAGCAACAAGCACGCCACAGCCAACCGTGTTTAGCCTATCGTTTAGGAACACCGTTAGGTTCTTTACAAAAATTTCGGCTTTAGCCAGCTTTCAGTGCCTATAACGATTTGAGCATCAGTGCTTTCTATTAGCACTTGGAGCTCTGGTAGTTTCCCAACACAGCTATGACAATTTACAATTGTTACAGCAATAGTTTCTATATCTACGTTCTTCCTGTGTACGACCTGCACCTTTTGTGACTGAAGTCCTTCTTGTGTTTTCCCGAGACCCTCTAACCTAAAAACCGCCCAGTCCACGCCACACAGCCCCTGCTACCCGTGTAGGCGCCTCCTGCGTATAGTGGACACCTGACCTATTCAGCGGAACCCTAAATCCAACCACCCTTTGGCGCAAATCGAGGAATCTGCAGCCTACACGGTCGCAGAACCGTCTGAGCCTCTGATTCAGACCCTCCAGTCGGCTCTGTACCAGAGGTCCGCAATCGGTCCTGTCGACTATGCTGCAAATGGTCAGGTCTGCTTTCATCTTGCAAGCAAGACTGGCAGCCTTTACCACTTCTGTTAGCCGCTCGAAACCAGAGAGTATCTCTACTGATCCAAAGTGACACACATCATTGGTATCGACGTGAGCAACCACCTGCAGTTGGCTGCACCCTGTGCTCTTCATGGCATCCAGGAGGACCCTTCCAACGTCTGGAATGACTCTACCCGGTATGCACTCGGAGTGCACACTGGATTTCTTTCAGTCAAGTCCCCAAGGGCCCCATAACGCGCCTAACGTTGGAACTCCCAACTACCAACAATCCCACCCTCTGTGACTGCCCGGATCTTGCTGTGGTTTTCTCTGAAACAGGACAGGCGGCAGCATATGGCTCAGCGACAGTGCCAACCACAGACAGCACCTGGAACCTATTTGTCAGATAAACCAGGGAGTCATTACGTGCGGACGCCTGGGAAGTCTTTCGCCACCTGTTTCGTCCCAGGGCGACCTCCCACTCGACCACAGGTGAGGGGTCGGCCTCAGTGCGAGCAGTAACTGGATTGGCCACCGATGAGGACTAATCGGAGGACTCGGACGTGCTGGACGTCCGTTGGATCCTCACGGCCGGCCCACAACAGTGGTGCCCATCCACTGCAGCCTTAAGCTGTGTAACCGAAGCCATCACAGCCTGAAGTTGAGAGCGAAGTGTCACCAACTCGGCTCGCATGCGCACACAACAATCGCAGTCCCTGTCCATACTAACGACCGTGGAAAACTAAACTACGCAGATAGATAAACGGACTATCGGCACATGGTGCTCAACTCTACTGTAGACCCTATCGAAAACGCAGAAATCGTGTCTAATAATACGCAGATATTCAAAAACTTAACTACCGAAGCACTCCGGTGAAACTAAATAATTCGCCCCTGATTAGGAACTTGTAATATATAAGGAAATTGGTTCACTTTCCGACCCTAACGGAAACGCTAGAACTGTAGCTATTAGATATTAAATTTACACGCAGAAACTCAAGAAACTAAACTATTAGAGCACACAGGTGGTATATTAAAATTTGCTCCTGATTAGGAACTCGTAAATGTTACAAAAGCAGTTATTTCCCTGTTGCTGCGTCTGTCTCGGTCGGTTACTACTGCCTGATTGACTAGCTGATCAATGCCTACAAACGGTCACTAGCTTCAATAAGTTCCAAAATACTTGAGTGTGAATTCCGTTAATTAATATCCTGCTTATGATGTCAGAAGAAATATGCAGAAAGAGCGGTATTTTCAAACTAAAGAAGGTATTTTTCACGCAAGTCGCCGTTTGTTATGTAAGGAAACTCCACACCTCAACCCACATGTAAGTTATCTATTCGTAGTGACACACTCTGACCTCTGTTCGGATTTCAACTGGTGTCACACCTTTTTCGTCAGAGCCAGTAGAACAGTCCTACGATCATCCTGTGGTGTTTTACCTCTTAGAAGAACCTGTGTGTACTCTTCTCGCCACACTCTTGTGGTCAGACCATCTAGAAACCGTGTATTATACAGTCATTGGGGTAGAGCCAACTGTTGGCACGAACTGTTCCCATGTTTCTCATACGAAGATTCGACATTTGTGAGAGTCCGAACCATGGCGAGAAGCTCTACGTGCACGTCCTTTGAGCATGCTGCTTTTCGATTTCCTCTTGAAAAGATCCAACAACGCTTGGCACACTCAATAACAATCATTTAATTTCCTACCCCACTCTTCATCTGTAGAAATGGTTTCTTTGTTGAAAATAAACTCGAGTGAGGATGAAATTATAGTCATCACTTCCCACAGGCATGAAAATATTGCAGTGTCAATTGATAACGTGCGATGAAGTTGTTCATGCTATAACGCTATACAGGTTTGCCATAAACAGTCTGAAAAGCTTGTAAGTCTGTTGCAGGGTAGGCTGTACTGAGAAATAATTGTTATGAAAAATTCGATACGTTGCGGTGTTTCCCAGTTAATTGGCTGGTTCAAATGGCTCTGAGCACTATGGGACTTAACTGCTGAGGTCATCAGTCCCCTAGAACTTAGAACTACTTAAACCTAACTAACCTAAGGACGACACACACATCCATGCCCGAAGCAGGATTCGAACCTGCGACCGTAGCGGTCGCGTGGTTCCAGACTGTAGCGCCTAGAACCGCTCGGCCACCCCGGCCGGCCCGAGTTAATTGGCATTGAAGCTAGCTAACGAGGCAGTTGCACGCCCAAATTCAAGTGGTCCACCAGATACAGTTTGTGTCAATTTTCCACATAGCGTAGACGATAGCGCACGGGTCTGCTGAGTGTCTGCCTCGGGTTCGACCCTTCCTACCGTCCTATGTCACATTTTTATATGTTTCTCTTGTTCGTTTTTAAGAAACCAAACGAAGAACGCGTTTGGCGGCACCTTCTCTGACGCGCTGAATTAATTTGCGCGCAAAGTGGCCTGATTGGCTAACTTCCATGCTAATTAACGAATCGAACTCTTTCTGTAACAGTTATTTTTCAGCTCAACCTACCCTACAACATCCTTACAAGCTTTTCAAGGTATTTCCATCAGCGTAAGATGCTAAGGTGTACTGCTTGCCAGGAAGTATATTGCCAAATGAACTTCAAATATTTTTTTAAATGTATTTCTAATTATTTACTAGCTGTTCCCTGCTACATGATGCTGTGGCTCAGTATGGTTAAATGAAAGAGAAAGAAAAGTGAAAGTTGACATTTCTGATATGTATGGGACTTGAATAAACGTCATAATCTCCTTCTCACCCCTCTTCCTCTCCATCTCCTCCTTTCCATTCTTTCTGTCCTTCTTCGTATCCACTCTTTCCCCATTTCCTTCTGCCTTCTCTCTCCCTTCCCCCTCCTCTCTCTGTCCGTCACCACCTCACCCCTTTCTCTCTCGATCTTCACCTCAACCCTCTCTCCCCATCTCTTCCTGCTTCTGCTCCCCCCTCCCCACTCTCCCTCTCTCTTACTCTGCCCATCACCTGTTCTCCCGTTTCTATGTCCATCATCTCCTGCCCCATCTTTCTCCATCCAATTTCTACCACCCTATCTCCTTTTACCCTGCTCTCTTTGATTTTGAGTCTTATTGTTGTTATTGAAAATTCAGTAATAGTAAGCCGGAAAGACATAAATACTTGTTTGCTTACAACGTTTCATTATCACGTGTTGTATATACATTTATAAACAAAAAATGTATATGGCCTACATGTAGCCATTCGTTTGTTAAGTAACACATAAAAATTAGGACTTAATCGGTTGATTACTTTTAAAATTTTTTTGGTAACAATGTTTCCTCTTTATGTGTTACAAATATATTTATAAATTAAACATATCAGAAATGTATAGCCAATATGTATCCGAATGTCCATTAGGGTATTATGCCAAAATGTGAAGTAAGTCAGTCAAGAAACTTTAAGGTTATTGGTAATAACGTTTATCCTTTACATGTTATATAGTTCTTTATATAACGTATACTGAAAATAGGTACATAAAAGACACGCGTATTCTTGCGCAGTGTTGTGCCAAAGTTTCGAAGGAATCGGTGAAGAACTTCCGGAGACGTAAGATTTTGAACAGACGAACATTTAAATTTTTTATAAATGTGTCTTATAATAATTGCATAACATCAATGTGTATAGCTCAATTAGGAACACGAGGGCATTTGAATGCACCGTTGTGTGAAAATTTCAAAGCATTCGCTGGAGAGCTTTTGGAGATATATGATTATGAACAAACGAGGATTTATATTTTTATTTGTATAGATTTATTCATTCTAATCCACTTTCTTGATAATGAAGCGGTGAGATGCACATAAATTTATTTCACTGTGACTTACGAGAGCGAATCAAATGTAAACCGGAATTTTTATTTTACGCGCCTTTTTGCAAGCGGAGGGCGGCGCGATCTCTGCTCACTGTTGCTTTCGTTTCCAGTGATCGTTCTCAACAGCTAGAACGTTGACGTACCGTTTCTTCAGTCAGAAGCGCGATGTCAGAGCAGGATATACGGTCATCCGTTGTGCAACGCTTTATAATCTTGTATCTCCCAACAGAGAACGTAAAACGGTACGAAATTTTTAAAAGAATTGTGGCACAATTACGGGAAAACATACCGAGGAATTTTCTAGTGTACACATGGCACAGTTTTTACGAGTACGAGAAGCAATTGAGAATGAAGATCACGGACGTTTAGTCGTGACTGTGGACAATATTCGCAACAGCCTTTTTTGCTTTTAAAAGATTTCCTATCATCAGTTCTCTCCACGAACGTCAGACTGTGAACGCTGCGTCCTGTTACCAACTTTTGGACCAAAAAAAAGAGCATATCGTCAGAAAAGTCGCGCTTTTCCAATCCGACCCCACACAGCTGCCCGAACTCAACAAAAAATTCTGAACTTGTTCAGGATCACACCAGAACATCCACCTTAACGTCCAGACTTATCACCCTGCCATTTCTCATTTGTCTGGACCACTACAAGGAACAGTCGGAGAACACAGATTTGACGACGATGGCTCTGCCGAAATACTCGTGCACAGCTGACACTCATTTTACGAAAACTAATCAAGAAACGATTTGTGAGACCTGAGTTTTTCCCGGAAAACATTAAGTTCAAATAACTTAGGGGGAAGCACCCAGGTGACGTCGTCGACAATCTCTGATATTTCGACAGGAGAACATCTTGCCATTTTCAAGACAGAACCGCAGCAGGTACGCACTATGCAAGGGAATTTAAAACCTTGGTTTCCTGAGAAACTCCAGAAAGATAGTATTCACACACACTGTAAACACTAGAGCCATCACAAACCAAACCTGACTGACGTCAGAAGTTATCGATAGTGAAATTAATAATCAACGTGTGTGGTGGCATAAACGCTGACCCCCTGTTATTATCCTTTTTTTTCTTGACAAGGGAGAGAGAGCAGGATTCCAGGAGAATTTAAACAAAAACCAAAGTCTCCATTTATAAGTTTACCTGCTAACTTAATTTCAACAGGTCCCTTAATACCACCATCCTAATAGCTGGAAGTGTACTCCAGAATCTCCGTGTTGCTACGTTCTATAGGATGACCGGCGCCAAGACATGTCGTGCAATGATGGATTTTCTCGGCTGTCATAAGGGCAACTGACGTCGGTCATCCTTCGTTTGTGATGGCGGTAGTGTTTACCGCGTGTGCGAGTGTTATCTTTTCGATGTTTCTCTGAAAACCGAGATATTAAATTCTCTTGCGCAGCGCTTACTTGCTGCAGTTTTGCATGGAAATCGTAGCAAGCGCTCCTATCGAAATATTGGCGGTTGTCAACGACGTCACCCGGCTGCATCCCCGTAAGTTATTTGAACAAGAAATGGCTTATCCATTGGAAAAAAACGTCTTTAGCATTCAGGAGACTATATAGAAAAAAAGTTTGCATGTTTGAAATTTTCTGAAGCTTCAATAAACTTATAAAAATTCCGGTTTATATTTGATTCATCCACATCTACGTCGTACTTCGCAACCCACGTAACGGTGTGTGGTGGAAGGTATTTCTGATACCTCTAACTGATTCTTCTATCTCTGTTCCACTGTCGAATGGCGTGTGGGAAGAATGGTTGTCGTTAGCATCCTTATTAGCACTAATTTCTAGAATTGTCCCGCCGTGGTCTTTTCGTAAGATATAAGTGGAAAATTCTCGAAATTTCAATAGTATGTCTCTCCGTGATGTACAGCTCCTCTCTTGTAACATCTGCCACTGGAGTTTGTTGAGCAGCACTGTAACACTCTCACGCAGACCAAACGATCCCGCTACGAAAAGCGCCGCTCTTCGTTGGATCTTCCCTATCTCTTCTACCAGTCTTATCTGGTAAGGATCCAACGTTGATGAAGAGTACTGAGGAATCGGTCTTATAGGCTCTTGTAAACCACTTCATTCGTGGATGTGCTACATTTTCTTATGATGTTCCTATGAATAGGTTAGTTAGGTTTAAGTAGCTCTAAGTCTATGGGACTGATGACCTCAGACGTTAAGTCTCATAGTGCTTAGAGCCATTTGAACCATAAGAAAAATATAGTCTTCTTTTTTACATGATAAACATAACTGAAGTAGCAATTGAGATGGTTGCAAGTATTGACAATGTCATTACGACGAACTTTTTTTTTTGTTGCGATTACTGAGCTAAATTTACAGTATTCACCAGACTTTTTTTCTTGTATTTATTATACCATACGTTTCTCCAAATACTTTTACGAATATCAGAAAGTTGATTCCAATTCCGTCAATGCATGGCTTTGTCGCGGTAGTGAGTGACCTCTTCACAGGCATAAAATGATAAATGAATTAAAATAGCCCGTTTTATCAAGATCCGAGATGAATGATAAAAATGTCAAATTACAAATATTTCGATACCACTTACAGTTCTTCATGTCCCTCTAGATGAGCCGGCCGGTGTGACCGAGCGGTTCTAGACGCTTCAGTCTGGAACCGTGAGACCACCACGGTAGCAGGTTCGAATCCTGCCTCGGGCATGGACGTGTGTGATGTCCTTAGGTTAGTTAGGTTTAAGTAGTTCTAAGTTCTAGGGGACTGATGACCTCTGATGTTAAGTCCCATAGTGCTCAGAGCCATTTGTCCCTCTAAATATAAAGTATTCCTTGGGATACTACCAGGAAGAAATATTAGAAGGGGCGGATGTTGATGCAGCGTATATGCAACGTAGCGCGATTCAGATGCGAGTAAATAAGTACCGACATGTAGCCAAGGTACTAACGTACCATTCGTGTCATTCTGAAGTGTGTGCGGAAAATGTGGACCAACGTGCTGTTATTCTTTTCTTGGACAGCGGTAGACGTCCATCGAAGAACGAAGAACGTGTGTGGGTTACCATCTCTGTCGGAAACCACCGTTGTTGAATGATGCAACCAGTTCCGTGGTGGTAGCGATTCGACACAACGCACGTCCCCATATCGCAAATGTTGTAACGCAGAAGTTATGCCATCTCAAGTGGCCACATCTCCCGTAGTCCTGATCTCTCCCCATACGATGATTGCCTCAACACCCACTGTGATCTTTCCTAGTGAGCATATCGATTCTGGACTGTGCGGCCTTCGAACGGAAACCCTTTGACCGCCCCTTGTATGTTTTCTAAAGCAAGTGAAATTGATCACTGTGTCAATTGAATCATCCTACTTCTGTAAATGTAATTGCGCGCACTCACTCAGAACGTATGAACCATAGTTTCAGGGACTGTATTCAGTGCCTGTGGGTGGCTCATAGACGCACAACTGCAGAATAACACACGTAATCATATCGCGGCCACCGTAATTTCAAGACGCAAAGCGAAGCTGATCATTTATCCATTAGCGTTCCCCACTGCGTACCAATTTCAAGAGCCGATTTTCGAACGCCTGCTTATATGTGGTGGAATAGCATTAGTGGGGAATATCGGATCGCTCGTGACTATATGGCTGGCGCGGCTTCCGAACAGAACGCGTAGCGGTGTAGTATGCGCAGAGTAATCCTCGGCTCAGCCACGGTTAGTGAGTCGTTAATTGCCTCATGAATGCATTCAAGAGCTGGCAAAAGCAAATCGAATTACTTGACGGTGAGCTCCTCTGACTACGCGCTTCCCAAGCAGCATAGCCACCTGCCACTACCGCCAGAATACGTGTACACACAGCCGGCGCACTAAACGCATCGTCTCTGTATGGGATACGTGAGGCGAAAACCTGCACGATGACGAAGTTAAACCTATGACGGTACGATTCACAACTTGTGTGGACCTGTACCCAGTAATGGAATGGCAAAATCGCGTGGCTAAACCGCATCAGTATGATGCTTGTGAATCATCTCTGGTATTATATGTTCCTGACAGCATTAGTTGTGTCGCAAACGCAGACACGCTGGATGCTAGTGTGTGCTTACATAACAGATGAATGAACCGCTAACATTCTGTTAGTGACCTAACATTCTGGGCTGAAAATTGATTTTATTATTGGTGTGGCCTTCAGCCTGATGACTGGTTTCATGAGTGTGTCCGTACTGCTTATCCCGTGTACGTCTTTT
This sequence comes from Schistocerca americana, assembly GCF_021461395.2. Lineage (NCBI taxonomy): Eukaryota > Metazoa > Arthropoda > Insecta > Orthoptera > Acrididae > Schistocerca > Schistocerca americana. The sequence goes on along the minus strand of NC_060119.1, from coordinate 954,228,509 downwards.
TATCTCTGCTTGGCTAATGCAACCCGCATCCATTTCAACCTGCTTATTGCACTGAAGCCCTGGTCTCCCTCTACAATTTTTATCCCCCCTGCCCATTCCTCCCCATATTGCCTCCATTACCAAACTGTCAACTTCTTAGTACCCCAGGATGTATCTTATCAATCAATCCCCTCTGTTATTCAGGTTGCACCATCGTACACTACATCTACAATTTTACTCAGTACCTTCTCATTAATCATTCGACACACCCATATAATCTTCAGCATTCTTCTGTAGCACCACATTTCAAAAGATTCTATTTTTTTCCTGTATGAACAAGTTTCTCATCCATACAAGGATGGAATCTAGGCAACATACCTGCAAAAAGAACTTCGTAACGAGTATAGATTTAAGTGTCAGGAAGTCGTTTCTGAAGATATTTGTATGGAGTGTAACCATGTATGGAAGTGAAACATGGACGATAAATAGTTTGGACAAGAAGAGAATAGAAGCTTTCGAAATGTGGTGCTACAGAAGAATGCTGAAGATTAGATGGGTAGGTCACATAACTAATGAGGAGGTACTGAATAGAATTGGGGAGAAGAGGAGTTTGTGACACAACTTGACTAGAAGAAGGGATCGGTTGGTAGGACATGTTCTGAGGCATCAAGGGATCACCAATTTAGTACTGGAGGGCAGCGTGGAGGGTAAAAATTGTAGAGGGAGACCAAGAGATGAATACACTAAGCAGATTCAGAAGGATGTAGGGTGCAGTAAATACTGGGAGATGAAGAGCCTTGCACAGGATAGAGTAGCATGGAGAGATGCATCAAACCAGTCTCAGGACTGAAGACCACAACAACAACAACACTTTAATTTATATTCCATATTAACAGATTCCTCCTTTCCCTTTGTTCTTAATCTGAATTTTAAATCACCACTCATTCTGCCACAGTCAATTATTTTGCTGCCCAAACAGCAAAACTCTGCTACCAGTTTTGGTTTTCAGTTTCGGAATCTAATTTCTTAAACCTCGTCTGATGTAATTCGACTGCGTCCCTTTGCTCGTGTTTTAATTTGTTGGTAGTTATCTTCTAATCTGTTTTCATGACGCTATCATTTCCTCTGAGGGGATGACAGTGCTTCTTTCTTAATGTACAGTTTGAGCGAGAATGTAGCTTATCTACAACCCTGCCTCTTTCCCTTCTTACCTACTTCTTCCCTTTATAAGTGCAATGTTGTATCCGTACAAGCTCTAGATTATGGTTCATTGCCTGCATTTTATCCATACTACCTTCATAAATTGAAAGGGGTTGTTAGAGTCAAGTGTGTCAGAAGCTTTCTCTTACTCTAGAAATGCTGTAAATATATGTATTCCTTCATATCTTCTTCCAGGATATATATATGGAGCAGTACTGCTCGCGTCAGCGTACATCTCTCCAGAACCCAAGAAGATCTTCCTCGAGTTTGGCTTCTACCAGATTTCCATTCTTCCGTAAATAATTCTTATCAGTATTTTGCAACCATGGCTTTTTGGATTGATGACCTGACGGGCTCATTAGTATTAACCGACCCCGTGTCGTCGTCCGCCAACGGCTCCTGGATGCGGTACGGAACGGCGTGAGGTCAAAGCCCTGCTCTCTCGGCCGTCGTCTGTCTTCGTGCCCTGAAACCACTATTAGTCGGTCACGCAGTTTCTCAGTTGGCGTCAGGAGGCAGCGTGCACCTAATCCAGTCGTTCCACCAAGAAAAACCCCTATCAGTACTGGAAATCGAATCCGTGTTCTCCACATGGCAGTCAGCTTCACTGATCACTCAGTTATAACTCAGCTACGACTCGAACTATTAAGCTGATAATTCGGTAGTATTGACGCTTGTCAGCACCTGCCTTCTTTAGAACTGGGATTCTTATGGTATTTTTGTAGTCTGCTAATATTTCGCCAATCTCATATATCTTGCAGACAAGGTGGGATAGTAAGGACATGTTCCCCCAAGCATCTCAGGAATTCCAATGGAATGTCATTACTACTGGTGCCTTTTTTCAAGTTAGGTGTTTCAGTGCACTGTCGTATTCTTCTTGTAATGTCATATCCCACAGTTCATCTTTGGCTACTTGGTGTCGTGCGGGATTAACCGAGCGGTCTAGGGCGCTGCAGTCATGGCCCGTGCGGCTAGTCCCGGCGGAGGTTCGTGTCCTCCTTCGGGCATGGGTGTGTGTGTGTTTGTCTTTAGGATAATTTAGGTTAAGTAGTGTGTAAGCTTAGGGACTGATGACCTTGGCAGTTAAGTACCATAAGATTTCACACACATTTGAACATTTTTTTGACTACTTCGTTTTCCCTTTTTTTATTGTTTTCAAGTTGAAATTCCTTTCCTACATACACCTTTCAACTATCAGCTTCCCTTTCTTCTTATAGTACGGGCTTGCCATCTCTAATTTTTAAATAAATACAGGTGTGCCTCTTTTCTTCGGAGGTCACTTATGCCATAGGCGGGACGTCTTGTTTCCCTAGACACTGTCCTGTAAATATTCGTGCTTAATTGTTTTGCACTTTCTTTAAATTTCACTTTATAAACGTCTTTATTCAGTTACGCCTGCTTCATTTTTTGCTTTTCAAGGATTTTTAGTAGGCCTTCTCCTTTCCACTCTTTGATCTTCTGTTATCTTCACTATCTGTTGTCAATATTTGCCATCCTGTCACAGAGCAAAGAGTGTCTCAGATTATGGCAAAGTATTACATGTGATGCCCATTTCAAGACCCTGAGCTACGATAGTGCAATCATAGACAAAAGTATAAAATTGCTTTAAATGTAGGAAAAGGTGTTCTTGCCCCAACAGACGCGGTTTAAGTGAGAACCAAAAGGTGAGACATGGATTTTTATTCTCTGAACAAGTGTAATACAAAATGCATCGTTTTTATTCCATACGTCCGACCTCGCTATTACGTAACACAGAGACCACCTATCTCAGTGTGTGAACACGACCTGCAAAAGCGTACGTCACATAAACAACTAAAAAGGAAGAATGCGGAAGCACGTGCGGCCATTGAATCTCTAGCCAACTGTGGAAGCCTCAGTCGAATAAGACGGTGCAGCGTAACTTAGCGACAGATGCTGCTCTTCGTACTTGTTTGCCCGGTAAGGAATATCTCTGAAGGAGAAGGCGCCAGCTTTACTTCGGGTTGTCCGATTAAGATTACTGCTTTATATTTTCTGCAGGTGGTGCCCTGCGGCCCGCAAGCGTTTCTAAAATGCTATATATGGAAACCTCCAAGAGCTCCCGATAAAACAGTACTTTACTTACCACCAGTTTCGAAAATCTGGTCATTTCAGCCATCATTGATTTCTTAAAACAGCTTGCTTGGCATCTCTGATGCCGCACTAAAAACTTTGCCACGCATGCTGATGTAAATAACTATGATACCTTGAGATGATCAGAGGATCGAAACCGGCTATGAACAAAGTACTATTTCGCCAGGAGCTGTTGACAGTGCTGAAATATGACTTTTTACAAATACTACTTTATAAAATTCTATGCGTAATTGTGTGCCTACATTTTTCTGTTATGGATATTGTAATTTTAGATACAGGTTCATACACTAAATTCCTTAAAAAACGGTGTCCTATTTTTGGGGATGATATATATACCAGCACAGGAAGTGGGACTGGCCCATCTTTTGGCTGCCCCGAGACTGTTCTAGAGTGGTCGGTGGCTTCTACGCAAATTATAAGGTTTTTTATAGTAGGTTATTTGTAGGGTTTACACAGTTATACTAGTAACATTAGGCTTTTGTTTTGGATGCGACTTGTTTTACATTATTGAGTAGTAACTGGTTTCACATGCATCTAGCGCATGCTGTGGCTCTAGGTAGAAACAGTAGGATGCAATTCCTAGGAATCGGTTCCTTAAAATGAAGAAAAATCTGTATCAACGTGGTTACGTAAATGTATGGTTTCTGAGAGACCACAATGTACAGTATGTCATTTGATCATTACATTGTCTTTTGCTGTATTTTACGAACTCTCGTGACACTCCACAGCAGTTGTTAAAAGAGGGATCGTTCCGCACGATTACGGGTTGCAGTTTACAGCTACGAGTCCGGTGCACGTTCGTGTTTTTATGGCACATTTCGCACTGTATGGCATGCATCTACATCAAGTGCAATAAGAGATGTTACATACAGCATGGATCTGACAGAAAGTCACAGGACGAAGTTCATTTCTTTTAAATTAGACAAACGTGGAGACCGAGGTTACGATCCCCTCTGTCTGTTAACAGATAAGGAAGGAGGATTAAGGTGCATTCAAGTATTTATACTGTGGTGTGTAGAAGTGCCTTTCTGCATGAGCTGTATGGTATGATACGTTATCTGACAGTATATTCTATAAGACACGTTGATAGCTCGCCTGTGTAAGCCTGGGTGGAAGTACATTGTGGACAAAGAAACGATCAGCAACAATGCTAATCCACCTGTTGACTGACAATCTCTGTAGATGACAAAATTTAAATAGTGCCTGGGGATTCTAGTGTACTAGTTATGAGAATTCTGGGTCCGTCTCTCGTGGAGGTTGCCTCATTCACCCTTAGTAACAACACTGGAAAGTTAGGATTCGTTTAACATAGCTGTAGAAGCTACTGGAAGAATGTTAGTTTACCTGGGCAATTACAAGGCGACAGGACTTACGCAGAGTATCAGATGAATGTGTTATGTTAAATTAACCGGCGATCAGGGACCTTAAAACCGACGTTACGAGTGCCTCCAGCAGATGCTGTCCTGTGCAACTTCCATCCAGTTTTGCTGGTCTTTCCGTAGTCCACATTCCTCTCCCATTCTCGATCTTCCCTGTGGGTGCCTTCCCTTTGGCCTTCCTACTGTAGCGGAGTCCCAATGCTTAACGTTCGACAATCTGTCTTTGAAACAGACGTTGATCATTTATTCTAAGTATCTTTAATGGAACCCCTCATTTACATCTAAAATGATAAAATATTACTTATCTCGTTATTTCGTTGGTGGCCTCGTTGTCTTCTGTGGTATATAATACTTCTCTCTAATCCTATTCAGATACGAAGAAACATTAACTGATTAAAGGATTGTGTTATTCAGGTGGCACACACAGAACTATCAACAAAAATACTTGTGTCTTCAACAGTATTACAAAAAACACTTTACTTCCTTTCACAACAGCTCTTCTACAAATACTGTCCATTTCATATCAAATTCCCGCAGTGAATCTCTATTTGCAACCACCCTTCCGTAAAGACTATTCATTTTCAACTGCTCTCTCACCATGACTCTTCATTTTCAATCACTCAAGACTGTGCACAATGAAAAAGAACAGAAATTTAAAATCAAACAGTTTACAGCTTCGTCGATAATAATCGCTGATACATCTTCGAAATAGTTAATAAAAGTGAATTTACAGAAATTTAAATAAAATGCTTCAGCATTAATTCAAATATGTGAAATGTGAACCTTTAAGTAAGAAACAACTATTTTTTATGAATATGTGTATACTGAAGTTATGTATAAGCAGCTGAAGATATCGATTCCCACTGGTATTGTACGTCTTTTATAATTTCGTTGATCGGATTTCATTTCCCCCTCCCCCCCCCGAGTTAAACACGTCATACTTTATGGAAGGAACTTTGCTCATCCTGTGCAAAAAGTCAAATATTAATGAAAATTATTTGTAGAAAACAAAGTGTTAAATTTACCAAAATTGAACACCACAGTCTTACAACATGTATTGTCCTATCTTCTGGTTTTTGTTCCGATGCCTATCCTTCACTACATCGTATTGTCATTCTGCTGCAGTGCAGTATTCGATGTCATGTACTTCGTTGAGTCAGCATCTTTCTGTCCTACAACATGTTTTTCGGCATCAGTATACAAGACCAGATTTCCTAATACAACATACAGTAAGTTTAATTTTCTGACCTAGTAACTGTATTGAAACTACCTGAATCCATAAACAAATGAGCCAAAAATTATGTGACATTAAATATCACAACAGTATGATGCAAAGTTTATAACAAAATTGACTTGGTGCTTCAGCAGTTATTGAAATTGTCCTCTTATGTTTAATTCGATGGTTTTAATATATTAAACTGATTAACAAATGCAGGTGACCACAAAATGTATGTGCAAGGACAGATATGTACGTTTTGTCAGTAATACTGACCCCCCCCCCCCCCCCAACACCTTTTTATGTATTTTCCCAGGCATTTATTACAGATATAATTTATTAGATTAATCAAATTTCCAATATGTGTCAGAATGGGTCGTGATGGAAAAATTGACACAAATGAAATAGCAAAATACATTTCCAACAGCTAATAGTACCAACAATGAGACACAAAACAACTTAAAAAGTATTTGCAACCTTAAAAAGATAATATTAAATATAAATCATGTAGTAAGTACAATTGAAGATAGCACAAATATATATAAAATATTGAAACTTTAAATAAATATTAGTTGAAGAATAATGAAAAGTTTTTCTATTTCTTCATTCAGGTGGGAAATGTTCAGTTACTGCTCATTTATGGGAATACATTCCCTGAAACATCATCAAATTTACAGTAGTATATGTCTGTGCACTTGCACATCAACATTGAAACAGTATAAATCTATAGTACCACCACTCAATCATATGGAATGTTCTATTCAGTTGTCTCACTTTTCACATAGTACAAACAGATTTTCAAGTGCTCCTTTTTTTCAAATGTTTTTAAACATGGTTAATAGTATCAACATTCATCAGTACCTTCATGACCTAAAACACTAATTTGTTACTCAGAAATAATTGAGTTTCACAACTGAAGAACATAGAGGAAACAGTTAAGTTTTTTACATGGGCATTTAAATTTGTTTTTCATAAACAACAGATCAACTATAATTAACACATAAAAAATATCCTCATTGAACAATGTCAAAATTGTTTTAGCCTCAGTTTGTTTAGTTAATCACTTGTTAAACTCTCTGAATATATGGTTTCAGTTCAGCAATGTTCCTAACATAAATATTACATTGCAAAGTTGGCAAAGCAAATCAGTATAACATATTTCCTAACAAACCATGGGACTGTCAAATGTCTCAGATGTTCGTAATATAAGATAGACAAAGTAGAAATAATAATCATTGTATAGTCACTGTTCCACATAAACTACAATACTGAAATGAAATAATCATTAAGAATTTATAGTCCAACATAGCTTTCCATCTTAGTACAACACAGCAAAGCCAAAAGTCCATTCAGTGAAATATCAGTTAAAATGTTTTGAATTCGCTGTTGTTTTATCTAATACACTCAGTTTGTCTGGTGGTTTCCTGAGCCTTTTAATGAGTACATCCTTTGGTATATTTGCCATGTCATTGTCAAACCCAAACACCTTTACATTTTCAAGAAAGTCTCTTAACTAATCTAATAATGGCATGAAGTTTATGTAACTGATTAACGAGGGCAAGCATACCTTTACATCCATATATTTTAGTAACCATTTCCTTCAATGCTACTGTGGAGTTCTGAACAATATTTCTTCAACAGTGTAAAATGTTTCAAATTAATTGACATAATTTACTGCATCAACATTGGTTTCTTCACAAATGCATTACAATTGGCCACTAAATACATACAGGTATTTTACCCACCAGTCTGGCTTCAGTCTTTCACAAAATTCTGATAATTTTGCCACAAATATTTTTTGTTACAAAATTTAGATTCTACACAACTCTCTGCATCTACTATTGAATATTCATCTCCTCCTAAAAACTCAAATAAGTTATGTTTAACTACCACAGATCCAAATTCGTCTTTCAAAGCACAAAAACCATTTATCTCTATGACAGCATCATCTGTTGCATTTGCAACATCATCACGTATGATAACTATATATTCATTTGTACTAATTATATCACAATTTTCAACATTGTATAAAGTGTCAGTTCCAGCATCCAATTCAGTTACCTTTTGATTAACAATCTGAACATTTGATTCTGTCCTTGTGATTCTGTTATTTCCTATTTCATTTATAGTTGTAATGCGACCTTTCAGTTTGTACCCAGACGCAGTTACTTGGGAACTCAGTATTTCTTTACATACCGAATGCTGATTACTTAAAACTCTATTTCTCTAACTCACTTTTAACTCTGTTAAGGCTTCAGAAAGTTGAGTGTTTGTCCTGGCAAATTGTTTTTCTAGATCGTCATAGCTTTTGGAAATTAGGCTTTTCAGGCTTGTCATAACTTTCAAAAATTCGACTTTTTCTTTCAGAAATTCGACTGTTTGTTTCAGCAATTTCCTTGACAAATGTGTCACCGTTTTAGCCAAACATCTATAGGATTTTTTATGTCTCTCATAAACTGTTTTGACGATGGCTTGTTTCCTGAATCAATGATTTTTCCAAACTCAAATTCCGAAGTGCTAACCGTGAATTGTCTTCCTCAAAACTGTTTCGAACTAGTCCAATTTTCTCTCTCTTATGTGTCATTTTAAAATTTTTTACTAATAATGACATGTTAGCAAAATTATTTCAACGCAAAAAAGGAATTGTCATCAGCACTAACTTGTCTGTCCCTTTTCTTCCTCTCACCATAACGTCTATTGCTGCGTTTCTATTAGCTCCTCTCTCTTCTGCAGGCCTACTGTTCGTAAGTCTTGATTGTCTTTCCGTTTAGTTTCCATTTCGCTGGATTTTACATTAATGTACATTTTAGTTCCCTTTTATACTTTTTTATCCGAAAAAAACTCAGATTAATATTTCTTCGTACAACATACTTAGCCAGGACAACGTACCCAAGTGTAATGGTGTCTTCAGTGCTTACCTTCAGTGATCTGTCTTGGAAACAGACGTCGATTATTTATATGAAGTAAGTAGCATCAAAATCCTCATCCACACCTAGAATTACAAAATATTACTTATCTTGTTATTTCGTTGGTTGCCTGATTGCTTTGTTTGGAACATGGTGCGGCTCTTGGATCATACTTCTGATTAGGAGAAACATTAGCTGGTGAAAGAATTGTGTTATTCAGGTCTTTCCAGTCATTAACCAATGAAATGAATATCATAAACTTTGAAACAACAATGTTCATTAACATATGAACACACTGGACTATTTACAAAAGATACTTTACTTCATCAATATTACAAAAACACATTATCTACAATTACAATAGCTCTTCTGCCAAGTTGCCCATTTCGCGTCACACTCCCACCAAGACCGACCATTTTCCACTACTGTTCAGCCAAGGCTGTCCATTTTCGATTACCCTCTCGCAAGACTGTCCATTTTCTACTACTTTTTCGCCAGGACTGTTCTCAACGAAGAAGAACGGAGAGATAGTATTAAATCAACAGGTTTACAACTTTTTCGACAATAATCACTGGTAAATCTTTGAAATAATTAGTAAAATGAATTTACAGAGATTTAAATAAAATGATACAAAATTAATTCAAGTGTGTGTAACACTTAACTTGTATGTGTGTATATATGTTCCTTTTGAACTACAGTAGATTACTGACAGTAAATTTCATGTGGGAATAAATATACTATGAAGCAGAAGGCAAAATGCCTAACTCCTTAAACGGATATCTACACGATGATTGTGGTTGGGTGAGCACCACATATTATTCTTATAGCACATTTTTGAGCAATGAAGACCTTTTTTCTTAAAGATGAGTTACATTAGAACGTTTTTCATACGACATTGTTGAAAGAAAATATTTCTGCACAGCAACCTTTCTCCCAGGTGCATTAATAAATTTTCGAAGCTATTACTCAAGACAACAGACGGTAAGAGAACCAAGTCCCACTCAGACTATATGTCCAGAGCACACAGAGAGTGCCAGTATTGCAAAACCAGGGAAACGCTCGTAACTAATTGCTACACAGCGATTAGAGCCATAGCAAGGAGCACAGACGGTGCAGTATGACAGCATCGAGAACGTCGTTCGGCATACTCTACAATAAGGAGTACTAACTTGCAACATCCGAGCTCCGCCACTCTAAGGCGTTCTAGTACCGACGAGAAATGCAGAGGCACAGGAAACCGGCATAACTGAGACACCACGCTGCAGACAGGACCGCACCCACCTGTCGTTAAACGAGGGCAAATGGCCGCTTAACCTGCTACAGTGATGTGATGTCTGGCTTTAAATACCCCCGTTTCATATATATCGTCTCCATCAGTTGGTAACTCCAGCTGCATCTCCGATTCTGACGGTTTGACAGTCTCTCTTGTTAGAAGGTAACACTGCTGGTCCTCTCTAATGTGGTGCATGCTGCCTGTTTAAAGACTTCAACACCGAGACGATAGCCTGCCAGTTCTGGTTGAACCTCACCGCTCCGTGCTGCCGCTACCGACGGCGCTCATCTGTCAATGAAGGAAGACGCGGAACTACTGGGCCTTCCTCTGGCCAACCTGTCTGACTGCAAACTGCCGTACTCTGCCTGCTGGGTGGGCGCCCCCTCACTGTCAGGAAACGTGCCTGGCCAGCCGCTAGCTATGTGAGCTGCCGGAGTGCTGTCTCTAGCATTCATCGCCGATGACTGAGCGGCCAGCGTGGCCCGATTCCTGTGTGTCAGAGGGCTCAATATTCATTGTAGCAATTGCGTCAACAAAATGTTATTACAGACGTCAATGTTTCACAGACGCCTTTGGGCATAAGATTACGCTCACCAGGCCTTGGAATTCGGCCTCCAATACTTGTGACATCACCACATCACCAGTCCAACCTCTTTGCCCACTGATCTCCTGGCCCAATATGCAAAATATGTCAACCTAATGATTTGTCTCTCCCCAAAATTAGCAATGTTTCTATTGAATTCAGATTTTTTAGGAGTTCCAAATTTTTATTTTCTCCCCACGTGCTACACTTATCGTCGTGTGGTATATCTATATGTGCAAACATGGGCAGGTTGCGTCTTTTTAAGACTGTGGCTGAGACTATTCGCAGAAAACAGACCATGGCTTGTAGGAAATAACCGCAGGAATTCAGATTGCGATTCATAAAGGAAATACATAAACTCACGCTTATTTGAAGGCAGAGCTTCGATAAGAAATGTAGTGGATCTCGAAGAAATGGCAGAGATACTTAGAATACTGTGCAGTCATCATGAATTGCTCAAACAGGTCTGCACCTTGCTGAAAAAATAATCTCGAATTTCAAAGAAAGAAGTAAGGAAACTTTTCTACTTTTCAAGGAGGGAAGGACAATCTGTAAAATGTCTTGAGGCCCTTGCGAATACTGTCTTGGAAGAAAATCATCATCTCGGAAGATATCTATGAGGAGGCGGAAGGAACAACAAATCTGAGGTCACTTTCCGAATACAGTCTTGCAAGCAAAATCATGATCCCGGAAAATATGCTGCGAGTAGGTGGAAGGTAGAGTCTGTTTCAAAAAAGAAATCCCATGGGCATTGGTAACGTTTGAACCGTTCAAGCCACCATGCACATAAGGAATCCATCCTGCTCTACTGCAATAAGCAGGAGAGATTAATTATATTCCTACGCAGACTGTTTATGGCCAACAGAGAAATACGATTTATTCCTAATGCTTGGAGAACATTAAAGGTTGTTTTCATCCGAATCCAAGGAAAGCTGATCACACCAAGGATAAGGACATGAGACCCATGAGCTTGTCTTTCTTTTTCCTAAAGATATTACAAAAATGTGCACGTTAAGGATAAGAGGTTAACTAAGGTTCCGCTACCTGAAAACCAACAAGCATAGGGAAAAAGCACTCATCATTAAGAAATTTCTCTTTATATCTACCTGGAGATCAAGGTGGCTTTTAGCAATAGGATCTACGAATCTATGGTTAGAGCTTCAGAAGGGCGTTGCTTAGGTCCAACATGAGTAACGAAAGGGAGAATGAGAAAATGGTGATCAAGACCCCCAGAGGGTTTGCGAAAGGAGGGGTTTTATTCCCAGCACATTAGAACCTAGTGGTCAAGAAACTGGTTGTGTATTTAGTGCTTACGTGTGCTCAACGGCGAGGTTATCAGAAGGAACTAAATATTAGAGATTGTTTTTGTCAAGGATACGCAGAGAATTTAGTCTCAGCAGTACGTGAAAAATTTGCTAATACTATTAGAACAATGCCACAATGGGCACAGAACATTGTGCAAAACTGCTGCAGGAAACAGGATGTAAGGGACAGTCCCAAGAAAACTGTTTTAGTAGCCGTTCACGAAGTAGCATATCCAGGCAACGTTTTAGAATCTCAGGCTCTTAGAAGGAACTCTACAAGTAGAGGGAGGACTGAAGTCTATCGTGGACCTCTCACATAATACCCAAAAGGTACTGTCAAGTGCACTAGAAGGGCCTACAATAAAAACTGGAATTTTAACCCTACGAGTACGTCGTGATGTCCTACAAAGGATTAGCAACAAATACATATATAAAGCAAGAATGTTAAAAACAATTGTACAAAGATTGAACAGCAGAAGTAAAATTGGTTATGTTTTCCATAATAATGCAATTTGGTTGTCTCACTATTTATGATCTGTATAATTACACTAGTTAACAAATTTCAACTTTTTTTCTGCATCTGGTTTGTAAATGGGTGAATTTACCTAATTTCGGGGTGCTGAATACACTGGTCAAATCAGTTTTTCTCTATGACGTCACATTTCCTAGATACAAAGCAGACAAAATAGGTTAATAAGGAAAATTGACACATCTTAAGTCAAACAAGAATACACATCAGAACGTTGGAAATCAATACTATTTTATATGTATATATGGGAATGCTGCTAATAAAAGGTCCAAATTAGTTCAGAAGATATTTTCACCTTCAATCATCTTTGGTTTTTTAAAAATGCGGCTACGGAGCTCTTCGTTTGTTTGCCGTTTCCTAACAACACCCCAGCAGTAGTCACCCATCATCGAATGGTTCCAATGGCCTTAGTAACGGTGTTCCATGGTAAGAATGCCTTGGTGAAAGCGTTCACCATAATCATCGCTTACGGATCTCAAACTTTCCAGGAAGAAATCAATGTGAGAATGTAAAAAGTGAATTTTAAGTGACATTCTACACCCCATGTTCTTATAGTTGTCCAACAGCTCATTCACAATGGTGACATAGTTTTTGTTTTTTCTGTTACCCAAAAAGCCCTTCACAATTGCTTTAAAAGAAGACCAAGGAGCTAACTGGATATCTGTGAGTTTGGTATCAAAGGCTGGAGCTTTCAACAATTTTCTTATTTGTAGTCCAACAAATATACCCTTTTCAGCTTTGCCTCACTTAATTTGGGAAACTTTTCTTTTAAGTGATTGAAGGCCTCACCATTTTTATCCAGAGCTTTTACAACGTTCTTGATTAGGCCCAACTTGATATGAAGGGGAGGCAAAATGATTTTATCGGGTTCAACCAATGGGGTACTGTTCACATATATGTTTGCAGGAACATATGAGTTCCTTATAGGCAATTGGTGTCACAGCTGTCCCAAAGGAACAAAAAGCAGCAGTATTTCGTGAATCCAGCCTGTGAACCTATAAGGAGTGCAACAACTTTTAAATCACAGCAAAGCTGCCATTCATGACGCTTATAGTTGATTTTCTCAAGCAGCAAAGCCATTGTTTCATAAGTTCCTTTCTGTCTACTGCGTAAGCCAAAGGTACCGATGGAAATGCATTGTCATTGTGCAGTAGTACTGCTTTCAAGCTGGTTGTACTGGAGTCAATAAATAGTCGCCACCCCTGTGGATTATGTTGTACACCTAGCTGCATCAACAGACCATTGACATATCTACATAGATTGAATTCTGCATATCGAAATATTGAGCGAAGGAAGCACCTCTTGATCTGAAACAGGAAATTTTTATTCCTGGTGCTAGAAGATTCTGTTGTTGCAGTATCGACCCCAAGAGTTCAGCTTGCTGTTTCGAAAGTTGTAGATCGAGAAGCCAAATCGTTCAATTCCTTTTGATTAAATAGTGAGGCGAAGTGTCATGATATTGAGGGCAGTACTCTTCTATATGTTCAATACTTTCTGATTCACTTGTCATGGGGTCTGGTTCCGTGGCTTTCAAGTTATAGACAGGAAAAGGCAACCCCTCATCATGGGTCACAGGAAAATGCACTGAAGATACATTTGGATACTTTATTTTATGCCTGGTTTTGATTGAATGTCCCAAAATATTTGTATGACAAAAGTAACAGTGTGAATAATGGTCTTTAGGCTGACACCAGCGACTCGGTTAAAGTTGTAGTACAGGTTATGCAGGCAATATGAGGGGCAAAATTTTTATCTTGACCACCAACAGGACAATCAGAATACACTTTATATGACTTCTTAACCAAATCAGTGATTGTTTTTCTTTGGGCTCTTGAAGTGAATTTCGCACCACATAAGAAAAGTTGTTGGGGTGGTTTACTAGTTGCCTTTTTTCTTACTGTAAGTTTTAAACACAAAAAGTTTGCATATCTTTCACAGGGAACACTCACTGAGGATCTCTTTCACACCACTGGATTACCACACCAACCATTTACTGACGATCTGTAGATCTTCTAGCTCTCTACTGCAAATCAAAACCAAGCAGTTAAACGTCAAAACAGAAGAACAGAAAAAAGTGAAATCCGGAATACGAAAAATAAAATACCTTTAAAAACTCAAAAATGGTACGTGCTAGGTATATTCGGATCCCACACACCAGAATACGTACTAGTTGATGTATCACATCCCAGGTGCAAAATGGCTGTTGACTAGTGTTATGAAATATTGCAAAATACTCTTGGCTGTTTACCGACTGTACTGGAGGTGTATTTTATTCTATTCCTTTTAGTTTGAAATCATTTCTCTAACTCTATTTTGTATTTGTCACTTTTTTGTTGATCTGAAAATGACCCTAGTTGGCTGCAATTAGTTATTTGGTTAATGATTATCCAAACTTGTGAATATGCCAAATGTTTCTCTATACAATAATTTCTCATATATGTGATGGCTATTAAGAACAGAAATGTTGCTTCTTCCAAAAAGATGATGGATACGTTTCAAGGATTTCTCGTTCGAGTGCTAAAAAGATTTATTTATAAAATCCAGCACCTTCCTGGGCGGCTTTCTCGACAGAAACGACCTGCCGGAGCATTTACAGCCATCCAATAGAATGTCTAACTGAAGGATGATTCAATCTTCCAACATCCCAGTAACTGCTGAACGCCTGTCACAAAAGTTCATGATCATTTAACAAGCAGTTGAGAGGTACACACATATGAGACTGTCTGACAACTCAGGAAGTCACCATTCCCTTATTAACGTTAAAATGAAAGTTTCTACGTATATTTTCGTGTGAAGTTAAATCCTTATGTATTGTTACCTAAACCTAAGTCCGAGACTTTTTGTATATTATTGCGCGATATCTCTATAAGTATGAGATATTTGCTAGTTACACATGCGTAATGAGACAGACACTAGCGTTATTACCGTAACAGAATTATCAAAATTCACCAATTAGAGCATTTCGCGTGAGATAATTCAGAAACCACAGATACATTGAGGAATACCGAGATATAAATTTTTGAAGAGACAATATGTGGGAATTTGAAAACTCTATCTCGACAAAGGAAGCCGAAAAAGTCGGCATTGTAAGCGGAAAGATCGTAGGAACAACACCTACTTGTTTTGATTGGCGTTTGAAGAGGAGTAAACATTAATGACAACTATTGACTCTGTCGGAGAGCTACAGTACGGCGTTGATGTGTTCTACAGCCATGAAACAGCATTACCTGCATTGACGTCATACATTTAGGGGTGGAGGACGGGGAGATGTGGGCCTCCGCTTGCAGATGAACGCCAGGCAATATTGGACAATTCCTTGCTACCTGAGCTCTGGCACATTTCATTTCCAACGAGACAGAACTCCCGTTCATAAAGGGAGTGCCATAACGTAATGCTTTTGACAAAATGAGTGCGTGGAAAATCGAATAGCCGGCCCGGAGATTAGCTTTCGACCCAATTGAGTCCCTCAGGAACAGCTTACAGCTCACGTCTAGCAAGCGCTTATTGAACGGTCTGCATTTTGAAGAACTGATGAAGTAGAATACATGCAGACAATTAGATAATTAAATGGAAAGCTCCCTAGATTAACGACGCCTATGCTTGAGGCGAAATAATGAACTATGTTTGTCTGACACCGTAACAGCTCAGATGAAAGAGTTTGTTGCAGAACCCTGCTAACAATGACAACGAGATTGCAGAATTAACAATAAACTAAGTGGAAGGATGCAAATAGAGTCAATGAACGACCTTGGAAATTAATGATAAAATGTACAGAGCAGTAAAACCGTAACCATTTTGTAAGCAGCCCGGCAGACGTATGGCTGGTTGTACGCGTATACACAATATGGTGACTGCTGTTGATCAGTGTCTGTAATTTCCACTCGCCTAACCTGCCACCACAGATTTAGTCGCGTACTCAGTAGCAGGCGTTGCTGTAATTAACGCTGGCAGGGCTGGGGAAAGGGCACCCTAGAATATCACTCCCACAACACTCTAGTAAATCTGTGCATCGGTTGAGGCCAGAAAAACATACGCAAAACGTGGGTTGCACTATTCACAGTATATAACTATTCGTACTTTAATTGTTGTTTATCAGTGTATGTGTATTCTTCATCCTTATACAGTCTATTGGTAATGGTTGTGCAAGACATAGTTCTTGTTCAGGAGGCACGCGTAACTGTTGTGGTCGAACAGAATAAAGCCTCATCCACCATTCAGTATAACATGGCACATATACATCTTGTGGGTTTCATGTGATGAATTTAAAGACTGCAGTCGATAGCGGGTCTCTGGCCCCAAAGTTTTTGTAACTATGTGCAATGTAAAGTCAAAACCTGTCTTCATAGCTCAGCAGTTATTTCCTAAGCAATTTCCAAAAGACGCCCACAGTCACAACTGAAATCGGAAATGTCTATGCAGTGTTGCCAATCTACATTTGCTTGGTATTCCCGAAAATTATTTGTACTGCAGATCTGCGCGACCTACCACAATATCAGCTCAACCTCGAGTGACGCTTGACGTTTATGCAAAATGCATAAAATGTATTGCGAATAAGGACTACTACCAGTTGTATAATGGGGTGACGACAATGAAAATTTGTTTCGGACTGGGACTCGAACCCGGATTTCCCGCTTATCGCGAGCTGGCGCCTTATCATTAGGCAATCATTTTGCTGTTGTTGTTGTGGTCTTCAGTCCTGAGACTGGTTTGATGCAGCTCTCCATGCTACTCTATCCTGTGCAAGCTTCTTCATCTCCAAGTACCTACTGCAACTTACATCCTTCTGAATCTGCTTAGTGTATTCATCTCTTGGTCTCCCTCCGCGATTTTTACCCTCCACGCTGCCCTCCACTACTAAATTAGTGATCGCTTGATGCCTCAGAACATGTGCTACCAACCGATCCCTTCTTCTAGTCAAGTTGTGCCACCAATTTCCCCTCTCCCAAATTCTATTCAATACCTCCTCGTTAGTTATGTGATCTACCCATCCAGTCTTCAGCATTCTTCTGTAGCACCACATTTCGAAAGCTTCTATTCTCTTCTTGTCCAAACTATTTATCGTCCATGTTTCACTCCTATACATGGCTACACTACATACAAATACTTTCCGAAACGACTTCCTGACACCTAAATCTATACTCGATGTTAACAAATTTCTCTTCTTCAGAAACGCTTTCCTTGCCATTGCCAGTCTACATTTTACATCGTCTCTACTTCGACCATCATCAGTAATTTAGCTCCCCAAAAAGCAAAACTCATCTACTACTTTAAATGTCTAATTTCCTAATCTAATTCCCTCAGCATCACCCGACTTAATTCGACTACATTCCATTATCCTCGTTTTGCTTTTGTTGATGTTCATCTTATATCCTAATTTTTTTAGCAGTATATATTTTATTTATAATTTATAACAAATTTACTGTTGTAAGTTACCAAAAGGCACCATTTTGTAATTTTTCAAAGTTGCGAAAGTATACAGCATTACTGTCATTTCTCTGTTAGTATGATTTTGTTTGTGGACTGTTCCTATTTCCTCTTCTTAGGTGTATTTTATTACGTAATTCGCGGTATTTTATAAGAAATAAAGTTTTTTCTTCCTGTGTTTTAAATAAGGGAACTAAGCTACACATTTACATAAACTCGGGATTTCGTTTAAAAAGTAACTGTTTGGGGTTTTCCTTTTTAAACATTCTTATTTTTATAAAAAGTGTATGGATAGGCCAAATTTTTCCTTTTTCCAGTTGTTTCTGACAGTTAGTACCTTTCTTGGTGCAAGTACTGTTTGAATTCGGTTACAGACTCACCTTCATCGTTGATGACACAGTTTATTTAGGAGTGCATAAGCCACGTGATTTTTCTCGTCTTTGAAACCGTGAACGTTTTGAGATATGTAAACATTTTCTCCTTGGAGTTAATTTCAGACGTTGTCGCTAATAGCGTTGCACACTTAAGTTAATCCACTTCCAAAAGTCTAGGATTTGTGAGCACCCTACTGTTTGGTGCAGCGCTGTGTCAGTCAAACCACAATGTTCACAGTGAGGGTTTCCCTTGAGTCTCGGGTGGTGTCGCCGTGATGCTGTCGGAAACAGATCATTTAAGAACATGTGATCGTCCGAGCGCACCGTTCAACTTACACTGGCATCTGAAAAAAGTAGGACACACTTGCTTCTAGCTAATATCTTTGCTTTTTGTTTGGCTGGGTGGTGTGTGGACTGTTTCTTTCTGTAGTTCTCCCATAACCTTTTTCATGGCGAAGTTCTTTTATTTGGGCGTTTTTCTACAATTCCCGGCCGGCAGCTGTAGTCGAGCGGTTCTTGGCACTTCAGTCTGGAACTGCGCTTCTGCGGCGGTCGCAGGTTCGAATCCTGCCTCGGGCATGGATGTGTGTGATGTCCTTAGGTTAGTTAGGTTTGAGTAGTTCTAAGTCTATGGGACTGATGACCTCAGATGTTAAGTCCCATAGTGCTTAGAGCCATTAGAACCATTTCTACAATTCCTGTTGCGATTTTAACAGTGTGAGTACTATACATCGTTGAGTTCTACTTCTTGCGGTAATTCCACACGCGGCCTTCAATAAATCCGACTGACTTCTGGTTGATTCAAGGATTTAGTAAGATTTTTAACTATGAGGGTAGTGCATTTTTTCTCTCAATCTATTAAGCCTAATACATCTCTATTTGACGGTTTGTTTACCGGCATCTGGCAACACAGTGTAGCATTCCTTTCCAAATACTACTTACTTTGTGTTATGCCTTACCGCAGGTCTTGTCATGGGGAAAGCCTCATTAAGGAAGTCCACCGCAAGAGCGTCTAGAGAAGTGATTCCACTGGAGGTCTTCCGTTGCCTTTCACGGATGATGATGAAATAATAATGAGGACAACACAACACCCAGTCCATGAGCGGAGAAAATCTCCGATCCAACCGGGAACCGAACCCGAGCGCCTTGGCGTGACAGACTGCCGCGCTGACCAATCATCTATCGGGGCGGACCCCTTCTAGATGAACCACCCTTATTTTCTTTATTTGAGCAATATATTGTCGCTCTGTGGGCATTATTTGAGCTGTATTGCTACGTTTTTTAAATGACTAGCACACTGACATACTGAATCCGTTGAACAATATTTAAGTTCCTAGTACTGTTCGCTATTAAGGCACCTCTTACTTTCTCCACCACTGATTTGGAAGAATCCTCAACAAGTTCCTTCACATTCTTCTTCAGTTTAACGCCGGGCAATTCCTTATCGTCGCATTCTCTGATGGGATGTGGCCTGAGTTGCGACGTTTTGTTTAACCATAGGAGCCAGGTTTTGTTGTTTATTGTCGCTCCCGTTGCTTCCTTATAAAAATCCATTATTTCTAATATCTTCCCAGTGTCTTGATGCTGCACGAATGCAATTGTTATATCGTCGACAGAAACGTTAACGGCGAATTTTTGTGCACCAACATCTATTCCAGAGATCTGGTTGGTGATTGAACGGATCATTGGCTCCACTGAAATTATAAATAATATCATGGATAACGGGCATCCCTGCCGGACTGAGCGCTGAATAGAGAATTCTCCCGTGAAGATGCCGTTTATTTATATTTTGGAGACCACTGGATTCCGGTTAGGAAGTAGCAAATATATTGTGGCCTATGGGAAGTTACAGCTTTGCATCAAATTCCTTAAACACTGGTGACTGACTTTGTCAAAGGCATTTTCTAGGTTGGTGTTCAACAATCCCATTGTTCCGGTTTGGTACATACACGAGAAGAAGGTTGTGTCTCTCAGATAGCAGAGTCCATCAATGATCTTCCTGTTGGGAACATTACACGTTTGACCGGACCCGATTATCTCTGGAAAAGTTTCTCTTAGTTTTGCGACTATTATGCGCGCCATTATATTTGAGTCGCCACATAAGGAAGTTATTGCCCTATAATCAGTTATTCTTCTTGGTTTCTGAGTTTTTGGTGCAAGGACTCCAACTCCTGTTTCATTTTCTGAATAATTTTGACCCAGTCTTTAATTCTCTTTAATAACCTACGTGAATTCCGCTTCGACAACTGACCAGAATACTTTGCAAAATCCATTTCCAGACTCCTGTTTGCTTGTAACTGCTTTATAACGTCTGCAGTTTCTTCTTCGGATACGGGCTCTATCAGCTTAGTGACATTTTCGTTGGTGAGGGAAGTCGTGCAGCGTTATAGCAAACTTTCGGCCCTGGTATGACGTAATGGTTGTTCTCCGAACAGTCTCTGGTAATGGTCCTTAATATTTTCCACATTAATAATTTGTTCATAATGCGGGGCCACAGTCATAATGTATTTCTTTAAAGTCAGTATCGCCATTAGACTGTTGTTTATTTACAATGTTACATTTACACTTACACAATCTTGATATCGGCTTTAAAGTGCCTTTATCAAGCGTTTTCTGAAAGCAGATTAGACAATAACAGTGAAATACATAACAAGTGATATAACCATTTAAGAATCCATATTTATAATGCTTACTTACAAGTGTTATAAATTGCCTAAGATGCCATACTGTCGTATGAAAATACAATATTAGACACATTGTCTAAGAGACGATATTTCTGGCAGAGCCTACTGCTTTGTACACGTATCCTCCTCTCTGTTCTCTCTACCCATCTTCTCCTCTACCCTATCTCTGTCCATTTCCATTACCCTCTCTCTCTGTCCATCGCGTTCTCCTCGCTCTTATCTCCTCCTCCCTGTTCTTTCTTCCTTACGCCTGTGTTGTTTCCCCCTCTCCCCTAACAACTTCTTTACCCATCTCCTTCACCCACTCTCTCAGTCCATTTCCCCCTTCCCACACTTCTCCCCAAGTCCTTTTTCCATCTCCTCTTTCCTCTCTGTTCATATCCTCACCTCTCTCTACTCTACCTTCTCTTGCCCTCTCCCTGTTGCTTCCCTCTTTCATCCTCTCTCCGTCTGTCCATGTCCTTCTCCCTCCTCCGATTACCTCCTCCTCCTTCCACCTCTCTGTGTCCACCGGCTATGTCCCCCCATCCCAATGCGAGTTAGGCGGTCCTTACAGCCGAACTACTTCTTTCCAGACAGTAAGCAATATGTGTAGCAAGTTTGGTTCAAATCGATCCAGTGGTTTAGGAGGAGATGTGGAACATACATGAACACACACTTACATCCCTTTTTATATACACTGAGGTGACAAAAGTTCTGCGATATCTCCTAATATCAAGTAGGACGTGCTTTTGCCCAGCGTTGTGCAGCAAATTGACGTGACATGGACTCAGCAAGTCGTTGGATATCCCTTGCAGGAACACTGAGATATGCTGCCTCTATAAGGGTCCATAACTGCGGAAGTGCTGCTGGTGCAGGATTATTTACACCAACTGAACTCTTGTCAAATAAATGATCGAGGGATTGATGTCGGGCCGCCGGCCGCGGTGGTCTCGCGGTTCTAGGCGCTCAGTCCGGAACCGCGCGACTGCTACGGTCGCAGGTTCGAATCCTACCTTGGGCATGGATGTGTGTGTGTCCTTAGGTTAGTTAGGTTTAAGTAGTTCTAAGTTCTAGGGGACTGATGACCATAGATGTTAAGTCCCATAGTGCTCAGAGTCATTTCTTTTTTATGTTGGGCCTTATGGGTCGTCAATTTATTCGCTCTGATTGTCCAATGGCGGACAGTTCTGGCACGGTGACCAGGTCCATTGTCATCTATAAAAAATTAATCGTTGTTTGGGAAGATGAAGTCCATAAATTGCTGCAGATGGTCTCCAAGAAGCCGAACATAACCATTTCCAATCAATCATTGGTTCAGTACGACTGGAAGACCCAGTCCATTCCACGCAAACACAGCCCTAAACATTACCGAGCCACCACCAGCTTGCACAGTGACTTGTTGACAACTTGGATCCATGGCTCCGTTGGGTCTGCGCCACAGTCGAAATGTAGCATCAGCTCTTATCAGTGAAATCCGGACTCATCTGACCAGACCACGGATTTCCAATAGTCTAGGGTCTAACCAACAGTGTGACCAGTCCAGGAGAGGCGCTCTAGGCGATGTCGTGCTGTTAGCAAATGCAGTCGCGTCGGTCGTCTAGTGCCATAGCCCGTTAACGCCTAATTTCACCGCTCTGTCCTAGCGGGTACATTCGTCGTATTGAAAGGTATGTGCTAAGGTATGATAAGGGTAGCTCCAGAAAATAGTCGGTAGTTGCCAACCGCAAATTGGAACGAGTATAATATCTTTGAGTAGGAGGCTCTTTGATGGTTAAGAGAGCCGGGCGCGTGCAGCAAAAAAACCGGGGAGTCGCAGGTAGGTGCCCGAAAGAAGCAGATGTGTGCAGACAGCTTTAAGGGAGGAGTCGCAGGTAGGTGTCCGGAGAAAGCAGACGTGTGGTGACAGCTGTAGGGTAGGTCGCGCTCACTGCCCCAGACCAAACGTTAGCACGTAAACGAGAAAAGATATATAATGATTTCAAACTGGTTTTGATAGATAATGTTCAGAGTGAGGATTTATATGTCCAAGGTTTGACACAGAAAGCGTTTGGTAAAATGTTTTGTAAGAGTGTTTCGTGCTACGGTAGGTTTTGTGTACGACTTAAAATTTTAGCAATATATATATTGAGATAAACATTGCGTTTAAATATAACAGCCTCAATCATAATCCAAATCCTTTGCTTAAATTGAATATGAAAATGAGTAGTAGAGTAAAGTCAACCAAGTAAACATCAGGGCCAAAAGTTAATTTTCCAGTACTATCTTAATGCCATTGTACAAACGGCATTATTCTCTTAAGCTTTATTGGTGAGTCAAATACATGTTGCATTTCTGGCAAAATGGAGGAGTGCTAGAAACAAGTTCACAGACGCAGTCAGATGTAGGTTTGCTGAATAATTAATTTAGAACAATCTTATCAATGATACATTCACTTGGCGACCCTAGAACAATCTTATCACTGATACTTTCACAATTTTTGTTAGATACTTTCTGTATTTACCGAACTGATTTCTGCGGTTATTTCACGCGATGCTGCTTGTCTGTTAGCACAGGCATCTCTACGCGAACGCCACCTCCCGTGGTCGTTAAGTGAAGGCCGTCGGCCACTGTGTTTTCGGTGGTGAGAAGTAATGCCCGAAATGTAGTATTCTCGGCACACTCTTGACCCTGTGGACCTCGGAATATTGAATTCCCTAACGATTTCCCAAAATGGAATGTCCCATGCGTCTTTCATATAACATTCCGTGTCCAAAATTTGTTAATTCCCGTCGTGCAGCTACAACCATGTCGGTAACATTTTCACATGAATTAGCTGATTACACGTGACAGCTCCGTCAGTGCACTGCCCTTTTGTACCTTGTGTACACTATACTACTGCCATCTATAAGAGCATATCGCTATCCCATGACTTCTTTCACCTCAGTGTATGTATGTGATAGAGATAGATATGATGCGTATGACAGATCTAAACGACTATGAACCCGTGAGCTTTTTAGGCTGGTAATGAAAAATTCCCGCATCCCGTGTTCGAAACCAGCCACTGCTCAAATTATCAATAACAGTGGCGACTGAAGACTTCTGGCATAAAAAGCCACCGTCGCTCTGTCAACGCCCTTGTCAGACCGCAGAAAGAGCACTCTCTTGACTTTGGGTTGGCAATTGCCCCAAAACGGTGGAAGAATCAGCGATGGTCATCGTCATGAGGATTCAGAAGGGAATGGACATCACTTCATTAAAGATTCATAAAGTTATCGACAGGGTATGCTGTCTGTGACTGAAATAGGGTCGTGATGAATCTTCATTTGCAACAGTTTTCGGATTATTCCGCCGTTCGGATCTCTTCGACGGGGTAACAAAGCAGTGGTGGCCATAAGAAAAAGATGGAGTAATCAATGAAAGGATAACGTTCTACGAGTTGGAGCATTGAACGGAAGTAATTTGAACGTAGTAGGAAACCAGAAAATTTCAAAATATAAACGCAAAGACTCAGTCTAGACATACTGGAGGTTAGTGAAGTGAAATGGAACGAAAATAAGGATTTTGGTCAGGCGGGTGTAGGGTAATATCAAGAATAGCAGGAAGTTGTAAAATGGAAGTAGGATATGTCACGAATACAAAAGTAGGGTAGGCAGTGAACTTTTGTGAAGAGTTCAGTCATAGGATTGTTGTCATAAGATGCGACAGCAATCCAGCACCGATAACGACAAATCAAGTATCATGCCGAAGTCGCAAGCAAAAAAAGAAGAGACAGAGAAAGTTAATGAGGATTGAAACGGCAGGGTATCTTGAAGTGGGTGAGTGGGAAGTGTTAGTGGTTTTATTGGACAGTTCAGTTAACCATTTATTAACAAGAGACCAGATCTTAACATCTGATGACAACAGTGTGATCATAAAGTACACTCTATCACATTTGGCCATAAGACAATAAAAGTTGACGATACAGCTTCAAGTTGAAATATACACTCCTGGAAATGGAAAAAAGAACACATTGACACCGGTGTGTCAGACCC
The DNA here is from genome assembly GCF_021461395.2 of Schistocerca americana. Taxonomy (NCBI): domain Eukaryota; kingdom Metazoa; phylum Arthropoda; class Insecta; order Orthoptera; family Acrididae; genus Schistocerca; species Schistocerca americana. The sequence goes on along the minus strand of NC_060119.1, from coordinate 954,203,554 downwards.
ACCATACTTGCTCCGGACACTGCGAGAGGGCTGTACAAGCAATGATCACACGCACGGCACAGCGGACACACCAGGAACCGTGGTGTTGGCCGTCGAATGGCGCTAGCTGCGCAGCATTTGTGCACCGCCGCCGTCAGTGTCAGCCAGTTTGCCGTGGCATACGGAGCTCCATCGCAGTCTTTAACACTGGTAGCATGCCGCGACAGCGTGGACGTGAACCGCTTGTGCAGTTGACGGACTTTGAGCGAGGGCGTATAGTGGGCATGCGGGAGGCCGGGTGAACGTACCGCCGAATTGCTCAACACGTGGGGCGTGAGGTCTCCACAGCACATCGATGTTGTCGCCAGTGGTCGGCGGAAGGTGCACGTGCCCGTCGACCTGGGACCGGACCGCAGCGACGCACGGATGCACGCCAAGACCGTAGGATCCCACGCAGTGCCGTAGGGGACCGCACCGCCACTTCCCAGCAAATTAGGGACACTGTTGCTCCTGGGGTATCGGCGAGGACCATTCGCAACCGTCTCCATGAAGCTGGGCTACGCTTCCGCTCACGCCCCAACGTCGTGCAGCCCGCCTCCAGTGGTGTCGCGACAGGCGTGAATGGAGGGACGAATGGAGACGTGTCGTCTTCAGCGATGAGAGTCGCTTCTGCCTTGGTGCCAATGATGGTCGTATGCGTGTTTGGCGCCGTGCAGGTGAGCGCCACAATCAGGACTGCATACGACCGAGGCACACAGGGCCAACACCCGGCATCATGGTGTGGGGAGCGATCTCCTACATTGGCCGTACACCACTGGTGATCGTCGAGGGGACACTGAATAGTGCACGGTACATCCAAACCGTCATCGAACCCATCGTTCTACCATTCCTAGACCGGCAAGGGAACTTGCTGTTCCAACAGGACAATGCACGTCCGCATGTATCCCGTGCCACCCAACGTGCTCTAGAAGGTGTAAGTCAACTACCCTGGCCAGCAAGATCTCCGGATCTGTCCCCCATTGAGCATGTTTGGGACTGGATGAAGCGTCGTCTCACGCGGTCTGCACGTCCAGCACGAACGCTGGTCCAACTGAGGCGCCAGGTGGAAATGGCATGGCAAGCCTTTCCACAGGACTACATCCAGCATCTCTACGATCGTCTCCATTGGAGAATAGCAGCCTGCATTGCTGCGAAAGGTGGATATACACTGTACTAGTGCCGACATTGTGCATGCTCTGTTGCCTCTGTCTATGTGCCTGTGGTTCTGTCAGTGTGATCATGTGATGTATCTGACCCCAGGAATGTGTCAATAAAGTTTCCCCTTCCTGGGACAATGAATTCACGGTGTTCTTATTTCAATTTCGAGGAGTGTACTTACTGACCTGTAAATATAAGGCAATCGATACTTGGCCTTGCAACTGGTAGCAAAATATGCGTGACTATAATGTCTCATGGCATTACATAGGAACTCTAACAAAACACAGACGGGCATACAATGAAAAAACTGAATGAAAATGAGGAATATAGAAACAAAGACAATTTTGACATATGTTTAAATTTACGGTTACTGCAGCTTTACAGACAGTGATACCTTCTGCTTGTGAATTGTACGTCAGTTATATTAACATTAACGCAATTAACACATTAAACTATGCAGAATCAAAAAGTGGCACATTTACAAGCAGGTAAGAAATTCCTTAAAATAAATATCTAAGAAAAAACTCTGCAAAAAAAGGACTTACGTGATACGTAAAACAATTAATGTAACACATCCAATCTTCACATAGCCACAACCGGAGATTAATAACTTAACTTGATAGAACCGTCTAATACATAATCTCAGCTCTTTTTCGTTTCTGACTCAAGAGTCAGCTGACTGGTTTGATGCGGCCCGCCACGAATTCCTCTCCTGCGCCGACCTCTTCATCTCAGAGTAGCACTTCCAATCTGCATCCTCAATTATTTGCTGGATGTATTCCAATCTCTGCCTTACTCTCCAATTTTCGCCCTCTACAGTTCCCTCTAATACAATGGAGGTCATTCCTTGATGTCTTAACAGATGTTCTATCATCCTGTCCCTTCTACTTGTCAGTGTTTTCCACATATCTCTTTCCTATCCGATTCTGCGCAGAACCTACTCATTCTTTACATTATGAGTCCACATAATTTTCATCATTCGTCTGTAGCACGACATCTCAAATGCTTCGATTCTCTTCTGTTTTGGTTCTCTCATAGTTCTTGTTCCACTGCCATACAATGCTGTGCTTCAAACGTACATTCTCAAACATTTTTTCCTCAAATTAAGACACATGTTTGATTCTAGTAGACTTCTCTTGGACGGGAATGTCCTCTTCGCCAGTGCTAGCGAGCTTTTTATGTCCTCTTTGCTCCATCCATCATGGGTTATTTTGCTGCCTAGGTAGCACAATTCCTTACTTCACCTATTTCGTTATTATCAATCCTGATGTTAAGTTTCTCGATGTTGCCAATCTGCTACTTCTCATTACTTTCGCATTTTTCGATTTATCCTCAGTCGATGCTCTGTACTCATTAGACTGTTCATTCCACTGAGCAGATCATGTAATTGTTCTTCACTTTCACTCAGGATTGCAATGTCATCATCGAATACTGATACTCTTTCACCTTGAATTTTAATTCCACTTCCGAACCTTTCTTTTATTTACGTCATTGATTCTTCGATGTATAGAGTGAACAGTAGGGGAGAAAGACTACATCCCTGTCTTAAACCCTTTTTAATCCTAGCACTTCCTTCTTGGTCGTCCACTCTTATTATTCCGTCTTGGCTCTTTTACATACAGTGTATTAGCCGTCTCTCCCTACACCTTACTCCTAATCTCCTATATTTCGAATGTCTTTCGCCGCTTTACATAATCGAAAGCATTTTTAAGGTCGACAAACCATATGAACCTGTCTTGATGTTTCGTTAGTCTTACTTACCTTGCCAGCTGCAACGTCAGAATTGCCTCTCTGGTGCCTTTCCCTTTCCTAAAGCCAAACTGGTCGTCATCTAACACATCTCCAATTTTCTTTTCCATGCTTCTGTATGTTATTCTTATCAGAAACTTGGCTGCATTAGCTCTTAAGCTAATTGTGCGAGAATTCGCGCACTTGGCAGCTCTTGCAGTCTTCGGAATTGTGTGGATGATATTTTTCCAGAAGTGAGATGGTATGTCGCCAGACTCATATATTCTACACACCAACGCGAATAGTCGTTTTGTTGCCACTTCCCCCAATGACGTTAAAAATGGTTATGGAATGTTATCTACCCCCTCTGCCTTACTAGACCTTAAGTCCTCCAAAGCTCTCTTAAATTCTGATTCAAATAGTGGATCTGCTATCTGTTCTAAATCTACTCCTCTTTCTTCTTCTATCACGTCAGACAAACTTACTAACAGAGGCCTTCAGTGTACTCTTTCCACCTATCCGCTCTCTCCTCTGCATTTAACACAGGAATTTCCGATGCACTGTTAATGTTACCACCCTTGCTTTTAATTTCACTGAAGGTTGTTTTGACTCTCCTATTTCCTGAGTCAGTCCTTCCTACATACATTTCTTTTTCGATTATTTCTTAGCTTCCCTGCACTTCCTATTTATTTCATTCCTCAGCGACTTGTACTTCTGTATTCCTGAATTTTCCTGAACATTTTTGTACTTCCTTCTTTCATCGATCAGCTGAAGTATATTCTGTTACCAATGGTTTCTTCGCAATTACCTTCTTTGTAACTATGTTTTTCTTTCCACCTTCTGTGATTTCCCTTTCTAGAGATGTTCATTCCTCTTCAACTATACTGTCTACAGGACTATTCTTTATTGCTGTATTACAGCTTTAGAGAGCTTCAAGTGTATCTCGTCATTCCTTAGTACTTCACTATCCAACTTTTTTGAATACTGATTCTTCCTGCCTAATTTCTTAACTTCAGCCTACTCATCATCACTACTACGTTGTGATCTGTCTATGTCTGCTCCTGGGTACACCTTAGAATCCAATATCTAATTTCTGAATCTCTGTCTGAATACGACTTAATCGAACAGAAATCTTTCCGTAACATGCGGCCTTTTCCAAGTATACCTCTTCCGCTTGTGATTGTTGTACAGATTATTCGCTATTACTAGCTGAAAATTTTTACAGAACTCAGTTAATCTTTCTCCTCTCTCGTTCCTTGTCCCAAGCCCACATTCTCCTGTAATCTTTTCCTCTACTCCTTCCCCTACAACTGCATCCCAGTTCCCCACGACTATTAGATTTTCATCTCCCTTTACATACATTACCCTTACAATATTTTCATATACTTTCTCTCTCTCTTCATCTTCACCTTGCGACGTGGCATGTATTCCTGTTGGTGGTGTTGGTTTGCATTCGATTCTGATAAGAACAACCCTCTCAATGAACTGTTCATAGTAACTCACTCTCTGCCCACCTTCGTTTTTTAACGAATCCTACTCCCGTTATACCACTTTCTGCTGTTGTTGATATTACCTTATACTCGTCTGACCAGAAATCCTTGTTTTCTTTCCATTTGAATTCACTGACCCTTACTATATCTGGACTGAGTCTTTGCGTTTCCCTTTTCAAATTTTCTAGCTTTTCTACCACGTTCAAGCATCTGACATTTGAATTGCCCCCTCTGTTTATTGATTGTATAGCCACTGAATTGCTATTTATTTATTTAATGGGATAATAATTATTATTAAAAGGTGGCAATTTTATTTAAGCATTGATTTTACTCTTTCGATTGTTGCGAGTCAGCGGTAGTGCAATGCCACTTGCTTTGGAAAATACACATTTTATAAGAATTATTTGGTCCAGGAAACACCTTTGCGATCACGGTTGCGATTTAGACGGTATTTGCGTAATTGTACTGATTAAAAGTTATCGTTTCCGAAATACGCAGGTTCAAAAAAAGCTGTGTGCACTTTTGCGCCTATAATGAAAATATTCATAGCACGTCACGTAACAAAAAGAAACATACGAATCCCAACCGTGATCAGACGAAGAAAATATATGATAACATAAATGTTCTTTGCTGTTATTCAGAACAGGCTCAGATTAGACCTTGCAGTTTTTAGTTATAGGAAATCACAACGCGTTACACCTTCAAGATATTTGTTATGATTAAATTGTATTTACCTTCTCTCTCTCTCCTTTTTACAGCCTTTATACCCTCACATCGATTAAGGAACTTTTCCTTCTCTACCGACCAGTACGAGAACAAAATTCAGACTCCACAAAATGTCTTACATCGAACTATTACATGCTTAACCCTTAACAATCGTATATAGTTTCGTAGTACAAACAATGCTAAATGTCTTCCGTGCACTAGAAAGACTTTGATACACTGAGCACAAAAATGAAAATAATAAAATTATAATTACATTTTTAATATCATGAATACTTCTTTAAATCATGAAAATAAGGTTTGACATCGTCGTGATATTAATTTTCATCGTTGTAGCACTACATTGCCCCCTTTGGATGTACAGTCACACTTGTTTGACTGGACATCCAAACAGGCTTATTTTCCTTGTCTGTTCTGTTTAAAGTTCACTGTGTTCTTTCACTTGGAAGCATGTGCTCTGTTTACCTTTAAATCTCAGGGATTTTGAGTTACGCTCCCCCATTCGGGCAAAGGCCAATGGGAAAAACCCCGGAAAAAAAAACCACCCCGGAGCGAGCACATCTTCTGTACCCTCTTTTTTAATTTTCAACATTTGAGTATTCACTTCGTATGACATTTAATAATAGTACAATTTGCCCGCATCTCGTGGTAGTGCGGTAGCGTTCTCGCTTCCCACGCCCGGGTTCCCGGGTTCGATTCCCGGCGGGGTCAGGGATTTTCTCTGCCTCGTGATGGCTGGGTGTTGTGTGATGTCCTTAGGTTAGTTAGGTTTAAGTAGTTCTAAGTTCTAGGGGACTGATGACCATAGATGTTAAGTCCCATAGTGCTCAGAGCCAATAGTACAATTTCGTGATAGTGCTGCTGGTGACGACGGCTGGCGACTTGGCGTACTGCAACACCGATCAGGTAAGTCTGCGATGGACTGCGACGACGTGGCAGGGTGCGGCAAGGGATGACGGATGATGTCGCTGCAGTATGCTGCCCTCACCGACACGTGTGCTCAGCATCCCAGCATACAGTCATATGAAATTCAAACAGCAGTATCAGTTCCTTAAATTAACATCTAAATTACATCATATTTCACGCACTCTTTCACTCAACAAGAAGAATGTGTTTTTTTTTTTTTTTTTTTTTTTTTTGTGATGTGTTCGACTGTTTGTGAGTTTCTTTATCATGATGCAAGTCCATTCGTCCTTCCGACGTAACTGACTATCTGCAATTAAAGGTTCATGTAATCACGTTGCAACACTGATACGGTTCTGCAACGGGTTTAATGATATAGTCAGCAGCAGTTCCCAACACTGTTACGACTCACCACTGTTGCTGACTGATCCATAAAAACACTTGCTCTTGAGTTTTAGTTGGGCTGGAATGTTACGTCCACGCATGTGGTCCCAATAACACTCTGAATATTTGGCATTACTAAACACTCGTAGCACAAAATCTGAAAACAAAATCATGGTAACACAACGCACTCATTGAGCGTCCACTTTTGTGTTAAATCCCACTCTTTCGCTAGTTAAATAAAGTTCATACGCGTAGTGGATAATTTTCACAGGAAGTCTTTGTTCATAGGTCATCTGTGACATGTTCACTTCACCACGTAGTCACTTGATCACAGTTATCAAGTCTGACAAGGTAAAGTCCTTGTGCTACCCACAAGAATATCTTTACACAGTCTAGTTATATAATGATGAATAACTGAATGATTGTACATATCAAATGAAGTACATAATTATAGTCATTTACAATATAAAAGCAAATCTTAAGTCATATATTTTCTCGAAAAGGTGCTCCTGGACTTACAAAGAATTGTGCAGTGATAAACAGAAGTCTGTATATGTTTGTCTGTGTAATGATCTACCGAGTGAGGTGGCGCAGTGGTTAGACACTGGACTCGCATTCGGGAGGACGACGGTTCAATCCCGCGTCCGGCCATCCTGATTTAGGTTTTCCGTGATTTCCCTAAATCACTCCAGGCAAATGCTGGGATGGTTCCTCGGAAAGGGCACGGCCGACTTCCTTCCCCATCCTTCCCTAATCCGATGAGACCGATGACCTCGTTGTCTGGTCTCCTTCCCGAAACAACCCCCCAACCCCAACCAACCCCAATTGTAATGATCTGTTCAGTCATGGACAACATCTTGTTCGACCTGGTTTATAGCTCATGCAAGTCCGAGCACTAACTTACGGTGGAAAATTTGTTAAACCTATACGTAACTCTCTTAAACTTTACATGGTGTAAGTGTATCCTGTACGCAGTCTGAAAGAAAAAAAAGAACATAACCTGCTCACCCTAGTGAGTTCAAAATAGTTAACAATCAACAAAATGAGACGTTTATTTTCTAAAGTCACTATATCCTACTGTTGTGTAAAATATGCAGTTCTGTTCACTGTTCGTAGTTTCACACGCATAAGTTCCTGAAAGTTTACTAAATCTCAACAAGTTTGTATTATGTTTGATTAAGTGTCTTAGGGCGGAATCATCTTTAAGCAATTCTTCTTCTCCTTGCTGCAGCTCGGCGTCCTCTTCTCCGTCGAACTGGAGCTGAAATTTTCTTACAACGTATTGGTATTCCGAGAGTCTCTTCCTCCAAGCAGTACTGATGCTTTTACAGCTTCCCTTTTCGCGCTGGGTATTGAGTACGTTTGATGACAGTAAATTTCATGGGGAAACACTTGCATTTCTACTATTTCAGAGAGGTGGATATTCTCCTCGTCCTTCACATCTTCCATGACCGGGAATGTACTGCAATTGAAACTATCTTGAAGCCGCCATAAATGTGCGCGAACCGGTTCTATCTTTAAAATTTGACAATATTTGCCATGCAATTCTTTGGTATTTACCAAGTCTAACCTGACTCTCGTGTCACCGAAACACATGCTGGATTCACGCTTTGCGAGATCGATTATAGTTTCCGTCTCTCGCAAAATATCTAATCCGAGGAGACAGTTCACGGCTAAATTCTTTACAATGAGGAAGGTGCACTCTTTGGCTCCCATTCCAAAATTAATACAAATCCGTGTCTGTTCACGAACTAGTTGGGCTTTCTGACTAATAGCTCCTGTAACTCTAGAATTAGCGATTGGAAAAAACCGGAATCTTTCTAATTTTCTTTAAGTGAAGAAAGAACGATTCATTCAGCACAGAAACAGATGCTTCAGTATCTAAAATCACCGTAGTTTGAATACCATAAATATCACAAACTATAGCTGCTTGTACAACTTCCCGTTCAAACAAATTACACTTCTTCCGAAAATCGTGACATAATTCCTCTCGTATATCGACTCCGTCATTATATCTTAACATCTGCATAGTTGAACTACGTTGCTGAGCAACATCAACAGAATCATTCCTACACACTGCATCTTTTGCGTCGTTCGACCCGATCGCTGCTGATTCTATGCGACACACATTCTCATTGTTACTACAGCTGGTTGTCTGCACGCTTGGTTGCTCGTTATTACTAACATCATTCATGCAAGTGCCCCCTAGACACCCTGCGACTGACACACGGGAGCAGAATGTCGTCGCATCTAGTTTGACTGACTGGTACTGGTTGATGGTTGCAGTTCACTTACCTCAATGATCTTATGTTTTGATTCGGTGGTTGCCATGGCTGCGCATTCATATGCTGCTGCATGTTATTTGACATATTTGTATTATACGGGGTTTGTACATGATTGTTGTTGTGCTATTGCGGTGGCCTAGGATGCTGCCATTGCTGTTGTGCATAATTCTGTATTGACCAGTTATGTGGTGGTTGCATGTTTTGCTGATTATTTGAAAAATTACCGTTATTGTAATTGGCGTTAGCTCTAAAATCTCGTTTCCGTTTCTTTGAAAAGTTTCCGTTACTGTTTTGTCCGCTATTGTTCTGTGGATGATAATTGTGATTCGGTGCATTACTGTACTGTCGATTTGTGTTCATATTGTGGTTCTGCCATCCTGAATAATTCGGACTATTCCAACGATTTTGATTCCCATAGTATGTATTTCTATTACTATTGTTCTTGTGGTTTCGCCCGTTGTCATTACTATTACCATTATTCGACGAATTATTCCCATAATGGTGTCTGTCCTCTTCGATAACCAAATCTAAAGAGTCCAGTACAGATAGAAAGTGTTCCACGTTGTCTTCAGGAATATGAAACAATTTCTCCTTTAGATCACGTGGTAACTTCTCCTGTAACATCTTTAAAACATCACACTGAGGAATTGGTGGGATAAATATTTCACTTTGTCCAGATACTTTTCGAAATATTTCCGCAAAGTACCGCCTTTCCTATTAAATGGCTCAGGACTACAAACTTATTTTCTTAATCGTTCTTGTACTCCACGCGACCAATACTTGTTTAGAAAAGCTTGTTCAAATTCATCGAAGGAGCTGCATTGTTCAGCTTTCTGTGTCGCGAACAACGCTGGCTCACCTTGAATATGGTTAATGGTAAAGACAATTTTCTCCCTTTCGTTCCAACTTTTTGGCATTATTCCCTTTGATAAACACAGTTGGATGGGGTCCGTTCTTATCATTGGTAAACTTCTGAAACTGAATTCTTCACTAAAGCATCCTGAGTCACCAATGATTGTGTATGGTCCTAACAAACGGATGTTACTCCACGTGTTGGATTGAAATTATTGCCCGTCTGACCCCTACTTTCAGTTAAAGGCGTTTCATAATGATCAGGGTGTGTTTCTGTGATACTAACACGCTCCGGTGAACTGTTATGGGATGTTTGCATACGTGTTTCATTAAGCACTTTCTGCACGTTTTGTAATTCAGTCTGGAGTTCATGTATCTTTGTGTTGTTTTCATGTATCAGTTGTGTTCCTGCTCGTTGTAACATCACAGGTAGTTCCTTCTGTATAACAGTACTAATTTGTTTGTCTTTGTCATTTAGCCATGTGTTGAATGTGGTCACAACGCGTTCTTCTTGTTCTTTGCATTTTTGTTCTATTACGTTTCGATTATCAACCGTAAGGTTTTCTATACGTGTACTTATGTTGCGTATTTCTGCTTCCAAAGAAGTGTGTGTTTGTTGTAATTTGTTCACATCCTGGGTTACTTGCTTTACATTCTGTGGTAAGTCGTGGTATGTTTGTTGCATACTTGAAATGTTGTTCTGTATAGCAGACAACTGGGTATCTATTTGCTGTCGCAGCTGGTGATCGTGTTCTTTTAACCGGTTTTCATGCTTTTGATCTATCTCTTTTGAGAACTGTGAAAAGCTTAACTGCGTACGCTCGTCTAATTGATTGATGCGTTCATCCAAGGTCCTAATCCGTTCATCTACTCTACTAATATTATTATTAATCTCAGTTGCAAGCTGTTTAGCAGTTTCTTGTTCGCGCTGTATCTGTGATTGTTCCTGTGTTTTAAACATTTGTTCCATTTTAATCATTAAGGGATAAAATGGATCCATTACTGTTTGTGTTGGCTCTACCGGTGGTAAATCGACTGTAACTGGTGTTTCTTGTGGTTCTGCTTCACTATGCACTTGAACTACCGTATGTATTCTGCCTGAGTGTTCTACAGCAGATGGATCACTGACTTTAATATTAGTGTCCTGTTCTATATCCTCCGTCTGATCTGAAAAAATATTATCAATTTCTACATCACTAGTTATTCCATCCTCCTCTGAATGTTCTACAGTTACTTCCTGCTGTGTAGCTTTTCTTACACGTCGCGCTGTTTTCACCATGTTTGCAAATGTTTGAATGCAAGTGTAATCGGAAAAACGTCACACGCAACACATCAATTATTCCGTTACACAAAACATAAAATAATTACTACGCTGCACCAGATTGTATCAGTACTATAAATGTTCACTTTCGTTTGATTAAAATTCAGTTCCAATCTCGTTCAGTTAACCTCTACTGAAAACATTTGATGCTGTATTTTACTGATCCTTCTCGCAGTTATTTAAATATAATTGACTCTCATAGCTTCCTAAGAAGACACACTCACAATATTTTTTTTTTTTGTTAGTAAGGTACAGCACCAGGCAGAAGAAGATATTGTGCCCATCTTCCGCAGTGCTTTGTTCTGCTACCGCTGGGATGAAATGGTACAGCAAAAATGTCGTGCTAAGGGTCGTCGTAGATTTCCGCTCATCACAGCACGAAAGAAATAGAAAAAACACACATTAGCACACACATATAAGCTAGTCCTGTCAATAGGTTGCCACTGAATTGCCCCCTCTGTTTATTGATTGTATAGCCACTGAATTGCTATTTATTTCATTCATTCATTCATTCATTTCATTGTTGCCCTTATGGACAGTGTTTGAACTCGAAAATCACATGATGACACAATTTTCACTTCTTTCCTTTCTTCCTCTTCTCTTCCCAAAATCTCTTCATCCTTTGGCTGTGCTCCTGTTTCCTTTGCTCTGTCCATAATGTTCCTTTCTTCTTTCTCTTCTTTACAATAAATTTTGCACTCCTAACTTTGTTTCTGAAGTATTTCCTGTCTCCTATCATTTGCCTGTTGATCCCTATCTGCCTTAAGTCTTCGTCTATTTCATGATACCAATTTGTTTTTTGCTTGAGCTGTTTACTACATCAAAAATTTTCTTTGTAAGTCGGTTGTTGTCCATTCTCTCTATGTGCCCATAGAAAGTTAATCTGTGTTTTCTGATCGCGTCTGTTAGTCTGTCAGTGTGCTGGTACAGCTCTTTGGTAGGTCGCTTCATCCATATGCCATCTCTGTGAATTGGTCCAAATATTTTTCTGAGAATTTTGCGCTCTATTTTTTCTGTGTCTATGATGCCTGATGCTCCAATTGTGGTTGTTTCTGACGCGTACAATGCTTCTGGTAATACGACTGTTTTGTAGTGCCTAAGTTTGGCCTGCCTCGATATGCTTTTCTTATTATAATGTGACCATGTGAGTTTGTATGCCTTCTGGAGTTTCTTCGTTCGTTCCATGTTAGCCGCCTTATTTGATCCTCCCATTTGTATGTACTCCCCTAAATACTTAAATTTTTCGACTCTTTCTACGGATCCATATACCGTATGCATGGTGTGTACATTGTTGGTCTGTCGTTCCATATATTGTGTCTTCTCGTAAGATACCTGCAGACCTGTTTTGGCAGCTATTTCATGCAAGCATTCCAGTGCTTCCTTTGCCTCCTGTGTATTATTGCTGAGTATGGCTATATCATCAGCAAATGCCAGACATTTTATGATTGTTTTGGTTTCACGTGTTCTTCCCAGCTGTATTCCTTTAACTTGTTCCTCCCACTGCTTGATAATTTTGTCTAACACCATGTTGAACAGGATTGGTGAGAGCCCGTCTCCTTGTCGGACACCTGTGTGTATGTGGAAGGGTTCCGAAATTTCTCCCATGAACTTAATCTTGGAGGTAGTGTCTGTAAGCGTCTGTTGTATAATTGCCCTGGTTTTTCTGTCGATACCATATTCTTCCAGTACGTCAAAGAGTGTCTGTCTGTCTATGGAATCATATGCTTTTTTAAAGTCCACAAAGGTAACTACAGTGTTTCTTGCCTGTCTGACTTACAAAAGTGTTCTCAAGTTCCAGATCTGTTCGATGCATGATCTCCCTTTTCTGAAGCCTGCCTGGTATTCCCCAATTTGCAGATCTGCTTGTGGTTCTAGTCTGTTTAATAGCACCTTAGAGAAAATTTGTATGTAACTGGTACTAGCGAAATGCCTCTGTAATTGTTTGGATCTGACTTATCACCCTTTTTATGTAACGGATGGATCAATGCACATTTCCATTCCTCTGGCACTTTCTCTGTGATCCAAATTTCGGAGATAATCTTATGGATTTTTTTGGTGATGTTTTCATCTTGGAGTTTCCAGATCTCGGCGATAATACCATCTTCTCCGGCAGCTCTGTTATTTTTCATTTGTTTTATGATTTCCTCTATCTCTTCTATTGTGGGTGGATCAGAATCGGCATTAGATGTGGTCTTTTGGAATGTTAATTTTCCTGTAGGCTTTTTGCAATTAAGAAGTTTATCAAAGTAATGTTTGAGAATTTTACAGTTTTCTTTTGTGTTTGTTTCCAGGGATCCATCTGTTCTTCGGAAGCAGAGGCTAGGGGGTTGATAGCCCTTAATATTTTCTTTGAAAGTTCTGTACAAATTTCTTGTGTTATTTCTTTTGAAATCTTCCTCAATTTCTTTTAGTCTGTTATTGTCATATGCTCGTTTTTCCCTTCTGATTTCCTTCGATGCTAGTTTCTGAACTTCGTGAAATTCTTTCCATGTTTCTGAATTTCTGTAGCTACTGAACTTGTCCCATGCTTGCTTTCTTCTCTCAATGGCTTCATCACACTTTGCGTTCCACCACCTATGTTTGCGTTTTCTAGGTGGTTGTCCCCAGCACATAGTCTTCTGAACTGCCTTCGCCAGATCTGTCCATGTGTCTATTGAGTGCCTATTAATTTCTTCAACGATTTTATCTCTGTTTATCTTCAAGTATTCCGGATCAGGTTTGACTATTTTGTTTTGCGCTGTCTGTTTCAGTCTTGGGATTGGCCTAATCTTAACTTGTAGCAAATAATGATCAGACTCGAAGACTCCTTTACGTGTTCTGACATTTAGAATTTCCCGCGAATTATTCTTGGATATGGCCACATGATCAATCTGAAATTCTCCCCACACTGTGTTGGGTGCTTTCCATGTTGTAAGTTTTCGTCTTGGTTTTTGAAATTGTGTTGACATGATTTTGAGGTTAAAGTTTTGACAATATTTTATGAGGTGTTCCCCATTTCTGTTCGTGCGAATATGTGCTGAGTATGGGCCTGTTATTTCTCTGAATTTTCTCTCCTTACCAAGCTGCGCATTGAAATCACCCATTACAATTTTCACATGCCTTTCTGGTACGTTGTTAGTTACTTCCTCCATGTCTTCCCAGAAGTCTTCAATTTATTTATTTAATGGGATAATAATTATTATTAAAAGGTGGCAATTTTATTTAAGCATTGATTTTACTCTTTCGATTGTTGCGAGTCAGCGATAGTGCAATGCTGCTCGCTTTGGAAAATACACATTTTATAAGAATTATTTGGTCGAGGAAACACTTTTGCGATCACGGTTGCGATTTAGACGGTATTCGCGTAATTGTACTGTTTAAAAGTTATCGTTTCCGAAATACGCAGGTTCGATTAAAGCTGTGTACACTTTTGCGCCTATAACGAAAATATTCATAACACGTCGCGTAACAAAAAGAAACATACGAATCCCAACCGTGATCAAACGAAGAAAATATATGATAACATAAATGTTCTTCGCTGTTATTCAGGACAGGCTCAGATTAGACCTTGCAGTTTTTAGTTATAGGAAATCACAAAGCGTTACACCTTCAAGATATTTCTTTTGATTAAATTGTATTTACCTTCTCTCTCTCTCCTTTTTACAGCCTTTATACCCTCACATCGATTAAGGAACTTTTCCTTCTCTACCGACCAGTACGAGAACAAAATTCAGACTCCACAAAATGTCTTACATCGAACTGTTACATGCTTAACCCTTAACAATCATATATAGTTTCGTAGTACAAACAATGCTAATGTCTTCCGTGCACTAGAAAGACTTTGATACACTGGGCACAAAAATGAAAATAATAAAATTATAATTACATTTTTAATATCATGAATACTTCCTTAAATCATGAAAATAAGGTTTGACATCGTCGTGATATTAATTTTCATCGTTGTAGCACTAAACATACCACACTCAGACTCGTAGAATGTTATTCTTTCGTTGGTTATTCATTCTTTTTCTCTTTGGAGCCCGTCCGCTTTGCAGTCCCCTCTCAGAGATCCGAATGGGGGACTACTCCAGAATATTTTTGCAATGGAGAGATCATCATGACACTAATTCAGTTACACGCCACATGTCCTGTGGCTTCCATTTCCTTTGCATCCTCAAGCCGTTGATTATTGTTCATTCTTCGGCCTTTAGAGGCACTTTCCCAGCCCAAGGACAAGAGAGTGCTCTGAACCTCTGTCCAGTTCTTCGCCTCCTTGACAGGTCTTTCTAAAACGATGCAGATAAAACAAAAGAAAACTGCAAGAAGAAGAAAAACGAAAATTGTAAGATGTACCACCTGTTTTAAAACGTCAGGTAACATGTCAATAATTTGGCAATAAATAAAAAAAAATTTGATCACGGGGTCTAGCTCAGCTCTATCGGTGCAATAAATATTTAACTTATTGGAATGGTGGGAAGCTTCACAATTTAACGTCTCAATAAAACGTGACTGTCCTTTGCGGCGAGTATCGCATAGACACACACACAGGTATACAACGACAAGCCAAGCTAATTACTAACTTCCACCAACAAGGGCAAACAAGAAAATAAGTTTGACGTTAGGAAACAGGCTACTCATTCGTACGAAAGCCTCACACACTAAGATAAATAGTTTAACACGAACACTTGCTTAGGTGCTGCAGGCAGTACTAACGTAAGGTGACCAGATGGCCCGTATTTCATGGGGTCGTCTGTAAGCTTAAGTGTCCCGTTGCCCCGGAAAAACACGTAGTGAACATACTGTATATTGTACCGTAGTTATTGACCGCCCTGAATTAGCGTGTTCTTAAGTAAAGTGCAGCGTAAGCAAATGTACACTACTGGCCATTAAAATTGCTACACCACGAAGATGACGTGCTACAGACGCCTGGTGAAACGTTGTTGTGATGCCTCGTGTAAGGAGGAGAAATGCGTACCATCACGTTTCCGACTTTGATAAAGGTCGGACTGTAGCCTATCGCGATTGCGGTATATCGTATCGCGACACTGCTGCTCGCGTTGGTCGAAATCCAATGACTGTTAGCAGAATACGGAATCGGTGGGTTCAGGAGGGTGATACGGAATGCCGTGCTGGATCCCAACGGCCTCGCATCACAAGCAGTCGAGATGACAGGCATCTTATCCGCATGGCTGTAACGGATCGTGCAGCCACGTCTCGATCCTTGAGCCAACAGATGGGGACATTTGCAAGACAACCATCAGCACGAACAGTTCGACGACGTTTGCAGCAGCATGGACTATCGGCTCGGAGACCATGGCTGCGGTTACCCTTGACGCTGCATGACAGACAGGAGCGCCTGCGATGGTGTACTCAACGACGAACCTGGGTGCACAAATGACAAAACGTCATTTTGTCGGATGAATCCAGATTCTGTTTACAACATTACGACGGTCGCATCCGTGTTTGGCAACATCGCGGTGAACGCAGATTGGAGGCGTGTATTCGTCAACGCCATACTGGCGTATCACCCAGCGTGATGGTTTGGGGTGCCATTGGTTACACTCTTGGTCACCTCTTGTTCGCATTGACGGCACTTTGGACAGTGGACGTTACATTTCAGATGTGTTACGACCTGTGGCTCTACCCTTCATTCGATCCCTGCGAAACCCTATATTTCAGCAGGATCATGCACGACCGCATGTTACAGGTCGTGTACGGGCCTTTCTGGATACAGAAAATGTTCAACTGTTGTCCAGGCCAGCACATTCTTCAGGTCTCTCACCAATTGAAAACGTCTGGTCAATGGCGGCCGAGTAACTGGCTCGTCACAATACGCCAGTCACTACTCTTGATGAACTGTGGTATCGTGTTGAAGCTGCATGGGCAGCTGTATCTGTACACGCCATCCAAGCTCTGACTCAATGCCCAGGCGTATAGAGGCCGATATTGCAGCCAGAGGTGGTTGTTCTGGGTACTGATTTCTCAGGATCCATCCACCCAAATTGCGTGAAAATGTAGTCACATACCAGGTCTAGTATAATATATTTGTCCAATGAATACCCGTTTATCATCTGCATTTCTTCTTGGTGTAGCAATTTTAATGGCCAGTAGTGTAGAACAGTTGAGACCATGCATAAATAATAAAAAAAATACAGTCTTTGAGTCACGGCGTAAAGTCAAGCGCTGGCGCGCCAGTCAGGAACGAGAGGGCAGAGGAAGATGTGAAGAAGGCGTCAGCCAACTGCACGCTGACCGACCGCTCTCCAGGACGACAACGCTAATTTTCCCTATGTTTAGGGAACATACGCGCCGCACCCGACTGGTAGCGGCCCAGTTCTACGAAAAGCTTCAAGACCAGCAACCTGAACAGAAGCGACCAAAACTCATTACTTTGCTCGTACATTCTATGTAGCTCAAACTTGGAATTGTTATACTGAAGAGATTTCTTATTTTGTCTGTCGCCCTTTGTTCGCGATTCATCTGTTTAACAAAAAGTCAAGTATTGTCAGTTTCATTTCGTAATAAAACTCATTAATACGATTTGTTTGAATTGTTGTCTAGCGCAGGTTTCTTAGACTTCCCATAATTGACAACTTGGTAGGATTCAGCACTTGTCGAAGAGCAAGAAGAATTCTGCGCCTGGCTGCCACAAATTTTTGATTTTTCGTGAGTTGTTGTATTTTGCTGGCGCCTAAATTCTACTTTGTCTTTTTTGTTACAGGGGTGTGTTCACTTGCTTTAACAGTATATTTGCTAATCAGTGTTTTCAGGTGGGCGTTGCGGGTGTTCTTTTCTTGTGTACTTATTTTTCTTGCTTAGATTGCTATTTATTGCATTTGTCTCTCCAACAGTGAGCAACCCACCTCTCCCACTCCCTGCTGAGGCGCTACAGCTGCAAGTGATAAATGCAACGAAGCTAACACAGATGTTTCAGTTTCAGACATAACAAATTGCCTCGCTGCTAAACACTGTACAGCAACTCCTGACGACTGAAGCCACCAATACAGTGCAAAATACAGCTGTAGCTCCGAGTGCCATACCGTAATTTCGAAAGTTTAAGGAAAACGACGAGAGGTGTCTCGAGTGGTTGCAACTGTCTGGAGCCCACGTAATTGCTCACAGTGTACCAGGTACTGTGAAACTACATCACTTTTTGTACACGGTAGGAATTGCAGTGTTTCGCCTCATTCATAAATTATTTTCTAACACGCCGCTCGGCGAGGACTTTCCTATGATCAGGTAGCAGAGTTGCTAACTAACTCTTACGACCAACAAGTGAATGTAGTGGCAGCTAGGTACCAATTCTTTTGTTGCAGCCGGCCGAAGTGGCCGAGCTGTTCTAGGCGCTACAGTCTGGAACTGCGCGATCGCTACGGTAGCAGGTTCGAATCCTGCCTCGCGCATGGATGTGTGTGATATCCGTAGGTTAGCTAGGTTTATGTAGTTCTAAGTTATAGGGGACTGATGACCTCAGAAGTTAAGTCCCATAGTGCTCAGAGCCATTTGAACCATTTGTACCTTTCGTTGCACGAAAAGAGCTGAACAAACTTATCATGGGTGGGTAACAGATTTGCAGGGTATGACGTGAAAATGCAAATTAAAATGTGCTTGTGGTGCTTCGGAGAACCGAATGGGATACTATTCTGGAATATTTTGCCAATGGAGAGATCATCATGACACTTTATCAATTAGAGACCACATGTCCTGCGGATACACGTTACGTGGTTTCCATTACATTCCGCATCCTCATGCCGTTGGTCGTTGATGATTCCTCCACCTTTACGGGAAGTTTCCCACTCCCAGGACAAGATAGTACCCTGAACCTCTGTCCGCTCCTCCGCCCTCTTTGACAAGGCCGTTGGCAGAATGACGGTGGCTTCTTATGCTGGAAGTCTTTGGCCGCCAATGCTGAGAATCAATCAAAATGTATGCGGTGGCTGTTTCAAAGCCAGGACCGAGGACGTTTTGATTATGAATCAAAGACGCTACCCCTAGACCACGGGTGTTTCGTGTATGACACCTTAATTGACTATACTGAGGAATGGGCTTACCCACATTATGTGCTGAAACCATTTACCTGGGTTCTTACGAAGTCAATCCGGCAGTGTCTTGAAGCTTTAGGAGAGTTTGACGAAAATGTTTCGTAAAAAGTATGTGAGATCAACTTTTTTATGAAGTGAATCATGTTTAAATGTAGAGTGACAAATCATGACTTTTTGAGTGTACTGGTGAAAAATGGTCTATCATTTTCTGCTTCCTTGGATCTCAAGATATCTCCTACAATAATGTGTAGCTCATAACTGCATTTGTGGTAGCTCTACTTGGCACTAACGCTACTACAGACAGAGTCTCTTCATTACAAATCCGTTATGGACTGATTACGCATCGAAAATCTAGCCACCAGTGATATATTATCATTTAACACACACTTTTATTTGCATTGATGTAATCACTAATCCATTTCATTCGTGTGTACTTATGTCTCCTGACATCCATCCCAGCTTGGATGCTTATTTACCTCTAAGACTTGACAGGTGACATATTTATTTGGAAGTCAACAACATTTATACAACTATTCATACGCTTGTTCCGAACGGAGCACATATACCCGGTATATCCATTTGTCGCAAATGGAACCGTTCAGAAGCCACTTTATTGTTAGTGGTACACCGGCTATCCGGAGAGGTGCACATGATGGCTAAGAAACATTATTCTCTCTAAGACTAGACATACCAACTCCGAAACCACTCTAGTCGAAATTAAGTACTCGTCAGACAAATGATTTTTACACATTACCCGACACTTTACTGATGAACACATTATAGCTGGAGGTGTGTCTATACTAGCTGGTGGTATTCTACACAAGAACTGAATTGGTGTGATTCCTATCCATCTCTGAGTGTCTCTGATACCCAACGTCCTCAGTTATTTATTGGATAAACTCCACTCTCTCTGTAATTGCACGCGCTTTACCCTTAATGGCTCCCTCTAGTAGCATGAAAGTTAATCGTTGATGATACCTTTACACGTGTGCTATCATACTGTCACCTGTTCTAGACAATGTTTTCCATATATCCCTTTTCTGTCCAATTCTGCACAGAATCTCATTATTACTTGTCAGTGCACTTCCACATCCTTCTGTACTGTATATTGTTATCTCAGTCAGTACATCTTCTTGGGTTCCAGTTGGTACCTTTTACTGATTATTCCGCGCAATCTACGCAGTTATTCGCTTTGATTTAGTGGACGTTTCACTGAGGTTAGTACCGAGTTAACAGTTCTGTTTACGTTTAGGAATATTAGAAGTTCAGTGATTCTACTATAATCACCGTCTTTTCACTATTTTTCTTTTTATCTGTTATCTCTTCTCTTTCAGCACAGTATTACCATGTTATAGAGCAATTATGGATAGTCGAAAAATTTTAATTACTCATGGAGAAACTCGAGGGTATTTTTAACCGGTATGTATTTTGTGTTTGAATATTCATGCATCTAGCATTTGAAACTTTTTAGAATTGTTTTCCCTTTACCAACATGCGCAATAAATTCCTGTAATAATTTTTTGTGCACATTAAATAGATTTTCTCAGGTCCCATTAGATGAAAATTTTTTCGCACTTTGATTCAAAATACCTCAAATATGGCATTACAGCAGAAGGAACATCAAAAGAAAATCATCCAGTCTTTAAAATTACCAAGACCACACTCCTTCATTGCCGTAGATGAATTAGAATAATTTTTTATAAAAGAACAATTGTTCGAGGTATTTATCTTTAGAAATAGTCGGTAATGGACAGCGTGATGTCAGTCTGGGGTTTTACTCACGGATAAAAGCTGTCGTGCAGCACAAGTCGACCGGTGCAGCGCGTTTGGAGCATAGGTGTAAATCATTAAATCACTGTCATCGAAATTCAGCTCCACATGAATCATAACACCTGCATACAAACATTTTTTTAATCCAATAGTTAATTAACATATTAAGACATTCAAAATATTAAATAACGTTACTACACGAGATTCAGAAGGACATATCCTTACATATTATGAGGGCCATTCGGAAGTAAGGTCCGATACGTCGTGAAATGGAATGACAGTGAAAATCCGATGAAACAGTGCACAGATGTGTTGGGCAGTGTCTCTAGTATGCCTGTCGATTACGGAACGTCGCTCTTTCCAGCAATGAACATACAATGAGCACATAAAGATGTCTAGAAAAATGTTGTTGCCCGCCAAGTAACGACAAACATCGACGTCGGAGCTGGAAGATGTAAAAAACTGTTGGAAATAATTTACGAATACTTTCCGAACAGGCCTCGTACAAAACTGGATATACATATGTATTTACGTTCCACATATGCTCCTAAACTTCCACATCTAATTCAAGCAAACGTGAATGAACAAAGAGAGGGGAGACCAGGAGACGGACAGAGAAAGGAAAGAGGAGGAGGTGAACAGGGAGACAGGGGAGGAGGAGATGGGTAGAGAGAGGTGGACTAACAGAAGACTGGAATAAATACATACGTGGGCTACGCCGGGCACTCTGTTAGTAAATTAAACTGAAGCGCCAAAGAAACTTGTTCAGGCCTGCGTATTCAAATACATGGATATGGAAACAGGTAGAATACGATGCTGCGGTCGGCAACGCCTATATAAGACAACAAGTGTCTGCCATAGTTGGTAGATCGGTTACTGCTGCTACAATGGCAAGTTATCAAGATATAAGTGAGTTTGAATGTGGCGCTATTGTCGGGGCACGAGCCATGGAAAACAGCATCTCTCAGATAGTGATGGAGATTTTCCTGTACGACCATTGTACAAGTGTACCGTGAATATCAGGAATCCGGAAAAGCATCAAATCTCCGACTTCGCTGCAGAAGGAAAAAAATCATGCAAGAACGAGACGAACAACGACTGAAGAGAATCTCTCAATTTGTCGGAAGCACAATATTTCGGCAAATTGCTGCAGATTTCAATGGTGGTCCATCAACAAGTGTCAGCGTGCGAACCATTCAACGAAACATCATCGATATGGGCTCCCGGAGTCGAAGGCGCACTCGTGTGCCCTTGATGACTATAGGGCACAAAGCTTTACCCCTCATCTGGGCTCGTCAACACCGACATTGGACTGTTGATGACTGATCAGACGAGTCTCGTTTCAAATTATATCGAGCGGATGGACGTGTATGGGCATGGAGACAACCTCATCGATCCATGCACCTGCATGTGAGCAGGCGACTGTTCAGGCTGGCGGAGACTCTGTAATGGTGCAGTTGGAATGATGTGGGACCTCTGATACATCTTGATACGCCTCTGACAGATAACATGTACGTACGTATCCTGTCTGATCACCTGCATCGATTCACGTCCATTGTACACTGCGACGGACTTGGGCAATTCCAGCAGGACAATGCGACACAGCACGCGTCCAGAGTTGCTACAGAGTGGCTCCAGGAACACTCTTTTGAATTTAAACACTTCAGCTCGCCACCAAACTCCCCAGACGTGAACATTATTGAGCATATCTGGGATGCCTTGCAGCGTACTGTTCAGAAGAGATTTCTACCCCCTCATACTCTTTCGGATTTATCAACAGCGCTGCGGAATTCATGGCGTAAATTCCCCCCAGAACTACTTCAGACATTAGTCGAGTCCATGTCACGTCCTGTTGCGGCGCTTTTGCGTGCTCTCAGGGGCCTTACACGACATTAGGCAACTTTAACAGTTTCTTTGGCTCTTCAGTGTATCTTGATAATTTTACCTGAGACTGTTAGCGATATACAGTGACAATGCTCTTTGTGATGCTGCAAGGTATAACTGAAAATCAGTAGAAAGGTAAGGCAAATTTAAGGAAATTAAAGAGGGAAACGAAATATTATATTGACAGTTACACAGCTTCCAAAGACTACCTGTCTAACATTCTGCGTGGTGTCTGTTTGTTCTATATCGTGTCACCCTACCACTTTCACGCAACGACGCTCTGAGTGTGTTTTTTAGGAAATTGACTAGTTTGAACCT
Organism: Schistocerca americana; assembly: GCF_021461395.2. Lineage (NCBI taxonomy): Eukaryota > Metazoa > Arthropoda > Insecta > Orthoptera > Acrididae > Schistocerca > Schistocerca americana. The sequence continues at coordinate 954,180,699 of NC_060119.1, read as the reverse complement.
GGGACCTGTTGCTGGTAAGGAGACGCCAGACCACACATGACATGCAGAATTCAGAAGAGTTCAGTGAGACTAGCCATGATATAACCAAATACTTAATGATTTCAGTGTCAGCTCCACTGCACTCCCTGTAAAAGAATCTTAATACTAACTAAATTTAGTGGAAGGGGTTCAAGGCTTTCCTATTTTTAGTTAGCTGGTAAAATAACGTCGAAAAAGCAGTTAAGTTTGCCATTGGAAATTTTATTCTACTCACAAAACATTGTTTATAAATTGCACTATTGATAAAAGGAAATGTTTTAATACAGGATGGTAAAAACCGACTGCGTTCAACAAAAATGTGAGCGAATATTCCCTGAATGGGTTTCCAAGTTCTACAATGAATCGAAGGATGACCTATATCGTATCACATTTATAATCTAGGTTTAAATTAAGTTTCACAAAAGAGAAAACTATCAAAATGGTCTACAGTGACCCTCAATTATCTTTAATTACTTATCTAACTTGTCGTAAATTACAGTCGCTGATGTGGTTTCTCAATAATTATATAACAGAAAAATATCGCGTTTCAGATTTTAACTTACGTAGCAAATGTGAATACCATGAGCTTCAATTGACGATCGACACTAGTATTACGTAAAAAGGGGGTGTAACAGATGAGACTTCTGCAGTTCTGAATGAAGCCTTATGCGCTCAAAAATGCGGCATCGCGTGCGTTCATTACCTTGTCGGTGTTCGTCAGGGGACAGCGGGCAGCACAGCTCCGCTCACCTCACCGTCTCGGAAGCAACTCTCCCCTAACTTCTCCTTACTACAATTTACCGAAGTTCGTTTAAAAAAACTATCTGGCTGTGTTTTCATCTGACCAATCAGGGTCTCAATGTTAACCTTAAGCTCCGCCTACAAAAATTCTGTCTATCCATTGAGAAACGTTATACTTTTCGTGGTGGGGCAATGTTTTTAAAGTTTGCAACGTAACAGATACGCGAAAAAGTCTCACGCTAAAACTTGCAGCTGGTGTGGCCCTTTAGTGTTATCGTAAGATCTATACTGTTCTTCTGGAGGGCTCTAGCTTTTAACATGGACTGGGGGGTGATCCTGACGTAACAGAGACGCGAAAAAGTCTCACACTAAGGCTCTAGCTTTTAACATGGGCTGGAGGGTGGTCCTAACGGTTAGCTGGCAACGTGGGTGTCCGTCCCTTATCGTAGGGCCTTCTAACTTAACACGGTTCTGCTCTCAGCTTCTGTTCTCGTTTCTCCCCTCGGAACTGCGTCTGTCTTACGGTGGGAAGGTATGACATGCATTTAGGCATTCTTGTGTTAGTCTGTGGTATTCCATTTGCTCACTCGTTACTCGTATTACTTTGGTTAATTTAATGTCACGATTTATTCGGAGCTATGTGACATACTACTGGATTTGCTTATCATGTCAGGGTTTTCATGGAAGGTGTTGGATTTTGCTGACACCTTACACCTGTATCACTGGAATGTCTAAAGGTATCATGAATTTTATTCAATATTTTTACTCTCAGCAAGAAAAACCACATCATTTGTGCCTCCAAAGAGCGCTACCAGACATGGAGTGACGGCAGTGGCACTGAAATGAATCCGGCGTCATGTGGCTGTGGCAGACAGACCGCCGTGTCTGTGCCGCTGGATTAGTCTGACGTCAGGACGTGCATAGGTATCTGTAACCTGACGTCCATCGTTGAATGCCTCTTTGAGGTTTGTTAACAAAGGTGTTGAAAAGATGGTTAAAAAATGCTTCATCAAGTGACATTCAAGCCAGGACTCTCTACGAAATAAAGTAGCTCCATTCAGCGTCTGATGTGCACTTCCGAGAGAAGCAAATACCAAAACGAAGAATGTGTGACGTTTTGTTTACCACAGATGCAGCAACGAATAGAGACGGTGCAGAGGTTCAGACGAGGATAAGGGAGAACATGGTAGGCTGTTGTTTTATTCTCTGGCTAAACACAGTCCTAAGACAGGGTGGTTTAGAAAAACCATGAAAAGTATCTTCGGATGACCAGACAGGACTCTGAACCACTCTGCTACGCCATACGATACTATGGAAGCACGTACTTTCATACAATGTTTCAGTATTTTCGGTCAGCTACTTTCCAGCACAGAATAGTCTGGAAGCACTGTCCTTTGTAACGCTTCCAGAGACAAGTGTAGCATTTTTCTGGGGATAGTAGAACGGACAACAGGACGATTTGTTTTCAGTTACTGAGAGTTATCGTAATCTGGAATTCACCTGTCGATTGTTCAAAACGAAGGACTTCAATAACATGTAAGAACACAGTTAATAAGGCGTTTTTTGGAAAGGAAACGTGTGGAGCATGCTAACGTTTCTGTCAAAATATGAGGCGTGTTTTTTAAGTAAGTATCGTTTTGAAATAAAAAAAGACGTGCTAAGATATCTCAATAATTTTATTTTTACGTGGAAGCCTGTACCTTAATTTACTTTTCTACATAATTTCCGTCAATACTGAGGCACTTGTCATAACGTTGTTCCAGTTTTTGAATACGCTCCTCACAGAAGTCTGCCGCCTGACTTCTTAACCACTGCATCACCACTGTTTTGACTTCGTCATCGTCTTGAAGACGCTGACCGCCCAGGTATTTCTTCAAGTGCAGAAACAGATGGTAGTCACTGGGCGCAAGATTGGGGCTGTACGGATGCCCTTGCTCAACTTCCATGGACTGTTGCTCTGATTCTGGTGTGATGTAGGCCACCCATGTTTCATCGCCCATAACAATTTGGCTCAAGAAATCATCACCGTCGTTGTGGGACCGCTCAAGGAAAGTCAATGCTCTGTCTAAACGTTTGGTTTTGTGCACATCCGTCAACATTTTCGGTACCCAACGTGCGCACAATTTTCGGTAATTCAAGTGCTCGGTCACAATGCCATAAAAACACTACGAGAAACATTAGGAAAGTCATCCCGCAAGGAGGAAATCCTAAAGCGTCTGTTATCTCTCACCTTATTGTCCATTTCCTGCACCAAACTTTCATTAACGACCGAAGGACGCCCACTCTGTTGTTCATCATGAACATTTGTGCGGCCATCTTTAAATGCTCTCACCCGCTTTCTTACCGTCCCATCACTCATAGTGTTTTCTCCGTAAACTGCAGAGATCTCACGATGAATATTGATCGCTTTTAGGCCATTAGCACTAAGAAATCTTATAACAGCCCATACTTCTCAGTCGGCGGGACTCACGATTATCGGAGGCATCTTAAACACGCACTACACGATGTAAACAAGGAAGAATCAGACTGTAATATGAAACACCCCCGTTTAATTCCTTTACTGGATTATGTGTAATTTACTGAAGCCGCCAAACAGTTAATTATTATGATTATATGACCATGTGCTTAATGGATGAAAGGCTATCGGTTTTTCTGCTGTGGTTTCGGGGGTATTTCAACCGAGTGCGGCTGTTTTGCAACTGAATAGTGGAATGATTCAAAGTTTGTCTATTATTAAGGACCACAAAGGTTGCGATGTACAAACTGTATTGTATTTTCTACGAACACACAAATTCTGAGGCAGTTGCTACCTTCGCCTTACACATCTAATTACGGTTATATCTTTTTATTGATTGCTGATTTTCAGTACTTCGTCACCCACAATGCTGATGGTTAACATTCACAACAATTCTCACTGCAATCCATGGTTGTTACTGCCCGACGTGGTTGATGCGAAACGCGTAATTCGGCACTTGTCACTTTCTGTTTCATATCACTCGCGAATCGGTATTAGTTAACCCCACGACGATCAAAGGGACGTGCTCACTTGTCATACTCCGGTGAATTTTATCGTTTACAACTTACTCGACCACCATTCTTGCTTGTCTCTCCAACACTACCGCTCACTCGTCGCTCTACCATACTACTCCACACTCGGCACTCGTCTCACTGCCTACTGCAGCGCTCGACAATCGACTCCTGTCTACTATCGACTTGGGTGTCAGGTACCAGCATCTATGCTTGTGGGATCACGGATTCCTTACATCCCCGCCCTAAAAACTTTCTTTGTAGCCACAGGCGAAAAAGAATAATCGGAAAAATTATCACATAGCATATAAATGAAAATGAGGAACGTAGGTTCTGGTTCACATATACTGAAAATTACATCGTATCACAAAGAATACCCTACTGACTCCGGTAGCAAACTGCCCCTACAGAAACATTATACAACATCAATATATCTTAATTAACATAGTATGGTAAATATTTTTATAAACTTATCTTACATTCAATCACCAAAAATCGCCACTTTCTAAGGTTTGTCTGGGCCATTAACTACATATTTGTTACTGGTTAATCTTTTATAACTACCTACAGCAAAGACAAGAAAACAAACTAGTTGAATGCCAGCTACCCCTTTGGTATGCTGTCCTTTCAGCGGAGTTCCTGCCGTCCATACTACTATCACTCTAACTTATAACTCACTTGGATAAAACACATCAAAGTTAAGGAAGGAATTCACAACTTATTCATTTGAGTCTTTAACACAAGCAAAATGGAATATCAAATCAAAATATAGCGTTTACACCTTGACTTATGCAATTATTTTAGTATTCCTCATTCCTCTACAGATTCAATAATATTAAATGCTCCACCATACCACTAAATATGTCTTATATAACTATTTGCATCACTGTAACTAATGTGGTCATCCAATGAAAAATTTTAAACTACTGATCATTTCATTTTGCCAAACATTACTTCCATATGTGAACTGTTATCACTAAGGCTTAGATGAGAGGCACAATATTTCTTGTTATATTGACTTTAATTCAAATCTCCTATATGGATATTTATTATTCATGCACAGTGCCAGAATTATGCTTCTAAAGCTTGACCTAAGTATAACCATAATTGACTCTGATAGCTAATTGGATACATGAATTACTTATTACTCATAAGTTACACTTTCTGTTTTATCAGCGTACCTCAGATCAACATGTACATCTACAAATAACTTGCAAACAGATGTTGCTCATGTGCTAAATGACATACTTCAATACTTCAAACGTCTCATACTCCATACATTTCATTATACATAACTCCCTCAACTTAACAGCAACTTCAACTGCACATAAATATACATCTTCAAACTACATCAACCCTCCATATTCGCTGCAATAACTACATAAAAATACTACTCCAGGCTCCTTGGCCTCTCCGTTCATCATATTTCACATCATTTATTCGAACAACTATCTCCTCATGTATTTGTTTCTTTATATGTTCATCTACTTACAAGCTGATACATTACTTCAATTCTCTTACAATTGCTTGACCTTTTTATGCCTCATAAAACAACTCTGTAAGATTACACAAACTTTGTTTGACCAATTAGCTTCCCACCACATTTTATAAACATTAAATTTCTGATCTGGTTCTCATTTTATTACTTCTGGTACTATTAATTTTGTAATGTACTGACACTAAACTGATTTTTAACTCATTGATTCTCTGACACCTCTCATCCTACATCTACAGTAACTACTTATCCTTATTTTAAGTCAACTATAAATCTGCTACCTGGGTCCTGACTGAATTACTTGGATGACCACTACCAATCCTAACTATTACATACTAAGTTTCTTAAGCTAAGGATAGAGAAAGATGGAAGAGGACTGAAACTTGAAATAAGAAATAAAGTCTCACCCAGCTGGGAGTGTACCAGTCGCCACTTGGTGAACCAGCAAACGAGTTGCTGGCTCCCTACACCTCTCTTATTTCTTCAATTCGTACCTCATGATCCCTTCGTCCATCTTCTCCCTGCTCATAATTCCTGTCATTAACATCATCATCTCTACCATGATTGTGGTGAAACTGTCGACCACTGCCATGGTTCCTATGTCCATTACCCCCACCTCTACCTCTGTAATTTGGTGGGCCATTAAAATGACTTTTATGGTAAGTATTTCCATCTGGGTTCTGATCGCGTATCTGATTGTTTTCCTGTGCATAAACAGTTTCTAATTGCTCCAATACTTCCATTAAAATATCTTTATCTTTAATCAGGCTTCCAGATAAATTTTCTTGCATCCTACAACTTAACCTCCTTTTAATTGCTGACATCATTATGTCGTCATTCAATGGCTGCTCCAATGTTTCATTCAACTCCCATAGATGCTCAGCCAATTCTCTCAAGGAGCCTCTCCAGATTTTATGGGACTTGCGATGCAGTAAATCTTCAAGTGTTGCACATTGGTGACCTTTTCAGCAGTATTTCTTTTAAAATTCTTCCTCAAATTGACTGTAGCTGGCAACTTCTCCTTTCTTCCTAACTCCCCAGGTGAAAGCTTCACCTTCCATTGTCTATTGCGAACTGAATTTTATCTGCATCTTGTAAGTGTGCTGGGAAAACACCTCGTAACCACTTAGTAAATGTCATTGGATGCAATGCCCCTTTGGATTTATATTTTCGCCCCATGTGTGCCTGGGTATACCTATTATCAGCATTTACCAATGTAATGTACTTGCCCTCCCCTACTATTAAGGTGGCACTATTTATCTTTCTATCAATCTTTTCGGTTTTAGTTCCTAGCTGTTGGACTCCCTCCTGCAGCTGTTTGATCTCATTTGTGACTATATGTTCCACAGCCTCCTCCAATTTCACTTGCCTGTTTCCCAATTTACCAATATTGACTTGGCACTGCTGTTGTATTTGTACCACGTCCTTAATCCGTTGGTTTTGGTGTGTTTCAATATCTTGAATTCTCCCTTCCAATTCAGTTTTGACGTCCTTGACATCTCCCTCAGCTTTTCCGATTATCTCTACTCTCATGTCGTTCATCTCTTCTCGGAGTCGATCGATCTACCTTCACCTGAAGCTTGTCACCTCTCTCCTGAACAGTTATTCTCATCTGTTCCTGGAATTCCTGCAGTCCTTTCTTTAAACTTTCTTCGTTTTCTTGGAACATCTCTGCTATACTTTTCTTGATTTCTTTGTTTTCTTTCATGATTTCTTGGAGCATCTTAAATATTGTTAACTGCGTTTCTCCATCCTCTAGACTCAATTCTTTTCCAATAGGTTTTACTGGTGTCTCAGGGTAACCAGTTGAATGACCCTTTGGGCTGTTCATTGACATTCCACTACTACCAATTCCTGACTCATCCTTGTCCTCCTGCCCTATCTCCATTTTTCTAACTACCTCCTCCACAACCTTTCCTTTCAATTCGGGATTCATTCTCAACTATTCACTATGAACAGACAAAAAATGAAAAAAATAACGTCCTAGTAACCCAAACACTCACTAATTAGCTAATAACGAAATAATCCTTCACTGTATTAGGTTAACCCAGACTGGCAAAATAGACCTCTCCATTGAACACCATAAATTACAGAAATTTACCCAGATCAATCATCAATGACTGCATTTATACACAAACTCTCAAAGTAATATACACACAACTTAGAAGACATATAAATATGTAGTTTACAATAAATAATGCAAATGAGACACTATTCTGTGCTGTACAGCACGAAAACGCATGCATATTGGCATACCAGGCTTCAGAGCAAATTTGCAAAAAAATGTTAAAAAATACTGTTCTTATGCGATGTTTTGACGTTGGAAGTCGCGCTGCTAGTCATGTTGGTGTTGGCTCCTCCGCCGCCGCGGCGTCAGGCGATGCGTTGCTGTAGCTGGTGTGTAGTGCTGTGTGCAAAGCGAAGCTCGCGGCGAATCGCGCTGACGCAGTCTTGTAGTTCGGTGGTAGGCGACGGGATGGAACTGCGGTCACGTATTTCGTTAATCTGCGGGTAGGTGGCGCAGACATCGTATACTTCGAGGGTTCGCCACTAGATGTCAAACTCCGCGTCGTCGTTATTTCTGCTTCAACCACTTGGCTCCGCTGTAGTCACCGGTCAGTGTGGTACATCTCCACTATCCAAATCCTTGCTGTCGCGGCGTCTGGAACGTCTTCACTGTTTCAGATGCTTTGGTTAGCCGCTCACGGAGTCTGGGTGACGTCATCCAACAATTACGCCAGTCAACTCAACACTCGCAAATGCGGTAACAGTTTATGGGTCCACATCAAATCGAGCGATTTACACCGTTCAAAAGATAATTTCATATACAAAGTCACTTGAAAACATGTTCATGATCCTTCCGTAACGGAATTTTCGCTGGTTCACTCGCGATTATGCACGAACGCGCCTCTTCTTAGAGTATGAATTTTACAGCAATTCATGCATGTTTTCCTGTCCATACTTCAATACATTGTTCATTAACACTGCTTTTGTCACTTGAACTTGTAAAAAGAAATTGTTTACTGTTCCTCAGTCAATTTTGGACTGTATTGTCTAAATAATGTACTTCGTTCCGGCGATTTCTAATTTCACCATAAATACGTTACGTTACACTGTTTCTTGTTGAAACACACTAAGTTTAGTCACTGTAACGACAATACCGAATTATTCTTGCACTAACTGTCGTCCGATAATTGCAAATGTCTTTCCACTGAAACGAAAAATTGAGGTCAATAAACCATTATTCAGATCCGAAGATTGCAATTGTCCTTTTCACGGGAGTCAAGATGAAACACCCCCGTTTAATTCCTTTACTGGATTTTGTGTAATTATTATGATTATATGACCGTGTGCTTAATGGATGAAAGGCTATCGGTTTTTCTGCTGTGGTTTCGGGGGTATTTCAACCGAGTGCGGCTGTTTTGCAACTGAAGAGTGGAATGCTCAAAAGTTTGTCTATTATTAAGGACCACAAAGGTTGCGATGTACAAACTGTATTGTATGTTCTACGGTTATATCTTTTTATTGATTGCTGATTTTCAATACTTCGTCACACGCAATGCTGATGGTTAACATTCACAACAATCCTCACTGCAACCCATGGTTGTTGCTGGCCGACGCGGTTGACTCTCTGACTGTATTCAAAACAAACACGAAATCTATGGAACACTATTAATAGCACTCGACAATTAAAGCTTCCTAAAAGCAAAAACACACGGAAGAAGAAGTGACAAGTAAGAAAAATACCTTCACCGAAGAGTCAAGCAGTATATTGCTGCCTCCTACGTATATCTCGTGAGGAGACCATGAGGATAAAATCAGAGAGATTAGAGCCCACACAGAAGCATACCGACAATCCTTCTTTCCATGAACAATACGAGACTGGAATAGAAGGGAGAACCGATAGAGGTACTCAGGGTACCCTCCGCCACACACCGTCAGGTGGCTTGCGGAGTGTGGATGCAGATGCAGATGTAGAAACACGTAAATCGGCACTTGTCACTTTCTGTTTCATATCACTCGCAAATCGGAATTAGTGAGGGTCAATCCCACGACGATCAGGGGGACGTGCTCACTCGTCATACTCCGGTGAATTTTACCGTTTACAACTTACTCGACCACCATTCTTGCTTGTCTCCCCAACACTACCGCCTACTCGTCGCTCTCCCATGCTACTCCGCACTCGACACTCGTCTCACTGCCTACTGCAGCGCTCGACAATCGACTCCTTTCTACTATCGACTTGGGTGTCGGGTACCAGCATCTATGCTAGTGGGATCACGGATCCCTTACAAATATCGTCAGTGCGTAGATTAAGGTACAGGCTTTCATGTAAAAATAAAATTATTGAGATAGGACGTCTTTTTTTAATTTCAAAACGGTACTTACTTACAAAACACGGCTCGTATTTATGTCAACATTGGAGCTTTGTTGAGAAACTCATTCTGCTAAAGGAGCTGTAAAGAAGCATTCAAAATTGAAATCAAAAACAATATAGTCTTCCCTACAGCTCGGAGCACATAAAATGAAGCCAATTTCTAAACGTTGATGTTCTAGGTTACATAAACTACAAGAACCGAAGGCGGAAGGATACTGCGATCGCGGTTCGAAAGCTATGAACATTTCGTAGGTTGTCTTTCATTTAGGCCAGAAGTTGAAATTATATAAAAATATTCTTTAATAAAATACAGTGGTGTAAAAGAGATCAACAGGTATGTGTTGTCTACTAATCTAGATTGGAGCGCTGTAAAAAAAGTGAAATTACTGAATAGTGTGCCCTGTGACGTATTCACTCAATACAGCAAAGTCCTTAGGTACAGCATCAAAAGTTACGAGAGTGGGTAAACACATCTGTAAAACAATCTTTTAGAAACTAACAGTAAGATGAATGCCACACTTTTTGAATCAAATGGTATGTCTGAACTGCGACTGAAAGAACGTGTGTGGCACTGCCAAAGTAGGTAATGCGTCTACCGAACCAACTTGAAACGTAGACAGACATAGAGGAATATTAAGTAAGTTCGAACTAAACCTTCCGCCTAGGATATTTTCTTACCCGCGATTAAAATAACTCTTGTTTGGATACGGGAGGCTTCTGCTAGTCTATATCTGTGTTTCTTGCACTTGTGTGTGAAATAAAAACAGCAAATAATTTTAGGCAAACGTCACAAACTATGTTCCTAAAGGGATGTAATACCTCGTAAGATGACTAACCTAAGTCAAACCGATAATGTTTATACTCTTGAAAAAAGCTGTAAGGAGTAATCATCTGAGTAAAATACCTTATAAATACGGTTCTTAACAGCTTATACTGTACATCAGCTCTGAAACAACGGAAAAAAAGAACTGTTACAGGGGAATACACACCAGAGAGTCTTTTCCTAACGACTCGCTCTGCGCAGCAAAGAAGAAATGTAACATACAGTATAAACTACTGTTTGAGTAACATAAGCTCTAGCGTATTTGCTGAAACATTTAAGAGACAAGAACCGGAAAGCAGAAATTTCCTGTTAACATGCGCAAGTAGACCACCGTCTCGTTTCAGAGCTACAATAACACTGTGGTGCGCGTGCGCGCAGTCGTAGAGATGAGGGCAGAGAAGTAGCTGCGAAGCATCCGTGGTGTGGAACCGACGTATGTGTTGGCGCCCAGATGCCAGAGTGCTTTGCGTCGAAAATATTATACGTGGCCAGGCAAGTAAGTGGAAATAGTATATGGTCGCAAAAAGATTTTGGAAATAATGAAGAATTTTGTGTGGGCCAAATTTATTCAAGCTGCTCGCTAATCAAGAGAGCCTGTTGCCAGTAATGTATCTGATAATTGGCACTATGATTCGTCAAAGAACAAAATTTGTCTAGTGTAACTACATTCATCCCAGTAGTTAACCGCCAAAAGTGTCCTGTCTTTTCACCATGAATTCCGAGAAAGACGCAAGTGAAAGAAATGGTCAAAAGAAATAAAATTTAATTAAACTTACAGCTGATTTTCGATCACGTACTTTTTGTGTTCGAAAGCAGTAGGAATTATAACGGTTCTGTAACAAAAGCAAGCTGGTTTTCTTGTAACCAAAGTACTTTTAGAATTTTATGTTGTATTTTGTAATTGATGTCATGTGTGTACGTCTACGTAACGCTAGTGCCCGAAAACAGTTGTTGCCTGAATGACAGTTATTACGAAATTAATCTGAGACGCAATCATTTACCAAGTATTAAATGAAGAATGATAAACAATTTTTGTTATGTTTAGGTATTTTTTCAAAAAGATAGCGTTATACTGAGTTAAGTAACACAGTATAGTTTCCATAAAGTGTGACTAACCATTGCTTATTATTAGTGATCGTAAAGGTAATTGAAATCATTGAATTCCAACTTACCACCTTTTGTGTTCTTGTCACACGTGTCTTTTACATGTAAGTTAGCGTGTGTGCATTTTGTGCCGTTGCTGCTTTTTCTTTCCCACACGATTTTTAGGTGAGTTCAAGTCATTACAATTATTTTCCAAAACTAAATTTTCTTGTTTTTGGAGATGGCGACCGTTTTATTCTGACTCCTAAATTCATTCAAACAGTGAAACTTTAATTTATTACCATTTTTACATTTCGGTCGTTTTTGTAGGTAGTATCACACACTCGTGCCTTAGTGACCAGGATGTAACTATATTCTATCGGTAAGCAATGATCTTTGAATTTTATGCCTTGTTACCACTAAGAGCCAAACACTGGGTACACGCGTCGCAATACCGTAAAACATACATACGGCGTAGCGAATAGGTAAGTTATAAAGTCAGCTGCTGAAAGCACTACAAATACAGTTAAACGTGTACAAATTATTTATGACAATGATACCAGGGGTTTACGTCGGTATTAATTATTTGCTATATAAGTTTGTTATTGTTTTCTGCCTGTCCTTCGAACATTTAAGAGAGAGAGAGCGAGAGAGAGAGAGAGAGAGAGACATTGTGTTCATTGTATCGCTCGAAAGTGAATTAGTTTCCACTAGTCCCAGCCACTTCAGATGCGTCACATACTAACATCTAATCTCAAGTATATATTTATGAAACGCAGAATGAGTTTCTAACCATTTCCTGTGAATGATTAAAGGGCAGTTACGCTTCGTAATTTTTATCCGTCAAATTTTGTAATGACAAAGCTTATATGACTTTGGCGCCGCTGTTTTACCTTTTCCATAGACTATTTTGAAATATCAGTGTATTCTGTTATAATTTGACAGAACTTCAGTGTATGATAAAGTGGCAAACAGTGACTTGAGCCTTACGCAATAGGCTGCTACAGATTTCATGAATGCGAATGTGAAATCCCGATTGATGTCAGTGAAACGCTCGAGGTCGCTTTTGAGCGTTCCGTGGGGGTTGCGAACGCAATTTGAGTGCGAAATTGCCACTGCACAGACGCTGCAGCCGAACGCCGCGGCCTACCTTGCCTTATCCTCGTAGAGCCAGCCATCGGAGTAACGTCTTTTCCGGCCATTAAAGAAACCAAATCATGAAAAGTCGTAATACTATATACCCACTTCAGTGGGTGATGGAAAGAGGCAGTGATCTTTACGGTGCATGAATTCATGTCCTTTTACAAATGACGGAGACTGTATTAAGAACAGTTGCCCACATTGTCGACATTTAATGTACAGGGTGTCCAGAAATTAAGTATCGATGTTTTTGAAATAATAATTGTTTTCTTATTATTGATAATGGCGCATGTTTATTGCATATTACATTCAACAAAAGCAATATTCACATCTTCACAAAACTTCTACTTTCCAGCTGTGGCACGAAAGACATTCCGAAGCATTTGTTGCGTTGTAAAACAAAAAGAAAATTGTATCTGTCAATCCGAAACAGTTCCGATGCTGATGCTATAGCACATTACAAGAAATATTGCAAAATATTAAAGACTGTAATACGGACATCAAAGCAAATATATTACAAGGAAAAAGATAGTCATATCAGATAACAAAATAAAAACAATAAGGAATATAGCGAAGGAGGAGACTGGTAGAACCAGACATGAAGAAGGACAAATACGATTAAGACTAAATGATACATTGGTGACAGATGTGTACAGTGTTGTAGAACTTTTTAACAAACACTTTATAACTGTTACTGAAAAGATGGGGTTGTCAGGTTCTGTAGATGCTGCTATGGAATACCTCAGACCAGACATTTCAAGTACTTTCCATAATATGAATTTGACCCTCACTATCCCAGCAGAAATAATGTCCATCATAAAATCTTTAAGATCAAAGACATCTAGTGGGTATGATGAAATATCAACAAAGTTAATTAAAGAATGTGATTATGAGTTAAGTAATATATTAAGCTATCTGTGTAACCAGTCGTTTATCAGTGAAATATTTCCTGAATAGCATTCTCAAAAATTAAAAAAAAAAAGTCATGTACAGTCGGCTTTATTACCATCTTATCTCAAGTAACATACTGTAGAAGTCACAGTTCAGATTTTTAAAGGGTTCTGATTTTGAGTACAGTGAGAATGTGCTTAATTCATTAGACAAAAAATTACAGGCAACTGGTATATTTTGTGATCTGCCGAAGGCATTTGACGGTGTAAATCACAATATCCTTTTAAGTAAATTATAATATTGTAGTCTAACAGGAAATGCTGCAAAATGGTTCAAATCTTATATTTCTGGCAGGAAACAAAGGATGTTATTAGGAGACATGTACCAAGCTATCAGGCAGCATCCAACTGGGAATTAATTACATGTGGGGTGGCACAAGGTTCCATTTTAGAGCCCTTACTTTTTCTTGTGTATATCAATGACCTTTCATAAGTAACATTACCAGATGCCAAGTTCGTTTTGTTTGTCGATTATACAATAATTGCAATAAATAGCAAATCAAGTGTAGTCTTAGAAAGATCAGGTAATAAAATATTTGTGGACATTAATCACTGGTTCCTAGCCAATTCTTTGTCAGTAAACTTTGAAAAAACACGCTACATGCAGTTCAGAACTTGTAAGGGGTGTCCCACGAGTATATGCCTAACATACGATGACAAGCAGATAGAAGAAGTGGACAGTGTTCTTTTCTTGGGGTTACAGCTTGATAATAAATTCAACTGGGAAAAGCACACCACAGAACTGCTGAAGCGTCTTAACAAATCTCTATTTGCAATGTGAATTACGTCAGACATAGGGGATATAAAAATGAAAAAGCTGGCATACTATGCTTCGTTTCAATCCCTAATGTCATATGGGATTATTTTTTGGGGTAATTCATCAAGCCAAGCTAAAGGTTTCCGGGCACAAAAACGTGCAGTAAGTGTTATATGTGGTGTGAACTCAAGAACATCCTGCAGAAGCCTGTTATTTAACCACGGATACTAACTACTGCTTCCCAAAGTCTTTATTCTTTAATTAAATTTGTCATTAAAAATACATCACTTTTTCAAATCAACAGCTCAGTTCATGGGATCAGTACTAGAAATAAGAATAATCTTCACAAGGATTTAAAGTCAGTCTTGTACAAAAAGGTGTGCGTTATTCAGAAACACATATTTTCAATAACTTGTCAGCAGCCATAAAAAGCTTAACAACCAATGAAATTCAGTTTAAGAAAAGCCTAGAGGATTTATTGGTTGGCAACTCCTTTTACTCCATTGATGAATATCTCAGTAGAACCAACTGATCTGTATATATATATATATATATATATATATATATATATATATATATATATATATATATATATATATATATAACTTCTGCACCATTTCAGATCAGTAATGTGTTCATTGTAAATAAGTATTAAAGTAGTTGTAATACACGTTTATTACCTTACAAATGAATGAAAAACCTTTTATTTTAAATTCAGTGCATTAGTATTTGTAAAATGATTCGTTCATATAGTGTTCATTAAAAAATGACGATCATTCCACTTGGGACCTGTGGAATGGTACATTAGCTTATTTGTTTGAGTTGTAAATATTTGTCATGTATTGTTGTTTTCCTGACGTGTTCTACATCCTGGAGGACCTCCTCAGGACGGATCAATTGGAATGAAAGTAAATCTAATCTAAAAATCTAATCTAATCTACAGCTGCTGCAGCTCTCGGAGCTCCGCCAATGAGTAGACAGTGTATTGTCGAAACACGTATCCCTTGATAAGCTCCCAGACGAAGAAGTACATGGGTGTGAGGTCGGCAGAAGGCATTGCCTAGATCATAGGCCTGTGCACCCAATCCACCTTATTGGAAACACATCACTCAAAAACGTACACACATCACTGCAATAATGGCATGATGGCCGTCCTGTTGGAAGGAAATATTATACACACATTGACTCTGCACAAGATGTGGTAAAGGAAACTGTTGAATCAGTACAGGTACATTGGCCCATTGACGGAGTTTTCGGCGAAGAAGAATGGGCAGTCGATTTTGTCAATAGATATTACCATCCACACATAAACTCTGGGGGATTATCGAAGGAATTACAGGTGCTCCACTGATGTTGCTTCAGCCCAAATGATGCAGTTATGTCGGTCAACCCTTCGAGGGGTGTGAAAGGTTGCCTCATCTCTGAATAAGAGCTGGTAGAGGAAGTGGCGATTTGCATCTGCTTGAAGTAAACCATGATATACGTTCATACGGTCTGTCAGATCTTCGCCATGTAATTGGTGGAGAACATGCAGATGGTATGGCTTATTTTTCAGCACGTGTCGCAACATTTTATGTACCAATATCGATATAATCTCGAAGATTTAAGCTGTGTGCCGGACCGAGACACGAAATCGGGACCTTTGCCTTCCCCGGGCAAGTGCTCTACCAACTGAGCTACCCAAGCACGACTCACGCCCCGTCCTCACAGCTTTACTTCTGCCATTACCTCACCTCCTACCTTCCAAACTTTACAGAAGCTCTCCTGCGAACCTTGCAGAACTAGCACTCCTGAAAGAGAGGATATTGCGGAGACATTGCTTAGCCACAGCCTGGGGGAGGATTCCAGAATGAGATTTTCTCTCTGCAGCGGAGTTTGCGCTGATATGAAACTCCCTGGCAGATTAAAACTGTTTTAATCTGTTTTCTGTTACTACGTTACTGACACAAATACCTCTGAAATAAGTAGGCCTTTGCCAATCTTAATTTCAGTTAATTACACCACAGATAGAGTAAGATAGCAGTTCTCAATGATAGAGCAATAAAACAGAAAGGCGTTGATGAAGAAGAGTTTCAGCTAATGCAAATTATGAAACAGCTCTTCATTTAATTAAAAGGAGACGGACAGTCCTTTAATAATAACAGCTTCAGTTAAGTAAAATTACCAAATGCAAAACAGGCAAGCCTTCAACAATAAGAGCTTGAATTTTAGTAAAATTACCAAATAGAAAACAGGCAGCCCTTCAATGATAAGAGCATTAGTTAACCAGAATTATCAAATGTAAAACAGGCTGTCCTTCAATGATAAGAGCTTCAGCTAAGCAAAATTACCAAATGAAAACATGCAGGTTTTAAATAATAACAGTTAAGACCTCAAAATCCAAACCCTAACTGGAGATCATGAATCGACACTGAATCTAAAGCTTGCCAGTTCCAAAGGGGCCCAGAATTCAGCCCAGCGAAACTGGCTTCAGCCCTCTCATGGGTGTGTTACGTCCCAAAGCTGGTTGGCCAAGCTACATACGAAGATGGCACTTGAAGTCAGCCATGGATTCAACTATACCCACAAACATATTGTAGTGGCAACTACTGCCACCGAATGTATCAGGATGACCAAATGTAGCGGGAAGAGGTAGAAGGCACCGTATTAAGATTCGTCCGAGCTTTCCAAATGATTTATTGTTTCCAACCACAGTGCCCTCATAAACCTTGTCTGTGTCACAGGGCCCCGCAAAGTTGAGGAAGCACCCCAGTAGCTTGTGCAATGCGATGCTGTGTCGAGCCAGCCTTCGCCAGCCACAGTGTTCTGATGGTGTCAGGATGCCGACTCAGCTATACCCATCCTCGTTGCCTCAGCGCCGTCCTGAGGAGCCGCCGAGCAGCCCACTGACAATTGCAAAATGGTCCATGCCGTGTTCCCTCACTGGCGTGGCTTAGGACGTGGCGTCAACAATCACCCGCGATCCAGCGTCCGAATCTGCGGCCCTCCCCCCGGGATGCCTCCGGCGTGTGTTTGAAGCCAGGACGCCTGCTCAAGGTAGCGAGACGTGAAGTAGCCCGCCGCTGGCTAGCTACGGACCCCGCATAGACCTCAGGGGTCGAACCAGCGACCTGCTGTGGACTGGAAAGTTGGCTTCCCATCTGCTACTGTGTGTAGCTGGTGGTGTGACACGCCCCGCCGTCCAGGAGAGCTGCCGCACTTGAATGAATCTCACTAGAAACCCACACCTATTTATACGCGGCTGTGCGCCTCTGTTTTGCCATATGCGCCGCTTTGTGTCACGTACTCATAACACGCTAGGTTGGCTGGGTTGGCCAGTGGGCCCCTTCTGCCTGTGGTTTGTGACATGCAAAACCGCTACGTATACTCTTTCAGCAATTTGATTGCCCTGTGGCCTTTATTTTACGCCGCAACTGTTGGTATGCGTAACTCAGTGCAATGTGGCCCGCACCCGGCTGCAACTTGGGCTCATAATATTGCACAAAACTAATTTTCCCTATCATAAACGGTGGCGCCGCTACAATATCCTACCACTCGCCGGACTCTGAGCCCAAGACACTTGTGCAAGTGCTCACTTTACTCGTAGTGCGAACCTCTCACACTGTCCTCCTCACTACATTGCCACTCGCCACGCCACAACACGCCCTGTCCCATCAGTAACCTCGAGCAAGGATTTTAGTGGCCTCAAATCAGAGGGATATCACACGGCAGATCGAGCTAGTGGCGCCAGCAATTCAAATGGCGTTTCCAGCAACTCCACCATGGTTCAGTTCCTCTGGAGGGGGCATATGGAGTGCTCTTTAATAATTACATCAGCTTTCCTCAGCCCACTTTGGCCCCTACGTACAGGTCACTTTCAGCACTGTCGGTTTCATGTCAAGGAACATAGTCTTCTTTAGCTGATGACAATACCCATCCTACGTTACAGAAAAGAAAACCTCTGAGTCGACTAGCGCGTGGAATGGTTGGCCGTATATGATAACGTCAATGAAGCTTCCTAACATCTTGGTGATTACATCCTACGAAATATATGCATCTGTAGCGGCCTCACTTCCATAGATGGTCGCCCCGGTCAATTTTCCTGAAGTCGGTGGCTACACGAGCGGCTGGTATATCCGTACGCGATGAGAAACGGCTGTGGCCTGTTGGAGAGAGGCCTCGTCCAGGATACGGCGGTGGGCTTCATCTCACAGGTCCACCATAATCGTCTGCACTTGACTGACGTGAATTGAACTGTCGTGATTGTTGACGTCTTGCGGCAAAATAGTCGTTGAAAATCACCTTCTTCCTCTGCCTTAGCGCACAACGTGTCCTGGGTGTCCACAATTCAAACATACCGGCGAGTTGTTCTCTATCTCCAAATGCCAATTATATCTACTGCGGAGAATCGTACTCGATGAAGGAGTTCGTTTTATCTGCGTTAGTCGGATGCT
This sequence comes from Schistocerca americana, assembly GCF_021461395.2. NCBI lineage: Eukaryota > Metazoa > Arthropoda > Insecta > Orthoptera > Acrididae > Schistocerca > Schistocerca americana. The sequence goes on along the minus strand of NC_060119.1, from coordinate 954,161,854 downwards.
GAGTTGTAGTTAGAGCACGGAAGTAAATCCGAGGTGTCCGAGGGTATTCTTCACAGTGCGTTCGACTGATGGTGGAGATTTGTGACAAAGATCCAAACACCTATTCTTCGATGTGCTCTATTTTCTCCCGGCGCGTGTAGTCAAAGTTCGTGGCTGATTCCGTTTGACAGTTATAGCCGTTATGCAGTGCTGGATCTCTGTTTTTACTATCTAGCGTATGAGAGAAGCGAGCTCATAGTGGTTTCCCACAATTGCCATAGATAACACATTTGGCAGTTAGTCATGCTACTCCCGTCCGGCCCTTTCTTTCTTTATTTTGTTCCATTTCCTCGATATGCTGGTACCACTTGTTGAATTCTTCTATAGTTGCGACATCCGTTACTAGAAGAACTTGGTCCATGTATTCTGCGATTCCTTTTACCAAGTGTGACACTCTGTCGGCTCCTGTCATATTCGTATTCATGATCTGGCATAGGGTCAAAGAATTCTGTAAGTGCGAATCTATTGTATCGCCATGACGTTGGGTGCTGTTCTTGAGTTATAATTTCGCTACGTGGACTTGCTACTGGTTGAAGCCAAACGTTTTCTTAAAATTGACCTAGACTTTGTCCAAGCCAATGAGATCCTCCTCGTCTGTACCTTCAAAGTAAAGGTACGCATCTGCCAAACACATCGTGTCATCCCACCTATTTTTGCCGATTCTATCGCATCTTCCAGCTATTTATTGGGGTCTTATCGTTTCCGAAAAACACTAAGGGATGCCTGATGTTTCAGTATCCATCTGCCAAATGAATATACGGATCTTAGGAATGTTGCATAGCTTGTATTCCGGTTCCTGTCCGCGTAGACTACAGCTTTTAAGTTACGTAATTGGAGCCAAGACGATGTACGAGGGCGTGGTTACAAGCAATGCCTCCGAATTTTTAATGTGAAAACTCTTACTGATTTTTAAATAAAACAAATGATGTTAAAATTCTACATCTTTATTCTTCATGTCTACATATTTGCAGTCCTCAGCAGTTGGAGGCTTTGAATTGTTGCGTGTAACGTAGTGGTGTTTAACACAATTGCATCGTGAGTAACGGCGTGGTGTTATCGAGTTTTATAACGTTAGGTCTACCTAAAAAGCTTTAAGAGTTTTCACATAACTTACTTTACAACACGCCCTCGTAGGCCTTCTGAACTATCCTGCGTCTCCAACAAACAATATCGTTTCGAAATTATAATCAAGTCCTAATCCGAAGTCAGGATCGTAAATGAAGTACAAGAAAGTCTGTTACTGTCACCAACCACTCACGCCATGAACGGAAAGTGCAACTGTATAAACAGACATCGAATATTCCGTAATATTCAAGCATTATGAAGATCAGGAATTTCAAGAACGTTTCAGTGATGATAAACATTAAATGACAAATTCCTGCTGCAGGTTTGCGTTTGGACTAGCGCCCCGCCACAAGTCAGCCATAACGCTAACTGTTACGACTCACTACATGTACCACAGCTCCCTTCGATATAAAGCTCTATATCAGACACCACAATGAAGATCTCGCTGAAGTAAGTAATTGTTCTGTCCATTGGACACTCTGTTCTGTCCATTTTCAAGAGGGGTTTCATCGTTCCGTCGCAGAGGACAGATCCACATCTTCAACCTAGTGCCAAGTTTTACCCCTCTAAAATTGATCTTACGATGTCCAACATACCATTCGACCACACATTAAAGACTGTTGAAAAAGTTGAAGAGTTGAATGGGGATTCAGCAAACAGTAACAAATCTGAAAAAGTGATGGTTGGTGCATATTTACAATTTTATGACTTTCTGTGCAGTGGTCAGTAGTGTCTACATCTGTGGCATCAGTAAAATTTTTATACGTACAAATGCACTTCTTAGATTTGCCGTCGGATAACGTTGTGCGAGTCCCACAGTATTTTATCGAATAAACTGTTCGACATCTTCATATGCAGTAGTGAAAACAACAAAATCCATCAACTGCAGATGTCGAACACTTCTTCCGAAGAAATTTTGTGAGACTTGTACAGTGTTATCTGGAGCAAACTCTTGAAGGGTATTTGCAGCACATCCGTTTAGAAAGCCTCAAACGTCACAAAATGTTAATAAATTTTAGCTTACAAGGCAAGAACCCCATTTGCAACGGCTGAAACGGAATAAAATTGATTTCAAAATGCGCAGATACGTCTGTTCGTCCACCCATCATTATCATTTACAGCTAAAGCTTTCCAATTGTGTACATTCGAAGTTTGAAAGTTACCGATTGTAAATATTACACAAAGATAAATCCCTCGCGAAACAATACCATGCGACACACAGTTATGACCTTTAGATTCACAAGGGTCACAAATTTATTGCTCGGCAAGAAACTAAATATTTGCGTGGATATTACAGCAGCTCGTCGTAGCGTGAACTCAGCAAGTCGTTGGAAATCCCTTGCAGAAATATTGAGCCATACTGCCTCTATAATGATCCATACTTTCCATAGTGTTGCCGTTGCAGGATTTGTACACGAAATGACCTCTCGATTATTCCACGTAAATGGCCGATAGGATTCATGTCGGGCGATCTGGGTGGCCAAACCATTCATTCGAATTGTCCAGAACTTTCTTCAAACCAGTAGCTAACAATTTTGACCTGGTGACATAGCATTCATGAATGACTGCAAATGGTCTTCAAGTAGCCGAACACAACTATTTCTAGTCAATGATTGGTTCAGTTTGACCAGAACACCCAGTCCGTTCCCTGTAAACACAGCCCACACCATCATGGAGCCACCATCAGTTTGCACTTGTTGACAACTTGGGTCCATTGCTTCGTGGGGTCTACATCACACTCCAACCCTACATCAGCTCTTACAAGCAGAAATATGCACTCATCTGACCACGCCACGGTTTTTCAGACCTCTAGGATCCAACCGATGTGGTAACAAGCCAAGAAGACGCACTGGAGGCGATATCGTGCTCTTAGCAAAGGAACTATCGTTGGTCGTCTACTGCCATAACACATTAATGCCAAATTTTGCAGCACGATCCTAACCTACAGGTTCTTCGTACGTCCCGCATTGATTCTTGCGGTTAATTAGCGAGTTGTTGCTTTTGTGTTAGCACTGATAGCTCTACGCAAGCGATGCTGCTCTCGGTCATTAAGTGAAGGCAGTTGGCCACTGCGTTGTCCATGGTGACAAGTAATGGCAGAAAATTAGTATTCTCGACACAATCTTGACACTGTGGACCTCAGAATACTAAATTCTCTAACGGTTCCTGTAATGTCCCATGCGTGTATCTCCACCTAGCATTCCGCGTTCAAAGTCTGTTGATTCCTATCGTGGGGCCTTAATCACGTTGGATACCTTTCCACATGAACCATCAGAGTACAAATGACAGCTCCGCCAGTGCACTAGCCTTTTATATCTTGTATACGCGATACTACCACCCTCTGTATAAGTGCATATCACTATCCCAAACGTTTTGTCACAGCGTACATCACAACATAGTGTGATAGCTCGTGGCATTGGTCTATATAGTGTGATCATTGTGGCTTTTCATATCGGATTATTGCAGTACACAAACACGAAAATGATGAAGCATGTCCACATGTGGTCTTCGCCATGTGTAACAATTGATCCATTCCGTTGTGTTTTACGTACTTAAATGAATCTCCACATTTACTCTTCGATGGGGAATAAAGGCAAGAACGATGCAATCGTTCTGACTTTTCGGTACAGTGTGAAATAATGTACACTCTTTTAAGTAAAAGTTTAACTTTTTGCCCCATAATATATCATTTATGAGCCATGTTAACCGACTAATCATAATTGTCTTGGTTCACGGTATGGTTTGTTAAGTAACTTGCAGTTCTGTAATCTTCAGACCAATTAACGTTCTATCATAAATTGTAAACGAGTACAGAGCTTCATAGATAAGTTACCTTGACTAATGGTGTAACAGATATATCGTTATTTGAAAACCAGCTATATTCGGTTTTAGCTGTTCGAGCTGTTTCACTTCAATTGTTCACTATGTCTCCTGTTGGCATATGTTTTGTACACCTAAATGAGACATCAAACAATGATTAGAGAGTCACTAACGTTGGCCACGGGATTTTTCCATTTGAGTTGCTTTGAAAATTAGTGCTTCCATTGCTTAAAGATAAGCTACATATTTTGCTCGTCTAATTTTCGTGAGCGAATTAATTCTTTGATCTTGGCTGCTTACGACAGTTTGCTATTGTTAGGCTAAAATTTAATTTTTGTAAGAATTTTGCTTCCTTTCAGTTGCTTTTGTAGCAACCCCAGAATGGAATCTTTTGAGATTGCTGTATGACTGACAAAAAATAAGAAATTTATAATACAAAAATATAGTGTACCATTTTCAGCTGGGTCTATGATTTATTTTCTCGTAACACATAACCAACTTACTTCACACAAATTTCTAAACAATATAAGATGTCATCGTGGTATGTCATCTCCCTGCCGATACGCGTCTCAAACTGAATAGGTTTGTGCATTATTATAATAATGACTAAGAGGAGGAAGCAGACGGCAAACTACGCAGATGGATGTGAAGTTTTCATAAAGTGAGATCGGTGATAACCTCATCGTGATTCGAGATATTTGAACTGTGATTGAACGTAATTCTCAGAATTGACAGTACCTGGTAGCTCCCATGCGAAGCCACTGCAGTGCAGGGGAGAGAATGCGCGCACGAAAAGCATGAGGCATGATGGCGAGAGTTTCGAGTGTGGAATTTGAAAGTTTGGAAGACTGGCGTAAGAACACTAGCAGGACCAAAAGTAAAGATATGGCGTGGTTGGCAGGGGTGGACATTCCCTCAGCTACGACCTGGTGGAACAGCTTAAGGCAGTGCAAAATAGAAAACGATTAAGTCCAACATGTAGTTAGAAAGCAGCAATTATTTCTCACACCATTCTGATAGCGTTTTCTCTGGAACTGTCGTGTTACACCATCACAATGTAAGGGGTATGAAAATTCCTAAAATGTATTGTCTTACGTCACTGCAGCTCAGGAACATCAGCAGTCAGGGTGAAGAGCCATTGTTCAGAGAGAACACGCCGAGTGTTGGAACTGGTCGGACATGTGATGAACAACAGCTTCATCTGCATGGAATAATAAGCTATGTTTCTGCTCGTATCGAGTTGACAACGTATAGGCAGTGAATTTCATTGGTGTTGAGAAAGTCTAAGAGTTGTGACTATATCGTCGCTGATGATTTGTTGGTCGCGATGGCAGGCTTAGATTACTTTTGAGTCTTGCAGAATATCATGTTACTTATTGCCAGCATCGACTAAACCACCCTGTCGTTGTGATTTTAAGTTACACGTGGCGGGTAGCATAAGTCATATGCCGCGCAGTATAGCATTGTTGTGTCGGTTTAGGATCGTAAATTCATACACGAGTAACTGTTTTGTTCACGGCGATAGTTCGTGTTAATCTGAAGTGTTTACGGTTGTATCAGCTCCGCGAATTCTGATAGACACGCTTATAACTTTACACTATTGATGTTACAAACGTTAGCCTACGAAATTGGAGGAGAGTGAGCCTCAACAGTATACTAAGATTTTACCAGAATAGTTGTTCATTTATGGATGTACCAGCATCTCCCAGAGAGTTGTTGTGTTAAGATTAATTCACCATCAAAGACAATATTCTGGAGTGTATCTTACTAGGATCTGTTTTACAGATAAGGGCACGTAAGTTTGACAGGTCGAAGATGTGTGGATTGTCTTCATAAATCCGTATCAATAACTACATGTTCTTTGCTACTGGGTCGCGCACCACTGATAGACTTTCACTTCGTGGTACGGGCAGTTGGTTAGGTTTTGGGCTGTTTATCTCTCTCGACATAAATTACTCGTAACCTTTTGGGCATACTTCACAGCTGGCAACATTTACTTCATTGATCTTGACCGGGAAATAAATTTTTATTCTATAGAGAAATAAGATTCATTAAAGATATTTCGACTTAGGAAATAAAATAAATGTAAATTATAAATACGTAGTTTGCACAGGGTGCTCCTGGTGTAGCCTTTCTAGATAACGAGAACTGATGTTTGCCTAATAGTCTCTGCAGCGTAAAGTACATCTCTTGAAAGCAACACTCTCGCTGCATTACCGTACATTAACTTTTACTTTCCCCTGCTCTCAACTGAGCGAGAAATGGTCGGCTTGTGAGCGCTTTTTCACTAGAACTCAGCACTCGCAGTCCATGTCGACGACTTTTAGTTTCTGCTCTTTACTCATCTAGGGAGACGCCTAAATGTAAATTATTAGTATTTAATGTTAGCCCAACTGTATGTAGTAAGAGGTACCAATTTCATCCTTCCAGTGTGTCGCACAGTGTATGTAAATCTATCTACTGGTGGCTGCTTAAGGAATGAAGCTCCATACAGTCCGATAGTGTAATGGTTACAAATGCATTTATTCTGAACTGTTTGATTTATTTTCAATATGTTACAGTAAATAATCAACAGCCAGATATTTTTTCATGTGAAGTAAATAGAACACCGTACAAGCTGACACCAAAAACACGAAACATTGTGTGGTGGAAGAAAATAAAGTGCGTTCTCACGATCACTTACTAACTGGAATGCCTAGCACACGTAGCGATGGGGTATGGAAGACGATGACATGAAGAAGTAGTCGATATTGGATGACAGTTATCGATGGGACATTGAGTCCTTATCTTACCAGATATTCAGAGTAACATTGTAAAATAATGGGGTTTGTTGGAAATAGCCCACCACTTTTCCTACTTAGTACAAGCCTCAACTACATTAGTAACTGGACAACACCTGATAATAAACTGGTGTGTACAAATAAAATGTATTGATCGTTTTACTAACTAATTTTGTAAGCTAACGGCTGATAGAGATCGATAAATTTGTAAGACGAATCGATAGTGAAGGTTTCTACAGCAGTGACGTTGCCTTGTGAACAGAAATAATTAGAAAGTAATGCTTTTGTAGAATATTTAGTGATCTGTCCGCCGTATAGTGTACTGTCAGATTCTGACCTGAAATACATTGCTATTCAAATAAATATCAGATTAAGCAAATAACATATTGTTGTTATGTCATATTTCTGTATTATGAGCAGTACGGACGTACTAAAATTCTGTTACATGTTAACTGAAGTAAAATTGCCTACAGTGACATAAAAAGCACGCTAGTCATAAAATATAGTTACATTTCATTCCTTTTTATCTATAAATGGAGCTATTAGAAATATAATAATATTCATATCGTTACTTACTTGGAACAGATTTAGTATGCCCGGTATTCTTTGTTTTTGGCATTTATCTGACTGCAATTGGACTAACACGGTATCACAATGGCGGGGTTGTAAAACTGGCGTTTGTGACTTCAATGTAATCGGTGTTATAATATATAAAGCGCGATTTAGTATTTAAAAAGAGTGTTAGATTTGTAACTGAAGTGCGCCAGGTGTTAATGTGAGGCACAATTTTGTACCGAAAATTGTCCCTATTATTCGCTGTTTATATTGTCCCCTCAGTGGTAAAAGAGCACTGGGTTTGAATCTAAACGTCATAAGTGTCAATGTAACCACTCCAAAATCATGTAGCAAACGTAATTGTGGATGATCTTTTCATTGTCTTTCCTGTGAATAAAGTAATTTTAGATATTTTCGTTAATCCAGTACAGTCCACTTAATGAATAAATATATTTATTTTATTTATTTATTTATGCATTTATTTTACCTGGCAAGATTAGGGCCTTCAGGCCCTCTCTTACACCTAACCAGGCATACTCAGATTCAACAAATTTCGGTTTCTACAGAACATTAAGGACATATAACGTGTTATACAGTATTAATGTTAAAGAAAAAAATAGAGATTATAAAAGTAGTACAATGATAATTATAACAATTAAAAACAATTATAACAATCAATAATAATAATAATAATAATGACTATGTATATGAAAGTAAACATATTTTTCTTTTATGAATGTCAGTCCTATTGCTAGTTGGGAATTTTCTCGTTATATTCTTGCAGCTTGTGAGTTATTCTCATCAAGCAGAGACATAAGACGATAGAATGGGGTGAAAGAGATATAGAAGAGGTAGATAGGTTAGAGGAAGAGAAATAGAATGGTAAAATACGAAGCTATGATGGAGAGGAGAAAGAAAAAGATGAGAGGGGCACAACAATGGTGGCTATACCGTCCCTAATATGTAAGTCTTGAGTTCCCTCTTGAATGTTGAGTGGTTCTGGATAAGACGCAGATCACAGGGGAGTGCGTTCCATAGTCGTATGGCTGAGATGGAGAATGACACGGAGAAAGATTTTGTGTTATGTAAAGGTACAGCCAAGATGCTAGACGTATCCGATCTGGTATTGCGGTTGTGCAATGATGATAGGTGTTTAATGTGAGAAGATAGGTAATGGGGGCACCAGTGGCTAAGAAATCGATGAAGTAAGCACATCGTGTGGAGATCGCGTGCCTTATGTGCGCGTATCCAACCTAGCTGGGAGTATGAGGACTGATATGGTCATACAACCGTATATCGCATACGTATCTAATGCAAGCATTCATCACTAGCTCGAGGCATCTCGAATTTTCACTATTTGTGCCGTGTTGAACTACATCACAGTAGTAAAGATTAGGCAAGACTAGTGTTTGGACTAATTTTTGTTTAACATGGGTTGGAAATATTTTTCTACATTTTTGAATTGCATGTAGGGAGGAGAGCGATTTCCGGCAAGCTGTGTCTGTTTGTTCTTCCCAGTTTAGGTGTTCATCCAAGATTATTCCAAGGTCTTTTACTGTTTTTTGGTATGGTAGTTGGATACCATTGAGGAGTATTTGAGGGACTGTTTCGCGAAAGTACCGACTGATTAACTTTGGATGAGATATAAGTATGACGTGGGATTTCTTGGGGTTTAGTTTCAGACCTAGGTTCTGTGCCCATCGAGAAACAGAGCAAAGATCTGCGTTCATACTCGCTACTGCGTCAGCAATGTTCTTGGGGCTTGCACTTATGTACAGTTGGATGTCATCGGCATATAGATGGTAGTTGCAGGAGTGAATCACTGAAGAAATATCATTAATGTACAGTGAGAAGAGTAATGGACCAAGGACGGAGCCTTGGGGAACTCCAGAGCGCACGTTTTTCCATGATGACTTTTCCGACCCACAAATGACTTGTTGACTTCTGTTTTTGAGGTAGCTGTCGAACCAGTGTATTGCGCTGTTTGAGAAATTCAGCTGCTTCATTTTAATTAGTAATATATCAAAGTCAACTGTATCAAAAGCCTTGCTAAAGTCAAGCAGTGTTAGGATGGTAGCTTCACGTCTGTCCATAGCATGTTTAATGTCATCAGTTACTTTGATTAATGCAGTTGCTGTACTATGGTGCTTTCGAAAGCCTGACTGATATTTGTCGTGGATGTTATGAGTTTTGAGGTAATCCGTCAGCTGTTCATGGACGATGTATTCTAGGGCTTTAGATATTGCAGGTAGTATGCTGATCGGCCTGTAGTCACCTGGCGACTTAGGGTTGTCAGTCTTGGGTATAGGTTGAATTAAACTTTGCTTCCACTCAGTAGGATATGTAATACTGACAAGAGACAGGTTGAAGATGTCTGTGATAACTGGAGTAATAGTGTTTACGACGTTCTTAATATTAACAGGCATATATTTTGAACTATTGTTTCGGTAGCTACTGAGGCTGTTCTAACTGAATATCCAAATTTTAACTGTGCTTGTAACTGTAATATATTGCATCATTTTTTATTTTGTTGTGTTGAAGTAGCATGAACATCTTGGTCGTGGTATAAATTCCGTGATCCTAACGCCTACACCTTCTAGGAGAAGACAATAAGTCTTTACTATTAAAAACAGTCTTGATCACGATTTATTTATTAAGATGACCGGTTTCGACCACTGCTGTGGTCATATTCAGACCATTGAGTAGGAACCTCTTTCTGCTGGAGAATTCTCCAGCAGAAAGAGGTTCCTACTAAATGGTCTGAAGATGACCACAGCAGTGGTCGAAACCGGTCACCTTAATAAATAAATCGTGATCAAGACTGTTTTTAATAGTAAATATTTGTAACACATCGATCACTGTCACTCCCATAATGTATTCAAAAGATAATAAGTCAGTTTGCACCAGAAAAGGAACACGCTTATTGATTGATTATTGATTTTATTTTATTGAGTGATCTGTGAATTTCTGACTTCTTATGTATACTCTTAGATATTTTTACAACTTTTTTAATATGCAACAGTACCGTTGATAAAATAAAAATACTCCTGTATCATTATTTATTTTGTGTGTCTTGCAGATTCTTACAGTTTTGTTCTGAAGGTATTCCTATGCGTGCAGTGTTCCACAATTTCTTTCAAAATTTTCTAGTACTGCATTTAATAATTTTTTTGTTGAGAAAATTGGTTTCAAATGTGGATACAAACTTATTCAGAAACATGTTGAATTCACAGCTAGCGTTAGGTTCATTGTAAATTTCATGCCAGTCGACATTTTTTACCTTTATCCAAAATCTTCCATTTCTCTCTGTTAATCATCCTCATTATTTTCTTTGAGTGATTTTTTTGTTGCACTTGCACCTAAGTTGTGTATTGTGGCTAAATGTGCATCAGAGCTGACATTACATTTTCCACAAAATGGCATGTGCTTATATACCTTCCGTATGTTGGATGTATGTTACCCGTTGTGCCGCCTCCTGCCGTATTTTTCTCTGTGAATTTAGTTAACGAAAATACTTAAATTTTTGTGTAATATGTGGAAAACATTGACATTTTTTCATATGAAGTGCGCTGAGTGAAAAGGACAATGACATTAAACAAGATTTATTATCTGTATAGGCAATGATAAAAAAGGCAATATATACTCTTTTAATTTTTATGTCTCTGAGAAATGAGAAGACATTGTACCTTCTCTAGTAGTGCCGTTCCCCTAGCAACACGCACTCTTCCTATGTTCCATATTGAGAGGTATGTAATAAGTGTAATAATTATTAATTCGTCTAAATCGTTTTCAGAATAAAAATGTTATTTATTACTATTGAAACCATCTTTTACTTATAGAAGACTTGTGTCCTTTCCTGCAGTTATTAAAAGTTGTAGTAGTTACGATCTTACCCTATTGTTGTCTTCAGTTACGATCGGTACAATTATATTTGGTAATTACTGATACTCAAGCCCAGATACTACTGAGATAACTAACTCAGTTTATGCATTTAGGAAAGCATTAAAGTATCTCAATGATTATTTTGATTTTCTGATGCAAATTTTACCGTACTGGGTCACAAATCTCGAGTACGTTATTAGTCACGTAGGCGCCATTACAGAGTAGATGATAATTAAATATGTTTCATGTAATTAAAATTAACAAACCAGTGCGCTACTTCTAAAAATACATACACACAAACCCTAAAATATTTACCCCTGAGAAATAAAGAGATAATGTTATATGTTGTTTTTGCTTTGGTGTGCAATAACGTATATGCACCATAACATAACTTTAGTAAAAGGAAATAATTATAATCAATTATTTATCACACCGAAGTGTTGGGTGTAATAAGTCTGTGTTAACATTTTTACGGTTTAAAGGATTGTGAAAATATCTGTGCTAAAATTAATTAATCATTATCTGTTTAAAAGACAGTTTTATATAACACGTTACAATTACACTACACACAGATTCTTCATTTACATTTACACACACACAGGCAATATATGGTGACTGCTATTACGAGTTACCCAAGCAAGGATCTCTATAACTGCTACTAAAATGTAAGTGACTGCTAGTATCTAAAGATCTCTTCTGCTGTCGAATTCCTGTAACAATTAACATTAAAAGCACCGCAGCTCGATAATCCCTTCTTTTTTTGACATATTGCATTATAAGGCATCAAATGTTTCAGGAAAATTTCTCGGTAATTACATTCTAATTTTCACACATTTCTCTTTTGGTCTCAGGGGTAAAAACTTTAGGTTTGCATATCTGTATAACTATTAGTAGCACACTGCTTTGTTAATTTTAATTGCGTGAAGCATATTTAGCAATTATTTTCTCTGTAACGGTACCTACCTGAAAAATGACGTACTCGACATTTGTGGCCCAGTACGGTAAAATTTTCATCAGAAAATGAAAATAATGACTGAGATACTTTAACACTTAAAGGAAACTATTTTTGAATATTTGTTCATTTTTCAACGAATATGACAAACACTATGTTAACTATATTAAATCTACGTGAATATGCAGATAATTTAAACGACTTTAAGGTTTTTTATCCTTGTGGTTACACGATGCTCAGACGGACAAAGGCTAATAATTTCTGTTCAACTACTGATACTTTTACATCCTCAGCCTAATATTCTTACGTAAATGTTGATTTTCGTTTTCCATCAGAGTCTATGATGTGAACTCAGAGTTTCTATCGATTTTAATAATTTTAATACTGTCTGCATTCTGATTTTTACATACAAAAGTTTTGTCATCCGACTCCAGTAATGAAAGAGGCTTTCCTTTTTACGCTGATGGGAACAGGCTGGCAACTTTCTCTTTATCTTTCCTATTCAAATGTAGGCCATGAGAAATATATCCTCATCTTCCTACATCGTCCACTGTAGCAGCACGAATACTACATCTGGCAGCTGTCCAAAGAAGCTGCTCAGTTCTGTGTTTGTTCTCTTTATACCAGTATTACTGGTTTGCTCATGGGTCTACAGTACCTCCACAAAATCCAGATTTGTGTGCTCCAATTCTGACCAGATCACACATAATACTGTGGTTTGCTTTTTGTAGTCAGAACGTTTCCTGCTAGCCCAACTATCAGCATCCGATTGCCCTTCCTAATTCTTCCCGCATGTGTCTTGCGTTTTATTTTATCCGTCTAAGACCAGCACCTGAGTTCGCCAAAAACTGTGATCTGCTAGTCTGAACCGAATTTTTCTGTAACTGATGGCTTACCCTTCTGCGCTAACTAGCAAGAAAACTCTTTCCCTGTTCTGGTATCCTCTCGACATATCTAGAGATTTTCTGGTATTCTCAAAATGTGTTTGAGACTCCACCCTAACTTATGGAAGAAAACGAAATCTATTGCGTAACTGACTTTTGAACTTGCACACAACATTTTAGCCCATTTAGCTTTTACCAGTAACTATCGAAATTTGCATTCTAACAATATGCGAACAGCCCCCTCTTATGTGATTTTATGATGTTTTCGATATAATGTACATTTTCATGTAAGAATTTCATTAAAACACCCTATTCATTTCCCCATGCAATCGTCTCCTAGAAAATACAAACTACAGTTTTTGGAAGTCAGCTTCAGTGCATATAATCCACGGCAAGATCCGTACTTATCACAATTAACTGACTGAATTGAATAAAATGAATTCCAAAATTACGCGATGATTTACGAACACTTCTCGTCTGTAAAACTGAACCTAGAAATTGGTCTGCTAACGCAAAAGAAAGTGAGTTTTTTAATTAACGGTGAACGCCACTCGCCAGTGTCAAACCATCAATTCATAGGTCGGACGTTCAAATCCCTGACGATTCTACATATTTTTTTTAATGTTTCTTTCACCTCTGGCAACGCTTGTTAATGTGAAAATCCTGTGTTGCGCAGTGTTTAAGAACCCACAATACTCTGTAGGCCCCTTATAAGCGGCTGGCGGGTCAGTTCGAAAATCAGAAAAAGGCAAAGTCATTCCAAATCGAACAGGATCACCCTTAGTAAACCATTCTCATGTTGAAATCAAGCTTAGGATTAGTGACGGGTTTAATTTGTACTTGATGTAACACATCAAACACGTCAACTAATTTACCTACACAGAAACTTCATTTGTGTCAACAAGAAAAGTTTAAAAGTACAAGGTTCATTCAATAAATAATATCCCAGATTTTTTTTAAATTTTTTTTTTGAAGTTGTCAGTATAATACACGGTTCAGTCACGTTGTCACCGTCGTCTGCATTCGATGTCAACGTACAATAACAACTCAGAGGCGACAGGTGGCAGCACTAGCAGTGGAGGATAAATTCAATGTGTCAGGAGGACGCGGCATACACTGTGGTCGTTATAGTAATGCCGAAACAGAGAGATTTATCTGACGTCCAACAGGATGTGATCACTGGCTTTTGGGTGAACGATGGAAGCATTTCCGAAACATCTAAGTTTGTAAACTCTTCGAGTGCCGCCGTTAAATTAGACCGAGCATGGCAAAATGGTGCTATCCAAAACTGGCACCAAGGCAACTGTGATGTACCACGGGCTATAGATGACAGGTACGAACGACGGCTACGGAGATGTGAAAGGATGATGTGCAACTGTCGACAAATTGACCACCCAGGTGTACCAAGGGGCTACCAACAGTGTATATATGAATATACAGCCTACAGTTGCAGGTTAACTTTATGGTTTACCTAGGTTTCGACGTTAGTAATAACGTCTTCTTCAGAACATAAAATAATATTTAAATGTTTGCCTAAACCAGGCCATGTCCTAAGCCAACTTTTTTTGGACTGTTTTAGGCAAACATTTAAATAATATTTTATGTTCTGAAGAAGACGTTATTACTAACGTCGAAACCTAGGTAAACGATAAAGTTAACCTGCAACTGTAGGCTGTATATTCTTATATAAACAATATCAGTTGTGGTCGCTGCATAAAAATGTTAAAAATACCAAGTGTCTTCTCAACGAACGTTCTGCGAACGTTGCTGCGTATGGGCTCCCGCAGCAGGCGCCTGGTTCGTGCCCCTGTGCTGACTGCCGTTTATCGGCGACGAAGGTTACAAACTGCACGCCAGTATCGCAACTGGATATCCACTGATCGGTGATAGCTGGCAATTTTCGATGAATCACGTTTTATGCTCCATCGGAGAGACGAAGTTTGGTGTATGCGGAGAGAAAAGTCTGAAGTAAACACCCTGCGACAATCATCGAAAGTGTCAAGACCGGTGGAGGGTGCTTTACGGTCTGGGGAATGATTTCGTGGCAATGCAATGTGCGAAAATGGAATGTGGCACAATGCTCCCAGTGTAGGTACGTGGTTCGAAGCGTACCAGGATGAGCGTACCGAACTCCCACGGCCACCAAACTCCCCGGATTTAAACCTAATCGAGAATCTGTGGGACCACCTGGATCGGGTTGTACGTATCATGGATCCTCAGCCGAGAAACGTAACGGAGTTGGCCAGGCACTGGAGTCGACATGGCTCCACATCCCTGTCGGTACCTTCCAGAATCTCATTAACACTCTTCCTGTACGTCTCGCCACTAACTGCGCTGTAAAAGTTGGTTATTCAGGCTTCTCACAGGAAGTCACATTAAAGTGTCTAGGCAATGTATATACAGCAAAGTGGCCTTTTTAGGTCGTTTAAATCTAACGTTTCTTATGCATGCATAATAGGTTTCAAACAATTTCGCAAATTGTAGGGCTGTAGGGAACCATAACGTGGCCTCTATCCCAGGCAGGGCCAGAGCCTACGCCGAACAAGATGTTCCTCCCTTTGCGCCATATCGCAGATACGACATCCAACTTCTCATAGACCTATCACACGACCTCATTCAAATTCAGTGAGTTGTTGATAGTCGCGTCTTTGTCGCTTTAAAGGCGTTCTTGGCTAGTATCAAGTCACCACGTCCATCTCAGAGGTAACTAACGCTCACGACTGTTACAGCGAGTTTTTAAAGTAAACCTGGTATGCATTCCCACAGTGGTGCTACAAGCGAAAATCTTAAGGGACTGGCGCAAATTTGAACAGACGTCATCTCTCAGATGTAGAAACACCACTGTCAACTTTATGTCGCACAACTTCTTATGATGTTGTGATTTTTTCCATTAGTGTACATTTATAATTAAACTAAACAATAAAACGAACAGTAAGAAGAAATGAAGATGTCTTTAAACGAACACTCACTGCAGCTGCTGGCGACGTAGACATTGTCACGTTTCAAGAGAGGAAGTTAGTATAAGTTTACTTCTCTAAAACTCTGTGCATGCGAAGTCTGACTCTGCCTTAACACAGGAAATTTTCGAAAGTGAAGGGCTAGGTAGGAAGAAAAATAATTAGGTCAAAGTTCGTAGTAACTGACGGAAAGTCATCGAGTAAAACAGAAGTGATTTCTGGCGTTCCCCAAGGTAGTGTTATAGCCCCTTTGCTGTTCGTTACCTGTATAAACGATTTGGGTGACAATCTGAGCAGTCGTCTTAGGTTGATTGCAGATGACGCTGTCGTTTATCGACTAGTAATGTCATAAGAAGATCGAGACAAATTGCAAACAATTTAGAAAATATTGACCCTAAATAAGGAAAAATGTGAAATCATCCACATGAGTGATAAAAGGAATCCGTTAAACTTTGGTTACACGATAAATCAGTCAAATCTAAAGGCCGTAAATCCAACTAAATACCTAAGAACTACAATTACGAACTTTGGTGTACAAAGCCAGACCAACAGGCATTACACGCATTGACCAAAAAAGGATAGTGCATTAAGAATGGCTAGTTTCTAGCTGAAATCTAGATGTGCCAATAAAAATTCCAAAGGATGACTGATAGCTGAAATCTATTATTTACAAATCAAAATAACGATCGCTGCGTGCAAAGGCCTCTGAATGGAGGGTAACCTGATAGGAAGGAGGTTGTTGGTTCAGAATCCATCAGGCATTGGGAAAAGTATGTTCAATAGCGGTAAATGGAAATGCCATGTGGCTAGGGCCTCCCATCGGGTAGGCCATTCGCCTGGTGCAAGTCTTTCGACTTGACGCCACTTCAGCGACTTGTGTGTCGATGGGGATGAAATAATGATGATAAGGACAACACAACACCCAGACCCTGAGCGGAGAAAATCTCCGACCCAGACGGGAATCGAACCCGGGCCGTTAGGTATGACATTCTGTCGGGCTGACCACTCAGCTACGAGGGGCGGACAATAGCTGTAAGGCCATTAGCATTAGGGATGTTAGCATAAAGGGAGATGGCATCAATAGTGACGAGCAAGGCAACGTGTGGTACAGGAACAGGAACTGTGGAGAGTTAGTGAAGGAAATGGTTGGTATCTGCTATATATAGGAAGGCAGGTTCCCAGTAATAGGCTGAAGGTGTTGGTCTACAAGAGCAGAGATTCTCTCAGTAGGGTCATAGTAACTGGCCACAATGGGGCCTCCTAGGTAGTTGGGTTTTTGGCGTAGGAAGCATGTGAAAGGTAGGAGTGTGAGGAGGGGTAGGGATAAGGAGAGAGATGGACTCTGGGGAGAGGTTCTGGAATGGGCCTAAGGATTTGAGGAGAGACTGGAGACCCTGCTGGATTTCTGGAATGTGGCTACTGTGGCAAGGTTTGACCGAAATCTTATTTTGTGACGTCCTTTTTCTTGTGCCTATCTGCGACTCAACGTTTATATTAGTTGTAGCAGTGAAAGTAACCTGGAGTTATCATTTGAACAATGAAAGTGGCTGCTGAAGTGTTAATGGAAAACTGAGAATGTGGCTGAGGTTCAACGATGTTGGACAGTTCGATTTGGAATAATACATTCAAGGTTAGCAATTACAATAATCAGAGGGAAGTTCGATTTCGATGGAATGGTAAATAATGTGAAGGATGGACATAGTGGAAGAAGAGAGAGACGACGAAATTGTTGATGCAGTGATTGAGGCATACACAGAGGCCCTGAAGAGGTCTGGGGGACTGGTATCAGCAAAGACAGTACTCAAAGAATTTTGCGGATTCAAAGATCGATGCTTTACATCATGACACTTCTCCATTGTTTGGACAATGATGATCCCGACAGAGTAATTGAAACTTGTGCTTTCATCAACATGTGTGAAGAAGATTAATATTTCTAAGACCCAATTTTTTTCGTCCAATGAAGCTGTCTGAATACCATCATAATTGTGGTGGACTGATCAAAGGCTGAAGAAAGTCATGTTAAGCTATAAGAAGTATCAGTGTGGTGAAGTCTGTCTTCTAGACTGTTAATCGGGCAGTAATTCGAAGAGATGTCACTCGTAACTCTTACGTAAAAATATTGCACGTTATAACTCTACGTCTTAACGACATTTTTGGCAATGACTATGGTTTCTCTCCAATGTCTGGGATGTCATCTATCATTCAGCAGGAAGTAAGGGAATTTCTCTGTCGCACTTCCCTTCGAGATGGGTAGGACGAAGTGGAAGGGTGAAGTACGATTGAAAGAGTAAATGAAAATTAAAACACATTGCTTTTGTCTTGATCTATGTGTCGAAAGTGATCTCCCTAAAATAATTAGGCAATATTCGATAAACATTCCCAATAACGACATTTTGTTCATTAAGAGCGAATTTCCGGAGATTTAAGCACCCGCTTCATTATCAATACGCAGTTCGGATGATGGATTATGTTGTCATTTCGTGTTAATGCTTACCTCAGTAATTTGTAACCGTAAACAGAAACATAAATATAGTTCTGCGTAAGATGCTTATCTCGGTAATTTGTCGTTACTATCACGAAGCACTCGTCTAAGTACGATCAGTTCGCTGGGCCGTGGCACATGTTAAGCTGGTTACCGTACCTGCGGCGAACTTTCTCTGTTGCGTAATTGATATTCGATGGTGAAAGTTATACCATCATTATCTTAACAAAGTTTAAGGGGGCTTTCTTGCTCCACTCTTGCAACGAATATTACGTCGCTCTTACAGCACAACTCAGAAATGGTGGTAGTCGTGGATGAAGGGAAGCACCTGACGTGGAGGAATATTGCTATGCATTCGTTCGCCAAGTATAAAGACAAGTACAAGATCGTTAGATATATTTATCACTGGAGTGGTCATAGCGTTACACGTTTTGTCGGTGACGGAAACTGACAAGACGGAAAAATAATGAGATAAAGTTTAAGAGGACACCTAAAAATTGTCTATTAACAACATTTTTCAAGATGGATACACGCGAAGAAATGACGACCACTGGAATTAATGAAGCAGGTATATACACTCCTGGAAATTGAAATAAGAACACCGTGAATTCATTGTCCCAGGAAGGGGAAACTTTATTGACACATTCCTGGGGTCAGATACATCACATGATCACACTGACAGAACCACAGGCACATAGACACAGGCAACAGAGCATGCACAATGTCGGCACTAGTACAGCGTATATCCACCTTTCGCAGCAATGCAGGCTGCTATTCTCCCATGGAGACGATCGTAGAGATGCTGGATGTAGTCCTGTGGAACGGCTTGCCATGCCATTTCCACCTGGCGCCTCAGTTGGACCAGCGTTCGTGTTGGACGTGCAGCCCGCGTGAGACGACGCTTCATCCAGTCCCAAACATGCTCAATGGGGGACAGATCCGGAGATCTTGCTGGCCAGGGTAGTTGACTTACACCTTCTAGAGCACGTTGGGTGGCACGGGATACATGCGGACGTGCATTGTCCTGTTGGAACAGCATGTTCCCTTGCCGGTCTAGGAATGGTAGAACGATGGGTTCGATGACGGTTTGGATGTACCGTGCACTATTCAGTGTCCCCTCGACGATCACCAGTGGTGTACGGCCAGTGTAGGAGATCGCTCCCCACACCATGATGCCGGGTGTTGGCCCTGTGTGCCTCGGTCGTATGCAGTCCTGATTGTGGCGCTCACCTGCACGGCGCCAAACACGCATACGACCATCATTGGCACCAAGGCAGAAGCGACTCTCATCGCTGAAGACGACACGTCTCCATTCGTCCCTCCATTCACGCCTGTCGCGACACCACTGGAGGCGGGCTGCACGATGTTGGGGCGTGAGCGGAAGACGGCCTAACGGTGTGCGGGACCGTAGCCCAGCTTCATGGAGACGGTTGCGAATGGTCCTCGCCGATACCCCAGGAGCAACAGTGTCCCTAATTTGCTGGGAAGTGGCGGTGCGGTCCCCTACGGCACTGCGTAGGATCCTACGGTCTTGGCGTGTATCCGTGCGTCGCTGCGGTCCGGTCCCAGGTCGACGGGCACGTGCACCTTCCGCCGACCACTGGCGACAACATCGATGTACTGTGGAGACCTCACGCCCCACGTGTTGAGCAATTCGGCGGTACGTCCACCCGGCCTCCCGCATGCCCACTATACGCCCTCGCTCAAAGTCCGTCAACTGCACATACGGTTCACGTCCACGCTGTCGCGGCGTGCTACCAGTGTTAAAGACTGCGATGGAGCTCCGTATGCCACGGCAAACTGGCTGACACTGACGGCGGCGGTGCACAAATGCTGCGCAGCTAGCGCCATTCGACGGCCAACAGCGCGGTTCCTGGTGTGTCCGCTGTGCCGTGCGTGTGATCATTGCTTGTACAGCCCTCTCGCAGTGTCCGGAGCAAGTATGGTGGGTCTGCCACACCGGTGTCAATGTGTTCTTTTTTCCATTTCCAGGAGTGTAATTTTTACGTCTGGCTGTTCTAAATAAACAAAGTAAGTGTCACGAATCTTCTAAAGTAGCCGCGCGATCTGAGGCGTCTTGTCACGGCCCACGCGGCTCCCCCCGTCGGAGGTTCGAGTACGCCCCCCCCCCCCCCCCCCCCCGGGCATGAGTGTGTGTGTTGTAGTTTGCATAAATCAGTTTAAGTTAGATTAAGCAGTGTGTAACCTTAGAGACCGATGACCTCAGCAGTTTGGTTCCATAAGATCTTCCGACAAATTTCTAAAGGTAATGAATCAAAAACTCGGAAGAATTGGCCACTTCTTTGGAATGTCAAAAAAGGTGAATATTGCAAATAAAAAAGTAATGGTTAACGAATTAAAAAATAAATTAAGTTAAAATATTCTATCGGGAAAGAAAAAGAATTTATTATCTGTCTGAAAGTTCGATAAACAGATACATTTTGGTGTAAGCACTGCAGTTTGTCTAATGTACGGAAAGACGTTGTTGTGGCCTGGTTTGGTGCAGTCCTCCACAATACTCCATCCTATGCAAGATGCGTTATCGCCGACTAACTATTGTAACCTACATCAGTTTGAACCTACTTGCTGCATTCATATTTTGGTCTCACTCTACAATTTCTACCCACATACTTCCCGCCAGTACCAAACTGATGATTTTTTGAAGTTTCAAAATGTGTCCTATTAACCGAGATCTTTATTCAAGCTGTGCCACAAATTTCTTTTCTCCCCTATTCTCTTCAGTTCGTCATTATTACTTATGTGACCTACTCATCTAGTCAACGGCATTCTTCGGTAGCGCCACATTTCAAAAGCTTCTATTCTCCTCTTGTCTGAACTGCCGATCTCCATATTTCAGATTAGCACAAGGCTATATTCCAGCCAGGAACCTTCAGAAGTGACTGCCGAACACTTAAATATACATTAATTGTTAACAAATTCCTTTTTTTCAGAAATTCTGTCGTTGCTATTTATGTACACTCTACTTCGGCCATCATCAGTTATTTTACAAGCCCAAAATGGTTCAAATGGCTCTGAGCACTATGGGACGTAACTTCTGAGGTCATCAGTCCCCTAGAACTTAGAAATACTTAAACCTAACTAACCTAAGGACATCGCACACATCCATTCCCAAGGTAGGATTCGAACCTGTGACCGTAGGGGTCACGCGGTTCCTGACTCTAGCGCCTAGAACCGCTCGGCCACTCCTGTCGGCTTACAAGCCCAAACAGCAAAAAATGTGTACTACTTTCAGTGTCTCATTTCCTAACCTAATTACTTCAGCACTGACTAATTTAATTCGGCTATATTCGATACCTTTGTTTTGCTTTTGTTGGCACTCATGCTTCAATCTCATAGCAAGACACTGTTCATTCCGTTCAACTGCTCTTCCTAATCTGTTCTGACAGAATTATAATGACACTGGCAAACTCCAGAAATCTCCCATCCAAACTCTAATTCCTTCTTCAAATTTGACTTTGACTTCCACTACTGCATGCTCAGTGCATAGTTTGAATTACATCGGGGATAGGCAACTACCTTGCCTCACTCCATTCTCAGGTACTGCTTCCTTTTCACGCCCTTCGAGTGTTATAACTGCCAGCTCATTTCCGTACAGGTGGTGATAAGCCTTTCATCCTTGTATTGTATCCCTGCTACCTTCAGAATTTGCATTCTATGTCAGTGAACATTGCCAACAACTTCCTCTAAATCTACAAGTTCTTTAAACGTAGGTGTGCCTTTCGTTAACTAGCCTTGTAGCGTAAGTCATAGTCTCAGTACTGCTCCAATATTTCTTCAGTTGCCCAGACTGATCCCCTCTGAAGTACCAGTTTTCCATTTTTCTGCAAATAATTCGTGTCTGCATTTTGCAACCATTACTTATTAAACTGATAGTTCGATAATATTCACATATGGCAGCACATGCGCTCCTTGGAATTGCAATTATTACATTCTCCTTAACGTCTGAGGATATTTTGCCAGTTTAATACATCTTAAACACCATTTGGGACAGCTTTCTCATAGCTGGCTCTCCCAAGGATATCGATAGTTCTGAGGGAATGTCGCCTACTTCATGTACCTGGTTTCAACTTAGTTCTTTCAGTGATCTATGAAATTCTTCTCGCAGTACCATATCTTCTATTTTATCTTCATCTGCTTCCTCTTCCCTTCCTATAATGCTGCCTTCAAGTTACATACTGTGAAACATGTACTATAGTTAGTCACTGCCTTTAAAAGTTGCTGGATCTGTTTTGCAGAACTTCACTTGCAGAAAAAGAAAAGCTGTATTTTATAACAGACGCGAGAAAAATTTCTAAATTATAAATTTGAAGCTGGAGGAAAAATCTGATGGTGCAGCAGGTTAGCCTCCTACCGCAGTAATTTGGTTTCGCCCTTAGCAATGAACGGACTGAGTATCTGTGATCAGATAATTACCAACAAATCTCCTACTTTCACTTGGTGGCGCGTGTTTGGAGCACTCATTGTTACTATTCGTGCACTGATTGTATTTCTCAGGGATTAGTAAGGGGTTCTCATTCAAACAC
This sequence comes from Schistocerca americana, assembly GCF_021461395.2. NCBI lineage: Eukaryota > Metazoa > Arthropoda > Insecta > Orthoptera > Acrididae > Schistocerca > Schistocerca americana. The sequence goes on along the minus strand of NC_060119.1, from coordinate 954,138,894 downwards.
TGGGCTCAGGAAGTAGTTCTGACTAAAAAAAGTTTCGACGATGGAGTCTGAGACGTCATAATGACACATCCTCAATGACGTTGCGTTCTGGGCACGGGATTTTATTTATCAATATTCAGCACTACTCCAATCCGAGATTGTTTTAGAATTTTCGACACGTGCAGTGTAGGAACTATGTGCGTTGAATGTCACGAGACTCAGAATTATTCCACTGAAGTCTGTTACGGACTTCGAAAATTTAACTTACGGGCAGAACAGGGTAAATACCACCACCCGACTTCCCAGGAATTTCACTCAGTGTAAGGAAAGTCAAAACAACCAAACACGTGTCTCGACTTATCCTTAGATACTCGACCGTTTCTGAAAAGACGTTGGTCAAGATTTTCGTGGTATTTTTCGAGGTGCTTGATGTGCCTCTTCCTCTGCGATATCAACAAACGAAATGATGGGCTCAGTGTTGGCGTTGCAGCTTCTGAGTTTTGGGCCCCGTGTTCGAAAGCAGATCGTTGTTTTGATTTATTTTATTTTAATTTTATTGCTTTTATTTATCTACCCGTACCTGTAAAAGGTTACTATACGGATGTTTCTTATCAAATTAGGGGATACAATTGCGTTAAATGGCTCTGAGCACTATGGGACTTAACATCTGTGGCCATCAGTTCCCTAGAACTCAGAACTACTTAAACCCAACTAACCTAAGGACATCATACACATCCATGCCCGCGGCAGGATTCGAACCTGCGACCGTAGCGGTCACGCGGTTCCAGACTGAAGCGCCTAGAGCTGCACGGCCACACCGGCCGGCATATAATTGCGTTATATTAATTGTGAAATTACAACTGTGCTTTACAATAAGTGTCATACATTTATTGTATAATACAAGTATGTATGGTATATTAACGGGTAAAAATATTTTAAAATTCTCAAATTCTGCTATTTTATTCTCATATCAGTTCTATTTAATTCTTGTATTTTGTTCATACGTTTATTCCTCAGGAATATCTGGTGCATTTCCTTGGACGATACCGATCGTAGAAATATTCGAAATACAGATATTCCGAAAACGACGAGCATCCGCGAAGGTACGTTTACCACAGTGACATTTCTTCGTATGAGTCTCACGCTGAAAAGAAACGTCGTTAAAATTGCTGAAGATTTCTCGCGTTGGCAATAATTTCTCGGAAAGCCATGCGTAATGGATCACTTTTACGAAATCCGGCGCTTTCAATTGATTATGAATCAAGATACATCGTACAATACAGGAATTTCACCGAAAATAATATTTTCTCATTTTTTTAAAAATTTATTTATCTGACATAGAACAAGTAGAATAAGGACTAAGGTACATCAATATACACTGGAAAAAAATTGTGTTGTAATCTTCTGCAGAATATAAATGGAAAACAAAAGTATAATCGGGTTTCGAACAAGGCGCAAAATCAATAAGTCGAGACGCTAACCTCTGCGCCATCATTTCGTCTGAGATTATAGCTCGATAAAAGGCACATACAGAACCTCGAAAGTACCTCGAAAACTTTGACCGTAGCTTTCTCAGAAACAGTCGAGTATCTGCGTATAAGCCGAGAAACATGTTCGCTTATTTTGACTCCTCTTCCTCTCAGTGATGTTCCTGGGAAATCAGGTTGCGGAATTTGCCGTGTTTTCCTCCTTGGAATTTGTCTCACGGACTTTGAATTTGTGACTTTAATCATGATTATCGCAACATTTGTTCAAAGTTCTTGTCAAGGGATTAACTTTGGCAATGAAAGCAGGAGGAGGACAAGGCACGAATATAGATGTGACCCTTACATCACACAATGCAGCTAACCTAATAAAGAATTGAATAGTCGTAAGCAATGCCACCACGAGCGACCACAACATAATAACCTTCACTCTAAGTGAAAGAGAGTGCCGCTGGACCATGGGGTGGGAGGTGCAATTTAACTACAACAAAGCAAATTGGGAACTTTCAGCAAGGGAGTGCGACATTCCTGCCTTACCAGAAGGTGACGCACATCAAGACCTAGACGTAGACGAAAGAGCTGAGGAACTGGTGGGTGCAGTAGATAGAGCGGTGAGGGCAGCTGTACCAACCAGGAGGAAGGCCGTGGCGGCCTCGCCGTCACCATGGTCGCCCGAATTAGAGGATTTACGTCAATCTGTCAGAAGGCTAAGGAGAAACTACCAGCGCAGTGTCGTCTGGCTGAAAAGACAAAGATGGCAGTTGCAATACAGGGAGGCCAAGCAGAGATTCCAGAAGGAGTTACGCGAAGTGAGAATGCGTAGCTGAGAAAGCTACGTGCTGAACCAGTTGGCCTTAGATCCGTGGGGTCTCCCTTATAAATTAGTAAGGGAAAAAATCCGCTCTCCCCTGGAGTTATCAACAGTCAGGCGAGGGGATGGGATGACGGAGTCTTGGCAGGAAACTGCTGAGGTCCTTCTCCAATCCCTGCTGCCTGACGACAATGCGGATGGAGAAACTGAAATCCAGAAGCATCTGCGTGACGCATATCTAGTGGATTATAACAACAACATGGCAGTCTACCCATTCTCGGAAGAGGAGGTGGCTGCACAAATAAGATCCCTAAAAAGAGGGAAAGCTCCAGGACCAGACGGCATTGTGGCTGAGGTGGTGCAATTTCTGGCACCCCAGTTAGTCGCGCCGCTGACCCACCTATTCAACGAATGTCTAAGACAAAGAAGGTTTCCCAAGAGGTGGAAAACCGCGAACGTGATAATAATTAAAAAAGGACCGGAGAAAGATCCAACCGAAGTTAAATCTTACAGGCCAATCTGCCTATTGGACCTATTCGGGAAGCTCCTGGAGAAACTGCTGGCTGACAGATTGACGGCTCACCGGGTACTGTGGGGGATGAGCAGCAGGCAGTTCGGCTTCAGGCCGGGGTGGTCGGCATCTGATGGCTTCGCTCTGGCGGCTGAGGTCTGTGGCTCGACCCCACATAAGTACGTCGTCGGCATCATGGTGGATATCAGTGGCGCCTTTGACAACCTGTGGTGGCCTTCGCTCTTCTCCTGTTTACGGGAGAAAGAGTGTCCAGGGCCGCTTTATGGGTGTCTGAGGAGCTATTGTAAGGACAGGGAGGTTTGGCTATCATCCCCTAGCGGGAGAATTGGAAAAGTAATCACAAAGGGGTGTCCCCAAGGCTCTGTTCTGGGGCCCCTGTTCTGGGATATCCACATGGAACCATTACTAGACGAACTGCAACAAAGTGAGGAAGTGCTAGAGGTGATAACCTACGCAGATGACCTCCTCCTGCTGGTCGGTGATCGTAGCCGAGAGGACATCGAGCCAAAGATCCAAAGGGCCATTGAAAAACTGCACCAATGGTGCCTTAACACGAAGATGAAAATATCTCCTACTAAATCCACATATTTACTGCTAAAAGGTCAGCTTATCAGGAATCCCACTGTCAGAATTGATGGCTCACCAGTTCTTCGGCGACGAGAGGCGCGATACCTGGGAGTCATAATTGATGAGAGATGGAACTTTGGAAAACACATAGAAACCGTAACTCAGAGAGCCCTCCAGTTACTAAATAATCTCATTTCCATTGGACATAAACGATTTCATCTCCCCCCTCATCTCATCAAACTCTATCACAATAGCATCTTGACCTCAGTAGTGGGTTACGGCTCGGGAGTCTGGGCGCACAGGCTCACGCGGGTCGTGCCCGCCATGATAGTGAGAAGAGTCCAAAGAAATATGATTCTAAGATCAGTAGGGGCCTACAGGACATCACCAGGGGGAGCTCTGTTAGTCATAATGGGGCTCTGCCCGTTAGATATTAAAATACGTGAACAAGCGGCATGGTATTGGGCTAAAAAAGGGAATGGGGAAAAAATAACAGATATCATGGGTGTGAGAGTAGAGGATAAGAGGGAAATAAGAAACAGAGGGGAGGAACTATGGCAGAGGAATTGGGAGGAAGATGAAACGGGGAGAAGAACATTCCAGTTTTTACCTGATGTTAAAGGACGCGGGACCATGAAATATTTTGAACCTACACGAGGACTCATCCACTTTCTCACTGGTCATGGACCCTATCCGACATACTTATGTCGGTTTGGGAAAAGGGCAACCCCCGAGTGTGACTGTGGAGCGGCGGAAGGAACTCCTCATCATGTTTTCGAGTGCCCTCTCTTCAACGACGTGGCGACAACACTCAGAGACAGACTTCCAAACAACGAGACATACAATCTCCTAAGACAAGAAGACACTTTCCATACCCTGAATGCTCTGGCAGAAGAGGTATCGCGAAAAGTCTTAATAGAATACTTGAGGGATCAAGAATACACACCGAACTCTTTAACCTACCGATTAAGACCTGATCCCAATCCCATACCGCCTGTGCGTGGAATGGCCGACTTCCATCAGTTGGAAACCGCCACGTATGGGATTAGGGGGGTGGGATCAATCACACCGATCACGACAAGCACCAAATGTGACGTAGGTTAAGCTAGTAGTAGTAGGACTTAGTTTAGAATACTAACATAGGAAACTGCAGCGATTACTAACCTTGGCCGGCCCAGTGTCAGGGGCATGCTCCCCGGGGTTAGCTCGAGGAGCCTGGCCACTCCAAGTAGGTTTGTATTTACTGGCACACCTGTGACGCTGCAGTTAGTAGTCATTTCTAGGTTAGAAGTAGGTAAAACTAAACTGCCCATTGTTGTTGTAGGAATCTAACACTACCTTAGGAACTTAAATAGTAGCTCACTAACAAAAATTGTAATCTAAGCTGCAAAAAACTGCGTCTTATGTAACAATTAATGGCCCACTAATCATGTTAGGAGGTGGGCCACATATATATAATTATTACTGTTATGTCAATAAAGAATTAAAAAAAAACTTTCCTATAACGCTACAAAATTAAGATGCAGTAATGAATTCATGTTACAACTGATCAAAGATTTCACTTTGAATGTACTGACATTTGCTATGCCACAGTAACTTGTGATTATGAAACGAACAAAAAAAGACACTACATGATTGTTGGAAGAAATATATTTCCAATATGTAATTATTCGAATAGTCGCTCCTTATCGCATGAATAACACAAACACTGGTGTAGCTCAGGTACGTATAATCCAAAACCGCGATGAAATCTCTTGTGACTGAAGTGATAATCAGGTTATGAACCACGAACGATAAGAAAGAACGATGAAATTGGAGGTAAAGATGGCACCTGACAAAGAAAATATAAACGTTTGTAATACAATCATTTGCTTACATAGAAAATAAAAAAGGAACAAAATAAAAATTGCCTTTTTGCTGTCATTTCCTTTCATTGCTGTTCTGTTTTCTCGTTCATCTACTGGTTTACTATTCAAACATCTTGGCCCTTTGGCGATTTCACTGATCTAGTTTCTCCGACAATGCAAGTCGTAATCTCGGCAATAAGTCACACTCTGGCAGAGTATAAGGCTTGCATAAGGTTCCTTTACTTGTTAACATCTCCCTCCATAAGTTACGTTTGGTCTACAACCATCTTCAGTAGCGTGGCGAAGTGATAAGATACTGGACGGCGGTTACAAATACGCTGTAGACCATCCAGATTTTGGTTGTCCTGATTTGCTATAAATGTCTTCGGTCAAAGCCTGGATTTTTACTTTTGAAAGACACGAAGGATGTGTTCGCCTTCCTTCAAAAAGTTGTGTTTTGTGTCCTTTTCTAAAGATCTCCTCGTTGACAACAGGCACAGCCTAATCGTCGTTGAAATGTGTTATAATTTTCGAGCTTTCGACAAGTGTCGCCACACTCGTTAGCAGTTAAGAACACTGACCAACAGGAATTGCGAAATGTTACCAATAAATAAGTGGGTTGACACCGCGTCGGATTTCACCTATGATTTAAAGACATGTCGTGAGACGTCATACGTGAGCAGAAATAGATCAGATTACTGCCAATGTTATTTTTCCTTATATACTATTTTTCAGTATGTAGGTTGTGACGCTCTGATGACTCATTGACATACGGTGGCAGGTTAAGGGTGATGTTACCTTTTTTTAAAGTTCTGTTTCAAATATTCTTTGACATGCTTTGGAGAGATTGTAGGCACTCTTCCTTATAACAGACGCACCCATTTCTAACCTGGTAACCTCATATAAATTCAGTTAAAAAGACTTTGCTTATGGATATAAATATAGCGATCTACAACCGACTGAACTTAATAGGTATTGCCAAAAGTCACTACCTGGTGTTTTAAATACGCAACGGATAACGTAAAAGGATAGTGCGGTCGGCAAAGAATGGAAGGTGATAATTTAATTGGATTAGTACTTACCATTTAGCCTTGTACAGCAGTCGGATAGTGCATATTCTGGTGCTTAAGTAGCCTACTGACCTCTATCCTTTGGATTCTTTTAATGATAATGCAAGGATTTTCTTTAGGTATGTTGAGGTTGGAACGACGACACACGAGACAAAATGATTTGCCTTTAAATGACACCGTAATTAATTTAACTTGGAAAAATACAAGTGACATCATTAATAAGCAAGACTCTCTGGGCGCTTACTATATGCCCACATATTTTACACTGCTACAATGGGCAGTATTTAAACTTTTTTTTTTTTTTTTTTTTTTTTTTTCACGAAGCTGTGGGAGGAAAGGAACAGAAATTTGGGGACAGCATGTTGTCTATCTGCTCGGACTAACAAAAGTTAATGCACATACTCTACGCAATGGGAATAAGGCCAAGGACCTTAGCTGGCAACAACTACATTGGAAAGATAGATAGTTCAGGCAACGAACAGAACACTGTAGTTGTTGTTGCATGCTTGAAGCGCTTCAAATGGATCACTTATTTGGCAATGGCTTCCGTTTTCATGTTGTATCACACCCGAGGGAGTGAAACCACTGCGCACTGTTAAAGTTCAAAAGGTTGTAAGACGACGTACTTGTGGGTGAAGCCCAAGTTATAATCGCACATCAGCTGAGATGAAGATTCAGGAAAATGTTCAATAAACACATTTCATGGCCATTAAACTGATCAGATACTACAAGAATTTAATATTGAGTTTCGACGGTAACCTTATGTTGAACCCAAACGCTGAAGCGTTGTCCGTTATGCGTCCAATTCCCGTCATGTGGGCCAGATACAACTTAAAGTCAATACACACTGAAACGCACCAAAATTTCAGACATAGACTTACTTTGAGGCGGCTTAAGTCACATGCCCGAATTTATTAAGCATTTATTGACTACGGTGAAGTTAGGTGCAAGTATGTGAAGCGCAAGTACAATCACTGTAACGCACAAATTCAAGTCACTATGTTGTACATAAAGAAGAGTTCGGGTTCGAAATTCGGCACACGATAACTAAAATGAATTACGCACAAGATAATGGAAGAAAGGTCCAAGCGGACGAATTTACAGAGAAGAAACTACTGCAACTGAACACCACATGGCCTCGCATAACGGAAGCCACATCACTTCAGTTGCAAAGTTCCTAATTGAAAACCCCGATGAAATTACGACCCGTGTCCTAATTAACCAGCGATGAAAAAGAACCTGTGAAGGGAAGAAGTAATTAAACTTAGCCACTAAATAAATCATTCTAATACCTTTTTCTCGGTCATTCAACACAGATGCTCTGAGGGAACGCCGGTCGTCTACACGTCGTCTGAAAAAGTTCCCAAGATGGCACACCCAGAGGACCTCTCCCTCTCCTGCACGATTGGTGGGGGAAACCGAACCAGTGCCCATGATCAATCTCTGCATGCCAAACCATTAGCTTTTAGCTCATCTTTGAACTGACCATCCTCTTCCGCCGGCCGCGGTGGCCGAGCGGTTCTAGGTGATACAGTCTGGAACCGCGCGACCGCTACGGTCGCAGGTTCGAATCCTGCCTCGAGCATGGATGTGTGTGATGTCCTTAGGTTAGTTAGGTTTAAGTAGTTCAAGTTCTAGGGAACTGAAGACCTTAGAAGTTAAGTCCTATAGAACTCAGAGCCATTTGAGCCAACCATCCTGTTCCTTTTCTTTTCCTTACCTAGAGTGAAGTTAAGTACAAGATTGAGATTGCCTCTACACTTTTTGGTTCGTCTGCTACCGCACTGAAAATCATTCATATTTGACCACACACTATAGGAAAAGATAGGGAGAGTAAGAAAGAGCACAGAACATACATAATAGTAAACAAAAGAAACGTATTGATCCATATTTATTCTACCGGCTAGTAGTTACCAACATGAAAACCTGATTTTACAGCCATAACAACCCGGAAAGCTGTTTATAAAGCACAAACAGGTACTGAAGTACCGTCCACAACTATGGAAAGGCAGCGATTGTGCCTTTCGAAGGTTTTTGTGACACACTGATCTTAACGATCACTTAACGATTCTCTACGTTGGACGCACATTGAAGATACCTAACAGAAATCCAGCTGACAGTTGGGTGTGAGTTGTGGAAACCAATGAATATGATGTCGTGAGAATCATTCTTTCCTAAACAGAATTTCACGGCGAATACTGCTCATGACAAATTCTCTGGTTTCCGAGCGGGTAACGGTATTGACATAATGCAACTTGTCGAAAGTCATCATATTATGGCGCAGAAGATAGTGAGTAAACGTAGCGATATCTGAACACTGTCACCTGCAGGGAATCCGGATAGCTTCTCATCAGCAGTGTACGGTACGAAGGTTATATTTACAAGACTGTCTTTAATGCGCTCGTTGTCGACGGAACGTAAAATCCTTACCCTCGTTCCTTCCTAGATTCACAAGAGCTATAGTACAAATTTGTGCATAAAAGATGGCAGGCGAGTCGGCGGTTAAACGTTCCCAAACGAAACAGCAGAGTGCAGATCTTTCGTGCAACTTACAGTTCACAAGACTTCGTGCATACGTGATATCATTTTTACATCAGACGCTGTATCGAAGATGAAAAGGGTTATCTATCGAAGTTCGTGACCGTTCGGTTCACAAAACCTGAGGCGAACATGACTTTCAAAACAAAAATATTCACCTCAGGTAGAGAGAACTGGAAGTTACGCTTTTTCTTTATTCCAGTGTACGCTATCCTCGAAGTTTATTGTTTATAAACATGTACAGCCCCACATTTATGTGGACTGGGCTGCGGATAAGAGAAAGATTGAAGTGTTGGCGAGAATTAACTCCGAAACTCACTGAAAAAGTTGTACTAACTATTTTTTCCTAATACCACTTCATCAACCTGAAAGTAATATAACAGATATCTCAACGAAATTTTAAAATTTTAGTTTTAGAAACTCTGAAATCTATTTAATGAATTGTAATTGTGTCCAATTAATACATGCTGTTTCAAAACAACAACATATTGAGGATCTCTCGAAAATACGTCGATACTGGTAAAATTTGTTGTAATAACATGACAAAAGTCGTAATATTGTGGTTAAAGGTGTAGACTCTACTTTAATTAAAGACGTTTGTTTGCCAAAAATGTGTTCTTAAAGAACTAGTTTGTAAAATTGTCTTTCGTACTTTATAGATAGCTAAGACTAAATTACCTCTGAATTCATTTTCAGATGTGTCAGTCCTTTCTGTGCTTTTTATTCTGAAAGGTAAGTTGTTTTACCAGATGATCAACGCGATCTGAATATCTGTTGTCATTTGTGTGTTTCATGCTTAATTTTTATATTAATGAATATGACAAGACACTCCTGAGGGACAGAGAGAGAGAGAGAGTGCACTGTTATATGTATGTTAGCATGAATATTGCAGAACATGCTTCCATTAAATTAATAAGGACGTTCCAGAACCTTTTAGAAACGCGAAGGGCAGTGAACCAGCATCTTAGCTATCTTTGTACTTTGTAAGCCCACCATTAGACCACGATAAACTAGCGAAATTTCGGCCTTTACGCTTTATTGTAACTTAGATCTCACGCAGCCTCTAGGCTTCGACGCGTCATTACGTGACTTTTAATTGAGCGAATTGTACCAAGAGCGATGTATTCTTATAAATCTTCACAATACCGTCGTCTTGAAACGGCGTACTTTCAAAATACGCATGTTACGATACGAAGTTCGGAATCCAGTATGGTATCTCGCGAGTACCACGCATCGAATGCTGACAAAAGTCGATAGCGGTTCTTGCGGTCTTCGGTAAGTGCGAGCGACGTCAAAACGACGTCACGTTTGCAAGAAGTCTTGTGAATCTTATGTTATCATACAGATCTTCCATAGGTGTGCGGAATTCGCGCATGCACGGGAAAGCGAGTCACAGATCACGTGTCATAAGGAACGTCACTGGGCCATGTGAGGTCATCGGAGCGTGAGAGGGCGGCGCCACCCTCGTAACTGTCGTTCCGACCTTCCTACAGACATGAGACATCGTACTTTGTCCCGTCCCCCTCCTTTCGCCGCACCCACCCATGTCGTATTACTTTTGTACACCCACTTCCTACATAAATTATTGAGCCTCCCTCGAATACATGCTGCCTCTGCTGTAAGTGAATCCTAATAACTGTCGCACAGCCACGCTTATCGTCATTTCAAAAAGTGTACCCATTCTTTAGGCTATGTTTCGAAACAGATTATACAGTGCATGTCTGGCATCTCAGCAAAATGGTTTATCTCGCATAGGTAATGTTAGATTCGTAGGGAATACTTAAAGTAATGTACTCCGAATTTTCGGAACGGGACGAAACAGCAGTTACAATCCAAGCCTCTGGGGAAAATATCCTACGTCGTGAGTCGTCACCCCGGAATATGAAAGAAATACTACCGCTTCTGCTCGGAATATGTTAGACATCCCCCTTCCTCTCCTCTTCCCACCTTCCTTACGCAGTAACACTTAATACTTAACAGGAAAGAGTAGGGCTGGCCGGGGTGGTCTAGCGGTTCTAGGCGCTCAGTCCGGAGCCGCGCGACTGCTACGGTCGCAGGTTCGAATCCTGCCTCGGGCATGGATGTGTGTGATGTCCTTAGGTTAGTTAGGTTTAAGTAGTTCTAAGTTCTAGGGGACTGATGACCACAGATGTTAAGTCCCATAGTGCTCAGAGCCATTTGAACCATTTTTGAACCGCGCGACCGCTACGGTCGCAGGTTCGAATCCTGCCTCGGGCATGGATGTGTGTGATGTCCTTAGGTTTGTTAGGTTTAAGTAGTTCTAAGTTCTAGGGGACTGATGACCTCAGCAGTTAAGTAAGTCCCATAGTGCTCAGAGCCATCTGAACCATTGTTCTTGAAAGAGTGGGTGCTGAAGAACTACCGCATTACACGGTGTGTGTATCAGGCGAAACGAATTCGACGGCAATTATTCCATCGCATTTTTAGTACTCCACTAATACCTTCATCACAGTATTCAGACACTCAGCTAGCAGTCACACAGTAAATAATGAAGTTCACAGGAAGGCAAATCAGTCGTTGAGTAAAATATAATCGATGAATAATGGATACCTAGTTCAATGTACGGGTCTTTTTAATTCTTCGCTCTCCCTTATAGTGAACCCTCTTAGCCGCCATTCTTGTATCGTTGGCGTGAATTATACCGCTTTCCTGCCAGCAGTTGAAGCAGCAACTAAAAGTACATTATTTCCTCTTTTTCTCCCTTTATTGTTCGGTTCTCTCTCGCCCTAAGGTTGCCAAACATTCTAGACGGCTCCAAGTTTTGGTGCGGCTCAGCGAGGTCAGCTTTTTGTGCGCCGTGTCAAACGCTGGCTGTATACAGTCTCCAGGAAATGGTCGAGTTGGCTAATATCTCTTGGGAGCGGTTTTTCTTTCAGCAGCGAAGTCTCTGGCGGCCGAGAGCATGGCTTCCGCGTGCTGGACATAAAAAATACATCCACTCGCCGTTGGCGACTCTTCGGAACGGACCTTCTTGAGGTGGATCCCAAGCGAAGACTTTGGTGACAGCCTGAAGATTAACTTCAGTTGTGAAATACTGGGAAATTCTCCATACATCTATTGCCATGGTCCCTTAATGTGCAGTATGTCCAGAGAAACTTGATTTCAATTGCAGATGCTATTATACAGACTACATTACAGTGCAAATGACAAGCGGTGGTTTAAGTATAAACTTCGTTTTAAAAGTTACCTACAGTTTTAATACGTAAGGCGGAGTGTCTCGCATTCTGTCCGCTTATACTGATTTTAAGTAACAGTTATGTCAAAACGGTAGTAATACGAGGGCCGTTCAGAAAGTAACCTCCGGTTGATTTAAAAAAATACACCAAGTTAAATAAAAATATTTTCAATATATACATCTTACAACTACATCTTTGCACTATTTTTCTACATAGTCTCCACAGCGATTGAGGCACTTATCGTATCTCTTCACAAGCTTTGAAATTCCTTCTGCATAAAAATCACCCGCTTGTGCCTGGAGCCAGCCTGTGACCGCATCTTTGAGCTCTTCGTCGTCATCAAACCGCTGTGACCCGAGCCATTTCTTCAAATGCATGAAGAGGTGATAATCACTTGGCGCCAGGTCTGGGCTGTAAGGTGGATGGTTGATAACGTCCCACTTGAAGGACTCAAGAAGGGCCGTTGTTCTGCGAGCAGAGTGAGGACGGGCGTTATCGTGCAAAAAAACGATACCGGAAGTCAGCATACCACGGCGTTTGTTCTGTATAGCCCGTCGTAACTTTTTTATTGTTTCACAGTACACGTCTTGATTAATGGTCGTACCACGTTCCATGAATTCAACCAACAACACCCCTTTGGCATCCCAAAACACCATTGCCATCAGTTTTCTGGCAGAAAAATCTTGCGAGGCTTTTCTTGGTTTGGTAGGCGAATTTGAATGTGCCCACATCTTTGATTGTTCTTTTGTCTCAGGGTTCACGTACTTAATCCAGGTTTCGTCACCGGTCACGATTCTGTTTAACAATGGTTCTCCTTCGTCCTCATAACGTGACAGAAAGTCTAATGCAGAGGCCATTCTTTGAGTTTTGTGGTGGTCGGTAAGAATTTTGGGCACCCATCGTGCACAGAACTTACGGTAACCCAATCTTGCTGTCACTATCTCGTACAAGAGAGTCTTAGAAATCTGTGGAAAACCAGTAGACAACTCCAACATTGAGAAACGTCGATTTTCACGAACTTTTGCATCAACTGTCTGAACGAGTTCGTCAGTCACCAATGATGGTCTACCACTCCTCTCTTCATCATGAACGTTTTCTCGTCCACTTTTAAATAAACGTACCCATTCACGGACAACTCCTTCACTCATAACTCTTGGTCCGTACACGGCACAAAGCTCACGATGAATAGCTGCTGCAGAATATCCTTTTGCTGTAAAAAACCTTATGACAGCACGCACTTCACATTTGGCGGGGTTTTCTATTGCAGCACACATTTCAAACTGCCACAAAAACTAAACTAGCGCATGTACGACGTTCACTCGACCACGGCTTGATGCTGACTGACCTGTTGAGTGCGTGAACGCACAGATGGCGCCGCTACTCCCCCCACAACCCGCACTGTGACCAATCGGAGGTTACTTTCTGAACCGCCCTCGTAATCTCTAATGAAATCTGCACTACAACAAAGATAATTGTTTCATTTTGTAAATTTGGAAATGTGTGAAAAGGCACTATGGGACCAAACTGCTGAGGTCATCGGTCTCTAGGCCTACACACTACGTAACCTTAAGCTAACTTACTCTAAAGACAACGCACACACACCCATGCCCGAGGGCGGACTCGAACCTCTGACGTGGCAAGGCGCCCTAGACCGGGCGGCTCCGCTTTGTAGATGTGCTCACAAATGGCTAGCGTTGCTGAGTGCTAATCTAAAAGTCTCTCTCACTGCTGAGACTTTGAATAAAACCCATTTATTGAAGCTGTAGACTGTTTTAAATAGAAATAACCAAGTACATTTCGTTAGTTGCATTTTAAAGCGAAGGCAAGGACAGAATAGTTCATAATGCCCTCATGGCTAAAGTTGAGGAACTGCAACTTTCTATTTTTTTTGTTTTATTGCCTGAGAGGACACTCCAGAAGCTTATCCATTTGATTAAAACCCCGTCCGGTCATCCAGTTTTAAGTTTTCCATGATTTCCTGAAATTGCGTAGGGCAAATGCCGGGATAGGTCTTTTGGAAATAACATGGCCGATTTAGTTCTCCAACCTTCACTTATTCGAGCTTGTGTTCCGTCTCTAATGACATCGTTGTCGCCTGAGCGTTAAACTATAATCTTCCTTCCTTCCACTTTGTTAAAGGAGACGTGCATATAAATTGCATTTTAAAAGAGGTGAAACAAACTTTTATAACGGCATAACATAACCCAGTACGTCTCGGATCTGCTATTCACATAATGCATTTAACAAAACAGATCGAAATAGTGTAAAAAAAGCAGACTAAAACCAAATGCATTTAATGCGCTAGGAATATAGAAAGAGGCTGTACGCTTATCATATCAGGCTAAATCAAATGAAAATGAGGCAGATGGAAGAAAAGTAAGTAAACTGTTTATTATTTCAAAACTTTTCGCCATAACAGTTTATATCTTTACACCACTGTGAGAAAGACGGTAACATTCTCAGATCAATCACGTCTTATGCTCCATCACACACATGGCAGTTTGCGCGTACGGTGTGAAACATCTGCAAGCAGATGGTACCAGGTCTGGGGAATGTTTCTGTGGAGTTCACTGAGTGTTATCGTCTTTATGAAAGGCACAACAGATCAACACAAGTATACATCTGCCATTAGGAACCATATTTACTGTTATATGCAGTATTTTTTTCCTTTGCAGTACGGCACCTACCAGCAGAAGGATGCGACGTGTTACACAGCTCGCGTTGTATGTGCGTGGTCCTAAGAGCACCACATGGGTTAACCATACTATCCTGACGGCCAAACTTCCCAGTTTCAACCAAATCTCGTACCTGTGGCACAACCTCGATGGGTCTGTTCGCGCCATGGATCCTCAGACGAGTAACCAAGCACTGCTGGCCACGGCACTTGAGACAGTATGGCTCCATACCGCTTTCGGCTCTCTACAGATTTCATTGACTGTCTTCCTCCATGTTTCGCAGCGGTCCGCGCTGCAAAAGGTGATTATTCATCCTCTTGACAGGTGGTCACATTTCCTTAGCAGGGGAAACTGCCGTCTCATTTCACAGCATGTTGAGAGCTTCAAATCGGTGTGCGTATTATTATAGCCCTTCCTTACCATTTGGTTTGCATGTGATATTACTTCGTTGGGTATCGGGTGCTTTGTGTCATACAAATAATTAATGACGGTGAGAGCACATTTTCAGTCCGACTGTATAATGTTCTCTTAACATAGGAAAACATTTCATACTTTCCAACAATTATTCTTTCTCACATTCTTTGTTGTTTAGAGATCATAGTTCCTATTCTGTATGATGGCTGTAGGACTTCTGGAAATTAATTAAAGTTTGAAACATATACGTTTGAAATCTGATTAAAATTACGTCTGATGCACAACTGTTAGAATGGGAATGGCATGTGAACGTGTATTTTATCTCGGCGCTTTTGCGCTTTGCCCTGTACTGAACTTTCCTGACCGCGAGAATGTAAATTTAATTTAGCTGCGAGAACGTGAACGGTCGATAACTTTAAACCAAACCAAAAATGCACGAATATACGTAACACAAAAATTAAATCTGGTGCAATACTATTGATTTGAATAATAAAACTAAACTCGACTAGTTTGAAAATAATGGTCCTAATAATGGGAATGGCATGTGAACGTGTATTTTATCTCGGCGCTTTTGCGCTTTGCCCTGTACTGAACTTTGCTGACCGCGAGAATGTAAATTTAATTTAGCTGCGAGAACGTGAACGGTCGATAACTTTAAACCAAACCAAAAATGCACGAATATACGTAACACAAAAATTAAATCTGGTGCAATACTATTGATTTGAATAATAAAACTAAACTCGACTAGTACTATCCTTGAAACAATGAAATTTCTTACCTTTACCTGCGCAATGGTAACGCTCTTCGCAGTGCTCTCTGTTAGAACTTCAAATTGTATACGACATGGGTGCGTGTATTTGTCCTTAAGATACTTCAGCTTAAATAGTGTGTAAGCTTAGGGACTGATGACCTTAGAACTTAAGTCCCGTAAGATTTCACACACATTACTCTAACACATTACCCGTAACACCGTGAATCAGCGATCGCTGTTGAGCAGCGACGCTACTACACAATCGATACTACATTTGACCATCTTTGATTCAATGTAATATTTTCTTACAAAACTTGAATTAATTTACCCTGTGCGGACACCTTTCAAGTTTTTCCACTTATATCGTTGTCGCTGGTCTCTCCTTATAAGGGAACATCCTGTCAAGCTATTCTCTTTGTTGGTGCTTATTTAGAGCTACAGAATTTATATTCAGTCCATGATTAGTAGTATGTGTAATTAAACAGAAAAAGTAGCCTGGAATTACCTGATTTCGTTTGACGTGTTAGTGGTTCTTCTGCACAATAATAATTCGCTTAGTGCTAACTGAAAGAAGGTAAGGATATCCGGTCAGACGAATATAGGATAATATCAACAACAGCAGAAAATTGTGCAACGGGAGTAGCATCCATTATGAATAGGAAGGTAAGGCGGAGAGTGAATTACTGTGAATATTTCAGTGATAGGGTTGTTCTCATCAGAAACAACATCAAACCGACGCCGGCAACAATTGTTCAGGTATACATGCCAATATCGCAAGCAGAAGATGAAAGGACAGTGAAAGTATATGAGGATATGGAATAGGTAATTCAGCTGTAAAGGGAAACGAAAATCTAATGATAACGACTGACAGGAATGCCGTTGTAAGGGAAGGAGTAGAAGAAAGAGTTACGGGAGAATATGTGCTTGGCAGTAGGAATGAGAGAGGAGAAAGACTAAATGAGATCTGCAATGTAATGCAGCTAGTAATAACGAATACTCTCTTCAAGAATCATCAGAGGAAGAGATATACATGGAGAAGGCCCGGAGGTACAGAAACTTTCCATCCGCATTACGTCATGGTCAGAGAGACATTTCGGAACAAGATATTTCATTGTAATGCGTACCCGGGAGCAGATATTGAGCGGGTCACAATTTAGCAATGATGTAGAGTAGACTTAAGTTTAACCCTAGGACGCCCAAGCTTTTTTTTCTAACTTGGATGCCAAAAGGGGGGGGGGGGGGGGTTCGACGAGCCCACAGGCATTACATAAGGTTACTGACGAAAAATTACAACTTTCAAAATGTTTTATGTATTTTAACTAAGGCATCGGTTTATAAATGTTGTTAATTGTTATAAATATTGGATTGAGTGAACAAAAAATTGACATATTACAATACAAAATACAGATGTGTTCATATACAATAGACTACTCTGAGTCCTCAACTTCAAGGCAAGAGAAACACTTCACAATTTTTTCTGACTGTGTGTTACACACATGTTTATGACACAGTCCACAATACTGTTTTGGTTTACTTAGATTGTTGTACTTCTGCTTCTTTCTTTTAGCTTCTCTTACACAAATATGGCACCGACCTTTCCCTGCAGGAGGCTGACGTGCTTCTGTTGTCACTTCTTTGATTTTCTTTTGTAGAATAGTCTCCATTGATTGAAAAATTTGGTTAGATAACCCTCTTGCATTGGCACTTCTTTCTTCTACCTGCAATTTCACGAGTTCCATCCCAGCTTGCAGAAGATAAAGTTTCCGTTTGTTGTGTTTCTTTTCATTCCATCTTGCTTGTTGCTGGATGAATATGGTGGTTGCATTGATAGCACAAATGTCGATGAGAGAGTAAAATACTGATTGAGGCCATCTCATTGTTCCCCTCTTGCAGGTGTGCATACGCGCCATTTGATCAATGGTATCAATTCCACCTTTAGTGGAATTATAATATGCATTTATCTAAGTTTTATTCTTCTCTCCTGCAACAGTGCCTTTATCTTGGTGCATTATTGACAACATCAGTAAGTTTTTACTTGGTTTCGTATTTGCTACATAGGACACCAAAGTTATTGGAGGCCTACCTGTTGATGGGTCTGTGAACAAGAACATTGATGAATATAGCTCTCGATCTGATGTGTTTTTCATTATGTCAGGAATATGCTTCTTGTTTGACTGGAGAGTTCCTACTGTAGTAACTTTGTAGTCTTGGTATAACTCTTCCGCCAAATCCACCGATGTGTAGTATCGGTCTGTAGTAATATTTCGACCAGTATTTTTCACAGGTGCTACCAGACGTTTGACGACAGCTGCTGAACCTTGTTCTTCTTTCGACAAATTCTGAACATTACCCGCATAGGGTTCCATGTTCAAGACGTATCTGTCAATTGCATCGGACATCGTACTTATAAGGATGCCATACTTGCCCGGTTTATCCTTCATAAATACTCTGAAGGTGCAGCGCCCTCTAAACAAACTGAGCATCTCATCAATGGTGAGGTGGACCCCTGGTTTATACAGTAGTGGATACCTATAATTCACTTTGTTGAAAACATCACGAATTACTGTGAACTTGTCTGCTTCCCTTCTCAGCTGGCGGGTACTTTTGTCATCAAAGCTTATGATTGCAATAAGTTCCTTGAAACGTTCTCTTGCCATAATACCTTTGTAAACTGGCCCACCCATTAGGTCTGACCAAAGATCATGTACACTGACAGAATTGTCCTTATTTGCCCCCATAAGTATCAGGATTCCTATAAAGGCATACAATTCTTTCTCATTAGTCAAAGTAACATTTCACCTAACTGCCTCTTCATTTGAATGTTTTACTATAACATCCATAATGTCAGGCGTAAGAAGTAACTTCAAGGCTTTTCCAGGTGAATGGCAAACACCAGCTGGAGCTACTCCTGCCTGCTCTCCTACTATATTAGCAACAGACCTCCGAGGAATTCTAGGCTGTGTGGTTACGTACCTTCTTCCAGACTTGGCCACAATAACATCCTGACGGTCACTGCCTGAAGCTGGGCTATCTTCATCTTCTCTAACATCCACATCACCTTCCCGATCTGAATCATACTCCGTAACACCACCCTCATATTCACTTTCACTCCCCGAGTCAGAATCTTCATCTAACATTTCATTCAGAACTCTTTCTAAAGACGGGTCACGTATTCTTTTAGTTATTTCTAAGTCTGGGTGTGAACAGTAGGGAACTGCACTAACTCACTGCAAGTTTACAAGATAAATAACAGCTGACTGACATCAACAATCACTTCCTCGGAAAGTGAACCGTTTGTTGTGAATATCAAGAATACCAACCAACAAGAAACTAACTTGCATTGTTATAGAGATGAGAAATACGAAATCCTACTAAGGGAAAATTTCTATGGCATGGAAGCCTAAGGGGGAGGGGGCGTTGTTGGACCCATAATAAGTTTATTTATTTTTTCTTTCAAAGCAGGAATTTTCTATAAAATATATTGACACTAACGTTTCATAAAATAGCCAACAAACAATATCTCAAAGGGAACATGTAATATGAAAGTTACTTGGGCAAAAGCAGGGGACATAAAAAATTTTTGGGTTCAACGAACTCCCCACCCCCCTCCCCTTAGGCATCCTAGGGTTAAGAGAATCAGATGGAAAATTAAGTGTTGAACGAAGTGGGACACTGAAGTACTGAAGAATGGTGAAATTTGTTTCAATTTCGCTCAGTATGTGGACAGGGCAACGAGGAATGCCGGAACAGACAATCCTGTTGAATAGGAATGAGCATCTGTAAGATGGGCAACTGCAGGTATTGGGAAGACAACCACAGGCACTAGGAAGGTAACTGCAAAGAAATCTTTGGTAACAGATGATATACTTTTGTGATCGACGAAAGAAGGAAGTACGAGAACGTGCAGCGAAAGACAATAATCTATACATATTGTAAAAATGGATATATGTGGTGTGTGTGTGTTTCAAATTTGCTTGGTACACATGCCTCTTGCTACAAGGCGGCAATCGCTGTGGGAGTAAGAGCTTCCTACTCATCAATGTCCATGAGAAATGAAGTGATAAACAATGAGATGCGTGAGAAACTCTCGCATCATGCATGACGTTTATATTTATTAGTTCTGTGTTACTGACTGTATCAGCAATACATTTCACAGACGTTATCCATATATGCTACTAAATCCACCTACAAAGTTATATCGTGATACCAGACACAGATCAGGTGATGTGACATCGTAAACAACGAGATACATGAAAAACTGTCGCATTGTGCATGACGTTTTAACTTATTAATTCTGTACTACTAACTCTAATCGCTACACATTTGGCAGACAGTAGCCACATATGCAGCTGAATATATTTAATTTGAATGACACACAGACCGGGAGATATGACGTCATAAACACTGAGGTGAGTGAAAAAAAAGCCACATCGTACGTTAGATTTTATTACATTTATTCTGTACTACTAAGACACGTGTACAGTCTGGTCAGCTTAAGGAAATCGCTGAAACCTGGTAGCGATTTTGACAGCTTTCAGATGCGAAGGGCAAACCGCTATAGGCGAAAACAATATCGTCTGTATCACAGGTGGCCAACTTGATTATGCCCTTGATCTACTGTTTACTGACTAAACCCTGTGCAGTCTACCAGTTACATACTTCTTCAAATTTTAAATGAAACAGTATAGTTCAGTATATAGTTATGTAGTATTTTTTATTTTATTAAGATGGAAAACATAAAACAGGAAATTATTCCTACTAACTACTTATTCATATTACTGTGAGCATTGCCACTGAGTATCTTTCGCTTGGGTAGCAAAGTCACGTTTGTAGTTGGAAATTGCCAACCTTAAAAAATCCAATGTATGAGCGTCTGCCAAGTGAGAACTGTGTTCACTTTGTGTTTGTTTTAAGTAGGAAAATGCTGATTCACATACATATGTCGAACAAAAACACGAATGCAATTGTTCAAAAAATTTCTTCAAATTTGGATACTTCTTGTTGGAAACCAATGCCGAGAAGTCTAGTCCAAAGGATGGCCTCGCTTTTAGAAATATGTCTCAGTGCAGAGTAATAATTTCGTTCTGCAGTTTCATGCGGTCCATTTGAAACGCACCTGCAAATTTCGTAGAAGTCACTATGATCAATGTAATGATTAAACGAATATCTGATAAATTGCATTAACTTCTCAATTTTTTCCAAATCACTAAAGCGAATTTCGAAGTCTGATACCACTGCCTTAATTTCTGCCGTGTACTTGTCAGGAATGAAATTGTGGATGGGATGTCTTTCCGTATGAACCTTGATGATTACAAATTTCTGAAATTTTTCTTCTCGATGTCAACTATCGCAGTCGCTGTTTGACTTTGGAATGCTGCAATAGAACTCATCATTTCTGCTTCTGTTTAATCCTTGCTTGTAATTCCAGATGTAATGCACTTAGTTTGCCAGTAAAATCTACTAAAAAAGCTAAATCACACTGCTAGTCTAAATCACGCAGTTGCTGATAATCATCACCTCTTTCTTCAAGAAACTTTATTATTTCGTCCAACAGATTCCGAAATCTTTGCAAACACTTGCTTCGATTCAGTCACTTCACTTGAGTGTGCAATGCCAAATCTGGTTCCTTCTCATCTAACTGCTGCTTCAAGAGACGCTTTTGGAGCTATTTTCCTTTTATGGAATTTAAAATCTTGAAAGAAATATCCATGTCTTTTGTTTAGTCTCTTACTAGCCAGAAGTTATTGATGATTTGTTCAGTGGTAACTAATGAAGCCTGGAAAGTCTTCGTCGTTATGGCAAAAAGCAATAAAAACCATTATGAAGACTTGTCATTACAGGAGACCCATCAGTTGTCACAGATATGAGTTTGTACAAAGGTAGCATAATCTTGCTAATATATGCTTTGAATTCCGTGAATATTTCAAGGCCACGAGTTTATCCTTTTCAGGAAAGCATACTCAGCAGTTCTTCTTTTGTCGACAAATGTTCAAAGACAATCCGAATTGCAATAAGTATGGTGCGGTATCAGTGATATCTTTTGACCCGTCAAGTTATAACGAAAAATCAACGCAGCGTACGATATCTCTTTGTAGTTGTTCGTTTATGTTTTCACTCATCGTCTCAATATGGTCGACTCGGTGCATCATAGTATTTCGAGACAGCTGTTACCCATGAATAGCTTTTTTCAATTTCATTTTTATTTTTGAAATTCACGAACAGCTAATCTGACACTTCTTCGAAAGTTTCCTTGATGTATTCTCCACCGGAAATTTAGTGGAGTTCTGTAACTTACTTCGAAAGAAGCTTCAGTTACAGCCTTACTTTGCTCAATAGGACTAGAAAACATCGTTTCTTGGACAGTTAATAGCGATTGAAATGTTCGCAATTTACTCTTTCTTATTTCACTGTTAGGTGGAAAGTATGTCTGATATTTACTGTGAGTTGTGTTAAAACGTCGCTCTAAATTTCCTTTTTTCGGTATTGCCCTCAATGTATTGCGCATTAAGCACCAACAGCTTTTTTTTTATCACCACAATTACGAAATAGTCCAGTTCCCGTCCTCGGTGAAAGTCATAAGTTTTTGATTTGTTTGGAGCATATCTTCCGAGGATCTACAAAAATGAAAGTAAAATGTCAGTAACATAATTCGTATAATAATGAAATCAGAGAGTTCCTACGACTAATGTGCATTAAATTTAATGTCGTAGGGATGGCATAAAGTTAGCGAGTAAACATTATTTCTAAGTTTTTGTTTATCTATGCTTTTGGTCAAGCCGGCTGATTTCGGACACCAGGAGGATTTCGGACAGCATAGTTTATCTTCTCTCTACCGCTGCATAACAACAAATTGTCGTTAAACTGTCACCTCTGCGCACTGCTTATTTTAAGCAGGAGACTGTATTTCCCGCGTTACTTGTACATTGGGTCGATTGTTTACCTACGTAATTATATGACGAAAAGTCTGACTGTTGGAAGTTCACGCAGTATCATGAAGTGGAATTTTTTTGCGGCCGGTGGAAAAGCATTGTTGCTGCAGTTGTCAACTAAATCAGTAGCCTACGGAATTGTTATATTGCTGTCCTAGTTTGTCAAGATTTTCGTGTGAAGTTATAAAATAACGGTATGCATATATCCCACTACTTCTGGAACAAACAATGCACTCCAACAAAACCTGTGGAAATTATTGTGAAAATAATCTCAAAACTGCCCGAAATCACCCCGTTTGACTTAGTAGATGGGCAATGCGCAGGATTCACCGAGCAAAATAATACTGAAAATATTATCTTACTTTATATGATGTATCTTCATAAACATTCCTTTCTTCATTTGAAGTTCGTGCAGTGTTTCTGTTTATCCATAGCATATGAGGCGCAATGTAAAGGCTAATCCTGACTGACATAGGTAGTCGCTGACGTCGTAACACCGCTAGTCCCTGTTGTCAGCTCATGGATTGACCTCCGCGTGTCACACGCATCCTGCCGATTTTCATCGCGTGCCGAAAACAAAAGAGAGCTAGTGCATGAATGGGAGGATAAATAACGTGACGGAACGATGATTGAAAATGATACAAGATTATGCGCACCGCAGTTGGTGATTACGTTGCGCAATATTTTTTGCATACAATTGTTTTTATTAGGTGTATTAACCTTACACGTTTTTTTTTTTTTTTTTTTTTGCCTTGCCACGATCGACTGGACTAATAGCCGCATACATTATGCATACTTCTTTTTCATGAATACATGGAATAAAATTTTATCAATATTACGCAAGCAACGTAGTTCATTTTTTGTTTTCATTTGTAGTAGAAAAATGGCAGAACGAATACAGGGGCTATGCCGGGTTTGTCAGCTAGTACAAAAATTTGAAGCACTCTGGAATGAAGTAAATAAGAAGCGTTGGGACTTAGAGCCGAAATGGCTGCAGGAAAAATTCGAATAAATCGAAAAAAGAGTGATTATCGTAAGAACTGTATCAGCATACAGAAGAGTCAAAACAATCTTTGGCGAAACTAAAAGCAAGGGCAGTAACTTTAAGAAAGGAATGGGAATCCCACTGCCAAGCTCTTCTATGAGGAGAAGGAATTGTCTAATGACATGATAGAAGAAGAAACTGGAAGAAGTAGGGGTCCAGTGTTAGAGTCAGACTTTAAAAGAGCTTTGGAAAACTAGAGTTGAAATAAGACAGAAGGGATGGGCAATACTTATCGGAATTTCTAAAATCGTTGAGGGAAATGAAAACAAAACGACTATTCAAGTTGCTGTGTAGAATCTATGGGACTGGCGACATATCAACAAACTATCGGAACAATGCCATCTTAACAGTATCAAAGTTAGCAAGGACAGATAAGTGCGAGAGCTATTACACAATCAGCTTAACAACTCATGCATCCAAGTTGCTGACACGAACCATAAGCAGAGGAATGGAAAAGAAAATTGAGGAATTGTTAGATGACTATCAGTTTGCCTTTAGAAATGGTAAGGGCACCAGAGCATTCATACATGATGATTGTGCCCCATTAGCAATGCCTCATTTGCGTGACGTACTTGTCGTAAAACATTTTCAGTTGGTTAGCCTTGGCGTTTAGATTAATGTTTGGCTAATTTTGTTCTGATTCTCTTTGATATCGGTTCTTTCACTCATTGTGCATAATTTGCTCCAACTTAAGCTCTTGCAGCATGTAGTTACTCAACAAGTGTGTAGATAATATATCTATAGGCTCTGACGTTTTGAGCAATACATTCGATAAATTGCCTTCAGATATCTGAAAACACCTCCAACAGGATTTGTTTCTAGATGTCACTTTGAAATGAGTGTTTTCCAAATACCGTTCGATTTCAAAATATTTTCGGTATCTTACTGGTGAACTGTGTCCAATTATCTGACATAACAGCATCAGGTTTACCTACAGTGTTTAAATAATCATGCATGTACCTAATAACTGATGAGCTGACAGCTTCCTTCAGTGCACGCAGCTTCACGTGTTCTTTGTGCATACAACGTCAGATATTTTGTGAAAACATCAAATATCACAAGTACATACTTGATACCTCCTTTTACTCAACTTAAAGGATATATATGTCAGCTAATACAATTTATAGTGATTTTGTTGGTATAACTGGATGAAATTAATCTTTTCTACATTTACATGGTGCCTTATTATTGTGGAAAATGAAGAAGGTTCTAGAAATGTTTTGTATTCGCCTTCGCATTTTGGAGTTATTTTGTTGAGTTGCTTCGCACACTTAACCACACGAAAGTGCCCCCAACTGTAATGAGTATACAAGCAAATTTCTCCTCTAGTTAGCGCAGAATGCATACCATACAACGATCACTGCTGACATCCTGACGGTAGAACGTAATGCCGTTGTCGAAGATATAGGTTTGACACGGTTTGCCATCACTGCTCTGTCGACACTTCTCTCACACTTCTTGCGAGTGCGTATCATGTTCTTGCTAATCAGTCATGTGGCGGCACATGTACATGAATTATCGCCAATAACGCTTTATCAATAAAACCTGACATTCAGATGAAGGCGACAATGCGAATGCAATTATGTTTTTTTTCTTCTTTGATGTAATGGATATGCCAGAACGCTCACACTGTCACAAGTGCTTCTAGTTCAGTCAGTGAATAAGCCAATATAAATAAATTCTTGCACATTGTCAACAACTGCTTTTGTCGCATCTGCACTCAACTCATATTTCCCTGCAAATTAACACGGCGGCCCATCATTAGTACCTACCACTCTAAAATTCACTGATTCATGTTCTCCTCGACTATCACCCATCGCCTCAATCAAATTAACTTTCACTTCTTCTCCCTTTGTTCACATTTGCATTTTTCCTTCAGCGGGCTCAGTTCTTCCTCTAACGTTCTGCAACACGTTGATCTCTAATAAACAACTAGCCACTAGATTCTCTACTACTAAAAGTATGTGTTCCAGCACTTGCCAATAATTTCAGTTTCAAACTGTGCTTGAAAATTCATTGAACACGTTCAGTTACCTGCAGCACCCACGATCTTGATTTTACACACTGGTGGCGTCAGAATTTCTTTGTTCTTCTCCACTGAATATACCTTTTGTAGGCAGTTAAACTCATCTCCGATTCACTGATATTGCTTCTGTGTCTGCTGCATTACACTTTACGCTGATGGCAGCTTGACTCAAATTATGTTCCATATTTACTTTTCATTAATTCCCATTCTGGCACAGAATGAACTGTATGTTCCTCTTTACCTCAAGGTTCTCTATGGTCGGGCCAGCAGAACTTACACGTCTGGCCATTAAGCATTTCCTGGTCTGTTATCGTAGCTTCCTTGATTTTCTGTCTGTGGTTGCTGGTGGTCGCGGTTTGGTTCCAAGTCTGTTGTTCCTTGTTTCTTTCCGTCCAATTTCCTCTGTCGTACCTTCTTCCGGTCCAGTCTTCTCAACTACTTTTCCATGATCTACTTGTAATAATGTCTCTGCCGTTTTTGTTTTGAAATGGCGTGTGTCGCATTCTATTGAGAACTGCACATCCTTGGTGGTTGTCATACCTGCAAGTGCTACTCTTGGATCATCTGTTTCTCGGAAATATACTTTCTGTCCTTTCTCATAAAAGACACACCGATCGTCTTCTAACAAGT
This sequence comes from Schistocerca americana, assembly GCF_021461395.2. Classification (NCBI taxonomy): domain Eukaryota; kingdom Metazoa; phylum Arthropoda; class Insecta; order Orthoptera; family Acrididae; genus Schistocerca; species Schistocerca americana. The sequence continues at coordinate 954,112,399 of NC_060119.1, read as the reverse complement.
CCAAAAAAATCTGCAAATGGGAGGAATACTCCGATATCTTCGTCCGATACTGTAAAAAACTTCTCTCTGGTCTGTATAGGGGTCCAGTTCTTTAAGGTTTTCAAGATGTTGGTCTCCGGAATCTCCTGTTCCCAGTATTTATTCAAATATTTTTCAAAATCACGCCCGAATTAGGATTCCTTACTTCTATCTTTAATATCACCCGTATTCCCTTGGACCAGTATTTTTGCAGACAATCTTTCGCATATTAATTAGATCTATTTTTAATATCTGCGGCTTCATCACAATGCCGCGTCACTGTGGGTAGATCTACAAATTTAGCTTTTGGAAAATATTCCATGAAAGGATTCTTTGAACACAACTGAACATCTTTTCTGCCCAGTGTGAATGTCGGGAACTGCTGATGCTTTACCATGATATCCTGCATTAAGTCTGTGGTCAGATTTGTTTCTGTGGCCCCTTGTACCGCTGACTGAAACCATGTCAGGTGCAGTCATGAATGCAGACTTTGTGAATCACAATCCATCCTGTTGTTGCAAGACGCCTGAAAGTGCATCGACTGAAGACACATCCTGTACAGCTAGGTTGCTATTTTACTGTACCATACACATTACATTTTACTTGGTATAATCCACTTCGTATGAAGTGGGTGTCAATCTTCATTTCCCCCCTGGAATTCGATGTAGGAGTCACTTTACAATCTACGTCTGATATCATGTTTTGCTGCCTAGTTTCTATTACTTGCAAAATGTCATTCATATCAGTTTCAATATTGTTGACATTGCTCTTCATACTTCTTTCGTGTTTTACGAACGTCTGAGCTGCTAAATGTTTTAGTGTTGATCTGCTTCTGTCTTTTCTGCTGTGTTTTGCATTATCTTCCTTTCACTAAATTTAGCGTTCAGTGTTTTTTCAATTTGTTTATCTTTTTCTTCCGTTCACTTCTCGAACCTACGTGCAACCTCTGTAGAAATATTGTCCACTTTCTTTGAAATGTCCTTGATTCTACAAACCTCTTGCCAGATGCCTTTAATTTTAGTAAGTTCTGTCAAAAATCTTCAATTATGAAAACTTATTCTAAAATATCTTTAATTTTGCTAACTTCTTCTGAGACATCTTAATTTTTCTGACCACCCGCAAAACTGAATTTATTATTTCCGATTCACTAGAGGCTAACTCCGTTTTTACGAAAGGATCATTAAATCTTGTACATACGTCAATATTTTTAGCATCCAGACTTGAATTTCTTTTCTCTAAGTACAGAAAAAAACACACATTTGTTATTCTAAACTCACAAGTTAAGGTACTTTCCACCAACATAGAAATAAAAACTTTTGAGTTATCTTCTGTAATGGCGTTATTCCTGACACTCACTCTCACCGAGCGCCATAGCGCAGTGGTTACCACACTGGACTCGCATTTGGGAGGACGACGGTTCAAACCCGCGTCCGGCCATCTACATTTAGGTTTTGCGTGATTTCCCTAAATCGCTTTAGGCAAATGACAGAATGGTGCCTTCGAAATGACGCGGCCGCTTTCCTCCTCCATCCTGCCCTAACCCGAGCTTGTGCTCCGTCTCTAATGACCTCGCTGTCGGCCGGACGTTAAACCCTAATCTCCCCCTCCTCTCCATTAACTCTCAACAATGCTCGGTTCTCGTCGGGCTACTCTTGACTCTTGGCGGTCATTACACTCAAGGATTTCCCTCAGTGTATATTTTCACAGAAGTCTGCTTAATGCGCTTCAGCATGTAGCACTTGGTAATACCAAATTTTTAAGTTGCCTTTCGTATGTCTTCAGCTCTTTTCAAGTCGAAATATGCTTAAAATTCCTGTATGTATTTTCCGATTTTGTGTGGTGAGCAGACTTTTTGATCTCATTTGGTGTTCAGTTTCGCGAAATAAAAGAGTCAATGCATAAGCTATAAGTCACAATTGATGTTTATTTTATACTTTACAAGTATGTGACTTGGCTGCAATCTTCGAATCTGAGGGAGCTCAGATTCGAAGATCGCAGCGAAGTCGCTACGTACTGTCACGGTCTTCAAATTTCACGTTCTTAGTTGCTGGACGGTCATGACGCCTACTTTACACGATGCTTCTAAGACGTATGGAAAATGATTAAAATTTTACCTCTTTTCTAATTGTTGTTGGTCTCTTCTTAGCAAGGAAAATCGTGTCAGGCACTTCGTTGGTGCTCATACTTTAGGGGTGTGGAATTTAATTTAGTCCCTGAGTATCACACAGTCCAGCCACATTAATGTGACCATCGCCTATGTTCGACTCAACATGTAATAACGACTCACAGACGGCAGATGGCAGCAGTATCAGTGGAACATATATAGAGTGTGTCGGGGAACGTGGAAAACAATGTAGTAGTTGCCGTAATACGTGAAAGGAGAGATTTATCTAATGTCCAAAAGGGCATGCTCATAACCAACGGTGGAAGCATTTTAAGTGGCTAAGTCTGTGAACCGTTCTCGTGCTTCTGTGGTTAAACTATAACGTGCAGCACAAAATGGCGCTATCCAATACCGACATCAGTCCTCCCTCCCCCTCTAGCACCACCCGTCACCCGCTTTCTTCCCTTCTTCCTCGTCTCCGTACCCTTGGCAGATCCTCTCCGTTTGTTCCTTGTCGTCGGTGTGCTGCGTCAGTGTTGTGTTCGGTGCTATTCTCCGTTGACGTCAAGAGCTGTGATTTTAGCTGTATGCTGGACTTCGTTGTTGTCCGTGGTTGTTATGTGCTACGCCGCCCATCGCAACTTTTGTGTTCCGGCCGTACTTTTAATCTTCACAGTGTGTGGTTTTTTGTGTACACTTTTTAGATTTTTATCATTATTTTTACAGTCACCCCTTTTTATGCTATCTTCCATGATGTTTCCCCTTTTATAAGTTTCACCATATTTCCTCCTTTATGTTGTTTTAAATGTTATGTACTGTCTCTCGCTGAAGACCGGCGCCTATGGTGCTGCCAGTCCTCCCCATATGGGGTATCGAAATTCAATAAAGAAATAAAAAAAAAAAAGACACCGAGACAACTGTGATGCACGAAGGCCGTTGATGACAGAGGTGAACGGTGGCTGTAGACATGTTTATGGGCGAACAGATGTGAAGCTGTTATGCAACTGAACGTCCCAATGACCAAATGGCTTTAACAGTGTCCCCTCAACGACCGTCCAGCGAACGTTTCTGCATATGGGCCCCTGCAGTGGGTACCTGGTTCATGAATTCATGCTGACTGCTATTCATCGGCTACCAAAGCTGGAAATTACACGCGAATACCACAGTTCGACGTCTACTAAGAGGCAACAGGTGGCCTTTCCAGATGAATTACGCTTTATGATCCTCCAGACAGATACACGGTGCGGAATGTCTGAAAGCTAACACCCTGCACGCTGGAGAGAACTTTATGGTCTGGGGAATGTTTTCGTGGCACCCCCTCAGTGATCAAGTCATTCTGAAAGGCACAATGGATCACTAGGTATGTATTTATCCTTGGGGACCATGTGTGTGGTTCGAGGAGCACCAGAGTTCAAATGGTTCAAATAGCTCTGAGCACTATGGGACTTAATATCTGCGGTCATCAGTCCCCTAGTACTCAGAACTACTTAAACCTAACTAACCTAAGGACATCACACACATCCATGCCCGAGGCAGGATTCGAACCAGCGACCGTAGCAGTTGCAGGGTTCCGGACTGAAGCGCCTAGAACCGCTCGGCCAAAGCGGCCGACGCACCAGAGTTAACACTACTCCCTATCCGCCAAACTCCCCCGAATGAAACCCAATCGGGAGCCTGTCGGACCACCGCGATCGGCCTATTCGCGCCATGGATCCTCAACCGAGAAACCTAGCCCAGATAGAAACGGCAGTGAAGGCGGCATAGCTCTGTATCCCTGACGGTACCTTCCAGAACCTCATTGACTCTCTTCCGGCACACCTCGCGCTGCAGAAGGTGGTTATTCAGGCTTTTGACAGGTGGTCATATTAACGTGACTGGACAGTGTAGTATGTGTACCTAAATAATGAAATTATCATGGAGTAACGTGATTTATTTGAAGCGCCAATCGTGCTTCTGCAAAATTATAGTTGACCTACGCTATTGCACAAGAATACGTGTGTCTGCTAAGAAAAGCAGATGCAATAGCGATTTTTAAGAAGTTTCGTTTGTTTGTCAGACAAGCTTAGTGAGAAATTGGTTCAAATGGCTCTGAGCACTGTGGGACTTAACTTCTGAGGTCATCAGTCCCCTAGAACTTAGAACTATGTAAACCTAACTAGCCTAAGGACATCACACACATCCATGCCCGAGGCAGGATTCGAACCTGCGACCGTAGCGGTCGCGCGGTTCCAGACTGTAGCGCCTAGAACCGCTCGAGAAATTGTTTAATATGTAATAGTTATACGGCAGCTGAAGTCTGCCCCTCTAACGTCTTTGCGTCTTTGCGTCTCTGTGTAATTAAATAGTTTCTCCGCCTAGGGAAGTTCCATCATTAAGCCGGTGTAGATTTTATTGAGTAATTTAAGCATAAATCATACCTGTACAAGAAGATCATAAAAACCGTAACCCAGTACCCTCTTCCTTATCTCGTCTGTATATATGTAGCACTAAGACTGGTTTGCTCAGCATTATCGCAGATTTAACTAGTCAATGTGAGCGGAAGGTTATGTCTCATGCCAGTTTCAGAGATGGCGGAGCAGCAGCAGAGCTCAAAAATGATCATTAGTGTAGAGCTATTTAATGGAAAATTCGATGCTGTCCCTCTATATTTTATGTCTTATATTTTACCTGTTTCGATAGTTACAGTACCTTTTTAAGTGATGCAACGTAATGTAAGCTCAACGTCAGTTTATAATTAGCTTATTTCAGTTTTTTTCAATTATTTTGATCTCACATCAGTTCGGAGTCAGTTTTATCTACTCTTATTATCGTTTCCTCCAGACTATCGCCTTGTCATGAATATTTCGCTTCTTTTCTTGAGATTATCTTCTATTTGGCCTTCTTTATAATAAGAACGTCCATTGATGTTTACCTCATGTACCTTTGTTAAATAACTGCTCTTTCGTCAACTTTTCGTGTAGTTCTCAATTCACAAGATATAGAAAATGCCGCTTAATTTAATCCGATTTATCAGCATATCCTTAATGACTGTCTCAAGACCTACACTGCTTACTTCATGTCACGGAAAAGTCAATAATAACTTAATACTGTTACAATAATCGAAAACAAAACTGTACAAATCAACACTAAAGACTTATTTTGTAAAAGACATCCCAATCGCCTTTGCCTGTAAAAGTTATTTGCTTGAACTATTGCAATTTCAGTCAAGCAGCCATTGTCAAGTGGTATAGCTGTGGTTTTGCACATGTAAATTCTCAAAACCTTGTGACACGTACACTTGCCGGTGTCGCATCCGTGTGTTGGGTCTTTTAACTGTAAGAATGAGCTACATTCAACGAAAGTGACGCCATGTACATCGTGAAAGTAGCATAAAATACATATACTGTTACCATTGTTAACAACTTTAATCTGAATCACACTAAAACAGTACATGTGTACACAGTATACATGACAACTCATGTAGACCGTCTACATGACGTCCCATACAGATAGCTGTCATGCAGACAGTGTACGAGAGCACTGTTTTGGTGTGATTCAGATTAAAGTTGTTAACAAAGGTAACAGTATAAGTAAATGATGCCATTTTCACGATGTACACGGCATCACTTTGATTTAATGTAGACTAACTCTTACAGGTAAAAAAAACAACGTACAGGTATGATAACGCGTACACACAACCGAAAATTTTTTGATTCTGGCACGTGAAACCATTTGATACAGGCCACATGATAGAAACCGCAGTAATTCAAATAAATAACGTTTACAGTGGAAGGCGACTGTGATGACATTTACAAAATTTTGCAGGACTGTTAACGCCAATCACTATAAGTTAATCAATGAAGTCTTCAGACAAGCTGGGGAACTGTTGTGTTTGGGGCAGATGAAGACAATGACTGAATAGACAGCAACAGAAGGGAACAGAAGAATAAAAACCATTTGGGAAGCTAGCGATAAAACAGACGAAGTTTTCAAATACAAGTTACTCAGTGTCTGAAAACGAATGTCAACAATGAGTGCGTATTACGAGTTTTGACATGTGACTGCGAAGCATGGGATTCCAGGACGAAATTCTATTCAAAAGCTGAGGGCTCAGCGAGTAATCGAGTCACCCCTATTCGAAACACCTGACAGGTAAATGAAAACAATAGAATGGATCATGGAGAAACTGTAGTGGATGGCGTAATGATAAATATAGCCAATCAAAAGGTTGGTAGACTGAACAAGAATGCTCTTTGCTGGAGTCCAGTTAGCAAGAAGAGACCAAGATAATTACCTATGGGAACCTAGAGAGATGGCACTGGACAAGGTGCAGCAGCAAGAGGGATGTTGATGGCTGAACCTCACTACTGTTCATACTATAATTTTTACAATCCGTTACAGCCTTGACACCTGATGAGTTCAAATCGCAGAACATCCGGGCGTTGTTGACAATAGTTAATCAACTCCCACTAATAATCAAACCAAAGTAGTACCATTGTTTTTTTTCAAATTTTATTTTTTTATTCCATAGATTATACTGCATCGATTCTCATTCTCCAATTCTCTCAGTCTCTGCAGTTCGGAGTAAGTTGTCAATTTGAGATCTTATTGTCTCTGGCTTGGGTATTCTTCCCAGGCATTACTTTCAGAATGTAGGGGCAGTGTCTCTATAGGTGACTACATCATCGGTCCCTCTGCTTCTTCATAGTCTCGCAAACAATTTTTTCCTTCCTGTGTTGCTGAAGACTTCTTCATTGGTCATTCTCTCTGTCCCTAAGACCATTAGGATTCTTCTCAACCCTCATACATCAAGCGCCTGTAGCCTATTCAAGCAGTGAGACAATTATAACTAGCTGTGAACAAAGTCACTGTTAACGATGAATAATATTCACGTGTAAGCGTTTGGAGATACATCTAGAAAATTTCCAAACAGTTTTGGAATAAATACACAAATAAATAAAATGGGTCAACAATATCCAATATGGATTTCGGCTAAATCACGTTAAAGGAACATAAGAGTGAAACTCGATGTCGTTTTACTCGTAGTAGGCGATTTGGCTAAAGTAAATTCATGAACTTTCCGAATGTATAACAAAACAATTTTGCCGACTCTTTTGATGGATGAGCGCTGTTGTGGCCGGCCCGAGGGAAACCTATTTCGATCCGCCACGCATCTCATCGATTATTGATGTTCCGTGGCGCAGCGCAAATAACAGCACTGATTGGCCTTGCAGATTACTCATTTCTTATTTATTTCCAAATAACGCTCTGAGCCTGTCTCTCAATTCCACTGATGTTCAGTCCTGTAAACAGTTTGTGGAAAAATCAGAACTGGCAGAAAGACTCGATGGAGGACATGTAGTCGTAATTGCGTAGCACAGAAGTAGCCTTACACGAAAAAGAAATGAAATCTTGAATTTGGCACACTCGAATGAGGAGTCTATTGGTGTTATTTGTAGTCAGAGTTCACGTACACAGACAACGCAGCGGAAACAAGGGTTTTTCACCTAAGCTTTGAAATGTACTTATTTCTATAAACTTTGAGGATATCGTTGTTCTGTTTACACCCGAATGAATTGTAACAAAGTTTTCACTAAAGCATCTGGTGAGTTTTGCATTGGCAATGGTAGTTGTAAAGACATGGATATCGTTTTTGATTGTCTCAGTGCACCTGATAATGCTACTAATACTGTCGACCTGAAGGGAGGAACTGAACGACATATCCGCCGAAATTTTCTGTACAAGACAGTGAACTTACCCGGGAGATAGAACTAAGTCACATGTTCAGATCAGGGATACTTACATTTAATCGAAACAACTTTGAAATATTGCCCTTCAAATCAGCAATCCAGGAATTGCCATAGTTTCATCTGTCAAAACGAAGTTGACCGGGATTACACTGTATTGAACGTTGCTATTACAACAAAAATCTACGTAGATTCTTGAGGATTCACAAGTCACATAGGAGAGTGACAATATCTTCAAGTGTTCAGGACATACGCAGCCTGACGAAAAAGTGAAGCAGCCAATAGATATAGTCGGATGTCTATGTAACTCCATACACGTACTCAATATGAGTATTTAAATATTGGAGTTGCAATTCTTGGTGATAGGTGGAACAGCCATTAGAGTGCATTATTGCTGTTCATGTTTAGTTTTGTTATCAGACCTGGTGGGATGTATACAGGGTGAAAAGGATTTAAACCGACAAACCCTGGGAGGTTTTAGGGGACATCAAAACAAATATTTTTCCATAATGTCATTTTTCCCTATGAGGAGTATTTAAACCGGTAGAGGAAGATTTCTTTGGTGGCAAATTAATTAAACCAACTAATGGTTTTCCATTTTTTATGACCAACAGACAACACATTAACACAACCGAATTTCAATTACACTAGATTTTCATAAATGCCTCCATTGACACGTAAACGAAGGTTACACCGTCCGATCATGTTCTGTCTGACACAGGCAAAAACCTCAGGAGTACCCTGCATTGTTCCTGCTGCTGCTGCTGCTATCGAGGCAACCAGATCCTCTTCTGATGCAACAGGAGTTGCGTAAACAATGTTGCGCATCTCTCCCCACACAAAAAATCCAGAGGTGGATCGAACAGGCCATGGTACAGGACCATCTCTGCCAATCCGCGTTTCTGGTAATCGTCGGTCCAGGAATCGACGCACACGACGAATGAAATGTGCCGGCGCACCGTCATGTTGGCTCCACATGCGTTGTCTTGTAGGGAGCGGGACGTCTTCCAGCAATTCTGGTAATGCACTGGCGAGAAAATTGTAATAGTGCCTGCCATTTAATGGCCTAGGTAGCAGATACGGCCCAATTAAACACTCCCCAACAACACCGACCCACACATTAACGAAGAACCGCACTTGATGGGCGCTAGTAACTGTGTCATGTGTGTTATCCTCACTCCAAACATGAGAATTGTGCATGTTGAAGACTCCATCACGCCCGAACGTTGCTTCATCGGTAAACAACACAGAGGATGGAAGTGTAGGATGCATTTCACACTGTTCCAGGTACCACTGCAAAAACTGTGCTCCGGGTGGATAATCAACTGGTTCCAGGTTGTGGACACGTTGTATGTGAAATGGACGTAATAATTGCTCTCGAAGGACTGTTCTTACATTAGTCTGATTCGTCCCCACGTTACGTGCAATTGCACGAGTACTGATTGAAGGATCCCGCTCCATATGCTGCAAGACAGCTTCCACAAGTTGCAGCGTTCTTACCATGCGACGGCGTTCCCGTCCAGGTAATTTGCAAAATGACCCGGTCTCACGCAGACGTTGGTGCACAGCAGCAAAGGTCGTATGATGTAGGATACGGCAATTAGGATATTGTTGTTCATAAACCCGCTGTGCAGCTCGTCCATTGTGGTGCGCTACGTAGTACGCACCAACCGTATCAGTGTACTCACTCCAGGTATATCGCTCCATTAGTAAACAGAGACAATGCACTACTACACTGGTGGACAGCAGATGCCTACAACTGAAGAGCGTAATACGCTCTCTAACAACTGAACATCGTAATAGGCCTCTAACAACTGAAGAACGTGATACGGCCTCTACCGGTTTAAATAATCCTCATAAGAAAAAATGACATTAGGGAAAAATATTTGTTTTGATGTCCCCTACGACCTCCCAGAGTTTGTCGGTTTAAATACTTTTCACCCTGTATAGGGTATATAAGAAACGTGATCAGTGTCATATGTCGGGTGGTGAAGAAGACGGAGGTACTGAGTACTCTAGTGAGACAGCGTTGTCAGTGCATGAGACAGTTTGAAAGGGGCTCGTTGTGGGTCTCCATTTGGTTGACCGCTCGAATCGTACGATGTCCAGATTTGCGGAGCATTCGCACGCGACGCGACGCGAGGGGAAGCATACTCGTCAGGGTTCCTGACCACCACAAGAGAGTATCGCTGTATTGTGCCTCAAGCACATCGTAATTTGCGCTTGCAGTCCGAGAACGAGTAATGGACTCCTTGCGATAGTCTGTGTTATTCAAGAACATTGGTCGGATACTGTCTGAAGCTAGACTAGGAAGTTACCATTCCATGCACAAGCTACCGTTAAGCCCACAACACCGATGACTGCGTTCGCAGTGATGCCGTGACGGGAAATCAAGAACCGCTGATGAGTAACGTTGGATTGTGTGCAGCGATGAATCGCAGTTCTCCGCTGTACCGCATGACCATCATCGCCGGGTCTTGCGGCGTCCTGAGAAGATGTCTCTTTTTTTCGTATGTTTTGGAGAGGCATAGCAGTGTTCTCCTGGTGTCATGGCGTGGGAAGCCGTCGGGAGTGACTTAAGGTCACGGTTGGTTAGTGACTGACGAAGTTCTGGCGGCACAATGGTGAGTCAGGCTGTTCTGCGGTGCCATGTGTTTCCTCTCATGAGACAGTATTGTGGTGCCATTTTTCAACAGGACAATGCTCCTACAAACAAGGCAAGCGTCTCTACGAAGTGTCTAAGTGACGTTGAGGTACTCCTGTGGCTAGAATGATCCCCAACTGAGTATGTGCGGTACCGACCTGGACATCAACCCTGTCCCCTGCTGGGCATCTAGGATATCAAGAACCGGTTACAACAGCTATGAGCCAACTTTCCTCAGCAGGGGCTACGACGCCTTTATGAAACCTTTCCCAACGAAATCAGCCCACGGATCCCTGCTAGACACTGTGCAGCATCATAGTGGTAAGAAGGCTCAGTCTGCCAAGCAAATTGTAAATTTGACTCAGTTTTGTAAACATCGAAGTAAGATCACATACCGTCTCAACCTGTGACGTTTGATTTCGTTCCCTCTTTCCCTTCTGAAGGTTAATTTTATTTTTGCAAGCAAACTATATGGGTTGAGAATTCGGCCCCTTCACAGAAAAGAAAACAGTAACAATAAGTTCATTTCCTCTCTCCTCCGCTAGATAGTTTATGATAAGAACTTATGTTCAAAATGGTACAAATTGCTCTGAGCACTATGGGACTTAACATCTGAGGTCGTCAGTCCCCTAGAACTTAGAACTACTTAAACCTAACTGATCTAAGGATATCACTGTAGCGGTCGCTCGGTTCCAGACTGTAGCGCCTAGAACCGCTCGGCCCCTCCGGCCGGCAAGAACTTTTGTGAATTAATATTTACTCTTTATATTAAAGATTAAGTTATTTCAATTCTGTTTACATAATCTTATATGCACTGAAGTTATCTCTGTGTGGGAGTCGTTAGAGAACTTAATATCGACTCTGAACAAGAAACACGAAACTTGGGATATATTTCATAAATAGCGATCAGTGACATGTCGATTATAAGTAGTGCCACTTTCTTTATTAACAATATATTTACTGTTGTTATTTCCAACCACTATTAAGATTAAAAAGCATCGAGTTTCGTTATCCTGAGGAGTTGCGCCACGTTCTGTGGTGTATTTTTTTCATTTTATTAACAAAAGCAGTTTATTCACATAGCAGTTTATTGTAGTCTGCCACATATAAATTTAAGTAAATTGATTCAAACCAGCTCTTTGTTGTAGATATTACTTTTATAACGGAATATATGCTATGATATACGTACATAGTTAACTCTGCGCTTGTGGTAGTGTAAAGTTCGTTTTCTGCTTCTTATGTTATGAAAAATAATAACACTGGAAGTAATTGAATTTTATCTCCAGTGAGGAAGAAATTCAAAAATACAGATCCTATGACTGAGAATTTGTTTTGGTTGCGAGTTTTATCAGGAAAATGAGATGATTTTTTATGTGCAAGTCAGTCGCATCTAGGAAAGTGTAGGTTAACGATAAAACTGAATAGTTATTCTACAAGCAGGTGAATATTCAATCAACCAATCAACCGGTGGCACCTGCTGACATTGACGATAAGGTTTTTCTCATGTTTTTACGTCCATGTACTGATGACTACAGAGTTGTGCTCTTCTTGCAAGGGATTAAACCAGCGGTTTTGCAACAGTATTATGAGATAAAACGAATTTCGTTGTGACAGCTACCTGCTAGGTACAAGTAAAGCGTCAAGAAACGCATTATTAATTCCAATTTCAATATATCCGGTGCTACGTTAATTCCAGCTGTTGTCCAAGTTGTAGATAACTGCTGCCCGGGTATCATTACTTTACTTCTGAGCTTCAGCGAGTTCAGAGCTTCGGAGGAAACTTAACTTACGAGGTGCCATATGTTACCCTTGCCCTAGCTCCCATCGTTTATATCACTGCAGTGGTGCCAATATTACGGAACTTCTTACGACCTGCTTGTAATTCTCGGTGACACAGAATAGCCTAGCGCCTTATCGAGTGGTTTTTTTCCTACAGAATTTGCAATACCTGAGGCGATATCATCGTTTGGATGCAAACGGGTTGCACAGCTCTGTTTGCAATTTTTCAAATGTATCATCGGCCAAGGAAAATTTTTCCAAATGGACGAAAATTTGCTGATTAACTCTCATAACTGCTATAGAAAAATTATCATTTGCCTGAGGCCGGCCGAAGTGGCCGTGCGGTTAAGGCGCTGCAGTCTGGAACCGCAAGACCGCTACGGTCGCAGGTTCGAATCCTGCCTCGGGCATGGATGTTTGTGATGTCCTTAGGTTAGTTAGGTTTAACTAGTTCTAAGTTCTAGGGGACTAATGACCTCAGCTGTTGAGTCCCATAGTGCTCAGAGCCAGCCATCATTTGCCTGAGGTTAGACGCTTATGGCGGCGTTTACCATGTTTGCTAATTAAATCTGGTTTTGTAAAGGCTTACATTTTTCTGTTTTTACTGCCATTGATTCACACATTTTCGGCCCCTGTGTGTCATGTGTCTCGTTTTTATTTCTGTAAAATATTATTTTAATCATTTGGTTGGTTTCCTATTTTAGGCCTTGAACTATAGTGTGTACATCGATTTGTTTATGGATACTCAATACTGCATTGTACAAGGTGATGTATTTCATGAGTTGACAAAATTGCATCTGGAAAGTAATTAAAAAACGTAAGTTTCTTAGCTTGGAAGTTTGTTGCTTTTGGAAATTTTTTTCCGAAAACAACTGTAAATGTAAGTTCTGAATATTAGTTACTGCATTCTCGGAAAAATTTGTTAAAAATAGTGACTAAGCTAACAAACACAGTTTTTCTGACTAATTTGCGGATGATCTTTTGTCAAATAACAATATGTTTAACAAGAAACGTCACTATAAATCAAATCTTGGAATTCATTCTGTTCGGTAGAAAAACCACAACAAAACGGTTGCACTGTTTGTAAACCTAATATAGAAAATTAACCAGGAGTACCTATTTCACAAGAACAGAAACGGGGGCTGAAGACGACTAAGTCAAAGATAATGAAAAAATTTGATTCTTATGTTATATGTTGTTTATAGTGTTAATGTATAGTTGAGAATATGACTGAGACTAGTTTCTTAGCAGTTTATATTTCAAAGGAATATAACGAAGGAAATGCTGTTCGTTTCCACTAATTGATGTTTTTTTAGGGAATAGAGATTTTCGAAAGGAATGAGCCAACCAAAAGTATAAAATGTATTGTAGTGATATCCACCAGAGCTACTTCTTTATAGATTTTTTAATTTATTGTTACTGATTTTGATCATGGCTCATTTTCAACCTCTTCGCAGTACGATGATAAATGCTATTTATTTATGATCTTACGGGATACAGCTTGAAAATGAGCCATGCTGGGAACCGTAAATACTATTTGATTATGATCTTATTGCGTAGAGTGCGAAAATGAGCCATGCCAAATCGGTAGCCATAAATAAAAAACCTATGAAAAAGCAGCTCTCGTGGACTATCGTCATAACGCATATTTGATACAGTCTGCGGTCAGAGAACAGCATACAAATGAAATATTTGTCGCGAATAGTGCTCAGCGGTGGAAGGTATAGGACAGGGGTTGATTTAAATGGATTAATAATATGAATAATGTATGAGGATATAATTGTGTGAAATGGAATATTACACTCTTGTTCCATGACCAGTGGTGGAGCTACTGAAGTTCAGATGCAGAGAGCAGCAGGTTTGGGAAAGTTTTCATTCTCTAACAATTTTTTGTTGTTTCAAGTTACGATGGAAGACTGTAAGGATGGTTCCAGATTGAGGAATGTTCGTAAAGAGCGTCAGCACGCCATAGTTGTTGTTAAAGTGATGAAGGAGAGTTGGATATTAAGTCCACGAAAGCGCAGAATATTCATTCGAGCGTAGAGGGAGATTGCCGTCGGCAATACCCTTTTCGGCTCATAAGTAAAGTCAGTCTAATTTACGGTTTTCTGTAGGTGGTTTAGTAAAGGGTGTTGCAAGCTAATTTTGAATAAATGGGTTGTTCGTGGCATTGTATATGTAATGTGGGTAAGATGGAATGGTAGAGGAGATAAATGGAAAGTTGATCGCCGCGTTATCTGAGCTTCCTGTGGATTCAGTTTTGGAAGACACTGAATTGTTCTTAAGCGTGAAGGCTGAGATGCCTCTGAAGTATCTGGAGCGATTCCTTGCGGGACTTCTGGAACTCTTGGCTGTATTGAAGAATGATGCACAACGGGGCATCCTGACAGAAATATTTGAAAATTAAAACGCACAGAAAACTGAGTATTTAGAGACTCAAAAAATATGTCTATTCTCAAGATATTTGTAGTATATTAGACAAGAATTTCACTAGGAATCGTATTAAAGGTGTACATGAGAACAGAGAAGCCAAAACGTACTAATATTAGAAGAAGCAGACGTGTGAGTAAACAAAGTACCCAAGAGTGCCTGGTATCTTCTAATGAGAAAACCTGCTTCCATGCTTGTTCGCAGAAAGCAGTGCTGTGTAGCTCTGGTAACCGTGTTCCTCTTACTTCGCTGGGTCGCAACTAATCTCCTTCGCTGTAGATGTACGGCGCACGTTTCCATGGTGATTTACGGTGGCTACGTAACAAGTACAGTTGCTGCCTGCCGTCTTCAAGACGCGGAGAATTACTGCAGCGCCTTTACTGCGTACACAGACTCCTGTGGAAGAAAGACACAAAAAGTGTGATTGGCACTGTGGCAATTGAAAGGTAGGAAACTTAGACTAACTGATTTTAAATTCTTCTCTAACTCGAAAGATTTCTTTGGTCAATAAATGCACGAACACTACTGCGGAAAATAGCGGCAGCATGTTACAAATTGATATTTTAGGTAGGTATGCAAGGAAATCTAATCTTGAAATTTCCTTAACGTATTCATGAAGAGAGTATTATTTTGAAAATTATATTTCAGTGAAGATTCATATAAACCCCCTCCACACACACACACACACACACACACACACACACAAACATACGTAGGGGTGTGAATGTGGAAGCGTGTGGGTAATGTGGTAACGTCGAGTATCTGGCCTGCAGAGTGCTTTACTCTAGCGGAGAGGCCAGAAATTGTTGCAATAGTTCCTATTTGTCATGGTAGAGGGTTAGAAGTCAGTTGAGCAACAGACGCCGTGACGGTGATGCAATTTACGTCCGCGCATTTTCTAAACCTTTTCCGAGGTAAGTTGTGCTATTATAATTATCTATATACTTTGTAGTTATCTTTCTTTACGTCTGGTAGCTTATAATGGGAGGTGCATAGAAGGATTTAGCAGTCCCCAACCTTAAATGGATAGTTGCTTAATGTAATCTACCGAAATTTAAAATGGACATTGTGTAGGTTATGTGGAAGCATACATACGATGGCATTGTGGAAACGTTTCCACAATACCAACATCAAACACATTACTTCTAATACTTTTGCGTCTGTTTCTAGACGCCACGAAAGCTAACTAATCGGAAACCGAGAGCTATTGTGAGGAAGTGGGATGCTGAAAACATGATTAAGGCTATAATAGCTTCAAGGGAAAGCAGGTGGGGTTAAGAAGAGTAGTAAAAGCTTTCAGTGTACCTCAGACGACACTTCAAAGCTTTTTACATAGTGATATGTCACCTGAAGAATGAGTAAGTACTTGGATGTAAGCTTGTACTACCTGATGCTATTGACAAACAGTAGGTGCAGTATCTCATTGAAATGGATAAAACAGAAGGTCAACATCGTTGTCAAATTCCTCATCAAATACGTCTGTGTCTCCACAAGATATCATGCCAGTCCCTGCTCTAAAGAGGACGGTTTCCAACAGAGGTCGTAAGCCAGGTTCATCAGCTGTTTTGACATCTTCGCCTTATAAAACACGCCTTGCAGACTCCTTACTGAAGGGTAAACAGAAGCTTCGTCAGGCACTTGCCAAAAGCAAGAAAAAACGTGAATCTCCTCCTAGAAAACGCTGCAAAAAACGTCTTAAGTTATCTGAGGATTCAGATGAAGAGCCTCTTCAGGCGAGTGACATTTGGATCTCGCAGTTGGGGAAGAAAAAGCTACTGAAGAAGATGCAGTTTGTATTTTTTGTGAAGGCGCATTTTCCAAAGACATTCGGGGAGAATTGTTGATTAAGTGTGTAGTGTGTGAGGAGTGGAGTCACTCTTTGTGTGGAGATATTTACATACGCGATTTTTGCAAGTGAATTTCACTTATGAAGCATTTTTCTAATAAAGTTGGGTTTAAAAATATTGGCCGTCCGAAGTGGCCGTGCGGTTCTAAGTGCTGCAGCCTGGAACCGCGAGACCGCTACGGTCGCAGGTTCGAATCCTGCCTCGGGCATGGGTGTGTGTAATGTCCTTAGGTTAGTTAGGTTTAACTAGTTCTAAGTTCTAGGGGACTAATGACCTCAGAAGTTGAGTCCCATAGTGCTCAGAGCCATATGAACCATTTTTTTCTAAAAATATTTTTGTATAATTTACATTTGATATAAAATAAAATAGTTTCTAACATTTTCAGTAGTTTTCGCTTGAAGTAGTCAGTTTACCACAATTTTAAGGCGTTACCACATTACCCGCACTTCTTGAAAATTTAGTGAGTTGTTGTGCAAGCAGAAAATGTTTTTTAATTTTTATCACATTTAGTTTTTGTGTTTCATAATATTACATTCATTGCTAAAACATTATGAATTAGCTTTGGCTAATTTTTGAAGCTGAAAGAGAAGTAAACATTTGTTTTATACAGCAAAAACAAACTGGGTTTCCACATTTACAGCTCTACCTCTCTCTCTCTCTCTAATTGTGATATCTAGTAAACAAGGTCTCTAAGGCGCATAACTTAAGAGCACTTGTATATCTTCCATAGTATAAAACACGTCCTTTCTACTACAACCTCTTTGCTTTTCATACTTTGGGAGGAGGTAGTAGGGACCGAAACAAGAAAGGAATGTCTATTAAATATGGGCCCTAAAACGCAAATCTTAGGACACATGAGCACTTATTTAGCAGAAAGATATGTTTCACACTTGCGAAGATGAAAGGTGCTGATAGCTCTCAAAGTGTTTTGGATCTCATGTTTACTAGACTTTTTTTCTTGTTTTGGTCAATACTTCCTCCTCCCAAAATATGGAAAGCAAAGATGAGATCTGTTTAATAGTATAGAAGATACACAAGTGCTCATATATCTTCGGGTATGCATTTTAGAGCCAATATTTACTAGACATTTTATGTTATTTCTGTACAAGAAATCTGTTGGTAGAGTTTGTCGGTGTTTTATTGAGACGCTGTATACGTACAGGATGTTTATTTTGATTTAAGACATTGAAATATCTTGAAAACTACACACAGAATCAGAAAAGTTGCAGTTCCAAAATATTTATCAAGGTGGGGACATCCAACGATACCACATCCGTTCCACTACCCCATTCCGTGCCGGCCGCGGTGGCCGAGCGGTTCTAGGCCCTTCAGTCCGGAAACGCGCTGCTGCTACGGTCGCAGGTTCGATCCTGCCTTGGGCATACATGTGTGTGATGTCCTTAGATTAGTTAGGTTTAACTAGTTCTAAGTGTTAGGGAACTGATGACCTCAGATGATAAGTGCCATGGTGCTTAGAGCCACTTGAACCATTTGAACCCAATCCGTGTGTGAGTTGTATTCCTCAGATTTCGAACAAGGGACTACTCGACGCGCCTCCATGGCCGTGTAGGGAATTACGACGTATCATAACAGGTAGTACACAGCGACCGGAACTCAAATATCGTCCAGATGTAGAAAAAACACCAGTTTTAAGTATAGCAATACTTGTGCATTGTTTATTGCTTGTACACGTACCTATCACTTGGAGAACAGGAGTTCTAGTGGACAACGAGTGTTGCAACCACAGGAGAAAAACCTGAAATGATCCTAACTTACAGAGAATGTTGGAGAAATGTTGAGGCTGTAGTTGCCTGGTATGCCGAGCGTTTTACAGAGAAAGTTCCCTCTCTTTCTGAAAATGTCTTCATGTCTGATGGCAGCGTACAGAGCGGCAAAAGGAAACGATGCAAACGTGTTACAGGAGAAGATAAAGAAATAGCTGTACTGGAAGCAGTGCACCATAACCCACGGATAAGCGCCTGGCAGTTACACCGCGGTTCCGGTACGCCCGGAGATAGTATTGTCACAATACTGTGTCGTCATAAGTATCAACCATACCACGTGTGACTGCGCCAGGAACTTCATGGTGCCGATTTGGTTGGTTAACGTATGGTGTGTCAGCATGGGGAACAACCTCATTGGTCCGTATTTTATCGATGGCACGTTGAATAGACGCAAATATCGAACGTTTTTGGAATAGCAACTACCGGTATTATTGCCCTGGACGTTAGACAACGCATGTGGCTTCAGCTTGACTATTATTCAGCGCATTACGCAACTGAAGCACGGGAGATATTAGTGTTTACACTGGTAGGTGGCTCGGTAGAGGTGGCCCTATTAATTGGCCCTCTAGGTCGCCGGATTTAACGACCCGGATTTCTTTCTGTGGGGATATTTGAAATATAAAGTGTACCAGCAAGTGTGACAGGCCATGAAGACAGGGTCGACCGCATCAGAAAAGCCTGTGCTGACATTACCGCAGATAGGCTTTTGTCCTGTGCACGGTCATTTTAAAACTGGATCACTAAGTGCATTGAAGTTGGCGGCACTACTTTTGAACACTTCCTCCAATTTGAAAAGTAGAGTAGCGCTCGCCTCGAGCTACGGCCACAGCAGCGCGTCGGGTAGTCCCCTGTTCGATATGTCGGAAGAACACAACGTTGCGAATGGGGTTTCCAATTACAAGACGTGAAATACTGTCCTGTCTTTCCCTCTCGGGATGGAGATGGTATCCCACGTGCCACTGGATATTAAAGGGCCATTGAGTAGCATGTCGTAAATTATGATTGTTTACCCGTTGCTGCTGTTTGTGTTAATTCCTAAGGGACCAACATGCTGAGGTCATCGGTCCCTAGACTTACATATCACTTTAAACTAACTTAAACTAACTTACGCTAAGGACAACACACACACCCAAGCCCGAGGGAGGACTCGAACCTCCGGCGCGAGGGGCCGCGCAATTCGTGACATGGCGCCTCTAAACACACTGTCACTCCGCGCGACAATTCCGTTGCTTTCCTCCGATTACAGCGTCATCTGCGGCGAACGAAGAAAATGCTTCAGACAAAATGTATGTATATTTTGCCATTGAATCGTGATCTGCAATAAAAAACGAGGGTTCCCATTAAAGATTTCAAAGTTGCATCCCACCACAAACGCAAGGGATGGGGTGGTGGGTCGAGTGTGTTATATTGGGTGCCCCTCTCCGAGACAAGCAAACTGGAATTAAAACTTTTTTTGATACTATCTCTATTTTTCTACATATTTCACTGTCCTTAGTTAAAATGATCACCCTGTATGTATTACAAAAATGTCTAACAAAATTTCATTCCGTGCGTATTTTCGGTAGAAAATGGACATCAGAGACAACCCTGTTAGTGCAAGAGATAGGGTTTTATGTTGGAACATTAGTGTTCTGGAGTTTGATTGTGGGTTGCGAAGTATTTTTTAATTTTTTCTAGTTGTGATCTGCCCAATAATGCTGTAGCATAAACTTTCTCTTAAACGATAAGTATTCTACAGCTACAGTTTATTATTATTATTATTATTATTATTATTAAATGTTGGACATGACAATTACAGGCGGACCAAGTGACAGCGGGAACCGCATGATACCCTCCGCTTAATTTTCTGACGCACTAGACATTATTTCCCTCGATATTGGACCGAGATTTTATTTGTAACATGATGTTGCACATGCAAATTTTGGTAGAAATGTGCAACGTTATTCAAGCTAAATATTTCCTGGAAAACTAAGTGGTTTTGTATTGCGGCCTCCGCTTTTGCCTAACCTAAATCTCCTGGGCTTCTCCGTAAGGGGACACTTGTAGGAACACGTTCATTCTAATCCGCCGGTGAAATGTGAAAGATATCCGTGCTGGTAGTGTAACTGTACTCAGAAGAGTTCACAGAAGCATTATCCAGTAAGTAGCTAGAAGTCTGGAAATACAGGGAGTACGTTTTGCTCTGATGACTAATTTTATATACGTTTTATGAAAGGCATGCTGTCTCCGATAGTACATTTAAAAATGACAAGTGCCCTCTCCCACTGAATGTAGTATGTATATGTGAAACCTCTACAGTGACAAGTTTTGTAGTTATTTTTGTCCAACGACAGTAAACTAATTTTAAGCTGAGTATTACCTTTTTGACATGTCTTAACATTAATTGTTATGTTAAGCTTTAAAAAACTATAGTTGCATGGGCAGTGTATACTACAACGCTACTGGATGAATCACAATTACTATGGGTAAAAAAAGTTACATCTTAACCCAAATCAAACTCTCGACGTCCCGTATACCACCACAAACATCCACCCACTGCACTAGAGGGGCTACACAGCTACAATATATTGAAAGAAGATACATGTTGCAGATATGATTACAGTGTTGTCAAATTGTCTTTTTGTGATGTACATTTCCTACCGGATACATGCGAGAGACGAAATTTTGTTACAACCATTGTTACAACCATTTTTGTGAGGGGGACTGGGCTCCAGACTGAACGCTGAAAGGCATGATCAGTCTTAAATGATGATGATGATGATGAACCATTTTAGTTCTGCTAGTACGCAAAGCGATGGTGCTGTGGCGTACGAGTGCTCGAATTTTGGTTTACCCTGTATATAAAAACGCGTCTCTCTCTCTCTCTCATAATTGGTAACTATTGGTAGCTGTAATGATGTACTTGTACCGACAAACGAGTGATTACAACTTCAGAAAAAACTGGATGATTTCTTCAAGAGAGAGCAAGTCAATAACGCCTTGGTTCACCTCTGGCCCTTATCCAACCAGTTATTCGGCTTGGCACTGACTGACAGAGTTACTGACTGACCTCCTGAGGTTATGTCGTGCAAAATTCTGTCCAATTGGCCAATTACATCGTCAAAATCCCGAGCAGGTTGGAGGGCTCTTCCCATAATGCTCCAAACGTTTTTAATTGTGGAGAGATCAGGAGACCTTGCTGTCCCAGGCAGGATTCGGCAAGAGGAGTGAGGGAGAATATTATCTTGCTGAAATATAAGCTCAACATGGCTTGCCATGAAGGGCAACGAAACGGGGCGTAGAATATCACCGACTTGCCGCTGTGCCATAAGGGTGCTATAGATAACAACTAAAGGGATTCTCCTATAAAAACAAATAACACCCCAGACCATCAACCCTGGGTGTCGGAAAGTATGGCGGGCGACAGTGAGGCTGGCGTCCCACAGTTGTCTCGGCGTCTCCAGATATGTCTTCTCTAGTCACCGTGACTGAGTTGGAAGGGGGCTCATCAGTGAAAACAATTAGATTCCAGGCCCAAGACATGTCTGTAGGCGCCCTGGACTGCGATGGGATACCAACTGACTGTTGCTCGCCATGTAGCCCAACAATCAGTGGGGGATACATGAAATGTATTCGCAGTTGCCAATGCCAACAATTATTAGTTGTATAAGGGAATGATGACAGTGAAAATACGTTCCGCACCGAAACTCGCACTCGTATTTCCCGCTTTACGCGAGCGGTTCGTTTAACAGCTTTTGCTATCCGTGCAGGACTCATGGCCAAACCCAAACTTCCACAGTCGTCATTTCTGCCTCACAACATGTACTCATACACACATTATGTAATTCCTATACAGGGGAGGACTTTTAAACTGAAAGTCGCTGCCCGGTATGCAAGCATGCCTGTCCGAAGGAACATTACATCGTTCTTCTTACCAACACAGGCACTGCACTATCGTATCGTACCAGTAGTGATGTCCTGCGATGCATTTTCTTACGATCGTCGGATCTCTCCACAATTGGAAATTTTGGGGTGTTATGCGCAGGGCACGCCAATCGTCTCGGAACTTCGACGATCTAATCAATGCCAAGCCGAATAACTGTTTACATAAGAGCCAGAGAGGGACCAGCGTGTTATAGATTTGCGGAATTTGTGAAGCTTCTTCTCTTGAATAAATCATCCAATTTTTCTGTAACTGTAATCATCTGTTTGTCTGTACATGTTTACCACACCTACTAACATCCGTCACATTCGGGCAATTCCTTCGTGACATTTCTGTTTCTCCAGTCCACTTGGCTCCTATTTTTTTAGAATTTCATTCTCTTGCTCTATTACCTAACATTTTAGTTTATGATTGAACACTTTCTTCTTGTCTATGCGGGTTTTTCAAACAAAAATGTGATGAGGGTGGTGTGATGTGGCCCTCAACTACGTACCCTCCTACTCACAGCTGCAATATTGAAAGTTTTGGCTGGTTTCGTTGTCTAGGGTCAGCGATACGTAGTTGACGCATTACAGGCCAAATACTGCTGAGTCTATATTATACGACAAGAAAACACACATGAATCAAATGGCCGAAGGTTTCTATCACTCGACAAATGCCAATTATGAATGTAAGATATAAATTTATAAATGAAAGATTGCAATTAAATAAAATCTGCAGGTGCTATCTTAACGACTTTAAATGATGTGTACGATAGTATGCGGTATATTTCTGCAAAACACTTATTGGTATCGATGGTCCAGCAATTAAATAAAATATAAGTTGAATAACAGGGAAACAATAGATTCCTACTTCACGTAATTAGTGATGAACAACAACATAGCTCATGAGATATCCACTTCTGAACGCATACTACGTTTTCACCTGTAATGGAACCTATTAAAGGCTTTACTTTACCGAAGTATGCGATACCCTCCAAATTCAACCAGTTTAACGAGTATTTATGATTATAGAAAAGTTATTGCGTATATTAACAATGATTGCATAACATGTCTCCATAAACAGTCAACCCATTAAATCATACTGAATAACTGATCCACACTAAAGTTAATATCACTTGATCACTGATACAGCAAATGTCATTATGTAAAAACACTAAGTTCATCTTAAATAATTAATACGAACTACGAAAAATAGTGGCCAACTTCGGTATTATGGATCTCCTTAAATAAAAATCACCCAGTGAAACCTATTTGTTCACTAGGAGCGTTTTCACTCAGTATTCAAGTAATCACTCCTATTTTAGACGAAAACCAGTGTAATTCTTAATAATTCATCTTATTTAGTTATTAATGGAAATTAGAGAAGTCAGTTGACAAACTTCTAAAAAACGGCCTTCTTGTAACAAAGAATTATTCTGTCAAGTCAACAAATCTGTCTGTCATTTTAACAACATGTTAAATTATGTCACTTGCTGTAAATTAATAACTTTTCTGCACAAATTATGATAACAGAAGTACATGTGACTTATAAACTATATCTCTTTTTAGCAGTTCTTTGACAATGTTATAAATACAAGCAGCAAGAAGGATCGGGAGCGCAGCTGGAATGTCACTTTGGTAAAGTGTGTTTGTGTGTTATTGTTTGAGGTGGATAAACAATGCAAAGAACATGTAAAAGAAGTACTACTTTGTGTTGTGTCATTGTCTTTGGTGGACAGTGGAATGCAGATGGCCACCAGAGTAATAAATAATTGAAGTTTAAATATTTGTTGGTTTCGCTCGTTATTTATCATGAAAAGCACATCAAAAACACAGGACCTCATATTTTTAACCCTAGACAACCAGATTTAGAGCCAGCATCAGCATCGAGACACAGCAGCGATCCAACAAGCAGCAGCGATTACTACAATGCATTTTAATGGCGCCAACCTAACATCAAGTGCTAACTTTACTTACTTTACTTACTTTACACGTGGCTAAGGCCTTATCGACCATACACCTGCTCTACGAACCTCTTCCAATTATTTCTATCCAGGGAAATTGTTGTCCAATCAGAGTTGATGCCCATCCTAGCTGCATCTTCCCAGATATTCTCCATCCACCTAATTCGAGGTCTTCCTCTTCTTCTCTTTCCTTCTAATTTCTTAGTGGATGCTATTTTGGGTAGTCTGTTCTCCGGCATCCTTTCTACATGACCAGCGCAGTTCAGTCTTCTCTTCTTTAACATTTCCACAATGGTACTATGTTTGTACAGCTCCCGTAGTTCTTCATTTTTCCTTATCCTCCACTCCATGATATTTTCATCGAAGATTGGTCCAAATATTTTTCTTAGTATTTTTCTTTCAAATATCAACAGTTTTTCTTCATCTTTTTTCCTGAATGTAATAGCTTCACATCCATATAATGCTACTGGTACAATAGTTGACTGATAAAAACGGATTTTGAATTCAGTACTAAGTGATCTCATCCTTAAAATTTTGATACAGCTGTAAAAAGTTCTATTAGCTGCTGCTAGACGGCGTCTGTTTCTATTTCTGCTCTATTGTCTCTGCTAAAAAGACTCCCTAAGTACTTGAAGTGGTCAACTGCCTTGAAAGTGAGACCATTTACGGTCAGTGGTGTATTCTTTTGGAGTTTTTTACTTATGACTAGATATTCTGTCTTTTCTTCATTCACATGAAGTCCAGCTTTCTCAGCTATTTTGTAATAATTTTGCATCATCCTGATTAATTCAGCTTTTGAAGTGCTTATTAAGGCTACATCATCTGCATAAGCAAGTCTAGTGATGTTCTGTCCCTGCTAACAAGCTCCGTAAATGGGAGTGAAATAGTGCGCTTATAGCAATTAGCAATATCTACGACTAGGCGACCATTACACACTGCAGAGGCCACGGAAATCACAAAAGAGCACACATCAGCACTCCGAAATATTTGTATCCTCCGCGACCACGCGCAAACCGCTCCACTGTTCAAGTCTCTCTCGCGACCGTGCGTCCCTCGCCATTGCGTCCAGCACTTCCCGTGTCCTGTGCCATACTCCGGAACTCTCCGTGTCCTGTACGACCGTCCCTCACGCCGCATTCTTCCGCCCCTCCCATGTCCTCTCTCGAAACGATCCTCCCCCCCCCCCCCCCTCACTTCCATACAGTCTCACCATTAACGAGCGCTGTGATTGGCTAGACCGCTCCCTCCAAGTCTCCAAGCCAATGAACACTAACAAACATACACTAATGGCAATTAAAATTGCTACACCACGAAGATGACGTGCTACAGACGCGAAATTTAATCGATAGGAAAAAGATGCTGTGACATGCAAATGATTAGCTTTTCAGAGCATTCACACAAGGTTGTGCCGGTGGCGACACCTACAACGTGATGACATGAGGAAAGTTTCCAACCGATTTCTCATACACAAACAGCAGTTGACCGGCGTTGCCTGGTGAAACGCTATTGTGATGCCTCGTGTAAGATGGAGAAATGCGTACCATCACGTTTCCGACTTTGATAAAGGTCGGATTGTGGCCTATCGCGATTGCGGTTTATCATATCATGACATTGCTGCTCGCGTTGGTCGAGATCCAATGACTGTTGGAATCAGTGGGTTCAGGAGGGTAATACGGAACGCCGTGCTGGATCCCAACGACCTCGTATCACTAGCAGTCGAGGTGATAGGCATCTTATCCCCATGGCTGTAACGGATCGTGCAGCCACGTCTCGATCCCTAGGTCAACAGATGGGGACGTTTGCAAGACAACAACCATCTGCAGGAACAGTTCGACGACGTTTGCAGCAGCATGGACTATCAGCTCGGAGACCATGGCTGCGGCTACCCCTGACGCTGCATCACAGAAGGGAGGGCCTGCGATGGTGTACTCAACGACGAACCTGGGTGCACGAATGGCAAAAGGTCACTTTTCGGATGAATCCAGGTTCTGTTTACAGCATTATGATGGTCGTATCCGTGTTTGGCGACATCGCGGTGAAGGCACATTGGAAGCGTGTATTTGTCATCGCCATACTGGCGTATCACCCGGCGTGATGGTTTGGGGTGCCATTGGTTACGCATCTCGGCCACCTCTTGTTCCCATTGACGGCACTTTGAACAGTGGACGTTACATTTCAGATGTGTTACGACCCGTGGGTCTACCCTTCATTCGATCCCTGCGAAACCCTTCATTTCAGCAGGATAATGCACGACCGCATATTGCAGGTGCTATACGACGGGCCTTTCTGAATACAGAAAATGTTCGACTGCTGCCCTGGCCAGCACATTCTCCAGATCTCTCACCAATTGAAAACGTCTGGTCAATGGTGACCGAGCAACTGGCTCGTCACAATACCCCAGTCACTACTCTTGAAGAACTGAAGCTGCATAGGCAGCTGTACCTGTACACGCCATCCAAGCTCTGTTTGATTTAATGCCCAGCCGTATCAAGTCCGTTATTACGGCCAGAGGTGGTTGTTCTGGGTACTGATTTCTCAGGATCTATGCACTCAAGATTGCGTGAAAATGTAATGACATGTCAGTTCTAGTATAATATATTTGTCCAATGAATACCCGTTTATCATCTGCATTTCTGCTTGGTGTAGCAATTTTAATGGCCGGTAGTGTATTTAAACACAATCGAAATACTGGAGTTCAATTTAAATAACTTCAAATTAAATAAATATTCCTACTGCTGGACCATAAACAAGCTCTAACACACATTATTAAATACATGAACAAATTAAATAGACGTATATCAAAGGAATAGCAAGCAAAAGTAAGCCAGTTGCCTAACGCCTCTGTCCTTTCTAAAACACAGTAAATAACTGACCAGTTTCTTCATGAATAGCACATATCGGATATAAACAAAGACATAGATGAATAAATATATTTATAAGCATGCTGCTACCGTTTTTTAGTGTAACTGTGGAGTACTTATGGCCTGACGCGATCGATTGTAATCTTCCACCTTTACCTCCAATAACTCATGTACTATTCAAGTTGCATGCCTGAAACTTATACCTATTTAGGTTTACACGTCGATCAACAAAATCGGATGTAACGCTTAGATTTTGGAAATTCGTTGCTGGGTGCTACTTGTGTAATTTAGGCAGATACTAAACTTTAAGTTAATAAAGGTATTGTAAATGTGATTACATCATCAGAATCGTCGTGCAAATAATGATAATGTACATGTTTCTTTTTGAGGTATCATGATTCATCTGGCTACTATTAAGTCCTACATGAACTGCGAAATGTCTGCCATTATGGTCTCACAAAGTCCGCCATCTTTGGTACTCCCGGCATACAAATCTGCTTCATCGACACAGAGCACAGTCCTCGTCACAGTGTCAACATGGAATTCCCAGCCACGCGCTCCCTGGACCCCGGCTAACGCTTGGCACCGCGTGGCCGCCGCCGAGCCGCGGCCCGCCGAGGTCCCAGCGTGGCCATGTCAGCTTCCAGGGTGCCACAACTCGCCCGTTATCTCACATCTATCACTTTCGCTGCTTCTGTATGGGCTCTCTTGAAGTCCTTCTTCGCTTGCTGGAACCATTAGAGACACTTAAAATTTCGTATGTATGTTATATTTCTGTGTGTGAGCGTCATTCCTGGGGTCTTTGACCATGTTGTTGTTGTGGTCTTCAGTCCTGAGACTGGTTTGATGCAGCTCTCCATGCTACGCTATCCTGTGCATGTTTCTTCATCTCCCAGTACCTACTACAGCCTACATCCTTCTGAATCTGCGTAGTGTATTCATCACTTGGTCTCCCTCTACGATTTTTACCCTCCACGCTGCCCTCCAATACTAAATTGGTGATCCCTTGATGCCTCAGAACATGTCCTACCAACCGATCCCTTCTTCTAGTCAAGTTGTGCCACGAACATCTCTTCTCCCAAATCCTATTCAATACCTCCTCATTAGTTATATGATCTACCCATCTAATCTTCTTTGACCATATTCATAAAATTTCAATCTTCATTTTGTAATGTTTGTTACCAGGTTTATTTTACAGTATTTCAATCTGTATCCATGCTGTGTTTTTTCTGGGCCAAGAACTTTTCTCACAATCCTTACTTATTAGTTCTGGATGCTTTCCAGATCGCCTTTTCCGTTGAGAATTGAAGTTATGTTTGTGCACATAGCTTCAGATTTGATCACTGTGATGTAGTGTGTAACCTTCATATTTATCGAGACGCACTTCTTGTTGTAGCTGTCATGGGCTCTCCCATACGTTTCCCTGATTGTCTGCAATCTAACACTCTTTCTTTTCGAGCCCCTTTTGCTCTATTATTTCACCGAGATACTTGAAGTGTTTGACTCTCTTGATTTACCCGTACTTCGTTCTTAAATTCTGCAAGTTAAATTTAATGCAAATTAATTCAGTTTCTTTCAAGAGAGATTTTTAGAACAGTTTTTCTTGTGCTTTCTTTGAGGACTTCTGTCCATTTGGTTGCTGTGATTTCACTGTCCGCTAATGTCGTTAAACCGTCTGCGAAGGCTAAGCAAGTGCCCTTATCGTCATCTTTGGTCCATATATTTGAGTAGGCTTCCAGAGATTTTGTTTTTTTATTATTTTTCCCATTTCCTAATTATTTCATCTAGGCTGAGATTTAAGAGGGGTGGTGAAAGTCCATCTCCTTGGCGAAAAACGGTTTTAATTGCAAAGGACTCTGGCATTGCACTCATGGATTTTACTTTCGACTCTGCGTGCTTGAGAGCCTGATGAGGTTTGCTTTCTTTGGGTCTAGTCCCTGCCATTCTAGGAGCATTTCCCGATTTTTGTGATACAGTATTAAGTTCTGCAGTTGCAGGGGAATAAGACGTAAAATGCAAATGTGGTGACTTACATAGTGTTAAAGAACCTGAAGAGTAACTATAAAATGTCCACATATTCTGAGAGTTTTGAAAGTATTTGCTATTTACCTATTGGTTATCTCAAATAAATGTCGACGCTCAGCGTATCTCATTGTTTTCGTGTTCCGTATTGGACTGTAGTGGTTCTTCTGGGGACCTGAACAAGCACTGTTCGTAAACAACTAAATACACGGAACGTATTTGTTAGCGCCGGAATAACATTAGCGAAAATAACCTATATCCCGTAGCTTGCTCTCATTATACAGCTAAATTACGGTAGGTATTTGACGCTGTTGAACGGTAGTCCTCCGTTAATGATGGCATTTTATACTCCGATACTCAAATAATTAATCGCATGGAAAATTTATGTAGCTTTTAATCAATAATTAGTGGAAAGGAACCCGGTTTTTTTTTAAAAAAAAGCTTCACAACTTTTAATACTACCACTGAGTGATATGACCTATAAACTGTGCAGAATAAAATAGATTGAACGTCGAAATGGATATTAAAAAAGTGCGCTACATTAGTGATTTCATCCAGTATGAATATTTATCCGATAAGTTTTGGTAATACCCGCTACTGAGTAATAAAAATATTTATTATCACTCGGAAGCAAGTTAATTTCCACATATAAGAAGCATTATGACAGTCTTTTGTATTAAGCACTAGCTGATTCAACATTTCCCACAAAACTTCGCACCTAATCTCGGAGACAGTCGGTAAGCACAATGCGCTACGTAGCATAACTCGACGCCAGAAGTATCTTGGAATTTATTTCGTTCGTTTATTTCTAATTTAAGTAGAAAATGAGTGTTTTTATGAAGATGACTGACAGGGACAGACACAGTTTCATTTCAGCAAACTGTTACAGTCTTAACTGGAATTCTTGCGTAGCCAACTGAAAAATACATTTGTTCCCCAAAAACAAATGATTTTCTCAATTCCAATTGTTACCTTGATCCTTTCATTTTGTCGCTAATTTATTATCTTTAACATGATGTATGATTTACAATAGTGAAAATCAGTATAAAGGCATGGATATTCGTAGGAATACTTACATTGCCGCTTGGAATAGCTGCGCACAGTGTATATGCAATAATATGTTACCTGGCACACTGACCAATGCAGTCAAATGGAATCGCATTTGATGTCAGCCGTACGGTATTTAAGAAGACATCAACGATTCAGGTGCTATAGAGTGGAACTCGGTATAAAGCAGTCAACTCTGTGCAGTGTTGTGTGTACCTGACTTTCCTGCAGACAGGAACAGACAACACTACTGACAGTGTGTATTGTGCACATAAAACACGACTGTGACATAGCCACGCGCAAAACAGTTTCTCCAGGTAGCTGAACCGTGCAGGTACAATGATTTATAATTTAGTTAGATTCGGTGCACGATACAGACAGAACGAATAATATGGACAAAGTAGCAAATTATCTGAGTCATCGAAACGGTTACTTTGGCGCAAAGCAAGGGCCACAGACCGTTATTCTTCTCAGCTTGTTGCTGATTTACGGTTGCCACTAGCTGCCAGAGGTGTACGACAAAAATTGTCAACTAAAAACATCTTGCATTCAAGAAACGACTGCAGAAACATGCTTTAACACACAAACATAAGCACGATAGGTGGAGTTTGCTGAAAAACTTGTGTTGTGGACTTGAGAACGGGCTAAATTGATCCTTAGAGTTGAGAAGAAGTTTAATTTAGATGGTCCGGGTGGATTTTGATGTGACTGGCATGATCTGAGATCAGACAGCAGGTAACAATGAGCAGAAATTTTGGTTGTGGAAATATTATGATTTGGGGAATCCTTTTAACCTAAAGATAAATCACGAATTGCTTAGCTGAACACTAGAATGAATTCTAACATGTATGCTGAGGTGATAGAGACAGATTTGATTAGAATCTATGAGGACCTAGGGGAAGAAGGTCTAACGTTTCAACAAGATAATGGATCTACCCAGCACAACGTAAAATTGATTTTAAAATAAAGACATCGTTGGCTTTTCCTGGCCTGCCCGTGGCCTGGATTTTAACCCTGTGGAAAAACTTTGAGGATTACTTGCAAGGCGGGTCTATGGCAATTGAAGGCAATCAGATGTCATATGTGAGCTGAAAAGAGCGATACGAGAAGTGTGGGCGACAATTTCACTACAAGAACTACAAACCCTAACAAAATTAATGGAACAGTAGTGTATGTAACCTTTCCATGGGACATAATTTGAAGTTTTTGCATAGTTACCAGACGTACAGTAACACAGTGTTATACCATCATGAGGAAATAACACAATGTTAAACCATCATGAAACCACATCATAATGATAATCATCATCATCACATCACCATCATATTTATTAGCCATTTGACAAACGCTGCTAGACTTCCCAATCATTAGAATATCCGGCCATGTTGTTGCTGCATGTTTTTTATTGTTAACAATACACCTTACGTTAGATTGTGCTCTTGATATTTCTTATTTCGTGGAAGCTAATAAAGAATTTCCTTGGTGCATCTGCCATTAATTTGCTCTTTATATTTCCGTCTCATATCTACATCTACATCTACATCTATACTCCGCGAGCCACCTTACGGTGTGTGGCGGAGGGTACTTATTGTACCACTATCTGATCCCCCCTTCCCTGTTCCATTCACGAATTGTGCGTGGGAAGAACGACTGCTTATAAGTCTCTGTATTTGCTCTAATTTCTCGGATCTTTTCGTTGTGATCATTACGCGAGATATATGTGGGCGGTAGTAATATGTTGCCCATCTCTTCCCGGAATGTGCTCTCTCGTAATTTCGATAATAAACCTCTCCGTATTGCGTAACGCCTTTCTTGAAGTGTCCGCCACTGGAGCTTGTTCAGCATCTCCGTAACGCTCTCGCGCTGACTAAATGTCCCCATGACGAATCGCGCTGCTTTTCGCTGGATCATGTCTATCTCTTCTATTAATCCAACCTCGTAAGGGTCCCATACTGATGAGCAATACTCAAGAATCGGACGAACAAGCGTTTTGTAAGCTACTTCTTTCGTCGATGAGTCACATTTTCTTAGAATTCTTCCTATGAATCTCAACCTGGCGCCTGCTTTTCCCACTATTTGTTTTATGTGATCATTCCACTTCAGATCGCTCCGGATAGTAACTCCTAAGTATTTTACGGTCGTTACCGCTTCCAATGATTTACCACCTATGGCATAATCGTACTGGAATGGATTTCTGCCCCTATGTATGCGCATTATATTACATTTATCTACGTTTAGGGAAAGCTGCCAGCTGTCGCACCATGCATTAATCCTCTGCAGGTCCTCCTGGAGTACGTACGAGTCTTCTGATGTTGCTACTTTCTTGTAGACAACCGTGTCATCTGCAAATAACCTCACGGAGCTACCGATGTTGTCAACTAAGTCATTTATGTATATTGTAAACAATAAAGGTCCTATCACGCTTCCCTGCGGTACTCCCGAAATTACCTCTACATCTGCAGATTTTGAACCGTTAAGAATGACATGTTGTGTTCTTTCTTCTAGGAAATCCTGAATCCAATCACAAACCTGGTCCGATATTCCGTAAGCTCGTATTTTTTTCACTCATATTACCTTTCCAACACTAGTGTGTTCTCTGAATCGCCCGTTTGTTATCCTTTTTTTGTTTTCTGTTTTGAGTCATTAGTCTTATGACTGGTTTGATGCACCCCACAACGAATTCCTCTCCTGTGTGAACTTTTCATCTCAGAGCAGCAAATGCAGTCTATGTCCCCAGTTACTGTCTGGATGGATTCCAGTCTCTGTATTCCTCTACAGTTTTTACCCCCTACAACTCCCTCCAGCACCATGAAAGTTATTTCTTTCTTCCTGTCACTATTTCCCACATACTCCTTTCTCTATTTGAGTTTCAGCGTTCTTCTGTAGCACCACATCTCAAATGCTTTTATTCTCTTCCATTCCGGCTTTCCCACAACCCATGTTTCACTATCATACAGTGCTGTGCTCCAAAAGTACATTCTCAGAAATGTCTTCGTGGAATGAATTCCCATGTTTGACACTAGCAAACCTCTTTTGGCCAATTTAATCCGAGAAATTCGCTCTTGGTCTTCTAGTGTTGTTGCATGCTCTTGGTACTTGTACATATTTATTTTATTTATTTATTCGAATAACGCTTGTGGAGGGTACGATAAACCAACTTTGGTTTTGCTTATTTGAGTTCGATTTTCGTTGCTTCTAGGCCTATTTTATCCTTTGAGAGTGTCGTTCCTTTTCATACTGACTCCACTTTCTTTCTTTTACAGACTTCTTTCTTTTCTGAAACACTGCCTTCTTGTTGCTCCGCTAAAATGTAATCTGTTCCGTATTACGTCCATTCTAACTCTTGTGTTTTCCATATCTTTGTCAATTTCGGTGAACCATGTGGGTTTGGATATGTAGGTGTTCAGTATGTTAAAGAGCTACATGGTTAGTCTGTTATTATCCACTGGGTGTAAGTGTCCATAAACCTGTAGTCCTCTTTTCCTCATTACATCAGTTAGCTTTTCCATATTCAAGTATGGCTCTTTGATTGATCTTAATTTGTATTTAACATTAATAAGTTCCAGTATTTTCCTTAGAAATCTTATTTCAACTTTTTCCAGTTTTCCAAGATCCTCAGATCTTGTTAGTTTCAGTGTTTTTGCTGCATACAATGTTTGAGGCCTTAACATTGTTTGACAGCGTCTTAGTTTTGTTTCCAGGAAGACATAGTTTTGTTACATTTTTTCTGTCATTTGGCATGCCCTATCCACTTTACGTACTCGGTTTTCTATGCCAATTTTTTCTTTTGTGTTGCTTGTTATCCATTCTCTTAGTTGGTTTTACGTCTTTTATTGTAATGAATTTTATGATCTTGAGGGGCATCATGGATATTTGTCATGAAACGTACTTTTTTTTTCAAATGATATTTTTAGTCGTATTTTGTCTGCTTGTTTCTGGAGTTCTGTGATTTGCTACTATCCAGTGAGTCAGTAATTCATGTCATGTTATCTACAAAAGTTAGATAGTCTATGATGACTTCATTTGGGTTACTTCCTAGTTGAACATACTGCTGATGGATTTTCTCTATTCTCTTACCTTCTGTAACGCGCAGTTAAAAAGTAGGATTGACAAACCGTCTCTGTCTTACTCCTGATTTTATTTCAAAGGGTTTTAACAGTTATCCCATAAATTTTAGTCTTAATGTAGAGTTTTTTAAACTTCATTTAACTATTTCTGTTGCTTTGCTGCCAAATCCAAATTCCTTTATGGCTCTGAGCACTATGGGACTTAACTTCTTAGGTCATCAGTCCCCTATAACTTAGAACTACTTAAATCTAACTAACCTAAGGACATCACACACACCAATGCCCGACGGAGGATTCGAACCTGCGACCGTAGCGGTCGCCCGGTTCCAGACTGTAGTGCCTACAACCGCTCGGCCACCCTGGCCGGCAATTCCTTTATAATACTGATTAGTGGATTTATATCAGATATGTCATATGGCTTTTTAAAGTCTTCAGAAGTTGTCAGATAGTTCAAATTTGTGATATTCCTCCCTTTATTATGTTCCTTAGATTTAGTACTTGCCCTATAAAAGACTTTCCCTTCCTAAATCTTGCTTAATACTCTTCTAGTTATGGATCGAGTAATCCTTCACCTCTCTTTAAACGTGCCATGGAGAAGATCTGATATGTCACTGGCAACAGGGAGACCCCGCCATAATTGTTATGATCAGTTTTTTTTTCCTTTTTTATGTAGTGAATGTATTAATGACGAAGTCCATATTGATGGTAGCTACTTGTTGTCTTAATTTCCTTAATTATGTCTGTTAGACATAAAATAGTGTTGTCAGTTGAGTGTTTCCATAATTCAGCAACTATATTGTCTTCTCCTGATGCCTTGTTATTTTTAAGTTGTTTTATGAGTTCTCTGATTTCCTCTGTCGTTGGTGACATTTAGTCTGGTTGCATTTGGATTGCATTATCAAAATGAAATTCTTCTTTTGGGGAACGCAGCTGAGTAGTTCGTTTAAGGAGACGCAAGTCTCCTGCAGTTCTGTTGTTACATGCGGTCTTCTGTGATTTTGGGTCTATAAACTGTAAATATTGTTTCTACTTCTTCAAAATATTTTTGAGTATTTTATGAATGTTCTTTCTGTTGTCTTTTAAATTGTAAGAGATTTCCAGGGGCAGATGTGGACTCTGACCACAATCTATTGGTTATGAACTGTAGATTAAAACTGAAGAAACTGCAAAAATGTGGGAAATTAAGGAGATGGGACGTAGATAAACTGAAAGAACCAGAGGTTGTACAGAGGTTCAGGGAGAGCATAAGGGAACAATTGACAGGAATGGGGGAAAGAAATACAGTAGAAGAAGAGTGGGTAGCTTTGAGGGATGAAATAGTGAAGGCAGCAGAGGATCAAGTAGGTAAAAAGACGAGTGCTAGTAGAAATCCTTGGATAGTGAATTTAACTGATGAAAGGAGAAAATACAAAAATGCAGTAAATGGATCAGGCAGAAGGGAATACAAACGTCTCAAAAATGAGATCGACAGGAAGTGCAAAATGGCAAAGCAGGGATGGTTAGAGGACAAATGTAAGGATGTAGAGGCTTATCTCACGAGGGGTAAGACAGATACTGCCTAGAGGAAAATTAAAGAGACCTTTGGAGAAAAGAGAACCACTTGCATGAATATCAAGAGCTCAGATGGAAACGCAGCAAAGAAAGAAAGGCACAAAGTTGCAAGGAGTATATAGAGTGTCTATAAAGGGGCGATGTTCTTGAGGACAATATTCTAGAAATGGAAGTGGATGTAGATGAAGATGAAATGGGAGATATGATACTGTGTGAAGAGTTTGACAGAGCACTGAAAGACCTAAGTCGAAACAAGGCCCCGGGAGTAGACAACATTCCATTAGAACTACTGACAGCCTTGGGAGAGCCAGTCCGGAAAAAACTCTACCATCTGATGAGCAAGACGTATGAGACAGGCGAAATACCCTCAGACTTAAAGAAGAATATAATAATCCCAATCTCAAAGAAAGCAGGTGTTGACAGGTGTGAAAATTATCGAACTTTCAGTTTAATAAGTCACAGCTGCAAAATACTAACGCGAATTCTTTACAGACGAATGGAAAAACTGGTAGAACCCGACCTTGGGGAAGATCAGTTTGGATTCCGTAGAAATGTTGGAACACGTGAGGCAATACTGACCCTATGACTTATCTTAGAAGAAAGATTAAGGAAAGGCAAACCTACGTTTCTAACATTTGTAGACTTAGAGAAAGCTTTTGACAACGTTGACTGGAATACTCTCCTTCAGATTCTGAAGGAGGCAGCGGTAAAATACAGGGAGCGAAAGGCTATTTACAATTTGTACAGAAACCAGATGGCAGTTATAAGAGTGGAGGGACATGAAAGGGAAGCAGTGGTTGGGAAGGGAGTGAGGCATGGTTGTAGCCTCTCCCCGATGCTATTCAATCTCTATATTGAGCAAGCAGTAAAGGAAACAAAAGAAAAGTTTGGAGTAGGTATTAAAATCCATGGAGAAGAAATAAAAACTTTGAGGCTCGCCGATGACATTGTAATTCTGTCAGAGACAACAAAGGACTTGGAAGAGCAGTTGAACGGAATGGACAGTGTCTTGAAAGGAGGATATAAGCTAAACATCAACAAAAGCAAAACAAGGATGATGGATTGTAGTCGAATTTTAGTCGGGTGGTGCTAAGGGAATTAGATTAGGAAAGAGACACTTAAGTAGTAAAGGAGTTTTGCTATTTGGGGATCAAAATAACTGATGATGGTCGAAGTAGAGAGGATATAAAATGTAGATTGGCAATGGCAAGGAAAGCGTTTCTGAAGAAGAGAAATTTGTTAACATCGAGTATTGATTTAAGTGTCAGGAAGTCGTTTCTGAAAGTATTTGTAAGGACTGTAGGCATGTATGGAAGTGAAACATTAACAATAAATATTCTCTTCTTGTCTAACAAGAAGAGAATAGAAGCTTTCGAAATGTGGTGCTACAGAAGAATGCTGAAATTCGATGGGTAGATCACATAACAAATGAGGAGGTATTGAACAGAATTGGGGAGAAGAGGAGTTTGTGGCACAACTTGACCAGAAGAAGGGATCGGTTGGTAGGACATGTTCTGAGGCATCAAAGGATCACCAATTTAGTACTGGCGGGCAGCGTGGAGGGTAAAAACCGTAGAGGGAGACCAAGAGATGAATACACTAAGCAGATTCAGAAGGATGTAGGTTGCAGTAGGTACTGAGAGATTAAGAAGCTTGCACAGGATAGAGTAGCATGCAGAGCTGCATCAAACCAGTCTCAGGACTGAAGACCACAGCAACAACTTAAAATGCGACTCAATTCACATACGTTGATTTTTGTATATTGTACTCTGATCATTTGGAGACCTTTTGATGCATACTTCCTTGCTTTTATAAATTTTTATTTGCATCCCAGATATTCCAAGTTCGTTGCCTCTTTATAATTTGCACATCACAATTATCATTCCGCCAACCATGTCTCCATTCCGTTTTAGGACGGATAGTTTCTTCTGTAGTCTCAATAATGTCTTTTTTAAGTTTTTCCCAACATTTAGATATTTCTCCCAGCTGAATTTTGTAATCATTTTCTCTAGGTAACTTCTGTATGTCAAACTTCTCGTTCGCTATTGATTTTTTTCCAACTCTTGGTCTAACCTTTAACTTAATCATAGTAGTACTATTGTATGTGTTGTGTATTACCCGTATTTCCTTATACCTTGTCGCTATTTCTCTCAGACTTTCGAACACCCTGCAACGTTTCACATTGTCGAACACTTTTTCCAGGTCGACAAATCCTCTGAATGTGTCTTGATTTTTTTCAAGCTTGTTTACACCATTAACGACGAAAAACGACATAAACGGCTCTCTCATACCTTTATCTTTCCTATGCCAAACTAATACTCATCTAAGAGAGCCTCAACTTTCATTTAGATTCTTCTGTACATCATTCTTGTCAGCACCTTGGATGCATGAGCTGTTATGCTGATTGTGCGTCAATTCTCGAACTTTTCGGCTCTTGCTATCTTTAGAATTGTTCTGATGACGTTTCTTCGAAAATCGGATGGTATATCGCCAGTCCCACACATTCTAAATACCAATTTGAAAAGTCGTTTTGTTGTCACTTCCCGCAATGATTTCAGAAATTTGATGGAATGTTATCTGTTTCTCCTGCCTTATCTGATCGTAAGTCATCCAAAGCACCAAAGGTAAGGTCCCGAGCAAGACTACCTGCAACACTCCGCGGCCGCCTGCAGGCACGGATGGTGAGATATCGGTCTTCTTGTGGTGTTGAACACTGTGGACGTCCCGTACTGTAGCGCCTGGACACGTTTCCTGTCTGCTGGAATCGATGCCATAATCGTAAGGTCACACTTTGTGGCACACGGAGGGCCCGTGCTACGTTGAGTGTAGTTCGATGCATCTGCTGAAATTTGGCTTTTCGTCTTTCTTCCTAATAACAGAGTTAAAATCACTACCAAATACGACCCTGCTTCATGTCATCGTTTGCAAACGCTGTCCTCGCCTCTCTACGACTGCTTCCAGACGAAGCATACATATTTACAAAGACTGTACCTTCTATTAGCGCTGATATTTCTCTAAAGCTTCCTAGTTTCAGCCACTTGAATTTCGTCTTTTGTTAATATCGTCTTACCCACACTTCCAGATCTGCATTTTCACGTAGATCGTCAGTTTCGACTTCTTGTTGTCAACATATACCTATTTCATCCACGTATAAGAACTATTGGAGACAGGTCAGTCTGAAATTAGTTGATATGCCGTTGATATTTAAAGCACAAATTTTATAGTTTGTGCTTTTTGGTTGTGAATTAATTTTTTTTAGTTCCTGTGTCTCTACTTCTTGTTCCTGATCTATTAATGATATTGGATTTTGGAGTGAGAGTGAGATTAGGCTTCGTCTCTGTTTTCCTATATTTTCACTTGGTTCTGCTCGACCCCACAATCCCCAGCTGCTGTACTTACTTTCCTCCCATACGGCTGTCCGTAGACATTTGATGTGCGGGCATACGAATCACTTCTGAATCAGACTCTGTTATACATTCAGTCTCGGTGTCCCCTTAGCCTGCATTGGAAGATGTTGTAGACTCTTTGTTTACATCGTTTTGCCCCCGTTCGTTACGACTCGCAGAATTTTTCTCGCAGGCTTCTCTTCGGAACTTGACCCAGCTTTTCTCTGCCAGCAGACTCAGTCACGTCCATCTGTGGTGATTCTATTGTTTCTCACGGTGAATTCGCATATGTTACCGTTGGATGTAAATCCATTTATGAGGTTCATTCAAATGAAACCTGGACAGTGGGTCTACCTTTGCCTTAATGTAAGATGGCACCACATAACTGCGGGTACGGTGGCGTCATCTATTGGTAGAGAGAATGAAGCGTGCACACCGTTTGATGTTGCATAGCGCCAGTATGGTTTCACACCAAAGGGAGGGTGGTCACACAAGGTACTGTCCACTACCGAAAATGCAGGCGAGTAAGTAGGAAAACGAGGAGTGATTCGATGTTTGGGGGCAGAGGGATTTGCAGGCAGTGAAATGTATCGACGGTGAAGACTGTGTACGGTGAGTACAGTCTGAGTCGTTCAAGTGTTGTGGAATGGCGCAAACGATTCAATGAGAGGCGCGAGTCATTGGAAGACGATGCTCGTTCTGGGCAGGCTCATCGTGTCATCACACCGGAAATGGTTGCGCAAGTGAATGCTTTAGTCTTGACAACCGCAGAAACACTGTGGACGAGATCCATCGGTTACTGGGTATTAGTGTGGGCATCGCCCACACCATAATGCACCAACATGTGACCTTTCGAAAAATCTGTTCGCAGTTGGTTCCCCACCAACTGACCGCCGAACAGCGCAATACTCGAATGGCGCTGTCTTTGAGTCATCTGCAACGTTATCATGAGGAGGAATACGGCTTTGTATCGGGTATTTTCACAGGTGACAGAATATGGTGTCACCGTTTTGAACCGGGAAGCAAGCCTCGCAGAAAGCAGTGGAAACATGCGGCTTCACCATCTCCAAAGAAATCAAAGGCTGTGCACACCAGTTCTGGTAAGGTCCTGATGTCGTTCTTTTTTGACCACAAGGGCCCACTGCTTGTCGAGTTCCTGGAACGGGGAACCGACATCAATGCCCAGCGTTATCAAGCCACTTTACAAAACCTTAGACGAGCTATCAAGTCGAAACGCCGAGGCATGTTGTCCAATGGCGTTGTCCTCCTGCATGATAATGCCCGCCCACGCACGGCAGATTGGGTGAAGACGACATTACAGCAGTTTCGTTGGGAAACGCTGCAACCGACCTTCACCCTGTGTTTGGATCTCTAAAACAAGCTATTCGCGGATATTGATTCGCAATGGACGACGAAGTGTGTGAGTGGGTCCAGGCCTGGGTCCGACAGCAGCCTACCTGCTTCTTCAAGGATGGAAACGACCGGACAGTGTCGCCGTGGGATAAATGTGTCAACAGTTTTGGCGACTATTTTTGAGTGTGTGTACTGTGTGTAACTACATTTTTGAGTTAATAAAATCGTTACGGTTACTTTAAACTAGTGACCGGGTTTCATTTCAATGCCTCTTATAGCTTCATGACTTGTCTCCCGAGCACCGCCCATCACGTCACAACGAACGATCTAGGTCGCGAATGTTTCTGAGCTGATTGTTGTAAGCTATTCGACAACGATTGCAATGTCTCTTTGAGGACCGGAGTGTTTAACAATGCTAGTATCAGCTGTGATATCATCTTGAGCTACATTGCTGGCATGAGCTTCATGACTGGTAAAGGGTCAATATTTTCGATTGTAAATCGGCCTGACTCTTTCAACGTACGCCTAAACGCGGAAAGACATGTTTGTCGGAAACATTTGGGATATAATTTCCGTGTCCAGGCTTAAAATTTACAGCCTTGGGATCATTAGCAGCAACAGAATTACTTTCAGCTGCTGTGGGGCCGTTTGACACCGCTTCGTCACACATTCCTGCTACGGGGTTCAGATCAAGACGGAATTTTCGTCTGGGCTAGTGTAATTTGGCGTGATCTGTTTCGTTACATGTAAAGCATGTAGTGCCCCATCTAGGAAACGTATGCTTGTTAGCCCCAATACTCATTACAGACGGAATCTGGTTTTCAACACTCATTTTGATAAGCCTGATTCCATTAGGGATGGGAGAACGGAAAAGTCTGCTAACACCTCGTTCCGAACTACACTAACGTCTAAAACTGTTCAAATGTGTGTGAAATCTTATGGGACTTAACTGCTAAGGTCATCAGTGCCTAAGCTTACACACAACCTAAATTATCCTAAGGACGAACACACACACCCATGCCCGAGGGAGGACTCGAACCTCCGCCGGGACCAGCCGCACAGTCCATGACTGCAACGCAATAGACCGCTCGGCTGATTCCGCGCGGCACACGAACGTCTCCCCGGTTGCAATCTGAATTTTACACGTTGTTTGAACCCTTCATTGGGATGTGAAAGACACGCACATTTGTCAAGTTGCCTTAGACTGGACTAATGGTAAACTTAGCAACAGGTCCTGTTGCTAAAGTTAACTCAAAGTTGCAAATATACTCACGGATTACTCGCTCGTACACTAAGTTAGATCAAATTGCGAAATAGTATATTGACTCGTTAGTATTCATCTGTAAACTCTCTATTTGGTTGCATGTTATTTTCATGTAAGTCATTACCCATCTCTGGATTTCGATAGCTGTTGGGCTCTCGGTGTCCTTACCAAATTCCAGTTTCACAGTATTCTTTCAGAGGAAGGTTTCCATTGTAATTTTACTTTATACTTTTCCACACACTGAGGAAATTATAAGGACTATCACTTTCACTATCAGGAGTAGGTTTAATAATGAAAAAAAAATAGGAGTGCGGGTAAGCTACTACCAACAGCATAGTGAACGCATTATTGTGGCCAAGATAGACACGAAGCCCATGCCTATTCCAGTAGTACAAGTTTATATGCCAATTAGCTATGCAGATGATGAGGAAATTGATGAAATGTATGATGAGATAAAAGAAATTATTCAGATAGTGAAGGGAGACGAAAATTTAATTGTCATGGGTGACTGGAATTCGAGAGTAGGAAAAGGGAGAGAAGGAAACATAGTGGGTGAATATGGATTCGGGGAGAGAAATGAAAGAAGAAGCCGTCTGGTAAAATTATGGACAGACCATAACTTAATCATTTAACATTTGGTTCAAGAATCATAAAAGAAGGTTGTATACATGGAAGAATCCTGGAGAAACTACAAGGTATCAGATAGATTATATAACGGTAAGACAGAGATTTAGGAACCAGGTTTTAAATTGTAAGACATTTCCAGGGGCAGATGTGGACTCTGACACAATCTATTGGTTATGAACTGTAGATTAAAACTGAAGAAACTGCAAAAACGTGGGAAATTAAGGAGATGGTACCTGGATAAACTGACTAAACCAGAGGTTGTACAGAGTTTCAGGGAGAGCATAAGGGAACAATTTACAGGAATGGGGGAAAGAAATACAATAGAAGAAGAATGGTTGGCTCTGAGGGATGAAGTAGTGAAGGCAGCAGAGGATCAAGTAGGTAAAAAGATGAGGGCTAGTAGAAATCCTTGGGTAACAGATGAAATATTGAATTTAATTGATGAAAGGAGCAAATATAGAAATGCAGTAAATGAAGCTGGCAAAAGGGAATACAAACGTCTCAAAAATGAGATCGACAGGAAGTGCAAAATGACTAAGCAGGGATGGCTAGAGGACAAATGTAAGGATGTAGGGGATTATCTCACGAGGGGTAAGATAGATACCGCCTACAGGAAAATTAAAGAGACCTTTTGAGAAAAGAGAGCCACTTGTATGAATATCAAGAGCTCAGATGGACACCCAGTTCTAAGCAAAGAAGGGAAAGCAAAAAGGTGGAAGGAGTATATAGAGGGTCTATACAAGAGCGATGTACTTGAGGACAATATTATGGAAATGGAAGAGGATGTAGATGAAGATGAAATGGGAGATACGATACTGCGTGAAGAGTTTGACAGAGCACTGAAAGACCTGAGCCGAAACAAGGCCCCGGGAGTAGACAACATTCCATTGGAACTACTGACGGCCTTGGGAGAGC
Organism: Schistocerca americana; assembly: GCF_021461395.2. Classification (NCBI taxonomy): domain Eukaryota; kingdom Metazoa; phylum Arthropoda; class Insecta; order Orthoptera; family Acrididae; genus Schistocerca; species Schistocerca americana. The sequence goes on along the minus strand of NC_060119.1, from coordinate 954,069,107 downwards.
CAGTCCTGACAGAACTCTACCATCTGGTGAGCAAGATGTATGAGACAGGCGAAATACCCTCAGACTTCAAGAAGAATGTAATAATTACAGTCCCAAAGAAAGCAGGTGTTGACAGATGTGAAAATTACCGAACTATCAGTTTAATACTAACGCGAATTATTTACAGACGAATGGAAAAACTTGTAGAAGCCGACCTCGGGGAAGATCAATTTGGATTCCGTAGAAATGTTGGAACACGTGAGGCAATACTGACCCTATGACTTATCTTAGAAGAAAGATTAAGGAAAGGCAAACTTACGTTTCTAACATTTGTAGACATACAGAAAGCTTTTGACAATGTTGACTGGAATACTCTCTTTCAAATTCTGAAGGTGGCAGGGGTAAAATACACGGAGCGAAAGGCTATTTACAATTTGTACAGAAACCAGGTGGCAGAGTGGAGGGAGATGAAAGGGAAGCAGTGGTTGGGAAGGGAGTGAGACAGGGTTGTAGCCTCTCCCCGATGCTATTCAATCTGTATATTGAGCAAGCGGTAAAGGAAACAAAAGAAAAGTTCGGAGTAGGTATTAAAGTCCATGGAGAAGAAATAAAAACTTTGAGGTTCGCCGATGACATTGTAATTCTGTCAGAGACAGCAAAGGACTTGGAAGAGCAGTTGAACGGAATGGACAGTGTCTTGAAAGGAGGATATAAGATGAACATCAACAAAAGCAAAACGAGGATAATGGAATGTAGTCGAATTAAATCGAGCGATGGTGCGGGAATTAGATTAGGAAATGAGATGCTTAAAGTAGTAACTGAGTTTTGCTATTTGGGGAGCAAAATAACTGATGATGAAGTAGAGAGAATATAAGATGTAGACTGGAAATGACAAGGAAAGCGTTTCTGAAGAAGAGAAATTTGTTAACATCGAGTGTAGATTTAAGTGTCAGGAAGTCGTTTCTGAAGGTATTTGTATGGAGTGTAGCCATGTATGGAAGTGAAACATGGATGATAAACAGTTTGGACAAGAAGAGAATAGAAGCTTTCGAAATGTGGTGCTACAGAAGAATGCTGAAGATTAGATGGGTAGATCACACAACTAATGAGGACGTATTGAATAGAATTGGGGAGAAGAGGAGTTTGTGGCACAACTTGACAAGAAGAAGGGAGCGGTTGGTGGGACATGTTCTGAGGCATCAAGTGATCACAAATTTAGCATTGGAGGGCAGCGTGGAGGGTAAAAATCGTAGACGGAGACCAAGAGATGAATACACTAAGCAGATTCAGAAGGATGTAGGTAGCAGTAAGTACTGGGAGATGAAGAAGCTTGCACAGGATAGAGTAGCATGGAGAGCTGCATCATACCAGTCTCAGGACTGAAGACAACAACAACAACAACAACAACAACAACAACACTTTCTCCATAGCGCAATTGTCTAGCAGACGCTACGCGGGCGGCACCAGTTACACGCGACCTATAAACACTGGCTGGAGCGCACATTAGTAAACACTGCATGACCGACCGCCGGAGAAGAACTGTTTGCTCATCCCTCAGTTCTTGAATGGTTTTCGAATTAAAAGTCCTCGTGTCTCTGCCAGAAGTCAGAACTGGTGGTTCACACTGACGTAAGCTTTCCGTTTGACACATACTGGATAATTGTAGTTTGTAAACCCTATTTATGTGCGTTGGAACTTTAATAGTGACAACTATGTATTCATACCTTACACTAAAGAGAAACATCTTTTAAAGGCTTACTGTACTTCAAAGTAGTCACTAACAGTGTGTAATCTTTTGCCAGTGATATGGAAGCCGTAGGATACCATTAGCAGCGCCACTTGACAGATGCACTGAAGTTGTCTATTGCCCGATGAATCTCTGAAGAGTTCTAAAGCGAATGCCATGAAATGCTTATCTCATCTCAGGAAAAAAGTCACAACGGCTGAAGTGCGGGGAGTAAGGTAGGAGGTGCAGCACTTCTCAGCCCCATCGATCAAATGAATCAGTCACAGCTTGCGCCATATGCACCTGAGCATTGTCCTGCAACATTATGGGTCGGTCCAGAAGAAACTGTCAAAGTTTCCTTCTCTTAGCTATTCTTTTTTTTGAAACACACTCTGCGACTAACATCATAGCATTCGCTTCAGAACTGTTACAGGGAATCGGCGGGCAACAGGCCGCTCCTTTCGAACCAACACAACTGACGCCGCTAAGGGTGTCATACGATTCTCACATCTCTGGCAACGGTTTGGGTTATACACACTGCTTGGGTTCACTGTGAAGGATGGTAAAGCTTTGAAACATGTACACTACGTGATCAAAAGTATCCGGACACCTGGCTGAAAATGACTTACAAGTTCTTGGCGCCCTCCATCGGTAATGCTGGAATACAATATGGTGTGGGCCAACCCTTAACTTTGACGACAGCTTCCACTCTCGCAGGCATACGTTCAATAAGGTGGTGCAAGGTCTTTTAGGGAATGGCAGCCCATTCTTCACGGAGTGCTGCACTGAGGAGAGGCATCGATGTCGGTCGGTGAAGCCTGGCACGAAGTCGGCGTGCAAAAACGTTCCAAATTTGTTCTATAGGAATCAGATCAGGACTCTGTGCTGGCCAGTCCATTACAGGGATTTTATTCTCGTGTAACCACTCCGCCAAAGGCCGTGCATTATGCACAGGTGCTCGATCGTGTTGGAAGACCCAATCGCCATCCCCGAATTGCTCTGCAACAATGGGAAGCAAGGAGATGCTTAAAGCATCAGTGTAGGCCTGTGCTGTAATAGTGCGACGCAAGCCACCGAGGAGCCGTGAAATAGAAAACTGAACAAGCCGCTCGAAGTGCCCTAGACGGGGTCTCCCGCTTATGGTCCTCATCATCGAATTTACAGAATCCTTCTACCTCATTTTAACAGTTATGCGCCTTAAGTTCTCTCTGATAGCATATTTCGTGTATTAAAAATTTAACTGTTATGAACAAAGCAACAGACAGAGTTTCTTGTACTGCCTACAGACACTTGTCGCCAGGAGTATCAGCACTGCTTTGGGAAGAGAATATTTAACGCCACCAGTCGCACACTATGTTGCGCATAGTCGCATCCAAGGAGAAGTGTGGTTCACATCTTCCGTGATTCCACATTCACAGTCGGTGACTCAGCTGCATGCTACATGAAACAGGCGTGATTGGAGCTCCATCACGCAGTAGTGGATACAAATATTCTGCCATAACACCTCTTCACGTACCAGGATCTGCTTCGTATTACTGATAGTATACAGGCATAGCTTACGATTATTTTAATGAGTTTTTCTGTGCCATCATATATTACCTATTTACCCAGAATACCTAGAATTTAATGGCTCTGAGCACTATGGGACTTAACTACTGTGGTCATCAGTCCCCTAGAACTCAGAACTACTTAAACCTAACTAACCTAAGGACATCACATACATCCATGCCCGAGGCAGGATTCGAACCTGCGACCGTAGCAGTCGCGCGGTTCCGGACTGCGCGCCTAGAACCGCTAGACCACCGCGGCCGGCTAGAATTTAATGTTCTTCTATTCCACAGTGACTTTAGATCCAATACATTTTGTTTTTCAGTTTGTTGCTTTGTATTTCTCTCAATAAACAAGAGAAAGAGGAATGTAACAAAATGTTAGCGACTTTTGTTTCGTCCGTAAGTTCGTGGGGATGGGTGTTATCTAGGGAGAAAATCTGGCAGATTAACCTTCCGTGGCTGCCTTGCTGGAGGATTTATGGGGAGGTATATGTGGCTGCCTTACGAATTGCACGGCAGAAATTTTGTAATTGATTTATGACGAGAAAATTAGCAAGATAAAATTCTGAAATCGTTTTCAAAAATGAGGTATACCACACTGAAGGGATGAAGGATTACTTTATGCTGAGAAGCCAGAAAATCAATTTATGTAAATAAGAAAATACGTAAATATATAGCTATACTGCATAACATTTTATTTTGCTCTTACGAAGCTTTGTTTTCTGAAGTTTACAAATAATATTTGGCAAATATAAACTTTTAAACTTTTAAAATTTTCCAGCATTAGGAAACGTGCTCATTTCCTCTGAAACTGCAAAGCGATCAGAGCAAAGGATGGAACAAAGCCTGGTGGACGCAGAAGCCGCATATTGGCACATTGATCTGTGGACGTTATCAGACGGTCATTTCTGTCGATAGCAGATGGGGGCGCTCTGCTGTTTATTTACCATTCCATCGTTTGGCACTTATTTCGCCCTGTTTTATTACCCGCCGGATTTTTTCAGTGTACGATGATTCTTTTCAGGCCATGACTGACTTCTGCCGTCACTGCAAATAGTAATGACGCCCTGAATTCTCTGCGGAATAGCTTAAAATGGTTCAAAAGGCTCTAAGCACTATAGGACTTAACATCTGAGGTCATCAGTTCCCTAGACGTAGAACTACTTAAACCTAACTAACCTAAGGACATCACACACATCCATGCCTGAGGCAGGATTCGAACCTGCGACCGTAGCGGCAGCGCGGTTCCGGAGTGAAGCGCCTAGAACCGCTCGGTCACAGCGGCCGGTGGAATGTCTTATTTTATATGTTTTCTTCCTTGTATCTTCCTTAGTTACGTCGCTCTGTAAGTAATAAATTGTCTAGTGTGTGTAGATGATCACCACGGGCTGGATTTTAAAATTTTGGTTCACTACGGAACAATGTCTATCAAAATGTCGAAGACACATGGTATTGCAAGCACATGCCTATAGTATTGCATTCAAAGTGAAATCAATAACGAAACATTCCAAGTGACTTACGTGACACGGAACCAATGAAAAGGGAACAGCATGAAACAAAAAGCACATAAAATATACCCACTCTAAATGTGTGAAGAGACAGTTCGCTTTGGTACGGATGAAACGGCCGAAATTAAGGCTTCCATGTAGCAAGATCATAGGAAAAAAAGAAATCATAAATCGAGAACAACAGGTTACGACTGAAAACGACATCACGATGTTCTCTCTTGTGGTTTCTTTATTTTCTTACCTTTTTAAAATTCTCCAACACTGCCCCAATTATCTAACAGAGTGAAAGGAAAAAAAAAACTATTCTTGATGAAAACTGAGACAAAACAAATACAGGTACTCCTATAACGAAGAAAAATACTTTTCTAGTATATTTTAGAGAGTTCTCAGTGTGCAGTATCCTACATTTAACATTTAGTTAAGGTCCAGGTACGGTAAAATAAAGGTTTTCCCACAATTGTTTCCGTCACGAAACGATGCTTCCGTGTGGCTACTTTCGCATTTGTTTCGTGAACGCTTTCTGTTTTACAAACGTGAGCGATAATGAAGATCAACGTTCTGTGCATTGTTTGATTCTGACTTGGTAAGTAGGCACATGTTCACTGTGACAGTCATCGGCGAGCATTTTGTAAAGCATGTATTGCCATTTTATGTTTGTTGTTAAGATAAGTGCTTAATTGGCTTCTTTCTTGTTAAGTTGTAGCAGTAGATTTTATTGCGAAGCACACACAGATGTATCTAAGGGGTGTGAAAGACGACAAAAGCACTCAGATACCAGATCCAGAAAACACAGTTTATTTTTATCGTGGACTAAACGTCGTTGGTTTATTTCTCTGGCAGAATTTAATCACAGATAAAAAATGTCTCATTATCTGGTTTTATAGTCTTGGGCGTAGCAAAAATTATTTTAATGCTTGCTTTCTATAGCGACCAGAGATGCTAGGCTGACAGTTAATATGGCCGATTGTTGAAAAATGGGCTATCGCTGCGCTGCACTATGAAGTGATTTATCAGTTACCTTTCCTCAATGCAGTTTCAAAATGAATCATTCAAGGTACGTTAAACTGATTTTTAACTAAACTAGTCGTGAACTGCACTTTAAATGAAACTGAAAGTCTTTTTTAGTTAAGTTTTCCTCATGTTAAGTCTTCATAAAATAAGCAGGGTATTTTTCAGAAATTAAAGTTTGTCGATCCTTTTGATCTCATATTTTTACAACTCCAGATACATATCGCTCACATGAGCTAATACTGAACCAAAATGAATACTCAATGAGGAAACAAGATGATCGAACCAAAATGAGCTAACAGAATAATCCCGACAGAGTGAGAGCGAGACACTACTGTCTTTATTACTTACAGATTAATGCAAACAAACGAAATCTCATCAAAAATGGTTCGAATGGCTCTGAGCACTATGGGACTTAACTTCTGAGGTCATCAGTCCCCTAGAACGTAGAACTACTTAAACCTAACTAACTTAACGACTCCAGACTGTAGCGCCTAGAACCGCACGGCCACTCCGTCCGGCGAAATCTAATCTAGAATATTCTTATTCCTTTACTGTCTTAGGATTATATCCTATTCCTTTTTCATAACTAATACTTAAATATTTCAGTTCAACTCATTAAAGTTTATCTTTTTACTAAAATCAGCCGGCCGGAGTGGCCGAGCGGTTCTAGGCGCTTCAGTCTGGAATCGCGCGACCGCTACGGTCGCAGTTTGGAATCCTGCTTCGGGCATGGATGTTTATGATGTCCTTAGGTTAGGTCTACGTTCTAGGGGACTGATGACCTCAGATGTTAAGTCCCATAGTGCTCAGAGCCATTTGAAACATTTGAACTAAAATCGTGGCTAAAGACCGTTAAAGCATGGCTACAGCGGGTCTCAGAATGGGTAATGAAATGTAAGTTCTTCAGATGCCGTAGTTGCGAATACCACCTTCGATTACGCACGAAAGGAGTGTAAAAGGGAAAGTAGATTTATTTACTAATAAAAAAGTCGTTCGTAAGACTGTTAGATTGCTACAATAGAGAAAACTGTCCTAAGTCAGTGTCCAACTATAACGCAAAATTCAGTATAAGTGCTCGCTAATGGTGGACGCAAATTTCTTACTGGACGAAGGAACATGTCGCCATCAGAGCTATATGTTTGCTGACTATGCATTTGTAGTATACGGAGGACAATACGCCTGTGTTTTATCTGTTCGAAACTTTTATTTCGCAAAATCATACGGACAAATATATTTGGCATGACTGCAAGGGACATCATGACCTGAAAGTACATGTGATTGTATTGATGAAGAGTCTCTAACAAGTTGTAAACATAATCTTTTACGAAACGGTGGAACAATAATCCTCGTGTGCGTCGCTCACGTAGCCTCTCGTACATAAATCACGTTTATAGGTGACTCAAAACAATAATAATGATGTTACCAAAAGTAACAAGTTATCTTAACAACTTCCCCGCACGTAGTTTCTACGAGATCCAACAAGACGCAAAATCATCAGCGACATCTTTTGCTGTGCAGCAAAACAGTTTCACACCTCTTACGGTGTTTTAGTTTTCATTTCAGAATGCTTTTACGTTATCCCGATAAAAAATGTGTTTCATGCATCTATAAACCTTAGGAATGTTCATATATCTTTTATCACTCCCAATATGTCAGTGGTTGTAGCTTTCTCCGTAGGTTGAAGCAAAAATATATTTCTTTTCTTTAAAATTTATTGTAACGTTTATTTGTATGTTTTTCATAACGACTGGCAAGAATTTTCTTTTGGGAAGTAAGCAAATATATTCTAGACAAAAAATATAAATGCCTAATATTTCTTCGAAATTTTTGCTAACATCCGAAATTATCACAAACTGGAAACGCTCCAAGTAAATCGGATGACGCTTCACAAAGTATAGTGACGACATCTATAAGTATGTAAAACGTTCTCTGACTGTAATAACACATACAGTGGGAAACAGCAACCTACGACAATGACCTGATTTTTCCTGGATTTTATTAAAGCAGTTTTTCCAAATTCATGTTCACATCTCTATTTTATCTTAACATATACGAGTACATCCAAGTTCCGCTGGGTCCACTATTTGACAAATATGTCTTAATGAAAATGAACTTAATTTTATTTTATACAGCGATTCACTTGTGGAGGTCATATTAATTATTTCTTCATAACAAGTTTCTCGTTTTAGAAACTGAAAAATTGGCACGCAGTTACTTTTTCATATTGTTGTCCGCTCCTATCCGTCGAATTTCCCTTATATCGGATTCTTACAGTGGTTTCTCGTCGATTACCTGTATATTACTTTGTTGGCAAAGTATATATCGTAGCTATACATAAGACCATTAAAAGTATTTAAAAACATTATGAACCATGCCTTTATTAACTGAGAGCGAATTTGGCATTCGTATCTAGTTTCCTGAAAAAACCTATCGTTATTGCATTTTCGTTGCAAATTACGTAGTTAGCATTCTCTTTAAGATACATTATTGTACAGAGGGTTGTGACATGTTTAAATAGACATAAAATTTTCTTCTCGGATCTGCAGCGGAGTATGAAGTCATCTTGACACAATACTTCTGCGGTTCACCCAGCCGCCATGTTAAAGTGAGTATGCTGCTGCACGAACTCGTCAGAACTGAATTCAGACTGCGAACAGTAACTCTTTGTATGCCGCGGAAGGCCAAACAGCGCTTGCCCAATAAATCGTCGTTTCTGTCCTCTAGTGCAAGTGAATACACTGCGCCCCAGTGGTGGAAGCTGCCGAGATCGATAAATCGCTATCAAAAACTATTCGGATGGCTGAATCAACGACTGTTGTTTTTTAATGTCTGATAAAACAGGGTAACTCGTGTATCTATTTATAAGATTATCAGAGAGTCGAATTTTAATCGATTCCTTTAAAACATAGTTCAATAGCGAGACACAGGGGCAATAATTTGCGTCTCTTCATACAATATTTTATCTTCCGACCTAAGACAGTGCTCTGCCACCGCAGATTCCTCAGGCTGTAACAAAAGTGTATCGTCCTGAATGGTACGAATTCTTTGACAATCTTTGATTTTGTACACATGGGCTTCCTCAGTCTCAAGTTATCTTTTAGTGAACTAAGAAGCCTTCTAATCTTATTCTCATAACTATTTGAAATTCTTCCTATTTTGAAAATATGCTCGCAGAAAAGGTAGGAAAGTCACCGATTTACGTTATGAAGACCCCCGCTCATTATAACGTTGGTAAAGAACGCAGTGCATGCAAATAATGGTCCGCATGTATGGGCTTCCAGTCAACACTGTGTCCCAGTGTCCCACCACCCTTTCTGTAAACCAAGACATCTAGAAACGGAAGCTTTTCATCCCTCTCAACCTCCGCCGTGAACTTGATACTATGATGAGGGTAAATAAAACGATCTAGGAAACACTAACGGGCATCGGCCCCATGTGGCCATACCATGAACATATACCATGACATACCTCCAAAAAGAATTAGTTTTTAAAACGCCGTAGTCAGCGCCGTGTCTTCAGAATCTTCCATAAATAAGTTGGCGACTATTGCGGATAAAGGGCTCCCAATAGCTACTGCGTCAGTTTGTTCAAACATTTGTTGTTGAATATTCCAACAATGAATATTCCAAAAATTAACTGCAAGGATTCTTCAAGAGGAACCCAGGTAAAAAGCAACACTACCTCAGAGCTGAGAAACAAGTCCGAGGATTCAAGACACAAAGACTTCAGTAGCTATATAAAAACCATAGAAGTGGAGATATGATGTTCCCATATTACGAGATGAGGACCTGGAACACACTTAAATACGAGTACATGGCCAAGTTGTAAGTGGGAGCACCCAAATTACTCACTATCGACCGAAGAAGAGCCCCTTGCTTAAGTACCTGGCGTAGGCCATATAATCTCGGTGGAACAGCAGCACCAGAACGAAGTTTTTTTCCCACATCGTCAGGCAATGAACTTTTCTTCAGAAGCGAAAGCGTCTTCCGTTCTATATGTTCTGTTGGGTCATTCTGAAACCTTCTGTATGCTGAGTCCTGAAGAAAATGATCCATTTCTCGTAGGTGATCGTCCAGTGAAAGAAGAATTGTGCTGTTGCCTTTGTCCACTGGTAAAATTATTAATCAAACTGCTGCCCTTTCGAGAGAGATGTTACTCCGCAAGCCTGGCGCCCCACGCAATCTATGCGAGACCTTTTGCTTAATTTCTTCAGCTCAGACCTCAGGAAAGCTGGACACCGCTTACTCAATCGCACAAATTATTTCACTGATAGGAACAAAATTTAAGCCTTTCTTCAGAACTGATAGCGTGACGTCGTGTCATCCAGTTCTTTACTCGTGAGCTTACTCACAATTCGTCGACTGGCATCGTCATCTGATATTGTGGGTAAGAACGCAGCCGTTGAAACCTTGAAGACTTCTTAGTGACAGCGCTCCTGTGCTCCCAGTCTGATAGTGCACAAGAAGAATCATCCACCCATTCTCAGGATATAGCCGACAGCAATGAAGATAGCTCCTAGCGCAAGTTGAACCATCTCTCCCCATAAAGGTTTCTGATGTGACTACATAAGTTTTCTAGATGTAATAACTGAGTATATTCTTCTCGGGTCTGCAGCCGGTGTATGACATCATCTTGACAAAATATTTCCGCTATTCACCTGGCCGCCATCTTCGGGTTAGTACGCTGTTGCAAGAACTCACTGGAACAGAATTCAGACAGGGAACGACGGGTCCTTTGTTCGCCGTGGAGATGAAACAGAGCGTGCGCAATAATCGGTGTACGAATTGTTCGACCAATATAAGCTTTCCCACAACGGCAGGCCACCAGGCCTGCTGACATTGGCGAGAAGAGCTTATGTTAATTCAGACGTAGAAACCTTGACACAAGAACTGGGGCAGCTTACAGTGGTGTTCAAGTAGAATTGCTATAACTTCTGGGGACGGATAGCACCGAAACAGTGATCGTGTGCATGACTGCAATATGAGGAATCAGTCGAAATGCAATGTGGAGCCCTCAACTATTCCGTCACTGTGACAGATGAGTTTAAATGTAGAGGTCGTCAATCACTTTCGGACAGCAGCTTGGAAACTCTCCACAACGCCGCCAAACTCTTCCAATTTCCCTATGTTGTAACTATCTTTTATTATTTAAAAATCCAGTGTGTGCGGCATGTTATGGTAGGCGCAGTAACAACATGATTTACACCATGCTGCGTCTAGTTTTCTGCGAGAGGTAATGGATCAGAACGTGTTAATGTCATTTTAGAATCTGACATAGACCATGAAGTCGTGCCAGAAAAACTAAATGTGTGGCAGTGTTCAAAGCATGTCACAGCAGAAAAAAACTATGTTTCAAACAACGACACAGGGTCACAGGGAGTGTCTCTTGCGACTTACAGTATAGTCTGTGGGATACATTTATCTTCCTACAGTTTAAGTGATGAAACTTTAAACTGGTCTGTACAGTGGATCAATACCTGTATATTTAATACGATCGTCACATGTGCTTGAAGCCAGCACGCTTGCGGTAGTTGTTTTCGATATAAGGGAGGAGAGAGATCCGGTAAAAATCTTATCAAGTTCTCTGCCGGATGAAGTTAATGGAGCTTTTACAGTTCGTAATTTTTCTCTGGTGGATGGTACAGAATAACGATGATAGAATGTTGGAGTGATAGACGTGAAAGGGCGATGAGGGATGTGGATCTGCAGTACTAGCTTGTAGTTTGGAGGAGCACCACAACGCAGTAACAAAATTGAAGTCATTCCCCCAGTTCCCATACTGTCTTTTATACTACCTCATGTTGCACTAGCAGGCGTCGTTTCCGTTGAATGGTCAAAACATAGTTCTGTCACAGTAACTCAGCTTCGCCTGTTTCTACACGGGTTGCAGGAGGCGGTAGATATAGCTTTCTGTGACTTCTACTTAGTTCCTACTTACATTGGAAGAATCACATGCGCAAAGCTGCAGGGACAGTAGCGTAGAGTCTGAGGGGTAGTTGCAAGATGCATAGGGGCTACCTAAAACCATTTTGGAATTTTACTGTAGCGGATAGTTTCGACAAAGGTGGCTCGTTTAGAGACATGAGTGAATCAGAAATATGGTTCAATAGAGTCTGTAATCATTAATGGACTTCTCCATAGGATTCAACACTGGTATGTGGTTGAAAGGAAAGACTTGATTCCAAATCATAGACATCATTTCTACCAAATGCATAGCATTAGAGAACTGAAAAGCTAGTGTACTTTTCTTACGATCTCAATCATCACACCATCTACTACTGTTAGTGATCCTTATCAATTACTCATCGCCTATAACTCAGTGGATATATCGCAGAACCTCTGACATGGCATCGAGACAGAATGCATTACAAATACGAGAAATATCTAGCTGCGGCGGTGTGATGGAGTTGCAAATACCGGATTCATACCACGCTTCTTAGCCAAATCGCTTTCAAAATGCGGTAATTTTATTACAAGTTTGCACCATCGGCGACGTGTTGGTCTGATACTATACACTGTGGCGATCACTTTCTCGGTATTTGTCTGGGAAAACCACGTGATTCGTATGTAACGCCATATGTAGATTTTTAAAGCCGATATAGCTTTTAACATGGGTACTTGTGTGCACATGTAGAATCAAAACCGCTTGTGACAGTAACACACAGTAGTTGTTGGGATTGTTTTTTTTTAACATCTTGCGGTTTGTAAGACGATTAAACATCTATTTCTAAGAAACGGTGGTGGCATTCGCAAGAAAAACTTATGAGACATGTCTACTAATAGTTGATTTTTGGTCAGTATTATTTCGTATCGCCAGCGATCAGTTATTGATGAAGTGTTATACTTAGTAGCAGGGGGTGTGTGATAGGTTCGCCTTGAGCATCAGGTTTATAAAGTATGTGTTTGTGTTGCGACATGTGCAAAGGAAATGACTATGTTTATTCGTAATGAAGGTATGGCTTTGACATCGAGTACTGTGATAGCAAAGGGAAGAGTATGTCAAGTCATAAGAATGGTACTGATATTTCTATTTCCAGAGCCATAGCCATCAACAGGTTGCATTTCTGATACTTCGCTCATTGTCGAATGTCGTTCAACTGAGGCGACAATCATAACATTAGTTGTAAGTACAGGAAAAAAGGATGATGATTCTACCTGTGCGTGCTCGGCGTGCAGCGCAAGTGACCTGTGTGGGGGTGATTCACGTTTCCCGTTAACTGTAGGAGTTGTCCAAATGGAGAGGCCTGTTGGAGTGTAGGAATGTAAATGACTTAACCATATTGTCCTCTAGACGACAGAATAGCGAACTAATACTTAGTATATGTTGGATAGCTTTCGTGATCGCATGGAAATTTGAGAAGTTTGAATGTGGAGGTCTGTTTGCGCTGGACCGTAATTCCCTCCCATTGGAATTGTTCAGTTGACTGCTTCTGCAGATTTCGCACCTTTATTTAGTTGAGAGAAGATCGATTGTGGTTTGTGCATCTAGCATGTGGAATACATGTTTGCATGTTCTCTAGACATGAGACACACCTTAGTTGACCTTGTAAATTATAGGAATGATTTGGAATATGTAACATCACTGAAATCGGTATTCACGAGTGGAAATATCAGTTTTCTCCATGTTTTTTTTTTTTCAAGTTTCCACGTAAATGTCTTCTCAGGCGGGATACTCAGTGGTTTACAGCATGCCCAGCCGAGCTTAAGTTTTGGGTTTGTAGAGAAATAATTTCCAGTCTATATCTTCGGAATTATGTTGCGCGAGTGATCATAGGATACTGCAGTGTGCTTGATATAGAAAAGTACCTCGATAATGGTATACTATTATGGTAAACCACGCGAAAATACATGTGTCCTTGTATTGCCAGAGTCTGGAGATGGGTGCAGAAAAGCAAGCAAGCACGTCCGGACCAGAAACAGTAAGGCGTTTGTGCCAAGGGGGAACGAGCCCGAATCTGTAGAACAGTTCTGAGAGTGACTTCTGTCTGCTGAGGGTGCTCTGGTCACCCATCGGGGGAGGATGACCGCCGACCTCGCAGGGGAAATATCTAGTGCTGCAAGGAGTGTATACAGTGCTGCCTACCTTCGCGGTAAATGTATGAATGATGTAAAAGGGCTGATTTTGTATGGAATAGGATACGAATTGTATGTTTGCAATCGACACGGTAGACAGTGATATATTGATGGGTCAGAGATAAGTTTCACGCTCTAATGGTTCAAATGTTCAAATGGCTCTGAGCACTAGGGGACTTAACTTCTGAGGTCATCAGTCCCATAGAACTTAAAATGGTTCAAATGGCTCTCAACACTATAGGATTTAACTGCTGAGGTCATCAGTCCCCTAGAAATCAGAACTACTTAAACCTAATTAACCTAAGGACATCACACACATCCATGCCCGAGGCAGAATTCGAACCTGCGGCCGTAGCGGTCACGCGATTCCAGACTGTAGCGCCTAGAGCCGCTCGGCCACTGCGGCCTGCCACGCTCTAATATTCAAGCTTCTGTCCTCGGTGGGAGGGCAGTGTAATTAAGTAGGAGTGTTTCTGTATTTGATGATATGGCTTTCTGTGAAAGTTTCTTCTGTCAAAAGAAAAAAAAAAAAGTCAGACTGTGCTTCCAGACTGGCGGCATCAGTAATACGGGAAGGGGGGGGGGGGATAGATTCGATAAGAACCAATCATAATGCCGATTCTTTCACAAGACGTCCTTTGTGCTATGATGTAGGAGTCTCTATATAGCAGTGAGAATGATTGTGTATGTTGAAAGCAGGAAGGATAAGACGTGATGGACGGGGTGCCACGTTACGACCTTCAGGAGGAATGCATTCGGCGTTATTCCGCGCTATTTTCGTGAAAAGGTTCTGTGTTCTGTTAGGACAAGAATTTCCATGCGGACAAACTGAGACATCATAAAAGCTCCTACAAAAGCGAGTGTTAACTACATATGAGACACTATACAATTTCCGAGAGGTCGACGTGACTCTTATTTTAGATAGCCATGTGACGTCAGTATAATATTGAGAGCCTTTTAGATGGTGAGTCACCACGTGGACGTTTCACGGCGATGCATCAGTCAAGCTGGGGCAGGTAAGTCTTCTAAGAAGTAAACACATGGAGCAAACATGTTGCATAACCTAATGTTCAGCACTGTTCTCTGGGTGTCTTAACCTAATGTTTGGCCCTTTTTCGACATGTAACCTCTTGTTCTGTTAAGTGGTTTTCCATGTCACGCCCCCCCCCCCCCCCCCTCCCCATTGTATGTCCCGTTAGGATAGCTATGGAGAAAGCAGCCTGTGCTATTTTGGAACAGATTTCTATAGCGCGGTCTGTGACATCAGTATCCACAGGTATTGCGTCAGCAATGGGAAACACAAGTGCTGCCCAGAGGCGTTTTGTGTATGGGATCGATGTGAGCTCACAGGTGGACAGGGGTTTGTGCTGTTCCTCACATGATCAGCAAGGACATGACGGCAGAGGAGGAGACGCTACGGAATCAGGTCGCTGCGAGCAGCCTGGTTGTTGCAGCCCTAACCTGAGGAAGGGCGATCCATGGACGTTAGAGCGACGCTGTGGCTGCCGCGTCCGAGGTAGAGTCGCGGCCAGGTGGCAGTAGCCTCGGCTGCGGCGGCGACGGCGGCGGCACCGGGTGTCGAGTGGGGGGATCTGGTTTTTACTAGCGATCTTTTATTTAAGCTGTATTCCATCGATTTCACCGACCAATAGGATGCTGTGAATTAAAAAAAAAACATCTATTTAATTAATTTGCATAAATTTTTTATATCAACGTCGTGTTAGCAGTACAATAGTTCAGGGGAGGGTATGCGTGAGTGGGTGACATGGAGCAGAACAGCAGGTTAAGTGCAGAAAACAAGCTTAATTTGCATAATTTTTTATGTAAACACAATACAGTAACTTAAGGGGGTGGGTGACAAAGAAGAATGCCTCAGAAATGGCGTTCAAAAGCATGTGAAATTCGAACAGTGTACCAGAAAATGATGGGAGGACTTAACTTATTACTTAATTTGGTATCAAGGGCGGCAGAATAGTTTAAGGAAATGGGGAGGGGGGGAGTGACATGGAAAACCACTTAACAGAACAAGAGGTTAAATGTCGAAAAGGGCCAATCATTAGGTTAAGACTCCCAGAGAACAGTGCTGAACATTAGGTTATGCAACATGTGTACTCCATGTGTTTACTTCTTCGAAGACCTACATGTTTCCAAATAGCAGAGAATGATGAGCAAGTGAAATCCATCCCCCACAAACAGATTTTTTTTTTGATAAATAAACAATAAACCCTTGAATTTCCTGTTTTGAGAGCCTTCCTCTCCACCACTAGACCATCATCTTGGATTATGTCATGGAATGGACAACAGCACTCTCTAGTGGTTGTACTGTGTACTAAGTCAGTTGGACTCTAGACCTCGTCGTGGAGACAATGCCTGCAAAATAAAGACTTAAGTCCAGCACAGGATGAGTCCTTTTCCTGTCATTTCCTAGGAAGAGGTGATGGTCGGATGACTTAAGTTAGTGGTGGTAGCCCAAGTGCTCTTTCTATCCTGCCATTTTCTTTGGTTAGTATAGACATTCGAATTGGGAACTCCAACGTTAGGCACGTAATTGGACCCCTTAGGAACATGGCTGCCGAGGAGGGGAAGGAAGCCAGTGTGCACTCCGTGTGAAACTGGGGGGAGTCATTCTGGACGTGGAAAGGGTGCTTCCTGATGCCATGAAGAGTAGAGGTTGCAGCCAGCTGCAGGTGGTAACCCATGTCGGTACCAATGACATGTGTCGCTTTGGATCGGAGGAGATTCTCTCTGGTTTCGGGCGGCTAGTGGAAATGGTAAAGACTTCCAGTCTTGCTTCCTAGATTAAGGCGGAGCTCACCATCTGCAGAATCGTCGACAGAACCGACTGTGATCCTTTGGTGCAGAGCCGAGTGGAGGATCTGAATCAGAAGCTCAGGTGGTTTTGTGACCGTTTAGGCTGCAGATTTCTTTACTTGCGCCATCGGGTGATGGGTTTCCGGGTTCCACTCAATAGGTCAGGAGTCAACAACACACAGAAAGCGGCTACACGGGTAGCGGGGGCTGTGTGGAAGGCACTGGGCGGTTTCTTTCGGTTAGAGGGTCTCTGGGAACCACAGAAAGGGAGTCCATCTAAAAGGGGGCAAGTAAAACACAGTAAGGTATTTGTAGAAACGATCGGTATTGTAGTTGTAAATTGCCATAGCTGTGTTGTGAAAGAACCAGAGCTCCAAGCCCCAATGGAAAGCACTTAAGCTCAAATAGTTATAGGTACAGAAAGCTGGCTAAAGCCAGAAATAAGTTCAGCCGAAATTATTTCGAACGATCTAACAGTGTTCAGAAAGGATAGATTAAATACAGTTGGTAGTGGAGTATTTGTTGCTGTCTCAAGTAGTTTGCCTTGTAGTGAAATTGAAGTAGGTACTTCCTGCGAAATAGTATGCGTAGACGTTATACTTGACAATCGGACTAAATTACTAATTGGATCGTTTTACAGACCCCCCGACTCAGAAGATATAGTTGCTGAACAGTACAAAGAAAACTTGAGTCTCATTTCAAATAGGTATCCCACTCACACAATTATAGTCAGTGGCGACTTCAATTACCCTCGATATGCTGGAAAAATGATACGATAAAAGCCGGCGGCAGGCATAAAACGTCATCCGCAATTGTACTGAATGCTTTCTCAGAAAATTATTTTGATCATTTAGTTCATGAGCCTACTCGAAACGTAAATGGTTGCGAAAGCATACCTGACCTCTTTACAACAAATAATGCTGGGCAAGTAGGGAATATCATGACGAATACAGGGATTAGCGACCACAAGTCAGTTGATGCTAGGCTGAATACCGTAACACCCACAGCCATCAAAAAGAAACACAAATTACATTTATTTAAAAAAAAGCTGATAAAAATGCTCTTAATGCCTTTTTAAGAGACACTCTCCACTCCTTCTGGTTTGATTATGTAAGGGTAGAAAAGATGTAGAATGTTTTCAAAGAGATAGTATCGACAGCAATTGAGAGATATATATACCACATAAATTACTGAATGATGGTACTGTGGGGCGGCTGATAGGAATTTTTAATTTCTGTTATATAAAATGTTTGTAGAATGTAGAAACACTTCATTTCCCGGCCGATTAACCATATGTGCGGCGGCGGGTGGAATTATTGTTGTTAAATGTTCCTATTATTTAGAATGTTATTTATGCTGTCTTTCGCCGTTCTCAACACTGGTTCTCTAACTACAATATTGGCAACCAGAAAGTGATTAGCAAAACGTGAAGCCTGCAATTAGAATTCCTAGTGCCCACTTCATCTGAGAATACACTTATGGTTACAGCTTATAGCTCTGAGGAATTAGGAGATTGTCTGGGATTTATAATCAAAAACAGTCGTGAAAAACGTCCTGTATTCTGAAAGTCACAGATGAAAATAAAAGAATCCACACAATCTAACTAACAGAGCAGTTCAGAGTCTAATGCGCTGATGCCACTATAACTGTCCAAATTAAATATTTAAATGAATGCTCGCCATAATTTGATGATAAGGTTCATCAAACGCCACCCTAACTAATGGTAGAATGTTTGTCCCGCGGCGGCACGTGAAAATACGACAATACGCAAACTGAAGATCGATAATTAAAGTCAACCCAGAATTAACACTTCACTCGAAATTGATTTCATGGTTACGCGTGTTTCGAGTAACTTAATACGGCATCCGAGGCTGTTTGTAGCAATGATACCGACGCGACGTGACTCCCGACACAGATGGCATGCTATTCAGCGTCTGGAGAGAACTGGGGCCTTGCTTCCTCGCGCAGCGTTCTTATATATAAAACCGTGGTGCGGACGGCTAAGGGAACGCCTGATCAAATTGGCTCTCCCGACTAGCCGCTGGGCTAGTAATGCACCACATTAAGTTATTGAATAAATTATAGCTTCTTTTGCTGATGGCCGATGAAGCTCTCAATTTAAATGTGCATTCAACACACAGGTAAGTAATCATAATAAAAGTTTGACGTGGCTAAGTTAAATATTTTGGGCGAGAGAATTAAATTAATTACACTGCACGCAGTAGACGAGCTCTGAACTGGCCTTTTGGAGATACGCTATCGCTATAGTTTCATAGTTACACAAATGAAACTTCTCACATCTTTATGGTTGTAGCGGATCTCCATTCTACTTAAATATAAACATCCTAGCCTTATTTATTAGCCTACGTAATCTATCTTGCTTCCTTAAGTTTTTAAGACAAAAACCAGAAAATCCTGAATTTCAACTAAAATCTTAAATTGTGAGATCCAGAAGACTGTTTCTATTAAATAATTATGAAAAAGGAATCTAATTATAAATTTTGAAGTCTCTAGCTCTTTTCTGTTGCGCCAATGATTTTTACAGAAAAACGTCCTAATTTCGAAAATGGCTAAAGTTATCGAACTGATATTCAACACATAATAATTTAGTATTACTCCTGACATGTAGAAACATTTTAGGTTATTTACTTTGAAAGGTCTCTGTTGGATTCCTTTCATGTTTAATGTCTTAAATCTGTTGTCATTTACGGCATAAATTCCTCTTCTAAATTTACTGTGGCGTTTCTGACTATCTGTGTTACTTTTACACATAAACAAGAACGATCTGTCACACTACTACACTTTAAAACACAGTTTATATGTAATCCATTTCACACAGTCTCATACGGATCCTACATCTGCTTTCTTTTATATACTGTATATGATAAGATACTGTCATCCCCCTTCCCTTCTGTGTGAGAGGATGAATGAGCAAATGTATTTCTAGTTGCATGCTTGAGGGTAGCAGACAAGGCTGTCTGCTAGAGAACAGTAGGACCAACGTCGGAACAGGTAGCTACGCTTTCTAAAAGCAAAGAGGTTTCTATCCTTAGTATGGTCCTGTCCGTCCGTTGTCATGTTGGTATAGGAAGCTGCCCCTCTGGCCACTTCCGTTTGTATTTGTGAGCCACCCCTCAGGAAGGGACCAGTCAGTCTGTCCGTGGCGAGCGTCTGAAGTGGTAAGATCTCCGGCTAAGCGCGTGTCTGCTAAGTCCGTAGGACAATGGATTTCTTAAGTTCAGCCTAACTGAAAATTTAATCACCTAAATTTCAGGTTTAGCTCTAAAATATCTAATGTTATCTTAAATTGCAGCGCAGTGTAATTCTCGTGTGAAGTTCAGATTATTTTCCGGTAGTTGCTTTGTCACTAGTTTGTGAGTAAAGTGGAACCACGTGTTGATCAGTAACTCTAACTAAGATCAATCTTAAATACGAATGCTTGTGTGATTATAGCGTCTCGTCTTGACAATATTTTTCAATATAGCAACTTTTCTTTATGTTCAACCCACGTGGGGTGTATTTTGCGAGACCAGTACCACGTGCTTATATAACTGTTTGACCCATCAGGTTAATAGTAAGACGTTAGTAACCAGTTCGAGGTTTTTCTTTTGTAAATTGCTTTTCGATCTAATTTATTTTAATTATCAAAATTATTGTGGAGTTATGCGCTTTGTGTAAACCAAGTTGACCACGTGAAGCATGTGGTGTAATCATCAAAGTAGCCCTCAGCTATTCTTTTTGGGAAGATTTCACAGAGAGTTAGGATGAATTTAGTATACCAGTGTGTGGTAATTACATGACGGACAGGATTGTGCTACGAACGTAATTTCTTTGGGTGAAAATTGAATCGGTTGGTTGTGGTTAATTTCGTCTTGCATATGTTTCAACGTTCTTCGTGTGTTATTTTATGAATGAAGTGTTGTATGCAGTCTCCCAATCTTGGCTCCATATTTGATGTGTTCCGTAAGATTACAATCTCACATTTTCACAATCCTAAATAAGGCACCAGCTTAGTTATGAATCGAGTTTAATATGCTGAAATTTCAATGATCAATCTTAAGATAAATTTCCAAATATAAACTGATTTCTTTCTTTTTATTTAAATTCTCTTTTATATATATATATATATATATATATATATATATATATATATATATTACCGGTTGTTGTATGACTATTAAAAGATTATAATTAATGTTAGTCTGTTTGGGAATTTGGTAAACCTAGACTAGATACCTGGTGAAACAGTTGCGCAGTAATGCACGGTTAACTTCCCCAGACAGCTCACAGCTTTTAACCCGCTTTTATTGCCTATCAGTACCGCTTTCATAGCAAATTAAAGCAATAATGTTACAACTTGATTTTTAAAGAATTGCGCAACATTTATGACGTCAGAGCTAGTTACAGTGAAGTGGCACACAATGGAAAGACTGATGTGCATTTATTACGGCGTGAGTAGGCTGCTTCCCTACAGTACTGATCGTCAATGGTGCACAAAGCGGGTAAGATCGCCATTCCAGATGCAACGAAAGAAACATGCCAAATTTAAAAGGACGCAAAATCCCGAAGATGGGCAAAGTTTTGCAGAATTTCGAAACATAGCGCGAGCTTCAATGCGAGATACTTTTAATAATTTCCACAAAGAAACTCTGTCTCGGAATCTGGCAGATAACCCAAAGAGATTCTGGTCATATATAAAGTACACCAGTAGCAGGACGCAATCAATACCTTCACTGCGCGATAACAACGGTGAAGTCACTGATGACAGTGCCACCAAAGCAGAGTTATTAAACACGGTTTTCCGAAGCTTCTTCACCAAAGAAGACGAAGAAAATATTCCCGAATTCCAACCAGCAACAACCGCGAAGATGAGAAATAAAGAAGTAGATATCCTCGGTGTAACAAAGCAGCTTAAATCACTTTATAAGCAAGGCTTCCGGTCCAAATTGTATACCAGTGAGGTTCTTCTCACAGTATGCTGATACAATAGCTCCATATTTAGCAATTATATACATCCGCTCGCTCACAGAAAGTTCTGTACCTAAAGACTGGAAAGTTGCTCAAGTCACACCAATACCCAAAAAGGGAAATAGGAATAATCCACTAAATTATAGGCTCATATCACTAACCTCGATTTGCAGCAGGGTTTTAGAACATATACTGTAGTGTTGGCAGAAGAGCCAACACTGTGTTTCTAGAGGAGGCCAAAATGCACGCGTTTAATTACACGCTGACTGGCGCGAGGTCTGGAACAGGACAATATCTTGAGAATTGCAAATAAAGTACGTAGATGATGTAATACTTAACTTTAATCCACAATTGTAGAACATCTCTCGTTACGGTACATGCTTCATAATATTAATTATCAACTGCTATGGCGCCTTGCTAGGTCGTAGCAAATGACGTAGCTGAAGGCTATGCTAACTATCGTCTCGGCAAATGAGAGCGTATTTGTCACTGAACCATTGCTATGAACGTCGGCTGTACAACTGTACGTCTCTCTAGCCCGGCCGTGTGGTGGTGCTCGGTCTGCTATCACTGACAGTGGCGACACGCGGGTCCGACGTATACTAACGGACCGCGGCCGATTTAAAGGCTACCACCTAGCAAGTGTGGTGTCTGGCGGTGACACCAAATTTCCTCCCCCGCAAATCGGCGTACGGTTGTGTTATAAGGCTTCCGCCCACCGTGCAGAGGACCACATGTTGACGGATGCGACGAGGAGGGGAGCTTAACAACAGGCGAGGCTGTGCCACCCGCACCCGGCCATTCGATCCGAGGGGAGCTAGGAAACGCCTGAAAACCTAGTCCAGGGTGCACGCCAACATGCGGTGTATGCGCCCGTAAAGAGACAGGAGGGGCCGAAGATTCGACCTCCATCGCGTCGGGGTATCCGACGGGCGAAGACATCTGGTCCGGAGCGGGCAAAAGTTCCATGTCGGAGGACAGTTGGTCATGGGAAGCGATCGGCGGCGCGTGACCCAGGGAGGTTTTTGGCGGCTGCAGCGAAGCGCCCACTGCGGGAGTCGCCGGCGGGAGAACAGGCGGCGGCGGCGGCGGCGGCGGCTGCGGCGCGTCGCCATGGGGCAAAATGGAAGGCAGCGTCGGTAACACCTGGGGCTGAGGCGAGCCAGTAGATGGGTCCCCAGGGCGCTGACCGGACGGCACCGTCGCTGAAATCAGACGGGGAGCGGCAGAACCCGTGCGACGACAGAGGCGCAGCTGATTGAGATGCCGACGCACCTCACCAGTGGCCCCCAAAACCAGATACATAGCGCGGCCGAGGCAGCGAAGAATGCGCCCTGCGAGCCAACGCCGTGAACCTTGATAGTTGCGATAGTATACAACGTCGCCTGGAGCAAAAGCAGGTGGCTGCTGCTGCACAGGAACCTGATGTGGCGGATGCAGCAAAGACATCAAGGTTCGATGAGGACGACCGTGGAGCAACTCAACCGGCGAGCGACCATCTCGGGGCTGAGAGCGATACGAAGACAAGAAGAGCAACAACGCGTCCTCCCGAGAATGCGACTCTTTCAACTTCAACATTTGTGACTTGAAAGTCCGGACCAATCGTTCAGCGGCACCGTTTGACTGAGGCGAAAACGGCGCGGATGTCAGATGTTGAATACCATTGGCCTTGCAGAATGACTGAAATTCTGCGGACATGAATTGTGGGCCATTGTCGGAAACAATAGTCTGTGGAGGACCTTCAATACAAAAGATAGCGGGTAACGCTTGCATGGTGGCTGAAGACGTCGTGGAAGACATCCTGACAACAAAAGGAAAATTACTGAAGCAATCGACAACAACCAACCATTGAGAATTCCAGAATGGACCAGCAAAATCGATGTGTAAGCATTGCCAAGGGGAAGTGGCTTTCGGCCATGCAAAGAATTTCTGCGGTGGTGCGGATTGTTGTTCGGCACACGCCATGCAAGAAGAGCACATATTCGTAATCGCAGCATCGATTCCGAACCAAGTACAGTGCTGACGAGCAAGTTGTTTCGTGCGCACTATACCCCAATGTCCTTGGTGGAGAAGCCGTAAGACAGAGGACTGTAACGAACGTGGGACCACGACCCTGGACTGATCATTATCAGAACGCAACAGCAAAACACCACGTCGAACAAAAAGTCTCTCCTTGTGAGCAAAAAATCGGCGAACCAACGGATCCTCGATCCGTGACTTTGACAAGGGCCATTGCGTAGCAACAAAACGCAAAACGGTGGCAAGGACAGGGGCAGCAGCTGTGGCTGTAGGTACACGACGAAAATCAATCGGAAACGATTCGACCACGTGATCGGTTTCCGAATCAATGAACATGCAAGCAAGTTCGGAAGAATCGAATGCTCTATCCTCAGCAACAGGCAAACGAGACAACGCATCGGCGTTTCTGTGCTGAGCAGTGGACCGATACAAGATATGGTAGCGGTACTGCGAGAGGAAAATAGACCAGCGAATGAATTTCTGCGCTGTACGTGGAGGTACAGGCTTGTTCGGATGAAAAAGTGACGTCAAAGGTTTGTGGTCTGTGATGATGGTAAAGTGACGACCATACAAGAAATCATGAAACTTAGTAACACCAAATACGAGAGCCAAAGCTTCTTTCTCGATCTGTGAATAATTTATTTGGCCAGACGAGAGCAATTTGGACGCAAAGGCAATAGGGCGATCATGCGAGCCATCTTTTTGCTCAAGCACAGCACCGATCCCGAAATCCGATGCATCGACCATCAACAAAAGGGGTTTCTGGGGATGGAATGGCGTAAGGCAAGTATTTGAAAGCAACGCCGATTTCAACTGGCGAAAGCGCGTTCGCATTCCGTCGTCCAGACGAACGGAACACATTTACGGCGTAAGCGATGAAGCGGAGCTGAAATGGAAGAGGCATGTGGTACATATTTATGGTAATAATTAATTTTTCTCAGCGCACTCTGTAGCTGCTTCAAATTCCGCGGCGAAGACAAGTCTTGTATGGCGCGGAGGTGCTCTGGACTCGGATGTATGCCTTGGGCACTGATTACATGTTCCAAATATGGTAAGTCACGAGCAAAAAGCACACATTTGTCCTTCCGCAAGCGAAGACCATTTTGTCGCAAGACCTGAAATAATGTTCGGAGATTGGCTAAATGTTCTTCTTCCGTCTTTCCGGAGATCACAATATCGTCCAGATAGTTTGCTGCAGTAGGGACCGACGCACAAACAGTTTGCAGATATTGCTGAAACAATGCAAGGGCGGATGCACACCCGAATGGCAGTCTTTTGAATCGATACAAACCAAGATGTGTGTTAATCACCAAAACTCGCTGGGATTCTTCGTCCACCGGTATTTGCAAGTACGCATCTGCTAGGTCTAACTTCGAAAAATATTTACCCGGGCACAGTTTGTCAAAAAGATCTTCCGGGCGGGGTAAAGGAAAAGTTGCAATCACTAGTTGTGGATTCACTGTAGCTTTGAAGTCCACACAAAGTCTCAGTTTTCCGGAAGGTTTCGGCAAAATTACTAAGGGTGATGCCCAGAGAGAAGTCTGCACACGTTCAATCACACCTTGCGGTTCCAAATCATTTAATGTTCTTGCGACCTCATCACGCAATGCGTTGGGAATATTACGCGCTCTGAAAAATTTCGGTTGCACGTTTACTTTCAGTTCCAAATGTGCTTTATAGCTCTTAGCACAACCAAGGCCCGGTGCAAAAATGTCTGCAAACTCTTCACATAGACGAGAAACACTGGCTGAAGGCACAATCTAATTCACTGATAGGACCTGATTGACTATAGAAAAGTTAAACAACTGAAATAAATCCAAACCAAACAAGTTCACAGCAGAAGAAGAACGAAGAACGTAAAATGACACAAGATTTGTTTGTCCCTTGTATGTTGCAAGAAGGCTGCACTGTCCTAACACAGGGATATTCTGACCGGAATAGCTATTTAACTTAACATTTGTGGCATGCTACGGAGGTGTGCCCAGTTGTTTGTACGTGTCTTTATTGATCAGAGAAACTGCAGCTCCGGTTTCGAGCTGGAATGGGATAACGTTGCCATGAATGTCCAAATCTACAAAAAGTTTATTGTCCTGCTCACGACAAGAGCGACTGTCTCGTGCAACGTGAACAGACACTGGTACAGAAGCACTTGCTACTTGACGTGATTTCCTGCAATGTCGACGCACACAGTCACTGTTAGAGAGAGTGGCACTGGGGAGAGTGGTATTAACTACATGAATGTCCATGGGCGAAGGTTCACGAGCCTGTGTATTCTTGGTTCGATTCCGGCGCGAAGCAAAGGGCCTGGAATGGTTGTGAATGTCCGATCTGAGCTTTTTCTGGCAAACACTCTGAACATGTCCTTTTTTATTACAGAAGAAGCAAATAGCTTGGCGTGACGGGCAATTCTCACTCGAATGTCTAGTAGCACACCGCGGGCATGATTTCACTGAATTTGCTTGCTGCCATGGGACACGTGGTTGAGATCGTGGTGGCTGCTGCGCGGACAGGCGCAAGGGCTGTTTACAGTTCCGTGCAGCTCGCCCGGCGGGCCGGTTAATGTGACACACAGCTGGCGAAGTTTCAAACGATTCCTGAGCAAAGTCAAGTGTGTCCTGCCGATCCAATATGTCTATCACTTGTTGAAGGGAGGGATTGACTAGTTTCAAAATCTGTTCCCTTATACGAACATCAGAAACGCTCTGTGCAATTTCATCACGCACCATAGTATCTGAATAAGGGAGTCCACAGTCACACTCAAAAGCACAATCCCTAGTAAGGCCTTGCAAAGTTGCAACCCACTCCCGATTAGTTTGACCGGCCGTACGTTTTGTACGAAAGAACGTATACCTTTTTGCAACTACATTGACTGATTCCTTGAAATATGCATCTAATACAGACAAAATTTCTTCATAGGACAGAGTTGCTACGTCGCGTCGGGGAAACAATTTCACTATCACATGGTACGTCTGGACGCCGACACATGATAATAAGTGAGGCTGCTGCTCATTACCTTGAATTCTGTAGGCGGCGAGATGGAATCCAAATTGGCGTGACCACTCCATCCAGCTTTCCAGTGCCGCATCAAACTGACGAAAAGGTGGTGCAACTGCATGTTGTGGCTGCGGTAGCGGTGGAGCGGCGGCTGCCGCATCGTTCTGCATTGCACATTGACCCTGGACGAGCTGTCCAAGGGCATCCAATAACGCCTGCGTCTGCTGATTCTGCAAGCGATTAAATTCGGACAGTACATCTGGAGATTGTGGCGAAGCCATGACACAAGTAAATTAGTTATATATAAAGGAGACCGTTTGTATCCTCGTCGCCAATTTGTAGTGTTGGCAGAAGAGCCAACACTGTGTTTCTAGAGTAGGCCGAAATGCGCACATTTAATTACACGCTGACTGGCGTGAGGTCTGGAACAGGACAATATCTTGAGAATTGCAAATAAAGTACGTAGATGATGTAATACTTAACTTTAATCCACAATTGTAGAACATCTCTCATTATGGTACATGGTTCATAATATTAATTATCAACTGCTATGGCGCCTTGCTAGGTCGTAGCAAATGACGTAGCTGAAGGCTATGCTAACTATCGTCTCGGCAAATGAGAGCGTATTTGTCAGTGAACCATTGCTATGAACGTCGGCTCTACAGCTGGGGTGAGTGCCAGTACGTCTCTGTAGCCCTGCCGTGTGGTGGCGCTCGGTCTGCTATCACTGACAGTGGCGACACGCGGGTCCGTCGTATACTAATGGACCGTGGCCGATTTAAAGGCTACCACCTAGCAAGTGTGGTGTCTGGCGGTGACACCACATATACTGTATTCGAACATTAAGAAGTACCTCGAAGGAAACGATTTACTCACACATAGTCAGCACGGGTTCAGAAAATATCGTTCTTACGGAACACACCTAGCTCTTTATACTTATGAAGTAATGAGTGCTATCGACAGGAGACGCCAAATTGACTCAAAATTTTTAGATTTTCAGAAGACTTCCGACACCGTTCCTCACAAGTGTCTTCTAACCAAACTGTGTGCCTACGGAATATCGCCTCAGTTGTGAGACTGGATTCGTCATTTCCTGTCAGAATAGTCACAGTTCATAGTAATAGACGGAAAGTCATCGAGTAAAACAGAAGTAATATCCGGCGTTCCCCAAGGAAGTGTTATAGGTCCTCTGTTATTTCTGATCTATATTAATGACGTAGGAGACAATCTGAGTAGCCCTATTAGATTATTTGCAGATGATGCTGTCATTTACCGTCTTGTAAAGTCATCAGATGACCAAAATGAATTGCAAAATGATTTAGGTAAGACATCTGTGTGATGGTAAAAGTGGCAATTGACCCTGAATAAAGAGAAGTGGGAAATTATTCACATGAGTACTAAAAGAAATCCGTTAAATTTCGATCACACAATAAGTCACACAAATCTGAGGGCTGTAAATTCAACTAAATACTTGGGATTAAAATTACAAATAACCTAAATTGGAAGGATCACATAGATAGTGTTGTGGGTAGAGCAAACCAAAGAGTGCGATTCATTGGCAGAACAATTAGAAGGTGCAACAGATCTATTAAAGAGTCTTCTAACACTACACTTGTCCGCCCTATCCTGGAGTATTGCTGTGTGGTGTGGGATCAGCATCAGGTGAGACTGACGGATGACATCGAAAAAGTACAAAGAAGGGCAGCTCGTTTTGTATTATCGCGAAATAGGGGAGATAGTGTCACAGACATGATACATGAATTGGAGTGTCAATCATTAAAACAAAGGCGTTTTCGCTGCGAAAGGATATTCTCACGAATTTCAACCACCAGTTTTCTCCTGCGAAAACATTCTGTTGGCACCACCTACATAGGGAGAAATGATCATCACTATAAAATAAGAGAAATCTGGGCTCTCACAGAAAAATTTAAGTGCTCGTTTTTCCCGCGTGCCTTTCTATACTGGAACGGTAGAGAAACAGTTGGAAGGTGATTCATTGAACCCTCTGCCAGGCACATAATTGTGAACAGCAGAGTAATCAAGTAGATTTAGATTTAGACCTATCTTCCCTCCAAAATTTAAATTTCCCACCACTTCCTAGGAAGAGTTGGCGGTCTGATATCTTATTAGTGGAGGTGGCCCAAGTGACCTATCTTCCAGCCGTTTTCTTAGGTTAGTAGAGGTTGCACTATCCTGATGGAGTTTGAACTTCCCTCCATGGGGTGAGGCAATGGGGCATGGCGCTTACCCACCAGAGAAGTTAATTAATTGACCAATTTAATGAAATAGTCAATCAAATAGATAAGAGAGAGAGGGGGGCTTATTCCAATAACTCAGACCTGAAAGTGTACCTGTAGCAGTGACAGGGAGGGTGTTGGGGGAGGGGGAGGTGGTGGGGGTAACAATAGGTTAAGCACCTGTTAATCAAAGGAGAACAACTTGTTTGCCCCTGAGTGCATACCTGCCCCTGATGTAGGCAACCAGTACTAACAAAATGCGCCAGAACGAAGGTATCCCCCTACTTACATATTGTCATTTAGTCATCTCGAGATAGTGAGCGCAGCTGTGGAGACTAGAAAATTGAGTGCTAAGTGGAGAAATTGGACATTTCCATAAAGAGCAACTTTCCTGTTATAGTAAGGAAAATAAAAGAATTGATGCTATTAGGTCAGTGAAACATGTCTGGATAAAAAGAAGAAAAAAAATGGTGAAATCAGATCTCATCAAAAGATTATTTTTGAAAATTCACTGAATGCATGAATCTATTTGTATATGTACACCAAAAGGGAACTAGCATAGCTTTAAGAACAGGCAATATGTCTACAAGTTTAAGGAGATGTAAATTTTTTTTTTGTCTTTCAGATACTATTTATGCTGTGAAAATCAGTAGCTCAATTCGTAGTGGTCTGTGAATAATTTTGTAAATCAAAATCAATACTGGTCTTTTTCATTGTGTCGGAAAACAATCCGTCCTGTCTTGTTATTTTTCTGGCAGGCAGTAATTGTGAGCAATAGTAAATAACTCACGAAGTGGAAAGAGATTGGCGACTGCACCAGATTTGTTTACACTGAGGACAGCGTGAGCTGATTCACAGAAAGTAAACACATTATTCTGACTGAAAAAAGATATACACACGAACAGGCATATGCCTCCGTGGCTATTTGTTTTTACAACCATCTGAAAAATTTTTCACGGTGGTTTATTGTTGTAAATCGTAGCGCTAATAAAATGCCATTTCTCTCTGCAAATGTGTGTTCAGGCGGATACAAGCAATCTGTTTAATAGCACGAACTGGTAATAAATGGAAAAAAAGAAAGAGCTCCACTCTGGAACATGGCCAGTAAAAATTTTTTCGAATTAACAAGTTATGTTGCCATTATCTTTTCTATGTTCGTCCCCATTTTCATATGGTGGTATCATGATACTCAAGTGGATTTCTTAAGGAAACTCTACAGCAATTTACCTTTTGAAACATACAATTCGAAGTCTAAGGACACAGTCATTACCTATGGTCTTGTGAAGCTCCTATCAACAACACAGGGGATTGGAATTGCAAGGTAACCGATCTAGAGGACACGACAATGGGACATACGCAACTTTTCGGCGCCAGAGCATGAAAGGAAGTTGTTGACATACAAAATTATTACAATGATACTGTACTACCTTAAGAAAAGTGTATAATGTGAAAAATAGTCTTCAGTGCAGTAAGGCCGTTGCTGCATTCCTGAATATGGAAGTAAATAGGAATATAAAAAAGGGAGGAAGGTTTATCTGTTTAGCAAGAGTAATAGGGGGCAGATTTCAGACTATCTAACAGATCAAAACGAAAATTTCTGTTCCGACACTGACAATGTTGAGTGTTTATGGAAAAAGTTCAAGGCAATCGTTAAATGCGTTTTAGATAGGTATGTGCCGAGTAAAACTGTGAGGGACGGGAAAAACCCACCGTGATTAAACAACAAAGTTAGGAAACTACTGTGAAAGCAAAGAGAGCTTCACTGCAAATTTAAACGCAGCCAAAACCTCTCGGAGAAACAGAAGCTAAACGATGTCAAAGTTAGCGTGAGGAGGGTTATGCGCGAAACGTTCAGTGAATTCTACAGTAAAATTCTATGTACCGATTTGACAGAAAATCCTAGGAAGTTCTGTTCTTACGTTAAATCACTAAATGGATCGAAACAGCATATCCAGACACTCTGGCATGATAATGGCGTTGAAACAGAGGGCGACACACGTAAAGCTGAAATACTAAACACCCTTTCCCAAAGCTGTCTCACAGAGGAAGACCGCACTGCAGTTCCTTTTCTAAATCCTCGCACAGACGAAAAAATGGCTGACATCGAAATAAGTGTCCAAGGAATAGAGAAGCAACTGAAATCACTCAACAGAGGAAAGTCCACTGGACCTGACGGGATACCAATTCGATTCTACACAGTGTACCCGGAAGAACTTGCCCTATTCTAACAGCCGTGTACCGCAAGTCTGTAGAGGAACGGAAGGTTCCAAATGATTGGAAAAGAGCACAGGTAGTTCCAGTTTTCAAGAAGGGACGTCGAGCAGATGCGCAAAACTATAGGCCTATAGCTCTGACATCGATCTGTTGTAGAATTTTAGAACATGTTTTTTGTTCGCGTATCATGTCATTTCTGGAAACCCAGAATCTACTCTGTACGAATCAACATGGTTTCCGGAAACAGCGATCGTGTGAGACCCAACTCGCTTCATTTGTTCATGAGACTCAGAAAATATTACATACAGGCTCCCAGGTAGATGCCATTTTCCTTGACTTCCGGAAGGCGTTCGATACAGTTCCGCACTGTCGCCTCACAAACAGAGTAAGAGCTTACGGAATATCAGACCAGCTGTGTGGCTGGATTGAAGAGTTTTTAGCAAACAGAACACACATGTTGTTCTCAATGGATAGACGTCTACAGACGTTAAAGTAACCTCTGGCGTGCCACAGGGGAGTGTTATGGGGCCATTGCTTTTCACAATATATATAAATGACCTAGTAGATAGTGTCGAAGTTCCATGAGGTTTTTGGCGGATGATGCCGTAGTATGCAGGGGAGTTGCAGCATTAGAAAATTTCAGCGAAATGCAGGAAGATCTGCAGCGGATAGGCACTTGGTGCATAAAGTGGCAACTGACCCTTAATATAGACAAATGTAAAGTATTGCGAATACATAGAAAGAAGGATCCTTTATTGTATGATTATATGATAGCGGAATAAACAATGGTAGCAGTTACTTCTGTAAGATATAAGGGAGTATGCGAACGGAACGGTTTGAAGTGGAATTATCATATAAAATTAATTGTTGGTAAGGCGGGTGCCGGGTTGTAATTCATTGGGAGAGTCTTTAGAAAATGTAGTCTATCAACAAAGGAGGTGGCTTATAAAACAAAACAAAAAAATGGTTCAAATGGCTCTGAGCACTATGGGACTCAGCTGCTGTGGTCATCAGTTCCCCAGAACTTAGAACTACTTAAACCTAACTAACCCAAAAACATCACACACACCCATGCCCGAGGCAGGATTCGAACCTGCGACCGTAGCAGCAGCGCGGCTCCGGACAGGAGCGCCTAGAACCGCACGGCCACCGCGGCCGGCCGCATATAAAACACTCGTTCGACCTATACTTGAGTATTGCTCATCAGTGTGGGATCCGTACCAGGTTGAC
Organism: Schistocerca americana; assembly: GCF_021461395.2. Classification (NCBI taxonomy): domain Eukaryota; kingdom Metazoa; phylum Arthropoda; class Insecta; order Orthoptera; family Acrididae; genus Schistocerca; species Schistocerca americana. The sequence goes on along the minus strand of NC_060119.1, from coordinate 954,036,788 downwards.
AGAGAAGGTAGAAAAGATCCAAAGAAGAGCGGCGCGTTTCGTCACAGGGTTGTTTGGTAAGCGTGATAGCGTTACGGAGATGTTTAGCAAATTCAATTGGCAGACTCTGCAGGAGAGACGCTCTGCATCGCGGTGTAGGTTGCTGTCCATGTTTCGAGAGGGTGTGTTTCTGGATGAGGTATCGAATATATTGCTTCCCCCTACTTATACCTCCCGAGGAGATCACGAATGTAAAATTAGAGAGATTCGAGCGCGCACGGAGGCTTTCCGGCAGTCGTTCTTCCAGCGAACCATACGCGACTGGAACAGGAAAGGAAGGTAATGGCAGTGGCACGTAAAGTGCCCTCCGCCACACACCGTTGGGTGGCTTGCAGAGTATAAATGTAGATGTAGATGTAGATGAAGATATTAAATCTGCGTACGAAATTGGTACGACAGGAACCTGGAAAACATGTAGGAAAAATGAGAATTTTGTTATTAAAAGAAAAACAGGCAAATAATGAGTCATGACAGCTAGGTAGACAGATATTTCGTAACTGCTTCGTAGAAGTAGTTTATTAGATTGGAGTGGCAATTCAGGAGAGTACATGGACAAGATAGTGCCAAATATATCCAGATAGCAATTGCTTCATTGTCTGCCAAAGAAATTAATAATGTTAACTCATTCGCTCCAAAAAAAAAAAAAAAAGTTTCCATGGGGTTGATAAGATCTCAAGCAAATCACTAAAATCGATTTCCTCAAATGTACACAGCGTATTCATTTAATCAGTATACTATAATCACAGTCCGCCTGATTACTAAATGATAACGTGGGGCCGGGCTCGATTTCCGGCCGCGTTGGCGATTTTCTCCGCTCCGCGTATTGGGTGTTGTGTTGTCCTCATCGTAATTTCATCCTCATCACCAGCAAGCGAGTCGCCCGATGTGGCATCGACTGAATAAGACTCGCACTCGGCCGCCGAACTTCCCCGGATGGAGGCTCCCGGCCAGCAATGCCATACAATCATATCATTTTTTCCACTATCACAGGGAGTATTTACAGACAGGCTGAAATGTACTGTTTACAAGAAAGGTTGCAAGACAGATATTAACTACTGCCGATCAGTCTGACTGCTCACCTCCTTCTCAGATCAACTGAACAGTAGCCGGCCGTGGTGGGCGAGCGGTTTTAGGCGATACAGTCTGGAACCGCGCGACCGCTACGGTCGCAGGTTCGAATCCTGCCTCGGGCATGGGTGTGTGTGACGTCCTTAGGTTAGTTAGGTTTAAGTAGTTCTAAGTTCTAGGGGACTGATGACCTCAGAAGTTAAGTCCCACAGTGCTCAGAGCCATTTGAACCATTTTTTTCAACTGAACTGTATTATCTATGCAATAACAATGATTCAGGTATCACAAGAATAAAATAGTGAATGTGTCACAATGTGATTTCCGAAAAGATATGTTCACATAACATGCCAATTTTTCAACTCATCATCAATCAGGCTATGCAAAATTTCAACGATGAAATATTGCGAACTTGCTATTTAAGTCATGTTACAAGTCGTTTTTTTAGTTCAGTTAACAGTATTCTCCTAGACAATCCTAAATATTATGGTAGCTGGGACCAGCTAGTTTTCATCATATCAAAATAAAAGTAACCGAAGTGCCTTATTAAGAAACCCAGGGACTGTAACAACACAAGTACACAACAGTGATCGTTGTAGGCTCGTGTCTAGTTCTTCTTACATATGAATCATCTGACATGGTATATCGAAGAAGCTGTAATATTATTGTGTAAAGCATGTTGATCATTCCTACCGGAAAATCTACTATTTTTAAAATGCAATTGCTTACTTTTAATTATTAAGTGGTTCACAGGAACCGGAATTGAAACTCATGTGTTATAGACTTTCTTAAATGTATAAATTTTGCTGACAAGTAACAGAAGAACACGCAAATTTAAATGTTAAAACAATGACTTTCATCTTTAATTTGATTCATCACTAATGTTTTATAGCATCATACGCTGTGGCAACATTTCACTGCAGAAGAAAGTAGCGTCGACTCCGGAACCATCTGCAGATGGCTCTTTAGAGAGTCGGGCCTACTGACAACAAAGTCACAGTGCATTTTCTCCATTACGAAGTTTCTTGTTAACAGTCGATCACAGTTTTATAAAAAAAAGAACTAACAGCAAAATTCATAAACATACAAACAGAATGAGATGTGACTCATTCTACTCACTCAGCGTGGCACAGAACAGTATGACTTGGAACTTACCAATTGATCTGAAGAGTCAAGTAGATACTTAAATTAACTAAAACCATAACAGCTTCATTAGCTCTCCCATCACAGGGGAGAAGCTCTGAGTGATTATGCCGTCCACATCTGCATCTATATCACATCTGCGTCTACATCACTACTCTGCAGGTCACACTTGAGAGCCTGGTATAGGGTTGTTCGAACCACATTCTGACTATTTCTCTCCCGTTTCACTCTGTAACAGTCAGTGGGAAAAATAAACAGTCATATCTTTCTATATGAGCTCTGATTTGTCTTATTTTATTACGATTATAATTTATTACTAAGTAGTATGACTACAATCAAATATTTTCACATTAAGAGGAAAAAGTTGGTGACGGGAATTTCGTGAAAGGATGTCTTTGTAAGGAAAAACGTCTTTGTTTGTTTTAACTGTTGCTACCACGAGTCACTAATCACATCCTTGATATTCTCCTCTGTTTAGCGCTAATACAAAACGAACTGCCCACCTTTGGACTTTTTCGATCTCCTCCGTCAGTCCTATCTGGCGAAGGTCCTATATCGCACAGAAGTACTCTAACAGAGGACGAACAAGCGTATTGTAGGCAATCTCTTTAGTAGACCTGTTGCATCTACATCTACATCTACATTTATACTCCGCAAGCCACCCAACGGTGTGTGGCGGAGGGCACTTTACGTGCCACTGTCATTACCTCCCTTTCCTGTTCCAGTCGCGTCCGGTTCGCGGGAAGAACAACTGTCTGAAAGCCTCCGTGCGCGCTCTAATCTCTCTAATTTTACATTCGTGATCTCCTCGGGAGGTATAAGTAGGGGGAAGCAATATATTCGATACCTCATCCAGAAACGCACCCTCTCGAAACCTGGACAGCAAGCTACACCGCGATGCAGAGCGCCTCTCTTGCAGACTCTGCCACTTGAGTTTGTTAAACATCTCCGTAACGCTATTACGGTTACCAAATAACCCTGTGACGAAACGCGCCGTTCTTCTTTGGATCTTCTCTATCTCCTCCGTTAACCCGATCTGGTACGGATCCCACACTGATGAGCAATACTCAAGTATAGGTCGAACGAGTGTTTTGTAAGCCACCTCCTTTGTTGATGGACTACATTTTCTAAGGACTCTCCCAATGAATCTCAACCTGGTACCCGCCATCACAACAATTAATTTTATATGATTATTCCACTTCAAATCCTTCCGCACGCATACTCCCAGATATTTTACAGAAGTAACTGCTACCAGTGTTTGTTCCGCTATCATGTTGTTGTTGTTGTGGTCTTCAGTCCTGAGACTGGTTTATTGCAGCTCTCCATGCTACTCTATCCTGTGCAAGTTTCTTCACCTCCCAGTACCTACTGCAACCTACATCCTTCTGAATCTGCTTAGTGTATTCATCTCTTGGTCTCCCCCTACGATTTTTACCCTCCACGCTGCCTTCCAATACTAAATTGGTGATCCCTTGATGCCTCAGAACATGTCCTACCAACCGATCCCTTCATCTGGTCAAGTTGTGCCACAAACTCCTCTTCTCCCCAATCCTATTCAGTACCTCCTCATTAGTTATGTGATCTACTCATCTAATCTTCAGCATTCTTCTGTAGCACCACATTTCGAAAGCTTCTATTCTCTTCTTGTCCAAACTGTTTACCGCCCATGTTTCACTTCCGTACATGGCTACACTCCATACAAATACTTTCAGAAATGACTTCCTGACACTTAAATCTATACTCGATGTTAACAAATTTCTCTTCTTCAGAAACGCTTTCCTTGCCATTGCCAGTCTACATTTTATATCCTCTCTACTTCGACCATCATCAGTTATTTTGCTCCCCAAATAGCAAAACTCCTTTACTACTTTAAGTGTCTCATTTCCTAATCTAATTCCCTCAGCATCACCCAACTTAATTCGACTACATTCCATTATACTCGTTTTGCTTTTGTTGATGTTCATCTTATATCCTCCCTTCAAGACACCATCCATTCCGTTCATCTGCTCTTCCAAGTCTGTCTCTGACAGAATTACAATGTCATCGGCGAACCTCAAAGATTTTATTTCTTCTCCATGGATTTTAATACCTACTCCGAATTTTTCTCTTGTTTCCTTTACTGCTTGCTCAATATACAGATTGAATAACATCAAGGAGAGGCTACAACCCTGTCTCACTCCCTTCCCAACCACTGCTTCCCCTTCATGTCCCTCGACTCTTACAACTGCCATCTGGTTTCTGTACAAATTGTAAATAGCCTTTCGCTCCCTGTATTTTACCCCTGCCACCTTTAGAATTTGAAAGAGAGTATTCCAGTCAACATTGTCAAAAGCTTTCTCTAAGTCTACAAATGAATGAAACGTAGGTTTGCTATCATATAATCATACAATAAAGGATCCTTCTTTCTATGTATTCGCAATACATTACATTTGTCTATGTTAAGGGTCAGTTGCCACTCCCTGCACTAAGTGCCTATCCGCTGCAGATCTTCCTGCATTTCGCTACAATTTTCTAATGCTGCAACTTCTCTGTACTACAGCATCATCCGCGAAAAGCCGCATGGGACTTCCGACACTAGCTACTAGGTCATTTATATATATTGTGAAAAGCAATGGTCCCATAACACTCCCCTGTGGCACGCCAGAGGTTACTTTAACGTTACTTCAACGTCGGTAGACGTCTGTAGACGTCTCTCCACTGATAACAATATGCTGTGTTCTGTTTGCTAAAAACTCTTCAATCCAGCCACACAGCTGGTCTGATATTCCGTAGGCTCTTACTTTGTTTATCAGGCGACAGTGCGGAACTGTATCGAACGCCTTCCGGAAGTCAAGAAAAATAGCATCTACCTGGGAGCCTGTATCTAATATTTTCTGGGTCTCCTGAACAAATAAAGCGAGTTGGGTCTCACACGATCGCTGTTTCCGGAATCCATGTTGATTCCTACATAGTAGATTCTGGGTTTCCAAAAACGACATGATACTCGAGCAAAAAACATGTTCTAAAATTCTACATCTGCGCATCTGCTCGACGACCCTTCTTGAAGACTGGGACTACCTGTGCTCTTTTCCAATCATTTGGAACCTTCCGTTCCTCTAGAGACTTGCGGTACACGGCTGTTAGAAGGGGGGCAAGTTCTTTCGCATACTCTGTGTAGAATCGAATTGGTATCCCGTCAGGTCCAGTGGTTTTTCCTCTGTTGAGTGACTCCAGTTGCTTTTCTATTCCTTGGACACTTATTTCGATGTCAGCCATTTTTTCGTTTGTGCGAGGATTTAGAGAAGGAACTGCAGTGTGGTCTTCCTCTGTGAAACAGCTTTGGAAAAAGGTGTTTAGTATTTCAGCTTTACGTGTGTCATCCTCTGTTTCAAGGCCATCATCACCCCGGAGTGTCTGGATATGCTGTTTCGAGCCACTTACTGATTTAACGTAAGACCAGAACTTCCTAGGATTTTCTGTCAAGTCGGTACATAGAATTTTACTTTCGAATTCACTGAACGCTTCACGCATAGCCCTCCTTACGCTAACTTTGACATCGTTTAGCTTCTGTTTGTCTGAGAGGTTTTGGCTGCGTTTAAACTTGCAGTGAAGCTCTCTTTGCTTTCGCAGTAGTTTCCTAACTTTGTTGTTGTACCACGGTGGGTTTTTCCCGTCCCTCACAGTTTTACTCGGCACGTACCTGTGTAAAACGCATTTTACGATTGCCTTGAACTTTTTCCATAAACACTCAACATTGTCAGTGTCGGAACAGAAATTTTCGTTTTGATCTGTTAGGTAGTCTGAGATCTGCCTTCTATTACTCTTGCTAAACAGATAAACCTTCCTCCCTTTTTTTATATTCCTAATAACTTCCATATTCAGAGATGCTGCAACGGCCTTATGATCACTGATTCCCTGTTCTGTACATACAGAATCGAAAAGTTCGGGTCTGTTTGTTATCAGTAGGTCCAAGATGTTATCTCCACGAGTCGGTTCTCTGTTTAATTGCTCGAGGTAATTTTCGGATAGTGCACTCAGTGTAACGTCACTCGATGCTCTGTCCCTACCACCCGTCCTAAACATCTGAGTGTCCCAGTCTATATCTGGTAAATTGAAATCTCCACCTAAGACTATAACATGCTGAGAAAATTTATGTGAAATGTATTCCAAATTTTCTCTCAGTTGTTCTGCCACTAATGCTGCTGAGTCGGGCGGTCTGTAAAAGGAGCCAATTATTAACCTAGCTCGGTTGTTGAGTGTAACCTCCATCCATTATAATTCACAGGAACTATCGACTTCTATTTCACTACAGGATAAACTACTACTAACAGCGACGAACACTTCACCCCCGGTTGCATGCAATCTATCCTTTCTAAACACCGTCTGTACCTTTGTAAAAATTTCGGCAGAATTTATCTCTGGCTTCAACCAGCTTTCTGTACCTATAACGATTTCGGCTTCGGTGCTTTCTATCAGCGCTTGAAGTTCCGGTACTTTACCAACGCAGCTTCGACAGTTTACAATTACAATACCGATTGCTGCTTGGTCCCCGCATGTCCTGACTTTGCCCTGCATCCGTTGAGGCTGTTGCCCTTTCTGTACTTGCCCAAGGCCCTCTAACCTAAAAAACCGCCAGGCCCATGCCACACAACCCCTGCTAACCGTGTAGCCGCTTGTTGCGTGTAGTGGACTCCTGACCTATCCAGTGGAACCCGAAACCCCACCACCCTATGGCGCAAGTCGAGGAATCTGCAGCCCACACGGTCACAGAACCGTCTCAGCCTCTGATTCATACCCTCCACTCGGCTCTGTACCAAAGGTCCGCAGTTAGTCCTGTCGACGATGCTGCAGATGGTGAGCTCTGCTTTCATCCCGCTAGCGAGACTGGCAGTCTTCACCAAATCAGATAGCCGCCGGAAGCCAGAGAGGATTTCCTCGTATCCATAGCGACACACATCATTGGTGCCGACATGAGCGACCACCTGCAGATGGGTGCACCCTGTACCCTTCATGGCATCCGGAAGGACCCTTTCCACATCTGGAATGACTCCCCCCGGTATGCACACGGAGTGCACATTGGTTTTCTTCCCCTCTCTTGCTGCCATATCCCTAAGGGGCCCCATTACGCGCCTGACGTTGGAGCTCCCAACTAGCAGTAAGCCCACCCTCTGCGGCCGCCCGGATCTTGCAGACTGAGGGGCAACCTCTGGAACAGGACAAGCAGCCATGTCAGGCCGAAGATCAGTACCAGCCTGAGACAGAGCCAGAAACTGGTTCGTCAGACAAACTGGAGAGGCCTTCCGTTCAGCCCTCCAGAATTTCTTTCGCCCCCTGCCACACCTTGAGACGACCTCCCACTCCACCACAGGTGAGGGATCAGCCTCAATGCGGGCAGTATCCCGGGCAAGCACAGTCGTAGTCCGATCGGGGGATGCGTGGGACGAGCTGGCCGTCCCCGACAAACCCCCATCCGGAACCCCACAGTGATGCCCATTGGCAACAGCCTCAAGCTGTGTGACCGAAGCCAACACTGCCTGAAGCTGGGAGCGAAGGGATGCCAACTCAGCCTGCATCCGAACACAGCAGTTGCAGTCCCTATCCATGCTAAAAACTGTTGTGCAAAGAACGTCTGAACTAATCTACAGAGAGCGCAAACAAATCGACACAAAATTTAAACGGTTATTAAAATACAAGATTGCCTAGTAAATGCAGTAATGCTGCTGCTTGCGCACTGCTGACACACTGCTCGGCGGCGGAAGGAGACTACGCGATTTTACACTATTCAGGTACTAAAACGCGATGCTACAACTCTCAAATACTATAATACGCCAGAAATTTATGAATTAGACAATGCAAGTACCAAAAACACGCAAAGAAATTAAGAATTAAACTAAGTAACAAATGAGCATCCTACCAATAAAACGCAGTCTTTATATTGTCTTCCCCTCAACGTTATCTGTGTGTTTATTCCAATTTAAGTTGTCCGTAACTGTAGTTCATAGGTATTTAGTTAAACTGACTGCCCTTTCATTTTGTGTGATTTATCGTGTAAGCGAAGTTTAGCCTATTTCTGTTCGTATTCATGTGAATGACTTCACACTTTCTCTTATGGGCATCTGGAATGTGAAAGATGGGAAAAATATAGAACATTTGTTTTTTTTTGCGTATTAAGATTTTACCAATTTTTCTGATTAATTTTATTCAAGAATCACGTATCTACCTTAATTCTAAGTATTTAAAAATAAATCAATGAAAAGGGTCTGCACTGCTCTTTGTGGACGTTTCCCGACCCGTTTCAGAGGTCGTTTTGTTTTCTTATTTTGGTTGTCGGAGAAAGAAGTTTGCATCTTTTGAGCCCCTCTATTTTCTTCGGTGACAGGGATAAGGATGTTGCGCTGTGTGAATTCTGTGCAGGAGTTGGCAGCTCTGGAAGAAAATACGACAGTTGGATATCGAAGTATGTTGTTGTGTTGTTTTTCAGCGCGGTTTTGAAAGTGTTGTTCTGAAGCGTGTTGAGTAGGTAGACAGAGTGGGTGCATTCTTGTTTGAATATAATTTAGCGAAAGTGCCGCGAGTGAGTAGTAGAACATTTAAAAAGCGGAAAGACAAAGGGAAGAAGCTTGTCTGGAAGAACACCTCTGCAAATACAGAGGTTAGGCCTGAAGCACATAGTGAGGCTTCTTCCTCCCACTGGACTACATCCAGGAGGAAAGTGAATACTATTGAAGACAGCTACAATAAAATGTCTCAGGAAACAGATCAAAATAATGTAAATGAAATTTTTGATATAAGTTTACTGTCAAATGCTTTTAAAAATTATATCAGTAGTAAGAATTGTGATCAGGATGGTCTTGAGCTTCAAGTCAAGCGACATGTTGGCCTTGCGTGTGTATTAATGCTATCGTGTGATATGTGTGATTACAAAGTATCATTTTTTGATTGCCCCTCCGCACAAAGTGAGTCAGAAAAGTTATTTGAACTTAATTTGAGACTGATTTAAACACTTCGCTCTATTGGAAAAGGTGCAACCGCAGGATAAATAATGTGTGGTCTTATGAACCTGCCAAAGCCTCCCACAAAATTTAGTATTAGAGTCTGTAGAAGACGATATTGCACAAGAAACTATACAGGAAGCAGTTGAAGAAGCTGTTAGTGGCAATGACAGCCTCAGCAAAAGGGACCTTACTGTAGGCTTTGGCCTCGTCCTACGTAAGCATCAGAAGCGACCGACAGCGCGCGACAGCTTCAGACGACGAAAATACCACCGCCGGTATGATTACGGAAGAGTCCTACGTGGGCGAAACTAGCGACGTTTGAATTCAGACGTATTTGAATATTGGCTGCAGCACGCGAGACAATGAGAGCGACAGCCACGCATCTTCCAGCAAAGCAGATGAACTACACTTTCCTAAAATTCTCCCAATAAATAGAAGTCAATCATTCGCCTTCCCTGCCACAGTCCTTATGTGCTCATTCCATAAGCTTCTGCAACATTAGACCTAGGTACCTAGTCGACGTGAACAGCACACTACAAATACTGTTATCGAACATTATGGCTTTGTTTTCCCACTCATCTACATTAACTTGCAACCACTCATCACATTTACTAGAAATTTTGTCTAAGTCATCTCGCGTCCTCCTACAGTCATTCAACGACATCACCTTCCCATACACCACAGCTTCATAAATAAACAACCGCAGACTGTTGCTTACCCCGTCCGCCAGAAAATAACAGCAATACTACCACACTTACCTGGGACACTCTTGACGATACCCTTGTCTTTGATGAACGCTTGCTATCGATGACAACATAGTGGGTTCTGTTACTAAAGAAGCGTTCGAAGCACCCACCTAACTGGAACCTATTGTACCTTCGTTGACAGCCGGAAATCTAGGAATATGGAATCCGCCTGTCGCCTCACAGCAATGGTTAGCAGAATATCATGCGAGAAAAACGCAAACTGAGGTTTGCACGAACGATACTTTCTAAAACCGTGCTGATTTGCGGACAGAAGATATTTCGTCTCTAAAAAATTGATTACATTCGAACCGAGAATATGTTCACAGATTCTGCGGCAAACACATGTTAAAAATATTGGTCTCTTATTTTGAGGATCCGTTCTTTCGCCCTTGTTATATACAGGAGTGACTTGCGCTTTGTTTCCAGTCCCTTGGGGCTTGGCGCTGGACGAGAGATTCGCGATGAATGCAAGCTAAGTAAGGGACCAAGGCCGTAGAGTGTTGTTGTTGTAGTCTTCAGTCCTGAGACTGGTTTGATGCAGCTCTCCATGCTACCCTATCCTGTGCAAGTTTCTTCATCTCCCAGTACCTACTGCAACCTACATTCTTCTGAATCTGCTTAGTGTATTCATCTCTTGGTCTCCCTCTACGATTTTTACCCTCCACGTTGCCCGCCAATCCTAAATTTGTGATCCCTTGACTCCTCAGAACATGTCATACCAACCGGTCCCTTCTTCTCGTCAAGTTGTGCCACAAACTCCTCTTCTCCCCAATTCTATTCAATACCTCCTCATTAGTTATGTGATCTACCCATCTAATCTCAAGCATTCTTCTGTAGCACCACATTTCGAAAGCTTCTATTCTCTTCTTGTCCAAACTGTTTACCGCCCATGTTTCACTTCCGTACATGGCTACACTCCATACAAATACTTTCAGAAACGATTTCCTGACACTTAAATCTATACTCGATGTTAACAAATTTCTCTTCTTCAGAAACGCTTTCTTAGCCATTGCCAGTTTACATTTTATATCTTCTCTACTTCGACCATCATCAGTTATTTTGCTCCCCAAATAGCAAAACTTCTTTACTACTTTAAGTGTCTCATTTCCTAATCTAATTCCCTCAGCATCACCCGACTTCATTCGACTACATTCCATTATCCTCGTTTTGCTTTTGTTGATGTTCATCTTATACCCTCCTTTCAAGACAATGTCCATTCCGTTCAACTGCTCTTTCAAGTCCTTTGCTGTCTCTGACAGAATTACAATGTCATCGGTGAACCCCAAAGTTTTTATTTCTTCTCCATGGATTTTAATACCTACTCCGAACTTTTCTTTTGTTTCCTTTACTGCTTGCTCAATATAGAGATTGAATAACATCGGGGAGAGGCTACAACCCTGCCTCAATCCCTTCCCAACCACTGCTTCCCTTTCATGTCCCTCGGCTCTTATAACTGCCATCTGGTTTCTGTACAAATTGTAAATAACCTTTCGCTCCCTGTATTTTACCCCTGCCACCTTTAGAATTTGGAAGAGAGTATTCCAGTCAACATCGTCAAAAGCTTTCTCTAAGCCTACTAATGCTAGAAACGTAGGTTTGCCTTACCTTAATCTTTCTTCTAAGGTAAGTCGTAGGGTCAGTATTGCCTCACGTATTCCAATATTTCTACGGAATCCAAACTGATCTTCCCCGAGGTCGGCTTCTACCAGTTTTTCCATTCGTCTGTAAAGAATTAGTATTAGTTTTTTTGCAGCTGTGACTTATTAAACTGATAGTTCGGTAATTTTCACATCTGTCAACACCTGCTTTCTTTGGGATTGGAATTATTATATTCTTCTTGAAGTCTGAGGGTACTTCGCCTGTCTCATGCATCTTACTCACCCGATGGTAGATTTTTGTCACGACTGGCTCTCCCAAGGCTGTCAGTAGTTCTAATGGAATGTTGTCTACTCCAGGACCCTTGTTTCGGCTCAGGTCTTTCAGTGCTCTGTCAAACCTTCTCGCAGTATCATATTTCCCATTTCATCTTCATCTACATCCTCTTCCATTTCCATAATATTGTCCTCAAGTACATCGCCCTTGCATAGACCCTCTATATACTCCTTCCATCTTTCTGCTTTCCCTTCTTTGGTTAGAACTGGGTTTGCATCTGAGCTATTGATATTCATGCAAGTGGCTCTCTTTTCTCCAAAGGTCTCTTTAATTTTCCTGTAGGCAGAATCTATCTTACCCCTAATGAGATAAGCCTCTACATCATTGTATTTGTCCTCTAGCCATCCCTGCTTAGCCATTTTTCACTTCCTGTCGATCTCATTTTTGAGACGTTCGTATTCCTTTTTGCCTGCTTCATTTACTGCATTTTTATATTTTCTCCTTTCATCAATTAAGCTCAATATTTCTTCTGTTACCCAAGGATTTCTACTAGCCCACGTCTTTTTACCTACTTGATCCTCTGCTGCCTTCACTACTTCATCCCTCAGAGCTACCCATTCTTCTTCTGCTGTACTTCTTTCCCCCGCTGCTGTCAATTGTTCCCTTATGCTCTCCCTGAAACTCTGTACAACCTCTGGTTTAGTCAGCTTATCCAGGTCCCATCTCCTTAAATTCCCACCTCTTTGCAGTTTCTTCAATTTTAATATGCAGTTCATAACCAATAGATTGTGGTCAGAGTCGACATCTGCCCCTGGAAATGTCTTACAATTTAAAACCGGGTTCCTAAATCTCTGTCTTACCATTATATAATCTATCTGATACCTTTTAGTATCTCCGGGATTCTTACATGTATACAACCTTCTTTTAAGCTTCTTGAACCAAGTGTTAGCTATGATTAGGTTATGCTCTGTGCAAAATTCTACCAGACTGCTTCCTCTTTCATTTCTTAGCCCCAATCCATATTCACCTACTATGTTTCCTTCTCTCCATTTTCCTACACTCGAACTCTTTATAAAATCGAATTGGGATTCTACCAGAACCTGGCGACTTATTTGCTTTCAACGCTTTCAGTTGTTTCCGTACATCAGTGATTGTTATTGCTATGATGATACGGTAACCTGTGCGATGCTTAAAACGACGGTGTGTTTGTACGATTCTCCTGCGTGAACGATTTCTTGAACGCGAAATTTAAAACTTCGGCTTTACTTCTGCTATCCTCTACTGCCACACCCGGCGACTCAACGAGTGACCGGAAAAAAACCCTGAGATTCACTTAGCGATTTTATTAGGACTACACATTTCTCGGCTTCTCGGTAAGATAAATTGCTACAGATGTCTTAAGCTTTGCGTATCGATCTTTTTACAGACGTCCGAACTTCCATTAGTTTCTCCTGTCGTGATTTGCGCATTCTCTTTTGAAACTGGAGTACAACAGCCTTTGGTTAGACAGCATTTTTCGAATTTCGTTGTCACGGCTGCCCTTAGTTCACTTACTCGGCATGTACTTCTCCAGCGTATGATTTACAATCCTTTTAAATTTTGCCCATAGTTCCTCTACAGGCATCGTACTGGAACTAAGTGATATCTCCTCATTGTCTGTCTGCTCTTTATATCAGCAATACTCTTCTAGACCACTAGACTGATTTATTAATCATAGTAACAAGAGTCGCTATGATGACATCATGCTCACTAATCCTACAATGACGCCCCGGTTAGATCAGACCCGTTTATTGCTACAAGGTCTAAAATATTTCCTCTGCGTGTGGGCTGTCGAACGAGCTGCTCAAGACTGATTTCGAAAAACTTATTATTGATTTATTGATGGAGAGAATGCTTATAGGCCAAAATTTGGAGAACATCTTAAAGTTGAAAAGTATTTACACCCACCGCTTTCGTTACTTAATATGGAAATGTTGCACATAGTGGATAAAGTATGCAAAATGAATGTTTAAGAAGAGACAATCAAACAATGGAAAGTACAAGAAGGATTGTAACAAAGTTATGAGAAGGCAAGTTACTACTCACCATATAGCACAGATGCTGAGTCGAAGGTAGGCACGACAAAAAGACTCTCACGACTAAAGCTTTTGGCCATTAATGCCTTCATCAACAATAGGCACACATACACACACATACACACAAACACACACACACACACACACACACACACACACACATACACACACAGCCACAGACACAACTGCAATCTTAGGCAACTGAAACCACACTGCGAGTAGCAGCATCGGTCAGTGGTGGGATTGGCGACTCGGTGGGGGTAAGGAGGGGGTTTGTGTGGGGAGGGGGAGAGATATTATGATGTGGGTGGCTGACAATGAAGTCCATCAGGCTAGACAGAGGGCAGGGTAACGATGGGAGTGGGGAGGAAGTAGTGGGAAAGAAGAGAAATAAAAAGACGGGTGTGATGGTGGAATAATAGCTGTGTAGTGCTGGAATGGGAACAAAGAAGGGGCTGGCCGGAGTGGCCGAGCGGTTCTAGGCGCTTCAGTCAGGTACCACGCGACCACTACGGTCGCAAGTTCGAATCCTGCCTTGGGGATGGACGTGTGATGTCCTTAGGTTAGTTAGGTTTAAGTAGTTCTACGTTCTAGGGGACTGATGACCTCATCTGTTAAGTCCCATAGTGCTCAGAGCCATTTGAACCATTTTTTGAACAAAGAAGGGGCTGGATTGGTGAAAACAGTGAGTAACGATGGCTGAGGCCAGGAGGGTTACGGGAAAGTAGGATGTATTGCAGGGAAAGTTACCATCTGCGAAATTCAGAAAAGCTGGTGTCGGTGGGAAGGATCCATATGGCACAGGCTGCAAAGTAGTCATTGAAATGAAGGATATCATCTTTCGAAGTGTGTTCAGCAACAGTGTGGTCCACCTGTTTTTTGGCCACAGTTTGTTGGTGGCCACTGATGTGGGCAGACAGCTTGTTGGTTGTCATGCCAACATAGAATGTTGCATAGTGGTTGAGCTTAGCCTGTAGACCATATGACTGGTTTCACAGGTAGTCCTGCATTTGATGGGATAGGTCTTAGCGACTGGACTAGAGTAGGTAGTGGTGGGAGGATGTATGGGACAGGTCTTGCGTCTTGGCCTATTTCAGGGGTATAAGACATGAGGTAAGGAATTGGGAGCAGTGTAATGATGGACGAGATTATGTGTAGGTTTGGTAGACAGCGGAATACCACTGTGGGAGTGGTGGGAATGATAGTGGGCAGGACAATTCTCATTTCAGGGCACGGCGAGAGGTAAATGAAACCCTGGCAGAGAATTAATTCAGTTGCTACAATCCTTGGTTAGTACTGAGTTACAAGGAAAATGCTCCTCTGTGGCTGGATGGTGGAACTTTGGGAGGTGGTGTCAGACTTGAAAGATAAGACACAGGACATTTGTTTTTGTACAAGGTTGGGAGGATAATTACGATCAGTGAAGGCATCAGTAATACATTCAGTATATTTTAAGAATGACTGCTCGTCATTGCAGTTGGGACGACCATGGGTGGCTAGGCTGTACAAAAAGAATGACTGCTCGTCATTGCAGTTGGGACGACCATGGGTGGCTAGGCTGTACAAAAGGGACTTCTTGGTATGGACCAGGTGGCAGCTGTTGAAGTGGAGGTACTGCTGGTGATTAATAGGTTTTATATGGACACAGGTACTGATAAAGCCATCTTTGGGCTGCAGGTCAACATCTAGGAAGGCGGCTTGTTGGGTTGAGTAGTACCAGGTGAAACAAATGTGGGAGAAGTTGTTGAGGTTCTGGAGGAATGTGGATATGGTGTCCTCACCGTCGATCCAGATAGCAAAGATATCATGAATCTCAACCAGAAGAGGGGTTTACGATTCTGGGTTTTTAGGAAGGATTCCTCTAGATGGCCCATGAATAGTTTGGCATAGGATGGTTCTCATAACCATACCCCAGATTTGTTTGTAGTTAATGCCTTTGAAGGAGAAGCAATTGGGGGGGGGGGATATAGTTGGTGACTAGGAAGGAAGTTCTTTGGCTTGGAATCTGTTGGGCATTGGGAAAGGTGGTGTTCAATGGTGGTAAGGTCATTGGCATTAGGGATGTTAGTGTACAGGGAAGTGACATCAATAATGAAGAGCATTGCATGGTGCGATAAAGGGACAGAAACTGTGTAGAGTCAGTGGAGGAAATGGTTGGTATCTTTTATATAATAGGGCAGGTTCTTGATCATAGATTGAATGTGTTGCTTTATGAGAGCAGAGACGCCACAATGGGACATTCTGGGTGGTTAGATTTATGGTCTTTAGGAAGCATGTCCAGGGGGTGTTACGGGTGAGTAGAGAGATGGACTTCAGGATGAGGTTCTGAGATGGGCCTAAGGATTTGAGTAGTGACTGAAGAGCCTGCTGGATTACTGGAATGGTGTCACTGTGAGAAGGCTTGTAGGTGTAGGTATCTGAAACTGGCAGAGTCCTTCCACTAGGTAATCATTGCTGTTCAGAACAAGAGTGGTGGAGCCTTCATCTGCAGGTAAAATTATAAGGTCGAGATTAATTTTTAGATGGTGAACTGCCGTTCCTTCTGAGGATGTAAGGTTAATTTACATGTTGAGGGATTTAGGGAATGATGGTGAGGCAAGGTGAGGTTAAGAAATTCTGGAAAGTTAACAGGGGGTGGATCACAGTTGTATGGAGTTAGGCAAGGTTCAATATTGGTCTTTGATTGAGTCTGATTGGTAGGGTTGGTGGCGAAAAAGTGTTTCCACTGTAGGGACCAGGAGAAGGAAAGAAGGTCTTTAATAAGTCCTGCATGACTGAAATTGGGAGTGGGGCAAAAGATGAGTCCTTTGGAAAGGACTGATATTTCTGAGGGCTAAGGGTTCTGGAGGAAATGTGCATGACTGTGTTGTGGGTCTGTTTAGGTTCTGGATTCTGTGTGGTGGTGGGAGGGAGTTTTGGAGGGTGGGGTAAGTGTAGTAGGTCTGGGAGACAGGGGTTGTCAGCTATGAGGGGACTTGGGGGGAGGTTTGGAGGTTGTTTCAGAGGTGGTCGCTGACAGTTGTACTCCAAGGTGGGAGTAGGAAGTGACCAGGATGGAGAACTTTTTGATGTGGTGTTGTGCATGTTGCTCAAGTTCCTGCTGGGCAAGAGTTTCAATGTGTGTTATGGGTTCCAGGAATTTGGGATTTCATAGAGAATTTTGTGATAGTGAGAAGGTACTGTAAGGAGGTAGGGGCTTGGTTGATGTGGTTTTGCAGGACAGTGTTGGTGAAGGCTAAGGACTGGTAGAATCTCAACAGGTGGAGGTCATTGTGGAAGGAGGGTTGGCAGCCAGAGATGGGTAATTTGATGGTAAGGCCATTAGGGGGGGGGGTTTCATGAACCAAGCAACAATGCAGGAACAGTATGTGGGTCTGGGATCTGGCTAGGGACAAGGAAACTTTTCTGTACAGACGCAGATGGAAGGATCAAGGATTCATAGAGGTGGAAAAATGCGAGAAATTACTTAAATAATGAAGAATTACGTCCGAAAACTTTCTCAAAAATGCACCCAAATACGTGTAGAAATTCACAAAAAGGATATAATAGATGCGAAAGGAGGAGATTAGTAACAGGTTGTTTTTTGATCGTATTTCCTCTCTTTTCAAATGATTTGTAACTTTCCTGTTTGATTATGCGATGGTTTATATCACATAGCTGAAATGACTATTTGTACCTGTCGATTGAAATGGTTTGCAATCTCTCTATTTGTTTTATACTTTTTACTCCATGTGAAGTACGACTATTTGTATCTCTTTGCTCATTATTTCCTCAGCTTTGATATTTATTCATGATGTCTTAGTGCTTTTTTAATGGGATTTGTTTTTATCTGTTTTTAAAATATATTTTAACTGTGATGGCTAGTTTGAGTTGCGGGTTATGTACTTGTGTAGTGATCAACGCGCCTAGTATATTTTCCTACATTATACCATTGTATGGCTAAGGTAAGTAACTAACGTAGACGTCCTACGCCACAGCTATTATTTATAAGAGCTACAGGTAGAGGCCATAAACGGAAAGACAACTTATCGACATGCACTGGGACCTCGTGCTCGCCGTCGAGTCGGGTGTCTCAGCCGGGGCGGGCCAACTTACTTGTGTCGCTAAAAACACGTGCCTTGCGCCTGGCCTCTGCGTCAAGATAATACAAAGTTCAATAGAGCGCCGCTTCTTCATTGGCCAACGGCGCCACCATCAGCCGATTATTAAACAAATCTGATCACTGTGCACAATCTACGGCCCGTTTTTACAAACTATGTCATTTTTGTGTAAAAATTTATATGCTTCATTAGCAAGTGACATGAGGGCTTCATAGTGTTTCATTTCTTTGAGGTTGATGATCTACTTCCTTTGACGTACAGGCACGAGCGCCCTCTTTGTGCTTAGTCTTCATAAGCTTTTAGGCACACTAGAGTCCGTTGCTTCTTATATAAGTGAAATCTTTTCTAGTTAACTGTCAGTCTGCTGATGCTTATTATCATATGTCTCATGGTGTTTTAATATGTTACTTAGAATGCGCAGTTCTTTTGGTCACCACATCTTCCCATTTTGTATGCTACTTTTTAACTACTTGAAAATATTTTTCTTCTTCTGCGTGTTTAGGCCCAGTGGACCACACGCTGCTACAAGTTTCCTCCTCCAATGTATTCTGTCCATTGCTGCTACCCACCATCCATCCACATCTGTTGATGCTTGGTTTAAATCTTCATGGAGGCCATCCCTGCAACGCTTCTTGGGTCTCCCTGGGGGTATTTCCTGTAGGTGAGAAATCCAGGAGCTTCCGAGGCCTCTGTGATCTTCCATCCGGGCCATATGGTCGGCCGACAGCATTCGTTTGGCTTTGACAGTTCCTGCTATGTTAGGCTGCTGGTATAGTTCCTCAAGCTTTTGGTTGTGACTGATCCTCCATTCCCCTGTGTCTGCATCCAGAACCGGACCGAAGTTCTTCCAAAGCACTTTTCTCTCAAAAACAAGGAGCTTTTGGAAGTCCTGTTTCTGGATACTCCATGTCTCACAGTCATATTGAGCAACAGGCTAAATCAGGGTCTGTATAGACGAATCGTGAACTGTCTGGGCAGATATCTGTGCCGAAGCAGTTGTGCTAGGCCGTCGTACGATCGGTTTCCAGCTTGTATTCTGGGATTGATCTCTGCTTCACATGACGAGTTCTCAGTGAAAAGTGCCCCTAGGTATTTGAAATCATGCACTCTCTTTGGTCTCCCAACTGCAGTGATTGTAGACCGTCTGCAGTCTGACTCTGACCACACACCATAACGAGGTTCTCTGTCTTGGCTTCGTTTATGTTTAGCCTACATTTGCTGGCAGCCTCGTTTAGTGCTATGGTCATTTGCTCCAACTCCTCTTTAGACGTAGAGAGTAAAGAAATATCGTCTACATGGGCTAAGTATGCCAGTCTCTTTCCTCTCATTTCAATCCCTTCGTTCTCTTGGAAGGTCTCGCGAACGATCTTCTCGAGGGCAAAGTTGAACAAGATAGGGGACAACTCCTATCCTTGCGTGAGTTCTGTCACAGTTTCAAATTCCTCAGTTACGCGATTTCTCATCTATACCTTTGCACGTGTTTCGCTCAGATAGATCTTTATCAGATTGATTAGTTTCCCTGCCATTTCAAACTCCCTTAAACAACTAAGCAGGCTCTTGCGTTGTATACAATCATAGGCCTTCTTAAAATCAATGAATAAAATATGCAAATATTTACCACATTTACCAAGTTTCTCAGTGAGCTGCCGGAGACTGAAGATGTGATCCACTGTTGACTGTCCTGGACAGAAACCTTCCGGTACTCCCCAATAACCGATTCTGCCACTGGCTGAATTCTATGTGTGAGGCATACATCTTATACATCTTATAGCAGACGTTAAGTAGGGCGATTCCTCGATAGCTGTCACATTTCAGTTTGTCGCCCTTCTTGTGTACTGGACAAATCAGAGCTGTTTTCCATTCTGCTGGTAGTTCTGCCACCTTCGCACCTCGCGCTGTCTTAAGGTCTAACTCCCATCTCTTGGCCCTTAGATCAATGGCAACATGGTATATTTGATTTATAGTTCTCCCATCTTGTGATACCCATGTTCCCTTGTGTATGTTTTTCCGCTGCAGGTTTGTGCTGGAGATGAACAACCCTGATGATGTAGCGAAGCTGACGAACCTTACCCCATTATCATTCCTTAGGTCGTATAGACTGTGCCTTTCTGTTGTGTCTTGGAATATTTGTTCTTTTCCAACGTTGGTATTCACATCACCCAGGAGGATCCTCAGGTGCCCGTTTGGTATAGCGTCCATCACTGCCTCTAGCTGTGCATAGAACTCGTCTTTCACCACTTTCGCTCTCCTCTGTGGGAGCATGACAGTTCACAAAAGCCGCCTTAATATGCTTTACGTCCACTGCTCGAACAGATAATCTTGGGCTGACTGACATGAACTCTGAAACATTAGTGGCCAAAATCTTAATTATGCTAAAGCCAGTGCCTAACAGATGACCTCGTTCACAGGTTCCATACAAAATAGTACAGTTTTTAACATACACGCTGCTGGCTTCCTCCCACAGGATTTCTTGCAGTGCATCTAGGTCTAGTTCGTACCTCTGAATTTCTTTGATAGCACTGATTGTAGCTCTTGTCTTGTACATATTCCTTACATTCCACGTTCCATATCGTATACCGTTTCTTTGCCGTTGACGTCGTCTAGCTATATCAGTAATGTTTCGAGGCTTACTTGTAGTCTTGAAAGCATGTTTAATTATTTTACGAAGAGAGGGTGCTGGCCTCTCGTCCAACCTGCGGTGTTACCGTCACAGCTTACAGGATTGTTGGCTTTTTTTAAGGGATGGGCTCCCCTCAGGAGTTGTCTTAGAGATAGGAAAAAGGAAATTTGAAAGATACCCTCGGACCTCGAAACTTAAACCGTTGGGGTCGAAAAAGCAAGAGTTGGCCAAAGGAGTCAGACAGGGAAGGAGAAAGGAGCAGCCTGACACAAGTAAGTGGATACAATGTCAGCTCAGGGCCCCTGCAAACGCCACCCGCGTACTTCTAACTGAAGTCCCCTGGGGAACTACTTGACAATACTATGTAAAAAAAATTTAAGAAGGTAAGCTTATAATCTGTTTATTAGTGCACACTTATTGTTTTTTAACCTGCTGTTAATTGTGATCCAACCCTGGTAATCACTAAATTCTTATTATATACTCATTTTTGTAGGACTTCATCGTACAGAATTTGCTTGACGATTGCTTTCCGACTTAAGCTTAACTGTATGATCTTCTCATGATAGCAAATTAATTTGCCAAAACTAGTAAAGAAGTTACTTAATAAAATTTGTACAGCTGACAACTGATTATTTCTGTCTTCAAAACATACTTCACAGCTACTGATTGACAGCCCTGAATAGAATGTCAGTCAAAAAAACCTTTATGTGCACCCCACACACAGTCAGCTATCTGAGTAGTAGCCTCTGATGTGGAGTGCACATGTGGTCCGTTTAGGGGGACCCTACAGTTTTCAACTCTATGGCGAATGTTCAGCAAGTTGCAGCCTAGCTTGTCACAGAACCTTTGAAGTTTCTGGTTCAGTCCTTCCACTCGACTCGGAACCAAAAGGCCACGGTAAGTTCTGGGGACAATGCTGCAAACTGTGAGCTTCCTTGAAACTTCATGGACAAGACTGGTCTTTGCAACCTTCTCTGTCAGTCGCTGGGGTGATCAATGAGCTCGGAGCTCAGATGACATACATCATTTGTTCCAATGTGCGCCACAATCTGCAGCTGGTGACACCCTGTTCCCCCGTGGCTGCCAGAATAGCCTTTCCAACATGTTGAATGAAGCCCCCAGGCATACACACTGGGTGCAGCTGGTGTCCTTTCCTGCCCTTTGCTGCCATATCTATAAGGCGAACATCATTGGCTATACGTTTGAATTGCCGATCATTAATAGACCGATAGCTTTTAGTGTTGGCTTCCTCTTGACCCCGGGCAAAACAAGTTTCCCCAAAACAGGTTAACTGACTCCCACTGGCTCAGTTTCAGTGAAAGAGAGAACCTCAAAGTTAGGGGTTAGTCCTCCCTGGTCCCTGTCCACCCCATACAGGACGCCTAGATCTACCGCTGACACGCCACCCACAGTCAATTGGAGGATACAAAATCCACTGGGGGGGGATAGTACTTCATGTACCTCTGGTACCCGTATCACAAGTATACAACTCTTGGGATATCTTCCAACAGGCCGATTCGCAGCAGCTGGCAATCGTTTAACAGTAATCAGCGCTATTTCCAGTTGCTTATGAACGTCAACCAATTCATCCCGTGTTCGAGAACAGCATTCATAGTGGGCGCCGTTTTGATGGTGCGGTGTATTACAAGTCAGTGAACTTTAAATTAAGCCCGCTGATTAGCTTTTAAACTGTTGAGATAAAAAGTTGCTAATTC
The DNA here is from genome assembly GCF_021461395.2 of Schistocerca americana. Classification (NCBI taxonomy): domain Eukaryota; kingdom Metazoa; phylum Arthropoda; class Insecta; order Orthoptera; family Acrididae; genus Schistocerca; species Schistocerca americana. The sequence goes on along the minus strand of NC_060119.1, from coordinate 954,014,439 downwards.
CCTCTAAGATTTGAAGCAAATACACAAAACAAGATTTCTATTAAGGCAACGCAAAAGCCTATTGTAAAAATTACTAATTTCCTAACCACAGTTTGAAGTTAATTTAATTAGAAAACTCGAAAACACAGTGAATTTACGATAAATTCAGATAATGTATAGGGTTAGTCCTCTATAAGAGAAAATTATATGCAATACAAAATTTTAGTTACAATATCTGCGCAGTAACTAAATCAGAACGCTGATTTACAAAAATTGCTCACAGATTAATGACCTATTTCTCTTGTAACTGTACAATAGAATTGTCCTGCTGTACCCAAAAATTTTAAGAGAGCACTATTAATTTTAAGCCCACAATTGATGACAACAGTACGAGTTTATCGCGCCAATCGCGAATGTTCGAAATTTCACAGTATCTCGCAATACAAGCGAGTATTGATAAAATCAATGAAAGATTATGCACAAGACAAGCGACCAGTAAAATATACTGACATAGAACTCCAGATTTGAACACGAATCTTGTACATGTGGTCTCACACGAAGGAAAATTCCGAAGTCGGCTTTTTCACTTAATTGTTTCTGAGAACAATTCTTCACTGGCGTGCCGATGGAAGAACACTGCAGCGTGAGTTTACCTCGATGAAAACCGCTAAAATCTGCAGCACCAACGAACCACATCTTCTGCCTCTTGCATCTAACAATGCATGAAATCTGATGATGATAATAAGAATAAAAGGTCATGTCTTGAATTATTTAATAATATGTGATATCAAGATGGACGATTTTGAATAAATGGTTGAAAATGACCAATAATGGGAAATAATAATTAGCACTTAAGGCGGAAAATGTCATTTAGGAATTTTGTAGGTTGTAGTACCTACCCAACGAAAAGAAAGTAAGCGAATGTTCATTTAAATGAAACAGAAAATGATCGTCATTACCATCCAGTGAAGACAGTACACACTGACATGAACAGTCTGAAGAGAAAGTGTTAAAACTGTTTCGAGTGGTGGGCACCTCGTTGTGTGCTGAGAGTTGAATTGACAATGACCGCAGGAGCGAGCAGTGATTGTTCTAGTGGACTAAGTTGACTGCTGTGGCGTGCGATGCCAAAATAGCGTATTTTAAAATGTTTCATTTGCTACTTAATGAGACTTCATTCGCATTAAAGCATTAACAATCGCTACAAAAAACATAAGCAATTTTCCACATTTATATTTGCCAGACTATGAATTTGTGAATGTGACGCATGTGACGAAATGGACAAACAGTTAACTTCACGATCTCCGAGTTGTAGAGAATTTTGTACTTGACATTAATGGCAGTCGTGCTGAGTGAACTGTTATCGTTGTACACATAAGTACTTCGATCCATACAGTACCAGCTGCATCCAGCCTGCTTATAGCCAAAGGAGGAAATGTGTGAAAGCTTATGGGACTTAACTGCTAAGGTCATTAGTCCCTAAGCTTACACACTACTTAACCTAAATTATCCTAAGGACAAACACACACACGCATGCCTGAGGGAGGACTCAAATCTCCGCCGGGACCAGCTGCACAGTCCATGACTGCAGCGCCGCAGACCGCTCGGCTAGTCCCGCGCGGCGCCAAAGTAGGACAATGGAGGCAAAATATTACCGCTAAGTGTACAGACCAAGACAAGAGGATGTAACAATTGCAATTAATATCTTTTCACTGTCGCCACCGCCCAGCTGCTGCCCTCATTCAATATCACCTGGCACCCACAGGTAAGATCTCCATCTCCGTAAAGACATGGAAAGCAGATTCGATCAACTTAAATGTAGTTTCATTCACTGAAAAAGAGTTTCTCTGAGTAAATGTGGTTTTATAGTTAGTGGATTAAAAATGTTTGCCATGTTGTTCTATCTCTACCACTAGTGTTTGCTAACTTCACCCCCTCTCTTCTTCCGTTTCGATTGCCATTGTATGTATTTTTACGTAACTTTTGGGGGATGTTCTTCGGCATAAGTGTGCGCTGCGACTTTGTTAGATAATTCTGCGTATTTATATGATGTGTACGGTAAAATGTGTGATCTCCACCATTGGTTTTTGGACTTAGTCCATTTAGAATATAGCAGGTCATCTCTCACTGGTGCAAGTGAGAATGTAAATTCGAATTTGACCTCTACAGTAGGTTTCATAGGAAAATGACTTCTTTACAGTCTAAAAGCATCAAATTTTAGTTCATTCTGTCTCTTTGTTAAATATTGAGGCACTTTCACGTTCAAAATTCCATATTTAAATCTTTTCAGAGACGGTTTAGTTACAAACACTAGAAAAGTTTCGGAGCAGTTCGGACTGAGATTGTACAGTTGGCATTGTAAATAATTGACAGTGAGCATAATTCGACAAAAAAATGATCATTTGGGGAACTCTCACATGCTTTGTATAACTGTCTTGATTGCAAACGTTTGAGAACAAGATTACCGGTTTCGGCTATGCAACAGCGATCTTCAAGATATATAATAGAAGTAATAGAAGAGAGCATTACTGTCTCCTTTAAGAGGTTAAAAACAAAACAGAAATTGTAATATAAACACAATATACCTCACAATCTGCTGTTCTGGAATAAGTCATAAACATACAACAACATCTCGAGTCATAGTTGACAATGCTTTAACCACTGTGTGTAGGATGTAAGTGCTATTCTGGAGGTTGCTGGTGCGTAACATACAGGTAATTGTACAAAGTAATTCAAAGAAGGTTCATTTAGAGGTACAATTCTTAAAATATTCTCATTTCTACGTAAGTAAGCAAAATCCTTTTATATTTAACCCCATAAAGTCTGTTAATTTTCTCACAACTTACAGCTGCTCGGAATTTAGTAAACGTTTAGAAAATAAAACTTTGAATACATCATGCTAAAAGCGAATGTGTTGTGACGACTGAAAAATTAGTGAAGACAGAACAACAATAGAAGATAAATATATTAGTCTGTTTCACACATTCAAGTTTTACATTGCGACTAGAACAATAAGAAACGAAAATGATAATGGAAAACAAATCGGACGTGATATGATACAAAAAAGTAAATTTCAGTGACATTTCAAAAAATAAATGAGAGACAGCATTACTTATAGTGGGAAGGTGGTAAAGTGCAGTGGTCGTCGCCAGATGTCGCAGTCTACTCGTAGTTTTTGTTGGTCAACCTTGGCTACAGTTCTTGTTTTTCTATTCAGTGTAGCGGACGTTCTTGCAGGGAGTGGCGCACTGCCCTGTGTCCGCACAGAGCTGCTGTTGACGGCCGCACTGGTGACCTCTGCAAGCATTCGGCGACACACTTCACACTAGCAACTCCAGTGTGAGGAAGTAAGTTCTTCAAAGATTCCGAAGTAAACTTCTGCCTGAGTTCACTTTTCTCAATAAGGTCACGATCAGGACGCTATTACCTACTACCAAAAATTTACACTTCCTCTAAAATGCTGAGATGTCTACTTTTAGGAGATATGTGCTATGTATGTTATTTTATGTTTTTGATTTTTATGAGCTCACCAAATGTTGTTTTACTGCAGGTAAATGTGTGCTCTTTAAATCTTGTATTGAATGTAAGTATTGGGCTAGCGAGATCCTGTTATTTATTCATGTTTACGACTTGTTGCAGTCCAGCAAAATGATTGAGGGGCGGGGGGGGGGGGGGGGGGGTTGATTTGGGGGAGGAGACCAAACAGCGAATCCATTGTGCTAACCACTGCGCCACCTCGCTCGGCCCTCCAAAATAGAGGTATATCGTGTTATATTATAATTTCCGTTTTAAGACACGTAGGAACTACAAACAATGCCTGCGAGCGGGCACTGATTGAAATCAATGGAGAAAGCTGAAAATTTGTGCTGAAGGGTTTCCTGCTTACTAGGTAGATGCTCTGACCACTTCTGACTGGTGGGTTGAGGAACTTCGGCCGTTCACGTGTAATAAAATGGAATGTCTACAGTCTATACGATGATATATATTATATGGTTACTAATTTCGGTGCTTCTGTGTAACATTATCAGGCCTTAAGTGAGGCTGAGGGGGTTAGCTATAATCGTATACACTATTCATCAGTGGCCAACATCTATGAATGATTTTCGCAGACCTCCTGTCTCTCCAGTCATCAACTACCAACTGAATCAGTTTGCGTCAGATGGTAGTTGATGGATGGAGACACAACATCGTTGTTAAAGTAGTCTGCGAAAACCAGTTTATAGATTTTGGCCACTGGCCAATCGTGTATACGATTTCAGTTAACCCCCTTAGCGTCAGTTAAGATTTGAAGATGGTTCACTGAAGCACCGAAACTGGTAGCTACATAACTAACAGCATCGTAAGGACGGTTGTAGATGTTCCATTTTGTTACTAAGCCGTCTGGACTTATGAGATCGTTGGCTGTCTCGCCTTGATTATGCACGAATGTGGCGTCTGTTCGTTCGGACATGTTTGAAAGAACGGACGCTTTTTTTGATCCAGCAGCCGTTATAAATTAAGACGCAAAGGAATTACACAGATGGGCTGCGAGCAGGTATTGACTGGGAAAATGGGAGAAGGGGAGAATTTGTGTGAGACTGTGATTCTAATCTGAATGTCCTGCTTACTAGGCAGATGCTGTGACCACTAAGCCATCCGGACACAGTGGTCATCGCAACGGCACAGACTGGTCTAGGACAGCGGTCGATAGACGCAACTTCTCAACTTACCTACACACAACTAACTTAGTGCAGATACCCACCAGGCTCGTGCCCTCACGGGAATCGGCGAAAGCCGCAAGTAATGAGGATGATGGGCAAGGGGCACTACATAAGTAGTGTGTGGATAATTTGGGTCTCACGGGAGGTGTGCTACAGTATCCGTGCAGTTGCAGTAACCACTGTGCCTGGATAGCTTAGTGGTCGGTGCATCTGCATAGTAAGCGGGAGACACGGGTTCGAATCCCTGTCCATGACAAATTTTCAACTTTCCTCATTGCTTTCAATCAATGGCTGCGTTCAGACGATGTCTGTATTTCCTTTGTGTCTTAATGCATAACGGCGGCTGGATCAAATATCGTGTCTATTCTTCCGATCATGTCCATTTCCGTTTCGTTTCTAGCCTCTTAAAGTAGTAGACAACAGTGCTTTCTTCTTTTACTTCAGTTGTAGCTTCTGAGTTGGTAATTTTGTTCAAAAGCAGTGCTATCAAGAAAATTAAGTACGAAAATTGACAGATGCTCGTTCGCACTGAAACACGTCCCAGTATGAATGTTGAGAGGGGAGGAGTGTCTGCAAAGAGAAGATTGAGTGATTGGCCGGCATGCCGCGCCCCCTGTTTTCCAGGTCGTCTTTAGAAATATAAGGGCGGAAGAGGCGGCACAAAGGGCTGCGGGCGTATTTATTTGACGCTGTCGGTGCGGCCCGGGCAGTAAACAAGGAGCCGCCACTGTTCTGCGCCGCCGCCAGTGCTGCCTGTCTCCCTCCAGCCAGCCTCCGGCTTTATCCTTCACCGGATGCTCTAAGCTCAGCCGAGCGGCGCACAACCTCTCCCGTTTTTGCGCCTTGGAAATAAATTCCTGACCAAAGAGCCGGATTGCCTGCTCTGCCCCCCTGCAGCGTATCGCCCTGGAAAGTCCGGGAAAGGATGGATCCTCGAGCAGGAAGTTTCGCCTGTGCGTCTGTGCAATAAACCACCGCCCTAAGCGCCCAGGTGAACCACTACTGTATATCCGTTCCAGTCGGAAGATACGCAGAACAGCCCAGTTTAGCGAGTACCACTTCCATCTTGAACACTTTGCTTGCACAGATTGTATCATGCAAATTCGTGGAAACTGACAAGGTTAAATTAAACGGTAATAGAAGCAAAATCGCTTCAGTAAACTTGAGGGTGCAAACAAGCCGTTTGTGAGATAAATCCCTGAGTCTGTTTACGAGCAACCACTGACTTCGACGTAATTTTTTTTTACCATTTTGTTAAAATTTATTTGAAATGTAGATTTTTGACTGAGTCTCCGAGTGGGATCAGATTTTACAAATGTCCCTTGCGCAACATTGGGGAATGTGCTACATGAATAATGGGGCACCGGCACATTTTGCTACTAATGTAAGACGAGATCTGAAGAGCCATTGTGTCCCAGACGGAAGGATTGTATCTTGGCCAATAACGGCACCTGAACCCATCCTCTCCATTTTTCTGCCTGGGATCATTTAAAAGTGATGTGTACCACTGCCAATGGCAAGTTTGAAAAACTTTGTGCTGCGAAACGTACAGTCTTATCATTGTTCAGTACATAATCCCGGCGGGAGAAATGCATGAAAATGCAAGAATGATAAGTGGAGTATCTCCTTTTACAGGTACGAATGTTTGTTTCACAATGTCTGTTCCTTCAGATATGCAAGCATATTTGAAGGAGAGACAGTGGTGACAGTCTGGAGCTGTACCAATATTACGATATTTATTCGCAATTGTGAATTCTTTTGACATCAGCTGTGCTACCTATGGAAATATTACTCATTGGTGGCACGTGAAAATTTGTAGCGGACTTGGACTCGAAACCGGATTTCCCGGTTATCGCGAACGGTTGTCTTAACCATCTCCGCTATCCATGCACACGTCCAGGACCGATCCGAACCATCCTTGGCGCGTAGACATTATGGAATGCGCCACCAATAGGTAATATTTCCATACGTAATACAACTGATGTCAAACGAATTTGCAACTGCGAATAAATTACGTATGGGATGAATGAACAGTAAATTGTGACGTGCAACGTCCTGAAGTAGTAGTACATTTTTTGTCGGGACAAGCCATGGTTTCAATATGAGCCCAATTACACGAAGACTTAATAGAAAAATGTTACATTTAAAGTACATTACTATTATTATTTATGTTGTTACAACTCGGAAGCGAATAGTACATCTGTCTTAGCGTAACTGTGTTACAGAATATTAAGCAAGGGTTGGTCGACGAGCCAGAGCTGGCGACCAGGCAAATTGCGCCAATCGATTAATTCATTTTGCAAAAGATTTTAATTGGGCTCAAATTAATGACCAAGTAATTGGACCATTTGTTCATGCGCCGTTCGGATGTGCAAAAACTGTCACCCTCTCTAGGATTTTATACTCAAAAACAGTCTCCCTAAAATAACTCCGTACTGGAATGACTGGAAATACGAAGAAGTCGCATGAAAACAGGTCAGGTGAGTAAGGTGTTTGGTGGATGCGTGTGCAGGTACGTTGTCGTCGTGGAAAAACCAGTCTCCTGTCTGCCACCAACAGGGTCTTCTTTTTACGAATACTGTTGCACAATCTTCTTAAAACTTCCAAATAAACGGTTCGACTGACGGTCTGACCGGGGGGAACAAACTCTGAATGAACTACACCAGTGGTATCAAAAACGGAAATCAGCGTTGTTGACGTTTGATTTGAGTCTCCCATTGGCTTGACTGTTGCTTTGTTTCTCGGTCGTAACGATAGCACCATGACTCATCATCAGTAATGACATTTGACAGAAAATCTGGACCAGGTTCAAGATGTTCTTTTTGTCAGTCAGAACTCGAGAAACAAACTTCACAGCAACCCTTTTCATTCCCAAATCCTCCGTTAAAATTCGCTGAAACGAGCTCCACGATAATCTACATCTACATTTATACTCCGCAAGCCACCCAACGGTGTGTGGCGGAGGGCATTTGACGTGCCACTGTCATTACCTCCCTTTTCTGTTCCAGTCGCGTATGGTTCGCGGGAAGAACGACTGTCTGAAAGCCTCCGTGCGCGCTCGATTCTCTCTGGTTTTACATTCGTGATCTCCTCGGGAGGTATAAGTAGAGGGAAGCAATATATTCGATACCTCATCCAGAAACGCACCCTCTCGAAACCTGGACAGCAAGCTCCACCGCGATGCAGAGCGCCTCTCTTGCAGAGTCTGCCACTTAAGTTTGCTAAACATCTTCGTAACGCTATCACGGTTACCAAATAACCCTGTGACGAAACGCGCCGCTCTTCTTTGGATCTTCTCTATCTCCTCTGTCAACCCGATAGGGTACGGATCCCACACTGATGAGCAACACTCAAGTGTAGGTCGAACGAGTGTTTTGTAAGCCACCTCCTTTGTTGATGGACTACGTTTTCTAAGCACTCTCCCAATGAATCTCAACCTGGTACCCGCCTTACCAACAATTAATTTTATATGATCATTCCACTTCAAATCGTTCCGGACGCATTCTCCCATATACTTTACAGAAGTAACTGCTACCAGTGTTTGTTTCGCTATCATATAATCATACAATAAAGGATCCTTTTTTCTATGTATTCGCAATACATTACATTTGTCTATGTTAAGGGTTAGTTGCCACTTTATGCACCAAGTGCCTATCCGCTGCAGATCTTCCTGCATTTCGCTACAATTATCTAATGCTGCAGCTTCTCTGTATACTACAGCATCATCCGCGAAAAGCCGCATGGAACTATCTACTAGGTCATTCATATATTGTGAAAAGCAATGGTGCCATAACACTCCCCTGTGGCACGCCAGAGGTTACTTAAACGTCTGTAGACGTCTGTCCATTGAGAACAACATGCTGTGTTCTGTTTGCTAAAAACTCTTCAATCCAGCCACGCAGTTGTTCTGATATTCCGTAAGCTCTTACTCTGTTTGTGAGGCGACAGTGCGGAACTGTATCGAACGCCTTCCGGAAGTCAAGGAAAATAGCATCTACCTGGGAGCCTGTATCTAACATTTTCTGGGTCTCATGAACAAATAAAGCGAGTTGGGTCTCACACGATCGTTGTTTCCGTAATCCATGTTGATTCCTACAGAGTAGATTCTGGGTTTCCAAAAACGACATGACACGCGAGCAAAAAACATGTTCTAAAATTCTACAACAGATCGACGTCAGAGATATAGTTTTGCGCATCTGATCGACGACCCTTCTTAAAGACTGGGGCCACTTGCGCTCTTTTCCAATCATTTGGAACCTTCCGTTCCTCTATAGACTTGCGGTACACGACTGTTAGAATGGGGCAAGTTCTTCCTCGTACTCTGTGTAGAATCGAATTGGTATCCCGTCAGGTCCAGTGGACTTTCCTCTGTTGAGTGATTCCAGTTCCTTTTCTATTACTTGGACACTTATTTCGATGTCAGCCATTTTTTCGTTTGTGCGAGGATTTAGAGAAGGAAGTGTAGTGCGGTCTTCCTCTGTGAAACAGCTTTGGATAAAGGTGTTTAGTATTTCAGCTTTACGCGTGTCATCCTCTGTTTCAATGCCATCATCATCCCGGAGTGTCTGGACATGCTGTTTCGAGCCACTTACTGATTTAACGTAAGACCAGGACTTCCTAGGATTTTCTGTCAAGTCAGTACATAGAATTTTACTTTCTAATTCACTGAACGCTTCACGCATAGCCCTCCTTACGCTAACTTCGACATCGGTTATCTTCTGTTTGTCTGAGAGGTTTTGGCTGCGTTTAAACTTGCAGTGAAGCTCTCTTTGCTTTCGCAGTAGTTTCTTAACTTTGTTGTTGAACCACGGTGGGTTTTTCCCGTTCCTCACGGTTTTACTCGGCACGTACCTGTCTAAAACGCGTTTTACGATTGACTTGAAGTTTGTCCATAAACACTCTACATTGTCAGTGTCGGAACAGAAATTTTCGTTTTGATCTGTTAGGTAGTCTGAAATCTGCCTTCTATTACTCTTGCTAAACAGATAAACTTCCTCCCTTTTTTTATATTCCTATTAAGTTCCATATTCAGAGATGCTGCAACCGCCTTATGATCACTGATTCCCTGTTCTGCACTTACAGAGTTGAAAAGTTCGGGTCTGTTTGTTATCAGTAGGTCCAAGATGTTATCTCCACGAGTCGGTTCTCTGTTTAATTGCTCGAGGTAATTTTCGGATAGTGCACTCAGTATAATGTCACTCGATGCTCCGTCCCTACCACCCGTCCTAAACATCTGAGTGTCCCAGTCTATATCTGGTAAATTGAAACCTCCAACTAAGACTATACATGCTGAGAAAATTTATGTGAAATGTATTCCAAATTTTCTGTCAATTGTTCTGCCACTAATGCTGCTGAGTCGGGAGGTCGGTAAAAGGAGCCAACTATTAACCTAGCTCAGCTGTTGAGTGTAACCTCCACCCATAATAATTCACAGGAACTATCGACTTCTACTTCACTACAGGATAAACTACTACTAACAGCGACAAACACGCCACCACCGGTTGCATGCAATCTATCCTTTCTAAACACCGTCTGTGCCTTTGTAAAAATTTCGGCAGAATTTATCTCTGGCTTCAGCCAGCTTTCTGCATCTATAACGATTTCAGCTTCGGTGCTTTCTATCAGCGCTTGAGGTTCCGGTACTTTACCAATGCAGCTTCGACAGTTTACAATTACAATACCGATTTCTGCTTGGCCCCCGCATGTCCAGACTTTGCCCCGCACCCTTTGAGGCTGCTGCCCTTTCTGTGCTTGCCCGAGGCCATCTAACCTAAAAAAAACCCCAGTCCACGCCACACAACCTCTGCTACCCGTGTAGCCGCTTGCTGCGTGTAGTGGACTCCTGACCTATGCAGCGGAACCCGAAACTCCACCACCCTATGGCGCAAGTCGAGGAATCTGCAGTCCATACGGTTCGAATCCTGCCTCGGGCATGGATGTGTGGTATGTCCTTAGGTTCGTTAGGTTTAAGTAGTTCTAAGTTCTAGGGGACTGATGACCTTAGAAGTTAAGTCCCATAGTGCTCAGAGCCATTTGAACCATTTTTTTTTTTTTTTTTTTTTTTTTTTTTTTTGCAGTCCACACGGTCGCAGAACCGTCTCAGCCTCTGATTCAGACCCACCACTCGGCTCTGTACCAAAGGTCCGCAGTCAGTCCTGTCGACGATGCTGCAGATGGTGAGCTCTGCTTTCATCCCGCTAGCGAGACTGCCAGTCTTCACTAAATCAGATAGCCGCCGGAAGCCAGAGAGGATTTCCTCCGATCCATAGCGGCACACATCATTGATGCCGACATGAGCGACCACCTGCAGATGGATGCACCCTGTACCCTTCATGGCATCCGGAAGGACCCTTTCCACATCTGGAATGACTCCCCCCGATATGCACACGGAGTACACATTGGTTTTCTTCCCCTCTCTTGCTGCCATAATCCACCAGTCTATTTGATCAATTGTCTATCGACAGTCTGTGAGCATAAGCTCTTGAATTTTTTCAATATTTTCGACGATTCGGGCAATTGATGGACATTCAGAACGAGATTCGTCACCAATCGATATGTCGCCATTATTTAATTGAGCAAATTTTTTCAATATTTTCGTCGATTCGGGCAATTGATGGACATCCAGAACGAGATTCGTCATCAATCGATATGTCGCCATTTTTTAATTGAGCAAACCACTCGCACACTTGAGTTTTTCCTATGGCGTCATGTGCGTAAGTTGTTTCAACATTAAAACAAATTCAGCAGCATATTGGGCAAGTATAGAACAAAATTTCACAGCTGCACGTTGTTCACTTAAACTTGCCATCACAAAAAACGAAACAAGAACAAAACAGCGCTAGCAAAAGCAATCACTGCAGGTGAAAAAAACAAGCTAAATAGACAAAACCAGTGGCACTGAAATAGCAATGAGCTGCGCTACACACGTCTAGCGGTAGAATTGCGTACTACCCAAGTTCCGCCCACGGCAATGTTATTCCGTTCTTTTTGGGTACCCCCTCGTATAGTTCCGTTCTTTTACGTCCATGACTCTGACCAGGACAGATTCGCCTTTTGTTGTGTTATGACAGGAGAATTTTCCATTCTGTTTCTCAACCTAAATATATATTTGAAATCGTATCTTTAAACCCTGAGAATGTCAGGCAAAATTTCGTACTGAAGTCACTGGCGGTTAGCATCAGCTTATTATCTCGCAAACGGCTCATTTTCAAAGCTACGTTTACTGGTTCGTTTTCACCTCTGTTACCGTATAATTATACCGCGTTAGTTCACGCTGATAATCATGATGCAGACTGTACAACGCTCATTTAATTTCTTTTGTGCTTTAATCAAGAACCAATAAAAGTCATTGAAGAATATTCATTACCACTCTATCCACACTTTTTACGAAAATGAATGACAATATTTTGCGCTATAGTTATTATACCCATAGAGAACGATTGTTTCGTACAAAATTAGAATAGATACATGACTTTAATCTTTATTAATAAACTTCGGTACGTACACCATGCCGAACTCATAAAACACTGTTTCTTCCGACGTTAACGGAATCAAGTCGGATTTCAAGTCGCAATGAGTTCAACTGCCCTTTTATGGTAACATCACTATCTCTCTGGAGCAAGTGCTACATACATTTCAAAACTCGTATATCGAAAGCGGAATTTTCATCCGTACAACATTATAAATCATTCAAACATAGATAACGTTCTCAGCTAGTGATCAAGTTCCATATAAATAATCACAAATGAAACTTCAGGATATTGCTGTGTTCTCATACTGGCGCAATCCCTTCGATTGGATCCATAAATATTGCTCTCTGCTAGGGAGCTACATAGCATTCAGAGTTAACGAAATAAATTGAAGCTAAAATGAGCTTTCCCATTCAATTGAAAGTAATGAATGTTACACATTTTTATGTGATTCAAGTATTTCATAAATTACGGACACAGTATTACAAAATGGCTTTCTTAATCTTACCCAAATACTAAGCAATTAAGAATTTTTCTACATTGGTGTAATTTTTGCAAGACTGTAGCGGCACCACGGTCAGGCAAACAGAGCGACTGTTCCACAACAATCGTTCAATGTCGCTCTTAACGGCCACTTATAAGTTTCGAGGGCCTCTTCCATTTAATAGGATAACTCCCTAACGGCGTCTGTTTTGCCCTCGTAATAAACGGCTTAACCTCCTGAGAGCAGTGGCGAAGGGATTATACTTCATACGACATTAAAGTGTGTTTGCCACAACCAGTATTTGGCGTTATACGAAGACTACGAAGACACAGAGTTAACCATGATATCAGTGACCATGTGTCCAGAAACCATTTCTTTCTAAAACTCTGTGTTACACTTTGATGTTTAAAATAACATCACTCTTCTGTGATTCACAGACGGTTTAAGAAAATTACTTAGGAGAGACATCCTTGAATGTTGTGTAATTTCTCTTGTAGTACGTAATATTTGATAACGAGTTTCTGATGTTATCACAGTTAAGAGCATAAAATGTAGGTACTTTTGCCAACTATTCATGTGAAGCACCTAGATTACGCAGAAGATGCTCTGAATATTTAGCCCTCTACGAATACAAATAATAAAAATGGAGAATGACAGATGTCCAACTGGAGACAGAAAGGCCGCTAAGAAATTAAAGAATTACTCAGCTATCAACATAGCCTGATATGGAGATACTACGCTGGTAGTGGATATGTTGTGTACTTTGATGCTACAAGCTTTCATAAAAATGTATACGCAGTAGATCATTCACCGAGACAAATTCAAGGAACAATATAATTCATCACGCAAAACGTCGAGTTTTACTGCCAATATATAGTCAAACAAATGTGATAAATTGCATACATACTGCCAACTTAATCAATATGTTAATCAGCCCTACGAGAACTAGTTACATCGTGTCTGTTACTGACTGCAAGTACTCAACAACGGCTTTTTTGTGTCATCAGTCTTCTGACTGGTTTTATGCGGCCCGCCACGAATTCCTCTCATGCTCCAACCTCTTCAGCTCAAAGTAGCACTTGCATCCAACATTCTCAATTATTTTCTGGATGTATTCCAATCTCGTCTTCCTCTGCAATTTTTATCCTCCACTGCTCCTTCCTACCGTGGAAGTTATTCTCTAATGTCTTAATACATGTCCTGTCATATTCTTCCTTCTTCTTTTCAGTTTTACACATGCTCCTTTCTTCGTCGATACTAAGAAGAACCTCTTGGTTCCTTATGTATTAGTTCGCCTATTTTTCTACTTTTGTCGGTAGCACCACATCTCAAATTCGTGTTTCTGTTCTGTTCTGGTTTTCCCCAGTCCATGTTTCGCTACCCTACAATGCTATGCAAACGTACATTCTCAGAAATTTCTTCCTCGAATAATGGCCCGTGTTTGATACTAAAAACTTCCCTTTGCCAGGAACGCCATTTCTGGCATTGCTAGTCTGCTGGTCCAGTCCGTAATGGGTTATATTGGTGCCTTGGTAGCAGAATTCCTTAACTTCATCTACTTCGTAATCACCAGTCGAAATATTTCTTGCTGATCTCGTTTCTGCTACTTGTCATTACTTTTGTCTTTCCTCGATTTAGTATCAGTTTGTATTCTGTACTCATTAGACTGTTCATTCTATTCAGCATATCCTGTAATTCTTCTTCGCTTTCACTTAGGATAGCCATGTTATCAGCGAATCTTACCTTCAGTTTTAATTCCACTCTTGACCAAAGTCGTTCGTGATAACGTGAAGGGCGGTGCTCGGGAGCCAAGTCATTGCTTCATGGATATGTAGATTGAACAGTAGGGGCGAAGGACTATATCCCAGTCTTATACCTTTTTTAGTCCGATCACATCGTTCTTGGTTTTCCACTCTTATTGTTCCCTCTCGATTCTTGTAGATATTACATATTACTCGCCTTTCCCTATTGCGAACATCTATTTTTTTCAGAATTTCTAACATCTGGTACCATTTAATATTTCGAACGCTTTTGCAGATCGACAAACGCTGTGAACGTGTCTTGATTTTTATGTAGTCTTACTTCCATTAGCAAGCTCAAAGTAAGAGCTGCATCTCTAATACTGCTCGTCATCTAACAGATCTCCACTTTTCTTTTCCATTCATATTTATATTATTCTTTTCAGCAAAGTGGATGCATGAACTGTAAAGCTGATTGTGCGACAATTCCATCTCTTGTCGGCTCCTGCGATCTTCGGTATTGTGTAGATGATGTCAAGGGTATCTCTTTATTCCTTAGTACTCCCATACCCAACTTACTTATGCATTAAGTATGATGTTACATCGAGTCTCACACTTTCTGCACACTAACGTGAATAGTCTTTTGTTGCCACTTCCCCCCAATGATTTTAGAAATTGCAATGGAATGTTATCAATCCCTTCTGTCCTTTGATATTAAGTTCTCCAATACTCTTTTAAGTTCTGCTCGAATACAGGATTCCCTATACCGTCCCTGTCGACTCCTCTTTCTTCTTCTACCATGTTCACATCATGAGACAAGGTCTTCCCCTCACAGAGGCCCCCAATGTACTCTCTCCACCTATCCCCTCTCTCCTCTGCATTTAACAGTGGAATTCCCATTGCACTCTTAATTTTACTACCTTCGCTTTCAGTTTCACCCAGATTGTTTTGAATTTTCTATACGCTGAGTCAGTCTTTCCGAAAATCTTTCTTCTTTTTCGATTCCCTTACATTTTTCATGCGGCTTCCCTACACTTCCTGTTTACTTCGTTCCTGAATATCCTCGAACATTTGTGTACTTCCTTCTTTCACCGATCTACTTAAGTATTTTTTTCTGTTACCCAAGGTTTCTTTGCAATTACCTTCTTTGAACCTTGTGTTTCTTTCCAACTTCAGTAACTGCCATTCTTAGAGATATCCATTCCTCTCCAATTGGACTACCTCCTGGCCTGTTAATTATCGCACTATCTATGGATTCATAGAACTTCAAGGGTATCTCTTTATTCCTTACTACTCCCATACCCCACTTCTTTATGCATTAATTCTTCCTGACTAGTCCGTCAGACCTCAGCCTGCTTTTCATCATTACTGAATTGTGGCATGAGCCTATAGCTACTCCTGGGTGCACCTTATAATCCATTATTGGAGTCTCTGCTTGACCACGTAATCAAACTGGAACCTCCCCTTATCTCCCGGCCTTTTCCAAGGAAGCCTCCTCCTCTTGTACTTGTTGAACAGAGTATTTGCAGTTACCAGCTGAATTTTATTGCAGAACTCGATTAGTCTCCCTCCTCTCTCATTTCTAGTACCGGGCCCATATTCTCCCATAACCCTTTCTGCTACTTATTCCCCAACAATTGCACTCCAATCCCCTATGACTATTAGATTTTCATCTCCCTTTACACACTGAATTACCAGTTCAATAACCTCATATACTTTTTCTGTCTCTTCGTCTTCGACTTGCAACATCGGCATGTGTAGCTGATGTAGATGTTTGCATGCTGTCGATTCTGGTGAGAACAACCCAATCACTGAACTATTCACAGCAACAAGCTCTCTGTCCTGCTTTCCTGTACACAAAGAATGTTAACGTTCTGCTGCTGTTGTTATTATCCTATACTCCTCTGACGTCCTTGTCTTCTCTTCATCGCACTTGACTGATGAGAACTACATCTAGATTGAGACTTAGCGTTTCCATTTTCAGATTTTATAGCTATCCTAACAGGTTCAAACTTCTACATTCCACTCCCTGATCCGTATAACGCTGTCTTCTCGTTGACCATCCAATGTTTTCTCATGGTCACCTCCCCCCTAGTAGTCCCCTCGTGGAGATCCTAATGGGGAAGTAGTCTGGAATCTTTTGCGGATGGAGAGACCATCACGAAACGTTGTTAATTACAGGCCATATGTCGTGTGGATACATATTATGGGTCTTTAATGCAGTGATTTCCATTTCCATCTGCAGCCTAATGTTGTTCATCTTTGCTGAATCTCAGGCTTCTTAGGAAACTTTTGCCATCCAAAGTACAAGAGAGTGCCCTGAACCTCTGTCTGCTCCTCCGCCCTCTTTGAGGAGGCTGTAGGCAGAATGAAGGTGACTTCTTATGTCAAACGTCTTCGGCTGCCCGTGCTGATAATTTTTATTCAAAATTTAGGGGTCTGAACTGGGATTAGGACGCTTTGGTTACTACTTAAAGACACAGATCACTATTATATATTTCGTACATTAAACGTTTATAGCCTACGTCCACCTGTATGGTAATAAGAGTCTGTTTACATTTTTATTTATACAGACGTAAATGTTCGTTTGTTCACAGTCTTAAATCTGCTAAACATCTTCACTGACTGCTGTGATATTTTTTCACAACATTGCAAATTCAGATCACGTAGTGGTATTCTCATCATAAGCCGATAAGCCATAAATATATCTTTCCTGTTTGCTAATGGCGTTCTACTATTATTTATTATATTTTTATTTATATGTGTGTAAATGTTTGTTTGTTCAAAATCTTAAATCCCCGAAAGCTCTTCACTGATTGCTTTTAAACTTTTATGTAACAATGCATTTGCATACATTCTTCATTGTAGATACCTACTGTCACACCATATGGTGTAAATAAGTATGCATACACACACACACACACACACACACACACACACACACACACACACACACAGTGTGTACATTTTTAGCAAAAATCTCATGTTTATTTGTTCGGAATCTTAAATATCCGGAAGTTCTCCACCGACTCCACTGAAATTAAGACACAATGTTGCATTCAAATACATTCATGTTTTATATACTGAATGGAGCATCATGTACATATGAATAAATACATACATGCAGTGAGACAATTATTGAACTATGTGAAATAAAACAGTCATAACTTCTGAACGGTTTGCATTAGAACTTTAAAACTCCACAGTTGGCTGAAGGGCATGATGGTAATTGGTATGCGCTGTATAGTTTGGTTTAGCGATGAAGCCCACTTTCATTTGGGTGGGTTCGTCAATAAGCAAAGTTGGCGTAGTTGGGGGACTGTGAATCCTCATTTCTCTTGGCTGTCAATAGTGGCTGTGTGCTGTGCAATGTCCAATCGCGTAATAACTAGTGCGATATTTGTTGATGGCTTGGTGACTACTGCATGGTACATGAAGGTATCGGAAGATAGTATTATCCCCATTGTCCTACGTGACCCTGATTTTGACAAGATGTGGCTCATGCAAGACAGAGGTCGAGCCCATCAGAGCAGAAGAGTTTTTGATGTCTTGCAGGAGCACTTTGGGGACCGCATTCTGGCTCTGAGGTACCCAGAGCCCACTAGCAAGTGCCTTGACTGATCTCCATACGCCCTGGGTATGAACCCATGCGGCTCATTTTTTCTGAAGCTATATTAAACGCTAGATGTACAGCATAAGCCCAAAACCATTGCCGAGCTGAAAACAGGTATTCAGGAGGTCACTGACGACATTGATGTGCCGTCACTTCAGAGGGTCATGTACAACTTCGCTGTTCGCCTGCACCACATCATCGCCAATGATGACATGCATGTCGCACATGTCATAAGCTAAACCTGAATATCTGTAATGACTTTTACATGTTGAATAAAGTGTGTACACACCGTAGTTTGTAACTAAATTGCGTTTTTTAACTAATTTACCTTTTTTCATATAGTTCAATAATTGTCAGCCTGTACATACTATATGGCGCGCCATTAAGTATATTAAAAAATTCGTGTATCTGAATGCAAAATTGTGTCAGAATTTCAAAGGAATTGGTTATGAACTTATGGAGATTAAAGATTCTGGAGAGGGGAACATGAGGGTTTTGCTAACAGTGTCACTTTTACATATTATATGGGGTGTCCTATTTATCTTGACCACCCTAAATAACTGTTTGTCCAGCTGCAAATTACAAAATGTTTAAAGCAAATGTTCTTTAACCGTCAGGGGGATATCAATCAGCATGATTACCTTCGTTGTGGCTTTGTTTTTTACAAAGATATGAACACCGGTACGACTTTTCTAAATGGCACCCTGAATTTTTTATTCGATAATTCATTTCCCCTCATAAAGACCTATTCAAAAATGTATCAAAGTATACCATTCACTGAAACTCAACGTTGATCTTGAGGCAGGGATCACAAACTCGTCCACTTGCTGGAGTTAACAGAAAACAAATCAAAACCAAGTAAAAACATAACACAAAATTGACTTTGACTCTCTTGTACCATTACCCAGGAGTATAACATTCTAAGGTGCTCAAAGTGGTGACCTTATACACCAATACACTGGTGCAGTCGTGGAATGAAAGAATTATTTACTGCTTCCAATGCTGCCTGCTGAAGAGAATTACAAGCAAGCAGGATACGTTCCTGCATGTCCTCTGCAATTGTTAGAGTATCGCGATAGACAACGTCTTTAATGCATCCCCAAAGAAAAATGCAAGAGGACTTAAATTAGGAGACCTAGCAAGCCGATTAACTGTTCCTCCTCGACCAATCCATCTGGCAGGATACCTTCGGTTCGTGCACGCAAGGTATTATGTGCTGGACATCCATCGTGTTGATACCACATAAGCATTCAGGTTCTACGCGGCACTTCATCCAGAAGAGGAGGAAGAATTCGCCTGAGGAAGTTGGCATGCGCTGTGCCGTTTAGACTACCATTGATGAAATAAGGGCCAATAATTGCAGTACCAAGCATCCCACACCAGACGTTAACTCTCCATTGACACTGATGTTCCACCTGTCTAAGCCATCGTGGGTTGTCGCTGGACCAACAATGCATGTTCCTTGTGTTTACCTGATCTTTGTTTGAGAGGGAACATTCATCGGTAAATAGAACATTGGAGAAGAAGTTTGGGATGGCGAGGATTTGCTGCTGTGCCCACTGACAAAACTGTACACAACTCTGGAAATCATTCCCATGCAATTCTTGTTGTAAATGTACATGGTAAGGATGGGACCAGTGACGTGTAAGAAAATGATGTACACTGGTTTTAGGAATGCCAATCTCGTGTTCAAGCTATCGTGTGCTCACATGTGGATTCATAGGAACTGAAGCGAGAACAGTAACTTCGGCAGCTTCGTCTGTGCGAGTGCTGCGACGATTGCGTTGTCGTGGGTTGAAACGTACCGTTTCCTGAACGTCAAAACAAGACGAGAAAACATCCGTCGGGAAGGTGAGCTCCTGTCTGGATATCACTCTCTGTACAGTTCCGCTGGCAGCGTAGCATTTCACCTACCTTCAACAACAACAATAAAAGAAAAGTTATATCGATGTAGTTTGTAGGAAGGACAGCCTTTACTGTATGCCTACTCTACACAACAGTATACAAAAGGACTAAACTACTGTACTAAATGTACCCGTACATATGAAAACAGTATTGCATTTACTGTTCTGCTAACTTACATTCCCCATAGATGATTGGAATTTCTATCTTCTGTTCGTTGATGTACATTCTTCTCACACAACTACACAACTCTTCAACTGTCGAAAACTGACGGAACAACGGGTGTGCATTCTACCTATGTTTACGTATGTCCTCTGTCAAAGTCTAAACGTGGATGTGTTCCATTACCCCAAGTACCAGCACTCTGGGAGCGTCAGTGTTGTGTTCAGTAATTAATAACGTTGTGTTTCAGTGAATGGTACACTGTGATACATTTTTAATAGGTCTTTAGGAGAGGAAATCAAGTACCGAATAAAAAATACAGGGTACCATTGAAAAAAGTCATTCTGTGGTTCATATCTTTGTAAAAAACTAAGCTACACCGAAGGCAATCCTGCTGATTATTGTCTCCCTGAAGACTAAAGAACATTTGCTTGAAACGTTTTGTAATTTGCGTCTGGACAAACAGTTATTTAGGGTGTTCAAGATAAATTGGACACCCTGCACACGAATATTCGACTGATATATTGTGTCAAAACTGGAAAGCAATTGGTGAAGAATTTTTCGAGGTTTACGATTTCGAACAAATGAATATTTATTTAAAAATTTTATTTAATTAGAATATTTGACTGCAGTGAACTTTGTTGTTAACAGTATTTTCGTTCAATTTGGCGTTGAGAGTCTCATTTATCTTCTTTTAATACTATAATAAAATTCATAGCCATTCTTCAAAAGAGTGGAGCCAGCACACTAGTGACATAATTGGGGAACTCAGTGTAAATGAATTAATGTCATATTTAGAAAATTGTAATTATCCATTCTGAACTCCTTTTTTATTTGCATGTTTGTTGTGCCTATACTGAGTGAGGCTACCAGCCAGAGTCCCATGTCCTTCATTTAGCAAACAAAGGCCAAAAACGTAATCAGCTGGAAGCCCTGTAAATTAACAGACATCTAGCTCACAGTCCAGATCTAATCTTAAATCACCAGACACAGCTTAATAGTTGCCCTCTTCTAAACCTCACATAATCCTCTCATTTCTTATTACTTTCCACACTGTCTGTTTTTTCATTTTCCCCAATTTTCCTATATTCAGTGAGGTCTTTTATATTACTGAAAATGCCCATATAATTCATATAGTATTTAGCTTCAATTGTTAAGTCTTTCAATTGGTTCTTGTGTTACTTTCCATGTTTAATAGCACTTGAAGTTGTCTCAGCAAGTACTGCTTTTATTTTACTTGCTTCATTCAGTTATTTAGTGCAAACTGGTTTACAACCACAGTTTTTGAGTACAGTGTTATGTTATTCCTGTTTACTCGTTTTGTATTTTTGTGTTGTTAACCATGTACTTTTTAAAATGCAGTACCTCCATACCCTCAAAGATGACTTTTACTGTATGTTCCTTCACATTACTCCAGTTCCCTCCATTTATTTATTTCTGATAACTTACTGATATTGCTTAAGTTCTTCATGTATTCTGTAGTACCAGTTGATAAGTATTTTTTTAGTTGGTTTGTGTAGGAGTGTTCACGTTTTATACCTCTTGAAACAGCCTTGTCAAGTAATAATTTTCTTTTATTTTATTAGTTTTGTTTATTAATATCAGTTGTTATGGAGGCATGCTTTTCCATTTTTGTGTTCAAGGTTTTTCCTGTTTACTACCTTTACATTATTTATCGTCTAGTTTTTTACTTTTCACTTTGCATTACCTCCACAATGTAAAAGATGTCATTTACTGTGTATTTGTGCTTCAATCTATATGTATAACTTCTTTGCCAATGCCATTTCAACTTCTTTGGGGACAATAGCCAATAAATGCCTGATGATGTTTCATAAGGCAAAAACTGGCTGCTGTAAGAAATTAATACTGTAGAACATAAGCAAACTAGCGTTATTCATTTATTATTTCCCAAGCAGTAACTTCAATACTTATTTGTGAGCTGAAAAGATATGATCACCTGCGAGTGGGTTCAAATCCATTGTTACAACTGTAAGTGTAAACAAAATCATTTGCTATCATGTGAAAATGGTATTACATAAAAAGCATCAAAAGTTTTTGACATCATAATTTAGAAGTGCCTCATTATTAGCAATCTGTACAATAAACTATTTAGGCACTGTTTAATACCTAGTAAGTATTTTCAGGTGCTGTTCAGTTCATGACTGAGGAAATAACAAACGAACTATGATTATGAATAATTCACACAAGTAAATAATGTTAATGTTTGAACAGAGTAATTCAGCACTAGCAGCAATTCAAGAATGAACTTAGTGGAAAACAAACCACTGTGGCATGAGATTCAACAGCAAATATTTTTTGATGGGATCAACAACAACAAAATGGTTCAAATGGCTCTGAGCACTATGGGACTTAACTGCGAAGGTCATCAGTCCCCTAGAACTTAGAACTACTTAAACCTAACTAACCTAAGGACATCATACACATCCATTCCCGAGGCAGGATTCGAACCTGCGACCATAGCGGTCGCGCGGTTCCAGACTGTAGCGCCTAGAACCGCTCGACCACCCAGGCCGGCATCAACAACAAGATAAGTGTATTTATTTGTACTTACCATTTCTATATAGTCTAGGTCATATCTCTTTAAAGGGCATGCAATACTGTAACTAACCACATACGTAGACAGTTTCAACGGACGGTGGCCAATGTGGCTAACCACATAATATTTTCTCCCTTTACCACTCAGGGACCAGTAGCCTCTCTGCCAACCACCTAATTGTTGCCTAAACTGCCGCTAGATGGCAGTGCAGGTCTTCTGCGAGAATTTTTTCCACGTATTCAGAACAATAGTTGATACTTCTTCATTGTTAGCACTTTTCTTGGAAGCGGCGTCCAGTATTCTCTGTAGCTCTTCTTTATACGGCTATTTTTGGTAAGTAATTGCTTATATTTATGCGTTGAACATATATAAGTCTATGTGTAATGTAACTTTAAATTGAAATAGAATTTTCCATGTTTTACTGACAAATTTCTGAGTGGTTAGTGCTGCTAACCACCGCCCTTCTGCCCCACCCAGTATATTTTCTTCGTCTCCATTGAATATGTTTAGCCGAAAAGGATTAACTGAGGACGAATGTTACCGATTTTGTTTGAAGAAATACCTTCTAGTGACAGCAGTGTTGACAGTGATGGCAGTGATGGAAACGACCCCATATTCGCGACAAGCTGTGCAAATTCTAGTCTTGTGTGCAGTCGTGTGTCGAGTAGTAGTGATTCGCGGGATGACAGTGAAATGATGACGTCAGTGAAAATAATATTTTAATATCTACTGTTCCATCAACAGTCACGGTAAACTGGAGCCAAGAAACAAGTGTTGACCAAGTGCCATTATTTATTGGAGAAGGTGGTGTGACCGCAGAAATAAAGAACAAAGTGAACCTAAAGCCAACAGACTTGTTTTGTGAATTTTTCGATGAAATACTAATAAAAGACATAGTAGTCCAAACTAATTTGTATGCTACGCAGAAAGGCAAAACTTTCGTGCCCACCAATGAAGTTGAAATTAAGACTTCGTTTGGAATAAATCTTTATATGGGTATCACTAAAAAGCCTAGCTACAGAGGTTACTGGTGCACTGATCCAGATCTTGGTGAAAGTTACATATCAAAGCTGTTGCCAGTAAAACGGTTTAGTTGGCAACTGAGTAACTTGAAGCTCAATGATAATTCGGTTGCTCCCAACATAAACACTCAGAATTATGATAAACTGTACAAACTACGTCCATTTCTAGACCATTTGAACAGAAAATTCCACTATTGCTGTAAACCACGTCAAAAACTTGCTATTGATGAAGGAATGGTTAAATTCAAAGGCAGATCATCTCTCAAACAATATATGAGGGACAAACCTATAAAAAGAGGGTACAAAGTGTGGATGTTATGTGATCAGTCGTCATACAACCTTAAATTTGATGTTTATACAGGAAAAGCTTCACATTCTCCAGTAGTGAAGCTAGGATCGAAAGTGGTTCTAAGTTTAACCAGTGGTCTTCATGGAAAGAATAATATTATTTTCATGGACAATTATTTTACATCATATGATCTGTTCAAGGACCTAAAATCCAATGGTGTGTACGCTTGTGTAACAATAAATCCCAGAAGGAAAAACATGCCAAAACTCAAGGAGGAAAAGGAACTGAAAAGAGGTCCATTCGATTACAAAATAAGCAATGATGGCATAGTAATCTATAGATGGAAAGATAACAGGGCAGTCAACTAGATTTCAACATGTCATTCACCACAGATGCATCCACAGCAACTCGAAAAATGAAAGATGGAACGATAACCAATATCACTTGTCCAATTGTTTTGAAAGACTACAATTCCAATATGAACTATGTGGATAATTTTGATCTACTAAAGTCAGACTATGCTATTGGCAGAAAAAGCAAAAAATGGTGGATGACATTGTTTTTTCACTTTTTCGACTGCAGTGTGACAAACGCGTTCATTATGCACAAAGAAAACGAAATGGAGCAGTTCTCCAATAAAGACTTCCGTCGAGAGATGTGCAAAATCTTTTTGGCTCCAAAAATAGTTTCAGTGGCAGCTAATTGTGCTTGTGTATGCCAAAGTAGTATAGCAACCCAGATGAAATCACACAAACCATACGTAGAGGAAAGTATTCGTCACAAAAGCAGTAAACATCAACCAATTCACTCATTATCTAGAAGATGTGCAGTTTGCAGTTCAAAGAAAAATCCAGTGTGAACAGTGTGGATGTGTTCAGTGTGTAAAGTGCCTTTGTGTCTGAGAGCAGGCAAGAACTGTTTCAAGAGATACCACGAAAATTAAAAACTAGTTATTTCAAAGTTCAACCACCAAATATCGAATTTGTATACTGTATTGGGGTGGTAGTTACTTGTAGTGACAACATTAAATGTTAATATTTTGTTGTTGTTCAAGTGAATTTTTACAAACTCAATGTATAAAACATGTCAAAACAGTAAAATAAATGTGTTACAAGTAAAAGAAATTTGTAATTTACCCACGAGGGTAAATTTTAGTGGTGTTACCTGCCCCTCAAAGAGATATGATAGAAAATTAATAAGATAACATTATATCGCATCTTGGTGGATTTTGTACTATAAAATGGAGTGAAAAGTTCGACATGGAGCAATAGGAATAGCTTCAATTGGAGCACTGCAGTGGTTCTGTCTAGTTTTGGCTCAAAGTGAGCTGATATAGGAGTAATTTTACTGTGACTAACATGTTGTGTGCAAGGAGAAGTACATTAGACAGAGATACATAACCTCTTTGGATTGATTTGTTGTCTCTATAAGAAAATACAAACAATAATGCCACGGTCGGCGAGCAGCATCTGCAGGGACATGTTTACAATGACGACCGTGTTTACGAGTGTGGCTGTAGCGCACTGTTGTGGTTTGGTGTAACTGTCGCAGTGTCCGCATGTAGCGCTTGATGCTATTGGTGTCCTGCATTCGTCTTTGCACGCAGACCAAGTGTAGTACACTGTGTTATCAGACGTCTGTGATAGTGTAGTGTTGTAGGAACTGTGACCATGGTGTATTCGAACTCTGAAAAGGTGGAGATGATACTCATCTATGGCGAGTGTCGACGAAATGCAGCTGAAGCCTGCAGGGTGTATGCAGAACGGTACCCGGACAGAGAGCATCCAACGTGCCGCACATTGCAAAACATCTACCGCCAACTGTATGCATCAGGTATGGTCCTAGCACGCAAACGGGTACGTAACAGGCCCGTCACAGGAGAAACGGGTGCAGTTGGTGTGTTAGCTGCTGTTGCCAAGAAACCACACATGAGTACACGGGACATTGCGAGAGGCGGTGGACTGAGTCAAAGTAGTGTCATGCGCATACTGCATCGTCACCGCTTTCACCCGTTTCATGTGTCGCTACATCAGCAATACTGATGACTTTAATCATAGAGTGCAATTCTGTCAATGGGCATTAACAGAGAATGCGTTGCAGTTCTACCTGTTTACCGATGAAGCGGGTTTCACAAGCCACGGGGCAGTGAATCTACGGAACATGCATTACTGGTCCGTGGACAATCCTCTCTGGCTCAGACAGGTAGAGCGACAGCGACCGTGGACTGTAAATGTATAGTGCGGAATCGTTGGCGACCACCTCATTGGTCCTCACTTCATTGCAGGGGCCCAAACAGCTGCAACATACATCGCGTTTCTACAGAGTGAACTGCCAACGTTGCTCGAAAATGGCCCACTGGAAACGCGTCGACGTATATGGTATCAGCATGATGGTGCACCTGCACATTCGGCAATTAACACTATGCTGACCCTTGACAGGATGTTCGACGGGCGTTTCATAGGACGTGGAGGACGCATAAATTGGCCAGCCCATTCTCCTGTGCCGGACCGAGACTCGAACTCGGGACCTTTGTCTTTCACGGGCAACTGCTGTACCATCTGAGCTACCCAAGCACGACTCACGCCTCGTCCTCACAGCTTTACTTCTGCAACTATCTCGTCTCCTACCTTCCAAACTTAACAGAAGCTATCCTCCTCTTCGCAGGAGAGCTTCTGTTAAGTTTTGAAGGTAAGAGACGAGATACTGGCAGAGATAAAGCTGTGAGGACGGGGCGTTAGTCGTGCTTGGGTAGCTCAGATGGTAGAGCACTTGCCCGTGAAAGGCAAAGGTCCCGAGTTCGAGTCTCGGTCCGGCTGCCAGGCTGCCAGGAAGTTTCATATCAGCGCACACTCCGCTGCAGAGTGAAAATCTCAGTCAGCCAGGGGACTGCCCTGTTGACAGGTGCTCTGGACAAAGCACGACCACAAATGCTTTGCCTGCCGGCGATCGCGATGTATCCGAGGTGGCCTGCACACTCAGTGGTAGCGTGCCTGCCTTCCACTCTGGGGGCCTGAGGACGGATCCGCCAGGGTCCTGACACATCCACTGTAGTTTCATGATAAGCTGTACTGGGAACAAACCCATCAGCAGTTGTTAGTTTGCGTACAGAAAATGTTTTACAAATTGTGTTGGCTCTGAAAATGGCCTTGTATATAGCTAGGACATTGTTTATTTAAAGCAGGTGCTCGAGCTGGCGACCCTCTGACGCGACACAAGCTTAGTAACGTCGAACAGTGTTTTGCTGAACTCTTTCAAAGATTCCTGGAATTGCACTTATGTGATTGGCGGGATGTTGAATGCGATCAATTAATTCCTCTACGTTTCTAGGTGGTTCGCGTCTGGGTGAAACTAGAACTTCAAAGAATCCCCACAGGAAAAAGTCTAGTGGCGTGAGGTATGGTGATCTAGGGGGGGGGGGGGGGGCAGGTCCAATGAGCACCTCTGCCAATTACCCGGCTGTCGAAGAGCTGATTTAAATATCTGCACACAGAACGACTGTAATGTGTGGTTGCCCCATCATCCTGCAACCATATGTGTAGCCGTATGTCCAGGAGAACATGTTCCAGTAGGCCAGGTAGAGTTTCTTGCACAAAGTGAAGGCAATTTGCCCTAGTAAGTCGAGGAGGTATGCGGTCCAGTGCAATCAGATGGTCACCCACAATGCCTGCCCAAATATTGAGCAAAAATCGTTCCTGGTGTCTGTAGATGTACATGAAGTAAGGATTTCCTCTTTCCCAGTAATGAACGTTTTGAGTGTTCTAAAGGCCATCCTGATGGAAAGTGCACTCGCCAGTAAATAGCACAATCATGGGAAAGTCAGGACCTCGTGCAACACGTCGCGGAAACCATTAGAAAAACCCTAGCCTGTGTTCACAGTCCGCCACAGGATTTAGGTCTTGGACAAGGTTGAAATTAAATGGATGCTGCCCATTATCCTTCAAAACCTCCCAGATCCACCAATAAGTGACCCCCATGTCGTGTCCAAGCGCTCGAGTGCTTGTCATAGGTGCTTCTTTGAAGCGTTCGAGAACAGTCTCTTCACATGAAGCATCTCGTCGTGTTCGAGGTCTTTCAGTATTACCATAATGTCCCGCTAACGAGCCTGTTTCGTCAAGTCACCAGTGAAATGCTGTAAATGATTGCAGGAGTGGGTGGCGTCTTGCTGGGTAGCGTTCCTCGTACAATCGTCGAGCTTCATGCGCATTACCGTCGGCTAGCCTATAAACAAAATCTATAGCTCGTTCTTCAAACGGATACTATGCCACTATGCTTACTGTATGACTAAGCCGCAGGTGACGCGTGTGTGCTCCGAAGCGAAGCTTGCGTGTGAATGCCTTTGACATGAGGTGGAGACAAAGTGCAAGACCTATTCGACACGTGTGCGTATCACTTTGGGGCAGTGTTGGCGCGATCGACGTTTGTATGTGTGAACCGACAACCTTGACGCTGCCCATCAACCGACGAACGGCAACAGAGCAATCCCATGGGCAATCGGAGCGCGTGGCGCCGATTTTCCGTGGTTTAAAAATGGTGCGTTGTCGATGTACACAACATCAGTAATTTTGGTTCCTACTGGCATCAGCTATGCAGGATTAAAATTTCGTGACACAATTTTTCTCCATCTTGTATAAGTAGGAAGTATTGTTACAAAAAATCTTGAAAACTTCTTCGCAGATTTACATCAACTTTTACTCAGCCCTCTTACATAAAGTATCTGTGGTGGTACAAACTAAAGAACAACAGAAGTGCATTCACAGGTTATGTTGATTCTGATCAGTAATGAGTCAATTGGTCATCACAGTTTGTGTTGAGGGCATGTGTGTGTGTGTGTGTGTGTGTGTGTGTGTGTGTGTGTGTGTGTGTATGTGCGTGCGTGTGTGTGTGTTTGTCCTTAGGATAATTTAGGCTATGTAGTGTGTAAGCTTGGGGACTGATGACCTTAGCAGTTAAGTCCCGTAAGATTTCACACACATCTGAACATCATCATCAGTTTGTGTTGAAAATGGACGCTAGCAGCGGCAATACACGCTTCGATTCTGGTATGCAAAGACTACAGCGCACATGCTAGCATTCCGGGGGAGATGTCCGAGCAGGGTGCAGTAGTACATCGTTGCATATCATCGGTTGCAGATGGTGTACCCGTGTAGACAGACTCTTTCAGGATTACCACAGATAAAAGGCTACAGGCTTCAAATTAGGGGAACGGGCTCACCAAATTACATGTCGTCTGCGTCCAATGCAACGACTTGGAATCAACTCGTGAAGGAATGCCATAGTTCTTCCTACACTGTAAGCTGGATAGCCATGATGTTGGTATCACAGTTTCCTCCTAGTCTGCAGAGGAACGTCTTGTAGCATCCTTGTAAGATGATCTGTTAGGCGGCTGCGATAGTTGTGCGATCTCATTGGCCCGACTGTGAAAAACTGGCCTATGAGCTGATGGTTCACTATCCCACACTACGCATTTACACACCATGTACGCTGACGTTCCACCTGAAGAAGCTAAGGCGATTGTCAACAGATCAATAGTGCCCGTTTCGGCGGTTTACCTGTCCATGACTGGTAAATGTGGTTTCATCACTAAAAAAGAAACATGATACACCTGGAGTATCCTGTCTTAATGCCCATATACATAAGTTAACACGATCGTCATAATCGTTACCATGCAGCTCTTGATGGAGAGAGTTGTCTTAGAGATGGAACCTATGTCAATGAAGAATGGGTAGGACACTTCCCTGACACACCCAACTCCACGTGCTATTGTACAGGAGCTAAAGTGCGGATCAACTGCAACAGCAGCAAGAATATTAATTTCTCGCTCTTCTGTTGTCACCTGTTTGCTTCGGTTACGTTGAATAGGTGTTACACTACCACTTTCACGTAACTGGTTGAAGAGGTTGATAAATTACTTGCCGAGATGGTTGACGACTTTTTGAATATCTTGCCGCACACATAGTACAAGAACGAACAGCATTCTTCCTACACCCTCCATACACCATAAGCATATCGGCATTTGCTGTATCCGTAAATCTTTTCGTCCTCTCACGACCGATTGCTAGGACTGTTACACACTAACTGACTAGCAAGTCGCAGTTCACTCAAGGAATACGCAAGAACGAGCAACTTCGCAGGTTGAATGACATTAACAAGTGTCGGTGGGGAAACTTTGCACAATAAGATATCTCGTAAACGGATCGCGCTGGACTCCAAAGAATACACTTACTAAGTATGACTACAATCTGTCTGTTGATGAACAACGAGAGCCTCTGACGATGAATCTATTCTGCGAAAACCGCATATCCACAGCACTTTCCATTTCCGCAATATTTGCAGCGCAACTTTTAGGTGATTCACCATTTATATTTACAATTGTAAAATAAATCTTGAAATGTTCTTGACAATTTACTTAATATTTTTACATGATACTATAATGAAAGTTCGGACGGACCTAAGCTATATTTTTTTAAACAACAATTTGCAGGGTTTCGGTTAAAAACTACTACCAGAGAGAAAATACTGTGCTATGAAAATGCATAGATTTGTTACTTTTTTCGCAGTCAGTTGTAACTACGACAAGAGAGCATTTAAACCACTGAACAAATGGTTTCTCTCAAATATATTCTTTATTTCTATAGATAGTTTTAAACGCAAATTGTATATACAACAATGAGGAGTTTTGTTTTCTTCCTCGTAGTTGGTTATACCACAAGATAAGTAAGTAATTTTTTGGCTTATTGGCGTGTGATTGGAATACTGCTATGGAATCTGAATCGACCGAAATGTTTAAATCACACAGATATTAGAAGCAAGCAAAATACTATCGTCGAAAATACTGTCCTCAGAGACCCAGTAGCTGGAGAGGTCTCTCTCACGTCTGGTATACCAATGATACCAATTATCTTCACGTTCATTGTAAGTGACTTCATCTCTCAATCCCCCCCCCCCCCTATGAACCATGGACCGCGCCGTTGGTGGGGAGCTTTGCGTGCCTCAATGATACAGATAGCCGTACCATAGGCACAACCACAACGGAGGGGTATC
Organism: Schistocerca americana; assembly: GCF_021461395.2. Classification (NCBI taxonomy): domain Eukaryota; kingdom Metazoa; phylum Arthropoda; class Insecta; order Orthoptera; family Acrididae; genus Schistocerca; species Schistocerca americana. Next base: position 953,983,482 of record NC_060119.1, on the reverse strand, counting down.
TGTTGAGAGGCCAGACAAACGTGTGGATCCTGAAGAGGTGCAGCAGCCTTTTCAGTAGTTGCAGGGGCAACAGTCTGGATGATTGACTGATCTGGCCCTGTAACACTAACCAAAACGGCCTTGCTGTTGTGGTACTGCGAACGGCTGAATGCAAGGGGAAACTACAGCCGTAATTTTTCCCGAGGGCATGCAGCTTTACTGTATGATTAAAGGATGATGGCGTCATCTTGGGTAAAATATTCCGGAGGTAAAATAGTCCCCCATTCGGATCTCTGGGCGGGGACTACTCAAGAGTATGTTGTTATCAGGAGAAAGAAAATTGGCGTTCTAGGGGTCGGAGAGTGGAATGTCAAATCCCTTAATCGGGCAGGTAGGTTAGCAAATTTAAGAAGGGAAACGGATAGGTTAAAGTTAGATATATTGGGAGTTAGTGAAGTTCGGTGGCAGGAGGAACAAGACTTTTGGTCAGGTGAATACAGGGATATAAATAGAAAATCAAATAGGGGTAGTGCAGGAGTAGGTTTAATAATGAATAAAAAAACAGGAGTGCGGGTAAGCTACTACAAACAGCATAGTGAACGCATTATTGTGGCCAAGATAGACACGAAGCCCACGCCTACTACAGTAGTACAAGTTTATATGCCAACTAGCTCCGCAGATGATGAAGAAATTGATGAAATGTATGATGAGATAAAAGAAATTATTCAGGTAGTGAAGGGGGAAGAAAATTCAATAGTCATGGGTGACTAGAATTCGACAGTAGGAAAAGGAAGAAAAGGAAATGTAGTAGGTGAATATGGATTGGGGCTAAGAAATGAAAGAGGAAGCCGCCTGGTAGAATTTTGCACATAGCATAACTTAACCATAGCTAATACTTGGTTCAAGAATCATGAAAGAAGGTTGTATACATGGAAGAAGCCTGGAGATATTGTAAGATCTCAGATAGATGATATAATGGTAAGACAGAGATTTAGGAACCAGGTTTTAAATTGTAAGACATTTCCAGGAGCAGATGTGGACTCTGACCACAATCTATTGGTTATGAACTGTAGATTAAAACTGAAGAAACTGCAAAAAGGTTGGAATTTGAGGAGAAGGGACCTGGATAAACTGACTAAACCAGAGGTTGTAGAGAGTTTCAGGGAGAGCACTAGGGAACGATTGACAACAATGGGGGAAAGAAATACAGTAGACGAAGAATGGGTAGCTTTGAGGGATGAAGTAGTGATGGCAGCAGAGGATCAAGTAGGTAAAAAGACGAGGGCTAGTAGAAATCCTTGGGTAACAGAAGAGGTATTGAATTTAATTGATGGAAGGAGAAAATACAAAAATGCAATAAGTGAAGAAGGCAAAAAGGAATACAAACGTCTCAAAAATGAGATCGACAGGAAGTGCAAAATGGCTAAGCAGGGATGGCTAGAGGACAAATATCAGTATGTAGAGGCTTATATCGCGAGGGGTAAGATAGATACTGCCTACAGGAAAGTTAAAGAGACCTTTGGAGAAAAGAGAACCACTTGTATGAATATCAAGAGCTCAGATGGGAACTCAGCTCTAAGCGAAGAAGGGAAAGCAGAAAGGTGGAAGGAGTATATAGAGGGTCTATACAGGGGCGATGTTCTTGAGGACAATATTATGGAAATGGAAGAGGATGTAGATGAAGGTGAAACGGGAGATATGATACTGCGTGAAGAGTTTGACAGAGGACTGAAAGACCTAAGTCGAAACAAGGCCCCGGAAGTAGACAACATTCCATTAGAACTACTGACAGCCTTGGGAGAGCCAGTCCTGACAATTCTCTACCATCTGGTGAGCAAGATATATGACACAGGCGAAATTCCCTCAGACTTCAAGAAGAATATAATAATTCCAATCCCAAAGAAAGCAGGTGTTGACAGATGTGAAACACCCATGCCCGAGGGAGGACTCGAACTTCCGACGGGGTGAGCCGCGCGGACCGTGACAAGACGCCCTTACAACGCGCAGCTACCCAGCGCGGCTACATTGCTGTGCTCCAGACGTACATTCTCTGAAATATCTTCTTTAAATTAACACCTATGTTTTATATTAACGTATTTCTCTTGGTCAGGAATGTCTTATTTTCCTATACTTCGTCAACTTCGTGATCACAAAAGTTTGATGTTAAGTTTCTCATTATTCTCATTTCTCCTACTTCTTATTATTTTCGTCTTTTTCCAGTTTACTGTCAATGCTTATTGTGTACTCATGACACTGTTCATTCCTTTCAGCAAATCCTGTAATCTTTCTTCACTTACATTGAGGGTAGCGATGTCATCATCCAATGTTAACATCGATGAGCATTCGCCCTGAATTTTAACCCACTCTTGAATCTTTCTTATATTTCCTCCATTACTTCTTTAACGTGTAGATTGAACAGTACGGGCGAAAGACTCCATCCCCGTCTTAGAACCGTTTTCAATCCTAGCACCTCGTTCTTAGTCTTGCAGTCTTATTGTTTCTTCTAGGTTCTTATACATATTGTATATTACCCCCTTTACCTGCGCCTTACTCATATTTTTCTGTGAATTCCTAACATTTTGCACCATTCCAAAGTGTCGAACGGCTTTTATAGATCGACAAATCTTATCAAAATATCTTGATTTTTCCTCAGTCTTGGTTGTATTACCAGACGCAAAGTCCGAACAGTCTTCCTAGTGGCTTTACATTTCGTAAAGACAAATTGCCTCTCATCTAATAGATCCTCAGTTTTATTTTCAGTTCTTCTGTATAATATTATGTCACCAGCTTTGGCATATGAGATGTGAAACTGATAGCGTGTTAGTTTACGCACCTATCTGCCCTTGCTGCCTATTGTTTTTACAGAAATCGGCAGCCTCAAAGATACTACACATCAGCTTGAGTAGTAATTTGGTTGCCATTTTTCCCAACGGATTTAAAAATTCCGTGGCCACCTCTGATGGAGGCCTTCAGTGTACCCTTTCCATCTCTCCGCTCTTTCCTCTGCTTTTAATAGTGTAATTCCCGAAGCATTTCTAACATTGCCAGCCTTTTTCGATTTCTTCACACTTTTTCTGCTGCCGTTTCACTTCGGTTGCGCTCCACTTCCTATTTCATTCATTCCTATGTGATTTATATTGCTGTATTCCTGTCTTTCTCTCAACATATTTTGTATTTCTTGCTTTGTCGATCAATTGAAGTATTTATTTTGTTGTGATTTGTGATATCGCTTATTAGAGATGTCCACTCCATTTCAAGTAAACTGCCTACTGTGATATTCCGTATCGCTGTATCTACATCCTTAGCGAACACCAAGGCATCTAATCATTCCTCATTATATCAGTATATCATTTTCTTCCTCACTGATTCTTCCAAACGATTCTATGAAAATTCAATCTATTGTTCATTATTACTAAATTATAATCTGAGTCTATATTTGTTCCTGAGTACGTTTTACAGTACAATATTTAATTGGAACCTATGTCTGACCATAAAGCAATCCAAGTGGAATCTTCCCGTGACTCTGAGTCTTTTAAAAGTACATCTTCTTCTGTTGCGATTCTTGAGCGGAATATTCGACGTAACTATTTCTTCTGTTCCTTCCCCTACAGCCGTGTTCCAATCCCCCACGATTATTAGATTTTCATACCCTTTACTTACTGAATTACACGTTCAATATCCTCATATATTTTCTCTACCTCTTCATCTTTATCTAAACTTGAACTATCGCTGTCGACACTGGTTTGCCGTCGAATCTAGTGAGAACATCCCTGTAACTGAACTTTCCGCAGTAGCTTACTCTCTGTCCTGCTGTCATACTCATAATGAATCCTACTGCCTTTTGACCGCATCTCGTGGTCGTGCGGTAGCGTTCTCGCTTCCCACGCCCGGGTTCCCGGGTTCGATTCCCGGCGGGGTCAGGGATTTTCTCTGCCTCGAGATGGCTGGGTGTTATGTGATGTCCTTAGGTTAGTTAGGTTTAAGTAGTTCTAAGTTCTAGGGGCCTGATGACCATAGATGTTAAGTCTAATGGTGCTCAGAGCCATTTGAACCTACTGCCTTTTTACTATTTTATGCTGCGGCTGCTGTTGGCCTAAGATCGTCTAACAAGAAATCCTTGTCTTCTTTCCATTTCACTTCGTCTATCCCCAGTATATTTAGATTGAGCCTTTCGTTTCCCTTTCCTGGTTTTGCAGCTTTCCTACAACTTTCAAACTCCTGGTATTCCATGCTACGAATTGTAAAATACACTCCTGGAAATTGAAATAAGAAGACCGTGAATTCATTGTCCCAGGAAGGGGAAACTTTATTGACACATTCCTGGGGTCAGATACATCACATGATCACACTGACAGAACCACAGGCACATAGACACAGGCAACAGAGCATGCACAATGTCGGCACTAGTACAGTGTATATCCACCTTTCGCAGCAATGCAGGCTGCTATTCTCCCATGGAGACGATCGTAGAGATGCTGGATGTAGTCCTGTGGAACGGCTTGCCGTGCCATTTCCACCTGGCACCTCAGTTGGACCAGCGTTCGTGCTGGACGTGCAGACCGCGTGAGACGACGCTTCATCCAGTCCCAAACGTGCTCAATGGGGGACAGATCCGGAGATCTTGCTGGCCAGGGTAGTTGACTTACACCTTCTAGAGCACGTTGGGTGGCACGGGATACATGCGGACGTGCATTGTCCTGTTGGAACAGCAAGTTCCCTTACCGGTCTAGGAATGGTAGAACGATGGGTTCGATGACGGTTTGGATGTACCGTGCACTATTCAGTGTCCCCTCGACGATCACCAGTGGTGTACGGCCAGTGTAGGAGATCGCTGCCCACACCATGATGCCGGGTGTTGGCCCTGTGTGCCTCGGTCGTATGCAGTCCTGATTGTGGCGCTCACCTGCACGGCGCCAAACACGCATACGACCATCATTGGCACCAAGGCAGAAGCGACTCTCATCGCTGAAGACGACACGTCTCCATTCGTCCCTCCATTCACGCCTGTCGCGACACCACTGGAGGTGGGCTGCACGATGTTGGGGCGTGAGCGGAAGACGGCCTAACGGTGTGCGGGACCGTAGCCCAGCTTCATGGAGACGGTTGCGAATGGTCCTCGCCGATACCCCAGGAGCAACAGTGTCCCTAATTTGCTGGGAAGTGGCGGTGCGGTCCCCTACGGCACTGCGTAGGATCCTACGGTCTTGGCGTGCATCCGTGCGTCGCTGCGGTCCGGTCCCAGGTGGACGGGCACGTGCACCTTCCGCCGACCACTGGCGACAACATCGATGTACTGTGGAGACCTCACGCCCCACGTGCTGAGCAATTCGGCGGTACGTCCACCCGGCCTCCCGCATGCCCACTATACGCCCTCGCTCAAAGTCCGTCAACTGCACATACGGTTCACGTCCACGCTGTCGCGGCATGCTACAAGTGTTAAAGACTGCGATGGAGCTCCGTATGCCACGGCAAACTGGCTGACACTGATGGCGGCGGTGCACAAATGCTGCGCAGCTAGCGCCATTCGATGGCCAACACCGCGGTTCCTGGTGTGTCCGCTGTGCCGTGCGTGTGATCATTGCTTGTACAGCCCTCTCGCAGTGTCCGGAGCAAGTATGGTGGGTCTGACACACCGGTGTCAATGTGTTCTTTTTTCCATTTCCAGGAGTGTATATTCCCTCGTTGGTTAGCCCATCTTATTCTCATGGTCACCTCCCCCTTAGCAGTGCCCTCCCGGTGATGCGAATGGGCGCTAATACGGAACCTCTTGCCAACGGAGAGGCCATCATGACACTTTTCAAGTTACAGTCCACATGTCCAATGGATACAAATTGTGTGTCTTTAACGAAGTGGTTTCCATTCATTGCCTTCTGTACCTTCACGACGTTGATCATTGCTGATTCTTCCGTATTTCAGGGCCATTTTCCACCAGAAGGGCAAAAGAGTGTCATGAAGTTCTGTCTGCTTCTTTGTTCTCCTTGACACGTCCTTTGGCACACGAAGGTGACTTCTTACGCCAGAATCTTCGGCCGCCATTGCTGCTGATTTTTATTCAAAATTTAATGAGGGACTAAGTATGAACACAGGATCTATGACTCGTGCATGCTAATCAAAGATGCTCCTCTGCACGCTGGATCATCACAAGTTTATACTGCTGTGGACGTTGCTTTTCTTTTATCCTGTATTCCACGTGTGATTGCCGTTGGGTGATTGCATGAGTGTTTGGAAAAAAAAGGAGACAGAGAAGGCAACGGGACCTGACAAAGTTGCAAAAGCTAGACACGGGGGGAGGGAGTTGGTTGGGCATTTCAAACTAAAGGAATCTTTCCCCAACGCTTTTTTAACAGAATAACCATTCTCTATTTCGCGTCGTTTTAGACATGACCTGAGGGAACAGTCCCTGAGAAGACTGAAAAAGCTTGACGTGGGGCGAGAGAGTTTCCAGAGCATTTTAAACTCAACGAATCTGTCCCCATCATCTTTATTAAGCAGAGGAGCTGTTTCTATAGCGGGCGTGATTGTCAGACACTTCTTGACTGGTTCAGAAAGTCGACAGACGTGTTTTCACAGCAGCCAAGTCTGGTCTCAGACGCAGATATCATAATGAGTTAATTTTGCGATTTATCGTTGTCAATGCCTTTTATTTTTGTTTAATTATACTAAAAATATTTTTGGTATTATCTATTTCATTTTGAGTATTGCGGCATACCTCGGAAGGCGTAGTGAGGTGAACTTTGATCATCACAATTGTCAGTTATAAGCAGGTAAAACTCTTGTAGTTTTCATTGCAATAGGGTCTGCAGCTGTGATGAATTTTTAGAATCATTTCGTGATGTCTTCCGCTGTCATTCTCTTTATTTCGTGTATTATGCTATGTACGTCCTTTCTGCCACGACTGCACGTAATTGTCATAAAATAAATTACAAAAGATTTTTCACTGTTTCAGAAGCATTTTACTTTCTAGCAGTTGATGGTTGTCTCAGATCTCGTATTACAAGTTCTGTTAAACGAAGTGATCTTGGGTCTGAAAAGGATTGGGCTGATTTAGTTTCAGTGGGTTTTTCTGTTGTTATGTATGTGTTCCTGTGTTGGCTTCAGCTACGGTGTATGTTGGTATTTCCTTACTAATACTTATTTTCATGATTCAGTACAAAGAGTTCGCGATAGCGACCAGAACGGGTACTATATATTGGGAGGATGTCGGTATAACAATGAATTTCGGAATTTTTAAATTTTTCTGGAACATAGGTTTCTCCCCATGCAGCGCTTATTCTTCGCTCTGCCACCATTGTACTACCATAGAGAAAAAGAAATACAAGTATAGCGTTCTTTTCGTGTGTGTCATAAATGAATTTGAAGGAATAGGAGCCCTTTCCTTTATCACTGACGATTACCTCAGTCTATCGACGACAAGTGCATCTACTGTCGTTTTAAATTACTGTCCCACTAAATATGAACCACTGTTTGTTAGGAGACCACTTGATGTTTATTGAGAATGTTTTGAAGTTTAATGTAAAGGTGTGTTGAACCGTTTATCATTCAAAGTTACTCAGCCATTTCACAGTTTGTGTAAAAATACCCCGAGAATTCCCGCGATTTTTTTACATACCACAACTTGAGTAGTAGGAAAGAGTAAGAGGGGCTGCATGGTGATGTCCTTTCGGTATCCATCCACATCGAAATGGAAATGTGTGGAATAGTTACGAATACTGTATGCACCATTTGAGGTCACTTTCAACCACCTTTTTGTGTATAAGACGTTATTCCTTTGTACGAAATTCTTTGAGCCGTGTTCAGTTGTTATTTCATCCTACTCACCAATGCAACAAGCAAGGAAGGTGAGGTGCAGGGGAAAAACAAAGACAATTGAGCAGGGGAAGGGCAAGCTTTCATTGGTCACTAAAATAGTGAAACGTGGCCCTGGAGGATAAAATAAAGTCATCATAAAATTAGATGAATAGCTCTCACGTGGCGATTCTTGATTTATTCTCTAATATATCAAATGCATCATTGAAACACAGTTAACATAGTTCGAAAGAAAATGCAGTAAAAGCTAATGAAAATGTAATGGCATGGTAATTTGATCAAAGAGAAATTTTTGCTAGTTTTTCTAAAAAAAAGTTATGTATCTTGTATCGTTATAATAGTAACTTCTCGCTAGGATGTACCATAGAACTCACTGAATTTCATTCATTACGCATTGTTCCCAAATTGTCTGTTAAGGAGTGTACTAAAAGACAGTTAACTTATTAACATTATAACAGTGCATTTATGGGATGAAACGTTTGAAACAGTTTAAACTCGTACATTACTGGAAGGCGAAAATTCTGTTCTTCCCGATCATTGTACGACGAGAGTCAGAGGTCGCCACGGTATTCCACTCAGTTCGCGATGTGCTTTGAGAGGATTTGCGCAACCAGCCGCAGCAGCTGCCTCATCAGTGGACGGTCTTCTCTAACCACTGCCCGGCGCTCAGGAACTCCGGTGGGAATGCGCTGCATTCCTGTCCAGCAGCACAACTGACGACAAAGCAATAGCACGACGACAACCGCAGAACAACACCACGCTGTGGTTCTTTTAGACTAGTGAATGAATGACCTTGAGGACGAAATTAAAACGCGGACTAAGTGACATTAGTGTGAGAAAACTTTTCACGTCACTGTTTCAGACCACCCGTTTTGGATGTGTGTGTATGCACTTCCAGTTTTCGTGATCTGGGCATACGTTTCACAGCTTGTGATTTCCGGAGGATGTTGATGACGGATACTATGCCAATACAAATCTCCTTTTTAGAATACAATGACTTCAAAAGTCTGCAAAAACTTTAGTATTGGCTATGACAGCATAATAATCAAGGACGCAAAGCGAACCGTACCAGGCGCAGTAACTATGGTAGTTCAGCAGGTACACAAATGATACATAGCAAATGGATGAACTGCTAATCAAACAAAGAGTCATATTTCGCAATTTCAGATAACTAAATGTGATCTGCGGTTATTGTAAAAATAATCATACAACGTTAAATGAAACGTTATGTGTAAAACTTGTTGACGAATAATGAATTTTGTAGAAGTTATTCACTATACTCTGATGCCGATTTACTTCGACGACCCAAGATTCACACCCATTGAATACTGTGCTTCAGATGCACACTTTCAGGAACTTCTTTATTTCTGTGGCTCTGAACACTATAGGACTTAACATCTATGGTCATCAGTCCCCTAGTACTTCGAACTACTTAAACCTAACTAACCTAAGGACAGCACACAACACCCAGTCATCACGAGGCAGAGAAAATCCCTGACCCCGCCGGGAATCGAACCCGGGAACCCGGGCGTGGGAAGCGAGAACGCTACCGCACGACCACGAGCTGCAGACTCTTTATTTCTGTAATTACCTTACACTGTCAGAAGGAGTGCGATCTCTACATCAATGAAAAAAATTCCGAAATAGAAGATTTATTGCCCACATAACATTTGATACACATCCTGATTACTAGTCTCATCAAAACTTGGTTCCCACGTTTAGATTATGGGATATGTGGATTATAAACTCCTTAAGTGTGGCACACTGCCATCTGGCCATTGAAAACAAAGAGATAAACTCACAGAAAAGACACTCCCATGCAACACTGAGTACACTAAAATAAAAACGATAACTCTATCAGCAAGGCACACAGGTGTCAAATACATCCGATATAGCACATCCACTGCTTTCAGATGGATGTAGCAACATTGATAAGTTAAGGAGAGCAGTCATCAGTCTAATCTAAAAGCCGTAAATTCAGCTAAATACCTAGGTATTACAATTAAGAACAACGTAAATTGGAAGGAACACATAGAATATATCGTGGGGAAGGCTAACCGAAGACTGCATTTTATTGACAGGACACTTGGAAAATGTAACAGACCTACCAAGGAGACTGCCTACACTACACTCGTCCGTCCTTTTTTAGACTATTACTGCGCGGTGTGGGATCCTTACCAGACAGGACTGACGGAGTACATCGAAAAAAATCAAAGAAAGGCAGCACGTTTTGTATAAACGCGAAATATGGGAGAGAGTGTCACAGAAATGATACAGGATTTGGGCTGGACATCATTAAAAGAAAGGCGTTTTTCGTTGCGACCGAATCTTTTCACGAAATTCCGATCACCAACTTTCTCCTTCGTATGCAAAAATATTTTGTTGACAACGACCTACATACGGAGGAACGATCACCACGATAACATAAGGGAAATCGGAGCTCGTACGAAAAGATATAGGTGTTCATTCTATACGAGATTGGAATAGTAGATAATTGTGAAGGTAGTCCAAAGAACCCTCTGCCTGGCACTTAGATGTGATTTGCAAAGTATCCATGTAGATGTAGATGTATATCCAACAGCAGTGAATGTGCTCTGTCTGTTGTATTCGACACCTCTGTGCCTTGCTGATACAACTTACGATTTTTATTTTTCTGTACTCAGTGTTGTATGAAAGTGTGTTTTCCGTGAGTTTACTTCCATGTTTTCAGTGGCCAGATGGCAGTGTGCCATACGTAAGTGCTTTATATCTCACGTATCCAATGATCTGAAGATGGCAATATAACTTTGGTGAAAGTGTTAATCTGGACACGTATCAACTGCGATCTGAGCTTTTTTACATTCTTCATTTCTAGCTGTATAACAAGCTAGAATTGCAGTACAGAAAAAAATGAAAAGATACGGAAATACTTGGAAGAAAGGCAACGTACTTTTAGCGAAACTCTTACTGTTAAAAAAAAAAAAAAAAAAAAAAATAAGGTTCAAATGGCTCAAAGCACTCTGGGACTTAACATCTGAGGTCATCAGTCCCCTAGGCTTAGAACTACTTAAACCTAACTAACCTAAGCACATCACACACATCCATGCCCGAGGTAGGATTCGAACCTGCGACCGTAGCAGCAGCGCGGTTCCGGACTGAAGCGTCTAGAACCGCTCGGCCACAGTGGCCGGGCTTCCAGTAAAGTTTAAAGAAAATGTAATAGAAGAGGAGTGTGCGCTCGTCAGAGGCTTTATTTTTTGTTTTCCTTCAAGTTAACGCACGTCCTATCATCCTGTTCCTTCTTCTTGTGAGCGTTCTCCATATATCCCTTTTCTCGATGATTCCTGATGTTATTAGTCCACTTAATTTTCAACATTCTTCTGTAGCACCACATCTCAGATGCTTAGATTCTCTTCTGTTTCGATTTTTCCAGATTCCATGTTTCGTTACCATACAATGCTCTGCCCCAAACGCACAGTGGCAGAAATTTTCTCCTCAAATTAAGGCCTATGTTTGGTACCAGCAGACTTCTCTTAACGGATGCCCTTTTGGCCAGAGCTAGTCTGCTTTTTGTGTTCTCCTTGCAGAATTCTTTAACTTCATTTATTCGTGATTACCAATTCTGATGTTAGTTTCTCCTGTTCTCCTTCCTGTTACTCCTCATTATTTTCGTATCTTCGATTTGCTTGTATACAGCCATATTTTCATCGCACAGTACATAAATGGAATATGTCATAATATCGGTAAGATTAGTAGGAAGTACTCTCCGCCACGTACTGTACAGTGTCGTCAGCAAGTCGTGATCTTGTCGTTAGCGTTGCTGACTGTTGATCACGGGGAGACCGGGTTCTATTCCCGACTGGATTCGACCTTATCTCCTCTCGGGACTGGATGTGTGTCTTGTTCTCACCATTATTTCATCATTATCGACGCGCAAGTCGCCGAAGCGGCGTCAAATAAAAAAGGATTGCACCAGGTGGCCGAACTCCCCAGACGCGAACTCATGACCAAATACGCCACACGCACCATTTGTATAACGGCTCTTGGTATATATCTACAGATATGGATCTTGATGGACTCAAGAAGCTGAGCTTGCTGTCTTTTCAAATGTACATTTCATCGTGTGTACCTGAAGACGAGGGTTCTGTCTTTCACTCATGATTTCGTTCCCTGTTGTCTTACAGCGTTATCTTTGGCAACGCAGTTGTAGTAAATAATTTACTCAAGAAAAGTGAATAATAAGGATATTGAATATCGTACACAACCACTCACAATTCAGTAATCTCTTCGTACATCTTTGAATTGTGATCCAAACTTCCTGGTACTTTTACCCGTGAAAGGCTTTTTGTGGATTAGGAATAACAAAACTTTTTGTGGATTAGGAATAACAAAACTGCATTATCAGACATAATATGCACACCAAGGGGTATGAAACGGCGCAGGACGAAGGAATTACTCATATGGGACGAAATAGGTACGTGTGAAGTACAAGTACAGAGAAATAAATATTAATTTCGGAAAAATTTGATGATATATTCAACAGAAAGAGCTTAACAAATTGAAGATGTCAATAACACGTTGTTCCACATTGCGCAATTCTTTGGAAATTTGTGGTAAGGTCTTATGGGACCAATCTGCTGAGGTCATCGGTCCCTAAGCTTACGCACTATTTAATCTACTTTACAATTGGGGGGGGGGGGGGGGGAGGGAGGGAGGCATGACGTTTGGAACGCGGATATACTGCAGACTTCGTACACTCGTAGTACTCCATTAGGACAACAGAAAGTGTAATCACTAGCTCGCACTTCTCAAGCGTTATTGAGAAAATCGCAAGATAATTTCGGTCGTCAAATATATACCTGTGCTTGGCCATTTTTACCATGAAGCGGCAGCAAACGAGTGCTTATCGTTCAAGCCCCTTAATCGCTGGATCGAGTCCCGTTCGTCACTTTTCTTCCAACACACTCATATTCTTTATTATTTATGTTATAATTGATATAATGAAAAAAACACGTGTAATCCGATGAACTTTTATTAAATTTACAATGTTATTTGTCAGTCTACATATTTTTACCATCACCAATAACATAATATTTATAACTATCGACTAGTAAACGACCAAACGTATAAAGTGGTACTGAAAATGTATGCTTGTCCGTGATTTGAGAAATCCCTTAGACCTGGAAAGAGCTACCTGTTACCTGCAAATTTTGACCGGCACAGCCGGATTTCGAAAGATGTACAATTAATCGTCGCTTTCGACATTACGATTACATGCTGCAGGATGGTATTTTTCGTAAAAACATGGAAACATAAAGTTAAACGGCACCAGCTACATGGAATAAATGCTGTGTTACCCCATACGCAAGGTCTTTTGCGGTTTTACATGGAAAAACAAACCTCGTTAACATTTTCAAAAACCTCTCTTTCAGCCGATAATTTGGAAGCAAACCATGCATAACTCAGCATTTCTTTAAATATGGGCGCTGATAGTTGGTCATGCAGTATCGAGTGTATTTTAATAGCGACTTCACGAAAAGCAGTTTCTCGTTCTCTTTCGATTAAATAAGAACAATTTTGAAGACGCTTAATGAAATTCCTAAGTTGCCTGTAGAAATAAACATCACACGCTTGGCAACTGGCGTGCATTTCGGAGGTACGACTTTAACTGTACATATTCCGAGTCCTTCGTCATCGGTGAAAATTTCATCGTGCAAACCGGGATTCGTTTGACCCCCCCCCCTCAAAAGAACTATTATTAATTTAAATGAATAATATAATTCCGTGGTAAGTTTCCCGGATCTCGAACTCGTTACGACGACATTCGGAAGATCTTTCGTTAATTTGTCAACGGTGTTCTGTACCTTTGGTCCAAACTTCTCCGTGGCTTCTCGCAAACAAAGTAACACGTGCGGCAGTAATTCTCCACACAATGTTGTCGCATATTGTGTCGTGTACAGTGAGTCACCTTATTGATGCCGCGCCTTGTGACAAAAACGGTCCTCGAATTTCTTTCGGCGAGGGTTTTCTTGTATGTGGACTGGTACTGGCAAACTGTCTCGTCTGTATTGATAACAATTATTTTTTCTAGATCCGGAATGATTGCCCTCGTCTGAAATTGAAACTTTCCCGCGGCTTCCAGCATTTCTTCCGCAGACACACATTCCCTCAAACTCACATACCGCGTGATCTTCTTCTGCCGAATTCTGTGCCGTAGTTTGAATTTTTTTTTATCTGTGAAAGGGATGTTTTGAAGATGAATTGGAATTGGCCTACAGCATCCATAGCCCACTGCTGTAGGTTTCTAGTTGTTACCTGCAAAGTAAAATGAAAGTTTCAATTTATTAATATAATTATTTCTTCGAATGAGGTTGTTGAAGATATAGAAAATTAGACGTAGAGTGATAAAAATGAACACTTACTTGCTGATAAGTTTGGCGAGACTCCACGAAACGGTCATAGGCCCACGAATCATTGTCGAATATTTATCGATTGTTGATCCTCCACATTTTATGTGTTCTTCCCATCTCTTCAATTCGTCTTTTCTTCTAAAACTTCTAGAGCCTTTTATCTGGAGAGTTAGGGGACTCCATTTGGGGTGTTCTTTCACCAGTTTAACAACTTTTATTTTGGTCTCCGGCGGAACATAATCGCCTTTTGACGCCTTTTCCGCTGGCTCATGGTCTTCATCGTCGGACGAATTTTCTTCGACTTCACGGAATTGATCTTCTTCGTCTACTTCGTCAAAATGAATAAGGTCCTCATCAATGATGAGTATTTTTTCTCCTAACATTTCCATGGTAGCCTGATACAGTCCTTCTCCAATCACCACCGCATCGGCAGAAATCGTTGCTGATGCTTCTGTATCGACGACGTCCGGTTCTTGAAAAAGACTATCACAATATAAGAACGCACCTTTCAACCGACGTTTCGCAACTGCATTATGGATTGAATATTCATGACATACCTTGTCCGCAGTTCTCGACGAACCGGGTGTCACTTCCATTTTTCTAGCCACGATGTAAGGTTTTACACTTCGCCGGAGTGTCCGAGCGGTTCTAGGCGCTACAGTCTGGAACCGCGCGATCGCTACGGCCGCAGGTTTCTAATCCTGCCTCGGACATGGATGTGTGTGATGTCCTGAGGTTAGTTAGGTTTAAGTAGTTCTAAGTTCTAGGGGACTGATGACCTCAGAAGTTAAGTCCCATAGTGCTCAGAGCCATCTGGACCATTTTTTTATATTTCGGGAACAATTCTCACGTACGTTATTTCTTCCTGCTACATAAGCAAGGTCTCACCGCTATGCGAGTTAACCGTCGTATGATCCCCATTCGATTTCGGTTCGAGCTTGGCCCTCCCCTCGTTATTTGAAAGCCGACTGTGCCGGTCAAAACTTGCAGGTAACAAGTAGTTTCGGGCTCCTTCCAGGTATAAGGGATTTCTCAAAGCATACTTTTTCAGTATCACTTGATGCATTTGGTCGTTTACTAATCGATAGTTGTGTGGTAATAAAAATATGTAGACTGCCAAATAACATTGTAAATTTAAGCCTGCCGTTATGGCTGAGCGGTTCTAGGCGCGTCAGTCTGCAACTGCGCGAACGCTACGGTCGCAGGTTCGAATCATGCCTCTGGCATGGATGTGTGTGATGTCCTTAGGTTAGTGAGGATTATATTGGTTGGCGACTCCATAGTGAGGATTAATTAGTTCTAAGTTGGCCTCAGATGTTAAGTTCCATAGGGCTCAGAGCCATTTTGTAAATTAAATAAAAGTTCGTTTACACGTGTTTTTTCCCATTACATCAATTGCAATACAAGTAGTAGAGAAGATGAGTGTATTGAAAAAAAAAAAACTGACGAACGAGACTCGATCCAGCGATTACGGTGCTTGAGCGCTAACTATTTTTTTTATTATCCGATTGACTTGATATTTTCATGAAAATTAGACAACCAGAGTCAAATCATCATTTAATATCAGCTGCAAAAAGAAAATCAACAAATTCGGTCAAGCCCAAAAAATTATTAAATTCTGAACGGAAGACAAACACATTATACCACCCCTCTTGTCTCTTTTTGTTGTGATACACATATCGAAGAGAAAAAAGTGACAAAACAATGCTACAAGGGAGGGAACCCAAGCTCAGGGAAGAAACAGGGACCATAGGGGAACTTAACCAACGCCCTGACGGTTAAACACAAGAAAAAGCATATTCGCAGAAAGCGTTCGGTATCGTGGCAACCGCTGCCATTTCCAATGCGCAGTTGACAGATAACGGTGAAAAACGCGGGGATCTGGGTCATTCCCACCTTCAACAACATAGTGAACATAGTAATCCAAGAGCCAGACAATCATGTTCGTTTTCGTCTGAGGAAAAAAAGATGTGTCCGGATGTAGGAAGACGTCGTCTGGGAAAGCAGTTTCAGGCCCTCGAGTAAGGAAAGCTAATTGACGGCGGACCCAGAGCCAATGTTCCCGTCCGCAAGCAACAAGCCTGTGAAGTAAGGTGTCAGTTTGATGACATTTCTCACACTGATCAGTCGGACTACGGGCAATACGAAAAAGACGATCACCAGTAGGTATCAGACGGTGAATGACCTTATACCACTTTGAAACAATCTACATCGGCAATATAGGAAGACTAAGATGAGACCAGACCGTTTTACAAGACGTTGACGGGGAATCAAGTTCAAAAGAAGAAAGGGGACCGTTTTACAAGACGTTGACGGGGAATCAAGTTCAAAAGAAGAAAGGGGACATGGTGCACCCCAACGGGGAGTGATAGTATGTTGGTATTAATATAGGTCACAGAAAGTATATCAGCACTTAGGATACCTATAATTAGAAAGTATTCACGAAGGTACCGAAATTTAGGATTAATCCGTCCAACATCAACTGTAGGGGTCAGACTGACCGGCCGGAGGCGGGGAAGTAAACGAGAGATAACTGAATGCGGAGCCCGCGTACAGGTTAAAACATTGCGATGGGCACATAAAATGGATGTCTTCACTTTGATATGGGAAAGACCCAATCCTCCAAGCTTTCGAGGCCTGGCCACGACATCATACTGGACACGAAAGATATGGCGGTGCCATAGGAATCGACTAGACAGCCGTTTCAGTCTGCGGGCCATCATCGCGCGAAGAAGGAAGACCTGCGCAACGTAATACACTTTACTGAGGACATAGGTCTCTAAAACCCGTACCTTGTGAAGGAGGCTAAGGGAACAGCGTTCATGTTCAAGGATCGCCCCGAGAACACGGCTCGTAACCTCACGCCAATTGAGAGTCGCCATTTTGATCGGATTGCGATCCACTAAGATCCCCCTAAGGTCTTATGGCAATTGACGAACGTCACCCAAGGAATGACGACATGACCGAAGCCTCTCAATGGTAGGAACGTGCATTTACGAACGGCATACAAGGTATGCTTAAGCCTCGGTGTGTCCTCGACATCTCATACTAAAACCATGACGTCATCGGCATATGCACGGACTGAAAAAATTTCCCTCAACATAGCCCAGCCACGTAACTGCATGGCGAGGAGGCGAAGTAAGGTCTCTAAGAACAAGACAAAAAGGGACATGGATAAGGGGCTTCCCTGGGGTAAACTCCGTCTGATCGATATCCGGGGGGGGGGGGGGGGGGGTGATCGTTCACAATCACCAAGGCGCTGATACTGGTAAAAAGGCGTGTTAAGACCTGTCGAGCATCATTATTAAAGCCGCCAGCGGTGAGTACTCTCGTTAAAAAATCATGGCTGACACAATCAAACGCTTTTTGGAAATCAAGAAAAATCAAAGCCCCTGGGATATTAGCGGCAGCCGCCACAGAAATTACATGGCGACATTCGTGAACAGAATTCAGTACCGTGAGTCCAAGCACAGAGCTTTGGTGGGCGGCAAAAATGGTATCGAGCAACTTAGAGAGACGGATATTAACTGCTCGAGCGACAGTTTTATAATCAAAGTTAAGGAGAGTAATAGGACGGAGGGAATCAATCGAATGTCGACCAATGGGTTTCGGGAGGAGGACCAGTTTACCTTCCTGAAAAGGAGCAGGAAGTGAGACTCCCCGCATCAATTCATTTACCATTGACGTTAAGGTGTAACCAATGAGCGTCCAAAATTGAACATAAAACTCCTTAGGAATACCGTCTAATCCAGGAGTAAACCAGGCGACTTGCGGGACTGAGATCCTGTAACTACATCATGTATATCATCCTTGTGAAAGGGACAAAGAAAGGCCTCATTTAATTGAAGAGTGACGACGCGCTGCAGCAAGGATGTGAAGTCGTTGAGAGAGTTTTCAGCCGGGACATGGGTATCGTACAGATCAGTAAAATAGGTGTAGATAAAGTCGGAAATGTCACGGTGAGAGGTGAACATGCGGCCGTCAGCGGATGTGAGGGAGGCAAGGCGCACACGTTTCCGGCGCGCCCGTAAACGGACTAGATAGTAAAGTGACGTCAATTCGTCTTGTAAAAGGGAACGTGGTTGAGACCTCGTCCGCAGTCGCTCAATTCGAATGCGTTTGAGCTGCAGCAATTTGGCTTTGATGCGCTGTACATCAGTAACCCGTAGGTGAGCAAGCGTAGCACTATCGTACACTTTATGTAAGACTGAGTAGTAAAATTCTTGCGTTCGTCGGTCGTCTGCCACCTTCGCAGCTCCAAAATGCATGAGAGCCCTACGCATTTGTGGTTTAACATGTGGTGTCCACCATGCTACAAGGGACGAGTACCGGTCCATAGCACGAGAACAACGAACCCATACGTCGTCCTCCAGGACGACACCAAGAGAGGTATCTTGCAAACAGGCTATATTGAACAGTCAGGGAGGACGGAACAATTTCGCCGATTGCCGCTCCTAATTAAACGTGACGGCTACGGCGCAATGATCAGTAAAACAGGCTGGTATCACATCAACATCCAGAAGTTGCCCACACAAGGAATCTGAAAGGTGAAAGCGATGGAGGCGACTGCTAGACGTGGGAGTAAAGTATGTATGTCGCACAAGTGTAGGATAGCGAGAAATCACACATCACGCAGGTGCAAGGAGCGCACCAGGTCGTCGAGTTCTTTACTGAAATTAAAGTTAGGAGACTGATCCACCGGTCGTAGAACACAATTGAAGTATCCACCTAAAATAATCTTTGTCGGGGATTTACGAAGCAGCTAAATGATTTCTTATTCATCACAACTCGAACGTGCGGTAGTACGACCTGTGCCAGAAGGGGCATTAGGAAGGAGTAAACTAAGATCACAAAACGTGCACCCGATCCCCCTGCCACTGTCGAGTACTTCGAAATCCATCAACGGAATGCCTTCCCTATAAAACAAGGCAGTGCCCGTAAAAAGTTCGGAAGGTACATTAAAAAAGGTTGAGAACTCAGAAATTGAAAACTGGTCGAGTAAGTTTTCGTGTAAAAAAAACATCTGCCCCAGCTTGATATATAAACTGTCGCAAAGCTGCGAGTCGAAGCTCAGAACATATTATGTTAATATTCAGAGCAAGAAATGTGTATGCTTGCATGGAACTTCAACCCAGAAAGAAGAACAAAGAACGGTAGAGATCGGTCAGTTGAAGGAGCAACATACAAGTAACCAGACCAGAATCAATCACCGAACCAGAGAGAAAAGAACTACGAAACAGAACCCTCATCTTCCCACTGCTTTTTCTTCGTCCGTGACGCGGCTCTCTGTGGCTGTTTACGTATTCTACTGTGGCTCCGACGCTGCCACGTTTGGTCGCGTGGGAGCATCATGTAGGTATTCCGTTTCATATTGCGAGGGAGAGGCCTCTACATCCCACTCGTCCGCAGATATGGGTTCACGGAGGGACGGTTGGTGAATAACTACGGCATCCAATGGCTCTTGAAAATCAATCAGTTGTTTCATGGGAGAAGGCTGTGACCCAGAGAGGGCAACAGAAGTCGCAGAAGGGAGATGGGAAACAGAGTCCACAGGAGAAGTGTCTGAGAGAACCGGAGAAGATACGTGGGAACCGGGAACAGGTTCCTTCGCGGGCGTCTCCGAAGGGCGTCTCGACAACAGGAACAATACCCGATAAGGTTTTAGCGATCTTTTGCACAGGTGTGAAAGCACCTGTGGCGTCCTCATCCACGATTTCAGACTGAGAAAGGGGGTCGTTTACTGGAGGCCACATGGTTCACACATGACTCTGAGCGCTATAGGACTCAACTTCTGAGGTCATTAGTCCCCTAGAACTTAGAACTAGTTAAACCTAACTGACCTATGGACATCACACACATCCATGCCCGAGGCAGGATTCTAACCTGCGACCGTAGCGGTCTCTCGGTTACATACTGGAGGCCCATCGAAAGGGCGAGCCAATAGGGAAGGTTCAAAAAGATGGTTCAAATGGCTCTGAACACTATGGGACTTAACATCTGAGGTCATCAGTCCCCTAGAATTTAGAACTACTTAAACCTAACTAACCTAAAGACACCACACGCATCCATGCCCAAGGCAAGATTCGAACCTGCGACCGCAGCAGTCGCGCAGTTCCGGACTGAAGCGCCTAGAACCTCTCGACCACTGCGGCCGGCTTAAGGGAAAGTTCATCTGCCGCATCATCCTGTGTTCGGCGACGCTTGTTGTGAGAAATCATGGCGGGCACATCGGAATTAACGGCATCAACATCCCGACGCAAGGATAGCGGGGGGAAATCACGGGCGTTGTCGGTCAACGGATCACTGCGTACCTCAGTAACAGGGAGCGATTCTGTCTGAGATCCCTGAGGGAGAAGATCAGATAAAGTCAATTTTTACGCTGTTCGTATGTAGGTTTTAATAGCATCACACGCTGCGGACAATTAGTACGGAAATGACCGGTTTGATTACGATAGTAACATGTTCCTTTTTGGCCAATGTACGTAATATGTACCCTACAACCACATACCTGTAGATGAGAAGGAATATGTTTTTTGACCACCATCTCCACCGACCGAATACCACTATAGACCTGTAAGCAGTGCTGAGCAGACCAGCGTTACTTTCGAATATGGCGTATTTCCCCATAAGGAAGCAAAATGGGCCTCAGAAAACAGTCGTCTACCTCGGGCGGAAGGTTAAACATCCGGACACTCGTGTATACCACTTCTGCATTTGCCAAGAGAACCATACTAGTGAAACCAACACGGTGCTTAAAGGGTACCTGACATCCGTGACGAGAAAGTATCCTATCAACCTGTAGCGGGCCAAGAAACTTAAACAAGAAACACAATTAATTCGTTGCCAAAATTCGCAGTATGCACCTGATCAGAAAGTAACTTTAATTGTATCGACACTAAACGGACACGAGGAAAATATGCAGCGCTACGGTAGAGGCGGAACTAATGGCACAACCTAGTCGCCCGACGTGCGAAGCGGGAATACCACTCGGCTGCCGCCGCTTCATGGTAAAAATGGCCGCGCAGAGGTATATATTTGACGACCTAAGTTATCATGCAATTTTCTCAATAACGCTTGAGGAAGACGCGCTACTGCTTACACATATCGTTGTCCTAATGGAATACTACGAATGTACGAAGTTTGCAGTAAATCCGCGTTCCAAATGTCGTGGCCTCCCCTTGTTAAACTAACTTACGCTAAGAGCGACACACCCACACCCATGGCCGAGGGAGAACACGAACCTCCGACGGGGGGAGCCGCGTCGGCTGTGACAAGACGCCCAAGACCACGCGGCAACCGCGCGCGGCTGACTTGCTCAATTTGTGAATTTCTTTCCCTTGAAAATACGTTTCCCATCACATATAATCTCGTAATTACATCAGTAATCATCTTCGTGGTGTGTAGCACTTCTCTAGTATCATTTGCCACCAGGGTTGATCAACCTATCTGCTACACTCCCGTGGTTACTAAATGAAGCCAATGACAAAACGTGTGGTCATTCCTTTATATTTTTTAATTCCTTTATCAATGCTACACGGTCAGAGAACCCGGCCAACTAACAATGACTTAGTTATTTTCACCGATTCCTATCCAAGTTTTAGAAAATAAATTCTTAATTGCTTAGTATTTTTCTATAAAAATATTTAAATAGTACTGCAGAACATGCACAAAGAGTCTAGATCATTCCGAAAAGAATTTGTATTAAGACATGTGAGCCTATCACTGTGGTCTAATATTTACAAGTCAGTGTCTCGAACTACGTAAGTCAAGGATGACATGAATCTAGTGATCTAAACTTCAATTGCAGATGTCATAAATAATTACTTATCTAAAATTTAGTCTAGTCTGGGCTATAACTGAATACTGTTCATCTGGTTTCGCTGAGACACTTACCTCAAATGTTTAAAAAACACAGAGTGTTTTCCGTATTGAAAATTTGAATGTTACTGTGCCAGACGCTATTTTGTTGATATTATTTCCACAATGAAAATTACTCATACCGTCCCCTAATACTGGAACTCATGAGACACGTATTGCCTATCACGCCGGCCACGGTGGCCGTGCGGTTCTGGCGCTGCAGTCCGGAACCGCGGGACTGCTACGGTCGCAGGTTCGAATCCTGCCTCAGGCATGGGTGTGTGTGATGTCCTTAGGTTAGTTAGGTTTAAGTAGTTCTAAGTTCTATGGGACTTATGACCTAAGATGTTGAGTCCCATAGTGTTCAGAGCCATTTGAACCATCTTTTTTTTTTGCCTATCACACACAAAATCTAGAGTGACCGCTACACTAGAATTAAAGACGTTCATTTTAATAAGAAGAATACTCACACATTTATCAAACTATCAGAGGTAATTCTAATGTTGAGAAGTGGCTGGTTGCCTCAAATGGCTCTAGGCACTATGGGACTTAACATCTGACGTCATCAGTCCCCTAGACTTTGAATTAATTAAACCTAACTAACCTAAGGACATCACACACATCCATGCCCGAGGCTGGATTCGAACCTACGGCCGTATTAGCAGCGCGGTTCCGGACTGAAGCGCCTAGAATCGATCAGCCACAGCGACTGGCTGAAGTGGCTGGTACACTCTAAACCCAACAGTAGGTGACATGATTATAACTACTCTAGACATAGATTTAGCTCTGCGGAGAACAGGCACGTGTCTTACAATTCGTTACTAATTTCGCATTACATCAAATCCGTACGCAGAACATAACAATATTTCAACAGGTAGTAATACAGTATTTCAGCGCTTTTTTTTATTCTACGTATATTTATTACAAAAATCGTTGACGCAGTTTATCTGTTAATTTTAATATGTATGTTATTTGTATGGAAAAGCAATATAATCAAAATCGTTAAAAAATCAGACGGTCAACATCCGTTGAATACGAGTCGGCCAACACGAAAACAGAGCTTTCAGGCGTGGGTAATCCTCTTAAGCCTCGCAGAACAATAGCACGGTTGACAGGAGGTAAACATCAGGTTCACAGCGCATAACAAGTCAACAGCCATCGAGATGTAAAGATAATTATTGGGCCCTATTTTCCATAAATCGCATAAATGAGGAGCAAACACCGGAATGTTTGCCGAAACAAATTGACCGGAAGACTGCCCATTGTGAAACAGGTTTGCAAACATCGAGGAATTCCAAACACAGTTTCCCGCTGCAGTTGAAGTTACTACCTGAAAACTTGGCTTTCGGGCGTGTAAGTCTTCGGAATCACCAGAGCTATTCGAGGTAGTGAATTGTTTCATGTCTTATGCCTAAATAAAACGGCATTCTAATGAAGCTAAAATACACACACACACACGCACACACATACACACACACACACACACGCACGCGCGCGCGCACGGAGGAGCGCAGGCCTGTAAGTGCTCACACAGAGGCAGTGGCACGTGAACAATAAAAGCTTTATTTTCCCCGATATTTCCACAAAAACAGACATTCTAATTCAGATCATTCGGTAACCGTCAGAAAACAATTAGTCGATCACAGTATTATTGCACCTAGAAGTAAGGTTGCTTGGCTCGGCTTCCCGTGAGTCAGCGAGTGATCGGGGTCGACAGTATATGCAAAACTGGCCTGAAAACATTGACAGTGCGATGGCTTTTCCTTTGTCATCAGCGTACTTATTTACTGTAACGCCACTAAGTGTTTTCGATAACGGCCAAGTGCAGTAATATCGTGGTAGAATTTTCCATGACTGTCCCTAATTCCGAAAAGTGCTCACCATATCACTAGGTGCGACATGATGCAATACCATTCAGCGAGTAGTATATTACGCAGCCTGCAGGCTAACTGGAAAGTTGGTACCAAGCTCCCGCTGATAGTCTCAGAAAAAAGGCGATCCGGATGTTTTTGTAAGAGGAAGCACTTATCCCTCATTTTGCTAAATTACTTGAGAAAACTTGAAAATTTTCTTAGTTGACACTTAACTACTCAGATGTTTTTGAAAACGTACGATGCACATAAAAATTCTAGGTGGAAATCAATGCTGATAATATGTTCAAGAAAACCGAGTACATTGCTATAACATTCAAGGCACTCCTAATGAAGACAGCATTATGTCGGAAACTAACGCTCGTTAACATCAACACTAAATTTATCATACCTGAACTAAGAAACACATTCAAATATACAGAGTGACTATTCAGCAAGTTAATTTTCCGATGGATGAATCAGAAATGTATCCCTGCGTAGATCGAGCTCGCACGAGCGTAATTTCAGTCTCCAGCTCTTGGATGAATTTGAAAGAGCCATACTACTTGAATGCACGTGACCCTCGTTCAAAAATAGCTGCAAAGCGATGTTACTTGGTGTCAGCTAATAGGTAATCGTCCATGCGTGTAAACTGTAATGTAATTCTATTTCTACGCAGCTAGCGTTATTCCGTCGCTTCTCATTCTGAAATCCGAATCCGAATTCTGTGAATACAGGAGGGAAGTTGAATCATATGAGTACTGGATTTGGAGGTTATGTCTGATGCCAAAATTGCCTTGAAAATATTTCAGAAGGATATTTCTGAATTCCTCCACACTAAAAGAACCCAATTTTTCTCCATTTTGAATTTGTTTAAAAAGTTCTGTAATGGAAACAGGGAATATGTTGCTAAATATTTACATCTACCCCAATTGATATCAACATACTGTTGACCACAGCAAAGAATGGAGAAGCAAAATTAATGTGAAGAACATGTACGAGAAAGAGTCACATAATATGCCTCCTAAGCTTGTTACAACACGAGAGCTAATGACATCGGTAGTTACAGTATTATCGCTCTAGTCGTTTCCTTCATCTTGTTACGGCGGCCTGACAAAACAACACAAAAGTAGAAATATTCTTTACTTCGAAACATTTTTTAAAAATATTTCTACTCTTTACATAAAATAAAATCAGGATACATACAGTATTTTGGGCCTGAGAAGACCGAATGTTTGGGTATTCAAAAGAATAGTTGTATAATAGGCGGACCTTAATGCCCACGCCGAGCGAGGTGGCGCAGTGGCTAGCACAATGGACTTGCATTCGGGAGGACAACGGTTCAGTCCCGCTATCGGCCATCCTGATTTAGGTTTTCCGTGATTTCCCTAAATCTCTTCAGGCAAATGCCGGGATGGTTCCTTCGAAAAGGGCACGGCCGACTTCCTTCCCCATCCTTCCTTTACCAGATGAGACCAATGACTTCGCTGTTTGGCCTCCTCCCCCAAAACAACCACTTAATGCCCACAATTTGTTTTTCTTCTCTTTTTACGTACAGCACTAAAAGCTTCCACAAAACTGGGTATGCCGCAACCAGTTTCGACAATACATGTCATCATCTGAGACGCTTTAAAGCTGTGTGTGTATCACATTTCCAGTGTCGAAAACTATACTGATCAGCCAGAACATTATGACCACCGACTGATATAAACCTGTCCCTTTCCACACTCACAGGCATACGTTCAATCAGGTTCTGGAAGGTTTCTTTGGGAATGGCAGCCCATTATTCACGGAGTGTTGCACTGAGGGGAGGTATCGACGTCGGTCGGTGAGGCCTGGCACGGAGTCGGCGTTCCAGAATATCCCAAAGGTGTTCGACAGGTTTCAGGTCAGGCGTCTGTGCATGCCAGTCCATTACAGGGACGTTATTGTCGTGTAACCACTCCACCACTGGCCGTGCATTATGAACAGGTGCTCGATCGTGTTGAAAGATGCAATCGCCATTCCCGAATCGCTCTTCAACAGTGGGAAGCAAGAAGGTGCTTAAAAACATTAATATAGGCCTGTGCTGTGATGGTGCCACGCAAAACAACACAAAGGCTGCAAGCCCCCCCCCCCCCCCCCCCTCCAATCAAGAACACGACCACACCGTAACTCCTCCGCCTCCTATTTTACTGTTGGCACTACCCACACTGGCGGATGACGTTCACCGGGCATTCTCCATACCCCTGCCATCGGATCACCACATAGAGTACCGTAATTTTTCACTCCACACAACGTATTTCCGCTGCTCAATCGTCCAATGTTTACGCTCCTTACACCAAGTGAGGCGTCGTTTGGCGTTTACCGACGTGATGTGTGGCTTATGAGCATCGCTCGACCATGAAGTACAAGTTGTCTCACCTCCCGCCCAACTGTCATAGTACTTGCAATGGATCCTGATGGAGTTTGGAATTCCTGTATGATGGTCTGTGTACAAGTCTGCCTAATCAAATTAAGACCTTCGTCAACAGTCGGCGGTCCCTGTCAGTCGAAAATTAAGACCTTCGTCAACAGTCGGCGGTCCCTGTCAGTCGACAGACGAGGTCGGCCTGTACGCTTTTGTGTTGTACGTGTCCCTTCCCGTTTCCACTTCATTATGACATCGAGAACAGTACACGTAGGGATGTTTAGGAGTGTAGAAATCTCGCGTACAGAAGTATGACGCAAGTGACACCCAATCACCTGACCACGTTGGAAGCCCATGAGTTGCGCGAAGCGCCCCATTCTGGTCTCTCACGATGTCTAATGACTACTGAGATCGCTGATACGGAGTACCTGGCAGTAGGCGGTAGGACAATGCACCAAATATGAAAAACGTACATTTTTGGGGGTGTCCGGATACTTTTGATCACATAGTGTATCAGGAGCTTTATGTCAGTGTTTAGAATGGCTTAACGCCAATTTCGCTGCACTGTCCTAACACGTCGTACTTTCCAGATTGATATCTGCAGCTATTTCACACATTGCTGATTGTCTGTTAGCACTGACAACTCTACGCAAATACGACTGCTCTCGGTCGTTAAGTGAAGGCCGTCGGCCATTGCTTAATCCCTGGTAAAGGTAATGCCTGTAATTAGCATTTTAGACACACTCTTGACACTATGGATCTCGTAATACTGAAACCCCAGCGATTGCCAAAATGAATTGTCCCATGCGTCTAGCTTCATCTGCGTTCCGTGTTCAGAGTATGTTAATTTCCTTTGCGGAGCCATAATTACGTCGTAAATCTTTTCACATTCATACCTGAGTTCAAATGACAGCTCCGCCAATGCACCGCCGTTTCATGCTTCGTGCACGCTATCTGTATATGTGGATATCGCTATCGCACGGCTTTTGGCACCTCTGCGTAAATAGCAATTTTTTTTATTTTATGCAACCAGCTTCAGATTTAGACGCGCATTGTAGACATATTTATCACATAATAATAGTTAACCACATGGCGTAAATCGTATATGAGAAGTTGAAAATCTCTACCAGATGCGAAGAGAACACTAGTATTAGACATTATAAAGTTTTTTTTTTTTTTTTTTTTTTGAATTTTCAGGGATTTCATATCTCGTTCTTTGTGCCTGATAGCAGTTCGCTGGCAACCTTTGCATTATAATACGTGGCCCAACTGTTAAACCTAGATATCGAGGGAATATATGTAAGACAAGAAAGAGAAAAAAAGACACACCACAAAGGAATTGCCAGAAGGGGACAGAAATCGGTAGGTGTTATATGCATGTAGAAACAAGCAAATTTTTACAATTTCGTAACAATGCTAAGCAGTCGAGCACACAATCAAGCAGGCAGCCTGAATTACTGCCAGGTACTGCAAGAATGTAAATAATTACAATTTTTAGGCCCACGCTTGGTGCTAGACCCAGTGCATCCTCAAACTAAATATTCCCTATCTACATATTGTTTTGTGATGCTTGTTAAAGTTTACAATGGTATCTCCACGGCTAAAATATGTGAAGGATATTGTCATTTCAATCTGAGGATATGTAACTGGTGTCTTATTAAACGAATTGAGGTCAGCTAGCGTTTCTACAAGTTTTCTGTATCATTTCACATTAGCAAGCCCTGGTTCAGGGAGGAGAAAGTAGTTCATCATGTTCTACACTACAATACATGATTTATACCTTCAACAGCCTAATACTGATTTCTATTCGCATTTGAACTAGCAGTAATAGAGGTTACATACAAAATGAACTTTAGAAGAATACTGAAATATTTATCAAGGTTTCTGAAATGTTTACAGAGTGCAGAGTCAACAACTAAATAACACCAAAATCTAGTCAATATACATGACGTAAACACACACACACACACACACACACACACACACATACGCACATACACACACACGCACACAGAGGCTGCTTGGCGTAATATGCAAGTATAATTACAGTTATCTGACTGCAAATGAAAATTTGCTCTTTGCAGTAAAATAATGCTATTTCTCTAAATGTAAATGAATGTAAGTACAAAACACACCTGGCTGTAATGATTTAATTAAATTGTTCTATCATTAAAAATACACGTGGCTTGCATGTTTGCACTACTGATAAACTTACTCAATGTTTACTGTTCTACCACATTTTGCAAGCACAATAGATCTTCAGCTTAAATATTTCCACAATCAATTTTTTTTTTTTTTTTTTTTTTTTTTTTTTACTTACTGAAATACACATGACTCACATACTGGCACTACGTGAGGTAAATTATATGTTAGAAGACGAGTGTAGTTCAATATTTGTACCGTGCATGATTACCACGCATTAAATTCATACAAAAATTGGTTCCATAACGATGTAAAACGCACATAAGCACTATTGCTGATCCACCTTGCACCTTGAAGTTTATTTGTCAATGTGGATTAGTACAGTAAACAATGTTATTCCCACACCTAAATTAGTCAAAACTTGTCCGATATCGAACTAATTCAAACATTATCGAGATCCAATGCTTTCAGTTCAAATTATGTGTCATCTTCTGCAGTTACACGGTGAAAACTACATGACACTTTGGTCAGAGTAGCATACTGAACAGTAATAATACACATTCACATAGGCAAGAAACAATGATTCTTACACTTTCAGAGTCACATAAACATTATAGAGACCTCATCCAAGGATAGTAATTTTGTCTTGCAGTAGAAAATGTTTCCCACCTCACGCTGATAAGGCTAAGAGCACAAGGCAGTGGTAGATGAAACACACCCGTTGCCAAGGTGGGGCAAATATGGGCAATTTATACGGATTCTACCATAACCCCAGGCAAACATACATACAAGTCTTAGCGTTGTCTCCATTACATCGCTGGGAAAGTTCCCAATACTTCCGAATAGTTCCGCGTAGTTCCGTTTAATTTCTAGCTCTGAAAAGTGATATCGTCATGCTAGGGCAATTTTGTCGGTCATAGCCGTTATCCCCAGATACTATTACGTGTGGCAACGATAGTCAGTTGGTAAATTGACTGCTATTATCCTGGATACGAATGGATGGGAAAATGATGGTCAACAAACGGTCAAATGGTGCTTGATAATTAAATAATTGTAATTTCCCGGGGCGTTGCCAACTTTACTACGCAGTATGGGCTAAATTATGTACTAAAGATAGAATTCAACGGTATATTGTTACTACACTAACTTATATACGATGGCTTGCTCGAAAGTAATGCCTCTTTTTTTTATACCCTAACTCTTAAAGCCTTTAAAATAAAACAATCGTTATTATATTCTGTGTCTTTATTCTTCATGTCTACATATTTATTTCTCAACATGGTAGGGTAGCGACGAACACATTTCTCCCAACGAGAGATCAGTTGACGGAGCCACAATCTCACCTCTGCTTGCAGCTCCTCATCATTGTCAAAGTGAAGCCCTCGATAGTGTTCTTTATGTTTTGGAAACAGATGAAAATCGGATGGAGTCAAAGCGCGACTGTATGGAGGTTGACGGTTGACAGTGAACCCAAGGCGTCAGATCGATTTACATAATGCTCGTGTGTGATTTGTTATTGTCATACTGAAGGGGAGGGTTTTTCATACAAGGAGGAATTCCTTGATTTCCAAACTCTATTACAGCACGCTGTTTTTCACGCACCGTCGTAGCTACGAGTACATTACACACTGCTATGGTGCTGGAGTCGTCTACCGGCATAGGGCTGCAAGTACGTGGACGTGAAGAATAAAGATGCAGAAGGTTAAGGAAGTTTCTTTTAATTTTCCAAAAAAAAAAAAAAAAAAAAAAAAGGAAAAGAAAAAAACTCGGTGCCATTACTTTCCAGCACGCCCCCGTAATACTGAGCCCAAAAATTTAGCTTTGCGACCTTGTTTGCAAGAAGTAAGTGACGTTGCTTTTTCTCTCGAGACAGATAATTCCGAATCTAACTAAGAACAAACATGATAATAACCGTGGGTGAGGAGGTACGTACTTAGTCTTCCGTAAAAAAAGAAAAGAAGGTATCTGCTAGCAATTGGGGAACGGTATTGGTTTCCAGAGTACTAAACGTGAACAACGGTTTGTGTTGAAAATAAAAAATTGCTTCTCCGCGACACTGTTATTGTCAGAGTTGAGAATATATATGCAAGCAGACGCCATTAAACGATGTACGAAATGTTATTCATCCTAGCATCAATTTAGTTTAAAACATGCGTGCACTGCACAGCTAATTATCGACTGGCGCGTTTTATGTGCCAGTCTGTAACGCACAATTCCACAATAAGAATTTAAAAGATTTCCAGATTATAGTGTCGTTAAAAACTAAAAATATTTGTTTGTGTCGAAAAAACAGCGGCATATTTTCGGTAAAAGCAGAGCAGACATCAACGTTTGTATGAATGATTTAAAGAGCTTCTGATATTAACGGTTAACGAATTATAAATTTCTAATGTAGTCCTCCGCACATGTGATGTGTTTGCTGAATAATATTATTTACTGTTATATCCAATTCATAAATGTATTTAAATCCCTCATTCTGTATTTAAACGGAAAATAAAGCAGTTCCAAACGCCAGACTTTCGTTGAGGATAGCTTTCAGAGATAATCATAATCCAACGTACACCACTGCTAAACAAATATTTCCTCCGTATTTCTCCATGCATTTCCGTCTTCAAAAAGCAGCATACATGTGCCCCCTTCATGTTTTATAATGTAATCAACCTAGCTTACATTAAGTCTATTCTTACCTGTTGGAACAGAACAAATTATGTCATTAGTATTTATACTGAACATTCTTCTGTTTGTAAGAATCGATGATTTACAGTTCATTTTCATTACATTCATAGTTACTTAATCAATACCTGCCTAATCCCTTATTCATTTGATTATTTTATCTCTTGCAACACTTCTCCGAATGCATGTCCCTATTACTCAGTGAACAGTCCTCAGCGTTAGAATGCTAAAAATACACATACTGATTGTAAACTCACTTACAGTACATCTATACATTGTCATCAACTGCAGCAGATACTAAATTATATCAACCGTTTCTGTGACTACATTGGTATTTGTACTGTCGTCCTCTCGTTGTATCGTAACGTATTGCGTTAGTGTTCACGATATACGGATTTCTAACTTTCTTTCAAACTAGATCTATTTAGATCCTCCATTTATTTTTACTTAAAGCGTAATTTTTTATTCTGAAGAAACGCTTAATACTTGCACTACGGAAGCCGATACATCTTGGTACATGAAATAAACAAACCAATATGATACTTCCGACGTTTGTGGCAAAGTCTGTAGAAGAAAGCGCTCAATATAAATAGGATCGGAGTCGATATCATGAACTAGTTTGAATTCAGCGCGATTAATGACTGTTGCTTCTTGCAAAAGACTCAGCAATTTCGCTAAGAGAGTAAGCGTCAAAGCGTTAGTTTCTGTCTCTCTCCCCCCCCCCCCCCCCCCAGCCCGCCCGCCAACATAAATAAAAAGCAGCTTCTGTGATGTACGAACTAGAACTAAAGTATACCGATGCCTGAAACGACATTACCATCAGAATTATGTATCCCTTTTGCGTGTATCTTTGTACTGCTGGGACTCGAATAATGTCCCGGTAGATGACTTGATGAAGGTCTCCGTTTTATAGTTGTTTGTGAATAATACCGTGATCATCTACTTTTTTCCAGTGTATTTTGTAGTGGTTTACGGCAGGTGTAAATACTGATGAAATGTAGTTTAGCTTTTCTTATGAAATTAGATCTACGATAATGCAAGGTTAATCATTAAAATTACAACACCAGAAAGTGTACCAATTAATGAAGAATCATTCGTCGTAAGCAGTACAGCAGATTACATGATTAAATGTCTAAGTGATTTGGGGGTACACAAAGTACGCAAGTTAGCAATCTAAGCAGCCACTTTTGGCTGTGAAAATGGCTTTAAGCTGACTGGGAATCAAGGAGAACTAGCTTGGATGACTGGTTCTAGTCCAGTGGTAGTGTTCACCAGTCTTCATTTCTTCTTCTTTTTTTTAAGTCATCAGTTTTGTGACTAGTCTGATGCCCCCGCAACGAATCCTCTCCTGTTCCGACCTCTCACCTCAGAGTAGCACTTGTAAGCTACGTCCTCAGTTATTTGCTGTATGTATTCCAATCTCTGTTTGCCTCTACAGTTTTTGCCTTCCACAGCACCCTCTAATACCATGGAAGTCAGTCCCTGACGTCTTAACAGACGTCCTACCATCCTATCCAGTGTTTTCCATATAGTCCTTTCCCCTCCGATTCTGCGCAGAACTGCCTCATTCCTTGCGTTATCAGTCCAGCTAATTTTCAACATTCGACTATAGTACAACATCTCAAATGCTTAGATTCTCTTCTATTCCGGTTTTGCCACAACCAATGTTTCACTGACATACAATGCTGTGCCCCAAACTTACATTCGTAGAAATTTCTTCCTCAATTTAAGGTCTGTGTTTGATACCAGTAGACTTCTTTTGGCATAAAATGCCCTTTCGCCAGTGCGAGTCTGCTTTTGATGTGCTCCTTCCTCTGTCCGTCATTGGTTATTTTGCTGTCTAGGTAGCAGAATTCCTTAACTTCATCTACTTCGTGACCATCAAAAATGGTTCAAATGGCTCTGAGCACTATGGGACTCAACTGCTGTGGTCATAAGTCCCCTAGAACTTAGAACTACTTAAACCTAACTAACCTAAGGACAGCACACAACACCCAGCCATCACGAGGCAGAGAAAATCCCTGACCCCGCCGGGAATCGAACCCGGGAACCCGGGCGTGGGAAGCGAGAACGCTACCGCACGACCACGAGATGCGGGCCGTGACCATCTATTCCGATGTTAAGTTTCCCGATTGACTCATTTCTGTTACTCCTCATTACTTGCGCCTTTCTTCGATTTACTCTCAATCCACATTCTGTACTCATTAGACTGTTCATTCCATGTAGCAGATCATGTAATTCTTCTTCACTTTCACTCAGGATAGCAGAGTGATCAGCAAATTGTATCATTGATATCTATTCACCGTGATTTTTAATCCTTCCCCTGAACCATTCTTGTATTTTCATCATTTGCCTCTTCGATTATAGACTGAACAGTAGGGCAAAAGACTGCATTCCTATCATACACCATTTTTAATCCGAACACTTCGTCTCTGGTCGTCCACTTATATTATTCATTCTTGGCTCTTGTATATTACCCGTCTCTCCCTATGGCTTACCCATATTTTTCACAGAATTTGAAACACCTTGTACCATTTTGCATCGTCGAACGCTTTCTCCAAGTCGATAAATCCAATGGACGAGATTTATTTTTCTTTAGTCTAACTTCCATTACCAACCGCAACGTCAGAATTGCCTCTCTGGTGTCTTTGCCTTTTTTAAAAGGCAAACTGATCGTCATCTAACACACCTTCAACTTTCTTTTCCATTCTTGTGTATGGTTTTCTTGTAAGTGCCTTTGACGCATGAGCTATTAAACTGATTATGTGATAACTCTCACACTTGTCAGCTCTTGCAGTCTTCGGAATTATTTGGATGCTATTTTTCCGAAAGTCAGATGGTATCTCTCCAGACTCATGCTTTTTACAGACTCATGCGTTTCAGACACCAACGTGAAAAGTCGTTTTGTACTGCTTTACTCAATGATTTTAGAAATTCTAATGGAACGTCGTCCATCCCTTCTGCCTTATTTCATTTTTAGTCCTTCGAAGCTCTCTAAAATTCTGATTCTAATACCGGATCTACTATCTTTTCTAAGTCGACTCCAGAGTTGTATCACATAAATCTATCACATCACACAAAACTTCTCCCTTATAGAGGCCTTCAGTGTAGCCTTACCACTTATCTGGTCTCCGCCCTCCATGTAATAGTGGAATTCCCATTGCACTCTTAATGTTACCATCCTTGATTTTAATTCCACAGAACATTGTTTTGATTTTTCCTACATGTTGAGTCAGTCCTTCCGACAATAATTTCTCTTTTGATTACTTCACATTTTTCATGCAGCCATCTTGTCTTAGCTTTTCCCTGCACTTCCTATTTATTTAATTCCTCAGTGACTTGTATTTCTGTATTCACGAATTTCCCTGAACATTTTTGGACTTCTTCTTTCATCGATCAACCGAAGTATTTCTTCTGTTACCCGTGGTTTCTTTGCAGTTACCTTCTCTGTACCTATGTTTTTCTTTCCAACTTCGGTGACTGTCTTTTTTAGAGATGTCCATTCCTCTTCAACTGAGTACAGTTGCTACTGCTACTGAGCACTTCCTTGTTTCTGTATCTATATCCTTAGAGAACTTCAAGCATATCTCGTCAATCCTTAGTAATTCCGTATCCCATTTCTTTGAATATTGATTCGACCTCTTCAACTTCAACCTATTGTTCATCACTACTACATTGTGATCTGAGTCTGTATCTACTCCTGGGTACATCCTAAAATTCAGTATCCGATTTCGGGATCTCTGTCTGACCATGATGTAATCTAACTGAAAGCTTCCTCTATCACCCAAGTATATCTTCTCGTCTTATGATTCTTGAGCAGAGTATTTACTATCAGTTGGTGAAATTCATTACAGAACTCAATTAGTCTTTCTCCTCTCTCTTATCTCTCCTCTTTCTCCTTTCTCATTCCATGTCCCAAGCCCATGCTCTCCCTTAACCTTTTCTTCCACTCCTGTCCCTATAACTGCATTTCAGTCTCCCATTACTATTAAGTTTTTCTTCTCCCTTTATGTACTGTGTTACCCTTTCAGTATCCTCGTATACTTTCTGTATCTCTTTATCTTCAACTTGCGACGTAGGCATATATACTTGAATTATCGTTGTCGGTGTTGGTTTGCTGTCGATTCTGATAAGAACAACCTATCACTGAACTGTTTACAGTAGCACATTCTCTGCCCTATCTTCCTATTCATAATGAATCCTGCGGTTGATATTACCCTATATTCATCTGACCAGAAATCCTTGTTATCTTTCCATTTCACTTCACTGACACCTGCTATATTTAGAATTAGCCTTTGCCTTTCCCTTCTCAGGTTTTATAGCTTCCCTAACACGTTCAAGTTTCTGACATTCCATGCCCGACTCGTAGAACATTATCCTTCCGTTGGTTATTCAATAATTTCTCATTGTCACCTGCCCCTCGTCAGTCCCTTCCCGGGGATCCGAAAAGGGGACTATTCCGGAATCTAGAGAGACAATCATGAGACTTTTTCAGTTACAGGCCACATGTCCTGTGGATACATGTTATGTGTCTTTAATGCAATGCTTCCCATTGCCTTCCGCATCCTCATGCTAGTGATCATTGCTGATTCTTCCGCCTTGGGGCAGTTTCCCACTCCTAGGACAAGAGAGTGCTCTGATCCAACGTCCATTCCCACGCCCTTTTAAATCATTGGTAGCTGGTGAATGGTAGTGCATTAGTCTCCTAGCCAGAAACCATCAGATGTATTCAGCAGATGAGACACATTCTCTCTATCGCGTGTCGTCAGGATAACACGGGCAGCAAGCGGGCTTGCGATATCTTGCAGATAACGTCACATGGCTGCCGATGTTAGAACGTAGCCACCCCTTAACTCGTTATAAATATAATGCCTACTGTGCAAATTACAGGCTGTATGTACCAGAGCTGAATGTGTTGCGATCTCAGTGCTCTCTTGCCATAACACCAATTGCTTTTAGGAAGAAGATTACAGTCTGACAGCGTTCTTTTCCTCGGTGTCACACACGCTGGTTTGAACATTGTATTGCTGTAGCAGAGACAGGATTCATCGGAAAAGACGGAAAGGTGCTGTTAGGCCCGTCTTACTGTTTTCACTGGGAAGACCTTTGTTGGTAGGCCTGTCTCTGTCACTGTACCTCGAGAAGCTGGTCGACAGCCTAGGTGTCTTCTTGGCAGTCAGCTCGTTAACCTGTCAATCAACAGAACTCGCTGTAATTTAGAGGTGAACTTAAATCGCTTATTTGAATGCTACGGACTTGAGGAAAACAATGCCAATTCACTTCTTTAAGGTGCGTACATTAATGAGGAATTCTACGCTGTGGCTAACCATCCAAATCTAGGTAGCCACCATCACAGAAGTGTGTGAATTTTTAACATGAGTACTGTTAATCCTGAGGTAAACTGAACTACGAACAGCTGTCAGTACGTACGTGCGACATTTTAAAACTATAATATTAAAGTCCTTTTCAGTATGCGTCATATTGGATGGTATCTACTAAATTTTTTGGGGTCACCAACCTTATGACTGATTTCATGTGCTCCGCCACGAATTCCTGTTCTGTGACAACCTCTTCATCTCAGAGAAGAACTTGCATTCTACGTCCTCAATTATTTGCTGGATGTATCCCAGTCTTTGTTACCCTCTACAGGTTTTAACCTCTACAGCTCCCTCTACTACCATGGAAGCTATTCCCTCATGTCTCAACAAATGTCCTATCTCACTGTTCCTTCTTTTGGTCTGCGTTTTCCGTATATTCGTTTCTTCGACGATTCTGTGGAGAACCTCCTCATTCCTTAGTTTATCAGTCCACATAATTTTCAATATTCTTCTGTAGCATAACATCTAAAATGCTTACATTCTTTTCAATTCGCGTTTTGGTCAGACCACGTTTCACTAACACACAATACCGTGCTCCAAACGTATATTCTCGGAAATTTCTTCCTCAAATTGAGTCCTATGTTTGATACTAGATTTCTCTAGGCCAGGAATGCCATTTTTGCCAGCGATAGTCAGATTTATTGTCGTCCTTGTCCGTCCGTCATGGATTATTTTGCTGAATAGATAGCATAATTCTTTGACTTCTACATCGTGACGACCAAGTCTGATGTTGAATTTCTCGCTGTTTTCATTTCTGCTGCTTATAATAAGGTCTACTTTCGTCTTCCTTCTGTTTACTCTCAACCAATATTCTATTTCACTAAACTGTTCATTCCTGTAAGTCCTATTTTCTTTCACTGAGGAAAGCAAAACCATGGGCGAACGTTGTCATTGATATCATTTCACAACTGAATATTTTTTTTATTTCCCTCATTGCTTCTTCCCATGAGGGTGAAAATCTACGTCCCTGTCCTACACAATTTTTAATCCGAACATTTCTTTCTTGGGCTCCCGTCATCATGTTCCGTCTTGATTCTTGAACATATTATGTACTACCCGCCTTTCCCTGTAGCTCACCCCTACTTTTCGCAGCATTTCGAACATCTTGCACCATTTGACGTTGTCGAACGCTCTTTCTTGGTCGGTAAATTCTATAAACGTGTCTTGATTTTCCTTAAGTCTTGCTTCTATTATAAACTGCAATGTCAAAACTGCCTCTCTGGTGCCTTTACCTTTCCTAAATCCAAACTGATAGTCACCTAACAGATCCTCTATTCTGTTTTCCATTTTTCTGTATATTGTTCTCGTCAGTAACTTGGGTGTATGAGATGTTAAGCTGATTGTGTGGTAGTTCTAGCACTTGTCGTCTCTTGCAGTCTTCGGAATTATGTGGATGATAGTTTTGCGAAAGTCTAACGGTATATAGCCACTCTCATATTTCTACGCACCAGCATGAATAGTCATTATGTTGCCACGTCCACAACTGATATGAGGAATTCCGATGGAATGTTATCTACCCCTTCTATCTCATTTTATCTTAAGCACCCAAAGCTCATTTAAATTCTAACCCTAAAACTCGGCCTCCTATCTCTTCCATGTAGACACGTTTCTTCTTCTGTCACGTCATGAGACACGTTCTCCCTCTCATGAAGGCTTGCGATATACTCTTCCGCTCTCTCCCCTGCATTTAACAGTTGAATTTCCGTTGCGCTCATTATGTTACGGCACTTGCTTTTAATTTCACCGAAGGTTGATTAGACCTTCCTATATGCTGAGTCAGTCCTTCCGACAGTCAATTCTTTTTCGATTCCTTCACAATTGTCATGTAGCCATTTCGCCTTAGCTTGCTTGCACTTCCCATTTTTTTCATTCCTAATTGACTTGTATCTCTGTGTTCTTGAATTTTCTGGAGCTTTTTTGTGCTTCCTTCTGTCGTCGATTCGCTGAAGTCTTCCTTCTGTTACTCATGGTTTCCTTGTAGATACCTTCCTTGTACCTAGTTTCCATTTCAACTTATGCGAATGTCTTTTTTAGAGGTGTCCATTCCTCTTCAACTGACCTGATTGGTGAGCTGTTCATTATCATAGTATCTGTAGTCCCAGAGAACTGAAAAAGCATATCGCTCCATTCCTTTGTATTTCCGTATGACACTTCTTTGCGCATTGTTTCTTCCTGACTAGTCTCTTAAGCTTCAGCCTATTCTGTATCAGTACTGAATTGTGGTCTGAGTCTGTATCCGCTCTTGGGTGAGCCTTGCAGTGCAGTATGTCATCTCGGAATCTATGCCTGACCATGATGTAATCTAACTGAAATGTTTGCGTAACTCCCGGCCTTTTCCAGGTATACCTCCTCTTATGATTCTTGAACAGAGTATTCGCCGTTATTAGCTGAAATTTATTACAGAACTCAATCTGTCATTTTACTCTCTCATTCCTATTACGAAGCCTATATACTCACATAACCCTTTCTTCTACTACACTACTGGCCATTAAAATAGCTACACCACGAATATGACTTGCTACAGACGCGAAATTTAACCGACAGGAAGACGATGCTGTGATATGCAAATGATTAGCTTTTCAGAGCATTCACACAAGGTTGGCGCCGGTGGCGACACCTACAACGTGCTGACACGAGGAAAGTTTCCGACCGATTTCTCATACACAAACAGCAGTTGACCGGCGTTGCCTGGTGAAACGTTGTGATGCCTCGTGTAAGGAGAAATGCGTACCATCACATTTCCTACTTTGATAAAGGTCGGATTGTAGCCTATTGCGATTGCGGTTTATCGTATCGCGACATTGCTGCTCGCGTTGGTCGAGATCCAATGACTGCTAGCAGAATATGGAATCGGTGGATTCAGGAGGGTAATACGGAACGCCGTGCTGGATCCCAACGGCCTCGTATCACTAGCAGTCGAGATGACAGGCATCTTACCCGCATGGCTGTAACGGATCGTGCAGCCACGTCTCGATCCCTGAGTCAACAGATGGGGACGTTTGTAAGACAACAACCATCTGCACGAACAGTTCGACGACGTTTACAGAAGCATGGACTATCAGCTCGGAGACCATGGCTGCGGTTACCCTTGACGCTGCATCAGAGACAGGAGCGCCTGCGATTGTGTACTCAACGACGAACCTGGGTGCACGAATGGCAAAACGTCATTTTTTCTGATGAATGCAGGTTCTGTTTACAGCATCATGATGGTCGCATCCGTGTTTGGCGACATCGCGGTGAACGCACACTGGAAACGTGTATTTGTCTTCGCCGTACTGGCGTATCACCCGGTGTGATGGTATGGGGTGCCATTGGATACACGTTTCGGTGACCTCTTGTTCGCATTGACGGCACTTTGAACAGTGGACGTTACATTTAAGATGTGTTACGACCCGTGGTTCTACCCTTTATTGGATCCATGCGAAACCCTACATTTCAGTACGATAATGCACGACCGCACGTTGCAGGTCCTGTACGGGCCTTTCTGGATACAGAAAATGTTAGACTGCTGCCCTGGCCAGCACATTCTCCAGATCTCTCACCAATTGAAAACATCTGGTCAATGGTGGCCGAGCAACTGGCTCGTCACAATACGCCAGTCACTACTCTTGATGAACTGTGGTATCGTGTGAAGCGGCATGGGCAGCTGTACCTGTACACGCCATCGAAGCTCTGTTTGACTCAATGCCCAGGGGTATCAAGGCCGTTATAACGGCCAGAGGTGGTTGGTCTGGGTACTGATTTCTCAGGGTCTATGCACCCAAATTGCGTGAAAATGTAATCACATGTCAGTTCTAGTATAATATATTTGTCCAATGAATACCCGTTTATCATCTGCATTTCTTCTTGGTGTAGCAATTTTAATGGCCAGTAGTGTATTAAACTCCTGTGGAACCTAAGGCTGTCGTATTACTCCTGTTCAATTGATGTCCAGGTGTCTGCAGTTACATTTAACAAAACAGCAAGCTCAAACTTTATAAACTAGCGGGTGAAATATATTCCTTAATGCCCTCAAGGTCTGTGTTAATGTAACCATGTTTGAAACGGGTGGCATGATATGACATCGAAAGCATAACAAAGGATGTAGAGTCCAAGAGGCGCATAATTTTCGGGGAGAGGGCTATCAAATGATGCCCAGGCGCTCAATAGAAATTACGTGGAAGAACTGGACCGGGGTCCGGATAAATATCATTCGCCTATTGTAAAACATTGATTACAAAAGATTATCAGTATAAACACCTTACCACCAATAGCCAACGGCTATTGCTGTTTGCTAAATTCAAAACAGACTGAATAAAAAAAAAATTCTTTAACAATTTAAAAACCAGCCCACAGGGCACTTAAATAATATTTCAACAAGAAATAACGGAATTTATTCGAATTTGAATTTACATATTTACACTCCTGGAAATGGAAAAAAGAACACATTGACACCGGTGTCTCAGACCCACCATACTTGCTCCGGACACTGCGAGAGGGCTGTACAAGCAATGATCACACGCACGGCACAGCGGACACACCAGGAACCGCGGTGTTGGCCGTCGAATGGCGCTAGCTGCGCAGCATTTGTGCACCGCCGCCGTCAGTGTCAGCCAGTTTGCCGTGGCATACGGAGCTCCATCGCAGTCTTTAACACTGGTAGCATGCCGCGACAGCGTGGACGTGAACCGTATGTGCAGTTGACGGACTTTGAGCGAGGGCGTATAGTGGGCATGCGGGAGGCCGGGTGGACGTACCGCCGAATTGCTCAACACGTGGGGCGTGAGGTCTCCACGGTACATCGATGTTGTCGCCAGTGGTCGGCAGAAGGTGCACGTGCCCATCGACCTGGGACCGGACCGCAGCGACGCACGGATGCACGCCAAGACCGTAGGATCCTACGCAGTGCCGTAGGGGACCGCACCGCCACTTCCCAGCAAATTAGGGACACTGTTGCTCCTGGGGTATCGGCGAGGACCATTCGCAACCGTCTCCATGAAGCTGGGCTACGGTCCCGCACACCGTTAGGCCGTCTTCCGCTCACGCCCCAACATTGTGCAGCCCGCCTCCAGTGGTGTCGCGACAGGCGTGAATGGAGGGACGAATGGAGACGTGTCGTCTTCAGCGATGAGAGTCGCTTCTGCCTTGGTGCCAATGATGGTCGTATGCGTGTTTGGCGCCGTGCAGGTGAGCGCCACAATCAGGACTGCATACGACCGAGGCACACAGGGCCAACACCCGGCATCATGGTGTGGGGAGCGATCTCCTACACTGGCCGTACACCACTGGTGATCGTCGAGGGGACACTGAATAGTGCACGGTACATCCAAACCGTCATCGAACCCATCGTTCTACCATTCCTAGACCGGCAAGGGAACTTGCTGTTCCAACAGGACAATGCACGTCCGCATGTATCCCTTGCCACCCAACGTGCTCTAGAAGGTGTAAGTCAACTACCCTGGCCAGCAAGATCTCCGGATCTGTCCCCCATTGAGCATGTTTGGGACTGGATGAAGCGTCGTCTCACGCGGTCTGCACGTCCAGCACGAACGCTGGTCCAACTGAGGCGCCAGGTGGAAATGGCATGGCAAGCCGTTCCACAGGACTACATCCAGCATCTCTACTATCGTCTCCATGGGAGAATAGCAGCCTGCATTGCTGCGAAATGTGGATATACACTGTACTAGTGCCGACATTGTGCATGCTCTGTTGCCTGTGTCTATGTGCCTGTGGTTCTATCAGTGTGATCATGTGATGTATCTGACCCCAGGAATGTGTCAATAAAGTTTCCCCTTCCTGGGACAATGAATTCACGGTGTTCTTATTTCAATTTCCAGGAGTGTAGGAATAAAAGGGAAATATCTATTAATGCCAAGATGCAGCATAATTATTTTGATAAAGAGGACCAGATGACCTTCCAGGATCTTATACTACAATTCTGATCTTTACACGGGATCCGGACTATTATGAAATGAAGTACGCGATGGTAATAAGGATGGTTACTTATAAATGCTCCTGTTTAACACGGTGTCTCAACATTTAAAAGCCCCTTTAATTAAGAAAACTTGGCCAGTCTCAGATAATAAAACCTTGCAAAATTTTAAAAAACTAAGAGAGGGCCAAAGGTCCAATTTAAGGACATTTAACAACCTTACCGACGGCCGTCCATGGTCCTACGAAACATTAACCCAACAGATTAATTAAATCGAGAAACAGGATAATATCTCACTTAAAGAGGAGAAAGAAAACAAAAACATTGCTATTACTGCGGCAGAGGCCCGTAACAAAGTTATATAACTTAATTCTCTGCAGAGTGAGGTGACGCAGGAGGCGCTGAACGGTGTCCGCAGGCGATGCAGGCAGGCTGGTAGGTTGATTTGGGGGGAAGGACAGCAAACAGCGAGGTTCAAAAATGGCTCTGAGCACTATGGGACTTAACATCTGAGGTCATCAGTCGTCTGGAACTTAGAACTACTTAAACCTAACTAACCTAAGGACATCACACACATCCATGCCCGAGGCAGGATTCGAGCCTGCTACCGTAGTGGTCACGCGGTTAAACAGCGAGGTCATCAGTCTTATCGGATTAGGAAAATATGGGTTAGGAAAATATGGGGGAGGAAGTCGGCGGTCCCTTTCAAAGGAGCTATCTCGGCATTTGCCTGGAACGGGTTAGAGAAATCATGTATAACCTAAATCAGGATGGCCGGACATGGGTTTGATGCATCGTCCTCCCGAACGCGAGCC
Source organism: Schistocerca americana (assembly GCF_021461395.2). Taxonomy (NCBI): domain Eukaryota; kingdom Metazoa; phylum Arthropoda; class Insecta; order Orthoptera; family Acrididae; genus Schistocerca; species Schistocerca americana. Next base: position 953,940,293 of record NC_060119.1, on the reverse strand, counting down.
CAGTTTGCTAAACTCTGCGCCACCTCGCTCGGTTGTGTATACATGCGACTTTTACACCGGAGAACTATGGGGCTAATAGGTTTGGTGTCCTCTGCATGTCTCACAGCAACTGTTAGACTGATACAGACGAGCGTCTAAGTTGTGGCGCCACTAGCTCCTTTCACAATTCTCCACAACCGGATGAAACTATTCCATTAATAAGCACCATCTCTGTAAAGGTCGACAGTTCTCCGCACAAGGAATCACCAATCATTCATAAAATCTTCTTCTTCTTCGTGCATGGATCACTTAGAACCAAGCGTAATGAACATTTGTTGGCCTTCCTTTTCGCTCAGTATTCCTTCATACGTAACGAATGGGCTAGTTTTCGTTGCGTAGACCACGTATGTCGGTTAGTTGTTCTCTCTTCTTCTTCTTCTTCGAAACCCTGTGTGATTGTGATTTTCCTGATTTCGTTTCTGTCATGTAGGTTTGGAGACCCTAACTCTCTCAGGCCTTTCTCCATCTGTTTGTGCCAGTTCGGTCTTGTAGTTTTGTTCTTTAAAAATGTATGGATTTTGCGCGTTAACGTGTTTGAGTCCATTCTCTCTAAATGCCCCAATAACTGGATTCTTCTCATGCGCATTGTGTCTGTTATTTTGGAGATATTTTTATATATTTCTGCATTGGGTTTTGGATAATGCACACCATCTTTAGTCCTTGGTCGCAGGACTTTCCTCATTATTTTACTTCTAATTCACCTTTTAGTGTTCTGTGTTGAAGATTTAGTGTCTCAGATGCGTAGAGAGCTTCGGGGTTAATTACTGTTGTGTAGTGTCGTATATTGCAGTTCCACGAGAGGCTCTTTTTGTTGTAAATTTTTTTGTTAACTGAAACGCCGTCTTCATTTTCTGGATTGTTGATCTGACAGATTTCTTTTCATTACAATTTTCTGCAATCCATTTCACCTAAATATTTAAATTCTTTTACTCTAGTGATGTAGTTATTACCAATTGTGAGATCAGAAAGTGCATCTTTGATGTCACCAATCATTTATAAAACTTTAAATATTTTTACTCTGTCGGATTTACTGCTGAACATAAGAACCAACAATATGATTACTAGAATCACATTTCAGGGATTACGGTTCCTGGATTCTGACCAGCATCGGGAAGCAAGATATCGCGACAGGAAAAAAACCCAGACTCCATCAATATAACCTTCCCCTGATGTAGACTGTCTAACGTGCGTAACCAGCTCGAAAATCAATGGGCCGGCAGACAGCACGGTAATCACATAATCCAAACGTCAAGCACCTAATGAATCAAAGTGTCTAAAACACCAGTTCATACAAACAGAATCTCCAAATGAGCTGAACGTACAAAGTAAATAAATTTTGGCGCTCAAGGAGCGCACAGGGCCAAGATCGCTTAGAATAATTCGCACTCGGGAATAACGTCGGAGAATCATTTGTTTGTCTGTACATATACATTACACCTTCTGATTTCCGTCCCATTCGAATAATTCCTTGGCGGTGGGCCCTTTTTGTCTTGGAGTGTACTTACACGGCTAAAAATTAGAAGCGTGGAGTTCTTCTTCATTGAGAGGTTCCTGCACACTGAAGCTGCAAATGATAGATGCAACGTCTTTAGGATATTTGTCAACAGCCACCATGGCTCAGTCTAGTTAGCATGAGGAATAAGTTGACAGATACGGTTTCTTTAGTCCAATGGTATGACCGCTGATCGCTAATAATGCTACAGATAAATATCCTAAAGAAGTTGCATCTATCATTTGCAGCTTCAGTGTACAGGAATCTCTCAATGAAGAAGAACTCCATGTTTCTAATTTTCAGCCGTGTAAGTGCACTCCAAGACAAAAAGGGCGCACCGCCAAGGAATTATTCGAATGGAACGGAAATCAGTAGGTGTAATGTACATGTACAGACAAACAAATAATCACAGTTTGGATTATTTATTGAAGTGAAACAGCTTCACAAATTGAGCAAGTCAATAAAGCATTGGTCAATATCTGGTCCTAATGGAAGCTGTTATTGGGCTTGGCATTGATAGAGTTGTTGGATGTCCGCCCGAAAGATATCGTTATATTGACGCGTTAGATCGTTAAAATTCCGAGATGGTTGGAGAGCCCTGTCCTTAATGCTTCAGACATTCTGAACTGGAGAGAGTTACAGCGACCTTGCTGGCAAAGGTAGGGTTCGGCAAGCAGTAGAAACTCTCACCGTGTGTGTACGGCCATTACCTTGCTGAAATGTAAGCATTGGATGGCTTGTCATGAAGGAAAACAAGACGTGGCGTAGAACATCGTCGACGTACCGCTATGCTGTAAGGGTGCCGCGGATAACCACCAGAGGGATTTTGCTGTGAAAAGCAGACCATGAGTCCTGGTTATCGAGCCGTATGGTGGGCAGCAGTTAGGTTGATATCCCAACGCTGTCAAATGCGTCTCCAGACACATCTTCACCTGGAATGTCGTTGAGTGGTGCAGAACTGTCTTCAGTGATGAGTTTCACTTCGAACTGAGTCCTGATGACCAGCGAAGGCGTACCTGCAGACGGCCCACACAACTGTAGGACAGCAGCTTAACTGTCCCGCCCCTTGCGGCCTGAAAACAAGGAGTTATGGTCTGGGGTACCTTTTTGGTCGTCATACGCGGCACCCTTACACCACAGCGGTAAGTAGACGGTATTCTACTCCCCATTATGTTTTCCTTCATGGACAGCCATCCTTGGCTTAAATTTCTGTAAGGTAATGTCCGCCCGCACACGGCGAGAGTATCTACTGCTTGTCTTGATGCTCGCTTGTCTTCTCATTCTTAGCAAGTGACAAGTGATTTTATATATATGTATATATATATATATATATATATATATATATATATATATAAAATATATATGCAGTGCAGTTGGTATACACAATACACGTCTTTAATTTGGCAGTACTTACTGGGATATATACATTGTCATGCACTTTTTCGCACATTGTAGTAGCAGAACGTAAACATGTCAAAGATTCTCGTTCATACAGATGTTCTACTTCTAAATATAATCGATTTGTGTATACCAACTGCACAACAGAAGGAGACATCATACAATGTTAAACTGTAAGTTAGTTTCATATTATTAACGCTGTTAAACTTATATCTACTATATACCATGTTGTAACACAAAAATGTAATATCAACAGGCAAACGACTAAAAAACTTGATGTAAATCACTAAAAAGCACCTGAAGATTAGCCTTCAGGGCTCGAAATGCATAGTGTAGTAAATAAACGCAACTTGTGACTGAAGGTGGTTTGTTCTTCATTTTACGAAAGTAAAACAGTCGCGGACGAAACACTGAAAAAAATGGATAAAATTAAGAAATATTTCTTTAAATTTTAAATTCAGTACATTAATGCGGTCTTAGAAAATAAGTGTTATAAAATTATCCTTTCATATAGTGTTCATTAAAAGAAAATGACGATCACTCCACTTGGGATCTGTGGAAGGTACATTACCTTATTTGTTTTAATTGTAAATATTTGTCATGTATTATTATTTTTCTGACATGTTCTACATCCTGGAGGACCTCCTCACCACGGATCATTTGGAATGAAATTAAACCGAATCTAATCTAATCTTGCCAATCCCTACGTTGGCCAGCAAGCTCGCCAGATCTCTCCCCAGCTGAGAACGTTAGGAGCCATTATCGGCAGAGCCCTCAAACTAAGTTGGGATTTTGACGCTCTAACACGCCAGTTGGACAGATTTTGACACGGTATCCTTCATGAGGACATCCAACAACTCTGTCACTCAATTCCGATCCCACTGCTTGCATAAGGACCAGAAGTGGACCAGTCGTTATTGACGTGCTTAGTTTCTGAATCAATCAATAATAAATCAATAATTTTTTCTGTAATTATAATAATTTGTATATGTACATTACATTTACAGAATTCAGTCCCATTCGAATAATTTATTCGTAGTTCGTGGGTTACTTTTTTTTTACACTGCGTTTTTTCCACACAACGTTTTGTTATTCTTAGAAACTGTTGAATGCATCGAAATGTTTTACACAATTGTGCGGGTAAAAGTGTCAGTAATAATCGTACTCAACTGGTGAATTGTTTTGGGAAGCCTTTGTGGGATAGTGAGGCAGCTACTTTGTCTTAAAGTTGTGCAAGTTGGAATCTTTGGGGTGAACTGACACCGTGCTTGCAACGTATGGTAACTCGTGTTCACTTAAAGAGCTTAACGTGACTGTTAGTGAAAGAACACTTCTGTTTGACAGACCTTCCTTTGAAAACTGTATTGGAAAGTGAGCTAAAAGAATGAAATGTCATTTCGTTCAGAAAAGAAGCAAACGTTCGAAGGGAATAATTATATTGAAATGACAAAGTATGGAAATGATAAGTCAGATTTAAGAAGCTATGCTGATTTTGAGGATGATCTCGGTCTCCCATTAGGCATAGACACTGAAGAGAAATGTGAGCCAAGCCTCCAGATTGTCAAGAGTGTCCACCTACACCAGCTCCAAATGAAAACACGCAGAATGTAATTTGGAAAGATAATTCGGAGCAGTATCACGCGGATGTCTATTTTGGTCGCGAAGTCCGATGTCCCGTGATATCCTGGTAACATAAGAAAAATAGTTAGTGACGATTAATTGACCGATCATTCCTGACGCAATGTCATCGTGGCTTCTTTGTGTGGAGTCCTCAGGTCTCTTCAGCCGTTGAAATGGTATGACTTTTCCATCATCTTTTAGCGATATCTAGAAAATTATGGGAGTGATACTCGTCGAAACGTCGACAAAATCACTGGCCTGGAAACCTAATAATTTTATGTCAATTCTTGACACGATTTGATATATCTGCAGTAAAATACCAGATGCCTGAATTATAAAAAGTCGTGGCTCATTGCCATCTGACCACTGAAAAAAACGAAGATAAACTGTGAAATTAAAAATTTTACTCGAAATAAAGCGTTGAAAATGTTTGTAATGACTCCATCGTAACAGACTGAAATAATTTTAACCTCATAGAAAAGACACTACCATGCAACACTAAGTACAAAAATTAATGTTTCTAAAATACATGACGTCATACAATTATAAAACTTTTTAGATGATAGCAGGACAGCGTGAGGAATACAACCGTGCATATTGTAATGTCGACAATATGCACAGAAGTTACAGCTACGATTATCAGTGATCGACATTTTATACCACATTCAGTGAGATAGTTAACAGTAACAACAAAGCAGCGCTAGGCAATGTGAAAAGATTCTTAGAAATGTATTAAAACTGTTAACTTAATTGTAATATAAGTTGTGGTGAAGCATTATATGTTTCAGAAAAGTCTTAACAGGGCTATGCCAATATGCGAATTTATCTAAAGTGCTCAGTAAAGAATTAGTTATTACACTTCATAAAAGTGATTTAAAACTTGTCAATGTTGCTTACATAATAAGCAGAAAGTTGATTAAAACGCAATAAAGACCAAGTACTTAATAAAGGCAACAATAAAACCTTATGTGCAAAAAATCTGCACCACGGTTACGATAGCAAAGTAAGACTCATAACAAAATAAATCCATACGTCCAATTGTTGATAATAGAACTTCTCCAAATAAAGAAATGAACAGTTGGCAATTGATGGTTGCAGTGCCGACACCAAAGTTTTCAGACGGTCTGCGTAACAAGTTTTGATGGCCACTAATGCCGTATATATAGGGATCGCCTCAACCTCTTCAGCATCGATTACATCTTGAAGACGGTGCATTGAAGCGCCGAAACTGGTAGCTACGAAATAAATAAAATCATAAGGATGGCTGTAGGCGTTTCATTTTCTCACAATGATCATCTTCCGGGGATGGCATTCCGGTGATGTGGCTCGTCGCCATTGTCAGACGCTACCGGCATCTTTTACAATCCTGGCTTCCATCCAGGCATTGATTCGTACAGTTGATCAAAGAAGGCTCTTGTATTATTTGTAAACTAATCAATAATAAATGTGCCTTTTGAATTAGGGAAACGCTACTTGTCTCTGACTTTGCTTCGTCAGCGTCAATAGCTACCACCTACTGATCAGTGTTTCGCATTAAGTGTGAGGTGGGCCCTAATCTCATTCACTACAACAAACTAGCACAGACAACCACTCCGATTATAAAACTTTCTGAATGTCATTGAAGAAACGTTTTACCAGTAGTGTCTGATTAATCAACTAAAGGGATACGCTTCTACTGGGAAGGTTCAAAGAATGAATTCTTGATGCAACATACACTATACTCTTTCTTCTGATATGGCTATAGTGTCAATTTTTTCAGAAAATTCCAAACGCGCAGTACAATATTACGCAATTTCTTGATGGTAGCTGTTTTAGGGCTTCCTTCATATCAGCTTCAAGAAATGTACATTCACGTTTGAACTTAGAAAACCAGTCGTTAGTGGGTTAAGTGAAGTATCAGACTCTTTATCACCAAATTCAAATGTAATTGGAGTGATGATGAAAAGATCGAAACAAATAATTCTTTTGCTCATCGACAGGGTGTCTGCAAATTAGTTATACAAAATTAACGTTCAGTTATGAAAAACGTAAATAAAATTCTCAATCTACATCTACATACATACTCCGCAATCCACCATACGGTGCGTTGCGGAGGGTACCTCGTACCACAACTAGCATCTTCTCTCCCTGTTCCACTCCCAAACAGAACGAGGGAAAAATGACTGTTTGTGTGCCTCTGTACGAGGCCTAATCTCTCTTATCTTATCTTTGAGGTCTTTCCGCGAAATATAAGTTGGAGGCAGTAAAATTGTATTGCAGTCAGCCTCAAATGCTGGTTCTCTAAATTTCCTCAGTAGCGATTCACGGAAAGAACGCCTGCTTTCTTCCAGAGACTCCACCCGAGTTCCTGAAGCGTTTCCATAACACTCGCTTAATGATGACACCTACCAGTAACAGATCTAGCAGCCCGCCTCTCAATTGCTTCTATGTCCTCCCTCAATCCGACCTGATAGGGACCCCAAACGCTCGAGCAGTACTCAAGAATAGGTCGTATTAGTGTTTTATAAGCGGTCTCCTTTACAGATGAACCACATCTTCCCCGAAGACGACTATCCGTCTTCCCCACAACTGCCATTACATGCTTGTCCCACTGCATATCGCTCTGCAATGTTACGCCCAAATATTTAATCGACGTGACTGTGCCAAGCGCTACACTACTAATGGAGTATTCAAACATTACGGGATTCTTTCTCCTATTCATCTGCATTAATTTACATTTACCTATATTTAGAGTTAGCTGTCATTCTTTACACCAATCACAAATCCTGTACAAGTCATCTTGTATCCTCCTATAGCCACTCAACAACGACACCTTCCCGTACACCACAGCATCATCAGCAAACAGCCGCACATTGCTATCCACCCTATCCAAAAGATCATTTATGTAGATAGAAAACAACAGCCGACCTCCCACACTTCCACGGGGCACTCCAGATGATACCCTTACCTCCGATGAAAACTCACCATCGAGGACAACGTACTGGGTTCTATTACTTAAGAAGTCTTCGAGCCACTCACATATTTAGGAACCAATCCCATATGCTCGTTCCTTAGTTAGGAGTTTGCAGTGGGGCACCGAGTCAATCGCTTTCCGGAAGTCAAGGAATGTGGCAACCGTCTGATACCCTTCATCCATAGTTCGCAAGATATCATGTGAAAAAAGGGCGAGTTGCGTTGTCAATCACGAGACAAGTTTGCACACAGCTATAGGATGTTCAATACATCTTGTTTTCAGTTTGAAAGCGTCTTTGCTCTACAGACGTGATTATTTGTGTAATGTAAAATTTCTTCAGTGAGCGTCTCAGTAAGTGTGTGTTCTGAAGACATGTTCTCTCAGTGGTTGCCTGAGCTGTGAACCTAATGTGATTGATTAAAATATTTCAGATCCTTTTGCCACAGTAACTTAACTCCCATCTAGCGCATAAAAAGCTCTCTACCCCAATATGTTATGCGAGCAAGTACTGACTTTCGGTTGATTTACAAAGGACTTGTCAGGAAACTATCAATAAACAGTACGATTTCTCGAGAATTTTATCTATTGTAATCTATTTCCGTCTTAGTGCCTCAGGAATCTTTAGCTCGCGTTCATTTCACACAGAAAAAGGTACCTCCTTTTTTTTAGTGTGATGGAGAGACAGAATGCTAGCTCGGGAGCGAATAGCGACCTAAGTAATCCTTATTACCATGTAAATTCGCCGTGTGTCTGACAGCCGCCTGCTGGGATGTACGCCGAGTGGGGCGGCGAGGGCCCGGGAGAAGGGGAAGCGTTCCTGAAAAATGCAGCCCTGCGGCACGTTCCGCTGGCCTCGGAATTTGCATGCGCGGTGCGCGACCGCCAGACAGAACTTCGTAACTCGTGATGGCGGTGGCAGGCGTAATATTAGATTGGAAGGGTTTCACTGCGGAATCATGTCTCTAACGCTGTTCCTCCAATTCAGCCACAACACGCTGACGTCAAAAATTCTGCAGAGCGAGAGGCAAAAGGGGAATACAAAAGAAGACAGCAAGGAGCTACTCTCTCGCATGATTTGCACTCAAATAATCCAGATCAGCACGTAATGAAGCTAGTTGCTGCAATATTATTTTCGAAGGTCATCACCATTTATTTCTACAGATACACTACTGGCCATTAAAATTGCTACACCACGAAGATGACGTGCTACAGACGTGAAATTTAAGCGACAGGAAGAAGATGCTGTGATATGCAAATGATTAGCTTTTCAGAGCATTGACACAGGGTTGGCACCGGTGGCGACACCCACAACGTGCTGACATGAGGAAAGTTTGCAACTGATTTCTCATGCACAAACAGCAGTTGACCGGCGTTGCCTGGTGAAATGTTGTTGTGATGCCTCGTGTAAGGAGGAGAAATGCGTACCATCACGCTTCCCACTTTGATAAAGGTCGGATTGTAGCCTATTGCGATTGCGATTTATATTATCGCCACATTGCTGCTCGCGTTGGTCGAGATCCTATTACTGTTAGTAGAATATGGAATCGGTGGGTTCAGGAGGGTAATACGGAACGCAGTGTTGGATCCCAACGGCCTCGTATTACTATCAATCGAGATGACAGGTATCCTATCTGCATGGCTGTAACGGATCGTGCAGCTACGTCTCGATCCCTGAGTCAACAGATGGGGACATTTGCAAGACAACAACCATCTGCACGAACAGTTCGACGACGTTTGCAGCAGCATGGACTATCAGCTCGGAGACCATGGCTGCGGTTACCCTTGACGCTGCATCACAGGCAGGAGCGCCTGCGATGGTGTACTCAACGACGAACCTGAGTGCACGAATGGCAAAACGTCATTTTTTCTGATGAATCCAGGTTCTGTTTACAGCGTCATGATCGTCGCATCCGTGTTTGGTGCTATCGCGGTGAAAGCACATTGGAAGCGTGTATTCGTCAACGCCACACTGGCGTATCATCCGGCGTGATGGTATGGGGTGCCATTGGTTACACATCTCGGTCACCTCTTGCTCCCATTGACGGCTCTTTTAACAGTGGACGTAACATTTCAGATATGTTATGACCCCTGGCTCTACCCTTCATACGATCCCTGAAAAACCCTACATTTCAGTAGGATAATGCACGACCGCATGATGCAGGTCCTGTACGGGCCTTTCTAGAGACAGAAAAGATTCGACTGCTGCCCTGGCCAGCACATTCTCGAGATCTCTCACCAATTGAAAATGGTGGCCGAGCAACTGGCTCATCAGAATACGCCAATCACTACTCTTGACGAACTCTGGTATTGTGCTGAAGCTGCATGGGCAGCTGCACCTGTACACGCCATCAAGCCCGTTATTACGGCCAGAGGTGGTTGTTCTGGGTACTGATCTCTCAGGATCTATGCACCCACATTCCGTGAAAATGTAATCACATGTCAGTTCTAGTATAATGTATTTATCCAATGAATACCCGTTTATCATCTGCATTTCTTCTTGGCCAGTAGTGTAGTTTCTAACACAACCAGCGCTATTATTCGTTTGCATGGCTAACATGTTTACTCTGGACTTCTTCCGAACTCTGAACTACACTCCTGGAAATTGAAATAAGAACACCGTGAATTCTTTGTCCCAGGAAGGGGAAACTTTATTGACACATTCCTGGGGTCAGATACATCACATGATCACACTGACAGAACCACAGGCACATAGACACAGGCAACAGAGCATGCACAATGTCGGCACTAGTACAGTGTATATCCACCTTTCGCAGCAATGCAGGCTGCTATTCTCCCATGGAGACGATCGTAGAGATGCTGGATGTAGTCCTGTGGAACGGCTTGCCATGCCATTTCCACCTGGCGCCTCAGTTGGACCAGCGTTCGTGCTGGACGTGCAGACCGCGTGAGCCGACGCTTCATCCAGTCCCAAACATGCTTAATGGGGGACAGATCCGGAGATCTTGCTGGCCAGGGTAGTTGACGTACACCTTCTAGAGCACGTTGGGTGGCACGGGATACATGCGGACGTGCATTGTCCTGTTGGAACAGCAAGTTCCCTTGCCGGTCTAGGAATGGTAGAACGATGGGTTCGATGACGGTTTGGATGTACCGTGCACTATTCAGTGTCCCCTCGACGATCACCAGTGGTGTACGGCCAGTGTAGGAGATCGCTCCCCACACCATGATGCCGGGTGTTGGCCCTGTGTGCCTCGGTCGTATGCAGTCCTGATTGTGGCGCTCACCTGCACGGCGCCAAACACGCATACGACCATCATTGGCACCAAGGCAGAAGCGACTCTCATCGCTGAAGACGACACGTCTCCATTCGTCCCTCCATTCACGCCTGTCGCGACACCACTGGAGGCGGGCTGCACGATGTTGGGGCGTGAGCGGAAGACGGCCTAACGGTGTGCGGGACCGTAGCCCAGCTTCATGGAGACGGTTGCGAATGGTCCTCGCCGATACCCCAGGAGCAACAGTGTCCCTAATTTGCTGGGAAGTGGCGGTGCGGTCCCCTACGGCACTGCGTAGGATCCTACGGTCTTGGCGTGCATCCGTGCGTCGTTGCGCTCCGGTCCCAGGTCGACGGGCACGTGCACCTTCCGCCGACCACTGGCGACAACATCGATGTACTGTGGAGACCTCACGCCCCACGTGTTGAGCAATTCGGCGGTACGTCCACCCGGCCTCCCGCATGCCCACTATACGCCCTCGCTCAAAGTCCGTCAACTGCACATACGGTTCACGTCCACGCTGTCGCGGCATGCTACCAGTGTTAAAGACTGCGATGGAGCTCCGTATGCCACGGCAAACTGGCTGACACTGACGGCGGCGGTGCACAAATGCTGCGCAGCTAGCGCCATTCGACGGCCAACACCGCGGTTCCTGGTGTGTCCGCTGTGCCGTGCGTGTGATCATTGCTTGTACAGCCCTCTCGCAGTGTCCGGAGCAAGTATGGTGGGTCTGTCACACCGGTGTCAATGTGTTCTTTTTTTCATTTCCAGGAGTGTATATAACGTGTCCAATTACAGTGGGACACAAAGTTTAGCATGGACTCTGTGGCATGAAGCCATTCAGCTTGTTTCAGTGCCATAAATCGGATCCAAAGGCGAAAGAAATGCTAAGGAACTGAAGAAATACTACTCCTGTCCATTGGTCCGCCGTCTTGCAGTTGCCCACTGAATAAATTGTCGACCTATGGCACACAGCGTTCGTAGCTCGCCAGAAGTGTGATATGGGCAAAATTAAACAGTTCCAGCAAGTAGTATTCTTAAATAGCAACCGAGTATAAAATGCTGTACAAATGTAGAAAACTTTCCATTCATGTGCAGTTTCTTAACCTACAGTGTAAACATTTTTAACCTTTATTGTCGTCGTGGCGTCTGTTGCGTGTGATATTATTCTAATAATTTTTACTTTAGGTCTGTCGATGCACACATGGATAAGAGGATTTTGTACTGCTTTGCGTGTTTCGAGTTTACGTTTGAAAGGCATCTTAAATGGGCTGAAATATGTACAGAGTTGAGCCAGTCTTACACCGCTTGGAGTCTAAGACTACGGTACAATCTTCCTCTTCTGGTCTTCCCAGAACTTCTTCGTACTTTGGCTGATGGCCTGCTTCTGTGCTTTTGACATCACTGTCCAAAGCTTTGGTTTTTGTTGCTGGATCAGTGCGCCTGAAGTTTCCCCTGTCTTGTACTATGTCTTCTGCGATATGAAGTTTTCCCAAATTCCTTCTTGTCCCTTTCAGCCCTCCTGTAGAGTTTTTTAAGTTGGAAATGAAATTAAAAATTGTCTTCGTTAGCATACTGTCACTCATTTTGTAAACATGACCGTAAAACCTTAATCTCCTCTTCGCTATTGTATCTGTTTCTATATTTCAATGTAAGTGTTCACTTCTCCCCCTCGTCCACTTGTTACCTGTCGTTCCTTTGTGCTCTTAAACTTTTTCTGAGTATTTTCCTCTCCTTCTTTCCCAGTTTTCTTGTTCACGTTTTCAAAGTAGGGCACACCAGTATAGTGCTTTCGGTTTCATTGCTGTCGCATAGTGTTTAAATTTTGATTGGAATGATACTGGTCTTTAATTATATAGGTTTTGGGTGAGTTTCTATACTGATTCCATTTTCTCTTACCTTTCTTTACTCGTGGGTCATTTAATTCATTTATTTGTATCCATCCTCCCAAATACTTAAATTTATCAACTGTTTTCATGTTTCCGTGTTGTGTTCATACATGTTTTTCTCCGTTGTGTTTGTGTGCTATTTATTACGTTTTCTCATACAATATTTGTAACCCGTCTTAGCTGCGATTCTGTGAAGTGTTTCTATCGTTATATTAACATTTGTCGAAAGAGTTCTAGGGTGAATTGCCGGATGCCGGTCTGCAACGGGCACATTATTTCGGCAAACGACCACGTTGCCATCATCAGGTGCGCTGATGATCAGACTGATGGGGGGCTGGCGCCACGCTGTTGTCTCCTCCCCCTCTCCATGTGATCGACCGTCCGCCCCCAGCATCCCTACACGCAAAGCTCCGGCCAACCCAATGTTCTGTCCTAGGTACGATCCTAGGAGCGAGCGCTGCTACTTCGCTTGTGCCTGAAGTTAGTTCGTTGTCCAGAATCTCATTCCTCTTCTTAACAATTCTAATAGCCGGGTCCCACTCCTTTTTAAGAACGTACCCGCTATCACGATTTATTAGCTATTCAGTTACTCGAATCTCAGTGGATTCCTTAATGTCACAGTTACAGAATCTGGACCTGTTTGTCAAAACCTTGGTATGGTTATAGTCCATTCCACGCAATTCTACCAGGCAATGTTATGCGACTGGCGATGTATTTTAGTCTGCTGGAATCTGGTATGACGTTGGTGTTCTGGGCAACTATCCTCGACAATACGCAGCGTCTTACCTATGTACAATAAGTCTTGCAAGTTTAGTAGGGTCTCTGATAGAGCCTCTATTTCCGTAGTTTAAAGTCATCTTTCACACTACCAGGTAGTGCCTGTGTTTTGGCTGGGGTGCCGAAGACCGTCTCTACTTGGAGTTTCCGAACAATTCGTCCTTTCTTGCCGGGTAAGACGCCACAAAAAGGAATGAATGCAATGGCCACGTCCTCCTGGGGATCGTCTTCTGGTTCCGCCGGTTGCACTGAGAGTGTAGGACGTAGCACTCTCCGAATTTGACAATCCTTGAAGCCATTCTTCCGGAAAACCGCCCTCAGAATTTCAAGTTATTCGCTGATACTTTTGTTATCAGAGATAGTGCGAGCCCTATGTACCAATGTTTTGGGCAGTGATAATGAAGAAGAACTGCAGGATCTGATAATGGAATGAACAGTGTAATGAGTATAGAATATGGATTGAGAGTAAATCGAAGAAAGATGAAAGTAATGAGAAGTAGCAGAAATGAGAACATGGAGAAACTTAACATCAGGTTTGATGATCACGAAATAGATGAACTTAAGGGATTCTGTTACCTAAATTGCGAAATAACCGAAGACGGAGGGAACAAAGACGACATAGAAAGCAGACTAGCACTGAAGAAAAGGGAATTCGTGGCCAAGAGAAGTTTACTAGTGACAAACTTAGCCCTTAATTAGATGAAGAAATTGCTGAGAATGTATGTTTGGAGCACAGCATTGTTGTTGTTGCTGTTGTTGTTGTGGTCTTCAGTCCTGGACTGGTTTGATGCAGCTCTCCATGCTGCCCTATCCTGTGCAAGCTTCTTCATCTCCCAGTACTTACTGCAACCTACATCCTTCTGAATCTGCTTAGTGAATTCATCACTTGGTCTCCCTCTATGATTTTTACCCTCCACGCTGCCATTCAATGCTAAATTTGTGATCCCTTGATGCCTCAGAACATGTCCTACTAACCGGTCACTTCTTTTTGTCAAGTTGTGCCACATACTCCTCTTCTCCCCAATTCTATTCAATACTTCATCATTAGTTATGTGAACTACCCATCTAACCTTCAGCATTCTTCTGTAGCACCACATTTCGAAAGCTTCTATTCTCTTCTTGTCCAAACTATTTATCGTCCATGTTTCACTTCCATACATGGCTACACTCCATACAAATACTATCAGAAACGACTTCCTGACACTTAAATCTATACTCGATGTTAACAAATTTCTCTTCTTCAGAATCATTTTTCTTGCCTTTGCCAGTCTACATTTTATATCATCTCTACTTCGACCATCATCAGTTATTTTCCTCCCCAAATAGCAAAACTCCTTTACTACTTTAAGTGTCTCATTTCCTAATCTAATTCCCTCAGCATCACCCGACTTAATTTGACTACATTCCATTATCCTCGTTTTGATTTGGTTGATGTTCATCTTATATCCTCCCTTCAATACACTATCCATTCCGTTCAACTGCTCTTCCAAGTCCTTTGCTGTCTCTGACAGAATTACAATGTCATCGGCGAACCTCAAAGTTTTTATTTCTTCTCCATGGATTTTAATTCCTACTCCGAATTTTTGTTTTGTTTCCTTCACTGCTTGCTCAATATAAAGATTGAATAACATCGGGGAGAGGCTACAACCCTGTCTCACTCCCTTTCCAACCACTGCTTCCCTTTTTATGTCCCTCGACTCTTATAACTGCCATCTGGTATCTGTACAAATTGTAAATAGCCTTTCGCTCCCTGTATTTCACCCCTGCTACCTTCAGAATTTGAAAGAGAGTATGCCAGTCAACAATGTCAAACGCTTTCTCTAAGTCTACAAATACTAGAAACGTATGTTTGCGCATACTTAATCTAGCTCCTAAGATAAGTCGTAGGGTCAGTATTGCCTCACGTGTTCCAATATTTTTACGGAATCCAAACTGATCTTCCCCGAGGTCAGCTTCTACTAGTTTTTCCATTCGTCTGTAAAGAATTCGCGTTAGTATTTTGCAGCAGTGACTTATTAAACTGATAATTCGGTAATTTTCATATCTGTCAACACCTGCTTTCTTTGGGATTGGAATTATTACATTCTTCTTGAAATCTGAGGGTATTTCACCTGTCTCATACATCTTGCTCACCAGATGGTAGAGTTTTGTTAGGACTGGCTCTCCCAAGGCTGTCAGTAGTTCTAAGGGGATGTTGTCTACTCCCGGGGCCTTGTTTCGACTCAGGTCTTTCAGTGTTGTGTCAAACTCTTCACGCAGAATCATATCTCCCATTTCATTACAACATTGTATGGCAGTGAAACGTGGACTATGGGAAAACCGGAAAGGAAGAGAACCGAGGAATTTGAGATGTGGTACTATAGAAGAATATTGATAATTAGGGGAACTGATAAGGTAAGGAATGAGGAGTTCTGAGCATGATTGAAATGAGTATATGGAAAACACCGACAAATAGAAGACATAGGACGATAGGACATCTCTTAAGATGTCAGATAATAACTTCCTTGATTCTATAGGGAGCTGCAGAGGATAAAAACTGTAGAGGAAAACAGATATTGGAATATATCCAACAAAATAATTGGGAACGTAGGTTGCAAATTGTACGCTGAAATAAAAAGATTGGCACAGAAGAGGAATTCGTCGCGGGCCGCACCAAACTAGTTGGAATAAAAAAAAAAAAAAAAGAACAAGAAATTGATGTTGATTGCCCTGTCTCCCTTCGTATGTAGAGGATGGATAATTATGGTCTCCAGCCGTCCCGTACTCTTTTTTACTCCCAGAAACCTTTAATAACCTTGAAAATCGTTTTAGCTGGCCGTTAATATGCCGTCTTCACGTGGTGCTCTCTCGTTTTCTGCTGGCCAATGTGCTGTTCAGTTTCATGCGGTGGCGGTGATTCTGAAAATGTGTTTTCCTTTTTAGACTTTCTGAAATTAGACGTTGTGTAGGTCCCTCGCAGTCGAGAAGATACCTGAACTGTTTTGCGAGTAACTCACAGCTGTCTCAGTTGTCTTGGTAATCAGATTGCCTGTTGAATCTTCAGAGTGAAAGCTCACCAGCTTGTACGAAGTTACTTCTCCTTTGAAAATTTTGTATAAGTCCCTAGTGTTGCCCCATCAGGAATTTGTATCTGTTTTCACTAATAACTTTTTGTCATAATTCTGGTTCTCTGTTCGAATAATTTTCCCCTTCTGTTTTCAGATCACTGTGTTCCAATCTCTTCCCTTTCTGCAGGAGTTTCTCAGCTGTCAGTCTACGCTCTATCGCTTCGTCACGTATGTTATTCCACCATGTATGTTTCTTTCTTCTTAGCGGTGGTCCTAGGTCTTTCACCGTTTCTATCACTGCTTCTGTGTTATCATCCCAATTTCTCACCATCTATGCGTGAAGATTTTCAACGAATTCTTTTCTTTTGTCAGACAAGTTTTGTGTAAATTTTATGGAGTTTCGTAATTTTGGGGTTGGTACTTTAGGTAGGAATCTGGCTTTGATTTCGTTTAAAAATGCCCCGAATCTATGCCTAGTCCTCTTATGCCTCTATGTTCAAGATTACTATGTTGTTTTGTTTAGTTAATGCCACATGATGCAGTTGATATGAGCCTGTGTGTTCGGAGAACACCAGGTCTTCTTTCTCCTTGGTAATCTTCTTAAAAGTTTGAAGTTAGTTTCAAGTTGAATTGTTTGCAGAAGTTGCCTTGTATTTTTCTTCTCTGCCGATCTGTGTGTTGAAGTATCCTACGAATGGTTTCATGTGGTGCTTTGGAATTTTTTATGTCTCATTTTCCATAAAAAAAAACTTGAAATCCTAGCGAACAGGCGATGAAGGCCCAACGGCACTGACCGGCCGCCGTGTCATCCTCAGCACATAGGCGTCACTGGATGCGTATTTGGAATGACATGTGGTCAACACATCGCTCTCCCGCCCGCACGTCAGTTTTGCTAGTGCTTCCAAAAACTGTATGCCTTTTTCTGGATTTCTCTGTTATCATTGCTGGTTGGTGCGTATGCATTGATGATGATATAACCCTTGTTTGCTGTTCTAAACGAGAGAAGTGCTATTCACTCTGGTGGGCACGCAAAATTTTTAAGGCTTTTGTTAGATTCCATTTGATCATGACAGCTGTTCCAAACATAGCGATTTCCTATTTCTACTGTATATCTGGTTTCCTCTTATAAATCATGTAGCCTTCTGGTCCAAGCGCGTCCTCATCTCCGTGTCTAACTTCCTGAAGCGCTAGTTCAGTATGTTGCGTCTGTTTTTTACGTCTGTAATTTTTTTAAGTTTCCCAGTCTGAACTAAAGTGTTGATGTTCAATATGCGCAGCCCGTGTTTTTTTCTTAAGAATCTCTAGGAAGCTGTGAATACTTCTTACATGATTCTTTATGCTCTCCCGAATCAGATGGGCTAGTCGCATCACTGTTTCCAGTGATGAAGGATTGTTTGCTTCCGAAGAACTTCTCCGTTCACTGTTTTCCATCATGTCTTGGTTGAAAGTAAATAAGGAAGGGCTGTTAACCCCTTCGTGAGTTATATGTATTTGTGTTCATACTATTTTACGTACTAGACACTGGACATTGATATTATAAATAGTCCTGTCGCTATCTTATTTTTTATAATGTAATAATGATTCAAATTCCTACGGTCGAATGTGTGTTTGTGATGTCTTTGGTCTGTGTGCGTGTGTGTGTGTGTGTGTGTGTGCGTGTGTGTGTGTGTGTGTGTGTGTGTGTGTGTGTTTGACGTTGCTGCTGTAAAGTTTTAATGTGCTGGCACTTACTTGCTGATTTTACAACGTATCGTCCCTTTTTCCAGCATGTTCAAAAGAACAGACACCATATATACGAGGGCTATCCACAAAGTACATTACGTTTTGGACTTAAAAATAAATAAAGTATTGGAAAATTTTTTATTATATACAGATGAAAGCCACACTTAATTACTACTTTTCTACATAGTTGCCATTTAAATTAAGGCACTTATCGTAGCGGTGGACGAGCTTGGAAATTCCTTCGTCGTAAAATTCGGCCGCCTGCGCCTTCAACCACGTGGCGACTGTCTTTTGGGACAGAAAAGGTCTGATTTTTGTGGATTTTCTGGAAAGAGGCACTACAATAAACTCTCAAAGGTATTGCCAAACTCTGCACAACCTCAGAAGAGCAATACAAAACAAGCGCAGGGGAAAGTTGAGCTCGAAGATCTTGCTGATTCACGACAACGCCCGGGCCCACACGACAAATGCCACTCGTGAAGTTCTCGAATCTCTTAAGTGGTAGTTGTTTCCTCATCCGCCGTACAGTCCCGACCTGGCACCGAGCGACTTCCACTTGTTCCCAGCAATGAAGAAGTGGTTGGCTATGCAGCGTTTTGATGACGACGCACAGCTTCAAGAAGAGGTAACCACGTGGTGGAAGGCGCAGGCGGCCGAATTTTTCGACCAAGGAATTTCCAAGCTCGTCCATCGCTACGATAAGTGCCTTAACTTAAATGGCAACTATGTAGAAAAATAGTATTTAAGTGTGGCTTTCATCTGTATCTAATAAAAAAAATTTCCAATACTTTATTTATTTTTAATTCCA
The DNA here is from genome assembly GCF_021461395.2 of Schistocerca americana. Lineage (NCBI taxonomy): Eukaryota > Metazoa > Arthropoda > Insecta > Orthoptera > Acrididae > Schistocerca > Schistocerca americana. The sequence goes on along the minus strand of NC_060119.1, from coordinate 953,921,312 downwards.
AAACGTAATGTACTTTGTGGATAGCCCTCGTATATATAATTATGGCGAGAATGACCAATGATCCCTTCAGTGTAGATGCACGTTACTATTGCACTCTTACGGGAATCGGCGAAACACCGCGAGTAGTGAATGTAATGGACACCGGCACTACGTCAGTAGTGTGTGGATAAGTTGAGAATGTTGGTCTGACGGATGGCGTGTTAGGTTTGCTCGTATAGTTGTGATGATCATTGTGTCTGGATGGCGCAGTGGTAAGTGCATGTGGCTAGTAAGCCGGAGATTCAGGTTCCAATAGCGGTCTGGCACGAAATTTCAATTTCCCTCATTGATTTAAATCTATGCCCACTTGCAGACAATGTTTGTAATTACTTTGTGTCTTGGGCATTTTTTTTCTTTTTCATACAGTTCTGTGTTTATGAGGTATACGAAACGTGAGTTACTATATGGTGATGTTCCTATGATTCAAATCCGGAACGTATTTTTGTGCTTGTGTCTTATGTTACTAACCTCATTATTTTCTGCTCATGCTTCTTTGTGTTTCCTTACTATTGTGTTCATGAGGTGTTCACCTTTTCCTACCAACACCATAAAAACTGGGGAGTTTACTGTTTTCTGCGCTAGCTCTAACTGAGTCTCAAGCTGTTTCTTGCTCAGTGGCCATTATTCAAATATAGTTTCTTGATTTAACCAACACCTTTATGCATGAGATTTAGACTTCTGTGCCACAGCAGAACTGCTTTCAACCTTTATTTTTATTCAGTTTCAAATTAGGTTGAATTTGTGTGCTGCACCGTCTTATGGAGCTTTGTACTGGGTGGTTATCATTAAAGTGCAGCTACTCACAGAGGTACAGTGTGGGCTGTAATTATCGTATGGCAACGAAACTTGGTAGATATGTTAATACGTTAATGCGGAACAGATTTATGCTGGAAAAAAAACCTCATGTCAATTTTGGCCACCAGGCGAAAATTTGGCGCTGTACAATATCTCATCGAAGTTTCCAGTGCTCATATTGAACAAATTGTGTAAGCGGCAATTTATAATAAAATCAAAATTATGTGTTTCCCGCCTGTTTGACCTTTTCTACCCATGTCCAGTTCCTAATGTAATACATATGGGAACGTTTCTATACGTATTTCTTGCATTCGAACGCCAGATTTGCGTGTTGTGGCAAAAATTGGAATCAAATTCTTTCCAGCATCTACCAAGTTTCGCTGCCATACGATAATTACAGCTCGCGTCGGACGTCTATGAGTAGCTGCACTGTGTTTACAATTAACTAATATGTATTTTCTTGAACTGGCTGTGCTTAATGGCAGGGAATGCTTGGCATAGCTATATTAACCACTTTACGTTTTGTTGTCCTGTCATCTTCTGCTTTGTACAATATTAAATTGATAATTTTCACGTTAGGTCTATGTACGACTGAGTAAAACGAATTTTATCGTGCTGTATGTTCTTCGCCATTACTTTTCGAGAGACGTTATCAATAACCTTAAATATACAGGGAAAGTCAAAAAGGATTTTACAAATTTGGAATGATACAGAAATTTATTGAGATAACTTACAGAATGGTAGATAGTTTGATTCACATAGTGCGTCAGTACCCCGTTCCGCCACCAGAAGCGCCAAAGTAGTGCACAGCTAAGATGACTGCTTTCACTGATGTGACACATCCTGTATAGTAATTGATGTTTTTAGTGTTCCGCGTCGAACGATTTGGTTATTTTCTTCGGTGCCAGTGATTATGTTCTTCGGTACGTAGCGCTGTTTCCACCAAAGTGTTGCTGCTGCTGGAAAAGTTATCGCTGTGAGCGCCACGTCGAGCAATTAGGAGAGTTTACGGATGGCGGTCAGTCTGCTGTACCGAGGAAGGGGTAACTTCAACTTGAGCATGCACCGGAGGCCGCGCTGCCGGGCAGTGGCTGACGCATGAGGTTAAAGCCTGTGCGCCTGCTGAGGATAGTCTCGGAAGTGACGTCTAAAGGGCGCGTATGTTCACAGCACCATCTTTCGACTAGGTAGAGTGTGACACTGATACCACCTTCTACCCTGGTTTGAGTGGACAGTTGGAAATAACAGAAACAGCTAAATATTTCACTCGCTAACCACACCATCGAGTATCGCGACGTATTCCGAAAACAGGCCGAAATAAACGAACGGAAAAAAATCGCAACATCTAGAAGGAGTTTTGCGACATAAACGAAAGTTGTTAGGCGTGATTCTACATCTGTACGATGAAATCTATTCAAATAGCGCCGCCATGAGGATGAAAATCAGTTTCCTTTAAATACACACTGTAATGGCCGTGAGTGTTAGTTACCTTTGACATAGGACATGGTTAGTTGATGTTAGTGATGACTGCCTTTAAAGCGACAGAGACGTCATTATCAGTGATTCAGAATGAGGTCGTGTAATAGCGCTATAGGAAGACTGAGGTTTCTTCAGCGATATTGCAGAAAGTCTTTGCAGGAGTGTAGCCACTTTACATGATTGCTGGCAGCGGTAGTCACGGGAATGTACAGTCGCAAGAAGACCGGGCTCCGGACGGCCACGTGGTATTACCGAGAGGAAAGACCACTGTGTTCGGCGTAAGGCTGTGTCGTAAAGTATTGCATCTGTAACAGCAGTTTGCGTAACAGCTGGCGTTACAGTGACACAATGAACTTTGACAAATTGTTAACTTCACGGACGGCTCCGAGCTAGACATCGTATAGAGGTTTCTAGTGAGGCTTCACTATAAATCAGGATGGAGTCTGTCGTGTTATCTGATGAAACCTGGTCCTGTCTGCACCCCAGTGATGGCCATGTGCTGGCTAGAAGAAGGAAAGTCGAGGTCCTGCAACCAACCTCTCTACGCGCTAGACACATTGGACGTACATCTGGAGTTATGGTCTGGGATGCGATTTCGTATGACTGCAAGAGAACTCTCGTGGTTATCACAGACACCCTGACTGCAAATCTGTACGTCAGCCTGGTGATTCGACTTGTTACACTGCCATTCATTAACAGCATTCCAGTTGGTGCTTTCCAACAGGATAACCCTCGCCCACACACCACTGTTGTAACCCAATATGCTCCACAGACTGACGACATGTTTCCTTAGCCTGTTCATCATCACATCTGTCTACAGTTGAGGACGTACCGAACATCATTGGACGACAACTCTAGCATCATCCACAACCAGCATTAACCGTCCCTGTACTAATCGACGAAGTTCAACAAGCGTGTAATTCCACCCCACAAAGTGACATCCTGAGTCTTTACAACACAATGCTTGGACGTTCGCATGCTTGCATTCAACATTCAGGCGATTAAATCGGTTATTAATGAACCAGCATTTCATATTTTCAAAGGATTACCTCGTGCTTACGTTAATGTGTGATCTTGCAATGTTAATCACTTAAATATGTTATCTAGCCAATTGTATTCCCCGAAATTTCATTACTCTGCACTAACGATTAGTTTTTGATGTTTCAGTTTTTTCCCATCAGAGTACAAGCAATAATACAGATATCATTGCTGGTTCTTTCACTTGTGTCAATTGCATCCTTCGTTTTCTAATTAGACAGAAGTAATAAAGCCGAAGATACGTGTTGTCAGTCATAGGAATGTGAATCGTCTGCTAAATATTTCATGTGTGTTGTGTAGACCACCGAACAACAACGTAAACTCGTTTATTCTCCGTATAAACCCTGAGCTAAAAATAAAGTATAGATAAGGACGCTGCTGGCAGGTTTACGGTTATGGTTACTCGCTGTAATTAACTGTTATGTTGTGTGCAGAAATAAATTAAATTTATGCATGACAAACACATTCCTGAGAGAGTGCCCTGTTATATGTAAATAAGATCGTATTGGATGTCATCATATCGCATGCAGAACATAATTGTATTAGGATCATAATAAAGTTCCAGATGTGTTGGAACACCGATATTACAAAGAGAAATTAGTATCTGACAGTAAGCAAACATTTCTTTTCAATTTTACAATCCACCGACTACACTACTGTGCTGTGGTACCTGCATGCTATATAACACTTGCATAATGTTCTTCTTCATATCTAATGAAGGGTTTTATCTTGACAACACATTAGGTTACATTCAGCTATAAGGAATTGTATCACATGTGAGATGCTTGTATTTAATCTTCAACGCATCATTTTGTTTAAACGTTATGATACAAAGACATTATGACACAAAAACAGCTTACTTGACGAAACCCATACGGCGTTTGCCGCATTGAATGACACCTCGTTTTGACGTCACTTGTCAGGATGCGAGGCCTAAACGAAAGACAGGCCGAGGCGTGTGCGTCACGAAGCTAGGGTGGAGCTCACTCTCTCGCTTAACTCAGCAGACAAAATGCGTTTCTAAAAACTCGAAACTGGGGGTATACGTAGTAACGAGAATTGAATCTTCTACTGGAGTCTGCTCTTATGAAGTCTTACTGATTACTAATCGTACAACAAAGTTTAGGATCAGTTCTCGACATAAATGGTATAACGGCTTGATTATAGCATTTAGTCTGTTCTGCGTAACGGTCCTCATTTCATTCAAGACGTGGTGCCTTATGCAACTGATAATCATTTTGGCATGATTTTAATTTTATTGTATCCCACTACAGCCGTAACAAATTATTAGTAGGCCGATGGACTTCCTATCATTGTAGGATTAATAACAGTAAGATTTCATAATAGTGGATCCTAGTAGAAGATGCAATTCTCGTTTGTACATACACATCCAGTTACAAGTTAACAGGTGTAGAAACGCAGGTTTTCTGCTGAGTTGAGCGAGTCAACGAGTGAGCTTGGGTACTTTCGTGACGTACACGCCACGGCCTGTCTTTCTCGTAGGCCTCGCCAGAATGTGTGCCTGTAGGGGGAAGAGTGGGGATAGCTGGGTAAGGAGCAGAGCAGGCTTTAATGTTTGTTGCATCAGAAAATTTGTCGGCGTGCACCGTTGCGTTGTATAGCGTATGGGCACAGTTGTTTGTCGTCTATGTCAAAGGAGTCACTACGGGAGCAGTCAGTTGCTGGTCTGTGAGAAACAAAGTCCAAGTGGCGTCGTGAAGTTGGTGTGGAGAGATACCAGACGGAAAACTGTCAACATGGAAGGTGATGGTATCGACCGTAACCTGAGTCAGAGTTTTGTGTAAAGGTGCGTTGACTGCTGCAAATTGTACTACACAGTGATAAGGTAATTTGTTAGCGTTCTGTAACGGATACTTTTTGGATGTCATGCGAGGCTGAAATAGTGATTGTTACGTCCTTAAGTAAATCTGGTAAGACAGTACTCGCTGGGCATGCGGCAGTACTTGTTAAACGAAAGTTAAAAATGTTTCTTGTACAACAACGGTTCTGTTCTGCAAAGGGCAATTTTGAAATTTTGTATGATTTTATTGTAATCAGAGCAGTGATTCACTTTTTGTACTGAAAACTGCTATATTGTCTAGTGCGACTAGTGCGACTGATTTATCATATGTTTAGATGGATTACTGATAATTTAGACCTGACCTGGCCAAACAGCGCTCCGCGAGCGCGATCTCTCCAGCCGCACTCCTGCCTAGTGCCCCGAGAGAAGCAGTGAGTGGGGCTGAGGGGCGACGAGGAAGTGGAGAACGACGGCTGCAACCGAACGCCGCTAGAGGACGGCAGGCGCCACGCGGTTTGCTGAGAATACTATTCCGTTAAATTAGATTTAAGGAAAGGCACACCTACATACCTACATTTCTAGCATTTGTAGACTTAGAGAAAGCTTTTGTCAATGCTGACTGGTATACTCTCCTTCAAATTCTGAAGGTGGCAGGGGTAAAATACAGGGAGCGAAAGGCTATTTACAGAAACCATAAGGCAGTTAAAAGAGTTGAGGGACATGAATGGGAAGCAGTGGTTGGGAAGCGAGTGAGACAGGGTTGTAGCCTATCCCCGATGTTATTCAATCTGTATAATGAGCAAGCAGTAAAGCAAACAAAAGAAAAATTCGAGCTGGAATTAAAATTCATGGAGAAGAAATAAAAACTCTGAGGTTCGCCGATGACACTGTAATTCTGTCAAAGACAGCAAAGGACTTGCAAGAGAAGTTGAACGGAGTGGACAGTGTCTTGAAAGTAGGATATAAGATGAACAATAACAAAAGCAAAACGGGAATAATGGAATGTAGTCGAACTAAGTCGGGTGATGCTGCGGGAATTAGATTAGGAAATCATAGTAAATGAGTTTTGCTATTTGGGGAGCAAAATAACTGATGATGGTCGAAGTAGAGAGGATATAAAATGTAGACTGGCAATGGCAAGGGAAGCGTTTCTGAAGAAGAGAAATTTGTTAACATAGAGTATTGATTTAAGTGTCAGGAAGTTCTTTTCTGAAAGTATTTGTATGGATGTAGCCATGTATGGAAGTGAAACGTGGACGATAAATAGTTTGGAACAAGAAGAGAATAGAAGCTTTCGAAATGTGGTGTTACAGAAGAATGGTGAAAATTAGATGGGTAGATCACATAATTAATGAGGAGGTACCGGGCCGGCCGAAGTGGCCGTGCGGTTAAAGGCGCTACAGTCTGGAACCGCAAGACCGCTACGGTCGCAGGTTCGAATCCTGCCTCGGGCATGGATGTTTGTGATGTCCTTAGGTTAGTTAGGTTTAACTAGTTCTAAGTTCTAGGGGACTAATGACCTCAGCAGTTGAGTCCCATAGTGCTCAGAGCCATTTGAACCATTTGACGGAGGTACCGAACAGAATTGGAGAGAAGAGAAATTTGTGGCACAACTTGACTGGAAGAAGGGATCGGTTGGTAGGGCATATTCTGAGCCATCAAGGGATCACCAATTTAGTATAGGAGGGCAGTGTGCAGGGTAAAAATCGTAGAGGGAGACCAAGAGATGAATACACTAAACAGATTCAGAAGGATGCAGGTTTGGAGTAGGTACTGGGAGATGAAGAGCCTTGCACATCATAGATTAGCATGGAGAGCTGCATCAAACCAGTCTCAGGACTGAAGACCGCAACAACAACAAATCAGATTTTCGTTCTGAATTAGATATATTATGGTTTCTACGTACTTGACGAAAACAGGAAAAAATGGAAATGCCACATCTTCCAATATAGAATGCGAATTGGCGTATATTTTGTATCGTTCAAAAGGCCATGCAAAGTGCTTAATGGGCCATAGAACTATTACGAGCAGGAAAAACACTTACTGCAGCCATCATATTACCTTCCATTAGGAAAGCAGAATGCACTCCATGAATGGTGGTATAACTGTTAAAAATGTAAAGAGCAGTTCAGTTCTAGCTTTATTATAGTACATCCAGTTGCTAGCCGAAATCTGGATATGCTGTAATAAAGCCAGAACGGAAACGACGGCTCATGGTTGCGCCTGTCATTTTGAAACTTACTGAAACGTCATTAGAAATGCAACCATCAAAAAGATATGATGCATTTTTCTTCTGGCAAACGATAATGAATGCTGGCTGAACCGTAGTCGGCCTTTAAGGAAAAAACTGAGTGAACGGTAAGTAGAGCGTTAGTGAAAACCTCTTTAATGGTCGACATCATGTTACTTGAATTCATTAAGTGTCTTAACGCAAGGATGGTCAACAAGACTAATGCTATCGAACCAAACCTATGAAAAAATCACCTTTATGTTCTTGAAATATCCTGCTAGTCAAGGCAGTCGTATGTGAACCAGACATGACTGACTACGTTTCACCAAGTGAAGCGCGTTAATGTAAACCTAGGGCAAGTATGGGAGTGGAGCATTCGATTGAGTTCAGTGGCATATGTCAAATTCATTTACATTAAACAAGTAAGCTACCTTGTAGACAAGCCCCAAAAGACAATATATGACTCTTCTCATATGTGAAATCAGGAGGAGGGATTCCCTTAATAATCTTAGTAACACTTACTTCATTTCTCACAAAATATTGATTGGAGCTCCATCGTCCGTCTTATTAATGATTACCCCCAAAATATATACAAAGTAGCAATATCAGTCCACACACCTTGGAAATAACATAATATATTTAAAAAAATTAACCACTACACTTCGTCCTCTCCAGTACGAGGATTTATTATAACAGAGAAGGCATGATAAATTTGGAAATTTGTCTTATGGTACCAAACTGCTGAGGTCATCGGTCCCTAAGCCTACACACTACTTAATCTAACGTAAACTAATTTTCGCTATGGACAACACACACACCAATGCCCGAGGGAGCACTCGAACCTTCGACGGGGGCAACCGCACGGACCGTGACAAGGCGCCCTAGATCGCTCGGCTACCCCGCGCGGCCACGACATGACATCTGGGAGGTACAATCATCATATTTTTACTTTAACTGAACCAACGCCATATGTAAGGAACAAATATCTTTCAGGCACACTAAATTAACGTACTCAAAACAATCAGGAACAGGATAAAACACAGAGGTAACAAACTACAACTAAAAAAAAAAGGCACCTTTCAAATGGTTCAAATGGCTCTGAGCACTATGGGACTTAACATCTGAGGTCATCAGTCCCCTAGAGCTTAGAACTACTTAAACCTAAGGACATCACACACATCCATGCCCGAGGCACGATTCGAACCTGCGACCGTAGCGGTCCCACGGTTCCAGACTGAAGCGCCTAGAACAGCTCGGCCACACCCGCCGGCTAAGGCATCTTTGGCCGAGAGGCCCCTATTCTGCGAAGTGCAGCCACCAAGTGAATGTCTTATTTCATTCGACGCCACATTGGGCGACTTGTGCGCCTGTGATGAGCATGAAATGATGAGGCTAACACAATGCCCCGTCCTCGGGTGGAGAAAATCTCCAACCCGGCCGGGAATCGAACGCGGGCCCTCTTGCAATGGAGGCCATCACGTTACCAGCCAGCTAAGCAGATGGATTAACCCATACCTCAATATATATATATATATATATATATATATATATATATATATATATATATATATATATATATTAAGTAACAGTTCCTTCTTTCTCTTCTTGTACGCATGGATCATGGATCCCTGGCCGCGTTTCCCTTTCATCCCGTCTTCGAATGAGGATCGTACGCAGCTCAATCAATTAAAAAGAAAAAGGCGACAACATCCCAGGTTGAGCCCGCATCAGGGCAGCTTTAGAAACCAGAAATGCACAAGCACTCCTATAAATAGTGACAAGGCACGAAGCCAGTTCAATATCCACAAGCGGCCAGCTCATACAACAATAACCTCATTCTTGTTCGTTAATGAGCACCCTCATGACCAGTCTGAGTCGAGAACATAATTTAAGTCACACAAGAAACAAACCAGTGATCTATTCAACGTCTACAAGAAACAAATCAGTCATCTGTAAGCGGCATGCTTCAGACGAATGAACAGAAAATAGGACGGGTGGTAACACTGGCTGAACACAGTACCTCAGTGACACTGCATCATCCAGCGGGCGGGTTAGACTCACATCCAACACTCCGGTACGCAATGCTTGTCTATAACACAACTACATCACTTCGCTGCATCCGCCGCTCATTTCCTCCTCGCACCACCGTCAGGACTCCTTTTTTCACTAATGTCCCACGAGAGGTTGCCTCACCGCCGGGAGGAATCATGACAAATTTAAGTGGCAAGTGCAAATCTAAACCCATACTGCCGTGTATGGCACGTACTGCCCCGCCCCACCCCCTCCCTCCAGGATTCGGCCACCCGCTGAGCCCAAAGAAGGGACGGATGTCATCTTTTAGCCCCTAGGACCCAACTTTAACTGATATAAATGTTCCCATATCTCTTTACCCGTTCCCTGATTCTTTAGACGAACGGTAACTAGTATCAGAAACTTACGGAGCTCAAGAGGTCTCTTCAATCCAGGTAGAAATTTCTTGGCAATCTTGTCTGAAGCCTTACTCACCCCCTTGAAAATTACGGACCCGGACTGTGTCCTCAACCTTATTTATTGGTTCTAATGGCTCTGAGCACTATGGAACTTAACATCTGGGGTCATCAGTGCCCTAGAACTTAGAACTACTTAAACCTAGCTAACATAAGGACATCACACACATCCATGCTCGAGGCAGGATTCGAACCTGCGACCGTAGCAGCCGCCCCATTCCGGACTGAAGCTCCTAGAACCACTTGGTCACAGCGGACGGCTACCCTTATCGTACAGGCTCGTAGGCTGCCTTACTTTCCACGCGCTTCCTGGATATTCCTCCTGACATGCCTCCACTGAGTAACTATCTGCTGTACATCCTTACCTTGAAGTGACAAGTGGACCGTAAATTGCACAGAGGAGTGATCAACCGATATCACAGAAGCACCCCAGTGGGTGTGCACTGATGTGTTAAATGCCATCGACGGCCAGGGAGGTGAAAATCCTATCGCTCTTGATCTGCCCAATGGTATGCGTTTAAGACATCTTTGAGATTCCTAATTAGCCTCTCAGCGTAGCAGGGGTTAGGATAATAGGGGGTCATGGTTATGTGGCAGATACCCATCCCAAGGCACAACCGTCAAAACGGATGTCCAGTAAAGGCAGTCGCATTATCCATAACCAGGGTTTGGGGTGGCCAAAAGGTCCCAAATATGTATTGTAACTTCACTGTAACTGTGCAGTTGATCACTGAACGGGTAATAACCACATAAACCTCGTAAAGTCATCCACACATACTAATATATACTTATTCCCAACAAAATGGACATATATCCTTTGAAAAGGTCTGGTTACTGGTTTCGAGGCTAGATAACCAATCCTGCTACTTTGGCTAGGGTTACTCATAGCGCATACAAGACAGCTACACATCCATATTTCTTTATCCGTTCCCATCCAAATGTATCTCTCACGGATGTTCTTCTTAGTTTTATGAACACTGAGGCGACCACCCACTGGTTGCCCGTGGAAATATTTGAACAAATCGGGACTAGTTTGTTAGGCACTACTACTTTGGATCCGATCTTACCGCGTGCCTACAAAACACTACCCCGTCAACCAAAGGGTAGGGCTTAACCGTCTCTCCCTCTTGCAAGCTCTCCTTAGCATCCGTAATACCTCCATCGGTGTCCTGGAACTCCCTGACGTCGCAGAAGAACTGAGAAATCTGAGTAAGGATCGACATATCCATGGCCACCCCCACACATCCACCTGGCCAGCTTTTGTCTTCCCATTCCTCTTCATCCCCGCCAAATATACAGCTCAAGCCATACGCCAGGATATTTCCCGAACCCTGGATACAGTTAACGTCGAATTTGAATGCGTTGTCCACTTTGCTATGCGTCCGATCTGCCTCGGCCTAGTCAACACCCAGGTAAGTGGTTGTCTGTTTCGAGACTGAACTTCCAGCGCTCGAGGTGGTATCTGAATTTCTCCTTACCGAAAAGCATGGCCAAGGTTTTCAGTTCATAGATGGAGTACCTCTTCTCCATGTCATTCAGGCATTATGAGGCAAAAGCAATCGCGCTCCTCCCCACTTCCTGTTCCTGGAGCAAAATCGCTCCAACTCCTAACGCCAATGTGTCGGTTTGCAGGATGAATTCACTCCTGAAATCCGGTAAAGTTGACAATACTACCGATTGTAAAGCCTCCTTTAATGCTCGAAATGAACTCTTCTGTGACAGTCCACACACGAACTTACACCCTTTGTTGTGCAACTGGTTAAGTGGAAATGCCTTTCCGGCAGCTCACAGACCATTTCGCTCTGTCTCAGATAAGTCGGATCCCTAACTTCAGCGAGCATTCTGAAAAAGTTTAAAGTATATAAGCAATTTAACTACAACAAATCACTCTACTCAATCGAGCACGCTCTGCTACCGCTAACGAAGCGTTGCATGACTGAATACGGATTTCGACGTACACTATGTGATCAAAAGTATCCGGACACCTTGCTGACAACAACCTACAAGTTAGTGGCGCCCTCTATGGGTAACGCTGGAATTCAGTATGGTGTTGGCCCACCCTTAGCCTTGATGGCAGCTTCCACTCTCACAGACATACATTCAGTCAGGTGCTGGAAAGTTTCTTGGGTAATGGCAGCCCATTCTTCACGGAGTGCTGCACTCAGGAGAGTTATAGATGACGGTCGGTGAGGCCTAGAACGAAGCCGACGTTACAAAACATCCCAAAGATGTTCCATATGATTCATGTCAGGACTCTGTGCAGGCCAGTCTATTACAGGGATGTTATTGTCATATAACCACTCCTCCACTGGCCGTGGATTATGAACAGGTGCTCGATCGTGTTGAAAGATGCAATCACCATCCCCGAAATTCTCTTCAACAGTGGGAAGCAAGAAGGTGCTTAAAACATCAGGGTAGGCCGGTGCCGTGATAGTGCCACGCAAAACAACAAGGAGTGCAAACCCCCTCCATGAATAACACGACCACACCACGTCACCATCGCCTCCGAATTTTACTGTTGGCACCATCCACGCTGGCAGGTGATGTTCACTGGGCATTCGTTATACCCACACGCTGTCATAGGATCGTCACATTGTGTACCGTGATTCGTCACTCCACAAAAAGTTTTTCCATTGTTCAATAGTGCAATGTTTACGCTCCTTTCACCAAGAAAGGCGTAGTTTGGCATTTCCCGGCGTGATGTGTGGCTTGTGAGCAGCCACTCGACCATGAAATACAAGTTTTCTCACCTCCCGCCTAACTGTCATGGTACTTGGAGTGGTTTCAGATGCAGTTTGGAATTCCTGTGTGATGGTCTGGATAGATATCTGCCTATTACGCATTATGACCCTCTTCAGCTGTCGGCGATCTCTGTCAGTCGACAGACGAGGTCGGCCAGTACGCTTATGTGCTGTACGGGCCCCTTCACGATTCCACTTCAGTATCACATCGGAAACAGTGGACCTAGAGATGTTTAGGAGTGTGGAAATCTCGCGTACAGACGTAACACACAAGTGACACCCAATCACATGACCACGTTGGAAGTCCGTGAGTTCCACGGAGCGCCCCATTCTGCTCTCTCACGATGTCTAATGACTGTTGAGATCGTTGATGTGGAGTACATGCCAGTAGGTGGCAGCACACTGCACCTAATATGAAAAACATAAGTTTTTGGAGGTGTCCGGATACTTTTTATCACAGAGAGTATTTGTCAGATCAGTCTCGCATAGGGCTGCTAACGTATCTCATTACCTCCTTCTTCAATTGATAAATGTACAGTATAGCACACAGCTCAACGATCTGTTTTTCAAATCTAAGACTTTCATAAAATCTTATCCCGAGAGCAATATCCTCGACTGCACAAACAAGCCGCTAAAGTTTGTAACCTCCCCACAAAAATTTTACAAGAATATTATTTTAATAGAAATGGGAGCCAAACGTAACCTCCCTGCAATGAAATGTACTGACAAAGGCAATAAAAATGTGAAATTCGCAATCTGACTCTAAGTATAAGCTGTCACGAAAATGATGAAAAACAATTCAGTGCTAATGAAACTTCAGTGACAATGAAATTTCAATTAAACCGAAATATCGGTCTTTTGGCCCTGTGCAAAAAAAAAAAAAAAAAAACAGAATTAATTTCTTACCTCAGTATAACTGCATGTCAAATTTCTGCTCTTATTGTTGGCCACGGCTTGGAGGAACTGCATTGCAAATAACATTTTTTTTTAATTTAAATGAAACTTTTCTTTAAAGGAAATGGAAGGAAATCGTTCGTTCAATTAAATAATTCTTTTGTTAAAAATATTGCTTTGAAATCAAAATTATTATTGGGGCACTTGTTGAAAATTAATTACAATAAATAAACTTTACATTATCTGATGGTTACCTTAATTAACAATATACCTCATTCAGCATCTTGACCAGAGACCCATGTCGACGCCTGTGACTGTGTCCCGCTCGCGACCGTGACAGGACTAGACCACTACTGCCGACAGACAACATCACACAACTGCACTGGGCTGCTACCACCGACAGACTGCACTGCTCACAGACTGCCCACTGACTGACTGCTCGCAACTGTACTGCATGACTACTACCGACCGACTACTGGACGCAATTGCACTGAGCTACTGCTACCGACAGAGTACTGCTCGCAACGACTACTGACTGAGTACTGCTCGTAACACTCGCGCGGTCAAGCGCAGACTAACCACGATAAAAGGCTCTCTGTACGTGTTTCATAACCCTCCACTGGGGGGGGGGGGGGGGGGGGCAAAAATTTGGCAGCGATGGTGAGTCATTTGGACTTGCCAAGCGCGGCAAAATTTTTCTTTAATTAGTCAACTTGTACAATTTACAGCATATTAAGATACATGAATTAAATGTTGGGCATATGTACCGAGTAAAAAACATTTCATACAAAGACAAGATATGAGTACAAAACATAGTAGCAAATCAGAAAACTATATGTACAAATTATTTGACAGATAACAAAGTGCACACGCACTGAAAAAATTCTTTAGCATTTTCAGAACAAATAAACAGAATGGCAGAAAATCATGTTGACAAGTGACATGAGTGTACTCGCACTGGAGTTGAGAACATATCAGCAAATGACGAAATGTATATACAATGAGTAACAAATGACATAAGTGCATACGCACTGAAGTATTGAACATACAGAATGAGTACAAATCATATTGAAAAATGAGAAAAGTGCACAGGCACTGAAGTTCAGTAGAAAACATATTAACACATAACATAAGTGCACATGCACTGTAGTTCAGAACATATCATAAAAAGAAAAATGTATATACGATATAAAAGACAAGAGTGCACACATACTGTACTTCAGAACAAATCGAAAAAATGTCTTTAGCATTTTCACAACAAATAAACATAACGGCAAAAAAATCATGTCGACAAGTGACATAAGTGTACTCGCACTGGAGTTCAGCAAATCGAAAAAAATGTATAACCCATGAACATAAATGATGTTAGCAAAAAATGATCTTCACTATGTGACAAGAATTAGGATAGGAAAGGGAAGGATTGCATCATGGTTGTAGCACTTTAGATTGCACACAGCTGTTCTGAAAGTCCATATCTTTCCACAGAAGTACAACACCAAGTGACACAATTTGAAGTTCTTTCCCACCAGAATTTATCAGCGTACCCAAGACACTGAACTGTCGTAGTAATGTTCCATGTTTTCATTTTGGCAGTACACTAGATACACCAAACAGTGCGACCATAATAACGTCTTCATCGCTCACGGTGGTGGACAGCATGTCGTGTCAACACCATGCTCTTACAAGGCACACCAACGTAGAATTAGTGCAAAAACCAAATATAGTGCTCCATGATCATGAGGATGGACAAGACAAATCGACATTGCAGTAATTCAGGGTAGTTAGCTCATAAGGTGAAGGACATTAAGTCACATAATATTGAGGATTACAGTAATAGTTTGCGGCATTCATAGCCTAGTTATTGAACATTTCTGTACCATGTCTTTAGTATTACAGAATAATGTTCATAAAATTAAATTATTGGCATCATGGGTAATCGTATTACAATAAACAGTGGCAGTCCTTGGCCAGTTACAAAGCATATTTAGTATGACAGAATAATGTTCATCAGACGTCTTAATTGAAAAGGAGAGTCAATTATTGGTCTAGCATTAACATAATACATTGAGTGATACAAATTATTGGCACTCATTGGCCATTTACCAAAATATGAAAAGTCAACATTGAAAACAAGAGCTAATTAATGACATAACTAATAACATAATTCATTTAGTGACATTAATTATTGGCACTCAGTGGCCAGTAATAGAACATGAAAAATCATCATTGAAAACAGGAGCTAATTAATGGCATAATTAATAACGTAATTCATTAAGTGACACTAATTATTGGCACTCAGTGGCCAGTTTTTATAACATGAAAAGTCATAATTGAAAACAGGAGTTAATTGATGACATAATTAATATATAATTCATTAAGTGACACTAATTATTGGCACTCAGTGGCCATCAAGTATCGAATAGTATAAAACATTGTTCCTCATTCAGTATTATTCAGATCATTAAGAAGTCATTATTAAAAATCAGCTAATTACAGTCATAGCATTAATAATCATGGGCATTATAAGTAGTCTCATTACAATAAACAGTGGCAGTTATTAGCCAGTTACAAAACATTATTCTATATATATATATATATATATATATATATATATATATATATATATTTTTGTCTCATTAAGAAGTCATTACTCAAGTGACATACTATTCAGAGCTAATCAGTATTATTCAGAATTATCATAAACTAGTGACATTATGTGGGACTGGTAATACATTTTTTTATTTTGTTAGCAATGCATTGCGTTGGGATCGATAATTAATTGCTGAGGCATAACACTATTTGCTTTTGACCTATTGCTGCAAATGAGGATAGGTAACGTCATTCGTCATGAGTCAGCTGTAGCAAGGTTATGTAACAAGGCAGTATATGTGATCACATTTATAAATGATAGACACAAATGGGTAAAAAAATAAAATGCAAGTACTAGAACAGGTATAATAAGTAACAGGTTTAGTAAGTATCATGAAAAGCTTCTCCTGAAAAAAAAATATACAAAATGGATTATTGAGCTGAAAGAAGAAACGCATACTATGCTGAAAAGTAGTGAACTTCGAATTAACAGGTAGTGAAATGTGTATAAAAATGTGTTCATAGCTGTCCTTTCCAAAACTTTCCGTCATCCTACTATGCAATATAACACCTGCTGTCAAAGCAAACTGCAACAAATACTTAAATAACTACATAGCATAAATACATAACTTCAACATTATCCTCATCTGTAAAGAAAAAAAAACTTCATTATCCATCACTTCATTATCCATATTATCATAACTTCATTATTATCATCACCTATAAAGAAGAACTTCATTATTCATAACCGCATATTCTTCATCATTATTCATCAGCATTCATTATCATCTGCAAAAAAATCACTTCATTACTCATTACACAACTATTCCTTATCTCTAGCATATTTCATCACTAAAACTAAGATGTGTAGTTCTGTCTGACAGCTTGCATCAATCACCTTGTATTCTGAAAGAAAAAATTAGTTAAGACTGCTATTCTACGATGAGTATAGTATATTCTTGTTAATGCTTGTTAATCCTGATCTATTTACTCTTCCTCATAAAGTTATTGCATCTTCTTTCGTTTATTCCGTAGGTGAAATTCCCATTCTTGTTGAATTTATTTCTTACACGCATCATTTCTTTCTGAAATTGATGAACAAAGATTAATGTCTTGCATTTAAATCATATACCCACTAAATAATGACTGGTTTATGGTAACACAATTAAGCATACAGCATAACATGACAGAAAACGTAATATGTCAAAGACATTGACAGTGTTCAGATGCAAAAATGTACACAGAATAATACAATGCAGCAGCAAAAAACGTAAAACAGTCACGATCTTGAGATGTCATAGGGCAAAAAGAATGTCAAAGTCAACTGGTGTGTGTTATATCTTAACTATTTCACAGTGCATACAAACAAAACTTGAAAACAATCATACATAAAAAGACAAATGTGACGTTCGTTGTGTTCAGCTTGTATGTAGTGTAGTTAATCGTGGCGAGAATTAAAGATTTTAATGGAGATAGAATTTGATAAAATTACTACGTCATTACATAGAATTGCATAATTATTCATAAAATACGTAAGTTCATCTGGAAAAATATGCACGGTCTGATGTGTAACGACAAGAAAAGCGACCTGCTAACCTTACCTTGCCGGGCACTTGCCAAGAAAAAATACGATAATCATCAGTAATTAGTCATGTGAATATAACTGCATAAGTGGTCATAAAAAATTAGTAAATGGCATCATAGTGTGTCGAATCATCAAGTGTCTTCATTCAATAAAGGGTTTAATATTTGACCAATGGTGGTTGCCTTTCGATTTTCTGGTTCTCAAAGTTTCGACGTGTACAACATTGGGGTGAGGGATGCTGCGAATCCGATATGGACCTGCGTATAAAAGTTCAAATTTACTGCACTTACCTTTTAATTTGCTGGATAAATAGTGTGTACGTACTAATATCTTCTGTCCAACGTGAAAGTCGCGGCGTGTACAAACCTGTTTTTGCTGTCTTCTCCGGCGCTCTGCGGCACGTTTGATGTTGTTCAGCGCAATGTCAGTTATTTCGTGGTGTCTTAGTCGACGACAGGTAGGGAAGTTTACTAATTCTTTAATTTTGTTTGGTGGTTCAACGTTTTTCAGTATAACAGACGGAGATAGCATAGTGGATTCATTTGGAATGGAATTAATTACATCTTGGAATGAGAGTATGTGTATGTACGGACTAACTGCCGGTTCAATAATTCCTTGGTCAAGCATATCCTGCAATTCTTTTTTAACCTGTTCTCTGTGAATATATGGAATGGGATGATGTTTAGCTTTAAATGTATCGTGCTGTTTGACTTGAAATTCATACATAAATCCGGACATAGTACCAGGAATGTTCTCGAAAACTGGAGCTTGCTGTAAAAGAATTTCGTGTAATTGCGTTCGTTCGTTGTGTGTAGTTGCACTGCTCTCTTTAACCTTATCGGAAATCATCTGTATTACGTCGTAGTCAGCTTCGTCTGGAGTATTATAGTTGAGTATTATAGTTGTGTACGTACGTATCCGTGAACAATGTGGGATTACAGTCTATGTTATGTGACGCGGAAATGACCTCTGTGCGATTAATTGTTTGCTCTTCCGAAGATAGTGAGTGCTGAAATTCTAAAGCAAGTTGTACATTTTCATCCTTTAACATTAAATAAGAATTCTGAAAATCAATGACTCCGTCGTGTTGTACCAGAAAATTCGTACCTAAAATTACGTCTGTTGTCAATAAAGGAACAATCCAAAAATTTAAGTGGAAGGTATGATCTGCAATACAAAATGATAAATGCGTCTGTAATTTAACGTCTACTCCTTTACTCGGTACTGCTCCTTTCACTTTTGTTTTGCCTAATGGTAATGTCGGATACGTATTCTCTTTGTTGCACTCGTTGAAAGTCTCCTCATTTATTACTGATATAGGTGATCAGGAATCGATTACTGCTGAGAATTTCGATGAACCAATTTTATTTTCTATGACAAGATGTGAAATAGTTTTCTGAACAAATGGTATTTCCTGTAAAAGAGTGTCTCGTATGTCGTCAAAAGTAATTACATTTTCATGAACAACATTCTGCGTGTCTAAAGTAGTGCTTACGTTACTGGAATATGCAATCTGTACTGTGTCTGGTCAAATTCTGTCGTACGTGCTATTATTTACGGGAAGATGCTGTGGCATTTCGACTATTTGAATTGCTCTGTTATTTCTTACTGACGTGTCACGCTATAGATGTTACCTATCGTCTGGTTCATTAATGATTATTTGTTGTTGCTGATGTTGTTGCTGCTCATACGATCGACTGTTATTAAATGTACGCTTAAAATTGTGCTCATTATTTTTACGTTGTCGTGAAAGTCATTCCTATACGGTGCATTGCGATAGGAATTGAAGTACTGTCTTCTTTGTACGTAGTTGTTTCCTTGCTGCCGTGCGTTACTATTTGTTGGATCTGGGACTATACGTGCACGCGGCGAAACATTAAAGTTTGGTTGACCTTGTAGACTGCATTGTTGGTTAGGTATGCTAAGCGGCTGACTTTCATGCTGTTGTAGTGAAAAACGTCTATTGTTACCAAAAAATGCGTTTGCTGTTAATTTTACACATACTGATGATTACGATTTTTACCTGTTATTAATATTCTCGTGGTAGTTCTGGAGTGCCTAATGAAAATTGTCACATTCGGTAAAAATTTGTCATATCCGGTTTTCAGTACATATTCTTAATCCTACATAGAGCAATAGTTAAAGAGCAGTTTTGATAGATATAAAGGATAGTAGAAGAAAAGGCAGCAGTGCAGAAAACTAAAGATGAAACAGCACTACTACAGCTCGGGGCCCTATGCTCCCTACTGCACATATTCATTAAAGCGTAATGAATCCCCTGAGGTCAATTACGCACTGCAAATAAATTTTAGCTTTTGCGTTGTAGGCAATAGCGGTGAAAGCATAAAAGCAAATTGTCGTATACAGCTCAAAGCGTGTACCTGTGTTCTGGCATTATTAAATTCTTTACATTTTCTTGCGGATAAAAATTGCTCATAATCTATGTTCTCGTCACTGAATTTGAGAACACGTTCGGGTTTGTGTGTGAATCTGTTCGTCTGTGTCATTTCGGATTTCAAGTTGCGTAGCTTTTCAGATTTTAAGTCGCGTAGCTTTTCGGATTTTAATTCGCGTAGTCTCTGTAAATTGTTCACATTATACACGCTGCGTGACTCTGACAAATGCTCGCAAAGTGGCGGATTCTGTGACGTATTGGTGACTGAAATAGTTTTTAATTCTGTTACTTTAATATTTTCGCCAATTTGGTTGTTGTGTCGTTCACTTTTATTAACAATTTCCGTATTCAGAGTGTGTGAAACTTCCAGTGGCTCTAAATTAAATTCGTCGCGTATCTGTAGTGCGTTTTTACGGCATTGTTCAGTGACTGCATTAATTTCGTGTATCTGTGTTTCGTTTGCTGAACATTGTTCAGTGACTGCATTAACTTCATCTTTATGTAATTCTGTTGTGCTTACACGTGTACTATTTAATTCTTGTGCAACAGTGCCAACTTCTTCATTACTGTTATTAGCACAAGCCTTAGTATCCTCACGTAATTGTTATTCACTGTCCTGACATTGCACGGTAACAGCTGTAATCTGCTCACTAACTTGTTTGTTCTGTTCTTTAAGGTCGTCTTGTTTTTCGCTTGTCAGTTTGAAACTTTCATTAATTGTTTCGCTAAGTTGTTTGTGAAAGTCGTCTTGTTTTTTACTAATTTCATTAAGTTGTTTACTCATTTGTAGCAAAAATGCCATAATTGGATTCGACACAAAGTTATCATTTCTATTCTTCGTGTTGTTTAGTGGTGTACCTGGAATTGTCTCGCTTTCCGTAACCATTTGGTTATTCTGAGATTTACAAAAAGGTCTGCTTATCGAATGTATACTGTGCGTCGCTATTTCGGAATTAGATAGATCCGTCCTACTTTCAGTACACTGACCATTTTCATTCGAAATATTTGTCTGTACATTATTTGAATTTTCTAAATCGGGTGTGTTAAGCTCGGCAGCGCTCATTACTATAGACCGCTCCGCATCATCAATTGTCGTCAAATTAACAGACGAGACAATTGAGTTCGTTTGTTCATCATTAAGGTAAAAGTCATCATTAGTGGTTGGAATGCACTGATTGTTAGTGAACGCAGGATTGTCATCATTACACTGCGTGTCACAATTACTATCGGTCACGCTGTTTAAGTCGGTAATTTCGTTCACAATACCTCGCGATACACTATTCACAGTCTTTCGCGGCATTTTTGCAATAGTCACAAATATTCACAAAAGAAATAAGCACAAATACAAAAAGGCAACAAACAAATACAACAGAGCAACGAATTGCCGTTGACCTGTAGAGAGAAAGTCACAAGATTAGTAAAAGCGTTGCGCCAAATCCTAATTACATCTAAGCAAATAAGAGCAGATATCTGACTGTTGTTCAAAAGATTCTCAACGAAATACGATCCTGGCAGGGTCGCCAAGTGTAACCTCCCCACAAAAATTTTACAAGAATATTATTTTAATAGAAATGGGATCCAAACGTAACCTCCCTGCAATGAAATGTACTGACAAAGGCAATAAAAATGTGAAATTCGCAATCTGACTCTAAGTATAAGCTGTCACGAAAATGATGAAAAACAATTCAGTGCTAATGAAACTTCAGTGACAATGAAAATTCAATTAAACCGAAACATCGGTCTTTTGGCCCTGTGCAAAAAAAAAAAAAAAAAAAAAAACAGAATTAATTTCTTACCTCAGTATAACTGCATGTCAAATTTCTGCTCTTATTGTTGGCCCCGGCTTGGAGGAACTGCATTGCAAATAATATTTTTTTTTTAAATTTAAATGAAACTTTTCTTTAAAGGAAATGGAAGGAAATCGTTCGTTCAATAAAATAGTTCTTTTGTTAAAAATATTGCTTTGAAATCAAAATTATTATTGGGGCACTTGTTGAAAATTAATTACAATAAATAAACTTTACATTATCTGATGGTTACCTTAATTAACAATATACCTCATTCAGCATCTTGACCAGAGACCCATGTCGACGCCTGTGACTGCGTCCCGCTCGCGACCGTGACAGGACTAGACCACTACTGCCGACAGACAACATCACACAACTGCACTGGGCTGCTACTACCGACAGACTGCACTGCTCACAGACTGCCCACTGACTGACTGCTCGCAACTGTACTGCATGACTACTACCGACCGACTACTGGACGCAACTGCACTGAGCTACTGCTACCGACAGAGTACTGCTCGCAACGACTACTGACTGAGTACTGCTCGTAACACTCGCGCGGTCAAGCGCAGACTAACCACGATAAAAGGCTCTCTGGTCAAAGATTTTAACGTGCCTCACCATCGCTGCTACGTTACATACGTGTTTCAAGTTATTTTAGTGTTTCGTTGAAGACAACTTTGCGAACTGTTTGTTTTGTTATGAAATTTACGAAATCTAAAATGGAAATGTGTATAAATTTATAAACATCACAACTGAATGTTAAATGTCTGTGCGTAAAGCTTTCTGTACTTTGCACACCGTATTAGCAGTATCTAATGTAATTGCTTAATTAAGTAATAAAAGTTATTTCTCTGGCAGGAAGTTAAAGGTTGAGACTACATACATGTAGTAAACTTTTATTTGTAAAAGTGTGCTCCATATTCGCTTCTTAGGTTCAGTCGTGCTGTGTAGCAAACACGTCTTCCCCAGTTTTCCGTCACTGGCGTATAGCCATCTCTCTCACACACCTGCTTGGAATAGTGCAGTGAGGGGTGAAGCAGGAGAACTGAACAGACTGTGCTATGCTATCGGATCTCCAGCGCGCTCAGGGAGTGCAAATCTTGGCGTGGCTTGATTTAGACATACGAGATATTGTGGGTGGTTGGGTAGTATTCTTGCCACTTTGTCATGGTGATGGGTGTAATTATTAGTAAGAGATGAAAGGAGTAATTGGTGGCTATATTAGGTAAGGGTATATTTTCTAGTGTAATGACTTAGGAGTAATAGAACTGAGGGCTTAGGGCCATATACTGTTACTTGTTAGGTTGTATTGATTGCCTGGCGAAGGGCCACATTCTATATATACTGGATACTGCCATCTGTAAAAGGATATTTTGTGTTAATTTTAGATTGGTTGGTTGGTTGTTTGGGGGGGAGGGGGGGGGGGGGGGAAGAGACCAACAGCGAGGTCATCTGTCTCATCCGATTAGGAAAGGATGGGAAAGGAAGTCGGCCGTGCCCTTTCAAAGTAACCATCCCGGAATTTGCCTGGAGCGAATTAGGGAAATCATTGAAAACCTTATCAGGATGGCCGGACGCGGGATTGAACCGTCGTCCTCCCGAATGCGAGTCCAGTGTGCTAACCACTGCGCCACCTAGCTCAGTTTAATTTTAGAGAGACGTACCAGTGTTTATTTCGGCTACAAAGAATAAGACTGTTTTTCCAAAGTAATTTTTATTTTGTATACTCGTACCTTGGTTCAAATGGTTCAAATGGCTCTGAGCACTATGGGACTTAACATATGAGGTCATCAGTCCCCTAGAACTTAGAACTACTTAAACCTAACTAACCTAAGGACATCACACACATCCATGCCCGAGGCAGAATTCGAACCTGCGACCGTAGCGGTCGCGCGGTTCCAGCAGTAGCGTCTAGAACCGCTCGGCCACCCCGGCCGGCACTCGTACCTTGCATGTTTAATAAATTCTTGTTAAAATTGAATCTTCATCTGCATAGTCCCATCCTGAACTCCAGCTAATTCTCACCTATCAGTACAATTTATACAGACATTAACCATTCCAGAATATACAAACACATAAGATATATCGTAAACCTTCCAGAAACGATGAATACTAATCAACAACAAAAAACTGGTGGCCGGGTTTCATCTAACAACTTGCAGCACATTGTCGAGCAACACTAACCACTACATCACACTGCTAACACCTCAGCTTATGGCTTTGCTTCCTCCCCTGCAGAAACAGAGACCTGTTGTTTCAGAATTTCTAACTGGTGCCGAATAGACTAGACTTGATATAGATCTTTGCAATGGTTCTCTGTACGGCAGCCTACCAGAGCCTCCTGTTCTGGTTGTGTTGTCATGTACACTTCATTGTAATGAACATTAAAGCTGAGCTATCATCAGGCCACTCTTTGCCTTTTTTGAGCCTTTCGTCATCAAACTGCACCTCAGGATTGTAAAAGAGCTTCATCTGGAGGACATGGACAACATGTCGGCACTTTCGTCTTCTTGATGAAGGATCATAATCCTCCATTTCATCCTCGACTTCATCCTCAGTCAAGTAATGAAGGATACGATATGGCCCAAAGTAGTGTAGTAGTAACGATTTCGATGTTCTGCTGCACTCTCGCTCTTTCTCCTGGGTATCCATGGTCCGTATGCAAGCCAGATGTCTTGCTTCTTCAGTCCTGGTGATGAGATGTTTCACGTAGTCATCTTGAATCTCATCCAGTTGAAACGTGAACAGGATATCCATTGTCGTTTGGTCTTATGACTGTGGCGCAGAGAAAGTGATATGAAGCCTGTAATGCTTCGACATGTTTTGTGTGAATGTCATGATGGGCGATACTGCATAACGGGTCTCTCTGGTCATATCAGTGTCCATCGAGAGCATATCTGCGAACATTTATTAAAGCATTCTGTAAGAGCATCAGCTGTAGGTGGTAAGCAGTTTTCATACGATGGTTGATGTAATGTAATATTATGTCTAATACTATTCCTGACTGGATAACATTTTTACTATCAGAGATCATCAACAGGGTGCTCTGTGCTTCAGAATGATGTATTCGAGAAGGATATTGGTAATTTCGCGAGCTTGCCGGTCGCCACAGCTTTGGTGACAATATGTCAAGTGAGATAGTCTACGCAGATTATTGTCCAATTCATGTTTGTAGACTTCAGGAACCTGTCCAAGAGGCCAATTCCAGTTTGATGAAATGGCGCTGCTGCAGGCAGGATTGGCACTAGTTGTAACATATGCTTCAGTTGTCGCTGTTCACTACATTGGTTCACATAGTGTCTAACAGATAGGTACGACCCAGCCAGTGGTACCTACATCTGATATGGTGAGGAGTCTTCACGAATCCCCAGAGACCAGATGTTGTAATGTCATAAAAGTACTTCAGGATAGCTGCCCGTAGACGAGAAGGAATGATGACCAACCATTTCAGTCCTATTGGATTGTATTTCCTCTTAAACAATGTTCAATTTGTTAATTGGAATTCTCCTTTGGTCTGTTCGTCTTCCTTCAACGCTTCTCTTGCTTTCTGCAGTGCTGCACATTCCCTGTCTTCAGGACAATGAAATTAAATGTAACGATGACTGTGAGTTACTCCATGCTTCTGTTTTCTGCCATAGGATTCGTTGAGAGGTAGTTGGCACGGTTGTATCCGCATTTGTATACCTCTGTGATGTCGTACTTTTGAAACCTCATTGCCCATCTCACCAGTCGACCTGATGGATCCTTTAAGCTAGTTAACTAGCATAAATAATGATGGCCCATCACAAATGTCAGTTATTTTCTAAATAAATATGGCCAAAACTACTGGAATCCACTCTTTATTGGTTGCAGAATGGTTCTTCCTGGGCTTGGAGTGTACAGTGAAAGCATAAATCACGTTTTATGTCCCATACCAAAGTTGCACTAGAACAGTACCAATCCCAGAATCACTATCATTAGTGTAAAGTTCTGTCTTGGCATTCTGCCAGGAAAATTTAGCGTCTTCCTGCAGGATTTCTTGCAGATACGTGCCTTGGTACAAAAGTCCTTTATGAACAACCGCTTTCATGAGCACATTCCTAGAACGTGTAGAAGTGTGCTGAGGAGGTGGAATAATCTGTGACTGCTTTTTTTTCTTGGCCGATGAAGGCGCACTTTCTCAGATTCAGGAGAAGGGCTGTGGAGTGAACATGCTTCAACACAGATTTCAGGCACCTTCTGTGTTCTTTAATTGTCTTTGAGAAAATGGCAATGTCGTCTAGAGATCAAAGGCATGTCGTCCATTTAAAGTATCGAAGTAAGTTATCCATCATATGTTCGAAGGGGGT
Source organism: Schistocerca americana (assembly GCF_021461395.2). NCBI lineage: Eukaryota > Metazoa > Arthropoda > Insecta > Orthoptera > Acrididae > Schistocerca > Schistocerca americana. The sequence goes on along the minus strand of NC_060119.1, from coordinate 953,895,122 downwards.
TGGAGGGATACACATTTACTGTAGCATAATTTTGAATTCACAGAGGCCGCCAGCCAAATCCAAGTTACCAACCGACTGTCAGAATGTTCATAGCTGAGAAATACTGTTCTCCTTTCAATCAGTCTAGGATGTCACCAATGCACGCCAATGGATAGACGTCATTCTTTGTGATTTTGTTCAGCCATCTGTTGCAGATGAGGAAACGTCATTTATCATTCGTCTTCTTTAAAAGAACCAAATATGAGGACCAAAGGCTCTCTGAGGATTCAGAGATGTCGTTTTCCAGCATCTTCCCACTTCCTCCCATTGACGTGTCAGTACAGCATGGAATTAAACATTTTACACAACGACATAAGCTCAGCACAATAGGCTGTGGTGTGGTAGGACTGGACTAAGTGACACATCAGGCAATCGCCATCGGCAGTTCCACTGAACATTTATTTGGCACATTTAAACAAGACAAATAACAAACAAAACCATCAACACATTTTTAAAATTACCACTCATTTTTAAAATTACCATATAGGTGAAAGCAAGTTGCTTCAAAATTTAATTATTCATTACAGATTTAGTAAAATGAATTAAAAATTATTTACTCAAAACTGTGATCAACCTGAAGAACAATTTACTAAAATTTAACGAGAAAATGTAGTCTTTGGTTACTGCAGTGATTGGTATTACCAAAGTAATTCAGAGTACAGGCAACAACAAATCAGAGACAATGGCAAACAACCACGGTACTTAAATGGCAGGCACCCTAAAATGTAGGTAAAATTTCCTATGACCAAGGAACCTCGTGGGATTCGACAAACTACGCCCAGAAGCGGACGCCCACCTGCTCAGCTGTTTCCAATACAGGCTCGGTATGGACACCCAAAAGGGAGCAGCGACGGTCACGAATAGGCACCAAAAATCCCAGAATTAGTGGATATCTACAACATACTGACATCTGCCTTAAGGAACTAGAAACACAATAATTCATTACAGCACATTATCTGTAGAACTAATCAACCAATTAATGAACATCAGCTAAGCAGTACAAATCTATTATCTCATGTGCATAAGGCCAATTGTATATTAAGCGCGAGTGAACAAGATACACGGCCAGCCGGCACGCTCGGGCAAAGGGGGGTGGGGGGAATAGACGACAGCACAAACAGCAGAAGTCTTGATAAAACGAACTCAGACTTGAAGTAACTAGCGTGCAGGCTAACGGTATATTGAGACCCCCCCCCCCACGCAAAACACAAAGCGACTTACAGCAAATAGCCACACTTAAATTTGTGATTAAACCAGAATTAATTACAATATACACACACTGTCATTGAAGGAATTCTTGTACTTTTATTAATAGAATTAGTTTCAAACTATTTAAACACACAATAACGACTGGCCTCTCAGTAACTTGTAAGAATTTATGAAACTACTCATTTAGAATTAGACACGTATCTCTCAGACACACTATTACTTCACATAGAAACGTAACAGTAATGTTGTCGCAGTTCACAGCAAAATATATCCAAGGAAAATTTTATCCATGTATATCTACAGCAACTGGCCAGCTTAGTTCCGTCGTGTGATATAAATACAATAACCAGGAGGCACTTAGACAAGGACCAGCCAAACTGTTTTCAATGGCGGTTAAACACTGACAGTAGCAATCTACCAATAGAATGTATCAGCACTCCAGGCCCTAGTAAACGTTAATCATCACAGCACATACAGCTCCCAGCAGAACCTTGCGTACTAAGCAAGTTGAAATTAACACATTCATAGAGAGACTCAGTAGGAGTAGCAACGGCCGGCCAAGAAAATGAAATCAACAGCAGAGAACCCAGTAGCCGATTCCGGCCACAGGGTACAGCACAAGCAAGGCCCTTACCCTCTTGCTTGTTCGAAGAAGCCAGCCGCCGCAATCCTGGTGCCAGGAGATATGCAGCAAGCGAAATACACCAACGGCTTCCCAGTAACGCGACTGCTTCCACGCCGGCGATATTTGCTACGGCGCCGTCACCCAGGTAAACGGCCCCTTTTAGAGGTGCTCTTCCTGCTGTCTCACACGGCGCCGGTCCTGTCCGACAGACTTCCCAAACGACGTTACTGCTAGGGTCCCAAAGCAAAATCCTCGCTACTTGCTAGAGCTTACCCCTCGCTCCCCAAGCGCCCATGTAGGTGGCGCAACCGCGCGCTCTGCGCACACCACCGGAAAGATAACCGATACCGGCGGCGGGAATATCGCTGATCGAGCCACACGGCTAACACGTGTTACCCATCTTTCAACCGCCAACATTCTGTTTGAACACTGGCGAATTGGTGGACGTACCCCGTTGTTGAGGCGATATTTTGCCAGGGGTCTTTTGATCTGTCTTTTCTCCATTATGGACGTGAAAACATGCGAAAATTGATGCGCAGTGACTGTCACTCTCATATGTTGTTCCTCGTTCAAGTCAGACCCTATCGCCGGATCGATAGTAGGCCGTGTCGCTAAGATCAGCAGCGCGTGCCATGCTACTGGATTCCACAGATTTTACTCTTGGTAGCATTGGCCACTAACGGGCACACACGTCGCGTGCTGAGGTCTCTTAGGATGACTGCAGACCATGGAGGGTGAGCCGTGTCGCCTCGCTCAATGTTCTTACATCTATGCCTATTCGCACGCTCCGTCGCTGTCTAGTAACCGGGTGTCGCTTCCGTCGCCTTTTAGCTGACGCTTTGATTGTACTTTCTTGCGCGGGTTGTTGACCACATGGGCAGGCCGTCGTTCGCTGTCAGTAAGAGAGAGAGAGAGAGAGAAGAGGCACATGTGAAGTATGGTGAGCTAGCTATTCACGGAGCTTACGGAGGCACGACTGTCTACATTTAAATCTACATGGATACTATACAAATCACATTTAAGTGCCTGGCAGAGGGTTCATCGAACTACTTTCACAATAATTCTCTATTATTCCAATCTCGTACGGCGCGCGGAATAAACGAACACCTATATCTTTTCGTGCGAGCTCAAAATAGTTCAAATGGCTCTGTGCACTATGGGAGGTCATCAGTTCCCTAGACTTAGAACTACTTAAACCTAACCAACCTAAGGACATCACACACGTCCATGCCCGAGACAGGATTCGAACCTGCGTCCGTAGCAGCAGCGCGGTTCCGGACTGAAGGGCCTAGAACTGCTCAGCCACAGCGGGCGGCTCCGTGAGAGCTCTGATTTCCCTTATTTTATTACGATGATCGTTTCTACTATGTAGGACGGCGTCAAGAAAATATTTTCACATTCGGAGGAAAAACCTGGTGATTGGAATTTCATGAGAACATTCCGTAACAACGAAAAACGTCCTTGTTTTAATGGCATCCACCCGAAATCCTGTATCATTTCAGTAATTTCGAGATAATATAAAACGTGCTGTCATTCTTTGAACTTTCTCGATGTATTTCGTCAGTGCTCTCTGGTATGGATCCCACACCGCGCAGCGGTATTCTAAAAGAGGACGGACAAGCATAGCGTAGGCAGTCTCTTTAGTGGATCTGTTACATTTTCTAAGTGTCCTGCAAATAAAACGTAGTCTTTGGTTCGCCTTTCCCACAACATTTTCTATGTCTTCCTTTCAGTTTATGTTGCTCGTAATTGTAGTTCCTATGTATTTAGTTGAATTTATGCCCTTTAGATCAGACTGATTTGTCGTGTAATCGACGTTTAAGGGATTCCTTTTAGCACTCATGTAAATGACTTCTCATTTTTCGTTATTTAGCGTCAATTGCCTTTTTTGCACAATACAGATATATTTTCTATCTCATTTTGCGATTTGTTTTGATCTTCTAATGATTCTACTAGTCGGTAAAGGACAGTGTCATCTGGAAACAACCTAAGACGGCTGCTCAGATCGTCTCCTAAATCGTTTATACAGGTAAGTTGAGATTATCAGTTTTTCCCGCTTAAGTTCTATAGAATAAGCTATAGATTCAATCTGTATATATGTTTAGTATAGATCGCACATTTATAGAATGATTTGACCGATATCGATTATTGTGGCAACAGTCTTCAGATTTAAAATAGATAGAATAAATATTATTCATAAAAAATTATGGTGCTTGCAACACTTACAGCATAAAAAGAAAGAAAGTTACAGAGACTCTACCGTAAAATTATCGCTGCCTTGTGTGGTTGGTCACTTGTTGTACAAACAATTACAAAGTCATTAAAACTACTGTGTCTTCAGTGATGCAGTGTTTAAGAAACAGGGGAGAACTTGCATCCTCTAGAAGGCAACACTGTATGCAAAATTACATAATTAAATTATTTTACCGAAACAAAAGCTCTGCGAAAAATGTTGTCAGTTTGATTTACGGTAGTGACCCTTTGGCCCCTCCGTTATTTGTTAAGTTATTTAGTAATTTACTGATGTAGAATGCACTCATCGACTTTACAATGCCTCCTTTCTGCCCTTTTATATCTTGCAATTTAATCGTTAAATTACTTCGTAATCTACTGATATGCAGGTTTCCACAGTCTTTCAGCAGCCTGCTCATTAGGATAATAATTTTATCGTCTCACATACCCTCATATTTAATTATTAGTTATGAAATGCTTTCGCTACGCTAAGTTAAACTGACAACATTGTTTTTCTAGTGTTTTTTTTGTTTTAATACGATAATTTAACGTCGTGATATTGCATACAGTGTGCCCTCTAGCGGAAGTGCATTTGTCTCTACCTAGATTAACAGCAGTTTCAATGACTAACTGCTTGATTGTACAACATGTGACGAGCTACGCATGGTAACTTAAATTTTGTGGCATGTTCCCCGTCACTTTCTTTTCTTTTTAGATTGTATTTATTGTTAGTATGTTGAACTACACTCCTGGAAATTGAAATAAGAACACCGTGAATTCATTGTCCCAGGAAGGAGAAACTTTATTGACACATTCCTGGGGTCAGATACATCACATGATCACACTGACAGAACCACAGGCACATAGACACAGGCAACAGAGCATGCACAATGTCGGCACTAGTACAGTGTATATCCTCCTTTCGCAGCAATGCAGGCTGCTATTCTCCCATGGAGACGATCGTAGAGATGCTGGATGTAGTCCTGTGGAACGGCTTGCCATGCCATTTCCACCTGGCGCCTCAGTTGGACCAGCGTTCGTGCTGGACGTGCAGACCGCGTGAGACGACGCTTCATCCAGTCCCAAACATGCTCAATGGGGGACAGATCCGGAGATCTTGCTGGCCAGGGTAGTTGACTTACACCTTCTAGAGCACATTGGGTGGCACGGGATACATGCGGACGTGCATTGTCCTGTTGGAACAGCAAGTTCCCTTGCCGGTCTAGGAATGGTAGACGATGGGTTCGATGACGGTTTGGATGTACCGTGCACTATTCAGTGTCCCCTCGACGATCACCAGTGGTGTACGGCCAGTGTAGGAGATCGCTCCCCACACCATGATGCCGGGTGTTGGCCCTGTGTGCCTCGGTCGTATGCAGTCCTGATTGTGGCGCTCACCTGCACGGCGCCAAACACGCATACGACCATCATTGGCACCAAGGCAGAAGCGACTCTCATCGCTGAAGACGACACGTCTCCATTCGTCCCTCCATTCACGCTTGTCGCGACACCACTGGAGGCGGGCTGCACGATGTTGGGGCGTGAGCGGAAGACGGCCTAACGGTGTGCGGAACCGTAGCCCAGCTTCATGGAGACGGTTGCGAATGGTCCTCGCCGATACCCCAGGAGCGACAGTGTCCCTAATTTGCTGGGAAGTGGCGGTGCGGTCCCCTACGGCACTGCGTAGGATCCTACGGTCTTGGCGTGCATCCGTGCGTCGCTGCGCTCCGGTCCCAGGTCGACGGGCACGTGCACCTTCCGCCGACCACTGGCGACAACATCGATGTACTGTGGAGACCTCACGCCCCACGTGTTGAGCAATTCGGCGGTACGTCCACCCGGCCTCCCGCATGCCCACTATACGCCCTCGCTCAAAGTCCGTCAACTGCACATACGGTTCACGTCCACGCTGTCGCGGCATGCTACCAGTGTTAAAGACTGCGATGGAGCTCCGTATGCCACGGCAAACTGGCTGACACTGACGGCGGCGGTGCACAAATGCTGCGCAACTAGCGCCATTCGACGGCCAACACCGCGGTTCCTGGTGTGTCCGCTGTGCCGTGCGTGTGATTATTGCTTGTACAGCCCTCTCGCAGTGTCCGGAGCAAGTATGGTGGGTCTGACACACCGGTGTCAATGTGTTCTTTTTTCCATTTCCAGGAGTGTATTTATGAACAATGTTTAATTTATGCCTAAGATGGTTGCTAGCAACAATTGAAACCGTTCATATCAGTGGATAAATTTGTGATTTATGCAACGAAAAAAATGGTATGTTGAAAATTAAGGTAGTTGTTCCTTTCTTGACCCTTCTCATAAAATAAACCCGCAATTGGGGAATGGAATGGCATAAAACATTTCCACGAAGCGATGTCTGTGAGGCTACGAAGTTTTAATGTGAACAGTTGTTCGTGATGCAAATTAACGGTTATGTTTTCATCTTTCTAAATGTCACCCCCAGTGTCAGTACAGAAGGCTGTCACGCCAACGTCTGCCTAATTTCCACGAAAGTTGGCGGAAGCGACTATGAAATGCTGTGCGTCACTCATAATTCCACGCATGCGCGTGCTGTGAGGGGCGACGGAGACAGCTTTAGAGTCACGCGACAGCTTTATTGGCGACGTTAATTAACGCGGCCGGCGCTGTCGCCCAGTCGCATCAGGAGTCGGCTTACTGCGAGGGTGTGGCCACCGGGTGACGCAGCGGCGCCGCTACTTGCTGACGGCCGCTCGCGATTAGACGTCGCTACGGGAATTAAGTTGTGGCTACTCCAGAGCTGCGATATCAACATCTGGCTATAGTTATTGTGGTTTCTGTGTACTGAAGCTGGACGAAACTTTCAGTTTAGATAGACTGGAATGCATCTGCCAACAATGAAAACGTGGTACAAATTTATTGCGCATCTGCAACAAGTTCGGCCTACGAGGAGCATCTGTCCTTATTAATATCTCCAATTTAAACGCTTTTGCATACCAGGCAAACGCTTTACTACTAATTCCGCTACTAAGCGATTAGTAACAGCAAAAGGATTGACCCAGACCGAGATCAGTCTATACCTATGTGTCTATTTAAGTAAAATGGAATGTAAAACAACTCCCATTGGAAAGATATTCTTTGTATGCTGTAACTTCGTTTGGCTATTTTATTTTTCTCTTTTCTTCCATTTCTTTAATTTTTGCCATCTAGGTTATGTAACATATGTAAATTATATGTGGTAGTGCAGTGGTGTGAAGTGGTATATAGAAGTAGTATCTCTAACATTAACAATTCTGTCACACTTCTTACACTACTGATACCTACTCCGAGGACAGAATTTTCAGGTCTTTAAAAAAAATGATCATACTCTTGCACAAAAAGCCTTCCACCAAGCTAAAAAATTAGCCCTCATTGAGATAGGTCTGTATCATCTTTTGTTACACTTACTTGACTTACTTGACACCGCACAGAAAGTTTATCCAACAACAGTGAACAAAAGCTAAAAGATTATAGCTGAGAGTTTACTAGGTGAAGAAAAAATGGTGTCTCGGAGGAGCAGATCGACAGCAGATACAGTATTTATAGTAAAACAAGTAGTCGAAAAACGGAGAGAGTATAATAGGGAAATCTATTTAGCGTTCATTGATCTTATTAAGGCATTCAGTAATGTTGATAGAAAGAAACTGTGGAGAACTATGAGGATAGGTTTTAAAAGGTCTATACACTCGAAAGTAATTTCAGATACAAGGGACACTCCAACACAGCCTATAGCCACAAACAAAGCAGGAAGATGATGCTGCTTCAAAATGGTTCAAAATGGCTCTGGGCACTATGGGACTTAACATCTACGGTCATCAGTCACCTAGAACTTAGAACTACTTAAATCTAACCAACCTAAGGACATCACAAACATCCACGCCCGAGGCAGGATTCGAACCTGCGATCGTAGCGGTCGCGCGGTTCCAGACTGTAGCGCCTAGAACCAATCGGCCACCCTGGCCGGCGACGCTGCTTCATTTCACCCACCATTTTTACCATTTATGTAGCTGATGCAATACGGAAGGAGAATGTTTAATTGGGGAATACGGTAACTCCCGCTTAAATTATTTTATATATGCAGACAACGTCACACTCCAGGCGGATAACGAAGATGACCTACAAAGGATAATATGTTTATTAGGTAGCGTTTCTGAAGGGTACCATTTGTCCATTTCAGAAAGAAAAGAAAATCAATGCCTTTCAAATGGAAATGTCCTGAATGAAAAAACATTGCGATCATCAAAAGAACAATAGAACATGTTAATAGCTATTTGGGTTGTGACGTCATATATGAGTATGACGAAGACATCGAGAAGATATCAGCAAAATTAGGGAATGTATGTGGAACAATACATGTTTAAAAAGTAAAACGAGGAAATGAACAAGACTGAAATTTTACAAGACACTGACAGTTCCAATGCTTGTTTATGGAAGTGAAAGTCACATACAAGCAACGCAAATGAACTTTCTAAGAGCAGTAAAGGGATGCACAATAGCCGACAGATTTCGAAATTCGGGAATTAGGGAAGAACTGAACACGTATACTAAACATCCATAGTAAAATACCGAATATCCGAATAGAATGAGTAGAGGAAGGTTACGTCTCCAGGTAACAAGATTTAAGTCAGTCGTGGAAAGAGTCAAGGAAGACAGAGAAAGCGATGGGTATCTTAACAGGCAAAAGAAAAAAAAAAAAAAAAAACGTCTAATGCTTGGAGTGAAGAAGGAGAAGAAGAAGAAAATAATGTTGATGATGATGATGACTGTGACCCTTTCACAAGAATGAAACGGCTTTTGTCTTTTTCCATACCCAAGGGACGCTTTTTTTCTGGTGACCTGCGATACACTGTTATCAGAATTGGCGGCATATTTGCTGTGTAGCTGATACATATCCAGTGAATACTTCATCAGGTACACTTGGCTTTCCTCCGACGAGAGACTATAGCTGTTATTCAATTACGCGCTTACGTATTTCTGTATCTGTCATTGATTTTCGAATGGGAAACATTATCGAAATTAAGTTGAAGTCTTCTTTGCTGAACTGATGTCTGTGTACAGAATTAAGTATTTCAGCCTTCGTTACTTCACCTTACATTTCCGTGCATTCTTCGTAAATGAGAGTCTTGGATAGAATACTCATAGGAACAATTTTTTTCGATGTCTTGACAACTCGGAACGTGTGATCTATCTTTCGAACTTGTTGAACACGTAGAACTGTGAGTACCGCGTACAGACTTCGGTGTTTGTACTGTGATCTCCACACACAAATGGAGTATGAGGTTAAATCTGTTTCAGCAAAAGAATTAAGTCTGTGAAAAAAAAAATGGTACACACAGTCTTCAGATTCGAAATTCCGCACTCCTGAGGGAAGAGCTGATGTGTTAACAACAGTAATTCCTTTTTAATATGACGACAGTGTGTGCTAGTTGCTCCCTCAGTGTATGCTCTGCAGTAAACCGTTGATCCCCCAAAAAAGAAAAAGTACGGCAGTGCCATGTCCGTAGAACATAAATTACGCCGTAAAATATAGAGCCGGTGCTCTGCAAAGCCGCAAAGCCACCGTTCACCGCACGCAAGCCAGCGTGGTACGGTGATGGAGGGCCGATACGAGCGTAAGCTCCAACAGCCACCTCACACCGTTTCCGCTTATCACACTCTTTCTTGTTCCGTAATAACGGATACGCTGCCAGAGATTACGTGTGACTTCGTTTCGATGTTGTCAAATATTAGTGGGAAGAAGGGACGAAGATTACGGTTTAACGACCAGTCAACATCGAGGATATTAGAGATGGCATTGGGAAGAATTTTAACAGTTAAGGACATGATTGAGGCCATGACATTCGTATAACGTGAGGTATACTGAATGGTCATTCGTAAGGAAATGCAGAAGAACTTAATTCTTGAATACGTTCGCATTGCTTGTTTTAGTTCCGAATTCTCTGTCTATATCACACTTATTCTTGAGAAACTTTTTCGACACATCGATTCGAAACATATTGGAAGAAAGGAATTAATTCCTTCGTTGTTCCATATCTGCAATAAGCTATAATTTAAAAACTGTGATTTGTTTCATTAGGCTGTAGCATATTACATGTCTGTGGTAACCACAGTCATTTAATGTGAGTCACAAGACTGCCGTCACTGGTACTGCAGATTCATTTTTAAGTGCAGAGCATTTTTAGGTCACTAAATACGAAACTGATCACTCAATTTGACATTACAGCTACACAATCAAGCTTACGTGTTAAGTACTAGCCACCACCTTAAGAAAAGTTAGCGGCACGTTACACGGATGAGAAATTAATTTAGAGACACCACCATATTTGACGTTCTGAAGGTGGTAATGTGTCGCACCAAGGATTCCATGAACGCACTACCATAGTTGTGAAGTTACGATGTATGACCACACCAAAGTCTTGCATTACAGGTGAGATAAAATTCTAAAATTCTGGTACAATAGTAATATTTACCACTTTTAATCTGCTAGTTTATATATGTTGATAGAGCAAGGAGCATTGCTGGTGTGATAAGTAGGCATTATTTAGTACATTTTTTTCTGTTTGCATTGCCGAGGGAACGCGCCCTTGACTGCTATTCAAAACCCTCGGGTTCGAACGTGGACATTGCTTAATTTTTAAACAAAGTTCGTCAGCAATGGTGGCCGGAGACTCCCAGCTTAATAAGCCATCATTGTTCCGACAGCGACCTTCTGAAAGAGTAAGGAGGTGCGGACAGAGGTTAAGGGTACTCTCTTGTACTTGGCGTGGGGAACTGTCGCTAAAATGCGGATGAACCGGCAATGAACAACAGCATGAGAATGCAGAAACCAATGGAAACCACTAAATTACAGACAAATTAAGTGTATCTACAAAACAAGTGTCATGATGATGTCTCCATTGGCATAAGATTCCAGATTAGTACCCCATTCGTTTTTCCGTGAGGGGACTGCCAAAGGCGATCTGACTATAAGAAAAATATGGAATAACGAAATAGCCGAGGCGTAGAATGTCGACGTGTGAACGTGTCAGGTAAGCTAGAAAATTTTAAAAGGGAATTGCAGCGTCTCATTCTAGATATAGACGAGTACACTGAAGTGAACTGGAAAGAAGGTAAGTATTTCTAGTAAGATGAATACAGGCTAATATCAACAGCTGCAGGAAATGGTATAACAGGAGTACGTTTCGTTATGAATATGAAAGTAGTTCCGAGAATGAACTATCATAACACATAACATGTGCCTCTGCGATCTCCCTGTCTGATGCTTTCCTCCGTGACCACCAAGATCACTGTCTGCTGCTGGCAAAGGTTTTTATATGCCACCATTTGCTAACTGATCAGTAGATTATATTGAAAAGAGTCTCACAGTTATAACTGCGCATATTGAAAAGGAAAGCACGAATAATCTTAGGAAAGGATATCCTGACTAGATTCTATTGGGTTATTATTTGTTGTTAGAATTACTCAGTGTTTATTTTTTGTTCTGTTGAGGTCTGTTGATAGTAATGATTAAATAAATCTGTTTGTCCCGTCCGTTGATAGTAGGTGCCAAGTTCCACCTTCCTGATACTATATCTGCTTTAGTTCAGCAAGTAATAAGTGTGACATGTACAGGGTGTCCGAGAAATTTTGCGGCAAACGTCGAGGAATTGTAGAGGTTATCTCGAGAAACAAATGTAGGATGGGAAGCTGGTCCACTGCAGTTAATTTTTCTCTAGGAACCCTCTAAAATCTCCAATTTTGTTCGGTATACAGGAGAAAACTGCAGATGGAAACCCGTGTCCAAAAACGTCACCCGCCCACTCATAGGAGACAAGACTTTTCTACCAGCAGCTACGTCTATCTTCTCCATTGGCCATCGTGGCAATCATTCGCGATCAGTGAATGGCAAACAACTTTGCTAGACGTTCCGCCTACGGTCCGTCAGCGTGAAATGGCACGTTTACTACTGAGGGGGTGGCCTAGTGGCTGGACGCTCTGTGGCGTCGCTCGATGACTTTTCCTTACACGAGGTCCTTGATTTGTTCTTTAAGACAACTCTGGAAAACTCGAAGTTTGTTGCAACATTATTGGGACACTCCGTAAACTCCAATACTCAAACAAGAATATTGATAATCACGAATTGAATAAATATGGTACAGCGTGGTTCAGCATTTATAGTCATCAGCGTGAAATTATCTATTGAAGTATTTCCAGTTTCCCCATATCTCCACTAGGAATCAAGTTACTACAAATTTCGTACTAATGTTTTATATTGCTGTTCATACTTTAAGTGACCGTATAGTTAATTTTAGAATGTGTAGCTTCTTACTGGGGAAGCAGTCGCAGCAACAAGGTATCTAACTGGATTGAAATATTTCGGTTTGCTAAGCCCCCCTTCTGCTGTCGCCTCTCGGTCAGTCTTTTTGAAAGCATGTACTGTCTTAAGTATCAGCACTAAGTACTTTTGCTGAAGATTTCCTGCTAATATCAGGAATGAAACTGAAGATTGTCGCCTCTCAAGTCCGTTTTTGAATATCGTTAAAGGTAAGGGAAAGTAACTGAAAAGTATGAGCCCATAACTTATACGAATTCTAGCATCATACTTGAAAAAGTGTAAAAGAGACACTTATGGGGAAGAATGTCTACAAAAACAGCCGGGGTAATATTTCACACAGTTCTGGCACCGTATGTTGGTGTATTTGGAATGCCGGCCGCGGTGGCCGAGCGGTTCTAGGCGCTTCAGTCCGGAACCGCGCGACTGCTACAGTCGCCGGTTCGAATCCTACCTCGGGCATGGATGTGTGTGGTGTCCTTAGGTTAGTTAGGTTTAAGTAGTTCTAAGTTCTAGGGGACTGATGACCTCCGATGTTAAGTCCCATAGTGCTCAGAGTCATTTGAACCATTTTTGTATTTGAAATAAGTAATTAGAAAAGAAACCAGCAAAACATTAGAAACACCTGTTTAATGGTGAACTGGTCCACCTGTGCAACGCATTACAGCAGAAACTGTGGATGGCATGGATTTGACAAATCCTTGATAGGTTTCTAAAGGTATGTGGCACTACATATTTGCGCAGAGGCCACGCAATTCCCGTAATTCCCGTGGACGATTAACTGGTGCACGATAGCATCTGAGACGTGTTCCATCGGGTTCAGATCAGGCAAATTTTATCGAGATCACCGAGAATTCACCATCAGGTCCCATTAGGGAAGACATCAAGCGTGGCTCACAGCTGTCATGGTGATTACTAGCACAGATCCAATGGAACGAAAGTAAATGTCCCCCACTGGCGTAATACTGTTCCCATCTGTCTGTGTCTGTTGGGTAGCACCTGTTTAGAGAAGACTTTCGCATGGATGAGGAAGTTCACGGATACGACTCGACGACCTTGTGTAACAAGGAACATGATCATCCGACCAGGCGACACGCTTCCACATATTTCTCTTGGTGATTCTGTCCTATGGCAGTCGTAACTGACGCTGACATGGGAACTGTTGATCTGCGTACGTTGTACGGTGTGCTCCGAGAGCCTGCACCTGCATTCAGCTCTGTCATCAGATCTGTCACAGACAGTCACCTAGTTTGCTTTGCAGAGGAGCAGACCTCAGGCCTCCACTTTCTGTCGAAGTCAAACTCCTTCTCCCCTACTTGTGGTTTCAACATCTTTCAACCATTTTACATTAATGATCACGACAGCAGCGCGCGTTCAACCGAGCAGCTTTATCATTTACGACAGGCTCGTTCCCAGGCGCTGTCCATAAGACTCTGTCCTTGCCAAAGTCGCTTATGACAGAGGATTCCCTCTTGTGTGGTCCATGTGGCCGCTAGAAGAATGAGTCCCCGTTCGTCTCTGCTCCGCTTATAAACTGTCTTTACTGAAGAAAGACGCCAGCTACACAGATCACGAAGTTTTTCTGTCACAGGATTCTATGCACTAACTAATTGTAAATGGCCGTTCTGATTGATAAGAAGTCAGGTAGTCGTATATCCACGGGTACATTGATGATAAAGCTCCCGAAGTTTGACGTATGGGCCACAATTTCTGTTCCATTATGTTTTATGAAATGACCAATATGATAGCGTATCTACTGGCTTCTCGGTGGCGAGTAAGACACTAATGTTTAACGATGCGATTCTGAACAGTTCGCGTCATTAGCCCTATATAGGTTTTTCCATACGCGCAAGTAATGCTGAAAACATTTGTCTTGTTAAGCTCTAAATCGTCTTTATTAGATCCAAAGAGTGGCGGGATTTTTTATGGTGAAGGAAATATTACTTTACACTTACGTCTGTTTATATTTTGCCCATTTTAACGAAAATATTTCCAATACATGCCTGCCACGGTGTTCGTTTTGAAGGCTTTGCCGTTTGTACATACGTAGTGCTCTCCTACAGGAACACAGTTTGTACGATTTCCAACACTGCTTGGCCGATATCAACAGCTGTGATGCTTTCAAAAACGCCGAACGTCCAGGTCTGACGTCACCGTTACGTCCCACCAAGATGTATGAAACGACAAACAGTCTTCTTTCTTCATCTCCATAATTAATTTTGGGTTCTCTTCGAGATGGCCACTGCACTTTGGTTCGACCCTTCACATATTTTACGCATGTGAAATCCCTGGTTTAGGATTGGATTATATCAACAGATCATCTTGTCGAGCTACAGTGGAAGAGACAATAAAGCATTTTAAATTCTACAAAGTGTCGTAAAAAAGGATTTTATAGGTATATTTTGTGCTAGATGTACTTACGGTTAAATATTTTACAAGTGTGATGTAACTAAATAGGTGATTTTTTTCCAAGATCATACTATGTTTCTTTCAACAAAATTTATGATTCACAATGGATTATTTTATGTGTCGCTATAGGTTACGATCCTTGTTTGTGCTCGCCGTATGTGGTGCTGCCGTTGTTTGCCGTTCGTTGCTTTTAAATGTCCTGCTATTTCTGGAAAATTTTAAAAACCTGAAATGTAGTGGCTGACTTGTACCTCTACAGTATAAATTTTTTTGTCTATGATTGGGAATTGTAATAAAGAATTTCTCTGCATCCTGACAGGCTCCCCCTACGTGAGGTTTTCTTGTAGCAGCGCAGAACGTAAATCATCTGTAGTGCTTTTGTCCTGCTAATGTTCGTAAGAAAACTTGACTTCGTATGCTTATCTGTGCAGTCCCAACAAAATTTGCTGGCTATTACGAAATATACTATTTTTTTTTTTTGGAGGATACTGTCTTACACATAAAACCCGGCCGCCGGCAGGCAGCCACAGAGATTAATTCGGAATCATTCACGCAACTTGCACACACGTCTGCAGTCTCAGAGAACTGTGGTTTCAGTTCGCTGAGACTGTAGACGTGTTTGCAAGTTGCGTTTGCGTGAGTGTATGTGTGCGTGTGTGTATGTGTGTCTGCTGCTGACAAAGGTCTTAATGGCCAAAAGCTCTAATTGTGAGAATCTTTTTGCCGTGCCTATCGCGACTCAGCATCTCCGCTAAGTGGTGAGTAGCAATTATCCTTCTCTGTGTATTGTTACATTCCATACTGGATTTAGAACTGTTTGATAGGAATGGATTATATTGTTTCAAGAAAGATTGGTCTGGCATGAATGACTTTCCACATTCAGGACGTGTCGGTGGCAAACGCATGTGATGAACTGTATACGGGGTGTTACAAAAAGGTACGGCCAAACTTTCAGGAAACATTCCTCACACACAAAGAAAGAAAATATGTTATGTGGACATGTGTCCGGAAACGCTTACTTTCCATGTTAAAGCTCATTTTATTACTTCTCTTCGAATCACATTAATCATGGAATGGAAACACACAGCAACAGAACTAACCTGCGTGACTTCAAACACTTTGTTACAGGAAATGTTCAAAATGTCCTCCGTTAGCGAGGATACAGGCATCCACCCTCCGTCGCATGGAATCCCTGATGCGCAGATGCAGCCCTGGAGAATGGCGTATTGTATCACAGCCGTCCACAATACGAGCACGAAGAGTCTCTACATTTGGTACCGGGGTTGCGTAGACAAGAGCTTTCCAATGGCCCCATAAATGAAAGTCAAGAGGGTTGAGGTCAGGAGAGCGTGGAGGCCATGGAATTGGTCCGCCTCTACCAATCCATCGGTCACCGAATCTGTTGTTGAGATGCGTACGAAAACTTCGACTGAAATGTGCAGGAGCTCCATCGTCCATGAACCACATGTTGTGTCGTAGTTGTAAAGGCACATGTTCTAGCAGCACAGGTAGAGTATCCCGTATGAAATCATAATAACGTGCTCCATTGAGCGTAGGTGGAAGAACATGGGGCCCAATCAAGACATCACCAACAATGCCTGCCCAAACGTTCACAGAAAATCTGTGTTGATGTTGTGATTGCACAATTGCGTGCGGATTCTCGTCAGCCCACACATGCTGATTGTGGAAATTTACAATTTGATCACGTTGGAATGAAGCCTCATCCGTAAAGAGAACATTTGCACTGAAATGAGGATTGACATATTGTTGGATGAACCATTCGCAGAAGTGTACCCGTGGAGGCCAATCAGCTGCTGATAGTGCCTGCACACGCTGTACATGGTACGTAAACAACTGGTTCTCCCGTAGCACTCTCCGTACAGTGACGTGGTCAACGTTACCTTGTACAGCAGCAACTTCTCTGACGCTGACATTAGGGTTATCGTCAACTACACGAAGAATTGCCGCGTCTATTGCAGGTGTCCTCGTCGTTCTAGGTCTTCCCCAGTCGCGAGTCATAGGCTGGAATGTTCCGTGCTCCCTAAGACGCCGATCAATTGCTTAGAACGTCTTCCTGTCGGGACATCTTCGTTCTAGAAATCTGTCTCGATACAAACGTACCGCGCCACGGCTATTGCCCAGTGCTAATCCATACATCAAATGGGCATCTGCCAACTCCGCATTTGTAAACATTGCAAAACCACGTTCGTGATGAACACTAACCTGTTGATGCTACGTACTGATGTGCTTGATGCTAGTACTGTAGAGCAATGAGTCGCATGTCAACACAAGCACCGAAGTCAACATAACCTTCCTTCAATTGGGCCAACTGGCGGTGAATCGAGGAAGCACAGTAGATACTGACGAAACTAAAATGAGCTCTAACATGGAAATTAAGCGTTTCCAGACACATGTCCACACAACATCTTTTCTTTATTTGTATGTTAGGAATGTTTCCTGAAAGTTTGCCAGTACCTTTTTGTAACACCCTGTATAATGAACAGTGACCATCCACGTGTCGTACGACATTCGTTTACAATAGGTGAGGTTGAGAAATAGGATGTACGAGTACTCTGTGCTATAAGTCAAATCAACAAAAATCAAAGCAGTGATTATTTCTGTATACTTGCTTCAACGCCACAAGTTATCACCTCGAGTATTCCTATCTCATATTGTTACTGGTATGTAGTTGTGATACCTTTATGTTAAGTTCTTGATAATAAATTGACGGCTGAGCATTACAAGAGACAAATGCTTGATGAAAGGTCGGTGTGATCATATTTTGCATCTGTTGGCTAAAAAAGTGAGCTCTGCACTATGAACTCTTCCCCAGGGATGTGTCCATCGCAGCTGCTGTTTGTTGACAACAAGTGAGATACCCAACGGGCACAATGGAAGAAAAACTACCGACAAAATTGTGTTAAGATACTCTCCTGACCTCGAAAACAAAACTATAAAGGAAGCTGTTTAGGAAGTTATCCCTCATACACTGGATGTTCTGATCTTATACCCTCAAATGCTTACCTTCCGCGCTCATTATGGAATAACCGTCAAGAAAATTCGATTCCAGACGAAAATGCACTTCACACTGATTAGACAACGTGTTCTAACCGACAGGTTTCTACATGGGTGGAGTGTGTAAACTACCTGAGTATTGTGAAACTGTTTTGGATAATATAAGAGAATATATATTGTGTATATATTGTGGATGACTATTAATGTTTACGGTTGAGTTCAATGACTTAATGGGAAACGCTATTAAACTAAACACTGTAGTAATACAAATGAAATACAACTTACCACAATAACCTTACGACGAAAGTCTATTGTAGTAAAACATGAAGTACTGTATCTGGTACATGAGCTTGCAAATGTCACCACGAATTTATAAGATATTATATACTTTGAACTTAGAAACTGTCATTGTTTACTATCTGTCTTAAGTCAAACTCAAATAGTAGGGAAATGTGGAATTTCATAAATAAAACTGTATTTTCACAAAAACCAAAAGTTATGTCGGCAGAAGTGGATAGAGGCATTATCAGTAGTGCAATACCGTAAGTTTTTCACCCTTACTGTTGAGGTACTAGAACTAGCAGGCGATGTGGCTGTTTGCAGCTCTTTAACAGAACGGCTAATAATATGACCTTTAGCGAGACTGGACTCGGGAGCCAACACAGCCTACATTTGACAGGCGACCGCGTTACCCGAGAGCTAGCGACAAATTGCAGTATTCATCTCTTGCTTGTTGTCCCACTGGTGGGTACGACAGATAACTAGCAAGGTGAAATATGAGATTAGTTGAAATTTCCAGGTGGAACGACTTTCCTGCATTCCAGCCACAAACTAACTACGTTATATCCCACCTTAAACGAAAATCACTAAAATTATTCATCGAAAAAAAAAATGCAAAATCTAGTGAATTTAGCAGAATAATTTGGTGCCATTCAGGAAGTAACACTTCGGCTATGCTTACAGAGTTGCTAAACTTTTTCTGCGTTGTTACCAAGATTCAGTTACACTACCAGCAGTAAAAATACCATCCGACGTGTGACTTGTTCGGGCTCAGAAGTTATAGCAGCTTATATTTCAAAGAAGTGGCTGTTGAGGATCGGAATACCTAATGTAAATGTCACTGAGTTTTACTGCCATATCTGTAACTAGCTTTAGAGGCTAGAGTGTAGTTACTAATAATGCTTGGGTACACTGTCTGCAAATTAAATACAGTAAATCAATATCTGTTACAATTATTTCTGTTTCTCTGTCTTAAGCGCACTGAATACTGAAAAGCTCATTCACCAGACAGGATTCTCGTTTTTCGAGCGTTTCAGTGATGGTACTGTAAACATTATGAGTAGGTAACAAGCGTTTTGATTATTATACACTTCGAAAATATTTTTCTTAAGAACGCTGTCATTGGCACTATCCCCAATACAGAGGAACACAAATGAAAATATAACAACAAAGCATTGACTACAAACGTGAACATCCACAGAGAGAGTTGGGAAGCTATGAATAACTAGACGTTCCAAATCCAGTAGTCTACTGTGCACAGAAACCACACGCCATGCTCGCAGAATAGTCTCCATAACGAGTGGAGAAAATCAAATCATCTAACATGAAAGGAGAAGCAGTAGTCACCAGAACTTGGAACAAGAAACACAGAACGCAGATGGTAATGTCTACAATTTGTCGACCTTAAGCAAAACGGTTACTCAGTGTATAAATACTGAAAGAATGACAAGAATCATCTGCTTGTAACGATTACAATGCTACCGATTCTGATGCTTTGTCAATAACAGCAGAGAGCGTCTGTGTTGAAAAGCTTTCCAACTTGCAGTTCCCTTGAGGCAGAGAGAACCCGAAATAACAATAGGTTCAACTCGATAGTTCTCATCTGAATATTATAGTGGCCTAGAGACGTCGTTAATATGAGAAGGTCATGGACTAAATAACACTTTTTGCAGAAGATGCATAGAACCTCAGCAGGATGCTATTTCGCCGTAATCTCTCTACCAGCGCGTAGCTGTCCTTTTTGGTATGCCGCACCTCGCACCAGCTTCGATGGGTAGTAATTCCCGTCCCTTATCAGAACGATAACATTACATCTAATCTTTACATTCCACTGAGCTTGCACTATGACTGAATCCTTTCAGATGTAATGCACCATTCGTATGGAATGCGTCTAGGGGTGCACTACAGTGAGAGTTTATTAGCACCCTCACGTATTCAGAAGACATGTATTCCTAAAAGGAGAAACAAAAATGTACTAAATGAAACACGAAAAATTTATCAGGTACTTAACATAAAGAAACATAAAATTTGTTACAGTATTGCCTAAATACGAGTAAATAAGGTAAAGAGCTAAAATAGATGAAACAATGCAGATGGTAATAAATATTAGGTTGATTTATTTTAATGCGAAGGCAAGTAACAAAATTAATATTTACTCAACGCACATCCAGCACGTTACGTTAATTAAATTCTTGCAGGAAGGATTAAGTATGATATATATTCAGCATAGAAAGTGCGCTCTTGAGGCTGCGACTCGTGATAAGTGCAGCGAAAAACAATGCCCAAAATATGTGAATATAGAGTTTCCCGGTGTAAACAGTTGATGAAAGGCCAGGTGGTAGTATTTCGACGAGTGAAATGTTGAGATTTTGCGGATGCCGTCCTACTTATATCTGCAGTGTGCCCCACTGGTTCCAGGAGCCTTGGTACAGAGAGGCCGGCGGAGGAGTGGTAGATGAAATCGCTGTGTTGGGGGTAGCGGACGCACTGTTCGCATCTCTGCCAAGGGATTCCGGCTGTCTGGCGAGGAGGACGGTGGTGGCCGCGCTCAGGGCTAATTTGCCGCTGTCGCTGGATTCCATGCCACATTCAAATGGTGTACTTCGTTTCTGTTTACAAGATTCTCGTGATTCCGAATTTCAATGGACTCTTTTATGACGCTGTCTCAATAGCCGACGGTTCGAAATAGCACCTTGGTGTTCTCTAAGTCAAATGTGTTATCTTCCATGATGCTCCGTCTATTCCAGCCGCACATGACGGGTGTGTTCCTCAAAGCATTTAGAAATACATCGCATTGTTTGTCCAATGTACCGTTGGCCATATTCGCAGGCGATACTGTTAAGTCCCTGGTACGTTAAGTGAGACTGGTCCCAAATACAGAAGAAAAACAAGTTTATTGTCTTTTTCTGCCTCTACCCAATTTTCCGCGACCGCTCTCGCCTTGAACGCTCTCCTAATCTGCTCTTCGCTGTACCCAATTTTGCAAAGTACCTCCTTTACGTGCTACAGTTCCTCTGAGAAACTTTCTCCACCACAGATAACGTGCGCCCTGTGTACATCTACATCTACTTTTATACTCCGCAAGCCACCCAACGGTGTGTGGCGGAGGGCACTATACGTGCCACTGTCATTACCTCCCTTTCCTGTTCCAGTCGCGTATGGTTCGTGGGAAGAACGACTGTCTGAAAGCCTCCGTGCGCGCTCTAATCTCTCTAATTTTGCATTCGTGATCTCCTCGGGAGGTACAAGTAGGGGGAAGCAATATATTCGACACCTCATTCAGAAGCGCACCCTCTCGAAACCTGGCGAGCAAGCTACACGGCGATGCAGAGCGCCTCTCTTGCAGAGTCTGCCACTTGAGTTTGTTAAACATCTCCGTAACGCTATCACGGTTACCAAATAACCCTGTGACGAAACGCACCGCTCTTCTTTGGATCTTCTCTATCTCCTCCGTCAACCCGATATGGTACGGATTCCACACTGATGAGCAATACTCAAGTACAGGTCGAACGACTGTTTTGTAAGCCACCTCCTTTGTTGATGGACTACATTTTCTAAGGACTCTCCCAAAGAATCTCAACCTGGTACCCGCATTACCAACAATTAATTTTATATGATCATTCCACTTCAAATCGTTCCGCACACATACTCCCAGATATTTTACAGAAGTAACTGCTACCAGTGTTTGTTCCGCTATCATATAATCATACAATAAAGGATCCTTCTTTCTATGAATTCGCAATATATTACATTTGTCTATGTTAAGGGTCAGTTGCCACTTCCTGCACCAAGTGCCTATCCGCTGCAGATCTTCCTGCATTTCGCTACAATTTTCTAACGCTGCAACTTCTCTGTATACTACAGCATCATCCGCGAAAAGCCGCATGGAACTTCCGACACTATCTACTAGGTCATTTATATATCTTGTGAAAAGCAATGGTGCCATAACACTCCCCTGTGGCACGCCAGAAGTTACTTTAACGTCTGTAGACGTCTCTCCATTGATAACAACATGCTGTGTTCTGTTTGCTAAAAACTCTTCAATTCAGCCACACAGCTGGTCTGATATTCCGTAGGCCCTTACTTTGTTTATCAGGCGACAGTGCGGAACTGTATCGTACGCCTTCCGGAAGTCAAGAAAAATAGCATCTACCTGGGAGCCTGTATCTAATATTTTCTGGGTCTCATGAACAAATAAAGCGAGTTGAGTCTCACACGATCGCTGTTTCCGGAATCCATGTTGATTCCTACAGAGTAGATTCTGGGTTTCCAAAAACGACATGATACTCGAGCAAAAAACATGTTCTAAAATTCTACAACAGATCGACGTCAGAGATATAGGTCTGCTCGACGACCCTTCTTGAAGACTGGGACTAACTGTGCTCTTTTCCAATCATTTGGAACCTTCCGTTCCTCTAGAGACTTGCGGTACACGGCTGTTAGAATGGGGCAAGTTCTTTCACGTATTCTGTGTAGAATCGAATTGGTATCCCGTCAGGTCCAGTGGACGTTCCTCTGTTGAGTGATTCCAGTTGCTTTTCTATTCCTTGGACACTTATTTCGATGTCAGCCATTTTTTCGTTTGTACGAGGATTTAGAGAAGTAACTGCAGTGCGGTCTTCCTCTGTGAAACAGCTTTGGAAAAAGGTGTTTAGTATTTCAGCTTTACGCGTGTCATCCTCTGTTTCAATGCCATCATCATCCAGGAGTGTCCGGATATGCTGTTTCGAGCCACTCACTGATTTAACGTAAGATCAGAACTTCCTAGGATTTTCTGCCAAGTCGGTACATAGAATTTTACTTTCAAATTCACTTCTCTGAGAGGTTTTGGCTGCGTTTAAACTTGGAGTGAAGCTCTCTTTGCTTTCGCAGTAGTTTCCTAACTTTGTTGTTGTACCACGATGGGTTTTTCCCACCCTTCACAGTTTTAATCGACACGTACCTATCTAAAACGCATTTTAGGATTGCCTTGAACTTTTTCCATAAACACTCAACATTGTCAGTGTCGGAACAGAAATTTTCGTTTTGATCTGTTAGGTAGTCTGAAATCTGCCTTCTATTACTCTTGCTAAACAGATAAACCTTCCTCCCTTTTTTTATATTCCTATTAACTTCCATATTCAGGGATGCTGCAACGGCCTTATGATCACTGATTCCCCATTCTGCACATACAGAGTCGAAACGTTCGGGTCTGTTTGTTATCAGTAGGCCCAAGATGTTATCTCCACTAGTCGGTTCTCTGTTTAATTGCTCGAGGTAATTTTCGGATAGTGCACTCAGTATAATGTCACTCGATGCTCTGTCCCTACCACTCGTCCTAAACATCTGAGTGTCCCAGTCTATATCTGGTAAATTGAAATCTCCGCCTAAGCCTATAACATCCTGAGAAAATTTATGTGAAATGTGTTCCAAATTTTCTCTCAGTTGTTCTGCCACTAATGCTGCTGAGTCGGGAGGTCGGTAAAAGGAGCCAATTATTAACCTAGCTCGGTTGTTGAGTGTAACCTCCACCCATAATAATTCACAGGAACTATCCTCTTCTACTTCACTACAGGATAAACTACTACTAACAGCGACGAACACTCCACCACCGGTTGCACGCAATCTATCCTTTCTAAACACCATCTGTACCTTTGTAAAAATTTCGGCAGAATTTATCTCTGGATTCAGCCAGCTTTCTGTACCTATAACGATTTCAGCTTGGGTGCTTTCTATCAGTGCTTGAAGTTCCGGTACTTTACCAACGCAGCTTCGACAGTTTACAATTACAATATCGATTGCTGCTTGGTCCCCGTATGTCCTGACTTTGCCCCGCACCCGTTGAGGCTGTTGCCCTTTCTGTACTTGCCCAAGGCCATCTAACCTAAAAAACCGCTCAGTCCACGCCACACAACCCCTGCTACCCGTGTAGCCGCTTGCTGCGTGTAGTAGACTCCTGACCTATCCAGTGGAACCCGAAACCCCACCACCCTATGGCGCAAGTCGAGGAATCTGCAGCCCACACGGTCGCAGAACCGTCTCAGCCCCTGATTCATACCCGCCACTCGGCTCTGTACCAAAGGTCCGCAGTCAGTCCTGTCGACGATGCTGCAGATGGTGAGCTCTGCTTTCATCCCGCTAGCGAGACTGGCAGTCTTCACCAAATCAGATAGCCGCCGGAAGCCAGAGAGGATTTCCTCGGATCCATAGCGACACACATCATTGGTGCCGACATGAGCGACCATCTGCAGATGGGTGCACCCTGTACCCTCCATGGCATCCGGAAGGACCCTTTCCACATCTCGAATGACTCCCCCCGGTATGCACACGGAGTGCACATTGGTTTTCTTCCCCTCTCTTGCTGCCATATCCCTAAGTGGCCCCATTACGCGCCTGACATTGGAGCTCCCAACTACCAGTAAGCCCACCCTCTGCGACCGTCCGGATCTTGCAGACTGAGGGGCAACCTCTGGAACAGTACAAGCAGCCATGTCAGGCCGAAGATCAGTATCAGCCTGAGACAGAGCCAGAAACCGGTTCGTCAGACAAACTTGAGAGGCCTTCCGTCCAGACCTCCGGAATGCCTTTCGCCCCCTGCCACACCTTGAGACGACCTCCCACTCTACCACAGGTGAGGGATCAGCCTCAATGCGGGCAGTATCCCGGGCAACCACAGTCGTAGTCCGATCGGGGGATGCGTGGGACGAGCTGGCCGTCCCCGACAAACCCCCATCCGGACTCCCACAGTGATGCCCACTGGCAACAGCTTCAAGCAGTGTGACCAAAGCCAACACTGCCTGAAGCTGGGAGCGAAGGGAAGCCAACTCAGCCTGCATCCGAACACAGCAGTTGCAGTCCCTATCCATGCTAAAAACTGCTTTGCAAAGAACGTCTGAACTAATCTACAGAGAGCGCAAACAAATCGACAAAATTTAAACGGTTATTAAAATACAAGATTGCCATGTAAATGCAGTAATGCTGCTACTTGCGCACTGCTGACACACTGCTCGGCGGCGGAAGGAGACTAAGCGATTTTACACTATTCAGGTACTAAAACGCGATGCTACAACCCTCAAATACTATAATACGCCAGAAATTTATGAATTAGACAATGCAAGTACCAAAAACATGCAAAGAAATTAAGAATTAAACTATGTAACAAATGAGTGAGCTAGGAGTATACGACTTGCTGCTGCAGCTGCTTATCCAACGGCGGCAGGGAGTACCAAGGTGGATAGTACTGTTGACTGCTGCGCTGGATGTTGCATGCAGGTAAAGGGCTGTGTGACTCTGCTATGTGTATGCTGAATGGCCTAGTATGCCATATGCAGAAATGAGTTGTAGCCATTCTCTTCCATATCAGCAGTGAAGGCGATGTTTTCATGGGTGCTGTTAAGGTGGTTCAGAAACTCATCCAGTGCCTACCTGCCAAGCTCCCGCTGTGTCGATGACACTTTTGTGGTTTGGGGGCGTGGCAGACAGTTGTCAACAGGGGAACTATACATACTGGTAGTGGCTCCACAATGGTGTATGCTGTGTTGATACGGAATGGGCAGGATCCTGTGGTTCAACTGGACAAATTATTTACTGGAAGCAACTGTGTTCGGCCACTTGGAGACGATTTGCAGCCATTAATAAGCTTCATGTTTCCAAATAAAGATGGAATTTTTATGAATTACCATGCGCCAGGTCGCATATCTTCGTATTTAAAAAACGTTATGGAAAACCAGATCGCCGAACACAAACCCTATCAGACATTTATCGGAGATAATCTAGAGGGCAAATCGTGCACAAAATCCTCCACTGGCAACAGTTTCGCGATTATTGATGCCTATACAGGCAGAATGGCCAACTTCCTCTCCAGGGTACTTCCTTTGACTTGTTGTATTACCATCTGCAATGTAGCTGAAATGACAGCCACTGTAGTTTCAATAACTAACGGTTAGTTAAGTAATCAGCTTCCTGAAATCCTGCTTGCACTACTTTGAAACATACCAACCACAAATTACTTGAATAAAGATCAGCTATAGAAAGAGTGACACGAATCTGTCATGATATAGAGGCACCAGAAAACAATGACCAAGAAAACGATGCCATTAAAGTCCCATTACACAGGCAGCAAGACCAAAGTTCACCAATCACTAGTACTGTCTCAACAAATTATTAGATTCATAATCCCATCTGGAAAACATTCAGCAAATTACTGATTGTCAGTAGTATACATATGAGAGTTCTGGAGCAAAGAGCATGTTTTCTTAAAATTCCCTATTTAAACACCAAAATTTTATATTTACTGTATCCCCATTCAAAAATTTAAATATACCTACAAAGGCAATTTTCATTTATTTGAAACACTGGAAGTTTAACAAATTTTTTCTTTGTAGGTAAGTTCTCCAAGATTGTGTAATTCTATTCCTCCAAACGAAATTTCCATTTATTTAAAATATATAAAATCTAATACAATTTTTTCTTTATAATTAAGTTCTGCCAAACCTCACCTATCCATGCAAATGATTTAAATTATCATTTAATAGTTCAAAGGTACTTTTCAACTGCGAATGTTTTAATTATTAAACATCTAAATTTCATTCTGTCTAAATAAAAATTAAAAATTGTACTCCAAAACAAAGCTATTTCAAAAATTAGAAAATCATTACAAAATGATAATGAATGGAGTTTTATGGACTTAGAAAATCGTTTTAAACAAAAAGGTTATTCAAATGTCACTGGACAATATATCTTATAATTTATTGATTATTTAAAATGAAACAAAGGAAGAAGAGAGAAGTAAGACAAAAAACATAACAGAACTTTGATCAATTTGTAGAACAAAATTAATCGATCTTACTTTATATCCTGTTGACAATATTAATAATAATAATAAAGAATTAAATAAAAAAGTTTTTGAACGAACATAATGAAATCTGTAAAATGAAAAAATTCCTAAAATTATTGTATTTGTATTAGTAAATATTAGTCTTAATTTATCTTTTATAATGTTTGTTAAACATAATGATTGTTTTCATAGAGAAACTTATATTATTTTTTGTCGAAGCAAAAAGTTGAATTTGAAGAACCATTAATTTATGAACCAAATTAACCTATAAATCTTTAATTTTTGATACTATTCAGAATCTAGAAATAACAGTAACCAATGAAATTGATAATTTATTCACTCCAATGACGCTGGTGTAACAGTAATTTAAAAATGTTTAACAAATTTTTTCTTTATTAAATCATGAACAATTTTGAGAGTTTTCAATTTTACTCATTCCTGTTCATGAGAAAACAAAATATAATTTATGTAGTGTAAACGAGGAAACAGATATTACTATTTATATTAGCGATGGCTTAAATAATACTAACTGTTAACTGCTTTATATGATGTTCGAAGTTTATCATGGAGGGAAGAGATTTTTCAGTGTTTGATAGTAAATCAAGTAGTAAACTAATTAATAATTATGTCTTAGAGTTATTCAATGTTATTACAATAAGAGAGCAAACAATATATTGTCTAGAATAGACCATCCATTTATATCTTCTTCTCCTCTTATTTGAGTACTTCATCTCCATCAACTGAATTAACTTTGGAAGAACATATTCTCAACGAAGATACAATTAAAATAAACAAAATATCTATTAGATTTATTCAGAGGACATTATAAAGTTTTAAAGAAATAATTTGTGAATGAGATTTAGCAGTAATTTTCACTTGGAGTTCAAAAACTGGTGAAGAAGATTATTTTCTTAGATGGGCTGGTAATAATGAAACAGCACACTGCCAAAAAACGATAAAATTCTTGTTAAAAGTGTGGAAATGGCCTACTTTATTTTCATTGTTATCCAAACTAATCGAAATAGTTATTAGTTAAATGATTCTACTCTACTAGATCATGTTAAATTACAATAGATATACGTAAAAATGGAAGAAATGAAATTTTTCCTCTAAAATTATGGAATCTCGATTGACTGAGTAATTTTTTAAAAGCTTATGACTGGTTTAGAGATTTCAAAAGAATAACACAGTTAAATAACGATATAAGTCCTTCAGTTTTATTCAAAATTTTCCTATATTTGTAATAAATTGGTTTAGAGGAACAAATATTTTAGGTATGCCAAAAGAAACAACGAAATTTTGAGCCTTTTTTAAATAAACGTTGTAATTTTTGAAAATTTAACATTTAGATTTTGAAATTTTTATTTTCAAAAATTTGGATTTTAAAATAGATGAATGTTTTATTTTTTGAAAATATAAATTTTACTTTTGTACAATCTTAGATGCTCAAAAATTTGCATTTAATAAATATTGATATAAGTTTTAATATTTGAAAATGTATGGTATATAAATAAAACTAAAAGTGAACATGAATGGTAGCGTTGAAAATCTAGTAAGTGACCTTAAGAGTTATAGTAATGGTTATGCGGAAGTAGACACTAAATTGACTAAACTGAAAAAATTAATGTTGCAGTATTTCAAAAGTGGAAATTTTGGCAGCTAAATGTGGTCAAGATGTTTTATTTCTTTTAATGATAAATATAAAATTACTATTCCAGATCATTACACCAAAATCTTTTCAGAAGATGATAATAAATTAGAGTAAATTGTTGGATTAAATTGATTATTCAAGTAAAAAGCAAAATACGTCTAGTTTTTGAGATTTCATCAATTTTAAAATTTTTTCATTTTCTAAATTTAGGCTTTTTGCATACTAAATTTGAATTACATAATTTTATTTCTTAATTAAGTGAAAATTTCGTTTGTGGGTATAGATAAATTTTTGGATGGTGGATTTAAGTAAAACTGAAAGCTTGGTTTTAAAACAGGAAATTTTAAAAAATATGCTCTTTGGTCCAGAACTGTCATACATTACTAGTGTGGTCGACACACTTTCAGGAATGGAACTCATTTACCCTAAAAGGTGCAGTAGTCATTTAGGCGTAATTTTCATGAGACATTCAGAACAATTAGTTCATAATGATTGATTGTGAGTTGCAAAATTTAAGTTTTAAGCAGGAAGAAGGTTATTATTTTATGAGTAAATGAAAATGTACTACATTATTTACTTTGGGGTAAACCTGCTTATTTCTACTTCTACTACAGCAGCGAGAGACAGCTCACATTCCCAAATTAGCTGTGTGCTATTGCATCTGGAGCCATAGATTCAAATCCAGCTGGAAAAATATCTTTGCTGTTAGATTTGTGTCCTACTCTTCTGTTTTGACTGAAAATGACCAAAACAAAATAATGGCATCCTTCGAAGTCCTTGAGTTCATACTAAAATTCTGTGTAGGTAATGGAAGTAGTTTTTGTGATCGTCAGATGTCTGAATGAGTTTGTGAAAATTCACTAATTATTATTTAATATTCCAAAAACGATTTTCTGCTGCTTATTTACACTGCTTTTTGAATAGTGAATTTGGAGCAATGGAAACACCGTATCTCCATTTAGAGTATTCATATGTATCTCACGTATACATCTTACGAGCAACGGCAGAATACCCACTCAGAAAACTTGGAGTTAGTCAATATACATAATGATTGCTTGATGATGATACAAACTTTTCAGGATGATGGAGAAGGGTATCAATTTGAGGTAAAAGGCCTTGGTTCGGATATGACCGACTCGGAAGTCATAAGCGTAAATAGTTCTGATACCACTGATAGTAGACTTCTTCTATTGCAAGCTCTTTGCTTTTTCTTATTTTGGGAGGAGATAGTGTGGACCAAATTAAGGAAAAAATTGATTAGTAAATATAGACTATAAATGCGAAACTTACGAGCTATGAGCACTTATTCAGTGGAAGAGATGTTTGACAGTAGTATACCCGAAGAAGTGCTAAAGATATGCACTTCAGATCGCATTTTCGCTAGTAATTTTTGTTTTGTTTTGGTCCATTCCACAAGCCCTCAAAATATGGAAAGCAAAGCGCTAGCAGTGGAAGAGGGCCGCTGTCTGAGGTAACAGGACGATTTTCACTTACAACTTTCGACTTAGTCATTTCTGGACAATTACGTTCTCCATCAGCCATGAAAATTTGTTCCACTACCACGGAAGCATGCTATAAGTATAATTCTGAGTTCGTTAAGTTACATCTACAGTGTGTGATGGATGGAGGGAGGGAGTGGTCGTGAACGATAGTGTGGTAGACCTTAACACTTGTTTCCCGCCACCACAACGGAGTGACAGTTTGTTACGAAAGAAATTAAGATGTTGGCCTAAAGATATAAGCATAGAGCATTCTTCTGCGATTAATTTTGGTATAATGGGTCTGCGTTGTGTGTAGGGTGCAGAGATGTTGATGCTGTTCACCCACTATTGAGCAGTTCTTTCACAGGCACAAGTTCTGGTCTGCAGCCTGAGACAGTGGTAGCTTAGTATCATGAATCAGCAGCGTCTGGATAGTCTCTGCAAATTCGACTACTCTCTGCCCATCTATGACGTCGAATTGGAACAGATAATTCTTATATGAACATTACAAGAGAGCGGCTGTTGGGAGGACGGAAACAGAGAAGGCACTCTCTCAATTCACTCCTTGCCAGTTTTCCTCGGAAGGTTCAAATGGCTCTGAGCACTATGGGACTTAACAACTGAAGTCATTAGTCCCCTAGTACTCAGAACTACTTAAACCTAACTAACCTAAGGACATCACACACATCCATGCCCGAGGCAGTATTCGAACCTGCGATCGTAGTGGTCGCGCGGTTCCAGACTGAAGCGCCTAGAACCATTCGCCACACCGGCATCGTCGGAAGGTTGGTGGTGATCTGTTGTAGCCGGTAGCCGGAGAGAAAGGATTTTCAGAATTAGGTATTTGTTGCAATTAGTATCTTGACTCATTGTTGACATCGACTGTCGATGCTCATCGAGTATTCGTGGCGTAAGCGGCCTCCATTCCGCCCTAGGTAGCTGACTCTACACTTACCGTTCCTGGTCGGCTGCTGCTATGGCGATCTGCCGCCTACGGTGGCTCCGGCTCTGGTGTTACAGCGATGCCGCGGCGGTGAGTGAACGTGGCCCGTGTTTTCGACTTACATACGCCTTTTCGGGAGGCGCTCCGTCTGCTGCCGTTCACCACTGTTCTTCGTCTTCTGTTGAGCAGCGATGATGGTTGTTGTGTAGCCGTGCAGTACGACGATCTTTGCCTGTCGTTCAGGTGGGCCCTGGTCAAGCCTCCAAAGTATCAGGAACGCTTGTGCCCGGCGTCGAGACTTTGGTGAAGACCACTGGATCCACCCATGTGCGACAGCAGCAGGCTATACTGCTGCACTCCGCGACTGGTGATTAGGGAGAGGTAGCTGTTTGTCCCAGTAGCGGCTGTCATTCAGCAGAGTGTAGGAAATCTACAAAAGGCTTGTACCACACGCCACTTCACTGTAATCAAAGAAACAAGTACGATTGTAATGTACGCCATCGATCCATCAGACCGACTGCCTTACGAGCTACAATAGTAATGCGTTTATGGAGTGAAGTAGTGGCTATTGCTTACCGGACGTCACCTGTCGTGACCACATAGGTCTTGCTTTTACGAAGGTACCACCTATTCTCACTCTACCGTGCTTGCTGAACGAGTATGTTATAGAAATGCTTCGGAAAAGTTCTTGGTATATGTGGTTGAGTTAGCATAGCGTTTATTTTATCACATAAGGAAGGTTACGCAGTACTGTATAGAAGCTCTGACCCACTACATTTCTTCTGTGGTCCGCTGTCTGGCCCGTCACAAGTGCCGATACTGTATTTTCTCCTGACCCACTCTTGGTGGTGAGATGTTATTCTTCGCACCCTCCTCACGTCGACAGCACCGTAATGTAAGCGAGATAACTTCGCTCTGGGAATTCTAAAATTTTAACCGTTTGCTGCCACGTACAACATTGACCTGAAATAATATTATGGTAGCCTAGGAGCATTGTTGATATAAAAACGTCAGAGGCTAAATTAATAACGCTCTGCGCAGGTGCTGCATAGTATCTCAGCATCATTCTCAGCTTGGTTCAAAAATGTTCAAATGGATGTGAAATCTTATGGGACTTAACTGCTAAGGTCATCAGTCCTTAAGCTTACACACTACTTAACCTAAATTATCTTAAGGACAAACACACACACCCATGCCAGATAGAAGGACTCGGACCTCCGCCGGGACCAGCCGCACAGTCCATGACTGCAGCGCCTTAGACGAAATGTGTATAAATTACGATCAACGTTACTTTCTTTTTGAAACGCAAAAGTTTGAGTTAAAGACTGCAGCACTGCGCAGCTAGTAATGATTGCTGTCAGCTAGATAAATTGATCAGAGTTGAGGGAAAGACCACCCTACTTCGCTGAGTCATTCATTTATTAACTGATTAAGCTGTATGGTTTTTACAGAAATTCTCTGTTACCATAGTACCCTTTCTAAATCATTGTTCACTTTGGTCAGCGGAGTATTGTTCAAACCAATGTTATGTGTGAAGATCACATGAAGCTTTGCTCTGCCTTTTTTAATACATACTTCGTCCTAAAATAGTTGTCTTAGAATACCATTTCATAGGAATAGTTACTCTACCCGTCGCGCTGTTTATCATTACGCAATACCATTTTTATACAATTTTAATATACGCACATCAAAAAAAGTTTCATCGCGGTTCCCAGAACTCCTGAAGATAGACGTTCACTGTGAATACTGAATCACAGACAGTCCCTTTGACTGTTCAGAGATGTCACTAAACCCGCCCAAAGATGCAAACAACCATGCATGAGCAGTGCCTAGTAGACGGAAGGGGTCCGACAGACGATCATTTCCAGTCATTCCACCAGGAAGGAGGAACACAGCTCGTGTTCTCTGTAGTTCAACCAGGCCTAGATGGGCAATACCGCGGTTAGATCGCGTTCGCATTGTTACTTTGTGCCAGGAAGGGCTCTCAACAAGGGAAGTGTCCAGGCGTCTCTGAGTGAACCAAATCGATGTTGTTCGGTCATGGAGGAGATACAGAGAGACAGGAACTCTCGATGACATGCGTCGCTCAGGCCGCCCAAGGGCTACTACTGCAGTGGATGACCGCTACCTACGGATTATGGCTCGGAGGAACCATGACAGCAACACCGACATGTTGAATAATGCTTTTCGTGCAGCCATAGGACGTCATGTAACGACTCAAACTGTACACAACAGACTGCATGATGCGCAACTTTACAGAAATCTGCTGTTACCAGTACACTATATGCGCATTCCATATGCACAACTATGTAAAATTTTATTACTCCTGTCTTAAAATAGGTAACTGCATATTGAAGTGTAACAAATTGTAACTAACTGATCATTCACCACAAATGATTGAGACGTGCCAGGACAGAAGAAATATGTCTATTTATTATATACTGAAATATTGTATCCCACGTGTTGGCACACTTCACAAATACAAGCTGCAAATGATTTTCATAAAGAACTCTCTGATACTACAAGATGACCTTGGAGTCATCAATGGATCGACAGTCTGCTTCAAGTAGAAACTGTGACATTTTACTGTTTGTGTATGTGTAGAGTTGGCAGCTGAAAACTGTGCTTAGTCATACTGCGTCTGCTTCTACATAACTCACCACAACAGTGACGTTACTGCAACGAGCTAAAGAAAGTTTGGTCGTTTGTGACAAGAACACTGTTCATAAATGTAGGGTTTGTGTGATATAGACAGTCTATCTTACTTCCTGTATGCTACAAAAACTGTGTAGGTCACCAATACTACTTCAGTACAAAATACGACATATAAATTTTTAAAATATCTCTGTGCAGAACGTTCTCATAAACATAATTGATAACCTTCCAGCGGTGAATTCTATTCATTAACATTAACATGTTCTTGATTTTTCTAAATATTTTTCACTTACTGTTTCCCTGATGTCTACAGTTTTCACTCTACTGCTACGCCTTTTTATGTACTTTTCATCACTATCATTATATCTTCATTTACTTTTGACTGACAATTTATGTTGGTATATTTTATATCCTACTCATTTTCTTTTTTAATACGACTTTGCTTCTCTCGATCTGGAGAACTATTTCGTCTGCGAATTCCCTTGTGATTCTTTAATTTGAATTATGAAATTACTTTCACTTTATCAATTGTTTCCTCAGGATATGTGTTGAACAGTTGTGACGATAACATACTCGTACAGTCCTGACTCACAACTTTCTTAAAACGTATTTTTCTTTCAAGCTCTTAAGCATGGCTGCGAATCAGCAACTGTATAAATTTGAAGAGGTTGGAAAAAAAAAAAAAAAACAGCCAACCACTTGCAAACAAAAGGCTTATTTACCCTTTGACCTAGGTTTTGATATTTCTAAAAACATCTTCAAAAGGAGTGGACCTTGTTACATCACATGGTGGTAAATTACATTAACTAAGCTAGGTCAACCTAACCTTTGGTTAGCAACTGGTTGGCTGATTTTGTCAACCTCTTCGTATATTTCTTTCTTAATCTCCTACTTCCTTACATAACATGGTTTCGTTGGACTGTGCGAATCCTCGCCTGTGCTCTAACACTCAGGATGTTGAGCAGCATACGCCATCTTACATTGTGGATAACTTCTATAGAGGCGCAAATGTTAAGAAGGCACCTTAATATTTATTTCTTCTTATTTTTGTAAATATTGGTGTTAATTAAGGCTTCTCCTACAAGATATCATGAAAAATTTGAAAACCGCGACTAAATTATAGCAGTTTGTTGAGGAAACAAGGGATATTTGAAATTTCTGATGCGTCTAAGCCAATATAGCACAGTAACAATTTAGTTCCACACGTCTTAATATTTCTCATAGTTGTGTCTTACACATTCATCATATAATTTAAGTATTTTCTTGCTCTGGAAATGTAGAAGATGCGTAGCTACGCCTTGTAAAAATTCTCTTAGAAATACAAATACTGCTGTATATAAACACTACTCTCGCATCCATTTTCTCTCCGTTTTGCCACATCCGGTATCAGTGGAGGTAGAGCTAGTTGCTTTATTTTTTGTTCTGTTTTGATTTGTGATGTCTCTAAATATTATCGGCCGCTTGCATACGCGAAAGACATATTTGGAAAATCGTTGCTTTGATCACAACTGTACTACCACTATATTAAACTACAGTTTGGTTCATCACATGATGCTTCGTAACAGTTACGATTTGTCATTAATTTGACACTGATGTCACATCGTAAGTGAGGATGACTTTTTATGACCAAAACTGATCGTTTAATAAAGTGACAATACAACTGCTTGCTAACCACGATTTCCCAACGGTCTCCCCTCCGAAAAAACGTAGTTTTTGTAGGTGAAAACTCACATATCCTCACGTTGATCGCTAGTCCACTGCACCATCGGGGACGCTCCTTGAATATGTATGGATTGCGGGATGAACGTGTAAATGTTTCATTTCACCTGTAAAGTGCTGAATATTAATTATGGGTAGCTTTACCTTTGTAAAAGCTTTCAGAATGTGGAATGTCATAACTCTGTTACGGAATGGCGTGGTACTTAATAATTTGGTGGCAACGGCGTAGCCACAGAGGTAACAACTGTTTCCGTCAGATCTTCGAAATTAAGCGCTACCGGGCTTGGCCTGGAAATTGGATGGGTGACCATCGGGGTCTGCCGAGTGCTGTTGGCAAGCGGGGTGCACTCAGACCTTGTGTGGCCAACTGAGGAGCTAGTTGACGGAGAAGTAGCGTCTCCGGTCACGGGAAACTGACAAGGGCCAGGTGAGCGGTGTGCTGACCACACACCCCTCCATATCCGGATCCAGTGACGACTATCGGCTGAGAACGACAAGGCGGTCGGTCTGTTCCGTCGGGCCTATTGAGGCCTGATCGGACGGAGTTTAATAGTTTGGGATACATTAAGTGTATACTGCTTGTGCTACTTTTCTTCAGTGTGCTGCTACTTGGTATAGTTTCCGTTAATAAGCAGAGGCAATCAGATAACGCAATCCAAGGTGCAATGAAGATACACGTCGACGAACAAATCTGTATGTTGTTTTAAACGTTGAATATCCCAAATGTGCTGTATATGTAGTCCTTTTATAAAACTAAATAAAACTGGTCCCATCCACTTCTAAACCAGTATCGTTTCGCATCAACAGCTTACTTAAAAAACTTTTCACCGATAAATAAAAACATATTACCAGATCGTACTCTGTAGTGTACCACAGGAAATCACGGGTCCCTCATACCAAAACACTCAGAAAAACGTCCGAATTGTTGTTGTTTATTCGGGTTCACGCTGCGTAATAAATGTTCCGGAATGGGAAATATCTGTTTTACAAATGTAGGATTAGCAACGATTATTTCCATGTAATTCCGTAGGATTTATTTTGCAGTTCATCAAAGTAGCGCTGTGCCGCTCTTCTGTTGTATCCTGTGAAAAAGCATACAAGCTATTCATATCGACCAACTCTTTCTATGTAAACCTCTTCGTACCGCAGTGTATCACAGTTAACGTAGAACTAACACTGCCAGATAAGCGAACCCGAGACAGAACAACCCTGAAAGCAAGGTCGAGGACGAAGAATGAAGTGGGCGTCACTGTAGTTAGTAACAAGTACCGTATACGAATGGAACAAGTTTGTTACCAAACAAGACACGCTGCGCATACCATCCAAGTTTGCACTGCTGTAGATATATTACGGATAAATGGGAGTAAGAAATCAAACGAAACGTAATGACTCTGTAACTCGCAAGTGGAGACCACTTATCCTTTGTAACAAAATATTAAGAAATGACCCTGAACAATTTGCGCCATTTAGGATTCATCCTATAGATAGTCTGATTGCTCGGCTATTGGTTGCCCTCTTAGTCCTATACCATCTGCAATTTTCATATATAGTTTTGAAAAAGTTTTGTCACAGAAGAAGTTACTGAGCTCCAAAATTAATTAGTGGGTCACATATGTGAAAGATATGTTTAAGAACTAACAACGCCTATTTTACTCACACCTAACAACAAATTGCATTTTCATTATTAACTACGTATGTAATGATGTGAAAAAGTTTTTCACATCCTTGATTCTCTTTTAATTTCCAATTAAATATAAATGAAATTTAATATATCTTATAAATTTGTTGTAATGTTTCGCTTAACTTTAACTGTAATAAGTTTATATACCGGGTGATCAAAAAGTCCGTATAAATTTGAAAACTTAATAAACCACGGAATAATGTAGATAGAGAGGTAAAAATTGACACACATGCTTGGATTGACATGGGGTTTTATTAGAACCAAGAAAAGTTCACAACATGTCCGTCAGATGGCGCTGGACAGCAAAACGTCAGTGACTGCGCATGACAATCGTGTATAAAAGGAACTGTAATGAGAGAGAGAATCAGATGCGCCAGCAGTAGCAGCATGTTGACGTTACCTGAAAAGGCGCTTTCAGTGAAGCTGTAATATCAGAATGGGGAATGTGCTAGTTCAGCATTACGATCCTATCGCCATAGGAAGGTGGTTCGTACGGGTAAAGGTCCGTTGACAAATGCAGCTGTGGCGAGAATGATTTCGAAGTTCGAAGCCACGGGTTGTTTAGACGATAGACCCCGTAGTGGCCGACTGAGCACAAGGCGTAATGTTGCTGAGACAGTTCAGGAAGAAATGGAGACTGTAGCGGGTTCGTCTATGCATGGGGAAGTCAGCGCTCGTGCAGTCGCACGTCGCACCGGCATTCCATACACTACTGTTTGTTTGGCACTGATTCGTATCCTCCGATGCTATCCGTACAAAATCCATCGGCATCATGAACTGTTACCTGGCGATTTAGTGAAGAGGAGGGCATTTGGGGTGTGGCCATTTCAAAAGATGGCGGAAGATGACGATTGGTTGAGTAACGTGTTGTGAACCGACGAAGCTCATTTCACGCTCCGAGGGTCTGTCAACGCCCACAACTGCAGAATTTGGGCTACCGAAAATCCTAGAACTGTCGTGGAAACTCCATTGCACGACGAGAAAGGCACGGTATGGGTTGGATTTACCACATGTATAGTTATCGGGCCTTTTTCCTTCGAGGAAATGCGTGAGTCTCGTTTTGAAATTGCAACCGTGACGGGTGAGAGCTACGCCGATATGTTACAGAATCGCATCATCCCCAGCCTGGCTGATAAACACCTGCTGGAACGTACGATGTTTATGCAGGATGGCGCTCGACCCCATATTGCTAGACGCGTTAAAGATCTCTTGCGCGCGTCGTTTGGTGATGATCGTGTGCGCAGCCGCCACTTTCGTCATGCTTGGCCTCCCAGGTCCCCAGACCTCAGTCCGTGCGATTATATGCTTTAGGGTTACTTGAACTCGCAGGTGTATCGTGATCGACCGACACGGATGCTGAAAGACAACGTCCGACGCCAATGCCTCACCATAGCTCCTGACATGCTGTACAGTGCTGTTCACAACATTATTCCTCGACCACAGCTATTTTTGAGGAATGATGGTAGACATATTGAGGATTTTCTGTAAAGAACGCCATCTTTGCTTTGTCTTACTTTGTTATGCTAATTATTGCTATTCTGATCAGATGAAGCGCCATCTGTCGGACATTTTTTGAACTTTTGTATTTTTTTGGTTCTAATAAAACCCCATGTCATTTCAAGCATGTGTGACAATTTGTACCTCTCTATCTACAATATTTCGTGATTTATTCAGTTTTCAAATTTATACTGACTTTTTGATCACCCAGTACACAAAAAACTCTTTAGTCCAGCAGGAAAACTTTTATCTGTGCAAAATTTTGTTGAGGAGGAAGCGAGAAGCGAAAGGAGATAATTGGTACGGGCACTCGGTAATGTAATGATGGACGGATGAGGACATGTCGTTTAACTGGTGAAAAGAGCAGTTATTTTGAGTAAATGGAGGCAGTTTTCTTGGCTGCGAAATTCAGAAGGCTCTATGTGGAAGAGAGAATTACAGTACCGAGCTGGAGGAAGCAATTTGAAAACGTAGAAACGAGCGGTTCGCAGAAGTCACCGGAACACTATCCTACCAGCATTGATGCAGTAAAAAACTGAGTTTCTAGAGGAAATACTTCGATACAAATGATAATTGGGGTGAAAGGAATGGAAAGGAAACATGAAGTGTAAAAGATAGAAAAGAAGTAAAGACTTGCAGCCGCACAGGGCTTTGCAGCACTGCAACGGCGAGAATTGAAAATTTGTGCTGGACCTGGACTTATATCCAGACGTTCCACATCTCTAGAACAGTTGGCTTAAACGCATCAGCCATCCGCACACGCGTCCTTGTCAGGCCCAAATTCGTAACTTCCCGTTCGCAGCACCGCAACGACCCCCACCCATTGAGCCCCCAACTCACAGATATCGGATTCTTGTAGGAATTCGGACGTTTCTTCTGCATCCAGACTGAAAATTTTTCGTCTGACAGCCAT
The DNA here is from genome assembly GCF_021461395.2 of Schistocerca americana. NCBI lineage: Eukaryota > Metazoa > Arthropoda > Insecta > Orthoptera > Acrididae > Schistocerca > Schistocerca americana. The sequence continues at coordinate 953,855,636 of NC_060119.1, read as the reverse complement.
TGCGCCTATAGAAAAATAGATAGCAGTGGTGTTTGTTGTGTCTGACATCTCTGACAGAACAGACACCACTCATATTTATACTTCGGTATTACCGATGAAGAAGAGCATTTGTAGGAGGGGAAGACTACAAGGGAAGAAGAAGCAAGAGGAAACATTTCAAGATCACACAGTTTGGCGGAGAACTGACAAAGGAGATCAAAAGATTATCTGCACATACAACGTACGATAAGAACGAGTCGCTGTCACAAAATTGCGGCTGTTCAGGGAATTCACTGAGACAGTGTACTGAACAGTGTTCTGCTTTATTTTGGTTTGGAACCACAGCAGCAATACGATGTCGCTAGAAGTGGCTGTTATTGATTATTTAGTAATCACAGTAGTAAACTGTGAACAGATTTGCTGTAGTTTATTTAGTTGATATGGGGACCAAACCGCACTCTATTTGAGAGTTGGAAACAAAATCGATGCGACATGACTGATGTACATCGTTGTGCGGACGTCCATATTTGGATGCACAAAATATCTTAACCTCATTACGTCTTATTTCGTATAGTTCCTGCAAGACTGTAAGAATTTTGTTTGACAGTGAGTTCTATAACTGCAGCAATATTTTTTCACTTTTCTAAAATAATTCATTCATATACAAGTTAGCACCCAACCATTTTTTCTTCCTTCTATGGACTGCCGAAAAACTTCCACACGTAGACTCCAGCGCCTGCCAGTTACAGCACCAACATCCGAGGTGTGCCAAGGGAAAAGTGCAGTGATTCCTCTCCGGCACCGGGCAGCATTTTCTACATGTTCATAAACAATCTCGCAGATGACTTTCTATGTGACCATTAACTGAAGTGAGATGAATGTAGCGGACAGTGAAGACTAAAAGCAGTTATGCAAAGACTGATAATAAGTCGAAATATAGTTTGGTTTTCCACTCCCACTTAAATTCTCTGACTGTTAAGAGTTGTCCAGCTATTTAAGTTGACTGTTTTTTTAGGGGGGGGGGGGGAGTTAGGGTGCAAAACATCTAAGATAATAAGCGGCCAATATAGCGCCAGAGAATGCTGCGACCGCGAGGGTAAAAAACCGTTTCGAAGTCCAAAGGAAGAAAAAACAAATCGAAAACCTCAAGATGGTGCAGAAGAATAGCTAAAAGACGTCGACAAGACACCGGAGTCACCAGGTAGAAATCAAATCTCTTGTCATATTATTGCTTTTTAAAAAACTTAAAACGCGAGCCACAGCTTGCACGACATCCGTTAAAATGTCCGACAAAGCGGGCGGAAGCCCGACCCTGACACGTAAGTGGCTAAAATAGGGGCAGAGGATCAGGAAATGTCTGACTGTTACTGGCTGGCTAGAGAAAGAACAGCTGGGTGCAGGGTCACCACTCAACAAGTGGCGTTGACCTAAGCGGCAGTGCCCTGTTCGAAACCGAGCTAACATTACTTCCTCACGGCGAGACGGCCGGGAGGAGGTTGACAAGGCTGTCGGGAGAGGTTTGACCTCTCTGAGTTTGTTCCTATGAAGAGAGCACCAATGGTCATGCCAAAGTGACGTGATACGCCGATAGAGGAAATTACGAATATCTTGTGAGGGAACAGAGTAAGAGGCGGGCCGACCGAGATGGACTGCGGCGTTGGCTGCAGCATCAGCAGCGTCATTCCCAGGCACACCAACATGTTCAGGAACCCACATGAACATCACTAGGGCTCCTATATCCAGGAACAAATGCAGGCAGTCCTGGATCCGTCGAACGATGGGGTGGACTGGATCTGGATCACTGAGGCACTGAGAGAGTCAGCGCATATCACACAGCGAGTGAGCCGATGCCTCCGGACGTAGTGAGCAGCTTGATAGAGGAAAAAATCTCTGCGGTGAAAATCGTGCACTGGTCGAGAAGCCGGTATTGAAACTTATCTTCCCCGATGACAAAAGCACAGCCAACACCGTGGGCGGACTTGGAACCCTCAGTGTACAAAAGTATGCTAACGGCAAGTTGTGTGCGAAGTTCGAGAAATTTGCAGCGATAGATCAGCTCGGGAGTCGAATCCATCGGGCACGAGCTGAGGTCAAAATGAACACAAACCTGTGCCTGAAGCCAAGGTGGGGAAGGGCTCTCACCCATTCGGAAAGTGGCAGGAAGTGTGAACTGCAGCTGCTGAAGCAGGTGACGAAAGCGGAGCCGGGAGGCCACAGAGAAGAAATGTACATCTGGTATTGGCGGTCAAGAATGTCATCAAAAAAGGAATCAAAGGTTTGGGTGGCCTGGCATGGAAGAATGTCGACACACATACCTACTGAGTAGGATGTCGCGCCGGTTTGACAGTGGTAGTTCACCGGCATCTGCATATGGACTCTCAACTGTGCTAGTACGGAAGGCACCAGTGGCGAGATGGATCCCCATATGGTGGACTGTATTTAGACGGTGTAAGATAGACGACCATGCAGAGGAATAGACAATGCATCCATAATCAAACTTAGAGAGATCGATAGAGGCGGACAGTCCGGTCAGCTCCACAACAGGTACCATACGAAGGTCTCTGGGGGACCGGGTGCAGCGTGCAGCCAGGTAGGACACGTGGGGAGACCAACTGAGTTTCCTATCGAACGTAAGCACTAAGAACTTCGTTGCATCCACGAACGGGAGAGCGTTTTGGCCCAGTCGCAAGGACGGTGGAAGAAAGCCCTTGTAACGCCAGAAGTTGACGCAAACTGTTTTGGTAGCAGAAAAGCGGAAACCATTTGTGACACTCTACGTATAGAGACTGTCCAGACAACGTTGCAGGAGACACGTCCGCTGAGAGCTGCAATAAATAGCAAAGTCGTCAACGAAAAGAGAGCCGGAAATACAAGCTGGAAGGCGGTCCATAATTGCGTTGATGGCTATGGTGAAGAGGACGACACTCAGTACGGAGCCCTGAGGCACCCCGTTCTGTGAAAAGGTGTGGGATAAGGAGGAACCCACACGTATCCGGAAAACTCGGTCTGTTAAAAATTCATGGAGGAAAGTGGGAAGACGACCTCGAAGGTCTCATGTGTGCATAGTACGTAGAATGCCTTCTCCAAATCAAAGAACACGGCCACTGTTTGACGCTTCTGCAGAAAATTATTCATGATGAACGTCGACAGGGTAACCAGATGATCAACCGCTCAGCGGCGTTTTCGGAACCCACACTGAGCTTTAGTGAGAAGATGGTGTGACTCTAGCCACCACACAAATCGACCATTGATCATGCGTTCCATCACCTTACAAACGCTGCTGGTAAGGGTAATTGGACGATAGCTGGAAGGAAGAGATTTATCTTTACCAGACTTAGGTAGGGGAACAATAGTAGCTTCACGCAAAAGCGTGGGAAACACACCGTCAGTCCAAATACGGTTGTAGGTATCGAGGAGAAAGCGTTTTCCCGCAAAGAGAAAGGTTCTGCAACATGAGGACGTGGATTTATCGGGCACAGAAGCAGAAGATCAGGATGAGGTGAGAGCGCGCTCGAGCTCCCTCATAGTAAGAGGAGTATTGTAGCATTCTCGATTCAAAGAGAGAAAAGAGATTGCACGAGCCTCCTCCACCTGTTTCCGAGGAAGGAAGGCAGGATGGTAGTGGGTGGAGCTTGAAAGCCCCGCAAAGTACCGGCCCAAAGCGTTGGAAACATCTACAGGGTCGACTATGACGTTTCCCGCCACAATCAGACCAGGGATCGAGGGTTGGGTGGTAGTCCCGGAAAGCCGGCTCAGGCCACACCAAGCGTTTAAGTTGACTGTGAAAGTACAGAATTAAGCAACAATTTCTGCCCATTCAGCAATGGACAGTATTGTAGCTTCGAGATAGTTTCGTGAATAAGTTCGTTTGTGTCAGTTCAGGACCAAATATATATATATATATATATATATAACGAAAACAGAGATTTGTCTGATAAGCTCGCATACCAAGAAACAGAAATTCTATAAGAAATACTTCATGCTACCGTTGCCTTCCGATCTTTGATTTTTCGCGATAGTTCCTCAGTAATTCAATAATTTATAACAATTTATCCATCTGAGATTTTATGCAAGAAGAGCCACACATGTTAATATACAACTAATGGTACATGTTGCAAACCTCATTCAGATTGTCATACAACACACAGATTGCTCAATAAATGTTAATAAGTCAGTTTCGGTTTTACACCCGGATTTCGTAGTGCAAAAAATGAGTTAAGAACATTGACACACAAAGATTAAGTAGAATCCAGAGAAATAGTTTATCTGCCAAAGTAGTTATATATCCATACGCCACTCTGATTTCATACTTGTGTCAGTTTTCATGTACGTGCGCATGGTGTGTTTTACCTGATATAGAGAAAAGTAGACGTGAGGCTAGCGACCTATGGGTTCAACACAAACATCAGTCTTGTATTCAGTTATTTTTATGAAACTGTCGCAAGTAAAGATGTATCACTGTAGCTGACTGTTATTAGTAGTGGCCACAGGGCAGCCATTCCCGCATGCATCGGAAGTATTCGACGGTACGAAAGCTGTGTTACAGGGTGCACAGGCACTCGGTCACTAACAATACGTGATATTATTGTATTTCACCGTTTTACTTACTACAGACAGTGGCAGGCAGCAAATCTCATTAAACAAGATTCACTGGTATTTCTGTGTCATTTATTCGCTCTTTCTCCATGTTATTTGGCTGCGGTGTAATTTGTGCAGACAATAAAGGCACGCAATTTCATGTAAGTACAATAATTATTCCCCATTTTGACGGTATTGGTAAACAGGGCTGGAAGGCTCTTCTATAAATCTCTTAGAGTTTAATATTTTGCGCAAACAAACATTTATTTAGAATTTAAAGACTGACAACAGCTACCGATACTGAAATCCCTGCCAGCTCCCAGTTAATATATAGCTTTTCGCTCCATGGTATTATGCCAGTTCAGTTGTCTGAATATATCTTTCTAATCGAATTAAAGACTATAAAATTTATAGGTTTCAGTAATAGCCATACCTCTATTACAACCTGAAATGCGTAAAATCATACAGCGTCTGTACGCTGGCCAACAGCAATCGGTCAGTAGTGACAAAAACTGGTTCACTATTGAATAATCACATAAGCTTGCAAAAAATTTCTGTTCCTACTACGGATCAGTGTTTTGCAGTGCCAACATCACAGCTACAGTATTATTAGAAATAAAGGTTTTGACGAAGATTAGAGCGTTAAAATCAACTACAAACACTGTGGAAAAATATATACTATCTGATCAAAGGGGTCGGGGCGCCCAGTCCACTTTAGGGATGTTGTTTCCCGCAAACGATTGCTTCACAGACGTTACCTTTTGACAGGATGCATTGTCATGCAGAGACAAAGAATCGTAGCCCCCGCACTGTTCCTCTATTGGGTACAGTAACAAATGCTGTAATACGTAAATTATTCCGCATTTAGCGTCCCCATAAGTGCGATAAGTGGTCCACATCCTGACTACGAAAAACACTCCCATACCGTAACACCGCCTTCTCCCATACTTCAATGTTGGCTCTACACATAACGGCAGATAACGTTCTCCAGGCATTCGCCAATCCCAAACAGTCCCACCGAATTTCCCCAGGATATAGAGTGCTAGCGTACCTTATCGGTACGTATCACTCGTTCCAGATCACTGAATGTCGAGTGGCGTCCTTTGTTACACCTATCTAGCTTAGCTTAGCATTGACTATAGAAACCTGTAGATTATAGTTGGCTGCCCGACCACTGTACCTTATTTTCTTTTTTTAATTTCCTACCCACAGTCATCGTTTTAACTGGAAGGCTGGTAGCACTGTGGAACTCACAAGTGATTCTCACCGCTTATTTCATGAACTGGGAGGGTTTAAAAGGGTTGGAATGTCCCTGCTAGGTTTGTTACTCCGGTGTCATCCAACCAGTAGTTCACGTTCAATGTCGCTGAGGTCTCCTGAACAACCCACTCTGCTGCTACTGTTTCTCTACTGACAACATAACGCTCCCGCCTCCTTTTAAACTGGTGGTTCCGCCCCTGATGACATATATTGACCAGTTACGCATTATATAGCGATTTCAGGATACTTGCGGTGCAGTGTGTGTTGGTCAGTCAGGCAGAGTAGAGATAATGGGGCAATTGAGGAGTATCTTTTATCAGTAAACCACCTATACTGCAAAGTTAGTGACGTTTAACATACTTTTACGAGAAGCAGGAAGAGAACACTACCGCATGTACTTGAATCACCAAATGTATGACACAAAATCCCAGCTGATATTTAAATAACCAAACACTAGTTCTTTTACCCACTCTGATAAATTAAATTTCATTAATGCAACAGTTAGCATATAACGGAAAATTTCTAATTCATTTTTCTTCTTTCATTACATATAACTATTTCGACATAATACACTTTTCTCATTCTTGGTATATGTTACGATATCTCCTTAACGTAAAGAAAACTAATACTTTCTTTCGTAATGTCTCTCGTCATTTAATGTATCTTCTCTATCTATATGAGTTGTATCTGTGAAAGCTACACGTAATTTTATTTGCGTTTGCAACATTCAGCTGTTACAAAACGTTGGCTTAAGAAGCCGACAGCCGCTTCGTGATCAGATAAATTATATTTTGCGAAAGATCAACAATATAATTGTCAAGTTCCGTCATGCACCGACGGGATCTTCAGTTAATGTTGTGACATTGAGAAATTGGTCGTGTAAAGCTATGCCTTGCAAAAATAGACATAATGTCTGATGAGATAAAGCAGTTACTGGTTATACAATGTTACTTATAATCCGTCTTGATTGCAAAAATTATTTATTCACATGACCGGTTTCGGTTCCTCTAGAACAATCTTCAGATCTGCAATTTCAGTTACAGTAGTAAGCCGTCCACACACAGCAACCTTCACATGTTGCGTCACATCATTGTAAAGCTATGCCAATGGGACTGATTCCCTTTAGGAGTACTACTGATGCCTCCGCTGTACTGGAAGCAATAATTTACGGGGTTCTATGTGACGAAAGGAGAGGCTCGTTTTGCTGCTAGGAAGTAAATTTGTTATTTGTGCAGCCCTCAGGGTTTTACCAAGCATTATTAACAGTGTCACCAGGACCGCTTTTGTGGTGATGCCTTCCTAAGATTGTGGTACTACTGTTGTTGTTTTGGCTTTACAGCTCCTATAAAGAGAATATATAAAAGAATACCATCGCCTCAGCCCGCACTCTTCTATAACTAGTATGCTATGCATGACCCCGGACTGCACTACGTCAACCTTATTTAGCTGTTTTAATAAACACGATACTGTACGTATATACAAAACACTTTGTATATGGTTTCCCTGACTTGAAATGTATGTGAGATAAGACGACGCCGCCACATGTAATTCAATCTGAACACTACTTTATTAATGCGATGTTGCTGCTGTAAGAAGACGTGTGTGAGTGCTTTTTTCGCCCGTGTGATGAAATGTACGGGAAACGTTCTAGCTGTGACTGTGGAGTGCATGTGTTAATAAAGTATAGACGAAAAGTGTCTTCCAAGTGGGGCAAAGAAACATGATTTGCAACGAGTGAAACTGCTTTAAACAATGCATTCAATGATACAACGTTTTCTCCGAAACATGACCCGTACCATATAGCGACCTGTTGCTGCCGCCATTAAAAAAATTGAAAAAGAGTGCCCATAGTACCTCATAAGTTTTCAAGATCTGTTATAGCTATTCCGTGGTTGTATTACGTAGCTTGGCAGCGCCTCCAGGCCGAAATGAACAGCATCACACCACACGTTCGCCTCACATCAGAGGGTCTGGGTACGTCAGCATCAGTGGACTATTGTTTGAAAAACTTCGTGAGCAGGCACCAAGTTGGCGTTGGAACGCCTACTTGACCTTAGATCGCGTCGATCGGTTGTACACCTCCTCGCCAATAATGGTGGATGTGTATCTTCACCAGTTCTACGACCCAATATGAAGGATTTGGATAAAAATAGAAATATATGGGGGCATTAAATGTTTTAAACATTCAAAAAGTTACGGAAAGCTAAAGGATAAGGAAATAAGCGAAATTATGAGCACGTATGCCTGTAAAATCGAGTAAGCGTATATCATTTAATCTCGAGTAATTTTGTTAGCTGTTTACATGTATTTGATTAGCGAGATTCCAGAGAAGCTCACACTTACAGTTGAAACGTCACTGCAGTCATTTTCGCTCTACTCATTGACTGTTAGAAATTATAATGCACAGAACGACCATTTTACGATTCCCAATTCTGCAGTAGCTCACATCAGCGATAGCTCTTGCTTAGACTTCAGCATTAGCACTTATTGAGTCGACTTATTAGAAAAGAATTCACTATGTTTTGGCCACAAGTAGTATGCGTTGCTTCACGCAGTGGAGAATGGCAAAACAGAGGCACGCCGGCGACTGAGGCGTTGCGAAGTAGGCAGGCACAGATAGCCTTGCTGACAGCAGCAGTCTACCAACAGACTGTCGCAAGGACGCACACGGACCGAGCACCGAGCAAAGCCTGGAGAGTGCTGAGTAAGGAGGAGTGAGGCCAGCATACTAAGTTACGCTGCAATATACCGCGGGAGTCATAACAAAAAGCTACCACTGAGGGTGAAATACGTCCTCCTGCCGGATATAAATAGTGGAGTGCAGGCAGCAACAGGCAGAAGCCATTATCAAGCAGTTCGGATATGAGGACGGACGTGGTCCGTGTCCGAATGTTCAATCTTCGTAGGCGACGATTCCGGAAGTCTGTTCCAGCTCGCAGGAGTCATCCGTTCGCCGCCGGATGTCAACTTCAGCTTTGGTGGTCGGCCCAAGTTTGGTCGGCACCATGGCTGACTAACTACAGCGAAAACTTCCAGCAGGACCGGCCACAGCGCGGTCTTGGTAACAGGCGCCGCCAGGGACTGACGCCTGGAATTCACGGCGACACAGCTCCATGACGTGTGGTCCGTCCATGACGGGACCTCATGGACATCGCGGCTGACGGCTTCCCAGCCGCCGGTGCAGCAGGCGTCGGCAGCTGACCTCATGGCGATGCTGCTCTGTGGGCGTGCCCGTACTGAGGCGCCAAGTGGCGACGAGTTCATCTCAACCACAGGGCATCCTGGCTTCAGCGAAGCACTGGTGGCCTGGGGCTCCCGAGCGTGATCAGCAGCGGGCGTTGCGCCATTGTCTGAGAATCTGCACAGCAGCAGCCAGGCGGAGGGATCCGCAGGGCTGAGCAGCAACGGTGAGGGAGAATTTGTAAAGAGAGTTCAAGAAATAATTGTAAAACTCCTCGCCATCTCAGTCTTTGGCGCAGCCAATGTGTCTGCTGTTAACAAGTAGTGCAGAAGTTGTAAGAAGTAGTGCCAGGTGCACCCACGCCACGACTTTGACTAGTACTGTGCGGAGTTATCTAGAAACGGCGAATAAGGTGAGCCCAGCAACTGCCTTCTCTCTATGTTTTCTGTGTAGCTAGAAGCGTAGAAGGTAACATTAAGGGATGCGAGAGTGTTATTTGAAAGGCCTAGCAGCCCTGTTGACTTATCGCAGTTTCGTGGGAATGATAGTCACATTAACTTCGTACCATCTAAATGTGTAGTGTGTGGATTAACAGGTCACGCCGGTCCTTGCGATAAATTTGTACCAAGCACATATGATGTGTGTGGCTTCTACGGTCATGTAACGGGGCAATGTGGTAAGTCTACGTGGCTTGCCATTAGACGTGCTAGGAATTAACTTTCTTCTGGGTAATACAATTTCTTTTTTTTTTTTGTGATGTGAGGTATACCAAACGGAAAATGCCAGTGACATGTGCAACCCAGACAAGTGACGCCGTAGTTGCATTGACAGAGCAAGTTAGGAAACTGATTGAAGAAAATAAGTTGCAAAATCAGCACATGCAGAGGATGGAGCAAAAATTGTTGCAAAATACTTAATCAGGCTCGGGATGCGATAGTGTAGAATGTAAGGGTACTGTCTTTTCCGGTGTGGCAATTGCTCAGCAGCTAATTTGATACCTTCCTTCTTGGGTAAAACATCAGAGGATGCGAATGTTTTCATTGGTGATGTACGTTGTACAGCTAGACTGTGTGGCTGGTAGGAGGAAATGTTTTTGCAAATGGCGAGGTTACGGTTAGTAGGTGACGCAAAGACATGTGGCATACCACCAGGGTTAAAGGATGCTACTACATTCACAGAGTTAGCTGAGGGATTATTGCAAAGGTTTAGGAAACAAAACAGTGCTAGATTTTTTAAAGAAATATTGGGGAGGATGATGCAAAAAACGGGTGTAACGGTAGAAGAATTTTCGGACAGAATTAGGAGAACGAATGCGCACACGTATGAGTTAACGCAAGATGGGAGTGCAAATGAAGTTCTATTGAAAGAAACAGAGAATAGAGCTTTCGACGCATTTTTGCGAGGGGTCTCGCCGGATTTTTCACGCCGGATATGGATGGAAAATCCAAGTGACTTAGCAGCAGCATTGCGCGTAGCTACACAGTTGCAGGAAGTGGATAGCGCCACTAGAAGTCACAATAACAAGAAAATTTTTTCGTCTTCCAAAGAGTGTTACCGTTGTGGGAAGCAAGGTCATTTTAAGGGACAATGGCGGCAACCACAGTGTTTCAATTGTCAGAAAATACGGCATAAGGCACGGCAGTGTAAAGCCAAGAAACGGGTTAATGATACAGCAGGTAAAAAACTGCTAAACGAAAAAGAGAGTGTTCCTGCTGTCGGGAGGCATTCCTAGTAAAAAGAGGTACTCAGAGAGTGCACGAAGAGGCGGATTGTAGTTTGATGGTTTGGATAAAAGATAAGTGGCGAAGAGTTTTAGTGGATACTGGAGCGCATGTATCAATTGTCAGTGTGGACCTCGTGGGCAAGAAAGGACTGGAAGCTCCGAGATACAGACTGCATGCAGTAGGTAATAAAAAATTAGATGCACTAGGGACAGCACAGCTCAAGCTTTAGATAGGGAACTTGTGGTTCCGGGAGCAAATGGATGTGTTGTCAACTGTGAGACAGGGATTTTCAACGATGCTGGGGTTGGACTTTCTGATTAAACATCACTCCAAAATTGACCTTTCACAACATACGCTGGAACTCGATGGGAACTTGTTCTCAATGGGTACAGCCGTTGCAAATGTATCAGAGTCGCAAGGTGCACCGATAGCTAACGTGATACCAACTAAGCTGCGCACAAGTGCATTAAAGGTGACTTCGTGTGACAAAGTACAAACAGGTAAAAGGAAGTTGATCTGGGTACCGGTGGATGTCGATGTGCCACGGCAGGGGTTATTCTTGGTAGAGCCACTACCTAGTAATGAGGTTTTAGACGAAAAGCATTGCTTTATTCGTAGGAGTGTATCATGGGTAACGGACATAAATGGGCAGTTTATGGTTCCGGTGAGTTTAGGTAACTTCAAGCGGGATGATGTTGATCTGCTGAAGGGACTAGTAATAGCGACATTAGAGTTAGTGGATGAAGAGGACATCGATAGTTCGAGGCTAGACTATGATGTAAAGCAAACCGACAGCATGTCTGCACTTCGTGACAAGGTAAATCATTTGAGAGGAAATGACCGTTCGGGTATGGAAGCATTATTACTAAAGTATAAAGCATTGTTTGAAGCACAGGGTACGTTACCTGCTACACCAATAACACACCATCGTATTCCGACAGGGAATCGCGCTCTGGTGTATTGTAAGCCATACAGACTACCGAAACAATTACAACCAGTAGTAGAGCAATTAATAGAGCAGCAACTGGAAGATGGGATAATCCAGCACAGTAACAGTCTTTGGTCTATTAGCGTGGTCCTAGTTTCGAAGAAGACACCGGACAGGTCGAAAAAGTTTCGCTTTTGTTGCGATTACAGACATTTGAATGAACGGACAGTGGTGGACGTACATCCTATTCCGAAATCACAGAAACGTTAGACAACCTAGGGCAGTGTAAATTTTTCTCCACTATGGATTTGCGAAGCGGTTATCACCAGCTTGAAGTATGTCCAGAGGACAGGCCAAAAACAGCATTGACGATGCATTGTGGTCACTTCGAGTATAATAGAATGCCGTTTTGACTACAAAACGCTCCAGCAACATTTCAGAGGTGGTTGGATGGAGTCCTTCGCGGGTTGAAACCGAAAAAAATGAGTTGTGTATCTGGATAATATTACAGTTTTTTCAAGAGATATAGAGCAGCATGTGGAACAGTTAGAGGAGGTGTTTAAAAGATTAGAGGCAGCACGGCTAACATTAATTTTGGACAAATGCCATTTTGTGCAAGCACAAGTAAATTATCTCGGTAATGTTATCACTCAGGATGGGGTATGGACAGATCCTCGTCTCACTTCTGCAGTATGAGATTTTCCGGTTCCACAAACGGTTAAACAACTGCAATCGTATATTGGTCTTGCGAGCTATTACCGAAAATTCGTACAGGGGTTGGCAGAAATAGCGAGACTACTTACTAAGTTGCTAAGAAAAGGTGTTACCTTCCAGTGGACGTCAGAGTGCGAGAAAGCATTTCAAGAGGTGAAACGGATACTGACATCAGATCCAGTTTTGAAGTTTCCAGACATTTCGAAGGAGTTTATACTACAATGTGACGGGTCTAACCACGCTCTTGGGGTTGTACTTGGGCAAGAAATTGATGGCAAAGAACATCCTATGGCGTTCGCGTCTCGTCAACTTAACAAGGCGGAACAAAATTATTCCACTACGGAGAAGGAATTGTTAGCGGTAATATATGGGATTTCATAATTTCGATGTTATCTGTACAGTAAAAGATTTAAGGATGTGATGAACCATTAAGCTCTGAAATGGTTATTAGGTCTGAAAGACCTAGCGAGTAGGTTAGTGAGATGGGCGCTGAAACACTGTGAGTTCGAGTATGAGGTAATACACAAGCCAAGCGTGAAACACGCCAAAAATGCTGACGCATTGAGCAGGAAAGTGGCAGTATTACAAGTAACAGGGGTGACTGAAGATGAGTAGAAAAGGGCACAAGCCACGGATAGTGATTGCCAATTGTTCAGAAAGCAACCGCAGTTCCTAGTACAGGACAGGTTACTTTGCAGTTCGACGAAATGCGGCCTGTACGTCTTCGTACCAGCAGCGTTAAGATCTGAAGTTTTGCAACAGGTGCATGACCACTTTCTTTCAGGACATGGCGGGAGAAGAGTTACGGATAGGCGGATAGCGGAGAAGTTTTGGTGGAGGACATGACATCAAGATGTGGACGAGTATGTCAGGAATTGTGTGCCATGTGCACAGTGTCCAGATTTGAGCCATCAAAAGATTCAGCTTCAAAGATTACCAGAGGGAGACAGACCTTTCCAACAAATCAGAGTTGATGTATTAGGCCCATTTAATAGGAGTGCAGCAGGGAATAAGTATGTGTTAACAGTGATTGACCACTTTTCTAGGTATTTAGTCATGGTCGCATTACCAGATCAGAAGGCAAGTACGGTGGCACAAACGTCAGTTAATAATTGGTTACTCAGATATGGGATACCTCAGTCCTTAATCTCGGATCAAGGTACTAATTTCACTTCTGATCTGATGAAGCAACTGTGTAAGTTACTGAAGGTAAAGAAACTACGGACTAGTCCATTCCATCCGCAAGCAAATGGACGAACGGAGAGAGTGCATCGCACGATCACTAATATGTTGAGTCACTATGTAAATAGTCAACATACCGACTGGGATGTGTACTTGCAATTCGTAACCAGTGCATATAATAGTAAGGTACATACGATGACAGGATTGTCGCCGTACAAAGTGGTGAATGGGTGGAAGATGCCATCAACTTTTGACATGCTTCGTCCAAGGCTGGGAACGGAGGGCGAGCATGTAAGGCAATTTGCGAAAAGCTTTAAGGAAGTATAGCAGAAAGTTAGACGAGCTAACATGAAAGTGTTGGAACGACAAGAATGGATGGGAGGTACAACGAGGATGTTGCCACAGTACAGAGTAGGCCAATGGGTGCTACTAGCTAATTCATATGTTCCGAAAGGGAGAACCAAGAAGATCACAAACAAGTTCCAGGGACCATACCAGATAGTGGAAATGACATCACCTGTCAATGTAAAATTACAATTGCCTACCAAGACAATGGTGGTTCACGTTAACAGAGTTAAGCCGTTCCAGGGGGTAGTAGATCCATGTATATGTACTTCTCCTTCTGGCAGAAAGCGAAAAGAAGCGCCAGAAGCTGACAGTAAACCAGGTATTGAGTATAAGTTGCGTTCGAGGGATGTGTAGTTACCAGTAATTGTCATGTGTGTACTATCTTTGTGGACGGACTAGGGATACTTTATTGGTATTAAGGGGTAGCGATGGGAGTTTTTTCCTTCTCTCTCCATTCTGTAGGTGACGCTGGATGGGGTGCAAGTGGATAGTATGGGGCGTAGTCCTGCGGCAGCTGACAGAAGCTCGCCAGGTACAGTATGTGCCATTCTGAAGTAGCGTGTTGTTCAGGAAACAAACGGATGTGGTCCTCACGAGTCACGAGTGGTCGCTTCGGCTGGCACTCAGCATCCTGCAGGAAAGGAAGGAGATGCGGCAGCTACAGGAGGTGGCATCGAGTGTGGAAACGGTTGCATCCAAGAACGGAATATTACGGGACGTGCAAGAAGAATACTAGGCTTTGGATAGGTTATGTAAGGAAATAAGGGAACAACTGTGCCAAGTTGTGAGCATGATTCCAGGTAGGAGAAAGAGAGTAAAGAGGGGTTAGTTGAATGCAGGTGGGAAGTTGCCGAAAACAATTTTTGGAACAGTTATTCGCGACAGGGAGAAAAGCATAGGGAAGTTGGCGGATATACACACAACAGAGATACAGGGATTAGGTACAGAGTTGTTGAATGTGATACGTGTGGTGCGTGGGATGGCTACAGGGTTACTCATGCTACTATGTCGAGTTTAGAGTTGAGTAGATGCCTAATGGAGTCAGTTCCATTTGTCCATCGCAGGTTGTTTTCACGGGCAAGGGGTCGTGTGAGATGCAGTTATTTAGGGCAGAAGCAGAAGCCATTTTCAGCAAGTTGGGAGGCTCTGGATGTATTCAGTATTCGCTACAGAGAGGATATCAGCCAAGTGTTATGACGATGGGAATTGGACAGCAACCATGGAGATGGAATTAGGGGACAGTGGTTTGCTAATCAACGGGACAAATCGTGAAATGGTAGGGGATCGTTTCAGCTTACCAGCGACAGTCACGGGAGTCACCAAGGATACAGATACTCATCTGACGTTGTACTGGCCTGATGCGTCATTCAGCATCGCTCCAGGAGAAAATTTGACGTATATTAACAACACCTTGGATGCTACACTATTGCAAACGATAGACAAACTAGTAGATTCGGAGAAAGGTCAAATTTAAATGCAGCAATTACTAAGGCATGTGGAGGAGTACGATACCAGGCGTAATCGTAGCATAGTGACCATTGGTATTTCAATCAGTACTAATACCCTGTTGATTCCATTTATCGGTATGGTATATGTCTTATTAAAACGGAAAATTCCTGTAGAATGTATTACCAGTAGGGCATGTGTCAGGGCAACCTGTATGTATATAGGAAAGAAGTAGAATATAGGATAAAACTAGGGTTAACGTATAGGATACATTCAGGGACGAATTTAAATTTTAGGAGGAGGCAGTGTTATGGCCACATGTAGTAAGCGTTGCTTCATGCAGTGGAGAATGGGAAAACAGAGGCACACCGTCGACCGAGGCGTTGCGAAGTAGGCAGGCACAGATAGCCTTGCTGACAGCAGCAGTCTACCAACAGGCTGATGCAAGGACGCACACAGACCGAGCGCTGAGCGAAGCCTGGAGAGTGCTGAGTAAGGAGAAATGAGGCCAGCACGCTAAGTTACGCTGCAATATACTGCGGGAGTAATAACAAAAAGCTACCACTGAGGGTAAAAGACGTCCTCTTGCCGGATATAAATAGTGGACCGCAGGCAGCAACAGACAAAAGCCAATAGGAAACAGTTCGGATCTGAGGACGGACGTGGTCCGTGTCCGAATGTTCAATCTTCGCAGGTGACGATTCCAGAAGTCTGTTCCAGCTCGCAGGAGTCATCCGTTCGCCGCCAGATGTCAACTTCAGCTCTGGAGGTCGGCCCGAGATCGGTCGGCCCCATGGCTGACTAACTACAGCGAAAACTTCCAGCAGGACCGGCCACAGCGCGCTCTTGGTCACAGGCGCCGCCGGGGACTGACGCTTGGAATTCACGGCAACCCTGCCCCATGACGTATGGTCCGTCCATGACGGGTCCTCATGAACATCGCGACTGACGGCTTCCCAGCCGCCGGTGCAGCAGGCGTCGGCAGCTGACCTCATGGCGATGCGGCTCTGTGGGCGTGCCCATGCTGGGGCGACGAGTGGCAACGAGTTCATCTCAACCACAGGGCGTCCTGGCTTCAGCGGAGTACTGGTGGCCTGAGGCTCCCGAGTGCGACCAGCGGCGCGCGTTGCGCGCATTGTCGGAGAATCTACACAGCAGCAGCCAGGCGGAGGGATCCGCAGGGCTAGGCAGCGACGAGAGGGAGAAATTGTAAAGAAAGTTCAAAAATAATTGTAAAACTCCACGCCCTCTCAGTCTTTGGTGCAGCCAGGCTGTGTCTGCTGCTAACAAGTGGTGCAGAAGTCGTAACAACTATTACATGATGATGTTCAACCTCTCATTCTCAGCATAATTATGCGGAATGAATTCTAAGGTAAGATACCTGTGAAACAAATAAGGGAATCCATTACGTGAATTTATTTATGACCGAACTATTTGTCTACCCTTATCGCTGATGTACTTATCAAATACTAATAGTATTTCAACTGAGAATTGCAAGTTTCGTGATCTTATTTGGAAGGTCAGAATTTTAGAATCGCCAGACTAATTTTTGTTTTGTGTGGCGATCAACTTGACACACCTGTCAAATTTAAACATTATCATTATTCAGACTAAAGTTTACAGCAATCGGGAAGCTTATCTTGTACCAGTTACTGTCGGATAAGATGGATGTTATAGGTGTACAGAATACCACCCGTCGGAAGCAAAGCATAGTTATCACTATTTCCTTAGTAGTAATTTTATAATATGCCTGGAAAGCGCTATTATAAAGTCATGACTGATCATCAAAACGAAATTGTGAGCGATTATATGATGGTTAATCATGCATGTATCGTTTTTCTTTTCCACGTACCGAAAAGCCATTAAACGTGTGAGCGGAAACCATTCAAAAGGTTGTATACCGAGGGAAGAAAGGAATTCGTCGGTGGAGCAGAAGAACCCCGGGTTTTAAATTCCAATTTTCCATTCAGACTAACTTGCAAGCAGGTAGTTGCTTATGATAACTTAAGTTCCAGATCAATAATTGTATTTACGGTGTGTAGGGTGTGTATATAGATATGTTCAGTGACGAAAGTATTATAATTTTTGCAGAAAATTTGTGCACTCTGACAGCCTTTAGTTTTGCTGTCATTAGACTGCTTTCATTGTCAAACATGTGACGTTACGACCACTGGTGGTACTACAGCGTTAATAGGTATAATGTATTAATATACAATGTGTTTGCAAAATATACGTTATATTTACCAGACCAGTAGTAATTTTAGATTACGTTAAATACTCGATATCAATGGACTCTAGCAAGAATAAGGTCGTCGCACTGGGATATGAGTTGGAGGAAACCACATCGCAAGAAAACCCATCGACGGATCTATCACATTACTTACGCTGAAGTTAGAAGCTATGCCATGAATAATGAAGACAATGTCACAGAATCAGCGGTCCATGTCATTTGAGTTGCCAAAATTGTCGCAAAATACAGAGACTATAATCCAAAACCAGGGCACTATTATGACCGAAACCGAAAAACTCATTGTAAAGAAAAATTTCTTAGCTCAAAATTTGCCGAAAGCGGTAGAGAAACTTTCTGCTGATAGTAAAGAAATTAACCAGGCACAATCTGCTTTATCCAGGAATGTCGACGATTTTCTGACGAGGGTGGATAATATAGAGGCGGGATAGGCATAATCGTTACGAGGCCAATTTAAAAAAGAAAATATTACTTGGACATCTGAAAAGAATAAGTAAATACAGAGTGACAATTATAGAACTATATGGCTTTGAGCACTATGGGACTTAACTTCTGAGGTCATCAGTACCCTAGAACTTAGAATCTAATTAAACCTAACTAACCTAAGGACATCACACACATCCATGCCCGAGGCAGGATTCGAACCTGCGACAACAGCGGTCGCGTGGATCCATACTGTAGCGCCTAGAACTATATGAAAAGAAGACGTAAATTAGTTACAAGCTAAGGCGTTCACACAATTTATTCAACATGTAAACGTCACTATAGACTTTCGGATCTAGGTTATGACGTGTTCGACATGTCTACCATTATTGGCGAAGATGTGGCGCAGACCAATAGCAAAATTCTGCATGACCCGCTGAGTGACGGAACATCGATGCTGCCGATGACCTCCTGAATGGCTGTTTTCAGCTCACCAACTGTTTTGGGGTTACTGCTGTACACCTTGTCTTTAATATAGCCCCTCAGATCCGGAAAAATTATTGCTCCCCAAAGTTCTCCTCCAATACATCAAACACTCTCCTGTTTCGATGATGTCGAGCTCCGTCTTGCTTGAACCACATCTTGTCGAAATTAAGGTCACTTTGGACAATGGGGATGAAATTATCTTCCAAAACCTTCATGTACCGTTCGGTAGTCACTGCGCCACCAAGGAATATCGCACCGGTTATTTCGTGACTGGATACTGCACGCCACACAGTCACTCATTGAGAATGAAGAGACTTATCGATAGAGAAATGCGGATTGTCAGTCTCCCAGACGCTCCAATTTTACTTATTGACGAACGCATCCAAATGAAAGTGAGATTCGTCGCTGAACCAAACCATATACGCGGATACTAATTCCCATTATGGCCCGCGGCCAACCGTGCAGTTTGAAGTCCTAACTCAAACCGTTCAAAAGTTATGAGGCTTTTGTTTCATATAGTTCACTAATTGTCACGCTGTAGATCGAGATAACAGAAAGAAAAGGTTCAAGATGTGATTAGTAAAATCAATAAGAACACCATGGCTGAACAGGACCCCACGGAAAGTCAAAAGGAAATTGATTTATGGAACACGATGAAAAGAAGATTTTTCATGTTGGCAGGGAGCTGCCTGTGAACATATTGATGATGTGAAAATGAAAATAGCCAGAATGAGAGAAATCATGCAAAATAATCAATTGATAGAATAATTATAGGAGGATGGAGTAATCCTGAATCGAGATCAAATCAATATGAGCCCTCTGTGGCAATGTTGCGTGAGTTGCTACACAAAGCCGGACCTCTGATGCAAGTAAATATCATTATGTTAGAAGAACATTTGATACACCACAGACAATATCAAATTTTTGCACCAGATGAAAGAACAAGGCACCCTTTTGTGTTCATTAATGTCTGTAACGGACATCGAGCAGATACATGACAATAGGACTAGTGAGTAGCTATGTACACGATGATGCCGCATTGTCGACAACTGAAGCTGCAGAAACCTGTAAAACGTACGAAGAATTCGAGACAGGAATGTCTTCACAAGAAAGTTTTTAATCCAGAACCATTCTAGGCATGACTTAGAACGTACAATACTTCGAGAAACACATTAATGAAACACGATATTGAGACAATCCAATAATGCACTAGGATGTGTTACAGATTTCAAAGACCAAGCTACTTGACCACGTAAGAGAAAAAGTCATTATAATGGCAGAATCTCACTTATAGGAAATCCTTGCAGTATTAGATTCCACAGAGCTAATTCATGAAGATACATAGAAAGCGATTAGCAACAGGAAATTTAAAGGCAGGTTTAATTCGAGATAAAATATTGTCAATGGTAGTAGTCAGTGTCAGCCATACTCGTTAAACAATCCAGTTAATCACAATTAGCGTAGCACAGTTCAGGTTAGTGATATGACAGACAATGTTAAATGTCGATCTACATCGAACCTGGAAGAAACCAAAGACCATAATATTTCCCCATCCATCTACTACCAGTGATCAACGTATATAACTGACCTAATGTCAATGTGGTAATGACGTTAGGAATGAGTAGCATTCTGATAGCAAAAAGTTCAGTAACCGACCTGTGATGGTGTCATAGCATTTAAACCGTAAGTAGCCAATATTCTGATTACAACTGTTCGGAACATAGGGGCTGTGGTAAACGTGACCTCGAATAGCTTGTACAAGAAAATGACCGAGAAAATACATTTATCTGCCTTCTCAGTGACTGTAAAATGTTTTGGGCAACAAGTTCTATGTCGCTTAACATATGATGGGAGATCTGCATACCACTCACACTAGGAAATGTAGCCATGCAATGCAAATTTTTAGCAAAAGAGACATTGGCCGTCTTGCGACCTCACTTCTGCACTGGCTTCAGCATTAGTGCTTACAATCCATCGTTGTGAACGTAGTTACGCGGAATGCATTCTTAGATAATATAACTTTGAAACTCATTGCGTCCACGGTGTGAGCTTATTTATAAAAGTGAATTATTGTTCTGTCCTTGCCGATGAAGTACTTATGAAGCACTAATAGTAATACAGCCGTGATTAATTCAAAATTGCATGTTTGGTAATCTTATCTGGAAGGCTAGTTGTTTAGAATCGCTATTTAGATTAATTTTTATTTTGTGGATCGCGACACCTGCCGCATATGTTAAATTTAAACTTTATGCAGATTAAGGCCAACAGTAATCAGAAAGCTTATCCAACGCCAAATGCCGCCAGATAAGACGATTGTTATTGTTGTACTGAATACTAGTACTAGGAAATATAGCACGGTTATGGCTACTCTCGTAGTAGTCGTAATTTTATAACAGTGCACGGCTTTATTATAATGCCTTCTAGTGGCTTTGAAGCCTTTATTTTCAGGATTACATCAAATCATTAAAAATCTAAAAACATGAAGACGTATTAAATTTTAGTTCATGTCCGTCTATGCATGATTTTGCCTGAGCAGAGCAATAAAGTGAAAGCTACAAGAGTTTACGTAGGACCGTACAACTCAACTCATTAGACCTGAAGGACATGCGCCATTTCGACGTTTCATATTACATGGGCATGCTGAAGGTACCTGTAAGCACCTTTCTGCTCCGAAGAAGACGCAGAAATCCGTCATAGCCGATAAAGTATTTTCTAGCAGAAATGAAAATTTTGACATGGAAAGAAGGCAATACGTAATTGCGGATGAGAGATTTGCTGTCAGGCAAGAGGAGGCCATTGAAAGTGGTATGATCACTTGTACCGCCTTTTTTTCTCTTTGTGTGTGTGTGTGTGTGTGTGTGTGTGTGTGTGTGTGTGTGTGTGTGTGTGTGTGGCTTTTGCCAAGTATGTGCTAATATCAGAGTAGCAATTGCAACCTGTGTCCTCAATTATTTGCTGGATGTATTCCAATCTCTGTTTTCCGCTCAGTTTTTACCTTCTAAAGCTCCCCATAATACGATGGAAGTAATTGCCTTATGTCTTAAAAGATGTTCTACCATCCTGTCCCTTCTTCTTTCCTCGCCGATTCTGCGAAGAACTCTTACGTTCCTTACCTAATTTTCAATATTCGTCTGCAACCCCCCCAGCTTAAAGGCTTCGATTCTCTTCTATTCCGGTTTTTTAACAGTCCATGTCCCACTATGATAAAACGCTGTGCTCCAAATGCACATACTCAGGAATTTGTTCCTCAAATGAAGACAAGAATACCCTTTTTGCCAGTGCTAGTTTACTTTTTATGTCCTCCTTTCTCATCTGTCACGGGTTCAAATGGTTCAAATGGCTCTGAGCACTGTGGGACTTAACATCTATGGCCATCAGTCCCCAAGAACTTAGAACTACTTAAACCTAACTAACCTAAGGAAAGCACACAACACCCAGTCATCACGAGGCAGAGAAAATCCCTGACCCCGCCGGGAATCGAACGCGGGAACCCGGGTGTGGGAAGCGAGAACGCTACCGCACGACCACGAGCTGCGGACTGTCACGGGTTATTGCTTGGACAACAGTACTCCTTAAGGTCATCTACTTCGTGATGCGCATTTCTGATGTTAAGTTTCGTATTATTCTCACTTCTGCCACGTCTTTCTTCAATTTACTGTCAGTTTATATTTTCTACTCATTAGACTTCTCATTCCATTGAACACATCTTGTAATTCTTATTCACTTTTATTGAGGATATCAACGTCATCAGCGAATCTTAATATTGATATCCTTTCACCCTGTATTTTAATCCCACTCTTGAATCTTTCTTATGTTTCCCACATTGCTTGTTCGATATATAGATTGAACAGTAGAGGTGAAAGACGGCACCCCTGTCTTATGACGTTTGCAATAGGAGCACTTTGTTCTTGGTCTTCCTGTCTTGTTGTTCTCTCTTGGTTCGTGTTCATATTCTGTATCATCCATCTTTCCCGGTACCTTACACCTATTTTTCTCATAATTTCGAAATTCTTGGAACATATTGCATAGAGAACTTTTTCCAGGTGGAAAAATCCTATCAACGTCTCTTGATTTTTCTTTAGTCTTGCTTCCATTATTAACCACACCGTTACAATCGCGTCTCTGGTGCCTTTATCTTTGCTAAAGACAAACTGATCGTCATCTAACAGTGCCTCAATTTTGTTTTCCATTCTTGTGTATATTTATTCTTGTCAGCAACCTGGATGCATGAGGAGTTAAGCTAATTGTGCGATAATTGTCGCAGTTGTCGGCTCTTGCTACCTTAAAAATTGTATGGGTGCTGTTTTTCCGAAAGTCTGATGGTATGTCGCCACTCTCATACGTTCTACACATACATTCTACATTTTGTTGCCACTTCACCCAGTGATTTTCGAAATTCTAGTGGAATATTATCTACCGCTATCTGCCTTTTTCGATTTTAAGTCTGCCAAAGCTCTTCTAAATTCTAATTCTAATACTGGATCCCGTATCTTTTCTCTGTTCACCCTTGTTTCTTCTTTTATTATGTCATCAGACATGTTTTCTTCCTCATAGAGATCTTTTTCCGCCTATCCGCTCCCTTTTGCATGTAATAGTGGATTTCCCATTCTACTCTAAATGTTATCGTCATTGCCTTTACTTTCACATACTTTTCTATATTCTAAGAACATCTTCCTGACGACCATTTCTTTTTAGATTTCTTCACATTTTTCATTCAGCCATTTTGCCTTAGCTGCCCTGTATCTCCTATTTACTTCGTTCTTAAATGACTTGTACTTCTATATTTATGAATTTCCTTCGACATTTGTGTACTTCCTTCATTCGGCGATCAAGTGAAATATTTCTATCGTTATCCATGATTCCTTTGGAGTTACCCTCCTTGCACCAATGGTTTTCTTTCCAACTTCTGTGACTGTACTTTTTAGAGATGCCCATTCCTCTTTAGGAGAACTACCTACTCAACTATTCATTATAGCAGTACCTATAGCCTCAAAGAACTTCAAGCGTGTCTTCATTCTTTAGTACTTCCGTATCCCACATCCTTGCCCGTTGATTATTCCTGACTAGCATCTTAATTTTCAGCCTATTCTTCATTGTAGTTTGAGTCTATATCTCTCTTGGGTAAGCCTTACAATCCAATATCTTATATAGCGATCTCTACCTGACCACAATATAATTTAACTGAACTCTTCCCGTATCTTTCGGCCTTTTCAAAGTATACTTCATTGTCTTATGAATCTCGAACAAAGCATTCTCTTATTTATTGCAAAACTCAATTAGTCTTTCTTTCCTCTAGTTCCTACTAACGAGCCTAAATTCTCCCGTAACATTTTCTTCTATTCCCTTCCCTACAACTGCATTCTAGTCCCAAATTTACATTAGATTTTCATCTCTCTTTACGTCCTGAATTACTACTGAATTACTTGTTGAATATCCTCATATACTTTCTCTGTCTTTCCACCCTCTGCTGGCGACGTGAGCATGTGTACCTGAACCGTAGTTGTCGGTGACAATTTGGTGTCGAGTCTGATGAGAAGAACCCTACCGCTGAACTGTACACAGTAATTTACCCTTTGTCCTACCCTATCTTCTCTTCATCTTTCCTCCTGCTCTAGTTTTAATGGCCAGGTGTGTTATTTGATTCTCTTGTTTTGTTAGCACCTAAGAAATCCTAACTGTGCGACGAGGGTGCTCCAGATGTGCTTCGGCCAGAGACTAATGGACAGAGACGCCACACTGCATCTGAGCTGAATGGTCACCTTAGGCAGATAAAGTGATGCACTGCTTGCAATGCAGTGTTCCGATAACTACCTGTTGACCTGTTGTCGAATTTATCTTAAGTGGTCGTGGAGTAACTCTAAATCATGGTTAGTAGCTACGAGGTCATAGTACGAGCAGAATTAGTAGTAAATTCGCAGGACATCAGACTTTAGACTTCTGGTTTTCAGCGTATATCAGCGGAGAAATTATCTCAGTCTGTAGGCTGGTTAAAGTTTTATTACAAATGGCAATTAATAATACATGTACTTATCCTACGTGTCTTAACTATTTTAAAACCTCGGCGAACGTAAGCAGCCGAAAGTAAACAGCGACACAGGCTTGTTGAAGAGGAGTGTGCGTACGTTTATTATGAGGAACTTTAACTCTGTGAAAAATCTCTTACAACATTGCGACCGCAATTACATGATTATAGAATGAGCATCGTTGATCCCGAACAACAGAATTCGAACGTCTTTTATATTCTGTATTCAGATACGTTTCGATGGTCATGCAAATTTGGTTCACAGACTTGCGGTCAGTCATCTGATATTGTAATCCATGATTTTATCGTTTGTCTCGGGAGAACGCAGTCATAAACCACTAACGTAAAAAAATATAAAGGATGAAACTCTTCTTGCACAAATTTATATCCACTATTCCATGTTTACCGAATGATTAGATTATCTGTTGTAGAGAACTGCCAGCTCCACAAGGCTGCTACGACACATTCAGAATGTCTTCGTTTACTTTGTGTGTATGATTTCCCTTCCGTTATATAACTGTCTTCCTCAAGAACTATTGCTACTTATTGCTTCTCACTGGGAAAAACGACTCTTTCAGAAGGTTTTATTCCACTCTACCTCTGTAAATATAGTTCTCATATTAAATAAATCTGCTATGCAGAAAAAATTGTGTAACGAACACTGCCGACGTCCAATTTTCAGTTTGTCCATCCAGGTGCAATCGTTATCGCAACATATTTCTACCTGAAGGCGAAGGCATATTACACTCGAAATATCCTGTTTCGAAAATGGCTGCAGATGAATGGATACCCGAGGGAGGGCTAGTTCGACAACATTTTTCCATATAGGTGACTTATCATTCGATACAACCTCATACCCCACCCACAGTTCCCTTGTGCACTATCCCCTTTTAGTTTCATATATTAATTTTGTTTACTTTTTCGAATTGTTCACTGGCTTTTGCCACATGATAAATTTTTGTGAATATAAGCAAATTCTCTGAATGAAGTGTGCCAATATATTATTTAGTTTTCCATGTTTGATAAATGATAATCTGGGACATCACTCCTGCCTCTTTCTTAACGAAGCTTATCAAGTTCAGTCAGACAACGGATGACAAAGAGATTGATTAATGAAAGAAGTATGGGACGGTGGTGGCATGTGTATAAATCAATGAACCTTCAACCTGCTTTCCGCGAATAATTTTAATGTGAGCAGAGGTAAATTCGACCACACTAGTAACTGTCTCCTTTTAAAAAGATGTAAACAGACAGTTTGATACTCTTCTTAAGAGGTCAAACTATAAGCAACTCAGATGTTATTGAAATAATACTTTTTCGTTCGTATAAGGTAACGTTCGGATGGACGAGTTTCACACAGTACTTGCTTTCCTCTTCAGGCGAGGCAGCCCGATGAGCCATGTGAACAATAGAGAACTCAAATAATGTACGCAGCAGTTTGCACATACCAGGTGTACATCATGATTAGTTCTCGACGGAATGCACAGGAAGGACGACTCACTGATTATTGGTGGAGTCACGTCTCTTGAAGATTTTATTAATTTATTTACTTATTTATACGTCAAGCTCCGTAGGTCCAAATTGAGGAGCAAATCTCCAAGGTCATGGAACGTATAAGTACATGATATTACAACATAAAAGTAATAACAGATAAAAATGAAATGTTTATGAACCAGAAAAAAGTCAAGCCATAAATTTAAGTAAACGCAGTCAACAATACAACAAGAATCAGCTTAATTTTTCAAGGAACTCCTCGACAGAATACAGGGAGTGACCCAAGAACAAACCCTTCAGTTTCGATTTGAAAGCGCGTGGATTACTGCAAAGATCTTTGAATTCTAGTGGTAACTTATTGGAAATGGATTCAGCAGTATAACGAACACCTTTCTGTACAAGAGCGTAGGAAGTTCGATCCAAATGCAGGTTTGATTTCTGGCGAGTATTAACTGAGTGAAAGCTGCTTATTCTTGGGAATAGGCTAACATTGTTAAGAAGAAACGACAGTAAAGAATACATATGTTGAGAGGCCAATGTCAAAATACCCGTACTAATGAATAGGGGTCGACAAGAGGTTCGCAAACATCCATCACTTAATGCCCGAAATGACCGTTTGTGAGCCAAAAATATCGGTTTATAATGGGTAGAGTTACCCCAAAATACAGATATAATACCATACGAGATAAGCGAATGAAAATAAAAAACGTGGACTAATTTTCGTGTCGAACTACCACTTTCTTCAGATTCCGTTCGAATAGTAAAAGTGGCATCATTAAGTCTTTGAAGAAGATCCTGGACGTGGGCTTTCCACGACAGATTACCATGTGTCTGAACACCTAGAAATTTGAACAATTCAGTTTCACTAATCATATGCACATTCTGTGAAATTAAAACGTCAGGTTTTATTGAATTGTGTGTTAGATACTGTAAAAACTGAGTCTTGCTGTGATTTAGCGTCAGTTTATATTCTACAAGCCATGGAATTAAGTTGTGAGCTGCAGTATTTGAAACCGAGCCAGTTTTGCACTCAACATCCTTTACTACCAGGCTAGTGAAACAAGCAAACAGGAATATTTTAGAATTATCCGTAATACTAGAGTTGTTGTTGTTGTGGTCTTCAGTCCTGAGACTGGTTTGATGCAGCTCTCCATGCTACTCTATCCTCTGCAAGCTTCTTCGTCTCCCAGTACTTACTGCAACCTACATCCTTCTGAAACTGCTTAATGTATTCTTCTCTTGGTCTCCCTCTACGATTTTTCCTCTCCAATGCTAAATTTGTGATCCCTCGATGCCTCAGAACATGTCCTACCAACCGGGCCCTTCTTCTTGTCAAGTTGTGCCACAAAATCCTCTTCTCCCCAATTCTGTTCAATACCTCCTCATTAGTTATGTGATCTACCCATCTAATCTTCAGCATTCTTCTGTAGCACCACATTTCTCATCTTCAGAAACGCTTTCCTTGCCATTGCCAGTCGACATTTTATATCCTCTCTACTTCGACCATCATCAGTTATTTTGTTTCCCAAATAGCAAAACTCCTTTACTACTTTAAGTGTCTCATTTCCTAATGTAATTCCCTCAGCATCACCCGACTTAATTCGACTATATTCCATTATCCTCGTTTTGATTTGGTTGATGTTAATCTTATATCCTCCTGTCAAGACACTGTCCATTCCGTTCAACTGCTCTTCCAAGTCCTTTGCTGTCTGACAGAATTACACTGTCATCGGCGAACCTCAAAGTTTTTATTTCTTCTCCATGGACTTTAATATCTACTCCGAATTTTTCTTTTGTTTCCTTTACTGCTTGCTCAATATACAGATTGAATATCAACGGGGAGAGGCTACAACCTTGTCTCGCTCCCTTCCCAACCGCTGCTTCCCTTTCGACTCTTA
Organism: Schistocerca americana; assembly: GCF_021461395.2. NCBI lineage: Eukaryota > Metazoa > Arthropoda > Insecta > Orthoptera > Acrididae > Schistocerca > Schistocerca americana. Next base: position 953,827,725 of record NC_060119.1, on the reverse strand, counting down.
TAACTGCCATCTGGTTTCTGTACAAACTGTAAATAGCCTTTCGCTCCCTGTATTTTACCCCTGCCACCTTTACAATTTGAAAGAGAGTATTCCAGTCAACATTGTCAAAAGCTTTCTCTAAGTCTACAAATGCTAGACACGTAGGTTTGCCTTTCCTTAATCTAGCTTCTAAGATAAGTCGTAGGGTCAGTATTGCCTCACGTGTTCCAATATTTCTACGAAATCCAAACTGATCTTCCCCAAGGTTGGCTTCTACTAGTTTTTCCATTCGTCTGTAAAGAATTCGCGTTAGTATTTTGCAGCTGTGGCTTATTAAAGTGATTGCTCGGTAATTATCACATCTGTCAACACCTGCATTCTTTGGGATTGGAATTATTATATTCTTCATGAAGTCTGATGGTATTTTGCCTGTCTCATACATCTTTCTCACCAGATGGTAGAGTTTTGTCCCAAGGCCGTCAGTAGTTCTAAAGGAATGTTGTCTACACCCGGGGCCTTGTTTCGACTCAGGTCTTTCAATGCTCTGTCAAACTCTTCATGCAGTATTGTATCTCCGATTTCATCTTCATCTACATTCTCTTCCATTTCCAGAATATTGTCCTCAAGTACGTGGCCCTTGTATAGACCCTCTATATACTCCTTCCACCTTTCTGCTTCCCTTCTTTGCTTAGAACTGGGTTTCCATCTGAGCTCTTGATATTCATACAAGTGGTTCACTTTTCTACAAAGGTCTCTTTAATTTTCCTGTAGGCAGTATCTATCTTACCCCTAGTGAGATAAGCCTCTACATCCTTACATTTGTCCTCAAGTCATCACTGCTCAGCCATTTTGCACTTCCTGTCGATCTCATTTTTGAGACGTTTGTATTCCCTTTTGACTGCTTCATTTACTGAATTTTTATATTTTCTCCTTTCATCAATTAAATTCAATATTTCTTCTGTTACCCAAGGATATCTACTAGCCCTCGTCTATTTACCTACTTGATCCTCTGCTGCCTTCACTTCTTCATCCCTCAGAGCTATCCATTCTTCTTCCACTGTATTTTACCCCCCCCCCCCATTTCTGTCAATTGTTCCCTTATGCTCTCCCTGAAACTCTGTGCAACCTCTGTTTATTTCATTTGATACTAGAGGGGATATTATTATATAATAGGGGGATATTATTTCTATAAATGAGGAACAGGAGTGGCTCCAACACTGATCCCTGGGGCACCTGACACTTGATTGTACCCCACTCAGACCGCACATCACAGCCATTCTCTACATTGTGAGTAACGACCTTTTTCTATCTATTTCTAAAGCAAGAGGTGAACCAATTGTGAGCTCCTCCCCATATTCTGTAATGGTCCAACTTCTGGAGAGCAACAAAATCAAACGCCTTAGTTAAATCAAAAACAAGCTTAGTGTTCGAAACCTTTTGTTTAACCCACCCAGTACGTCACAGACAAAAGAGAATATAGCGTTTTCAGTTGTTAAACAACTTCTAAAGCCGAACTGTACGTTTGATAGCAAACTGTGTGCTATAAAATGATCAATTATCCTTACATACATAGCCTTTTCAATAACTTTAGCAAACACTGATAGCATAGAAATAGGTCTAAAATTTTCTACGTTATTCCTTTCTCCATTTTTATAAAGGGGCTTTACTACTCAGTACTTTAATTATTCAGGAAACTGACCATTCAGGAAAAATTACAAATATGGATAATGCACAACAGTACTTTAATGTTCTGCTAGGCACTCCATCATATCCATGATAGTCCTCAGTCTTCAGTGATTTAATTATTGTCTCATTCTCCCCCTTGTATGTATCACAGACGCGTATTTCAGACATCATTCTCGGAAAGCTATTTGCCAAGAGAGCTATACAGTTCCCTGTAGAAACTAAATTTTTATTCAATTCACCAGCAATGCTCAGAAAATGCTTGTTAAATACTGTACATATATCTGATCTATCAGTAACAGAAATATTTTTACTACGAACTGACTTTATATCGTTAATCTTATGTTGCTGACCAGACACTCCTTCACAACTGACCATAAGGTTTTAATTTTATCCTGTGAATTAGCTACTTTATTTGCCTTCCTAATAACTATTTTAAGCATCTTACAGTACTGTTTGTAGTGGGCTACTGTAGCTAGATTGTGACCACTTCTAACATTTTGATATAATTCCCGCTTTGTTCTACATAATATCCTTAGCCACCAGACAGCCACCTGGGCTGCCTTTTACTGCTAGTACACCATTTAGAACGTGCTAATGGAAAGCAACTCTCAATGAGCATGAGAAATGTGTTAAGGAAAGCATTGTATTTATCATCTGTATTATCAGCACTATAAACATCCTGCACTCTTGCTCCTTGATGAGGTTTAAGGAACTCTGTTGCTGTTGGATTAACTCTGGTACATAGTTTGTATTTATGTGTGACATTTGTTTGAGCACAAAAGCCTTTGAATGTCAAAATTTGCACATCATAGCCTGAAAGGCCAATCACCCTTTTACTAAAAAAATGCCCATCTAGCAATTAAGAATGAATTAAAATATTGTCTATGGCTGTGATACTGTTACCTTGCATCCTAGTTCGAAAAAAAACACAGTCTGCATCAGATCATATCAATTTGAGAGATCTACCGACATCCTTTTTCTTGCACCATCATATACAAAATTTATATTGAAGTCACTACATATTACTAATTACTGGACTTTCTATAAAGTGAATCAAGAACCCTCTCTAGCTTGAACAGAAATGCTCTGAAGTCAGAGTTAGAGGACCTATAAACAACAACAATTAGAAGTTTAGTTTTACTAAATTCAACTGTCCCTGCACAACATACAAATACCTGTTCAGTGCTGTGCCATGATACATCTATGGCCTCAAATGGAACACTGTTATTTAGTTACATGGCCACTCCCCCACCCCTCAAGGAACTCCTTAAAAACAGCCAGATAATCTGCATCCTGATAAAGGAAGCCTCAGAATTGTCATATTATTTGGGTGGTGGTCCGATATACCAATAATTTCAGAGTAAAAAATCTATAAGCAGTTCACTAACTTTATCTCTAATACCTCATATATTTGATGAAATATGCTAATTCCTTTTCTACTTGGGAACATGACATCGATTAGTTAGAGGGACTTCCTTTAAGCAGGTATACCTATCAGCTGATTTCAATCTAAAAAGGTGCAGCTCTAACACCAACTACTACAGGACTTTTTCCATGAGTGCATGAGTGATCCCTCCACCACCCACTACCCTGCCACCTATAAGCTTTGACAGCCTCCTCTTCCCATACCTTCTGAGGTGCAGGCCTTGCCTAATGAAACCTGATCACCGATAGACTCAACTGGCATCGCTGAAATGTGACAAATGCCCTCTGCCATCAGCGCCTTCTCCAGCCCCATGTTAACACGCCTAACAGCCGCATTAAGATGAGGCCGATCATGATGCTGAAACAGGTGCACTAAATGCACAATAGTGCCACCAGTTTGACTAGTTATCTTTATCAGGTCACCAATAACATCATATTCTCCGTTCCTATCAGGACTGTTCCCTGTTCCACCCACTATCACTACCTGATCTACCTTCGTAAAATTCCTACATAACTCCCCTATACTGTCAGTCACCTGAGCGAACCCAGCACCAGGCTTCACAGTGATGGTGATCTGGTGCTCACTGCCCAACACTTCCTCTAACTGCTGGCCCACAACTCTACCATGCGAACTACATAGCAGCAGAACCTTCTTGTTTCTGTTAGACTTTGCAACTGACCTAAGCCTCCTAACTGCTGAGGACTGCTGCATGTTCCCTACACCTACAGCTACAAGAGGCTCCTCTCCACTTAACACTGACAGTTAGTCAGATCTATTGCGTATACGCAAAGTATAACTGTCTGAATAACTCCCACTCCTAACTGCCTCCTTGCCAACTACTAGTTCCCATTACCCAGCATCCTTCACCCTTCTCAACCTATCTAGTTCCTCCTTTGCGTGTTGTTACTGCACCTGAAAGGCACAGATCTTACGATCGTGCTCCTGTATCAACTTATTTCTACTACAGATTCTGCATTCCCAGGAGAGGATCTCGCTAGAATGCCCACTGGCTTCCACACTGCATTGCCCCCAGTGAAAATACTTTGAACAAATCGCACATGTGACCCACTAGTGTCAAATCTACGACAGAGACCACACTTCTCACTCGTGGTAAAATTTTACTGTAACCATACACCTACGTTACCTAAGTTCAGTTGTACTTGTAGAACTACTTATAGATCAAACAATAGCGGTCTCTAAATCGTCTCTCTACTAAGAAATCAACTACTTGTATTAATACTACTAAACCACAACTAATACCAATACCAACAACACTTCGCAAAATTACTAGCTAAAACTAAATATTCAAGCGGCCACTGGAACACTCAACCAAGTTAAAACACTGAAACAAAATTTTACTGAAACATTTCACTAGAAACAATAAGAAACGTCAGCTGAATACTAAAGCACGAAATTTACTAAAGGACTTCAACGCACAGAAAACTCAAAAAAAAATCACAGCGAGCGAACGTTGCAAAATCGTTATTACGACACAAACAGCACAAAACACCGCTGAAAACTATTAAATTTAATAACAGTGCAGAAATAACTTTGTCAGTATTTAGCTTTACAACCGCTGTAGCTGCAACTGCACACCGCAAAATGTAAACACACTACTGAGGCGTGAGGCTTGTACGAACGACGTAAGCACACTCACGAATAACAGACCACTCGAGACAATAACACAGGAAGAAAGACTGAGATTAATGAAAATCCACTACTAAGTTACTTTTACAGAAAATATTAGCACAAACTTTAAAATAAGTAACTGAAGACTAAAACTTTATAAAATATTGAAGAGCAATTCCAGTAGCAGTCCAACACACATGACGTCACCATACCGGTAAACAACTCAGAAACTGACGATCGTTTATGCCCCTGAGCGATAAGGTAGCATTAGTCCGGAGTTGACAGACCACTGATTAAGTGGGAAGCTATGACCATCGATGACGTACAGATGCCAATTTGTTTACCAAAAAGACGCTTTCGAAAAATATTCGGAATGGTAGGGGAAGATACGATGATTTTCTCATGTCTTATAGCCTAACGCTGAACCAAGAGCTCTCATTGGTCGCTAATAGCCCATGTGGCGTGGATATTCGTGAGGCTGATAAGATGAGAAGAGGGGAATACTTTGGAAAATAACCACAAACCCGGGTAGACTGACGTGGGTTATTGGTGGAATGTTTTTGATAAGTTGCCAGAGTTTGAGAAACGAAACGTACAGAGAGCATTCTGTTTTGGAGGGTAGTGGAGAGAGCTTTCGGTTTTAGATATCAGTACAGAGAGCATTCGGTGTCGGAGATATGTGAACAGCAGTTTTCTGGTTCTGAGATGGATGAAAGGCAGTTGGTGTTCATTTTAGAACCGAGGTAGCCGCCGGAATGGTGAGCATTCTCGCTGGGATTTATGAATTAACTGAGGTTAGCGACATATGAAATTTAGGAACGTTACGTCCAAGTTAGCGTCGTTTTACACCCATAGTCATGATAAATAACTTTTACTACAACCCTTTCATGGCGGAACTTAACGTTTGTTACAGTGAACCATGGATTATCATGATTTGCTCATTAACGTGCTGATGCATGTCTAATCTCTTCTTAATTCCCCAGCTAATGCAATTATTTCTATGAAATAGAGAATGGGGAAAGAAAGGGAAAGGATGGGTGAAATTCCTGACTTCCAGCCGCACAGGGCGTTGCATATACATGCAAATATTTTTGCCACATAAAATTTCGGGCGTGCAGCCGCATAAATTTCACTTCATATGATATTTCGGCTGTATACCATCCACCTATCTTCAGTATAAGCAGGGTGACTAACGTTCCAGCACATGCACCGTCCTTTTAAACCCGCAGATCCCGCCAATGCGCATGCGGCTCACTCTCAAGATGGCTGGACAGTATACGGCCGAAATATCGGAAGATGTAGTGAAACGTATGCGGCTGCACGCCTGAAGTTTTATGGAGATATCATTCTGCGGCGAAAATATGAAGATGCACATCAAGTACCTCTTTGGGTAGGAGATGGTTTTAAGTGTTGGACAGTTGGATAAGTTACAATACTTGAGAGCGAGGTTACTGGGCTCTTTAAGACGTTATTAAGGTGCCGTGATCATGGCATAGTTCCGAAGTTTCCCAGATTAGTACATTTTATAAAATCGACCGCAATGAATAAGATTTTAAGAAAAGTTGGTGCGCTGTTAAGGAGAGAATCCATTTTTCCCGTCGAAAACTTCATCTGGTTTCTGAACAGCTTTATCGCTTGTATCTGAAGATGTCTCTGGAGTTATCCAGCAATTTATGGAACTGGATAGATGATATAAGGTGGGCCATTCAGAATGGGTTCATGAAGTGGCCACAAGAAGACAGACATCGAAGTTTAGCCTGCTTGAAACGTATTGGCAGCTAGAAACTACTGTTCGACGCTTCGCCGTTAGTGTGACGTATAAATATTTGGGCAAAGCTACAGTGATGATGTTCTTCAAACACCTACGTTCATCAGTGCCATTGAAGAAGCTGTTCGACCTCTTTCCAAGGATTCAGCAGAAGAAATAAGACGCGAGAGTTGTCCAGTAGCTATGAAGGTTCGTCCAAAAAGGAGTAACATTTCTGTGACAGAGAGGGCTCCACTGCACAAGTTCCGCCAGAATACCGAGACGATGGTTCTTCCAGCTGATAATGGTAATGCTACTGTTTTAGCGTATCCTGACGACTCTCATGATAAAATGAACAGTTTACTGATAGCACATACCGGAAGATCAGTAAAGACACCACCAACCAGGTAGTAAGGATGATTGCTTCGCTTCTGAACCCCCCTCCCCCTTTCCACCAGAAGTTGTGCGAAGTTTGAAACCAAATGGTTAGGTTCCTATGAGGCTTAATGGACCTCCAGAGATCCATAAGAAAGATGTTCATCTGCGTCCGATAGTGAGTAACATTGGCTTTCCAATCTACGACTGCGAAAAACACTTAGCGTCGTTATTAAGGCCCCTCGTCGGAGAATGCAGTCATCATACACATAACTCTTCGGACTTTACTGGGAAACTGAAGTCACTCATACGTAACAGTTCTGCCAAATTAGCCAGTTTCGATGCAGTATCAGTCACAAACGTTCCTCTTACAGAATCATTTCTCATTAATAAACCCTTGATAAAGTGATTTCAGCTTTCTTTAAGCAAGTCTTGACCCCTACATAGTTTTTATTCTATAACGCATTTTATGAAGTCTGCCGGTGCCGCCATGGGTAGTCCTTTGTTTGTGGCAGCTTCTTTATGGAGGACTTTGAGGAAAAGGCGCTGGAATAGGCTAGCTTGAAGCCCACTGTATTCTGGAGATATGTTGACGGCATTTTTGTTGTGTGGCCCCATGGTGAAGATAAATTAATGAATTTTTAAATTATCTAAATTACATCCACAGACAAATCCAGTTCACACCGGAAAATGAAAAAGACGAGTGCCACCCATTTTTGGACGTTTTGGTACGACGCAAAGATGATGGCATTTTTGGACATGTGCTACATCGGAAACCGACCCATACAGATTTATATTTAGGTGCAAATAGCTGTCACGATCCTCCTCAGCCGGTGACTGTTCTCAGAACTCTGGTACACAGAGCACACGTCACTGCTGGCGAGAGCAGTCTGGACGACGAGCTTCTACATTTGAGAACAGTTTTAGAAGCCAGCGGGTATTCTCCACAGCAGATACGTAAGGCACTACGAATGGAACCAATAGTGGGCGTAAGAAATCCAGAAGAAGACAAGGAAAGTTTGAAATCCATGAGTTTTCTGCCATAAGTGAAAGGCTATGACAAAATTTGGGACTTATCCTCAGCAAAAACAAAGAGAAACTGGTTTTTCGCCCTCCAACAAAGACAGCAGCATTCTTGGGTTCCGTTAAAGATGATTTGTTGCTTCGGAAGCCTGGGGTTTACACGATCACTTGTGATGTGGCCGTTCGTACATCGGACAGAGGTCACGCACAGTCCATGAGAGATGCACAGAGCACTGCAGATACATCCGACTCTTACAACCTAAAATATTGGTGGTGGCAGAGCACTGTGTTGATACTGGGCGCTCTATGGTGTACTATAACGTCGAAATTTTAGCCTCGAGTTCATATTTCTGGAAGTCAGTAGTGAAACAAGCAACTAAAATTCGGTTGACGACGTTAATTAATAGAGACAGCAGCTTCAGTTTCGACAAGTCACGGAACCCGGCACTTTCTGTAGTAAACCTACAAACATGTGACAACGACGGAGCTCGCAGTGGTACATCGATATTGCAGTGCGGATCGGCCGTGCAGTCATAGATCTAATTTCAAGCAAATATGTTCTGCCTCTTAGCCGCCGGTCAACGTCTCTAGCGCCTCGCGTATCTGTTGCTGCGTGCGCAGTGGCGTGGTCGGCGGGTTTAAAAGGACGGACCAAGTGCTGGAACATCAGTCACCCGGCTTACTCTGAAGATGGCTGGACGGTGTACAGCCGAAATATCAGAAGAATAAGAGAAATTTATGCCCATGCACTCCCGAAATTTTTTGGACGTTCACCAAAAATTGCGCTGCGAGAATATAAAGATCCCCATTTCTGCCACAGAATTTAAATTCGATTTAGTCGCAATCTCTGGATGTAATGCTGTTTCACACTGCGTTTCCCAAAGCTCTTTGGATTTCCCATATGTGCATTACTTGTAACTGAGAGTTAAACACTTCATGTATTTCATGTTTTTTGCATGTGAGTATATCCTTGTGAGGAAAATGTGTAGTAATCGAATTCAATAATTAGTTAATCCCATGTCACTTTAACATAGATTAACCAATGCCATCGACAAAAGTGAATAATAATAAAATGCACTCAATAGTCAATAACTGCTTAAATTATCAAAAATTCTGGCAGTTATGGAAAGACAAGAATAATGAGGCCTCTCCAAAAGACGCACAGCTATATGGAGGTCCTTTTTTCGCAGCTACCGGTCTCAGGTCAGTTTATATGCACCTTGGGTTTAACTGCCAAGAATACAAATTTTATGAAGTGGTAGAATACAGAACCACAGGTAGTGTTAGCATTCACCAAAAAATACTGACGAGTGTCCGCAATGCTTATGTGCAGATGGCTAAGCTTTCGACAATTTATCCACGTTAAGAATCAAACCATGTTGGTGAGTTGTCGTACCAAAAGATGGTTCAAATGGCTCTGAGCACTATGGGACTCAACTGCTGGGGTCATTAGTCCCCTAGAACTTAGAACTAGTTAAACCTAACTAACCTAAGGACATCACAAACAGCCATGCCCGAGGCAGGATTCGAACCTGCGACCGAAGCGGTCTCCCGGTTCCAGACTGCAGCGCCTTTAACCGCACGGCCACTTCGGCCGGCACCAAAAGATGTTTGTCGAAAGTGTACAAAGCACGACTAGCGAATAAGCCAGACCTATAAAAAAGCAGTGGGGAAAAATAATGAATGGGACATTAATGTGAATGGGGATAAAATGCCTAAAGTCTAGGGAAAGTACTGTATGTGTATGGGAAGGTATCATCGAAAAATTAATAATCTAGTATGGCACCGAAACGTCGAGAATGGAAGAAATATAAAACATAGCTTACTGGCTATCACCTCATAGGACAGAGCGAGCAAGTGCTGCAGACTGAGCAAATGTGCGTACGTGCGGCACATATATCCACATCTCAGTCAGGAGGCAAAGCGGAACAGCGATATCTGTGACTAGACACGTATACCAAATGAGCAACAACGGTTCGCTTCCTGGTTTATGCGGCAGGAGGAGGACCGAAGCACAACCAGGCTTGCTTCCCTCTGGCGATTGTAGCTTTACGCGAGACGTACTGAGAAATGATGAGTACTGCAAAAAAGCAGAGAAAGAGAGATCTGTGTTGTTTACAGGGCATCCCAGCTAGTGCGTAAAATGTAGCGGTGACATCTATGCTTGGAGACATACATTAATTGAGTGGTGACAGTTCCTTTTCCTTGTTTACGAGTTTGGTAAGTGCCACATTCCGACCAAGAAGTTGCATATTGCAGCAGCTCTGTACGTATGCAGAATTTCTGGCCAGATATATTACAGAATTCGGTAGACAACAGCAATAGAGAACAGATGCAAGTAAAACTTAAAATCCTGTACCGCTAACAGGCTGATGTAGTGATAGAATCCCGTAAAGGCTAGCTAGCATTGCCCTGGAAAGTGAAAGGCCACGGTGCCGAAGATGTGTTGGCTTTCCGCCTTCCATTGTACTGCTAGACTACAAGGACTCCTTTCACCACATCGCCCTGTTAGAAATACGGCAGACGTACGAACATCTTAGAGAATTTTAAGTTTTGCTCACATAGTTTTGCACAGCAGGTGTCTAACGAATCCTGTAATACAGGGTGTTACAAAAAGGTACGGCCAAACTTTCAGGAAACATTCCTCACACACAAAGAAAGAAAATATGTTACGTGGACATGTGTCCGGAAACGCTTACTTTCCATGTTAGAGCTCATTTTATTACTTCTCTTCAAATCACATCAATCATGGAGTGGAAAGACACAGCAACCCAACGTACCAGCGTGACTTCAAACTCTTTGTTACAGCAAATGTTCAAAATGTCCTCCGTTAGCGAGGATACAGGCATCCACCCTCCGTCGCGTGGAATCCCTGATGCGCTGATGCAGCCCTGGAGAATGGCGTATTGTATCACAGCCGTCCACAATACGAGCACGAAGAGTCTCTACATTTGGTACCGGGGTTGCGTAGACAAGAGCTTTCAAATGCCCCCATAAATGAAAGTCAAGAAGGTTCAGGTCAGGAGAGTTTGGAGGCCATGGAATTGGTCCGCTTCTACCAATCCATCGGTGACCGAATCTGTTGTTGAGAAGCGTACGAACAGTTCGACTGAAATGTGCAGGAGCTCCATCGTTCATGAACCACATATTGGGTCGTATTTGTAAAGGCACATGTTCTAGCAGCACAGGTAGAGTATCCCGTATGAAATCATAATAACGTGCTCCATTTAGCGTAGGTGGAAGAACATGGGGCCCAATCAAGACATCACCAACAATGCCTGCCCAAACGTTCACAGAAAATCTGTGTTGATGACGTGATTGCACAATTGCGTGCGGATTCTCGTCAGCCCACACATGCTGCTTGTGAAAATTTACAATTTGATTACGTTGGAAAGAAAGCCTCATCCGTAAAGAGAACATTTGCACTGAAATGGGGATTGACACATTGTTGGATGAACCATTCGCTGAAGTGTAGCTGTGGAGGCCAATCAGCTGCTGATAGTGCCTACACACGCTGTACAAGGTACGGAAACAACTGGTTCTCCCGTAGCACTCTCCATACAGTGACGTGGTCAACGTTACCTTGTACAGCAGCAACTTCTCTGACGCTGACATTAGGCTTATCGTCATCTGCACGGAATTTGCCTCGTCCATTGCAGGTCGTTCGTCGTTCTAGGTCTTCCCCAGTCGCGAGTCATAGGCTGGAATGTTCCGCGCTGCCTAAGACGCCGATCAATTGCTTCGAACGTCTTCCTGTCGGGACACCTTCGTTCTGGAAATCTGTCTCGATACAAACGTACCGCGCCACGGCTATTGCCCCGTGCTAATCCATACACCAAATGGGCATCTGCCAACCCGCATTTGTAAACATTGCACTGACTGCAAAACAACGTTCGTGATGAACTCTAACCTGTTTATGCTACGTACTAATGTGCTGGATGCTAGTACTGTAGAGCAATGAGTCGCATGTCAACACAAGCACCGAAGGCAACATTACCTTCCTTCAAAAATGGTTCAAATGGCTCTGAGCACTATGGGACGTAACATCTGTGGGCATCAGTCCCCTAGAACTTAGAACTACTTAAACCTAACTAACCTAAGGACATCACACACATCCATGCCCGAGGCAGGATTCGAACCTGCGACCGTAGTAGTCGCGCGGTTCCGGACTGAGCGCCTGAACCGCTAGACCACCGCGGCCGGCTACCTTCCTTCAATTGGGCCAACTGGTGGTGAATCGAGGAAGTACAGTACATACTGACGAAACTAAAATGAGCTCTAACATGGAAATTAAGTGCTTCCGGACACATGTCCACATAACATCTTTTCTTTATTTGTGTGTGAGGAATGTTTCCTGAAAGTTTGGCCGTAACTTTTTGTAACACCCTGTATATCTTATGAGGTGATAGCTAGTAACCTATGTTTCATATTTATTCCATCCCCGACGTTTCGGTTCCATACTATATTATTAATTTTTGGACGATATCTTTCTGTGCACATACAGTACTTTCTTGTATACTTTAGTTAAATCTTGTCCCCGCTCACATTAGTGTCCCACTGATTATTTTTTTCCACCGCTTTTCTTGGCCCGACTTATACAGCAGTCATGCTTTGTACTCTTTGGACAAATATCTTTTGGGTGTACTGAATTTTATTATGACAACCCACCAATGTATTTGGCCTCCTAATGTGGATAGCTTACCAAATGTTTGGATTCCATAATCGTCGATATACATTATGAAAATATAACTATTATGAGTGCCGTATTCTACCATTTAATAGAATTTCGCACAGTAATTCGTATTCTTGGCAGATAAACCTACAGATTCGTCTGCACTGACGCGAAACCAGTAGTTTCGAATAAAGATCATTTATGTAGCTGCGCCGCTTTTGGAAACATTTCATTCTTCTTGACTTTTTAAGTCTTACCATTTTTATGATAATTTAAATGGTTAATGATTGCTGAGTTTTTATCTTGTCATTCACAATGTCTCTTCGGAGCTGTGGTCGTCCTACACAGAAAGCTGCTTATCACTAGAACCGCGAGAACTAGCACCATACTTAGAACCGCCGGTGTGGTCAAGGTGACCCCTTTCTTTGTAAGTACATGCTGTGCTGTTTAATATAAATATTAATGACCTTGATAACAATGTATCACTTTATTTACGTTTAATAACAGTATCGTTGTATTTTACAACAACAATGGGAACATAATATTACTAATATTAAAGAACGTAGTTCACAATATTTATCTGCAACCATACTAATTGTATAGCAGTAGTTTTAAAATTAATAGAAATTAATCTTAATGGAGAAACTAAGTACCCATGAATATGTTAAGAGAAAGACCAATCATAAAATATAACAATGTATAGTACCTAATCCTACTTACAAGCATTACAAACTACTGTCTTTATTACTTTATATGTACACGGCCCACAAACATATCTCTTGCATTAAACTGCACACTTCATTTGTCTTGTTTCTGCATTTCCTCGTTTGGCATAGTTTTCTTACTTTTGCAGGAATTTCCACTTCTTCTCTTTCTTCATCTCCATGTCCTTTTCTTCCTTTTCTTTTCCATCCCTTGGCATCCTTTCCTGATTTCTGCTAGGTTCAGATCCCTGTCACTAGCTTGAAAATGATCCATGCCTTGATGGCTGCTATTTCAAGGATATTGTGAAATACGTGTACACGCCATCGACGAGTACAAGAGCGGACAGAATATTTCCTCGTCATCCGGTCCAAGACATCTACAGCAAATTATGTGCTATTATAGAAGCTCACTGTTTCGGGAAGGTGTTTCGAATTATTTTGTATTTCATCATCTGTGTGCATGGTGCTATACAGAAGAGCATTTTTGTTCTTATTATCTTAGTAAACAGAGTACCCCCTTCCCTTTTCAAGAGAACAGACGTATAAAGAGGAGTTTTCATTTTTTATAGTGTTCGGTATCTCTTTTCTTGCACGGTCGATAGTGCCGACAAGTCTAGTTTTCTCTTTTTCCAGTCTCTCCCCAAGTGTGACCGTAGTGAAAAAATTATCAGTAGTCACATTTCGTCCTTTACTGCGATATGGAGCTACCAACTTCATTACTACTTGTTCTTGAAGCTTCCCATTACGTGCCCTCTGTTCGTTCTTTCCTACATAAGGGAACCCAGTACAAAGATATTTGGTTTCTACATTCGCTAGAAGCCAGAATTTGATTCCGAATGTATCAGGGTTGTTCGGCATATATTGCAAATACAGACACCTGGTTCTGCAGGGGAAAATTTGTTTGTCCACAGTGACATTTGATCCAGGTATGTAATTCAACTGACAGTTTTCTGTAAAATGGTTCCAAGTATTTGATATAAGTGCAAACGTTCCGACCGTGTATTTTTTTCATCAAAACGTAGATATTTCAAAATATCTCTAAACCTGTTTCTGCTCATTGTGTCAGTGAAAAATGGGGCTCCCCACTTTTTCGACCACAACTCATCTACTTCAACACATCCGGCACCTATTGCACCACGAACATATAACAAAGCAACAAATGCATCTAATTCTTCTAAATGCAAACTCCAGGAATCATTTCCAAGAAGCCGCTGTACCTCTGCTTCTGTGCATTTCTTTATGTGTTTCAACACTGATTGATCAACTAAAAGGCGCCAGGCACTCGAAACATTATCATTTGAGACGTGCCGCTTTGCGTGTGGAGTAGGTCCCCGTGTTTCTTTCAATATATTTTGTTGATCTATCCTACCTGGAGTAGTAACACCGAAGTCTAGCTACAGTCCACTCCGTGAATCCCGTCCTTCCCCAGGAGTTTTGAGCCAGGTTCTGGAAGCGAACCCTCACTTCGTTCTCCTCTTCTACGTCGATTCTGTATTGGTCCACTTACAGGAGGTGCAGTTCTTTTTTTTACCCAGGGTGGGTCCTTCTCTAGCATTGTTTATATTACTGATTTGTCCTGGTTCAGCAACTGCGTGAGGAAAGAGACAACTAGAAAGCTACAACTCATTATAAAGATAACATACCACACAATAAAATGCAGTAACAGAAGTACCAGTAGAAGTGTCAGCTCTGTTATAATAGTGATCATTATTCAAATAGTAACAACAATAATAATAGTAATAGTCATAAAAATAATAATAATAATAACAATATTATAAGTGAATGTAAATTACCTTCATCTTCAGTCTCGGAGCTGCTACTCTCCACATTAGCGACAGGTTGGTAATCTTCATCTGTAGAATCTTCTACAAGGTCCTCAACTTCAAGATCATTTTCAGCATCCGATTCATACAAAAGTGTGACAATTTCTTCACCTAAAAGTGGCCGTGGCCGTGGTTTGTATCGCTGTGACATCTGAGCCATGTCTACTGCTCTGAGACCAGTAATCTAATAATGTTTATGCGAAACCCAATAGCAAACAATAAATGACATATTGCATTGTTGAGCTTTTAAATTCAAACAATGCGAATAAACTTTAGTAACCAACATATGTAGTACATTGTTGACGAGTGCTAAGAATAAATCCGTGGAGTGACGCACAACAATCATTAAATAATCTCTTTTCAAATATACATGTAATGTGGTCAAAGTGACCACTCGGCGGTGGTGGTCATTCAAAGAAAACTAATGGACATAAAATAAATATTGGACTATTTATATGGTCTACATAAAAGTCATTAACTCACAACAGCATAGATTAGAAATTGACCAAATAATAACATGTTAAAATATAAAAAGTGGTCAAATTGACCACTCGGCGGTCCAAGTGTTATATCATTGGGGAAACTGTTCATGCCGAATTCTATGGTGCAGTCTTCTTTCAGACAACAAATAGCTTCCAATCAGCATAAAGGCCATAGGACATATTCCTTTATTTTGCTCTGGCATATGGCAACTCCTGCATTGAATCATTAATAGTACAAGCAACATCATACTTAGTCCCCACGTCATAGGTTTCTTTCATTTAAGCTCACCCTGACGGGATATTATTCCTTATCCATATAAAACCGATCCCGTTAATTTGGCAAACCCTGTCTTAGGATATGCGAGCTAGTGTGAATCTTCTGATAACTAGTCAGTTTGCACTACAAGGAGATGCATTTATTGAGAACAGAATGTCGAATGGCGTACGTTTTTCTTCCGTTTCGAACGGTTTTCATGCCCCTTCAGCGTTGTATGATACTGCGTTGCTTGGTGGTGTGATGCGATCCTTTGCTTATATTTAAATGTGTTGTGATTTTGATGTGTTGTTATTTTGAATACGAACAGAAAGTCTGTCTGAAATAGCGTCCTGCAATCAGTCTAAGAGCAATTCGAGGTGAGTGAGATGTGATCTCGGGGAAGGGTCCTCTGAATTAAAAGCGCAAGATGCATGTGACTTTGAGGCAGATGCATTATCAAATATGCTCGATGGCGTAAACAGCACACAGGAAACCATCCCTTGTCCTGTTGGCAAGATACTGAGACTGTTTGTGGGGAAGTTGAAACACCTAGCGATTGTACAATGATGGACATTTGTACACTGGAGGCTTCAAAAAGCTCAAGGTCCACTGACAAGCAAATGCGAGAAAATGATTGACAAGGTAGTGGACATATGGTTTACGAGTCGTTTGTTTAACACGTTAAGAACACAGTACCTCACCTCGAAGAAATGAAGATGAAAATCAGAGAAGTGAATGAAAATTTAAATGGTCAAAATAAAGGTGGAAACAAAAAGACAGATATCGAGAGGAACGTCAGGACGAAAATGTAAACAAGCTCAGTAAACTGGAAGAAACACACGCGAAGGATGGCATGAAGCGGGGCAGAAACTTACTACTAAAATCGAGGATATCAGTAACTGTTTATATATAGTTGAACTGATTAAATTACGAGAAGAGATTAAAGGACATGTGGAAGCAGTGCAGCAAGATATCGAAGCAGTGCAGCAAGATAGAAGACCAGGCGCAGGTTACGGCCCACAGTACTTCCATACAGGGTGTGGAATATAAATTAGAATCCTTAAGTACCAACATGAATGATTTAACTTCGACAGGTTAGGTAGGTACAGGAACTGTAGTGGGGAGTGTGAGGACATTAGTGGTTATGCATAAAAGCAGTGGTGGTACGGTATCTACTGCGGTGTCCAACAGAGCTTAAGTTAACTTCTTGCTAAAATTTAGAGAAAGGCGTTGTGAAATGAATATTAGGCCAGAGCTACGAAAGCGAGGACTGTGTGATCAATGATAAGTGTCGTGTGGTGGATCTCAATGACTCCAGACGAAGATGAATGGTATTGTGAACCAGAAACATACAAACTCATACACGGCACAAAAAATTACAGTAGTGATCGAGGTTTTCTGCAATGATGAGAGATGGATGGCTTTGATTAAAAGCATTTCTTGTACGCTCAGAAGTTCGAAATATATCATAATTCCTGAAATGATATCCATCCCAACGATTGGTTTGAGCAGTTCCACTATTCTCTGTCTTCCACATAGCAGAATGGGTATGGTTATTTACAGCAAGAACTGGCCCTCCGAATGAGACCAATTGTGAGATAATGTCATACGTACATAATATTGCCGATTTACCTCCAATATGGATTCACAACTCCAGCGAAATTCATTGAGCATTTCGTACAGAATGATCAGTTCCATTACAATCCGTACAGCACTGCAGAGCTAATCAGTATTGTTTTACCTGGGAAATACAATAAAGATGTTGAAGCTTTGAAAGGGTATGATGCAGGAGGAAGCGTGATGAAAAGTAACCAACATGGTGAGAACTATTATAATCATCTGCCACGTAATAAGAGGTCGCAGTAGAATCCAAGATACGACAGAATGTGCGGATTTAATGTGTCACCAACTCGTGCTTTTCATAAATGGAACTGCCGAAGTGTTAAGATTTTCTTCAGGTGCCAGTGAAGATGGGAACTGATGAGAGCAAAACTGCTATAAGGATATAAATAACTCTCCGGAAGAGTAGGTTGTATGCCGATTATGCCGAACCGTACATGGGTGGCACTGCCGTCTATCAGTTCATCTGTCCCAAGCACATCGCAAACCGTGCTTCTTGTACCCAATGGACCGGTCCACGAGCGGTGTATAGCCAAAACGGCTGTCGAGTTCTTTAACCATAAAGCAATGGTTCTCCGTAATGGTCAACGACCCAAGTTACGACAGCGATTTTCGTAAAGATGTTTTTATGACTTTCGGAACATTAACTGCATCGTTAGCGTGCTTCTGTCGTGGAGGCCTTTCGGTCGATATAGGAAACAGACTATCTTGTGCTCTGCGAACCACAAAGTACGCTTACAAGCAATATACATCTAGCTTTTGCCATCTAGGAGACAGGGTGAATTCAGTATTTCACTCTGTCATGTGACTGCAATGTCTTATCTTGTAATGAATGGCCTCGGCACGAGATTCTAATGCTTGACGGCCAAGTCGAGTGACATTGCTATCCTGACTGAAAGTGAAGAAGAATTACTTGATCTGTTGAATAGAACGAACAGGCCAACGAATGCAGAGTGGACTGAGAGCAAATCGAAGAAAGACGAAAGTAATGAGAACTAGCAGAAACGAGGAAAGTGAGAAACCGATGATGGTCATGAAGTAGATTAAGTTAAGAAATTCTACTACGTAGACAACAAAATAACTGATGATGGACGGAGCAAGGAGGACATCAAAACCAGACTAGCACTGACAAAAAGGGCATTCCTGAATAATAGAAGTCTACCACAATCAAACATAGGCCTTAATTTGAGGAAGAAATTACTGAGAATCTATGTTTGGAGTGCAGCATTGTATGGTAGTGAAAGATGGACTGTGGGGAACCTGGAACAGAAGACAATCGATTCATTTGAGATGTGGAAGAAATTAATGTGGAAGATGTGGAAGAAATGAATAAAGTTAAAGCATAAAATACACTGAATGAAATTGTTTTTAATGCATATTGTGGGCCACCAATGAAAGGAGGGAAGAAGATTTTGCGGAAGACCAAACTTAACAGGAGCCGACACGCTAATGTGTGTTTGTCACCAACATAATAATCGTAGTGGCTCGCAACACAGACTACAAAATGCCCAATGTATCGCCAGAGCGTTTGCGGTGGCTGCCGTCCGGGTACCGAGACGATTAAGGATATCGAACTAACGCGGGCAACAAGGAAGATAAAGAAAAGGCGCTGCTGAGAAATTGCGGTCGCAACGCGAACTGTTACACTTTGCTATTTATATTACATAAGAATAGATCATTGGTGATACAAATGTCACTAAAGAGAAAAAACATTTTAGTTTGCTACTTCTGTATATTAAAACAATGTACACAATAAATGAATCAGAATGACCTAAATGTGGACTAATGATGACAGTAAACTTGGATATATTAACATAAAATAAAAAAAAACATGTAATAAGTTATCCAGCTAGTTAGGTACTGAGACCCCTTAATTCAAAAAATTCAAACAATCACAATTGGTCAAGTAGGGCTCGGTGTCCTAATTCCATTTTGTTGTTGCGATATTCTCAGGTGACTGTCTTATGGATTTTACTGTAAACGTCTCCTGAAGTACTTCCAATAAACTTTTATAATTCCTTTTGCTTGTGAAACAGCGTAGTGTGTGTCATCATCCCTTATCATAACACTTTCTTTTTTTTAAAGAAAAGGGGGATTCCATCGATTGGATGAAATATAAAATAGGTGCACCCTCTGGCACGGATATCAAACGTTCGGCAGTACCGGTATCTGAGAAGACGTAAACGTTTTCAAGGACTTGGGCGTCGATTAAGATGCTTTTGTTTTGTGTTCATAAGCCACCTATTCCATCGCACATTGGTTCATCACTGTATTATAAAGTTCACATCCCTACAACACAGTCGTTTTACAATCTGACGGTTTCGTTTACGTTGCCATCAACTAACTATAATAATTCTATTTTTATTTATATTACGAGTTCCTGTCAATTTTAACCAACATCTGTTATTCCTGATTCGTTACAACATATTTATTTATTGTCATTTACTCCGGTTTTATAATATTTATGTTGTTGTTGTTGTGGTTTTCTGTCCGAAGACTGGTCTGTTGCTTCTCTATTCCGTGCAAACATCTTCATTTCTATATAATTAGTGCAACTTACATCCTTCTGAATCTGCTTACTGCAATCATCTATTGGCCTCCCCCACAATTTTTCCCCCCACACATCTCTCCAATACTAATCTGGTGAACCCTTGATGTCTCAGAATGTGTCCCATAAATCGATCGCTTCTAGTCAGGCTGTGCCACAAATTTCTTTTCTCATCAGTTATATTCAGTGTCTCTTAATTAATAACTTCATCTGCTCATCAAATCTTAAGCATTCCTTCAAAAGCGATTTTCTTCTTCTTTGAATTGATTATCCTCCGTCTTTCACTTCTGTGCATGGCTACAATCCCTACAAATACTTTCAGAAAAGATTTCCTGACACTTAAATCTATATTTGATGACAACAAATTTCTCTAACTTCTTTAGAAACGCTTTTCTTGCCATTGCCAGTCTACATATTGTGCCCTCTCTACTTCGGTCATTGTCTTTTGTTTCCCAGATAGCAAAACTCATCTACTACTTCAAATGTCTCGTTTTCTAATCTAATTTCCTCAGCATCGCCTGATTTTATTCGATTACATTTCATTATCCTCGTTTTGCTTTGTTGATATTCATCTTATATTCCCCTTTCAAGACACTATCCATTCGTTCAGCTATTCTTACAATGCCATCGACAAAAGTTTTTTTTCTGCTCCCTGAACATTAATTCATATTCCAAATTTTCCTTTGGTTTCCTATACTGCTTGCTGAATTTACACACTGAATAGCATACTTGCTTCCCTTTCACTCCCCTCGATTCTTGTAACTGCTGTCTGGTTTCTGTATAAGTTTCAAGTAACCTTTTGCTCCCTGTATTTGACCCCTGCTACCTTCAGAATTTCAAAGAGATTATTTCAGCCAACATCGTCAAACGTTTTCTCTAAGTCAACAAAATGTATGAACTTAAGTTTGTCTTTCCTTAACCTGTCTTCTATGACAAGTCGTAGGGTCAGTACTGCCTCGCGTGTTCCTACATTTCTTCGGAATCCATGCTGATCTTCTCTTAGGTCGGCTTCTACCAGCTTTTTCATTCTTCTGTAAGGAATTCGTGTTATTATCAATACTAGATAAAATATTACACTTTGTCACTTAAACAAACTGAGAAACTAAGAACTGGATTTTAAATGTTCTCGGCGAATCAGCTGTTTCTATTGTCCTCACGTCAGAGCCGGTTTAAGGCCCAAACGACCCAAGCCTCCCATTTGGGCACCAAGATGACAGGAGTGTCCATATGTGAGATTTGTATACATTGAACGATGTCTATTAATATGTGGATAAGGAATAATATCCTGACAGGGTGAGCTAAATGAAAGGAATCTATTACGGGAGGACTACGTATGTTGTTGAATGAGATCCTTTTTTTTTCAGGAGTGCTAGTTCTGCAAGGTTCGCAGGAGAGATTCTGTAAAGTTTGGAAAGTAGGAGACGAGGTACTGGCAGAAGTAAAGCTGTGAGGATGGGGCGTGAGTCGTGCGTGGGTAGCTCAGTTGGTGGAGCACTTGCCCGCGAATGGCAAAGGCCCCGAGTTGGAGTCTCGGTCCGGCACACAGTTTTAATCTGCCAGGAAGTTTCATACGTATGTTGTTGTAAGATTCCACGAAAAATTCAATACAAGGGTTCCCAAATGCCTCAAGCTGAATGATTAATACAAAACAAAGGGATATATGCCATGGCCTTCTGCGTGACCTGAAGCTACCTGTTGTTTTAAAGAAGATTTGGGTCACTGAACTGTCATAAAGAACAATTTCCATCACGTATGAGTGTGGCTGGTGGCATAGGTTAATCTATACCCAAGTGGCATTAGATTAACTACCGAAATACTATCAAAAGGAATTAAATTACTACACATTTATTTTGGAAAGATCTATTCGCATGGGAGAAACTAAACATTTTGGACAGCCCCGTCCAAAATAACAAGACATAAAGGAAGTATTAAACCATCTCAGAAGTAACAGATATACGGTGGTTCGCAAGGTATTGGAAAATTTACTTCTAGAGATAGCGAGTAAATAGACTTTCAGTGATGCAGTGGAAATAACTACGTTACCCATGGTGTTAAGGAGAGGCTAGACATGCACCTGAATTAATGCATCCACCAGGCAAATTAACGAGCAAATTGTGGTAACTGAAGATTCACTGCAACAAACTTTGATTTCCGCTACGAAAGAATTGTAATAAAATAATTAAGTATCATAACTATGCGTGTGAAACGACTGTAACTTGGTTCCCAGGTTCCAAGATTCTTCAACTTCATATGGTGCTATCCTCAGAGTACTCACAATTCTGGCTGACACTTCGGATCTCAAACGAACACCACGTGCTCTCCGTCGATCTCAGAAGCCGAATGGTCTCTGTACCGATCTCTGAAACCGAAAGCTCTGACTTCACCCTCCAAGAGCAAATGTCCCCAATACTTCTCGTTTCTCTAACTCTGGTGAGTCAAGAAAAATAATTCCAACAAAAATCGGTATCAGCCTACCACGGTTCGTGGTTATTTTCCACACCACTGCCCTCCTATCGTCTTATGACCCTCAGAAAGATCAACGCCGCAGAAGCTATTGGTGACAAATAAGAGCTCTTGTTTTGGCGTTAGCCTATGAGACATGAGCAAATCCTTGTATCTTCTCCTAACATATGGGCAACATATTACTACCGCCCACATATATCTCGCGTAATGATCACAACGAAAAGATCCGAGAAATTAGAGCAAATACGGAGACTTACAAGCAGTCGTTCTTCCCACGCACAATTCGTGAATGGAACAGGGAAGGGGGGATCAGATAGTGGTACAATAAGTACCCTCCGCCACACACCGTAAGGTGGCTCGCGGAGTATAGATGTAGATGTAGATGTAGATTCCAGCTATTTTTCGAAAGCTCGTTAATTCGACGCACAGTTTTGGTTAACATATTTTGTGTCGATCAGTCTGTCAGGGACATAACTTCTTACTTAATCAGCGGACTGTCATCTCTCGACTGGTGCTAGTGTGTCACTTAGGGGCTTAAGCGATCGTCAGTCTCTGAGCTGTCTTTCCGGGACTGGTGCACCGGCAATAGGCGTATCTTCACAGTTAATCGGTGACATGTGTTCCCCAAATCATACCACTGACAACAAACCATGAGGAACCCCTGGCAGACTTGTAAATATACCGTCCAAGGCAGAGGCCCTGCTGTATGCTTTACTTGAGCTTTTTATTGTCCACAGGGAACAACGGGCCGCTTTGTCGGAAGAAGCGCGTGACGCGTGTGGGAAGCTCGGGCACATGAACATTGCCTCATACAAACGAAGATACATCAATTGAATAAGATTTGACTTGGTTGTTCCTTGACGTACTAAGAGGAGTATCAAACTGTCTCTCTAAATTATCGTGAAAGAAACTAATCACAAGGGTGACTGAAGTTACAGCTGCTCACAATGAAGTTACTGGCGGCAACCAGTCTGAACCGGCCTTTAACCACAGCAGGTGGATATCTCAATGAAGGTGGAAATAGTGATATACAAGCCAGCATCCACCCGTGTTTCTTTCATTAATCCACCTTCATTAATCCTTAAAGCGTGTACAGCGAAAACTGAAATAATAGTTTATTAAAGGCGGCAAGTGGTGTCAAACACGTACGTGTGCTCAGTATTACATATTGACGCTAAAGCACAATGGAAAGTGACTGCATACGAAAAAGTTAGAGAAGCAATTTGTGCACAAGTTATGATCAATAACAAACAAGAGCCGGCCGGTGTGGCCGAGCGGTTCTAGGCGCTTCAGTCTGGAACCGCGCGACCGCTACGGTCGCAGGTTCGAATCCTGCCTCGGGCATGGATGTGTGCGATGTCGTTAGGTTAGTTAGGTTTAAGTAGTTCTAAGTTATAGGGGACTGATGACCTCAGATGTTAAGTCCCATAGTGCTCAGAGCCATTTGAACCATTTTTTTTTGGATAAACAAGAAGAACGACAGTAAATTGTACGTACACTAATTAACTACAAA
Organism: Schistocerca americana; assembly: GCF_021461395.2. Lineage (NCBI taxonomy): Eukaryota > Metazoa > Arthropoda > Insecta > Orthoptera > Acrididae > Schistocerca > Schistocerca americana. The sequence goes on along the minus strand of NC_060119.1, from coordinate 953,803,779 downwards.
GATACAAGAAAAAAACTCATTTAAATTAAATTAAAAGGGGCTAGTCATGGATAGGATGTTAATAGGCCACCTTAAGAATCAGTAATCGGTGTCGTCTGACATGAAATAACACCAAATTTACACTTGTTACAGAGTACGAAAGATAAAACTTAGGCATAGACACAACCTCACATAAATAAGCAGAAGCACTGACTTCGCAAAAAAAAAGAAGAAAAAGAAACAAAAAAGATGTTCATCCACATCTACATACATGCTCCGCAAACTACCATACGGTGCGTGACTGTACTGCTACTAGTCTTTCATTTCCTAGACCACTCACAGTTGGAGCGAGGGAAGAACCTACGGGATATGTAGGATCGCTCTGTAGTCAGCTTCAAATGCCAGTTCTCTAAATTTTCTCAATAGTGTTCCTCGAAAAGAACGTCTCCCTCCTTCCAGGGATTCCAATCTGAGCTCCCGAAGCACCTCCGTAACACTTGCGTGTTGTTCGAAACTATCGTCTCTGAACAGCTTTGATATCTTCCTTTAACCCGACCTGGTTCAGATCCCAAGCACTCGAGAAGTACTGGGGCGCACTAGTGATCTCCTGTACAGACAAACCACACTTTCCTAAATTCCCCCAATAATCTCAACATGACCATTCACCTTCCTACCGAAACTTCAAATGCTCGTTCCATTTCCCATGGCTTTGTAACGTTACTCCCAGACATTTAAACGAAGTGACTGTGTCAAGCCGAACACTCCTAATGCTGTATCATAATACTATGGATTGTTTTTCTTATTCATTCGCATTAACTTACTTCTTATACATCTAGAGCCAGCTATCATTTATCACACCAACTAGAAATTTTGCCTAATTCGTCTTGTTTCATACTACAGGCACGTTCCTCTACGCTACAGCATCAGCAGACAACCACAGATTTCTGCCCACCCTACCACTCACACCATTTACGTACATGGAAAAAAATATCGGTAATGTCACACTTCGATGTGTACATATAATCGAAGCATTTAACCATAAAATTTTCTTTAACAAAATTAACAAATTTGGAAAATTATTTTGACTTTAAATCCTAAGTTGAATAAGCTTTTAACCTTTGCAAAAGAAATCTGAAGTGCTGTATTGCAAAACAGAAAATAATATGACAATGATTACAACGGCCGGACCTGCAGCCCGCCTATTATCCGGTGAAACAGCGGTGTTTACTACTGCGCTGGACACAGTCTGTCTTATTAAATGCCCTTCTGCAACACATGAAAACTACGTAAGCACCATTGATGACAAGAGTGATTCAATTACTCAAAACAAATGACTTAACTTTTAATTTGAAAGCTGTATGTCGAAAAGTTCGAGGTTAAGATGCGCACCTGTGCCTAAAGGTTAAACAGATTAGCAAACAATACTACAATGATAAGACTTACTTCAAAGCAACCAACCTCTCAATTTCAATCGGCAACCAAGGTGCGACTGGATCCCAACCTGCCCCTTCTGACAATTGACTAAAGCCTGGTGACAGCTGGCTGTTAATATTTTCAAGGTCAAACTAATTGTCAGTTATTAAGATCGCTCTGAAGGAACATCTTAAAATATCACTTGTGAACACTTATTACAAAAGAACTCATTCGACGGAACCACAAGATCCAGCTAAAATTCACCAATAATGACCCGGTCTTTGAAACACGGAAACGAACAGTTTAGTACAACAGGTTGTTCAGATTATCACTAATGACAATCAATTACAATCAAAGAATTGAACCGGTTAACAGCTAAATCTAACCAAAAGGTCCCTCTTTGTTTAACGGCAATCTGTGCCTTACAACAATTGTTCCGGCTGTATTTACGACGAAGAGCTGATTAATTAGAACTTTAGTGACTGGGTACAAACATAGAAAGGAAAGGCAATATAATAACGGGACAAATTGTCAAATGACAACTAGTCTCTTAGTACAATACTACTGCCTATATTTACGACCAAAGAGCTGATCGAGTAAAACTCTAAGCGTCGGGTACAAACCAGAAAATAATAAGGAAGGCAGGTAGATAATGAAACAAATGGCCACGAGAATTACAGGATGTTACTCTATTAGTTAGTAGTTCCATGGATCGCCGGCCGAAGTGGCCGTTCGGTTAAAGGCGCTGCAGTCTGGAACCGCAAGACTGCTACGGTCGCAGGTTCGAATCCTGCCTCGGGCATGGATGTTTGTGAAGTCCTTAGGTTAGTTAGGTTTAACTAGTTCTAAGTTCTAGGGGACTAATGACCTGAGCAGTTGAGTCCCATAGTGCTCAGAGCCATGTGTGTGAGTTCCATGGATCCACGGTGCGTCGCAGCGGTTACTGAATGGCGCCGAAGAAAGCCAGGTAGAAAAGGGCAGCCATACCACGACCGGTCGTCCGACACGAATGTTGCCAACCAAACGACGGGATGTCGACGCTGACCCCTCTGAAGTACGCCGGTATCTTCGCTCTGCTCAGGCCCTCCTTGCGCAGCTCGTGGCTTCGGCCGCTCGGACCTCGCGTCCACCTCTTGTCGCGACACTACCGCCATTCCCCAAACTTCGGCTTCTCTCTCGGGCCAGCGAACCCCGTTTATATATCGGCAAGCAAAGACCTTTGAAAAGTCCCCTTAGAAAAATTAGTGAATTACTGTGCTGATAAACCTCTTACATTGTTTGATTTTCAAACAGCTAAGCAGAACTGAACGTACTCAGACATTTCGCTCTTTACCTATTCTGATCAACACTAAACTGACAGCCAATATTTTTAGCGCAACGCAATCTGACTTTCAATAATCCCTACGAGAGAATGGCCCTGACTAACAATAACCTATACGTTTCATGAATTCTTACCTCACAAAAATCTTCGTTACTCGAACTACTGCAATACAGCGAGCGCCAATACTGCCAGCTAAATTCTAACTACTGAAGGCACTAACTACTGATAGGCATAGTTAGCAAATGAAAGATTTTGATAGAGAACAAACGTATTTACCTTAATCGTGTTCAAAAGTCATAATATATACATCAGTCAATGATATCCAATATTACAAATTTACACTTTCTGATGGAAACGCGTCCAGATCGTCCGCTCTCAAAATTCCGCCATCTCTCTCCCCACATCCACCACTGCTGGCGGCTCACCTCCAACTGCGCAACGGTACGCGCTGTTAACAGCCAACTGCCCAACACTACAATAGCCAATAACAATGCAAACCAGCCATAGACTGCACACAGCACAGTCAGTGATTTTCATACAGAGCGCTACGTGGTGTTACCAATATAAAAACCTAAGCAGCTTACTTACATCTTGTGAGGACACAACCCACAGTTACCGACTCTTCCTCATAGATATTGGCGATGGGGCCGCAAGAGGGGTAGTCGATACTACACCTGAGCCAGTGGCGCCAGACAGAACAGTCTACTAGCTCAATGTCGCCACGGCTCATCTACGCCAGTGATGCTTATTAGTTATTAGTATGTTGTCCATACGGTACTCTGAGCAATGGTAAAACGACGGAATGTTTGTACGATTCTTCTGTGTGAGCGACTTCTTAAACGGGGTATTTAAAACTTTGGCTTCCGTTTTGCTTTAGTGAACTGCCATGCCACCCTTGTCAACGAGTGAGTAGACAAAAGCCTTAGACGCGCCTAGTTATTTTGCATAGCTTCAAGATTTTGTCGGGTTCTCGGCCAGATCGTTCGCTAAAGTATGACCGTGGTTGATGGTGCACGCTTCGCGCATACATCTTTCCACTAACCTTTGTCTTAAGTCATTTGCGCATTCTCTTTGGAACAGCCATTGCCACCTCAACACTTTCCGAATTTCGTTGCTAAACCGCGGTGGGTCTTTTCCATCCTTAACCCACTTACTAGGCACATATTTGTCCATCGCAGGATTTACAATCTGTTCAAACTGTATTCATAATTCCTCTGCGTCCATCTTACTGGAACTAAAGATTCGTGTATAAGTGAGATGCTAACAACTGTTCATCTAGGGGAAACATTCTTCTAGCCTTGTAAACAGATTTATTAACTTTCGTAAACATAGTAGCTATGATAACAACATAATCAATAATTCCCGTCTCCATGCAGACGCCATAGGTAAGGTCCGGCTTGCTTGTAGCGAGAGGGTCTAAGATATTTCCAATGATTGTATGCTGCCGAACAAGGTGCTCGAGAGAGATTTCAGAAAACTCTCTAACATTACTTCCCAAGTTTGTCTGTTCGCACCCTGCAATGAATCCATAGACTCCCCAGTCTATTCGGTGGGTTAAAGCTAACTCCAACTATTATTGCACGATCTAGATATTTACGCGCTACGGACATTACACATTTTATGAATGAATGTCATAGTGGAATCGGGTGACTGGTAAAAACGTCCATCAATTAACTTGGTTTCTCCTAGACCTGTTATATGCGACCAGATCTTCCAGATACCTTTACTGTCACACCCAATCTCAACCTCAGTAGAGACAATATTTTTCTCAATTGCAATGAACACTCCTCCTCCAGTTGTGTCTGATCTGTGCTTCCGATTAACGTTCCAAATCAATTTCTATGATTCACTGAACTGTCCTCACTCTCTGAAATATTTCTCCCGTAATTCTTACTCTTCCAAAATGTGTTTTTCTGATGGGCTATTTTTTTTCCTAGGTAGTCTATTCCATGGACTCGGCCACCTCTTCCTGGCAAGGGTATCTACACTCGGAAACTGCTGCTGAGCTTTAATTTTTGTCTTTTGTATTCTTAAACTGGCTTCCCGAAAACCTTCCGTCGACGCGTTCTGAAGTGGCCTCCTTGGGAGTTCAGTCGTCGCACCAATGTGACAATTGGCCCCTCCTGTCTCCTCGGACTAGTACGAATTCTGATTCCATTACTTGATGACACCTAAAATACCCCGTCATCGACAACTCTTGTAATTGTGTGGTTTTCACCAAACCCTCTTGAATAAACGACAGCACCCATTCACTTCCTGCTCCAACTTTTTTCTCCTGTTAGTCAGTTCTTATACAGCAACAGGTACAGCCGTGCTCAAAAGTATCCCAACGACCTGAATTGCATTTCGCCTGATTCACATGCAACCTACATAACGCAACTGCCCAGCAGGTCCTCTAATCGTTCCTGGGTACAGTCGTTTGACTGTTGAAAATGGTCCCAACAAGTCACCACTTGAAAACACTACTCTGTATCGCAACAACTCAAGATGTAAAGTAATACCACGATACTACAAGTATCAGGGAACACCTTATCACAGATAAGACTGTCCTTAAGGCTTGTAAGCTCACATTTATTACAATAAATGACATACCTGAAATGTTGCCACTCTCATTATTACGTCAGATAGGTAATGCACGTAATAAGTTCGTCGTATTCATGATTTCATCTTCAAAGTAACATACTGCACTTATTATTTAACACAAAATGAGATTAAAAATTTAAGTTATTCACGAGCAGCTAGTTGAGGATACGTATGAACTTCAAATGACACGACGAACCGTCTCGTTCTGCATATGGATTCTAACCCAGGTCATGCAGACTAAGCAAAGATTTCGTGACTGACGGAAACTAACAGTCATTCCTGATTAGGCATACAGAGAGTGATATACCTCGATTTTAGACAGTATCAGTTAGCAAATACCAACTTTAAATTACACAACGCAAGCATTTTTAACAGACGCGAATTCCTACCCAGCACCTATTGTCCCTGTTAACGAACTACGAGAGATGTTAAATATTGCTTCTTAACAAGTAACTTACTTGAATTGCCGTGAGGTAAAGCTTTGTGTTGGACAGGGATTCGAACCCAGAACCTAATCGGATAGATATCGACGCACAATCAACTGTGACATTTCGGATTTTTCGGCAGTAGCTAGATGTTTTAACTGAAATGACTAGACGAAACATTAATTTTTTTCCTTCCCAGTACTCCAACCCGGCACCTATCGCTGTTATATTCTAGAGAAAACGAACGTTAAATATGGGTTTGTTGCACCAGCAGCGACATGTGAGCATGTTTGAACTAGAAATAATATGACGAAGAGTTCAGTGCTGACTAGGAATAGAGCTCCACACATATCGTTGTTGACTACACACAAAGAGACGTCAGCTACCGAATTTTTCTCCAGCTCGGACTAACATCTTGAACTTACAGTGATCTCGTAAATAGTTCTGTGTCTCACTGGGAGTCAAAAACGTCACATATCGTTAGTGTTGACAACGAATGAAAATACATTAAAATCAGAATTATTATCCACCAGCAGATAGGTGTTCTCATGCAATAGCTTGATAATACATAATAAAATCTTTAGTGCCAGGCCAGGATTCGAACCCATTAACGCGCAATATGTGGAGATGTTGAGGAATCTGCAGAAATAAATAACTAGTATAAGAAAGGTTACTGGTGATAGAGATTCTATATGTCACCACTCCAGACTTTATTGCGGTTGAACGTAACGTCTACTTGGTAGAGAACAAATATAATTTTTAATGTTAATTTCAGACCACAATGCCATTATATCTCCTTCACTTGGTGTAGCCAGAAAAGAATGGAATCTGTCTCTCACTATCATTAACAGAAGTTGGGATCGAACCCAGACCGTAGATATACAAACATATCATCAGTCCAACAGACCACCAGAGGCTGTTCTCTGTGGCTCATTTTTCTATCGTAACGCCGTTGTGTCACACTGGTTGAGAATTTTGACACACAGGCTCCCTGTAGTAATTAGCAGCATGTTCAGTAAATTTATTTACTTGGTTGACCGAATCACCATGAACTAGCTGCCTCGGCTACCCAGTGCATACATTCGACTTTATTTTGCAATCACCGAAATAAAATCACGTAACTGCCACCTACACAGAACTGCTAACAGTGTAAGATGCAGAAATTGAAATAGGAAGTGTTTCTTTCCACTTGAGCTACTCTATTGCGCTATCTCTTTGTTGAAAACGTCGTGCAGTGCAAATGTGGTATTTCATAAATAAAGTTTTGTATTCCTAGAAACCCAAATTTGCTTGTCAGCGGCGGGAAGAGGAGTTACCTGTTGTGCAGCATTGTAAGTTTTTCATCATTGCACTATGAGCCGAAAGTATTTTCTTGCGATTTCCTTATCGATGTTTGATCTGACTGCTTGTAGCTCTTTCACAGAAGGGATAAGAACGCTACAGTCAGTGAGACTGGAACTGCGAACCATAACAGACCCATTTTTACAGGTCAGTACGTTACCACGGTGAAGAAGTACGTGTCTTAGCTTCCTCTTACGAGAGCAATAGTGCCTAGAATTCGTAAACCACCATTTAAAGGACGAGATTAGTTGCGATTCCACGTGCAACGACTTTCCTGCGCTGAAAACCGTAAATTTACAATCTATTTTAATACCTCAAGCGATAATAACTCAGATTATTCAATGGAAATGACAGGTAAAATCAAGTGAACTCTGAGGCTTAATTCCGTGTACACCAGAAAGTAACTCGTCCATCACAGTGTTGCCAAACATACGTTGCCTTGTTGCCAAATCTCAGTTACAGTACCAGCAGGAAGAAGACGAACCGATGTGATCGTACAGCGGGCTGGGAAGTGACCTGAGCTGGTGTCTCCAAGTCGCGGGTGCTACGGCCTGGAATACGTAATACGTCTGATTCGCATTTCCGTAACTAGGTTTAGGGACTGGAGCGTAGTTACTAATAATACTCAGAACTGACTGCAAACCAAGCATCATAAATCAGTAGCTCTCGTAGTTGTTTTTATATTTCTTTCCTAAGTGTACTCAAAACTAAGAAATTTTTCATTAAGATGACACGTTCCACATCATTACGAAATATCGTATTTATGATCTATGAAACAAGAATTGATCTAATGTAATGTAATCTAATCTAATCATATCATATTGCTGACTAGCCATGAAGAGTCATGAATTACCGAAACTTTTGCCGATACCAGTAACCAAATCTAAACTTGAAAATAAAGGCGACGATTTTTGTAATAACAGGGACTCCTATCAAGACCCTTTCGTCCCTGTTATCTAACCGCGAAAGATGTCTGATATACCTCCATTCTGAAGTAACAAAGTGTGCATGCATTTAAAGATGAAGTGCATGATGTGAAGTTCTGTGACGGAGATACGAACCCAACACGTTATCGGATAGTTAACTAAGTTAAATCAAACGTTACGTATCGGTTTTTCTTACCTGCTGCTAGGTGTTTGAATCTAAAATAAGGATACAAACTTTCGTGACTAAGCGACAATCGAACTGCGCACCTACCGTGCATCCACGAATATAGCTTAAATATTAGTTGCTTACTCACCAACGGTAAGATGTGAGCGTGTTTGACCAGAAATAACGACGCCCATTGCAATTGTTGTCAACACATGAAGAGACATTAAAAATGCACGTTAATTTTCACTAGCAGGACGGTGTGCACGTGATTGGGCTTGAAATGAAATTATGAATATTTTTGTATTGGATCAGGATTCGGACCCACATACTTACCTTTGGAGGAGACCTAGAGAAGATTGCAGTCTTGGGAAAAGGAACGAAATGATTGAACTATACTGTTCCGAGAGATTCAAATCCTCGAAAGAGGAGACACGAATTCGAATCACAGTCCAGCACCAAATTTTTCAAAGTCTCTATTTCAATCAAGTACAAGTAAAATAAGAGCCCTGTTCCTTTAAATGGCTATAGCTTCATCAAATAAAATAAAATTTTCTAATGTAAGTAAGTTTACCGGCTACTGTATTTCTGTTTACCATGACATCCGCCATGTCATTTCGCAACGTAAACCGGCTCTGCCCAGTTGGTAATGAAGGAACGTGATGTTTAATGAGGATTCTGGATTATAACGTCTTTGTCTTGAGGTTACCAGAGGTAAAGTAAATCTGTTTGTGCCTCTTAAAAGTAAATGCCTGAACCTACGCATTGCAACTGTGATAGTTCGTTTCACCAGACCATTGTGGCCGCCTTTCGCAGCCCCAGGAGTGTGCTGTAACCGATGATGTGCTTAGCTTACAAAATTAGTCATGGTGGAAAAAACGCGAGTCTATTAAATGGTTAAGTAGAATCAAACTTCTGACGCGGAGATTATGCTATTCTCATGTCAGCAGGATGTAAAGACTCTTCTAGGCATCATAGGCTGGATGTGAAGCCATTTTGAAAATTTCACAAATTCAGCAAATTTCTTAGTTCGAGAAAATCCAATGGGAAGTGTGAAGGTACCGGATAATTCGAATATTACCGTCATTATTACTATCATTTTCTTCATTCCGCTGCAGGAACACTGTACTTGAAGATCAGTTGAGGCCTTTTGGTCACTATAGAAGTAATTTCCCAAGAACCGGTTCTTTCCCTGTCTACGGAATTCTTTTCATGTTAATATCAAACATCAGCAATTACTCACACATTACATTAAAACTAAAGTAATTGATGCAGACGTTACTTGATAACAAAAACGCGCTGCCTTTCTTCAGTTGCTTGCGCCTAGAAATGGCTATCGAGTACTGCCAAACCAAACGGTAAGAGATCTTACTGCCTGCCGATATACGTCGCTGTCAGTTCTTCCATACGATTTGGTCGACGTGACCTGTTTCAAGTTGTGTATGACAGAGAATGTTTTAGAAAATCAATTTTTTTCCTTTGCAAGAAACAGAAAGATTTTCATTCTAAGCTATACAAGTACAAAATTTTCGCAATATTAGATCAAATTTAATATTCGTTCTAAAATGTAGTAAAGTATTTCACAGTAGCAAAACTCGCATCCGACTCACTGATCTTACAATTGGTCGATGACCATAAATTCCAGCTCAGAGTGACACCAGTTTAAGTAACTTAATGTAGCGAAGACTGTTTGCCAGTGCTCTTTCTCACCGGAAAACACGCAGTTCACTCACTTGGCTCCATAAGTACACTGAAACAGTAATTTCTGTGTGTATGCAATGCATACGGATTGTAGAATTTAGTGGTGCTCTCTCTTCCACTTCTGTATTCAATATGACTGACCTAAAGGGGCCCTTTATTGTTATAGGCCCAGGGGACTGCTGCATCATACTAACATCGATAGCCGGCCTGGATGGCGGAGCGGATCTAGGTGCTACTATCTGAAACCGCGCGACCGCTGCGGTAGCAGGTTCGAATCCTGCCTCAGGCATGGATGTGGGTGATGTCCTTAGATTAGTTAGGTTTAAGTAGTTCAAAGTTCTAGGGGACTGATGACCTCAGAATTGAAGTCCCATAGTGCTCAGAGCCATTTTTTGGGAACAGTAATGTTCTTATACTGACAACCTGACTGTTCGTTTTACCTGATTTTGTAATCATTTAAATAAAATAACATGACCTTCCAGTGGGAGACACTTCGTCTCCCTTTTCCTTCTGTAAATTTTGTCAGTAAGCTATTTGCCTTCCAACCAGCGAAATGCGGCAGAGCACGGCCGGTAAACGATTCACAAACCACGACTTAGTGCCGTTAAGACGATTTCTTTAAACATTGTCGGTGCTGTAGGAATTTAGTTTCGTCTTAAATCGTCTCAAGCAGCAACGTTCACAGACATCTCACATACGAAAAAGCTCGTTATCCAGGTACGAAGATTGTAAAACAAACTTCCCACAGTTTGTGTCAGGTTGATCTTTTCGTCTGATTCAGCGCAGGAAAGTCGTTGCACGTGGAATCGCAACTAATCTCGTCCTTTAAATGGCGGTTTACGAGTTCTAGGCACTATTGATCTCGTAAGAGGAAGCTAAGACACGTACTTCTTCACCGGCTCTGTGGTAACGTACTGACCTGTAAAAATGAGTCTGTTATGGTTCGCAGTTCCAGTCTCACTGACTGTACCGTTCTTATCCCTTCTGTGAAAGAGCTACAAGCAGTCAGATCAAACATCGATAAGGAAATCGCAAGAAAATACTTTCGGCTCATAGTGCAATGATGAAAAACTTACAATGCTGCACAACAGGTAACTCCTCTTCCCGCCGCTGACAAGCAAATTTTGGGTTTCTAGGAATACAAAACTTTATTTATGAAATACCACATTTGCACTGCACGACGTTTTCAACAAAGAGATAGCGCAATAGAGTAGCTCAAGTGGAAAGAAACAATTCCTATTTCAATTTCTGCATCTTACACTGTTAGCAGTTCTGTGTAGGTGGCAGTTACGTGATTTTATTTCGGTGATTATTTCGGCCGAGGCAGCTAGTTCATGGTGATTCGGTCAACCAAGTAAATGAATTTACTGAACATGCTGCAAAATACTACAGGGAGCCTGTGTGTCAGAATTCTGAACCAGTGTGGCGCAACGGCGTTTCGATAGAAAAATGAGCCACAGAGAACAGCCTTTGGTGGTCTATTGGACTGATGAAATGTTTGTATATCTACTGTCTGTGTTCGGTTCCAACTTCTGTCAATGATCTTAGATGGGGAGAGACAGATTCCATTCTTTTCTGGCTACACCAAGTGAAGGAGATATAATGGCATTGTGGTCTGAAATTAACATTAAAAATTATATTTGTTCTCTACCAAGTAGACGTTACGTTGAACCACAATGAAGTCTGGAGTGGCGACATATAGAAACTCAATCACCAGTAACCTTTCTTATACTAGTTATTTATTTCTAGTGACGAAACAAACGCTATGTAGACTCACAGGACACTTATTCCATCTTTTATCTGAGCTTCTGAATGTCGATAAAATTGGTTCTGAACTGGGAATGCAAATCAGACCGTCCGTAACGCGAAATTTGATCCCTTCGTGACAATACAGCTCGGCTACAATTTGTTGTTTGTTCAAAACTGCAGATTCTTCAACATCTCCACATATTGCGTTTGAATGGGTTCGAATCCTGGCCTGGCACTAAAGATTTCATTATGTATTATCAAGCTATTGCATGAGAACACCTATCTGCTGGTGGACAATAATTCTGATTTTAATGTATTTTCATTCGTTGTCAACACTAACGATATGTGACGTTTTTGACTCCCAGTGAGACACAGAACTATTTACGAGATCACTGTAAGTTCAAGATGTTAGTCCGAGCTGGAGAAAAATTCGGTAGCTGACGTCTCTTTGTGTGTAGTCAACAACGATATGTGTGGAGCTCTATTCCTAGTCAGCACTGAACTCTTCGTCATATTATTTCTAGTTCAAACATGCTCACATGTCGCTGCTGGTGCAACAAACCCATATTTAACGTTCGTTTTCTCTAGAATATAACAGCGATAGGTGCCGGGTTGGAGGCCTGGGAAGGAAAAAAATTAATGTTTCGTCTCGTCATTTCAGTTAAAGCATCTAGCTACTGCCGAAAAATCCGAAATGTCACAGTTGATTGTGCGTCGATATCTATCCGATTAGGTTCTGGGTTCGAATCCCTGTCCAACACAAAGCTTTACCTCACGGCAATTCAAGTAAGTTACTTGTTAAGAAGCAATATTTAACATCTCTCGTAGTTCGTTAACAGGGACAATAGGTGCTGGGTAGGAATTCGCGTCTGTTAAAAATGCTTGCGTTGTGTAATTTAAAGTTGGTATTTGCTAACTGATACTGTCTAAAATCGAGGTATATCACTCTCTGTAAGCCTAATCAGGAATGACTGTTAGTTTCCGTCAGTCACGAAATCTTTGCTTAGTCTGCATGACCTGGGTTAGAATCCATATGCAGAACGAGACGGTTCGTCGTGTCATTTGAATTTCATACACATCCTCAACTAGCTGCTCGTGAATAACTTAAATTTTTAATCTCATTTTGTGTTAAATAATAAGTGCAGTATGTTACTTTGAAGATGAAATCATGAATACGACGAACTTATTACGTGCATTACCTATCTGACGTAATAATGAGAGTGGCAACATTTCAGGTATGTCATTTATTGTAATAAATATGAGCTTACAAGCCTTAAGGACAGTCTTATCTGTGATAAGGTGTTCCCTGATATTTGTAGTATCGTGGTATTACTTTACATCTTGAGTTATTGCGATACAGAGCAGTGTTTTCTAGTGGTGACTTGTTGGGACCATTTTCAACAGTCAAACGACTGTACCCAGGAGCGATTAGAGGACCTGCTAGGCAGCTGCATTGTGTGGGTTGCATGTGAATCAGGCGAAATGCAATTAAGCTCGTTCGGATACTTTTGAGCATGACTGTACATAACGCAGCTTTAGAAGGTAGGTCAGTGTTGTAGCTAAGTGACTTATCCCTGTTATTTCTCCACTTGCCGTGCTTTACACTGCAGAAATAAATTTTGGCTGGTTGTATATCTTCGTGAAAACCTATGGATGTATAATGCTAGAAAATGTATATGGTTTCGGTAAGTCCGAAATAACAGACATTATTTTGATTAAGCAGCCACTATGAATCAAGATACAAAGGAACTAATGGCGTTAGCTGGCAGTGGGCATTAATTTATATGGAAGGGCAAGGTGAAAATTTGTGCCGCTCCGTGATTCGAACCCAAGACTCCTGCTTGCTAAGTAGACGCGATAATCACTGTGCCATCAGGACACAGTGGTCACCACAGCTGCACAGATTACCCTAGCACATATCCCGTCAGACACAAATTCTCATCTGATACCATACACTACTGACTCATGTCCCATTCTCATTATCCTCATTATGCATGCTATTTCGTCGATCACTGTAAGAGTTCGAATCTGATGTGCATCTCCACTGAAGGGATCATTGGCCGTCATTGCCTTAACTGTTTATGTGTAGTGTCTGTTCTCTCTGACATGTTCGAACCCTGATTTTTTAAAATTTTTAATTTGTCCCTTTGGTGTAAATAAATGCCCATTGGCAGTTAATGTCTTTAATTCCTTTGTGTGTTGATTTACAGTGCCTGCAGAATCTAAATGGTGTCTGTTCTCTTGGACATGTCCGAAAGAACAGACACCACATATATATAATCAAGGTGACGACGGCCATTGATTCCTTTAGTGCAGACGCACACCGACATCGAACTCTTACGGGAATTGGTGAGATGCCGCGAGTAACGAGGCTAAACAGCAGGAGCACTAAATCGATAGTGTGTGGTATAAGCTGAGACTTTGGGTCTGACAGGAAGGATGCCAGGGTGGTCTGTGAGGATGTGGTGACCACTGTGTCTGGATGGTGTAGTGGTTTGCGTGTCAGCCTAGTAGGCAGGAGACCAAGGTGCGAATCTCAGTCAGGGACAAATTTTCAACTTGACCGATTGATATAAATCAGTTCCCAGTTGCAGCTAATGGCTTTAATTTCTCTGAGTTTTTAGTGCTAGACTAAATTATATGTGCGGTTTTGCGTATGCCATATTTTATTTGAATTAAGCTCAAAGTTACGAACCATGTTAAATTCGTATCAGGGGAGGAGTTGAAAGGTGCCAGTCAATTCGTCGGTCAAAAATTTTGTAATTTTATAAAGTTCAGCACAGTGTCTTTTCCCTGCCAGTGTTTTCCTGTATTTTTACTATTCCAGGGAGCGTGTTTTATTTTCATTTTTATTATGTCTGATATTCAGCGTTCCATGTACCGTTAATCAACTTCCGTAAACAAGAATGACCGCCTTGCAGATTAGATAAACGGTGATGCAATTGCAAACGCATTCACTTCGGCATGGACTCTGTGGTTCATATTTTTAGTAGAGGCCTGGGGAAGGACGTTGAGTTTAAATTTAGATGCTGGCTTAAGGCGCCAGCGTAGATGGATCGAATCTCCCAGGGCTTTCTTAACTAGTGGCTTTTCGACGGGTTTCTTCAGACCCAAGCAGAAGGCACACACTCAGATTTTGACCAATGAAAAATTTTGAGCCAGGGAAACAAATATTCTCTCTTCTGCCTTCTGGCTGGAGATGGCTGGTTGTTGTTGTTGTTGTTGTCTTCAGTCCTGAGACTGGTTTGATGCAGCTCTCCATGCTACTGTATCCTGTGCAAGCTTCTTCATCTCCCAGTACCTACTGCAATCTACACCATTCTGAATCTGCTTAGTGTGTTGATCTCTTGGTCTCCCTTTACGATTTTTCCCCTCCACACTGCCCTCTAATACTAAATTGGTGATCCCTTGATGCCTCAGAACATGTCCTACCAACCGATCCCGTCTTCTGGTCAAGTTGTGCCACAAACTTCTCTTCTCCCCAATCCTATTCAATACTTCCTCATTAATTATGTGATCTACCCATCTAATCTTCAGCATTCTTCTGTAGCACCACATTTCGAATGCTTATATTCTCTTCTTGTCCAAACTATTTATCGTCCATGTTTCACTTCCATACATGGCTACACTCCATACAAATACTTTCAGAAACGACTTTCTGACACCTAAATCTATAGTCGATGTTAACAAATTTCTCTTCTTCAGAAGCGCTTTCCTTGCCATTGCCAGTCTACATTTTATATCCTCTCTACTTCGACCATCATCAGTTATTTTACTCCCTAAATAGCAAAACTCCGTTACTACTTTAAGTGTATCATTTCCTAATCCAATTCCCTCAGCATCACCCGAGTTAATTCGGCTACATTCCATTATATTCGTTTTGCTTACCACTTAAAAATTCGTCAATCACAGCTTTGTGGTCAGGTGAGTATGATGTGCCATTTCTGTGCACACTTTTAAGAGTTTTTTGAATGGCATTTATCTTAGGTTTTCGTATGAGGAACTTTTTATAATTTTGAAGACATGTGGTATGAGCATTATTGGGTTCCCGCGAGCTAATTTTACTATTGCTTACGAAGATTACGATCGAGACGAACTTGTTCTTACTCACACAAGATTTACTTCATATATCGTGAACACGACTGAGTTCCAAGTTTCTTTTCGCTGCGGGCTGCAAGCCAGGAAATGATGAATTTCGTCTCCAGTTACTCTCCGCACAAACGTTTATTAGAATATCGTGCTTGCCTCAGCGATACAGATAGCAGTACAGTCGGTGCAACTGCGACGAAGGGATATCTGTTGGGAGGCCAGACAAACGTGTGTTTCCTGAAGAAAGGCAGCAGCGTTTTCAGCATTTTCAGGGGCAGTAGTCTGAATGATTGATTAATCTGGCTCTGTGAAATCAACCAAAACGGCCTTGCTACGTTGGTACTGCGAACGGCTGAAATCGAAGAGATACTACAGTCATAATTTTTCCCCGAGTACATGCAGCTCTACTGTATGGTTCAATGATGATGGCATCCTCTTCGGTAAAATATTTCGGAGGTAAAAGAGTCTCCCATTCGGATCTCTGGTTGGGGACTACTCACGAGGGCATCATCAGGAGGAACGAAACTGGCATTCTATGAATCGGAGCCTGGAATGTCATGTCCCTTAATCGGGCAGGTAGATTAGAAAATCTATAAAGGGAAATGGAGAGGTTAAAGTTAGATATAGTGGGAATTAGTGAAGTTCGGTGGCAGGAGAAACAGGACTTCTGGTAAGGTGAATAGCCAAGATAAACTCGAGGCTCACACCCACGACAGTGGTACAAGTTTACGAGCCAATTAGCTCCGCAGATGAGGAAGAGACTGGAGAAATGTATGATGAGATAAAATAAATTATTTATATAGGTAAGGAAGTCGAAAATTTAAAGATCATGGGGGGACTGGAATTCGACAGTAGGAAAAGGAAAAGAATGAAAAGCAATAGGTGTATATGGACTGAGGGAAAAGAATGAAAGAGGAAGCTGTCAGGTAGAATTTTGCACTGAGCATAATTCGATCATAGCTAACACCTGGTTTAAGAACCATGAAAGAAGGTTTTATACGTGGAAGAGACATGAAGACGCCGGAAGGTTTCAGATTCATTATATAAGACAGAAATTTCATAACCACGTTTTAAGTTGTAAGGCAATGTGAAGGGCAGGTGCAGGCTCTCACCACTATTTACTGGTTATGAACTTATGTTTGAAATTGAAGAAACTTAAAAAAGGAAGCAATTTAAGATTTTGAATTTAATTGACGAAAGGAGAAACTGTGCCGTAAATGAAGCGGGCGAAAGGGAATACAAACGTCTAAAAAATGGGGTCGATAGTTAGTGCAAAATGGCAAAGCGGGAATGGCTAGAACGCCAATGTAAGCCTGTAGAAGTGTGTGTCACTTGGTGCCGCCTACAGGAAAATTGAAGAGAACTACATGTATGAATATAAGAGCTCAGATGGAAAACCAGTCCTGTGCAAAGAAGGGAAAGAAGAAATGTGTAAGGAGTATACAGAGGGTTTATACAAGGCAGATGTGCTTGAGGGCAATATTATGGAAATGGAAGAGGACGTAGATGAACATGTGATGGGATATATGATACTGCGAGAAGAATTTGACAAAGATCTGAAAGATCTAAGTCGTAAAACGGCCTCACGGGCAGACGACATTCCGTCAGAACTACTGATAGGCTTGGGAGAGCCAGTTACAACGAAAGTCTTCCATTTGGTGAGCAGGATGTGTGAGACAGACGAAATGCCCTCATACTTCAAGAGGATTATAATAATTCCACTTCCAGCTCCAATTCCAAAGAAAGCAGTTGCTGTCAGGCGTGAAAATTGCCGAACTATCAGTTCGATAAGTCATGACTGCGAATTCTGTACAGAAGAACGGAGAAACTGGTAGAATCCGACCTCGGGGTGATCATTTAGGACTCCGGAGAAACATAGGAATACGCATGGCAATACTGACCCTACGACTTCTCACGGAAGATAGGTTACATAAAGGCAAAACTAAGGTTATAGTGATTTTAGACTTTGAGAAAGCTTTTTAAAATGTTGACTGGAATACTCTCTCTCAAATTCTAAAAGTGACAAAGGTAAAATACAAGGAGCGGAAGACTATTTACAATTGTTATAGAAACCAGATAGCAGTTATAAAAGGTACGAAAGGAAAGCAGTGGTTGAGATGGGAGTGAGACACGTTTGTAGTCTATCCCCGACGTTATTCAGTCTGTATATTGAGCAAGTAGTAAAGGAAACAAAAGAAATGGGATAGGAACGAAAGTTCAGTGAGAATAAATAAAGAAAATCGAGGTTTGCGCTGTCATAATGTCAGAGACAGGAAAGGACCTGGAAGAGCAGCTGAACGGAATGGACAGCGTCTTGAAAGGAAGATATACGATGAACGTCAACAAAAGCAAAACGAGGATAATGAAATGTTTTAGAATTAAATCACGCAATTCTGAGGGCGTTACATTAGGAAACAAGACATTTAAAGCAGCAGTTGAGTTTAGCTATTTGTGCAGCAATATAACTGATCATGACCGAAGTAGAGAGGATATAAAATAGAGACTTCCAATGGCAAGAAAAGTGTTTCTGAATAAGAGAAATTTTTTAATATCGACTATAGATTTGTTCCAGGAAGTCTTTCCTGAAAGTATTCTTATGGAGTGTAGCCTTGTATGGAAGTGAAACATGGACGATAAACAGCTTAGACAAGATGAGAATAGAAGCTTTCCAAATGTGGTGCTATACATGAATGCCGAAGATTAGATTGGTAGATCACGTAACTAATGAGGAAGTCCTGAATAGAATTCGTGAGGGAAGAAATTTGTGGCACAACCTGACTAGAAGAAGGAATCGGTCGGTAGGAGACATTAGTACTAGATGGAAGCATGGTGGTAAAAGTCGCAGAGGGAGACCTTGAGATGAATACAGTAAGCAGATTCAGAAGGACGTCGTAGGTTGGGGTAGTGAGTAGGATGGAGAGCTGCATCAAACCAGTCGTTTGACTGCAGTCCACAACAACAGTAAATATATATTAACATACCATATATATTTAGGAAACGTAGCCTATGACCGGAGAAAAGTTTATTATAGCATCGTGTGAATGTTTGAAGTACATCAGTCAAGTACTTTCGCCTTCCGAAGTGGCCGTGCGGTTAAAGGCGCTGCAGTCTGGAACCGCAAGACCGCTACGGACGCAGGTTCGAATCCTGCCTCGGGCATGGATGTTTGTGATGTCCTTAGGTTAGTTAGGTTTAACTAGTTCTAAGTTCTAGGGGACTAATGACCTCAGCAGTTGAGCCCCATAGTGCTCAGAGCCATTTCAAGTACTTTCCGATGTTATTGGTATCCAAGTTAAGCAACTACTTGTCTTTATACAGCTGTGTAGATAAATCTTTGCACCTCCTGTGGTCATTAATCACATACAACCTGTAAGAGAACGACACTTGGAAAGATTTAGTAAAATTTAGTCCATGATTTGGGAATGTGAAATTCAGTAGTTAGATTTCCGTTGTGCATTTCCCATGTAATGACATTCAGGGATAAAATCAGTCAATATTTCTGGGACGTAAGTCGATTAGTCATTCAGCGAACATAAGACGAATTGGAATTCAAGGGAAGTTGGACGATAACAAGCATCGTTTTTATCAATAGGAAGGTCGTGGCTATGAAAGACTCTGTTGTAATCCAAAAAGTGTGTCCCACTGAAGAATCATTACCAATATTTAGACCCATTGGACAGCAGCTACTGCACATCTCTTAAAGTCAAATACATTTACCATTATGTTTCTGTTAGATCGCATCTCCGCAGCTAACGTTAAATTGTTTTTTAGCAAATGAGGCCTCAGTGCACCCACTCATGTCCAGCATTACTGCGTCTTATGATAAATTATTCTTCACTGTGAGTTAAAAATTTCGTATATATGAGCATTTTGACACGATTATGAGTTCAGAGCGTTTTAATCTATTGTGTTTTTTCCTCTGGTATTGGATCGATTCGCCATTGTTTAAAGCATTTCTGTGTGTCTGTGGAGAATGTGCGCTATTTCTCACGACTGCATGTCGTTCACGGTGTTATTTGTAATTGTGTGAAGTACTATTAATGTCACTATAGTGTTTTATATGTGATACTTTCTGAGAAGTCCAGTTTCAATGCCTTTTCATCATCTACGTGTGGGATGTACGGTTGAGTTATCCCACTGTCAATAATAACCGCACTCAGAGAGGAAACAGGTGTGAATAATTATTTAGTGTAATGACCACTAAGCCACTTATTCTTAAAAGAATCGAACTATGATACATAAAATAGCTTCACACGGCTGATTACTCTCAAATGAATTGACGTGTTAAATATTTGACGGTTGTTGTTGTTGTGGTCTTCAGTCCAGAGACTGGTTTGATGCAGCTCTCCATGCTACTCTATCCTGTGCAAGCTTCTTCATCTTCCAGTACCTACTGCAATGTACATCCTTCTGAATCTGCTTAGTGTATTCATCTCTTGGTCTCCCTCTACGATTTTTACCCTCCACGCTGCCCTCCAATACTAAATTGGTGATCCCTTGATGCCTCAACACATGTCCTACCATCCGATCCCTTCTTCTAGTCAAGTTGTGCCATAAACTTCTCTTCTCCTCAATCCTATTCAATACTTCCTCATTAGTTATGTGATCTACCCATCTAATCTTCAGCATTCTTCTGTAGCACCACATTTCAAAAGCTTCTATTCTCTTCTTGTTCAAACTATTTATCGTCCATGTTTCACTTCCATACATGGCTACACTCCATACAAATACTTTCCGAAATGACTTCCTGATACTTAAATCTATACTCGATGTTAACAAATTTCTCTTCTTCAGAAACGCTTTCCTTGCCATTGCCAGTCTACATTTTATATCCTCTCGACTTCGACCATCATCAGTTATTTAGCTCCCCAAATAGCAAAATTCCTTTACTGCTTTAAGTGTCTCATTTCCTAATCTAATTCCCTCAGCATCACATGATTTAATTCGACTACATTCCATTATCCTCGTTTTGCTTTTGTTGATGTTCATCTTATAGACTCCTTTCAAGACATTATCCATTCCATTCAACTGCTCTTCCAAGTCCTTTGCTGTCTCTGACAGAATTACAATGTCATCGGCGAACCTCAAAGTTTTTATTTCTTCTCCAAGGATTTTAATACCTACTTCGAATTTTTCTTTTATTTCCTTCACTGCTTGCTCAATATACAGATTGAATAACATCGGGGAGAGACTACAACCCTGTCTCACTCCCTTCCCAACCACTGCTTCCCTTTCATGGTTCAAATGGCTCTGAGCACTATGGGACTCAACTTCTGAGGTCATCAGTCCCCTAGAACTTAGAACTACTTAAACCTAACTAACCTAAGGACATCACACACATCCATGCCCGAGGCAGGATTCGAACCTGCGACCGTAGCGGTCACGCGGTTCCAGACTGAAGCGCCTAGAACCGCACGGCCACACCGGCCGGCCTCCCTTTCATGCCCCTCGACTCTTATAACTGCCATCTGGTTTCTGTACAAATTGTAAATAGCCTTTCTCTCCCTGTATTTTACCCCTGCCACCTTTACAATTTGAAAGAGAGTATTCCAGTCAACAT
Source organism: Schistocerca americana (assembly GCF_021461395.2). Classification (NCBI taxonomy): domain Eukaryota; kingdom Metazoa; phylum Arthropoda; class Insecta; order Orthoptera; family Acrididae; genus Schistocerca; species Schistocerca americana. The sequence continues at coordinate 953,782,529 of NC_060119.1, read as the reverse complement.
TGTCAAAAGCTTTCTCTAAGTCTACAAATGCTAGACACGTAGGTTTGCATTTCCATAATCTAGCTTCTAAGATAAGTCGTAGGGTCAGTATTGCCTCACGTGTCCCAACATTTCTACAGAATCCCAACTGATCTTCCATGAGGTCGGCTTCTACTAGTTTTTCCATTCGTCTGTAAAGAATCCGCGTTAGTATTTTGCATCCATGACTTATTAAACTGATAGTTCGGTAATTTTCACATTTGTCAACACCTGATTTCTTTGGGATTGGAATTATTATATTCTTCTTGAAGTCTGAGGGTATTTCGCCTGTTTCATACATCTTGCTCGCCAGATTTGACGGTAAGCTTGTAATTTAGAAAGGATTTGAAGTTATCTTTAAAACTGCTTCAAAGTTGCAAGTGATCTCATTATTAATCACTTGATGAGTATAGTAAGCGTAAATTGCACCTCGTTTTAAGTAAAATCTAGTTCTCATGCATCTTAAAGTTTATGACGTCATAGCTGCTGCACTACATGCCGTACAGTGATGTAATTTTGTAGGTACGATCAGTGGTATATATGGACACTGTCTGCCAAACGTGTTTGGAATAGAGTTAGTAGCAAATAAGTAAAAAGTTAAAACGAAGAGCCCGATTCTGAATTTTTACTGCATGAACAGCGAAAATGTAGTACGTGATAAAATTTTTCTCCGTGTTGTGGGGAGTGTCAGCGAGAAGACCTTTCCTGAAGGTTTAAAGTAGTACGTAATGTTTGTTCGAAGTTGGTAAGGGCTCTCAATCTCAAATATGGGGTGAATATAAAGTGGTTAGTTTGCGCGCCATGCGTTACGCCACGTCAGGACATATATGGACACATTCTAACTGTAACACTTGTCTTCGTGCGTTAAATCATTAACGTACGAATGAGTGGCAGTATAATGCCTAAATGACACAAAACTTAAGGTTAAGATAGGCAATCAAATGACAGAAAGCTTCCAAGTTGTAACAGGATTACGCCAAGGAGATGGGCTATCACCTGTCCTCTTCAACCTGGGACTTGAGAAGGTAATGCGGGATTTCAACAAAGAAAACATCAAGGGCATTCAAATTGGTAATGAACACATTACATATCTGGCCTATGTAGACGACATTGCACTATTGGCATGCACACAAGAAGATCTGAAGAGAAGTATCCAGACCTTGGAGTTATTGGCAGCTAGGATCGGTCTACAAATTAGCTCTGAAAAGACAGAGTATATGACCATAGGAAGAAAGATCCAGAACTCTCAAGATTTAATTGTGAACAACACCAGGTATAAATATGTGAAAGAGTTCAAATACCTTGGATCATTTTTTACAGAAGTAACATCAACTGAAGCAGAGATAAAAGCACGACTGCAGGCGGGAAACAGATACTATCACTCTCTAGACCCTATATTAAAATGTAGAAGTGTCTCGCAACAACTAAAGCTACGATTGTATAAGACATTAATAATGCCAGTAGTACTTTATGGTTCTCAAACCTGGAACACTCGAAAACAAGACCTTAAGCGACTCCTAACATTTGAAAGGAAAGTCCTCAGGAAAATATTTGGACCAGTCAGAGATCAGACTACTGAAGAATGGAGAAGACGCCATAACACTGAATTAGAAGAGCTGTACAAGGAGCCTAACATCTTGGGAGTGATGAGAAGCAAAAGACTGCAATGGGCTGGATATGTTGTTAGAATGGAGGCAACAAGATGGCCCAAAATCACAATGGACTGGATCCCGTCAGGCAGCAGACCAGTGGGAAGACCTAGAAAGAGGTGGATCGATGGAGTGAGAGAAGACCTGTTGCAGCTGGGTGTCACGGAAAACTGGAGACAGATAGCAGAAGACAGAGACGGATGGAGAGCTCTAACTGTGGTGGCGCGCGGTCCTCTGGGCCTGATCGCGTGAAGAAGAAGAAGAAGAAGAATGAGTGGCAGTATTTGAAATGATTTATTTCGGTCGATAATTGTATGAAGTACTGAAAATCAAATTTTTCTTGCCCCTGGAAGCTGTTAAATAGGTAACCTGCAAACGAGACTCTGCAAATGAACCATGAATCATGAACCGCGTTAGTGACACAGATCTCTAGAATGAAACATGAAGTCTGTACACTGCACCAGCTAGACGCGTAAACACGCTACTGACTGGAAAGGCTCCATGTTGGAAGTTCACGTCTTAGTTGTAAACACTGCAAATAATTTCATCGGTCATTACCTTAGGACTCTCTCGAAGGAGAAAAATAAATAGCATCGTGAATGTATGGTTACTAGGAACCAAATTCCACATTATACTAGCTTTTGAATATAAATCTGAAGGATAGTGTTCATTACGTCATTTATTTCTTCTAGGGTAGCGACATTGCTTTCAAATCTTTGATTCCAGTCCAGCACTTTACTGAGAAACAACTGGTACATTCTATACAGATATTACCAGTTAGGTTCTGAGAGAAGATACCTCTTAATTCTTGCAAAGTGCGCTCTGATGAACTTGGTAGCAAATCTGTTGACTTGCTTCAAGTCATTCCTTTGTTTCATTATTCGTACCTTATTATGAAACCGTCCCAAGATGAACGAGTCCATTAATTCGAAATACGGATACGTCTCAAATTATGTTAAGACAGACTGGAATTAAAGGCAGCTTCTTAACAGGGATGTAATTCATCTACCGAAATCGTGAAGTTGATCGTCGTTTTCTTTTTAATAATCCATTTTTAGAAGTATCATGAGACAACTACTGTGAGACACTTCGTCTTCGTTATTGAAGTAGTACTCACGATATCTCCGATTCTTGGGAGCTTATAGTTCTACATTATAAAGTGACACATATATGGTTACCGACTAGAAAATATGGAAAGTCTGAGGCCGCTTACCTGCTCTGAAACAACAGACACTTGCAGCAATAGGCATCGTGCCTAACAAAGTTAATTTCACACACATGCTGTAACCCCCTCGAACATTACAATGATGCACCGCATTACTATTCTACATACATCTATAGCAATGATTTACCTTTGTCGTACTGAAACTAATTTTGTAATAAAATTTTCAATAATCTTTCTGTTTAGGCTTCTATCGCTGTGAATCAATAAAGTTTCTATTCTGGCTTCTTACCTTCATGGCAAGGGCTTGAGAGTTGTTCAATTATTTAGTTAATTAGCTGCATGATCATTCGAACGATACTTTTATCGAAATGTTGTGGAATGAATCGGTTTACAGTATACACACAATGATTCGATTACTGTTGACATTAATGAAATGAAAAAATTATTATTTTTATTCCTACTCACGCTATTTTCTTCCTCACTACAAGTTTTTAATTAGCAACTTGTCGTTGGAATTGGAGGTGCTCTTCAGGAGAAATGAATTTAAATTAGATTTAAAACCTGCTCCGCTATTGGTCATACATTGTTTGTTATAGGGCATATGATCAAAAATTTTTATTGCTGCATATTGAACTGCTCTCTGAGCAACTGACAGCTTTAATAACGGTAAATAAAGGACTTTTCCCTCTAGTTTTGTGCATAAGTACATCATTGTTTTTCTCTAACTGTGTTGGATTATTAATGACAAATATCTTTAACGAACATATATATTGTGACAGCGCAGTTAAAATGCCTACGTTCTTGAAGTATCCACATGACGTCAGTGGGTGGACATTCAATTTAATCCAACAGCTCGCTTTTGTGGAATTAATACTTTCTTTCTGAATCGTGAGTTACCTTGGAAAATTATTCCATACAGCATTATTGAGTGGAAATACGAATATGTTAGAAGGCTGAAACGGTTGTTTCCAAGGTTAACAATTACATGAAGAGCAAAAGAAGATGAACTTAATTGTTTAAGGAGCTCAGTAATATGCTTCCTCCTCTTCAGGTTTTCATCAACATACAAACCCAAAACATGGAACACTCTACACTGCTTACTGACTGCTGCTTATTTGCTACATAAATTATTGGTATGACTCTATTTGTTGTAAAGAACTGTACGTGGTAAGTGTTTTTGTTTCAAAATTTAGGGTGGGTCCAGTTTCGTAAAACAAGTTAATAATTCTTTGGAAAATGTCATTTACCAACTCTTCTGTTGATTTGTATCTATTGGGACTTACTATAATACTAATATCGTCTGCAAGAAGTACCAATTTTGCTAGTTTAATGATAAGGGGAAGATCATTTACGTACATTGGGAATAGGAGTGGACCCAAAACTGAACCCTGTGGGACTCAATTTGTGATTTTTTTTTTCCCCCTCCAGTCATTTAAATTTTCTACTTTCTCAACATTGCTTGAATTATTCTGTGCAGCCCTTTACATTCTGTTTGTCAAACATGATTCAAACCAGCTTTTTAGAGAGAGTATCATGTTCAACACAGTTGGACGCCTTGGAAAGATCACAGAAAGTAATAACTGGCAATGTACTGCTTTTTATGGATTGTACTGTTTGATGTGTGAATGTACAGATAGCATTCTCAGTCCAGCAACTTTTCTGGAATCCGAACTGTGATAAGAAAAAGGTCAAAGTGTCTGAAAACTATCTACGAACATCTACGTATATTGGATATTTAGTTGATAGATTGGTTGGTTTGGAGGTGAGGGACCAAACAGTGATGCAATCGGTCCCACTGGATTAGAGAAGGATGGGGAAGAAAGTCTACAGTGCCCTTTTCAAGGGAACCATCTCGGCATTTGCCTGAAGTGATTTAGGGAAACCGGCCGGACGCGGGTTTGAACTGTCGTCTTTCCGAATGCGAGTCCAGTGTGCAACGTTGAGAAGCTAGTAATTGTTCCCACTTAAGTGTGTGACCACTCTTCAGTTCGTTCTTTTTTTAATAATATAGAAAAGGATGACAGCAAGCAAACTGTGTGATGATTGTTTAATTCCGTCTTGTCGCCTTTCTTATGAAGTAGTTTGATAGCTGCATACTTTAACCCGTCTTGAAAGTGCAGTGTATCCGAATTTGTAGACTGCAAATTTCCGACTAATTCACATAGTAATCTCAATTCAACTATTTCGATGTTGGGTACACCTTAATTTCAGTATTTTAGGGAGAGTGCGATTCTGCATGTAGCTCCTTAAATGAGAAAGTCTCATCATATTTAATTCCATGGAAAGGATCGTGCCCCACGACCGTGATGTAATTCAAGACAGACTTAAGGCCAGCATAGGCCGTTATGTGATTTATCGTTTTTTCCTACGTTCCAGATCTAGGTTTCAAGCCAGATGTGCTGCTCTCTTACTACTACTACTGCTACTACTAATACTACTTATAACACACTGATGATAGCCGCACGGTCAGTTGAAATCTAGATCTGCAGTACAATAAAAAAAAGGCAGCTGAAATGACGACCGACGCTGACCTCCTTCCAGACTCCATAAGTAGGTCTCCCATCACGTAAATTGGCCACACGGAACAAAGGCTACGAAGCCTCCGGACATTTGAATCAAATAGGATTATTCTCCCGAAAACATACAGTTTGTCGACGATAAGTTGGCCGACGGTGGGATGAGCCGGCACAATCCATGGTCGATTTGTCAGCGTCTTCTTATTGTTCTCAATAAAGAAGTATAGAAAATATGTTTTTAGAAAAGCGCCTAACCATCTTTGCCACTAGATTTTTAATACAAAATAAACGAAACTACCTATGCGCCGTCCTGAATCAAGTGAATTTCTACTAAGATTTATTAAAATGTATTTATTTTCAACCACTCGAATTCCTCCAGTCAGAAAAATTTCCGTGTTTGCCCCTGACAGTTGCATGTACCACCTCCATTCCCCCAACCCCCTACGCCAAAGACGCCCCCAGACGTCCTCAAAACTACGGCAAATCCGGGAAAACGTGGATCCAAAAATTTGCTCTTGCTTTTCGTCGTGCTTGGTGCGTGCGTGACATGTAGAACGAGATTCGTATATCGGATGCAGGGCTTTGAAATAACTTCTACGTGATACTGAGCAAGATGTTATAAATACTAACGCTCAATATCATTGATCTCATATACCAATACATTTTTACCTACTAGCATAGCTTTGAGTGCATCGTATCGTAATTGATAAAACAAGAATAAATAAGGTTTCATCCTGCTATTTCCTCCTTTACATAAAATACTCAGGGAAACATAAATATTTTAATAGTAGCTCTTCCTATTTTGGTTTAAAAATTCCGACACCTGCAATTCTCGCAGAAATTTATTTGCCGATATGTTGTCCAAATGTGAGGTGGAACTTCCCGTGGTAGGTTCAGTGTTTGTGCAGCACCATGAACTGACGGGTTTATGTCTGTAGGCGGAATTGCTTGTCTGAGACTCCAACACCGTACGAACACCTGCTCCTACGGGAAGTGGTGCACGCTCCGTGGTGGGTGGCGGAAACCAGTGCGGCGTGAGGCGGGGGGTGTGGGTGGAGCAGATAGCGGGGGTGGATGTTACGACCCTGGTACGTGTGCCGTAAAGCGAGCAGGTGCTGGAACGCGCACTCCTCTGTCACACTCAACCGACAGCAATAAATCCCTTAGTAGAGGGGCAGGGTGAAACTTCCTCACAACAGAAACGACACGCAGCTCACGGCACAAATCCCTAGTCTCTGCTATATTAAGTGTCTACCAGCCTTCATAGAAAATTCCTATTTTCGTGCCTCTGTGTTAAACACAGATTACCTGTTTCTACGACAGTCCATTTATCTAATATGAACCTGACGTGCGTCTCAGTTTTTTATTACTTTTTTGTCGTATGGCAAACTAAGATCTGCAAGTTGAAAATTACAAATACAAAAGAATAAAATGTATTACGAAACAAAAGTTGTGCAAATAAATGATACAGATGAGAAATTCACAAAAAATATGAACACAAATCAGAAATTCTATAAAAAAGTAGCTTTGATACAACATTCCATATTAACAGATTTATATCGTCATTTGATATCCCGTTAACAACTTTAGCTTTAAGTTCCAGGACATAAGTAGACTTTTTCTTGAGAATACTATTGAGCAGTGTGTTGTCTTGAGTGTTCAGTCGTAGCATGTTCGAAACCGGTTTAGACGGCACGATATCTTTTTGTGTACTCCGGGTTCTGGCGTTGGTAAAGTGGACGCTCCGTAGCCGTTATGATGGAAATCTTACTTCACTTCCGTCTTTATTTCCATGCTTCCTTCACGAGAAAGGGTTAGTGCTTCCACATGCCATCAGTTCCCTTCATGTGTCGTAGGGAGTTCAGGCAGGAGCGTTGTTGATTACAATTTGGATTGGAAGTAATTGCAGGAGTATAGGAAAAAGAAACTTACACCATTACTTGTGCCCTGCTGCCCTTTCAGACAGCTTAGAACCATTGCTGAATGCGCTAGAAGACAACGACATGGCAAACGGAGTGGATGGTGCAAAGAACTGTTTAATCCCTTCTAAGAGGCACACTGAAAAGAAATCTAATCATAAAGGTGAACAACATATCTGTAAAAAAGAAAGCTATGACATGATACCTCGGCATTTGTATTGACGCACATTTACACTTTAAAGAATGTGCCAGACTAACAATTACCAAAGTGACAAAACTCTTGCATGAACTTGCAAGACTGAACTAAGATACAGACTACCCCTGCAGGCAATGAGGACATAGTACGCAGCATCGCTTGAGTCATTAACTTCTTTTGCAAAAAAATGGTTCAAATGGCTCTGAGCACTATGGGACTTAGCTTCTGAGGTCATCAGTCCCCTAGAACTTAGAACTACTTAAACCTAACTAAGGACATCACACAAATCCATGCCCGAGGCAGGATTGGAACCTGCGACCGCAGCGGTCGCGTGGTTCCAGACTGTAGCGCCTAGAACCGCTCGACCACCCAGCCGGCTCTTGTTTTGCAGTTAGCGCTTGGGCACATCGATTATGCCTAGATACTCATAAAATCTTTGTGATGCTGGGCCATAGGAGTGTTCTACTCCGAATGGTTGGGGATTTCGGCACTACCTTGATTGAGCTACTGTGTGTGATACTGGGAATTTTCCCAATAGATATTACAATTCGCCACATAACAGCTGCCTACTAGCTGAAGAGGGGAGAAGCGACAAAATAAGAGAGAGAACTGGACAGGACGTAACCGACAAACGGAAATTAAATAAGTGGAGGCCTGATACGTGGCAGACAGAATGGGATTCAACTGATAAGGGAAGACGAGTCTATTCTCTCTTCCTCAGCATCCGAGTGCGGATGAATCTTGAAGTACATACATCCAACACGCGGCATGCCGTACTTTCTCGCTGGCCAAGGCCCGTGTCCTGTGCATCTTCACAGTTTTAGCTTAAAACACTCTGACACTGGTGCCTGTGGCGAGAATGGCACACCTGAAGACGTAGTGCTCATCTGCGATGCCTTAGGACGCATGAGATCAAACTTAGGGAACCAGAACATACTACAGTTAATGCGCAGACAATATGACTGGAAGTCTATATACAACATAGCAGACGAATTATGGCGAGCACTACATGTGGCATACAAACGGGAGAGACCATACGCTGAGAAAAGATACATCAACAGCACTTGATAAACGACAGAGAAACAAATACAAACACTGGATTGGATGCTACATCACGCACAGAAGGTGAAGACGAGATACACACACAAATATAGCAAAAGTATGACAAAGTTCTCTAACACTGAATCGAATCAATGTGAAAATGTAACTCCCTATGTAGTTGGTTGTTATACCATTGCAAATAGAAGATGTGACATTTCTTCTTCTGTCGCAGCATTAGGTATGACTGGCTCGAGGTTTTACGAAGTCCTCGCACCTGATGCAGCTGACTGTGACATTTTAAATCAACTCCCAATCTCGACTGTTACCTTAAGTCCAAAGACATATTGTAACCTAATTAATCAATACGTTATTAATTATTACCACAATCAAGACAGCATATTTAACAGACGTAAACACATATGTAGACGGTATAAAAGGAAGAACTGTCAAGTCATATCTAAGTCAAATTGCTATCTCTTCTTTCTTCCATTAAATACGCTGTTAAATTTATTTAAAATGCATTCACAACATATTATGTATCTTATTTATTATCATTATCTAAGTCAGCAACAAACTTAAATAAAAATTGTGTCTATACATCTATACTTCTATTATTTTCTTATTTGTTATTTTTTATTTTATAAAATTCTCAAAAAGTGCATTAGTAATAAAACTGAATTTGTGTTATACAACATGTAAAAATCACACAATATTAGACCTGCTATATAACAACAGGCAGCAGGTCTTTACTTGAGAAATAGATAATAAAAATAAATAAAATGTCCTTTCAGACGGTTACACTGAACCTAAGACTCATCAAGGTTATAAAGAACTGCACAGCTGCAGGTGTGGTATGTCATATGTGTATTGAGAGAGAAAGAGAGATAAAGAGAGAGAAAGAGAGAGAGAGAGAGAGAGAGGAAAAATAAAGCAAGGATGCAAGATTAGGGTTCTATATCGTCCCATGATAGCGCTGACATTAGAGATGAAAAACGAGATCAGATAGGACAAGAACGGGGTAGCAAATCATGCGAGTCCCTTTATGAAGAAACTATCTGGGCATTTGGCTTGATGGAATCATGGAAGCCACAGAAAACCTAAATCTGAATGATCGTCTATGCATTTCAACCGCGGTCCTACCAAATGCATGCTAGCCACGGCGACTCTCGTATCTGCTTGCGTTGCGAGTATGTGTCAGACAGGGGGTACATCAGGAAAGAATGTGACGTGTGTGATGACCGTAAGTCACTATGGAAGATGGGAACTTACTAAACTACCATTTTGTGATCTCTTTCTGAACTCGGAAATTTCAGTGCAACATACCAGTGTCTGTCAGAGAAGGTAATGGAGCTCCTTCATTGGAACTCATTCTTGTTTACTGTTGCGGACATCGTAATACTGACGCACCCAGACGATATCCCAGAGCTATGCTATCGGATTAGATTCTTCTAAAAATACAGATCATTTCTGAATGGAGGGTAACCTCAATGTTCTTTGTACATATGTTTTCCTTCTCAAATTCTGTTATCGCCCTTTTTAGGGATGTCCATTCCTCTTCAAGTGTAGTGCCTACAGAGCTACTTCTTATTGCTGTATCTATAGCCTTATAGAACTTCGTAATTCCTTAGTACTTCCGTATCCCACTTCTTTGCGTATTAACTCTTCCCGACTAATGTCTAAACTTCAGCCTACTCTTCATCACTACTATGTTGTGATCTGAGTCTAGATCTGCTCCTGGGTACGCCCTACAATCCAGTATCTCAGTTTGTAGTCTCTGTCTGAGCATGAAGTAATCTAACTGACATCTTCCCGTATCACAGTGCCTTTTTCAAGTATACTTTCTCCTCTTGTGATTCCTGGACAGAATATTCCCTGTTACTAGCTGAAGTCAATTCCAGAACTCAATCTGTCTCCTCTGTCATTGCCGGCCGCAGTGGTCTAGCGGTTCTAGGCGCACAGTCCGGAACCGCGCGACTGCTACGGTCGCAGGTTCGAATCCTACCTCTGGCATGGATGTGTGTGATGTCCTTGGGTTAGTTAGGTTTAAGTAGTTCTAAGTTCTGGAGGACTGATGACCACAGATGTTAAGTCCCATAGTGCTCAGAGCCATTTGAACTATTTGAACCTCTGTCATTCCTTGTCCCAAGCCCACATTCTCCTGTACCTTTTCTTCTGCTTCTTGCCCTACAATTGCATTCCAGTCCCACAATACTATCAGATTTAGATCTCCCTTTACATACTGCATTACCCTTGCAATATCCTCATACACTTTCTCTATATCTCCATCTTCAGACTGCGACGTCGCCATGTGTACCTGAACTATTGTTGTTGGTGTTGGTTTGCTGTTGATTCTAATAAGAATAGTCCTATCACTGAACTGTTCACAGTAACACACTCTTTGCCCTACCTTCCTATTCATAACGAATCCTACTCCCATTAAACCACTTTCTGCTGCTGTTGATCTTACCTTATACTCATGTGACCAGAAATCCTTATCTTCTTGCCACTTCACTTCACTGACTCCTACTATATCTAGATTGAGCCTTTGCATTTCCCTTTTCAAATTTTCTAGTTTCCCTACCATGTTCAAGCTTCTGACATTCCACAACGCGACTCGTAGAATGTTGTTATTTCGTTCATTATTCAGTATTTTTCCCCTGATTACCTCCCCTTCGGCAGTCCCCACCCGTAGATCCGAATGGGGGACTATTCGAGAATCTTTTGCCAAAGGAGAGGTCATCATGACACTTTTTTCAATTACAGGCCACATGTCATGTGGATACACGTTACGTGTCTTTCATTCAGTGGTTTCCATTGCCGTCTGCATCCTCATGCCATTCACCTTTGTTGATTCTCCCGCCTCCAAGGGCAGTTTCCCGCCGATAGGACAAGAGAGTGCCCTGAACCTCTATCCGCTCCATCGCCCTCTTTGACAAGGGCGTTGGATGATTGAGGGTGACTTCCTATACCGGATGTCTTCGGCCGCCAGTGCTGATCATTAATCAAAATTTAAGCAGCGGCGAGATTCGAACGCGGGACTAAAGACGTTTTGATTATGTATCAAAGACGCTACCCCAACACCACAGGTATAGCATGTAACGAATACATTAGCCATATCGTTAACGAATGGAAAACAGAATAAGCCGTCGGATAAAAATAAGTCCGGCTAGAGAAAACTGTTTTGCAGTTTGCGGATGTTCTTACAGGGATAAATGAGTTATGACTATAGACTGAATCCAGTTTTCAGAGAATATAAATTAAAAATATCGGCACTGGATTAACACTGTAAGAAATCGATATATTGACTTTTATCATGATAGTTGGAAGAGCAGTTGAACGGAATGGACAGTGTCTTGAAGGGAGGGCATAAAATGAACACCAACAAAAGCAAAACGATTATGGAATGTAGTCGAATTAAGTCTGGTGATGCTGAGGAAATTAGATTAGGAAATGAGACACTTAAAGTAGTAAAGGAGTTTTGCTATTTGGGGAGAAAAATAACTGATGATGGTCGAAGTAGAGAGGATATAAAATGTAGACTGGCAATGGGAAGGAAAGCGTTTCTGAAGAAGAGAAATTTGTTAACATCGAGTATTGATTCAAGTGTCAGGAAGTCGTTTCTGAAAGTATTTGTATGGAGTGTAGCCATGTATGAAAGTGAAACATGGACGGTAAATAGTTTGGAGAAGAAGAGAATAGAAGCTTTTGAAATGTGGTGCTACAGAAGAATTCTGAAGATTAGATGGGTAGATCACATAACTAATGAGGAGGTATTGAATAGGATTGGGGAGAAGAGGAGTTTGTGGTGCAACTTGACTAGAAGAAGGGATCGGTTGGTAGCACATGTTCTGAGGCATCAAGGGATCACCAATTTAGTATTGGAGGGCAGCGTGTAGGGTAAAAATCGTAGAGGGAGACCAAGAGATGAATACACTAAGCAAATTCTGAAGGATGTAGGTTGCAGTAGGTACTGGGAGATGAAGAAGCTTGCACAGGATAGAGTAACATGGAGAGCTGCATCAAACCAGTCTCGGGACTGAAGACCAGAACAACAACAACATCATGATAGTTACCCAATAACATCTTAAAGAGAACCAATAACAATCAGCCAAGGGAATAGAACTCAGAGTTTTCACAGGTGGACGGAAATGAAACGTAGTTAGGTTAAAAATTCGCGGAGACGGCCAGTCACTACAAATTTATTAGTTAAAGATGGTAAGGGAACTGGGCCGTCACCAGTCGATCACGGCGCTTGAGACCTCTCATAAAGGGGCCGCTACTATCGTGTTGTCGTCCTGTAGGGAGGTCCGGTCAGCGTACGATTGGCTGACTTCTTCTCACTGCCTTCTCTTCCTTAACGTTCCCGACTGGCTTTCCCAAAGCGACGGACCGTCGTCGTATAGGGAGCACGGCAACGGGAGGAGAGGCAGGAGCGTGGACGCTCAGATGGACCGGAAGCTTTGGCTGTAGAGTACGTCAGACTTCCGGTCGTCCCATCATCCGGCCTCCGCTCTGGTGGAAACGTGTCCCGGGAAAAGCCCAGAAGGGTACGTCCACCTCATGAGACCCGTACCACGATGTAAAAGGTGTCGGCTGCTGTGACGTGGGTGGGTCCAGCTCCATCGAGAGAAGGTGAAGTCTCCGTCTCCATGGGGTCGCCCCGCGGTGTCTGACGGCTGTTGTGGCCGGGTTGTCCTCGGCACCCGTGAATCTGGGTGAAGAGATACAGAAGGATCACTATGCATATGATAGTGGCGAATTTGATTGTGATGTCGGCGATGCAATCCGTTTGTACCTGAAATGAGATACATGCAAGCGGCAAGTCGATGAAGGATCCCATTCTCGTAGCAAAATACGTTATGTCCAGGAATCCTGCATACTCGGTTCGCTAGACAAACAATCAAACGAGTCGTATTAATGAATTTTATTGTCGGCCGCGGTGGTCTAGCGGTTCTAGGTGCTCAGTCCGGAGCCGCGCGACTGCTACGGTCGCAGGTTCGAATCCTGCCTCGGGCATGGATGTGTGTGGTGTCCTTAGGTCAGTTAGGTTTAGGTAGTTCTAAGTTCTAGGGGACTGATGACCACAGATGTTAAGTCCCATAGTGCTCAGAGCCATTTTTGAATTTTATTAAAATAAGAAAATTACAATACTTAACTTTTGCAATTACATAGATGGGTCGCAAGTACTCAATCTCCTTAACTGTAAACAATTCCAAGTCTGTGCTACACAGAGAGTACAGGCGAAGATAGAGAGTACAGGCGAAGTAACTAGAGTTGACGCTGCTATTGAAGCTGCTAATCTTGAAGCTGCTATTGAACTGGCCCGTCGCTATTCAGTCGCGGCGTTTATGTCCTCTTCACATAGTGGTCGCTTCTGTCTCATTGTTGTCCTGGAGAGAGCGATTGGCTGACTTTTTCTCGCAGACTTCTCGTCCCTATCGGTCCCGACTGACCTGCTGGCGTTTGACGCCGTAACAGCAAGTACCCGGAAAGAAAGGAGTGAACACAGTAAGACAGCCTAAAATGCGCATAGGGAGCGAAAAGCCGGATGCGTGACTTTAAGGTCGTATACTCGGCTCCTGAAGGGAGTGAATTAATTTCGTCTCTGAACGAAGGTGGCGGGAGCGATGATGACTCATCTTACCAAAGCACGTGGGTAACGACAACATTAGCTGGTAACAATAGTGGCTGAAGACGATGACTACCGCCCAGTGTGTGTACTTAGAGCTTAAGTACAGATGTCCTTCCAGTGGCAGTAAGGCGCATCTAATCAGTCACCTCTCCTGTCCCAACCTGAAATGTGTACTTTTCGAATGACTAAAATGAAATATTTACAACAGCCTAGAGAGAAGTGTTTCCTCTTTTATACTCTAAAGTGAAGTCATTTCTGTACGAAAGCCAAACACGAAGTGAGTTCTCTGAGAGTCGTCTGGAACTCGGCAGTCTTCCTGCCAGAAATAGCAGTTGTCACCAAATTGGCATGGAAAGTCCGAGTTTTGACAAATGAAAACTACGTTACAGTGATAAACAAACTCCTACCGTTCTCTGTCTCATTATACTTCAGCCAATCGCTCACAGGTCGTGACTTTATCCTGAAACTGAACTCAGCACGTTGGCACAGCGTGAAAAAGTGGGCTTCTTCCAAAAATGGTGGAAAGACGCAACCAGAAGGCAGTAAAAGTTAAAACAGAGCGTGTTACTCCGAGGCACTGTAACGGTAACAAACTTGCACACACCCTAAGGGTAGCCACACCTGCTTATAAATCTCTTATCTGGCTGAAATACATTTGCGAAATATTTCATATTCCCTTAGACAGTGGAATGCATATTTGAGTTCCGGTTCGTACGCCGTGCCCCAAAATTCGTCGATGGCGATTATTCGTGACAGGAATTGGCCGCCATCCTGTTGCCAGCGTGCTACGTGGTCGGAGCATATTGCACATTGCTTGAGTGACTGTAGGATGATAAAAGATGACTTGGACAGGATTTGTGATTGGCGTAAAGAATGGCAGCTAACTCTAAATATAGATAAATATAAATTAATGCAGATGAATAGGAAAAGAATCCTGTAATGTGTGAATTCCCTATTATTAGTGCAGCCCTTGACACAGTCACTTCGATTAAATATTTGGGCGTAACATTGCAGAGCGATATGAAGTGGGACAAGCATGTAATAGCAGTTGTGGGGAAGGCGGATACTCGTTTTCGGTTCATTGGTAGAATTTTGGGAAGATGTGGTTCATCTGTAAAGGAGGCCGCTTATAAAACTCTAATACGACCTATTCTTGAGTACTGCTCGAGCGTTTGGGAACCCTATCAGGTCGGATTGAGGGAGGACATAGAAGCAATTCGGAGGCGGGCTGCTAGATTTGTTACTGGTAGGTTTGCTCATCACGCGAGTGTTACGGAAATGCTTTAAGAACTCGGATGGGAGTCTCTGGAGGAAAGGAGGCTTTCTTTTCGTGAATCGCTACTGAGGAAATTTAGAGAACCAGCATTTGAGGCTGACGGTAGTACAATTTTACTGCCGCCAACTTATACTTCGCGGAAAGACCACAAAGATAAGATAAGAGAGATTAGAGCTCGTACAGAGGCATATAGGCAGTCATTTTTCCCTCGTTCTGTTTTGGAGTAGAACAGGGAGAGAAGATGCTAGTTATGGTACGAGGTACCCTCCGCCACGCACCGTATGGTGGATTGCGGAGTATATATGTAGATGTAGATGTAGGTCGTCCTGAGCATTGCTGATCACCGTTCGCCACACTTCCTTGCTAAAACTTTACTAACGACTGGCGTGTCGCGGAAGTCACCGGGCGGCGACGTCACCCTGTACTACAGCTCTACCAGGGGGGCTGCAGAAAGCACAGTCCTGCGACTCAACGGTTGCACACTTCAGTGAGACGAGACGTTAGCAGTTCGACCCACAAAGGCCCTTCGCATGCATCACAAAACGAAAAAAAAGGTGCGCACAGTCATGTCAGGGCTCGCCCATGCTGCAAACCTTTCTGCTGCATACTCTGTGTCACGTGCGGTCAATAGAATGCAAATACACCTCCTCCATGCGAGTATTTAGGACCAGGCCAACCCCGGTCCAGGCAGTTCTGTTGCAGCTAGTCAACGGATGACCCAGCACCGCTTCCGACTACACGTCGCCTTCGCCTCCAGTGGACAGTACTAAGTTCATCAACATGCTCGCGGCAACTGTTGGTGTCATTCATTACTGTCGGAGTCTTCCGTCGAGATTGAAGGGTCTTTGAAATTATTTCGGTATTTTCAGAGCCTTAAGTTTCAAACTGCTCAGACTTACGTCTTCCAGTAGGATTGTGGACTTAAGAGATTTCCGAATGTTTTGTGTAGTGGGAGGACTGTACCATATCACGGAGAAAATTTTTGGGTGTTTCAGTAATTGAAGGATTGTGTTATCAACCATTCAGTGAACTTTCCGTTTAGTGTAAGATTTACTTCTAGGTTATTGGCACTTTTCCTGTGTGGAACTTCAGTATCAGTCACAGGAGGCCATTTGTGATACGAAGAGGAAAATAATTATGTTAATAAACAGAGACAGGATTTTGTTCTTATGTCCGTTATATACTCTGTAAACAAGAGTTTTACGTATTGTAAGCTGTCGACGAATGAATACAGTAATAGAAGTAACATAAGACTGTTATATTTTCGGTGAGAGCAGGAGCCTGTGTCATGGAGCAGGCTGCTCTGAAGAGGCGTGTAAAACATAGATGAGTGGAGCGCAGTCGCTCATGGCGTCCTGCATAACGTCACCAATAGCCAAAGTAGAGAGACCTCACTATAATCCACGGGAACTGCTTATAAACATATATTAGTATAAATATACATAAAAACGTGAAACATGAACCGTTTTAAATACAGAAGAACTTATTGGAAAATGACACCGTCTCATTTTAATACATGCTGCCCTTACGAGTGCATGTATCAATGTGAGTGTGGCAATGATGGTTAATAGAACACAAACGGATTACCACGGAGCCGAATGAGAGTTTATGTAGTCCACTGTCAGCCAAATACGTTGCGGCATCGGGTTGTGAGGGATATGGAAGTCGATGGGCACTGCCTTCAGCTATAGATATTGTGCAGTTATCTGCGGCTGTCTGATAGCAATTAAAATAAGTTAAGTGTAATATTATCGTTTACAAGGCAATACTGCTCTTTACGAACGCAATTAATACGACACTACATCTTACAGACCGATTACAGAATGCAGCATACATCTTGTGCAGATGACAAGTAACATGTACATCATATCTGCAGCTAAAGAGTTAAAATGTATATTAACTTAAAGGTAACAACCTAGTCGATACCTGCAGTATCACAGTGTTGGCTCACAAGCTTTGTGTAGTCATTAAGTACTATATTCGCGCTAAATACAGTTTATTAGCGCCAAGAGACAACTACGATCTACTATAAGACAGTATTACAAAAAATAAATAATATTTACAAGATGTACCGAATTGTTATTTTTTTAATTGTGGGGATATGGTTCAAATGGCTCTGAGCACAATGGGACTTAACTTCTGAGACCTTCAGTCCCCTAGAACTTAGAACTACTTAAACCTAACTAACCTAAGGACATCACACACATCCATGCCCGAGGCAGGATTCGAACCTGCGACCGCAGCGGTCGCGCGGCTCCAGACTGTAGCCCCTAGAACCTCTCGGTCACTTCAGCCGGCAATGTGGGGATAGTTTGAGCAACAAGTAGCATACGCAGAGAGAACAGAGGCCACGATGATCAGCCTGTACGTACATAATCCAAATTACATTTATGGGTGGCACGTACAGATATGAAAATATACGTCGCATCCAAACAATACGGTGGAATATCTTACGTGAGTGAATGCATTGTCTACATTCTGAGGCACAGTCGACAGTATAGAGGATAGGAACATATTCGCTCGTCTGCGACAAGCGAGCTTGGTTTTACAGGTTGAAACTTTTACGACCTGAAAATAAGTTCCCACGAGTGTAAAAAAATTATATAAAAGGAAACACTCTGTAAGTACATGGAGGGAATTCTATAGAATTAACGGAAAAAGGTAAAAATATATAAACATAAAACGATAATCTGTGTAAAGGGTAATAAAACATTAAAATTAATAAAACAAACCAGGAACGGAAGAGCTGGAATTTTTAGACTGATTCGTTAAACATATCGACGGGACGGCATCTAGATACATACGTCTAGATCATAAACGTTTTTCACCTATAAAAACAATCACAGGTATCGCAAACGAGTAAATGTCTTCCCATCCACCATATTACCGCTTTTGTCACAGGTTACAGGCAATGCATTTACCCACGTAAGACAATGTACCTTAGTTATGGGTTGCGATATACATATATTCGTATGTGTATGTGCCACCCATAAATGTAATTTTGAATTGTGTAAAAACAGGCTGATCTTTGTGGCTTCTGCATCACAAGTCACCCAATGGAGTGTGGCGAAATGTACTTCCGGTCGCACTAACCGGTCTCTCCTTCCCTGTTTCACTCCCGAACGCCGCGTAGGAAGAAATGCTTGCCGGTAAGCCTCTATATTACTTATAATTACTCGAATTTTCTCGTCGTAGTCATTTCGCGGGATTGGAGGTCGTAATATGTTTTTCGACTAGTCGCGGAAAGTGCTCTCTGGATATTTCAATAGTAAACCTCTTCGTGATTCACTACCCCTCTCTTGTATCGTCTTGCGCAGTTAGACAAAACATCCCCATATTTTTAAAAATTTGTATTTCTTGTAAATATTGTTATTTTATTTACTAGTTTCTTATCGTAGATATTAGTTGTCTACTCTCGCTACTATTCTTTATTTAGCTCGAATATAGGACTTAATGACTACACAAATCATGTTGACTCACATTGTGATACTGCTATCAACATGGTTGTTCCCTTTAAGTTACTATCTATTTTAATTCCACAATTGCAACCCTGAGCACTAAAGCACTCCGTCTTTAGGACACGAGTGGCCCATTGGGGCCATCCGACAGCCGTGTCATCCCTGAGGATGCTGATACGAGGGGTGTGTGGTCAGCACACCACTCTCCCGGTTGTTATCATGGTTTTCTTTGACCATAGCCGCTACTATTCGGTCCATTAGCTTCTCAGTTGGCATCACGAGACTGAGTGCACCCCGAGTTTGCATCCCTGATGTACATATATTGTTTCTCACATGCAGACAATATGTGCCACATTCAGTAATTCTCATGTAAGATGTAATGTCTTAATAACTGCGTTTTTAAGAAATTGTATGGCCTTGCAAACAATAATTTAACACTTTATTTATTTTAATTGTGCATCATACTAGCAGACATGTTTTCATACGTAAAATACGGGTACAGGTAACCCCACCACATCCATAGCAGAAGGCACTACTCGTCGATTTCCTTATCGCACCCAGCTGTGGTTAACGGAGGACTACATTGACTCACATTCGACTCCGTTTGCGTCCTATCGACACTCACTTTGATATTTGCATCTGTAGAGGTTAGCATATATTAAAATGAGCCATTGTCATTGGACGAGACATTATTCTCTGATTAAGAACTGTTTATGGTTAGCGTCTTTTGTATATATTCATAATATCCCTACGTGTTTCACAGGATGTTTCTATGACTTTAACTCATAATAACATAAATTTACAAACAGTTCTCTCAGATTATAGTAACGGCTCTCCAGTTGACTGTTGATGATGTTATGCAGTTTGTGATACGCTTCGATACCTGCAAGAAAAGAAAGAAAAAAACATGATACATTGAGCAACAGAATCAAGGATCACTTTTTCGACATCCCGTAATTGTCTCCCATTGTGTAGTTTGTAATTTGGCTCAAAGGTGCCTGAAACCTTCCACTGTGCGACGAGGCCCACAGACTGCTCAAAGTTCATCTGACGTATAAAGTGGGTTAATGGTGTTCAACTGGCACCACATTTCACCACAACTCTCCCCTTCGCTGCCGTCGACGTGTCACACGACGAAGGGTCGCCACAGCCCCTGTAGCCCACATTTCTCCTGTTCTTTTTACGTCTTTTCAATGGATGTCAGAACCGCCACTCCCAGGGTTTAAATAATGCGGTTTTCTTATGAGTGGTCGATGAAAACGTTTCAGAGACATCACCGCTCATAATCGACACCAAAGGATAGGCGACCACCTGATACACTTCAGGCGTCTAGCACCACTTTGTAGGTTTTCTCTGCGAAGAAGCAAAATTTTCATAATTATGAATAAATCTAAGGCACGGGGGGAGCCGGTTTTCATCGAGATTGTTACCGAACTGCGGGACCGTCGAGAGACCCTTTGCCGTTTTATTCGCGCGTATGTCAAAGTCGCACCCGTTCGTGAGCTCCCCACAGGAGAGTGTGAAACAGGAGTACTGAAAAAGCGTAAGAACTCTATGCCACTTCGGATCACATTCAGATTTCTTCGAATGATTTTTAACGGTCCCTAGTGGTTCCAGCCTGTACAACAGAGAAAAATGTACGGTCGCACTGCGCTACAGGTAGGTGAGATCACGTACAAAGTGGTTGTTAGGTCCTGATGTCTTTAGAGAACGGTCGAAGGGTCAAGGAGAAGTCAGCAGTGTCAGAGGTTGTCAAGTTTGTCTTCTTGTTGCGCAGTGCACTGCAAACTGTCATTTCCGACTACGAAATGCACAAGAATCAACGTTCCAAAGAGAGAAGTGGTTTCATAGACGCCATTTTTGCCACCCCTGAGGCCTTTTCTTGTCGATTCTGGGCGGCGGTGTGTCTGAAGTGTTTCCCTTGACCACTCGTAAGTAAATCGCGTGTTTTCCATGGTCGGTGTCGCCGTTCTGACCTCCATCGCAGAGTCCTCAAACGGATGGTGAAATGTGGGCAAGAATGATGTGCCGATCTCCTCATCGTTTGACACGTCCATGGTGGTGTTGGGCAGAATTCTAGTGAAATTTGGTGCAGATGGGGCATCATTAACCCACGTTTCACGTCGTATTTATTTCTGAGCTCTGTAATTTTTTCCGCATGTGTCGACACCTCGGTGCTGTAAGCTTCGTCACCCCCTAGGGACACGTGGCAGGTTGCTACGCTTTTGACCATTACAGAAGAAGGTTGTAGGCACCTCTGAACCAAATGTGCATCGCAGTGGGAGACAATTACGGGATTTCGAAAAAGTGATCCTTTAATGCTGATCGCAGTGTAGCTGCAGTGACTTTTGTTCCACGCATCGTGTGATGAACTATGCTAGGATTGTGAAAAAAATTTCATACACATAAAGGTGTGTTTCTGGGATACTTCTTTTAGTTCCGTCTCCCTGTCACACCTACTGCTGGTCGTTAATTTTATTTGTGTGTGAGTGTGTGTGAAATAAGGCTGCGTAAGTACCTTTCAGGCATCGACAGACATCAGTGGTGCTCCAGTAATCAAGATCCAAGACGAGTGAGATGAATGTATTTGAGAATAATAAAATTAGAATTATATATTATACCTTCAGCTGCTGACAGAAGTTGACGTATATCAACGTGGACAGGTGAAATTGTGTGCCACGACCAGGACTCGAACCCGGGATCTCCTGCTTACATTGCAGACGCTCTATCCATCTGAGCCACTGAGGGCCCAGTGACAAGTGCGACTGCAGAGACTGTCTCGCACACCCTCCAGCGAGACCCACGTTCTCACCTTATATGTCCACACACTACATTCGCAGTGTCCCTACCCAACACACTCATAACTCGCGAAAGACATTCTTACCAAGTCCCGTAAGAGTTCGGGTAATAAGTGTGCATCTGCACAGAAGAAGGTCATGGCCCGTATTGCCAGAACTATATACTTATATGGACATATCCCAAAGAACAGATACTATATCCATATAAGTATATTGAGAATAATATTCCCATTCAGGATACTTTACATGAAAAGTGCAGGCAGCTTGTATTATACACGTTTTCAGAACATGGATGCAATTATGAGCATGAAAGAGTTCGGATTTTTTCACGATCCCTCTCAAGATTGCAATTATAACGAAGTGCTGATGTGCTTCAAACTCAATAAACAAATAAAACAGGATAAACAGTGTTAGACTGAAAATGGGGTCTTGTCAGTGGTGTGATGGACGGGGGAGTGGGATAGAGGGGATCGAAAAGTAGCAGTTTGCCTTGAACGCTTACCCTAGTTGTGCCACTGGCGCTAGAGGTACAGTAATCAGTTTTCGCACCGCCGTAAGTCTAGATCTCCGAGAACTAGCCCCTAACGTAATCGGAACACTCACACACGAGAGAAGTAACCGCCAGCCGTCCCGATACATCTGCTTTACGTCAGCCGAGTTGGAACTTGGGTGGGAATTCCAGGCGTTAATTTTCCAGGTTACTGGCGGCTCGCGCTGTGCGGAATGCATTTCTAACCTCTGCAGGGGCTCCACCGTCCGATCTGCCTCTGCCGCGCCAACCAGGAGCTTGCTCGCTCCGCTCTGCTTTAAGCGCTTCCACGAGCCGACTTGTTTTGTACCTGGGCGCATTCGCTCGGAAAAGCAATTAGACGGAGCCGGCTCAGGTATGAGTACAGGTGTGAAGCAGGTTATGAATACATAAGCGGCAGGCGGTGCGCGTATTAAGACGGAAATTTCTAAGGTCAACGCACCAAGGAGAAGGAGAAGCGTATCTAGGCCACAGCTCCGTATATATTCTAGATGTTCCTTAAGCATACTTGTGACTTACTAAGAAGAAAGTCTGCTACATCACCTACGATTTTAGCTATTTATTAAGTTTCAGTGATACGATACTGCAACGTAACGTAGTCTGTAATTTATCCAGTTGTGTTTATAGTTCCCTCCGCCTCTTGGGTCTCAGCATTTGCCTTTTTAACGACAAAAACAAGTACTATGTTCATCTCAAACAGTTTCTGAAAAAAAATTTATTCAACAACTTTCGTCGGGCAAATGAATATCTCAAGATCTGAACATATCTACAAAGAGCAACATTATAGAGAATGGTGCGACATTCAAAGTTCACATATTTTCACTACTGAGCGAATATGTTAAACGAATTACTGACCAGTGAACTTACCGGGAAACTATCTCAATGAAGATTCTGCATCCCCCAGCGAACTCGTAAGGGACATTCCCTCAAATAAATGCAGCATCAGATGACTAAAGTAGTCTTGGCAACACCTGTAATGCCGTGGCCAGAATGCTGAAATGGCACCAATAACTTCCTATCACGCTGAACGTTTGAGCTGATTCGCATTGGATATTACAATCTGAGAGATAGCGTCCGTCTATTTGGTACCTACCAGTGAAACAAAGTCCTGCAATGCCTTATCCTACGTCGTGGTCCCCACAGAGTATGATGTTTCATAATGTAAGCTACACGATGAAAAGTATAAGGACACCCCTAAGTGAAGAGGAATTGACACATCACGAGAGGCGAGCCCGCCAGTGTAGTCCATGTAAATAAGTTGCCTGTCAATCAAGAGGAGTAGTAACAGTGGAATGGGTCGACCAGCTAAGCTCGGTGACTTTGAACGTTTGTAACACCGAAAATGCAGGATGCATGGCACCTACTACCGGTATATAACTTTTTTTGAATTGAATGTAAATATTTCTAATTTAAATGCTTTCTTTTAATAAGTAAGGACATTGCTTCACTGTATGTATACATTTAGGTAGAAGTCTGTTGACATTTCATTCTATTTATCTATGTTTTACTGTGAAACTTATAAGCTCTGGGGAAAGAGCCAGAGGAATTGTTATTTGCATCGACTAGCAACGGTGATAGCAGTGTTTTTGCATTGTAAAATCTTTGGGTAGGGAGTTGTTACGCAGAGCTCGCGGAGAGAGCGAGACGGGTTCCAGCAATTGTAGTGTGCAGAAGTGTAGTGTCAACGCTCTCGCAGTAGAGAGTACCATTTTCGGAGGCATCATGTACGCGCGCTGGCCAGATGTCTAGAGCAGGAGTACGGACAGTGGACGGGCGGAAGAGGCTGTATTAATTACGATTGCCCGACCCTATAATTAGCCATGGCTCCACAATATGCAACAGTCTTCAACAACAGCAGCAGTTTCAGCAACACAGTTTCGTCGTCGGCTCTGAGTTTCGTCGTACGCACAGCACTGAAGTAAGACTGTTCATTGGTAGAAAGTATTAATAGCTAACCCAGCAGCACAAATGAATGTGATTTGATTGATAAGATTAATTTAAATAATAATCAGTTAAACTCAGGGCGATTGTGCCCTCATTGCCTCCAGACATTGTTACCAAGCAGGATCCTTGTTCCCTTTTTTTTCCTAATATGCAAACTGAGTGTCATAAGAAACAAATTGAATAGTTACACGCAGTTTATTAATGAATAACTTCTCTTTTAAGAATTTTTGCCTTAGTCTACTATCAATTAACTGTTGTACAACAGTGGCTTTATTATATGACTAAAGTAAAGCCATTTCATTTTCAAGTTTGAGAATCAATCACTAGAAAAAAATCCAAATCTAAAAAAAATGCACAGATTAAGAGTGCGGAAGTTTTATTTATTTACATATACCTTGGAGCACATGGCTGTTTGGTTTGGTACGTATTCTAATATTTAATTCTGTTCAAGTCAGTAAAAAAGGCTTAGTTGTTCAAACAATATCACGAAATCCAATTTGCAAAATATGTAACGGCAAAGTAAAAAGTGCTTGCTTTTTTTCTAAATTTCTTTGATGACATTATGCTGAGTCACTGAGAGTCATTTATAATTGTATATTTTCAAATCATTACTCGATTACCTTTTTCAAAATTTAATGCCAAACATAACGTAAGAGCAACTTCTCAGTTTCCTTTACCATTACATACTCACTTAAAATTAGTGTAAAAAAAAAGTAACAACATGCAGTTGCCACGTCAATGTATTTTTCTTTCCCATCATCTTGTACAGGATTTTGGATGTAAACTGCCCTAGTGGGCTGGCGGCCGTTAATTATTTCCTTTTCGTTCATTAGTGTAACTTTAGGATTCATGATCAGTGGTACCCGTTTTCTGTCTGGTGTTGTTCGTGAGTGAAAATGGTTCAAATGGCTCTGAGCACTATGCGACTTAACTTCTGAGGTCATCAGTCGCCTAGAACTTAGAACTAAGTAAACCTAACTAACCTAAGGACATCACACACATCCATGCCCGAGGCAGGATTCGAACCTGCGACCGTAGCGGTCGCTCGGTTCCAGACTGCAGCGCCTAGAACCGCACGGCCACTCCGGCCGGCTGTTCGTGAGTGAATGCACAAAATAACTTTCATTTTCCCAAATTATGGCCATATTCGGTTTAATTACTTTTGTTTTAGTAGACTTTCCATCAGAAGGATCGGTCGTACACTTTCCTCCTACTTATCGGTATCACGTCTTCGGCAAAGGTAGCCTTATACAATTAGAAAAATTCCATTAGGCATACACGCGATCCACGGTCATATTTTACGAGCGCAAGCAGGATAGGTCGATTAGTGAGAGGGAGGTTATACGTTGTCTAGTCATCACCTGAGTAACAAATCCATCAGGGCATTTAAACTCTTCTGAAGCTGTCCAAGTCGACTCTTGGTGTTGCGATTGTGAAATAGACCAGGCAGACTTCATGTACTGACGAAGAGGGATCTTCGAGTATTGGTGGTGATGGCCATAAAATGTGGCCTGAAATAAACGGATGGAATAACTTGTAAGTTTCACAGTGCTACCAGTAGTTCAGCTAACACAGTCACTATGGGTAGATACTTAAAAAGACGGAGACTTCGATCGAACAGCTCCTCATAAGCCGCATATTTCTGTAGGTCAGAGCTAAGCGAAGCTTGAGGTAGTGGAAAGAGCAATGGTCCTCGTTAGTGGACGATTGGAAACGAGTGATTTGGAACTATGGCTCATGCTGTACCCCGCCGCAGTTAGACTGAATGTATTGGTTTGATTTCCAACTGTTTCCAAAGCCCGAAGATCACCTTCGAGGACTTCACTTTCACAGAGATGAGGCGGTGCTAGTAGAGGTGAGGCTATGGCTCTGGCAAAAATCAAACATTCCACAGCGACGTTACCAATAAACTGGTCTATCGTTGGGGTAAATGTGATCACCATGGTGACTATCTTGAGAAAGAAATACGTAGACATGTAGAATAAAGATGTAGGACATCGGTAACGTTTGTTTCATTTAAAAAGCTGTCAGAGTTTCACACCTTTCAGCGCACCTTCGTGCATCACTAATATTTGCAGTTGTGCAGGAAGTAAACTGTGGTAATTTATCTGCTCTTAATTAGCAAAGTAACATTTGAGAATGGAGTTTGCAATGTAAGCTTTTGCTTTTCTACACTGAGTTTAATTTTTTATGCCATCCATTAATGTCTGGATGCAGACTTTGCTGCCGCTGACAGTCTTTACATATGAAAAGAATTCTTATGTGTTTTATGAGGGATAAATCGACAAGATTATCATGCGTTGTGGAGCAACTTGTAAACAGTTCGCTATGAAATCGGACGAAGCATACCTGGAAATAATGTCGGAAGTGTACTAACTGTGGACTCATGCAGTCCGTTACAATGTAAATAAGTTGCCTGTCAATCTATACAACGTCGTTCTTTGTGATCTGTTGTCTAATGTTCGACAATTACTGTAGTCCTTGCCCATCAACTTACATGATCACGACAAACTCGTCAGGTTTCCGTTGATTTCACATTCGTATCCACCAGAATTTTGTCTTATCCGCTGTGTTTGCATGTCTAGTTTTCCTTACATATTTCTTCAAAACCGTTAGTTATTACTAAGTTTAAACACAGTGATCGTCAGCCACTTAGCAGTCACTTGTGAGTATGTGTGTGTGTACTAATGCTAGCTCCAAATATGTGTTGTAAACAGAATTTTTAAATCAACTAAAACTACGTCTATCAATAAGCTGTTAGTTACTTCATCACGGCGAACAAGTTTTATCCAAGTTGATGAAATAGATTTCTCTTAGCTTTCGGCCGGCCGAAGTGGCCGTGCGGTTAAAGGCGCTGCAGTCTGGATCCGCAAGACCGCTACGGTCTCAGGTTCGAATCCTGCCTCGGGCATGGATGGTTGTGATGTCCTTAGGTTAGTTATGTTTAACTAGTTCTCAGTTCTGGGGGACTAATGACCTCAGCAGTTGAGTCCCATAGTGCTCAGAGCCATTTTTCTTAGCTTTCGGATTAGCTGTGAAAGGTGTAAAGGAATACCAACATGTATTTCAAAATTGAAACTGATATATGTCGCTATATCCTCACTGCTTACAGTATGTCTCTAAGTATTAATCACGTACTTCTGTTGATTGTGTACAAATCTATTTGACCTGTGTTTGTTCTCATTTACATATCTAAATGTCTATAACTTTTTGCCAGGCATATTATTACATCTGCGGTTAACGCTTGATGCATCTTCTATCCTATTTTTTTTTTGTGCAGTATCAGTTAAAAGCTTGGAATACGTCCACTGTTGTATGTTATCATGAGGAATTGTTGAGGCACAAGAGAGAAGTCGCATTGTTTTTTATGTAGTATTCGATTAAAAAATAAATGAATAAAAACAAGATTCTTCAAAAACTACAAAAATGTATTTTCTAGCTATTGCAACTGCAAAAAGTTGATTTTAATTGAAATTAGATATAAATGACATTTTAAATACACTAAATTTGTAAATATCGTTATGTGTTGAATCAATTCACTTTGCACATAAACTGCAAACATCATCCATGTAACATTAAAATGGCTTAAAATGTACTTGGAAATTTTGTTATACATCTCAAATTGTAGCAACAAATTGTCATTTTGAACTTCATTCCCTATTTTGCGTAACGAAACCATATTTAACGGTAACATTATAGTGTTAAGCGATCATGTATGAAACCATTGCATAGATGTTATAAGAGCAAATATGTTATAACCTAGTATCGGTAGAAGCTGGAGACCTCAATTTAATCACCATCGGATCCTCATTTTCTTTTGTTTTACTGTCCAATAGAATGTCACACACGTAAGACTAGTAGATAATATCTATTATTGAAAAGATGGTACACTCTTTTAATCAACTCTTTTTAGTGAAAAAATTATATAAAATTATTAGAATGTAGGGTTACATTATATCACTAGTGCAAAGCATGATTTTTCTCCAGATTACAGAAAATAGAAGGGATAATTTGCAGTCAGACTGACACCGATAGGAGTTACATCTCTGTCTACGATTATAGTTTGAAATAAACTAAAATAATACCTTTGGATTGGCTTCCTATTTAAACGAAAAGTACAAAAAATTATATCGTGGTTCAGAGAGGAGATGGAAATAAAAAAAATAATTAGTACAGTAATAATCTATATTAGAAAAGATTGAAACGGTTTCTCTGGGGTGAGCACAAAAAGTAATGGGATCTCATTGTAGCTGTTACCAAAACTGGATTACATTGTTAGAGAGAAGTACGACTGTAACATCTGTTCACAAAAGTAGCGAGTTTTGAGTAAAACGTAAGGGATGTTGAACCAGAAGAACAGATTTCAAGTTTCTAACAGTAAGCATGCGAAAGAAACACATCCACTAGCTGCAAACAAATGAGAGTTTTTCCAACCACAGTGTGTCGCTAATGAAAGTGGAAAGGGCGAAACACCTTAGATACTTAATGTAGGGCTTTACATTCACCGAATACTACCAAACGCTGTCAGATGAAATCCACACAAAGAGGCCGAGTTATTCAGACACGAAACTGCAAACAAAGACCTGTTTTTGGAAGTGAATCTCTGTATTTTCGATACGTGTTTAGCAATGTGGAATGCTGTTCTTCACGAAATATGGTGTTGTAAAAAAATCAGCCTCAAATAAGTAAGGGGAAGGTAGAAACGTGGAATAAAAGTAGATAAACGACCGTTCCGTTGTTGTATAAATATTACCATAACTGTTACTGCGATTGTATCAAGCCGAAGCGAAACCGACCTGACTTTGTAACATTTTGAAATAACTGCAGATATCCGCATACAGTCGATACTGCAGTAACTAAATTCACCGTCCTGTTTTGATGCAGTAGAAATCCATCCTGAAAGCGTTTTCTTCTCAAACTCAATCAGCATTGCGAATCAGTTCTGTAGCTGCTGCTTTAATTCGATTTCTCGGCTCAGTGAGTTTGACAGATAAAGCTAACCTCTTTATTGAAATCCCATGGTGATGGAAGAGAAATCACAAATTGCAAATCGATATGGACGACCACAATCGTTCACCCAGGATAGCTGCTAAAACACGTGACCAGTAGTGACGGTACACAACTCTGTTCATCCCAATTTACGTTCGCCGTAGTTTCTACAAATCACATCAGAACAATATAAACACTGTTCTTTCCAAAACGGCACTATTAGTTTCCTCTCTGCTCCATGTTAAACCTCTCAATGTAGAGGGGCCGTTGCCCTCTAACATTAAGTTTCGCGAACAGTTCACCAACCAGCTATTGGACCATCAATGTAACTGTGGGCATTTACGATCAGTGAATCGAGAAATAATCTTGCTTGGCGTTCATGTAATGTTATCTAAATTGTGAAAACATTGAATTTATTGAAAACACAAAAGACTTTCAGCAAGGAGCTACGCAACAAGGTGCCTCTGGTATTACTCTGGATGACTGAGTTACTGTCATCCCTTGAAGTTTTACACAACCTCTCTACAAGGAATATACCAAGAGTTAGATTTGTCATTGTTTTTCACACGGAAAACGTATTGCCAAAAACAAATACACAATGGTATCATGACCTAAGTACTTTGTACTATTTTTCGACATAGGCGCCAGTAACAATGAGACAGTCGTCGAAGAGTACAGTCCGTTTCAATAATCCACTGTGGCTAAAATCTGTGCCCCGTGATGCGAGGAATTGTCGCACGATCAGCAATATTGTATCCATTCATGGATGCGTGGATGTTAAGGGAGCCCACTTCGAGCTTCATCCTCCACACTCTGGCTTTTTTCTCCGAACATGCAACAACAGCGCCCAATCATTTGACGAGACGTGACCTCTTCACCTTACACCGCCTGTAGGTGTTAATGCATGACGGTACACACTAGTCCCACGTGACCATTCATACCGGGTAACAGCACGCACTTCCACTGGCGACCACGCTATTAGTACACGTGCGTCTGTCATCGTTGTTTGTACTCGAATATCCTCGGGCACTCCGTCCGTGGCTACTCTCTCTTCTTCAGCGGTCCGTGCACGCGTCATTTATCCCCCGCTAACGTCTTTTCAATCGTTTAACCATCAACGGATGTGGATTCATGCGAAATTGTTTGTGTCATACGGTGTATCATGATCTGTTTCAAAAGCAGTGACGAAACTAAAGCCAGGAACCGGGAAGTGGATAAGGAGGAGAACACGCCAGCGAGGTCCCTCGCTTTTGTTCCCTTCGTTGGAAATATCTCCTTCAAAATAGCGAGAATTCTTAATAATTTTCATGCGAATGTGGTTTTTTGTCCACCTTCTAAGATTTCGGATTTGCTGGGATCAGTGAAGGATGATTTGGTACTGCGGAAGGCGAGAATTTACAAAATACCGTGTCAATGTGGTGTGGCGTATATATGACAAACAACGCTTACAGTGGAAGAGCGTTGTACGGAACATCAACGTTGCAATCGCCTTCTGCAACCCAGTAAGTCTGCAGTTGCGGAAGATTGTATTCCCAACGGACATTCAATGCAGTATGACAGAACTTCGATTTTGGCCACAGCAACAATTACCAAAGAATCCGTTGAAATACGCATCGCGGGAAATATAATGAACCATGACAGTGGTTCCAATTGAATATGGCGTGGAATTCCGTTATCTCCGAAATTTGCTCGAGAGGAAGACGCCAGAAGACTTCGATAGCTGCGGCGAGTGACAGTATCGACGGCAGCTGAGTCTTGCAGTTCCACTATCGAGGGCGCTGTCGCTGGGCGGTGTGGTCCTTCCGTCTCCGCGACTTCAGCGCATGCGCGGCAGTACCCAAAATGGTTCAAATGGCTCTGAGTACTATGGGACTTAACAGCTGAGGTCATCAGTCGCCCAGACGTAGAACTGCTTAAATCTAACTTACCTAAGGACATCACACACACCAATGCCCCAGGCAGGATTCGAACCAGCGACCGTAACAGCAGCGTGATTCCGGACTGAAGCGCCTACAACCACTCGGCCGCGGCGGTACCATCAGCGCGTTATATAAGACGGAGCGGAGAACTTCTTCATGACCTGTGGAAAACCTTCCGGATCCTTTTGATCACTTAAATCTTGCTAACCTGCCTTTGTAGCTGCAGTAACCGATCTAAGAACTACGCCAGATGCTCGTTGTCTTATATAGGTGCCATAATCTGCCTGTTTACATATCTCTGCATTTGAATAGGCATGCCAATACCGTTTCTTTGGCGGTTCATTATATACACTCCTGGCCATTAAAATAGCTACACCACAAAGATGACATGCTACAGACTCGAAATTTAACCGACAGGATGAAGATGCTGTGATATGCAAATGATAAGCTTGTCAGAGCATTCACACAAGGTTGGCGCCGGTGGCGACACCTACAACGTGCTGACATGACGAAGGTTTCCAGCCGATTTCTCATACACAAACAGCAGTTGACCGGCGTTGCCTCGTCAAACGTTGTTGTGATGCCTCATGTAAGAAGCAGAAATGCGTACCATCACGTTTCTGACTTTAATAAAGGTCGGATTGTAGAATATCGCGATTGCGGTTTACCGTATCGCGACATTGCTGCTCGTGTTGATCGAGATCCGATGACTGTTAGCAGAATATGGAATCGGTGGGTTCAGGAGGGTAATACGGAATGCCGTGCTGGATTCCAACGGCCTCGTATCACTAGCAGTAGAGATGACAGGCATCTTATCCGCATGGCTGTAACGGACCGTGCAGATCCCTATCCCTGAGTCAACAGATGGGGACGTTTGCAAGACAACAACCGTCTGCACAAACAGTTCGACGACGTTAGTAGCAGCATGGACTATCAGCTCGGAGACCATGGCTGCGGTTACCCTTGAATCTGCATCACAGAGAGGAGCGCCTGCGATGGTGAACTCAACGACGAACCTGGGTGCACGAATGGCAAAACTTCATTTTTTTCGGATGAATCCAGGTTCTGTTTACAGCATCATGATGGTCGCATCCGTGTTTGGCGACATCGCGGTGAAAGCAAATTGGAAGCGTGTATTCGTCATCGCCATACTGGCGTATCACCAGGTGTGATGGTATGGGGTGCCATTGGTTACACGTCTAGGTCATCTCTTGTTCGCACTGACGGCACTTTGAACAGTGGACGTTACATTTCAGATGTGTTACGACCCGTGGCTCTACCCTTCATTCGATCTCTGCGAAATACTACATTTCAGCAGGATAATGCACGACCGCATGTTGCAGGCCCTTCACGGGCCTCTCTGTATACAGAAAATGTTCGACTGCTTCTCTGGCCAGTGCATTCTCCAGATCTCTCACCAATTGAAAACGTCTGGTCAATGGTGGGTGAGCAACTGGCTCGTCACAATACGCCAGTCACTACTCTTGATGAACTGTGGTATCGTGTTGAAGCTGCATGAGCAGCTGTACCTGTACACGCCATCCAAGCTCTGTTTGACCCAATGCCGAGACATATCAAGGCCGTTATTACGGCCAGAGGTGGTTGTTCCGGGTACTGATTTCTCAGGATCTATGCACCCAAATATCGTGAAAATGTAATCATATGCCAGTTCTAGTATAATATATTTGTTCAATGAATACCCGCTTATCATCTGCATTTCATCTTGGTGCAGCAGTTTTAATGGCCAGTAGTGTATGTTCCTTTTCTCATCGATTTTATTTTTCTGTGTTGTACTAGATTTCCACCATATTCGTTTCTTTTAATATGTGTATTGGTGCTGATAACATCGGTGTTGAGCGTCCAAAAGCTGCAAGCAGACACACACACACACACACACACACACACACACACACACACACACACACAGGAGCGCGCGCCTGCAAACCCAGTATTATTAGAAGAGCTGCCCAAAACTATGTAACCAAGAAGACTCATAATCAGGTGTAATAATGACAAACAAACTCAGTTACGATC
Source organism: Schistocerca americana (assembly GCF_021461395.2). Taxonomy (NCBI): domain Eukaryota; kingdom Metazoa; phylum Arthropoda; class Insecta; order Orthoptera; family Acrididae; genus Schistocerca; species Schistocerca americana. Next base: position 953,749,446 of record NC_060119.1, on the reverse strand, counting down.
AGTGTAAGATCATTTTCACTGCACACGTACGCTATGTAGCTCTTTTTCCTGTAAGTACAACGCCGGCTGTGTACCAGGCAGACCGGTGCTTGGGAAGCGCTGTACGGTTGATTCACAAACAACCCAAAATTTGGCCCAGTCCGTGCTCGTTGGGAACAACCAGGAACCAACCTCTTTGTGCCCGTACTTTCAGCCTCGGGAACTGCATGCTCGTATAGTCAGCATCCAGACACCATTGTGCTCCTACAGCCTCTCTACCAGAATAGCGCCATACCCACGGATCACCAACATCATCATCTTCCAATACGTCCCGTTCCGTTTCTCCGCAACATACTTGAGACACCACAACAACAGCGGCCACTCCAGTCCTCCAAAAATACGGGGCATCTGTCACCTTTTGCCATCGGCGAATCGGCAGTCACCCCTTTCCAGGTGCACACTTGAAGACCAGCGGGTCTGCTGCTTGACGATCAGCTATGTAACCAGCCGCTCGAGGCGAAGACGTACTCGACGACGCGCCCTCCGTGGGTACGTCGTCGCTCACCCAGTGTTATCCATCAGCTGCTGCTGACGGGCACAGCGCTGTCTTCAGACTGTCTCTGCTTCGCTGTTCACAAATGATTCCTGCCTGCTGTCACTATCGCCCGCCGAGCGACTTTCGGTGCCGCTTGGTCGGCTGCGTGCACGCGCCAAGTTCCCTTGGTGCAGGACGTTCACGTGTGCGGATCTGGCACCATCTGACGAGCCACCAAACCACGGGAAATCAGATTATGGTGCACTTGTTTGGATGGAAGTGCGTGTGTGTGCAAGAGAGAGGAGAAGAAAATCAAGAAGAAAGATATAGATGAAAATGCAGGAAAGAGAAAAGCAACAGGAGTGGGAGATGAGAGTGAATGAGTGCCAGTGGGAGGAAGGAATTTAGAGAAAGCGTGTGTTTTGGTGTAACGGTATGTCCTTTCGTTGTTGTCTTTGTTATTTTTTATTCGGGTATAGCATTATTGCATTTTGTGTTAACAATGGGTAGCATATGAAATAAGCGTTTATATCTTGTTTGTTATTACTGGAAATCCTACCACTGCCTTTTGAGTCAGTTCCCTGTGACACTTGTGCTTTATTTTTTTCGTTCAACTTTGACAGTGTCGTACCATTTGGCACCGTCACTATAGTTTCTCCAGGATATCTGTTATTCCGGATCTTTCTTGATTTCTTGTTCTCTTCATGTTGCCCCATCTTATAATCTTTTAGCCAGTCAACTGCCATCGTACGGTTGGTTGGTTGGTTTGTGGGATTGAAGGGACGAGACTGCTAGGGCCATCGGTCCCGCCATCGTACGCAAAGAATAATTATGTCTCGGCTGTTTTCTGTGTTTCATGTTAAATCTGTATAGAATCTGTCCTTCGACCCAACTGTTGTCTAGCATCATGCATTACTTTTTCCACCAGATTGACAAGCATATTTGTAGTAACGGTCAAAGTCCCCTAGCATATGTAACTCTTCTTGTTTATGACCCGCGCTGTAATCTCTTCACTTCGATCGAAAACTGATCGGCTTCTTATTACAAGCCCAGTCAAATTTTGAGATCCTACCATTCATCGTTTTCTACTTGAGCTCATTCTACTGTATAACATCGAGTAAGTATTAAAAATCCTTGAACAGTTCGAAAGTGCCAGCACCTTCGATGTCCATTTACTCAAAACCGGTGGAGAATGTTTTCCAATACCGGAAACAACTTGAGAGGAATCTCATTGTTTCCAGCGTTCGGAGCAAAACAGCAGATAGTTGAAAAATTGGTCCTGGCGTCGTTAAATGACGGAAGGATAAACTATCGTGAAAATACCATTATTATCGTTGAGTTGTCACTCGATTTTGTAATCGCCAATTATTTACTCACACAAAGCCGTGACTATGAACTGGACCTCGGAAACTGTCTCCAAATTGTTAAAATTTCGGGTCGCGTGTAATGCGAAGGGCACTTAGGTGCATGTAATGTAATGTGTGAGGAGGGCAAGCAAATTTTTATAGATTGGGCACGGGAACCAATAGACAATTATTAGACGAAATCTGAAAGACACGTTGCGGCTGCTCGCGGTTTAGCCTCTTACATGCGCTTCCAGGGTTTAGAACGCCAGAGACCGTTCATGAGTAAGTTCCCCCAACATCTCACGCCGCTCCTGAGATGCGGGACACGCATATGGAGAAGAAAATGCTAGTACATAGAGCTCGAGGGCGCAGTCAATCCACGAGCTGACGAAACCACGGGAAGCGTGCTAAGACAATTGTAAGAGTTGGAAGTGAACCTCCCACAGTAACAGAGACGTTCATATGAAACGGAGAATGCGACAGAGATTGCGTTGTGACAGAGAAAGGCGCTCCACGAGTGTGTGGGATACGCCCACCCACCAGTAAGAGGAGAGAGTGTTACTAAAACTAGACTAGACGAGTTCTCAAACCGTGAAGGCGATGGGAGGGGTCCGTGGATATATCATTTGCATGTAGCTGATTATTTTTAAAGATTATAAACACACAGCATTTTGTGAATGTGGCATGTCATTGAAATTAGTACGTATCTATTGTAATCAGATAGTGGTTTGTGTGGGTGAGGACAGTGCGATGTTGGTATGGATGTACAGAAATAAAACAGCGAGCGTGTCATTGTGTGTGTGTGTGTGTGTGTGTGTGTGTGTGGTCTGTGCGATGACTCTCCATGCTGCGCGAAGCTAAGAGGAGCCATCAGCAGTAGCGAGTGTAAGACTCACCCTTGCGTTGGATTATAACAGAGCTCCCGCTTGTCGTTGCCATTTACTTGATGATATTTCTTTAGTTTATGCCTATTTTTAATATGATGTACTCACGTTTTGTTTTTGTATTTTCATGTGATGGGTAGAGTTGAATGATTTAACGTGAATGATGAGAGATACCCACGCCCACGAGGACGCGACAGAAACGTCGCACGGACTGCGGAGCATTTACCTCGAAAGTAAAACTTGAAATGTATATTTGGACATGTTTGATTAGTTTGAATGTTGAAAGTTAAGGGTAGGCGGCAACAGCCTATGATGTTTTTCCTCTCCTGTTGACAATCGAGCCCTTTGGCGTGATTTGCACAGCCGTCACTATAACATTTCGTGAAAGTGCGGGAGCTCTCAAAATATGAGTAGGTGTCACGCGTACCTAGCTCATAGTGATCGCAGGTGGTGTAATTCAACAGAAGGCACCGACTTTTTTTTGTATTTATTGGTTTTGTGGGAATCAGACCTACTGAAAGTAAAATTTAGTGATTATAAAATTTAGTTACACATCCCATCCTATTCAGCCAGACCTCGCGCCAATATTGCTTAAGGCACCCTTGTCGGCAAGTAACGCCAAATCTGTCAAATCGTGAGACGAAGTTGTTAATTACCTCCCCCATCATTGCCTAATTGCTTAGTCGTGATCATACTTGTACTATTGATCTGTGAGTAATATTAGATGTAAATGTGTCCATGTATTTACCATATTCTACTTTAATTTACTACGTTTTTGGTGCCCAGAGTGGGGGGACTTTTGCTTATCAATTCTTCTGGCTGTCTGAATCCATTATATCTCCGGCGTCCAATGTGGGGCGACCTTATTTGGGTATTAATCCGTTATCGATTTTATTTCATTACTTCTTTTAGTCAAGCTGGCCCGTAAATATCTGTTTTGACCCATTCAATTCATTACCTCCTCGTCCGCTATTAGATTTATCTACGTAAATACACTCCTGGAAATTGAAATAAGAACACCGTGAATTCATTGTCCCAGGAAGGGGAAACTTTATTGACACATTCCTGGGGTCAGATACATCACATGATCACACTGACAGAACCACAGGCACATAGACACAGGCAACAGAGCATGTACAATGTCAGCACTAGTACAGTGTATATCCACCTTTCGCAGCAATGCAGGCTGCTATTCTCCCATGGAGACGATCGTAGAGATGCTGGATGTAGTCCTGTGGAACGGCTTGCCATGCCATTTCCACCTGGCGCCTCAGTTGGACCAGCGTTCGTGCTGGACGTGCAGACCGCGTGAGACGACGCTTCATCCAGTCCCAAACATGCTCAATGGGGGACAGATCCGGAGATCTTGCTGGCCAGGGTAGTTGACTTACACCTTCTAGAGCACGTTGGGTGGCACGGGATACATGCGGACGTGCATTGTCCTGTTGGAACAGCAAGTTCATTTGCCGGTCTAGGAATGGTAGAACGATAGGTTCGATGACGGTTTGGATGTACCGTGCACTATTCAGTGTCCCCTCGACGATCACCAGTGGTGTACGGCCAGTGTAGGAGATCGCTCCCCACACCATGATGCCGGGTGTTGGCCCTGTGTGCCTCGGTCGTATGCAGTCCTGATTGTGGCGCTCACCTGCACGGCGCCAAACACGCATACGACCATCATTGGCGCCAAGGCAGAAGCGACTCTCATCGCTGAAGACGACACGTCTCCATTCGTCCCTCCATTCACGCCTGTCGCGACACCACTGGAGGCGGGCTGCACGATGTTGGGGCGTGAGCGGAAGACGGCCTAACGGTGTGCGGGACCGTAGCCCAGCTTCATGGAGACGGTTGCGAATGGTCCTCGCCGATACCCCAGGAGCAACAGTGTCCCTAATTTGCTGGGAAGTGGCGGTGCGGTCCCCTACGGCACTGCGTAGGATCCTACGGTCTTGGCGTGCATCCGTGCGTCGCTGCGGTCCGGTCCCAGGTCGACGGGCACGTGCACCTTCCGCTGACCACTGGCGACAACATCGATGTACTGTGGAGACCTCACGCCCCACGTGTTGAGCAATTCGGCGGTACGTCCACCCGGCCTCCCGCATGCCCACTATACGCTCTCGCTCAAAGTCCGTCAACTGCACATACGGTTCACGTCCACGCTGTCGCGGCATGCTACCAGTGTTAAAGACTGCGATGGAGCTCCGTATGCCACGGCAAACTGGCTGACACTGACGGCGGCGGTGCACAAATGCTGCGCAGCTAGCGCCATTCGACGGCCAACACCGCGGTTCCTGGTGTGTCCGCTGTGCCGTGCGTGTGATCATTGCTTGTACAGCCCTCTCGCAGTGTCCGGAGCAAGTATGGTGGGTCTGACACACCGGTGTCAATGTGTTCTTTTTTCCATTTCCAGGAGTGTATTTCGAAAGCAACAGTTCTGCGTCTAGGCAATTAACTAAAATAGCTTTGAGTTTGGAACTTCATCTAAACACATTTTTTTCTCTTTTCAGTATCTTCCTCCATTTTCAAATTATTAATGCAACTGAATTAAACTGAATTCATTTTTCAAGTTTTAACGTATAGAGTTAGGAAGGAACGAGTAGCTAAGTACATAGATTTTGCATATATGTCCTCTCCTCATACAGTGCTTTAAAATCCCGATGTTTCAATGGTTTGCAACTTTTTAAGTTCAGTGGAAACACCTATGGAATTTTTATTAACAGTTGTCCCAAACCGTTAGATTCAGAGCTACACATATGGTAGAAGATTCATTAGTAAGTGTTTGGAGACGATGAACTAACGATCACAAATTGATTTTTAGGGGTTCTGTTGATACCATTGACTTAAAATTTGACATATTGTCAACTGGAAGTAGTGACCTTTATAAGTGTTTCTTTAGTAATTTATTACTTTACGATCGCTTTTTCAGTCAAAGAAATGCGTTTTACATTAGTGAAGATGAACAAGTGCTCACAGCTCTCGGAGTGTGTGTTTACTGAACATTTTTCTCTTGTTTTCGTCCATACTACCTATTTCAGAAATATGGAAATCAAAACGCAGTAGAGATGAACTTCATTCTATATTTCCAGAAGCCTTTTTACATTGTGGCTTGTAGTCAAATTGCGTGCTTATGGGATATGGTCTCAGTTATGTGAGTGGATTCGTGATTTCCTGTCAGAGAGGTCACAGTTCGTAGTAGGTGACGGAAAGTCATCGAGTAAAACAGAAATGATATTTGGCGTTTTCCAAGGTAATGTTATAGCCCATCCACTGTATCTTTTCTACATAAACGATTTAGGAGACAATCTGAGTAACTGTCTTAGGTTGTTTACAGTTGCTGCTAAAGGCATCACAAGGTCAAAATAAATTGCAAAAGGATTTAGAGAAGATATCTGAATGGTGCGAATATTAGCAATTGACCGTAAGTTATGAAAAATGTGGGGTCATCCACGTGAACGCTAAAAGGAATCCGTTAAACTTCGGTTGCATGAAAATCAGTCAAATCTAAGTACCACAACTTACAGAAAAATGTACATTTGAAAGAACACATAGAAAATGTTCTGGGAGAGGCAAACCGAAGATTGCACTTTATTAGCAGAACACTTAGAAGACGTAACAGATACTGCCTACACTACGCTTGTCCGTCCTCTTTTTGGTGTACTGCTGCGCGGTGTGGGATCCACACCAGATAGGATTAACGGAGAAAGTTTAAAGAAGAGCAGCACGTTTTGTATTATCTCGAAATACTGGAGAGGGCTTCATTGACATGATACAGGATTTCCGGTCGACTTCATTAAGCAAAGGCATTTTTCGTTTCGGTGGAATCTTCTTACGAAATTTCAATCACGAACTATCTCCTCCGAATGCGAAAATATTTTTTTGACGCCGACCTACATAGGGAGAAACGATCATCATAATAAAGTAAGGGAAAATAGAGCTCGCACGGAAAGATATGTGTATTCTGTTTTTTGCGCTCTGCTCGAGATTGGAATAATAGAGGATTACTGAGAAGGTGGTTTGATGAACCCTCAACCAGGTACTTAAGTTTGAATTGCAGAGTTTCCATGTAGATGTAGATTAGACTAGTGTTTAATGCACTTACCGTTAAGGTTAGCCGGCCGGGGTGGCCGAGCGGTTCCAGGCGCTACAGTCTGGAACCGCACGACCGCTGCGGTCGCAGATTCGAATCCTGCCTCGGGCATGGATGTGTGTGATGTCCTTAGGTTAGTTAGATCTAAGTAGTTCTAAGTTCTAGGGGACTGATGACCTCAGAAGTTAAGTCCCATAGTGTTCAGAGCCATTTGAACCGTTTTTGTTAAGGTTAACTGTAAGGTATTTGTAATCAGTGCTAATCAGACTTATTGTGTTCACTGGTATGTGTATTTTATTAGAATAATATTTAACTCTGTTAGTGATTGCCAAACTTATTCTATCCATTAGTGATATGTATTTTACTATAATACGGTTTAACATATTCAGTTCTTGACGAACTTGTTTTATTTCTTTGTGTTAGTATACTTCTAGAATAGTGCTTAGTTCTGCTTATATGTGTGAGTTTCAGGGTAGATCATGTCCTCTTTATCGAATCCAGGGGCAGACCCAGGAACGGGCTTTGGTATATGCTTTGGTTGGTCTCACGACATTCATCAAACCATTCTGTAAATTCTTCATACATCTGTGGAATATGTATAAACGTCTTATGGCAATTACCAGTTTGGTTGCAACTGTTTATTACTTTGAATTATTTAGTTTAATTTTACTTTGGGCCGCCAACGTGGAGCGATCTTGCTTGATTTTTAGTTATTATCTTATTCGCATACATTTCAACGATTGTGTATTTGTGTATTTTCTCTTTGTAAAGTTTAATTCTTTCTGATAGTAAAGAGCTTTTCAGGTGTACCTTATTTTGTGGTTCCTGTACCGCACCACTCCCAAAATCCCTCCTTACCGTTCCAAAGACTCTACAGAAAAATACTGTTCAGTGAATGCGTCTGCTTAAGTTAAAGAAACCTTTTGATTTAGTTTCGAGTCTACATGTAATCGGTAAGTTAGGATGTTAAATAAGGAGGCATCCTATAGGGAGTTCTGGTAAATGCAGTCCCATATGAACTTCTAGACGAAGAACTGGCGCTGAAATACGCATTTGTGAGCACGTTACAGTCTTCATATTTACGTATTTCATTCTCTACTCCAAGGACTACAGTGAGCTATCAGAGACCCAATCAGTTGTAGAGTAATGGTTCTATTTAGCCGGTTACCAGGTCACTTGATGATCGACAGAGGAATTTCCGGTTGGGAACAACCGCGAATGTAACACCAGTTCAAGCATTTGCCTGATACCAAAGAACCATTTAACCTACATTTGGACAATGTTGTGCAGTGTTTTAAACAAGAATTTAAATTTTGTGTATGTATGTGTCGATGTTTTTATTGTGTGTGGTTCCTAGAGCTGTGAACAATGCTCAAGACAAGAATGCAGTTGTACTCTAAACATAACTGTATGTCCCATTCCAAAAATATTTCATAAATAGCATTTCACCCTAGTAACTGTGACTGACTTGAAGAGCTTCGCGCTTAGTGAGTATATCAAATTGTGTTAGCTCTTCAGCGTTCTGGTACTTCCAGAATAATTTAGTTCGATGTCTCACTTGGAGTGCACATGTTATCAACAGGTGCTGTATCAATAATTTATTAATACTGGTAAAGTGTATGCAACTACAAAGAAACACTGTGTCGAAATCTGACAGAAGAAACAAAAGCGATTCTTTCCATATGTAAAGAACACTAGCAGCAAGACACAATCAATACCTTCACTGTACAATGTCAGTGGTAATATTACCGATAACAGCACCATTAAAACGGAGTTGTTAAAGACAGTTCAGGAAGAAAACCACTAAATATTCTAGAATTCGAGTCAAGAACAACTGCCAATACGAGCAGCTTAGAAATAGATATCCTCGATGTAGCTAAGCAGATCAAAGCACGTAATACAGGCAAGTCTTGCTATCCAGACAGCATACCAATAACGTTCCTCTGAGTATACTTATACAATAGCCCCATAGTTAGCAATCAGATACATGCGCTTGATCGTCGAAATATCCACACGAAAACACTGGGAAGTTGCACCAATTCTCAAGAAAGGAAATAAGAACAAGCGATTGAATTACAGACCTATATCACTAACGTCGATTTTCAGTAGGGTTTTTGAACATATTCCGTCTTCGAACATAATGAGTGTGTGTGAATTGCCAAGGGACAAACTCCTCAGGTCATCGGCCCCTAGATTTACTTACACTAATTTATGCTAAGAACAACACGCACACCCATGCCCGAGGCAGAACTCAAACTTCCGCCTCGAACTTACGCCTCAAACCGCGTGGCTACTCCCCACGGCTCGAACGTAATGAATTACCGCGAAAGCTGAGGTCTTTTAACACAGAACACGGATTAAGAAAATATCGTTTTTGTGAAACAAAACTAACTGTTTATTCTGATGAAGTAATGAGTGCTATCGACAGAAGATCTCAAATTGATTCCATATTTCCAATTATCCAGAATGCTTTTGACTCCAACTCTCGTAAGAGACGTCTCATCAGTGTTGCGTGCCTATGAAGCATAGCTTCAGTTGCGCATCTGGATTCGTGATTTCCTGTCAGGAAGGTCAAAGTAAGGAATTGTCGACGGAAAAATCATCGATTTAAGCAGACGCGATATCCAGCGTTCTCCAAGGAAGTTTTACAGGCCCTCTGCTGCTCCTCATCTACATAAACGATTTAGTGGAAAATATGAGCAGACATCTTAGGTTGTTTGCAGAAATCAAAAGTAATTGCAATATGACTTAGACACGATATTTGTTTGGCCGGAAAGTGGCAATTATCTCTCAATAAGGAAAAGTGTGAGATCACCCACATTAGTACTAAAAGGTACACGATTGTAGGTACACGTTTTTAGGTACACGATAAATCGCAAAAATCTAAAGACCGTAAATTCAACTAAATACTTACGGATTACAATTACGAATAACTTAAATCGGAACGATCACACAGAAAATGGTGTGGGGAAAGCAAACCGAAATCTGCGATTTATTGGCAGAACTCTTAGAATGTGCAACAGGTCAACTAAACAGACTGTTTACACTTAGCTTGTCTGCCTTCTTCTAGAGTACTGCTGTGACGAGTGGAACCCACATCAGATGCGACTGTCAGATGACATCGAAAGCATTCCAAGTACGACAGCTCGTGTTGTATTATCGCGAAATAGGATAAAGAGTGCCACAAGTATGATGCGCGAATTGGGGTGACAATCTTTAAAACAAAGATGTTTCTCTTTACGGCAGGATTTGCTCATGAAATTTAAATGACAAACTTTCTCCTCAGAGTATAAAAACACTTCGATGGTATCCACCCATATAGGGAGAAATAACCATCATAATAAAATAAGAGAAACCAGAGCTCGCACGAATAGATTCATGTGTTCGTTTTTTCCCGCTGGTTGCTCGAGAGCTGAACGGTTGTGAAATAGGTGGAAGGTAGTGCGATGAACCCTCTGCCAGGTCGTTAACTGTTAATTGCAGAATACTCATGTAGATGTAGCTGTAGATGTACCTACAGAGTAAAAAAAAAAAAAAAAAAAAAAAAAAAAAAAAAAAAAAAAAAAAAAAAGAAAAAAAGAAAAAAAAATTAGTTTCATTTTATTTAGACGATAAATCACACAAATTTAAAGGCTGTCAGGCTGTCAGTTGATTAAATATCCGGGAATCACAATTAAGAATAACGTAAATTGTAACTACTAGATAGACTGTGTATTGGCAGAAAGTTTAGAAGATGCAACATGTGTACGGAAGAGCCTGCCTACACAACGCTCGTTCGTCCTCTCCTAGAGTACTGCTGTGTTGTATGGGATCCTTACCAGACATGATAGACGGAAGATTACCTTGTTTTGTATTATCGCGAGAAAGGGTAGAGAATATCACTGATATATAAGTGAGTAGGGTTGGCAATCTCTGAAACAAAGGCGGTTTTCGTTGCGGGGGGATCTTTTCACGAAATTCCAATCAGCGGCATTTTCCTCTGAAGGTGAAAGCATTCTTTTGTTGCCAATCTACTTAAGGAGATATGATCATCATGATGAAATAAGAAAAAATGGCGTTCATGCAGAAAAATATTTCTGTACGAAAGCCAGTTTTTCTTATTTCATTATGATGATCGTATCTCCCTATGTAGGTTGACGAAAAAAGAATTCATTTCGCTCACAAGCAGATAGAGAAATAGTCGGAAGGTGCCCTCTGCCACCATCTTAAGTTATCTAGCTGTAGAACGTGTTTTTTGTACAAGAAGTCGTTACATATCTCCAGAAGTAAAACATTCGAAGCAAACGAAGAACCACTACACCACAGCAGGGTAAGGATGTACTATTTCAAATCTGTGGACATTCATTCATCTTCTTGATGTGTCCTGAAACTTTCCAGACTGAAACCCAATTCCACTGTTGCACCACTTCACTGAGCAGCAATACAAGCCTCTCAGTTATGTCCCGCGCACGCACAGAGCTGTCAGTACCTCTAATGGAATGTTGTCTACTCCCGGGGCCTTGTTTCGACTCAGGTCTTACAGTGCTCTGTCAAACTCTTCACGCAGTATCATATCTCCCATTTCATCTTCATCTACATCATTACCATAATATTGTCCTCAAGTACATCGCCCTTGTACAGACCCTCTCCTTCCACCTTCATGCTTTTCCTTCATTGCTTAGATCTTGGTTTCCATCTGACCTCTTGATATTCATACACTCCTGGAAATGGAAAAAAGAACACATTGACACCGGTGTGTCAGACCCACCATACTTGCTCCGGACACTGCGAGAGGGCTGTACAAGCAATGATCACACGCACGGCACAGCGGACACACCAGGAACCGCGGTGTTGGCCGTCGAATGGCGCTAGCTGCGCAGCATTTGTGCACCGCCGCCGTCAGTGTCAGCCAGTTTGCCGTGGCATACGGAGCTCCATCGCAGTCTTTAACACTGGTAGCATGCCGCGACAGCGTGGACGTGAACCGTATGTGCAGTTGACGGACTTTGAGCGAGGGCGTATAGTGGGCATGCGGGAGGCCGGGTGGACGTACCGCCGAATTGCTCAACACGTGGGGCGTGATGTCTCCACACTACATCGATGTTGTCGCCAGTGGTCGGCGGAAGGTGCACGTGCCCGTCGACCTGGGACCGGACCGCAGCGACGCACGGATGCACGCCAAGACCGTAGGATCCTACGCAGTGCCGTAGGGGACCGCACCGCCACTTCCCAGCAAATTAGGGACACTGTTGCTCCTGGGGTATCGGCGAGGACCATTCGCAACCGTCTCCATGAAGCTGGGCTACGGTCCCGCACACCGTTAGGCCGTCTTCCGCTCACGCCCCAACATCGTGCAGCCCGCCTCCAGTGGTGTCGCGACAGGCGTGAATGGAGGGACGAATGGAGACGTGTCGTCTTCAGCGATGAGAGTCGCTTCTGCCTTGGTGCCAATGATGGTCGTATGCGTGTTTGGCGCCGTGCAGGTGAGCGCCACAATCAGGACTGCATACGACCGAGGCACACAGGGCCAACACCCGGCATCATGGTGTGGGGAGCGATCTCCTACACTGGCCGTACACCACTGGTGATCGTCGAGGGGACACTGAATAGTGCACGGTACATCCAAACCGTCATCGAACCCATCGTTGTACCATTCCTAGACCGGCAAGGGAACTTGCTGTTCCAACAGGACAATGCACGTCCGCATGTATCCCGTGCCACCCAACGTGCTCTAGAAGGTGTAAGTCAACTACCCTGGCCAGCAAGATCTCCGGATCTGTCCCCCATTGAGCATGTTTGGGACTGGATGAAGCGTCGTCTCACGCGGTCTGCACGCCCAGCACGAACGCTGGTCCAACTGAGGCGCCAGGTGGAAATGGCATGGCAAACCGTTCCACAGGACTACATCGAGCATCTCTACGATCGTCTCCATGGGAGAATAGCAGCCTGCATTGCTGCGAAAGGTGGATATACACTGTACTAGTGCCGACATTGTGCATGCTCTGTTGCCTGTGTCTACGTGCCTGTGGTTCTGTCAGTGTGATCATGTGATTTATCTGACCCCAGGAATGTGTCAATAAAGTTTCCCCTTCCTGGGACAATGAATTCACGGTGTTCTTATTTCAATTTCCAGGAGTGTATAAGTGGTTCTCTTTTCTCCAAAGGTCTCTTTAATTTTTGTAGGCAGTATCTATCTTACCCCTAGTGGGATAAGCCTCTACATCCTTATATTTGTCCTCTAGCCATCCCCGCTCAGCCATTTTTCACTCCCTGTCGATCTCATTTCTTGAGACGTTTGTATTCCTTTTTGCCTGCTTCATTTATTGCATTTTTATATTTTCTCCTTTCATCAATTACATTCAATATTTCTTCTGTTACGCAAGGATTTCTACTAACCCTTGTCTTTTTCCGACTTGATCCTCTGCTGCCTTCACTACCTCATTCCTCAAAGCTACCCAATCTTCCTCTACTGTCTTTCGTTCCCCCATTCTTGTAAATCGTTCCCTAATGCTCTCCCTGAAGCTCTCTACTACCTCTGGTTCTTTCAGTTTATCCAGGTCCCATCTCCTTAAATTACCGCCTTTTTGCAGTTTCTTCAGTTTTAATCTACAATCCATAACCAATAGATTGTGGTCAGAGCCCACATCTGCCCCTGGATATGTCTTACAATTTAAAACGTGGTTCTTAAATTTCTGTCTTACCATTATATAATCTATCTGAAACCTGTCAGTATCTCCAGGCTTCTTCCATGTATACAACCTTCTTTTATGATTCTTTAACCAAGTGTTAGCTATGATTAAGTTGTGCTCGGTGCAAAATTCTACCAGGCGGCTTCCTCTTTCATTTCTTACCCCTAATCCACATTCACCTACTACGTTTCCTTCTCTCCCTTTTCCTACTGCCGAATTCTAGTCACTTATGACTATTAAATTTTCGTCTCCCTTCACCATCTGGATAATTTCTTTTATTTCATCATACATTCCTTCAATTTCTTCGTCATCTGCAGAGCTTGTAATACTGTAGTAGGCGTGAGCTTCGTGTCTATCTTGGCCACAATCAGGCGTTCACTATGCTGTTTCTGTAGTAGATTACCTGGACTCCTATTTTTTTTATCCATTATTAAACCTACTACTGCATTACCCCTATTTGATTTTGTATTTGTAACCCTGTATTCGCCTGACCAAAAGTCTTGTTCCTCCTGTCACCGAACTTCACTAATTCCCACTATATCTAATTTTAACCTACCCATTTCCTTTTTTAATTTTCTAACCTACCTGCCCAGTTAAGGGATCTGACATTCCACGTTCCGATACATAGAACGCCAGTTTTCTTTCTCCTGATGACGACATCCTCTTGAGTAGACCCCACCCGGAGATTTGAATGGAAGACTATTTTACCTCCAGAATATTTTACCCAAGAGGACGTCATCATCATTTAACCATACAGTAAAGCTGCGTGCCCTCGAGAAAAATTACGGCTGTAGTTTCCCCTTGCTTTCAGCTGTTCGCAGTACCAGCACAGCAAGGCCGTTTTGGTTAGTGTTACAAGGTCAGTTCAGTCAATCATTCAGACTGTTGCCCCTGCAACTACTGAAAAGGCTGCTGCCCCTCTTCAGGAACCACACGTTTGTCTGGCCTCTCAACAGATACCCCTCCGTTGTGGTTGCACTTACAGTACGGCTATCCGTATCGCTGAGGCACGCAATCGTCCCCACCAACAGCAAGGTCCATGGTTCATGGGGGTCTTTTATATTACGTTTCATAAAATTATTCTCTCATGTGGCTGAAGATAAGCAAATTGTATCTGCTGAAAGTCCCCCATATGGAGTAGAGGCGGTGAAATAACAATAAGGAAAAAAATAGGCACACTGGGACAGTGGGTCACTGTTCTGCCATCGCCATCAGCTGCTGTTACGCTGTCTCAGTGTTCTGCTGCCTTGGCGAGCTCACTCACTTCCACTAGCCAAGGTGAACACCTGTGCCACAGCAATCGGTCTACGGTATGATAACTGTTGAGCAATAGAGAGCGTTTTATTGACTCCACATTTAGCACAGTTTTGGAAGATCCCATGCCCACAGTCCCTTGCACGCATTTCAGGGGACCGTCCTACAACACTGTTGTCAGCATAGCAGTCAACGCAAACAGGACACCACTACAATCTCAGTAGTCCGCCCACAGTGTAGCATTTGTTCTTTGACGCACGATCGTTTGCTATTTCTAAAAAGGGATTGTTGGATTCCTCCATTATAGAGTAATGGAATCCAGGCTGGCTTATCAGAGCATGTAGAGCGACGAGAAGCTAAATGTATATTTGAGTGTTACAAGAAAATTATTTATAGGAGCTTGTACGTCTGTGCCGCATAATGTTGCAAATAATATATGTAGTGCTTGTTCTGAACTTACGTTGTCACACCACATTTATTGAGTCAAGAACATTGTGATAATGCCCACAAGAAAATTATCAGTGAAAGTGAGTAAGATTTATGTATGGGACTAGCATACTCTGAGAAAGAACATACTTGTATGTCAGTGCAGAGCCGATTTTACCACAATTATGTAAACTTAATTGATTTAACTTGTTCGGGAATTTAAGGATACGGGAGCTGGATGAACTGAAAGAACCAGAGGATTTAGAGAGTTTCAGAGAGAGCGTTAGGGAACGACTGACAAGAACGGGGCAAGGAAATACAGTGCAAGAATGGGTAGCTTTATAAGATGAAATAGTGAAGGCAGCCGAGGATCGTGTAGGTAAAAAGACGAGGGCTAGAAGAAATCCTTGAGTAAAAGAAGAGATATTGAATTTATTTGATGAAAGTAGAAAATATAAACATGCAGTAAATGAAGCAGGCAAAGAGGAATACAAAAATCTCAAAAATGAAATCCACACGATGTGCAAAATGGCTGAGCAGGCATGGCTAGCAAACAAACGTAACGATGTACAGACATATTATTAGGGGTAAAATAGATTCCGCCTGTAGGAAAACTAAAGAGACCTTTGGAGGAAAGAGAACCACTTCTATGAATATCAAGAGCTCAGATGGAAAACCAGTTCTAAGCAAAGATGGGAGAGCAGAAAGGTGGAGAGAGTATATTGAGGGTTTATACAAGGGCGATGAACTTGAGGGCAATACTACAGAATTGGAAGAGGACGTAAATGAATATTAAACGGGAGATATGATACTGCGTGAAGAGTTTGAGAGAGCCCTGAACTATATCCAAACAAGGCCCCAGGCGTGGACAATTTCTATTAGAACTTCTTATAGCCTTGGGAGAGTCAGCCCTGACAAGAGTGAAGAGTTTGACAGAGCAATGAAAGTCCTATATCAAAACAAGGCCCCAGGAGTAGACGACATTCCATTAGAACTACTCTACCATCTGGTGAACAAGATGAATGAGACAGGCGAAATACCCACAGACTTCAATAAGAATTAGTAATACCAATTCCAAAGAAAGCAGGGGCGGACAGGTATGAAAATTACAGAACTATCAGTTTAATAAGTCAAGGCTACAAAATAACTACACGAATTATTTATACACGAATGGTAAAACTGGTAGAAGCCGACATCAGGGAAGATCAGTTTGGATTCTGTAGAAGTGCTGGAACACGCAAGGCAGTACTGACCCTACGACGTATCTTTGAAGATAGGTTAAGGAAAGGCAAAACTAAGTTTCTAGCATTTAATGACTTAGAAAAAACTTTTGACAATGTAGACTGGAATATTATATTTCAAAATTTGAAGGTGGCAGGTGTAAAACACAGGGAACTAAAGGCTAATTACAATTCGTACAGAGACCAGATGGCAGTTATAAGAGTCGAGGGGAATGAAAGGGAAGCAATGGATGGGAAGGGAGTGAGACAGGGTTGTAAGCTATCCCCGAGGTTATTCAATCTGTATATTTAGCAGGCAGTGAAGGAAATAAAAGAAAAATTTTGAATAGGTATTAAAACACATGGAGAACAAATAAAAACTTTGAGGTTCACCGATGACATTTTAATTTTGTCACAGACAGCAAAGGGCCTTAAAAAGCAATTGAACAGAAAGGTCAGTGTCTTGAAAGAAGAATATAAGATGAACATCAACAAAAGCAAAACGATTATAATGGAATGTAGTCGAATTAAATCAGGTGATGCTGAGGGAACTAGACTAGGAAATGAGACACTTAACGTAGTAGAAGAGTTTTGCTATTTGGGGAGCGAAATAGCTGATGATGGAGAACGTAGAGAGGATATGAAATGTAGACTGGCAATGGCAAGGAAAGCGTTCCTGAAGAAGATCACTTTGTTAACATCGTTTATAGATTTGAGTGTCAGAAAGTCTTCTCTGAAAGTATTTATATGGAGTGTAGCAATATTTGGAAGTGAAGCATGGACGACAAACAGTTTAGATAAGAAGGGAATAGAAGCTTTGGAAATGTGGTGCCACAGAAGAATCCTGAATATTATATTTCTAGATCACGTAGGTAATGAGGAGGTACTGAATAGAATTAGGAAGAAGACGAATTTGTGGCACTACTTGATTAGAAGAAGGGACTGGTTGCTAGGACATATTCTGAAGCATTGGAGGGTAAAAATCAGAGAGGGAGGCCAAGAGATGAATACACTAAGCAGTTTCATAGTACTTGGAGGTGAAGAAGCTTGCATAGGATACAGTAGTATGGAGAGCTGCATCAAACCAGTCTACGGACTGAAGACCACAACATCAGAAGAACATAACAATTCACTCAAGAACACGATTCCCTTTGAATCAAATTTTATATTGTGCCAAAACACGTCTTCACAAACGAGATTTCTACAAAGGAACGAGATAGAGTGGGCGGAAGCTTCAGTTGGGTGGTACAGGTCCCAGTCGGGAAAGAAGCTTTACCTGGCACTGTATAAAAATCGAATATTACTCAAACTGTACCGCTTACGTAGTCCGCTACATAAAACGGAAAGATGATTGAGAGGGTGACAGTTCGTCCTGTTCCAACGTAAATACTGTCCTCAAACTTTGAAGCTGTTAGCTTCATATGGATCAAGTAAACTACAAACATCCGAATAACAAAAATTAGTCTGTGTGGATTTGTCGATTTGGATTCTCATTTTGTAATGTGACTTTAATGAAATAAGCGTATTAGGTTCGAAATTTTTAACGACAATATAATGTTGATGAAAAGTTCCAGAACACAGAAATGCATAGTACGTGACATGGTATTTCTGATGCACACGCTGTTCTGTTGTAATTAGAAATTCTCAGCTATACTAATTACAAATATTTGCATTTCAAACTGATAATTTCAACCTAAACAATATTGCTGTTTTGTGTTTGTTTCCATAACTGTCTAAAATTAACTGATGTTGCAAGAGAAAATTTAATCCGTAAGCTGTGATTGTTTCTCATTTTTAGCTTTCTATACTTGCAAACAATTGTAGAATCCATTACCCATCCTCAGCTGATGTCCAACCATAGTGGTAGCCTTTTGTGTTTCATCTGCTTCAGTCTCTCTCGTTATAAGTTACATGCTTTTATGCAAAATAAAGTAATTGCAATACGGATATTTGAGAAGTTAATTTTTTTATAATTGTGGCATGTACGTATTACACAGAAACTTTCTTTGGCGACTACAAGCATCTCTAGAAACACTCTATGTATTTTGACATGAATTTTAATGGATTTTTGTGCTTTAAGTGATTCTCAGCATAAATATGTAATTGCAAATACAGAAGGTCCATAAAGCACTACATATTACAAGCACAACAATTGGTTGTTAGTAATTTTATACGGCTTCACTTGTTTATTGGGTTCATGTTATTACAACATTACATATACAGCACTCGCAAATTTTGTTTCATAGCTACGTTATTGCCTTCCCTATTTCAAGATTTTTTGGCATTTAATAATACATATTATAGAATACATGAGATGTAACAGTTCCATTTCTGCTTGCAGATCACTGGATTGTCACATATAAACAATCTGTACAGGGTGTAACACAAATGTAAGTCATAAACTGCAGGACATGTTCCTTACATGTAGACGAAGAAATTGTATAATATGAAGATGGATCTGGTAACTCTTTGTTTCAATGTTACAACTCTTTTCCTCCAATTCATGCGAAATACACAAGAAAACGTTAGAATCTTGGCGAACATTCCCTCTTGGTAATGTCTGGTTACGTTGTGGAGCCGCCAGTGTTTTACTTTACATGTCCCCATTGCCATATGATGTACGTGATCTCTTGTTTTCGCCGGCCGGAGTGGCCGTGCGGTTCTGGCGTTACAGTGTGGAGCCGAGCGACCGCTATGATCGCAGGTTCGAATCCTGCCTGGGGCATGGATGTGTGTGATGTCCTTATGTTAGATAGGTTTAATTAGTTCTAAGTTCTAGGCGACTGATGACCTCAGAAGTTAAGTCGCATAGCGCTCAGAGCCATTTGAACCATTTGATCTCTTGTTTTCAGGTAATATAAACTGTTCTAGCGATCAGCATGACCGTGACAAGCACACAGGTTGCTATGTATAGTTAATCACAGTGGCATTGTACACAAATGTAGAGAAGGCAGATGCCCCTTTGATGTATGGATTAGCTAAAAAATGGCTCTGAGCACTATGGGACTCAACTGCTGAGGTCATTAGTCCCCTAGAACTTAGAACTAGTTAAACCTAACTAACCTAAGGACATCACAAACATCCATGCCCGAGGCAGGATTCGAACCTGCGACCCTAGCGGTCTTGCGGTTCGAGACTGCAGCGCCTTTAACCGCACGGCCACTTCGGCCGGCTATGGATTAGCTCATGGCAATGGTGCTCGCGAACAATGTTTGTACCGGGAGAGATTTCCAGGACGAGAGGGCGCCAACAGGAAAACGTCTGAAGCCGTTGAACATCGACTTACGCCTGATTTCAGCCTGATACTCGTGACCGCGGGAGGCCTAGAAGGACGAGGACGCCACAACGGGAGTTTTTTTTTTTTTTTTTTTTTTTTTTTTTTTTTTTTTTGTTACGCTTTTAGGGCGCAAAACTGCTACGGTCATTAGCGCCCGGACAACGAGAGGTGGCAAATCTTCAATCAGTTGACGACGACCCATTGTCAGTACAAGACATGTAGCTGCAACACCGAATATTGACTACATGACTGTATGGCGAGTGTTACAAAAGGACAAGCTGTATCCATGCCATACACAGCGTGTGCAGGTACTATAATCAGCTAATTTTCTTTCGAGGGTACTCTTCTGTGAATATTGAACAATGTGTCAATCCTAATTTTAGTGCAACGGTAATGTTCACAGATAAGCTGTCATTTCAACGCGATCAGACTGTAAATTTCAGTCCTCATGCAACTCTTGAAGCAATTCATCAACAAAGATTTTCTGCCAACTACTGGGCCAGCATTTTTGGCGACTGTTTCGTAGGATATCAGTTTCTTCCACGAACAGTCAACGGAAAAAGTTGTCATAATTTCGTAAAGAATGTTCTAGCTGACCTCTTAGCAGATGTGCCTTTAGACATGTGACAAAACATGTACTTCATGCGGGATGGAGCACCTCCTCATTTTTGTGTTGATGTCCATCAGCTTCTAAATAACAGATTAGGTTACAGATAGATAGACGGAGATGGATCAGTTTCCTGGTCTTCATTGTCTCTGGACCTAATCCCACTGGACTTTTATTTGTGAGGACATTTGAAATCTCTTATGTATGGAACCCCAGTGCAAGATGTTCAGAGTTTTCATGCATATATTATAGAGGGCTGCAAAACCGTACGAATACTCCAGGGACACATCAGCGCATCCGAAATTCACTTCGACGGCGGGTTGGTGCAACTGTCAATGCCCACGGAGGGCGTATTGAACATCTCGTGTGAGAAAGACTTGCATGTGGGATGCTGGTACGTTCTATTCGTGAATGTTTCCCATAATTAATGAGTTGGAGAAAATGAATCGTAACACATAAACAGAGCGTTTGCAGATCCATGTTCATGTAACACAATTTCTTCGTCTACGTATGAGGAATGTATCCTGCAGTTTGTACCATACAGTTTTGTTGCGATCTGTATAAATGGTCATGGTACTCAGTTGAGGCTTTGGTTAGTAAGAAAAACATAATTTTACAGAATAACGTGATTATTGTTAATTAACTTTTCATTTTCAATATTATATGTATTTTTTGTGTGTTTTAAATAGAGTACTTGTATCTTTATCCGTTTCGGTACTCTAAATGCAACAGAATCTCGATTCTCCATAATTTATTATTGTATAGATAGTATACAGGAAGAACTGTAGATCTTTTTGTGGACAAAGTGAATTTATGTTACTTTTGTCCTGCTTAGCAGGAAATTTTACATGTAGATTTCAGACTACGGCGGTATTTGTTTTGAAGAATATGCTTTTTTATAACAGTGAATGAAGCAATGTAACTTTTCTTAAAAGATACTGTGACAGTGACCATACTTATTTCTTACTTGTAGGTATCTGTGAACGTTACGGTAGCAAACCTATGAAGCAGTAGAGCTACAGAAACGAACCGTGAGCCACTCTTTCACGTCTCCAGAAGATGGCGCAACACGTTCTGAAATATGTCGTGGTGTGCTAAAAAATTAAAAATTGATAACGTTAAGTTCTTAATATGCCATTGGTCTCATACTCATAATTGAAAACTGCGTTCGCCAGCTTGCCACGTTAACCTGGGAACTGTAATTCGCCTACGAGAATAGAGGGCGTGGCAGAGAACAGGTAGTCTCCACAAACTTGATGCTAGAGAGCTGGGCGAACACTTGGAGGACTGTACATCTTCTTCTTCTTGGGCCGTTAGGGACGGCCTCCTTTCCATGAGAATGGCAGCCCGAGATAACTGCGCAGATAAAACGGCGGCCGTCCTCTCTCTCGCAACCCTCACTCCCTGCCTCTCGCCGGAAGGCCGTGTTCGCTCGTCAACACGGCCTGGGGGGAGAAGGGGGGATGAGTGGGTGGGTGGAGGAGGCGGCCCGAGCTACCTCAGCACATCCAGCACACACACACACAGACACACACACTAAATACACCAAGGCGTTGTAGAGGTGGTGCGAGGCAATGAACAGATCAAGCAGAATGAAAGCGTCACTGTTTGCTCAGCAACGTGTATATGTGTACTTTGCCATTTACGGGGGACTGCCGTCAAACGGAAAGAGACAGGAAAGAAATCTTTTGTTAATCGACGGTTCCACTCAGACTTCGTAAGACAGTACACAGTGTATGGGAGAGGTCAGTTGCTGCCAGAATGATACAGCGTGATTTTTTCCACCCTGTACAAATTCTACGGATTGATCAAGGAGAGTACAAGAAATAGAAAAGGTCTAATGAACTTATGGGAAATGCACGGTTTCCATGCTATAGACCATTTATTCATTCATACATTGTTACAGAGGCTGCGATCTAATACACACTGCACCAAGCAGCCGCAGTTACAAATGGCTCTGAGCACTATGGGACTTAACTGCTGAGGTCATCAGTCCCGTAGAACTTAGAAGTACTTAAATCTAACTAACCTAAGGACATTACACACATCCATGCCCGAGGCAGAATTAGAACCTGCGACCGTAGCGGTCGTGCGGTTCCAGACTGTAGCGCCTAGAACCGCTCGGCCACAGCGGCCGGCAGCCACAGTTACAGTACGTGTTGAAAATCATTTTCATGTTCCTGAACACATGTGTGTACTCGCCATAGCATATTCTGTCTCACACATTCACATTGGCCAGGCTGCATCCGACCAGTGTCAAAGGCAGCATGAATACGCTGCTCCAGAATCTCCTCATCTGGAATGGGCTCTGCATACACGATGCCTTTTAGACAGTCCCATAACCAGAAATCACACGGGTAGAGATCCGCTCAACGAGCAGACCATACAGCTGCACCCCCTTGTCCGATCCACTGACCAGGGAAGACACGTTTGAGATGTGTCGGACGTTAAAGGCGAAATGGCCTGGAGCACTATTATGTAGCAGCCACATAACCCTTCGAATCATTAAAGACACTTCTTCCAGCAGAGGAGCAAAGTCATCCTCAAGAACCACCGATAGTTCCGGCCTGTTACGCGAAGTGGAAGGAAGCCTGGCTGTATCAGTGCTGCTGATTCACTGTCACCATACCATTGGGTTTCTGAATATATCCCACAGACGACTATCATGAAAGTTGAAGATACCACTCCGCATAAAGGTGGTCTCATCTATGAATAGGATGGATGACACAAATCCCGGTATCGTTGTTGCCTGGTGAAGCAAGCAGTGACAAAACTGCTCCTGATGTGCAAAATCTGTTGCAAGTAAGCCCTTCTAGAAGGAAACCATGCATACTGTAACTGTACAATGCGTATTAGACCGCAGTCTCTGTAATGAAGTAGTATTCAATAAATGGTCTCTATCATGGAAGCCATGCATTTCCGGACATAAGTTCATTAGATCTTTTTTGTTCTATGTCCTCTCATCGATCAATCCCTAGAGATTGTACACGATGGAATAAATTACCCCCCGTACTGATCTCTTTATACATTACTGCTATAGTTCAGTAGCTACGGCCACAGACTTGACTGGCGTAGCGTATTTTGTTTGAATAAAATTCAGAGAACAGCGTAAAGTAAATCATTATAGCCGCTTTCAGATTACTGGCCTAAAGTGAGTAGCGCACACCAGGAAAGTAGTCTGGAGGCATGCATGTTATATGCTCCATACTGAATTGGAGTTCGAAGTGACAGTTAATGGTAATGACACGACCTCATTGTGATGAAACTTCCTGGCAGATTAAAACTGTGTGCCAGACCGAGACTCGAACCCGGGGGCCTTTGCCTTTCGCGGGCAAGCGCTCTACCAACTGAGCTACCCAAGCATGACTCACGCCCTGTCCTCACAGCTTTAATTCCGCCAGTACCTCGTCTCCTACCTTCCAAACTTAACAGAAGCTCTCCTACTAACCTCTGTTACTGGCGGAACTATAGCTGAGAGAAATCTACTGGAAATCTACTGGAAAGAAAAGTGCCTATGTCCAGCATATATAATTTCATCGTGCACATAATTAAAATTTAAATGGTCTGTGTACTTAAACTCCAACGGCATGCCCTGTCGAACCCATTTGTACCAACCCACCGCCCTGTTAGCCTCCTGCCAATGGCGTCACTTGATGCGGTGTGGAGGGGCGTGGGGCCAGCACACCGCTCTCCCAGCTGTTGTCAGCTTTCTTGACCTGGAGCCGCTAATATTCGGTCAAATAGCAAATCGATTGGCACCATGAGGCTGAGTGTGCACAATTCCTGTCCTCCCATCGAGGAAAATTCCTTGCCACTACCAGGAATAGAGGCCGGGTTCTCCGCATGCCAGCCAGCCGTGTTGACCCTTCAGTTACAGAGGTGGACCAAGTACGCTGCATGCAAGATAACATATCATTACAGCAGGGTAAGGATGTACTATTTCAAATCTGTGGACATTCATTCATCTTCTTGACGTGTCCTGAAACGTTCCAGACTGAAACCCAATTCCACTGTTGCACCACTTCACAGAGCAGCAATACAAGCCTCTCAGTTATGTCCCGCGCGCGTACAGAGATACTGCGAGGCCTATTGCAAACAGCATGGCTGGCCACACCGTGGGACTGCATTAGACAACCGAGAAGAATTCCTGCGGTACATGGAGGGGTGTGGTTGTGGGGATTATGGATGTTTGGAGGAGAGATGGCGGAAGAATGGGGAAGGATGCGGTCCCAAACCAAGACATAGAAAAGGGGTGGAGGGGATTGAAGAGGATGGGGGACGAGAGCCCTGACAAGGTTTGGTTGGCCAGTCCAGCTATTTTCTTGTTATTATTATTTCATCTCCTGCCCATATATATATATATATATATATATATATATATATATATATATATATATGGGCAGGAGATGAAATAATAATAATAAGAAAATAGCTGGACTGGCCAACCAAACCTAGTCAGGGCTCTCGTCCCCCATCCTCTTCAATCCCCTCCACCCCTTTTCTATGTCTTCGTTTGGGACCGCATCCCTCCCCATTCTTCCGCCATCTCTCCTCCAAACGTCCATCCCCACAACCACACCCCTCCATCTAATATCTTTAAATGCCACGTTCCCATGATGTCCTCCTCCCTTACTGTCTAAATCCATTCATCCCTGTTGTTATTTATGTATCCCATTTACTTAGTCTTTCCATTATTCTTTATTCGACTGTTTGTCTGTTTTTATACGTATCTTCATGTCCAACACTTATTTTACTTTCATCTGGAAATGTATTTTAATGGCTGAGTCAATCTTTTATATTTTTATTATTCCTTATTTATTATTCAACCGCCATGTCCAACTTTAATATTATTGTTGTTCTTGTCGTAGTATTCAGTCCTGAGACTGGTTTGATGCAGCTCTCCATGCTACTCTGTCCTGTGCAAGCTTCTTCATCTCCCACTACCTACTGCAACCGACATCCTTCTGAATCTGCTTAGTGTATTCATCTCTTGGTCTCCCTCTATGATTTTTACCCTCCACGCTGCCCTCCAATACTAAATTGGTGATCCCTTGATATATATATATATATATATATATATATATATATATATATATATATATATATATATATATATATATATATATAAAAGACCCCTTTAGCAGAAGCATTGGGAAATGAGACACACTTACAGCCATTTGCGATTTGTAAGCTGTACATTAACGAAAAGAAAAAAAGGTAAATACATAATATGATACTATTTACGAGTGTAGTGCTCATTATCTTACTTGAATGCTGCATCTCCTGACGGATAACTGACAAGGCACCTCCACTCCAGCGCAGCTCCGTCTACCAGGTGTACTGTGTACATGAATCTAGCCAAACCATTTCTTTGTACCTGATCGGTTGGCGCTACCTAAGCCACGGCTGCCAGTCATCGATCCCTGGTGACCACTGCTGTTACTGGCCGCAGCACAGTGCGAGACAAGCAGATGTGGCTTTGATGTATAGTTTTCCTGGTATTTGATTCCTGACATAGACTGTCCCCAGTTGAAAAACATTCACTTTACCCAATCTGAAATAGGGATATTGTTGTTGATACTCCTCGAAAGTCTCATGCAAAATGTGGATTCCTCTTTTTTATACGAATTATTTTCCAAGAAACAAGAAATCGGATCGTTCATACCCTTTCACGTCGTTGAAGTATCGCTACTTGTTGTGAACATCCTGTACAACATTATGCCATGGGCTATATTTGCTCTAAGCGTTCCGTTATCAGATAAAAAGCATCTTATCAGCTTATTATCTGTTATATCTCCCATCAAATGACTAGAATATTAATCACATTTTGGGCTCATTGACGGAGTGTTAACAACAAGCTCTTCCTTTGTCACAGGATCCTTTCTCACTTTAGACCTCTCTTAAGGTAGCCACGTGCCTCGTCTCCTAGGACGTCTCTTAAGGTGTCCAAATAGCACATCAGAACAGTTGTAAATATCAGGTTAATACTACGTGTCACTTTATAAATTCGGTAATATGGTTAATTTTATTACGACAACCGTCTCTCCAAGTGTAAGTACGGGACTGAAATTTAATTAAGAAATCTCGCTGTAACTTAAAAAAAAAAAGGCCTGATTACCGCTCCATCTCGCGAATGATACCCGTGGTACTGTCGCCGTTGCTTCCACCTGCCCTGCGGAACGTATTGACATAAAATTAATTTGCCAATTAATTAAACTGATTATTATAGTTCCTTTGCATGGTGAATAATTTTTTCCCTGCAGTCGGATTACACGCGTCAGGTAACCATTACAGAGCTTCTGTTAGGTCTCTAGTTGCTACCCACAGGTTAGATAGTCACTCTGATATCAAATTCGATGGTAACCGTCGTAACACAGCTGAAAAAATGGAAAGCAAATTACAAGAGCTATTCAGAAAGTAGGGAACGGTTTGGAATTAAAAACAAAAAACTAAGTACAAGAAATACATTTTATTATATACATATGAAGGAGTGACTGACATACTACTTTTCCACATAGTCACCAAACACAGTGAGACATCATAGAAGTGAACAAGCTCTGAAAGACATTCGTCGTAAAATTCTGCCGCCTGAGACTTCAGCCACTGAGTCACGCCCGTCTGGTGTTCCGCGTCGTCATCAAAGCGCTGCGTTGCAAGCGAGTTCTTCATCTTGTGAAACAAGTGGAAGTCGCTTGGTGCAAGAGCGGGGCTGTAGGGCGGATGAGGGAAAATTTCCCATTTGAATGAATTAAGGAGTTCTTTAGTGCGGGTTGCCATATGAGGTCGGGCATTGTCGTGCAAAAACGAAATAAGGACATCTGCTTTCCTCGGCGTTTGTTTTGAACTGCTCTTCTAAGGGTGTGCAAAGTTTGTCATTACCGGGCAGAATTTATGGTTGCTCCACGTTCGAGAAAATCAATAAGAAGCACACCTTGCCTATCCCAAAACACTGTCCTCATCAGCTTCCTTGCTGGACAAGATTTGCAAACATTTTCTTGGGTTTTAGGGGGACCTTGTGTGGCCCCAATCCATGGACTCTAATTTTGTATCGCAATTGTGTTTCACCCAAGTCTCGTCACCGGTTTTGGTTCGATCCAGTAACGAATCACCGTGTTTGTGGTAGGCCTCTTGAAATGTTAACGTCACCCCCATTCGCTGTTCTTTATGGTGCTCTGTAACCATTTTGGGCACCCATCGTGCACAAAATTTGTGGTACCCTAGCTTTTGAGTGACAATTTCAAACAACAAATTCCGTGAAACTTATGGAAAAGAAAGCGAAAGCTCCGTTATTGTGATGCGACGGTTTTCACGAATCGTCTCATCAACTTCAGCGACAAGATCGTCAGTCACAATGCTTAAACGCCCACTCTTCTCTCCATCATGAACGTTGGTTAGGCCATTTTTAACCCGAATGCACCATTTGCGGACGGAACATTCACTCATTACGTTGTTTCCGTACACTTGGCACACTTCACGATAAATTTCTATAAGTTTTAGATTTTTTGGCAACAAAAACCGCATCACAGGCCGCATCTCACAACTGGCCGGATTTTCGATTGCAGTGCACATTTCAAATTCGAATATCGAAAAAACCGTACGCGCAGAGACGTTTCCACTGTCACGGTTGGATGCCGACTGAGCTGCCAAGCACGGACATACCAAAATATTAATTTTAATTTTAAAAATCAACAGCCTCAGTTGCACAAATTACCTAGATTTACCTAGGCTTCAGTCGGGATAAACAAAACTTCTTCAGAATAAAAGTAACTACCGTTTGTCCATAGAGGAAATAGTCAAGTGAAAACTACAAATCCATAAATTATCGTCAGACTGAGGTGGCTGCCGCATCGCGGTCGCGAAGTGGGGCCGAAGCAGTTCATCTGACGATAATTTATGGATTTTTAGTTTCAGCTTGACGATGTCCGCTATGGACAAACGATAGATACTTTTATTCTGAAGAAGGTTGGGTTATCCCGACTGAAACCTAGGTAATCCTAGGTAATCTGTGCAACTGAGGCTGTTGATCTTTAAAATTAATATTTATACGGTTGCTGACAGGGCCGAGAAATGTTGAAAATATTTATACCAAAATATACGTGATCGGAGCGCGCCTTGCGGCGTCAGACGGAAACGTTCCCTACTTTATGAATAGCCCTCGTACATTCTGTCTGTTGATTGCCGTGTCACGCTTGTGGAATTCTGAAATATCACTTCAAAACTAATCCTACTGATAACTGTCAGTTATGGAGTCGGTAGGATGTGTCACTCTCTTCTCCACCCCTACGAAGCCTCCGTTGCAGTCCCCACCACCGCTACTAGGTGACATGTGAACCACTGCCACCTGCACTACTGGGTCGTGAACCTCGGCCCGCATGTCAGGCCTGTGCCGTTCCTGGCGGACAAGCCACGGTTCACCGTGCCAGTGAGCAGTTAACGATTCCAGAATCGCAAAAGTTGTCCTATCCTTCTCAGAAGGATTGGACACTTAAATGCCGGTGGGGTTAATGCTAAGATGTTGAGCAATATGTTTTTCCTGCTCCCAGCTGCAAAACGAAACGTTCTAAGATGTAATTTCGAAATATGCTGAAATATAAACCATAGCGAAATACCTGTCTGCTAACCACCCGATCCCAAATGTGTATGAGCCTGAAAACCTGGTTTTCCCTTAGAATACAGCCCTGTGGAAGCGTTCCTATTCCCTCCTGCCAAATTTGTAGGTGGACGCTTCAAGAACTCAAATGGGAATCCCTGGAGGGTCGGCGATGCTCTTTTCAAGAAACACTATTGAGAACCGGCATTAGAAGCAAACTGTAGAAGGATTCTACTGCCACCAACACACATTTCGCGTAAGAGACATTATGCTGAGACCCGAAAAATTTATACTCATACAGAGGTGTATAGATAGTATTTTTTTTCTCTATATGTGTGTCGTACAATGAGTAGCGAACCATGCATATAGATGGAGGTGTAAATGTAGTCTACTCATTAAGATGCCAGTCCATGCATTTACAGGCACATAAAACTGACGGGAGAATGTTGTCTCTTATTTGTCGAGAACACAAAAGTCAGAACGTCTGCTACTCATTGTCTCTCATAAAAATCTTCGTATTAGCCTCTAATTGCAGTCAGTCTGTGAGATGTGTCCTAGAGGTCGTAAAACAACACCTATAAGAATCGGCATAAAGCTCCCCTCTCAATCCCTCTTTTGTCAGAGCACCACTAACCTGCCGTATTCTCACGAATCTTCCGGTCTTTGATATATACCATCTCAGCCCATCTGATTTCGACAAGTGAGAGATGTCCCCTATCAAATCACGGATCTCTGCTAATTCTCTCGAAATCGCATCACCTTTCAACGGCACGTTTCCATTAGTTAGAAGGCTGTCAAGCCTTCCTCCCGACACTGATTATGTAGAGACTTACCACGAGGAAAATAGTACATAACATACAGGAGGAAAGTCACAGCCTACCAGAATGTACCTTGACTGCTCAAAGAAATTCAGATGCTTAACACCTGCAATCATCGATATCGAATGTTTGTTTCTAGACATTACCCTGTACATGCCTTAATCTACCCCTGCAGTAGTCTCCCTGTGCAGGAGGGAAATGACTACTGCACAGGGAATATGATAGCGAAATTCTGTGAAAGTCTTCTTTGACAGCATAGTGTATCGTGAGAAATACATCATCCTTTTTCAAATGGGGTATACCTCCATAATACGAATCTAACAATATCACGGAGCTTCCAATATGCTATACATTGAATCAATCACATCGGTGCACCAAATTCACGCCTCGATGCATAATTCAAAGCTACTGCAAGAGTAGGGGGAGATTTGGGACTTAATCACAGCAATGCTCATTTTTTACCCCAACACACTGTTCGATAGTCAACCTACTTTGATACTGTATCCCATCCAGAGTAGAGTAAATACACACGGGTAGTATGCATAGACATAGTGCTAGTCGTTAATGCAGAAGCTTTTGCTTATCTTCTTAGAATTTCAGACATCTAGTCACCACCTTATTGGAAATCTACCCTCCAGGCAGCGACTGTGTCGCAGACTGCTCTCACCTTTCCATCAATGTGGTAGGAAGACCGCTGCGCTAAAAAGAATCTGTTTTTTAAGGGTTGATGTATATCTGTGGAAATGGATTTTTCGAGTTTGATCCTGTCTAAATGCTAGCGATATGGAAGTATATTTCAAAAAGACTATAGTTTTAATGGAACGTTTGTTAATTATGAAAGAGAGTACCCTTCACAGCGTCATTAAATAGCCTTGACAGTTGTTTGGGTCCTATATTACATACAACTGATTTCAGTGAAATGTAAGATTACTGGGTATTTTTTCTTCATAGGCAAATTATGTTTCGAAATTAGAATAGAGACTATATCAACATATATGACATGGAAGACTCAAGTCTTAATGGAACGTTTATTAATGGATGGATGGAGTATCAGATACAGCATACCGTGAAACGTTTGGAGATTAAGCTATATGCATTTCATTCCGTTGCACCTTCGGATTGTTCTTTTATTGCTAAGCAAATTACATCCCGAAATCAGAAATGGAAGTACGAGGTGCATTCAAGTTCTAAGGCCTCCGATTTTTTTTCTCCAGACTGGAAAGAGATAGAAACATGCGCATTGTTTTAAAATGAGGCCGTGTTCATTGTCAATACGTCCCAGAGATGGCAGCACCATACGGCAGATGGAATTTTACCGCCAGCGGCGAGAATGAAAACTGTTTTAAATACTTAAAATGGCGACGTTTTCCTTACTTGAAAAGCGTGCAATCATTCGTTTTCTGAATTTGCTTGGTGTGTAACCAATTGAAATTCATCGACAGTTGAAGAAGACATGTGGTGATGGAGTTATAGATGTGTCGAAAGTGCGTTCGTGGGTGCGACAGTTTAATGAAGGCAGAACATCGTGTGACAACAAACCGAAACAACCTCGGGCTCGCACAAGCCGGTCTGACGACATTATCGAGAAAGTGGAGAGAATTGTTTTGGGGGATCGCCGAATGACTGTTGAACAGGTCGCCTCCAAAGTTGGCATTTCTGTGGGTTCTGTGCACACAATCCTGCATGACGACCTGCAAATGCTAAAAGTGTCATCCAGGTGGGTGCCACAAATGCTGACGGACGACCACATGGCTGCCCGTGTGGCATGTTGCCAAGCAATGTTAATGCGCAATGACAGCATGAATGGGACTTTCTTTTCGTCGGTTGTGACAATGGATGAGACGTGGATGCCATTTTTCAATCCAGAAACAAAGCGCCAGTCAACTCAATGGAAGCAAACAGATTCACCGCCACCAAAAAAATTTCGGGTAACACCGCCAGTGCTGAAAAAATGATGGTGTCCATGTTCTGGGACAGCGAGGGCGTAATCCTTACCCATTGCGTTCCAAAGGGCACTACGGTAGCAGGTGCATCCTACGAAAATGTTTTGAAGAACAAATTCCTTCCTGCACTGCAACAAAAACGTCCGGGAAGGGCTGCGTGTGTGCTGTTTCACCAAGACAACGCACCCGCACATCGAGCTAACGTTACGCAACAGTTTCTTCGTGATAACAACTTTGAAGTGATTCCTCATGCTCTCTACTCACCTGACCTGGCTCCTAGTGACTTTTGGCTTTTTCCAACAATGAAAGACACTCTCTGTGGCCGCACATTCACCAGCCGTGCTGCTATTGCCTCAGCGATTTTCCAGTGGTCAAAACCGACTCCTAAATAAGCCTTCGCCGCTGCCATGGAATCATGGCGTCAGCGTTGTGAAAAATGTGTACGTGTGCAGGGCGATTACGTCGAGAGGTAACGCCAGTTTCATCGATTTCGGGTGGGTAGTTAATTAGAAAAAAAATCGGAGGCCTTAGAACTCGAATGCACCTCGTATATGCATGTATATATCATGGAAGACTGTGCTTTAATACCTAATTTGTTAATGGTGGTAGGGAGAATGGTTGGACCACCACGACTCCTCACAGAACGTGGGGTTCAGAGACATGTCTGTTTTGTAAAGTAGGACAGATTGCCGTCTGTGGCATCTCTACCGAAAGAGTACAATACTGGCGCACGCACAAGTGTTTCGAAGCACACCGTTCATCGTACGTTGTCAAACATGGAGCTCTGCAGTAGAATGCCCTTACGTGTTCACTTGTTCATCCAACGACGTCGTCAATTACGATTGCAGTGGGTACAGGACCATCGGGATTCAACCGTCGATCAAGGAAAACGTCTCAGCTCTTCGAGTGGATCAAATGTTTTACTACGCTAGGTTGATGGGCGTCTCCACAGATGCTGTCATCGAGGTGAACGGCAACTCGAAGCGTGTAGCGCGCCACAGACGCAGGCTGTTCTTTTTGTATATTCGTGCTAATCTCAGGGACTTCTGCAGGGACTAGCCCGATTTGCAGGGACGTTTCGTGTGTATAATTCATAAATATTTCGTGCAAACTGGATGGATTGTGATGCATTAAAGTACCCAGCTGCTTTTCATAAGCTGCCACTGTCGTCTAGAATCAAGTTAACTCACATGACCTAGTACCGTTACGTAGCAGTGGTTGTATCGCACCAAATGTGCTTTTTACCGATGTTTCAAGGTAAAAGGAGCTCTGTACCAATGGTGCGTGACAGAGATTGCTTTGTGTCAGTGTTGCGTGGCAGAGGGCACCCCATACCATATTGCGAGGCGGAAGAAGCTCCGTACTGATTATGCTTTGCAGAGGGTACATCTCAACAATGTTGCATGGAAGAGGTCCGTTCTACAGATGTTGTATGGTAGAGGACGCTTCGTAGTGATGTTTCCGTTGGTAAACGCCAGTAAGCTCACATAGAAAATGTTCTCTGCACAACACAATTAAACGATCGCGGTTTGGAAACTCTGTAATTGTTTCCCATTGCGACGCAGAAGTTTGAAATACGAGTCAGGAGTGCCTACGACCTTTCTCCGTATTGGTGGAAAAGCATGGCGCCGTGTGACGCTACTCTCGGGTTTGGTGACGCTTCAAACATCGATGTGTCACCACATGCGTAAAAATGCCACAGCTTAGAAACTCATGCGAGGTGTAAGGTGGGTTACTGATGAAACTTGGCACCAAAATTGAAAACAATTCTGCCCAACGCCACTGTGGAAGAGTCACATGATAGGTAGATCGTCACACTTCATCTTATCCCCATTTTCACACCTTCTCTTGACGCCTCTGCGATGAATGTCTGGATAGCGACGCCAGGCGTTAAAATCACGGGGTGGCGGAGGAAAACATTTCAGACACACCGCAGCTCATGGAGGCAATGGCCTTCCATTCCTTGGGGAATTAGTTCTTACACATTTCGCGGTCGGAAGCAACAGGTAACAGTGAGATGAGCTACACGATAACTTTCTTGACAACCCCTTGACACCTCTCCGATTCCGAACCTCTATTAGCACACGCAGGAATAACAACGTAGCCTGGATGCAGTGCTGAAATCAACGCTCCAAAGAAAGCGGGGGGTTTCCTTGAAGCCATTTATGCCGCACCCTAAGAACTTTTTGTGTGATTATGAGCGAATGTGTGTCTGAAATTATTTCCACGGCCACCCATAAGGAAACAGCGTGATTTTAATTCTGGGGTCGCGGCTCTGACCTACATACGGAGGCTTCTAAAGAAGGGGTTAAACTGGATAAGGAAGGTGTGACGACCCCCTACAGTGTGACACGTATACGGTGCCGTTGGCCAGAATTGTGATGATGTTCGGTGTCAAAGTGACATTCGACACGTTGCTGTTTGAACTGTCGCCGAATTCAAGGGTGAAGTCGCAGGGCTCCTTAAAGTATGTAGACAGCTTTGAGCCAAATTTCAGTATTCTTCTGTTGCAATGGGGGATAATTATGGCGTTTCGAAAAAGTGAGCGTTTAATTGCGTCGCACAGTGTAGCTCACGCCACACTGGCTCATAGGTCGGTACATGACCTTGGCTAGTGCCTTACTGCACTGCGGTCAGACGGACCGCCCTGTACCAGCCCTACAGCTAAGTGGCTGGAAAATGCCTGTATCTGGCCCGGAACTGGCGATAATGTCGGATAGTCCGGCTCGCAGCTCCCAACACTACCACGATATGTCACTCCAAACGCCAATTAAATACGGAACAGGTAACATTTGTGCTACCGAGAACTTTTATGGCATACGTATCTTCAATTAACTTGTATGAAAGTGTTGAAATTCAGTTACGTAGAATCGTTCTTTAAATTTTGAGAATTCTGCACAGTGGCCCTTCAACGAAATTACTGCTACCACAGGGAAGTTTCCTGGCCGTACATACTTGGTGCTAACCGTGCGGAGCCGAGGCCGGACTATAATTTATGTATAAAAAGAATCCTCACTCTATCCAATTCCCCCCTCTGCCCTCGGCTGTGGTGTGTCATATTTGTGCCAACTTTTTAGTGCAGAGCTCAAGTGAGTGTTCAGTCTAGTGCGTCTTTCCAAGGTGTTGCGAACAGAAATCATGCTGTCGCTGAGTGTGATTTTTATATCTCTTGCGAACAGAAACCACACTGTCGCCGTATTTTCTAATTGTCTGTCTATTATTTTACCTGTCTGCTTCCTGTGTATTTTATTAGCATCACTAACCATTTGTTTTATGTTTTAAGTTCCACAATTTTCTGCCATTTTACCATTTAAGTCACCGATTTTATAGCCTGATTTTATTATTTATTGATTTTTTAAAAACAAATTCTGTAGGCTGAAGAGCAGCGTACTAAGCTGCTGCCAGCCCGCCCCCTTCGAGGGGAGTCGAAACTCAATAAAGAATAAAAAAAAACACTCTGCCCAAATATTCAAGTGCCGTTATGGGCGCCATATAAGCGGCCTGTCTAGAACGACATTAACTTTTTTGTTCAACTACACTTCGGTAAGATACAGGAAAGTTTGACGACTAAGGTGTACACCACATACTTGAAGCAGCCTAGGCTGCTTCTTCATGTTTGTCACTGTTGTTTGTTGAGATGATGAAACATTTGTTAGATATAAAGTGCTACACAGAGAGAAAGTGTGCTATTATACCGATTAACGAACTGTAACACAGTTCTGATAAGATCAAATTTTTTCAAAAATTTGTTATTTTTCGGGGCTGAAGTAATCCCACGTTACTCTCACGCACAAATGTGATTCACATTCACAGTGACACCACACATCTACCGACTGCTGTCTCGTGAGCATTATCGCCATCTTTCTGGTTCAGTGAAAGCAGACGTATGAGAGTATAAGCTTATAACACTCACGATTGGCTGCAATTGTGCTCTAAACGTACCGTACGCTCTGTTACAATACACACATACCACCAAATAATTGTCTTTTAGAATAAACTTAAACTTTTTAAAATGACATCATGCTCCATCGGGGATTCCAACAGTTTCTCCTTTCAGAGCAACCGTCACCGATCGCATGCCAAACAAAAAGAGCTACACTATCTACGGACTGTCGCTACGTAGTGATGTGCAGCTTACAGCTATTCATTGCAATTTGGCAAAATAGTACGTCTGAATGCTATACATACAGCTACAAAGATCTGCACTGAAACTGAGCTATTATGAAAAACTTGAAGTACGTGTTGTTTCGGGACTGAAGTCTCCCAGTCTTGTAGAGCAATCCTACAGTAAAGTTCACGGAACATATTGTGTTATAGTTTATAATTACATCAGCAATAACATAAAACAAATAGTAGACATGCTCTGATATCAGTGTAACTTCATTCACGTACAACAATTAGCTGTTATGTAAATTATTGGAGTTGTAGTCCTATGTGACACTTAGAACGTCTACCAGAGTCACTTAGCTTTGTTTGTATTTATTGTCGTTTCTAGGCCTTGAGAGGTGTGCGGCTCGCGTTGATGCCCTTCAGAGCTTGGCATCCTGTAATAGCGACATTGGCGTCTCGTTTTCTTAGTGTGTTCACTGGCGCCACTACGTTAGCTCGCCTTGTCTGTCAGTGAGTGGCAGCAGCAGTGCTTATCGATAGCGCGTACTGTCGTACCATCTATGGAGCGGCCTCTAGTATTTCCGGGTCGTCGTGTGTCTGTGCTAGTTGAGTTGAGGCGGAGCAGCAGTGAGGTACAGACAGCCAGTACTCGGCCGACCGCTGGCGACACACACTGACTGTCTGACGGAAGGATGTGGTCCCAAGAGTGGACGACCAAGTCAGGGACCGGGTTCAGCGAGTTTTATTTGAATGGACTGTGATATTCTAGTAGTACAACTTTCACTTGTGTGTGTGTGTGTCCGCCAGCCGAAGTGGCCTCATGGCAATAAGTTGCAAGTCGACGATTTATACTGGCATATTTCCCATGCCTGACTTGAAAGGGGACGACCGTTAGTTGGTCGTTCGGTCGGTCGTCGCAGCGGACGACGTGCATTGGGTCTTCCGACCGCTTCTGGCTTCTCTGTGTTTCTTCCGACTAACAATGCGTCCGTGTTGTTTCACAGTGACTGATTTTAGTGTTGTGTGTTGTTGGTTGAATTGTTTTTCCGGATTCGTGTGTATCTTGTGCTTTTGAATGAGCAATTATTTTAATGTTGTCTGCGTACTGGATTTGGAGAGGGTTACGAGCGGACATCTGATCGTTTGTGGCGCAGCAGTGAGCAGGTCCGTGCAGCGCGAGTGCGAGCCGGGACCACTGGCGACGTGCTGCCACTGCCGGATCGGGGAACTGCGACAGCGTCGACTTCGTTGCACACCGAACCCCGGACGTTTAAATTGGGTGAAGAGTTAACTGCTAATGCAACCTCGACTATTCTGAGATCTCGCCTTTGGTCGGCAGGTTGTTGCTCCCAGGGCCTCTGAGCCTGACGGCAACCAGTGAAGTGTTTTGAGGCAGCGAAATATTGCAGCCGTCTTTCTTTATTTGCTATTCTTCATTGACTTTAGCATTATTCTTATTAGTGAGATCCAATCAGTGGTATTTCCTGCATTGTGGCCGCTATCGGTCCAGTTACCTGCCCTGGAGGTTAGCGTACTTTTCCAGCAGTGTACCTTTCCTCGTCGTGTTGATACTGTCCGACACGGCGTACTTGTATTGTACTGCACATATTTTCTAGGGAGGTCTACCTTGGTTCTAGTGTTTCCTTTGACCTTCGGTGTTTTCTGAAGACGTAGTGCTGTCTGTCTCTTCAACCTTGCCTAATGATATTCCATCGTTGTACCGGTGATTGGACGTTAGGCGGATTGGTTAGTCGGTCAGTCGGCGCTTAAGCTGCCCCTAGTTCAATTGCCACCCTGTTACGTGAGTGCAACTCTTAGCTGCCTGTCTCACCTTACCTTATGTTTGGGTTACCTTCCCAGGCCGACCCTTCGAACACTTGCTGAGAACCGCTTCCCCTGATTCCTTAGAATGTGATGTTGTTTTAAGGGCATTTGTAATTTTCTGATTATTGTTGGTGTGGCCTTCAGCCGAGCAAGAATTTCATTTCTTTCATAATAAGGTTCAAAAATGGTTCAAATGGCTCTGAGCATTATGAGACTTAACTTCTGAGGTCATCAGTCCCCTATAAACTGAGAACTACTAAAACCTAACTCACCCAAGGACATCACAAACATCCATGGCCGAGGCAGGATTAGAACCTGCGATCGTAGCGGTCGCGCGATTCCAGACTGTAGCGCCTAGAACCGCTCGGCCAACCCGGCCGGCTCATAATAAGGCCTTCTGCCATGTTACAATAAGGTTTTTTTAAAGGCAAACGTGTTTTAAAAACAAGGTGTTTGTTGAGATGTGTGCTATTTGGAATTGTTTTCCCGACTTCTAATTCAGGCTTTGAGCCATTTGTTATTTGAAATTGTTTGTGACCTTCAGTCGAGTTGTAATTTCACTTCTTTTATCATAAGGCCTTCAGCCGTGTTACAGTTTGTTTTAAAATGAAGTATTTATCTTAATATGTGCCTTTTGGAATTGTTCCTTTGACTTCTAATTCTGGCCTTCAGCTGTTCGTTGTTTGAGGTTATTGTTGGTAGCCTTCTGCCCCAAAATTGTGGATTGTTTTCCCTGTGATAAGGCCTTCAGCCGTCATACTGTCAATTGTGTCATTTTTAAGTGATTGTTTGAAAATTTTAATTTCTTAAGTAAAGTTTACGTATTTGTTGTGCAACCGAGAGTAACTGATTACGGCCCCATCCACAATCGTAACGTTATCCTGACGCATCCTGAGAATCCAGCTCTCAGGCCTGTTACTGTATATAAGCGTTGTGAACATCAGATGTTGAGTGATTACTGTGAAGAAAACGGAGACTTCATATACTCATGTGGGACGGTGTTATGAACACCTGACAGAGTTCAGAAGTGGCCAGACTGTGGATCTTCATTTGGCCGCTGCTACAATGATGCAGTATCCAGATTCAGATGCGGCGGAACCCAGATGTTAGATTGCATGGGAACCTGAGGGCAGTCATACTCGTCGCCAACGTTCTGGTCCACCAGGTTTGAACTCCACAAGGGAGAGCATCACTGTACTGTGTACCAAGCGCATCGTAACCTCATCACATCTGCTCCTGCTATCCAAGGACAATAATGGACTCCCTGCAACACTGGTCGGAGAGCAGCAGCAGCCAAAACTGCGGAATTACCGTCCCGAGCGTACACAGCAGTACGGGAAACACAAACACAAACGGCTGTGTTTGGATTGGCGCGCCGAAAAGAAAGCAAGGACTACTGATGACGGGCATCGCATTATTTTTGCCATGACTATCTTCGGCGAGTGTGGCGGCGATCTGGGCGGAGGTCCACTTCTTCCAATGTTTTGGTCATGCTGTGGGAAGCTATCAAGTATGATTTCATTTCATGTTCGGTAGTGACTGAGGAAACTCTTGCAGCACAACGGCACGTCGCGGACATATTGCATGCCCATGAGCTACCTCTCATGCGACGGTATGGTGCCACTTTCCAATGGGTCAGAGCTTGTGCACGTGTCTCTGTGAACTTTCTGCATAATGTCAAGATACTCCCGTGGCCAGCGAGATACCCCGGATCTGCGTATGACCATCTCGAACATCATCCCAGAGCCAGTATCCAGGATATGCGTTTGTATTCTCTTGTTGTTATCAGAGTAAGTTTCAATTATTCACATATTCGAAAGTATTTCTTCAAGAATGAATTGTAGGTTATGTCACTGAATCAGTGAGATTAGGCTGTTGGAGATAAGTTCGACCGATATTCGATCCTAACAACGGCATAACATATCAAATACTCGTATCTGAATGTAGACTTTGTCTGAGGGACTGCTGACGAAATATTTTAGGGTATTCTTCGGCAGAAGATGATGAGCGTGACATTCATCGAAATGTTGCAGAATTTCAAAGCACATACGTAGGATGGAAGCCCGAGATTTCTTTCAATATACGCAGGGAAATATTTGACCTTTTATACTGTGATGATAATGCAAACCGAACTTGGTAGTTGTAATAAAAGGCAATGAACGAGGTACTTGTCATACATAAAAAATGAAACCAGTACGCCGCTTGCCCCTCAGTCTGAACAAGGGGCCGAAGCATCATGCAGTAACTGGGAGCGTGACTACAGTAGGATTGGTTGTGGCTCACAGGGACAGCACTTGAGCCATACCTTGCATGTCTTTCAGTCTCAATATAATGCGAGAACACTACAGTTTTAATCACTCTTAATAATTTCGACACAGGTATTTGTAGAGAAAATTGTTGCAGGATTTAGCTACAGGCCTTTCAAGCTTTACGGATGAGGGAAAAATTAATCATGCGTCTACAGGAACGCGTGGAATTCTCCCTGTCAGTACGCTTTTCAGCTCTGAGAAATTCGCATTCTCCTGTGGTGAGTTTTCCAATATTCTTGAATATGGCTCTTCTCATATTTTCCGACTGAAGAAACCACCGGTTAGCCCACATGTTCTGCCGGCTCGGCTGTGTCAGTATAGCCTTGGCGGACGCTCGTGTTTCGTAAGGGCGCCGGGATGTGAAAGGTCACAGGTGAGTGGCCAGTGGGAGAGCTAGAAAAGTAGGGCCTTCCCTGTACACACACACACACACACACACACACACACACACACACACACACACACACACACACTGAAGAATGAACACGTGTGCAAACGGAAATAACTGCATTTAACAGACCACTCCTTTCATCACAATTATAAAAGTTAATATTCAAAGACAGTAACAATATTTAACGTTTTTTATGGCAGAAGTTGGCAGAGACGTTGCGTCCGAGTGCGCACCGTGTCCTAGGAGCCAAAATAAATACCCCAGAATAACTGAAAAGTGATCTGAAATAACAAATTTCACACAGACATACGTTCTACGAAGAATGGGTCTCGAGATAAACACATATGCGAGGGTGCACTGAAAAGTAATCACATGAAATTGTTTTATTGTGTTCTCATCATTGGTTGAGGTATTACACGTCATGCATTGTACTCGCTCGACTTTCCCGCTTCGTCGACCCAAGCCTTTACAGCTAGAGGGTTCGAATTGCAGCGTGTAAAAATGTGGCGGTGTCCAACATAACTGCGTCCGTGCGTGATAAACAGCTCAGAAAACTGAAATCAGGAATTCGAAGAGTCTGTCCATACATAAACCATCCTCTCCTTCAGCATGACAACGCCACACCACAGACGAACGCTGCGACACGTACACAGTCCGACGGCCTGGCTTCACTCTCATCGATTACCCATACGGTACCAAATGAACACCATCCGATTTTACAAAACTTAAATAACGCCTTCAAGGACTTCACTTTGACAGTGTTGAAGCGGTGCAAGAAGAGGTAATGTTGTAGCTCCGTCAACAAAGTCAATCGTTCTACGGTGACGGTATCAAAGAACTGGCACCTCGTTGGGAGAGGTGTTCGTCGCCAGGGATTGTATGTTGAGAAATAAATATGTAGACTTGAATATTAATGATGC
This sequence comes from Schistocerca americana, assembly GCF_021461395.2. NCBI lineage: Eukaryota > Metazoa > Arthropoda > Insecta > Orthoptera > Acrididae > Schistocerca > Schistocerca americana. The sequence continues at coordinate 953,708,258 of NC_060119.1, read as the reverse complement.
AGACTGTTAATAATTTATATTTTACTTGAAAATCTAACAGTTTCCACGTAAAAAAAATTGGAGGCATTATTTTTCAGTAGGTTTTTGTATTTTATTCATCATTAAGAAATAGTATTGTTTCGCCACTTTTATGTGTTTGCTGTTATTTCTTTGTCAAGGCATTAATTTTAAAAGTTCATAACACTGCCGAAAAAACTGATATTTCGGTATCCAGAAATCTTTCTAAATAACTGAAACATTCTAATTTGTAATATGGAAACCATTGCTTTTGTTACCAACCATTGTGCGAATGCAGCCATTTATATAAGTGTGATACTAAAGACAGTACATGGCTTGGTAAATAGCAGTGGCTCAGAGAACAGAGTTCCAGGGTACAAAGAAACACAACAGAGAACAGGAAATGCAATACTAACCTGACCATAGCAGGTGCTGACCGTGACCACCATTCATCTCTTGGCACCTTTTGGTCCTGGTCAGCAAGTTGCTAAAGGTGGATCGAAGCTGAACTGCTGGAGCTGGCAGTCTCATCAGAAAAGTTTTTCTGCAGTTCTTGTTGTGATACACCTAAAACGTGCGGGTTTCCCACATAAACTAATCGCACATTGACAGATCAGGCGATCTGAAGTCAGTCAGGACCTCGACCACGCTGACCTCTGCTTCCAACTCTGCCAGGCGTGAAGATTCTGTAATTCGCTCCAAGGTTCGGCTAGCTGTGTGGGTAATTGCTCTATCCTGTTGGAAGATGGTCACTTTCAACATCTCTTATAGTCAGTCCTGATGCAAATGTTCATGTTCACCGCTGATTGAATTAAAGTTCTCGGTGAAGATTTCAAGAGGTGTGGACATGAATTTTATGGGGCATACTTCAACTATTCTGTTTGTACGCCCTTATTACTCTTTTGCAAAACATTAATATAGTCATTTCTAAGGAAACTGGCTATGACTGGTTTGAATGACAGCCATACAAGTCTTTCAGAACCACACAGTATGTCTTGTAAACGGCTGTCAGCAATGATTTTCCGTGTTTGTGAACTTCCTATCGCTCATTCCAGCTTCTATTAAATTTCATTAAAACTCTGCAAACTTGTTGTAGAGACAGCGAAGAGCATCATAGAATTTGTCTTGTGCATTTACGAAATTCTTCTTAAACATCATGTGAAACTCTGGCATAATAAATTTGCCAACAGCACACGAACGGCCTTTTTACTTCCTGCAGACGTTCTGTTCTAATTTTTCTTCCTTATGTGATGGTGCTTAATATCTGTGTCGCCCCAGCGATACCTTGTCAGCACTCTCCTGAAATTGGTGATTCCTTTCATACTACTACAGCAACGGCAATTGGACTCGCAATACCGTATGTGTTCAAGAAGTAAGGACATGCTTTCCTTCACCTCTTTCAGATGGGCATGACAGCGTGTGATATGAAAGGTACATCTACAGTTATTACAGATCGAATAATTCCAGCGGTCCTCTCAACTCCTTCAATTAGCGGTAGAACAATTTTTGTAGCATGTGAGCTCAGGTATACTGGTTGACATGTGACCTTGATTGGGGGTAATTAAACTTGAAATATTCCGATGTAGGAAAAATGTTTTGCGAAGCATGGTTTCATTCAAATTACGGCCAGGGTAATTTACGTCTTTGCAAAAAAAGGACCAAAAATGTAAATTACCAACGTACGCTGTTTTTCAGAGAAAATTACCAACGTATGCTATTTTCTGAAAATAGCATTGCCTTTTTAACTGCAAATTTAACGTGACAGAAGATCTAGCAAGAAGTACTCGGATTAAAGAAACGCTGTAAGACAGGGGTGCAATCATTCAACCTAAACGACGCCGAACCAATGACGGAAATTAGAGATTCGGCAGTTGGATTAAAATGCAGGGACAAATATCAATAATAAGAGTCATTTACGACATTGATGTCCTCAGTGAAAGCAGGGAAGAATTAAAGGACCTGTTTAATGGAATGAACAGTCAAATGAGCACAGTATATGAACTGAGAGCAAGCTAAAGAAAGACGAAAGCATTGATATGTAACAGAAATGTGATTGGAGATTAACTGAATATCGAAATTGGTGACCACGAAAAAGACGAAATGAAGGAACCCTGAATGACTGGGTGTTGTGTGATGTCCTTAGGTTAGTTAGCTTTAAGTAGTTCTAAGTTCTAGGGGACTGATGACCATAGATGTTAAGTCCCATAGTGCTCAGAGCCATTTGAACATTTGAAGGAACCCTGCTGTTTTGGAAGCTAAACTACGTAATACTAACCAAGGATGATGAACGAAGCAGACTAGCACAGGCAAAGAAGGCATTCGTCGGTACACGAATTCCACTAGTATCAAATGTACCCTTCATTCGATGAAGAAGTTGCCGAGAATGTACATTTGGAGTCCGATATTCTGAAGAAGTTAATCGTGAACTGTGAAGGAAGCGGAAGAGACTCCAAGCGTTAGATATACAGTGCCACGAAATACGTGAAGTGAGAAGCTTCTCTTCAGAACTGACGAAGAAAGGAATACTATGCAATGACTATAAGAACGGAAAAATAATAGGACACTTGTTAAGGTATCAGGAAGTAACTTCCATGGTATTAGAGGAAACTGTACAGGGGGAGACCGAGACTGGAATATACCCAACAAATAATTGAAGGAATTTTGTGTAAGTGTTGCTCTGAGGTGAAGAGTGAATGTTATCGTAGGCCGCATCAAACCAGTGAGTAGACTTGAAGGAAAAAAAGATCACACAACATTGTCACTATTGTGACGACATGCACAGGCTTTCAACGGAACGGGTACAAAATGACAGACACCATGAAAGTCATACATCTATTCGTAAGGCATCCAGACGTGTGCTAAATGGACATGTGGTAGTTGTCGGACTGTATGTAGTCCCCGGATATTTCAATTACTACACCAGATGAAATATCTATACAGACCAGCCTGTCGCTCTGAATGTTTTCAAAGCGGTAGGAGAAAATGCGACTGTCCGACACTGGATGCGCTAGATAGCGCCGACAGTGTACATTCACAACAGCAGGAACACTGCCATTGCAAGAGGCTTATATCTGCATATTCTTCAGTAGTGAAAGCATTTGCCACTTTTAGTAACAACTAACACAGTAATTTAGTGTCGTGTTGCGTCTCTCTGATACAGTTGCAGCGTATGTGAGTGACACTGTAGCGCCGGCCGGTGTGGCAGAGCGGTTCAAGCGTTTCAGTCTGGAACCGCGCGACTGCTACGGTCACAGGTTCGAATCCAGCCTCTGGCATGGATGTGTGTGATGTCCTTAGGTTATTTAGGTTTAAGTAGTTCTAAGTTCTAGGGGACTGATGACAGCAGATGTGAAGTCTCATAGTGCTCAGAGCCATTTGAACCAATTTTTTTGAAACTGTAGCAACAAACAAGATTAATTTTAGACACTCACAGGAAAGCTATCGGCTCTTAATATAATACTGATAGAACGTGTTACGCAGTATATTTGTTTAAAATTAATTTTCCTCTTTGATAAAAACTCTGTTTTTGTTGTTCTATGCAGATATAAGGATTAAAAAACTTAATAGAGTATATTAGCCTAAATAAACTGACGTCTCGTTCTGTGGTTATTTTATAAATCAATTAAGAGTAATATTTCTTGTAAATTAATACGTGGTGATATGTATATATAGCAAAGATCTAGTCGGTTATGCCCCTTATGTAAATCTAGAACCATTCATGTCTACACACTAGATGTTTAATATATTACGGGGTGAACATTAATAAAACCGACAAACTGCACAGACGGATTTCTGAATGGGCATAGAGGGAAAAAAAGGTCCTGCGAACATGTGTCCGGAAATGCATGGTGTGCGTGCAACTGCAACTACAGAGGTTTATCTCATCCACGTCGCAACAGATGTTCAAAGTTGTGTCCATGAGATTGCAGGTGGTAGAATTAGTAGCGGTTTTCATGCAGGACACACGTAATCGTGCTTTGGATACGTCTTGTTGGCGAAACACTTGCCTGGAGCTTGCACTAAAGTTCGTCTCAGTATCCCGTAGAAACCGGTCCTCCTGATCTGGTGTACGCACATCCGGGCGCCTCCCTACACGATAGTCTGTTTGAAAGGACTCGCGATCACACAAACGCCCAAAAAGAGCTTGAAATGTTGTATGATACGGTTGGTGTCTGTGAAGGTACTTGTTTTGGCATAGCCGTGCTGCCTCTTGACCATTTCGATGTGCATGGCTGTACACAGACACCATCTAGACTTGTTCCCGACAAACTCCGGACGATTCCGCTGCTCACAGTACTCTACGTGAATGACACAGCCTGCAATACACGAGGAACACACAGCACCTGGTTAGAGGAGGTGTTATTCGTCAACGCCATCTACCGTAGCAACGATTATTTTCCGGACATATGTTCATACGACCTTCTTTCCTCCATTTAGAGCCAGGAATCCGCTCCTGCAGTTTTTCGGATTTATTGATGTTCATTCTGTGCGCACATCATTAACTTACGACATACATAGTAAACTTAGAATTGACAGAGTGGCTACGCCTGAATAGACCTCAAGAAACGTTGATCCGTCTGCTTTGTACGGTATATTGTACTTCGTGTAATAGTTAACTCACGATTATGTGTCCTTATTGACTCATATATGTTTCTATTTGGAATATAAAATATTTTGGCATTTTCTGGTGCCTCAGCCATGACACTTACGCTCTGCGGTAAGCTGTAAATGATAGATGTCAGTCGCTCGGAGCGGCCGCGTGGTTTAGGACGCCATGCTACGGATTGCATGACTTCTCCCAACGGAGGTTAGTGTCCTCCCTCGGACATGGGTGTGTGTGTGTGTGTGTGTGTGTGTGTGTGTGTGTGTGTGTGTGTGTGTGTGTGTGTTGTTCTTAGCGTAAGTTAGTTTAAGTAGTGTGTAAGAAGACTAGGGACCGATGACCTTAACAGTTTGGTCTCTTAGGAATTCACACACATTTGGATACTGTTGATAGATGTTAACATCATAAACGAAGGAGGTCATTGAGTAATAGCTGATTGTAACTGACAGTTTACTTATCGAGTGTCTACAGCTTACACGTACTGGCATAGACTCATGCATATGTACTAACATGCTTTAATTCATCTGGATATAGCCTATGTAAAGCGTGGCATCCAGCGTAGTATAGAAATGTTAATTACCTGCCAAATCTTATGTGATTCATCGTATGGTGTCATCCACATGTAAGTAGAGTTACTGGTTTATGTCAAGTTTTTGACAAGACTGTATTAGGTCTTTTACCTTTTGTAGAGTATGTACTTGTGTTATAGCGTGTTTTCATTCAGGTGCTCGGTAATGACGTAATTGTCGAAATTAGCCTGCCAATAAAAAACGAAAACAATACAGCCTACTGCGAACCATGCTTTCCTTCATAAAATTTCCAGAGGCTGTGGCCCCACACAGAAGAAAAATTGTAGCGTCAAATGTAATGTGAACGCTGCTGTGTCAGGCAGCTTTAAAGTTGTGAAGGCTAGTCGTGAGTCGTGCTTGGACTTACTAAGAGGTTGTTAGGTCTCAGGTTCGAATCCCGATGTAGTACAATTAATCTGCCAGGGACTTTTTATCACACCTTTGGTGCGCACTCTAGATTATAAGCGTCTTGTAGATCAAAGTTTCTCGAAGTCTCTCTCCTAACACCATTCGACTACAGTATGTCTAAACTGCCACTATTCCACATGTCACAACACTTGTGTAATATTGTATCGTGGACAACAGCTAAGGTCTGTAACCAGCAATTTAGCTAGATCCAGCATGGTAACTTGAATCAAGTGTGAAACATTATATCCACAGAATACACTTTACTGAAAAGTACTGAAAAGAAAACACAATCAAGCAAAACTAACCAGTGAGAAAACTAGTCACAAGTCGAACAATCATTTTGTTTCAGCATTTTATTGTATTAATGGAATACTTGAGATAACTATAATTTGCAGGAACGCACGAGTTTTCGGAGAGTCTCATTTATGATGTTCTGACATTACAAACTGTCTAGCGGTGTCAATTTGAAGCAATTTTTCGACAAACTCCAGTCCACTACTCCCATGAATGGAGAGCACTGAGTAGGTCATTTGGCTATGATGGTTGTCTTATAGAACAGGCAAGTGTCTGCTAAAGTTCCTGAAATCCTCAGGTCGTACCCACTGTTTTAGGAGCTAAGCAGAATTTATATTTGAGCTGGTACTGCTGAATCTGAAGAAGAGAGCGGCACCAGTCGCATTTATTGTCTTGTTTGAGTTACCAGGTACAATCTTGGACGATTTTTCAAAATTGGTTGGGTGACGGTTGGACTGAGACAGACTCGAATTGTTCTAGAACGTGTTCACTGTCAGTTACTTCAAATGAAGCAGTAAGTTCTGTGAAAGAGTATTTGCGTTAGGCCTGGGATAATCTACATTTTGTGGACTTCAAACTTATCTATGCAGCGCATAGAGGAACTAACTCTTAAAACTGTGTACCTAGAGCTAATTCGTTCTGCAGGCCTATGCACTACTTTTTTATCGCTGGATAACAAAGAGGCCGTGGTAAAGTGGTAAAGTGAGGGCATCACCTACATTTGTGTAACTAGCCGGTCACTATACGGTGTGTACCAGAAGATACCTTGTAGCATAGTTACAATTTCTGTACTTCTGTGTTGCAACAGTTCCGCCATCAGTAACACAGGCATGTCTGGCGGGTTGCAGCTGCGCCAACCCTGCAGGCAATTGTACTTCGGGAACCACACGTAAAAACTCCTTGACAAGATCAACACCGATTTGTTTTCGTGTACGGCTCCAACGAGTGTCGCAAAGACAAGTGGTACCTGATTCGCCTACAGGAAGCGCCCGTATTGCCATTAGATGCACAGTAGATGCGGCTCTGCTCTTGTCACATGGCAGCTAGTAGACCGAACCATCCAGCCATTCAGCTACGTAGCCAGCAGTCTAGTCGGAACGTCAACCTAGAAGTTACGCCTCTGCAGACACTACAAGCAGCCAGTGGAACGCCTCAGAATCTGTGCCTCTCCGACACTAGCCTCCAGTGGAATCTGGACCAGAACTGCGTTATCACTGCGTCTCATTGACTTTTGTGACTAAGTTCTGGGGCTGATGCCCTGATTTGGTCTATCTGGACTTATGCTTGTACTATTAATTACTCTGCAATGATTGCAAGCTGGCCCGGATATAGTTTCTTCAAATGTTAGTGTATTTGACACGAATTATGAGGAGACAATTATTCAGTACGAATTATTGACCAAGAAAATTTATTTCTGTTCACCTAATTTGCTACTTCTGTGGACATTAAGTGTGATCATTAATTGTAATTGTTTAATCACCACGTGATGTTCTGAACCCACGTAAGGTCATCACGTTTAACGGCAACGAATTTTTAAACGCAGCAGACTCAGAATTTCTGACAGTCTTCAGCGTGGCTTTTGCTACTCGGAAGTTTTTTCATAGAGTTCATGTCAACTTGATAGTATCCCAATGTTACATGATGTTCACTATGGCCACATCCAGTGTAAATGTAACCACTCAAATTATTTTGTTACTGCAAAGCATGTGCCGGTCCTAGCAGACAATGCAAAAAGGCATTTCCTAATCTAATTCCCTCAGCATCACCCGATTTAATTCGACTACATTCCATTATCCTAGTTTTGCTTTTGTTGATGTTCATCTTATATCCTACTTTCAAAACACTATCCATTCCGTTCAACTGCTCTTCCAAGTCCTTTGCTATCTCTGACAGAATTACAATGTATTCGGCGACCCTCAAAGTATTTATTTCTTCTCCATGAATTTTAATACCTACTCCGAATTTTTCTTTTGTTTTCTTTACTGCTTGCCCGATATACAAATTGAATAACATCGGGGAGAGGCTACAACCCTGTCTCACCCCCTTCCCAACCACTGCTTCCCTTTCATGCCCGTCGACTCTTATAACTGCTATCTGGTTTCTGTACAAATTGTAAATAGCCTTTCGCTCTCTGTATTGTATCCCTGCCACCTTCAGAATTTGAAAGAGAGTAATCCAGTTAACATTGTCAAAAGCTTTCTCTAAGTCTACAAATGCTAGAAATGTAGGTTTGCCTTTTCTTAATCTTTCTTCTAAGATAAATCGTAAGGTTAGTATTGCCTCACGTGTTCCAAAATTTCTACGGAATCCAAACTGATCTTCCCCGAGGTCGGCTTCTACCAGTTTTTCCATTCGTCTGTAAAGAATTCGCGTTAGTATTTTGCAGCTGAGACATATTAAACTGATAGTTCGGTAATTTTCACATCTGTCAACACCCGCTTTCTTTGGAATTGGAATTATTATTTTGTTCTTGAAGTCTGAGGGTATTTCGCCTGTCTCATACATCTTGCTCACCAGATGGCAGAGTTTTGTCAGGACTGGCTCTCCCAAGGCCGTCAGTAGTTCTAATGGAATGTTGTCTACTCCCGGGGCCTTGTTTCGACTCAGGTCTTTCAGTGCTCTGTCAAACTTTTCACGCAGTATCTTATCTCCCATTTCGTCTTCATCTACATCCTCTTCCATTTCCATAATATTGTCCTCAAGTACATCGCCCTTGTATAAACCCTTTATATACTCCTTCCACCTTTCTGCCTTCCCTTCTTTGCTTAGAACTGGGTTTCCATCTGTGCTCTTGATATTCCTACAAGTGGTTCTCTTCTCTCCAAAGGTCTCTTCAATTTTCCTGTAGGCAGTATCTATCTTACCCCTAGTAAGACAAGCCTCTACATCGTTAAATTTGTCCTCTAGCCATCCCTGCTTAGCCATTTTGCACTTCCTGTCGATCTCATTTTTGAGACGTTTGTATTCCTTTTAGCCTGCTTCAATTACTGCATTTTTATATGTTCTCCTTTCATCAATTAAATTCAACATTTCTTCTTTTACCTAAGGATTTCTATTAGCCCTCGCCTTTTACCTACTTGATCGTCTGCTGCCTTCACTACTTCATCCCTAAGAGCTATCCATTCTTCTTCTACTGTATTTATAACCCCCATTCCTGTCAATTGTTCTCTTATGCTCTCCCTGAAACTCTGTGCATCCTCTGGTTTAATCAGTTTGTCCAGGTCCCATCTCCTTAAATTCCCATCTTTTTGCAGTTTCTTCAGTTTTACACTACAGTTCATAACCAATAGATTGTGGTCAGAGTCCACATCTGCCCGTAGAAATGTCTTACAATTTAAAACCTGGTTCCTAAATCTCTGTCTTACCATTATATAATCTATCTGATACCTTTTAGTATCTCCAGGATTCTTCCATGTATACAACATTCTTCTATGATTCTTGAACTAAGTGTTAGCTATGATTAAGTTACGCTCTGTGCAAAATTCTACCAGATGGCTTCCTCTTTCAATTCTTCCCCCCGCCTACTATGTTTCCTTCTCTCCCTTCTCCTAATCTCGAATTCCAGTCACCCATGAGTATTAAATTTTCGTCTCCCTTCACTACCTGAATAATTTCTTTTATCTCATCATACATTTCATCAATTTCTTCATCATCTGCAGAGCTCGTTGGCATATAAACTTGTACTACTGTAGTAGGCATGGGCTTTCTGTCTATCTTGGCCACAATAATGCGTTCACTATGCTGTTTGTAGTAGCTTACCCGCACTCCTGTTCTTTATTCATTATTAAACCTACTCTGCATTACCCCTATTTGATTTTGTGTTCATAACCCTGTATTCACCTGACCAAAAGTCTTGTTCCTCCTGCCACTGAACTTCACAAATTCCAACTATATCTAACTTTAACCCATCCATTTCCCGTTTTAAGTTTTCTAGCCTACCTGCCAGATTTATGGATCTGGCATTCCACGCTCCGATCCGCAGAACGCCATTTTTCTTTCTCCTGATAACGACGTCCTCTCGAGTAGTCCCCGCCCGGAGATCCGAATGGGGGACTATTTTACCTCCGGAATATTTTACCCAAGAGGACGCCATCATCATTTAACCATACAGTAAAGCTGTATGCCCTCGGGAAAAATTACGGCTGTAGTTTCCACTTGCTTTCAGCCGTTCGCAGTACCAGCACAGCAAGGCCGTTTTGGTTAGTGTTACAAGGCGAGATCAGTCAATCATCCAGACTGTTGCCCTGCGACTACTGAAAAGGCTGCTGCCCCTCTTCAGGAACCACACGTTTGTCTGGCCTCTCAACAGATAACCCTCCGTTGTGGTTGCACTTACGGTACGGCCATCTGTATCGCTGAGGCACGCCCTGATATTACTATTCACTAATTGGTGACCGGATCCTTTTGATCACATAGTGTATCTTGAGGCACAATAACACAGAGCGCTAATCACCAATACTATATCCGACTAGTATTTTAGACTGAAAACAGGTAGTGACTTGTAACAAGTCTTACACGTTATTCCCAAACTTTCCGAGAATTTTTCTCGTTGATACCCTCGCAACGAAGAAATGAAAGAAAAAGAACTTTACCGCTTGCTACATTTTCGCTATTAATGTAGAAATACTTCAGCATCAGGCATGGTTGCTATTAATTCTGCACTTAACTTTATTGGTAGCAAATTTTGCAGGTAGTATTCACATATACCACAATGTACACAAAAATTTGTAGGGAACGACATTAACACTGGGATTTGTGAATATCTAAGTTTTCGTACAACAAAGCGTAAATTATCTGTACTAAACTGATATAGTGTTCGATAATGAGAGAATTTTTTGATTTCCAAGAAAATGTAAACAAGGATTAAACCTTTTCTAAATACTCTGAATTACCAATTTTGGTTTTGACTTTTTCATTAGTCTATGGGTGAACAATCTGAAACAAATGAAACCAACATAATTCGAGTTTTACTTCTTCAAGCATAAAGGCGTTACATACTAAACGTCAAACTTTTAAAGTATTAATTCATTTATAAAGTAATCAGACGTTTGAAGTATCTTTGTTATATGAAGCTATTTTATACCTAGGAGTTCGAGTAAAGAACATAGGGTGGGGAGTAACTGCTATATTCTAACGCGATTATACAGACCGGAAATTTGATGTATAATGTATGTAGAATTTTGCTTGGTGTCAGGAAAGGGTATGTTTTCTTCGACTGAACATGCACGTTACACGCTAATAATATGATGTACTTTTCTCCCTAAAATATGGGACCCACGGTTACTTGCAGGATTAAGGACGATTAACAGCTTAGCACATCCTACCTGACAGTGATGGTGCACGTCAACGGGGTAGCTTGATGATGATCAATACTGTCGCGCAGCGTGCTCCACACAAATTGTGGACAGCAGTGTCCACAGATCTGTATCTGTTTGCAATAATGTAACCAGACATCTCCGAAATTACGAATCTCCTACGGAATTAGTGTGTGATAGAACGGAAGTTACTCCGAAAGCGGCGTAGTTGCAGTCGTCAATTGTACTGTCTTGAAATCATTCGAAATGGAAGAACCGGCCTGCATCTCAGTAGAGACGATTACATATACAGACGATGCAGTATGTTACCACATAGAGTAAAAGAACACTGCGAATCCTCCAGGTCTGCCGCACCGAGGGAACAATGTCGAAGAGCTCGGAGTACCAGAAACTTCGTGATTCCACTAGGTGCAAGTTAAAGATCTACATACCAGCGTAGTGTACACCACTATTTAACTGAACCCCGTTAGGAATAATCTGTTTTGTACCAGGCATTCCATGTGAGCTCTTCACGTAGCCTGCTGTTATAGCAAAGATTAATTATAGACAGGAATATCGTAAAATCTGTAGCACAAAAATTTACCCTTACATATAGTAGGTACCCATGGTCTAGGGGTAGCGTCTTTGATTCATAATCAAAATCCCGCTGCTGTTAAAATTTTGATTAACAATCAGCATTGGCGGCCGAAGACTTCCCGCATACCCCTCATTCTGTCAAAGGCCTTTTCAAAGAGGGCGGTGGAGTGGACAGAGGCTCAGGGCTCTCTCTTGTCCTAGGGGTGGGAAACTGTCCCTAAAGGCGGAAGAATCAGAATTGATCAACGGCATGAGGATGCAGAAGGCAATGAAAACCATTGCATTAAAGACACGCAACGTGTAAGCACAGGACATATGGCCTGTAATTGAAGAAGTATCATGACGATCTCTCCATTCCGGAATAGTCCTCCATTCGGATCTGAGGGGGGGAACGCCAAGGGGGAGATTACTATGAGCAAAAAATTGAATAATAAACGGAAGGATAACGTTCTACGAGACGGGGCGTGGAATGTCAGAAGATTGAACGTGGTAGGGAAACAAAAAATTCTGAAAAGGGAAATACAAAGGCTTAATTGAGATATAGTAAGGGTCAGTGAAGTGAAGTGGAAAGAAGAGAAGGATTTCTGATCAGATGAGTATAGGGTAACATCAACAGTAGCAGAAAATGGTATAACGGGAGTAGGATTCGTCATGAATAGGAAGGCAGGGTAAAGAGTGTGTTACTGTGAACAGTTCAGTGATAGGTGTGTTCTTATCAGAATCGACAGCAAACCAACACCGACAACGATAGTTCAGGTACACATGCCGACGTAGCAATCTGAAGATGAAGAGACATAGGAAATGGATGAGGAAAATGGTTCAAATGGCTCTGAGCACTATGGGACTTAACATCTATGGTCATCAGTCCCCTAGAACTTAGAACTACTTAAACCTAACTAACCTAAGGACAGCACACAACACCCAGCCATCACGAGGCAGAGAAAATCCCTGACCCCGCCGGGAATCGAACCCGGGAACCCGGGCGTGGGAAGCGAGAACGCTACCGCACGACCACGAGATGCGGGCAATGGATGAGGATACTGATTGTATAATACAGTATGTAAAGGGACATGAAAATCTAATAGTCATGAAGGGCTGGAATGCAGCTGTAGGGGAAGGAGTAGAAGAAAAGGCTACGGGGGAATATGGGCTTGGGTCAAGGAATAAGAGAGGAGAAAGAGTTCTGTGATAAGTTTCATGTAGTAATAGCGAATACTCTGTTCAAGAATCACAAGACGAGGAGTTGTACTTGGAAAAGGCCTGGTGATGCGGCAAGATTTCAGTTAGATTACATCATGGTCAGGCACATGTTCCGAAATCAGATATTGGATTGCAAGGTGTAAGCAGGAGCAGCTATAGTCTCTGATCACAATATAATAGGCTGAAGTTTAAGACATTATTAGTCAAGAAGAACCAATATGCAAAGAAGTGGGATTACTAAGGAATGAGGAGATACGGTTGAAGTTATCTAAGGCTATAAATACAGCGATCAGGAATAGCTGAGTACGCAGTACAGTTGAAGAGCCGGCCGGTGTGGCCGAGCGGTTCTAGGCGCTTCAGTCTGGAACCGCGCGACCGCTACGGTGGCAGGTTCGAATCCTGTCTCGGGCTTGGATGTGTGTGATGCCCTTAGGTTAGTTAGGTTTAAGTAGTTCTAAGTTCCAGGGGACTGATGACCTCAGCTGTTAAGTCCCATAGTGCTCAGAGCCATTTGAACCATCTGAACAGTTGAAGAGGAATTGACATCTCTAAGAAGGTCCATCATGGAAGTTGGGAAGAAAACATAGGTGCAAAGTAGTTAACTGCGAAAAAACATGGGTAACAGAAGAAATAATTCAGTTGATCGACGAAAGGAGGAAGTACAAAATGTTCAGGGAAACTCAGGAATAGAGTAATACAAATCGCTGAGGAATGAAATAAATAAGAAGTGCAGGGAAGCTAAGACGAAATGGCTACAGAAAAAATGTGAAGACATCGAAAAATAAATGGTTGTCGGAAGGACAGACTCAGCATAGAGGAAAGTCAAAACAACCTGCAGTGCCATTAAAAGCAAAGGTGACAACATTAAGAGTGCAACGGGAATTCCACTGTTAAATGCAGAAGAGAGAGCGGATAGGTGGAAAAAATACATTGAAAGATTTGTCTGATGTGATAGAAGAAGAAACAGGAGTCGGTTTAGAAGACATAGGGGATCCAGTATTAGAATCAGAATTTAAAAGAGCTTTGGAGGACTTAAAATCAAATATGGCAGAAGGAGTAGATAACATAGCGTCAGAATTTCTAAAACCGTTGGGGTAAGTGGCAACAAACGACTGTTCGCGTTGGTACGTAGAATGTATGAGTCTGGCGACACACCATCTGACTTTCGTAAAAGCATCATCCACACAATTCTGAAGACGGCAAGATCTGACAAGTGCCTAGAATTACCACACAATCAGCTTAACTGCTCATGCATCCAAGTTGGTTGCAAGAATAATATACAGAAGAACTGAAAAGAAAATTGCGGATGCTATAGATGACGATCAGTTTGGTTTTAGCAAAGTAGGCGCAATTCTGACTTTGCGGTTAATAATGGAAGCAAGACTAAAGAAAAGTCAAGACATGTTCACAGGATATGTCGAACTGGAAAAAGCTTTCGACAATGTAAGATGGTGCAAGATGTTCGAAATTCTGAGAAAGGTAGGGGTAAACTCTAGGAAGAGACGGGGAATATAGAATATGTACAACAGCCAAGAGGGAATAATAAGAGTGGACGACCAACAAAGAAGTACTCGTATTAAAGAGGGTGTAAGACAAGGATATAGCCTTTCGCCCCTATTGTTCAATCTGCACATCGAGGAAGCAATGATGGAAATAAAAGAGAGTTTCAGGAGTGGAATTAAAATTCAAGGTGAAAAGATATCAACGATACGGTTCGGCGATGACATTGCTATCCTGAGTGAAAGTAAAGAAGAATTACATGATCTGCTGAACGGAATGAACAGTCTAACGAGTGCAGGGTATGAATTGAGAGTAAATCAAAGAAAGACGAAGGTAGTGAGAAGTAGTAGAAATGAGAACAGCGGCCACCTGCAGTGGCCGAGCGGTTCTAGGCGCTTCAATCTAGAACCGCGTGACCGCTACGGTCGCAGGGTCGAATCCTGCCTCGGGCATGGATCTGAGTGATGTCCTTGGGTTTGTTAGGTTTATAAGTAGTTCTAAGTTCTAGGGGACTGATGACCTCAGATGTTAAGTCCCATATTGCTCAGATTCATTTGAACCATTTTCTTTTTAGAACAGCGAGAAGTTTTACATCAGGATTGATAATCACGAAGTAGATGAAGTTAAGGGATTCTGCTACGTAGGCAGTAAGATAACCAGTGACGGACAGAGCAAGGAGGACATCAAATGTAGACTAGCAATAAGGGCATTCCTGGCAAAGAGAAGTCTACTAATCTCAAATATCGGCCTTAATTTGAGGAAGAAATTTCTGAGAATGTACCTCTGCAGTACAGCATTGTAAGGTTGTGAAACATGGGCTGTGGGAAAACGGGAACAGAAGTGAGATGTGGTGCTAAAGACGAATGGTGAAAATTAGATGAACTGATAAGGTAAGGAATCGGGAGGGTCTGCGCAAAATCGGAAACGAAAGGAATATGTGAAAAACACTGATATGGAGAAGGGACAGGATGGTAGGACATCTGTTAAGACATGAGGGAATGACTTCCATGGTATTAGAGGGAGCTGTAGAGGGCAAAAGCTGTAGAGAAAAACAGAGATTGGAATACATCCAGGAAATAAAATAATTGAGGACGTAGGTCGCAAGTGCTACTCTGAGATGAAGAGGTTGACACAGGAGAGGATTTCGTGGGAGATCGCATCAAACCAGTCAGAAGACTGATGACAAATAAATGAATAAATAAATAAAAAATTAAAAAAATTAAAAAATAATAAAAAAGGTAGTAATGTACTGATGAAAACGAGATACAGTTAGTTGTTTGTTTCTGTCCGATCAGCATTCAGCGCTTTTGTTTTATCCGTTGTCAGATAAGGAGACAGGAAAGAAGAGACGTGGAGCTGTTTACAGATGAGCTTTGAATAAACTGTGTGAAGTTTGCACCTTGACTCTGCTTCATCACTATCTCCTTCTCATACACCACAAAATAGCAATGCCAACAAATTCTTACAAAAAAGCGTCGGTATATTACCAGTACATTATCATGTAGCATTTCGGAACACTCGCAATCCTCCTCCTCTGCCTCACCATAGGGAATACTGTTGAACCGTGGGCGTACAATTAATTTATAGAGGATCAACCAGAATTCCACAGACTCACTTCCAGAGGCTGTTCAAGGATACCTTCTTAATATTTCAGTATATGAGACCCAAGGTCTCTGGCGGCTCGTTACAGAGACACTCAATTTCGTTTGGACGAAGATGGATTGGTCGCAGTGGTTCTGTTCCGGTTAGTTCGGTCACCAGACACGACGCCAATGCACTTCTCTTACTGGCGGCATGTGAAGAGACCAGTTTATGAGGCTTCCGTCGGTACTAGTTCGGATTTGGTTGCTGGTGTTATCGTACCCTCGGGAGTAGTACGCCAAATTCCTAGACTTCTTGAGCGTGTAAGGCAGTCGATGGTGCGTCGCCGTACACTCTGCCGTGATCATGGTAACTGAAATTTTGGACAATACCTGTAAGGGAACTGTTCTGAATTGTATGTATGTTTGCAGGTGAGGATAATCAGCCACCAAATAATTGTCAAAATTCATGGTGAAACGTAATTGTTCTTTATTTTGCACAGTTTGCTACTAGTTTCACTCAGTGACCATTATCAAGCTTAGGTAGCATAAACGGCAGGAAAGTTACATACTAATTACTTTTCTTTAAATTGTGCTATAATTTTCCTGCCGTTTATGCCAGCTAAACTTGATAATGGTCATTACCCGAAACTAGTAGCGAATTGTGCAAAATAAAGGACACCTGAAGATTTCACCATGAATTTGTTACTTTCTGTACTGTTGTAAGTAGGCTGTTTAGGTTTTTATGTTGGTAACGCCACGTAGCGCTCTGTATGAAAATCACTGGTTGTGCTGTGTACAGCCTGTGGCTGACTGGCATTGTTGGAATATTCGCTATTGTAGTGTTGGGCAGTTGAAGGTGAACAGCGTGTAGCTTTGCACAGTTGGAGGTGAGCCGCCAGCAGTGGTGGATGTGGGGAGAGAGGTGGCAGAATTTTTGGAGCGGACGATCTGGACGTGTGTCCATCAGAAAGAGTACATTTGTAATACTGGATATCATGAACTGATATATAAATGATGATCTTTGAATATTATTGAGGTAAATACATTGTTTGCTCTCTATCAAAATCTTTCATTTGCTAACTATGCCTATCAGTAGTTAGTGCCTTCAGTAGTTAGAATCTTTTATTTAGCTGGCAGTATTGGCGCTCGCTGTATTGCAGTAGTTCGAGTAACGAAGATTTTTGTGAGGTAGGTGATTCATGAAAGGTATAGGTTATTGTCAGTCAGGGCCATTCTTTTGTAGGGATTATTGAAAGTCAGATTGCGTTACGCTAAAAAAATATTGTGTGTCAGTTTAGTGTTGATCAGAATAAGTAAAGAGAGAAATGTCTGAGTACGTTCAGTTCTGCTTAGCTGTTTGAAAATGAAATAACGTAACAGGTTACCAGCACGGTAAATCATAAATTTTTCTAAGGGGAGGTTTCACTGTGCACTGATAGAATAGATTGAACACCCTGTTTAAAAAGTGGACATGTTTTGTCTGAAGGTTGTTACATTACTCTGTGTTGTGTTGCACTTCGGTTATTGTATATTCTAGGCTTCTTCAGTGCTGTGAACGTATTTCGACAGAAACAAGTGTGGCTGCGTTAACAAGTCGATAATAAAATACATTATTACTCTGTAACGAGCCGCCGGAGACCATGGGTCCCAATACCAAAATACTCAGAAGATATCCCAGACCAGCCTCTCAAAGTTTGTCGGTGGAGTTCTGGTTCATCCTGTAGATAACGACTTTTCGGTGTCTACAGAAAGTCAAGGGTAGTATCGATACTGCTGAATGGAACTGAAAAGTAATGTACCAATTTAGAAATAAACCAATTTTTTCGGACGTATCGCTACTTTTATGTAGCTCACAAACAACAACTTCCAAGAACATACAACAAACTCATACACAAAATGACGACATTATGAAGAGGTCATAAAGCTGACACACTGTAATCACAAAATGAATGAAAAGACCTGGCTACTAGCCCTGGCGAATGTCATCGTATGAGTATGCTACACTTTTCTTTGGACACAACTGCCGCCTATTATCAACATGTATCACGAACTATCCCAAGCGACTGCTTCTTCCGATATCTATGAACAACTTTCTTTTTTGACCATAGACAGCTCCTGACAGTCATTCGTATGAACAAGATTTTGACATTATTAACCAGTTACTCAGAAAATATTGAAGAACAATTTTTGTTTGCAAATTTTCTGTACTTTCTGTTGACGAAGTATCCGTATGTATCGAAAAGTCATATTTTTTTAATAATTAACATTGATGCGTATGTAATTACATAGTGGTCTAAGTTTACCATAAAATATCGATCCTCACATCCAGTATATGTAATATTTGTCCACTACCAACTGAATAATGATTCACGTTCTTACGACCATTATTTTCGTTGAAAGAAGAAAAGGAAACATTACAACGTGAGTCCATGCGGAGCGTGTCAGATAAACCTAATCGGCGACAGATGTAATAAAAGATTGAATTGTGATGAAAATAACCACCTGTATGTCGGCTTTTGTGGTTCAATAATGACAGTGTAGTCACATAATATATGCTATGCTGGGGTTATTAATTAAAGTTGTAGCTTAAGATTACTAAATCTGATCCTCAGAGGAACACGCGCGAAACGTAACTTATTTCAATGTTATTGTAATCTTGTTTATGGTCGCATGTTTAATAAGTAATTATTTTATTTCGTATGTACTTAAGAGGGAGCCTAGATTGTTCCATTTTTTGAAGTGATTTCCTGGAAAACACGCGAACGGAGTGGTAAGCATCCAGCTACTGTAGCTGCACTGTATGTAACGTTATGTGTGGCTGATCGTTATCGGACTAATGGACAAAAAAAGAGCACCTGGCCCTCCTTAACCACAATCCGAAATAGGTGCCCGGTTTCTTAAAATGTTACGTTCCTGGAATGCGAGCGAGTGCTTGCTGGGCGGTTTCTCCCGAAAGAACAAATCGTGACAGCCGCTGCGTCTTCCGAGAGTGATCGCCGAAAAAAGGTTGGTCTCGGTTTTCCGAGAAGTCAGTTCTGGCGAGCGGATTCTACCGCCAGGGTTCCACGAAGTGCGGCGCAGAGGGAAGGAAGAACCTGGCAGAGACATTCTCGCCCGAAGAGAACGTTAGCAGGAGATGTAATTATAGAGCAGCAGCTGGCGCAGGCGTGGATAGGCCGCGCGATGAGAGGACACTGTACTTTGCATAATCACACTGCCTCTATGTAGCATGAGTGGGTCCACCCGTTTGCCAAGTTTGCTTCTATTGTCAACTGTAATTACATCTACTTTGCCAGGGCGTAACGCTTGTCTCTAGTAACTGGAATGTTCTTAGCTCCAACGGGTAGTTGGATAATTTAATCCGCTTCACGTGTTCCTCTTATATGCGACTGACCTCCCTGCAACAGACCTGTAATGACGCGATTGACCTTTCCCCCAATATCGTCACGGGGCGTACCTCAGTTGCAACTTTCGCTGGAATATTGCAAAGCCCATTGAAAGCGTGTGATGCACGGTGTGAAAAAGAATGGTGTGACACATGACGGGAGGATACATGAAATTCCGACTGTCACCAAAAGCACTACAAATGCAGACACACAATAAAAGTTTCCAGATTGCCACTGTTACACAGTGTAGTAGTAACTGTTCCATCTCATAAGTAGATGAATGATTTATCATTTTCATCTCCAATGGACGGTTTTAAGTAGGTACTTTCACCGGCGATCTTGCAATACTGTCCGTAGACACGGCAATGGTAATAAGAAGAAATCAATATTTTGAAAAGAATTGCAGCGAAAACAGGTCTTCAAATATCTTAGGCAAACACAGAATGTATGACAAATATAATGGATGCACAAGATTTCATCAGTAAATTACGAAAAAATTTAAAAATTTAATAAACTTATTACAGTAGATCAGCCATAATAGCAATCCTAATAAACTCAGGGCAAGAAAAATGGAAGTGGGCTTTCAGCTGACTAAAGATGAGCACGATCTATCTCTTTTCAAGCAAAGTTAAAGCACTAGGGTACAGTAATGAAACCACAATGTTTGCCGCGCGGTCCCAGGCGTCTTGTCACGTTTCGTGCATCTCCCCCCGTCGGAGGTTCGAGTCCCCCCTCGGGCATGGGTGTGTGTGTTGTCCTTAGCGTAAGTTAAAGTTAGATTATTATGTAACCATAAGGGCCGATGACCTCAGCAGTTTGGTCCCATAAGGCCTTAAATCAATTTTTTTCCACAATGTTTATACGCAGTTTACTGATTAGAAACAGAAAAGAAAGAGAAGAAAATCACAAGAAAAATATTTTAATAAATAAAACATGGCGTCGAATACGGAGCAGAAATATGAAAATCTGTGCAAGGAAACTCAACAACAAAATGTAAAGACTAGAAGCCGTAGAACGATGTGTCATGGACGTCTTGTTCGGGGTGTATGAAAGTAAAACATGCAAGACTATTTTTGAAGATAACAGGCAGGAGAAGTCTCAGTGGTGCAATTGACTCCAAGATGTCAGAAGCGGTCTGAATGAGACGAAAACAGGAGAACGTGAAATTCCTAACAGAGATACGATTCCAGCGAAGGTCTTAGAATCGAAAGGGAACGAGGAAAGATAACTGAAGCGCAGTGATCAGAAGCTTGGAAACAACAGCACTTTGATCGAATGGAAAACTTATTGGAAAAACTTATGGTTATATACGTAGCCTAAATCAAATAATAAACAACTACTTTCACTGGATCATGTGCTTTTTTCTGCTGCCGTTCTAGCTATGTGCGGTGCAATTCCATAAGAAAGCATTGTTGTATTGGGAGGAGAGCACCGCGGTGTTTGGTTCCCCACAGAGTTTAAAAGGCCACTTTTCTGGATTAATGCAAAGCAACAATTGCTGCGAAATGCAGTCGACTGATGAAGCTGAGGAACGGCAGAGTTAGTACACGTGGGGGAGAAAACTCGAATTAATGCCAAACCAATAAACTGTGGAGTGCCATTATGTAAACACTACGAGGTAAATGACTCGGTACTGGCCACCAAGAGTTCCACTATTTTTTAAATATTTTGGACATGGCTGCGCCTCAGCAACGGAACTAAATAAATCCAAAGCAGGCAGCCCATTGTACCGAAAAGTGGATTTATTTGACTGTGGTTTACAAGGATGTAGACCGTTCTTCTTCAGAAATAAGTTTAATCTGAAGACATTGTAACAGCAATAACAACAAACCCAGAAATATACATGTCAAAGCCGCCCGGATTGGCCGAGAGGTTCTAGGCACTATAGTCTGGAACCGCGCGACTGCTACGGTCGCAGGTTCGAATCCTGCCTCGGGTATGGATGTGTGTGATGTCCTTAGGTTAGTTAGGTTTAAGTAGTTCTAAGTTCTAGGGGGCTGATGACCACAGCAGTTAAGTCCCATAGTGCTCAGGGTCATTTGAAGCCATACATTTCAAAATTTCACGTCATACAGAGACTAGATCCCCACTGAGGGGTAGGAATATCACATATATCATAAAACATAACCAAAAGCATGACAACTAGTCCTTACTAATATTTCACACTGGAAAAACACCAAATAATCAAGCAATATCTCATATGTCCACTGAAAATATACTGTCAGTGCTCATTATTTTATTCATTGTTAAATAAGCTATCCCCTGTGATCACGTCTTGTCAGCTAAGAATAATTAAAACCAGAAATAAAACCAGTGAAATAAAATATCAGGTCATGTTAGCTACACACCGACTGAAAAGAAACGGAAGGCGTGAACACCAGGAAAACAAGGCAGGCGGTACGTGCGTCGAGACTGAAGTACTCTTGCGTCATAAACGGCTAATAAGTGGAAATGAATATTTAGTAATGTATGCAATGATGCGCCCTGACAACATATTTCTTTTATTGGACAAATGACTAATCGCTATATTTTTGATGTTTTTCTAATGTGAAATTTTAGTTAGTACTAGTTTTTATGCTTTTGGTTATGTTTTATGATGTATGCGATATTGTCATCCCTTTGTGGGGATCTAGTCCCCGTATGACGCTTAATTTTGACATGTGTCTCTCCGGGTCTGTAGTTATTGTTGCCACAATGTCTCCAGATTACATGTATTTTAGAAGAAAATGTGTTTACATGCGTCGAAACCACTGCTGAAGGTTGAATAAAACCACATTTTGTTGCCTCCAGTTGGCTGCTTTGGATTTATCTCTTGTTCCACTATTGTATACTCTTTCACAACAGGTGCCGTTGCATGTTCAGACCTTTTCCATTCACAGATACAGGTTACGACATTTTTGACGATGGAATGATGAAAAAAGGGAATAGTAGTTTAACCAGCGTCACAAAATCGAGTGTTACAATCGAGTAGAGCCATCCAGACGATTTACAATAAAAACATCTTACACTTTTCAACTTTTTCCTGAGTTTATCCTGTATGTTCACAGAGTAGGTATGTTAATCTGGACTTGGCAGTGTCAGTGGTAGAAAGCTGCCGGATGCCCCTCCTGTCGCAACCTCTTCCTTCATGAGACAGAATTTGTGTACCCCATGTGTCTGTGTTTAGTGTTGTTCCATGTGAAAATGCGTGAACGTTTTGCAAATGTATGCGAGTGTTGTAACTGAGGCGAGGCATGAACAATAGCCCGGAATTCACGTAGTCGGATGTGGAAAACCATCTAAAACCACACTCTGGCTGACCGACACGCCAGCCCTCGTTGTTATTCAGCTGGGGCCAGTGTGATTCCCCAAATACTGAAAAAGGCGTAATAATGCGCGAAGCTATCTACGAGGGTCATTTCCAGCAAAAATGTGATAATGAGAATTATCTGAGACTATATTTTAGGTACTTCAGAGCAAAGATGCTTTTAAAAATTCCGGGTGGTGGGAAAATGCAGTTTATTTGCAGTAAGCCTTTGGAAATTTTAGTAAACTGGCTTTTATTCTTCATGAAGCACATAAATTTGCTATCAGGTTGGAATTTACTATTTTAACTGCTGTATCATTCCAAGTTCACAGTCAATACTCCAAAATTTCACACGGAAAAGCAGCCACAATATCTACGAGTCCGACCCAATTAATGTTCGGTCTGACAGTCACTGATCCACTACTATAGCGAGTTGAAACATCGGTCGTATCAGTGATCTTCAACGTTACAAATGCTAGCGCAGGTATTCCATAAAGTACACGAAACACGCCACGCGGAATTTCACTAAGACCGAAATATCACACGCTCATGACACATCAATTAATTAATCAAATTGTTCTCATAATGTTCGTAACTTAAAATGCCTATGTCACGACACTTTCTAACAGCATTGAACTCAACAGTTATTAATTTTATAAGTTATTTACTCGGTGACATTTAGCATCATGTTACACGTACAGAGGTTGGCTAGCGACTCTCTCTATGTCTCCCCACTTTATGCCTATCTAATTTTCTGCGCTCGGGAACAGCTTAATTCTGATTGGCTAATGGTTTGAACGACCAATCAGAATGATCCTTCTAGATCATTCTCGCGGCAAGACTTGCCTGAACCAATCACTAACCAGAAAATCACTTACAACATTCCAATGCCAATTTTTTATATAATATTAAATAAAATAGACCGAAATACAAAATAATCTTTAAATTAATTTAGAAACTAATTCCATTTCCGACTACTATTCTGGCTACTTTCTTACAAAAGCAAACACAGAACGACATACGTCATCAGCTTCGTGGTTGCACCACAGTTTTCCCACGATTCGATTTCATACGTTTTTACATAAAATAGTATGAAGTTTTTACGTATGTCCCACAGACACTCTCTCATTCACTCCTATGTATTGACACAACAAATTAATAAGCAGATAATAATTCTGAACGATTTTTTAGACTACGAAAAGGAGAGTAATTAAAGTTTGAAAAGAAAAATTCCAGTTAAATGATTTTATACACTGAGAACTCTGTTTATGACTTTAGAGGATAATAAAAGACAAGGTGCTATTGTTTCTTACTGAGTTTTGAAACATACGTGTCGGTTTTTGGAAATTTAAGTAATTTTCTCATTCTCAGGAACTATAAGAGATAAAAGTCTGAAAATTTAACAGGATCCTTTACTTAATAACAGAAGATGGTATACCACGTTTGAGCAAAATCGGATGATAATTACTATAGTTTATTTAGATTCGTAGGGGGTATGAATTTAAGTTCCTACTAGATGTTACTTGAGACCGTTCTCACGGCTAGCATCAGCTGAGCTGTGAGTCATAGCGAAGACACAATCATGCAGCCACCGGGCTACACGGCGGCATGCTTTGCTGCAATGAATGTTATCTCGTAGTAACTTGCTACGTTACAGACTGTTTTTATTCTGAAATAATTCAAAAGCGGTTACTTTACCATCCTGCCACTCTTTAAAGGACAATATTTTACACACGTTAGGTAACCTTATCTTCAATTCTACTTGAAGTCTTGTTTGTGAAGAATGAAAAAGAAATACTGAGTTATTTAAGTAACACCTTATGGCCGTCTTACACGTTGAACGAAATCGTAATCGACTGACAACCAGCTGCGTGAATGGTAGCCGTCTATCGTGTGAATGGACTCACTGTTATGATTGCATTAGTAGATACGTGCGATAATTCTAGGGGTACAGGAATGGGACCAGTTCTAAATTCGGTACTAGTGGCCTCACTAAGCAAACGCGAGGTAGTAACTGTCAGCTGAGTCTACCATACAGCTTTCTGGCGCACTTACCTTATGCTGAGTTTTGTTTCTGTTTATGGTCGTTTCGTTATCATGATTTTTCTGAGCAAGTGAGTGTAGATAACTTTTTGTAAATATTTTCCGGGAAATTTTTAAAATCTTTGTAAATTTCACGTCATGCTTCTAGCAGTACGCTGTGTTTACGTTTATCATTTAAATATGCTGCGAAAGGAGCTTTTACGATTTTATAGTTCGGGCCTAGTGCTCCGAGAGCGCTTCAGTAGACTATAATCTTTCTTGAACACTTTCGTTCATCGTCTAAAAAGGACTTTAACCTCTAAGTGTCTACTGTCCAAAAAATTTCAAAACTGAAATAATACAAAATAGAGAATAGTTAAGATGGTGGCGTTAATGCTTCAAGTGTTCTGCGTAGCTTCCCCCAATATGAGTAAAATGCACAGAATGTTCATGGAACGATGCGAAAATGTCTGAAAAGTTCCCCTTTGAGATGTTGCCCAAATCGCGCTTCGAATTAGCTTGGATGTCTGTTATGTCATCAAAGCATTGACCATATTAATATCTGCATTTTATCTTTCCGTGGTGGATACTTACTTATAACACCAAGTGTTTGCTTTCAGAAAGTAATTGCATTTCAATCAGCTGAGGCAGGCTTTGAGACGGGTGAGAGGAAATTTGTTTGAATTGTCATCACGGCACTTTTGTCGTCCTAGCTTATTGGTGCAATAGCTGAATTTGCAATGATATGGGTTGAATTTTATGGGTTATTGTAATGTTACTTACATTATGTGTTTGCTCAGAAATGTTGTAGAGACCAGTTCACAAGCGATGAACTGCATTCATGTTTCGAGCGGCAAAGATCATACCTACATCGGTGGCAAACAGAAGTTGTATTTCGGGCGGCAAATATCTAGCAATAGTGGCACCCGGCAATGAAAAGAATAATCGACGGCCATCAGCAATAATGACTTAATTATCAAAAGCAATGGTTTCACTGTACGTTTGTTTGTGCAAGTTTTTGGAAAATGGTTTAGAATGGATCTTGTGGTTGCTTATTGTGAAGGGGTCGAACAGAACAGTCAAGCTCACCCCGGGGAGTTACTGTGGAGAAGTCTTACTGGACAGTCAAGTTCGAACTGCTGACAGTTACAATAAGCTGCAGTACGGATAGTAGCAGAGGAACAGCGTAACTTGCAGTAGTGTGAGTACTTAAAGGTCAGAATAATTACTGGCTTGAAATAATTAATTGGTTTAACTCTGCGAGTTTCCACCAGTGAATAACTGTCTAGTTAGGGAGGTGTGGCTTCGTAGTGGAAAAGAGAGGGCTTAATTATTTCGTTGGATGATAGAAATATTTCACAGCGAGGACCATACTGCGCACAGTCACTTACTGTTAATACGCGATTGAATTTCAGGTTAAATGCTGAGCTGCATTGTTCCATATTTTCTACCTGGTGTTCCTACTTTTCGAACTCAGTGGTAATTGAGTATTGCTGTATATATGATTAGCACACACTGAGAGAATTGGGTGTTAGCTGTGTTATTTGGAGGATCTGAGCACATTAAGAGGATAGTGTGGTGCGTCACTGGTGTATAGTTAAGATTCGTGGATTCACTGAACTGTAGCTATTGTTTGTAAAATATTTGCTTAAACATGCACTAGGGAACTTCGGAACGTAGCCACTTATTAGTCACACACTGTTGGTCGCCGGCAAAGTGCCAGCATCTTCCTAATAACGTAAACTAGTAACCTAATGCAACCACTTTTGCAGGCGCGTCACAGTACTACCATTATTTTAATATTTTGGTTGCGAGTTACCATTAAATTAGGAAGCGATTCAGCGACACAATTCGCCAACACCTGACGAGACTTAAATTTTGATTGCACTGAATAAGTTTTGGGCCCAAAGGGATGGTGTCACTTAGGTTTTTTTGTTTTTTTTCTGAATTTTGAATCGCTGTACTTGTGATAGAGAACTGCTGGCACTCTTACGCTACCGACGATTTCTGATATATTGGAAAACTTAAAATAGAGCTGCGGTATGTTAATCAAAAATGAAGAAATATAGAATATTATTTCAAAATAAGTGAATTTTCTCCAAATATTTCTTGTCACAAACTAAGAGAAAGGTAAATAGTATTGATATTAATTGAAAGAGACAAGTTCAGAAGAGCTTAAAAGAGTCTTAAATACAAAGACATTAATGGTTTGCTAATAGCTATTTGAACGAAAGAAACGTATTTTGGACATGCAATAATTTAGCATTACATTCGTCTTGGTGATATTGTCTGAGTGGAATTTCATGTGAATTGAAAATAAGTAAAGAAGGAAGCATTACCTTTGATTGCGATTAATACCTAAAAAGGCACTTCATAGTAAAATATTTGAGAAAATAAAATAAAAAATAAATAAAATATTTGTTTTATACCGAAACGAAAGAGAGATAGACGGTGTCGATAAAAATTGTATCGCTGACTTAGTAGTCAGTTATCTTTTTGATTTAAAATGGATGTCATTAATTTTCAATCAAAGGGGAAGCTGTGGCATTATGTATTATAATGTGTCGTAAGAAAAGGAAATTCCTTAAGCGGCAGGTCTGCACAGGATCCGTTAACTTTGAGTCACTGGTGGTTTCTGAATTTTATATTTAATTAGAGAGGCATGTAATTACATAACATGAGGTTCACGAAAAGCAAAGATACAACGACTTTCGAGCTGTGCATGGAGATGCACCTTCTTATTACTGCTTTATTCAAAGAATAAATCAATATTAAGAATAATCAGTTTTTATCGTATATTTGTCTAAATAAATTACGTGAGGGTAAATCTTGATAAAACAGCACAGAGATAATCCATTAACAATGTTCTTGAGTACAACTACTTGACTGTACTTTGGTAATAATATCTTGTATCCTGTTTATCTATAGAGATTGCTTACCACAGCTTGTGGTTATGTAGAACACGAAAGGAGAGGTTCCATAGTATTACGCCATACACAAATCATTTGACTGTAGCGAATGTTATACACTAGTTACTTAAAAGTCGAGCTATGTACTTGTAACTTATTAACGACTTCTACATCTACGCACATACTTCGGAAGCCATAGTACGGTCTGTGGCTTAGGGGATCCTTCCACTACTAGTTATTTCCTTTCCTGTTCCAATCGAAGACCGACGGAGAAACGACTGTCCAAACACCCCCTTACGAACCCTAACTCGTAGCTTCTTATCTTTGTGGTCCTTAGGCGAAACGTACGCTGGCACCAGTAGACTCGTTCTACAATCGGTTTCCAATGGTTGTTCTCTAATTTGCGGTATGGTGCACGCGGAAAGATCATCGTCCTCCTTCCAGTGATTCCATTTCGGTTCACGGAGCATCTCAGTAATATCTGAGTGCTGATCGAATCTACCGCAAAATAATCTAGCAGCACGCCTCTGGATTTCTTCCTTGTCTTCCTTCAATCCAAGCTGATGGGGATCCAAACTCCTCAACAGTTCTTAAGAATGAGTCGCATTAGCATTCTACCTCCCATCTATTTTATGGATGAGCAACACTTTTCCCAAAATTCTCTCAATCAAGCTATGTAGAGCACTCAACTTCCCTACTATCAAACTAATGTGCTCATTTCATTTCAAGTCGCTTTGCAACGTTATGCCTAGATATTTAATCGAAGTGACTGTGTCCAAACAATGCTGTATTCAAATGTTACAGGATTGTTTTTTCTACACATAAGCATTAACGTACATTTTTTCAACATTTAGAGAAAGCTGCTATCCACCACCCAAACCAGAAACGTTGTCTAAATCATCTTGTATATGCCTACAGTCACTCAACGACAACACCTCCCCTTACAACATAGTGTCATCAGCAAAAAGCCGTAAATTGCTTCCCACGCTGTCCGTCAGGTCATTTATGTATTTAGAAAATAAAATGGGTCCTGTCACCCTTCCCTGGGGCACCCCTGACACCAACCTGGTTCCTGATGAACTCTCGCCGTTGAGGATCAGGTACTGGGTTCTATTACTTAAAAAGTCTTTGAGCCACTCACGTATCTCGGAACCTAAACCGTATGATCGGAAGTTCGTGAACAGTCTTCTGTGGGCACCGTGTTAGATGCTTTCTGGAAATCTAGGAATATGGAATTTGCCTCTTGCAGCCCATCCATTGTTTATAGGGTGTCATGCGAGAAAAGTGCAAGCTGAGTTTGACACGGCCGATGCTTTCTAGATCCGTGCTGATTTGTGGACGGAAGCCTTTCTGTGTCAAGAAAATTTATGACATTGGAATTAAGAATATGATCAATTATTCTGCAGCTTATCGATGTTAAGGATATTGCATGTAAATCTGCGGGGCAGTCTTTTAAGTTTTTTTGTATATTGGAGTCAACTGCGTTTTTTTCCATTCGATTGAGACTTTTCGCTTCTCTACGCCAAGGATGCCAATTTCGTTGTCCTCCACGCGGGAATCTCTACGAAAGTCAAACGACGGTAAGTTTGTACGATCTTCCTGCATGAACTATTTCTTGAACGCGAAACTGAAAACTTCAACTTTCCTTTAGCTGTCTCCCGATTGCCATCCCAGATTAGTTGACGAGCGACTGAATAGAATCCTTCGACAAGTTTAGTGATTACTTACGACCAGAATTTTCTCGGGTTCTCGGCAAGATCTTTCGACGGGGTATGACGGAGAAAGTCATTATACGCTTCGCGCATTGGTCTTCTTACTTACGCACGAATTTCCTCCATCTTTTTCCTGTCAACAACTGCCCGCTGCTTGTCGAACCGAGAGCGCAACAATATCTGTTTCGTCAGCATTTTCCAATTTTGGATCCGTCCCATCCATAATCCACCTGCTTGGCACACAAGTCTCCACAACGCGATTCACAAGTAGTTTAAATTCTACACATAATTCATGAACGACCATCATACCGGGGCTAACTGGTGTCATCACCTGGTGCTAACGATCAATATGCTGTTCAGAAGCAATATCGCACAGAGTTACTTGCACAGAATTTAAATTAAAAGAAAAATTAAACGTGATGGGGTGGATTAACATCAAACTTATGAGCAGGATATATATATTCATATTTACATTTCTTGATATATGTATGCACGTCGTAAACGTCGTTTACTGATTTAGGTTGTGAATCATCATTCGCTACCAGGGTATCTTCTTTTTTTTGGGCCTTTTTCCCACTCCAACGCGGGGTCGGCCTTGTCACAATGGATATGGCGATGTTACTGTCAGAGGGTGGCCGGATGGCCTTCCTGTCGCCGCCCCGTACATCCCGGGACGGAATTAGCGGACCCCAGATGTCAGCGTCTTCTATAAGCCGTGAAATAGTACGAACGTTTCCAAATGTCTGCAAGTCGTGTAACTGAGGCGAGATGTGAGAACCAGCCCAGTATTCACCTAGTGGGATGTGGAAAACATCCGCTACCAGGGTATAGTTCTCGTAAAACAGTACCAGATGTGTTGCCTGCCGCCGAGATTGTATGATCAACCACCTTACGAGAAGTGGTGACCATGAGACACCAGAGGATACAGTATCGATTCTTTGGGATGTAATTCCGTAGGTCTTCTTTCGTCACAGTGCGGCGTTCACACGTCGCCGCTTTTCTTTGGAAGTCAAGAAGTCAAACTCTGCATACACATTACTCTTTCTCAAAAGATACTGGAGAATTCTTGATCACTCGATTTATCTATGTTTCTCCATTGCTATTTGTGACACACCAACGCTGACACACCACGGCCGTACGTCCTCTGCTTAACACCGCCTAATCACAGCTGAATGATCTGCAATTGCCGCGCGGGATTAGCCGAGCGGTCTGGGTCGGTGCAGTCGTGGACTGTGCGGCTAGTCCCGGCGGAGGTTCGAGTCCTCCCTCGGGCACGGGTGTGTGTGTTTGTCCTTACGATAATTTAGGTTAAGGAGTGTGCTTAGGAACTGCTGACCTTAGCAGTTAAGTCCCATAAGATTTCATGCACATTTTTTTGATCTGAAATTTACACTTGTTATGTCAAGCTAACCACCGTAGTCGCTGCACGGATGTCGCTTGTACACCAGAAATAAAATCATGGAAAGTATTCGTAGTTGCGAATATGGGAAACCATCAACCGTGTAATGGACTGTTGACTATGTACAGTAACTTATCCAGCGGCACGAAATCGAGTGCTACAGTGGAGCATTAACGTCCGTAAGGTTTTAAATGAAAATATTTTCTTCCTTTCATCTTCTTCCTGCCTTAATCCGTATCTTCACATAGTAGGTAAGTTATCTGGCTTTGGCTGCATTAGTTGTAGAAAGTTACTGGGTGCCCTTCCTGTCACTATCCCTCCCCCCCCCTCCCCCCGGTAAATGCATCCCTTTTAGGGAAATATACATAATAGATGTTTGTCCGAGAGCCGAGAGCCTGCTCGGATAGCCTAATGCTTAGATGACCGATCGCGATACGCGAGAAATCTGAGTTCGAGTCCCGGTCCATTACGAAATTTCCCTTTTACAAATGATAGTTTTCCACATCTGTAACTGCCAATGCATTTCATGTATTTCATAACGCCTGTATTCGCTTCAGTGCCTTTGCATCGTATTTCTGAACAACACCGGCACTGTAATACCTTATAAATAAAATCGGTCTCGGAAAATTTTGGACAGATGGCGCACATTTGTTGCAGTAGGTGTGATGTCATTGAAGTGAGATTTTAGTATATTGAAGGACGAACGAGGTGATTCTCGACGTTTGTAACATACGTTAGGTATCCTGTGAGTACATGTCCTGCAAGCTGCCGACAGTGAGTAGGAGTTGAACAAAATGGAGGACCTTATACCCTTAACAAATTGTACTCTGGTGGTACATTTGTCGTGGAGACGTCTGAGAAGCCATTCGATGTGCACATCGGAAGTGGTTGTGCGCTCTTCGGCTATCAACGTATTGCCACTCGTGCACCGAGATGGCATCCAAGTGGTTCTACTGTAGGTTTGTAAATGTGTTTACTGTTTGACCAAATGACGCATGAAACTTCTAGATTACCGACCCAGAAAACTATCGTGTGAAATTTCGGACTATGATAAATTGTGACAACGTACATTTGAAGTAAAATGATGCAGAAAAGACATATCTAACAAAAGTGAAAACGTTGAGTGGTCATAAAAAACTTCATAGATAGTTGAAAACACAAAATTTTGGACTTCAAACTTTTCTGCAGTTTTGCATTTATGTTTTGTCGCGAGAACTGCTTTGACATGTGACGTGTCAGGAAATTATGGTGCATTATATATAATGTACATATATCTTTCTTTATAAATATACGAATTTTAAAAACCGTAATGAAACAAGCAGCAACTACCAGAAAAAAATTACTGTAATTATTTCAGTTGATAGAATATAAGGAACTGAACAAAACTGATAAGTATCCTCAGAAAAATATTTGAATAAGGTATTTACGTGCAGTTTTCCTTCACAATCACTCTCCGCTCTTCTGTATATATTGTGAACCATCTAAAGAGAGTTTCATACCATTCAATGTATCCTGCAGAAATATGTTCTGCTTGCATATCCTTCATTTATTTATAATTAGAGGAAAACTAACATTGATTTATGCTTTCTTATGAGGTAGATTCGGAGGGATATTGCAGAATTTAAGAGAATATGTATGCTTGTCCAGTACATCAGTATACTCATATGCAACAATCTTCCCTTTCATATCTGATTTGCTTCAATGTGCTTCAATTTGGACAACTGAAAAGTAATTTTAGTTTCCTTAGGAATACCGCTTCCTGCCGTAATGTAATAGACACATTTTTGTAGTGTCTGCGTTATCCTTTCTTCAAAGCTAGAATATCATCTACTTTGATAGAGAAACGTCCATTCACGCTGATGTTTTACACAACCTCACAGTATTCTTCCACTCTATATATTCCGTCATTCCTCCTGACGAGCTGTTTAACGGCTGTCACGGAGAAGAAAGGAATAGCTTCGTACATGGAATTTCTGGATTACAGTTTTCAGTACATGTAATCAATCATATTAAATAGAAAACGAACCAGTGCTTTGTCCAGGACATGCGACACTGAACGCTGTAAGATGTTGCACATCATTCTCTTTAATATTTTGTTGAGAGTACTCCTACAAAAGTTTACAAACTTTATCAGGAGTTCTCTTGCTAATTATTCCGCTCAATGTGAATTGGCCAACATTCGCTGCTTTGCAGAAGAGGAACAAATGTGCTAGATATGCTCACCGTGAATGTTTCGAGATAACCTAAACCATGTTCCAGTGGCTACATATGTGACACTTCTGCGTAGTGCTAGAGTTACACTCCAGCTATCGGTTGACAAAAAGCTTCAAATTTTGTTGTCTATCCCCTTTCTGCATACTGTACTTCAATTATTTGGACCAATGATTTTTTCTTTGCTGAACTTCTCTGTGCGTTTCTCTGATAGCTGCCTGGTTATTTCTTTTGAACTGCGTGCCATTTTCACTTGCAAGCGGAAACGTCCGCTTCATCTTTAAACCAGCGCATACGTTTCATTTTTATGATTTTTCCATTTCAGCATTCCTGAAACTAATATCCTTCTTTTCTTGTATGTCAAATACTTTGGAGCTCATAAAAAAAATTATCGTTATATCGGATGCCGGGACCTTGCGTTAGTTTACTGCCACTAAAGGTTGCGCAGTAAGCCATTTCACGACGGAAACGATGCTAGTCCGAGAGAATGCTGTTTCTTGCTATGGCTGCTATGGACGGAAACGCAGTAGGAATTGAGTGCCTCCAAGGAATGACGGTCGGGAACTAGCAGCGAGAGTTCAGAACCGATTTTCTCCTTTTTTCGGCTGGTTCTGTGTGGGAGGAGGAACAGGATATTGGACAGCGGTGCAGGAGATGAGGAATGGAGCTTTCGAAGAGCAATACTGCCGATAGCACATGGGACATTTATGACGAATGTTCACTGTTTTTGCGGAGGAACGGAGGGAGCTGGCAAGAAACCCAGAACTTACGGTGCTGTAGCTCTGCTTTGCCACTTCACATCATAAAGCAAAATACTGTAGCTGACAGCACTCGTTCGATGGCCAGCACAATAAACATGTCAGCTGAAAAGGCACTGTAACAACTGGCATGTTGCCGATGCTAAGAAGAGTTTATTAGTTTGAAAAATGGCTCACATGGCTCTGAGCACTATGGGACTAAACTTCTGAAGTCATCAGTCCCCTAGAAGTTAGAACTACTTAAACCTAACTAACCTAAGGACATCACACACATCCACGCCCGAGGCAGGATTTGAACCTGCGACCGTAGTGGTCGCGTGGTTCCAGACTGTAGCGCCTAGAGCCGCTCGGCCACCCCTGCCGGCTATTAGTTTGAGAAACTCAGTGTGCTCATTAAGCTATGGATTGTGCTGTTGCAAATAAAAAACGTTGTCAGGGACCATTAGCTACTCTCATTGCAGGAGTCCAATTTCCAAAGACGAAATGTTTATTACTATTAAAATACAATAGCGTACTGAGAACCTGCCAATGTTTTTATTTCCTACTTACCCATGTATTCTGGAATTAAATAATTCATCAGAATTACTAGTAAGAGACCAAACGTATCGCTTGTTTTCACTGGTTGTACTGAATGCAAAGTGTATAGGCTTTCTTTCGGCACAGTAGACAATACAGTTTCTTAATGATGTGACACGAACTTCCGAATTTCCCAGGCGAGATGAACAATAAGGAAGTAATAACCATTTTTCAGTAAAGTAACTACTATCGTAGAGGGTAACACATTCAAGTAATAATAGTTGCTTTTGAAAAATACGAAGGACGTCTTAATATGAAATGATGCAGAAAGAATGTGTAACATTCCATCGGACTTTCTGGAATAATTCTACGAAGTGGTAACAAAACGACTATTCACGATCGTGTACAGAATGTGTGAGTTTGGCGATATACTATCAGACTTTCAGAAAACATCATACACCCAATTCCGAAGATTGCAGGAGCCAAAAAGCACGAGAATTATCGTACAATCAGTTTAACAGCTTATGCGTCCAAGTTGCTGACAAGAACAATATGGAAAAGAAAACTGAAGAGGTGATAGATGACGCTCTGTTTGGCAGTTTGGCTTTAGGAAAGGTAAAGGCGCCAGAGAGGGAGCTCTGACTATGTGGTTGATAATGGAAGCAAGACTGAAGAAAAATCAGTACAAATGGTTCAAATGGCTCTGAGCACTATGGGACTCAACTGCTGAGGTCATTAGTCCCCTAGAATTTAGAACTAGTTAAACCTAACTAACCTAAGGACATCACAAACATCCATGCCCGAGGCAGGATTCGAACCTGCGACCGTAGCGGTCTTGCGGTTCCAGACTGCAGCGCCTTTAACCGCACGGCCACTTCGGCCGGCAAAATCAGTACAGTTTCATAGGATTTGGGGATCTAATAACGCGTTCTAGAACGTGAAATTGTGCAAGATATTCTAAATTCTGAAAAATATAGGGGTAAACTATAGGAAAAGATTGGTCATATAAAATTTTGTAGATGAACAACAAGGCTGGAAGACCAAGAACGAAGTGCTCGGTTTGAAAAGGACGTAAGACAGGGACATAGGCTTTCGTCCCTACTTTTCAATATAAACATCTAAGAAGCAATGGCGGGTGCAAATGAAAGGTTGGTTGTTGGGTTGGTCCGGGGGGAGTGGACCAATCAGCGAGGTCATCGGTCCCATCGGATTAGGGAATGACGGGTGTAATTTTTCCTCCTCTCTATGTAATTATGTAGTTCTCAATTCGTTCGAGCAATCAATCATTGATAATAGGAAACACAGTCATAGCTCAGTCACTCAAAATGATTCAGAAATTTTACTTGTTAGAATGAAATCAGGCGATGATTCTTCTTCTCTGCAGGCTCGTGCTTTGCGCCAGTCTGCTAATCTGTACAAATAAAATGCCTCGTAATTTGGGGAGCGTTGTATAGTCAGTCGGGAAACCTCAGATCAAGCGGATATTTGGCTTTGATGAAGTTTAACCTTCCGAAGAAGTAATGGAGCTCTTGAATTATTAAATGCAGGTTCGTATCCAGTCTTTCGGAAGTTCCCTTCTGATTAACAAATTCGCAATACATTGATGAATATCATAAATACTCAAATGTCAAATACACACCTTTTGTATGAAGGAGCCATATATATGTATATTTCCCTTTTAATCGTACAATTTCGTCTCAGTTACCTTTTGTCATAAATCTCAATATTCTGACTACGATTCTTCAAACCAAGCTCAGGCTAATCGGCACAAAGACAACCTCGGAAGCTTTTTTTTTCTAACAACCACCAGAGAGAGAGAGAGTACTACAAAGAATAATTACGCGCTGATGGCATAGCTATTGTATGAAATACTTTGCGAATGGACTCTGCGAGTATGAAGATAGAAAATTAGTAAACGTCATTCAAGGGTAGATGTGTACCAGAATAATTCATCGAATATAAAGAGATATTACACGGGGAAGGAAGTCGGCGTGCGCTTTCAGAGTAACCATCCCGGCATTTGCCTGAAGCGATTTAGGGAAATCACGGAAAATTAAAATCAGGACGACGGGACGCGATAAAGGAAAGATTCAAGTTTGGGACAACAACATGGGATTGTGGGTCCGACTTGATGTAAAATACGTTTGGGACTGCAGCAGTGTTGTGGATACAGTACTGATGTGTAGCATACACAACACTGCCGCAATCCCAATTGTATAGCGCCGATATGCATAAGTTAACTTTTTTGTATTTGTTTACTAATAGCCACCCCAACAAAAGATACCGAAAATATGTCGGAAACAGCGGCAACAAACGCAAAAACCGTGCTGTGTCGTATGGCAAGTAAGTATTAAGAAATTACTCACAGAAAACAGTATTTGGAACCAAATAGCGCACACGTAAAATGTTTTACAGTGTTTATTTTCGGATGGTTTAGTTTCAAAGAACCCACTAATGATGGCGATATTGCCATTGAAACTTGTTTGGGATTAAATAAAAGAAAAGAAAAGCGATTTACATCAAGGGAGACCCACAATCCCACATTATTGTTTTTATGCAAACACGGATTTATGAAGGAGTTCCCAGATAAAATTATTGTTCAAGAGTTGGATTAATATTCTAAATCCGTTGATAACATTACAAACCTCAGTGAAACTCATGAAAAATTACAGGATCTGTTGAAACGAATGAACAGCCTAATAAACAAAGGATATTGATTGGGAATAGATCGAAGAGAGACGAAAGTAATGGGAAGTAAAAGAAATGGGAACATTGAAAAACTTAACATCGAAACTGGGGATCACAAAGTAAACGAAATTAAGAAATGTTGCTACCTAGGCAGCAAGATAACCGAGGATGCACGGGGCAAGGAGGAGATTCAAAGCAGACTGGCGCCGGCAGGAAGGCCATTCCTGGCCAAACAACATCTACTTGTATCAGACATCGGCCTTAATCTGACGAAGAAATTTGTGAGGAAGAACGTTTCGAGCGCAGCATTGTGTGGTAGAAACCGGAACAGAGGAGATTCGAAACGACAGAGATACGGCGTTACAGAAGAATGTTGAAAATTAGATGGACTGATAAACTAAGGAATGAAGAGGCTCTCTACAGAATTGTCGAGGAAAGGAACATATGGAAAACACTGAAAAAAGGACACGTTTGTAGGACATCTGTTAAGACATCAGGGAATAGCTTCCAGGGTACCAGAGAGATACGTAGAGAATAAAATCTGTAAAATCTGTATAGGAAAACAGAGGTTACAATATATCCAGCAAATAGTTGAGGACATAGATTGCAATTGCCATTTTGTGTTGAAAAGGTTGTCACAGAAGAGGAATTCGTGGCGAGACGAGGCAAAAATTTCAGAACAAGGATCACTGAAGAAAAAGTTGATTTTAATTTTAAATTATATTGTTTTATTGAAACACACGGCATTAGGAGAGACCTTTCTCATTTTCAAAATACACAAGGGGTGATTTTTTTGGAGACATCTTTAAATGCAACACTTCGTTACTTAATAAGAGCCTTACTAGATAAGCTATAAGAGTCACTGATAACGGTACATGATGATACTAAGAGTACTACAGAGTAGTAGCACATCAGTTCACATCTAAATTAAACTAAATTTATTACCAGGTACTGCAAAATAGATGTATAGTTAAGTTATTTGCAAGAAGGAACTAGCCGGCCACTGTGGCCGAGCGGTTCTAGGCTCTCCAGTCTGGAACCGCGTTGCTGCTACGGTCGCAGGTTCGAATACAATCTCGGGATTGGATGTGCGTGATGTCCTTAGCTTGGTTAGGTTTAAGTAGTTCTACGTTCTAGGGAACTGATGACCTCAGATGTTAAGTCCCATAGTGCTCAGAGCCATTTGTACCAAGAAGGAAGAGATTAGCAATTTTAATATAGACTGACGGAAAAAAAATCCCATCAAGAAGGAGTTGTGCGACATAAAAGAAAGTTGGTAGGCGTATTTCTACATCTGAAAGATGATGGCGATTCAAATTTCGCACCAGTCGTATAAGAATGGCGGTAGTAGCGCCAATATGATGATGCAAATCGGGTTTGTTTTAATACGCGTTGTAACGATCGTGAGGGTTTGCTACCCTTTAGATTGGACGTGGTGAGTTGCTGTTAATCATGAATGCCTTTAAGAAGACACAATCATCAACACCTCACTGTGTTTAAACGAGATGGTACAATAGGACTACAACAATCTGAAGGTTCCTTAACGACACCGCAGAAAGACTTGGCAGGAATGTAACCGCTCTGCATGATTGCTGGCAGCGGTGGTCAAGAGCATGCACGGTCGCAAGACCGGGCTTCGCACGGCCCGATGCCCCTACCGAGGGGGAAGACCATGTGGCCTGGCTCATCATACTGCAACTACAGTTGCCGTTTGAACAGTAGTTGGCATCAAAGTGACACAGTGTACTGTTACAAGTAAGTTACGTCAAGGACAGCTCCCGTGCAGACGCTCACTGGCCCCAAACTACCATCATTTGGGACTTCAGTGGTGTCAAGAGAGAACTCATTGGAGAATGAGATTTTTCACTCTGCAGCGGAGTATGCGTTGATATGAAACTTCCTGTCAGATTAAAACTGTGTGCCAGACTGAGACTGGAACACGATTTCGCAGGAGAGCTTCTGTAAAGTTTGGAAGGTAGGAGACGAGGTACTGGCGAAAGTAAGGCTGTGAGGACGGGGCGGGAGTCGTGCTTGGGTAGCTCAGTTGGTAGAGCACTTGCACGCGAAAGGCAAGGCCCCGAGTTCGAGTCTCGGTCCGACACACAGTTTTAATCTGCCAGGAAATCTCAACTCTTTGGAGGACGGCGTGGACGCCTGTTTTGTTTTTTGGTGAAATCTGGTTCTACCTAGGTGCCACTGATAGCTGTATGTTGGTTAGAAGGAGGCCAGTTGAGTGCCTGGAACCAGCCAGCCTGCGTGCAAGACACACTGGACCTGTACCTTGAGTTATCGACTAGGGTGCGATTTCGTATGATAGCAGGAGCGCTCCTGTGGATACCGCAGACATCCTAACTGAAAATTTGTATGTCAGTCTGGTAATTCGACCTCTTGTGCTGTCAGTCATGAAGAGCACTCCAGGGGGTGTTTTCCAACAGGATACCACTAGCCCATATACCGGTTTTGTTGCGCAACATTCTCTACACAGTGTAGACATGTCCCTTGGCCTGCTCGCTCACCAAATCTGTCTCCAATCGAGAACATAAGAGACGTCAGCGGGTGACAACTCCAGTCTTATCCACAAACAGCATTAACCGTTCCTGTATTGACTGACCAAGTGCAACGGCATGGAACATAAAATTATATCCGGTAACGGTAAAGTACAATGGATGAACACTTGAACGCTTGCATTTAACAATCTGGCGGTTACACCGGGTATTAATTTATCAGTATTTCCCATTTATAATGGGTTAGCTTGCACTTATTTTAAACTGTGATCTTGCAAAAAATCACTTAAATGTATTACGTAGACAAATGTGTTCCTGAAATTTCATTGCTCAACATTAATTATTTTTTGATGTTGTGATTTTTTTGCGTCAGTGTAAGAATTTTCTATGTTTGATTGCATTTAAGGATAACTAATTGTCTGATTTGAAAGATTCTGTATACAGTTAATAGAGGATGTATTCTGCAGGGTGCCACAGCATTGAGAACTGTGGGCTGGAACTAGCACTGTATTGCTCGCTCAAAATAACACGTGGTATCAGCACAAAGACGCATTCTCGTCATGAGCGCTGCTCACAGATGATGCGATTGTATAAAAAAAAATAAAAAATAAAAAAAGACCTGCAGATGATTGACGGATGCAGGGGCAGGAGCTGGCAGTTGACCCTGAACGTAAATAAATGTAACACGTTGCGCACACATAGGAAAAGAAAACTACTACTGTAGAATTACACTATTGATCTCGAATTGCAGGAAACAGTATCTACCGTAAAATGGCTAGGACTGACTGTCCAGCGCAACCTTAAGTGGAATGACCATTTTACACAAATAGTACAGAATGCCGATACCAGACTCGGATTCATAGGTAGAATATTAAAGAAATGTAACTCATCCACGAAGGAAGTGGCTCATTCGGCTCTTGTTCTATCGATTCTTGGGATTGTTCATCATAATGGTATCCAAACCAGGTAGGACCGACAGATGACATGGAGAAGATCCAACGAAGAGAGGCAGGATTCGTCACGGGATCGTATAATCGGCGAGACAGCGTTACTGAGATGATCAACAAACTCCATTGACAGACGCCTATAGTCAAACCAACCTTCAGATTGATGATAGCAATACATTTGTGACATAATCACGCTTGTCGCCTCTGCTCAAATCGTTAATGTTGATGTAGTGGCGTCCGAAAGGCCATACGTGCGTGTGGCGTGCTTCGGATCCCTAACCACCTTAATGTATGGAAACAGTGTGTTTCGTAATATTGATGGCTTCCACGGTAATGTATTTAATAGTGCCACAGATCACCGCCTGTTCTAGAGGGGCGTTGTGCATCATGGAGAGGTTTACTATCGAAACTTCGAGAGAGTATATTCCTGGAAGAGTCGGACAACATACTACTTTTCCTACATGTATCTCGCGTAATGACAACGACGAGAAAGTTCTAGAAGTTAGAGCCAATACAGAAGCTCACAGACGACAATTCTTTCCACGCACAATTCGCAAGTGGAACAGGGCAGGGCGATCAGTTGGTGATACCAGAACTACCCTCCACCACACAACAGTAAGTCGCTTGCG
The DNA here is from genome assembly GCF_021461395.2 of Schistocerca americana. Taxonomy (NCBI): domain Eukaryota; kingdom Metazoa; phylum Arthropoda; class Insecta; order Orthoptera; family Acrididae; genus Schistocerca; species Schistocerca americana. The sequence continues at coordinate 953,667,246 of NC_060119.1, read as the reverse complement.
GAGTATGATGTAGAACAAGCTAGCTCGTGTGACAGGCACACAATTTCCATGTTATATATACTCTTCACTTTACATTTTCATGATCATGGTAACAGATGTCCACCAACATTTTACTAAAGAAAGAACACCAGTTTCATGAGGTTTGCTTCTGACAGTATGTGGTTCATGCAGTTTTGCTTAGTTGATCCTTTATTTACATAAATATTTCCATTTTAGGACTCTTAGTGGGGAACTATTGACTCTAAACATGCATGTTTGTCCAATTTTTGTTTGTGCAGACAAAAGCTGTCAGCACGATCATTTACAGACTCCCTAGCCAGTAGCAAATAAGTTATGTGAGACATACGTTTCGGTAGAGGCTTTAGCTGCACCTCTCTTATCACGCAGAGCCCCCACCATGTTCCCCGCTATCCTATCGCGCCATCTGCGCCTCTGCGAGCGAAGTTATTTTGTGAGAACTGTACAAATAAAAGTCAACTTCTTCATTTTGAATCTTCCACTGGAGGAGCCGAAAGCCGCAGTCGCCTTGCAGGCTGCCAACTTGTTACATAGCCGGTGAAGTGAGCCAGCGGTATTTAGAACCATTGGCGTTCTTATTCAGGGCATTGGAAGTTATTGAACTCAGCTTGTCCGTATAACAGAAATCTATAGTCTTTCGTAACTAAGTCCCTAAACTTCCAAAACCCAGGCGATCATTGCAGGCAAAACCACCCCTTCCTTCTGCCTCCTAGATTTCTGTCTAACCATCTATGGCCATCCTATCGCCCTCACCCCCACCCTTAAGTACCTTGGCGTCACCCTCGACCGTCGCCTCTTCTGGACCCCCATCTCTGGACAATCCAAGCCAAGGCACGCTCCTGACTCCGTCTCCTCAAGCTCCTTTCCGGCCGTATGTGGGGTCTGGACCCCTCCACCATCCTCCACACCTATAAATCCCTCATCCGCCCTATCCTTTGTTACACCCATCTGGCCTGGATCTCCACCCCCCTATCTTTTACAAATCCCTTCAGATCCTTGAACGTCATGCTCTCCACCTCGCCTACCGCATCCGTCTCCCCTCCCCATGCGGATCCTGTACGACCACATTCCGTCCCCCACCTCCTCCTTTTCCTTGAAAGGATACGGATCCTGTACACCTCCAGTAAAGTCGATCTTCCTCACCCGCTTGTCTCACCCATCCTCTCCCACCACCGCCCTCTGCCGCACCTGTATTCCCACGTCACACCTGGTCTCCATCTCTCCACCCTCCTTACCCTCTCCCAAGGCGGCTTCCGCCAGCTCCCCCTCCCTGATGATGTCCTCCTCCCCTCCATCTACCCCTCCTACCAACTTTGATCCTCCCCTCCCACATCCTGTGTCTTTTCCTTTGGGCACCCTCCCTCCCTTCTCTCTCCTTTCCTCCCCTTCCTCCACCCCTCTTCCCCCGGTCTTCCCCTCACCCCTTCCTCCCTCCCCCCTATCTCCCCTGCATGTGGCATCTCTGCTCTCCCCTCTCCCTCTCCCAGCCCCCCTCCTCCTCTCTTGGCAGGTCCCCGGACTCGTACACGCTTAGTGAACATTCGCGCGCCGGAGATCAACGATTTGTGTTTCTGTGTGTGCCGTCGTTTGTGCTTAAGTGGTTCAGTGTCATTCGTTTTGTGCACCTACGTTCGCGTGTGACAATTTTCGTCTATGTCTGTGTCCAAGTGTCTGAACAAATTTTATCTTGGACTCTACGCCCGTGAACGTCTCCATGTATTTTAACAGTGTTTGTCTCCGTTTATATGTTCACCGTATTTTTTCTCTAATTGTCTTCATTTGTATCTTTTGTGTTTCTCTATGGCCAAAGAGCGGCGTAGTATGCTGCTGCTGGCCTGCCTGTAAACAGGTTTAAAAATAACAATAAAGAAAAAAAATCCCTAATGTTAGGAAATCGGCAACATTATTATCAGAGTCTGGGATTTAGACCGCGTGGCAAAGCGATAGTTTCTCTATTTCTGTATGTAAGAGCCACTGCAGTAGCTAGAGACGCACCATGTGTCTACAGAACAAATCAATAATACTGATTTTTCGTATGTAAGTGTAGTTACACATATTACACAGTGCTCACATACACCAACAAATACAACACATTAAAATACATTTCTCATGTCAACAATCGATCTCTCTATTTATGAGGTGAATTTTTTGGCACAACTTCTTATTTAGACACCTGCTCCCCTGTAAGCTTCTTGTTTCCACAGAAACTTTTATTACTGCCGTCTTATCCCTCATGCCCTTTTTTTTTTGATTCGTGTCCTTCCAAGTTATTTGTGGCATATCCTCTAATTGTATCACGTGATGGCTCTCTACAGCATTGCCTCCAAAACATCAGTTTCTACACTGTTTCTTCTTGGTTTTGATTTTTAATTGAGAACCGGTACTTCTAATCCATATGTGACAGTACTCTCCACAAATGTTTCGACGTTATAGATATTTTATCCTTTATCTGATGTTACTAATTCACAAGGTACAGTTTAGCTGTGTAGTTTTTCTTAGTCGCACTTAATGGAACGCATCATTTTCGTTGGTTTCCTCTGGAAATGTCCCCATGTATCTGAACTCATGAACTTATTGTATTTACAACAAAAAATTTTGTTTTTAGATGTTAATTTCCAAACTTACCGTTTATATTACCCTGTGAGTATTAAAAATTCAACATTCTACACATCGAATATCAATAACATATTATCACAAGTAAAAAGACTTTTACTATTTCTCAACTGCAGCAGTGTGTACATGTAATAAGTGTAATTCATAAATGAGAGCTATAAAAGGATACAGTCTTCAACAGAAAATCATATTGTGTATGTCACCTATTAAGTGGAGTTTTAATCAACTCTCAATTGGTTTTGAACATCACAGTAGTTTACAAGGAACGATTCGTCTCAAGGTGGCGTGACTTTGCCTTGGTCCGAGCATTGAAGTGACAAGCACAGAAAATTAAAGGGTGAGATACAATTTAACATGGTATCCGAACCACAATACAACTCTGTATTTTTAATAATAACAGATACTGCAGGAGGTGAAAGAAATGATAAGCCACAAATAATAGTCTCAGGACTGAGCAGGGAGTGAAATCCAGACCTGTGAATCCGTAGTTTAGTAGCCCTGAGACACATATGTGATCTATAGATTTTTGAAGTACGTTCTGAGCCCGTGAAAATCTATGTAAAGCAACATTCCTTGCAATAACATAGAGTTCGAAAATTCTGTGTAATAATCCAAAAATGATAAAATCAGAAGCAATGTTCACTGCCGCAGAGTGTGCGCTGATTTGATACTTCCTGACAGATTAAAAGTATATATCCAACAGCGACTCAGATCCGGAAGTCTGCCTTGTGAGGGTAAACGCTCTATCGACTGAGCTATGAAGACACGACTCACGAGAAACTCTCGCAATTTTACTTGCAGCTGTACCTCTCGTCTAGCTTCCTAAGTTCACAGAAATTCTCCTCTATACCTTGCAGCATGTACCAGCGTAGCTCAGTTTGTAGAAGATTTTAGTGCGAACGGCAAATGTTTCGGGTTTCATTCACAGCCAGGCATTCAGTGTTCATCAGGTGCGAAGTTTATGATGTATTCAAATTCAAAAAGCAATGCCTTACAAACTCATATTCTCTCAATTGAAGTTATGACCTCTATTTCAGCACTGGTCACAATGGGATTCTCTATTTGTAACAAACCCAATGTCTAGAGGTAGTAGGAACTTGGAATAAGAATCAAAACGTCCTCGGTTCCGGGTTCGAACGTCGACACGGCTTAAATTTGAATAAAAATCATCAGCAATAGCGGCCGAAAACTTCCGGGATAAGAAGTCATCCCCATTTCGCCCGACGGCCTTGTCTATCAGGGCAGAGGACCGGAAGAGGTTCACAGCACCCTCTTTTTCTTGGAGTGGGAAACAGTCCACAGTCCCGAAATGCGAAAGAATCAGCAGTGATCAATGGCATGAGGATGCAAAAGCAATGGAAACCACAGCATTAAAGATAAGTACTGTGTGTCCACAGGACATGTCGCTTGTAACTGAAAAAGTGGCATGATGATCTCTCCATTGGCAAAAGATCCCGAAATGGTCTCCCATTCGTATCTCCATAAGGGAGCTGCCAAGTGGGAGGTAACCATGAGAAAAAGGTTGAATAACTAATGAAGGGATAACGTTCTACGATTGAGGCCGTGAAATATCAGAAGATGGAACATGGTACGGAAACGAGAAAATCGGAAAACGTAAATGCTCAATCTCAATCTAGATATAGTGACGGCCAGTGAAGTAAAATTGAAAGAAGACAGGCATTTCAAGTCAGATGAGTGAAGGGTAATATCAACACAGAGGGTTAGTTACCGTGAGCAGTTCAGTGATAGGGTCAATTTCATCAAATTAACAGGAAACTGACGCCGACAACAGTAGTTCAGGTATACATGCCGATGTCGCAAGCAGAAGATAAAGAGATAGAGAACGTATATGACGTTATTGAACGGGTAATTCAGTACGTAAAAGGAGATGAAATCTAATAGCCATGGGGGACTGGTGTTCTGTTGCAGGGTACGGAGTAGAAGAATGCCTTCTGGAAGAATGTGGGCTTGTAACAAGGAATGAGGGAGAAGAATGACTAATTGAGCAGCAGTAGTTTTTACATTATGACGCGGTACCAAACCAAGATAACTTTTATGTCGAGAAGACGGATATGTAAACATAGGTACAAGGATGGTACCTGCCAAGAAACCTTGGTCAACAGAAAAATACTTCAGTTGATCGATGAAAGGAAGATGTATGAAATGAGGAAGTACAAAAATTTACATGGAATTTCAAGGCTACCAAAATACACTTAGGAATGACATAAAAAGGAAGTGCAGGGAAGCTAAAAGAAATGTCTGCTTGCAAAATATCGAAAAAGAAATGAACGCCAGAAGGACTGACTCGCATATAGAAAAGTGGAAAACGTTCGGTGAAATTAAAAGAAAGGATGGCAACATTAGCAGTGCAATTCCACCGTTAAGTGCTGATCTGAGAGCAGATAGGTGCAAAGAGTACATTGAGGGCCTCTGTGAGGGGGAAGATGTGTCTGATGTGACAGAAGAAGAAACAGAAGTCGATATAGAGGTTTCAGTATTAGAATCAGAATTTCAAATAGCTTTGGGAGACTTAAAATCATATAAGGCAGAAGGAATAGATAACATTCCGTCAGAATTTCTAAAATCATTGGGAGGAATGGCACGAAACGACTATTCAAGTTGGTGTGTAGAACGTATGAGTCCTGCTATACACCATATGACTTTCGGAAAAACATCATCCACACGATTCCTAAGAAAGTAAGAGCCGTCAAATGCGAGAACTATACACAATTAGCTTAACAACCCACGCATCCAAGTTACTGACAAAAATAATATACAGAAGAATGGAAAATAAAATGGATGATCTGTTAGATGACGATCACTGGCTTTTAGAAAAGATAAAGGCATCAGAGAGGCAATTCTGACGTTGCGGTTGATAACGGAAGCAAGACTGGTAAAGTCTAGACACGTTCATCGGATTTTGTCGACCTGGATAAAGCATTCGACAATGTAAAATGGTGTAAGCTGTTCGAATTGTTCAAAAAATAGGGGTAAGCTATAGTGAGAGACGAGTAATATGCAATGTGTACAAGAACCAAGAAGGAACAATAAGAGTGGGAAACGAGGATTGAAGTGCTAAGATTAAAAAAGGTGCAAGTAAAGGGGTAGTCTTTCACACCTTCTGTTCAATCTGTACATCGAAGAAGCAGTTACGGAAATGAAAGGAAGGTTCAAGAGTGGAATTAAGATGCAAGATGGGAAGTTATCAACGACAAGATTGACTGATAACTTTGCTATCCTCAATACAAGTGATGGATAATTACAGCACTTGCTGAATTGAATGAATAGTCTAATGAGTACAGAATATGGATTGAGAGTAAATAGAAGAAAGACGAAGGTAATGAGAGGTAACTGAAATAAGAGTAGCGAGAAACTTAACATCAGCACTGGTAATCAGGAAGTGGATGAAGTTAATGAATTCTGTTACATAGGAAGCGAAATAACCCATGACGCCCAGAGCAAGGAGAACATCAAAAGCAGACTAGCGTCAGCAGAGGGGCATTCCTGGCCAATAGAAGTCTACTAGCATCAGACATAGGCCTCAGTTTGACTAGGATATTTCTGAGAATGTGCGTTTGGACTACAGCATTATATGGTTGTGAAGCATGGACTATGGGGAAACCAAAAAAAAGAGAGTAGAAGCATCTGAGATATGTTGTTGCAGAAACATGTTGAAAATTAGGTGGACTAATAAGGTAAGGGAAGAGGAGATTCTCCGAAAAATCGGCGAGGAAAGAAATATGTGGAAAACACTGACAGGAAGAAGGGACAAGATGGTAGGAAGCTTGTTAAGACATCCGGCACTAACTTTATGGTACTAGAGGGAGCTGTGGAGGGTAAGAACAGCTGAGGAAAACAGAGATTGAATTAGTAAATAATTGAGTGTGTACATTGGAAGTGCTACTCTGAAATGAAGAGGTTCAAAAGGAGAGAAATTCATGGCATGCCGCATCAAACCAGTCAAAAGACTGAGGACCCGATAAAATTTTAAAGAAAGAAAAGAAAAGAAGAAAATACTAGTGTAACACACATCTCTTCTGTAATAAAATGATTCCCTATATACCTACAGTCAAAAGGGTAACAACGACGTCGAAGGGATCGAGGGTTTATAGTCGTTATAGTCGATAGGCAAAGAATCCTGCTTTCAAATAGTGTCACAAGTACAGTGCACCTACAATATTATTATGTTGTATTTGTGGAGAGGGTTGGAAGAAGAATTTTTTTATGTTTATGCACTACATACAACAATAAAATTCTAGCAAAATGTAAAAACCTTTTATAAGTAAAGAAAGACGTATCAACAAATTGTTTAATGATGTGGAAAACTGTCTTGGAGAAGAATAAGATAAATGTTGAGCATGTTTAAACTTACCGGAGGCGCTGTAGCCTATAACACGTCATAAATGACATGATTTCGTTCCAGTTACTGGTTGTGAGAGGCAATCTTGAAGAGCAAAATGACGCTGCGTAACGACCTAAAACGTTTTACCTTCTATGACGACGACCACTGTAAAAGAGGAGCACCAGGCTATTATCTGGATCACTGAACTACCTGCCAACGTTTCAACGTGGAATTCAGTGTGTAACAGTCGCTCTTGTTTCAGATACGTCGCTGCGTGGCCTTTGGCAACGTCATCGTGAAGTGTTCCACTTGTATGGACACGGCTCGCGGCTAGAGCGTTACGAGCACAACGGCCACCGCGTACACGCACCGCGCAACAGTGGCTGCGTAGCGCGGCCATGATAACACACCCGTTAACAGCCGGCGGCGGCCATTCGCGGGATACAGCGCGTTGTGCGGCGTGCTGCCCAGGGCTTAACGTTCCGCGGTGGGGCGGCGTCATTACCACGCGGAATGCGGGCACACCGGTTAGGTGTCGCCTGGACGCATCGGAATTCGTTGGCATGGCCGGCGCCGCTGCTGGACCTCAGGGGAACGGAATTTATATCGACTGGGGCTCCACAAGACAAGAAACAAGACGGAATGTGAAGTCCCAATTTTATCAAAAGACCAAAGCGGTGTCTCTGCAGGAAAAAATAGTACGATCTACGATGATAATTGATCATTCGACTCATAAGCTCAAGCCCTTTGAAGTACGCGCATTGTACTCGTTTCTAATAATAATATACATCCACGGAATAAATAGCAACACTAATAAGAAGTTCATACATCTGAAAGACGATGGCTTTTCAAATTTCGCGCCAGCGCATAAGAGTGGCGCTAGTATCGAAACTATGGGGATGAAAATCAGGATTGTTTTAATACACGTTGTAACGGTCGTGAGGGTTTATTAGCTATTATACTGGACGTGGTTGACGTTAGCCAAGAATGCTTTGAAGGGTACAAAGTGGTCATAATCAGTACCACACTCTTTGAACGAGATCATGTACTAGGGCAAGAAGAAGCTGGATTTTCCTTCTGCGCAGAATGGTTGGGCAAGAATGTAGGCACTGCAAAAATTTGCTGGTAGCGGTGCTCACGAGAATGTAGCGTCGCAAGACTACCACGTGGCACTACCGTGGCGTTATGTTCTGAGGTGCGGTATCGCAGGACAGTGGGGACACTCTTGAGGTCATCCCACGGTCACTGACGGATGATTTGTACGTCATTCTGATGATTCGACCTCCTCTGCTGCCATTCATGAAAAGCATTCCAGGGGGTGTTTTCCAACAGGATAACGCTTGCCCACATACCGCTGTTGTAACCCGACATCCTCTACTGAGTGTCGACATGTTGCCCTGGCCTGTTAGAATACCAGATCTGACTCCAATCGAGCACATATGGGACATCATCGGACGACAACTCCAGGTATCCACAGGAGATAAGCTAACAACGCCCCTTCTTCTCCATCAGAGCGGCAAAATTAGCCTATGACTATGGCCCACCAATGGTAGCCATATGAATTTTAACCAATACTATCACTTCTCCAGCACGAACGGGTGAAAACTCCACATTTATAAGAGGACGTGACACTCGTCCTTGACAGTGTTAGCCGTAGTGGACACCAAAAGATCCTGAGGAAGGTGCCAGCAGAGGGGTCGAAACGTCGATCATTTTAGAAGAAACGTGACGTGGCCCAATAACCCAGAAGATTTTAACTTCAGTGACAACGGCCACGAAAGCCTGCAGACTTACATAAGTCCAGCTTTGTCCACAAACAGCATTAACCGCCCCTGTGTTGACCGACCAAGCACCATCCGTCTGGAGCTGCATCCCAGAAACTGAGATTCGAGGAGGAGGAGGAGGAGGAGGTCATTAGAGATGGAGCACAAGCTCGGATTAGGGAAGGACGGGGAAGGAAACCGGCCGTGCTCTTTCAGAGGAACCATCCCGGCATTTGCCTGAAACGATTTAGGGAAACCACGGAAAACCTAAATCGTGATGGCCGGAGACGGATCTGAACCAACGACCTCCTGATTGCGAGTCCAGTGTGCTAACCACTGCGCCACCACGCTCGGTTCGGGTTCGGCACCTGTACTAGAAAATATATGCACATTTGCATGCTCGAATTCAACAGTTTGACGGATGTTTCGGTTATTAATGTACCACCATATCACAATATGTTACCTAAACAAATGCATTCCCGAAATTTCATTATTCTACGCTAATTATAATTTGGTGTTGCGATTTATTCCATCAGTGTAGTAATATTTTGACATTTCAGTCGTGTTGAGGATCCGTACGAGATCAGATTAAAGGAAGACATTGAAGCAATTCAGAGGTGGGCTGTTAGATTTGTCACCGGTACACTCGAACAACACCCACGTGATACAGACGGAGATGCTTCGGGAACTGGAATGTGAATCGCTGGACGGAAGGCGACGTTCTTTTCGAGGAAAACTATTGAGAAAATTTAGATAAGTGGCATTTGGAGTTGATTACAGAACAACTCTGCTACCATAGACATACTTTTCGCTTAGGGACCACGAAGATAAGATACGTGAAATTAAGGCTCATACGGAGCCTTGGAGACATTTGTATCCTCATCTCTCTGTTTGCGAGTGAAACAGTAAAGGAAATGACTATTAGTGGTACACAGTACCTTCTCGCACGCACTGTACAGTGGTCTGCGAATTATGTACGAATATTAGACTTACATCTTGTTAAGTAACTTTCTCGTTCCGTTCCTATCATTGAGGCTATCATTGATACACGATGATGAAAGAATATTCAGTGTTTGATTTCGTTATGGCAATCATTCTTGCTCTGTCGATGTTGTGGGATGTAATACCTGCTAATTAAAGGAATTATCTCAACGGTTCAGGGCCAAGCGGTAGTAAATACGGAGTGACGCCCTTTTCGTTCTTCAGAATTGCTGTGGAACATAGAAATTTTATGAAATTATTTTTGTAGACTGCGTAACCAGTTACTCTTAGAAATATTATATGGGTTCTGAATACCAGATAAACATATATTCCCATCACATGTTTGTCAATGTGTCTTTGAGATTAATTAAGTAATACAGCGCTGGTGTACAGTACCATAAATTAAAATTTCTGGACAGACGCAACTCCATTTCTGAACATAACATCACTGCAGCATGCAGAATAAAATGAAAAACATTCTTTCGCATTGCACAGGAATATGTGAACATAACAGTGAGGTACAGGTATCTGATGATGGCGGCCTGCTGCCAAACCGCGCAAATATTGGAATAAAATCGTGACTGAAGTTGAAAAGTTTTATACAGGCAATTTTGTTTTTTAGCTAAAGAATAGGAAAACATTTACCTCTATTTCTGTTACGTATGCTTTATTAAGTGCTGTAAATGGAAATTTAACGGGATTTCTCCATGAGGAGTCTAGTATACAAATCGAAAACGCTGATGTAACATTTTCGGTGATAAACTGATCTTTATGACAGTATTTTTACGTGTTTAAACATATGCTATAGACGTACTGTTTAAGCACCCTTTTAATTTATGAAGTGCTGTTTCAGAAAGCTAATGTAATTTTACCAATTATATTGTTGCATTTCCCCATTGGAAATACAGTGGCGTGCAAAACTATCAAGTAACATAATTCGATGAAACATATAGCATCCATAGAACGAACTGCTATAGTATCATCCACAAGTTAACGGAAACTTGGTATTGATTGGCCTGTTGTGCTTCATCAAATTAAAAGTGTAACTACACCTATAAGAAATTTTCTTGTGCCGGATGGGTTAGTCTACGAATTCTGACTTAGATGGTATAGCATGCTCCCTTATGGTTGTATACTGATTATTTGTGTAGTGTAAGTGTTATGTAAGCAGATCTAGAGCTGTTAAGCTGGCCTATCTCAGAATGTGTCTATTTTAAGGAGTGATAAGCTATTTAAGCTCTGGTACGTGAGAGATAACTGGTTTACGTTTATGTTTTGGCATGTAGCGGAGATATCGCGTAGCGCTGATGTTAAGGTGGCATACTGCACACATTATTTGTGTCTCCTATAGTAGCTGTGCGCACACGTGGTCTAGCTGCAGCGTCTTTGGTTAGTAATCAAAACGTCGTCGGTATCGGGCTCAAACTCTGCCACCACTTAAATTTTGAATAAAAATCATCAACAATGGCGGCCGAAGATTTCCGGCATAAGAAGACACCCTCATTGTGCCAATTGCATTGTCAAAGAGGGTGGAGGAGCGGACAGAGGTTCAGGGGAAACTGCCCATAAAGGTGGAAGAGTCAGCAAGTATCAACGGCATGAGGAATGCGAGAGGCAATGGAAACTACTGCATTAAAAACACATAACACGTATCCACAGGACATGTGGGCTGTACTTGAAAAGTGACATGATGACCTCTCCTCCTTGGTAAAAGATTCCGGAACAGTCCCGTTTTCGGATCTCCGGGAGGTGATTTCGAAGAATGGGTAACCATGGGAAAAATATTCAATAACCAACGAAAGGATAACGTTCTACGAGTCGGGACGTTTAAGCGTGATAGGGAAGCTAGATGATATGAAAAGGGAAATGCAAAGGCTCAATCTAGATGTAGTGGAGGTTAGTGAACTGAAATGGAAAGAGGACAAGGATTTCTGGTCAGATGAGTATAGGGTAATATCAACAGCAGCAGAAAATCGTGTAACGGAAGTAGGAATAGTTATGAACAGGAAGGTAGGGCAGAGAGTGAGTTACTGTACCCATTTCACCACCGACAACTGTAGTTAAGGTATACAAGCCGACGTCGCAAGCGGAAGATGAAGAGATAGAGAAAGTATACCAGGATATTGAATGGGTAGTTCAGCATGTAAAGGGAAATGAAAATCTGTGAGTCTGGCATGTTACTGAAAGGGAAGGAGCAGAAGAAAGGGTTACTGGAGAATATGAGCTTTGTAGCAGGAATGAGAGAGGAAAAAGTCTGAATGAATTCTGCAATAAATTTCAGCTAGTAATAGCGAATAATCTTTTCAAGAATCAGAAGAGAAGGAGGTATACTTGTAAAAGGCGTCATGGTCAAGCAGGAATTCCGAAATCAGATAATGGATTGTAAGACATACCCTGGAACAGGTATAGCTTCAGTTCACGACTTAGTAGTGACTAGAAGAAGGTTGAAGTTAAAGAAACTGGTCAGAACGAAACTATACGCAAAGAAGTTGTTTGCAGAAATACTAAGGAATGAAGAGGTACACTTGAAATTCTCTAAGGCTATAGATAATGCGATAAGGCATTGGTCAGTTATCCGTTCACTTGAAGAGGAGTGGCCATCTCTACAAAGGTCAATAACAGAACATGGAAAGATTAAGATAGGTACAAAGAAGGTACCTGTGAAGAAACTGTGGAGAACAGAAGAAATACTTTAGTTGATCTAAGGAAGAACAAAAATGTTCAGGAAAAAATAGGGGTATAGAAAAACAAGTCGCTTAGGAATGAAATAGAGAGGACGAGCATGGAAAGTAACGCGATATGGCTGCATGCAAGATATGAAGACATGGAAAAATAAATGATCGTCGGAGCTACTGACTCAGCATATAGAAAAGTCCAAACAACATTCTGTGAAATTAAAAGAAAGAGTCGTAACAATAATATTGCGATGGTAATTCCACCATCAAATGCAGAGGAGAGAGCGGGTAGGTGGAAATAATATCCCTTTGAAGGGCATTATCTGATGTGACTGAACAAGAATGTAGTCGATATAGAGGAGATAGGGGGCCCAGTACTAGAATGCGACTATAAAAGAACTTTGGAAGATCAAATAGGGCAGAAGAGATAGATAATATTCAGTTAGAATTTCTGAAATCATTGGGGTAAGTGGCAATAAAACGACTACTCACGGTGATGTGAAGAATGCTTGAGTCCGGTGTATACCATCTGTCTTTCGCAAAAATATCATCCACACAATTCCAAAGTCTGCAAGAGCTGAAAAGTGCAAGAATTATCGCACAATCATCTCAAAAGCTGATGCATCCAAACTGCCAACAAGAATAATACATAGAATAAAGGGAAAGAAAATTGAGGATGTGATAGATAACGATCAGTTTGGCTTTAAGAAAGGTAAAGGCACCAGACACTACGGCTCTGACACTATGGCAATAAGGGAATCAAGACTAAAGGATTTATCGGCCTGGGAAAAGCGTTCGACAGAGCCAATTGGTGCAAGATGTTTGAGATCTGGAAATATAGGGAGAGACAGATAATACACAACATGTTTAAGGGCCAAAAGGGAATAATACGAGCAGTAGGCCAAGAACGAAGTGTTTGGATTAAAAAGGGTGTAAGACAGGGAAGTAGACTTTCGCACCCTATTGTTCAATCTACACATCGAAGAAGCAATGAGGGAAATAAAAGAAAGATTCAAGAGTGGTATTAAAATTCGAGGTTGAACTCATATCAATAATAAGACTCACTGATGAGATTGGTATCGTCAATGAAAGTGAAGAAGAACTACGGGATATGCTGAATGGAATGAACAGCCTAATGAGTACAGAGAACGAAAGAAACTTATCAGGATCAATGGTCGCGAAGTAGATGAAGTTAGGAAATTCTGCTACCGAGGTAACAAAGTAATCTATGACGAACGGAGCGAGGAGGACGTCAAAAGCAGACTAGCATTTCCAAATAGGGCATTCCTGACCAAGGGAAGTGTATTAATTTCCAACATAGGCCTTAATATGAGGAAGGAATTTTTGAGAATGTATGTTTGGATAACAGCATTTTATGGCAGTGAAACATGGACTGTGGGATAACCGGAACAGAAGAGTACCGAAGCATTTGTGAGATGGAGCTACAGAAGAATGTTGAAAATGAGGTGGACTGTTAAGGTAAGTGATGAGGGAGTCTCTCCAGAGAATCGGTGCGGAAAGGAATATGGAAATCACTGCCAAGAAGAAATGAACGTTGATAGGACATCTGTTAAGACATTAGGGATTACATCCATGGTACTAGATGGAGCTGTAGAGGGTAAAAACTGTAGAGGAAGACAGAAATTAGAATACATCCAGCAAACAATTGACGAGCAAGCGCTTCGCTGAGAAGAAGAGGTTGGTACAGGAGAGTAATTCGTGGCGAGCCGCATCAAACCAGTCGGGAGACAGATAGCTAAAAAAAAAAAAAACTGTGACTGGTGACCAGAGGTTCATTAGCTGTTACGTGTAGTGTAATTTGTTATTGTGGTGATCTTCTCGTCGACGAGAATAAATTGAATGAAATTGAAAGTCACTTGTCTTAGAGTATTTTAACGTGAAAACCTCTCAAAACAAAAGCCGAGTTTTGATATTAATCATTGAGTTTGAGTATTTGTTATCACACGATTGGAGTTAATATACTGCGTTAAGATAACGTTGACAGTCAGTTTTAAATTTTTTGTCTTAAACAAGCATCTGTGGCTATCAGAGAGTCTTTTGAAGGTTATGTGATTATCTTAATAGTGTGACTATGAAATTTTAAATTCAAAATTCCGTCGGTATACATTTCATATAAAGTCTCTAATCTTATAATATCTCAAATCTTGTATGTCTTTCCTGTTTGAAGGGTGGTAAGATTCCAAGTGAGCCATGGTCCTACAATTATCTCAGTCACAGGAAGCCGTCGGTGGCCATTTTGAGGGATGGGCTGGTGCCTGACATTGGTACCCAACGTGGTGGTCCCGTACCCACGACGGAATCTCCACTGTAACAGGCTGGATTACTGACGCAAGTGTATTCTCAAGTGAATGATTTTGAGCTCAGCTTCTGTAGTTAATAACAACCCAGTTCTCAAATCTCCCAACCACCAACATTCGGTTCGCTGTTACTGCAGCACGTAGAAAACAGAGCCATTTGAAATAATTCATAATGCTATCAGGTAGAGCTGATGAAACGGTTTTATTTGCTGATTATAACAGATTGTGAGTTCGCTCGTCGATACAAAAAAACGAGTAACGAGTTTCACAAACAATGCACAGGCGGCATAGCGCATTAGCAAGTTGCAATAAATGCAATACATTATCAGATCACGGGTCAAGGATCCATTGCTGACATCAAAGGCACTGATAACAATAAATCCGTACGTTATTCAGTGGCTGTACGTTTCCATCTTTATAGACACATGAACGCTTCTGAATTCACACCTAAATTACATATGCGGTTTTGTCCTCAATTAAGATAGCAAAGGCGTTCAATATACAATTATTATACACAAACTGGGGCACAGAACTTACCTGGCTCTTGTCGCCAGCGACATGAATAACAGCTGAAACGAATGTTTCACACCTCTGTCGGCAGTAACGACCTGCAGTCTGTTTCCTCAATACCTATAGCGAAGTCGTCTGAGGTAACGTGACCGATAATTGATGTTGTACAGTTGATAGTCTTTAACATTTGTCAAATAGTTTGTTTTTATTACGCTCATCGACATTGAAAGAGAGAATGTATTACGGAAATTTTCCATTCTTTAAATCACTAGCAGAGGCTAAATGATGTCGAAATCACTACCCTCTTTAGATCAATTACTAAAATATGAAATACTAATGACGCAAGTTTCGAATGATATACCTTCGAAATTATTATGAGACGAAGTACTGGAATTTCATTATTCAATAATTTGACTGTTACCGGAAACAGCACCAACGTTTTGCACAAACTTCCGCCTCGTGCTCCTGATCACTCTTAGAAAAGGTGGTACAGGGAAATCAGGTTTATCAATGGTAGTTATTACACGCACTATTTGCTATTCGAACAACAGGGTAGGAAATTAAACCATTGCGCGATGTATCTTCCGTCACACACAGCTTACAAATGCAGTTGTGAATGTGCCTGTGACTGCGTGTTTCGCACCAAACGACTAATTTTGAAAAATACTAACATTAAGGGAACTTGTGATTATAGAGAAGTATCAGATAACCTTTTACTGGTGGTCTGATTATTGCACAACGACGGATCGAACCGAAAATAGTAGTGAGAGATTATTAGTTTATTTTTCAATCGGTTTATCTACATCTACATCTACATGATTACTCTGCAATTCGCATTTAAATGCTTGGCAGAGGGTTCATCGAACCACAATCATACTATCTCTCTAACATTCCACTCCCGAACAGCGCGCGGGATAAACGAACACCTAAACCCTTCTGTTCGAGCTCTGACTTTTTTTATTTTATTTTGATGATCACTCCTACCTATGTAGGCTGGGCTCAACAAAATATTTTCGCTTTCGGATGAGAAAGTTGGTGACTGAAATTTCGTGAATAGATCTCGCCACGTCGAAAAACGTCTTTGCTTTAGTGACTTCCATCCCAAATCGCGTATCATATCTGCCACTCACTCTCCCCTATTACGTGATAATACAAAACGAGCTGCCCTTTTTTGCATCCTTTCGATGTTCTCCCTCAATCTCACCTGGTAAGGATCCCACACCGCGCAGCAATATTCTAACAGAGGACGAACGAGTGTAGTGTAAGCTGTATCTTTAGTGAACTTGTTGCATCTTCTAAGTGTCCTGCCAATGAAACGCAACCTTTGGCTCGCCTTCCCCACAATATTATCTATGTGGTCTTTCCAACTGAAGTTATTCGTAATTTTAACACCCAGGTACTTATCTGAATTGACAGCCTTGAGAATTGTACTATTTATCGAGTAATCGAATTCCAACGGATTTATTTTGGAACTCATGTGGATCACCTCACACTTTTCGTTATTTAGCGTCAACTGCCACCTGCCACACCATACAGCAATCTTTTCTAAATCGCTTTGCAACTGATACTCGTCTTCGGATGACCTTACTAGACGGTACATTACAGCATCATCTGCGAACAACCTAAGAGAACTGTTCAGATTGTCACCCAGGTCATTGGGGAACACCTGATATCACTTCAGTTTTACTCGATGATTTGCCGTCTATTACTACGAACTGCGACCTTCCTGACAGGAAATCACGAATCCACTCGCACAACTGAGACGGTGCCCCGTAGGCCCGCAGCTTGATTAGAAGTCGCTTGTAAGGAACGGTGTCAAAAGCTTTCCGGAAATCTAGAAATACAGAATCAACTTGAGGTCCCTTGTCGATAGCGGCCATTACTTCGTGCGAATAAAGAGCTAGCTGCGTTGCACAAGAACGATGTTTTCTGAAACCAAGCTGATTACGTATCAATAGATCGTTGCCTTCGAGGTGATTCATAATGTCTGAATATAGTATATGCTCCAAAAACCTACTGCAAACCGACGTCAATGATATAGGTCTGTAGTTCGATGGATTACTCCTACTACCCTTCTTAAACACTGGTGTGACCTGCGCAATTTGCCAATCTGGAGGCACAGATCTATCGGTGAGCGAGCGGTTGTATATAATTGCTAAGTAGGGAGCTATTGTATCAGCGTAGTCTGAAAGGAACCTAATCAGTATACAATCTGGACCTGAAGACTTGCCCGTCTCAAGCGATTTGAGTGAAACTCATGTTAGCAGCTGTTCGTGTTTCAAATTCTGGAATATTCCATTCGTCTTCCCTGGTGAAGGAATTTCGGAAAACTGCGTTCAATAACTCCGCTTTAGCAGCACAATCGTCGGTAACAGTACCATCGCCACTGCGCAGCGAAGGTATTGACTGCGTCCTGCCGCTTGTGTACTTTACATACGACCAGAGTTTCTTCGGATTTTCTAATAAAATTTCGAGACAATGTTTCATTGTGGAACCTATGATAGGCATCTCGCATTGAAGTCCGTGCCAAATTTCACGCATCCGTAAATTTTAGCCAATCTTCGGGATTTCGCGCTCTTCTGAACTTTGCATGCTTCTTCCGTTGCCTCTGCAACAGCGTTCGGACCTGTTTTGTGTACCATGGGGGATCAGTTCCATCTCTTTCCAGTTTATGAGGTGTGAATCTCTCAATTGCTGTTGCTACTATATCTTTGAATTTGAGCCACATCTCGTCTACATTTGCATAGTCAGTTCGGAAGGAATGGAGATTGTCTCCTAGGAAGGCTTCTATTGACACTTTATCCACTTTTTTAAATAAAATTATTTTGCGTTTGTTTCTGGTGGATTTGGAAGAAACGGTATTGAGCCTAGCTACAACGACCTTGTGATCACTAATCCCTGTATCAGTCATGATGCTCTCTATTAGCTCTGGATTGTTTGTGGCTAAGAGGTCAAGTGTGTTTTCGCAACCATTTACAATTCGCGTGGGTTCGTGGACTAACTGCTCGAAATAATTTTCAGAGAAAGCATTTAAGACAATCTCGGAAGATGTTTTCTGCCTACCACCCCGGATTTGAACAAGTGTTTTTGCCACCATATCGAGGGATGGTTGAAGTCCCCACCAACTATAGCTGTATGAGTGGGGTATTTATTTGTTATGAGACTCAAATTTTCTCTGAACTGTTCAGCAACTATATCATCGGAGTCTGGGGGTCGGTAGAAGGAGCCAATTATTAACTTCGGCTGTTAAGTATAACCTCCACCCTTACCAATTCGCACGGAGTATCTACTTCGACTTCACTACAAGATAAACCACTACTGACAGACACAAACACTCCACCACCAATTCTGCCTAATCTATCTTTCCTGAACACCCTCTGAGACTTCGTAAAAATTTGTACTGAACTTATTTCAGGCTTTAGCCAGCTTTCTGTACCTATAACGATTTCAGCTTCTGTGCTTTCTATTAGCGCTTGAAGCTCAGGGACTTTCCCAGCACAACTACAACAATTTACAACTACAATTCCGACTGTTCCTTGATCCAATCACGTCCTGTATTTGCCATGCATCCTTTGAGAGTGCAGCCCACCCTGTACTTTCCCAAGGCCTTCTAACCTTAAAAAAGCCCAGTCCACGCCACACAGCCTCCGCTACCCGTGTAGCCGCCAGCTGAGTGTAGTGAACCCGAACCCGAAACCCCACCACCCTATGGCGCAAGTCAAGGTATCTGCAGCCAACACGGTCGCAAAACCGTCTGAGCCTCTGATTCAGACCCTCCACCCGGCTCTGCATCAAAGGTCCGCAGTCGGTTCTGTCAACGATGCTTCAGATGGTGAGCTCTGCCTTCATCTCGTAAGCAAGACCGGCAGCCTTCACCAAATCAGATAGCCGCTGGAATCCAGAGAGAATTTCCTCAGATCCAAAGGGACACACGTCATTAGTGCCGACGTGTGCCACCACCTGTAGCTGGCTGCACCCTGTGCTCTTCATGGCATCCGGAAGCACCCTTTCCACATCAGGAATGACTCCACCTGGAATTCACACGGAGTGCACACTGGATTTCTTCCCCTCCTTAGACGCCATATCCCTAAGGGGCCTCATTACGCGCCTAACATTGGAGCTCCCAACTACCAATAAGCCCACCCTCTGCGATTGCCTGGACCTTGAAGGCTGAGAATGATCCTCTGAAACAGAGCAGGCAGCTGCATCTGGTTCAGCCAGAGACAGTACCCGAATCCTGTTTGTCAGACGCACCGGGGAGACTTTCTGATCAGCCTCCGGAGACTTTTGCTGCCCGCCACGCCTTGGAACGACCTCCCAATCAACCACAGGCGAGGACTCAGCTCCACTGCGGGCAGCAACCGGGGCAACCACAGCGGCAAACCGATCTAGGGACAGACGGGACGAGGTTGACATCCCCGTGATCACCAATTCCGGCCCCCCACAGTGGTGCCCATTGGTAACAGCCTCAAGCTGCGCGACCGAAGTCAGCGGCGCCTGCAGCTGTGAGCGAAGGGATGCAAACTCAGCCCTCATCCGAACACAGCAATCACAGTCCCTATCCATTCTAATCGATGTTGAACAACAGTTACTGAAACACGAGTGCCTAGATAACGCAAGGGAAACACGCAAAGAATGTATGAACTGACCTGTACAAATGCCTAACGACTGCGCTACAATCTGCCTGAATTTACGATTACAGTAACTAAAACTCGAAATTACACCTCCTATACGAAACTCAGACGCAGTTTAAGTACGAATCTACGTAGTAAACACAGAAAAGAAGCTATATACATATCTTTCTGCGCTGTCGATGTGCACCAACTGGGAGCTCAGGCGGCAATGGCTGAGACAAACCGACACTGACCGTTCAAAACAAAACCAGAAGACAGACGACTACGCGAATTTACACTATTCAGGTACTAAAGCGCGATGATACAACTCTCAAATACTATAATACGCCCGAAATTTATGAATTAAACAATGCAAGTACCGAAAAACACGCAAAGAAATTAAGAATTAAACTGTGTAACAAATAAGTAAGCTAGGAGTATACGACTTGCTGCTGGCAGCTGCTTATCCAACGGCGGCAGGGAGCACTAACACCGTTGCAGTTCCACCTCCCTGCTGCAGTCAGATCGTTCATAGCACGTGATAGGTGGACGACAGACGACAAGTTACCATCACTCAAATACAGCAGGTTCCACTCATTATTTTCGAGCACCCAATCCGGTAATGTGTCTCCTACAACTGTATGCTGCGACTTAGTCTGTTCTGCTAGCACTGGGTTGTAAGCTCTCTGCTGTTTGTCTACTGGCGTAGAAGTAGACCATACTATATTCTCCAGACTATATTCTATTGCATACGGCTATAATAAGCTACAAAAAATGGTTCAAGTTGCTCGAGCACCATGGGACTTAACTTCTCAGGTCATCAGTCCCCTCGAACTTAGAACCACTTAAACCTAACTAACCTAAGGACATCACACACATCCATGTCCGAGGCAGGATTCGAACCTGCGGCCATAGCGGTCGCGCGGTTCCAGACTGTTACACAAATCACAGAATTTACAGCTAAATTATCACGTTACGTGATTATTCGCCCGAAGTTTTTGTGGAGCATACTATGACACCATTAATTTATACACAGCGCACGTATTCTACCTGAGGGAAACCTACGCTTTAAATCTACGTTAACGGAATCAGCCTTCTACATATACATCTACATATATACTCCGCTAGCCACCAAACGGTGTGTGGCGGAGGGCACAATTCGCGCCAAAGTCATATTCCCCCCCCCCCCCCCCCCGTCTGTTCCACTCGGGGATGCTCGAGGGAAAAACGACTGTAGTCGGTAGTTCTATAAGTTTTTCCAGGATAGAGCGTGATGTTCAGTTGAAGACTACATCTCGAAATTATACATGGGCACCTAGGTTTACATACCATAAGACGGTTAGGATTCACTCTTTAACCTGGGTGACCGCCAGTTGTAGAGGACAACCTATATAAATTAAATCAGAGGCCGAAGAGCGGGCAGCTTTATAGATTTATAGATAACGACCTTATAGGTTTTATACAGTGACCAGGCACATGGCTATACATCGTACTACCTGGCTGTAATCCACTGCAGAATGGATCGTACGTTTGATTCCTGTGTAAGGATGTTTAAGAATGGACTTGATGACATTTCCACCACTCTGTTGTGAAATATAATTACATCACTTCGGCAGTTATTGGTAATTCCGCACCGCTATTTAGGATATAATCACATTATTTGCCGCGTATTGCGATGTCGATATCTTCGTCTCTGGAAACCGGCTTTCATACTGTCAAACTACAATATTGAGGTACCATACCTCTTAATATTTACAGACATTTTGTTTCAGCTTTGCCTACTGGAAATCTTAACATGTACGATGTAGATGAGTGCTTGATATTAAGTGTATGTTCCAGAAGGGGTAGCAACATGGGCTGGCAGCATCGATAACGTCATTTACGGTTATGATCCACTAACGTTTTTTAGAATACGACTTCCACGTCTATATATCTGTACATTAATACGTGTTATGGCATTCGTTTAGCCTTTATATCATTATAGGATGGTCATTCAAAGTCTTGTGACAAGTATTATTCGTTATTACGGTGGCTCTTTACGTACGGAAGGCACACGATATGGAGTTCTTACAGCGGTCTTGGCTATATTACGATAAACATTTAGTTTAATGAGTTAAACAGACAATTTAGATGCGGGAATAGTTGAGTTGTACTTGTAATGCCTGAGGCATCTGAAAATACATCATAGAAAGTGTTTGTTTTCTAAGATATGGACTCTGACATTGTCTTTCGAAATGTTTGTCTCTTGCTGTTATCCTCTTTGGTCCTGTGTTTATGAGCTGCGGACAACATGCCTTCATGTTGAGTAAGTGATATTTTTGGTGACAAGAAAACACCTTCCTCTTTCCTTCCTTTCCTAATGAGACGATTGTGTTGCGTGTGTGTTCGTGGTCGTGTACTTGGTTACAGGTTTTTATGATCACGAGCCATAGATTGTAGAAATTCAACGGCACAGATCAAATACTCACTTTACGTATTTAACGACGTGAAGAGCGTTGCTGACGTCTGACTTGTTTTTATAGTTTTCTGAACAGTAATATCGGACCAGTACAGTCTGCAAAGCCTTTATGGAGCCTTCAGATTACAAACTGTTGTTATTTACATGGCTTTCGGTGGGTCTGTGTTATTTGTAATAATAGAAATAATTGGCTTCGTCCATAATGTTTCTAGTGAATGACGTGATGTATTACATTTGTCGCTCCAAAAATGGTGCTTGAGAAATTTTTTAATCACTCGAATATACACTTTGAGGTTGTATTAACCTCAACTGACAACGTAAAGATAGTTTTTTTTACGTTGTTTCGGAAATATTTTGTTTGATGGTGTGTCTAATTAATTACTTTCAGTTCATATGCTTAGATAACACGTATTTTTCTACAGTTATAGTCGATGTCTGGCTAGTTTTACGACATCAAATTTTGACCTAATCTATCGAAAGTCAAATGCTGGATTCTACATATTTCAGCATTTTGATTATTAATTTGGTGAATATGCTTGTATGTGGAAATTACGTAATGCTTTCATTAACATTCTACACTTTTTTTGCAGTATTGTCGCATCAAATAGCGTCTCTCCCCTGCATTAACCTCGACTAGCCTTGTAAGCATCGCATTTTTCGCACTGCTGGCACATTCTGCAGACGTTTCGAAATATTTGCAGCATCTTATATGGCGAAAACAATTAATTTGCGAGATGTTGCGTTTTTTATTTGCTATTGGAGCCATCTTTTCGTGTGGTACAAAGTTAAACTATGGGTGCGATTTTACAGTGCCGCCATATGCTGGTGACTGGAGCAACAGGAATTTTCTGCATTTCGCGTTTTATTGGTTTGTGGGGCGGTATTTAAGCTAAAATTAAGTTTCAACAAATATGAATTGCGAATTGGTTATATATGATTTCCAAACAAATGTTGGTTTTGAATAATTTTTTGAGAAATATAGTTTTTTTCAGTCCAGCCATCTGCAGAGCCACTAGGATGTGAAAATGAACTTGCCTTCATTTAAGTTTTCAGAACTTGTAAGAAAGTGTTAATGGTTATAAACTCATTTTCATTAAATAAGAATTCATATTTCGTTAGCTGTATTTTATATGCAAATTTTATTTTTTAATTGAATATAGAGAAATGTGCTATATACTCGTTTCAGTATTCAATGACAAATGATATACAACTTGAAATCAAAGTTATCAATGCCCTTAAACGAATTTTCGGCAGGGAGTAATGCAAACACAGCTGCAGAGCGTAACTGTGGTAGCGTGGGGTGTGAGCCACAATTTTCAGAGTTGCTGGGGGTGGGTGGGAGGTGCAGATGTCAGCGAAATATGACATGAACACGAGTCTCGCTTCCCCTAATGCAAGGGAGCGCTCGGGAGGGGGCCGGAGGGTGGTGCATGCACAATTTACAGGAGTTTTGGGAGGGGGAGGCCCTGCACTCCTGGATCTTGGCCTGTAGCGATATTCCTGAAATGGCTTTGGAGATACGGAAGTGTTAATGACGTCATCAGAAAAATATGACATGCGCATTTGTTTTAGGTGTAATGCGACACCCCTGATAATAAAGCGCTGATGCTGATGTCAGCGTGTCTTGGACGTGTACCTACACTGACCTACTACTTATGTAAATATACGCAGTTTCCATTGTATAACACATTTGTTAAAACAATTCAAAACAACTCTACAAATTTACAGGTGCTACTGTTTAAAGGACACTACGCTCTTATATTATCAATTACACATAGATATCATTTATAAAGCAAATATTTGTGAGTATATCAAATGTGGCAGTGTGTTAGCAAATGGCTGCACTGTCAAATAATTGAAGAAATGAATGTAGAAATTAGTGAAAAAACTGTGGCTGCTAAATTCCGTTTCTTTATTCAACATGTTTTCAGAATATTGTTCTTTTTGTAACATTATTTCTAATTGTTCTAATAGATCATTTGCTACAATAGTTTTCTGTGTGGAGTACAGGTTGGTACAGGTTGGCTGTAGTGGATATCACTCAGTCTGTATCCATTAAGATAGAATTAATTAGCTATTATGAATGTCTCAAGAATGTTAAGTCTAAAAGCATCAGTGTATACTCTGTAACGTGCTTGAGAAATAATTTCTAATTTGAGTATGTAAAATGCAGCACAACTGTTACATTGTAATTTATGTACCCAACTGTGTTTTGTTATTGGGTGTTCGAGTTCGCTTGTTGAGGTAAGTGGTGTCCAAGTTTGTAGTTTGTGGAGTAGGATATAATATTGCTGTTGCTAGACAAATTAGTAATTTTTTGTAATGTCGTGCCTAAACAGAGAATGAGTGTGAAGATATGTGTTGTGTCAGTTGTTATTCCTGTAGTGCTTCTGCTACAGATGTTGTCATGTATTTTATTGGATAGTTTGTCAACAGATTCTTCTGAATAGTCGCCATTTATTGCAGTTTCTTTGATAGTATCAATTTCTTGTGTTGATGCTTTGGGTCTTAAACGTACTGTGTGTGCCCTGTTCAAGACAGACCTAAATGCGGCATTCTTGTGTCTGTTTGGAGGGTGTGGGGATTTGTGTATTGTGATATTAGTGTAGGTGGGTTTCCTGTAAATGTAAAAATTATGTTCTTGCTGTTCATGAACTATTATGAGGTTTAAGAAATTGATGGATTGATTTGTTCCATCTTATGATGTTTACTGTACTCTGGAGTGAAATGTATAATGTAACAAGTTCATCAAGTTGTTCTTTCGTGCCATCAAATGGAAGTACATTGCCATCCACTTATCTTCTGTAATAAACAATTTATGAAGCAAGTTTATTTTGGCCTTCAACAGATTTCTTCTCTAAATGCTTGGTAAATATGTTAGCCAGGTGGCTTGACATGTTGTTACCCATAACGAAGCTTTCTCTCTGTTGGTAGATTTTATCATTAAATGAGAAGCAGTTGTGGGATAGCACTAGTTCAAGCAGGCCAAACAACACTGATCTCTCGGGTATGGTTAGTGCTTCGTGTCGGGTAATTTTTTTTGTCATAATTTCAGTTATCTGTTTGGTAGGTGTATTTTTGAAGGCCACAATGAGTTCTTCAAACCTTGCGTTTTCTTTAGTGCCAGTGAGCTTGAGGAAATGGACTGTCTTCCCAAGAATGTGTCCCTTCTACCACACGGTTTTCTTTTTAAATGCATCTCCATCAAATGAGAAAGATGTTACCTTGCAATGTCTTGCTGCAGGCAGTGTGTGGTCAAGTACACTTAAAATGCAAAGTCTGCAATACATTCTGGATGTTCTAATTTTCGTTCCTGCACAGCATTTTAGATCAAAAAATCTTTCCAGGCATATCCCTTGACTTTTTCAGTAATACATGATGTCTGCATGCGCTTCGTTCAGTTTCATTGGAATAATCTGTGCAACTTTATAAATTTTTCTCTTCATACCACCAATTTTTCACATGCACCAAATCTGCAAATTTAGCATAAAGTGCTTTTTTATGTATCGAACAACGACTCCTGTTTGTCGATCGTTAAAATTTTTTGCATTTTCATTGGTAACTAAATTTTTAAATTCTTTCTGCATGATTTTGTAGTGTTTCATAGCAAATGTGCAGTACTGTCGTTAGGCGAAATGAGAATTCTCATCCCTCTCTACTGTCGTTTCTATTCATTTCAAAGGATTGCGACGATAGATCGTTAGGCATTCTGTTTATGCGCAAATGTCCTTCACAGCATCAACAAATAGCGAAGGCTAAACATCGCTGACAGCACGATTCTGTCGAGCCCGAAGAGTTCTGCCCATCGAAAAACGCCGCATGGGAATGCCTAATGAAATGTTTTCTCTTTTCCGGGTACTTCCGGGAAGGACCGACCAACAGGCCAGGAATTGGTCCGCCCGCAGGCCTCACGCACTGTACGAGTGAGATCTGACATTCCGTGATCGGCCAAGCTGTTAAGGTTCGTTACGAGTCATCAGTGGAAACTACTAAAGGGAAGTTATGATCGTCTTGCAGCAACTGTTTAAGTTGCTAGCACATATCCGCTCGATCTCGCTACTGACCGTCTTGAAGCAGTCGTGGCAGAAACTTCGTCGCAATCCTCCCCAGGTTCAGTTCTTCTGAATACTTTCATGTGTATCATTATATTTTCCCAAGTTGTTGTATTGACCTTAGATTATCTCTCTACGATTTTGAGGACTAGCTCCTTCAGTTGCTGAACATTTAACGGTGTGATCCCAGTTGAAGGCGGAACGGAACGGTAATCATCAGTCGATGGTCGCACGTTTTTGAAATGCATATACCAGTCGTAGGTCTATGTCTGACCTGAAGCGTTGTCTTCTGAAACTTGCTTCAAAATACCCTGCAGTGGATTTCCCAAGTTTCCAACTATGCAGATACGCTAACCTTTAAGGGCAGCCATCGCAAAACCCTCAAATTCACGGAGACACGACAGTGGAAAATGCTCACTTACACCAACCAACCAAACCACTCAGCTAGCGACAACTTGTGCGCATAATTCAAATTTCGGGAACTTTTGAACACCAGCTTGTTGTTGCGAATACCAGCATTCACGTTGTGGCAGGTAAACTGCATTTCTTTTAATGGGCGATTTATGTTTGATAGTTCTGACAATCACGATAGAGCAGTTGTCCTGAAATATTATAAAATGCCTTAAAATACCAGCCTCTAATTTCTTCAAAGTGACAGAGCATGAAACTTAGTTGTTGTATACTCCACAGTTCTCGATGTTAAGCAAATACCCAGATTCTGCCCGAAGTAATGCAGTAATCTACAGCTAGAGGTCTTTGTGGAAAATTAGCGATATTCCCTGTCATTCCTTGGGAAAAAATGTCACGGTAAATCATTTGACTACTTTGATAGATCGCCAGTACATAACTGTATTCAGATTTAATGTTTCTGATTGTCCGAGAACTAATTTTTTATTGGTCACTGATGCTCTTTTGAAGAAGCCAGCTTACTATATGCGTACTTGTTGTTGATCGCCATCTATCGTTACCCTTCCACATAAAAGAGTCTGTTCAGAAGTACTGAAATGCTGATGACTTTTCTGCAGAAACGCAATAACGTGGAATGGGCAGCCCAAGCGGTGGAGTAACTAACTTTTACGACATTAGAGGGGAGGCGAGTCGATCGCTTGTAACAGCACGTTCTACGAGGAAAACAAAAACGCCGGTAGCAGCAATTTGTAACTTGGTGAGATACGTCACGAGCTTGTTGAACAGAGGTCTTTCTTTTTTGCTCCTTGCAAACGTATCCAACAAGTGTTGCAAGGAAATTGAAGCCCAAGAAGGAAAGAAAAGTAATTTACTGAAATATTGCTTTTCGGTCACTACGTAATGTTTTTTGGCTTTTGCAGACGGATTTTCCCAATGGAGCGATAATGAGCGTACCCTGTATAGCGAATTTAAAAGTGGTTGCATCAGTTCTACACAGTAGGCGTCGAAAGGGGAGAGAAATAGAAAACGAGAAAGAGACGGAGAGAGTCGACATATACAGGATGATTTTTTTCCATCGTGTACAAACTCTACGGATTAATCTTTGAGAGGATGCGGAGGTTTAATGAATTTATGTCCGGAAATGCGTGGTTTCCGTTCCAGAGACTATTTATTCAATCAATCATTGTTACAGAGACTGCGGTGTAGTACGTGCTGTACCATGCAGCCACGGTTACACTATGTTGAAAATGGTTTCCCTATGCCTCAACGCATGCGTGTACGCGCTATAGCGTCTCCTGTCACACACGTTCGCATCGGCCAGGTTGCAAAGGCAGCATAATACACTGCTCCAGTGTTTCCACGTCTGGAATGGTCTCTGCGCACATTACACTTTTCACTTGGCCCCATAACAAGAAATCGCACCGAATGATATCCATGAAAGTGCAAGCCATGCAACTGGATCCCCTCGTCCGATACATCGACCAGGGGAGACACGATTGAAATGCGTTCGGACGTTAACGTGGAAGTGCGCTGGAGCACCGTCATGTAGCTGCCACATAACCCTTTGAATCAATAATGGAACTTCTTCCACCAGAGGAGTTACCCGGAAGAAACGCCGATACTTCCGGCATGTTAGGCGACGTGTAATGGAGACTGGTCCAAAAATACGGCCACCAATTATCCTCGTTCACACATTCCGACAGCGCCGATGCTGATGATTCGCTGTCACCATACCATGAAGGTTCTGCGTACTCCGCGTAAAGGCGGCCTCATCTTGAACAGGAAGGATGACACAAACATCGACTCTTGGTAGCCTGGTGAAGAAACCAGTGACAGAACTGCTCCCGATGTAAGCCCTGCACACCTTGTAAGTGATAAGGGTAGTAACAACTGACATGGAGAATGTTGCACACGATCTTCTGTCTTACCTTGTACTGGCGGGCCAGCTGTCTGGTACTGACATGGCAGTTGCCGTCCACACTGTTAATCAGATTTTCCTCCAAATCTGGTGTCACAACATTTGTGGTCCTTCCTTCATGATTTGCTACCTCCTCAAATGACCCTGACTCAGACAAACGGCGAGACACTGTTTCAAACATTGAATGCTGTTGTTATTGTCGGCGGGAACAGGTCTCCTGATACAACCTTGCTGTCCGCCGCCCGTTGCCATTTGCCTTTCAGAAATTAAACACTAGGTCAGCAAGCTCTCGATTCGAATACGGAACCATTCTCTACAACGGTGTATCACATCCACTAAAAGTTGAATCAGCAAAAGAAGGGAATGGGACACCACATTACCAGCTGGTATGGCAGGAGAGGGCGATAGGGCATGACGTATGAGAAACAGTTCCACATTCTAGGAGGGAAGCATGCACATTGTAAATGTGGCAGAATGGTACAGCGCGCAGTAGATCACAGTCTCTGCACAAAAGTATGATCCAATAAATGATCCCTAGCATGGAAACCGTGCATTTCCCGACGTATCCTCTCATCAATCAAACCCTAGAGTTTGTACACGGTGAAAAAAATCACCCTGCATATTGCGACGGGGTTGAAAAAAAGTGCGGTTGAAGAGTTCGCACGAATGTGCATATACAAACGTTCGTTAAAAAAATGTTAGTGCAAATTTTGGCCCTCACGTAAATCACAGGGGAAGTTTTCCACACTTGGTGCATTAGTACACTGTCCCATATCCACGCATTAGTTACAGTTCATGAATTAATATTCACTCAGTCATGAGTACAGTTTATGCCAGGGAACAGAAATTAGGCGATTATAACAGCAAAATCAGTTTTCATGACACAGTTCAAATAAGTTTTTATCAGCACTATTTATTGACGTCGTCCTTTTCTTTCACACAATGAAATTAGCATTGGTGAGACGGTTTACAGTTTCAGTTTAATAGGAATTTGACTCAGGAATTTGACTGAGAGTTACTCAGTCAACTTGAACAGAACGACAAGTCCCACTGTCCTCTTTGTTCTAACATTTTTCGCGCGAAATCACAGATCGTCCATTGTTAACTTATGTCGATGTATACCTCGTAATTCGTACTCAAACAAATAATCGTAGCAGATCTAGTTCACCAAATATATGCTTGCACGCTTCCGCTATTAAACAATACTCTTTGTCGAAATAAGTCGGTGCGAAAAATTCTTACTCAAACGACCTCATGGGCTCGGTTGTGTAACCCCCCCCCCCCCCCCTGTGCAAGTAGCAGTCCCACCAGTAAAGGTTACAATTTTTGACACATACATCCCTCAATGGAAATAAGTACACTATCGGAACCGTGCTAAAAGGTACATCCTATCTACTATGCCACATTAATTTCTAGGATTATTCTATCGCCTGTAAATCAGTTTTAGTTTCTTGCAAAATTTCGCCACTTAGCGCAAATTTGTTTGTTTACATCTGTGCTGCAAAGTTTTAACATAGAACTGCATATAGCACTGTTTTTAGACGTAATCTATAGCGATCTACACATTGCACTGCTCAAAATCTTCATATCTATAATAATTAATTAATTATAGGCGATAAATGTTAATAATAATTTTTAAACAAAAAATATGAATCTTAACATATGACTACGGCACTCAATCTGCTTCGAAGAGACGTTTTTAAAGAGCGCTTGCTCATCTCTGTAAGTTGTTATTTTCTATTTTTATTAATTTTGGGTATTCGTGATACTAAAAAATTTTCAAGTTACTGTAACTTTTGCCTTCCCCCCATGAACTATGGACATTGCCATTGGTGGGGAGGCTTGCGTGCCTCAGCGACACAGATAGCCGTACCGTAGGTGCAACCACAACGGAGGGGTATCTGTTGAGAGGCCAGACAAACGTGTGGTTCCTGAAGAGGGGCAGCAGCCTTTTCAGTAGTTGCAAGGGCAACAGTTTGGATGATTGGCTGATCTGGCCTTGTAACACTAACCAAAATGGCCTTGCTGTGCTGGTACTGCGAACGGCTGAAAGCAAGAGGAAACTACAGCCGTAATTTTTCCCGAGGGCATGCAGCTTTACTGTATGGTTAAATGATGATGGCGTCCTCTTGGGTAAAATATTCCGGAGGTAAAATAGTCCCCCATTAGGATCTCCGGGCGGGGGCTGCTCGAGAGGACGTCGTTATCAGGAGAAAGAAAACTGGCGTTCTGCGGATCGGAGCGTGGAATGCCAGATCCCTTAATCTGGCAGGTAGGCTAGAAAACTTAAAACGGGAAATGGATAGGTTAAAGTTAGATATAGTGGGCATTAGTGATTTCGGTGGCAGGAGGAACAAGACTTTTGGTCAGGTGAATACAGGGTTATAAATACAAAATCAAATAGTGAACGCATTATTGTAGCCAAGACAGATACGAAGCCCATGCCTACTACGGTAGTACAAGTTTATAGGCCAACTAGCTCTACAGATGATGAAGAAATTGATCAAATGTATGATGAGATAAAAGAAATTATTCAGGTAGTGAAGGAAGACGAAAATTTAATAGTCATGGGTGACTGGAATTCGAGAGTAGGAAAAGGGAGAGAAGGAAACATAGTAGGTGAATATGGATTGGGGGAAAGAAATGAAAGAGGAAGCCGCCTGGTAGAATTTTGCACAGAGTATAACTTAATCATAGCTAACACTTGGTTCAAGAATCATGAAAGAAGGTTGTACACATGGAAGAATCCTGGAAATACTAGAAGGTATCAGATAGATTATATAATGGTAAGACAGAGATTTAGGAAGCAGGTATTCAATTGTAAGACATTTCTAGGGGAAGATGTGGACTCTGACCACAATCTATTGGTTATGAACTGTAGTGTAAAACTGAAAAAAATGCAAAAAGATGGGAATTTAAGGAGATGGGACCTGGACAGACTGATTAAACCAGAGGATTCACAGAGTTTCAGGGAGAGCATAAGGGAAAAATTGTCACAAATGGGGGAAAGAAATACAGTAGCAGAAGAATGGGTAACTCTGAGGGATGAAGTAGTGAAGGCAGTAGAGGATCAAGTAGGTAAAAAGACGAGGGCTAGTAGAAATCCTTGGGTAACAGAAGAAATATTGAATTTAATTGATGAAAGGAGAAAATATAAAAATGCAGTAAGTGAAGCAGGCAAAAAGGAATACAAACGTCTCAAAAATAAGATCAACAGGAAATGCAAAATGGCTAAGCAGGGATGGCTCGAGAACAAATGTAAGGATGTAGAGGCTTATCTCACTAGGGGTAAGATAGATACTGCCTACAGGAAAATTAAAGAGACCTTTGGAGAAAAGAGAACCACTTGTATGAATATCAAGAGCTCAGATGGAAACCCAGTTCTAAGCAAAGAAGGGAAAGCAGAAAGGTGGAAGGAGTATATAGAGGGTCAATACAAGGGCGACGTACTTGAGGACAGTATTCTGGAAATGGAAGAGAATGTAGATGAAGACGAAATGGGAGATACAATACTGCGTGAAGAGTTTGACAGAGCACTGGAAGACCTGAGTCGAAAAAAGACCCCGGGAGTAGACAACATTCCATTAGAACTACTGATGGCCTTGGGAGAGCCAGTTCTGACAAAACTCCACCATCTGGTGAGCAGGATGTGTGAGTCAGGCGAAATACCCTCAGTCTTCAAGAAGAATATAATAATTCCAATCCCAAAGAAAGCAGGTGTTGACACATGAGAAAATTACCGAACAATCACTTTAATAAGCCACAGCTGCAAAATACTAATGCAAATCCTTTACAGACGAATGGAGAAGCTAGTAGAAGCCGACCTTGGGGAAGATCAGTTTGGATTCCGTAGAATACTGACCTTTCGACTTATCTTATAAGAAAGATTAAGGAAAGGCAAACCTACGTTTCTAGGGATTGTAGACTTAGAGACAGCTTTTGACAATGTTGACTGGAATACTCTCTTTCAAATTCTAAAGGTGTCAGGCGTAAAATACGGGGAGCGAAAGGCTATTTACAATTTGTACAGAGACCAGATGGCAGTTATAAGAGTCGAGGGGCATGAAAGGGAAGCAGCGGTTGGGAAGGGAGTGAGACAGGGTTGTAGCCTCTCCCCGATGTTATTCAATCAGTATATTAAGCAAGCAGTAAAGGAAACAAAAGAAAAATTCGGAGTGGGTATTAAAATCCATGGAGAAGAAATAAAAACTTTGAGGTACGCCGATGACATTGTAATTCTGTCAGAGACAGCAAAGGACTTGTAAGAGCAGTTGAACGGAACGGACAGTGTCTTGAAAGGAGGATATAAGATGAACATCAACAAAAGCAGAACGAGGATAATGGAATGTAGGCGAATTAAGTCGGGTGATGCTGCGGGAATTAGATTAGGAAATGAGACACTTAAAGTAGTAAATGATTTTCGCTGTTTGGGGAGCAAAATAACTGATGATGGTCGAAGTCGAGAGGATATAAAATGTAGACTGGCAATGGCAAGGAAAGCATTTCTGAAGAAGAGAAATTTGTTAACATCGATTATAGATGTAAGTGTCAGGAAGTCGTTTCTGAAAGTATTTGTGTGGAGTGTAGCCATGTATGGAAGTGAAACATGGACGATAAATAGTTTGGACAGGAAGAGAATATAATCTTTCGAAATGTGGTGCTACAGGAGAATGCTGAAGATTAGATGGGTAGATCACATAACTAATAAGGAGGTACTGAATAGAATTGGGGAGAAGAGCAGTTTGTGGCACACCTGGACTAGAAGAAGGGATCGGTTGGTAGGACATGTTTTGAAGCATCAAGGGATCACAAATGTAGCATTTGAGGGCAGCGTGGAGGGTAAAAATCGTAGAGGGAGACCAAGAGATGAATACACTAAGCAGATTCAAAAGGATGTAGGTTGCAGTAAGTACTGGGAGATGAAGAAGCTTGCACAGTATAGAGTAGCATGGAGATCTGCATCAAACCAGTCTCAGGACTGAAGACCACAGCAACAACAACAACATAACTTTTGCGTCTTGTGACTTAAAATAAAGATCGATCTTTCAGAAGGTGCTTATTGCTGACCACAATCAACTGCCGCATCGCTCTTCGCGGGCCACGTGGCCGCCCGGCGGCATAGGCATCGCACCTACACGTTGCGGACCTTGCGTGAGTGCGCCACGCGCTTTTGTGAATGGCAAACCATGTCCCACGCTTGCTCTCCACAAAGCAAACCTTACATACTAGGCCTATTCATCTAGTAACGGGGGTTTGTACCATAACTATACCCCTACTTGCTAGCGCATGCACTTAGTGAATGCAGTAGCAAGTAACACCAACAAAAAACAAAATAAAAAAATAAATAAATAAAAAACGCAGAAAGAGTGACTGAGCAGCCATGTTAAATTAGTCCTAGAATGTTAACAGTTTCCTTGGCAATCTAGTCGGTGGTTGCATCACCCTAAACTAAGTAAAGTTCCCTACGTATTTTGTGCCCAACAAAAAGAAATTTGTAACATATCTGTAAATAACCGCAATCCAAAAGATATCTATTTCCTTAACTATGATTCTAAATTCGTGTTTTTGTGTGTCTGTGTGTAGAGTACATGAGGCCTGGCAAAGCAAAACAAACACAAACAAATTTAACAAAATCATAATAATTTTTATCAATTTTTTATTTTTTTGACACCTTGTCAGACCAGAAAAAACTTCCTTATTTTGTGCTGCATATTATGCACACCACATTGTTTCCAATCAATCTATTCACTTTGGAACACGTATCATGTATCTACTTCTCACTGCCTAAAATGTCTTCGAGGGATGCTCCCAGACAAGATGTAGTGTCACAGCTCTCTACTCTGGCGCTATTTCCTGTCCTCTCAGTAGCCAGTTTATGAAGCACTACCAGGGAACACACAAATTCCCAATGAAAATCTCATATACAGAAAAGTTTTCCCTGTTTGCCTTAGAGTGGTCCAGCCTAGACCCATCCTCATGCTATCCAGAGCTGACACAGCTAAGACAGAATATCAGGGGAAACCATAACTAAGAAACACGCTAGAGCAACAGCTGGGTAGTTGTGCCCAATGATCTGTTCAATACTGGATTAGAAATGCCCACGTCACTGAGGTAGTACTGCTTGGCGACAAAGCCTCCCTAATCAAAATGATACTGATAATGTGGCAGGAATCAATCAGACTTTAAATAATCTCTGACTGTTGTTATGGCTTGACAGCAGAAACTCAAAAAAACTTTACTTGATTATTACAGACCATTAATTAAATTCCAGGGTTTGGCAATGTTTCCCCAAAAAATGACTTAATCTAGTTTTAAAAATCTCTATTAAAATTCCCCTATACGCTTTGATAAAATTATCCTCTTTCATATCATCCAGCCCAGACTGAGATTACAAGCAGCAAAATCAACTAACTTTAATTTTACACTCCCCATGCTGTGTTGCTTACCCTAATATTCAGTCCACCAACTTGACCCACACCCACCAAAGGAAGTTTGGTGTGTCTACATGCAGAACCCAGTGCAAAATATCTTCATGTCAACAATTACAACCCCAAATTTCTCAAACAACATAAAACCTAGTGCTGGACCCCTCATGCACCAAAAATTAAGCAGATTGTATACATAAGCCCAACAGTAACTTAAATTTTGAATCACCAGGAATGGGTGACTAAACAACTCTCCACCAATGTTTACATCTAAAACAGCCTCCTTCAACACTGTCTTGCTGTAATTACCAGTAGCATTTTTTATTCTAACCCTGTGACTGGGAATTCTACCATTTTGTCATCACTGATATAATTGTAGAAACCCTCTGCTATCTTACTGGCTGTGCTACCTGTGTTCACCAAGGCTTCTTCAGTGACTTGACCTATCTGAACATTAACTATTGGTTGGACCTTCCTAAAACTCCTTGAGCTCTACTTCTGCTAAAAGATCCTCCTCCACTTCATTAGCACAGTACTTTTCCATAGTGCATACCTGTCTCCCAGTGAATGATTCTATTTCATTATCCCCTTTAAAATTACTTCAAAAGTATCTTCATGTTCTTTATTTTCAAAGCGCAACCATCCTAATTTTACGGCAAAACTTAACGTCTCCTTCTCCCATACCTTTGGTCCCAACTTATGTATATACTTAGAAAAATGCACCCAATCACTTGCATCAAAATTACATTCACCCTTCCCCATCCAACCAGTATTCTGTTCAGCCTCTTCCATACCCCTATACCGCTCATCCTCATACATTACATAATTATTCACCTTTACAACTTCATCCCCCTCGTCACACACTAATTTTCCACAATCTGTAATCCTGCAGTTACTCTCCAAGGCACATCCTACCATTTCATTTATAAAATCCCCCCTTAAACCATCAAACTCCTTATCTCCATGAAATATTTTCTTGAGTACATGATAATATGCCTCATCCTCAACATTTAACTGCTTTACATTTCCCTACTGTCCAGTTTTCTGGTGTATATTTTTGCAAACATTTTTCCGTTGCTACCCAATCATTTAAGTTCAACTCAGATTCCCCCTTAGTTCTTCACTGCTCATCATTCTTAGTTAGCTGTTTAACCCCATGCATGTAAACACTAGCACAATTTGTTTCATGATGTTTCATGGATTCAGATAGAGCTTTCCCCGCCAAAACATCACTTGCATTATTATCCTGCACATTACAAACACTTTCACCAGTCATTTCAGAACTAGCCCCTGCTGGCTGCTCACAGCTAACCTCATAAATTTCACCAGATATACTCTCTGGTACATATTCATTTATCACTACTTAAACAATAGGCACTATGGCAGAAAAATCACTACCATAATCTACAAAACCATTAGTTTCAGGCACCTTGGCCTCTCAGAATTAACATTATCATCCACTCTATCTGCTTCCATTACATGCAACTCAACAAATTTCTTACTATTACTTTCACACAGAATTTGGTCATCACAACATCAATCTACACCTCCAGGCAGTGCCTCAGTCCCTGACAATAATACTCACCAAACCAATACTATCTTTCTCAGAATTCACATCCCCAAACTCTTTACAAAAACATTCTCAGCATTGATTTCTTCCATTTGGGCCCTAACATTCTTCCTATTAAAAGGTCTCCTTTTGCCATACTCCATGGACCAGCTCCCCAATACATTTTCATCATTTAAAATGGCCTCCATACCAAAAATTCTTTACTCACTCCTATTTCTATCATTATTGTCATACCCCCTTTTAGAATAACTACTCCTAGTCTGATATAATTATTATGGTTCCATCTCTTGGCACTATTGTTTGCAACTTGTCAGGTCCCAAAGAGGAGCGCATTTGAGACAGCTCCTAGTTTAAAGGATGCTGTCCCCGTTGTGTGCTGTTGCTCTGTCCTCCTCTTCCAGGTCCATTTCCCAGCATTGGCCTTGGTTCATTTCTTACATCACTGCCAATAAAATCCCTTTGACTGTGGCGCTCTTCATTATATCTTCCCCCATTTCCCCTCCAATGTTCATTTATATTTCTGTCCCCATGATGGCTCAGATGATTGTTTCCCCAATTCCTATTTCTGTGACCATTTTGATGATAGTTACTCGAATTCATATTTCTTCTCTCCCCCAGATCCCTATGGTTATTCCCTAGGTTGTTTCCCTTTGAGCGAGGCCTATAGCACATAGCCTGCTCCATCCTCTCAACAAAGTCTAAAAACTTCCCCACAGAAACAGTGGGGCAATATATGAGTTCCCATTGTAACTCCTAAGGTAGTCTCCTCCTTAAAGTCGATATTTCTGTTAAAACACCTAAAGCCTGATCCAGATGTACTAATTTATTCAGCTCTTCCTGGCAAAGTTTATGCTAGGGAACAACAGTTTAGGCGATTATAAAAGAAAAATCATGTTTCATAACAAAGTTCAATTAAATTTTTACCAGCACTATTTACTGGCGACGTCATGTCCTTTCACACAATGGAATTAGCACTGGTGAGACGGTTACAGTTTTAGTTTAATAAGAATTTGACTTCGAGTCCCCAATAGCAGTAATGCAGGCTGCCATAATCGAGCGTTACTCAATCAACTCGAACAGAACCACAAGTGCCACTGTCCTCTTTGTTCTAACAGTTCTGGCGCGAAATCACACATCGCCACATGTTAACTTACGCCAATGTACACATCGTAATTTGTACTCAAACAAATAATTGCAGCACTTCCAGTTCACCAAATATATGCTTGCACACTTGCGCTATCAAACAATACTCTTTGTCGAAATAAATCGGCGTGAAAAATTCTTACTCAAACGACCACATGGGCCACCCACAAGTGGGGCTCGCTCGCCACCCACTGGCCAACTCCACTACCCACACGCTCACCGACTACCGAACGACTGACTGTCCCCCCGGCCAAGATGGCCGCTCGCTTATATAGGCTCAGATGTGTAACTCCATGTGTAAATCTCGCGCGAGCGCGCCACGCGCTTTTTTGAATGGCAAACCATGTCGAGCGCTCGCTCTCCACAAAGCAGTCCTTGCATACTAGACCTATTCAACTAGTAATGGGAGTTTGCATTGTCAGAATATAGAATCTGAAATTTAAATAATTTTGTAATATTAAAAAACTGAATGCCGTATGAAAGGTTAATTGTTTAGTAGTAATTGATAAAGTAAATGTGTCAGTACTCAGAGCTTCTGTTAAGTATTGCACACCAACATTCTATGCTTTTGTTAAACATTGGTGTTTCATGTTTAAAATAATTTGTTCTTTGCCATCAGCCTACATGTTTTATTAATGTTTGTCTTATCATCCTGTGCATTCTTCTTGTTACTGTTTTCCGCATGTTCCTTCAAATGGCTCTGAGCACTATGATACTTAACATCTGTGGTCATCAGTCCCCTAGAACTTAGAACTATTTAAACCTAACTAACCTAAGGACGTCACACACATCCATGCCCGAGGCAGGATTCGAACCTGCGACCGCAGCAGTCGCGCGGTTCCGGACTGCGCGGCTAGAACCGCTAGACCACCGCGGCCGGCCCGCATGTTCCTTCCTCGCTGGTTCTGTGGGGCACCTTTTCAGTTCTTATTAATCCACCTAATTTTCAACATCATTCTGTAGCAATGCGTATTAAATGCCGTGACTACTATTTGCCATTTTACCCACATTCCATGATTCACTTCCATACAATTCTCCAAACGTACATTCTCAGGAATTTTTTTTCTCAAATTAAGGCCGATGTTTGATAGAAGAAGATTTTTCTTATTTTTTTTTACAGGTCCGCCTAAATTACACGATTTTTGATGCTTTATTATTACTCGTTACGGACTCTGCCATCTTCAGATCATAAAATATTCTGATGTAGATATCAACTGCAAATTATACATGCAGATACATACTGTCTGCGTACATGTATAATTTGACGCTGACTCCTACATCAGAATATTTTTTGATCTGAAGATGGCAGTAGCCGAAACCAGTAACAGTGGAGTGAAAAAGTTCATGTGATCAAGACCGACCCGTAAAATATAGTGCCACAGTATGATCTCGGACTGATTTCCAGACTTTACTTCTTCAATTGATAGATTTTTCTTAGCCAAGTAAGCGTTCTTTGTTTGTCAAGTTCTTGTTTCGTCCATATTTCTGTTTCCAAGATAACAGAACGCCTCTACTTCATCTACCATATCGCCTAAATATTGACATTAAGCTTACTGCTAATCTCATTTCCTCTGCTCCTTTTACTTTCGTCTGTCTTCCGTCTACTCTAACTCCACAGTGTGTAATCTTTAAAACATTCCATTCAACAGGTCTTGTAACTTGTCTCTACATTCACTGAGGATAGCAAGTCATCAGCGAATCATATCATCGATATGTTTCGGTCTTAAGTTTAATCCCACTTATGGACCAACGTTTTATCTATGACCTGTGCCTAATTTCATCGTAAATCTTCCGCAGCTCCGTCTAGTTTTGTTACTGGATCCTCTTTGTCTGTGCATTTTTCGTACAGGCTTTTTCCCTTGGGCTTCCCCGCACTTCCAGTTTATTTCATTGCTAAGAAATTATTTTTCCGAACACTCACTTCATTGATCATTTGAAGTATACCATCTGAGCGAATGTATTTGGTGACCCCTATGTAGTGCAGAAGTATCCACTAAATGCCTCGAGAGGAGGACTCACCAGTGTTGTCAGTAGAGAAACAGTAACAACAGAGTAGGTCGGAAGGCGAGCTCAGTCTTTTGGTATCACCTGACTAGTTAATCCGTCAGGGATATTTCAATCCTTGTAAAACTGTCCGCTGTAACACCCCAATTATAGAACCCATAATGAACAGCCTTTTGTGGCAAAAAGAAATAGAAAAATTAGTCATCCTGACAGCGATGACAGCTACTGACAACAATATTTACACTCTTGACAGTTTGATTAACAAGAATGATATGTAAATACTAATGCTTATCATAAAGAAAGGACTGAATGAAAGAATACCTTATGATACGAAACAGAAACTTTAAAGAAATAATTTAAAAAAATTATTATTTACGAAGATTAAAGCCCAGACCATAAATTGACTAAAGGTAACATTTAGCCCAGAAGAGAGTTGTAGCCGCATCGAGCTGTAAGTTTACTGTGACCACAATGTAACTCGCGAATGGAGATGTTAGCTTCACTTCTCTCTTGTACTCTTGCAATAGTAGTATGTATGTTAATCGCTACTGGATTGTTTTAAAGCCGATCTGAAGTTTAAAAGTGTTACGGTTGGAAGTACAACTCAGAAGTCGGACTGAAGTAAATTCATCCTTACCGTTTAGACGGATAACGGGATAGTTTATATATGTGACAGAAATATAACTCGTGTGATTGCTGATTTTGCATGGGACTTAGCCTTCGCGATACTTAATAGTCACGAACATCAAGGGACACAGAAAGAGACTGATCACCGACATAAACTCAATTATTAGACTTGAGTATTCAACAGATAAACGCAATCACTAAGAACTTACAATTGCGCCGTGTTGTCAGAAGCTATCGTCAAGTCAGAATTGCTGATGCTAACAGACGCAATTCCCTGAATGAAAAATCGGTGTGTGTGCTCATTGTAGGGACAAATAATTACAAAGAACAATAAACTTTAATTCAACTTTAATTTTTCGTGTCGCATACATCATTTAATGGACATGGTGTATTTGTGGAATTAACTGATTCTTCGGATAACATAAAAGTGAAAAGTGATTGAGTGACAATTTATCTGCAAACGGCAATAAGTTTACGACGAAATACGACGCACTCTGAACATTGCTCAAGGGTCTGGAGTTTTGTCGTTTAGTTGTCGAATACGCGACGTGGTGACGCCTTGACGACAGAATAATTATTAACAACTCAATATCCTCAGAAAATTCATGATGTGACATCGGCTGCTTGGGTGATGGGTTAATGATTCAAGACATTATATTTTCAAAGTTTGACAGCCATTCTCAAACCGGGCACTAGAATTACAGTCAGCTAGTTCGCGTAAACTGAAAAATCTGTCGCGATCACATAAAGGACTTTTGGTTATCATTTCAGATCAAGGGAGTCATCGCGTTATCGAGTGGTGCAGTCGCTACACATATAAGTGGAGAAGATCGATAGACATCGAACGTCATTACTTTAATTACAAGCAAGAGCGGCGCACACACTCTGGCATGCTGCTCCATCGAGACGTTATCAGTTTTGAGAGACAGTATCTGAGAAATAACTAAACCGCGTGAGGATTTTATTTTTATAATAGTTACGGATTGGCGTAGTAGTGATCGACGGACGCCGTTCCACGTCATCTCGACTGGGACAACCATCACTATCGAGCCGAGACAAAACGGGACGTCACATCATTTGGCGCCACAACGTGTTGGGCTCGACGCCACAACGACTGCAACGTGTGGTTCGACGCTTCGCGACTCCGAGACACACGAGCACATCCGCAGAGGGAGTGACTCAACGCGTCGGTGAACTGAACCAGAGCAGAAGGTTGGTCGAGACAGCGACATCGGCTACCGACAGTGACATGAACGAGACTGCAACAGCACGCAAGCAGACGATAAGTAGCAATCACTACTCAAAGTAAATGATTATCCAGGCAAGGTAGATTTTATTGCTTTACCAAATTGGTAATTGTAAGAATTTCATTGGGCTGGTGTCGAGTAGTGAATAATGTTAATATTGTGTGTCTTTTGTGACCATAGTTGGTGTCAGTACAAGCAAAAAGTGGTTAACAAGATTTCAAATCATGTCGAGAAGAGGTAGAAGTTTGCTTAGCGATTTCGACAAAATTGTCCAGAAATCTTGTGATGAATTAAGTGAAGTATCAGACCATGAGGATATCAATAGAACGATTGTCATTGTGGGAGTGGTATCTTTTGCCGAGTCAGACAAAATTAAAGTCCCTAATGTATCTGACTCTGGGTTAGAGAGTAAGGAAAAGATAACTCATGATAAAACTTCTGATCCTAAGGATAAAGCCATCAATGAATACACGATGAATGTTACACCAACAGGGTCAGGAAATATAGATGTACTTAGTGCTATAATAGCAAAATCGACTATGTTGGATGATTTAAATGTTAAATTCTCTGACATGAACAATAGGTTCGCTGAACGGCAAGTGACCTCAAATGTTAAGTATCCTGATATGGACAGTGAGTTTGCTAAAATAGATGCGAAGTTAACTGAACAGCAAGCATCTATAGGTGCTAAATTCGGTGATGAACAACAGGCTTCAGAAATTAAGTTTGCTGAACAACAGGATAATTTAATTGCAATTTGGGAGGCTAAACAAGCCGAACAACAGGATAAAGTCGGCTATTAGTTTGACAGTCTAGATTACGTTTGACAGTCCAGAGTGAAGGTTAGCAAACTGAGAAAAGGAATATATTAGGTTTATTGATCATGTCGGAAAAAAATCAATGTAAATGTCAATACTTTTTCAGAACTATTTAGGGTTATGTCTGGAAAGGTCATTGCTTTGGCTGAGAATAACATTTGTATCACGGAAGGAGTAGAGGGATTGTCAGGTCATATAAACGACATGAAGAAAAATTCGTTGGGTTAAGTGCATATTTATACGCTAGATCAAACTAAGAAACCGGAAAACAAAGCGCTAAAATTTAACGGTAGTGTACGTTCGGCCAATGAGAATAAGAGTCAAATATTAATTATCCATTGATGTAGACTTTGTGAGAGGAAAACGAATAAATACGCGACAACGTGAAATGGAACTGCGAGAGAAAACGCCTGCGAATGTAACACAGCACGTATGTAGGTGAACCGTGGGAAACGAATAGCCAATCAGATGAGGAAGATGATCCCTACGTTCAGAGAGGATGTATTTCGTCATTAAAAGTCGAACATAGTATTTTCAAAAGTCGAAAATTTCCAACATTTTCAAATGAAAAGAATAATATCAACCCCAGTGTGTTTATCAATTCATTTAAAAGAATATTTCCCAGTAATAGGACGGAATATGGTAAATTACAGTTTATAGTGACGAAGATTGTAGTAGAAGCAGCGTTATGGGCCGCTGAACTTAGCGAGACCTGTAACACGTGTTCTGAGTTTGAGAGATTATTTCTAGCTAAATATTGGCCATTAAGTAAACAAAAGAAACTGCGTAAGGAAGTATATCAACCAGAATTTTATAATTCGAAAAAGGAAACTCTTAGGCAGTATTTTTAACGCTACTTGATCAAAACGCCTTATTGAACAGAACCAATTTCGAGTAGAGAAGTGATTCCAATACTGAAAGGTAGGCTACCTTTGAATATTCGAGAGAAATTAATTCATGTTCCCGATTCCGACGTTGAAAAGTTCCTATCCGTGATCGATTCAACCTATATGCTCATGGAGGATGCAAAACAGTGGCATAATAATAAGAACGACCATTATTATGCTAGGAACAACGCTAGTAATAAAGCGTGGAATAGCGATAATCAAATTAAGTCATTCTGCAGAATTTGACCGAAATAACGGTAATTCTAAGAACGGTGATCATCATTTAGATCTCTCGCAAAAGAAGAATCAGAATTGGAACACGAATTATCAATATTCAAAAGGGAATCTTGTGGGAAACAACAGTCAAGTGCCTGGAAGGGAAATTTTCAACGAGAGAGTATGTGGGGGGGGGGGGGGGGGGCTGCAATCATTGAACCCACAATATTGTGATGATGGCAGTAGGAACAATTGCGTTCCTATAAATCCACAGAATAAATCGAATTGGGGAAATTGTCCCATGCACAATGTAGGTTGGCGATATTCAGACACTGCAAGTGCATCTTCCGGGTCGAACTGACCTTTACCTTTGTCAGATGGAAGAGGACGAAATGATGCTGAGATAGATGTATCAAGCATCACAGAAAAAGTATGCGAATCGGAATGTCTATCAATAGAACAACAAGATGAGCTGGGAAAAGTTTTACAACGATATTTGTATTTAATAAGAAATCAGGCGTGATTAAAGATTTTGAATATTGTGTTCAAACTTATCCACACTCTACGTTTTATAAAACTACTTATTCAGTTCCCTGGTCAAAAAGGGAAGCCGTGGCTAAAGAAGTAAAAAAGATCATAGATTTGGGAATAATTGAGACTTCAACTTCTGAATAGTCAAGTCCATTGTTAGCTGTGACTAGACCGAACGGTTATATTCGGCTAGTTCTTGACGCTCGCGACATTAATAAAATTATCAAGCCCGTAAGAACTCGCCCTGCTATTGCAGAAATTTTACAGGGTGAAATTTTTGACCTCACTCAACCTCCGGAGTTCCTAATGGCAAACGAAAATATCAAAGGAATCGAGAAAATATACGGCATTCATTTTCCTGGTACGGAGTTACCAATTTAAGGTAATGCTGTT
This sequence comes from Schistocerca americana, assembly GCF_021461395.2. Classification (NCBI taxonomy): domain Eukaryota; kingdom Metazoa; phylum Arthropoda; class Insecta; order Orthoptera; family Acrididae; genus Schistocerca; species Schistocerca americana. Next base: position 953,622,716 of record NC_060119.1, on the reverse strand, counting down.
TGATCTTAATATTAGCGGTGGTGTTTTCATAACAGCTATAGATACTTTGCTCGGACCCGATTTATTAGAGTGTGTCACTCTACATGTAGAAGATCTTCTGATCGCCACAGAGACCTGGAGCGAGCACGCCCAATTAATTGATCGTGTATTTAATAAATTTCTTGAGTATGGAGTCACGGTCAATTTAACGAAATCTAAATTTGGTAGAAATCAAATAAAATTCTTAGAGCACATTGTGACTCCAGAAGGAATTGTACCGAGCCCTAAAAAGTTGGATGCCACTACAAATTGTCCATATCCACGAAATAAAAAAAAAAAAAATTAAAGGCATTTTTAGGTCTGACATCTTTCCTTAGAAAGTTTGTGTCGCAGCAGCTATTAAATAAACATTGTCAGTTACATTTGTTAAGGAAAAATATTGCATAGGGATGGACGGAAGCGTGTAGTAAATCTTTCGATGATATTTGAAATGCTTTGATAAAGTCTCCATTGTCATATCATCCCCAAATGAATAAAGACTTTTATGTAGCGACAGTTGAGGCTGAAACAGGATTAGATGGTACACTATTCCAAATGGAAGATGGGAATAATGTAGAAACAACAAAAATTATCGCCTTTGCTAGCCGAACCTTAACAGGTTGCGAGAGATCGTGCAGCATGACTGAGCTGGAAGTGCTGGCAATTATCTAGACGCTTAAAAAGATGTTTCGTACATGGGAAACGAATTGTAATTTATTGTGACCATAAAGCGGTGACGTTTTTAATGACAAGTAGGATGCTGCATGACCGATTAACACGTTGGACATTGTTGCTTCACTAATATGACATAACCGATAAGCATGTCAAGTGAAGGGATAATGTTGTCGCTGATGCGTTGTCAAGGTTACCAACTAAAAAGGTAGATGAGATCGAACAAGAAAGGGTAACAGACTTTAAAGTGATGACGTTCGGAACACCTCCATATAGGAGAGAAGTTAAAGAAATGTTTCACGAATAGGACAAATGCAAAAATCAAATCATAAATAGAGAAAAATTGGGACTGAATTAAGAGAAGAAACTAATAGTAATGTTAATGACCATTACCAATTGCAAGCAAATGTATTATTTTATGGTAGAACCGAGGAGGATGAGTGGAAATATGCATTCCCTCACATTGTGTTGAGACATTATTGTGGATCACACATACAAGATGGGGACATTTTGGAGCTCACAAATGCGTGATGAAATTACAAAAATTGTTTTTATCCGGATTTATTAAGGAGAGCCCAGGAGATACTTCAGAGATGTAAAATTTGTCAATGAGAAAAACCGGTTAATTATTGTATTAAAGGTATATTACAACCCATTATACCAATGGAACCACTGAGTATCGTCTCATTTGATACGTGTGGTCCGTTTCCCATAGCTAAAGGAAATTTTAAATGCATATTCGCAGTGTATGATTTAGTCATGAAGTATGTGAAACTATAGACTTTGCGGACAACCAATGTAAAACCCATGCCGAGAAAGATTATGGATGATTATTTGGTGAAGGTAGGAAAACCTGGATTGCTTATTTCAGATAACGGCCCATATTTTCGAAGTGAAGTGTGGAAAGAAACAATGAAGGCATGTGGAATTCCTCATGTATTCATGGCTCGCTTTAATCCATAAGGAAACACAGTAGAAGAGTATTTAGAGAATTAAATCGATCTATGAGAACTTAAGTACCTACTCAGCACCATAGGTGGATCGAATTAATTGATGATTTTGAAAAGACGTACAACGAATTACCCCATATAACTGGGTATTCGCCAAATGAGGTTCTGTTTAATAAGCAAGAGAATGATAATTGGCTTCATAATTTACCACGTGTGCCAAGTGAACCAAAAGATCGGGGGGGGGGGGGAGGGGGGGGTTATAAAAATGGTATACTTGAACTTACAACATAAAGTAAGTATTCGAAAACGTCAGTTTGACAAAAAGATAGGAGTAGGAATTAATTATAAGTTTGCCGATAATGTTCTATTGAAGAATCATCCCAAATCTCCAAAGACAAGGAAATTACTTCGAAAATGGAGAAATTTGTATAAAGAAATACATAGGATTGTAAAGAAACCGCGTGAAGGAAGCTAACTGTTTAAGGATGAGGAAACCAGGAGGATAAAAGGAGTGTACCTTCATATAGAGTTAAAGAAATACTATAGTTAATTAAAGGTTTAGATTGTTAGTATACAAACTAGGCGTAGTTATGAAGCAGAAAGATGTTACTACAATGTTTGTGAATTTATTTTCTATATAGAATTAGTGGACAATGAATCGGTTTTAAATAGTTCTTGCAAAAAAAGTTCTATTTACTTAAGTCATTAAGAAAGATTACGAGGTACGAGTTTCTAACTAACTATTTTGTGTTAAAAAATTTTATCCAATAAAAAAAATTTATCCGATGAAAAATTAAGTGGATATTACCGTATTAATAATTGATATTTTAATATTTTTATGCTAACATGCCTCTACATGTTGTTTGACAAACGAGGCATCAGTTTAAAATAGGCACGCCAGTACAATGAAAAATCTTACTGTGATCGTTCGGGAATAGGAGAATCAAAATCACCTATTTTTACGAAGGAGAAGATGAGAGGAGAATAAGGGTGCAAACCTTCTTGGGTAAAATATTCTGGAGGTAAAATAGTCCCCCAATCGGAACTTCGGGTGGGGAATACTCAAGAGGATGTTGTTATCAGGAGAAAGAAATCTGGCGTTCTAAGGATCGGAGCGTGGAATATCAGATCACTTAATCGGGCAGGTAGGTTAGAAAGTTTAAAAAGGGAAATGGATAGGTTAAAGTTAGATACAGTGGGAAGCAGTGAAGTTCGATGGCAGGAGGAACGAGACTTCTGGTCAGGTGAATACAGGGTAATAAATACAAAATTAAATAGGGGTAATGCAGGACTAGTTTTAATAATGAATATAGAAATAAGAGCACTGGTCAGCTAATATTAACAGCATAGTGAACGCATTATTGTAGCCAAGATAGACATGAAGCCCACACCTACCACAGTAGTACAAGTTTATATTCCAACTAGCTCCGCAGATGATGAAGAGATTGAAGAAATGTATGATGAGATAAAAGAAATTATTCAGATAGTGAATAGAGACGAAAATTTTATAGTCATGGGGGACTGGAGTTCGATAGTAGGAAAAGGAAGAGAAGGAAAATTAGTAGGTGAGTATGGAATGGGGTTAAGGAATGAAAGAGGAAGCCGCCTGGTAGAATTTTGCACAAAGGATAGCTTGATCATAGCTAACCGTTGGTTTAAGAGTCATGAAAGAAGGTTGTATACATGGAAGAGGCCTGGAGACACTGGAAGGTTTCAGATAGATTATATAATGGTACGACAGAGATTTAGAAACAAGGTTTTATTGTAAGACATTTCCAGGGGCAGATGTGGACTCTGACCACAATCTATTGGTTATGAACTGTAGAGTAAAACTGATTGAACTGCAAAGAGGTGGGAATGTAAGAAGATGAGTCCAGCATAAGCTGAAAGAACCAGAGGTTTTAGAGAGTTTCAGAGAGAGCATTAGGGAACGGTTGACAGGAACAGGGGAAAGAAATATGATAGAAGAAGAATGGGTAGCTTTGAGAGATGAAATAGTGAAGACAGCAGAGGATCACGCAGGTAAAAAGACGAGGGCTAACAGAAGAGGTATTGAATTTTATTGATGAAAAGAGAAACTACAAAAATGCAGTAAATGAAGCAGGCAAATAGGAATACAAACGTCTCGAAAATGAGATCGACAGGAAGTGCGAAATGGCTAAGCAGGGATGGCTAGAGGAAAAATATAAGGATGTAGAGGCTTACCTCAGTAGGGGTAAGATAAATACTGCCTACAGGAAAATTAAAGACAACTTTGGAAAAAAGATAACAACTTGCACGATTATCAAGAACTCAGATGGAACCGCAGTTCTAAGCGAAGAAGAGAAAGCAGAAAGATGGAAGGAGTATATAGAGGGTCTATACAAGGGCGATGTTCTTGAGGACAATGTTATGGAAATGGAAGAGAATGTAGATGAAGATGAAATAGGAGATGCGATACTGTGTGTAGAGTTTGACAGAGCACTGAAAGAGCACTGAAATTCCAGTAGAACTACTGACAGCCTTGGGAGAGCCAGGCCTAACAAAACTCTACCATCTGGTGAGAAAGATTTTGAGACAGGCGAAATACCCTCAGGCGTCAAGAAGAATATAATAATTCCAATCCCAAAGAAAGCAGGTGTTGACAGATGGGAAAATTACCGAACTATCAGTTTAATAAGTGACGGCTGCAAAAAAATACTAACACGAATTATTTACAGACGAATGGAAAAACTGGTAGAAGCCGACTTCGGGGAACATCAGTTTGGATTCCGCAGAAATGTTGGAACACGTGAGGCAATACTAAAATTACGACTTATCTTAGAAGATAGACTAAGGAAAGAGAAGCCTACGTTTCTAGCATTTGTAGACTTGGAGAAAGATTTTGACAATGTTGACTGGAAAACTCTCACTCAAATTCTGAAGGTGGCAGGGGTAAATCAGAGGGAGCGAATGACTATTTACAATGTGTACAGAAACCAGATGGCAGTTATAAGGGTCGAGGGACATGAAAGGGAAGCAGTGGTTGGGAAGGGAGTGACACAGGGTTGTAGCCTCTCCCCGATGTTATTCAATCTGTATACTGAGCAAGCAATAAAGGAAACAAAAGAAAAGTTCGGAGTAGGTACTAAAATCCACGGAGAAGAAATAAAAACTTTGAGGTTTGACGATGTCATTGTGTTTCTGACAGGGACAGCAAAGGACCTGGAAGAGCAGCTGAACGAAATGGACAGTGTCTTGAAAGGAATATTTAAGTTGAACATCAACAAAAGCATAACGAGGATCATCGAATGTAGTCGAATTACGTCGGGTGATGCTGAGGGAATAAGATTAGGAAATGAGACGCTTAAAGTAATAAATGAGTTCTGCTATTTGGGGAGCAAAATAACTGATGATGGTCGAAGTAGAGAGGATATAGAATGTAGACTGGCAATGGCAAGGAAATCGTTTCTGAAGAAGGGAAATTTGTTAACATCGAGTATAGATTTAAGTGTCAGGAAGCCGTTTCTGAAAGTATTTGTATGGAGTGTAGCCATGTATGGAAGTGAAACATGGACGATAAATAGTTTGGGCAAGAAGAGAATAGAAGCTTTCGAAATGTGGTGCTACAGAAGAATGCTGAAAATTAGACGAGTAGGTCACATAACTAATGAGGAGGTGCTGAATGGAATTAGAGAGAAGAGAAATTTGTGGCACAACTTGACTAGAAGAAGGGATCGGTTGGTAGGACATGTTCTGAAGCATCAAGGGATCGCAAATTTAGCATTTGAAGGCAGCGTGGAGGGTAAAAATCGTAGAGGGAGACCAAGAGATGAATACACTAAACAGATTCAAAGGGATGTAGGTTTAGTAGGTACTGGGAGATGAAGAAGCTTGCACAGGATAGAGTAGCACGGATAGCTGCATCAAACCAGTCTCTGGACTGAAGACCACAACAACAACACGACTATCTGCTAAAGACAAATTTGCCTTGATTACCATCCAGTAGTAAGGTACGTGGCCCGATTTCAGTCTCATGTGTGTAATGGATATGTTTAGCATCATTACGCAGGGGATGGTTAGGTTAGATCCAGTCCGCTTGCAGAGGCTTAGGCAGATATTGCGCTTATAGACGGTCGGCGCTTACCAGCCCCTATCTCGGGAACCCATTTTCGCAAAATCCGTACGCACTTAATCCTGGTCATATGCCGAAATACAGGGGCACTTTTGGTTTTTCGAATATGACGTACTTGGAGACCGTTGCGCCTCATTACGAATTCATTTTAAAACAATATTCTGTTCTTTGTTAACAATAAAGTAAATATACTGATGGAGAGAGTACTGTTCCAGACCTCTACAATATTCCTCAGGTATTACGCAGAAGAATGTGAGTAAAGCCTGTTTTGTTTTCAAAATATTTCAGTTACATTGTCCGGAATGGTGGATCATTGTGTACCGACGCAAGCTTGGGAGGAACCATTATCATTGCCAGCACCTTCAGATATTGAGAGATCATTGATATTTTACCCGCAAAGTAGTAAAAAGTACTTCTTAACACAGCAGACGTTCTGTATAGAAAGATGTTTGGTGATCTATGAAAAATGTGACACGGTGCATTAGGATGTGATTCGAATTCATGTGTGCAGAGGCAAGAGGAGATCATCTGGAATATGTGTGTTTCCATAACAACCTGAACAAGATACATGAGGTGAGAATGGTAAATAGATAATATGCTGTTGTACAAACCCTTTGTTAATAGTTACTGACAGACGAGGCGTTGAGATACGTTTGTATGAACCCGTTTATATGAACCCACCATACATTCACCCCTTTTTTGAGAAACGGTAGCTGAGGTAAGAATTTCACATTCATGGAATCTACCATCTTACTGCGGAGTATTAAGTCGAGAAGCGAAACCACCTCGAATATAATTACAGAACCAATTCAGCACGGAAAAGAATACCTTCATTGAAAGAGTTAATGTTTCAACTTTATTTTCTTGAAGAGTTACCGGGTACTATGCTTCGCAGTGCAAACTGTTGCAATTGATTTCCAGAAAAAAACGCTGGGGAAGTGCGAGGTAACCCCCCTTACACCTCCTCCTTCCATGTGTAGTTCTCAAATGTAGAAACAAATTTGTGTTTAAAAGTTCATAATACGGAATAATAACAAGGCAGGGTCTTATGCACACGGTGATTAATCGCTGTGAGATATGGGACGCAAGGGAAGAAAATGTAGTCCTTATCAGCGGCGGTCAACATTAAGAGGTGAGATTATCGGGCGTGAGCCTTGGGCGATCCACTTACAAGTGGGGTATGCCCGCTGTTCATTATCCTCTGTCTGGAAGATGATATAAAGAATGTATTTTTCTGTATTTACTCCTGTGTCACAAGACTTTCGTAATTATACGCAAAAAGAAACTAGAGACTCAGCTTAATGTCGGTGCATTAAGTAAGAAATATTATATCTGCAGCACAAAGCAGAACACCTAGCAAAAAAAAAAAAGAAAAAAAAAATGGTTCAAATGGTTCGGGGCACTATGGGACTCAACTGCTGAGGTCATTACTCCTCTAGAACCTAGAACAAGTTAAACCTAACTAACCTAAGGACATCACAAACATCCATGCCCGAGGCAGGATTCGAACCTGCGACCGTAGCGGCCTTGCGGTTCCAGACTGCAGGGCTTTTAACCGCACGGCCACTTCGGCTGGCCAGAACACCTAGCCTAGTGGTTTCCAGTCTTTCTGAGACTGTACCCCCGGGTGCAACAGTCTGACATTAGATACGGTAGTAACCACCCCGTTCCTCTTGCGATAGTTAACATTAGCGCCTAACTAAACTTTAGAATCAAAAAGAATCTTCTTTGAACACTTCAATTTTTAAAACGACGGAAGATAAAAAGAATTCAGTTATTGTAGGTACGTTATTAAATCATGTATTAATGAGTCAATGAGACAGTGGTACTGCTTAGTTCTAACAGCATTCTTTGTAGAATAATGAAGCAGTATTCTGTGCGTCGCGATTGATACCTACAGCTCCTTCTCAGAGATGAAAGCTGACTGTCAACACTGGCAGGCACTTGTTACAAACCGTGCATCCTCTGCAACGTTCCTGTCCCTAGCGACACTTGCGTCATACACACCCTGCATCGACATTTAAAATTGGTCAAATAAGTATATATGATAAACTTAGGTCTACTGTTAGTAAATCACTTAATTGCTAGATTCTTTACTTCCGAACCGGCCGAAAATGGAAGACTACAGGCTGTTTGTGACTGCCCGCGGTCACTAATGATGCTGCTAATAATAATAATAATGAGGCCCGGGAAAAGAATAGGCCTCCGGTATGTTCTGCCAGTCGTAAAAGGCGACGAAAAGAACAAACCACTAATAGGGCTAACCCCCCTTTTAGTGTGATTAGTTGGTTCAGGACAGAACTAAAGAAGCCTCGGACAAGCGCCGTCATGGTCGGGGACGACGCTTGAACCCTATTCCCGCCCACAATGGTAACGACACTGCTAGCCAACTGGAAAATGATTTAAATCCAAATAGAGGTGTTTTGCGGGATATGCTTCCAGCAACCACCCTAGAAGGAAAACAAAGACAGAGGATGAGATGGTCAGATGAAGTTAATCGACACCTCATGTTCTGTTATTACCAAGCAACAAACCTAGGAACCAACACAACTGGATACAGATCACAAGTATACACAACATTTATTACCAGATACCCAGAATTAAAATTTTTAACAGGACAACGACTAGCTGATCAGATCCGTGTAATAATAAAAATTAACAGGATACCCCAGTCAGAATTAGAAAACATCAAACAACAAGCACAACAAATACTGGAACAAAATAATGTGCAATCAGAAGAAGAAGAAAATACAGTAATGGACTCAAACATCCCAGAGCAAACAAACAAAGAACAACACGCACCAATTAAACAATCAGAGGAAAACGAAATCTTAAGACAGCCACCAGAACAAGCACAAATAGAACACGAAGTGACACAGATGTTAGATATAGAAGAAAAATTTCAGCTAACATATATAGAATACAAAGACACAAATACAGACATTAGACCATTCTTGCATAGACCACCAAATAACCCACAAGTCGAAACAACAATAAAAACTATCAACACAATCATACACAACAAAATAAATGTAAACACAACTATGGAAGAGTTACAACTACTGGTTTATATAGGAGCACTCACTACACTAAATATACACACTAGGCAGAGATCAGAACCAACCAACACACAGAAGAAACCCACAAAACCAGCATGGCAACACAGGCTACAGATCAAAATAGAAAAACTGAGAAAAGACATCGGACAGCTAACACAATTTATAAGAAATGAAATCTCGGAAACAAACGAAAAAGGTTAGGTAAAATCTCACAACAAGAAGCGACAGAGCAATTAGACGAAAAGAAGCAGAAATTACAAGCATTAGCCAAACGACTCAGAAGATACAAAAAAAGTGAAAATAGAAGGAAACAAAACCAAACATTCAACACAAACCAAAAGAAATTTTACCAGACAATAGATAACACACACATTAAAATAAACAATCCACCAAACATAACAGACATGGAACACTTCTGGAGCAACATATGGTCAAACCCGGTACAACATAATAGGCATGCACGATGGATACAAGCAGAAACAGACACATACAAGATGAAACTTCCTGGCAGATTAAAACTGTGTGCCCGAGCGAGACTCGAACTCGGGACCTTTGCCTTTCGCGGGCAAGTGCTCTACCAACTGAGCTACCGAAGCACGACTCACGCCCGGTACTCACAGCTTCACTTCTGCCAGTACCTCATCTCCTACCTTCCAAACTTTACAGAAGCTCTCCTGCGAACCTTGCAGAACTAGCACTCCTGAAAGAAAGGATATTGCGGAGACATGGCTTAGCCACAGCCTGGGGGATGTTTCCAGAATGAGATTTTCACTCTGCAGCGGAGTGTGCGCTGATATGAAACTTCCTGGCAGATTAAAACTGTGTGCCCGACCGATACTCGAACTCGGGACCTTTGCCTTTCGCGGGCAAGTGGTCTACCAACTGAGCTACCGAAGCACGACTCACGCCCGGTACTCACAGCTTCACTTCTGCCAGTACCTCGTCTCCTACCTTCCAAACTTTACAGAAGCTCTCCTGCGAACCTTGCAGAACTAGCACTCCTGAAAGAAAGGATATTGCGGAGACATGGCTTAGCCACAGCCTGGGGGATGTTTCCAGAATGAGATTTTCACTCTGCAGCGGAGGGTGCGCTGATATGAAACTTCCTGGCAGATTAAAACTGTGTGCCCGACCGAGACTCGAACTCGGGACTTTCGCCTTTCGCGGGCAAGTGCTCTACCAACTGAGCTACCGAAGCACTTGCCCGCGAAAGGCAAAGGTCCCGAGTTCGAGTCTCGGTCGGGCACACAGTTTTAATCTGCCAGGAAGTTTCATATCAGCGCACACTCCGCTGCAGAGTGAAAATCTCATTCTGGAAACATACAAGATGATACCACAAATGCCTGAAGTGATAATTTTGCAACATGAAGTCACCCAAGCAATTATTTCCACTCACAATTGGAAAGCCCATGGAAATGATAAAATAGCAAATTTCTGGATAAAGAAGTTCACGTCAACACATTCACATCTAACTAAATTATTTAACAGTTACATTGCAGACCCATACACATTCCCTGATACACTTACACACGGAATAACATATCTGAAACCTAAAGATCAAGCAGACACAGCGAACCCAGCTAAATATCGCCCCAGAACATGCCTACCAACAATATACAAAATATTAACTTCAGTCATTAAACAGAAATTAATGACACATACAACACAGAACAAAATTATAAATGAAGAACAAAAAGGCTGTTGCAAAGGAGCACGAGGATGTAAAGAGCAACTGATAATAGATGCAGAGGTGACATATCAAGCTAAAACTAAACAAAGGTTGCTACACTACGCATACATTGATTACCAAAAAGCTTTTGATAGTGTACCCCACTCATGGTTACTACAAATATTGGAAATATACAAAGTAGATCCTAAATTGATACAGTTCCTAAACATAGTTATGAAAAATTGGAAAACCACACTTAATATCCAAACAAATTCAAATAATATCACATCACAGCCAATACAGATTAAGCGTGGAATATACCAAGGAGACTCATTAAGTCCTTTCTGGTTCTGCCTTGCTCTGAACCCACTATCCAACATGCTAAATAATACAAATTATGGATACAATATTACTGGAACATACCCACACAAAATCACACATTTGCTATACATGGATGATCTAAAACTACTGGCAGCAACAAATCAACAACTCAACCAACTTTTGGAACAGACAAATGTAATAAAAATAGCATAGTCAAGGGAAAACACACTAAACAAGAAGATTACATATTGGATAACCACAGCGACTGCATAGAAGCGATGGAAAAAACGGATGCCTATAAATATCTAGGATACAGACAAAAAATAGGAATAGATAATACAAATATTGAAGAAGAACTAAAAGAAAAATATAGACAAAGACTAACAAAAATACTGAAAACAGAATTGACAGCAAGAAACAAGACAAAAGCTATAAATACTTATGCCATACCAATACTCATTTGGAGTAGTGAAGTGGAGTAACACAGACCTAGAAGCACTCAATACACTTACACGATCACAATGCCACAAATATAGAATACATCACATACATTCAGCAACAGAAAGATTCACATTAAGCAGAAAGGAAGGAGGAAGGGGATTTATCGACATAAAAACCCTACATTACGGACAGGTAGACAATTTAAGAAAATTCTTTCTAGAACGAGCAGAAACTAGCAAAATACACAAGGCAATCACTCATATAAATACATCGGCTACACCACTGGAATTTCATAACCACTTCTACAACCCTTTAGATCACATAACATCAACAGATACGAAGAAAGTAAATTGGAAAAAGAAAACACTTCATGGCAAGCACCCGTATCATCTAACACAGCCACACATCGATCAAGACGCATCCAACACATGGCTAAGAAAAGGCAATATATACAGTGAGACAGAAAGATTCATGATTGCAATACAGGATCAAACAATAAACACCAGGTATTACAGCAAGCATATTATTAACGATCCAAATACCACAACGGATAAATGCAGACTTTGTAAACAACAAATAGAAACAGTAGATCACATCACAAGCGGATGTACAATACTAGCAAATACAGAATACCCCAGAAGACATGACAATGTCGCAAAAATAATACATCAACAGCTTGCCTTACAACATAAACTTTTAAAACAACACGTTCCTACATACAAGTATACACCACAAAATGTACTGGAGAATGATGAATACAAATTATACTGGAACAGAACCATTATAACAGATAAAACAACGCCACATAACAAACCTGACATCATACTCACCAAAAAAAAGAAGAAATTAACACAACTAATCGAAATATCCATACCCAATACAACAAATATACAAAAGAAAACAGGAGAAAAAATTGAAAAATACATCCAACTGGCTGAGGAAGTCAAAGACATGTGGCATCAGGATAAAGTTGACATCATACCAATTATACTATCAACTACAGGAGTCATACCACACAATATCCACCAGTACATCAATGCAATACAGCTACAGCCAAACATATATATACAACTACAGAAATCCGTAATTATTGATACATGTTCAATTACCCGAAAGTTTCTAAATGCAATATAACACATACCGTACAGTTAAAAGGAAGTGACGCTTGATCAAGGTCCGCGTCACTCCATTTTTAACCGGACTTAACGTCTGAGAAAGTGAAGGAGATAATAATAATGATAATACCGTTTTAGTCCCTGAACAAGTACTATAGCCATTACACAGTTTCATGTGTATTACTGTCAATTAATTAGTTTATTGTTGCGAAGTGAATAATGAAACTGTTTCTAGTCTATTGTGGAGCTACATACAACTCGGAGAAGACATTTTCATGAGATGTGATGTGTATGTCTCAATGTCACTCACATAGACGCAAGGTACAATGAGTATGCATGTAGTGGGTTGATTATGTGAGAGAAATGTCGTTCATACATTTGTTTCGCAACCTGTAACCTCCACCACATTAGCCATTCATATCTGCTTAGCCATTTTGCACTTCCTTTCAATCTCATATTTTATATATACCGCCTAAAGGCAAATTAAAGAAGGCTTTAGAGAAAGAAGGATCAGCAGTGTGAATACCAAGAGTTCGAATGGAAGAAACGTCTTAAGCAAAGAACGGAAAGCTGAGAAGTTGAAGGAGTACATATAGAACCTATATAACGGATATGAACTGTGAGGGAATAATATAGAAACTGAGGAGGACGCAGATGAGGATGAATTGGGTGATGCGATATTACGAGAAGAATTTGACATAACGCTGAAAGACCTAAGTCGAAATAAGGCCCCGGGAGTAGAGACATTCTGCCGGAACTACTAATGCCCTCGGCAAAGCCATACGTGACAAAACTCTTCAAAATGGCTCTGAGCACTATGGGACTCAACACCTTAGGTCATAAGTCCCCTAGAACTTAGAACTACTTAAACCTAACTAACCTAAGGACATCACACACACCCATGCCCGAGGCAGGATTCGAACCTGCGACCGTAACAGTCCCGCGGTTCCGGACTGCAGCGCCAGAACCGCTAGACCACCGCGGCCGGCGACAAAACTCTTCCATCTGGTGTAGAAGTTGTATGAGACAGTTGAAATACCTCAGGTTTCAAGAAAAATATAATAATTTCAATTCCAGAGACCGCAGGTGCTGACAGGTGTGAATGTTATTGAACTATCAATTTATTAATTCATGACTGCAAAATGCTACCACGAATTACGTACAGAAGAGTGTAAAAACTGGTAGAAGCAGACCTCAGGGAAGGTAAGTTTAAATTGAGAAAGAAATGTAGGAACGGGCGAGGAAATACTGACCCTACTATTTCTTTGAGAAGACAGGTTAAGAAAAGATGAACCTACGTTTATAACATTTGTAGACCGAGAAAATGCTTTGGCAATGCTGACCGGAAAACTCTCTTTGAAATTCTTAAGACAGCAGCGGTAACATACTGGGAGTGAAAGGGTATTCACAACTTGTACAGAAATCAGACAGGAGTTATAAGTCGAGGGGCATCAAAGGGAAGGAATGGTTGAGAAGAACAAGATTGTAGCTTATCGTCCATCGTCAATCTGTGCATTGAGTAAGCACCAAAGGGAAAAAAATGTGAACTGTCGAATTGAATCATGTGATGCTGAGGGAGGTAGATTACGAAACGAAAGCTTAAAATGATAGATGAGTTTTCATATTTGGACAGCAAGATAACTGATGATGACAGAAGTAGAGAGGATATAAAATGTAGACTGGAAATAGCAAGAAAAGCATTTCTGAAGAAGAGCAATTTGTTAACATCGAATATAGATGTAAGGTTTAGGATATCTTTCCCTAAAATGTTTTTATGGAGTGTAACCATGTACGGAAGTAAAACAAGAGCTACAAACAGTTTCGGCAAGAAGAGAATAGAAGTTTTGAAATGTTGTGCTACAGAAGATTGTTGACCATCAGATGGGTAGATACGTAACCAATCAGGTAAGAAAAGAAATTTGTGGCACAACCTGACTAGAAGAAGGATTCGGTTGATATGACATATTCTCAAATATCTAGGGATCATCAATTTAGTATAAGAGGGAAGTGTGGTGGTAAAAATCGTGGACGGAGACCAAGAATGGAACGACGTAAGTTGCAGTATTTACTTGGATAAGAAGAGGGTTGCACAGGCCAGAGTAGGATGGTGAGCTGAATCAAACCCTTCTTGGGACTGAAGATCTCAATAACAACAACGACACCATATTATCGCGTTATTTGAAAAAGAATGTAGTAATTAACGGTAACTTATGTAGTCCGTATTAGTCTTAAGAAATAACAATTTGTTTTGACGACTGAAAACAATTGACTCTTTTCATTTTTAACCCTCAGAAAATTGCATTTCACCCTCGGGGGCTAAGTACCCCCAGTATAGAAGCCACCAACTTCGCCACATTATCTCTGCATCTCAGTACAAATAAGGATTACTATGATTTTCCTACTGCCATATCAATATATTGTTCTGTGTCAGTATCGATAGATAATGAAGGGAGTGTTCGAACGTGCTTGAATCCACCCGTTAATGGAAAATTCGATAACTTGAATTTATCGCCTTAGTAACGTTGAGCTGAAGGTTTACTTCTACATCTACATACATATTTTGAAAGCCACCGTACGGTGCCTGGCGGAGGATACCCTGTATTAATGCTAATCATTTTCATTCCTGTTCCACTCGCAAGTAGAGCGGGGGAAGAACGTTTGTATATATGCCTCTGCACGAGCGCTAATTTCCTTTGTTCTTTCCTTACGCGGCAACACAATCACACTGCACTCAGCTTCAAATGCCAGTTCTCTATATTTTCTCAATAACTTTCCGCGGAAAGAAACTCACTTTCCCAACAGGCATTCCCCTTGGTGTTCCCGAACCATCTCTGTTACACTTACATTTGTTCCAACCCACTGGTAACAAGCCTAGCAGCCCGCCTCTGATTTGCCTCTTTGTCTTCCTTTAATCTGACCTGCCGCTGCTACCAAACACTTGAGCGGCACTCAAAGAATTAGTCTTACTTGTGTTGTTTATGGGGCCTCCTTTAGAGATGAACCACATTTTTCTACAATTTTCCCGAAATAACCGTAGTCGATGATTCGCCTTCCCTACTACAATGCTTACATGCTCGTTTCATTTCATATTGCTCTGCAACGTTAACGCCTAGACATTTTTTCGACGTGACTGTGTGAAGCAGCATACCAGTAGCGTTTATTCGAACTTTACGGGTTTGTTTTTCTTATGCGCATTAGATTTCATTTTTCTAAATTCAGAGCTAACTGCGATTCACCACAAGCATTAGAGATCTCGTTTAAGTCGTATCTTTCTACAGTCACTCAACGTCGACACCACGCCATACACTTCAGCATCATTAGCAAACAGACTGCTGTTCACCCCGTCCGCTATATCATTTATGTATATAGCAAATAACAGCAGTTCTATCAAACTTCCCTGGGGCACTCTTACCAAAACCCTTGCCTCTGATGAACACTTCCCGCCGAGGACAACGTATTCATTTCTGTTACTTAAGAAATATTCATGGTACTCTCATATCTGGAAACCTGTTCCGTATGTCCGTATCTTCGTTAACAGAGTGCAGTGGGGCACGGTGTCATTTTTATTTATTTATTTGTTTATTTTGAAATGTAGTTATATGGTTCGCAGGATGTCACTTAGAAGAGGGAAAGATGAGTCTCGCACCAGCGGTGATTTCTAAAACCGTGCTGTTTCATGGAAAGAAGTATTCGTGTTTGAAGGAAAAATACTATTTGCGAACTGAAAATACGTCCAATACATCTGCAGCAAAACGATATTAAAGATACTGGTGTGTAATTTTGCGGACCCCGTATTTACCGTTTTTATGTACAGGAGAAACCTGTGATTTTTTCCAGTCGCTTGGGGCTGTACGCTGGGAGAGAGATTCGCGATAAATTCAAGCTAAAGTCAAGGAGCAACGCCGTAGAGTACTCTTTGGAAATCCGAACTGAGTTCCATCCGGACCTGGCGATTTATTTGCTTTCGGCTCTTTCAGTTGATTCCCTGCGCCAGGGCTGCTTATTATCATGCTGTCCATACGGGAGTCTATGCGGTGGTCAAACTATTGTATGATTCTCCTGCGTGAACGATTTCTGAAACACGAAATTTTAATCTTCAGCTTCCTGTTTGCTATCTTCTAGGGGCACACCAGACTTGCCAACGAGCGACAGAGTCTCGAAGCGATTTTACGTAGGGCCAGATTTTTGGTCGGGTTCTCGGCAAGATCTTTTGCTAAGGTATGATGGAGGCAGTAGTACGCTTAGTGAATCAGTCTCTTTCTACTGACGTTTGCCGCTCTTCATTTGTGCATTCTCTTTCCGACAGCCTTCCGTAGACACCAGCTTGTAAGTCAGAGTATTAATGTAATTCATAACTGTCTTTGAGTGCCCAATACAAAAATGATTCAGACAAATTATTTAGAGACGGTGGATAAGATAACATTTCCTCCTACTTTTAGATTATTGGGACGAATACAGTAAATATAATTTTCTGACTATAGACTTCTGGCCTGTGAAATAAATGATACTCTAAATCCAAATTAACTATATTTCTTTAGCCATCGGAAATAAGTTTCCATATTATTTTTTTCTCTTTCTCGCAGGATAGAGTTCCCTAATTATCCTTGTACGGTAAGTGTAAAACATTTAACTAAACAAGTTTTCCAGTAATTTTTATTTATTTACTTACTTTAGGGCATTATTTTATTATTGCTGTTATCTGCCTGTCACTCTTGAGCCACTGACTGAAACAAGTTACAGACACAGAACTACAGTTTCATGATATATAAAATGATGAATAGTTGTCTATTGTGATGTTCATTGTGGTTCTATGGATAACGGGATTTGATGAGGTTTCCTGGTAACTATAGGAGGAGAGTGTCCTACCCTTACAACAGTGCTAACTTCATCAGAAGCCAGCCAGACTGGGATGTGGAGAACAAAGTCTCCTGGAAGATTATAGACAGCAAAAGAGAAGCTACCATCGGGCTGCCATGACCAATACGGGACATTGAAGGCCCTCAACAGATTCAGGTGTGGCAAAGTGGAAGACTAATTGGATGTAGTGTAATGTGGGACTGGGCAGGACTCTGAACTGTTGATTTGCAGTAATCTGATCTAGCCATGTGACATGGAAGACCTGTTTGTATTGAATGACGGTACCTTCATTAGGAATGCGACTAGAATGGAGGGATGATGTTGATAGAATGGGTTGATATTAGTGATGATTTCACGTACTGGGACACGAAAGTGATTAAAATTATTCTAGGACAGTATGTAAAGGGTTTGAAAATAATAAAAACGTTTGATGCACTGATGCAAGGGCGGGAACAGGTCAAGTGTCGTGAGGATTGAAGTTATAAGTAGGTGGTTACAGGGGTTGTAATAGAAGCAAAGATGCTCTTGAGCTTAGTAAGTTGAGGAAGAGGCAGACGGATATGGAGGGTGACAGAGTGTGTTTGGATGGAGCGGAACAGATGTCCGTGGTACAATACTGTTAGTCAGTGCATACTTTTGAGGTGTCTGATCTTGTAGCACGGCCTGTTGTCAACGGGAAGGCGGCAGAAGTAAAGCAAATTTGCGGATTTCTCTCTGGAGCTACCAGCTGTGAAGTGTCAGCTGGGTCCCCGACAAACGTCATCGCGGCGTCAGCAAGGCTACAATACTTTATCATACACTTCTCAAAAATCGTTATATGACGAGTCTCCACATGTAAATACATAAGAACATATAAGTTTTCAACAAAATACTAACAAAAAGTATAGTACCTAAAATGATTCACGTATATCGAATATTATTTTAATGATTAATGAGCAAGAACCTTCGACAAAAATTCAGTCTCGCAGCTGACCTAGCGTCTGAAAGTAGACAAACTCGAATTAAGGGTGTTGAAGGGATTGTCTGACCTATGATAGTACTATTGTCTGATTTGTCAAGTTCGTGTAAACGCGCGGTATAGTACGTTTTTTCACAACAAAAGACTGCTGCCCTGCAGGAGCCACGTTGCGGCAGCCTCTAAAAGGACAGCGGAAGCAGGTTTCTGGTTTCTACCAGGTCACTGACTTCGCACTTGTTTCTGATATGGTTACATTGGTTTTCTAATTAATAATCACTTCTTGCTTTCTTGTTGGATTTCTGATCCGTCCATGGCCTTAACTGTAACACCACCAGAGGTCCAACAGTTCGCAGGTTTCTTCACTTCTTTTCTTCACCCATTTCGTCCATTGCCTGGCTTCAGCATTACATACCTCTGTTGCACGCAGTTTGCATACAAGACACTGACTGCCCATTTCTTGTCGTAGTCCAGAATCTCTTCCCCTCAACCAGTTGGACAAACCAACCATTCCACGGCAGTGGCTCATGTAGCTGACTGAGTTTCGTAGGCAGAGTTTCAGACCTAGTGGCTTAATCACTTGGAGTTACGTTCTTATACAGTACTAGGAAGCTTTCCTCATACTGTCTCTATCTGATTTATGAGTCAGTCCATTCAAACATTCCTTTTATAAGCTAAGTGATTTCGTTAGGCTTGTTTTAGAAAACACTACTCAACGAACTCAAAATCCCAAAATTGAACCGCGTGCTGATCGCTGCTGATGTGTGTGTACAGAATCTTCCAATATCTGCTTGATGAAGTAGATTTTAATCAAAAACTATAGCCTATGGCACTCAGTTTTCGCTTTCCCCAAGTTACTATGATTATCTTTCCTTCATGCACCGCTTAAATTTTTCAGTGTCACAATTTGCATTATTTTTGTTTAGTATGATTGAAACCAGTTGCTTGCAACCCCCTTAACTCCATAAAATTCAGTTGTTTCTGAAGAGAGAATCTCTAATTACACAATCAAATGCTTTGGCGCAGAAAGAGTAATCCCCTGTATACACAGCTTCATCTTGTTGAAATGTAAGATGGCAACATAACCGACCGAGTGTGGAAAATATAGCCACAGTACAGGCTAGTAAAATCAGTGACCGAAAGCTGTAAGGAAGCAATTGTTCTGAAGAGAGGCAAATTTAAAAATAAATGTTATCAATAAGCATCAATAAGTTATTCTCATGTTTTCTCTTCATGAGAATATCATCGCTTATGCACTGTACGTTCTTATATTTGATAGAGCCTGAGATTTCCAGATGTAGCTCCTGTTGTCACACTAAATTCTTAACAATATTGAATTTAAATAATTTCCACATCCAGGCATGCAGGAAGCGTATCCGAACTTGCGCTAAGGGAGCAATTAAGTCTGTTAAAAATAATTCAGTTCCTTTTGTGCACAGACTGCAGCAGGAAACACAATTTATACTGCTTCTAAAAATCACTTAATTGATAATAGTGTTTTCTCTCTACGTCTGTAAACAATCAAAAGTATAAAACGTCTGCTAGAATGGATAAACAGTTTGATGAAATGCGTGGATTAGCATTTACAGAAAGTCAGATCATGAATCTGTAAGTTTTTTAAAATGTTTCAGTGAAGTAGGCACTTATTTCTTACAAATCATTCATAAATTTTCTTGTGTGATAAGGGCACACGTAACACAAAAACTGCGAAAACAAGCACACACTACTATCACAGCCAACGGTGTCAATACTGTTATTTCACCGCGTACTGTTGGCTCTAAATAATCTGGAATCATGTCTCTGCTACTCTGGAAGAGCGATGTTATGCATCTCCATAGTGAATGAGCACATGGAATTGTCAGAGAACTTATTCGGTAACTTTTGCAATGACTAGGGTAGTTAAAAACTAAAATACCAATATGTTGAAAGTCTTAAAATATAAGCGGTGATAAATATAATCGAATACAGAGCAGCACAGTTTGACAAGTGTTTTGTAGGGAAAGATCTGTTGGTGTTAAAATATGGTTCTGATGTTACGTAACTAATATTTAATATTATACTTCAGGAGTGCAGCAGTACTTTAGACCAACAAGCTGTCATCCAGAAGAACACTTGATACAGAGAAAGCTAGAAAGAGAGAGAGAAAGAGAAAATACGAAGATGACTCAAAGAGAAGAACGATAGAAAGAAGTCTAGAGAATCACTTTACTGGAGAAAGGGTAAATATTGTGTCCTAGTCTAGGGATGCGAAATATTAGGTACTTTTGTAGAAGACGAATAATAGGAAGTAAACGATAGCTAAAGGTAGAGATTAGCAGATGTGACATTGAACACTGTTAAAACTAGTCTGGTCGTATGTAAAGTACACAAGCGGCAAGACGCAGTCAATACCGTTGCGGAGTGCCGATGGTACTGTTACCGACGACTGTGCCGCTAAAGCGGAGTTATTGAACGCAGTTTTCCGAATTTCCTTCACCAGGGAAGACGAATGGAATATTCCAGAATTTGAAACACGAACAGCTGCTAGCATGAGTTTCTTATAAGTAGATACCTTAGGGGTTGCGAAGCAACTTATATTGATTGATTCGGACTAGTCTTCAGGTACAGATTGTATAACGATTAGGTTCGTTTCAGATTACGCTGATACAATAGCTCCCTGCTTAGCAATCATATACAACCGCTCGGTCACCGATAGATCTGTACCTGCAGATTGGAAAATTGCGCAGGTCGCACCAGTGTTTAAGAAGGGTAGTAGGAGTAATCCATTTAACTACAGACCTATATCATTGACGTCGGTTTGCAGTAGTTTTTCGGAGCATATACTGTATTCAAACATTATGAATCACCTCGAAGGGAACGATCTAATGATACTTAATCAGCATGGTTTCACAAAACATCGTTCTTGTGCAACGCAGCTAGCTCCTTATTCGCACGAAGTAATGGCCGCTAACGACAGGGGATCTCAAGTTGATTCCGTATTTCTAGATTTCCGGAAAGCTTTTGACACCGTTCCTCACAAGCGACTTCTAATCAAGCTGCGGGCCTATGAAGTATCGTCTCAGTTGTGCCACTGGATTCGTGATTTCCTGTCAGGAAGGTCGCAGTTCGTAGTAATAGACGGCAAATCATCGAGTAAAACTGAAGTGATATCAGGTGTACCCCAGGGAAGCGTCCTGGGACCTCTGCTGTTCCTGATCTATATAAATGACCTGGATGACAATCTGAGCAATTCTCTTAGGTTGTTCGCAGATGATGCTGCAATTTACCATCTAGTAAGGTCATCCGAAGACCAGTATCAGTTGCAAAGCGATTTAGGAAAGATTGCTGTATGGTGTGGCAGGTGGCAGTTGACGCTAAATAACGAAACGTGTGAGGTGATCCACATGAATTCCAAAAAGAAATCCGTTGGAATTAGATTACTCGATAAATAGTACAATTCTCAAGGCTGTCAATTCAACTAAGTACCTGGGTGTAAAAATTACGAACAACTTCAGCTGGAAAGACCACATAGATAATATTGTGGGGAAGGCGAGCCAAAGGTTGCGTTTCATTGGCAGGACACTTAGAAGATGCAACAAGTTCACTAAAGAGACAGCTTACACTACACTCGTTCGTCCTCTGTTAGAATATTGCTGCGCGGTGTGGGATCCTTACCAGGTGGGATTGACGGAGGACATCGATAGGATGCAAAAAAGGGCAGTTCGTTTTGTATTATCACGTAATAGGGGAGAGAGTGTGGCAGATATGATACGCGAGTTGGGGTGGAAGTCATTAAAGCAAAGACGTTTTTCATCGCGGCGAGATCTATTTACGAAATTTCAGTCACCACCTTTCTCTTCCGAATGGGAAAATATTTTGTTGAGCCCAACCTACACAGGTAGGAATGACCATCAAAATAAAATAAGAGAAATCAGAGCTCGAACAGAAAGGTCTGGGTGTTCGTTTTTCCCGCGCGCTGTTCGGGAGTGGAATGGTAGGGAGATAGTATGATTGTGGTTCGATGAACCCTCTGTCAAACACTTAAATGTGAATTGCAGAGTAATCATGTAGATGTAGATGTAGAAGTGGTAAGATCTCCGAGAATATTATATACATAATGCGTGAACTCCAATAAAAATTAGAGAAATCGATAACCTCATTTGAGCTACCTACGTCCCACAGCATAAGACAATTCTGAGGCCACTGTGCTGTTGATTGGAGTGCATCACAGTCTTAAAATATGGCGTCACTAGCGTCGCAATAGTATCTAAATCTTAGAGCATTTGGCAACTGTCTATTTTATGCATCGCAAAGAGGTATACAAAAATGTAATGCCGTGATAATGGAAGGTGTAATATTGATTTTGAGCTGGTGCAAATAATAAATGAACGCTATATTTCTAGCAGTTAATGGGAGGAGATAAATTATTGCCTTTCCGAAGTACAGAAGACAAACAATGAAATGGAACCAATGATTATTCACATATACATAGCTCTTGCTATTTGAAAATTTGGCGTATTTTCGATAATATTCTGTGGGTTGAGTGCATAACGATGATTTACTTTTGAACATTGAACAAAGGCTACATGAAAATTATCGCATGTCTTTAGATTACATTAATTACGTAAACACTACTCATAAGTTTCATGGGAATCATCTGGGAACTGAAAATATTTGCATCAATTCAGAAAATAATTTTAAAGCACATTAGAAGAAGATCAATTCTGAGCATTAGAGTGACTTAAGTAGTCTTCAGGTGTCGAACCTCCATCTACAACTGTAAGTTGGGCCTTGGAAGTTGAAGAATTATAAACTACCAGCATCCTCTGAAGTTAACTAGTCTTACACACTGACAATAAAAATTAAGTGAAACTAAGCAAGCAAAAAAAAAAAAAAAAAAAAAAAAAAAAAAAAGAAACAAAAATATAAAAAGAAACTAAAATTCACAATGTATAATGTTTGATGTTTACATTATTGTGTATATCTGGATTCTGTCGTTAGAAAGTGTTAATAAAGATTAGTACAGATTACATCAAAAAGGCAAAAATGAATTTTGTGAAATATATATAGTCATTTAATGAACAGAAATATATCTGGAACAAGGGTTTTCGTAGATCTTACAGGCAGACAAATCGCACATGTTTATTACAATTGTTTTCATATTGAACTACCCTGCAGTGAGTGACAACATGTTTTGACTAAAATCCTTGTTCATATGTTTATGCGTTATTGTTTAAAGAACTCCAACATATGGGACTCACGGTACATTTTGAATTACTGAGACAAATTTCATTGTTTTTAATTTGAAACTGCGTGTACATGAAAGGCGTTTCATCTTCATTTAATGACAGTTGGTAGACATATCATGATTTTAATGTCAAATTAGGTAGAAACATCATAATATTATAAAAAGTTTATATTAGAGTGAAATAATGACGCAGTTCGCCATTAGGCAGTGGTCTCTGTGCTAGTCTTGGCGCTATAAATACGCATTTTTGATGATGGTTCTTAAATAAGGGGGTCTCTAAAAAATAAAAATGGTGTTGGACAACGATATTTTCTGTCATTCTTACCCGAACTGAGAGTCAAATGTTCTGGATATCAGGAAGACAAAACTTTTCAGCACAAGCAAAACCCACATTCAGCGGGTGCAGTCTTGCCGATACCTGCCTTTCTACCAAGGAATGTGTCTTACTACGCCACACCAAGTCTGGGCATTGGTGACAGTTGTGAGCCTCATATCTAAATTTCCAAACTTTCCAAAATAGTTTATAGAAACATCTTACACTATATCATCAAGCTTCAGTTGTGTCACCATACTACACCTGTTGTAACTGTAGTACGTTAAATAATGGAGCGTTATTAAATAATTGGTGAAATGCTAATAGATGTTGACTCTGATATTTTGGTATATCGGAGCACCACTTAAATCCTGGTAAAGGAATTATCAAATTTTGAGGTTTCCTTTACCAGGACACAGATTAGCTGGCTGTGTTTCAGAGAGTTCCTTGCTGAGTGGGGGAGTGGCCACGTATGTAGAAAACAGTATTCCATTTGAGTCCGTAGACGTACCACAGCACTGCACTGAACAAATATGTGAATGTCGTTCATTGGCAGTTAAATTAAAAGAAACTAAACTTCTAATTGTTGTTGATTATAGAACCCCTTACTCTGACTTCAGAGCATTTCTGCTCAAGCTAGAGAGGATTCTTGGTTTACATTATAGGAAGTACCAAAAATTAGATATGTGTGGTGCCTTCAGTATTACTTTTATATATGATTTTGCAAGAAAAAGGATATTGGTAGTTCGTCTAGTCTCATACGAACTGATGCAGGCTGTGCTTTTTCCAACTAGGGTGCAGGAGAACAGTAGCACAGCCACAGTCTACATCTTTATTCATTCTTCATTACTAGATGGGCATTCTCTAAATAAAAGAGTGAATTGAATTTCAGACCATGATGCACAAATTTTAACACTAAAGTGCTTTTGTACTCAAACTAATGTCATATATAATTACAACATATGTAGGAATGCTAATCCAACGGCAATAGAGTGTTTGCTAAACTTCGTTAAGGAACAACAGTGACAGGATATTTATAGTGACAGTAACATAGCTGACAAATATAATGCATTCCTTAACACATTTCTCATGTTCTTTGAGAGTTGCTTTCCATTACAACGTTCTAAACTGGGTACTTGCAGTAAAAGGCAACCTGGGTAGGTGACTAGTGGGATAAGGATATCATGTGGAACCAAGTAGGAATTATATCAAAATATTAGAAGCAGTCAAAATCAAGCTACAGTAGCCTATTACAAACAGTACTGTAAGGTGGTTAAAATGTTATTAGGAAGGAAAGGAGTATGTGATACACAAATAGAATAGCTAATTCCCATGATAAAATTAAAACCATATGGTCAGTTGTGAAGGAAGTATCTGATCAGCAACACAAGGTCGACAGTATAAAGTCAGATCGTACTAAAAATATTTTTGTTATTGATAAATCGGATATTTAACAATCATTTTCCAAGCATTGCTGGTGAATTAAATAAAAATTTAGTTTCTACAGGGAATTGTATAACTCCCTTAGTAAAAGACTTTCTGAGATTAATATCTGAAACACTCCTCTGTGATACAGACAAGGGGGAGATTGAGTCCATAATTAAGTCACTGAAGACTAAGGGCTCTCTTTGACATGATGTAGTGCCTACCAAAATATTAAAATACTGTGCTGCACATGTTAGCCCTGTACTTAGCCATATTTGTAATTTTTTCTTTAGGAATGGTTAGTTTCCTGAACGACTAAAGTACTCAGTAGTAAGGCAAGTTTATAAAAATGGAGCAAGGGATAATGTAGACAACTGTAGACCTATCTCTATGTCATCATTGTTTGCTGAAGTTACTGAAAAGGTTGTGTACGTAAGGATAGTTGATCATTTTGTATCACACTAGTTGCTATCAAATGTACAGTTCGGCTTTGGAAATCGTTTAACAACTGAAAATGCTATATTCTCTTTTCTCTGTGAGGCACTGGATGGATTAAAAAAAAGGGTTCAAACGCTAGGCATATTTTATTTATTTAACTAAGGTATTTGATTGTGTTGATCACAAAATATTGCTCCAGAAGTTAGACCATTATGGAATACAGGGAGTAGCACAGAATTGGTTCACCTCTTACTTTAAACAACAGACAGCAAAATATCATTATTCAAATTGATGAGAATGGCTGTGATGTGGGGTTTGAGTGGAATAGAGTGAAATGGGGGCGGAGGGTGATCAGTTTTGGGGCCACTCCTGTTCCTTATTATATAAACGGTATACCCTCTAGTACTGCTGGTAATTCTATAATATTTCTGCTTGTTGGTGACAATAACTTGGTAGTAAAGTATGTTACATGCAACATTGGCTCTATTTCAAATAGTGCATCTCATGACATAATTTCATGGCCTGTAGAAAGTAAACTAACGCTAAATCACAATAAGACTCAGTTTTTACAGTTTCTAACACACAATTCAACAAAACCAACGTTTTAATTTTGCTGAATGGGTATATTATTGGTAAAACTGAACAGTTAAAATTTCTAGATGTTCAGATAGATAGTAAACTGTCAT
Organism: Schistocerca americana; assembly: GCF_021461395.2. Classification (NCBI taxonomy): domain Eukaryota; kingdom Metazoa; phylum Arthropoda; class Insecta; order Orthoptera; family Acrididae; genus Schistocerca; species Schistocerca americana. Next base: position 953,596,477 of record NC_060119.1, on the reverse strand, counting down.
GAAAAGCTCATGTTTAGGATCAAATACCGTTGGAATAAGTAAAAAAAATGGCAACGTTAAGTCTTGTTCAAAAGAGTTAAAGTTGCCAATTTTACTATTCGTACGGTAATTGAGGTAAGTGATCGTTCGACACGAAAATTAGTCTACAATTCTTATTTTCATTCGGTTATGTCGTATGGTGTTGTATTTTCAGGTAACTCTCCCCACTCTAAAATAATATTTTTGGCTCCGAAACGGGCAATTCGGGCAATAAATGGTGTAAGCTCGCGAACCTCTTGTCGACCCTTGTTCACTAGTCTGGGTATACTGACATTGACCTCTCAATGTATATATTCTTTACTGTCGTTTCTTGTGAACAATATCAGCTTATACCCACGAATTAGCAATTTTCACTCAGTACAAGACAGAAATAAAGTCTGTATTTAGATCGCACTTCCTTAACTCTAGTGCAGAAAGGTGTTAAGTATACTGATGCATCAATTTTCAATAAGCTATCACAAGAATTCAAAGAGCTTAGCAGTAATCACGCGCTTTAAAATCTAAACTGAAGAGTTGCCTTATGTGTCACTCCTTCTACTCTATTGAGGAGATCCTTGAAAAATTAAGCCGACTCCTATGTTATATTTTTGATTGCGTTTACTTATAGGTTGACATTTTTGGGTTCATTGAAAGGTGGCTACACTGAGCCACTGCGCCAGAGATTGCGCCAAAGAGTATTATTAAGCCGCCTCCACAGTGCTTGTCGAGAGCTCGTAGAAGTCAGTGCCTGTTAAGAACTCGTAGAAGTCAGTGCCTGTCGAGGTCTCGTGGTAGTCTGTGTTGAAATGTTGTAGCAGAGAGTGTTTGTTGAGATGTGCTATTGGAGAGTTCTGGTTGAGATATAATGTAAGGATTAGAATGATTTTCATCAATATAAATGAGGTAATTAACTCAGTTGTTTTTATTTTAGTGTCCTAAATAATGCGTCATTACAGGTTCAGTCAACAAAGCATCTGGCGTGTGTTCTTATATTAGAGTGTAATTCTACTTTCCTTGAGCAATTATGGTATTTCTAATTTTCTTTTATCACGTCAGTATAATTGGTATTTAAAAATTTTTGTCTTGTTGAAGAAGAACCGTGCCAGATGTATAGGTTGAGTCACACTCCCACACACATAACAATTACATTTGTGCTTGGGTTTTGTAGGTTTTATAGTTGCTGGGGACTTAATTAATTAATTGTGTTAACGAAAAATTTCATTTCATTCTTCTTGTTGTTCTTTGCAGTCAGATAGCGTAATAATACTAGTCAGGGCCAACCGATTACGAGACACAGCGTAATCGGACATACAGCTACTAAAAACTAAAAAAGTAGTTTCAATCATATTTAATTAAGCCCCCATGCATCATAAACATGTTATTTTGCCTGTTATTAGATTTATGTTGTAATTTCATGTACTGACACATTTGATGATGTTGGAGATTTGCTCCTCAATTTGGCGCAATGGAACTAGACGTGTACAGTAAATAAATAAAAAAGCAAATCGTTTAGAAACTTCAGACACAGTGCCTATTTACACAAAATTCAGATCGTTCTTTTTGGTCTTGATGCAAAATTACTCAAATTCAGACCATTTGGAAACTTCCTGTCCTGTAATTTAAACAAGAATCACATCGAACATCATACGGATACTTTTGAACAAGTCACAAAAAAATTTATTTGTTCCTATACTTTTGAACAGCTGGCAATGTGTACAGAGTCATATCGTTTACATTTTTGAAACGTTCCGTGTGGAATCCTGTTTCATTTTTTAAACCGTAAGCCATCTCTTTTTTTAAACGGTTACCATACAGTTTTTTTTTTTATTTAAGTCTGCAGAAGTACGGGGACTCTGGTGTGGAAGTTCTGGGGAGGGGTGCAGTGCAGCTCACGATTGCAGAGAGAGGCTGCGGCAATCTGTAAGTATTTGATTTTCCTGTGCCTCAGGCGGCACTGGTGTTCGTCTTTCTAGTGACGTCGAAACCGCTCATTCGGTGGTTTGATCGCTCTGCTTTGCTGAGGACGCAGCTCCGTTGCCCGTGACCCAGATGCGACAGCCACGGCGAGGCACGCTACCACCCTCAGCGAACTCTTTGATGTCAGCCGCGAGCCGGCCTCCGATGACGAGTGGCACTCGCGCCACGCCAACCTGGTCCGTGCGACGGCGGAAGACGGATACTGGTGGGTGAATGTCCTCTGCCGTTGAAGGAATGTGATCCTCCCCACCCCTTCCTCCGCCCCCCCCCCTCCCAAGCTGCGGGGAAGGAGTCGACCGCGCTGCTGTGAGGCCTGGTACGGCACCCTGCTGGCTGGCTCCGAGTACCTTGCGAATTCAGAGGGTCGAACCGTGACCCCGCCAACCGTGACCCCGCCACAGATTGGAACTGTGGTCTTTCGTCGGAAGCTTCATGTGACCGAGCGTGAAGCACAGTATCGTCGTGCACAAGAGAGCTGTGACGCTAAAGACACTAGTGTTACTTGATCGGCTTCTGTTTAGACTCCACAGTGCGCATACGTTTTGTGAATGCGCCTCTTCACACCACCTACTGACATACATTGTCTTAACGCTAGTGTTCTGGTTTCAATGGCGGCTTGCGGCAAGAGTTGTTTCTAATCCCGATGGATACACTGTTTCGGCAGGTCTTGCGCCCATGTCGGCCCGCCATACTTAGCTACTTCAATCTGCACAAAGTTATTAGCAACAAGCCCTCATCTAACTTAGGGATACAGCTGCAACTTCACGCTAAAACTGCCTTACGCAGTGACGCCGCTACAGTGTGAATGACGTGTTCCATTTCTTTAAACAGTGACCGGTTCTGATTTTTAACAGAAAGGTTACTTCCACTCCTTTAAAGAGTGACCAGATACTTTTCCTTAAACGATCTGCATGAACGGCCACTTCTGTTTTCTTAAACAGTGAGCCGCACCGTTTATTTTATTCAACAGTGACTTGTTCCATTTTTAAATGGTGACCCAATTCGTATTTTATATGATCTATGCACAAGTTCTTTATTCTTAAAGGGCGACCCATTCCAGTTGTGTAAAGGATTTGTGGGAATGAGGCGTTTCATTTCTTCAAATGGTCTGTGTGAACGACCCATTACGTTTTATAGATGATCTATGTGAATAACAGTCAGTGAACTTTTACGTTCACAAGTGCTGCTTTTTACTTGAAAGTTCATTGCACTAAGACTGTGTGTATGTGTGTGTGTGTGTGTGTACTTACAAATATTTTCTAAAAATGATTGATTACTTTTAAATATTACACCAAAAAATCAGATGGTTTCTATATAATACCTTTATGGCTACATTGTGACTGACTGATTTTATTCGTCGCTAAAATACTAGGCTGGGACTGAATGTTTCGTTTTAACAGATGGTAAAAGTTTTATAAAAATTATCCTGCCGGTGCCATCTAAGTCGTCTTCGATTCTTGAATTTATAGCCAACGTCATATTCCGTATGTTTAAATTTTCCACCCACCACCATCCTGTATATTTTTAAACTTCTGCAAGCACCATCTTGAAGTTTCAATTACCTCACCAATGCCATCTTGAAAATTTTTACACATCCTGGCAGCAGCAGGTAGATGGCTGGTATCTACCTTTCACGGTTTTGACTACTGCTGCGCCGAATAGTGCTGGAAACTTCAGCAGTGGCCTAGAACCAAAGAAACCATACTACTCGCTAGAAAATGAGTGTGTTCTGAGACTGCGGTAATGAGATATGCTCATTCACCCATCGATCTCGATGTGAGCTACACTTGTGAAATATTACAAACCAACACCAAACATATTCAAGGATTAAATATAAATTTCATTAATGTTTCACAAAGCCACTTAACGTATTTTAAGAATCTAGGATGAGGTGTTACTCACTATTATAATAATATGATTGAGAGGAAATAAACATAAGATGTTTCTAAGAACACAATTCTGTCTACATTTTCACATGGAACAGAAATTTGAATGATGAAAGCCAAGGACAAATTTAAATTTCAAATGAATCAAAAGATTTTTCTCAGTACCGATCTTACATGTACAAGACTAAACTCCAACACAAGCGACATAATCCAAGAAGTAATGAAGTTCTTAGTCGTGAACAACGAAATACCATCATTTAAAGAAATTTATGCTGGAGTATTAGCCACAGAGAATAAGAAACATACTGCGACCAAGAAAAAGGTATATAAATAGACCAGAACAGATAAAAGTGAATAATCTGTGATGTGGATGGTGATAAATCTGTAATTCGAAGGTAGAAAATGAACCCATATTCGCATTCATGCAAGCTGAAAGCGTTTAAGTCTGCGGCTGACGTTCATTCAAGTGTTGTAGATATCATGTATTTCTATCGAATTCATCATGTTATGTTACTTTTACAGAGATCATAAAAGCATGAAAAAGAGCAGAAAAATTGAGTGTGAGGAATGATTCTCGTGCAAAAATGAAGTGGAAGAGGTAAATTACCAGTCATTTTGAGGGCAGGAAGGTTACTCAGAAAGATAAAGTTCGCTATACTAGTAGCCCATAGATCACAATATTCTACAGTTTTCTTATGAAACAGAAAATGAGTTATCGTCACAAAAACCAAGAAGCTGAAAGAGTTTACTATGGTCAAGATCAGTTTAGGAATGACTCCATCACACCATGTCGTGAAAAATTCAGTAAAAGCTTCGTAACGAGAGAAGTGCTCTTTAAAACATAATTAGTTAATTTAGTGGATGCCGGGGACGAAATAGGAAAATTAACACGTGTGTTGTTATCATCACGCTGGAGAGCCAAAGAAACAGGTACACCTGCCTAATATCTTGTAGGGCCCCGTGATCGTGCAGAAGTGTTCAAGAAGAAGTGCATGTCTGAAGTAGTGCCGGAGGGAATTGAAACCATGAATCCTGCAGGGTTGTCCATAAATCCGTAAGAGTACGAGAGGGTGGGTATCCCTTCTGAACAGCACTTTGGGAAGCAACCCGGATATGCTCAATGCCGCTCATGTCAGGGGAGTTTGGTGACTAGCGGTAGTATTTAAACTCAGGAGAGTGTTCCTGGAGCCATTCTGTAGCAATTATGGACGTGTGGGGTGTCTCATTGCCCCGCTGAAATCGCGCAAGTCCGTCACAATGCACGTGGATGGATGCAGGTGATTAGACAGGATCCTTAAGTATATCACTCCAACTGCACACGTGTCACACCATTACAGAGCCTACACAAGCTTGAACAGTCCCCTGCTGACGTGCAGGGTCCATGGATTCCTGAGGTTGTCTCCATGTCCGTACACGTCCATCCGCTCGATACAGTTTGAAACGAGACTCGTCCGATCATGCAATATGTTTCATCAGGAGTCCGACGTCGGTGTTCACGGGCGCAGGTGAGGCGTAAAGCTTTGTGTCGTGCAGTCATCAAGAGTACACGAAAGGGCCTTCTATTCCGAAAGTTCATGTCGATGATGTTTCGTTGAATGGTTCACACGCTGACACTTGTTGATGGCCCAGCACTGAAATCTGCAGCATTTTGCAGAAGGGTTGCACTTCTGTCACATTGAACGAATCTCTTCAGTCTTCGTTGGTCCCGTTCTTGCAGGATCTTTTTCCGGCCGCAGCGATGTCGGAGATTTGATGTTTTATCAGATTTCTGATATTCACGGTACACTCGTGAAATGGTCGTTCAGGAAAATCCCCACTTCATCGCTATCTCCGAGATGCTGTGTCCCCTCGTTCTTGCGCCGACTATAGCACCACGTTCAAACTCACTTAAATCTTACTAACCTGCCTTTGTAGCAGCAGCAACCGATCGAGTAACTGCACTCTACACTGTATGGAAAAACGCTACTAACGTATTTTTAACACTTGTGACAGTTTATAAAAGTCATGACTATTTTCATGAGAATGAGCATTCAGTTGTGTTAACGAAGCCAATGAGGTCAATATTACTAAACCTTTCAAAATATATTTCATTTCTTGTTGTGAATAGGCACACAAAGAGCTGTTTAATTACTTGCACAACATATAGCAAATTATGCATTAAAAAGAAAGAAAAAAGAATGTAAATGAATGAACGTATAATATATAACAATTCGTACAGGTTCTGTAACATTCTGGAGCACTGGTTAGTAGTCTATTTATGTTCTGACACAATTGATAATACATTCCTAACATATGGTTACATCCAAAAGGCTTGCTAATCGATTACTAGCTGCATAAAATAGCCTTTTGTAGGAACTAAACTAGTGTGCAAAACTTAAGGACTGTGCCGCGTTCGGTACTATAGTTATTTTGGCAATGCTCTCCATCGATGCTGAGGTGACTTGTCTGACTGAATTGAAGCTGTATCTGTATCAGTGCGGCGGTAGAAGAGCAGCAGTGACCTGGGACAGGGACGGCGAGAAGGCAAGGAGAGCGCGTCTCGATTTATAGGCTACATCGTTAACGCAGACAAGTTGTTTACTTGGTTCGAGACGGAAGCCGCGGTGCTCTGTCTTACTGGATGTCGTCACTGTGTATATTGGTCACGAGCGTACAGAGCACTGAAGTGTGTAAACAAATAAGACTAGTAGAAATTGCCTACCTCAACGGTGTTGTGGGCTCATTGTTTTCAGGTACCGTCTAATAAGCGTTGTGTCTCATTTTATGTCTTCTTGCTGTCAAGTGCTCTAATTGTTCGTGAAGTAATGGCTGTATCTGGTGTCCCATGTGCGACTTTTGATGTACACTTCGATGTCAAACGCGTTCTTTTACTAGTCTGAGCGAAGCTGACGTACGGTGAGTTAACTACTATTTGGGCATGTGTCGTTAGGCTCGGCTTCATTGCTGTGGCCTTCGTTTGTTTTCTATTTATTAATTGGTAGCTATTGCCGGTATTGCATTAAACGTGCGCAATTGACTTGTTTCATTCTGCTAAATTATGATAAGCTTAAGCTGGGTTCACACATTAGTGAAATACTGTAGAGCCATTTATAATGCTGCGTTGTTTCAGGTGTTCTATGAGATATTTTGTGTATTGTATGGATGACTTGGAAAACGATCAGACGAGTATTTGCATGTAACGAGTTGCACTTGAAAATTAAACGACCTGTACGGGACGAAAGTGTTTTTGACATTTTTGGTTGATAATAATAATTTTAATGTTGATATGTCAGCCCAAAAAAAAAGCAGAATTTGCTCAATATAGGATAATGCTCATTACTGGTTGGTGTTCTGAGTACAATCGGTGTAACATACTTATGTGTTAAAGCCTTAAGTTTATGGTGTAGTTTTGTTTTAAAATTGCAACGTTGGCATAATTATCAGATGTACAATTAAGTTACCCAATGATTGGGACTCCTGAATGTTCTAGTTTTTGTAGTGTAATTTCTGTTGAGGTAACTAAGTTGATGCTCTTGTGAATAACTTTTTATTGCTTTCAACTGATTTTTTTAATTCTGTCAACTTCCTTGCTTTTGGATCATTAATTGTTTTGAATAATTATCACGTTTCAGTACAGTAATAGGTTCTTATGAGATGTTTCATGATGAAAGACAATTGTTCGAAAGAATACACGTTCATAATTTGCTGAGCTGTGAAGGCTTTTTTTCATTCTTTCTTTTTTTAATAAAATTGTTTTACGTAGTATATGTGTCACTCAAACAATCGATTTTAGTCTTTCCTAATCTATGGGTCCCATTGCTTCAGCATAAGACGAAAGTAAATTTCGTATGATGTGTTACTGTGAAGTAAAAGAGTTCCATGAAATTTGCACCGTACATGGAAGGAACTACCACAGTACACAACAGTAAGAGTGCAGAAGGTAAATGAAAGAAATGCGCTGGGAGACGAAGAGAGATAACAATTTTCTTTGGATTGACCAGTCTTCTGACTGGTTTGGTTCAAGTGGCTCTGAGCACTATGGGCCTTGAACCGCTCTGGCACAACGGCCGGGACTGGTCTTATGCTGCCCGACACGAATTCCTCTTTTATGCTAACCAGATCATCTCAGAGTACCAATTGCAACCTACGTTGTCAATTACTTGCTTGACGTATTCCAATCTCTGTCTTCCTCTACGGTTTTCGCCCTCTACAGCTCCCTCTAGTACCATGGAGGTCACTCCCTGATGCTTTTACAGGTGTCTTATCATCTGTCTCTTCTTCTTGTCGGTGTTTTCCATATACTCCTCTCTTCCCCGATGCTGCCAAGAACCTCCTCACTCCTTACCTTACTAGTCCACTCAATTTTCAACATTCGTCTGTAGCAAAAAATGGTTCAAATGGCTCTGAGCACTATGGGACTTAACTTCTAAGGTCATCAGTCCCCTAGAACTTAGAACTACTTAAACCTGACTAACCTAAGGACACATCCATGCCCGAGGCAGGATTAGAACCTGCGACCGTAGCGGTCACGCGGTTCCAGACTGTAGCGCCTAGAACCGCTCGGCCACCCCGACCGGCTGGTCTGTAGCAGCACATCTCAAATGCTTCGGTTCTCTTCTGTTCCGGTTTTCCCACAGTCCATGTTTCACTACCGTACAATGCTGTGCTGAAAACGTACATTCTAAGAAATTTCTGCCCCAAATTGAGGCCTATGTTTGATACTAGTAGACTTCTCTTGCCCACAAATGCCCTTTTTGCCAGTGCTAGTGTGCTTTTGATGCTCTCCTTGGTCCGTTCGTCCTGGGTTATTTTGCTCCCTAGGTAGAAAAATTCGTTAAATTTTTCTACTATGTGATCATCAATCCTGATATTAAGTTCCTGGGTGTTTTTAATTCTACTGCTTATCTTTACTTTCGTGTTTCTTCGGTTTACTCTCAGTCCATATGCTATGCTCATTAGACTCTTCATTCCATTCTGCAGAACCTGTAATACTTTTTTGCACTTTCACTGAGTATACCGAAGTCACCAGCGAATCTTCTCATTTACATCCATTAACCTTGAATTTAATTCCACCTCTAAATCTTCCTTTTGTTTCCGTCATTCCTTCCGCGATGTAAGATTGAATAGTAGGGGCAAAAGACTACATTTCTGTCTGACACCTTTTTCAACCCTAGCACTTCGTTCATGGTCTTCCACTTTTACTGTTCCCCCTTGGTTCTTGTACATATTGTATATTATCCGGCTTTCCTTATAGCTCACCGTTATTTTTCTTGGAATTTGAAACAACCTACACCATTAGATATTGTCCAACTGTTTTTCCAGGTAAAAAAATCCAAAGAACATGTTATGATTTTTCTTTAGTTCTTCCTTCAATTATCAATCGCAACGTCAGAATTGCCTTTCTGGTGCCTTACCCTTGCTAAGGTCAATTTGATCGTCATGTAACACATCTTCGACTTTCTTTTCCATTCTTATTTATATTATTCTTGTAACCAACTTTGATGCATGAGCTGTTAAGATTGTACTATAATTATCGCACTTGTCACCTCTTGCAGTCTTCTGAATTACGTGGATGATACTTTTCCGAAAGTCAGATGATATGTTGTCAGACTCATACATTCTACTCACCAACGTGAATAGTAGTTTTGTTGCCACTTTCCCCAATGAAACTATAGGCCCATATCTCTGACATCGATCTGTTGTAGAATTTTAGAACATGTTTATCGCTCGCGTATCATGTCATTTCTGAAAACCCAGAATCTACTCCGTAGGAATCAACATGGTTTCCGGAAACAGTGAGACCCAGAAAATATTAGATACAGGCTCCCAAGTAGATGCCATTTTCCTTGACTTTCGGAAGGCGTTCGATACGTCCCGCACTGTCGCCTGATAAACAAAGTAAGAACCTACGGAATGTCAGACCAGCTGTGTGGTTGGATTGAAGAGTTTTTAGCAAACAGAACACAGCATGTTCTTCTCAATGGAGAGACGTCTACAGACGTAGAAGTAAACACTGCCGTGCCTCAGGGGATTGTTATGGGACCATTGCTATTCACAATATATATAAATGACCTAGTAGATAGTGTTGGAAGTTCCATGCGGCTTTTCGCGGATGATGCTGTGGTATACACAGAAGTTGCATCTGTAGAAAATTGCAGCAAAATGCAGGAAGATCTGCAGAGGATAGGCACTTGGTGCTGGGAGTGGCAACTGACGCTTAACATAGACAAAAGTAATGTATTGCGAATACATAGAAAGAAGGATCCTTTATTGTATGATTAAAGGATAGCGGAATTAACACTGGTAGCAGTTACTTCTGTAAAATATCTGGGAGTATGCGTGCGGAACAATTTGAAGTGGAATGATCATATAAAATTAATTGTTGGTAAGGCGGGTACCAGGTTGAGATTCATTGGGAGAGTTCTTAGAAAATGTAGTCCATCAACAAAGGAGGTGTCTCACAAAACACTCGTTCGACCTATACTTGAGCATTGCTCGTCAGTGTGGGATCCGTACAAAGTCGGGTTAACGGAGGAGATATAAAAGATCCAAAGAAGTGCGGCGCGTTTCGTCACAGGGTTATTTGTTAAGTGTGATAGCGATACGGAGATGTTTAGCAAACTCAAGTTGCAGACTGCATGAGAGGCGCTTTGCATCGCGGTGTAGCTTGCTGTCCAGGTTTCGAAAGGGTGCGTTTCTGGATGAGGTATCGAATATATTGCTTCCCCCTACTTACACCTCCTGAGGAGATCACGAGTGTAAAACTAGAGAGATTCGAGCGCGCACGGAGACTTTCCGGCAGTCGTTCTTCCCGCGAACCATACGCGACTGGAACAGGAAAGGTAGGTAATGCAGTGGCACGTAAAGTCCCCTCCACCACACACCGTTGGGTGGATTGCAGAGTATAAATGTAGATGTAGATGTAGAATGATTTAGCAATTCTGATGGAATGTTATCTATCGCTTTTGCCTTATTTGAATTTAAACCTTCAAAAGCTCTCTTAAATTCTGATTCCTGTACTGGACCCTCTCACTTTTAAATCGAATCCTGTTTCTTCTTCTCTGACACCAGACGAGTCTTTCCCATCATAGAGGCCTTCAGTGTACTCTTTCCACCTATCCTCTCTCTCTTCTGCATTTAGCAGTGAAATTCCTTTGCACTCTTAATGTCAATATCCCTGCTTTTAATTTCGCAGAAGGTTATTTTGGCTTTCGTATATGCTGAGTCAGTCCTTCCAACAATTTTTCTGCAGCCATTTCGTCTTAACTTCCCTGCGTTTCTCTACTTATTTCATTTCTCAGCGACCTGTATCTGTATTTCTGAATGTTCATGAGCATTTTTCACTTCCTTATGTTACCGATCAACTGAATTACTTTTTGTTACCCATGTTTCTTGGTAGTTACCTACTTTGCACCTATGTTTTCTTCCTAACTACTGTGATGGACCTTTTTAGAGATGTCCATGCTTCTTCCACTGTACTGCGTACTCAGCTATTCCTTATTGCTGTACACTGGACTCGCATTCGGGAGGACGACGGTTCAATACCGCGGCCGGCTATCCTGATTTAGGTTTTCCATGATTTCCCTAAATCTTTCCAGGCAAATGCCGGGATGGTTCCTTTGAAAGGGCACGGCCGAATTCCTTCCCCGTCCTTCCCTAACCCGATGAGACCGATGACCTCATAGTCTTCTCTCTTCCCCCAAAACAACCAACCAACCTTCTTGCTGTATATATAGCCTTAGAGAACTTCAAGCGTATCTTGTCATTCCTTAGTAATCCCACTTCTTTGCGTATTGATTCTTCTTGGCTAATGTCTTAAACTTCAGCCTACTCTTCACCACTACTATATTGTGATCTGAGTCTATATCTGCTCCTGGGTATGCCTTACAATCCATTTCTGATTTCGGAATCTCTGTATGACCATGATGTAATCTAACTGACATCTTACCGTATCACCCAGCGTTTTCCAAGTATATCTCCCCCTCTTGTGATTCCTGAACAGAGTATTCGCTATTACTAGCTCAAGTTTATAACGGCACTCAATTAATCTTTCTATTCTCTCATTCCTTGTTCCAAGCCCATATTCTCTTGTAACCTTTTCTTCTACACCTTCCCCTGCAACTGCATTCCACTCCCACATGACTATGAGATTTTCATCTCTCTTTCCATACTGTATTACCCTTTCAGTATCCTCATACACTTTGTCTATCTCTTCATCTTCAGCTTGCGACGTCGGCATGTATACCTGGAATATAGTTGTCGGAGTTGGTTTTCTGTAGATTCTGATAATAACGACCCTGTCACTGAACTGTCCACAGAAACACATTCTTTGTCCTACTTTCCTATTCATAACGAATCCTACTCCCGTTATACCATTTTCTGCCGCTGTTGATATTACTCTAGCCTCATCTGACCAGAAATCCTTGTCTTCTTTCCACTTCAGTTCACTGACCCCTACGATATCTAGCCTGAGCCCTTGCATTTCCCTTTTCAGATTTTCTAGTTTCCTTAGCAAGTTCAAGCTTCTGACATTCCACACCCCGAGTCGTAGAACGTTATCCTTCCGTTGATTATTCAATGTTCCTCTCATGGTAACCGCCCGCTTGGCAGTGCCCTCCCGGACATCCGAATGGGGGACTATTCCGGCCATCTTTTGCCAGTGGAGAGATCATCGTGACATTTTTGCAATTACAGGCCACATGTCCTGTGGATACACGTTGCGCGTCTTCTGCAGCCTCATGTTGTTGATCATTGCTGACTATTCCGCCTTTTAGGGGCAGTTTCTATCCCTAGAACAATAGAGTGCCCTGAACCTCTGTCCGCTCCCCGCCCTCTTTGACAAGGCCGTTGGCAGAATGATGGTGACTTCTTATGCCGGAAATTTTCAGACGCCAATGCTGATTATTAATCAAAATTCAAGCAGCGGCGAGATTCGAACACGGGGCCGTAAACATACCGATTGTGAATCAATGACGCTACCCCTTTTTCTTATCTTATTTTATTTATATTTCTTTGACGCCAGTTTTTTTTTCATACAAAAAGCGGTTCCTCTTCCGATACAAAACCAGAATAATAGAAAGTCGTCCCGTTACGACGTAAGGATGCTCCATACCATGCCTGCTGCGAATTGTTCGATGACTGTCGTCTCGTTGCTGTGTTGTTTCCATTGTTTGTTCAATCTCATAAAAAAGAAAAAGGAAACTGCAAAGAGCTGTGATGGTTGCCTTCTCATGTCATCGATAATCCAGCTGCGAGCGGATTATGGAATGCGCTCCAAAGAAAATTAGAAAAATATTGCCTATATTTAGGGTTCTTGACGATTCCACAATGTCGTTCGTTGAAGTAATACAAAAAATCGTGTACTGTCTTTTCGCCATTACCGAATAGGTAGTGAACAGCGTGGCCGCTAATACACGTCACAGAGTTCGTTTTTGCTCTTGGGAAATACATCTCATCGGGGAAAAGAAGTGATCGGGTAGTTATACTGTCGGGAGAATTGCGTGTGAGAAAAGCCAATATGTGACGCACCAAATACCAAACGTACTTTGCCGACCCGCATTCGAAACGATGTTCATCCATGTCAGTCACTTGGCATGTGGCACACAAGGGTGAGTCGGCGAGGTGGATGTGATGTAGGCGGGACTGGCACAACTGTTTCCCATTAACAGTTACGTACCATGCATATTGCACGTCAGTATCAAGGGTGGCTGCATTCGCTACCTGCCACACAGCACGCCACTCTGTAGTGGGGTGTTTGGTTTCAATCACATTCGGCGTCTTGTTCAGTTGCATGGCAACATATATCGCCCTCGTCATCATCAAATGTGTGGGTTGTAGTGCGGTATGGATGTAGCTTAATTCAAGGAAGAATTGGCTAACGCCGAAGGAAGGTGCTGGGATGTCCGATATCATCACAGGGGGTGCGAGTGAGGTCGGTCGTAAGGCCTCCAGTAAGAGACTTGTGAGGCACGTCAGGCTTCGTCGCCACAGTTGCAGGTGACAGCTGACGAACAGGACTTTCGCTCTGTTCTGAACATGACAAAGGGCTAAGCTTCCTCTGCTCCTCGGGGAGTTAGGGACTCGTAACGCATCTTAAATAACATGCCCGTACTAACAAAGGATCCCAAAACCGGCAACATGCGATGAGCCCGAGTAGGTGGTATCGGATATATCTGTGCAGAATGGGGGATACGTGACATCAAATAGACCTTAGCATACCGCGTCCGTTGCAGGAGGTCTAGATGTCTAAGTCGATGGTCACTTATTCCTGCCCTCATCTGGTTCAATGAGAGCCTGTAGTTAAGGGCTGTTGAACGCTTCATGTCCGATGTGAAATCAATCCCAAGACAGTGGATTGTGTCACTGATTCGTAGCGGTGCGACGCTCTCGTTGTATAGACCTCTGCCTATAGACAGGACGTGCGATTTGTGGAGATTGAGGTTGCTCCCCGATGCCGAGCCAAGGCTCGCCACCCACGCCAGTGCTGCACGAACATCGTCATTACTGCGAAGAAGGAGTACCAGATCATCTGCATAGGCAGTGCAGCAAAAAGTGTGTCCACCAAGGGACATCCCAATCAGGCGTTGTCGGAGGCCGCAGAGGAGTGGCTGCAGGACGAGGGCGTACAATATCGCCGAAAGAGGGCAGCCTTGTTGAACCAATCGCTGGATCTGTATCGGCGGTGTGAGACGGCCGTTATATAACACCTTCGACGTCGCGCCGAGTAGGAAACGCATCAGTACCTTAACTATGATGTCTGGATATCCCATGTGTCGCAGTACCTCCATCAAAAATGTGTGGTCGACTCTGTCAAAGGCCTGGCTAAAGTCGAGTGAGGCCAAAACTGCAGGCAGTTGGCGAGCTTTGGCCAGCGCGATCGTATCTCGATATCGGCAGTGAGAATATTATGGTCACCTCCTAACGATGCCTGGTCCTGCGACACAGCACATTGTACCGATCGCTTTAGGCGTGTCGCCAGAAGTCGGGTGAAAATATTCATGTCACTGTTGAGTAAGGTCAAGGAGCGATAATCACTGATCCTGGATTCGCCTCGTGGTTTGTGCTTGGGCACAATCAGTCCTTCTAGGAAAGCCCAGGTATCTGCGTCGTGGGAGACATAAGATCGCGGCAAATATCAGTCCATGCTGGTGCCAGCAATTGTTGATATGTCCGATAAAATTCCAGAGGAAACCATCAGGTCCCGGGGACTTGTGAGCAGCCCCCGCTTGTATTGCTTCAATTATTTCCTCTGCCGTTACATCTGCAGTCAAATCCGCAGCCGCTATCGGAGAGATCGTGCCATAGGTAAATTGAGAGACTTCGGCGATCACCTCTGGGGGATGGTGTTCCGAGTACAGCATATTGTAGTGAGCATGAAGGGCGTTTCCTATATCGCACTGGGCATCAAGGCGTCGTTCGTCTTCCGTCGTGATAGCTTGGATCAGTGTCCTGCGTCGGCGCCATCGTTCTACAATGATGTGGTACATGGACGGTTTCTCCCGGGCCACTCTGTCTTGAGTGCGCGCTGACGATCGCACCCTCAAGGTGGAAACGTGTTAATCAGATGATATGTGCCTTGGCACGGTTCACCGTCACCTGCCTTGCAGGTGAGTACGGCATTGTTGTTAAGATACTGTAGTAAAATTCCGTGGATGTCTCTTCCATGCTGCTACATCTCGTCTGTAGCCTATCAAGGTCTTCCGGAGGTTGGTTTGGTGCAGACTAACCACCATGACAGCGTAGACCGGTAAGCTACAGGAAGCCCACATGTCCTGTATAAGGTGGCGACATTCCTGACAGGCTAGGTGGGTGACGTTCAACTCCCAAGGACCAATGCAGTGCCATACCTTCTGGCGGCCGAGGGTAATGGCGCAGATGTAGGCCTCATGGTATGAAAACACTGTGGGTCTAACTTCGGCAGCTCTCGTCCCCACTGCTGTGGAGCGCGAGATGAAAATCCGGTCGTTGCGGCTAGAGGAATGGCTGCTGTAGTGCGTAAATCCGGGCCCATCGCCACAAACATGTTCCCACGAGTCCACCAATTGAAGATTATTTATGATTGTCGCAAGTTCTGTGTAGGGAGAATAATGCGGTAACTGATCCTTAGGTGCTTGGCTACAATTGAAGTCCCTTCCGAATATGAAGGCGTCCTGACAAACCATAAAGAGGGGCATGATTGTATGAGCGAAAAAGGTGGATCGTTCGCGATGCCGACCAGATCCTGAAACGGCGCATAGATGTTAATAAGTTTGACTCCTTGGATAGTAAGAGCCATGCCTCTGCCGTCAGGGAGATACTCGACGTCTTCTGTGGGTATACCTTCGCGGAGGAGGATCGCCACACCACTCTCATTGGAAGACGCATGTGAGACCCAAGTCTTGTAGTATGCGACATAGACCTCTTGAAGGAGCGCCATGCCGATGTCTGCTGCATTGAGCAGATCCTGTAGCATCGATAGTTTATGTCGGGCGCGTATGTTGTTGATGTTAATCGTTGTTAGACGGTTGTTTGGTCAGCCACGTCGACAGCTGAGTTGTGTAGGAGGCCAGGTGTGGGCGGCAGGGGCGGCCCCACAGAGGCTGACGATAGTGGTGGTCACTGTGGTTGGTCGGTGCTGGGTACAGCCGAGAGAGCACGTCTGCCCTCCGGGCGCTGTGGCTCATCCTCGACATCATCCGCCCAAGAATCAGATGCAGCAGTTGGTAACGGTTTATTAGTGCTGTCAACAGAGCGCTCGAGCTCATGTTTGATGATAAAAATATAGCTATCACACTCAACAGACAAGAATTAACTAGTGATATTGTAAACAATGTTTTTCAGAAAATCATTAAGTGGTTCTCTGCAAATGGGCTCTCATTAAACTTTGACAAAACACAGTACATACAGTTCCACACAGTAACTGGAATGACACCAATAATAAATACAGACTTCGATCAGAAATCGGTAGCTAAGGTAGAATATTCAAAATTTCTAGGTGTATGCATTAATGAGGGGTTGAACTGGAAAAAACACACTGAAGATCTGCTGAAATGTTTGAGGTCAGCTACTTATGGTATTAGCGTCATTGCAAATTTTGGCGATTTACATCTCAGTAAATCAGCTTACCACGCCTGTTTTCATTCTCTGCTTTTCTATGGCATCATATTCTGGGGTAGCTCATCACTGAGTAAAAGAGTGTTCATAGCACAAAAGCGTGTAGTCAGAATAATTGCTGGAGCTCATCCAAGATCATCCTGCAGACACTTCTTTAAAAAGCTAGAGATCTTACTGTAGCCTCACAATATATATATATTCACTTATGAAATATGTTATTAACAATCCTAACGAATTCAAAAGTAATAGCAGTGTACATGGCTACAACACTAGGAGATAGGATGATCTTCACTACTCAAGGTTGAATCTAACTTTGGTTAAGAATGGGGTGATTTATGCTTCCACAAAAGTCTTTGGTCACTTACCTAATAGCATCAAAAGTCTGACAGATACCGATACAGCAGCTAAAAGGAAATTAAAAGAATTTATTAATGGCAACTCCTTCTACTCATTAGATGAATTTTTGGAAATAGTAAGTGGGTAATTTCCCCAACCCCCACCGAAAAAAAAATTTAAATCTTAAGTGTCATGTAATATTTTGTGTAATGTAATATCTTGTATGGACACCTTTTATAAACTTGACAAGTTCCACATCATTACGAAGTGTCGTATTCATGATCTATGGAACAAGTACTAATCTAATCTAATAGAAGTGGTGTTGTCGGTCCGAGTCTCAGAAACTGATTTCGCCGCAGCATCGTGACGGGAAGGGTGAGTTGTGGTGGTAGAGTCCTGAGTGTCGCCCGACGCCGGATGTTCGTCCGGGTCACACATCCGAAGCAGGCAATTATCGGATGGCGTATGGCGACGTTTCTTGCGTTTTCGAAGGGACCGTTGTTTTCGGACACGTTGTTTTGCGTCAGAGTGCGGGCGGCATTCGTTTGACGCGGTCTCCATTGGTAGGAAGGCAGAAGTTGGGACAATTTCTGGTTAGACTTCCATCTTTTCTTTAGGCTCGTCTCGGTGGCACAACTGATCACCATCTTGAGGTAATTCTGCCCATGGCGTTGTGGAGGGAGATATGTTGTCCGCCACACGGTCATCGACCATTGACTGCAATATAGTGTTTCGATCCTGGGCAGGAACAGTTGTTGCGGTTGCAGCCGTTGCATACGTGACGGAGAGTAAGTAGTTGTCGTCGGGGGTGGAACTTCACCAACCGGTGTCTGAGTCAGTCGGCGCTGAATACAGGCTGATCGGACATGTCCTTCCTGGCCACAGCCGGCGCAAGTACGCGGTTGTCCGTCATATATGACAATGGCTCTCAGCCGCCAATTACTAAATAGCATGGCACATGCTTCGTCAAACGTTTGCTATTTTCAGCCCGGTGGCTTCACACGTTGCCGTGCGGTTTGAAAGCTTTCGTCTCAACATCTGGCGGGACTTCGAATAGCAGCTCGTAGAACCTCAGAGTGCGAAGGCCTAATCCAGCGTTACAGTTCCTATGTGGCTATCAGGATGCTTAAATTTAAGCCCATGAGTGTGTCGGCACACAACATCAGTGCACGCCTCTTCATTGATCAGTTTTATGTACACAACACTTTGAGTTATAGAAAAGTGGATCCCCATGATGTATTGAGGTGCCATATGAAGTTCTTTCCGGATGAAACGTTCAATGTCAAGTACTCGAGGTCTTGCGTAGTCCGCTTGAAATGTGATCTTACCTGTGGACTTAAGGTACGAGTGCGCCATGGCACTACCGAGACACGGACGCGTGACACTCGCCGCAACGGAAGGTAAACACTCGCGCGCGCGGTACTCAAACAGGCGGGACACAAGCACGATGGCCTTGCCCCACCGCTGCTAACTGTGGAATGGCCCCTAGACCACTGCTGCTGAACATTTGTGACGAAAATAGCGTGTCAACTCCATGATGACTGCAATCCTTGTTTGTAACTGGAGTGGGTGGTGGGGGGGGGGGGGGGGGGGGCAGTCATTTTGCGCGAATAGCGGACTGTTTCTCAAACACAGGGATCCGGCAAAGGGCAAACAAAAATTCATCGTAGTGTATTCTTCACAAAAGAGTAGAAAAATTTTATCGGAACAATTACCAATTCCGTAGATGTGAGGCATCGTACAGAGAATGGCATCAGTGGAACCTGCTGCCCTTAGCACAACGAACAGGAAGAAAATTCTGAAAAATGTTCCGAACACATTAAAAAACTTCTCCTACAGCTTTCCTTCGGAACCCGCACCTCGTCGGCTGTGATCACATAAGTGATACACAAATGTGGCATAGTACAGGCCAGTACCCTGTCCTCGCCCTCTAGTATACATGTACTCACTATTAAGCGAGCACTGCATGTACTCACTATTAAGCGAGCACACCATCTAATGACTTCACCTGCTTCGCAGGTGCTTCCACTCAACTTCCTCCTGCCCACCCCATCCCTCTCGTTTAAGGCAGTCTACTTCTAAATTGTACTGACATCAACATGGCTTGCGACTATGCCTCTATGAAGGCTTGCTGGCAGCTTTTTTCATAATTCTTACCAAAATAACTGAAAATTTTCAGAACGTACAGCAGCAAGTAAATCGCAGAACGTCCAAATTAAAACCACCTCCCCCACTTCTAAGTTATAAAACTTGTCCAATATTTGCTGTGGTCAGCTATATAGCTGTATGACAGAATTTTCTGACGTGCTATTCTCACTTGTAGCACTAAAAGCTATGTATACAAAGCAAGAATATTAAGTCAAAGCATCTTTCGCTCAAAATCTCGTGTTACGCGACGAGCGAATATATCGAAGGATTGCTAATCTTGGGGGATGCCTTACATAAACGAAGGAGATTTATTGTTGGACCTGTACGAAGTAGTTACGACGAAGAACAGTCATTGTTACAAAACAGAAAAATTGCAAGTAAAACGCTGTTTGCTGTTAGAAATAATAGTACACAATTCTTGTATTCCACGTGCAGTAGGAGAGACTAGCTGCGGTTGCTAAGATAATTATATCACACTGATGCACACATCACATGGAGCTGTTCCTGTGAAGCGAGCCGCTTTCCCTTCGCATATTGTAATCGTACTGTGGAATACGAACAAATGATTATGCGCGACAGTGCACATCAATAGCGGAGCTCGGTGCAATAACAAGCCCGTTGGCTGGCAATTTTACTCCATGCGCCATCGAATTTGTCATATTGTGCTTCCACTGAAGCCATGAATGCTTTTAGTAACGCATTCCACACCCTCTTTTGAATCGACCTAAAATTTCGGTGTCCGACATTCATAACTAAATTTTCTGCAACGTCTGTTATTCGGGATGATCCTATCGTGCCAGAACGAGGTGTCAGCCTGAGTCTGTAGAGGAACGCCAGCTCGTTTTGTGTTATTGCAAAATGGGGGGGGGGGGGGGGGGGGAGAGTGTCATGGATACGATACCTGAGATGGACTGGGAATCATTAAAATAAAGGCGGTTTTCTTTCGAGCGGTTTATATCACCAACTTTCTCCTCAGGTTGAGAAAATATTTTATTGGCGCCTACCTACGTAGGGAGAAATGATCATCAGGATAAAGTAAGAGAAATAAAAGCTCGCACAAAATGATTTAGATGCTAGCTTTCCTCGAGTCCAGTTAATTGTGAATTGCGGAGTAATCATATAGATGGAGATGGAGATAAGCGATGAAGAGCGTAAGACTGAGGATCTGCTAGTAAGCTGCTTCCATATTTCAACAAAACGAACTGAGAATGTGAGATCAGCTGAAAGTTATTTAGGTACGAAGTCATAGTTCTTTCTTCTCCAGTTTTTAGTCCATCTTCCGCAACACAATTTGCGGTGTTTGACGGAGATAATATAACGCTGAGACTGTTGAGCGATGACTCTACCCATTAATATTTAGTGTCAGGTTAGTCACCGAAAGCTCTACGTATCAAGAAGCAGCACCCATAGAGCGCTAATAACAGTTTATCATAGTCCAAAACATAATCGATCACAACACAAATGTCTTTGTCACGAATGTAACACAGAGCACCATGCAAAAAATTAAAGTTTCAAAGCCTATTAAAGGTTGTTCTTCTATAGATCTAAGCATCACTAATTAAATAAGGGAATGCAAACTGTATTCAGCAGAAAATGTGACAGGATATTGATTTTGCCGATTTTCTATCAGAAATGAAAATAAAATATTAACTGTGTTTGTAGTGCACTATCGGAAAATATACATTTCCATGTATTCCTGAGAACACCTTTGTCGCTGTGTAACAATCGTATTGAGAAATACACTTAATGTACAAATGTGCATGAACAGTGCCAAAAACTTTTGTAAACGTCTCTATGGCAACGCCTGTTCATAGCTCTATAGACAGCTACTGTTTTCACTAAGGCCGTTTACACTCCACAGTTGAAAGCTATCAAAAGAGCTGCCGAGTGTCAGGGATTTCCTTTAAGTTGACTCGACTGCAGGAGTGTCTTAGTAGTAAAGAATAAATGTATTAAAACTTCATGGATGATGCAGTATTTCATCACGCAACTCAGTGTTTACGACGTCATTAAAATACGTCGTACAATGATATATTTGCGTAGGTGCGTTCAGCGGCATCTGTGGATAACACTGCATGTGAAATATGTTGCGAATAGAGTCATTAGCAAGGAAGTGAAAAATTTAAACTTTATGCACAACGGGGCACTATCTCACGCATCTCAATGTTCATGACGTAATATCTCCTGATCTATGATAAGGAGGTGAAAGGTGGGTGTGTCTTGCCCCATGACAATCGTTGCCTGTTAGTAACGGATATGTGTACCAAGTTCGGTTGTAATCGATCCAATGGTTTAGGGGGAGATGTGGAACATACACACACACACACACACACACATACACACACACACACACACACACACACACACACACACACACGTACTCGTGCTTCCATAGGCTCGAGTTCTGAGGGTTCTGTACAAGCTTAACTATATGTGTAGATAGTTCATTCGTAGGTTCTGATGAATGGGTTTTCGACTAACAAAATGTTGTTGTTGTGTTCTTCAGTCCTGAGACTGGTTTGATGCAGTTCTCCATGCTACTCTATCCTGTGCTAGCTTCTTCATCTCCAAATACCTACTGCAGCCTACATCCTTCTGAATTTGCTTAGTGTATTCATCTCTTGGTCTCCCTCTACGATTTTTACCCTCCACGCTGCCCTCCAGTACTAAATTGGTGATCCCTTGATGCCTCAGAACATGTTCTACCAACCGATCTCTTCTTCTGTTCAATACCTCCTCATTAGGTATGTGATCTACCCATCTAATCTTCAGCATTCTTCTGTAGCACCACATTTCGAAAGCTTCTATTCTCTTCTTGTCTAAACTATTTATCATCCACGTTTCACTTCCATACATGGCTACACTCCATACTAGTACTTTCAGAAACGACATCCTAACACTTAAATCAATGGTCGATGTTAACAAATTCTAACACTTAAATCAATGGTCGACGTTAACAAATTTCTGTTCTTCAGAAACTTTTTCCTTGCCATTGCCAGTCTTAATTTATATCCTCTCTACTTCGACCGTCATCAGTTATTTTGCTCCCCAAATAGCAAAACTCCTTTACTACTTTAAGTGTCAGATTTCCTAATCTAATTCCATCAGCATCACCCGACTTAATTCGACTACATTCCATTATCCCTGTTTGCTTTTGTTGGTGTTCATCTTATACCCTCCTTTCAAGACATTGTCCAGTCCTGTCAACTGATCTTCCAAGTCCTTTGCTGTTTCTGACAGAATTACAATGTCATCGGCGAACCTCAATGTTTTCATTTCTTCTCCATGGATTTTAGAACCTACTCCGAACTTTTCTTTTGTTTCCTTTACTGCTTGCTCAATATACAGATTGAATAGCATCGGGGAGAGGCTACAACCCTGTCTCACTCCCTTCCCAATCACTGCTTCCCTTTCATGTCCCTCGACTCTTATAACTGCCATCTGGTTTCTGTTCAAATTGTAAATAGCCTTTCGCTCCCTGTACTTTGACCCTGCCACCTTCAGAATTTGAAAGAGAGTATTCCAGTCAACATTGTCAAAAGCTTTCTCTAAGTCTACAAATGCTAGAAACGTAGGTTTCCCTTTCCTTAATCTTTCTTCTAAGATAAGTCGTAGGGTCAGTATTGCCTCACGTGTTCCAATATTTCTACGGAATCCAAACTGATCTTCCCCGAGGTCAACTTCTACCAGTTTTTCCATTCGTCTGTAAAGAATTCGCGTTAGTATTTTGCAGCTGTGACTTATTAAACTGATAGTTCGGTAATTTTCACATCTGTCAACACCTGCTTTGTTTGGGATTGGAATTATTATATTCTTCTTGAAGTCTGAGGGAATTTCGCCTGTCTCATACATCATGCTCACCAGATGCTAGAGTTTTGTCAGGACTGGCTCTCCAAAGGCTGTCAGTAGTTCTAATCGAATTTTGTCTACTCCCGGGGCCTTGTTTCGACTTAGGTCTTTCAGTGCTCTGTCAAACTTTTCACGCAGTATCGTATCTCTCATTTCATCTTCATCTACATCCTCTTCCATTTCCATAATATTGTCCTCAAGAACATCGCCCCTGTATAGACCCCCTATATACTCCTTTCACCTTTCTGCTTTCCCTTCTTTGCTTAGAACTGAGTTTCCATCTGAGCTCTTGATATTAATAAAAGTGGTTCTCCTTTCTCCAAAGGTCTCTTTAATTTTCCTGTAGGCAGTATCTGTCTTACCCTTCGTGAGATAAGCCTCTACATCCTGATATTTGTCCTATAGCCATCCCTGCTTAGCCGTTCTGCACTTCCTGTCGATCTCATTTTTGAGACGTTTATATTTCTTTTTGCCTGCTTTATTTACTGCAATTTTGTATTTTCTCCTTTCATTAATTAAATTCAGTATCTCTTCTGTTACCCAAGGATTTCTACTAGCCCTCGTCTTTTTACCTACTTGATCCTCTGCTGCCTTCACTATTTCATTCCCCAAAGCTACCCATTCTTCTTCTACTGTATTTCTTTCCTCCATTCCTGTCAATTGTTCCCTTATGCTCTCACTGAGACTCTGTACAACCTCTGGTTCTTTCAGTTTATCTCCTTACATTCCCACTTTTTTGCAGTTTCTTCAGTTTTAATCTACAGTTCATAACCAATAGATTGTGGTCACAGTCCACATCTGCCCCTGGAAATGTCTTACAAATTAAAACCTGGTTCCTAAATCTCTGTCTTACCATTATATAATCTATCTGAAACCTTTTAGTATCTCCAGGGTTCTTCCATGTGTACAACACTAACAAAATATGTGACACGAAATTCCATATTTTTCGATTGCATCAATTTAGAAGCTTAACTCTTTTGCAGCACCAAGGGAACGTAGACTGTAGCAATTGACATGAATTTTAACTTGGTACCCCCACCCGTTCCAGAGAAAGAGAGATCTTAACAGGCGGACAGACAGGCGTACGACAATGTGTTCCTGTAAGGTTTCCCACCGAGCGAGGTGGCGCAGTGGTTAGCGCACTGGACTCGCATTCGGGAGGACGACGGTTCAATCCCGTCTCCAGCCATCCTGATTTAGGTTTTCCGTGATTTCCCTAAATCGTTTCAGGCAGATGCCGGGATGGTTCCTCTGAAAGGGCACGGCCGATTTCCTTCCCAATCCTTCCCTAACCCGAGCTTGGGCTCCGTCTCTAATGACCTCGTTGTCGAAGGGACGTTAAACACTAACCACCACCACTGTAAGGTTTCCGCTTTTACCGACCGAGATACGGAAACCTAAAAACGATGCTTTCCGAAACATTTGTGCTACTTCTTCGTGTGTAACCGATCAGAATAGGCTTCTCTTCAAGGAGGCTTCATGCATGATGCATTATACACTAAACACGTCTGGCCTCGAAAACTAAAGGAAAAACATTTAATACATGTCATTTTATGTAATGTGTAGCTAAAGTTGATAATAATAAGAACTTTCGGTTTACATTCATTGTTGAGTTATAGCGATTATTGTGACTCAATGTGTAACAGCACGACACTCATCCTCCGTCATCCGGTAAATGGTGTAGCGAGTGAAAGATCATATTTCCGTGGTACGTGTAGCATGTATAAAAGAATGAAGCTAACAGGTGTAACAATAAGAAATTTACTTGAGAAATCAGACAAAGAATTTAGTAGGAAACTATATGAACGTTCAAGCATTGAAACTGAAGCTGTAGTGACTGAGCAGACATGCAGGGTGCCTCGGAGACGTGTGCCCGAACCATATCATCAAATGAGTGAGCGTGAAGGAGGGCGCATTTTGACATGAAAGAATTTGATTCATCCGTTCAGGGAATTGCTGCTCGTGTGGGACGAAGTGTTTCGGAAGTGAAACGGGTGAGGACTGCTTCTTCCTGGGCTCTGGCTCAACGGTGGAGTAGTGTAACACATCGTACACGACCATGGGAGGCAGTTCGTCGCCGTCGCCGTTTATTGCTGAAACATGTTAGACGGCAATGGTGCCTGGAACGACTTCACTGGGGAGAGGAATGGCTTCAGATAGTGTTTTCGGAAGAATACAGGTTTAGTTCGTTAGAAAATGATGGCCGCATTTTGATTCGCCGTAGAGTAGGGGAGCGGTCGCACAATAACTGCACTCGCACAAAACATTCAGCGCCAATTCAAGACCTCATATCGTGATGTGCTACTAGGTACAACCACCAGCTGGTGCGCGTCCAGGGCACTGCGATCGGTGTGATCTATGTGAATGACATCCTGCTACACGTAGCCATACCCTTTCTGCGCAACATCCCAGACGTCATTTCTCAGCAAGACAATGCACGACCACATGTTGCTGCACGAACACGTGCCTCTTGTAGTCATCCTTTTGCCCTGGCCCTGTGCATCACCAGATCTGTCGAAAGTCAAAAATAAGTAGAATATGGTGAAACGGAGGGTGCAGCCCGGTGACCCAATGCCAAACACCCCAGCTGAACTTCGGAACGACGTGAATGCAACATGGATGGCTACACCACAGGACAGCCATTCGCGTCTTATACGTGTCGATGCCATCACGCATGGAACAAGTTATCGGCGACCACTGCGGATCCTGTGCCTACTAGGCAACAGGACACATGCTGAAACAAGGTGACTGAAATGCCAATCATTGTTACAGAACATACTAATGTACTTGATCTGTGAATATGAACGTGTTGTCTCTAGTCGTTCAAGGTGATCTGTCCCCCTCCCCAGTCTGTATTGGCCAGTGCAACAAAGAGCATTGGTATGGAAATGTTAAATCTTCCTGGATACGAGTATCTGTTAGAAGGTCAGAACAGATGCAGTTCACGCGTCTAGGCACAGAACTCAAAACACTTTCAACTAGGACTGAGAAGAAGAAATAAACTAGTGGTGAATGCGATATTGGAAATACAAGAACTCAGTCGACGGTAGAAATATACGACATGGTTCAATGTTACTACTCCTATTTGCAATGAAATTTCAGCATCAAGAATTTTTTGATGTTGAATACATTTTTATGGCTATACTACGTTTTAAGCGTTTTATGATGATGGTGATGATGATGATAGTGATTATATTGACGAAGTTGTTTCGGAAGTTTTTATTAGGAGTTAAAGGAAAGACTTCTAGACACACGTGATCGAGATGGTATTGGTGTGCGGCGACGTAGAGCGCGCTGGTGGCGCAGGCATCGCATGGAGATACCAGCGGTTACGCGGCGGGTGCCGGAAAGAAATCGAACATCGCGTTTCTGAACGTGCTGTGTGTGGAAATAGCGCGATTATCCTGCTTACACCCTCATGCGGCAAGATAGCACAAAACGTGACTGTTGAAGCAAATATTTGCCTCAAGTTTATAGTTTTCCTCTGATCCGAAAGTGGGGAGGGGGGGCCCCACTTCTTGCATGAGTTCGTATTGACGAAAAGAGGGGACTGTTCAAGTTACCGAGCATGTGGACATAAGAAGGGTTTTTTTCCTGTGAAGGAGCTGGTTGATGGTTAGTCAGTTCACGATATTCAGTATCCGGGATATATATGGGCTCACCCAGGTTGGTTAATGATGTCGTTAGGCATTTGCGTCAGTCGTAAGAAGACGCTAAGCTCCACAAGACACACAGAGGGCCAGCTCGCATGAAAACATGGACAAGAATAGAAGACAAGAGGTGCTCGTTCAGGCTTATTCCCGCGAAATATTCTGTAGACTGCACTGGCGCATACTTCTCCAATACTATGGTACAATCGATGTAATACGCGCCGTGGCAGTTGACGATCAATGACGCATTTTTCAAGTATTGCTTTTGTGGCCTGTTTAATACACTGCAACGATCCTGTCTACTTGTCAGAAGAAAATAGATTGTGTATCATTCCAGTAGGCATGTTTAAAGCATTTTTAACCTGTGTAATGACATATATAGACTTAAAACCAAGCTACTACCGATATTTTCCGAGATCTTTGGCTACAAAACTTCCTCTGCGTGGCCCACTTTTGTAAATAACTCTCTTGCTACCTTAATAGCTTAGTTAATGTGTTCAAATTTATTTGCAGTCACAGATTTTTTTTTGTTCCTCATTATTGCAGTCATATCATAAACTATTATCTGCTCCAAAAATGCCATTCGGGTTTCCTGTAGAATTCCTGGAGAGATTTTTCACCTGCCTCGAAATGACTGGGTGTTTGTGTTGTCCGCATCATTTCATCATCATTCATGAAAGTGGCGAGATTGGACTGAGCAATGGTTGGGAATTTGTACGGGCACTGATAACCGCGCAGTTGAGCGCCCCACAAGCCAAACATCATAATCATCATCTTGGAGACTTTTCGCAGCTGTGATCATAATAATTGTTACGAAAATCTGAAAATAATTTATTTACATGATTAAAATTTCGCTAATTGCTGCAGAACTATTCCGATTTTATACAGGGAACTAAAGAACTAAAATATAATTAGCAAGGACTCTTAAAATGTATATTTCTCGAAAGTGCCAACTTCTTCAGACTCACAACATTCTGCAATAATTACCAATGCCGTCATCAGCCCATGCAAGCTTTGATGAACGCTTATGCCATAATCGAAGCTGCTCCGTTGCCAATTGGCCGGCTACCTGAAGATGCGCAAGAAGCTCGGAATAAGGACACACGGCGTTATCGAGAGGATTCCCGTGATAGAACGGTGCATATCGTATTCTATTGGCTTCTGGTATCTTCAAACCATTCATGTACGGTCGGAGAAGATAAAAAAATGCAATTACATTAAATTTCAGCCTCCAGTTGCATGAGCAAAGAAACTTTACCTAGGTTTCGGCTGTAATAATGTAGCCTTCTTCAGAAACGTCACAATATAAAATTAAATTAAAACATGGCAGATATTGGCCTCGTCAAACTTAAAATTGTAGTACTGCAGTACATAGTCATAAGACTGCGTCGTTTCTGCTAATCTAGAAGTGACGCAGTCTTATGACTATGTACTGTAGTACTAAGTTTGACAAGGCCAATATCTGGCATGTTTTAATTTAATTTTGTATTGTGACATTTCTGAAGAAGGCTACATTATTATAGTCGAAACCTAGGTAAAGTTTTGCTATTGCAACTGGAGGCTGAAATTTAATATAATTACATTTTACAGTTGCTGACTCTGCTGTACCATGCTAAAAATATTCAAATAAACAAATGCCACATGAGGTAAAAGATCTGTTTTCCCAGCCATCTCCCAGTGGACAACCAGACTGCCATCCTTCTGAAAGCAATAATGACACAAGCGACTACTGTGACTATGAGTTCAACTGAAAAATGTAAAATATTGAATAAAGCAATTCAATATGGAAATTTCCAATTTTAATTCTTTATCAGTGCCCTCACAATGCTTTATATCCAAAGTTTTTCTCGAATACACTAGATTTATAATTATTCATCCGGCAAATTGGATCTACCATTTTGAGTTTCGTAATTAGGACATTGGATTCGTAATCAGCGAATAAAAAAATCCAAAATGGACACACTGTTGTAGGATTTTATATCCATTTTTCCATTATGCCTAGGTTCTGAAGCGAGTTCGCTCATAACGCGTGGTTTCTCTATGACGCTCCTTGTTGGCTACTCGTAGTTGGTAATAGTTCTGTAAAAGGTGTCGGGATGGCTGGACAGGGATAGAGCTTCCCTGCTTGAGGTGGTGGAGACCTAGACGCTGAAAGCAGCCAGACGTTGTGCAACGAAGCACTGACCCCCGCTTCAGTAATATACAAATCTTACCTGCCATTGTTCTACTTTCAGAAACAGAAAGTTGTTTCCGATTCAAGAAGATTGCCGATTGATATCAGAAATGAATGTACTGACACCATCTAACTGTAGTCGTACTAATTGAGTAGCACGCACCTAGACTATACTATGTTAAGAGATGACATCATCTGGTGGCCGATTTCAGTTCTCTGCATACCTTTTGTAATGAATATTGTTTCATACAAATTTTCACTTTTTCTTGTACCTATTTCTTGCTTCGTTCTTAGTAATGAAACAATAGTGCGTGCAGGTTAAACAATCAAATAACATTGTCATAACGGATAAAAGTGCACTGACGGAAAATAAATAACAACACAGTGAAGGAGTTGTGATACATAAACGAATGATGGTAGGCGCCTTTCTACATCTGAAAGATGATGTCTATTCAGATTTAGCACCAGTCGCGTAAGAGTGGCGCTAGTAGCGTCACTACGAGGATGCAAATCAGTTTTGTCTTAAAAACGCGCTATAACGGTCGTGAGCGTTAGTTATCGTTGAAATTACACGTGAAGTGTTGATGTTACTCAAGAACGCCTTTAAGGCGACAAAGACACCAATTTCAACACCTCACAGAGTTTGAAAGAGGTTATGTGACGTTCTTTCTGCGATATTGTAGAGAAACTTGGCAGAGATGTAGCCACTGTACATGGTTGCTGGCAGCAGTGCTCACGAGAAAGTACGGTCGTAAGAACAACGGGATCCAGACGGCCACATGGTACTACCGAGAGGGAAGACCATCGTCTTCGGCGTATGGCTGGCGCACAATACTGCAGCTGCAGCAACAATTTGAGCAGCAGTTTGCTGCACAGTGACACAACGAACTGTTAGAAATCGGTTATCTCACACACAGCTCCGAACCAGACACCTTGCAGCGTGCATTCCAATGACCCCAAATCACCATTTGTGTCAAGCGAGAGCTCTTGCAGGTCAGGCTGGAGGTCTGTAGTGTTTTTGTGTTTTCTGATGAAAGTTTGTTCTGCCTCGGTGCCTGTCCTGGCGGAATGTTGGTTACATGGAGACCAGTTGAGGCCTGCAACAAACCTAGCTACGTGCTTGTTGCACTGGTCCTGCGCCTCGATTTATGGTGTGGGGTGCGAATTCGTATGACAGCAAGAGCACACTCGTGCTTATCCCCTGCACTCTGACTGCAACTGTGTACATCAGTCTGGTTATTCGACCTGTTGTACTGCCATTCATAAACAGCATTCCAGGGGTATTTTCCAACAGGATAACGCTCGGCCGCTTACCGATATTCTAACCCAACATGCTCTACAGAGTGTAAACATGTTGCCTTGGCCTACTCGATCACCAGGCTTGTCTGCAGTCGTGCTCCTATGGGACATCATCGGATGACAACTCCGCCATCCACAAACAGATGGTTCAAATGGCTCTGAGCACTATGGGACTTGACATCTGAGGTCTAAGTCCCCTAGAACTTAGAGCTACTTAAATCCAACTAACCTAAGGACATCACACACACCCATGCCCGAGGCAGGATTCGAACCTGCGACCGTAGCGGTCGCGCGGATCTAGACTGAAGCGCCTAGAACCGCTCGGCCTGTCCGGCAGGCTCCACAAACAGCTTTACCAGTCCCTGTATTGACCGACCATCTGCAACAGACATGGAACTCCATCCCACAAACTGACAATAGCAATTATACAACACAAAATGCATTCTGGTTGAAATGCTAGCATTCAACGGTCTGACCGTTGCACCGGTTATTAACGTACCAGCATTTCACATTTGCAACGGCTTATCTCGCGCTTACATTAACCTTGATCTTGGAATGTTAATCACTTGAATGTAGTACCTAGACAAATGCATTCCCAAAATTTCATTACTCTACATTGATTATTTTTTGATGTTGCGATATTTTTCCGTCTGTATATTTACAGAGAGAGAGCCGTGCTCACTGGGAAACCACATATGTATAGGCTACAAGTCAGCGGAAGTACCGAAAGACGAAAAGCGAATTTCTATCCCGCCCTTTATCATGACTTTCTTCGTGAGAGTACGATGTGAGTGTGTCCTGGACACAGTGTACGAAGAAAACCCCTAAATTACAGTGGTACAAAATGCTGCTTTGGAGCCGAAAATTAGGTAGCGCAGTTACGCAGTCATTACGAATAATTTTGATCAAGTTACTTACAGCCATTTAATAGACCGCTTTTTTAACAACGAAGCTGACCTCAGGAAGTTGCTTGGCTTGCTTATTGGCTAACTGTACAAAAGAAGCAGCTTCTTGTACGGAATCTTAACTACTGGATGAAGCTAAATGCCAAATTGTTACATTTGACGGAATTAGGTTAGCAAGTGTTGTGGATGCGTGAGACTGCTCTTCAAAGTGACAAACATATTCAATCAATTTTATAGCCAGTATGGTGGTGAACGTGGTCTTCTTGAGATGTGGCCATGTGAAGCTCTTTACCGCAAATGTAAAATGACCCTTATAACTATTTATGTGAAATGTACTTCTGTTGTTACGTGGTTTTCATTTCGTAAACAGTGAATGAATCCATTTCCTATGTTGAATACTCTAAGGTTGATTCATGTATTACAGTTCTGTACAATAATATTGGAGCCAAATAAATTAATATCCTCAGAGGTAAGCTATTGCAGTCTATCAGATAGAAATTAAACCAGCTTTCTCTCAAAGTCTGTACAACATGCAGTGAAAATTAGAAGTATTTAGACAACCATAGGTGACAAGTCATGTTAACTATTGATTAAAAGATGCACAATGATGATGCAAATTTGTTTTTTCCATTACGTGTGTTCAAAGTCTACATTCAGTGAAACATTGTTGTTAACTTGAATTTACTTCAATAAATATTCGAAAGTGCTAAAGTTAAAGAAATAATTAGCGATCCTGAATGTTCATTGTACTGTTAAACATACAACCAGCCGCAATAGTAGGTACTACAATTTCAGAATGGTACAGGTTATTCATACATTATTTTACTGTATGTATTTTAACGTAAGTGTTATTTAACGTTGTGGACCGTGTAAGTTGATATTGTCTGGGAGTGCAGGTTTTAATAAGGAATTGAATTATTTGTTCCTCTTCTGATGTGTTTTGATGAGAATTCACAACTGTAGTAGCTCGAGCGGATTATCTCGTCTTTTCCTTCTAATGCCTTGTGGTAAATTAAAGCTCATTCCTCATTAATGACGGCCGTGTAATATGGAAACAAGCTGTAGAATCGCAGATGACAAAGTTCCTTGTATTAAATCATAAACAGATGTAGGGCACCGTGCCTGCAGTAAGCAGGCAGCGGACAGTGCATATTAAGCCTAGTTTACACGACGACATTGGGTTGCGCCACTCGTTGCGTGGAATGAGTTGCACGCAAATGGTTTCACATTTTACCGTAGACACGGCGAAACCAGCATATACTTCAGTTTCGTCGTTTTGTGGGTTCCTGAGTCGTGTCTGAAATGAATATTTTGGCAGCTGCACGTCGCACGAGTTGTAATGGAGCTAAAGCTTGTTGCGTGGAATAGCTGCATACGAAAAAAAAAAGAAACGTGTTTCGATTCGTGACTGAATGAAGACATGACGTCATTTCGGTTGCTCAGCATTCTTGCTGAAATAATTTGTAATGGAAGATCGAAGATGTTCTTTTACGGCCGGCCTGGGTGGCCGAGCGGTTCTAGGCGCTACAGTCTGGAACCACGCGACCGCTACGCTCGCAGGTTCGAATCCTGGCTCGGGCATGGATGTGTGTGATGTCCTTAGTTTAGTTAGGTTTAAGTAGTTCTAAGTTCTAGGGGCTGATGACCTCAGAAGTTAAGTCCCATAGTGCTCAGAGCCATTTGAACCATTTGTTCTTTTACGTATCTTAGAATATCCCCAGAACTGTTAACATTTATGCTAAATAGAGTTAATTATGCGATAAGTAATAAAGATATTGTAATGAATGAAGCACTGTCGCTAGAACTGAAATTACAGATCACATTGCATGCATTACAATCGAGAACACTCGGCATATTATATGATGCGGTTTTAGTGATGATACTTTCTCATTAACACCAATAACTATTAACAGTAATAATTATTAACATTAACAGCAGTAATTATTCGAAGCAGGCCGCATTAAGAAGAGAATGGTTTGCAAACTACTCTCTTGAAGATAGATCTGTACAGTGGCAATATTTCAAAATTCAAACATATGTGAATGGGGAGCACTGCTGCGACGTTTTAAATAGAAGAATATTGAATAAAGACTGCAGCTTCTTGATTTGCGTTGCCTTCCCTCCTTTCAACAACATTCCTTAAAAAAAAGGGTGGGCCAACTCGGATTTTAGTCTTGTAGACAAGAGCATTTCTACAGCCAGAATTACATTTGCTTATATTTTTCTTAATTCAGTTGTATATGTGCTCTTATTTCAATAAATTTTGCCCTGCAGCTCAGATATTGTCAAACTATCTATGTTCTGATCGATCATGACGATCCCGGGAGCAGCAACATGTTACTTATTTTTGTAACCAGCATCACTGAAATCCCAGAAACACCTATGAAAAGCATAGATATCCAAAAAGCGAACATTATTCTGTTGCGTGCAACCTAGTGTCGCCGTGTAAACTAGGCCCTAGAGTCTAGGGCCGCACAAGGCGCATGCACCGGTGCATCGCACAGTGCAGACTGCAGAAGACGGCTGCTCTATGTTGACGACAGTGCAGACCCCCCACTCCTCGGCTTTTCGCAACAGCGCTGCCTCTCACTTCCTTAGCTTGTGTCACTCGCCCCGCCTGTCTCGACCTGTTTCAAAGCTTTTACCATGTTGTCTTCGTCATTGCCAAATACTAATGTACACTAGGTGGAGAGCTTAGTTTGGTGTACCGGTACAAAAGAGATTTATATGATAACTGTAATGGTAACAATTTTAAATTTGGTTTCAACACAAATGTATCTTCCTATTTGCTCTTTATTTTATTTCCAATTATGCTACTAAGATCTGGAACAAGAGACTGGCTGACAGCAATTCTGAGAGAATTTTTTTAAATTACAGTTAGAAATACTCGCACCCAGTCTAGTTTTTGTACAAGACAAAACAGAAAAAAACCTTTCACACACACAAGTGGAACCAAACATAGAAATAATCTTCGCTGCTTCTCTGTGTAACTTGGAAAATTCTTCCTTCGGAAAATTCTGGTAGAATTGGAGCAAACCTTTTGTATTGTAAAACACATCCTTTCGGTGAACATCGCTTTGCAGATAAATTAGTTCGAAATGTAAATCTGAAGGCGCACTTTCAATATCCATCGAAAAAGGTTTCACAAAAACATCGAGAACTGGCTGCAGGTAGGTAATTTCCTGAAACAATAACAAAGCCAATGTTAATAAATGAAAGTAATGTAAGCCGTTGTTTCGAAGTACTAAAATGCGATAGATTTTAATGAACATGTAATGTGTACTATTGGTTTTAATTTAATGTTACACTTGCATATGTAACGCAGTCTCCTTTATTTAGCTGTATGTCATACACCAGCACATTACCTGGAATCGGTCGTTAAACGCATTTTCACGGGATTGTAGCACCTCGACGTATTGTTGAAAGCGCGCTCCTTCCTGCACAGATGCTGTCAAACAAAATCATAGTACCGTTTTGATTAGAGCTGTTATAAAAATCAGGCTGTTTTAATAAAGGTACAATTTATATCTCGCTTACCTAGTTCAGAAAAGTGTTGCGTATTTTTCTCTGAAAGGTTGTTTTTGAGGAGCTTCAGTTTATACCGGAAAGCGTTTGTTTTGCTGATCATATCGTTGATGAGATTGTTTTCTTTTTGGAGTTTTCGACTTAAATCATTTAGGAGAGCCATAATGTCTGCTAAAAATCCTAAATCAGCTACCCATTCAGGGTCATGAAAAAGTGGTCCGGACGTCCTTTGCTCTCCAAAAACTGAGCCACAGTGTGGCGTAGTCGAATAATTCGGGAAATCACTTTCCCTTTGCTCAGCCAGCGCACCTCAGCGTGGTAGGGAATATCTGGATACTCCTCTTCAAAGGAAATCAAAAATTCTTTGAACTGATGATGAGTGAGTCCATGAGAACGAATGTAGTTCACGTTACGCACCACTACCTTCATCACATCTTGAAGACCGATAACTTTCGCACAAAGAGCCTCTTTGTGTGCAAAACAATGAACGGAAGGTAAATTCGGCATGTTAAGTTTTTTTCCGCAGTAGGCCAATAAACCCTTTTGCTTTACCGCACGTTGCTGGTGCCATGTCTGTGGTTACGGAAAACAGCTTTTCCCAAGGGAGTCCTATTCCTTCAGCTGCCATTTCAACAGCTGCTAAAATATCCGCCCCTGTAACAGTGTCCTTCAACGAAATCATATCCGGGAGCTCTTCCGTTACGCCGGCCGGTGTGGCCGAGCGGTTCTAGGCGCTTCAGTCTGGAACCGCGTGACCGCTACGGTCGCAGGTTCGAATCCTGCCTCGGGCATGGGTGTGTGTGATGTCCTTAGGTTAGTTAGGCTTAATTAGTTCTAAGTTCTAGGCGACTGATGACCTCAGAAGTTAAGTCGCATAGTGCTCAGAGCCGTTTGAACCATTTCTTCCGTTACAAGTAGGTCGTCGTCCACGCCACGCAAAAATATTGCTAACTGAGCCGTGTTGTTAATATCCGTGGACTCATCAAGTGCGATGAAGTACGCTAGGAAGTTTTCAATTTTGGCTGCCAGTTGTTCATGCAAATTCTCAGCAATGTCGTTGATTCTCCGATGTATTGTCATTCTGGAAAGTGGTATTCTGCTGTACGCGGGAGATAATGTGGGATTCATTGTCTCTACTACGTCCAACATAATGTATTTTATTAATGGCCCGTCCACAAATGGCCTCCCAGCTCTTGCTAAACGTAGATCAACTTTGTAACTAGCTCTGAGAGTCCTTTCCCAACACCCCTCATCTTGTTCCCCCGAAAGTAGAGAAAAAAAGATATGTTAGAAATAATTTCTGTGAAAACGAAAATTAAGGAATCTAAACAAATGTTATTTCGTTTCGCATGACCTTTAACCAAAATATACATGCTAAAGTACTTGCAACAAACCTCGTTTGTAGATACAGAATTCTCTTCTGCAAGAGTTTGCAACTTCCGTAATTCTTCCTCTCTGGTATCCCCTGTTATATCACTATACTTGTCTGAATGCAATTTGCCGTAGTGCCTTTCAATAGACGATTTTCTGACACACGTAATTAGTGTACCGCAGATTAGACATTTGGCTTTATCGTTACAACGCACAAAAAAGTAGGAGAATTCCCATTCCGGTTTAAATTGACTTTCGGCAATTTTCCCTTTTTTTGGAGCACATGGTTCCATTATTCCCGTAATTGTCTTGCGCTTACATATTCCAATGTAGACTATGCCATCTGGCAGCGCATACGGCAGTGCACAGCGTCGGCCTCACCTAGCAAGCCGAGTTGAGGCGAAGTATTCCGAGTTGAACCGATGCACTGTGCAGGCACTCGCTGCACCTCGCTTTGCACGCGTGCGGTTTTCCGTGTTTGTGCGGCCCTGCCCTAGACTCAGGAGCCAGGCAAGACGACGTGGACGCGTGCTGCTGTAAGCTTTTCTCACAGATGTGACCTACTGGTAGGTGACCTTTGTGCCTACTCATTCCCGCATCCAGTTGTCGCTGTGTCCAGCAGGGCACCCACTGAAGTAGCGTGACAAATGACGTGACACATGCCGTAATATCTGCGTAACAGTGACGTGGGATGTGCGCAACTAGGTGCCAGTAGAGGTAACGTGGCACCATGTCTTTCTCGCATTATGAGTGTTGTGGCTTTAGTGAGCTTAATTAATGTTTAATGTAAATAAAGCAAAGCTACTCTGCCTCAGAATCTCGTTTGTCAGTTAAACTATCAAATTTTGCATAGAAAATTAAAAATCACTGATTTGGGTTTTGTGTGTGTTCTCTGCTATGCTATCTTTCTCATTCGATTTTGAGACTACTATTCGATAAAAAAAAATTGATATTTCGGACCTTCTCGTCTTATGAGGTGCGACAATATAGCAATGAGACTGATGCGAAAAAAATTGTTGCTTACCGTTTTAGTCAAGATGAATGTTGTCTCCTTCAAAGTAGCTCCATTCTGATTGCACACACTTTTCCCAGTGCTTCTGCCATTGATGGCAACATTTCTGGAACTCATCTTCTGTATAATATCCTCCAGGACTCTTGTCACAGCTTTTTGGACATCTTGTGTTGTTTGAAAATAGTGTCCCTTAACCACCGTTTTGACTCTTGGAAATAGAAAAAAGTTGCACGGAGACATTTCTTATGAATAAGGTGGCTGTGGCAGTAATGAAATTTGTTTTGAGGTTAAAAATTGCTGTACTGACAGAGCAGTATGAGATGGCGCATTATCGTGATGCAGAATCAAATTATCAGCAATGTTGGCACAGACACGAAGAACTCTTTTACAAAGTCTTTCTAAAATTTATTTGTAGTAATATTGGTTTACTGTTTGTCCAGGAGGCAACCACTCTTTATGAACAATCCCTTGGAATCAAAGAAGCACACAAGCATGCATTTCAATTTTGACGTTCACATTTGTTCTGCCTTCACTAAACGTTTTATGCCAATGAAAAACTTGATCTCTTGACATAACTTCCTCTCCAAAAGCCTTCTGAAACTTACCGTAAGTTTTCGTCGCGTTTTCAGCCAATGTAACGCAAAAAGAAATGGCATACTGTTGCACAGTATTATGTAGTTCCATTTCCGTGACGAGAGACACAAACACATGTTATCTTATTACAGCACAACTCACAGCTGAGCAGTTGCAAATGGTTCAAATGGCTCTGAGCACTATGGGACTCAACTGCTGTGGTCATCAGCCCCCTAGAACTTAGAACTACTTAAACCTAACTAACTTAAGGACATCACAAACACCCATGCCCGAGGCAGGATTCGAACCTGCGACCGTAGCAGCAGCGCGGGTCCGGACTGGAGCGCCTAGAACCGCACGGCCACCGCGGCCGGCGAGCAGTTGCATCAATGCGCCGCTTGGACTAGAAGCAGCTTATAGACCGAGGCTAAAGATATTGTGCATACGCAAGCCTGCAGGGTTAGCACATCTTGCAAAGAAAATCAGTCTCATTACTTTATTGTCGCACCTCACATATCATATATTGACAATGAGTTGGCTGTATTTTCGTAATTATTTACAGTTATTTTGATGTTTCAAAATTAAGTAGTTGCTGTAACATATTTTTAGAAGTCTGCGGTTAGAAAAGTATTCGCTGACCAGTTTAAAGCTGGTAAATTTTAGGACACATATATCTGCATACAAAATGAATCTAAAACATCGAAATTGTTTTTAACACTGGAAGATAGTTATATCTCATTCCAGGCTCGAATAAATAATTGGTATACAATGTTCGAGAATGAATGGTCAAATTCAGAGCTGTGACAGACACGCTCATTTGAAGCAAAGAACGTCATTAGCATATTTCTCCTATTTCAAATAATTTCTGAGGTAAAACACATTCATTGTACATTCGTTTCAGTTCATTTACAGTGTTCATACAAAACGCTTAATATAATTACTTGCATTTTTTGGAAAATTCGTTTAATGAACACCTTGAGGACGTTCCTTTGGCCATCCAGATTGCAGTGTACATGCAGCGTCATGGAGCCCCTCCACATTTTACCAGACATGCCAGGCAGCACCCTAACCGCCCTCCCGCAATGATCTTTAGTTCCCGGTTGTTAGTAAAGGCGGTCAGTGTGTCTCGCCAAGAGGACGGAGTCTACGTGTGGAGTTGAGCAGTTTCATGGGAGTGGGACGGCGGTCTCCTCCGTGCTTTTTTTAGCTGGAATCGGCACCTGCCGTCAGTGAGGGCAGAGACTGCTGAACATCCACTGGCATCTACGGAGAATAATTAAGCGTGACATTTTTGTCTATTTTGTATGGGCATCAAAGGACAGGAGGCCATGGCGCCATACGATCAGCTTCAGAGTGTCAGTTGCTTTCGCTCCAAATTTTGGGTAATCTAATCGAATGAGTCGTGCTCTTACAAGTTAATATGAGCAGAATATTTGTTGAACGTCAGCTGTGTGACATGGCAAACGTTTAGGGAA
This sequence comes from Schistocerca americana, assembly GCF_021461395.2. Classification (NCBI taxonomy): domain Eukaryota; kingdom Metazoa; phylum Arthropoda; class Insecta; order Orthoptera; family Acrididae; genus Schistocerca; species Schistocerca americana. Next base: position 953,557,209 of record NC_060119.1, on the reverse strand, counting down.
ACTCCTACGTTTCTTTTAATGTTGGTATGAGACTTTACCAGTTTCACTTACCAAAATTAGACATTGCATTTTGGTCCTTATTGCTGATGCATTTCTTGTTCTTTCATCCCTAAGTTTGAGATGGACATAAATTCTTCCAAATTAAATGTGTCTTCAAATTGTGACATCCAGTATGCTTTAGTTACATGAGTAGCAAAATTCCATTACACGTTCTTTGCTCAAGGGAAGATACACTGGCCGCCCGGAGTGGCTGAGCGGTTCTAGGCGCTACAGTCTGGAACCGCGCGACCGCTAAGGTCGCAGGTTCGAATCTTCCCTCGGGCATGGATGTGTGTCGTGTCCCTAGGTTAGTTAGGTTTAAGTAGTTCTAAGTCCTAGGGGACTGTTGACCTCAGAAGTTAAGTCCCATAGTGCTCAGATCCATTCGAACCATTTTTTTTAACATACACTATTCGTTCATCAACGTCAACAACAACAGTTATTGAACCTTTTATGAGGGAAAGTGTTTGCGCTAACAAAAAGCAAAAAAAAGCTGGATTCGTCTCTGTAGTACAATTAATTGGCCATCTCAGGTCGGCAGAAATTACAGCCTTGGATTTTTGTTTATGGTATCTAATTAAGTCTTACGTGTACAAACGATATGTGAGTATGTGAGATGAACTGCTTGGTCGCACCATGGACTCTACTGCCCTAATTAGTGAACGTGCAGAGGCACATAGACAAGCAACCCATGTTCTTCAGAGAGTTCACAAGTGCCCTGGAATTGACGGTGGAATATTCAAACATTTGCTGCGAACTGAAGAGAAACTGTAATGTGGTACGTGGAATAACGCTTAGACGTGAATGTATTAAAAACTCATATATTTCAATCAACACTTTGTAAAAAGAATGTTGTGACGTTTACTAACTATTGTACAGTGTCAGCCCTAGAATGTGCTGGATAATACCGAAAGTAAGAAGCAATGTACATTACCTGTATTCCATCGTGGAAGTAATTCAGAATAGGTATATGAAGTTTTTACCTCGAATATTCGTTGCTGTCACATACCTCACTACTGAGTGTTCATAATGGCACGCACGGTAATTCGAAGTTATACAGTGATCAGCTTTGAGACGCCACGCTAGACTGTAAAGCCACCCCGCCAGGCTAGTCGAGAGCGCTAATGCGGTGCTTGCTGGAGTCGGGAAACCGCGCCAGCCCCGTATCGAATCCGCCCTGCGGATTAACGACGAGGACTGGTATGCCGTCTAGCCTGGATGTGGTTTTTAGGCGGTTTTCCACTCGCTAGGTGAATAACGGGCTGGTCCCGACGTTCCGCCTCAGCTACACGGCTCAGAGACATTTGAAAAGTTCGCACTATTTCATGGCTTACACTAGACGCAAACAGGTGGGGTACACTGCTTATGGGGGGGGGGGGGGGGTAGTATTTTGGGGTGGCGGCAGGAAGGACATCCTACCACCCTCTGCAACTAACTCTGCAGTACCACGGCCGACCCTGCTTTGCAGAATGATAAATGCCCAAAGAAAGTATATGAACTTATGGCTCGTGTTTCTCTTTTGTATGTGGTATATGAAGTCAGTTACTAGCACATTTCGAATTAACATTGCTTAAGAGTTATTTAAATTTTAAAAAAACTAGCGATAATCGCAGGTACAGTGCCAGTATTAGATACACAGGGTGAAGAAGAAATGTCTCACATAGCGGTCGGTATGCGATCCGCATCCCAGTTCAGAACAAAAGTGTATCTAGCAAAAGAGAGTCCAGCAATTAGGGTTAATAGAAATTCGAGTTAAAAAAAACGGAGCTCTGGCAACGCTGTAACTGCGTGCAGAGTGGCCAATAGCAGGTAGCATCAACTCTGCAACGAACCGGAACTGTCCCAATTGCTCAGTGAGACAAGGCAATGTTCAGGCCGCCTTAGTGGTAAACAATTTTTTTCCAATTATAGCATCAAACTGTATCCAATTTACACCACCACAGTGCGGTATCTTGTGTGTTTCTTTCTGTTGCTGTAACTTTTGTTTGAACATTAAGACATAACATAAGCTTCTTGCAAACGTAAAAGACAATATTTCGCCCATAACTCAAATAAATCGAACAGAAAATAGTGGATACAGTAACATAGTCTGTATCCAACAAGGAACAAAAAACGCAATAGCTACGTTGCACTAGATTGCACATTATACTGCTCACAATATTTCTATTTTGAACATTTATCATCCAGGCGTACCTTCACAGAGCCGATATGTACATACACGAACAACGTTTACTTTAGAGAAGACGCTCAATGCGATCACCTTGCATTGGAAACACTTCATCAATCGATGGATCATACTTTTCTGGACCCTACACAACACACCTGCTTACGCCATTGCCGAAGCGGCATGCACGCGAGCTATTCGATCGTGCACATCCATGAGTGAAGTACTATAAACTTGTCCCTTTAAGGGCCTCCACAAATCAAAATCTAGTGGATTAAGGTCCTGGAAACCTGGATGCCCGGACATTGGACTTCCACGACCAATCAATGCCCCTGGAAACGCTTCATTTAAATAGTTATGAACATTCATTGCAAACTTTTGCCGTGTACCATCATGCTAAAAACATAAAACTTAGCTGCCGCCGAACATCACAGCTTTAAGCCAAAGCGTGCCCAAAAGCTACGTTCTCAGGTGATATGTGGGCTGTGTTCCCACCAATACTGGCTGTTATAGATGTTCAAAATACCTTCGCTAGTGAAGTTAGACTCGTCAGTCCGTATCACGTTTTTTTTAATAATATGTTCGTTATCTTCCACTTCGTGCAAAAATCATTCACCAAACAGTATTCACAGAATAGTGATCTTCTGGCCGCTGGTGAGTCAACGTATTATGATGCCGATGCAGTTCCTCACGGGGAAACGCTTCAACCACCAGGTTTTGAGATATTTGGAGTTGCTGTGCAATATCACGGGTACTTCACTGAGGTGACTGCTGAAAGCTTTCAACAATCGTGTCCTCTGTTTGTGGAGTACGTCTAATCCCTGGAAGTCATGTGTCCATTACTTGTGGGCGAAGATTATCGGTTTCCTGAAGGTATTGCTTCATGCTATGAAAAAAGTTCTTATCATGATTGTGGCTTTGAGTGTATCGTGCAGCATACAGGTATGAATGAGCAGCAGCAGCTGCTTGGCTATTGGATGCACCTAGCACCAAAAGCACACCGACGTATTCATTGTTTGTGTACCCCCCTGCCCCCCTGGGAAGCTTCCCGACGTGAATTAATAGGACCGATTGGTGTCCAAAATTAAAGCTACAAACTGCTAATTCCCGCGTCCTGCGTCTAATTCACGATATAATCACACAAACTGTCAACAGATGTCGTTACGATCGTGTTCTGCACGGAAGATGGCGTTCCTATCGACGGAGAATCACACCAGCAATGACGTCAGAGTATCTATCAAGTGCGGTGGTGTTTGCAGGGTAGTCCCACATCCACAGTCGCTGTGTAGTCACAGGCGACCCAGTATGACACAGAGAAGATGCCTGCAGAATCTGTGCTGTGGAGGGCCATAGGAAGAATGGAAGCAGGAGATTCGCAAACTGATATGGCACGATGGCTTAATTTGAATCGTTTTGTTGTTTCTCGGATGAGGCGACAGTTTATAGAGAATGAAACTGTATCTCGGAGATCAGGACAGGGCCGACCACGTGTGACATCAGAAAAAGTGGACCATCATTTGGCTGTAAGGACACAACGGTACCACCTTAGTAATGCACTGTAACTGGCATATGACCTCACAGCGTCCTCTGGAAGTGTTGTATCCAGGCAAACGGTGTGCAAAGGCTTCAGAAGAGTGGCCTTTATTGTTGGAGACCTGATTTGTGTATACCTCTGGCGTATCTTGACAGAAGGGTATGCCTAGAGAGGAGCCGTCAACATGCCACCTGGACAGTCGAAAGGTGCGCCAACGTTCTTTTCTCAGATGAGTCCCGATTTGTTGTGGAGAGCTATTCTCGATGGATTTGTATTTGGAGGGAATGTGGAACACGATTTCGGGAACCGAACTTTATGGAAAGAGACCGATATCGAGGAGGATCCCAAATGACGTTGACAGGGATTATGTTGACCACTGGAACACCTCTTCATGTTATTGTACGAGTGAGTCAGCGAGTTTTAATTGCTGACAGGTATTGTGAGGAGATCTTGGGATCTCATGCGCGGCTGTGGACCTAGACTTCGTCCTGATGGACGATAATGCTAGACCTGATAGAGCACAATTTGAATCCCATAGAACATGTCTGGGATGCATTAGGGAGAGGGTTGCATCACATCAGTATCCACCAACCACTCTCCAAGACTTGCGAGCATCTCTGCAGGAAGAATGGGCGTTATTGCCTCACCATGATATTGAAGATGTCATTCGCAGTGTGTCCCATCGTTGACAGGCCTGTATTGGTGCTAGAGGTGGTCATACTCCATATTGGGCACACTAACCTGTTGTTAGAATGTGTGTACAAATCCGTTAACCTGGAAACAACGGAGAAAATTTTTGTCTACTATTACGCATGTTGCAGTTGATTACGTTCTGTATAATTTAGATTGTTTCTACTTTACTATCACTTGTTTATATTGTTTTGTGGCAAAGTAATCGCAACATTGCGAAGTTCGGTTGTACACTCCGCGGTTAGTAGCCACATGCATGGAGTTTGATGGATTCCTCTGTCACGTGACAGGCTATTGTCGGGTGACAAAATGATGTCCTGCTTACAAACGACGATAACTAGGAAAACGAGATCCAAAAAGATAATAAAGGACGCTGATGAGGATTCGAACCATAGCTCCATGGCCCATGTGGGTTTGACACCCCAGCTGCCTACTCAGTCACCTACGTGTCCTGGTACGGCAGTGCAAGTTGATACGGGTTCCTTTGTACATTCCGGTGCGATGAACTACGTGAGAATGCTGGTAGTTCATCGTTTTCGTGAATATGTGTCAAAATGCACCGGAGCTGATACTAAGAGACAAACTTTTAACTTGAATCTATGTGAGGAATCGCATACCAATCTCCAAATACAGCACTTTTTTCTTCACATTGTATGCTATATGTATTTCGTCTGCACTAACACTTTCACTCACGAAACATGCAATTACTATTTTTGTTTAGATGTTGACGAACGAATGGTGTGTGTTCCAACGAGCAATGAATGTGGAATGTGATTTTGTTACTGATGTAACTGAAATGTACTGCATGTCATCAACATTAAGAGACATTTACTATGAAACGATTAGTGACTACCACAAAAGTGGGTGAAAGGAGAACAAATTTGTCAGCAATGGGAAACAGAACGCTATGTCTTTTTTAATTTTATTTATTTATTTTGTAAAGGAAACTAGAAAAGTATCTTCTCAACAATAAAAGAAATGTAGCAGTTTTTCGAAACAGCAGTTTATCAAAACCTTATCATGCAGCTGACGTTCCAAAAACAATCCACTCACGTGAATTTGTAAAGGGGTGACTAATTGGATAGAATAAGCAAAAATTGAGGCAAAAGCAACTGAATTTCCCTTACTGCTCGGATGGTGCCAAGGCGTCCAGTCTTTTAATGTCCACACAAAACAGGAAAAAAAATGTCGTGCTTAACTGTTCTCTGTGGAAGCCAGTGGCGGCACGGCAGTCTGCACCTCAGTGAGGACAGGCCGATTTAAGCTAACGAAAGCTAGAAGACATACTCCCTCGAATCTGCTCAGCTCCCCAGGGATCCGCGCCCCTCCCAATGAGACACCCTGACTACCATCTGCCGACAATCAGGAACTGGAGATGACTGCAGGAATGCAACTTTTCAGTCAGAAAAATGCGTATCTTTCCTCCCAAGCAAATATGCCCAGTGCTCTCAGTGAAAACGATTGGAATAAAGGCAGAAACATGAAAGAACATCGCACAGTGGTACGTCAAAGTCATGTCACAATTTTTTGTACACTGAAATAGATCGAACACAAATACAAACAGAACAACATTTGTGACATTATTTGTTGAATTTGTAGTAATCATTTGGAGTCCGAATATTACAGGACGAAGTAGCCATAAAGTTATGACCCTATTACAACTTTTGTCTACAGAAATAGGCTGAAGATAAAACCTTGTCATTTTTGTAAAACAAGGACTAAAACACAAACACAAACCGGACAACATTTAAGACATTACCTTGTCAGTTCAACTGCGTTAGACCTTTTGGAGGCTGCAAATTACAGGACGACACAGTGTCCATTTCCTCTGACTCTTTTTCCAGCACATAAAAAATTACGTTAATTAAGTGCAGCGATGTGTAATTCAAACCTGCACAGCGGCGTAACGGAGCAGTACCAGAAGGGACTGCAGTATGCACGCACGGTCGACTTTACCGCATCTGGGCGTTTGAAGCGTTAAGATAAAACACACCTGAAAATAGATATACGACAACAATAACATGCCAATAACAGACTCGTGCGTTATGTGTCCCTTTTTTATGTTGAAGAATATTTTACGGTAGGATAAGTCTGGTGGTTTTGCCGACGATAAACTGATGAACGCTGGAATGCGTAAAACTCTACGGCCCTATATACTGCTAGCGCAAGCTTCTTATGAGGTCGCAGGAAGAAAGCGATACACCATGCCACGCTACGACTATAATAATAAAATATAAAATACTCTGGCGTTTAAAGTAATTCCCCTATTCGTGCCATGAGTAATCTAGATTTACGAACTACTTTTCTTTATTACCGTCACAAACATCTTCCTTGTGGTTTCATCACTTTGGATGCTGTGCGGCGTAGGTTCTTCTGATGTCAACCGGTTTTATCTTCACGAAAGTAAGCGATGAGAAAATTGTGATCAAACACTGTGAAAGCGATGTGAACAGGTCACGACATGTTATGCATTTCGTATCGCTCCTGGCTCTGAGATTATTTTGTGGGTGCATAGCATGGCGATCATGGCTGGATCACACCTTTTATGATAGCGGAAAATGTCTTGTTCCGTTTGACATGTGACGAATGCAGTAGGCCTACTCTCATGAAACCGCGGTTCGAGGACAATTGTTTTATTTCTGGAAACTATCAGCTTTGAAGAAACTCTAATCCCAGTCTGTATATTTCTGTGAACAGTCCTCCGTGCACAATTTGAAAACGTAATCCGTCTGCATTCGCTGGCAAATTTTCAGTATATTATGTTTAATCGTTCCGTCGCAATAATAGTGGAAGTAGATTGTCACGTTTTCATTATCGTGAAAAGTATGAATAAAATGAGAAAGGGAAATGGAACCTATGATGCGACCTTTGACGGTGATTATGTGTTTGTGCACTTAAAACTACACCAAATGAAAAGATTGGCCTCTAATTGTCGCCGTGCTTACGTCAGGATTGGTTCAAATAGTTCAAATGACTCTGAGCACTATGCGACTTAACTTCTGAGGTCATCATTCGCCTAGAACTTAGAACTAATTAAACCTAACTAACCTAAGGACATCACACACATCCATGCCCGAGGCAGGATTCGAACCTGCGACCGTAGCGGTCGTTCGGCTCCAGACTGTAGCGCCTAGAACCGCACGGCGACTCCGGCAGGCGTCAGGATTGTTTGTTAGGTAAGCAATAAATGTGCTGACATTCTTCGACCTGTTCTCCGGTGAAAGAGTCGTTGTGATGCAGTTTTTTGCGTTGTACGTGCGACCTTACGTTATTTAAGTAGTTCTATCAGTCCGTAGTTAATGGTGCGGGTGCTGACTTTGAGTTTGTAAAGTGACATGGCGCAAGTGCTTCCGTACCGTGGTCAGTAAAGAGAAAACTGAATTTCTTGGCATTAGTGAAACCCCAGTGATACGGTTTAGAAGCGAATATCGATAATCATCAAGTTTTGCATACGCAAAGTGAAATTCTGGCAGAAGTCAGGAGTTTGTGTTTGACGCGTTTAGACAGGAAGTCATAAGAGAATGAGGAAGATTAATTTGTAATCTCCCGTCGACAACAGTCAGGAGAGGCGGACGAGCTCGTAACGTGGAAGGAAATCGGCCGTCCCCTCTCAAAGTAACCTTGCGGAATTATCTTTCTCCTATTTAGGGACATCACGTTATACCTAAATAAAGACACTTGAAGAGGATTTTAACACTGTCTCACGAATACTTTATAGTCACCACACTCATGAGATTACAACAAAGAAAATTCGTGACTTCTATTCGGAAGAACAGTATTCACCGCTATCACGTGATCTGAATAAATTTGAAAACTGAATTCTTGATTTAAATTAATGAGTCGTTGGCGTGTGGTTTGAAAATCAAAATATTACTAAAGGCTATGCCGATGGTGAGTAATCGAATAACAGGGAAGACAGAGGAGTTCTTACTGAAAATTGAAAACACCTATGAAATACTGGATTCACTGTTTATTATAATGATGGGAATTGATGCGCTGCAAATCTATGCCGAAAGTGTGGAGAGTTTGGAAATTTAGAACACAGACTTAACACGGATTGGGAAAGAGCATCATATTGCGCTACAGTGGAAACGAAGTTGGGTAGTGAAAACTGTTGGTTTGTATTTAATTGGAGGAAAAAATAAATGCCACGTACTGTGAGAGTGGCTCACGAGCGTTCTCGAAAGGATCAGCGATTGTCATATATCAGACTCTGTACTAAATAATACTAAAACCGTCTAGGGAGTATAGGAACGAATCTATTGGAAAATAGATGGAAAACAATAACAGTTTTGAACATGGCTGTTATTCAGCAACCGTATACTAGTTTCAACATAGGATTAACCCTAGCATTACCAACGGGGGGGGGGGGGGGGGGGGGGCGGCTCGTAGGCCCACTGACTCAGTTTTTCTATGTTGTATCCACACCCTTTGATATATGAACTTGAAAGCAAAGGTAATTGTTCGTTATTGAATGTACTATTGAGTCATTACAGAATTTCGGAATAAAAATGTAATTAAAATTCATTTACTTGATTTAATTCTCTGTGGGCCTTAGAAGCCCACCCGTTGGTAATAGCAAGGAAAGATTTACGAGGTTGAGTCTCTCGTTTCAAATTCTTACCATGAAACGAATTTTGGCATTGTTGCCTTCAGACATATTATTATGAAGCGGACCATTGTTATTTTCAGTGTTTCTGCTGCTGTTGAACCAGCAACATGAGTAGACATCGTCTACGTGATAGTTCCATTGAAAGAGTGCTAGAAGAAGTTTTGAACGAATCAGATTTAGAGGAAAGTGAAGTGGATGATGATGTGGAAGAAATTAGAACTGATTCATCGTCTGAGAATGAAGATGAGGTTGAAGCCAATCCACCAGATGATAATGATACGGAATGTGATAAATTCATTGCAAAAAGTGGACGAGAGTATATTACGAAGCCATCTCGACAATATCGGCGTTCTGTACAAAATATAGTGCGAGAAAGAATGGGGCTAGGACAACAAGGAAGAATTGCGTCTCCGAAAGAGGCTATAGAGCTCTTTTTTACACGTCACATTATGAATCTAATAAAACTACACTCAAATGAAGAGGCTTCTCGACTAGGTATTCAGCACACAGATGAAGATGAGTTATTTTGTTATATAGGACTCTTGCTAATCATGGGTTCAAATCATGACAATAAGATACCTGTCCAAGATTTATGGTCTTTGCTTCAGGGCCGACAAAAGTACTATGGATCAATGAGTCGGACTCGATTTTTCGAATTGACTAAAATATTGAGGTTTGATGATAAGAACACAAGAGAAATTCGTCGCCAGACTGACAAGTTTGCTCCAATGAGGGAAATTTTTGAAAGCTTCAATTGTTCACTTCCATTGTATTTCATTCCTGGTCTACATACAACAGTGGATGAGATGTTGTCTTTGTTCCGTGGTCGCTGTCCATTCAAGGTGTTTCTAAAAGAAAAACCTGGAAAATACGGCATTCTAATTCGAATGCCGTCTGATTCTGAGACTAGATATGTGATCAGCATGGACATCTATACAGGCAAGTCAGGAAATACACAGCATTCAAATGGACCGATGGAAATTGTAAAGAGACTAATAAAAGCTATTGAAAAATCAGGCCGTAATGTTACCACAGATCGGTACTATACTTCAGTGGAGCTTGCTGAGACTCTATGGAATGATTTTCACCTCACACTTGTTGGCACCCTACAGTCTAACAGACGACACATACCTGAAGAGCTGAAGACTACAACTGGCCGCAGTTTACACTCTTCCATCTTTGCTTATACTGACCCTCAGACACAGAGGCCACCAGTTACTCTTGCATCAACGCTAGTCCGCGAGAAGCCAAAACGACTGCTGTTGATGCTTTCAACTTATCACTCAGAAGGGGTGTTGAATGAAGACTCAAAAAAGACTAACATAAATCTTTTTTATAATTCTACAAAGGGAGGCGTGGACACCATAGACCAGATGGCAAGACACTACAGCACAAAGAGAGGAACAAGAAGATGGCCTTTGTCCCTCTTCTACACACTCATTGACATAGCAGCAATAAATGCATATTCACTCTTCCTCCTCAACTTTCCGAATTGGAAAAAGAATTTGCTAAACCGCAGAAGAGTTTTTATCACTAACTTAGGTCTCGAACTAATAAGATCTCAAGTAGATAAACGGGCACAAAATTTGTATGGACTTCAGAAGCCAGTAATAATGGCAATGGAAAGCATCACACAACGGAAGCTCAGCTGCTCTGTAGAACCATCATCCTCAACAGCAGAACCAGGACCACGTGGACGGTGCCACCTATGCTGCCAAGAAGCTGCATCTAAAAAGATCAAGTACAACAAGCTGGGAAAGTCAACTGTTACCTGCTCTCAGTGCCACCAACACGTCTGTGGGAAACACTGCAGGAAGACAGTGTTGTGTGAAAAATGCGTTGCAGAATGAGACAGTAAATTTTGTTTGCTTCATGTAGTTTATCGAATTAAAAAAGTCGTTTTTATAAGAAAACACTATTTTGAAACATTATTCCAAAACATATATAAACTGAATCTCGTGATTTGTTCATTTTATTCCTATTATAATAACATCTTTTATTATCCAGTATACAAAAACATTGTCTAAGCATTTTGAATTGTTATTAGAGGTATCAGAAGTAAATAAACTTGATTTATGATAAAATAAATTGTGGTATTCTTTATGGGCCTTTGAGGCCCCCCCGTTGGTATTACATGTAACAAAAAATACGTTGGTAATGCTAGGGTTAAACAGCCCACCGGTTGTACATAAATGGTAGTTACATTTATAACACTACCACTACTACAGTAATTTTGCTTGCTTTTACCTAAAAAACAGAAAACCCTGTCTCTATGTTGTCACGTATACTATACCCGAACAGAACAAATAGTCCTGTTACGGGAAAAGCCACGTATAACCTTCTTACTAAAATTTAGTTTAGTTCCAAATAAAGTACACTATGTGAGGATAGTCCAGGTTATAGGAAGAGCTAATCAATAGAGTTACCGTTTTTGCCGGATTTGACCCTGTGTTGTGACTAATGGATAAGTAAATCAGACTGTTCACTTGTTTTACTAAGATCTTACACAGCGGTTAGACAGAAACGCAGTATGAATGATATTATACTGAAGCTAGGACAACTCGGTCCCAAGTTCATTTAGTGGTTTAAAACATGTACTAATGGTCGCCAGCCTATCCAGACAATGAAATAGTGAAGTACTGAAAAAGTATGAACCTTTCCCACTCTCTTGCTACTGTTTAATTTGGTTCATCAAATAAATATTACTACACATAAACAATGTTGGACTCACCCTTATACAGTACGTCTTTAAAAGAGAAAAAGTCCAGTAGATAAATTCAAGGAAGGTAAAAAGAATTTGGATGATGGGTGGAGGGGGGGGGAGATATTTAGAAAAATACTTTTCATCATCAACAAACTATAATAATAAACTACTTAGATACTAAACTGCACAGTTTTTATAATGAACATTTCACTTCAAGGAAACGTCTTTCTCACTGGAATTTTCTTTCAAAAGCTATTGTTCGTTGAACTAACTCTGTATAGTCATTTAACATTTTAGTAACCTGGCTACACTGTGACTGAATTTTGCGTAAGCAAACTTTTACTATAACACTTTGCATTAGTTAACAAATCACAAAAACAGTTTAAATGGTGCCTCTTTACATTAACTTGGCACTTCATAAGTCTGTAAAACAGGATACTCGTATTAATCAAACACCGGGAAAGAACCCTATATAGGTGTATTATTAGGATGAAATAACAGGGTGAAACAGCTTCTTTGAAGTTCAAGAATGATTATTAAAACACAGTTCAAATTAATAGTTCACGCTGTACCAAGTAAAAATAATAAAAAAAAATCTTATGTGGTGGCTGTATGCTTGGGTGTCGTAGCTGTGCTATAAGCCGTTTGCAGTCTTTATCTGAGGCATTTTTGTGCAAATTTGCAGGCAAAGCTTCTCCTGCTCCACACAGGTGTTGCCTCAATCTCTACTGCCTACAGACTGTGTGACGTAATTCCCGCAATTGCTCTAGGTAGCGCGCTAATTCGCCCTTGCAACCTTTTCAACTCTCCAGAGCCACTTTCGTTTCAAACAAAAGCTCACTGGCTCTTCAATAACACCTATTTCTTACGCTGTTCCTAAGCGTCACCATATATTAAATTGTCAAATTTACATCAACATGGAAAATTTACACACACAAATATTTTTAAATACAAAATGTCATCAGAAAATTACTTAACGTAATAAACAATTTACATAGTATTTTACATACGTTATGAAATACAATACAAAGAACTTCAAACTCAAGTATAGCACAATTTATTTTTCATCTACAGAAAATATAGTACCAATATGTGAAAATTGTGTAGCAAAAGGAAGTACAAAAAGTTAAATGAACCATAAACAAAATTAATGTTATACATTGACCTAGGTTTCAACACCTACTAGGGCGTGTCTTCATCAAAATGAGATGTAAATCGTAAAATTAATTTTCTAAAAAGCAATAGTCAGAATCTGAAGCGGCCATGTCAAAAGTAAAATATAACGCTCTAGGTAGGAACTACATGAGCCCGATGTTGTTCCCAGCTGGGCACACGTGGCAAAATCTAGAACGCTCTATTTTATTTTTTACATGAGTATAGCTGCTCCACATTGTAGCTATTGCTTTTTAGCAATGTAATTTTACGATTTACATCTATTCTCATGAAGACACCGCCATCATGTGTCGAAACCTAGGCCAATGTACGTACCGACTATGTGGAACCATTTGGCTGTTTAATTCTATGTTGAAAAGAGGAAAACAATAATATCCAGCTTAAATTTAGTGCAACAACTTTCGAGAAATTTGCCGCTATCCTGGGTCACACGCGATCGCTCTTGAGGCCACAAAAATCCTTTCTGAACTTTTACATGTGGCACACTGTAATTCACCGTTATTGCACTTATTTTGGGAATGTAACAAAAACATGACAGCAAAGGAGTACAAGACCTTTAAAATAAGTGAAGCTCTACTGCTGTGCTAGAGCGTTCTTTAAAGTAATCTCAAATATGGATAGAGTAATTCAGTGAGTCACATACACAAAGATGAAAGCGATTGCGTGCAAAGAGCTCTTTGTCCCAAGACAGTAGCAGAATCGTTGCTGACTCAGTTACACGACTGCACCCGCAGCAGGCCTCTGACTTCATCGAAAGAGATGAAGGTATTTTACTGTACTGTTATTAGTTTCGTCTTGCCAAATTAATTACGGATAATCACTGTGCATCGTGTTTCAATTTTACATGTACTCTTAGAAATGTGTAATACGTTTCGTCGATGATTTTTTGACAGCTACACGTATACTAAACGCTCAGCCATTTTACACTTCACCGTCTCTCAAAAGTCGGATTATTGCCCTATACACGCGATAGCCACTGATCGCAGGAGTGTTGTTCTGGAACATGAAAGCGAAGTTCCACTTTTTGCTGATGGAATAGATGTCTACCTCGCATTTCAAAAGTGACGCCTCATTGATATGACAACTGCACTCCATTACAGCATTACGTAGATTACAGCCACTGCCGCGACAGTTTTACCTACTCGTAATACACTAACATAAGGATTAATATTTAATAGAATTAGGCGATATTACAGAAGTTCATGCTTAGTAGCCATGTTTCCTCGGCCATAATAGCGGTGGCGGTACTCTCAATCACTGCTTCTCCAATTTTACATTACTGAGATAAATAGATCTGCCAGAAATCAATGAACATGAGCTTCTAAATAAAACTGATTGTATATTCATGCAAAGAGGATACGCCGCGAAGGTATGGCTCAATTCCCCCAACTTTTCTTTTCCATTTCCCTCCCTCTTAGTCATCTACTTACATTACTCTAACATTCCTCGCAGTGTCCTGGACCAGATACTATCTTCTTCAGATTCATTTCGTCTGCTTCATGCCATTCGTTTCTAATAGTGTGTCGCCACTCCCATACTACAAGAACGTCACTTCATGAGAAATTTACATAATTATTCAAACCAGACTGACATTACTGTCACATCTATGTTCTGTGTTATTACTAGTTTCGTTATTATTATTGGTATTGTCATTAGGTCCAACTCATGTAATATGCACGTTTACAGACCGTCTAAAACGTCTGGCTAGATGAAAGGAAGGGACCGATGGCTCTAATGTAAAATAAAGACACCTCTACACTTAAAGGGTTTTCCCAGGAGCAATTGTGAGTATTCTGGTATGTAATGACGATCATTCGAAGCAAAAATTTCTATTAAACATGGGCCAGAAGACGTACCTTTTCCTAGCAAGTTTGTCTTGTTATGGTCAGAATTACTTCCTAACATATGGATGGCAAAGATATTGTAGTAAAATAGATTTGCTTCACAGTATTGGAGATGAAGAGGCGCTCACACCTCTTAAGGTATGGATTTTAGGACCCATATTTACTAGACTTTTTGCTTAAAATGATAGTTACTGTCATATCCTTGAAAATTGACCATTCCTCCTGGCACACCCTGTATAGCACAGTCTCTGAAGCAGGTGTTGCCATGAAAAAGCTGTTTTGAAACTTTTTGGTGTTCAAGCGTAACGAGCAATGTTATGTAAGACTGGGGTGGTACATCAAATACAGGAAATCAGAAACAGCAGTACACTCCTTGAATTACGGGCAGCTCATTAAATTTCAGGAGTTCCAAATCTTGATCGGACAACTACGATGACAACTACTGAAAATTAGATAAGTCATAGGAACTATGCAGCGCCTGCAGTGTGCAAACAAAGACAATGATTAGAAGATAATGATGTTCTGATTATCAGCTTTTATAATTCAATGGCCACCATATGAAACCATGAATTGGCCTAGAGGCATTGTTTGGCCAAGGCTACTACTCCTTTCGACGTTTCTGCTATTGTATATTGTTTTAGAGTGGGAAAGTACACGAGTTACAATTTTCTTTACATCAAGGGTGACCATTGGTAGTTACGTGACGTGAAGAACAGTATCAACGGTGACGAGGTCTTTGCACCTAACATCAAACAGTGTATTTAATCCTTCTCTTTCGACTATATGTGATTTTATCTAGAATAAAATACACTGGAGCATAAGTTAATACGCGTTTGCTTTGTGACATCGTTTCCTCATATAGCGGCTGACGGTATCACGTTTCCCCTGTCTGAAAGAGACATTCTAGAATAATTCTCTCGATAGTATTTCATAATGGGCTTAGAAAGAGGAATACCACACAAAGAAGAAAGTAAATTAACCGAGTGCAAAATCGTCAGGAGTCATACGAGGTATCATCCTCACTGCGTGACCCACTGAACGTGAGATCAACTCTGCGCATGAAGTTGTCATGAGACAATCTGCACACAGCAAGCGCGGTGACCTTTGTTTGAGTTATTCACCAGATTTTTCGTAATTTTCGAAAGATTTACCTGTAAATAATACAAAAGGCAAGACTTTGTTGTTCCGCTTGATTTTTGTTACGGATTCCTTAAAGTTTTTGCTTACGCAATGGAAGTAACGCGAGGAATGCCCTCCGCAGCTAGGAATCTCGGGAGTCAAGCTCCCATCATCTGGTTGTCTGCGAGTTGTGGGACGAAACATTCCTGATCTTTGTATGTCGCATGCTAAATAAGTATATTTATGATTTGAAAGCCTATTAATTGGAGCACACAGCGTTCCTCTGTGCTTTGCTTATGACGCTTGACACTATATTCGTTCTGACAACTGTATTCACAAGAAAATTTTGGCAGATACAGGATTCAACCTGAAATGTCGTTTAGAGCACACATCGTCACTGGAAGTACTGGACTATATGGGTGATAGGACTGATGTATTCGTGTACCAGAAGAAACAGAAATGTCAACGGAAAAACAAACTTCATTACGCTGTTTAAATTTACGCAGATGGTGTATAAACAGGAATTTGTTCTAGTAGCTGATGAATTCCCAAAAAGTTCGAATTACATTACTGAGTAAACAAGTCAAAGTAAACACTCACTACTGCAGCTGAAGCCTCAATAATATTTTACAAATAACATTAATTATCGCCCGTGAATCGCATTCTTTAGAATATAAAATAACGCATGTATTTCTCTTTTTGAAGTTATATGTTAATAATTACAACGCCGACCATCAGGTAAACAGATCCTAATGTTATTTCAGCATTATCGGGGAAGTTGATCTCCGCAAGTTCTGACCGCAAATGTAACTGGTAAATCGGTATATCATCGCAATGTTTTACATGGTGCACTGAAACAATCTATGAGACATATAAGAGAGGAGTGCGTCCTACAATGCTATAAGGGCACGTGGAATGATTTTATGAACGCCAACACTACAGCAGTGGAATAGATTAGACACCTAGATTTAGTCGATTTATTTTTGTTTTATGCAGTGACATTCATTGCATAATATAAATGCACTGCATGTGTGTTCCATACGAATGATGATGATGAAGCTTCACTCCAAGAAACTAGCTTCGCAAGCTTCGTTATGCAGTAACCATATTACACAGTGGTTTCCATCTATATTAACTGCAGACCTACTAGACAACTTCTACCTCGCGGAGTGGCCGCGCGGTTTGAGGCGCCATGACACGGATTTCGCTGCTCCTCCCTCGGGCATGGGTGTGTGTGTGTGTTATTCTTAGCATAAGTTAGTTTAAGTAGTGCGTAAGTCTAGAAACCAATGAGCTTAGCAGTTTGGCCCTTAGGAATTCACACAGACACACACACACACGCACACACACACATACACACTAGACAACTTTTCGAAAACAGTCAAGACCCTCTCTTCGTCATTTCAGACATTCATTTCAGGATATAGAAACCACCTTCACATCCAGGGTAGCGACTCCTTTTTCTCTTTCCAGAAGCAGGCTTTTTTTGAGTACTACTACTACTGCTCATTTGGACCGTTGCTCTATGGCAATCATCTCTATTTTCTGATGGACAACACATTTTTTGTTACTGCTTTCGAAAGTCTCCTAAATCGTTTGCAACACATCACGTCTCATGAAAGAAATAAATTGCCCATCCAGTATCCTGCGGGTGCTTTTAACTTCCTGTCAGAACTGTCTTTTTTCTATTCACTATGTTTCATTTAGAACTCAACAGCCGATTTCAAAATATGACTACATTGTAACAATTCTCTTTTTTTGAGTGGCAACCTTGACAGTTCATGGAGAGGACGCACATTTTGAGGAAAATGAAAGAGCGGAGAGGAAACGCAAAGTAGTCAATGATCAATCTCGTTCTTTGCAACGGTATACCGTTAACTCAATTCCACTGCAATCCTCACAATGGGCGGATTTTGAATAGGGTATACTTTGTGCCAAGAGAAAAAGAACGGCCTGTAAGGGTTGGATTTATTTCAAAGTATTTTTACAAAAAATACATGATGTACTACGTCGTGTAATTTACTGTCGAGCATGACTCATGTCACTTAAAATAGGCCTCAGAAATAAAGAGAACTCTTTCTAGGGTCGCCTTCTTCAAGCATCAGAGCTTACTGGATCCAGTGTATTGTTGAAACCAGTTTTGCCAAAGATATATTATGATGGACTGTTATGACTGCACAGCGCTAATTAAATTTCAGTTTAGTAACATTAAAACTTGTAATTTCTCATCATCATCATAGTCATCATCACAATCATCATTTAAGACTGATTATGCCTTTCAGCGTTCAGTCTGGAGCATAGTTCCCCTTATAAAATTCCTCCACGATCCCCTATTCAGTGCTAACATTGGTGCCTCTTCTGATGTTAAACCTATTACTTCAAAATCATTCTTAACCGAATCCAGGTACCTTCTCCTTGGTCTGCCCCGACTCCTCCTACCCTCTACTGCTGAACCCATGAGTGTCTTGGGTAACATTGCTTCCCCCATGCGTGTAACATGACCCCACCATCTAAGCCTGTTCGGCCTGACTGCTACATCTATAGGGTTCATTCCCAGTTTTTCTTTGATTTCCTCATTGTGGAAACCCTCCTGCCATTGTTCCCATCTACTAGTACCTGCAATCATCCTAGCTACTTTCATATCCGTAACCTCAACCTTGTTGATAAGGTAACCTGAATCCACCCAGCTTTTGCTCCCATACAACAAAGTTGGTCGAAAGATTGAACGGTGCACAGATAACTTAGTCTTGGTACTGACTTCCTTCTTGCAGAAGAGAGTAGATCGTAGCTGAGCACTCACTGCGTTAGCTTTGCCACACCTCGCTTCCAGTTCTTTCACTACGTTGCCATCCTGTGAGAATATGCATCGTAAGTACTTGAAACCGTCCGCCTGTTCTAACTTTGTTCCTCCTATTTGGCACTCAATCAGTTTATATTTCTTTCCCACTGACATTACTTTCGTTTTTGAGATGCTAATCTTCATACCATAGTACTTACATTTCTGATCTAGCTCTGAAATATTACTTTGCAAACTTTCAATCGAATCTGCCATCCGGCCGGAGTTGCCGTGCGGTTCTAGGCGCTACAGTCTGGAGCCGAGCAATCGCTACGGTCGCAGGTTCGAATACTGCCTCGGGCATGGATGTGAGTGATGTCCTTAGGTTAGTTAGGTTTAATTAGTTGTAAGTTCTAGGCTACTGATGACCTCAGAAGTTAAGTAGCATAGTACTCAGAGCCATTTTTGAATCTGCCATCACTTCTGAGTCATCCGCATATGCAAGACTGCATATTTGTGTTCACATATCTTAATCTAACCCAGCCAGTCTATTGTTTTCAACATATGATCCATAAATAATTCGAACAACAGTGGAGAGAGGTTGCAGCCTTGTCTTACCCCTGAAACTACTCTGAACCATGAACTCAATTTACTGTCAACTCTAACTGCTGCCTGACTATCCATGTAAAGACCTTTAATTGCTTGCAAAAGTTTGCCTCCTATTCAATAATCTCGTAGAACTGACAATAACTTCCTCCTAGGAACCCGGTCATATGCCTTTTCTAGATCTATAAAGCATAGATACAATTCCCTGTTCCACTCATAACACTTCTCCATCATTTGCCGTAAGCTAAAGATCTGGTCCTGACAACCTCTAAGAGGCCTAAACCCACACTGATTTTCATCCAATTGGTCCTCAACTAATACTCGCACTTTCCTTTCAACAATACCTGAGAAGATTTTACTCACAACGCTGATTAAAGAGATACCTCTGTAGTTGTTACAATCTTTTCTGTTTCCATGTTTATAGATTGCTTTTGTCCAGTCTGATGGAACCTGTTCCGACTCCCAGTCCATTTCAATTATTGTGTGTAGCCATTTAAGACCTGACATTACACTGTATTTGATGAGTTCTGACTTAATTTAATCCACCCCAGCTGCTTTATTGCACAGCAATCTATTGACCATTTTCTCCACTTCCTCAAATGTGATCCTATTTCCATCATCATTCCTATCCCATTCTACCTCTAAATCTGAAACATTACTGATCGTATTTTCACCTACATTGAGCAACTCTTCAAAATATTCCCTCCATCTGCCCAAGGCATCCACAGGATTCACCAGCAGTTTTCCTGGCCTGTCCAAAATACTTGTCATTTCTTTCTTACCTCCCTTTCGAAGACTGCTAATTACACTCCAGAACGGTTTTCCAGCAGCTTGACTCATAGTCTCCAACCTGTTTCCAAAGTCTTCCCAAGATTTCTTCTTGGATGCTGCAATTATCTGTTTGGCTTTGTTTCTTTCTTCAACGTAACTTTCTCTGTCTACCTGAGTTCTAGTATGCAGCCATTTTTGATACGCCTTCTTTTTCCTTTTACAGGCTGCCTTGACTGTGACATTCAAGCTGTTTGCTTTATCCTACTTTTACACACTCCTGTTCCAAGACATTCTGTAGCCACTTCTAGCACTGTGTCCCTGTACCTTGTCCATTCCTTTTCCAATAACTGTAATTGACTACATTCAAATAACTGGTACCTTTCTGAGATCGCTGTTATGTACTTGTGCCTGATTTCCTTATCCTGAAGTTTCTCCACTCTTATCCTCTTACATATGGACCTGACCTCCTGCACTTTCGGCCTCAGAAATCCCAATTTCACTGCAGATTAAATAATGATCAGTATCATCAAAGAATCCCCTGAATACACGTGTGTCCCTCACAGCCTTCCTGAATTCCTGATCTGTTATTACATAGTCAATGACAGATCTGGTTCCCCTGCCTTCCCAAGTATAACGGTGAATGTTCTTATGTTTAAAAAAGGAGTTTGTGATTACTAAGCCCATACTGGCACAGAAATCCAAGAGTTGTTTCCCGTTCCTGTTGGCCTCCATATCCTCTCCAAATTTACCCATAACCTTTTCATACCCTTCTGTTCGATATCCAATCCTGGCGTTAAAATCACCCATGAGCAGAACACTGTCCTTGTCCTTTACTCTAACATCACTGAGTGCCTCATAAAAAACTATCCATCTTATCTTGATCTGTCCCTTCACAATACGAATATACTGACACAATCCTAATTTTCTTGCTAGACACTGTCAAATCTATTCACATCAGTCGTTCGTTTGCATACCTTATTGCAACTACGCTGGGTTCCATTTCTTTCCTGCGGTAAAGCCCTACACCCCATTGTGCTATTCCTGCTTTGACTCCTGACAGGTAGACCTTGTATTCTCCCACTTCCTCTTCTTTCTCACTCCTATCCCGAATGTCACTAACAGCTAAAGCGTCCAGCCCCATCTTACTTACAGCCTCTGCCAGCTCTACCTTCTTCCCAGAGTAGCCCCCATTGATACTAATAGCTCCTCATCTCAGTACCATTTGTTTGCCAAGTCGTATCTTAGGAGTCCCTGGTTTGTCAGTTAGAGGTGGGACTCCGTCACCTCCAAAGATCCGAGGCATTTTGCTCTGATTGTTGCCAGCATCATATTTAAAGTACCAGGGAAGCAGGTTGCTAACCTTACTTGCCCCGAGTCCCATTGGGCATTACCCCTAACGGTTGAGGGACTAACCGGTGGATTTGGTAGTCTTTGCCGTATGAGCACAAAGGTGGCCATGACTCAGAATATATCCGAGATGCCCTGCCTTATTCCAAAGTAACTGGTATCCCGACTGTCGGGACCACTTACTTGGCCACTCATACGTTGCCCGTGGTTCATGAACTAGGACGTGACTACAGGAACTCACACCATGTAATATCTGTTGAAATAAATTTCATTTTTCAGATAGTCCTAAATCTTCAGTATAACGTTAGTAATATGAGCGAGACCTCTGGACTTCACCAATAACAACAGTTTGAGACAGCTATGAGGGTTATTTCTATTTCGGCAAATTAGCTTTCCCGTTTAACAAGAAAACGATGATGTTTTTTACAGAGCAGCTTCTATGCCGTATATATTGAGCATTGCTTTGTTTGTACACTCATGTCACAGAGTAGATTACAGCTCTTACAAATTTAGGTGGTAACTTATGACACATAAAATGTTTACCGGCAGAGCTATTTGCCAAAGATGTCCCACTCAACCAGCTGGTACATATCATTATGTCTTCGCTTAGAATTTCGATATTGTGTGAATAAGGCAGCGTGTTCATGAACGAAATATTAATTAACGGGATGAAAATATTACAGCGTTGTGGTCTTTTTTATTTTTTTACAGTTCTCTGCAGCTGATTTTGTTACATCGACATCAAACTCGCCTCAGCGTTTTATATCCACCACACAGTTGAAAAATATTCACCTGAGAGTTTACGTATTGGAAATGAAAAGGGATGTGCTTCTACAGTGCTGACGTATGTCCTTTTAGACAGCTTTCTCCCTACATCCCTCCCTCTGACGCCCTCCGTCTCTCTTTTTCCGCGCTTCGTGCCCCAAGCCATTCAACATTAGCGAAATCTGCTTAGCGAAACAATCGACAACGCCAGCTTTTATTTATTTCCGCTCTCCGCTAATGGATGTTTACATTTTTGCCGTCACTGACAAAAAATTTTACACATTTTGCTGACTCCCCCGCGAGTGATTTTTTAAATTCACTGTGCCTCTCACCGTAACGGCAGAAACCGTGATTAAAAGTGCTTGAATGCAGACTGTTTACAAATGTACCCTCGATCATACACGAATATAAATTAAGTACAACTATTTTTTTCTGCTGCAGCAGCTCATAGTAATAAACTAAAATATCCGAACACGTTATTGTAGTACTGTCGTCATAAATTCTCTGATTGTGCTGCGTCGCATTACATGCTTTTATAGCATTGCGAATATAGTTGCAAAATTAAGTTCAGAATTTCAAGTAATTTACAGAAAAATATAAAAAAAGGAGGTGTCCAAAAAATTTTCCGCCCTGCCCATTGAGTTGGCCGAACACAACCAAGTGCATCTCAGTTTTAATTTTCGTTTTTACATTTTATATGATGTACAATGATAAAACGAGGAGTGGATTCCTATTCGAATTTTAAGTGTTACTGCATCTCTGAAATGCACTTATTGCAACTCACTGAAAACTCCAGGTCGTTGCTGCTCCAGTCACTAGTGATGGATCGTAAGAGGAAAAGTAGGTTCCCCTCTTTGTTAGTAGCAATTGTTTTAGTTTTGTTGTCCACTTTATTGCATCGTGTTTGTGCTGGTGGAAGTAATAACTTTATTATTGCGAGCTGTTACAGTTTTGAGATTAAGGCTCTCCAAGACGAAAAGTGCCTATTTTCTAGTGTCACCTGCAATTGTTCATGTAATATTTCTGCGATTCGTTCTCGACGAATATCAAAGTTGTGATAATTCTCGAAACTCTTGTTTCAGTCGTCACTGTCTCGCCCTGTAATACAAACGTGTATTGTACGACGCAATCAAATACACTGACTAAAAAAAAAAAAAAAAGGTCACGACATCAAAGGGTTTTGCTACATTTGCAATGTTGGTAGGCATGTTTCTAAATATGAAAGATTCAAATTTCACATTAGCCTCATAAGAGTGGCGCTAGTAGAGTCACCACAAGGATGCAAATCAGGTTTGCATTAAATACACACTGTAATGGCCTTGAGCGTTTGCTGTCTTTGAGATTGGAAATGGTGAGTTGATGTTAGCCAAGAATGCCTTTAAGGCGACAAAGCCGCCATTATCAACACGCCGATTGTTCCTTCCGTGATACTGTAGAAAGACTTGGCAGGAACGTAGCCACTATACTTGGCTGCTTGCAGCGGGCATCGGTAATCACTAGAATATCCGGTAGCAAGAAGACCGGATGGCAACGTGGCACAGCGGAGAGTGAAGACTTTTGTGTTCAGTGTATGGATTTTGCGCTTTCTACTGCATCTTCAGCAGCAATTCAGCAGCAGTTGGCACCACAGTAACACAACGAACTGTTATTAATTAGTTATTTCAAGGACAGCTCCGAGCTAGGTCCCATGTAGTGTACATTCCACTGAAACTAAATCACGGCCATTTGTGACTTCCGTGGTGTCAAGCGAGAGCTCACTGGAGAGCAGGACGGAGGTCTGCAATGTTTTCTGACGAAAGCTGGTTCTGTCTCGGTGCCGGTGATGGTCGTGTGCTGGTTAGAAGGAGACCAGTTGGGGGCCTGCAAGAAACCTGTCTGAGCGCTACACACACTACACTTAACGCCTGAAGCTATGCTCTGGAGTGTGATTTCGTAAGACAACAGAAGCACTCCCGTAGTTACCCCAGGCATCCTGACTCCAAATTTGTACGTCAATATGGTGATTCGTCTTGTTGTACTGCCACTCACGAACAGCAATCCAAACCGATAAAGCTCGCCCACACACCGCTGTTGCAACTCAACATGCTCTACAGAGCGTCCACACGTCGCCTTCGCCGGCTCGATAACCAGACCTGTCCCCAATCGAGCACATGCGGGACAAGATCAAAAGGTAACTCCAGCTTCATCCACAAAATGTCCCTGTATTGACCGATCAAGTGCAAAAGGCACGGAATTTCATCTCACACACTGACACCGGTCTCTCTACAACACAATGCATGAACGTTTGCATACCTGCATTTAGCATTCCGGCGGCTACACGCGTTATTAATGTACCAGCACATCACATTTGCAATGGCTTATCTTGCGCTTACATTAAGCTTTCATCTTGCAAGGTTAATTACTTGAATATGTTACTTAGACAAATGTATTCAGAAAATTTCGTTACTCTACGTTAATTACTTTATGGTGCTGCTATTTCCGTCAGTGTAGCTCACCTTTTCTAACCTACGATGCCACGCACCGCGAAATCAAACAGCACACCTTCTCACTAGCGATGATATATTCGACTTGTAATCGGCACGTGATTAAAGAATCCGTGGGCTACACATTGTGTAACAGCATGTAACTGCTTTCACTCGTCCTGGAGTTGTAGGACGTTTAAGGAGCCTAGATCTGTCTTGCCACATCAGAAAAAGACACAAAGTTCTAAGAGTTCCACTTACCCCGCATCTTCATGTGATGTCGTTGTCTCTGCTCAGAAGTAGCACGTACATCTTGAATCCTTTGCTTTCGACGAGAAGCTTTTAAGGAATTACGATAAAAGTGCTAACGCTTTTGCCTCATCTAAATAATGAAGTCATTTGTTTTGTGTATATTAAACAATTAATATATATATATATATATATATATATATATATATATATATGTATGTATGTATATATTACAATATGTGCCATCAGGTAAATAAGCCAAGTGTGATTGAAACTGATGCATAGCCGTGCTTATTGCTAACAAGTGCACACAATAAATCAAAATCGGGCAACGTGATTATATCGCGGCTAAATAGTCTACAAACTTGGCTACCAGACTATCCTTTGGGATCTCCTGGTAATTCAAACATGCAACGAAGTGACCAAACGAACGATTCCTTTGGGAACCATCCGACTAGAAGTTTGGGACCATCAGTCCGGATCTGCCAGCTAAATATTGAGGGAATTAGTCGATCAAAATCTGAATATCTTTCAAAGTTTCTATTGGACAATAGCATCGATGTGGTACTCCTTCAGGAAGCACATATCGACTCGCAGGAAGACTTACAAAGAAGAGGACGTATTCAAGGCTTCCAACAAATAGGCGCAACATATCATCACGCCTATGGCACCGCCACATAAGCCCGATCCGATATTGAACATGCACACCTGCTGTCCACAAGCACAGAAAACAACATCCATGTTGTTGATATAAAAGTAGACAACATAAGACTTATAAATGTCTACAAACCACCAAACCAAATCTGGCCAAGTATTGTACTACCCGTACATGAACACCCAACGATATATGCCGGTGATTTTAATAGCCATCATGAAATGTGGCGATACACCCAAAATAATGAACATGGAGAAGCGCTGGTGGAATGGGCCGACGAGAACAATCTACATCTTATATTCGATAGCAAGGAGAGGGACACATTCCACTCGGCCGCCTGGCGCAGGGACTACAATCCGGACCTCTGCTTTGTAACTACCGATAACGAGGGAAAACCAGTGCCTATACATAGAAGGGTTGCCACAGATTTCCCACACAGCCAGCATAGGCCTGTTATTTTAGACATCGGTGTCACTATACCCCTGATACGGTCCTTCCCTCGACCTAGATGGAATTTCCAAAAAGCTGACTGAGAGAAGTATTCAGCGGACCTTGATAAATGCATCCGTTTTATACTGTCACTACCTAAATGCTACGATCGTTTCAGGAAAGCTATAATTACCACAGCTAAAAAACACATCCCTAGGGGGTTTCGAAAAGAATACATCCCAGGATGGGATGCAAAATGCCATCAGCTATATGAGGATTTTACTAGTAGTGGTGACCAAGAAATAGCTGATAACCTCCTCCACAATCTATATTCCGCAAGAAGACAACGATGGACTCAAGCAACTGAAAGAATGAATTTCACTCAATCAAGTAGGAAGGCATGGAGTTTGTTACGTAAACTCGGAGGTACGACAAGACCAGCCCAGAAAAATCCAACCATAACACCAGAGAAAATTGCAAATAACATTGTCGAAATGTCAAGAGCTCCGAGAGACAAACCACATACCAGGATGATTAAGCGCGAACTCAGAACACTAAAAAAGAATACTCCAAATATATCAGAGCTTTCCAGACCAAACACTGAGGATGATGTCATTACTGCCCTCAAGGATATGAAACCGGTCAAAGCCCCAGGTTTTGACAACATACATCCAGAATTTCTAACCTACGCTGGAAAGAACGTAGTCAAATGGCTGGCAAATTTCTTTTCGAACATTTTGACCACAAACCATCTCCCTAGAGAATTCAAAAAGGCAAGAATAATAGCTTTGCTGAAACCAGCAGACCAACCGCTAAGCTACAGACCAACAGCACTTCTTAGCTGTACATACAAACTTCTCGAACGACTTGTCCATAATCGAATTAGTGGCATTATTATGGAGAACTTACCTACAGAAAGGCAGGCTTCAGACCTGGCCGTAGTTGCTGTGACCAAGTTCTGGCATTAACATCCTACATAGAGGCTGGCTTTCAACAGAAATTGAAAACAAGTGCTGTATTTCTAGACTTAATATCTGTATATGATACTGTTTGGAGAGATGGAATAATTTACAAACTCTTAAGAGTGATTCCTTGCCAGATTCTAACATCCTTAATACTTAATATACTGAGTAACAGAACCTTCCAGGCCACCCTAAACGGAAAGACAAGCAAAACAAAACTTATTAACAACGGGCTTCCGCAAGGCTCCGTAATGGCCCCTCTTCTGTTTAACATCTATATGGCAGATCTCCCAAACACAAAGTCAAGAAGATTTTGCTATGCGGATGGCATAGCACTGGCTACCAGAGACAAGTATCTCTTCAATACAGAGGAAGTCCTTAATAATGACGTTGAAATACTATACAATTATTTCAAGAAATGGAGACTCAAGCCAAACCCTAACAAAACTGAAGTATCTACATTCCATCTTAATAACAAAATGGCAAATGAAATTACTAACATAAAACTCGGAAACACCAACCTCAAACATAATAAGTTTCCAAAGTACTTAGGTATAACATTGGATCGCACTCTTTCTTACCGAAAACATCTGGAGAACACCACTGCAAAAATTGGAACACGGAATAACATCATCCAAAAACTTAGCGGTACTACTTGAAGAGCTAACGCAAAAACATTACGCACCTCATCTATCGCCTTAGTGTTCTCTGTGGCTGAGTACTGCGCTCCAGTCTGGATTAATAGCTGTCACACCAAACTTATTGACAGGCAATTAAATAACACAATGAGGTTGATTTCTGGAACTGTTAAATCAACGCCCAAGTACTGGTTACCGGTGCTATGTAATATCCTGCCCCCGGACCTGCGTAGAAAAGCGGCCCTACTGCACGAATTGAGAAAGATTGAGACAAAACCAGAACTACTAATTAAAGAAGAATTCTCACAACTGCGACACACTCGATTGAAATCAAGAAAGCCACCCATACGCACAGCTGAGCAGCTTCAAAATAATAACTATGACCACATGAAACAATGGAGACTAGATTGGAACCAAAAGACAAATGACCAACTACAGACCTGGTTTGAGAGCTATAACTGCAACATCTCTGGAATGGAACTAACACGGTAAACATGGTCCGCATTAAATCGAATACGTACTGGACATGGCAGGTGTGCGGATTCACTACACAAATGGGGAAGAGCGATGTCACCAGAATGCGACTGCGGTGCCCCTAGACAGACGATCCAACACATCCATGGTGAATGCTCCTTGCGAGCATATGCAGGGAACTGGTCCGACTTCCTGGAGGCATCCCCATCGGCGCTAGAATGGATCTCAAACCTCGATATAACCTTTTAACTGACCAATATAAACATAAATTATATTTATGATCGTTATAAGATTTTAATGTCTAACACTTGATGTATTAATGTTGCATGTATAGCCATACGCTAAATAAAAAATAAAATAAAATTAAAATCATTGTGTTTGGTCAAATCAATGTATTGAATCACTTTCTAACTGAATGACGTTTTGTATTATCGCGAAATAGGGGACAGAATGTCACGGATATGATAAGCGAGTTGGAACGGCAGCCCGTAAAACAAAGGCGTTTATTCAAGAGGCGAGATCTTTTCTCGAAATTTCAGTCGCCAACTTTCTGCTTTGATTGAGGAAATACTTTTCTGTCACCAGTCTGCATAGGGAGAACCGATCATCATAATAAAATAACAGAAACCAGAGATCCTACAGAAAGATTTAAGTGTTAATTTTTCCATCATGCTGTTAAAGAGCGCAACACAAGGGAAATAGTCTGAAGATGGCTCGAAGAACTCTCTGCCAGACACGTAAGTCTGAATTGCGGATTAGTCATGTAGCTGTATTTGTAGATGAACTCACAATAATGACTCGCGAAACAAACTATTCATTCCTAAACTCGTAATATAATCTGCTTTGTTCAAAGATGACTGATTTTAACCGCTGTTTCTAACGTCATGGTATCAGATTTAACACACTGGAAGTCAGGTGAAACACTTCTCTGGGCGGTCACCAACTACACTGTGTGTGACACACGAATTGATTACAACATCAGCTAATCAAAGGTAAGCAGTCCCTGTTGGCACAATTTCCCACGACATGTGCACCAAGGTAGCATCCGACGTAGTTGCCTCATCCCACCTTGTAACGTTATCCGTCTTCCTGGCACAATACAGACTTAATCCGTAGGTATAAAGTAACGGTCCCCAGAGTGGTATGGTCCCAGGTTGATTCTGAAAAACTAGATGAATGACTTCCTTTGTGGATAATTTAAACTTCCTTTGAATTTTCGTCATGGTCTAACATATGTCTTCCCTCATCCAGATACATATATACATTCCAACTGAAATCTACCCTTACGTGCCCCTCCCCCCGCCTCCCCGCTCTCCCCAATCCTTCACAGCGATACATGGCAGTTTAATTCCAGCGACTGATCACTGATCGTTTAGTCACGCATTATAGGATATTTTTATCTATTTTTGTTATGTTGTATATTTTTAGTTCGTCTGTGCACCAAATGCTCATCACCACCGAATTTCCAGAATCCCACAAAAGTCTTGTGTGCAGCTTCTAATCCGCCAACAACTCCAGAAATTAATTAACGTAGTCAGTCAATTGATTTGTATACGAGATGTAACAAAGGATTCGGAGGAACTCCGAGGGGATATAAAGGGCTTCTTAAGAACAATTTGAGGGTACGGTTACATGTCAGAGAATGTCATCCACCGACGCTACGGAGGGTCGAAGCTATAGTGGCCAAAGTCTACCACTGGTCCATCTCTACGGCGGAAAACGTGACGTTGTGCACTTTAGGAAGTGAATTAGTGCTAATGCGACACTCGTGCACGCGTCCGACCTCATACAAAGTTCTGAATACTGTCAGCCCCATTGTGAGAAGCTGCAATCGCAGCCCCTCACCACACAAACTCACTATTGATGCTAAAGGGGTGGCCTAATAGCAGACATTGGCCCTCCACAACTTCAATGCACAGCAGAGTAGTCGTATGACGTTTCAGGACGTGCGTTCCCACCCTTAATAATTTCTTGAGGAAACAGCACACAACCCCTATATCCGCTGCAGAGTGAAAATCTCATTCTGGAAACATCCCCCAGGCTAAGCCATGTCTCCGCAGTATCCTTTCTTTCAGGAGTGCTAGTTCTGCAAGGTTTCGCAGGAGAGCTTCTCTAAAGTTTGGAAGGTAGGAGACGAGGTACTGGCAGAAGTAAGGCTGTGAGGACCGGGCGTGAGTCGTGCTTCGGTAGCTCAGATGGTAGAGCGCTTGCCCGCGAAAGGCAAAGGTCCCGAGTTCGAGTCTCGATCGGGCACACAGTTTTAATCTGCCAGGAAGTTTCAACCCCTATATCGTTTTGTTCCAAGATGTGTGCCATGAAAAGTAACAGTCGTATATCATAATTTTTTATTTTCATCGTCAAACTGAACAGAAAATGAACTGTAAATAATAATGAACTGTAAAACACACACACACACACACACACACACACACACACACACGCACACACACACACACACCGACACACTTATTCAGACTGCGCTTGTATCTTATTGAGATCATGTACTTTGCGACATATTTGTCTCTGGTCGTTCGTGTAAGAATCCAGACCTCTCCTTTTAAAACTCTCTGACTCATTTTCTAACAAGCTTCCATAAAATATATAAATAATTATATAAAAATAATATAAAAAATTTTCATCCTCTATAAGATCTCATCTTGTTAGATGTTCTTGAACTGACTCTTTAGGAAGGAAAAAGTACTGTTTTTATTATATTGTAAGCGGTAGCAATAAATCAAATAACTAAACGATAAAATTTGACTCGACTACGTTATTTACACCAACTTCAGTCGTATATAAATGGAATACTTAAGTAATCGATGTTTAAGAGGTCAGTGCATGAATGAGCTTAGAGTAGTACAGGGTGATTCAAAAAGAATACCACAACTTTAAAAATGTGTATTTAATGAAAGAAACATAATATAACCTTCTGTTATACATCATCACAAAGAGTATTTAAAAAGGTTTTTTTTCACTCAAAAACAAGTTCAGAGATGTTCAATATGGCCCCCTCCAGACACACGAGCAATATCAACCCGATACTCCAACTCGTTCCACACTCTCTGTAGCATATCAGGCGTAACAGTTTGGATAGCTGCTGTTATTTCTCGTTTCAAATCATCAATGATGGCTGGGAGAGGTGGCCGAAACACCATATCCTTAACATACGGCCATAAGAAAAAATCGCAGGGGGTAAGATCAGGGCTTCTTGGAGGCCAGTGATGAAGTGCTCTGTCACGGGCTGCCTGGCGGCCGATCCATCGCCTCGGGTAGTTGACGTTCAGGTAGTTACGGACAGATAAGTGCCAATGTGGTGGCGCTCCATTCTGCTGAAATATGAATTGCTGTGCTTCTTGTTCGAGCTGAGGGAACAGCCAATTCTCTAACATCTCCAGATACTGTAGTCCAGTTACAATAGCACCTTCGAAGAAAAAGGGACCAAAAACTTTATTGGCTGAAATGGCGAACAAATGTACAACTAAATGAAACTTTATAGCTCCCTTAATTCGCCGACAGATAGTGCTTAGCTCTGCCTTTTGTCGTTGCAGAGTTGTAAATTCCTAAAGTTGTGGTATTCTTTTTGAATCACCCTGTATAATGTAATACAATATGCGATGTATTCGGTTTCCTGTCTCTTTGGTCTTAAGGTTGAATAAGTATACGATTTTCTGAAACTTTCACATAGTTTTCAAAAATTGCTTTTCTTCAATTCTATACTTCTAAATTCAGTTTGTTTTACACAGCCTACCATCAGCCAGAACAGTCAATATATTAACATATATTGTGCATCACGATATATGTCATATTGCAGTATATGTTTACAAGGTGTTAGAAAGGTCTTTCATCAAATGTCTAGAGGTAATAGATAACATCAAGGAGAAAACTATCGTTTTAGAAAAAATGTTTGTGAGCGCTTCCCTGCATCGCTATGCGATCATATATATTGCTTATGACCCTTAGAGCCAACAGGGCATAGGCTCTCTGTGCATGAGGATTATAAAAAGGAGCAGGCCCAACAAAAACAAAGTTTCTGATTGGCTTCTAAACTATTTTTCTTCGTGAGAGACACTCGTAGCTTCTTGTTTAAAATCCATCAGTTTACTCGGGTAATTAGTTTGCAGCACACAGGTTAGCAGACCCTGCAATTTCGGAAGAATCTCGTCTTCTCAGGGCCGGTGAATACTAAACAACGCATAGCCTCGCCAGGAAGCATCAGCGAACATTTTTTCCCCAGGACGTGACCTATAAAACCTAGATTTTGAAACAATTTTGTGTACTGGTTAAGAGCCTTAATATATTTCGTAAAACGAAACATTGCCTGCTGTAGGCCGTAAGATATATCTGTTATTTATTGCGCTTGTTGCTAATTCCGACTCTGGAGTGACACTATGTATATACTAGAAAGTGACTCCACAGCCGAAACTGGCCAATGGCGCAGCAAAGAAACAATACATTTTCCAGCCTACTCAAGCGGTTGGGAATTTTGTTAAGGTGTTGGCGAGTACGCGGACCACAAAATAGATATTCCTTAATCACAATTTACTATTAAACTCAACAAAATTCTTTAAAATGAGAAAACAGGCAGATCTAAAAGCAGTTCTTGAAATGCATGTGAGCAGATTTGTAATTAAGAAACAACAAAGGTCGCCCCACACAGGTGGATCCAAATAAAAGTATCAAATTATTGAAGAATTCAGTAGTTACTACCGAATTGTTAATCGCCCTGCATCCCTGCTCATCCAAAAATTCAAGAACTGACGGTACTTAGCAACTGCGAGATCTGCTTTCGACCTACTAAAAGCTGTGTTTCATCGGTAAGCCAGAATAAGTAGAAGTTATTAAGTACATCACAAGCTATTAACAAAGTTGAACGTCAAAATTCTGTTCTTAGCAATTGCACCAACGGCTTAAGGCCCAATAATAAAGGCTTTACACATCGAGGCCAAAAATGCGTTGAAAGTACCAAGCACTTGCAGTAGAGTATAAACAACCAACTGCAGTTAATAACATCAACTGGCGAAACCAGTAATTGCAATTAGCAATTACACAAACGGCTAAGGCTCAAAATAATGCTAACCTAGATAAAACCAGAATAACATTTTAGAGTACTGATATTTTACATACAAGGAACTTTTATAGTATTTAAAAACGAAAATAAGTAGAAGATAACCGACAAAGGAATGATTCAAGCTGAAATTCAAAATCTAACCTGAAATTTGTCACACAGAGTTCACTGAAAGAAATATATTTTCAAAAGTTTAGCTGCTAAGGCGTACTAAAAGTATTTTAGAAAAAAATGCTACTCATTTTTGCCGAATGAATAACCACTTATAACAATGGCATGTACAGCCCTTCCTACCTAGTACGCGAATTGGCGAATAAGCAGACACAGCCGCGACAAGAAACGTAGCGTGAAATTCCATGTGCGCATATATGAGTTTTAAGCACTTAAACCGTAAAAAAAGTCTCAAATTATTAACTTTTAAAAACTTTCGGTTCATATCTAAACCAGTTGCAGATGTAGAATATCCACTTTTCATAGAACTTTGTGTATTTCTCATTTTTTATCCTATGACTGCGGCACATTATTGTGCGCCATTACCTGTGTCGTCACTCATTTAAAATTTACCTATCTTTCATGATGTAAAATTTTTCTCAAGTCTTATCTCATGTAAGACTCGTTTAGTCGTTAGGTTTTAGTTAGTAGGTTTTAATCTAATCCCACTTTTAATGTGTCCCTCTACTGCTATTGCTGCTAGCTATTAATTGGTACAGTAGTTTTTTATAGTAGGGAATGTAATGTGGTTCAGTAGCGAGATGCTTTATAATTGAGTGGCACATGCGTATGTCTTTTAACTCATGAATGTGTCGCGTTGGTCCACATCGCCATGCATATACCCACTGAATTATAAACTTGCATGCTTCTCGTGGAATGGGAAAAATTGTCATTGTGTTTTACGGCTTATACATAAGTTTTATGACACAAGCTTCCAGTTAGTTTTACTACAGTTCAATATTGCCCCTGTTCATTATGTTCTTTAACCACCCAGTATGTGCTTTTAACGTTTTTCATGTAACTTTCTGCGTAATTTTTTTTTCTTTTTGAATGTAAATCACTAATTCTAGTTGTGAAGGGCCAGGGTAGTAGCACTGCGTTCTTCTTCCTGTCACCAGATGGCAGTACTTTCGCCACTGTGGTTTACCAGTTCGCTTCGCCCCTGTGTATGCTACTCCGTGGTCTGCTCTCGTCGGTGGTACACCGAGCCCCGTACTTGGCCTCCGCGGCGCTCGGGGTCATAGTACAAAGTATAGTTGTTATGGTGTTCACTGCATATTCCTTTACCCAGGCAGTCGTCCGTAGTATTTTTTGGTATCACTTTGTCATTGACTTAGGTTTTACCACACCTAGCAAAACAGCTGGCTTCAAAAATATTATGTTGAAGCTTTCTTACGTGTACTAGTACGTGTAAAAACTGTTATCAGTTCCAGTCTCTTGTTTGTTGTCACTATAACATCTGATGATGGGCATGTCGGAACCCGAAACCGGTTGTGTATTAAAGAAAAGGAATCTTACAACTGAAGCGGTATTTTCAACTTCTGCTATAATGCTCAGGGAGCAACGGCCTTGTCGCAGCGGATACACCGGTTCCCGTAAGTTCACCGAAGTTAAGCGCTGTTGGGTGTGGTCGGCACTTGGATGGGTGACCATCCAGGCCGCCATGCGCTGATGCCATTTCTCGGGGTGCACTCAGCGTCATGATGCCAATTGAGGAGCTACTAGACCGAATAGTAGCGGCTTCGGTCAAGAATACCATCATAACGGCCAGGAGAGCGGTGTGGTGACCACATGCCCCTCCTATCCGCATCCTTCTCTGGGGATGACACGGCGGTCGGATGGTCCCGGTAGGCCACTCGCGGCCTGAAGACGGAGTGCTATAATGCTCAGCTGCGAATGTTCCTCCGACAGAATTGTTTGTGTAGCTGATGTAACTGTTACATGAGTTACTGGTAGAGAACAGCAAATTAAGGCAGTGTATGATTTCAGAAATTATTTACGGCAAGAGGGGCTTCTGTTTGTTGACATGAGATATTTTATAACAGTTATTGTAACACAAGTTATAACACTATTCGAATAGTAACATGCCAGTGCTGCAACTCCTGTGAAAGGATTTTTATTTTGTGACCATTACTGTTTTTGGTGGAAAGGTGTTGGACTAAATTTTTCCGTTAAAGATTTCTATCGAAAGAAATCAATAGTAAGGTAGACGAGAAACGAACTAATTAGTAATCAAATATACAAGAATTTTGCAACAAGAGATTAATTTTCTCAAATTTTGTCCCTAATTTGGCTCGAGGTTTGTGACAGCAGATATAAATCTGCGGAAAGAGTAATCCATTGATCTTTATCACTGGCACCGTTGTATGCGAATGTGTTGTTCATCGACTCCGCCTTTTCTTCCAACGAAATAATAAAGGGCGGATTGCACGCAGTTCTTGCACGAACCCTGACTGATTGGCTTTACACACAGCATATTAGGGGACAGAAAGAAGCTTCGTCTTCACGTAAGCTATGGAGTTCTCTATAATAGTATCCATTAACGGCATCCCTACACACCTCGTAAATTTTCAACTTACTTTTCCATATAATTTCCTGAATCTTTTAAACAGATCGAAGAAACTTGGTGAGCCGTGGCGGCTGGCGCTAGGGTGCTCCATTTGCATTGCTGGTATCGATATTCGGCTGTCCTGCTATCTTTGACTGCTCCCCCGGCGGTTTTCCGGGCGAACGTGTGACGAGAGAGTCTCCGGTCGGCGTTCGACAAGCCAACTTGTGTTGAAAACAAGCCCACACCCCTAACCGTGGTGCATTGGCCTCGCCGCGCTCACCGCCCTTGACTTTCGGCCGATCATTGGGCACCTTGACGAGAAAAATTGTGGTGGGTTCGTCGTCTCACGCTTAACAGCTTCCCAGCTCGTAATTCGCAAGCTCCAAGTTACGTATGACTTTTATTCTGTGTTCAGCTAAGAAGATTGTTGAAACTTTTTGTGGCATGGGTAGCTGTCGGAGATGGTTCTGAACTTTGGTTCCACAGTGCCTATTTTTAAGGAGACTTATATTCCACATTCCGTTTCTATTAATCCAAGGAGTGTGTGTTTTAAGTTGTTTTCATGCAAATTTTAACTTGTTTTAACGCATATTGCCAGCATCGGAACAGTCTGCAGTTGTGTACGTGCCCGGCAGCCGTAGAGTTGATGGTTTAATCATTTGCCACGGCAGCGTTTGTTATGTTTATTTAATGCTGAAAGTGCCTTAAGGTAACTGGAAGTGATCCCTACGGTTTTCCGCTAATTTACTGGGTAACGGGTAATGTTAGAGTAATGCTTCGTAAGAAATTGGGGGTGGGCTTATTATTTATTCCATTGTGGCTGAGATTTAACCTTGTTTTCATAGCAATCTATTAGTGCTGCAGGCCATTTGTTAAGACTGCTTGTTCCCTGGCGTCGGCGCTATTATAGATTATCAGGACTGCTCATTGTGTTTCCTATCGGATTATATACAAATATACCTGCTATGTGACCCTGTGCACAAACCAAGGGGAGTGAACGCTGGTATTGCCTGCCGGCCGTAGCGTTATTTCTTCCAAACACTGCTATGGGCCTTGACGCTGTTCTCTTAAGTTAAGTGCAATTTCGGTATCATTCTGAGTCATTATGTCCGTTAGTTAAGTGAGGTCACCCTGTTATAATATTAACGTTTCTGTAAGTTATTTTACTGCTTGAGTTATTAGTAAAAATGGTTCAAAATGGCTCTAAGCACTAATGGACTTAACATCTGAGGTCATCAGTCCCCTAGACTTAGAACTACTTAAACCTAACTAACCTAAGGACAACACACACATCCATACTCCCATACCCGAGGCAGGATTAGAACCTGCAACCGTAGCGGCAGCACGGTTCCCGACTGAAGAGCCTAGAACCGCTCGGCCACAACGGCCGGCGGTTATTAGTAGCCATTCTTATTTTACACCTGTTTTATTCATTTGTGTATCTTTAATGAACTTGCAACTTATTATTATTTCTGTGTGCAAGTTTTGCGATCGTGGCTGGCCCACCTTGTATTTTTAGTATAAGCATGTTTCACTGGGGGACCTTTACGTGGGCAGTTCAGTTTTATTAAGCTTTAAGATCTCTTGTTGTTTATGAAGTTGTGGTATTGTGTGGCAGTGTAACTTTGGTTGGTGTATAATGTTATTAATCTTTTGAGAAAACGTTAAACAAGAACGATTGTCTGTGATTGATTGTTCACCATACCTACTGTCAGTGATTTTGGTTTCGGGCATAAAATAATATGATTCTTACTCGTGTTTATGTGAAGACT
This sequence comes from Schistocerca americana, assembly GCF_021461395.2. Taxonomy (NCBI): domain Eukaryota; kingdom Metazoa; phylum Arthropoda; class Insecta; order Orthoptera; family Acrididae; genus Schistocerca; species Schistocerca americana. The sequence continues at coordinate 953,519,817 of NC_060119.1, read as the reverse complement.
TGTATGTTGGATGAGTAAGAGGACAAATGTCCGAATTGAAGTCTTTAATAAAATTTGTTTTGAGTCAAATTGAAATTGTACAATAATCACAAGCTTGTCCAATACCGATGATCTCGGGCTTCCAATCTCCTTTAAATAACTATGGTGAGATTGTAATTTTGATTTCCTGAAGGATTGAGTAGTACCAGGGTCCACCTGGTAGCAGAGCAATAACGGGGGGTTTCCTTTCTACCCCTCATGTTGATGGTCGAAGCTTGTGATAAGATTGCTTGTTCATGTTAACTAATACGTTCTGCTCTATCATAAAGTTGCCCAGCATGAGTGGACGAACCTGCCCTGGAATTTGATATTTGCGCCACGAGCATTTACATTATGAGCTGCGCGTACGCAGTTTGTCACGAAATCGTCCGAGTTATTTCCTGTCTCTTCTGATGTTTCCACAGTTTCTAACAAAATATTTACATCATTCGAATGAATGTCCAAGAAATTAACTGATAAAGAACACAAATGCGATGCTTTTGGAGTAGTAGGTTATTTTTATTGCTACCACGTTCTTCATATTTCCTCTTTGAAAGATTAAAAACATTAACTGGATTCCACATTACTGCGAGACTTCAGTACCGCAAAAAGACAGGTGCCACTAGCAAGCATATTTGAAGAAAACGCAAAGAAATTTAATTCAGTTTTATAGCCATTGATAACACTTGTGATACCATAAATGCTACTCCTAATTATAACCAATATTATATGAGTTGCAAATACGACTGAACAATTGTGTCACACAAACTGTCAAAGGAAATGGAATTCGCTTTACAAATGACGATCACGTTGTCCCGTGTTATCTGTTTACCAAAGTCAGCCAAGGATATGTGCCTGCCGTGTTGTGCATGCGCTGACTGTCAAAGCTACGCTAGGTATGTACATTCACCTAGCCGCCTGGAGAGCTACAAATTTGACAATTTTCAAAATTAAAAAATGTACCCGCAGTGTGTCTTAGCAGCCAAAACTGTGGCACTTTGTTTCTTTCGGTGTATTCTTCCCCGTATAAAATTTTTCTAGCAGGTTTCAACACGTCAAGTGAAACGTTCCCTTGATAATTAACGGCAGCCAGTCTACAAGCTATACAATTTCTGAAGGTGTTTTAGGATTTGCCCGTAACTTGGTCAAGGCAGAAGGGTTCTGTAAGCTTTATCGAACAAAGTCCAAGCTAAACAATGGGCAGAATTTATACTATATGTCACCTGTAAACAGTGTTGGTTGGATTCAGTTAAGGGGTAGGAGAAATTTAAATGAAAGCATTAGCACAAACTACATGCAATTTAAATAATTGAAAAGAGTGAGACAAACGCTTAATCTCAGGTGTAACAGATAAGCAAACAATGGCAACAACCGATCAGATACACAGATAGAATGGATAAGACCCAGCAGGCAGCATGGTAAACAAAGAAATAACGAAATAATTACCCTACTCGAAGTTAATTCGAGAAAGAACAAACGACACGTAATACGGTATTGCTGTTATCAACTGTGCAGCCAAAATAAATATCTTTTTGCAGGTATGTTACAAAATCTGTTTGGTGAATGTCACCGGATGGATTAAACAGTAACATGAGGTTCATGATAAATAATGTACTAAATAATGGCTATTGTGTCCTGTTACACACACACACACACACACACACACACACACACATATATATATATATATATATATATATATATATATATATATATATATATATACTCCTGGAAATTGAGATAAGAACACCGTGAATTCATTGTCCCAGGAATGGGAAACTTTATTGACACATTCCTGGGGTCAGATACATCACATGATCACACTGACAGAACCACAGGCACATAGACACAGGCAACAGAGCATGCACAATGTCGGCATTAGTACAGTGTATATCCACCTTTCGCAGCAATGCAGGCTGCTATTCTCCCATGGAGACGATCGTAGAGATGCTGGATGTAGTCCTGTGGAACGGCTTGCCATGCCATTTCCACCTGGCGCCTCAGTTGGACCAGCGTTCGTGCTGGACGTGCAGACCGCGTGAGACGACGCTTCATCCAGTCCCAAACATGCTCAATGGGGGACAGATCCGGAGATCTTGCTGGCCAGGGTAGTTGACTTACACCTTCTAGAGCACGTTGGGTGGCACGGGATACATGCGGACGTGCATTGTCCTGTTGGAACAGCAAGTTCCCTTGCCGGTCTAGGAATGGTATATCGATGGGTTCGATGACGGTTTGGATGTACCGTGCACTATTCAGTGTCCCCTCGACGATCACCAGTGGTGTACAGCCAGTGTAGGAGATCGCTCCCCACACCATGATGCCGGGTGTTGGCCCTGTGTGCCTCGGTCGTATGCAGTCCTGATTGTGGCGCTCACCTGCACGGCGCCAAACACGCATACGACCATCATTGGCACCAAGGCAGAAGCGACTCTCATCGCTGAAGACGACACGTCTCCATTCGTCCCTCCATTCACGCCTGTCGCGACACCACTGGAGGCTGGCTGCACGATGTTGGGGCGTGAGCGGAAGACGGCCTAACGGTGTGCGGGACCGTAGCCCAGCTTCATGGAGACGGTTGCGAATGGTCCTCGCCGATACCCCAGGAGCAACAGTGTCCCTAATTTGCTGGGAAGTGGCGGTGCGGTCCCCTACGGCACTGCGTAGGATCCTACGCTCTTGGCGTGCATCCGTGCGTCGCTGCGGTCCGGTCCCAGGTCGACGGGCACGTGCACCTTCCGCCGACCACTGGCGACAACATCGATGTACTGTGGAGACCTCACGCCCCACGTGTTGAGCAATTCGGCGGTACGTCCACCCGGCCTCCCGCATGCCCACTATACGCCCTCAGTCAAAGTCCTTCAACTGCACATACGGTTCACGTCCACGCTGTCGCGGCATGCTACCAGTGTTAAAGACTGCGATGGAGCTCCGTATGCCACGGCAAACTGGCTGACACTGACGGCGGCGGTGCGCAAATGCTGCGCAGCTAGCGCCATTCGACGGCCAACACCGCGGTTCCTGGTGTGTCCGCTGTGCCGTGCGTGTGATCATTGCTTGTACAGCCCTCTCGCAGTGTCCGGAGCAAGTATGGTGGGTCTGACACACCGGTGTCAATGTGTTCTTTTTTCCATTTCCAGGAGTGTATATATAGAGTCAAACACTGTTGTATTTAAATACAACGGTAATGCACAAAGAAAAATACGTTTGATAGTATTGAACAGTATGTACAAACAAAATAAAACCAATTGTCAGGCACTAAGCACCAGACATATTCCAATTAAAAGACAGAACCATCAAAAGGCTGATGAAATAGAGTGACAGATTTCCATGAAATAGAAAATGCTGGATAATAGATAAGGCAGTTGGATTAAAGTTAACCTTAATTATAAGACCTTCAACACTGCTTTAATAAAATATAAAACAGCTTAAAGAAAACTGGTAAGCACGATACAAAAGAAACAGGCCAGGTATTCTATAAACGACATAACATAGACTGCTTCTCGGGCAAACTGAAAGCTGGCCACACTGATCACTAATGTGGTGATTACACAAACAATTTGAAATTTAGTGCACTTTCATCACACATCAAGAACGTGTCAGAATCATCAAAAGATGAACGAGTGCCATTGCTTCACACAACCAGACTGGAGTAACAACATGAGCATCAAGTAAGCGCAGAAGGAAACAGGACGCAGTTGTTCACACTTACATTATGTGATCAAAAGTATCCGGACACCCCCAAAAACATATGTTTTTCATATTAGGTGCATTTTTCTGCCACCTACTGCCAGGTACACCATGTCTGTGACCTTAGTTGTCATTAGACATCTTGAGAGACCAGAGTGGGTCGCTCCGCGGAACTCACGGACTTCGAACACGGTCAGATGATTGTCATTCGTGTCAATACGTCTGTACGCGAGGTTTCCACACTCCTAAACATACCTAGGTCTAATGTTTCCGATATGATAGTGAAGTGGAAACGTGAAGGGACACATGCAGCACGAAAGCATACAGGCTGACCTCGCCTGTTAACGAATGGAGATAGCCGACTGTTGAAGAAGGTCGTAATGTGTAGTAGGAGGACATCAATCCAGGCCATCACACAGGAATTCCAAACTGCATCACGACCCACTGCAAGTTTCATGACACTTAGGCGAGAGGTGAGAAAACTTGGATTTCATGGTCGAGCGGCTGATCATAAGCTGCACGTCACACCGGTAAATACCAAACGACGCCTCGTTAGGTGTAAGGAGGGTAAACATTGGATGACTGAGCAGTGGAAACATGTTGTGTGGAGTGACGAATTATGGTACACAATGTGGCGATCCGATGACAGGGTGTGGGTATGGCGATATCCGCTGAACGTCCTCTGCCAGCGTGTGTAGTGCCAACAGTGAAATTCGAAGGCGCTGGTGTTATGGTGTTGTCGTGTTTTTCATGGAGGGGGCTTGCATCCCCTGTTGTTTTGCGTGGCACTATCACAGTACAGGCTTACACTGATGTTTTAAGCACTCTCTTGCTTCCCACTATTGAAGAACAATTCGGGGACGGTGATTGCATCTTTCAACACGATCGAGCACCTGTTCATAATGTACGGCCTGTGGAGGAGTGGTTTCATGACAATAACATCCCTATAATGGGCTGGTCTGCACAGAGTCCTGGCCTGAATCCTATAGAACATCTTTGGGATGTTTTGGAACGACGACTTCGTGCCAGGCCTCACCGACCGACATCGGTGTCTTTCCTCAGAGCAGCACTTTGTGAAGAATGGGCTGCCATACCCTAAGAAACCTTTCAGCCCGTGATTGAACGTATGCCTGCGAGAGTGGAATCTGTCATCAAGGCTAATGGTGGGCCAACATCATATAGAATTCCAACATTACCCATGGAGGGCTCCACGAACTTGTAAGTAATTTTCAGCCAGGTGTACAGATACTTTTGATCACATAGTGTAAAATAAGAACAAAAATTAATGTCCGTTACTAAAAGACATTACTGTAGTTTACAAAATGGGCAGGCAACAGTTCCTCGAGCTGGCTTGCTTACTTCAGTGATCGAGTATCTGACAACCAAGTCTTATCCCCACGGCTAATCGAGTACAGCCCTAATCCGCGTCCCTTGCTGCTTACACATACCCTCACTCTACAAAGCAGCCTCTCGTCTCCCAGAAATGGGTCGCAAGACGAACACAGGTCCGACGGAATCGATGCTATAGCGCTAAAGATGTCGCACACACATGACAGACTTACATTTGACAATGATTTCTTTCACTTTGAAACATCCTGTATCCACAGAAATGTTATGCTAATAATGAATGGTAAAACACATACGAGCAGTGTTCAATTAGAAATGCAACACTTTTTTCTTGGCGAATTTTGGTCAAAAAATGTGATAATTTGTAGTGGAACGTCATGGAATATTCCAGATTCAGCTCCTGTAGTTTCAAGAAGTTTAAATAGGTGGCGTCACTATACGTATCCTTTAAAATGGCGTCTGTGATGGAGGTACGTTCCAAGCAGAGAGCATTCGAAGAAGATAACAGTCATTGAGTTTCGTTGGGCGGAACACATCGCAGATATTCAAAGGCGCTTGCAGAATGTCTAAGGATCTCTATCAATAAACACAAGCTCAGTGAGCATTTGAGTGAGGCGTTTGTCATCATTGCAACAAGGTCAATCAAACGTGCCTGTTCCCCTGCATGCCAGCCAACTGCACGCAGTTGTGAGTACTGCGATATTGGAACGTCCAGACACACTCATTTGAGGTGGTCAACGGATCACAATTGAACACTTCGATGCTCAACTGGACATCTCTGTAGGTAGTGCTGACAAACTCATCCACCATCTGGCGTATTCAAAGGTGTGTGCATGCTGGGTTCCTCAAACAAAAGATGATAAAGAGCAATGAAAGACCAACTCTGCGGAATTGAGGCTGATAGTAACAATTTTTGTAGAACATTGTCAAATGCCCCCCCCCCCACCATGAACCATGGACCTTGCCGTTGGTGGGGAGGCTTGCGTGCCTCAGCGATACAGATAGCCGTACCGTAGGTGCAACCACAACGGAGGGGTATCTGTTGAGAGGCCAGACAAACGTGTGGTTCCTGAAGAGGGGCAGCAGCCTTTTCAGTAGTTGCAAGGGCAACAGTCTGGATGATTGACTGATCTGGCCTTGTAACAATAACCAAAACGGCCTTGCTGTGCTGGTACTGCGAACGGCTGAAAGCAAGGGGAAACTACAGCCGTAATTTTTCCCGAGGGCATGCAGCTTTACTGTATGATTACATGATGATGGCGTCCTCTTGGGTAAAATATTCCGGAGGTAAAATAGTCCCCCATTCGGATCTCCAGGCGGGGACTACTCAAGAGGATGTCGTTATCAGGAGAAAGAAAACTGGCGTTCTACGGATCGGAGCGTGGAATGTCAGATCCCTTAATCGGGCAGGTAGGTTAGAAAATTTAAAAAGGGAAATGGATAGGTTGAAGTTAGATATAGTGGGAATTAGTGAAGTTCGGTGGCAGGGGGAACAAGACTTCTGGTCAGGTGACTACAGGGTTATAAACACAAAATCAAATAGGGGTAATGCAGGAGTAGGTTTAATAATGAATAGGAAAATAGGAATGCGGGTAAGCTACTACAAACAGCATAGTGAACGCATTATTGTGGCCAAGATAGATACGAAGCCCACGCCTACTACAGTAGTACAAGTTTATATGCCAACTAGCTCTGCAGATGACGAAGAAATTGAAGAAATGTATGATGAAATAAAAGAAATTATTCAGATTGTGAAGGGAGACGAAAATTTAATAGTCATGGGTGACTGGAATTCGAGTGTAGGAAAAGGGAGAGAAGGAAACATAGTAGGTGAATATGGATTGGGGGACAGAAATGAAAGAGGAAGCCGCCTGGTCGAATTTTGCACAGAGCACAACATAATCATAGCTAACACTTGGTTTAAGAATCATGAAAGAAGGTTGTATACATGGAAGAACCCTGGAGATACTAAAAGGTATCAGATAGATTATATAATGGTCAGACAGAGATTTAGGAACCAGGTTTTCAATTGTAAGACATTTCCAGGGGCAGATGTGGACTCTGACCACAATCTATTGGTTATGACCTGTAGATTAAAACTGAAGAAACTGCAAAAAGGTGGGAATTTAAGGAGATGGGACCTGGATAAACTAAAAGAACCAGAGGTTGTACAGAGATTCAGGGAGAGCATAAGGGAGCAATTGACAGGAATGGGGGAAATAAATACAGTAGAAGAAGAATGGGTAGCTTTGAGGGATGAAGTAGTGAAGGCAGCAGAGGATCAAGTAGGTAAAAAGACGAGATCTAGTAGAAATCCTTGGGTAACAGAAGAAATATTGAATTTAATTGATGAAAGAAGAAAATATAAAAATGCAGTAAGTGAAACAGGCAAAAAGGAATACAAACGTCTCAAAAATGAGATCGACAGGAAGTGCAAAATGGCAAAGCAGGGATGGCTAGAGGACAAATGTAAGGATGTAGAGGCCTATCTCACTAGGGGTAAGATAGATACCGCCTACAGGAAAATTAAAGAGACCTTTGGAGATAAGAGAACGACTTGTATGAATATCAAGAGCTCAGATGGAAACCCAGTTCTAAGCAAAGAAGGGAAAGCAGAAAGGTGGAAGGAGTATATAGAGGGTCTATACAAGGGCGATGTACTTGAGGACAATATTATGGAAATGGAAGAGGATGTAGATGAAGATGAAATGGGAGATATGATACTGCGTGAAGAGTTTGACAGAGCACTGAAAGACCTGAGTCGAAACAAGGCCCCGGGAGTAGACAACATTCCATTGGAACTACTGACGGCCTTGGGAGAGCCAGTCCTGACAAAACTCTACCATCTGGTGAGCAAGATGTATGAAACAGGCGAAATACCCTCAGACTTCAAGAAGAATATAATAATTCCAATCCCAAAGAAAGCAGGTGTTGACAGATGTGAAAATTACCGAACTATCAGCTTAATAAGTCACAGCTGCAAAATACTAACACGAATTCTTTACAGACGAATGGAAAAACTAGTAGAAGCCAACCTCGGGGAAGATCAGTTTGGATTCCGTAGAAACACTGGAACACGCGAGGCAATACTGACCTTACGACTTATCTTAGAAGAAAGATTAAGGAAAGGCAAACCTACGTTTCTAGCATTTGTAGACTTAGAGAAAGCTTTTGACAATGTTGACTGGAATACGCTCTTTCAAATTGTAAAGGTGGCAGGGGTAAAATACAGGGAGCGAAAGGCTATTTACAATTTGTACAGAAACCAGATGGCAGTTATAAGAGTCGAGGGACATGAAAGGGAAGCAGTGGTTGGGAAGGGAGTAAGACAGGGTTGTAGCCTCTCCCCGATGTTGTTCAATCTGTATATTGAGCAAGCAGTAAAGGAAACAAAAGAAAAATTCGGAGTAGGTATTAAAATTCATGGAGAAGAAATAAAAACTTTGAGGTTCGCCGATGACATTGTAATTCTGTCAGAGACAGCAAAGGACTTGGAAGAGCAGTTGAATGGAATGGACAGTGTCTTGAAAGGAGGATATAAGATGAACATCAACAAAAGCAAAACGAGGATAATGGAATGTAGTCTAATTAAGTCGGGTGATGCTGAGGGAATTAGATTAGGAAATGAGGCACTTAAAGTAGTAAAGGAGTTTTGCTATTTGGGGAGCAAAATAACTGATGATGGTCGAAGTAGAGAGGATATAAAATGTAGGCTGGCAATGGCAAGGAAAGCGTTTCTGAAGAAGAGAAATTTGTTAACATCCAGTATTGATTTAAGTGTCAGGAAGTCATTTCTGAAAGTATTCGTATGGAGTGTAGCCATGTATGGAAGTGAAACATGGACGATAAATAGTTTGGACAAGAAGAGAATAGAAGCTTTCGAAATGTGGTGCTACAGAAGAATGCTGAAGATTAGATGGGTAGATCACATAACTAATGAGGAAGTATTGAATAGGATTGGGGAGAAGAGAAGTTTGTGGCACAACTTGACTAGAAGAAGGGATCGGTTAGTAGGACATGTGTTGAGGCATCAAGGGATCACCAATTTAGTATTGGAGGGCAGCGCAGAGGGTAAAAATCGTAGAGGGAGACCAAGAGATGAATACACTAAGCAGATTCAGAAGGATGTAGGTTGCAGTAGGTACTGGGAGATGAAAAAGCTTGCACAGGATAGAGTAGCATGGAGAGCTGCATCAAACCAGTCTCAGGACTGAAGACCACAACAACAACATTGTCAAATGTGTTGAAACATTTGTTCATTATTTTGAACTAAAATGGGAATCCATGGAGTGACACCACACCACACTAGTATACTCGTAAGAGTTCTGATGCAAACAGCACCCCTGATGCTGTTTTAGCCAGGAATCACAAGAGTATATATTATTCATCAGCTCGCAAGTTCACAAACCCAGAATTCAATTTCTCATATCCCCAACCACTTAATGATAGAAACCTCGGAAAAATAAAAATCTATTTCTACATAAGAAAAATGACAAGCAAAGCTGAGCTGTCTGAGAGGTTAGAAAATCAAAGTAAAGAAAAATTTAATTTAATTTAAAGAATAAATCAATCAATTTTTTAAATACAATAATGTCAGTTGAGTAATTTTTATTTACTTTTTTACCTTGGTAAACGAAATGGAAATTCACAAGTGTATCCAATTTTTCATCACTTTAAAAGATTTTAGTATATCGATCTGGAAGGGTAATTTTACATTTTTCGTCTAAAATTAATGATGTTTTATCTCCAAGCTTAGTCCACAAAGTTTCTGCTTTTGAAATTTCATGTAGTTTATCTTTTTTCATGTCCAATAATTTTGTAAGAATTTCTGAACATTCATTACTATAATATTTTAGTGTGGCTAATAGAACTTCAGTGCTTCTACTAAGTGACATTTTTATTTATGTAGAAAAGAATTTAAAAAATAAAAAGTTAAGAAAATGAACATGGAGAAAATTGAGAGAAACTAAGAATGAAAATATGAAAATATTTTCCAAATGTTTGGAAACTGTTTGGACAACATTTTCATATTTGAACAACCCAAGTTTTCAGTTTAAAAGTTTTCAGAAAGTATTCTGTGTTGTGAATCATAAGTTAAGTTTTTGACCATACATAATAATATATTCCAATGTAAGAATTCACATAATTTCATGGTTTTTTTGAGTAGTTACAACATTCATTCTTTTAGACATATTAATTACATAGATTGGATAATTTTGAATAAAATTGAAAAAAAACTCACATTTACAGTATTGTTCCACAGTGTTCTTCTTTTAAAATCTCTGAAACCATAGTAAGAAGTTATTTGGTAGTTCAAGACTCCACAATTCTTGTGGAAAAGCCTCATGTCTTCCATTTTTCACATAGATATTTTGTAATTTACCATGATCGAACAAAGAAAAAGCAAGCAATTGATTATTTTTTGGAATAGTTAGGAAAACAACCAAAATAAATTATGGTATGTCAAATTCAGTAGAATTATAGAAATTTGTGATACCCAGCACAAAATTTCGTTTTCCTTGTAATTATGCAATTTCAGTTGTTTGAAGCTCAAAAAAGAAATTCGAATTTTTAGGTTTTATGTCTATCTTCCTCTATTGAAGGGAAATTTTTGGCCATCTTTAACAACAGGTGCATGAATTTCAGTACTATTAACAATATTTTCCTTCTTTTGGACAACAACCAGGAACATCAGTGGCATCTTTATTTTTACTGAACCATCAATGAACTCAATCTTGGGAACCAGTATTCCAAGTGAAAATTATTGTTAAATCACATTCATACAAAATACCCTTAGAAACTTTGAAAAATCCATCAGATAATTGTAAAGGATAAAGAACATCATTATGTTCAATTTTAATTCTTCCATTGATAAGAAAATTAGCTTCCATAGCCAATTCATTTGAAAGAGAAGAGGTTGAGCGAATAAGAACTGAATAAGAAATGGATGTTCTACTCTAGACAGTCTAGACAATATACTGTTTCCTTTTTTAATTGTAATAGTATTGAACAATTATAAGGCATAAATAACAATCAGTTTAATATTAGACTTTCCAACATATGGAGAAAAATCTCTTCCATCTGTATGAATAACATCAAAAGTCATATAAAAATGTGAAAAATTAGGATGAATCTAGCAATCTCTCATATCAGTATTAATTTCAGTTTCCTTGTTAGGAAGATTAAAATGATTTTTTTGTCTTCTCACTCTAAGGAAATTGATAACTCTCGATTTGATTTCTAGTTTAGTGAGGAAAAAGTTTATTAATTAATTTTTAAAATTACAGACATACAAGCACAATTGAGGTCAATCAAATTACCATTTTGTCAGTTAAAGTTAACTTTAAATTTCGTATAGTATCGAAAATTGGAATTTTTGTTGCATGATTTGGTTCATAAATTATTGGAGGACCTAGTTCAGAATTAGATATATATTATTAGCAGCTTTGCCTTATCTTGAAACAATTGGTGCCCTTGCTGTTGGATCTGCAGTAATCGCAAATGCAAACAAGAATAAATCTGATAAAGAACTAGAAGAAAAAAGAAGACATAACTTGGAAAATACAAAGAAAGCTGGTTGCAGTCCTGAGACAGCTTCAGCTGTTGCTGCTGCTGGACTGAGAAAAACAAAAAAGATTCGAAAAAATTATCGAAAAGTTTAACATTTCTTTTTCTAATTTTGACATAGAAAACCTTGTTAAACAATTAAAAATTAAACAATTTTGAGGCGCTTTTATGATTGATGAATTACCCAACAAACCAATACATTTTGAGTGTGGAATAGTAAATTTAGAAGCTTCTGATCATGTTGGCAATCATTGGATTTGGTATTATAAGAATGAAGATAAGAAACTGTTTTTTATTCATATTGACGAAACATTCCCAATCAGTTAACTATTTGGGAAACAATCATCTGTACTACAACAGCAAGAAAATACGAAACTTGAAAAAATAATTAGTGGTCATTTATGTTTGTTTATTTTGCCATTGTTAAGTAACAATCATAGGTTTAGTGGTATTTTAGATTTAATCAATGGGAATTTTTGGAAACAAACTAGTTAAAGTGTTGAACCAAAAATCGATAAAGAATTAATCTCGAAATTTGAAGATTTCCAATCAAAATTCAAAGATATTCAGTCATCATTAGGTCCAAAAATTTATGAAAACACAAAGCTTCCATTTGCATCATTACAAACAGAAGTCAAAGATATTCATTTACAAATAGATAAAAAAACTGAAAATTTAGTTAAACAGGTTAATGGAGAATTGAAAATCGTTTTTAAAGTCACTAAACCATGTCTTGATTTTAAAAGTAGAAGAATAGTAGATATAAAAGACCTTACAAATGGTTATGATGCTGTTAATAAATAATATTTGACAAGTGAATTATTTAATCACGTTACAAAACCTAAATATCTGAGTATTCTAACACAATCCAATAATAATGTGTACAGAAGACCTGAGAACTCTTGTAGCAAAATTTAATACAAGATATGTAACTGATGACAGCACCATCGAAAATTACCATAAAAATACACCACATAAAATGATCTGTAGACATAAATTTTGGTATTTTACCAAACAATTAGTCTCCAAAATTAATGAAAGCTAAGTAAATATGATAAGGAAGTTAATGATACTTTATCAAAAATATATTTAAGCCAATACAGAAATGAGTTACAAAAATGTAATTATAAAGTATATGATAAAGAAATAATTGAATCTACTTATATGACTTGAGATTAACAAAAAATGTAAAATTTCGAAAAATATGAGTTCTGCATTAAACACGTTATTGTTGTTGATCAAATATAAACAGAATATTACCAGTTCATGAGTTTGATATTGCTGTGAGTATCACCGATTAATTTTATATAATAAACCTGGAATAATAGGTGAATTGTCCTATTCAAGTTTTCTAGTTGCAATATCCAAAGATACCATTAAAACTGTTCCAGTTCATGTCAAGAAAACTATATTTGGGGAATTGCTATTAGAATCAGATGAAGATGAAAATTTAAAGCAATTTTTTTTCTTTATAAACGAAGAATCATAATCACAATTATTGTTTGAAAATCAAAATGTTTTCTAACACACTTCATCCTCATAGATTGACAACTAAAAATGTAAAGCAAAGAGTTGAAGGACTTTGTTGAAGATGTAAAACAAAAAAGGGCAAATTCGTCGAAACTTTTGTAGGCGAGGGTCTAAATATTCGTGAACAAATAATAAATGAATTGCCTAAGAGAATGAGAAAGAATTTTAAATGAAAAAATGCAATCTGTTATGGAGTTGATGATTTATGGCAAGCAGATTTAGTCAAAATGTATTCTCAAAAATTGAGAGGAATTTCGTAGATTAATTAAGGATATAAATGTTTATTGACTGTTATCGATGCCTTTTGTAAGTTTAATTGGGCTATCCCAATTAAAGATAAAAGAGGCAAGAAAATGGTTTCGAAAAAGTATTCATCACTCGATCACCAAATAATCTGCAAAGACATAATGGTAAAGAATTTTGGATTAAAGTATTTAAAGAACTGATTAAAAATACAGCATTAATCACTATTCACCTATTAGTGAATTAAAAGCATCGGTTTTTGAAAGATTCAATAGAACATTGAAAGAAAAAATGTGGAAGAAATTTGATCTTCAAGGAAATTATAAATGGTTTGAATTAATCTCTAAATTAGTTCATGAGTCCATTAAGAATTCAACAAAGATGACTCAGAAAGACTTAAACAGAAATGCTGAGCTTATTGAGAAACGTTTGTGTAAAAAATTTGCTAAATGCTTAACCCTATTTTAAAATTGGTGACAAAGTGAAAATAAGTTAAGTGAATGGAATTTTTGAGGAAACATACACTGCCAATTATTCAACAGAAATTTTCGAAATTGAAGATGTTTGTTCCACAGTCAAATCATAAATAAACTGAAAGATATTGATGGAAATTTTAAAAAGCACGAACAAATGTAGACGAATTTTGCAGATGTTTATCTTGTTGAGAAAGTTTTGAGAAAAAAAGGATATTAGGTTTATGTTAAATGGTTAGCTTTCGATAATTCACACAATGTCGAGGTGAATAAAGTGAGTGTTATTTTATAAGACGTAAGTGATTGGCTTACATCTTCACATTTTTAATATGTTAATGAAAACATCTACACTTGTAAAGAGAGTTTTTTTGAAACTTTAAACATGATTGGTGTCGAATATAAAATTCATTATGCTTCCTGTTTCATTAACCAAGACAGAGGTTATTTTGATGTTCTGATAAAGGTTAATAATAACGACTTAAATCTCTTTTAAGATTTTAAATTTGAGTTGATAGAATTAAATGATAGTTTTCAACAATTTTATCTACTATATGTATACAACAATTTTTATGAATTTTGAATAAAGTACTTGGAAATTTAGCTTCATATTCTAAGAAACGTCTGTTTAATCCTAAAATGGGCTTTTCAGTGATCGTGATATTTGATCACTATGTTTTTATGTAAATTATGTTTTTAAACTTGGCAACCCTGAATTATCAAGTAAATTTCTGTTGATTTGCTTACGGGTGGTAGGACATGAAACGGGCCGACTTGGAGTGGGAGAGGCACCACAGGACTTTTTAATTTCCACTGTCTATACTTTTACAAATAAATTCATAAAACTTTTTCAGCATGACTAGGAAGGATTCAGAATTCACACTCACAGCAGTGGAAGTTCGAAAACATAATGAAGTATTTTTTTTACATGTGAACTTTCATCATTTTTTCACTTACTAATGGCCAAGTTTGTTGCTATAGGTATACTGTTCTTCATTAGTAAGAGAGATGGCTCCAGGAATTTTGCACAGCATACAAACCATACTTAAAGGTGTATGAAACTGCAGAATTTTCCAACTCTATGAAAAACTGTGGTGGAAATTGAGGTAATTAACTACAAAATTTGTGTTTTTTCTGAACATGAAGTCTAAAATACAACAGATCATTCGTTTTTCCATAAATTAAATAAATTCTAGAGTTTCATACACCAGTAAGTATAGTATGTGTGCTGTGCAAAATTCATCGAAGAATCTCTCTCAATTAGGAAGGAATGTGTACCTATAGCAACAAATGTATCCATTCGTAAGCGAAAAAATGATGAAATTTCACGCATAAAAAATTTATTTTGTTATGTTTTCGAACTTCCACTGCAATGAGTATGAATCCTGAATGCTTCCTGGAGATGCTGACAAAGTTTTATGAATTTATTTGTTAAAGTGTAGACACTGGAAATTAAAATGTCCTGTGATGCCTCTACTGCTCCAAGCCGGCCCATTTGACGTCCTAACCCCCTCAAGATTTGCAGATTTGGAATTTTTACATCCCTTGAATTCCATACTAAGAAAGTTAATATTTGAATCTGTATAAAAGTCGAACACTCAACTTCTATACAGAATGTTGAATTCTTGTAAAGGGGACAAAATATTCCCCTCATAAATATAGTCAATAAATACAGTTACATCATTGGTGATTGACCAACGTCAAATTCATTTTCTGTTCAAGGATCGCAAGTTGGAAAAATAGACTGCTGAAAAAGTTGCATTTTTGTGATGTTGGCCAATGGGCAACTATCAATTTTTTGTTGAATTTTTCGGTTCTTACATGAATTCAAAATTCATTACATCATTAATCAGTTGTTCTTTGAATAGCTATCCAAAGTATTCCAACAAATTCGATAGCAAACAATTCTTAATGCTTCTTTCAGTCGATGATAGTAATTTGTTGAATTAGGCACATAATTAATTCTTAAAATGTGTATTTGTAACTAAATTTACTTAATCTAAAAACAACAAAAGTTGGTCTTCAACTCTGATTATTCAATTGTGGCATAACATGTGTAATAATGTATTTATCTACCCATTTCTTTCACTCAAAATTATATTAGTTTTATCGTATATTTCATGTAATTTCTCTATATAATTGTCCTCAATGTTGTTCAGTTCTTTTAAATGATTTATTTGACCTTCAGAAAGCTGCTTTACATCAATTTTTTCTAATATTGTCCATATTTTCGGATGGCTGGTGAAGCTTCTTCATAAACCCAATCTTGAGAATTTTCTGCAAAAGACATATTTTGGTCTCATAACTAATGAATATAAATCAGGTTCATTGTTAATTTTTGTATGTGTAAGAATATTTTTTTAATAGCATCATTCCACAGGTATCGAAGTTTCCATATCTTCTGCAATGTTTTCCTTTAAAATGTTGTTGTTTGGCATCTCGAGTACATTCATATCGTGAAGTAACAGCAACTTGATTTGCATAAGACAAAAGATTATTTTTTCATCGACAGTTATTAAAACATTTTTGTTCATATAAATGAGATTATTATTTTTTAGATCAACAAGAGACCTATTTATGTATAAGTAAATTTATTATTTTCAATTTTATTTTAATTCTATTAAATTTTTTGTTACAAGTTAGACCGCTATTCAGTATTGGTCGAAAAATATCTTCCATTATGGAGTGTTTTAAAATTTCTAAAATTTTTTATCTTCTTCTATAAATGGATATAATTTTACTTCCTCATTTTCATAATTTATGTGTTCATATTCAATTTCACCCTCTTTTAAGAAATTTCTGTTTAATACTTGGTGACCCACTTTTCCGATCATCGTTTTTCGTCAAGAAATTCGATAAATATGAGTAAATTTGGTGTGATTAAAATCTCCTTCTTATCCTTCAAAGATAGAAATAATTCAAATATTAAACACTATTAAATTAATTTGATTCATGAGTTCAAAAATATTCGGCAGTGTTTCTGAATCTGCAACAACTGTGCTAGATGTGCTTGCAATATTTGCCTTTTATAAGAATTAGTTTTTTAAATTCTATTACTTTTTTCCATTATAAATGGAGAGGAAAATAAAATAATTTGTCCACTATGCAACCAAGAAAAATTAATTCATGAAGAAATTAAAATAACAAAATGTAATTCACCTTTAGAATCGGGTTGTAAAGGTAGTATAGGAAAGATGCAAAGAGAACATGTTCATATCTGGCATCATAAAACTTTTGTTTGTGAAATACGGGGAAAGAAAATTAAAAATTGCTTCTTGGTATGATCATAACTGTGATCAATCAAATGATGAGAAATTACCTTTAATTTTTCAAAAACATAAAGGAAGAGATAATGGAAAAGTTGAATGTTTTCATGGAAAATTTGTTAGTAAATTTTATTTAAGAACATAGCAAAAATTGTCATATCATAAAAAATATTAAAAAGTAAAATATTTCTTTTCCTTATTTAAATCTTCTGTGCAGTTGTTTAACTCTTTTAAGCATTCATCTTCATCTTATGTACAATTGTTTAACTCATTTAAGAAATTATCTGCATTTTCCATACAACTGCTTAACTCATTTAAGAAATCATTTTCACCATCTTCCACTTAATTTGAATTTAATTTATAATGTGCTTATGAAATAATTTATCATCTACACACTTTTTATAATCATTTCTTGCAACTGCTTTTTGACCCCTTTGGACTTTGTTTATTCTTTTTCATGAACACTGTAAGTATACACTCACGTGTTCTAGCAAGATTTTTCCAATTCTTTCATCTTAAATTTTTCCTAAAACTTGCTTGTTTGCTTGCGGAATACCATAAATATTGGCTTTTGAATAATCGCTTGGATAAAAATCGTCTAGCTTTGTCCTCATATCTTTATAGAGATCTTCCTTTCCTATGTCATAAATGAAAGAATCAGTATCCATATAACACAAATCAATATTTTGTCCATATTTTGGTTTTATAACATTATAAGGTGGAAATTTAAGGAGATGGGACCTGGATAAACTGAGTAAACCAGAGGTTGTACAGCGTTTCAGGGACAGCATAACGGACAATTGACAGGAATGGGGGAAAGAAATACAGTAGAAGACGAGTGGGTAGCGCTGAGGGATAAAGTAGTGAAGGCAGCAGAGGATCAAGTAGGTAAAAAGACGAGGGCTAGTAGAAATCCTTGGGAAACAGAAGAAATATTGAATTTAATTGATGGAAGGAGAAAATATAAAAATGCAGTAAATGAAGCAAGGAAAAAGGAATAGAAATGTCTCAAAAATGAGATCAACAGGAAGTGCAAAAAGGCTAAGCAGGCGTGGCTAGAGGACAAATGTAAGGATATAGAGGCTTATCTCACTAGGGGTAAGATAGATACAATCTACAGGAAAATTAAAGAGACCTTTGGAGAAAAGAGAACCACTTGCATGAATATCAAGAGCTCAGATCGGAACCCAGTTCTAAGCAAAGAGGGAAAGCAGAAAGGTGGAAGGAGTATATAGAGGGTCTATACAAGGGCGATGTACTTGAGGGCAATATTATGGAAATGGAAGAGAATGTAGATGAAGATTAAATGGAGATACGATACTGCGTGAAGAGTTTGACAGAGCACTGAAAGACCTGAGTCAAAACAAGGCCCCGGGAGTACACAACATTCCATTAGAACTACTGACGGCCTTGGGAGAGCCAGTCCTGATAAAACTCTTCCATCTGGTGAGCAAGATGTACGAGACAGGCGAAATACTGTCAGACTTCAAGAAGAACATAATAATTCCAATCCCAAAGGAAGCAGGTGTTGACAGATGTGAAAATTACCGAACTATCAGTCTAATAAGTCACAGCTGCAAAATAATAATGCGAATTACTTACAGACGAATGGAAAAACTGGTAGAAGCCGACCTCGGGGAAGATCTGTTTGGATTCTGTAGAAATGTTGGAACATGTGAGGCAATACTGACCTTACGACTTATCTTAGAAGAACGATTAAGGAAAGGCAAACCTATGTTTCTAGCATTTGTAGACTTAGAGAAAGCTTTTGACAAAGTTGACTGGAATACTCTCTTTCAAATTCTGAAGGTGGCAGGGGTAAAATACCGGGAGCGAAAGGCTATTTACAATTTGTACAGAAAGCAGATGGGAGTTATAAGAGTCGAGGGACACGAAAGGGAAGCAGTGGTTGGGAAGGGAGTGAGACAGGGTTGTAGCCTCTCCCCAATGTTATTCAATCTGTATATTGAGCAAGCAGTAAAGGAAACGAAAGAAAAATTTGGAGTAGGTATTAAAATCCATGGCGAAGATATAAAAACTTTGAGGTTCGCCGATGACATTGTAATTCTGTCAGAGACAGCAAAGGACTTGTAAGAGCAGTTGAACGGAATAGACAGTGTCTTGAAAGGAGGGTATAAGATGAACATCAACAAAAGCAAAACGAGGATAATGGAATGTAGTCGAATTAAGTTGGGTAATGCTGAGGAAATTAGATCAGGAAATGAGACACTTAAAGCAGTAAAGGAGTTTTGCTATTTGGGGAGCAAAATAACTGATAATAAAATGGTCGAAGCAGAGAGGATATAAAATATAGACTGGTAATGGCAAGGAAAGCGTTTCTGAAGAAGAGAAATTTGTTAACATCGAGTATAGGTTTAAGTGTCAGGAAGTCGTTTCTGAAAGTATTTGTGTGGAGTGTAGCCATGTATGGAAGTGAAACATGGACAATAAATAGTTTGGACAAGAAGAGAATAGAAGCTTTCGAAATGTGGTGCTAAAGGAGGATGTTGAAGATTAGGTGGGTAGATCATGTAACTAATGAGGAGGTATTGAATAGGGTTGGGGAGAAGAGAAGTTTGTGGCACAACTTGACTAGAAGAAGGGATCGGTTGGTAGGACATGTCCTGAGGCATCACAGGATCACAAATTTAGCATGGGGGGGCAGTGTGGAGGGTAATAATCGTAGAGGGAGACCAAGAGATGTATACACTAAGCAGATTCAGAAGGATGTAGGTTGCAGTAGGTACTGGGAGATGAAGGAGTTTGCACAGGATAGATTAGCATGGAGGGCTGCATCAAACCAGTCTCAGGACTGAAGACCACAACAGCAACAACATTATAATGGAAATTGTACATTTTTATTTTCGAAATATCTAGTGTGCTCATTCCAACATAAATGTGTTTATTCACTAAGTTTAGTTCTAAATTATCTGAAAATTTTGTTATATATTCATAATTTCGTCTTGAAATATATTTTGTATATTTTTCTGTATCTGTTATTGTTTTAATTGTTTGTCTATTTCTAAGGTTTTCCACTGTTTTTCAAAGACCGAATTATTCATCATCTTGTAAAATTCTTTTTCGAAATCGATGGCTGCCCTTCTTCTCATTTCTGTGTTAAAATCCATGTGCTACTTCAACCAATCTGACTGTTCAAATTCTAAACCTCTATGAATTTTCTTTTGTTTTAATCCAAGATTTAAATATTGTTTAATTGTATAGCAAAGCGCACATTTTTGGTTATTGTTCACGTTGCCAACAATTTATTTAATCTTTCTGGCACCAAAGGCATATCTCAATGTAAATCATGCAGTTTTATTGGAAATTTTAGATCGACTTCGAAAATATAGCCATATTTATAATAATTTGGATTAATCGCTAAATCGCTTTAGCAACTGATTGAAGATCTTCTTCCGTCTTCATATTTTTCCTCGTTTCTTTCCTATTAAAATAGTCAATAAACTGCCAAAAATAGTTTATAGTTATGTTTGAGGAGCCATTTTTTTACAATAAGTTTCTAAATGCTTTAAGTCCGTTCCTCACTTTTCCTTAGAAAAATTTTCTAAGCTATCATACTCCTCAACTTTGTTCATAATTTTTTCCCCACTATATTTCGAGAGGAATAAATTAAATTTTTGTATTAAATTTTTTGCTGCTTGATTGTTTCTTTGAGCTTCGAAGTTTGTTGCTGTCCATTTATAGAGAACAAATTCTAAAATTTTTATAAAATTGAATTTGGTTTTTTCGATATAGGCAAATGAGGTTTGACAACTCTGTTTCATACACAACAAAATATAACAGGTTTAAAATTTTTGAATATGCTGAAACTGAATTAGATTTTTTCGATACATGCAAATAAGGTTTGACAACTCTGATTTGCAGAGAACAAAATATAACAGTATTATTATGTTAACATTGAATTTGATTTTCTCGAGATAGGCAAACAAACAACTCAAGATGAATGAATGAGAATTTTTTTATTTGGGGGTTGGTGATGCGAGAAATTTAATACTGGGTTTGTGAACTTGAAATCTGATGAGTAGTATTATACTCGTGTGATTTCTGGCTAAAACAGTATCAGGGAAGCTGTTTGCACCAGAACTCTCATGAGTATACTACTCACCACGTCTCCTCCGAAGATAAAGTTCGAAGCCGCACTATCTGTTTGTAAAGTCATGTCGACGGTCTTCTAGGACTCTGACGGGGTTATTCTGTTTGGTGAGTACCCTCCTGGGGCAACTATCAACTCGGAAGTGTATAACGCTTCCTGCAGGAAACTGAAGAAACCACTTCAGCGTGTTCTTCGACACAGAACGAACTTCATACAGGGACACAAGTAAAAAAACACTTTTTCCATAGAACAGCTGATGGTAGAGTATGTAGTATAACTTGGGGAATGTCACTTCAGCTAAAGGCTGGTGACAGTGAGTTACTACGATGTTGTTGAAAAAAATAAAAGTATGAATATTGCACTAATGACATAAAACTACATCTTTCATTTTACTGGATTTATCATGGAGATAACAGTTGTAGCATCGGTCTGTGAATAAAATTAAACGCAAAAATTGTAGTTGTCCAAAAATGGTTCAAATGGCTCTGAGCACTATGCGACTTAACTTCTTAGGTCATCAGTCGCCTAGAACTTGGAACTAATTAAACCTAACTAACCTAAGGACATTACACACATCCATGCCCGAGGCAGGATTCGAACCTGAGACCGTAGCGGTTGCTCGGTTCCAAACTATAGCGCCTAGAACCGCTCGGCCACTTCGGCCGGCTGTAGTTGTTCAGAGGATTTTCTACCCCTACAAAGTAAGTTACAAGAATTCTTACCAACTGGATACAATGAACAATTTTCGATACAAAATTATATGTGTAGGGGAAGTAGAGAGTTTGCGGCATGACAAAGAAGTGTATTTTTTAAGAAAAAGATGCAGTTACGTTTCCACGATGGCACTTTTTCGTTTGCAGCGGTTTTGGCATTGAATGACAGTAACTGGGAGTTCGGAGTCGTTTTCGTGCTTGTCAGGAGGTGTTCGACTCCCATCTGGGGTATCATGGCCGTGTGACGGTGATGGAACCAGAATGCAGGGACGGAGAAAGGCAAGGGACAAGCTGCAGGTAGACGTCAGAGTGAACGAAGAGAATTGTTTATTATCCCATTAGACCAGAGAAATTTAAATTGGGGACTCTTGGCACTGGAAAAGACTGGCGTCATCTTGGGTTGTCCCTGTGTCAGAGAAGCAGTCATAGTGAACGATCTGTAGCACGGACACACAGCTGTGTGGCTGGCTGTTTTCTCGATAAAATATCGTGCCGGACACTGAAGCGGCGGCGACGATCGGAGCACTCCATACTGCCAGTGAACGGCAGCCAGCAACCTCTTCTAGCGAAGCAGCAGGTGATGGTGTAGCCCAGAGTCATGCTCTTGACCACTGCTTAGAGAGCTCTTGCTCTCGGTTGGCAGGCACTAGTGGTGGTCGTCTGTTCATAGCTTAGTCCATGAGGTCGCAGCAGGTTGGTCAAAGGGCGGTCCTCTAGAGAAAGGGGCGGCGAAATGTTGGCTGCGTCGTAAGTGAAGGGTCGTCTGGGGCAACATAGTCCAGCTGTGCTGATTGTCATTGCATCAGTAGAATGTTACCAATCACGCGGCGGCAGCTGATACATGGCGGGCACCATTATATAGCCCCACCGTGTCGATGATCTGCTTGGCTGGCAAGTGGGCTTAAATACTATTGACTTTAGCTGGTCAACCGTAAGAAATACGACAGGTGTATTTTTCCATGTCTCGAACGCTCTTGTTGGCACGGTAGCTTCCTGAAGCGGTCGTCACTGTTCTAGGCGGTCGTTGACTCCCAGTAGTAGGTCGACACAGAAGTGACTGCTCGGCGAAGGGTGCTCCCGTCATTATAGGCCGTTGACTTGCAATAGTCAGCGCCGAGAACTCAACACTTTGTATAGGGGAGCAGGCACAGGCTTAGATTTGTGCCAGTCAAAGTTCACCACATTTCTCCAATGTTTGTCCATTAATATTCCATGTCTGCATTAAATCGCAGGAAGATTTACGAAGTACACATATCTGTCTAATTAACTCCTCACTGCACTCAGAATGCTTCGACGTCACAAATTTAGGAAGTATGAGGATCGGTCAAAGTAAATGTATACTTAATACGGTGAAAGCTGTGGGTGTTTTCTCAATTCTTACTCCAAGCATAAAAATTTTCCCCGTACCAAATCATCTTTACTTGTCACCATGAAAAAGACATTTTATGGATTTTTCAACACAGGGCTCTTAACAACTATTTTTTCATTTACGTAATCTATAAGTCTTGTCTGTTATTCTATAAATTTTGTTCTGCCCATAAGAACGTAATCAATAATACTGTACATTTCGCATCCCGCAAATCAAGGGAAACCTTTATCGACAGAAGACATAATTTTTTTCTTTAGTCCTGTGAACACACTTCCCAACCACTGTTTTCATTCTTAAATCGGTTATAGTGTGAAGTATTGGGATCACGCCTCATCCACAATAACAAGCTGGTGCACAAAATGTGTTTCATTCTTTTGAAGGCCGAAATATTGCTGAAAGATGCGTTTTGCTCCTGCTATAGATAAGCAGTCACACATGTGCCATTTAACTGCGAAAAGCGTTCTCTTACTTTTCATCTGATTTGATTTTGGCGATAGCAGTTACGTAGAAATTTAGTTGCCAATAGTCTATTGTTCTAATGTAAAGTTTCTAGATTATAGTTGTTGTTTTCCATGTACGTCACGGTGAATGTCTTAAAGAGGACGACATATACGATTGACTTCAGCCTGATCTTTTTTTCAATCGTTTCACTGCTCTGAACGCGCCATGCTGCTACTGTGTTATACGTGGTACTTACTGTAGTTGAGGAAGACGTGGAAGAGAGGACCCACCAATATAACTTTCTTTTCACACAAACTGTTTATTTAACAATATGTACCTATAAAATTATCTTTAACAAAATTAACAAATTTGCAAAATTATTTTGACCATAAGCCTTAAGTTGAATAAGCTTTTGGAAAAGAAATCTGAAGTGCTACACTGAAAAACAGAAAACAACATTACAATGATTACAAGTCGGCCGGACCATCAGCCCGTCCGCTATCGGGTGAAACAGTGATGTTTACTACCGTGCTGGACACAGTCTGTCATATGAAACGGCCTTCTGCAGCACATGAAAACTACATAAGCACAATTGATGACAAGAGTGATTCAGTTACTGAAACCAGATGACGTCAGCTTCTCCTTGACCTTGTCTAAGGTTTTATAAAGACCTAAATGCCCTCCTACTGGAGGATCATGGAAGTACCGGTAGACCGATATAACCAAGGTTTCTTGTGAGACAAATTCTAGCTTACCCAGACCTACCCCTGCGCTTACACAGATTGCCGCTCTTCAGAAAATAATCACTGGATTCCTGTCCATCTACTATTTGCTTCCTGAGGCACTCGCGCAATGGGTGTTGTTCGGTTTTCAAATTATTAAACAGATGCGATACATTGGTAAGGATCATACATACTAGGTGACTGTCTGGCGTTCGCTCATCAAGCTCGTGTTGTTGGAACATCTTGCTAAGGGCGTCAGCAACCTTATGATCAGTTCCCATAACATAGCGAACCTTAAAATGGAAAGCCGAAATGCGAACCGCCTCCGTCTTCTTAGGACGAGCTAGGACCCAATTAAGGCCATGATTATCCGTGTCTAGGGAATATTCACGATGTTCGAGATAGAACCGAAATTTTTCCAGATCAAATAACACAACTAACGCTTCGCACTCATATACCGAGTAATTGAGCTCAGGCCCATCCAGACGTCAGGAAGCAAATGCTAACGGACGCCTGATATCTTGATCCTCCTGTAAAAGGACTGTTGCCACACCAGGATTGCAAGCATCAGTCTGGACCACAAACCTTTTCTGAAAGTCAGGTACGGCTGAAATCGGTGTACTGGCAATCGCAGTTTTAATTCCTTCAGAGGCTGCCCGCTGGCATTCAGCCTAAACGAATTTCTTATTATTTCTGTGTAAGAAATTTAACGGAGCTGCAAGTTGCGCAATGTTTGGGACAAATCTGAGGAAATAATCAGCCATCCCTTCAAATCTGGCAACCTCCGTCTTATTTCGTGGCTGCGGAAAATTCCTCAATGCCTAATTCCATCCCAGGACACCAAGGGACCCAAAAATGACACCTGGCGCTTAGCCAAGGTTATCTTTGAGTGTTTCACTGTCAGCCCCGCATCCCTGGGCCTGCATAGTAACTTTAGGATGTTCTGAAAATGCTCTTTAAAGGAGGCCCTAAATATGACCACATTGTTCAAATAATTGAAAAACAATTAAGCTTTAAATTACCTAAAAATTTATCCAATGAAAGGGATAAAACTGCTGCACCAGTTGACAAACCGAACGGAACCCAGTTAAACTCATATAAATTCCAATCGGTGGCGAAGGTGGTGAGATGCTGAGATTCTTCAGTTAAGGGTATCTGATAAAAAGCCTGATTTAGATCTAGGACCGTAAACCAAAATGCTCCAGGAAACCATTTTATTGAGAGGCCTGTAATCATACACAGGTCGGAAATTCTGCCGCTAATCTTTAGGTACTAAGAAAATGAGGAAAGCATTGAGTAAAGTGGACGGTCTATGACTCCGTCTTTTAACAAGCCCTCACTTTTGTGCGGCAATATCATTATCTTAGGTGGTGACAAGCGATATGAAGACTGGCGAACCCGGACATCATCCAGGACATGAATATGGCATCTAATGAAGTCTGTGACTCCCAACCTGTCACAAAGTATGTCGGCAAATTATCTCAAAAGTTCACTTAACTGTTTCCCTTCTTGATTAGAGAAGTGGTCTATCCCAAACAGCCACGTGTTACTACTGGTGTCACGTCCCATCCCCATATCAGCACCTGAACGAAAGGCTATTCGATCGTTGGGGGTACCAAAATCTAACACCATACCGATCTTTCGAATGAAAACATGCCCTACAATTAAGTCAGACACCAGTCCATTAACTAATAAAAATTTGACAGGCCATCAAAATTCACACACGGAAAGATTTCCCCGCAGTTCCCAGCACAGAGGTAGCGCTTGGCCATTGGCTACCCGACATCTTTCAATTGAGCGACGTCCTAGAGGTAATCTACGTAAGTGTCCATATTCAATAAGCCAGTCGTAATTAAGGAGTGACTCAGAGCTGCCGGAATCTAGTAACCCACACAACGGTTCATGCCATATAGCCGCACATAAAAATAGTAAGGTACACGTGGTGGCTACCTGTATACGATTACACCACCCCTGCCTCCGAGGATGCGACCCCGACCCCGCCTGGTGTCATTTCTCAGCACGAGGCGACCTAGGAAATGGGCCTCCTCGTACTAAGTGGTCACTTGCGCCGCATCTAAAACAAGACCCTGATTACATTGGCCCGCTCTCTCTACCTATCATGCTTCCCTCTAGACCGAACTTTGACAGGTTTTTATGTCTCCCCTATTAACTCATTTCGCTAGTCGTCAAATTGTTCAACTGGCTCTAAGCACCACGGGACTTAACATCTGAGGTCATCAGTCACCTTGACTTAGGCTACTTAAACCTAACTGACCTAAGGACATCACACACATCCATCCCCGAGGCAGGATTCTATCCTGCGACCGTAGCGGTCGCACGGTTCCAGACTGAAGCGCCTAGAACCGCTCGGCTACACCGGCCGGCAATAATATCTACACTATAGCTCTTTGCGCATACGGTCTGATAACTTACCCTCCCCGACCGTTTGCCTCAGCTGCCCGTTCGTGTTATCCTGCTGCCATGTTTCGGATAGGAGATTACTTAAGCAACCGGGTGCTAACGGGGTTCCCTGGGGAACACCTGATATCATTTCAGTGTTACTCGATGATTTGCCGTCTATTACTACGAACTGCGACCTTCCTGACAGGAAATCACGAATCCAGTCGCACAACTGAGACGATACCCCATAGGCCCGCAGCTTGAATAGAAGTCGCTTGTGAGGAACGGTGCCAAAAGCTTTCCGGAAATCTAGAAATACGGAGTCAACTTGAGATCCCTGTCCATAGCGGCCATTACTTCGTGCAAATAAAGAGCTAGCTGCGTTGCACAAGAACGATGTTTTCTGAAACCATGGTGATTACGTATCAATAGATTGTTCCCTTCGAGGTGATTCATAATGTTCGAATACAGTACGTGCTCCAAAACCCTACTGCAAACCGACGTCAATGATATACTTCTGTAGTTCGATGGATTACTCCTACTACCATTCTTAATCACTGGTGCGACCTGCGCAATTTTCCAATCTCTAGGTACAGATCTATCGGTGAGCGAGCGGTTGTATAAGATTGCTAAGTAGGGAGCTACTGTATCAGCGTAATCTGAAAGGAACCTAATCGGTATACAATCTGGACCTGAAGACTTGCCCGTATCAAGCGATTTGAGTTGCTTCGCAACCCCTAAGGTATGTACTTCTAAGAAACCCATGCTAGCAGCTGTTCGTGTTTCAAATTCTGGAATATTCCATTCGTGTTTCAAATTCTGGAATATTCCATTCGTCTTCCCTGATGAAGGAATTTCGGAAAACTGCGTTCAAAAACTCCGATTTAGCGGCACAGTCGTCGGTAAGAGTACCATCGGCACTGCGCAGCGAAGGTATTGACTGCGTCTTGTCGCTTGTGTACTTTACATACGAACAGAATGTCTTCGGATTTTCCTACCAAATTTCGAGAGAATGTTTCGTTGTGGAACCTATTAAAGGCTTCTCGCATTGAAGTCCGTGTCAAATTTCGCACGTCTGTAAATTTTAGCCAATCTTCGGGATTTCGCGTTCTTCTGAACGTCGCATGCCCCTGCAACAGCGTTCGGACCTGTTTTGTGTACCATGGGGGATCAGTTCCATCTCTTACCAATTTATGAGGTATGAATCTCTCAATTGCTGTTGCTACTATATCTTTGAATTCAAGCCACATCTCGTCTACATTTGTATAGTCAGTTCGGAAGGAATGGAGATTGTCTCTTAGGAAGGTTTCTAGTGACACTTTATCCGCTTTCTTAAATAAAATTATTTTGCGTTTGTTTCTGGTGGATTTGGAAGAAACGGTATTGAGCCTAGCTACAACGACCTTGTGATCACTAATCCCTGTATCAGTCATGATGCTCTCTATTAGCTCTGGATTGTTTGTGGCTAAGAGGTCAAGTGTGTTGCCGCAACCATTTACAATTCGCGTGGGTTCGTGGACTAACTCCTCGAAATAATTTTTGGAGAAAGCATTTAGGACAATCGCGGAAGATGTTTTCTGCCTATCACCGGTTCTGAACAAGTATTTTTGCCAACATATCGAGGGAAGGTTGAAGTCCCCACCAACTATAACCGTATGAGTGGGGTATTTGTTTGTTACGAGACTCAAATTTGCTCTGAACTGTTCAGCAACTATATCATCGAAGTCTGGGGGTCGGTAGAAGGAGCCAATTATTAACTTAGTTCGGCTGTTAAGTATAACCTTCACCCATACCAATTCGCATGGAGAATCTACTTCGACTTCACTACAATATAAACCACTACTGACAGACACAAACACTCCACCACCAATTCTGCCTAATCTATCTTTCCTGAACACCGTCTGAGACTTCGTAAAAATTTCTGCAGAACTTATTTCAGGCTTTAGCCAGCTTTCGGTACCTGTAACGATTTCAGCTTCTGTGCTTTCTATTAGCGTTTGAAGCTCAGGGACTTTCCCAGCACAGCTACAACAATTTACAACTACAATTCCGACTGTTCCTTTATTGAAGCACGTCCTGCATTTGCCATGCACCCTTTGGGATTGCAGCCCACCCCGTACTTTCTCGAGGCCTTATAACCTAAAAAACCGCCCAGTCCACGCCACACAGCCTCCGCTACTTGTGTAGCCGACAGCTGAGTGTAGTGAACTCCTGATCTATTCAGCGGAACCCGAAACCCCACCACTCTATGGCACAAGTCGAGGAATCTGCAACCAACACGGTCGCAAAACCGTCTGAGCTTCTGATTCAGACCCTCCACCCGGCTCTGCACCAAAGGTCCGCAGTCGGTTCTGTCAACGATGCTGCAGATGGTGAGCTCTGCCTTGATCTCGTAAGCAAGACCAGCAGGCTTCGCCAAATCAGATAGCCGCTGGAATCCAGATAGAATTTCCTCAGATCCAAAGCGACACACCCTGTGCAACTTAACTAGCAGCCACAATACCTGTTGAATATTTTCTAAGGTTTCAATTAACAACTGACGAATACTATTTAAGAGCTGTCATCGGGTTGGCGAGGCGGTCAAAATTTTCTCCAGACCGGTCACTTGGACGTCCAGCGACGGATCTACATTCGGCTGTTCGATTGTCAGAAACACTTTCTATATCATTTGTATCAGCCCCACTTTCTAATTCTAAAGCTACAGTTTGGATTTGCATATCAAAGATCATTTAACTGAATGACACGTGCTAACTGCACAAGGTTCGGTTCTAGAAGTTTATGATCCTTTACTCTGTTTCCCAGGTGGGCAAATTGTGCATGAATATGCTACACCTGCCTCTCGGTTGGTTGATTATTTTGGAGAAAGAGGAGAGTTTCTTGTAACTGATTCAGTGCTGCCCTAATAGTCTGTAAATTTTGGCTCACCTCGCCAACCGCGCTGACAGAAACGGAGAGTGGTGTTGACAACGCTGCCCATAGATTGACTGTCAGCTCCCCCGCCGTTCCGTGAACATTTTGTTGCCTAATGTTCAGTTCATACTCGAGCTGCTCCCGTTTTAGATACGAAATACGGGGACACTGACGTGCATCTATGTTGCGGCTGTGGACGAAATAGAATAATTAGACAATTTCCCAAAAGAATAAAGTACAAAACTTAAACTGAAGCAGGTTGGGTGAAATGAAACTCGTGACAGCTACCCGCTAACTGGTCAAAAACCACTAATGGGTCGAAAACCACAAGATCGACCTAAAATACACAAACAATGACCCCGTCATTCAAACACAGTAACGCACAGCTTAGTACAGCATGTTGTTCAGATTGTAACTAACGACTGAGAAATGCAATTACAATCAAAGAATTGAACCGGTTAACATCTAAATCTAAACACAAGATCCCTCCTTTGTTTAACGGAAACCTGTCCCTAAGTACATTTGTTCCGGCTGTATTAACGACCAGGAGCTAATTCATTAGAACATTAATGATCGGCTACAAAACTGAAAGAAAAGGCAATATAATAGCGGGACATATTTTCAAACGACAACAAGTGCCTTAGTACAATACTACGGCGTATATTTACGACCAAAGAGTAAGACTCTGAGGGTCGGGTACAAACCAGAAAATAATTAGGAGAGCAGGTAGACAATGATACAAATAACCACGAGGATTACAGAATGTTACTCCCCTCTATCAGCAAGCAATTCCATGGGTCCAAGGTGCGTCGCAGCGGTTACTGAGTGGTGCCGAAGAAAGCCAGGTAGAAGAGGGCAGCCATACCACGACCGGTCGTCCGACACAGATGTTGCCAACCAACCGACAGGATGTCAGACTGCTGCTTGTAGTCGACGGTGACTCCGGTATCTTCGCTCTACGCAGGCCCACCTTGCGCACCTTGTGGCTTCGGCCGCTCCGTCCTCGTAACCAACTCCTGTCGCGACGCTACCTGCAATCCCCAAACTTCGTGCCTTCCTCTTGGGCGAGCGAACCCCTTATATATATCGGCAAGCAAAGACCCTCTCAGGAGACAACCTACAGATACCAACTCTTACTTATAGATATTGGCAATGGGGCCTCAAGAGGGATAGTCAACGTGGCGCCAGACAGAGTAGTCTACTAACTCAATGGCGCAACGGCTCACTGTCCCTGGGTGCTCTGGATGAATTTATACGTGCCTTTGATCCTTCCGTCACATGATATAGACATGTAGACTCTTACTCCCTTGCTGCCGGCTTTGTGCTCCCGTCATATAAACAGAGCCAGCCTCTCAGGTCTTCGTGTGCTTCAGATGCGTTAATGCGTGAGACCCTTGGTAGCCATGTAGAGTGGCCCAATAGCTTCATTTCCACCCCGAGTGTTCAGCACATTTCCATCGTTCGACCTGTGTGCGTTTGCTGCTGCGATTTTATTTGTGTTAGTGCTTTCATCTTCAGAATGAAATTTTCACTCTGCAGTGGTATGAGACTACCTGGCAAATTAAAACTGTGTGCTGAACCGAGACTCGAACTCGGGACCTTTGCCTTAAGCGGGCAAGTGCTCTACGATGTTCCATACCAGCGCACACTCCGCTGCAGAGTGAAAATTTCATTCTGGAAACATCCCCCAAGCTGTGGCTAAGTCACGTCTTCACAACATCCTTTCTTCCAGGAGTGATAGTTCTGCAAGTTTCGCAGAAGAGCTTCAGTGAAGTTTGGAAGGTACGAGACGAGGTACTGTCAAATTGAAGCTGTGAAGACGGGTCGAGAGTCGTTCTTCGGTAGCGCAGTTGGTCCAGCACACAGTTTTAATTTGCCAGGAGCTTGTTTTCGTCTTCGTTTTCCGCTGAGACGATTGCACGTCCTTGTGATTGTACAGAGAAAGAAATATGGAGACAGCGACAGGCAATTACGCCCATTAATTGGCATCTCAGAGTAAAAGAAACTGAAGCAGAAAATCGGATGTCTCCACACAAAACACTGAAGCAATGATGCCGGAGAGACTAGTCGGCATGCTGGTATCATTACGTGTAGCTAAGATGCTTTCTAAAGCTTACAAAAAACCAAGTGACCTCGTTGGAAACTGTAATAATTAAGACGATTGCAAAATGGTTCAAATGGCTCTGAGTACTATGGGACTTAACTACTGATGTCATCAGTCCCCTAGAACTTAGAACTACTTAAACCTAACTAACCTAAGGACATCACACACATCCATGCCCGAGACAGGATTCGAACCTGCGACCGTAGCGGTCACGCGGTTCCAAACTGACGCTCTTAGAACCGCACGGCCACACTGGCAAGACGATTACATCTTGCAAAATAACAACAGGTTGCGATTAAAGCTGGGTATCGCAAATAGACTATCGTTAACAGTATGATTTTCTGCCTACATATAAAATACTATTGAAAATAAAGTATAACTTGCCATTGAGAAAAGTTATGGGCACATCTACAGGGTGTTACAAAAAGGTACGGCGAAACTTTCAGGAAACATTCCTCACACACAAATAAAGAAAAGACATTATGTGGACATGTGTCCGGAAACGCTTAATTTCCATGTTAGAGCTAATTTTTGTTTCGTCAGTATGTACTGTACTTCCTCGATTCACCGCCAGTTGGCCCAATTGAAGGGAGGTAATGTTGACTTCGGTGCTAGTGTTGACTTGCGACTCATTGCTCTACAGTACTAGCATCAAGCACATCAGTTCGTAGCATCAACAGGTTAGTGTTCATCACGAACGTGGTTTTGCAGTCAGTGCAATGTTTACAAATGCGGAGTTAGCAGATGCCCATTTGATGTATGGATTAGCACGGGGCAATAGCCGTGGCGCGGTACGTTTGTATTGAGACAGATTTCCAGAACGAAGGTGTCCCGACAGGAAGACGTTCGAAGCAATTGATCGGCGTCTTAGGGAGCACGGAACATTCCAGCCTATGACTCGCGACTGGGGAAGACCTAGAACGACGAGGACACCCGCAATGGACGAGGCAATTCTTCGTGCAGTTGACGATAACCCTAATGTCAGCGTCAGAGAAGTTGCTGCTGTACAAGGTAACGTTGACCACGTCACTGTATGGAGAGTGCTACGGGAGAACCAGTTGTTTCCGTAACATGTACAGAGTATTCAGGCACTATCAGCAGCTGATTGGCCTCCACGGGTACACTTCTGCGAATGGTTCATCCAACAATGTGTCAATCCTCATTTCAGTGCAAATGTTCTCTTTACGGATGAGGCTTCATTCCAACGTGATCAGATTGTAAATTTTCACAATCAACATGTGTGGGCTGACGAGAATCCGCACGCGATTGTGCAATCACGTCATCAACACAGATTTTCTGTGAACGTTTGGGCAGGCATTGTTGCTGATGTCTTGATTGGGCCCCACGTTCTTCCACCTACGCTCAATGGAGCACGTTATCATGATTTCATACGGGATACTCTACCTGTGCTGCTAGAACATGTGCCTTTACAAGTGCGACACAACATGTGGTTCATGCACGATGGAGCTCCTGCACATTTCAGTCGAAGAGTTCGTAGGCTTCTCAACAACAGATTCGGTCACCGATGGATTGGTAGAGGCGGACCAATTCCATGGCCTCCACGCTCTCCTGACCTCAACCCTCTTGACTTTCATTTATGGGGGCATTTGAAAGCTCTTGTCTATGCAACCCTGGTACCTAATGTAGAGACTCTTCGTGTTCGTATTGTGGACGGCTGTGATACAATACGCCATTCTCCAGGGCTGCATCAGCGCGTCAGGGATTCCATGCGACGGAGGGTGGATGCATGTATCCTCGCTAGCGGAGGACATTTTGAACATTTCCTGTAACAAAGTGTTTGGAGTCACGCTGGTACGTTCTGTTGCTGTGTGTTTCCATTCCATGATTAATGTGATTTGAAGAGAAGTAATAAAATGAGCTCTAACATGGAAAGTAAGCGTTTCCGGACACATGTCCACATAACATATTTTCTTTCTTTGTGTGTGAGGAATATTTCCTGAAAGTTTGGCCGTACCTTTTTGTAACACCCTGTATATCTTGACAAGTAGAAATCTTTGAGTTCTAAACATACGGATATACACGCACATCTCTGCGTGCTGTCATTTTCAAAAACCTCGTTTCGATATCTCGATCCGTTAGTGGACTATATGATTCAAATTTCACGTTGAAAGAAGACTGGCCGCAGTTCGTGCAACCTTCCCGTGAATATAAGAACCAGTATCTTGAGAACGGTGTGTACTCGTTTCTCTGCTCGCAACTTTAAATACAACTTCGATGTATTAGCTGCATTTCAAACATCGCAATCAATGACGTAAAACGAACTATACGTAAACTCTTCACAATACGCTTTTACCTCTGCAGACACCTTAAAATAGCGTGCAATATTTTATTTCATTGTGTGCAGCTTAGTGACTAAAATGAATAATGGAGGAAAACTCAGTCGTTTATCGAGTGAAGACATCATGCTGTAAGATTCTAGATTCGGGAATTGGAGCTTCACTCTTGCCGTAATTGCAACGAAGAAACTGATGGCAATTGGTTGCGTCCGTACGCCCTGCGTATTCACTCAAGAGCAATTTGCCTGTCCACGCTTCAAACTACTAAATGTTAAACACAATGACGTTTCTAAATTAAATTTACTGTGAATATTTACTAACCAAGAGTCAACAACTGCTAAACAGATTTACCCATCAACCCCAACATCACGTATAACAGTCAGTGGTTACTGATCTGTTTTGAAACATTGAGCGGTGTAGGAGTTTTCAAATTCACTAGTTACCTTTTACTGTAAATTTGACTTTACAACCCAGCATTTCAAAACTGCCACCGCTACTATCAGTGTATTTTAACAGCTAGTGCGACACTTGCTACACGCTACGATCCTTTACTTACACATACAAAACAGTTGATAAGTGCATTGTAGTTCGTGGTGCTATACTGAATTATTAAACAGTCTCGGACAAAACATATGTTGGTTTTTCTGTTATTCAGAAGAATTACTTCGAATGCAAGGAAACGCAAATTACTCTCGGCTGAAGAGACAGGGCGTACTGGTTGCAGTCAATAGATATCAAATATCTGGTTTGGATTCAGACCACGGTGCAATACCGTTAGTACATTAAACGCCATGTCAGACTTGAGGATCCCCTTATCATGGTCATCAATAATGCAAAATAACCTAAATAATACTTCTACTTGGTACACTGAATTTCAGGTCTCTTTAAATATCAGAAAAAACATACCTTAAAAAGAAGACAAAATAAACCTGTCACTACATATGCTATTATAAAGATAATGTTGAGCCATTGTATTGTGTCACATCACTTACATACCTAGGCGTAACACTAGAAGCGACAGGAAAAGAAACAATCATGAAATTTAATAAGTCTGATGGAAAGAGATTTATTGGAAGGCTCCTGTAAAAGTGTGGCGCATCCATAAGAGACTTTTTAAGAAGTTGGTGCTACCATTCCTACAGAAAGTGCCGCCATTTGGAGTCCTTTTTCAATAGGCATGACAACAGTGAAAGAAAAAATTCTGATGAGGACTGCTGGGGTCGTGGCAGTTCAATTCAGTCAATATGAAATGCAACGGAGACAGTTAAGAAATGTAAGAAAGCGTTTGGAAGAAGGTAAACGTTTTTTCGCGATGTCTTGTACGAGTTTTTTGAGAATGTTGGTCAAGGAAGGTTGTGTAACAGTTCTACAGTCTCTGTCGCAGCAGTTAAGGTGGCCCACCCCAGGTTCGACGTTGAGAAACTACAGCCCTGGTAGGTACTGAAAATCAAATTTATTGAAATGAACACAATCTTCAATTCTCCGTTCTTCGGACCTTAATCCCAAAAGTAAAAGTTCACGATTAAGTCTCTGCCTTGGTGATGTACATAATCCCGGTAGACTGTCAGCCACTAAACATTAAAGCACAATTCCTCGAGTCAGAGTGCTGGTTCACGAGGAACTGATCGTCTCTAATTGCACTAACATTGCTTCGAGTCCAAATACCAAAGTCCCAGAAGCCCGCGCTGTAGAATCCAAGTCTCAGTGCAACTCGGGAATGAGTAATGGTGACTCCATCTAGCGTCAGAGGTGAAGAACCCCGGGAAGCTAGACTGGCGTCAGACGACATACGCGGAAGTGTTCCATGTTTCCGTGGAAAACTGACTAATCGTAGCGGTATAACCCCTGCGAGTTTTGCCAAAGGCTCCCTGTGGTGCAGCGCTGTTTTGCTGGAGGGCTATGAGCTCCGACTAAGCAGGATCCATGAAAATTAGGCAAGATAGATTAGAGCGTATATGGGGGCATATACGTAGCATCCCAGACCTCTGCGGTCAAAAGCATAGGGCTTGTAGAGGATTATAAACTGAGACACGGATTATTTGTACTCTTTTGCAAGGAATCGTCATTAAAGTCAGTGCAAAAGTATGGTAGTTTACAAACACGTGGCCCACAAGCATCGCGCAGTCACTGTCATATACCACCTGAAATACTTGATATGTTCATATGTATCTATTGTAAGTTAGCGTCAGTGCCTTGTCTTGCC
Source organism: Schistocerca americana (assembly GCF_021461395.2). Taxonomy (NCBI): domain Eukaryota; kingdom Metazoa; phylum Arthropoda; class Insecta; order Orthoptera; family Acrididae; genus Schistocerca; species Schistocerca americana. The sequence continues at coordinate 953,483,416 of NC_060119.1, read as the reverse complement.
TGCGGTGTCTTTGGTGTGTGTGACGGCCGAAGTGGCCGTGCGGTTAAAGGCGCTGCAGTGTGGAACCGCAAGACCGCTACGGTCGCAGGTTCGAATCCTGCCTCGGGCATGGATGTTTGTGATGTCCTTAGGTTAGTTAGGTTTAACTAGTTCTAAGTTCTAGGGGACTAATGACCTCAGCAGTTGAGTCCCATAGTGCTCAGAGCCATTTGAACCATTTCTTTGGTGTGTCGCGAGAGGTCGAGACTTCCGCAGGCGCCGGTTTTAAAGTGGCGCACAAGCTCGGTACGGGAATGGGGTCTCGTGAGTACATGGCCCACGGAATCTCCTGGCACCGGCGAGCGCTTCTACACAGCCCACACGCAGCGGCGACTGACAACTTGGAAAGCCAGCGAGTCTTTCAGTTTGGAGCTGGCTGTGTGATCAGTAGCCACGAATAACTTTATTGGTTCTTTTGTGGAGTTTCCATTGCTGTTCTGGAACGTTTCCACACAGCGGATCCAGGTTCTGATCCTGTCATGAAAGTAGTCCACGGTTGTGAGACTTTCTAGGCTGTCATCATCCTCATCATCATCGTCATATCACCATCATGTAATGTAAAGAAATTGTGAACTTCTGTACACTGTGCTACATCTTAATCAGGATCAGTTGTATGAAAGCTAGTGATCACTCTACTTTCGTGGATAAATCTTGATATTGCTCATGTGAGATCCGCTGCCAAATCATCAGGAATGAAGTGCCAACTATTGTGGTACAAGTGGATAGGCTCATGCCGCAAATTATATTCGTTTTGAACTGATTGAGGTTGCCGTTGACTTGGTAACCTTCTTTTATTATGATGTGTCTTGTGGGTATGGGTTGTCACTAGGGTTGTATTTATTTAACATCAGTTAAGCGTAAATATCACTGGTGTGGTTTCCTGGGTATTAGTCGGTATTTGGTATAAATGTGTACGATTGGGCAAAAAAGGGGCGTTGTATTATCCGAGTTATTGGCCGACTTATTTAGTAAACTGATTTATGCTGTTGATTTTTGGAAATGACGTAACTCTGCTGACTTGACTTAAATTGTATGTAATTGTTTTAAGATGTGGTGGCATATGTGGTAATGCAGTTCTCTTGTATTTTAGAGATGCAAAACTCACTTGTTTAATTAGAATTATCTACGTTTGATGAGAACATCTTTAGAAACCTCAAACGAACGTAAAAAATTCTTGTACCAGCATCTGAATGAAGTCTTTTAGGTCCTTAACTTCTTTCGTAGGCTATTTCACTGCTGTTTTGGTGCTGTAAGTTCTGATTTGTTATTTTACTCACTGGAATTTTGTTTGTGTACTGGTTTAGAATTAATTGAACACAGAGTCACATTACAGATGTCCATTTAAGGTAAAGTATTTTTATGTTTAAAATGTCCTACTTACTTTTTGGTGACTTTAAACTATTCAGTAATTACCTTACGAGTGTTTAATAATCAAACGTGTTCAGGTTACCAGTAGGTGCCTAACGCAGAATAGTTGGTGTGAACTAAATTGTGAAGTTTTAATCTTCTGAGTATGAGCTTGGCAACAATTACATCGTTCCGAATAAGCTCTGATTTCTCTTGTTTCGTTATGGTACTCACTACCCCTATTTAGTTGGACGCCCACAAAATATTTTCGCACTTTGAGAAGAAAGTTCGTGACTGAAATTTCCTGAGAAGGTCCTCTAGCAACGAAAATTGCCTTTGCTTTAATGACTGCCACTCCAATTCGTGTATCATATCCGTGGCAATCTCTACCCTATTTCGTAATGATACAAAACTGGCTGCCCTTCTTTGAACTTTCTCGATGTTCTTTGTCCATCCTATCTGCTGCGGATCCCGCACCGTATAGCAATATTCCAAAAGATGGCAGACAAGCCTAGTGTAAGCAGTCATTGTACTAGACCTGTTACAGTTTCTTTCTGCCAGTAAATCAGACTCGTTGGTTTGCTTGCAATCCAAAAGTATCTAGTTGAGTTTACAGGCTTTACATGTGTGTGATATATCATGTAACAAATTCAGCGGATTCTTATTAGTGCTCTTGTGGATGACTTCACACTTTTCATGCCTTAGAGTTAATTGCCACTTTTTGCACCATGCAGATATCTTGTCTAAATCATTTTTCAATTCGTGCGGATCGTCTGATGACTTAAGATTACGATAAAAGAATCATCTGCAAAGAATCTAAAAGGGCTGCTCAGATTGTCTCATAAATAGTATATGTAGATCATGAGCAACAGACGTCCTATAACACTTCCTTGTGGATGCCTGATATTACTTGTGTTTTACTCAATGACTTTCAGTAAGTTTTTGCGAACTATGACCTTTCTGAAAGGAAACCTCGAATCCAGTCATACAGTGTTTGTTCTCTATTAAAATCTTTCATTTGCTAACTATGCCTATCAGTAGTTAGTGCCTTCCTTAGTTTGAATCTTTTATTTAGCTGGCAGTAGTGGCGCTCGCTGTATTGCAGTAGTTCGAGTAACCAAGATTTTTGTGAGGTAAGCGATTTGTGAAACGCATAGGTTAATGTTAGTCAGGGCCATTTTTTTGTAGGGATTTTTGAAAGTCAGATTGCGTTGCGCTAAAAATATTGTGTGTCAGTTAAAGCAGAGTCTTGTATAATTCTTCAAAAAGGGGACGTTTCATATGTCGACCCTTAGCCGAGGATACCTCACTGGAATCTTCTGATTTTTTCCTTGTAGTTTGTTTATTGCTAGCGCGTAATTGTAGAGAGAATCTCCTTTGTAGTTGCAGTCTTTCATTGTTGTACTGTGAAACAGTTGTGACATGCATGTAGATTTGCACCAAGTATTTAAGTAGACATTATTTCCATTTCTATGTTAATGTGTTATCTTATTTTGCTCTTCAAATTGTGCTTTTCTGTGTTATCGTCTGAAATATTGTGACAATAATGGCGTGTGAAAAACGTAATACTAGGCTCCAAAGTAAACTGAGAAATGACAGTGAAGACGAAAGCAGTGTGTTAGCGCCACCGAGTAATGAATTAACTAATGTTCAAAGTAGTAATTTGGTAATTGTGCATAGGGAAATGGAGCGGGCGGCAAATAATGGTGTAGACAGTGAAACAGGTAGTGAACAGGGAAGCATTATCGATCGATCGGTCGGCAACAGCTCGCCTCAGGAATCCGAAATGACAAAACACAATACTGCAAATACTGTAGACTTAGGTTTTGGGTTCTCACCGTTTTCTCAAATGAGTCAAGACACATTTTCCGCTTGTCAAAATGTGAATGTTGCCGGTGCAAATTCACTGCCGAAAAGCACTGAGGAACATGTTTCAGACACCAATGCATTGTTATTACAATTAATACAACAAATGGGACAAACACAGCAAAAGCTTCAAAAGTTAGACACGATGGAACAAAATCAGAGACAAACACAGCAACAGCTTCAAAAGTTAGACTCATTGGAACAAATTCTTGAACAAACACGTGAAGATTTAACTACTGAATTATATAACATTGAATCGAAATGTCAAAAAGTCTGTAATGGCGTAAAAACACAAATTTGTGAGCATTTTCAACCTATTTTTTCGCGGCATGAAAATGCATTACAGAATCACGAAACAGCCATAAAAGAACTGCAAACTATTGTTCATGAAAATCATGAGACCTTGCAAGCTAAATTTGACTCAGTTGCATCTACCGATTCGGTTATGCAACTTGCAAAAACTCAGGAAAATTTAAAGGACACAGTCAATACTCTGAAACTTGGTTCAGAAAAACACACTGAGGAAATAAGTACACTATCGGAGAAAGTAGCCGAACTTTCGGATCAGTTCACTAACTTATCTACGAAGGTAGATGATAATCTGAATGACACAAAACCGGTAGTCTTTAATGACACAGAAGAGTGCGAACAAATTAGGAAATTCAATCAAAATCAAATCAATATACAGTACAAAAGAGAAATCCGGGAAGTACAAGATCAGTTGGCACAAGTAATACAAAAATAACAAATTTCAGAGGACACTCGCGCTCCAACACGGGAAGAGGGACTTAGAAATACGGAAAAGCCGCAAAATAATAACACAGGGCATTTCGGAAGTTATGAAAGAAATTGGCAATGTGCACCGAATTTTGAGATGGAACGTCCGACACGACCTAACAATGACCGATATGCGACTCGCCGACATGATGATTTTGACTATAAGCTGTTCATTACTACACGTAAATTCAAAACATTTAAGAATTCTGGCAACGACATTCATCCACAAGCATGGCTCCATCAATTCTCTCATTGTTTTCCTCCCAACTGGTCGTTAGAACACAGATTAGAATTTGTGTGTTTCTACTTAGAGAATGAACCAGCTGTAAGAATGCGATCGGTCATTCACGATTGTGACAGTGAAGGAGAATTTTACCATGCCTTCCTCTCGGCATATTGGTCTCAAGCTACACAAGACTGAGTAAAACATAGCATCATGATGATGAAACACTTTGAACAATCTGAATTTTCCAGTCTTGTCAAATATTTTGAAGACATGTTGCATAAGAATCAGTATCTTTCAAACCCATACAGCCCCTCAGAACTCATCCGCATTTGCTTACTCAAATTGCCTGAACATTTACAACATATTATTTTAGCAGGACGTTGCAAAGACGACATTGAAGCTTTTCAGGGACTCTTACAACAATTAGAAATTGACACTGACAATCGCGGAACGCGAAAACAGGAACACAACAATTACAGGTCACATCTGTCACAATTCCGCGATGAAAGAAATAATAACTGGACATGACAAGGCTATTCTCACAACACATATCGTGACCAAAACAGACACCACCCGTATGACAACCGTTGGCAGAGTAGTAATAATTACAGGGAAAGATCACCTCTCCATGGTAATGAATATGACAGAGATAACCACAGAAACAGACAATATGGGAACCAAAACAATTATAACCAGGGGAGACAGAATAACTTCAGACGCAACAGTTCAGTGCGGAGTTACAATTCAGGGAGAAATTCCCCACCACGTGACCGACAAGGAAGAAACTACGGAATCTACCGACATGACGACAGACGATATAATCATAACGACAGACGTCAATTTCATCAGAACTGGCGGGATTCTAACATGGCTGGGCCCTCTCGGCAAGGCGAATTTGTAGAAGTTAGGTCTCCTAACTTCTACGCGCGCCAACAAAGAGACGGACAATGACTCGCACAGCAGGCAGCCGCGTGCGCCAGGTAGCTCAGAGAAAAATAACATAGACGCTAACCTTGAGAAGTATTCCAGTATTCTTTACCGACGTATACCGCCTGACAATCGCATTCAAGTTCAAACTCTGCGTACTAGGAAGAGTAAAGGTTTACACCACATTTCACATGTAAAACCACTTATTGAGAGATAATCTGCTTTTTAACTTTGTCTTTGCCATAAAACTTTTCACTTCACATTTCTAGTATGCTTTGTCAGCCTTAAGAAACTGTTAACATGCAACAATGTTTGAAGTTAAATATCCAGTCTAGGACCTAGGGAACATTTTTAAACAGAAATTACGATTGCATTGTTATAGTGAACAGATGACACAGTGTTGTATTTGTACATTCTTGCTTGTTAGTTGCACGATTACGTAACAACTATCAGGCTCACATACTTAGAACATATACCGGCACTGCTAGTGAGATTTTCGTGCAACATTTTGGTTTACTTGAAAAGACATTCTTTATTTGAAGTACTTTCTGTGGGATTAAAGATGACTTAGCACTTGGTTTCTTTGACAGCTACACAATTATATCACGACGCTACTAATGTGTGACACTATTTACCTTGTTGCTTTTGTGCTGTATCTGCTTTATATCTGCACAGTTTTTCTGAATTCTTCTGGAAAGTAAAACATGTTTAATAGTGACTTTGTGGTACAGCTACAATAAGACAGCCTTTTTTTTACTAGCACAACAATACGTACAGTGTAGTACTTTCTTGATCACGGTACTGTACGTAATAACTACGATATCTATACGCAAAGCATTTCACTTTTGTTTATCATGAGGTAAGTACATTGGCTTTTGCAGAACTTAGCTTTCGGAGGAAAATAACTACGACACTTCCACAGAGATTATCTTACAGCAAGAAGCACATTTAGCGCTACAGTACACTATTTGAGTGATTAATTTTGTACTTAAATCATTTATTTTTAAAGATATTTGAAGTACAATGATACAAAGATTTTCCGTGATACATTTCATTCCATTGCTGTAATCTGTAACACCTGAGGGTATAATTACATTAATCCTCAGGGGGGTACACGCTTACTTTGTTTACCATGTGTTTGGCAAGCACAAGGAGCCCTAGCTAATATGGTATTTGCTTATACAACTTTACACACCATATTTCTCTAACACATAAATTACACAGCTATCTGATTATTTAACAGAGAAACAAACACTTTTTTATTACATCAGTGACAGATGTTTACGCAATTACACAGTTGGATAACTTCACACTTATGAAACTGTATTTTGTCTGTACTTTGTAAACTGTTCATATTTTTTCGGAACCATTGTGATACTATGAGAGCTTTGAATGATGTATTTGGTATGGGATCATGATTTTTGAAGTGCGTTTGAGGCAGATGACACTTTTGACATGAGCAGTGAATTTTTTTAGGTTTTGAAATTATTGGAGGAGAGTTGACTGAGGTGTTATGATGTTATTATTACGATGACTATGTGTATTATGCTGTTGCGGTATGTTTATGATCAGTAAGCTGATGCTATATGAGTTATTTGCTTATGCTACATATCTGTAATGATGAAATATTGAAGAAGTGTCGACGAATAAGGTAAGGCATAATGAGTAGTGGTTAGGGACTCTGGTTTATGAAAAAGGCTGTTGGAAACCAACAATCGTACTTTAAGAGTTATGAAATGTGTGTATATGCGTGAATGTATCACAATGCTGGCGAAAAATTTTTGGACACTGTTATATTTATAGGATTTTGTTTCTACAGATGTGTAACCCAAATTCTTGACCTGTGAAATATTTTTATATGAGACTGTCACTGTGGCGGAAACTGCTGTCGTAAATATTTCAGCAAGAAAGGTAAGTGACCTTGGCATAATGCGTTTTGGGCGCCCAGCTGAGAGGTAGATGTCTGACAAAAGAAAGCCATTAGGTGCCAAAAAAAAAAAAAAGGAGGCCATCATCCTCGCTATTGACATTCCTTTGTATAAAGCATCGCAAATACGACATGCTCAAACTTGAAAACATATGATTATACTGTGGAGCTCTTAATTTATGATATTTACTGAAATGCCTAATGAAATGATGAGAAACATTTTACATCCATTGTCTTTCTAGTTGAGAGATTGCTCATTTTGTTTAGTATCTAGTTTCTAGCGGCACTGCAGCATTGGTTAAAATAAAATTTTATAGATGTACTAATATAAATATTTTCTGTCTACAGATCGAGTAAATAATAATTTTTTCAAAAAAATGAGGGAGCACAAAAAGACACTTACCTTCACAGGAACTGCATTCATAATTTTCTTTTCAAGTACTTGGTAACTTTTTTGGTAGAATAACTTCTTGTGGTGCACCAGTTTAATTACTTAGACATTAAGATGTGATTATACATTTCCCTTATCTGCATTGTTATCTTTAGTGTACTATTTTTTCTGCTTGAGCTATGCCATGTTTAGGTATAAGTTATTTCATTTTCTGCTGCTGTTTGCCAGGCATAGTGCTACTGAATTTTAATTTGTGTTACTCTGCTAAGCCAGATTTATTTTTCTTGTTTGCTGCACATTGCCTTATATTAGTTGTAATATTGCAATTGCTTTGCAAATTTCTGTAATGCTGCTTCCTTTGCAAATCTGCATTTTTTGTCATTGCTGTTTGTGTTAATTGTTTTGTGCTGCTGCATTGCCTCGTCCCTTGGTATATATATCTGAGCTTAGTAGATTTAAGTTAGCTTAAGAGGGGGTAGACTATATAAGAAACTAACTATGATGAATTGGAAGAAATACATTGAGAAGCTATAAGAAACAGATTTGGCAAAAATGAGTATTTTGCACTGAGAAATAATTAGTTTGAAAGAAATATGAATAGAATACAGAAAGCAGGTATAGATAGGACTTTTTGGGAATAATGATGAATGAAGGGAGATCTCCAAGAAGTAAAGAAAGTTTTGTTTGCAAAATACTGCAGTAAAACAAACCCTGTCCTTTCCTTTTGTATTATTATGCTATGTGTTTGTGTACCCTTGTGTATTTATTTTCTTCCTGTCTCTGTGTACTGTTTCATAGAAATTTTTTTCTGTTCTAGTACTAAGCTACATTCACTATGATGAGGAATACTGTTATTCTCAAATATAATTTGCATTTATAATATGTTATTTTCTTTGTAAAGATGTTTGGACGTTATTTATCTGTTCTGTTTTGTTGCTCATGTGTGAAGTTGATGTTTCAAAAGTTATTCTGATCTTTCATGTATGTACTTATGTGATTATTTTTGTAACACTGATGTGTATGTTTATTTCTATTCTTTTGTAAAGCCTGTGTTACTACAAATGTTATCTGTATTATTATGTTTTAATGATGTGTTTTGTACCTTTGTAATTGTATTCTCATGTTATAAAATTGTAATTGACACCAGTTCATCAAATTAAGTACCTTGTAAGTTACATTTCACTGCACACGTTTCTGTTGGTCATAGTATATGGAGAATATGTGAGAAGCAGGGACTGATAGTGTTTGCATGTGTGTAAAAAATTCAGCAAGGGACTGGATAACAGCATTGCTGGTTCTAAGGACAGTTCCAAAAACTTTGTGTGTGCACAAGTGGTGTTTTATGGACTTGCTATATTCTCCGCAAGACTCTTCGATGGTGATTGTGCACCTGCACAGTCGCAACAGATGGCTGCTGGCCGTCTCTACAAGGACTACAGTGGGTCTGCATCTTTGATGACCCACCAATACCATTATTTCTACAAGGACTACAGTGGGTCTGCGTCTTTGCTGACTCACCAGTACCATTATTTCTACAAGGACTGCAGTGGGTCTGCGCCTCTGGTGGCCCACCAATACCGTAATCTCTACCAGGACTACAGTGGGTCTGCTCTGTGATGACCTACCAATACTCTTCAAAACGTCGATTGACTCTGATGTGGGTTTGCTCTGTTGTGGCACATTACTTGTCTGCATGTCAAGAGTCAGCACTGTCTTTCCATTGGAAGGACAACACTACTTCCTCAAGACAGCATGGAAATCCACTACTTCTGTGTGCATTTTCATTTACTGCTCAGACTTTGAGAAAAACACTGCTATTTTGCTGTGATGAACGATCAGGACTGTCTTTATGGACTGTGAGAAAATTTTAGCTTTTGACCAACAGTGTATCAATAAGTGTGTGCGTTTGATAGCTTTGTTATTGTAATTATGAAAAATTTTATCAAATCATTATTGGCCACTGCGCAAAACAATTTGTAAAATTTTTTGTGGGGAGCATGGGGGCTATGTAAGTAAGCTGTTTATGTTTTCTTATTGGCAACGTTACGTAGCGCTCTGTATGAAAATCACTGGCTGTGCTGTGTGCGCTCTATGGCTAGTTTGCATTGTTGTCTGCCATTGTAGTGTTGGGCAGCGGCAGCTGGATGTTAACAGCGCGTAGCGTTGCGCAGTTGGAGGTGAGCTGCCGGCAGTGATGGATGTGGGGAGAGAGATGGCGGAGTATTGAAATTTGTAAGACTGTCATGAACTGCTATATATAATATGATAATATGACTATTAAGGTAAATACAGTGTTTGTTCTCTATTAAAATCTTTCATTTGCTAACTATGCCTATCAGTAGTTAGTGCCTTCCTTAGTTTGAATCTTTTATTTAGCTGGCAGTAGTGGCGCTCGCTGTATTGCAGTAGTTCGAGTAACCACTTCCTTGTGGATGCCTGATATTACTTGTGTTTTACTCAATGACTTTCAGTAAGTTTTTGCGAACTATGACCTTTCTGAAAGGAAACCACGAATCCAGTCATACAACAGAGACGATACTCCATAGACACGCAATTTGATTAGAAGTCACATGTGTGGAAAGTGTCAAAAGCCTTCTGGAAACCTAAAAAATATGGGATCAATTTGATGTCCGTCGAAAACACTCATTAATTAGTGAGAATAAAAAGCTAGTTATGTTTCACAAGAACAATATTTGTTGACTATTTGCCAATAAATTCTTTTCTTCTAGACGATTCGTAATGTTCGAGGCTAGTTTATGTTCCGAAATCCAATGTAAATCGATGTTAGCGATATGAATCTGTAATTCAGCTGATTACTCCTATCTTTTTCTTTGACACTTCTGTGACCTGCCTAACTTTCGTCTTTGGTCTTTGAGTACGGATAATTCTACGGACGAGCGGCTGTATATGGTTGAAATGTTCAAATGTATGTGAAATCTTATGGGACTTAACTGCTATGGTCATCAGTCCCTAAGCTTACACACTACTTAACCTAAATTATCCTAAGGACAAACACACACACCCATGCCCGAAGGAGGACTCGAACCTCCGCCGGGATCAGCCGCTATATGGTTGTATGGAGCTATTGCATCAGCATACTCTGAAACGAACCTGACTGGTATTCAATCTGGATCGGAAGCCTTGCCTCTTCTGTTTTAAGCTGCTTCGCTACACCGCGTATAACTGCTTCTAAGTTAGTCATGTTGGTAGTTGTTCTTGATTGGAATTCGGGCGTGTTTGCTTCGTCTTCTTTGGTGAAGGAGATTCGGAAAACCGTGTTTAGTAACTCTGCTTTAGTGGCGCTGTCATCTACAGCATCACCATTTTTATCACGCAGTGAACATATTGATTGACTCCTGTCAGTGGGGTACTTTATTTGCGATCAGAATATCTTGGGTTACCAGCCAGATTCCGAGACAGGGTTCAGTTGTGGAAGCTATTAAAAGCATCTCGTATGGAAGTTCGTATTAATTTCGAGTTCCTGTAATACTTCGCCAATGTTTGGGATTCTGAATTCTTTTAAATTTGGTATGCATTTTTTGCTGCTTCTGTAGTAGTATTCTGATGTGAAGACGTTACGATGTGCACAGTACAAAACCGAGCCTTGTAGAAGTCAGGTGGTAACGACCGGAACCTTCACGCCGAGATCCATTGTAATAGCGCGGCTGGTCCCGGCGGAGGTTTGAGTCCTCCCTCGGGCATGGGTGTGTGTGTTTGTCCTTAGGATGATTTAGGTTAAGTAGTGTGTAAGCTTAGGGACTGATGACCTTAGCAGTTAAGTCCCATAAGATTTCACACACATTTGAACATTTTTTGGACATTGTAATATTGGGCCACAATGACTCACAAATCTAAATACTGCACGATTCGAGCAGACGGCCCAATGGAGACCCATAAAGAGGTCCCTTTCATGTCATATCAGTTGCTGATAACCCTGCTTCAGACGAGTACACGGCATCTTCAAAGAGATCAGTCAAAATCTGACCCAGTTGAGCTCCATTTTGCATTCTACCAGGCCTGATAACAACACCAAACACGAACAAAACAAATGAATTCTGGTGGACCATCTACCTATCACAGAGAACATATCCGCCGACATTATGTTACATTGACGTGTGGCTCAGTCTTCTGGATGTTCACTATTTTTGCCACGCATTGTACTACGAAACTACTACAGTCAATAAATGTTTAGTGAATGTCGAGGCAATTGTGTGTCAGATTTTGACTTACAGTACATCACAATGAAATTGTCTTCTGTTTCAACTAATCAGTTTTCACCCAAAACGTCCTGTCAACACTGCCTGCAGCAACCCAGTTAATTAATTACCCTTTCTTTAGTTTCTAGGTGTACTGGAGAAATAAAAAGAATCGCTGCCATGTTTTTCGACTGCTAAGTCATAATGATGCTTGCAACAATTTCTGGACAGATCTCACATGCTTTGTAAAATAAATCACCTGAGACCACAATAATGCAAATAAGCAACGAAATACAAGTCTGTAACACACAATGCAGTTAGCCGTGGCCTAGGGGTCAGTTCTGCTTCGAGTGCCGAGCGGGAAGGTTGTTAGCTTATCGCCTCACTGCAGCGGCGAGAGCATCTGGGCAGCTTTTCCTGAATCTTGTGTGTATCTTCGTGTGTGTCGCAACGCTCTTTGGTCCGTAGCATTAGTTGTTGTGTGCGTCCGTTAGCAGCGACGTAGTCCGTTCGTAACGTCGGCGAAGGGTTCCAAGTGTGTTCAAAGAAAAGATACAGTCAGCTTTAGTAGCGATGAATCCACTCATTCCATTCAGCCTGGATCATTAGATATTCATGTAACATTTCTAAGGAAGGTGATGATAATTTACTTAAATAGGTTCCCTATGGTGATAGGAGGAGTATACGACGCGAACACTGATCCAGTCAACTTTGGTTGTAATATGATAGAGGAGTCCTCTTAGTGGAGAAGGTAGTCAAACGTGGCATTCCTCCCCTACTACAGGTTTGTGGTTGCCGCATTCAGTTAACAGATAAAGGGCAAGAGGAGACTTGCTTTCTCTGCAATGGAAATGAGCACCTTAGATCTAATTGCCATCAACAGATATTTGTATTGAAGTCTTCATTTGAACAGCATCGAAAATTGACCTTAGCTGATCTCGTTTCTGCTACTCACGCGGTTGATGCCACGTCTTCTCCTTGTGCAATGCTATGAAAGAAGGACGCTCAGCTTACTCCTCCCGACTTTCCGCCTTCACCCTCGTAGAGCCATCCTGAAATTGTTGTTGCCAATCCGGCAGAGTCCGCAGTGCAACAGAAGAGACGTCGTACACAGGATGGTGTGGAGTCAGATAAGTCTACTCCTCATTAACCCCACGCTGAAGTAACTTTGTCGGTTGATATATCACGAAGTGCTAAGTCCTGCATTTCTGATGGTGTAGATAGTGCGAAAACCAGTGTTTCTCCTAGTATTCCTCCGGTAGTTGGGGCAACTGCTCCGGAACCGCCCAAAGGTGGGGAAGACGTTGAACCTTCTCATGTTCAAGAGCAGCACATTGAGGCTGTTCCCTTGAAGTCATCCATTCAGGTGACATCAGCCAACTATTGTTACTCCAGTGGGAGAGACTGATGGTCGTGAAATCTTATCTGTCGACTCAGATGTTGTGATGTCTGACCTCTGATGTCTGAGGCGCCTTGTCACGGTCCTCTTGGCTTCCCCCGTCGGAGGTTCGAGTCATCCCTCGGGCATCGACGTATGTATTGTCCTTAGCGTAAGTTAGATTACGTAGTGCGTAAGCTTCGGACCAATGACCTCAGCAGTTTGGTCCCATAAACCCTTAACACAAATTTCCAAATTTCAGAATGTCTGACCTCTCTCTAGTGTGTAAATCTGAACTGCAAGCATCACAGTGGACCATTGCAGCTCCTTGTTTGTCACCTTCTTTGGTGAATGTTGAAGAAACGTTCACGTCCTCGACTCCCGAAGCTGTATTGCCTCTTAGTCGTTGTAAACAAAGAACATAAAGATTCCAGAAGCGGGAATGGGAGCGTCCCACTCTCTGACTGGTCCCTGCACCTCAGCAAGGGATCTTCACACTCACTGATGACGTAATTCACTTGGTTAGCACCTCGAATTTCTTACGTGTTGTTGCAGGCTTATACATTTATTTCCTTATTCGTGGGGTGGAATCGCACCTGTGGCTCTCTTTGTACGCATGTCGTATTCCTATAAGAAGTGCAGTTTACGCTCTTTTCTCCCCCTGTTTTTTGTGCTGTGTCTAACGTGGCTCTCGAATTTTCAACTGGGACTGATTTGATTTTTATGGACAGCATACCCACTGAAGGGATAGAAGTTCTTGTTAGCAGTAGAGGAATAGGATGAACTTTTCTTCACCTGACATTGACTCTGCTTCATGCACCGTCCGGTACCGGACTCAATTTGGACCGTTCCCGATTTCTTAAGCAAGAGGTGGTTTATTTGTTACGGAAAAGTCCGCGGAATGATAGGTGATGATTTTAACTATGTGTTGTGTCCTGTAGAGCCGGCCGGAGTGCTCTACATGAGTGCTGTATTGGGATGTATGAAATATTATTTCCTGTCGATCCGTCATCCGATTTATTTGTTCAGTCTCTCAATCGTAAACATTATTTCACTCTACATTTTGTTTGTAAGCACCAGTCTCTTGATTGATTTGATGCAGCCTACTACGTATGCCTCTCTTTTACCAATCTTACCATCTCAGAGTAGTACTTGCAACCTAAGTCCTTAATTATTTGCTGCATGTTTTCCAAACTCTATCTACAGTTTTTACCCTCCACAGCTCTCTCTAGTACCATGGAAGTCTCAACAGATATCCTGTCATCCTGTCCCTTCTTATTGTCAATGTTTTCCATATACACCTTTCCTCTCCGGTTCTGTGTAGAACCTCATTCCTTACCTATCAGTACACCTACTTTCTAACATACTTCTGTAGCATCTCACTCTATCTTCTCTTCCAGTTTTATCACAGTCCATACAATGTCGTGATCTAAGTGTACATTCTCAGAAATTTCTTCCTCATGTCAAGGTCTATGTTTGACACTAGTAGACTTCTCTTGGCCAGAATGCCCCTTTTGCCAGTGCTAGTCTGCTTTTATGTCATCCTTGCTCCGTCCCTCATGGGTTATTTTGTTACCTACTTCGTGATCACCAATTATGGCGTGAAGTTTCTCGCTTTTCTCATTTCTGCTACTTCTCATGACGTTCATCTTTCTTCGATTTACTGTGAATCAATACTTTGCACTCGTTGGACTTTTCATTCGATTCAACGTATCCTGACGTTCTCCTTCAGTTCCACTCAGGATAGCAGTGTTATCAGTGAATCTTAACACTGATATCCTTTCAACTTGAATTTTAATCCTACTCTTGTACATTCTACATCTACATCTACATACATACTCCGCAATCCAACATACGGTGCCTGGCGGAGGGTACCTCGTACCACATCTAGCATCTTCTCTCCCTGTTCCACTCCCAAACAGAACGAGGAAAAAATGACGCCTATATGCCTCTGTACGAGCCCTAATATCTCTTATCTTATCTTGGTGATCTTCTCGCGAAATGTAAGTTGGCGGCAGTAAAATTGTACTGCAGTGAGCCTCAAATGCTGATTCTCTAAAGTTCCTCAGTAGCCATTCACGAAAAGAACGCCTCCTTCCCTCTAGAGACTCCAGCCCGAGTTCCTGAAGCATTTCCGTAACACTCGCGTGATGATCAAACCTACCAGTAACATATCTAGCAGCCCGCCTCTGAATTGCTTCTATGTCCTCCCTCAATCCGACCTGATAGGGACCGCAAACGCTCGAGCAGTACTCAAGAATAGGTCGTATTAGTGTTTTATAAGCAGTCTCCTTTACAGATGAACCACATCTTCCCAAAATTCTCCCAATGAACCGAAGACGACCATCCGCCTTCCCCACAACTGCCATTACATGCTTGTCCCACTTCATATTGCTCTGCAACGTTACGCCCAAATATTTAATCGACGTGACTGTGTCAAGCGCTACACTACTAATGGAGTATTCAAACACTACAGGATTGTTTTTCCCATTCATCTGCATCTGCATTTATTTCCGTCATTGCTTCTTCGACGTATAGATTGGACAGTAGAGGATAAACTCTACATCCTTGTCTTACACCCTTTTTAATCCGTGCACTTCGTTCTTTGTGTTACACGCTCATTATTCCCTCATGTTTGTTGCACATATTGTGGATTATATATGTTTCCCTACAACTTACACCTTATTTTTATAACGATTTCAAACGACTTACACCATTCGACGTTGTCTAACGCTGTTTCCGGGCCGACAAATCTTATAAAAGCGTCTTGATTTTTCTTCAGTCTTAAGTCTATTATCAACCACAATGACAGAACTGTTCCTCTGGTGCCTTTACCTTCCCTAAAGGACGTAACAGATCTTCAATTTTCTTTTCCAATCGTCAGTATATAATTCTTGTCAACATCTTCGATGCATGACCTGTTAAGCTGACTGTTCAATAATTCTCACACTTGTCTGGATTATGGCTTACCAGAAATGTGATGGTATTTCGCCAGTCTCATACACTGCACACACCAACATGAATAATTGATTTTTTGCCACTTTCCGCAATGATTTTAGAAATACCAATGATACGTTATCTGTCCCTTCTGCCTTATTAGATTTTGAGTCTTCGAGAGCTCTTTTAAATTCTGATTCTAATACTGGATCCGTATCTCTTCCCTTTGTATTTGGCTTTACGTTAGATAACGGCACCATGATGCAATTATGACGTTGCAGTTGCTAATGGAAGGAAGACTAAAGAAAAACCGAGACTCGCTCATAGGACCTGGAGGACGCGTTCGACAATGTAAAACTGGTGGAAGATGTTCGAAATTCTGAGAAAAATAGGGATAAGCTATAAAGAGAGACGAGTAATATTCAATATGTACAAGGGATATAAAGGAGTAATATGCAATATGTATAAGGGATATAAAGGAATAAGAAGACTAAACGACCAAGAACGAAGTGCTCCGATTAAAAAGGTTGTAAGACAGGAATGTAGACATTTGCCCCTACAGTCCAATCTGTACAGTGAAGAAGCAATGATGGAAATTATAGAAAGGTTGAGAAGTGTAATTAAAATTAAAAGTGAAAGTATATAAATGATACGATTCGATGATGACATTGCTATCCTCAGTGATAGTGAAGAAGAATTACATGATCTGCTGAATGGAACGAACAATCTAATGAGTACAGAATACGGACTGAGAGTAAATCGAAAAATGACAAAAAAAAAAAAATTAGAAGTATCAGAAATGAGAACAGCGAGCACCTTATCATCAGGAGTAATCTACATCTATATGGATACTCTGCAAATCACATTCAAGTGCCTGGCAGAGGGTTCATCGGTCGGGAAGTGAATAAAGTTATGGAATTCTATTGCCTAGGCAGCAAGATAAGCAATAACGGACGGGGGAAGGAGGACACAAAAGCAGACTAGCACTGGCAAAAAGGCCATTCCTGACCAAGAGAAATCTGCTAGTATTAAACATAGACCGTAGTTTGAGGAAGAAGTTTCTGAGAATGTACGTCTGTAGCACGGCGTTATTGGTAGTAAAACGTGGACTGTGGGAAAACCGGAACAGAAGAGAATCAAAGCGTTTAAGATTTCGTGCTACATTTGAGATGTGGTGCTTTGTTGAAGATTACGTGGACTGATAAGGTAAGGTATGAGGAGGTTCTACGCAGAATCGGAAAGGAATATGCAGAAAACACCACAAGGAAAAGGTACAGGATGATAGCACATCTGTTAAGACATAAGGAAATGACTTCCATGGTACTGTAGACGAAGACAGAGATTGAAAGACATCCAGCAAATAACTGAGGACGTAGATTCCAAATACTACTCTGAAATGAAGACGTAGGCGCAAGAGATTAATTCGTGGTGTTCCACATCGAACCACTCACAAGACTGATAAATGAAAAAAATTAAAAAAAGGAATGAGAAGATACGTGTGAGATTCTCTCTGGCTATAGATACTGCAACAGTGAATAGCCCAGTAGACTGCTCAGTTGGAGAGGAAAGGACATCTCTAAAAAATTGACTCACAGGTGCCGGAGAGAAAAATGATGGTATAAGGCAGATAACCGCGACTAAACCATGGATAACAGAAGAAATACATGAGTTGATCGACGAAATAAGGAAGCACAAAAGTATTTCGGCAAATTTCGGAATACAGAAATGAAAGTCAGTGAGGAACCGAAGAAATTGGAAGTGAAAGGAAGCTAAGGAATAAAAACTACGGGAAAAATATGAAGAATGATGCAGCATATACAAAAGTCACAACAACCTTCGATGAAATTAAAATGAAGTGTGGTAACAATAAGAGTGCAATGCGAAATACACTTTTAAATGCAGAGAAGAGAACGGATAGGTGGAAAGAATACACTGAAGGCCTCTGTGACGAGGATGATTTCTTTGATGTGATAGCAACTGAAACTAGGGTCGGTATAGAAGAGACAGAGGATCCAGTATTAGAATAAAAATGTAAGAGAACTTTGCAACATTTAACACCAAATAAGGCAGAAGGGATAGATAAAATTCCATCAGAAGTTTTAAATCATTGGAGGAAGTGGCAACAAATGGATTATTCAAATTTGTGTGTAGAATGTATGAGACTTTCGGAAAAAAATCAGCCACATTATTTCCAAAATTGCAAGAGCCATCAAGTGCGAGAATTATCGCGCAGTCAACAGATCATGGATCCAAGTTGTTGACAAGACTAGTATACAGAATAATGGAAAAGGAGATAAAGGCTCCGTTAGATGACGATGATGTTGGTCTTATGAAAAGTAAAGGCATCAGAGGGGCAATCATAACATGCCGATACATGATTGGACAAGACTCAAGAATCGCCATGACATGTTTATAGGATTTGTCTACTTGGAGTAAGCGTTCGAGAATGTCAAATAGTACAAGACAATCGAAATTCAGCGGAACATAGGGGTAAGCAGTACGGAATGATGGGTATTATATGTACAAGGACCAAGAGGGAACAATGAGAGTCGAAGGTCGAAGACCAAAAACGAAGAGCAAGGATTAAAAAGGATGTTTGTCAAGGAAGTAATCTTTCGCCCGTACTGTTCAATCCATACATCGAATAAGCAATGACGGTAATAAAGGAAAGTTTCAAGAGTGGGTTCAAAATTCAAGGTGAATGGATACCACTGGTAAGATTCGCTGATGATATTCCTGTCCACAGCGAAAGTGAAGGAGAATTTCAGGATATGTTGAATGGAATGGTCTAACTAGTTCAGAATATGTATCGAGAATACAACGAAAATGAAAATAATGAGAACTAGCAGAAATTGGATAAGAGGGAAATTGGCTGTCACGCAGTAAATTATGTGAATGAATTCTGCTACCTAGGCAACAAAATAACGAAAGACAGACGCAGCAAGGGAGACAAAAAGCAGACTAGCACTTGCAAAAAGACTTTAAATTGAGGAAAAAGATTTCTGATAATGTACTTTTGCAGCGCAACATTTATGATCGTTAAACAAAGAGTGTGCGAAAAGCTGAACACAAGAGAATCGGAGCAAAAAATGTGTGGGAAATCCTAAGGGACCAAACTGCTGAGGTCATCGGTCCCTAGGCTTACGCACTATTTACACTAACTCATGCTTACAACAACATCAACACACACACACACACACACACACACACACACACACACACATGCCCAAGGGAGGACTCGAACCGCCGGCGGGAGGGGCCGCGCAGTGCATGATATGGCGCCTCTAACCACGCTGTCATTTCGCGCGGCAGAATCGAAGCATCTGAGATGCGGTACTACTGAAGAATATTGAAAAGTATGTGGATTGGTATTTTACGGAACGAGGAGTTTCTCCGCAGAATTGGCGCAGAAAGGAATTTGTGGAGAACACTGACCAGATGAAGAAGAAAGGAAGAAGAAGGGACAGGATGATGGGACATCTGTTAAGACATCACGGAATAACTTCCTTGATACTAGAGCGGACTGCAGAGGATAAAAAAAATTGAAGGAGAAAGGGACTGGCTGTAGCAAGATGTCTGAAAGTGGGCAGCGGCGATGCAGACACAGCAGAAGAAGACAATTCGTAGGTACAATAACCTCTTAATTACTACCTGTTTACAATCATTAGAATTTGAAGCTACTAGCTTCAGTGATGAGTGAAGCGAATATGCAGATGAGCGACACCCAGTGCACCATCTTCTGGCACAGTATGCAGGTAACATCACTGAGCGGGTGGCACAACCTGTGCTGCAGCGTCAGGGGAAGCCTCACGTTTCCCAGCCGCTGTTGTGCCCTCCTGTCGTAGGTCGTAGCTGCTCCAAGGTCAGTACGCCAGCCACGCTCAGAGGTGCAAGGCGTTGAAGTCTCTCGTTGATATCTCGGGCGTGGGCAATAGCGGGGATGGCTGATCCATTGGTTTATGGTTGATCTAAGTTTTTCATAATTTGTCCCTTTAAAAGTTTCGCATATTGGTAGTATACTTTCTGTATTTGTCAAGTAAAGTGTGCTATATTGGAGGTTGAAATTCTTTGCATTGTATGTGAGTCATAAGGTATTTGTATGTAGAAACTATTCATGTTGATGTAAATTTGACAGTTGTATGAAATGGTCATGCTTAGAACAATGTAAGAAATAGGTGTTATGTAAAAGCCAATGTGGTTTTGTATGAAACGAAAGCAGCTCTGGCAGGTAGAAAAGGTGGCAAGGGCGAATTGGTGAGCTACCTAGAGCAAGCGGTGGAATTAAGTCATACAGTCTGTAGGCAGCAGTGATTGGAGCAACACCCTTGTGGAGCAGTAGAAGCTATGCATGCAAATTTGCTCAGAAATATCTCGGATGAAGACTGCAAACGGCTTAGGTGATAGCTGCAAATTGTTGTGCTACTGTTTGTAAAATTAAACACCACCGAGAAGAGAAATTGAGCCCATATAGCAAGATACTTGCAGACCATACTGTGGGTAGTGTAGCCGTCTTAACTGTCGGTCCCACCCTAACCTACAGCCACCAGATAAGATATCTTTTTTCGTATTTTACTTTTGTAAATTGTGAACGATTAATTTAAACTGTGCTTTATTAGTGAATAATCATTTTGGAACTTTACAGAAACTAGTTCACCCTGTTGCTTCATCCCAATCAAACATCTATATAGGATTCATTCCTGGAGTTAGATTAATCCGAGTATCCTGTTTTACAGGCTTATGAAGTGCCAAATTAATATAAACAGCCACCATTTAAATTGTTTTGTGTAAATAATGAGATGTATGTGTGAGACACTAAATCCTGTAACAATGAAATTACGTCTCAGTAGTGGAAGAGTATCAATTGAATAGAGTGAATCTAAACGTAAATTAAAGAGTTCATAAATACGTATTTTCATCTTGAGCAATGGTTAAAGAAAAGTTGTCTTAGTTGTTTCACTGAAAGGCGTAATGAAAATTTTAGTTAGAGTAAGAACCCTTTCATGCTATAGTACATTACATAAAAATAAAGCCGAACTATTTTTGTTTCAATAGTTTCCTTAACTATAGCAAAGTGTTACAGTAAAAGTTTGCTTACATAAAATTCAGTCGTAGTGAAGTAAAGTCTCTAGAACCTGGTAAACGAATATACAGTTCAAAGAATAATAGCTTTAGAAAGTAAATTCCAGTAAGAAAGAGGTATTCCTGAAGAAAAATGTTCAGTATAAAATGTGTGTGCTTTAGTATCTAAGAATTCTTGTATTTAATCTTCTTGGTTATGGAAAGTAGTGTTCTAAAGGTCCCCCACTGGCAAAATTATTTTAAGCTCCTTGCAGTTATCTACTGGTCTGTTTACTCTTTTAAAAATGTAATGTATAAGGATACAGTAGTCAAATAACTCCACTGTCTGCACCAACATTGTTTACATGAAGTAACATTTATTTGAAGAAGCAACTTAAACATTAACAAGAAAGTAGGCAAAGGTATTACTTCTGCTTTTCCAATACTTCGCTGTTTCACTGCCTGGAAAGGCAAGTACATATTTTAAACGACTAAATGACCTTGGAACTGAGCTCTCCTAGATTCAGTATCATACTATTCATACTGCGTTTCTTTCTAGTCGCTGGGTAAGATCTTAGGAAAAGAATTGAATGGTCTGATTTACTTATCCATCAGACACAATACACGGTCAAATCCTGTAAGAAGGGTAATTCTATTGATTAGCTTTTCCTGTTAACATGACTATCCTACCATAGTGTACTTCATTTTGAAACTAACTAAATTTAGTTAGAGTTTTCTGTTATTTAGGTAAACGCATACTAAATTACAATAGCAGTGCTGTGGTTATAACATTGCTATCCAGCTGCTCTACGAAATGGCTGATCTGCATGGGCTTAAATGCAGTGACCGCTTGGTGCCTTTGAGGCAGTAACTGTGTACATCACACCGGACGATCTGGAACAGAATTAATGTCGGAGGTGGCTCTAGTAATCGTCAGTTGGCGTCAGCGCGCGGAAGCTGATGAAGTTGGAATTGCGTCTCTAAAGTTGACCCAGGACACTGACCCCAGGAATGAAGACACAGAAGCATCTTGCTGCTACCGAGCGGTGCTGATCAAGCAGAGCGGCAGCTGGCGGTGGCCGATGTCCGTTTCCCGGCGCGCTACTCCAGTCTCAGCTAATGTCCATCCCATCACACACATAGGATCCATAATGAGAAGTATGCATGGATGAAACGATTCCCTGCGTGAACGATCAGTAGCTCTTGTAGTGTTCATTGCAAAAACATCATTATTCACTGTCGCTGGCTCTCTAAATAGAACTCACAAACATAATAAGAATTTGGAGTGAATTAACGTCAGTTACATACAGATATCTCGTACCTCTTTTACTACCTTATTAAGCTCAAGATAGAACAGAATACGGTCCCATACTAAATGATGTTTTTATGATTCTCAGTCTAAAGATTGGTTTGATGCAGGTGTTCAAGCAAGTCTGCCTTCTGAAACTATTTTCATATTTCCACTTCCTCCGCTCCATTCATACATTTATATCTGCTTCCTGAAGTCGAGCTATGGTATCCGCCTAACATTTATACCCCACTGCCCTCTTTCTCCTCATTCTACACACATATTTCTATTGATTATCAAGTTAACTATTTCTTGATAGATTTGTTTTCTCTCCAGCGACAAAGGATTCCGGATAGCTCCCCCATATGGATATCTACGAGAGGACTGCGAAATTTGAAGAACCAACAAATGTCGCAGCATGAAATATCAGAAGCCTGAATGCCACAGGGAAACTAGAAACCAGAATATGGAAATGCAAGGAATCAGTCTAGATACAGTAGTGGTTAATTAAGAGCAATGAAAAGAAGTTTAGTATTTCTGGTTAGACGTTCTTAGGGTTTTCTCAGTAGTGCAAGAAAATGATGTAATGAAAGCAGCATTCTTTGTGACTACGAAGATAGGTCAGAGAGTAATTTACTGTAGACAGTTCAATAATAGTGTTGTTCTCAACAATCAATAGGAAGGCAACGCTAACAACAACGGTAAAGATATACATGCCTCTATATGAAGCAGTAGATGAAGTGAAAGAATACGAGGACATTGAACGAGTAATTCAAAGTGTAAACGGAGGTGAAATTTTGTTATCAGGGCTGGTTGGAAAGCGGTAATCAGGAAGTTCCTGGAGAATGTGGGCTTGCTAGTACATATTGAACCCATGGACTCAGAGTGGCGTTTTCGACTAGCAATCGAAACGTGTTGGTTCTCGAATTCGATCCCAGCAGCTGCTTAAATCTACTTAACACCGTATCTACATATTTTAACAAATGGATGTACGTAGCAAAACGATTTATTTATGTAAATTATGTAAATCACTATGTTGCTCCTAAGCTACTGGGACCTTTTTAACCAAACTTGGAACACATATCACTCGTTTCCAGATCATATTTATCCAGTATTTGAGAATAATAGCACTTAGCAGCTTGCAGCGAACTTTACACTTTATTTCAAACCTCTGCGAAACACTTTGTCAGCAAAATCATGAAGCGAAAAAAGTTTATCGCTTACTACGTTTTCACTGCCGCATCTACCAGGAACGGCATTTTAATGTATTACTTCTACAATACTAATTGCCAACAGAACGCATTTCTTAGACAGTATGTACGTATGCCACTGGATGTAACTGCAAGATTATCCATACACTACAAATAATTCATAGCATACGGCTTCACATACAGTGAGATGCGTTAGAGTAGTTCTATACAAGTCTATTGGCAACACGTTCGCATACGGTATTGACATATACCACTGAAGGTATGAGATGCGTGAGAGTAGTTCTATACAAGTCTATTGGCAACACGTTCGCATACGGTATTGACATATACCACTGAAGGTACCTTCAAAATTATATCATTGTACGTCACAAAGTTCAGGAGATATGACGCCGTAAACTCTGAGATGCCTAGAAAACTGGGTTTTCTTGAAACGAAGAGCAAATTAAGCAGACTGTGCCCGAGCCGCATTTGATAATGAGAGCAGTTAGCGACTTCCTATAAAGTTTAAACATAATCAACGTAACACATGTCATATGGATACAACTTGATTGTCTTTACTGCAGAGGTTTCCAGTGCTTCCTGCAGCCACACGTTTTGGTTACTAGTCAAACACGCTACCCCTAGACTACACTGTTTCGAAGATTTACATTTGAGTTTTCTTTTTCCCAGACATTTCGTTGCATTTTAAATCACCTTTACTTCTGCCATCGGCCGTTATTTTGCACCCTCAATTATGAAACTTGGTTTCAGGGTCTCGGTACATAATTCAATTTCCTAATGGTCACATAAGTTAACACTAAACGCAAAATGTGTGCCCAGCGATGCCACCCCAGAGACAGTGGGAGGTGCGCGAAAAAATAAAATTCCTGTCCATTGCTTAGTTGTTCTGTTTGTAGTAAGCACATCCCACTTATATATGATAACAATCACGTGATCGATAGTTATGGTGATGATGCAAGAAAGTTCTCTTTTTATTGTACCAGGATTACTAAATGGTTCAAATGGCTCTGAGCACTACGGGACTCAACTGCTGTGGTCATAAGTCCCCTAGAACTTAGAACTACTTAAACCTAACTAACCTAAGGACATCACACACATCCATGCCCGAGGCAGGATTCGAACCTGCGGCAGTAGCGGTCGTCCACCAGGATTACTGTTACAGCAAAAAGATACCAAGTAATCCATTGCTAGATATGCATTTGCCATATGAGAGAAATTCATAAAGTGACTAGCTTATAATACAGCATTTTGCGAACTTTCGTAGTATTGTCGTTCTCGACAATGTTACGTTGTTTCTCTGATATCGTCAAATCTATCCAGAGTTTGGGCAGGATGTAATGAGTAAGCAAATAATGCGTTGCTGGAAAAGATAATTTTCCGTATTCATCGAAATGTCCATGATTTAAAGCACAGTGTACCGCCACCTTAACCAGTAATGAGCGTTTGGAGCAAGTGTATCAGCAGTTCACAATGAACCGTTTTGCGATTTACGATGCACCCTGTAGTACTGATATTGCTCCTGCTGATATACAGAACTTCTTCCATTTCAGTAAAATCCTATCAACACAACATTTTCATTTAAAGAAAAAAAGAAACAGAAGACTGCCACAGTGGTTACAGTAGCAGGCAGCAGACGTCTACGCAACGAAAAACAAATTTTGGTCCAAAAGTGGGTCACAGGTCTCCAGCTCTCTAATAAACGTTTGCAGACAACTAGGTATGCTATCTCGTGCTGCTATGGTAACCTGTATTTTTTGGCTGGTGTATGCTGGCAGAACATGGCTACTTACGTCTCCCTTGTTTCCGTTGGCCACCACACACGTCCTGCGACGTAATTCTAGGTAACTGGACGGGAAACTCTAGGTGAGTTGCTGCACAGCGTAATACGTGCGGGGCACACAGTGCGGTGTCCCAGCCCGCAAACTGCTTGCGGTCGCGGCTAACTCAGTTGACGCACCTGGCGCCGCGCGCCGCCCCTGCTGTCGCGGAGTTCTGCTACACGCGCTACGGCCCACCCATTTCCTCCGGCGAGTTACCGCTCCGATCTTCTGAATGAGGCACATACAAGTTTTTCAATCTAAACTTCTCTAACCTCACCTGTCAATGAGACGAGTAATGCCCTTGCGATTAGAACCAACCGCTCCAGTTACTGAGGTCGGTGACACAGGTTCGGTTGCCATGTGTTTGCTAAAGCGGAGGTGCACAACTGGTTACGAATTAAATCTTACACATTCGTCCAAATACAGCTGAAGTAGAAACATTTCGCTATCTTTAGAGCAAAACACGGTCTTCTTAGCTAATGAACATGGGATCACAAGAAAACACACATTCATTACGCCTTGGAAAAATATATGCGGGTGAACAGGAAGGTTCTGTGTACCGGGATATCCTAAAGCGTATTACTCGTCATGTATCCATGGGCTAGGGGTAGCGTATTCGACTAATAATTAAAATGACATCGGTCCCGGGTTCGAGACCCGTCACCTTTTAAATACTGATTAATAATGAGCATTGGCGTTCGAAGACTTTCTGCATGAGACGTCACCCTCATCCTGCCAACGGCCTTGTCAAAGAGGGCGGAGCAGCGGACGGAGGTTCACGGCACTCTCTTGTCCTTGGGGTGGGAAACTGCCGCTAAAGGCGGAAGAATCAGCAATGGTCAACGGCATGAGGATGCAAAAGGCAATGGAAACCACTGCATTCAAGAGACATAACGAGTATTCACAGGACACGTGGTATGCAAATGAACAAGTTTCATAATGATCTCGCCATTGGTAAAAGATTCCGTAATAGTCCCCCATTCGGATCTCCTGGAGCGGACTGCGAAGGGGGAGGTGACCATCAGAATAAGATGGAATAACCAACGTAAAGGTAACGTTCTACTAGTCGGGGTGTGGAATGTCAGAAGCTTGAAACTGGTTGGGAAGCTAGAAAATTTGAAAAGACAGATGCAAAGACTCAAACTAGATACATAAGAGTTCAATGAAGTGCAATGGAAAGAAGGCAAGGATTTCTGTTCAGATGAGTATAGGGTGATATCAACAGCAGCTGAAAACGGTATAACAGGAGTAGTATTCGTTATGAATAGGAAGGTAGGGCAGAGAGTGTGTTACTGTGAACAGTTCAGTTACAGGATTGTTCTTATCAGAGTCGACAGCAAAGCAACACCGACAATGATAGTTCAGGTGTACATGCCGACGTCGAAAGCTGAAGATGAAGATGAAGAGATAGAGAAGGTATGTGAGTATATTGAAAGGGTAGTACAGTACGTAAAGGAAGATGAAGATTTAATAGCCACGAAGAACTGGAATGCAGTTGTAGGGGAAGGAGTAGAAGAAAAGGTTCAGGAGAATGTGGGCGTGGGACAAGGAATGAGAGAGAAGAATTTCAGCTACTAATAGCTAATACTCTGTTCCAGAATCACAAAAGGAGCAGGTATGCATGGAAAAGGCCGGGTGATAAGGGAAGATTTCAGTTGGATTACATCATGGTCAGACAGAGATTCCGAAATCAGATACTGGATTGTAAGGCGTACCAAGGAGCAGATATAGACTCAGATCATAATGTAGTAGTGATAAAGAGTAGGGTGCGGTTTAAGACATTAGTCAGGAAGAATCACTACGCAAAGAAGTGGCATACGGAAGTACTACGGAATGATGAGATACGGTTGATGTTCTCTGAGGCTACAGATACAGCAATAGGGAATATCTCAGTAGGCAGTATAGTTGAAGAGGAATAGGCATGTCTGAAAAGGACAGTCACAGAAGGTGGAAAGAAAAATATGGGTAAAAAGATGGTAACTGCTAAGAAACCATGTATAAGAGAAGAAATACTTCAGTTGATCGACGGAAGAAGGAAGTACAAAAATATTCAGGGAATCTCAGGAATACAGAAGTACAAGTGACTAAGGAACAAAAAAAAATAGGAAGTGCAGGGAAGCTAAGACGAAATGGCTGCTTGAAAAACGTGAAGAAATCGAAAAAGAAGTAATTGTCGGAAGGACTCAACATTCGATGAAATTGAAACAAGGGTGGTAACATTAAGAGTACTCGGGAATTCCGCTTTTAAATGCAGATGAGAGAGCGGATAGGTGGAAAGAGTACATTGAAGGCGTCTATGATGGGAAAGATTTGTCTGATGTCTTAGAAGAAGAAACAGGAGTCGATTTAGAAGATATGGGTGTCCATTACTAGAATCAGAATTTACTAGACCTTTGGAAGACTTAAGATCATATAAGGCAGTAGGGATATATAACATTCCAACAGAATTTCTAAAATCATTGGGCAAAATGGCAACAATACGGCTATTCACGTTGGTGTGTAGGATGTATGAGTCTGGCGACATACCATGTGACTTTCGGGAAAACATCATCCACAGAATCCCGAAGACTGCAAGAGCTGAAAAGTGCGAGAATTATCGCCAATCATCTTAACAGCTTATGCATCCAACTTGCTGACAACAATAATATACAGAAGAATGGAACAGAAAAATGAGGATGTGTTAGATGACGGTCTGTTTGGCTTTAGGAATGGTAAAGGCACAAGAGAGGCTATTCCGATGTCCCGGTTGATAATGGAAGCAAGAATAAAGAAAAATCAAGATCAGTTCATAGGAATTCTCTGGAAAAGGCGAATGAAAATGTCAAATCGTGTGAGATGTTCGAAATTCAGAGAAAAATAGGAGTAAGCTTAAGGGAGAGGTGGGTAATCTGTTTAAGAGCCAAGAGGGAATGATAAGAGTGGACGACCAAGAATGAAGTGCTCGGATTAAAAAGGATGAAAGATAGGAACGTAGTCTTTAGCGTCTACTGTTCAATCTGTACATCGAAGAAGCAATGATGGAAATAAAAGAAAGGTTCAGGATTGGAATCAAAATTCAAGGCGAAAAGATATTAGTTAAACGATTCGCTGATGATATTGTTATCCTCATTGAAACTGAAGAAAAATTACATGATCTGCTGAATGGAATGAACAGTCTAATGAGTACACAGCATTGACTGAGAGTAAATCGAAGAAAGACGAAGGTAATGAGAAGTAGTAGAAATGAGAACAGCGAGATACTTAACATCAGGATTGATGGTCACGAAGTCAACGAAGTTTAGGCATCCTACTACCTAGGCAGTAAAATAACCGACGGAGCAAGGAGGACATCAAAAGCAGACTATCGCTGGGAAAAAAGGCGTTCTTGGGCAAGGGAAGTCTAATAATATCAAACGTAGGCCTCAATTTGAGGAAGAAACTTCAGAGAATGTGCATTTGGAGCTCAGTATTGTGCGGCAGTGAATCATGGACTGTGGGAAAGCCGGAACATAAGAGAATCGAAGCGTTTGAGATGTAGTGCCTCAGACGAATGTTGAAAATTAGATGCACAGATAAGGTAAGTAATGAGAAAGTTATGCGCTCAATGGTAGAGGAAACGAATATATGGAAAACACTGACAAGTAGAAGGGACAGGATGACAGGACTTTTATTAAGACGTGAGGGAATAACTTACATCGTACCAGAGGGAGCTGTAGAGGGCAAAAACTTCAGAGGAAATCAGCAACTAGAATACATCAAGCAAATAATTGAGGACGTAGGTTGCAAGTGCTACTCTGAGATGAAGAGGTGAGCACAGAAGAGGAACTCGTGGCTGCCCGCATCAAAACAGTCAGAAGACTGATGGAAAGAAAACCAACATAGTGGGCCACTACCCCAGGTGTAACTGAACAGAGTGCTAATAGAATCCCCTATGTTACGCTGGATGGCGAATCATCTGCCAAAACGAAAGTTACTTCTCATTTGTCTGAAGAAAACGAGATAAGCTGTTGGTTGTTTCCCATATACATAAGTGACTTAGCAGATAGGATCAGCAGCACTGTAAAAAGTTCGCTGAAGATGCTGTTGTCTACATGGAAGTATCATTGCAGAAAGATCGTAACGAATTGCGCAAAACATTTATATGTTGTAACGAATGTTGGTCTCTTTAAACTGGGTTAAGCAAACGTACTGAATATAAAAAAGGGAAATGCCCATATATTATCTCTTTACAAGATTAGTGGTGTAAATTTCAAGTGTATCAAATCGCTTAAGCATTTACAGGCAAAGCTAAGGACCGATATGAAATGGCACAATGATGTCAAATAATTAAGAGGGGAGGTGAATGGTCGTTTTTCGATTTACGGTAAAGGTCTGTGAAAGCATTGTGCCTCTGTAAAGCAAATTATGTATAAAAGCTACTGAGATGATTTCTACAGTATTATTCCAGTGTTTCCAGTGCATAACTAGTAGGCACTAAGGAAAATATCCAACAGTTTCAAAGACGAGGTGCTAGGACCACAACGGGTCAGTATAGTCCTTAAGAAATTATAATAGAAGTTCTCAAGAACTTAAAGGGAATTTTTGGAAGGAAGACGTAGTTCTCGTGAAATCCTTCTGGATAAATTTGTGGAACCCATATTCAGAGACGACCGTGCGATCATCAAAACGTACATCTCGCTAACCATGAGAAACTGAGAAACATATGACAGACATAAGGGCGCTTACAGAGGCGCTACATAGCAACTTACCATATTTCGCTACACGAATGGCATAGGAACGACGACTGATAATACCGTTACGTTTTACTCTACCTCAAACCTCGGCTAACGGTGCTTTTTATAGATATAGATTTTTGACTATTTGTAACTTACCTTAATATTCTTACGGGCTTGGACCTGGATCATAGGCATCATATTTCATTTGTGAAACATTGACCCTGCTGCAGATGTTAGTCATCCACTCTCCACGTTGGATTCGAACACTTTCGTAGAGCCATAATTTTGGAGGAAGTCTGTCAATTCGATAAACAGAAACTTTTTACCGATCTTTATCTGACAGGAAACTCTTGATGTCCTTAAAGACTCTACAATGGATGACCGACGTAAAAGCGACACAGAAAAAAACCAGTCAGATATTTAGTTACTGCTCTACAGAATGATCACCGATAGGCCAAAGTATATACACCGAAGATTGGAAACTGGTACATCTTCCTAATATCACGCAGAGCCCCCGCAATCATGCAGAATTGCTGTAGGACGACGTGGCACAGACTCGACTAATTTCTGAAGTAGTATGGGGTGTCGCATTGTCCCACTGGAATTGCCCACGTCCGTCGGAAAGCACAATGGACATGAATGGATGCAGGTGATCAGAGAGAATGCTTACGTACGTGTCACCTGTCAGGGTCATATGTAGACGTATCAGGTGTTCCATATCACTCCAAGTGCACACGCCCCACACCATTACAGAGCCTCCACCAGCTTGAACAGTCCCCTGCTGAGTTGCAGAGTCAATGAATTCATGAGGTTGTCTACATATCCGTACACGTCCATCCTCTTGATACAATTTGAAACGAAACTCGTCCGACCAGGTAACATGTTTCCAGTCATCAACAGTCCAATGACGGTGTTGAAGGGCATAGGCGAGGCGTAAAGCTTTGTGTCGTGCAGTCATCAAGGGTACACGAGTGGGCCTTTTAGTCCGAAAGTTCATATCGTTGATGTTTCGTTGAATGGTTCACACGCTGACACTTGTTAATAGCCCAGCTCAGAAATCTGCAGCAGTTTGCGGAAGGGTTGCATTTCAGTCAGGTTCAACGAGTCTCTTCTACACCTACATCTACATCTACATCCATACTCCGCAAGCCGCCTGACGGTGTGTGGCGGAGGGTACCCTGAGTACCTGTATCGGTTCTCCCTTGTATTCCAGTCTCGTATTGTTCGTGGAAAGAAGGATTGTCGGTATGCTTCTGTGTGGGCTCTAATCTCTCTGATTTTATCCTCATGGTCTCTTCGTAAGTTATACGTAGGAGGGAGCAAAATACTTCTTGACCCCTTGGTGAAGGTATGTTCTCGAAACATCAACAAAAATCCGTACCGAGCTACTGAGCGTCTCTCTTGCAGAGTCTTCCACTGGAGTTTATCTATCATCTCCGTAACGCTTTCGAGATTACTAAATGATCCTGTAACGAAGCGCGCTGCTCTCCGTTGGATCTTCTCTATCTCTTCTATCAACCCTATCTGGTACGGATCCCACACTGCTGTCGTTGGTTCCGTTCTTGTAGGATCTTTTTCCAGCTTCAGCGATGTCGGAGATTATATGTTTTGCCGGATTCCTGATATTCACGGTACAATCGTGAAATGGTACGGGAGATGCTGTGACCCATCGCTTGTGCGCCGGCTATAATACCACGTTCAGACTCACTTAAATCTTGATAACCTGCCATTGCAGCAGCAATAATCGATCTACCAACTGCGCCAGACACCTGTCTTATGCAGGCGTT
Organism: Schistocerca americana; assembly: GCF_021461395.2. Classification (NCBI taxonomy): domain Eukaryota; kingdom Metazoa; phylum Arthropoda; class Insecta; order Orthoptera; family Acrididae; genus Schistocerca; species Schistocerca americana. Next base: position 953,451,547 of record NC_060119.1, on the reverse strand, counting down.
GCCGACTGCAACGCCATATTCTGACTACATATCTCTGTATTTGAATACGCATGCCTGTGCCAGTTTCTTTGGTACTTCAGTGTAGAACACACCACTGAGATTTACTTATGAATATCTGTTGCGTCGTGACTGTAAGTAATCATAATTTTCCGGTTGGTATAAGAATTTGAGGAACAAGAATAAATCGGACACGATATTGAAAAAAATGGTTGTGAAATCAACTAGTTGAATGAGGTTAAGAAAAAGGATACTGTGATGCCATGGTGGAATATTTTCCAGCTAGTAATATTATTGATGAAGACTTCTGGTGATTCGGTAGTCATAAGTCTCTGTATAAATAATTTTCAGTCTGAGGCATCAGTAGAATTATGAGCATTAATAAACCATCAGTAAGATATCCACAAATGCTTATATACTTGACTTAAAATATCCCAGCCTGTTAGGATAACTCAATAAGCACCTGTTAATCTCAACCTCTTGTAACTGACAATTTCACTAGTCAACGTTTTTTCAAGTTAGTATAATGAGCTAAAATTAATGCTCCAGTGTTGGGAAAAATGATATTAAAAACGGTCATCACTCTTCTGTACTACACTGTGCTGGTGTTCAGTGCGCGAAACGCAATTCTGGCGAAGTCAAATTATATCCAAATTACTTGGGCCAGTTTAAATCAAGTACGCTGTTGTGGAATCTTTTGGGAAAAGTGTTATCTCACAAGCATTGGAGAACCTGTTCTCTTCTGCAGTTGTAGTTTTAAAAAGATTAAACATAATTAATGGAAGTAATTCATCAGAATCTTTAAGCCAATCTCTACAACGAATTTTTTCAGTCTCTGTGGCTCGAAAGTAAATTCGCTCATTAATACGTTGGACACAAAGAAATACAAAGGAAACATACATCTCGTTGCAACTAAAACGTATGTCGCAGACGTTCAGAGACTTTCATTTCATTTATTCCGTTTCAGTGAATCACTAGTGTAATCACAAGTTTGTTAGTGTGGCCATCCTCCGCCACAAGCATCACTGTTAGTTTTAGGCTTATTTTAACAATAGCGAACTGTTAAAACATTCATGATGATGTCACTAGCTTCTGACAAGCAGTTCCCACAACATTATATTTATGTATAATTGTTAATACTATTATTATCATTGTATATAGTGGTTTGAAAATTATGCCGACAAACTTCGAGGGGATGTAGAAGGTGTCTTTAGGAATAAAATGAGAATAGGAACTCTCGTCCTCCAACGAGGCTACATACCGTCGCGATTAATGGCGCCGGCACCTGCCGATGGGCCTGCCAGATGGCAGCAGGCGTGACATTGTACGCGAAAAGATTGTGGGCAGTAGGTCTCGCAATGTGAACTCAACACCAACAAACACGGGCCAATGTAGGAAAATCAGACCATTTTGTAATGGTAGCATAAAAGTGGGGGAGGGTATGACGTCAGAGATGTCATTGATTTAATACTATGAGATATCTGCACTCACCTATGTATGCCCCATGTGTTATGGATTGCTGACATTACGACACAGATTGTGAACCCGACTGAATGTTCGAATAGCAGCGAGACCACCTGCATCCCAATAAATTTGCGGTACACAGGCTATAAAACGTCTACCAGTCATACTAACTACGAATGGAACATCAATTTTATCAAAAAGTTTTTTATTTTCTGGAGGCGTTCATATTCGGCTTTTGCAACTTGAAGTTATAACTTCGCACGTTATGGAATGAAGATTAAAGCCACAAAATTGCCTTCTACTAGTATATGGAATCGTGTGTTCTAAGAGACTTTACATCCAGTAGCTGAAGCCGGGAAAGGTATTGTTTGTTATATAACTCCGATTGAACAGGCCTTGAAAGACCCAACGGTACCGACCGGTCGCCGTGTAATCCTCAGCCCGCAGGCGTCACTTGATGCGGATGTGGAGGGGCATGCGGTCAGCACACTGCTCTCCCGACCGTACGTCTCAATGAAGTAGCTCCTCAGTTTACCTCACAAGGACTGAGTGCACCCCGCTTGCCAACAGCGCTCGGCAGACCGGATGGTTACCCGTCCAAGTGATAGCCCAGCCCGATAGCCATTAACTTCCGTGATCTGACGGGAACCGATTTTACCACTGCGGCAAAGCCGTTGGCGTGAAAATATCCAACCACAACAGTAACATTTGGTGAGCTATTATTAAAACATAGAATGGAACATGAAACCATAAGCAATTCAGCATAAGAAATGTTGGAAATGGAAATGAGCGTTTGGCGTCATTGGCCGGGAGGCCCCTCGCGGGGCAGGTCCGGCCGCCATATCGCAGGTCTTATTACATTCGGCGCCACATTGGGCGACCTGCACGCCGGATGGGGATGAAATGATGATGAACACAACACAACACCCAGTCCCTGAGCGGAGAAAATCTCCGACCCAGCCGGGAATCGAACCCGGGCCCAGAGGACGGCAATCCGTCACGCTGACCACTCAGCTACTGGGGCGGACATAAGAAATGTTATAAATTAGTAAAGCTACACATAGTACTTACAATACCCAAATGCTTAAGGGGAGGTGTAATGGATTTCAGTCCAAAAAATTTATTTTTCAAGAATATTATTTTCTTGATCTACGCAGTTTATGTTGTTTGTGAATTTTATCGTGACAGCAGATTTAGAATTGCCTTTTAAGTTGTTAAACTGCTTACCTATGCACTGGCTGCCACTCCCACCTCTTCCGACATTAGGCAAACTGCTTGCTTCAGCGGAATTTTTCTTAGTGTGAAGGCTATTTTCTTCGTAGGCTAGCATTTATGTCTCTGGCTGACATCTGTATCTTTCCTGAAACTTTCTTGGGTGTGTTTATTTACGTTTGGACAATACTAACACACACTAGTTGGTGGAAGGTTGAATTCGCAAACCTTTGCATGGAAGTCAAGATTTATGCATAGTGGGTGGCGGCAAAACTGTGTTTAGGAAACGGAGGTTTCATGGAAATCGGTTTACCAACCTATAAGAGGAAGCAGTTCAATATGAAGAACATAAGCTCTCACCTTCAGCATCGAAACTTGGGTCTGGAGAATTGTACAGGTGCGTGATGATGTTGGTAGGGATTCCGCTGGATTCAGACTTATTGATTTAGAGCTTCTCTCCCAGGCTATAAAGTTTTCATGTTTATGTGTTAGCTGTAAAAATACGGAATGCCTGATTCTTATTCGAGAAAGAAGAGTGAGAATAGTCTGTGACTTTAAATTAATTTGCATTTCGTGTGGCTATGAATTTTCATTTTCCTCCTCCAAAACATCTGCCATTGGTACCTGTGAAAGCAATTTTAGGTTAGCGTATGCTCTGTGGTGCTTTGGACAGTGCAGGGAAGGAGGCAATTTATTGTGTGGTTTTCTGAATATGCCTCCACCTTGTGCAAGGATTGAAAAACTGAATAAAGAAATGTCTAAAGATGTATGCGATATTGCCAGAGTTTCTGTGAAAGAAGCACTGCAGGAACTGGTGGAAAAAGAAAAAGATCCTGGGGTAGGTATTCATGGCAGCGGATCTCCTACGACTGTTACTGACCTGTGTGTGTCTGTAGAAGGGACCTGGATGAAAAGGTGTCACACATCTCTGTAGGGAGTTGCATCTGTTATTGGTATTGACTCAGGTAAAGTTTTAGATGTAGAAATTATGTTAGATGCTTCCATCGGTGTTCAACAAGGAAAATGTCCAAAAATGAAGAAAATGATAAACTGACAAGAAACGTATGCAGTACAATGCTCTAAAAATTATGATCGTTCAAGTGGGGGCATGGGGGCTGCTGCAGTTGTGAGGATGTTCTCCAGAACTGAAGACCAATATGGTGTTAGATATACTAAGTATCTTGGGGACTCCTCTTCGTTCAAAGCTGTAACAGATAAAAATCAGTACAATACAATAATAGAAATGTTGGAATGTGTTGGCCACATCCAAAAGAGGCTTGGTGGTAGGCTTCGTCGCTTGCCGAAAGAGAAGAAAGGTGAAGTACTTGAGGATGGAAAATCACTAGGAAGAAAAGGCAGGCATTCTGTGAAAGAAATTGATTCTCTTCAGTTATTTTATGGGAGAGCTATCAGGTAAAACACACATAATTTGAGGCAATGAGGCGTGTTGTGTGGGCAGTTTTCATCCTCAAACTATCCATTGATAAATCGCCAGTTCACAATCTATGTCGGAAAGATGATTGGTCTAAGTTCAACGACAGGAATGAGACGTATTCACATAAACACTCATTACCAGAACCTGTTATGAATGCAATTAAGCCCACATTCAGGTTTCTGGCAAACCCTGATTTACTGAGAAAGTGTCTACACGGAAGACAAAAATGCAAATGAAAGTCTCAATAATTTAATTTGGATTAGGTGCTCAGAAAGGATCTGAAGCACTCAAAATAGATATCTACGATGCACTTTTATGTTACAATAAGGGAAATAATGTCAGAATGGAAGTGCTGAAGAGAGCTGGTATGGATCCTGGTGTGTTTTCAACAACTGTTGACGAGAGCAGTGTCAAGAAAGCTAACGGATCAGTGTCTTACCTGCAAACACAGGAAAGGCAGATTCGAAGAGGAGAGAAAGAAACCTGGAGGATGAAGAGTATCAGTACGGAGGCTTCTAAAATTTAGGTAAGCTTATTACATGTAGAAGTATGAGAAGAAAATCTTTGAACCTCATTTTCTGTGTTTCACATTTTTTACATTATTAGAAGCCTTTTCTCAAAAAGCATGTTCGCTAATGTCATCAAATTTTCAGAAACTATTCGCAACGTGTCGCTGTATCCCTGTAACTAACAAATACGAGATCCTCAAATTACATTCTGATTTTTAGATGTAGAAATTATGTTAGATGCTTCCATCGGTGTTCAACAAGGAAAATGTCCAAATGTAAAAAAAAAAAGTTAATTTTTAATGTGCAAAATTAAAAACTCTGTTAATGATACAATTTGTTCCATAAACTAAGAACTGTAGTTCAGTGGTCTTATAATCTTCTGAGGATACTACAATAAAATTTTAAAATTAATTTCATTATTAGAATTTGAGCTATGGCTTTTTATAAAAAAGACAATGAAACAACTAAAAATTCAAATTTCTGGCAGAATATTAATCCTGCGTATTTCATTATATTTTTCCGTTAAAACACAGCTCTTTTGCACACGCAAAATTTTAGATTTGTATGTTAATAAATACAGCTGTAATGATTTTTTAAAGAAATGTTTACATTTTGCGTTACATCCCCCCTTAAAAGCGGTGGTTACAATTAGCGAACGCGTTAACGGAAGAAAGCTTCTTTCAAGAGCGTGTGCCTACATATAGCCATTGCTCCGGTCATGAATGACAGTATCATCTCATTAGTAACACAACATTACTGGAGCACCTAAGTGCCAGAGAATAATAACTTTGATCTGTTAAGTGTGTTACGGACTACTACACTGCTGGCCACCGTAAATGCAACACCAAGAAAGACAAGAGGTAGCACAACAAAATTTATTTTGTAGATTACATTTTGACCAAGTATCAAATGATTACGTTTACAGCCGTCTATGACATGTGGTTCCTGCCAGAATCAGTAGCCAGAGTAGCCGCCATTGTTGGAGATCACCGCTGCCACACGTCTCAGCATTGAGTCAAAGAGACGTTGGATGTGTTCCTGGGGTACAGCAGCCCAAGCAGCTTCCACACGTTGCCAAAGATCATCTGGTGTGGCAGCTGGGGATGTAATCTGGGTCACTCGTTGAGCAACCATGGACCACATGTTTTCTATCGGCGAAAGATCCGGAGAGCGAGCCGGCCAGGGAAGCACTTCAATCTGGTTATTGACGAAGAACCTTTGGACAATGCGTGCCACGTGTGGTCGCGCATTATCCTGTTGAAATATGGCTGTGGCCGAGCCCTGAAGGTAAGGAAGGACAACTGGCTCCAGCACCTCGGATATGTAGCGCCGGCTATTTAAAGTACCGGCAATGCGTACTAGAGGCGTGCGAGAGTAAAATCCAATACCGCCCCATACCATAATACCCGGTGCAAGACCAGTGTGGCGGTGCATAATGCAGCTGTCCAGCATCCTCTCTCCACGGTGTCTCCACACTCGAATCCGACCATCGTGGTGCTGCAGACAGAAGCGTGCCTCGTCAGTAAAGACAACGTCATTCCATTCTGCCGTCCACATCCGTCTGTCATCACACCATTGGCGACGGAGACGTCTGTGGTTCTGCGTCAATGATAGACGAAGCAATGGACGTCTTGCGGACAGACCACTCTGCTGTAAACGGCATCGAATGGTACGCGCAGACACTGGGTGATGCGTTACAGACGCAATGTGCTGTGCTACGGTTCGGGATGTCACTGAGCGATCCGTCACTGCCATGCGCACAATTTCCCTATCAGCACGTGCAGTGGTGCACCGAGGTGAATGCGATCGACCACGTCGGTCCGTCGTACCCTTCTGCATCCAACGGTCACATATTCGCATTACAGTTGTTTGGTTTCGTCCAACACGACTAGCGATTTCTCTGTATGATAATCCACAATCTCGGTAAGCCACTACCCTTCCTCTGTCGAACTCGGATACTTGATCAAACGATGTTCGCTGTTCTCTACGAGGCATAACTGATCGTCTTGTGAAACAACCACAAGGTAAACACACGTGCCGAACGTACACTCGTCGAAATCGCCAATCCTTAAATGGCGCTATGAGGTGGCGCTACAGGCGCGCGTGATGTGCGTCTGCGCTGAAATTCTAATCAGTTGCATATCTCATCGCTGCAAACCCATGGTGTAAATTTCACTTGATTCGGATGCTTCCTTCAGGGTGTTGCATTTACGGTGGCCAGCAGTGTAGAAAAAATGTGTCTATAATTACAAGTTTTCAGAGACGTTTGAAAGCAGACATTCGTATCTCGAACAGTGACGTATGTGCCTTCATATACTATTAATCTCGGAGTAGTTCGTTGAATACAAACCAAACATCGTGGCAAAGAATGAAAACAAAAATAACTCGTGATTAGCTGTACATCCAGTCGCTGGCCTAGTGAAGCAAAATGTTGCATCACAACGCTCGATTAATACCAACAAACCTCATCCATCACATGTGCCGAACTACTATTTCACTTTCAACAATCATGACTGGGTATCCTCCAGTAAAACGTCGACGTAGTGAAATGAAGTTCTACACTTTTCTAAGGCAAAAATGCCTGCAATTTCTTCATGTTTTTTTGCAATATTGTCTACGTTTCGTCATACACGGTTTATGTACCGGACGTAAATGCTGAGACACTGCGCATCGTGTGGAATCCCCTGTGATTATTTACAAACGAATTAACAAAAGAATAACCTCTCCAAAAAGGAACAGCGAGAAGGGGAATACGAGAAAGACGAAGGCGCGATGAGCTGCAATCTTGCGATGGACCACCACGGCAACGTAGTACGGGCCTCAGAGCAGTGGAAGATGTCTGGGGAGGTCTTTGAGCAATAGCAGAACTCTTAATTGCTAGCAACAAATTGAACAAATAACCATAGATAGACAGACGAATTCACCACTGGATGTCATTTTCATGCCCTGCGTTCAACGCGAATCATTGACCTCTGCCTAAATATATCATGCTCGTGGTGCTGATTGTACATGGATATCTGAAACTTCATTAATGTCAAAGGTGTTTACGAGGTCTTATGTCAGATATGCCGTAATGACTCGACGTAGATTTATCTCTCTGGTCATGCTGATGATGCGGAAGGCATTTAAAGCAATTTTCTTCAACTACTCAGCCTTTCCTCGAATGTGAGCCTAGCTGCAGCTGCACAGGATTCAGCAAACAAGTGCAGTATGTAGGTGAACTGACTTCCCATCCACGCATGTTACGTATGTGACATATTCATAAGTTTTTGGGTATCCTGCATTCACACGATAACTATTAAGTGGAAGTAACTAGTATAATTAGAGTTATACAAGTTCACGTCATAGATAGGTATGGAAATGGAAGTTGCCTGCGCATTAGGAACTGTGAACTAAAAATCAACCCTTCTGATGGATAGAACCTTGGAATTTAAAAATGTATCCCTAGACTCGATCTCTGGACTGAGCAAATGCAGAGTATTCTGGACAAACCAACTACAGCCTAACATACATTACATATATATCTACTGTTGCTGTATTCTTTTTTCTTGTGCTTAAGAATTCGAAGATTGACACTTGCGTATTACAATCGTTCAACCTTGGAGCAAATTGTAACTATGCGAGCTCCGTCTTCACGCCTTAGTTCCATGTGCAATAGGAAGTCGTGACACACGTTGGGACTGCGTTCTTGATGCCTGGGAGGAAGTTGCCTCTTCTGGCAATTACGTAAAATGCCCCAAACCTTCATGACTGAAGTCACAGATAATGGGGGATTCAGGGAAAGACATTAGACCACTGAAAGCATTTTATTTTCTCAACCCGTTCTGTTGGTCAATTTCTGTCACTGAGAGCCAGTAAAAGATCACTTGGCTACGAAAAACATAACGAACATGAGATAAGAAAATATGACTTATATAGTTTTTCTTTAAATTTCACTTTTAATTGAAATAAATATGTTATGCTATGTATTACATTATCTTTCTGCTTATATACGTAACAAGGAATAAACCAAGAGGGCCTATTCTAACTCTTTTTTCCACTATTCCCCTCTATTTATGTATGTTTGCACCAGATGGATCCTCCAAGAACATGTGAAACGTATCTTCTAACGTTTAATCACCTTTAATTGCGCCTCCTCCGCCTTCACCCCGCCCCCACCTCTCTCCCCCCCACCTCTCTCTCTCTCGCTCTCTCTCTCTCTCTCTCTCTCTCTCTCTCTCTCTCTCCCTCTCCCCCTCCCTCCCTCCTGCCCCACCCTCCCTCCGGCCCCTCCCCCCGCTGCTCGTGGTCTATTGGCTAGCGTTGCTTCCTATAGTTCAGTGGGTTCCGGATTCGATTCCCAGCTGGTTTGGGGATATTCTCTGCCAGGGGACTGGGTGTCTGTATTGTTCTCATCATTTCATCACCGTCACTCGTGACAGTGGCTATACTGGACTGTGTAAAAATTTATACTGTAAAAACTGGGACTTCGTATGGGCGCTGATGACCCTGCAGTTGAGCGCTACACAGACCAAACATCATCATCATCATCTCTCTCTCTCTCTCTCTCTCTTCTTTCTTTCTAGTGTCACTTATCTTTTACTCCATCCTACAAAAGTATTAAACAGATCAAGCAGTTTTCCCTGAAATAATACTTTTCCTTTTAATGTCTCCCTCTACCTCACGACTTTCTTACTTTCCTCCACTAGAATTTCTCCCAAAACTTAAGGACCAGTTTCCTTTTAAATTCTCTCTTTTATTACCCATCTACCGAACTGAAAACGTCATTGCCTTATCCCTTTCCTCTCTTCTTGGCTATAAAAGGAACTATGACATAATTTTCTACATGTTGCACCTTTCTTGCCTTCTACCCTACTCCCTACCCCAAGATCCCAGCGTACCTCCCTTCGTATCACCCATCTCTCTCTCTTTCTCGCTTTTTCTCTCCTTCTGTCCCACACACACGTTTACGCACACACAAACACTCACTCACCCACCCAAACACACACACACACACACACACACACACACACACAAAGAGAGAGAGAGAGAGAAACTTTGTGCCCAAACATGACGGTTACTCAGTAGTTTTCGACTTTTAATAGCATTTTCCGATTAAGTGTAGCGGTGCGAGATATTACGGCAATAGCTCCAAGCAGTAGTGTTAACTAGTCGGCAGTCTTTTAGGTCGAAGTAGAGACGTGGACAGTAAAGACGCAGAAGGAGATGGCGTTGTTAATTGACGGGAGCACACCGTGAAAATCACTAGCCGTCGATGGGTTCTTAGAAAGAAAATGTACTGTTTCCGTTAGAGCTGATGTGCTTAATTTCCTGTGACTTGCTTTGAACATAGATCTAGAGAATTTTTCTTTTCTCAGAGTTTTGGTGACACTGCGATATTCTAGGTCGGAATTAAGTGAGACAGTGAGAACAAATAACTAGCGACTGGAGTTAATTTTCGTCATGAGTGTCGTTAACATGGGAAAATAAAACGTTATTTTGTTTTACCGGCTTTCGTGTTTTGTTAAAATTTCTGATCACATTGCAGGATGCTAGACGGGTGTTAGGCAAAGAAAGTTTCTGTTTTATAGTTTCTATTTCGTAATGAATTTTTCATTTTTGCTCATGATGTGTCACCTGAGAGTTCTCTAGTTTTCATGTTTATTGGTCGTATTGGTTTTGCAATAATCGCCTAACATTATTTCAGTTATCAGAAATCTGATGAACATTAATCTCTGCAGACAGTAATTGTGCTGAAGATTCATCTTGAAGGCGTTATTAAATTTATGCGTTAGTCCATAGTCTTTATGACTGTTTAGGATGTGTTGAATGCTGTAACGGTTCATTTCAAACAACGCTCACGAGCTTATTTCGCAAGTTGCCACACAACAAAGTAGCCTGATTTAGCGGCCGCTAATGGCGGCCGCGCGGCCTAGGGCGTCTTGTCACGAGCTGCGCGGCTCCCCCCGTCGGAGGTTCGAGTCCTCCCTCGGGCATGCGTGTGTGTGTTGCCCTTAGCGCAAGTTAGTTTAAGTTAGATTAAGTAGCGCGTAAGCTTAGGAACCGGTGACCTCAACAGTTTGGTCCCATACTACATTATCACAAACTTCCAAATTTCCTGATCTAGCAATTATTCTCCATGAGTCTCATCAAAATATTGTGATGGCCTAGAAAAGTCATTAATATAAAAAAATCAGCCAATAAATTAAGAAAGAACTGCACTGGCAGCGACGCACTGCTTTGCGACTGTGCCTCACGCCCTGCTAGGTGAACATCTTACTGCTATTTCTGTCTCTCTTCCTACCTCAAGTGTTCCGAAAATTGAACAGCTTATTCATCTGAAGACTTTCGCTTTTATGAACAAGCGTCTGCAATGATTGTCCTGCAATCATTGTTGGGGTAAGCCACTTTTCGTTGCTCTGATTTCTAGAGACTGAATGTCAGTTTTACTTTCTTTACGTCTTCGCAGATCGCTTTTTCGGGAATGGTGCATTATTTATTCGCAAAATTCACTTCAAAGATTTGAAACTTCGTGGTACTTTTAGCCCACGAAATTTCTGTGTGGAAGTCCATATTTTGCAATCTGTTAAAATACCTTTCACTATCATTGATATCTCTCTCACAGATAATTTTGATGATGGTGCAATATATGATTAATTCAGTAAGTTATGTTTACTATGTGTTACCAGTATCTAATGAAAGTCTTAAAGGTCACTCATTTTCTCATGCTATTAAAATTTGTCTATGATAAGTAATATTTAATTTTAGTTTGTTCTTACATTAATTAAGGATGACATATGTGATTAGTTTGTACATACACATTTCAGTATGCATATTAATTATACATGGAAATGTTTACTAATTTGGTCAGTAAATTACTTACAAATGAATTTAATACATGAGGGATTGTGGAGAGATCAAGAATGTAGAAGGAAGGATAATGATTAATTGCACAGAAATCAGCTGTGCCGCAAATTTAGTTATGTGCTGTACCATTAACATCTAGAAAAGAATATTATTCTGAATATAAAGGAGAAGATAAATGTTGGAGCAGTGTATCGATACTAATATGTTGTGCTGTGTGAATATAAATACGCCATGAAGCATTGACAAGCACAATTCTTCATTATTTGAAAAGGTGATTAAATTTTGCCAGGAATAAGTAAGCATGAGCGTTGTCATGAGTGAGAAATAGTATTAGTTGAATCATTTAGCATATTGTCGAAGAATTTATCAAACTAAGGGGATATAATGTTTGTATTTGCATTGGCTATTCAAAGTTGGATGAACAACTGAAGAGTCAAGGACGTAACTGATAGAAGTTATAGGGAAATATAACTGTGTAATTTGTGTCAGGAAAGACTGAAAAGAGTCTGTTTCAGGTGTAATGACATATTAATTGAAATTGCTGACATAAAAAAAAACATTTTACTGCAAAGGACAAAGTGACAGGTGACGATAAAAAGGGAAGGGCTCAGAGAACCCATGATCATGAGACACATTCCACTGAGAAGAGTATCCGGAAGCAGAGTTGAGTCTGTGTTTCATGTTGAGCATTTATCAAATGAACCAAAATTGACATAAAGATACGGAGGATAATTTCCTTTTTCTCTAGAGGAGACTGATAGGAATACATGGTACGAATTGTAACAAGTAAGGGGCAGACCATGAGTCTGAGTGTGAGTGCTAATAGGAGATACTAAGTAACGAGCAGTTACCAAATTTTGAAGTTTAAAGAAATAATTCTGAGATGTTGTTGTGGTCTTCAGTGCGAAGAATAGTTTAATGCGCTCTCCAAGCCTCTACTGTAATCTACATCCTTCTGAATCTGCTTACTGTATGAATCTCTCGGTCTCCCTCTACGATTTTTATCTTCCACGCTTTCCTCCCGCACTAAACTGGTTATCCCTTGATATCTGAGACTGCATACTATCAACCGATCTCTTCTTCTTGGCAGTTTGTGCCACAAATTACTTTTCTCCACAATTCTATTCAGTACTTCCTCGTTGGTTACGTGAGCTACCCACAAAATCCTCAGCATTATTCTGTGACACAACATTTCAAATGCTTCTATTCTCTTCGTGTCTAAACTGTTTATCGGCCACGTTTGACTTCCATACATGGCTGCACTACACACAAATACTTTCGGAGAAGACTGCGTGTCAAATCTGTATTCGACGTTAACAAATTCCTCTTACTCAGAGACCGAGCGAGGTGGCGCAGTGGTTAGCACACTGGACTCGCATTCGGGAGGACGACGGTTCAATCCCGTTCCGGCCATCCTGATTTAGGTTTTCCGTGATTTCCCTAAATCGCTTCAGGAAAATGCCGGGATGGTTCCTTTGAAAGGGCACGGCCGATTTCCTTCCCCATCCATCCCTCACCCGAGCTTGCGCTCCGTCTCTAATGACCTCGATGTCGACGGGACGTTAAACACTAATCTCCTCCTCCTCCTCTTACTCAGAAACGCTTTTCTTGCCATTGGCAGTCTACATTTTGTATCCTCTCTACTTCGGCCACCATCAGTTATTTTTCTGCCCAAATAGCAAAACACATATACTGCTTTAAGTGTCTCGCTTGCTAATCTAGTTTCCTCGAGATCACCTGATTTGATTAGACCACAATTCATTATTCTTGTTTTACTTTTGTTGATGTTCATCTTATATCCTCCTTTCAAGACACAGTATATTTCGTTCAGCTGCTCTGTCGAGTACTATACTATCTCTGACAGGATGACAATGTCATCGGCAAACTTCAAAGTTTTTTATTTCTCATTAACAGGTAAACTCGATACTATCTATTAAAGAATACATAAACTCTCTATATTATCTGTTGGAGATAACACGGACACTTACAAATTTCTAAGTTCTCAACTTCTAGGGACTGTCAGAGGCAGTTCATCCAGTGTTTCCTATTCAAACCTTTGCCGAACTGGGGAGCAAGTGTAACGACACAGTTATGTAAAGACAATAAGTTGCACTTGAAGTCACTCACTTGCAAACCATAAAATCACAACATAATTCTTATTGGTGGAATTATTATTTTTGACTAGTTATACGACCTGTAGTATTTCAAAATATGCGGTACTGTTCTGAAACTGTAACCAGTTACGCCATTCGTTAGCAACGTAAGGAACTGTTCACAAATATATTGTCATTTCTGTCTGAGCAATTTAATATTTGCGAATTAAGTTATTTCTTAATTAGTTATTTAAGAAGCTAAGCTACAGTGAAGAATGGGATGTGTGTTAAAAACACGTAAATATTTTTTTGTCCTTATACGAGAGATCCACCAGTTAACACAGCGACTTTCTCTATTGCAACAATTTTAAGACCACTAATTTGTAGCAGTTGCTTCGTTGTGGCTATCACGTGTACTCTATGTACTTCTGTGAGCATCCTGTGATGGCCAATGAAATACATACAGATGAGTATATAAGACGTGGCTGTGTATGAAGATATTACGAGATGTGCCACTACGCAGTAATTAATGTAACGTGACTGATAAAGGGACGAGGAAGGATATGAAAATTGTTTATTCTGCCACTAAGCAGTGACGTCTAAGAAGTAATCCAACTAAGCGAAATCATTTAGTTGTAAAATGAAATTTCTCTTTAACGTTAAGCGTTCACATTCTGAACGTAAGGAATTCAACTCAGTGTAAATAACATACATCTTTACTAACTATTTTCACAACCCTTCATGAAAAGTTACACTACTGGCCATTAAAATTGCTACGCCACGAAGATGACGTGCTACAGACGCGAAATTTAACCGACAGGAAGAAGAAGCTGTGATATGAAAATGATTAGCTTTTCAGAGCATTCACACAGAGTTGGCGCCGGTGGCGAGACCTACAACGTGGTGACATGAGAAAAGTTTCCAACCGATTTCTCATACACAAGCAACAGTTGACCGGAGGAGAAAGGAGAAATGCGTAGGAGGAGAAATGGGTACCATCACATTTCCGACTTTGATAAAGCTCGAATCGTAGCCTATCGCGATTGCGGTTTATCGCATCGTGACATGGCTGCTTGCGTTGATCGAGATCCAATGACTGCTAGCAGAATATGGAATCAGTGGGTTCACAATGGTAATACGGAACGCCGTGCTGGATCCCAACGGCTTCGTCGAGATGACAGGCATCTTATCCGCATGGCTGTAACGGATCGTGCAGCCACGTCTCCATCCCTGAGTCAACAGATAGGGACGTTTGCGAGACAACAACCATCTGCACGAACAGTTCAACGACGTTTGCAGCAGTATGGACTATCAGCTCGGAGACTATGGCTGCGGTTACTCTTGACGCTGCATCACAGACAGGAGCGCCTGCGATGGTGTACTCAACGACGAACCTGCGTGCACGAATAGCAAAACGTCATTTTTTCGGATGAATCCAGGTTCTGTTTACAGCATCATGATGGTCGCATCCGTATTTTGTGACATCGCGGTGAACGCACATTGGAAGCGTGTATTCGTCATCGCCATACTAGCGTATCACCCGGCGTGATGGTATGGGGTGCCTTTGGTTACACGTCTCGGTAACCTCTTGTTCGCATTGACGGCATGAACAGTGGTCGTTACATTTCAGATGTGTTACGACCCGTGGCTCTACCCTTGATTCGATCCCTGCGTAACCCTACATTTCAGCAAGATAATGCACGACCTCATTTTGCAGGTCCTGTTCGGGCCTTTCTGGGTACAGAAAATGTTCGACTGCTGCCCTGGCCAGCACATTCTCCAGATTTCTCATCAATTGAAAACGTGTGGTGAATGGCGGCCGAGCAACTGTCTCGTCACAATACGCCAGTCACTACTCTTGATGAACTGTGGTATCGTGTTGAAGCTGCATGGGCTGCTGTACCTGTACACGCCATCCAAGCTCCGTTTGACTCAATGCCGAGGCGTATCAAGGCCGTTATTACGGCCAGAGGTGGTTGTTCTGGGTACTGATTTCTCAGTATATATGCACCCAAATTGCGTGAAAATGTAATCACATGTCAGTTCTAGTATAATGTATTTGTCCAATGAATACCCGTTTACCATCTGCATTTATTCTTGGTGTAGCAATTTTAATGGCCAGTAGTGTAATTTGGCACTCAAGTACAAAGCTTTAATAGGAACATACTGTTTCAGCCTTTGCAGTTCATTAGCAACCGCAATATTTTACCCGTACGAATAGTTATATTGCCTAGGCCACGAATAGTATCTCAATGTGAGTACATGATGTTGTGAACGGTTATTGTGGTTATGAACACTACAAGATTATTATGGGATTCAGTGGTGAACTGTAACATTTCGTTAGCTACTCAATGCCAACCATCCACTAGTGTTAACTTACGTTCCATTCTAATCAGTTGTTGTCAATATATCTAGATAAAAGCAGAGTGATGTTATCGCGCCTACTGATATGTAGTTATACCTCGGCGTCGAACAGATCGATTTCTTCACGGTTACATTTTCCAAGATTTACCACCTTTCAGAGAAATACCGACGACCACGTCCACTTAGTAAGTGGAAAATTGATCCGATCGCTTATATTTCCAGCGCACTGAACACTAAGCTAAGTCAGCGTCTTTCGAGGTGCAGGTGTTTATCTGCACGTTAATTTGGGTACTGCAATCGTTCGAAACAAGCGCATATTCAGAGTGACCGAAGAGCACGCTGGTAACGCGAAGCATCCAGCATCGATGTTTCGTGTCGGTATTTCATCGCAGATGCCTTGTTCTCTTACTAGAATATGCATTCCAGTAGACGTGATAGGAGTATAGTTACGAGGTACAAGAGCCAGTAAGGCTAGAAACAACCTCTCAGTGCCATTTTCGATTGATTCGTCAAGTCGTCTGTGAGTAACATGCTTGACGTTCAATGCTAAACATTATAATATTTTTCATCTTGGCCAATGTTCCTCCGATTGGTAGCCAAATATTCTCTAAAACACTTTAACAACGCGCCGCATCAAGTTCTTTAAGGCTTCGTAACAGTTTCTAAATGCTTCTTAATTCACTGTTTCTGTTACAGTTTTATTTCTTGATTTACTGGCCCGTTTAATTTCTGATATTCTTCTTTCAAATGATATTTCTAATGAAGCTACATTTTTTTTCTTCAATGCACATTTTCCTTCATCTAACCTTCATTCGCACGGTTACCAACAGCTACATACTGATGCTTTCCAAATCCATACACGTTTTATGTCAGTACGTAATATACTTACGGGTATTTCATAACGTTGGAACAGTGTATTTGTTCACACCTCCTGCTACATGTCGACGTCAATGAATCGGATCCACAATTCAATGGACTACATTATTTTCTATCGTGTGTGTTGCGGTGGTCTGTGCAACTTTCCATTCTTCTCCCTCTCCATACGTAGTAGAATACTCCTCATGACGTCGTAGGAAGAGCAATTAAGCCATTCCCCTGATGTAATTCCTTCTAACTGCCACCAAATCTGTCCGTAAGTCATTAATTCTAGGTGACAGGAATGGAACTGAATTGGAAGACAGTTAATTAATGTAGTATTACTGAAAGAGACCTTACTGCAATACATACTTTGATCTATTATTTTTTTATAGCCTTATTCTGAAGTGAAGAGATTGATTCAACTTACTTAGCTTATGATTTTGCATTTTCCTCGTTCCAAAATCTCCTAACCTTCTTGCTGAAGTTTCTCCTTGGAACATTAGATTACTATTATTATTATTACTGTTATTGTTGTTGTTTTGTACGTTTTGTGTATTATGAACATTACAATATTAGCTATCCATACTGAATTTTTAAAACATAAAGTAAGCACAGGTACAACTGGAGCACGGTGCGAGCTCAAAATGAAATGTGCTAATCACATGTGGAATTGCTGACATATCCTCAGTTCCCTTGCGCACCAGAAGCAAATATGGGCTACCGATAAATAATTTATTATTCTTTTGAATAAATTCACTGTTGAAAACGCAGGTACAGTGATCATGATTGAACTACTGTGAAATAACGCAACTGCGTTTAAACAGCGAAAATTAATATTAAACTTTTTTTTAAGTAAAGTATTCTCATGTGAGAAAAGTAGCTCTTCGTATGTCATGCGTGCTGAGTCTTAGACAATCTCACAAAGGCGAATGATCATAGAAAGTAGTTCCTCCAATAATGGTACTATCCTGAATAGTTAACTGTCTAATTAGGTATTTAATTCTATTTCAAACAGAGCTATACTTCGTATTGAACCCTGACAAATAAATTAAAAAAAAAAAAAAACAGAGCTTGATACACATGGACACGCATATCATTATGACTGACTAGCTATTTAACAGCACGGTAGTCAACATTTGGAATGCAATACAGTAGTGATTCTGTGTGGCATGAATTCGAGAAGTTGTTCGTAGGTTTCAGAAGCCAAATGACAAGATGTTAGCACACACAGATCAAGTAACTCCCGTAAATCAATTACTATCGCAGGGTCCTTGAGGAAACTTGTGCATTCCCCCACAGCCTAAAACAGCCTCCACCATTGTGTGTCTGTGGTGCGGTGCATTTTTCCATCTGCTGTTCGCGTGGATAGTGGTGTATAGGTATGAAAACGATAACGGACGTGGTGTAACAAGAAACACTGATGGTCCAATCTCGATAAACCAGCGTGCACTGAATTTGTAGCTGTCGATATTGTTGGGTCAACAACAGACTACGTAGAGGTCGTCTGCTGCATGTGCTGATAGGTGTATTCCGAGACTTGCCTGCATCAGCGTTGTACTCTGTCGTCAGATCTCCTACAGACAGCCGCTTATCCTGATCTACAGAGTGGGGCAAGCCTCTTTGATGAGGTGTGGACGTCCAACAATTTGTTGTTTACTTGTAGTTTCACAGTCCTTCATAGGCTTTCCATTGATACTCACGACCATCTTCGCCATTTCTGAGATGCTCATTAGTAGGTGCCAGACCACAACTATCTAACCTTTGTCAAAATCATTTATGTCAATGCATTTTAGAACGTGTCCCTCTCATGGGCAGGCTTATGGCTACCTCTAACGAACCTATGTCTCTCAGTAACTCTAACACACAGAGCCACTACTTTAGCGACACTACTATGAAATCGAAACACGAATGATTTTAACCCAATGTCTATAAAATGTGACCCCATGTAGTGGAGTGGAATACCACACATATATAATGTGTCAAATAAATAACACAACTTACATTGAATTCCTGAAACCATTCTCGCTAACTCTATATGTCACACAACATAGTTACGTGAAATTGTAGGAATTTTATTGATAGGCAAAGCGAAGCGTCTAAACAAAGCAACATTTCATGAATATAAAACACTGACACACTAGTAATTCCACGCAAGTATCTTCCCCGACCCGAACTATGACGTGCCACTGTGCAGGCCACTGGCAAAGGCTGGCCTTGTCCCTGCTTTTAATGACAACCCTTTGGAAAGCCTTTGCAGGGGAACACAGTCGGAAGTCACAAATACGCATCCACAGAGACCCAACTCAAAACATTCGTGACTCACTGTAGGCACTTGTGTTAAGACTCGCATGAAAGAGAAGGCTGTTTATCTCATTATTACGTAGCAGAAGTTAATCTCTGGCCTACGAAAAAAACGACGCCTGTGATAAACTACAAACCTCTAGTCAGTAGAGATATAACAAGTATGAATGCCCTGATTTGCCACAAAGTAAGTGCGTGGCCATCAGCTTTGATACAGGCGAATTGCAGACAGAGTAAATGGCTTCTATTCTTGCAGAAAATCGTCGAGTGATTGATCAAGGCGACTCGCGCCGCGCTGAGAAGATTCCGAGAGTCATTATGTGTACACAATTGCTCGCAAGCTTGTATTAACTCGTAAGGAAATAAACTGCTAAGTCTCCAAGTACAGAGATTCGCACCAAGCACTGACAGTTAAAGCTTGCAAAGACGTACACGCTACTCCCGCCAAATAGCGTGTACCATGCCATTTAAATTAGCTAGGGAATAAATAGAAGTCTTAGCTTCATCAAAGATGTAGGAACTGTTGTTTAACAGTCGAGAGAGATTTAGAATAGATTCTCAGATTCACAGCTCGCGCCGACAGCCGCCACTGTCGCCAATGACGCAACGTAATCACACGCGCTCGTGTTACGCTAGCAAGTGATATTCAGTGATCACTCAGAACTAAGGTCGTCTGTATCTCTCCTAATTTTCGTACATTCAACCGTGACCTGTAGGTAAACCTGCTCACGATTGTCGGGCTTAACTGAAGCAGAAACGCGAGATGTCAGATCTAACAAAAATGATTGTTCAGCCACTGTGGAGTTGTAAATTGTTTTAATTGTGTATTTTTTTATTGCTTTTTACCAGCACCGTTCAATTTTGGGTATTTGCATTGAGCATTTCAGCGTAATTGATATCTCTGGCCCCAATTATATTTACTTTGTTTGTATTTTTTTTACCCCTAGATGTCGTCACCAATCACCTTACCATTAAAGAACTTCATGATAGTTAGGAATTTCGCTACACAGTTGAGAACAATCAGTATCAATATTTTACCATCCTGTACGTAATTTTTCTAACATTGCTATGCCATGAAGTAATACTTAGAGTATTAATAAACCTTAATAACGAAAATCTAAGGTTTCCAATTTTGCTAACATATAGTTATGCCTGAACCTGTACACTAATTTTCTGTTAGTGATAACATTTCCTTTACAGAGAGTGTAGTGGAACCGACATCGACATCATTGTCTGATCACATCACTGTCCGTATTGCTGCGCTCTTCTGAACTCTGCATGCGTGAGACGGTATGATCATGCCTTTCAGGCCGTAAGTTCAACAATAAATTCCTGGAATACTCACCGAGCATCCCTGTTCAAATGTGGTAGGAAAATAGACCAGATCCAGTCTCACACGTGTTAGATAATGCTGACCCTGCCAGGATGGTAAACACCATGGTAAGGTGGTCAACCATTTGTAATTACAAGGACAAAAGAAGAAGCAAACATCTTCTTAAAAATTATTGTAATAATATTTTTGTTTTGCATGGACCTAGGGTAAATATTAGTGGGTACTGACAAATCAATAGGGAGACAGAGACGTGCTATGCACCGAGAAACATACGCAGTATCCCATAGTATAGTTGTAACGCCACTGTTAGATTTAAGTTTTTCTTCCAAGTGCACAGTGGGCTGACATAGCGTTGATAAGCTGTTTCTGTCCCAACTAGTTAGTGACGGCCTTACAGTCTTGTTAGTGTGTCATGGGATCTAGGAACACTAGAGAAAGGGTGAAGATAGTAAGTTTATGAAGCGAGTAAGGTCGTATGGTCGCATAATTACGTGAAGTAGGGCGAGTCAGTTAAAATTGCAAAGACAGGGATCAGAGAGATTAGCAATGGCAGATCGAGAGCTTGACTGAATTTAGATTGACACCCAGCAAGATAACATATGGGAACCTCAGGAGAGAATAAAAGACGACACAATGTCGCGAGAAATAGATCAGGGGGTGCAACAGGACGTAAATCCCGAACAACAAGGCGCCGTAAGCGGTGACCAATATAGTGCAGAGGTGCAAGAAGATGGGGAACGTCTTGAATATGTAGAACCAATAGTACATGTACTAAGACTTACCTCCCAACCAAGAACAGGCAATACAAGTCGAAATGTGTCACCGCATGGTCCACTGTGGTGAGTTGCGCACAGACGAGAGAATGTAAACGTAGAACGAAGCGCGTTGGAAGAAGAGATAGTAGGACCCGTTAAGTTGTCGGAAATTCTCCAGAAATTATCACCATAACTATACAAAACAAAGAGATAAAACAACAGATACGTGATCAGAATGGAAAAACAGTGAATTAACTGCTTGAAATTAAAAAAAAGACATAGAGGTCAAAGAACAATTGAGGAAGAGGCAAAAGAATCCCGAGATGTGATCGAAAATTTATGTCACAGGCACGTTTAGAAACTCACGCAGAGCAGACGGCGCCACGAAGACATTGGGTACCACAAGCCTACTTCTCGGAACAGTTCTGACCACTTGATGAAGCGGCAAGATTAGCCAGACAGGACACCGAGTCAATATGTGACATGGAAATGCAAGGACACGAAGGCTATAGCGTAAAGCTTACCGACACTCGCGCAGAGCCGATGGAAGAAAGTCATTGCATTACATTTCAACGATATCATGATAGACTACGCGAAAGTTACAATGGGAAATATCCAATGGATTTACCACAACCTGAAAGATTGACACGTGAAACGATCGGAAATAGGACTGGCTACGGCTGTCGAATTTCGCACGGTACCATGACGAGGTACAACAACGATCATTTCCTCACTGTAAGGAAGTTTCAGCATTTCCGTGAAGGAAACTCACTGCATCCACTAATCTTCATTGATCAACTCAGAATAGGACTATCAGAACAATGGACATCAGTGCACAAACTAGACTTTATATGTGCCCATATGTCTGGAACAATAGCAGAAACTATGCAAAACATAGCTGCTGCATGTCGATCATATGAAGATTTCAGATATAAGTTTCTCTCACGCTTCTGGTCGAGTGAAGCGCAAAATAGGAAGAAGTATGAACTATTACAAAATCCATTTCTCGAGAATTCCGGAGAAAAGATCCCTGTAAAATTTTTCGAAGCAATGGCAAAGAATAAATCAAAGTGTGGATGTGCCACACAGCGATGGATAATTGATTAACTTGTGTACCATAAAGCTGTCACTAAAATACCAAGAGTCATTGGTAGGGCGTGGAGGCAATGACGTGGAAGCCCTTAAAGGAATTTTGAGAGAATTAGGATTCATACTCTCGGAAGATGAGGCAAGAAAAAAGTGAAAACCACGCGAAAACGTGAATGAAAGACCACGAAATGCACCGGAGACCACACGAAAGAATGTCAGCCTTCACGAACCGCGTGATAACTTCGCACAGAGAAATGACAATGGATTCCAACAGGGAAATGGGTATGTATGCAGAAAAAGAAATGGAAATGGTTATACACCTAGGAATGGCAATAATCACTACAGCGGGAATAACGGTATTCACAGTGAGTATCGGAGGACAAACAGGCCGACAAATTACCAACAACAAAACCCGTGTCACCCAGCCGAACAAAGACAGCAAGGACGTAAAGGAGACGAGGAGACAAGGCCATCAAACACCAATAAATGTCTGAATTGACGAGAGAGCGCTCAAGCCAAGAACAACAGTGCACCTAACCAAGCAAACAGCAACAACGTAATGAGAGAAATAAACACCATATAACGAGAGGTGAAAGATGAATGAACAGAATCACAGGGACTTAAAGAAGTCGAGATACCGCAAACAGTGAGTTGGACAGGAATTAGTTGGGAATATTTCATAAAAAACGGACTACCGGAGCAAAATGAAGCAGGCATAACGGAAGTCGAGATAAGATTTAAAGTTCTTAGCACTGCAGAATTATTTAATACTGAAACTAGGGAGAGCCGATTCTAAGAGGATAACGTGTCGTCGAGAGAAATAAATATTTGGTCACGATAGGCAATAAATGAGGAAACACGATCGCAGGGATCAAATGAAGGCAGGAAAAGAACAACATTATGCTGGGGAAAAATTAATTGGGGGATACCGACGACGAAAACGAACTACCAGAGGCAGGTACAATGGGAGAAGACAACAGGGACGAAGTAATTACAATTGCAAAGTTATTTGAGGCTGAGACCAGGGAAAACTAAAGAGGATACTGCACAGTCGATGGAAGTTGAAATAAATTATAACTGGGTACAGGTTCCAATGTACACAGTGATGGAAGTAACAGACATATAATAAGGTCATTTAGATGCGGTTATTTGGGAGTTTCCACGAAGGAAGAATAGGCAGAGGTAACTGAGTTGTGGGAAGACGAAGTAAAATATGAAGAAGAAGTTGTAGAAAAGAGAGCGAGAGAGAGAGAGAGAGAGAGAGAGAGAGAGAGAGAGAGAGATGCTGATCGAGACATATCCGACAGAAGGTTAAAATTCATAGGTAAAAATCCTGAAATGACTCATATATGATTCAATAGAGGATGTTTTAATGCAGGGAGAAGAGGAAGAACAGAGCAAACCGGTCGAGATTCAACCAGCTGTGAAGGCCATGCTAGCGAAAATCCGTATTATTGTAGAAAAGAGAGAGAGAGAGAGAGAGAGAGATACTGATCGAGACATATCCGACAGAAGGTTAAAATTCATAGGTAAAAATCCTGAAATGACTCATATATGATTCAATAGAGGATGTTTTAATGCAGGGAGATGAGGAAGAACAGAGCAAACCGGTCGAGATTCAACCAGCTGTGAAGGCCATGCTAGCGAAAATCCGTATTAATGTAGTTATAGAGAGGGGAAACGAGGTAACCGCGATTTCGGAGAACTTATTTAACCATTGCAATGCTAACGAAAAATTGCCGATCTTGAAAATGAGGAAGATTAAAATGAAAGCTACCATCAACAATCATGCTACAGATGTCAATAAACAAGAAAGGTTAACTCTTTCGTACCAAGCTCAATCGATCGAAGCCAATTTCGTTATCTCACCGAAATTAAAGGTGGACGTGATAATAGGTGCAGATTTTCTGAATGAAAGACGAACTGTGATAAACAGGGGAAAAGTTAGGGTCACTTTTGAGAGCACTACACTTCTCTTTGAGCCAGGGCTGTACAGTCTCTGATATAGATTGAGAAGCAAGAGCCTTCCAGACGTAAGGAACGATGCTCCACCACCCAAACAAAATGGTATAGACAGAACGAACCGAGCATAGAATGAGGTAGATAAAGGATAAAGACTTTATCATGTATGCCATATTAAAATGTATTGGCATCAGTAAATATTAGCGAAGAAGCCATCATGTATGTTTCACTCAGGACGCGATGATGAGTCTGAGGAAAAGAACTGAGAAGTACCTTCAATTTTTATATGTAGCAATTAACACGATGTATAGAGTTTGCAAAGGTGATGATCTAATAGCATGATGTGCTAACATACCACACCACAGCACCACATGTAACGAACATATGGAGTCTCATTAGATTAAGATATCAGGAACAAATTGGAACCTGTTAGAGGAACTAGAATTGTAAACAGAGATAGGACGTTGGACCATGTAAAGATCTCCTTATGAGGCGTAAATTAGGCATTAGGCAGATTATAAGAAAATATTTTTGTACTCGACCTCCTGCAAGAAACACTCGTCAACTGCCCATGACAACTCAGTGGACGACAACTCAAAATGTAATGGGACATGAATGGGCGAGATCAATAACCTTCTGCGTCTCGGAGTCACCGGAAAGGGCACAAGATGGCTGGCAATTTGTACCCAAGGCAACCGTTGTACCTAAGTGCTGTAGCAACCTTGCTGTGATAAAGAAAGTAGAAGGAGCGAGAATGAGCAGTAGAAGATCCTTGCGAAAATTCACAGTCCTGCAAACTCTTCCAGTTTCCATATGTTGTGACATCTTTCACATTTTTGTCAATCAGAAACATCGCCTCTGTGTTTTATTTCTACCAACCTGCATATAGTGGGAACTGTGTGTTTACATCATGAGATGTGCAGCTTTCAGTGAGACCTAACATGTTAATGTCAGTTTAGCACCTGACACAGACCGCAAAGTCATGGAAAAAAAAAACGACAGACCACGAAGTCATGGAAGAAAAACGAAGAGCATGGCAATGTACAAAACTGTAGTCATACACTGTTTGGATGAGCTACAGCCATAAAAACGGTGTATTAAAGTGCTTATGATTGAACAATACAGGAACTCTCTCTTGTGATTGATAGTCTGTTGGATATGATCTTCCTCCAGTACAGTTGACAAAACTTCATGCAGATGTATGCAAGTGACTTCGACCACTGGCCTCCAGCTCCAGTGGCGTAATACATGTATATGTAATATGCTCGATGTCAACATGCAGACGGTATTTGTTTTTCGATGTATCACAATAGAGGGAGACACTGTAAAACCTTATAGAAAATTTTATGGCAAGGAGTGGTATAACTGGTTAAAGTTTAGATGTATTCAGTTCTCACAAAACTACACTGATTTTGCTTGTAAGACAATGGAAATAGGATGTATCTATTCTCATGGAATCATAACTTTTTCTGCTATTATCGTCACTAATGTGTGTTTTAAAATAGGTGTTACCGCAGGTCCTACATTATTTCGTACTTCATAACCTCTACTTATTCAGTACACATGACCTGAATTATAGCTCATTGTCAAATCCCGAAATGATAGCGTTTTTCATCACATGTATCTACATTGCATGAAATAGGCTATGATGATCAAATTGTTTACAAAATTACAACACAATAATCTGATGCTACTGTGAATGATTATCTGTTGCATGATAGAAACTTTACAGATGCATCGTGAGTGAAGTGTTATGGAGCAAATATGTTATATTTAAGCAAGCAGACAGTAATTGGTATCGGTGTATTGGAAGACATAGAAGCAGTAAAATTTTATAGGAGGATCTATTAAAAAATAGGCTATCACGGTTAGTGGACCTCCTGCCTGTGTGTGTATCTTGGCTCAGCAATTTCTGTTAATTAGTAGAAAAAAAACAGTTTCAAATCTTTACTTTTTGTTCTTTGATGATTAGTTTTGGGCCTAGACCTTTTTCATATCATCATAACAAACCGGAAAGCGACATTTCCAAAGGTCGAAAAAATGGAATGAACAGAAAAAAAATAGCTCGGAGCGCTGTGGGACTTAACTTCTGAGGTCATCAGTCCCCTAGAACTTAGAACTACTTAAACCTAACTAACCTAAGGACATCACACACATCCATGCCCGAGGCAGGATTCGAACCTGCGACAATGAACATCTACAGTGCATACAGGTAAATGTTCATTGCGCATCTTTGGGAATGCCATTTGGGGCTTTGTTGTGATGATCTGAAAAACGGTTTCGGCTCAAAAGTAGCAATCGAATGAATAAAAAGTAAAAATTCTCAACTTTGACTGTTTCCTCGCTCTATTCTCACCATTTGTTTCTTAATCGCCAATGTGATATAGCATTGCATAGTTGAAACAGGACATGCCATAGTGTAAAAACAGCAACGTCTTTTTGAATTATAGCTTGCTGTTGTCCAAAATAAAATTATTGTATTTTTTCCAACATGTGAGTAAATGACGTAAAAAGTCGTATTCTATGATGGTATTTCACGTGTCTGAGATGTTTGTAATATATATGTACATGACAGTTCAATTACAGAGACTGATTTGAATGCGAGAGAGGCTCTAAGGTTGTGTAATTTTTCCATCAAGCTGAAAGAAATTGCTTAATGTAGTTGTTTTCTTTGGAGTTTAAATTCTTGTTATTTCTTTAGTCTGATGTCGGATCCGAAATAATAAGGACATTCTGACGTGATCGGTAGTTTCCGCAGCAAAATGCTGGACTTTTTTTCCCAATTTTGTGCAGGCTCACGTTTGGACCACTGCAATCTGGTCATCTGAGATTGGGAGTGGTGCTGCAGTTTTTTGCACTCCATTGGGTATCACAAAAGAGTGAGATGTGAATTGTATGCTGTTGAAAATAAAAACTATACCAATTTTGCTCCTGAAATTGAAAGAAAACCGACAGCCCTATTTTCATAAAGAGGACATTCACTTCCGTTGCAGCTGTTTTGCTTTTTAATAGAAGCTCAATTAGTAGAGATGCACTGACGTTAAATAAAATAGTTACAGTGCCGTGTTTTCTCATTCAGAATGGCGTGCACTTGTGGGGGTCGTGTGTGTGGTAGCCCTAGGCAGCTCTGCCCTATCCAGGTGATGTGTATGGGGCAGTTCGTTGCTGCTGTAATTTAAACAAACAAACAAGGTGCACTTGCAGCAGCCCTCATTTATTTTGTGTTGTTTGGCTGGCATTACATCCTTTTGTGTTGGCAAAGGACCATCGCCTCAAGATACGCTGGGTGTTGTTCATCCACTGGCGGAAGGGCAGTAGTCTTCAAGAAAACCACAAGGTGCTCAGTAGCAGTTGACCATTTGAAAAGGCCTGTGCCCCTGCTGTAGGAGGAGGAAGGAAGGGAGGAGGAGGTATGGGGGAGGTAGAAGTGTCTATAGTTTCGCTTGTTCTTGTCCATACATAGAGGAGACCACATGTTGAACTACTGCCCCCTCTGCAATCTTTTGGGACGATAATTTTTCCCCAGTACATGTGCTGTATAATGACCGATTCATTACGAGTGCTGGAATTTTTTCACTACAATTCCGATGTGCCATTAGAACAGCTAAGCATTTTCCCTCATTTGGCTTCAGGGTGATTGTCCAGCAGGCGTCTGTAGCAATCTCTGACGTCAAACAGCGATAGATACAGTCCTCAGCTTTATGTTTACAGGTAATTCACTTATTAAACTCATCTCTGTCTAACTCCCGTATCTCGCTGGTTGTACACCTTACAAAAAAAGAAAGAAATCCTAATATTTTCCACTCCAGCCTTTTTCCCACCAGCTTGTAAGGGAAGGGTAGAGTTTATCTGCCACAACTTTTGAGTGGTATTGTGAAATGTTTTCCCCACTGAATGGAATTGTCAATTCTTGAGCTGTATTGCGATTTTAGGCGCTCGCTGTGTAGCGCTACGCATGTTATTGAAAAATTAGGTCTTATCTTCTTGATTAATTACGTAATTAAGACCGATCTATACTTCAGTTTCCAAACTAAAATAAATGAAGTACACTAACCTAATCTTCCTCTCCTGCATCTGGGTAATTTTCATATGTTGGGGGCTGCACTTCAGTTCTCCATCCAGAGAGTCCATGGTTCGAGGCCCAGAAACGGCACCGCCATTTTTAATTTCCCGCCATTTCCCGGGTGGGGGGGGGGTGCGACGTCATCACTGACCTGAGGTAAAGAAAGTCCCATCAAAATTCGAAATTCCCGCCAAGATTCGAAATTTCAGTCAGAATTAGAAATTCCTGCCAGTAGGGTGGGTGGGAGAAGGAGGAGTGAGAGGATGGGGGAGAGGGTCGCAACCCATGTGCCTGCTGTGGAAAACTTGTGATGTCATCTTGAGGTAGTTGTGGGGGTGAGTGGCAATGGAAGGGGGCGGAGATGGAGTAATTAATTGATCTATTTCATTAATTTGCATATTAATTTGGTATCAAAACTGCTATCGGAGCCCCTCTGCTTTCTATTGGCTCGGTGCCCCTCTGCCTTCTACTGAGAGACACCTTGCCAACGCACCCCTATTCTTGGTTCCTCACTCTTCACAGCCAGCGACCCGACGCAGCTAAGGCCGCCTGCCCTTCGGTGGCTTCTGCGATGCGAATGCGGTGCCCCAGCTGTCCTTCACAGAACTAGCATTATTGGACCACACCTGCCACAGCCATGACTGCCTGACGAAAAACAAGCGATGCTCTCCTCCACCTCAAGTAACAGCATACATCTAGCAACGACTGAATTCAGCATTACAACCACTGTCAGCCGTTTCTAATAATCTCTTGGACTGTAATGCATATGATTATCGGATCCAATGAGTAAATAAAGAGGAAGAAAGATGAGATGAAAGGAGCTGCCTGTTTTCAATTTCTACATTTGCAATGTAGATCTTTGTAGAATGATTCTCTATTCGCCTGTACTCTACTTATGGTAAAGTCTTATTAATTCCACCAGCTTAGAAGTTGTACCACCAACAGATGAGCATACTATTTATGGTGATGCAACCTGTTGGACAGAATTTGTAATAGATTGTATCTAGTTGTTGTACGTGTCCAGATCGGCAGATCTTGAAGAATTCAGGCATGGATATGTTCAAGCTTAATATGTGCTCTGAGGATATATTTATTAATTTCTGAAGTTAAGCATCTGTGCTGTTACAGGTATGCAAAGCCTATTTAAGTAGTATATAATTGTACTTATTCAATGATAATATAGCGTAGAATTGTTTAAAAACGCCGTAGAGACTGTGCAATATAAAGCGAGTTACAAATTTGGTGTCATCTCATAATTTGTACCATCGCTTTTCTTACATATTTTACTGGCATGTTTCAAAATAATATTTGCTGTACGTGTTGCAACATACGATTTGATCTGATAATTTACCTAATAAATGTACTACCATACGTGTTGAAGAAATTTATATGTAGTACACGGCTACCTATTGAGGATGTGGACAAAGTTGTGGGTCACATTCTGTTACTTGCATCGCAAACATTTGGCTGTTTTCGGGCTGATCTGCAAAAGCTAGCATCTCATTTGGCAAAATGAAATGGGAATACACCAAGATTTAGAAGCAGGATGTCTGATGGACAGCGTTATTTTAGTTTCATGTATCGGCACCCTGAAGTATTTCTCTGCTAACCAGATGCTAGTTCAGCAGGTAGAGCATTTGGCCTCAACAAAGAAGCTCTGATAAAATGTTTTCGAGTTCTTTATGATTTAATGGACAACATGGTTTTAGGCCAAGCATATACTTAGTAATGACGAGTCTAGACTATAAGCAGTAGAGCAACCTCAATACATTATTGCACGAAAACAAGAACAACAAGTGGAGAGTGTAACTAGTGCAGGAAGGGGAACAAATACTACATGCGTTTGTTTCAGTGATTCTGGCGTGTATGTGTTTACAATGATATTATTTAAGAGCAAACAATTTATTGATGACTTAAAACTTGGAACATTACCTGGCACCACATTTTCTATTACACATTGTGGTTAGATGACCAGTGAATCGAAATTCTAAATCTAATTCTAATAAAAAGCTGCTATATATATGTAAGATGGACATGAGAAACATATAACAGTCTGCAGTTTCGTATCATTTAACGTGAGACAACGGCGTAGTCACGCTTTACCTCTCTACAGATACCATCTACAAACTACAGCCTTTCGCCGCTGCAGCTGACTAATGGCTTCGCTCCAACTCTGTCAGCAATATTAATTAGCCATGGTTTGTTCGGCTATTGGGAGAGTCATATGGCAGGGGTCTGACCATATAAAATTCTATCAGGGCTTCTCCAGAACTGGAGTCGGACAATTATGTCAACTCTTTTCTCAGGTTTCAAACTTCTTGGTGATTATATCCAGTCCAGAATCACAGTATAGAAATGTCGAAGGAGAAATGAGCGGAGAGAGAAGTCAAGAATTTCAGGGAAATCACGAAAAACTTATGGAAATAGTACATTCCTGAAACATTTAATTCCCACAAAACAAAAATGTAGTAGGAGTGTGTCAGTAGACCCAAGAGATCCACATCTCAACTTTAAACAAAAAAAAACAAAAAAATTGAAGCACAGCAACATCGGCTGATACTGAGCCCTTACAAGGGTCTCCTCCTCGATATAGGATCTGAGAAGAATAAGCATCGCCTAACAAAATTATAGCTGGGAAAACCAAATATGGCAACGCATCTTCATACTGGTTCTGCAAGATCTGCGATGTTTTTCAAGAGAAAGAAATTGTTAACTTTCTCGATGTAGTCTATGGTTCCATAGTCGTTTTATAAAAGGAAGTATGAAGAAAAGTAGTTTCATTATGATTGCTGAAAAATGAAGGAGTAACAAACATTGAAACTGTTCAGTGTATGCCGAAAATTAGCCTAATATTTTATATAATGAACATAAATTAATCGTTCAGACTTGAGGGCTAATGACTTGAAAAATAAAATATTTATTTGTCACATCAGAATTTTGTATTTCTTGCTGTAGTTGATATCTTTAGTGTTACAGTGTATAATACCAATGGTACTATTTGTAAGACCTGCTTATAAACTGTACCATTTTGCAACTTTGCACCTACTGCGTTACATCTTTTAAACTATAAAAGTTTTTTTCGAAAATTTCTTCATATCTGTCTGGGAATAAGGGTGACACATTGTAAGAGTATTTAGGTAATAGTTTATATATTATACATAAGATTTCATTAAAATCAGAAAAATACTGAAAGTGGTTCAATTTATCAGAATTTGTCCTATTTATTTTCCTTGCTGCATGACGTGTCCTCTGTGCCAGCAGGCGGCATTCTGTGTCGCGGTGGGCAGTGATCGTAATGTCTTGACGCAATAGTGTGTACTGTACGATACATTACTACTTGCGTAGAGAAGTTGTAGATTCCGTTGATGAATTGTGCGTCTTCTTGATGCGATCATACGAGGGTTGGAATAATAATAGTGGCAACTATTTATTTACAGTTAGTTCAAAATATATACGTGCTTCAGAGTTTTACTGATCTTCAAAGTAGTCACCAGCACTGTGTATAACTCGCTGCCAGCGATGTGAAAGTCGTAGGATACTCTTAGCAGTGTCAGTTGCGCTGACAGTTCGAGCGGCACGGTCTATTGCCGGACGAATTTGTAGCAGTTCTGAAGCGAATGCCGTGAAGAGTTTCCTTAAGTTTAGAAATCGAGTTGATCTTACGAGGACTTAAGTCAGGGGAGTGCAGTAGATGGTATAGCACTTAGCAGCCCCATCAGTCAAACAAATCAGTAACAACTTGCACTGTACGTGCTTGAGCATTGTCATCCAAAATGATGGTCAGGTCCTGCAGAAAGTGTCACCGCGTCTGTCACTAAGCTGGTTGTAGGTTGTGTTCCAAAAATGAACAACATAGAGACAGAAGTGATGACACTTTCTGCAGGACCTGACCATCATTTTAGAGGACAATGCTCAAGCACGTACAGTGCAAGTTGTTACTGATTTGTTTGTCTGATGGGTCTGATAAGTGCTATACCACCTACTGCACTTCCCTGACTTAAGCCCTCGTGATTTCAAATCGAATTCTAAACTGAAGGAAACACTTCAGTCAATCGCTTCAGAACTGATACTAATTCTTCGGGCAAAAGGCCGCGCCGCTCGAACTGTCAACACAGCTGCCACTGCTAAGAATATCCTGCGACTTCCAGTTCGCTGGCAACGGGTTATACACAATGCTGATGACTACTTTGAAGGTCAGTAAAAATTTCTAACACGTATCTATTTTGTACGAGCTGTAAATAAATAGTTGCCACTATTAAAGTTCCAATCCTCGTATTACTGTCAACAGGTGTGTTCAGACAACTATTTTCACTGACCCCAGAGTTATCTCAAAAAACTCCTTTTACTTTACTGATAGTGTCACAGTGGATTGTCCTGCTTAAGCTGTGGGCTAGGCGAGAAAGCAATATTTACGATCCGCGCAAGAAAATCAGCCTCATTCCGAGCTAGCAGCACAATCCGACAATGAAGCTGTTGTCTACGACATAATTAGTAATCAAATAAGCGGTCGGCTGCGGATCTGATGCAACTGTGCTGTTTAGTGGTTCGAGTGGGTCATTACCGCGAGGTAACAGTTGTACGCGGCAATTCGCCTGCGAATCGGCATTGTTCTCAAGCGGGCCGGCGGTGCTGAGCAATAACAGATAATCCCAGTTACGGATAAAGCCACAGACCAGGGTTCCGTAAAAAATAGGCAATTAATGCGAATATGCTATCGTCATTCCGGAGATTAGGTTCAGACCATTAACTTTTGTAGCCGCTGCGCCATCCGATAGGCATATATTTACTAGTCTTATCTGCGAGCGAAATAACTATTCAGGTAAAAGAAACAAGTTGTTCTAAAGAAATCCAGGTTTAGCAATGTGAAATTTGTGACTAGTGTTTGTCAGCACAATTTCTTAGACAGACGTATTTCTTTGATTAAATGATGAAATAGTGTCACAGTCACTTGCATCAGGGACGAACATCGGGAATATGCAGGCCAAAAATATTATTCGAAGTTTAGGCATGGATAGAACTTTCCTTTTACATTTACGAGACGTACATTTGGCGAGTAAACGGTCTGAGTCCCGAGATGTATTTCATGTACGAGCTCTATATGGTTCCCCTACGAGCAAAATGTAATTTTTCAACACAGATGGAGTTGCTCAAAACTCTTTCCGTGTTAAGCTGCATCATGTCAGAGTTAGAACACGAGGTTTGGTATATTTTCTACATCTCCTTCGTCAGGTCCTATAAGAGAATATAGAGAATTCTGTACGTGGATGCCCCCTAAATCACAAATGAGGTTCATCACATCGCGAATTTGAAGATTATAGTCGAATATTATTGTTCCAGTGGGGACTCAGCTATCTCGATGGATAGGGTATCAAGTTATACCTTCTAATACTCGGTTTTGTCATAGTGGCCCAGGATGAATTACGTATCTCACACATCTTAATCGGCATCGACCATATCAGCCTGCAACAACAAAAATCACCTTTACAGATTATTATCAGAAGATTGGTGGGCAATATTCTTTCAGCTTTCTCTCAACAGAAAAGATCAATGGAGTAAAGCGTATTTTGCGTAAGCGTGTTAAATGTTTGGCTAAATTCAAAGATAGAAACAGAAGTGCAGTAAGACAAAGCGATTTATGTAGTAGAGTGTATTTTCTGTCGGGACATGTGGAACCTCTTGCTGTTGGCTTTGGTGCATTTCAAAACACAACAGACAAGCGGATCGCATTAATCCTCACTAAATTCGTGGTTAGCGCTGTCTTCGGCCTACCCTTTCAGTTTATTTCATAGTTGTGGCAGTCGTCCTTTAGCAAGCGCTCGTCCACTTTTTGATTCTCTCTTAAATGTATTCGAATTTCACTATGTTGCCACTGCAGCATGCGACAAAGCAGTATGACCAAGTGTCCTGTTTATCCTAAAACCCTTTTTATCTTCATCAAGACAGTTTTCGCTTTATCAACTATACTTTGTACCCAGAATTGGTTCAACTTTAATTAATTTGTTTTCTTAACAATAAAATGATTTCTCTTCTAGTAGTCATTTTCGAATACGAATCTGCTTCTTAACTTTCCTTTATCATGGGCAATTACGTACATTTTACAAATATTTACTTTTGTAAAAGAAAACATGGCCTCTTGTAGAGAGTAAAGTTGCCGTTCTTTATTAAAACTCTATGAGTAGCTAATTTCTACAAGAAGTCATTTTCAGCACATAGTGTCATGTATTACTAATTACAATCATCATAGAAATCCAGACGTCATATTCCACAATTACATTAGTACTGAACCCACACAAAAATATTACATCATCATCCATTCATGTGACGTTGTAACGTTTTTGGATATGGATTCAGTCCTGATGTAATTATGGAATATGACGTCTGGTTTTGTATGTTTCAGGCAAAAGGGCTTGATGACCGCACTGTGTAATGCTTGACATTATATGTTGAAAATGACTTGTCGTAGAAATTAGCTAATAGCACGATTTAAATGAAGAACGGCTCCATTACAGTCTACAACGGACAATGTTTTCTTTTATAAAATAGTTAGAGACTACGGATTCCCTCAGAAAGAATATTTTAATTTACTTCCTTGTTCCATTTTTTACGCAG
The DNA here is from genome assembly GCF_021461395.2 of Schistocerca americana. Classification (NCBI taxonomy): domain Eukaryota; kingdom Metazoa; phylum Arthropoda; class Insecta; order Orthoptera; family Acrididae; genus Schistocerca; species Schistocerca americana. The sequence continues at coordinate 953,416,657 of NC_060119.1, read as the reverse complement.
TGTTCTTCGTACTACTTTGCCGTATTTCAGCATGCGTGTTAGTTTACAACTGTTACGCCTGCCGTGTCCCTGTTAGTTGGTCAGTTTATGGTTAAACTGAAGGCAGTAAAAGACAGAATAAAGACTTCTGCGAGTGTGCTTCTTTTTACACAACAACAAATATGAAGTTTATACAGAACGGTTTTGAATTTTAAGTTTTCTGTACGCAAAACTTTATTTTTCTACCGGTTTAAATTTTCGTATGTTGTTTTTACGCCAATAGAAATAAACTACATTTTGTTTCAACTCTTCTTATTTCAGAAGAAAATTAAGGTAGTTTGGCTTCACGGAGAGTCACTTTGGAACCTGATGGAATGTTTTTTGCTGTACATATCTAAAAACTGTAGAAACGCAGTTATTGAGAATTTTTATAGAGAATTATAATGATTGACAAGTTAGCAAAAATTTGCCCTTTCCTCAAATGGTGCGCTCTGTGTTTGTTTTCCATCGTTCAGTACTTTTTTTTAAAAAAAAAGCACAAAGGACAAGCGAAGATTATTTGCAGCAACGATGATCCGAATTTTGTTACCCTTCTACATTCCATAAAACAACTGTAGAACTTATAATCAGATCTCTGTAAATAACACATCCTGATGTTCACTTGCAATAGTGGACTAGACATTGCTTTATTTCGCAATCAAAACTTCAGAAGAATTTCGAGGACACAGACTCTAGATGAGAAAGCTAACACACGGATATAACCCAATTATCAGTACTTTAATGAGCGGCAAAGATCGTTTCTGTGCTAATTTCCTAATGACTCAATAAATCATATCACCTACTCATGTTTGGTTTTGCGATGCTGAGCCTGTTATCAGGTTGAGAAACTCATGAACTTTTGCGAATAGTTTACACGGTTTGGTCTGTTAAATGGTAACTGCAAAGTATATTGGAAATAAGTGAAAATAAGGCTTGGTAAGACAGATGAAGCCATCATTAAGAGGCTTATATTTCAGGAAAGAAAGTTCACAGGTAAAATAACAGTTTCGAAAATAATAATAAAAATCATGAATGTAGTAAATAAAATCAAACTTCATTCACAAGTTACATAATAAGCTCCACGTAAGTACTATAAGAAAACTTTCAAAGAACAAGAGACTGTTATACCTTGGTACCTTTTTCAAACTGCCGCCAGTAACACAAATTTAATGTATTTTCTTAATCCGTTTTTAAATGCATTCACTTGTTATTTTCTGTAGTCTTGTATGAAAGATTAAAAATTGCTCGAAACATTAAGGTCTTTGTGGATGTGAAAATATGTTCCAAGTTACAATACGGTCATGTAACTAGAAACAACTATTCTACTGAAATTGAAAACTGTTTCAGTCGAAAAATATCTTGTCAGTACCATATTTAATAGTATATCAGTTACATTATTACTGTATTACACACGCATAACCAGTAATTGATATCAAATTAAGCAGAAATAAAAAGTGAAATATATTTTGCCGTTGGAGCTACTGTAAACTACCAAAAATTTCCGTTTTTACGACAGGTAAAATTTTTAAGAAAACAACGAACTCAGTGAACTTGCAAATATTACATGTTCCTTGGTAAAATATCTTCTTCTGTTTGAAGGTACAAGATGGTGCATGACCTGCGAATTATGGCTTAACTGCCAACATGTTATATAATTGTTTAATAGAATTTTACTTACCATAAAATTCTGTACCTGAAGAAATAACAATATATTCCGAATAGCTTCAATATGCTATACAATACTTAAATGTGTAGAACCCAAAATATTTACAACTAGCTAAGCGCCCACTGCTTCGCTTGCGTAGATTGTAAGGCCTGCACTGACTTTCGTTTTTCTTTAATTGAATTTTGAATTGTTCACAAGTTGCAAAACCGTCTTAACTTTTCATGCTAATTAAGGCCACAGAAGTGTGGTCTTTTCCAAATGTACTTCCGGCCAAAAAGTGATTTAGGTACCTGGAGTCCAGGGTTTTGGTTAATCATGACTTTTGCGCTATTACGGTGACATTTCCACAGAAACTTTCATTCCCTGACACATATTTCTTCATTATCTAACCGACAAGTGAAAAACTAGTTTTCATAGACTTAGCTGTAATTTTGTTTAATATACCGAAGTATATTCTTAAAAACTTTCATCCTCAATTGCACTTGCTTAGGGGCTGAATTTCCAAAAACGATGAAATACGAATTTTTTACTTCCAACAGAGAAACGTACTACAAATTTTCTTAGATATAGCTTTAAAAATGTTTTCTTTCTGAAATAATTCCAATTTCCTTTTTATCTCCTATTTTATTCCCTTAAGAGTGGAATGTCGTAATCCAATTGACTTTTTTACCTTCTATGATTCGATACAAAAGATATAGGCAAGCACTGGAAACGTATGCATTCACCACCGCTCAGATGGGCGAAAAGCGAACCACAATAACAACATCCTCTTGAGTGTATTTTGGGATTGCCAACGGTGTGATGCACACAGCTTATACTCGTAAGGGGCAAACGGTCACTGGAGCGTACTACCAATATCTCCTATTACGGGAGGCTGACAAGAGGAAATGTCACGGGAAACTGTCCAAAGATGTATTATAGTTCTACGACAGTGCCCTATTACACTGAAGCGCCAAATAAACTAGTATAGGCATCAGTACTCAAATAAAGAGATATGTAAAAAGGCAGAATACCGCGCTCGGGTCGGTAACGTCTATATAAGACAAGTGTATGGCGCAGTTGTTAGATCGGCTACTGATGCTACAATGGCAGGTTATCAACTTTTTAGTGAGTCTGAACGTGTTACAGTCGGCGCACTATCGATGGGACGCAGCATGTCTGAGGTAACGAGGGAAGTGGGGATTTTCCCGTACGGCCATTTCATTAGTGTACCGTGAATATCAGGAATGCGGTAAAACATAGGGGCTGCCGGAAAAATATCTTGCAAGAACGGGACCAACGATGACTCAAGAGAATCGTGACCGAAGTGCAACCCTTCCGCAAACTGCTGCAGATTTCAGTGCTGGGCCAACAACAAATATCAGCGTGTGAACCATTCAACGAAACATCATCGATATGGGCTTTCAGAGCCGAAGCTCCACTCATGTACCTTTGATGACCGAACGACAGAAAGCTTTACGCCTCACCTGGGCCCGTCAAAACAGACACTGGACTGTCGATGACTGGAATCATGTTGCCTGGTCGGACAAGTCTAGTTTCAAATTGTATCGAGCAGATGGACGTGTACAGATATGGAGACAACCTCATGAATCCATGGACCCTATATGTCAGTAGAGGGCTGTTTAAGTTGCTGGACGCTCTGTAATGGTGTGGACCGTGTGCAGTTGGTGTGACATGAGACCTCTGGTACGCCTAGATACGACTCTGATAGGTGAAAGGTGCTGTCTGATCACCTGCATCCATTCACGTCCATTGTGCATTCCGGCGGACTTGGGCAATTCCAGCACTCAATCTTCCTGAATTGCTACAGAGGGACTCGAGGAACACTCTTCTGTGTTTAAATACTTCCACTCGAAACCAAACTCCCCAGACTTGAATATTACTGAGCGTATCTGATATGTTGCAAAGTGTTGTTCAGAAGAGATCTTCACCCCCTACTGTTCTTATGGATTTATGGGCAACCCTGCAGGATTCATGGTATCATTTCCCTTCACACTACTTCAGAGACTAGTCGAGTCAGTGCCGCGTCGAGTTGCGGCATTTCAGCGTGCTCACGGGGGCCCTATGTGATTAGGCAGAGGTACTGGTTTCTCCGGCTCTTCGGTGTAGTTCTGCACAGGAAAGAATCACACATACCGCTTCTTTCTGACATCAAATTTTGCCTCACTCCCCGCATTTCCCCTGACATGGTATTCAGTTATTTCTTTCTCTTACCTCGAGTGAATTGCATGACGGACATTTTCAGAACGACGAAAAGGGTGATTATTGGGATAGAACAGTCCTGAACATCCAAACTAAAATTTCTGCAAACAATGTCTCGGCCAAGCCATCCACAATATGGGATAGTGTGTCTCATGGAAGGAAGAATACATAGAGAATGTCTAATATCAAGTTTATAGTCGCAGCTTGAACATGCAGAGACGACAAGTCAACTTTATGACCACCACTCGTGCGTTTGCTGAAAGAATAACTGTAAATTTGATATGCAGAAGTGACATTTATTTATTTATTCTTCATAGTTACAACCTATTATCTGACAAGCTAAAATAGCCCATTCACTGAAAATTTTCGTGGATAATAATATATGTATATATTACTTATTTATAGTTGGTACTTACAAACAATTATACCGAATATCGCAGAAGTCTTCCCATGATTTCAAACTCTCATAAAGCGTAAAATAGACGTAGACAAATACATTTCATTCTTTATTCAATGTGACAAATTTAAATTTTTCTGTGGATATTCAATTACTGTTACTTTTTTCAGGTGCCATTGACGTAGCAAAAGCGGAATCTGACACCATTGGCAAACAATGTGCTCTTAAACGAGGAGAAAGTCCAATGTGTCCTTTGGTATCGCGAGACACAGTTACCAAACACAAACGGCATACCATGGACAGCTACCAGCTGATAAAAGCATCAGGATCACTTGCACCAACGCAGTTTATATTCTTGAGAAGCCGTTTCATTCAGAGGTCGGCGACCTCAGGTGTGTTCTGCCCATCTGCAGAGTAGGTTGTCTTGTTGAGATGGCGGAAATGGGATGTTATTACTCATGTTTTGTGATAATGTTGGCAATACCGTATGTCTAACAAACTGCGCTACTAAGATATTTCTTGATGGAACAAATGTTGGCCAGCCATAAAACCTTTAGGTATTTGGATGTAAAAAACAGCCGAAGTTGCAAGATTTACTTTTTTCATTTAAACTAATTTCGGGTAACTTGAACCCATCATCCAAACAGACAGGAATGACTTATTCCGAAATAGCATGTAACCCATGTTAAGACTCTATGCACACGTATTTCAAAGTCAACTTTTTATATGTACATTGGCAGGAAAAACATGCAACTGCAGTTGTACGTTTGCCCTTCTGAGCCTCAGCATTAAATTTACGGACTGGACCTTACGTTCAATTCGGGATAACGTAATCTACTGGAAAATTCATTAAGAATAAAATAGTTTGACAGTCAACAGAATTACATTCAATTCACTGACTAGAATTTCCTAAGAGCTTTAGTGTTCCAGTCGGATATTTCGGTTTTTGGGTGTGAAAACTTGGACTCCCTTGAGAAGCTGCACCAGAAATACAACTGACACCATGAACAATAAAACGTACCATTTTTAAATACTTCTCTTTAGTTGAGTGCTGAAAAAATGGAACTCCTAGGACTGTGGAAGGATCGTCAGTAACCTTAAATTTATTGGCACAACACCATCCGCTAGATTCTACCTTAAAAGCCATTTGGAATTGACTCCAAGGATCTGCCAAATTTACGTTACCACTAACATTTCTCAAAGCCGATTATGTAATCACTTTAATGAGAAGAAATGGAGCATGAAAAACAAAATAATCTTACTTTCACTTCTGTAATGAAAGATCTACGAGTATTTTCAGGCGAGAGGGATTCTTATTTTCCATTGTGCGACTGATGATATTGTCCCTGTGTTCATAGAATAGCCGGCGAGTTCTGAGCTAGTGGAGCTTCGTAAAGTACCAGTGTAACGTGAAGTTTCCGAAGGAGCTTGAAGCCGATGGTTAAGGAAACTCTCATAAAATCGGAGCACAGAAGTTTCGATACGCCTTCAGCGGCGTAGTTACAGCCTAAGCTGACGACCGCCACCACTGGAGAAGTTTGCATCTCGCTCGTAGCGGGCTCTAGGGGGGATCTGCTGTATGACGGAATTGATGAGGGAGGATTTGCTGCAGAATTATCGCCCCTGTGTTGGGTGAAGCCATGAAAACATGATCGCACCGTAACGCTGCGATCGAGCCAGGGATAATTCAACCAATATAGCAGTCTGGGGAAATTTTAATTTTTCGACGTGCCTACTAACGTTTTTAAAACTAATTCCAGAAATAAACGTAAGTATTGGGAAAAAAGGCGAGGAGGCATTATGTACTTTCTTTGTCACATATTCGTTACCTGAGTTTTGTATGCGATACACAACACGACTTCTTTCTGTCTTGACCTGCAGCTATCGTGCGACATGTGTCCAGATGGCAGAAAAGCGTACGTAGGTAGGCTACAGCCCCATGAGCAACAACCATGGAGTCGGGAGAGACAGCTTAGGCCAGACGGTCATCATTCATAGGTATTGCCTGCGGCAGGAGAGTAGGAGTGACAAGCGAAACGTCCATCCCGTCGCCGAGAAAAGTTAACGTCGGTAGCGATTGATCAGGGGGAGCGCAGCAGACAGCACCACTGCATACCCATAACATAGAGGTAACATAGTGTTCGCCGCAGGAAGAGCGAGGTCTCCAGTCGGTTTCTGAGCCAGTCCTAGTCGGAGACAATCAGAACGGACGGCGACAACCTGAACAGATGCGCAGCTGGCCATGGTAGATGACGACAGCTCCACAGCCGGCTATAACCAAATAGGAAGGCACGTGTTTCCGTAGTTCAATTTTTATCTGACGGGCACCATTGAGGAAACTGTATGTTTCAAACGTGTTCCACGTTTCAGCCACGGAGTAACGACGTTGCCGTAAGGACTACCCTAAGGCTTAAAGGCGGCCATCACAACGTCCGACGGTACTTGAATGGAAGTTCGAAAACCCACAACCTTCGGAGACCAAAACCAGGATGATCCAACACGAGCCTATATGTCAGAGTATCGGAACTAGAGATCGTTAGCGTGGCGCCGCACGACGTCGGCGCACAGCTCGTCATTGTTCAGCTTTATGAACACTGTAACTGAGGATCCAAAAGTGAATTGGACAACATCTTTGGGCGGGAGTCGCATTTCATCCGCCGGCCGTGGTGGCCGTGCGGTTCTAGGCGCGTCAGTCCGTAACCGCGTGACTGCTACGGTCGCAGGTTCGAATCCTGCCTCGGGCATGGGAGCATGTGATGTGCTTAGGTTAGTTAGGTTTAAGTAGTTCTGAGTTCTACGGGACTGATGACCTGAGATATTAAGTCCCATAGTGCTCAGAGCCATTTGAGCATTTCATCCCTCATAAAGCGTTCTACTTCACACCCGTTCGGTCGTTGGTGTGATCCAAAGGAAAAGTTAATTGAATTGTGGCTTGACGGTAAGAAAACGCCATTATGGTCGATGAAGTCGGGCTCTGAGACAAGCCGCCACGCTAAAGTAAACAAGGCGTGCAGCCTCGCCACTGCCAAAGGCCGACTGACTACCAAGCTATCCGGACACATTGATCATAAGAACTACACGGACTACCCTAGCACGCCTCCCGTCATACACCACTAACGTAGTACCTTTTGCCTGTTACTCTCATTACTCGCGGCATCTAGTCGTTTCCCGTAGAGTTCGCGCCTGGCGTGCATCTGCACTGAAGAGATCACTGGCTGTCTCGCCTTAATTTTATATATACGTGCGGTGTCTGTTCTTTCGGACATGACTGAAAGAACAGATACCATGTTCGGATGGCTTAGTGGTCAGAGCATCTGCCTAGTAAGAAGAACGGGTTCAAATTTTCAGCTTTCCCCTTGATTTCGAACAACGCCTGCTCGCAGCCACTGTCAGTAATTTCTTTGTGTCTTAATTTGTTATGGCTGGTGGACCAAAAACGGTGCCTGTTCTTTCAGGCATATAGGCAAGAACAGCCACCACATACGTATGTAATAATAAAAGTCAATTGCTGCTTGAGCCAGAATTATACAGCAATATAAAATACATCAACAATTAAACGATTTGTCAGAAAGACTAGTACTTGAAAACAATGAGAAATATACTGCTTCTGTATGCAGTTTAAATCTGTTGTAGCTGTCAGCGGAACGCACTTAGCTGTTATGTTTCACAACAACTATGTTTTACACTCATCAGTTCCAGACGGGTAATATCGTTTTAACCGTGGCAGTAAGTTAACTCAAGAAAAAACTTCCGTGAACGGTGGGAAGGGTTGTAATGAAATGAGATAGAGTGGCCCTCAGAAGCTGATGGGATTCAAACGTAATTACTGAACTGTGGAATACCGTTAGTTCGCTTTTTAGGGCAGTGATCGCCAAAAACAGGAAAATCCAAAAACTTCCACAAACATTAAGTGCTTCTTAAGAGTGCAGTTTTCCGACTCAGTCGTAACTGATTTCGTCATGCACTGGTGTGCAACCTCGAAGAATCGCATAAATGATGGAACCATTTGAACATTAAAGAAATAAAACTGACAGCGTACGTTGACTAATATTGTTCTATCATTAAAAATTTTTGTTTACGTTTGTGAATTCGGCTGTGAGAGAAGTTGGCCGTTTATCTCAGTGGCAGAAGGGTAAGTAGTGCGCCCACTGTGGGGTTAGAATATATGAGAATGTGAATTTTTTATTGTCTTCTAGTACCGACAACTAAAGATCGTACGCTACTTATACCGATCAGGTGCTGTTGCATAAATTTCAAAGGGTTGTAACATGTATTCGTGAAAGAGCACTGTGTAGATGGTCCTCCTCAAATGTGGTACATATTTGTAACAGGGAATATGATTATATGTGGCTGCTGTAATACAATGCAACGTGTAGAAGAAAAATGTACAATTACTTTTATGAATCAATGAATCGTCCAGTCACACAGACAACACAACAACACTTCGTCAGAAAATTACCGTGTCGCGACTTTGGGGTCGCTGATGGCGGCAGCAATATGAAACAGAGGACAGTCGAAACGAAGCTTTCCGATTGATGTCGACTTTTAACGATATGTACTTAGAGGCCAGTGACCAAAATACCGCGGCCTTATTACAGATATTCTGTTGGCGGCTCGCAACATAATAATTTGTGTCGGTTATCAGTAATAATTAGATCGGTACACATGCTGCCTGAAGTGCTGTGTCACAATTTAAGTGCTGCCTCTTGAACATACAAATTGGACGACCACTGTTTTAGTGGATATTAACACTGTTCTCTGTTTAGCACACTTAAATATGATGCTAGGTAAATAGTTTTGTTTTGTACTACACTGCAGCACAAATGGCGGCGGATTGTTGTGAGCTGAATTCAGAGATATTGCCTCATGTACTTCCTACCTCGTGATGACCGCAGAGTATTCTCTGAAGTTGACACTCTGAGTTCCGCGAGTATTGAACTGCTGCAGGGTGTCTATGGCAGTTTCATTGATTTCTAACCTGTTTTCCAAACTGAAAATAAAAGATTAGTGTGGCTCCGACATGCTGTTCCGTAGCATAACAGAATGTAAACAGAAGTTTAACCGTTTCTTTCAAAAAGTACGGTATGGGGTATCTTTGATTAATTTTGCGAACACGGAACTTCGACTTTCAGCTACGAACGATAGTTTGACTGTATATTTAACTAGAAAGCCGTCCGTTTCCTATTGATATCAATATCAACGATTGGAAGTCGTCCTCTTACACTAATAAGAGAAAATTTGAAACAAAACAATTCACAAATCAGAGCACAAAACGCAATCAGTTCACTCCCACTCGAAATGCTATAGAATTATAAAATCTCACCTTTTTCCGCCAACAATGATCACATAAATTGGTCGTTTTGATGCATGTGTTAGCTATGGTGTGATAGTGATCTCGTAGCGTGATTGCTGCCGTTTCTAGAAGGTTCGTCGCATCTTCTTCCTTCTCCTGTTGTCTTCTTATCTTCTGCTTCTTCATCTAACTCGAGATTCAGACCAGTTATTCCTCTTCAATGTAACAAAGTATTAGTAACGCAGGTATCAGCTTCCAGAACTTTCTACATTCGATTTACCTTTCCTCGTAAAAAGAGACGTTCACAGTCTCGAAACTACTGCTTCCCTCTCCTTCCAAGTTCCTCCTTCTTCCGACACTGACAACTTGAAACATTTACCGACATACACCACACCCCGCGGCTTAGGGTCGACAGTCTTCCGAAATCTCCTCGAACGCTATTTTCATCAAATGTTATTCTTTCGTTCATAAAAGATCAGCACATAGATTATATTTTCCCCTACCGGTCCGAGCGTCCACATTTACAAAGAGAGGACACATAAATGATATTGAGATAACATTACGGTTCAAATAACAACATCAGTTCACACAACAATTTTTCGTTACTTATTCATACATAACAGCATAAAAATACCCAATCAAATTTAAAAGAAAGAAGATAAGGAAGGTATAATACAACCTTATACATCCGTCTATCTTTTTTCTTTATCTTTGAGTCATCAGTTTTGTGACTGGTTTGATGCGGCGGCCCGTCACGAATTCCTCTCCTGTGTCAACCTCTTCATCTCAGAGTAGCACTTGCAATTTACGTCCTCGATTATTTGCTGGATGTCTTCCAATCTCTGTCTTCCTCTACAGTTTTTGCCCTCTAAAGCTCCCTCTAGTATCACGGAAGACATTTCCTGATGTCTTAACAGATGTTCTATCATTCTGTCCCTTCCTCTTGTCCACGTTTTCTACATATTCCTTTCTTCTCCGATTCTGCACAGAATCTATTATTTCCTTACCTTATCAGTCCACATAATTTCCTACACTCTTCTGTAGCACCACATTTCAAATGCTTCAATTCTGTTCCAGTTTCCCCACAGTCTGTGTTCCTTTACCATACAATACTATACTCCAAACGTACTTTCTCAGAAATTTATTTCTCTAATTAAGGCCTATGTTTTTATACCAATAGACTTCTCTTGACTAGGAATGCCATTGTTTTGCAAGTGCTAGTCTGTTTTTCATGTCCTCCTTGCTCCATCTGTCATTGGTTATTTTGCTGCCTAGGCAGTAGAATTCCTTAACTTCACCTACTTCATGATAATCAATTCTGATTTTAAATTTCTCGATGTTCTCATTTCTGATACTCCTCATTACTTTCGTATTTCTTGTAGTTATTCTCAGTCCCTATTCTGTACTCATTAAACTGTTCATTCCATTCGGCAGATCATGTAATTCTTCTTCACTTTCACTGAGGATCGCATTGTCATCAGCGAATCGTATCACTGATATCCTTTGTTTTCATCCGAGCACTTCGTTTTGGTCTTCCGGTCTTATTATTCTCTCTTAGCTATTGTACTTATTGGTTATTTCCTGTCTCTCTCTATAGCTTCCACTACTTTTCTCAGGATTTCGAACGTTTTCACCATTTTACATTGTGGAATGCTCTTACAGGTGAACTGATTCTATGAACGATTCATGATTTCGCTTTAGTCTTGCTTCCATTATCAACCGCTACGTCAGTATGCCAGATCCCTTAATCCGGCAGGAAGATTAAAAAATTTAAAAAGGGAAATGGATAGGTTAAAGTTAGATATAGTGGGAATTAGCGAAGTTCGATGGCAGGAGGAACAAGACTTTTGGTCAGCTGAATACAGGGTTATAAACACAAAATCAAATAGGGGTAATGCAGGAGTAGGTTTAATAATGAATAAAATATAGGAGTTCGGGTAAGCTACTACAAACAACATAATGAACGCATTATTGTACCCAAGATAGACACGAAGCCCTCGCCTACCACAGTAGTACAAGCCTATATGCCAACTAGCTCTGCAGATGACGAAGACATTGAAGAAATGTATGATGAGATAAAAGAAATTATTAAGGTAGTGAAGGGAGACGAGAACTTAATAGTCATGGGTGACTGGAATTCGATAGAAGGAAAAGGGAGAGAAGGAAACGTAGTAGGTGAATATGGATTGGGGGAAAGAAATTAAAGAGGAAGACGCCTGGTAGAATTTTGCACAGAGCATAATTTAATCATAGCTAACACTTGGTTCAAGAATCACAAAAGAAAGTTGTATACATGGAAGAAGCCTGGAGATACTGACAGGTTTAAAATGGTTCAAATGGCTCTGAGCACTATGGGACTCAACTGCTGAGGTCATTAGTCCCCTAGAAAAATGGTTCAAATGGCTCTGAGCACTATGGGACTCAACTGCTGAGGTCATTAGTCCCCTAGAACTTAGAACTAGTTAAACCTAACTAACCTAAGGACATCACAAACATCCATGCCCGAGGCAGGATTCGAACCTGCGACCGTAGCGGTCTTGCGGTTCCAGACTGCAGCGCCTTTAACCGCACGGCCACTTCGGCCGGCGACAGGTTTCAGATAGATTATATAATGGTAAGACAGAGACTTAGGAACCAGGTTTTAAATTGTAGGACATTTCCATCTGGCGAGCAAAATGTATGAGACAGGCGAAATACCCTCAGACTTCAAGAAAAATATAATAATTCCAATCCCAAAGAAAGCAGGCGTTGACATATGTGAAAATTACCGAACTATCAGTTTAATAAGTCACCGCTGCAAAATACTAACGCGAAAATCTTTACAGACGAATGGAAAAACTGGTAGAAGCCGACATCGGGGAAGATCAGTTTGGATTCCGTAGAAATATGGGAACACGTGAGGCAATACTGACACTACGACTTGTCTTAGAAGCTAGACTAAGAAAAGGCAAACCTACGTTTCTAGCATTTGTAGACTTAGAGAACGCTTTTGACAATGTTGACTTGAATACTCTCTTTCAAATTCTAAAGGTGTCAGGGATAAAATACAGGGAGCGAAAGGCTATTTACAATTTGTACAGAAACCGGATGGCAGTTATAAGAGTCGAGGGCATGAAAGGGAAGCAGTGGTTGGGAAGGGAGTGAGACAGGGTTGTAGCCTCTCCCCGATGTTATTCAATCTGTATATTGAGCAAGCAGTAAAGGAAACAAAAGAAAAATTTGGAGTAGGTATTAAAATCCGTGGAGAAGATATAAAAACTTTGAGGTTCGCCGATGATATTGTAAATCTGTCAGAGACAGCAAAGGACTTGGAAGAGCAGTTGAACAGAATGGACAGTGTCTTAAAAGGAGGATATAAGATGAACATCAACAAAAGCAAAACGAGGATAATGGAATGTAGTCGAATTAAGTCGGGTGATGCTGAGGGATTTAGATTAGGAAATGAGACAAAATAGTAAAGGAGTTTGGGGAGCAAAATGACTGATTTAAGTGTCAGGAAGTCGTTTCTGAAAGTATTCGTATGGAGTGTTCAAAAATGGTTCAAATGGCTCTGAGCACTATGGGACTTAACATCTTAGGTCATCAGTCCCCTAGAACTTAGAACTACATAAACCTAGCTAACCTAAGGACATCACACACATCCATGCCCGAGGCAGGATTCGAACCTGCGACCGTAGCAGTCACGCGGCTCCGGACTGAGCGCCTAGAACCGCGAGACCACCGCGGCCGGCCGATGGGGTGTAGCCATGTATGGAAGTGAAACATGGACAATAAATAGTTTGGACAAGAAGAGAATAGAAGCTTTCGAAATGTGGTGCTACAGAATAATGCTGAAGATTAGATGGGTACGTCACATAACTAACGAGGAGGTATTGAAAGGATTGGAAAGAAGAGAAGTTTGTGTTACAACTTGACTAGAAGAAGGGATAGGTTGGTAGGACACGCTCTGAGGCATCAAGGGATCCCCAATTTAGTATTGGAGGGCAGCGTGGAGGATAAAAATCGTAGAGGGAGACCAAGAGATGGATACACTAAGCAGATTCAGGAGGATGTGGGCTGCCGTAGGTACTGGGAGATGAAGAAGCTTGCCCATGGTAGAGTAGCATGGAGAGCTGCATCAAACCAGTCTCAGGACTGAAGGCCACAACAACATCAACGTCAGAATTGCTTCTCTGGTGCCTTTACCTTTCCTAAAGCCAAACTGATCGATATCTAACTCACTCTAGATTTCCTTTTCCCTTTTTCTGTACATTATTCCTGTCACCAACTTCGATGATTGAGCTGTTAAGCTGATTGTGCGGTAGTTCTCGCATTTGTTGGCCCTTGTAGTCTTCAGAATTGTGTGGACGATATTTTTCCGAAAGTCAATGGTATGTCGCTATAGTCATACATTCGACGTGAATAGTAATTTTGCTTTCACTTTCACAAATTATTTTAGAAACTGTGATGGAATGTTATCTATCCCTTCTGCATTATTGATTTTAAGTCCTGGAAAGCTCTCTTAAAATCTAATACTGGATCCCCTATCTCTTCTAAACCGACAATTGTTTCAGTTTCTATCACATCAATGATATCATCCCCCTCATAGAGGTCTTCAGTGTACTCTTTTCTCCAATCCGCTCTCTCTTCTGCATCTAACAGTGGATTTCCTGTTGCACTCTTAATATTACCACCCTTACATTTAATTTCACCGAAAGTTGTTTTCACTTTCCTATAAGCTGAGTCAGTTTTTCTGACAATAATTTCGTATTCGATTTCTTCACATTCTTCCAGCGCCCATTTCATCATAGCTTCCCTGCACTTCCTATTCATTTCATTCCTAAGCGACTCGTGTCTCTGTATTTCTGAATTTCCCTAAACATTTTTGTACTTCCTGCTTTCATCGATCACCCGAAGTATTACTTGTGTTACCCAAAGATTCTTCGTAGTTACCTTCTTTGTGCCTACGTTTTCCTTTCCATCTTCTGTCATTGCCCCTTCTAGAGATGTCCATACCCCTTCAATTGCCTAGTGAGATATTCCTTACAGCCTTAGAGAAGTTCAAGCGTACCTCTCCTTTCCTTAGTACTTACGTATCCCTTTTTTTGGGTATTGATTCTTCCTGGTTAATCTCTTAAACTTCCGCCTACTCTCCATCACTACTAAATGATGGTCTGAATCTATATCTGCTCCTGGGTATGCCTTACATCCAGGATCTGATTTCGGAATCTCTGACCATGATTTAAAGTTACTGAAATCTTCCCGTTTCACCCTGCCTTTTCCAAGTACACCTCTTCCTCTTGCGATTCTTGGACAGAGTACTCGCTATTACTAGATGAAATTTGTTACAGAACTCAAGTGGGCCTTCTCGTCTCTCATTCTTTGTTCTTAGCTCATATTCTCCTGTAACTTTATCTTTTGCTCCTTCTCCTACAACTGCATTCCAGTCCCCCAAGACTATTAAAATATGATCTGCCCTTACGTACTTCTTTACCCTTTCAGTATCCTCATACACGTTCTCTCCCTCTTCGTCTTCCGCTTACGACGACGGCAGGTATTCCTGAACTAACGTTGTTGGTGTTTGTTTGGTGACGATTCTGAAAAGAAAAACACTATCACTGAACTGTTCACAGTAACACATTATCAGCTCCGCCTTCCTATTCATAACGACTCCTGCTCCCGTTATACCATTTTCTACTGCCGTTGATATTATCCTACACTCATCTGACCAGAAATCCTAGTCTTCTTTCCATTCACTGCACTGACCCCTACTGTATCTATGTTGAGCCTTTGCATTTTCCCTATTCACAGTTTCTAGCTTTCTTACCACGTTCAAACTTCTGATATTTCACGCTCCGACTTGTAGAACGTTATCCTTTCGTTGGTTATTGAATCTGTTTCTCATGGTGAGCTCCCCCTTGACAGTCCTCTCTCGGTAATCCGAAAGGAAGACTATACCAGTATCTTTTGCAATGGAGAGATCATCATGACAATTTTTCAATTACAGGGCACATGTCTTGTGGATACACGTTATGTGCCTTAAAGGTCTGGTTTCCATTGCCTTCTACATCCTCATTCCACTGATCATTGCGGATTTTTCCGCCTTTAGGGGTACTTTCCTACCCAGGGGCAAGAGTGGGTATCCTGAAACTCTGTCGACTTGTCCGCCCTCTTTAACATGGCAGTTGGCAGAATGAGGGTGACGTCTTATACCGGAAGTCTTCGGCCACCAATGCTGATTATTAATCATAATTTACGCGTTGTGTTTCGAACCCGGGACCGATGACGTTTTGATTACTAGTCAAATACGATAAGTCTACACCACGGGTGCATTTGCCTACAACATTAGTGAAGCACTGTCAAAATGATGCTAAAGGAGGGGCGGTAGTATGTCCGTTTCAACACCATCCGAACAGTCTCTTGGTTGCCACTTTTTCAAATGATTTCAGAATTCCGCAGGAATATAATCTTTCCCTTCAGCTTTATTTGATCGCAGGTCTTCCAGTGCTCTGACTAATATTGATTACCTTCCTTTACCCCATTGCCTCCCATTTTTTGCTCAGTCACGTCATAAGACAAGTCCTCATCCTCAATGAGGAGTTCAAAGTGCTCTCTACGCTTACTTGGATCTCCTCTGCCTAATAGTGGATTTCCCATGCACTATTAATGTTGACGCCCTTCATTTTAATTTCATTGTAGTTTTCTTCTGTATGCTGAAGCAGCCTTTCCGACGACCATTTAACTCCTTTTTTGTATGATTTCGCTTTGGATTCCCTCATTTCCTATTAACTTCATTCCTAAGTGACTTCTATTTCTCTCATTCTGAATTGTCCTGAATCTTGTTTACTCCTTCTCTCTTCGATCAGTTGAAATATTTATATTACACGAGGCTACGTGGCAGTTACTTACTTTGTTCCAATGTTTATCTTTCCGGCGTTTATGGTTACAGTCTTAAGAGATGTCCTTCCCTCTTCATCTGAACTGTCTACTGTGGTGTTCACATATAGTGTTATAGCCTTAGACAACTTCACGCACATGAAATCATTACTCAGTTGTTCCGTATCCGACTTCTTTGTACGCACTGAGTCTTCACTGCGAATCTCTTCAACTTCAACCTACTCTTCAACACCACTAAATGGTGACTGGTCTTCTTCTCCTCCTGGCAACGCCTTATTATTTATTATCTTACTTCGGAACGTCTGTCTGACCATGATGCAATCCAACTGGAATTTTCCACTATATTTCATACTTTTCCAAAAATACCTCCTCCTCTTGTGATTTCTGAACAGCGAATTCGTCTTTCTCTATGTCTTTACCTTCAGCTCGTGACGTCGGCATGTAGGCCTCAACTACTACTATTGGCTTCAGTTTTCTATTATTGCGATGAGAGCAAACCTGTCACTGAACTGTCCATAGTAACTTACGCTCTGTCCTATTTTTCTATCCATAACGAATGCTACTCCCTTTGCATTCCCCATTTTAGATTTTCTAGCTTCCTTACTACGCTGACATTCAGAGCCCCAACTCTAAGAATGTTATCCTTTCGGTGGTCAGTCAGTATTTTTCTCATGGCTATCGCATGATCGGTAGTCCCATACCGAAGATCCGTATTGGGGAGTAAATGGAATATTTTGCTACTGGAGGGTTCATCATAACAAATTTTCTATTAGAGGCCCCTTGTCTTGTAGATAAATATTGTGTATCTTTTAATTAGTTGTTTCAGAGATATAGATTGTGCGTCTGTAAATTAGTGGTTCCCATTGCCTTCTGAATCCTCATGCTGTTGAGGATTCCTGACTCTTACGTTTCTTATGGTCGGTTTTCAACTCCAAGGGCAAGACGTTGCCCTGGAACTCTGGCCTCTCCTCCAGCCTCCTGACAAGGACGTTGGTAGAACAAGGTTCTCTCGTTGGGAGTCGTTGACCTTGGAAGTTTTGTTTAATAGTCAGAAAGGCTATCCCCAAAAGCAGGGGCTCTTCTAGAAATCTCTGAGTATGAAAGTGATTAAATAATATTCACCATTACTTGCCATCACGTTCATGTCACAAAAAGGGTGAAATATTTTTCTGAAAACTTTTTGAAATTATATTCGATACTGAAACCTATGTGCCATTTTAGAGAAACGTAGTATTTGCAGATTTCTACCTCATGGTCATTGTTTATGCCAAGGAAAGGCTACGTGGTAAATGCCATTGGAACATGGATTGCCAAGTCTGCTGTAGACATGCTATTAACACAAATATTATGATGTTCTTTTGTCATTGCTGCATATTGTGTACTATCATCGTCTAAAGTCAGTTTGATGTGCTGAATTATGTTATTTTTGGTGGTGTACAATTGTGTTATTTAGGTACCTTAGAAAGTAGTTGGGTTGACTGTGGCTTACTTAGTCGACGACTGTGTCGTCATAAAATAGGCTATAGGCGGTAAAGCTTCATTTTTAAAGAGTTCGTCGTTCTTTTTTCATACGTTTAGTGATACGTCGTCGGGTCGAACGTATCTTCAAAGCGATCGATGTGAAGAATGTCCCTTAACTGCAACCATGTACTGAAAGATCTGTAAATGCTGATGACGGCACCCATCAATTGGCTATTAGTGAAACAGGCTATGCAATAGAAATATAACAAGAAAGGACAGGACATTTCACATGTGATATAGCTTTGTTCAACATTATTTCCCTTATGCAAACTAAATAAATACTAAAATAGTTGTTAGGAACATTTGGACCGTTTTAACAAGAATGTATCTATTTCGTGTGTCTACCTGTTACTGAGAATGACACTTTCGTCTAGCATTTCATGACATAAAAGAAAAGAAAACCACAGCAGTGTTTGATGTCTATACATCAGAATCAAATAACATGAAGTTGATTTCAGGTGCTGGAAAAGTATGCCATTTACATGAGATACAGGTGTTCGTCTAATTAACTGACTTGCAAACTGTAAGGAAGTAAAAGGTGAGTACTACGCAGGCCCTTGAGGGACAATTAAACTGAAGAGTATGTGACGTTGGGCTAGGGGTGAAAATATGGATTTTCCTCCATGGAACAATACTATGTTATTTAGCAATGAGGAAACTCAGGGATTTCAAGAACGAATCGGTGAAACGTCAACCCTATTCACCTGATTTGAAATCGTTTAGCTTCTATCTCTTCCCTTATCGGAAATAACTTTTAGGATGGAAAACGTTCAGTGTCCGGTGGAAAGGTTTGGTTCATGTTGAGTGATAGAAGGATTTTGTGATTCTCACCACAGGATGGAATACAATCATTACAAAAGTATTTGACAAACTGTGTTTCACCTGAAAAGTAGGTACATCAAAAACATAAGCATTCGCCTTTTTGCCGCCATATAAGGTTACGAGTTCGAAGAAATGAGGTGAATAACAGAAATGAAGTTCCGTCAACGAAGTACAGATTTCAGGACATGCTTTATCAAATTTTTTACATTATTAAATAAAACAAGACATTGATTTCTGACAAAAAAGGGGCTTTGCAGATTGAGTTTTGAGGCACAAGAGACGTAAACGTGTCCCACTACCAAATGTTTGCAGTGCCATAACACAGTCCAGTTATTGCCTTTTCTTCTCAATTTACTACCTTCATGTCAGCTTGTGGCACTCGCTTTAACCTGTATTGTTTTAGGAATTTTGCCTAAATGTTTTATACGACACATTACCACCGTGATGCATGCCGGAAAGCAAAAGCTCTACTATGTCAAGAACCGTATTTGAGTCACATACACTTCAAGTGTTAGTCATTCCTGTACCATTTCATACATGAACAACAGCAACACTGCAATTTTTTAAATCTATAACTTCTGGTTCCGATTTCGTTTTTCTTCATATACTTAACCCTGCTTGCTCTTTAAGGACTTTCCGTGTTTAATGATCTGTTCAGTAAATCTTCTCTTTTAACGTTTCATAGTTTCATTTGTTCCCGTAAAGCATTGCCAGATTTCCAATTTCTCCTACTTACTGTAATAAACCAAATTGAATTTTGGCATCATATCTACTTTCTGTGGCTGATCTGACCACCACTCACAGCATTGTTTTGTTTTTATTTCTCTTCCAGCATTCCGTTTTATGAATTTGTTTTTCTTGGACAGTTTTCCACGTTGCCAACGAAACACAATATCTCCGCTGGCCACTGACGTAATAGAGAGAAGAGAGAGAGGTAGAGAGAGAGAGAGAGAGAGAGAGAGAGAGAGAGAGAGAGTGGAGGAGGACGGAGAAAGAAAGAAAGAAATTGAGACAGACCGCGTAGAGGAATGTTATGAAACCTCGAGGGCACTCTCTGGCTTTTCGTTCGCTTTCTCTGCTTGAAGCATGGCAACGTACAAGATGAAATAAGCCGCAGTGTTTCTGACAGCCGGAAATGAAAGGCAGACCGAAAGAAAAAAGAAGGAGTTATAAATTTTGCTACGCCTGTCAATAGAGCCGACGCTCTTTCTCCGCACTTTGGACGTGTTTACGTACTGTGGCACCATTTTACGCTTGTACTGCGGTGGGAGTAGTATGCGTGGCAAACAAGTGGCTTTCATCTGTGACGGTAGTAGGAAATATAGGGATTTTGTTTTTCCTCTTTCCTTGAACGCATGCTTCTAATCATAAAACTATGAGTAAAATAACGACTGTGAATGACTGTCTCAACAAACCAGTTCTAGAATTCTACTGACGCTAAGGAACGATTTCAAAGTACCTTTTTAAACGTGGCGCTACGATAATATCTCATTCTGTTGTCGTGTCACAAAAACTTTGGGAGAGAAACATGTACCAAATGCTCAAATACTCGTGAAACTATGATACCAGGAAATTTATACCTAAGAGATTAATACAATTAGCAATTATATGAATGTTTTTGTACGTTTTGGCTATACTTGGCAGCCTATGGACTGCCTCCTTAAAGATATATTCAAAAGAGGCGATAATAACTATGCTACTGGCATGTTTCTAATTTTTTAACTTTATGGTCCCAGGATTTTTACAGTACGTAAGGTACTGGTCGGAGTGAATGTCACGTTATCTTTATCGCCACTTATGTCGTTGACCATTCTCAAAGAAACTGACATAATTTGGTTCGCGATCCACTGGCATGCGTTGAAGACTACATATGACCATACACATGCAACTTCATTAAATAGCACGGCGACAATTGTTTTCGAAGTTGCAATAATTCGCATACGAAGCAACACGCTCGGAACAACGGAAATAACATCGCTACGACCGGGAATGCAGGATAAATATTTCGATATTGCTACTAAATTACACGTACTACACAAATTATCAACGCAAAATATGCCTAAACAATGTCTGAATGAGCTACAGTCAAACTGGGGTATCTATTTTCATGTTGGAAGCATTTCTTATCGTGTGTGGAAAATTATGTATTCAGACAAGCTAGAGATTGGTGGGCTTGGACAGTTGTATGTCCATTCATGTAACTTCAGAACGTGGTCCAGGCAAAGTACTTGTGTGTTGCAGAGAATGTACAACGTACATAAGAAAACTTTAACGGCTATGAGAATGCACTGAGAAGTTGAGTGGTACTGTAGCTCACCTCTGCGTTTATCTTGCTTCTGAATAATACGCACAGAGTAACACTCGATGTTTATAATTTCTGTACTATGCATAAATATTTTTAAGCTCTGCTCTTTCATCACATGTAGAATTTTCCAATTCCCAGCAGCTGTGGTGGAAGTTCAAAACACTTTATTAGTAGTGATTATGTGTCTAGCTTAGTGAACGGAAGACCCTGATTCTGGTAACTAATGTCTTGCAGGAGTGATGATCCTTTTTTTTCGCTGCAAGCTATTGGATGTCGATAATGATGCAAATACTTACTTTTTTTAAAAGAAAAAGCACAAATGTATCCAGATTGAGCAAAGGTACGACAAAACTGTAAATTATCTTGTCGTTTAGATATTTCATGTAATGAAGGACTGTCTCATAATGGCGTACGATCAGATTTTTGTAACGGATATTAATGTCTTATATACTTTCATACCAAGTCGCAAAGCTTTGCGGCATCGCGAATATAGAGATCTTCCTATTTCTCACGCTTATTGCGGCAATCATATTGATTAAAGACTCGCGCGAACTATGGGTAAATGAGGCAAGTTATGTTGAAAAGTGAACAGAATCTGTGATAACCGGAGAAGTGGCTTATTTTAGCCTAGGGAGATACTGCATTTACCGGGAGTGGGAAGAAAGGAGCCGCTAGTTCACTCACTTGTGTGGAAGACTTTTTACGTCACAGCGCTTTGCTCTAACTTGCGGATGTCCTCTCATATTAAGTATTAGTTACAATTTACAAACTGAGTCATGAAATTAATAATTAGAATCTTTATTCGAGAGGTGTTTCTTCGAAGCCAGCATGTCCATGATCCAATCATATAGTTATCACATTACTTTGCTTATGCATCACACCAATGTTCTGCCAAGCAATATTTTGTTTTAGTTTATTTCTGTACGTGTAATGTTTTGTGAACTAGCGTGCCAAGACGATGACTGCGACTTCATTCCATATTCTCTGGTGCGATTTTAAATGGCGTTAGTGTGACGGCATATCCACTGTGTACCTCATTAATGATTTAAAGCTTGTTGCATTGAAATTTGTGGTATGCTCGTAGCACTTTTATACAGCATTTTATCTTTGTAAGTTTGAGATCTAGGGAATAGCGTGCTGTATAGTGACTTCTGAGATCTTTGTCTTAGCAGATAGTGGTTAATGAAGCCTGGAGAAGCACGACCTCTATGAAAATGGGACACTGTCTTATACTGAGATGTTGTTTATAGTTGTCTGAGTTGATCTAGATGCGTTTGAATTTCTGTCCTTCTGTTAATGTAGGTATGCTTTCATTCGATTAACTTCGGTGAAGTAAAATCTTTATGTGCCCATGTGTGTAGAATACGACGAAGCATTTGGAAGTTCGTTGTATAGAATTATCCATATGCTGTATGTCAAATATTGTCATCTGATAATTTCTCTCTTTTTTCTTAACATATTTCATAAATGAAAGGAGACTTCCTGAGTTCTGCTTCAAGTATGAGATTTCCCTTGTTTCCCATTGCTTTTATCTTGACATGCATTATAGGGATGTGCGATGAGCAGTGGTGTATTTGACTCTAGTGTAAATGTCAGTTGTGGTGTATTTAGCCACATTTAACTCGAGCGTAAATCTCCGGTGTGAGAATAATATACTCATTTTTCCATTACTTCAACTTGTTAATGTATATCGAAATCAGTAGCCCTCGCATTTGTTCATCATATGCCATCTATGTCCGCAGTTTCGACCCTTTTTGTTAAACCAGATTTTCTGTCTCATAATCAAGACATTAGTTTGGAGGTAGATTCCTAACAGTCAGATCAAGAGATGCGAAATCTTACAAACTGGGTGGTCAGGAGCAAGGTAGTCCATTGGACGATGACTTATCACACGACTTAACAGTGCATCACATTTCTTTCAGCTCTTTGTTACGGTGTGAAGGAGCCTATGAACAAGGCTACAGGAACGCAGCAAATTGCCACCCCCACAGGGATGCTACAACATTTCAGATGCCTTTCGGTGTAGAAGACTACAACTGATAGTAGGTACCGTCTTCGTGCAGTCAAAATCCTTACCGGTGTGAACTTTTGATTAAAGAATAGTACATTAATTTTGTTGCTAGTCATGGTTTTGTCTCCCGTGTAGTTTTTGATTAGCTTCTTGGTTGATAAAATATTTCCCCTGTGGATATAAATTATCATAGTCAGATGCGGTATTCAATTTTAAGCACATGCAACTTTAGCTATTAGTCAGAGGAGCTTTAGTGTTCAATGTTAAACGCTACACATACGTGATCAGCATCAGTAGCACTACTTCAACACACAAAACAGTTAAATCTCACCATCATACCGTAATAGTGAACTTACTTACTTTGACCTAATTATCACTTTGAATCAATTCGAAAGAAGTTTGGGAAACAACATGTTATGGGTTGAAACTGCGCTGCACCGCGTTGTCAACAGACATATGAATAATGCCGACTTGGGCGTATGCATACGTCATTGTAACATTTAATGTACTTTGGATTTTTAAATAGAAGTAATTTAATGTATGCGTCTATGTGAACGATGGAATTTAAACAGGAGTAAGTACTGTGAAATGCACAAATCAATGTTGTCCACAAATCCTGACATATAATTAAACTAATACTAAATCTATCTCTAAATTGTTGTACTTTTTTTACACAGAGCTGTTTAGTTATTTCAACAACGTGACACATCAAATCGCTGACTGAAGCAATCCTAAATACATTCGATGAAGATCTAAACAGGCGAATGTGGTGATCGTTTTAAAGAAGCACAGAAATCGTGGAAGTTAGTTCAGCCAAGAAGTCGGTTGGCGCAAATGCCGACATGGCAAATGATTACACGGGGGAGGGACACGAATAATGGGCTATAAAAGAACGGCTTAGTTTCTACAGGGCCTCATGTGTAGCCAGCGGCAGAGTGCGACTGATTAGAAATTGTTTATTGAGGAAGGTCATACCTCTCCGTGTACTGAAGAGATCGTTACAGTCCTTGATCATGAGGCTCTAAAATACGTATGAACGGCTCCCTCAGCACTAAAGACCAACAAAATGCACGAGGCAGACACAGCAGTTCTCTAGTATTGATCGTAACTGAATTCGGAGAACTTGCTACAATGAGGAAACTGTCTACGATCCAATTATCCTCCATAATGATGTTCGCAGCTCTCTAAAAGTCCAGCTGCGACGTTACACTTTTTTCCAGTTAATAGTCACAGCATATAACGTTTGTAGAGATACCTGAAATTATTGGAACCTCTTACTGAAAGCTACTATCAGGTGCCTTGCCTGGAAACTGCAACTTCGGTGTTTCAAGCTCTCTGCAATGCAAGTTCATACCAGGAAGGGAAATAGTACTCTCTACTAAGGCTTTACTGTCCTCTGATAAATGCTGTTTACAGTCTTAAAGTGATTTTGTCACTTTTGTGATGAGTAAGTTCTTGACACTCTAATTTGTTGATGCCAAAATAAAATAAAAACTCCCTCCTAACGATTTTTCAGAGCTTGCAAACGTCACTGTTTGCGTAACGCAGATTAGTTGCGAAAAAAGTTGCTGTCGGCAAAGTTCACTCATTAATCTCGCTCACGCTAAGTGGAGCTCATCACACAGCTATAAGTCTAAATCAGTTCAGCACATTAAAATTCCTTGCCACACCACGTGAGATCTACGACAGATAATATTAATGAAAACGGGGGTTCTGACTTCAAATTTCAGAACAAAGCACTACAACAACTTTTGTATTCCTTCAGATGTGGATTATGCTTAAAATATTTATACTAAAATAGACAAAAACTACACCAGAATTTTAACATCTTATCTCGTTGATATATCAGAATTTGAAAAGTGTTGAGTCAAAACCAAAAGACAGTTTCTGGAGACTGATTCCACTAAAAATTGCAGAACATTACTTTTTCCTGAAATTACGTTCCAAATTATAACCACAAAAGAAGAAGTCTAATGAAAGCGATTGTACATCAAATTACACCTGGTTGGCAAATTTAAAGTTTCTGATTCAGTTTCCTGCTGGTCACAAAATCATCGAATAAGATATAATAATTTTAAAAAGTCCTTACTTCCAACCTTGAAATATTGCCAATGGTATCCTTATCTACCACAACTTAATGATGGAAAGATTATTACAAAATCATTACTATTGCAGGTAGATGATTACGCACAGAAGATGACGTCCTGCAGCTTCGCTGGCCTCAGCCAGCATGAAGGAGCACTTGCTGTCATATTCAAAAACATCCAGCAGGCGAACTGAAAGCATGGAGTCTTATTAGAATTAGAGTGGATGCCGAGGGTTTCGGACAGATCATTATTATATGACTGACAAGTGAGCAACACACTGAGGCTTCTACTGTAATAGCTTAGGAAGTTTACTAGGAACATCCATGGAGGAAAGGTTCGCGTCAATCGATATGTGTTAAGAGTCAGAGCAGCTTAATTAGTGTTGTCTATAAGCGACCAATAATTAGCACCCTAACTTCCTCTAACTCAAAATCAGATTTAATTCAGTTTCAGTACAGACGCGTTGTCATAATGGCAGGTATGAACACAAACTTGCTGTGAGTCAGTCCTCCACAACAAACCAATGAACATATTTAGATGCAAAAGCATGACAATTATATTAGTCTTCAACCACTCGTGGTCGCTATCACTGAAGGTAAAATCTTCAAGGTTCTTAGGTTTAATAACCTGTAAGATTTTACATGACCTTTCTTCCACACAACACACAGGCTAAATGCGACAAAGAAATATCTATACGTACAATGTGAGTAAGATTGATTCTTACGTTAGTCCGCAGCTCGTGGTCGTGCGGTAGCGTTCTCGCTTCCCGCGCCCGGGTTCCCGGGTTCGATTTCCGCCGGGGTCAGGGATTTTCTCTGCCTCGTGATGGCTGGGTGTTTTGTGCTGTCCTTAGGTTGGTTAGGTTTAAGTAGTTCTAAGTTCTAGGGGACTGATGACCGTAGATAATAAGTCCCATAGTGCTCAGAGCCATTTGAACCTTGTTTTTTTGCCTTAAACAAATGATCAGCAGCAGGAGTGTTGATAACAAACGTTTCGAGCCAAATCTAAAACCTGAAAGCTACGATGAGTACAGAAAGCTGTGAAACAGCGATAAACAAGATAGTCTTAATGCCAATATGAAGCATACTCGTTCTGTTGTACGATACAACGTAAGATCTGCAATTCAGTGGAAGCATCTGTGCAGATTGTTTGTCGAAAGATAAAATCGAAATCAGTTCTCAGATCTCACCTATCAAACTCAACGAATATTTCTCGGCGCCAATCTCGATGCTATAAAGAACTGTCACTCGCAAGAACTTCCACATATATCTAGCCCCACGAATTTTCGTCTAAAGTATTTTACAGATAACATATGAAAATCAATAACAACAATTTCTTCTGAAGCGATAGGCAACGACGATATGAACATGACCATGATCAAGAACGTTACGGATAACGCAGAGTAACTCTTTATAGTGCATATTTAATTTTTATGACAAGAATGGGAGGTATCTAAATACTAAACTAGCGCAGTCTGACCTATTGATGAGAAAGAAAACGCACAATTACCTTATTATTACCAGCAAAACATTTATTACCCTCCGCATCCAAAGCGCTGGAAAGTGTTCACGTTCAAGTGACTGAATATCTAAAAAAGTGCTACTTAGACGAAAAATATTAGTCCGTTTTCCATAAACAACAGATACAAAACTCTGCACTCAGTAAGACTGATTACTTCAAGTGTGACTTAGAGATCTGCAAAGCCGTCATACTGTCACCACTACGGTTTCAGCATGCAATTAAACCATTTCAAAAACTCATTATGATAAGTCAGCTTGAAATGATTTTATAACTTTCCATAGCAAAAGTTATCTCTGCCTAGTTATTCTAAACTTTATTTTCTTTTTATGAGTGGCCTAAGAATAAAAAGAAAACGGCGTTACTTTTTATCTAAGGACCGTCAACACAGACGACTCTTACCCTCTGAGATCCAATGGTTTCAGCCTTCTACAGTCATTTGATTTTTTTTTCTTTAGCTAACAGTACCTTTCGCATAAAACCGCTGATGCTATCTCAAGGTAGTGTTAATAGTGTTACAGAATTTATTAGATTTTAGACCCATGTTTGCCTATTATTTAAGACTAGTTTGTTCTGGGCGTTATGAGTTTATCGAAGTTTCGAGCTGTGGGACTTTGTCTAGGGAAAATGCTAATATATCACATGAAATGGAGGGTGATTGAAAACTGTGTGTCCTATAGTTGAATTCTTTTATCTTGGCGGCTCGCGCATGCCCGCCCAGACGCGGGAGATTGCTGCGTTGTCAGTTGCACACGACGCACGCGCCAATAGAAGCAGCACCATAGTATAGCATAGTTCGCAAGCTTGCGTTTAGGGGGGAGCGCGCAGTTCATGAAGTAAAGCCACCACGGCCGCATTAACCCTTTCGCTGCTACAAAGACGTGCTCCCTGCATTCCGCGCTGTGCGCGATTTTGTCACTACACTGCTCGCCTGTGCAGACACATCGTGTTCCGACTGCTTTGACACTCTTATCATTCGATTCCACAAAAATTATTTGGCCCTAAAATTAGATTTTTACACATCTTCTTGACTGATACCTTCCCCCCATAAATGACTTAATTTTGTTTCGATGTTCAACGCAGTTATTATGCAGCATTAAATATAGTAAACCATTGCACGAAATTTTGAAGAGTTTGCAGAGGTAAAAGTCCATAGAGTATACTTTCCTTATGGTCGATTTTAGTTGCCACAATGTTGAGAATGATATGTGGACAAGATACCTAAATTTCATATAAAATTTACTGTATAACAATATCTCATTTAAGTACCACATAGGTGTCGTATGTAATATCGAGAAATATTCCGTCTTTCGCGACTGTAACAAGAGTTTTATTTACACTGAGCACGTTTGGCTTTATTTTAAACAACTTCAATCAATCAAAAGGAAGTAGGCAAAACACATTAAACAAAACTGTGGACTTACAAAACATTAGGACTTGAATATACCGTCTATCAGTGAAGTGCTCTGAGCTATGTCAAATATAATTTTTGTGTGTGGCACACACAAACATCATTTATTTGCTAAAACACTGATCAGCCAACACAAACGTTGAATATTGTGTTACCGCAGCACAAAACTACGAAAGGTGACTTGGCAATGGAGGAGACAAAATACTGTCCACTGAAGATGCTTCAAAAGAGAAAAACGCGTCTGGTCTAAATAAGTCGCTTATTACAGTTGCAGAAGAGGAATATATTTCAGTACCATTGGTAAAACTGCGACTGTGGAACAAAAACAAGAAAGAGAACATGAGTACCATTGTGTATGTGCCATACCTTTCGTTGATTGAAGTGCTTTAAAATAAAGCCAAACGCGTCCGGTATAAATAAAACTTTTATTACAGTCGCGAAAGACGGAATATTTCTCAATATTACATACGACACCTATGTGGTACTTAAATTAAATGAGATATTGTTATACAGTAAATTTTATATGAAATTTAGGTATCTTGTCCTCATTTCATTCTCAACATTATGGCAACTAAAATCGACCATACGGAAAGTATACGCTGTGGACTTCTACCTCTGCAAACTCTTCAAAATTTCGTGCAATGGTTTACTACATTTAATGCTGCATAATAACTGCGTTGAACATCGAAACAAAATTAAGTCATTTACGGAGGGAAGGTATCAGTCAAGAAGACGTGTAAAAATCAAATTTTTGGGCCAAATAGCTTTTGTGAAATCGAATGATAAGCGTGTCAAAGCAGTGGGAACACCACGTGTCGGCACAGGCGAGCAGTGCAGTGATGACAAAATCGCCCACAGCGCGGAATGCGGGGAGCACGTGTCTGCAGCAGCGAAAGAGTTAATGAAGAGACAAAGCACTAGAAATGTCAAAAAATGTCATTCAAACAAATATAATTCGTGAAGTAAGGCACTTCGATATTGTTTTTAAATAATGAAAATATTAAGCACCACTCAAGGTTTGAACTCATAACCTTTCACATAGAAGCCAAACGCCCTAACCGTTACGCTATCGCGACTCATTCGTCTATACCCTGCCATGAGGACTCTTAACATGTCACGCAAAATACTGACAAACACTGCTGGTACAACTACGAATTACTCACGCTTCGTCGAAGTACAATAGTAAATAAACAATTACCGCTGTTCTTTATTGCGAAAAAGCAGTATAAAAGAAAGTCTGCTATCAAGACATTGCTTTTGTTCTATTACTTTATTTATGACTGAACGTTTCTAAAACTGAAGACACTCGTCCATGCTCTGCACTGCAGTCGAGATCTGGCAACGTCGTTCTCTGTTCATTGGCTGACTGTGTTTTGCGACGTCAGATGCACAGAACGAACCAAAACTCGGCCGCCAACATAAATGACGCGCACTTTAGTGGTTCCAAAATGAAACCACGTCCTTAAGACAACTGCATGTTTTCCTTTTAGTAATTTCATCTTATATTCGTTCCACAGTATGATCATGAAGAACAGGATGGATGGATGGATGGATGGATGGAGAGGTTTGTATGGGCGCACGACAGCATGGTCTTAAGCGCCCGCTTAAAAACAGATTGAGACGGGTGTCAAGAAAATACCCAGAACATTAAGACAAAACAGAACGTAAAACACAGGTAATGAAGGTTCGTACCCACACCAAAGGATGAGACGAAGCATGGCGTCAGCAGCTAAACATGGACAACACAGGAAGAAAGTGGTAGAAGGAGCTAAAACAACATAGCAGATGGTAGTGGTTGACGGAGCGCAAGGAAAAAAAGGGAGGAGCCAGCCACTCTGCAATAAACTAAAACCTCCAGTGTAAAGGTTTAGGCCCAGAGTCCAGACACATCGCAAAACTTTAAAAGCCAAGTTACACTCATCTCATCATCAGCTAAAATAGATGGCAGACCCCACCAATTTTTGCTTCTGCCCTTGCATCACGGTATAAAATGCATTCCCTTAAAATGTGGCGGACAGAGAAGTGCACACCAGAAGCATCACAAAACGGGGGATCCTCCCGCCGTAATAAAAAGCTGTGTGTGAGAGGACAGTGCCCAATCCGAGACGTGTGAGGGTCACTTCATCCCACCTGAGCAACCGACAGGAGGAACGCCACAGCCGAGTTGTTGACTTCACCAATCGCAGCCTATTGGGCGTCAGAGCCAGTCATTCCTCCTCCCACAACTGCATGCACTCCCTGTGGCGTGCATAAATGACAGACTGCAAGGGACTGTGTCATATCCTACTCTCTGCAGGCCTCCTTGGCAGCCCGATCAGCCTTTTCATTGCCCCTTATTCCGACATGACCTGGCATCCAGCAGAATGACACTTACCCACTTACTAGAGTAAGTACAGTTGATCATATATCAGCTGGACCAACTCCTCAGTTGGGTACAGACCGTGCAATATTGTAAGGCACTAAGGGAATCGGAGCAGGTGAGAAACCAATTGCCCCGAATACGATTCATCTGCTCTGGTCCCTTCAGGAGCTCCGCTGCGAAAACGGTATAGTCAACAGGCAGGCGAATCCTGGTGACGTGATCAGCGAACACTACAGAACAGCCAAAAAAATTCCCTTGTTTGGAGTCATCAGTGTAAACTATGGTAAAACCGTTATGCAATTCTAAAATGTTAAAAAACAGAGATTGGAATGTAAAATCTGGTGTATTATCTTTCTTAAAATTAGTCAAATCTAAAATAAGTCTGGGTCTCTGGAGGAGCCAATGTGGAAATCTGCTCCACCCTCCATGTAAAACATTAAAACCAGGCATATCCATTCCAGAAAGGCAATGCTGTGCGCGAATCCCATAGGGCCTCATTGTTCGTTGCCGGTTATGAAAAAGCCGTGCAGCAATGGTGTGGTATGCAGCGGTGTATGGTGTGGACATAGTTTTATACGCCTTGCGCACCGCACCGAAAGTAGCCGTCGCCGCATATGAAGGGGAAGTTCACCAGCCTCTGTACAGGGGCTTGGTGCGGGGCTAGTTCTGAATGCCCCAGTGGCCAGCCTAGCCCCTTCATGGTGCACAACGTCCAACATCTTTGAATAAGAAGGTCTTCCAGAACCATACACCGTGCACCCATAATCAGCAGAGGACGCACAAATGCCCTATAAAGCTGAAGCAGACAACTCCTTTCTGCTCCCCATGTACTGTGGCTAAGACATTTTAAAATACTTAAAGCCTTTAAGTGAGCCTTCCAGGTCTCTAAGATGTGGTAACCACGTAAGCTTAGAGTCAAAAATGAGCCCCAGAAATATCACTGTGTTCTCACTGTGTCTTTAAAAGTAAGGACAGTGACCCTCATCCTCAACTCAGGAAAGGTTAAAATCGAATGTGAATGGTGAAAAAGAACACACACGGAGTTCTCGGTGGAAAAATTAAAACCACTCTTCTGCGCTCATTCATCCAAACGCCGAAGAGTGAATGGCAACTGTGTTGCCGTGTTAAGGATGAAAGAGGAGAAAAACACAGAGAAGTGATCCTCAAACAAAGACCACTGGAAAGAACTTTGCATTGCTGACGTAATACTATTAATAGCTATGGCAAAGACAGTCAAACTTAAATCGCTACCTTGAGGGACACCGTTCTCTTGCTCAAATGGATCAGCCAGAACGTCACCAACTCGGTATATAAAATACAGGGCTATGACAAATGATTGAAGCGATTTCATAAATTCGCTGTAGCTCCATTCATTGACATATGGTCACGACACACTACAGATACGTAGAAAAACTCATAAAGTTTTGTTCGACTGAAGCCGCACTTCAGGTTTCTGCCACCAGAGCGCTCGAGAGCGCAGTGAGACAAAATGGCGACAGGAGCCGAGAAATCGTATGTCGTGCTTGAAATGCACTCACATCAGTCAGTCATAACAGAGCAATGACACTTCAGGATGAAGTTCAACGAAGATCCACCAACTGCTAACTCCATTCGGCAATGGTATGCGCAGTTTAAAGCTTCTGGATGCCTCTCTAAGGGGAAATCAACGGGTCGGCCTGCAGCGAGCGAAAAAAGGTTGAACGCGTGCGGGCAAGTTTCACGCGTAGCCCGCGGAAGTCGACGAATAAAGCAAGCAGGGAGCTAAACGTACCACAGCCGACGGTTTGGAAAATCTTACGGAAAAGGCTAAAGCAGAAGCCTTACCGTTTACAATTGCTACAAGCCCTGACACCCGATGACAAAGTCAAACGCTTTGAATTTTCGGCACGGTTGCAACAGCTCAAGGAAGAGGATGCGTTCAGTGCGAAACTTGTTTTCAGTGATGAAGCAACATTTTTTCTTAATGGTGAAGTGAACAGACACAATGTGCGAATCCTCACGCATTCGTGCAGCAAATTCGCAGTTCACCAATAGTTAACTTGTTTTGTGCAATCTCACAGTTTAAAGTTTACGGCCCCTTTTTCTTCTGCGAAAAAAACGTTACAGGACACGTGTAACTGGACATGCTGGAAAATTGGCTCATGCCACAACTGGAGACCGACAGCGCCGACTTCATCTTTCAACAGGATGGTGCTCCACCGCACTTCCATCATGATGTTCGGTATTTCTTAAACAGGAGATTGGAAAATCGACGGATCAGTCGTGGTGGAGATCATGATCAGCAATTCATGTCATGGCCTCCACGCTCTCCCGACTTAACCCCATGCGATTTCTTTCTGTGGGGTTATGTGAAAGATTCAATGTTTAAACCTCTTCTACCAAGAAACGTGCCAGAACTGCGAGCTCTCATCAACGATGCTTTCGAACTCATTGATGGGGACATGCTGCGCCGAGTGTGGGGGGAACTTGATTATCGGCTTGATGTCTGCCGAATCACTAAAGGGGCACATATCGAACATTTGTGAATGCCTAAAAAAACTTTTGAGTTTTTGTATGTGTGTGCAAAGCATTGCAAAAATATCTCAAATAATAAAGTTATTGTAGAGCTGTGAAATCGCTTCAATCATTTGTAATAACCCTGTATCGTGGTGAGAGGAAAGACTAAATAAAAATGGGAAGACAACCACGAAAACCGCATTTGTGAAGCTGCTCCAGGATGAGACGCCTCCAAGTAGTATCGTAGGCCTTCTCAATGTCAAAAAATACACCTATAAGGTGATGACGGCGTAGGAAAGCTTGTTGTATAGCCACCTCTAGGAGGGCAAAGTTGTCAAAGGTGGAACGAAACCTCCTGAACCCACACTGAAAGTGACTAAGAAGTTGCTGGGATTCTAAGATTCAGACAAGGCGGCGGCTGATCATACACTCCAAGGTCTTTCCCATGCAGTTTGTGAGGGCAACACTGCGGTAGCTACTTGGGCATCTGCGGTCTTTCCCAGGTTTTAAAAGGGGAATTAAAACTGCATCACGCCACGAGTCAAGAAAGCCACCTGACGCCCAAAAGGAATTAGAAAGTGCTAGGAGGATATCTCTGTTGCGCCTTGTGAGGTGGCGTGGCATACTGTAATGGATCCTGTCGTGACCAGGGGATGTGTCACGAGCCGCAGACAATGCTGAATCCAGCTCCCACTTGGAGAATGGGCAGTTGTCAACTTCATTAGAGGTGGACAGGAAGTCCAAACTATACCTCTCAGAAACCGCTCTATGGCGCTGGAAACCCAGATCCTGACTGGTTGTTGCAGTAACTGTTGCAAAATACGCTGCCATAGTCTGGTCAATGTCTACGCGGATCCGAGTTGAGAGTGCCGTTATTCATTACAGCAGCCATGGGACACGTCCCTTCTCTCCCAGAAATTCTTCTGATGGTCTCCCACGCAATGGAACTTTTGGTGGAACGATTAATGGTGTTCGGAAACTGTTGTCAAGACTTCTTGTTGCTCTCTCGAATCATTTTGCTCTCGCAACCCGAAAGGCTGCAAGATTCTCAGCAGTTGCAGACACTATAACCTATGCAGAGGCGCACGCCTGTCCTGATTACAGAGGGGCATTCGGCACTTCACGAAGGGACAGGTTGCCTCTTCTGGCGGCCTGTAGACTGGGAATGAATTCCGCATTGGCGTGGTTGACCATTTTGGTAATATGATCCAGACTTGCCTCGACATTCGCACATAGTTCAAAATGGGCCAACTGGCTATAAAGTGCCCTATCGTCTCTACTGAGCACCCATCGTGGCAGTTTCATTCCGGTGCCCATGCAATATGGAATGTGAATCCAGATCGGAGTGTGATCACTTCCGTGCAAGTCATCGACCACTTCCCACTGAGCACTGTGGGCAACAGCTGGAGAGCGAAGCGAGAGATCAGTGGCAGAGAATGACCCAGTCGCTGTGCAGAAGTGAGTGCTCTGTCCTGCATTTAGCAAGTATGCACAGAATGACAGGAGAGGCCTCTCGATTGCTCTCCCCCTGGGACAGGTAAGTGCAGAGTCCCAAAGCACATAGTGGGCATTAAAATCACCACAGATGATGAACGGCTGGGGGAGCTGAGCTGTGTAACAAGGTCGGTGAGGGCCTCTTCATCAAGTGCATCATGTGGGGCTAAGTACAGGGAAGATATAGTCAATGGATGACGCACGTCCACGGACACAGCAATGGCTTGTAAAGTCGTAACTGAGAGAGGCGAGGAGTGGTAGACCATCCTGACGAAAATGCCTGCGCCTCTTCTAGCTCTCTTTTCACGTAGGTTGTCCTTTTTGTGGAGTCTATAGTCTCGTAGCCCAGGGGTGTATGACGGATGGAGATAAGTCTCCTGCAGACATAGACACAGTGGTCGACCCTGAGAGAGTAAACGAAGTTGGTCCACATGCGTCCTGAACCCCTGCAAGTTCCACTGAAGTACGGGAGCCACCTATGACGGGGATAGCACCTTCATCCTGTCTTTCCGACGGCGTGGGGAGACAGCAGCAGTTGGAGGGGCAGTCTTGGGGAGAGATGATATTCCTACACATAAGTTATACTCCATCAGCTCTGGGGAAGAGTCAGATGAAGCATCATGTACACTCCTGGAAATGAAAAAAAGAACACATTGACACCGGTGTGTCAGACCCACCATACTTGCTCCGGACACTGCGAGAGGGCTGTACAAGCAATGATCACACGCACGGCACAGCGGACACACCAGGAACCGCGGTGTTGGCCGTCGAATGGCGCTAGCTGCGCAGCATTTGTGCACAGCCGCCGTCAGTGTCAGCCAGTTTGCCGTGGCATACGGAGCTCCATCGCAGTCTTTAACACTGGTAGCATGCCGCGACAGCGTGGACGTGAACCGTATGTGCAGTTGACGGACTTTGAGCGAGGGCGTATAGTGGGCATGCGGGAGGCCGGGTGGACGTACCGCCGAATTGCTCAACACGTGGGGCGTGAGGTCTCCACAGTACATCGATGTGGTCGCCAGTGGTCGGCGGAAGGTGCACGTGCCCGTCGACCTGGGACCGGACCGCAGCGATGCACGGATGCACGCCAAGACCGTAGGATCCTACGCAGTGCCGTAGGGGACCGCACCGCCACTTCCCAGCAAATTAGGGACACTGTTGCTCCTGGGGTATCGGCGAGGACCATTCGCAACCGTCTCCATGAAGCTGGGCTACGGTCCCGCACACCGTTAGGCCGTCTTCCGCTCACGCCCCAACATCGTGCAGCCCGCCTCCAGTGGTGTCGCGACAGGCGTGAATGGAGGGACGAATGGAGACGTGTCGTCTTCAGCGATGAGAGTCGCTTCTGCCTTGGTGCCAATGATGGTCGTATGTGTGTTTGGCGCCGTGCAGGTGAGCGCCACAATCAGGACTGCATACGACCGAGGCACACAGGGCCAACACCCGGCATCATGGTGTGGGGAGCGATCTCCTGCACTGGCCGTACACCACTGGTGATCGTCGAGGGGACACTGAATGGTGCACAGTACATCCAAACCGTCATCGAACCCATCGTTCTACCATTCCTAGACCGGCAAGGGAACTTGCTGCTCCAACAGGACAATGCACGTCCGCATGTATCCCGTGCCACCCATCGTGCTCTAGAAGGTGTAAGTCAACTACCCTGGCCAGCAAGATCTCCGGATCTGTCCCCCATTGAGCATGTTTGGGACTGGATGAAGCGTCGTCTCACGCGGTCTGCACGTCCAGCACGAACGCTGGTCCAACTGAGGCGCCAGGTGGAAATGGCATGGCAAGCCGTTCCACAGGACTACATCCAGCATCTCTACGATCGTCTCCATGGGAGAATAGCAGCCTGCATTGCTGCGAAAGGTGGATATACACTGTACTAGTGCCGACATTGTGCATGCTCTGTTGCCTGTGTCTATGTGCCTGTGGTTCTGACAGTGTGATCATGTGATGTATCTGACCCCAGGAATGTGTCAATAAAGTTTCCCCTTCCTGGGACAATGAATTCACGGTGTTCTTATTTCAATTTCCAGGAGTGTATAATGACATCGACGTGGTCAGACGGTTTACCACGTGATTTGACCTGCTGTTGCTGCTTTATAGAAGCTTTTTTCGGGTTGGTGAGCTTTGGTGGAGCCGATGGTAATGGCCGTGCTGGGTTTCTGAAGAGCCTCAGTTTTCGGAGGCGCCAGGGGCTGTTCCAAGTTGGCCACTGTACCTTTGTCTGCCGTTCGAGTAGAGGCTACAGGCTCTGAAACACTTGCTACCTTGCAAGTGCACTGACATCTGCAGCTAATAGTGCCAACGCTCGCCATCTCCACCTGTGTAGAGGCATCCGCATTTACAGTAGGCTTCTGAACCATTGACGCAAAAGATGTAGCAAATGTTGGTGGCTGCATCGACTTGTAGATCTTTTTGGCCTCACCATAGGGGATACGCTTGCTTGTTTTTATTTCCTAGTCTTTGCGTTCCTCTAGAAAGATTCGGCAGTCCCTACTCCAATCAGGGTGGTTTCCAGAGCAATTGATACGTTTGGCTGGAGACGAGCAACCAACTCCTTCACGAGCGGCCTTACCACAGTTGTCACAAGTCACTTCGCCTTTACACCCTAAGGTGGTATGCCCAAAACGCTGACATTTAAAACAGTGCATTGGGGTCGGGAAATAAGGCCTCTCACTAAGGCAAAGGATGCCAGCCTTAACATGCTCAGGAAGTTTCGTGCTACTGAAGGTCAGAATAAAGTAGTCGGATGTGATAAGATTGCCATCAACCTTCTTAATGATATGTTGCACGTCAACTGTACCTTCCGGAGCTTACTCAAGTTGCAGTTCCTCCTTGGGAATGTGAACACGATCCCAGCATGTCACACCTTTTCTATAATACAAGGTACTGTGCAGTTCAGTGTCTATGGCATATTACCCAAGGTATTTAGCAGTTTGAAGGTTAGCTGCCTGCTGGGAATTGGAAGTTTCCACTAGCAAGCTCCCTCTGTGCAAGCGCTTCACCGATTTTGAGAAGTCACAGATTCCCTCCTTACCCTTTTGTATATAGAAGGGAGAAACCTTCTCGAAAATACCCTCCTTCCGGTTCACTATCAGAAACACATTCTAAGGACCAGAATGCATTCTGCAAATAAAGACTGGACTTGTCAAAGAAGCGGCTGAGTCAGGGGGACTGACTACACTAGCCCTCTTGACAGACTGGGTATTAGAACCTTTCAGCGGCCCACCCTTCCCGCTGGGAGGAGGAAAAAATTATTTCCAAGAACCCATTTCGGTCCAACGAGCAGATAGGGAAGCAGTGGTCCACTCAGACAGAGCCCTGCGTTCCTGAGTAAGCCTTATACAACTGAGGCGCGGCAGGTTCCCCAGATGTTGCCCGCTAACGACTGTTCCACCTCAACAACCCACACCTCCTTAGCAAAGCCAAGCGTATGCTCGAGCTGAACAACCAACATTATAAACCTCCAACAGTTCCAAGAGGCCCAACGGGTGGAGGCGGGAGGCAGGAGGAAATCGGTGTTAAGTTGTCTACCCGGCCTTTCCGATTTAGTTTCTCCGTGGTTTATCTAAGACGAATGCGGGATCGTTCTCTCCAAAACGCTACAGCGGCATTTCTTCCTGTTGCATCTAGTGTCCTCATCGGCGAATGTATTTTTAAATCTAGCGCTTCCTTGCTTTTCATAACCACCGCTAGAAAATTCCTCGTCAACTGTTCAGTTAAGTACAGTATTGAAGTGTCTCAGTTTTAAATCATGTCTCCAACATTGCGGGATTCTTATTGATACATAATGTTAGATACATGTTATCATTTACGATGAAGTAGGTCAAAGATTACTTTACTACGTGTTCTTTCGTCTCGCTCTGTTTGACGACGGAGGTGACATTAGAGAAGTTCAATTCCATTTTATCACTATGACCAATACACGCTGCGCCATTAACTGACACCCGACATTAAATACGGCGTAATTATCAGGGAAAGAATGTACCATACTTACCAATAATGTATACGAATCAATTATAACAGAGTGCATACTCAGAACGTTTACGAATCCCCAGTTTGATATAAATCACCAAGAAATAAGGTAATTTAAACATATATCTTGTGTCTTCTGCATTTTATTAGTCGAGAAGATTCTTTATCTACAGAAGACCAACTTAACAAATTAAATACCGGGCGTAGAAAATGTGACCTTGTGACAAAGGTAAATTACTTACAGAAATGTTTGATACAGCACCGAATGCAATATATCTTCAAGTTTTGTTCACAAATGTTCAATGTGTCAACATTTGTAACACGAAAAATGCCCCATCTGTAAGCAGTTTCCTACCATATCCTATGAGAAAGTCTTGATGTATGGTGGCAACTGCTTGTGTTATCCGTTGTCGCAGCTCATCGACATTTCCCTGAAGCAGAGAAACAAAAACTCTGTTTTTAATAATACCCCCACCACACGTAGAAGTCCATCGGGGTTAAATCAGGTAATAGTGGTGGCTAGGATATTGTACCGCCACGTCCAGTCCAAGTCGTCGCATTCCTACAGAGATGAGCGACAAGTTCACTACTTCGAGTTGGTGGCACGCCGTCTTACGTACAGCACAAACATCATTTACCGTAGGCCAGTCCAGTACGTGACGTGTTTTCTGTTCTTACCATAGCCGAACATTATGCCGATTCACTTTACCCCAGGTATGAAAGGTGATTTTTTCACTGAACACAATTTTATTAAAAAACTTCAGTCGGCATTTTGTTAAATATTTCGCTCAAACTTGAGCTTGCTTTTCCTTGTCGTTTTATGTTAAAGCTTGAAACATCTCCAATTTGTACAGTTTAAGTGACAGGCGTTTCCGCAATATGTACCACATTGTAACACCAGGCATAATCAAATCTAAGCTATCAAGTCTCGTTGATTTACGACCGTAAAACTGCCGAACTTGTTCAATTGCTACGTCAGAGACCGCAGGCTGAACCTGACCCGGCGTCTGGTGTGATACACAGGCAGTTTCGGTTAAAAGATAGTACCATTTAATAACAGTCTTTCTTTGCTATGATGGCTTGTGACGTTTAGTCCTCAATTGTCTCTGAACTGTAGTAGCGGATTTTGATTCATGAAATGATAAACTACACTGCGTACCGTTTGCACAATTTTACGACCCCATGAAGTCCGTCGGATTAACTCATTCGCGGATGCCACCTTATTGGAATTGATGGAAACTAACAGCGTTAGGAAGGAATTAAATTTACTGTACTGAATTCCGTACCAAATTTTTCTATAAGTTGTTTACCCTTTTCACAGTTAAAGGTTACTTTCGTAAAACTGATATATAAACATTCATTATATTAAATACGTGTGACATGGTTATTAATCATTAAGAAATTATTAATATTAGAGTAAGCCAAAGACATTCAACCAATGGGAATAAAATATTAAATAAGCTGTTAAATGAAATAAAGAGACAAGGAAGGGATATTACAATATACGCCGCTGCAATTGTCTCACTGACTTCTTCTTCCGGTAACGGTTTTCACAGAATGATTTTTTTTTCCGATTCATTATTGTATTATTTTTTTTCATTTTGGCTTGATTAGCTCGTTAATCGTTTAACCTCCGTTACACACTGCTTTCCAGCGAGGAGAGCAGTTGCAGTTGTATGTGAATAAGGCATCATGGCAATTGTGGTTTATTTACTTTCCATTTGTGGCAGCTTGACGTTCTGGAAAGGGCCGAAAATACGCCTGGAGAGGAGAATGAAATTTTCCTTCCCTTCTGTCCTCCTATACAGCTACTCTCGTAGTCTGACTTGACAGGTTGACATTCTCACAACCGTCAGCCCTCTGGCGACGCGTTACCAACGCTGTCAGCAAATGGAAGGCCGTGGACGTATGGTGAGGAGATGCGCTCTCGCCTCTTCACTGTCAGAATGTTCATAATGCATGTCGGCGTAATAAACCCATGACTGCAGATAGACGTTGACGAGGTGGACGAATCACATCCTTCACGCAGCTCTAATTACCGAAGACTCCCTTAATACAATTATTTTTGTAAATGCCGAACGAGTTAATTAATAAGTAAGTAAAAGTAGTAATCAGTACATGTGTGAAGATACGTCTATGGATTTTCATTAACTAATCCAGAAAAATGAGCAGTAAATGGATGAATCTATGGAGGAATCTACCAGGTTCTTTTGCTCTGAAATAAACAGGTTTGGGCTGTAAAGGAGATGTTGTTGCTGGTTAAAGCTATGGATCAGCTTGTCGGATTTGTCAGAAGGACGCAATTTGAAGAGCGCTGTGAGCAAAGCTTTTTATAAGTTTTGAACTATAGTTTTAACCAGCTATACAAACTGCACTCTGCTACTACTTTCCCATAAAAAAAAGATTTCAATCGAAAGTGAGCTACATTTTATTTTCGTCATTTTGATTCATATTTCAGCATCAGAAGCATATTATTGAAACTGGAGGAATATCTTCAAATTTTGAGGTGATAAGGACTGAAATGCTCTTTTGAGTACAGCATACTAGTGATGAGCAACAAATTTTCCTGCAAAACTTCTGACTAATGATGAGATTGTTAACAAGATTTTACCCTGAATGCCGTCGCTCATACGAGTGTTTCCATGTTTCGAATCTAACATGTACGGATTAATTCGTGGATGACAGTAGGATGGATTATACACAATACTACCTATAATCTAGAAACAGTGTACCACAATGTGTATTAGATTTTTCCATAGGGAGCATTCACTCATGCATAGGCGAATTTACTTACTGCGGACGTCTGGACCTCACAGTCTTAAACAGTACATCGAGAATGTACTGCTGAGTTGCGCATATTACTTACACTGGTTGCAGTTTCTCCACACACATATTTTCTGTTACTGACTGTCGCTTTTATAAAGTATACTAATACCTATTCAAAGGATGGTACTACTAAGCTAGTCTTCTCAAATATTATCCTAATAACTTACCTTAATTCTGTTTTAACTCGGATGAATGGGAAGAATGACAGTACTGAGCGGCATATACGAGGGTAATCATAAGGTTTTAATTATCAGTTCGAAAAATAAATGTATTTAATTAATGCTTTGTTTGTCTGCAGCTGCGCCACAGAACTGTACCACGCCCTAGAGGATCCAAATGAAGATAGCGATGGCGCAGCCCCTTTCCATTTCAGTGGTTGCGCCATTTTGTTCCGGCTCTCCTAGCGATGTGCTACATTTCTGTGGTTCACCTGCAAACAGATAAAACGTTAATAACATAACCTTATTTTTGGAGATGATAATTAAAACTTGAGACCACTTGTCGTAGTCTCTTTTCAGAGCTATATTAACTACAGAGAATTCTGTTCAAATAATGGTTATGAGCACTATGGGACTTAACTTCTGAGGTCATCAGTCCCCTATAACTTAGAGCAACTAAAAACCTAACTAACCTAAAGACATCACACACATCCATGCCCGAGGCAGGATTCGAACCTGCGACATTAGCGATCGCGCGGTTCCAGACTGCAGCGCCTACAACCACTCGGCCACCCCGGCCGGCAGTGAATTCTGTATCAACTGTAATTTATCAAGCGTAAATATAGTAATTTCTGCTGCTTGTATAAAGGACTAGTTCCGTCGTATTTCACTGTCTGAAATCCGATAAATTTTTTGCGAGAAATTAAAATATTTAAAACCCAGGATTTATCAATTTTGAACAGCAAACTGTCTTCTGTGTTATAGGAGTGATCGTCCTATACTATAGGCATGTCCGAGTGATGGGCATTTCAGTTTAACGCAGCTAAAAGAGTCTAAATGAAGGTTAGGAGTACTGTACTTAGTTTCTTGTGGGTGGAGCGATAAACCAACTTAGAAAAAAAAAGGACGTGGCATTTAAGAATAATTTATCAGCTAACTACGGTAACACCTCCGCTGCTCTTCCTGCCAGAGCAATGAAAGAAATTTGTTTGTCACAAATTGAATGGATTCGTAAAAAAGGAAACAGAAATATTAAAACTGTGAAATAATAATTTTCCAATACACTTTAATAGCCACTGGTGCAACTTTCCTCGTTCGAAGTGAAGAAGTTCCCTCGATATGGTACTGTCCCACATGCTCTCCACTTGCGATGTTTTGCTTTCCCTTGAATAGTGCGATCTTGCGCGTATTCCTCATCTTTGAGGTTGCCAACGTAAATAATTCCTGCAGCGTCGAACCAGGGAATCACACCGGCACCCTGATAATGCCTAAACATCCATTCGAGAGACTGAAGTGCGCCTTTCTCACCAGAAGGGGCTAATGAGCAGTACACTCATCTTGCTGTACCACATGCATCTATTTACTTCAAGTGGCACTACCTCAACGAGAGCCCACGTCAAAAGTTCACACCATGGTGTTCAGCGTGTCTCAGCCAATGCCTATTCTTAGTTGTGCAATAATGCATGTTTCTTACATTCAGCTTTGTGTGATATGTACAGGTTGCTTCATAGGTAAAGAGTGAAGGAGGAATATTGCCATGATATCGAATCAGAGCCGAGCGACAGAGTTCCAC
Organism: Schistocerca americana; assembly: GCF_021461395.2. Taxonomy (NCBI): domain Eukaryota; kingdom Metazoa; phylum Arthropoda; class Insecta; order Orthoptera; family Acrididae; genus Schistocerca; species Schistocerca americana. The sequence continues at coordinate 953,373,637 of NC_060119.1, read as the reverse complement.
GCACCTTATGACACCCCCTTGTTTAAACTGCTGTTGTACCTCCCACCGGAAAAAACTCTTTGTGAGCTACCATTCAATGTCCATAAATCAGTGTCCAGTATTTTCCAGGAGGGCCCATCTGCACAACATTCTGTTGCAGGTCTTGACAGCTGCGAATATTATGGAACTAACACTTTCATAAGACACTTTTGTAACATATTCACACAACTAAATTGCAGAAGAATAGAAAAACTGGTGGAAGCCGACCTCGAAGAACATCAGTTTGGATTTCGGCAAAATGGAGGAACACACGAAGCAATACTGACCCTGCGACTCTATAAGACAGGCTAAGGGAGGGCAAACATAGGTTTATATAATTTGTAGACTTTGAACAAGCCTTTCACGATGGTGTCACACATTCTTTGAAATTCTTAGGGTAGCTGGGGCGGTGTACAAGGAGCGAAAGTCTATTTACAACGTGTTGAGAATCGAGACAGCATTTATAAGAGCCGAACGGGGTGAAAGGGAAGCAGTGGTTGTTGAGGGAGTGATACAGGGTTGAAGCCTATCGCCGATGTTGTACAAACTGTACACTCAGAAAGCAGTAAAGCCAATCAAAAAGAAAAAAAAATCTGGTGGAGGCCTTAATGTTCAAGATATGAAAACTTTGAGCTTTGGTGATTGTAGTTGGTAGGCGCTACTGGTGAAAGGTTGCCTGGGAGTGGAAGGACCGGGCAAAATAAGTATTAAACATTATTCGTATGAAGTATTTTATCAACACTCCTGAGCAGAAGTAACTTTACCAATTAGGTCAACAGACCTTAACATATTAAGAGAAAACTTTCTAATTAGATAAGAAAATTTAAAAGGAATTACTGATAATCGACGAAATAATGCCATTAAAGGTTTTTAAAGTTTATGTACAAAACTCAAGAATATCTCAAATAACAGACAACTACTACAACATAACAGAGAAGAACAAGCTTCAAAACAAGCAGGCAATAAACATCCTTAGAATGTGTTTGACAAAAATACAACAAATAGCTCAGGTTTACCTAAAAATGAGTTCATTAAAAGAAAATAAAAATAGTTAAAGATTCTTGGTATGAAACCACGACGCATCAGGAATGTGGTCCGGACGAACGGCCTCGAAATTAATTAGGGCAGATCCAGTACGCTGCTCACCGCTCTTCTTCTTTTCTAAGCAATCCGAAAGCAAAAATAAACAACCTTAGTCTGATGAACTGAGAAATAACTTTTAAGTAAGACAAGTGATAACTTAAGTCATCAGCTTACATGCTGGCAACGTAGACAAAACATTTGTGAAAAGTCGCTGAAAGATAATAAGATAACTGACCAAGGCAACCATCCCACTTACACCTGATAGTAATGAAGTTCAGCAGCCAACCGAAATTCTGTCTCAAATCACGCCACAAGGCGGAAACGGTAAATACTCAACTGTCGCGCGGGTTGGAAAACACAGGTGGTAGTAGAACGCGAACGGTTTGTTGATGAACCTCACCTACGTTAAACACAAGTTTGAGTTGGAAGGATAGCCACCAAAATGGAAGCAACAAGATTATTCCCCATAAGACACACAGGCTAGCGGGTTCAAAATAACTAAAGTAATTGACTTGACGACATCGTGCACAAATTAACAGGCAAAAAGAAAATTATGAACGTCACGATTAATGGCACACTGAACATACAAAGACTGGAAATCCCCAATAATTTAAAACACACAGTCAAATCACAACTCGAAGACAGTTACAGCCAGTCCATTGCCCCGCAGACCCGCACTGTTCTTCACTCACTGCCTCCCCCAGAAAAACGCCACTCGCGGTGCACATACCACGCCCCCTTCACAGCAGAGACCGTGTTCCAGGAGACTTGGTGCGACTCCTCGATCGCGCAGCTGTGCAGTAGTTCGGTCAGAGAAGGCAGAGGACTTGGAAAAGCAGTTGAACTGAATGGGTAGTGTCTTGAATGTTGAATACAAAATTGGAAATCAAAAAAATTAAAACAAGAATAATGGTACTCAACAGATTTGAAACAGGTGACGATGGAGAATTCGATTAGGCTATGAGATACTTGAAGCAGTAGATGAGTTTTGTTATTTGGGCAGTAAAATAACTAATGATGACAGAAGTAGAGAGGACATAAAATGTAGACTGACAGTGGCACTGGGTGTTGAGTGATGCCCTTAGGTTAGTTAGGTTTTAGTAGTTCTACGTTCTAGGGCACCGATGACCATACATGTTAAGTCCCATAGTGCTCAAAGCCACTTGAACCATTTTGAACAGTGGCAGGGACAGCGTCTCTGTAGAAGAGACATTTGTTACCATCGAATAAAAATTTAATGTTGGGAAGCCTTTTCAGAAGATATTTGTCTGAATTATATCTATGTATGAAAGTAAAGTGTCGACGATGAACAGTTTAGACAAAAAGAGAATAGAAGGTTTTTAAATGTGGTGCCACAGAAGAATACTGAAAATTAGATGGGCAGATAACGTAACTAATGAGGCTTTGGCGAGAAAAGAAATATGTGCCACTAATTGACTAAAAGCTGAGACAGCGAGGTGTCGCCAATTTAGTACTGGAGGGATGTTTGGGGGATAAACCTCTTAGAGGGAGGCCAACAGATGAATACAGGAATCAGATTAAAAAGGACGTAGGCAGCAGTAGTTATTTACTGATGAAAAAGCTTGCGCAGGATAGAATAGCACGGAAAGACACATTAAACAAGTTTTCTGACTGAAGACCGTAATAAGAACAGTCTAGTTTGTCTAAAAATGTATTGTAACTAGTATGAATGCGCTACGGTCGCAGGTTCGAATCCTGCTTCGGGCATGGATGTTTGTGATATCCTTAGGTTAGTTAGGTTTAACTAGTTCTAAGTTCTAGGGGACTAATGACCTCAGCAGTTGAGTCCCATAGTGCTCAGAGGCATTTGAACCATTTAGTATGAATGTAAGGACAAATACGACGAAAATAACTATGGAAGCTACACAACAATTGAGGAAAGGTCCTACAGAACCTACCACTCTAGAAAATATGACTAAATTGAAGTACCCACTTACGATGGCACGAGGGTGTTTGGGTATTAAACAGAACATTTATCAGCGTAATAGATACATATGAGTTCCCAAACCCGGGTTCGATTCCCGGCGGGGTCATGGATTTTCTCTGCCTCGTGATGGCTGGGTGTTGTGTGCTGTCCTTAGGTTAGTTAGGTTTAAGTAGTTCTAAGTTCTAGGGGACTGATGACCATAGCTGTTAAGTCCCATAGTGCTCAGAGCCATTTGACCCATTTGAGTTCCCAAAATGTGGTTTGTAAACACTGCTACATTTAAGAGTTTCAAAATCAAACGAGGGTTGTTGCGGAAACTAGGGTGTAGATGAAGAGCATAATGTTTGAAGAAGACTAGAAGAGGTCTGTATCAAGCAGTCGATGTCAAATGTTTTTTGATGATAACACTTGACACTGAGGCTATAAAAGTGATGGGACACTCATATGAACATATACAGATGGCTATAAATCGCGTACACAATGTATAAAAGGGCTGCACATTGACGGAGTTGTCATTTGTACTCGAGTGATTCAGGTGAAATGGTTCCCAACGTGATCATGAACGCACGACAGGAATTAACAGATTTTTAATGTGGTATGATAGTTTCAACTAGAGGGATGAGGCATTTCAATTAGGATATAGTTACAGAAGTCAGTATTCAGAGATCCACAGTGTCAACAGTGTGCCGATAATACCAAATGTCAGCCGTTACCTCTGATCATGGACTTCGCAGTGGCCAACAGCCCTCACTTGATTACCGAGAGTAGCGGCGTTTGCGTAGAGCTGTCAGTTGTCAGTGCTAATATAGCCAGGCAACACTGGATAAAATACCGTAGAAATCAATGTGGGGCATACGACGAACGTATCCGTTAGGACAGTGCGGCGAAATTTGGCGTTAATAGGCTGTGACAGTAGACGACAGACGCGAGTGCGTTTGCTAACAGCACGACCTCGCCTTCAGCGCCTCTCCCGGCTAGTGAACATATCACATATCGGATGGAACCTTAGACGGCTGGAAAACAATGGCCTCGTCAGATGAATCCCTACTTCTTTGGCAAGAGCAGATGATAGGATTAGAGTGAGTAGCAGGCCCCACGCAGCCCTGAACCCAAGTTGTCAACAAGGCACTGTGCAAGTTGATGGTGGCCCCATTATGATGTAGGCTGTGTTTACATGGAATCGATTGGGTTCTGTGGTCCAATTGAATCGATCATTGACTGAAAAAGTTTGTGTTCGGCTACTTGGGGACGATTAGTTTTCAAACAACGATGGAATTTTTTATGGAAGACAATGCGCCATGTCACTGGGCAACAGGTGTTCGCAGTTAATTTCAAGAACGTTCTGGACATTCAAACGAATGATCTCGGCACGGCATCAATCTATTTCTGAGGCATAATAGAGAGATCTGTTCGTACACAAAACCCCGTACCGGCAACACTTTTGCAATTGGGGATATCTCTATAGAGGCAGCATGGCTCGATATTTATGCAAGGGACTACCAACGACTTGTGCAGTCCATACCAAGTCGATCTGCAGCACTTCGCCGGGAAAAAGAGGTCCGACAAGGTATTGGGAGGTATTCCATGACTTTTGTGACCCTAGTGTATATGTGAAGAGTGCTTTGATCAGTCGCTGGAGACGAATCATGTTTGAGAGGATGCAATATGACGTGTCTGTCGCATATTCATGCAATACTGTCAGTTGAGATTTACAGCGTCTTTTCTTTCTGTGCGAAACAAAAGGGGCACGTTACCCGTGAGGGCTCGCAATATGAGCACAAGCGGTGCTCTGACTTGGGCCGTTATTACTGCGGGCGGAGGTGAACCTGCCGCGTGGCTGCGCCTGAAAGGACGCGGCGGACGGCCGGCTGCAGTTATTGCAACCGGAGACCCGGGGCACGCCACATCTTCCACTATGTGCTACTCACACTGTACAGCATTTCTCGTGACCTCTATCCTTCAACTACATTAAAACTACTCATGGCCAGAACCTAATAGTCAGCCACAAACAAAGTTTGTATGTAACAGGAGTGCTACAACAGGTGGACACCAGGGATTTTGCCGGCATGTGCGAAAATTTTAAATTCTTGCCCCCCCCCCTCCCCCCACCCCCACTTCTTGCATTTTCCAACAGAGTAGACCTTTTCCACTGTATCTTTCGTCCATGATGTTTTATTTTCACAAATTACATTTACTCATCGTCTTGTTGAAGTGAATAAATCCTAAAGGTCAGAGTCAGGCCGGCCACTGTGGGCGAGCGGATCTAGGCACTTCAGTCCGGAACCGCGCTGCTACTACGGTAGCAGGTTCGAATCCTGCTTCGGGCATGGATGTGTGTGATGTCCTTAGGTTAGTCAGGTTAAAGTAGTTCTAAGTCTAGGGGACTGATAACCTCCGATGGTAAGTCCCATACTGCATAGAGCCATTTGAGCGCTTCTTGCCAGACTCAAGTATGGGATACCAGTCAATGAAACACATATGAAACGTTTGCAGTCTAATACACTTTGAGTTATTACTCCAAAATTAATTATGGCTACCAAATGTAAGTTATATCACTCGAAGAACGCATAACTAAAATCTGACCAGTTCCTCTCGTTTCTTGACGGAAAGGGATTGTATGTTGCGGAGGGAGAAATATCGTGACCGCCGCGGTGGGAGCAACAAGCGGCGAGTACTGGGAAGTAGAGGTCTCGTAGTTCTCGCCCTTTGTGCTCAGTGTTGTGTATCTGATGCCCGGGAGCGACAGGTTTCGTGGAAGCGCCAGTTTACATAGATGCATATCCGTACATACACACCAAAAAGGCAAAGAAACAAACGCACTCCTGTTCATTGCCTCTACGCTGAACGATGGTCCACTGCAATGCTTACAAGTGTTAGGTCGCTCAAGCTCTCAGAAGTAGCAAATGCACGAAACGTTCCAAATTATGTCAACGAGTTCAGAACAGAACTATGGGTCCATGTTTCACTTCCATACATGGCTACACTCCATACAAATACTTTCAGAAAGGATTTCCTGACACTTAAATCTATACTCAATGTTAACAAATTTCTATTCTTGAGAAACGCTTCCTCGCCACTGGCAGTCTACATCTTATATCCTCTCCACTTCGACCATCATCAGTTATTTTGCTCCACAAATAGCAAAACTCATGTACTACTTTAAGTGTCTCATTTCCTAATCTAATGCTCTCAGCTTCATCTGAGTTAATGCCACTACATTCCATTATCCTCGTTTTGTTTCTGTTGATATTTATCATGTATCCTTCTTTCGAAACACTATCCATTTCGTTCAACTGCTCTTCCATGTCTTTTGCTGTCTCTGACAGAATTACAATGTCATCGGAAACTCTCAAAAGTTTTTATTTCTTCTCCATGGATTTTAATTCCTACTCCGAATTTTTCTTTTGTTTCCTTCACGGCTTGTCCAATATACTGACTGAATAACATCGGGATTCGGCTACAACCCTGCCACTGCTCCCTTTTCATGCCACTCGACTCTTATAAGTGCCATCTTGTTTCTGTACAATTTGTAAATAGCCTTTCACTACCTGTATTTTACCCCTGCCACCTTCATAATTTGAAAGAGAGTATTCCAGTCAACACTGTCAAAAGCTTTCTCTAAGTCTACAAAAGCTAGAAAAGTCGGTTTGTCTTTCCTTAATCGTCTAAGGTAAGTCTTGGGGTCAGTTCTGCCTCGCGTGTTCCAACATTTCTACGGAATACAAAATGACCTTCCCCAAGGTCGACTTCCACCAGTTTTTCCATTCGTTTGTACAGAATTCGTGTCAGTATTTTGCAGCGTGACTTATTAAACTGATAGTTCGGTAATTTTCACACTTCTCAACACCTGTTTTCTTTGGGATTGGAGATATTATATTCTTCTTGAAGTCTGACTTTATATCGCCTGTCTCAAACATCTTGCTCACCAGCTGTTTTGTCTTGGTTGGCTCTCCCAAGGCTAACGGAATGTGTGCTCCCGGGGCCTTGTTTCGATTTAGATCTTTCAGTGCTCTCACAAATTCATCACGCAGTTTCATATCTTCAATTTCATCTTCATCTACGACCTCTTCCATTTCCATAATACTACCCTGAAGTACATAGCCCTTGATTAGATCCTCTATATACTCCTCCCACCCTCCTGCTTCCTCTTCGTATTCATACAGGTAGTTCTCTTTTCTCCAAAGGTCTCGTTAATTTTCCTGTATGCTGTATCTATCGTACCCCTGGTGATACATACGCCTCCTTCCTTACATTTGTCCTCTAACCGTCCCTGCTTAGCCATTTTACACATTCTGTCGATCTCATTTTTGGGACGTTCGCATTCCTTTGGGCCTGCTTCATTTATCGCATTTTTATATTTTCTCCTTTCATCAATTAAATTCAGTATCTCTTCAGTTACCCAAGGACTTCTGCTAGCCCTACCTAGTCTTTTTACCTACTTGGTCCTCTGCTGCCTTCACTATTTCATCTCTCAAAGCTACCAATTCTTCTTCCACTATATTTATTTCCTCCATTATTGTCAATCTTTCCCTAATGCGCTCTGTGAAATTCTCTATAATTTTTGGTTGTGACAGTTTATCCATCTCATTAACGTACCACCTTTTTGCAGTTTCTACGGTTCAGAAGCAATAATTGTGGCCAGAGTCCACATCTGCCTCTGGATATGTCTTACAATTTAAAACCTGGCTGCTAAGTCTCTGTTTAACCATCATGTAATCTATCTGAAATCTTCTAGTGTCTGCAGGCCTCTTCCACGTACACAACCTTCTTTCATGATTGTTAAACCAAGTGTTAGCTATGATTAAGTTACGCTCTGTGCAAAATTCTACCAGGTTGCTTCCTCTTACATTCCTTAGCCCCATTCCATATTCACCTTCTACTTTTTCTCCTCTTCCTTTCCCTACTATAGAATTCCAGTTCCCTATGACTATTAAATATTCGTCTCCCTTCACTACCTGAATAATTTCTTGTATCGCATCATAGATTTCTCCAATTTCTTCATCTGCGGAGCTAGTTAGCATATAAACCTGTAGTACTGTGGCAGGCGCGGGCTTCGTATCTATCCTGGCTACTACAACGCGCTAACTGTGCTGTTCGTAGTGGCTTACCCACGCTACTCTTTTTTTTTCATTATTAAACTTACTCCTACGTTACCTTTATTCAATGTTGTATTTATACCCCAGTAGTCACCTGACCAGAAGTCTTGTTCCTCCTGCCCCCGACCTTCACTAATTCCCACGCTAACTTCAACCTATCCATTTCCCTTTTTAAATTTTCTAACCTACCTGCCCGATTAAGGGATATGACATTTGAAAAGCCCCCTCTGTTTATTGATTGTATAGCCACTGAATTGCTATTTATTCATTTAATGGGATAATAATAATTATTAAAAGGTGGCAATTTTATTTAAGCATTGATTTTTACTCTTTCGATTGTTGCGAGTCAGCGATAGTGCAATGCTGCTCGCTTTGGAGAATACACATTTTATAAGAATTATTTGGTCCAGGAAACACTTTTGCGATCACGGTTGCGATTTAGACGGTATTCGCGTAATCGTACTGATTAAAAGTTATCGTTTCCGAAAGACGCAGGTTCGATTAAAGCTGTGTGCACTTTTGCGCGTAAAATGAAAATATTCGTAACACGTCGCGTAACAAAAAGAAACATGCGAATCACAACCGTGATCAGACGAAGAAAATATATGATAACATAAATGTTCTTCGCTGTTATTCAGGACTGGCTCAGATTAGACCTTGCAATTTTTAGTTATAGGAAATCACAAGACGTTGTAGTTAGGAGAAATTTGTTTTGAATAACTTGTATTTACCTTCTCTCTCTCTCCTTTTTACGGCCTTTATACCTTCACATCGATTAAGGAACTTTTCCTTCTCTACCGACCAGTACAAGAACAAAATTCAGACTCAACAAAATGTCTTACATCAAATTATTACATGCTTAACCCCTAACAATCATATATAGTTTCGTAGTACAAACAATGCTAACTTATTCCGTGCACTAGAAAGTCTTTGATACACTGAGCACAAAAATGAAGATAATAAAATTATAATTACATTTTTAATATCAGGAATACTTCTTTAAATCATGAAAATAAGGTTTGACATCATCGTAATATTAATTTTCATCGTTGTAGCACTATACATTCCACGCTCAGATGCGTAGAACGCCAGTTTTCTTTCTCCTGATAACGATGTCCTCCTGAGTAGTCCCCGCCCGAAGATCAGAATTGCAGACTATTTTACTTCCAGGATATTTTACCCAAGAGGACGCCACCATCATTTAACCATATAATAAAGCTGCACGGCCTCGGGAAAAATTACGGCTGTAGTTTTCCCTTGCTTTGAACCGTTCGCAATACCAGCACAGCAAGGCCGTTTTGGTTAATGTTACAAAGCCGGATCAGTCAATCATCTAGACTGTTGCCCCTGCGACTACTGAAAAGGCTGCTGCCCTCTTCTGGAACCACACAGTTGTCTGGCTTTTGAACAGATACCCCTCCGTTGTGGTTGCACCTACGGTACGGCTATCTGTATAGCTGAGGCATACAAGCCTCCACACCAACGACATAAAATCAAGTTGAATGTTGAGTTAAATGATTAACATTTCATTATGGCAATAGTAAAGCTTAAACTTATTAGGATTTACTACATATCAGTAAACTTTAATCACCGTCCAGATCCAAAGGATCAGCACAGTTATAACATCTATAAAATAGTTCACGGATTTCACTTTCCACGCAAGGCTGATGAGCTATGTTGTTTGTGCACTGAATCGATCGTCCTACAGGTCGACTATCTGAAAAAGGCTTGAGACACCTTAGGCACAGTGAGTCTTCATCTCCCCCATCGTAATCGTCATCATCATCGTCATCTTGCCTTGGTTTCTTGTTGCGTTTCATGTCTACTGCAGTTTATTTACTTAATTTCATTCTACCATTGCTCGTGCTTTTCTTTTTAAAAAGCGCGATTTTAGTTAGTGATTCAATTTTTCTTTCCAGTCCTTTCACCTTCTTTTCTTTTGGACCTTTTTGTTCTTCCACGAGGGCTTTCTTTTACTCGAGTGTCTGTCGCTACGGCAAAAACTCTTTTCTTTTTCCCTGCTGCCATACCTTTTCTGGGCTCTGCTTCTTCAAAAAGTCTGACCTCTTCAGGAGTTGGAGGTGGTCTTACGTTTTCCGATGCCTGTGAAATTTCCTCTGATAGTAACATTTCTTTGGACGTTGGGTGATTAGACGGAATATGCCGAGAAGTGTTGGGCGTTGCGTTAATCTCAGCTCGAGTTGATGGACTACTTTCAGTGTTTGCGTTTGGCCTATCAGAAATGTAGGAACGCATAAAATCACGTCAGTATTTTTTTTTTCGTAAATAATCATAAACTGTTTATTATCGATAACCCATGCGTCACATGCTGAGTTTTTGGGCAGCGTGAGTGTAGGACAAAATGTTCCATATACACTACTGGCCATTAAAATTGATACACCAAGAACAAATGCAGATGATAAACGAGTATTCATTGGACAAATATATTATACTAGAATTGACATGTGATTACATTTTCACGCAATTTGGGTGCATAAACCCTGAGAAATCACTACCCAGAACAGCCACCTCTGGCCCTAACAACGGCCTTGCTACGCCTGGGCATTGAGTCAAACAGAGTTTGGATGGCGTGTACAGGTACAGCTACCAATGCAGCTTCAACACTATACCACAGTTCAACAAAAGAGTAGTGACTGGCGTATTGTGACGAGGCAGTTGCTCGGCCACCATTGACGACACGTTTTCAATTGGTGAGAGCTCTGGAAAACGTGCTGGCAAGGGTGGCAGTCGAACATTTTCTGTATGCAGATAGGTCCGTACATGACCTGCAACATTCGGTCGTGCATTATCCTGCTGAAATGTAGAGTTTCGTAGGGATCAAATGAAGGGTAGAGCCACGGGTCGTAACAAATCTGAAATGTAACGTCCACTGTTCAAAGTTCCGTCAGTGCGATCAAGAGGTAACCGAGACGTGTAACCAATGGCACCCCATACCATCACGCCGGGTGATACGCCAGTATGGCGATGACGAATACACGCTTCCAATGTGCGTTCACCGCGATGTCGCCAAACACGGATGCTACCATCACGATGCTGTAAACAGAACCTGGATTCATCCAAAAATGGACGTTTTGCCATTCGTGCACCCAGATTCGTCCTTGAGTACACCATCGCAAGCCCTCCTGTCTGTGATGCAGCGTCAAGGGTAACCGCAGCCATGGTCTCCGAGCTGACAGTCCATGCTGCTGCTAACGTTGTAGAAATGTTCGTGCAGATGGTTGTTGTCTTGCCAAAGTCCCCATCCGTCGACTCAGAGATCGAGACGTGGCTGCACGATCCGTTACAGCCACGCAGATAAGATGCCTGTCATCTCGACTGCTAGTGATACGAGGCCGTTGGGACCCAGCACAGCGTGTGTATTACCCTCCTGAACCCACCGATTCCATATTCTGCTAACAGTCATGGGATCTCGGCCAAATCAAGCAGCAATGTCGTGATACGATAAACCGCAATCGCGATAGGCTACAATCCGACTTTTATCAAATTCGGAAATTTGAAGGTACGCATTTCTCCTCCTTACACGAGGCATCACAACAACGTTTCACCAGGCAACGCCGGTCAACTGCTGCCTGAGTATGAGAAATCAGTTGGAATGTTTCCTCATGTCAGCACGTTGTAGGTGTCGCCACCGCCGCCAACCTTGTGTGAATGCTCTGAAAAGCTAATCGTTTGCACATAACAGCATCTTCTTCCTGTCGGTTAAATTTCACGTCTGTAGCACGTCTTCTTCGTGGTGTAGCAGTTTAAATGGCCAGCAGTGTCTGTTTTGCAAAGTTTGTCTCTGTCATCCATCCTGAAAGATGAGCTGCTCTATCACACCAAATCGGGCCGTCACGGGTAAAAAAATGTCGCACGGGATTAGCCGAGCGGCCTAGGGCGCTGCAGTCATGGACTGTGCAGCTGATTCCGGCGGAGGTTCGAGTCCTCCTTCGGACATGGGTGTGTGTGTTTGTCCTTAGGATAATTTAAGTTAAGTAGTGTGTAAGCTTAGGGACTGATGACCTTAGCAGTTAAGTCCCATAAGATTTCACACACATTTGAACAATTTGAACACGGGTAAAATGACACTTGAAGGTTAACCTCGGGAATATGAAGAATGGAGGCACACTATTACCCAAAGCACTAACCGCAAAAGCGATCGTAACAAGTGACCCTCACTCAGCCTATATCAGTAGTCCAATTTCTCGAAAACCTCTTCGAGCGGACTACACGATCAGGACGCTGGACAGTAGTTTCTCCAGTTTCGTAGATGTTCCTAATGTCCGCAAGGGTCACTTTTAACCTCTTTAAAACAGTCGACATTATTAAAAAACAGTTCTGCATTATGCTTGTTGAAACCGTTGCACCGGACCAAACTAGTTGCTTGAGGAGTCCGAATGGAGAGTTGAGTATGCCTCTGCAAGATTCTTGTGAACTCATCGCGTCCCGCCATTTCGGTCTCGGTCCATGATTGGGGTATTTTATTGTTACAGGCACTAGCATATCTATGCGCAAACCGCCTGACTTCTTTCGGGGAAAGACCATAATATATGTCACTTGCTTTCATGAGGTATTGTTCAAGAATGTCTTCTCGTTCAAAATTAAATATCTGAAAATAAACAATCCTAGTTAAGTTACGCATAGAGGCACGATTTTTCTTTTAATGCGTGCATGCGTGTGTGTGTGTGTGTGTGTGTGTGAGTGTGTGTGTGTGTGTGTGTGTGTTTGAGAGAGAGAGAGAGAGAGAGAGAGAGAGAGAGAGAGAGAGAGAGAGATACACGAATCATTTCAGTGCACAATACGACATAGAGATAGGCACAATGACAATGGTAAGGATAGAGGGAAAACATCAGAAATTGAAAAACAGCTTTGCAAATAAACACCATTTTAGTTAACAATATTTCATACCTGAAAGCTTTTATCGTAACCGAATTTATCCCAACGCCTCTTTCCGGCATTAAGTATTTGCAGGACTCCACTGGGCTGAGCGTTTTGGTCCAATGGCATGGGTTGTGGTTCAGATTCAGTTTGCTGAGTTTCAGTTGACTGTGTAGGCTGACATGAGGTCTGTTTGTACTTAGCACAGTACCTCCCCAAAGTTTATCTTGGAAACCCAAATTCCTCGCTAACAGCCCTCACAGATGTTTCCTTTTCTTTTACTTCTAAAACTGCTTTCATCATCGTATCTTCAGAAATCATTCCTCTTTCACTTTTTCGGACCATTTATATGTACCCACAAATAAAAGACAGGTTTTAACCAATGCGTAACTAAGATGTTCTACAAACAAGGAAATGAACCGGATTCTGGCTACTTACATCGCTATTTAAGATGATGACAAAATGTTTCAGGTTGGTGTTTTCTTGTAAAGCGCTTTTTATCCCGTGAATATAACGTTCTTCTCACCTCTAAAACGTATCCAAATATGTTTATCTTCGAAAATTATGTTAATAATTTAATAAACTCGACCAATTATAAATATTATTAACATTAAAAATAAAAAAAAGCTTTTCATCGAGTTTAAAAAATATGTAGGAGGTGCAGATTGGCCCTTATTGTCATCATGCCCTGTCGTCTCTGGGCCAACCCGCCCCATCGTCATGTTTACATTAATTCGTTACAAAACCCACTGAAGCAATTCACATTGTATGCCATACAGAAATAATGCTTAAACTACTACCTTTAATTATACTACTCACGTGCTGCTCCTAAAGTGAGCAAAAGTTAAATAACACACATTTAATCGATGAGCAGAATTTTACTGAAACATGCACAAAAACAATTAATCACTACAATTTGTCCAAATCCTCTCCGCCCGCCGTATAGGTCCTGTAGAGGAAGGGGTGAGGGGGCAGTACTACCAACGTGCTTATTTATTCCTAGCATGATCTAGTGTCTATTGTATGAACTATCTCGACTGGGCCATTCTGCCCCTATGGCAAACGCGCCCCTGTTTCCCCTACATAGATCATTTCCAGTAAGACGCCAGATTTTACGTATGATATGTATTTACAACTTATTCCCACACTTCTTCATTTATGCAGCACTTCAGTGTCCTACTTAATTCATCCTTTTGGAACAATACTGAAATTTAAGATTTTTCCACCACCAAAAACCTGCCACCCTCTGCGATGGCACGGTTCGCCCTTCCCTCATCCCCTCTCCTACCCTTTATAGACGCCCCTGTGCTACAACCAGAAACAATGTTAATTCGAAACAGACAAACGTGGTGTACTACAAGGCTGAATCTAGCATCTTTGCGTCTAATATATGTTAATGATATACAATCTCAATGCCAAAAAATAAAATTGGGACTATTCTTCTTACTGACGACAAGGTAATGAATACGTTGAAAACGTAGATGTAAAGTGCAGTTCAATTCCTGCAAACCATACTTTTATATACATTACTGTTTATTATAGAAAAACAAAAGTTATTACTGTGATCTACAAGGAGAGTATTCAATTATAGCAACCAGCAAAGCATTACAACCTGAACAAAAAACAGTAACCACAGACATTATAGGGCACCTATGTACAGCTAATTTTCGAGATGATTTAAGAATTAAATTAGTTTATTCTTCAATTCGCTAATAAGTTGCAGAACAACGTTTTTGAGAGGACGGAGAAGAGGTTTTACGTGTCATATCAGATAAGATCTGATCAGTCGGAAGTAAAGCTACAATACTAATCTGCAGCCACATAGCCTTTCAAAAATGGCTCTGAGCACTATGGGACTTAACATCTTAGGTCATCAGTCCCCTAGAACTTAGAACTACTTAAACCTAACTAACCTAAGGACATCACACAACTCCCAGCCATCACGAGGCAGAGAAAATCCCTGACCCCGCCGGGAATCGAACCCGGGAACCCGGGCGTGGGAAGCGAGTACGCTACCTCACGACCACGAGATGCGGGCTCACATAGCCTTTCCGCATATATTTCTTCTTTATATTAATGTTGATTCTCTAGGCTGTTTAAATAAAAAGTGAATGGAAAGTGAAGGCTATACGTAGTACGAACTTCCATGATGTTCTCCATTTATATTCTAATTGTCCCACTATTTTCTGTATTCGACAGTTGGCGGATTGTAGCTCTTAATACGATTTGGACGAATATCAGATTTTTATTTTTGTATTCAGAGAGTTAGATATACTGGTGGGGGGGGGGGGGGGGGGGGAGGGGGGGCGGGCGGAGTGGCCGCGCGGTTGAAAGCGCGATTTCGCGGATTGCGCGGCCCCACCCACTGGAGGTTCGAGTCCTCCCTCGGGCATTGGTGTGGATGTTGTTCTTAGCATAAGTTAGTTTAAGTAGTGTGTAAAATGATTCAAATGGCTCTGAGCACTATGGGACTTAAAATGTGAGGTCATCAGTCCCCTAGAACTTAGAACTACTTAAACCTAACTAACCTAAGGACATCACGTACATCCATGCCCGAGGCAGGATTCGAACCGGCGGCCGTAGCGGTCGCGCGGTTCAAGACTGTAGCTCCTAGAATCGCTCGCCCATCCCGGCCGGCTAAGTAGTGAGTAAGTCTAGGAATCGAACACACATTGGAACGTTTATAATGGGGGACGTTGTGACATACTGTGCATCATATTTTCTGGAAAACTTACGTACATTGCTGTTTTTAGATGTCGTTGACTATCTTCTGTGACTAAATGATAAAAGAATAACTTAATGATAGGAAACGAACGATAGCCGTACCAGGTACCATCGATGAAGAGGTAATGTTGCGATGTCGCTCAAAGGGAATTTACTTTTTAAATAATCTCAGCTGTGTAGGTATAACACCATTGCTTATAATGTAAATACAACTACTTAATACAGACACACTTGCGTGGCTATACAGTACTGAAGGTTTTCATTCACAAGTTATTCAACATGTGATTCAGAGTAAAACTGATCAGCTTAGATTAAGTTTTCCACTGTTCGTTCTAGAATATCCACAGAGATTGCTTGATAATGTCGATTGTTCTAAAAATTGTGTCATAATTTATACGCTCTTAGATTTTTGAAGGTACCAATACCTGATTATCAAAACCATCGTGTATAAGAAGTTCACAATATTAGGATTGAAAACTATCTCTACAACAACTTCAAGGATTACACATTTAACTTCATATAGACAGGTATTCTACAGGAAGTCAGAGAATATTAATGTTATTTTAGGTCAAATAGGAAAATTTTAGAATTAATTAAAGAATTTTGTAGTTGTAGCGTCATTCATCTCTGTTGAAGATTTTCTTCACATGGACCTTTAAAAAATATATTTGGTTATAATTCATATTTGTGCTGCGATGTCACATTACAATAACAAGTGAAGACTTCGTTCTACGCTAAAATAAACTTTTCATAAGACATTTATGTCTAGATGGCAGACCATTCTCCCCGTATAAGGACAGAAAATTGCAACCTCTCTGTTTCTGAATGACTCGTTTATTTACTAGTCTTTGAACTTTTCAGGATCATCTTCAGATAGGTCCGAGGAGGCTATATTTCTGTTTCCATAACGTGAGGCTGCGTGGTGGCCCTGTCACTGGTAAATAAATAAACTGGCCCTAATGTATCGTCATGTGGAACGCTTATACAGTGAGTCGTATCGATAAACGAATTCTGTGCTTACTACGGTAGTATGGACGTCTTTATGAATGGTATCCATGTGGCACCTTCTGTACTTATACTTTCTAAGACATCCATACTGGAAGAGCTTCATCTACTGTCCCCGTGGTATCCGTGAAACATTATTCATATAGTGCAACGTAACCATGTGTGAGCAGGATGGTAATTGGTCATATTTCGTCTATACAAATTACTTCTGGTCACGACTTATACTACAAAAGGCGGACGTTCTGCGTGCAAGCATTGTAGCACTCCTAAGAGGTAATCGTTTTTTTTGGCAATGCAAATTGAAAGCAGCGTTAGCTCTAATAATGTAACGTACTGTTGCATACTAATAACGTGCAGGTCGGTGGCATACACACAGTGTGCCCGCTTATTCATCAATGGAATGACACTCCGAAGCTGTTTTCTACAACCATTTATGCAAAATCTTAGCTGCAAACACCACTCTCATCTACAATTCTGTGGGTGCAGTGGCTGTTTGTTGGAGAAGTTTCATTACGGACGCACAACCAACGCCCGAGCTCCTACGGGAATGAGAAACCTGTGAGTAGGGGTTAATGGGCGACGGACGTTGCTGTGTGGCGAGCAGGAAGTTTGTAATTTGGGTCCGACGGAAAGCGTGTCCGGATGGCCGCGGCGGTTAAGGCCGTTATAGAGAAGCGGAGTATCCGGATTCGAGTCCCTGGTCCGGTACAAATCTTCAACTGTGGCCGTTCCATTGCCGCAATGCCCTGCGCGGCTGGAAGTCATTATTTCCATCCTATCTCTTTCCTGTTCCGTTTCCTCCACATTCCTTTCACCCCAATTATTCATACAAACCTAACCTACTTTTACCCCTTCACACGAAGCCAAATAAAACGGAAAGGTGATATACATGGCATGTACCCACTTGGATAAAGACGCCTTTGTGACTACAACATGAGTATCACAGCACAAAAATAATTATCAGAATCAAAATGAGCAAACGCTTCTCATGTGCGAGTTCTGAATTTGGCAGCATATCACGAGAATTTGTTTCATTGTTCGGTGAAAGGTGAAGTACAACAGCCGAGGTTTAAGAGTGAAACATGTATCCAAAGTTGTAGGGACAATAATCGTTTACAGAGGATAACACGTGTCCGTAGACTATCGCTTGAGGCAACATTTATTCAAAAATCATATCGTACTGGAGAATTATTCTGTGGCAGAAATTCATGAAATTTCTATAAACATTCAGAATCTACAAAAAACAAAGCCAAAGTTTCATCAGATATTAATTCGGATACACCTTAAGTCTTCTTGTAAGATTTCGATGAAAATAGTATCTCAAAGGCAAATTCAATTTTCGAAATAATGTTGAATGAAAGTCTATATTGATGCAACTATTAAAAATTAGAACTGAAACATCGAGCTCAATTTCCTATGAACAATGACTTCTTAGTTGAAATGGTTCAGATGGCTCTGAGCACTATGGGACTTAACTTCTGAGGTCAGCCGACCGAAGTGGCCGTGCGGTTAAAGGCGCTGCAGTCTGGAACCGCAAGACCGCTACGGTCGCAGGTTCTAATCCTGCCTGGGGCATGGATGTTTGTGATGTCCTTAGGTTAGTTAGGTTTAACTAGTTCTAAGTTCTAGGGGACTAATGACCTCAGCAGTTGAGTCCCATAGTGCTCAGAGCCATTTGAACCATTTCTGAGGTCATCAGTCTCTGTAACTTAGAACTTCTTAAACCTAACTAACCTAAAGACATCACACACATCCATGCCCGAGGCAGGATTCGAACCTGCGTCCGTAGCGGTCGCGCGGATCCAGACTGTAGTGCCTAGAACCGCTCGGGCACGCCGCCCGGCTCTTCTTAGTTCATCAGCAAAACTCATAAAATACGAACAAGTTCGACACAGAGATAATGACTAGACAAGTTTAATATTCTGATTTCCTGAGGAAAATGTTTATAATTACTGTAGATACCACTCTCTCAGTGCTGGACGTCTTTCACGTGGTAGTTTGAAATGTACTTTTCTCATAAAGGCAATGTGTTCTATCTGAAGCTAGTTGCGTTATACTTTATATACATAATTTCTTACCATTTAAAAACCAACTCTACCATTTACGAGATCTTCATAACGAAAATCGCAAAGAAATATGTTCAGAAAATGCGCTCCTCTTTGGTGAACAAAGGTTATTTAAGCTAAAAATGCTAAAAACTGCAGGGTTTTACTGAATAATGCAGTAATTTGTTTCCACAGTTGAAGACAGTACAGTTTTGAATAGCATCTTTCTTCCTGGGGTGGCCATGTTATACGGTATTTGGAACAGAAACTGAATGCATTTTATACAGTAACAACATTCTGTAAAACGTCTTATCTGTCTAGAGATGCAACAAAACAAAATAAGTAAAGTAACAATGGAATGTGGTCATATTCCTTGCGTTATACGCTGAAGCGCCAAAGAAAGTGGTATAGGCATGCATATTCAAATACAAATATGTAAACAGGCAGAATACGGCGCTACGGGCGGCAACGCCTATATGAGACAAGAAGTGTCTGGCGCAATTGTTAGCTCGGTTACTGTTGCTACAGTGGCATTTTATCAAGATTTAAGTGAGTTTGAACGTGGTGATACTGTCAGCGCACCAGCAATGGGATATAGGATCTCCGAGATAACGATGAAATGGAAATTTTCCGTACGACCGTTTCAAGAGTGTACAATGAATTGCAGGAATCCAATGAAAAATCACTGCGGCTGGAAAAAGGTTCTGCAAGAACGGGGCGAACGACGACTGAAGAGAATCGTTCAAAGTGGCAGAAGTGCAGCCCTTCCGCAATTAGCGGCAGATTTCAATATTGGGCCATCAATATGTGTCAGTGTGCGAACCATTCAACGAAACATTATCGATATTGGCTTTAGGAACACAAGATCTACTTGTGTACCCTTGATGACTGCATGACACAAAGCTTTACGCCTCACCTGCGCCCGAAAACACCAAAAATGGACTGTTGATGACTGGTCGGACGAGTCTCGTTTCTAATTGTATCGAGCAGATGGACGTACACGCGTATGGAGACACCCCCATGAATCTATGGACCCTGCATGTCAACAGCAGACTGTTCAAGGTGCTGGAAGCTCTGTAATGGTGTGGGGCGTGTGCAGCTGGTGTGATGTGGGACCCATGATACGTCTAGACACGCACGTAATCATACTGTCTGATTACCCGCGTCCATTGTGCATTCCGACGGACTTGGGAAATTGCAGCAGGACAATGCGACACCCCACATGTCCAGAATTGCTACAGAGTGGTGTCAGGAACAGTCTTCTGAGTTGAAACACTTCTGCTGACCAGCAAACTCCCTTGACGTGAAAATTATTGAACATAAGTGGGACGCCTTGTAGCGTGCTATTCATAAGAGATCTCCACCCCCTCAGATTTATGGAAGCCCGGAAGGGTTGATGTGTCAGTTCCCTTCAGCACTATTTCAGACATTAGTCGGGTCCATGCCACGTCGTGTTGCGGCACTTCTGCGTGCTCGCACGAGCCCTACGCGATATTAAGCAGGTGTACCAGTTTCTCTGGCTCTTCAGTGTATATCTGTTGAAGAGACAAACAATAAGCTTGATAACAATCCAACGGGAAACCTGAATATTGCAGGGCTACAGCTGTGCAACGAAGAAGATCTTAATGTAGACATGTTAATACCTCGCTGTACAGCGGCGATGAGCACGAACTGGGTGCGCACTGCAAATTCCCATCCATTTTACTATAATAGTAGTTCCTCGGCCGCCTTTCGACTGATTTGGTGCTCTATAAAGATTACACCGAAACAGAGCAGTACTATAATGCATAACTGATCGTATTTGGACATCTGAAAACATGGTAATCCGTCCTGATCTTACGCTTCGCGTGTTGATGTTTCTAGGAGCTGTTAATTCACGGTGCACTGCGAACAGGAGATCGAAGGCTCTAAAGGACACTCTTAACGATCTCTGCCTTCCTTTAAATCGATAGAGGCTCATCGTTTCAGTAAGAAAACGACGCGTTGTGAAGAATGTTCTTCATTGAAATATCGTGGAACATGCAGTGAAAAATACATCTTTTATGCTATCCTGACAAATGTAACCCTTTGACTGCTGGAGGCGGACGATCCGCTTGGCACGCTGAGGCGCTGCGGCCTGCACTGTCATGCGTATACTTGAGCTGATGTGGCTGACCCCCGAGCTGCCGCCTGGGGCGGAACGCCCCTCGCTGCCCCACCCGCCCTGTGCTGAATATTTCTGCAGTGACTGCGACTCCTCGCGAAATATTGTGTCCTCTCACGCCTGATACAGAATACTCGTAAATGCTCTCACTATGTAGTTCCCCTGCAGGTGAATTACTACAGAATCAAACTGTCTGGTAAATCTATTTTCCGTCACCGAGAATGATATCTTGCTTGTAGTTTTCTTGCACTATTTTTGTAGATTATGCCGAAAGCGACGTGATTCGTTAGCTTTACATCAATTGTTTATTGTTCTTTCTTGGGTACCCGTTTATAATGTGTGCATTTATCTATGTATTCCTCACCGTACTAACTCAAGAACGAATAAAGTAAGCCATAGATTATAGACTACTGTACGTTATTTTTGTTGTTCAGAACATCGTATTACGTAGTTTATAGTAGAAAGCGACATACAGATCATATCTCATATCGCACTACAACATCGGAATTTACTGTGAGCAACGGTAAGAACGTTAAATTCGTATTCTGGTGTGATAAGAAATTTCACATGGCCTACTGTGTGTATCGCTGAATTGCCCGAATATTTGTTGCGGTTTGTAATTACCCGATAACGCGTAATTTTGTTTCTCAGACGAAATTTGTACAATACGTGTGATTGTTGCACATAAGTATTCAACAGATTTTGCAACATTTGGAAGCTGTGAGATCTCTGTCTTTTTGTTAGCACATTAAATTCACTTATAGAGAAAATTAAAAGTCATGAACTGCAAATTTAGGCGTTACTTTTACACGTTGTGAATATGTTTCCCATTCTTGTTTTTGATCCGGGCTTTGGACCGGCACTAAAAAAGTTAAAAACATTTTTACTTTGCTTTTCCCTTTTTATAATTTTTTTTCGATTTCGAAGTGTTTATTCTAATAGCATTGTTGTATTCGTTCTATGCTGCAATTAGTAATTCTGTTTAGTGTGGTATTTTTCAAAACACAATGGTACCTTGCAAGTTTTACATTCGTACCTGCTTTCTCGACGCACTTTTTGCTTCCAGCAAATAATGCATCTATGCGTTAGCGCACTTTCCTTGGATTTCTCACTTGTTATAATGTCTGGAAAATGCTTTCCCACAAATATTAGAGGATTATTATCAGAACACCTTCCTCTGCCAGCTTTTCTGCGCTCTAACGCACACGTTTCAGTCCCCTTACCAGTGACAGATGAAACTCTGCTATCGTCATTTTACTACCTGTTAGTGATCTGTGTAGGACATGAGCATTTAAAACACACACATCTAGAACGTGAAAAAAGAACTTTTTATACCACTTCATTGTTTTCCGTATACATCCGACAGAGCTAAGCAGCATATGAGAACGGTCAACTGCTCCCATATTCAAGTTATAATCTACAATGCTTTGTAGTTTCTTAATTTTTTCTTCAGTATTCCTGTCAATCTTTCCTGTGTCAACTATTTCTGTGGTGTTACATTTGGTCAACATCCACACTTCCCTTTTGTCACACCACTTTATAGCAAGCATTGTATCCGTACACATAAATTGAATATCTCCACGTTCCAGTTTCTTCTGAAGTTTCGGCAAGTTTCGTCTGTTCTCACGGATAGTACCACATGCGTTCGTCCCATGACTGTGAAGCCAGGCAAACAGGCTTGAGTACCAGTTATCGCCGTAGAGGTTATGTCCACGTTCTAAATAGGGCTTCATTAGTGAAGCCACTATGTCACCACTTTTCCCCAAATTGTGGAACTCAGTGTCTATTGATGCCCTGTATAAACAGTGAAATCCAAGACATAGCCAGTCTCACAATCACATAACACAAATGTTTTTATACGAATCTACTCCGTTTCGATGGAATGAATTGTCTGAAAGATAAGCGTCCTTTGAATAATAACAAATTTTCATCAATGCAGAGTTTCTGATGTGGATTAAATGCACAACGGAAAGCTGTACGAACTTTACTGACAATGTTCCTAATTTTGAATAATGTGTTTCCTCCAGTATTGGCAGAGTTGTCACTGAAATGTAACATTCTCATAAGTAACAAAAAGCGGTCTCTTCACATGAGTTCACTAAAAATTGGCGTATCTCTGGTCCAGTATTCGCTAATTTTCAGTTTCTTCACGCGAGGCATCAGAAGACAAACAGCTATGAAACAATACATTTCTTCACATCCAGTATCTTTCCACTTTGAGATTCGAGAATGCACTGATTCGGGAGTACTCTCCTTGGTGAATAAATAAAACCGATTCGTTTCGTTAGCTATATATTTCATCAGTTCTTGTGTAAAGAATAACATGAAAACGGACAGAATACTTGACTCATTTCCTATTTGACACACATGTCCCGACAGCGTATCATCAAATGCGTGATTAACTGGCTGAAAGTCATTTTCTTTCCAGTCAAATATATCACTAAGACGTGCTTTCTTCGTAGGCGTTTTAGTATCACTTTCTGATTCTTCAGATTCAGAACAACTAACATCTCTTGTTGAAACATGAGACTGCTTTGACACCCCTGCTGATGTGGACGGTTTATGAATAGTGCTTTCGGACTCTGTGGAAGAGCTATCACTTTCGTCAAAATCAAGTAGGTCACCCTCACTGTCGCTCCTCGTAAGAATCTCCATGATTTCTTCCTCAGTGCAACCACGACGTCTCGCCATTTTCCTTGTAAAATACAGGACGCGAGGAACACTGATGTAAATTCCGATGAACAGTGAACTGTAGTGCGAAGCCTAGGCTCACAACCGACAAGCTAGCGGCCAGAACTGCGAAAGGCTACTGAGACATGGGACGCGAAGTCCGCTCACAAATTATAGGGCGTTACATGACAAAGGAGATTCTTCCATCATTAAACAAAAATAAATAATAAATTTAAAAAATTGAAAACACTATCTCAAAAATGTTCAAATTTGTGTGAAATCTTATGGGACTTAACTGCTATGGTCCCTAAGCTTACGCACTACTTAACCCAAATCATCCTAAGGACAAACACACACACACCCATGCCCGAAGGAGGACTTGAACTTCCGTCGGGACCAGCCGCACAGTCCATGACTGCAGCGCCTTAGCCCGCATCTCGTGGTCGTGCGGTAGCGTTCTCGCTTCCCACGCCCGGGTTCCCGGGTTCGATTCCCGGCGGGGTCAGGTATTTTCCCTGCCTCGTGATGGCTGGGTGTTGTGTGATGTCCTTAGGTTAGTTAGGTTTAAGTAGTTCTAAGTTCTAGGGGACTGATGACCTAAGATGTTAAGTCCCATAGTGCTCAGAGCCATTTGAACCATTTTTTGCAGCGCCTTAGACCGCTCGGCTAATCCCGCGCGGTGAAGACGCTATGTAGCACATTTAGTATGTACGGTTTGTTATATAGGAAAATGTAATATACAAATGCAGCAAAAAATCTCACAGTAAAGCTGAATCTATTACATTATCGTTCTTGTTTATACATTTTGTACATTAGTATCCTTTTTTATACAAACATATCTTACTTGCATTATTTAAGTTCTTTTAACACAATTTTAAGATTTTCGGTACACAACACCAAAAGCCAACCGATTGCACACGTGTAACGTAAGAACCTTGACAAAGTTTCGATACCACACTTTGTGGTATCGAAACTTGGTCAGGTTTTTACATTAAACTTATGCAACCGGTTGGGTAATACTTTACGCATTTAAAATTTATTTATTGTTGCTGCTGTCAGCCATGTTTAAAATTCGGACAGTTTTAAAAAATTGCATTGGTAAAACGAATTTGCTTACAAATATAACTACAGCTTTTAGCAAATTTAACAAACAAGTTACATGTTAATATTGTTTTCTATGTTAAAGCCGCTGTCTGCGCCGACCACCTTCCGCCTACGGTCAACTAACATTATAAACACATTCATGTTAGCGGAACGAGGAAGAAAATAAGACATTGTACATTTACTGTGGAGCGTCGCTGTGGATATTAAATTAGAGGTTATGGGAAAATTCATTCTGTTCGGTAATATTCTTTTCGGGCTGTCTTCTTTTGCTAGCATGAACTTTAAGCTATTCGAGCACCTCAAGGCACTGCCCCTTGTTCGCTCTATCCTCATATATCAACACATAACCAATACCAATAAACTAGTGGTATCGACAAAAACACTGAGATTTTTGATGCAGTTTTAGCATATCGATAGTTTGGTCGAAATGCCTGATTTTTCATATTACTTACAATAATAACATGTTAGTAAAATACATTTGCGACAAATTGAAACTTAGGATACAAGCAGCAGCTATCAGACTTTCACTCACAGGAACGTAAAGCTAGTTCCTCGAACGACGCCAAGAAATCATTAAATGCTGTTCGGACACTACCTAAATTATCAGCTACAAACAGAAAATTTTAATTAAACTCTCGAGTGCTCAGACATCTGTGGACTCAGTAGAACTCGTTACTTGTATCAATAGAATTTTTCTCGTATGTATTTTCAGCCCCCTTCACAGGCCGCATTGTAGCATTTTCCGTTTTAATACGAATAAAGGGGCACTAAACCTCGACATTGACTTGTGAACTTTTTTTATTTCGTTCTGTACTGTACATCGTAAGAGAGTTTTCTATCATTCTCTCTTTTTCTTTTTCTTCTTGGATCTTTACTATATCTCAGTTTCATATCTTCCGATCTCACTAAGGAATCGAGAAACGATCTGGTATTTATGGTGGATTTCACTTCTACGAACAACTCGGAAAACGTTGCGATATTAACCAAGTGACATAACACAATGAAACATTTGCACATGTAACCAGGAATGTGGTTCCTCCCTTGAAGGCACGAAAAACTCAGTAACTGTTGCTGAGATAATGCATAGTCAACGAAAAGGTCATTATAACTACATGAGAAAACAGTGTCTGCTACAGAGAATAGTTCGAGAGACAGAGCATTTTTTTTTTTTTTTTTTTTTTTTAGCCATCAGTCTACTGACTGGTTTGATGCGGCGCGCCACGAATTCCTTCCCTGTGCTAACCTCTTCATCTCAGCGTAGCACTTCCAACCTACGTCCTCAATTATTTGCTTGACGTATTCCAATCTCTGTCTTCCCCTACAGTTTTTGCCCTCTACAGCTCCCTCTAGTACCATGGGAGTCATTCCCTCATGTCTTAGCAGATGTCCTATCATCCTGTCTCTTCTGCTTATCAGTGTTTTCCACATGTTCCTTTCCTCTCCGATTCTGCGTAGAACCTCCTCATTCCTTACCTTATCAGTCCACCTAATTTTCAACATTCGTCTATGTTTTCCCACAGTCCATGTTTCACTACCATACAATGCTGTACTCCAGACGTACATCCTCAGAAATTTCTTCCTCAAATTAAGGCCGGTATTTGATATTAGGGGACTTCTCTTGGCCAGAAATGCCTTTTTTGCCATAGCAAGTCTGCTTTTGATGTCTACCTTGCTCCGTCCGTCATTGGTTATTTTACTGCCTAGGTAGCAGAATTCCTTAACTTCACTGACTTCGTGACCATCAATCCTGACGTTAAGTTTCTCGCTGTTTTCATTTCTACTACTTCTCATTACCTTCGTCTTTCTCCGATTTACTCTCAAACCATACTGTGTACCCATTAGACTGTTCATTCCGTTCAGAAGATCATTTAATTCTTCTTCACTTTCACTCACGATAGCAATGTCATCAGCGAATCGTATCATCGATATCCTTTCACCTTGTATTTTAATTCCACTCCTGAACCTTCATTTTATTTCCATCATTGCTTCCTCGATGTACAGATTGAAAAGTAGGGGCGAAAGGCTACAGCCTTGTCTTACACCCTTCTTATTACGAGCACTTCGTTCTTGATCGTCCACTCTTATTATTCCCTCTTGGTTGTTGTACATATTGTATATGACCCGTCTCTCCCTATAGCTTACCCCTACTTTTTTCAGAATCTCGAACAGCTTGCACCATTTTATATTGTCGAACGCTTTTTCCAGGTCGACAAATCCTATGAAAGTGTCTTGATTTTTCTTTAGCCTTGCTTCCATTATTAGAAGTAACGTCAGAATTGCCTCTCTCGTCCCTTTACTTTTCCTAAAGCCAAACTGATCGTCACCTAGCGCATTCTCAATTTTCTTTCCCATTCTTCTGTATATTATTCTTGCAAGCAGCTTCGATGCATGAGCTGTTAAGCTGATTGTGCGACAGTTCTCGCACTTGTCAGCTCTTGCCGTCTTCGGAATTGTGTGGATGATGCTTTTCCGAAAGTCAAATGGTATGTCGCCAGACTCATATATTCTACACACCAACGTGAATAGTCGTTTTGTTGCCATTTCCCCCAATGATTTTAGAAATTCTGATGGAATGCTATCTATCCCTTCTGCCTTATTTGACCGTAAGTCCTCCAAAGCTCTTTTAAATTCCGATTCTAATACTGGATCCCCTATCTCTTCTAAATCGACTCCTGTTTCTTCTTCTATTACATCAGACAAATTTTCACCCTCATAGAGGCTTTCAATGTATTCTTTCCACCTATCTGCTCTCTACTCTGCTTTTAACAGTGGAATTCCCGTTGCACTCTTAATGTTACCACCGTTGCTTTTAATGTCACCAAAGGTTGTTTTGACTTTCCTGTATGCTGAGTCTGTCCTTCCGACTATCATATCTTTATCGATGTCTTCACATTTTTCCTGCAGCCATTTCGTCTTAGCTTCCCTGCACTTCCTATTTATTTCATTCCTCAGCGACCTGTAATTCTGTATTCCTGATTTTCCCGGAACATGTTTGTACTTCCTCCTTTCATTAATCAACTGAACTATTTCTTCTGTTACCCATGGTTTCTTCGCAGCTACCTTCTTTGTACCTATGTTTTCCTTCCCAACTTCTGTGATGGCCCTTTTTAGAGATGTCCATTCCTCTTCAACTGTACCGCCTACTGCGCTATTCCTTATTGCTGTATCTATAGCGTTAGAGAACTTCAAACGTATCTCGTCATTCCTTAGTACTTCCGTATCCCACGTCGTTGCGTATTGATTCTCCCTGACTAATGTCTTGAACTTCAGCCTACTCTTCATCACTACTATATTGTGATCTGAGTCTATATCTGCTCCTGGGTACGCCTTACAGTCCGGTATCTGATTTCGGAATCTCTGTCTGACCATGATGTATTCTAATTGAAATCTTCCCGTATCTCCCGGCCTTTTCCAGATATACCCCCTCCTCTTGTGATTCTTGAACAGGGTATTCGCTATTACTAACTGAAACTTGTTACAGAACTCAATTAGTCTTTCTCCTCTTTCATTCCTCGTCCCAAGCCCATATTCTCCAGTAACCTTTTCTTCTACTCCTTCCCCTACAACTGCATTCCAGTCGCCCATGACTATTAGATTTTCGTCCCCCTTTACATACTGCATTACCCTTTCAATATCCTCATACACTTTCTCTATCTGTTCATCTTCAGCTTGCGACGTCGGCATGTATACCTGAACTGTCGTTGTCGGTGTTGGTCTGCTGTCGATTCTGATTAGAACAACCCGGTCGCTGAACTGTTCACAGTAACACACCCTCTGCCCTACCTTCCTATTCATAACGAATCCTACACCTCTTATACCATTTTCTGCTGCCGTTGATATTACCCGATACTCATCTGACCAGAAATCCTTGTCTTCCTTCCACTTCACTTCACTGACCCCTACTATATCTAGACAGAGCCTTTGCATTTCCCTCTTCAGATTTTCTAGTTTCCCTACCACGTTCAAGTTTCTGACATTCCACGCCCCGACTCGTAGAACGTTATCCTTTCGTTGATTATTCAATCTTTTTCTCATGGTAACCTCCCCCTTGGCAGTCCCCTCCCGGAGATCCGAATGGGGGACTAATCCGGAATCTTTTGCCAATGGAGAGATCATCATGACACTTCTTCATTTACAAGCCACATGTCCTGTGGATACACGGTACGTGTGACTGGGTGTTGTGTGATGTCCTTAGGTTAGTTAGGTTTAAGTAGTTCTAAGTTCTAGGGGACTGATGACCATAGATGTTAGGTCCCATAGTGCTCAGAGCCATTTTTTATAATTCTCTGCCACTCACAGCTCACGAGATGACCACAACGCTTAAGTTAGAGAATTTCGGTCGTGTGGTCCCTTCCCAACAGTCGCTCATCCAGAGAGTCACACACGAATTGAAATGTAGTGGGCTAAATTACTTTACCTGATCAAAAGTATCTTGACACCTATTACTGGACATTAATAAGGATTGTGTTCAACCCTTCGCTTCTATGAAGCCTTGAACTCTGCTGGAGAAACATTAAGTGAGCTGTCTAAATGTCTACGGAGGAATGGTGGCCGAAAACAGAAGATAGTAATGTTGGACGCCGGGGTCTGGATCGCCCTCGACTTTCTGATTTATCTCAAAGGTGTTCCATTGGGTTCACGTCGGGACACTCGGCAGAGGAGTCCATATCAGAAACGTTATCGCTACAAATCATTGCTTGACAGATGACAGGAGGCATTGTCCTTCTGTTCATCTACTATATGCAGCACACAATGCTGCAAAATATGTTCATATCCTTCCACATTTTGCAATTTCTAAGGTTCGGTTAGAGGAGTGCATCATAAACACGAAAACCACCTTCATACCGCAACACTATCTCCTCCCTACTTCACTGTTTGCACTAAACCTGATGGCATGTAACGTACTCCAAGCATTCGTAAAACCCAAGGCCTTCCATTTTATTGCCACGTGGTACGACACGATTCGTCACTTGAAATAATTCGCACATGTCATTCACTGTCCAGAGTCGTCGCTTTGCACACCTCAAGTGCTTCTTAGAAGTGACTACAGAAATGTGCGATTTGCGAGGAGCTGTTGGACCGTTGTATGCCATCCGTTTCAAATACATACGCATGGGCATTATGCTATCTGGGCTGCTGGTAGTGGTCTGTAACTCATGGGCGATTCCTTCCGCTGAATTCATGCTATGTTTTGAAACCGCATTCCGCAATGCCCCACAGTTCCTGTCTGTCAGTACACGAGATCAACCTGGTCTTTTTCTAAATGTGGTTATTTCTTCGCGTGTCCAGTTGACAATCACCAACAGCCGAATTAGGCAGCTTTTTTTCCGTCAGGACAGCGCGAACGCAATCGTGACTACAACAGGCTTTGAAAGGTGGAAATGTTCTGTAGGATCTGTTACTCAGATGACACCCAATGGCTGGCGCATGTTCGAAGTCACCGAGGTTGTCTAGTTGCGCCCGCATTACATAGATGTCCGTACACTCTTCACCAAATACTGTATACTCTATAGCACACACTTCAGGTGTTTACAAGTTCATATATGTATATAAATATCGATATTGATGTCCAAGTCCACACGAGCATCTGTGGTAGGAACGATCTCTCAGCCCCAGGCGGTTAGCGGTCGAAAAATATATAAGAAGATGTCATCCTTACGTTCTGGAGACGTATTCCACAAGCCTCATACTTAATATCACTGACACGTAGCATGATTGTTCTTAACTGGGCGAGGGACACACCCTAGTCCTAGCTGTTGAAAAAATGGAAGGAACGATTACTAATGGCATCTATTTTTTTCTGAAACACCTCATTTCCTTTTCTTGTACGTAGTAGGAGCTCTAATGAAGAGGGGCTCGATGGTTCTCGACACGTATTTGCCACTAGGCTACATTGATAAATTAGTCCACAAGAGAGGGATATGGAAGAAACTTATCTCTTTCTAAGTACTGTTTTGTTGTACGGCGTAAATGCAGGTGCTGCAGAGTGATGGTAAACAGCAAAGTAGAGCCATCCGTGGAGATTATTGAGGCTTGGCTAGGGAGATAAGTCCTGTAGGGGAGGACGGAAGCCGCTTGCGCTAATGGGGATTTGTGGCTCTTACACTGCCCTCCGTACGCAGCACGTATGTCGGCTCAGACCGGTACTACCTAGACCCCGATAACAGGTAACCTAAGTGCACAGTAGGCAGATTTTATACTAGCCTACATCAGGCTACAGTGGCCCCTCTTATCGTGGACGGTCAGTTCACGTGAAATCTATTGAAGATTGCAACTGCTAGATGAATGCTAGCTATAGCTGGATAGGTTCGTTGTTTACGATGGTTTCTTTCCCATGTGACGAAAGTTTCACGTGATCTGATGCCATCATTGGAATTTCGATACTGAAAATACTTTCCTTCCATCGAAATAATCTGGTTCATGACACACACATACACACACACACACACACACACACACACACACACACACAAAGAGAGAGAGAGAGAGGGAGAGAGAGAGAGAGAGAGAGAGATAGGTGGGTGGAAAGCAGATATGCAGATCGCGACTATGAAACGAACTGCCTCGGCCTAACTTAAAACATGTTATTTCCACAGCAAATAAATACAATAAAATCTGATTAGTAAACTTACATTCAGTATTATCAGATGAACAGAAAGAACCGTGTCACGTTCGGTATGTAAGGTTTAAATGAATTCTTTGCAATTGCGCCCACGGTTTAGCTTTGACCTCTAGCATACCTCATATTTAATTACAGAACAGGAACAGAAATTCCGTAGATGAATATCGTCCGCTGTCACTCATCTGTACTCGCAACAGAGTTTTTCAACACTGTATATAATAACCCAGAAGCAACAAAATGACCCTCTTGCAAATACTTCACTTACGAAAACGCCGATCATACGAACCTCAGCTCGTGATCTTTAGATACCTTAACGTGAGATTCATACGCAGAATTCGCCAGGTAGCTTCCATGTTGGATGACTTTGAAAATACTTTTGATTCGGTACCAGACAGATTAACTCTACTGGATAGCTTCATATTGGATCTAAAACATGGTCTTAAACTGTGGTGAGATCGTACTGACTGGCAGAAATCAGAATATTACCCAGGAACAAACGTCTTCAACATCAACAGGAATAGCTTATGTATGTTTCAAGTAAGTGCGAGAGGAGAATTTTGATGCCACCTTCAAATATTTCTCTATCGTTCCACTGTCGAACAGCCCACGGGAAAAATTAACAATTAAACCTTACCGCGCGAACTCATATTTTAGTATGATGAACATTCCTCCCTTTGCAGGTGTGCGCCAACAAAATATGTTCACACCCTGCAGAAGAAGTTGATGATTGAAATCTCATGAGAAGATCCTGCTGCAACAAAAAATGCCTTTGCTTTTATGATATCCACTACAATTCGCGTATCGTATCCGTGCCATTCTCTTCCTTATTTCGCAATAGTACAAAACGAACTGCCCTTGTTTGAACTTTTTCGATGTCCTCTGTCAATTGTATCTGATGTGAGTCCCACAACGCACAACAATCCTTCAGAAGAGGGCGGACAAGCGTAGTCTCTTTAGTAGACCTGCTGCATTTTCTAAGTATTCTGCCAATGAAATGCAGTCTTTGGTTTGCTTTCTCCACAAGGTTATCTACGTGATTGTTCCAATTGAAATTACAGCCTTTAGATTTGTCTGTTTTATCCTGTAACTGAAATTTAGCCGATTCTTTGCACCACTCATGTCAAGTCAATCGCCACATTTCGCACATACTGGCATCTTGTCTAAATCTTTTGAAATTTGGTTTGATCATCTAATGACTTCATAAAGCCGTAAGTGACAGCATCATCTGCACACATTCTAAGAGGGCTACTGAGAATGCCTCCTAAATCGTATATGTATATCAGGAACAAAAGAGGTCCTGTAACACTTTCTTGGGAAACTCCAGATATTACTTCTGTTTTACTCGATAGTTTTCCGACAATTATCGTCCCGGAGAAAAAACGTAAACTTTGGAAAAAATTGCAGCTGGAAGGCATAAGTAGAATACATTTACGGAAGGAAAGAAACAACACGAAATCATAGTTTTGGTTTTGTCGATGACTTTGTCCTTTCAGCCAGAAACCGTTTGGAGGTGAGAGAGTAATGCAAATCTTAAATAGAATCGCTGGGAAAACGGTTCTCAGAGTGTCATATGAAGAGACGGAAAATATGGAACACAGTCACCGAGGGGCAGAAATATTGGGAGGTTAAATATGTGAAGAGAAAAGACCTAAATTCTGAAACTTACGAGAGTGGATCCAACCAAACGGATCCAGAATTAAGACTCCTGCCATTTTTTATCTAAGGGAGCTCATAAGCGAGTCACATTAGTGCTGAACGGATGTTATAACACCGGGGACTTCTGTTGATGCAACAAGAACTACGCTACGACGTCAGGCGGTTACAATAGAGCGCCGGGCG
Organism: Schistocerca americana; assembly: GCF_021461395.2. Taxonomy (NCBI): domain Eukaryota; kingdom Metazoa; phylum Arthropoda; class Insecta; order Orthoptera; family Acrididae; genus Schistocerca; species Schistocerca americana. The sequence continues at coordinate 953,340,462 of NC_060119.1, read as the reverse complement.
TTGTGGCCGAGCTAGGCACTTCAGTCCGGAACCACGCTGCTCCTACGGTCGCAGGTTCGAATCCAGCCTCGGGCATCGAAGTGTGTGATGTCCTTAAGCTAGTTAGATTTAAGTAGTTCTAAATCTATGGGACTCCTGACCTCAGATGTTAAGTCCCATAGTGCTTAGGGCCATTTTTACAATATAGCACGGCGCGGCTGGAGTGCAAAAATCAACGACACAGCGTTTGCAGTGCTAGAGGCTTGGTTACTTCAAATCGGAGTCATGGAAATTTTGTGGTTTAAGTGGTAAAAATTGGTGCTGTTGAAAACCACGAACAGGCCAAGACCCTACAAATACTCGTTGTTCTCATTCAGAGGTGTCACAGTCCCAAGGGTAGACCAAGATAGGTCCAAGTGTCTCAGTACAAAAGAACATTGTATTGTATTGTATGGAACAGGGGACCTAGAAAAAACGAAGAGGCTTCGTCCCCGCAGTAGCACACAACCCAACAACAGGCCACCGCAGTCCACTCTCTCCACCACCGCCCCACACCGAAGCTGTCCGAGTGGCCGTGCGGTTCTAGGCGTTACAGTCTGGAACCGAGCGACTGCTACGGTCGCAGGTTAGAATCCTGCCTCGGGCATGGATGTGTGTGATGTCCTTACGTTAGTTAGGTTTAATTAGTTCTAAGTTCTAGGCGACTGACGACCTCAGAAGTTAAGTCGCATAGTGCTCAGAGCCATTTGAACCATTTGAACCCACACCGAATCCAGGGAAACCATTGCGTGGTACAATAATTACGGTGTACGCATTCTTGCAGAAAGTGTTTGCGCAACAATCGCCAACATAGTGCAACTGAGGCGGAATAAGGGGAACCAGCCCACATTCGTCGAGGCAGATGGAAAACCGCCTTAAAAACCATCTACAGACTGGCCGGCACACCGGACCTCGACAGCAATCCGCCAGGCGGATTCGTGCCGGGGACCGGCACGCCTTTCCGCCCGGAAAGCAGTGCGTTAGACCTTTTTTCTCTCTTTCACAGAAATGATAAAACGCAATTGTCAGAGAGACTGGAACCACGAACCATAACAAACGCTTTTTCACAGGTCAGAACGTAACCACAGAGCAAATTTTTTTTCTATTTTTTATTTTTTTTCCTTTCTAGACCTCTTCTACTTCAAGCGTTGGCCCCTATCACCCATATAACCCCCAAAATCCTGTCTAACATAAAAAACAATCTGTTGCCACAGCCACTTTCGCCCTAATTTAACCTACTCTCGTTTTATTATTTTATGTTTTTTAAATAATACATAAAGAAACTGAATACTCTTTTTTCCGTAACAAACTGACCAATACCCGTAAAACAGAAGAACACGAAATCAATCAAGCACTTCAGATTTGTTTTATGTTACAGCTTCTGGCAAATTAGTTTTCCTGAGACTTGCCGTACTATAAAAATAAATAAATAGATGCCAACGTAATTATAATGAAGCAAAATTAGTATCGACTCGCTGTGGTGTTGTGCACCAACCAAAAATTACCGCTTCATTATGGCAAAGTGTGAAGTAAGAAATTTTGAAACAAAGCTTTGTATTTCCGACTCGTTTTAAGGTTGTGGTGCTCTTCCATTATATACTGTATGTACTCGCCTATACTCGCATGTGTGTTCGTAACTGCAAAATATGCAAACTGGCCGATAATCCAAGCGTAGCTTTCATGCTTTGTTGCAGGAAAGAAATGTCAGTCTGGCTTAAGTACATCTTTAAGTGTTATAGCAGAGTCTGTAGTTCTAGTAATTATTGCGAGTTTTTTTTTCTAGTCCATTTCCATACGTGGAATTGGTCTCGGCGGATGAGAATGTGTGCCAAGGTATCTACAGTATGGCAATGATCGCAGTACGGACTCTGCTTCGTTTTGATATTGTGCAGCTTTTCACCTGTGGGGACCTTCTCGTTTATAATGTCATACCATTTGGACACTACTTTGGAGTGGAGGATGGGATTGTTAAGGTTTTTCCAGACGTTGCTCCAGTTGACCGCTGGATATTTCGCTTCCATTGGGTTTTGCCTATGGTGTCTCGTGAGGTGGTAATAGGTCCTTCTGGTGTTAAGCAGCTGTGAAGTGTCTTGAATACAGCTCATTTCCAGGTAGTAAGTCCGGACGTGATCGAGTTGAGCGCTGATGCGACCAACATCGACTGGGGCCTTTTTGCTCGTTTGGGCTAACCTGTTTAATAACGTTTTCGTAATTGTCGGATGGGGTGTCTGCAGTATTTTGCGAATTCGGTCCATATATACAGCAGTGCACTGGTTTTTGATGTCTTTGACGCCCACACCACCAGCAGCGCGGGTTAACACTTTGGTTGGCATGGTGACTTTAAAGATGTTTCGCTCCATATGAACCAATACGCTGCAGCTAAAAGCTTTTGCGCTGTATCCTTGGGTACTGGTAACACTGCTGCGATGTGATATATTTTGCTTAGCGCATAGCTGTTAATCAAGAGAGCTCTCTGTATCAGATTGAGCGTTCTGGTTTTGTGTTCACGGAGAGTAGCCCTGAATGGTCCCAGTTGGCTACTGTCATCTCTCTTGGGTTGGCCATTAGAATCTTACCTAAGTGGTTCGTCTTCTCTGTTCTTTGTAGCCATGTTCTTTGAATTGTCTCCATATGGGGTCCAACTGGTAAAATTTTCGATTTGTGTTCATTGAGTTTGGCTCCGGAAGAAGTGGCGTAAGCGTGGATTACTTGTTGAACGACTTCCATTTCTGAGTGCGTGTTAAGTACTACACTGATGTCATCAGCATAAGCGTGACACACGGTTCTTGTACCCAACACCTGTAGACCTTGTAACCTGTGATGCAGGTTTAACAATAACCGTTCTACGGCGATTGCGTATAGTGCCATAGAAACGGGGTAGACTTGTCTCACTGATTGCTTGATCGGTACTGGTGAACTTAGCTGACCATTAATTTTTATTCCAGAGGAAGTTCCGACTATACATTTGCGTATGATCTGAATAAAATGAGCACTGAATCCCATCCGTTGCATTACAGTTAGTAGAAAGTGGTGGTTGATGCGGTCAAAAGCCTTATCGAAGTCTAAAAACATGAGACCAACATTGCATTTACATAGCCACGACAAATATATTATGTCCCTATACTCACATAATGCATTCGACATTGATCTCCCTGGGACAGCACTCATTTGATAAGGGCCAAGTACTTCCGTCAGTACCGTCTTCAGTCTACGGTTGATGAGTCGGGTGAAGATTTTATAGTCGGAATTGAGCAGTGTTAGTGGTCGAAAATCCTTCATCGTAATGCTACATGGTTTTTTGGGAATCAGGACAATCAGTCCATCGGTAAACTGAGATGGCATGTGCACGTCTCCCAATAATTCATTGCATATTTTGGTGAATTCCGGTCCTATGATGTGCCAAAAACAAACATAAAATTCTATGGGTAGGCCATCTAAACCAGCAGATTTCTTTGTAGGCGAATCTTTGATTATGGCACATACTACTTCACCAGTTATGTGGGCTGCAAGGTCGGCGTTGTCCGTCGGATGGACCGTGGATTGAATGTTGGATAAAAGCGGCTCACTTGCCGTCGCATCAGTCGCCGACGCGGCGTAAAAATCTGTATAATGTTGCACCACGTAGTTTTTTACTGTGACTTGTTGATCGTATTCGTTCCCCAGTTCATCACTGAGACTGTGAATTAACTTTTGTTTACCTCTCTCGGTTTCCCGTATCATGTGATATACGGACGTATTCTCCTGAGTCAGTTCAATCGGAAGACGCGATCGAACTTTTTTCCCCTCTAGTGATTGTCGTACCGACGCCGTTATTCTTGCTTTAGTTCGTTTTGCTACTAATCCCATGGGGTCATCATATAGTTCGCGGAGGCAAAGAAAGTGATACCCCAAGGTGCGTTTTCGCCAGTACGCTTTCATGCGGCCATATCGTGCGACGCATTTTTTTAATCTGTGGTTTCGCAGACTGTAGCCACCACATGATGCGTGTTGGATATCTGGATTTCGTCCGAAGACAACGCTGTCATGTATCATGGATCTCCTGTTTCAGTACCGCATCCTCCAAAAGTGACACGTTTAGCTGCCATACGCCCCTTCCCAGGAATGTATTTTGTTTAGTGTGCTGCGCGGTTATATAAAATGCGCAGTGATCCGAGAAGTTAAGAGGCCAAACTTCGCAGTCAGTTACATTATGGATAGAACCTTTCGTTACATACAGCCTGTCTAGTCTGCTTGCCGAAGTACTGGATACGTACGTGTATCCATGGGTGTGCGGGCGAAGATGGCATCAAGCATCTATCATATCTGGTCCTTTGATTAACGTCAACAGCTCCTCACAAAAGTTGAAGTTCGGGACTTGATCTTCTGGACACAATACGCAGTTAAAATCTCCGCCCAAAATTATGTGCAGCCGAGGATCCGTTATTAATGGGACAATTTCGTCCCGGAACAGGTTGCCCCTTGCTCGTTTTCCGCTGGATCCAGAGGGAGCATATATATTAACAAGAAGTAGATCATATATTTGTGCAGTTATGCCTCTCCCAGATTCAAGAAATGCTTTTGCTGTACTTGGTATGCCGTGTTTCAGCAATATTCCCGTTCCACATTCATTGCCTATGTTTAAGATCGCCTCATATCCGTACACATCCGCTATTTTGGTCGTAACTACCTCTTGTAACATCGCTATGTCAATGTCGGCGGCATATAAGTAGCCCTTCACAGATTGTAACTTTACTTCCGAAACTACTCTGTTAACATTGAGCGTGGCGATTTTATACGCCTGCGTCATTCGGTAGTCCAACTAAGCGCATTCAGTGTCGTCAGACCATGCTGTCCCCGTATCAGGTCCACAGCGGTCAACAGTGTCCATTGGTTCTTCAATTGGAGGTGCGAGGTTCATGTGTACGTCCTCATTCGGGTTGGGGAGGTCTGGTTTTCCGATGTCTACCACGCCTTGCTTTCCGCTTCGATCTGTTTTCAGAATATTTTTGGTACGGGAGAGTTTTTTCTCCAGTTCTTGAATCTCTTCAGGGCTCTGTTTTCGTGTTTGCCGTTTAGGTTTCACCGGCTGCTTTCTGATGTTGTCCTCCTTAGCATTCGTCAAATTTTCCAAGCGGGTGGTGTTTCGAACCAAATTGTCGACCGTGCTCTTGGTGGATGATGGTGTCAATAGAGAAATCGGTTCAGTATGAGGTTGCTCATTCCGGGATGGTTCTTGCATGTCATTCTCAACGGCGGAGGATTTGGAGAATTTGCTGTGGCTCCCAATATCTTTCGGAGTCTGTTGTGTTGAAACCGTTACAATTGTCACGATTTCCTTAGGTTCGGGCGGTCTAGCTTCTGTTGTGTCAGTAGTGGCAATCTGGGCTTCTTCTCGGGTTGAATGGTACTCCGTGTTCACATCAGGGCTAGGGGTCAGGACTTGGCCGCGGGTAGCCGTAGTGGAAGTCGCTGGCAGTGCAGTCATAGCCGGCGGTCGCGGCGCCCCGCCAGCCGGCAGCTGCGCCACTCGCCGCTGTAAACACTCCGCGCGCACGTGGCCGGGAGAGTTGCACGCAGCGCACGTCCTCGGCTGGCCGTCGTATATAACGATACCTCGGTATCCACAGACGCTGATGTATGACGGTACACGTTTGTGCAAATCGACCTTTAATTGTCTCACTCCGTTGAGAAGTTGGAATTTGCGTGCGTTGGACCACCGTTCGGCAGCAATGCTGAGAACTTTACCGTACGGCGCTATCACTGCGTTTATTTGTTCCGCCGGTACTTCGAATGGTAGTTCGAATATCCTGATCGTTCGTATCCCAAACCCTGCATGTGTTACGGTGACTTCGCCTACGTTTCCATCACAACGTTTAAACTTCATAATTCCTCCGCAAGACTCAATTATATTGTCACATAAGTTAGCATTCCTCAATTTCACTAATACAACGCTGCTCACTATCGAAAGATGCATTCCAATGACATCCTCTGAATCAACTTTCACTTCGTATTCCAACCAATCTTCGATTTCGTGTGGTTTAGGTCGGGCGTAATTACGATCAAACGAGAATTCAAGTGGGCCATCACGAATTCATATTTCAAATTTCAATATGCGTAGAATTTCTGCAACGATGCAAGAAGCACTTTGACTTAACCACGCCGAAGCACAGCAGACCGCGGCTCACGAAACTCAGCACACGTCCGCACAGCTCGGCTGACGCGGCGAGACTGACCGGGCATCAGTATAGTGGTCTGTGAGTCTACATGGCACAACTAGTAACCCTCTCTGTACTCCGCCGCAGCTAGCTGCAACCCCGCTGCATGTGTCAAGTCCAATGCTGTGGACTTAATGCCCTCTCACCGGCGGACCACATGAGGGGCCTATGACAGTTACTACCGGCGTCCCACCTTGGAATTTTTGACTTTCCCTTTTTAGCAGCTGGCGACTTAAACAGGCGAAAAGTCTTCAGATTAATATTTTTTGAGATCCAAAATATTATTCTCTCGGGATAACTGGCTTGACTTCCTGTTTTCACGACCATGAAAGTTTGGACTTTTTCATGTACGCTGATTTGATTCGCACCTTGAAATGAGACTTTTTAATTAAATAATATGCAGTCAGGACTACAGTTCGTAGCAAAGTCGATGAGACGGCCGCAGTGTCAACTAAACACGCTCGAGCTGATTATTCGTGTTCATACAATTCCACTCATCCACATTTGGTATTGATAAACTATCAATAACATATTAAAGAGATTAGTGGCATTAAATAATGAGACACGAATCAATGGTTGAACAAAGACAAGTAATTATTCTTACTTAGGTGAGCTTAGATTATGCATACAACGTAACAGACCAAGTGCAGGAGGAGGAAAGAGAAACTAAGGAGTTAACAAAAGAAGAACGTCAGAAAAATGATAGAGGTTACTTCACGAACACATCGTAAATTCGACTTATTCTTTCACATTTCAAAACATTTCGGATTTATGAGTTTCGTATAATAGTATTTTCATATCGTCAGTGGCCAAGTGCACAATAAGTTAGCCGACCGTTGTGGCCTGGCGGTTCTACACTCTTCAGTCCGGAACCGCGCTGCTGCAACGGGCGCAAATTCGAATGCTGCCTCGGGCATGGATGTGTGTGCTGACCTTAGGTTAGTTAGGTGTAAGTAGTTCTAAGTCTAGGGGACTGATGACCTCAGATGTTGAGATGTTAAGTCCCACAGTGCTCAGAGCCATTTGAACCACAATAAGTTCATTATAAATTGCCGGAAAATAAATTAGTTCACAAGGAAAGCCGAAGTCGATTTTGATCTGACGACAGCATATGCCATTTCGGGGATATCAGAAGAACTGATAATGGTTTTATCATAGTTCACCAACAGACTGTGCAATGGCACAGCTATTAGAGCGCCATCTGTGTCTACCCCTTAACAGGGAATGCTCACAGACAGAAAGATCAGTGTGGTGCAATGGTATGAGGCAAGCGGGCAACCATGCCTCGCAGACGCACTCGTGCTTCCTACAGCCAACTGACCGAGTTTTAAAGGGGTGAAATTATGACCTTTCGAGTGGCGGGATTGTAGTTTCAGAAAATTTGCCACACTAGTTGGACAAACTGCATCAGTTGCGAGATGATACTGCTATCAGTGGTCACGTAAACATCCTCACATCCGTAGTCGAGGATCTGGACGTCTACGGAGCACATACGCCAGCCATGATAGTCATACTGTAAGAGCAGCAGTGGCAGATTGTGCAACTACCGCAGCACAGATAAGAGGGCTTGTGAACCTAGACGTGTCGACATAAAATGTTGCGAATCGGTTGTTCGCAGTGGGACTACGGGCTCCCAAGCCTCTAGCCTGTCTTCCGTTCACAACACAGCATCGACGTGCACTGCTCGACTGCTGCCATTAGAGGATCCGTTGGAAGACTGAATGGCACGCCGTGGTCTTCGCGATGAAAGCAGATTCTGTCTGCACGCTGGTGGAGGTCGTTTGCGCGTACGACGTAGTCCTGGTGAGCGCTGTCTCATAGAGTGCATTCGTCCAAGACACACTGGTCCCACCCAAGACCTTGTGATCCGGGATGCAATAGGCTACAGCACTTTGTGGAGTGGAAGATAACTAGCGCTTGGTACACGATAAATGTTGTTAGACCCGTTCTTTTGGCGTTCTGGCAAAAGGAAGGTGATATGTTTCGGCAACAGGAAAATGATAGCCCACACATTGGCCGTGAAACTCGAAGTTATCTGCAAGACGTGCAGCAACTTCCCTGGCCATCACAATGTGCGGAGCACGTGGGATTTTTTAATTCAATTCAATTTAATCGCACGGCAAAGGTCCCCCCGTCGGGCAGACCATTCGCCAGGTGCGGGTCTCCCAATTTGACACCACTTCGGCGACCTGCAGTGGATGAGGATGATAGGGTGATGATGAGGACATCACAACACCCAGTCCCTAGGCGGAGAAAATTTCCCGACCCAGCCGTGAATCGAACCCGGGCCCAGAGGATTGACAATTCGTCACGCTGATCATTCAGCTACTGGGGGTGGACATCATATTGGGTATGATGGGGCTCTTACAGAACTATGTGAGCAAGTTGAGCAAGAGTGGCATAACGTATCCGAGGACAGTGTTCACCACCTGTACGATCGACTGGATGCCAGAATCAGCGCCTGCATTACCGCCCGTGGAGGCTGAACTACGAACTGATATGGGTCCTCAGAACCGCTTTTTCTACTGATCTGTAAATGTAATCATTTAATGTACTCCATATGCACTGTTGCAAGAATAAATCTGCAGTGAACTGGAAACCTTTAAAGGGGTGTAATACTTTTTTTCCTGCAGTGCATTTCGAAAATAGTAATTTAGTCAGCACTGGAAAAACAAGAAAAAATATTACCATATTGCTGTAAGTTCTCTGGGACTCGACCGCCCCGGTCATCGCTTGGGGAGGCTACCCCGTGGCTACATGTCTCTGCTATGGGCAGGCAAGTTCAGATCGTGATCCCGCGCGCCACCTTTGCGTTCATCGCCGGGTACTGGGCCACTTCAAGGCGGCGCGGCTACGACATAGGGGACGCGGCCTTGCCAAGACGCCGTCACATCGCTTCCTCGCCTGCACGACACCACCGAGCCGCTTGCTGTCATCAATGCCTTCCCCACTGACTGTGTATGGCTTACGTCCCGTGGGCGTTGGCCTATGTAGACGTAGGCACAACTCACGAAGTGTTGAGTAATAAATGTGTGTTTGATCGTAGCTGTATCATTGACAAAACTTCGGGCATTCACTAGTCGGGCATTCACTAACCGTCTCACTGCTACCCCGCCTGGGTGGTGAACACCCATAATGACTCCCATCATACCAACCACCCATCCCGGTCGCTATCAGACTAACACAAGACAGATACTACAAACGAGTAATATCCTAACAGCGCAAAATCACACATTACAATTATTATAAAACACCATGCTGAGTGTCTTATTTAAAATAATAGGGGGTTGCTGGAAGATGGGAAAAACCATAAAATTATTTGAAAAAAAAATGGTTCAAATGGCTCTGAGCACTATGGGACTTAACATCTATGGTCATCAGTCCCCTAGAACTTAGAACTACTTAAACCTAACTAACCTAAGGACAACACACAACACCCAGCCATCACGAGGCAGAGAAAATCCCTGACCCCGCCGGGAATCGAACCCAATTATTTGAAGAAAGACCTCTAAAATAGAGGTACACACATTACATTAGCGAGTAGGAGAGAAGCAAATAATGTGAAAGTACGAAGAGTCTCTGGAAATAGACGAAAACAATTGACAAATTCGGAAGCAACAATTCTTTATCTATACTGCTAAGATTAAGAACACATTGGTATTCTGATAAGAGGCAATATAAACTCGAGCCTACATGGAATATTAAGTATTTAAATCAGAAGTTGCGTTTTATCGATTGCAGCTGTCTTTAGTTCTATCATCAAACCCAATGTTTCCAATTAATATACACTCACTTTCGAATAGTAAAGTAGAGCGGGGTAATTTTTTTACGCCTCATTATATCAAAAAAACGCGAAATTATATCAGCTATCAGTTGACTCTAAGTAGAGAACCATGAATGAAAAGTCCTAGACTTTAACTGATAATTCTAAATGGCAGATAAATTTTATTGATGTAGTCAGTAATGAAAATTTGTGATACTTAAACTCCTAACTCATTTTCCAGATTCTTCTTTCCAAGGATTCTCTAATAGTCTAATCGCAACGAATAAATACGTGAGTAAGTTATTTCGCCATGGCTGATATCAGTTACAGTAAAGCTTTCATGCGTGTGTGAGCCCGCATGTCGTGGTCGTGCGGTAGCGTTCTCGCTTCCCACGCCCGGGTTCCCGGGTTCGATTCCCGGCGGGGTCAGGGATTTTCTCTGCTTCGTGATGGCTGGGTGGTGTGTGCTGTCCTTAGGTTAGTTAGGTTTAAGTAGTTCTACGTTCTAGGGGACTGATGACCATAGATGTTAAGTCCCATAGTGCTCAGAGCCATTTGAACCATTTGCGTGTGTGAAAACATGTCTTACTGGTAAATGTTTGTTGTAGCAGTGACCGAAACGTTTGTCAATATCACAACGTGACGACGAGCAAATATCCTCGACACGTGTTAGTAAAAAATGAAGTGTTCTTCTCGAAATCGTAATGTCACAGTATGGTTCACGCCAACTGTGTACGTACCATCTATATACGTATGCATATATTTCACAGAAACCTTGCGACGAAGTTTACAACTCCACATGAACGGGCCATTTTAATCATTCTTCAATTAATTTGAGTTATGTGTCACTTGAACCACAGAGAATCCCTTTTGTTGACTTTAAATACCTCTCATATATGTTGTGAAATAAGCTCCATGTAAATACCATTCCTTCTTGCACACATTTAAGCGATAATTACAGCAAATAATTCAAAATGGTTATCTCTGCTAATTAAACAGTGATCTCCCTGCTTCAGAAATATTACCTTGAGCTTGTTTAATGCAGAGACCAAATAACTAGGCAGATTATCGGCTGATGTATTAATTTACATGTACGGATTGTAATAACACAACAAATAATCAAATTTATCGCGAAAACGTAACGTAAGTAACGAAATTGTACGCGGCTCGCGAGACTGCAAGAGTAAATTGATTATTCATTGGATTCTTCCCTTTATCACATTATGGAATGCGATAGGCGCTCATATTTATGAATTGCAAACCTGTGGTTCACTTGTCTGCATGAGTTAATCTGTGAACTGAAAAATTTTTCTGACGCATCTAGTGAAATACAAAAGTTTAGAAATGCAATTCTTGTCAGGCGTATACTACAAGTATAATTTTATACTCCACAAGGTACAAAAAAGACGAAAAGAATGTCTTGATCGCGAGAAGATGCTTCACTTCACTTCTGTTATGACGAAAACCTACCCATTACAGGGGGCAGACAGAAAAATGCAAACATCAAAAATACAAAATACTATCATGACTATACGTTGTGGGAAAACCGTTGACATTCAGTCACATTCAGATCGTCTCGGAATGCATAAATACAGCTCCTGTATGATTTTGGGTAACTTATATCATTCTTCCTGCAGTACACTACTGGCCATTAAAATTTCTACACCAAGAAGAAATGCAGATGATAAACGGGTATTCATTGGACAAATATATTATACTATAACTGACTTGTAATTACATTTTCATGCATTTTGGGTGCATAGATCCTGAGAAATCACTAGCCAGAACAACCACCTCTGGCCGTAATAACCGCCTTGATACGCCTGGACATTGAGTCAAACAGAGCTTGGATGGCGTGTACGGGTACAGCTGCTCGTGCAGCTTCAACAAAATACCACAGTTCTTCAAGAGTAGTGACTGGCGTATTGTGACGAGCCAGTTGCTTGCCACCATTGACCAGACGTTTTCAATTGGCGAGAGATCTGGAGAATGTGCTGCCCAGGGCAGCAGTCGAACATTTTCTGTATCCACAAAGTCCCGTACAGAATCTGCAATATGCGGTCGCGTAATATCCTGCTGAAATGTGGGGTTTCGCAGGGATCGAATGAAGGGTAGAGTCACAGGTCGTAACACATCTGAAATGTAACGTCCACTGTTCAAAGGGCCGTCAGTGCGATCAAGAGGTGACCGAGACGTGTAACCAATGGCACTCCATACCATCACAGCGGACGATACGCCAGTATGGCGATGACGAATACACGCTTCCAATGTGCGTTCACCGCGATGTCGCCAAACACGGATTCTACAACCATGATGCTGTAAACAGAACCTGGATTCATCCAAAAAAATGACGTTTTGCCATTCGTGCACCCAGGTTCGTCGTTGAGTACACCATCGCAGGCACCCCTGTCTGTGATGCAGCGTCAAGGGTAACCGCAGCCATGGTCTCCGAGCTGATAGTCTATCTGCTGCAAACGTCGTCGAACTGTTGGTGCAGATGGTTGCTGTCTTGCAAACGTCCCCATCTGTTGACTCAGGGATCGAGACGTGGCTGCACGGTCCCTTACTGCCATGCTGATAAGATGCCTGTCATCTCTACTGCTAGTGATACGAGGGCGTTGGGATCCGTATTACCCTCCTGAACCCACCGATTCCATATTCTGCTAACAGTCATTGGATCTCGACCAACGCGAGCAGCAATGTCGCGATACGATAAACCGCAATCGCGATAGGCTGCAATCTAACCGTTATCAAAGTCGGAAACGTGATGGTACGCATTTCTCCCCCTTACACGAGGCTTCACAATAACTTTTCACCAGGCAACGCCGGTCAACTGCTGTTTGTGTATGAGAAATTGGTTGGAAGCTTTCCTCATGTCAGCATGTTGTAGGTGTCGCCACCGGCGCCAAGCTTGTGTGAATGCTCTGAAAAGCTAATCATTTGCATATCACAACATCTTCTTGCTGTCGGTTAAATTTCGCGTCTGTAGAATGTCATCTGCGTTGTGTAGCAATGGCCAGTAGTGTATACTGATAAATTCAGGTAACGTAGATCGAGTTGAATAGCGATCACATACTATACTCTCCAAAGTAGATCGCAAAGTTACGTTAGCGAGGTAGTCGTGGAGACCGCCTGTTTTATTTTATTTTTTAAAAAAAAACGACGTTTGTAAAAGATCACTCAGTAAAGGGTTTTTAATGTGAACACTGTGGAGAAACGTAAGGGCAGGACAGCCATTAATAGAGATCTGCGTGTTGCGATTAACCAGGAGAGACACGAAAACAAATAGTAATAGGGACAGAGAGCGTTAAAAGACGTACTAGGGGACACAGTGAAAATAAAATGTGGGTGGGCGGAGTACGCAGCTAGCACTGCCGATAGTTGGTGGATCGAGGAATTTATTCTCATTGTTCCACGAGCCAAAGTAAAGGTATGAAAGAACTATTTGACTGTGCAATCGTTAGAGGAGAATAACAAACACGGAGCAGCACGGATATCTTTGCTTGATGAAAGAAATATCCGACCTTTAGCTACAGTGGGGTATTGAGCGAACACGACTGTGACAGATGAAAATTTGTGCCGGATCGCTAGTCCAAACCGGATTTCCTGCTTTACGCGAGCGGTCACCTAACTGCCCGGCTATCCGAGCACGTTCCCTGTCCGATCCAAATCTTCATGTAGTATACGGTACAGAGTAACGCCTCCTATCGGTCAACCCACTTGCTCGCAATCCAACTGCGTTCTCTCAAGGGTCCGGACACAGTTGTGCATCCGCAATGAAATATTGCAATGCCGTCTGGCGTATATACTCGTAGATTATACAGGGTTGGTGTCTGCTCTTTCAGACATCAATTTCCGAAAGATCAAATGGTGTGTCTGGGCTGTAGGTATACACAAACAAATCCTTATAACGAAAGAACTCGACATCTCGTGTTCTTGGGTAAACACGCAGTCGATACAGACAGTCTCCAAGACGTGATCTTCACCATTCACAAACATGTAGAGTCGCATGGCGCATGCGCGCCAGTATAGTTCCACAGATGCCTCCCGACGTCATTTTGCTGCATGATGGCACCCCACCCCACTGTCAAAGGGATGTTACGATATTTCTCCACAGGCTGGTGTGGCCGAGCGGTTCCAGGCGCTACAGTCTGGAACCGCGTGACCGCTACGGTCGCAGGTTTGAATCCTGCCTCGAGCATGGATGTGTGTGATGTCCTTAGGTTAGTTAGGTTTAAGTAGTTCTAAGTTCTAGAATACTGACGACCTTATAAGTTAAGTCCCATAGTGCTCAGAGCCATTTGAACCATATTTCTCCATGAGACGTTAGCTGAGCACTGGATCGTAATGGGGAGGAGGGTCCAACTGCCTGGCCCCTCGGACTCCCGATCTGACTGCGCTGGATATCAGCGTATGGACATTTTTCCTGGTCATTTTTCACAGAGCAATGGTTCTACATCTGATAGATTTCGGACAACGAATCTACTCATGATTATGAACATGTGGCGAGAAGGCGAGTACCGTTTAGGTATCCGTCGAACGACAAGCGGTGCCCACATTGAATGTACCAAAATGCATAAATATGTTTGAGTTTCTGCGTACAACATTCAACAAATGAAGTTATGAACCTCACCAGGTACTGAAATATAAACAAATACACTCCTGGAAATGGAAAAAAGAACACATTGACACCGGTGTGTCAGACCCACCATACTTGCTCCGGACACTGCGAGAGGGCTGTACAAGCAATGATCACACGCATGGCACAGCGGACACACCAGGAACCGCGGTGTTGGCCGTCGAATGGCGCTAGCTGCGCAGCATTTGTGCACCGCCGCCGTCAGTGTCAGCCAGTTTGCCGTGGCATACGGAGCTCCATCGCAGTCTTTAACACTGGTAGCATGCCGCGACAGCGTGGACGTGAACCGTATGTGCAGTTGACGGACTTTGAGCGAGGGCGTATAGTGGGCATGCGGGAGGCCGGGTGGACGTACCGCCGAATTGCTCAACACGTGGGGCGTGAGGTCTCCACAGTACATCGATGTTGTCGCCAGTGGTCGGCGGAAGGTGCACGTGCCCGTCGACCTGGGACCAGACCGCAGCGACGCACAGATGCACGCCAAGACCGTAGGATCCTACGCAGTGCCGTAGGGGACCGCACCGCCACTTCCCAGCAAATTAGGGACACTGTTGCTCCTGGGGTATCGGCGAGGACCATTCGCAACCGTCTCCATGAAGCTGGGCTACGGTCCCGCACACCGTTAGGCCGTCTTCCGCTCACGCCCCAACATCGTGCAGCCCGCCTCCAGTGGTGTCGCGACAGGCGTGAATGGAGGGACGAATGGAGACATGTCGTCTTCAGCGATGAGAGTCGCTTCTGCCTTGGTGCCAATGATGGTCGTATGCGTGTTTGGCGCCGTGCAGGTGAGCGCCACAATCAGGACTGCATACGACCGAGGCACACAGGGCCAACACCCGGCATCATGGTGTGGGGAGCGATCTCCTACATTGGCCGTACACCACTGGTGATCGTCGAGGGGACATTGAATAGTGCACGGTACATCCAAACCGTCATCGAACCCATCGTTCTACCATTCCTAGACCACCAAGGGAACTTGCTGTTCCAACAGGACAATGCACGTCCGCATGTATCCCGTGCCACCCAACGTGCTCTAGAAGGTGTAAGTCAACTACCCTGGCCAGCAAGATCTCCGGATCTGTCCCCCATTGAGCATGTTTGGGACTGGATGAAGCGTCGTCTCACGCGGTCTGCACGTCCAGCACGAACGCTGGTCCAACTGAGGCGCCAGGTGGAAATGGCATGGCAAGCCGTTCCACAGGACTACATCCAGCATCTCTACGATCGTCTCCATGGGAGAATAGCAGCCTGCATTGCTGCGAAAGGTGGATATACACTGTACTAGTGCCGACATTGTGCATGCTCTGTTGCCTGTGTCTATGTGCCTGTGGTTCTGCCAGTGTGATCATGTGATGTATCTGACCCCAGGAATGTGTCAATAAAGTTTCCCCTTCCTGGGACGATGAATTCACGGTGTTCTTATTTCAATTTCCAGGAGTGTATTTTTGTATACCTCGAGCCCGGACACCATGTATGGTTGACGTCTTTAGAGAAAGACTGCAAAACGTGGCATAGTCTCGGGGAGGGCTTTATCCATTAATGAATGGTTATGGCTTACGCTGATGATGACAACACTGTTTTGGATCAAATTAAACCATAATTGTCCCTTTATTATATCTGAGAACTAAGTTCCACTTGTTACTAACATTCGAAGAAAGTAGTTGAGAACTGGAATAAAGCTTTCCAAAAATGAAATGAAAGGCGAAATATCCATTCAGAAGGCCGTTACGGAACGTTACAACAACGTGTATTATTTTGTCCATTTCTGCCTTAAATTTAATTTTGGTGTCATCTTCTGGTAGTTTTTTTTCTTGAATTCCGATCATGACGCGGTGTGGGACCGAATTACACCCGAAGTGTTGTAAATTATGTCGGTTATTATTTGGAGCCAGGGACGAAATGTAATTAGTCGCGTATGACCTAGCAACCTTTTGAAAGCTAAAACATTCATAAATAAAATTTCAGCCCTCAGCAGGGTCCAGTGACATGTTATCAGAATCGACGGTGTCATTTCACGCGACAGAATGAAAATAACGTTGATGCGGCGGAGGGCTGGTGGCACGACCTTTTTTGTTTTGTATTGTTTTTTGGTGCAGCAGCCTGCGTAGCGGGGACAGAGAATTTACGGCGGAGTACCAGCTTCACACGTGCCCGATCAATGGGTGTGGAGAGCGCGCCTTTGCCTGCTCGGCGATATCACATGCCGAAGACGCGCTGCGCCAAGGGCAAGATATCTGGCTTTGTGTTCCCTCAGCTATTGAACTGTAATTAAAATTACGCAGTTCATTAATTTTAAAGGTGTTCTACAAACATATATCATGTTGAGGAAGCCGTGGCTGTATTATATCAATCTTCTAAATTTATGACAAATTTGCACCTCTCCGGATCATAATTCATACATTCCCAACACTAATTGCACTATGTTTACAAAAAGATGTATATATTAACTTATTATTATTATACCCATGAGAATGTACTGTTCATGACAGGTTAAACTGCTGAAATACGTTTACGCTGCTTGTTGTTGGTGTGGTGTTCAGTCCGAGGCCTAATTTGACGCTATTCCTAACGTACCAGGGAATAATATCGCATTCGCGAGAGTGCACAGATGCCCACACCATTTGTGCCCGATATAATGAGTCATGTATGAATCGCCGAGTGAATGTGTATGGAAGCTTGAAAAGTGCCAATAAGAAGAATCTATACACATACACCATTTCTGAGTAACAGTGTAATTAAAGTGATCGTTTGTTGCACTTTCCAGCCGGCATTAGTGGTTATCTAACAGTGTGATACGTTGGGATTAATCTTATGTATTACAATTTTTAAAATTTTGTATTTTAATCTTTTGGCGTGCCTGTACTTTTATATGTATTTTTGCTGACAAGAAAATAATTGTAAGAATATGTATTGGTTGAGAGAGAACTTCGAAACAATTTGTATATATATGGTGTGGTGACACCGTTTTGATCCAGCAGCTACTATGAAATAAGCCACAAGGGACTTTACCACTAAGGTGCACGGTCACAGGGGCCATCGCAACTACCAGGACTCGCCTAACACGCATCCCCTCATGCCTAAATTCTCAACTTATCAACTTTTCCCACTGATTTAAATCAATGCCCGCTTGGAGCCAATGCGTGTAATTCCTTTGTGGCTTATTCAATAGTGGCTGCTGGATCGAAATGGTGTCTGTTCTTTCAGACATGTCAAAACGAGTAGAACCACATATATACAATTAAGGCGAAAACGGCCAATGATCTCTTCAGTACCTCTTTCCCGTCGACTCCTGTTTATTATTCTGTCACGTAATCAGAGACTTCTTCTTCCTCATAGAGGCCTTCAATGTACTCTTTCCACCTACCCATTCTCTCCTCTGCATTTAGCACTGGAATTTCCATTGAATCACTGATGTTGCCGCTTATGCTTTTACACTACTGGCCATTAAAATTGCTACTCCACGTATATGACGTGCTACAGACGAAAAATTTAACCGACAGGAAGAAGAGACTGTGATACGCAAATGATTAGCTTTTCACAACATTCACACAAGGTTGGCGCCGGTGGCAACACCTACAACGTGCTGACATGAGGAAAGTTTCCAACCGATTTCTCATACACAAACAGCAATTGACCGGCGTTGCCCAGTGAAACGTTGTTGTGATCCCTCGTATAAGGAGGAGAAATGCGTACCATCGCGTTTCCGACTTT
Organism: Schistocerca americana; assembly: GCF_021461395.2. NCBI lineage: Eukaryota > Metazoa > Arthropoda > Insecta > Orthoptera > Acrididae > Schistocerca > Schistocerca americana. The sequence continues at coordinate 953,322,137 of NC_060119.1, read as the reverse complement.
GATAAAGGTCGGATTGTAGCCTAGCGCGATTGCGGTTTATCATATCGTGACATTGCTGCTCGCGTTGGTCGAGATCCAATGACTGTTACATGAATATGGAAACAGTGGTCTCAGGTGGGTAATATGGAACGCTGTACTGGATCCCAACGACCTCGTATCACTAGCAGTCGAGATGACAGGCATCTTATCCGCATGCCTGTAACGGATCGTGCAGCCACGTCTCGATCCCTGAGTCAACAGATGGGGACGTTTGCCAGGCAACAACCATCTGCACGAAGAGCTCGACGACGTTTGCCGCTGCATGGACTGTCAGCTCGGAGACCATGGCTGCGATTACACTTGACGCTGCATCACAGACAGAAGCGCCTGCGATGGTGTATTCAACGACGAACCTGGATGCACGAAAGGCAAAACGTCATTTTTTCGGATGAATCTAGGTTCTGTTTACAGCATCATGGTGGTCGCATCCGTGTTTGCCGACATCGCGGTGAATGCACATTGGAAGCGTGTATTCGTCATATCCATAGTGGCGTATCACCCGGCGTGATGGTATGGGATGCCAATGGTTACACGTCTCGGTAACCTCTTCTTCGCATTGACGGCACTTTGTACAGTGGACGTTACGTTTCAGATGTGTTACGAGCCGTGGCTCTACCCTTCATTCGATCCCTCCGAAACCCTACACTTCAGCAGGATAATGCACGACCGCATGTTGCAGGTCTTGTACGAGCCTTTCTGGATACAGAAAATGTTCTACTGCAGCCCTGGCCAGCATATCCCCCACATCTCTCACCAATTTAAAACGTCTGGTCAATGGTGGGGGCGAGCAACTGGCTTGTCACATACGTCGTCACTACTCTTGATGAACTGTGGTATCCTATTGAAGTTGCATGGGCAGCTGTACCTGTAGACGCCATCCAAGCTCTGTTTGACCCAATACCCCGGCGTATCAAAGCCGTTATTACGGCCAGAGGTGGTTGTTCTGGGTACTGATTTCTCAGGATTTATGCACCCAAATTGCTTGAAAATGTAATCACATTTCAGTTCTAGTATAATATAGTTGTCCAATGAATACCCGTTTACCATCTACATTACCATGCCACATTAGTGTAGTTTCAACGGATGTGGTTTGGGCTTTTGTATATGCTGTGTTAGTCCTTCCCACAATCATTTCTCTTTCAATCTCTGTAAATTTTTTACGTAGACGTTTCGTGTTAGCTTTCCTCAACTTCTTGGATTTCATTTTTATTTCATTCCTAAGTCACTCCTATTTCTATATCGCTGCATTACCCTCAACATTTTGGAACTCTCTCTTGTTCGTTGATGGATTGAAGTACACCTTCTGATACCTCTGGATACTTCGAAGTTAGCTTCCCTGTTCCTGTATTTTTCTTCCCAACTTCTTTGACTGCCCGTTTTAGAGATGTCCATACCCCTTCAGCTGAACTTCCTACTGAACTATTCGTTATCTCAATATCATTAGCGTAAGATAAATTACATTTTATGTATGTCCTCTCCTAAGTATTTCGATAGCTCACGTCTTTGTGCACTGGTTCTTCCTAACTAATCTCAGAAACTTTACCCTGATCTTCATAATTACTGAATTATGATCTGTGTCTATCTTCTCCTGGGTAGGCCTTCCAATCCAATATTTGATTTCGGAATCTCTGCCTCACCTTGATACAATCCGGGTGGAATCTTTCCGTGATTCTTGACAGATTATTGATTACCTTGGCGCGCATCTATTTGTACGCAATGGAATTTTACCGTTTCCTCGCTTAATAAACAATTTTGACCTAGAAAAAATTTAAAACTATTTTAATTCGTCGGTTCTGAAGGTGGTTTCCCTTGATTGGCAGCGAATGCCCTAACAGGAAATCCAAAACATTCCCAATTAGAAATCTCTTTTCTCAGGTGTCAGGTTGATGGGATTTGGATGAAAAATGATAGCTACTACAGTTGTCCTTTCAGCTCTGACGAGTGGGGAAAACATAGCGAAAACGAAAGTAAAGTCTAACGAATGTTTTTCGGAACGTTCTGGGAGGGTTCTGACCTAGTCTTCGTTATGATCTCTATGTATCAGAACCATCGCAAAACTAAAATGATAGACATTTACGTTGAATCTGTAGGAGTACATATTTCTGAATATGTTTCACTTATCGAGTGAGAGAATGATTCACGTTTCAGAAATATTTGGTACTGGGGTTAAATTTTTGTTTCCGGATCCAACTTATCATTTGATGGGAATTAAAGGAGGAACTGTGCTTATTAGGACACTACGCAATAATTCAAAGTATGGTTTACACTAAAATTGTTAATACTTTTTTCCTTTCATGAGGATAATATTTTCTGAGTCAATATGGATCAAATATTTACTGTTGATGTAGAAAAGCCAGCCTCTCATTTCGACCTGAATACAACTTGAACTACACAACATACCAGTTTACTTGTAGCTTCTTTGTTTCACCTGATTTGGAGCTTTCTGTTCGAGTACTTTCCGGTAATATCAATTAACGCAAACTGCTGTCATTGCAGTAGAATTTTCATTATTTTAATGTAGTCTATGGCACCATACAAGTACGATCCAAATTTATTTGATCGTCTTCACATTAAATGGTAGTCACCATCAACAAGCAGTTCAGTTTCGTATGTCTTCAATTGCATTATATCCACACTAAAACCGAATCATTACAAAAGCCTGAGAACTCTTGCTAACATTATAAAATTTATAACTCCTTTCAGACTTACGAAAAGTATCTTAAGGCCAATGTTGCTAAAAAAAAGATTAAAAAGTGTCGTAGAATATTTACGATAGTGCTTCTCTGACTACTTTGTAAACGGTGGGACACACTTTCATGACTCATGCTTCTGCGATGTTCTCGTAAAGTAATCGAATGTGATACGTATTGCTTATTGTTTTAGAAAGTGTAATGTGATTTTTGAAGGTGTACATGTTCAGGGGTGTGCTTAAATATCATGGAGTGAATGGCGACAGGATTTCTTAAAAATATGGCCACGTTCTATTTACTTCCACAGCCTTGTGCATTCCAAATTTAGCGTTGTCTCTAATACCATCGGCGTTGCGAATAGGATAAATCTGAACATTTATTCTCTTGTGGCAACAATAAACACTGTATGTCTACATACGGTCACAAGAATATCAGTAACGAGCTCTTGAATTATCAAAACCAAATTCTCGATTGAGACAACAGAGAAGTACGTACTGTGTGGCGACAAGCAGCTTCTTTTTTATAGCTTGACAAAGTCAACCATAGACTGGGCCGTAATGGGAAATAACTTGATCGCGTTCCAGTTCAAAGTATAGCGCATTGTTTGTTAACTGTATGAGCAACACGGAAAGTGATGGAGGGAAATGTCATCGTGAGCAGATGTGACCATAGTATGACGACGTCATTAATTTTATTGAGGATGAGGAGAGAAAAATGGTAACGCTGACGCCAAAGTTGTAAGGAAAATTTTAAGGGCCCCACCGCACTGCGACGCCACTGTAGTTATGCTGGAAGCCCTCTGGTCTGCCGGCACGTCTGCCAGAGAAATTTTTCAGTTTGCGCTGTTTCCAAATGGATGTAGAACATGTAGTAGTTGTGCTTTATGTGCGCCGACGAAATAAGTACAGAGTGTATACAATGAAGAAGTTCTGAGCACATTCCTTCATTGCTGATCGTGAGATAAATGGAGTATTTTACGCACTACACAATAATTTAAGGAATTACAGTGACAGTTATTCAACTACTTGTGACTGCAATATGTTCAGTCAATGAAGTAGTGGAGATATGCCGAGATGATATAAATACAAAGGACGCTAATTCAAGTGAAGCCAACTTGCTGAAAGAAAAAATTTAAACGCAACATTTGTCGAAATAGTTAGTGAGTAGGACTAAGTCTGATGTTAACAGATGATCTGCGTAAGTGTGGTACTGCCTAGGAAACAGAAAATTTTTCGTGGTTTACAGTGACATTAACAGTTCTAGTTGTAACTGTAAAATATGCGTAGAAATGATTTTTTATTTTTTTCCAAGTACTTTATTGTAAAATCAAATTCAATATTACAAATAAAAGTTTCACACAAAAAAGTGGGAGAAAATCTCATTTATTTACGTCTCATTTCTTAAAATAATTCAACCATGTCTGACGTATTGGATCCCTTGGCATCACTTGCTGCAACAGGAGCTGTCCAATTTCTCTCTGGAAGTAAGTTTCGAGAAAAATTTCTATATCCCAGATAGTAATGTGCTTCGTCTTGTTGTGAAGTTCTTGTGATTGGTGTGGAGCATCAGCAACAGGCTGTGAGGAAATTAAGGATCGATAATTTCTACTTTCTACAGCCGGGCAGTGTCCGGAAAGTGCAATATTATAGGTAGTTTAATTTTGATTGTAGGGTGGAGGGGTCTTATTTTTACTGGCCACTATACATACTGGAAGTAATGTGGAAGGAGTAGGGGGGGAGTAACAATTAAAGAAACCCGGCTCCATCTGGCTCCAGATGGTACCACCCTTTGAGGGCCCCTGCCTCCTAGCGTTACAAGTGAAACCCAAAAATCCGGACTCTTCTGTGTGGTAGCCACCGGTACTCTGGTCAGCGTCTGTTGTCTCTGTGACCTCGGCTGTGATTGAATCTTCTGGAGCTCAAAACTCCAGTCGAAATTACGTCAGATCCTTTGGGATTTCACCACCAAACCCTCAACACATACCAATAATCATGGCAGAAACATGGCGAAGAATCCATTATTCTGGACCCCAGCCAGTAACACTGAGCAAAGACCTGATGATCGGATTCCAGGATATCAGGCATGTCATGAAGAGAAGAATCGAACCTTCTCAAAAACCCTCAAAACTAAGAGAATATTTTACATGAGAACACTCAACATGAACACACTTCTGAAACCAGGTAAACCGAAACGAATGAAAAACACCAAGGAAAAATTCAATACCAAAATTCCGGCGAAACAGGAAACACTATTCTCCGACGGAAACCACTTTGACACGGAAAACTACAGAACATACGAGGGGACAAAAAACCGCAACTATTCCACAAAGAAGCATCAAACCCTAAGGTATGGGATTTTTAGCACACTAAACGATAATAGACTCTGTAATATCAGCACTCACGATCTGACTGGGAAACAGAAGCTATACGCTAATCAATGTCAGGCCCACACAAACAATTACCACAAGTAAAAGCCACAGATATATAAGATTTCTGAGAATATCTGGAAGAAACCACCAACTAAATCCCCTCGAAGCATGTGAAAGCTTTAGTAGAAGACTTCAAAGCTCAGTTAGGCAGGGAAAGAAAATTCAGAGACACAACAGGAAAACATGCGACCCACAAACAAGAATGGAAAAAGCCGGATAAACTTTTGTACGATTTTTGATCTCAAAATGATGTCTAAGCAATTTCAGGAACCATACAAGAAACTCTGAACTTGTAAATCGCCCACCATCGCAGCAGGAGAATTTTAGATAGACCACATTGCGATATCCAGGAAAGACACCAGATAAATGAAAGTACAAGGAAAGCATTTTTCCACTCCGATCACCACATACTCCAAATTAAAGCGAAATTTATACCCAGTAGACAAATGAAGAGCACCAGCAGAAATTTCCGAAAATACCCAGATATAACAAAAAACTAAGAAAATCATCCGTAACAACTGGGCAGAACTGTCAGAAAACGTTAAAGAACTCATGACACTGGGGCAACAACCGAGCAAAAGGAAACGCAGTTGGTGGAACATGACTTGTGACAGAGCCATAGAAGACATAATCTAAGGCTGGAAAACATTTAACATTCATAGAACATCCGAGAAACAGGAAGAATTCAATAGGATATAGAAGACCACTTCAAATATAATCCGTAGAGAAAAAAGAGGTTATGAAACAGCAGACTTCAACAAAGACAAAACACTAATGTTTTACAGAACATTGAGAAAAAATATGACAGGATACCAAACACCGAACTTACGCTTCAAAAGACAAGACGGAACGCTGGAGACAAACCTGAAGGAGAACTGTGAAATACTAGTGCAATACTACTTTGACACACTACTAAACTGTGATAAACCGATGCAGATCCTACAGTTCGAGGAACCAGTACCCAACTTCGGTTCCAAACGCCCAACACACGAGGAGATAGTGAAAATAATAAAATCACTGAAAATTAACGGAGCACCTAGCGAAACGACTGAAATCTGGAAATTAGACCACGAATACATCACACTCAAAATACACAGAATCGTCAAAATCATCTGAAAACAGAAAAGGCACCTCCTCCGCATGAAAGGATACGAAACAGACCCTAATAACCACAGAGAAATTTCATTATGCCTATCGGGCGCTGATGACCGTTTACTTGAGCGCCCCACAAACCAATCATCATCATCATCATCACGACTCTCTGAGACATACAAAATTCTGTCAAAAGCCATGTTAAGTCGGCTATAGCCTCAAATAGAGCCGCAGATACGATAATACCAAGAAGGGTTCACAAAGGGAGATTATGCAGTGAACAGCTCTGGTGCCTGAGAACACGATTGACAACAAGAAGGTCCAGGAACACCACATCAACATTCGTCGACTTCCAGAAAGTCGAGGACTCCATAGATAGCGAAAGACTCTTCAACACACTGGAAAAAAATGAAGATGGACAACAAAGCCAGGAAACTAATCCAAGAAACATTAACACATACAACATCCAAAGTGAAGTTTATGGGAGTGATCTCGAAAGCATTCAAAATGAAGACTTAAGTAAGGCAAGGAGACGGGCTGTCACTCATTTTATTTAATTCGGTTTCGGATAAACTAATCGGGACATGGGACAAAGGGGTCATTGGGGTAAAGAAGGGGAGACACAAGGGTAGAGCCGAGGACGGGGTAGAATCGTCGACGTAAGGTGTCTGGCCTTTGCTGATAATATAGCCACAATAACAAATAACAGAACAGAAACCAGAAGAAGAGACACCATAGAAAATCTCACGCAAAACAGGACAACAAATCTCATACGAAAAACGCAATACATGTACACAAAATCCGCAAGACAGACACCCACTGGTAACAATGTTTGGAAAGATAACATAATTAGGTAGTTTCAAATACCTGGGACAGATTAAACAAAAACAGGACTGAACGCAACATCCAATGAAGAAAGGATCTCAAAACTACAAAAAGCGTGCAAACTTACATGTAACCATTCCAACAAAAGAAGTATTTCCATAAGTGCCAAGTAACGGCGCTACAGTACAGTAGTCTTACCAGAGGCCTTGTATGCCTCAGAAACTACAGTAATCAAGGGAAACACGAAAATCAAAGAGACGCGGCAGCACTGCCAGGCCGGGCAAACCCGACTGCAGAACCCCGCAATGGCAGCTCCCCTGGCAAAGCCACCATGGCATAACAGTGCGGTAGGGCTACTAAAGCTAACTGAGTCGATGATGAGCTAATCACGGCAGATAAGACACGATAGTAATTTCAAGTATCTGCCTCAAAAAAGGCTGAAAAGGATGTGCATACAATAAATATTAAAGTGACTATATGGGTGAATGTACAGTTTCTGCAATTTTATGTGCACCACAAAGAAACACCGTTTGTACGAAAGCTTCACAGTTTTTGTTGCGTGGAATCGAATGTCGAAGTTAGCGCCTAACGTAAGAAAAAAAAAACTGTATTGTACGTGCAATTTGGTTCCAAATGAATATGCTAGAGTCAGTGAGTCATCGAGTACAAACGAGATGACCTGTTTTCTGATATGGCATATAACGTTAGATCTCTCCAAAAAAAGGAGCATCAATGTTGTAGTGCCAGTAGCTAATTAAGACGAATACTGAATTGTTTCCCATTACACTGTGTATATACAGGATACATCAGAAAGAATCATCCGATTTGGTATCTCTATATTTCTGAAACTAATAAATATATACTATGAATTTTGTTTTTGATGAACGAGAAACTCAGAAAGTCTTTTTTCATTCATTTTCGTAGGTGTTCAACATGCCCCTCTTCAGACGCACGGCATATGACACTGCGGTATTGTTCCCATACTGCAGCGAGTATGTCTTGAGTTACAGCTTCCACAGCTGCTGCTATGCGATGTCTCAGTTTTTTCATTGTTGTTGGTAACAGAGGCACGCAGAGTCTTTCATAAGCCCCCGCGAGAAATAATCACACACCGTCGGGTCCAGTGACCTTGGAGGCCAGTAATGTAAGGCTGAATCATTTGGCCCAGTGTGACCGATCCATCGTTCAGTAACCTTTTGATTTAAAAATTCCCGTACTTCCAGATGACGGTGCCCCATCTTGTTGGTAAATGAAATGGTTCGAATCAGTCTCCACATGTGGGAAAAGAAAATTTTCAAGCATATCGTGATATGTGCTTCCCGTAACAGAGCTCTCGGCGAAGAAAAATGGACCATAGACTTTTTCCCGTAAAACTGCACAAAACTCATTAAGCTTTGGAGAGTCCCTCTCATGTTGTAAAACGTAGTTGTTCAGTATCCCATATAATCACATTATGACGGTTCACCTTTCAATTTAAAGTGAATGTTGCCTCGTCACTTGAACACAAAGCATGGAAGAAAACTGTCATCCTCCATCTTGCCAAGAACGAAATTACAGAACTAAACACATTGTTGTTTGTCACCTTCATGAAGAGCTTGCGGCAGCTGAATTATGAAGGGTTTCATGTGCAAACGTCAACGCAACACACGACAAACGGACATCGGGGGCATGTTGAGCTGTCGAGCTGCACGGCGAACGGATTTCTGCCGGACTCCTTGTGAAACTATGGCGCATGCGTACGACGTCTGTGTGACACTCGGGGACGGTCAGACGATTTGCCTTTAAGCAAACAACCTGTTTCCCGGAATTTTTCCTGCTCTCACTGAATCGCCCTACGCAAAAAGTAGAACACAATACGCTTTCTGTTGTCTCGATTCTATTTTTACTAGAGCTGAATTGTGCGCACACTGCTGCTACCTAGCGAGATCTACGTAAAACTCGAGAGTTTGTTCTTTCCGACAGTACGTTGTTCAAGCACATATCTCAAATAACATAATGGTTATGGCTTTTTTAAATGGGATGATTCTTTTTGATACACCCTGTATGTTTTCGCTTAATGGTAAAGTGCGAAAAGTATTGTCAAACTATAATGCCAGTCGTTAGTTACTTGTTGGGCTACGGAGGGTGCACCGTGTGACAGTGCTGCACTGGTTAAGAATACAGGAGAGTGTACGTGATTACTATGTCTCCTCCCTGTGTATCGGCGGTAAACACGATGGTGCCATCAACCTGGTCATACGTCACTTTGCTTTGCTAGGAAATACATAAAACCGGTAACCAAAATTATCCAACGAACTGCTGCATCTTCGCCGAATAATTCCGAAAGCAGGTGTGAAATATCATGAAACTATCGTATCCATTCATGCAAAGCCAGTCTGAGTCAAATTTCTTGACGCGTGTAATTAATATAACATCCTGTACAGCGACTGCGGACATTGTAAGTCTTTCTGCGAAAGAGAATACATGTAGTTGAGTTAGAAGTTTCTCGCTACTCAGTGTTTGCTTGGCACAGTTATGGTGTGGTGGAGATCTGGGAGAGCTTCGTGATCAAAAGAAAATATCGAGTCGTTTCCAATAAAGGCTTCGCGTAGAAGAACGGAAACCCCCATTTATCGGGCTGCGAGGCATGTTACTTAGCTCCGACCGTTTGGCACAGATGCCAGTAATTGCAGTATCGACGTGCAGAGCGTTACCGACCTGCCATTACGGTCTCGCTCAGCGGAACTCCGGGAGCCTTTATTGATTTATCAGTCAAGCGGCTTGGCCTTTTTTGTCCATGAAGCACCTCCCAACAACGCTGGCTGCCCGCCATACGAGTGCAAGATGCTCTATCTTTCTCATGGGCTACCTCCACATCCCTCACTGAAGCATACAAAGGAAACTGGTCGAAGGAAACACGTTTTGTATGATTGAATTGCTGACTTATATTTGTTGGTTTTCTTCCGACCTTCTGTGATTTCCCTTTTGAGAGATGTCCATTCCTCTTCAACTGAGCTGCCTGCTGAGTTATTTCTTACTGCTGCAACTATAGCCTTAGAGAACTTCAAACGTATCTCTTCATTCTGTAGTACTTCCGTATCCCGCTTTCTTGCGCACTGATTCTTCCCGACTGGTCACCTATACTTCGGCCTACTCTTCATCACTTCTACTTGGTGATCTGAGCCTGCATCTGCTCCTGGGTAGGCCTTACAATCCAGTATGTAACTATGTAATCTCTGCCTGACCATGAAGTAGTATAACTGAAATGTTTCCGTATCTCTCGCCGTATTCCATGTATACCTCCTCCTCTCGCGATTCTTGAACATAACATTCGCTGTTAAAAGCTAAAATTTATTGTGGTACTCAGTTAGTCTTTCTTCTCCCTCATTTCTAGTACCACGCCCATATTCTTCTCTAACCATTTCATCTACACCTTCCCCCACAATCGCATTTTAGTGGCCCGTGACTATTAGAGCTTCATATCTCTCTTACGTTCTGAATTATTCGTTCAGTATCCTCATATACTTTCGCTCTCTCTTCATCTTCAGCTTGCGACGTCGCCATGATTACTTTAACTATAGTTGTCGGTGTAGGTTTGCTGTTCACCTAACGAATCCTACTCCCATTATACCTTTTCTGCTGCCTTTGATATCAATCTATACTAATGTGAACAGAAATCATTATGTTCTTTCCATTTCACTTCATTGACTCCCATTATATCTAGACTGAGCCTCTGCATATCCATTTCCACATTTTCTAGCTTGCCTACCACGTTCAAATTTCTGACATTACACGCCCCGACAAGTAGAACGTTATCCTTTCGTTGGTTATCAAATTTTTGTCATGATCACATCGATCTTGGCAGTTCACTCCCGGATATGCGAATGGAGGACTAATCCGGTATCTTTTGCCGCTGGAGAGATCATAATGACATTTTTAATTACAGGCCCAATACATTGAGAAAATACAACAGTAATAAAATGTCAGTAAGAATTATATTTGCTTAGAAGACCTGCCGCACAAGTTGTGAACAAATAGTAACAGATCGAGAACAACCAAATTAATTTAATAATAATTACTTAAAAGGAGTGGCTTAAGGCGAAATGGTGTCTCCCGCAATGGCTTCAAAAAGCGACTTGGTTTTGAACTGTTGCAGTAAACGTGAATTGTAAATCAACGCCAGTTAAATGACCTTTACTTAGCAGTGACTAGTAACTTGTTTGACACCACTTAGCAACCACAAAATTAACTTATGGCCCAGTAATAGATACGTTTCATCCATGAGTAAAAATAATTCAAGGTTACAAGTAAGCAAGGTACAAACGTTTAACAGACGTTCGCGCCTGCAAAATTGATATAAAGCCCAATAAAGGTATGTCTCAATGATAAGTCGTCCGCCTCCATAGCTGATTGGTCATCGCAGCTGAATACCTTGCCAGCGGCCCGGGTACGATTCCCGGCTGGGTCGGATATTTTTGCCGTTCCGGGTCGTTTTGTTCTCTTCTTAATCATATCATCCTCGTCGACACGCAGTGGTCGAAGTGGCGTCAAGAAAAATACACTCCTGGAAATGGAAAAAAGAACACATTGACACCGGTGTGTCAGACCCACCATACTTGCTCCGGACACTGCGAGAGGGCTGTACAAGCAATGATCACACGCACGGCACAGCGGACACAGCAGGAACCGCGGTGTTGGCCGTCGAATGGCGCTAGCTGCGCAGCATTTGTGCACCGCCGCCGTCAGTGTCAGCCAGTTTGCCGTGGCATACGGAGCTCCATCGCAGTCTTTAACACTGGTAGCATGCCGCGACAGCGTGGACGTGAACCGTATGTGCAGTTGACGGACTTTGAGCGAGTGCGTATAGTGGGCATGCGGGAGGCCGGGTGGACGTACCGCCGAATTGCTCAACACGTGGGGCGTGAGGTCTCCACAGTACATCGATGTTGTCGCCAGTGGTCGGCGGAAGGTGCACGTGCCCGTCGACCTGGGACCGGACCGCAGCGACGCACGGATGCACGCCAAGACCGTAGGATCCTACGCAGTGCCGTAGGGGACCGCACCGCCACTTCCCAGCAAATTAGGGACACTGTTGCTCCTGGGGTATCGGGGAGGACCGTTCGCAACCGTCTCCATGAAGCTGGGCTACGGTCCCGCACACCGTTAGGCCGTCTTCCGCTCACGCCCCAACATCGTGCAGCCCGCCTCCAGTGGTGTCGCGACAGGCGTGAATGGAGGGACGAATGGAGACGTGTCGTCTTCAGCGATGAGAGTCGCTTCTGCCTTGGTGCCAATGATGGTCGTATGCGTGTTTGGCGCCGTGCAGGTGAGCGCCACAATCAGGACTGCATACGACCGAGGCACTCAGGGCCAACACCCGGCATCATGGTGTCGGGAGCGAACTCCTACACTGGCCGTACACCACTGGTGATCGTCGAGGGGACACTGAATAGTGCACGGTACATCCAAACCGTCATCGAACCCATCGTTCTACCATTCCTAGACCGGCAAGGGAACTTGCTGTTCCAACAGGACAATGCACGTCCGCATGTATCCCGTGCCACCCAACGAGCTCTAGAAGGTGTAAGTCAACTACCCTGGCCGGCAAGATCTCCGGATCTGTCCCCCATTGAGCATGTTTGGGACTGGATGAAGCGTCGTCTCACGCGGTCTGCACGTCCAGCACGAACGCTGGTCCAACTGAGGCGCCAGGTGGAAATGGCATGGCAAGCCATTCCACAGGACTACATCCAGCATCTCTACGATCGTCTCCATGGGAGAATAGCAGCCTGCATTGCAGCGAAAGGTGGATATACACTGTACTAGTGCCGACATTGTGCATGCTCTGTTGCCTGTGTCTATGTGCCGGTGGTTCTGTCAGTGTGATCATGTGATGTATCTGACCTCAGGAATGTGTCAATAAAGTTTCCCCTTCCTGGGACAATGAATTCACGGTGTTCTTATTTCAATTTCCAGGAGTGTACTTGCGCTAGGCGACCGGTCCACCCCACGTGAGGTCCTAGCCACAAAACATTTACTGGTAAGTGAAAATATTTAGAGTTACGTACATGTACAGTACAAGCAGCTAACAAAATATTTTGAGTAACGACATTAACGGCTTAGAGCCAAATGTTAAACCTACCATAGTGAGGTAAGCAATGGCAGTGAGAATATCACACAGTTACAGGTTCAGAACGTAAATACTAAAACTAAAATTATAGCTATATGGAAAGACGGAAATAAAAGACATGTTCAAGAGTGAAATACTAAAACTAAAATTATAGCTATATGGAAAGAAGGAAATAAAAGACATGTTCAAGAGTGGGACTAAAACTCAAGGTGAAAGGATATCAGCGTTAAGATTTGCTGATGGCACTATCCCGAGTGGAACTGAAGAAAAATTACAGCATCTGCTGAATGGAATGAATAGTGAAATGCTTACAGAATACGGATTGAGAGTAAATCGAAGAAAGACGAAAGTAATGAACAGCAGCAGAAGTAAAAACAGCTAGAAACTTAAAACCAGAACTGGGAATCACGAAGCAGAAGATGTCAAGGAATTCAGCTATCTACATAGCAAAATAATCCATGACAGATGGAGCAAGGAGTACATAAAAAGCATACCAGCTCTGGGAAACAGGACATCCTGGTCAAGTGAAGTGTGACAGCATCACACATTTGCCTTCACTTCAGGAAGAAATTTCTGAGAAAGTACGCTTGGGAAACAGCATTGTGTGGTAGAGGGACATGAGCTGTGGGAAAACCGGAACAGAAGAGAATCGAAGCACTCGAGAGGTAGACGAATTTAATAACGACGCCTGAAGTGGTTGCGGGGCCTCAAGAAGTCTTGCCATCGAGTTTGATTCATCGGCTGGTCTTGGTAACAACGGGCTGCTGTCGGTCGGTATCGATCTACTCCAGTTTCCGTGCTATGGAAAACCTTGCATAGCGATGAACTCTTGTGTCTTGTAGGTCCCCATGGTCGTCCAATGCGAAGCAGAATTTTTCTGCATTAGTCAGCGGTCCGGAATTTCTGCAACAATACTTCGTTCACCGTACGCCGGTTGTCATAGGAATCAATATAATTCTGAGTAAGAATTGCTGTTTGCCAGAGAGCAGAAATTTTGTTGCAAGAGTGTGTTATTCGATGTTGGCTAGCAGATACACTTCTGTAAGTTGTTTATTACGTTGTTGCACAAAGTGCTTAAGGTTCATTGTAGTTACTCCATATTTTGGTGCCCTTCCCTTTGCAGGTTAATCATTAATACAGCATCAACCAACATGTGGCTCTAGTGTTTTATGCTGTGGTTGCTAATGATTCCTGACTGTTTTGGGTGAATGTTAATAAGCCTTTGAAGAGCGTTTGGAGATAATAATAATATTTTAAGAAAATTCATTCAAGACATTAATTCACCGTTCTTGAGCTAATTCTTCAAGCAGCGAGTGAGCATTTTATTTGCTTAATAAATTCAGTTAGGGGATTAATTTCTTGCTGCTGAGCTATAGTTACTGGAGTTTAAATTGGCGAAGTTGAGTTGATGTTTTACCTCTGTTTTTTATGGTTATAATCTTTTAGATAATGAATGTGCTTGTAAATAGTAACTTCGTGGTTGTCTTTGATTCATTTTTGTGAATGTAAATAAATGGTTTCCGAAAGTTGCACGCGCCTCTCAACCCAGGACACGGCACTCCCATTCCTAGTTCCACTGCAAATCTCTTTTAACGAACATATTACCAAATCCGTTTAATGACGCTCCCAGCATTGACTAAGGCATACAGTGAGGTCCCCAATAATATAGCTTTAAGAAATGGTTTTTGTGTCCTGCAACATACACATATGATAATTAACATTAAATTTAATCGCAGTGTTCCAAGTAAATTTAACAAACTCAGAAAGCACCAGCAAAACAAACTGAATAAGCAATACTCTCATCAAACACAGGACAGCGGTAAATATGTTGTGTTGTTGTTGTTGTGGTCTTCAGTCCTGAGACTGGTTTGATGCTACTCTCCATGCTACTCTATCCTGTGGAAGCTTCTTCATCTCCCAGTACCTACTGAACCTACATCCTTCTGAATCTACTTAGTGTATTGATCTCTTGGTCTCCCTCTACGATTTTTACCCTCCGCGCTGCCCTCCAATGCTAAATTTGTGATCCCTTGATGTCTCAAAACATGTCCTACCAACCGATCCCTTCTTCTAGTCAAGTTGTGCCACAAACTTCTCTTCTCCCCAATCCTATTCAATACCTCCTCATTAGTTACGTGATCTACCCACCTTATCTTCAGCATTCTTCTGTAGCACCACATTTCGAAAGCTTCTATTCTCTTCTTGTCCAAACTGGTTATCGTCCATGTTTCACTTCAATACATGGCTACACTCCATACAAATACTTTCAGAAACGACTTCCTGACACTTAAATCTATACTCGATGTTAACAAATTTCTCTTCTTCAGAATCGATTTCCTTGCCATTGCCAGTCTACATTTTATATCCTCTCTACTTCGACCATCATCAGTTATTTTACTCCCTAAATAGCAAAACTCCTTTACTACCTTAAGTGCCTCATTTCCTAATCTAATCCCCTCAGCATCACCCGATTTAATTTGACTACATTCCATTATCCTCGTTTTGCTTTTGTTGATGTTCATCTTATATCCTCCTTTCAAGACACTGTCCATTCCGTTCAACTGCTCTTCCAAGTCCTTTGCTGTCTCTGACAGAATTACAATGTCATCGGCGAACCTCAAAGTTTTTATTTCTTCTCAAAATGGTTGAAATGGCTCTGAGCACTATGGGACTCAACTGCTGTGGTCATAAGTCCCCTAGAACTTAGAACTACTTAAACCTAACTAACCTAAGGACATCACACACATCCATGCCCGAGGCAGAATTCGAACCTGCGACCGTAGCGGTCGCGCGGTTCCAGACTGTAGCGCCTTGAACCGCTCGGCCACTCCGGCCGGCTTTATTTCTTCTCCATGGATTTTAATACCTACTCCGAATTTTTCTTTTGTTTCCTTTACTGCTTGCTCAATATACAGTTTGAATAACATCGGGGAGAGGCTACAACCGTGTCTCACTCCTTATGTGAGACAGCGTGTGCTGAGCGCGTCAGCAGGTGATCGCAGTATAATGCCTGGACTACTCGGTGCGTAACGTTCAGGCTCTCTTGACTGCATAAACCGCGCAATCCGGCTGATCTGTGAAATTTTTTCAAACGTCTTTAAGGAAACCATTCGGTAATGAAAATATGTGAAGCAGGAACATTATATGTAACCTTATAATGATTTTAAAATTATTTGGGACTTTTAACAGTTCCGTATTCAGCGAGTGGAGGGTAACGTACTTACCGGCGTGTGCTGAGCGCGTCAGCAGGTGATCGCAGTATATTGCCTGGACTACTCGGCGCGTAACGTTCAGGTTCTCTTGACTGCATAAACCGCGCAATCCGGCTGATCTGTGAAACTTTTTCAAACGTCTTTAAGGAAACCATTCGGTAATGAACACTGATTCCCGCATATCTAATAGCTTATTTCGTCAGCTTAATGATGAACTTCCTATCATTTCGTTAATGACCATAGTTACCGTGATATTTCCATAGCGGACGAACAAAGAAGGAAATTCTTAGTTTGCAGTTAAAAGTAAGGGTTGCTATTAATTTGCGTTTAGTGCATGTTACTTCATATGTTGCAGCTTATGAAATGTAGATAATTTATCGAATTATTCTTTAAACTAGGAAGGATATCGCTATCATTCTCCAGTATCGAGAAGGAATGTGTGTGAAGAGCGCCCTGTCACAAACGCATGCACCGAGCGAAAAAGCCAGAATAATATATTCTCAAATCCCTCGTATCTCATGAACGGTGTGAGATATGAAAACAAGATTTTGGCAAACGGTGGCACACAAAGACGAGAGTATTTTTCCATGTCATTAATATCTGAAACATCCCTGACTACCTCGATATTCAAGCAACTACAGATGTTTTCAATGACATAACTTTTAAGGACAATCTATAGCTGGAGAAGCGAGAACTGCTGTGGGTTTTGCAACAATATAAGGGAAGAGGGCTTTCTCGTAAACTGCTGACCTGTCTTTCCCACAGTTGCTAGTTTAATTTTGTGCTATTTCAACATTTTGTCTCAATTTTTTTCAGTTAAATTAGAATGTTAGTGCCTCTCTGCCGTGTTCTGGCAAAAGAAGCAGATTTTAACATGGTCACAAGAGAAGTTACGTACTACTCAAAACCCGCCACAGCCCTTCATGAATGAATCTGCTGAACTACCGTCTTGCTATGACTGACAACTCGAGATCAGTGCTGTGGTGTAGCATTTGCAATGGTTGCTTTTGTCAGCATTTTAACCTCACTGAGCGTAGATTTGTTGGTGTTATTTGCCAAATTACTTTTCATGTAGCCCCGTATACTTTTAGTCAGATTTAAAGGAGGACGCCTGACTAAACTATGCCTAGTAGCATGGAGTGTTTGGCTTGTACAGGATTATAAGTCCCATTAACACTGCTACATTCAGCTTCCTCCAATGGAACATTTCTTTCTACCCAGAGAAAAATATCCACTTCCCTTCACTGCTTTGGTGGAGCTTTATCAATCACAACAGAGTGGTATGACGCATTGTCCATTACTACTGTCGAATTCGGAGGAATATTTTGTAGCAGAAGGTTACCTTCATAGCCGGTGACCGTGTTCTTGGACGACTACTTTTAATGTGAACCTGGTGTTCAGACAAGCTATGCTGTTGTTATTAATGCAACGCCAACACAAAACACTTGTTTACAATACCTGACAGCTGCAAAACACTTCAGTGTCAGAAAATAACCAGCTTACAATGAGATCTGACGAACGTAGATATGCATCTAACGCGTGACCCCTCGTGGCAACAGGGGCACTGTATCAACCGAACCGCTGCCGGCGTGGTAGGAAAAGCCGGCTCACTGTTGGTGTTACCTGGGCAACGGTGTCACGTCCCCTCCGCTAAGCCAAACGTCAAAAGTCGCAACTAACTTTAAACGCACTATAGTAACAGGTGCATAGAACACTCTTTAAACAAAATAGCAAATCCCTTAAAAAAGATTTACAAACATGAGTGAAGAGAACAGAGCAGGTGATCTATAAAAGGATCAGCCAGCCACTCTGCTCAGTAACGAAACGATTAGACAATTTTACCAAACAGTTTTTCAATATACGTTCGCCACAATTCGCGAAGTCATGCTTAACGTACACAGACGAATGCCTTTTGTCCACAATACCAGATTGGAGTAATGAGATAAATATCAAGAAAGTGCGAGAGGAACCAGGATGCACTAAATTAATGGCTGTTATCAAATGATCTCAGCATAGTCTTTAGTACCGGCAGATAACTGTTCCCAAAGCAGGCTCGCTTCCTTCAGCGGTCAGGGAGAAAACAGTCAAGTTCCCAAAACAGTGTGACTGCGCCGGTAACTCTGCACAGTGTTCTGCCGTATCTGGCCGCTCACACATCCTCAGGTAACATGGATATGCAAATGTCACTGCTGCGAGCCAGTCACTCTCCCACAGTAGGACTGTTGATATTTTTAAAAATATCGGGAATCCGGTATACCGATATTTTAAAACATATCATTATCAGACTTCAATATATTGCAGAGAAGTATCGGTATATCGATGGAAATAATGTCGATGTGTCGGCGTATGAAAATATCGGCTGCACAATGTAAACAGATTTCCGGTTTTAGAGCTGTATATTTAAGTCTGGTCTGGTTCAAATGGCTCTGAGCACTGTGGGACTTAACAGCTGAGGTCATCAGTCCCCTAGAACTTAGAACTACTTAAACCTAACTAAGCTAAGGACATCAGACACATCCACGCCCGAGGCAGGATTCGAGCCTGCGAACGTAGCGGTCGCGCGGTTCCAGACTGTAACGCCTAGAACCGCTAGGCCACTCCGGTCTGGTCTTGTTTTATCTTTTCCCATTGCGACCTATATTTGAGTGTTGATTTATTATTAGATATTCTGTACATCAACAAGCTAGCAGCGAATTTATCCACCTAACAGTAAGAATTGAAAAGAAAACGATGCACTTTCACGCTTGGCAGAAACCACTTTGCTAACAATGGTAACTGCATTTAAGTGGTACAATAAATGGCGTCCGATGAATCCATAGATCTGTTTCGTCTCATATCGGATTTTTCCGGAACACTTCACGCAGACTTTCCGTTTCTTTTTTTTTTTTTTTTTTCATTTCTGCAAACGGCAGGGAACTGGCAGTTGTAGTGTCAATATTGCATGATGAAGTTAAACGTAGAAGTTTCAGTTGGTAGCGGCGACCGCCAATTACGTCAACATTTCCCCTCACGCGCCTCCGCCCATAGCAAAGATCAATTTTTTCATTTAGATTTTCGTTCATCATTTGTAGCAAATTTTGTGAAGAAATAGCACACTAGTTGCCTTAAAATTTGTTTTTTAACGTAGTTTCTTCACATCGGAAATCTTGATACTCCATTCACACTGTCACTCGCCAGCGCAACCGGACCTCCTTTGTGTCTCATATAGTGGCTTCACACAATCAAAGAGAAAGATCGGACGTGATGAAAGCTCAGAAAGCAGTAAAATCCCTTCACACAGTGAAAGTAAACTTGTGTTTTACAACAATTTCAGAAGAACAGTTTCCAATATTTACCGAAAATTACGAAAATAATATAAAATAAATGTATCGGAACTCGATCGCAGTTTTCATGTCGATGTATCGAAATATTGGTGTAGAAGTTATCAACATTATATACCAGCAAAATATCACGTGCGCACGTCACAGTCATGCTGATAGAAAACAACCATCGTCTCCGAACTGTTCCACTGCTGGCCACAATACATAATTCTGTGAAACTTGTTCACATTCTCTCGCGTTCAGCATTTTTTTAAGCGTCATAAGGGAACTACACCCTAATGACGGAAAACACCTCCATACCTTTGTACCAACTCGTCCATACATCACTGTTGGCGCTACTGGCGATGGAATGTAAATTTCTCCAGGAATCCACCAAACCCAAACAATTCCATTAAATTTCCACCCATTGTAGCATGGTTCATCACGCCAAATCACTCGTTTCCAGTCATACAATGACCAGTGCGTCACTCTTTACAGCATTTGAAGCGTCTCATCACTGATTAAAGAAAATATGGCTCATGAGGAGCGGCAGCACTATAGCTTTTAACTCACTACTCGGGGTCATTGTGCTATCTGGACTGCTGGTAGCACTTCAGAATTCAAAAGTGATTCCTTCAACTGATTTCATGCGATTTTTATACCCATCCTTTGGAATGCTCCAAGATCTCTTTCTGTCATTACACGAGGCCCGCCAAGTCTTGCTATGGTTGTTAATCGGCAACTCGATTCGACAATCATATCATGAAGAGCCGACAGGGGCAATTTTAGAATGGTAGAAATCTCCCTGACTGAGATTAAACCCACGATCGTAGTCAGTGAATCCTCCTGACCAAGATGAATAAAATGTTCCGCAATTGGGTGTTTAAATAGTTTTATTAAAAAATGACGACCGCTTTCGCATAAGTGGATATGCACCTTCAGGTACTAGTTTTATTTTATTTTAAAAAACAGTTATGACATGGCGAATTAGGTACTTAAAGCCAAGCATTCATTTTGCCCTGGCATGACTGTTCTAAAAAATAGGAAAGAACCTATCACCTGAAGGTGCATCTGCAACGATGCAAAATTGGTTGTGATTTTTGAATTAAAATATTTTAATAGCTAGTGTGGAAGACATTATTCATCGTGTAACAATGGCCGCGGTTACCCAACCTCTAAAATAATATCACCTGACGAAGCGATTCTGCTGTTATTGCTTCTCTACCGACTAAACAATACAAACCTTCTGCTTCCGTACTGGCCAGTACTCGTACAGCGCTCATGACACCTAGGGTGAGTTCCACGTTACATGGGTTTGTTCGGATACTTTTGATCGTATAGTGTAGAGCATATGGTGGTCCTTTTCGTTTCGTTCTCCTCCTCTCTATGCAGTTAAAGCGTTACATTTACACAGAGGTCGGTGATTCTCTTCCTGTAAACACGCACTCGTGTTAAACATCGATCGAGGGAGCGGCGGGGGGGGAATTCAGACAGACGGATGTGTGACTCAGAGACAGGCTGTTTTATGTGTTGGCACTATTAGCCGTGACAACGGCTTCCAGTTACACAAAGCGTGAGAATTGCCAATCTAAACTGAGCTCAAACGGAAACGACAGCAATAAATTGTGACCTGACTCGCTTGCATTCTGGACTCCCCGCCGATAATATTGCAGTACTTCACACCAACAGGGATTCCATATTAAATAGAGTTAAAATCTTCTTCCTCACACTCTTAGCGATTGTGGATTTGTTCCTTTGTTTATAATAGTGAGTAATTCCTTATCCAGGATCGAGCTATTATTTTTATTTTCATTTTGTGTTCGAACGAACGTCTCTGCCGTCAGTTAACGCAAGGGAGGAAATTCGTCCCACCTATTATCCGACGAAATGCTTATACTTCGTTCTTTACGTATTCGAATTCCAAGCCAAAATACGCAGTATCTCTCCAGGTTTTGAAGTTTCTTATGTCTGGACTCGATGATAGATTAACCTGCCATTAACTCTGAATAACACTGTTCTCCAGAGAGAGCAACGTCACCTTGCTAACCATATAGAAGTGAATGCAACATCAAATCTAAAGCCACATGACAGATTGTCGGTGGATATTTCTTTCAGCACTATCCCTGACAAATGCATCAATCTTATATCCAACGGGGCAAACGCTAGTCGCCTAAAATTTTTATCAAATTAACAGTATTTTTTCGTCACCCAGATATCATTTACAAACGGAAGGTGTTTTCAAGTTTTCTAAGTTATCCAGGCGCAGGTCATATGCGTCAATTCAGTACGTTATCCCTTGCAGCGTGTTCGGCAACGCAGACAACTGGTATCACATTATTTGTCCACTGACGTTTAACAACGGAATATTCTCGACACAGTTTTCCCGAACTGGAATCAATTCAGGCGCGTTCTGCGAATGTGCAACAGAAGGGAACGTCAAAAACATGCTGTTCATTTGCCGAAAAATGGGACAGCAGAAATTGTAGTTTACGCATCAGTTCCGCGTATACACCTGTGCTCTCTTTATGTTCTCCTGAACCACTCATGGCTATTAATAAACACTTTTTTTGGAAGTTTTATAAGCTGACGACATGTATCTGTGCGTACAACGCTGCAGTAGAAACTAAATAAACAGTGGTCACACGAGCGTATGTTCGGCGATCGAAACGTAATTCAATTAAAAACCATTTACGTCACAATAACTACTTCTGATAATTGCATACATTTGTAATTTTCCGGTCACAGAACTTATGCTTAAGCATTATTCCAATTACCATTTGCAGCTCTGGCTGTCCTATAGGCCCTTCAGTGAATCCGTATTTTTACGTGTTACTTGTAATAAAGAACGATCATAATTTTTTTAGCAAAATATCTTCACTCATCTTCATTATTTTGCTAGTCCGTTTCAAAATAGTCTCCTCTGGATGCGATTCACTTGTCCTAGCGTTTCTACAAAAAACATGCTGGCAACAATTTTTTGAGGGTCCTTCAGAATCACAACCGCAACTTTCAATACGGCTTGTGACTATGGAACCCCCCCCCCCCCCAGAAGGTATTTTTCCGGCTCAGGGAATACAAAAAACACAACTGGGCTAAATCCGAACTATAGAGTGATGAGGGATGCACTTTACATTGTTTTTTTGCAAGATATTGAATAACTTTTGCAATATGCAGCAGTGCATTATCGTGGTGCAGGAGTGCCAACAATGAAACCTTTGCGGAGTGACTGTTGCACATTAAGTTAACCGAATAAAATGAGAGTAAATTTACGCTCAAGAAAGTATGGCCTTAAAAGATTATAATCATTCTTTGATGACGTGTCCTCGTATGCAACAAATACTGGAAGACTGCCTGTGCTAGAATCTGCCCACGTTCAGTATATCTGTTTGTTTGGGCTAGTTAAATAACAATAACTTACCGGTCGTCAGACAAACAAACAAACAATAGCAGCAGCAGCAACAACAACAACACCAACAACGATAATATCGGGGTTGCTTTTCTGAGGTGAAAGGGCGAGAGCGGACTAGACAATAATTGCCTTACACAAGGGTGGAAAGTATCCTAAAAACCATACTTAATTTCATCATTCTCTGCTAAGCCAGCGGGCTGCAAAGTTAAATTCCACGAGCTTGACCATTTAAATCTACCAATAAATTTGAAAACAAGAAAAATTAATAATTTTAATGTAGCCTTCCTAAGTGATCGACAAGATGGATGACGATAGCGTCAGTGTATTGTGACGTTATTGCTTTCAGTGACCATCGCTGTTCGACAAGGGCATGTAGTACCCTCGAGACAAAAAGTTACGTTTAGGTTGTTTTGAACAAGTAATTGTAGACAAAAGCTACTTGAATTAACTTGTTTCACATACATCAAAGCTGGAGAGCCAGCAGTCTTCAAATTTTTGAACTAAAACAGCACTTCTGAAGTATATGGCATGTTACGAGTAAGGAAGAGACGCTTTCCCGAAGCGCTGTGGGCTGAACTTATGTAAAGTTAGTGTTAAGAAAAAATTGTGAGATCGCATTGCTCACTGATATATATCCACGGGTTTGCTGGCCGACGATAACGGTAGTGGTAGGAAGCATAGCTTATTGCTACAATGCATGTATGAATGTGCCCACAGTAGGCAGCTTAGACTGCTTTCGAGGGGATGATTCTGGGAGCGCCTTTCCGGCTCGTGGCTGCCCATAGTCAGTGTTCCCGCATGTCAGGGAAATACCACTCTGCTAGTAGACTTCATCGTTAGCCTCGCTGTGTTATATTCTGTTGTTCACCATTTTAGCTCTCCTGTTTTCTTTCAGTAGTGCGTTATATTTCCTTGTGGTTTATATATTAATGTTTTTGTTTTTTTATTTACTAGTTTTTTTCTCATATGCGAAGATAAGTGTGTGAACATCCATACATAGACACGGGTGTCTAAAGGGAGTGTCACCTATGTATACAGAAGGCGGTGTTGGTCGAAACTAGAAGAGAAATTCCTATAATGATATGTCCAGAAAACAAAACATGTTGAGAGGTCGTCTCTTCAAGACCCATAGTTCACAGGCTGGCTCTTTGTTACAGGAAAGGTGAGAACCACAAGAGATGGCATAGTAAATTACCATAATACGCACTTGTGGGCAGATGTAAATCCTCGAGCAGTCATGAATGCGCGGCATAATGATCTCCTCAGCATGAATGTTTGGACACAAACTGTCGATGACAGTCTCATAGAACCACATACTTTACCAAACAGATTAGCAGCGGTATTGGAGAACATTGCCCTTGGAGAAAGACAAAGTATGTGGACTTTGCGCGACGGGGCGCCAATCCGTCTCTTACTAATCATCAGGCGGTTCCTCATCGCAACTTTTTATGGACGATGACATGGTCTAGGATGTCTGGTGGCGTTGTCTCCCGGTTCTCCGGACATGAATCCGTTGGATTTCTGGATAAGAGGACATTTAACGATGTGGTACGGTTTTTAATGTCGCTGTTTGCAGTTTGTAATCACTGCTGGGGCTACAAATGACCGCAGGGAACAGCAGCAGTGCAGAGTCCCCACTGAAGTCGACTGTGTGCGTTTGCAACCTCAGGATTGATTAAAACGCCAACGTAGTGACATTAAAAACTGTACACTGCGGTGGACAACTGCACCACAGGGTTAAAGGTGATGCTCTACGTTCAACCCATGGACACCGCGCAATGTTACAGGAGCGTGTGAAAAACGCACGTGTCATCCGAATGGATCAAGGAGAAGAAAGTTTGAAGGGTAAGACAGAATGAGTGATAATAACGTGCAAAACTGCCTACAGTGTTTGCTTCTACGTAACAGACAGATACGAATGTGAGAATAGACAGGTCAATATCTCAGGTGGTACTATTTTCAGAACATATCATTATTATAAGTTTCTACTAGTTTTGACCGTTACTACCACCTACAAGAGAAAGTGAAAACTCCTGTGAAACGAGCACGCAGATGTCAAAATCACAACTACAGGCAAGAAACTGAAGAGAAAACGCCACTGTTCACAGTGGACCGAACAAGGCGAAAGATTTTCAGCAGTGGCATGCGCAGTACCAATATAAATAAACTATTTGTCCAGCATCTATCGGTACCAAGGCAACACAAATGAAGACTTCGGCTATCATTATTCTGGAAGTATTAATACACTGAAAAGCTACAATTTAATACATTCACGTCACTCGTTTATAAGCAAGTCAGTCAGACAATTCTGATAGCTACCTGAAATGCATTCGCAGTTGAGAATATGAAGAACCATGCATGTCCGAAGGAATATCACATCGTTCTTC
Source organism: Schistocerca americana (assembly GCF_021461395.2). Lineage (NCBI taxonomy): Eukaryota > Metazoa > Arthropoda > Insecta > Orthoptera > Acrididae > Schistocerca > Schistocerca americana. The sequence goes on along the minus strand of NC_060119.1, from coordinate 953,296,647 downwards.
TTAACAACACAGACACTGAAACATCGTAATTCTGACGCAGTTGCGTTAACGATAACGTTCTGTGTCCAGCTTGTGCTATTCCGCTCTTCGCCGCATGACGATGTCTCCCGTTACCTTCTCAACAGCAAACACTAAGTAAAGAAATAATTCTCAATTTTTTTACCTTTTCTACTAGCATTTTAAAACTTTGATATCACACTTTTTCTTTTGCATCGTAGGGAGATTATAACTTTGTGTTGGCCGAGGGTATATAAAGAGCAGTACTGAAGCTTTCAGTCGTAGCATGCAAAGCTTCTAGATAGTCAGTAAGTTCATTCACAATAGCCCGGGTGCGAGTGTCCGTGCCAGCCGCGGTGGCCGAGCGGTTCTAGGCGCTACAGTTTGGAACCGCGCGACTTCTACGGTCGCAGGTTCGAATCCTGCTTCGGGCATGGAAGTGTGTGATGTCCTTAGGTTAGTTAGATTTAAGTAGTTCTAAGTTCTAGGGGACTGATGACCTCAGAAGGTAAGTCCCATAGTGCTCAGAGCGATTTGAACCATTTGCGAGTGTCCGTCCATTACATCATGAAATAGAACTGAGTCACCTGCTTAGCGCATCCATCCTGAAATATTAAGCTCATTGTAATCTTGTCGTTATGTAACGGGAAATGTCCTAAACGATACACTGATCATTGGCACCCAGCCCAAACCGCAACGAACAGAAACTTGAAATTCTGAGAACGTTCAAGAACTGATATTTCGAAATTCCACTCCTAATGGGGGGGGGGGGGGGGGGTGAGATACAGGATGAAAAGTTGTTTGAAAATATGTTGCTATTAAGGCATTTTGAAGCTAAAACTACGAAGATTGGCATTTGGCTTCTCGGTCAGAAATATATAAATACCTGTTTCAGTGTGTTTGGAAATTCACCACCAGGGCGAGGGAGTGAAATAGGGGATAAAATGTTTTATGAAAATATTTCATTATTAAAGCATTTTGAAAGTTAAATCTATGAAATTTTGTATCTGGCTTCAACCTTCGAAATAAAAAAAAAAACAAAAAAAATCGTAGTTCTCTGTTATTGGGAATTCAACCGCTAAATAAATGAAATAGGGGATGAAGGTTTCTATAGAAATAACAGAAGAACTCAAAAGTCTGGATTAACAGAAGCCTTGGACAACAGCTATAAGAAACGCTTTTTAGTCAGAGATACATTCGTAAAAGACCATGTTTCTATGACTTTAACTGGTGTGAAAAGTGTAGCAATTTGTGAACTAAATCAAAGAAAGCTTTTTAATAGTCACGGCAACAAATCGACTTTGTCACAATTGAAACGGTTCTTCAATACATTACTTATTCAGTAGGCCTAGCGTATGTTTATAAAATTAATTTTAGAACTTCCAGCATGCTGGAATAATTGCAGTGTAGCAACTTCTGTCAATCAGTACAACGAAAAACCAACCAAACCTTCAAATTTCACTTCTTTTTATTTACATGATGACTATTTACGGTCCAGGACCCGTTTTCAAATCATCCAAGTAGTCAAAATTGTATTTTGAAAACTGAACGAACCATGTCGACATAAATATATAGTCATTATGAAGTGTAACTGAATAGTTACAGAGCATACACATAGCAACGGTTCATTATATGTAGGCTATATATTTAACTCAAAATGGTTATTGTGTTTTTGGAAACAGCATTAAGCTGTCTGGGATATATGAAATCGGGACCCGGCCAGAAACTAGAAACTAGAAACGGTAAATAAAAAAACTGAAACTTGACACTTTGGTTAGATGTCCGTTGTACTGAAAATTATTTTTGTTGTAATTACGGAGCAGATGCAAGAGAAGCAGAGAGCGTTGATCTAGTTTCAGCTTAAGAACTCTGATTGGTTGTCGTAGGTGCTCGCTTTCATTTGGAAAATGAAAAAAGAATAAATACCTAATAAGATGGCACAACATATTGGCAAACGTAGCGTAAAAATGACGTCATAGAACTCATTTCCACAATTCTGAGAATACGACGTTTAAGATCGTTCTGTGAAAAGAGAGTATCAAACAAAGTATCTAACAATTTAATCCGCCTTCGCAAGCATGCCGGAGAGTATTTCGGAAGAAAACTGAGAAATTTTATGGGTGTTTATTTCTTGAGAAAACGAGATTGTGCCACAATCTTGTAATAAAACTTCTGTCGCCTCGGAGGGTATCTGAATGTGTAAGGGAATACGTAGAAAGCAGTCGGGAATTCTTGTCAGTGATCCGACTAAAAGACGACAACAAAGGCAACTACGCGAACATAAAAGAGCAGTCAGCAGAGAAGCTTTAGTGCCATAAAAGTTCTGTAACGGTGTGACCCAGCGGCTATGCACGCCGAGGCCCTGTTGATTGTCGGCAGACGATACGCCGTCTGTACAGTGAACAAAGGACAGACATCTTGCAAAGACTTTTTTCCAGCGAATCCACTGTGTTGAAGTACTCTTCCGTCTTATTCCTAGTTGCCTCACACAATTGCGTGATAGATAATCTGAACCAAGAAACATGCTGCATTCAGGCAGTCAGCGACGGAGCAACAGCAACAGATGATGATAATGTCAAAGCACCTACTGACGTTACGTATGTGCAATAAGTAAATGAAATGAGAAGTACACGTGTCGTATTCTTTCTTTCCCAGAATATAGTTGTGGGAAAAAAACTTGATTCCTTTGTGTGACATGGTATGTGTCTCACTTAGAGAGACGGTGCATGTTTGATGATGATGAGAGGTCTCACACTCCGAGGAGCGTAGGAACCGATACGGAAGACCCGCACCGCCGACTAGGGAAGGTCCTAGCGGAGGTGGTTTGCCATTGCCTTCCTACGCCCTTAATGGGAATGAATGACGGTGATCTAGACGACACAACAGCACCCAGTCATCTCGAGGACGGGAAAATCCTGGCCTCTGCCAGGAATCGAACCCGGAACCCAGTGCGTTGGAAGCGAGAACGCTACCGCAAGACCACGAGCTGCGGACAGCGTGTTTACTTTGCTCCATACAGCTTTCAGCTGCGTGTCAGTTTGGAAACCTGACAAAACGTATAAATGAAATATGATGATGATAATACTTTTTAAAGCCTCCATGTTTTAAAATGGTTTGAAGCCGTACTCCCTGTACTGCAATTCGTGGACTTAGATTATCATATTTACAGACATGTTACGCTATCAAACATATGATAGGTACGATAGGCAATTACATCTCTATCATTAAAACTTTCAAGATCAGGTACACTAGGAACCATCCATTTCCATGTGAGAAAGTGTGGTTTATATCCAGGCTAAAATTAAGAGACATCCAAGAAATACACAAGGTCCATCGAGGAGGGCGTGGGCTGCAACACTCTTCACTGGAATGCGATTTTTCTTATCTCCTGATGTTCTTGTAAGTTCAATGTTTTCTACTGTTTTGTAGACTGTTGTGCGGGTACGGCGATACCTCCTGTACGACATGTTGGCGGCGTTCAATGCAGTTGCCTGTGCAGCAGCAAGACACAGACTGAGCGTAGCGCGGGAGAGCGCTCGCTTATATACTGTGCGAGGACATTGACTTTAGATAAGGACTTAGAGTTTTCGCAGTGGCCAGCGGAACGTTATGCCGGACGCTCACACTAGCCGTACTAGGTGTGCGCGTCCCCGCTGGCGCAGTCTACAAAACAGTAGAAAACATTGAACTTACAACAACATCAGGAGATAAGAAAAATCGCATTCCAGTGAAGAGTGTTGCAGCCCACGTCCTCGTCGATGGACCTAGCGTAGTTCTAGGATGTTCTCTTAATTTTAGCCTGTATATAAACGACTTTTTCTCACATGGAAATGGATGGTTCACCGTTGCCATAGTAAGAGGTGGTAGCGGAGTTCCTAGTGTACCTGGTCTTGAAAGTTTTTATGATAAAGATGTAATTGCCTGTCGTACCTATCATATGTTTGAAATTGGTAGTAAAGATTTTGGTAAATACTCCTTTACCTTTAACCCAAATAAATACAGACTCATTTTGATTAATTTTCCTTTTGCTACGAGTATACAAGACATGTGGAGAAGCTGAGTCATAAGCTGATTTACCAAAATCTTTACTCCCAATTTCAAACATATGATATGTACGATAGGTAATTACATCTCTGTCATTGAAACTTTCAAGACCAGGTACACTAGGAACTCCGCTACCACCTCTTACTACGGCAACGGTGTCTCTAGAATTTCCTGCTTTTACTGTGTGGTTAAGTGTTTCTGGATGTCGTACCAGATATGCCACTAACCTCTTCCTCGCAATTAGTGAAATGTCATATAATTTTTCTTTTTAGTATATCAATTCGTTTATACTCTCTCTATTTCAATTATGAAGTTCTTCTGTATTAAGACATTAGAAATTCTTCAGTTCCATCTAGCACGGTTCGCGTTTCACTTCCACACACTTTTGTTGTTCTATTGTATTTAAGGCAAGACTTTATTTGCTTTGTATCTAATTAAAGCAGAGCACGTTCGTTAATGAAAGTTTCTTTGCCTAGACCGATCAACTTTCGCCATATTCCTTTCTTCAACAATCATGGTTAATCTTGCCAGATAGACAATATTCTTCCATTCATCTACCGTGAACTGTGTCTTCCACAGTTTCAAGTGTAGCGTGTCGCAAAACTTTCCTCCAGTAATTTGGTTTTCATGTTAGCTTTGCTCATACTTGAATGTTTCATGCTAAGTACTTTGGTGCGTACTAGTCAACGTCCACGGAGAACGGGCTACCCGTTCACAAAACGTACTACTAGAATTAGTTGCCCATGTGCTCACATTCTTGTTCTGAAATTTAGTGTCATTTTCTTCACTACCTCTTCATAAAATTCTTCTTGTACCAATTTCTATTTCTTCATATTCTGTTTCAATTATTCCGATTTTCTTGTACATTATAGAAGTAATTATTAGTATTACTATTTATACAGGTCGTCCAGAAATTAAGTACCGATTTTGCTGGAATAATTATCGTATTCTTATTACTTATTGAAGCGTACGTTTCTCACATGTCACGTTTAACATGAGCACTACCACCGTCGCGAAACAAGTCCCATCTCCAAGCGTGGCACGAAATACACTGCGGAGCATTGGTGGTGGTACAGCTGCAACAGCTTGACTAACTGGGTCGCGGAGCTTCGTCACTGAGATGATACGGTGTCGGTGAAACACATGTCCTTTAATATATCCCCACACGAAGAAATCCATGGATGTGAGGTCAAGAGAACGCGTCGCTCTGATCACGGCCCATTCCATCTTCCAGGAAACACGGCACTCAAAAACGTGCGCATAATGGCATGGTCTCGCGTCGTGGTAAAAGCAAGCATTATACACATGTACATCCTGCACAAGATGTGGTAAAAGAAACTGTTGCGTAATGTCCGCTTACATGGTCCGACTGGTGAAGTTTTCGACGAAGAAGAATGGGCCGTAGATTTTTGGAGTTCCAGGTGCTCCACAGGCGATGTATCAGTCCAGATGATGCAGGTAAGTTTGGTTAATGCCTCCACAAGCGAGGAGGATTACCTCGTAGCTGAATAGGATGTGGGTGAGGATGCTGTGATTTACAACTGCTTCAAGCAAATCTGACATACGTTCATAAGCTCTGCTAAATCTTCATTATTATAGGCATTGAAAGCTGGCTAAAGCCGGAGATAATTTCAGGCGAAATTTTGCGAAGAACCTAAATGTGTTGAGATATACAGTTGGCGGTGGCGTGGGTGTTGTTGTTAGAAGTAGTTTATCATCTAGAAAAATGGAAGTAGACAGTTCCTGGAAGCTATTGTGAGTAGAGGTCAATCTTGGCAACAGGCATAAAACAATAATCGCAATCTCTTGTAGACGTCCCAATTTAGATGATACCATTGCTGAAAGGTCCGAAGAAAACTTGAATTACATTTCAGACACATAGCTAATTCATGCAGTTATAGTTGGTGATGACTTCAATTTACTCTCGGTAAGTTGGTGAAAATACGTATTTAAATCCGGAGTTAAGAATGAAACATCATCCAAAATTGTGCTAAGCGAATTTTTTGAAAATGATTTCGAGCAACTGCTTCACAAGCCAAATCGGTTAGTAAACGGTTGTGAAAACACACTTGACCTCATAGCAACAAATAATCCTGACCTAATAACGAGAATCAAAACAGACACAAGATTTGTGCACACAGAGTTGCCGTAGCGAAACAGAATACCGTAGCTCCCAATTCCTCCGGATGCAAACGCAAAATATGTCAATTCAAAAAGAACCAAAAAATTCTCTTGACGTCCTCCTCAGAGACAATCTTCACTCCCTCCTAATTCACATATAAGTGTAGACCAGATGTGGCTTAAGTACAAGGAAATGTTATCGACCGCAGTTGAGAGATTTATAAAAAATAAATTGGCACACAAAACAGGTCAGAAGACAGTTGCAGAAACAACGAAAAAAGTATGCCAAACTCAAACGAACGGAAAATCACCAGATCGAAATTTAATACATACGTCAATGCGAGATGCTTGTAATAGTCTCCACAACGAACCCTTGTCTCGAAACATGGCAGAAAATCCAAAGAGATTCTGGTCGTATGTAAAGTATGCTATCGGCAAGTCACAATCACTGCCTTCTCTGCGCTATAGCATTGGAAACATTATCGATGACACTGCTGCTAGAGCAGAGTTACGGAACACAGCATTCCGAAATTCCATCACCAAAGGATATGAAGTAAATATTCCAGAATTTGAGCAAAGATCAGGTGCCAACATAAAAAAAACTTAGAAGTTGATATCCCCTGAGTAGTGAAACAACTTCAGTCACTTAGCTCCATGCTTATCAATCATGTACTCCCGCTCGATCGAAGATTAATCCGTACCCAAAGACTGAAATGTTGCACAGGTTACACCAACATTCAAGAAAGGCAAGAGGTTGATTATGAGGCTGATGATATTTGGTTTGAGGGCGCTCATTACCAGCGGCGTTACGAATTCCCATTCTTTTCACTGTCCAGTCACGCTACGTTTCCCGTATCATGATGAAATGATGAGGACAACACAAACACCCCCTCCCCGGTTGGAGAAAATACCCAAACCGGCTGGGAATCGAACTCGGGACATCGTGATCCCCTAGCAGAAAGGCGATAGGAGTCATCCACTAAATTACTGACCAATATCATTAACGTCGATATGCAACACGATTTTGCAACGTATGTTGTGCTCGAACATTATGAATTACTCCAAAGAGAAAGGTCTATTGACATACAGTCAAAACGGATTTAGGAAACATCGTTCTTGTGAAAAACAACTCGCTCTTTATTCAAATGGTTCAATTGGCTCTGAACACTATGGGACTCAGCATCTGAGGTCATCAGTCCCCTATAAATTACAACTACTTAAATCTAACTGACTTAAGGACATCACACACATCCATTCCCGAGGCAGGATTTGAACCTGCGACCGTAGCAGTCGCGCGGTTACGGACTGAAGCGCCTAGAACCTCTCGGCTTCCGCGGCCAGCTAGCTCTTTATTCATTTGAAGTGTTTAGTGCTACCGTCAAAAATTGATTATGTGTTTCTAGGTTTCCAGAAGGGTATTTTAGCGTACCTTACAAGCAGCTTGTAACAAAATTGCGTGCCTATGCAATATCGTCTCAGTCATGCGACTGGACTAGTGATTCCCTGGCAGAGACGTGACATTTCTTAGTACCTAACGGAAAGACATCGAGTGAAACAGAAGTGTTTTCTGGCGTTTCGCAAGGGAGTGCTGTAGGCGCTCTGCAGTTTCGTGTCTATATAAACGAATTAAGAGAAAATCTGAGCAGCAGTCTTAGGTTGTTTGCAGATAATGCTGTCGTTTACCGCCTAGTAAAGTCATCCAAACAAATTGCAAACGACTTAGAAAAGACATCTGTATGATAATAAAACTGGCAATTGATCCTAACTAATGAAAAGTGTGGGGTCATTCACATGACTGCTAAAAGGAATCCATTAAACTTCTGTTACACTGTAAATTAGTCAAATCTGAAGGTGGTAAACTCAACTAAATTATTACTACGAACAATTGTGGAATGCTTACCAGATGGGGTTAACGGAGTAAATCGAGAAAGTTCAAAGAAGGGCAGTACGTTTTGTATTATCGAGAAATAGGAGTCACGGACACGCCATAGGTTTTGGGGTGGACATATTTAAGACAAAATCGTTTCTCGTTGCGGCTTAATCTTCTCACAAAATTTCAGTCACTAACTTTCTCCTCGGAAAGCGAAAATATTTTGTTCACCTCGACTTACATAAGGAGAAACGACCACCATAGTAAAATAAGGTATATCAGAGCTAGCACAGAAGTGTATAGGTTTTGGTTTTTCCGTGCTGTGTTCGAGAGAGGAATAATAAAGAATTATTATGAAGATAGCTCGATGAACCCTGTGTCTGGCACTTAAATGTGATTTGCCGAGTATCCATGTAATGGAGATGTAATTGGTGGAGAACCAGCGGATGGTATGGTGTTTTTTGTTTCTTTTTCCGTTTTTTTTCAGTGTTTGTCTCAACACTTTATGTACCACTGAGCGTGGAAGTTTCAGATCAATTGACAATCACTACATCAACATTGGACTGATTACAATTTGGTCAAAAGAGATTGATGGACGGTCTTGTCCGGACTCGTTCTTAACGGTACCAGTGCTCTTAAATATGTTCACTAATTGCTGAATCGCCTTATCAGTAGCTCCAGGTTTATGGAATTTGCGATCAAATCGCGTCCGAATTTCATCACACGACAACCTCTGCAACTTCCACGACACAATGGCTATCCTTTCCTGTAGAGTTGCCTGTAACAAAGAATGCATGTTTAGCGGTGCCATAAAGCCAGTCTGTCTTTTTAGGAACAACTGCATCTACAATGCACCTCCGATAGACTAACGTATACATCCTTCTCCTACACAATCTTTCACTACAAAATCGATACTTAATTTCGGGACAACCTTTACTATAATGCCGTAAATGATGGTTAAAGATAAAGTCGAGATCGATGATCAGTCTGGAACACTTAAGAGATAGGATTAACAGAAGAAATAGAGAAGATCCAGCAAAGAGCGGCAGGTTTCAGTATGATATCGTGTAGTGATAACGAGAGCGTTACGGGTATGCTCAATGAACTCCAATGCAATCGTTGCAAGAGAGGCGTTGCGTATCACGGAGGAGATTACCTGTTGAAACAACGATAGAATGGATTCGGAGAAGAGTTGGATAACATAATGCTTCTTTCCTCTTATGTCTCAGAAAATCGACCACTCCAATGCAATCACTGCAAGAGAGGCGTTGCTTATCACGTAGGGTATCATTTGTTGAAACTACGAGAGCATCAGAAAAATTAGAGCATATACGGCAGTTTATCGTCAGTCGTTCTTCCCACTCGCCGTTCTCGAGTAGAATAGGGAAAGGGAGGAAGGAGGGAGGGGAGGTGCAGTGTATAGACGTTGGTGTAAGCAGACTTGTACCTGTGGCGGAATGGGTATGTTTTTCAGGTAGCCCATTTGCAAACTATGTTTCAATCCCTTTATTCAAATGCGTACTTTCATCTTCTAGTGATATCCGAGAAGCGTACGCAGACGTGAAAATCGCCAACGCGATTTGTTATCGGGGCATAAGGTTGACATTTAGATTAAATATCTGTAGCATTTGTAGTTGGATACAGAGACGGTGGAAGTGATGGATGTTCTGCAGGAGCAGTTACGATGATGGGTCAATGGGGACAAACATTTCAGTTTTTTAACCTTTATAGGAGAAATATGCCGCACATTCGTGGGAGTATGTTGTTTATAAGTGCGTAGAAGCTTGTAATAGGAAACGTGAAATATATACAAGATGAAGGAAAAATTCCGGAAGTCGGCATGCGGTTATACATCTACTCTCAACGGATAGTTTTACTTGCAAAATCATATCGGAAGTATTTTGAAACATATGCATCAATACGAGACTGTAAAATAGTCGGAATGTACAGAGGAACGTGTGTCACTCCGCACTACCATACTAGATGTCCTAGTTCGCTTGGAGCTATGGATCGAATCCTTGCCATGGTTTTTTCTATTTGTTTTTAGACGACTGTTCCGTAATTCTACTCGTTCATAAGCAGGACATTACATGACAGTGGGGTCCATTAAACTGCATGCATGTATCTACTAACAGAATAACGGACAACGACCACTGGCACGGCGAAGTTCATGTAAAGCGGCTTTCTGATGGAGAACACAAACGATAAAGACATCGATATGCTTTTAGTGCTGGGTGCATCCGATAATTAAGTTGATGCTGCACTGTACCCTCAAAGGCGCCAGGTTTTTTTATTTCCTCGAGCAAATTCTTCGGGGAGCAGATGATCTCCGTCCACAAGTAATGGACAGAAGTCATCAACGGACTAGACGGACTCCACCAACAGAGAACGCGAGTGTTGAAACCGTTCACAAATCTGCTTGGTGAAGCGCCCGCGACATTTCACAGAAGTTCTAGATATCTCGAAGATCACTGATGGAGTGTTTACGATAAGAACTGCATCCATATTATTTATTACAGGTTATCCCAGCAGCCAGATGACAGCGTTCGATGAATACAGTTTTCTAATTGATTTTTCCAGCAAGTCAACAATAACAGACATTTTGTGAATTACTTGATATGGACTGTCGAATCTAGCTTCAGTCGTGAAGGTACTTTCAACTTCCAGAACAGCCGTTATTTGTTGGAAGTCAACCCACACGTCACCTGTGAATGTGGCTTTCAGGCTTGCTGTGGCATAAACCTTTGGGGTGGAATCGCGGGAGGAGTACTTTCGGACCCTTATCTATTGCTGCAGAAGTTAAATACTCCCCTATATGGTACATTTTCTTATATAGTTTGCTTGACGCATTAGGAAACGTTTCTTTTGGTATGATTTTAGCTTGATGGTGCACCGCCACACTCTGGAATAAACGTACGTAACTATTTAAATGAAGCGTATCCAGGGAAATGGATTGGTTGTGGAGTTCAATGTAGTGGCCTCCGCGTTCCGTGGATCTTAACCCACTATATTTTTATTTGTGGGAACACTTAAAGAAATAAGTATATATTAGTCAAATCATGGATTTACACGAGTTAATATCCTGCGTGCATGCTGCTACGGCAGTGGTGAATACAGGTGAGTTGCGCAGGGTCCAGCAAAAGTATTATCCTGTGAGTGGCGAAGTGTTTTCCAATGTAAGGTGTTCGTTCTGAAGATCTTCTCTAAAGCGTAGGACCGGCTCTGGAAGAAAAGCCTGGACGTCAGATGTGTAGAATGAAAATACTGTGCGTAGCAGAATGTGCAATTTTGTGTAGTCTACCTGTTGTGTTTTCTGTATCTCAGTGGATGTACACGATGGTACTGTATCCACTATTATTTTCCATTGGCGTTATTTATCTCATGGACGAAACAAAGTGTCGTTTACGTCTGTAAGAAGTTCATGATATGTCTTAACGTTTAACTAAAGGGAAAAAAAAAATTGTTCAAATGGCTCTGAGCACTATGGGACTTAACATCTATGATCATCAGTCCCCTAGAACTTAGAACTACTTAAACCTAACTAACCTAAGGACATCACACAACACCCAGCCATCACGAGGCAGAGAAAATCCCTGACTCCGCCTGGAATCGAACCCGGGAACCCGGGCGTGGGAAGCGAGAACGCTACCGCACGACCACGAGATGCGGGCAACTAAAGGAAACAGCAACAGAGAGAAATATGCCAGGTATTGCGTTGTTAAGGTGCAAAATTGGATAGAATTTGATGTTTTAACAGAGAAAAAAGGTTTGGCGCGAACGCGACTCGAACATCGGTGAATCTGCATGTCCGTTCCCCATGGCGCTACCTTGTCTCACTGAGCCAATGTATCAGCTCCACCCTATAGCAGAGTACATGCTATCTAGCCATGTGGTACGCAGGGCAGTTGCCAGAGACTCGTTTTTAAATCCTATTTCTATTAAACCTATTGTCAGGACTACGCACATTAGATTCACTTACGTCTTGAACTGAGATGAGATATCGTAAGTTGGTAAGTGTGGACTGTTTATTATATTACCTTAAGGGCTGTGAGTACTTATTCAGTTAAAAGTGATGAGTGGGCTGTGAGTACTTATTCAGTTAAAAGTGATGAGTTTCACAGCTCTTAAGGTAAACATTTTAAAGCCCATATTTACAGGAAGTTTTTTCCTTCTTTTGGTACATTCTGCCACCCCCAAGAATCTGAAAAGCAGATAGCTTGTAGTAGAGCAATGGGTTTCTCAGTATCAGAAATGAATCCTTGCTTATAAATCTTGCAGTATGTATTTCAGTGCCCATGTTCATTAGACTTTAACAAATGGTTTTCAACATGTGATAAAATAACTCTTTAAGGTTCAATCAATGTGCACCCCTAGTGGCACAGGTAATGTTTGGTCAGAATCCCATTTCTCTCCAAGTAAAATTCAAGATCTCCATGGTGATATGTTCAAATGCATTGCGAATTCGTGGCTTGAAAGTCCTGCAGGTCTCTAACCTTGGTTCAGTACACTATATCAGATCCCATGCAAAACCCCATAGGAGGAAGTCTGGTGGTGTAGGGATTGTGACGGCCATCGAAGTGGGCCATCTCGTCCAGTCTTTCCATCTATAAATTGACGCACATATATGGACCACTGGGGTGGTGCTCCATCCTGCGGAAATATACCATTTGGCAGGTGTTCCAACAGGGCATTTGACTGTTTTCTGGAAATCATCTCAAATGATTGATTATATCATTTTATGCTCACAACAGCTCTTTTTCTCAAGAATTTCTGTATTCTTATAAATAAACAGAAATGAAATTAAAAATAATTTGAAAGTCCGCTAAAAAGTGAGCACTTGCCCACGAAAGGCAAAGGCCCAAATTTGAGTCTCGGCCCGGCGCACAGTTTTAATCTGCCAGGAAGTTTCATATCAGCGCACACTCCGTTGCAGAGTGATAATCTCGTTCTGGATAATTTGCTACTCCAAACTGTCTCCGCTGAGCATTTTGTGAAACTGTACTATTCTGACAAAGAAAGAAACTGAACACTGCTTGGAACCTACATGTAAATGTAATAAGGCTATGATCAAATGAATGTGTGTTCTTAATAAGCACTTTTAAATCACAGTGTTTCCGCAGCAGTTAAGTATGTAGTAGGACGACTGAGGCTTAGCTGCAGTGAATTTTAGAGACATAACTTTCCGGTGGTTTAAATTAATATCTTGGAAGAACAAAAAACGTCAATACATAAAGGTGTCGAAGGTTAGCACGATGATGCAGTGCAGATCACGACGAGTGTTACATCAGAGTCCGAAAATGTGAAAACTGACGAAAGGGCTATGTAGAAAACGGTAGAAGGTTTGGCAACAACCACAGCAATTACTCAGTTTTAAGACAGTTCTGCAACTTACTGCTGTCTTTTTGTCCCTATTGCCATGCAATACAGTTTTCACGTTTTTTATTTAGGGAACGTAAAAATCTGTGCTGTTTTTGACGAATGAAGAGACCAAAAATGCATAAGATTTCTGAGTGTTTCCACTATCATCCTTCACTATCTTCCTTTCCATTGTTGCTTAAGAGTTACAAATGCGTTTTACATCACTAAATAACTAAACTGTTTGCAGAAAAAGTACGGAAAAACACTAGTGACTTCAGCTAAAAATACTATAACATATGAATAGCTTGGTTCTACTACTAGACTGTAACGTCACCAAACGTCAGCCAGCAACAGAACGTTTTCAATCACGTGACTAAAGCTTGAAATGTAATGATTTTTAAATTTTAATTACACAAAAACAACAGATTTTTTGTGAATTTACTAATCGCAAATGCTTTTCAAATGTTATAACCATTCAGTATTATAGTAATCCACACCGTGTTTTTAACGTTGGAATACAGCTTATTGTGGCACAGGAAACTCCTTTAACACGTCTAGGTAAACATCACCGTCAGACTCAATGATAAAGAATGGACAAATGATGGAACTGGAACTGAGTCCACACCAAACTGTCTCTTTACATTCCACGTGTAAGATGAGGATGTCATGAACCCCATATATGAACGTTATGACGATTCAGTTTGCTCCGTTTATGAAACTGCTTCATTGAAGAAACAAATCTTTTCCAAAATATTATTTTTTGCGTCAATCTTACCTAGTATATCCACTGCAAATGGTTCGCGCTGAGGTTTGTCAGTAGGCTTTAATGCCTGAAGCAGCATCACCTTGGAGAGATATAACCGCAATCTATTTCGCAAGACATTGTGCACTGTTGCTCGACTTATTTCCAACTCTCTCTCCACCGTACGTACCCTTAGTCGTTCTCTTCATAAAATCTTGCCGTGCCTTGTCCACGTTGGTGTCTGAAATAGATGGCGACTCGTCCCCTTTTTAAGGAGAACACTACCTGATTCCATTAATTACGTACGCCAAGCCCGAGTAGTTGGTTGCCTACAATATCTTGTTCGAAAGTTTAGTTGCACTTGGGTAGCTTACGTCGTCCGTACGAACCAGCCGCAAACACTGACCTTTCTCCTTATGGCGGCAACATTTTATCAGATTTTAAAATTCAATTTTGGGTCAAATGAGTTATCTTATTATCCGTCGAAAACCATTTCTTAATGTTTACTATAGTTTTAAAGTTATTGAAGTCTGCATTCCTAAAGGAAATTTATGGACACCCTGAATTTATAAGGGGCATTCAAATGAAACCCGGTCACTAGTGTAAAGTAACGGTAACGAATTTATTAACTCAAAAACATAATTATACACAGTACAAATACTGGAAAATGTCGCCAAAACTGTTGGCGCATTTATCCCATTGCGACACTAGCCGGTCGATTCTATCCTTGAAGAAGCTATCAGGCTGCTGTCGGATCCAGGCCTGGACTCAGTCAAGCACTTCGCCGCCCGTTGCAAATCGATGTCCGTGAATAGCTTGTTTTAGATGTCCAAACACGGAAAGTCACACGGTAAAGGTGAGTACCGAAATGCTGCAATGTTGTTTTCACGGCAATGGCCGTGTGTGGGCCGGCATTATCATGCAGGAGGATAATGCCTTTGGACAACATACCTCGACGTTTCAACTTGATGGCTCGTCTAAGGCTCTGTAAAGTGACGTGATATCGCTGGGACTTGATGGTGGTTCCCCGTTCCAGGAACTCGACAAGCAGTGGACCTTGCGGTTAAGAAAGAAGGACATAATGACCTTACCACAACTGGTCTGCACTGCCTTTGATTCCTTTGGAAGTGGTGAAGTCGTCTGTTTCCGCTGCTTGCCCTGACGCTTGCTTTCCGATTCAAAATAGTGAAACCTTGTTTCGTCACCTGTGACAATGCGTGATAGAAAGCCGTATTCCTCCTCATGATAACGCTGAAGATGACTCATACACAGCGCCATTCCAGTATTGTGCTGTTCGGCGGTCAGTTGATGGGGAACCCACTGCGCATAGATTTTTCGAAAGTTCACGTGTTGATGCATTATGGTGTGGGCTGTGCCCACGATAATACCCAGTAACCGACGGGTCTCGTCCACGGTTATTCTGAGGTTTTCCAAGACTAAACCATTCACTTCCGCAACCAATTACGGTGTGATGACACGATGAGCTTGTCCAGGACGAGCATCGTCTTCCATTGACTCCCGCCTCTCATGGAATCTTTTGCGCCATTCCACAACACTGGAACGACTCAGGCTGTACTCACTGTACACAGCCTTCATCCGTCGATATATTTCACGGCCTCTAACTCCCTCCGCGGACAAAAATCGAATCACTCCTCTTTGTTCCTGATTACTCGCCTGCATGTTCGATAGTGGACGATAACATGTTTGACCACCTTCTCTTTGGCGTGAAACCACACAGGCGCTACGCAACATCGAACGGCGTGCACGCGTCAGTGTCTCTACCAATAGGTGGCGCCATCATACCAGCAGTTACGTGGTGCCACCTTACGTGTAAGGCAAAGGTGGACGCACTGAGCAGGTTTCATTTGAATGAACCTCATACAAGACGAAGAAAAATTCGCGCACTCAGACCTCGCAGCGCGGTTCCTCACGTACTAACAATGCAAAAAGTCTGTCACAAAATTTCGTCCTGCGCATATTTCCGGTAGTAAGTGGATGTTAAAGATTGGCCATCTGACAACACTGTAATCTCATGTACGGTAATTACCTCTGTTAGCATATTGTGGTAGTGCTGTGCAGCTGGTGCAGTGGCTGGCGTTTTGGGTTAGGATACAGGAGGTCGATCGTTGGAGTTTGAGTGGAGGGGCATTTTTTTTTTTAATTTGCCAGTTTCGTTCTGTCATATACATTTACACAGTACAGTGTTTTGTAAATGTGAAAATAACAAGAACTTGGTCAGGTAAGTCAGCAATACGCAGTTGATACAAATGACATGTCATAGGGCCGAATAACTACAAAAGCAATATCAATTTCCAGATGCTGAAGATGATTCCACAGTTAAATAACTCAACATCTACTGGTCATTTATAATACATGCAGTTAGCTCGCGCAAATGTAACACGTTAGCAACCAGTGACAATAATAATATCTGCATGAATAATCGCCTGACGTTTGCAAAAGAGTACATCATCCTCAGATCAGATGTTCAAAGCGACTTCCTGCACATCCAAATATTGTACGACCTACTGGATCATACAGCTCCTGACTCTTCGCAACATGGCTGCATCCACAGATACAAGAGCAGCATGAACACGCACTATCATTTCTTCCATAAGCATATGAGTCGGCTGAGGAGACTACACATGCTCCTTCAAGTGTTCCCAAAGGAAGAAATCCCGAGGACTAAGCCGGCCGAAGTGGCCGAGCGGTTCTAGGCGCCACAGTCTGGAACCGCGCGACCGCTACAGTCGCAGGTTCGAATCCTGCCTCGGGCATGGATGTGTGTGTTGTCCTTAGGTTAGTTGGGTTTAAGTAGTTCTAAGTTCTAGGGGACTTATGACCTCAGCAGTTGAGTCCCATAGTGCTCAGAGCCATTTGAACCATTTTTTTGCAGCCCATGATCATGCAACATGTGAATGACCGCGCATTGCGAGACACGTAGCTGCCTTGATACGCTACGTGTACTTCGGAGGGATTCTTGGTGTATGACCTCGAGAATATCTTTTCAGTAGCTGGAGTACGACGATTCCGTAGATGACCTGTGTCAGTTGATGGTGGAAAGAGAGAACCTTTCTTCCGAAGCCGAAGCTCGATACGAGGAAGCAAATATTCTTCTGGATGACGTCGACCAAGATATCATGCAGCTTATTCGAGAGCTGTAGCATATCCATATAGTCATCGTTTGTGTACAATATGTGCGAATATTTATGGAGTCTGTCACGTACGCGTTACTCCTCTAGGAATTAGTCGCTGCCTGGTCAACAGCACATAGAATTTAAACGCGTCATTAGCAGCAGAGAGATATTCAACCTAACGCTCGTCACCTCTGCTGTGCATGATTCATCCAGGTGCTGCTAATTGTGAAATGTTCATTTTCGAATCACATTGTTTCCCTTACGGTAATGGACGTGTTGTTTCTACATCTCCATCGATGCGCTTGTCAGACTCAATGCTGAAATAATACATACAAATGACAACCCAGTCTGTAAATTACTTTCAAAGCACGTTGCTAGCCCTACTTGTGACGTAAGGTCCTAACGAAATGTAATGGACCTGAATTTAGGAAGAATATTAGTTGACACTAATCGATGGGACCATTGGCGAAGGGTGTACTGAAAACAGGTTTTGAATCTAGTAGATGCAGTGGTGCGAAACAATTCGCGTCCACAATACAAAGGGCTTTTTTGAAAGGTGACCGATAAACAGTTGTACTTCCATGTCTATGTTCGTTGTACGTAAGTGCAAATGTTTTGTAGAAGACCCACTGTAATCGCTGACGATTAAGACGCCAGATACCGTACCACGCAGACTACATTTCGCTAATAAAAAGATATACCCCTCGATCTAGAATCGAAACCGAGCGAGGTAGCGCACTGGTTAGCACACTGGACTCACATTCAGGAAGATGACAGTTCAAACCCGCGTCCAGCCATGATTTCCTTACTTATCTTCAGGCAAGTGCCACGATTGTTTCGTTGAAAGGATACGGCAGACTTCCTCCGCCTTACTTCCCTAATCCAATGGGACCGATGACCTCGCTGTTTGGCCCCCTCCCACAAATAAACCAACTAACCAACCAGAACTGAGTCCTCGACCTTTTGCATACTAATCCAAATCACTACCCATTGCACCAACTGCGCAGCATCACTGCTGGATGACGACAGAGGCTATTACATTGTAAAGTTGATACATTAATTTGTTCTGAAAGCGGTGCTGATATTCAAGACAATAAAAGCGGGTTAAAAGCTGTGAGCTATCTGGGGAAGTTAACCTTGCATTACTGAGCAACTGTTTCACCAGGTATCCAGTCTAGCGTACGAAATTCCCAATCAGACTAACATTAATTATAATCTTTTAATAGTCATATAATCTGTTAATAGTCTTACGACAACCGGTGATTATTTATATATATATATATATATATATATATATATATATATATATATATAAAGAATTTAAATAAAAAGAAATAAATTAGTTTATATTTGGACATTTATTTTAACATTGATCATTGTTCCGTTAAAATTTCGGCATATTAAACTTGATTCATAACTAAACTGGTGCCTTATTTAGGATTGTGAAAATGTGAGTTTGTAATCTTACAGAACACATCAAATATGGAGCCAAGATTGGGAGACTGCATACAGCACTGCGTTCATAATATATAACACGAAGAACGTTGAAACATATGCAAGAGGAAATTAACCACAACCATCCGATTCAATTTTCACCCAAAGAAGTTACGTTCGTAGCGCAGTCCTGTCCGTCATGAAGTTACAGCACACTGGTATACTAAATTCATGCTAACTCTCTGTGAAATCTTCACGAAAAGAATAGCTGAGGGCTACTTTGATGATCACACCACATGCTTCACGTAGTCAACTTGGTTTACACAAAGAGTGTAACTCCACAATAGTTTTGATAATTAAAATAAATTACATCGAAACGCAATTTCCGAAAGAAAAACCTCGAATTGGTTGCTATCGTCTTACTATTAACCTGATGGGTCAAACAATTGTATAAGCACGTGGTACTGGTCTCACAAAGTACACCCCCACGTGGGTTGAACATAAAGAAAAGTTGCTATATTGAAAAATATTGTCAAGATGAGACGTTATAATCTCACGCACATTCGCATTTAAGATTGATGATCTTAGTTAGAGTTACGGATCATCAACACGTGGTTCCACTTTACTCACAAAGTAGTGACAAAGCAACTGCTGGAAGATATTCTGAACTTCACACTCGAATTACACTGCATTGCACTTTAAGATAACATAAGGTATTTTAGATCCAAGCCTGAAATAAAGGTGATTAAATTTTCAGTTAGGCTGAACTTAAAAAATCCATTGTCCTACGGACTTAGCAGAGACGCGCTTAGCTGGAGATCTTACTTCAGACGCTCGCGGACAGACTGCCTGGGCCCCTACGGAGGGTGCTTCACAGATACAAACGGAAGTGACCAGAGAGGCAGCTTCCTATACCAACAT
The DNA here is from genome assembly GCF_021461395.2 of Schistocerca americana. Lineage (NCBI taxonomy): Eukaryota > Metazoa > Arthropoda > Insecta > Orthoptera > Acrididae > Schistocerca > Schistocerca americana. The sequence continues at coordinate 953,277,026 of NC_060119.1, read as the reverse complement.
GACAAGGGACAGACAGGACCATGCTAAGAATAGAAACCTCTTTGCTTTCAGAAAGCGTAGCTACCTGTTCCATCGTTGGTCCTACTGTTCTCTAGCAGACAGGCTTGTCTGCTACCATCAAGCATGCTACTAGAAATACATTTGCACATTCATCCTTTCACACAGAAGGGAATGGGGATGGCCGGCCGGTGTGGCCATGCGGTTCTAGGCACTTCAGTCTGGAACCGCGTGACCGTTACGGTCGCAGGTTCGAATCCTGCCTCGGGCATGGATGTGTGTGATGTCCTTAGGTTATTTAGGTTTACGTAGTTCTAAGTTCTAGGAGACTGATGACCACAGATGTTAAGTCCCATAGTTCTCAGAGCCATTTGAACCATTTGAAGGGGGATGACAGTATCTTATCATATACACTATATCAAAGAAAGCGCATGTAGGTTCCATACGAGACTGTGTGACATGAATTACATATAAACTGTGTTTTAAAGTGTAGTAGTGTGACAGATCGTTCTTGTTTACGTGTAAAAGTAACACGTTCCACTCCTCAGTCTCCTCCCAGATAGAGTCAGAAACACAACAGTAAATTTAGAAGTGGAATTTATGCCGCAAATGACAATAGATTTAAGAAATTAACATGAAAGGAATCCAACAGAGTTCAATATGTGATTACAGTGTTGCCATATTTCCAATGTTCAACATCCATATAATCCCAGAAATATGTGCAGGATGAAATTTTGCGAATGGATATTGATGTACTGGGAGTCTCAGAAATGAGATGGCCAAACGCTGGCGACTTTTGGTCAGGGGATTACAGAATCATACACACTGGAACAGCACAAGACAGTCCCGGGATTGCAGGAGTGGGAATTATCCTCAATAAAGAGATGGGGTTAAGAGTAAAAGGATTTGTTCAACATAGTGAGAGGATAATTTATGTCCGATTGGAAACTAAACCAAGAAACACAATCATAATGCAAGTATACATGCCAACTACGAGGCACGAGGATGATGAAATCGACATGATGTATGACCACCTTGAAAAAGTAATTGGCAGAATTAAAGGAGCTGAAAACCTTGTCATCATGGGAGATATGAATGCCGTTGTTGGGGAAGGTAAAGAAGAGGATGTGGCAGGGAATTTTGGATTAGGATTAAGAAATGAAAGAGGGGATAAACTTGTAGACTTCTGCCAAAGAAATAAACTTTGCATTACAAATACCTTCTTTAATCATCATCCAAGAAGAAGATATACTTGGAAAATGCCAGGTGACATTAACAGATACCAAATTGACTTCATTTTAGTGAAGCAAAGATTTAAAAACCAAGTTAAGGACAGCAGATCATATCCAGGCTGTGATGTGGAAAGTGACTACATACTCGTTATGATGACGACTGAACTAAAATTCAAGAACATAAAAAGAATAAGTACATGTAAATGGGATTTGACAAACCTGAAAAACGAAAATACACTGAAGCACTATCAACTAGAAACAGACAAGAAAACAAATACACATGGCTGCAATGACATCCAAAGCAGCTGGGGAAAAATAAAAACTGGTATTTTAGAAGCAGCAGAAGAAGTAATAGGAAAAGAAAGGACAGAGAAAAGGAAGGAATGGATCACTAATGACCTACTAAATATGATGGAAGAAAGAAGGAAATTAAAAAATTCTGTGAAGAAGGAAGACCAAGAGAAATACAAGAGTCTGAAAAACAGAATCAACAGAGAGGCAAAAGAGCAAGAGAAAAATACCTTGATGATCTCTGTATTTCAGTTGAGGACAACATGAGCAAGGGAAATATCGACAAGGCCTATAAATGTGTGAGACATTGCTTTGGAAACAGAAGAAACAAGTGTAGGGCTGTGATGGATGAAAATGGCAATATGTTGGATGACGATGATGAAGTTGCAAGAAGATGGAAACAATATACAGGAAAACTGTACAGCGGACCAGACCAGTCTGAATACATCATGGAAGAAGAAACAGAAGTAGATGCACACAACATAGGTGAACCTATATTAAAGGTAGAGTTTGAACTAGCTCTGAAAAAATTGAAAAACAACAAATCGCCTGGTGTAGACAATATCCCAGCCGAACTTCTGAAATCTGGAGGAGCAAAACTGAATCAGGAGATGTATAATCTTGTTTTTAACATGTACGAGCAGGGTAAAAGTCCTACAGACTTTGAGAAAAACGTTATCATCCCCATTCCAAAGAAGGCAAATGCTACAAGATGTGAAAATTATAGGACACTCAGCCTAGTTACTCACGCCTCTAAAGATAAGAATCTGAAAACATACATAGCTTTCGTAGATGTAGAGAAAGCCTTTGATAATGTTAAATGGGATAAAATGTTTGAGGTACTCAAAAAAGTAGGAATAGACCATAAAGATAGAAAAATGATATGGAACCTGTACAAAAACGAGACAGCTGTTATCCGTGGACGGACAAAACAAGAAGAGGTTCAGCTACGGAAAGGTGTCTGACAAGGTTGCGCACTATCCCCTGTTATCTTTAACGTATACATTGAAGAGGCGCTGAAAAAAGTAAGGGAAAATTCACAGACAGGTGTAGTAATTCATGGCCAACGAATAGATAAGATATGCCGATGATATAGCTGTCCTGGCTGAAAGTGAAGAAGATATTGTAGTCCTACTGAATAGAATGGATAAAGTTATGGGTGAATAATATAATATGAGAATTAATAAAGCAAAAACAAAAGTAATGGCATGCGACAAAGAAGATCAAGTGAAAGTCCAAGTTCATGTAGGCAATGAACTGCTTGAACAAGTTGATAAATTTACTTATCTGGGCAGTAATATTACCAGGGATGGAAGGAGCAAGGCAGAAGTGAGAAGTAGAATAGCTCAAGCAAAGGCTGTTTTTAACAAGAAGAAATACATATTAACATCTAAGAGCATCAGCCTTGAAACCAGGAAAAGATTTTTGAAATCATATGTGTGGAGTGCGGCTTGCTATGGGTGTGAAACATGGACTCTCGGGACAGAGGAACAGCAGAAGCTAAATTCTTTTGAAATGTGGTGCTATAGACGCATGCTCAAAATAAAATGGATCGACAAGGTCACAAACGAAGTGGTTCTGGAAAGAGCAGGTGAGAAGAAAAGCTTCTGGAGTTTCATTGTTAAAAGAAGAGTGCAATTTACAGGCCATCTATTAAGACATAAAGGACTCCTGAACACAATCATAGAGGGATATGTCGAGGGAAAAAGACCAAGAGGAAGACCACGACTGAGGTACATGGATCAAATCGTGAAAGATGTGGGATGTGACACCAATAAAGAAATGAAGAGAAAAGCTGAAAGACGCACAGAATGGAGACAAGCTGCCATTGTAGCTGTTGCAAACCAATCCTTGGATTGACCACTACAGAAGAAGAAGAAGAAGAAATTTTGCGACAGACATTTTTGTATTGTTAGTATGTGAGGAATCGCGCTACGAAGTCCGAGAGCGCGAATTTTTCTTCGCCCTGTTAGTTATATTTGATTATGGTCACTCGTCCGTGTGAGGATTTCCTGTGCTTTGTAAATTTCAAAAACAACACCACGTGCGGAAGGGTGCATGCGGCGTGGCGTCGGAGTGCGCGGCTGGTGTAGGGGAGGGGTGTGCCACTGTGCCAGGCAGCGGCGTAGGCAGCACAGCACACCACGCCAGCTGCGCGCAGAGCGCGGGCCGAATTACCATTAGCGGCAGGCCGACGGCCGGCGCGGGACCGCCGGCAGCTGTAACGGTGCGCCGCCGCGCCGACCACAAACACACACACACACACACACAGCTGACAGTACTCGGCCGCGCCTCGCACCAGACCAATGGGAATGCAGCGCAGGTCAAAGCGTTCCTGCGTAAAGCAGCGCACGCTTGAAATTAGTGACATCCGTGATGAGACAATTAATTATTTCATAGAAACGAGGAAAATAATAACATTCCAAAGTTTGGTTGATTGTGAAGCTATTGAGGGTGACTATCCTGACAGAGTATGACAGAACCGCATGTGTGCTCTATATCGCTTTTTATCCCTCTTTCATTTCTTGTTAGGACGTGTAATACAGTAAATAAACTGTTTCAACATTATTGCTAGCAATGAGGAAGAGTTCATAAATCTTTTATTTTCGATGAAATATCTGTGCTTGCTACAATAATGATATACATTGACGGGAAAAAATCCCAAGACAAGAAAATAAGTAATGCAGAGTAATAAAATAGCGAGATAACATTTGACTAGGTAACATATTTAACTAATAACATTGCAAGATCACAAGACAATGTAAGAATGACATAAACTACTGCAAATGTGAAATCCCGGTATATTAAAAACCGCTGTAACTGATAGAATGTTGAATGGAAGCATCCAAATGTGCATGCGTTGTTTTGTACAGGCAGTAGTAGCCGACCGAGACAGAGGAAGCAACAGGCAAGTAACCGCTTTTGTGTCATTAACGAGTTCCTAACCAGGAGCGAATTTTGTTGTATCATTTGTATGCTTTAATAGTTTAATTTCTTGAGTTTCTGCGTGTACATTTAATATCTAATAGCACCAGTTCTCGCGTTTTCGTTTGTGTCAGAAAGTAAACCGATTTTGTGACATATTAAACGTTACTAATCAGGGACAAATTATTTACTTTCACCTGAGTGCTTCGGTAGTTAGGTTTTCGAATATTTGCGTATTACTAGACACAGTTGGTGCGGTTTCGTCAGGTTCTACAGTAACGTAGAGCAGCACGTGCCGATAGTCCATTTATCTGCATAGTTTAGTTTTCCACTGTCTTTAGTATGGACAGGGACTGCGATTGTTGTGAGCGGATGCGAGCCGAGTTGGTGACACTTCGCACTCAGCTTCAGGCTGTGATGGCTTCGGTTACACAGCTTGAGGCTGCAGTGGATGGGCACCAGTGCTGTGGGCCGGCCGTGGGGATCCAACGGACGTTCAGCACGTCAGAGTCCTCCGATCGGTCCTCACCGGTGGACAACCCAGTTACTGCTCGCACTGAGGCTGACCCCTCACCTGTGGTCGAGTGGGAGATAGCCCCGGGGCGAATCAAGGGTCTAAAAGCTTCCAAGACAGCCACACGTAAGGTGGTGGTGGTGGTTGTTGGGATGTTTAAGGGGGACTAAACCGCACGTAAGGCCTTCCCGGTGTGTCTGACAAACAGGTTCCAGGTGCTGTCTGTGTTTGACACTTTCGATGAGCCATGTGCTGTCGCCTGTCCTGTTTCAGGGGAAACCACTGCAAGATCTGGGCAATCACAGAGGGTGGGATTAATGGTAGTTGGGAGTTCCAGCGTTAGGCGCTCTATGGGGTCTCTTAGGGACTTGGCCGAGAAGGAGGGTAAGAAATCCAATGTGCACTCCATGTGCATTCCGAGTGGAGACGTCCCAGATGTGGAAAGGGTCCTCCTGGATGCCATGAAGAGCACAGGGTGCAGCCAAGGTGGAGGCTCAAGTCGGTAGCAATGATGTGTGTCACAAGAGATTCTCTCTGGTTTCGAGCAGCTAACAGAAGTGTTAAAGGCTGCCAGTCTTGCTTACCAGATGAAAGCAGAGCTGACCATTTGCAGCATAGTCGACAGGACCGATTTCGGAACTCTGGTACAGAGGGTCTGATTCAGAGGAGGATCTGAATCAGAGGCTCAGGTGGTTCTGCGACCTTGTAGACTGCAGATTCCTCGACTTGCGCCAAAGGGTCGTTGGATTTCGGGTGCCGCTGAATAGGTCAGGTGTCCACTATACGCAGAAGGCGGCTACACGGTAGCAGGGGTGGTGTGGCGTGGACTGGGCGGTTTTTTAGGTTAGAAGGTCTCGGGAAAACACAAGAAGGACTTCAGTCACAAAGGGTGCAGACCGAACACAGGAAGAACGTAGATACAGGAACCGTTGGAATAACAATTCTAAATTGTCGTAGCTGTGTTGGGAAAGTACCAGAGCTACTAGCGCTAATAGAAAGCACTGATGCTCAAATAATTATAGGCACTGAACGCTGGTTAAAGCCGGATATAAGCTCAGCCTAACGGTGTTCCGAAAGGATAGACTAAACACGGTTTGCGGTGCGTGTTTGTTGCTGTCAGAAGTAGTTTATCTTGTCGCGAAATTGAAGTAGATACATCCTGTGAGTTAGTACGGGCAGAGATAATTGTTGGCAACCGGAATAGAATAATAATTGTATCTTTTTACCGACCTCCCAATTCAGATGATACAGTTGCTGAAAGGTTCAAAGAAAACTTGAGTTTGATTTCAAACACGTACCCGACTCATACGACAATAGTTGGTGGTGACTTTAATTTACCCTCGACATGTTGGCGAAAATTCGTGTTTAATTCGGAAAGTACGCATAAAATACCACCCGAAATTGCGCTCAATGCGTTCTTTGAAAGTTATTTCGACCAGTTACCTCGTATTTCATGAGCCCAGGCGAACAGTAAACGGTTGTGAAAACACACTTGACGTCTTACAAACAAAAATCCTGATTTAATAACGATCATCAAAACCGTTTCAGGGATTAATGAACACTGGGTTGTCGTAGCGAGATTGATATTGTAATCCCCAAATCCTCAAAAAATAAGCGAAAAATATACCTATTCAGAAAAGCAGATGAAAATTCACTTGCCGCCTTTCTGAGAGACAATTTCCACTCATTGCAGATTAATAATATAAGTGTAGACCAGATGTGGTTTAAATTCAGAGAAATAGTATCGGCAGCAATTGACAGATTTATACCAAATAAATTAACAAACGATGGAGCTGATCTTCCTTGGTACAAAAAACGAGTTAAAACACAGTTGCAAAAACAACGAAACAAACATTCCAAATTTAATCAGACACAAAATCCCCGAGATTGACGATCTTTTACAAAAGCTAGAAATTTAGCGCGGACTTTGCCTCGAAACCTGGCAGAAAATCCAAAGAGATACTGGTCGTATGTGAAATATGTTAGCGGCAAGAAACAATCAATGCCTTCTTTGCGCGGTAGCAATGGAGATACTATCGAAGACAGTGCTGCCAAAGCAGAGTTACTAAACACAGCCTTCCGAAAAGCCTTCTCAAAAGAAGACGAAGTGAATATTTCAGAATTCTAATCGAGAACAGCTGCCAACATGAGTAACGCAGATGTAAATATCCTCGGAGTAGTGAAGTAACTTATTTCACTTCATGAAAGCAAGTGTTCTGGTCCAGAATGTATACCAATTAGGTTCCTTTCGGAGGATGCTGATGGATTAGCTCCATACATAACAATCATATACAACTGTTCGTTCGACGAATGATGCGAACCCAAAGACTGGAAAGTTGCATAGGTCACACCAACAATCAAGATAGGTAGCAGGACTAATCCACTACATCAGAGGCCCATATCGTTAACGTCGATATGCAGCAGGATTTTAGAACATATACTGTGTTCGAACATTATAAAGTACCTCGAAGAAAACGGTCTATTGACACACAGTCAGCCGGCCGCGGTGGTCAAGCGGCTCCAGACGTTTCAGTCCGGAACCGCGCGACTGCTAATGGCACAAGTTTGAATACTGCATCGGGCATGGATGTGTGTGATGTTCTTAGGTTAGTTAGGTATAAGTAGTTCTAAGTTCTAGGGGACTGATGACCTCAGATGTTAAGTCCCATAGCGCTCAGAGGCATTTTTTTTACAGACAGTCAACACGGGTTTAGAAAACATCGTTCCCGTGAAACACAACTAGCTCTTCATTCAAATGAAGTGTTGAGTGCTATTGAAAAGGGATTTCAGATCGATTCCGTATTTTTGGATTTACGGAAGGCTTTTGACACTGTACCACACAAACGGCTGGTAGTGAAATTGCTTGCTTGTGGAATATTATCTCAGTTATGTGACTGGTTTTGTAATTTCGTGTCAGAGAGGTCACAGTTCGTAGTACTTGACGGAAAGTCATCGAGTGAGACAGAAGCGATTTCTGGCGTTCCACAAGGTAGTGTTATAGGCTCTTTGCTTTTCCTTATTTATACAAACGATTTGGGAGATAATCTGAGCAGTCGTCTTCGGTTGTTTACCGATGACGCTGTCGTTTACCGACTAATAAAGTCATCAGAAGATCAAAACAAACTGCAAAACGATTTAGAAGAAATATCGGAATAGTGCGAAAAGTGGCAGTTGACCCTAAACAATGGAAAGTGAGAGGTCATCCACATGAGTGCTAAAAGGAACTCCTTAAACTTCGGTTACTCGATAAATCAGTCTAATCTGAAAGCCGTAAATTCAACTAAATGCCTATGTATTACAATTACGAACAACTTAAATTGGAAGGAACACATAGAAACTTTGTGGGGAAGGCTAACCAAAGGCTGCGTTTTATTGCCGGACACTTAGAAAATGTAACAGACCTAGTAGGGAGACTGCCTACACTACGGTTGTCCGTCCTCTTTTAGAATACTGCTGCGCGGTGTGGGATCCTTACCAGACAGTACTGACGGAGTACATCGAAAAAGTTCAAAGAAAGGCAGCACATTTTGTATTATCGCGAAGTATGGGAGAGAGTGTCAGAGAAATGGTACAGGATTTGGGCTGGAAATCATTAAAAGAAAGGCGTTTTTCGTTGAGGCGGAAACTTCTCACGAAATTCCTGTCTCCAACTTTCTCCTCTGAATGCGAAAATATTTTGTTGACACCGACCTACATAGGGAAGAACGAGCATCACGATAAAATAAGGGAAATTAGAGTTCGTACGGAAAGATAAAGGTGTTCATTCTTTCCGCGTGCTATACGAGACAGTCCGCAGCTAGTGGTCGTGCGGTAGCGTTCTCGCTTCCCACGCTCGGGATCCCGGGTTCGATTCCCGGCGGGGTCGGGGATTTTCTCTGCCTTGTGATGACTGGGTGTTGTGTGATGTCCTTAGGTTAGTTAGGTTTAAGTAGTTCTAAGTTCTTGGGGACTGATGACCGTATATGTTGAGTCCCATAGTGCTCAGAGCCATTTGAACCATTTTTATACGAGACTGGAATAACAGAGAATTACGAAGGTGGTTTGGTGAATCCTCTGCCAGGCACTTGAATGTGATTTGCAGAGTATCCATGTAGATGTAGAAGTAGATGTACAGTTTTCGGATGTCAGTTTTTGGAGTGGAGTTGCATGCCTTGTTGCATTTGGTCGGACAATACAGGGTTGGTTAAACCTGTTTGTGGATGAAGGTGGAGTTTTCGTTTGAAGATGTCCCATATGTGCTCGATTGGAGACACATTTCGTCATCGAGCTGGCGTTACAGCAGCGGTATGCGGGTTATCCTTATGCTGTACATGAATGGCAGCTTAACCGGTCGAATCACTAAATTACCGTACAAATTTGGAATCAGGGTGCGAAAGTGCTCTTGCTGTCAAACGAAATCGCACCCCAGGCATTATTTCCAAGTGTAGGTCCAGTGTGTCCAGGCTGGTTGCAGGCATTCAACTGGTCTCTTTCTAATCAACACTTGGTCACCCCTGGCACCGAGGTGGAATCGGGTTTCAAAAGAAAACGCAACAGACCTAGATCCTGCCCTGCACTGAGCTCTCGCTTGAAATCTCTCTAGTCGCAAATGGCGGTGGTTTGGGGTCAGGGGAATGCACGCAACAGGGCGTCTGCTCGGAGCTGCCCTTTAAGGGGCTCCGGAATGCCCTATACTTGCAATGTTAAAATAACGCTTATAAATTACATCTTTCCTCACAAAGTATTTGAGGTAGGAAGTTGAACTTTTTACAGATTATTTATTGGAATATGGGCTACAACTTAACACAGGGATTTTACAAAATTTTAGTTCAGTTGTTAAAGATGATTTTTTTTTCAATTGTAATGAAAATTCACAACATTTTTTTGCAATTTTTTATTTATATATTCAAAAATATACAGTATTTTGGAAAAAGGCTGTGTTAAATTATGCAGAAGGTACTGTGTAACATTTACTGAAAGTTTGAAACAAATATGTTTGGAAGATCCTTAGAAAATATGTAATTAGTATGAGAAAATAAAAGTTTTGGGAATCGAGCGACAATGATTGGATTAACTTTTTAGTGCATTCCAGGTCCATAGGATGGATTATCTTCATCCTCTGCAAACTCCTCCTCCAGCTTCCTCTTGTTCTTCCTCCTGTTTACTCTTGCTTGTATTTCTAGACTCTTTACAGCCCTGTCTGCAGCCCGAAGGCGTTCCATGTCTAAAGCAAGCATCGCTCGTTGTTGTGTTCGTAGATTTTGCTACCATTTTCTTCAGTTGCAGTTACTGCAACACTGTTCCAAAAGGTGGTCATGTATGAACACTTATCACATTTCAGTTGTATTTCACTAGCAAGTCCTACGTGCTTTATTATGGAGAGTTCCAGACCAACTTCACTACAATGAATACATCTTACACAGTTTGAAAAAATTCCTTTGAGAACCGACATATCAAATATTTCATTCACATCCGACTCGCCCATAAACCATTCATAGTTTTTACTCATTGAACCAAGCTTCTTCTGTGAAGTATTTTCTTTCCCACTTTGACTGCTATGGGCAGGTGTACTTGAAAGGTTAGGTTCACTCACTTGGTTATCGTCTTTATTGTTTACAGTCATAACACATACCTTTGGCTTTCCAACATTTCTCCTTTTCTTAAAAGCCTTCTGAGGATTTCTAATGACTTTACTTTTACTCATTATTATACTTCAACAAAACAGAGACTCAAGAAACAGAATTAATTACGAATATTTTCGAGATAACGACAGAGTAAATAAACGTGAAACAATCGACAATCACACCAGCGATATATATTGAATCATCACAGGTTAGCCACAACACATACTTTATCTCACATCACTAAAATGTACCTGATGAACACAGACGTTAATAATAACACCATTTGACAGCAGTTTAACAGCGCCACAGTGGGTCACGCCCATGTAGAACACATTTCAAAAAAAATTTAAAAATAGTTGTAGTCTTCGGAATTGAATAAATTATATATCTATTAAAAGGTAATAGTCTGCAGATCCAGAAATCGCAAGAAAGTAAAAATTGAACTTTTCATGATTTTGAGCCTTTCCGGAGCCCCTTAAGTAACCAATTTCTAACAGTTCGTCGTGTCACTGTGGTGCTAACTGCTACTCAAATTGCGGCTGCAGACGCAGTACCATGCGCCAGAGCCATAAGCCGAACACGATGGTCTTCCCTCTCGGTAGTGCCACGTGGCTGTCCGGAGCTCGGTATTCTTATGACCGTACAGTCTCATGACCACCGCTGCCAGCAGTCATCTACAGTCGCTACATTACTGCCAAGTACTTCTGTAATATCACAGAAGGAACATCCAGCTTCTTGTAGCCCTATTACATGACCTACTTCAATTTCAGTGATGTGATGATACATTTATGTCGCATTAAACGCATTCTAAACTGACATCAACTTACTACGTACAATCACAAGGGTGACTAACGCTCATGTTTGCAACATGTATTTAAAGCAAACCTGATTTTCAGCGTCACATTGGCGCTACTAGTGCCACTCTTACGCGACTGGTGCGAAATCTGACTAGACATAATCTTTCTGATGTATAAACACACCGCCCGCATCTCGTGGTCGTGCGGTAGCGTTCTCGCTTCCCACGCCCGGGTTCCCGGGTTCGATTCCCGGCGGGGTCAGGGATTTTCTCTGCCTCGAGATGGCTGGGTGTTGTGTGCTGTCCTTAGGTTAGTTAGGTTTAAGTAGTTCTAAGTTCTAGGGGACTGATGACCATAGCTGTTAAGTCCCATAGTGCTCAGAGCCATTTGAACCATATAAACACACCTACCAACTTTCATTCATGTCCCACAACTTCTTCTTGGCGTTGACCCATTTTTTCCGTCGCTGTAGATAGCTGATAAGCAACAAGAAATAGTACACTATACCAGAAGTGGAGTTACTGCTCAGTAGCCGGCCGGACTGGAAGTGCGGTTCTAGGCGCTACAGTCTGGAGCCGAGGGACCGCTCCGGTCGCAGGTTCGAATCCTGCCCCGAGCATGGATGTGTGTGACGTCCTTAGGTTAGTTAGGTTTAAGTAGTTCTAAGTTCTAGAGGACTGATGGCCTCAGCAGTTAAGTCCCACAGTCCTCAGAGCCATTTGAACCATTTGATGATGGAGTTACTCGTTCAGCACGTATTCACCCACCAATGAGCACATTTGTCCAAACGATGCATGACATGGCAGACACCTTGCTCGTGGAATCCTGTATTTTGCTGTTTGGGAAACGTTCCTCCTTAAAAGTCGCAACTTCGTCGCTATGGAAACGCCCATAGGAGATTGTTTCTACGGAGTGAGCCAGAAGTAACGATCGGAAAGTATTCAAGTAACTTAAGACATAGTTTCACTGTTACATGTATGTGTAAATGTATTCTAGGTTAAAAATAATGATCCCTGGCTATATTACGCCTGTCGTCTGGCTGAGGTCACTCGTGTTACGATGGTGAATAAAATATAACCCGGAATTATTGTTTTACGGCCTTTTTGTTGAAGGAGAGCGGCGCGATCTCCGTTCATCGTTACTTTCGTTTCCAGTGATTGTTTTCCACTGATACAACGTTGTCGTACCGTTTCTTTACTCAGAATCGCAGTGTCAGGGTAAGAGGTACCATCATCTCTTCCACTACGCATTATAATCAAATTCCTCACAACACCGAGCGTAAAATCACCCTACATTTAAAAAATGCTTGCGCACACTTCGAGAACGGCACCCTGAGAAAGAAAGTGCATGCATGGCACAAACAGTTGTGCGAGGTCGAGAAACAGTTGAGAATGCAGCTCACCGACCTCGCCGGAGGACAGCATGACTGGGGAGACTATAAGCACTGTTGGACTGCTTACCAAAGACGATCACCGAGTAACAGTTGCTGAAATTGATCTGATGTTTGCATCAGCGTTGCGCTCAGGCGATGATTCTTCGGATTTCGGACGGTGTCCGAAGAGCACAAGCGTAATCGTCTCTGGTTCGTTTACACTCTGCCAAACTAAAGCAGAATATTTTTTTCACCTGGCTTTGAGCTGCGCTGAAACGTGACTGTTCCGTTACACCCAGGAATTAGGAGAAAAAACAGCGCTTAATGGTGCAAAAAGGACGAAACTGCACCTGTCACAGCTAGAAACCGATTTCCTGCAGGCAAAATTCCTGGAACAGTTTTTTGCTGTTGTTGATTTTAAAAGAGTTGTTCTCATTTATGTTTTCCATTTATGTTCTTCATTTATGTTTTCCAGTGTACAGTGTACACTGCATACTATCACTTAGTTTTGGACCAAAGAAAACATAAGAATCGCCAGAAAAGGTGCGCAACACCAATCCGGGATGTGATCGTCCTTCATAACAATTCTCAACCCCACACAGATGCCCGATCTCAACAGAAAATTCAGGATATGTTCTGGACCACACTACAACACCCTCTTTACATTCTGGACTTACCGCCTTGCAGTTGTAATTTCTTTGGACCACTGAAGGAGGCAGTTGGAGGACACAGATTTGGCAACGCTGGCACTGGCGAAGTGTTCGTGCGCAACTGATTGTTGTCGCTGTCACGATCATTTTACGAAAATGGGGTAAAGGAACTGCCTATTGGCTGGGGAAAAATGTGTTTCCCTTTCAGGAGACTATATAGAAGAATAAGCGCCTGTGTAAGAATTTTTCTGAAGACCAAATGAACTTACATAAAAAATTACGGCTCAAATTTCATGCGCTCTCGTGTAACAATGCAGGCGTCACTCCACGAAAATACGGCTTGCGATCGTGTTGGTTTCAAAAATGGGTGTGAGTTCCCAAGGGACCAAACTGCTGAGGTCATCGGTCCCTAGACTTACACACTACTTAAAGTAACTTAAACTAACTTCTGCTAAGAATTGACGCATGGTGCAGGGAATGCCAATTGAATCTCAATGTAGGCAAGTGTAATGTGCTGCGAATACATAGAAAGAAAGATCCTATATCATTTATCTACAATGTAGCAGGTCAGCAACTGGAAGCAGTTAATTCCAAAAATTATCTGGGAGTATGCATTAGCAGTGATTTAGAATGGAACGACCATATAAAATTAATCGTCGGTAAAGCACATGCCAGACTGAGATTCATTGGAAGAATCCTAAGGAAATGTAGTCCGAAAACAAAGAAAGTAGGTTACAGTACACTTGTTCGCCCACTGCTTGAATAATGCTCACCAGTGTGGGATCCGCACCAGATAGGGTTGATAGAAGAGATAGAGAAGATCCAACGGAGAGCAGCGCGATTCGTTACAGGATCATTCAGTAATCGTGAAGCCGTTAAGGAGATGATAGGTAAACCCCAGTGGAAGACTCTGCAAGACAGACGCTCAGTAGCTCGGTGCGGGCTTTCGTTGAAGTTTCGAGAACATACCTCCTACGTATATCTGGCGAAGAGACCATGAGGAAAAAATCAGAGAAATTAGAGTCCACACAGAGGCATATACCGACAATCTTTCTTTCCACGAACAATACGAGACTGGAATAGAAAGCAGAACCGATAGAGGAACTCAATTTAACCTCCACCACACTCCGTCAGGTGGCTTGCGGAGTATGGATGTAGATGTAGATGTAGATGTAGGAGAACAACACACACACCCATGCCCAAGGGAGGACTCGAACCTCCGGAGGGAGAGGCCGCGCAAACCGGGACATGGCACCTCAAATCGCGCGGCCACTCCGCGCGGCCGTGTTGATTTACTTGTGGTCCTGGTGAATGCTACGGAAAGTAGTCGTGTCCTGATTTGCTACCAAGGTAATGCTGAGGTGGAGGTTTGTCTAATAATGGCGGATACACGCAGGTCACAATTGAAGAATGTCTTCTTCTTGGTGTATTGGTGCGTGAAAAGGGACCAATGGGCAGGAAATACAATGGAATTATAGAAACCTTTTTAATCGGTTCAAGAAAGAAGCACCAACTAACGCTGATCTTCGGAAACTTGAAAGAAACGCCTTTTCAGCTGGGTGTATGACATATGCATCACATAGTGGAAGACCCAAGAAATATTAAGCGATAATGTAGTCACTGAATGTTTAAATGCATCCCGGCTTCGTTCACCAGCAAAATCACAAGGAAGCGGTCGGTGGAGACGAAAATTCCCAAAACCTCCATGCGTTGCTGGATGAAGAAGAAATATTACCGTTCATTTTGGCTCGACATCTTCAAAGATTTGTTTAATTATGACATTAGTATGCGACACGATTCATGCGAACAATTACTTGCAGCTTTTCTAGTATTGGTGACCCACCATAAGGCTTCCGGTCTCGAAATGTTTATATCTGAACGAAAAACAAAGACACTTCGGGTAAGCAGAAGCACTTGGCAGCGAATTCGGCTCTATGCCGAGAACGGTAGCATACGGTGAATGTGAGATAAAGTATGTATGTAAGAATAATCGTTTCTGTGTTGTTCCATTCTCTCATGTATTATTCTACTAGTGCTAGGGAGTAGATTCATTTTCCTGTCGGCCTTTCATGACGCTTTTTGTTTCAATACAATAACATTAAATATTTCGGATAACGACTTCTGGTATACCTTGTACACCTGAAGAAAGAGGACGAAGTTACTGGGAGGCATTTCGGAGGTTGAAGCGCAATATGACAGCCCGAAAATGCTGCACCGGAGACTGGACCTGTGCAGGTAGGGCTCGACGCTTCGTCATGCCAACCCCCATTCACTTTATCAAGAAGTTTTAGATGTATACTCCAGCGACAGTTTGGCCCATACGAAACATAGTCTGATACGATCACATCACGGCAGTCCGAACAAACCCAACAACAACACCTTGTCCAGTGATGGTCCGTAGATACGCCGCTCTCAGACCACCAGGGTCTCGAATTCTCTTGTAGGCCGGATCCACGTTCGAGATTATAACTGCTGAAATCCCCCTCCAGACATCTAGATATACATTTCCGTGACTTTCCCTAGCCGTTCCACGTGAATGCCGGGATGGTTTCCTAGAAAAGGTCAAGGCTAATTACTCCATCCTCTCCTTCTCTAAATCGAGTTTGTCCTCCGTCTGCGATGACTGCGCCGGCCGGAGTGGCCGAGCGGTTCTTCGCGCTACATTCTGGAACCGCGCGACCGCTACGGTCGCAGGTTCGAATCCTGCCTTGGGCATGGAAGTGAGTGCTGTCTTTAGGTTAGTTAGGTTTAAGTAGTTCTAAGTTCTAGGGGACTGATGACCTCAGAAGTTGAGTCCTATAGTGGTCAGAGCCATTTGAACCATTTTTCTGTGATTACTGCGATGTCGACGGGACATTAAACTCTAACTTCCCCTCCCTCGTTCTTCCATGTCTCTTGCGATTTGCATTTCCGTACTGACATGTGATCTTCATTCTTCATGATTCGGACCAGGCTGACCACACTACACCTGTCTGCGCCTCATTACCGGTATGTCATTTGATGGTAAATTGTTAACACACACATTCACCGACTCCGCATGAATTGTTTCTCTGTTTTTCCGCTTCTGTGCAGAAACGTATTACCACACGATTTTACGTTCAACAGTTTATTGGCTGCATATAGTTCCCAATTAGTTGGCATGGTTAACTGCTATACAGATGGAAAGTTTGACGCAAGTCCAGGATAACATTTCTGTGTGAAGTAACTGTTCTAATTAGATATCAGGTAATTGCTTGTTTGCAGTTGATCATGCAACGCACTCTTAAGCTCTACACAAAATAAGGCACACGGTACATCTTTAATTATCTGGTAATAAATATGTGAAAGAGTAAGATTAGTTGCGTGAGTCTTTATAGAGTACATCCCATGTAACGTGAAAACTTCATCTAATTTTATAAACAGTTCAAATGTTGAAACATAGTCAAATACAGGGGCTAATGTTTCGCTGTCTGTTAGCCAATCATTTTTATCTGAGGAGATATTATGAACTCCTTTCGAAATTTAGTGATATTCCAGTACTCTGGTAACGACTAATGTAGAGGATTCAAGTGTATTAGTGTTTCATAATACCTATTTCTCATAAAAGCCCAGAATAGTGAGGTTGTCTGCGATGTTGTACTGTCTCAGGCCCGTTTCTCTGCGTGGAATTTGCTACCCAAGTGAAACTGCAACGAATCAACAGATTTCTCTCATACAAATATAGAGTTTCCCACATGATTACGTCCAGTAATCAAAGATTAAAGTTAGATTCCTTGCATGAATAGTTAATTACTAGAGGCATTGATACCTGTTGAAGGAAGAGGAATTTCAAAAGTACACTGATCAGCCAAAACATTACGATCACCGACCTACTATCGATATCAACCCGTCCAGACATTAGCCGCTTCACCTGGCGAGGAATGACTTCTAGTCAGACACACGCACTATTGCTGTAGTATCAGTGAGCCTGCTGTCCATGTGTATAATGGGGAAGCGTGAAATCTATCTGTGTTTGAGCGAGGGCAGGTTGTGAGGCCCCGGAGGCTGGGCACGAGCATTTCGGAAGCTGACCGGCTTCCCGGGTGTCCGAGAGGTGCTACAGTGTGCGTCTTCAGAACATAGCGAAACCAACACGAACCACGACCAAAAAGTGGTGGCGTTGGGCGGCCACTCCTCGTTACACATGTCAGACGTCGCCGACTGGGCAGGCTGGTAAAACAAGACAGGCGGCGAACTGTGGTAGAACTAACATCAGACTTAAATGCTGGTCAGAGTTCAGGTGTGTCTGAACACAGAATGCTCAGAGCTCTCCTAAGGATGGGCCTCCGCAGCCGATGTCCCACGCATGTGCCACTGTTAACACCGCGACATTGGCAACTACGACTGAAATTGACACGTGACCATGGGCACTGGACGTTGGCGCAGTGGCAGAGCGTTTCATGGTCTGATGAATCCCAATACCATCTTCATCATGCCGATGGAAAGGCGCGAATCTGTCGTCTTCCAGGGGAACATCTCCTTGACACCTGTACTGCGGGACGGAGGCAAGCTGGCGAGTGCTGCATTGACCTCGGGAGAACTTTATATGGCCACCATGGTGTCCAGTGCAGCTCGTGCAAGGCACCATGACGGCCAAGGAGTATCGTACAGTGGTTGCAGACCACGTACACTCCTTCACGGCGATCACGTTTCCCAATGACAGTGACATTTTTCAATAAGATAATGCGCCATGTCAAAGGCCAGGGGTGTGATGGAGTGGTTCGGGGAACACAGTGGCGAGCTCAAACTTGCCGGATCTTAACCTGATCGAAAGCATCTTTGATGTGAATGAAGGTGTCGTTACAGCTTATCGCAACCCCCACCCCCAGAGAATTTACGGGTGTTAGGATACTTGTCGGTGTGGTGCCAATTCTCTCCAGCTGCCAACCAAGGCTTCATTGCTTTGATGCCACGACGCATCTCCGCCGTTATCCATGTCAAAAGTGGACATACCGACTAATAGGTATGTGGCCATAATGTTCTGGCTGATCTGTGGACTAGCAGTAGAAAGCTGCCGTCTTTACATTAACACACGCTGGCACCGAATTTTTGACAAAAGAAAATAATTGATTGTTACTTTTTGTTGAAGTTTTCCAGTGACGGTTGTGTTTCAGTTGATATAGTAGTCTGTTTACCTGAGCTGCTGTTTGGGACAGTTTAGTGTCACTCATAATCAGGTCCTTACTTGAATTTGTAGATTAACTTTTCGAAATTCGTAACGTAACTCGCTCATCCCAAGCAATGTATTTCGACGCGTGCAACTATCACAGCCAGTTGTAGTTAATATATTTCCCATCACATCCCTTAAATCGATGGAATGATGTAATACCGGAATTACAAGATGATCGTGTACACGCCATCTTCAGCGTTACCACTTGCTTACGTTTACGCATACTGCAAAATTTATCACACATGAGACATTCCTCAGAAATAGGAATGAGCATTTGGCGTCGTAGGCCATGAGGCTCCGTTCGGGTATGTTCGGCCGCCAAGTGCAAGTCTTATTTCATTCGACGCCACGCCGTTGATGAGGATGAGATGATGATAACACAACACCCAGTCCATGAGCGGAGAAAATCTCCAACCTGGCCGCGAATCGAACCCGGCCCCGCTTGCGTGGGAGGCGGGCGCTTTACCAAACAGCTAAGCAGGCGGACACATTCCTCAGATATCCTGCTTAAAGTGAGTATTTACTTCCTTGAAAAAATCTGTGAAGTTTCATGGAATTCTAATTGAACCCCAAGTTTATCCTCTACGATGGCTTCGTATAATATTCACCATTATTGCCGCTCAGTCTGGGTAATCTTATAAGTCATTCTCGCAATGATCGAAAAAAAACTTTCTCATCTGATATTGCATCTCAGCGTTGCCATAACTATTATCATGTGGGAGAAGAAGCAACAATGTTATTTGTCGAAAGAAAGCTTATAGCTGTTATATCTTGCCGCTTACTACAGAGAGGATAATCGGTGATCTTATTCTACCTATGTCAGTTTTATGAGGATCATCCCATTCATCTATACTTTGTTAGTCTTTTACGTAAATTTTTCGGCTGAGACGTCACAGAAAATGAAGCATAGAAGAAGTTTACATAAAATGACTCACAACGCTCGAAGTCTACGAAGAGCACACGAGCTAACTAGTGAAAAAGATGAAAGCGACCTTCTATGAAACATATCCACTGGTGTCATACATTAGACGTGAAAAGAGGGAAAAACTCCTAAATCTCCGTGTTTTTAATATTGCGCTAAGGGCAAGTGACATGTGGATACAACAAACGGGAAAGAACGCACTTTAAAAATTTGAAATGCAGTGCTGCAAGAATTACTATGAATGATAGTTAATCGAGTAATTTAAGAGATGTTTCGCAGTAGTAGATAAATTGTTACATTTTTGGAACTTCCTTATCAGAAGAGTGGATACGATTGCATCTAGCTGTTGTCCTCAGAACTGCAAGCTAGGCGATTAAACTTTGTTGTATTTTTTTGTTAGGAAGAATTGTTTATACCTCCAAACGAGTGGGAAGAAAACAGGAAATTATCGTTTATAATCATGTAACATCATTAATTAACTGTCAGATAGCGAAAGCAATAACCAGTACGTATGACATTAGTTTCTAACAAAATACGCCCTTGATTCAACCTTCAGGCAGATGTATGGTGACGTACACGACTCTGCTTACGTTTAACCTGTAATTGTTTGTACGCGATGATAACAGTTTGAATGCTAGCAGGCAATTACGCTGATTAGTATCGTGTCTAGAAAGAGACGTCATATACTCGCGTCACCGCATACTGCGCCCACCTGCAGTGCCATTGTATTTCAGTGATCGAATCACAAGCTTTATCGACAGTCCAGTGACCCGACAGCCAAACGAGCGATACTCTTCGCGGAAATAGCACTGCAGTTTACAGTCTCCAGGTGCACTGCGTTTGCATAATGAGTTGTGCCTGCATCCAGCCAAATGAGGTCAACTGATTCGTGAAAACAGACCCCCGTGAGGGCATTAGTGCGTTCCTGATACCGGCCTACCCCGCCGTATGTCTGTGACACCTTTGTTGAGTACAGACTGGCAATTGACAACCCGTAAGCTACAGATATTATAATTTTTGTTCACTGCAAAGGAAACATTCGTCCTTTAATTGCAACCTTGTTTTTTCTCCTTGCTGAACCAGCTACGAAATGCCTCGTGATCGCTCCGCATGCGACAAAACCCCAAGAATATGCTGTATGTGGTTTGTCTCACATTTATTTACAAAATATCAATAGAGTAATGGAAACACCTATTGTGTGAAATAAGGTTACTTCTGTATGGTAATTCTATGAGTAGCATGCAAGTATCACCAGTTATTATTTTGCACTAGCTTAACGCCGACTGCGTCTCTTCAGTAGACGGTATGGTATGTACAGATGTTTTGTTTTATGTTTTTCTATAATAGAATTTTTAGTTGTTCACAGATTACAACACCCTCTAAACGTTTCACGATGATTAATGCCATTGAAGCATGACCTTTTCCGAATGTACTTCAGACCGAAAAGAGGTTCTGGTAGATGCAGTTCAACGTTTTTGTTAATCATGACTTTTGGAATCTTGTGGTTAAATTTCTATAGAAACTTTCATCCCATATGACAAATTTCTCTATATATAACCGAAAAGTAAAATACGAGTTTTCATGAACTTATAATTTTTTCTTATTTAACTAAATATTTTCTTAAAATTTTCGTCCACTACTTCGCTCTCATAGGGATTGAATTTCCAAAAACAGTGAAACTCTACTAAAAGTTTAGACCAAGGGGGATTTCAGAAATGAGGGATATGCTGAAGGGGCCATTCCCAACTTCCCACAGGGTGGGCAAAATAAATCCAGTCACATACCACAGATAATATACAAAATGGAAAATTTATATTTTCGACAGTTAAGAGATTTTAAATAGCTAAAAGTCACCAGAGACACAGAATTTGGATTAGGCAAAATGTAGGTAGTTCACAAGCAGACAATGGTAACTTATGAAGAAAAAAAAAGATGTTTCAAATCTTTTGTAAATGTAACAGGAGATAATGTCGGTCATCTATAACATCTGTCAGTAACAGCCTCACACATGGAAAATTACGAAGTAGTCATTGTTGAAGCAAATCTGTTAGTTTCCTTTTTATTTACTTTCTTTGTAGTAGATGAAGCAGAGACGGTTTTGGGCAACCTAGTCAGCTTTGATAGGCACTATCAGTAACCATCTCGGCGTCAATCGCCTGTTGTCTTAATATCTAGGGGTGACTGGGCCATCAGGCCAAAGGCAATGGTGAAAACTTTGGTGAGGGGTGTGGACACTGACAGCCAGTCTAAGATAATCAGAACACTGGATTCGGTCAGGTATGTTTGGCTGGTGTTGGAGGTCCACTGGGAAGAAGAAAGCTCGTCACAATTGATAATTGTATTGTGGTGTCTGTTCGCCCCAGAGAGGTGGTACAAGGCGTAGCGACGATTGCAGTTGCCCATATCTTGTAGGTCACAAGGAAATTTGTGGTGAGTTCTATGGGAGCAAACTGATGACGTCATCAGTCCCTAAGCCTATACACTACTTAATCTTAAACTAACTTACGGTATGGATAACACACACACCCATGCCCGAGGGAGGACTCGACCATCCGACGGGGGGAGCCGCGCGAACTGTCACAAGGCGCCCCAGACAACTCGGCTACCTCGCGTGGCTCTTAGGTCACAGTTGCTGTGGTACATGGCATTATTATCCTTGAACGTGACCAAATAAATTGGTCAATAAGTCCGTAAGCACTCGTTCCAACAGGTCCTGCGGCGAAGATCATGAACAAATCATTTGTCAGTTGCAGTCATTCAGATGATGGGCACATCCAGATTTTTCCTGAAGATATCTCTTGTAATTTGTATGTATGTCAATAGCTGTCTAATCGATGTACCCACAGCCTGACAAAAAAAAAAAAAAAAAGCTAAACACTGAGAACAGGAGGAGGAAACGAGATGAAACTTCACAGGTTGAGAGGGTACCTGACGCTATTTCAGTAATTACAAAGTCGAGTCAAATTTACAAAGAACTTAGAAGAATGAGCCCACATATCAGTGTGACGTAGCACGTGGACGTCTGCACTGTTTCTTTTGGACTGGGTATCATAACTTCATAGTAATCTCCCTGTGCCAAATGTGCTCTATTAAGAACATACCTGGGTATCTTACTGGTCACGGAAGTACCTCATTATCATATATATCGTAGAGACGTGTGCCATGTTCTGCCATGTTCAAAAACTGCACCACAATACTGTCGCATGTGAGGTAAAACAGGACACAGTAAGTCTGTGATGTTCCTTTCTTCCACTAGCAATCATGGCCTGAAGTCATATGTGATTCCTCCCGACACCATAACGACAGGAGCAACACGTTATGGCTAAGCAAAAACGTTGGCAGGACTGAACCTCTCCCCAAGTCACTGCTACCCTCTCCAACGATGGTCATACAAGGCTTTGCGGAACCGCGATTGGCCAATGAACACATTGCGACGCCATACGTTCAGCAGTCCATGCCTCCTGGTCAAAGGGTCGCTCCATACCCAAGCCTATTGTGTTGCAGTATAAACGAAGGGCTATTCAGGGGACGATACTTCCCTCGGCTGGCTGCTGTTTGTCTCCTACCACTGGTTGGGGCTGAATGGAGCGTTGCAGGGGGGCCATTACTTGTTCTTGAATGGTAGGTGCAGATGTGAAGTGGTTATGATGTGCTTCGTGAGTAATTCTACGATCGTCTCGTGTGATGGTCAGGTGTCGACTGGAACCCTGATGACAGATATTTATGGCCTCTCTTATACGTGAAGTCCGAAATCAAGTAGCTGTCACGTTCAACAGCCTCACAAATCTGGATACTGCGCGAGTCGACTAGCCAGCCAAGTGGATACCCCCAACGGGGACCCTTTCATACTCTGTCAAGTGCTGATAATGCTGTCTTACCGAGGACACTGCATCCTTATGACCTTCACTAAGCATCTGACATTGTTAACGACTTATATGCTCTACCAGGTCCAGTAACAACAGTAAACACAAACAACACTGATGCACTCTGGTGGCCATTCTACCTGACACAAAATGTTGCAACTGAAATCATCGACATACTTACCTGTGTTGTTTGCATGTATGAAGTTAATTTTGTATCCGACCATGTCTTCTGAGTGCTTTATTTTTTGGTAAAGCAATGTATCTTTTTGTCCAGTGACTTCTGAATTTCTGAATGTGTATAACACTGCCTACCCTATGTGAGTCAACATATTTCATGTAAGTCTAGAGTTCTGAGATGCGGTAGATACACTTTATAACCTGATTCCATGAACGTCATGACGTTAATCAGAGTTATTTAATTAAAAATGACTTTTATCGACAGAGGTAAGTTGCGATAATTATGTTCAGTGTCTTCTGGATATCTTTGTCACTAACTGATCATAGATATAAAGATGTGGTCGTATTGCCAATGTAGACGGATCTGAATTTGTACCTTTCGTGGTGAGTGCCAAGTGACTGACATAATTACACAAATTAAATATAACCTCTGTAACCACTGGAACACCCCTTGGGGACCACAAAAAAGACTTACAAGGACTTATGGATCATATGGGTGAATATGTAGTATCCTAACTGAAATAGTTAAATTATGCATATAAATGCCAAGACCTCTGGCTCTATCTACCAATAATTTTCTTGAGGAAAATATGTGTTTTCCGTGTATTTGCTTTGGGCTGATTTGATTCATTGGAACCCTTATGTTAGAACAATTTTCTCAGGCCATATTACAACGCTTCTGTTGTTAGCACCAGAATTTTCGCATTGCAAACTTGACGAAATAGAATATCAATGTGTGTCTGTCAGTAGTAGCTATATCAGCTCTTTGGCCCACTTTGTTAACACTGGGCATTCTTTTGCACTTTGTTTGTCATGTGACTTAGTGACATTATCATTCTTATGAAAATCACTATCACTGATATCACTGACTTCATCATTCCTATCAACAGGAAGCGATACAACCTTGTAATCAAAAAATAGCGGAAATAACCCATCTATTTAAGGCGCAATTGAAAAATTTAAAAACTCCCTCCCTCACCTGATCTGCACCACAGTGCAGTAATCCTTACCACCAACCAGTTCGTAAACGTTAAACTGGAACCACTGAACGGTCAACACTAAACGGCAAATACTGATTGGTGAATGCTCAGTTCTTAATGGGAAATGCTAAATACCTAACAGTAAACACTAAAGAGTAACCACTACATAGTAAGTGGTAAACACTTAACAATAAACAATTAACTCTAAATGGTGAATGCTAAATGCTAAATGCCAAACGCTAAATGTTAAACACTAAACGATAATGGCTTAACAAAAAAATGGTTCAAATGGTTCTGAGCACTATGGGACTCAACTGCTGTGGTCATAAGTCCCCTAGAACGTAGAACTACTTAAACCTAACTAACCTAAGGACATCACACACATCCATGCCCGAGGCAGGATTCGAACCTGCGACCGTAGCGGTCGTGCAGTTCCAGACTGTAGCGCCTTTAACCGCTCGGCCACTCCGGCCGGCAATGGCTTAACACTAAATGATAAACGCTTAAAGCTAAACGCCTGATGGTAAATGATAAATTCTTAATGTTAAATGCTAAGTGGTAAACGCTGAACGTCTATGGCAAAAAGCCTTGCGGCTTAGCGGTATTAAAAAGTTCGCTAGCACTGAGTGAAGCAAGCTGCAAATTAATGTACACCTACCTCAGTACAGCGACAGCGTTCATTCATCATCCGTTGCTTTGCATTCGTAGATACTATGCAGACGATGTTAAAAGCAGCGTTGAAGAAAACCATCGTCCATACTTACGATTGCAGAGCCCGCATAACCCAGGTAACAAAAAAAGAAAAAAAAAACTGTAAATATATAGAATGAGATTTTCACTCTACAGCGGAGTGTGCGCTGATATGAAACTTCCTGGCAGATTAAAACTTTCTGCCGGCCCGAGACTCGAACTCGGGACCTTTGCTTTCGCGGGCAAATGCTCTACCATCCCTTTAATGTTTTTTTTTTCGTTGCTGATCGGTGTGTTTAGTTGTTGGTTGTTGTGGACGTCGCATGACATCCGTTATAGTTCGTTTTGTTGATCGTTCCACTCAGTTTATTACAGAGGCTAACCAGCACTCTGACTGAACACGCTGAGCTACCGTGCCGGCGCCAACTGAGCTACCCAAGCACGACTCACGCTCCGTCCTTACAGCTTCACTTCTGCCAGTAGCTCGTTTCCTACCTTCCAAACCTTACAGAAGCTCTCCTGCCAACCTTGCAGAACTAGCACTCCTTAAAGAAAGGATGTTGCGGATACATGGCTTAGTCACAGCCTGAGGGCTGTTGGGAAGGTAGTAGACGAGGTATTGGCAGAAGTAAAGCTGTCAGGACGGGGCGTGAGTCTGCTTGGGTAGCTCAGTTGGTAGAGCACTTGCCCGCGAAAGGCAAATGTCCCGAGTTCGAGTCTCGGTTCGGCACACAGTTTTAATCTGCCAGGAAGTTTCTGTAAATTTCTATTCATAACAAGCAAAAGTGGATGCTTTCTTCCCTCATTGAAAATGTCCGCTTCCCGATACTGATGTTTTTGTTGTCTTATAGTTATGGTGCCAACATTTACACATTTACATCGATAGCACATCTACTATTAGTTCACGCAGCTTATATCACACGCAAGACAGCCAGAAATGTACTAAGTACAACCCGAAATATTACGAGATTAATACAGTCAATACTCTCCTACAAAATGAGTTTCACACTCGGTCCTTTTCAGTGGATTCTTCAAAGGAAGATGCTCGACAAAAGATGTTCTGTAAATGCATACTGAACAGGCCACACAGAATTCTTCACAAAGGCCGATGGTTTCAAACGGGTTTTTCTCTACAACAAACACACCAAAATCTCCGAAACATCACAGAACTGTCCGTAAATTCATCTGCTTGTACTACAATATAAACCGAACGCGAAATAACAGTCACTTCTTCATTTTACAAATAACTTTTTTGGACACGTCTAACATGATCTTCTCGTCCTGGCAGCTAGTCCATGACTGTCGAAATACCGTTGCTTTCAGTGCATATAACTCATTCCAATGTGCGGGAAAGACTTTACTCTGATTGGTTGATCAAAACGAACAGCCAATCAGATCAGTCTTTCAAGATCATATTTGCGCTTAAACTGTTTTACTCCAATCAACATTCACAGATGCATTTACGTCATTTCATGCTGCAAATACTAACCAAATGTTCCACCAAACCAGCAAAACGAAAACTAAGAGAAAACTATGCTTGAAATATACTTTAGAACTGATTATCTTCTTATTACCTATCTGGCTGCCTCATTACAAGACCAAACACTCGCATACAAACGTCATCCGCCAGTTCCGGGGGTCTACAGTTTTCATGACACCCTGGTGGCGTAACACTTGATAGTTAAGTAAAGTGTAATACAATGAAGAATTGAAATTTGACGTACGTCCCACATACACACTCACATTCACTCACATTTACTCTCATCCTAACACAAAATGTATATATTAACTTTTAAACTGTTATTTTAATTTCGAAAGAAAAATTATCGAAAGTTTAGAATTGAAAATCTTTATAAAGTCAATCAGCAAAATGAGAGTGCTATTACTGTTTTTAAATAACAAAAGATATATAAACTGTTATTGTTCCTGTCTGAATTTACTTCGTTAAGTGTCAGTTAAGTACTTTTTAATGGTTTTTTTTATATCTCCGAAACTATAATAGGTAGCGGTATCAAATTTTGATACAAATTTAGCCTGAATAACAAATGGTCACGTACCCAATATGGAATAAAAGAGATGATATTTAAAATAGTTATTTAGTTTCTTAGGTGATGTGAATAAGTGATTTTAGTACGCGCCACAGTGAGCATTTTCACGGTCCGCTTTAGCGACAGATATGGCTATGACGCATACGGCAGGCCACACGTCGGCCACCGCCGAATGCTACTATACTGCAGGCCTCGAAAACAGCTTGCCATAACGTAACAAAACTTACTGCAAAAATCTGCAGCCACGTAGTAGCTGAGACGCTACAGCCTCTTGTTTACTGATCATCATTGATTATTGCGCTACAGTGATCACTGACCATCTTTAATCAATGACAATCACTAATCACTGACCATCACAGTCCAGTTACCATCGTTGATCACTATCAGTGATCATTAACCATCGAAGACAACTAACCATCAATGACCTCTGACGATCAGTGACTGCTTCCACCAAAATATATCAACATGCCCCAGAGTGTATCACAAGTTATCGATCTAACTGCACCAACCTGAGCCCAAAAGCGTATC
Organism: Schistocerca americana; assembly: GCF_021461395.2. Lineage (NCBI taxonomy): Eukaryota > Metazoa > Arthropoda > Insecta > Orthoptera > Acrididae > Schistocerca > Schistocerca americana. The sequence goes on along the minus strand of NC_060119.1, from coordinate 953,249,249 downwards.
AATTTACCCCAAAGTATATCATATTACCCCCACAACTGAAGAGAAAATGAGGGTTTTTATACAGGAGTGTATTCAAAACTGGCTAAGGTAATAGTAATTAAAAATGCAATAACGAACGTCAAGTGGGAAGATAATGTATATTTTAAGTGGTAAATTCTAGCAGAATGGCATCCTTAAATAAGTTTTCACATCGCTAGTCTATATCTTGTTGTAGAAATAGAAAACAGTCAACCGCTTGTGAGTCGGAATGTTTATTAAAACCCCTTTAGCATGGTTTCAACGTTTATAAACACGTTTTCTTCCAAAGGCACTAGTCAAATATAAAATTTCACATCCGTAAAATGTTAAAACGTGCACACTATGGCTGTAGTCGTATGGTACAAGTAAAGAAGTATGTCATTTGTATTCCATTAAGAAAACCTGTTGAGACTCAAACAGTGTAGTATTCCTCCTTCTCATCAGTATATTGTAACACGTGAACGATGCCTGCGCTATTTTAATTCCAAGGAAAGATTGGAAAAATATAAATGAAGTCCAATGCTTCTTGACAGAGCGTAGGGGAACGATGCGGGAGACCCCCACCGCCGTACCAGGCAAGGTCCTAATGGAGGTGGTCTGCCGTTTCTTTCGTCCGACCGGAATCGGGAAATGATGATGATGAGAACAACACAACAACACCCGGTCATCTCGGGGCGGCTGAAAACCTCTGACCCCGTCGGAAATCGAACCGGGGTCCCCGTGCTCGAGAAGCGAGAATACTACCGCGAGACCACGAGTGGCGGACCGGAGGAAAGATTAGATGCAGATTTAAATGAGTGCCCAGTTTAAGCCACCACACCCGGTTTCAACCAGTCAGCAGTATAATGTCTACTCGCTAAAACGAGTTTGTGAAATTTACAAAATTTAGTAATAAACCGAATCTATCATTCGTGGATTATGCTGATACGGAAATACATAATGGAAACACTCCAAGGCTGCAATAGTAGATATGGTTTGTATTCTGATCAGATACATCTGCATAGGCCGTTCAGTGTCGCCTATTATATACAATGCGGCTGTAACCGGTAATATTGCCAGCTTAAATTGTGTAGAAGTAGCAATTCCATGGAATGGTTTGCTCTGCAACTCTAAGCAACACCTGTAACTGGGAATATCTTTTTGTCACAAAATAAAACGATGATAATAAGCCCCGAGGAAAAAACAAAAGAATGTCACATCAGCGAGAAATCCTTTGTGGAGGACCATGAGAGGCACTGAGATCAGGCTCATTCTACAGGGCCGTGCCGAAGTGCAGAGACATTCTGGTTCCAGTGTGAATTACGGACATTGCTATACTGTGCCCATCGCATTCTACCATCTGAGCAATTCCGACGGGCATTTCTTGATCAAGAAAGAAGATAACGGATTGTGATGAACAAATTACATTAAATCCAGGTCGTGTTTAGATTTTACCATCGAACACGGAAAAAGATAGTTCCAGTAACGCATCAGGAGAACAGATCAAACCTGAATTTCCGATTTATTTACTCATAATTTTTCTGATATGGTTACCTTAGGAGGTCTGCATCTTACCTAAAACCAGAAGAACTCAAGATAATGAGGACATATTTCCATACGATCACGGACTTCAGTCTGGTTAACCAGATGGGTATCTTCCCATATAAATATGTAGCCAAAGAAGCAATTCTTCTGGAAGATCATCTGCCCTAAATCGACAAGTTTACAAATATCCTAAGAAACCAAACAGTAGCCAAAGGAGCGATTCTTCTGGAAGATCATATGCCGTAAATCGAAAAGTTTAAAAATATCCTAAGAAGCGAAACAGTAACTGAGGTTGAGATTCAAAGAGCATGCTGTGTGTAGGACACATTTAGTTGTAACACACTTGGAGACATGTATTTAAAAATTAAAATGCTGCTCCATGTTGATGTCTTCGAAAACTTTCGTCGTCTTTGCCTTAAGACATAATAATTAGACCCGGCATATTGCAGCTAATAGACAGTCTCGAACAACTCCTGTTGATGGAACGAGGCATAACATGTAGAATTGTCCAGGGTTCTTGTAGACGTGCAGCTGACAACACCAAATCCATGTCTGATTACAACGAAAACATCGCTGATTCTTACATCATATAAGTTGATGAGAACAGCTTGTATAGCTGGGTGACGTTGCAGCATCTTACCTATCCATCTTTGAAGGGCTTTGTCCAGAGACCATCGAAAATTTTGATGTGAAATGGGTACCAGACGATTGAACACAGGGTACATATTGGAAGTAGATCTTGAATACCCTGAAAGTATTCATTATTTACTTTCAGGTTTACCATTATGTCTGGAAAAAATGACACCACCATTACCGAAGAGGAAACCAAAGAAATTGTTTACGACATTGAATGACAAGAAAAATAGTGTCATTCATTATAGAAATCTAAAAATTTGGAAAAGTGAATTGCTTTTGAAAAACATTAATCGAATCCTATAGTTTAGCCAAGCTCTCTGGATGAGAGACTAACTTACGAATTCGCATCAGTGCACGTAATGAGTTCGAGAGGAATCTCTTCAAACTCATGAACAACGCCGTATTCGGCAAAACCGTGTGAAATATATGTGGCATGCGGAACGTTATAGACTTAAAACATTATGGAAGGACAGGTTCTGGATAGCCACATTAACGCAAAACCCAATTATGAAAGGTGCGTCATTTTTAACTTCGCCAACTCAATGTCGTTCTTTACATACCAACCGTAGTGACAATGGCTGTTTAAGACATATCGAAAACGATCCTTTTCGATTTCCGTTATGAAAATGTACTAAACTAATTCCCACCAAATAGTGTAAAATTGCTACACAGGCACTCATAGCCTCATATACCACATTGCGACTAATATAATCTATGAAGGTATCGCGAGTGATGTGCATACAAGGTCGGGATTCCCAGCGAATGACCATTACGATATTCCGCTGGTGAACAAAAACGTTGTTGGTTTGACGGGGACCGAGTCTGCGTGCATAATGCGCAGAGCAAAAGCCGTAAAACAATAGTCTACAGATAGACTCTCCATTGAAGATTACATGGAGTGCGTCCTGGATTCGTGAAGTGAAAACAACTGAGTAGTTTGTCATTCCTTGAAGCGCGTTTTGCCTGGAGTATTAAAGAACTTAATCTCTCTTTATCTTCTCAGGATGACAAACTATAAGGTAAATATATTGGACTAGGGACATTACCGTATAAAAACAAAAGACTGGAGAAAGCTGATTGTTCTTATTACAACTACACGGGAAAAGGCTGATTGTATATAATGTAAGATACCTGATTGGTTTTTATTTCAATAATGTAAGTACCGGAAAGTGTATAAGCAATTTTAATACCAGGAAAAAATATTTGTGTGTAGTGTAAATACATAATGGGGTTTTATTTTGTGAACATGAAGATACTTAAAATTTACAAATGATGTCAGCACTTGAAAAAAATATGATTGTGTATAATGTAAATACTAAAATACAAAAAAAATTTTTTTGTAATAAAATCTGTTAGTAGCATATTTCTTTTATTTAGTTTTCGCCCTCTATATTTTGCTTCCTGCTCTCGGCTCCACTGTGACTTATCAGGATAGCTGAGTTACTCGGAGACAACTACGTCTGCACTAGACCCAATCTCTGCATTGGGCTTTGTCTGCCTCGCAGCAAATGTGCATTGAGCTCCGTAATATGTAAGCTGTATGCACGTCGGAGTTTTACGCTTTAACGTTAAAATTTATGAGGTATGACATTTAATGGCAAGATACAGGTGCACAACCACACGTGCGAGATGAGATTTAATGAAGAATATAAATGAAGAGATAGTATAGACGGTAGTTTCACGGTAAATTTTCTATAACTTCTGGGAAAATTGATAAGAATTGATTAATGATCATATTCCTGTTTACGGACTTTATATATGCCGCATGAAATGCATAGATGTGTGTGTTATGCTGTCTCCCTAAATAAAGAGACTTATTTCACACAGAATACAGTAGGAATGGAAATAATGAAATTAATTAATGGCAGATAAGAAAATAATAAAGAAGTGACATAAAATTGGAATTTTGATTACTGTCTGTTATGAAATTTTCCGGCACAATAAGCCTAGCTCTATCTGTAAATGGGTAAATTTTTTTTTATATTACTTCCACATAAACGACGTAGTCTTTCTATTGTTGTAGATTTATGCTTACCAGTTAATAGTACTGCGTCCGATGGCCGTATCCACACACAAAATTTTGACCGTGTCTTTTATATTGTTGTAATCGGATGTTCGTGGTAACTCCGAAGTACACAGGTGAGCTTCTTGGTTTTCAATATATTGCAGTGCTACTTGGAATAATGACTCGTACAACTTTTCACTGGTAAAATAACACTACATTCTTCCTTAGATGCACACAAAAAATGCAAACTTTTTACTTATTCTCACAACTAAAATGGCTACCGCTGACTACTCTCTAAAATAACGTGCGCCTACATTCGTTCATAGACAGAGAGAGAGTCCTTCCTCTTACCGAAGAACAGGAAAAAATCTCCTGGTTTTTATTAACGATGTTCAGAGTATTTCTGATATATAAAACACGGAGAGAAAAGATAACTTTGATTGAGACATGTGTTTAAGAATTATAGTGTCCGAGATAAGAGAAATGCAGAGACGTTACACGCTTCTAAAGAGCGCAGAATTTGACATACAGAGGCAACATTTTAGGTATATAATTGTTAAAATAATGAGATTAATAAGTAAATAATTATCATCTTTGATCGTCAAGTTAAGGCTATTTTTACTTTATATGTGGCACCATTTTTGCACATGATTTAAATACTATGCTCTGATTGCTTGAAAAAAGTGAAGGGGAAGCACACAACTGGTCTGCTTCCATCATCTATTGCAATTTTTTTTAATACTGGGCCATGATTTGCTGGAGATAAGGAGAGGGAAGGCGAGTGTGACTTGAACTGTACGTCAATAATAACGTAACTTGCGACTATTTCAATACTGCGCTCTCATTGGCTGGAGATAGAAGGGGCCATGGGATATAAGGCAATCGGTCTGTTTCCGTTATTTTGCTGTGCTACAACTGAGTGGAGATAAGGAGGAGCAGGTGAGGGGGAGTGGCAGAGAGAGCTTTTCTTTTTTTTTTATTTCCCTGGATATTCCCTACTCTTCTATTACACTTTGAACAGGAGAGTGACGGTATGGTATGAAGAACACCATTAGTCTGCTGTTACATATACGGATGGGGAGGTTCTTAGATTTTCCATTTATACAATTGTGCTATTTCTGCCATCTTGGATTGTTAACATCACATTCTGGCTGACTGGAGATAAGGATAACTCCACTGTATGATTGGTTGGAGGTTGCAGGAGGAGAACATCGTCTTTTATTTTCTGCTAGTGCAATTGGGCTGTTTCCGCCCTCTTGGATTTTTTAATTCTGTATTACGGTTTGCTGATGAGAAGAATGGGGAGGGGAGGCGGGGAGATGGGATGTGGCTTCACATCCATAATAATGGACATCACTGACTACATAACATCACTGACTACATCAGTGGTGACGCTGATAATATCACTAGGTCACTTGAAGTAGAAAGGTGAGCCAGAATGCCCAGTATAAAGAACGTGGGCCAAAGAGCTGGTATTCCTGTTCCTCTGACCTTCAGTAGACAGAAGGACATGTCATGCATATTGAAACATTGAGCATTTGACCCTCACTTGTTTTAAACAATGTTTGTGGATATTCTGGTATAAATTTGCCGTAATAAGATGTGTTGACCAAAGGAGAGCTCAACATCACACTGCTAGAGCGCTTCTCACTAGTTCAAGGTATGGGGTTGAGTTGTTCATCACAAATAAGGATTTCTCATCTCGATCTTGAAAAAATTATGTAACTCTCGATACCTCCAATGACTTAGAGGTGGAGGATGAGGTTACTTTTAACTACTGTGGTGTGATCCATTAACTTATTGCTAAAAAGGCGTGTTGCTCCATCCGACTCAGCTCACTGTCATGTCCATAATAATGGACATCACTGACTACATAACATCACTGACTACATCAGTGGTGACGCTGATAATATCACTAGGTCACTTGAAGTAGAAAGGTGAGCCAGAATGCCCAGTATAAAGAACGTGGGCCAAAGAGCTGGTATTCCTGTTCCTCTGACCTTCAGTAGACAGAAGGACATGTCATGCATATTGAAACATTAAGCATTTGACCCTCACTTGTTTCAAACAATGTTTGTGGATATTCTGGTATAAATTTGCCGTAATAAGATGTGTTGACCAAAGGAGAGCTCAACATCACACTGCTAGAGCGCTTCTCACTAGTTCAAGGTATGGGGTTGAGTTGTTCATCACAAATAAGGATTTCTCATCTCGATCTTGAAAAAATTATGTAACTCTCGATACCTCCAATGACTTAGAGGTGGAGGATGAGGTTACTTTTAACTACTGTGGTGTGATCCATTAACTTATTGCTAAAAAGGCGTGTTGCTCCATCCGACTCAGCTCACTGTCATGTGTTCATGATTCAGGACCCGTCCTCAGAGCTTCTACATAGCCAGTGGGAGCACTGTCTCCGAAAGACAAGGTTACAGGGTTGCGTCTCAGTCGCCAAACAGTTAGTATTTTTCAGGAAGCTGCAAACCACCATACACTTCACGGCACTGCAGTGTGAAAGATGCATTACACAGTCGTTTTCTTTCATATCGTTTCATACCGTTATATGAGCCCTAATGCAAATAAAATGAGGTCCTATTCTTCGTAATCATCACATTAAGTTCTTCATGGTATCCTTTGACGTGATTTGGTTACACTTCGTTGTAATGAAATAACTTAATGGTCTTGATGGCATAATTGGAGAAAAGTAAGCTATATTCTAAGTCTGGATTTCACTACTTCACTACTTTCATTTCACCCACTTGTGGCATACATGCCGTAGGCAAGGTCACGCTCCAGTACGGCGTGTCTTCCTAAGAAATAGCGTAATTCGAGAATATGCTACAGGCACGTGACAGAGAAGAAGTTTTCTGTTCAGTTCTCTTCGATGCTGCACTTTTTCACATCATAAAAAGTGAATTTAGTGTAATTCTATTCATTCCTAGTGAGAGTTTGAGAGTGCCAAGAATAATGTTTCCAAACATAACATAAACACACATTTATGATGAGCCGTATGTTATAAATTTCGCATGCCGCCTTAATTTTAACTATGAGCTAAAAAATAACCGCTTTTTAAAGTGAAAAATGTATGTATCGTACTTTTTCTGCACCACAGTTTTTCTAAGACTTACATCATGAATATACCAGTATCTTCTTGAGTAATGTCTCCATAAGAGATTCACTGATTAAATTTTTCCAAGGAAAGTCAGTCGAGCTCCACCATTTATTGGGTGTCCCTTTTCTGTGTCATCAGGTGTTCATTCAATTCAAATATCGAAATATTTTTGTGAGTATAGTATTCTTCTAACCTGGAGTCCAGCAAATTACGTTTAAATTGTCGATACTTTTAGCCTAGTCCACTTGTAACTAATGCATTAATTTTAGCTCTTATTGGTTAACGAGATTCACATTTCAGTTCTAGTGTTTTTTCGTTCCGTTGTCCAATAGAATAATTTTACAGTGCAGGCTTACAACTTTGTCAATGTAACGAGACGAGTTGGGAACAGAATAAGCTAGCTCTCTCATACGACAATCACTATGCCAACAAGCAGTACCACCAGTACAACAGACCACAGAATATGGCAGACAGAAACGCAAGTGCTGCTGTACTACTTAAGGCACTTTGAGGTGAGACTGTGTAGCTTCCCAGCCCAGGTGCGACTACAAAACCGAATGTAGACAGAAAAGAGCCAAACCCGACGATCCATAAATATTACTAAATTGCCACAGTGAGGCAGGATCTGACAAATGAAGGCAAATGCACTCATACATCCAGAGCCATTAATTCATTGTTAATGAGTCCGCCCTGATAGCTGAGTGGTCAGCGTGACGCATTGCCGTCCTATGGGCCCGGATTCGATGCCCGGATGGGTCGGGGATTTTCTCCAGTCAGGGACTGGGTGTTGTGTTGCCTTTATCATCATTTCATCCACCATCCGGTGGCCAGGTCGTCCAATGTGACATAGAATGTAATAAGACCTGCGCCAAGGCGGCTGGACCTGCCCGTTAAGGGGCCTCCCAGCCAATGGCGCCAACCGCTCATTTCCATTTCCATTGTTACGGACTCAGCCCTGTAAATAAATAGGTTTTCGGTGCTCACGAACAATGTAATACTGTCATTCTGAACATGTCGCTACCCTGAGATAATCACAGTCTGTTGAGTGTCAGTGGCCCCTTGGGATACTGATGATGACGACCAGCTTGCTACTTGCTTACCGATTTGAATAGCAAGAGGCACTTTAGCTGACGCATACCACAGTCACGGCCAGCCATTGCTGCCTATAGGGTAGTCTCAGGCGAGAAGACTGTTGAGTGGCCAGTCCGTTTCCATTACAGGGTCATCGGAGATAATCGCCAGGCTGCCATCCTTGCACCGATTATGCGAGGCGAATCTGCGCAGCCTCCTAGTCGACTCATGAACGTGTGCTGCAGTTTTGGGCGATACATTGTGATTGAAAAGCAACCGTCCTCCAGAACCACAGTTGGCAGTATCCATCTGAGCGCACAAATGACTGTCTTCGAGAGTGCCTATGTGAGAGCTGCACTGCAGCAGCGTTGGACGTCTGGGCGGGCAGCTCCTTCCTGCCACCAGCACTGCCGGCAGCACAGCACGCGATCGTGGCTCTGACCTGCCTCGACGACATCATGACTCACTGACGTGGCTTCAGAACTCCTTCATTGCACATGCGATTGTGCCTGGCCGCCAAATGCAACTCTGAAGAAATATATACCTTTGTACACTTTGCACGATAAGTAAATGTTATTATATCTACCACTGTATGATAGACGACTTAGAGGCGTGGACTGCGGCCACTCACAATCCACACTCGATTCGCTGATCACGTGAGCCCATCGTGCAGGTCGCAGTAATTATTTTCTGTTTATTGATAACCCATTGTCTGACATCTTGTCCCAGTGCTGTCGTTTGCTTTCATCCGAATATATTACTCCTCACTTTTCTTTACCGTTTCTGAATTAAAGAGAGAGAGACTTCTCTTTAGACTTTCTTTGGTTTATATGTTGGGCTCTATTGTTGATAACAAAAGTAATGGTATATTTTCCAAGAATTCTGTTCTCAGTCGTCCTGTAAATCTGCGTCAGACTATTCAATCTTATAAATGTCTCTAATTCAGATAGTTTCTGCCTACTTCCATCAACTTCCTCATTATCAGTCTTAATTCTTCTTTCGTTTGTGTTCCACTTACTAGGAGTGTTTTGAAGTCTCATGCATACAACGACTGTGGTCTAACCTTATAGCGAGTGTTCATTTTGTATTCGTAGGCATATATTATTCGCTATATGTCTCCCGCCTTCTCTTTCACCAGTTTGCATTCCTCTTTTAATATTTGCTGTTTCTCTGTCACTGTGTGTCATTTTACACTTCACGTCAGGCGTCAACTTAATACGTCAATTATACTGCCACTTATACATTGATAATATTTCCTGAAGCGCTTTTGCTTTGACACTCATGTTAGTAGCAGTTGCTTTTTCACGCATAAGTGCGTTCTTGCACGTACTGTAAGGAGTTTGCTCTGTTTACCTCAGCCTGCAGACTCTTTAAAGGCCACATGAGTTTAATGGCACACTTTTTTGCTCACTTCCACCTCCGTCTTTTCTACCTTTTAGTTAAAATGTTAATTCCAGTATCGAATATGTACTTGTGAAATCACAGACACTGATCATCGCGACCATGCCTAAAGGGCGTGCAGGAGCGTCATCTACCATGGGCGACCCCAGGCTAGTGCCTTCAGTTTTCAGCCAGTCGGTGCATGTCAATAGCTCTGTATATCATATATATACAAATCTTCCAACTGTCATACCACATCTTGTTGGATTCATTATCAAATGTGTGGTATTTTGAAAAGTCTTAAATCAAAGCCATACAGCAGACAAGTACTACTTCTAAATCATGTATTTTAAATATTGATTAAATGGATGATATGCACATGTACTTGACAGAGTCAACGATTGCTACATCGAATACATACAACATGTGATTCTCCGCATGTTTCACTATGATCATTTGTGAACACTTTCTGAAAATTTGATTACTGTAACGATACGTCTGTATTCCACACTTACTGTCGTAATTTTTTAATAGGTACAATAACTTCTGAAGACGACAGTTTCAAAACTGTCCAAACTATTGTCAAGGTTTAATAAACCAGTATTTTGCAACTAATTGGCTGTTGTTTCCAATCCATTGAAGTTCTTAACTGCAAGTATTCTTGTACTCACTTTCCGTTACCGTTGGCCAGGGTGATGCTACCTTGGAGTTCATGAGAATCAGAGCATAATTACAGTTAGAAACGCAATGCTAACCACATTGAAGACATACCACTATGAAAAGAAACTTCAGTTACATTCTTCGTACCTGGCAGCACTTAAAGCAGAAGGAATCTGGCAGAATACAGTATCTCCTCCGTTTCATTCTGAAATAGCACGGGTCTTCATTATCTTGAAGAAAGTGGAGTTACTTCGCTAATGACGTAAAAGCGTCGATCGCCATCGCAGCAGTCCGCAGGTGCAGCTCCTGCTGCGAGCGTGTTCAGTTAGCACCGGCTACCTCTGCCGGTGTGACAGCGGCCAGTTGACGTGGGATGAGGGCTCCGCTAACTCCCGTTTCCGGCCATCTTTCAGACGCCCATTAAAAGTTATGTGTGTACGGCAGGGTCGTAAAAAGTGGCGCGCCGTTGCAACGGAAGCAAATTTATTCCCATTCGGCGGCTCTCGTTAGCGGTCCTGCTGGCTCAGCCGGGCTCCACGTTTTATATCCAACCGCTATCGTCCGCTGCTCCTGCTGCTAAACACAAGGGCGAGCGACAAAAAAACGAAGAGAAACGAAGTGTGGCGGAGAGAAAGAAAGCCTCCGAGTTTATTTGTTCCTGTTGCCCATTTGCAACATTATTACATTTGCAAACGTTCATTTCAGAGGCAACGACTTTTGCATGAATTAACTTTCCTCTCCTTTGCAATATTTCTAAAACCAACACTAAAACACACTATAGCAACGCAGTTACAAGGCAGCAAAGTTGAGTGGGATGTTTTAAGGATAGCTTCTGAACGGAAACAGACGAGAACTTTTCGCTAATTAGCAGAAGAAATAATTGTGTTATAAAACTGGCAATCATATGGAAAACATTTGTTTACAACGAAATTTAAGCCGAATAAAGAGTAATAATATGGCTCTACCTGATAGATCATTTATGCTCCTAAACATTCCGAAGTGATTTCGAATTTCACCCATTTAATCCAGATAATTTATTACCTGTGTTCTCAATAAAACTTTTCGTGTTTAATGTTTAGAATAATAGACAGTTTGTTCGAGGAGGGCTAGCAAGTATTTCAGGTGGTGGTGAAACCTATATTACATGTCCATTGTGATATAGCGCTTATGTAATACCGTTAACAACTGACTTAAGCCTAGGATGCATGGTGTTGAACACATGTGTATGCAGGGCCTGTGAGGCCCTCTCGTTTTAAATTCTTCTCTTTTTATATAGTCATTTTCTGGAGTTTAATTCGTCTGTTTAAAATATATTGACATATTGAAGTGCTCTTAAATTATAATAAAAGAATCTGTTGAACATCTTTATTGTTCGTAATGTTAGTAATTATAAGCTAAAATTTCGCAATTGTTCAACATTTTTCCTATAATCTTGCAATTTTCCTTATTTACAACATTTGACAAAGAAGAAGCACAAACAATGCCACTGTGTTCTTTTTATATGTTGTTTTTACACTTATACGTATTATGGTGCTTTCCCTATGTTTGTTATGTGGACAATATTTGCACGTTTTTCTCTTTCCTGATAGAGCTAATGGGTTGAATGATGAGATATCTTTTTGCGTAGCGCATTTATGGTGACATGGGAGATTAGGGGTCTGAATTACAAGCCCCACTAGTGGTCTTACTATTTTCTCTACTAAATCACTTAGGAACAAACATCTTCTATCGGTTCTGTCAGTATGGTACATCGGGTGTTTCACAGAAAATAAAAATTTCACTATTCAGTGCTTGAATGTCTATCATGTTCATCCATGCCATCTCCTTATTTCTCTCTTGCAGCAGTAATGTCGAATCTTCTGGTCCACTTGATCCACTCCCCCATTTTCAAAATTATGGAAAATTGTTATATATGTTTTCTTTCTTGTACGATTCGTATCTATGTATTTGTCGTTGTGTATTGTGCCTATGATAACGGCTGATTTTTTTTCATTTCTAGGACTTTAACTCACCATTGTGTTTACTTCTGCAGAGAGAAATGATGAGGGATGCAATGCTCTTGAGACGAATGGTTTCATCTTATAGGGGGTTTCTGGTTTATTTTCTTTGATTGGACTCACAAACGTAATTTGCTTCTGAAGCATCTCTTGTGCCAGCTGAATGATAGTAGGGAATTTATCGACAGTAATATTTGTGGATTATACTTCTATGCTTTTAATATGATCTTTCACCACATTCAGTCCAAGATTTTTCTGATAGGTCTAAGGAATATACAGATGTAACATCAGATAATCAATATGTCTTTATGGCATACTTTGTATGTTTAGTGGATAAAGCCACACCTTCCATGGAAAGGAAGTAACTGTCTGTCAACGCTGAGCGAATTATTACGAATCATTCAGTTTCTACACTTCTCAAGAAACAGTTCCTATACACAGCGAACAACTGCAGGTTTGTCGTCTACAGACAGAGCTTCACAGGCACCTCCCTCATCCAGTCTTAATATTCCAATTTTAAGATCTATGTACTTCCAGTTAATAGTAATAATGACAATAATAAACCCTGTGGAGGCCTGGGAAAAGAATAGGCCTCCGATATGTTCTGCCAGTCGTAGAAGGAGACGAAAAGAACAAACCACTGATAGGGCTAACGCCACTTTTAGTGTGATTAGTTGGTTCAGGACAGAACTAATGAAGCCTCGGACAAGCGCTGTCATGGTCGGGGACGACGCTTCAACACTATGCCCATCCACAATGGTAACGTCACTGTTAGCCACATGGAAAATGATTTAAATGCAAATAGAGGTGTTTTGCAAGATATGCTTCCTGTAACCACCCTAGAAGGAAAACAAAGACAGAGGATGAGATCGTCAGATGAAGTTAACCGACACCTCATGTTCTGTTATTACCAAGCAACAAACTTAGGAACCAACACAACTGGATACAGATCACAAGTATACACAACATTTATTACCAGATACCCAGACTTTAAATTTTTAACAGAACAACGACTGGCATATCAGATTCGTCTGATAATCAAAAATAACAGGATACCCCAGTCAGAATTAGAAAACATCAAACAACAAGTACAATAAATACTGGAACAAAATAATTTGCAATCAGAAGAAGAAGAAAATACAGTAGTGGACTCAAAAATCCAAGAGCAAACAAACAAAGAACAACATGCATCAATTAAACAACCAGAGGAAAACGAAATCTTAAGACAACCACCAGAACAAGCACAAATAGAACACGAAGTGACACACATGTTAGATGTAGAAGAAAGATTTCAGCTGACATATATAGAATACAAAGACACAAATATAGACATTAGACCATTCTTGCACAGACCACCAAATAACCCACAAGTCGAAACAACAATAACAACTATCAACACAATCATACACAACAAAATAAATAAAAATAAAATTATGGAAGAGTTACAACTACTGATTTATATAGGAGCACTCACTACACTAAATATACACACTAGGCAGAGATCAGAACCAACCAACACAGAGAAGAAACCCACAAAACCAGCATGGCAACACATCCTACAGATCAGAAAAAAACTTAGAAAAGACATTGGACAGCTAACACAATGTATAAGAAATGAAATATCAGACAAAAAACAGAAAAAGTTAGGTAAAATCTCGCAACAAGAAGCGATAGAGCAATTAGATGAAAAGAAGCAGAAATTACAAGCATTGGCCAAACGACTTAGAAGATACAAAAAAAGTGAAAATAGAAGGAAACAAAACCAAACATTCAACACAAACCAAAAGAAATTTTACCAGACAATAGATAACACACACATTAGAATAGACAATCCACCAAACATAACAAACATGGAACACTTCTGGAGCAACATATGGTCAAACCCGGTACAACATAACAGACACGTACAGTGGATACAAGCAGAAACAGACACATACAAGATGATACTACAAATGCCTGAAGTGATAATTTTGCAACATGAAGTCCCTGAGCAATTAATTCTACGCACAATTGGAAAGCCCCTGGAAAAGATAAAATAGCAAATTTCTGGCTAAAGAAGTTCACCTCAACACATTCACATCCGTCTAAATTATTTAACAGTTACATTGCAGACCCATACATAATCCCTGATACACTTACACATGGAATAACTTATCTGAAACCTAAAGATCAAGCAGACACAGCAAACCCAGCAAAATATCGCCCCATAACATGCCTACCAACAATATACAACATATTAACTTCAGTCATTAAACAGAAATTAATGACACACACAACACAGAACAAAATTATAAATGAAGAAAATAAAGGCTGCTGCAAAGGAGCACGTGGATCTAAAGAGCAACTGATAATCGATGCAGAGGTGACATATCAAGCTAAAACTAAACAAAAGTCGCTACACTACACATACATTGATTACCAAAAAGCTTTTGATAGTGTACCCCACTCATGGTTACTACAAATATTGGAGATGTACAAAGTAGATCCTAAATTGATACAGTTCCTAAACATAGTAATGAAAAATTGGAAAACCACACTTAATATCCAAACAAATTCAAATAATATCACATCACACCCAATACAGATTAAGTGTGGAATATACCAAGGAGACTCATTAAGTCCTTTCTGGTTCTGCCTTGCTCTGAACCCACTATCCAATTTGCTAAATAATACAAATTATGGATATAATATTGCTGGAACATATCAACACAAAATCACACATTTGCTGTACATGGATGATCTAAACCTAGTGGCAGAAACAAATCAACAACTCAGCCAATTACTAAAGATAACAGAAGTATTCAACAATGATATAAATATGGCTTATGGAACAGACAAATGTAAGAAAAATAGCATAGTCAAGGGAAAACACACTAAACAAGAAGATTATGTATTGGATAACCACAGCGACTGCATAGAAGCGATGGAAAAAACAGATGCCTATAAATATCTAGGATACAGACAAAAAAATGGGAATTGGTAATACAAATATTACAGAAGAACTAAAAGAAAAATATAGACAAAGACTAACAAAAATACTGAAAACAGAACTGACAGCAAGAAACAAGGTAAAAGCTATAAATACTTATGCTATGCCATTATTGACCTATTCATTTGGAGTAGTGAAATGGAGTAATACAGAACTAGAAGCACTCAATACACTTACACGATCACAATGACACAAACATAGAATACATCACATACATTCAGCAACAGAAAGATTCACATTAAGCAGAAAGGAAGGAGCAAGGGGATTTATCGACATAAAAGACCTACATTATGGACAAGTAGACAATCTAAAAAAATTCTTTATAGAACGAGCAGAAACTAGCAAAATACACAAAGCAATCACTCATATAAATACATCGGCTACACCATTGCAGTTTCATAACCACTCTACAACTTTTTGGATCACATGACATCAACAGAAACGAAGAAAGTAAATTAGAAAAAGAAAACACTACATGGCTAGCACCCATATCATCTAACACAGCCACACATCGATCAAGATGCATCCAACACATGGCTAAGAAAAGGCAATATATACAGTGAGACAGAAGGATTCATGATTGCAATACAGGATCAAACAATAAACACCAGATATTACAGCAAGCATATTATCAAAGATCCAAATACCACAACAGATAAATGCAGACTTTACAAACAACAAATAGAAACAGTAGAGCACATCTCAAGCAGATGTACAATACTAGCAAATACAGAATACCCTAGAAGACATGACAATGTAGCAAAAATAATACATCAATAACTTGCCATACAACATGAACTAATAAAACAACACGTTCTCACATACAAGTATGCACCACAAAATGTACTGGAGAATGATGAATACAAATTATGCTTGAACAGAACCATTATAATAGATAAAACAACACCACATAACAAACCTGACATCATACTCACCAATAAAAAGAAGAAATTAACACAACTAATCGAAATATCCATACCCAATACAACAAATATACAGAAGAAAACAGGAGAAAAAATTGAAAAATACATCCAACTGGCTGAGGAAGTCAAGGACATGTGGCATCTGGATAAAGTTGACATTATACCAATTATAGTATCAACTATGAGAGTCATACCACACAATATCCACCAGTGCATCAACGCAACACATTACTGCTATTAAAGTGAGGCAAGCCCCTCTATGCCTAGAAGGTTAATGCACTAAAGGACAAGGTAGAGAGGAGTTAAGTTAGCACGCCAAATGATTCTCTCGTCACCAGTCTGTGGCTAGCCCTTGAATGAAAACATCTGAAGTTTTCAGTGAGTCCACAGTTATTATGAAAGTGGATTAAAGTGCTTGAGATGGAAGTGGCTGCAACATTGCGTTTACTGGACTGTTCTAAATTTATAATTATGACACCAAGAAGAAAAGTATAGAGGAAGTTACATCAAGTGCCATAATAGCTCCAAACTGCGTTACATCGTCGACAGGAGTATCGTCTCCACATACATCCTCAGGCCTCATGCATGAAATAGTATTTGCTGCACTTTATGTGCAATATAATAGTTAAGGTGCAGCAGTGGATTGTATTCCTTGTGTTGACTCACTTATCCTATTAGGCTCTAATTCTGATCCAATGAATAGTCAGAGTATTGAATCAAAGTGAAAGTGTTGAAATAACTACAAAAATTAATTGAAAGAAAGTGTTGAAATAAGTGTTTATTGATCTGTCAATATGTCTTAATTCAAAGTCCCCCATATGTTAGTTAAATACTGTCACTTCACTTAACAGCAGAAGCACAGTTCCTTAAAGCACAACAATGAGAAATGACATTAACGTTATTTCACATGATCTAAATATTTTGAGTAAAAACTATGCTTATAACATAAGTTACTGGCCACGAGATATTCAGGGACTACACGAAGTACACATGTGCAAAATGCTTTTATTTAGTACATTTCATTTATTTATGTTAATTTGCATATGATACTATGGGGCAGCGGGTTAATAATTATAATTATAATCAGTCAATCATCATAAATAGTAGGGAATTGGAATATATTATAATCGTGTTCGCCGTCTTTTCCGAGAGCCTGGAAACTATTTCTGTGGTCAGAAAGAAAGCTATGGAGAACATAATGACCATAGTTCCCACTATGCAAGTCCACATTCTTGTCCAGCCCACTGAACGAAATGTTTCTATTCTCTGTTTGCTCGGCGGGATCAGGACTATGATAATAAAGGAAGATTTTGAGTTGTATTTAATAGATATATTTAAGAAAGCTTCGCAGGCACAACAATGTACTATTCATTACGTTAATAATAACACAAACATCAAAAAAAGTTTTTTACCACCACAGTTCCCAGAACTCCTGAATATAGACGTTGATCACAGACACAGTACCTTTGACTCTTCAGAGATGTCACTAGGCCCACCCAAAGATGTAAACAACCATGCATGAGCAGCGCCTTTTAGACACAGGGGGTCCGACAGCTGATCAGTTCCAGTCATTCCACCAGGAAGGAGGTACACGGCACATGCCGTCTGTAGTTCAACCATGCCTAGACGGTCAGTATGACAGTTCGATCTCGTCCGCACTGTTTCTTTATGCCAGGAAGGGCTCTCAACAAAGGAAGTGTCCAGGCATCTCAGGGTGAACCAAAGCTATGTTGTTCGGACATGGAGGAGATGCAGAGAGACAGGAACTGTCGATGACATGCCTCGCTCAGGCTGCCCAGAGGCTACTACTGCAGTGGATGACCGCTATCTATGGATTATGGCTCGCAGGAACCCTGACAGCAACACCACCATGTTGAATAATGCTTTTCGTGCAGCCACACGACGTCGTGTTACGACTCAAACTCTGCGCAATAGGCTGCGTGACGCGAACCTCACTCACTCAGAAAGAAAGCTATGGAGAACATAATGACCATAGTTCCCAGTATGCAAGTCCACTTTCTTGTCCAGCCCACTGAACGAAATGGCGAGGCCCATCTTTGCAACCACGACACCATGTCAGCGCGGTCCAAATGGGCCCAACAACATGCCAGATGGACCACTCAGGACTAGCGTCACGTTTTCCTCACCGATGAGTGTCGCATATGCCTTCAACCGGACAACCGTTGGAGACGTGCTTGGAGGCAACCCGGTCAGGCTGAACGCCTTAGACACACTGTCCAGGGAGTACAGCAAGGCGGAGGCTCAGTGATGTTTTGTTGTGGCATTATGTGGGACCGACGTACACCACTGGTGGTCATGGAAGGCGCCGTAATGGTTATACGATACATGAATGCCATCCTCCAACCGATAGTGCAACCATATCGGCAGCGTATTGGCGAGGCATTCGTCTTCATGGACGACATTTCGCGCCCCTATCGTGCACATCTTGTGAATGACTTCCTTCAGGATAATGACATCGCTCGATTAGAGTGGCCAGCATGATGTCTCGACATGAACGCTATCGAACGTGCCTGGGATTGTTCAAAAGGGGCTGTTTATGAACGACGAGACCCACCAACCACTCTGAGCTATCTACTCCGAATCGCCGCTGAGGAGTGGGACAATCTGGACCAACAGTGCTTTGATGAATTTGTGGATAGTATGCCACGACGAATACAGCATGCATCAATGCAAGAGTACGTGGTACTGGGTATTAGAGGTACCGGTGTGTACAGCAATGTGGACCACCACCTCTGACTATCTCGCTGTATGGTGGTGCAATATGTAATGCGTGGTTTCCATGAGCAATAAAAAGTGCGGAAATAATTTTTATATTGACCTCTATTCCAATTTTCTGTACAGGTTCCAGAACTCTCGGAACATAGTTAATGCAAAACATTTTTTACATGTGTAAGAAATCTGTCCGTCCTAAACGGCACTATGAGTAGTTCAGAGGTGACCTCTACGGTAAGTTCCTATTAAACTGTCATTCTCCCTTCTTCTGATAATCAAAATAATGGCTCGCCACAAAAGTGGAAAATAACTGTCAACACTTACCACACGGATTTGTTAACCTCATGGGCGGCGCACGAGCAGTTACTTCCATGAAATCTAAGCAATCCACAGCGGTGTACAGTCCTCGAGATTTCACTTCCTATTTGTACTGAAAACATGAGTTTAGTGACGGTCAGATTGTGACGTCATGCGAGTATCACGTACTCCGGCATCTGACTGACGCCGATCATACTGTAGCTGGGTGCGAACTGACGACTTGTCTTGCCTTTCAGGCTGTATTTATATACTGGCACAGCGGATGCTGTCGTTCGCTCTATGCCCATGGTAGCAGCCTCTAAAGGGCCCTTTCTCAGAAACATAGCATTTCATAACAATGCCATGAATAAATCTACAATATTTTAAATTTTTGTATTAATTTAGTTAAGTTGGGTGAAATCACAGAAAAAGGTTGAGCCCACCTACATATAAACTTTGTCGTCTAGAATCTTTAGAAAGGAACTGACAGTAGAACGTGACCTCTGAACTACAACTTTGAGTCCTTCTCTTTGTCATTATTTACTTCCAGCCTTGAAACTTGTTATAGCTCTATTGTTTAATAGGTTTCATTACGTGCTGCAATCAGAACCTCCTAGCATTAACATAAAAGATATTTATTCTACTACAAATAAAGATATTTTTGTTCCAAATATAGTTTTCAGTAAATTACTCGAGAACTATTAGAGGTAGCTCAATGGGGATACATAATTAATGTCTTTATACTAAACTGAAGCTTCCTACAAATTTTCATATTTCTAATATTTAGCACCGTCATTTTTTCTTCGAAACGGGGATTCTTACCAAAATATTGCTTTAATCACGTTGAGACTTGCACTAGTTAATTTTGACATACATCTGCACACTAAGGCCAATTTTCGGTTTCCTAGATTTATTACTAAGCGCCAATTTTTTTTCTTAAAACGACGTATTTAGGGAAAAATACTCATTTGATCAGTCTGACATTTGACAATTTAAATATTACTTTACTAAAGTACGTGCTGACAAAGTTTGGAGAAGGAACTTTAACTTTTAATGCCATTCTTAAATTAAGGTTCAATACTTGCGTGCTAGGCACAGACGCGTTGTGGTGACTTGGCGCTACTAGCGGTGAACTGGGATAAGTCCCGCCATAATCACTCGCCTCTGTATCTGAAAAATGATACGGTACCAGTGTTTTTCCTGGAATATTTTTGTTAGAGAGAAAGTTGCAAGACAAAACAATTTAAGCTCCCCCACCCATGCTACTGTCCTGTGTCAGTACAATATCAGTAAAAATTTATTGAAAGTTTACATACGTATTTCCGATGTTTATTTGTACTTAAAAGCTTCAACTTAAATAACAAATCTAGATACAGCATATTCATAACTTCCATGCGGGAACGTTTAATTGTGAAAGGTAAAAGATTAGCTACAAGCAATGACTATGACTTGAGTTCATTGAAGGTGAAGTAATTGCTGTGTAATTAATACAAGAATGCTGATCATCTTGAGAGAAGATTTAAGGTCCCCATGTTCTAAAGTACAGTGCTTTCCATAGTTAAGATGAATGCAGCAAACAATTTAGCATTCATTACTGAAATGATTAGTGGACGTTAGTGTTGCAGCGATTTTGCATTAATATTTTTATACAGTCAGTGAATTTATATCTCCATTGAGAGAGTATCCTAGTGTGTTTGTAGCTGATTAGAAGTGTCTTCTTATTGAAGGGTAGTAGTATTTAGCAGTTCTTTTATGCCAGGAAACCATTACTGTAAGTCTTGTTGAAATTACTTTTCTCTAGTTTGGCCTGGCGTACATATTTAGTTTTCATAACCACTTACTTATAAAGGTTTATGAGTTAATCTGTTCGGAAGCACTGTTTATTTACAAGTATACGACGTATAATGATGGGTAAGACGTGGAAAGATAGATACCATTACCAACACTTTTGTACGTTCCACAAATGTTCAGTGTGCGCGCCATTAGTCACCCGGTTCACATCCAAACGGTAATCGAGTTCCGTCAACACGGTTAGTAGGATGTTTGCGTCAATGTCCTTCACTGCAACAGTTCTTGCAGCGGTATTGGCATTGACAACACATAAATTTTATCCTTAACATAACCCCACAGGAGTAACTCACAAAGCGCGAGATCTGGCTACCTGGGGGGCCTTGACAAAGAGAGGTACATCTGTGACACCAACGCGCTATCCAACTATGTGGCAGTTTTCTGTTGAGAAAGGTTCAGACACTCGTGCTCCAGGGAGGTGGAGAGGTGAAAAACGAAAATGAGGAATCATAGTCAGTTGTGGCAACAACCTAAAATGCAATATATTCAGCCACGTTTAAGGAAAACATTTTCTAATCGATGAAGAAAGGTTGGCCAAGTGCGAGTAGGACTCCTTCATTGAGGGCTCCATACAAATTTCTTTATGTATACAGACAGCTCATGCATTCCGGGAATCGAGAATGTCGACGATTTTTACCTGTTATCAACATTGTTAGTGGCAAGATGTTCGTCCCGGGCATTCCAAGTGTTGGAAGAATGTTTTAATTTCAAGTCTGAAGTCGAATAGCAAACGTCAAAAGAAATGCATTTTTCGTGTGATGTATTTAGAAATTTTCTGATTTTTTTCCTTTACTTGCACTGTCTAACCTTGCTTCTTTTCAAATTTTGTGATTATAGGTCATGAACCATAGACTTTGCCGTTGATGGGGAGGCTTGCGTGCCTAAACGATACAGATAGCCGTACCGTAGGTCCATCCACAACGGAGGGGTATTTATGGAGAATCCAGACAAACGTATGGTTCCTGAAGAGGGGCAGCAGCTATTTCAGTAGTTGCAGGGGCACAGTGTGGATGGTTGACTGATCTGGCCTTGTCACGCTAACCAAAACAGCCTTGCTGTGCTGGTACTGCGAACGGCAGAAAGCAAGGGGAAACTACAGCCGTAATTTTTTCCGAGGGCATGCAACTTTACTGTATGGTTAAATGATGATGGCGTATTACTCCCTCACCCGGACCTCCAGGCGGGGACTACTCATGAGGTCGTCGTTATCAAGAGAAAGAAAACTGGCGTTCTACGGATCGGAGCATGGAATGTCACATCCCTTAATCGGGCAGGTAGGTTAGAAAATTTAAAAAGGGAAATGGATAGGTAAGAGTTGGATGTAGTGGAAATTAGTGAAGTTCGGTGGTAGGAGGAACAAGACTACTGGGCACGTGGGTGCCGGGTTGTAAATACAAAACCAAATAGAGGTAATGAAGGAGTAGGTTTAATAATGAATAAAAAATAGGAATGTGGGTAAGCTACTACAAACAGCATAGTCAACGCATTATTGTAGTCGAGATAGATACGAAACTCTCTGACCACAGTGTATGGTCATGAACTCCAGATTAAAACTGAAGAAACTGTTAATAGGTTGGAATATAAGGAGATAGGACCTGGATAAACTGACAGGACCAAAGGTTGTAGAGAGTTTCAGAGATGTATTTAGAAATTTTTTGATTTTGTTCCTTTACTTGTACTGTCTAACCTTGCTTCTTTTCAAATTTTGTGATTATAGGTCATGAACCATAGACATTGCCGTTGATGGGGAGGCTTGCGTGCCTCAACGATACAGATAGCCGTACCGTAGGTCCATCCACAACGGAGGGGTACTTATGGAGAGGCCAGACAAACGTATGGTTCCTGAAGAGGGGCAAGAAATACAGTGGAAGTAGAATGGGTAGCTGTGAGAGATGAAATAGTGAAGGCAGCAGAGGTTCAAGTAGGGAAAAAGATGAAGTCTACTACAAATCCTTGGGTAACAGAAGATATGTTGAACTTAACTGATGAAAGGACAAAATATAAAAATGCAGTAAATGAAGCAGACAAAAAGGAATACAAACGTCTCAAAAATGAGATCGACAGGAAGTGCAAAATGGCTAAGCAGGACAAATGTAAGGATGTAGAGGCTTATCTAACTGGGGGTATGATATATACTGCCTACATGAAAATTAAAGATACCTTTGAAGAACCGCTTGTATGAATATCAGGAGTTCAGATGGAAACCCAGTTCTAAGCAAAGAAGGGAAACCAGAAAGGTGGAAGGAGTACATAGAGGGTCTATAAAGGGGTATGCACTTGAGGAAAATATTATGGAAATTGAAGAGACTGTAGATGAAAATGAAATGGAAGATATGATACTGCGTTAATACATTGACAGAGCACTGAAAGACCTAAGTCGAAACAAGGCCCCGGGAGTAGACAACATTCCATTACAACTACTGATAGCCTTGGGAGAGCCAGCCCTGACCAAACTCTACCATCTGGTGAGCAAGATGTATGAGACAGGCGAAATACCCTCAGAGTTCAAGAACAATATAATAATTCCAATCTCAAAGAAAGCAGGTGCTGACAGATGAGAAAATTACCGAACTATCAGTTTAATAAGACACGGCTGAAGAATCTAATACGAATTCTTTACAGACGAGTGGAAAAACTTGTAGAAGTTGACCTCGGGGAAGATCAGTTTGGATTCCGTAGAAGTGTTGGAACACGTGAGGCAATACTGACCCTACGACGTATTTTGGAAGATAGATTAAGAAAAGGCAAACCTACGTTTCTAGCATTTGTAGACTTAGGAAAAACTTTTGGAAATGTTGAATGGAACTCTCTCTTTCAAATTCTGAGTATGACAGGGGTAAAATACAGGGAGCGGAAGGCTATTTACAATTTGTACAGAAACCAGATGGTAGTCATAAGAATCGAGGGGCATGAAAGGGAAGCAGTGGTTGGGGAGGGAGTGAGACAGAGTTGTATCCTATCCCCGCTGTTATTCAATCTGTGTATTGAGCAAGCAGTAAAGGAAACGAAACGAAAATTAGGAGTAGAAATTAAAATCCATGGAGAAGAAATAAAAACTTTGAGGTTCGCCGATGACAATATAATTCAGTCAGAGATAGTAAAGGACCTCGTAGAGCAGTTGAATGGAATGGACAGTGTCTTGAAAGGAGGATATAAGATGAACGTCAACAAAAGCAAAACGCGGATAATGGAAAGTAGTCGATTTAACTCGGGTGATGCTGAGGGAATTAGATTAGGAAATGAGACACTTAAAGCAGTAAATGAGTTTTGCTATTTGGGGAACAAAATAACTAATGATGGCCGGAGAGGATATAAAATGTAGTCTGGCAAGGGCAGCGAAAGTGTTTCTGAAGAAGAGAAATTTGTTAACATCGAGTATAGATTTAAGTGCCAGGAAGTCATTTCTGAAAGGATTTGTATGGAGTGCATCCATGTATATAAATGAAACATGGACGATAAATAGTTTGGACAACAAGAGAATAGAAGCTTTCGAAATGTGGTGCTACGGAAGAATGCTGAATATTAGATGGGTAGATCACATAACTAATGAGGAGGTATTGAATAGAACTGAGGAGAAGAGAAATTTGTGGCACAATTTGACTAGAAGAAGGTAGGACAAGTTCTGAGGCATCACGGGATCACCAATTTAGTATTGGAGGGCAGCGTGGAGGATAAAAATTGCAGAGGGAGACCAAGAGATGAATACACTAAGCAGATTCAGAAGGTTGTAGGTTGCAGTAGGTACTGGGAGATGAAGAAGCTTGCACGGGATAATGTAGCATGGAAAGCTGCATCAAACCAGTCTCTAAACTGAAGACCACAACAACAAGACAACAGGTTCAAAATGGTTCAAATGGCTCTGAGAACTATGGGACTTAACATTTGAGGTCATCAATCCCCTAGAACTTAGAACTACTCAAACCTAACCAACCTAAGGATATCACACGCACCCATGCCCAAGGCATGATTCGAACCTGCGACCCTAGCAGTCACGCGGTTCCGGACTGAAGCGCTTAGAACCGCTTGTCCACCGCAGCCGGCAACACAACTGGTCAGTGGAGTAGTACCTATCTGTTTTGGTAAGGAAGTCAGACACAAAGAAATCACAGATATTGACAGCGAGTGGACACTGATTTAGATCAGTGGAGAAAGTTGAAAATTTTTGCCGGACCAGGATTCGAACCCGCCTCATCTCTTTACCGGCAGACCACTCAACCATCCAGACACGGTGGTGATGGTAATTGCACGGACTGCCCGTAGTTGCCTCTCGTGAGACTCAAATTCTCAACTTATTCACACAGTATTACCCACTCTCCTCATTACTCGCGTCATTTTGCCGATTCCCGTAACAGTTCGACCCTCAGTGTGCATCTGCACTGAAGATACCATTGGCCGTCCTCGTCATAACAACATATATGTAGTGTCTGTTCTTTCGGACATGACCGAAAGAACAGAAACGACATAATACACACATCAAAAAACGTTTTGTCTCATTCCGGTTCCCAGAGCTCCCGAAGGTAGACGTTGACTGTGGATATTGTATCACAGGCACAGTCCCTTTGAATGTCGAGAAATGTCACTAAACCCGCCCAAAGCTGAAGAAAACTATGCAGTAACAGCGCCTATTAGACGGAGGGTGTCCGACAGCCGATCTGTTCCAGTCACTCCTCCATATAGGAGAAACACGGCTGTCGTCCGTAGTTTAACCATGCCTAGACGGTCAATACCGCGGTTCGTTCGCGTCCCCATTGTTACTTTGTGATAGGAAGTTCTCTCAGCAAGGGAAGTGTCCAGGTGTCTTGGTGCGAACCAAAGCGATGTTGTTCGGACATGGAAGAGACATAGAGAGACAGGAACTGTCGATGACATTCCTCGATCAGGCCGCCAAAGGGCTAGTACTACAGTTGATAACCGCTATCTACGAATTATGGCTCGGAGGAACCCCGACAGCAACGCCACCATGTTCAATAATCCTTTTCGTGCAGCCACAGGACGTCGTGTTATGACTCAAACTGTGCACAATAGGCTGCATAATGCGGAACGTCGCTCCCGACGTCCATGCAGCGCGGTTTAGATGGGTCCTACAACATGCCGAATGGTTCGCTCAGGATTGGCATCACGTTCTCTTCACCGATTAGTGTCGCTTATGTCTTTAAACAGACAATCGTCGGAGACGTGATGGAGGCAAACCGGTCAGGCTTAACGTCTTAGACACACTGTCCAGCGAGGGCAGCAAGGTGTAGGTTCCCTGATGTTTTGGTGTGGCATTATGTGGGGCCGACGTACGCCGCTGGTGGCAATGGAAGGCGCCGTAACGTCTGTACAATACGTGAATGCCATCCTACGAGCGATGGTGCAACCATATTGGCAACATATTGGCGAGACATTCGTATTCGTCGATGACAATTCGCGCCCCCATAGTTCCCATCATGTGAATGACTTCTTTCAGGATAACGACATCGCTCGACTAGGGTGTCCACCATGTTCTCCAGACATGAACCCTGTCGAAAACGCCTGGGATAGACTGAAAAGGGCTGTTTAATGACGATGCCTTGATGAACTTGTGGATAGTATGCCACGACGACTACAGGCATGCATCAATGCAATAGGACTTGCTATTGGGTATTAGAGGTACCTGTGTGTACAGCAGTCTGGACCACCACCTCTGACGGTCACGCGGTATGGTGGTGTATCATGTAATGTGTGGTATTCATGAGCAATACAAAGGACGGAATAGATGTTTATGTTGATCTTTATTCCAATTTTCTATGCAGGTTCCGGAACTCATGGAATCGAGATGATGCAAAACATTTTTTGATGTGTGTATGAGATGAGTCAGTTTGCGAGTATCAAAATATGTGACATAAATGGCCGTATCTTTCCGTTGCATTGACTTAGAAGCTTACATTTATTACACTGCCACCTTAGTTTATGATAGATATTTCAACTTCATGCATCTACCGGTTCCTGAAGAAAGGGGGTCTTAACAGACGGAGATGCAGAGCCAGTCAGATAACAAGAGAATTTTTTATGTAGTTGCAGAGTCACTAATCACGGTGCTTCTTGCCAAATTTGGTCATTACACGTTAACGGGATGTACACTATAGACTTTGAGTAGTTAGTTTCCGAGAACCAAAATATGTCATATAAATGGCCGTATCTTTTGACTACATTAACTTAGAAGCTTATGCTTATTACACTGCTAAAAGGGCCATAGACCTTTGGATGTGACACACATTTCAGCTCGATGTGTCTGCCCGTTGCTAATGAAAGTGGGCTTATCAAGAGTAAGGACAAACGGTAGTATAACAAATGAAAATTTTTTTTCTTTATGATCGAGTTACAATTCACAATTTTAAAATTTTTGATTTAGTTGTACTGTGGCACATTGCTTCTTGCCAAATTTCATGACTCTAGGTCAACGAAAAGTACGTACAGTTATTTATGAGTGGGTTTGCGAGTATCAAAATATGTGACCTAAATGACTAAGAAGCTTCAATTATTCAGTTTTTTACACCGCCCAGGGATCGCAAATCTTATTATGTGGCATAAATTTGAATATGACATGTTTATCCGTTCCTGAGGAAAAGTATTCTCAACAGTCTGGCGGACAGACAGACAAAAAGACCAAAAAAGTAGTTCTATAAGGGTTCCGTTTTGACCGACTGAGGTAGGGAGCTCCAGATAGTGGCCATACACCTATCTTTCAGATATGGCATAAAGGTATTCCACCTTTGGATAATTGCTTTGCGACAACACACGGACATGCTACGCTTCATTACTACACACTCTCCTATTGTGATATTTTACATTTCCCAATGGATGGAAAGTCGCCTCGGGGCTAAAAATATCAGTGTGCGTGCGAAGACATCATCATTATCATGTTCCATAGATTGCTGCGTTCACGTATACAATTCCAATCGGCGGGCATAATCGTATTGAGTGACGTGCTGAAACAGCTGAAAACCCTTTAAATGGAATTGCTCCCGCAAATCATTTGACACTGTTTTCTACATTATGCCTAGATCACAGCTTGCAAGAATCGTAGCACCTTGTGGGCTGCGTATCAAGAAGCTCTGTCTTTACACGCTGGACGATTTCCTCTGAGACATGCGTTCGCCCCGTCATTTCCCTGTACAGAGACAACCAATATAAAAACTGGCGAAACCAATCCCAAATGCTCTGTCGACCAGGTCAGTATTTCCGTACCAGCGTACGAATACGCGCTGAACGCTAGTAACTGAGAAACACTTTGCATATTCTGAAACAAAAGAATCTACTCCTGCATTGCCATCATCTTGTAAAGTACCGTCACTGGCCCACCATCTTCCGTATCCACGAGCCACGAGATGGGCTTTTAAACTTTGTAAGTGTATCTATCTTTTCGTGTAGCACCCATCTATATTTTTCATTTACTTTTGGATAAACAGTACTTTCAGATCTGATGAATCATTAAGTATAACCCCGTAATTTTCGCTACTGACTATTAGTTCGATTTCAGCTATAACTGCTGCTCATCTTCTCGGTATTTAGTTTATGCATGATTCGAAATACAGTCCGACCACATTTCCATTAGTCACATGATCATGGTCATCCAATATCCTGTCGAATGCTAATGTTTTAGATTTGGTAGTAGAAAGGCTTCAATGTCTTCACTTTAGAATTACAGTGCCAGTATAACTACTTCGAATAAGACACTCCACAAAGTACGTGTGCACTCTTATTGGTTGTAGATACCGCTGTTAGAAGGTAACCCAAACAAATAGTCACAGCCGGTATTTAACAGAAGCAAATGATTGAGTTCAAAATTATTCCTCATAATGGAAGCCACACATCTTGAAATTGCCTAGAAATGACGTGGGCGTTACCGAAGGTTTCTCGAAACAGATATTTCACCTAACAGAGACATGTGGTGTCGCCGCATGTTACATGAAAATAGTAACGTCGGAAAATTTGTGTTCTGGGAAAGTTGGAATCTCTTGTTTCACAAGGACGTCCTCATAACCTGCAGATATCGCTCTACATCCAACAAACACTTGAGGAGTCATTTACTCAAAGAAAAATGATCGATAATGAAGGACCTTGTGAAACCACACTACTCAGTCACATCAGCTGACCACAGTGGGTGTTCCGGCACAACATGTGGCGGAGTAGGACCCCTTATGGGACAGTTCTTTGCGTTCATGGCATTGTACACAGTAGAATGTGCCTCCTCCGTCTAAAACATATTGCCCAGCGACATGTCACCCATTTCCATGCTTGCAAAACGATGAAGGCAAAGTCACAGCATTGTACCCTTGGTTGGAGCTTCATTTCGTGTATATTCTGAATCTTGTAGAGATACCAGGATAAAATTCGCGGAAAAACTTGTGAACGCTTTACCAGGGAAGAAAACACTCCTTTGACACAGCTCGAACACTTGCTGAAAAATTGAGACGTGTACTGCGCGGTCGACTGTAGCTACAGCAACTGCATCAACAATTACAATGGGAATGGGCCGCCTTGCTCTCACGGCTGTTTCTTCGAATTTATGATCATATTATTTAGCAAACTTATTGACATGGGGCCTCTTTCTGTTTTCGAAGCTGTTTCTTTCAGCGATATTCCCGCAATGTAGCGCTGGTATTATTACCATTCTGAGAAAGCAAGTGTAGCAGCAGTGTTCGGTTCTTCTTGTCAATAGCCAGTGTGCTTCTTCCGGGAAACTTCAACTTTCTTAACGCTTTACAGCAACAGCGACATCGCGAAAGAAATCAACATGTGTCACCAAGTGACAAACAGCATACTGACGTCAAAACAGGAAACATTTCACTTTATGGGTGCTTGCAATGCCTTATTTCCAACTGGTGGCAGAAATAGGAAAATTTTTTTCCACATTCTAAACGAGCGTATCGTTTAATGAACGTACCCACGATGTTTCAGCATCCTGCGATGTATACAGCCCGCGCTGCAGTACTCAAAGCGCCGTCAGTTTAATTATAACCACCTCGTGTAACTCCATCACAGACCTACAGTGGATATAACGTTCTTAGACCTGCAATCTATATTTCGAGCTCCTGGTTCATACCAACGAATTATGTACCGGGCTTTCTAATCTACAGTTATGTATTAGCTCCATAAAACAATTTTTTCATTGTCAATTAGCGCCCTCTTACTACTACATATTGGAGATACTTAGCAGATTTATCTCCCAAACAGCACACCACATTGTAGTGCGATTCTGGCCACTGTCTATACATAATGAAACATGAACTCATGATCAGTTGAAATATATGTGGAAGGAACAGCAACATCCACTCACGTCTTTGATATTCATGAAATAGCTTGTAGACAACTACTATTTATCACGTAATTATCAGGACTCTGTCTACTTATGCACCAAGCTAATTATAGGAGTTCGTTGCTCAGTTGTATCTGTTTACTTTGTAAATGTGTAGTTATTAAAAGTGTGATATTTCAGGAAGTCTTATTTACATTTTTCTACCGAATAAATTATGACAAGTTAATATTATTTCTTTGATTCAGGAAAAGTTGCGAATTTATCTATCACACGTCCTAACTTTACATACATATTTTTTGCCACAAGTAAATCTCTGCGAGGATTCCCACTGCTTGAAAGCTATAGTGCTACGTTTCATGTAATTAAAACTTCTCTTCGTGGAATTCCATCAATTCCACGTTTTTGATTGTTGCATCTAGAAAGCACGTTACAGTCAGGAATACTTTCACTTGTGTACTGAACATTCACTGTAAATTGTGGTTTAATTTAGTTTCTCTGATTACAAATTCGTCTAGTCAATGGTACGCTCCAAGTTGCAACAAGCTAACGATATTTGCCGTACCACTCTGCTGAAAGCCGGCAGTCGTTTGATTATCTCTCGCTCGGGTAGTTTGCGTGAATAATAACGAGCAGTAATTAAAATATTTATGTCACACGTTCCATTCTGAAACGGGTAACATAATATATGTACTCTGGAAGGCCCAAATGAAGGTCTAGACAGTACGGTATACAATTATAATTCAAGACGAGGGATGCACTCGGTGGAGTTGTAACATGAGTTACTAGAAAATTAGCATTTTCCTCATTGCAATGAAGCTACATCGGTACAATCAAGTCTCCCCTTTTTTCTCAAATGCATTGCTTGTTACTCATTAAAATTACCTTTCGCCTAAACAACCGAGCTACTCCTTATTCTGAGTACTAAACTTTTCGCTTCCCTTGAAATGAATCACAGATATTACCACCACTTCCTCGTATCACAACACCACATCTGATTCTAATGTAATGTTGAAACTGCAGTTCTGGAACAACAAATTTCTCTTTTTCGTACCTCGAGATGTGTCGCTGTCGTATTGGGCTACGCAACCGCGTTGACCCCCATTTGTTACATAGATCATGGATTAGGCATCTACTTTGTTTGGGAAAAAATAATTTTACGAGTAGTTAAATATACTGTATATAATTTTCGGTTCAAAATTCGCCCTCCCCTATACTGACGTTTTAAAGTTCGCCGGTCTGCGAGGTTCCACACCCTTCTAAACCTATGTATAATCTCTGTTCATCTGCATTTCTCATTTCCACTCTCTCCTCTCTGTCTCTCCCTCTCTCTTACCCCCTTTCTCTTTTACTGCCACTGTTTCTCACTGAACATCAGTAGCTCCTCTCTCATTTTCTTTCACTGCTATCGTCTTCATGCATCTCTTTCTCTCTTTCACTGCCACTTTCTTACCCCACCTTCACCGTCTCCTCTCCCTTTCATTCCCAGTGGCACTGTCTCCTCTCTCTTGCAAGGGAACATGTTCGCAAGTAAAGACTTTTGGTAATGGAGCTGGAATGAGGATTGTGGCACCAGGTTCCTACCCTTCTTGTAAAAGTATTTTAAAGAGTAACATATTAGCTTTTTGGTGCTGCGTCAGGAGCACTTTTTCGTTGATTCTGGCCTTCTTTTACTTTAAAACCGAATGGTGCTGTAGGGTGTGTTACTTACATAAAACGAATTCTTGTGGTCAGTAAAATTTTGACGGTTTATATACTTCGAAACATTTATACAGGGTGTTGCAGAAAGGTACGGCCAAACTCTCAGGAAACATTCCTCACACTCAAAGAAAGAAAATATGTTAATTGGACATGTGTCCAGAAACGCGTACTTTCCATGTTAGAGCTCACTTTATTATTTCTCTTCAAATTACATTAATCATGGAATGGAAACACACAGCAACAGAACGTACCAGCGTGACTTTAAACACTTTGTTACATGGAAATGTCAAAATGTCCTCCTTTAGCGAGGATACATGCATCCACCCTCCGTCGCATGGAATCCCTGATGCGCTGATGCAGCCCTGGAGAATGGCGTATTGTATCATAGCCGTCCACAATACGAGCACGAAGAGTCTCTACATTTGGTACCGGGGTTGCGTAGACAAGAGCTTTCAAATTCCCCCATAAATGAAAGTCAAGAGGGTTGAGGTCAGGAGAGCGTGGAGGCCATGGAATTGGTCAACCTCTACCAATCCATCGGTCACTGAATTTGTTGTTGAGAAGTGTACGAACACTTCGACTGAAATGTGCAGGAGCTCCATCGTGCATGAACCACATGTTGTGTCGTGCTTGTAAAGGCACAAGTTCTAGCAGCGCAGGTAGAGTATCCCGTATGAAAACATGATAACGTGCTCCATTGAGCGTAGGTGGAAGAATATGGGGCTCAATCAAGACATCACCAACAGTGCCTGCCCAAACGTTCACAGAAAATCTGTGTTGATGACGTGATTGCACAACTGCGTGCGGATTCTCGTCAGCCCACACATGTTGATTGTGAAAATTTACAATTTGATCACGTTGGAATGAAGCCTCATCCGTAAAGAGAACATTTGCACTGAAATGAGGATTGACACATTGTTGGATGAACCATTCGCAGAAGTGTACCCGTGGAGGCCAATCAGCTGCTGATAGTGCCTGCACACTCTGTACATGGTACGGAAAAAACTGATTCTCCCGTAGCGCTCTCCGTACAGTGACGTGGTCAACGTTACCTTGTACAGCAGCAACTTCTCTGACGCTGACATTAGGGTTATCGTCAACTGCACGAAGAAATGCCTCGTCCATTGCAGGTGTCCTCGTCGTTCTAGGTCTTTCCCAGTCGCGAGTCATAGGCTGGAATGTTCCGTGCTCCCTAAGACGCCGATCAATTGCTTCGAACGTCTTCCTGTCGGGACACCTTCGTTCTGGAAATCTTTCTCGATACAAACGTACCGCGCCACGGCTAATGCCCCGTGCTAATCCATACATCAAATGGGCATCTGCCAACTCCGCATTTGTAAGCATTTCACTGACTACAAAACCACGTTCGTGATGAACACTAACCTGTTGTTGCTACGCACTGATGAGCTTGATGCTAGTACTGTAGAGCAATGAGTCGCAAGTCAACACAAGCACCGAAGTCAACATTACCTTCCTTCAATTGGGCCAACTGGCGGTGAATCGAGGAAGTACAGTACATACTGACGAAACTCTAACATGGAAATTAAACGTTTCCGGACATATGTCCACATGACATCTTTTCTTTATTTGTGTGTGAGTAATGTTTCCTGAAAGTTTGGCCGTACGTTTTGTAACACCCTATATACTGCTGCTCATAAAAACAACAAATAAGTGTAGATGATACAAGGTTCACACAATATCGTTTACTTTAGATTTTTCTCTGGATACTTTGCTCATCGCTCGCAGTTACTCAAAAATATCTAGCTTATGATTCGTATCTTGAAAGAGTAAAAGTGTTATTAAAAATACTTTACTAAATTTGCAATCTTTACAGTTTAACATAATTTTTGGCAATTGTCTTATTAGGTATGTTGAGACAGTTTTAGCACACTTTTTATCACTGCAGTGCCACTTTGGGCATTTTTCTATAGGTGTGAAGTACCCATTAAGCAGCGACAGCTCGTCATAAAGTTTTTTCGGTGAGAAAATACTGACTAACAACATAGTTTGGTGCCCTCAAAACAGTTGCGATGACACTAGGATCTTTTCATATGTTCACTGGGTCAGTTGAAACTACAGTCACGTCACGTAATGGATGTTACCCGAATGCTATGATCAACCAGAACAATGGTACCGCTGAATTACTATCGATATAAACCCGACCATGCTACAGCAGCGTCACATTGCGATGAATGACTGCTAGTCAGTCACACGCATGGTGCATCTTGTGTAAGTGAGCTTTCTGTCCGTGTTTGGGATGAGAAAGGTGCTCGACCTATCTGAGTGTGACTGTGGGCGAATTGTGATAGCCCGGAGGCTCGGCACGAGCGTTTGGGAAACCGAACGACTTGTCGGGTATTCGAGGAGTGCTATGGTGCGTGTCTTCAACACATGGCGAACCCAAGGTGAAACTGCTAGCAGACGTCGTGGGGTTGTGCGGCCACCCCTCATTACAGAGCCGCCCGGTGTGGCCGTGCGGTTCAAGGCGCTTCAGTCTGGAACCGCGTGACCGCTACGGTCGCAGGTTCGAATCCTGCCTCGGACATGGATGTGTGTGATGTCCTTAGGTTAGTTAGGTTTAAGTAGTACTAAGTTCTAGGGGACGGATGAGCACAGCTGTTAAGTCCCATAGTGCTCAGAGCCATTTGAACCATTTTTCCTCATTACAGATATCGGACGTCATAGGCTGGGCAGACAGCTAAAACAGGACAGACGGCGAACTGTGGCGGAATTAACATCAGAGTTCAATACTGGACAGAGTACAAGTGTGTCTGAACACTTCCGTAACGTTGAGCCCCCGCATCCGATGACCCTTGCATGTGTCAGTTTTAACACCACGATATTGGCAACTACTACTGAAATGGGCACGTGACCATCGTCACCGGACATTGCCGTAGTGGTAGAGCTTTGCATAGTCTGATGACTCCCGATATCTTCTTCAACATCCCGATGTGAGTGCGCGAATCTTCCAGGGGAACAGCTCCTTGGTACTTGTACTGCGGGACGGAGACAAGCTGACGGCGGCTCCATAATGCTCTGGGGGAACGTCACGAGGGCATCCACGGGTCCAGTGGAGCTCGAGCAATGCACCATGGCGGCCAAGGAGTATAGTACACTTGTTGCAGACCATGTGCAGCCCTTGATGACGATCACGTTTCCCGACGGCTCTGGCATTGTTCATCAAGATAATGCGCCATGTCGCAAGGCCAGGAGAGTGATGGCGTGGTTCGAGGAGCACAGTGGCAAGTTCCAATTGATGTGCTGGCCCCCAGCTTGCCAGATATGAATCCGATCGAACATATCCTAGATGTGATTGAACGTGGCGTCAGAACTCATCTCCCCCACCCCGGAATTATCCGGGAATTTAGTCACGTATGTGTGCAGATGTGGTGACAGCATCCTCCAGCGATCTAACAAGATCTCATTGCTTCCACGCCACGACCCGTAGCCGCTGCTATCCATCCCTAAAGTTAACATACCGGCTATTAAGTGGGTAGTTATATTGTTCTAACTGATCAATGTGTGTAATGTACACAAGTACGGCAAATCTGAACCACTGGATGTCTGTAGTCGATAATGATATCGACCGAAGTTTCAAGTTGTCTCAAGACCATCAGGCTAAAAACATATGGTAAAAACCCCGACGCCTTGCCATGTATAGGAATTATAGAAATAGTAATCTTTACGATTGGTACTTTCCGTACCCAGATATCTGTGTTTTCACAGTTTTCTCAGGAGCTGCCCATTAATAAATATTGTACCCATAAGTGGTCTAAGATCAGCCCTAAACCACATCTAATCCAAAAGAAGCACACAATTTGCTCAGTTTGCGTGGTCTCGATGATGTGTGTAATGCTCAAATTTGGACTCTGTTACTGTAGGATAGCTACAGTATTTCAGTTCTTCCGATAGGTGGAGAAATAGTAGCTAGGCCAACGGCTATCCGAAACACTTGATGAGCTCTGTGATCAACAGGAAGCAAGATATGAAAAATAGCGTTGTCCTCCGCAGCTTTTTGGTACATCTTGGTACCGGTCACTGTCATGCACGGACCGATTCAGAGTAGTGTTTGGTGGCGAATGTCGTAACAAGCAAAGTGACTAATCGAATGTTGACACAATTTTAGGGGCTCGAAATCTTTGAAGATTCACAAATCAAAAGCATTCACATGTCTTTAACTTACTGGGAGAGTGGAATACGAACGGATAGTAATTTCGTTTGGGATGGTTGGGTACTGACACAGGTACAACTGCGAAGGGAAACTTCGATATTTATGTTAGAATGGTAAGAGCCTGCTCTATTTTCATTAACTTTGACATGTTGGAGAGTTCTTTTTGTCATTACTCTTGATAACCTTCACGTAATTTTTCCGTTTGTTTATATTTATATCATTTCACACTGTGACGAGGAAGATCCATAATTGCACAGAATTAAATTAGGTTATCACAAAAATCGTACACCTGTCCTTCCTAATTTTTAATACAAATGTTTCATTTGTAGTGTGGTAAATATGACAGTGTGCCAATGAAAGCAAATGAAATTAATATATGGAGTAGCGTAACCAGAATGAAAAAATAAAATTAAAAATAATCCGCAGCTACTTCAGGAAACAAATTTATAATGCAAAGTAATCAGAGAAATGTAAACGAGAAGTTTTACATTCATTGGTCATATGCTGAAACTTAAAAAAAAATTATATTTTTGGGAATAAAAGAACAATTTAAATGGACAGAGTCACGTCAAAAAAACAAGTTGTCGCAGACTTCCACAAGGTGCTGTTTATAAGAAAAGAATCTGTTATCCGACGATAAGAGGTGCAACAAACTGGTTGATGTTTTGCGGGTTAGGGCGCTAAACAGCAGGGTCGTCAGCGCTAACAAACTGGAGACAACCTTTAGAAGATGGTGCTGCAGCCCTGAGTAATTCACTTAACAGTACAACACTATAGCGGTATTAACTTTTCATATGTTGTAACACACCGGAAGTAGCAGAAGGGAATCGAAGCATTTGAGACGTGGTTCTACAGAAGAATATTGAAAATTAGTTGGACTGATAAGGTAAGGAATTAGGAGGTTCACCGCAGAGTCAGCGAGGAAAGGAATGTATGGGAATCACTGACAAGATGAAAGGACATACATCTGGGAATTAGTTCCACGATACTATAGGGGGCTGTAGAAGGTAAAAACAACATGAGAAGGCAGAGACAGAAATATGTCCGACAAATAATTGAAAGCGTAGGTTGCAAGTGCTATTCTGAGATGAAGAGGTTGGCACAGGGGAGGAGTTAATGACGGGACGCGTCAAACCAGGTAGAAGCCTGATGACTCAAAGAAAAGTACGTGCGTTTGAGATGATACTCTGTTTTTCATTTGTAACTGTTACTTTCATTTGTAATTTGAGGTACAGTGAGCCCTTGAAGTTATCATTTAACTATCTTTAGTTACAGTTACAGAAGACTCATACTGTCAAAAGAAATGACCTCACAAAGCTAAAAAATGCTTCAGAATTTAGTGCCTATTGCGACTATTTTTGAGAATTCACAACTCGGCGTGCTTCTCAATTTCAAAAGCCAACGAACTAGTTCGCTCATTGGAGCGCCAATACATTTTATTTGGCAATATTTTTCAAAAGTGAAAATAAATGAAAAATGCTAATGGAGGAAAATATTTAAATGGCTCGAATTCCCATTAACAATCGATGAGGTCACGGGCGGAGCAAATTATTCTCGTTGGTCAAGCATTCCATTTTACGAAAGAAAAAAGAATGTATGTTGCAATCATCTTTTACTCTAAATTAAACGAACGCAGTTGGCTGCTGTACCTAACTGCACGGCATTTTTTAAAGTCCTTTCAGTGTTGAGGTACAAGAGCTCAACGTATTTTAGCTTTGCCACGTTTTTAGGGCCACATTTAACTTTATTGACAATTTCAACCATCTTGCAACATTCTGTCGTATGACTGACTATATTTTGCTCACTAGTTTTCTGTATTTATATATGAAAACCAGAAAATCAGAGTACAAAAAAAAAACTTCTGTTAATGGCTACCGAATTTAAGAATGCGTATGTCCTTTAGAGGATTGACCAAAGTTAAAAATATAACTCGGACTAATGCTATTTCAAATACAAAGTAGTCAAAGAAAATGGTTCTCGAAATCGTATGTAACGTCAATTGTGGAAGTGCTGATACATAGCTAATTTATCTGTATTAGGCCCCACAGAGGAGTGACTGATGTCGGTATAAAGGGAAAGTGATTGTGAATCAAAAGTTTTCTTTGAAAATTGAAAACCGAAAGCAACAAGAAAACCAGTCAAATCTGGTATGATTGCTGAATTTTTGTAGTTGCATGTGCTTGTCAATAATACAAGAAAACCGTTTAATAATTTGAGACAGATTACCTGTATTAGCTTTGCTTACGTGGCCTAGTGTGTTTCCTTAAGATAGTTATTACATTGTTGGTTTCTTCAACGATGAGTTCGGTTTGTAGACACAGAACAACAAAACACTACGAGAATGCTAATGACGTTGGCTTTAAATACACGCTGTAGCGGTCGTGAGCGTTAGTTACTATTGAGATTGGACGTACTGAGTTAATGTTAGTCAAGAATGACGTTTACGCGACCAAGACGCCATTGATGCTCATAATAAAACAAAGGAAAATCATAGCGTTCCCGGAAATATATAGGTGTTCCTTTTTGCGCTCGCTGTTCGTGAGCGGAATAATAGAGCATTACTGTGAAGGTGATTCCATGACACCACTGCCAGGCACTTACGTGTGGTTGGCAGAATATCCATATAGATGTAGATCCACAACTCACTGAGTACTGAATTTGTGATATGGGACTACGAGAAGTGCCACGCGGGATTAGCCGAGCGGTCTCAGGCGCTGCAGTCACGGACTATGCGGCTGGTCCCGACGGAGGTTCGAGTCCTCCCTCGGGCATGAGAGTGTGTGTTTGTCCTTAGGATAATTTAGGTTAAGTAGTGTGTAAGCTTAGGGATTGATGACCTTAGCAGTTAAGTCCCATCAGATTTCACACACATTTGAAAATGGCTCTGAGCCCCCTAGAACTTAGAACCACTGAAACCCAACTAACCTAAGGACATCACACACATCCATGCCCGAAGCAGGATTCGAACCTGCGACCGTAACGGTCGCGCGGTTCCCGACTGAAGCGCCTAGAACCGCTCGGCCACTCCGGTCGGCACACACATTTGAACATTTTGAACTACGAGAAGAAGGATGTTCCATCTTCGATATTGCAGGAAGACTTGGCAAGAATGTAGCCACTGTAGATGACTGATAGCAGCCGTGGTCACGAGTATGTACGTTCGTAAGAAGACCGGACTCTGGACGGACACGTGGCACTACCGACAGAAACGACCATCGTGTTCGGCGTATGGCTCTGCCCATCGTACTGCGTCTGTAACAGCAATTGGAGATGCAGTTGGCACCACAGTGACACAACGAACTTTTACAAACAGGTTATTTCAAGGACAACTCCGAACCAGACGCCCTGTAGCGTTCGTTCCAATGAACCTAAACTCCCACAGTTTGTGACTTCAATGGTGTCAAGCGAGAGATCATTAGATGGTAGGGTGGAGGCCGGTTTTGTTTGATGATAGCCGTTGAGCCTCGGTACCAGTGGCAGCCATATGTTGGTCAAATGAATGCCAATGGACGGACTGAACCAACCTGTCTGCGTGCTAGACACTTTGGAGCTACAACTCGATGTATCATCTGAAGTGCTATTTCGCGTGACAGCAGGAGCAGTGTCGTGGTTATCTCACACACACTGACTGCAAATTTGTACATCAGAGTGGTGATTTGAGCTGTTGTGCTGCCACTGCTGTACAGCATTCCAGTGGGAATTTTCCAACACGATGACGGTAAGTTAAACCCAATCTTCCTTCCTTTCGTTTCTTGCAACAGGATAAACCCTCACCCACATACCGCTGTTGTGACCCAACATACTCTACAGAGCATCGGCATGCTGCCTTGGCCCACTAGATCAGCACATCTGTCCATTTAGAATATTGTCGGACGACAACTCCAACGTCATCCATTCCTGTATTGACCGACCACGTGCATCAGGCATGGAATTCCATTCCACAAACTGACATCCGGCACCCATACAACACAATGCGCTCATATTTGCAAGCTTGCATTCAATATTCTGGCGGTTACACCGGTTATTAATGTATCAGCACTTGACATTTGCAACGGCTTATCTCGCACTTACAGTAACCTGCGAACTTGCAATGTTAGTCATTTAAATATTTTACCTAAGCAAATGTATTCCCGAAATTTCATTAATCTACATTTTTTTTTTTATTTGCTTAGATGTTTCGATTTCTTCAGTCCCTGTATATTAACTTTCTCGTTCACTGAGGAACTATTCTAATAGCCTCATCCATTCGTTCAGCCACTCAGAATAGAAGTGTATCAAATAAATACTGTTACATGAGAAACAAACACTCGTCGCTGCAGTAAAAGACTCCCGTGTTAACAACACTCTCTCAAGTCCTGAATGTCAGAGCTTGTGAAATGGGGCTGACTGTAATGTTTCACCACCCTCAAACAGAAAAAGTTATGTTACGTCAGGTCACTTGATGTTTTAATTTTTTTTGTTTTTCAAATTTCTGAACCGTAAAATACATTATTTTCTGCTGTTGGTCGATTCGACTCATGACCATTCTCAAGCTAACGTCTACATATGACCAGACGTAATGCATAGTCCGAACTTTACAAGGGGAGGATCTGACATGTGGGTAAACGATTTTGATCAAGTCTTGCACCAACGTTCTGTACTGAAAATCGACACTTCTCTCGGCTTTTCGCTAGACACTTCCTAGTATCTGAAAAAAATCGAGCTCAAATAAGATGACTGTGAGCAGTATTTTAAATGCTTTACGTCGAAAGATCGCCTAAGACTAAACGTTTTTACCAACATAATATGGGGTCCAGCGTTATGTTCGAGTTATTAAAGTTTTTGTGTTTTTAAAAAAAAGTGCGTGATTTCCTATGGGACCAAACTGCTGAGGTCATCGGTCCCTAGACTTACACACTATTCAAACCAACTTATGCTAAGAACAACACCAACACCCATGCCCAAGGGAGGACTCGAACCTCCGGTGGGAGGGGCCGCGCAATCCGTAACACGCTAACATGACGCCTCTAAGTGAACGGCCATTCCGCGTGGCTTGTGTTTTCATGCTGTAACTTGTCACGCTGTAGTTGAGTACACGTCATTCAAAAGCGAGGTTGGCGATCGAGTGGTCAGGGCATTTGATTCCCAAACTGCTGGTCCGCG
This sequence comes from Schistocerca americana, assembly GCF_021461395.2. Classification (NCBI taxonomy): domain Eukaryota; kingdom Metazoa; phylum Arthropoda; class Insecta; order Orthoptera; family Acrididae; genus Schistocerca; species Schistocerca americana. Next base: position 953,207,768 of record NC_060119.1, on the reverse strand, counting down.
TTCGATTCTTGCTCGAGGCTTTATTTTATTTTGATATTTTTTTCGGGGTGTCTGATAACGGGAATACCTTTCTTCCCTTTTTTGAAGTAAAACGTCGGGAGGTGTGATTAATAGCCAAATAGGAGCCCGGTAATGCGCCAACAGTTGTACATAATGCGCTACATTGGACTTTCTTAGATGATGATGTTCAGTGGACCTGAATCCTGAAAGTGCTACCACCGAATTGTCCTGTCTTTATCAGCCGTATGGCGTTTACTTTCTCCGACTTGTAAGCACTTTCATTGCACGACTTCAAAATTATGAGACATCACAGCACAGTAGAGAAATACAAGATAGCGCTGATGCTATCAAATGTTACGGCTTTCCATCACTTGTTACGACTTCTGCACCACTTGTTAGCAGCAGACACAGTGGCTGCGCCAAAGACTGAGACGGCGTGGAGTCTTACAATTATTTATCGAACTTTCTTTACAATTTCTCCCTCGTAGTCGCTGCCCAGCCCTGCAGATTCCTCCGCCTGGCTGCTGTTGTGTAGATTCTCCGACAATGCACGCAACGCGCGCCGCTGGTCACACTGGGAGCCTCTGGCCACCAGTGCTCCGCTGAAGACAGGATGCCCTGTGGTTGAGATGAACTCGTCGCCGCTCGGCGCCCCCGTACGGGCGCCCCACGTAGCCACGTCGCCGTGCGGGCAGCTGCCGAAGCCTGCCGCACCGGCGGCTGAGAAGCCGTCAGTCGCGACGTCCGCGAGGTACCGTCATGGACGGACCACGCGCCGTGGGGCTGGGTTGCCGTGAAGCCCGGGCGTCAGTCCCCGGCGGCGCCTGTGACCGAGACCGCGCTGTGGCCGGTCCTGCTGGAAGTTCTCGCTGTAGTTAGTCAGCCATGCTGCCGACCCAACTCGGGCCGACCCCCAGAGCTGAAGTTGACATCTGGCGACATCTGACTTCCGGAATCGTCACCTACGAAGATTGAACATTCGGACACGGACCACGTCCGTCCTCAGATCCAAACTGTTTCCTAATGACTTCTGTCTATTGGTGCCTGCGCTCCACTATTTATATCCGGCAGGAGGACGTTTTTTACCTTCGGTGGTGGCTTTTTGTTATTACTCCCACAGTATATTGCAGCGTAACTTCGTGCTGGCCTCACTTCTCCTTACCCAGCACTCTCCAGGCTTCTGTCGGCGCTCAGTCTGTGTGCGTCCTTGCGTCAGCGTGTTGGTAGACTGCTCCTGTCAGCAAGGCTATCTGTGCGTGCTTATTTCGCAACGCCTCGATCGCCAGCGTGCCTCTGTCTAGGCATTCTCCACCGCGTGAAGCAATGCTTACTACCTGTGGCCGCAACACAAAATTGGTCCATAACCAATAGTCCATGCCTGTCTTTCAACATGATTTTATAAGCTTGGTGCGCATCCAAATTAATATCTGATATATCTGTTTTTACTAACGTGTTAAATATGTTTTCCACGAACAACGTACAGGAAAACATATCAGTGAAGTGAGATTTCGTCCGTGTGCTAAGCATCGTGCGAGTAATATTTATGATTTGCTTATTACGATCAGAAACGCCGAAAAAAATATCCAATGAAAAAATTCACGACCACGAATGAAACACAGACCAGAGGTTCCTTCGTCTAGTGCCCACGGATGGCTCCTGATGACACTCTAACATTTGTTGTTCATCTACAACGCAATGGTTTGATCCCACTAATAATATTCTTGGCAGCAATAAATGTGGCTGGCGGACGCTCGCAAGTGCACCCGCTGCTGCGACTGTAGCTGTGCTGGCGCAGCTGGAAACCGATGCGGCTCTACGGCATTGCTGGGTCGTACCGCCGCGGCTGGAACCAACCACTGCGGGCCTCTGTTGTTATCGTCGCTGGGGGTTCAGCGGCGACAGTGGGACAGGTCAGTGCCCTGGTTCAGCGACCGTCACCGGCAGCGGGTGTCTGGCATCGGCGGGCCAGAGTCCTCGACTCCGGCCCCAGTCACGGTGTTTGCGGAGGCAGCATGCCAGGACGATGGCGACAGCGCATTACCCCAACGCACCCTAGACAATGACTCCTATTAGAGATGGCTGCCTTCCGACGCCGTCCGATGACAATACCGGTGATGATTACAATGGCGGCATCCTCTGGCGCCTCCTAAGCCATGTCCTCCATTACGATAATGACTATTACGATGACTGCTATGACCACTCAGAACTGGTGACAGCACTGGGTGCTACGGGCTCTGCGTCACTACAACGCCTCACGACGATCGATGATGACGAGCTGGCTGCTGACTCTTAAATACGGCCTTCTGTCGCGGACGTTTGCAGTTCTTCCTTCCCAGTAGGTCGGTGGAACGTTCTGGCCTTTCTCGCTGGCGTAGGTGGCCCGATGTTGACACTCTGGCATGCGGCGAGCTGTTTCTTGTCCGTCCTCCACTAGTCGGGGACGCAGTGTTATCCTTCGAATTGCTTAACTCGGCGCTATGCCGACCCAATTGCGTCGCGGTACTATACCACTGTGCTGCGTAACATACAGTGACGCATATACGAATTCTAGCTCCCAACATTCCTTCAAATTTTAACTTCATTACTGCCAAACTCCTACGTTTTACTAACTTAATTTCCGCCCCTGGTATCGATAGTGCGACAGATTGTGAATCCCAAGCGCACGGGTTCGATTCACGGCTGGGTCGGAGATTTTCTCCGCTCAGGGACTGGGTGTTGTATAGCCCCAATCATCATAATTTCATCCCCATCAACGCGCAAGTGGCCGAAGTGGGGTCAAATGGAAAGACTTGCACCCGGCGAACGGTCTTCGCGACGGGAGGCACTAATCACACGAAAAAAAACCTATCTTAATCGCTCTGATCTTTCGACACTCTGCAAAGTGATGAGAACACACGTAATTTCAGTTCGATTTACAAATGGGAGTTGAAGTGTAAAACAATGCAAATGCAGCGCGGGAAACACTGCAGAAAGGTAAAACCTGCCAAGTGTTTATATCAAACGAAATCTTTGGGCATCAACCTCCTCCAACAAGGAGGGAAGAAGGAGTTGTTTGGACAATATGCAAACAAGAGGCAGAGACACCGTAAGTAATTTGCCCTTCAACTTTATAAACAAAACTCTGTTCTTAATCTGAAACAACCAAACATATACAAAAATATGTATCAAATTTGCAGAATAACAATGGAAGACGCTTTATAAACAAAAGCGAAATGAGTCTGATGTAAAATTTTCTTTAATTAAATTACAGTGTGATTTAGTTTGAAAATCTAATAACAACGGAAATGTTTTAGAATTTGTAGCTGCAAAGAGGCCTGACCTTATCGACAGTGCCAGTATAGAGCCAGTTATTAGTGATCATGATTTCGTGATAGAGACGATGATTACCATAGTTAATAAATCCTTCAAGAAGGCTAGAAGAATATTAACGCTCGATAAGCAGATAAGGAGTTATTAGCGCCCCAGTAAGAAAATGAATGTCACCATTTAGTTCAAATATGATAACCGTTGGGGAATTATGGAAAAAGCTTAATTTTGTTGCGGATGGTGCGATCGATAAGTAAGTGCCGAGAATACGTACTAAAGAGGGAAAAGATCCACCTCAGTTTAATACAGATATAAAATATGGAAAATGCTGAGGACGCAGAGATTGTAAAAAGCGGGAAAATTTAGAGAAGCAAAAGTTAGTATAAATCAGTGCGCCGCTAAGAAGAACGATGCGCGAAGCAAACAACAACTATCGTACTATCTTATCAAAATATCTTATTGAGAACCTCAGAAAGTCTAGTGCTACGTAAAATCACTAAGCGAGTGGAATGCTTCTCTCCAGTTACTCGGCAACCAGTCTGTTATGACTATAAAAGAAGCAAAAGGAAAGACGAAGTTTTAAATTTCATATTAAAGAAATCATTCAAGAAGGAGGAACGATTTCCTTGTGCTGCTGCACAGCTTCCCGTAAGGAGGACATAGTAATAGACATCACTGCCCCCATAAAAACAACTTAAAGAGTTCAAAACAAGTAAGTTGCCACATCCGGATGGGATAGGTGTTGGGTCTTACAGAGAGCACGCTGCGGCATTGGCCACTTATTTAGCTTGCATTTATCGCGGATCTCTCTCCCAGCGCAAAGCCCCAAGCGACTGGAAAAATAGGCCATCGTCATCAGGATTAAGACCACTGACGGCTGGGGCTGGCACTGTTTTATGCTTATATAGTCAGCCTCTGGCGGAAGTCAGAGAACTGTAACGATGCGTGCGTGTGAGCTGGACAGTTCATAGTTGTACTGATTCTCCTGGATGGACTGGGGTTTAAAAAAATGTAAACTAAATATTATGATAAATTTTATAGATAATCAACAAGTTCGCCAAAGTAGAAGAGAGAGAACTACCATGGACGTGTTATTCCATTGACTCTTGCACTTCTATGCAAGAACTACACTCCTGGAAATGGAAAAAAGAACACATTGACACCGGTGTGTCAGACCCACCATACTTGCTCCGGACACTGCGAGAGGGCTGTACAAGCAATGGTCACACGCACGGCACAGCGGACACACCAGGAACCGCGGTATTGGCCGTCGAATGGCGCTAGCTGCGCAGCATTTGTGCACCGCCGCCGTCAGTGTCAGCCAGTTTGCCGTGGCATACGGAGCTCCATCACAGTCTTTAACACTGGTAGCATGCCGCGACAGCGTGGACGTGAACCGTATGTGCAGTTGACGGACTTTGAGCGAGGGCGTATAGTGGGCATGCGGGAGGCCGGGTGGACGTACCGCCGAATTGCTCAACACGTGGGGCGTGAGATCTCCACAGTACATCGATATTGTCGCCAGTGGTCGGCGGAAGGTGCACGTGCCCGTCGACATGGGACCGGACCGCAGCGACGCACGGATGCACGCCAAGACCGTAGGATATTACGCAGTGCCGTAGCGGACCGCACCGCCACTTCCCAGCAAATTAGGGACACTGTTGCTCCTGGGGTATCGGCGAGGACCGTTCGCAACCGTCTCCATGAAGCTGGGCTACGGTCCCGCACATCGTTAGGCCGTCTTCCGCTCACGCCCCAACATCGTGCAGCCCGCCTCCAGTGGTGTCGCGACAGGCGTGAATGGAGGGACGAATGGAGACGTGTCGTCTTCAGCGATGAGAGTCGCTTCTGCCTTGGTGCCAATGATGGTCGTATGCGTGTTTGGTGCCGTGCAGGTGAGCGCCACAATCAGGACTGCATACGACCGAGGCACACAGGGCCAACACCCGGCATCATGGTGTGGGGAGCGATCTCCTACACTGGCCGTACACCACTGGTGTTCGTCGAGGGGACACTGAATAGTGCACGGTACATCCAAACCGTCATCGAACCCATCGTTCTACCATTCCTAGACCGGCAAGGGAACTTGCTGTTCCAACAGGACAATGCACGTCCGCATGTATCCCGTGCCACCCAACGTGCTCTAGAAGGTGTAAGTCAACTACCCTGGCCAGCAAGATCTCCGGATCTGTCCCCCATTGAGCATGTTTGGGACTGGATGAAGCGTCGTCTCACGTGGTCTGCACGTCCAGCACGAACGCTGGTCCAACTGAGGCGCCAGGTGGAAATGGCACGGGAAGCCGTTCCACAGGACTACATCCAGCATCTCTACGATCGTCTCCATGGGAGAATAGTAGCCTGCATTGCTGCAAAAGGTGGATATATACTGTACTAGTGCCGACATTGTGCATGCTCTGTTGCCTGTGTCTATGTGCCTGTGGTTCTGTCAGTGTGATCATGTGATGTATCTGACCCCAGGAATGTGTCAATAAAGTTTCCCCTTCCTGGGACAATGAATTCACGGTGTTCTTATTTCAATTTCCAGGAGTGTAATACAAAAATTGTGGAATAGCAAGAGCGACATTAAATGGATCACAGAAATTAAGGACGATATAAAAGAACTACAGATTACAGAAGATGACCTAAAAAACAAGACAGAGAAAACCAGAATACTGCAAGACCCGCAAACCAGACTACAAATGAAAATCAATAAAAGGAGTACACGAAGAGTTGTCTCAGATGAAGAAAGAAAGAAAATATCCGAAAGAATGAAGAAATATTGGGCAGACAGAAGAGCAAAACACCTTTCATATAAGAATAGCCTCTAATAATTATATGACCTAAATATATTAAGCTTTGTCGAACCAAATTGTATCCATGTGTAACAACTTGTTTAGAACTTTGTATTTTTGACTACAGTGGTCCAATGAAGGGCATAGAAAAAATATCAAAAAAAATTCTTTTATGCTGAGCCATTGCATTAATGCGTGTTTCCTTTTTGTATAAGCCACGGCTCATATTCATTCTATTGCATTACACTGATAGCAAAGAAAAGGAGTGACAAATAAAAAATTTTTATTTTATTACATTACACTTGGCGCCGAAAGTAAGTGTGCTGCAGCATCTATGATTGAAAATTTTAAGAATACTTACCAGTATATTTTTTGTGTTTAAACAGCTCGGTGCATATCCACCAATAACTGAATTCACTGCACAGTTACTAGTGGGGCCGAAATCGAAACTGGAATCCTACAACCTATCTCCATTGTTGTAATTGATTACCTGTATGTCAGTTGTGATTAATGCATAAAACGTTTCAGTTTCATGTACCATACGCACGGGAACTACGCCATGCTGATAGAAGACTGAATGAGTGATCGCAGACCGACGCTGTTTATTATATCTGACATAGACCGTAAGGTAAGGAACCGAATGCACGCAAACAGGTTTCTAATTAAAACTAGTCAGTAGCATCTGGGCGCATACAATTAAAACAATCTGTACTCATAGCTTTCTTCTAGCTTTTCAATTGTGACTATTAGCATAGGGAGTGTTGGGTAGTTATATTCTGAATTTATTTGTGTGAACTGATTAGTATCAGCTAGCAACATGGTTAGGCCAAATACCAGACGTAACCGTGTGGAGGTTGAGAATTATGAAAGTTTCCAGAATGAGACTTTCACTCTGCAGCGGAGTGTGCGCTGATATGAAACTTCCTGGCATATCAGCGCACACTCCGCTGCAGAGTGAAAGTCTCACTCTGGAAACATCCCCCAGGCTGTGGCTAGGCCATGTCTCCGCAAAAGCCTTTCTTTCAGGAGTGCTAGTTCTGCAAGGTTCGCAGGAGAGCTTCTGTAAAGTTTGGAAGGTAGGAGACGAGGTACTGGCAGAAGTAAAGCTGTGAGTACCGGGCGTGAGTCGTGCTTCGGTAGCTCAGTTGGTAGAGCACTTGCCCGCGATAGGCAAAGGTCCCGAGTTTGAGTCTCGGTCGGGCACACAGTTTTAATCTGCCAGGAAGTTTCAATTATGAAAGTGATGACGAACTAGAGAATACTCCTGGATAATTGGCAGGAGGGTCGAGACCTAATGAAAATGAACAAGCTACGAACGCACGTGATAGTGTAGTATTGCCGATAGATATTTCTCAACCGAATATACAATCGCTGGACGGACAAGAGAATGTCGAGACCGCGAGAGAAATCAACTGCGAGAAAGCAAACGAAAATGTTCGCGCGCAGATCGACTTTGCAAATCCAGGCGATATGCTTGCACAGCTATTCCGGAAATTAGAACTAATGGAACAGCAAAGAAAGAAAGAACGGGATTTAGTGGAACAGCAGAGGAAAAGAGAGCGAGAGGAGGATATCCAACGCCAGAATGAGTGTTTCGAAAAAGTTGAGACTAGCCTAATTGCCACAGTGGACGAGCGGTTAGTCAAACGCGAAGAAACGTTGATACAAAAAGTGAATCGTGCTCTTGACGATAGGGATCAACGCATATGAGAACATGTTAACAGCGAGATAGAGAAGGTTGAATCTGAGGTATCGGAAGTGAAGAAAAATTTACAGGAAATGCCCGATAAAGTAAATACTCTGGTCGGAGAGGTATCAGAGGTCAAAGAGGTGCATGAATTCTTCGATGCTAAAGTTAAGTAATTAACAAAAGGCATCGAGGAAATCTCTTTAACTATTGAGCGAAGGGTAGAAGCTGAAGTGAAGCTTATAATGCTTGACCATGTTGAACACAAGAGTCAGCAAGGTACCTCCATGAACCACGAACCCGTATGTGGTGTATTTCCTACCATTAAGATATCCTTCGATGAAATAGGGGCTTACAGTCCTGTCTTCCAGAATCCCATACCATACATTCATCGACCACGGTTTTTTGTGTGCAATTTGCCGCGACGAACATGGATTTTCAGTTGCCCAATAATCCTTGTTATGCAAATTCACATTTCCGTTGTTCGTGAATGTAGCCTCGTCAATAAATAAAATTGAATTAATAAATGTGTCATCTCTCTAAATCTTAACAACTTTCCTTTGCCGGGTATGTTTCCAATGCGTTAAAGAGCTAGTTCCTCTTAATTTATCATACAAATAATATTTTAATGTACGACGTGTAGGTTGAGTACATTGAGGATATCTTTCAGCATATACGTTTCTAGCTCTCATTGACTTTCTTTGGAATTCTCCGTAAATGAGAAGCATATCGACTTGTTCTTCGAAGGAATACATCATTAAAATCCACTTGATTCGACGATACTAGTCTTACAGTTCCTATTATTGTTGTACTGCGAAACCTTCGAATGGCGTTTACTTGTCAATGACACGTTGGATGGATACGCCGTATTCGGCGAATATTTACTATTTGCATGATATACGAGAGAGAATTGTCAGAGCATGTGCTCTGATAAGTGCCGAAGTGATATGGAATACTACTTAATCCATGATAAGAAGATTGCAGCACTGCATTGATACCAATGGTCATCACTTCGAACATCTGTAAATGGACGTTCATGCCACTTTTGTGACCCTCGTTGACCTTCAAAGATCTTATTGTTACATATCATTGGATTCGTCTCGACAGCCGCTATCAGAAAATAAATACCAAACCAAACTTCCCATTGAAAAAAAAACAAAGTTGACCTTCATATCTCTGATGCGACCCCACCTAACAAAAACCCCCGTTGTCCCATGCAACTTTTTTCCCACAAACGTTTCAGATCCTGTCTTACTTTCGGAGTTATTCTAGATGGCGATAGATAGTGACTCACCTAGTATAATGCTTTCTAGTTCATGTTATTGACAAAGAAGAATTTGGGGGAAATTTATAGGTACGAGGTGTGGTTTTTAAGTAAGTACCGTTTTCCCACACCGCGGCCGCAGCGCTGCGGTCGGCGTTCTGTGCATGCGCACTGGGTACCTACATCTGTTGTCTACGCAATGACGCCATTACAGTATGTTTCTTCCTTGTTTACATTGTGTACTGTGTGTTTAAGATGCCTTCGATAATTGTGAGTCCCGCTGACTGTGAAGTACGCGCTGTTATAAGATTTCTTAGTGCTAAATGCCTAAAAGCAATCGATATTCATCGTGAGATCTGTGCAGTTTACGGAGAAAACATTATGAGTGATTGAATGGTACGAAAGTGGGTGAGAGCATTTAAAGATGGCTGCACAAATTTGCATGATGAACAACGGAGTGGGCGTCCTTCGGTCGTTAATTAAAGTTTATTGCAGGAAATGGACAATAAGGTGACAGAAAACAGACGCTTTACCATTTCCTCCTTGCGGGATGACTTTCCTAATGTTTCTCTTGTGTTTTGTACGACATTGTGCCCGAGCACTTGAAGTACGGAAAATTGTGCGCACGTTGGGTACCGAAAATGTTGACGGATGTACACAAGCCCAAAATTTTAGGCAGCGCATTGACTTTCCTTGAACAGTACCACAATAACAGTGATGATTTCTTAAATCAAATTGTTACGGGCGATGAAACACGGATGGACTACGTCACACCAGAATCAAAGCAACATTCCATGGAATGGAAGCATTCAGATTCACCAAAAAAAGTGATGTATAAGCAAACAATTTCTGCCCGGCAAATCACGTGCACAGTTTTTTGGGACGGAAAAGGAGTATTACTAGTGGAATTTCTACCTCTTAATGAGATAATCAATGCAGCAGCTTACTGTAAGACATTGCACAATCTGCGCTGTTCAATTCAGAATAAAAGAGGTGGCAAGCTGAGCAATGGCATCGTTTTGCTGCAAGAGAATGCCCGTCCGCATGTGGGGAACCAGACCAAAGATCTCATCACATCTTTTCGATGGGAAACTCTAGATCATCCTCCGTACAGCCCAGATCTAGCGCCCAGTGACAACCATCTGTTCCTGCACTTGAAGAAACACCTGGGCGGTCAGCGTCTTCAAGACGATGACGAAGTCAAAACAGTGGTGATGCAGTGGTTAACAAGTCCGGCGGCAGGCTTCTATGAGGAGAGTATTCAAAAACTGGTACAACGTCATGACTAGTGCCTCAATATTGACGGAAATTATGTAGAAAAGTAGTTTAAGGTACAGGCTTTCATGTAAAAATAAAATTATTGAGATATCTTAGCACATCTTTTTTTTAAATTTCAAAACGGTACTTAAAAACACGCCTCGTATATTTGTAATTTTTGTGATGAGAGGATATTTTAATTGTTAAAGTTTTCTTATGGTGTGCTATCTTTCTCTGAATAATCAGAGTTTAATGTCTCATGAACGAGTTTCTTTGAAGTAAAACCCTCCTCCATGGTTCATAGTAAAGTTTCGAATTTTTACCGTGTGTGCACTGCATGTTAAGCCATACGATGAAACACATTCTCTGACCAAAAAAATTTGTAGAACACTGTTTATGTTTACCTATTTTATTTGCTGATTTGTATTTACTTGCGATAACATCAGAATTCCAGACACAAAAACAATATGCTGAGCAATAGGTAATTCAATTTTCTTTCAGGGCAGATCTCGCGCTGGATTCTTAAGCAAATAGTGTGTGGTCAGGATTGTCTAGTGTCGTGCTAGTAAGCACATTAATTTTCATTGAACACTGTTTGCAATTTAAAACAGTTATTTTCTTCTCAACAGAGCAGTAATTTATTTTTGTGGATATTCTTAATTTAACATTGCACTTCATATTACGCATCGATTATAACGTGCTTCTGTACTAAGTTTTAGTTACATATTTTTCAGTGAATACACAATGAGTTTCTTTGGCATTTAATTAGATTCATTTTCCTTAGTTCAAATTTTGGATTTCATGAAGTTTAAAAGTTTATTTCACGACACTGTTCACATGCGTAACACGCGGCCGACAGTCATTCCGTTTTGCTCAGTGATAGAATATGATACCTAAAGTACATGTTATATAAGGAGGAAATTTTCGAAATCAATATATTCAGTTTTCTCGTATACTGACTATATTTTATAGAAAGCTTACAGTAGCAGCTGCACTCCGCCGCAGGACCCAGTCACATCAGACGGTGCGAGGGGCCGGTGCCACGCTTGAAACTGCCGCTTCCGCCTCCCTTCAAGCGTAAGTTTTATGTTGGGATGGAAACAGATCATGTGATCGACGAACTGGTGCAGTACATTTTCACCTTGAGGCTATATCAGAAAGCGTGATCAGCCCTCGTGTCAGTTGCTGCTATCCTGTGAGAGGGGAGGCTATGGAGGTCGACCCCAGGCATGCATAGCTGTCTTCGATCGTCTGTGGAACCACGAGTCTGCTTGGAAGGACGCTTCTGCTGCCAGCTGCACTACAAACTTCCGAGGCCACATTGATGGGGTGCCGAGGCCACCATCGCCCTGCAGGTCTGATGGAGTCGATCGCACTCCAGCTTTCCGCTGCTGACACTGCGCCATTCCGCCGGTCCAGAGTTGTGGAAGACGATCCCGAATTACTGGATAAAAATGTGTTATTGTCGACGATGTTTCCTTTGGGCTCTCTACCGTAATTAGGACAGCACCAGCTCGTCTCACTTCGCTCTCTCCTGACTACTGTAAGGGTCTGGTACCGGACCCCTACAGTAACATAGGAAAGAAGATGGACGCATCGCTGTGGAGTCCAGAGCCTGCTTGTCACAGTGATTTCTGGAGATAGTGGTGCTGCCATCGCTTTGCCTTCCGTCGTTTCATAATATTCGCAGCGATTCAAGACGTACGTTGTCGTTAGGACATGACGGAACAACACGAAGATTCCAGGTGCAAACTTTTGCACCAAAAGATGCACTCTCGTAAAAACTGACACAATGTCAAGATTAACCTTGCGTTGTTTCGGCATATTATTATTCTCTTGAGTGTCTCTCTCAATAAGTTTTCCGCGAGTTCACAACATGGAGTCTACAATGTCCCACTTTCGGCGGTAATAATCCTGAAATCATCCCACCCCCTCCCCCCCCATGAACCATGGACATTGCCGTTGGTGAGGAGGCTTGCGTGCTCAACGATACAGATAGCCGTACCGTAGGTGCAATCACAATGGAGGGGTATCTGTTGAGAGTCCAGACAGGCGTATGGTTCCTGAAGAGGGGCAGCAGCCTTTTCAGTAACTGCAGGGGCAAAAGCCTGGATGATTGACTGATCTGGCCTTTTAACACTAGCCAAAACGGCGTTGCTGTTGTGGTACTGCGAACTGTTGAAAGCAAGCGGAAACTACAGCCGTAATTTTTCGAGAGAGAATGCAGCTTTACTGCATAATTAAATGATGGTGGCATCCACTTGGGTAAAATATTCCGGAGCTAAAATAGTCCCCCATTCGGATCTCCGGGCGGGGACTACTCAAGAGAACGTCGTTATCAGGAGAGAGGAAACTGGCGTTCTACGGATCGGAGCGTGGAATGTCAGATCCCTTAATCGGGCAGGTAAGTTAGAAAATTTAAAAAGGGAAATGGATAGGTTAAAGTAAGATATAGTGGGAATTAGTGAAGTTTGGTGGCAGGAGCTTCAAGACTTTTGGTCAGGTGAATACAGGGGTATAAATACAAAATCAAATATGGGTAATGGCTCTGGCTCTGAGCACTACGGGACTCAACTGCTGAGGTCATTAGTCCCCTAGAACTTAGAACTAGTTAAATCTAACTAACCTAAGGACATCACAAACATCCATGCCCGAGGCAGGATTCGAACCTGCGACCGTAGCGGTCTTGCGGTTCCAGACTGCAGTGCCCTTAACCGCACGGGCACTTCGGCCGGGAATATGGGTAATGCAGGAGTAGGTTTAATAATGAATAAAAAAGTAGGAGTGCAGGTAAACTACTACAAACAGCATAGTGAACGCATTATTGTGGCCAAGATAGACACGGAGTCCACGCCTACTGAGGTGGCGCAGTGGTTAGCACACTGGACTCGCATTCGCGAGGACGACGGTTCAATCCCTTCTCCGGCTATCCTGATTTAGGTTTTCCGTGATTTCCCCAAACCGTTTTAGGCAAATGCCGGGATGGTTCCTTTGACAGGGCACGGCCGATTTCTTTCTCAATCCTTCCCTAACCCGAGTATGCGCTGCGTCTCTAATGACCTCGTTGTCGACGGGACGTTAAACACTAACCACCACCACCACCACCACCACCACCACCCATGGCTACTACAGTAGTGCAAGTTTATATGCTAACTAGCTCTGCAGATGATGAAGATATTGATGGAATGCATGATGAGATGAAAGAAATTATTCAGGTAGTGAACGGAGACGAAAATTTAATAGTTATGGGTGACTGGAATTCAACAGTAGGAAAAGGAAGAAAAGGAAACGTAGTAGGAGAATATGGATTAGGGCTAAGAAATGAAGGAGGAAGACGCCTGGTAGAATTTTGCACGGAGCATAACTTAATCATAGCTAACACTTGGTTCAATAATAATGAAAGAAGGTCGTATACATGGAAGAACCCTGGAGATACTAGAAGGTTTCAGATAGATTATATAATGGTATGACAGAGATTTAGGAAGCAGGTTTTAAATTGTAAGACATTTCCAGGGGCAGATGTGGACTCTTACCACACTCTATTGGTTATGAACTGTAGATTAAACTGAAGAAACTGCAAAAAGTTGATAACTTAAGCAGATGGGACCTGGGTAAACTGAAAGAACCAGAGGTTGTACAGAGTTTCAGGGAAAGCATAAGGGAATAATTGACAGGAATGGGGGAAAGAAATACAGTAGAAGAAGAATGGGTAGCTTTGAGGGATGAAATACAGGGTTATTACAAATGATTGAAGCGACTTCACAGCTCTACAATAACTTTATTATTTGAGATATTTTCACAATGCTTTGCACACACGTACAAAAAATCAAAAAGTTTTTTTAAGCATTCACAAATGTTCGATATGTGCCCCTTTAGTGATTCGGCAGACATCAAGCCGATAATCACGTTCCTCCCACACTCGGCGTAGCATGTCCCCATCAATGAGTTCGAAAGCATCGTTGATGCGAGCTCACAGTTCTGGCACGTTTCATGGTAGAGGAGATTTAAACACTGAATCTTTCACATAACCCCATCACTTCATTACTGAAAACAAGTTTCGCACTGAACGCATCCTCTTCCATGAGCTGTTGCAACCGCGCCGAAAATTCAAAGCGTTTGACTTTGTCATTGAGTGTCAGGGCTTGTAGCAATTGTAAACGGTAAGGCTTCTGCTTTAGCCTTTTTCGTAAGATTTTCCAAACCGTCGGCTGTGGTACGTTTAGCTCCCTGCTTGCTTTATTCGCCAACTTCCGCGGGCTACGCGTGAAACTTGCCCGCACGCGTTCAACCGTTTCTTCGCTCACTGCAGGCCGACCCGTTCATTACCCCTTACAGAGGCATCCAGAAGCTTTAAACTGCGCATACCATCGCCGAATGGAGTTAGGAGTTGGTGGATCTTTGTTGAACTTCGTCCTGAAGTGTCGTTGCACTGTTATGACTGACTGATGTGAGTGCATTTCAAGCTGGACATACGCTTTCTCGGCTCCTGTCGCCATTTTGTCTCACTGTGCTCTCGAGCGCTCTGGCGGCAGAAAACTGAAGTGTGGCTTCAGCCGAACAAAACTTAATGAGTTTTTCTACGTATCTGTAGTGTGTCGTGACCATATATCTCTGAATGGAGCTACAGTGAATTTATGAAATCGCTTCAATCATTTGTAATAGCCCTGTAGTGAAGGCAGCAGAGGATCAAGTAGGTAAAAAGACGAGGGCTAGTAGAAATCCTTGGGTAACAAAAGAGATACTGAATTTAATTGATAAAAGAAGAAAATACAACAATGCAGAAAATGAAGCAGGCAAAAACGAGTACAAACGTCTCAAAAATGAGATCGACAGGAAGTACAAAATGGCTAAGCAGGGATGGCTGGAGGACAAATGTAAGGATGTAGAGCCTTATCTCACGAGGGGTAAGATAGATACTGCCTACAGAAAAATTAAAGAGACCTTTGGAGAAAAGAGAACCACATGCATGAATATCAAGAGCTCAGATGGAAACCCTGATCCAAGCATACAAGAAGGGAAAGCAGAAAGTTCGAAGGAGTATATAGAGGGTGAATACAGGTACGATGTTCTTGAGGACAAGATTTTGTAAATAGAAGAGGATGTAGATGAAGATCAAAAAGGAGATATGACACTGCGTGAAGAGTTTGACAGAGCACTGAAAGACGTTATGTCGAAACAAGGCCCCGAGAGTAGACAACATTCCATTAGAACTACTGACAGCCTTCGGAGTGCCAGTCCTGACAAAACTCTACCATCTGGTGAGCAAGATGTATGAGACAGGCGAAATTCCCTCAGACTTCAAGAACAATATAATAATTCCAATCCCACAGAAAGCAGGTGTTGACAGATGTGAAAATTACCGAACTATCAGTGTAATAAGTCACAGCTGTAAAATACTAACGCGAATTCTTTACAGACGAATGGAAAAACTGGTAGAAGCCGACCTCGGGGAAGATCAGTTTGGATTCCGTAGAAATGTTGGAACATGTGAGACAACACTGACCCTACGACTTATCTTAGGAAAAAGATTAAGGAAAGGCAAACCTACGTTTTTAGCATTTGTAGACTTAGAGAAAGCTTTTGACAATGTTGACTGGAATACTCTCTTTCAAATTCTGAAGGTGGCAGGGGTAAAATACAGGGAGCGAAAGGCTATTTAAAATTTGTACAGGAAGCAGATGGCAGTTGTAAGAGTCGAGGGACATGAAAGTGTTGCAGTAGTTGGGAAGGGAGTGAGACAGGTTGTAGCCTCTCCCCGATGCTATTCAATCTGTATATTGAGCAAGCAGTATAGGAAACAAAAGAAAAGTTTGGAGTAGGTGTTAAAATCCATGGAGAAGAAATAAAAACTTTGAGGTTCACCGATGGCATTGTAATTCTGTCAGAGACAGCAAAGGATATGGAAGAACAGTTGAACGGAATGGACAGTGTCTTGAAAGGATGGTATAAGATGAACATCAACAAAAGCAAAACGAGGATAATGGAATGTAGTCGAATTAAGTCGGGTGATGCTGAGGGAATTGGATTAGGAAATGAGACACTTAAAGTAGTAAAGGAGTTTTGCTATTTGGGGAGCAAAATAACTGATGATGGTCGAAGTAGAGAGGATATAAAATTTAGCCCCTTCAGGCGAAAGTCTTCAGTGTTCAGAACCACTGTGGCAATTCCTCTGTAGGCTGGCAAGACGAACAAGCCCTCGTTCTCTCGCAATAAGCGTAAACCACGTAGTTCCTTCTGACTCATATTAGAATTCGGTGGTTTAGCTTTCACCAGTGTACGGCTGATGGTTAATCAGATGTCCTCAGCTGTGTCGTGTGAAAGATGCCGAATGCACTGCTCTATTTCACTAAAAATTCCCCAAAATTGGTAGACGTCGCGGGGCTGGTGAAAAATTAAGACCTTTACTCAGAGCTGTCGCTGAACAGTCGCCCAGTTCTTGGTACAAGGGATTAACCACTGTTATACAGGCCTTATCATTCTTCACATTAGTACTTTTGTGAATTAAGCGGTCAAACTTATTGCATTACTTAAACGTTGTCTAGCACAAAGTTTAAGGCTACTGCGCTGCCGTGGCTACGTCCACCACTTACTTCCAACAGAATTGTGAGAAGGTTGATGACAATAAATAAGTTTCTGGCATTAAGGTCAACCTCATACCTTGTCTGCCGTATCCGCTGTCTCACTATGGCTTGACTGGTCTTTTCAAAACTCTGTCCACTGTAGCAATTCGAATTAGGTGCTTATCTACAGTTAAGCGAGAAACTATCTCGTCCGTGAAGCGTTACAGGAATGCTAAATTAGTCAGCAGACGTGATTTCATTTTCCACAGTTTTTGCAGCACTCTCACACTGTGCTTTACGTCCACATCGTAGAGGAAAGATATGTGTCCTCGGAGTCTTTCGCAGCGGCATGTCTCAATAAAATCTTCTCGGTTTTCAAACCAAGTCAATTCGAACAAAAATGTCGATCTTTTGATGGCTACCTCTGTCATCGTGAAGCCCCAGCAGTCGGTGATTTAACTCCTGACGACAATGCCGAAGACGAAGTTACAAATCTTCACATCGGTTAGCTGTAGATTTCTTTGCATTTTCTGAGAACGAATGCAATAAATTTCATGGAGACAGAAAAGATTCTGTTCACAAATAAGTACGACTTTAAAAAGCATCTATCGTCCGAAATCAGGTTGCCCCTCTCTTACATAATATCCTGTGAACCTTGGATGAAGGGCAACAGCAGACTCCGTGTTCCTATATTCCCAGAAAGTGTTCGACACGATGCCCCACTCCCATCTGATAATGAAGGTGCGAGCATACGGAATAGGTTGGAGATATGTGAGTGGCTCGAAGATATCATAAATAATAGAATCTAGTTCGTTGTCCTCGAAAGCGAGTGTTCATCGGAAACATGGGTATCGTCAGGAGTGCCCCAGAGAATTGAGATACAACCGTTCTTATTCTCTGTATACATTAGTGATCTGACAAACGCTGTGAGCAGCAGTCTGCGGTTGTTCGCCGATGATGCTGTGGTGAACGGGAAGCTGTCATCATTGACTGACTACGGGAGGATACAAGATGACTTGAATGAAACATCTAGTTGGTGTGATGCTTGGCAGTTTTCTGCAAATGTAGAAAATGTAATGTAATGTAGGTAAGAAAAATACGTAACTCCAATACAGCATTATTAGTGTGCTACTTTACACAGTCACGTCGTTTCAATCTCTAGTCGAAAGTTGTAAGGCGATATGAAATGGAACGAGCAGGTAAGGATGATTGTAAGGAAGACGAATGGTCGACTTCGGTTTATCGGGAGAATTTTAGGATAGTGTAGTTCATTGAACACCACTGTGACCTATTCTCGAGTCGGAATAAAGAATGGCATGGAAGATAGTCAACGTCTTACTGCTAGATTCCTTACCGGTAGATTCGATCAGCACGCAGGTATTATAGAGATGCTACGTGGACTAAAATAGAAATCTCTGGAGGGAAGACAATGTTCTTTTCGTGAGGCACTATTTAGAAAATTTAGAGAACCAGCATCTGAGGCTGAATGGAGAGAAATTCTACTGGCGCCAACGTACATTTCGCTTAGGGACCACACAGTTAAGATATGAGAAATTAGGGCTCATACCGTGACCTATAGGCGGTCTCTTTCCCACAGGCCATCTGCGAGTGGAACAGGAAAGGAAATGGCTAGTAGAGCTACAAGATACCGTACGCCCTGAACCGTACTATGGCTTGCGGAATATGTATGTCGAGCAGATGTAGATGTACAGAGTGTTCTTCATTTTCTCTTATCCTTGTCCTCTACGTGTTACACCTCTTTCATTACAACGGCTCAAAAATGTGAAATTATTGAGCTTCTTGGCAGTAGTTGTGAAACGAAGGAGAAGCATATGGAAGCGATCGGGTTATGATAATTAAAAGTCGGGACGTCAAATAAGTACGAGAAAGTGGCACCCGGCTTCAACCCTCACAGTATAGAGATTTTTCTCTACAGGGGCTAATTAACAACACTGCGAGATAACAGGCGCACAGTGGCAATTCCATCCGCGTTATTAGCTTCGTGTGTGGTACGCAGCGGTTGCTGCACTCCGCTCTGGCTATGAAACTCCCATAAATACGTAATGTCCGCAAAAAAAGACATTTCCGTGCGTGTACTTTTTTTTAAATCTCGAATTTAACCGCTATTCATTTCAAACAACTGGGCAATTTTTCACAGGTTTTTATTTATCACGAAAACTCAGCAGTCTTTTATGAGAGAGACGCATACGAAAATTAGTGCTCACTAATGCAAATTGCGCACAGACCGAACGCATATATTTAACCTACGTACCCTGTTATATATCTTCTTACGCCCACATTTTGATCCTGTTATAAGCCATTTCTATAGCTTTTAAGCTTATAAGCTTTGAATTGAGATGTAAATAAATGAAATCAACTCACACTTAAATTTTTTATTACCGATAAAAATATGATGACCTTTGTTGTTAGATTCAGTATCATAAGTAATCAACAAACTCGTGTACGTAGAATGCGAAGGTGGAGTAATAAACTTCTAAATGAATCAGCTGGAGATTTTAGTAAGCTCAACAAAAGAATACAATCCTTTTCCAATATTCTTATCGTCTAAGCTTCTCACAGATATGTTTTTCTGGAGTTTTCATAGTTTTGGTTTAAATAGATAAATCAAATTTTATTTTGTAAAATTAAGCTTATTGTGTAAGCGACCGTTTTCGGAACGCTTGAAGTTCTATCACCTTGTGCCAAAAATTAAATCACTTAACTACCTGCGATCATCCTCACCCCGTCCACCCCTAGTAGCTGAGTGGTCAGCGCGACGGAATGTCCTACTTAACGGCCCGGATTTTCTCCGCTCAGGGACTGTGTGTTGTGTTGTCCTTACCATCATCATTTCATTCCCATCGGTACCTAAGTCGCCTGAGTGACGTCAACTCGAAAGACTTGCACCAGGCGAACGGTCTACACGTCGGGAGGCCCTAGCTACACGGCATCCTCACCCCCATGTTGTCATGGAACCAAAGGTTTCATGTCAAAAGGACAAAAGGGACATAAATTACACGAAAACCGTTCCCCCATGCTGCACGACCAGAGACACAAACGAGAATTCTCTTTGTGGATAAACTGACCAGGAACATGAGCAGGAAATCTCTTTAGAATATATGTAAGTATCGTAGAATGTTACAATGCCTATGAGAAAAAACAGACCGTTGGTCACTTTTCAGTCGTTCTATTGCAAGGACGAGGAGACTTTTCAAAAGACCATTTATATATAAAGTGAATGAATTTAATACTGTTGCATGAGAATCACAGATTTAGCTCATTTCAAATGGAGCATTGATGTGCACCCTGCCAGTATATTTCATAGTGTCATAGTCGAATACAGTCGCAATAGTTTCCGTAATATTACTGAGTAATTGGCTATCTTAAGTAACGCGTGTAAAGTTCAGCCATTTGAAGGAATGTAGCATGGAGGCTGTGTGATTTCACTTCATATAAAAGAACAGGAGAGTAGACATTTTAAATGCTTATGTTCAAACATATAAACATAATTCTAATTACTTCTGACGGTTATATCAGTGTTAACGCTACATGGATTCCATATTTCTTTCCTGGTGACAAAACGGCAGTCATAGCACGTGGTGGAAAATTGGAAAGCGTACCATAAAAGAAAACCATAAAATATTTCCTCAGATCTCAGAAAGTATTACCATCGAAAGCTGATTCAAAAAGGATGACAGCCTATTTTCTTTTTATTCAGTATATCAGGATTGCCTGTAAGATGAGATAAAAGCTAAGACATCGGATGGAAGGAAGATTAGTATTGATTGTCTCGTCAGTGTCGAGGTCATTAGAGACTGAGCACAAGCTCGGATTGTCTCAATAATGGGGAAGGAAATCGGCCGTGCCCTTTTTAGAGGAACCATCCCGTCACTAGCCTGGAGCGATTCATGGGAGTCATATACTGGAGTGCCGAAACATGCTACTGCACAGGAATATGTGTTGCTCGTTCATCGGATGCTGCACTGGCAAGAGCGCACGAATTGGGCTTCAAATCAAACTCTACTCATTACATTTCCGAAATTTCATGTTATGCGATGGTCACACGTTTTATAACAATGTGAAATAGATTGAAGGAATGCTGTGTGTGCTATATTGGAACGAATAAGTGAACTACACTCCAACAGTCGCTAATGCAACGAGTAAAATGAAGATTATGCTGAGATAGAAAATTTCATTTTTTCGAAGAATGAAAGGTTATTCAAAACTTATTTATCAATGCTAGTAATCTACCTTCACTACTAAATGGCATAAATTAGAGAAGAGAGCAAGAGGATGGGAATTCCCCTACAGTTCCCAGGCTCCTTTGTTATTGATCTGTTTTCGTATGATACGGGGGAGAATGGATTTCTGAGCATCAGAAATCTTTTTGTTCCCTCTTTGCAGACCTCAGTTTCAAACATTGAGTGTGTCATGATTTAAATAATCAAAACATATAATACACTGAACGAAATTAAAGTAGTGTCGTTGTAAACGTCTTCTATCTGCGAGTCCGAAACAAGCAATTAAACCCAACGTGTTGAATTACTTGTTGAATGTATTCAACGTGGGTCTTCCCCTATGACCGACTGTAGTACCACGGAAATTATTCCTTGATTTATTAACATGCGTCCAGTTCCACTTCCCTTTAATGGATATTTCCTATTACAGTGTGTTCGGAAATTACCGTTACACACTTTGAGGACTTGAAGAGGGTGAGTAGGTAATATTTTGAATTGGATCCCATGTACGGGTACCGTTTCCTTATTACACCCATTTCAAAACATGTTGGTTACGCGACCACTTTTACACATAACTCATTCAGCGTGACACAGTACACCACTTTCTCCACATTTCTACACATTAATACTCAAGGAAATTGCTCCTGTACTCGTTTGACGGGTTCAGTTCAAAGTGAAGCAATATGGTCTGTTCCAATTCGGGTGAGGAGCGTCTACTTGGAGCACGACAATCACGCCCGTTGACGGTGAAGATACCCTATAACGCTATCTGTTTACGGTTCATCTAATTTTTTGTAAAATTTTGCTTTAAAATTTTTGCATATTGATACTATATTTTCTGTATATGTAAATGTAATATGGAGATTGAAGCTCTTTGCATTGTATGTGAGTAATGTGTGTAAAATAGTATGTAAATTGTTTATTACGCTAAATAATTTTCAGGTGACATTTGTATTTCAAAATATTCGTGTGTATAAGCTACCCATGTTAATGTAAATTTGACAGATGTAAGAAATGGTCATGCTTAAGGACAATGCAAGAAATAGGTGTTATATAAAAGACAGTGTGTTTTTGTTTGAAAGGAAAGGGCTCTGAGGAGTGAGACAGGTAGTAGGGGTGAATTGGCGTGCTATCTAGAGCAAGCGCGGGAAGTAAGTCACACAGTGTGTAGGCAGCAGTGATTGAGGCAACACCATTATGGAGCAGGAGAAGCTTCGCCTGCAAATTTGCACAAAAATGCCGCGGCTGAAGACTGCAAACGGCTTATGGAATAGCTGCGACTTGTTCGGCTACTGTGCGTAAAATTGAACGACGCCAAGAAATGAAATTGAGCCAATAGCAAGATTCTTGCAGGCCGTATTGTGGGAGTGTAGCCGCTGTAATTGTTCGCCACACCCAAGCCTACAGCCACCAGATGAGGTTTATTTATGTTTTACTTTTGTGCAGAGTGAACCATTAATTTAAACTGTGTTTTAATAATCATTCTTGAACTTTAAAGAAACTGATTCGACCTATTATTTCATCCTAATCATACACCTATACAGGGTTCCTTCCTGGTGTTTGATTAATCCGAGTATCCTATTTTACAGACTTATGAAGCGCCAAGTTAAAATAAAGGGGCACCATTTGAACTGTTTTTGCATAAATAATGAGAAAGTTCTTTTAACTAGTGCAAAGTGTTATAGTAAACGTTTGCTTACGTAAAATTCAATCAGAGTGAAGCAAGATTAATAAAATCTATTACATGCATGTACAGAGTTAGTTCAAAGAGTAATACCTTTTGAAAGTAAATGCCAGTAAGAAAGAGGTTTTCTTGTAGTGAAATGTTCAGTATAAAAAGTGTGTGCTTAAGCATCTAAGTATTTTAGTGTTTCAGTTTGGTGATTATGGAAAGTGGTTTTCAAAGGTCCCCCTTGGCAAAACGTTCCTTGACGTTATCTACTGGGATTTTTCTCTTTTAAAAACTTAATATATAATATTGTAGTCCAACATTGTTTATGTGGAGTAATATTTATTTGAAAACCAAATTAACACTAGCAAGAAAGGAGGCAAAATTCATACTTCTGCTTTTCCAATTCGTCATGGTTTCATTGCCTTGATAGGCTGGCGATCGTTAGTACATATCTTAAACCACTGAATGAACTTGGAACTGAATTGTTCAAGCATCAATATAGTATTATTCATACTGTGTTTCTATCTAACCACTGGGTAAGATCTTAGGAAAAGAAGTTAATCGTCTTATTTACTCATCCATTAGACACAACACACGGTCAAATCCTGTGAACAGGGTAACCCTATTGATTAGCTTTTCCTATTAACAGGAGTTATTTGGAATCTAAACTAAATTTAGCAAGAGGGTTGTACATGGCAACATTGAGCTAGTTTTTTCTGTTATTTAGGGTTTTCTGTTACACTAAATTTCAATAGTAGTGGTAGGGATATGACCCTTTCGCGAAGCCGTTGTGTAATTGTGGCAATCTGGTGGTGTCAGACGTTGTAAAGAACCATCTGGATAAAGGCGACAAGCAGCTCTTCCATTACCGTGAGCACTGCCGTTCGAAAGGATCATGTAAGTGTGTTCTACAAACGTGTAATCAACAATGTTGCTCTAACATTCTAACACACTTGAATGACGTTCGAGCATCGTCAGAGACGTAGGATAGACGCCAAATGAGATCAGAATATCAAATCAAAACACCTTTCACGCGTCTAAATTTTTAAATTGATATTTTACTAACCAACGCTGTGTACAGTCAATTATCGTAACAGTTACTAAAAGGTAGACTTTCACGGCCGGAAATATCATGTCCATTATAATCATCCGGGCTGTTATGCCGTGGTCGGTTGATGAACTCTGTGTCGATTCCCAACGTTTCGTCTCCGACTGCGGGAGACATCTTCAAGGGGTCCGTAGCTCGATGGAAGGTCCAACACACCCACTGGCTCGCTACTGACTGCCGCTAAATTCCGTGTCCGCGCGCTCCCATGCCGCGGCGTGACGTCACGTGTTTTCAGAACGTCAGTGCAATTGGCCGCTGTCCGTCGCCGTCGATCGCCGTTGCCATCACCCAGTGGTGGACGGGTGGTCCACATCTTCTTTAACACCGGCATCCATATACCGTTTAATTTCACGCCCTCCTCCTTTCGGTTGAAATTATTTGGGTACCACTAAAAGAACGGTTTCTAAACGCTTGGAAGACCAAAAGGGAAATTGTAGAAGAGGAGAAACGGAACGATCAGCTGTTGCGGAGCATGCTTTCCAGCCAGGGAACCACAATATTCGTTTCGAGGAGACGCAAGTACTAGCGGCCACAAGCGGATATTACGAAAGGCTCTACAGGGAGTCAATCGAAATCGCTAACACCCAAATAATTTCAACCGAAAGGAGGAGGGCGTGAAATTAAACGGTATATGGATGCCAGTGTTAAAGAAGATGTGTACCACCCGTCCACTACTGGGTGATGGCAACGGCGATCGACGGCGACGGACAGCGGCCAATTGCACTGACGTTTTCAAAACACGTGACGTCACGCCGCGGCGTGGGAGCGCGCGGACACGGAATTTAGCGGCAGTCAGTAGCGAGCCAGTGGGTGTGTCGGACCTTCCATCGAGTTACGGACCCTCTTGAAAATGTCTCCCGCAGTCGGAGACGAAACGTTGGGAATCGACACAGAATTCATCAACCGACCACGGCATAACAGCCCGGATAATTATAATGGACATGATATCGTAACAGTGTTAGTTAAATGACAAAAGGGGGCGCTGTAAGTATTATACACAGTGGTAATATGTAGTAACACATAACAGTATGAAACTGTATGTGTAGTATCACCGAAGTTGAAGGTGTAGTAACACATAACAGTATGAAACTGTATGTGTAGTATCACCGAAGTTGAAGGTAAATTAAGGAATACAATAACAGCTGCACACTGTATTAATATAAACTAGGGAACAAAATTCGTATGTCACGTAACTTTAAAAACGGAGATACTAAACGGAGGATACGTAGATGGTCATCGGGTGTATTTCTAATGTCAAGGCCTGTGCAACAACTGGAACAGAATAATTATAGTCAGATACTGATGAGTACAAACTGAAGGTAAAATGATTATACGTTGTCATATACGCGTAATACCACTCACTGGAGGTCAATCGCACAACTATCTGTATCATCGTGTTCCATACACTAATAACAACTAACAAAACAATAATATAAAGTTAAATCTATGCGCTCGACCAATCACAGATTCATAAAGTGTCACTCTTTACATAAGACATTTTTAGTGAACCAAACTATGAATCTAATGTAATAAAGCCTCGAAATATATGGAAAAGGGCATAAACAGTTATCATGAATGAGGTAATTCTGCTTGTAAGCAGTTGTGTGACTGAGTGATACTCTAAACCATAAACTACGAAGTACGTCTAAAGAAAACTACTGCAGTGCATATGAAATATACTAGACGCTCATTTCAATCAGAACAGCGAAAGATGTTTGTCTCCATACGTCAAGTAGCACTTCGGTTAGGGAAGAAAAAATGATAGTATGACCTTCGACAGAAAAACAACGAGAAAAAGTGAGTGAGGATATACCAAACAATGTGTAATATTTCAGGTGGTACCTTCATGAGTAGATGATTAATTGAGGATATGAATGTCAAGAAACGTTCCAGAACACTAAGAAGAAGGCTTTAGACGGACGAGTATGCAATCTGAACAAACACCCAAATCAACTACTAAAAACTGTAGTCGCATGAAAAGTAACAACCGTCATGTGCCATCAAAACAATGTAGGGAAGGACTCACAACACTAACAGCATAGTGCCAACAATCGTGGTTACATATCTAAGAATGAAGGTAAGCAACTTGCATTATTAGAAACTTGCGAAAAAGCTAGAAAGGTACTAAAACTGAAGACATCTATGCTGTCTCAAGAATACTAACGGCAAGATTGTAGTATAGCCTAGAAAAATGACGTTACAGACCAAGTAAGGAATATGTGAAAAATAATCCTGTACCTACAGAAGACCGGTAAAACAATATTATGTGTATAATGTGTTGCAACAGTTCTGAATTATGACCTGGGTACTATATTAATGAACTCTAATGTACAGGGGAACACAAATGTATAGTAGAATCCCACTGCAATTATCATTGAACAAATTGATCAGAAATCTGAATTTCCAATATGTTCTATATTAGTCTACAGCCATACTTGTGGAACCTAGCCAATGTGCTTCAAGTAGATCAATCTTAAAAAAAAAAAGAAGAACTTGTTGCATGAGTCATCGACTGTGGTCGTTGTACAGATGTGTCGTATCACCTTATGTGAATGAATGTGAACACTGACATGAACACAACAAGGAGTGGAAGAATCATAAAAAGAAAGTACATCCATATTCCATATCACACTGAGAACAGCATGCGTATCCAGAATTACCATATTACAAACTACTAACAATAAATAACCGTTTGCAATGTGAAACAGTTAAACCAAAATCATGACTCTCTCGTCATCAACACATAAAGTGCTAAAGACATCATAATATTGTCTAAAAGATTAATTCCAACTCAAAAAATCTGTAGAAACCCGGCTGATGACTATCCTCTGTAAAAAAAACGGTGAGGTGGCGCGGGGCTGGGGGTGAGAACCAAACGTGACAGTGTATTTGTGGCGACAGTACAGAACTGAATGAGAGCTAGTGGAGGTTTTAGAGTCAGTATAAGCAGTTCTATTACACGAAATCAGAAAACTTACTGAAACTGATATAATCTGTTGAAAATCCTCAGAAGGTAGCATACCATCTGAGAATCGTGTGGGAGGTCACCCAGTTACATATGCTATACTATACTTGCAGACATACCGTAAACGGTTAAGCCATACAAATCTAAATCTACAAGACCACTTAAACATAGACCACATCGGAATATATAACCAAATGCTGTATAAGAAGGAATATAGCTGCACATATCGAAGGTAGGTTTCATG
Source organism: Schistocerca americana (assembly GCF_021461395.2). NCBI lineage: Eukaryota > Metazoa > Arthropoda > Insecta > Orthoptera > Acrididae > Schistocerca > Schistocerca americana. The sequence continues at coordinate 953,180,675 of NC_060119.1, read as the reverse complement.
TAAGCGTGAATGCTGTAAGGCATACTCGTACCCAGAAAGTAAAACTGCTAGGGCCTCAACAACAACAGTTGTGGAAAAAGATAACGAAATGAGCATATCAGTGGAATGTAAGTAGTTTAGTGCGCCCATCCAAATTAGCATATAAAAATGTATCAGCGACCAGTAGGTCAGCTGTGGCTAAAGCAGTTGCCTACAGGGAAATACTATTAGCTCCAACAATCCCCTTGGAGCGAAGATACGGTCGAAAGATATGAAGCAACAAACCACCACAGTAAAGGATAAGTACATGTCATTGCAAATCACGGTGCATGAACGAGAGAAATATTATTGACACCGAGATCCAAGATCGGAATTAATTAAAGGAAAACACATGGAAAGGTGGCCCAACATGATGAGTCATTTTTCATTTCCACACAACTATTTTTATTTAATAGCAATTCTGTCATAAGCAAATTAACAGTTACAAAGGTTCTTGCCAAATCTATACAAATAGTTACGATTTTTAAATTAAAATCACAATGCATTATCACATTTGCATTGTACATAACACTGCAAATGGTCTAAGAACATGTCATCTGAGCAATACAAAGATTGCCCGATTCCAACCAGTGAATTGATTAAAGAAACCTTCAGCAGCATACTGTCCGCGCGACCAGCATCATAAATGTGGGCTAATCCCCCAACAGGACTTGAATTAAGTTCTTAAGTTATATAAAAGTTATATAAAAGACATTAAAATGCATTCACCTCCACTGTTTATTCTGATATCATATAGAGAGGATACGGCCAAGCTGGCCATACGGTACCCACGCGTAAAAACCGAAGCAAACAGTTGTTCTTCACCGATTGGCCACAAACCTGATACACATAAATAAAATTAAGTACGTCAGTAAACTACAGGACCCTAAAACACTATTATCGTGATAACTACAATTAAATACTTCTTTAAGATATCAAGAAACTCTGTGCTCAGTTTTTCCAAAGTTTTTCACACACGCCCACAAGCACCTTGCAATAATGGAGAGACTGAATATATGACTTCCGAATCCGGCGACATCCCCGCCGCGACATGATACCAAAACAATCTCAGTAAACTACTCAACTGGAGGCTGGAACGAGAGATATGTAGAAGCACGTGTGACCCGCCAACACCTAGGGCTCTTGCGATGACGAGAAAGCCACCGTTGCAGTAGGAAAAAGCATCCCAAACCTGGACCAGCAGAACAGCAACGCATCAACCGCTGCCAATACAAGGCTGGCTACGTGTACCAAACAACAGACAGCAAACAATTTAGATAGAAATGGACATATAAAACAATACTTAAATGACCAATTAAAGATTATTTTCAAGGGAACCAACTGATAAAACTTCAGTATAAGAGCGCCCCACCCACAAACCTTACAAGTTAACCTTCCCAGCAATAACCAGACACATCATACGAACACATTCAAAAAAATTGCATAATAATTCAAACAAGATTAAATAAGTCAAGACATACCTCCACTGTGGTCTCTCACACTGTAATTTCGATGTGCAGCAAATGACAGATGGCCAGTTAAAATGTACACCTATAACCCGTAGGTCTCTCAACACGTGGTAAGAGAGTGTGCAAATACAAGCACGCACACACACACGTGACCCACACGAGTGTAGCTTTGGCTGAGCACATATAACTTAAGTTGCAGGATAAATCCAATATCTCGCCCCAGGAAGGACAATAAAGTCCACGACAATCAGAAATTGCAATAGTACAATCAAATAGTCATTTATTAGAACAATGATTTCTAGAACCAGACAAAAAATTTCAAATAATAGCTTTGCGCTTACAGAAAGCTCCAGATTGACACACACAGCCCTGAAAGAGGTCACTGCAGTGCTTAAAGGCAACGAATAACTGGCCAGCTCGAAGTACAGTACTTACTGAACAGTCTCCATACATAATTCCGAATAAACTTCAAGGAGGCCGATAGGTTCAGGACTCAGGTAGTATCCGGATAATATTTCCCTCCCGCTAATAGCTGCCAATGAGTTGTCCAATCCACCTATGCGTGTGCTGTATATACCGAGATGAATTGGCACACTACAACTGACTGATGCACTTTGTAACCAGGTTGTGTGCTACGAGAGCCACTCCTTGCCCACTAAACTCGCTGGTGGCATCGGTCAACGCTGCAGGAGAACTCAAGCTTCCATAGCCCGAAGGTCACCAGTCTCAACTCGCACCAGTTGCCAGGACGCCGATTACTCATGCACAGCCGTCCCGCTCCGTGTCCCTCACATCACTCACTACACAGCAGCCTAAGAGGGAACACGCTCACAAATGGCGCTAGTAGGTTCGCACGCGCGCCTTCACAGAAGCCACTACAGCTCAGTTACTGCATACCCTATTACCGCATTACTGTACCCGCTTTTGTTCCGTATTTGACGCTGTTACCATTGTTGTTCGTAGATTGGTGCCTGAAGATCGTGTAATATAGATAGCTGAAAGATATTTGGATTTGACATTCGGTTCTGAACAGTCGAAGTCTCGTAACCATCTGTAGAAAGATGGACATGGTGAGACTCAAATGACATCACCCCATCCAATGAATCCACCTCGGCCCCCTTCTCCAACCATAACTAACCGTTTTCATTTTTATTCAGTAAACATATTTCAAATTGCTGTTACACGGAAATGGTACGTTTCCAGACGTGGATTCCCATTTAAAGTATTATGTACTCACTCCACTTTACGACTCATAGTAGCTTTTAACGGCAATTACCGAACAACTTGTATTTATATTCTCGATTCTGCAAAGAGGTTCCCCATTTCTGGCAGTTCTATTAATATTGAGGATTCTTATGTAACACCACATCTCAATCATATATATTACGTCCTGTTCTTGTTTTTCACAGTGTCTGTGATGCACTTCCATACACATATTCTTTTAATTTTTGAGAAGGTAAGTTGCTACTCACCATAGAGCAGAGATGCTGAGTCGTAGTTTGGCGCAACAAAAAGATTTTCACACTTAAATCTTTTGGCCAATGGCTTTTGTCAACAATAGACACACATACACACACACACACACATACACACACACACACACACTCACACAAACACAACTCACACGCACGAATGCAGTCTCAGGCAACCGAAACCACACTGCGAACAGCAGTGCGAGTGCATGATCTAAGTGGCAACTGGATTGGGGAAAGGAGGAGGCTGGGTTGAGGAGGGAGAGGGATAGTATGGTGGGGATGGCAGAAAGTGAAGTGCAGAGGTGGGGAGGGAGAAGTAGCACTACTTCCCTCCCCCCCCCCCTTCTCCCCACCCCTCCCCAGCCTGCTGCCCAATCTGCAGCACTTCACTGTCTGCCATTCCCACCATACTATGTCCCCCTCCCCAACCCAACCTCCCACTTTCCCCCACCCAATCGCCACTCCCATCATACGCTGGTCCTGCTGCTCACAGTGTGGTCTCAGTTGCCTGAGACTGCAGTTGTGTGTCTGAGTTTTGTTGTTGTGTTTGTGTGAGTGTGAGTGTGTGTGTGTGTGTGTGTGTGTGTGTGTGTGTGTGTGTGTGTGTGTGTGTGTATGTGTGTCTATTGTTGACAAAGGCCATTGGCCAAAAGATTTAAGTGTGAAAATCTTTTTGTTGTGCCTATCTGTGACTCAGCATCTCTGCTATATGGTGAGTAGGAACTTTCCTTGTCATAATAATGTTACATTCCATCACAGATTTTCCACTATTTGATTCTTTGAATTTTTCCTTTCTAATAGGTTTCTTTTAGTGAGAAATGCCGTCTTTGTCTTTCCTACTCTCTTTCTCACCCTGTACTTGCTTCATTTGTCACATGCAGTAAGCTGTGCCTAAATTTGTACTGTTGCTGATTACAGTACCACTTGATCATCCTCATACATATTTTTTTCTAACTACACTGATGAAAAAAAGTCATAACACGAAATAATAATCAACATAGCATAATGAAATATTGAGAATATATCTATGTAAGTAACATATGCAACTGATTATCACTGCAAGGTCACAGTTTAATTTAAGGACGAAGTAAGTCATTAAAGATGTGAAATGCTCATATGTTAACAACTGGCGTAGTTGCCAGAATATTGAATGCAAGCATGCAACCATGCATGCATTGTATTGGACAGTTACCAGATACCAGTTTGTGGGGAGAAGTTCCATGCCTGTTGCATTTGCTCAGTCAGTATAGGGATGGTTAATGTTGTTTGTGGATGACACTGAAAATGTTGTTCAATGATGTCACATTCTAAAATGTGAGAGACTGGTTCTGATCTATCTTCCTACCACAACTGCACAAGGATGCTCTGTGTGAGTTTCAGGAATTCAGAGTTGACTCTATGGCCTGTAATGTAGGAAGGTGCCATCTCAAGCATGCAGAGTTCAGAAGAGTGCAGCAGTTCAATGATGTAATCGGACAAATGTAATCGGACAATGATCTGAATGTCAGTTCCACTGCACTCCCTGTAAAGGAAACGTTATCGCTAACAGAAATTAGTGTACGGGTTCAGGCATAACTATATGTTAGCAAAAAATGAAAATCTTAGATTTTCGTTATTAAGCTTTATTTTTTAAACTAGGTATGACTTCGTGACATAGCAATGTTAGCAGAATTACATACAGGGTGGTAAACGTTTGATATTGGGTGTTCACAACTATGAAGCAAAATTCGTAGCTATTGTAAGGTTCTTTAATAATAAGATGGTTGATGATCATGTCTGGGGGCTAAAAAAAAACAACTAAATTAAATACACCTGGGACCAGGGGTATCAATTATACAAAAATGCGCAATGAAAATACCCTAAATTGAATGTGGGTTAGTAAAGAGCAATAAAAAAAAAGTAAACAGTTAAAACAATTCCACAACTTATGAGTATAAAGCAAATACAGTGGATGATCAGTTCTTTTCGTTAAATTGGATATCTCGCGTTTCTGCTTCAATTAAGCCTGACAGTCGGTTTAATTACAGGCCCTGGTTGAATGTTCAAAAATTAGGAGGGACGATAACGATTGTAGTTCTGTCAATTGAATACAGTTGTTGATGCAGCGAAACAGTGCATATTTACCGTCCATCGACGGCTGCTGTGGCTACTATCAGTGCGAGCTATGAAGCTGATAAGCTATTCTGAATCTCTCTCGACTGTTAAATACCAGTCACAAACATTTCCTACGGCTTCGGTGAAGCCGAGACTCCTATTTATTCCCTAGCTAAGTTAATTGGCACGGTACACGCTATTTGGCTGGAATACCGCGTATGACATTACGCTAAAATTCCTTGCAAATGTTAACTGTCAGTGCTCGGTGCGATTCTCCGTATCAGGAGTCTTTGCAGTTTAACTCCTTACAAGTTAAGATGAGCCTAATGAGACTCGCAATTGTCTCTGCGCGGCGCTAGTCACCTTGCTCAAACACCCAACGATTTGCTGCAAGAGAAGAAGCGAAATATTCTGTCTGTACTTTGGCTATATCAATGCTGGTGGCCACGCATTTTCTTTGTGTGCCCAGTAATAGCGTTCATACTTGTTATAACTCCACGCACTACAGATTTTGTAGCCTATCACCGGAGTCATTTCCTTCGTAGGCCAAAGTTTAACTTCTGCTAGGCAATACTGGGATAAACAGCCTTTTCTTTCATGCGAATTTTAGCACAGGTGGCCACAGACAGGCTCCAGTGTTTGGAGTTGGGTGTCTCTGGCATCTCCCGACGTGTTCCTGTAGAAAGGCTTTCAGAAGGGTCATCATTAAAAGCAGGGCAAGGGCTGCTTATGCCGGTGGCCTACGCTGTGGCTCCAGCTTGTCATTGTGTCTGCTATGTGTCACGCTGTGAAAGTTTCAGGGAAATGTGGGATGGGCATGCTGTCGTAAAAATTCTCCTTCCCTCAGAACCGTGTCTTGTAGCTTGGGTCTGAGAATTACTAGTGGAGTGTTATTCGTTTATATTCACAAAATGTCGCTTTGTTTACTCGCTTTGCCTATCAGTAAAATTCGCACAGTTACATGTAATTATGTTTTGTGACATATCGAGTTAACTGGAACTGTTTCAGGAGTTCGATGTTTGACACCTTACAACATATGTACTCGAATGGCAACAAATCTGTTCACTGCGCAGGCCAAGGCAACTTGCCGACTGGAGAGCGTGTATTACAATAACATATGTGTGTAAATTATATCCTGTTGGAAAACAACCTCTGGAATGCTGTTTATGAATGGCAGCGCAACAGTTCGAATCATGTGTCTGATACACAAATTTGCAGTCAGAGAGCACAGGATAACTATGAGAGTGCTCCTGGTGTTGTATGAAATTGCACCCCAGACATTACCTGCAGGTGCAGGTCCAATTTTTCTAGCTTGCAGACAGGTTGGTAGCTGGTCCTCATCTGACCTCCTTCTAACTAACACATGGCCATCACTGGGACCAAGGCACAACCAGCTTTCATCCAACCTACTCCTCCCCCCCCCCCCCCCCCGAACGAGCTCTCGAGCCGCAAATGGCGGTGGCTCGGTGTCAGTGGAATGCGCGCTACAGGGCGTCAGGTCGGAGATGTACTTGATGTAACCGACTTGTAACAGTTCTTTGGATCACTGCGGTGTCTACTGCTGGTCAAATTGATGCTGTAGATGGAGTACGACAGACCCATTCGCCGTAAACAGTGATTTTCCCTCTCGGTAGTGCCACGCGGTGGTCTGGAGCCTGATCATCTTGCGACCGTACAATCTCTTGACCACCACTGCTACCAATCACTCATATTTGTAATATTCCTGCCAAGTCTTTCTGTAACATCGCAGAAGGAGCATCCAGCTTCTCATAGCCCTATTACACGATCTCGTTAAGACTCAATGAGGTGCTGCTAATGGTGTCTTTGTCACTTCAAAGGCATTGTTGACTAACATCAGCTCACCACGTGCAGTTTCAAGAGTAACACTCACAACCGTTACGTGTGTATTTAAAGAAAAGCTGATTTGCAATTTTGTAGTGGCTCTACTAGGGCGACTCTTACACGACTGCGGAGAAATTTGAATAGACATTGTCTTTCAGATGTGGAAAGACGCTTACCAACTATCGTACAACTCCTTCTTGGCGTCACAATTTTTTTTTCATCACAATAGAATATAACTCCAAAAGGAGGTGTGTTTTTCACATGAGGCTACTACTCCGGAAGGTCCAAATTTCTGGAAAACAACACATTTTTCAAAAACTAGTGAAAAAAACTGTGAAAATTCTGATGTTCTGCTGTATTATTCAGAATGTTCATGTGCCATCCGGATATTGATAAAAAACACAGCTCCACGTCTGGGCAAAGGCGGGCTAATATGGATCGACGATTGTTGACTTTATTGAACTTGGAGCTGCAGCTTTTCAATCAAGTAGCTTCTCAGTTCATGTTACGAGGCTTAGTGCACCCCATACCAGTCCTCCCACCCGGGAAAAATCCTTTGCACTACCGGGCCTGCTGCACGGCAGCCACACACACCGATCACTGTATTGTGGAGGCGGACCTGATATTGATAGGCTGTCAAGAGCAAATTGCTCTTTATTTCCCTTGATCTATATTTATTCAATCTGTCATCTTTCAAAGCAACTCAGGATGATGTAGTAGAAATAGAAACCTTTAAGTAGGTGTTGTTCACAGCATCAAGTAACGTAAAGGATGGATGTGGCTGTTGAACGAAATTGACATTGTTTCTGTGACATGTCACTACAGAAGATAAAAATTATGAAACAACAAAGCAACCAGTCTTTAAGTACAAATTTATATTTAAACGTGCTATGTAAAATGAAAATTTTAGTACTTGGCATCTGACGACTATTTGCATACCAGTATTTACTGTATTATGCCTCTTAGTTGAGTCGTAGTTGTGTCCGGCACTTCGAAAAGCGCGCCAGGTGGAGTGCCTTCGCTTCGTGTCTAGAGTTTGCGGTGGCGCTTTCGGTTTGGCGCGCTGTTTGGATCGCTGCCCCCCTCTCGCGGGAGGTGGAGCAAGTGTTCGGTCGCGTGACGATAGTGGAATATGTACTGGGCGGTGACCGAGGGAGGTGGTGGCGCGAGCGGGGCCCTGTTGTTGGAGGTCGTCAACTGCTCGCCACGTGCTTTGGCCGACCTCTTGGCTGTCAGGGGCTAAGTCTGCCTTACCCGCATGTACGTGGCTTATGAAGCTTACAAGGGAACCTCCCCATCGCACCTCCCTCAGATTTAGTTATAAGTTGGCACAGTGGATAGGCCTTGAAAAACTAAACACAGATCAATCGAGAAAACAGGAAGAAGTTGTGTGAAACTATGAAAAGATAAGCAAAATATGCAAACTGAGTAGTCCATGCGCAAGATAGGCAGCATTAAGGATAATGTGAGGTCAAGAGTGCCGTGGTCCTGCGGTTAGCGTGAGCATTTCAGGAACGAGAGGTCCATCGTTCAAGTCTGCCCTCGAGTTAAAAGATTTATTTCTTATTTTCGCAAAGTTATGATCTGTCCGTTCGTTCATTGACGTCTCTGTTCACTGCAATAAGTTTAGTGTCTGTGTTTTGGGACTGCACCGCAAAACCGTGAGATTAGTAGACGAAAGGACTTGCCTCTCGAATGGGAACCGAAAACATTTGATCGCAAGGTCATAGGTCAACCGATTCCTCCACAGGAAAACACGTCTGATATACTCTATACGACACTGGTGACGGCATGTGCGTCACATGACAGGAATATGTTGTCGACCCACCTAATTACTCCAAAAACGTGATGGAGACATAAGAGTTTGTCACATTAACTGAAAATAAAATATTAAACTTTTCACTGGAGGGAGGACTTGAACCAAGGACCTCTCGTTTCGCAGCTGCTCACGCTAGCCACGGGACGACGGCGCTCCTGGGCTCGCACTATCCTTGATGTTGCTTATCTTCGGTATGGACTACTCAATTTGTATATTTTACTTATTTTTTCATAGTTCCACACAACTTCTTCCTGTTTTCTCGATTGATTTGTGTTCAGTTTTTCAAGGCCTATCCACTGTGCCAACTTATAACTAAATCTGAGGGGGGTGCGATGGGGGGGTTCCCTTGTTAGAAGCCGTGGTGCAGGAGATCAGCCCGTGGGGCCGTTTGTCTTCTTATCAGCCGTTGAAACCACTAGTAGTGGTTGGCCCTGACGAGCATTTGGAAGTGCGACGTGTTCCCGGCGCTGGGGTGGATTGTGAGAAGTTGAGTACTGTTCATATGTAACAGAGTGTTTTCAAGTTCTAGTGAAGTGTATGAGTTTCTTCACCAGGGATTTTGTTGGGGTCGTCCCACCACAGTTTTCGTTTGCCTGTCCGCGGGAATGTGGTAACTGCTTCTTGGTCAGGCTGTTTTCATTCACACCTCGATTGGGTGATTTACGGTCGGTGTCGCGGGTCTCTGTGGTTCGGAGTCCGTGAAGGCACTGCCCTTGCTACATCTTCTGGTTTTGAGTAACTCGGGGAGGTGGCGACTTGTAATGGAGGTTTTGGGGCTGATCTGCTATGGTCCTGTAGACCACCAGTAACTATTCCGCCTATTGTGATTTGGGCCCCTTTACACGTGTCACTCCCTCACCGAGCTAAAATCTTACTATTGGGAAGTCGTTAACGTCATACCTGGCAATCTCCTTTTCAGAAAGAAAATTTGTCAGCTATTTGTAATTGTTTTAGAAATTGTTTTTCTTTTAAATGCCAGACTTAAAAAATTATTATTGAGAAAGCCGTTTAAAATGAAAAGATAACCTTAGCAGTGTGTGTTATTTCACCAGCACCTCCTGGCCCTTACTTCCACGATAACGTGTTTGGAATAACATGTGTACTTGAGTTGTTGTTTGCGAACCACCCTAATTGACGGTTCATTAGTGGCGCAGATACACGTACTGCAAAGCGGTACTGTATCTCTTTTAGTAGGATAGAAAATAAACGAATTGTCCAGATGATCATCTGAACTTCTGCGAGCGATACGTAGTCTATTTTAACTATAGGGATACATGGAGTAGGTGAAAATCAACTTCGGGAATACTGTTGTAACTACTTCACATATTTTCTGCAAAATAACAGTCTGAAAGGCTTGTAACGGTGTTGCAGGGTAGTTTGTTCTGAGAAGTAATTGGTAAGAAAAAATTCGATACGTTGCCGAGTTAATTAGCAGTGAAGTTATCTAATATGGCCGTTGCGCCCGCAAATTCCAGCGGTCCGCCTGAGGCAGCCTTCGTTAGGTTTTCTGGAACCGAAGAAGAGAGCAGTACAAAAAGCAGGGATCGAACCCGAGCCAGAGACTGGGCAGTCTCGTGCTCTACCATCAACGCTGTGAGAGCAACGGATACTAATTGTACCTGATGAGACTCTTGAATCTGAGTGAGTAACGGCTTGATTGGCTAACTTCACTGCTAAATAAATCGGAAATGGTGAAACGTATCGGATTTGCTTCTTAACATTTCTCAGCACAGTTTATCCTGTAACACCGTGACAAGCTTTTCAGATTTTTGACCGCACTGTATACAATAAAGACATTATGCGCCCCATTTGCTTCTGGAGCGCAAAATTTTTTGCTTCCTTTGCAGATGTAAACCCACGAAAGAGGTTTTAAAATCCCTGACTAATACGTAAAGAGGACTTATTTTGATAGTGCGAGATCCATCTAATGGAGTACTGTCAACTTCTGTTGATTTAATAGTTCCCCTGCTTCAGAAGTTACAATTAGTAATGTAAGGTTTGTAGCCAAAATTCTTAATACCTAATAGGTGCAAGACGCCGTTGGGGTTAAGTCTCTAGTGGATTTGAATTGCCACTGATATGCGGATCATGAACTTGGTGATAATGGCTCTTGAGATCCATGTACGACAGTGCTGAAAGCGAAATTACGCCACCCAATGGACTCAGCCCTCTTTGTCTGAAAATTTGATTGGTAGATGATCAGGTCTGACCTTAGATTATTGTTAACACATTCACCAAAGGAAGGTTGCAGGCAGCAGGAGATGGTGTGTAAGGTTTAGGCAAATTCAACACCTTCCATGAAAACCCTGACATGATAGCAAATCCCGCAATATGTCACATAGCTCCGAATAAATCCTGACATTAAATTAATCAAAGTAATACGATCAACGAGTGAGCAAATGGAATACCACAGACTAACACAAGAACGCCTAAATGCATGTCATACCTTCCCACCATGAAACAGACGCAGTCCCGAGGGGAGAAACGAGAACAGAAGTCGAGAGCAGAGCAGTGTAGACTACAAGGCCCTACGATAAGAGCGGAATAATGGGACACCCACATGGCCGGCCGACCACCAGGAGGTGCATCCCCCAGCCCATGTTAAAAGATAGAGCCCTCCAGAAGAACAGTACAGATCTTACGATAACACTAAAAGGGCCACACCAACTGCAAGTTTTAGCGTGAGACTATACGCGTTTCTGTTAAGTAGCAAACATTAAAAACATTGCACCACCACGAAAAGTATAACGTTTCTCAGTGGATAGACAGAATTTTTGTAGGCTGAGCTTAAGGTTAACATTGAGATGCTGATTAGTCAGTTGAAAACACAGCCGGATACCTTTTTCTTAAACCAACTTCGGTAAACACTAGTAAGGTTAAATTCGAGAGATTTGCTACCGAGATGACAAGGTGTGTGGAGCTGCGCCATCCGCCGCTCCCGAAGCTGCCTAACCACCGACAGGGTAATGAACACACGCGATGCTGCGTAAGAACGCGTAAGGCTTCACTCAGAACTCCAGAAGTCTCATCTGTTACATTCCCTTTATACGTAATACTAGTGCCGATCGTCAATTAAACTCGGTGGTATTCACATTTGCTACTTAAAGTTAAAATCTGAAATGCAATGATTTTTCAGTTCTATGATTACTGAGAAGCCACATCAGCCACTGTAATTTACGACAAGTTAAATAAGTAATTAAAGATAATTGAGAGTCACTGTAGACCATGTTTGATAGTTTTCTCTTTTATGAAACTTAATTTAGACCTATATTATAGATGTGACATGGCATAGGTCATCCTTCGATCCATTAAAGAACTTGGAAACCCGTTCAGGGAATATTCGTTCACATTTTTTTGTAAACACAGATTGTTTTTATCATCGTGTATTAAAATATTTCCTTTTATCAATAGTACAATTTATAAACAATGTTTTGTGAGTAGAATAAAAATTCCAATGGTAAACCTAACTGCTTTTTCGGCGTTATTTTACCAGCTAACTAAAAATAAGAAAGCCTTGAACCCCTTGCAATAAATTTAGTTGGTATTAAGATTCTTTTACAGGGAGTGCAGTGGAGCTGACACTGAAATCATTAAGTATTTGATTATATCATCGCTAGTCTCACTGAACTCTTCTGAACTCTACATGTCATGTGTGGTCTGGCGTCTCCTTACCAGCAACAGGTCCCAGGTTCAAACTAGTCAATTCCATAAAAAACACGCTTAGAGCGTCGTTACGCGAAAGTGGTACGGAGACACGCCTTAGAACAAACAGAGACCATGCAGTAAGTTCGGGGTGGTTAGGTAGGATATAGCACTGGCAAAACAAAACTTTTAAGTTTCATGGACCCAAAAGCTGCGGCATTGTCGAAATCATAACACTTTGGGGTCCCAAAAATAGAAAAAAAACATGTGACTGAGACTTCATTACCCATATTATCATAACTTCATTACTATCATCACCTGTAAATAAAAACTTCATTATTCATAATACCATATCCTTCATCATTATTCATCAGTATTCATTATCATCTGCAAAAAATCACTTCATTACTCATTATACAACTATTCCTTATCTCTAGCATATTTCATCACTAAAACTAAGATGTGTAGTTCTCTCTGACAGCCTGCATCAATCACCTTGTATTCTGAAAGAAAAAATTAGTTAAGACTGCTATTCTACGATGAGTATAGTATATTCTTGTTAATGTTTGTTAATCCTGATCCATTTACTCTTTCTCATAAAGTTATTGCATCTTCTTTCGTTTATTCCGTAGGTGAAATTCCCATTTCTGTTGAATTTATTTCTTACACGCATCATTTCTTTCTGAAATTGATGAACAAAGATTAATGTCTTGCATTTAAATCATATACCCACTAGATAATGACTGGTTTATGGTGACATAATTAACCATACAGCATAACATGACAGAAAACGTAATATGTCAAAGACATTGACAGTGTTCAGATGCAAAAATGTACACAGAATATCACAATGCAGCAGCAAAAAATGTAAAACAGTCACGATGTTGAGATGTCATAAAGCAAAAAATGTCAAAGTCAACTGGTGTGTGTTATATCTTAACTATTTCACAATATATACAAATAAAACTGGAGTATAATCATACACAAAAAAGTGGAAAATGTGCACGGTCTGATGTGTAACGACAAGAAAAGCGACCTGCTAACCTTACCTTGCCGGGCACTTGCCAAGAAAAAATACGATAATCATCAGCAATTAGTCAGGTGAAATAATTGCATTAGTGAATAGCATCATAGTGTGTTGAATCATAAAGTGGTTTCATTCAATAAACGGTTTAATGTTTGAGATATGGTGATTGCCTTTCGATTTTCTGGTTCTCAAAGTTTCGACGTGTACAACATTGGGGTGAGGGATGCTGCGAATCCGATATGGACCTGCGTATAGAAGTTCAAATTTACTGCACTTACCTTTTAGTTTACTGGATAAATAATGTGTACGTACTAATATTTTCTGTCCAACGTGAAAGTCTCGGCGTCTACAAACCTGTTTTTGCTGTCTTCTCCGGCGCTCTGCGGCACGTTTGATGTTGTTCAGCGCAATGTCAATTATTTCGTGGTGTCTTAGTCGACGACATTTAGTGAAGTTTACTAATTCTTTAATTTTGTTCGGTGGTTCAACGTTTTTCAGTATAACAGACGGAGATAGCATAGTGGATTCATTTGGAATGGAATTAATTACGTCTTGGAATGAGAGTATGTGTGTATCCCAATCAATATGTCTTTTGTGGCAGTATATTCGGCACAGCTTACCAATTTCTTTCATTAACCGTTCACAAGGGTTCGAAGAAGCATGGTACTTGGATATATAAATCGGAGAAACGTTTCTAGCTCGTAACAAGCGTGTCCATACGCTACTACGAAATTGAGATCCATTGTCAGAAATTACTCTCATCACATGCCCTACATGAAATATAAAATGTTTTACAAATGCCTTCGAAACAGTTTTAGCAGTAGCTTTGCGTAACGGAGTGAAAGTAACAAATTTTGAAGTGAGCTCAACAGCGACAAAGATGTAGCAAAAACCTCTGTTCTGGGAATCGGACCAAAAATGTCTACAGCTGCCATGTGTCTTAATTTAACAGGTATAATGGGATATAAAGGAGGAATATGTGAAGTGGCGTCTGATTTAGCTTTCTGGCAAATTTTACAAGACGCTAAAACTCGTCGTATACGTTTCTCCATGTTGGCAAAATAACAGTTCTGTCTCAGTATAAGAAAACATTTTCGTGCTCCGTAATGTGCGTAACTTAAATGAGTGTACCAAATTAATTTGTTAACCAGTTCGTCAGGAATGCACAATAACCAATTGTTGCTGTTAGGATGAGAGCGGCGAAACAGAATGTCATTGCGTACAGTGTAATGGTTTCTAATCGTAACATTATTCTTATCTTGCCAAAGGTGTTTAATTTCTTTCCATACATTGTCTTTATTTTGTTCTCGTGCTATGTCCTGTAATGACGATGAAATAAAATTTTCAAATGCTACTTGCTGATTGTACATGACACTGAAATTTGTTTTGCAGAATTTGGTTGCTACGTCTTGCTGATTGTTGCCGAGAGAACGCGATAGTGCGTCTGCTATAACATTTTGTGTGCCGGGAATGTGAACAATCGGAAACTTTATTTACAGGAATTTAATTTTACATCTACTTAACCTGTCGTGAGTAAATTTAGCTGAAAGCAAAAATTGTATAGCTCTATGGTCTGTGTAAACGGTGGTATGTCTGCCATAAAGAAAGTGCCTAAATCTCGTAAAAGCCCATACAACACATAATGTTTCCAGTTCTGTAACGGAATAATTTCGTTCAGCAGGTGACAGAATGCGGCTTGCAAACGCGATGTTTTTAGTTATAGTAGAACCATCTTCTTCAATTTCCTGGAAAATGTGTACGCCTAAAGCGGTGTTGGAACTGTCGGTAGCAATGGAAAAATTTCTGGTAAGATCTGGGTGCGATAAAAGTGGAGCATTCAACAAAGCATGTTTCAGGTAACATTCTCGTGAGCAAAATTCTGCGTGTCAAAAGTAATGTTTGCGTTACTGTAATATGCAATCTGTGCTGTATCTGGTTAAAATCTATCGTACGTGTTATTATTTACGGGAGAATGTTGTGGCATATCCACTATATGAACTGTTCTGTTATTTCTTATTGACGTGTTACGCTATCGATGACACCTATTGTCTGTTTCATTCATGATTATTCGTTGTTGCTGGTGTTGTTGCTGCTCATAAGATCGACTGTTATTAAATGTATGCTGAAAATTGTGCTCGTTATTTTTACGTCTGTCATGATAGTAACTTCTATACGGCGCATTGCGATACGAGTTGAAATAGTGTGTTGTCTGTACGTAGTTATTTCTTTGCTGCCATGCGTTACTATTTGTTGGAGCTGGGACTATACGTGCACGCGGCGAAACATTAAAGTTTGGTTGACCTTGTAGACTGCATTGTTGGTTAGGTATGCTAAGCGGTTGACTTTCATGCTATTGTGGTGAAAAAACATCTATTGTTACAAAAATGTGGTTCCTGTTACTAATAATTTTACACATACTGATGATTACGATTTTATCTGTAATTAAAATTACGGCGGTAGTTGTCATTACGGGAGTGCCTATGAAAATTGTCACATTCGGTAAAAGTTTGTCACATCGGGTTTTCATTACAATGTTTCTTAATTCTACATAGAGCAATAGTTGAAGAGCAGTTTTGATAGATATAAAGGATAGTAGAAGAGAAAGCAGCAGTGCAGAAAACTAAAGATGAAATAGCACTACTCCAGCTCGGGGCCCTATGCTCGCTACGGCACATATTCATTAAAGCGTAATGAATCCCCTGAGGTCATTACGCACTGCAAATAAATTTTAGCTTTTGCGTTGCAGGAAATGGCGGTAAAATTTCAAAGGCAAATTGTTGTATCCGTGCTAATTCAAATTTCTGCATTATAGGCAATGCTGATGAAAATGCAAAAATAAACTGTCGCATCTGGTTCAAAGCTAGTTTCTGCATTACACGCAATAGCGGTGAATGTACAAAGATAAATTGTCGTATACAGTGCAAAGCGTGTATCTGTGTTCTGTCATTATTAAATTCTTTACATTTTAATGCGGATAAAAATTGCTCGTAATCTACGTTCTCGTCGTTGAATTTGAAAACACGTTCGGGTTTGTGTGTGAATCTGTTCGTCTGTGTCATTTCGGATTTCAAGTTACATAGCTTTTCAGATTTTAAGTCGCGTGGCTTTTCGGATTTTAATTCGCGTAGTCTCTGTAAATTGCTCACATTATACGCGCTGCGTAAGTCTGACAAATGTTTGCAACGTGGCGGGTTCTGTGACGTATTGGTGACTGAAATAATTGTTAATTCTGTTACTTTAATACTTTCGTCAATCTGGTTGTTGTGTCGTTCACTTTTCTCGTCAGCCTCCGTATTCGGAGTGTGTGAAACTTCCACTGACTCCAAATCATCGCGAATCTGTACTGCGTTTTTAGGGCATTGTTCGGTGACTGCATTAATTTCGTGTATCTGTGTTTCGTTCGCCAAACATTGTTCAGTGATTGCATCAATCTTGTCTTTATGTGACTCTGTTGCGCCTACACGTGTGCTACTTAATTCTTGTGCAACAGTGCCAACTTCTTCATTACTGTTATTAGCACAAGTCTTAGTATCCTCACGTAATTGTTCTTTACTGTCCTGACATTGTACGGTAACAGCTGTAATCTGCTCACTAACTTGTTTGTTCTGTTCTTTATGATCGTCTTGTTTTTCGTTTGTGAATTTGAAACTTTTATCAATTATTTCGCTAAGTTGTTTGTAATGGTTGTCGAGAATTTCACTGACTCGTAGTAAAAATGCGATAGCTTGAGCCTCAGTAACATTACCCATTTGTTGTGCCAATACTCTAATTTCATCCTTAGTAACATCACCTACTATATTCTCTGTGCTGTTTAGTGGTGGATCTGGAACTTTCTCGCTTACTGTAACCATTTGGTTATTCTGAGCAGTCGGATGTACACTGTCAGACATTATTTCGGAATTAAATAAATCCGTCGTACTTTCAGTATCCTGTTCATTTTCATTAGACAAATTTGTCTGTACATTACTTGGATTTTCTAAATCGGGTGTGTTAAGCTCGGCAGCGCTCATTACTATAGACCGCTCTGCGTCATCAATTGTCGTCAAATTAACAGACGAGACAATTGAGTTCGTTTGTTCATGATCAGGGTAAAAGTCATCATTAGTGGTTGGAATGCACTGATTGTTAGTGAACGCAGGATTGTCATCATTACACTGCGTGTCACATGTCCTATCGGTAAAGTCGTTTGAGCCGGTAATTTCGTTCGTAATACCTCGCGGTACACTATTCACAGTCTTTCGCGGCATTTTTACAATAGTCACAATTTTTCACAAAATAAATAAGCACAATGCAAAAGCAATACACAAATACAACAGAGCAACAAATTGCCGTTGACCTGTAGAAAGAAAGTCACAAGATTAGTGAAAGCGTTGCGCCAAATCCTAATTATATCTAAGCAAATAAGAGCAGATATTTGACTGTTCCTCAAAAGACTCACAACGAAATACGATCCTGGACTGGGTGTCGCCAAGTGTAACCTCCCCACAAAAATTTACAAGACAGAAATATTATTTATGAATGCCAATGGACATTGCGCTAAGTGTAACCTCTCCACTGAAATTTTAAAGACAGAAATAATAAATGAATAGGAGCCAAACGTCCAAACGTAACCTCCCTGCAATTAAATTTAATGACAATAAAAGTGAGAATCGCGATCTGACTCAAGTATAAGTTCTTCATAAAAAATTAAAGTCCATTCAGTGATAAGAAAATCTCAGTGATAATAATGATTCAATTAAACCGAAATATCGGTCTTTGGCCCTGTGCAAAAATCAAAATTAAATTCTTACCTCATTGCAACACCTAGTCAAATTTCTGCTCTTGTTGTTGCGCACCGCTTGGAGGAACTGCATTGCAAATAATAATATTCCTTTTTTTTTTATAATCTAATTGAAAACTGAAACTTTTGTTTAGGGGAAGTGGAACGAAACAGTTACTTCAATTAAATGAAAATTTTATGTAAAATTGCTTTTGAAATCGAAGTTATTATTGGGGGCACTTGTTGAAAATTAGTTACAATAATTAAACTTTACATTATCCGATGATTATCTTAATTAACAGTATACCTCATTCAGCATCTTGACCAGTGTTGTCGCCAGACCACATCACGCAATCCCACTGGACTGCTACCACTGACCGACCGCTCTGCATGACGACTACTAGCGTACTGCACGCCACTGAACAGAGCTACTGCTCTCAACTAGACAGAGCTACAGACTCGCAACGACTACTGACAGAGTACTGCCCTCAACTAGACAGAGCTACAGACTCGCAACGACTGACGGACAGACTGAGAACCGCTCGCAACACTCGCGCGGTCAAGCGCATACTCTCTGGTCACAGATGCTACAATGCCTCGCCATCGCTGCTATGTTACATACGTGTTTCACACTGTTTTACTTATTGTAACACAAGTCAGGGGGTCGCATCGTTAACCACAACAAATCTATTACTTATTCATTAGTATTAACAGATAGGCTCATAATTCCCTGTATCACAGACCAAAGCAAGTTAGCAAACTTCCTAAACAACCGCCAACATTCTGGCATCGGATTACAGCTGACTGATCTGTTCAGGAAGAGTAACCTCATCATATCTCATATTTATGTCAATTTAATAAACTAGCTTCGAGCTGTAAAACGTATCGTGTCTTTGCTCAATTGCTGATTTCTGTTTAGGATCTGCGTTCACTAAGACGAAATCTAGGGCGCGATTTCGTAGGTGCTTAAGTTGAGTTTTGATTCTCAATACCTGAATGTGAATAGGAACTCTGCCCTATAGGAAAATAATGTTAGCTTGCAAACCCTCCAGAGGCTGCCGCAAATATGGCAAGCGTCACTTACCTCACCAATGGCGGCAATTGTAAGGGTAAGGCTGCTACACATTACCCCTCTCAAACTTAACTACGTTGCCTTCAGTGTCTACGGCCCTCGCTGATCCACAAGTGTCCATGTTTCGACAACTTTCTGAAATCAAAACCATAGTACACAGTACACAGTACACAGTAGATTTACCTCTCCCTACTACAGGATCATAATCCTTCCACTCAAGTGTAACCACAATCTGGTACCACTAAAGTGGTAAGGAGCTGGTGTTTTGGGGTGATAAGGTGCTGGCCAATTAACTGTATTTCCATAAATAACAATTTATTATCTTTTAAAGGTAACAATCCTCAACAAAAAGGTTAAAAATTAATATGGGAGAGTCAATGATCTATAATTAGCAATTACGTACCATTTTCAATGTTTTATAGGCACAGAACAATTATACAAGTAAGGCAGTGTCTACAATAAAATACCAAAAGAGTCAAAGCAACGTTAGCAATTTGCGATCAAGAGCATCGGGTCAAGCGATAATAGTAACTATTATTGTTATTATTATCTTGAACAACTAAATTAGCACCTAGACATAATCAGAATGTTACGAAATAGTTCAGTAGGATACAGGAAGACCCATCGAAAATATGCCCATAATGTTAATCCAATTACTCAGTTGCTGGTGAACAGGGTAGATTTTTTTTTTTTAAATTCCTGGCCGATGGCCAATCAAATGCATGTAATAAGCGAGATGTCTCAAAATGTCAAACATACACAGAATATGGAACTTTGGTGCGGGTGCGGCCCAATGTGAATGCGAAAATCACTTTAAATTTTGAAGCACTGCGCCGTCGCCAGATACAGTAATTTGCCAACTGCCATCTTTCGGTAGCGTTATCAAATTATTTCACAAAAATTGTTAGCAAAAGGATTAGCTGTCAACGGCTGTGAATAGTTAAGCTTAGTAATCATTGAGATTAGTAAGAAATTGATAAAATTAACTGTGAGTATTTCCAGATATTGTCCCAAAGGGTCTCCTACCAGTACGGCAGTAAAATTAAAACAGAACTGCGGTGCGGCAGCTAAACTTCAGCTGCGATACTGCAGTACCTGTGTTGTTCAGAAGTACGATGTAATTTTCCTTTGGAAATGCAAGCAGATCTGCGTGAATATTCATTGCGGTGACTATAATAATTATGAAATACATGAAACGTACTCGCAGTTCCGAACATGGACAACCATTGATGTATAATGGAATGCCGACCGGACTGGTATCCGAATTTCCCCCTCATGGCGAGCTGTCACCTTACCATTCATTATACATATCCGAACACGATTCAGGGGACGACCTACAGTTCCATATGTCGTCAACCACGGGTCTACATCCTGCACACGTACACTCATTATGTATATTCCCGTAGAGGGGAGACATTTTGCTTGAAAGTCACTTGCCTGTTCTTGGCGGCTAAATATGATATTGCAGTGCATGTCTTCTTGAAACTGATAATTCAGCTGGGATAGTTATTGGTCCACTGCATCTAGTGGAGATCGGCCAGTGTAATCGATTTGACGCTGTTTGCTGCGAATGGTTGACTGGTCGGCTTCCATTACCCAGAATCAATAAACGCTACTGATTGTTTTGAAATGTGAACAATATCGCATGGTTACACGAGGAAACATACTGTGTCTGGGTGATTTCGGCCTGTCCTAAGAGGGGTATCACTCACGAAGTCTGCTGACGGTTTCAGTTTTTGTCCACCATTTACACTGAAGAGGCAAAGAAAATTGTAGACTAGACTAAAATCTTATAGGGCCCCCGCGAACGCGTAGAAGTGCCGCAACACGACGTGGCATGGACTCGACTAATGTTTGAAGTACTGCTGGAGGGAACTGACACCATGAATCCTGCAAGGCTGTCCATAAGTCCGTAATAGTACGATGGGATGGAGATCTCTTCTGAACAGCACGTAACAAGACATCCCAGATATGCTCCATAGTGTTCATATCTGAGGAGTTTGATGGCCAGCGTAAGAGTCTAAACTCAGAACTGTGTTTCTGGAGCTACTCTGTAGTAATTCTGTACGTATGGGTGTCTCATTGTCCTGCCGGAAATGCCCAAGACCGTCGGAATTCACAACAGACACGAATGGATGCAGGATGCTTACGTACGTGTCACCTGTCAGAGTCATATCTAGACGTATCAGGTGTCCTGTATCACTCCAACTGTACACGTCACACACCATAACAGAGCCTCTACCAGCTTGAACGGTCCCTTGCTTGCATGCAGGGTCATTGGATTCATGAGTTGTCTCCATACCCGAACACGTCCATCAACTCGATACAATTTGAAACGAGACTCGTCTGAACAAGCAACATGTTTCCAGTCATCAACAGTCCTATGTCCGTGGTGACGGGCCCAGGGGAGGCGTAAATCTTTGTGTCGTGCAGTCAACAACGTTACATGAGTGGTCCTTCGGCTCCGTAAGCCCATAACGATGATGTTTCGTTGAATGGTTCGCACGCTGAAGCTTGCTGATGGCCCAGCATTGAAATCTGCAGCAGTTTTCAGAGGGTTTCACTTCTGTTAGCTTGAACCATTCTCTTCAGTCGCTGTTGGTCTCGTTCTTGCAGGATCTTTTTCCGGGCACAGCGATGTCGGAGAGTTTAGTGTTTTACTGGATTCCTGATATTCACGGTACATTCGTGAAATGGTCGTTAGGGAAAATTCCCACTTCATCGCTACATTGGAGATGCTGTGTCCCAAGGCTCGTGCGCCGACTATAACACCATCTTCAAACTCACTTAACTCTTGATAACCTGTCATTGGAGCAGCAGTGCCCGATCTAACAACTACGCCAGACACTTGCTGCCTTATATAGGCGTGGCCGACCACGGCGCTGTATTCTGCCTGTTTACATATCTCTGTGTTTGAATATGGATGCCTGTACCAGTTTCTTTGGCGCTTCAGTGTATGCTATACTCTGACTAATTTTCCCAACTATGGACGGATTTGTGTGTGCATTTGTTGTGGTAGTCAGTATTTTGGCTGTTTCACGAAACGTTCGTTCTCGAAAATCACGTCAGGTTTGGTATCATAATTCGAGACGTGCAATGATTTGTTCGTTCGAGAAATGAAGAAGAACAGGCCCCGGGTGCCACTTATGGAGCATGTAGAAGCTGAGGTTAAATAGGAAAAGCACCTTCTATTACAGCTTCCCGCGACGCATCGTCTTGATAGCCCCCTGGCACCAGGTCATTAGATTTCCGTAGAACTCTCCTTTGGTGTTCAGTCCCCTTCAATCAAAATCTGTCCGCACCTTACCAGGGCACTCCCAGAAACACCATCATCAACCTGTCTCATAATGGTTGGCTCTTCGCCGTTTCCGGCGGTGGTAAAACCAAATTCTTCCACTGCCTGACTTGTTCCTTTGGTCTGTAGTCGCGGTGACAAGACCACAATTCGTTTAAGGTTATGGGCTATAGAGGTCATCTAGGATGGCGTGAAATAGGTGAAAATTCTCCGTTGCCGCGTTAGTTGTAAGGGATTTTTAGATACTCGTCTAACTACTCATGGAATCCAATAGTCGGCGGGCTTTGCCGTGTTCAGAATGTTGTGACAGATGTTCCGATACTGTCCTGATTTTCACTTTTATCACTATCCGCTCCCGGTGTGATACGCCATTTTGCGAGGTCCAGATGGATTCTTACGATTCTTGATTCTACCATTTCGTTTTTCATCATTCAGACCTGCTCAACCACATTGGAAGCCACCGGACAAATATGTTATATATTTGGTGCGCAGTTTTTCAGTCTCATTCTGTGCGAAAAATATCTGAGAATGTACATTTAGAGCACAGCATTATATGAAAGTCAGGCATGGACAGTGGAAAACCGGGAAAAGAAAAGATTCGAACCGTTTCAGATGTGGTGCTGTGGAAGGATTGAAAAGGCACTTCATCTCTACTCACATTCACTGAAATCCACAAATCTAGCCACCCAAATGTAGAATAGTTTCTGCTCATCAATGTGGCGACAATCTTAATGAGATTTACGAAAATTAAATAAACCTTGCCACATAGGAAACGAGTCTATCAGCCCTCTCTCGCTCACTCATATTCACTTTGGAAATGACTTCAATGTTATCCACCTTTCACTTTATTAATAATTGTGTGCACTTATCACAAGTAATCACTCTCATTAGTTTTAATACGTGGTTGCTTTTGCAAAGAAGTTCAGAAGAAACCACTTTGTTTAATGATAGAGAAGTATGGTGTTTAATCACTTCAAATGCTGAAAAAAAAATATAAACGAGCGCTGTCTTTTTTACACATTGTCTAAGCATTCACCGAGCTTACACAGTGGCCAAGCAAATATTTAGGTTATTAGTTTCCAAAGACAAAAAAGCACACAGTGCAAAAAGGCCATTAATCACCCTCACTTCTCACGTGTTTTTCCTTATTCTTCTGAAATGCAGTTTTTGGCAATGCAGTACATAAAGCGAAGACAGAAAAATGCACCTGATGATAATAATATCGAGGAGGTTTTTGATTTGAAAGAATGACTGTGCCACAATCTAATTGTAGTAGTTAATTTTTTGATGATAATAATATCGAGGAGCTTTTTGATTTGAAAGACTGACTGTGCCAGAATCTAATTGTGTTAGTTTACTTAATTTTTTGACTTAATTTTCGGAGAGTAATACAGTATAAGCTTTGTGATAACAAGCATAAACTCTAATTGACATGGAAAGCTATTATGTATTCTTAAAACAAGACATACAGTAATTACTGCCTTTTACACTAAAACCAATACTGTGTTAATTGAAATTACTCTGTAGGCTTTGAAGTTAACAGTCCGTTTGAATGTGACAACCTGTTTAAGCATTGCATCTACTTGCAAAGCTAACAGCATGTGACTACTGAATCAACTAAACTTCACCTATCCATTGCTAAATTCTGCCAGTATTCTTGCGTAAGCAACGACAACAGTCATTTAATTACTTTGAAATGTCTAGTTTTACAAACAGTATTGCTATGACGATAATGTTTCATTTTCTTTCGCTTGGTTTCTATAATCATTTCACTGATGTCCATGTTCAGACACTGATTTCAGCAACACTCGTTTTATTTGCTAGTTAAAAAATGATTGCTTCTCTAAGCTTCAACATCCACCCGTTCTGTACTTAAAACAACGCAGTGCTAAAAATTCAGTGTCATTGTTATATAGATTCACTAAATCATTAATGGCTATACTTGTCACGTGACATGTGGTTACTCGAAAATAATTATTCCTTACTTTACTATTTACTGATTCAGTACAAAAGCACTGCCCCGGTGCTTCGCTGCATGTCCTTAGTATGTGTATCAGTTTAGTAGAAATTACGATAAGACAACAACTTTGAAAATGTCTTAACTGTGAAGCAGTGTTGATAATTATTTTCTTAAAGTTAATTAAGTAATCTTTCGACATCTTTCCATATAAACACACTTAAGAAATATGAAAGAACTATCTGGATATTTGTTATGAACCAAGAGACCTCCAAATGCTATATCTCAACGGGAGGATACCCAGCAGTATCATTGCGACGGTGTTACAACCCCTCATCTGAGTCGAGAGGTACCGCTGCTTTTCTTGTTGAATGGTCTGGGTTGTCGCGCGGCTACTTACGGAAATTTGTTCGTGTGATGAATATTAGGCTCGTATATGTAAACCTACAATACATATTCAATCGAGGAGTTCTTGAAAAATTAAGCTGATTCTTGTTGTATTGTTGCCTGCGTTTACTTAAACTTATGGCATGACTTCTTTCGGGTTCATAAATATTTTATTTTTATCTGTTATTACTTTTGTGTTGTAATTTCCTGTACTGACACGTTCCATGACCTTGGGGATTTGCTCCTCAATTTGGCCCTACGGAACTTGACGTGTAGATAAATAAATGAATTCAGGTCCATCTAATTTCAATGCCTCTGATACCAGTACATGGGTTTTTATACATATGTAACTTTTCTAAGTCGGAGACCATAAAGAGTTCTACAACCCTAACAACTTATGTGTTGTCACGTAAACTAATCAGTGGTATAAAGCTCAGTCTTGTTGAATGTTTCATCAACATACAAAGGATAGTGTAGACGAGCTTTGAGAAAATTTCATTGGGCTAAATTCAGACTGAGACTCACGGTGAATCTGAGATGCTGTTAAGCTGAAGACAGCTTTCATCGACAGGACCGATCACGACTAAGCCCAGAGAAGAACATTAGGTTTATAGGAAAGATATAAAGCTGAGTTTCTGTAAGATAGCCTCTTTCAATGTTTTGCGGATTAATAATTTCTATTGAGACAATACCTCTCTCTCTCTCTACACCAATGAACACTGTAAAAATGAATTTAATTAAATATATGTCAATTCTTATCGTGTGGAAATCCGTGCGAGACGTTCAAAGAAACGGGTCATAACTGGCAGTTATATAACTCTCCACCTTTGACGCAAATCGTAGCAGTGAAGTAGTGTGATAACACGGGTCAGTTGTATGGGTCGACTGCTGAATGAAGCTTTCATGCTTGTGGCAGTGGCTACAACTTGAATGAGGTTCCCGACTTGCTGATGCATTCACTCGGAATATTCAAGCTGTCTAAAAAGCATGGTGTACAAGCCTCAGCCGTGTTACATGCTATAAGAACAGTATTTGTAAAAAGGTCATAACTGAAGCGGGCCGAAAACGAGTGTGACATATTGTTAATGACAGTCGGCTTTTGTGGACCCTAACGTATTATAAGATAGTAACCGCCGCATTCCGAAGGGTGCACCCATACGTTCCTGCTTTGATGGACACTCGCCTCGGCTGACACTCTAAATCAACCGATCGAAATCCGACACGAAAAGACTTGATCTGTTTGTAGCAGCGGATGGAACTTAGCAGCCAAGATGGCAGCTGTACGGAATGTAATCATCAATGTGTGACTTCAGTTGGATGTATCATACATGAAGAAACTTGTGGACACTCTTCCTCGCCCAGCTGAGGCCGTTATGAAGACCAGAGACGGTGTCGCACGCTCGTAGAGAGTTGTGTCCTGCGGATGCGAATTCTTTGTACAGTTTTCTTATTAAGTACAGTTCCACATTACGTACATATCCTTCTGAAATGTCTAGTTGAATAATGATCCGAATTGACGGAAGTTGCTGAAGCTTTCGGTAGTTGCTTCGAAAGTGTGGGTAATATTTCAAGGTGTTTCGAGTATGAATCTACTTGTCAGCTTTACCAAACGGCAACGCCAGAAGTTATAAAAACGAGCTACTAAGTACACTACCGGCCATTACATTTCCTACACCACGAAGATAACGTGCTACAGACGCGAAATTTAACCGACAGGAAGAAGATGTTGTGATATGCAAATGATTAGCTTTTCAGAGCATTCACACAAGGTTGACGCCAGTGGCCACACCAATAACGGGCTGACATGAGGAAAGTTTCCAACCAATTTCTCATACAGAAACAGCAGTTGACCGGCGTTGCCTGGTGAAACGTCGTTGTGATACCTCGTGTAAGGAGGAGAAATGCGTACCATCACGTTTCCGACTTTGATAAAGGTCAGATTGTAGCCTATCGCGATTGCGGTTTATCGTATCGCGACATTGCTGCTCGCGTTGGTCGAGATCCAGAGACTATTAACAGAATATGGAATCAGTGGGTTCAGGAGGGTAATACGGAACGCCGTGCTGGATCCCAACGGCCGCGTATCACTAGCAGTCAAGATGACAGGCATCTTATCTGCATGGCTGTAACGGATCGTGCAGCCACGTCTCGATCCCTGAGTCATCAGATGGGGTCGTTTTCTAGACAACAACCATCTGCACGAGCAGTTCAACGACGTTTGCAGCAGCATGGACTATCTGCTCGGAGACCATGGCTGTGGTTACCCTTGACGCTGCATCACAGACAGGAGCGTCTGCGATGGTGTACTCAAATGGCTCTGAGTACTATGCGACTTAACATCTGAGGTCATCAGTCCCCTAGAACTTAGAACTACTTAAACCTAACTAACCTAAGGACATCACACAGATCCATGCCCGAGGCAGGGTTCGAACCTGAGCCCGTAGCGGTCGCGCGGTTCCAGACTGTAGCGCCTAAAACCGCACGGCCACCCCAGCTGGCGGTGTACTCAATGACGAACCTGGGTGCATGAATGGCAAAACGTCATTTTTTCGGATAAATCCAGGTTTTGTTTACAGCATCATGATGGTCGCATCCGTGTTTGGTGACATCGTGGTGAATGCACATTGGTAGCACGTATTCGTCATCGCCATACTGGCGTATCACCCGATGTGATGGTATGGGGTGCCATTGGTTACGCTTCTCGGTCACCTCTTGTTTGCACTGACGGCACTTTGAACAGTGGACGTTACATTTGAGATGCGTTACGACCAGTGGCTGTACCCTTCATTCGATCCCTGCGAAACCCTACATTTCAGCAGGATAATGCACGACCGCATGTTGCAGGTCCTGGATACAGAAAATGTTCGACTGCTGCCCTGGTCAGCACATATTCCAGATCTCTCACCAATTGAAAACGTCTGGTCAATGGTGGCCTAGCAACTGGCTCTCACAATATGCGTCACTACTCTTGATGAACTGTGGTATCGTGTTGATGCTGTATGAGCAACTGTACCTGTACACGCCATCCAAGCTCTGTTTGACTCAATGCCCAGGCGTATCAAGGCCGTTATGACGGCCAGAGGTGGTTGTTCTAGGTACTGATTTCTCAGGATCTATGCACCCAAATTGCGTGAAAATGTAATCGTTTGTCAGTCTTAGTATAATATATTTGTCGAATGAATACCCGTTTATCATCCGCATTTCTTCTTGTTGTAGCAATTTTAATGGCCAGTAGTGTATTACAGTGGCATCCACTGACGAAGTGTCAGACAGCATGTAGCAGACCAGTGCTGCTGCGTCAACTACGGCGCTTCCTGCGGGTAGCGTGCCTGCGCCGCGAGAACGCCAATTGTGGTTGCTCTGCGGTCTGCAGCGTCACGTACGGCCACTGCAGCAGTACGGGATGTACTCTACAGCCTGTGATGTTCTGAGAAAACCATAGTCGATAAGTCATTGTGGAAATTTACATGCTGTCCACAAAACTTACCGGCTACACAAGCGTAGTACGGAAAGGGTGGCTGGGCGTGGGGTGGCGTTTTCATGTCAGAACACTCTGCCGGGAAAAATGTTTCTGTCATTACACCCTAAGAAATTAAACTGGGTGTCAGGACCATTAAGCCATCATTTATTCAGACGGCAGAGGATCACAGATAGAATATGGTGAGATAAATAATCAATAGTTGAAAAGGAATCAACATTGGTATCGCCATTTCGAGACCCTATAAACATATCCTGCGATGTATCCCCTGTTCAATGCCTATAATGGCCTGACAAAGTTGTTACTGTATTGTTTAAAATGCTCTCCTTGCTAAAATGTCTTTGTGAAAGTTACTTTGGGCCTGTGTGATTAACATGCCTGGACTCATTCGGTCGGCCTATAATAAAGAGGGGTCGAAAAAATGTATGCACTGTTTAAAAGTCCATAACTTGCAAACTAATTGACGGAGTTGTCTCATTTTTGGTGAAAGTGTAGCTTAAAGTCCACCTTACAGATATCACTGTAGGTGTTCGAAATGGTCACCATTAACAACCACACACAAACGATGCCGCCGAACTGCAGCACGAACTACTGACTGCAACGTGTTTAGTTGGATATTTGCACATGAATGTGCGATGGATTCTCGAAGTTCATCCAATGTGTGTGGCTTTTGTCGATAAACGACGTCCTTTAGTGTTCCCCACTGGTAAAAGTCCAGAGGAGTTAGGTCTGGGGATCGTGGTGGATACTTCACAGCACCTCTACGGCCTATCCATCTTCCTGATAGATTTTCGTCGAGATACGCACCAACAAGATTTTGTTAGTGGGCTGGGGCACCATCTTGTTGAAAGTAAACTCCTCCGTCTCCATACAAGTCTCGGATGGCAGGTGAAATGGATGTCTGAAGCTTCTGAAGGTACACCTCACCGGTAACTGTGCCGTCAAAGAAGAATGGCCCAATCAAGCACCGGGAAGACAACCCACGCCACACATTTACTCCTGGAAAATTCACGGCTTTGTCTACATGGACATTCGGATTTTCGACGGCCCGAGTAGATGCAATTGTGGCGATTTACTGTACCATTGAGTTTCAACTGTGCCTCATCAGACCACACCATCATCTCTGTAAACTCTTCATCATTGTGCACCATGTTAGTAAACCACTCGCAGTACTCCATTCTACGATCTGGATCGTCCTCGTTCATTACGTGTAGCAATCGTGGGATGTAGCACTTCCACTTTGCTGTCTTCAAAATTCGCTGAACACTTGAGCGACTCACTCCAGTTTCACGGGCACACTGTCTCACAGACTTCTGCCGTGAGCGAGTGAATTGTTGTAACACACGACGGGAGTTACTTGGACTTGTTACTGTTACAGGTCGTCCAGCTCGTTGTTTGTGTACATTTTTAACACAACCCTCGGCTTCAAATTTGTCTCAAATGCGACGAATCGTTAAACGTGTCGGTGGCTCTTGCGACCGAACCGCCGAATCTTTCCATCAGTAAATGGGGTATGTTCTCAACTGACTCGGTTGTTTTAACCCCCTCCACTGACGGAATGACCCGCTTCCTACTTCCGTATGTATAAAGCCAATACGGACTTGTAGCTGTCACGCCTTTGCGCTTACTGCTACGTATTTTAACCGTAAATAGCTCAGCCCTAATGGTAAGAGTTAGTAGTGGATTCACGTTATTAATCTTTGAAGACAGCACAGCTGCCACAAGCTCAGCTCACTTTTACTCCACTCCTACCCTCGCCATTACACCACATTAACTAGGTGCTACATGGACCTTGCTAAATTCACTTGCGTATACATTTTTGACCGTTACTCGCCAGTATTTACCTATTGGATTAGTACACTCCTAACCGGACTATTTCCCAAAGAGCTGTGATGATTGAACGGGTTCGATCCACGGCCTACAGTGCCCTACAGTTCACACGGTAACACTGCCTACCTGACCCACTTAACTTGGTAGTGAGCTTATGTATCCAATCACCACTGCTAGCAGCAGTAGATAATCCTATCAGCACGACGAGAGCAGCAGACTTACCGTCGAATCCTCCTGAAAATACTTATAACTACGGTCGCCAGCTCTGAAGGAGCAAAAGAATAAATCAGTTTTTTGGCTCGTTTCAAAGTGAAACGGCTTAAGTTGAATTTAAACTTAATTCTGAATATTACTATTTCTGATCATTCTAGGTGATTCTACAAAGCAAATACTCTCTCAATTTCTGTGAGTTGGCTTGGTAGTTACCACCAAGACAATTTAAGCAACTTAGGTTAACAAACTTCTACCCTTCAACTTATTTAATGATTTTGGGATATTACTCTTGGACAATTGCTATAGAATTAGTTAAGTGACTTTACTTGAAAGGTTATTCAGAAAAATTTAAGTAACTATAAATAGGCGACTCATTCTGGCGTGACCATTGCTCTTTTCTACATTCTTAAACGCTAAAGTATTCTACAACCAAAAGAATTGTAAATGAAAGAGGCGATGGTGGCCTCAGTCTGATTTCACTACACTATGTTTCAGGTTACTACACTTTACAAGGAACAACATGCGTCGTAATTTTGCTCATTACTATATTCTGTCTTCTGCACTTGCACAAAAGAAAACTGGTATTCTCCTTTTACATGTATACAAAGTTCGACTTAACAATTTCAAGCAGTCTTGCCTTGGGTAGACGTGTCGGTGCTGGTGGTGATATGCATGTGGCTAACGCAGCTCTTCCTCTTCACGCCTCGTGCCCCTACTGGCGGCTGGAACTACGAGCTGTAGCACTGGTATAAGCTACTGCGCGTCCGCCATAGAATCTGGGCGCAGGAACTCTTACACTCAGCCCCAGTGGCACAGAGACGGCTTCGACAACCATTCGTCGCGTTCCACTCCACAAACGGCGACGATATTCGCCTCTTCGCTGTTGCACAATCACTTTTGCGTGAGCACAGTTACGCACGTCCGCTCACGTCAACACTCCCCAGGCCATTTCATTGTTCAGTCCCTGTGTCTCCAGCTACCTCTAGCTACCCTCGTATCACCAAGAGTGGGGGCGTTCCCCTACCACCTTTTCACCGAAATCATTTAGTATTTAAGAATATTTATATTTATTACCCTGGAGTTCATACCAGTCATAATAATTTACTACTAGCGCTTTATAACATTAAATCATACAGTAATAGCTTATAATTACCAAGAAAAAGAATACATTTGACTACATTGTCTGAGAGCCAGCGCTAATTCCCAGTTTCGCCAATAGATGGCATCAGGGTGCACTCCCGGGCAGTCTCACACCAGCGCGCCCGTTTCCGACGCGCGGGCTCCAAATTACTGTCAGCCCACCATCATTTCAGTTCCGTTACACATGCCCCACTTCTTATTGGAGTATCTAACAGTGATAATTCAATAAGAAGTCTCTCCTATAATGAATCTGAAATTTTTGTTAAGCTTTTTACCAAGGGTTTTCCCTTTCTTACTGATACACCTCGGTACTTATATTACTTATTTAAAATTAAACACCAATTCTTTCTATCTTTCCTGCTAAACATTACATAAATGATTTACATACATTCTTTACAATTTTCTTACATCTAAACACAGTACACTTTAAACATCTTTTTTACAAAAATTTTAAATACACTTCTTTTATCTCAGGCAAGTAAAACACACGTTAAGCGCCTATTACTTTATAGCCCGTCCTTTTCACTTTACCTCCTCACTTTTCTACCTCTTCCACAACACTTATTTACACATCTATTAAGGCTTTCTTAGAAGCTCAGTCTTTCCCAGTCTGTTTAGTCTCTACTTAAACTAGAAGTTTCATTAGAATACCGCCACATATTTTAGTGAATATTTACCTTTCACATAGAACAAAAGAAACAAAACTATTTACATATTGGTTTACTTTAATATTTATTTATATATTTATTTTCAATCTGGTAGAATTCGTGGCTCATACCTTTTGAGATCCACTATGTTTCTTACTCCCAGGCGTTTGCCTGTTAATGGGTACTCTAAATAATAAGCATTCACATTGGGTATGGACACTATTTTAAATGGTCCGTTATATATATATTTAAATTTGCTGATCTCGTTATTAATTTCACTTGACTTTTCATGTGTTTTTACAAGAACGAGATCACCTATTTTGAATTTAGGATTCCTTACTTTTTCGTCATGACGACGAATTCTTGCATCTGCTTGTTTTCTCATCTTGTCTTTTACTAAGTTCTTTTTACTATCATAATCTAATTCAACTCTATCTGGAAATTCTAGTAGGTCTTCTACTAGACTTTTACTTCTCGTCTTTTTCAGGATTTCTTCTGGAGTAAATCCAGTGCTCTCGTTCGTTAATGAATTCATGATTTCTTCGAATTCACTCACATACATGCCCCACTTCTTGTGGTTGCTATGGCAGTACGTCCTAAATAACCGACCTATCTCACGCATATATCTTTCTGCCGGATTGCTTGATGGGTGATAAGCTGAGATATGTACCACTTCTACCTGTTTCTCAGTTATCCCATCCTTCCACATTTTTGAGCAAAACTGAACACCATTATCTGATAGTATTCTCTTTGGCTTCCCTACTTTCACAAAATAATCACACACCATTTTATCATACACAGCTCTGGCAGTAGCTTTTCTCAAGGGATATAGCTTTATATACTTTGAGAAAAGTTCAACTGCTACAAATATGTACACAAAACCCCCCATGGTTTTCGGTAATGGTCCAAAGATATCTACTGCTACTATTTCTAATACTTCATCAGGTTTTATTGATTGCATGGGCCCTTGATTAGTTGCATTTGTTACTTTCGCCTTTTGGCATAGATCACAAGATCTTATGCTCTGTGCTACCCTTCGTGCCATGTTGTTAAAGGTAATGCATTCATCTAACTTATCGGTACACTTCCGTGCACCACAATGGCCATATGCCAAGTGAACATAATCTATCAGCACTTCAGTGTGTTGTTCCGGCCAACATACTCTCCACTTCCCTGGATTATTTAATCTTTGAAGATACAGTACACCTTTATGTATTTTATATGAAGCCCTTATGTTAGTTGCGTCCGGATTGTCAAACTTGACCTTTACCAACTTGAGTGCATCATCATCACTTTGATATCTTCGCATATTCCGACATATTTCCCTAATTCTTTCTCTTCCTTCCGCTTTTTTGAAGTAATTCACCTCAAAAACATCTTCCCTATTCTTTACACTTTCTAGTGTCTCACATCCTTCTGGTAATCTCGACAAAGCATCCGGTACCGCATGTTCTTTCCCTTTAACATACTTGATCTCTATATCAAATTGTTGTAAAAACAGCGCCCATCTGGTCAACCTGTTATGTAACAATCTGCAGTCCTTCAAAAATATTAAAGCTTTGTGGTCTGTATGGACCACAGTCTTATGCCCCCATAAGAAAAGTTGAAATTTCCTAAAACCCCATACTATAGCTAAAGCCTCCTTCTCTGAAACCGTATAGTTTCTTTCGTACTTAGACATGGTTCTACTCGCAAATGCTATTTGTCTATGAGTTTTTTCCCCATCTATCATTACCTCCTGAAATATGGATACTCCCAATCCATAATCTGAACTATCTGTTGCCATGTGGAATGGTTCACACAGGTCAGGGTGCCATAACTTTATGTTTTTAGCCAAATTGTCTTTTAGCCGGTTGAATGCTGTTTCACATTCCTCAGTCCACATATACACACTGTTCTTCTTAAGTAGGTTGTTCAGATGTGGGCTATTGAACACCTGATCATCCACATACTTACGATAAAAGGAACAAAGTCCTATAAATGACTTTAGTTGTTTTTTATTCTTGGGAGCCGGACAATTTCTTATTGCTTTGACTTTATCGGGATCCTTTTCAATTCCCTCTGGTGTTACTATGTGACCTAAAAACTTTATTTCTTTCTTCACAAACTCGCATTTTTTCAGGTTCAGGGTCATTCCTCCTTTAATTAAAGCTTTGAACACCCTGTCACATAACTCTATGTGCTCTTCCCATGTCCTTGTAGCAATTAACAGATCATCTACATAAACCGTGATTAGCGAACTAAGTTCACTCCCTAAAATCTTGTCTAAAGCCCGAATGAACACTGAAACGGAAGTATTTAGGCCAAATGGTACCACTGTGAAATGGTAGCATTTGCCATTGAATAAAAATGCCGTGTACTTCCTAGACTCCTCACTTAATGGGATTTGCCAGTATCCTGCAGTTAGGTCTAAACTAGTCATGTAATTTACACCATTAAACTTCTGCAATAAATTATCTATTTTCTCTGGACGATCCAACTCCCTCTTCACTACTTTATTCAGAGTATGAGCATCTATCACTATTCGTACACTTCCATCCTTCTTACCTACTATCACCAGTGGGTTATTATATGGGCTAGAACTCCGTTCAATGACCCCACATGAAACCATTTTATCTATTTCCTTTTGAACTGCTTCTTTCTTAGACAAGGGTACATTATATGGTGGTTTAAAGAAAGGTTCATGCCCCTCTACCTCCATGCAATACTCATAATTTACCACTCGTCCCGGTTTGTCTGAAAATACCTCCTGATTTTCTTTCAGAATTTGCCATAGATCCCCCCTTTGGGCATCAGATAGTCCTTCCGTTTTATCCACTACATTTCGAAGGAGTGTCTCCTTATTTCCATCTTCAACTATCTGCCTCACCAGACACCAATCGAATTTTTGACCTATTCCTGAATCATGATCATCTCTAAATTCTACCCATCTCAGCTGGTTCTCTTCCATTACTCTAGATGATTCAAATGGTATTTCTAATACCGCACTATCAACTTTACAAACTATTATCCCTTTGTCACAATCTATAATTACTTTCTGTTTTATTAACCAGTCAATGCCTAAAATGATCTCGGCACTGAGCTCTGGAACTACTAAAAATGCATTCGAAAATTGCTTGTTTTTTATCTTAAATTCCATCATCACTTGATGTTTAACAGGTTTACTACATTTCCCTGTCGCCCCTATCACTTTAACACCTGTTACTGGCATCATGACTACTCCTCGTTGCTCTTTGATCATCTCAAAAAATGCGTGCGAAATAGCACTTATTTGAGCACCCGTATCCAACAATACATATAAATCGTATCCACATATATTAATGGGTAGGATTGTTTGCATCCTATTGTCCTCTTTCATACTTTCTTTATCTTCCCATAATAAATCCTTTTCCACCGCCAAGTCTTGCCATATTATTTTTCCGGTTTTTATACTGACCATTCCATCTGGAGGTTTCTTTCTCCTTTTCATCCTAAATTCTTTCACCACTTTTTCCAATAGTCCTTCGTCTAGGCTCTTTAATGCCATCTCGTTCTCATTCGAATCTGTCATGCCTGAACTCTCGGTTGCAGAATCGGAAACTTCCTCTACTTCTTTTTCTCCCTGGATGCTTTCTGATGATTCTGACGATAATTCCTCCTCCATAGAAATATGACCTTCTTCGGATTCAAATAATTCTCGCAAATTATAATCCCTTTCTCTACTTTCCCTTTGTTGGATAGTGCATTCGCCACTCTTACTTTCATAATTTTCCCCTACTAATGGAATTCCAGTCTCACTCAACTCATTTGCTTCAGTACTACAGGGATCACAACACTCTTTCTCTTGGTTAGATACACTTTCTCTAATTTCTCTAAAAGAATCTTCATCACAGTCATGTACTCTTGCTGTCACTAGGTACACATCATAATCGGTATGGCTCTCTAACACTGTCATATTCGGGTCCAAATTAATCACTTGAGTGGAAGATCTTTCTAATTGTGCTGGCTGGCTTTTGAGCTGATGTACATATTCTGCATACGAGGTAATTTCTGAATCGGCATGCGTCTCTGCACTATGCCCCTTTTTCTTATCCACCCTTTCCTCTTTAATTACTTCTCGATGCGATTCGTCGACTATTCGTACGAACCTTTTACCATAAATCACATCACTCCTACCTTGCCCCTGCCTCTCTGCACAGTTGCCATCCCTACCGACAAACAACGCCTTCTCTGACTCTTCCTTCATCAATTCGTCACTCTGACCTCGAATTGTACTTATTTCATTCACGTGAGCCTTCACATCCGACCGATATTCTTTTCCTACTTCATTTCCCTTAATAATTCCTCCCTGCTCTCTCTCCTCTGTTTGTATCCCTGCATTATACTTCGCAAAGTTTCGTTTATGTAACTGCTCTTCAGGCGAACGACGCACTATCCTACTATAGTACTGACTACTCCGATCTTCTCTATATTTGGGCCATTTCTTTCTTTCCGCGCGCGTTAGGCCCTTGACCTGCGCGGTATTTAGTTTTCCTGATTTTGATAATGCATCCCGTTTCCCTGATAGTGTCCTCTCCCTCGCTGAGAGTTACCTCCTCGACCTCTTCCTCTCATCATGTTAATTTGCGGTTCATTCCTACCACCTTTTACTATTCCATTCTGATTTCTGAAACCTCGAAACTCTCTAGTTTCACGCCACCTATCTTCATTCTCGATTTTTTCTAAAAATTCATCGAATGTTCGATGAGTGCCTCCTACATAACGCTTTGAATCGTCAGGTAGCTTTTTCCACAACTCCCACACTATCTCCGATTCTGATCTACGATCTTTAAGATACTCCAAACGCTTGAACCATCCTTCACAGTATTCTTTCATGAGCCCACGCCCATGTTCTGGCATTCTGGCGACAACGAATTCTCTCCACAACCTATCTCTCTGTTGTGTGCCCCAGAATTCCTCAAGGAACTTTTCTTTGAAGTCTGTAAACTTCAAATTGTCGATATCCAAATTCAATCCCCAACGTTTAGCATGACCTGCTAAAGCGTCTATTACTAAATTAATTTTTTCTTTATCCGACATGTCTGTTGGTAAGACACGTTCACAATTTTTTATAAAATCCATTGGATGCCATCCACCTTGTTTCTTTTGAGGATCGTATTTTTCCTCCCTACTCAGTATTTCCGATTTTTGCATTACCAATGGGATACCACTACAGTTAAGAAACGTCTGATTCTGAACTTGCTGACTTAGCAATTTTATCTCATTACGCAGTGTATTTTCCTGCTCCTGCACACATGCATCAAAACTCAACATGGTATTGCGCAGTGTTTCAATATCAGCTGCCGTTTCTTTAACAATCTCTTTCTTTACAACTGGTACTATCACCTGTAATTTACTTTCAATTATCGGTTCTAATTTTTCACTAACCAAAGGTTCCACTGATTTCTCTATTCTCTGAATTTCGGTATCAAATCTTTTCTCTATTTCTGTGACTTTTCTCTGAACATTTGTTATTTCAGCCCTAATGCTATTTACTGATTTGTTTACCTCTGTGATACGCTGGCTTTGCGTATTCAAAATATCTAAATTGGCTTTTATTTTACCAGATAGGTTTTCATCCAGTTGGGATATATGACTAGCCATTTCTGCTTTCAAACTAGCATTCCCTTCTCGGATTTGCGCCATCATCCTATTTAACAAACTTGTTAATTCCATATCCTCTCCCTTGTG
The DNA here is from genome assembly GCF_021461395.2 of Schistocerca americana. Lineage (NCBI taxonomy): Eukaryota > Metazoa > Arthropoda > Insecta > Orthoptera > Acrididae > Schistocerca > Schistocerca americana. The sequence continues at coordinate 953,142,802 of NC_060119.1, read as the reverse complement.
ACTTGCATCCACAGATACATTGGGTTCACTTTTCACTAGCTTTGGTTTCACTTCCCGTTCCTCCTGTTTTGTGGGTGTGGATTCATCTATAGGATTTTCCAACCCTACAACAGTATCTATGGTCCCTAATTCTGGGTCTGACCTTGTAATGTTTTCGTCTTGCTTGTTACTATTCGACTCCATCTTATGCTGCTGTATTTCGTGCCTAATTGAAATGTTGATTAAACCAAGTATTACTTGTTTAACTCCTACTATTGGACTTTCTTTTGCTGCTTTGCAGGTTGTCGTCTTGAACTTACCAATTGTGGTATATTTGTCTACAACAGAATTTAAAATTTAAAATTTTCTTGAAACTACAAGTTTATACAAAACGCTTTTATTGCAGCCATTATTCTACAAACTTGGTAAGTCCTGTCACGGTCGCCACATGCGACCGAACCGCCGAATCTTTCCATCAGTAAATGGGGTATGTTCTCAACTGACTCGGTTGTTTTAACCCCCTCCACTGACGGAATGACCCGCTTCCTACTTCCGTATGTATAAAGCCAATACGGACTTGTAGCTGTCACGCCTTTGCGCTTACTGCTACGTATTTTAACCGTAAATAGCTCAGCCCTAATGGTAAGAGTTAGTAGTGGATTCACGTTATTAATCTTTGAAGACAGCACAGCTGCCACAAGCTCAGCTCACTTTTACTCCACTCCTACCCTCGCCATTACACCACATTAACTAGGTGCTACATGGACCTTGCTAAATTCACTTGCGTATACATTTTTGACCGTTACTCGCCAGTATTTACCTATTGGATTAGTACACTCCTAACCGGACTATTTCCCAAAGAGCTGTGATGATTGAACGGGTTCGATCCACGGCCTACAGTGCCCTACAGTTCACACGGTAACACTGCCTACCTGACCCACTTAACTTGGTAGTGAGCTTATGTATCCAATCACCACTGCTAGCAGCAGTAGATAATCCTATCAGCACGACGAGAGCAGCAGACTTACCGTCGAATCCTCCTGAAAATACTTATAACTACGGTCGCCAGCTCTGAAGGAGCAAAAGAATAAATCAGTTTTTTGGCTCGTTTCAAAGTGAAACGGCTTAAGTTGAATTTAAACTTAATTCTGAATATTACTATTTCTGATCATTCTAGGTGATTCTACAAAGCAAATACTCTCTCAATTTCTGTGAGTTGGCTTGGTAGTTACCACCAAGACAATTTAAGCAACTTAGGTTAACAAACTTCTACCCTTCAACTTATTTAATGATTTTGGGATATTACTCTTGGACAATTGCTATAGAATTAGTTAAGTGACTTTACTTGAAAGGTTATTCAGAAAAATTTAAGTAACTATAAATAGGCGACTCATTCTGGCGTGACCATTGCTCTTTTCTACATTCTTAAACGCTAAAGTATTCTACAACCAAAAGAATTGTAAATGAAAGAGGCGATGGTGGCCTCAGTCTGATTTCACTACACTATGTTTCAGGTTACTACACTTTACAAGGAACAACATGCGTCGTAATTTTGCTCATTACTATATTCTGTCTTCTGCACTTGCACAAAAGAAAACTGGTATTCTCCTTTTACATGTATACAAAGTTCGACTTAACAATTTCAAGCAGTCTTGCCTTGGGTAGACGTGTCGGTGCTGGTGGTGATATGCATGTGGCTAACGCAGCTCTTCCTCTTCACGCCTCGTGCCCCTACTGGCGGCTGGAACTACGAGCTGTAGCACTGGTATAAGCTACTGCGCGTCCGCCATAGAATCTGGGCGCAGGAACTCTTACACTCAGCCCCAGTGGCACAGAGACGGCTTCGACAACCATTCGTCGCGTTCCACTCCACAAACGGCGACGATATTCGCCTCTTCGCTGTTGCACAATCACTTTTGCGTGAGCACAGTTACGCACGTCCGCTCACGTCAACACTCCCCAGGCCATTTCATTGTTCAGTCCCTGTGTCTCCAGCTACCTCTAGCTACCCTCGTATCACCAAGAGTGGGGGCGTTCCCCTACCACCTTTTCACCGAAATCATTTAGTATTTAAGAATATTTATATTTATTACCCTGGAGTTCATACCAGTCATAATAATTTACTACTAGCGCTTTATAACATTAAATCATACAGTAATAGCTTATAATTACCAAGAAAAAGAATACATTTGACTACATTGTCTGAGAGCCAGCGCTAATTCCCAGTTTCGCCAATAGATGGCATCAGGGTGCACTCCCGGGCAGTCTCACACCAGCGCGCCCGTTTCCGACGCGCGGGCTCCAAATTACTGTCAGCCCACCATCATTTCAGTTCCGTTACACTCTGTTTGATACTCATTTCACCATTGCCGTTGAACCTCATTAAGGTTTTCGTACTTAAAATACCACTTCAAAACTGACTTCCTTTCATCGAATGTAAGCCTTGCGCCAGCCATGTTTACTCGAGTAACTAGATGCAACTAAGAACAAAACAGTGACTATCTGACGACTGTCGTCTGACAAAACAAAACAACGCAATACAAAGCTTGTGTGGCGATTGCCGGAATTACAAACTATTACACTACCAAAGATGCGACAACCCCGTTAATTAGTTTGCCAGTTATGGACTTTTAAACAGTGGATACATTTTTTCGACCCCTCTGTAGTGCAATTTACGTGTAAACATTACTTTACAAATCATGATACTTCAACAAAATCTGTTGTAATCTAACTAAAGCAGTCTCACTGTCAACATAGGACCTTCTTAGATCACATTAAAATTGACTTGGAAGTACTACATATTAAGCAACTGGACAGGAATACACATCTTTCCTCTACAAGTTCTTATTAAGTGTCTTCTTCTTTGGAAGTAATTCTTAACCGTAACAAACCTTGAACTAAATCAACACGATAAAATTGGCCATAATAATGACAAGTGCAATGCAATCTCTCTACAGTTATTCTAAGTAAATTGTAAATTCGGCATGCGGTGAAATTTACCTACCCTCAAAGCTGGAAAGTAAGACTCGTCCTGTATTGCTGAAGGGTGTAATTGCAACCTTAGGGTGGGTAGCGGGGAAGAACTAACTACTGCGTTCTGGTTATAAGGGTCTATCATCAATGAATATTAATACTTATTATGTTGCTGCTGTCGACTTCAGCCGGGAGACTGGATTCCACGCTAAACGATCGTGTGCAAAATTCAGTTAATCAGACATGAGATTTTATTTTTTAGAATTTTATAATTGTATTAATTTCAGTGCAGGATGTTGTCGCTACTTCTAGTTGCTTGAAGTTTTGTAGAATGACATTCTTAACACATTTCCTTGCATCTTCAAGTGAACCACTTAATAACATATTTGTTCCCATTTTTAGAAAGTGATTGTTAAAACTATTTGCCTTTTGTGAACTAACAGTCACAATATTGAAACTTCCTGGCAGATTAAAACCGTGTGCCCGACCGAGACTCGAACTCGGGATCTTTGCCTTTCGCGGGCAAGTGCTCTACCAACTGAGCTACCGAAGCACGACTCACACCCGGTACTCACAGATTCACTTCTGCCAGTACCTCTACTCCTACCTTCCAAACTTTACTGAAGCTCTCCTGCGAACTCGGTCGGGCACACAGTTTTAATCTGCCAGGAAGTTTCATATCAGCGCACACTCCGCTGCAGAGCGAATATCTCATTCTGGAAACATCCCCCAGGCTGTGGCTAAGCCATGTCTCCGCAATATCCTTTCTTTCAGGAGTGCTAGTTCTGCAAGGTTCGCAGGAGAGCTTCTGTAAAGTTTGGAAGGTAGGAGACGAGGTACTGGCAGAAGTGAATCTGTGAGTACCGGGCGTGAGTCGTGCTTCGGTAGCTCAGTTGGTAGAGCACTTGCCTGCGAAAGGCAAAGATCCCGAGTTCGAGTCTCGGTCGGGCACACAGTTTTAATCTGCCAGGAAATTTCATACCAGCGCACACTCCGCTGCAGAGTGAATATCTCATTCTGGAGTCACAATATTGTTCTTTAGTTTAATTTTGTGGAATCTTGTATACTGACTGGCTGACCTGTCTCCCATTTGACAATGTCCCACATAATCTTAATGCTATCATCTGAGTTAGTTCTTTTCGTCACAACAGACATACTTCTGAATATTTCAGTGAGTCTCCTTATAATACAATATTTTCTGTATTGTGCAAGTACTGCCGGATGTTGACTTACCCTGGACTTTACATAAATCTCCCTCTTGCTCTTACATGAGATTCAGATTCTCTTTGTTATCCGCTCTTATCTCTTTTTTAAAGAATATTCTCATTAATTTTTAGGAAATTAACTTTCAAAGATTGACACAAATTTACAATGGAATTAATTCTATCTGACATTAACCTTTCAATCTACATATACCTTATCGCATACCACCTCTTTAGCTTATTCTTAAAACATTGTATCCTGTCCTCGTTAATAGGCCCCACTACTTTGTATGAACCTGTCTCTGGGGTTGTATGATGTCGTACCTTTTATTTTCATTAATTGAGCATCATGATCAGATAGACCATCAGCAATGCGGTTCACATTAATAGTTCCAGCCCAAGAACTGTCTACAAAAATGTTACCAATCAATCTTCTGCTATTTTCCTGCACACGAGGTAGAAAGTTGACTACTGAAATTAGATTAAAAGACCCAAGGAATAATTGTAGGTTCTATTTTCCTGTCATTATATTTTAAGATATCTACAGTGAAATTTCCACTAATTACTGTTTCTTATTCTATGACACTAAGCTCAATAATGGCAGATTCCTCATAAATAGCTGAAAGTTTCCTAGAGGGGTATGTAGATTGTCACAATTATCAGAGGAGTACCATGTAGTAACAACCTACAAGTACATGCTTCTACGTTCCGTTCATCACAAAAACTGTTTTTTTCAATACTTTCACATATGTTACAACTCCTCCTTTCTCCATGTGAATCCTACATGAAAATGGTGCTTGTCTGTAGCCCCTTCTATTTAACATCTGCATTCTGTGGTGCTCAAAGAGGCACGGAACACCTATACACTTGTTCTGGGCATACAACAAGCTCATCTGTCTTGTTTTTCAACTCTCTCATGTTCTAATGAAACAAATTAATTTAATTTTTCCTGGAAACTGTTACGCGTGTTGCAGTCTTGTACGACTCTAATTTCTCTCAATAATCTCCAACTGTTGCATGGCTCTATCCTAAGACATAAGTGCTCCTTTGATTCCAGAATCGTAGGGATTTCGTTTTGTGTCCTTCAGGGTCCCCATATATTTCCTGCAAGGTGCTCAGGTAACCATTCCTTCTCCCTCCTATTCATGTGCAAATCATGATTACTGAATCCCCATCTCCGAATTACAGAAAAAGGCATTGCACAGGTATGACACCTTGTTTCAGCTAAACGTTATTCGCTCAGTTCTTTGTTAACACAGCTGAAAACTGTGACAAAACAGGACCCGTCATGTCACTGCAAAACTTCGACAAGGCCACACGAGTGTGTGCTGCTGCTACTCCTGTATCCTCAACGTCACCTAGTGTGTTACATTCTACACCTTTATCATAAATCAGGGTTTCAAGTAAAAGAGTCAATCGCTTTTTAACTCAGTGTTGCATTAGATAATTGGACTACGTTAAAAGTCATACGCTGAGGTTGGCTGAGTGTCACCCTGAACAGTTACTATTGGCTTAAGTTGTAGCTATAAAATGTACATTGCATATGTCATTAAGAAGGAATACATTGATTCTCAACTAACAGCTCCTTATCAGTTACGTCAGTTGTGAATTACTTTGTGAGAACTGTACTGTTAATAAGAATGAAAAAAAGTATTTAGCTCTACGCCAGTCATGAATTCTGATCTCTCCCATTACGCGTTTCGATGATTAACCATCATCAGGTAGGAGGCATAATTTACATTGGCGACATTGTCCAACGGCATCCGAAGGGCCCGGGAGGACAGATTATGACATGCAATGCTGATAATTATATGAATTAGCTTCAAAAAATATTGCAGTGACGTATCAGATGGTTTGAACACATAAAAAATACTAACAACGCAAGAAGATGAGCACTTGTTCGTCATTCTGACGCTGAAATTCGTATTTTCCTCCATTTGCACATCAGTCATACAATGTTGTGCTTACGAAACAAAGAAGTTTTCTCTAAAGATTTCACTTAAGAGAACTAAAAATATAAGGTCGTTTAGCCGGCCGGTGTGGGCGAGCTGTTCTAGGCGCTTCAGTCGAGAACCGCGCGACCGCTAGGGTCGCACGTTCGGAACCTGCCTCGGGCAAGGATGTATGTGGTGTCCTTAGGTTAGTTAGGTTTAAGTAGTTCTACGTTCTAGGGGACTGATGGCCTCAGATGTTGAGTCCCATAGCGCTCAGTGCCATTTGAACCATTATGTAAGGTCGTTTATTACGTTACTGTGGTACAGCGATAATGATCCTTATTAGCGTGACTCGCCCCTTCCTTGCTGTAATCTAGAGATACTGTGTGAGCCAAAGTCGCTTCACTCCATTGTCTCGCTTTTGATCTCATCTGGAAACTATCTGACTCAATACACATCTCTCCCAAATGACTCGCCCTATCACTCCTTCCCCCCCTCCATGGATGCAGTGCCATGTATGTCCACGTCTAATATACTTAATACGGATTGATTTCCCGTGTTACCACTACTAGATTCACCAGAGATGTCAATTAAGTCCCGGTTAGTTCTAACTTTCCCTTTCACGTTTATTTACTTAATTATTGGTTATTTGTCTTTACACTTACCTTAAACTAAGCTGACCGTAGCGTCGGGTGGTCGATGGTGTGTTGGCTGCCGACGTGGTGTACTGAGCTGCTGAAGGACCCGCGAAGAGGTGAAATGCGACCAGTGACTCTTGGTCGCATCTCGTTGATGTTTACCAGCATGATGCCTCGCACGCAGCTGTGGACTGCCACGCACTCACAAAGGCTGTAGCTCACTGCCGCGACACCACTATATATTTAATTACTTATTTACGATTTTGTTTTAGCCTTTCATCTATATGAAAGAAAAATCGGATGTTGAACACTAACTGGCATGAAATGGAAGGTAATATTTCAACATAATTTCCAATGTGGTGGTAATAACTAAGCATTGTGCTGCTGAAAGGGGAAAATCGACGTAGAATCTACATAGAAAGGAAAATAATAATAACTACAAAAGGCTACCAACTACTATTTATCCGGAACCCAGAAGGTCTGTTACACGATGCTGCATTGGTAGACCGCCAGCAGTCATCGGCTGCTGGTCTCCCGCGAGGATACGTGTTAAAATACAAGGCAGCTCGCGTACCCGTAGACTACATACGAGGCTGAACCGAGTGAATCTCTCCGCCATGGACTAGCGAGCGAGCACGGTGGCTCTCGTCCGCCCCGTAGACAATGCAAAAAAATGGTTCAAATGGCTCTGAGCACTATGGGACTCAACTGCTGTGGCCATAAGTCCCCTAGAACTTAGAACTACTTAAACCTAAATAACCTAAGGACAGCACACAACACCCAGCCATCACGAGGCAGAGAAAATCCCTGACCCCGCCGGGAATCGAACCCGGGAACCCGGGCGTGGGAAGCGGGAACGCTACCGCACGACCACGAGATGCGGGCTAGACAATGCAGCCGCAACGCCTGCGGTCTGCCCACGCTGCTGCTGTATCCTACCTCTGCTCTGACCGCACTTGCTGCCGGCTGCCATCGAACTAGAGTCAGCCGTTCGAACACGCCCACCGGAATGCCTAAACAGCACCCACTCTCCGTTGGGTTGCGCCGCACCCTGCACGTCGTACACCAGACTCGTCGAATCGCCCAAGACAACCTCTTCCCTATTTTAGGCTTCTTCAAGTGATCAGCTACCCGGATACATGATTGCCAGCCTGCGGACCTATTACGTAGGAGTTTATGACTTTGGTTTATGACTTACGACCTACGATCCGGCCCACTAGAACCTGAGTGCACCTAATCGGAGTTACGGACTCACGGAGACGCCACAGAAAAGAGGCCCAAATAAAATACCCGAATACTTGCTGCCATCTAATAGCTAATCAAGCCCTGAACTATCTACCCGTAGGGTCAGTGTCAAGGAAAATCGAAATCACCCCGAGTTCAGGGATAAGATACAGCTTCCAAGGAATTAACATTTTTCTTGTTCGTAATTAAATAACTAAAATTGTTCAATACTGAATTTCAGATCACTAATGGCAGCAATGCCTTCACTTCAGTACACAAAAACACTAATCGGAAACATATAAATGCTGTAACGAAGTCTTTCAGATAATGAGCCGTAATTCCCTAACTATTATTTAAGTAAATCAAATAACTCACACAAAAATCAATAATAATCTTGGACAAGCGCTGAGATGCTTATAGAGATCAGTACAGGACCAATACATGAAAAGAACGGGCGTTATTACAGTATATTTTAGTATTTTCATTTCGCCACAGGCACAGTCGACTTGTTTCTAGATTCCAGTCTCGTTACAGCTTCGCCACCGGTTGCTAGGCTGCACGCTTCTAGTGCCAGCTCCTCAGTCCTCCGGTCGCACCAGTATGACAGTCCGACACACACAGTCGCGACACACTCTTCTGCGGAAGTTGTTACCGTTTGACAGCTGAAGCCAGAGTAGCACCCCAAGCCGTGAAAAAGGAGTCACGTGCGTTGTAAGGATAATGCTTATTTTCCATATTTTACTACTTAAACAACGAAATAGTTTTTGTATTTTTTGCATTCCATGCTTCAATAGAATATTAAGAGACAATAATTATCCCGAAAAATCTAAAAACAGTCGAATCTCACTGATTCAGTGACCTAAGTTACAACTTACCGATGAATAAATATTTTCGAGTCTGTGGAGGACGAGCAAGAGAATACATTGAAGAGCCAAAGAAACTGGTATACCTGCTGCGCAGGACCCCTCCCCCCCCCCCCCCCCCCCCCCGATCACACAAAAGGTCTACAACACGACTTGGCATGGACTCGATTAATATCTGAATTATTGCCGGAGGAGGCAGCCATCGAGAATTCTGCAGGGTTGTCCATAAATCCGTAAGAGTATGAGGGGTGGGAAGTCTCTTCTGAGCAGCATGTTGCAAGGCATCGCAGATGTGCTCAATAATGTTCATGTCTGGAGAGTTTGGTGACCAGCGAAAGTGTTTAAACTCAGCAGAGTGTTTCTGGAGCCACTCTGTAGCAATTCTGGACGTTTGGTGTGTCGTATTGTCCTGTTGGAATGAACAATGCCTATGAATGGATGCACTTGATCGGACAGGAGGCTTACGTACCTGTCACCCGTCAGAGTCGTATCTAGACTTTTCATGGGTCCTATAGTCCTATATCACTCCAACTCTTTAGTCGTCGTTGTTCCCGTTCTTGCAGGATCTTATGCCGGTCGCAGAGATGTCAGAGATTTGATGTTTTACCAGATTCCTGATATTCACGGAACACCCGTGAAATGACCGTGCGGGAATATCCCCACTTCATCACTACATCGGAGATGCTACGTCCCATCGCTCATGCGCCGACTATGACACCGGTTCAAACTCACTTAAATCTTGATAACCTGCCATTGAAGCAGCAGTAACCGATCTGACAACTGCGCCAGACACTTGTTGTCTTAGATAGGCGATACCGACCGCAGCGCCGTCTTCTTCCTGTTTACATAACTTTGTTTTTGAAAACGCATGCCTATACCAGTTTCGTTGACGCTTCAGGTTATAAACATGTATTTCACACATGAGAAACATATTTTTTCTTATTGTCTGTTTTATTACGACTGGCACTTTACTTGACAAGCAAAAATTTTGTGTACAGCCTAATGAATCGCTTATTCTTACACTAGAGTAGAATCTTCTCTCCGTTTGTGGCTTGGACGTAGCAACAATGCAGAATTGATTTCCTCTGTGTTGGCAAGCAGTTTAATTGATCTTGACGTTTTATCATCACGTCTGTGTGGCTTTAGCTTTTGCTGCAGGTTTGGTGACTTATACGATACCTTAAATTGTCTAGGTATCGCATTCCACACAAGTTTGTTACGTTGCTCATTCACTGCTTTGGATGAAAGTGCAACGAAGAAAAATTTCCGTTTTCAGGTAGATATATGACGTATTTTTGCAAACGGTCATGTCTTCCGGCGTTAACTACGTGTTTTTTGTCCTTAAAATAAGTCGACGTTCTTCAGTAAATATCCATATGTCACAAGAAAATGGTAAATAAACTGTCCTGTGAATACACTGTCCTGTAATATACCGTTCATAAGGAACTAAAAAAAGACAGACGTGGTCTCACTTTTTTGTTGTTGTCGATATTTATGGCGCTACATACGATCCCTATTGTAAAAACTATGTTACCATTCAGTATAAACGGTACTGTTGAGACTCATGCGGCATGATACTCAGAGGTGTAAATTGTTGGTCGTTTGTGGCGTTGCTATCGTAGCTGGTAACAGAAACAACAAGAAAGTGTCATGACTGTCATGTTACACTGTGCCAGTATCGATGTATCTCATTCCGTTGCGATATTCTTTCCGCAACGTTTTCACACTGATTAATATATAGAAACTTCCTCAGGCTGGACAGTAGTTGTATTCACAGTCGCCTGTTTTACATAACATCTCCACGAAACTGGACAAGCCGCTGACTAGCGAAATGAATTAGGGCACCGAGATACATTTTCTGTTCCCTTTTTGTTATTCTTGTTAGCTACTGTTATTATATGGAGTCTCCATATTGGGGAATTGTAAACTTTTGTCTGTCGCACTGAGGGGAGGTGTGAGAAAGATGGTAATAAATACATTTTTGTGCAAAACGTAAGGGCGTAAGTGGCTTTCACATGATATGGTATTGCCAAGTTACGTAGTCCGGTGAAACGTGGACTATATATATCTAAAGAACTTCTGCAGTACAATACAGAAAATAAAGAGGCAGTGAGGGGAACAGAAATGACATTTTCATTCATACACTAATTACACTGAACTCACAGCGACTCATGACGGTCGCCTGGACATTACGAACGGCGGAATATGATTCTGAGTAGGATGTGTGATCAGTGCGGACGGCAGTTCTTGTTCCGCAACGTGCTCCAATTCAGCCACAACGTTGGTAAAGAGTTCTTTCGGTACGGCGTTCCAGGAGCGAGGCTGGCAAGTGGGAGGCATAACATTGCAGACCTCTGAACACGGTATCACACCAGTCAACATTATTGTGACACTGTACTGCTTCCCCATGTACGTCTTTCCATGTGTTCTTTCGGTCCTGTATTGCAGTACATCCAAATGCACCAACGACTATACAGTGGTCGTCACCCGCGCTGGTGGAGGAATGGAGCGATGTGACAAAATAACTGATTACCAACCTCGTAGCCAGCACGGGGACAGGTTGCAAAGCACGCACTGCCGTCCGTGCAGATCACACACCCTATTAAGAACCGCGTCCCGCTTTTGCTATGTCCAGCTGACTTGAGTGTAGTTATCCTCCTTGGATATAAGTGTCATTTCTGTTCGTCCTGCCGGCCGAAGTGGCCGTGTGGTTCTAGGGGCTGCAGTCTGGAACCGCGAGACCGCTACGGTCGCAGGTTCGAATCCTGCCTCGGGCATGGATGGGTGTGTGATGTTCTTAGGTTAGTTAGGTTTAACTAGTTGTAAGTTCTAGCGGACTAATGACCTCAGAAGTTGAGTTCCATAGTGCTCAGAGCCATTTGAGCCATCTGTTCGTCCGTTGCGTATTTGTTTTACTTATCATTTGTACAATACTGTACTTCTTGTTCCCAGATACGGTCCAAGTTTCTTAGAGCTATGATACCTAGCAGTGACACATCATGCGAAATTTACTTTCGTCCTTAACTTTAACAGTTGAACGGAATGGACAGTATCTTGAAAGGAGGGTAAAAGATGAACATCAACAAAAGCAAAACGAGGATTATGGAATGTAGTCTAATTAAGTCGGGTGATGCCGAGGGAATTAGATTAGGAAATGAGACACTTAAAGTAGTAAAGGAGTTTTGCTATTTGGGGAGCAAAATAACTGATGATGGCCGAAGTACAGAGGATATAAAATATAGACTGGCAATGGCAAAGAAAGCGTTTCCGAAGAAGAGAAATTTGTTAAAATCGAGTATTGATTTAAGTGTCAGGAAGTCGTTTCTGAAAGTATTTGTATGGAGTGTAGCCATGTATGGAAGTGAAACATGGACGATAAATAGTTTGGAGAAGAAGAGAATAGAAGCTATCGAAATGTGGTGCTACAGAAGAATGCTGAAGATTAGATGGGTAGATCACATAACTAACGAAGAGGTATTGAATAGAATTGGGGAGAAGCGGAATTTGAGGCACAACTTGACTAGAAGAAGGGATCGGTTGGTAGGACATGTTCTGAGGTATCAAGGGATCACCAATTTGGTACTGGAGGGCAGCGTGGAGGGTAAAAACCGTAGACAATGAGATGAATACGCTAAGCAGATTCAGAAGGATGTAGGCTGCAGTAGGTACTGGGTGATGAAGAAACTTGCACAGGATAGAGTAGCATGGAGAGCTGCATCAAACAAGTGTCAGGACTGAATTCCACAACAACAACAACTTTACTTCTGTACTAATGTGTAGTATTTTTAAGTTTTCTCCAAGTGTCATCGAGCCGTGTTACTTGGAAGTGAGGCATGATATGAAAGTTCGTTTCGTCATTAGTTTTTGCACACCAGTGTGGTAGGTAACTCACTGATGGCATAATTCAAGAAAAATTCATTTTAATTACCCTATCAACGGATACTGCCTTCTGTCGGCACAGTTTATTTTACTCTAAGACAAAATAGCATTTTTGTCATGCGTTCGTTCATATTTGTCAATACAATCGAGTAACGATAACACAGCCACTGACGGGCATCACCTGCAATTGTAAAAGAACGCAAATATCCATATTGGTAGTGAGGAAAAGGAAAAGAGTGGTGTTTAATGACTCGTCGGATCATGAGGGTTCGATAACTAGCTAGGAATGGGAACGATTAGGAAGGAAATAGGCCGTGTCCTTTCGAACCAATCATACTGTCACCAGCATTGGGCGATTTATGGAAACCACAAGTACCTAAATGTCGTTAACGAAATGAGGACTGAACTGCAGTCTAATGAATACGACTCCAGTGCCTTACGACAGCATTACCTCGTTCGGTTGCACTGAGAAACAAATACTGGGTACTTTACGCTCGCTTCATTCTTAGGTCTTGGCAATGTGATATAGAATGACTGCCCCATAAAAACATTGTAAAATTCCGTCATGCAATCAGAGGGTTCGTAAAAATCGAACAGCTGAAATGAAAATAGGAGCCACATTACAACAGCACTCTGGCGCAGTCGTAAACGAAGTTCTATAGATAACGCGTCCCCTGGAGGTGTTATGGCGACGAGGATTTCATTGCAAGTAATGCAGGGGTGCAGTAAAATTTTGGTGTAGAAACAGAACTAAACTTTGTGTCAAGAATGTTGTGAGATGTTATCGGCAGAGCGTTGTGAGAAGTTATCGGCAATGTGATATCTGGTTCGGTAGCTAATGTGTTCACAGGCGATTAACGTATTTTGTTACTTTGGATGAGAACAACCGTACAGTAAACAACTGCAACACTAATGGCACGTATTAGTACTACTAATTTTGTCCATACTGGAATGCCGCATGTGCTTCTAATCGTCAAAAACGTGCAATGAATTGCTTTGAGCACTTCAATTTGACTTACGAATGTGTCTATGTTCTCATTTCTAAACTTCGAAGCCTGCTTGATACCTCTTAGAATCCCACAATAACGAGTTTAACTGAGTGCAAATAAAATTTCAAATGACGAGAAACACACATTTACATCTACATCATACTCCGCAAGCCACCCAATGGTGCGTGGCGGAAGGTACTTCTCGTTGACTAACTGAACCCGTTACCCCTTACATTTGCGAATGAGGCTTGGCAAGAATGATTGTCGGTAAGCCTATGTATTGGGTTTAACTTCTCGAATTTTCTCTCAGTGGTCATTACGCCTAACGTATCTCTCGTGACGACTGATAATGGAGTTTGTTGAGCATCTCGATAACGTTCTCGCGCCGACTAAATAAAGCCGTGGCGAACATTATTCAAGAATTGATCGAACAATCACCTAATAAGGCACGTCCTTCGTTGATGAGTTACAATTCCTTAATATTCCTCCAGTGAATCGCAGTCTGGAATGTGCTGCTTTCTCTCCTACTTTTTTATGTAGTCATTCCGTCTGACGTCGCGCCGGGTAGCTACTTATACCCGTTTCAAGGTAGATATTGTTTCCACTGGTTTCACATCAACAATTATACTGCAGTGGCTTTCTTTTCCTACGTATGCGTAGTATGTGACATTTGTTAACTTTCAGGGTCAACCACCAGAGCCTGCAACAGTCATCAGTTCCCTGCAGGTCATTCTGCTAATTGATGCTATCTTATGGCGTTGATACTTTGTTATGGACAACCGCGTCATCTGCGAACAGTCATGAAGAGCATGCGACGATGTCTACTAAATCATTTATACACATTGTCAACAATAACGGTCGTATCACACTTCCTTGGGGTCCTCCGGAAATCACCTTTATATCTACCGATGGTTCCTTTAACTAGAACCCACTAGAAAATCTGATCTGGTATTCGATAAGCTCATTTTGTTTCACTAAACGGCGATGCGGGACGGTGCCAAATGCCTTCCAGAAGTCAAATGAACACGGTGTCAAAACTGAGCGGCAATGTCTATGGATCTCATGGATGAACAAATCGAGCAGAGTTTTGCTGGATTTCAGGTCACGGAATCCATGTCAGTTTTATAGAGTGGAATTTAGTCGTCCTAAAACTTCATAACTCTTGTGCATAATGCACATTCCATAATTCATATTCCATAATTCTACAAAAGATCGACGTCAACGATATAGGGCTATAATTGTGTGCATCCGTCCTGCGGCCCTTCTTGGAAGCGGAAATGACCGACGATTTATTTCCGGTAGCTAGGTCCCTTCGTTGCTCGAGCGATCAAACTACTGCTCAAAGCGGAGCAAGTGCTTTCGCGAACCCGCTGTAGAGACTTAAAGATATCTCATTTGGTCCTGAGAGCTTCCCACTGCTAAACGACTGTAGTTGCTTTTCTATTCTGCTACCGGTTATCGCAATATCTACAGTTTAGTCTTTCGACGATGATTTAAAGGACCTTCCGTGGCGGAAAACAATTACGTAATACAGAATTGAATAATTTGGCCTTCTCACTGCTTGGTGCTTAGAGAAACCTCGAGACTGGCACAAACAAGCACCAATAGGGGTCATTGAAAGTCATAAAGGAACTGTATTCCTGGCCAGCTCACACTGGCGCAGAATTAATAATTTTTACGTACTGTACTTAACGAAAAGTGTTCATACATAATTTCAAGTAAATACCAAGGAGGCCAATAGCTTCAAGACTCCAGGTAGGCGTCGAATAACACTGCTCTCCTGTTTGTAACCGCTAACAAGTTTTCCAATACACCTCGGCGTATTTAGCACACCATAACTAACTGATGCACATCGTAAACAGGCTGCACCCGACGAGTCACCCCCTGCTCGCTATACGCACCAGTAGCAACGGTCAACGCTGCAGGAAAACATGGGCACCCGTAGCCCAACGATCAACGATTTCAACTCGCTGCAACCACCAGGACGCCGAGTACTCCGGCGCACTCCTCCAGCTCCGTATCCCACACACCACTCACTACCACACAGCCCCAGAAGGAACATGTCACCAAGCAAAGATGATACAGTGAGGGCTAGAAAGGATGAAACGCGTGCACAGGTGATGCCTGTAGTATTGCGCACGTCCTCTCACAGAAGCCGCTAACTTCGGATGTGAACGAGACTGCAGTTCTTCACTCGTATGACGAAAGCAAAACTACGATATGGAACCATTTTCCACCATTTAGAAGTGATAAAAATGTACATTTGTAGTGAAGCAAGAGGTGTATCTGTTGCAGTGTACTGTTTGGCAAAGTTATTTAATTTGTCATCATAGCTTCAATAACTACTACGAACTTAATCTAAAAACAGAAACGTATGTTTAACTCAGTGATACTGTGGCTAACAATTTAATGGAAGCACCATCATATATAGTTTCCCCAAAAGGCACGAAACTTCTGACGTTGACAAACGGTTATTACAGGAACACAACGTTGATGTCTCATACATTTACATTTGTATATTTGTGTATGTTTCCATTATTCTGACTTTTTGGCTTGATGTTGGTGCAGATTTCAGTCCGAAGATTTGTTTGCTGCAGCTCTGTACGCTTAGCTGTTCACAGTTGGCTTTTTCATTAAGGATACAGGATACTTTTCCGGCTCAATTTTATGTAAAAATCAACACCTGCCTCTTTCAGGCTCTGTTTATAATGTACATGTTTTACAGATGTTTTTTTGTTGGTATCAGGTAATGGAGCACACTTTCAAGACAAATCAGAAGTATTTTGAACATTTTTGAACCTGCTTAGAGTTATTAAAAAAATTACAAAGCAACTGATGCAATTTTTTCCCCAAACGCTTCCTGAAATTGAGGTACCATTTAATCCAATGTTATAGATTTGAAGGAGAACAAATTTTTACCAGTTATGTATGACATGATGGCTGAGGTAGAAGACCTTTTAATTCCTCCTACTATGTATATTACATGGGTAAAGGTATCACATCTTACATTTTAATTTTTATAATTTGTTTCCTAATAAAAATGTTATTTTTTCTATAATTTAGTTGATTCTACAATAAAGCTTAGGTCTACTACATAAGCATGGTCCCCATTTACAGAAATAAATAGACCAATACTATATAAACTTCACCAAATATTTGTACCTGAATTATTAAAAATAAAACTTGCGGGAAGTTGCGAATGAAGATGAGTGCAATTAAACTATGCCTCAGAACAATGCTGAAGTATAGTCTTCATCCTGCATTCCTTCATCTTCAAACTTCCTCTTGGCATTCATTTAGCACTTCTTGCTTCTTTGATAACTTGAAGAGCGAATCATTCAGCTTCATGCAACTATTGTCTGTCATATGCAAGCTATTGTTCTTCCAGGACTTCCAACCTCCCTATCACTCCATCACTGAAACATATCACTGCATCTAGTAGACCAACTTTTAATGTATTTAGTCCCACAGAACATTCTTGGGGAATGTTTCCCATATGCAGTGGTTGAAACTTTCAATTGTAATCTGAGTGCCCCCATGAAGACATTTACTAAGCGAAACAGGGTCACACAGGTCTCTAAAAATTGGTTTTAATTCATTTGTAACAGGCTTAGGAAGCGAATGCTTATGATGGTATATCTGACCACTTTCTATTGCTTCTTTGTAACCACACCAAGAATCTGCTTCTTTCGGGCAACTTCTGTTAACAGGATGGTCATCTGTGGACAAAATATGAAAGAGGGTGGCATATACAGCTTTCCTCATTGCTGTAACATCATTCAGAGGTGTAGTTCGCCTAATGGTCAGTCCATAATAACTCTCAGTCTGCCTCAGCCAGACAGAGATTTTCCATCAGAAAGCAACTTTCTTTTCATTTCTCTCAGTAGCTTCCTCAAGCTAGCGCCCATCCTCTTTTGCCACATGGCCACAGCACTCCAGTTTTGTTAACAAGATATTACCATAAACATTGAACTTATTAATTTTATTGAAAGCTTTAGAGTCCCCATCGCTAGGCACATCGTATATCTAACGTCAACGGGCAACGACCCCACATATATTTTTAGAGCTCCATCAAACTCCATACTTCCACTGTAACCATCATAATCCTTAGAAAACTGATGTTCAATATGTTGTCCTTCAGTGTTACCATGGCAGGTGTGGCAGTACTTAGATACGCACTCAACATCAACAACTTTTCCATTCTCCAGAGAAGTAGCACTTACAATACCATTCAAGGAACGATGTCCTAGACGTTGCAATGTCCCATCAAGTGCAACAGCAAAGTCCTTGGTTCCAATAATATTTACAGTTTCTTCTGCTGCAAGTTTCATAGCTACTTTAGACACCGAGTTAAGGCACCTAAAAATATTTTATGTACTTGCTGAACCTATCGGAGGAGTAAGAAGGTCCATAAAACCACAAAACGTTTGACCAGCCTTTTTTTCCTTTTCCTGTTGCACGCATTACATACACTAACTTCAAATTCACATCATATGAGTTATGGACAATGTTGGAAGTCATTTTCGATGTAGATTTGTTGCAAAATCTACACAGAACAATTAATTTTGACGCTAAGCCCTTCCTGCTACTTTGTTGTTCAGTTACTTCCAGAGGCCTACACCATCATGTTGTTTACATTTCGCCACTTACTTTATCGAAGAAGAGAAGATGCCAACATCAACAGCAACAAATCCACTACAAACAGCGTCATTGTTAATACAAAAATTTGAATCACCAGGAGGTGTGCCTTGTGGGAGTTTCTTCCCTGAAGAACTGATACATAGGTCACTTTTAACAGTGTGTCTTGCTATGTTTGTGAACTGGTTACCACGAAATTTCCTATATTGAATTTTTTGATCCGTAAGATAGTTCGTATTTATTGCACACTAAATGATATGTACTTCCATAAAGATATGTAGCACTTGGGCAACAAACATTCAGTAACACGTGAACAAATGGCTTCAGCGAAACAAAAGTAAATACTAGCGAAGATAATCATGTACATACAATAGAAGCCTGCACTGTTCCCAACATATACAATATATCATACGTTTAATCGCTGGAAGCTGATTTCTGTAACAGAAATAAAGGGGCGTGGTGGCATACATGACTGTAACTTTAAAATTTGGTATACATAGGTCATTTTTAAGTTGAAACCCTATTATGTGCAAATCAATGTAAACAGGAAAGACTATAAATTTAATAAATTGATAAAAAATTTCTATTTTTCCACCATATAGAAGTATCCCGTATCCTTAAAACCAGCATCCACGAGAACCTTCTTGTCAGTGTCATATCCTGATCTCCTCCTACAATTTTAAACTCCTCCTTTCCATCCAATACCAAACTGTAAATTCATTGTTGCCTCTGAGTGTTTGCCACAACCAATTCCTCCTTTTAGTCAAGTTTTGCTGTAAGTATCTTTTATCCACGATTAAATTCAGTAAATCTTCATTAGTTACCTTATCCACATACCTACTATTTATTAATATTTTGTTTCACTGTACTACTCTTCTCGACTGCGTTGTTTCTCGTCCACGTTTCACTTCATAACAATGCCTGCAAGTCTGTATGTTGTATCCTCTTGCCTGCGCCATCAACAGTTACTTTCCTTTCCAAGTCGTGGAACTCGCCCACTATTTCAGTGTCTCATTTCGTAATGTAATTTCTTCTGCTTCACCTGAGCTAATTCCTTACATCACTTTAGTCTTACTTTTGTTCATGTCAGTCTCACAGTCTGTTTTAAATTGCTGACTAACCGCTCAGCTGATCATCCCAGCGTCTGCATTCTCTGACAAAATTACAAGGTCATTGGCAAACCTTAAAGCTTCTATATCCTCTCTGTAAATCTTAAATCCATTACCAAATTCCACTTTGTTTCGTTTGCAACTTACTCATTGTACACATTAGCTAATACTGTTGTCGGCCTACCATTTCTTGCGCCTCATCGCTTTGGTATAAGGGTGTTAATATGCATGCGCTTGAATTCATTGATTTATTTGTTTCTGCCGTGTGCTGCATTCTGAATTTTTCGTAGGTAGTATTACAATAGATGTGCTTTGCATGTTTCCATTTCAAAAAATGGTTCAAATGGCTCTGAGCACTATGGGACTCAACTGCTAAGGTCATTAGTCCCCTAGAACTTAGAACTAGTTAAACCTAACTAACCTAAGGACATCACAAACATCCATGCCCGAGGCAGGATTCGAACCTGCGACCGTAGCGGTCTTGCGGTTCCAGACTGCAGCGCCTTTAACCGCACGGCCACTTCGGCCGGCTTTCCATTTCATACGAGGAAAAATAAACTTAGATACCTTCGATTCCCACGTCTTGACATTAATTGACTGAACAGATAATTTTACAGGCAGTGATAGGGAACCTTGAGCAGCGCTCCGATTGCGCTGTATCCTGTATTCATTTTTAGGAAATGAACACATGAAACGACACGATTGGTCATAGGTTAAACACAATATTTCATGGAAGACGGGCTTAAATATTCATCTCCCTGTTACACGGCCCACTGAATTGCCACCAGTACTAACACTCTGGTAGAGGTTTGTCAAATGGTCAGATATAACTGTGTTATTACATCAGATCGTTCCAGTTGTGAGATAAATTGTCAAAAGATGTGCTTTGTGAATATCGCCAGACTGCCGCAATGTATAATTTGAACACCGCTAGTGGCGGGGTAGAATGGAAGAAATTTAGGTCAAGCAATTACTCTTATCTCTGAACCATCGACCCAACACGAAAAGTAGAATCGCGTGTTGAGTTTTCCAGTCTTATCAAATGTTAACAAGGCTATATTTACGTCACGTTCATGGTTACAGCAGTCAGGCCGTTAAGGAGTAAAACAATAAGAGTCGCAGTGCGCTAAAGCCTTAGGCTGCCTTATAAGATAAACATGCGCGGCAGCCGGACAAACTGTACCGTCTGTTTATCAGGTGGTTTTCTGCCTCTGTCCGAAGAAAACGTAACAGCTACATGAAGGCTAATTTTTTTAATCTTACAGTATATTTGTACTGAAGCAAAGTGAGGAAGAGGATAATTCTGTCGGTGATACATAATCAATGAATGGTGGAGTACCACGCCGTAATATATGACGATAAGAAAGAGGAAGCAGTTTACATTCAATTTAAAGAATTCTAAGAACATGTGAAGCAAGACTCAAGTACTGTCACTTTTCTCAAAGTTGAACCACCTACCGCCAAGAAGCGCAGCGCATTGCACTTTTCTCAAATGATCCCATTGAAAATATGAGTTTACACGAACCAAAGATTTGGAAATGTTTAGTAAATGGCAAAATAATATGCGTCAGGCAAATTGATGAGATGATCGCACATGTGTTCTTGGATTATTTATTTTGTTGTCATTCCAGTAGTTCCTTCAATGGTCTCAATAGATTTTCCTTCAATGTGTGAGCTAGAAATTTTTTGTTTTGCTATCCTCACGCCGAGTTTCATGACTGATGCTTCAAAACCTTGCTCTCGCTTGATATACGTGTATCGTAGCAAGGTATGTAATATCAGCTTGTTCATTACACTGTGGTTTGCGGAGCAAAACTTATCTGACTGTCCTCCTAAAGATTTTATAGCTTCTGGGACTTTGAGTGCCCGTCATGTAAAAAGAAGCAATATTGTGTCCAAAAGCAATAAATTACCATAGAACCAAACGATTACATGAATTTTAAAAATAATACCGCTCGAAAGAGGAATAGTTCCCTGAAACACATGTAACTATAACCTAGAATTTAAAGGAGGAGCTCGTACATACATAGATCATAAGGGAAGACGTTTAATAATTGATAGAAGGGCAATGTACCTGGAGGAATGTTTCAACGATACATTCATTATTCTGAATACGCTAAGAGAGTACACTTGATGCAGACGTACTAAAAAGGAATGAAGCTGTGCAACCTGTTATCCGCTGTGTAGAATAACAAATGCTATGTTTACACGTAAGAAACATGTGAAATTTCACGAGAGGTTAGGATTATGTGACAGACCGGAACTTGATTCCGGACCATTGGACTATACAATGGGTTTAACCGTCACGTAGGATCCACGATCCTTTCGAACATCTTCATTTCGGTCAGTATCACTCTCCTAGTTTACACACTCCAGAAGCTAATAGTTGTTTACTTTGATGGAGTGCTAGCCTGCGGAAGAAGGATATAGCGAAAAACTGGCTAAGATACAGAGTAGAGTTTTCAGAGTGAATCAGACATGTGAAGCGGAGCCGGCGCTATTTCGAAACTTTCTGAGAAATTAAACCCGTGTGAAGGGCAAAATTTCTAAACTGAACCAATGTATTTTAACCGGTGGCACCAGTCTCTAGTAAAACTTCGCAACGGGTTTCAATTAAAAGATAACACATTTCACAGACTGTTAGTGATTACTGGACAATTGTTATCGAAGAGTTTTTCCTAAAGAACAGACAATTGCTAAGTGTAATATCTGTCACCCAAGTAACATGGACAAGTAAAGCTATGATCGTATATCATGATACGTGATTCTACGGCTATTTTAACAGCATAAATAAAGCGACAATAGCCGGCCGGAGTGGCCGTGCGGTTCTAGGCGCTACAGTCTGGAACCGAGCGACCGCTACGGTCGCAGGTTCGAATCCTGCCTCGGGCATGGATATGTGTGATGTCCTTAGGTTGGTTAGGTTTAATTAGTTCTAAGTTCTAGGCGACTGATGACCACAGAAGTTAAGTCGCATAGTGATCAGAACCATTTGAACCATTTTTAAAGCGACAATACAGCTGTCTCATTGTACCCAAAAAAGAAGCCCACGCTTCCTTTGTTCAAGCCTATGGAGTATGTAAGAAATTTAAAATTAAAACGTATCTTGTAAAAGTAATGAACTATTCGTTCTTTTAACAGAGGCTTCAGACTGATATTAAATTTTAAAGGGAACACAATGAGTCATCGTCTGCGCCGAAGGGAATTTTTTCTTGCACTTAATAAGAAAATGCGAAATTGCTTTTTTGCAACCTTTGATCTACGGCTAAATTAGCAGTTGTGTCCCTTCATCTCAAAATGAGACGTGGTGTGGATTATGTGTGAATAATGCAGTTGTAGTTAACGATTTCGTTTCGCGTGTTTTACACCTTGCCTGTCACCTCCCTTTCTCTCTACTATAATGAAATGTAATAGTGAAGAAAATACCACTAGCTTTTTGTCAATCGTGGCCGGATAAAGACCACCTGTAGATGTTTCCAACAATTATACCACACGCGACCTTGTCGCTCCTGCGTATTTTTTAAGGTCATCTACCTTCAATTCAATCGTCGTCACGATCGCTACTCATCCCTTTGATCCTCGAGTGGTCAGTTTACTGTCCATTCGTTTGCCTACGCTTATTTTGATTACGACGTCCCGACCCCTTAACAATTTATGACGATGGTATCTGGTCTTTAGGACATGTCCGGGACTCGGTAAGATTGTTTGCCGCGAGTAATGAGTGTAATGCGCAGGGGCACTACGAGTGTAGTGCGTGGACATCAGATTTGGAATGTGGGTCTCACGTGGAGCGTACAAGGGATAAATCTCTGCAACCGCACTATCTTCTGTGCCCTCGGTGGCTCAGATGGATTGCCGGCACGGTGGCCCAGCGTGTTCGGTCAGAGGGCTGCTTGCTCTCTGTAACAAAAAAGCTGGGTGGGAATCAACAATCAACTTGAACGGATGTCTTGTGACGTCAGCCCAGGCCAAACGCAACGAACTATATCGAACAAAATGGAAAAAAATGGATAGAGCATCTGCCATGTAAGCAGGAGACCCTGGGTTCGAGTCCCGGTCGGGGCACACATTTTCAACTGTCCCCGTTGATGTATATCAACGCCTGTCCACAGCTTAGGATCTTGATTTAATTATCATTTCATCTTAACAATTTGGTGTCAGACTGGTCGTTTCGCTACCCCAGACAAGAAGTTATGTTGGAAAGTGTACGTCAACGTCGAAAAACGCGGTCTGGTGAGAGAGTTGGTTTTGGCGAATGGCGAGTGAGGTAGCGGCACTTGACGCATGTTCGATGGCTTCAGCTCAGCACAATGTGATGTGGTGGGTCTAGATTTATCTAAGTTAATTTTGGTATCTGGTCTTCGTGTGAAAGTTAGGTGTGTGAGCTAGGATACACTATATTTACAGCTGGTTTTGTGAAGCCACATCAAGTCGCTGACTTGGCTTTGTTTAGAGGTAAATGTGGACATGATAATTTAGTAAAATGTGATTTGAGACTTTCTCGGCGTATTCCATTCGTGAAATCTTCTCGGGTGATCAGCCGAGTAAAGGCGTCGTCTTCTCGCAACGTTCCGAAGGGTTTCGTACCCATCATCTTCAAGCTTGAAGGTGATGGGTACGAAACCCTTCGAAACGTTGCGAGAAGACGACGCCTTTACTCGGCTGATCACCCGAGAAGATTTCACGGATGATAATTTAGTGCCAGTGAGGTTCCCACTTTGTAACTGGGAAAGCCTACGAAGGGCTGGAAATGATTTGCCATTTAACGAAGCTGTAGCGACAAATTTTTCTGTATGTAGGTGAGCTGGTCATTTGACTGTACTTAGTGTAGATGGGCAATGATACAACGGAAGAATTAATTTGTGGTTAGATTTTTGCATTGGACGGTTAAATGGTAGTTTTCTTTTTGAACAGTTGAATTAAAGTAGAAGTAGAGTACGCAAAATGCTTGAAACACGTGCTGAAACGTCCCCTTTTGAACAATTATACACGACTGTGCTTAAACTGACATACAATATTTTTAGCGCAACGCAATCTGACTTTCAAAAATCCCTGCAAAAGAATGGCCCTGAGTAACATTAAACTATACCTTTCACAAATCACTTACCTCACAAAAATCTTCGCTACTCAAGCTACTGCAATACAGCGAGCGCCACTACTGCCAGCTAAATAAAAGATTCAAACTACTGAAGGCACTAACTACTGATAGACATAGTTAGCAAATGAAAGATATTAATAGAGAACAAACAATGTATTTACCTTGATATCATCATATATATATATAGCAGTTCATGACAAATTTCAAAACTCCGCCATCTCTCTCCCCACATCCACCACTGCTGGCGGCTCACCTCCAACTACGCAACGCTACGCGCTGTTCACAGCCAGCTGCCTAACACTACAATGGCGAGTATTACAACAATGCAAAGCAGCCACGGACTGCACACAGCACAGCCAGTGATTTTCATACAGAGGTGGCGTTACCAATAAAAAAACCTAAACAGCCTACTTACATAGCCCCCATGCTCCCCACAAAAAAATTTTACAAATTGGTTTGGGCAGTGGCCAATACAGATTTGAAAAAAATTATTCATAATTACAATAACAAAGAAATCAAATGCACACACTTATTGATACAATGTTGGTCAAAAGCTCAAATTTTCTCACAGTCTATAAAGACAGTCCTGATCGTTCATCACGGTAAAATAGTAGTGTTTTTCTCAAAGTCTGAGCAGTAGAAGAAAATGCACGTGGAAGTAGTGGATTTCCATGCAATCTTGAAGAGGTAGTGTTGTCCTTCCAATGGAACGACAGTGCTGACTCTTGACATGCAGACAGGTAATGGGCCACAACAGAGCACCCCACAGCAGAGTCAATCGAAGTTTTGAAGAGTATTGGTAGGTAGGTCATCACAGAGTACACCCACTGTAGTCCTGGTAGAGATTACGGTATTGGTGGGCCACCAGAGATGCAGACCCACTGCAGTCCTTGTAGAAATAATGGTATTGATGGATCATCAAAGATGTAGACCCACTGTAGTCCTTGTAGAGATAATGGTACTGGTGGGTCATCAAAGATGCAGACCCACTGTAGTCCTTGTAGAGACGCCGACAGCCATCTGTTGCGACTGTGCAGGTGCACAATCACCATCGAAGAGTCTTGCGGACAATATAGCAAGTCCATAAACGACCACTTGTGCACTCACAAAGTTTTTGAAATTGTCCTTCGAACCAGCAATGCTGTTTTCCAGTCCCTTGCTGAATTATTAACACACGTGCAAACACTAACAGTCCCTACTTCTCACATATTGTCCATATACTATGACCAACCGAAATGTGTGCAGTGAAATGGAACTGACAAGTTACTTAATTTGATGACCTGGCGTTAATTACAATTTTATAACATAAGAATACAATTACAAAGGTACAAAATACAGATAACATTTGTAGTAAAACAGGCTTTACAAAAGAATAGAAATAGACATATACATTAGTGTTACAGGAATTATGAGATAAGTAAATACATAAAGATCACAAGAACTTTTGAAACATCACCTTCACATGTGAGCAACAAACCAGAATAAATAATGTCTAAGCATATTTACAAGGTAAATAACATATTATTAATGCCAATTATATTGGAGGATAACAGTACTCCTCATCATAGTGAATGTAGCTTAGTATTAGAAGAAAAAAAAATTCTATAAAACTACACAGAGACAGGAAGAAAGCAAATACACAAGGGTACACAAACATATAGTGGGATAATACAAAAGGAAAGGACAGGGTTTGTTGTACTGCAGTATTTTGCAAACAAAACTTTCTTTACTTCTTGGAGATCTCCCTTCATTCATCATTATTCCCAAAAAGTCCTATCTATACCTGCTTTCTGTATTCTACTGATATTTCTTTCAATATAATTATTTCTCAGTGTACAATACTCATTTTGGCCCAAATCTTTTTCATATAACTTCGCAACGCATTCTTTACCTATTCTACATAGTCAGTTTCTTATATAGTCTACCCCTCTTAAGCTAACTTAAATCTACTGAGCTCAGATGCTAAACTAAAGGACGAGGCAGTGCAGCAGCACAAAACAATTAACACAAACAGCAATGATAAAAAATACAAAAGGCAAAGCAAACAGCATAAATTAGAACTAATATAAGGCAATGAGCAGCAAACAAGAAAAATAAATGTGTAGTAAAACTGTCTTAGCAGAGTAACACAAATTAAAATTCAGTAGCACTATGCCTGGCAAACAGCAGCAGTAAATGATATTATGTATACCTAAGCATGACAAAACTCAAGCAAAAAAAAATAGTACACTAAAGATAACAATGCAGACAAAGGTAATGTATAATCACATCTTAATGTCTATGTAATTAAAGTGGTGCACCACAAGAAGTTATTCTACCAAAAAGTTACCAAGTACTTGAAAAGAAAATTATGAATGCAGTTCCTGTGAAGGTAAATGTCATTTTGTGCTCCCTCATTTTTTTGAAAAAATTATTATTTACTCGATCTGTAGACAGAAAATATTTATATTAGTACATCTATAAAATTTTATTTTAACCAATGCTGCAGCGCAGCTAGAAACTAGATATCAAATGAAATAAGCAACTATGTACAAAGTAAAGCATAAGAACATCATTCAGTAGTCATTAGGCATTTCATAAGTTAGTAGAAAAATCTCTCAATGAGAGAGACAGTAGTCATAATCAAGTGTATAGACATAAAAATATTTCTCGTCATTTCATTAGGCATTTCAGTAAATCATAAATTAAGAGCTCCACAGTGTAATCATATGTTATCAAGTTCGACCGAGTCGTTTTTCCGATGCTTTCTACAAAGGAACGTCAATAGCGAGTATAATGGCCTCCTTTTTTTTTCTACCACCTAATGGCTTTTTCTCAAGGCGGCTGGCACACCTGGCCGCTCAGAACGAATTACGTGCAGGTGGTCACTTAACTTTCTTACGGAAATATTTACGACAGCAGTTTCCGCTACAGTGGCAGTCTCATATAAAAAATTTCAGAGGTCGAGAATTTGCGTTGCAAATGTGTAGATACAAAATCTTATGAATATAACAGTGTCCAAAAAGTTTTCGTCGGCATTGTGATACATTCACGCATTTACACACATTTCATAACTCTTAAAGTACGATTCTTGGTTTCCAACAACCTTTTCCACAAATCAGAGTCCCTAAACACTACTCATTATTCCTTACCTCATTATACATATACATATTCATCGACACTTCTTCAATATTTCATCATGAGAAATACGTAGCATAATAAACATTCCTCAACAACATAACACACATCGTCATCGTAATAATAACATCATAACACCTCAGTTAAATCTCAAAAACGTTGTAGCATTCTGCAATAATTTCAAACCCTAAAAAATATTCTCTGCTCATTTCAATAATGTCATCTACCTCAAACGTACTTTAAAAATCATGATCTCATACCAAATTCATCATTCAAAGCTCTTGTGGTATCACAATGGTTCCGAAAAATATGAGCATTTCTCAAAGTACAGACAAAATACAATTTCGTAAGTGTGAAGTTATCCAACTATGTAATTACGTAAACATCTGTCACTGATGTAGTAAAAAAAAAAGTTTATCTCTCAGTTAAATTATCAGATAGCTGTGTAATTCTGTGTTAGAGAAATATGGTACCGATGTGTAAAGTTGTATAAGGAAATACCATATTAGCTAGGGCTCCTTGTGCTTGCCAAACACATGATACACAAAGTAAACGTGTACCCTCCTGAGGATTAATGTAATTATACCCTCAGGTGTTACAGATTACAGCAATGAAATGAAATGTATCACTGAAAACCTTTGTATCATTGTACTTCAAATATCTTTAAAAATAAACGTTTTAAGTACAAAATTAATCACTCAAATGCGTGTTCTGTAGCGCTAAATGTGCGTCTTGCTGTAAGATAATTCTGTGGAAGTGTCGTACTTATCGTCCTCCGAAAGCTAAGTTCTGCAGAAGCCAATGTACTTACCTCATGATAAACAAAAGTGAAATGCTTTGCGTATAGATATCTTAGTTATTACGCTTATTGCCGTGATGAAGAAAGTACTGTGCTGTAACGTATTGTTGTGCTACGGAAAAGGCAGTCTCATTGTAGCTATACCACAAAAGTTACTACTAAAACATGTTTTACTTTCCAGAATAAAACAGAAAACTGTGCAGATATAAAACAGAAACACCGCAAAAGCAACATTGTATATTGTCACTCATTAATAGCGTCGTGATAAAATCGTGTAGCTGTCACATAAACTAACCACTGTGTCACCTGGTATCTCTCAGAAAGCACCTTGAATCCATAATGTATTTGCAAGTAAACCAAAATGTTGCATTAAAATCTCATTAGAAGTACTGGTAAATGTTCTAAGTATGTGAGCCTTATAGTCGTTACGTAAACGTGCAACTAACAAGCAAGAATGTACACACACAATAACACTGTGTCGTCTGTTCACAATAACAATGCATTCGTAATTTCTGTTTAAATAAGTTCTCTTGGTTCTTGATTGGATATTTAACTTCAAACATTGTTGTATGTTAACAGATTCTAAGTCTGACAAAGCATATTAGTAATGTGAAGCGAAAAATTTTATGACAAAGACTAAGTTAAAAAGCAGATTATCTTTCAACAAACGGTTTTACATGTGAAATGTGGTGTAAACCTTTACTCTTCCTAGTACGCAGAGTTTCAACTTCAACGCAATTATCATGTGGTATACGTCGGATTCTGTAAGGTCCATTGTAAACTAGAAAGAATTTGTGACTCAAGTGTTTCTTCTTATGTGACAATGAATGAGCTTTAATGAGAACTTTCTGACCAATATACAACTTCTTTGCATTTGCTTTACCGTGTAGGTTTCTCCTTTTGTCTGCTGCAGATTTTATATTTTTAAGAGCCAAATCAATTATGTCTTTGTGTCGAAGTTTACGTGCATTCGGGAAAGGTACAAGCTCTCTGATTCTGTTCGGTGGTTCTTCATTCTTCAGTACAAGAGTAGGTGGTAAAGCAGTGGAGTCGTGAGGCATTTCATTCAGCGCGTTTTGAAATAAGTGTAAATATCTGTCCCAATGCTGATGCTTTCTGTGACAATAAAGTCTGCAAAGCTTATTGATTTCTTTCATAATCCGTTCAGACGGGTTACAATGTGGTGAGTACAATGAAATAAAAACGGGTTTGATTTTATGGTTGCGAAGCATGCGTGATCAAACAGCAGATCTGAATTGCGGTCCGTTATCTGAAATGACTTTACTAACGTGTCCAACTTCACGTAAGAAATTTTTAACAAAGGCGTTGGATACAGACTGTCCAGTGGCTTTACGTAACGGTGTGAAAGAAACAAATTTTGAAGTAAGTTCAACAGTGACTAGAACGTACGAAAATCCATTAGATGTTCTGACAAGCGGTCCCAAGAGACCAACAGCAGCAAATTCTTTTAATTTAGAAGGAATGATAGGAAACAGCGGAGCACTATGTGAGATTGTAGATGGTTTCGCCTTTTGACAAAATTTACAAATAGACAAGACTCTTCGAATTCGCTTTTCCATATTGTTAAAATAACAAGTCGTTCGAAGAATATGATAACATTTTCGTGGGCCAAAATGTGCGTAGCTGAAATGAATGTACCAAATGAGCTTATTAACAAAATCGTCTGGAATGCAAAGTACCAATAGCTTGTCATCAACAGTGCAGCGTTTGAAGAGTATGTTGTTTCTAACCAGGTAATAATGCCGAATCTGAGTGTGTGTCTTTTCATGCCATTTACTTTTGATGTCTTTCCAAATCGGATCTTTATCTTGTTCATGAGCAATGTCCTTTAAAGATGTGGTGATGAAGTTTTCAAATGCTACTTTCTGAATGTAAAGAATACTGAAATTCTTCTCAATGTTGCCTTCTGTGTTACTTTTCTCAAGCCCAGCCGGTGCGCGTGACAGCGCGTCCGCAACAATGTTCTCCTTGCCGGGAATGTAGACTATTGTGAAGCGGAATTCTTGCAGAAACAATGCCCAACGTTTTAACCTGTCATGATTTAATTTTGAAGACATAAGAAATTGTAATGCACGATGATCACTGTATACTTTTACGTGCTTACCAGAAAGAAAGAAACGGAATTTGTTAAATGCCCAAACGATAGCTAAAGCTTCTAATTCAGTAACGGAATAATTTTTTTTCAGATTTTGTTAGCACTCGGCTAGCAAAAGCAATGGTTTTCTGAATGGTAGTGTCATCTTCTATGGCTTCTTGAAATAAATGGGCACCAAGAGCGGCTTTAGAAGAATCCGTGCTAAGGCAGAAATCTTGTGACAGATCTGGATGAGCTAAGATTGGCGCGTGAAGTAACGCTTCTTTCAAAGAATTGAATTCCAATTGTGCTTGTTCGTCCCAGTTCCAAATAGTATTTTTTCCAGTGAGAGAACAAAGTTTTGGTGTAACAAGAATTTGCATATTCAGAAAACGACGGTAAAAATTTACGAGACCTAGAAAACTGCGGACTTGTCTTTTTGTGGATGGAGCTGGAATGGCTCTGATTGCTTCTAACCTTTCAGGATACGGCTGAATGCCTTCAGAAGAAATAATATGTCCCAAAAACTTCACCTTTGTCCTGCCGAATTCAGACTTTTCCAAGTTAATTGTAATTCCAGATTCTGCAAAAATATGTGACACGCTGTTGAGGATGCGATTGTGTTGTTCCCATGAGGCTTCTGCTATCAGAATATCGTCTACATATAAGGTGATGTGACGTTTTAAGAACTCAGGTAATATGGAATTTAGCCCACGAATGAATGCTGCCGAAGAAATGTTCAAACCAAAAGGAAGTTTCCGAAACTGATAACAAACGCCGAAACAAAGAAAAGCTGTGTATTTTCTACATTCTTGATGAAGTTCGATCTGATAAAAGCTGGATCTGAGATCAATGGAAGACAAGACTTTTACACCATTAAAATTTTGAAGAAGTTCTTCCATCGTCTGCGGCCTGTCTGTTTCAGAAATAATGATAGTATTGATTTGTCTCGAATCTAAGACAAGCCTGATCGATCCATTTTTCTTCTCAACAACATGTAACGGATTGTTGTATGAGCTTACTGCAGGCTCAATAATGCCCTCGTCAAGCATAGACTGTATTTCTGTCCTAACACGGTCCCTATAATGCGCTGGAATTACGTATGGTCTAACACAAAATTTAGTATGCTCACGAACACGAAATTGGTATTGAAATCCCTTGATTGTTCCTGTTTTGTGAGTAAAAACTGTGGAATGTGCTTGTAAAATCTCAAAGAGGTCCTGCAAATCAGTGTCATTACAATTCTCAATTGTTTGAATTTTATTCTGAATTAACTCATTAGTTTCAAATATGCCGTCGATATCATCCCTGTCAGTACTTGCAGAGTGATTGTTAGGGTCTAGTTCCGTAGAAAATTCCGAACTGTTGTCTAACAGAAGGTAAAGCCGATTAATTTCCTCGTCATGGTTTGAGAGCCAATCTTCAAATTTCAAAGCTATTGACTTACCTTCTTTCTCTAAACTTATTTCAGCATCGTGAAAGTTTAAGATTGCTTTGTATTCATTCAAAAAGTCTACTCCCAATATAATTTCCGTCGACAATAATGGAACAATGAGAAAGTTCATAGAGAAGCTGTGGCTTTGACAAAAGAATTCTAAATTGGTTTGTTGGCGTACATCTACACTTTTTCCAAAGATTGCACCTTGTAATTTAATCTTACGTAACGGAAGTGTGGGGCAATCGTTCGATTTGTTGCATTTGCTAAAGGCTGTTTCACTGATTACTGAAATGGGACTGCCAGAGTCAAGTACTGCCGTAAATTTTACGTCATTTACTGTAATGTGAATCACAGGATATGCAATGTTGTTATGTTTTACGTCGTGTTCTTGGAGTAAGATGTCCCTAATGTCTTCCATTTTTACGTAATTACTAGCTACGGCAGCTGCGTCGTTAGTGTCATAAGTACGTTTTGTGGCTGCCAGCGGTGTGAGTCATTGCCTATTGTCTCTTTGTTGGCGCGCGTCGTTATTGGGATTTGGAGACCTAACTTCTACAAATTCACCGTGACGAGAGGGCCCTGCCCTGTTTAAATCCCGCCAGTTCTGATGCAGTTCAGGTCTGTCGTTACGATCACATCGTCTGTCGTCATGTCGGTAGTTCCTGTAGTTTCTTTCTTGTCGGTTAAGTGGTGGAGAATTTCTCCCTGAATCGTAACTGGGCGCTGGACCGTTGCGTCTAAAGTTATTCTGTCTCTCTTGATAATAATTATTTTGGTTCCCAAATTGTCTGTTTCTCTGATTGTCTCTGTGATAGTCACTACCGCGGAGAGGTGATCTTTCCCTGTAATTATTGCTACTCTGCCAACGGTTGTGATACGGGTGGTGTCTGTTTCGGTCACGATTTGTGTTGTGAGAATAGCCTTCTCGCATCCAGTTATTATTTCTTTCATCGCGGAATTGCGACTGATGTGATCTGTAATTGTTGTGCTCCTGCATTCCGCGATTGTCAGTGTCACTTTCCAGTTCTTGTAACAGTCCCTGAAAAGCTTCAATGTCGTCTTTGCAACGTCCTGCCAAAATAATATGTCGTAAATGTTCAGGTATTTTGATTAATCAAATGCGGATGAGTTCTGAGGGGCTGTATGGGTTTGACAGGTACTGATTCTTGTGCAACATGTCTTCAAAATATTTCACAAGACTGGAGAATTCAGATTGTTCGAAATGTTTCATCATTATGATGCCATGTTTTACTCAGTCTTGTGTGGCTTGAGACCAATATGCTGAGAGGAAGACATGGTAAAATTCTCCTTCACTGTGACAATCGTGAATGACCGATCGCATTCTTACAGCTGGTTCATTCTCTAAATAGCCACACATAAATTCTAACCTGTGCTCCAATGACCAGTTGGGAGGAAAACAATGAGAGAATTGATGGAGCCACGCTTGTGGATGAATGTCGTTGCCGGAGTTCTTAAATGTTTTGAATTTACGTGTAGTAATGAACAGCTTATAGTCAAAATCATCATGTCGGCGAGTCGCATGTCGGTCATTGTTACGTCGTGTCGGCTGTTCAATCTCAAAATTCGGTGCACATTGCCAATTTCTTTCATAATTTCCGAAATGCGTTGTGTTATTATTTTGTGGCTGTTCCGTATTTCTATGTCCCTCTTCCCGTATTGGGGTGCGAGTGTCCTCTGAAATACGTAATTCTTGTACTGCTTGTGCCAACTGATCTTGCACTTCTCGGATTTCTCTTTTGTACTGTGTATTGATTTGATTTTGATTTTGTTTGAATTTTCTAATTTCTACATACTCTTCAGTGTCAGTGAAGGCTACAGGTGTTGTGTCATTCAGATCATCATCTACCTTTGTAGATAAGTTAGTGAACTGATCTGAAAGTTCTGCTACTTTATACGATAGTGAAATTATTTCCTCTGTATGTTTTTCTGAACCAAGTTTCAGAGTATCTACTGTGTCCTTTAAGTTTTCCTGAGTTTTTGCAAGTTGCGTAACCGAATCGGTAGATGCAACTGAGTCAATTTTAGCTTGCAAGGTGTCGTGATTTTCATGAACAATGGTTTGCAGTTCTTTTATGGCTGCTTCGTGATTCTGTAATACATTTTCATGCCGCGAAAAAATGGGTTGAAAATGCTCACAAATTTGTGTTTTTATGTCATTACAGACTTTTTGACATTTCGATTCAATGTTATGTAACTCACTAGTTAAATCTTCACGTGTTTGTTCAAGTGTGGTGTCTAACTTTTGAAGATTTTGTCCCATTGCGTCTAACTGTTGCTATGTTTGTCTCTGGTGTTGTTCCATTGTGTCTAACTTTTGAAGATTTTGTTCCACTGTGTCTAACTTTTGCTGTGTTTGTCTCTGATTTTGTTCCATTGTGGCTAACTTTTGAAGATTTTGTTCCACTGTGTCTAACTTTTGCTGTGTTTGTCGCTGATTTTGTTCCATTGTGTCTAACTTTTCAAGCTTTTATCCCATTTGTTGCATTAATTGTAATAACAATGCACTGGTGTCTGAAACATGTTCCTCAGTGCTTTTCGGCAGTGAATTTGCACCGGCAACATTCACATTTTGACAAGCGGAAAATGTGTCTTGACTCATTTGAGTAAAGGGTGAGGACGCAAAACCTGAATCTACAGTATTTGCAAAATTGTGTCCTGTCATTTCGGATTCCTGAGGCGAGCTGTTGCCGACCGATCGATCGATAATGCTTCCCTCTTCACTAATTGTTTCACTGTCCACGCCATTGTTTGCCGCCCGCTCCATTTCCTTATGCACAATTACCAAATTACTACTTTGAACATCAGTTAATTCATTACTCGGTGGCGCTAACACACTGCTTTCATTTTCACTGTCATTTCTCAGTTTACTTTGAAGCCTAGTATTACGTTTTTCACACGCCAGTATTGTCACAGTATTTCACACGACAACACAGAAAAACACAATTTGAAGATCAAAAATAAGAGAACACATTAACATAGCACTGAAAATAACATCTAGTTAATTGCAAGCGCAGCAGCGAAATACTTGGTGCAAATCTACATGCATGCCGCAACTGTTTTACTGTACAACAATGAAAGACTGCAACTACAAAGGAGATTTTCTCTACAATTACGCGCTAGCAATAAAAAAAATCTGCACTAATTACACAAACTACAAAAAAAAATCAGAAGATTCCAGTGAGGTATTCTCGGCCAAGGGTCGACATATGAAACGTCCCCTTTAGAACAATTATACACGACTGTGCTTAAACTGACATACAATATTTTTAGCGCAACGCAATCTGACTTTCAAAAATCCCTGCAAAAGAATGGCCCTGAGTAACATTAAACTATACCTTTCACAAATCACTTACCTCACAAAAATCTTCGCTACTCAAGCTACTGCAATACAGCGAGCGCCACTACTGCCAGCTAAATAAAAGATTCAAACTACTGAAGGCACTAACTATTGATAGGCATAGTTAGCAAATGAAAGATATTAATAGAGAACAAACAATGTATTTACCTTGATATCATCATATATATATATATATATATATATATATATATATATATATGTATAGCAGTTCATGACAAATTTCAAAACTCCACCATCTCTCTCCCCACATCCACCACTGCTGGCGGCTCACCTCCAACTGCGCAACGCTACGCGCATGAGGGCTATGTAAGCAGGCTGTTTATGTTTTCTTATTGGCAACGTTACGTAGCGCTCAGTATGAAAATCACTGGCTGTGCTGTGTGCAGTCTGTGGCTGGTTTGCATTGTTGTCTGCCATTGTAGTGTTGGGCAGCTGGATGTTA
The DNA here is from genome assembly GCF_021461395.2 of Schistocerca americana. Lineage (NCBI taxonomy): Eukaryota > Metazoa > Arthropoda > Insecta > Orthoptera > Acrididae > Schistocerca > Schistocerca americana. Next base: position 953,107,006 of record NC_060119.1, on the reverse strand, counting down.
ACAGCACGTAGCTTTGCGCAGTTGGAGGTGAGCCGCCAGCAGTGGTGGATGTGGGGAGAGAAATGGCGGAGTTTTGAAATTTGTAAGACTGGATGTCATGAACTGCTATATATATTATGACTTTTAAGGTAAATACATTGTTTGTTCTCTATTAAAATCTTTCATTTGCTAACTATGCCTATCAGTAGTTAGTGCCTTTAGTAGTTTGAATCTTTTATTTAGCTGGCAGTAGTGGCGCTCGCTGTATTGGAGTAGCTTGAGTAACGAAGATTTTTGTGAGGTAAGTGATTTGTGAAAGGTATAGGTTAATGTTAGTCAGGGACATTCTTTTGTAGGGATTTTTGAAAGTCAGATTGCGTTGCGCTAAAAAAATATCGTGTGTCAGTTTAAGCACAGTCATGTATAATTCTTCTAAGGGGACGTTTCAGTGCTACTACTACCACGGATACAGTTGCTGCCTTAAGTCAGCGAGTGTACGTGTTAACACAGGAACCGAAGCAAGAGACTCAGAGAAATTTCGAAATTAATCGTGAGTTTTAAGCTGAGAAACCGGGTCAGATTCAGCCACAATCGGAGTCAGACGAAAATAAGTCTTTATTGAGTGTATCCTCTATTCGATATGACCCGATAGTTGTCTCATTAATGAATCTCTTCTCTCACAAGACAACGGAGGACACATCAAGGACATGGTTTGGAAGGTAGCAGACGAGGTACTGGTAGATGTGACGCCATGGGAACGAGTCGTGAGTCGTGCTTGAGTAGCTCTGGCAGTAGAGCACTTGCGCGCGAAAGGTGAAGGTCCTGAGTTCGAAACTCGATCAGGCACAACCTGTCAGAAAGTTTAAAAAACTAAGAAATTTGCCAGTTCAGCACAATGAATCTGTGGATGCTTTCTCAGACAGAATTTGTAAAATGAACTCAGAGCTGTATATGCAGATCCAAAATGCAGACTTTAATAGCATGTTATTGGAAGAGGCAGAAAACAGAGCAGTGGACGCTTTTCTGCGTGGTGTATCCGCAGAGATGTCATGGAAAGTTTAGATTGAAATTTAGGAGGACGTTGAATCAACTCTTATTATCATGACAAGTACACAGGAGTTGGATATTGCAACAAAGCAAAGAGTGAACCACCAGGTGTTCGCCTTTGAAATCAGGTGTGGTCGGGAGGCACATATAAGGAATCAATGTGGACAACCAGAGTGCTATACGTATGGCGGTCTGAGCCACCGAGCATCTAACTGAAGAAGGAGGCAAGCTGGTAAACACCTGCAAGGGAAGCAGCCATTAAACGCAAACGGGAGTGCTTCAGCTGCCGGAAACCAGTTCCGATAGACCGTAAAAGTGGACAGGTAAGCGCACAGACGGAATGCTCCATACTGGGCTTGGTGAACGGCCGGAAACATTGTTTCTTGTTAGATACAGGGATGCATGTGTTCGATATGAGTCTGTACCTAGTGGAGCCACCACAGTATGGGTTACGTGGGGTTGGCGATAATAGTGTCGAATCATTGGGTACGGCAATACTAGAATTTTAGTTTGAGAAAAAGAAGTAAATGGAATGCGTGGAGGCATTTCCATGCCAAGGCGAAGGTTATTCAGTGATTCTCTATCTAGACTTTCTCTACTAACATCATGCTAAGGTTGATCTTTGTGACGCACAGTAGAGCTCAGTGGTACTTTGTTTCAGCTGGAGTAAGCAGTTGCAAAAAGACAATCGCGCAAGGAGGTAAGCAGTTGCAACTAACAGAATTGCGCAAGGTTTACCTATCTTGGGTGTGAGATCAACCGGACTGCATACGTAAAGATCGATCAGCAAGACAAAATACCAGCGGGTAAGGGGAAGAATTTGTATATATATCCATGGGTAACAATTTGCCACGAGAGACATTATGTATGGTTGAACCGCCCTTAAGCAATGAAGAGTCGGATGGTTCGCGTTGTTTGGTTCGTAGGAGTTTGGCGCATGTCATGACATTAATGGGGAACAGATGACACCGGTTAGTATGCATAACTTTGGCAGAGGGGAGGTGACTCTGTCAAAGGCTGTAGTAATAGCCACTTGGAGGCCAAAGCATCAATACGGAAGTCTTAGACTGAAAGTGGGCCAGTTGAAAGGCAGAGAGCGAAGGGCTATGGAAAGCCGTTGATGAGGTCATCAGTCCGCTAGAACCTAGAACTACTTACACCTTAGTAACCTAAGAACATCACACGCATCCATGCCCGAGGCAGGATTCGAACCTACGACCCTAGCGGTTGCGCGGTTCCAGACTGTAGCGCCTAAAACCGCTCGGCCACTCCGTCAGGCGTTAGTAAACAACTGGATATCGAAGTTTGGGGTAACCGATACCACAGTTACAGATCCGGGTACAGACCTTGCCTTGGATTTACTGAAGCAACTATGCCGCGTGTTGCGCGTACAGAACTGAAGGACGAGTCCGCTTCATGCGCAGACTAACAGGAAACCTAAATGCGTGCGAAAGACAATTTCAAAATTGTAGAGTTATTATGTTAATTCCAGGCACTATGCCTGGATAACCTATCCTCACTATATCCTAAGCGCGTATAAATCGAAGGACCATGCTGCAAACTGGCTTGTCGCCATTTGACGTGATGTACGGTAGCAAGATGCTCCCTTTGAATATTTGACTCCTGAATTAATGCTGATTTGTGAGTTGGCAAGCAAGTTTGCCAGAACATTAAGAAGTTTGAGGCAATGTACAGAAGGGAAACATGATGGCGCTAGAACGGCAGTAACAGCCCAAACGATTCATAGGCAAGCTGCCGCAGAACCGTATGGGGCAGTGGGCAATGCGCCAGAGGGGAAATGACCTCTCCTGTCAATGTAAAGGTACGGTTGCTCACATAAACCTCTGTTGCACACGACAGTGACATGAAGCCGTTTAAGGGAATGGTAGAGGGGATACAGCAGTTATCGGCAACCAGCCAGGAGAAGAAAGTTAGGAGTAAAAAGAAAGACCTAGAAGCGGCGAGCAGCGTAAGGTAAGGTCATGTAAGTAAATGGTTTGACTGTAATTAGTTGGGTTTCTTTTGGGTTAATGTATTGGATAGCGTACACTTTTATTGACATTGGGAGGTATTTTTGCTGAGTTGTTCTCATTGTTCTCGTTTTACTGGTGTACTGTGCGTTCTCAGAATGAGGGAGGGGATGACAGAGTAATGTGGTTATAAAGATCGCGAATGCATAAGGACGTCCTGCGTGACGAGGATTTTTCTGCTGTTGCTGTGCTTCATCAGCAATGGGGCAGTGCATGTAACGGCTGTTCAAATTTTAGAATCGGGTTTGGTGTTCTCGAGACACCCATTGTGTGGTTTACTGGATGTAAATGGACAATAAAAGCAACAGTGGAGATTGGGGAAATTAGGAATGCGGAAAGTAGGCTAGAAGATGTCTTTTCAGTATTGTGAAAGGAGGTAGAGGGGCATAATTTGTTTAGTGAGATAACGGGAGCGTACCAGCAGTTGCAGTTCACTTAAAGTAAATTAAGGACGTATTTGTCACAGTTGGTGGACGTGGTTTCACAGGTCAGGAGTCGGCGGAAGAGGGCCTGGGTAAAAGTGGAGGAAAATTGTTAAAGACAATAATGAGAACAGCAGAAGAAGAGGAAGTACAGGAGTTAAATAGCACAGCTGTTCAGGTTCATCAGATGGCAAGTTCTATGAAGGATACTGAGAAGTGTCACACAGCGCGGTTACCTAACTTTGAACAAGGGGTGTTTAATAACGCAAGGCTCCTACGGGAACCCGGTAACAGAGGTAACGTGATATGAGTATCGATTTGGATAGATTACCGAAGCTGCTGAGTGCACTGGACAACTAATTGAATGTGGCAATGTTGCTGCGTGGGCTAGCGGCCTAGTTTGGGGCTGCCACGATTGAAGTGGCGATGTTACAGGAGACGGTGTTTCATATGGTTATTGGTTACATCGAGGAAATTCATGATGAGACTGCGTCAGGCAGAAAGGCATTTTCCCGCAGAGCTACAGTACATAGCAAAAGTGTCACAGGAAAATCTGACACTGTTCTTCCATATGGATAAGGTAGACCTGGCCAGGTTGCACATAGCGATCCGTGTACCGGATGCAGGGAGAAACTCGGATTTTCAGTGCTACACCATTCACCTGCATCCATTGAAATGGGAGGGTATTGGAGAAGCGGGCGCAGGTGAGAACATGGGAAGTATTTCTAATCTCAAAGGACAGGTAGACTCATAACTTCGCGTGTAGAATTGGAAAGGTGGACACAAGGGAAGTTTGTGATGTGTCCAGATGGCCAGGTACGGACTGGTGTGTGGACATGTGAAGCGACTTTGTTTGTGGGGAAGTAGTTGGGACGATTTGTAGGAAGGAGCTTCTGTCAGCTACAACCTACTTCCACATTGGTTCCACTCAGTTTTCACGTCGAAATTGTATGGTTGAATTGCTACGAAGGAAGAAGCTCGGTAAGTCTGAAAAAATCGAACTTCAGGAAATGGCATGGCTTTTGAAATAACTGGGACGGAATTTCGTCTTCCGGCTACGCTCAGACATTGAAAAAATTTGATAGAGTCCCAGCAAGGAATAATTTCTGTGGAACAAATGTGACATCATATGCACCATTTCCGGGAACAACAGCACGTCGAAGTATTAATAGAAAGTGTATCGGCTACCGTTTGTAGCGTGTTTCTTACACATTCTTCACCTGTAGTACAACATTACTCTACCACCCTTCTCTCCTTCCGAGGGCGTACAACAACCAACAAAGTATCAACAATAACAACATGAATAAAAACTAGCAATTCCGTAAAAAATCGTGTGGCAATAAAAATACACACTCTCCGGTACACTGGCGTGAAAACCACCCAACGATTACTTGCACGACCTTCACCTATATTTCACATCATGAACTTTATGTTGCTCACCACTTCCAGGTCCTGTCTTTTTGTGGCTTGTAGCTTTCTCCTAGTCTTTGGTCGCCGATAAGTGCAGTATCCTCTCTAACATTCTTTAATCGACTTTATGCGATTGATGTATTTTTATGGGTAACCGTACCTTCACACGACTACTGAGGCTATTTCCACAACCTGATAAGCTCCTGGTACTTAGTAAATTTATTTTTTGTTGACCCCTTTGGCATACCATTGCCCACTGCCCCATACGGCAGTGCGGCAGGTTGCCTATGCATCTGTTCGGTTGTTCCTGCGATTCTAGCACCTTCTTCTCTACGTTCTGTACATTTCTTACCGACCCACAATCCGGCCCTAATGTTGTTCTGGTCTTCAGTCCTGAGATTGGCTTGATGCAGCTTTCCATGACACTCTATACTGTGCAAGCCTCTTCAACTCCTATTAACTACTGCAACCTACAACCTTCTGAATCTGCTTAGTGCATTCATCTCTTGGTCTCCCTCTACGATTTTTACCCTCTACGCTTCCCTTCAGTACTCAATTGGTGATACCTTGATGCCTCAGAACATGTCCTACCAACCGATATTATCTTCTAGTCAAGTTGTGCCATAAATTTGTCTTCTCCCCAATTCTGTTCACTACCTCCTCATTACTACCTTGATCTACCAATCTAATCTTCAGCGTTCTTCTGTAGCACCACATTTCGAAAGCTTCTATTCTATTCTTGTCTAAACATCGTCCATGTTTCACTGACATACATGGCTACACTCCATACAAATACTTACAGGAAAGACTTCCTGACATTTAATTCTACTGTAGATTTTAACAAATTTCTCTTCTTCAGAAACCTTTTCCTTGCCATAGCCAGTCTACATTTTATGTCCACTCTACTTCGACCATCATCAGTTTTTTTTCTCAAATAGCAAAACTCATCTGCTACTTTCAGTGTCTCATTTCCTAATGTAATTCCCTTAGCGTCAGTTGATTTAATTCTATTACATTCCAATCGCCTAATGTAGGGGGCAAAATGCCAAAGAGAGACCGCTTCTTCCTCGCGTACACTATTTCAAATTTCGAAAAGTCTGTTACAGTATGGACCTTCGAATTGTAGGCGCTCAGGACATAGGGAGGACAGGTTCCTCAGCCATTATGCCTGGTATTAACACTTTTTCAATTTCCTTGTGCACATTGAAGGTTATATACACAAGGTAAAATAATTCAAGTTTTGTAAGAAAATATTGTATTGAACCATAGATGGTCAAAAATGTAGTAGCGATTGTGTAGTGCGTTGGTACTCAACAGCGATCGCTGATTGAAGGTTTTGTGGGTAATGTGTTAGAGTAACTTTACATAGGGACATGTTTTGAGGACCCTCAAGTGTAAAGACGTGTTGCATCTGACGTGTGCTGGATATAGTATACTTACTCGCTACAGGCAGTAAGATACTATGACATTTGCTAACTGTAAACGGAATCTCAACAGAACTTGGAAATAATTAAGGTAATGAATGTTGTTTTGTTACTAATGCAACACGCGTATTCATAAGTCATGACTGATACAGTGTATAGCACACAATCTAAAGATTTTGTAAAGCCAATTGTTAATGTATAATCAGTTTGAGTGTGTTAATTGTGAGCATTATTAATTTTCAAAGAGCCAAAATAACAGTTTCAAAGTTAGAGCCATATTATTACCTATCCCTAGTCAATACCAGTTCCCAGATCCATGTCATTTTTCACTAACTATTTATCTCAAGAAGTTATTGTCTCAGACATATTCGATTTAATTACAATGTATCCGAAGCAACAGCCTTGTACAACAGCTGTTTTCTAACTACGCAATTTAAAATACTGACAAAGAGCAGCTTGAAGAGCATCACCATTGCGCAGATAAAGGTAAGAAATATTATCATTTCAGGGATAGCATTCATTAAGAACAGAGACCATTATTTTCAAATTGATCAAGTTTTGTTTTATTTCCAGGACCAGTTTTATATAAATAGTGTTGCTCCCGAATCGGTTTCTGTGTTACGTAAATTCCTGCAGTTTTGATTTAAAGTTAATGACACTACATTATCGTATCTACATTAAATTTACATTCTCGCAGCCAGAAAAGTTCAGTACAGGGCAAAGCGCATAGGCTACGAGATAGGAATGTTTCTGACTACTGTCACTTATGTAAGTTCAGTCAAATTTCAAACGTACATACCTCAACACCTTCGGTTCATCCAATGGTCTGCAGATGAAACGAATCGTCCATGTTGTTGTTGTGGTCTTCAGTCCAGAGACTGGTTTGATGCAGATCTCCATGCTTCTCTATCCTGTGCAAGACTCTTCATCTCCCAGTACCTACTGCAACCTACATCCTTCTGAATCTGTTTAGTGTATTCATCTCTACGTCTCCCTCTACGATTTTTACCCTCCACGCTGCCCTCAAACACTAAATTGGTGATACCTTGATGCCTCAGAATATGCCCTACCAATCGATCCCTTCTTCTAGTCAAGTTGTGCCACAAATTTCTCTTCTCTCCAATTCTGTTCAATACCTCCTCATTACGTATGTGATTTACCCGTCTAACCTTCAGAATTCTTCTGTAGCACGACATTTCGAAAGCTTCTATTCTCTTCTTGTCTAAACTATTTATCGCCCACGTTTCTTTTCCATACATGACTACACTCCACACAAATATTTTCTGAAACGACATCCTGACAGTTAACTCTACACTCGATGTTAGCAAATTCCTCTTCTTCAGAAACTTTTTCCTTGCCATTGCCAGTCTACGTTTTATATTCTCTCTACTTCCACCATCGTCACTTATTTTTCTCCCCAAATAGCAAAACTCATTTACTACTTTAAGCGTCTCATTTCCTAATCTAATTCCCACAGCATTACCCGATTTCATTCGACTACGTTCGATTATACTTGTTTTGCTTTTGTTGATGTACATTTTATATCCTCGTTTCAAGACACTGTCCTTTCCGTTCAGCTGCTCTTCCAAGTCCTTTGCTGTCTCTGACAGAATTACAATGTCATCGGCGAACCTCAAAGCTTTTATTTCTTCTCCATGGATTTTAATTCCTACTCCGAATTTTTCTTTTGTTTACCTTACTGCTTGCTCAATATATAGATTGAATAGCATCGGGGAGAGGCTACAACACTGTCTCACTCCCTTCCCAACCACTGCTTCCTTTCATGCCCCTCGACTCTTATGACAACCATCTGGTTTCTGTACAATTTGTAAATAGCCTTTCGCTCCCTGTATTTTACCCCTGCCTCCTTCAGAATTTGAAAGAGAGTATACCAGTCGACTTTGCCAAAAGCTTTCTCTAAGTCTACAAATGCTAGAAACGTAAGTTAGCCTTCCTTTAATCTATTTTCTAAAATAAGTAGTAGGGCATTATTGCCTCACGTTTCCAACATATCTACGGAATCCAAACTGATCTTCCCCGAGGTCGGCTTCTACCAGTTTTTCCATTCGTATGTAAAGAATTCATGTTAGTATTTTGCAGTCGTGACTTATTAAACTGATAATTCGGTAATTTTCACATCTGTCAACACCTGCTTTCTTTGGGATTGGAATTATTATATTATTCTTGAAGTCTGAGGGTATTTCGCCTGTCTCATACATCTTGCTCACCAGATGGTAAAGTTTTGTTAGGCCTGGCTCTCCCAAGGCTGTCAGTAGTTCTAATAGAATGTTGTCTACTCCCGGGGCCTTGTTTCGACTTAGGTCTTTCAGTGCTCTATCAAACTGTTCACGTAGTATCATATCTCCTATGTCATCTTCATCTACATTCGCTTCCATTTATATGATATATTCCTCAAGAACATCAGCCTTGTGTAGACCCTCTATATACTCCTTTCATCTTTCTGCATTCCCATCTTTGCTTAGAATTGGATTTCCATCTGAGCTTTTGATATTCATACAAGTGGTTCTCTTTTCTCCAAATGTAACTTTAATTTTCCTGTAGGCAGTATCCATCTTACCCAATAACCTCCTTATACGCGACTCGTGGCATAGCTGCTTCACTAAAACCAACAAAAAAGCCTGTACCCTGGTATAAGGGACACCAAACTCAGCAGACCCCATCGCCGGTCTAGGGCGGCCCGGCCAGTGACTGAGGACAGCCTCGAGCCCGGAAGGTCTCCAGATAGCGTCCCTGCTCCAACGCCCCACCCATGTCGACCACAGCCTGCAGGCCATTGTACCTCACCCGGAGAGCGGCGGCTGGACGCTCCCATACTTCCCGCATCTGTGCAGTTCCATGTTTCTGGCCTGCCTCACCACGTCTGTCGCGCGTATGTACAACAGAGCTTGGCAGTTGATTCAGCGGGCCTGTTGGTTGCCGAAATTCATCACCAGATATTCGTCATGGTTGGCCTGCGACTTAAACAGTCGTCATTCCCTGTCTGTCCCAGATGTGGACAGATTGGCGACACAATTGCTTGCTTTGAAACTCTGGGCTTCCTTTTCTTACGCCTCTGGCGTAATTCCTCTGGTGGGGACAAGCGGAGTGTTCATTAGTAATTGTAACATCATCTTTTTTCTAGCTCTTTGGACCCACATACAGGTTGCTAGGAATTGTTGTAACTGCAATGTTCGGATATTTCATAGCACGTTAGTGACCTGTATTGTGCCTGATTATTCTATACCCGTCTTACATTTCTTTATAGTGCCCGTCGTGCCGTGCCTCCTCTTGTGTGTACGGTGTCGTAAGACTGCCTCACAGAGCCACTTGCTTACTAACAACACAGCCAATGCCCATTCCTCAATGTGTCCATTATCTGCTTAGCTTCTATTTTCCGGCCACAGCTGAGCAGAATTTTGAAGAATTCGCCTGATCAATAACTATACTTATTCACAGTGCAGCACTATCATTAGGATGAGAGCTATGAATACTTTTATTCATATTTTACGTCTGTCAAATGGTTGCGTACATGTTGGCAATCTAACCTTGACCTTGTCCTATGAAATTACAATTGCTAGAAGGCACGCGGATCAATGTAAAAAGATGGTTGCCAAGTATTAACACAATAACAGGCAAGTAGAGAGCTTTCTACTGAAAAGTTGAGACCGTGGAAACGAAAGAAAGAAATATCATACTGTAATATACACCGTTTCTTAGGTCACATGTATCCTAAATTTACATTTTGTAACGATGTACATAACAAATACGTGTTTAGACAAATAAGAAATAAACAGTTGAAAGAAATGACCTGTCACAGGACAGAATAACTAAAGAAACAGTATCAATTTCGAGATGCTAAAAGTGATAGCACAGTACAATAACACATCATCTACTTGTGGTTTATACTACATTTAATATGAGCGCTCAGATGTCGCACATAGCAACCAGTTCCAATAATAATGTAATGTACAGCAGAATACGCTGTCCTCAGAACAGATGCTCAAAGCGACCTCCCTGTACGTCCGAACATTTTGCAACCCGCCGGATCATACAGCTCTGGACCATTCGCAGCAATGCTGCGTTCACAGGAACATGCGCTACCAATTCGTTTACATTCGAAGGCAGAATAGAGTCCACGTGCTCCTTCAAGTGTCCCGACAGGAAAAAATCCAGTGGATTTAGGTCAGACGAACGTGGTGGGCATACAACTGGACCTCCACGTCCGAGCCATTCCCCTGGAAATGTACTGTCCAAATGCTGTCGCACATTGATTCCAGAGTGTGAAAGTGCACCATCATGTTGGAACCATATCCTCTGCCGAACATGTAGTGCAACATCTTTCAGCGCATCAGGCAGATAGCTTGAGAGGATTGCATGGTACATTCGTTGTGGCAACCGGTCAGACAACATGTATGGGCCCCAACACCTATCGCCCAATATTGCAGCCCAGACGTTGATACCAAAGCGAACTTGATAGCCTCGGTCGCGGGTGACGTGAGGGCAACACCAAACCGGTTATCAAATGCACCAAGGACCAGAAGCATATCCACATATCGTTTGTGTATGTCATACTTCTGCCACACTGGTTTAGAGGTTTACAATGAGAAAATTCGATACGTGTACGCCTGTACATTTGAATCTGTCACAGGCGCATTACTGTGCCCGCAATTGGCGAACTGCGCATACAGTATAAACAAGCCATCAGTCCTCCGCGGTGTTCCACCTGATATTGTTCTGCATGATTCATCCCGACACCGATAATTGTGAAATGTTCGGTTTCAAATTACAGTCTTTCCCTAATGGTAATAGACGTTATGTTTCCACAATCCCATCGAAATAATAATAATAATAATAATAATAATAATAATAAATGGTTGAAATGGCTCTAAGCGCTATGGGACTTAACATCTGAGGTCATCAGTCCCATAGACGTAGAAGTACTTAAACCTAACCAACCTAAGGACATCACACACATCAATGCCCGGGGCAGGATTTGAACCTGCGACCGTAGCAGCAGCGCGGTTCCGGACTGAAGAGCCTAGAACCACCCGGCCACAGCAGCTAGCCTAATAATATTAATAATGATGATGATAATAATAATAATGTATTGAGATACACACTAAACAGCACGCGGATACCAGCCTGTGTTGAAAGGCATAATCAGTGGGATCATTATGACAATACAGACAAATAGTAACCGATATAACTACTTAGGTTTCCGCGGCCAGACTCAGGTGACATAAAAGTTTTCTGGGTGTGGTACCGTGTCATAATGTATAAAGCTACTGTTGGATAGAAACCAACGTTTCGGCCACGGTTGCAGCGGCCTTCTGGGTCTACTGATGCGTTCAGGTTATGCAGTGTCCCTTATATTTTGTTGTTACTGTTTACTGCGCATGCCATTACGTCATAATTTAAAAGATAGTTTGTTTCATTGGTCACTTAAGGAAGAAGGAGAGTGAACTTTATTTTAATAGGTTACTGCGGTGGAGGGAGAACGTCACCTCTGTTCTCTATTGGCTCTTCTGTTATGTGCCATGATTGGTGGTCACCGTCGAATGAGAAGTTGGCTGCTGTTTACCAAATAGTGGACGTTGCCCGCGCGGTGGCAGTTACTCGCCAGTAGTGCTTGTGCCTCGTGTTGACAGCGCGGTTTGTTGGGCTCTGGTTGCTTGCAGCCAAGATGGGGCAAGCCTGAGTCCATCCTCCCTATTTATGTTATTAGGGTGTTTAAGTATTTCGATGGCCTCTCTGACTTTGCGTTTCGTAAAAACGACCTGCTTGGCCAACACAGGCTTCGCTGAATTTTATTTCTTTTGCACAGTCTTGGTGATGTTCTGCCACTTCAGGTTTGTTGTGTTGTCCTAGAGCTAGACGAATATAGCGCTCGTGTTCCCGAATGCGTGTTGCTATTAGCCTGCCAGTCTCGCCGATAAATGCCTCTCCACATTCGCATTCCACCCTGTACACACCTGCAGTGTGTAATACATCCACCTTACCCTTAGTGGAGCCGAGCACGTCCTGGATCCTGCGCCCACTATAGAAGACAGGCTCCACACCAACCAGACGAAGGTGTCTGCCTATTCGGTAGTAACATTTTTCACACAAGGTAAGCGCATTATAGACTGCAGTTTGTCTATTGCTGGCTTATCTTTCTTGCTTGTGTTCGTCGACAAGGCTGTGTGGATCGACTTATGGCTGTTGCCATTGGCTAGAAATGTTGTGCGTAGCCTTTAAAGCTAGTTTTTTATCACTGCGAAGCCCGGGTACACGAATTTCCCTTCATCTTGTATAGCATTTAGATCAGGCATGTCCAACCCGGGCTCATGGTCTGCATGCGGCCAAAATCAAACATCAGTGCAGCTCAAAAGGTGAGTATCAATCACTGGATCGACAAAACAAAAGCCATATATTTATGTCAAGTTGTGATAAACTAATTCTTGTCAGTCTGAAACTCTTGCCACACAATCCTCTTCTCTCATTGGTCGATGGTCTACCACTTTTTTTCCTCAGAGGGTACTGTTAACGTTTAGCATATTATGTGCCGCCCAAAAATCCTTGTCTTCTTACAATGTGGCACATTCACACTAAAATGTTGGACGCCACTGGTCTAGTTATGTTACTTTAGCTTGCCATATCACGATTTTTCATTTACCTCTCGCAACTCATCCGCCTCGTTTTCCTCTGCTCCTTCTCACACTGTTCTAGGTGGCTCTAGGTAATGTGAGAAACACCAAACATACATGCACACACACACACACACACACACACACACACACACACACACACACACACACACACATGCACACATGCACGCACGCACCAGTGGGAAAAGCTACACGACTGTTATGTCAGTTCAAAAAGGAAATGAAAGCTGTGGGCTACAGACAGTTTTTCAGAAAGTGATGATGGCGAAAATTTTAAAGAACCAACAGACAAAATTACTTATACCTATACAGCACTAATAGGATCTATGTATTCGTAATAACAGCCCACTATTAACCTAAGAGGACAAACTCTACCCTGGTTGCAGCTATATGGGCTTTATCTCTGCATACACAATCTTTGTATACAAGTTGATACTTCCGCCGTAGTCATCCCTGTAAGAGACGTTGAATATATTTTATTGCTCCAGATTTAAATGGTGGCATTCACAGTCCTATTTTTACAAGACTAACTCTGGATAATTATTATCCAAAGCTATTCTTGTAAAAAAAGGACGTCACAAATATGAAAAAATGATCCCACGTGCAACACTATCATCTACCTACGAACAAATATCTGATTGAAATTTAAAAACGATGCAGTCGAGAAAACCTTGTGACCACTCTCATTTAACAGTCTATGTGTTACATTATTACTGCAAAAATACCAACAGTTCAGTAATTGAAATCAAATTAAGCGGAAATATTATAAAAACCATTTACAAGTTAAATACAATTTCAAACTGAAGCTTTGGAAGCTAACATGAATTTCGATCCTTAATACAGATAAAATTGTTAAGACGTTGAAGAAACTCATTAATTTGCAGATATCACATCTTCCATGGTAAAAGACCTTCTTCTGTTTCAAGGACAAGATGGTTCAAGACTGACGAATAACTAGCTTAAATGTCCACGTGTTATCCAAGTGGTACTATAAATACGAAGCATTTTACTCACTATGAAATTGTGTACCGGAAGGACAATATATTCCAAATAGTTTTAATATATTATAAAGCACTTAAATGTGTAGAAAGCGAAAAATTTGCGCATGCTATCCAAAACACATCCCTATGTCTAGCAACAACAACAACGGTGGATACTGCTTATGGTAGTCTGTTGTGCGTATCCCGTCATGTGACTGTAAAATTGGTGTCTAGACAGAAGCAGTGAACAAAAATAGTGGTGTATTTCCTGGTACATTGTATCTAGGTATAACCCTCAACATACAGTAATAATCGTGACTTCATTCAAATGGCATCAAGTTTCTATTGATGCGAGCAGCGTTGTTCTGGTGTATACTGCTGCAGTGTATTTGCAATAGCACGTCAGTGTATGGAACAAAGGCAGTCGCTGCCTCTTCCTCCGTGATTTTTTCCTTCTCTATAGGTTGTACTGTAGTAGTTGGACACCAGGATCTGCAACACCTCAGAACTGTGTTCCACAGCCACAGCCTTTATTCCGTACAACGGCGCCCTGTCGGGAAAAGTCGGGTGCATGCTGAATAAGCAATGCTTGGAAACTGTCTTTTACCAGCCTAATAAAACACTGGCATTATTGGGGAGTATCGAAGGTGACATCTTCGGAAGGCTAGGTTATATCAGATTCCATGCCAATGTGGCAAGACAAACAATGTGCATAATCGAAGATGGGTGCAGAGAACACCAGCGGCACAGTAGACTAATTTATTCCAACACGTCGGCGGTCGGTTAACACTGTTTGTCAGAGAATCATGTGAGGGAATTCGAATGGACCAAGAATTTAGCCCAGACTGCTAAATACTGGGACAATGTCGAGAGAGAAGCCATTGAAATTAGCATCAGTGTTGACTGCCGCTATAATCTCAGCAAAAATTTGGACCCACATTGTACCTAATTAAGAAGACGCTCAACAAACATATCGATCTGGAGATCACATGGACAGAGTAACTACGTCGACGATACCGCAGACGCCGACGCAAGTGTCTCTGCGACCCTCGACGTGCTCCCCGGAGCACGGACGGCGGAGGATAAGCTTGCGGTTGGAGGGGATATAGTCGGCCACTCGCCCTCAGGAGTTCAGTTTGCCAAGGCTCCTGACGATGGCGACATGTCTGATGGCCGAAATATTGTGCCCGTTGGACACTGTGGACTGGAGGTACACTGGAGGTGCACTGTTCGAAAAAGATGAATAAATGTTAGTGGCAAGAACTCTGGTACAGGCCAGAAACCGGAATTTAGCAGTTCCTTCGTAACATGAAAGAAAGATCAAGAATGACGTATTTCCTTCCGAAGGGAGCTTTACACTAGTTGTCGGGACTTGCACCAATCCCAGCTACTCCCTGAAAGTACGAAAGCGCGCCTCACATGCTTCTGAATATGAAGCGACCGGAACCCCGAACCATTGTCTAGGAGTTTGTCATTAGACAAAATGCTACATACCAAGATAGGAATTTTTTTGGTAAATCATCTCTCTGTAGCACAATAAGGGATGTGATACTTTGGCACAAGCTTAACTTGCTGACAGCTAAAACATCAGATTGCGTACCACAAGCAAACGTGGCTGAAAGATAACCAAAAAGATGCCATAGATTATGAAAGCAAAACGGACCATAGTAGAAAATCTGTCTACAACAAACTTCAGTAAGCAGCGAGCAGATGAGCCTCGGGGAGGACCAGGAAGAACTTTCTGAGGCCCTGATAGGCTCCTTCCAATCTCTTCATGTTGACTGGCACAACAGCACAACCTCTCTGAATCCTGAGTTGTGCCTCACAGTGCAACGAGATAGCTGTGCAGACAAACGAAGAAATCCAGTTTCATTCTGAAACCAATTACAGCAGTGTCGTATAGTATAGCGCAGTCTAGAATTGTAAATTAGAAAATTTTTGATGTAGTTATATACAGGGTGGTCCATTGATAGTAACTGCGCCTATTATCTCCCGAAATAAGCATCAAACGAAAAAACTATAAAGAACGAAGCCGACAACGCCCGACAACATGCATCAGCGCATTGTCAATGCATGTGCGAACATTACGGAATGCGAACTACTCGCTGTTGAGAGGGATGTCGTTACACGTACTGCCAAATGTATTGAGGATGACGGACGTCATTTTGAGCATTTATTGCATTAATATGGTATTTACATGTAATCACGCTGTAACAGCATGCGTTCTCAAAAATGATAAGTTCACAAAGGTACATGTAACACATTGGAACAACCGAAATAAAATGTTTAAACGTACCTACTTTCTGTATTTTAATTTAGAAAACCTACCTGTTACCAACTGTTCGTCTAAAATTCTGAGCCATATGTTTGTGACTATTACAGCGCCATCTATCACAAAGCGAAAAAAGTGGTCCAAGTAAAACATTCATATTTCTTTACGTACTAAACGAATATGTAATAAAAATGGGGGTTCCTATTAAAAAAAAACCAAAAACGCAGTTGATATCCGATTGACCTAAGGCAGCGCCGTCTAGCGGGCCAACCATAGAGCCATCTGGTTTCCCCCTTCAAGCTAGACAAGTTTCGTCCTTTGTATTTTTTTCGTTTGACGCTTATTTCGTGAGATATTTGGCCCGGTCACGATCAATGGACCACCCTGTATACAGCATAGTACAGCAGACCAACAACATGTACTTTCTGGATAACAGATTAACATATATTTCTGCAAAAGATGACAGATATTGCATTTTGCTTGGATATTTCATGTATTTTTTTTCTCTTAAACATCATAATGCTTAGTTATACTAACTCATTTGATATTGTGTTAAAATTGTGTGTAATATTCATAAACGCTAATTGATGTGCAATATTTGCTCTCTTATTGTATGTAGATGAGCGACTACAAGAAAATAGCAAATACATAAAATAGATACCTCCATGGATACATGTGTTGCTGCAAATATGCCCATTTCACGACGTCCTACATGGTCACGTACTATTCCACATGTTATGAAATTAACAGTCTTTTACTTAGGTTCTGTGTGAGTTTTAAATCTCGATTACAGGGCTGCCCTGTATCCTGATTTAGAATAGCCTTTACTAAAGTACTTTTAAATACGAACGTAACTGTGTAAACTGTTTCAGATGTGTGTGATGCCAATTATTCTGAACTGAATCTATCTGTAAATGAAGCTGAATACAAAGAGTTGCTATCAATAATATAAACAATGGCATCTTCATCAAACAATAACAACGTAAGGGCTAACTGTCACGTATTGAATCCACTCCCTATCAGACGATGCATGCACTGAATTATACAGAAAATTTAGAAATAAGTTTCCAAATGCCGCCTGACAAAGTGCATTTAGGCCATACGATTGATTCTTACCTGCACAACGGATATCTCAGCTCCGCTCTGTTGTGCTTTACTGCTCTGTACGAAATACAGTTCCTGAAAGAAATCGCTGCACCGCTAATCGTCTTATTCTCTGTTTTTAGGTGCTTTGCAAAACGAATTACTTTGTTGTATTCAGAAACGCACGCAGCAGTGCAAGACTTGAGAGTATAGTTGACAAGATTTACGTTTAAACTGCGAGGAAAACTTACTGAAATGTTCGTAAATGAATGAAAAGATTGCTTTAATTTATAGTTATATTACGATTTTTTAATAACACAGGATGGAACACCTTAAGCTGAAAACTGATCTCTTCCATAACATTGTCATTAACAATAAACATTGATTAAGAGAAACAGTACTCAAGTTCCACGATTTGGTTTTCTTATAAAATAACTTTAACTGAAAGTGGGAGAGTGAAGAATAATTACTATAACACTAAACACATAACCGATAATTTGCCCTGGATACCAAATATGGATTTTTTTGATCGGAATGCAATCTTTATACTAAAATACTTCTTAGTTAGAGCTTGCAACAAATAAGAACTCTGTTTATGTTACCTGTTTCCAAAAGAGCAGTCAGACCATAAAACCATCCTCAATTCTCAGTCACACGGGGGAGCATCTCCAACAAAAATCATGATCTATTTGCTCTGATCACCATCAGGGTTCCACACTCACCGACCTCTCAACAATTTCTCACGTAACGGACAAACTGTGACGTCGTCCACTCCTAAAGCAATCTTTGCTATACAAAGAGTAACGATATCACTCATGCGTACAGGTATCCAAAGGCTCTCATAACGGCAAACATTCCAAAAAAGCTGCAGTGTCTCATGATATACAGGCTGTAAATTTTAAGTTGACAAACCAGAATAACTCGAAAAATAAGCTTCAAACGAAAAAATGTGTAGAATCCAAAGCTGATTATTTTAGAAGGGACATCTGCTGGTGATAGCATTGGCCCACCACTTCAGCCCCTTGGTGATGGGGCGGGAGGCAACTTTAAAATTTCAAGTGAGAACCCCCATTTTTTTTTATTGTAGAATCAGATTCTACATAAAAACTACGTACATTTTGTCTTAAACAATTGTTTTGATTCATGGTAGTTGATGATGTAATTCAAGAAAATCCATATTCTTATTTTTGGGTCGGAAATGGTTACGGATATATAAAAAATACTTATTTTCTTCGTAAATTTTGATTCACTAAAACTAAAACTTTCTCCCCATAGGGTGGGGTTCGAGAGAGGTATTAGAGTTTTACAAATGTTGACCCAAATATTAATTTTTTCCGCAGATTCGGATAAGTTTTATTTGTTTCGTGATCATGAGGCCACACAACTTTTTATTATGAAACAAATCTACATCTACATCTACATTTATACTCCGCAAGCCACCCAACGGTGTGTGGCGGAGGGCACTTTACGTGCCACTGTCATTACCTCTCTTTCCTGTTCCAGTCGCGTATGGTTCGCGGGAAGAACGACTGTCTGAAAGCCTCCGTGCGCGCTCTAATCTCTTTAATTTTACATTCGTGATCTCCTCGGGAGGTATAAGTAGGGGGAAGCAATATATTCGATACCTCATCCAGAAACGCACCCTCTCGAAACCTGGCGAGCAAGCTACACCGCGATCCAGAGCGCCTCTCTTGCAGAGTCTGCCACTTGAGTTTATTAAACATCTCCGTAACGCTATCACGGTTACCAAATAACCCTGTGACGAAACGCGCCGCTCTTCTTTGGATCTTCTCTATCTCCTCCGTCAAACCGATCTGGTACGGATCCCACACTGATGAGCAATACTCAAGTATAGGTCGAACAAGTGTTTTGTAAGCCACCTCCTTTGTTGATGGACTACATTTACTAAGCACTCTCCCAATGAATCTCAACCTGGTACCCGCCTTACCAACTATTAATTTTATATGATCATTGAAAGGTGGCTACACTGAGCCACAGCGCCAGAGAGTTTTGTTTCGCCGCCTCCACTGGCAGTGATTATTGAGAAGTAGCGGTGGGCAGTGCTTGTTGAGAACTCGTGGTAGTCAGTGCTGAGATGTTGTAGTGAAGAGTGCTTGTCGAGATGTGGCAGTAGGCAGTTCTTGTTGAGATGTGGTAGTAGCGAGTCGGTGTGGAGATATTGTAAGGATGAGAGTGATTTTCATCAATATAAATGAGGTAACAAACTCCTTTTCTTTTTTTTCTCATTATTTCAATGTCCTGAATAATGCGTCATTACAGGTTCAGTCAACAAAACATCTGGCTTGTGTTCTTGTATTAGAGTGTAATTCTGGTTTTCTTGCGCAATTATAGTATTTCTAATTTTTTTTATCACGTCAGTATAAATGGTATTTGAAATTTCTTGTCTTATTTAAGAAGAACCGTGCCAGATGTGTACGTTGAATCACACTTCCACACACAGAACAGTTACTCTTGTGCTTGTCGTTGCGTTGATTTTATAGTTGCTGGGGACTTAATTAATTAATTGTATTAACGGAAACTTTCATTTTATTCTTTGTTGTTGTTCTATGCAGTCAGATTGCGTACAAATACTAGTCAGGGCCAACCGTTTACGAGACACAGCGTAATCGGACATACAGCTACTAAAAATTTAAAAAGAATTTGCATTTCATATTTATATAATTAAGCCCCCATGCACGTGGCGACCGCTGCTTCGGATCGTCCCTTGGAATTCATCTGATTGTAAAAATAGTGGACAGTAGTATTGTTGTAGTAATTTGTAGTTTAGTAATTGTAGTCTATATTGCATGTGTAGATTTGGTAATTGTCATTCTTCTAATGGTATTTCAGAATTTAATTTTATTGTCTTGTATACGCGTTTGACAATTTAAGGCAATTATTTCAATTGTTCGATTAATCGTGTTTGAGGGAAACATTTCGTGTAAATGGTATTGTTGGAGATAAAGAGTCATTGTGTGTAATTTTCGTAGAGTGACGAGTTTTGTATGTTTTGTAAATGATTACGCGATCAATGAAAATGGCAAAAATGATTAATAGTGAGAATGACGAAATTGTTAACATAGCGAACTCGCCAACACAGGACAACAGTATGATGAATAATGGTGTTGAAAGCAATTTAATAAGCAGGGAAAATAGTCCAGAAACAGTTCAAAATTTTTCTCAATCAGAAAATTCACAGATTACGTGGTTAACGACAGAAGAAATGGAGCAGTTGATGAGTGCAATATTAAATTTGGGATCTCAGTTAGACTCACTACGATCTGAGTTAGAAACAGAGATAGGGACAATTAAAACTGAGATGGGAACTTTGAGATCTGAAATTAAAACAGAAATGAAAGCAATGACAACACGGTTATGCTCACAAACAGGATCAATTAAAACAGAGATGGAAACAATGGAAACACGGTTAGATTCACGAATAGGGACATGTTTCAAAAATACGATAGATGAATCAAAGAAAGAAATTAGAGGAGAAGTACAACCGATTTTGAATGCTCACAATAATAGTTTAATTTCATCAGAAATTAGACAAGAGGAACAGGACAGAGAACAGGAAGAAAGAGATCGCGTGATAGTACAAAAATCTTCAGAGTTAAATTTACAACGTGCACACGATAAGGAAGAAATACTTGAAAGAATCGAGGAATCCGTACCAAATGACAGGATAAATAACTTAACACAACAATATGAACAGTTAACTACCTAATATGTCAATACTGAAACCCGAGTCGCGACACTTACGGAAGACGTAAATAAACAGAAAGAACAATTAAGTGACTCATCGGAAAGAGTTGAGATCTCAGATAAATTGACAAGTCTTAGTTTAGCAGAGGGGTTTGAAGAAAATAATTTGTTTCATTTACGGGATGCAACAAGAGAGCGCCAGGCGCGTGAATTTAACAATAATCAGCATTGGGACTGGGACAGACGCGGTAGGTCTTTGTCGCCACGAGGCGAAAACTTTGACTATAAACACTTTTTGACTGTTCGGAAATTTAAGATCTTCCGCAATTCTAAGAATGACATACATCCATGTTCATGGATAGATCAATTTATGTACGCACTTCCACGAAACTGGCCACTAAGTCACAAACTAGAAATTATGTGCGGCTATTAAGGTCCTCAGGGGATTCACTACTCTAAGCGAATATGTGCCGTAGCGTGCATAGGGCCCCGAGCTGTAGTGGTGCTATTTCCCTTTTAGTTTTCTGCACCGCTGCCTACTCTTTTACTATTCTTTGCATCTGTCAAAACAACTCTTCGACTATCAATCTATCTAGAGAGTAAGTAAACAATAACCGGATATGATTATTTTACCTAAAAGTGATTTCGGAAATTACCGTTTGGACTTACTGTACCTTCAGCAGCATTCATTCGTAGTTTAAACGAAATTTTACCTGTTTATCTTCGTGACAATATTACTTCATATGTTGACGATATTCTTATTGCTAAACATTCTTGGAGCGAGCACAACAAAATTTTGGATTCATCATTACGTATTTTTGTACGAGTTGGCATTACAGTGAACTTGGAAAAATCTGAATTTGGTCGTTCTCAGGTGAAATTTCTCGGTCACATTATTTCTACAGAAGGTATTCTTCCTGATCCAGAGAAACTAGACGCTATTCGTAATTATGCTGTTCCTACCACAAAACGTGAGGTTCGTAGTTTTCTTGGTGTCTGTAATTTTCTTAGACGCTTTGTTAAATTGGACGATTTGGCCACACCTCGTTTATGTGAACTATCCGGAAAGAAATCTAATTGGTGTTGGGATGAGGAAGCTCAGTCAGAATTTGAACTACTTCGTGATGCTTCAGTTGCTGCTCCACTTCTTTCACATCCGGATTTATCTAAAGATTTTTTTTTTGGTGACGGACTCATCATACAAAGGCCTAGGTGCACATTTATTTCAAGAGATAGAAGAAAACGGCGTTGTAGTACAGAAGACTATTGCATTTGGAAGTCGTGTTCTCTCTAAATCAGAAAAGAATTATTCGATTACGGAACTTGAAGCTTTGGCTGTTTTTTGGGCTTTCACAAAATTTCGCATATTTTTGTATGGCAGACATACTAAAGTTTACACCGGTCACCGAGCTTTGGAATTTCTTATGTCAACAAAATTAACTCATGGCAGATTGTCACGATGGGCGTTGTACCTACAGGAATTTGATTCTAGTATTGTTTACATACAGGGTTCTTCAAATATTGTTGCTGATGCTTTATCACGTGCACCTATGAGTTTGAAACAAAGTGCTGAAGAGGACTGCAAGTTATGCACACTTTGGTCCCAGAAAATGCTTTCATAAATGTCTTATTGAAGAAGAACCGTGCCAGATGTGTACGTTGAATCACACTTCCACACACAGAACAGCTACTCTTGTGCTTGTTGTTGCGATGGTTTTATAGTTGCTGGGGACTTAATTAATTAATTGTATTAACGGAAACTTTCATTTTATTCTTTGTTGTTGTTCTATGCAGTCAGATTGCGTACAAATACTAGTCAGGGCCAACCGTTTACGAGACACAGCGTAATCGGACATACAGCTACTAAAAATTTAAAAAGAATTTGCATTTCCTATTTATATAATTAAGCCCCCATGCATCATTCCACTTCAAATCGTTCCGCACGCATACTCCCAGATATTTTACAGAAGTAACTGCTACCAGTGTTTTTTCCGCTATCATATAATCATACAATAAAGGATCCTTCTTTCTATGTATTCGCAATACATTACATTTGTCTATGTTAAGGGACAGTTGCCACTCCCTGCACCAAGTGCCTATCCGCTGCAGATCTTCCTGCATTTCGCTACAATTTTCTAATGCTGCAACTTCTCTGTATACTACAGCATCACCCGCGAAAAGCCGCATGGAACTTCCGACATTATCTACTATGTCATTTATATATATTGTGAAAAGCAATGGTCCCATAACACTCCCCTGTGGCACGCCAGAGGTTACTTTGACGTCTGTAGACGTCTCTCCATTGATAACAACATGCTGTGTTCTGTTTGCTAAAAACTCTTCAATCCAGCCACACAGCTTGTCTGATATTCCGTAGGCTCTTACTTTGTTTATCAGGCGACAGTGCGGAACTGTATCGAACGCCTTCCGGAAGTCAAGAAAAATAGCATCTACCTGGGAGCCTGTATCTAATACTTTCTGGGTCTCATAAACAAATAAATTGAGTTGGGTCTCACACGATCGCTGTTTCCGGAATCCATGTTGATTCCTACATAGTAGATTCTGGGTTTCCAAAAACGACATGATACTCGAGCAAAAAACATGTTCTAAAATTCTACAACAGATCGACGTCATAGATATAGGTCTATAGTTTTGCGCATCTGCTCGACGACAATTCTTGAAGACTGGGACTACCTGTGCTCTTTTCCAATCATTTGGAACCCTCCGTTCCTCTAGAGACTTGCGGTACACGGCTGTTAGAAGGGGGGCAAGTTCTTTCGCGTACTCTGTGTAGAATCGAATTGGTATCCCGTCAGGTCCAGTGGACTTTCCTCTATTGAGTGATTCCAGTTGCTTTTCTATTCCTTGGACACTTATTTCGATGTCAGCCATTTTTTCGTTTGTGCGAGGATTTAGAGAAGGAACTGCAGTGCGGTCTTCCTCTGTGAAACAGCTTTGGAAAAAGGTGTTTAGTATTTCAGCTTTACGCGTGTCATCCTCTGTTTCAGTGCAATCATCATCCCGGAGTGTCTCGATATGCTGTTTCGAGCCACTTACTGATTTAACGTAAGACCAGAACTTCCTAGGATTTTCTGTCAAGTCGGTACATAAAATTTTACTTTCGAATTCACTGAACGCTTCACGCATAGCCCTCCTTACGCTAACTTTGACATCGTTTAGCTTCTATTTGTCTGGGAGGTTTTGGCTGCGTTTAAACTTGGAGTGAAGCTCTCTTTGCTTTCGCAGCAGTTTCCTAACTACGTTGTTGTACCACGGTGGGTTCTTCCCGTCCCTCACAGTTTTACTCGGCACGTACCTGTCTAAAAAGCATTTTACGATTGCCTTGAACTTTTTCCATAAACACTCAACATTGTCAGTGTCGGAACAGAAATTTTCGTTTTGATCTGTTAGGTAGTCTGAAATCTGCCTTCTATTACTCTTGCTAAACAGATAAACCTTCCTCCCTTTTTTTATATTCCTATTAACTTCCATATTCAGGGATGCTGCAACGGCCTTAAGATCACTGATTCCCTGTTCTGTACATACAGAGTCGAAAAGTTCGGGTCTGTTTGTTATCAGTAGGTCCAAGATGTTATCTCCACGAGTCGGTTCTCTGTTTAATTGCTCGAGGTAATTTTCGGATAGTGCACTCAGTATAATGTCACTCGATGCTCCGTCCCTACCATCCGTCCTAAACATCTGAGTGTCCCAGTCTATATCCGGTAAATTGAAACCTCCAACTAAGACTATACATGCTGAGAAAATTTATGTGAAATGTATTCCAAATTTTCTGTCAATTGTTCTGCCACTAATGCTGCTGAGTCGGGAGGTCGGTAAAAGGAGCCAACTATTAACCTAGCTCGGCTGTTGAGTGTAACCTCCACCCATAATAATTCACAGGAACTATCCACTTCCACTTCACTACAGGATAAACTACTACTAACAGCGACGAACACGCCACCACCGATTGCATGCAATCTATCCTTTCTAAACACCGTCTGTACCTTTGTAAAAATTTCGGCAGAATTTATCTCTGGCTTAAGCCAGTTTCTGTACCTATAACGATTTCAGCTTCGGTGCTTTCTATCAGCGCTTGAAGTTCTGGTACTTTACCAATGCAGCTTCGACAGTTGACAATTACAATACCGATTGCTGCTTGGTCCCCGCATGTCCTGACTTTGCCCCGCACCCGTTGAGGCTGTTGCCCTTTCTGTACTTGCCCAACTAACCTAAAAAACCGCCCAGCCCACGCCACACAACCCCTGCTACCCGTGTAGCCGCTTGTTGCGTGTAGTGGACTCCTGACCTATCCAGCGGAACCCGAAACCCCACCACCCTATGGCGCAAGTCGAGGAATCTGCAGCCCACACGGTCGCAGAACCGTCTCAGCCTCTGATTCAGACCCTCCACTCGGCTCTGTACCAAAGGTCCGCAGTCAGTCCTGTCAACGATGCTGCAGATGGTAAGCTCTGCTTTCATCCCGCTAGCGAGACTGGCAGTCTTCACCAAATCAGATAGCCGCCGGAAGCCAGAGAGGATTTCCTCCGATCCATAGCGACACACATCATTGGTGCCGACATGAGCGACCACCTGCAGATGGGCGCACCCTGTACCCTTCATGGCATCCGGAAGGACCCTTTCCACATCTGGAATGACTCCCCCCGGTATGCACACGGAGTGCACATTGGTTTTCTTCCCCTCTCTTGCTGCCATTTCCCTAAGGGGCTCCATTACGCACCTGACGTTGGAGCTCCCAACTACCAGTAAGCCCACCCTCTGTGACCGCCCGGATCTTGCAGACTGAGGGCCAACCTCTGGAACAGGACAAGCAGCCATGTCAGGCCGAAGATCAGTATCAGCCTGAGACAGAGCCTGAAACCGGTTCGTCAGACAAACTGGAGAGGCCTTCCGTTCAGCCCTCCGGAATGTCTTTCGCCCCCTGCCACACCTTGAGACGACCTCCCACTCTACTACAGGTGAGGGATCAGCCTCAATGCGGGCAGTATCCCGGGTAACCACAGTCGTAGTCCGATCGGGGGATGCGTGGGACGAGCTGGCCATCCCCGACAAACCCCCATCCGGACCCCCACAGTGATGCCCATTGGCAACAGCCTCAAGCTGTGTGACCGAAGCCAACACTGCCTGAAGCTGGGAGCGAAGGGATGCCAACTCAGCCTGCATCCGAACACAGCAGTTGCAGTCCCAATCCATGCTAAAAACTGTTTTGCAAAGAACGTCTGAACTAATCTACAGAGAGCGCAAACAAATAGACACAAAATTTAAACGGTTATTAAAATACAAGATTGCCTAGTAAATGCAGTAATGCTGCTACTTGCGCACTGCTGACACTGCTCGGCGGCGGAAGGAGACTAATCGATTTTCACTATTCAGGTACTAAAATGCGATGCTAGAACTCTCAAATACTATAGTACGCCCGAAATTTATTAATTAAACAATGCAAGTACCAAAAACACGCAAAGAAATTAAGAATTAAACTATGTAACAAATGAGTGAGCTAGGAGTATACGACTTGCTGCTGCAGCTGCTTATCCAACGGCGGCAGGTAGCACACTGACGGTGACCAACCGACACTGGCCGTTCAAAACAAAAACAGAAGACAAACGACTACGCGAATTTACACCATTCAGGTACTAAAACGCGATGCTACAACTCTCAAATACTATAATACGCCCGAAATTTATGAACTAAACAATGCAAGTACCAAAAACACGCAAAGAAACTAAGAATTAAACTATGTAACAAATGAGCGAGCTAGAAGTATACGACCTGCTGCTGCAGCTGCCGATCCAACGGCGGCAGGGAGCACACTGACTGTGACCAACCGACACTGGCCGTTAAAAAAAAAAAACGGAAGACAAACGACTACGCGAATTTACACTATTCGGGTACTAAAACGCGATGCTACAACTCTCAAATACTACATCTGAGTAGCTAACTAACTAACGAGTGAACTCATTAATCCACAGAGTAAACAAAGTAAAAGACTAGCTGAGGAAAAGACTAACCCACTCGTCAACCAAAGATGAATTATTAGGGTCAACATTTGTAAAACTCTAATTCCTCTCTCTCAGACCACACCCTATAAAGAGATAGGGAAAGTTTTAGTTTTAGCGAATCAAAATTTATGAAGTACATAAGTATTTTTATTTATCTGTAACCATTTACCACGCAGAAATGAGAACATGGATTTTCTTGAATTACAGCGCAAACTGCCAAGAATCAAAATGTACGTTGTTTTTCTGTAGAATCTGATTCGGCAATATAAAATGTGGTTCTCATTTGAAATTTTAAAATCGCCTCCCGCCCTACCCCTAGGAGGCTGGGGTGGCCGACTAATTTTAGCACCAGAAGATGTCCCCGTCAAAAATAATGAGCTTTGGGTTCTACACATTTTTTCGTGTGGAGCTTATTTTTCGAGTTATTCTGGTTTGTCAACTTAAAATATACAGCCTGTATAATCCCTTCAGTTAGAGTCTGGCCACTTGCGTGCTACTTTCGTGGAACACTGAAATCCTCCGTAGCCTTCAGTAGATGCTGGTACCATAGATCCCATATTCTCATGGCAGTCGTGGCATCCCGACAAACACGAGCAGCAATGCTGCGGGACGATAAACCGTAATATTAGCAGGACACGATCCTGCGGCTATTGGATGCCTGCTCGTGCTGGTAGACGTTTACTCATAACACGAGTTTCTCACAAACATTCAGCTGCGATATCAAATGGGTAGTACTATTTTCTTTCACATAGAATGTGCATTGTGTTACTCTTACCAACACTGCGCAGCCGCACTGAAGCATTGATCATTTGCATATCCAGCTTCATGTCAGCTAGACGTTCATTGCACATCGACTTCTCAGTATTGCAATTTTAATGGCTAATAGTGTAATGGAACACTAATTATATTAGTAGAGAACCAACAAATATTCTGGGTTTATTACCCAATATAGAACAGTCATAAGGACATTAAGGCCCCAGTAGTTAGTGTGGCCTTAGAAAGGCTCCACATATAAAGCATAACTTTGAAACGCTAGGCTTAATTTCAGAGAAGCTTCGTACACAGCTAGCACGACTTATCATCCGCAGAGGGGAAGACAGGCCTATCACCTACAAAGCTGGAAGTTTAGTTTGGTAGCATAACTCATCATCATTTTCTTTGGACCTTTGTCCGACTTAGATGCTGGGTCGGCCTTGTTACCAGGTTTCGGCGATGTTAATGTCGGAGGGTGGCCAGATGCTCTTCCTGTCGTCACCCCATACCCCCTGTAACGGAATTAGTGAACCACAGCTACCTGCATCTAGTATAAGCCACGAAATAGTGCGAATGTTGTCAAATGTCTACGAGTCGTGTAACTGAGGCTATACATGAGGACCAGCCTGGTATTCACTTAATGGGATGTATAAAACCGCCTAAAAACCACATTGGCGGTCACACTGGCAGGCACACTGCCCCTCGTCGATAATCCGCTGGGCGCACTCGATCCTGAGCCGGCGCGCCTACCCCAGTCCTGGAAGCAGCGCATTAACGCCCTCGGCTAACCTGGCGGCTTTGGGAGCAAGTCACATATATGTTACATTAATACTGCAAGGAGTCTTAAATTATGTTAATATATATCTACTTCTACAACTCTGCAGTTCGCACGAAAGTGTCTCCCAGAGGTGCTTTCGAACCACCTTCAGACTATTTCTCTACCGTCCCACTCCTTGACACAACGTGGAAAATTGAGGCCTTAAATATTTCTGTATGAACTTTGATTTATCTTATTTTATTATGATGATAATTTCTGCTTCTGTAGGATGGCGACAGTAAAATATTTTCACATTCAGAGGAGAAATTTTTTGTTTTCAAGCAGTAGTCAAAGTATATTCTTTTCCTTTCTCCTATCTGGTACAAGACTGATATAAATAAGTAACGTGGCTGGTTTGGGTAGTCAGCAAGCAGTGTTAAAATGGATGTTGAACACATCGACATAGAGTATCGAAGTATTTGATTTTTTTTTTAGAATTTAGTTTATAGTAACTGGTTGGTAGGATGTATCCATCGCACGAAATGTTAGTCTTCTGAAAGAAACTGATTTCAGGGGAAAAGTTACTTGACAGACTGAATATAGAAGCTTTACACCTGCTATTTTTAGTAAATGTAGCTATCATTTGTGAAACCAGATATTACTCACTAATTGAAGCAGATATAACTGCGCGACTGAATTTGCGATTCATCAGCTATCGCAAAACAGCCGGCCGAAGTGGTCGTGCGGTTCTGGCGCTGCAGTCTGGAACCGCGAGACCGCTACGGTCACAGGTTCGAATCCTGCCTCGGGCATGGATGTGTGTGATGTCCTTAGGTTAGTTAGGTTTAACTAGTTCTAAGTTCTAGGGGACTAATGACCTCAGAAATTGAGTCCCATAGTGCTCAGAGCCATTTGAACCATTTGAGCCTATCGCGAAACGCCTGTCTGTGAAACTCTGAGTTCTGTCGTGGCATTTATGTCACATTGCGCTCTTCTTTAACGGTACAGTCTGCAGTGTATAGAGCAAAGCTGCATCAGAAGCTGGTACTCCGTAGCCGACCTCACGCCACGCGACGTCACATGGTCACGTAGCGTGGAAACACGGAACTTTCGAGAAGCTTCTACGCTTGAGGTGTAACCGCTCGAATAGGGCGGCAAGCCTCATATCGCCACAATTTGGTTTCGCAGATTAATATTAAATTTTAACTTCCAACCATACCTGTGGTCATGCATCTACTGAAAACAGTCATTTAATAAATAAACTTGTTGTAGCTGGGATTCACAGTCATAAAGAATTTTTTGAAAGACATCAACTTTACGCCAGTGACTGTCATAAGTTTTTATTACAGTACTTCAATTTCGGCCTTAGACCATTATCAAGCCATAATATCAGCACTTGATCATGTGATATGGCCGAAATTGCAATAGTGTAATAAAAACTTATAACAGTCACTGGCGTAAAGATGATGTCCTTCAAAAAAGTCATTTAATAAATACAATGAAATGAACACCCTTAGCTGCTTACAGGCGTTGACATACGTCAATGGGGACAGATGAAAGTGTGTGCCCCGACCGGGACTCTAACACGGGATCTCCTGCTTACTTGACAGACGCTCTATCCATTATTTTTTTTAATCTCATTTTGTTTGATTTCGTTTGTTGCATCTGCTCGGGGCGAACGTCGTAAGACACCCGTTTAAGTTCGTTCTTGATCGATTAACTCGGTTTTTTTAATTACAATGCCTATCTGTATCCCTGAGGCACAGAAGCCGCCCCACCAATCCATCTGAGCCACCGAGGACACAGAGGATAGCGCGACTGCAGGGATTTATCTCTGGAACGCCTCCCGCGAAACTCACATTCTCAACGTATTGTCCCGCACTACATTCGTAGTGCCCCCCACCCATTAAACTCATTACTCGCGGCGCGTAGCCGATTCCCGTAAGAGTTCGGGCACTGTTTGTGCATTCGCACAGAAGATGAAGATGGCCAAGTGGCCAGTGAGCCTTAACTATATATATACTAAGAGCAGCAGATCCCGGGTTCGAGTCCCGGTCGGGGCACACATTTTCATCTGTCCCCGTTGACGCATGTCAACGCCTGTAAGCAGCTAAGGGTGTTCATTTCATTGTAACTTTCCTGAGGGCATGCAGCTCTAACGAGCTGTACGGTCACCGATGGTATCTGTTCTTTCGCACATGTTCGAAAGAACAGACTTCATCTTAGTATATATACATTTAATAATTTCCACAACTTTAATAGTTTTTATTCCCCCATGACCTATGGACCATGCCGTTGGTGGGGCGGCTTCTGTGCCTCAGGGATACAGATAGACATATCGTAGGTACAACCGCAACGACGTGGTATCTGTTGAGAGGCCAGACAAACGTGTGGTACCTGAGAGGGGCAACAGCATTTTCATTAGTTTCAGTTGTAGCAGTCTGGATGATCGACTGATCTGGTCCTGTAACATTAACCAAAACGGCCTTGCCGTGCTGGCACTGCGAACGACTAAAGGCAAGGGGAAACTACAGCCGTTAACTTTTCCTGAGGGCATGCAGCTCTACCGTATGGTTAAATGATGATGGTATCCTCTTGGGTAAAATATTCCGGAGGTAAAAAGTCCCCCACTCTAATGTCTGGGGGATTACTTAGCAGGATGTCGTTATCAGGACAAACAAAACTGGCATTCTACGGATAGGAGCGTGGAATGTCAGATATCATAATTGGGAAGGTGGGATAGAAAATTTAAAAAGGGAAATGAATCGATTAAAGGTAGATATATTGTAAATTAGTGACGTTCAGTGGCAGGAGGAATAGGACTTCTGTTCAGGTGGTTCAAATGGCTCTGAGCACTATTGGACTTAATATCTATGGTCATCAGTCCCCTACAACTCAGAACTACTTAAACCTAACTAACCTAAGGACATCAGACAACACCTAGTCATCACGAGGCAGAGAAAATCTCTGACCCCGCGGGAATCGAACCCGGGAAACCGGGCGCGGGAAGCGAGAACGCTACCGCACGACCACGAGCTGCGGACCTGGTCAGGTGGATACAGATTTGCAAATACAAAATCAAATAGCGGTAATGCAGAAGTAGGTTTAATGCTGACTAACAAAATACGAACACTGGTAAGCTACTATGAACAGTGTAGTGAACGTGTTATTGTAGCCAAGATAGACACAAATCCCGCACCCTCCACAGTAGCGCAAGTTTATATCCCAGGTATCTCTGCAGATTAGGAGGAAATTGAGGAAATGTATGATAAAAGAAATTATTCAGATAGTTAAGAGAGATGAAAATCTAATATCCGTGGGGGACTAGAATTCGATGATAGGAAAAGGAAGCGAGGGAAAAGTAGTAGGTGAATATGTACAGGGGCAAAGGTACGAAAGAGAACTCCGTCTGTTAAAATTTTGCACAGAGTATAATTTAATCACAGCTAACACCTGGTTTAAGAATCATGAAAGAGGATTGTTTCCTGGAAGATACCTGGAGACGCTGAAAGATTTCAGCTAGAGTATATAATGGTAAGACAGATATTTCCGAACAAGTTTTAAACTGTAAGACATTTCCAGGGGGAACATGTCGACTCTGACCACAATTTATTGGTTGTGAACTGCAGATTAAAACTGAAGGAATTGCAAAAAGGCGGTAACTAATTAGATGAGTCCTGAATAAACTAAAAGAACCAGGAGTTGTACATTTCAGGGGAAGCATCAGGGAACGACTGACAGGAACAAGAGAAAGGAATATAGTAGAAGATAAACAGGTCACTTTGAGAGACGAAATAGTGAAGACAGCAGAGATCCAACTACGTAAAAAGACGAGAGCTAATAGAACTACATAGATAACACAAGAATTATTGAATTTATTCGATGAAAGGAGAAAATATAAAAATGCAAACTATGAGGCACGCGAAAGCGAATAGAAACGTCTACAAAATGAGATCGACACGAAGCGCAAAATCGCTAAGCAGCGATGGCTAGAGGACAAATATCAGGTTCAAAATGGCTCTGAGCACTATGGGACTTAACTTCTGAGGTCATCAGTCGCCTAGAACGTAGAACTACTTAAACCTAACTAACCTAAGGACATCACACACATCCATGCCCGAGGCAGGATTCGAACCTGCAACCGTAGCGGTCGCGCGGCTCAGGGCTGTAGCGCCTAGAACCGCTCGGCCACCCCGGCCGGCGACAAATATAAGGATTCAGAAGCGTGTCTCACTAATGAAAGACCCCCAACAATAAAACTGGAGGAGTTATATTGATAGCAAGAGCTCACATGATAAAGCAGTCCGACGCAAAGGAAGGAAATCTGGAAGGTGGAAGGAGTATAGAGAGGGCCTATACAAGGTGCATATTCTTGAGGACAATATTACGGAAATGAAAGAGAACGTACATGAAAAATGAAAAGGAAGATTGTAACCTCCCCACAAAAATTTTAAAGACAATATTATATAGAAATGGAGCCATGAAGCAATATCGTCCCCACAGAAATATTTAAATAAAAAACATAATAATAAATGGGAGCCAAGCGTAACCTCCCCAGCAATTAAATTTAATGACAATAAAAAATGAGAATCGCAATCTGACTCAAGGTGTAAGCTCTCACGAAAATAATGGAAAACAATTCAATGCTAATGAAACTTCAGTGACAATGTAAGCTCAATTAAACCTAAATATCGGTCTTTGGCCCTGTGCAAAAAAATCAGAATTAAATTCTTACCTCATTGAAACTGCTTGTCAAATTTCTGCTCTTATTGTTGCGCACGGCTTGGAGGAACTGCATTGCAAATAATATTTTTTTTTTTTTTAATTTAACTGAAACTTTTCTTTAAGGGAAGTGGAAGGAAATCGTTAGTTCAATTAAATAATTTTTTTTTGTAAAAATTGCTTTGAAATCAAAATTATTATTGGGGCATTTGTTGGAAATTAATTACAATAAATAAACTTTACATTATCTGATGATTACCTTAATTAACAATATACCTCATTCAGCATCTTGACCAGAATGCCATGTCGACGCTCGCCGACTGCGTCCCGCTCGCGACCGTGACAGGACTAGACCACTACTGCCGACAGACTACATCACACAACTGCACTGGGCTGCTACTACTGACCGACTGCTCTGCATGACGACTACTAGCGTACTGCTCGCAACACTCGCGCGGTCAAGCGCAGACTAACCACGATAAAAGGCTCTCTGGTCAAAGATTTTATCATGCTTCACCATCGCTGCTACGTTACATACGTGTTTCATAATCCTCCACTGGGGGGGCAAAAATTTGGCAGCGATGGTGAGTCATTTGGACTTGCCAAGCGCGGCAAAATTTTTTCTTTAATTAATGAACTTTTACAATTTACAGAATATTTAAATACATGAATTAAATGCTGTGCACATGCACCAAGTACAAAATATATCAGACAAAGACAAAATGTGAGTACAAAACGTAGTAGCAAATCAGAAAAATGTATATACAAATTATTTGACAGATAACAAAGTGCACACGCACTGAAAAAATTCTTTAGCATTTTCAGAACAAATAAACAGAATGGCAGAAAATCATGTTGATAAGTGACATGAGTGTACTCGCACTGGAGTTGAGAACATATCAGCAAATGACGAAATGTATATACAATGAGTAACATATGTCATAAGTGCATACGCACTGAAGTATTGAACATACAGAATGAGTACAAATCATATTGAAAACTGAGAAAAGTGCACAGGCACTGAAGTTCAGTAGAAAACATATTAACACCTAACATAAGTGCACATGCACTGTAGTTCAGAACATATCATTAAAATAAAAATGTATATACAATATAAAAGACAAGAGTGTACATATACTGTACTTCAGAACAAATCGAAAAATATCTTTAGCATTTTCACAACAAATAAATATATTGGCAAAAAAATCATATCGACAAGTGACATAAGTGTACTCGCACTGGAGTTCAGCAAATCTAAAATGTAAAACCCATGAACATAAATGATGTTAGCAAAAAAAATGATTTTCACTATGTGACAAGAATTAGGATAGGAAAGGGAAGGATTGCATCATGGTTGTAGCACTTTAGATTGCATACAGATGTTCTGAAAGTCCATATCTTTCCACAGAAGTACAACACCAAGTGACACAATTTGAAGTTCTTTTCCCATCAGAATTTATCAGCGTAGCCAAGACACTGAACTGTCGTAGTAATGTTCCATGTTTTCATTTTGGCAGTACATTAGGTACACAAAACAGTGGGACCATAATAATGTCTTCATCGCTCACGGTGGTGGACAGCATGTCGCGTCAACACCACGCTCTTACAAGGCACACCAACGTAGAATTAGTGCAAAAACCAAATATAGTGCTCCATGATCATTAGGATGAACAGGACAAATGGACATTGCAGTAATTCAGGGTAGTTGGCTCATAAGGTGAAGGACATTAAGTCACATATCATTCTTCATTAGTAGTTTGCGGCATTCATAGCCCAGTTATTGAACATTTCTGTACCATGTATGTGGTATTACAGAAAAATGTTCATTAATTGTTTTACATAGAATCAGTAGCCTTCTTTTCCTAGTTACAAACCATTATTAAATAATCGCATTCTTTTCCAGTTACAAAGTATAGCATAGTTAATTAATCATTTGTCATTCCAATATAGTATTAATCACTAGCCTTCTCCTAATTACAAAGTATTATTAAACAATCGCATTCTTTTCCAGTTACAAAGTATGGCATAGTTAATTAATCATTTGTCATTCCAATACAGTAAGAATCGTTAGCCTTCTCCTAATTACAAAGTATTATTAAACAATCGCATTCTTTTCCAGTTACAAAGTATGGCATAGTTAAATAATCATTTGTCATTCCAATACAGTAAGAATCATTGGCCTTCTCCTAATTACAAAGTATTATTAAACAATCGCATTCTTTTCCAATTACAAAGCATAGCATAATTAATTAATCATTTTCCAAGTGACATATTATTCATTGCTGTTCAGCATTACTCAGAACTTTCTCAAACTGGTATCACTATTTGGGACTGATAATACATTTTTTTGTTAGCAATGCATTGCGTTGGGATCGATAATTAATTGCTGAGGCATAACACTATTTGCTTTTGACCTATTGCTGCAAATGAGGATATTTAACGTCATTCGTCATGAGTCAGCTGTAGCAAGGTTATGTAACAAAGCAGTATATGTGATCACATTTATAAATGATAAACACAAATGGGTAAAAAATAAAAATGCAAGTACTAGAACAGGTATAATAAGTAACAGGTTTAGTAAATATCATGAAAATCTTCTCCTGAAATAAATACAAAATGGATTATTGACCTGAAAGAAGAAACGCACACTATGCTGAAAAGTAGTGAACTTCGAATTAACAGGTAGTGAAATGTGTATAAAAAATGTGTTCCATAGCTGTCCTTTCCAAAACTTTCCGTCATCCTACTATGCAATATAACACCTGCTGTCAAAATAAACTGCAACAAATACTTAAATAACTACATAGCATAAATATAACTTCAACATTATCCTCATCTGTAAAGAAAAAACTTCATTATCAATCACTTCATTATCCACATTATCATAACTTCATTATTATCATCACCTGTAAAGAAAAACTTCATTATTCATAACAGCATATTCTTCATCATTATTCATCAGCATTCATTATCATCTGCAAAAAAATCACTTCATTACTCATTACATAACTATTCCTTATCTCTAGCATATTTCATCACTAAAACTAAGATGTGTAGTTCTGTCTGACAGCCTGCATCAATCACCTTGTATTCTGAAAGAAAAAATTAGTTAAGACTGCTATTCTACGATGAGTATAGTATATTCTTGTTAATGCTTGTTAATCCTGATCCATTTACTCTTCCTCATAAAGTTATTGCATCTTCTTTCGTTTATTCCGTAGGTGAAATTCCCATTTCTGTTGAATTTATTTCTTACAATCATCATTTCTTTCTGAAATTGATGAACAAAGATTAATGTCTTGCACTGAAATCATATGCCCACTAGATAATGACTGGTTTATGGTAACATAATTAACCATACAGCATAACATGACAGAAAACGTAATATGTCAAAGACATTGACAGTGTTCAGATGCAAAATGTACAGAGAATATCACAATGCAGCAGCAAAAGAAAAATGTAAAACAGTCACGATGTTGAGATGTCATAGGGCAAAAAAATGTCAAAGTCAACTGCTGTGTGTTATATCTTAACTATTTCACAGTGCATACAAACAAAACTGGAATACAATCATACATAAAAAGACAAAATGTGACGTTCGTTGTGTTCAGCTTGTATGTAGTGTAGTTAATAGAGGCGAGAATTAAATACTTTAATGGAGAGAGAATTTGATAAAATTACTACGTCATTACATAGAATTGCATAATTATTCATAAAATACGTAAGTTCGTCTGGAAAAATATGCACGGTCTGATGTGTAACGACAAGAAGAGCGACCTGCTAACCTTACCTTGCCGGGCACTTGCCAAGAAAAAATACGATAATCATCAGTAATTAGTCATTTGAATATAATTGCATAAGTAAATGGCATCATAGCATGTTACATCATAAAGTGGTTTCACTCAATAAACGGTTTAATGTTTGAGATATGGTGATTGCCTTTCGATTTTCTGGTTCTCAAAGTTTCGACGTGTACAACATTGGGGTGAGGGATGCTGCGAATCCGATATGGACCTGCGTATAGAAGTTCAAATTTACTGCACTTACCTTTTAATTTACTGGATAAATAGTGTGTACGTACTAATATTTTCTGTCCAACGTGAAAGTCGCGGCGTGTACAAACCTGTTTTTGCTGTCTTCTCCGGCGCTCTGCGGCACGTTTGATATTGTTCAGCGCAATGTCAATTATTTCGTGGTGTCTTAGTCGACGACATTTAGGGAAGATTACTAATTCTTTAATTTTGTTTGGTGGTTCAACGTTTTTCGATATAACAGACGGAGATAGCATAGTGGATTCATTTGGAATGGAATTAATTACATCTTGGAATGAGACTATGTGTGTATCCCAATCAATATGTCTTTTGTGGCAGTATATTCGGCACAGCTTACCAATTTCTTTCATTAACCGTTCACAAGGGTTCGAAGAAGCGTGGTACTTGGATATATAAATCGGAGAAATGTTTCTAGCTCGTAACATGCGTGTCCATATGCTAGATCGAAATTGAGATCCATTGTCAGAAATTACTCTCATCACATGCCCTACATGAAATAGAAAATGTTTTACAAATGCTTTCGAAACAGTTTTAGCAGTAGCTTTGCGTAACGGAGTGAAAGTAACAAATTTTGAAGTGAGTTCAACAGCGACAAAGATGTAGCAAAAACCTCTGTTAGTTCTCGGAATAGGACCAAAAATGTCTACTGCGGCCATGTGTCTTAATTTAACAGGTATAATGGGATAAAAAGGAGGAATATGTGAAGTGGTGTCTGATTTAGCTTTCTGGCAAATTTTACAAGACGCTAAAACTCGTCGTATACGTTTCTCCATGTTGGTAAAATAACAGTTCTGTCTCAGTATAAGAAAACATTTTCTTGCTCCGTAATGTGCGTAACTTAAATGAGTGTACCAGATTAATTTGTTAACCAGTTCGTCAGGAATGCATAATAACCAAATTTTGCTGTCAGGATGAGAGCGGCGAAACAGAATGTCATTGCGTACAATGTAATGGTTTCTAATCGTAACATTATTCCTATCTTGCCAAAGGTGTTTAATTTCTTTCCACACGTTGTCTTTATTTTGTTCTTGTGCTATGTCCTGTAATGACGATGAAATAAAGTTTTCAAATGCAACTTGCTGAATGTACATGACACTGAAATTTGCTTTGCAGAAGTTGGTTGCTACGTCTTGCTGATTGTTGCTCAGAGAACGCGATAGTGCGTCTGCTATAACATTTTGTGTGCCGGGAATGTGAACAATCGTAAAATTAAATTCCTGTAAATAAAGTTTCCATCTGCTTAATCTGTCGTGAGTGAATTTAGCCGAAAGTAAAAATTGTATTGCTCTGTGGTCTGTGTAAACGGTGGTATGTCTGCCATAAAGAAAGTGCCGAAATCTCGTAAAAGCCCATACAACACATAATGTTTCAAGTTCTGTAACAGAATAATATCGTTCAGCAGGTGACAGAATGCGGCTTGCAAATGCGATGTTTTTAATTACTGTAGAACCATCTTCTTCAATTTCCTGGAAAATATGTACGCCTAAAGCGGTGTTGGAACTGTCGGTGGCAATGGAAAAATTTCTAGTAAGATCTGGGTGCGATAAAAGTGGTGCATTCAACAGAGCATGTTTCAGGTTCATGAATTCAGAGTGTGCTTGCTTATCCCAAGACCAAATACTGTTTTTACCTGTTAATTGGCATAATCTGGGTGTGTCTAAAGCAGAGTGATGAATAAATTTACGAAAAAAATTAATTAAACCCAAAAACTGCGTAATTGCTTCTTCGTCGTAGGAACAGTAATGTCACGTAGAGCTTGAAGTTTTTCCGGATCAGGTGCAATGCCTTCTGCTGAAATTACGTGTCCAAGTAATTTTATAGAAGTTTTGCCAAAGTGCGATTTACTAAGATTAACTGTGAGTCCTTGTGCATGGAAAGTTTGTAACAGACGTTCTAAAATCACATTGTGTTGAGACCAGTTAGCTTCTGCGATAAGAATGTCGTCTACATACGTCGTAATTCTGTCCTTAAGTTCTGTCGGAAGTATTGTGTTCAAACCGCGAATAAAAGCTGCAGAAGAAATAGTTAAGCCGAACGGTAATTTGCAAAATTGATAACAGTCGCCAAAACAAAGAAATGCTGCGTATTTTCTGCAATTCGGATGAAGTTGAATTTGCCAAAATCCCGATTTCAAATCTAGTGTAGAATAAATAGCAGTACCATGAAATTTCTGTAAAAGTTCCTCTAAAGTCTGTGGTCGATCTGTTTCATTAATAATAATGTCATTAATGTGACGTGAATCAAGTACAAGGCGATGTGAGCCATCTTTTTTCTTAACAATATGCAACGGGTTTATGTACGGACTAACTGACGGTTCTATAATTCCTTGGTCAAGCATATCCTGCAATTCTCTTTTAACTTGTTCTCTATGAATATACGGAATGGGATAATGCTTTGCTTTAAATGTGTCGTGCTGTTTGACTTGAAATTCATACATAGATCCGGACATAGTACCAGGAATATTGTCAAAAACTGGAGCTTGCTGTAAAAGAATTTTGTGTAACTGCGTGCGTTCGTCGTCTGTATTTGCACTGCTTTGTTTAACCTTATCGGAAATCATCTGCATTACGTCGTAGTCAGTTTCGTCTGGAGTATTATAGTTGTGTACGTACGTATCAGTGAACAATGTGGGATTACAGTCTATGTTACGTGTTGCGGAAATGACCTCTGTGCGGTTTATTGTTTGTTCTTCCGTAGATAGTGAGTGCTGAAATT
Organism: Schistocerca americana; assembly: GCF_021461395.2. NCBI lineage: Eukaryota > Metazoa > Arthropoda > Insecta > Orthoptera > Acrididae > Schistocerca > Schistocerca americana. Next base: position 953,066,991 of record NC_060119.1, on the reverse strand, counting down.
CTAAAGCAAGTTGTACATTTTCATCCTTTAACATTAAATAAGAATTCTGAAAATCAATAACTGCGTCGTGTTGTACCAGAAAATTCGTACCTAAAATAACGTCTGTTGTCAATAAAGGAACAATCCAAAAATTTGAGTGGAAAGTATGACCTCCAATACAAAATGATAAATGCGTCTGTAATTTAACGTCTACTCCTTTACTCGATACTGCTCCTTTCACTTTTGTTTTGCCTAATGGTAATGTCGGATACGTATTCTCTTTGTTACACTCGTTAAAAGTTTCTTCATCTATTACTGATATAGGTGATCCGGAATCAATTACTGCTGAAAATTTCGATGAACCAATTTTAATTTCGATAACAGGATGTGAAATAGTTTTCTGAACAACTGGTCTTTCCTGTAAAAGAGTGTCTCGTATGTTGTCAAAAGTAATTACATTTTCACGAACAACATTTTGCGTGTCAAAGGTAGTGCTTGTATTATTGGAAGATGCGTCCTGTACAGTATCTAGTCAGATTCTATCTGACGTGTTATTATTATTAGGAGGATGTTGTGGCATTTCGACTATTTGAACTGTCCTATTACTTCTTCCAGACGTATTACGCTCTGGATGATACCTACTGTCGGGTTCGTTCATGAGAATAGGTTCTCGTGCAGAATTTTGCTGTTGGTATGACCGACTGTTGTTAGATGTACGCTGAAAATTGTCCTCATTATTTTTACGTCTGTCGTAATATTCATTCCTATACGGTGCATTACGATAGGAATTGAAATACTGCCTTCTTTGTACGTAGTTGTTTCCTTGCTGCCGTACGTTACTATTTCTTGTATCAGGGACTATACGTGCACGCGGCGAAACATTAAAGCCCGGTTGACCTTGTGCATTCCATTGTTGGTTAGGTATGCTAACCAGCTGGTTTTGATGTTGTTGTTGTGAAATACCTCTATTGTTATTAAAGTGTGGTTCCCGTTGCTGAAAATTTTGACGATATTGATAATTAGAATTTTGGCTGTTATTAGAGTTTTGGTAGTTGTCGTTCCTAAAGCGTCTGTTATCTTTCCTATTGAAATTACGTGTCTGATCATAATTGCTGTACTTTTGTTGACCTTGGTTATTATAAGAAAAATTTTTGTTTACAAAAGAATAATCAGATTGTTGTGCTTCCAAGGGCTGTAAAAGATCTCTGAATGCTGAAATGTTTTCCTTTTGCTGCCCCGTTAGAAGTGACACTCGTAATGACCGTGGTAATTTGGAAATGCATAATTGTATAAGTGCAGATTCACTGTACGGTTCACTTAGGTACTGGTTTTGTTGGACCATATTCTCAAAAAATTGCGTGACACTGGGAAAATTGGAGTTCTCATAATTTGGCAAACTAATTAGTTGATCTTTAATTCCGCGCTGTGTCGTCTTCGACCAGTACGCTGACAGAAAAGCATTCTGAAATTCCTCTACCGAGTAACACTGTCTCGCGATCGGTCTCATACGAGTTGCCGGTTCGCCTTCCAAAAAACTGCAAATAAATTCAAGTTTATGTGTTACAGGCCAAGTCGGTGGAAGAGCAAAGCTAAACTGTTGAATCCAATCCAGTGGGTGAATCTGCGTTCTATCGTTTTTAAAAACTTTAAACTTTCTCACTGACAGAAAATGTTTGTAATCGAAATTATCATCTCTGTGTGATGGAACAGGTTCAGGATCGTAAGAGAATCTATTGAACTGTGGTTGATCGGAATCTAAGTCCCGTACTCTCTGTAGATTACCCAAATGATACGCGCTGCGTGAGTCTGACAAATGTTCATAAAGTGGCGTCTGTTGTGGTATGTTATTAACTGAAATGTTTTTCATCTCTGTTACTCCTTGTTGTAAACTCGACAATTTTCTACGCAACGTGTTATTAGACGAATCGATCTCATTAATTGTCTGCTGTAAATTTTGAAATTCAGGTGTTTGATTAAATGAAACCGGTGAAGTATCGTCTGATTCATTGTCATTAGCACTTTCGATAGCATGAATACGACTGGCCAATTCATCATATTTTTCAGTCAGTAATTTTGCCTGATCATCGGTTTTAGTGTCAGTGGCATTAATCTGTTTTTGCAATTTACGCGTAGTTTCATTCAGTTTTTTAACGTCAGTTTTGACGACATCTGAATCATGTGCTAGTTCTAATTGTTCTAGTCTGTCGGTCGCTGTTTGAAAATCGGTTGTGTATGTGTCTGTATTCGACTTAAGATTGGAAATTTCGTCACGTAATTCTGTGTTCGACTGTTTGATGGAATTAATTTCGTCGGACCCTGTAGCAATATTATTGTCTACATACGTTTTTGCCTTCGCAAACATTTTACGATTGTCTTCTTGTCTTTGTGCAGTGATTGTTTCCATGACCTGACGTTTGACTTTATTTTGATCCTGAATAAATTTGCGGAAACGCGTATCACTGTTTTGTATGTGAAGATTAAAGCGTTCGTCAATCTGAGTGTTCTGCTGTTCGTATTTCGCGTCTATCTTTGCGTCCACTGTGCGCGAAAGTTCTACCGTCATTGCTTTAAACTCGTCCCGTAATTGTGTAGCTTTTTCAGAGCATTGTTTAGTGACTCCGCTAATTTCGTCTCTGAGTGTTTCTGTTGCAGCTGTTTGCAATTCCCTAAATTCCTGAGCAACAGACTTAATTTCTTCGCTACTTTTTTTTGAACAAGCCTCAATTTCCACTCGCAACTGTTCCTTAGTGTCATGACACTGCGCGGCAACGGCTCTAATTTGTTCACTAAGCTGTCTGGAATTGTCGTCTAATTTTTCATTTAACTGTCTGGAATTGTCGTCTAATGTTTCATTTAAGTGTTGTTTGAGTTTTTCATTATCTTGTTTGTTATCTACACTCTGTTGTTTGATATCTACACTAAGTTCGTTCTTAAACTGTAGCATTATTGTCATAAATTGATCCAAACTTAAAGTAGCTGTTGCATTCTCAGTACTCTGTGATGGAGTACATGCAATTGTCACGTTTTGTGTGACCATTTGGTCATTCTTTGGTTCACAAAAAGCTTTCCCTGTCAAATGTACACTCTCATTCACTATTTCGGAATTAAATAACTCCGGCGTATTTTGTGTATCTTGTTCATTTTCATTAGACAAATTTGTGTGTTCATCACGTAAATTTAGTAAACCAGTTGTGTTAGGCTGGGCAGCGATCATTACAATAGCGCGTCCCGCGTCACCAATTGTCGTCAAATTAACAGACGAGACAATTGAGTTCGTTTGTTCATCATTAAGACAAATATCATCATTAGTGGTTGTAATGCTCTGATTGTTATTGAATGCAGGATTGTCATCATTACACTGCGTGTCACAATTACTATCGGTTAAGTTGTTTAAGCCGGTAAATTCATTCATAATACCTCGCGATACACTATTCACAGTCTTTCGCGGCATTTTTACAATAGTCAATTATTCACAAAACAAATAATCACAAATGCAAAAGCAACACACCAATGCAACAGAGCAACGAATTGCCGTTGACCTGTAGAAAGAAAGTCACAAGTTAATAAAAGCGTTGCGCCAAATCCTAATTATATTTAAGCAAATAAGAGCAGATATCTGACTGTTGTTCAAAAGACTCTCAACGAAATACGATCCTGGACTGGGTGTCGCCAAGTGTAACCTCCCCACAAAAATTTTAAAGACAATATTATATAGAAATGGAGCCATGAAGCAATATCGTCCCCACAGAAATATTTAAATGAAAAATATAATAATAAATGGGAGCCAAGCGTAACCTCCCCAGCAATTAAATTTAATAACAATAAAAAATGAGAATCGCAATCTGACTCAAGGTGTAAGCTCTCACGAAAATAATGAAAAACAATTCAATGCTAATGAAACTTCAGTGACAATGTAAGCTCAATTAAACCAAAATATCGGTCTTTGGCCCTGTGCAAAAAAAATCAGAATTAAATTCTTACCTCATTGAAACTGCTTGTCAAATTTCTGCTCTTATTGTTGCTTGGAGAAACTGCATTGCAAATAATATTTTTTTTTTTTTTTTTTAATTTAACTGAAACTTTTCTTTAAGGGAAGTGGAAGGAAATCGTTAGTTCAATTAAATAATTTTTTTTTTTGTAAAAATTGCTTTGAAATCAAAATTATTATTGGGGCATTTGTTGGAAATTAATTACAATAAATAAACTTTACATTATCTGATGATTACCTTAATTAACAATATACCTCATTCAACATCTTGACCAGAATGCCATGTCGACGCTCGCCGACTGCGTCCCGCTCGCGACCGTGACAGGACTAGACCACTACTGCCGACAGACTACATCACACAACTGCACTGGGCTGCTACTACTGACCGACTGCTCTGCATGACGACTACTAGCGTACTGCTCGCAACACTCGCGCGGTCAAGCGCAGACTAACCACGATAAAAGGCTCTCTGGTCAAAGATTTTATCATGCTTCACCATCGCTGCTACGTTACATACGTGTTTCAAGATATGACACTGCTTGAAGAATTTGACAGAGCACTGAAAGACTTTCTTAAGTCGAAATTAGACCCCAGGAGTAGACAATGTTCCGTTAGAGCCTTGGGAGAGCCAGCAATGACAAAACTCTTCCACCTGGCGAGCAAGACGTATGAGAGAGGTGAAATACCTGCAGACTTCAAGAAGAATACAGTAATTCCAAAGAAAGCAGGTGCTGTCAAGTGTGAAAATTACCGAACTATCAGTTTAATCAGCCACGGTTGCAAAATACTAACACGAATCCTTTCCGGAAGAATGGAAAAACTGATAGAAGGCGACCTCGGGGAAGATCAATTGGGATTCCGGAGACATACAGGAACACGTGAGGCAATACTGACCCTACGACTTCTCATAAAAGGTAGCATAAGGAAAGATAAAGCCACGTTTATAGCATATGTAGACTTACAGAATGCTTTTGACAATGTTGACTGGTATACAGTCTTTCAAATGCTGAAGGTGGCAGGGGTCAAATACAGGGAGCGAAAGGCTATTTACAATTTGTACAGAAACCAGATGGCAGTTATAAAAGTCGAGGGGCACGAAAGGTAAGCAGTGGTTGAGAATGGAGTGAGACAGTGTTTGAGCCTAACGCCGGTTTTATTCAATCTGTATATTGAGCAACCAGCAAAGGAAAAAAGTGGAGTAGGAATTAAAGTCCAGGGAGAAGAAATAAATACTTTGAGGTTTGCCGCTGACATGGTAGTTCTGTCAGAGACAGCAAAGGACTGCACGAGCAGTTGAACGGAATAGACAGTATCTTCAGAGGAGGATATAAGATGAATATCAACAAAGGCAAAACGAGGGTAATGGATGGCAATCGAATCAAATCAGGAGGTGCTGAGGGAATTAGATTAGGAAATGAGACAAAGTAGTAGATTAGTTTTGATATTTTGGAAGCAAGTGATGATGGTCCAAGTAGGAACGATATGAAATGCAGACTGGTAATGGGATGAAAAGCGTTACTGAAGAAGAGAAATTTATTAACATCGAGTATAGATTTAATTGTCAGACGAACGTGGTGGGCATGCAACTGGACTTCCATGTCCGAGCCATTTCCCTGGAAATGTACTGTCCAAATACTGTCGCATATTAATTCAAGAGTGTGAAAGTGCACCATCCTGCTCGCATCTCGTGGTCGTGCGGTAGCGTTCTCGCTTCCCACGCCCGGGTTCCCGGGTTCGATTCCCGGCGGGGTCAGGGATTTTCTCTGCCTCGTGATGGCTGGGTGTTGTGTGCTGTCCTTAGGTTAGTTAGGTTTAAGTAGTTCTAAGGTCTAGGGGACTGATGACCATAGATGTTAAGTCCCATAGTGCTCAGAGCCATTTGAACCATTTTTTTTTTTTTTTTGCACCATCCTGCTGGAACCATATCCTCTGCCGAACGTGTAGTGGAACATCTTTCAGCGCATCAGGCAGATAGCTTGCGAGGAATGCATGGTACCTTCGTGATGTCAACCGGTCAGACAACATTTATGGGCCCAAACACCTGTCGCCCAATATTGCAGCCTAGACGTTGATACCAAAGCGAACTTGATAGCCTCGATCGCGGGTGACGTGAGGGCAACACCAGACCTGTTATCAGATGCACCAAGGACCTGAAGCATATCCACATATTCATCGTTTGTGTATGTCATATTTCTGCCACACTTGGAAAAAGGAGTTGATCGAAATGAACGGTGTCAGGAAAGGAAGACGTAAGATGAACATGAACAAATGCTAAATAAGGATATTGCAATGTAGACTAATTAAATCCTGTGATTCTGTGGGAATTACATTAGGAAAGTAGTAGAAGAGTTTTGTTACTTAGGCAGCAATATAACTGATGATGGCCGAAGTAGGGAGGATTTAAATGTACTCTGGAGTTTCTGAAAGAGAGAAATTTGTTAATATCGAATATAGATTTAAGTATTAGGAAGTCTGTTCTGATAGTATTTGTAGGGAGTGCAACCACTTATGGAAGTAACGATAATCACAATGACAAGAAGAGAATAGAAACTTTTGAATTTTACTGTTATTGAAGAATTCTGAAGATTAGGTGGATAAATTACATAACTAACGAGTGGATACTGAATAGAACTGGAGAGAAATGGTATTTGTGGCACAAACTAACTAGAAAAAAGGAACGGTTTATAGGACACGTTCTGAGACATCATGGGATCAGCCATTTAGTACTGGAGGGAAGTGTGTGTGCGTGGGGGGGGGGGGGGGGGTTAGGTAAAATTCGTAGTTACTCTTATGCCTTTTGCTCTGGTTTGCATAATGGTTAGTGGTTTTCCTTTTTCATGCAGATACATTGCAACATCTGTCTTATTGAAATCGTTTATCTGAAGGGATGAAGAGTACTGCAAATGTAGGTACAAATCTTTTAGAAACGCAACGTATTCCGCCTATCTGCCTATACCACAATTAACATTTATTTATGAACACGACTTTAGCGGGTGGTCCATATAATTGCAAAAAGTCAAATCAATTTTAGTGATACGTTATGTTCTAATTTTTTCTGTAAGACAATTATTTTCCAAAAGGTTTTACCACTTGTTATCCGACTATGAAGCGCATATGACGTAAAATATGTAACGTCGTTGACATGAGGTTTTGACAATTGTATGTTTTTACAATGATTAACCAAGCATTAGGGACACGCCGAGGTCGTAGTTTTAAACAAATTGCTACAGCAACAGTTCAGAGGGGAAACGTTGTTATTGATTGAATACAGTAGAGTTGTAGAGGCAAATCAACACAAAATGTTAAATAGTTTTGGTATGTGCAAATTGAATTTGTGTGGGGCAGGATGTTGATATTAGTTTTACATCACAGTAATACATACTTGAGGGAACTGACAATTATATCAAAAAATTCGAAAATTCGTTTTTTGGGAAAAATATTTTTTATGTAGTTAACAACTTCTAACGGTCTATAATATTAACTTATCACTTTTTATTTTTTTAAAGAGGTCATACAAATCTGGCTACTCTCAGTCGTTATTGTGTCAGGGCATGATTCGCAATCAAAACATTCTTTTTTAGTTCTGACCTGTGTATAACTTCTTAGTCTTAGAGCTTGATACTAAACATTGTACAAAGAGGTTACTATCTGTTATCTCATAAACATCGTGTTATATATAACGCCTCTAACAGTAAAAGTTACTCATCTAACCAATGGAATATTTAACATAATGTAGTACGTCTACAGACACAGAGACTTAGCTTTTAAAAATTCGCATTAAAAACCAGTTACGGTATGACAAGTTCGTAAGAATTTTAAAAAAGGGACGCAAAGTCGTAATGACCAATTGTACATTGTAATTTTACTGATTCCTTCATTGATGTGATGGATAATTCAGCTTAACATAATATACTTGACTGATAAAGAATGTAGTAGGAAGAATGAGGATTGTGAAATCAGTGACATAGCTATCCATGCAAGAATAGGAGTTCAACTTAACTGTCAAGTTTTCTTAGTCGTCACCATGTTTCTACTGCGTTAAGACGCGTGAAAGAAAATGGGACCAGCAGAATAAACGCTTTCAGATGGAGCAAACAGTAGTAGCGGATTGCACGTAACTGCATGACATAATGCACTGAAATTGCGGGCTCTGAGAAACTGGATACCAACGGAAAAGCCTTCTACCGAGATTCGTGCATGTACTTCTATCAGAGAGACTTTGAAACCATACAGAAAATGCCGAGCTCAGAGACACGGAAGCCATGTAGCGTTAGAGAGACCTCTGTAAAGGTGGAAACACTACCTATGAGAATGAAAGTTCATCGTTATGTTGTGTGTAGCACCAAGAAAAAGTGAATGTGAACTGGGTGGATATGTTTAGTATGTCAGCAAAGCCCCTGCCTGAGCACCAAGGGAAAGTTTCTTCCAAGATCTTTGAAAAAGAGTATAAACTGTAAATATTCTCCATTATTTCTTTGTTGATATAAGCATATTGTACCTGTCAAATAGTCTTATTGTTGTTTAATTTCTGCTGTTACAAATTTTAATCTAACTTCAACAAATACCGAATGAAGTACATTTCATCCGACCTCTGTCCGTTACTTGTTTGATGGTAACCATCTCCTATTTCCAATCTTGTGAAATTTGCGAAATAAAATGTTCAGTTTTATAACTAATGATCATCTTCCATGATGTACTCAAAATATAAAACCTGTGTTTCAAACAGATAGGCAAGCACAGATTTGCGAAACCACCCAGTCATTCGACACTTGTGTTTTAAAGAAAGCATTGTTAATCTTGATTCTCAGCTTGTAATGTAACGACGTAAGTTTTGTATAAATGATTTTCTTTTGACATATGACCATGTGCAGACTTCGTCACCTACGTCAGTTACCAAACACTTCAAAATTATTTAAGTTTTTTTTAAAGTTGTCCCTGAATGGTTCTTGAACGGAACTGTAATTAAAAAAAATCATCATTTGAGTCGTATGCGCAGAATTACGTCACTCGGTCCACTTGGTTTGTGCAAACTTTTTTCAATTTAGATGTCGTTTGTTTCTTCTCAGAAATTATCTTAATGCAAGTTATCTGCTTCAATAAATATTAAAACGACATTGAATAAACTTTTAAGACTCAAACTCGCGTTGAACGTTGTCAAAAATTAATAATCTTGTCAAATAAATCAGTAATTCTTCTTACTCAATATAATTCTTCATCAATAAATTCTCGGAACACGTATTTAAACTTTTCTAGTATACACTAGTCTATTATCTTCATATATGCTACATATAGACGTGAACATGAGCCTTGACAATATAGGACTGAACATTTACAACATGATTAAACTTTCCATTACAAATTATTTTTTCAGTTTTTAGAAGCATGACGCAACAACTCTGTTTCAGGATCTTCTGTTGCTCTTTGGCTGTCGACCCGCGGCGTGTAGTGGCCAGCAATTTTCTCTCTGGTCCTGGCAGTGAAGATGCTGTCTCCGTTTGTTGCGCCGCCCTCTCCGTACATGAAACATAAAAATAAATACAAAACTTTAGATAATTCACAAATATTACAAAATACACAAACAAAACACTAAATTAAACTTATATTCACCTGCAAACTGGGCTGACACTGGTGGATGGGTGACGCTTCAATTTCGCGTCCCACTACAAGCTTCCGATCACGAAAGCTATGTCGCAGGCATTACGTTGCCTCACTGCGTCAGTAAATCAAGAGTGCCACGAAGTTCGTCAAGAATAACAGAGCGATTGACATCTTAAAATACTTTTTGTTATCCTGTGGAGGTGTCTTATCTGTGAATGCCAGAGTTCAGTTAATATCATTTCTTTATAATTGCGACCTTCCGTTAACTGTGCTGTTTCGTTTTAAAGCAGTGCTCCTCTCGTACTTTAACAGATGTTTCACACGAGAATACAACTCGCGCCTCTGGCGTTGTGCTGTTCTCTGGGCCTGTAAGATAACTTCTCGGCGTCAAAGAGGCTCATGAATTATGGAGAGGGCAATTCCGCGGGCTTGGGTAATTTGGCGTGGCCGTCAGTTTTTTTTCTTCTTTTCAACGCCAGCCGACCCGCGCCGCGATAATCTAAACCCATCAGCACTAGCAAGTGGCTGGCACGGTCTGTTACCCGCGTTGGCAAAGTGGTCGCCTGAGGAAGGCGGCGACCAAACAGGACTGGGGGGAAGGGGGTGGGCTCGCCGTATCCTGACCCGCTGGGAATTAATGCCTGCGAAATTACTCGCTGCGAGCATTCCGGAGTCACAAGAGGAGACACGGGAAGCAACTCCAAGAGGTCGTAATTAGCAACGGCACGTTCACTCGAGCTAGTTTTCGCCGGGTGCTAAACGCTGCTGGTGGGGCGGGAGGGGGGAAGGGGGCGTGACGTGGAATATTCCTTCTATGGCGGCACCGTTAACTCTGTGTGGAGACCTAGTTCCAAGCCGTTTCGGCTGGTGAGCTGAACGTTGTAGCCAGAAGTACCATTCCTTATCATTAATATCCAGCGACGACAAGGCTAAACAGTCAATAATAAGGCATCGAATGCACGACTGGCCATGCAACCGATACGAAATGTGTTAATTACATAAAGCCAACCAAGAAAATTCTCGCTGGAAAGCACAATGTTTAGTCCAGCGATTCCCAACCTTTCTGAGGTAATTATCCCAGAAGGCAATTAGACATTAGGTAGTATATCGCACACCTCCTCCCCCCCATCCATCATTATAAAATGCGCCTAACTAAACTTTACAAAGAATATCGATGTTGTTTCAACATCTTTATTTTTAAAATAACAAAATATAAATTTATTTCTATACTGAGGTGACAAAAGTCATGCGATACCAACTAATAGCGTGCCGGACCTCCTTTTCCCGGCGTAGTCCAGCAATCCAAAAAATCGTTGAAGTTCCCTGCAAGATTATTGACGCAGCTGCAGGATTATTGACCCATGCTGCGTGTATTGTCGTCTACAATTGCCAAACTATTGACAGTGCATGATTTTTGAACGAACTGACTTCTCGATTATGACTCAAGAAAATTCGTTGGTATTCATGTCCGGCTATTTGAGCGGCTAAATTATTAGCTCGAACTGCCCAGAAAGTTCTTCTTATCAATAGCAAACAATTTTAGCCCTGTGACACGGCGCATCATTGTTTGGGAACATGAAGTTCACGAATAGCAGCAAATGGTCTCCAAGTACATCTACATCTACATCTACATGACTACTCTGCAATTCACATTTAAGTGCTTGGGAGAGGTTTCATCGAACCACAATCGTACTATCTCTCTACCATTCCACTCCCGAATGGGGGAAAAACGAACACCTAAACCTTTCTGTTCGGGCTCTGATTTCTGTTATTTTATTTTAATGATCATTCCTATCTATGTAGGTTGGGCTCAACAAAATACTTTCGCATTCGGAAGAGAAAGTTGGTGACTGAAATTTCGTAAATAGATCTCGCCGCGACGAAAAAGTCTTTGCTTTAATGACTTCCATCCCAACTCGCGTATCATATCTGCCACACTCTCTCCCCTTTTACGTAATAATACAAAACGAGCTGCCCGTTTTTGCACCCTTTCGATGTCCTCCGTCAATCCCACCTGGTATGGATCCCACACCGTGCAGCAATATTCTAACAGAGGACGAACGAGTGTAGTGTAAGCTGTCTCTTTAGTGGACTTTTTGCATTTTCTAAGCGTCCTGCCAATGAAACGCAACCTTTGGCTCGATTTCCCCACAATATTATCTATGTGGTCTTTCCAACTGAAGTTGTTCGTAATTTTAACACCCAGGTACTTAGTTGAATTGACAGCCTTGAGAATTGTACTATTTATCGAGTAATCGAATTCCAACGGATTTCTTTTGGAACTCATGTGGATCACCTCACACTTTTCGTTATTTAGCGTCAACTGCCACCTGCCACACCATACAGCAATCTTTTCTAAATCGCTTTGCAACTGATACTGGTCTTCGGATGACCTTACTAGACGGTAAATTACAGCATTCATCTGCGAACAACCTAAGAGAACTGCTCAGATTGTTACTCAGGCCATTTATATAGATCAGGAACAGCAGAGGTCCCAGGACGCTTCCCTGGGGAACACCTGATATCACTTCAGTTTTACTCGATGATTTGCCGTCTATTACTACGAACTGCGACCTTCCTGACAGGAAATCACGAATCCAGTCGCACAACTGATACGATACCCCATAGGCCCGCAGCTTGATTAGAAGTCGCTTGTGAGGAACGGTGTCAATAGCTTTCCGGAAATCCAGAAATACGGAATCAACCTGAGATCCCCTGTCGATAGCGGTCATTACTTCGTGCGAATAAGGTGCTAGCTGCGTTGCACAAGAACGATGTTTTCTGAAACCATGCTGATTGCGTATCAATAGATCGTTCCCTTCGAGGTGATTCATAATGTTTGTATACAGTATATGCTCCAAAACCCTACTGCAAACCGACGTCAATGATATAGGTGTGTAGTTCGATGGATTACTCCTACTACCCTTCTTAAACACTGGTGCGACCTGCGCAATTTTCCAATCTGTAGGTACAGATCTATCGGTGAGCGAGCGGTTGTATATGACTGCTAAGTAGGGAGCTATTGTATCAGCGTAATCTGAAAGGAACCTAATCGGTATACAATATGGACCTGAAGACTTGCCCGTATCAAGCGATTTGAGTTGCTTCGCAACCCCTAAGGTGTCTACTTCTGAGAAACTCATGCTAGCAGCTGTTGGTGTTTCAAATTCTGGAATATTACATTCGTCTTCCCTGGTGAAGAAATTTCGGAAAGCTGCGTTCAATAACTCCGCTTTAGCGGCACAGTCGTCGGTAACAGTACCATCGGCACTGCGCAGCGAAGGTATTGACTGCGTCTAGCCGCTTGTGTACTTTACATACGACCAGAATTTCTTCGGATTTTCTACCAAATTTCGAGACAATGTTTCGTTGTGGAACCTATTAAAAGCATCTCGCATTGAAGTGCGTGCCAAATTTCGCGCGTAGTCGAACATAAATTGTTCCAGGCAATGATCGGTTTAGTCGGACCAGAGGACCTAGTACATTCCATGAATACACATCTCATGATGTCATGGAGCCACCACCAGCTTGCACAATGCCTTGTTGACAACTTGGGTCCATGGCTTCTTGGGGCCTGCGCCCCACCCGAACCCCGGCATCAGCTGTCACTAACCGAAATCGGGATTCGTCCGACTAGGCCGCAGCTATCCAGTCATCTTAGGTCAACCGATACGGTCACGGCTACGTCGTTCGCCTGCTGGCATAGCCTAGTGAGGAAAATATCACCTCACTGTTCTAACGGACACGTTCTTCGTACGTCCCACACTGTTTTCTGCCATTATTTCACCCAGTGCTGCCTCTCTGTTAACACCGACAACACTACACAAATGCCGCTGCCATGCCGTTGTCGACGGTGAGAGGTAATGCCTGAAATTTGGTCTCCTCGGCGCTGTTTTGACACAGTGGGTCTCGGAAGAGTAAATTCCCTAATGATTTACGAAAATTAATGTCTCGTATGTCTAGCTCCAACTACCGTTCTGCAATCACAGTCCGTTAATTCCCGCCGTGCGACTATTATTGCGTTGGAAACTTTGTCACATGAATCATCTGGGTACAAATGACGGCTCCGCCAATGCACTGCTCTTTTATACCTTGTATACGCGATACTACCGTCATCTGTATACTTGCATATCTCTATCCCATAACTCTTGTCACTTCAATGTATCCTATGTTCCTCCAACACACTTCACACAATTTGGCTTTGCGGATGACTGGGCAATAGCTATTCAATGCAAAACCTTCGAAACAACTGAATAAATCCTAATTTGTGATCGAGATAAAATGGTTCAAATGGCTCTGAGCACTATGGGACTTAACTTCTGAGGTCATCAGTCCCCTAGGACTTAGAACTACTTAAACCTAACTAATCTAAGGACATCACACGCATCCATGCCCGAGGCAGGATTCGAACCTGCGACCGTAGTGGTCGCGCATTTCCAGACTGTAGCGCCTAGAACCGCTTGGCCACACCGGCCGGCTGATCGAGACACATTAACCTAATAGTTCTGTAAACAGAGGTTACAATGCAGCTCAAATAAAACGGCAAATACTTATTTTCAGCTGTCCTATATATTGACACCTTACACCCTCGATGTACAATTTGTAAGGAGACGAACTTCGTCAAAACGTGTATCCAGAAGACATTGAGATCACGTTAGGACGGACATTTTCTTTTAAGGAGCACTTGATGAGAACAGTAGCTAAGCCTAAATGCAGAAACAATATCCTTTAAAAGCTCTGTGGTATTAGTTGTGGACCGTCAACAGACGCACATCAACTGGTATACTCAGCAAAGTAGTACTGCGCCTTTGTCTTGCTGTTAATATATACCTGAGCAACTTAAGAAATGTGCAATATAACATATCTCTGCGCCTCTTTAGCGGATCAGTATTTTCTACTGGATACCTACCTTAGATTCCATCCACTGACATCAGACGGAAGAGTGCGGTACTACGTGAGCACCAGAAGATTGTTAATGACCCAGACCTTCCAACATGGAATGACGTATTGCCAGTGGAACAGAAAGATTAATATCAAATCATCCCACTCTTATCACAGCCAGGACTGTTGCTAAAAATCAGTATATGCCGTCGATGAATGGAAACGCTGTTGACAACAAAACAGTCTTCCACGACGCCTGAAACTTCCCTACGTTCAGGAGAAAACCCCTGGATGTATCCAGCCTCGGGTAATTTTGCCTACCCTCAACCGTATCTGCACATGCAATGGAAGATATTCAGACACTCTCTACAACTGGGGCAAATCTTCTTCACCATCTAGTGCCTGTGGTGTTAAACAACAGACAGTTCTTCATGTTGTACCAACATGTCCTCCATATGCCTACAAGGATCCTTTCGAGGGTTTGCTGACAGCGACGAATAGTATGGTAAGCTATATAAAAGATCTTGATACTCGCCTATAGCCGTTGCCGTCTTTGTTCGATTACGGTGGTGAGCTGTGTTAAAATGTTGATACGTTGTAGTTTAGTAATGTCTACATACTAGGTGGTTATAATTAGACTCCCTGGCTATTTAACACGTTATAACACGGAAATTAATTAGTGGACGAGTACCAAACTTGGTAGTATTAATTTCCAGAGTAAGGGGTGTATGATTTCCATGCATCACAGCGCCACCGTCCAGTTCCAACTGTGGCCAACACATGTCGCGATCAGTCATCGTGATACATAGTCTCACACCTGATCAGTGGCTGTGTACTTGAAGACATGAGTACACGAGCTTGGGCAAAAGGTGCAGGGCATTATTAGTGAAGCTCTTTTATCAAAACAACAGTAATGCTGCTGCTAAACTTCGAGAATATCGCCGGATGAAAGGATTACGGAAGGTTTCTCTTTCTCCACCTGTTATGTGAAGCAAGTAGTTCGAATCAACTGGAGGACTGGGCGTCAGTCCGGGAAGAGGTCGACGACCGGTTGCACAACAGGTAGTTGATGAAATCACTGTTGGTATGGCAGACAACACGACACGCGATTTCCGATGGTCAGGCAGTGCGAGTGCAATGTCGCGACATTTGAATATCCCGTGGTACACTGTACGGAAGTTGTTTCGAACCATTCTCAAACGGTATCAATACAAAACGCAAAGCGTTCAGTAGCCTGCACCACAGGACGCAAAATTACATGTTCGCTCTCCACTTTCTCGCAAGGATTGAAGTTGACGAGGGTTGGCCCTGAACCATTCTATGGACAGACGAAGCTCATTTTTCTCTGATGGGTGAGGTGAACACACAGAATTTCCGAGTGTGGGATCTTCACCTCCAGTCACTGTGCATGAAGTTTCTGCGTGTGGCGGACGTGTCTTCGTATTGTGTGGCTTCATGACTGCGTTCATTCATTTTTCAACAGTATGGCGCTCAAAGACCAAAGACGTGCAGTGTGATTGGCCAGTGTTACTGTGATATGCATCGACATCATGTCATACTCTCCCTACAGGAGAGAGACGCATTGAATTCAAGTTTTCATGATAGATGAGGCCCCACTGCACATCGCTCGTGAAGTTCACCTGCTTCTCCGAAACACATTTGTAAACGATCGAATTATGAGCCGATGGTTTACAAATGCCTGGCCGGCACGGTCACTTGATCTCACCCCTGTGATTTCTGGTTATGGGGCTACCTGAAAGACAGTGGTTACCAGGGGAACATTGACACTTGTGCTGATCTGAAGCGCAGAATATCAAGACAGGTAGCCAGCATACTTACGGACAGCTTCGTTCTGCTGTGCAGAATGCAATCCTGCGCTTTCACACTCTTCTGGACTTTGATGGGCACCATATTGAGCCCCTTTTGTAGCGGTAATGGTACCGGTCCATAATTGTATAATTTTCGTAGCAGCACATTAAAAATGTTTCAACTGAATTGAGTTTGCATATGTCTTTTCCTCATGCTATCAAGGTGGGTCCTCATACGGTTATTAGTTTTCGTATTATAACGCGTTAAATAGGGAAAGTTTAATTATAACCGCCCGGTATGTACAGCTGTCCTGATGATTCAGAACTCTTAATGAATACCATACGATGAATAATACTAAAAATAATATTGCATCACGAATTGATCAGTCAGTGACGCAACAGGTACTGCTTATTTCTGACTATATTGTTTAACAGTACAATGACGCTTTTCTCAGTGCATCTTAAGAGTTACCTACAGCTCCCTTCCAGGATAAAAGTCTTCTATCGTTATTTATGGTAGAGACTTGTTACAAAGTATGCCTCCTCTCCCTAGCGACATTTGCTTTACCTCGTTGTGGACCCAAATTCAAAACCAACGAAGCGAAAATGCGTGCACTGTACTTAGTTTGTAAGTCTCTTGATTGCTGGACTCCTTATTTCTGGACTGGGAGAAACTGGAACACTTCAAGTTACTAATGCTTTGTGCCTAACCACTGCCACTAATGAGTAACAAAAATAATAATGCTGTGTCTGTCCTACGACAGTATAGTAGCCATTACAGAGTTACAGTCGTGTTGAATTCTCAATTAGTTTATTTATTGCTGCGAAGAGAATACTTAAGCTAATTCATGAACTACCTAACACTCAGAGCACGTATTTTTCTGAGGTATTTAATCACACGTTTAGTGGTTTGACTGTGTGAGGAATATGATGTTCACACATTCGTTTCACAAGCTGTAACCTTCACCACACTGTGTCACACATTAACACTAATGTCTGAAAAAAAATCTATACTTGTTGCTAACATGCAGAATCACTATTACAGATGTACTGTTGGTAATCGTAATTAAAAATAATTTAGTTTCATGACCGAAACCATTAAAACCTTCTGTTTTTACTGCTCATAAAATTTAATTTTACCCCTGTGGGGGTAGTTACCACTTACTTAGTCTATACTTCGTTGGAAAGCAAGTGCCCCAAAGCTCTAAACGTCCTCAACTGGTGCGTTGCAATTATTTCAATATATTTCACGTGAATTTTAATAAGGAAAAAGACAAATACGTAACGATCGGTTGTAATTAAAGTGCAGCAGCTCACAGTAGTCAAGTGTGGACTGGAATTATGGGTTGGCAGCGAAACTTGTCACAGTGCGTTAAGGTGGAACCGATTTACTCTGGACAAAATTAGTTCCAGTTTTGGCCACGAGGTACTAATCTGATGCCGTGAACGCAAGAAAGACGCGTAGAAATTTTTCCATATATAACCGGTTGAGACTATTCCTGGCCAAAGGAGCATCCCAAGCCAAGAGAAGTCTACCACTATCAAATATAACACATTTGTGGAATACCGATTTAAGTAGATCTTTCACTGGGCTACCGACATGAGATGTTGCTCCATCTTTCATGAAAACAGTAGTTTCCACAAGTTTGTGATCTTCCAAAACAGGAATCACATGTTGTGCAAGGAGGTCTCGATAACGTGTAGACGTCACGGTACACGCGATCGCCTCTCTGGGTGCACACTCTTCAAAGAAGAACATACCCAGAATAAAGGTGCTTGTGACTCAACTAGACACAATCACACACAGCGAATGTAATGGTTCTTCGGGCACAACACGCGATTTAACAGTACCCGAAATCCGGCAGTTCTGTGTATTCACTGTATCGTGTAGTGTATATTGTGCCTCGTCACTCCATAGAATATCGCCCTGCCACATGTCGTCAACATCGATCCGTGACCGAAACCGAAGAGCAAAATCAGAACGATGCTGCGAGTCATTAGGTTTCAGCTGCTGCATCGCCTGGATCTTGTACGGGTACCAGTGTAAAATAGACCACGAAATTTTCTATACTGTTGGACATTGAGTGGGCAATTGTCATGGTACTGCACGATCGCTGTCACCACAGGGAGCACGTGCTGCATGGTCACTTACAGCAACAGAAACCTCGTTAATAATTTCCACCGATACCGAGCGCCCTTCTCTTCCAGGTGCCACATCAGGTTCCTTCGCTTCTTCGAACTTCATTATCGTCTTCTTTAAACCATGTGATATCTGACCTCTCCTCAGATATTTCAGTCAGTAAAACTTTCTCAATTCTGCACTGTAATTGCTGCCGTTCACATAAAACAGTCACTCCGCGCGACCGCTACGGTCACAGGTTCGAATCCTGCCTGGGGCATGGATGTGTGTGATGTCCTTAGGTTGGTTAGGTTTAAGCAGTTCTAAGTTCTAGGGGACTGATGACCTCAGATGTTAAGTTCCATAGTGCTCAGAGCCGTTTGCACCATTTTTGAAAACAGTCACTAACAGCTCACGGTCTCTCTTCTCGATGACTATACTGTTTACTCCCGTTATGACTTCTCAGATGAAAACGTGGATGTCATACCGTCGTACAAGCAGTGTACAGCGCACGATTTGCACCTGAAGGCCAACATTAGAACTAATATTTATCCAGCTTAAATCGGCTCCACATTGACGCATTAGCATATCTGCCAAGTTTCGCTACCACACGATAATAACAGCGCACAATCTATCTTTGAGCGTACCTGCTCTTTACTTATAACCATCCGGTACAACAGTTCAAAGAGGACGTGTGACACGCAGTTTGTCATTTAACTCCATTGGGAGAAGTTGAAGCAGTGGCGCTTGTGCTGACACATGAAGGGCGACCTTTATCGCAATGCTTAACTGGGTGTATCATTCTTACATGCTTCAGATCATATTCAAATTTCACGGAGTGATTTTGAACGTCCATAGTGGTCGCAGCCTGTACGCGAGAGCAAAAATTGCTGTCACTGCCCTCCAACGGGGTACGATCACGTTCAGTGGGATTGCAGCTCTACGATGTTCTTAGGGAATGGTTGAAATGTCCGAGAGTTTCGGCAGTGTCAAATGTTGCCACGAATGTCTTCCTGTTGCTGAGCGCTGTTGTCGCTGTCGTTTTCGAGCGCAAAATGTATGGGAATTGACGCCTCTGGTGAAGGGATGGTTTAACTGAAGCCCTTTATAACACCCACAGACGCGTTTTCGTCCCAATTTTGTGGGGTGTGGTGTCCGTAACGGTTACGTCGGCCACTCGTAAGAACATCACGTGATTTCAATGCTTGGCGTCGGGTTCTAACCTCCATCGCACAGGAGGAGTGAACGCAGGTAAGCGGTGATGTGACCACCTGCCCAACATATGACAAGTCCATGGTGGAGTTTGGCGGAATTGTGCTGAAATATGGTGTCAATGCGACGTCATTGACCCACCTTATACGTCACATGAACTTGTGGGCTGTGGACTTTTTGTCGCATGCGCTAGAACCTTGCCGCTTTTGCACCATTACAGAGAAAGGAAGAAATATCAACCTTATGTGTTACAGTGGGAGGCAATTACGGGGTTAAGAAAATGTTATCGTTTATTTCTGTTGCGCAAGTAACTTCCAGAAGGGGTTTTGGGTGTCAAAGTGTGTTACTCAGACAAAGTTAAGGATTACATATCAATCTTTGGAAAATATGGAAACGTTAATTACTTGAGATTAATAAAACACGTTCACTTTTAATTTAAATACTTTTTAATAGTTAGTCTTTCCCGTTTAACTGTTTGCAGATATTTTGTGTTATAGTTTCTTTTTCAGTTGTGTGTGATTGGCAGATGTGAACGGAAGAGTCGATTGTTTAATTTTATGTATTACTCTCAATCTTACGGTTTAATATCCCCCGCAGTTCATAGATCTGATGCAGTAGCGCTGTATATTTGAGGTTGTCAAGGGGTCCGTAATACCTGTTTGAGAAATTACTCCGTCTCACGGATGAACTTGTCATGCTGATACTTCTGATCCATTTAATTTCTGTTAGGGGTATTGATGAAGTGAGATAGACAAAGTTGGACGGAAATATTTTTACTTAGGTCACTAAATAAAGGTGTGGAACGCGTCAAACGTTGTGCATCACAGTGTGATGAGGAATTTTGCTCGTGTGTTAAACTTTGTCTCTTTGTTAACCATTTTAGGAATTGCCGTAACAACATACATTGCCCATCTCTCTAGAAAAACTGGCCTCTGTATTCCAAGATGAAATCACTGCAATCAGGGTATATGTTGAAGAGAATATGGATTGGAGCTATAAGGACTGTAGCATCTACATCTATTCAGACAGCCAGGCAGACCTGAAATAATTGGCAGCTCCTGCAACCAGATCTAAGATTGTTGCTGCAGAATGCAACACGGCTCCGGTGGAGCTAGGGGGAAGCAATAGGACAAACCTAGTGTGGGTCCCTGGCCACTCAGGGATATGTGGCAATGAACAAGCTGACAGACTGACCAGGAAGGGGGCAACAACTCCATTTATTGTCCTAACAATCCCCAAGGCTATGATCAAACTAGAACTGCGGAACTGGCTTAGGAAACAGCACTTAGAATATTGGACGAAAGTCCATAAACAAAATCATGGTAAGGCAACGATGCCCAAGCCATGCTTTAAAAGAAGCTCTGTAATCCTGGGATTGAACAGGAAAGAGATCAAACTCATGACTGGACTGATGACCTGCCATGGGAATTTCAAAAAACACCTACACACAATGGGTATACAGGCAGAAGACCCTAAATGTAGGATCTGTGATGAGGGCGAAGAAACTGCATCACACCTAATCTTCGAATGTAAGACATTGGAGAGCGAAATATACAGAATCTTCGGGAAAACTAGACCTGAAGAAATCGTGTCTAACAAAAAACTGGTAAAGGGACTACTTGCACACATTGGTTGGCTTTACTAGACATACAGGGAACGATACCGCACAATAAACTCGGCTTCAGTGTGGTCAGTGACGGGTTAGACCTAAGCTGTTTTAGCGTCCCTGTCAAAATGAAATCAAATAGGGTAATATCAACATCAGCAGAAAATCGTGCAACAGGAATAGGATTCGTTATAGATAGAAAGGTATGGCAGAGAGTGTGTTACTGTGAACAGTTCAGTCAAATGGTTGTCCTTACCAGAATCGACAGCAAACCAACGCCGGCAACAGTTCAGGTTTACATGCTGACGTCACAAGGTGAGATGAAGAGTTAGAGAAAGTATATGAGGATATTGGAAGAGTAATACAGTAGAGTTGAAGAGTTAGAGAAAATATATAAGTATATTGGAAGATTAATACAGTACATGAAGGGAGATGAAAATCCAATACTCATGGAGGCTGGAACGCAGTTGTAGTGGAAGGAGTAGAAGAAACGGTTACCAGAGAATTTGGGCTTGGGATAAGGAATGAGAGAGGAGAAAAACCGACTAACAATTTTCAGCTAGTAATAGCAGATAGTCTGCTCAAGAATCACAAGAGTAAGCGGTATACTTGAAAAAGGCCTGATGATAGGGGAAGATTTCAGTTAGATTACATCATGGTCAGACAGAGATTCCGAAATCAGATACTGGGTTGTAAGGCGTACCCAGGAGCATTTATAGACTCAGATCACAATTTAGTAGTGATGAAGAGTAGGCTGAAGTTTAAGAGATTAGGCAAGGGGGATAATCAAAGAAGTGGTATACGAAAGTACTAAGGATTGACGAAATACGCTCTAAGTTCTCTAAGGCTTTAGATACAGCAGCAATGAATAGCTCAGTAGGCAGTTACGTTGGAAAGGAATGGATGTCTCTAAAAAGGGTAGTCACACAAGTTGGCAAGAAAAACAAGGGTAAAAAGAAGGTAACTGCGAAGAAACGTGGCTAACAGACGAAATAATTCAGTTGATCGATGAAAGAAGGAAGTACATAAATGTTAGGTGGAATTGAGGAATACAGAAATACAAGAAGTTGAGGAATGAAATAAATAGGAAGTGCAGGGAAGCTAAGACGAAATGGGTGCAGAAAAAAATGTAAAGAAATCAAAAAATAAATTACTGTCGGAAGAGCTTACTCAGCATATAGGAAAATGAGAACAGTATTCGGTGAAATTAGAAAGAAGGGTGGTAACATTAAGAGTGCAACGGGAATACTATTGTTATTTGCAGTGGAGAGAGCGGATAGGTAGAAAAAATACACTGAATGCTTCTATGGGAGAGTATGGGGGGGGGGGGGGGGGGGGAGAGAGATCTGTCTCACGTGATAGAGAAGAAACAGGAGTCGATATAGAAGAGACAGGAGATCCTGAATTAGACTCAGAAATTAAAATATCTTTGATGGACTTACGAACAAATAAAGTAGAAGGGTTAGATAACATTCCATCAGAATTTCTAAAACCGTTAGGGGAAGTGGCAACAAAACGACTATTCACGGTGGTGTGTAGAATGTATGAGTCTGGCGACATACCGTCTGACCTTCGGGAAAATATCATTCACACAATTCCGAAGACTGCAAGAGCTGCCAAGTGCGAGAGTTATTGCGTAATCAGCTTAACAGCTCATGCATCCAAGTTGCTGACAAGAATAATATACAGAAGAACGGGAAAAAATTGAGGATGTTTTAGATGACGATTAGTTTGGTTTTAGAAAACGTAAAGCCAACGGAGAGGCAATTCTGACGTTACGGCTGATAATGAAAGCACGACTAAAGAAAAATGAAGATACGTTCATAGGATTTATCGACCTATAAGAAGAGTTCGACAATGTAAAATGGTACAAGATGTTCAAAATTCTGAGAAAAATAATGGTAAGCTATAGGGAGAGACGGCTAATATACAATATGAACAAGAGCCAACAGGTAATAATAAGAGTGGACGACCAAGAACGAAGTGCTCGGATTAAAAAGGGTGAAGACAGAGATATAGTCCTTCACCCTTATTGTTCAATCTGTACATCTAAGAAGCCATGATGGAAAGGAACGTCCAGCAGTGGGATTAAAATTCAAGGTGAAGGATATCAATGACACGATTCGCCGATGACATTGCTATCCAGAGTGAAAGTGAAGAACAATTACATGATCTGCTGAATGGAATGAACAGTATAATGAGGACAGCATGTGGACCGAGAGTAAATCGAAGATGGATAAAGTGATGAGAAGTAGCAGAAATGGGAACAGCGAGAAACTCAACATCAGGATAGACGGTTACGAAGTAAGTGAACATAAGGAATTCTACGACCTAGGCAGCATAATAACCAATGATGGACGGTGCAAGGAGGACATGATAAACAGACGAGCACTGGCAAAGTGAAGTGGGCTAGTATCAAACATAGAGCTTAATTTGCGGAATAAATTTCTGAGGATGTATATTTGGAGCATAGCATTGTATGGCAGTGAAACATGGACTGTGGAAAAACTGGAGCAGAAGAGAATCGAAGCATTTGAGATGTAGTGCTACAGACGAATGTTGAAGATTAGGTGGATTAATAAGGTAAGTGGTAAGGAGGTTCTGTACAGAAACGGAGAGGAAAGGAATATGTGGAAAACTCTGACAATGAGAATGGGCAGTGTGAAAGGACGTCAGGACATCAGGGTTCTAGAGGGAGCTGTAAAGAAGAAAAACTGTAGAGGCCGAGTTTGAAATACATCCAGCAAATAATAGAGGACGTAGGTTGCAAGTGTTACTCTGAGATGAAGAGTCTGGCACAAGAGAGGACAGTGTCCACCAGGTCTCAGCTCCTTAGGTCAAAGGAACGCTTCCGCGGAGGTCGCGAGCGAGAGGCCCCACACCACACACCAAACACACACACCTCCTCCCCAGGCCTCTTCGTACGTAACGATTAGCCATAACAAGTAGCGTGCTGTTCCGTCATAAGACAGTGGTAGATAGGCAGCATTCGGTGAACACCCAACGAGTAACACACCATGCCAGTGTTACACGCCACATAAGTGTGAACGAATATTCGTCTGCATGTGCCAGTGAACGCCCTTCGCACATTGGGTTCATTCGTAAACGTTTATGGGTGACCATACGGTTCTCAACATAGTTATTTGTTATTGTATTGACTCTCATGGGAGCTTAATCAGTATATCTATGCAACAAAATGTGTCATCAAATTTGTCTTCATTTGTATTTCAAAAGTTGTTACTTTCTTTCATTAGTAATTTCTTTAACTTTTCAAATAGTTGGGTATACCGTAAGGAAACGTAGGGTGATTGCCAGACGCTTGTCCCTGTTCTATTCAACTCAGACATGGATCGAGAAATAATCTGCTGTCGGAATCCCCCCACGTAACTGCTTATTCTAAGCAAGTTATAAACTGGTTAATAAGAATTTATTCTCACCAAATCATTGGCTCGAAACAGAAATGAGCACCATTTCCATGACCCTTGTACTGTTGATCAGTACTAGCACAGTTAATATTTTCGTTGTACATTCTGTAGAAATTTGCTTCAAATTAAGTAATACTTCTGTTTCTCTGTTTTTATCGAGTAGGATCGTCCACTATCATCTTCTCAGTTGTCTTTATTTTCATAACATACTGCTAAACGACAGCAACAAGAGAGATCCCGCACTAATTACAAGCAACGATTTGGTTTCCATTATGTTGTGCGAAATTCGTTGTTCCCACAGCGACTCGTTTATCTTCATAATTCTGAACTGACGTTTCTTGTTTGTGTTGTTAATAAACGACACCCGATCGGTGCTAGAGCACTTCAAATACTTAGGTCCATTACAGAGTTCCAGTTTGTGCTGAAACGGTACTCAATACACGTATGACTGGCTACCTGAATAACACACTACTTTTGTACTACTGAAGCACGCTTCAGTACCACTGGACACTGCCAGTGAACACTAATGAAGTGTTAACATCAAATTTGCTACTGTTTTGTCAAAATAATTCAGTTGTAGACAAATATTTTCGCGTAACTTACACGTGGCTGACGTCTATTCTGCTTTCGGCTATGAAAGGTAACATAAGTCCACACACGCTTGGAGACCCACATTCATATAAAGAGGTACAAATATAGAACGATAATATTTGTATAACAATTTCAATAGATAATTTACTCCTCTTCTTTAACTGAGTGGTTGAGCATCATTGTAACTGCAACGAAATTTTTGTGTAGAATTAAGAATGATTGAGTTGTTGTAAATGTGTTAAATCCAATGAATTGTCTGTACCTGAAAGTGTAGGTCGGGCACAAGTTGTGTTCTGTTACAATAATTTAACATAAATTGTTACAATTAAAGCATTCCTAAACCTGATGCGTTAGTATCAGGCTACAAAATTTTATGTGTATAACGGAGAATTAGTTGAGCAGTTGAAGTTACGTTACATCCCACGGATTAACTGTGCCTGAATCGATTCGAAGAGTTAAACTCGCATCGTACAAATTCGGTTGAAATTTTAATCCTAAAATCGTTATGGTCAAATGACTGCGAGAAATTTCTGCACATGAGTGTAAGTTAGAAAATACTCGAGTTTATTGTTATTGCTTCGAGACAATTGTTCCAGTCTCAGTGTTGTTTACTGCCATCTATCTTTCCATGGAATCTGCTACATAATGTTTTGTTCCGATCTCAGCAGTCAGTGATGCTTCTGAAACAATGGCTGCAAACAGAGAACCATAACAGCTTCCTCATCTAATACGTTATCTTCTGCAGCAATTAAGTACTATAAGAGGGAAAAATTCTGTATATTTAACATACGTATTGCATCGTAACCCTCAGGGTGTGTGTTGGGTTAAGTATCAGTAGAACTCTACACAGTGGGAGGATTACCGTTACTTAACGAGTCCAGAGCTTATGCAATTTGACCTCTGTAGCTTTGGTTCAAAGTTCGTGTGGTTCACGAAACAATAGGCCCGAGACTTAATACTGAGGTGTTAATACTTCAACAAGGTGGTTTAATTAACCCACCAAATTATAAAGGCAACGGATAACGCATCCATAAAAGCCGCTACAGAAAGCACCTAAGCAGAGCTTATTAGGGGGCATCTGATCTTTCAATATTTGTTGATTAGATCAAACATGTGACTAGCTAATGGGATTCATTTGTCTCTCATCTCTTAGGGAAGATAAATTAATTTCTAATTTTCTGTACTGGGGCGTTTGAGCTATTAGAAATTTGAATATGGCTTTAAATTATTGATGACAGGTTTGAGGAAACACTATTGGCAGTTCTACACCGATTGGAATTTATTGTATAAATGATACCAAGGCAATTGTTAACACATTAGTACTAAGTAAGAACCAGTCATACAACTGCAAGGATATCTGCCCTATTTACTCTCAAAGAAGGTCTCTCTAACAAAATAAGCCTATGGGTATTACCACGCAATTGTGGGAAAGGGGGGGGGGCGGAGTGCTGACTTGGCTTCAGTGTAAGTACATATTCAGCCATACAGTCATGCCTAGACCCATGCTTGGTTTTGGTATTATTACTAAGTACTACAACTGAAACGCAGAGCAAGTCCAGCTATCGAGAACTCAAGTATACTGGTCAGTACCAACAGGATGGACGATATGCTAACATGTGTTTCATAAGGATATGACAAGTTGTCTGCTTATATTTGGTTTGGCAATCCGGATTCACTTACGTGTTGAGACTACTCAGATCACTATCACATTCCAGGGCCCAGCATTCCCTATTAAACATAGCTGGCTTGATTGTAACCCGTAAATTAGAGCAAATAATTTTCAGACACATTTAGTTTTCACACATAGATAAAATGGGGCACACACGCACAATTAGTAAGTACCAAGTGGGTGGGAAATGATGCAACTATCAGGACCATAAAAACTATACATAAAATCGGGGCTCTTTCAAATAAATAGTATCTTACTATGCTTGTTTCAGGGTAAACATCATTCTAAAGCAAAAGGTAAAGTGGCGGGAGAACGCTTATTTTGTACCATGTGGCGGTGAAGTTACACGAATGTTAATGATAGCAGAATTAGCCATAAATTCGGAAATCTCTCTAATAAACGGTGTAGTTCACTGAAGGTTGCGTGTCGGCCGCCATTATTCTAAAGGAAAGTGATTGGAGGAGCTCAACAACGTTTGCCTCGTACCACGTGGCTGGGAGTGTTATGCAAGTCTTAATAGCAGCACAAATTATACCGGAAAACGGAAATCTCTCTAATAAACTGTATCACGCTTGGCGTGAGCATTTCGCGCCAAGCTCCATTATTCTAAAGCAAAGTGATTAAAGGAACTCAAGAACATCTACCTATTACCATGTGGTGTCAAAATCAGACGAGTATTATGCCGGCAAAATCGGACCTCATTACCAGGTAAACAGGACTGTACTCCGCAAGTTACACACTAAACGTCATTCTTAGCTAGACAAAATGTTTAAAGAGGTGGACACACGCACATCTACCTACTAACATTGGTCCCAGCTGGCACACGTGGCTAAGTTCACGAAATTTTGACACACCAGATTAACTCTACCGTTTATTGTAGTCGTGCACTACTGTTTAATTATTCATTTGGGTCTCATATTGATAAGCCTGACCTGTTTTCTTATAAATGGCCGTTGATCCCATTTCGCGCGAAAATTATCCCGCGCACATTTCCTAACATCAAATTTAATTTTAGGCACGTATTTATAATCACGGAACTAATTTACTAGCGAGGCTGTACTGAAGCTAATTGAACATCTAAGCGATAACCGATCTATACTTTAATGCCATGACCGTTACTCCAACTGGCCACATGGCGGTAAACTGTGTACACAAAGAAAACATCGAAAAAATCATAAAAATCCCCCAAAACTTTACTATACAGAAGAGAGCACACAAAAAGGCACGAAATGAAATAACTATCTTCACACTTAGACCCAAAATACGACCGTGAGCTTAGGGCCCATGGTCCATGCTTGTGCAAGGCACAAACCCAAAGTTCTTATGGAAATTTAAAGCAAATAGCGAAAATAAATTCCGTTATGGGGGTTTGCCGGTAATGTAGACCCAAAATACGACCGTGAGCTTAGGGCCCATGGTCCATGCTTGTGCAAGGCACAAACCCAAAGTTCTTATGGAAATTTAAAGCAAATAGCGAAAATAAATTCCGTTATGGGGGTTTGCCGGTAATGTAGACCCAAAATACGACCGTGAGCTTAGGGCCCATGGTCCATGCTTGTGCAAGGCACAAACCCAAAGTTCTTATGGAAATTTAAAGCAAATAGCGAAAATAAATTCCGTTATGGGGGTTTGCCGGTAATGTTACACCTGCCTCTACCATCCTGACCTCAATCAGCAGCAGTTTTGAAACATTACAATACCTTACATCATACTACCGTAAAGTGCAGAACTCCAACTTCTACGTCTGTACCGCGCCGCTGCCCAGGAACAAGTGCTCTTCCAACCGAATTCGCCTAACCGTTCCGCTTACAGACGAGGTTGGGGTGGCGCGCCAACCTGACAGAGCCAATTGGCGCGCCTACGTGTCGTCTATGCTCTGACCTGCAAACTTGGTCTCTGCTAAACTTGTTCACGCTTGGGGGTTGGTACTACCCTACTACAGAACGACCATTCATGCAGTGCTAAAATCTCTGCCTACAGCTTTCTGCTAGTTCACCCACTCCCTCATTTATACCGCCCAGGCCGCACAAAGGAAAGAAAAATGGGAATCTTGGTACACAACAGAAAAAAATTCAATAAATAATACTGTTTAGTCCATTCTCTCGGCCGGCCGGAGTGGCCGTGCGGTTCTAGGCGCTACAGTCTGGAGCCGAGCGACCGCTTCGGTCGCAGGTTCGAATCCTGCCTCGGGCATGGATGTGTGTGATGTCCTTAGGTTAGTCAGGTTTAATTAGTTCTACGTTCTAGGTGACTGATGACCTGAGAAGTTAAGTCGCATAGTGCTCAGAGCCATTTGAACCATTTTTTCCATTCTCTCCTTTTGGACACCAGCTAAGGTATTACTTGCAAAAGAAGAAACTCTTGCTAATAATTTCTGCGTGCTAGAAATTTAATAAAACATCGGAACGGTACAACAAGTTCCGTTTCAGTATTTATAACACTTGAGATATTCGTAATTTTACGCGAGAAAGTTCGTTACAGTTACAGTGATGCACAACCATTCAGCTAAAACAATTTATAATTACGATGTACAAACATTATTAAGATTTTGTGTTTGTACTTTTTTAGAGGACTGTGTATGTCTTCTTGCGTGTGTAAAGTTAAGTCGCCTGTCATTCGCCAGAGCAGAAGTGAGGCTAGCGACACGTACATTAGGCGAAAGTATTTGTTTGCAACTGAGTTATCTCGACAAAACAGTAGCAAGTATGATTGTTTCAATGACATTACTAGTGGTATTCAAACGTGCCTGAGTAATACCACACCAGTATTCTAGCGTTATTTAACTCATGCATTTAGTAAGCGAATACCGTTTTAGCTATGGTTGCCATCTCTAAATGGGACCTCGTCGGGACGCTCTCAAATTGGGGTGTAGAAATGAAATTTATTTAGTACCGGTATAATTACTTTTTATTTAGAACAGATTTACATCGAACTTGTTGCGGCAGAACTAGTTGTTGCTACACTATATTTTTCCGAAGGTACCACTCTTTTCAGCAAGTCGCTTTTACATTTTACGTCTACATCTACATCATACTCCGCAAGCCACCTAACGGAGTGTGGCGGCGAATACTTTTTGTACTATTAACTGAGCCCTATGGAATTTGTCGCGGATCTTCTTAACGCTCTCGTGCCGACTAAACGATCCCGTCACGAAACGTGCAGCTCTTCGTTCGAGCTTCTCTATCTATTTTATCAGTCCTATGATAGGGATCCCAGATAGATGAACAATACTCAAGAATGCGTCCATAAGGGCCTTACAAGCCACTTCCTTCCGGAATGAGTTACATTTCGTTAAGATTCCTCCAATCAGTCTGAGTCTGGCATCTGCTTTTCCCACAATTCGCATTGCTACTTTGTTATGGACAACCGCATCATCTGTGAACAGCCGTAGAGAGCATCCTACGCTTTCTGCTAGATCATTTATACACTGCAGTGCCAAAGAAACTAGTATTGACATGCGTATTCAAATACAGAGATATGAGCCGGCCGGTGTGGCCGAGCGGTTCTAGGCGCTACAGTCTGGAACCGAGCGACCGTTACGGTCGCAGGTTCGAATCCTGTCTCGGGCATTGATGTGTGAGATGTCCTTAGGTTAGTTAGGTATAAGTAGTTCTAAGATCTAGGGACTGATGACGTTAGAAGTTAAGTCCCATAGTGCTCAGAGCCGTTTTGAACAGAGAAATATAAACAAACAGAATACGGCACTGCGGTCGGCAACGCCTACGTAAGACAACAACTGTCTGGCGCAGTTATTGGCTCGATTACTGCTGCTACAACGGCAGGTTATAAAGATTTAAATGAGTTCGTACGAGGGGTTACAGTCGGCGCGCGAGTGATGGGACCAGCATCTCCGAGGTAGCGAAGAAGTGCGTATTTTCCCACGTGACCGTTTTCACGAGTGTACCTTGAATGTCAGAAATCCGGTAAAACATCAAATCTCCGAAATCGCTGCGGGCGGAAAAAGTTACTGCAAGAACAACACCAACGACGACTGAAGAGAATCGTTCAACGTGACAGACGTGCAACCCTTCCGCAAATTGGTGCAGATTTCAGTGCTGGGCCATCAGAAAGTGTCAGCGTGTAAACCATTCAACAAAACATCATCGATATGGGATTTCGGAGCCGAAGGCCCACTCGTGTACCCTTGATAACTGCACGACACAAAGCTTTACGCCTCGCTTGGGCCCATCAATACCGATATAGGCTGTTGATGACTGTAAACATTTTGTCTGGTCGGACGAGTCTCGTTTCAGATTGTATCGATCGGATGAACGTGTACTGGTAAGAAGACAACCTCATCATTCCATTTAGCTGCATGTCAGCAGGGGACTGTTGAAGCTGGTGGAGGCTCTGTAATGGTGTGGGGCGTGTGCAGCTGAAGTGATATGGGACCCCCTCATACCTCTAGATATGACTCTGACAGGTGACATGTACGTAAGAATCCTGTCTCTTCACCTGCATCCATTCTTGTCCATTGTGCATTCCGACCGACTTGGGAAATCCAGCAGCATAGTGCGACACACTATGCGTCCAGAATTGCTACAGAGCGGCTCCAGGAGCACTCTGAGTTTAAACACTTCCATTGCCCTCCAAACTCCTCAGACATGAACATTGTTGAGTATACCAGGGATGCCTTGCAACGTGCTGTTCAGGAGAGATCTCCACCCCATCGTACTCTTACGAATTTATGGACAGCCCTGCAGGATTCATGATGTCAGTTCCCTCCAGCACTACTTCAGACATCACATGAGTCCATACCACGTAATGCTGCAGTACTTCTGCGTGCTCGCGGGGGCCCCACACGATATAAGGCACGTATATTAACTTCTTTTGCTCTGCGGTGCATATGCTGTAAGAAGTAACGGTCCAATCACACTTCCTTGGAGTACTCTGGAGATTACCTTTAAAACTGTCGATTTTGTCCCTTTAACAACGGCATGTTGAGTCCTGTCTGGAAGGAAGTCTTGAATTCAATCACAAATCTGCTCCGATACTCGATAAGCTTGCATTTTATACACTAAACGGCAGTGGCGGACGGTGTCATATGCCTTCCTGAAGTCAAGAAACACGGCATCAACCTGAGCGCCATTGTCTACGGTACTGTGGATCTCACGGAGGAACAGAGAGAACTGGGTTTCGCAGGATCTCTGTTTGTGGAATCTATGTTGATTCTTCAAGAACATAATTCTTGAGCATAAAACATTTCCCATAATTATACAACAGATTGACGTCAACGATATAGGTCTATAACTGTTGTAACCTCCCCACAGTAATTTAAAAGAAAATGAAATGACAATATTATATAGAAATGGGAGCCGAGTGTAACCTCCCCACAAAAATTTGAAAGAAAGAAACACGACAATATTTAATTATGAATGCTAATGGACATTGCGCTAAGCGTAACCTGCCCACAATGAAATGTACTGACAATGGCAACAAAATTGTGAAATTCGCAATCTGACTCAAATATAAATTCTTCACAAAAAATTAAAGTCCATTCAGTGATAAGAAAATTCAATTAGACCGGAATATCGGTCTTTGGCCCTGTGCAAAACAATCGGAATTAAGGTCTTACCTCAGAATAAATGGATGTCACATTTCTGCTCTTATCTTTCCGCGCGGCTTGGAGGAACTGCATTGCAAATCATTATATTCCTTTTTTTTTTGATTTTACTGAAATTTTTCTTTAACGGAAGTGGAATGAAAGGGGAAGTGCAATTAAATCTTTAGTTCAATAAACAATAAAATTTTTTAAAAAAAATGCTTTTGAAATCAAAATTATTATTGGGGCATTTGTTGGAAATTAATTACAATAAACAAATTGTTTCATTATCTAATGATTATATTAATTAACAGTATACCTCATTCAGTAGCTTGACCAGTGTTGTCGCCAGACCACATCACGCAATCCCACTGGACTGCTACCACTGACCGACCGCTCTGCATGACGACTACTAGCGTACTGCACTGCACGACTACTACTAGAGTACTGCTCTCAACTAGACAGAGCTACAGACTCGCAACGACTGACTGACAGAGTACTGCCCTCCACTAGACACAGCTACAGACTCGCAACGACTGACTCACAGACGGAGAACCGCTCGCAACACTCGCGCGGTCAAGCGCAAACTCTCTGGTCACAGATGCTACAATGCCTCGCCATCGCTGCTATGTTACATACATGTTTCATAACCCTCCACTGGGGGGGGGGGGGGGCAAAAATTTGGCAGCGATGGTGAGTCATTTGGACTTGCCAATCGCGGCAAAATTTTTTTCCTAATTAATAAACCTCTACAATTTACAGAATATTTAGATGTAGTACATAAAGTAAATGTTGTGCACACGCACTAAGTACAAAATATATCAGACAAAGACAAAATGTGAGTACAAAACATAGTAGCAAATCAGAAAAGTATATACAAATTATTTGACAGATAACAAAGTGCACAGGCACTGAAAATTCTTTAGCATATTCAGAACAAATAAACAGACTGGCAAAAAATATTATGTTGACAAGTGACATGAGTGCACATGCACTGCAGTTGAGAACATATCAGTAAATGATGAAATGTATATACAATTAGTAACAAATGACATAAGTGCATACGCAATTAAGTATTGAATATACAGAATAGTACAAATCATATTGAAAAATGAGAAAAGTGCACAGGCACTGAAGTTCAGTAGAAAACATATTAACACCTAACATAAGTGCACATGCACTGTAGTTCAGAACATATCATTAAAAATAAAAAATGTATACACAGTATAAAAGACAAGAGTGCACATACTGTACTTGAGAACAAATCGAAAAAATAAATGTCTTTAGCATTTTCGCAATAAATAAACGTAATGACAAAAAAAAATCATGTCCAAAGTGCACACGCACTGAAAAAATGTCTTTAGCATTTTCAGAACAAATAAACATAATGGCAAAACATCATGTCGACCAGTGCCATAAGTGTACTCGCACTGGAGTTCAACAAATCGAAAAATGTATAACCTAAGAACATAAATGATGTTACCAAAAAAAATTTTTTCCTTATGTGACAAGAATCAGGATAGGAAAGGGAAGGATTGCATCATGGTTGTAGCACTTTAGATTGCACACAGCTGTTCTGAAAGTCCATATCTTTCCACAGAAGTACAACACCAAGTGACACAACTTGAAGTTCTTTTCCCATCAGAATTTATCAGTGTAGCCAAGACACTGAACTGTCGTAGTAATGTTCCATATTTTCATTTTGGCAGTACATTAGGTACACCAAACAGTGGGACTATAATAATGTCTTCATCGCTCATGGTGGTGGACAGCATGTCGTGTCAACACCACGCTCTTACAAGGCACACCCACGTAGAATTAGTGCAAAACCAAATATAGTGCTCCATGATCACTAGGATAAACAGGACAAATGGACATTGCAGTAATTCAGGGTAGTTAGCTCATAAGGTGAAGGACATTAAGTCACATAATATTGTCAATTACAGTAGTAGTTTGCGGCATTCATAGCCCAGTTATTGAACATTTCTGTACCATGTATGTAGTATTACAGAAAAATGTTCATTAATTGTTTTACATAGAATCAGTAATCTTCTTTTCCTAGTTACAAAGCATTATTAAATAATCGCATTCTTTTCCAATTACAAAGCATAGCATAGTTAATTAATCATTTGTCAGTTAATTAATCATTTGTCATTCCAATAATAATCATTAGCCGTTTCCTAATTACAATTAATTAATCATTTGTCGTTAATTAATCATTTGTCTAATTACAGTTAATTAATCATTTGTTGTTAATTAATCATTTGTCAGTCCAAAAGTAAGAATCATTAGTCTTCTCCTAATTACAAAGCATTATTAAACAGTCACATTACTTTCTGGTTACAAAGTATCAACATTGGAAACAAGAGCTAATCAATGGCATAATTAATAACAATTCGTGGAGTGACATTAATTATTGGCACTCAGTGGCCAGCAAGTATTGAATATAATAAAACATAGTTCATCATTCAATATTATTCAGATCATTACGAAGTCATTATTAAAAATCAGTTAATCAGTCATAGCATTAATAATCGTGGGCATTATAAGTAGTCTCATTACAATAAACAGTGTTTCTCCTTCAGTAGTATTCAGATCATTACAAAGTCATTATTAAAATTAGTTAATTACAGTCAAATCTTTAATAATCACAGGCATTGTAAGTAGTCTCATTACAATAAACAGTGGCAGTTATTAGCCAGTTACAAAGCATTATTTTTATATATTCTTTTTGTCTCATTAAGAGGTCATTACTCAAGTGACATACTATTCAGAGCTAATCAGTATTATTCAGAATTTTCTCTAACTGGTATCACTACTTGGGACTGGTAATACATTTTTTTTGTTAGCAATGCATAGCGTTGAGA
This sequence comes from Schistocerca americana, assembly GCF_021461395.2. NCBI lineage: Eukaryota > Metazoa > Arthropoda > Insecta > Orthoptera > Acrididae > Schistocerca > Schistocerca americana. The sequence continues at coordinate 953,031,706 of NC_060119.1, read as the reverse complement.
TCGATAATTAATTGCTGAAGCATAACACTATTTGCTTTTGACCTCTTGCTGCAACTGAGGATAGGTAACGTCATTCGTCATGAGTCAGCTGTAGCAAGGTTATCTAACAAGGCAGTATATGTGATCACATTTATAAATGATAAACACAAATGGGTAAAAAACAAAAATGCAAGTACTAGAACAGGTATAATAAGTAACTGGTTTAGTAAGTATCATGAAAAGCTTCTCCTGGAAAAAATACAAAAAGGATTATTGACCTGAAAGAAGAAACGCACACTATGCTGAAAAGTAGTGAACTTCGAATTAACAGGTGGTGAAATGTGTATAAAAATGTGTTCTATAGATGTCCTTTCCAAAATTTTCCGTCATCCTACTATGCAATGTAACACCTGCTGTCAAAGCAAACTGCAACAAATACTTAAATAACTACATAGCATAAATACATAACTTCAACATTATCCTCATCTGTAAAGAAAAAACTTCATTATCCATCACTTCATTATCCATATTATCATAACTTCATTATCATCATCACCTGTAAAGAAAAACTTCATTATTCATAATACCATTTCCTTCATCATTATTCATCAGCATTCATTATCATCTGCAAAATCACTTCATTACTCATTATACAACTATTCCTTATCTCTAGCATATTTCATCACTAAAACTAAGATGTGTAGTTCAGTCTGACAGCCTGCATCAATCACCTTGTATTCTGAAAGAAAAAATTAGTTAAGACTGCTATTCTATGATGAGTATAGTATACTCTTGTTAATGCTTGTTAATCCTGATCCATTTACTCTTCCTCATAAAGTTATCGCATCTCCTTTCGTTTATTCCGTAGGTGAAATTCCCATTTCTGTTGAATTTATTTCTTACATACAGCATTTCTTTCTGAAATTGATGAACAAAGATTAATGTCTTGCATTTAAATCATATACCCACTAAATAATGACTGGTTTATGGTGACACAATTAACCATACAGCTTAACATGACAGAAAACGTAATATGTCAAAGACATTGACAGTGTTCAGATGCAAAATTGTACACAGAATAATACAATGCAGCAGCAAAAAAAAATGTAAAACAGTCACGATGTTGAGATGTCATAGGGCAAAAAAATGTCAACGTCGACTGGTGTGTGTTATATCTTAACTATTTCACAGTGCATATAAACAAAACTGGAATACAATCGTACATAAAAAAGACAAAATGTGACGTTCGTTGTGTTCAGCTTGTATAGAGGCGAGAATTAAAGACTTTAATGGAGAGAGAATTTGATAAAATTAATACGTCATTACATAGAATTGCATAATTATTCATAAAATACGTGAGTTCATCTGGAAAAATATGCACGGTCTGATGTGTAACGACAAGAAAAGCGACCTGCTAACTTGCCAAAAAAAAAAAACGATAATCATCAGTAATTAGTCAGGTGAAATAATTGCATTAATAAATGGCATCATAGTGTGTTGAATCATACAGTGGTTTCACTCAATAAACGGTTTAATGTTTGATATATGGTGATTGCCTTTCGATTTTCTAGTTCTCAAAGTTTCGACATGTACAACATTGGGGTGAGGGATGCTGCGAATCCGATATGGACCTGCGTATAGAAGTTCAAATTTACTGCACTTACCTTTTAATTTGCTGGATAAATAGTGTGTACGTACTAGTATCTTCTGTCCAACGTGAAAGACGCGGCGTGTACAAACCTGTTTTTGCTGTCTTCTCCGGCGCTCTGCGGCACGTTTGATGTTGTTCAGCGCAATGTCAATTATTTCGTGGTGTCGTAATCGACGAGATGTAGGAGATGTTATTAATTCTTTAATTTTGTTAGGTGGTTCAGCATTTTTCAGTATAACAGACGGAGATAGCATAGTGGATTCATTTGGAATGGAATTAATTACATCTTGGAATGAGAATATGTGTGTGTCCCAATCAATATGTCTTTTGTGGCAGTATATTCGGCACAGTTTACCAATTTCTTTCATTAATCTTTCACAAGGGTTCGAAGAAGCGTGGTACTTGGATATATAGATCGGAGAAATGTTTCTGGCTCGTAACATGCGTGTCCATACGCTACTACGAAATTGAGATCCATTGTCAGAAATTACTTTCATTACATTCCCTACATGAGATAGAAAATGTTTTACAAATGCTTTCGAAACAGTTTTAGCAGTAGCTTTGCGTAACGGAGTGAAAGTAACAAATTTTGAAGTGAGCTCAACAGCGACAAAGATGTAGCAAAAACCTCTGTTAGTTCTCGGAATCGGACCAAAAATATCTACTGCGGCCATGTGTCTTAATTTAACAGGTATAATGGGATATAACGGAGGAATATGTGAAGTGGTGTCTGATTTAGCTTTCTGGCAAATTTTACAAGACGCTAAAACTCGTCGTATACGTTTCTACATGTTGGTAAAATAACAGTTCTGTCTCAGTATAAGAAAACATTTTCTTGCTCCGTAATGTGCGTAACTTAAATGAGTGTACCAGATTAATTTGTTAACCAGTTCGTCAGGAATGCATAATAACCAGCTGTTGCTGTCAGGATGAGAGCGGCGAAACAGAATGTCATTGCGTACAGTGTAGTGGTTTCTAATCGTAACATTATTCCTATCTTGCCAAAGGTGTTTAATTTCTTTCCACACATTGTCTTTATTTTGCTCCTTTGCTATGTCCTGTAATGACGATGAAATAAAGTTTTCAAATGCAACTTGCTGAATGTACATGACACTGAAATTTGCTTTGCAGAAGTTGGTTGCTACGTCTTGCTGATTGTTGCCTAGAGAACGCGATAGTGCGTCTGCTATAACATTTTGTGTGCCGGGAATGTGAACAATCGTAAAATTAAATTCTTGTAAATATAGTTTCCATCTGCTTAATCTGTCGTGAGTAAATTTAGCCGAAAGCAAAAATTGTATTGCTCTATGGTCTGTGTAAACTGTGGTATGTCTGCCATAAAGAAAATGCCTAAATCTCGTGAAAGCCCATACAACACATAATGTTTCAAGTTCTGTAACAGAATAATTTCGTTCAGCGGGTGACAAAATGCGGCTTGCAAATGCGATGTTTTTAATTACTATAGAACCATCTCCTTCGATATCCTGGAAAATGTGTACGCCTAAAGCGGTGTTGGAACTGTCGGTAGCAATGGAAAAATTTCTAGTAAGATCTGGGTGCGATAAAAGTGGAGCATTCAACAGAGCATGTTTCAGGTTCATGAATTCAGAATGTGCTTGCTTATCCCAAGACCAAATAGTGTTTTTACCTGTTAATTGGCATAATCTGGGTGTATCTAAGGCAGAGTGATGAATAAATTTGCGAAAAAAGTTAATTAAGCCCAAAAAACTGCGTAATTGTTTCTTCGTCGTAGGAACGGTAATGTCACGTAGAGCCTGAAGTTTTTCCGGATCAGGTGCAATGCCTTCTGCTGAAATTACGTGTCCAAGAAATTTAATGGAAGTTTTGCCAAAGTGCGATTTACTAAGATTAACTGTAAGTCCTTGTGCATGAAAAGTTTGCAACAGTTGTTCAAGAATCAGATTGTGTTCAGACCAGTTAGCTTCTGCGATAAGAATGTCGTCTACATACGTCGTGACTCTGTCTCTAAGTTCTGTCGGAAGTATTGTGTTCAAACCGCGAATAAAAGCTGCAGAAGAAATAGTTAAGCCGAACGGTAATTTGCAAAATTGATAACAGTCGCCGAAACAGAGAAAAGCTGTATATTTTCTGCAATTTGGATGAAGTTGAATTTGCCAAAATCCCGATTTCAAATCTAGTGTAGAATAAATAGCTGTACCGTGAAATTTCTGTAAAAGTTCCTCTAATGTCTGTGGCCGATCTGTTTCATTAATAATAATGTCATTAATGTGACGTGAATCAAGTACAAGGCGAAGTGAGCCATCTTTTTTTCTTAACAATATGCAGCGGGTTTATGTACGGACTAACTGCTGGTTCAATAATTCCTTGATCAAGCATATCCTGCAATTCTTTTTTAACTTGTTCTCTGTGAATATATGGAATGGGATAATGCTTTGCTTTAAATGTGTCGTGCGGTTTGACTTGAAATTCATACATAAAGCCGGACATAGTACCAGGAATGTTGTCAAAAACTGGAGCTTGCTGTAAAAGAATTTTATGTAATTGCGTTCGTTCGTCTTCTGTAGTTGCACTGCTTTGTCTAACTTTATCGGAAATCATTTGCATTACGTCGTAGTCAGCTTCGTCTGGAGTATTATAGTTGTGTACGTAAGTATCCGTGATCAATGTGGGATTACAGTCTATGTTACGTGTTGCGGAAATGACCTCTGTGCGGTTAATTGTTTGTTCTTCCGCAGATAAAGAGTGCTGAAATTCTAAAGCCAATTGTACATTTTCATCCTTTAACATTAAATAAGAATTTTGAAAATCGATAACTGCGTCGTGTTGTACCAGAAAATTCGTACCTAAAATAACGTCTGTTGTCAATAAAGGAACAATCCAAAAATTAGAGTGAAAAGTGTGACCTGCGATACAAAATGATAAATGCGTCTGTAATTTAACGTCTACTCCTTTACTCGGTACTGCTCCTTTCACTTTTGTTTTGCCTAAAGGTAATGTCGGATAGGTATTCTCTTTGTTGCACTCGTTGAAAGTCTCCTCATTTATTACTGATATTGGTGATCCGGAATCAATTACTGCTGAGAATTTCGATGAACCAATTTTAATTTCGATAACAGGATGTGAAATGGTTTTCTGAATAACTGGTATTTCCTGTAAAAGAGTGTCTCTGCTGTCGTCAAAAGTAATTACATTTTCGTGAACAACATTTTGCGTGTCTAAAGTAGTGCTTGTATTATTGGAAGATGCGATCTGTGCAGTATCTAGTCAGATTCTATCTGACGTGTTATTATTATTAGGCGGATGTTGTGGCATTTCGACTATTTGAACTGTCCTATTACTTCTTCCAGACGTATTACGTTCTGGATGGTACCTACTGTCGGGTTCATTCATGGGAATAGGTCCTTGTTGATTATTTTGTTGCTGGTGAGACCGACTGTTATTATATGTACGCTGATAATTCTGCTCATCGTTTTTACGTCTGTCATGATAGTCATTCCTATACGGTGCATTACGATAGGCATTGAAATACTGTCTTCTCTGTACGTAATTGTTTCCTTGCTGCCGCGCGTTACTATTTGTTGGATCTTGGACTATATGCGCACGCGGCGGAACATTAAAGCCTGGTTGACCTTGTGCATTACATTGTTGGTTATGTATTCCAACCGGCTGACTTTCAAGCTGTTGTGGTGGAAAACGTCTATTGTTACCAAAATGTGTTTCCTGTTGCTGAAAATTTTGACGATATTGATAATCTGAATTCTGTCTGGGATTTAAGTCCTGATAGTTGTCGTTCCTAAAGCGTCTGTTACTTTTCCTATTGAAATTACGTGTCTGATCATAATTGCTGTACTTTTGTTGACCTTGGTTATTATAAGAAAAATTTTTGTTTACAAAAGAATAATCAGATTGCTGTACTTCCAAGAGCTGTAAAAGATCTCTAAACGCTGAAATATTTTCTTTTTGCTGACCTGTTAGGAGTGACACTCGTAATGACCGTGGTAATTTGGAAATGCATAATTGTATCAGTGCGGATTCACTGTACGGTTCACTTACGTACTGGTTTTGTTGTACCATGTGCTCAAAAAATTGCGTTACACTGGGAATATTTGAGTTTTCATAGTTTGGCAAACTAATTAGTTGATCTTTAATTCCGCGCTGTGTCGTCTTCGACCAGTACGCTGACAGAAAAGCATTCTGAAATTCCTCTACCGAGTAACACTGTCTCGCGATCGGTCTCATACGAGTTGCCGGTTCGCCTTCCAAAAAACTGCAAATAAATTCAAGTTTATGTGTTACAGGCCAAGTCGGTGGAAGAGCAAAGCTAAACTGTTGAATCCAATCCAGTGGGTGAATCTGCGTTCTATCGTTTTTTAAATATTTTGAACTTTCTTACTGACAGAAAATGTTTGTAATCGAAATTATCATCTCTGTGTGATGCAACAGGTTCAGGATCGTAAGAATATCTATTGAACTGTGGTTGTTCGGAATCTAAGTCCCGTACTCTCTGCAGATTACCCAAATTATACGCGCTGCGTGAGTCTGACACATGTTCATAAAGTGGCGTCTGTTGTGATGTGTTATTGGTGACTGAAATAGTTTTTAATTCTGTTACTTCTTGTTGTAAATTCGACAATTTTCTATGCAACGTGTTATTAGATGAATCGATCTCATTAATTGTCTGCTGTAAATTTTGAAATTCAGGTGTTTGGATAAATGAAACCGGTGCAGTATCGTCTGATTTATTGTCATTAGTATTTTCGATAACATCAATACGACTGGCCAATTCATCATATTTTTCAGTCAGTATTTTTGCCTGATCATCGGTTTTAGAATCGGACGCATTAATCTGTTTTTGCAACTTACGCGTAGTTTCACTCAGTTTTTTAACATCAGCTTTGATGACATCGCAATCCTGTGTTAGATCTAATTGTTCGAATCTGTCTGTCACTGTTTGAATATTTACTGTGTGTGTATCTGTTTTTGATTTAAGATCAGAAATTTCATCCCGTAGTTCCGCGTTCAATTGTTCTATGGTATTAATTTTGTCGGACACTGTAGTAATATTATTGTCTACATACGTCTTCGCTTTCGCGAACATTTTACGTTTGTCCTCTTGTCTTTGTGCAGTGATTGTTTCCATAACCTGACGTTTGACTTTATTTTGATCCTGAATAAATTTGCGGAAACGCGTATCACTGTTCTGTATGTGCTGATTAAAGCGCTCGTTAATCTGAGTGTTCTGCTGTTCGAATTTCGCGTCTATCTTTGCGTCCATTGTGCGCGAAAGTTCTACCGTCATTGCTTTAAACTCGTCCCGTAATTGTGTAGCTTTTTCAGAGCATTGTTTAGCGACTCCGCTAATTTCGTCTCTGAGTGTTTCTGTTGCGGCTGTTTGCATTTCCCTTAATTCTTGCGCAACAGACTTAATTTCTTCGCTATTTTTTTTGCGAACAAGCCTCAATTTCCGTGACCAACTGTTCCTTAGTGTCATGACACTGCGCGGCAACGGCTCTAATTTGTTCACTAAGCTGTCTGGAATTGTCGTCTAATTTTTCATTTAACTGTCTGGAATTGTCGTCTAATTTTTCATTTAAGTGTTGTTTGAGATTTTCATTATCTTGTTTGTTCTGTTCCCTAAGTTGTTTAAAATTTTCATCAATTTTATTAAGTTTTTTGTCCTGTTCACTAAATTTTTGTTTGAGATCTTAACTACTGTTGTCTATTTTCTCACTTTGCTGTTGTAGCAAACTTCTCATAATTCGTACCAAGTCAAAACTAGCGTTTATATTCTCTGTGCTGTTTAGTGGTGGATCTGGAATTTTCTCGTTTTGTGTGACCATTTGGTCATTCTGCAATTTACAGAAAGGTTTATCAGTCGGACGTACACTGTCAGTCACTATTTCAGAATTAAATAAATCCGTCGTACTTTGTGTATCCTGTTCATTTTCATTAGACAAATTTGTCTGTACGTTACTTGAGTTTTCCAAATCGGCTGTGTTAAGCTCGGCAGCGCTCATTACTATAGACCACTCCGCGTCATCAATTGTCGTCAAGTTAACACACGAGACAATTGAGTTCGTTTGTTCATCATTAAGGTAAAAGTCATCATTAGTGGTTGGAATGCACTGATTGTCAGTGAACGCAGGATTGTCATCATTACACTGCGTGTCACATGTCCTATCGGTAAAGTTGTTTGTGTCAGTAATTTCATTCATAATACCTCGCGATACACTATTCACAGTCTTTCGCGGCATTTTAACAATAGTCAAAATTATTCACAAAATAAATAAGCACAATGCAAAAGCAACACACAAATACAACAAAGCAACAAATTGCCGTTGACCTGTAGAAAGAAAGTCACAATATTATTAAAAGCGTTGCGCTAAATCCTAATTATATCTAAGCAAATAAGAGCAGATATCTGACTGTCGCTCAAAAGACTCTCAACGAAATACTATCCTGGCAGGGTCGCCAAGTGTAACCTCCCCACAGTAATTTAAAAGAAAATGAAATGACAATATTATATAGAAATGGGAGCCGAATGTAACCTCCCCACAAAAATTTGAAAGAAAGAAACACGACAATATTTAATTATGAATGCTAATGGACATTGCGCTAAGCGTAACCTGCCCACAATGAAATGTACTGACAATGGCAACAAAATTGTGAAATTCGCAATCTGACTCAAATATAAATTCTTCACAAAAAATTAAAGTCCATTCAGTGATAAGAAAATTCAATTAGACCGGAATATCGGTCTTTGGCCCTGTGCAAAACAATCGGAATTAAGGTCTTACCTCAGAATAAATGGATGTCACATTTCTGCTCTTATCTTTCCGCACGGCTTGGAGGAACTGCATTGCAAATCATAATATTCCTTTTTTTTTGATTTTACTGAAATTTTTCTTTAACGGAAGTGGAATGAAAGGGGAAGTGCAATTAAATCTTTAGTTCAATAAACAATAAAAATTTAAAAAAAAAATGCTTTTGAAATCAAAATTATTATTGGGGCATTTGTTGGAAATTAATTACAATAAACAAATTGTTTCATTATCTAATGATTATATTAATTAACAGTATACCTCATTCAGTAGCTTGACCAGTGTTGTCACTAGACCACATCACGCAATCCCACTGGACTGCTACCACTGACCGACCGCTCTGCATGACGACTACTAGCGTACTGCACTGCACGACTACTACTAGAGTACTGCTCTCAACTAGACAGAGCTACAGACTCGCAACGACTGACTGACAGAGTACTGCCCTCCACTAGACACAGCTACAGACTCGCAACGACTGACTCACAGACTGAGAACCGCTCGCAACACTCGCGCGGTCAAGCGCAAACTCTCTGGTCACAGATGCTACAATGCCTCGCCATCGCTGCTATGTTACATACATGTTTCACTGTATGAATCTTCCTACGACCCTTCTTAAGAACGGGAATAGATTGTTCTTTCTTCCAGTCGCTAGGTACGCTTATTTGCGCAAGGGATCTACGATAATTACTGCTAGAAGAGGAACATATTCTTTTGCGTAATCTTTTTAGAATCTTCTAGGTATCTTATCTAGTTCTGACCCCTTTCCAGTACTAATCGATTATAGTCGCTTTTCTGTTCCGTACCGGCCAGTTTGACGTTCATACGACGATTGAAAAGAGGGACCGTGCTACGATCTTCCGCGGTGAAACAATTTTAGAAGACTGAATCCAATATTTCGGCCTTCTCTCTATCATCTTCCTTTTCGGTGCCAGTGTGGTTTTCGTAGTAACTTCCTATGGGACCAAACCGCTGACGTCATCGATCATTAGGCATACAGGTAACAACTCACACACCCATACCCGAGGGTTTACTCGAACTTTCGACGGGAGGAGTTGCGTGGACCGTGGCAAGACGCCTTATACCACGTGGCTATCCCGCGTGGCTGCGAGTGTGTTCACTGAGTGAATGAATGGGTGATTTTCACTCACTTGCTGATTTTAGATACGACCAAATCCTCTTAGGGTTTTTACTGAGATCGGGTGGCCAAACGTTACTTTCAGTCATTGAACGCTTCTGTAATTGCTCTCCTTAAGCTCATTTTCACTTCTTTCAGCTTCTGTTTGTCATCTAGGTTTTTGCCTCTCTTTAATCTGACGTGAAGTTTTCTTTGTTGACATAGCAAGTTTCTAACATAGCTTTTATACCATGGTGCGTTTTTCCCATTTCTTAAGACCTTACTCGGATCGTATTTGTCTACGACATATCCCACGAGTGTTTTGAGTTCTTTCTATTATTTTGTTTTCCGCATCTTCGTCCTCATCACCGAATATTTGGTGCTGACCCTCAGATACTTTTAAATTTGTATCCTGTCACTAAACAAAATTATGTTCCTCCCTTTTTCAACATTCTTGACAGACACGTTGTCATGGCTGCTATCACATCCTTATGATCACTGATACCTTCCTCTATGTTAACTGATTGAATAAGTTCAGATCTGTTTGTTGCCAGGAGATCTATGACGTTGCCACCACGAGTTGATTTTCTAACTATCTGCTCAAAGTAATTTTCGGACAAGACATACAGAACAATGTCATGCGATTTCCTTTCTTTAGCACCAGTTTTAATAGCATGACGCTCCCAATCTCTACTTGCAAATTGAAGTCACGCTCCCCCCCCTATTACAACGACATAATCAGAAAAGTAACTAACGATGTTCAGCAAGTTCTGTTTGAAGCGCTCTACCACTAGAGTTGCTGACCCAGGGCTCTATTAAAGCATCCGATTACCATATTTGACCGATATTTGATTCTTAGTTTCACCGCGATACAAATTCTGGGCCCTTTCCTTGAATGTTCCTGCTGTTTAGTAAAATCAAATTTGCCTTTTTTAACTCTGTTCTGCGACGATGAACTTTCTCTGACGACATTGTAGCTAATTTATCAGGCAAATCGTCTTTGATTCCAAGGGTGGGTTTCTGTAACCTAAAACAAGCCCAATGTGCATGTCACGCGTACTCCTCTACCCTAGTAGCTGCTCCCTGTGTGCAATGCACTCCTGACATTTTAAGGGGAACCACGCAATTCTGTAACAGATAGCGGAGGTCAAGAAATTCGTATCTGATACCGTCACAGAGTCGTCTGAGGCCCTGGTTTAGACCTTCCAATCTGCTTCATGCCAGAGGACCGCTATCAAACCTGGGAATGATGCTAGATAGACGGGTTAGCCTACACCTGCGTGTCATGCTAGTTGCCGTCACCAAATCAACCTTCCTTCGAAAGGTACCGGGATGCAATTAGAGCCCAAGCGGCACGTATGATTTGTGCTGACATGAGCTACTACATGCAACCGGTTGCACCTAGTGCGCTCGATAGCTGCCGGCGGGGCCTCTTTCACATCAAGGACGAGACTCCCCGGCAAACATACCGAGTTCACGCCGGCATTCTATCCTGCCTAGCCTGCTGTTTCCCCGAGGGGCTCCATCTCCCGTCTAACGTTGGAGCTGCCAATGACAGGCATACCCACCCTCTGTACATGTCCGGACTGGACAGGTAAACCGGCAGCTGACCGAACAGGAAAGGCATCCCGCGCTGGCTTACCATCGGCACTGGGTAGCACCAGGTACCTGATGTTCCATGCAAGTCAGCTTGTAGTTAAAGTGGCACGTAAGATTGATTTTATAGTCCCTGGCAGCAGTCAATTTCTTTCATAAGTCCACTTGGCCGACATCAGCGTTGTGTGAGTTGTGTGCGGGAATAGAAATCAAATGCTCGCGTAATTTTAGCAACTGGCATTTGCGTACAGGATTTTCGGTTTTCTTAAGGAAGTAAATCCACCTTTCTTCCACGGAGTTTCACAACATGAAAACAATGGCCGCCTGAAATCTTCACACCGTTTTCAGTCAGGTGTACAATAGTGTTTTCAAAGATCATCCAACCTGAGGTTTCAAATAGCTTCATCCAATCAAATACTTGATATTTATTAAAAGAAAGAGCCCATTTCTCTGGGTAATCAAATGCTGTGGGGTGGAAAGCCATTAACTCTTCCTCAAATTTCGAAATCCAATTAATTATTTCTTGATCAGGATTCTCTTTCTTTAACTTTTTCAGATTCATCTTGGTTTGCATGCCAATGAAATTGAAAGGCTTCTTTTCATTCAGACATCTTTCTGTGTCGATTCATACATTTCTTATTTTCGTTATGGAGACTTTTTAATTTTTTTTTCAAACAGAGCCAAATTTGAATGCAGAAAGTTGAAGTAAGTTGCATCGCTCGGGATACGAGGAAATCTGAAATTATTTTAGGTGAACTATCTTCAGCGCCAAAAAATAGTTTTAACGACTTTAATGGCAAAGCTTCAGAAGTATTTTAACAGCGGGCATTAACGACAGCCACCTAGGTTTTGAGTGAGAAAGAAGAGTTTGTTGATAGGCGTCAACGCATAAGCAGGACTCTATCAGCTTTTCTGTACTTACCATGTTTACTGAAAAATAAGTAAATATTTTCGTGACTATTATTTCAATGTCGACAGTCAATACTCCAGCAGCGCTTGATGTAGTATTGTCGAGAATATGGGCAGAGCATCCTTCTATATTTTTCCTAGTTCTTCTTTAATTTGGTGCAACGCATTCCGATGGCCGCGCCGATCGAGCTCTCCGAAGTTGGTATTTGTATTGTCTCCAAAAAAATCGATTATTTTACCTAATGGAATTTGCAGTTGTCTTAAAGTGTCTAGACAGACATTTGCAATTGTCTCCGGTGTTTCGTTATTCAGCTGGATTCCATCAGTTTCAGTAAAGTACCGAACAACTAAAGAAAACGTTTTTCCAATCTTATTGTTCGATGCATCGATACCTATGCCATACAAAGTATCTTCTTGCAATTGTTTTACGTATTCCGACACGTAGTGTGGTGCGAGAACATTTTTAACGCTCGCTGTAGCTTTGGTCCTGGGTCTAGATTGCTTTGCTTCGACTTTGGTGTCAGAGGGATACAACGTGGTATTCAGTTTCACTGTAGAGTCAAGAGAAGTGAAGGACTGATGATGGTTGACAACTTCATGAGCTGTTGCTAATTCTTCGTGAGTATCTTCTTTAATCATGAATGTATAAACAGGCTTTGATATCAATGCTACCTCTAATCTGTTTGTATGACACTTCGTAGAAAGTGACGCCTCACATCTGTCTTACCTCCGGGAGTTACTGAGATGAAACTGCTACATATCTCACGAAGTGCTTCCTGATCTGTACGTCCTTTCTTGAAAAAAGAGTATTATTTTGTTTAACCATCCGAAAAGAGACACTCTTTCTTTTCATCCTATGGCGTTTTCGCAAGCTGTGATACGTTTGTTAGACGGTAAACAATGTACACGTCACCATACGCTTCCACCCTGTTTACCCGCTGTAAATACTTTAATACATTACTAACCTGCACTCGTTATGTGTGCTACGTTTAGAAAGAATATTCTTATCAGGTTGCCACTCGAATGGGAACTGCTTGATTCCTCCGCGTGGCCCTGCTTAAATAGTTCCAACCCCGTACTACTGGAGAGGTTTTGTATTTTCTGGAATGATGGCGCTAGATCTAGAAGGGTCTTGCATCCATACAGGATACGCAACAAGCAACGCTGTATGTGATACGACCTTGCCAACATGAACTTGTTGACATAAATAAAACGAAATGAGGCTGCATTTACATGCGCACTAACGGATGGCGTTACTTCAGTATTTCAGCCAAGCTCGTAACCGTATTTTGCAAAATCGGGAAAAACTTGATCTGATAATAAAAAGAAATGCCTAACGTCTTTCTGTGCGTGGTCGGGCTGTCGGGACAAGAAGATACATGAAACTTCCTGGCAGATTAAAACTGTGTGCCCGACCGAGATTCGAACTCGGGACCTTTGCCTTTCGCGGGCAAGTGCTCTACCAACTGAGCTACCGAAGCACGACTCACGCCCGGTACTCACAGCTTTACTTCTGCCAGTACCTCGTCTCCTACCTTCCAAACTTTACAGAAGCTCTCCTGCGAACCTTGCAGAACTAGCACTCCTGAAAGAAAGGATATTGCGGAGACATGGCTTAGCCACAGCCTGGGGGATGTTTCCAGAATGAGATTTTCACTCTGCAGCGGAGTGTGCGCTGATATCAGCGCACACTCCGCTGCAGAGTGAAAATCTCATTCAAGAAGATACATAACTGCGACGGTACCGAAATATCGGGACGGATGGCAACCCTAGTTTTAGCACAAATGCGAACACGTCAGATATTCTGCGCTCCACATGAATTTTATACGGTGGCGTCTCTAAAACAAACAAATTAATTTCAAAAAATGCTAATAATTCCCAGTTCTGCTCTGGAGTGCCATCTTGCCGTGTAAACTTCGTTGACAGAACCTTTTGAAACTCTTTGCATTGTAAACTGGAATGAGGTGTCCTGGGCTGATGTGGGGATGCAGTTTTAAGTGCAACAATGGACACTCATGTAATATCACGAAGAATCCATTTATTAATATTTCGCTGTCAGCTTTAACGCGTGATTTAGTTCTTACAGCAAATACTTTGACAACCGTTACTCCTCTGTTCACAGTCTACCTTCTCGAACATGTAAATCAATAAATATTCACTACTATAAACACAACCTCCACTTCCACTGATTTTAAATATCACAAAATAATTCATTTGTCCTATGCTCGTTATATTGTTCCCCATTGTCATCAAATCTACACTCCTGGAAATTGAAATAAGAACACCGTGAATTCATTGTCCCAGGAAGGGGAAACTTTATTGACACATTCCTGGGGTCAGATACATCACATGATCACACTGACAGAACCACAGGCACATAGACACAGGCAACAGAGCATGCACAATGTCGGCACTAGTACAGTGTATATCCACCTTTCGCAGCACTGCAGGCTGCTATTCTCCCATGGAGACGATCGTAGAGATGCTGGATGTAGTCCTGTGGAACGGCTTGCCATGCTATTTCCACGTGGCGCCTCAGTTGGACCAGCGCTCGTGCTGGACGTGCAGACCGCGTGAGACGACGCTTCATCCAGTCCCATACATGCTCAATGGGGGACAGATCCGGAGATCTTGCTGGCCAGCGTAGTTTGACTTACACCTTCTAGAGCACGTTGGGTGGCACGGGATACATGCGGACGTGCATTGTCCTGTTGGAACAGCAAGTTCCCTTGCCGGTCTAGGAATGGTAGAACGATGGGTTCGATGACGGTTTGGATGTACCGTGCACTATTCAGTGTCCCCTCGACGATCACCAGTGGTGTACGGCCAGTGTAGGAGATCGCTCCCCACACCATGATGCCGGATGTTGGCCCTGTGTGCCTCGGTCGTATGCAGTCCTGATTGTGGCGCTCACCTGCACGGCGCCAAACACGCATACGACCATCACTGGCACCAAGGCAGAAGCGACTCTCATCGCTGAAGACGACACGTCTCCATTCGTCCCTCCATTCACGCCTGTCGCGACACCACTGGAGGCGGGCTGCACGATGTTGGGGCGTGAGCGGAAGACGGCCTAACGGTGTGCGGGACCGTAGCCCAGCTTCATGGAGACGGCTGCGAATGGTCCTCGCCGATACCCCAGGAGCAACAGTGTCCCTAATTTGCTGGGAAGTGGCGGTGCGGTCCCCTACGGCACTGCGTAGGATCCTACGGTCTTGGCGTGCATCCGTGCGTCGCTGCGGTCCGGTCCCAGGTCGATGGGCACGTGCACCTTCCGCCGACCACTGGCGACAACATCGATGTACTGTGGAGACCTCACGCCCCACGTGTTGAGCAATTCGGCGGTACGTCCACCCGGCCTCCCGCATGCCCACTATACGCCCTCCCTCAAAGTCCGTCAACTGCACATACGGTTCACGTCCACGCTGTCGCGGCATGCTACCAGTGTTAAAGACTGCGATGGAGCTCCGTATGCCACGGCAAACTGGGTGACACTGACGGCGGCGGTGCACAAATGCTGCGCAGCTAGCACCATTCGACGGCCAACACCGCGGTTCCTGGTGTGTCCGCTGTGCCGTGCGTGTGATCATTGCTTCTACAGCCCTCTCGCAGTGTCCGGAGCAAGTATGGTGGGTCTGACACACCGGTGTCAATGTGTTCTTTTTTCCATTTCCAGGAGTGTATAAATCTATCAAAAATAAACCAAAAGTAATCCTTTAATATTGGTAACAGCTGCATGCAGATGACATTATCTGGTGAACTTTGTAAATGGGATAAGACAAATGCCATCAGCTGACTTAAGATTAATTTGTTGGTTCGAAATCAGAAACGGTCCGGTATCTTAGTTAACAGAATAATTAACTGCATGCAATGTAAGCTTTCACGGCTGATACTGACATCACTTGAAACTTCCTGGTTATTAGGCCGTGCTCGATGTATAAAACTTTCTCCTAACGTTCCCGCTCTGACTGCGGCAGACATCTTCAGAGTTTAAGTGGTGAAATGGAACCAGAGGTCTAAGGGAGCGCTGAATATTGGGTCACTGTAGAGGCCACCCACGGTGTATCACCTGAGGTCGGCAACAGAATTGGCACTGCTAATACCAACGGTCTCCATTGAAATTAATCGATCGTCATTCTTACGTTGTAATGTTGACATGCAAATTTTATCTAATTTAACACCTTCCTCTTTTCTGTTAAAATTATTATGGTGTATATACATTGCAACAGCCTCTGTATACAAACGCGCATGATAATGCGATGATTTCGATGTGACAATCGTCTCAGTGAATTTTATTTCATGATCACCCTGCTGGTAAATATGTTCCGCTTCTTTTGTGGTGGCACAAGCACAAGGAAGTTTATGTACAGCTGGTGTAGCCAAAGGATGTCGTATATCTTTTGCCGATCTTAAACATCCTTTTATCTTCCTAACGTCCGCCCCCGGTAGCTGAGTGGTCAGCGTGAAGACTGTCAATCCTAAGGGCCCGGGTTCGATTCCCGGCTGGGACGGAGATTTTCTCCGCTCAGGGACTGGGTGTTGTGTTGTCCTAATCATCTTCATTTCATCCCCATCGACGCACAGGTCGCCGAAGTGGCGTCAACTCAAAAGACCAGCACCAGGCGGACGGTCTACCTGACGGGAGGCCCTAGCCACACGACATTTCATTTCATTTCATCTTCCTAACGGGTGCGAAGGTAGTTTCCACACAATACTTGCTCAACAATTTCACACTGCTATCTGTAATGGTACTGATGAGTGGAAGGATAACGTTCCCTTTGGTTGGCCGTCGGTCCTCAACGGTCCTGTTTCTCTCCCTACTTTGCGGCGCTCTGTCTATCTCCCTGTCCGAATAACCATTCTTCTTGAACGTCGACTGTAGATATTCAAGCTCATCTTTTAAATAAGTTGGTTCGCAAATGTTGTGCGCCCTATCTACCAAGTTTCTGACCCCCCTCTTTTTGTCTGGGGTAGTAGAGAGAATCTTTATACAAACAGCGGTCGGTATGCGTGGGTTTTCTGTATACCCTATAGGCCAACATCCGATCCCCTCGTTTGATAACAGACACACCCAAGAAATTCAGTTGGTCGTAATTCTCCATCTCCATAGCAAATTTTATTTTCGGATTGATACTCTTTAGATGTTTCAGGAAGGCATCCATTTCCTCTGCACTGTGTGTCCATACTATGAAAGTGTCATCGACATAAGGATACAGCCTGGCTGATGTTTTCCTTGCAGTCTGCAACTCCTGTTGTTCAAAGTTCTCCATAAATTGGCAACAGCCGGAATAAGAGGACTGCCCAAAGCTACAGCGTTTGTCTGTTCATATAAATCTATATCGCACTGAAAATCGGTCGTGACGAGGCAGTGGCTGAATAGCTTCACAATACTTGCTGGAAAAATATCAGCTATGCATGAGATTGCTTCGTTCACTGGAATCATGGTAAATAACGACACAACATCAAACCTAACAAGGATATCATATTGGCCCACGTGCATTTCATTTAACTTGTCAAACAAAATATGTGAATTTTTAATATGACTCTCAACTTCACAAACACAAGGTTGCAATCGGTTGCTGTTTTTCCTCTCTACATACATCCACGTGTATTTTCAACACATACTTTCTCAATAGATACATTTTTGGCAAAATAGCATACAATCTATGTAAGTCTCACAGCACATGGGTGTTATGACATGCTGGTTAACTAAACACATGTAACAAGTAACATGCATATTGCTCACGTAAGTCTAGAATATTTAATGGCTATGTTCTAGGAAACTATTACATATGCATATAATTAGTTTGTAAGATGACATTGTCTCTTTTCAAGATATCTCCATAGTGGGAAACATACTTTGTGATCATCTATCGATAATTTTAATATTTCAAACTGAACGGTTTCGGGCAGTGTCACCAATCTTCAGATGATACTCTTAGACATCGTGACAGAGAAACTGATAGTTCTATTATAACTGATTACCTTGTAACAAGGAGACATCATCTTACGATAAGCGACACTGTCCGAAACCGGACAAACTTAAATAACAAAACCAGCTATCGACAGAGGGAAATTAGTCTACACTAAATAAATGGTGGTCCAGAATAGCTCTCTGCTCAGAAATATGCCCAGTTATAGTACCTTCCTTATTCATCGAACACCTCTAGCACACTTGGGTATCGACCTCACTCAATGACAGAAAAACTGAAGTCCTTCGATGTTTTCTGTCAGACCCACATCATTATGATTCTAACCACTGGATTATCTTCCTTGATAATGTTTCATGAGGCTTTCCTGGGCAAAAAAGTCTGCTAGTATCATATATAGACCTTAATTTGAGATAGAAATTTCTGAGAGTGGACATTTGGAACACAGCAATGTACAACAGTGAATCATGGCTAGTGACAAAACGGGAACAGAAGGGACTCGAAGCATTTGAGATGTGGTGCCACGGTAGGATGTTGCAAATTATGAGTAACTGACAAGATAAGGAATGAGTGTCGGTTAGACCGTCAGTGACAGAGCCACTCGAGTTCCTGCTGCTAATTAGGCGAGTACACCGTTTCTGTTATTACATATTTTTAAGAGCTTCAAACAGGAGCGACTTATTTTCAATTACCTTTGTAGTTAGTGGTATACTTTTTTTAAATTTCTTGGGTGTTTGAGTGCTTACTAGGAACAACCTTTTATTCTAATAACAGTGTAGAGTACCGTCGTTGCTATCGACCCTTGTGTCGACCCTCGCATCGTAAAGACTTTTTTTTGTTTTGCTTAGAATAGCTCAGTATCGGTTAGACCGTCAGTGACAGAGCCCCTCGAGTTACTGCTGCTAATAAGGCGAGTACACTGTTTCGTTTATTACATATTTTTACGAGTTTCAAACAGAAGCTACTTCAGAAATTAGGCACTGTGATTGCTGTGTACAGATGCGGGCTGAGTTGATGACCCTTCTCTCACACCTCCGGGCAGTGTTGGCTTCCGCCACACAGCTTGAGACTCCTGGCAAGGGGCATCACTATGGGGGTCGGACGCGGTGATGCGAGGGACGTCGAGCACGACCCACCTGTCCCCCGATCGGTCCAGTGCAGTGGCCACCCCGAGTACTGCGTGCACTGAGGTGGAGCCCTGACTGATGGTCGAGTGGGAGATCATTCCAACGTCTGGCAGGGAGCAAAAGACATTCCGAGGGGCCGATCGTAGGGTTCGTTTGACGAAAAAGTTTCAGGCGTTATCTGTGGTTGACGAAGTCTCTGAGTCGGACGAAGTCATCCACCATGTTACAGAGGACGCTTCTCGGCCCACAAGGTCTGGGCATTCACGAAGGGTGGGTTTCCTGGTAGTTGGGAGCTCCAATGTGAGACACGTAATGGGGCCCCTTAGGAACATGGCTGCCAAGGAGGGGAAGGAATCCAGTGTGCACTCCGTGTGTACACCGCGGGGAGTCATTCCGGATGTGGAAAGGGTGATTCCAGATGTCATGAAGAGTTCAGGGTGCAGCCAACTGCAGGTGGTGGCCCATGTCAGTACCAATGACGTGAGTTGGTTTGGATCGGAGGAGATTCTCTTGGTTTCGAGCGGCTTGCAGAAATGGCAAAGACTGGCAGTCTTGCTTGCGAGAATAAGGCGGAGTTCACCATCTGCAGCATCTGTGACAGAACCGACTGTGATCCATTGATGCAGAGCCAAGTGGGGGGTCTGAATCAGTCTCATGCGGTTCTATGACCGCTTAGTCTGCAGATTCCTTGACTTGCGCCATTGGGTGGTGGGTTTCCGGGATCCGCTTAATAGGTCAGGAGTCCATTATACACAGGAAGCAGCTACACGGGTAGCGGGGGCTGTGTGGAAGGGACTGGGCCCTTTTTTAGGATAGAGGGTCTCAGGAAACCACAGAAGGGCGTCCGTCTAAATGGGGGCAGGTAAAACACAGTAAGGTAGTTGTAGGAACGATCGGTATTGTAGTTGTAAATTGTCGTGGCTGTGTTGGGAAAGAACCTGAGCTCCAAGTCCTAATAGGAAGCCTGAAGCTCAAATAGCTAGAGGTCCGGAATGGACTAAAGCCGAAAATAAGTTCAGCCGAAATTTTTTCAAACGATCTAACAGTGATCAGAAAGGATAGATTAAATACAGTTGGTGGTCGAGCATTTATTGCTGTCAGAAGTAGTTTGGCTTGTAGTGAAATTGAATTAGACAGTTCCTGCGTAATAGTATGGGTAGAGGTTATACTTGAAAATCGGACTAAACTATTAACTGGATCGTTTTGCCAACCCCCCGACTCAGAAGACATAGCTGCTGAACAGTTCAAAGAAAACTTGAGTCTCATTTCCAATAAGTACCCCACTCGTACAAATATAGTTGGTGGCGACTTCATTGTACCCTCGACATGCTGGAAAAATTATACGTTTAAAGCCGGTGGCAGGCATAAAACGTCATCCGAAATTGTACTGAATGCTTTCTCAGAAAACTGTTTTGAACAATTAGTTCATGAGCTCACTCTAAGCGTAAATGTTTGCGAAAGACTACTTGACCTGTTAGCAACAAATCAATCGTGGACAAATAGGGAGTATCATGACGAATACAACGATTAGCGACCACAAGGCAATTGGTACTAGGCTGAATACCGTAACACCCACAAGCATAAAAAAGAAACGCAAAGTACATATATTGAAAAAGCTGATAAAAATGCTCTTCAAGTCTTTTTATGAGACAGTCTCCACTCCTTCCGGTCTCATCACGTAAGCGTAGAAAAAATGTGGAATGATTTCTAAGAGATAGTATCGACAGCATTTGAGAGATATAAACCACATAAATTAATAAGTGCCGGTCCTGATCCCCCATGGTACGCAAAACGGGTCAGATCGCTATTGCAGAAGCAACGAGACAAAGCATGCCAACTTTAAAAACAATGCATAATTCCCAACAGTCGCAAAGTTTTGCAGAAGTTCGAAATATAGCGCGTGCTTCAATGTGAGATGCTTCTAATAATTTCCACAATGAAACTCTGTCTCGGAATCAGCAGAAAACCCAAAGAGGTTCTGGTTATATATAAAGCACACCAGTGGCAAGACACAATCAATACCTTCAATGGTGTGATAACAATGGTCAAGTCACTGATGACTGTGCCACCAGAGCAGAATTATTAAGGACGGTTTTCCGAAACTCTATCACCAAAGAAGACGATATAAATATTCCTGTATTCCAATCAAGAACAACTGCCAAGGTAAGAAATATAGAAGTAGATATCTTCGGTGTAACAAAGCAGCTTAAATCACTTAATAAATGCAGGGCCCCGGTCCAGTTATATACCAGACAGGTTCCTCTCAGAGTGTACTGATACAGTAGCTCTATATTTAGCAACTATATACAACTCGCTCACAGAAAGATCCGTACCTAAAGACAGGAAAATTGCTCAAGTAACTCCAATACCGAAAAAGGGAAGTAGGAGTAATCCGTTGAATTACAGGCCCTTATCACTAACGTCGGTTTGCTGTCGGGTTTTGGAACGTATACTGTATTCGAACACTATGAAGTACCTCAAATAAAACGATTTATTGACACTGAGTCAGCACTGATTCAGAAAATATCGTCAAATTGATTCCATATTTTTAGATTCTCAGAAGGCTTTCGACACCGTTCCTCACAAGCGTCTTCTAACCAACCTGGTTGCCTATGTAATACCACAACAGTTGTGCGACTCGATTTGTGATTTCCTGTCAGAAAGGTCACAGTTCGGAGCAATAGACGGAAACTGATCGAGTAAAACCGAAGTCATACCCGGCGTTCCCCAAGGAGGTGTTATAGGTCCTCTATTGTTCCTGATCTATATTAACGACATGGCAGACAATCTGAGTAGCCCTCTTAGGTTATTTGCAGATGATGCTGTCATTTACTGTCTTGTAAAGTCTTCAGATGACGAAAACGAATTGCAAAATGATTTAGATAAGACATTTGTATGGCGCGAAAAGTGGAAATTGACTCTGAATAAAGAAGACTGTGAAGTTATTCACGTGAGAACCAAAAGGAATCCGCTAAATTTCGATTATGCGATAGGTCACACTGTGGGGCGGCGAGTAAGTTGTAAAATTAAATCTAATTGCTGTATAAATGCTTGCATGTTGAATCAGTTTCTGGCTTTTAGAATGTTGTTAATGCTGTCTTTCGCCGTTCTCAACACTGGCTCTCTATTTACTTTTTAGCATCCAGGAAGTGATTTAACAAAACGTGGAGCCAGTAATTAGAGATCCTAGTGCCCACTTCATCTGAGAATACCATTATAGCTGCAGCTTATAGCTCTGAGGAATTAGGAGATTGTCCGGGATTTCTAATCAAAAACGGTTTTCCAAAATAGTTGAGTATATTCTGAAATTCACTGATAAAAAACACAAGTATCCCTACAACCTAACTAACAGAGCAGTTCAGAGCCTAATGCGCTGATGCAACTATAAACGTCCGAATTAAATGTTAAAAAGAATGCTCGCCATAATTTGATGAAAATATTTCATCAAACACCACGCTAAATATTTGGTAGAATGTCTGTCCCGCGACGGCACGTGAAAATACGACAATACGCAAACTGAAGCTAGATAACGAATATCGTCCCAGAATAAACACTTCACTTGAAATGTTTTCATGGTTCCGCGTATCACTAGTAACTTAATACGGCACCCGAGGGTGTTTGTAGCAGTGATACCGATGCGACGCGACTCCCGACACAGATGGCGTGTCATTCAGCGTCTGGAGAGAACTGGAGCCTTGCTTCCTCGCACAGCGTTCTTATATATAAAGCCGCAGTGCGGACGGCTAAGGGAACGCCTGATCAAATCGGCTCTCCCGACTAGCCGCTGGGCTAGTAAAGCACCACTTCAAGTTATATAATAATTTATAGCTTCTTTTGCTAATGGCCGATGAAGCTCTTAATTTAAACGTGCATTCAGCACGCAGGTAAGTATTGATAATAAAATTTTGACGTGGCTAAGTTAAATATTTTGGGCGAGAGAATTAATTTAATTACACTGCACGCAGTAGATGAGCTCTGAACTGGCCATTTTGAGATCCGCTATCGCTATAATTTTATAGGTATTAAAAAGAAACTTTACACATCTTCATAGTCATAGCGGACCTCCAACCTATTTAAATCTAAACATCCTAGCCTTATTTATTAGCCTATTTAATCTATCTTGCTTCCATCAGTTTTGAGATGAAAACCAGAAAATCATGAATTTCCACTAAAATCTTAATTTGTGAAATCCAAAGTACTGTTTTAATTAAATCATTATGAAACATGAATCTAAATATAAATTTTGAAGTCTCTAGCTCTTTTCTGTTGCGCCAATGATTTTTTTTAGAAAAACGTCCAAATTTCAAAAATGGCTGAAGTTATCGAACTGATATTTAACACATATTAATTTAGTATTACTTCTGACATGCCAGAAAAGTTTTAGGTTCTTTGCTTGTCTTTTAATGTATTGCGCAACATTTATGACGTCAGAGCTAGTTACAGCAGACTGGCTGGCACACAATGGAAACTGATGTGAATTTACTACAGCGTGAGTATGCTGCTTCCCTACATCACCCTCTACTTAAATTTTTTTTTGTTTATGAATGTTAATGAATGAAAAAAAAATTAATTACAAAAAGGGGAAGCAAGAGTACAGTTTAACTCCCTATGAAAAATCAAAATTGAAATATAAACCTGTAGAAACATTAAAGAAAACTGATTACTAACATTAATTATTTAAATTGTAGGCATGTTCACTGCCTTTTAAACAATGTCATTACTCAAAATTTTAAGCAAAGTCAATGAAATATTTTGGCATACGTATTGCCTTAGACAAACAAACATATACAAATTGAAAAATTATGAAAATCTTAGATCCATTAAATACATTAAATACATTTTTACATACACAAATTTGAAGAAAAGAACATGATACTGAAACTTCCCCTTTGAACAATTATACATGACTGTGCTTAAACTGACACACAATATTTTGTTAGCGCAACGCAATCTGACTTTCAAAATTCCCTACAGAAGAATGGCCCTGACTAACATTAAACTATACCTTTCACAAATCACTTACCTCACAAAAATCTTCGCTGCTCAAGCTAATGCAATACAGCGAGCGCCACTACTGCCAGCTAAATAAAAGATTCAAACTACGGAACGCACTAACTACTGATAGGGATAGTTAGCAAATGAAAGATATTAATAGAGAACAAACAATGTATTTACCTTAATATCATCATAATATATATAGCAGCTCATGACAAATTTCAAAACTCCGCCATCTCTCTCCCCACATCCACCACTGCTAGCGGCTCACCTCCAACTGCGCAACGCTACGCGCTGTTCACAGCCAGCTGCCTAACACTACAATGGCGAGTATTACAACAATGCAAAGCAGCCACAGACTGCACACAGCACAGCCAGTGATTTTCATACAGAGGTGGCATTACCAATAAAAAAACCTAAACAGCCTACTTACATAGCCCCCATGCTCTCCACAAAAAATTTTACAAATTGGATTGGGCAGTGGCCAATACAGATTTGAAAATTTTTTTTCATAATTACAATAACAAAGAAATCAAAGTCACACACTTATTGATACAATGTTGGTCAAAAGCTAAAATTGTCTCACAGTCCATAAAGACAGTCCTAATCGTACATAACAGGAGAATAGCAGTGTTTTTCTCAAAGTCTGAGCAGTAAAAGAAAATGCACACGGAAGTAGTGAATTTCCATGCAGTCTTGAAGAAGTAGTGTTGTCCTTCCAATGGAAAGACAGTGCTGACTCTCGACATGCAGACAGGTAATGGGCCACAACAGAGCAAACCCACAGCAGAGTCAGTCGAAATTTTGAAGAGTATTGGTAGGTAGGTCATCACAGAGCAGACCCACTGTAGTCCTGGTAGAGAGTATGTTATTGGTGGGCCACCAGAGGTGCAGACCCACTGTAGTCCTTGTAGAGATAATGGTATTGGTGGGTCATCATAGATGCAGACCCACTGTAGTCCTTGTAGAGATAATGGTACTGGTGGGTCATCAAAGATGCAGACCCACTGTAGTCCTTGGAGAGATAGCCAGCAGCCATCTGTTGTGACTGTGCAGGTGCACAATCACCGTTGAAGAGTCTTGCGGATAATATAGCAAGTCCATAAACCACCACTTGTGCACTCACAAAGTTTTTGAAATTGTCCTTAAAACCAGCAATGCTGTTATCCAGTCCCTTGCTGAATCATTAACACACGTGCAAACACTATCAGTCCCTGCTTCTCACATATTGTCCATATACTATGACCAACAGAAACGTGTGCAGTGAAATGTAACTAACAAGTTAATAATATCAAGAACTGGTGACAATTACAACTTAATAACATAAGAATACAATTACAAAGGTACAAAAACATCATTAAAGAACATAATAGTACAGATAACATTTGTAGTAATATGGGCTTTACAAAAGAATCGAAATAACATATACATCAGTGTTACAGGAATTATGACATGAGTAAATACATAAAAGATCAGAATAACTTTTGAAACATCAACTTTACACATGAGCATTAAAACAAAACAGAATTAATAATGTCTAACATCTTTACAAAGTAAATAACATATTATTAACGCAAATTATATTTGAGGATGACAGTATTCCTCATCATAGTTCATGTAGCTGAGTATGAGAAATATTCTACAACAAAAGTCTGATGAGGTAAACATATAAAGACAAGAAGAACATATATACACAAGGGTACCCAAACACATAGTGGGATAACACAAAAGGAAAGGACAGGGTTTGTTTCATTGCAGTATTTTGCAAACAAAACTTTCTTTGCTTCTTGGAGATCTCCCTTCATTCATCATTATTCCCAAAAGTCCTATCTAAGCCTGCCTTCTGTATTTCGTTCACATCCTCTGTCAAAAATAGTTTTTCTCTCTGCTTTCTGTATTCTGTTCACATCCTCTGTCAATAATAGTTTTTCTCCACTGTACAGTATCCTTTTTATTTTGCCAGACCATTTTCTGATAGCTTCTCAATGCATTTCTTATAAATTTATAATAGTTAGTTTCTTATATAGTCTCCTCTTAAGCTAACTTAAATCTACTGAGCTCAGATACTAAACTAAGGGACGAGGCAATGCAGCAGCACATAACAAATTAACACAAACAGCAATGCAAAAAAAATGGAAAATTGCAAAGCAAGCTACAGTAAATATAAATTACCAAGCAATGCAACATTACAACTAACATGAGCCAATGTACAGTAGCAAGAAAAATAAGTCAGTAGTAAAATTAGCTTAACAGAGTAACACAATTTAAAATTCAGTAGCACTATGCCTGGCAAACAGCAGCAGCAAATATAAAAAATATAAAACTTATATCTATACATGACAAAGCTCAAGCAGAAAAAATATTACAGTAAAAACAACAATGCAGATAAGGGAAATGTATATTCACATCTTAATATCTATGTAATTAAAGTGGTGCACCACAACAACTGATTGTAAAAAGAAATATTACCATGTACTTTAAAAGAAAATTATGTGTTACTGTTACTAGTTCCTTCTTATTGTTCTTTCCTTTCCAAGTGCTCCTTTTTTAAAGAATGTGGATCATAAAATAATTATTTAATAGATCTGTTGACAGAAAGTGTTCACATTAGCAAATGCATTTTATTTTATGAAAGCAATGCTGCAACACAGCTGGAAACCAGATATCAAGTGAAATAAGCAACTACGAAAAGCAAAGCATAAAAATATCATTCAATAGTCATGTGGCATTTCGTAAGTCAGTAGCTCTCAACTCTCATAGAAAGACACTTGTCATAACCAGGTGTGCAGATGAACGAATATTTCCCATCAATTCATAAGCATTGCAGTAATTAGCGCAAAGTACGAGTAATCATATGTTTTCAGGTAATGAGCGTGTAATATTTGCAATGCTTTCTACAAAGGAATGTCAATAGCAAGGTTAATGGAAGTAATGAGGGTGTCGCATTTGCAATATTTTCTCTAAAGGAATGCCAATTACGAGGATAAAGGCCTGCCTTTTTTCTTTTTTTTTTCTACCTGTGCTTCCGGAAAGGCACACCCTAATGGCTTGTTCTCCAGGTGTTTGACACAGCTGCGTGCCCACTACGCATTACCTGCAGGTGGTCACTTAACTTTCTTACGGAAATATTTACGACACCAGTTTCCGCTACAGTGACAGTCTCACATAAAAATATTTCACAGGTCAAGAATTAGCGTTGCAAATCTGTAGAAAGAAAATCCTATGAATATAACGTTGTCCAAAAAATTTTCGCCGGCATTGTGATACATTCACGCATTTACACACATTTCATAACTCTTAAAGAACGATTCTTGGTTTCCAACATCCTTTTTCGCAAGTCAAGAGTCCCTACCCACTATTCATTACTCCTTACCTTATTACACATATACGTATCCATCGACACTCGTCAATATTTCGTCATTATAAATATGAAGCATAATCAAATAACTCATATAGCCTCAGCCTATTAATCGTAAACATACCTTAGCAGCATAATACACATCGTCGTCGTAAAAATAACATCATAACACCTCAGTCAAATCTCAAAATCGTCGTAGCTTCCTCCAATAATTAAAAAAACTCTCTGCTCATGTCAAAAGTGTCATCTGCCTCAAACGTACTTTGAAAATCATGAATCCATACCAAATACATCATTCAAAGCTCTCATAGTATCACAATGGTTCCGAAAAAATATGAAGAGTTCACACAGTACAGACAAAATACAATTTCGTAAGTGTGAAGTTATCCAACGGTGTAATAACGTAAACATGTGTCACTGACGTAGTAAAAAACATGTTTATCTCTCAGTTAAATGATCAGATAGCTGTGTAATTTGTGTGTTAGAGAAATATGGTACCGATGTGTAAAGTTGTATAAGCAAATACCATATTAGCTAGGGTTCCTTGTGGTTGCCAAACACATGGTACACAAAGTAGGCGTATACCCCCCTGAGGATTAATGTAATTATACCCCAGGTGTTACAGATTACAGCAATGGAATGAAATGTATCACGGAAAACTTTCTTTGTAATTCAAAAATCTTGAAAAATAAATGGTTTAAGTACAAAATTAATCACTCAAATACGTGTGCTGTAGCGCTAAATGTGCGTCTTGTTGCAACATAATCTGTGTGGAAGTGTCGTAGTTAACGTCCTCCGAAAGCTAAGTTCTGCAGAAGTCAATGTACTTACCTCATAATACACAAAAGTGAAATGCTTTGCGTATAAATGTCTTAGTTATTACGCTTATTGCCGTGATGAGGAAAGTAGTTTACTGTAACGTATTGTTGTGCTACGGGAAAGGCAGTCTCATTGTAGCTATACCACAAAAGTTACTACTAAAACATGTTTTACTTTCCAGAAGAATTCAGAAAAACTGTGCAGATATAAAACATAAACACTGCAAAAGCAACATTGTAAATTGTCACTCATTAGTAGCGTCGTGATAAAATCGTGTAGCTGTCACATAAACTAACCACTGTGCCATCTGGTATCTCACTGAAAGTACTTAAAATCCAGAATATATTTTCAAGTAAACCAAAATGTTGCATTAAAATCTCGTTAGCAGTACTGGTAAATGTTCTAAGTATGTGAGCCTTATAGTCGTTACGTAATCGTGCAACAAACAAGCAAGAATGTACACACACAATAACACTGTGTCGTCTGTTCACAATAACAATGCATTCGTAATTTCTGTTTCAATAAGTTCTCTTGGTTCTTGACTGGATATTTAACTTCAAACATTGTTGCATGTTAACAGTTTCTTAAGTCTGACAAAGCATACTAGAAATGTGAAGTGAAAAGTTTTATACCAAAGACTAAGTTAAAAAGCAGATTATCTCTCAATAAGCGGTTTTACGTGTGAAGTGTGGTGCAATCCTTTACTCTTCATAGTACTCAGAGTTTGAACTTGAATGCAATTGTCAGGCGATATACGTCTATAAAGAATACTGGAATTTTTCTCAAGGTTAGCGTCTATGATATTTTTCTCTGAGCCAGCCGGCGCACGCGGCTGCCTGCGGTGCGAGTTATTGTCTGTCCCTTTGTTGGCGCGCGTCGTTATTGGGATTAGGAGACCTAACTTCTACAAATTCGTCTTGCCGAGAGGGTCCAGCCGTGTTAGAATCCCGCCAGTTCTGATGAAATTGACGTCTGTCGTTATGATTATATCGTCTGTCGTCATGTCGGTAGATTCCGTAGTTTCTTCCTTGTCGGTCACGTGGTGGAGAATTTCTTCCTGAATCGTAACTGCGCGCTGAACTGTTGCGTCTGAAAGTATTCTGTCTCCCTTGATAATAATTGTTTCGGTTCCCATATTGTCTCTTTCTCTGATTGTCTCTGTGATAGTCATTACTACGGAAATGCGATCTTTCTCTGTAACTATTATTACTCTGCCAGCGGTTGTCATATGGGTGGTGTCTGTTTTGGTCACGATTTGCGTTGTAAGAAGAGCCTTTTCGTGTCCAGTTATTGTTTCTGTCATCACGGAATTGTGACGTATGTGACCTGTAGTGATTGTTTTCCTGTTTTCGCATCCGGCGACTGTCTGTGTCAATTTCTAATTCTTGTAGGAGTCCCTGAAATGCTTCAATGTCGTCTTTGCAACGTCCTGCCAAAATAATATGTCGCAAATGTTCAGGTAATTTGATTAAGCAAATGCGGATGAGTTCTGATGGGCTGTATGGGTTTGACAGGTACTGATTCTTGTGCAACATGTCTTCAAAATATTTCACAAGACTGGAGAATTCAGATTGTTCGAAATGTTTCATCATTATGATGCTATGTTTTACTCGGTCTTGTGCGGCTTGAGACCAATATGCTGAGAGGAAGGCATGGTAAAACTCTCCTTCACTGTGGCAATCGTGAATTACCGATCGCATTCTTACAGCTGGTTCATTCTCCAAGTAGCCACACATAAATTCTAATCTGTGTTCTAACGACCAGTTGGGAGGAAAACAATGCGAGAATTGATGGAGCCATGCTTGTGGATGAATGTCGTTGCCAGAATTCTTAAATGTTTTGAATTTACGTGTAGTAATGAACAGCTTATAGTCAAAATCATCATGTCGGCGAGTCGCATATCGGTCATTGTTAGGTCCTGTCGGCCGTTCCATCTCAAAATTCGGTGCACATTGCCAATTTCTTTCATAACATCCGAAATGCCCTGTGTTATTATTTTGCAGCTTTTCCGTGTTTCTAAGTCCCTCTTCCCGTGTTGGAGCGCGAGTGTCCTCTGAAATACGTAATTCTGGTATTACCTGTGTCAGCTGATCTTGTACATCCCGGATTTCTCTTTGGTGTTGTGTATTAATTTGATTCTGATTTTGTTTGAGTTTCCTAATTTGTTCGTACTCTTCTGTGTCATTAAAGACTACCGGTCTTGCGTCAATCAGATTATCATCTACCTTCGTAGATAAATTAGTGAACTGATCCAAAAGTTCGGCTACTTTCTCCGATAGTGTACTTATTTCCTCAGTGTGTTTTTCTGAACCAAGTTTCAGAGTATCTACTGTGTCCTTAAAGTTTTCCAGAGTTTTTGCCAGTTGCGTAACCGAATCGGTAGATGCAACTGAGTCAAATTTAGCTTGCAAGGTCTCATGATTTTCATGAACAATAATTTGCAGTTCTTTTATGGCTGCTTCGTGATTCTGTAATGCATTTTCATGCCGCGAAAAAATTGGTTGAAAATGCTCACAAATTTGAGTTTTTACGTCATTACAGACTTTTTGACATTTCGATTCAATGTGATGTAACTCAGTAGTTAAATCTTCACGCGTTTGTTCAAGAGTTTGTTCCAATGAGTCTAACTTTTGAAGCTGTTGCTGTGTTTGTCTCTGATTCTGTTCCATTGTGTCTAACTTTTGAAGATTTTGTCCCATTTGTTTCTGATTTTGTTCAAGTGTTGTGTCTAACTTTTGTAGCTTTTGTCCCATTTGTTGCATTAACTGTAATAACAATGCACTGGTGTCTGAAACATGTTCCACAGTGCTTTTCGGCAGTGAAGTTGCACCGGCAACATTCACATTTTCACAAGTGGAAAATGTGTCTTGACTCATTTGAGAAAACGGTGGGAACCCAAAACCTGAGTCTGCAGTATTTGCAATATTGTGTTCTGTCATTCCCGATTCCTGAGGCGAGCTGTGTCCGACCAATCGATCGATAACGCTTCCCTGTTCACTACCTGTTTCACTGTCTACACCATTGTTTGCCGCCCGCTCCATTTCCCTATGCGCAATTACCAAATTACTACTTTGAACATTAGTTAATTCATTACTCTGCGGCGCTAACACACTGCTTTCGTCTTCACTGTCATTTCTCAGTTTACTTTGGTGCCTAGTATTACGTTTTTCACACGCCATTATTGTCACAATATTTCACACGACAACACAGAAAAGCACAATTTGAAGAGCAAAAATAAAATAACATAGCAATGGAAATAATGTCTACTTAATTGCCAGCGCAGCTGCGAAAAACTTGGTGCAAATCTACATGCATGCCAGAACTGTTTTACTGTACAACAATGAAAGTCTGCAACTACAAAGGAGATTTCCTCTACAATTACGCGCTAGCAATAAACAAAATCTACACTAATTACACAAACTACAACAAAAAATCAGAAGATTCCAGTGAGGTATCCTCGGCTAAGGGTCGACATATGAAACTTCCCCTTTGAACAATTATACATGACTGTGCTTAAACTGACACACAATATTTTGTTAGCGCAACGCAATCTGACTTTCAAAATTCCCTACAAAAGAATGGCCCTGACTAACATTAAACTATACCTTTCACAAATCACTTACCTCACAAAAATCTTCGCTGCTCAAGCTAATGCAATACAGCGAGCGCCACTACTGCCAGCTAAATAAAAGATTCAAACTACGGAATGCACTAACTACTGATAGGGATAGTTAGCAAATGAAAGATATTAATAGAGAACAAACAATGTATTTACCTTAATATCATCATAATATATATAGCAGCTCATGACAAATTTCAAAACTCCGCCATCTCTCTCCCCACATCCACCACTGCTAGCGGCTCACCTCCAACTGCGCAACGCTACGCGCTGTTCACAGCCAGCTGCCTAACACTACAATGGCGAGTATTACAACAATGCAAAGCAGCCACAGACTGCACACAGCACAGCCAGTGATTTTCATGCAGAGGTGGCGTTACCAATAAAAAAACCTAAACAGCCTACTTACAATACATAAACAGATGATTATCTCTTAGCAGTCTTTTCTAAACCTGAAAGAAAAGTTCACAAATAATTTTTACACACGTGCTTGTAGCCGCTTTGGCTGGCGTCCTACACTTCCATTCACAAGGGTAGAGGAGGGGAAGTTGCTATGGTGTGCGTCCTTCACGTTCTCTCTAAATTACATGGGGGAAAGGGGAGGGGTCACTGTGAGTTGTGTCCAAGTCACTCCACGCTTTCACGCAGCTACCAGGCTGCCATTATCTGGTTTGTCCTGTAGAACAAACAAAAAGAGTGCCTCAGAATCTGTTCACTTATTATCTATGGGTGGGTCACAATGAAATGGGGATATATACATTTTATCCTTCAGTATGTTACTGGAACAAAGTTAACAGAATTTTTTTTCAATTCTACTCTCACGGTTACTTCACTGTCATAAAATCGGTAAACAAATGGCTCAAATCGCCTTTAGTCATGTACTAGAAAACATTTATGCTCCTAAGGCATACAATCATAAATCATATTTAATCTGAATTTATTATTTCTGGGCCAGAACACTGAACCAATGCTCGGTACATTCCTGATACGTTTGTATTTTAAGCACTTAACTGACTCATCTTTGATTACCTTATTCTTAGAGATAGTATGAGTATGATTAGTGGTTGTTTTCTGAGCTTCTTTGTACATGTGAGTAACTTTTGGTAATAGTACAGTTGTGAGTGTTCAAAACACACTACGTTTAGTTGACTACTAAATCCACTTATTGGTCCTCTGCTGTTGTCAGTTCCACATCTGCAATTAGGTTCATACTTACTTTGAAGTGTATTTATGATGAGCTAAAATAATGTTTCACATCTGTCAGTACGTTATTTATTTATTTTGCTAGTGTATGTACTTATTTAACACTCACTCTGTTAATATTTAAAGCATAGGATAGCACATTTATTTCATATTCATAGTGTACTGCAGCTGATTAGTTTGCTCACGTGGCAATCCATTTCCACTAGATCGGACGCTGAAACCTCAGGTAGTCTCTCTCAGACCTACCACTAAAATGCATCAAGTAATTATGGACGAGCGTAATGCTAAATTCCTTAAACCTATAAGACACCATGAGCTGCTCTGTCTCATCTAACATAAGGGTACCTATGGTCGCATTCACGCCTCTAACTCATAACCTCAATACGTGTAGGTGTATCCTGTCACACACTACACTAAAATAATTGCCAGCTCCAACCTTATAAATACTTCAGGGACGTGTCCTTCACGTCTCAACCACAAACACTGCTCAATTCTATTACACTGCCTTTCCTTGCTACACCAGGTGAGTTTAATCTTACAACTTATCTGCATATTTTTCCTAACACTAAGCCATCTCTTTTACTATTTCTTAGTTAGCTCTAATGCATACACTAGGTTTCACTACCACTTCAGATCCTGCTTGTACATGAATTCATATATCTTTTTAAATTACTGTTGGTGGACCATTTCCAATAAAACATTACTTTGTACTTATTATATTACCAGGGTACTATACATAATTGTTACTCAAATACATTTGTATCTTCATTACATCATACTTCTCTATTGTTTGTCACTATTAGGTTTGTTACATTAGGTATTTTTTTCACTAATCGTTAGATAGAATGGTTACATAACTCATGGCTTGATAGTCATGACAGAAAATTTTCATATCTGGAAAGAAGAGGTCGAAATTTTTGTGGATAGGAAAGATGAAGAATGAGTGAGACCTGAAAGGGAAAGAAGATCTCACACAGCTGGGACTGCACAGCTGCCACACTGTGTAGAGGTTACAGAACAACCTCCTCCCTGCACCATTCATTAGCTTAATGCTGGCTTGATAGTCATAACGGAAAATTTTAGTATTTGGAAAGAAAAAGTCGAAATTTTTGAGGACAGGAAATAGGAAGAATGAGTGAGACCTGAAATGGAAAGAAGATCTCACACAGCTGGGACTGCACAGCTGCCACACTGTGTAGAGGTTACAGAACAACCTCCTCCCTACAGCATTCATTGGTTTAATGCTGTATTGATAACCACACAGGAAAATTTAATGTATGAAAGAAGAGGTCGAAATTTTTGTGGATAGGAAAGATGAAGAGTGAGTGAGACCTGAAAAGGAAAGAAGATCTCACACAGCTGGGACTGCACAGCTGCCACACTGTGTAGAGGTTACAGAACAACCTCCTCCCTACAGCATTCATTCACTACCTTTGACCACGCCACGTCGATCTGAAAATACTTTATGATGCCTTTTTAGAACCTGTCTCAGTTCTTCCTTTTGATTGTCTGAAATCTTATCGATTTCCTGCAATTTAGCTTCTATTTTATCCACAATAATTGCTTCTTCTTCTTCTTCTGTTTTTAGCTTACTTGTACTAAGATTAACACCTTCGTCCCAATACCTCCTATTTTTCAGAACTCGTATAGGCAGCTCCCAAGTTCCATCATCAGTTACTACATGTTTATCACTAAAAGGGACTGTAATTACTCCGGTTATTGGCAAGACCATTTTTAACTGGCTTCTTTCAAAGTCAACAACACTCTGATATTTTGACAAGAAATGTATGCCAATTAAAACCTCAATACTGAGATTGTTTACAATTAAACATGGATGATCAATTAAATCACCATTAATGTTAAAGGGTAGTAGAGCTTCTTGCTTTACCGTTTTTGAAACCTTGCCCGTAGCACCAATTATTCTTAGTCCTGATACCCTCATTACTGTAAGCTTGTCTTTACCAGGTAATGCATCAAAGAAGGACTGAGATATTGCACTCACCTCACTTCCACTGTCTAAGAGACAACGTACATTGATACCCAACATATTCACTATTATTATAGGGTGGCTCATTCTAGGTTGTACAGGTGGTTCCTCAAATTCATCTAGTAGTTCCTTTTGGATTTGTCTCTAACTAAAGTGATCGACATCTGTCTTCATTACATTTAGGTCACACTGTGTAGGGGTTTCCTGAATTACATTTTCAGCTGCCTTTTCCAGTCGGTCTATTAATTTTAAATCGAAACACCGCACGACTTCATTACCTTTAGTTTGCTGAACATAACCCAAATTACTGTAGTCTGAGCGATTCTGCGTCTCCAGACCGGGCATAACACTAGTTACAGCTAAACCACTTTCATCATTATCGTCGGTTTCCTTCTCAAGTGACAACTGGTCACAGCTACTGGGTTCATCGACCCTCAACAGCCTACCCTCTACATTCTCACTTATCTCCTGTCCTAAATCTATTAGTACATTATCAACATCCTGCACAGGCACTTTAGATAAGAGCACATCATCTTCATCGTAAATATAAACATGAATTTCTTCTGCTTCTTCACCTGTCAATTCAGTATTTTGTAGCTCGTCCCTATCGTTACACTGCTGCGCCTTCTCTTTCTCTTCCCACTTAGAAAGCGTCTCTAACACGGTATCTATCAAATACTGTGAGTGATCTAATATTTCTACTGTGTTCATAGGTGCTACCGACTCTTCATCCACATGTTCGGTTTGAGTATTCTGATCTGTCTTACCAATTCCCGTAATTACTGGCTTAGGAAAAGTTACCGCCTGGTGAGCGCCAGTGTCCTCATAGACGGGATCTAGTTTTCCTACTTCGGCCTACTACTGTTTCCTTTATTTTCATTATAGTTGGCTGGCATAGCATTGCTTTCCGCGCAGTTGTTTACCTGCATAATTCTGTTTGGAACAACATTACTGTCATTTGGATGCCATTGTTGGTTCTGATAATTATTTCCCCAATTCCTAACTCTCTTAGGATGGCGAACACCTACTGTTCTGATGTTTACATTGCCATTTTGCTCGTTCCCAAAATTACTATTATTGTTATTAGAATTTCTGTTATTACGTGATTGCTCCGCATTGACCACAACACGTTCTACACGTTCCAGATACTCAATGAAACGATCCAGATTGTCTCTAGGGGCAGATATAATTCTAGTTTGCCAATACCATGGCAGTTTGGCTTCAAGACCTAGTATAATCATTTCTGGTTTTAGCGTTTCCACCAAATGTGACAAACGTGAAATCCATGACCTAGCAAACTCTTTAATTGATTCCTTGCCTGCATTGAAGCGTTTTCCACTCCAAAATTCTCTCAACACTTCATTTTGCTTATTGCTAGACCAATACTCATTAATAAAAGCTGTTTTAGATACCGCTAATGTTTTACACTTCAACATAACATCAGTTGACCAACGCATGGCGTCACCTGCTAAATGGCTTCTAATAAATGAGATTTTCTCTCGTTCAGACCAAGTTGGTGGAATCACATCTTCAAAATCGTTCCAGAAATCTAGCGGGTGGATATTTTTATCTGGATCGAACCGCAAGAACTGCCGACACCCGATAAAAGCGGCGTTTGCAGCTACAACTTGTTGTATACTACCATTACCAGAAGTTACTGAAGCTACTTTACTCTCAATGTTAGCAATGTTAGTACTGATATTTTCTACTTTCATTTCAACATTTTCTACTCTTTGTACAATATGAGTAGTATCAGTTTTGATTGCATCTACATCTGCTTGACATATGTTTACTTTTATATTAACATCTTTAAATCTATCTGAGCACAGTTCAGATTCCGCCTAGATCTTTTCTGTTAACTTGAGCTCCAGCTTCGCATCTTCCATTTGGAAGTCTCTGCGAACCTCAGCAACTTCGGATTTAACTGTTTTATACATATCAGAAAACTGTTGAGCAACCTTTTTCTTAATATCCTCATGGTTGTAATCAATTTTATAATTCAAACTGTCCAGATCCTCTTTCAACTTATTGCAACTAGCCTTGACAGAATTTTCTAATTCAGCTTTATTGGATTCTAATTTATTGTCCATTACCTCAAACCGTTTATTAAAATTTGTTTGACTGGCCACCATTTCAGACTTTAATTCAGCTGTCATTTGTGCATTACTGGCAGCTATTGCTTGCAATATAACATTTAAATCAATAGCCCCAGCATCTTTGGGTTGCTCACTAGCTGGCTTTTTATCACACTCAGGTGACAAAAAACAAGCTCCAATACCAGGATCATCAAAACTAAATGAAACTTCTGATTCATTAGTCATATTTAACTGCTCCTTCTTAAACTCTACCATCTCTGCTGACTGTTTCATTTTTAATTCATCAGAGAAACTATCATCCAATAAATTTACAATTTCTACTTTCTGCTTTACTACAGGGGTCTCTATTATTGAATCATTGCCCCTTCCCACACTACTGTCAGGAGACAATACTCCATATTTCACTTTAACATTACTACTTTCATGCATATTTAAACTTGAAACGTTGTCTGGATTTACAGTTCCCTCAACAGACATAGGTTTTGATATAAGTTTAACCTCAGTTTCTTTCGACGGTTCCATCGCCGACGGTCTTTTAGTGCAGGTTAGTAAAATTTTTAACAGCTTTTCACTTAACTTAGTTCCTTCTGCACGAGGTATGGCGTTGCCGGCTCAGCGTACCAGGATTCCTGACGCGACGTGGCACGTTGAACTGCAGACGGCTCTCCGACGGCTGTTGTGTGTTTGCATGGCCCGCAATTGCAGGCTCTGCGCCGGCTGCTCCAGCGGACGACTGCGGTGCGGCGAGACTGGCTTCTCGCGATGCTGGCAGCACTGCTAGACTCAGTGCCAGCTCCGTCAGTCCAGATGTGTTGTTAATCCAATTGCGTCGTCCACATGCACACGTAACACATTCACTGTTCTATACTCAGTTGCGTGTCGCATTTCACTCGCGAAACCGAATAGTTAAAAATCACTTTCACTTAGTTGAATTTCCCGGCCGATGCACCATATGTGGGGCGGCGAGTAAGTTGTAAAATTAAATCTAATTGCTGTATAAATGCTTGCATGTTGAATCAGTTTCTGGCTTTTAGAATGTTGTTAATGCTGTCTTTCGCCGTTCACAACACTGGCTCTCTATTTACTTTTTAGCACCCAGAAAGTGATTTAACAAAACGTGGAGCCAGTAATTAGAGATCCTAGTGCCCACTTCATCTGAGAATACCATTACAGCTGCAGCTTATAGCTCTGAGGAATTAGGAGATTGTCCGGGATTTCTAATCAAAAACGGTTTTCCAAAATAGTTGAGTATATTTTGAAATTCACTGATAAAAAACACAAGTATCCCTACAACCTAACTAACAGAGCAGTTCAGAGCCTAATGCGCTGATGCAACTATAAATGTCCGAATTAAATGTTAAAAAGAATGCTCGCCATAATTTGATGAAAATATTTCATCAAACGCCATGCTAAATATTTGGTAGAATGTCTGTCCCGCGACGGCACGTGAAAATACGACAATACGCAAACTGAAGCTAGATAACGAAAATCATCCCAGAATAAACACTTCACTTGAAATGTTTTCATGGTTCCGCGTATCTCTAGTAACTTAATATGGCACCCGAGGGTGTTTGTAGCAGTGATACCGATGCGGCGCGACTCCCGACACAGATGGCGTGTCATTCAGCGTCTGGAACTGGGGCCTTGCTTCCTCGCGCAGCGTTCTTATATATAAAGCCGCAGTGCGGACGGCTAAGGGAACGCCTGATCAAATCGGCTCTCCCGACTAGCCGCTGGGCTAGTAACGCACCACTTCAAGTTATATAATAATTTATAGCTTCTTTTGCTAATGGCCGATGAAGCTCTTAATTTAAACGTGCATTCAGCACGCAGGTAAGTATTGATAATAAAATTTTGACGTGGCTAAGTTAAATATTTTGGGCGAGAGAATTAATTTAATTACACTGCACGCAGTAGATGAGCTCTGAACTGGCCCTTTTGAGATCCGCTATCGCTATAATTTTATAGGTATTAAAAAGAAACTTTACACATCTTCATAGTCATAGCGGACCTCCAACCTATTTAAATCTAAACATCCTAGCCTTATTTATTAGCTTACTTAATCTATCTTGCTTCCTTCAGTTTTGAGATGAAAACCAGAAAATCATGAATTTCCACTAAAATCTTAATTTGTGAAATCCAAAGTACTGTTTTTATTAAATCATTATGAAAGATGAATCTAAATATAAATTTTGAAGTCTCTAGCTCTTTTCTGTTGCGCCAATGATTTTTTTTTAGAAAAACGTCCAAATTTCGAAAATGGCTGAAGTTATCGAACTGATATTTAACACATATTAATTTAGTATTACTTCTGACAGGCCAGAAAAGTTTTAGGTTCTTTGCTTGACTTTTAATGTATTGCGCAACATTTATGACATCAGAGCTAGTTACAGCAGACTGGCTGGCACACAATGGAAACTGATGTGAATTTACTACAGCGTGAGTAGGCTGCTTCCCTACAACACAAATCTGAAGGTTGTAAATTCAACTAAATACTTAGGGATTACAATTACAAATAACGTAAATTGGAACGGCCACATAGATAATGTTGTGGGTAGAGCAAACCAAAGAGTGGATTCATGACAGAACACAGAGATGTTGCTACAGATCTACTAAATAGACTGCTTACATTACACTTGTCCGCCCTATTCTGGAGTATTGCTGTGCGGTGCGAGATCGGCATCAGGTGGGTCTGACGGATGACATCGAAAAAGTTCAGAGAAAGGCGGCTCATTTTGTACTATCGCGAAACAGAGGAGACAGTGTGACGGACATGAATTGGAATAACAATCATTACAACAAAGGCGTTTCTCATTGCGACGGGATCTTCTCATGAAATTTCAATCACCAGTTTTCTTCTCCGATTGCGAAAATATTCTGTTGGCATCCAGCTACATAGGGAAAAATTATCATCACGATAAAATATGAGAAATCAGGGCTGGTACAGAAAAATTTAAGTTCTCGTTTTTCCCGCGCGCCCCTTCGAGAGTGGAACGATAGAGAGACAGCTTGAAGGTGGTTCATTGAACCCTCTGTCAGGCACTCAATTGTGAATAACTGAGTAATCACGTAGATGTAGAATCGGCGAGGAAAGGAATATATGGAAAACACTGACATGTCTTCAGACTTCGGGGAATACCTTACATGGTACAAGAGAGAACTGTAGAGGGTACAATCCGTAATGTAAGACAGAAACTGGAATACATCCAGAAAATAATTGATGATGTAGGTTGCAAATGCTTCTTCGAGATGAAAGGGTTGGCAAAGGAATGATGAGTCATAAATAAATAAGTAAATAAAAATTAAAAAGCGTCTTGTATGTAATTTTCGTAACATTTTGCACTAAACACCGCTAGAATTCCTACATTAAAATCTGTTCTGAGATCAATTTTCTTATTACTGACTGATTGATTTCAGGCTACTACTTGCCACTTGGCAGCGAATATTTAAACTGTATGAACGTCTCAAAGGATCACCGAAAGCGAAGTGGTTTTTTTCCTTGCCTGTTCACATTATCCCGGATTTATGGATATTTAAAAACAGCTGTTATTTACTACAGAGGAAACTCGGTTTAAGTAGTTTTGCATTTCCTTAAAACTGATGAGTCCAGCAGAACAAATTGTAGGCCTATGTAACACACAAGAGTTATTGTATATTATAAGATTTTTTCAGTAGTATGTAAACACAATGAGAAAAAACAATGTATATAGTAGCCAGGTCAATCTCGATATACACCTGGAACTACTTGTTGTCCGCATGAGGTGCATTCGGAAAGACAGTACTGTAGATAAATTGATCAAAATACTTCTTTCTGCACTGAGGGTTAACATTTCTTCCACCGTCCCGTTGAATTATTCATTGCCGATACTCTTCTGCAGGCAATTAATGCTCTGTTAGTGAACAATCAGTACATGCACCTGGACACATCTGGTAAATCACACGTAGTGAGAGTATTACTCCATTCGAACAGGCCACGGATGGCACAGCTGATGGAACATCTGGTCAGCGCCCTGCTCTCCGGACCATTTTCAGTTTTCGTGAGCAGAAACCCGACTGTGCTTCAGTTCGGTGATATGGTGGAAACCCTGCAGCCAGACCGTTGGCTATTAGTGGTTATTAGTATCAGCGGTCCTATTATAGTTTTCAGCGACACCCTCTCAGATATTTCCGTTGTTGTTCGTAGTCTCCCTGTTACGGGACCAGCGAAACAGCGTGGAATAATGCTCTTTCATTTCGTTAGTTTGTTGCTGGCTGTCACACTTGTCTGACCTACTTTCGCTGACCAATCTACTTGCTAATCATCGGTACTGATACTTTTTGGCAGCGTACCGAAGGAACGGCGTGAGTATGGGACTTCCGCTGTACAGCCTTATCCACGGCACCTGCCTCTGTAAATCCCGAGGTCGCCTCTGAAACCTTTGTTGGTCCGCTGTCTTCTTCATCAGTGTCACAGTTTATTCTGATGATGTTTTCAGCCGCTTTTCTCTGGGCGCTACTACTGTTGACTGTGGGCCACTTTTGATGATAAACTTATTTAAGTCCGTACTTCAGGTCTTCTTACGGAGGTTTTGATGATTTTTCCTCTATTGTGACACAAGTGCTACAGTTTTTATGCTGTGCTTTACATATTAATTACACTCCGGGCCATTCTGAAAGAAACTGTTGAAGCTCCCGTGACAAATTTGTCTTAATTTTTTAACCAGATACATACTACGTCTACAGTGAACAGGACGAATCACGTTACACCAAAATCATCTGAAATTTTTATGCGCGACTAGTTGGCTCCTCTTCTCTAATACGAGGGAACGCATCGTTCGTTTCACATTTCAGATTTAATACCGAACGATGTGGTGTGGTGGTTAGCACACCGGACCCGTATTCGGGAGGACGTTGGTTCAAATCCGCGCCCGGTGATTCTGATGTAGGTTTTCCGTGATTTCCCTACATCGCTTCAGGCAAACGCCGGCAGGGTTCCTTTGTAAGGACACGGCCGGATTTCCTTCCCATCCTTCCCTAATCCGGTAGGACCGATGACCTCGCTGTCTGGTCTTCTCCCCCCCCCCCCCCCCCCAAATCAACTAAGCACCCGAGCGGAATTGCTGTTCAGAACTACCGACCTCAAATTCACTGACTCGTTACTTATTAGACTACAAGCTATTCGTTACTTATTAGACTACAAGCTTGTGCCCCGTACACCCGTACATGTCGCTGATGTGAAATACAACATTTACACGTAACATAAGGTATATTACATGCGACCCATAGACATAACCTAGTTGATTGGTTGGTTCTATAACTTCCGAACACTTTTGAAAAAATCTCGTATCGACACCCTCTGCATAAAATATGTTCGTATTCCTTCACATCGAAATAATTAGCTGTAACCAAAAAGCATTGTTAATTGCAATGTCTGTTGCAAACTGGCAGAACGCGTCCCTAGGTCCCTCATTATGGCAACAGCGGCCGCCTGCCATACCATGAAAACTATGATTACACGTAGGTACAGGAAACCTCTAAAAGAAGAAACGATCATACATGTGAAAACAAACATATTGATTTCACAAGCACACTACCGGCCGGAGCTAGGGACTGTACAATACAACGGCAATAACAAAAATTAATAAAATACACTACAGGCCACTGAAATTGCCACACCCAGAAGAAATGCAGGTGATAAACAGGTATTCATTGGACAAATATATTATACTAGAACTGACATGCGATTATATTTTCACGCAATTTGGGTGCATAGAACCTGAGAAATTAATACCCAGAACAACCACATCTGGCCCTAATAACGGCCTTGATAAGCCTGGGCATTGAGTCAAACAGAGCTTGGATGGCGTGTACAGGTACAGCAGCCCATGCAGCTTCAACACGATACCACAGTTCATCAAGAGCAGTGACTGGCGTATTGTGGCGAGCCAGTTGCTCAGCCACCATTGACCAGACGTTTTCAATTGGTGAGAGATCTGGAGAATGTGCTGGTCAGGGCAGCAGTCGAATATTTTCTGTATCCAGAAAGACCCGCACAGGACCAGCAACAATGCGGTCGTGCATTATCCTGCTGAAATATAGGCTTTCGCAGGGAGCGAATGAAGGGTAGAACCACGGGTCGTAACACATCTGAAATGTAACGTCCACTGATCAAAGTGCCGTCAATGCGAACAAGAGGTGACCGAGACGTGCAACCAATGGCACCTCATACCAAATCAAATGGCTCTGAGCACTATGGGACTTAACATCTATGGTCATCAGTCCCCTAGAACTTAGAACTAATTAAACCTAACTAACCTAAGGACAGCACACAACACCCAGCCATCACGAGGCAGAGAAAATCCCCGACCCCGCCGGGAATCGAACCCGGGAACCCGGGGACCCCATACCATCACGCCGGGTGATACGCCAGTATGGCGATGACGAATACACGCTTCCAATGTTCATTCTCCGCGATGTCGCCAAACACAGATGCGACCATCATGATGCTGTAAACAGAACCTGAATTCATCCGGAAAAAATGACGTTTTGCCATTCGTGCACCCATGTTCGTCGTTGAGAACACCATCGCAGGCACTCCTGTCTGTGATGGAGCGTCAAGGGTAACCACAGCCATGGTCTTCGAGCTGATAGTCCATACCGCTGCAAACGTCGCCGAACTGTTCGTGCAGATGGTTGTTGTCTTGCGAACGTCCCCATCTGTTGAGTCAGGGATCGAGACGTGGCTGCACGAACCGTTACACCCATGCGGATAAGATGACTGTCATCTCGACTGCTAGTGATAGGAGGCCGTTGGGATCAAGCATGGCGTTCCGTATTACCCTCCTGAACCCACCGATTCCATATTCTGCTAACAATCATTGGATCTCGAACAACGCGAGCACCAATGTCGCTATACGACAAACCGTAATCGCGATAGGCTACAATCGGACCTTTATCGAAGTCTGAAACGCGATGTTACGTTTCTCCTCCTTACACGAGGTATCACAACAACGTTTCATCAGGCAAGGACGATCAACTGCTGTTTGTGTATGATAAATCGGTTGGAAAGTTTCCTCATGTCAGCGCGTTGTAGGTGTCGCCACCGGCGCCAACCCGGTGTG
This sequence comes from Schistocerca americana, assembly GCF_021461395.2. Lineage (NCBI taxonomy): Eukaryota > Metazoa > Arthropoda > Insecta > Orthoptera > Acrididae > Schistocerca > Schistocerca americana. Next base: position 952,987,417 of record NC_060119.1, on the reverse strand, counting down.
AATGCTCTGAAAAGCTAATCATTTGCATATCACAGCATCTCCTTCCTGTCGGTTAAACTTCACGTCTGTAGCACGTCATTTCCGTGTTGTAGTAATGTTAATGGCCAGTAGTGTATTTTCCCAAATAAGAAAACTTTTAAAACAATGCTTCACATAAAATGTTCGAGGCTTTACTTAATGGTGCCACTAAATTACTCAGTAGTTGCTTTATTTCAAAAAGGCAATACCCTGTAGCAAAAGCCTTCCAATAGCGAACAGTTAGTGAACGGTTGCAGAGATAAGCTAATGGACCAATGACTGCAAAATTAAAGTTAGTACACGAGAGTGCATTTCAATATACTCGGCCCGCTGAAGATGACGTAATAAAATCAAAATCACAGAAAAGCTTTAAAAGGAACATTAACGCGCATGTGAAAATAAACCAGATGTTTTTGAAGAGCAACCTGGACACTGACATACCACATTCACGCGAGAGTGGTAAAGCTCAGTACTGTTAGGAGCAGAGCAAACTCACTAAACAGTTGAAGCACAGGCAGTGAACAAAATTTTACAGATTTACAGATGCTCACCAATATCATACTGAAGCAAAGTTCAACTCTGTTTATCCACATACGATGACTTTCCATCAGCACACAATGCCTGTTCAGTGTGACAGCAATTAAAAGCGCTTAACATTGTCGTATTCCACCTCAACGAGCAGCCAAACCGCCGCCGCCCGGTAACGTTCCATTGGCCAACTCAACCCACTACAACTTCCTTTCCACGACATGGCCTTAGTACACGGGATATGTATGCACCAAATCCCGTAGCCACATGTAGCTTCTGTAATCTCCGCATAGTGGATATCATCGATGGTCTCATTGATGCTTAACCTATAACAAGCTTTGTAATACCAGATTTTGGATCTAGGAAAGCTAGCTACAGGTTGCGCATGTTGGACTTAACATATGCTGACTAAAATGTGTGATAAATCTTCTCTGACAGAAGACACAATATACTCATAAGATAACAAACCTACTTCGTACTTAGTATGGAAGACTTTCTTTTATACCACCAAAGCCTAGTGACTTTTTTTCGGCACAGCATCATCATCTATCAGACACTGCAGCTCAAAGTGTATAAACCACACGTAAATTGTTACAATCTCTAATACACGTGTAGCACTGTAGAAGCAAGTAGGCAGTTACCGTTAACAATTGTGGCTGCTGCTTTCCAGATTTCATCAGCAGTGAAACAATAACGTATGCCACACTCGCAAATCCGATATTTATTTATTTTTATAATTTATCCTCCATAGACAAATACCAAGTGAAACTTGTGACAGGACTCAGGACTTTTTGGTAGGCAGGACCAGCATGTTATCTTGGATGGAGAGTCATCGTTGCTTTGTCCCAGGGAACTGTGTTGGGACCCTTGCAGTACATGGTGTGTATAATGATCATGCAGACAATATTAATGGTAATATCAGGCTTTTTGCAGATGATGAAGTTATTGATAAAGAAGTACTATCTGAGACAAGTTGCATAAATATTCAGTTAGATCTTGATATGATTTCAGCGTGGTGCAGAGATTGCCAACTTGCTCTAAATGTTGAAAAATGTAAACTTTTACACTTCACAAAACGAAAAATCGTTGTATTCTATTACTGTAATATTAGTGAATAACAGTTGGAATCGGATAACTCATACAAACACGTATGTGTAACACTTTGTAGGGATATGAAATGGAATGATCGCACAGTTTCAGTCGTGAGTAAAACTGGTGGTAGAATGCGGTTTGTTGCTAGAATACTGGGGAAGCGCAATCACTCTACAAAAGAGATTTCTTACAAATCACTCATGCAACCAATTCTAGGATATCGCTCAAATGTTTGGGGCCTGTACCACATAGGACTGACAGAGGATATTGAACGTATACCGAGAAGGGCAGCATGAGTGATCACAGTTTTGTTGGGTCCAGGGGAGAGTGTCACAGAGATACTGAAGGAACTAAATTGGAAGACTCTTGAAGGCAGACGTAAACTGTCCCGAGAAAGCCTATTAAAAAGTTTCATGATCCACTTTTCAATGATTACTCTAGGGATATACTACAACCCCATACGTATCAGTCACATAATGGTCGTGAGGATAAGATTAGAATAATTTCTGCAAGCACAGAGGCATTGAAACTGTGGTGTCACCGCCAGACACCACACTTGCTAGGTGGTAGCTTGAATCGGCCGCGGTCCATTTAGTACATGTCGGACCCGCGTGTCGCCACTGTGTGATCGCAGACCTAGCGCCACCACAAGGCAGGTCCCGAGATACGATATAGCACTCGCCCCAGTTGTACGGACGACATTGCTAGCGACAATACGGACGAAGCCTTCCTCTCATTTGCCGAGAGACAGTTAGAATAGCCTTCTGCTGAGTCCATGGCTACGACCTAGCAAGGCGCCAGTAGCCTTACCTAGTTTGAGAGTTATCGTATAAATGTCTCACGAAGAACGTTGTAAACAAACCAAGATTAAAAGTTAAGTATAAAGCAGCTACGTACTTTTCTTGCTACCATTCAATAGTTATCCTGTTCCAGACTTGACGCCAGTCGGCGTGTGTGTACGCGTGCCTTTCTTTCGGCTCCCTTCCCAGTGTGGCGTAGCAGGCTTGTTACGCCACAACAGATTGGCGACGAGGCAACGGAAAGGGTCTTGTTCTTTCTAATTGCTTACATTTACTTGTGTCATGGCTTCGCCGGATGTACTGTCCGAATTTTATCGCTTGTAGAATCAGCAGACGCAGGCGTTATTGGATGCCCTTGGACAGCTCGTCCAGGGTCAACGTGCCATTCAAACCGATGCGGCAGCCGCCGCTTCACCGCTACTGAAGCCACAACTCGCAGTTGCACTGCCTTTTAGGCACTATGACCCGGCGCACGAGTCGTGGACCGAGTGGTCCCGCCAGTTTGCCTTTCATCTAGCCGCCTACAGAATTCAAGGTAATGAGCGGCAGCCGTTTTTGCTTTCTTGTGTCGGTGTGTCCACCTACCGTGTGATAGTGAAATTGTTTCCCCGACGCGACGTAGCAACTCTGTCAAAAAAATGGTTCAAATGGCTCTGAGCACTATGGGACTCAACTGCTGTGGTCATAAGTCCCCTAGAACTTAGAACTACTTAAACCTAACTAACCTAAGGACATCACACACATCCATGCCCAAGGCAGGATTCGAACCTGCGACCGTCGCGGTCGTGCGGTTCCAGACTGTAGCGCCTTTAACCGCTCGGCCACTCCGGCCGGCGCAACTCTGTCCTACGAAGAAATTTTGTCTGCTTTAGATGCCTATTTTAAAGAAACAGTTAATGTGGTTGCAAAACGGTATACGTTTTTTCGTACAAAACGTACGGCCAGTCAAACTAATAGGGAGTGGGTAGCAACATTGCAAGGCCTTACTAGGGACTGTGCCTTTGACTGTGACTGTGGCCTTTCTTATTCATAAACAATGGTGCGTGATGCAATTGCACAGAACGTTTCTGATGTTCGCATACGGGAGCAAATTTTGAAACTAGTTAATCCCTCCCTTCAACAAGTGATAGACATATTAGATAGACAAGACACACTTGACTGTGCTCAGGAATCTTTTCAAATTTCGCCAGCAGTGTGTAACATTAACCGGCCCGCCGGGCGCGCTCGCGCTGCGCGGCCTGGTAAACTGCCCTCGCGTACACCAACGCAGCTGCCGCCACGCTCTAAACCAGGTGTGCCGCGCCAGCCCACAAATGCAGTGAAATCATGCTCGCGGTGTGCTACTAGACATTCGCGTCAACATTGCCCGTCACGCCAAGCTATTTGCTTTTTCTGTAATAGGAAAGGACATGTTCAAAGTGTTTGCCAGAAAAAGCTCCGATCCGACAATCACAATCATTCCAGGCCCTTTGCTTCGCGCCGGAATCGAACCGCGGACACTCAGGCTTGTGGACCTTCGCCCATGGATATTCATGTCGTTAATTCCGCTTCGTCCAGTGCCACTTTCTCTAACAGTGACTGTGTTCGTCCCACAAAACGTGTGCGTCGACGTCGCCGGAAATCACGTCAATTAGCAAGTGATTCTGTACCAGTGTCTGTTCAAATTGCACAAACCAGTCGCTCTTGTCGTCAGCAGGACAATAAACTTTTTGTCGATTTGGACTTTAATGGCAAGGTCATACCGTTCCAGCTCGATACCGGAGCTGCAGTTTCATTGCTCAATCACGACACGTACAAACAACTGGGCGCACCCCCGTTGCGTGCCGCAAATGTTAAGTTACATAGTTATTCAGGACAGAATATACCTGTATTAGGGCAGTGCAGCCTTCTTGCCACATACAAGGGACAAACAAAACTTGTGTCATTTTACGTTCTTTGTTCTTCTTCTGCAGCGAACTTGTTTGGTTTAGATTTATTTCAGTTGGTTAACATGTCTATTGTAAATCAGGTCCTATCAGTGAATCAATCTGTGCCATCAGACAGTGTTTCTCGTCTGTGTGACGAATTTGCAGACATTTTTGCGCCGGGCTTAGGTTGCGCTAAAAACTATGAAGCACATTTGGAACTGAAAGTCAACGCGCAACCGAAATTTTTCAGAGCGCGCAATGTTCCCCACGCATTGCCTGATGAGGTCGCAAGAACATTAAACGATCTAGAATCACAGGGTGTAATTGAACGTGTGCAAGCTTCTCTCTGGGCCTCGCCCTTAGTAATTTTGCCAAAACCTTCCGGAAAATTGAGACTTTGCGTGAACTTCAAGCCCACAGTGAATCCACAACTAGTGACTGCTACTTTTCCTTTGCCCCGCCCGGAAGACCTTTTTGCTAAACTGTGCCCGGGAAAATATTTTTCAAAGTTGGACCTAGCCGATGCGTACTTGCAAATACCGGTGGACGACGAATCCCAGCGCGTATTGGTGGTTAACACGCATCTTGGATTGTACAGGTTCAAAAGACTGCCATTCGGGTGTGCATCCGCCCCTGCATTGTTTCAGCAATATTTACAAACTATTTGTGCGTCGGTCCCTACTGCAGCAAACTATCTGGACGATATAGTGATCTCCGGACAGACAGAAGAAGATCATCTTGCGAACCTACGAACGTTATTTCAGGTCTTGCGACAAAATGGTCTTCGCTTGAGGAAGGACAAATGTGTGTTTTTTGCTCGTGACTTACCATACCTGGGCCATGTCATCAATGCCCAAGGCATACATCTGAGTCCAGAGCACCTCCGTGCCATCCAAGATTTGCCTTCCCCTCAAAATGTGAAACAGCTGCAGAGTGTGTTGGGTAAAATTACCTACTATCATCGCTTTCTGCGCAATGCCTCTTCCATTTCAGCTCCGCTTCATCGCTTACGCCGTAAGGGTGTTCCGTTCGTCTGGACGACGGAATGCGAGAGCGCCTTTCGCCAGTTGAAATCGGCGTTGCTTTCTAATACTTGCCTTACGCCATTCAATCCCCAGAAGCCCTTTTGTTGATGGTGGATGCATCGGATTTCGGTATCGGTGCTGCGCTTGCGCACAAAGATGGATCGCACGATCGCCCTATTGCCTTTGCGCCCAAATTGCTCTCGTCTGCGCAAAGAAATTATTCACAGATAGAGAAAGAAGCTTTGGCTCTCGTGTTTGGTGTTACTAAGTTCCATGATTTCTTGTATGGTCGTCACTTTACCATCATCACAGACCACAAACCTTTGACATCGCTTTTTCATCCGACCAAGCCTGTACCTCCACGTACAGCGCAGAAATTCATTCGCTGGTCTTTTTTCCTCTCGCAGTACCGCTACGATATCTTGTATCGGTCCTTTGCTAAGCACGGAAACGCCGATGCGTTGTCCCGTTTGCCTGTTGCTGAGGATAAAGCATTCGATTCTTCCGAACTTGCTTGCCTGTTCATTGATTCGGAAACCGATGAAGTGGTCGAATCGTTTCCGATTGATTTTCGTCGTGTAGCTACAGACACAGCTGCTGACCCTGTCCTTGCTACCGTTTTGCGTTTTGTTGCTACGCAATGGCCTTTGTCAAAGTCTCGGATCGAGGATCCGTTGGTTCGCCGATTTTTTGCTCACAAGGTGAGACTTTTTGTACGACGTGGTGTTTTGTTGTTGCGTTCTGATAATGATCAGTCCAGAGTCGTGGTCCCACGTTCGTTACAGTCCTCTGTCTTACGGCTTCTTCACCAAGGACATTGGGGTATAGTGCGAACGAAACAACTTGCTCGTCAGCACTGTACTTGGTTCGGAATCGATGCTGCGATTACGAATATGCGTTCTTCTTGCATGGCGTGTGCCGAACAACAATCCGCACCGCCGCGGAAAGTCTTTGCATGGCCACTTCCCCTTGGCAACGCTTGCACATCGATTTTGCTGGTCCATTCTGGAATGCTCGATGGTTGGTTCTGGTAGATGCCTTCAGTAATTTTCCTTTTGTTGTCCGGATGTCTTCCACCATCCAAGCGTTGTCTGCTATCTTTTGCATTGAAGGTCTTCCGCAGACTATTGTTTCCGACAATGGCCCACAATTCATGTCCGCAGAATTTCAGTCATTCTGCCAGGCCAATGGTATTCAACATCTGACATCCGCGCCGTTGTTAGGCTCCCCACCTCAGTCAAACGGTGCCGCTGAACGATTGGTCCGGACTTTCAAGTCACAGATGTTGAAGTTGAAAGAGTCGCATTCTCGGGAGGACGCGTTGTTGCTCTTTTTGTCATCGTATCGCTCTCAGCCCCGAGATGGTCGCTCGCTGGCTGAGTTGCTCCATGGTCGTTCTCATCGAACCTTGATGTCTTTGCTGCATCCGCCGCATCAGGTTCCTGTGCAGCGGCAGACTCCTGCTTTTGCTCCAGGCTACGTTGTATTCTATCGCTTCGCTGCGGCCGCCAAGCGCCTCCCAGGGTCACGCGCCGCCGATCGCTTCCCGTGCCCAGCTGTCCTCCACCATGGAACTCTTGCCCGCTCCGGACCACATGATGTCATCGAGCGTCGGGTACCCCGACTCCATGGAGGTCGACCTTTCGGCCCCTCCTGTCTCATTACGGGCGCAGACACCGCATGTTGACGTGCACCCTGGACTAGGTTTTCAGGCGTTTCCTAGCTCCCCTCGGACCAAATGGCCGGGTGCGGGTGGCACAGCCTCGCCTGTTGTTAGGCTCCCCGCCTCAGTCAAACGGTGCCGCTGAACGATTGGTCCGGACTTTCAAGTCACAGATGTTGAAGTTGAAAGAGTCGCATTCTCGGGAGGACGCGTTGTTGCTCTTTTTGTCATCGTATCGCTCTCAGCCCCGAGATGGTCGCTCGCCGGCTGAGTTGCTCCATGGTCGTTCTCATCGAACCTTGATGTCTTTGCTGCATCCGCCGCATCAGGTTCCTGTGCAGCGGCAGACTCCTGCTTTTGCTCCAGGCGACGTTGTATTCTATCGCAACTATCGCGGTTCACGGCGTTGGCTCGCAGGGCGCATTCTTCGCTGCCTCGGCCGCGCGATGTATTTGGTTTTGGGGGCCTCTGGTGAGGTGCGTCGGCATCTCAATCAGCTGCGCCTCTGTCCTCGCACGGGTTCTGCCGCTCCCCGTCTGCTTTCAGCGACGGTGCCGTCCGGTCAGCGCCCTGGGGACCCATCTACTGGCTCGCCTCATCCCCAGGTGTTACCGACGATGCCTTCCATTTTGCCCCATGGCGACGCGCCGCCGCAGCCGCCACCGCCGCCGCCGCCGCCGCCGCCGCCTGTTCTCCCGCCGGCGCCGCCCGCATTTGACGCTTCGCTGCGGCCGCCAAGCGCCTCCCAGGGTCACGCGCCGCCGATCGCTTCCCGTGCCCAGCTGTCCTCCGCCATGGAACTCTTGCCCGCTCCGGACCACATGATGTCATCGAGCGTCGGGTACCCCGACGCCATGGAGGTCGACCTTTCGGCCCCTCCTGTCTCATTACGGGCGCAGACACCGCATGTTGACGTGCACCCTGGACTAGGTTTTCAGGCGTTTCCTAGCTCCCCTCGGACCGAATGGCCGGGTGCGGGTGGCACAGCCTCGCCTGTTGTTAGGCTCCCCACCTCATCGCATGCGTCAACATGGGGTCTTCCCCACGGCGGGCGGAAGCCTTATAACACGACCGTTCGCCGATTTGCGGGGGAGGAATGTGGTGTCACCGCCAGACACCACACTTGCTAGGTGGTAGCTTAAATCGGCCGCGGTCCATTTAGTACATGTCGGACCCGCGTGTCGCCACTGTGTGATCGCAGACCTAGCGCCACCACGAGGCAGGTCTCGAGATACGATATAGCACTCGCCCCAGTTGTACGGACGACATTGCTAGCGACAATACGGACGAAGCCTTCCTCTCATTTGCCGAGAGACAGTTAGAATAGCCTTCTGCTGAGTCCATGGCTACGACCTAGCAAGGCGCCAGTAGCCTTACCTAGTTTGAGAGTTATCGTATAAATGTCTCAGGAAGAACGTTGTAAACAAACCAAGATTAAAAGTTAAGTATAAAGCAGCTACGTACTTTTCTTGCTACCATTCAATAGTTATCCTGTTCCAGACTTGACGCCAGTCGGCGTGTGTGTACGCGTGCCTTTCTTTCGGCTCCCTTCCCAGTGTGGCGTAGCAGGCTTGTTACGCCACAACAGAAACAATCATTCTTCCCTCACTCCATGCGTGAATAGAACAGAAAGGAACGATAGTAACTGGTACAACGGGAAGTACCCTCTGCCATGCACCCCACTGTGGTTTGTAGAGTGTAGGTGTAGATTCTGAGCTCCAAGCTACGTAACAAAGTGTTGTGGTGCTTTCGAGGACCTAGCCTTCAGGTGTCGTTGGCTTGGCAGTCGCCAAAGGATGGAGTCAAGTGTACAAGGTGGCAGCCAGCCATCCTGTCAAGGAATAGCTTAGAGACCTGGTTTAAGTTGCCTGCCTTTCAGAACTGGGGCAGTTCTGTCCGACTGAAGCTGCTGACAAGAGCCGCCTTCAGCCCTCTGCTGAAACTTTTGCTTCTCTCTCTTGTGAACCAGACCTTGAGTAGAACAGATGTACTTCTGAGTCGGAGCATATGCCTCTGTGCCCCACGACCGGACACCAACAGAACTTAACAAAAACCGCCTCCCTTCCCGTTGCCCACTTTCCTTAGTTTCTTCGACCTCCTAAACTGGTCTACACCTGATAGTTTCTTACTCTGTGCGCGTGCTTTATTTGACCTTATTTTCTGTTCTATCATTTAACGTCAACCCTGGATGCTCACCTCTACGGCCTGACAGATCGACCAGCTGCACATTATTCTCTCAAACTCTCCACCTCCCCGCATCCTTACACAATTTCGAAATCCAAAAGCACCGTTCTTAAAAGGACACACACAATTACATACACACAGATACGCACACACAATCAGTCGTACATATGTTGTTGTTGTGGTCTTCAGTCCTGAGACTGGTTTGATGCAGCTCGCTGTGCTACTCTATCCTGTGCAAGCTTCTTCATCTCCCAGTACCTACTGCAACCTACATCCTTCTGAATCTGCTTAGTGTATTCATCTCTTGGTCTCCTTCTACGATTTTTACACTCTACGCTGCCCTCCAATACTAAATTGGTGATCCCTTGATGCCTCAGAACATGTCCTACCAACCAATCCCTTCTTCTAGTCAAGTTGTGCCACAAACTTCTCTTCTCCCCAATCCTATTCAATACTTCCTCATTAGTTATGTGATCTACCCATCTAATCTTCAGCATTCTTCTGTAGCACCACATTTCAAAAGCTTCTATTCTCTTCTTGTCCAAACTATTTATCGTCATTGTTTCACTTCCATACATGGCTACACTCCATACAAATACTTTCAGAAATGACTTTCTGGCACAAATCTATACTCGATGTAAACAAATTTCTCTTCTTCAGAAACGCTTTCCTTGCCATTGCCAGTCTACATTTTATACCCTCTCTACTTCGACCATCATCAGTTATTTTGCTCCCCCAATAGCAAAACTCGATTACTACTTTAAGTGTCTCATTTCCTAATCTAATTCCCTGAGCATCACGCGACTTAATTCGACTACATTCCAGAATCCTCGTTTTGCTTTTGTTGATGTTCATCTTATATCTTCCTTTCAAGACACTGTCCATTCCATTCAACTGCTCCTCCAAGTCCTTTGCTGTCTCTGACAGAATTACAATCTCATCAGTGAACCTCAAAGTTTTTATTTCTTCTCCATGAATTTTAATACCTACTCCGAATTTTTCTTTTGTTTTCTTTACTGCTTGCTCAATATACAGATTGAGTAACATCGTGGAGAGGCTACAATCCTGTCTTACTCCCTTCCCAATCACTGCTTCCCTTTCATGTCCCTCGACTCTTATAACTGCCATCTGGTTTCTGTACAAATTGTAAATAGCCTTTCGCTCCCTGTATTTTACCCCTGCCACCTTTAGAATTTGAAAGAGAATATTCCAGTCAACATTGTCAAAAGCTTTCTCTAAGTCTACAAATGCTAGAAACGTAGGTTTGCCGTTCCTTAATCTTTCTTCTAAGATAAGTCGTAAGGTCAGTAATTCCTCACGTGTTTCAGTATTTCTACGGAATCCAAACTGATCTTCCCCGAGGTCGACTTCTACTAGTTTTTCCATTCGTCTGTAAAGAATTCGTGTTAGTATTTTGCAGCTGTGGCTTATTAAACTGATTGTTCGGTAATTTTCACATCTGTCAACACCTGCTTTCTTTGGGATTGGAATTATTATATTCTTCTTGAAGTCTGAGGGTATTTCCCCTGTTTCATACATCTTGCTCACCAGATGGTAGAGTTTTGTCAGGACTGGCTCTCCCAAGGCCATCAGTAGTTCCAATGGATTGTTGTCTACTCCGGGAGCCTTGTTTCGACTCAGGTCTTTCAGTGCTCTGCCAAACTCTTCACGCAGTATCGTATCTCCCTTTTCATCTACATCCTCTTCCATTTCCATAATATTGTCCTCAAGTACATCGCCCTTGTATAGACCCTCTATATACTCCTTCCACCTTTATGCTTTCCCTTCTTTGCTGAGAACTGGGTTTCCATCTGAGCTCTTTATGATCATGCAAGTGGTTCTCTTATCTCCAAAGGTCTCTTTAATTTTCCTGTAGGCAGTATGTATCTTACCCCTATGGAGATAAGCCTCTACATCCTTACATTTGTCCTCTAGCCATCCCTGCTTAGCCATTTTGCACTTCCTGTCGATCTCATTTTTGAGACGTTTGTATTCCTTTTGCCTGCTTCATTTACTGCATCTTTATAGTTTCTCCTTTCATCAATTAAATTCAATATTTCTTCTGTTATCCAACGATTTCTACTAGCCCTCGTCTTTTTACCTACTTGATCCTCTGCTGCCTTCGCTACTTCATCCCTCAGAGCTCCCCGTTCTTCTTCTACTGCATTTCTTTCACCCATTTCTGTCAATTGTTCCCTTATGCTCTCCCTGAAACTCTGTACAGCCTCTGGCTCTTTCAGTTTATCCAGGTCCCATCTCCTTAAATTCCCACCTTTTTGCAGTTTCTTCAGTTTTAATCCAAAGGTCATAACGAATAGATTGTGGTCGGAGTCCACATCTGCCCCTGGAAATGTCTTACAATTTAAAACCTGGCTCCTAAGTCTCTGTTTAACCATTATGTAATCTATCTGAAATCTTCCAGTGTCTGCAGGCCTCTTCCAAGTATACAACCTTCTTTCATGATTCTTAAACCAAGTGTTAGCTATGATTAAGTTGAGCTCTGTGCAAAATTCTACCAGGCGGCTTCCTCTTTCATTTCTTAGCCCCAATCCATATTCACCTACTACGTTTCCTTCTCTCCCTTTTCCTACTACCGAATTCCAGTCACCCATGACTATTAAATTTTCACCACCCTTCACTATCTGAATAATTTCTTTTATTTGATCATACATTTCTTCAATTTCTTCGTCATCTGCAGAGCTAGTTGGCACATAAACTTGTACTACTGTAGTAGGTGTGGGGTGTACATAAACGTATACAAATTTAATAATATCTGTCGAAGAACCAGTACATAAATTGTGATAAAGTATGCTGTGAGACAGCTATAACAAATTACTGATATGATACACCCTCAGAAAATGGAAATTACGCTGTGAGACAGATATAACAACATTCATATTATGGTGTACGTTGCTGTGTATGTGCAGCGGGGTTTAATTATCGAGCTGATGCACTGTGATGCTTATTTCAATCCCCAACAGTCCAAATTAAATTGTAGTATTAGATTAAACATTCCCATTATGATACACGTTGATGTGAAAATTGAAATTATGCTGTGAGACAACTATAATAACATTATTCTTGTGGTATTAATTGCAATTGTGCAGTGAGGTCCAATTTTTAAGCTAACACATCGTGATGCTCATGCGAATCCCCAACAATCCAATATAAATTGAAATATTTCACTTTTATTATCTTGCTGTCACATTGTGGCGCTTATCCCTATCTACAGCAACAAAACTGAAGTTGTGTCACTAGCTTAAAATACGTAACATGCCTTTCCTTCAATGTCACAATATTTTCTTTCTCTTTTGTGGTATTTTAAAGTACAGTATCACCGGTGTAACTGTGTTGGTCAGAGTCTACCCACAAAGCAGTGGCACTGCGTCACCGCAATGCACTTTGGGGGTGAGGCGGTTAGACTTGTAGTCCCGTACCAGCCTCTAACGGTGGCAGTACTACGTCGCAATAAAAGGTTCCCAGAATAGTTACAAAACAATGTGAATGAACTGACTGCGAGTAATACTTCAACTTTTCTACGAACAATAAAATGTATTAAACAGAATTCATTCGGTTTTATTGCTAACCTAGGCAATATTTATCATGGTTCTGATTTGATTTGCAGTGGAATGAAAGGAGCTACCACTGTCGCATATTGTGAAATTAATGTATAAACATCTGCCAGCCTTTTGTGAAAATGGCTCTATTCATAAACGTTCAACTTTATTTTCTCTCCTGCACATGTCACTGCAGCGATGGCACAAGGAAGAAGACCGCTGATTGCAGCTCGTCAAATATTTCGTTGTTGTGAGAAACTGCTAAACTTTAAAATTTGTAAGAAAATTAGTCTCCTTCCGAATACCTGCTCCAAAAAATAATACACTGAAAAAAAGCATAACATACTTCAAATTAGATGTCTATGTGGGTATTTTCCGGGTTGTATAATGAACACAGTTTTTAGATTTAAAAAATGTATACATAATAATTTATCTGAATACTGTGGCGTCAATTTATTTAAATCTTATACTTAACGAATAACGTATACTCACAGTAATTAATTATAGCAAAGCCTTCACGGTTTCAAGTCTTTTTTGTGTAGCATAAAATTAGCTTAACAGTTGCTTTCTAATGTATGGGTTTCACGTCCGCTATAAATCACTGCCTCTCCATATCTCTTAGTCAAAATAAAAGCTGCTGTTCACCTTGTGTACAGTTACTCCTAATTTATCATACAAGAGTGTTTCTTTGATGGACACAGCACAATTATTGTTTATCCACCACCTTGGATTTTTCGGTTCTGGCGCCGCCGTCTGCTTCTATCTTCTTGATAAATCTTTTGTTAATCGGTCTCTTCCATTGTCAAGCAGGATTTTTCGTTGATTAGTCCAAAGTCGTGGTTTCTTCTTAAAATTTAAGATCCATTACAACTATGACAATACGAAGTACAGTTCGGAAATTGTTCATTACTCCTGCATTGCTCTTCGGAGAACTGTTTCAATCTAGTTGATTCTTAAAGATCGTCCCTCTTTTTGGTTTCACTTTGCTGGTATACTTGGTCATCCCAAAAATTTATGAACGTGAACTTCCGCGAAGGCGGCACCGACAACACCCACCTCTCTCTCCGAGTTTATCTCGCAATAGCCTGCCCACAAATTTTTTAATTAGAGGAATATAATTTTATCACATTGTGCCACAGCAGTTTCTACTTACAGATGACATTTACACAAAGTTTTTAATTTGATCATATATATAACACAGCAGTCGTTCATTTTTAGTATATTATTTGCATAAAAATATTAACGTATTTGAGTGTGTATTAAAATCGTGTGCCATGAATAAAATATACCGCGCTAATTACAACGTAGATAATCCTGAGAGAACGTGCTTTCAGGACAGCTTTTCATTCCCACAGGAAATGTAGTGCTGTATTTCTAAAACTGCTTTCATACTTACTAAAAGTTTTAGCTATCTCATTTTTCTGAACAGTGAGTGCATGTTGACGGTGTGAAATACATTCATACAATTTAACAGTGTCAATGTCGTGGCCGTACGGCTGTCTATGGCGTATTTCATGTCACCGTACACCTCAGTTAACGTAGTGTTTCTGATGTACTGTTTTCGAAAACCGCACTGGTATTAGTAGTGTACGCCGAATTTTGGTAAATGTTCAGTCAATCATGAACAATATATACCAGAGCGTAGAATATAGCGGATAAGGTGTTAATTTACTGGTAATAACAAAGGTCATTGTTAATATTTGTTCACAGAAATAGAGAAGAGTAAGCATCTTATCCATTGACTAATACATACTTTTTCTCCATCTAAGAAAAGTTGAAGATATGAAGAGTGTTACCCAGCTTTCTGTAGCACTCTTGATCATTGTCTACCTCTTCAGAAGAGATTCTCACATTGAGTTGCATGTTGTGCTCATCATAACGTGTTGTAGATGGATGACATAAGAATCAGTTATGTAATATGAGGAGTACATACAAGTAATTGTTCTGGTGCTGAAAGAAAAAAAGAAGAAAAGACGTTCAGTTGGTCAGCTGCGGCAAAAAAGCTGTTAAGATTTTGTGTTTCCGAGCCTAAAGTTACCGAGGTTTTTCCAAAGGACATCGGCACTCTTGTCGCAACAGAGAAAAGAAAATAGCGTGCCTGATTTTAGCATTTTCAACATATTGATTTGCCGTCTTCAGCAACTCTCTGTAGTAATCGCAAATGTTCAAGTTTTGGATATAATTTGGAACGAAGTGAGCTGTTGGTCATTTGACGCAAATCAGTTGTCAACTACGGAGCAGGACTGATATATATGCACTAGTTTGTCACAGAAGATCAACTTATAGATGCGTTGACAGATATTGCCGTCTAATGTGAGCTGATTTATTTTCTTAAGCGTCACGAGAAATATGTTAATATTCCCACAAATTATGTGGCGCCATTTGAGATTTTGTGGCCACGTATATTACATGTGGAGAGCGACCCAAGGTCTGCCCTAAATGTCTTACCTCCTCGTCCTCATGACTGCGACATCTTTGTTTTGTTTGCTGTATTGACTGGGTCGGCTGAGTTAAGGTAGTAAGTGTATACGCGATTACCTTCTTGGAAGACGCGATTTGCATTAAAACTAATACAATTTTGCGAATGTATTCGCATGTAAAGCAATTACAGTCGCGTTTCTCGCCTCTTTAAAGTGCTCAAAAGGAACTGCGGATACACGTATTCAGGACTAACAGGAGAATAATACCATCTCTTCTACAGTTGACCATTAATACCTCTCGTAACATGTTGATCTTCAGTCACATTCCAATTTACTAATGCCTACAGCATTGTGCCATAGTTAATCATGGACTGTGGGTCAATCAGAAAGGAATACAATGGAAGCAATTGAGATGTAGTGCAACAAAAGGAAGTTGAAAATTTGGTAGATTGGTAAGACAATGAAAGAGGAGAGATATTTGCAGAATAGGCGCGCAAAGGAACCTGCGGAAAACAATGACTACAAGAAAAGACGGATAACAGGATATGTGTTCAATAAAAAATTGAGGACGCAGGTTGCAAGTGCTACTCTGCGAGGAGGAGGTCAATATTGCAGGTTTTTCGCAACGGTCAGCATCAAACAGATCAGAGGACTAAATTAAAAAAAAGTATTTCCTCTTTTCCGATTTCCGAACGATAACATTCAGGCACATCTCTACATTGGGTCCGCAGCTTGACCGTGAGTTATTAAGCGTCTTATACAGAATGCTGTTGTAATGAGGAAGTTAACTCGTGTTTCATTTTTGATTACGTGTAGCGTGTTTTCCAGTTATGTCGAGAACATGAGATACGGTCAAGGAAAAATATGCAGGCAGGATGTAAGCAGTATTTCTGATTCTCAGTTTTGTGGTTACTTACGAAAAGTAGATAGATCCGTACACGAAAATAAGGAATACACATACACATACGCATGAAGAATACATCGACTTAAACTAAGCTTATCAACTCTCGGTTCACAGATCCGCCTCCGCTCTGCTGTTCACGTAACTTCGTTGTCCACATTGTTACGATATAACTTTATCTCTGACGTCCACACAGGAGCATAAAAACCGACCCTTGGCAAGGTGGTAGACTCTAACAATTGATAGCTTGACTTTTATGAGGGTTCTCTATATCTCACACAATAAAGTGAGCCTCCGAGGACGATCAAAAGAATGTTTCAACGTGGCAATATATTACACAACATAGAAGCAGTTACCTCGCCGCAGGGCCTATCATCAGAAACTAGAGCCAGGAGCATATAATAGAACACACATAGCTGAGAAAGCTATGCAGCCTGCAGTCATTTACATCACATGGTGTTCACATTATCTGTTCACTATTCATTCTGGCAGTAATGCTGTAGCAAAACTTTGTGTTTCAAGCAGCCTCCCTGACTGAAATTGACATTCCGGTATTACAGATAAGATTACGACTCAGAAAATCACCTTCATCTTTGTTTCTCAGTTGTCTGTGAACGACACATTCGATCCTTTTTCTTTTGAAACTGATAGAACAGTATTACTTTCTTCTCCTTCTTCGAAGATTGGTGATATAGGGTTGCATCGCTCCTGTATCATGTATCTTGCGCTAAATAATAATTCTGTTTGAGTTTTTCCTCTTTATTTTTGTAGCATAGTACGAAATCCTGCGTTGCCATGTTAATGAAGTCGATATTTTATATTCCTGTCTTGTAAATTAGTTGGAGGTACTCACGTCGGTGACGTGAAGATGACGCGCCATAAGCACGCTAGTGTCTTCTCATTTCAACATTTAAGAGTAGAACCTGCAGTGTGTGTTTTTAACGAAGACCGATTGTGATCATCATTATCATGCAAAAATAACTTTTTGCTTTAACGATACACAGTAACACAGCTTCGTTTCACTGAGATCGCTGTTTACTAACTACCGCTTAGCCTGAAGCTAATTCTAGCGTGAGAATGAGATTTCCTACCAGCATGAATCATTTTATTGTCCTAAGAAAAGACTAAGCCAACCAATACCTTCTTGTCAATTTTATGATTACGTGTTTGTCGCCAATGTAATGTATCCATACTCAGTTCACATTTTTACTCTCATGGACATAATGGGGAAAAAGGGTGATTCATAACACTGCCAGTCAGACTGGGACTACAAAAAGCCCGATATTTAGGCCTAAAGGTAAGA
The DNA here is from genome assembly GCF_021461395.2 of Schistocerca americana. NCBI lineage: Eukaryota > Metazoa > Arthropoda > Insecta > Orthoptera > Acrididae > Schistocerca > Schistocerca americana. The sequence goes on along the minus strand of NC_060119.1, from coordinate 952,970,019 downwards.
ACCACTCACATAACTATTCGACAGCTTCACGTAGCCAACTTACTCAGATCGTACAACAGATGTTGTTACCCAGCTTCATAATCCTCCCTGTACCCAGCTGAAACAATACTCACCAAGACGTGTGGTGCTAAGAATGTCTCTAAGGCCTGACTCTGAATTTAGTACTCAGCGTCTTTAGCGATACCCATTTCCGTAAATAGGGAATCTATGCCGATTCTGGATCACTTTGGGAATGCACAGAATGCAAATGTACCCGCACCCGTGACCTGACCAGCCCATCCATTTTATTAATGAGATAAGCGTCTTTATCATTAGTGTTAGTATCATCATCATCGTCATCATCATCATCATCATCGTCTTCATCATCGTCAAGTGACATTCCATACACTCCAGTTCCACTTTCCCACCCTTGGACAGCCTCTACCCTCCACTCTCCAGGCAATCACTGTGTAGTATTTTATTGGTCATTAAAATGAAATAGTTACAGCCTACTATTTTATCAGGCATTAAAATGTGGCAACCAGTTACAATGTTGCATTCAAATTACATATGCTTCACTACAAATGCATAAAAATTCCCCCTGGTTGAAACATTAACAGTATTTTAAAAAATCATAAGCTTTACATTTAAAGATATCTGGCTCTGAAGTGCATAAAACGGTGACACGGTCGAAGTTACATGTCAGTTCTGCAGTTTCTCAATACCAAGAAAATGTAAAAGGTTCAACAGAATTGGCAACATGTTCAAAGTTATTTACCTCTGAATTGCGTCAATTAGCGCCATCTCTGTCTCTCTCTCTCCCTCTCTCTCTCTCTCTCTCTCTCTCTCTCTCTCTCTCACACACACACACACACACACACACACACACACACACACATATTCAGGCACGCACACTTAACGTTCGTAAGCCAAACTGTTTGATAGCTTGGTACACCTGCTAGCCACTGTTTTACCCAGTTGAGAGAGAAGCCTGAACGCACATGTACTCTCTCTGCTCTCTCTGCTCTCTCTCTCTCTCTCTCTCTCTCTCTCTCTCTCTGTCTCTCTCTCTCCCTCTCTCCTGCTCTCACAAGGTAACTTAAAAATTGTGTGTTTCATTCAAAACCCGGTCACTTTGTGAAAGCCTTAACTCCAATTCTCAATATGAATTTTTCAACTAGGTGTGTGAATGGAAATCTGGTTTTTTGTAACTTTTTACTGTAAAAACCTCTTGCTACATTTTGTAACATGTAATCTTTCTGCAGATACATTCTTTGGTAGGTCTTCTGATATGCTCGGCTTTTGAATGTCTTGGTAGATCACTTGGGAGTGAGGAGTTTCTCGAAAACTGCCTTGTGTGTACTTATTCTAAGAAAATCGTCAACTACGAATTTAGCTTTTCATACATTTGTCAATTTTACCTTATTATATACTGCAAACAAGAGGCTGTTATCTGTCATATCGACAGGTCTCATATAAATTGTTCTATATTTTGTGTGACTATACCAACTGAATCGCATTCTCATATCTTTTAGGCATTTTGGGTGAAGTATCTCTCATAAACACACCCCAAGAGAGTGGTATTTCCAGTATTTTAGCATAACATTGTAAATATTGTACGTCAGTGTCAGCAAGCACTCGTGTTAGAACACTAATGAGAATATCCTTTTTCATCGAATATATACCAAGATTATTTTTCTTACATCGTCATAAGTACAGCTCTACTTCTTCATGAAGTGTTGCTGTTTCCACTAAACGTTCTGTCTTTGCATCTCAGTCAGCTGTTTATCATCTCTCTTTGCATCACTAACTGCCATATCAATCCCTCTTGCACCACCAGCCAACACTCCAAGCACAGATAACACATCAAATATTCTGAAATGGACACTGCATACCCTCTGCAAGCAATTTAGTTTCTGGAGCATTTTGTGAAGCAAGTTGACGGCTACCTTCACAAGTGCTATGATATCAGTGCCCAGCATCAAAACACCTTAAACTACTTCAATTTTAATTATTGTATTCACTACATTTTCGACATCCTTCTTCTTTTTCCCAATCATCCATTTCATACACGTCCCCTTTTTTTAACTTTCATTGAACCAGTCACAGGTACAGCAGCTAATTTTTCTTGAGGCCAGCTTATTTTGCCTTTACTCTTCACCATACTCTTTCATCCAGAATCCAATGTGTTCAATGTCTGTCAGACAAACTGTGTAGGTTATTGGATAAGCAATATCATGTTTTTTGGACACTGCTTTTAATGGATTGACTCCACATCATCTTCATGTACTCATTCCATCAATTTCGTTCCTTGCCTGTAGTATATGTAGTAAGGTGCGTAAGCTCTAGAGGTAACTCATTACAAACATGATTAAGAACAGATCAATGTCGTTTGTCCTTTTCATTGCAGGAATCCCACCTCATGAGCTACTTAGTAGAATCCAGACAATGCCGTTACATGTTAGTTGCTTCAAGGCAGAATAATAATTACTGTGAAGATGTGATTTAAGGAGGATGCATTTCAAATTCCCATGAGTCTCATTATTCATGTATGTGGATTACAACGGTAAAAACGCAAACACGGTGGTCTATTTCGGGATACAGGTGGATGCATTACAGTTGGTCATTCCAACTGTGAAAAAACGAATGTGAATAGTAACTTTCTCCTTCAAGAAAATAGTTCCAAACAGCAACTCGGTAATATACATATAAGTTTCAAGGAGCAGTGTTTGAAAATTTGAATAATGCTAGATAACTCAGATTTTCAAGTAAGAACGTTATAATACTGCAAAATGAAGTGCTGCCACTTTCGATGTGTTATTGTCCACGGTATTACTTGTGGTAAGCAGGATCATTTTTATGAGTCCGTACTTTTCCAGGGGTTGCCATTACGGTGTAGACAGGTTTTACCTGTGTCAAACAAGTAGCAAAATTTCCGAACAATTAGTAAAAACGTTAATATAATTTTACTTTTCAAAACAAAACTAACGTAATTTGAAGATGTATTAAGCGATCACGCTAACCCAGATACGAGTTTTAATGTAATCCTCGACATGTGTAAGGCCGGAGTAAGAATTCAAGGTATTTATTTACATAACGTGGATCATTGTATTAATTTCTGTAAGTACATTTGTGCTTGTCGTCATCTGCTGTCTGCGAGATATTTCGTATTGTAGTATAAACAGAGACCTTTGCGTGTATTTTGCAGTTCACAACTTGCTCTCACAAGGGAACCTCCGCATCGCACCCCCCTCAGATTTAGTTATAAGTTGGCACAGTGGATAGGCCTTGATAAACTGAACGCAGATCAATTGAGAAAACAGGAAGAAGTTGTGTGGAACTGTGAAAAAATAAGCAAAATATACAAACTGAGTAGTCCATGGGCCAAATAAGCAACATCATGGACGCAGTGTGCTTAGAAGCGCCGTGGTCCCGTGGTAGCGTGAGCAGCTGCTGAACGAGAGATCCTTGGTTCAAGTCTTCCCTCGACTGAAAATTTTACTTTCTTTGTTTTTGCATAGTTATTATCTGTCCGTTCGTTCATTGACATCTCTGTTCACTGTAATAAGTTTAGTGTCTGTGTTTTGCGACCGCTCTGCAAAACCGTGCGATTAGTAGACGAAAGAACGTGCCTCTCCAATGGGAACAGAAAACATTTGATCGTAAGATCATAGGTCAACCGATTCCTCCACAGGAAAACACATCTATTTTTCACTGTCAAATTAATACTCATTTATACCTTGTTTGACTCACAATTGTTTTTTGGCAGAACGGAGCTTGCACTTCGTCTAGTGTGCATTTATACCTATAACTAATTTATTTGCAAGAGAAATCATATAAATCTTATTTAGTAAATGCAAGCAAATGAATCATTAAATAATTTTATGCTAATGTTTGTTCCTTCAACAAGATAATTTACATACATTTTCAATTCTATATGAGGGCACAACATTTTAACTAGATTGGCCAGAGAGTAGCATCCGTCATGAGGAATACTTATTACTTTGTGTGTCCTAGAGTATAGTAGGTGCCACTTTTTATATTGCTTCTTTCATAATGGAACGTTAGGGTGTGATCTATATAATAGTAGGTTACCTATCTGGTAAGATTGTTTGTTAGTAACTTTTCTATCAAACTTTTTCTTGTGAATATAAGCTTGCTCTGTCAGATTAGCAAGTGCCTGCTCTATTTTGGTTTCTCCCTCAGGATATGAGGTAAATAGTTAATCCGTTCATTTGACTCCAGTGCCTTGAGGATTAGTTTATTAGGTAGAAAGCCAGAAGAAATGTGTGGTAAGTTATTCTACACGCTTTAAAAAGAAGCAACACATCTAATGTTTGCTGGAAGCATACATTCCGCTGGAATGATTATATTCTCTTGAGGTTCTTTCCACCAGGTTACTTCTTGGAGAAAAGCATGATATCAGGATATGATTAATGTCACGTGCTTGCACGAGATCTGCACAGTTCCTGATGGTGAAGTATGAAGCGTTGTTAGACATAGTGGCAGCAGGTTTAGCAATAGACATAAAATAATGATCAGCAGGTTTCCTGCTTATAGATGTAGAGGGTGCAGACCTAGCTGGGTATAATTTAATATGCAAAGCTTTAAACATGGCTACTTGGTTCAGTGACCATTTATAAATTAAAGTTCAAACAAATGAGCCCGAGGGACATATAGGGTAATTAATTGGAGCGATCTAGCAGGTAGGATAGAGAGAAATTCAGTTCGACAACACACATTGGTGGGGTTAGATTTTTGCAAATGGTACATGTTCTAATTACCTGTTGCACACTCCTCTTTAAATCCGGATAATGGCAATAGGCAGCCGTCTTCTTGGTACACTCTATTATACCAAAATGACCCGGTGAGTTAAGCGTGTACCAAATGAAGTCTTCAAGATTGTCTTTTGGCATGCAGACACACCACTTGTCTTGTGTTACGTCACACTTATGAAAGAGTACCTCGTCCAGTAACTGATAATTTTTGTGAAACATACTTATGGGATCTGTCTTTATGATTTGCTCAACATTCCTCGATAAGTCGTCTGAATATTTCAGTTTGTTAATATCTTTGCACATGTTTAAAATAGTTACCCGTATGTAGGATCCTTTACAAGCAACAATTTAAAGTCAATCGATTTTTCGACCATGTCAGCGCATCACTATTAAATAATAGTGCTGGCACAAAACGGCTTGAAGGAAGCGAGTCCATAGAATGTTTTTGATTGTTTTCTTGTTCTTAGGTACAGGAAGTTCTCTATTTCTTCTATCATTCCTGGTGTGAGTACAATACAATTTGGAGACACTACATGGCACAGGAACTTTATCTTCCAAACTTAGATTTCTTTAAATTTGCAGTCTTTCCTCTAGTTGCTAATTTTCTAAAATATTTTGTGCTAGTTCCACATGCTCCTCCCAGGTAGCAGTTGCTGTAAGTATGTTATCTACATATACTGTGACTAATAATTCTGATCCTAGCACTGTGCCAACCGCTGCAACGAAGATGCTTGTGCTTAGAAGACTCAGACAACATTATCTGCCAGTAAGAAGAACACAGATCGATCTAGCTTAAGTACTGCAGACGAAAGAACTTTTGGATCTGTTCATCCAAGTTATTAAGTCAGCTCTCACCAGTATAATGATCTTACTTATGTCTCGTGAAGCGAGCACCAAATGAAACCTGCCATCCACTTTAGCTGCAGACTACTGCAGTATTTGTAGGATGTCTCTATTACTCCCTATCCAAACATTTTCTACGTCTGCATTTTCATCTACATAGACATTTTGCAAATCACATTTATGTGCCTAGCAGAGGCTTCATTGAACCACCTTCACAATAATGCTCTATTACTCCAATCTCGTACAGCACTATGTATAAACAAACACCTGGATGTTTCGGTGCAAGCTCTGACTTCCCTAATGGTATTATGGTGATCGTTTCTCCGTATTCAGGTCCGTGTCAACAAAATATTTTCGCATTCGGAGGTGAAAGTTGGTGATTGAAATTTCGTGAGAAGATTCCGCTGTAACAAAAAACACCTCTGTTTTAATGATGTCCACCCCAAATCTCGTTTAATTTCAGTGAAACTCTCTCTTCTATTTCGCAATAATATAAAATGTGCTGCCCATTTTTGAACTTTCTCCATGTTCTCCATCAATCCTATCTGGTAAGGATCCCACATCACACAGCAGTATTATAAAAGAGGAAGGACAAATTTAATGTAGGTGGTCTCTTTAGTAGATCTTATAAGTTTCCTGCCATTAAAACACTGTGTTTGGTTAGCTTTCTCCACAAAATTTCTATGTGTTTCTTCCAATTTAAGTTGTTCATAACTGCAATTCGTAGGTATTTAGTTGAATTTACGACCTCTAGATTTGACTGATTTATCCAATATCCGAAGTTTAATGGATTCTATTTAGCACTCATGTGGATGTCCTCACACATTTCACTAATTAAGGTCAATCGCTAATTTTTGAACCATCTACATGTATTTTCTTAATAGTTTTTCAATTTTTTTGATCTTCTGATGACTCTACTAGTCAATAAACGACAGCATCGTCCGCAAACAATCTAAGAAGGCTGCTCAGATTGTCTCCTAAATCGTTTATACAGATGACAAACAGCAAAGGGCCCTTAACACAGCCTTAGGGAACACTAGAAGTCACTGCAGTTGTACTCGATGATTTTCTGTCAATTACTACGAACTGTGACCCCTCTGCATGTGACTATTACGGTAACTATTACCATTGCACCTAACTGTGACCTAGTGTTATGATTCGGACCGTGGTTACCTTTATTCTGTTATCTAAACCCACCATTTCGCCGCGCGGAGTAGCCATGCGGTTTGAGGTGTCTTGTCACAATTCACGCTTCTCCCCCCATCAGAGGTTCGAGTCCTAACTTGGGCATGGGTATGTGTGCTGTCTTGCATCTACATCTACATGATTACTCTGCATTCACATTTAAGTGTTTGGCAGAGGGTTCATCGAACCACAATCATACTATCTCTCTACCATTCCACTCCCGAACAGCGCACGGGAAAAACGAACACCTAAACCTTTCTGTTCAAGCTCTGATTTCTCTTATTTTATTTTGATGATCGTTCCTACCTATGTAGATTGGGCTCAACAAAATATTTTCGCATTCGGAAGAGAAAGTTGGTGACTGAAATTTCGTAAATAGATCTCGCCGTGACGAAAAACGTCTTTGCTTTAATGACTTCCATCCCAACCCGCGCATCATATCTGCCACACTCTCTTCCCTATTACGTGATAACACAAAAAGAGCTGCCCTCTTTAGCACCCTTTCGATGTCGTCCGTCAATTCCATCTGGTAAGGATCCGACACCGCGCAGAAATATTCTAACAGAGGACGAACGAGTGTAGTGTAAGCTGTCTCTTTAGTGGACTTGTTGCATCTTCTATGTGTCCTGCCAATGAAACGTAACCTTTGGCTTGCCTTCCCCACAATATTATCTATGTGGTCTTTCCAAGTGAAGTTCTTCGTTATTTTAACACCCAGGTACTTAGTTGAATTGACAACCTTGAGAATTGTACTATTTATCGAATAATCGAATTGCAACGGATTTCTTTTGGAACTCATGTGGATCACCTCACACTTTTCGTTATTTAGCGTCAACTGCCACCTGCCACACCATACAGCAATCTTATCTAAATCGCGTTGCAACTGATACTGGTCTTCGGATGACGTTACTGGACGGTAAATTACAGCATCATCTGCGAACAACCTAAGAGAACTGTTCAGATTGTTACCCAGGTCATTTATACAAATCAGGAACAGCAGAGGTCCCAGGACGCTTCCTTGGGGAACACCTGATATCACTTCAGTTTTACTCGATGATTTGCCGTCTATTACTACGAACTGCGACATTCCTGAGAGGAAATCACGAATCCAGTCGCACAACTGAGAAGATACCCCATAGGCCCACAGCATGATTAGAAGTTGCTTGTGAGGAACGGTGTCGAAAGCTTTCCGGAAATCTAGAAATACGGAATCAACTTGAGATCCCCTGTCGATAGCGGCAATTACTTCGTGTGAATAAACAGCTTGCTGCGTTGTGCAAGAACGATGTTTTCTGAAACCATGCTGATTACGTATCAATAGATCGTTCCCTTTGAGGTGATTCATATTGTATGAATACAGTATATGCTCCAAAACTCTACTGCAAACCGACGTCAATGATATAGGTCTGTAGTTCGATGGGTTACTCCTACTATCCTTCTTAAACACTGGTACGACCTGCACAATTTTCCGATCTGTAGGTACAGATCTATCGGTTAGCGAGCGGTTGTATATGACTGCTAAGTAGGGAGCTATTGTATCAGCGTAATCTGAAAGGAACCTAATCGGTATACAATCTGGACCTGAAGACTTGCCCGTATCAAGCGATTTGAGTTGCTTCGCAACCCCTAAGGTATCTACTTGTAAGAAACTCATGCTATCAGCTGTTCGTGTTTCATATTCTGGAATATTCCATTCGTCTCCCCCGGTGAAGGAATTTCGGAAAACTGCGTTCAATAACTCCGCTCTAGCGGCACAGTCGTCGGTAACAGTATTATCGGCACTGCTCAGCGAGGGTATTGACTGCGTCTTGCCGCTTGTGTAGTTTACATACGACCAGAATTTCTTCGGATTTTCTACCAAATTTCGAGACAATGTTTCGTTGTGGAACCTATTAAAGGCATCTCAGATTGAAGTCCGTGCCAAATTTCACGCGTCTGTAAATTTTAGCCAAGTTTAGCGTAAGTTAGTTTGAGTTAGATTAAGTAGTGCGTAAGTCTAGCGACCGATGACCTCAGTAATTTGGTCCCATAGTCTTTACCACAAAATTCCAAAAAATTTTCCACCATTTCTTGTACTACCATAATTCCAGTGGTTAACATGATTCCAGTTGTTCTTATTATTCAACTGGTTTGAACCATTGTTATCGTATGATTTCTTAGCATCGTCCTTTATAGGTCTAGTGAGTCTATCGTAGATAAGAAACTTTCTACGTCTCCGTAGGGCACATTCACCAATATCTCTCTAATATTTATTGACAAACGTGCCTTAAGCATTCACAATACATCGCTATATGAGATAGGCTCGTCCCAGTATCTCGAAAGGTTATTATTTCTCAAAATACCGTCTCAGGTTTTCTGTCTTGGTATTTTGTAGTCGTGATCTGTAAACTAATTTTTCTTAGGCGTTCTTGTACGTAAAGTGAAGAAAAACGTCCGAAGAAAGTTCTTTCAAATTACGTAAATGTACTACACGTTTCCGCTATGGATAGTGCCCACAATGACACGTCTCCAGTGATACGCGATATTGCAAACTGTAGCTTCTGACGTTTTGTCCAGGACCGTGCTAGTACACTTCTAGAATTCTTTATGAAAGCTACTTGAGCCGTGTTCGTCGCCCACCGATCTTGGTGAAAGTTGAGTCCTCACTTAACTTACTATCGAGCTTCAACTGTTTACATTTGTTCATTTGATCCTGGTTGTCGCTTTTGGACCATTCTCGTGAGCAACAACGTGTGTGTATTCAAGTCAGCTAAGATTACAGCCGTCTTCATGTGGAATTTACCTTAACTTATTTCCTGTTATTGCAGTTCACCAGCGGTATCTTCTGCCTTGTGGCCGTTGACGTTCCGGTTACATGCCCTGGTCGTTGACGTAATTTTCGGCGGTGTATTTTCCTCCTCGTTTTGTTGCTGTCCAGCGCGGCGTGCAGTTAGACGGCTGAGGTGCTGTTGGCCGTTGTGGGCGCCAATATTCTGTGTGTCGTTGTATTGAAATCTTGTGGTCGTTTTGCTGGTTTCGTCGAGCGGAAATGATTTGGGTGATTGGTCGGTCAGCTGTCTGTCAGTTGGGTTGCCGTCCGGTTCAGAGATTGTTAGTCAGGTTCCCTGTCTCGCCTAAATGGGCGTTAGCGTTAAAATTCCAGGCCAACCCTTGGAATTCCTAAACACCGTTCCGTGTCTGTTACATAGTAACATCCCTGTTTGAGTTTTAGTTATTTGGTTAAAGTGTTGCCTTCAGCCGAGTTTTTTATATCCTGAATTAATGTTCCTGTCTTGCCCTTAAGGCATGAGATTGTTGTTCTTATAGGGCCTTCAGCCGATTTGACATCAAACCTTTTAAGCCCTTAAGCCGTTAAATTATTGTGTTGATGTGTGGCCTTCAGCCGAGTTTTAATATCTCTTCAATTAATGCTCTTGTCTTGCCCTTAAGGCTTACGGTTGTGATGTTTTGGTATGGGGCCTTCAGCCGAATTTGCTTCAATTGTTTTAAGATTAGGCCTTCTGCCGTTGGACTGAAACACTTCTTATTGCCTAATATGCGGCCTCCAGCCGAGTTCCATTCAACTTAAAGTGCTAAGGCCTTCAACCTATTTAGATTGAAGATTCAGAAAATATTTTTGGGTGACACCTCCAGAAGAACCTTCTATGTCAATTTCTTACTTAGGCCTTGCGTCTTGGATTTTGAGTGTGACCTTCAGCGGATCCAAGGTTAATCAAAGTAGATCCATTACAACTTCGGGTGTTTTGAATTCTTGTGTAATATTGTGTGTGGACAAATAAAGTTTGTATGTTGAGTGCAGTTGACAGCAACCTCATTTTGGCCCCTTTCCACAATCTAACCCTCTGTGGCTCACTAGCTCAGGCGTTTCACTACTGTTTGAAAATTTTTTTTACTATTTTCATTAAAAGTATGAAGGTGCCTATGCTTTACAAGCTTTCTTCTTACGTAAGACTAGTCAGTGTGGTTACCCACTGTTCAGGATTAGCTACATTCCTAGGTACTTCCTAGTATCTATGGTTGAATGACCTAGTGTAACTTCCATAAACATGGTTTCATAAACCAGTTGTGACCAAGGTGTATTTTTGTACTGCTGTACTGCGATGCAGCCTTGGATACATTTCCTTTTTCTATATTGTTATCATTATAGACTCTCTTTTCAGGTTCTACTACCTGATTCTGCCTGTAATTTGCCGCATTGAGCAAGTAGATTGCAACACACTTCGAATGTTGGCTAACTCCTCACGCAAACCTTGGCTGGTTTCTCCTTGACCAAAAGTAACTTGTGGGGCGGCGGATGAGTTTGAAATAAATCTACTGTATAAATGATTGCATGTAGAATCAGTTTCTGGCTTTTTGAATGTTGTTAATGCTGTCTTTCGCCGTTCTCAACACTGGCTCTCTATTTACTTTTTGGCACCCAGAAAGTGATTTAATAAAACATGGAACCAGTAATTAGAGATCCTAGTGCCCACTTTATCTGAGAATGTTATTATAGCTGCAGCTTATAGCTCTGAGGAATTAGGAGATTGTCCGGGATTTCTAATCAAAAACGGTTTTCTAAAATAATTGAGTATATTCTGAAATTCACTGATAAAAAAAACACAAGTATCCCTACAACCTAACTAACAGAGCAGTTCAGAGTCTAATGCGCTGATGCAACTATAAATGTCCGAATTAAATGTTAAAAAGAATGCTCGCCATAATTTGATGAAAATATTTCATCAAACACCACGCTAAATATTTGGTAGAATGTCTGTCCCGCGACGGCACGTGAAAATACGACAATACGCAAACTGAAGCTAGATAATGAAAATCATCCCAGAATTAACACTTCACATGAAATGTTTTCATGGTTCCGCGTATCTCTAGTAACTTAATACGGCACCCGAGGCTGTATGTAGCAGTGATACCGACGCTACGCGACTCCCGACACAGATGGCGTGTCATTCAGCGTCTGGAGAGAACTGGGGCCTTGCTTCCTCGCGCTGCGTTCTTATATATAAAGCCGCGATGCGGACGGCTAAGGGAACGCCTGATCTTTTCGGCTCTCCCGACTAGCCACTGGGCTAGTAACGCACCACATCAAGTTACATAATAATTTATAGCTTCTTTTGCTGATGGCCGAAGAAGCTCTTAATTTAAACGTGCATTCAGCACGCAGGTAAGTATTGATAATAAATTTTGACGTGGCTAAGTTAAATATTCTGGGCGAGAGAATTAATTAAATTACACTGTACGCAGTAGATGAGCTCTGAACTGGCCCTTTTGAGATCCGCTATCGCTATAATTTTATAGGTATTCAAAAGAAACTTTTCACATCTTCATAGTCATAGCGGATCTCCAACCTATTTAAATCTAAACATCCTAGCCTTATTTATTAGCCTACTTAATCTATCTTGCTTCCTTCAGTTTTGAGATGAAAACCAGAAAATCATGAATTTCCACTAAAATCTTAATTTGTGAAATCCAAAGTACTGTTTTTATTAAATCATTATGAAAGATGAATCTAAATATAAATTTTGAAGTCTCTAGCTCTTTTCTGTTGCGCCAATGATTTTTTCAGAAAAACGTCCAAATTTCGAAAATGGCTGAAGTTATCGAACTGATATTTAACACACATTAATTTAGTATTATTCCTGACATGCTAGAAAAGTTTTAGGTCATTTGCTTGATTTTTAAGGTATTGCGCAATATTTATGACGTCAGAGCTAGTTACAGCAGACTGGCTGGCACACAATGGAAACTGATGTGAATTTACTACAGCGTGAGTAGGCTGCTTCCCTACATCACCCTCTACTTAATTTTTTTTGTTTATGAATGTTAATGAATAAGAAAAAAAATTTAATTACAAAAAGGGAAGCAAGAGCACAGTTTAACTCCCTATGAAAAATCAAAATTGAAATATAAACCTGTAGAAACCTTAAAGGAAACTGATTACCTACATTAATTATTTAAATTGTGGGCATGTTCACTGCCTTTTAAACAATGTCATTACTCAAAATTTTAAGCAAAGTCAATGAAATATTTTGGCATACATATTGCCTTAGACAAACAAACACATACAAATTGAAAAATTATGAAAATCTTAGATCCATTAAACACATTAAATACATTTTTACATACACAAATTCAAAGAAAATAACACGATACATAAACAGATGGTTATCTCTTAGCAGTCTTTTCTAAACCTGAAAGAAAATTTCACAAATAATTTTTACACACGTGGTTGTAGCCGCTTTGGCTGGCGTCCTACACTTCCATTCACAAGGGTAGAGGAGGGGAAGTTGCTATGGTGTGCGTCCTTCACGTTCTCTCTAAATTACATGGGGGGAAAGGGGAGGGGTCACTGTGAGTTGTGTCCAAGTCACTCCACGCTTTCACGCAGCTACCAGGCTGCCATTATCTGGTTTGTCCTGTAGAACAAACAAAAAGAGTGCCTCAGACTCTGTTCGCTTAATATCTATGGGTGGGTCACAATGAAATGGGGATACATACATTTTCTCTTCCAATATGTTACTGGAACGAAGTTAACAGAACTTTTTCAGTATTACTCTCGCAGTTACTTAACTGTCATAAAATCGTTAAACAAATTGCTCAAAACGCCTTTAGTCATGTATTAGAGAAAATTTATGCTCCTAAGGCATACAATCATAAATCATATTTAATCTGAAATTTATTATTTCTGGTCCGGAACACTGAACCAATGCTCGGTACATTCCTGATACATTTGTATTTTAAGTACTTAACTGACTCATCTCTGATTACCTTATTCTTAGAGATAGTATGAGTATGATTAGTGGTTGTTTTCTCAGCTTCTTTGTACATGTGAGTAACTTTTGGTAATAGTACAGTTGTGAGTGTTCAAAACACACTACGTTTAGTTGACTAAATCCACTTATTGGTCCTCTGCTGTTGTGTCATTTCCCCATCTGCAATTATGTACTTACTTACTTTAAAGTGTATTTATGCTGAGCTATAATAATGTTTCACGTCTGTCAGTATGTTATTTATTTATTTTGCTAGTGTATGTACTTATTTAACACTCACTCTATTAATATTTAAAGCATAGGATAGCACATTTATTTCATATTAATAGTGTATTGCAGTTGATTAGTTTGCTCACGTGGCAATCCATTTCCACTCGATCGGACGCTGAAACCTCAGATAGTGTCTCTCAGACCAACCACTAAAGTGCATCAAGTAATTATGGACGAGCGTAATGCTAAATTCCTTAAACCTATAGGACACCATGAGCTGCTCTGTCTCATCTAACATAAGGGTACCTATGGTCGCATTCACGCCTCCAACTCATAACCTCAATACGTGTAGGTGTATCCTGTCACACACTACACTAAAATAATGGCCAGCTCCAACCTTATAAATACTTCAGGGACGTGTCCTTCACGTCTCAACCACAAACACTGTTCAATTCTATTACACTGCCTTTCCTTGCTATACCAGGTGAGTTTAATCTTACAACTTATCTGCATATTTTTCCTAACACTAAGCAATCTCTTTTACTATTTCTTAGTTAGCTCTAATGCATACACTAGGTTTCACTACCACTTCAGATCTTGCTTGTACATGAATTAATATATATCTTTTTAACTTACTGTTGGTGGACCATTTCCAATAAAACAACACTTTGTAGTTACTATATTACCTGGGTTCTATACATACTTGTTACTCAAATACATTTTATATATTAATTACGTCATACTTCTCTATTGTTTGTCACTATTAGGTTTGTCACATTAGGTTTTTTTTTCACTAATCGGTAGATAGAATGGGTACATAACTCATGGCTTGATAGTCATGACAGAAAATTTTCATGTCTGGAAAGAAGAGGTCGAAATTTTAGGTGGATAGAAAAGATGAAGAGTGAGTGAGATCTGAAAAGGAAAGAAGATCTCACACAGCTGGGACTGCACAGCTGCCACACTGTGTAGAGGTTACAGAACAACCTCCTCCCTACAGCATTCATTGGTTTAATGCTGTAAAGAAGAGTTAGAAATTTTAGGTGGATAGAAAAGATGAAGAATGAGTGAGACCTGAAAGGGAAAGAAGATCTGACACAGCTGGGACTGCACAGCTGCCACACTGTGTAGAGGTTACAGAACAACCTCCTCCCTACAGCATTCATTAGCTTAATGCCGTAAAGAAGAGTTAGAAATTTTAGGTGGATAGAAAAGATGAAGAGTGAGTGAGACCTGAAAAGGAAAGATGATCTCACACAGCTGGGACTGCACAGCTGCCACACTGTGTAGAGGTTACAGAACAACCTCCTCCCTACAGCATTCATTAGCTTAATGCTGTATTGATAACCATACCGGAAAATTTAATGTATGAAAGAAGAGGTCGAAATTTTTGAGGACAGGAAAGAGGAAGAATGAGTGAGATCTGAAATGGGAAAGAAGATCTCGCACAGCTGGGACTGCACAGCTGCCACACTGTGTAGAGGTTACAGAACAACCTCCTCCCTACAGCATTCATCGGCTACCTATGAATCTGCCAGGTCGATCTGAAAATACCTTATGATGCCTATTTAGAACCTGTCTCAGTTCTTCCTTCTGATTGGCTGAAATCTTATCGATTTCCTGCAATTTAGCTTCTATTTTGTCTAAAATAATTGCTTCTTCTTCTTCTTCTTCTGTGTTTAGCTTACTTGTACTAAGACTAACACCTTCGCCCCAATACCTCCTATTTTTCAGAACTCGTATAGGCAGCTCCCAAGTTCCATCATCAGTTACTACATGTTTACCACTAAAAGGGACTATAATTACTCCGGTTATTGGCAAGACCATTTTTAACTGGCTTCTTTCAAAGTCAACAACACTCTGATATTTTGACAAGAAATCTATGCCAATTAAAACCTCAATACTGAGATTGTTTACAATTAAACATGGATGATCAATTAACTTACCATTAATGTTAAAGGGCAGCTAAGCTTCTTGCTTTACTGTTTTTGACACCTTGCCAGTAGCACCAATTATTCTTAGTCCTGATACCCTCATTACTGTAAGCTTGTCATTACCAGGTAACGCATCAAATAAGGACTGAGATATTGCACTCACTTCAGTTCCACTGTCTAAGAGACAACGTACATTGATACCCAACATATTCACTATTATTATAGGGTGGCTTATTCTAGGTTGTACAGGTGGTGCCTCACATTCATCTAGTAGTTCCTTTTGGATTTGTCTCCAACTAAAGTGACCGACATCTGTCTTCACTACATTTAGGTCACAGTGTGTAGGGGTTTCCTGAATTACATTTTCAGCTGCCTTTTCCAGTCGGTCTATTAATTATAAATCGAAACACCGCACGACTTCATTACATTTAGTTTGCAGAACATGACCAAAATTACTGTAGTCTGAGCGATTCTGCACCTCCAGACCGGGCATAACATTAGTTACAGCTAAACCACTTTCACCATTATCGTCGGTTTCCTTCTCAAGTGACAACTGGTCACAGCTACTGGGTTCATCGACCCCAAACAGCCTACCCTCTACATTCCCACTTATCTCCTGTCCTAAATCTATTAGTACATTATCAACATCCTGCACAGGCACTTTAGATAAGAGCACATCATCCTCATCGTAAATATAAGCATGAATTTCTTCTGCTTCTTCACCTGTCAATTCAGTATTTTGTAGCTCGTCCCTATCGTTACACTGCTGCGCCTTCTCTTTCTCTTCCCACTTAGAAAGCGTCTCTAACACGGTATCTATCAAATACTGTGAGTGATCTAATATTTCTGTTGTATCCTTAGATGCTACCGACACTTCATCCACCTGTTCAGTTTGAGTATTCTGATCTGTCTTACCAATTCCCGTAACTACTGGCTTAGGAAAAGTAACCGCCTGGTGAGCGCCAGTGTCCTCATAGACGGGAACTAGTTTTCCTGCCTCGGCCTACTACTGTTTCCTTTATTTTCATTATAGTTGACTGGCACAGCATTACTTTCCGTACTGTTGTTTACATGCATATTTCTGTTTGGAACAAAATTATTATCCCTTGGACGCCATTGTTGGTTCTGATAATTATTTCCCCAATTCCTACTTCTCTTAGGGTGGCGAACACCTACTGTTCTGATGTTTACATTGCCATTTTGCTCGTTCCTAAAATTACTACTATTGTTATTGGCATTTCGTTTATTACGTGCTTGCTCCTCATTGGCAGCAACACGTTCTACACGTTCCAAATACTCAATGAAACGATCCAGATTGTCTCTAGGGGCTGATATAATTCTAGTTTGCCAATACCATGGCAGTTTGGCTTCAAGACCTAGTATAATCATTTCTGGTTTTAGCTTTTCCGCCAAATGTGACAACCGTGAGATCCATGACCTAGCAAACTCTTTAATTGATTCCTTGCCTGCATTGAAGCGTTTTCCACTCCAAAATTCTCTCAACACTTCATTTTGCTTATTGCTAGACCAATACTCATTAATGAAAGCTGTTTTAAATTCCGCTAATGTTTTACACTTTAACATAACATCAGCTGACCAACGCATATCGTCACCTGCTAAATGGCTTCTAACAAATGAGATTTTCTCTCGCTCAGACCAAGTTGATGGAATCACATCTTCAAAATCGTTCCAGAAATCTAGCGGATGGATATTTTTATCTGGATCGAACCGCAAGAACTGCCGACACCCGATAAAAGCGGCGTTTGCAGCTACAACTTGTTGTACATTACCATTACCAGAAGTTACTGAAGCTACTTTACTTTCAATGTTAGCAATGTTAGTACTGATATTTTCTACTTTCATTTCAACATTATCTACTCTTTGCACAATATGAGTAGTGTCCGGTTTGGTTGCTTCTACTTCTGCTTGACATATATTTACTTTTATATTAACTTCTTTAAATCTATCTGAGCACAGTTCAGATTCCGCCTCGATCTTTTCTGTTAACTTGTGCTCCAGCTTCGCATCTTCCATTTGGAAGTCTTTGCGAACCTCAGCAACTTCGGATTTAACTGTTTTATACATTTCAGAAAACTGTTGAGCAACCTTTTTCTTAATATCTTCATGATTGTAATCAATTTTATAATTCAACCTGTCTAGATCCTCTTTCAACTTATTGCAACCAGCCTTGAAGGTATCGTCCATTACCTCCAATCGTTTATTAAAATTTGTTTGGCTGGCCACAATTTCAGACTTTAATTCAGCATTATTGGATTCTAATTTATTGTCCATTGCCTCAAACCGCATATTAAAATTTGTTTTGCTGGCCACAATCCTGTTATTTACTTCAATTATATCAGATTTTAAATCAGCTGTCATTCTAGCATTTAAATCAACAGCCCCAGCATCTTTGGGTTGCTCACTAGCTGGCCTTTTATCACACTCAGGTGACGAAAAACTAGCTCCCATACCAGAATCATCAAAACTAAATGAAACTTCTGATTGATTAGTCATATCTAACTGCTCCTCCTTAAACTCTACCCTCTCTGATGACTGTTTCATTTATAATTCATCAGAGAAACTATCATCCAATAAATTTACAATTTCTACTTTCTGCATTACTACAGGGGTTTCTATTATTGAATCATTGCCCCATTTTACACTACGGTCAGGAGACAATACTTCATTTTTCACTTTAACATTACTACTTTCATGCATATTTACACTTGAACCGTTGTCTGGATTTACAGTTCCCTCAACAGACATAGGTTCTGATTTAAGTTTAACCTCGGTTTCTTTTGGCGGTTTCATCGCCGACAGTCTTTTAGTGCAGGTTAGTAAAATTTTTAACAGCTTTTCACTTAACTTAGTTCCTTCTGCACGACGTATGGCGTTGCCGGCTCGGCGCACCAGGATTCCTGATGCGACGTGGCACGTTGAACTGCAGACGGCTCTCCGACGGCTGTTGTGTGTTTGCGTGGCCCGCAATTTCAGGCGCTGCGCTGGCTGCTCCAGCGGACGACTGCGGTGCGGCGAGACTGGCTTCTCGCGATGCCGGCAGCACCGCTAGACTCAGTGCCAGCTCCGTCAATCCAGATGCGTTGTTAATCCATTTGCGTCGTCCACATGCACACGTAACACTTTCACTGTTCTATTCTCAGTTGCGTGTCGCATTTCACTCGCGAATCCGAATAGTTAAAAATCACTTTCACTTAGTTGATTTCCCGGCCGATGCACCATATGTGGGGCGGCGGATGAGTTTGAAATAAATCTACTGTATAAATGATTGCATGTAGAATCAGTTTCTGGCTTTTTGAATGTTGTTAATGCTGTCTTTCGCCGTTCTCAACACTGGCTCTCTATTTACTTTTTGGCACCCAGAAAGTGATTTAATAAAACATGGAACCAGTAATTAGAGATCCTAGTGCCCACTTTATCTGAGAATGTTATTATAGCTGCAGCTTATAGCTCTGAGGAATTAGGAGATTGTCCGGGATTTCTTATCATAAACGGTTTTCCAAAATAATTGAGTATATTCTGAAATTCACTGATAAAAAAAACACAAGTATCCCTACAACCTAACTAACAGAGCAGTTCAGAGTCTAATGCGCTGATGCAACTATAAATGTCCGAATTAAATGTTAAAAAGAATGCTCGCCATAATTTGATGAAAATATTTCATCAAACGCCACGCTAAATATTTGGTAGAATGTCTGTCCCGCGACGGCACGTGAAAATACGACAATACGCAAACTGAAGCTAGATAATGAAAATCATCCCAGAATTAACACTTCACATGAAATGTTTTCATGGTTCCGCGTATCTCTAGTAACTTAATACGGCACCCGAGGCTGTATGTAGCAGTGATACCGACGCTACGCGACTCCCGACACAGATAGCGTGTCATTCAGCGTCTGGAGAGAACTGGGGCCTTGCTTCCTCGCGCTGCGTTCTTATATATAAAGCCGCGGTGCGGCGGCTAAGGGAACGCCTGATCTTTTCGGCTCTCCCGACTAGCCACTGGGCTAGTAACGCACCACTTCAAGTTACATAATAATTTATAGCTTCTTTCGCTGATGGCCGAAGAAGCTCTTAATTTAAACGTGCATTCAGCACGCAGGTAAGTATTGATAATAAAATTTTGACGTGGCTAAGTTAAATATTCTGGGCGAGAGAATTAATTAAATTACACTGTACGCAGTAGATGAGCTCTGAAATGGCCCTTTTGAGATCCGCTATCGCTATAATTTTATAGGTATTCAAAAGAAACTTTTCACATCTTCATAGTCATAGCGGATCTCCAACCTATTTAAATCTAAACATCCTAGCCTTATTTATTAGCCTACTTAATCTATCTTGCTTCCTTCAGTTTTGAGATGAAAACCAGAAAATCATGAATTTCCACTAAAATCTTAATTTGTGAAATCCAAAGTACTGTTTTTATTAAATCATTATGAAAGATGAATCTAAATATAAATTTTGAAGTCTCTAGCTCTTTTCTGTTGCGCCAATGATTTTTTCAGAAAAACGTCCAAATTTCGAAAATGGCTGAAGTTATCGAACTGATATTTAACACACATTAATTTAGTATTATTCCTGACATGCTAGAAAAGTTTTAGGTCATTTGCTTGATTTTTAAGGTATTGCGCAATATTTATGACGTCAGAGCTGGTTACAGCAGACTGGCTGGCACACAATGGAAACTGATGTGAATTTACTACAGCGTGAGTAGGCTGCTTCCCTACAAACTGTCGCACTAGTATTTTCTTTTTCCTGCTTTTCATTAGTCTCCTTCATACCTGAAGATATTTCTTCCACGATAGAAGTGACTTTCTTAACTCACGCTTCGAGGTAACTACACTCCTGGAAATTGAAATAAGAACACCGTGAATTCATTGTCCCAGGAAGGGGAAACTTTATTGAGACATTCCTGGGGTCAGATACATCACATGATCACACTGACAGACCCACAGGCACATAGACACAGGCAACAGAGCATGCACAATGTCGGCACTAGTACAGTGTATACCCACCTTTCGCAGCAATGCAGGCTGCTATTCTCCCATGGAGACGATCGTAGAGATGCTGGATGTAGTCCTGTGGAACGGCTTGCCATGCCATTTCCACCTGGCGCCTCAGTTGGACCAGCGTTCGTGCTGGACGTGCAGACCGCGTGAGACGACGCTTCATCCAGTCCCAAACATGCTCAATGGGGGACAGATCCGGAGATCTTGCTGGCCAGGGTAGTTGACTTACACCTTCTAGAGCACGTTTGGTGGCATGGGATACATGCGGACGTGCATTGTCCTGTTGGAACAGCAAGTTCCCTTGCCGGTCTAGGAATGGTAGAACGATGGGTTCGATGACGGTTTGGATGTACCGTGCACTATTCAGTGTCCCCTCGACGATCACCAGTGGTGTACGGCCAGTGTAGGAGATCGCTCCCCACACCATGATGCCGGGTGTTGGCCCTGTGTGCCTCGGTCGTATGCAGTCCTGATTGTGGCGCTCACTTGCTCGGCGCCAAACACGCATACGACCATCATTGGCTCCAAGGCAGAAGCGACTCTCATCGCTGAAGACGACACGTCTCCATTCGTCCCTCCATTCACGCCTGTCGCGACACCACTGGAGGCGGGCTGCACGATGTTGGGGCGTGAGCGGAAGACGGCCTAACGGTGTGCGGGACCGTAGCCCAGCTTCATGGAGACGGTTGCGAATGGTCCTCGCCGATACCCCAGGAGCAACAGTGTCCCTAATTTGCTGGGAAGTGGCGGTGCGGTCCCCTACGGCACTGCGTAGGATCCTACGGTCTTGGCGTGCATCCGTGCGTCGCTGCGGTCCGGTCCCAGGTCGACGGGCACGTGCACCTTCCGCCGACCACTGGCGACAACATCGATGTACTGTGGAGACCTCACGTCCCACGTGTTGAGCAATTCGGCGGTACGTCCACCCGGCCTCCCGCATGCCCACTATACGCCCTCGCTCAAAGTCCGTCAACTGCACATACGGTTCACGTCCACGCTGTCGCGGCATGCTACCAGTGTTAAAGACTGCGATGGAGCTCCGTATGCCACGGCAAACTGGCTGACACTGACGGCGGCGGTGCACAAATGCTGCGCAGCTAGCGCCATTCGACGGCCAATACCGCGGTTCCTGGTGTGTCCGCTGTGCCGTGCGTGTGATCATTGCTTGTACAGCCCTCTCGCAGTGTCCGGAGCAAGTATGGTGGGTCTGACACACCGGTGTCAATGTGTTCTTTTTTCCATTTCCAGGAGTGTATGTGGGAGCCTCATGTTAACTACGTCGGTACATAGTCTTTCAACCTATTGCTGTAAGGTCTTGCAGCTTTGCTGCATGGATGCCACCACAGTTCGCCGTAGTTAGAGCTACATTTAAGTGCCTAACTAAATCCTTCTCTCTTAATTTCGGTCTCTTTTCCCTTTCCTCTTCCATGAATTCATATTTCTTATCGCTTTCCTTTTCCGTTCAGAATTTTCAGGCCGTTTACCAACAGTATTATGACCATACATAGTTAAAATTTTTAAATTGTCAGAAAGCTCATAAATGAAGCCCGACTGAAGTGCGAATTTGCAAGTGTGAGAGAAAGAATAAGCCGTTACACTGTTCTTTCAATGCTAGAAAGTGTGTTTGTTGGCAATGTCTGTGTATGTATTTGTTTTTAATATTAAGTTGTGTGTTTATTGTGCGTTAACGTGTGAAGCAGTATCCGAATTCGACAATATGGTGAGACCGAAGCATAGAGAAGGTAGTGGTGTCGAAGAGATTCGTGAAACCGACCAACAGGATGCTGTTCATGAAAGCGAAGGAGTAGCTTGTAACACACAGTAGGCAGGTGAAGTTGCTACTGAGAAAGCAAATAAGTATGAA
This sequence comes from Schistocerca americana, assembly GCF_021461395.2. Taxonomy (NCBI): domain Eukaryota; kingdom Metazoa; phylum Arthropoda; class Insecta; order Orthoptera; family Acrididae; genus Schistocerca; species Schistocerca americana. The sequence continues at coordinate 952,947,432 of NC_060119.1, read as the reverse complement.
ATAAACCATCTGCTATTGCTACAGGGCAAGAAGCAGGAGGTAGTAACAAAACGCATACCGTTCTAGCTTCTCTATAATCTGAGCCTGCCTCTCTCCGCATTCTTGTTCGATTAAAGTCTCCTTAGCTTCACGTTCCAGCCTGGTTTCCTTCTCTTCGCGCTCTCTTTCCCCTATTTTTAACTTTTGGTACAAGAGCGAAACTATGTCGTTGTCTAGTTTTGGGTGTGTCAAGAGGTCAGCTTCTGCTGACACCAGCGACACCATCACTGTTGAATGCAGTATGCGTATTGTTACTACATCCTGCATCTTCTTCTTCAGTAGCAATTTCACCTGTTTACTGTGTGTTATCATTTACCTTGTCGCTTTCATGAACACCATCCTGTTGGTGGGCTTCATGAATCTCTTAGACTTCATTACGTTCTCTATGCTTTGGTCTAACCATATGATCAAATTCTGATAATTCATCACACGTTAGCACACAATAAATACACAACGTAATGTTAAGAGCAAATACATACCCAGACATTGTCAAGAAACACACTATCTAGCGTTTTGCAGAACAGCAACACAGCTTATTCATTATCTCGCACTTGCAAATTCGCACTCCAGTCGCGCTTTCTTTTATGTGCTTTCTGACAATTTAAAAGTATTTTATTGCGCATTCGTCGTTCTACCGTTGGCTAACGGCCTGAAAATTTGTACACATACTCTCTTACCCTTACCATTGCCAACTTTTGCAGTATACTATGTCGTATAATTTTTGAGTCTTCGATGCTTGTACTCAGCGCTTTCTTTCTTGACTCTTTAGTGTCAGTGAAAGCTGTTTCATATTGTACATGAAAGGGAAAACATATCTTTCTTAGCACAAAATACGTTTCATATCTCTACAGACATTTATAGATAGATTATTTTATCGAGACGCACTTTATCGATTGCTAGGGTGACGCAACGTACCGTGTATGCGTAGTGCATGATCTTTAAATATGCTTCAAATGCGAAAGAAAGGTAAGGGTTCTATATTTAATTCCTGCTTTTATTTCCAAAAATCCACATTAACAACCAAGCACAATTATAATGCCAACAACACTCTGAAGTTGTGTCAATATTTTTAACTATTTGTGTCCAAAAGGGCAAAAGAGTCTGAATACATTACTTCTATACACATCAGAGCAATAAATTTTAATACACCATGAATAAATTAAATTCTCACGGATAATAATCGGAAACGGTTTCGTTTGTATGTAAATTTGTATTGTACTGTTGCCAATATTCACTCTGCCACCAGCCTGTGTTTTTAATTAATATTCCTTGATAGCTGTGATGGCAAATACGCTGTGCTGAGCACACTTGGCAGCATGTCTACGGTGCGACGACTGTTCTTAAAAAAATTGTCGTTAAATATTTGACCTTGGGTAAAGATTGAATCTGAACGAACTTCTTCATAACTAAATAGGTTGAAGAGCCTTACTTGACAAAATTAGGCCGGTAGAAATAGCGACCAAAAGTAGATGACTGAAACTAATGAAAACTAACTTAAATATCTTCGGTGAGGGCACTATACAACAAATAAAAAAAGTGTTTACAATTAACAAGTATACTACTGTAATCATAAGGCGCTTAAGTAAATAAATGATACAGTTATTATTAACAGTCCCGTATTTTAGTAAGAGCTATAATAATAATATTAACAGAGCTGGAATCGGTCTTTGTTCTCTGGACAAAAGACGGAAAGAATAGTAATTATTATTATTTCTGCAGTCAGAATCAGAGATCACATAGTCGAATGGAATGGTTCAGCCGCGTCGCTGATCACCTTTTATCACTTGCTCAGACGATTTGTTTCGTTTTCTACAATATCATCAGGGCAGTTTATCACACAGATAAAAAATTATTGTCTGCTTTTCAGTAAATGCTAACCAGGAGACAGTAGAGAGAGAGAGAGAGAGAGAGAGAGAGAGAGAGAGAGAGGGAGTGTTTTTGTGTCTTGCTGAGTGCAGCCAATTTATGAAACACAGTCGAAACACGGAGTGTATCATTATTAATGTCGTAAACACATACAGCTGATAGTACACAATACTAGAAGGAAAAAAGTCTCAAACGTTAGTCCGCGAATGAACAGTTTGCGAGATAATTGCAACTTTATGATTCCCAGCCATCAACGATTTGATTCTATGTAAACGTGTTGCAAGTCAGGAAAAGTTAACAATACCATACGAAATTCAGAAAAGTTATTCGAGATACTTTGGTAAAAGTGCGGTTTCTTTGTATTAAGACGGCAACAGTTGCATGACAGTACTAGTAGTAATAGGATGTGCTAAAAGTATCGTCCTTGCATGCAAACATAGACCCCTACCCATTGCCACAATGAGTTTTGAACCCTGTAACCTCCCCGGAGAAATTATTGAAAGGAAAATATTTAAATGGTAATGGGCATCGTACTAAACGTAACCTCCCAGCAGAAATAAAAGAAAAGTCTATGATAATGAAAACGCGCCAAAATTTAGTTCCCCACAAGATTACTGAATAATAATGACCCAAATGTTGTTGAGCTCCCACAAAACATCGTTAAATTGAAATAAAAGCGACTGTACCTTCGCTACAAAAATATTGAAAAATAATGGCCCAATATAAACTCGACACAAAAATTAAGAAATCAGGATTAATCATTAAACCCACAATAATAGGGCAGCATCGCTGACCTTAGGCCCTGTGCAATAATTAATCTGATAAATTGATTCTGGGAGGGAAAGCATAGGAAATATTGTTTCAATTGGAATGATTCTTTTCTTAAAAACGATTGCTTTGAAAACAAAATTATTATTGGGGCATTTCTTGAATAAATTAATTACAATTAACAGATGTTATTGGCTGAGCGCAATGCTGCGTCAGTACCTTATTTAACAATATACCTCGTCCCGAACCTTGACCAGAGATGTAAAGGGCGCACGCCGCCGATCCATGCCGACGCCCTCCGACTCCTCACACACAACTCCGACTGAGTACAACTCGCAACTGAACTCTCGCGCAGTCAAGCGCAGACTAGACACGATAAATAACTCTCTGGTCAGAGATTCTGTCATGCCTCGCCATCGCTGTTTCATATGAGACGTACGCGTTTCAATCCTTTCAACCACGACTGAATCATTTCCAAATTCTTTACAATCACTGTCAAGTCTCTGCTCGAATTCGTCAACTGTGTTAAATGGAGTGGTCTACACAACAACTTTAAGGTGAACCAATACACAGATATTCTTGGGCTCCAGATTAGGTGTTCTTGTAGTGAATCTTCGGTACAAGTCCTCCTCGCCGAGTTCATCTTTGGCTATATCAGACCGTTAGATGTCATCTTACCATGGCAGCAAAATGTGCCAGTCCTCCATTTTGAACGTACCACATCCTCTGGCGTTGATCTAAGGGAACATCCTGAAGCTATCCTGCGAGAGAGTTCCGTCCACTGTTTGTTTGGTAACATGTATGGACGAAAAACACGATCGGCTAGTACATTTTACCAAACGTTCAATGACAGACGTCGCTGATGTGGAGACTCATGCACAGCATATCGGCTGTGAACGAGATTTCTCCGAACGTGACAACTGTAATACTTAAACGCACCATCAAGGGTGAAGCCAGCTTTACATGTAAATAAATTTTAGTGCCAAACGTAGGGCTGCCTGCAGCTTGTTGCTGTACCCACTGACAGAACGGTCCTCTATGACAAGAGCCCACCTTACTTCGAGGTTGAATTCGTTGGAGGCGGTACGGGTACAGTACTATGCAGTGCACTACTCTCCAAACAGTACTGTGGCTCACGCACGGAATATGTGTGGAAAGTCTCCTGCAGAGTGCTCGTTTCCAGCACCACGTCTCCGAGCACAGGTGTAAATCATGCAGGCCTAACCGCTCAACAGCATGTTTCTTGGAGGCGTTCATGCACAACCGTAAACGTTATCATCCCGGGGTGCCACTGGGCAGGATACGCTTCTCGAAGCTAGTGTACACTGGCGTTAGCCCTGCCATACGTTAAATGTACATCCGCATACCCCTCATTACTGTAATGTTGCGTGTCGTCACCAACACTCTTACAACAAAACTGATGTTCCTCAAACAAGCGGCATGAGTGCCACACTCACATTGTACTGTACTGTCATATCCATTTGTTTACAACTCGACGTCTTTAAAATGTAAACAAGGACAACTCTACCGACCTGCATGCAATGCTTACGCAGAATCACATCGGTAGTGGGTAACGACGATTTCACAATTGTCTTGCGAAATTGTTCATTTGTAGGTCTATGACTACCGACACTTTTTGCTTTTAATTTCATGTACATTAAATTGAATGCATTCACACCATTAATAACGATTCCTTCTGTATTTTTGAACATAGTGCCAAATAATAAAAGCTTCCAACAAAGCTTTCAACATAGAACTTATGTAGTATTGACAATTGTATTTGAACGTGACGGCATGTCACTCAGTTCATGGGCAAATATTTTACGGAATTTACGTAAACATTATGTGATTTTCTGGGACAATAATGTATCTCTTCTAAATTGGTGATATTTCAATTTAATACAAGTGAAATTTACATAACTTTGCAACTGGGTTGAGGTTCGCTACGTCATTGAAAATGAAGAGATAGATAAATATATGAGGGTATGGGAAAGGTAATACTTACTTACTTCATGGCACTACGATCCTCTAAGGACCTTCGCCTCCTCAATCAGAGACTTCCAGACGTCTCGATCTTCAGCAAACCTGCGCCACCTCACACTCCCACTGCACTCTCAAACGTGGTCGTCCTCACCTTCTTCTACCACCAGGATGTCCCATCATCAGTTTCTTCGGGAATATTTCTTCTGTCATCCACTGATCTTGTCCTAACCATCTTAGCCTTCACATTTTGACAGAGGTTACCAAATCAGGTTCTTTGTACAGAAACCTTATTTCTTCATTAGTCCTGATTCTCCATATCTCTCCTTCTTTTACAGGTCCAAAAATCTCCCTCAGCACATTCCTTTCCCATATATTTAGCTTCTTATTTAGTAGCTTTTAGTAGTGATGAAGAGTAGGCTGAAGTATAAGAGATTAGACAGGAAGCATCAAAACGCAAAAAAAAGGGATAAAGATGTGCTAAGGGATGACGAGATAGCCTTGAAGTTCTCTAAGACTATAGATAGATCAATGAGCAATAGCTCAGTAAGCAGTACAGTTGAAGAGGAATGGGCATCTCTAAAAAGGGCAGTCACAGAAGTTTGTAAGAAAAACATAGGTAGAAGGAAGGTAACTGCGAACAAACAATGGGTTACAAGAAATAATTCAGTCGATCTATGAAAGAAGGAAGTACAAAAACGTTCAGGGAAATTCAGGAATACACAAATATGTTAGTGAGACATGAAATAGAAAGGAAGTGCCGGGAGGGTAAGACAAAATGGTTGCATGAAGAATGTGGAGAAATCTAAAAAGAAATGATTGTTGGAAGTACTGACTCAACACATAGGAAAGTCAAAACATCCATCGGTGAAATTGAAAGCAAGGTTAGTAACGTCAAAAGCAGCCTAGCACTGGCAAAAAGGGCATTCCTGGCCGAGGGAAATCTACTAGTATGAAATATAGGCCTTGCTTTCAGGAAGAAATTTTTTAGGATGTACGTTTGGAGCACAGCAACGTATGGTAGATAAACATGGATTGTGGGAAAACTGGAACTTCATCGACAATGTCAGTATAGGAAGGGTGATTAGAGATCACGGTGTGATTATAGCAACTATGACTACGAAAGTTAATAAATCAGTCGAGAAGGCTAGGAGAGTGTTTCTGTAAGATAGAGCAGATAAGCTGTACACCTGACATCACTTAGTACCAGTAAGATGGGTGTAGAGGAATTATGGGCAAAGTTTACGTAGATTGTGAATCGTGGTCTGGAGAGTTACGTGCCTAGTAAGCGGATAAAGGATGGAAAAGACCCACCATGGTTTCTTAAGGTGGTGAGGAAGTAGAGGATCTTCCACTCTAGGTTTAAAAGAGGAGGTTAGTAGAGATTCGTGCGTCTGTGAGAAGATCTATGCACGAAGCATACAAAAACTACCATCGTCACACCTTAGCAAAAGATCTGGCAGAGAAGACGACAAAATTCTGTTCGGATGTAAAATCGCTAAGCGTGCCTCTAAGGCTTCCATTCAGTCAGTTGTTGACCAGTCTGCTGTGGTAGTTGAAGATAGCAAAACAAAAGCTGAAGTTTTAAATTTCTCGTTCAAGAAATCGTTCACTCGGGAGAACCGTACAAACACTCAGTCATTTGACCATCGGGCAGACTCCCGAATTGACGATACAGAAATAAGCATACCTGGAGCAGGGAAGGACTTAAAAATTAGAAAGCAAATAAATCTCGAGGTCCGGATTGAATCCAGTTCGATTTTACAAAGAGAATTCTACGGCTTTTCACCCTTACCCAGCTTGCATTTATAGTGAATCTCTCGTCCTGCATAAAGTCCCAAGAATCTTGAAAAGAAGCCCAGGTGGCTCCAGTACAAAATAAAGGTAAAAGAACGGACGTACAAAATCACAGCACCAATATCCCTAACTCCTGTTTACTACAGAATTCTTGAACACATTCTCAGTTCGGTTCTAACAAACTTCCTTGATACTGCCAAGCTAATTTCCAGGAATCAGCATGATTTTAGACACCATCGCTCATGCGAAACTTAGCTTGCTCTTTTCTCACATGATATACTGAGAACTATGGATGCCGGGCATCAGGCAGTTTCCATATAACTAGATTCCGGAAAGCATTTGAAACGGTGCCGCATTGCAGAGATACGAGTAAACAGAATAAATTCATAGATATGTGAGTGGCTCGAATACATTTTATAGAACCCAGTATCTTGTCCTCGACGGCGACTGTTCATCAGAGAGAAGGGTACTGTCAGGAGTGCCCCTGAGAAGTATGACAGGCCCACTGTTCTCTACATACATAAATGATTAGTCATAAGGGTGGACAGCAGTCTGCGGTTGTTTCCTGGTGATGCCGTGTTGTACGGTAAGATGTTGAAGTTGAACGACTGTAGGAAGATAAAAGACAGACAGAATTTCCAGTTCGTATGATGAGTGGCAGCTAGCTCAGCATGTGGAAAAATTCAAGTTAATGTGGATAGGTAGGAAAAACAAACCTGTAATGTCCGGATACAGTATTAATAGTGTCCAGCTTGACACAGTAAAGTCGTTTAAATATCTGGGCGTAACGTTGCAACGTGGTATGAGGTGGAACGAGGATGTGAAACCTGTGGTAGGTAAGGCAAATGGTAGACTTCGGTTTACTGAAGAATTTTAGGAAAGAGTGATTCACCTGTAAAGGAAACGGCATACAGCACGCTGGTGCGACCTATTCGTGGGTATTGCTCGAATGTTTAGGATCCGTGTCGGGTCGGATTGAAGGAAGACATCGAAGCAATTCAGAGACTGGCTGCTGGATTCCTTACCGGTGGGCTCGAACAACACACGAGTGTTACGAAGATGCTTCGGGAACACAAATGGGAATCTCTGGAGGGAAGGCGGCGTTCTTTACGGGAAACACTATTAAGAAAATTCAGAGAACGGCATTTGAAACTGACTGCCGAACGATTCTACTCCCACCAACATACATCGCCCATAAGGACCACGGAGATAAGATACGAGAAATTAGGACTCATTCGGAGGCGTACAAATAATCGTTTTTCCCTCGCTGCATTTGCGAATAGTACAAGAGAGGAAATGACAAGTAGTGGTACAGGGTACCTTCCGCCACGCATCTTACAGTGGCCTCTGGAGTATCTACGTAGATGTAGATGTAGACTCAATGCATTTGAGATGTGTACTACAGACAAATGTTGAAAATTGGGTGGACTGACAAGGTAAAAAAATGAGGGCGCAGAATCGGAGAGGTAAGAAATATGTGGAAAACAGCGAGAGGGGGAAGGGACGGGATGGTAGGAAATCTGTTAAGATGACAAGGGATAACTTCCGTTATACTAGAGGGAGCTGTAGGGGGGGCAAAGGCTGTCGAGGAAGACAGAAGTTGAAATAAATCCACCAAGTAATTGTGGACTTATGTTGAAAGTCCTACTCTGAGATGAAGAGGTTGGCACAGGAGAGAAATTCGCGGCTGGCCGCATCAAACCAGTCGGAAGACTGCAGACTAAAAAAACGTAATTTCAATGGACACTAAAATGTGCCATGATTAGTTCCTATAATTTAATAGCTGAAAAAGTGCTACACTGAGACTGGGTCGTGAATGGAGAGTGGTGGCAGGAAGGAAGAGAAGAATGGGTAGGAGGGGAAAGAGGGAAGTGAATTGTCACATCATGATGATATCACTGATAAGTGATGGCATCACTGATAAGTATAGTTTGGCTTGTGATGTCACGGATGCGGGCATGATGGCTTTCCTTGCACTCCAAAAGTGTTCTGCAATGAGCTTGGACTTAGTACTCCCTTATAATTTCCTTTCTTACGAGCTCCTCATGAAAATAGAAAATCATTTACAAATTATTTTCCACCATATAGGCGTAACAATCCTGAGATTAAATTTCTAGTTACTCTATCAGAAGGTCAGAATCGGTTTTACGTTGCCTCCACAGCAAAAATTCACGAACATGACAGGTAACAAACATTGCTTGAGCATTAGCGGCTCACCTCACACGAAACCGTCTATCGATTGTCATTTTTTGTTTTCTGCTTTTAGAGCTACATCTTGTAAATATATTTCTTTAATTTTTTTTCTCTTAACAACAAAGGAAACTGCGATAATGCAGATTTTGTCTTTCGTTCTATATAATTCTGTAACTGCCAACAGTGAAACTGTCAAGCGTTAGCGAGCGAATGTTGTGTTCATAGCAGCAGCTTTAGACCGTGTTTTCGGTGTACAACGCAGGGTTTTCGATGCATAATGTGGACGGCGAACTTAATCAAAGTACACATAAAAGCGATTCTTCTTATAAACTACTAATTCAGAGGGCATATTGAACACTCCTATGAGAACGAGTTGCACGTAGTATGCTGGTGCGTTCGGTTCGTGTATGTTTCCCACGATTAATGAGTTAGATAAGATCAGTTGAAAGATGGAAACAAAGGGTTTCCAGACCCATGTTCGTATATCATAATTTCATCTACGTATGAGAAGTGTCCTTCAATTCGTGCCCTCCTTATTTGTTATACCCTGTATACAAATAACCTAGTAGATAACGGCGGAAGTCCCATGAAGCCTTTTGGAAGGAAAGAAAGGAAAACTGGGTTTAACGTCTCGTCGACTTCGAGATTATTACAGACGGAACACAAGTTCTGATTTTGTCAAGGCTGGGGAAGGAAATCGGCGTGATCTTTCAAAAGAACCGTTCCGGCATTTGCCTCAAGCGATTTAGGGAAATCACAAAAACAGTAAACTGGAGGGCCACACGCGGATTTGAACAGCCGTGCTCTAGAATGAGAGTCCAATTTGCTAACCACTCGCCGGCTGGAGTGGCCGTGCGGTTCTAGGCGCTACAGTCTGGAGCCGAGCGACCGCTACGGTCGCAGGTTCGAATCCTGCCTCGGGCATGGATGTGTGTGATGTCCTTAGGTTATTTAGGTTTAATTAGTTCTAAGTTCTGGGCGACTGATGACCTCAGAAGTTAAGTCGCATCGTGCTCAGAGCCATTTGAACCACTGGGCCACCTCGCTCGGTGTGAAGCTTTTGGCGATGATGCTGTAACGCTAGAAAATTGTGGAGAAATACAGGAAGACGTTTGTGAGGAACAGATTGACAGTTGACCTTTCACATAAACATACGTCGCGTATTGCACATACAGACGCAGATAGGCCCATTGTTATGTGATTGGACGAAAGCAAACTAATCACTTACAGCAGACGCATTCATTTGCATATCTGGAGATAACAATAGGGAGAGATTTATAGTGGAACATCGACATTAAACTAATCGCACGTCAGAAAGGTCAGACGGAGAGTCATTGAGAGATTCCTCAGCATGTGTATTCCGCCCACGAAGCCCCTCACTAATACTTAATACTGCTCGTCAGTCAAGGATCCATACCAGAGAGGACCGATTAAGAAAACAGAGAGAGTCCAAAGAAGAGCAGCTCGTTTCTTAACATGTTCATTTTGTAAACGCGAGAGCGTCAGCTCAGCAAACTCCAGTGGCAGGGGCTGCAACGTAGGCGTTCTGCATCGCGGTGTGGCCAACCGTTAAAGTTTTAAGAGCGTGTATTCCTCGAGGAGTCAACCAATACGTGGCTTCCTCCTACGTATATGTCGCGAAAAGACCACAAATTAAAATTATAGAGACCCGAGCAGACATAGAGGCTTACGGACAATCATTACTCCAGTGGACCAATCGCCACTGGAACTGGATACGGAAAGTGGCAGCGGAGCACAGAGAACCTTCTGTGACACGCCATTAGGTGGCTTACAGAGTGTAGATCGCCACGAAATAAAAGCCTCTCTAACATTTCTACTAACAGAAATGAAAGTGCTGGTATAAAAATTAAACAATTACAATAAATATTTTCCTGATTGAAGGAGAACTTGACCCAAAGATACTTAAAGCTGAAAAAAAAACCGTGATGTATTTCAAATGAAATGAGCTTAACAGTTCTAGTATGTTTTCTTTTGGTGTAACTAAAGGTGCAAAATCATGAATGTTCCCAGAATTCACTGATAGTTACACTAATTCGGACTGAAACAATAACTGGCGTTCACGGAAACGAGTAGGGACAGTCTCACAATGGCTCTGAAATACTGTAGTCTGACGTATTACGACTTTTGAACAAACTATAGCCCAAAACCACCTGTCAGATTTTAGGTTTTCACGCTTGATACGCGCATCAGCCCACAGTCGTAGTGAATCTTGGATGCGCTGATGCATCCCTGGAGTAGTGCGTATGGTTTCGGAGCCTTCCATAATACGAGCAAGGAGACTCTGAACTTCTAGTACTGGGTTCCATACACAAAAGCTTTCAAATGCCCCACAAATAGAAGTCTAGTGGGTTCAGTTCCGGAGAGCTTGGAGGCCAGGCAACTGGTCAATCTCTACCTATTCATCCGTCGCCGAATCTGTTATTCAGAAGTCGACGGACATGAACACTAATATGTGGAGGTGCTCCATCGTGCGTGAAGTACATGTTTCGTCGCACAGCTGAAGGCACATCTACACTCCTGGAAATGGAAAAAAGAACACATTGACACCGGTGTGTCAGACCCACCATACTTGCTCCGGACACTGCGAGAGGGCTGTACAAGCAATGATCACACGCACGGCACAGCGGACACACCAGGAACCGCAGTGTTGGCCGTCGAATGGCGCTAGCTGCGCAGCATTTGTGCACCGCCGCCGTCAGTGTCAGCCAGTTTGCCGTGGCATACGGAGCTCCATCGCAGTCTTTAACACTGGTAGCATGCCGCGACAGCGTGGACGTGAACCGTATGTGCAGTTGACGGACTTTGAGCGAGGGCGTATAGTGGGCATGCGGGAGGCCGGGTGGACGTACCGCCGAATTGCTCAACACGTGGGGCGTGAGGTCTCCACAGTACATCGATGTTGTCGCCAGTGGTCGGCGGAAGGTGCACGTGCCCGTCGACCTGGGACCGGACCGCAGCGACGCACGGATGCACGCCAAGACCGTAGGATCCTACGCAGTGCCGTAGGGGACCGCACCGCCACTTCCCAGCAGATTAGGGACACTGTTGCTCCTGGGGTATCGGCGAGGACCATTCGCAACCGTCTCCATGAAGCTGGGCTACGGTCCCGCACACCGTTAGGCCGTCTTCCGCTCACGCCCCAACATCGTGCATCCCGCCTCCAGTGGTGTCGCGACAGGCGTGAATGGAGGGACGAATGGAGACATGTCGTCTTCAGCGATGAGAGTCGCTTCTGCCTTGGTGCCAATGATGGTCGTATGCGTGTTTGGCGCCGTGCAGGTGATCGCCACAATCAGGACTGCATACGACCGAGGCACACAGGGCCAACACCCGGCATCATGGTGTGGGGAGCGATCTCCTACACTGGCCGTACACCACTGGTGATCGTCGAGGGGACACTGAATAGTGCACGGTACATCCAAACCGTCATCGAACCCATCGTTCTACCATTCCTAGACCGGCAAGGGAACTTGCTGTTCCAACAGGACAATGCACGTCCACATGTATCCCGTGCCACCCAACGTGCTCTAGAAGGTGTACGTCAACTACCCTGGCCAGCAAGATCTCCGGATCTGTCCCCCATTGAACATGTTTGGGACTGGATGAAGCGTCGTCTCACCCGGTCTGCACGCCCAGCACGAACGCTGGTCCAACTGAGGCGCCAGGTGGAAATGGCATGGCAAGCCGTTCCACAGGACTACGTCCAGCATCTCTACGATCGTCTCCATGGGAGAATAGCAGCCTGCATTGCTGCGAAAGGTGGATATACACTGTACTAGTGCCGACATTGTGCATGCTCTGTCGCCTGTGTCTATGTGCCTGTGGTTCTGTCAGTGTGATCATGTGATGTATCTGACCCCAGGAATGTGTCAATAAAGTTTCCCCTTCCTGGGACAATGAATTCCCGGTGTTCTTATTTCAATTTCCAGGAGTGTATTAACGTATCAGGTAGAACGTTCTCTACGAAATTATGATAACGTCCTGTTCTTGTGCGTTTTCCATGAGTTACATAAAATGAGTTGTAACACGGAAACAAAGCGTTTCTAGAGCCATCTTCACTAACATAATTTCTTCGTCTACGTGTGAGAAATGTGTCCTGCAGCTTGTGCCGAACACTTCTGTTACACATTGTATGTTGTAAGAGATAATAATCCTAAAAGACTTGCTGCCTTAAGATTGATTTAGGAATAGTATATTAACATCCGGGGGCATTTTCTTTTCTGTAGGAAACTACAACACTGTAGAATGAGGAATACATATGAAATTTTCCTTACTGTTCATCATCATTTTTAAGCTGTGACATGTATATATTACTGCTCGATTTCGCAATAAAATTGCTTGTTAATTACTTAAATGTACAGAATGAATGTACCACTGATAGATAAATAAAAATCGTGATTATGATCATGGCTCTTAAATATTGAGAAGTTTTTATTCTCAAAGCACTTTAAAAGTTAACAAACAAATTCATTTCGATCAGAGATATACAGTACTGGTGAAGAATTACGAAACATTAGAACTGAATTGTTCAGTTTCTGCCTCAGAAATGTGAAATTGTAGCATGTCTCTTCGTTAAATCATTCATGAATTTGGGGAACGTGTGAAGTTTATTACTAACATGGAGAACAGCAAAAATGGATTCGCAACTGAATTATGATCTCAGATATTGCCTTATACGGCAGTGTTCAACTTGTAACGTAGCACAATAAATATACCCACTCTATTTAGCAATTTTATTTAAAGGCTTCAATAATAATAAAAACGTAAGGGCTTCACCCAAATTTAAACCGTAAGATGACGTGAATTAATATACTTTGGTTATTAATCAAAGTAAATGTAAATGAGGGTGTGCAGAAGGTAGTGTGTAGGCATACTCCGAACGATCGGTGTAGAAGGCTCTGAGTCATCTCGAACGGGAAGGCTCACTGTTTGATGTGGCCGGATATAGATAAGAGTGCCAGTTGCGCGGGAAGATATGTTTCTAGAACCTTCTAGAACAATTTCAGCGTAGTAATACCTTCCGGTGTCAGAAAGCGTGAGGGATTGTGAATGCTGAGGGGAATCCCTCCTGAAGAGCTTCGATGGCGATATTGCGAGGTATCGGCGTCGAGAGAAAATATTCGTACATGTTCTTAAATCTCCAGGTTAAGAAAGAAATATTTTAAATGTAATCTAAAGCACGTTGTTGAGGACAGGGCTTAAAACTGTGTCCTCTCTTACACCCTATTTTCTTTCATTAGTTTATAAAATGAGTAACGGCGTGGTTACTCATCGGCGCGGATGTACGAATGAAGTGGAGGGGAGCGCTAGTTCCGGCGTTGGCGCTTTCGCTATGGAGAGTCGCTCTGCGTCCCTCATGATGGACAGACCCGTATCTGACCACTATGATGAAATGCTAACTTTATTCGATCAGTAAGTTCTTTTATAGTGCAAACGGCTTTCTACGCGCTGCTCAGAGTGTCTCAAACAGCGGTTGAGTAGCGACAGGTTACTCCACAATTTAATACGCCAGTAAAGAGTATGTGAGAAAGTGATTTTGATTGTATGATACGAAGTCTCATTGGAACTGTGATGAGCTTTAGAACAATGATAGAACCGCGTATTGCAATCAAGATGCCGTCCTTTCATCGTAGGTAAGTAATGTCTTGCATAGGTCAGCGCTGGTGTGAATTTCCAATAAGTCTTCAAGGTTTTACGGTATGAAACATGGCCGCAGAGTCAAATGGAGTTAAACGAATCTAAATTCAATTTGTAATCTCGTAATGTTCCGGCGAGCGAGTGTTTGGTGTAGTTGCATCAATAGAAGTCACGCGTGGTAGTGCAAAATTATTTAGCTCTGAGTGAAACTGTACCTAAATTCTACGTACGTGAAGAGAAGACAGATTGTTCTAGAAGGGGCTAACGTGTATTGCGTTGTTCTTCAGGATAGAGCCTGCTTCATTGTGAATAATTTATGAACATAAATGAGAGATGTATCATCATAAGGCGCCTAAGGGAAGACGTTACTATGATGCTCTGTTATTTATGTGCTGTCGGATTAACTACATGTGCCAAACATTACTGTAATAGCAATCCCTTGCAATTGTTACATGTACTTTATTGGAGAACACTACGCCTCGGAATTGTATTTATTTATCACGGTAGGTCTGTGTTCTTATTTGCTGCGACACCCTTTTTTCATTACAATATTACTTGGTTAATTTGTTGCTTGCCAAGATTGCTTACAGTGAGTAGCATCGAGAGCGGGAGAGCAGGATTATGACGTATCGTCATGGTTATGTAACTTTCGAACGACTTACGCACGTTTTGTAAACGAAATGTGTTTGCTGTGCTGGTTGAACGCCATGTAGTCGTGTACTTAGACAATACGCAAATACACCTGTTCCGAAATGAGAGTCTGCTAATACTGCATATTCAAGAATTCAGACATGCTTAATATGAAAGGTAACTGTAATATGTGATAAATTTTAACAATAGTACAAATCGAAATAAGTCATTTTTCATTACTGTTCCAGTTATCATCCAAACGTCATGCCGTATTCAAAAACACTACATAAAAGATGACATTAATACAGCTAAAACTGTTACATAACATATATAATAACTATAATATTTACGTAAAACAAAAATCAATTTAAAGTTCAGACACTTACGTTTAAATATTTCATTATTCATTACTCTGAAATTTACGAAAACAAACATAAATTGGAAAGTAACAACATAACAAAGGCAAAACTGTGCACTCTAATCTCGATCCACTAGTTTTGGAAATGGAATTCGGAATCGTAAATGTAGCTGGATATAAATCGAAAGTTATATAAGGTGGCGTGGTATCAAGACGTTTCATTCGAGCCCAAACTCGATAGGGTAGAGTCAATTTTACATATTTCCATTTTAATCGATATGCAAATCTAATAAATAAATCGCAAGTGAGCACCGAGATTAAAAATTCGAGGCTGGCGTACACAAACATTCCAGACACAACCGTCACAGGAGTTTTTGTTCGGCAGAGGCAACCAGCCTGCTGGAAAGTCCATAGGAGAGTGAGTTAGCACGCTGGTGCGCCGCCCAGCCGACCCCCCCCCCCCCCCCCCCCCCCCTCCCCAGGTACGAAAACAGTTTCTCACAGGTGGACAGTAAACGCCTAATGCAGATGCTGTATATTTCCGGATTGGGTGGCTTCAGTGGAGCGCCATTCTCCCGTTTGCAAGAGTAACGCTGATTGGCTGACTATTTCTGACGCAAAGAGCCAGAGGAGTGATGGAATGACAGCGGATGATATACCCTTTCACTTTTTGCGTGGAGAGACATCGTTCCAATGACACTCTTGCAGCGGGAACACGTAGCGGGAGCGAGTGCGCTCGTTGCGTGTACGCAGAGAGTGAGGAATAAAGTCTGTACTCAGTACTGCACTGAGAGAGCACCTCTGTCGCTATCAAATCGGAGTGCTGCTCTATATTGAGTCGTTCGCAATCAGGCATTTGTTCACTGTGTTGGCTGCGACACTTAATGTCGGGTGTGAATACAGACACAGTATTAGTTAGCGCTGCGAGCGAACATTGAGTGGCATCGTGGCGGACTGGTTATCTGACCGGTGTACGACGCCAATAGTTTAGACTAGGGGCAGTGAAAGTTCGATTGGCGAAGGTCAATCCAGATAGAAAGATATAGTTTTGTTATTTTTCAGTGGCGAACGACGCAGGCAGCAGTCGTCGCAGCTCATGGTATTGTAAGCCACAGCGTAGGCGAGCCCCATCATTCCTCCGTTGGAAATAACATACTTCATTCACGTCACTACATTAAATTTCTCACGCAACAGCCTCGACAGTACTTAGAAAAATTCAATCGGATAATTATTCAAGTTGAGTAGGCGCGGCTCTCAGCCATTCTGCCGAGTAAATAACATTCTTAAAGAAAAGGGATAAAAGAGCTTTCCCACACTTTGTGTGTAAATTTCATCAGCAGTACTTCTATCCATAAGAGGTAGCCTCCTACTCCGAAAAGAACCCGGAAATTTGTGTATCAGTTTATAAATAAAAATTTCACTTGATTTTCTCAGATTTTGCAATAAATAATATTTTCCGCTCGTTTAATATTTTTCTTACACTAACTACAAAACTCCAGTACCCAAATATCCCACTAGTTACGTAAGAAAATAGAATATTTTTGTGTCTTTTCCTTACAGCGGACGACTCCAGAAGATATTTATTGCTGAAGGTTTTTCAGGCATTTCTTGTTGCTATGTTAGGAGCGTCTGTCTGACTTCTGTAGTAGTGTTGGGTGGAAATTGCTTCTTGCAGGAGCCAAAGGGTACTTGTCAGATCAATCCGTTGCGCAACTCGACAACATAACACCCACACAATTACAGATTTTTTTAATGGAAAATATTTATTGCAAAATCTGAGAAAATCAAGTGAAACTTTTATTTATAATCTGATGCACAAATTTCCGAGTTATTTTCGGAATAGGATGTTACCTCTTATGGATAGAAATCGTGTTAATGAAATTTACATACAAAGGATGGGAAAGATTATTTATCCCTTTCCTTTAAGAATGTTATGTACTCGGAAGAATAGCTGGAGCCGTGCCTACTCAACTTCAGCCTCGCGGTGAAAAAGTGACAGCAAGACTTTCTGCATCTACGAAAGTATTCTAAGGTACAAGACACCATGAGTACCTTCATAGAACATACACTGAGAACTGGAACAGCAATCTATAAGAGAGAGAGAAATGTAAGAAAGACTTCTCAACTACCCAAGAAGTTATCTCAACTCAGGTACTGGAGTTAGAGAGAAAGTTTTCATTAGCAGGCACCCCGGTCCAAGGAACAAGTACTGGTGGTTGTCTGGGGTTTGAAATGGGTGGTTTGTGCGTTGCGGCATAAAACAGTGTCAGCTTGGCCACCTCTTGCGACTTGACGACCGACTGGTTCGTTTAAAGCAGAATATAACTTGTCTAGACTATACCACGTAGCTGAGACATTTTCACAACTCAGCGCAAATGCGCGTTAGTTCATGGCACCAAACACTGTAGTAAACATGGAACGTATGTAATGTCCTTATGAGTAACAATGGAAATGAAAATTTACGCTTTACCAGAAGATGATGACACAGTCGACACGTCGCAGTGTCGCAACTCGGCACTCTGACTGGAAAACTTGAAGTCCTTACCATGCTGGGAAACCATACGCTTACACATTTGGACTGCCACCAAATCAAACAGCAAGTAGAATACGCCATGGCGTTGCACGTCATTGCTTTACTTGTGCGAAACGTTTCCTGGTAAAAAATTTACTGATGTCAGCTCTTTTCGCATTTACCTGTTTTTATATGAAAACTTAGATAATAACATAGTTTCTAAAAGCATCCTAGTCGTCGAAACGATTAATTTCACATTTTCTTTCCGCTCTTTCGTTTAAGAGAGCACTATTTATTTTATTTTATAAGAAGTAAAACCTATAAATAGCGTGCGTCTCACGTGTAGTATACTTTTGTGAATATTTTAGTTACTAATTTGAGGTAGAGAAATTAGAGTACATTTACCCCATTTTATAAAAGTATCACTTATTCCTAGCTAACAAAATGTACCCCATAAAGGCAAGGGTAAGAATGTTAATCCATTGACGTACTCTGTCGTATCCGCGCCTCAGCTTGTGTGTGTTAGTGCTTTCCTCCATTCTGAATGGATTGTAATTCTAAGCTTATCTGAAACATAGCCCGAGGCGTAGGTTATGTTTACAAGATGTGGTCGCGATTTAGCGAAGGGAAAGAGTGTGAATGCGAAATAAAAGTTTATTTTATTTGGCCTTCAGAGTTTGTACCCTGTTTAGCCATCGACAACACGCGATTGCAAGAATACATAATTGTAAACAGAAAATATATAAACGCATATATACAGAATTGAAATTTCAAGCTGTCAATGTTTCTCCCAACAAAACTGTAACAAACCGAATTATGTGTTTGTGAATTCCTAAGGGACCAAACTGTTGAGGTCATCGGTCCCTAGACTTACACACTACTTCAACCAACTTTTGCTAAGGACAACACATACACCGATGTCCGAGGGAGGATTCGAACCTCCGGCAGGAGTGGCCACGCAATCCGTGAAATGGCGCCTCTAACCGCGCGACTACTCCGATTTGTGAGTAAAGTAGATAAATTCGTGTTATTAGTTCTCATTAATTCTTATATTTAATAATAACTGATAGAGATAGATAAAAATGAGTCCTACAGCTTTTTTTATATTGTTAAGAAAATTTACAATGACTTTATAAGGGCGAATGAATAATGAATTTAGAAACCAAAAGACAAAACGCTGATGGAGAGAGATTGATATGTTTTACAGCCCGATGTCAACGTTTGCGTCACGCCTAGCACACTGTTCATTACCAAACCTAAAATTTCTAGGTACATTCAGAAGAGCCATGTTATATAACGGACAAAACGTTGGGTACTTCAGTGCATATCATAATAGCGAATATGATACAAAGAACCTACCAAAATTCTGTAGGGGGTCACTACGTAAACCTCATATATGATTCAAGTGTCAGAGTAATAAAGAAATGCGCGCGTGTGTGTAAAGGATATGTAGGGGATGGGGACGGAAGGAGATGATCGTGTGGCCAGCAGAGGGCGCCTACTATGTCGCCCCGAGGCAGACGGCAGAGCGGACCTCAATTAGAGGCAGCACTCAGCCGTTGGAGATAATCCGCAGCTTAAAATCACAAATTCTTCCCGGTCGCACTTTTTGTTAATGAAAATCTGGTCTTCAGTACCGAACACTGGCCGAGAAAAAGGAAAAAAGAAATACAGTCGTTGGATTTCAATGTATCCAAAGTAATTCATTTCTAAAGATTCATTCTCCTTTTAAACCTCAGATGTTCTGGAATGAATGAAAGAATGGAAATCTCTCACAGTAGAGATCGGTCGTTTAGAACACCAAGAAAGGACCTGGGTTTCCTTCACATAGTGTTCTCATTGTGCTGCTTCGTGTAATGCTGTGTTAATATTTGACGTTAGACACTTTTCACCACAGAAAGGCGTGGCTTTGAATACACTGCTCCCATAAATCGACGAAGAAAAATTTCCGAGAAGAGCGTTACGTGACTGTATTCAACCTGATGAAATACATCATGTTTAAATAACCAAGCATGACATAAAATACTCAGACCTTTGCATCATGGTGACGATTGCATAGAACAGAACTCACTTCGCTGAGCACCTCCTCCAGTGGGGATGGAGTAATTTTCCACAAATAAAGTTTTTATTTAACATTAATCGAATTTCTCTACAGTGTTTAGCAGAACATGATAATAAAATTAAACAGCAGAACAGTCCCTAGTGTTCTCTGAAATTGTATGTATTTGGTGACGAACCGGGTTTCGGCTTCTCAGACCTTCTTCAGGTGACAACTAACTATCACAAACATAGATAAACATAAAGTACGTCTCACACAGATATCATTTGTACAGAAGACACAAAAATGACAGTTCTTAGTAGGAAAATTAACTGAAGAAAGGGAGAGTAAATGAAGTTTTTATTTGGAGAAACGTGTGTAAAATGATGAGACATAAAACGAATTTAGTGTTTTATCTAGTATTTGCAACAGAGACTTAATTTAATAAGGGAGAAAACGGAAACTGAGTCTCATCATTTAATAATGGGCTGACATTCTGTGTCATGTGTTTCTTGATTTCCATTATTTACAATAGGCTCATATCTCTCTCCTTCTTTGACAAAATGTAGAACTTCACATTCTACATCATTTGAATGATTTTCTGCTAAATAAAATGATCAGAAAAGGTCGAAACTTTCTTCCCTTATACCCAGTTTCTCTCTCGTTCACGTATACTAATTGTAACAGCTCTGCCTGGGTCTCCAGTATACACTTAACACTGCTTGCAAGTGATTTTATGTACAACAGTGCGTGCCAGGATTGCATTTTGTCTTTACCATTGAAAATTGTATTTTTTATTTGTATTCCAAAGTGCAAATTCGTAGTTGCGAGATTTAATCATTTTTGCAAAATTGTCTGAAACGTTGCCAGTGTAAGGAATTTTGCACCAGGCTTTGAAACGACTGAGTGATTGCTGTTTGCCAGCGTACAGAAGCGGTGCAATTTTATTCATTTTCTTTTTTCGTAGAATATTATCAATCAGGGCAAAGCTATAGCCATTGCTGAAAGCGATTTGTTTGATGGTTTGCAGTTCTGTTTCAAAGGCTGATTTGGATAATGGAACAGACATGAGGCGATGCGCCATTGAATGGAAAGCTGCATGGTTTGGGCTACGTAGATGTTGGGAGCTCGCAGGGATTACTGTATCAGTAGCTATGTTTTTTCTGTAACTGCTCAAAATATGTTTTCTTGTACTCAAATTCATATTAAGATCCAGGAAATTTATAGAACAGCCTCCCAGCTCCATTGCGAACTGAATTTTCTTGTGCTGTAGTTTAAATGCTTTAGTAATGTGTCTGTCTTGTAGTATTGGTCCACAAACACGATACGACACACACGTATGTGAACCAGCATTTAATTCTAAAATTCAGTGGCTCTTCCTGTACGAAACCTTGTTCGAAATTTCAAGTTGTATAGGAGTAAGACGTGTAACCATTGCTAGGCCACCATTCATTCTGTAACACCTGTTTTGAAAGCGGAGTAATTGTATTTTACACAAGTTTGAGTAACATCAATTATGTAATGTAATTCTACAGGACACTTAGGAACTATGCCAAAGATCTATTAATATGTTTATGGATTCATCATTAGGAAGATTTGTAAATAAGCTGGTGTCATCAAACGATACTAGTTTAGAACTGGATGGAATTTATATATATTTAATTTTGTCATCCTGGGCCATAGGAATTTTGATATCAAAATTAGGTTTAAAACTTGTTTCCTTGTACGCCATTTCTTTAAATGTATTTGTATCAAGAAAGAGAAAGTAACATGGGTCCTTTACACACCTGAACAATTTGTATGAAACCTTTAGACAATACATTTTGTTATTATGCATAAATTCATTAAAGGCTTGTGACTGGCCAAGTAAGTGAAGTCTTTAGTTATATGACAACAGGCACAAAGTTCACTGGCCCTAGTCTCAATGTCACAGACCCACTCTCTGGTGCTGGTAGACAAACTGCGCAGGCGAAAGTACAGGTGAGCTGGTGTTTAGTTCTGATAGCATATGTACGTCTCTCCAGTGACTCAGAAATTTCGTTTATATGCTCCGTAACGCATCTTGTCTAGGAAGAGTCTGATAGAACAGACTGTAAAAACTTACATAATAGTTAATATTCAGTGTGAATGATTCTTTTGTTTCGCTAGCTGAAGTGAAAATTGTTTTTCTGGCTCCATATCGCTATACCGAGTGAGGTGTTACGCAGGCTTTGCCTGGAGACACTAACTCGCTGAGAAGCAAAGAACTGTGTAATACTTTGCCGAGCATAAGCGATCATTGAATACAGTGAGCACATTTGACTGTTAGTAAACAGGATTCGTTATGATTTCAGATCAGAATTTCGTTGGTTCGATATAAATACTGTTAGTGAGCGTGCACCGTGTGAATAACTGAAGGATGAGGAACTAAAGTAACATTAATTTTTATACCACGAACTTCAAATTTGAAGTGTGCACATATCGTTAAGTGCGGACTGGATGTCGGTATTTATGAGCTTTGTAGCTGAAAATATAGCTGATGTTTAGATGTGAACGTAGGCATGAAGTGCAGAAAAAGTTTCCGCCAGTTGTTAGTGAACATAAAGCAATGTAGAGCGGCATCCCTGCAGTCAGTAAAACTTTAATGGGTTTTATTGTGATAGTTACATTGAAATTCTAAATCAGGAAGCGAATTTATGGAGCTTACTGAAGAATGTATACATTAAGATGTAAGGTGTAAGGTGTATGCTTCGCCGGCGATGGGCGAGGCATGACAGAATCTCTGACCAGAGAGTAGTTTATTGTTAGTTGTTGCTTGTTGCGAGTCTGCGCTAGTCTGCGCGAGTCGACAGTAGTAGTCGGTCGGCTTTAGTAGCGAGTGGACACGAGTAGCCTGTGGGAGTCGGCATGCGTCGGCTGTGTGCTCTGCTCTCGACTCTGGTCAGGACTCTGGAGGATGAGTATTGTTGTAGAAGGTAAAGAAGCAGCCTTTCGCATATTTAATAATGTATGTTAATTGCAATTTAATTTGTTCCAAAAAGATGCCTCAATAATAATTTCCATAATATAAAGTAATTTTTTAAAGAAAAGCATTCATTTAAATTTAAAGAATATTTACATGACCATTCCTTCCAAGAATTAGAAAAAAATATTCGCCAGCATTGCACGAAGCTGTGTCGAAGAATGTATAATTAAGAGCAGATATAATTGCAGTTTCATTGAGGTAAGAATTTTTGCTTTTTCACTCAGAATACAGGGCCGAAGGTCAGCGCTGCTGTCCTTATAAAATTTACCAGACATTATTATTTCATTTGGAAGGTTACATTTCGTTCATGGTTCATCATTTAATCAAAATTATTGTGTGGGTTCATAGTCAATTATCATTCATTAATTTTTGTGTGAGGAGGTTACACTTGGCTCCATTTTCATTTATTATGTAACATTGTTATTTTTTGTGGGGAGGTTACAAAAGTACTGCTCTGTGGCAATATGGAATGCATGTATTGTGTATGGCCACTAGTGACAGCCATTTACGGATTTATTTCCTGTACGTCTTCCACCCTGGAGTCGTCAAATGTGAGAAGTTAAATAATTTAAAAACTTATATTCTGGGTCAACATAAAATTTGCATGTATGTTGTCGAAAAACTCTTAGTACGAGAAATAACTACAGATCCGTTTTAAAACAAAATTAATTTTTACTGGTATTGGTAATGGACTTGCGGCTACCTAGGGTGCCGTGTTGAAAATGGCAAAAATGAAACAAACTACTTACATTCTTGAAACTTCCTGGCAGATTAAAACTGTGTGCCCGACCGAGACTCGAACTCGGGTCCTTTGCCTTTCACGGGCAAGTGCTCTACCAACTGAGCTACCGAAGCACGACTCACGCCCGGTACTCACAGCTGTACTTCTGCCAGTACCTCGTCAACTACCTTCCTAACTTTACAGAAGTTTCTGGAAACATCCCCCAGGCTGTGGCTAGGCCATGTCTCCGCGATATCCTTTCTTTCAGGAGTGCTAGTTCTGCAAGGTTCGCTGGAGAGCTTCTGTAAAGTTTGGAAGGTAGGAGACGAGGTACTGGCAGAAGTAAAGCTGTGAGTACCGGGCGTGGGTCGTGCTTCGGTAGCTCAGTTGGTAGAGCGCTTGCCCGCGAAAGGCAAAGATCCCGAGTTCGAGTCTCGGTCGGGCACACAGTTTTAATCTGCCAGGAAGTTTCATATCAGCGCACACTCCGCTGCAGACTGAAAATCTCATTCTGACTTACATTCTTGGTTTCTCGCAAAATCTTTTGATTAAGGAGCATTGGTAACTGCTCGTTGTGGTAACGACTTTTTCAAAGACGACGGAGGAGCAAATGGAGGCTCAGGGCACTCTCCTGCCCTTGTTGTTGGAAACTCCCCCGTATCAACGGCATCAGGATACAGAAGACAATTGAAACCAGTGCATTAAAGACACAATGTGTGCCCACAGGAAGTGTGGCCTGGAACTGAAAAAATTTTCATGACGATCTCTCTATAGGCCGAAGATCCCGAACTAATCCTTTCTTCGGATCTCCAGGAGGGGACTGCCAAGGTGAGTGGTGACCATGTGAAAAAGATTGAATGAAATTTGAAAGAGAAAAATTTTACGAGTAGGGGCGTTTATGGTCGGAAGTGTGAACGTGGTGGAGAAGATAGGAAACATGAAAATAGAAATGCAAAGTCTCAGTCTAAATATGGTGACAACGAAGTGAAATGGGTAGAAGACACTCATGAGTGTAGGGTAATGCCAACAGCAGCATAAAAAGGTATAATGGGGAGTAGGATTCGTTATGAATACGGAGGTAGGGCAGAGTGTGCAATGCTTTGAACAGCTCTGCGACAGGGTTGTGCTCATCAGAAAATAAACACCAACAACGATAGTTCAAGTGAACATGACGACGTTGAATGCAGAAGCCGAAGAGATACAGCAAGTATATGGGGACACTGTATGGGTAGTTCAGTACGTAAGGGGACATGAAAATCTAATAGTCATGGGGGATTGGAATGTGGTTAATAGCGGTAGGAGTAGAAGAGAGGGTTACGGGAGAACACAACTTTTGTAATAGGAAAGAGAGAGAAGAAGGGCTAATCGAGTCATGTAGTAAATATTAGTTAGTAATAGATACTACTCTGCTCGCGAATCACAGGAGGAGGAGGAGGTATATTTGGAATAGGCTGGGTGATAGGGGAAGATTTCAGTTAGATCACATCATCGTCGGAAGAGATTCCGTAATCAGATACTGGATTTTAAGGCGGTTCCAGGAGCAGATATGGACTCCGAAAACAGTTTAGTAAAGACGAAGAGTAGGCTGAAGCTTATGAGATTAATCAGAAAGAATTATTGCACGAAGAAGTCGGATACGGAAGAACTAGGGAATGAATAGATACGCCTGAAGTTCTCTGCAGCTACACTGCAGTAGTGAAGATCTCAGTAGACAGTTCATTTGAAGAGGAATGTCACAGTGAATGCATTGATTACTGGTGAGGCATAGTGAATATTTGGTTACTCACGTGTGATGAGAGATGTATGATTACACTTACACGTAAAGCCGTGATTTGAAAATTGACCAGATGGTCCGAGATTAGTTACCAAAAAGACGGAACGTTCGTTAAAAAATGAAAATCTTTTGGATATTTAGTAACATTATTCTTTTGTGAATGGAATACTCTGAATGGTAGCAAGTGCTTACAGATATTTGTATTGTCTTACCTCTAAAGCAGCAACGGAGTAACGCTATATACTCTGGTCTCTCATTAAAAAAATAATTACAGGCTCAGCAGTGTGCAATGCTGGCCATAATACTTCGAAATGCACATGAAATTGTTTTGGCTAATTAACGAGAACATTTAACAAAATCTAACTTCTTTGAAAAATATATGATCTGGACTGACAGGTGTTACTGATTATGGTGAATTACTAACACTGAGTTTTCATTTTTTTAGCAAAATTATATTGCAAGTTAACATTATCTTTTCAAAAAAATCTGGCAACTGAAGTCACGTTACTCACAGCTGATTCACAAACAATGAGACTTAAACAGCAAGTATTATTTAACCTCACTAATCTAACAAAAATGCAAATCATCAAGTAGCTCTCTTAGCAAATCATAAAATACTACAAAAGTGAAATACCTAACTAGCCTTTTATCAAAACAGTTAACGTACGTTCAGGGATCACTCAACAAGTTGTCAGCCAACTCATCTACACTAACGCGCTGGCAAAACAAAAATCATATTTATTGAACATGTTTACCAAGCTTGCGTGAAGACTTCTGCTTTAAAGTTCAACAATATTGAAATACTTATATTAATCCACCCCCTTCCCCCCTCCCCCCCCCCCCCCCACCAACGAACCATGGACCTTGCCGTTGGTGGGGAGTCTTGCGTGCCTCAGCGTTACAGATGGCCGTACCATAGGTGCAACCACAATGGAGGGGTATCTGTTGAGAGGCCAGACAAACGTGTGGTTCCTGAAGTGGGTCAGCAGCCTTTTCAGTAGTTGCAGGGGCAGCAGTCTGGATGATTGACTGATCACTAACCAAAACGGCCTTGCTGTGCTGGTACTGCGAACGGCTGAAAGCAAGGGGAAACTACAGCCGTAATTTTTCCAGTTGGCATACAGTTTTGCTTTATGGATAATTGATGATGGCGACCTCCTGAGTAAAATATTCCGGAGGTAAAGTAGTCCTCCATTCGGATCTCCGGGCGGGAACTACTCAGGAGGACGTCGTTATCGGGAGAAAGCAAACTGGCGTTCTACGGATCGGAGCGTGGAATGTCAGATCCCTTAATCGGGTGTGTAGGTTAGAAAATTTAAAAAGGGAAATAGATGGGTTAAAGTTAGATATAGTGGGAATTAGTGAAGTTCGGTGGCAGGAGGAACAAGACTTTTGGTCAGGTGAATACAGGGTTATAAATACAAAATCAAACAGGGGTAATGGAGGTGTAGGTTTAATAATGAATAAAAAATAGGAGTGGGGGTAAGCTACTAGAAACAGCACAGTGGCGCATTATTGCGGCCAAGATAGACACGAAGCCCACGCCTACTACAGTAGTATAAGTTTATATGCCAACTAGCTCTGCAAATGATGAAGAGATTGATGAAATGTATGATGAGCTAAAAGAAATTATTCAGGTAGTAAAGGGAGACGAAAATTTAATAGTCATGGGCGACTGGAATTCGAAAGTAGGAAAAGGGAGAGAAGGAAACATAGTAGGTGAATATGGATTGGGGGTAAGAAATGAAAGAGGAAGCCGTCTGGTAGAATTTTGCATAGAGCATAAATGAATCATAGCTAACACTTGGTTCAAGAAACATGAAAGAAGGTTGTATACATGGAAGAACAATGGAGATACTAGAAGGTATCAGATAGATTATATAATGGTAGGACAGAGATTTAGGAACCAGGTTTTAAATTGTAAGACATTTCCAGGGGGCAGATGTGGACTCAGACCACAATCTATTGGTTATGAACTGTAGATTAAAACTGAAGAAACTGCAAAAAGGTGGGAATTTAAGGAGATGGGACCTGGATAAACTGAAAGTACCAGTGGTTGTAGAGAGTTTCAGGGAGAGCTTAAGGGAACAACTGACAGGAATGGGGGAAAGAAATACAGTAGAAAAAGAATGGGTAGCTCTGAGGGATGAACTAGTGAAGGCAGCAGATGATCAAGTAGGTAAAAAGACGAGGGCTAGTCGAAATCCTTAGGTAACAAAAGAAATATTGAATTTAATTGATGAAAGGAGAAAATATAAAAATGCAGTAAATGAAGCAGGCAAAAAGGAATACAAACGTCTCATAAATGAGATCGACAGGAAGTGCAAAACTGCTAAGCAGAGGACAAATGTAAGGATGTAGAGGCTTATCTCACTAGGGGTAAGATAGATACTGCCTACAGGAAAATTAAAGAGACCTTTGGAGAGAAGAGAACCACTTGTATGAATATCAAGATCTCAGATGGAAACCCAGTTCTAAGCAAAGAAGGGAAAGCAGAATGGTGGAAGGAGTATTTAGAGGGTCTATACGAGCGCGACGTACTTGAGGACAATATTATGAAAATGGAAGAGAATGTAGATGAAGATGGAATGGGAGATATGATACTGCGTGAAGAGTTTGATAGAGCACTCAAAGACCTGAGTCGAAATAAGGCCCCGGGAGTAGACAACATTCCTTTAGAAGTACTGACAGCCTTGGGAGAGCCAGTCTTTACAAAACTCTACCATCTGGTAAGCAAGATGTATGAGACAGGCGAAATACCCTCAGACTTCAAGAAGAATATAATAATTCGAATCCCAAAGAGTGTAGGTGTTGACAGATGTGAAAATTAAGTCACAGCTGCAAAGTACTAGCGCGGATTCTTTACAGACGAATGGAAAAACTGGTAGAAGCCGACCTCGGGTAAAATCACTTTTGATTCCGTAGAAATATCGGAACACGTGAGGCAATACTGAGCTTACGCCTTATCTTAGAAGAAAGATTAAGGAAAGGCAAACCTACTTTCCTAGCATTTGTAGACTTAGAGTAAGCTTTTGACAATGCTGACTGGAATACTCTCTTTCAAATTCTTAAGGTGGCAGGGGTAAAATACAGGGAGCGAAAGGCTATTTACAATTTGTACAGGAACCAGATGGCAGTTATAAGAGTCGAGGGACATGAAAGGGAAGCAGTGGTTGGGAAGGGAGTGAGACAAGGCTGTAGCCTCTCCCTGATGTTATTCAGTTTCTATATTGAGCAAGCAGTATAGGAAACAAAAGAAAAATTCGTAGTAGGTATTAAAATCCATGGAGAAGATATAAAAATTTTTGAGGTTCGCCGATGGCATTGTAATTCTGTCAGAGACAGCAAAGGACTTGGAAGAGCAGTTAAACGGAATCGACTGTGTCTTGGAAGGAGGATATAAGATGAACATCAACAAAAGCAAAACGAGGATTATGGAATGTAGTCGAATTAAGGTGGGTGATGCTGAGGGAATTAGATTAGAAAATGAGACGCTTAAAGTAGTAAATGAGTTTTGTTATTTGGGGAGCAAAATAACTGATGATGGTCGAAGTAGAGAGGATATAAAATGTAGACTGGCAATGGCAAGGAAAGCGTTTCTGAAGAAGAGGAATTTGTTAACATAGAGTAGATTTAAGTGTCAGGAAGTCGTTTCTGAAAGTATTTGTATGGAGTGTAGCCATGTATGGAAGTGAAACATGGACGATAAATAGTTTGGACAAGAAGAGAATAGAAGCTTTCGAAATGTGGTGCTACAGAAGAATGCTGAAAATTAGATGGGTAGATCACGTAACTAATGAGCCGGTATTGAATAGAATTGGGGAGAAGAGGAGTTTGTGGCACAACTTGACAAGCAGAAGGGAGCGGTTGGTAGGGCATGTTCTGAGGCATCAAGGGATCACAAAATTAGCATTGGAGGGCAGCGTGGAGTGTAAAAATCGTATAGGGAGACCAAGAGATGAATACATTAAGCAGATTTAGAAGGATGTAGGTAGCAGTAAGTACTGGGAGATGCAGAAGCTTGCACAGGATAGAGTTGCATGGAGAACTTCATCAAACCAGTCTAAGGAGTGAAGACCACAACAACAACAACATATTAAACTAAGGCTTCTTGGCTTCACACAGCACACCACAAAAACTGCCTACTGCATCATCTTTCCTTCACAGACAGCTACCTACTATCGTGCGACAAGAGCTCTCTTACTCCAACAGTATAATGATCTCAGAGCAGAAGTAGACTGCGGTCGTACACCTTCAGCGACCAGCATTATAATGACTATCAGAGACATACATCGTCTATCATATTCGAGTGCCACATACATGTGCCCTCCAGCAGACTCATTTAAAAAAATATTACTATCGCAACTGTGACCATGTTGAACCAAAATGAAGACTTACTTAGCTGTCAAACCGGAACTATGCAGCAGGTTCTTGGCCTACCATAATAATGTAATGCGTATTACACTCATTTGAACTAGGAATAGTAAATACCCCAAAATATGATACTACTGTATATAGAGACTTTATGCAATTAATGCAAGTATTTAAATTGTTATGTCATATATGAGTAGTAACATTTCCATTACTAATTCATTAGGAATTTACAGCGCTTATGTACACTGAAAACCGTCATGGGAATAAATGTTATCAGCATGTCCTATCCGGACGTTCTCATATATTACAAATATCCTCGATAGGAACAGTTCATAGTTTCCGCTACACGTGCAACGCTAGACACGTTTTATTGGCTGCAGATCATTAAGTGACAGTCATCAAATTTCTCATTCAGATGTTTATCACGTGATAGTCGATTTGCATTTTGGAACATCATTACTATATTCTACACTCAAATTGCAAATTTCAGATAACATTAATGCTTGACAACTGACGGACCACTTTTTATTCTTGTTTTGTTAACTCGTGTGTGTAGAGGGCCAAAGTAAAGAACTCGCTCGCAAAGTTCGCACGCCACCAGACCGCGACGTTGCCGTCCGATTAAGTTTAACTCGCTCCACCGAGGTAGGCGTCCATCAGGAAGGCGAACTCCCTAACAGAGGGACGTGCTTACAGCTCCGTGGACAGGTTACGGCGTCTGTTGAACACGAAGTAGAAACTGAGATTCTCAATCTAAAGTTCAAAAGTGACTGCCTTCGAAGCGCCATTGACAAGCGTCACTGGCTGAAACTCGGGAAAGTAGCTCTCCGTGCTCAGTTCACCGACGCGCCAGAGTTTGTCCCATCAATAACATTCTTCCTTTGTCTAGTTATACTGCTACTACTCGCTTCGTATCAGTAGTAATGCTGAACAGAAAGCGATAACTCACTCCTACTTGAACTTATCATCATTCATTTTTCGTTTGATGGGTATTTCCAGCTCCAGTTCTAGAAAGTATTTAAAACGTTTCTGTATTGTCATTGAGCAGCCATCGTTACCAGCTTCACGAATAGTTCATCTCTTTCTTTGACGCCACGCTCTTCAGTTTCCTCTTATAAGCTTAGTCTTGGTATTCGTTCTCGTTAGATACGGTATTTGATCGATATGTTTGTGTCTGCGTATTTCTTGAGGTTAAAAATGTATTATTCTTTCCTTGTGTCGTAATGCAATATAGCGGCCCCTTAGTGCACATAAGAGGTCCTGTTACCGGGATTTACTTGGAATTCAACTCTGTCATTTAGTACCCAGTTCTACTCCCACATAACTTAGTACAGAAAACTATCACAACTATCATTTTGTAGCTATTGTGTTTCCATTCTGTAGCGACTCATGTTCATTATGGACTACACCTTTGAAATAATTTTTTCTTCAGTTTCTCCGTTTTATTTTCTGCTGCTAACACTGCAACGATACAACAAGATGAAACTGATTTGTGTCACAACTTGGACAGAACTTGCGATCGAATCGTGTCTTTTCTTCAGACTTCCAGGATCTCGTTATTCTATAGGGCATTTAACGCTACATCTCTGAATGATTCACTAAATCAGATGATCAGACTCCTGAAGTTATTCCTCAGAAACTACGAACATTGCTGTCTCATTAATTAACGGCATTCTACGATTGCCATAGTAACTGTCGTCCGCAGACTTAGCAGAATTACGTTAGGTTTTCCTTCCTCAAATCATACAGTTCACGAGGAAAGTAAACGATATTGATGACAGATTACACATTTGCTTAACAACAGTTTTTATCGATAAAGAGTTATGCCTGTATGCAGTTTTTATTACACCTGACGGCATGTTTTGCCGAACTTTTTAATAAATTATTATTCTAAGAAATTAAGTCCTACGTCACATAATTTCCATTAGTCAATGAATTCAATGAGCGGTTTGAGGCTGTCTTCTCGGCGCTTTTCGTGTACTTGCTGCGTGTAAAATAAAAAAAAAACATTCATTTTCGTCATCTAAGAGACCATACGCTGTTTTTTGTGATTCTGTCTGTAATTAATTTAGCGTATTTACACCAAGTATAACAGACATATCTGCTTATCGTTATTTTGGTGCCCTCTACGTCCTATATTGAACACCTAGTCCATGTAAGTTGGCATTTAAATAGCCAAGGTAATTTGTTATTATTGGTGAATTACACAAAGTTGCACTGGAGGTGAAATTTTTGTTTTCGTCTTTCCATATACGGAAATCATTAGTGGGCGATTTTTAAAAAAGAAAAAGAAAAATCCAAATGAGCTCGCTACCTAAATTTCATTGCCAAATTTCCATTTCACTAGCTCCATTATTACGATTTTTGTAGTGATTGCACATGAGTATAGTTTGTGAATATAAAATAAAAAGTACTAAATCGTTCCTATGAAAATAAGAGGTAGTGGGATAGAAGGAGAGAGGCAGTAGAAGAATAGAAAGATACCTGAAAAAAAGTACAGAAAATGCAGACGTAGAATCATCGTTACATGCCGGTAAGCCACAGTTCGCTTCACTAAATGAACGGTCTAACGATCGGAAACAAGAAGTGTGTATGTGACTGACTAATCACGGTACAAAGTGCATGGGCAGGCAGGAGACGATCAAACTAAAGCGTAATGGGAAGGTTAAACTAGCTGGACCTCAACATTATGGAAATATCTGTGCTATCATACAAAGGTAACATTCTAAATGAGACATAAATATAAGCGGAATACAAAGCAAATCTAAAACAAAAACAAGGATTCAGTGTCCAGACTCATGTGTTTAAAATTATTTACTTGCCTGTAGTACCCTCAAAGCTCTTTCGTAAATTATTCGGCTACTAGGTGATACAAAATTAGGGTAACAGACTGTAATGGTACGAGGCTTCGCGAAATCTTTCAGTTCAGTTATTAAGATCGCCCCAGAAATAACTGAGATCCACTACGACCGGTATAGTTACACAAGAATTTCTTTATCTAAAAATTCGATTCTAATTACACTTATATTTAAGTACACCGACATATATTAGCAGTGTTCCTATTCGTTTACAGAAACTAGCAATCTGACAGTAAAATATAGACGAGATTCAGATTACGACACTCGGCTCTGTAAGTGATAGGACAGAGATATAACGGTTAGCATACGAACAAAAAGCTAAAAACTGAAATAAATTCTTCAATGAATGTTCACTCTTGGGGCGACTAAAGAACTAGATGCACTGACAAAGTGCAAGAACACTAAATCCAAGTCTCTTAGCTCCACTCCAAACAACGTCAGAAGACAATCTGAAATAAAAAAAAGCCGCACACCACGGTATGCAGGGTTACCGTAATAATTACAGAATGTTTTATCCACAGTGGTAGTGCAATATGGTTCCCGATTGTGGTGTCACCGCCAGACACCACGCTTGCTAGGTGGTAGCTTAAATCGGCCGCGGTCCATTTAGTACATGTCGGACCCGCGTGTCGCCACTGTGTGATCGCAGACCGAGCGCCACCACAAGGCAGGTCTCGAGATACGATATAGCACTCGCCCCAGTTGTACGACGACTTTGCTAGCGACTACACTGACGAAGCCTTTCTCTCATTTGCCGAGAGACAGTTAGAATAGCCTTCAGCTACGTCCATGGCTACGACCTAGCAAGGCGCCATTAGCTTTAGATAGCAAGTGATAGTTTGATAGTTATTGTATGAAATGTCTCATCCGGAATGCTGTATTCACAACAAGGATAAATAAAAGTTAAGTATTCGAGGAGCTGCATATTTTGCTTATTAGCTTTCACTACTTATCCTGTTCCAGGAGTCACGCCCGTCTGCGTTAGATAGCGTCCATAAAGGCCTCCTCTATCTACAAGGTGTTGGCACATTTACCAACACATCACCGATTAACTCGCCAGCTCAAGAATTTCACAATTTCATTGCATTATTAATAGTAAGAAACAGGTACAGGTCTAGAATACTGCAACAATGTACACAATATCAAAGTTTTTATCCATATGATGTATTCATAAATGAAAAGAAATTAAAATTAAGGGAAATTTACATGAGTAAACTTTAAATACCATTCCAGCAGAATTAGAGGCGCATTAATGACTTCCTTCAGACGTTATAGATAGTCATCACTTCATTCCTTGTTCCAGCTCTCGTCCCATGTGAGCGCAGATACAATTTAATCCGGACTCAAATTCTCCTTCACCATGAATGCTACTCCATTTCATAACTGTCTTCTTTTAGAGGCAACATCTCAGCAGTATGGACTGTCGCCAGTTGGCATCAACTGCAGGCTTCACTCTACTCCACTACTACCTCCGAAACTCCAATTACGCGACTGCCGACAAGTGACTGCTGCCCCATTTGTTAGCTTAAATATTAACTATGATCCCTCCAGTGAGCCATGGACCTTCCCGAAATGACGTAATTTTTGTGCCTCGTCGAAACAGGAAGCAGGACCATAGGTGCGATCACAAAGGCCAGGCCACTTCATACATACATGATTCTTCAAGAGGGGCAGCAGCATTTTGAGAAGCTGCAGGCGTAACACACTGGATAATTGACTCATTTGGCCTTGTAATATCAGAAACTAGGCGCTGCTATGACGGCACTGCGAATGAATGGAAATGACGAGAAACTACGGCCGCTGTATTTCCCCAGATTTTGCAGCTTTACTTGATGACTTTATGATGATAGCATCATTTTGCGTAAAATATTCCAGGTGGAAGCTACTCAGGAGGACGTAGTTACCAGAAAAGACAAAACTGTTTTTCTTCGGTTC
The DNA here is from genome assembly GCF_021461395.2 of Schistocerca americana. Taxonomy (NCBI): domain Eukaryota; kingdom Metazoa; phylum Arthropoda; class Insecta; order Orthoptera; family Acrididae; genus Schistocerca; species Schistocerca americana. Next base: position 952,912,927 of record NC_060119.1, on the reverse strand, counting down.
GCTGCGTGGAAAGTTAAACCATATTTTAATCTTGGGAGTAGCTTAAGAAATTTTAACAGAGAAAGGAATAGGCTTGCAGTGCCACCAAAAACAGAGGTTACTTATCATAAGCCTTACATATTGTAATCTTGAGAAAATTGGCATACGTTATCCCGTATTTAGGATGATGAGCTACTTTCTCGTGTTCATCTCGTAAGTAGGCCAACACTGTAATTTTTAGCATGAACTGCGCTGGCATAGGCATGAACTGCGGTCCTTTATCAGCGTCCCTACGGTGGCCCAATTCTGGTAGTGATGTAGTACAAAAGGCATGGGTATATTCACTGAGGTGCCAAAAGTCGTGGGATACCGATATGCACATATACAGATAGCGGTAGTGTCGCGGGCACAAGGTATAAATGATCAGTGCTTTGGTGGAGCTGTCTTGGTACTCAGGTGATTCATGTAAAAAGATTTCCGTCGTGATTTCGGCCGGACAGTGGACATTAACAGACATTGAATGGTAGTTGGAGCAAGACCATAGGACATTCCATTTATGAAATTGTTAAGCAATACAATATTCCGAGATCCAAAGAGTCAAGAGTGTGCCGTGAACAAAAAATATTAGACATTACCTCTCACCTAGGCCAAAGCAGTAGCCGCAGAATTTGACTTAATGACCGAGAACAGAGGCGTTCGGATATAGTTGTCAGTCCTAACAGAGAAGCAACACTGCGTCAAATGACCGTGGAAATAATCGTTATACGTACGACGAATATATCCGTTACGTCAGAGCGGCGAAATTTGGCGTAAACGGGCTAAGCAGACGATTGACGCAAGCGCTCTTGCTAACTGTAAGAATCGCGTGGAGCGCCTCTCATGGGCTCGTGACCAAAGCTGTTGAACCCTAGCCGTCTGGAAAACCGTGGCCTAGTCTGATGAGCACCGAGTTCGGTTGGTTAAAGCGGACAGCAGGGTTTGAGAGTGCCCCAAGTTGTCAACGACGCACGGTGCAAGACGGTAGTGGCTCTGTAAAGGTTTGGGACGTGTTTCCAGGGGATGGACTGAGTTCTCTAGCCCAGCTGAACAGATTTTTTTTTGGTCACCAGTCTACTGACTGGTTTGATGCGGCCCGCCACGAATTCCTTTCCTGTGCTAACCTCTTCTTCTCAGAGTAGCACTTGCAAACTACGTCCTCAATTATTTGCTTGACGTATTCCAATCTCTGTCTTCCTCTACAGTTTTTCCCCTCTACAGCTCCCTCTAGTACCATGGAAGACATTCCCTCATATCTTAGCAAATGTCCTATCATCCTGTCCCTTCTCCTTATCAGTGTTTTCCACATATTCCTGTCCTCTCCGATTCTGCGTAGAACCTCCTCATTCCTTACCTTATCAGTCCACATAATTTTCAACATTCGTTTATAGCACCACATCTCAAATGCTTCGATTCTCTTCTGTTCCGGTTTTCCCACAGTCCATGTTTCACTACCATGCAATGCTGTACTCCAGATGTACATCCTCAGAAATTTCTTCCTCAAATTCAGGCCGGTATTTGATATTAGTAGACTTATCTTGGCCAGAAATGCCTTTTTTGCCATAGCGAGTCTGCTTTTGATGTCCTCCTTGCTCCGTCCGTCATTTGTTATTTTACTGCCTAGATAGCAGAATTCCTTAACTTCATTGACTTCGTGACCATCTATCCTGATGTTAAGTTTCTCGCTGTTCTCATTTCTACTACTTCTCATTACCTTCGTCTTTCTCCGATTTACTCTCAAACCATACTTTGTACTCATTAGACTGTTCATTACGTTCAGCAGATCATTTAATTCTTCTTCACTTTCACTCAGGATAGCAATGTCATCAGCGAATCGTATCATCGATATCCTTTCACCTTGTATTGTAATTCCACTCCTGAACCTTTCTTTTATTTCCATCATTGCTACCTCGATGGACAGATTGAAGAGTAGGGGCGAAAGGCTACAGCCTTGTCTTACACCCTTCTTAATACGAGCACTTCGTTCCTGGACGTCCACTCTTATTATTCCCTCCTGGTTGTTGTACGTATTGTATATGACGCGCCTCTCCCTATAGCCTACCCCTACTTTTTTCAGAATCTCGAACAGCTTGCACCATTTTATATTGTCGAACGCTTTTTCCAGGTCGACAAATCCTATGAAAGTGTCTTGATTTTTCTTTAGCCTTGCTTCCATTATTAGCCGTAACGTCAGAATTGCCTCTCTCGTCCCTTTACTTTTCCTAAAGCCAAACTGATCGTCACCTAGCGCATTCTCAATTTTCTTTTCCATTCATCTGTATATTATTCTTGTAAGCAGCTTCGATGCATGAGCTGTTAAGCTGATTGTGCGATAATTCTCGCACTTGTCAGCTCTTGCCGTCTTCGGAATTGTGTGGATGATGCTTTTCCGAAAGTCAGATGGTATGTCGCCAGACTCATATATTCTACAAACCAACGTGGATAGTCGTTTTGTTGCCACTTCCCCCAATGATTTTAGAAATTCTGATGGAATTTTATCTATCCCTTCTGTCTTATTTGACAGTAAGTCCTCCAAAGCTCTTTTAAATTCCGATTCTATTACTGGATCCCCTATTTCTTCTAAATCGACTCCTGTTTCTTCTTCTATAACATCAGACAAATCTTCACCCTCATAGAGGCTTTCAATGTATTCTTTCCACCTATCTGCTCTCTCCTCTGCATTTAACAGTGGAATTCCCGTTGCACTCTTAATGTTACCAGCGTTGCTTTTAACGTCACCAAAGGTTGTTTTGACTTTCCTGTATGCTGAGTCTGTCTTTCCGACATTCATATCTTTTTCGATGTCTTCACATATTTCCTGCAGCCATTTCGTCTTAGCTTCCCTGAGCTTCCTATTTATTTAATTCCTCAGCGACTTGTATCTCTGTATTCCTGATCTTCCCGGAACATGTTTGTACTTCCTCCTTTCATCAATCAACTGAAGTATTTCTTCTGTTACCCATGGTTTCTTCGCAGCTACCTTCTTAGTACCTATGTTCTCTTTCCCATCTTCTGTGATGGCCCTTTTTAGAGATGTCCATTCCTCTTCAACTGTACTGCCTACTGCGCTATTCCTTATTGCTGTATCTATAGCGTTAGAGAACTTCAGACGTATATCATCATTCCTTAGTACTTCCGTATCCCACTTCTTTGCGTATTGATTCTTCCTGACTAATGTCTTGAACTTCAGCCTACTCTTCATCACTACTATATTGTGATCCGAGTCTATATCTGCTCCTGGGTACGCCTTACAATCAAGTATCTGATTTCGGAACCTCTGTCTGACCATGATGTAATCTAATTGAAATCTTCCCGTATCTCCCGGCCTTTTCCAAGTACCTCCACCTCTTGTGATTCTTGAACAGGGTATTCGGTATTACTAGCTGCAACATCTTACAGAACTCAATTAGGCTTTCTCCTCTTTCATTCCTCGTCCGAAGCCCATATTCTCCTGTAACCTTCTACTCCTTCCCCTACAACTGCAATCCAGTCGCCCATGACTATTAGATTTTCGTCCCCCTTTACATACTGCATTACCATTTCAATATCCTCATACACTTTCTCTATGTGTTCATCTTCAGCTTGCGACGTCGGCATGTATACCTGTACTATCGTTGTCGGTGTTGGTCTGCTGTCGATTCTGATTAGAACAACCCAGTCACTAAACTGTTCACAGTAACACACCCTCTGTCCTACCTTCCTATTTATAACGAATCCTACAGCTGTTATAACATTTTCTGCTGCTGTTGATATTACCCGATACTCATCTGACCAGAAATCCTTGTCTTCCTTCCACTTCACTTCACTGACCCCTACTATATCTAGATTGAGCCTTTGCATTTCCATTTTCAGATTTTCTAGTTTCCCTACCACGTTCAAGCTTCTGACATTCCACGTCCCGACTCGTAGAACGTTATCCTTTCGTTGATTATTCAATCTTTTTCTCATGGTAACGTCCCCCTTGCCAGTTACACAGTTACACAAGAATTTCTTTATCTAAAAATTCGATTCTAATTACACTTATATTTAAGTACACCGACATATGTTAGCAGTGTTCCTATTCGTTTACAGAAACTAGCAATCTGTCAGTAAAATATAGACGAGATTCAGATTACGACACTCGGCTCTGTAAGTGATAGGACAGAGATATAACGGTTAGCATACGAACAAAAAGCTAAAAACTGAAATAAATTCTTCAATGAATGTTCACTCTTGGGGCGACTAAAGAACTAGATGCACTGACAAAGTGCAAGAACACTAAATCCAAGTCTCTTAGCTCCACTCCAAACAACGTCAGAAGACAATCTGAAATAAAAAAAAGCCGCACACCACGGTATGCAGGGTTACCGTAATAATTACAGAATGTTTTATCCACAGTGGTAGTGCAATATGGTTCCCGATTGTGGTGTCACCGCCAGACACCACGCTTGCTAGGTGGTAGCTTAAATCGGCCGCGGTCCATTTAGTACATGTCGGACCCGCGTGTCGCCACTGTGTGATCGCAGACCGAGCGCCACCACAAGGCAGGTCTCGAGATACGATATAGCACTCGCCCCAGTTGTACGACGACTTTGCTAGCGACTACACTGACGAAGCCTTTCTCTCATTTGCCGAGAGACAGTTAGAATAGCCTTCAGCTAAGTCCATGGCTACGACCTAGCAAGGCGCCATTAGCTTTAGATAGCAAGTGATAGTTTACATACTGCATTACCATTTCAATATCCTCATACACTTTCTCTATGTGTTCATCTTCAGCTTGCGACGTCGGCATGTATACCTGTACTATCGTTGTCGGTGTTGGCCTGCTGTCGATTCTGATTAGAACAACCCAGTCACTAAACTGTTCACAGTAACACACCCTCTGTCCTACCTTCCTATTTATAACGAATCCTACACCTGTTATAACATTTTCTGCTGCTGTTGATATTACCCGATACTCATCTGACCATAAATCCTTGTCTTCCTTCCACTTCACTTCACTGACCCCTACTATATCTAGATTGAGCCTTTGCATTTCCCTTTTCAGATTTTCTAGTTTCCCTACCACGTTCAAGCTTCTGACATTCCACGTCCCGACTCGTAGAACGTTATCCTTTCGTTGATTATTCAATTTTTTCTCATGGTAACCTCCCCCTTGGCAGTCCCCTCCCGGAGATCCGAATGGGGGACTAATCCGGAATCTTTTGCCAATGGACAGATCATCATGACACTTCTTTCAATTACAGGCCACATGTCCTGTGGATACACGTTACGTTTCTTTAATGCAGTGGTTTCCATTGCCTTCTGCATCCTCATGTAGTTGATCATTGCTGATTCTTCCGCATTTAGGGGATTTTTCCCACCCCTAGGACAAGAGAGTGCCCTGAACCTCTATCCGCTCCTCCGCCCTCTTTGACAAAGCCGTTGGCAGAATGAGGATGACTTCTTATGCCGGAAGTCTTCGGCCGCCAACGCTGATTATTTATCAAAATTTAAGCACTGGCGGGGATCGAACCCGGGACCGAAGACGTTATGATTATGAATCAAAGACGCTACCCCTTTTTTTTTTTTTTTTTTTTTTTTTTTTTTTTTTTTTGAATAAAAAATAATAGCATATTTAATACCAGTTTTCTTGACTATGAACCAGTTTAAATACAATCCAATTAAACACATACAAAAAAAAAAAAGTTCCGGAAGCAAGGTTAAAGTAAATAATAATAAGGAACCAAGTGACTTTTATTTTCCTTCTGTTCGTTCTCGTTCAAGGTGTTGTAGTGGTTTCACATATTTAACCAACACCCATTTTTTCAAAAATGATCTTCAGCATGTTGCCATAGTGCTTCTTGTGGTTGCGATACGTGCTGATTTTTGCATATTCACACTTCATGTAAACGCGGAATTCTATCTCGTTGTCCGACCCAAGTGTGTGGATGACATAACTAACATATTTTCCCAGTAACCAGCTAATGGCGTTGGTTTTTAATTTCGGAAAGTATGTCATGTCCGGTCTCAGGAGGAGCGACGGCGTTATATATTGCGTAGAGGATCTGGTGAGAAAGGCGATTTGTTGCCTGATCCAATTCCAGTTATGCACATTGCCACCACAGGTGAATCTGTGGCTGAGTGTATCCACCAGATTGCATTTTCCACAAAGGTGTGTCTGGTTTAAACCGATCCCATATAGTCTCTCGTTGGTGCTGATGACATTATTAACTGTTTTGTACCATGCGGTAATAGCGTCTGTAGATAGCCCGGCATAGTTGATGTTCCGCCATACAGCTTTCCAGTCACAATTTGGGAATTTCGTTTCAATTTTGTTTCTACCCTCATTTAACTTCCTTTCAAGTATGATGTCGCGCGCTGTGATACGTGTGTTGCTTCTGATTTCGTCACTAAGATAACTTGCTTCGAGGAAAAAGTTCCTCACATACTGCAGACGGGCATTAATCCTTCGCACATCAATCGGTGCTTGCAGGCTATGGGGTGTCACAGCCTCAAAGAGCTTTGCGGTTATACATTGTGGAAGTTCTCTGAGTATATGGAAAGTCCGTTTGAGGAACAGAGCAGACGCTTTATTGCCAATATGCACCAAACCGAGGCCCCCGTTTCTGACATCCAGTATAACCGTAGTCGCACCAACCCTGAATATGTCTCCTCTCCATAAATAATTGGTAACAGTGGACATGATCCCTTTCGCTACTAGTTTAGGGATTGGAAATACCTGCGCAGTGAAATACGCTTTAGACAAAACGCAGGAGTTGATGAATCTGACTTTTTGCACCAGGTCCATAGTTCGATGGATGTTCTCCATTACAGCACCATGAACTTTCCTCCTAGTTTCCGTCCAGTTAAAAGCAGCCATCCGCGTCGGACATGCCATTAAGGTGATTCCCAAAGTTTTATGTTTGTTGTCTTGTTTTGCCCATGCCAGTCGAAGGTGATCTAGGCCCCGTAGATTCAATATTTGACTTTTGTTTTCATTTACTGTCGCTCCCGACGCTAGACAATATCTTTGGATTTCTCTTTCCAGTGTAACTGTCTCCTCCTTATTCCTTATTACAACGCCCACGTCATCAGCATAAGCTCGTATGACAGTTTTCTCACCACTCAATGTTATGCCTGTTAATCTTTCGTGGACAGTGCGGAGGAAGGGCTCTAAAGATACGGAAAATAAAAACATTGATAAGGGACTGCCCTGTGGAACCCCTCGCCTTATCTGTATGGGTTTAGATGTTTGGCCATTGATTGCTATTTTCGCATTTACACCTGTTGCAATATTCCTTAGCATGTTCACAATCTGGGGGTGGAAAGCCATTCTTGACAGCGTCGCAAAGAGGTATCTATGACTAACGCGGTCAAAAGCTTTGTTGAAATCTATGAAGATTAAAGCACATTTTATACTTGTCACTGAGGTAATTGCAATGACGTCTCTGTATGCAGATAGACTTTCGAATATCGTTCTGGTCGGAGAGCAAGATTGGTGATGACTCAATATTTTGTTGGAAAAGGCAGAGAGTCTTTTGTTGATAATACGCGAAATTATTTTGTAATCAGAATTTAGTAGCGAAAGAGGCCGAAAATTGTTTAAGTTGGTTTTGCCTTTACTCTTAGGAATCAGTACTATTTTACTTTCCTTAAACTCTGCAGGGACCGGTTTTCCGTTCAGGACCTCATTTGCCATGGAAGTGATCTTGTCCCCAATTATAGACCAGTAGCGGGCATAAAACTCCACAGGGAGGCCATCAAGTCCCGGAGATTTGTTGAGAGGTGAGTTACGCACTGCCTCATGCGCTTCATCTTTAGTAATAGGTGACAGGATGTCAGCGTTGTCTGTTCCCGACAATTGTGGACCTAAAATAGTGAGAAAGTCCTCGAGAGCTGCATCTTCCACTGTGGTAGGGGCATATAAGGTTTCATAGTACCTGTGGACTTCGTCCAGTATTTGTTTCTGGCTTGTGAGCCTCGTACCAGTATGCGTCTGGACTTCATCAATTAAAGTTTGACGTCTGTTTTTAGCATGCCTCACCAAGTGATACAGGGAAGCTGTTTCATCTGCTACGACTGATGTGGCTTTCGATTTAATTTTGAGTCCCTCCATCTGTTGCCGTTTAATGCTTAATAACTTGGCTTTTATTTTCTTGATATCATTTAGACGAATTACGTCATCATGGGCCTGTTGATATAAGTCTCTTAAAACTTTATAATAAAACTCCATTGTATTCCTCAACTCCCTGTGCCTGGCTGCACTATACTGCATGACAACTTTCCGCAGCCTTGGTTTAGCCCTCCTTGTCCACCAGTCTATGACTGTTGGGTGCTTGTCTACTGTGCGGAGGCACATAGTCCACGCAAACCTTATTTCCTGTTCCAGTTCTTCGTCAGTTAAAACAGAGATATTTAAGTTCCATTGGCCTCTGAATCGACGGGTTGGTTGTACACTTAGATTAAAGCAAGTTAAAAGTGTACTGTGATCGCTAAAATACACTGGAAAAGTCTCAACGTTTAATAAATAATTTTGCAAATTTGGTGACACGTAAATTCTATCTAGTCTGCTGCGGGAGTGGCTGGTTATATACGTGAAACCGACTGACGTCGGGTGCTGAAGTTCCCACACATCCTTAAGGTGTAGATCACTTACTAATTTTTTTAACTGTGGCGAGCAGTTGAAGTTGGGTTGTTGATCTTTCTGGCTTAAAACACAGTTAAAATCTCCACCTAATATAAGAGAACACGGATTTTTCCTCAATAAATAAATCAGTTCATCTTGAAAAAACTTCGCACGATCCAATTTGTGGGAAGTTCCTGATGGGGCGTAAAGGTTAATCACTGTCACATCGAAAAGTTTTATGCCTATGGCTCTTCCTGATTCTAGTCGTTCGATTTCAGTCACCGGAATGCCTTCCCTTATAAGAATGGCTGTACCGATATTGGCTTCCGTAGAAACATTAACAATTTCAAAAAAGCCTGGGATCCGAAATTCCGTTATCGCAACTTCTTGTAGCAACGCGATATCTGTTCCGGACTGGTACAAGAATTCCTTTAGTGCTGCCAATTTCAAGGGTGACTGTATTTTATTAATGTTAATAGTAGTAATGCTATAAGCTTGCAGCACAGACATACCGGAAGAATCTATTTGGGATGAGGTTCGGTATGATTATAGCAGCAAACGTGCTTCCCTACAAGGCACGATCTTTACAAGCTGTGTGCCCATTACATGTACTAACTGCCTAGAAAATTTGCACTGCTTTTAAACAAATAGCTTGAGAAGAAAAGTATCCTGAAATCCTGACAATACATTGCTATAAGTCACTGTGGCCATTCTCTTTCTCCTCGTCAGTGTTGGACCTGATGACTTCATATTTGATATTCTTTTTCTTGATGTCTTTCTTCTCTGGTGTGACTTTCGCTTGATGACGCGTGACAGCAAGGCCCGGTGTCTGTCGCAGCCGCCGGCGGTGGCTAAATGGGGCAACGGCCGTGGCTTGCGAGTCGTCAATGTTTGGTTCCGGCGTGGTGTCTGTTGTGTTGTTTTGCTGGCGAGGCGGTGATGCTTGTGTAATCCCTCCTTCGGCGCGGCGTTGCGCTTCGGAGTCAGCAGGTTCTTTACCTGGTACTTCCTCGTACGGTTCGCACTGTATGGGTTGTGCACTTGATGCGGTTATTTCAGCCGTGACCTCAGGCTCAGGGTCACATTTCCGTGAAAAATCACTACCCGCTGCGTCACTATCTGTTCGTGGCGGTGTAAGTCCTTGTGCGGAAGTGTGAGCCACATCGACCTTCATTCCATCTCCTTTTTCCACTTCCAACAGATCTTCAGGACTGGGCTTCGGCCTCCTGGCAACGGGTGTTTCACAGGAAGAGTCCTCATCAACATTTCTTTCAGTGTCCTCTAGAGGACGCTTTTTTGTGGGAATCTCGCTGTCATGGGACGGAATTTCAGCAGTTAATGCAGGTTTTAAAGACGGAAAGTCATTAACATTAAGTGCAACATTTTCAGAGGTAGTAACAGGATCCACGACCGCCGCTGGCTCTGTTGTATTACTGGCTGGCAACAAATCGTTGAGTGTCAATTTCCGGCGTTGCGTAAGGTTATTTGTTAGCACAAATACACGGCGAGGGCAGTCCTGACGGAGGTGACCAGACTCGTTACATACATGACATGTAGGGGTTTGTCCTGAGTACATCACATGCGCCTTGTGCCCGTCAACAAAGATGTGGGAGGGAATGTTTGCTTTCACTTCCATCTCCACGGAGCGAATGCCGTTAAAGCACTGCAGCTTGAAATGCGAAGCCCACCTTTCGTTGACTATTTGCCTGACAACCCCATACTTTGAAAGGACATCTTTAATTTTCGAATTGTCTACTTCTATGGGAATATTCAAAACCCTAACATTCCTAATTACAGACTCGGAATTCCGGAGTTTGACAGTACTTTTAGTACCATCACGGTGTATAAATTCCGTTTCATAACCAAATTTTGCCAGAAAGCGGTCTACACTCGCGGAATCGTTAAACTTTACAAAAATGCAGTATTCATCAGAGTCCAGCTGCATGGTATGAACAGATTCAGAATGAAGGCCAATTACCTCGGTAATCCAGTCGTGTATTTCAAGTGCAGAGGGCTGTACTCGACGGGTGTACTTGTCGAAGGTGAAAATCACGGTGTTTTTTCTCACGGAGTTTGCCATGGTGTTCTGCAGCGAAGAAATCTCGGACAACGCCGAAATCCCAACGGCACTTCGTAGAAAGATGACACGAAAGAAGACCAAATGCTCAATTGATAACGCTTAATTCACGTGCAAAACGTCAATAAACGAGCACAAAACACGAAAACACTGACGTAAACACTGAACGTTCACGGAGCAAACTTGAGGAGCGTGCGACCGCTGCGGCAGCTAATGCCAGACTGTAGACCACGGGCTACTGAACATACAATTGACTGGAAATTGTTATTTTCATCGATTTTGAGATAATTTCCAGTCATTCATGGACATAATGTTCCCAAACAACAATGGAATTTTGTGGATGAGGACCCTGGAGAGTCGAGCGAATGATTTGGCCACCCAGACCGTCAGACAAAAATCCCTTCGAATATTTATGGCACACAATCGAGAGGTCAGTTCGTGTAAAAATCGTGCACCGGCAACACTTCCCCCATTATGGACGGCGATGGAGGCAGCGTGCCTCAATATATCTGTAGGCGACGTCCAACGACTTGTTGAGTCCATGCTATGTATGGTTGCTCGCCGGGCGAAAGAAGATCAGACACGATATTACTAGGTATCCCACGACTTTTGCCACTTCACTGTGTATTCTACCGAGATGCATGTGTTTGGCCTGTGCTAAGCACTTTGGCATGTGCATTAAACCCTTTGGTGGCCTCCGGTGCGGAAAAGCTTGAGATACTTTGATGCCTGAGCCCTGCTGCGTTAGCTATTTCCACACAGTACCAGGCTGGCTCGCCTCGCAACACTGCAATGCCTGTGTTACATTTCATAAAGTACAACACCTGCGCTACCTGCAACTGGCACAACTGCGATCCTATCTCTAACCTGGCGCATTTATGAGCAAATATATTTGGTGATCTACAGTGATTTCACTATGAACATCCACACCTTCCCGAACGATTCCGTACTGGCTTATCTCCCTAGATTTCCAATTTTAATGTACTGATCTACTCATACTTTCTTTAAGTGAATTTTCGTATAACATCTAGAAGAAAATTGGCACGTACAAGAACACAGTATGAGACTGCCGTCACTATAAATATTCACTCTCAATTTACGAAGAAATTCAGTATGCACAGAGTTTCACACGTCCTCTAAACCATGGGGCAACGAGGGACAAGTTCGCTGTAGACACTAGTGAAAAGCGACAGCGGGCCACGTTCCGGCTCTCTAAACACGCACAGTCCTTTACGTCAACAGTTAGGCGCACTGTTTGACAAGACAGCAGACACTGTGAGTTAGCACACAATTACAATGAACATGAGCTGGCGGTCGTAGCCCTTCCTTGTGCAAAACTCTCATCCCGAATCCTGAGCTCTCAGAATATCAAAACAATAGTAACTGAGACCGGGAAGTACATTTTTGACAGAAAAGAAGAAGTGCATACTGAGAAAGCACAAAATTTCCTGCATCAAGTCGTGATTATTAAAACATGCTACAGTTGCAGAACCTTTTCAGCAAGCACTCAAAATTAGATATATAATATAAAGGCCACGGAATGAAATTCTGGCTCTCTGAAACCAATGAAAGACTTTTGTGTTCAGCAGACTTCACAGCAGAAAGTTTTCAAGTCTCCTTCGGAGTATTGGTCACGCGAGTTTAAAGTTCACTTAAAATAGCTTAGTAGAAACATTAATAAACATACGCATCGATGCAAACGTCGGATCAACGTTTTTCCCTGTGCTTTGGAAACATTTGTGTTTAACAGCGATATGCTAGTAATTGACGTACACATTTCTGAAAAAGTTAATGATCCATGTATTTACACTTGGAGTTTCGACGATGCTCTGTCGTATCTTTCATACGCTAGATCCAAAACGTTGAATGAGGATAGCGTACAATGTTAGGCATTGGCTCAAATTCTTCAAATGGCTCTGAGTACTATAGAACTTAACGTCTGAGGTCATCAGTCCCCTAGAACTTAGAACTGCTTAAACCTAACTAACCTAAGGACATCACACACATCCATGCCCAGCCAGGATTCGAACCTCCGACCGTAGGGGTCGCGTGCTTCCAGATTGAAGCGCCTAGAGCCGCTCGGCCACAGCGGCCAGCTACGCATTGGCTTTCTGGTTGTATAGCGTTCGGCAATTACAGCTGTAGAGTCCTGGCTGATGCTACTGTTTCACATTTACATCGGTAAGCCGATTTTAATACAATGTGTTTCTGAGAAAAATCAAATTTCAGCTTATATTACTACTTACCAAATTAATACTAACAGCAGTCACTCGTTTAATGTGCATATTTTGCAGCAATGCGTCTGTAACACTACACGAGCAATTAAGCAGTGTAAAGTATATTTCATTACATATTTAAAGAGCTAATGACTTTCCTTTAATTTTCCGCAATATTAATTTGTGAACCCACCGCATGATTGTATCTTCAGTCGACAGCGTTCGACCGTGAAATTCGTTTTTGAATTCAGGGTAAATGAAACTGAGGGTCGAGCGCTTGCGAGGCATTTAGGAGTGTTTTATAAAGGAGATTATTTACATATAATTACTTTATAAAAGCAGCGTTTCAGATTAACCATGCGCCAGAGAATGCTATTGAGTTATATTTTAATCACAATTGGAATTGCGTATTTCATTTGAATAGGAGATGTATGTATATGCAGAATTCACCATGACGGTAAAAATAAATAAACATTTACAAAGGGAAATCTTTGTAGAAATCATAACAAAAAAACAAATTGATCACTGTAAATAATATTATACTGCATTACCAGACAAAGAGGATACATACGGAACTGACGGTTATTGTTAAGAAGGAGACCACTTCAGTAACACGCACAATGATGAACCAGATGGGAAGAAAACATTGTAGTGAACTGGAAGCCAGAAATACATTCACGGGAAGACTGTCGAACAGGTAGGCATTAGACAAAAACTGTTTTTGATGTTCATTTATAATTACTCAAAATAAATTGCCAGAAAAGTTTCCCTAAGTTGAGCTGTGCAACAGTTTATCAAGTGACAAAATTTTCTAATAATTTTATTGTAAAACTATTTTTTTAAATTGTTTGGCTACGTACTTTCTAATATAAAAAATAATGAAATGGGATAGGTCTGTTGTCATGAATGAAACTGAACTAAGTCAGATTTCAAGCTACGAATTTGGTAATTTGTTACCAATAACAATTCATAATTTAACATCAACGGTAGACTGGTTAACAATGTCCATTGTTGTGTGTGATCCAGTTAGTAGTTCTAGTATGGAAGTCACAAAAGGACTCTGTTTTATGGTTGAGAAAACTTTGTTCTTGCAGGTGTTTGTCAAGATGAACGTCAGAGACCGTTCAAGATACGTAGGCAACTTCAATACATTCATGATGGAAGAGCTGCACGGAACAGATTCAGAGAAATTCATGGAAGAACTGGTCTGCAGATATTATTGAATTTCGCTTACTTCTCAAATGAACGAACGCCTGTCTATCTACAGCGATCGTAGCCATTCTAACGCAAGCTTCTTCCAATCCATCTGTGGCATGAATCAGCAAACCAGTGCTTAGTAGTATTAGTTGAAAACAGACTTCGTTGCAATTTTAGTTTCTTTATTTATCAACCACGGGTTCACCTTATTTAGGCATCTTCAGGCTTACCTTAATTTTGTATTTCTTAGGACGATCCTTTAGACAGTATAACTAAAGGGCATCGTCGAGAACATCAGGCTAGCATCGTCTTCGCTAACTTCAGTAAACCTAGTAAGAAATACAAATTTAAGATCAGCCTGAAGAAGCCTAAACAAGTTGAAGCGCGTTGTTGATAAATAAAAAAAAAAAATTGCAGCCAAGAATGTTTTCAACTAATACTAACGCAAGCTCTCTGTCACAACTAAAAAAAAAAGATGTTTCACGATTTCAGCAAAAATGTGAGTGATATGGGTAATTCTTTTCTATATTTTTGTTTTATAATCGGTCATAGATCTCCAGGAAACAGTTAAAGATGTACCAAATAACGGCCATCGATTTCACCAGTATCAGTGAAGCTAAATCTACCTTGAGGATTCATATTATATATCTCAGATGATTCGGCTGTTGGATTCTTATCATGTTTGAAAATCTTCTTCTGCAATACTGCATTTCAGAAATGGTTCAAATGGCTCTGAGCGCTATGGGACTTAACAGTGGAGGTCAACAGTCCCCTAGAACGTAGAACTACTTAAACCTAACTAACCTAAGGACATCACACACATCCATGCCCGAGGCAGGATACGAACCTTCGAGCGTAGCGGTTGCGTGATTCCAGACTGAAGCGCCTAGAACCGCTCGGTCACTCCGACCGCCAAAACGCATTTATGTAAGGTAACAAGATGTGTGTGTGTGTGTGTGTGTGTGTGTGTGTGTGTGTGTGTGTTTGTGTGTGTGACAAATTTCCGGGTCACTGAGACACAAAAGATTGTTTCTTATTTCATTGACCGAATGCCGTATGGATTTGTACTAGCGTGCAGACCGGTTATGTTAGATGATATAGTTTTCTACAGTCCCTTCGTCAACGTTAACAGTTTCACCACCCGCCCACAATTCCGTTGCAGACTGAGCTAGTGGCTGAGAGAGTGCTGCAGAAAGACGTGAGGGAGTGTTTGAGACAGTGCTGTAGAAAGACATTACGAGAACTCCACTACAGCAGCACAATACCGCCCTAACAGATGCGCTTACTTCGCGTTATGGAACGTGCCTGTTATTTTCAAATAGAAGGGTTGTCAGGTTATATTTCTGGCACTTACGGGAAACGATATCTCCAGAAGTCAGACGCAGCTCTTTATCCCCATTCCCAGCAATTGCGTGGTGTAGACATTCACCAACACATCTCCCGAAATTTATTGATATTATATCAGAACACGGAAACAAGCCATACAAAAGAGAGACGCTGAGGAATTGGAAATAGATGCAAATACACTGACTACGTAACAGAATTCACGGTTAGCAAGAATGTTTCACTTCAGTCTAATGAAGTGACAACAAGGTGCTCCGGACAGGAGCGGTATCACTAGCTGGAGAAAAAGCAAATGCTCTTTAGTTTCATAACCATCTGGTATGCTTTATGAGCCTCTCTAGACTTACGCTTCGTAAGCACATTACACCGTTAAGGGAGAATAATACGGTCCGTCCTCGTAATGCAAACGTCTTCAGGATAAGTTTCTTTATTTCTCGTCTACGATCACAAACTTGTGAGTCCTCAGACTACAGGTTTCGGTCAGCAATGACCATCTCCAGGTCACTGCTGACCGAAATCGTTAGTCCGAGAACCTACAAGTTTTTGATCGTAGGCGTGAAATAAAGAAATTTATTCTATACTTTCTGGACACTGTTCCATTCGCGACCATGTCGCAGCTTGTGCAAACATCTTCCTTATACTGTTGTGGACGTAAGAAGGTTCCATAGCCTGCTGCTTGACTTCGACTTACTACAGCCCCGATATATCCATCTACTTTCTGCCTGTCACGACCGACGTGCGTTGGAACACCGACACAGAAGTTCACTGCCAGTCTGCAATGCCTACATATCAACTTTTATGGTTCATTGCAAAGATGCACAGAATACACCTTTCGAGAACACCAACATTCAATGTGACACAGGTCAAGCATAATAATATGAGAGTCATTTTCCGTGAAGATGGATTTTGGTCTCTTTGCTGTATAAACATCCCCCGACCCGGGAAAATTTGGCAATGTTAAGCCACAATATTAATCGTTTGACGTCTCTGGAACACTAAGAATGCGCAAGGCTTGTTATATTGAAGCGGCCCTAGTAGCTCGCTCCATTAAAGCCCTGAGGGCTGATTACACAAGGAAACATTGTATTGCTAATCGCAAGCTATAGTAGCAGAAGGAGCAGCTACAACGATCATCTGGGTCTGACAATCCAAATTTACAGTGTATTATTTTACTAGTCATGCTTTCCGGGTCCTATATTTACGATTCCATGAAAATGTGACTGTATCGGGTTGTAAAACTTTACCACTAACTGCAGATGATTAGAGACTGATGGCTTTGCAAAGATAAATCTGTGGGAAAAGTTCTGCAAATAGGTTGACAGAGGCTTCTTATCACACCGATAGTTCTAAAGAGCGTCTGGAACCTCAGCCAGTAGGGAGCTTCTTTCCCCCTCCCCTCGCCAGTGGTTATAGCTGAGAGACATTGGTCCTGAGAGTACACCATCTTAAGTGTATGCAGTACGTGGGCTTAGAGGGTGGACGTCTCACGTCAGGTGACCGGGTGTGGTAACACCATTTAGTAGAAAATATGCTGCATCGTCTTAGATAATGTTGGAAATGCCTTGCTTGTGGTCGATATAGAGACGGAGATTCTAGATGTGATAATTTCGTGATATTGACAATTTGGATGATTGAAATTGCGTAGCTAAGATCGTTCGAGGATGATGTTGGCTATCAGACTGGTGCCTTTTGTATGTGATAATCAGTAACTAAAGGCTTCTCAGTTAAGACAGGGGGTAAAATGCTTTGTTACCGCGTACTGTGTGGTTAACTTTGGTGGATTTCACGAGCTCTGGGTGTCGGTTCAGAGCGCACTTTACGGCGAACACGTACAGGAGTCCTTAGCTTATATTCAAACTTTCGTTTGTCTTTAACACCCGCTAATTATTGCTAGGTGTGGTAGAAGGTTAGACCGAACAATTTCACGGGTTCTGTTTGTGACCCCAAATTGCATAACGGCTCTCATCCTTCTGGTAATGTACACAAGCGCTGATAATTATCTGTAACTGTGCAAAGGTATTTATTGCAATAGGCACTGAATGTGATTTAGACTGACCTGAGATAAATATCAGATACCTTTGCAAATTTAAGTTGCTGTTCTGTGTATAGATTTTGTAGCCAAGTGTTTCACTCCACTTAAGGTAGCCAGTGCTCAGTGCTCCACAGTTATTTGTGTTTGCTCGTAACTGACGTACGATCACTGATAGGGAATATTGCAAGACAGTGAGAAAATTGTTGTTGATTAGTGATGATAAATTGTCGTATTTTATTTGTGATGTGTGGCAGTGCCACAAGTTTTCCCCACGTGTGGCTGTGTTCAAAAAAATGGCTCGGAGCACTATGGGACTTAACATATGAGGTCATCAGTCCCCTAGAACTTAGAACCACTTAAACCTACCTCACCTAAGGACATCACACACATCCATGTCCGAGACAGGATTCGAACCTGCGACCGCAGCGGTCGCGCGGTTACAGACTGTAGCGCCTAGAACCGCTCGGCCACCCCGGCCGGCTGTGTAATTTTTTGCATTGTACAAGGACTCAGAGCGAAATATTAGCTTATTTAATTGTTACTGTATGATGAATTTTTGTGGAATTCGGAGTGTTTCAATTTGACTTGACTTCTGTCTTGATGGTAGATTATGTGAGATAGATTTCTGTGCTGTTTGTGAAAAGTTAGTTCATTAAGCGGCCACAGTAAATTCAGTAACAACTTTAGGCACAGTTTTCGCACAGCAGCTAATTTTAATTGCCTGAATTGAAGATAAACTACGAGAGAAATCGTATAGGCACATCATGTTGTAATGTTGTACCTGAATTAATCACTAACACAAGATTTTATTCTGTTTAGTGCTAATAAAATCCAGAGAAGCATGTTTCAAATGGCTGATCCCGGTCTCAGTCATTCATGTAGCGCGGTTAGTTTGTGATGAGATCTCATAGTCAGCAGGGTGCTCTGCCGTTCTCAGTTACGTAGACTTCCCATGCACAATTGTATTCAGTTCGCGTTAGCTAGATACAGAGATGTTCTTGCATGCCTGTGAAGTATGCTTTGAGATTTGATTTACGCCATTAAATGAAACACTTAATTCAGAAGAATCACTTAATCGAAAGAAACTAAGCTCAGAATAAAAGAGAACTAAAGTTTAAAGGCAAGTAGTATGGGCAAATTCTAATCTCTACCCTCCCTCTGTGCAGACTGTGCAGGCTGATGACTGAGTCAGGCCGCATTATCCATTGCACACTACTTCAGTTTATGTGAGTGATAAAACACAGCTACTTAGTAATTAATCGGGACATAATTATAAAGTATACCCTGTTGTCAATAGCCACAACAACCAGAAATAGGTATCTATCAGACATAATTATCAAGACGTATGGAGTGAAATAAGTAGTAATGCCCATAATAAGTACGAATGAATCTGTACTTGCGAACAGCAAATGCTAGAATTTAACAAAACCGAGGGTAGGCTTGCGATATGTACCCCATTTTCTTACAACAGAGACAATCTTTTCTTGGTTATTAGCACTCACTGGTCGACGCCGTCAGAAACAGTCACAGGCTTGGTGCGGCACAATGCACTGACCGACACCTCTTGTGGGCCCTCGTGTAGAAATATGACCCAGTATATGACCTTCTAACGAACACTCAGAAGCAATACGTAGCAATGTATAGGATAATTATTGTTTTCTAAGTATTGTGCAGGTTTCTGTTCGTCGAAGAGCAGTATAAGCACCATAACATGAAGCATTCCAACTAAAAAGATAAATATTCTAATCTACCGAACTTCAGAGTTATCAAATGTACCTAGTAATTAGCCTACGTAACGCCTTTTACAGTAATAATTTTTCACGCTCCAAATATTTTTCCTTGTCACGAGCTTACGTTACTGGAGGAGGAGGAGGATATTAGTGTTTAAAGTCCCGTCGACAACAAGGTCATTAGAGACGGAGCGCAAGCTCGGGTGAGGGAAGGATGGGGAAGGAAATCGGCCGTGCCCTTTCAAAGGAACCATCCCGGCATTTGCCTGAAGCGATTTAGGGAAATCACGGAAAACCTAAATCAGGATGGCCGGAGACGGGATTGAACCGTCGTCCTCCCGAATGCGAGTCCAGTGTGCTAACCACCTCGCCACATCGCTCGGTACGTTACTGTAATATGTAGAAAAAGAGTATTGGTAAGCCTTTTGTTGCCAGTTTCTCCGTCTTTGTGAGCGATCTTGCTGACTTTGGTGTTTTTGTGCTACATTTAGACCATATTTTATTATATCTTATATAAATTCTTACGCTGCTATAACTTTTCGATGAAGCAGAAATTGGTGATTAATCATTCCATACCTAACAAGTGACCACGGTAAGTGACCAAGGAATGTGGGAAATGTCTATGCTACGTTGTGGTGAAGAGTCATGGATAGAGCAGTAATTTCCGTATTAGTTTTGGTGCCAAAACTAGCACCTTTCAGTATTGTTACACCGTAAGTAAATTAATGGGTGTGGATTTGTAGTTTTAGCTTGACGATGTCCACTATGGACCAACGGTAGTTACTTTTATTCTGAAGAAGATCGGGTTATCTCGATTGAAACCTAGGTAAATTCTAGGTAAACGGTGCAATTGTGGCTGCTGATTTTAAAAATTAAAATTAATCTAATATTATCTAACGCTGAATGGACTTTAGCGGAGTCATTTAACACGGAAGTTATACTACGTAGGTACACCTGAGAATAAGTGGTGAGACTATGATCCTATTTGCCCTATCAAGCCGGAGCGGCAATACTATACCCCTTCCTCAGTGTGTGGCAGTGTCTCAGATAACGGTTGTGGTGCAAGCGTCTGCAGAGTAGTGACGTACGACGCCTGTAATTAGTTATTGCAGGCGCGAAATATGCGAAGTCGTGGGCTGGCATTCTGTTAGACAGATCGCAGTTATTCTCTGACGGAGACCTGAAATCTCGGAAGATTTCCTTTCACCAATCATATCATGGACCAAACTGGCTCATTTATACGGCAGTGCACAAAAGGAGATCAACCATCAACCCGATACAAATAATATTGTCCTCATCACAGAGAGTGTTTGAGACGACTGAGAGTTAAACTGTCACTACAGGTAAGACTTCATTATAGGCTCCCCAGGCAAGACCAGTGCCAGCTCAAAGTCACGCTCAAAATGAGTCTCCCAAGTACAACCCATTCATAACAAGAGTCAAGACCGGAATCTCCTCTCCACGCTGGAGTCTGAAACAGAAGCTCCTTTCCTCCATTCTTCCACTACAAGGCTTTTCCTGCCTCTAGCTCATCTGCACCACATTCCGGCCAGTCTTAACCAAACTTAATAATATTCATTTCCCTTTGACTCACAAATTAACGAGCAGGCAGGAGTGGACGTTATGTTCCAGAATTGCTTTTTCCCATGGTCCCTTCAGGCAACGTGTTTAGCGTTTCTGTTTGGACCTAAAGTGAGCAACATATTTAACACGGGGATTATTATCTGTACGAATCATCCATTCAGCGTGTCCGACCACTGGCTTCAGCGAAACTAAGAGAAGTTCTCCTGTGTCCCAACATAGACCGTTTCAGAGGTATCATAAATGTTGCGTTCCATCCTAAAATTCTTTCAGAGGCCTAAGGCCTCCCAAAAAACTAGGCAGGCAGAGTGTCGACACCACTAATGTCTCCATCCATAGTGTCCCATCCAAGGTGAACATGGAAACACTCGGAGTTTTATGGACGCCGTCTCTTTGCACAATGGAGTTTTACGACAGTGTGGAAGCACCATGGCTGGACGACCCACTTCTTTCTTGTGCGCTGTCCTTACCGTGGCCAGAAACGCCTAACAGGTAGATCTAGGCAGTCAATTTTTCGAAGACCAGCTCGAGAAATTCTTGGGAGCAGCGTTTTGTCTTTGGTAATTGCTTTGAGATGTTCCTCTCTCTAACAGCTGCACATGGCATCAAAGCCCCAAATGACCGCACCAAGATTTATTGTTAAATAACCAAACCGCCTGCTTGTTCCCCATTACAGAAAATGCTATTCAAAGGAGAGCTTCCATACACACCCCACATGCATTAACAATGTGCACGCTCCCATCAATCCTGTAGTGTCACAACAATGATGCCTGGTATATAATGATGACATTAAAGAGTAGCCTTGAATGAGGAAGTAAGTGAGAGAGTGACTTGTCCTCTCTCAAAGTGAAACAACGATTTTCATAAATTTGGCTTTAAAACTGATTTAGTGTAACGAAATCCTTTCATAAATGTTTCCTTCCTTGTTTTACCCCCTGAGAACACTGAAACACATATTCTCTATTTCCATTTGAGATGTCAAATACAAATTTCATAGACATAGATTTATTAGTAATTTAATAATCATTTACTTAAAAAAATATTTACTTACTGTTTCGCCCCTTAGTAACTGAATTTCCAGAAATGATGAATAATGTATTTTTGTTATTAATGACTGAGAATATAAATACCAATTTTAGTATTTCTATCTTCAAAATTGCCTTAATAGCGACATATTATCAAAAAGCTTTTCATTCCATACTTGACCCCCTTCGAAGTGGAATGTCGAACAATTCCTTACTGAGTAATGCCTACAGTATAAGATCAATACCGTTTCCAAATTTCAAGTTTGTCATTTGTGGTTTGGCCTTCGTGATGATGGATCAGTTAATCAGTCAGGCCCTATTTCACCCACTTACGTGTTGAATTTTCAAAAAAAT
This sequence comes from Schistocerca americana, assembly GCF_021461395.2. NCBI lineage: Eukaryota > Metazoa > Arthropoda > Insecta > Orthoptera > Acrididae > Schistocerca > Schistocerca americana. Next base: position 952,890,769 of record NC_060119.1, on the reverse strand, counting down.
TGATACAAATAAAAAATTCCCCCCCCCCCCCCGCTATTTCACCCTCTTAGGGGTTGAATTTTACAAAATCGTTGAAACACGTATTTCTTTTATTTCCAACCGAGAAGTGAATTACCAGTTTTCATACATGTAACTTTAAGAATGCTTTTGTAGTTCTTTAATAATGTTTTATTTTAACAAGAAAGTTTTGCTTATTATTTCCCCCATATGGATCAAATTTCCAAAAATGCTGATTTTCTTTATTTCTGATCGAGGAACAAAATACCAATTTTTGTAATTCTAACTTCAAAATTGCTTTAAAAGCGACATATTTTCAGAAAGGTTTACATTCCCTACCTTACCCCCATAGTGGTGAAATTTCGAAAAATCCTTCACGAAACGGCGTGTCAGTATAAGATCTACATCCTCTCCAAATTTCAGATTTGTACCCTTAGCGGTTTGTGCTGGGCAATGATAAGTCAGTCACTCAGTCAGTCAGGACATTTCCTTCTATATATAGAAAAGTATTTAATATTAGATGTTCATTCATACCGGCGTGGTACCAGTCTCTTTCTTTGTGTTATAATAACGAGGATTTTTTATTGAAGTTGCCTCTTACGAAAGTGCGAATTATAGCATGGTATAGCTATTGCTGGCAGGTCCGGTTTGTGCTTATCTTGCGTTTCGTACGAGCGTGGTACATACAAAAGTTTTTCTTTGGCGCAACATTGTGCAATTGCATGTAGTTCACATTCGTATAATGTTTACTTATTATGCTCGTTCTATGCGTTAAGCGCTGATATTACTGTGTGTGGTAGGTTGTTACAATTGAATTTGTTGCTCTTAAAAAAATTTTAAGCAGAGGATTACTCTGTGAAAAAGAAAATTTTCCCTGTGGTGACTTTCTGTTTTTAATGCTTGTTCTAAGATCTGTGGATAATTGCACTGACAATTGAAACTAGTCGAGTCATCAGACCTTAGTTAACGTATATATAGACAATCAATCTTTTGAAAAAACAGTTTAAGATTTTAAATTGTTATATAACATCACCTTCTCCTTCCCGGAAAAAGTCAAGCGTTAGTAGAAATATGCGATCACTGAAACTGGTACAATTTGTAAAAGTGAATAGAAAACGTTTGTCATAGGGCAGAAAACAGAAAAAAATGTGATTACGTGAAGGAAAACGTGCCCAAATACAGTAACAGAGACCGTACGAACCAGGAGAATTCGGATACAAAAATTATAATGTGTTAATGGTATTTTTTTTACATTTGACAGTCATCTATGGACGGTGTAACAGCGTACGATACGTATTCTGAATAATGCATGCTTATAGACGTATTTTCACATGCAACAGTCCATAAGATTGTCATAAGATTAGTCGCAGATAACCACTAGTGACAAGCACTTCACATGTAGGGCAGCTGATGCTGGTAGCCGTAGGCGAGGTATTTGGCATAAAAGCCAGCACGCTTGGCCGCATTCTTCGCGTGTTACGAGTCGGTGGGTGGTGAAGGCGGCGGTCAACTGGCTGAGCGCATCAGCAGACAGGCTGACAGCAGAGGCCAGCACTTAGCACAACTGCTAAAAATGGGGGCGGAAGCTTCAGGGGCTGAAGGAAGGCGCTTTGGCGCCGCAGCGAGTTGCTGGGCGGTGACCTTTCACGACCAGTCATCTGCGTCCAACAGGCTGCGGGCGTACCAAGTAGCAGCTACCCGCTCAGACGTTACGTAACAAGCAGTGGGGCGCCGTAACAAAGCCGTGTGCTGGGAGTCAGCTGGCGGCGAGTCACACGCTTTCTTATATTTTTTTGTTATTTCTCGTTTACCTGCTCATATTTACATAATGTTTAAGCAAATAAAGGCTTGCTCGTGAATGAACAGACCAATATATATTTCTGTGTAAAAACTTTGTAACACATTTTAAAAATTTTCCTGATATGCAGAGTGGTCCATTGATAGTGACCGGGCCAAATATCTCACAAAATAAGCATGAAACGAAAAAACTACAAAGAACGAAACTCGTCTGGCTTGAAGGGTGAAACCAGATGGCGCTATGGTTGGCCCGCTAGATGGCACTGCCATAGGTCAAACGGATATCAACTGCGTTTTTTAAATAGGAATCCCCATTTTTTAATTACTGATTCGTGTAGAACGTAAAGAAATATGAATTTTTAGTTGGACCCCTTTTTTCGCTTTGTGACGATGTAATAGTCACAAACGTATAAGTACGTGGTAACACGATACATTCCACCAGTGCGGACGGTATTTGCTTCGTGTACAGCTCTGCCCCTGGGCACAACAGAAATTACGGTGCGATGACAGATTTTTTGCACGAGTTCTATTTAGCGACGAAGCGACATTCACCAACAACGGTAACGTAAACCGGCATAATATGCACTATTGGGCAACGGAAAATTAACGATGGCTGCGACAAGTGGAACATCAGCGACCTTGGCGGGTTAATGTATGGTGCTGCACTATGGGAGGAAGGATAATTGGCCCCCATTTTATCAATGGCAATCTAAATGTTTCAATGTACGCTGATTTCCTACGTAATGTTCTACCGATGTTACTGAAAGATGTTTCACTGCATGACAGAATGGCAATATACTTCCAACATGATGGATATGCGGCACATAACTCGCGTGAGGTTGAAGCAGTATTGAATAGCATATTTCATGACAGGTGGATTGTTCGTCGAAGCACCGTACTATGGCCCGCACGCTCACCGTATGTGACGTGTCCGGATTTCTTTCTGTGGGGAAAGTTGAAAGGTATTTGCTATCGTGATCCACCGACAACGCCTGACAACATGCGTCAGCGCATTGTCAATTCATGTGCGAGCATTACGGAAGGCGAACTACTCGCTGTTGAGAGGAATGTCGTTACACCAATTGCCAAATGCATTCAGGTTGACGGACATCATTTTGAGCATTTATTGCATTAATGTGGTATTTACAGGTAATCACCCTGTAACAGCATGCGTTCTCAGAAATGATAAGTTCACAAAGGTACATATATCACATTGGAACAACCGAAATAAAATGTTCAAACGTACCTACATTTTGTGTTGTAATTTAAAAAACCTATCTGTTACCAACTATTCGTCTAAAATTGTGAGCCATATGTTTGCGACTATTACAGCGCCATCTATCACAAAGCGAAAAAGGTGATACAACCAAAACATTGATATTTCTTTACATACTACACGAATATGTAATAAAAAATGAGGGTTCCTATTTAAAAAAGCGCAGTTGATACCCGTTTGACCTGTGGCAGCGCCATCTAGCGGGCCAATCATAGCGCCATCTGGTTTCACCCTTCAAGCTCGACAAATTTCGTTCCATGTTGCCTTTTCGTTTGGCGCTTATTTCGTGAGATATTTGGCCCGGTCGCGATCAATGGACCACCCTGTATATGCTAACGTTAGCATATAGCTTATAACATGAATCCCGGTGACTAATACTTCTGTAGTTCTTACAATCCTGTCTATTTCCTTTGGTATGAATTGGGCATATCTGCGCTGTATTCTTCAGATATGTAACCACTTTGTCAGCACATATTCATAAAATCAAGAATTTTCATTTCTGTAATATTCGGTGCATATTTCATCATTTCTACATTGACTTTATCACACGCTGGAGGCTTCCTGTTCTTACTGGATGTTACTGCGCCCTGTGGTTCCTCCAAAGTTATGAATTCTACGTTGCTACCTGGTTCAGGTATAACCATTTGTGCATCTGCAGAGCCGTCCAGAGTGTTTTATAGCGTTGTAACCAATTATATTCACATCTTTTGTTTATTTTCAGAGTGTTCTTATCTTCTTTGTGTAAATGTCTCACTACGTTTATGCTTTGTCTTGTCTACCTCTTACATTGTTTTCAGTATCTGTAACATATCTATCCTAACTGAGGTGTGTAACTTGCCTGACTTTCCTTTTGACTAGAGGTGATATCCTTTCGTAATTTAGTCTCAGATTGTGATCATCCGGGGAACTTAACCTTTTGTAAGCGCGCATGAGGCCACTTTTGAAGAAAAAGAGTTTCTTTCTTCTGCCGAGTGCTTCTGTTGCTGCTTCAATTATGCTCCCTTTAAATTATTCCATTCCTGGTTGATGTTATCAGCTTTTATATTTGAACTTACGTAGTCTTCAAGTCTTTTCTGATATAGTACCTGATACGCTCTTCTTGAAGTAAATGTGCTGTAAAAGTATGAGCATGATTTCGTTTCTGTTTGGGAGATATCTTACATCTTTTGAGTACTTTTATTTTTGAGTCCAGCAAGAAATCATCTAAAAACAGAGCTGGACCTCTATAGACTGAGAATCGTTGCCGCAAAACGATCATTGGTAGAAGTGCTGTGTGCGCCGTGGCACCGTTAGGCTGGAATCATACATCTCCCACTTTCATCTCGTTGACTGTTGGAAGCAGGAACTCTTAATCATGTGTGGACATAACGGTCAGAAGTGAACGAAGATGCCTGCTCTCCATCTTTTTTTATTTTTCATTTTTTAAAGACGACCAATTCTTCAAATGCGCGTGTTTCGTGATGCATACCAAGGAGCGCCACTCTTGCATTAGCTTTAGCAATAAAATCCGGTGGATTAAGTTCCTGCACGACAAAAAATTTGTGGGAGATAAAATTTTAGTTCTTCATGAGGGATTTGCCGCACTGAACGAGCAGAGATGCCAACAGCAGCTGCATGTTTGCGGGCAGAGCGCTGAGCAGCTCGCAAAACTTTTCTGCGTAACCTTGCTGTTCGTGGAGGCCCAGGTGTTTTTCATCACATCCGCTGTTTCCCTAGAGTTGTTTGCTCATGAAACAATCCACTGTCAGCTAGGAACACGACCACGGTGCGTAATACTGAAATGGATTCTGAAAGAACATTGAGTGACGATGATTAAGAGACATATGGAAAAGTATGCCTCGACAGCGCACGTGCACTCTACCCTCGTCCGCCCCGTGCCTTTAATTAAACCAAGCAGAGCTGCAGCTTCACGTCCTGCCTTCTGGAAAGTGCCAAACTCCACCACTTCGTGATGACTGGGTGTTGTGTGATGTCCTTAGGTTAGTTAGGTTTAAGTAGTTCTAAGTTCTAGAGGATTGATGACCATAGCTGTTAAGTCCCATAGTACTCAGAGCCATTTGAACCATTTGAATCCACAACTTCGAAGAAACGGTCGTTGCAGAGCGGCAAATTGAAGTAAGCAAGTCATTCTGTACCATCCTGAATCTGACATTACGAAAACTGATATGCTTTTTTCTGTATAGGTACATGAGTACTTAACTGAAATGGATAGATATTTATGCAATAAGCTTGGAATGCCTAGCTGAAAATTTGAAATTTGAAAGTTTTTTGGATTTCACTATACCCATATTTGAGAATTGGATTGATACTTCGAGATTTACAAGTATCAAATGAATCTGTGAATGTATGAAGGTGCCATTGCCATTTTGTAGTTTATCAGAAATTTTGGAGTTATTTTAAAGTCTTTCGGACCACAAATTTTTAGCAGTTGGCGAATTTGTTTTGTTATTGTCCTAAATTTTTGTTTCAGGCATCTTGAAAAAATGTTCAAATTTGTGTGAATTCCTAAGGGACCAAACTGCTCAGGTCATCGGTCCCTAGACTTACACACTGCTTAAACTAACTTATGCTAAGAACAACACACACACCCATGCCCATGGGAGGACTGGAACCTCCGGTGGGAGGGGCCGCGCAGTCCGTGACATGACGCCATAAACTGCGTGGCCACTCCACGCGGCACGCATCTTGAAAAAAAAAGCCTATGGGCGATATAAGTTTTACAGGTATCCATTCTCTCCCTTCGTATCCGATGTTGCCTTCACTCATCTTCGCCGGACAGAATCAAGCAGGTGGCACAGGTCTGCTCTGTCGCCTGGGAACAGGGACGTTTTGGCGCCTGCCGTATTGGCACACCGCAGGCAGCAGTGGGCAGTAGGTGTGAAGGATTCGGCAGTGTGTCGCGGGCTAGTACGGTGTGCTCAGTCACGCAATGGAATGTGGAAAGCAGACGCGAAAATTAACAGCTGTTAATTCACGTTAGTCTTTTATGGAATGAGACAACACATAATATTTTACGGTGCTGGGTCACAAGATGAATGCAATGGCCAATTCGAGTAGAGGGGTGGACTCATGTAAAATTCAGGTGCTATGAATGACACTTAGACATAATGCGGTCGTTTTCTGTGTTGTGTTAGCCATCCATTCAAAAATGGTTCAAATGGCTCTGAGCACTATGGGACTTAACATCTACGGTCAGCAGTACCCTAGAACTTAGAACTACTTAAACCTAACTAACCTAAGGACGTCACACAACACCCAGTCATCACGGCCATCCATTCAGCTGATCGTGAGATTCAAATAATTTATTGAATCTTTTGTCTCCATTTCTATCATAAATTTGTTTTTTGGATTTAGATTCTTCAAGACCTGGTGCATTTCTTGAATATCTGTGTGAGTCCCGTTAATTAGCATAAGATTGTCGTTCACTTTTCTGCAGTAATATACAACCATTTTTATTTTAGGCCAATTGGAAGTGAGTGGTTGGACAAAAATAATGAAACACTAATTGGAAGTGAATAATAGGACACAAATATGGGAAAAAAGCGAGAAATTTATGTTTGAATGAGAATAAAAGCAGGTGCTAGTAAAGTTTGAATTTTGCACTGTTGTATTTGGCAACGGACAGCACCAGTCCAATGTCCTGAGTACTCTGCAACTGTCAGCCGTAGTCAGAGCAGTGTTCCTGCTATCTTGAGTGCATTATGTCCCAACTCAGTGAATTCGATCCTGGGAAATCACTTGGTGCTCGTATCGCGTGGGCTTTAGTAATTAAGGTAGCCAAAATATTTGGTGCCTCAAGAGAAACAGTGTCAAAGATTTATATTGCTTGCAGGGAAAGCAGAAAAACATCATCCGCTAGGTCACAACGCGGACGAAAGTGTATGTTGAATTTTTGTGGCAGGCTGTCGGTGAAGAAAATTGTGACGAAAAATAACAGGACAAAATCTGCAAAACTTACACCAGAACTAAATGTTTCTCTCGCGAAGGGAGCTACATAAGCAGAGAATTGCAGGGCGAGATGCAATTCCAAAATCACTCATCAGTGACGCAAATAACCGCAACCAAGCCTTTATACCTGGACAGTGGAGCAGTAAAGGAAAGTAATCTGGTAGAATAAATCTTGTAGGACCCTGTTACTAACTTATGGTGGTGTTTATGTCGCAAGAGTGAAACATGGCAGGGGACGGGTATTCCAATAACCGCACGAATTGTCACGTTATGAGAACATCTTCACACAGCACGCATCGTCCAGGAGTGGTTTTTTGTGACGACGAGAATGAAGTGTCATATCTCCTCTGGCGACCAGAGTGAGCAGATCTCAATATTATCGTGCCTTTGTTGTCTACTTTGGAGGGAAGAAAACGATTTATTGACACATAGTCAGCACGGTTTCAGAAAATATCTTTCTTGTGAAACACAACTAGCTCTCTACACACATGAAATAATAAGTGCTATCAACAGGGAATGTCAAATTAATTAAATATTTTTAGTTTTCCAGAAGGCTTTCGACACCGTTTCTCACAAGCGTCTTCTGACCAAACTGCGTGCCTACGGAGTATCGCCTCAGTTGTGCGACTGGATTCGTGATTTCCTGTCAGAAAGGTCACAGTCCGTAGTAACAGACGGAAAGTCATCGAGTAAAACAGAAGTAATATCCAGCGTTCCCCAAGGAAGTGTTATAGGCCCTCTATTGTGCCTGGTCTATATTAACGACATAGGAGACAATCTGAGTAGCCGTCTTAGATTGATTGCAGATGATGCTGTCATTTACCGTCTTGTAAAGTCATCAGATGGTCAAAGCGACTTGCAAAATGAATTAGATAAGATATCTGTATCGTGCAAAAAGTGGCAATTGACCCTGAATAAGAAAAATTGTGAAGTTATTCACACGAGTACTAAAAGAAATCAGCTAAATTTCGATTACGCGAAAAGTCACACAAATCCGAAGGCTGTAAATTTAACTAAATACTTAGAGATTACAATTACAAATAACCTACATTGGAACGTTCACATAGATAATATTGTGGGTAGAGCAAACCAAAGACTGCGATTTACTGGCAGAACACGCAACAGGTCTACTAAAGAGACTGCTTACACCACGCCTGTCCGCCCTATTCTGGAGTATTGTTGTGTGTTGTGGGATCAGCATCAGGTGGGACTGACGGATTACATCGAAAAAGTACAAAGAAGGGCAGCTCGTTTTGTATTGGTTCAAAAATGGTTCAAATGGCTCTGAGCACTATGGGACTTAACATCTGAGGTCATCAGTCCCCTAGAACTTAGAACTACTTAAACCTAACTAACCTAAGGACATCACACACATCCATGCCCGAGGCAGGATTCGAACCTGCGACCGTAGTGGTCACGCGGTTCCAAACTGATGCGCCCAGAACCGCATGGCCATTCCGGCCGGCTCGTCTTGTACACTCCTGGAAATGGAAAAAAGTACACATTGACACCGGTGTGTCAGACCCACCATACTTGCTCCGGACACTGCGAGAGGGCTGTACAAGCAATGATCACACGCACGGCACAGTGGACACACCAGGAACCGCGGTGTTGGCCGTCGAATGGCGCTAGCTGCGCAGCATTTGTGCACCGCCGCCGTCAGTGTCAGCCAGTTTGCCGTGGCATACGGAGCTCCATTGCAGTCTTTAACACTGGTAGCACGCCGCGACAGCGTGGACGTGAACCGTATGTGCAGTTGACGGACTTTGAGCGAGGGCGTATAGTGGGCATGCGGGAGGCCGGGTGGACGTACCGCCGAATTTCTTAACACGTGGGGCGTGAGGTCTCCACAGTACATCGATGTTGTCGCCAGTGGTCGGCGGAAGGTGCACGTGCCCGTCGACCTGGGACCGGACCGCAGCGACGCACAGATGCACGCCAAGACCGTAGGATCCTACGCAGTGCCGTAGGGGACCGCACCGCCACTTCCCAGCAAATTAGGGACACTGTTGCTCCTGGGGTATCGGCGAGGACCATTCGCAACCGTCTCCATGAAGCTGGGCTACGGTCCCGCACACCGTTAGGCCGTCTTCCGCTCACGCCCCAACATCGTGCAGCCCGCCTCCAGTGGTGTCGCGACAGGCGTGAATGGACGGACGAATGGAGACGTGTCGTCTTCAGCGATGAGAGTCGCTTCTGCCTTGGTGCCAATGATGGTCGTATGCGTGTTTGGCGCCGTGCAGGTGAGCGCCACAATCAGGACTGCATACGACCGAGGCACACAGGGCCAACACCCGGCATCATGGTGTGGGGAGCGATCTCCTACACTGGCCGTACACCACTGGTGATCGTCGAGGGGACACTGAATAGTGCACGGTACATCCAAATCGTCATCGAACCCATCGTTCTACCATTCCTAGACCGGCAAGGGAACTTGCTGTTCCAACAGGACAATGCACGTCCGCATGTATCCCGTGCCACCCAACGTGCTCTAGAAGGTGTAAGTCAACTACCCTGGCCAGCAAGATCTCCGGATCTGTCCCCCATTGAGCATGTTTGGGACTGGATGAAGCGTCGTCTCACGCGGTCTGCACGTCCAGCACGAACGCTGGTCCAACTGAGGCGCCAGGTGGAAATGGCATGGCAAGCCGTTCCACAGGACTACATCCAGCATCTCTACGATCGTCTCCATGGGAGAATAGCAGCCTGCATTGCTGCGAAAGGTGAATATACACTGTACTAGTGCCGACATTGTGCATGCTCTGTTGCCTGTGTCTATGTGCCTGTGGTTCTGTCAGTGTGATCATGTGATGTATCTGACCCCAGGAATGTGTCAATAAAGTTTCCCCTTCCTGGGACAATGAATTCACGGTGTTCTTATTTCAATTTCCAGGAGTGTATTATCGCTAAATATGGGAGATAGTGTCACAGACATGATACGTGAATTGGAGTGGCAATCATTAAAATAAAGGCGTTTTTCGTGGCGATGGGATCTTCTCATGAAATTTCAGTCATTAGTTTTCTCCTCCGATTGCGAAATCATTTTGTTGGCATCCACCTACATAGGGAGAAATGATCATCACGATAAAATAAGAGAAATCAGAGCTCTCACAAGTGTTCGTTTTTCCCGCGTGCCGTTCGAGAGTGGAACGGTAGAGAGGCAGCTTTATGGTGGTTCATTGTACCCTCTGTCAGGCACTTTATTGTGAATAGCAGAGTACTCACGTAGATGTAGATGTAGATGAAGGATGAGTGATCGCCATCCATCTCCATCATCGCTACCCGAACATTCAACTATTTTCCAGGAATAATGCCACAAGATTCCTCCGAAAACCATTTGTATCTATCCGTTTCGAGGTGTCTGAAAGGTGTTTTGAATGTCGAAGGGTCTCCTACACTGTATGAGGCATGATTATGTGTTGTTTGTTTAGTTTTTCCGTTTTTTTTTCATTCTCTGTTCAGTGACTAGTACAAACTGTTCTGAGTTCAAGGCACCTCCCACATCAGTCGTACATGTTACAGACTCTGTGAAGTAGTGGAAGTAGGAGTTTGATAGGCCACATATCCCTTTAGCAAATGATTAGATGCTTCATTACCGTGACACGTGTATCTTAAGATTAAAGGTACCAGCCAATGCGGTCAAGATCAAGAGTTCTAATCCAAAACAAATACGACAGCAAACTAAAGAATCCAGCAATTACAAATCAACAGTTAATCTAAACGGCTGTTGGAGCTTTACACCATGCAAAGACTACTTCACATGTTAGCTAATAAAGTCAGTGTGACAAACAGCCACTGTACTCAGTCTCCCGCAAAGATGAATACGACTCGTGACGCGTGACTCATTTCCGTAAACTAGACCAGCGTCATACACACACCTGCGAAACAATGTTCGCTATCGAGAAAAATGAAACTACAGCAAAATTTTTGACTCGAAATCTTTCCCTAACTTTATTTAGAAGCTCGCGGTTTTTCAAAAATAGCTCTGAGCACTATGCGACTTAAATTCTGAGGTCATCAGTCGCCTACAACTTAGAACTAATTAAACCTAACCAACCTAAGGACATCACACACATCCATGCCCGAGGCAGGATTCGAACCTGCGACCGTAGCGGTTGCTCGGTTCCAGACTGTAGCGCGGTTTTTCCATGTAAACTTTCATGAAGAGTAAAGTTTAGCCACCAATATCCATCAACATGTGTAAATTGTCGTTACGTTTTAAATGGATTCTATGTACATTCAAAACACAAGCATTAAAAGCGTGTTATTAAAAAGAGTGGCTGTAGAAGGAAATGGACGCATCTGTAGCTACTCTGCTGGTTGTTTGTATGCAGTGTTTCCGTATATTGCATTTACTCCACTATCATAACTGGCAGACAAATGGTACGAACAGAGAAAAAGTCATAGCTAAGTGAAGAGTAGTTGTATCGCGACATTTTCATTTTCAGATTAGATTAGATTAGATTAGATTAATACTAGTTCCATGGATCATGAATATGATATTTCGTAATGATGTGGAACGAGTCAAATTTTCCAATTATTATTATTATTATTATTAAGCATTACAATCCATGAAGGCTTTTTGCTGCAGAATGGACAATGTTGAACCACTTTGCTCTGTCTTTACAAGTAATTTGCCACTGTCTGTCATGTCCTAGTTTTCTGAGATCGTCTTGAATATTGTCCAAGTATCTCATGCGTGGGCGTCCAAGAGGTCGTCTTCCGGTGGGAATCTCTTCAGTCACTTTCTTGATGGTCCTGTTTGGTGGTGCTCTGATGACATGCCCTATCCATTTCAGTCTTTTGGCTTTAATTTTGGCCACTATATCGGAGTCTTTATATAATTTGTAAATTTCATTGTTATTTAGCAATCTCCATTCATCACTGATCCTATCTCTTATGGGTCCAAATATTTTTCTCAAAATTTTTCGTTCAAATACTCTTAATCTGTTTTCTTCTTTTTTTGTGAGAGTCCAGGTTTCAGATCCATAGGTGAGTACTGGTATAATCAATGATTTGTATACTTGTAGTTTGGTGTTCCTAGAAATTAACTTGCTTTTGAAAACTGTCAAGAGACTATAGTAGCATTTGTTAGCCTTCTGAATTCGTGATTCTATTTCAATTTTTATGGAGTTGTCAGAGGTTACTATTGTACCAAGGTAATTAAATTCATTTGTCTTTGTGAAAGCTGTGTTATTAATTTGCAGTACATTATTATTTGATGGATAGCAGGATAAGATAAAGTACATTGTTTTGTCTGTATTCAGCTGAAGGCCTGTGCCATTTGTGGCTTTAATTAATTGTGCTGTAAGAAGCTTCAAATCATTCTCACTGTCAGATAATAATGCAATGTCATCAGCGTATGCTACAATGTTAATTTTGCTTTCCAGTTGTGCTCCAATTTGTAGTAGCTTTACTTTTTGGATTATTCTATTGATTACTATGTTAAAAAGAACTGGTGAGAGTGAATCCCCTTGTTTGACTCCAGTTTTAACCTCAAAGTCTTCAGAAAGTTTGCTAGCTACTTTTATTTTGTATTTTGAGTTTAAAGTGCAAGATTTTATTAAATTTATCAATTTGTTAGGGATGCCAATCTGCCTCATGCACTTCCATAAATATTCCCTGTTGATACTGTCAAAAGCTTTTTTAAAATCAATGAAAAGCATATGTACATTTTGATTGAATTCATATTTCTTTTCACCCAACATCCTTAGGACATATATATTGTCAATAGTCGATCTGTTAGGTCTAAATCCACATTGGGCATCATCTAGGGAGTCTTCAACGTAAGGGCTTATCCTTGCTAACAGTATATTTGTCAGAATTTTATATGTTGTGTTTAGTAACGCAATTCCTCTGTAGTTTGAACAATTTGTTGGGTCCCCCTTCTTGTATATAGGGCACACAACTACTTCTTTCCAATCATGTGGGACCTGTTCCTGCTTCCAGATGTTGGTGATGATTTTGTGTAAGCAGTTTACAAAAGGAAATTTACTGAGCTTCCATATATCTGTGTCTATACCATCACTTCCAGGAGCTTTATGTCTCTTCAGCTTCTTGATGCTTTCTTTAATTTCTGCTAAGCTGGGCTCTTCGTCCGATGGGTCAGCAGTAAGATATTCATTGTCATCTTCCTGAGAGACGCTTATAGTTGGAGCATTTAGTAACTCATTAAAATATTCCTTCCATCTGTTAGCAATGTCACTTCTTTCTGTTAGCAAGGAGCCATCTGGGTCTGTTATGAACTGTCCATAATTTTTTATATTCCCACTTTTAAACATATTTATGCTCTTGAAAAATCCTCTGGAGTCTGTGGTACGGTCATTCTCAGCTCTTTTTAATTTGTAATTCATAAAATCCCTTTTCTTTTTCCTAATGAGTTTCCTGGCAAGTTTCTGTTTCTCTTCAAAAATAAGTTTGTTTTGTGTTATTGGTTTTTTTAGGAATTTTTCCCTTGCTAATTTTCTATCTTCGATAGCGTTCGAGCACTCGGCATCAAACCAGGGGTTCTTAGTTGTAGTAAAATGTCCCAAAACTGAGGTAGTTGCTCGTGTGATATTTTCTTTCAGAGCGTTCCAGGCTTGATTAGTATCATCATTGTTAATTTTACTTTCCACTTCAGGTTTGTGTGTTTCTAATTCTCTAATGTACTGGTTGAGAATGTTTGGGTTTTTCAGTTTCATTGTATTAAACCTAGGAACACCATTTAATTTAGACCATTTATGTCTTGAGAGTGAGATCTTGAACTTGGCTTTTACAAGAAAGTGATCCGAATCACAGTCTGCTCCCCTTTGACTTCTGATATCATGTATGCATTTATGATGTTGTTTTTCGATTAATACATGATCAATTTGATTTTTTGTGATGCCATCTCTTGAAGCCCATGTTTGTTTATGTATATCTTTATGTGCAAAATATGTACTTTTGATCAACATGTTTTTGGAAGTGGCAAAGCTAATAAGTTTTGTTCCATTTTCATTACTCTGCTGATGTAGACTATGAGGTCCAATTGTAGGTTTATAATGATTTTCATGTCCTAACTTGGCATTGAAATCTCCTAGAATTATTTTAATTGAATTTTTCGAGAATGTATCATATACCTGTTCCAATTTGTTGTAAAATTCTTCTTTAATATTGTCCTCTTTATCCTCTGTTGGAGCATGGCAATTTATAACATTTAAAGTCTTATATTTGCATTGAATCGTAATGTGAGATATCCTTTCATTCACTGCCTCAAATTTCCTAATAAAAGGTAACAATTTGTTGTTTATTATAAATCCTGTCCCTAGTGCATGTATTTGTGTATCATTTCCCCCATACATTATTGTATACTTATTTTTTCCAATACATAACATAATTAAGTTAATTTAACAACATACTTAAGTTAATATAACAACTGTTTTCATTTTTTTGTGTTTTTTTAAATTTTTTTATTTAATTTTTTTATTTTTTTTTCTTAATTTATATCTAAAAATTCCTCTGTGGAATAGAAGGAGTTGTCATTGAGAAATTCTTTTAATTTCTTCTTAAATACTTGTTCGTTATCTGCCAGACTTTTGATACTATTTGGTAAGTGACCAAAAACTTTAGTGGCAGTATAATTCACCCCTTTCTGTGCCAAATGTAGATTTAATCTTGAATAGTGAAGATCATCCTTTCTCCTAGTATTGTAGTTATGCACACTGTTATTACTTTTGAATTGAGTTTGGTTGTTAATAACTAATTTCATAAGAGAGTATATATATACTGAGAAGCTACTGTGAATATCCCTAGATCCTTAAATAAATGTCTGCAGGATGATCTTGGGTGGACTCCAGCTATAATTCTGATTACACACTTTTGTGCAATAAATACTTTAATACTCAGTGATGAACTACCCCAAAATATGATATCATATGAAAGCAATGAGTGAAAATAGGCGTAGTAAGCTAATTTACTAAGATGTTTATCACCAAAATTTGCAATGACCCTTATTGCATAGGTAGCTGAACTCAAACATTTCAGCAGATCATCAATGTGTTTCTTCCAATTTAATCTCTCATCAATGGACACACCTAAAAATTTAGAATATTCTACCTTAGCTATATGCTTCTGATTAAGGTCTATATTTATTAATGGTGTCATAACATTTACGGTATGGAACTGTATGTACTGTGTCTTATCAAAATTCAGTGAGAGTCCATTTACAAGGAACCACTTAATAATTTTCTGAAAGACAGTATTGACAATTTCGTCAGTTAATTCTTGTTTGTCAGGTGTGATTACTATACTTCTATCATCAGCAAAGAGAACTAACTTTGCCTCTTCATGAATATAGAATGGCAAGTCATTAATATATATTAAGAACAACAAAGGACCCAAGACTGACCCTTGTGGAACCCCATTCTTGATAGTTCCCCGGTTTGAGGAATGTGCTGATCTATGCATATTATGAGAACTGCTTATTTCAACTTTCTGTACTCGTCCAGTTAGGTACAAATTAAACGATTTGTGCACTGTCCTACTCATGCCACAATATTTGAGCTTGTCTAGCAGAATTTCATCATTTACACAATCAAAAGCCTTTGAAAGATCACAAAAAATCCCAATGGGTGGTGTTCGGTTATTCAGATCATTCAAAATTTGATTGGTGAAGGCATATATTTATTTATTTTATTTATTTATGCATTTATTTTACCTGGCAAGATTAGGGCCTTCAGGCCCTCTCTTACACCTAACCAGGCATACTCAGATTCAACAAATTTCGGTGTCTACAGAAAATTAGGACATATAACATGTTATACAGTATTAATGTTAAAGAAAAAAAATAGAGATTATAACAGTAGTACAATGATAATTATAACAATCAAAAAATAATTATAACAATCAAGAATAATAAAAATAATAATAATAATGATAATAATAATAATAATAATGACTATGTGTATGAAAGTAAACATATTTTTCTTTTATGGGTGTCAGTCCTATTGCTAGTTGGGAATTTTCTCGTTGTATTCTTGCAGCTTCTGAGTTATTCTCATCAAGCAGAGACATAAGACGATGGAATGGGGTGAAAGAGATATAGAAGAGGTAGATAGGTTAGAGGAAGAGAAATAGAATGGTAAAATTCGAAGCTATGATGGAGAGGAGAAAGAAAAAGATGAGGTGGGGCACAACAATGGTGGCTATACCGTCCCTAATATGTAAGTCTTAAGTTCCCTCTTGAATGTTGAGTGGTTTTGGATAAGACGCAGATCACAGGGGAGCGCATTCCATAGTCGTATGGCTGAGATGGAGAATGACACGGAGAAAGATTTTGTGTTATGTAAAGGTACAGCCAAGATGCTGGACGTATCCGATCTGGTATTGCGGTTGTGGAATGATGATAGGTGTTTAATGTGAGAAGATAAGTATTGGGGGCACCAGTGGCTAAGAAATCGATGAAGTAAGCACATCGTGTGGAGATCGCGTGCCTTATGTGGGCGTACCCAACCTAGCTGGGAGTATGAAGGACTGATATGATCATACAACCGTATGTTGCATACGTATCTAACACAAGCATTCATCACTAGCTCGAGGCATCTCGAATTTTCATTATTTGTGCCATGTTGAACTACATCACAGTAGTAAAGATTAGGCAAGACTAGTGTTTGGACTAATTTTTGTTTAACATGGGTTGGAAATATTTTTCTAAATTTTTGAATTGCATGTAGGGAGGAGAGCGATTTCCGGCAAGCTGTGACTGTTTGTTCTTCCCAGTTTAGGTGTTCATCCAAGATTATTCCAAGGTCTTTTACTGTTTTTTGGTATGGTAGTTGGGTACCATTGAGGAGTATTTGAGGGACTGTTTCGCGAAAGTACCGACTGATTAACTTTGGATGAGATATAAGTATGACCTGGGATTTCTTGGGGTTTAGTTTCAGACCTAGGTTCTGTGCCCATCGAGAAACAGAGCAAAGATCTGCGTTCATACTCGCTACTGCGTCAGCAATGTTCTTGGGGCTTGCACTTATGTACAGTTGGATGTCGTCGGCATATAGATGGTAGTTGCAGGAGTGAATCACTGAAGAAATATCATTAATGTACAGTGAGAAGAGTAATGGACCAAGGACGGAGCCTTGGGGAACTCCAGAGCGCACGTTTTTCCATGATGACTTTTCCGACCCACAAATGACTTGTTGACTTCTGTTTTTGAGGTAGCTGTCGAACCAGTGTATTGCGCTGTTTGAGAAATTCAGCTGCTTCATTTTAATTAGTAATATATCAAAGTCAACAGTATCAAAAGCCTTGCTAAAGTCAAGCAGTGTTAGGATGGTAGCTTCACGTCTGTCCATAGCATGTTTAATGTCATCAGTTACTTTGATTAATGCAGTTGCTGTACTATGGTGCTTTCGAAAGCCTGACTGATATTTGTCGTGGATGTTATGAGTTTTGAGGTAATCCGTCAGCTGTTCATGGACGATGTTTTCTAGGGCTTTAGATATTGCAGGAAGTATGCTGATCGGCCTGTAGTCACCTGGCGACTTAGGGTTGTCAGTCTTGGGTATAGGTTGAATTAAGCTTTGCTTCCACTCAGTAGGATATGTACTACTGACAAGAGACAGGTTGAAGATGTCTGTGATAACTGGAGTAATAGTGTTTATGACGTTCTTAATCATGCCAATGCTCACTCCATCATTTCCTACTGCCTTGGAAGAGATTCTCATAATTGCCTTGTGTACTTTGCCGGTAGTGACATGTTTTAGGAAAAACTTGTCTCTCGAGAGATTGATATCTTGGGGCTGGTAATTTGACGCTGCGTGGCAGTTTACGGCTGTTGAGAAGAAATCG
The DNA here is from genome assembly GCF_021461395.2 of Schistocerca americana. Lineage (NCBI taxonomy): Eukaryota > Metazoa > Arthropoda > Insecta > Orthoptera > Acrididae > Schistocerca > Schistocerca americana. The sequence goes on along the minus strand of NC_060119.1, from coordinate 952,872,942 downwards.
TTTAATTCTTCTGCAGACGCTTGATAAACAGCGTCAGATCTTCGCTTCCCTATACCGAAACTGCGCAGCTTTTTCCACAGTGCAGCAGGTTTTGATATGCCGCATACGACAGAGCGGGCATGTCTGATTTTGGCATTCCTCACGCTTTGCTTGGTTCTATTTCGGAGTTTCCTATAAGCTTCGTACGCCTCGGGAGTTGGGTTACGCTTGAAGGCCCTATGTGCAGCATCACGTTCATTCATTAACTGGCGTAATGCAGTGGTGAGCCACGGAGCGGGAGCTCTCTTTACCTTGACAGTGCGTTGAGGAGCATGTTTATCATACAGTGCAATAATTTTGCGACATAATTCCCGAATTTTTCCGTCTAAAGTCGGTTCATTGCTTATATCATGCCAAGGGATGTCTGAGCAATCCTTTTGAAGACCGTCATGGTTAACATTTTTTAGGTTTCTGTAGGTTACCAGGTGAGATTTTTCTTTGGTAGTATGTACTGAGTAATTTAAGAAAATCACGTCATGAGCAGAGAGTCCTGGAGCGGATGTCTGATTGGCGCGAATTATTTTATCTGGTCGCTTTGTTGCTATTATATCTATGAGTGTATGGCTGTGTGACGTGTGATGAGTTGGGTCCAGCGGTGTTAAACTCATATCATTGGAGTGGAACAGTCTCCTAAGTTTTTCTGCAGAGGGAGATTTTAACTGTAAGTCGATGTTTGTGTCGCCCATAATGATTATGTGTTCATACAGTGTCACGAGCGAGGACAGGGCAGACTGAAAGGAGGACATAGCACCGACGTTTGGAGGTTTATAGATTACTCCAATTAGCAGTTTCTGATTTCATGTATTTATTTCGAAAAACAAGAACTCTGCTTCTCCTTCGCCCTTTGCATCCGATGTGCATAGTATAGTAGGTCTCAGATCAGAGCGAATATAGGCACCCACACCACTACCCGCGTCGTGTTTCACGATCTGCCCTTATGAGAGAGTAACCAGTGATTCGGATAGCGCCGGAAGAAATGTTTGGTTTCAACCAAGTTTCAGAGACGAGGATAATATGGAACAGCGATTGGCAGAACAGGTCACAGAACTCGTCGAAGTGAGCCGTTAGCGACTGAGCGTTCGCGTGGGCCACAAAGAGCCCGCCGCCGGAACCGGTCCGTCCCATTGTGGCCGCCTGTAGGACCGAGCGCGCTCCGTCTACCTGCTGGCCGGAAGAGGGACAAACGCTGGATTTCGCGGGGGAAGACATATTTACAGGTGTGTCCAAGGTCGTGACTGACTCAAGCGTCTGTGTGCTAAAGGTGAAAGACAAGCTGGAGGTATCGGAGAAGGGAGCGAAAAGAAAGATGGAAAGTGGCAGTAGTGGTTACGAAAAAGATAGTAGTAGTAGTAGTGGTAGTGACGAGGATGAAAATAACAGATATAGAAAGGCGGTTTTAAGGAGATTCCTGTTAATGGAGAATGTTAATTCCCGTTTGACTGACAATATGAATATAAATGAGCACTTATGATAGGCAACTAAAGAAGCAATATTTATGTGAAACAATTGACTGATTTTAAATAGAGTACTTATGGTACATATAGAAATAACGAAGCAATATTTAAGTAAAAAAAATGAAAAGAAAGAATAAAAATTAACTTATATTAGACAGAGTACAATATGAGACTTTGCGTCTCGCGAGATTTCGCTCAGCATATATGGCATTTTCTATTGAAAAACCTTTCTGGAAACCAAACTGACATTCTGTTAGTACTTCATTTTTACAGATATGTGAAGCTACTCTTGAATACATTACTTTCTCAAAAATTTTGTATAAAGCTGTTAGAAGGGAGATTGGACAGTAATTGTTGACATCAGATCGATCCCCCTTTTTACGCAAAGGTATAACAATAGCATATTTCAGTCTATCAGGGAAAATGCCCTGTTCCAGAGAGCTATTACACAGGTGGCTGAGATTCTTACTTATCTGTTGAGAACAAGCTTTTAGTATTTTGCCGGAAATGCCATCAATTCCATGTGAGTTTTTGCTTTTAAGCAAGTTTATTATTTTCCTAATTTCAGAGGGAGAAGTGGGTGAGATTTCAATTGTATCAAATTGCATAGGTATGGCCTCTTCCATTAACAGCCTAGCATCTTCTAATTAACACCTGGATCCTACTATATCCACAACATTTAGAAAATGATTATTAAAAATATTTTCAACTTCAGGACTTTTTGTTCATTAAGTTTACATTCAATTTTATGGTAATACTTCCTTCCTGTGCTCTTGGTTGACCTGTTTCTCTTTTAATAATATTCCAAATTGTTTTAATTTTATTATCAGAGTTGCTGATTTCAGACATGACACACATACTTCTGGATTTTTTAATAACTTTTCTTAATATAACAAAGTAGTTTTTATAGTGTTTGATAGTTTCTGGGTCACTACTCTTTCTTGCTGTCAGATACATTTCCCTTTTCTGGTTACAAGATATTTTTATACCCTTAGTTAGCCATGGTTTGTTACAAGGTTTCTTACGAGTATATTTAACTATTTTCTTGGGGAAGCAGTTTTCAAATGCATTTACAAATATGTCATGAAATAAATTATATTTTAAATTGGCATCAGGTTCACGGTACACCTCATCCCAGTCTAACTGCTGTAGGCTTTCCCTGAAATTTGCAATTGTTAAATTGTTTACTGGACGTACTACTTTCGAGGACTGTTTAGTATTGCTGAATGGAGCTATGTCATATATTGTAACTAGCTGTGCACCATGATCAGAAAGACCATTCTCAACAGGCTTATCTTGGTCTATAAAGAAGTTATCTATCAGTGAGCTGCTATCCTTTACCACCCAAGTAGGAAAATCAATAATGGGTGTCAAATTGAAAGAACCGAGTAATACTTCAAGGTCATTTTTCCTATTACCCTCTTTCAGAGAATCTACATTGAAGTCCCCACAAATAATAATTTGCTTCCCCCTGTCTGACAGATAGCACAACAAGGAGTCCAAATTTTTCAGAAATAAAAATTTCCTGATGGGGTCCTATATACAGTTACAATTATAAATGTGCCTTTATTTAACTTAAGCTCACAGGCACATGCTTCTATATGTTTCTCTACACAAAACATTTTGGTTTCTATACCTTTTGCACAATGATAACTTTTGACATATATGGCAACTCCTCCTTTCTCCATATTTTTTCTCATTACATGTGCAGAGAGCTTATATCCACTTATATTTACCTTATCCATATCAGTAACAATGTGATGCTCAGACAGGCATAGTATATCTATTTCATCCTCAACTCTTAATCTTCTAAACAAACCAGAAGCTCATCTATTTTATTCTTTAAACTCCCAATACTTTGATGAAATAAACTTACATTATTTTTAATTATACTTTTATGAGAACCTTTCCTTATTCTAACATTTGCAGTACTCTCCAATCTGAGTTTCTCATTGTGCTTAGACCTAGTTCCTGTACCTGTGGTCACATGGTGTTCAGAGAGGCAGATTATGTCAACTGGGTTGGGTGACTTTAATTCATCAATGTAATTACCGAGGACTGAGATACAGCTTGGTGGAGATAAAATTTCTGGTGATTGGTGAAAATTTATAATTGACAGCTCTGATTGGTGATCCAATGTGCTAGAATTGTGCTGGTTAATTTCTTTCCTAAACTGAAGATTTCGATCCTGACCTCTCGTAGAACTTGACATCTTTCTGTCTTACCTATCCTAAAAAAGGTGCTGCTCCAACACCTGTAACCACTGGTATTTTATCATTCATGGCAGTGCCTCCCCCCCCCCCCCCTTAAATTTCCTGCTATTACTCCAGCCAGTTTCCCCTTCCATTTCCTGTTGAGATGTAGGCCGTGCCTGGTATAGTCCCACCTACTGAAAGAATCAACAGGAACCACACCAATATGAGCCCCCGCACCCGACTCAAGCAGCCGTTCCAACTCCAAATTAACTCTCCTAACAGAAGAGTTCAAATGAGGCCGGTCATGGCGTCTCAGGACAGATACAAATTCAACATTGGTGTGTCTCGATGCCGACGCAATCTTAACCAGGTCACACTCTATACTGTACCCAGGATCTCTGTCGATGCCGTTCCCTGGCCCTCCCACAATAACCATGGTGTTTTCCCTGGTAATCCTTTATAGAGTGAACCTAAATCCTCTGTCACCTGATCCAGACTAGCACTTTGTGACCTGGTATTCTGGTCCTAATTCCTCCTGCACAAGTTGGCCTACACCTCTGGCATGAGAACTGCCTAACAACAAAACTTTCTTCCTTTTCGTTGACTTTCCTACATTCCTTTTCAATTTCCTATTGAAAGTTTGTTGTGTCCTGTCTACACCTACCTCTGCTTGAGGCTCATCAGTTTCTAACTGAAGCAACAGGTCAAACTTATTTTTGACATTCGCCACAAAACTGTCAGACTTGGTTCTCGGCCTGTTCCTTCTGTTACCTGTTGCCACTTCCCACCTCTCTTTGCCCTTCTCCCTCCTTAACCTGTCCACATCTTCCCTAGCCTCATCTAGCTCAGCCTGAAGGGCAGCAATTTTCCTCTCCTGTTCCACTATCTTCCTATCTCTGCTGCAAATCCTACATAACCACTGATGAGCCTGATCCACTTCCGCGACACCCACGCCACTGCAGTCCCCCCTGTGAAAAAAACTACTGCATCCATCTTGTTTTTGATTATCTATGAGACACACACACACACACACACACACACACGCACACGCGCGCGCACACACACACACACACACACATACATACATACAGAGAGAGAGAGAGAGAGAGAGAGAGAATGTTGCTTTATTATAACTGGAAGCTATGGAATTTTATTGCAATGAACGTGTTCCATGTTCCGATGAAATGTACTCAGCAGACGTGCTCCAGAATAATCACCCTATTGTCGTCTGGCTTGTGATCTAACAGCTGTACGTCTTTCTCCAAATGTAGTCAGGGCAAAACTCCGAAAAAATAACGGAAAAAGCAATTGACATGGAAAGGAAACACTCCTTTTTACTATAATATATGCACTGCATTCTTACGACCATTTTTCCACTCTACAAGCCACAAGTGTTTATAATCTACACACAGCTACTTCGTTCTTGGCAGCTACCGCCAAGTCAGGTTACGTATGACAATAAGTACTATTCAGAAATCTGCAAGTCCTCTTTCCTGCCAGAAGAAGGCAACACAATAGTAGACAATTAACTCTCAATGATTAGTATACTTATGACCGTTCAGGGATATCCATGAAAGAGATTAAAGGAAAGTACTGAACTAGTTCCTCAATAAATTTTTATTTTGATGAAAGCACTATCCGTGATAAAATTTATCGGTTCTGAGTCTGGATGAGACAGCAGATATCTCACAAAATTAGACGTCAGTGCACGTGATTTTCCATTGTTCTACATCAACGGTTTTGCTGAAGTCAAAAATGTTGGAGACACAATGTACCTTCCAACACACAATGACATATTAAGTGAAGTGTATTTGATATGAAGAAGAACGAAAATCCATGTATATTGTCAGAAGTAACGATATCTTCCAAATAAAAACATTGTAATATGTCGCCTAATCAGCAGTATGCCTCAATCATAACATAGGTGTTCCCATGCACGCAGCATTACAACTATCGCACTACTAAAACTATTTTCCTATGTCCCTTTGTTATTTACTGCTTCCATTTATCTTGCTCATTCCTCGCTTTAGAATGGAGGCAGCGACTTGCTTTCGATTGCAGTATGTGCCTCGTTTCTCAGAAGCTGTCTGCTGTTACATCCTCCACCGTAGAACTCTTCCTGCGGCGGTCATCGTGCGAGGACGTGCTGTGTTTGCGTCCTTGCTGCGCATCGGCGGACAGGTGAGACAGAGACACGACGGGAGAGTACTGCGATTAAGCCTTTTCACGGTAGCATCTGTACTAAGCCAATGGCCTTGCCGCAGTGGTAACACCGGTTCCTGTCACGTCAACGAAGATAAGCACTGTCGGGCTGGGCTACCACTTGGATGGATGACCATCTTGTCTGCCGAGCGCTGTTGGCAAGCGGGGTGCACTCAACCTTCGTAAGGCAAACTGACGAGCTACTTGATTGAGAAGTAGCGGCTTCGGTCTCCGCAACTGACACACGGTCGGGAGAGTGGTGTGGTGACCACATGTTCCTCCATATCCGCATCCGGTGACGCCTGTGGTCTGATGATGACACGGCGCCGGTCGGTACCACTGGGTCCACCAGGGCCTGTGGACGGAGTTCCAAGCGTCAGAGTGGAACGTAGTGAACATGGATGAAATTGGGGATAATATGATTAGATTTAGAACGGAAGGGTGCAACCTGACTTGTCAAAACTTACACTAAAGTGTTTCACACTGAAAGAATATAGCAAAGGAATGCACTGTCAAAATTCTAGCTGCTAAGGAGCACTGCAAAATTTTTTTTTGAAAAACACTGTTAAAGCTACTCATTTTTGCCACGCAATGAACCGCTTATAACGCCGGTTCGTACAGCCCTTCCTACTTACCGCGCGATCGGTGAGTAAGCAGATGCAGCCGGCCGAAATTGCCAAGCGGTTCTGGGCGCTTAACTCTGGAACCGCACGACCGCTACGGTCATAGGTTGGAATCCTGGCTCGGGCATGGATGTGTGTGCTGTCCTTAGGTTAGTTAGGTTTAAGTAGTTCTAAGTTATAGGGGACTGATGACCTCAGATGTTAAGTGCCATAGTGGAGGAGGAGGATATTAGTGTTTAACGTCCCGTCGACAACGAGGTCATTAGAGACGGAGCGCAAGCTCGGATGAGGGAAGGATGGGGAAGGAAATCGGCCGTGCCCTTTCAAAGGAACCATCCCGGCATTTGCCTGAAGCGATTTAGGGAAATCTCGGAAAACCTAAATCAGGATGGCCGGAGACGGGATTGAACCGTCGTCCTCCCGAATGCGAGTCCAGTGTGCTAACCACTGCGCTACCTCGCTCGGTAAGTCCCATAGTGCTCACAGCCATTTGAGCCAAGCAGATACAGCCGTAACGCGAGGACGCTGCGCCAGGTACCGCGAAGTCCAATTTTAAGCACCTAAACCATACTGATCATGTCTCAGATCATAAATGTTTTTCATAACTTGCAGTTCTTATCGACAGCTAACCTGTTCAAATGTAATTCTTACACAAGTGACTACCAGAGGAAAGAAAATTAAAATAATGTTACAGCACAGACGACTTCCTTCGGTCAAGACTTTAATTTGATGATTTAATTTGTTGAAATTACGTGATTTATAGCCTTTCCTGTAGCACGGTTCTTATGATAATTCCTGAACAATGTATATGTTACTATCAGTGAAACAGTTCCTTGCTTATTCCCTGTAATAGTCAAAACAGAGAGAACTGTCTACTGGATGATAAAAGCAAACATTCTCCTTACACCAGGCACACCTGACAAAATGTTAATGCATTCAGGCGCTTCACAGCAATTACTAGTTTTATTAACACAGAACTGGAATGGGGTACAAAACGGTCATGGGCGTAATTCTGCATATTGTGCTGCGTACCAGGCATACGTGGTCAAATTCGTAAAATGCGGTGATGCAAACTGGCAATGCAGAAATGACTGATTTTTAACAACATCGTTCCGCTGATAAACCTGAAACGACGAAGAACTATCAGAAATTGTGTCATTCGATAAATTTCGGAAAAATAACTAACACTGTTGAAAATTTTTGTTTTATCGACGGGCTGAATTACACTATTAATACTGGGTGGAATCCGATTTCTATTATCACTCTTTTCATCGTCTTCCTACGGAGAGTGGTGTCATTATGTCTAGGCCAAGGGTCCAACGAAAGCAACGAATAATTTTCCGCAAATGTTAAGAAGCCATTTGGGATGTAACACTGAAAACTATACTATCCAATTTTTCCAGGTTTTGCTACATAGAGTACAAGCTTTTTGTCAGTAAATTGACTTTTCTTTAATTTTGGTCTAATCTGCCTAGTTGTTCCTGAAAACATATATATAGCTTTGGAAACAATAATCCGCTGATACTTATCACTGGCATTGTTGTACATGAATGCGTCATCGACTGCACTACCGACTCTGTCTTGTTTTCACTCGAAGTGATAAAGTGCCATATCTACACAGCTCCTGCTCGAAAGTTGACTGACTCGCATTATGCACAATATTTTAGGGGTAAACAAAAAGTTTCGTTGACGCGTCAGCTATGCATTTCTCTGTAGTGTTACCTGTTAATGATGTGTCCTGTGCATGTTTACTTGAGGTAAACTTCGTAATCTGTTTAGCTCGGTCGAAGAAGACTGGAAACCAATAGTTTTCATCTCATTTGTAAATCAAAGACTCTCATGAGGAGTCCTATACCAGTCGAATAATTTTCCTTTCGTACTTCCACGACTTTAATTTCGTCACATATTTCGTACCCTGTGTAAATATTTCTTCCATTTACACAAATCATGTTAACATGTTATTAAACTTACCCGCTTTGCACGTTGCTAAAGTTTTAGCTTTTGCTGCCCTCAACCACCTCCTTTGTTTAATCAAACCTTTTACAGCCTTTTCTTTGACACTGAAAGCTTGGGAGATAGTCTACTTTTGTTCTGGACTTCAATTAGCGCAACAATCATTGTTATGATCACAATTTATGGAATCGCCTGAATTATTTCCTGTTTCTTCTAAAACTTGTGTTTCCACAAATTATAACTAAATGTCAACATCACTCAAATTAAAGTCAAAGAAATTAATGAAAAATAACAAATGTTTTGGCCTTCAGGAGAATTAGCATACAACGTTCTTCAAATTTCATCTTTGCGAGGCCGAGAACATTAATTGTACCTCACATACAGAGGAACTCTGGAATCTGCGCTAAGATGCTAATACCAACCGCTGCTAATTATTACGGATCTTAAATGAGTTGTTTTGTGAACGTCTACGTCAGAAAAAGCTATCAACGGAAACTGAAATTCGCCTTACAAATTACGATTGCGTTGTGGCATGTTATTTGTTTAACGAAGTGCTTTCGACCACGGTAATGTGCCCTCCTTATTGCGCATGTGGTGCCTGATAGCTACGATAGTTGTGTACATTTTTTCAGCCACTTGGCGAGCTACGAATGTGACAATTTTCAACATCTTTTAAAAACTTCTTGCAGTGTGTCTTAGCAGCTAGAATTTTGACAGTGTGTTTCTTTCGGTGTATTCTTCCTGCATAAAAGTTTCCAGATAGGTCTCGGTTGAACCGTTCCCTTGTTTGTTTTCCACATGGCTGCACCAGACTGCGAGCCAAGATTGATGACTGACTTATTGTGAAACTTGGTTGCAGTCAGAGGATGTATACGGAATTCACCTTCATTTACTTAAGAATGAAGATTTTGTTTAAGCTAGCACATAACTAACATGCCAACGATTCATGGACAAGACAAAAGAAGAGGCTCATTTTACAACAACCTCTTCTAAAATCATCAAGGTATAAATATCGCTTGTTGTATTAAATTGATGCACCATTAGGCCGCATAATGTTCCCTTTGAAATGTCGCCCGACCACATTCAATCCCTGTTAAAGGCTAATGGCAGGGTGTGAAATAAAAGAAGAGAAATGGACAACGAATGTCTGTTTAAATGTATGTAACGGTGTCCGAGCAATCCGCACTGATTCAGAAAAACATGTCCCGTTTACATTAACGTGAAAGTTTTCCTTGTCGTGGTCATATAAAGATCAACCCAAAACGTGTGCGTTATGGGAACAAAAATTGTTCAAATGGCTCTGAGCACTATGGGACTTAACAGCTTTGGTCATCAGTCCCCTAGAACTTAGAACTACTTAAACCTAAGTAACCTAAGGACAGCACACAACACCCAGCCATCACGAGGCAGAGAAAATCCCTGACCCCGCCGGGAATCGAACCCGGGAACCCGAGCGTGGGAGCAAGAACGCTACCGCACGACCACGAGATGCGGGCGTTATGGGAACAAATTTGTCACTTATGCGAGCAGTGTTCTCGCATTCGTAGACCTCTCCAGCTACTAATACGCCGAAGTATGGAAAACACCCACAAAATGATAACAGAGACAACGTATGCTGCTGTGACTAGCAAATGGGTCCAAGTGGTGAAATCTGCTAACATATTAGAAGATCAGACAACAGACCGAACACAAAGACCACTATAGGCAGGTGGACCTGATTCCCACTGAATCACCAACTGATGATAAACATCCAATAATCACGGAAGCTTAGCGTGGTGCAAGCCCACCAGTAAGTAAAACAATCATTAGACAATCTATACAAAATTACGTGTTTCTCACCAGCTAGATGAGCCCCAGCTGTATGATAGAGGTTACTAACAAAGAACAGGAAAGACAAATGGAGCCAGACATCAGGAAATCAAGCAAAAACGAACAGGAAGTTTCGTGTTGTCATTTAAAAACGATATCAAAACGAATGCGGCTGTGAACACGCATTCGTAAGTTGAGCAATAACCGGCAAATATAACTGCAGCCCCGGACTTACCATTGACCGCAGGATGAACACTGAAACATACTGTTTAGCTACTATAAATGTAAACAGCATATCTTCTAGAGCCAGAAAACTTGAGGTATGGAAGCATTCATGAGAAGCAGATGTCGATGTCGCCTATATGCTCTCCTAACTTTGGAAACGCCACCATACATATCTCAGTTATCAATATCGAACGACAATCTGATACAGTGGTCTTATTTACACAAGAAATACCATGCACACCTACAGCTTTGTTCCCATCTGGTACAGACGTAACTGCCAACACTCTGACATACAGATTGTAAGCATGTATGACCCTTTGCAGTGAGGGGCACAGTAATAGAGAAAAAAATTATTTAAAGTATAGTTATGTTTGTATGTATGAAACCGGAGACCTAGAAGTGACGGAGAAGGCTTCGTCCCTCCGTAGCCCTCAGTGGTTCACAACCCCACAGCAGTCCACCCACCCCACCGCCACCCCACACCGAACCCAGTGTTATTGTGCAGTTCGGATGCCAGTGGATCCCCCCCTTCCCCCCGCCCCCTACCCCTGGGAACGCCTCATACCAGACGAGTGTAGATGTATGCTTACTTGGAAATGGTGTTTCCAGAGAAATCTCCGACATAGTGTAACTGAGTTGGAATATGGGGTACCAGCTGGCATGCGCCTAGGTAGATGGAAAACCGCCTTAAAATCCATCCACAGGCTGGCCGGCAAACCGGACCTTGACACTAGAGTATAGCTAACTCAACTACTCATAAATTCCGGAACGCATGCGATTTTAACTGCGCGGTAGAACAACGGTACCAAATCCTAATACCAGTTATTGCGCCAAACTGCAACAAATTAATACCAAGTCGCCGTTGGTAGGTGTGTGGTGCAAATAGCATCCATTTGCAATCGGCCTTCACCTACATCATAGGTACCGCGGTTAGCCGATTGTAGTCGCATAAAAATGCTGTCAGATACATTAGACTTCGAAATACTGGCACAGTTTCTTGGATCACTCTGCCTGCTACTTATTTTGGCGTCATACGTGACAGCCTATTTACGAAGTCAGAACCTTACGGAGGCTGAACATAAGTTGACTAGCAGTCGGAGAAATGCCGGCCGGAGTGGCCGTGCGGTTCTAGGCGCTACAGTCTGGAGCCGAGTGACCGCTACGGTCGCAGGTTCGAATCCTGCCTCGCGCATGGATGTGTGTGATGTCCTTATGTTAGCTAGGTTTAATTAGCTCTAAGTTCTACGCGACTGATGACCTCAGAAGTTAAGTCGCATAGTGCTCAGAGCCATTTGGACAACTTGTCAGTCGGAGAAATACATCATAAGATGGTACCACTTTGGGACAAACGCGTTTCCTTCCACCAAAAATACAGAAACTGAATTGAATACTGGCTCAAGTGTGCCAGGCCGAAAATAAATTTGTAAAGATTATTCTTGGACCAAGGCTCAAAGGTGACAATTCATTTAGGAGTATAATTTTACAGTGCTCAAGCAACTGTATGAAGATCATCTAATCTTCTACACCACAACTTATCATTAGACAATATCAGGCAAAGACTGCCTTACCAGCATACCTAGAAAATTCTATGGAATCAGATAGAGGAATATACTGTTATAGTTCAGTCTGCTCACAATCATATACCACATAATTACAGAATGCAATAGAGCCAAACAAAGACCTATCGCCACATTCGTGGATCCACAGGAGAAAACACATTTTCGTCTCCCGTAACAAATAATAAAGGTGTGTGAAGAGCATAGCTGTGCCACCGTGTCAGTAGACTAAAATCATCCCTGCTACAGGTGGGCCTTGAATAAGCCGTACACCTGTCGCACTGGTCCCCAATGTAACACTCAGAAAGCAACTGGGTTTATACACCACACAACACAATTCCCGAAATTCTGTAATTCAGTCTCATTACGATGTAGAAGTTTGAAATTTTGCTCAAAGGTGCTTACAACCTTTCACTGTAGCGATGTAAAGGAGTGGCGCCCTACAACATCACGCTCGGGCCAGGCGACAATTCAAACAGCAACCTGTCGATGTATGCGGAAAGAAGGTCAGAGCTCAGAAGTTCATGTGAGGTGTAAGGAGGGTTAAAGATCTCACAATGGCACCACATTTCACCATTAATCTGCCCAATGACACCGTGGACCGGTCACATAATGGGAAGGCCGACACACCCCGTTTTACCCACATCTCACCCCCTTCATTTGACAGTTCTGCGATGAAAGTCAGAACCGTGAAGCCGAGCATTGAGATCACGCTCTTTTCTTATTGGTGGCCGAAGAAAACATTTCGACGCACCGCCACTCAGTATCAACACGAAGAGACCCTAGGGACTGGAATAGTGGGCGCCACTGAACGACAATTCGCAATGTGAAGAGCACCAGGATGAAGTTCTTCACAATCTTTGAGATTGCTGAAGCCCCCCGTCACCCATTCCCCCAACGCACAATTGCTAAGGATCAGCAACCTTAGTGAAGGTGATGGCACTCCTTCGAAGTGATTGGAACGGTTGTCTTTGCTCTAATGTGAGGGTAGAACCACTAAGGGTCGCTCAAAACATTCGACGACATTTGGAAGCGAACTGAAACAGAAAAAGGCGCATTTCCTTTTTCAGACCCCTTGTTCCGCATCCTCTTGCACCAGGGGGTGTACCGGCCATCTCACTGCGTGACACGTCTTCGGTGACTTTGGACAGAATTGTTGGGAAATTCGACGTCAAGTCACATCACTAATGCACCTTATACCTCACATGAACGTTAGAGCTCTGGCATTCTTTCCGCAGTTGTAGGCACATTTAAGCCAAATTTCAAACTTCAACGTCGCTATGGTAGGCAATTACTACGTTTCGTGCTCCTTTAAATGTGTTGCGCAGTGTACATCAAAGCCAGCCCCAAGCATATGATATACAAGAACTGGATTAACGAAATGGAATCCATATAGATAACTTTACTGTTGCATTTCATCAAACTGCAAATGGCCCGTTTCATTATTACATACGCTTTATCTAAGCTCCACCATGTCGCATCACTTTACCCCAGCCAGGGCAACGTAGCGAAATAAATTTTAGGGAGTCGCTGCTTGGTCAACCTGGACGCCTAATACCTTTCTAAGGACAGCCACATTCATTTCAAATTTAGTTACAGCAGAAATACTTCCGGTTTCTTATCAATTATTATAAATTCGAAACTACATTCAACGCTTCTAGGCCTGTTAACATGTCTCTGCCAATGCTCGTGTCTGAAACGAGCCCCTACTGCGTTACGAGCAGTTGTATTGTATTTTGGCAAGCTACACCGTTCCACAGCTTTTTTATGCCCACAAGAATTTCAATGCTCACCTGTAAGCCCACTTTACAATCAGTTACTCGTGATGCAGTGCAGAGTTTGGAGAAATGTTCATCAAACATTCTTACCGTCATGTATCAAATCCAATTGGGTAGAAGTAACGTATTAGAAGGTTCCAACTGGAGTGTAAACGACGTCATTCTAACACCGAATCCTCATCGCACACACTCGTAGATTCACTTGGTTAGACCAAATGCAATGTTGATTGCGGACAAGGAATAAATTGGCTTTTATTACCAGAATGAGCCCTACCATTATAACCTTACACACCATTTTCCAATGGGACTGGCATGTGTTCACAGGGACAAAGCACAAGTTGTACATGCCTCATTTCATTCATTACTCGATAATTAGAGCTACTCTGGACATACAGGACTCCTAATCCTAACTGAAATATCAGCATTGTGTCATGTGACAAAGGGTTGGCAAAAAATGCTATAAGCGTTTGCAGAAGTTTTTATCGTCGCGCTTGGTTTGCAATGACAATAAGTACAATTGGGAATTCGACAAAGACCGCGAATCACATTGGAGTGCTAAGGTGCTTTATTAGAACAGAAAGACTAGCATATTTCCCAAGAAGGAACTATTCTTCTCTTTTTTCCATTTTGAAGATGAATAACTTTGATTTCAAGAAGTAGGATTTTTTAAAAAAAGGGAAAAGGAGAAGAGAAAATATGGACAAACGATTTGAAGAATGTAGTGCGAGAAGGTAGTAAACGAAGCCGTATTTGGGGAGAGACAGAATGGGATATAATTGGAGATGGGTGGCTCAACAGAAAAAAAACACGCTTGTGCGGTGGTGCTCGCCTCGGAGATAAACCGCTTCAAATGCTGATTCTCAAATAGAGCGAGGAAGAGCAGTGGTCAGCATACTGTACAAGCTAGAACGACGCTTCAACTCCGCGTCCGACCTTTATAATTTAGCTTTTCCATAATTTCCCTAAATCTCCCCAGGAAAATGCTGGGATGGTTCCTTTGAAAGGGCACATGTGATTTTCTTTCTTTTCTCTGAAGCAATCCGAGTCTGTGCTCTGTAATTAATAACCTCAATGTCGACCCTACTCCTCTTTCCTTCCTTCCTGCTATTGAATGAAAGTTTCTCTGCGAGTATTTGGGTGGCAAGGAGAGGACAATTGGTGACGTACAGTTCCTGATCAGCAGTCTTTACGCCATTGTCTGGATTAAATTCATGTTCTCCCCTTCGTCTCATGCAATTAGGCCGTGTGACATTATTGATCTTCCGTCAGATGAGGATTTCAAGCTTGGGGCCCTCCATGGTGCTTCCCGAGAGGAATAGACTATGTGCCATCCGAACCATCTCCCCTCTATCATCGTTATCATAAGACACAAAGGCAATAACATACTGTAACATCTGTTACATAAAAGGGCAGTCCATTGACAGAGCTGTGAAGTAGGTGATTCATGTGAAACGGTGTCCTACATGACTGTAGCCGCACTACGGTAATAAATAAACTTTGATCTCAAATGGTTCAAATGGCTCTGAGCACTATGGGACTTAACTGCTGAGGTCATCATTCCCATAGTACATAGAATTACTTCAACCAAACTAACCTAAGGACATCACACACAACCATGTCCAAGGCAGGATTCAAACGTGCGACCGTAGCGGTCGCGTGGTTCCAGACCGTAGCACCTAGAACCGCTCGGCCACTCCGGCCGGCCGCATTGATCTCGAAATGGTAGTTGGAGATAGGAATACGGAGCATTCCATTTCGGATATCGTTAGAAAATTCAATATTGCGAAATCAACAGTGTCAAGAGTGCGCCGAGAATACCAAATTTCAGGCACGGACAATGCAGAGGCTGACGGCCTTCACGTACCAACAGAGAGTAGTGGCGTTTGCATAGAGTTATCAGTGGTAAGAGACTAGCAACAGTGCGTGCAATACCCGCAGAAATCAATGTGGGGCGTGTGAAGAACGTATCCGTTAGGATAGTGAGGCGAAATTTGGCGTTAATGGGCTGAAGCGGTAGACGACCGAACCGAGTGCCTTTGCTAAAAGCTCGGTATTACAGTTCTTCCCTGACATTGTTTTCGCATACAGTAGAGCTCGCACGCTTATGATTCATTACCACGTGACACCAAACTGATTGGCTCCGTCGATCTAATGTGTTAAGGTAAGTACTACGTCCTTGACATCCCCTGCCTCTAGTTCACTCAAAAAATTACCAGTGAAACCTTCATTTTAAGGTAGGAGGCAAACATACGTAAGGAAACATATC
The DNA here is from genome assembly GCF_021461395.2 of Schistocerca americana. Classification (NCBI taxonomy): domain Eukaryota; kingdom Metazoa; phylum Arthropoda; class Insecta; order Orthoptera; family Acrididae; genus Schistocerca; species Schistocerca americana. The sequence continues at coordinate 952,856,842 of NC_060119.1, read as the reverse complement.
ATGGCAGGCCAAGTAACTTTCATTGATTGCTGCACTAATATTAGAAGTGACACACATATATAATACTGATTTTGAACGTAGTCACCAAGTCTCTGCAAACAACGGTCGTAATGTTCCACCAATCGTTCGCTTCCGCGACAGTAGAAATTCGCTTGTTGGGTAGGGAGTCATTCGAGAACCATTGGATAAACGTCCTCAATTTTGGAAAAAGCTCTTTCCCTAGATATTCTTCTCGCTTGCGGAAAAGACGGAAATCACATGGTGCAAAATCTCGACAGCATGCCGAATCAGCATCAACGAAGCCTTCGAGAAAGGAAACCTGCTACTTTTCCTGAGTATTACGCACAGACAAATACGGCGGAGCTAGCAGCTCATGGTGCGATCTCCAGTGTGAAATTTCTGTGCGAACATATAAACTATCGTGTACTCAGCGTTTCGCACATATTACATTTCACTTTCGAGGAACTGAGAAAGGGAATGAAAACTACAAACTCTTTTCAGTTGTATTACTTTAAACACAAGACTACTACTTCGATTAATTTTCGGGATTTTGTCAAATATTCAGTCCTGGAACTTCATTTAATGTCAAAAATACAGTTATTATATCATGCGCTCCAGAAAAACATTTTGAAGGAAGTACTAGTAAGGATACGTCTCACCACTACAAAACAATCCGCGTTAAAATTGAAAATGTAAAGTAGTTCCGTCTGAAAGGTTGTTATTCGTTATTAAAGAAGAGTTGTTTGTGAAAATATTTTGTTTCTAAAGTGATTTTTTTCGTATCTTTACGAGGAGTACATGTTTCAGAAAAGCGGGTATAGTCAACTTTTCTTTCCAGAACCTTTTCAAATGCTTTTACATGATTTCCGCTGCCTAGGACCAAGCTTTTAAACTAATCATTTACACGTGAAACAATTGGTATTCTATAACAACAGTTGAAAATTTTAAGGGTACCACTGCACACATTCAATAAATATGAGTTATTGTCACTCGTCATCTTGCTTGCAGTAAATTCATCAGCGCTAGTAACAAGTGCTTTACACTTATAGCATCCATTTACGAATTTTAATAAAGGTTACGATGTGTAAGCCACTATTCACAGTAATAAACCAAAGTAGTTTTGAAATATTTTTCTTTCACTTCGCGAACGTGCTCTGAATACGTACGCATTCATCAGGATTTTCTACAGAGCTGTCAGGTCTTTACCACTGTAGTCCCCAGTAATTTTTAATTTCTTTTCAGAGCCTAAAACATGCTACGCTGGCACATGGTAAAGTACAGCACACTTTTGCCTATAGTTACTATACCTATTGTCTGACCTTGCGACACCTCACCAGTAATATATACGTAGGGTATGGGGGGAGGGGGAGGGAGAGGCGGTGGAAGACAGGTGGGGGGGGGAGCGGTTAAATAAGTGATGTTACACTTTTTTTCTGAAAGCAGGTTGCTTTTTCAGGTTTCCTATGCACCATATTACTCTTTTGGGTACACAAATCTAATTTTCAAGATAATCTCCGTTCAACACGTTACTGGAGTAAAAAAAATGTTTCAATTGGATCTAAGCACTATGGGACTGAACATCTAAGCAACCGTAGTAGCATTGTGGTTCCGGGCTGAAGCGCCTAAAACCGCTCGGCCACAACGGCCGGCTACTTGACTCAAAAAAGGCTCTGAGCACTACGGGACTTAACATCTGAGGTCATAAGTCCCCTAGACTTAGAACTACTTAAACCTGACTAACCTAAGGACATCACACACATCCATGCTCCAGGAAGGATTCGAGCCTGCGACCGTACCAGCAGCGGGGTTCCGGACTGAAGCATTTAGAACCGCTCGGTCATCCCGCGTCCGGCCATCCTGATTTAGGTTTTTCCGTGATTTCATTAGATCACTCCAGGCAAATGCCGGGATGGTTCCTCTGAAAGGGCACGGCTGACTTCCTTCCCCATCCTTCCCTAATCCGATGAGACCGATGACCTCTCTGTCTGGTCTCCTTCCCCAAACAACCAAACCCCAACCGCTCGGTCACAGCTGCCGGCCTACGTTACTGGAGGGTCTGTATGCCCGCATGGTACCACTCTAATGGTCGATGTCGGAGGCAACCGCTTGTTGAACGAATAACCTCCCCATCATGCACGTAGTGCTCCCCATGGAGTTCATCCTTCATGGGGCCAAACAGATGGAAGGTACGAGATCTGGGCTGCAGGGCGGCTAAGGAGAAACAGTTAAATGAAGTTTTTTGAGCTCCTCTCGGATGTGCAGACTTGAGTGAGGCCTTGTGTTTGATTTGCCTTTTTGTGGTGAGAAACACACTGATGTTATTTCTTCAATTTCCTGAGTGTAGTACAATACACGTCCGAGCTGATCGTTGCGCTATGAGGGAGGGTATCAACCAGAATAACCCCTGCAGAATGCCATAAGACAGCCTCCATAAATTTACTGTCTGAAAGTGCGGATTTGAACTTTCTCTTCGGAGTAGAGGAGGTGTGGTGCCTACCGATATATTGACGATTTGTATGCGGTTCGAAGCGACGAATCCCGTATTTCATTGTCTGTGACACCGTTCGGCAAAAAATTGTCACGATCAGCCTCTTATTGTGCAAGAAACTCTGCACAAATGGTTCTTCGTTGCTCTTTATGGTCATCTGTTAGTTGATGAGTAAACCCAGCGGACACAAACCTCGAGACCCCAATTGGTGGACGAGTGTGTCAGCACTACCAAGAGACGTCCAGCTGTGCAGCGAGGTGTTTGATCGTGGTCAGTCGCTCACCTGGAATGAGAGGGCTCAAACACGTTCCATCATGTCGTGAGTCACAGATGTGTGGGCCGGCCAGCATTCGGATGATCGGACGGCTTCCGGGACCATGTTGCGATGATACCAGACGACTCGCCAAAAGGCTCATCCCGCTTTTGTTGACTGGTAGGTCTCAGCAGACACTCTGCAAGCGCCTATAAATATCTGCGATGTCCGACAACGAATTCCGAATTTTATGAATCGAAGTCGGCCGAGAAAAAAAAAATGTGTTGCATTATGTATTGAGCACCCCTCGAGTGATTAAGAAAATTGTGGTGGTTGTGGTATGCAGTAAAGAAGAATGTATTACGTGTAAGTTTTCCGTTATGTTTACAGATGCAGGTACACACAAGCTTCTCCGTTACTTTAGGAAAATCTCAAATCTTCTCAAGTAATAATCACTGATGTCATCAACATTTGGCACAAGCTCTTGCTAATGATATCTCAGGCAAGGACGAGTCTTAAGCGTGCGATGTCAAGTAGCTTCGTGACGTCACGTAGGATATCCAATCAGTAGGTGAAGACCATACGTTTCGTTGACTGCAGCAACACCCACGTTACTGCGGCCTTGGTCAAACTGCTGCAAACATTTCATTATGGTTGTACCACGAGAATTTCACGGTGAAGCTGTGTTCAATTTAGACGTTTTGCTCAGAAGAATCACACCGTGCCTCGCGTTCCTACTTTTGAGTAGGTTTTCAGTTGCCACTCCATTTCTGTCGCACAATATAATGCGTACCACAGCAGAACTTTGTCTGCAGAAAATTCGGATCGCCTACTCACTACCGAGAACGTTGCATAATGGTCTCAGGGTGGTACATCAAGTGTGGCTCAATTTCTGAAGACCGTAAATAACGAATTTCGATACTTATAAGTTCAACGCTGTCTAATTGTCACTTATGTATCTTGGAACTAGGGAAGTACAGATCTAAAGGAGCAACACCGTGGATCCCTTAGTTAGCGCAGTTGCCAATGAATGAGACAATAGGCGCAGAAAAACTAAAATCTAGGGTGAGATGATACAAAAGCTTAATTAATTAAAGCAGGTGGACATACAATTACGAAACAAATACACAATCTCGTGGCATACGTTTGGAATGAAGAAAGAATGCCAGATGAGTGGGTAGAAGTGATCATAGTGCCAATCCATAAAAAGAACGATGGACAAGAATGCAGGAATTATAGAGACATTTTACAAGACCGTGTCGAAAGGTATTGCCTCCGAATTTTCAATGCGAAAGCTCTAAAGGCTTTTTAGATGAAACAAACGTTACGTACTTATATTTCACGTCCACATATTTGCAACCCTCTGCCGGTAGAGGACTGAGAATAGCGGTGTGTAACGTATCTATGTCAGTGAGCGAGAAACAGCGTGCAGCAATCAAGTTTCGAAATCGAAGAGATTGCCCATACTTGTGAGACCGTCTCCACCTTGACAAAGCCACACCACACACAAGCATTGCGACATCTTCAGCAATCCTATGTTCAGACTCCACTTGTTACCATGCGATTTTCATCGGTTTCTAAAACTAGGAATATCTTCGGTGACTTCACTTGTACAGTGATAAATCGGTGTAAGCAGTGATGAGGTCGTGGCTCCATCAACAGGGTCAAACATTCTACAGAGATCGTATCAACAAAATGGTTTCTCGTTGGGAGAAATGTGTTCGTCACTGGAGTGGCTATAATCGGAAATAAATATATAGAACTGAAGAATTAAGACGTAGAATGTTAATAATGTTGATTTCACTGTTTTTTAAAAAATGTTTAAGGGCAGTCACATAAAAAATACAGAGGTACTACTTTTAAACACTCTCACGTATTAATACAACATACAAAGTGTTCTCCAAGATTCTACAGAAAAAGTTGAAACCATATTTAAAGGAGTTAATAGATGACAAACAAGCGGGATTTATGAAGAATCGGTCCACCACTGATCATAAAATTATGCTGAAAGAAGCCATATCAAAACGTCGGGAATACAACAATAGCAATACTATTTGTTGATTTTAAGAAAGCCTAAAGTGACATATGTAGACATAGTTTGTGGAAGAAAATTAAAGTGTTTTGAAACCGCACAAGATTACAAACCTTCTAAAAGGCACACAGGAAGGCTCGAAAGGGTTTGTGAAAATGGATAGTATATGCTCTTGGGCTTTTGTCGTATGGAGAGTAGACAAATAGTGGTCATTCTGGTCCAATATGGTTACTACCGACTTTTATCTCAGAGTCACTGGTGAAGGACTTCCACTATCATACTACACTGGAGGGACCTGGGGAAGTAATACTCAACGTAACTCCTACTCCCTCTGCCTGCCCGCACAATTCTGTGCATTGTATTCGAGATCAGAACCTCCCCTCCCACTTAGGCTGCCCGACACTCTTGTATGTGGTACACTCAAGGTTATACTCATCTCCCTCAACCCAGGCCCACCCACACACTTGAGTCAGTGTGGGTTCTAGATGACCCATCCTCTAACTTTCACGCAACAGCCCTCCTTGCACCAAAACAGCTCAAACTCTCCCTCGCCGCGCGGGATACCCGTGCGGTATATGACGCCTTCTCAGGGTACGTGCGGCTCCCCCCGTCGTAGTTTTGAGTCTTCCCTCAGGCATGAGTGTTGTTCTTAGCATAAGTTAGTTTAAGTTGGATTAAGTAGTGTGTAAGCTTAGAGACTGATGACCTCAGCACTTTGGTCCCATAGAGCTTACGACGAACTTTTCGAAACTCTCCCTCCCCATCCTTTAGAAATAATGCATGGGATCAATCATTTGAGGTCTGCACATCATAATGAAAAAATCACCATAAGATTTTTGGGACCAGCCCCAATCCCAGACAGAATTAAGGATGCTCTATCTGGTTAGCGCTTATTTGGTGTGGTCTACCCCCTCAATTTGCAAGCAAGGAATTCTTTGAAAAGTAAAAGTAAATCCTGGGTCAGTGAACCCAGGTCCTGCCATGTGTGGTGATAAGGGCCACACCGACTAAAGAATAGCTGACATCAGCTTATCTAAAATGTGTGAATGAGTAAGGGGAAGGGGAAGAGGTGGGTGCAAACTACTTCAGTACAAACAACAATCCATTCGCTGTGCAAGTGAAATTATCACATGAATTACTATACACATTAGGGTTCAAAATGCGAAAAAGGAAACCTTAGGAAAGCCCTGTAGAAAACTAGGAAGATCCTATAGAAAAATAAACACAAGGAAAACATTGATTAAGTTCACTGGCAATTTCATACCGAAGATCTGCTATAAGTATTTCAGTTGGCATTGCCATAAAAACGAAAACAGTATACTTTACAGTATTACTTAGCTACTGTAGCTGGGCAATAAGGCCTGTCTGCCAGACCAATTCCTCAAATGCGAGGGGACGCGAATGATTACTACAATTTATTGGGAGCTTAAGTGACAGCATGCTGGTGACTTCAACATTTAAGGTCTGAGCAATGCGTCATTTACCCTTCGCAGAACGCAGCGATAATCTCAGCAGCATCAGCTGTTGCCTGCACCGCCTCTCAACCTGTTGACCTGTCAAAACTATGGTGGCCTCTGGCTGAATCAAACAGTCTAAAACATTCCATTATTTCTGTGATGTGGAAAACAGAAATCGTCCCTAGCTAAGACAAATGGATTTGTACACTTGCCAAGACTGGATGGCGTGCACAATGTTTCCCCCATAAATTCTCAAAAAAAAAAAAAAAAAAAAAAAAAAAAAAAAAAAAAAAAAAAAAAAAAAAAAAAAAAAACAAGACAAAAAAAAACGTTAACTAAAACAGCTCTTCCTGTGTCGTTCACTATGTAGACATGCGAGAAAACCAGAGAAATTCGGCCGACACAGAGCTTCGTGAATCGACAATGTGTTCACAGAAAAAAATCTCTCTCGGCGTCACCACAGAGCATTTAGTGTCCGTGCAGCACCTCCAGAGAGAGAAGAGAGAGTGGCCTGAATTATCCCTACGTAAGTGGCCATGTTGTCGCTTACTTCCCACCCACCCCTTTTGCCACAGCTTCGCTTCTTTCCACAACACAAATCAGCCAATGGGCGTGCTTGTTACTGTCCGTCGCTACTTACTCGACCAATAAGAATTTCCGAAACAAACTCTTACATATGCTGACTTGTTCCTGACCAAGAACCATTCGAGATTGCCTCCTTGCGTTTGAAGCACCACACCCGCCAGGTTCTCAGCATGTGCATCACAAGCACTGTGCATGATAGTATCACGTGATTTTACCTTTTACGAAGGGCCTGTGAAGCTGCATTTTGTGCTTTCGTCTATCAAAACGCGAAGAGCCATGTCCATTGTCCCGTAATTGGCCTCCCTGCAGTGTGGGTCGCTCTGTTATGGCTAGCAAAGTGTATTTCCCTGTCGCACTGCTGGATTGTCAACTGGAAAACCTCTTTTACTTCCGTTCCACTTTAGTAATAAAGTACTACGCATTTATGTGCATGTTAATCAGGTGGGAATTGTTAGTACTATTTAATTGTAAACCACACAAGTCCTTATTACACTTCGTGCTATTCAAATTACCTACCTGCGTTCAAAGTATGACAAATCGGCTTAGCGAGTAGAATCGACCTAACGAGGGAATTAACATGTTAGTTGATACAATAAACTTGCCACCTTACATTGTATGTCTATAAAGCATTATTTATCAACGAAAAAGCTCCTGGCGAGACATTATTCTGTCTTAATCAATTTCCACAATGCATTATTAACAACAAATAATCGGTAGTTCAAATAACTTGCGGGTTTGCTGCCGGGTTACGTCGTCAAACACCGCCGATATTTCGACAGCAGCACACCTTGCCATTCTCAAGGCACAAAGGCAAGGAAGAAAAAGTGTGCAAGCAAATTTAATACCTCGGTTCATAGCGGAGAAACAAGGAAGACACCACACACAGAACAACTGTCAACATAACCAAAGATAACCAACATCAGAAATAACGATGGTTACCATTAATCAACAGGTGAGGTAGCACTAATTCTGTCCCTCTGTCTTTTGATGAGACAGAGCCGGATTCCAAGCAGCATTTAAACAAAATCCACCATCTCTGTTAATATGGTTGCTTGATAGTCTGATTTCAACAGCTTACTTAATAACACTATCCCAATAGCTTGACGTGCAAGCCAGAATCTACGTGTTGTTGTATTCCATAGGATGACCGGTGTCAAGGCAATGTTCTGCAATAGCGGATTTGCTCGGCTGTTGTAAGCGTGTGTGACGCTTATGTTCAATACACCGGTCTTCCACAGTCCTGATTGTCTGACCAATATATGACTTGCCACAACTGCAAGGATTACGACAGACCACAGCCTTACGCAAACCAAGATCGTCTTTTACGGACGCCAACAGGGCCTTAATCTTAGAAAGTGGTCGAAAAACACATTTCACTTCATATTTCCGCAAAATATGGCCAATCCTGTTGAAAATGCTTCCTGCGTAAGGCAAAAAGGCCGTAGACTTACGTGCCACTTCGTTGTTATCGTCACTCACCGTTGAACAGAAGGCTGATGGCGCAACGCACGTTTGATCTGCCTCTCAGTATAACCATTCTAACGAAAGGTGACTTCGAGATGTGCTAGCTCAGCTGCCAAACTTTCAGGGTCTGAGATAACGTGGGTCCTGTGAACAAAGGTACGAAGTAGTCCTTCACGCTGAGATGGATGATGACAATTATCAGCTCGCAGATACAAGTCAGTGTGGGTGGGCTTCCTATAAACAGAATCTCCCAACGTACCATCTGTCTTCCTTTTGACCAACACATCAAGGAAGGGAAGGCATCCATTCTTTTCCACCTCCATAGTGAACTGAATATTCAGGTGGATTGAATCCAAATGTTCCAAAAACCGGTTAAAATTCTCACCACCATGAGGCCACACAACAAAAGTATCGTCTACATATCTGAAAAAACACGTAGGTTTAAAGGTCGCTGACTCCAATGCACGTTCCTCAAGGTCCTCCATAAACAAATTGGGCGCAATAGGTAACAACGAGCTTCCCATTGCAACTCCATCAGTCTGTTCGTAATACTGACCATTGAATAGAAAGTAAGTGGAAGTCAGCACATGTCGAAACAAATTTGTTAACCCGACACCAAACTTAACTTCAATTAGCTGCAACGAATCAGAGAGGGGAACGCGAGTGAAAAGAGAAACCACATCAAAACTGACTAAAATGTCGGAGTCATTCAAACGCAATCCCTGCAATCGACGTTAGAAATCTGCAGAGTTCTGAATGTGGTGTTCACACATACCTAGTAGTGGGCTCAACAAACTAGCAGGATGTTTAGCTACACAATATGTCGGAGCACCAATATTAGAAACAATAGGCCTCAACGGGACATCGACTTTATTGACATTAGGGAGGCCATATAATGTAGGTGTTACAGCACAGTAAGAATTAAGACTCTTGATAGTCTCCTGTGACAAAGAACTTTTCTTCAGGAGGTTATTTGTCTTTCTCTCAACACTCTTAGTAGGGTCAGCACCGAGTGCGATAAGCCGAATCAGAAAGTAGACACTACATCTTTTGAATGTAATCGTACTTGTTCAACAAAACGGTAGCGTTACCCTTGTCCGCAGGTAAAATAACAATATCAGTATCCCTTCTAAGTGAACGTAAAGCAGTCGCCTCAGCTGCTGTAATGTTACACTTGGGTGGACGGGCCCCAGTCAACACACGACAAGCTTTCCTCCTAACCTCTTCCGCACCCTCGGAAGGTAGTTTATAAACAGCCTGTTCGATAGTACTAATAAAATCAACGACTGGCAAACTCTTAGGAATCGGTGCGAAGTTCAAACCTCTCCCCAGCACAGACAAAGCTGCGTTCTGTGATCAATCTCACGGAGAAAACGTTTGACGACACAGCTTTGTCTGTGCTGGGGAAAGGTTTGAACTTCGCACCGACGCCTAAGAGTTTGCCAGTCGTTGATTTTATTAGGTCTACCGAACAGGTGGTTTATAAACTACCTTCCGAGGGTGCGGAAGAGGTTAGGAGGAAAGCTTGTCGTGTGTTGACTGGGGCCCGTAAATCCAAGTGTAACATTACAGCAGCTGAGGCGGCTGCTTTACGTTCACTTAGTATGGATCCTGATATTGTTATTTTACCTGCGGACAAGGGTAACGCCATCGTTTTGTTGAACAAGTACGATTACATTCAAAAGATGTAGTGTCTACTTTCTGATTCGGCTTATCGCAATCGGTGCTGACACTACTAAGAGTGTTGAGAGAAGGACAAATAACCTCCTGAAGAAAAGTTCTTTGTCACAGGAGACTATCAAGAGTCTTAATTCTTACTGTGCTGTAACACCTAGATTATATGGCCTCCCTAAGGTCCATAAAGACGATGACCCGTTGAGGCCTATTGTTTCTAATAATGGTGCTCCGACATACAGTGTAGCTAAACATTTTGCTAGTTTGTTGAGCCCACTACTAGGTATGTGTGAACACCACATTCAGAACTCTGCAGGTTTCTAACGTCGATTGCAGGGATTGCGTTTGAATGACTCTGACATTTTAGTCAGTTTTAATGTAGTTTCTCTTTTCACTCGCGTTCCTCTCTCTGATTCGTGGCAGCTAATTGAAGTTAAGTTAGGTGTCGGGTTAACAAATTTGTTTCGACATGTGCTGACTTCCACTTACTTTTTATTCAATGGTCAGTATTACGAACAGACTGATGGAGTTGCAATGGGGAGCCCGTTGTCACCTATTGTGGCCAATTTGTTTATGGAGGACCTTGAGGAACGTGCATTGGAGTCAGCGACCTTTAAACCTACGTGATTTTTCAGATATGTAGACGATACTTTTGTTGTGTGGCCTCATGGTGGTGAGTATTTTAACCGGTTTTTGGAACATCTGAATTCAATCCACCCGAATATTCAGTTCACTAAGGAGGTAGAAAAGAATGGATGCCTTCCCTTCCTTGATGTATTGGTCAAAAGGAAGACAGATGGTACGTTGGGAGATTCTGTTTATAGGGAGCCAACCCACACTGACTTGTATCTGCGAGCTGACTGTTGTCACCACCCAGCTCAGCGTGAAGGAGTACTTCGCACCGTGGTTCACAGGGCCCACGTTATCTCAGACCCTGAAAGTTTGGCAGCTGAGCTAGCACATCTCGAAGTCACCTTTCGTCAGAATATTTATACTGAGAGGCAGATCAAACGTGCGTTGCGCCATCAGCCTTCTGTGCAGCGGGTGAGTGACGATAACAACGAAGTGGCACGTAAGTCTACGGCCTTTTTGCCTTACGCAGGAAGCATTTCCAACAGGATTGGCCATATTTTGCGGAAATATGATGTGAAATGTGTTTGTCGACCACTTTCTAAGATTAAGGCCCTGTTGGCGTCCGTAAAAGACGATCTTGGTTTGCGTAAGGCTGTGGTCTAATGTAATCCTTGCAGTTGTGGCAAGTCATATATTGGTCAGACAATCAGGGCTGTGGAAGACCGGTGTATTGAACATAAGCGTCACACACGCTTACAACAGCCGAGCAAATCCGCTATTACAGAACATTGCCTTGACACCGGTCATCCTATGGAATACAACAACACGGAGATTCTGGCTTGCACGTCAAGCTATTGGGATAGTGTTATTAAGTAAGCTGTTGAAATCAGACTATCAAGCAACCTTATTAACAGTGATGGTGGATTTTGTTTAAATGTTGCTTGGAATCCGGCTCTGTCTCTCATCGAAAAACAGAGGGACAGAATTAGTGCTACCACACCTGTTGATTAATGGTAACCATCGTTATTTCTGATGTTGGTTATCTTTGGTTGTGTTGACAGTTGTTCTGTGTGTGGTGTCTTCCTTGTTTCTCCGCTATGAACCGAGGTATTAAATTTGCTTGCACACTTTTTCTTCCTTGCGTTTGTGCCTTGAGAATGGCAGGGTGTGCTCCTGTCGAAATATCGGCGGTGTTCGACGACGTCACCCGGCAGGAAACCCGTAAGTTATTTGGACATTCGATTCGCCGGGAAAAGTTAAGGTCTCACATATTATCGGTAGTAGATGCTATAAAAGTGTTAAACAAATACCAAAATATGATATTTAAGAATTTTCCTATTGCATCCGTGTATTGCTTATATGTGTGACATCATAGTGTGTGTATTTATTAATACACACACTATGATGTTCTGTAGGCAGAAATACAGCAGTATAATAATGTCATTTCATATTCTGCAAAATGGTGGATAATATTTACAAATTTATGACATAAAACTCTTGTGGATATAGTGGGTGACTGTGGCGGAGCTGACGCATCATCTAATGATGTCATAATAAACATTGTATGTACTCTGACCACCCACTGTAACATTACTAAATTCCTACAACTTGCCAACGTTGTCAACCAAAGACTCATGTAAGCACAGTGCATATAGTTTAGTCATGTCATGTTCCGTAGATTATTTGCACGGTTATTTTATCGATATGATGCGGAACAAGTCAGAGTACAAGATATATATGTGCACATGAACAGTGCTAATATTAATGTTACTGAAATATTTAGTTCTACATCCTGCGTACGTCGTCCTGTTTGCTACATTACTCAAACACACAATGTCACCAGTTTATGTTTCATACAAGGATACAGAAACAAATGGTAAAAGAAGGGGAAAATTGTCATTTTAACAACCCCTTCATATAAAACTGAACTGTTACGTCCATTAAAATAAAAGGAAAAATTCACGAGAAAATGGTATCAATGAAGAGAAAGTTGTTTTTGGGAGATTCAAAAAACCGGAAAAAGACATCGTCAGAGCAAATCAACAAAAAAAGAGACGCATGTGAAGAATCAACTTGAACAACGAGTATCGTTAAAAATTTTTCAGTCCTTCGGCAACTATTTTATGGAAGAAGACGAAAAAAAGAAACCACATGTCAATTTCTTGTATTGTGCGAGGTGTTTTCAAACTGATACGAAGAAAAAGGTTGGATCCAGTGAGGAAAATGTCTTTGGTGGGCCCACGAAAGCTGCTGTATAGTAGACGATGAGGACTGTTACTTTATATGTGAATTTTGTCAATGTTATCGTTAACCGAATTTCATTTCGATAAACATTTCTGCTGCTTTTCCCCTGAAAATCTTGTTTGTCTATATTGCCATAAACTTAGTAGCTCCGTTCACTCTTACCTCACTTGTGGGATAGGGTTAGGTGGTTTGCCTTTTCTATAAAATAATCTCTCATTAAAAAAGCAGTGAATGTATCAAATTCAAGAAATAGTACATTCTACCCAATAAAACAATGATTATTTTTACTAAAGCTGACAATCACTAGTTTAAATAGTTTATCTCCAAACGACCTTAGAGTGTTAGCTACCTGATCTCATTCCATTTTCCCCTATATTAAATCATGATTTCTATTAAAAATTACACGTTTTTGTTTTTAATTCCTAACTGATCAAAGATATGAGTGTGCACAGTAATTGAAAATGTTGTAAAAATGTACAAATGATCTAATGAAATACTTTTTTTCCAGTGATTGACCAGTATTACCGATCTGTACACAATTTTTGGCATTTAAATGTGATATTCTTCGCATGTTTGTATACAGTTATAATCTACTGTTTTACGAATAGTAACTGAAAATAAATAGATTTTATTGAAAAGTTATGATTTAGTAAATGTTAAATCGTTATGAAATTTCTCGCTGAAATAAAATAAAAGGACTGTATGTTGCTAACGAGATTCAAACTAACGGCCATATAATTAATAAAATTTTGTGCTAATCACCGTTTCTAAAATTTTTGTTGGAAATGTTTCGTACTTAACAGCGCTCGAAAAGCTTGCAAATCTTAAAAATATATTTATTCGAATCATTTCGAAAACTGCATCTTTGTGATTTCGGAATATTATATCCAAGTGCTGAGCCTCAAATCCTGCAAGTAGGAAGAAAATCGAAGATGTGCGATCTGTGAGTTCTCTTTGTCAGAAGGATGGCAGATTGTCACACAGTGATCCTAAAGCAGAGAAGGACGTACATCAGACACAAGGGATAAGAGATCTGAAATGAACATCCACTACATGTCAAAAAATTGAAGCACCCAACAGAGTGGTCGCTTATCTACGTAGCTCGGTACACTACATCCGAGGGCACTAAGCGATTTGAGATGCAATGCTGTGCGACCGGTAGAATGGCCACCGGAGTAAATAATGTTGCTCGTCTTCAGTGATGTTACCAGGCTTGTTAGGATATAGGATGCGTGAACAGCTCCAATGTTGCGTAATCTCTACGGACACTAAGACGCCGCTATTCCTGTGAGACAAATTTATCCGCAGCTGACAGAGACTGAAGGGGGCCACGTACTGGGTCTCCTCAACGGTCAATGCAGTCTCATGTTTGAAACAGCGCAGCGCATAGGTACAGCGTTGTATGGTGTACTGTTAGCGTACGCTGATTTAGTGTAGCAGCTCCGTTGTAACTACGTGAAATTTAATAATAAAATCAGTAATTAATTCCAGCATAGAACTGTTCTAAAATTTTTAACGCAACGCTGTGTTGTATGATACATAATATACTGCAATCATAAACTTAACCATGATACGCTTTCACTGTAACGTAATGTTTTATTCCGTTCATAGGACATGATACCCACTCTACGTTCGTTCTCAACATTATCGGAGCTAGAAACAAAGAAACGGTTAAATTAAACCGATTTAACCAGTAGGGTTATTTAATGAGCAACGATTTTCACACTTTCGTATTTTTGTCGACATGTCGTATTTGCTCTCTTAATTATACTACATTTTTTTCCTTTCTTTATTCCAGGTAGCGCCACATTGTACTAAGAACTGTATGTGTCGTTTATTTCCACCTTGAAACTCTGATCCCACACGGAATTCATTGAAAACTACGCTTTGGTAAGATTTTTTATAAGAAGTGATGTCCTGATATGATTGGTTTGTGAGGTTAATATTTTGTTCTATTGGAAGGACGTCCTGTATTAAGGTAATTGAACAAATAAAATTGTATACCCAGAAAATAAGTAGATTTCATACATAGCTAATTTACACGCAGTGGAAACGCATAAGCGCTTTTCATCATACGAAGCTAATGCACTCTGCGTAACAAAGTCAAATAAATTCAAATTAGAATTCTTGTTCAGTGTCCATATTCTCTAGGTAAGTAACACGTGGAATTAATATCACACAGAATGGCGAGGCTACAGAGGAAGCGAATGCGTTGAATTCTGTATTAAGTACGCAGGCTTTTATGATCTTTACGAGTCGTGGCAATGTGTATTACTTTAATGAAGACATGAAAACGTTTTTGTCCCTAGTTGGACGAATATACTTTGGTGCGGCACACGTAAAGTAGTTCTGCCCATCGTTATCTGACTTCTTTTCGCAAATCGTGTAGAAATGTTTCCTGCTAATTAAATAACGTGGTTCATACTTCCCGAATCAAAATAATTAATCAGTGCATAGCTCTCTTCGTGGATCATACACACACTTCTCCTCAGATATCGTAATAGATATAGAGAAAGACTGTACAACAGAGCTCGAAATTAATCGAGGACCAATTTTAACGCTTGATAATATATTTAGCCAGCTGATGTCTTTTTTTCCACTATTCACGAAACTTATGAAAACCTGAATCTTAAATTTACCAGGCATCAAGCAGAGAGAAGGAATAATTCTCAGGCAGCAACATCCAAAATTAGAAATTAAAAAGGTTCAGCTGTTGCTAGTTTTACATTGTTCTTCTCGACGGCAAATGACAGACTCATTGACATGCATTTTGGTGATGCTTCGCTAGAATTGCCAAGGAATTGCCATCGGTGTATTATACACATAGACCCTACATGTTTGGTGAACTGTTTGTAATAAACCTATGAATGAAATACGTTTAAGACTTTCTATTACCTATCCGCAGCCACCGTCCACCAGGACTCGATCACGTTTTGTTGTTTAATCCGTACTGTGTTTTCTTGATTTATGACGTGTTCTACATCCTTCAGGATCATCTCACCATGGATGCAATCAAATTTAATGTAATCAGATGAATAGAATCGTAACTTTATTTCTGGAAGATGTCTATATTCTATCCGCGAATCTTCCATCTTTCTCGTCCCGCAATGAAAAGAACAAACTAAAGGGCGGAAATCACATAACATGTAAAGTAGTCCGCTGCTTCCACGTCAGTCGAAAAGTAATAACTACCGAGTAGCAGGTGACTGCACGTAATAGAAACAAGGTCTGGCAAATATTGTGAACTGATTCTACTGTCTTTTAAAGTCAACTTGGTGGTACAAGTTCACTGAGACAGGTGAGGTTCAGAAATATGCTCACCAGTTCCTTAGTCTGAACAGCGGCTGTCCCAAGTGGCCGGTGGTGCACCAGTCTGGCCGCCTCCTGCGACAGGCGATTCCTTCGCCCAGTGGATAACTGCCAAATTGGCCCCCTGCCCACACGTTCGCCGAGACGCTGGTCCCGCCATCATGGACTGTGCCACGTCGTTCTCTGATGGCATCCGCTCAGCTTGTCCATCAGGAGCGGACAGGGCACTCTAGTGGCAGACGCTACCTTGCGCCTTGACTGCCAGTCCAATAGTCCAGTTGACTAGCCTCGTACCTGTGTGAAAGGCTCGGAACTCGACCCACACGCCCCATGTGGCAGCATATGCGAAGACTGTCTTTAGTAACATTCAAGGAATCTAACCTCGCGCAATATCAGTAGGAGCCGACGCGCCTAATCTCCTAGGAGCGCACGCTCTCGGAACCTTTAACAGTAGACCATGCTGTTATTCAGAATGCCTCTGTCTCAGCGTCTGACAGTGGAGTTCAGTGAGCTTCTCCGCCGCACTTTCGCTCTCGCTAACTGATCCTCTAACGAAACGTGCTGTTCTTCTTTGGATCCCCTCTGTTTTCTGTATCAGTCCTATCTGGTACCGATCACATGTCGACGAGAAATATTCAAGTATTGATCGAACGAGTACTTTCAGGCTACTTCCTTTTTTCATGGAGTTCATTCCCTGTGGATTCTTCCACTGAATCTGTGTGGCATCTGTCAAATTTATGATTATCTGTATGTGGTCGCTCCACTTCAAATCGCTTCTTATTCCTAGTTCTAGATACTTTATTGAAATACTGGTGCCGCGCGGGATTAGCCGAGCGGTCTTAGGCGCTGCAGTCATGGACAGTGCGGCTGATCCCGACGGAGGTTCGAGTCCTCCCTCGATCATGGTTGTGTGTGTTTGTCCTTAGGATAATTTAGGTTAAGTAGTGTGTAAGCTTAGGGACTCATGACCTTTGCAGTTGAGTCCCATAAGATTTGACACATATTTGAACATTTCTATTTAAATACTGGTTTCGCACGATTCTTCTACAATCGTGAAATCAAAAAATACAGGGCCGTTCTTTGAACGTATACACTTTTGTTGTTGTGGCCTTCAGTCCTGAGACTGGTTTGATGCAGCTCTCCATGCTACTCTATCCTGTGCAAGCTTCTTCATCTCCCAGTACCTATAGCAATCTGCTTAGTGTATTCATCTCTTGGTCTCCCTCTACGATTTTTACCCTCCACGCTGCCCTCTTATACTAAATTGGTGATCCCTTGATGCCTCAGAACATGTCCTACCAACCGATCCCTTCTTCTGGTCAAGTTGTGCCACAAACTTCTCTTCTCCCCAATCCTATTCAATACTTCCTCATTAGTTATGTGATCTACCCATCTAAGCTTCAGCATTCTTCTGTAGCACCACATTTCGAAAGCTTATATTCTCTTCTTGTCCAAACTATTTATCGTCCATGTTTCACTTCCATACATGGCTACACTCCATACAAATACGTTCAGAAATGACTTCCTGACACTTAAATCTATACTCGATGTTAACAAATTTCTCTTCTTCAGAAACGCTTTCCTTGCCATTGCCAGCCTACATTTTATATCCTCTCTATTTCGACCATCATCAGTTATTTTGCTCCCCAAATAGCAAAACTCCTTTACTACTTTAAGTGTCTCATTTCCTAATCTAATTCCCTCAGCATCACCCGACTTAATTCGACTACATTCCATTAGCCTCGTTTTGCTTTTGTTGACGTTCATCTTATATCCTCCTTTCAAGACACTGTCCATTCCATTCAACTGCTCTTCCAAGTCCTTTGCTGTCTCTGACAGAATTACAATGTCATCGGCGAACCTCAAAGTTTCTATTTCTTCTCCATGGATTTTAATACTACTCCAAATTTTTCTTTTGTTTCCTTTACTGCTTGCTCAATATACAGATTGAGTTACATCGGGGAGAGGCTACAACCCTGTCTTACTCCCTTCTCAACCAGTGCTTCCCTTTCATGTCCCTCGACTCTTATAACTGCCATCTGGTTTCTGTACAAATTGTAAATTGCCTTTCGCTCCCTGTATTTTACCCCTGCCACCTTTAGAATTTGAAAGAGAGTATTCCTGTCAACATTGTCAAAAGCTTTCTCTATGTCTACAAATGCCAGAAACGTAGGTTTGCCTTTCCTTAATCTTTCTTCTAAGACAACGTATACACTACACGCTACATTCGTTTATCTTGAGGGTCACTCGCCATTCCCTCCAACAAGCCTCGATCTCTTCAGGTCTTGCTGGTCGTGGTTCATGAAATGGTAAGATACTTCACGCTGAGCTGAACGTAAGTTGCAAACGTATTCTAGGGTTTTTATGTGTTACATAGTAAGAACCTCTCGTGGCAGTCTCCTCATCATTTGCGTATCGAGTTTATCACATCGAACGCGAAATTTAGTAACTCAACAAAAGGCTTGAAGCGATTGTGCAACGTTTCTTGCCTTTTATAAAGCACATATGATAGCCTAATATGCTGCTCTCTGTCTGGACTATAGTATTCTTTCATTTTCCACCATCATTCTGACAGGCAAAATGAGCCCTTCTTCTAATTTTTCTGTTCGCAGCATTCTCATCAAATGTGGGGCCTTGAGAAAAACCTCCCGCCACAGCCCTTAGATTTTGGGAATGTACATTCTTCTTCAGATACTCCAAGCTGCCTCTATAATTTGGACCTAGACTCCTCATGTCATAAGTAACTGCCACATGCTGAAGTCCTGCTTGCCCCAGTTATTTTATTGTTTTTTCCAAAACCACAGCCGACACTTTGGTGTCCGACTTATGCTTGCTGCCACCATACCAAAAATAATCTGCAATCCGTTTCAACCTAATTTTTTCGCGTAGACTTATCAAAGCGGAAGATGAATTGTTAATTATTCGACCGTTTATGTTTATTTAGTCTAAGGTAAGATGGGGAGTTTTCACCTATTCCGCCTTAGCTATTATTAGACATGTTATACCTAGTGCACAATAAACCTTGTTCCCCCATAGTTTCCGCATTGAACGACAGATTCCTGTTACCCCAAATAAATGTGCATTTCGGAATGGATCGTTCTCACATTGTTACGTTCTTTTAAATAGTGTTTAACTAGTTATAGTGAGAAGCACTCTGACAAAAAAGCATCACATCCTTATCAACAGGCGTGTGGCCCCCTTTATAATATATCTTTCCGTAAGACGTTATGTGGCCCTTGATGTTAACTTCTTTCATGTTAATCAATGTTTGATTTAAGAGAGCATTTCTCTTATTCATTGTCAGTAACATTTTATTGAGGTCCTTAGTTTTCTCTTATGTTACCAATATGACTATATCTGCGAAAGAACCACTAATCCTTCTTGGTGTGTTTCCTCCTATTTGAGGTAAAAAGGTACAGTAACGTCTTTGAGGTACATTTTCATGTAGATCGAATGGTTTTTCTGTGTCGATCTACAGGTACAAACAATTTGTTAGGGGCAAGTGATCTTGGATCCTCAGAAATGTGCTGTTAATGAATGTTAGTGTCATAAATCATACAAGAGTAATGCAGGAGTAGATTTAATAATTAATAAAAAAAATTCCAACGCGGATAAGCTTCTAGGAATAGCATAGTGAAGACGTTATTGTAGCTAAGATAGACACGAATCCCACACCTACAACAGTAGTACAAGTTTATATCACATCTAGATACGCAGATGATGAAGAGATTTAAGAAATATATGCTGTGATAAAAGAAATTACTCAGATCGTTGGAGACGAAAACTTAATAGTCATGGGGGACTGAAGTTCGATTGCAGAAAAAGGAAATGTAGTAGATGAATATGGACTTGGACTAAGGTATGAAAGAGAAAGCCGCCTGGTAGATGTTTGCACGGAGCATAGCTAAATCATAGCTAGCAGTTGGTTTAAGAATCATGAATAAAGGTTGTATACGTTGAAGAGACCTGGAGACAGCGGAAGGTTTCAGATACATTATTTAATGATAAGAGAGAGAGAGTTAGGAACCAGGTTTTGAATGTTAAGACATTTCCAGGGGCAGATGTGTACTCTGATCACAATTTGTTAGCTGTGAACTGTAGATTAAAACTGAAAAAACTGCAAAAAGGTAGGGATTTAAAGAGATAGGACCTGAATAAATTGAAAGAACCAGGGATTGTAGAGAGTTTCAGAGGGAGGATTAGGGACCGACTGACAAGAACAGGGGAAAGAAATACAGTAGAAGAAAAATTGTAAGCTTTGAGAAATGAAATATTGAAGGCAGCAAGGATCAAGTAGATAAAAAGACGAGAGCTAGTGGAAATCCTTGGGTAACAGAAGAAATATAGATTTTAATTAATGAAAGGAGAAAATATAAAAGCACAGGCAAAAAGGAATACAAAAGTGTCAAAGATGGACTTGAAGTGCAAAATGGCTAAGCAGGAATGGTTACAGGACAAATGTAAGGATGTAGAGGCATATACCACTTGGGGTGAAACAGATACAGCCTAAAGGAAAATCAAAGAGATCTTTGGAGAAAAGAGAACCACCTGTATGAATACCAAGTTCTCAAATGGAATACCAGACCTAAGCAAAGAAGGGAAAGCAGAAAGTTGAAAGGGGTATGTAGATACTCTATACAAGGCCAATGCATTTGAGCGCAATATTATGGAAATGAAAGAGGACGTAAATGACGATTAAATTGGAGATATGATACTGCATGAAGAATTTGACAAAGCCCTGAGCGACCTATGTCGAAATAAGGCCCAGGGAGTAGACAACATTCCATTAGAATTATTGATAGCCTTGGGAGAGCCATCTACAACGAAACTCTTCCACCTGGTGAGCGAGATGTATGAGATAGGCGAAATACCCTCACACTTCAAGGAGAATATAATAATTCCATTTCCAAAGAATTCAGGTGCTGACTGGTGTGAAAACTACCTATCAATTTCTTAAGGCACAGTTGCAAAATTCTGTACAGACGAATGGAAAAATTGGTAGATGCCGACATCGAGGAAGATCAGTTTGGATGAATGTATAAATGCAGGAAGTCAGGCAGTCTTTCTGAAACTATTTTTGTTGAATGTAGCCATGTATAGAAATGAAACATGGATGATAAACAGTTTAGGCAAGAAGAGAATAGAAGCTTTCGAAATGTAGTACTACAGAATAATGCTGAATATTCAGTGGGTAGATCACGTAACTAATGAGGAGGTACTGAATTGAATTGGGGAGAAGAGAAAATTAACACAACTTGACTAGAAGAAGGAATCGGTTCGTAGGACACGTTCTGAGGCGTCAGGGGATTGGTGTGTAGCGTGGAGGGTAAAAATCGTGGAGGGAGACCAAGAGATGAGTAAGGTAAGTAGATACAGAAGGATCTAGGTTGTAGTAGTTATTCGGAGATGAAGAGGTTTGCACACGACAGTGTAGCATGGTGAGACGCATCAAACCAGTCTACTGAAAGCTACAGTAACAACAAAAAATCTTATTTAGGATAGTCAGAAACAACTGAAAAGTTTATAAGGGTGTTGCAGAGTAGGCTGTGTTGAGAAAATTGTTACGAAAAATTCGGAACGTTCCGCAGTTTCCGAGTTAATTAGCAATGAAGTTAGCCAACTGGACCGTTACGTTCGCAATTCAAACTGCCGGCCAGGGACGGTATCGCCCAACGCGTTCTCAGTTTTGTTTCCTAAGGACCAAACCCGAGCCAAAGGCTGAGCAGTTTCGGGCGCTGTCACCTACGCTATTAGAACAGCTGCCACCCGTATACGACGGGTTACTTGAATCTGTGCGAGCAACGGCCTGATATGCTAACTTCAGTTCTAATTAAATCGGGAACGACAGGACGTATCGAAATTAATTTCTTAAGAATTATTTGTCAGCACAACCTACTCTGCCACACCCATACTAGCTTCCTGGACAGTGTCTGACCTCCCCGAATGTGCGCTTTGACAAAATTAATGCGTAGCTTAGGAAAATTAATTTTGAAACTGATTCGCAGTTTAGCTGCTGTTGGAACGAAGTGCACAGCTCTGCGCTTTATCTCCACGCCCATTAATATTATTTTCGAGGGGACTTTGTACGATTTCGTTCTCTTCCTGAGAGCCAGTGAAACTGATTTATTTATAGATATCACACGTCATCATATGAAAGACTTTCTGACGTTTCTTATAAACTCCCATTTACCGAGATTCCAATTTGAATTTTTCCAGGAAGAAATTCTTACGTCTCTTACCAATTTTGTAGTTAATATTGCAATGAGCACTTATGACTCCAGTTATCCTTACCACTAAAAACTCAATCGTTGCTGGCGAAATGACAAGTGCAACACAGATCATCGTTTTCAGACCACAGCTAGCAATGAGTTCTAGTTTGTAACAGGGTTCCCAGTGACACTACAGCATTACAGCCAGGCTGACGGGGCTCCGCTTGGAAAGCTGGAATACGCAACAATCACAAAGAATCGGAGCATCAGTGACTCCTTGCACGAAAGTGCTATCTAAAAGACTATGCGTAGTTTTAGCTACAGACCCCTAAGCACATGAAAAACTGGCTCTGTTGTCACTGACACATTTGGTTTTCTGATTCTGCAGACCAGTGATCGGAAATGATAACATCTGACGCCTCTTTCTCAGCCGTTTGTCGTGTCAGCACAAATTACTCAGCTAATTTTTGCGTCCTTCCTCGCTTGGCGGATATTGAGATTAAAATCACAGGAAAAAGTAAGTTTGCCGGCCGCGGTGGCCGTGCGGTTCTGGCGCTGCAGTCCGGAACCGCGGGACTGCTATGGTTGCAGGTTCGAATCCTGCCTCGGACATGGGTGTGTGTGATGTCCTTAGGTTAGTTAGGTTTAAGTAGTTCTAAGTTCTGGGGGACTTATGACCTAAGATGTTGAGTCCCATAGTGCTCAGAGCCATTTTGAACCAAAAAGTAAGTTTCTTAACACTTTGTATTCCAGTACTGTGGGCGGATCTCGTAATACCCTCTTCATTATCGTATTTTCGTCAACATTTCTTTTCTGATATATCGTTGCTGTACAATATGATTTTGAAATGTTGTTTATGCTTCATTGCTGCATACAATAATCCATTTAGAACGACCAAATAGAGTTGAAAATATTATAATTACTGTTATTATTTTATTACGGCTAAAATTAATTATTCATTAAACAGCACTAAGTTTCCTCTTCCATTCCGTTAGTACCAAAGAGTCTTGCGTGCTGTGGTTGCCATATTACACTCAACTTCATACAGATATATTTGTAATATGTGTATTACGCTGCATACAGTTTTCCAAACAAAATTAAACGAAAAATTTCAAATGTTTGCTGTCTCTCCACATTGTAGCTAGGTTTATAGCTACTGATACAGTCGACAACGCGTGTGGAAACTAGATATATTCTGTCCTCGCTTTATGATGATAGAGCGCACAAATTTCTTCTTTCCTTAAAGGCCTTGCGTCGTTTTTCAAAGAAAACAACTACTGTACATTTACTCGTCGATATGAATTGTCTTTGCTTAATACGCACGCCATCTGTCGGTGTAGTTTACTTCTCTGACAGTTTAATGTGCTGCAGCCAGTTTGACACCTGTCTTCATTGAACTAGGAACTGTACTAGCCCAGTCTTTGTGAAATGAGAATTGTATTTCTGTATACAGTCCGTGTGCTCATTTTGTTGAGCCCAAAACTAGATGTACATGTAAGAAATGAAATGACTGTGCATATTGTGTTTGTCATTATCAAATGGCTCTGAGCACTATGGGACTTAACATCTATGGTCATCAGACCATTATCACACACTATACAGGTATGTGTTCCTTTTAATTATTACTGTACGTTGTCGCACACCTTATGGCTGATGATGATTTTTCCAAACACGTAGCATTTAATAAAGAACAGAGCAATCAAGACATTTCCGTAATTTCACTTTGTGTATCAAGATACCGTAATTTTGTTTATTCAAGATAGTCTTGTTCTTCTGACAGTAAGTAAAAAACTGTTTCATAACATATAATATTTAGAAACCACAGATTCTTTTTTCTCTCATCTTTTTCGTTTTTTAAAAAAGAGAAAAACGATCCTCTGACGGACGGCCGGAGTGGCCGAGCGGTTCTAGGCGCTACAGTCTGGAACCGCGCGACCGCTACGGTCGCAGGTTCAAATCCTGCCTTGGGCATGGATGTGTGTGATGTCCTTAGGTTGGTTAGGTTTAAGTAGTTCTAAGTTCTTGGGGACTGATGACCTTAGAAGTGAAGTCCTATTGTGCTCAGAGCCAGTTTTTTGATCCTCTGACTGGTTTGATGCGATCCGTCACGCCTTCTGAGCCAACTACACAATCTCAGAGCAGCACATACAGCCGAAGCCTTCGAGTATTTCTTGGCTGTATTCCCGCCTCTGCACGCCCCTATAGTTAGCCATATCGGCACCCTCAGGCATCGTGGTAGTCACTCCCTGGAGTCTCGGCCCATATCCTATCAACATGTCCCTTTTTCTTGCCAGTATTCTCCATATGTTCCTTTTTTCTCCGACAGTGCAAAGAATCTCTTCGTTTCTTGTTATCAGTGAACCTAATTTTCGGCATCCTTCTGTATCACCAACGTCTCAAACACTTCGATTCTCTTCTTTTCCAGTTCCCACATAGTCCGCGATTCACTTCCATAAAGTGACCACGCTGTACTCCAGATTAACTTTCTCTGAATTTTTTTCCACCAAACTGAGATAAATGTCAGAACTGTTTGTTACACCGTGTTTATTATACAAAATTCAAATATTTATAGCTGAACAAACTTCAGAACCAGGGAAAATGACTTTCATAACGTTCCGGGTGAGGAACTAAATCCATTTGTGTATTTAAAAATATAAAATGAGCAGTCTCCCGTAATTTCAACACGTTATTTAATCCCACTTCTTAAAGACGTCGGTGAATGCTCGCCGTAATTGTGGCCTTTCAAACTCTCGGGACTGCCTTATTCATTTCCTGCAAGACGAACTTCCAGTAGGCTCTACTTTTTTCCCCTAACTGATTCGGGTCTTACTTAGGGGTAACAAATGACGTTGTTAGGACTAGTAGTAATGTCTACGCATACATCTGGATCACCAAGATGTCAACAGTTTCTTGAGTACTGTAAGGGAAAGAAGTGCATGACAGAACAATTTAGAAATATTGTAAACAGTAGTTGCTACATAGCAGAGGTGCTAACTCGCAGATAGGCATATCCAGGATTTTTCATTGCTTAATTAAAGATCGGTTACTCACACTTTTTTATTCTGCAGTATTATATTTTCAAATTGGAAATAGAAATAATCGATTTTCTTAAATGCTTTATGTTATGTTTCTCAATTAAAATCACTCTCTGAACGCGAGAATTCTATTTGTATAGCTATCAACTGTTGAGATCGCGGTGTCTGGGAGAAAATCAAGAGTTACCTCGAAGTTACGCAGTTCCTCTCAGCGGTTTCCAATAGATACTGAGCTACTTTATACCTCTTTTATTCCAGCAAGACTGCAGTTCCTCGAGAAAAGATTAATGAGAAAAATAATTAACGGGTGAAGAATTTGTGGAGTGCTTAGTCACCGCGTACCCTGCCTCAAATTAAAACTTTGATCATTGAAATAAATCTCTGGTAAGTTCTTTTCCTCCAAGTCTTCATGGGTGACAACAGCAGTAGAAAAGTCGAAAATAATGGTCTGCAGACGTCCGAGTAACGCTTGCAAAACAAGCCCCGTTGATCCCACCACTAAATAGGACTTGGCGCGCACTTGGTAGGAAATTAGCAAACTTCTCTCAGCTCCCCACAGGAAAGAATAATGTGCAGCAGCCGTATGCTGAGTTGCTCGAACAGCGCCTAGCGAAAAACAAAACGTCCCAGTTCGTGACCTGTTGTAGTATGGTCGTAATGGGCAGAGAAAACAATGTCGGACAGGTAGGGGGATGTACAAGTCACATATTTAACAAAGCAGATAAAAGTTAAATGGCAATAAAACAAATTATGAGATATAAGGGTCATAGATAAAAATAAAAAAACAATAAAATTTACATCAAAAAGTGACAGTAATACAATACACAAACACTATTTAACTGGATGCGGTTCATATACATTGGATGTAATCAATGCTGCACCAATATGTAAAATAATACATTAGGTTCCTGCATCAATAACTAAAATAATACGTGAAGTTACAAAAGGTATGCCACAAAATGTGTTGGGGCGTATGGGACGAAAGTACATATCAGGCTGCATTCGTCAACAGCATTAGCAGCGGATTTTTTTTTTTCATTGATTATTGGAAAGGAATGTAAAATACACATAGAGGGTAATTTTTCCCACCATTTACATAATCTAGGAATTGATCGATGAGAGGCTAGGGAACAAAAAAGGTCTAGAGAACTTAGGTCCGGAAATGCATGGTTTCCATGCTGGAGACCATTTATTCAACCATACTTTGTTACAGACATTGCGGTCTAATAAGCACTGTGCCATGCAGCCATAGTTTCGGTAGGCATGGTTTCCTCCAAGAGGGAGGTACTGTTCTTCATACGTCATTCCCTGCCATAGTAACTGATAATGTTGTGTCCGATTCATGTCTCTTGCTGACTCACATTGGGTGGATAGGATACGTAGTTGTACACAATGTTGCGTATTCGAATCGAGAGCTTCGCGACTTGGTGTTTACTTACGGAAAAGCAAGCTGGAAAAAAGTTCTCATTGCGGCTGTGTGCCATACCGGGGATCCGCGTTCGATTCCCGGCTCTGTCAGCGATGATTTCGTTGGTGGGAGGACTGGAGTGGGGTGTACTCAGCTTCGTAAGGCTGAAGATCTGCTCGACCGATTAGTAGCGGTTCCAAGGTCTTGAAAACCGACAACGAACGAGAACGCGGTGTGCTGACCACATCTCTCTCCACTTTGCATCCGATGACGCCATTGACAGGAAGACACTGAGGACGTTCAAGCTCGAGTGGTCCGTCTACGATGAGAACACGGAACTTTAGTTACCTTTTATCTGTCTATACACTAACGTCCATCACGAGGTTTAGTTCAATAACTTCACATATGATATTGGTGATAGTACACTCTATGGCAGAATATAAGCTTTGCACTTAACATAGTCGCACACCGAGATATGGGTCAAACAGTATGGCCAAATACACTGTCTTTTGTCTATAGTCTATCCATTGGGTACTTCCGCAGATTAGTATTTTGTTTTTTGTCATCACTCTTTTGACTGGTTTGATTCGGCTCGCCACGAATTCCTCTCCTGTGCCAAACTCTTCATCTCAAAGTAGCCCTTGCATCCTACGTACTCAGTTATTTACTAGATGTATTCAAATGTCTGTCTTCTCTGCAGTTTTTGCACTCTACAGGTCCCCCTAGTAGAATGGAAGTCATAGTTTCTCACATATTCCTTTCCTCTTCGATTCTGCGCAGCACCTCCTCATTCCTTACCTTATCACTCCACCTAATTTTCAACATTCTTCTGTAGAACCACATCTCAACTGCTTCTGTCCTCCAGTGTCAGCACAGTTCATGATTCCCTGCCATACAATGTTGTGCTCGAAACGTACATTCTCAGAAATTTCTTCCTCAAATTAAGGGCTATGTTTGATACTAGTAGACTTCTCTTGAACAGGAATGTCCTTTTTGTCTGCTTTTGATGTCCTCCTTCTCCATCCATCACTGGTTATTTTGGTGCCTACGTAGTAGAATTAATGAATTTCATCCACTACCTGATCATCAATCGTGATCTTATGTTTCGTGCTGTTCTCATCTCCACTGTCTCTCATTACTTTCGTCTTTACTCTCAGTCGGTATTCTCTACTCATTATGCTGTTCATTCCATCCAGGAGACCATGTAATTGTTCTTCACTTTCACTCTGAATAGCGACGTGATCAGCGAATCGTATCACTGATATCCTTTCACCTTGAACTATAATCCCACTCCTCAACCTTTCTTTTATTTCAATAATTGCTTCTTCGATGTACAGACTGAATAGTAGGGGCGAAAGACTATATCCCTGTTTTACAACCGTTTTAATCTGACCACTTCGTTCTGTGTCGTCCACTCTTATTATTCGCTGTAGGCTCTTGAACATATTGTATATTACCCGTCTCTCCCTAGTGCGTCCACGCTGGTAATTAACGACGGGATCTCATCTTTCGGTGTTACTTGTAGATATAAGTAAAGTTCCGTCACACTCATGGAAGGGTGTTCTGCGACGACTCGGCGAAGGGAACTGGACGCAATACACATTATTTAAAAACGGCGCTAGGCTCGCTAATTCGTGGACTGCTAGAGTCTATCAGGGTGACGGCACGTAGTTCCTTAGTCTATCGTATTCAAATGCTTTGCCTGATGCCTGATCCTGAGAAATGTAAATTCGCGTCATCCTCCATGACGAGTCGTTGAGACCTTAAACTTACCCCGCTAACTAAACGTCACAAAATTTCCACAGACTGCTGTCTTACGGCATCATTTGTCTCCCATTTTCCGTTCGTAACGGACTGACTATAATTGCTGTGCTCGAGTCAGTCCCAGTGTTAATGTTTTTCTACAATGTGACACTTCTCCACACTGCTTGGGGTCTGCTGCAAGATTTCGTAAAAAGTACTTCGGTGACACTTGCCTGTCAATTCACTTGGTGAGTGATAGGACAGATGTGCAATCAGAAATGAATTTTTTGCTACTAATTCGGATTAGCATTACAGTGTATGGCATTAAAGTTGTACTATATATGCCCATAAACGGACATTTTCCATGAAATTTGACCTCAAAAATGAAGACGTATTTTACTTGATACAAAAACCTTGTTTTAGGCGCAACGTTTATCAAAATTTAGTCTTATGAAATCGTCTAATCACTCTATAGATGTTGCGTAACATAGGTCTTTATTAACAAATCATGTTTGAACATAATGTCATCTTTAGACTTCCTAAGAAATGTATAGCAACCGTCTTACGCACAGCAGCAAACTTATCCTGCCCTGTCATATCGGGGGTCAGAACATTAACGAGACATTAAATATAGAAACATGTATTTATCTTTGTTGTTTCAAAATCACGGCGGCCGCTGTGGCCGAGCTGTTCTAGGCGCTTCAGTACGGAATTGTGCTGCTGCTACGGTCGCAGATTCGAATCCTGCCCCGGGCATGGAATGTGTGTGATGCCCTTGGGTTGGTTAGGTTTAAGTAGTTCTAAGTCTAGGGGACTGATGATCTCTGATGTTAAGTCCCATAGTGCTTAGAGCTACTTGAACCATTTTTTCCATAATCACAGGACCATGCCTACAGTTGCTGACATACTTCCTCCAATGGGGCCGTTGCAATCTTATAGAGTATCATGCGTGGCACTGTTCAAAACAAAACAAAGTACTTAAAACCAGTTTTATGTATCTCCTTAGTTTCTGGCACACTAGACGCATGTATTCCTCACCGTCTCCGTGACCTCGTGACGGTTGGTACTGAACGATCACAAGCCAACAAATGTGTACAACAGAAGCCAATAAGACAGTGAGCTATTTATAGTGATACAGAAGTGGTGGGAAGCACGAACTTTTGGTCAACTTTGAAGCGGTAAGAACATCTAGAGTATCTTGTTATCCTAAACTGTCTACATAAACTGCTTTTTGTAGAGGTAAAACGTAAACAATTAATATTCATGTAATTTCCTGACAGCACACCGAGACCACGGCGCGAATGGGCTGAATGAATGAAGTGATTGCACAACACCGCGGTGCCAAATAATAAACACCGGCGGTGGCAGGCCGTACATTGACATTAAATACTGGTTTCACTGCGTGTGTCGTTAATACGTCAACAGGTCAAACACCGCGGTACAGACGCGTGCACGGCCCCGCTGCTGAGGTGTAATGACTTTATCATTGGTCAGCCTACACAGCTGGAAACGTCATTATAGCAACGCCAGCACTGCCATTAAATCTGCCATTTTTCTCTGAAAATATAGCACGTGTAATCAGTTTTTAAATGAACGTCATTCCACTTCACGCGTAATGTCTTCCTCGATTATGTGGCACTGACGGGCGCTCAGAGGCAGATGTTCATAACTGTAACCAAAAGCCGCGTTCATTAATTTATATTGTCATGTAATAACTCATTTTAGTATAACATCTAGATTACATACTGAATTTAAACCTAACGTAGCCTTCTCTTGCTATGAGAACAGCGACGACTAATTTTGACGTTAACTTGAAATTTTACTAAATAATTTGGAGATAGTTCTGTGATATAGTATTGTTTAGCATGGAGGTTTACAGAATTTACTAATCGGAAAACCTCGATTCTGTTAATTGCAAATGTTTGAATACTATTAGATATAACATAGACACAAGACGCGGGTCACCCACTTGCTAAAAGTAAATTGATATGTGAGTCTGCAGCTCTGTCATAAGCATTCTCACGTCAGAAGACAATACTCCAGCAATTACCAACAAGTTTACCAACAAGTTTAGATTCTCATGGCGTGTAAAGAGCTCGTGTAACTTACGGAAAAGCCACTCCATGAACTGATTTTAGGAATTCCTTTCGAATGTTAGCTATCCCTTCTACCTTATTTGATATCTAGTCTTCGATATGATTTAAATTCTGACTCCAATACTGGATCCTCTATATCTTCCTTCTTTGTAGATCAATTGAAGTATTTCCTCTGTTACCCAAAGAAACCTTGCGTATCAGAAGATACACTTCGGTTCATTGACGAAAGGAGGGATAGCAAATATGCTCAAGGAAAGGCAGAAGTACAGCAATATACGAGGGTGAGTCAAATGGAAACCTAAAATTTGTAATAACAAATTGAAATTTCTCGCTGTTGTCCTGTAAGTTGGTAAGCGTGCTACGAACAGCGTGCAGAAGGGCCTGTAGGTGGCAGCGTAGTGCAGATACACACATGCCGTCGCAGTATCAGTTAAAGATGGCCGTCCTACTTGAGACTAGCACCAGGGAAGAACAGCGTTCTGTTACTCGGTTTTTGCGTAGTGAAGGTGCGAAACCTACTGAAATTCCTTGACGAATGAAGGTGCAGTATTGTGATGCATGTTTGTCACAGCAGCAAGTCTACGAATGGAGCAGGAAGTTCGTAAATGGTGTGACTTCAGTGGAAGATGCTCCTCGCCCAGGTCAGGCACAACGAGTTGTGACTCCACAGAATATTGCAGCAGTGGAAGCCATAGTGAAGAAAAACCGCCGAGTGACACTGAATGACGTTGCAGCATGTTTACAGATTAGTCATGGGTCAGCACACCAAATTGTGCATGATGTGCTCCAGTTTCACAAAGTGTCTGCAAGATGGGTGCCACAGCAGCTGACTCCTGAAATGAGAGATCGACGTGTTGATGCTTGTGAAGAACTTCTTAGGCACTTTGAACGAGGAGGTGATGGCTTCCTTGCAGGAATCGTTACTGGGGATGAAACCTGGGTTCACTTCCACCAAACGGAAACGACGAGAGCGAGCAAGGAAAGGCGCTATTCCTCATCACCAAAACCAAAGAAGTATCGAACAGGACCATCAACAGGGAAGGTTATGCTTACTGTCTTTTGGGACGAAAAAGGCGTCATTTTGGAGCATTAAGTGCCTAGAGGGACCACTGTCACCACTGCATCATACACAGATCTCCCAAAAAATTATCTGCGGCCTGCAATCAAATCAAAGCGACGTGGATTGGTGTCAGCAGGTGTACTTTTGCAACATGACAATGCAAGGCTCCACACTGCCCGTACGACAGTTGCAACAATCACAGACCTGCATTTTGAGTGTCTTCCTCATCCACCATACTCACCAGACTTTGCCTCAAGTGATTTCCATATGTTTGGATCACTCAAAGACGCAATGGGAGGAAATAAGTCCCGTTCTGATGAAGAGGTACACCACGCGGTGCATGAGTGGTTGCACGGACTACCAAAGGATTTTTTTTCTAATGGAATTTATGCACTTTGTAAGCGCTGAAGGAATTGCATTGAGCGTGGGGGAGATTATGTTGAAAAGCGATACAGCTTTGCACCACTTCTGCACAATAAAAAATATTTAAAAAAGTATTTAAGGTTTTCATTTGACTCACCCTCGTAAGTCACTCAGAAACGAAATAAATAGGAAGTGCAAGGAAGACAAGGCTAAATGGATTAAGGAAAATGAGAAGAGATCGAAAAGAACTGACTCAGTATGTAGAAAACTCAAATCAACCATCGGTGAAATTAAAAGAAAGTGAGACAACATTAAGAGTTCAACGGAAATCCACTGCTAAACTCAGAGGACACAACAGGGGGGGAAATAGTACACTGAAGAATTCTGTGAGAGGGAGAGTCCGTCTGTTGACGTGATAGAAGAAAAACTGTAGTCAATATGGAGAAAAAAGAGGACCCAGTTATAGAGTCAGAATTTAAAAGACCTCCAGAACACTTGATATCAAATAAGGAAACATGGATGAACGCCATTAAACTGGAATTCTTATAAAACGTTGTAGCAAGTGATAACCAAACGACTATTTAGGTTGGTGTGCAGAATACATCTGACTGACAGCGTGTCATCAAACATTCGAAAAACATCATCCAAACAGTTCCGAGGATAGCTAGAGCGCAATTAGCTTAACAGCTCATGCATCCGAGCTGCTGACAATGGTAATATTCAGCAGAATGAAAATGAAAATTGAAGATCAGGTACATGACGATCACTTCGCCTTTAGGAAAGGTAAGTGCACCAGAGAGGCTGCTCTAGCGATGCGTTTGACCAGGGAAGCAAGACTGGAGAAAAATCAACTGAAGCTCATAGGATTTGTAGACCCAGAAAAAGCACCAGACAATGTGAAATGGGGCAATATGTTCGAAATCCTGAGACAAATATAAGATAGCTACTGCGAATGCCCGGTGACATACAATAAGAAGAATAAAGCTTAAAAGAGTGGATGACATAGATGTGGTTCTTGGATTAATATGAATGTAAGACAGGGATGCATCCTTTCGCCCCTATAGTTCAATCTAGACATCGAACAAGGAAAGAAGGAAATAAAGATTCCATGGGTGGATTGAAATTCAGGGCGAAAGGATGTCGGTGATGAAATTGGCCGGTGACATTCCTACCCTCACTGAAAGTGAAAACGAATTACAGGAATGGCTGAGCAGTCTAATGAATACACGTTATAGATTATTAGTAAACCGAAAAAGAGCCAAGTAATTTGAAGCAGCGAGAAGCTTACCATCATGATCGGTGATTACGAACTAGAAGTAGACTTAGTATTACAATAAATCAATGTCGAATAGATTTCTCCTTCTTTGTACACAATTCCGATTCAAAATCACAATGTTTAACATGTAAAAAGCACTTAAAATGTTAGTAATCTTGCTGGACACTCTTCTTCGATCCACGGAACTACATATGAACTTTACTCTCATGACAAACAATGTCTTTAGTGGGTAAGTTAAAGAAAGAGGACAGGAGTTTCAGGAGCAATTAAATCTTAATGTAAAGAGTTTCATTGCATTGTATGTTGTCTGTTTAAAATTAGCAAAACCTCAAACATGCCTGAGAGATGGCGTTCTCATGAATGAATATGGAACAGAAATGGCAAAATAGTTTGGTTACGATGATGCTGCTGAACACTTTAAGACAGTTACTTTTCCAAGCAACACGGTAGTAAGTCGAGTTCTCGATATGGGATATATCATTAGAAAGAAGCTAAACTATTCAGTTGGAATCTATTGCTCTTATTCTTTGTGTGTGTACGATACTAGTGATACAACAGATTTTAATTACCAATTTTTATTCGTCTAATAATGAACGACTTTACTGTACGAGAAGAATTACTCGCTTTAGTAACATTACTTGAAACAACAGGTTTGGATATTTTTAACGCAGTTAAAAATTGCGTTGACTGAATTAGTGGTTTCAAAAACTGCTCTGCAGTTTGCATCGATGGTGTACCAGCTATGGCCTGAAGCGAAAATGGCTTCGTTGATCAGTTAAGACAAAAACGAAATGAAATGTTTAACTTTTCATTGCACTCTAAAGTTGCTTGCAATGAAAGATGTGAGTAAAACTACTAGTATAAAGAGAGGAAGAAATCGATCTCTGTCTTATTGAAAATTCGAACAGTTTTTTTTAAGCAGATGATGCTTAGGTCTTTTTTTATTATTTGTTTTTATACTGAAAAAAGAACTTTTCGTCTTTTTGAAAGAAGAAGTGAAATCGGAACTACGGAATTAGAAAAAATGTTGAAGGATTTACTTTTTTATTAGAACCAGTGATTCTAACTGATTTTACTGATCATTTGTATAATTTGAATTCACGTTCGAGAGGAAAGTAGCGCTCTGTTTGTGATATATTTACGGTGCTTAGTAGATTCTGTAGTAAACTTTAGCTATTTGTACAGTAGCTATAGAAGTAAAATATGTGTAATTTCCGGAGTTTCTGTGAACTGAAACAGGAATAAATGAAACTAAAATCTTCAAGATTTACTTCCATTATGGATTAAGTCTCCAGATTTGATCTCTCAGGTCGGATAGAATTTTCTTTACTGATCCGATGAAAATTAGTCTTGAAAGTGTTGGAATTGATCTTCCGGAAGAAGTCTGCAGTTTACAAAATGAGCCGCTTATGTTATCTAGAACACAAAGTGATGAAGGAGTCTTTGACGTCATGCAACATGATCGCTGCTCGAAACTCACAGATTGCGATTTTAAAATAAATAATTTTTTCGGATCAACATACATTTGCGAATGTACATTCTCTTCAAAGAAGTACAGTGAATCTGCTCAGCGTAATACAGTGAGCAATGAGTCGTTGGAACATAGTTTCGTTTTGCTCCAACGGAAATTAAAGTCGATATTGCTCAACCCAAATATTTAAGTATATCATCAATGTTCATACAAGAACGTGTGACAAATCAGTAAAAATTACAGTTTTAGTAGTCTATGTATTATGATGTTTACGTATAGGGACTACGTAAGCTGACAGTCGTTGGAGGGGGAGGCTGTTTCGGGACTGTGACAGTAGCGGACGAGTCAAGATGTTGACGGAAACACTTGCTGGAGGAGAATGCCTCATGAGTCACGCGTTGCCAGTCCTGCTCTAAAACGCTACAAGTATAACAATGAGTGTAAAAATGGCTTTTGAAAACATTCTTGTAACGGACTGCAAGACATTTCGCTGTGCAAATAGTATAAAGAGTCATTAAAAGTAAATAATACTGTAAACAAGGGCAAGAGTGGCATAAAGGGACTAAAGCGTTTTAAAATCCAGTTGCTAAAATGGAGTAATATTCGCTTAGCGCTAAAGGAGTTTACAAACGGTAAATTACAACAGAGTGAGATTGCAATCACATTTTGACATGCCATAGTAAACAGTGCTATCAAAAGTAATAAAGTCTGTGAAGAACGGGGAGGAAGCACCATGAACTAACATTTACTAAAAGCTAGTTCCTAGAATGGAGAAACATCGGCTTTGCGTTAGAGAAGTTTGTCAACAGTAGATGAAGCAACACAGCCAAGAAATTCCAAATTCAAATTACGCTCAAAACATTGAAAGTATGTGTCTAAACGACTGAGAGTAACGCTAAGTACTAGTAAAAATTATCTTACAAACGGGTAACGGTACTAAATTACTGTACAGAGGAAGTGTCTGAGGGCAACGACATGCTCGCCGAAACTAGCAGAGACCGGTAAACACATACTATGCGGCCGCTGACTTGCCAGCCCGAGCACTTTATTCAATTAATTTAACTTATGTTTGAATATTTCAAGTTCTTCTAACCAATCTAATTTTCAGAGTTTTACCTCTTGATGTACAAGTAGAGCTATTGTTTCATTCAGTTTCCTCAGAGCATGTTCAGAAGAAAGCAAGTATTCTGCAGAGGGTGAATTACATACATTGCCATCTTACTTTCTCAGTAGGTGCTCCTGAAACACAACTTTAATAGACCTTCTAGTCAATCTTACACAATAACTAGACCAACTATAGATGTCTGAGTATCAGAGTGTACACTAAATATTTCTTCAAACCGTTGTCGGTGGAAAAAGTAACCTTGCTGCTGTCTATTTTAGTCAAAGGACGCATAATCCTGTAAGACATATTATATAAAACTGGTATACAGATGAACTTGCTATTTTCCTGTTTACTACTCTTATGTTTGTTACCACTTGAAGTATAAATCTGTTCAAATTGTATTAACTAACCTTTCTAAGCGTTCTCATTTCGTACTTCTTGCCTTCGATGGGACTGACCAAGTATTACAACTGTTGCTTCACACTTTTAAGAACTTTCATGAGAAACTAAATTTTGTGAAACATGTTGAAATTGAGCGGGCTGAGCTATATACTCCTATTCTCCATATAAAATTGTGCATACGAAATAACAGTTTAAATCTGATATTCACCGTAAGCAAACATACTCTGACATAACAAGTTTGTTTGCGTAACCATCCGCCACAGCAAGCACAGAAAGATTTGTATTGTGAATAAAAGATGAAACGCATAGTGAAAGTACAATATTTAGGTTGTTAAAAGCACAGTCTTCGAACAAATAGTTATATCTAGTAACAAAAGAATAATAGGATTCCACAAAAATGAAGGAGAAACATGGTGACCAGTGTGGAAAATTTCGGAATACAAAATCGTGGTTACGTCTCTAAAATAAAGTGGTAGTGTGACCCCCAGACCAGATGAGACCAAACGAAGATCGCCGAAAACTGTGAGTAATTTCTTAATTTCATAAAAGAACGCGACGTGAACTGTTTGGTAATCTAAAAATAACAAAACCGTATCCTTACAGATCCCCCTGAGGATGCCTTAGAGCAAGAAAAAGGCGAAACGTGTCTGGCAAAAATAAATTAAGTTTCAGCAAGAAAAGGCGGTTTTATTCGCAATACAACTATACTCTGACGTTATTACTGCAGCAGGTGCCTTTCACCCACAGGTTCACAAAGTATACTTTTCCGTTATGCAATAAATCGCGCTTTACGAACTCTACTTTATCCCCACAAGTTACAGAAAGAAATTAATCTGATACAATCTACTGCAAGCAATAATGGCCACGAATAGGGGTAAAAGGTAAGAATTAAAAGAGTAGTAAAGATGAAATTGGAAAGTTTATTTGTGTACCGCTTTTAGGTAGTATGTCTTACAGGATCAGCCTACTTTTGACTAAAAAATACGAATGTAAGATTACTTTCTCCACCAACAGCAGTTTTAAGAAAAGTTTTGTACACACTCTGAAACTCAGGCACCTACCAAATGCTGCGTAATGCTTGTTATAGTTATTGTGTAGGACAGACTGGAAGGGCTATAACTCAGGTATGACAACCATCTGCTGGGAGACGAAGGTGGCAATGTAAATAATTCTTCTTTTACAGAGGATTTATTTTTTAATTTCTGATTATTCTCGGAGGAAACTGGATGAAAGAGTAAATCTACGTCAAGAGGTAAAAAAATTCAAGCATTTAGTTACAACAAATTGAAACATATCCAATGCTGAGCTGCGGTTGGTAAGTAAGAACCTCCTCGACAGCTTTAAGGCGCTGCTCACAATCGCATAGCATGTGTTTACCAGTCTCTGCTAGCTTCGGCGAGCACGTTGATTTCCATAAACACTTTGTCCCTACAGCAATTTGAAACCGCTGCCATTTGTCTGTCCGCAGCTCGTGGTCTCGCGGTAGCGTTTTCGGTTCCCAAGAAAGGGGTCCCGCGTTCGATTCCCGGCGGGGTCATGGATTTTCACCTGCCTCGAGATGACTAAGTGTTGTTGCGTCGTTTTCATCATAATCATTCATCCTCATTGCGGTCGGAGGAAGGCAACGGCAAAGCACCCCCAACACGCCCTTTTGTAGTACGACGGTGCGGGTCCCCCGCATCGTTGGTTCAAATGGTTCAAATGGCTCTGAGCACTACGGGACTTAACTTCTCTGGTCATCAGTCCCCTAGAACTTAGAACTACTTAAACCTAACTAACCTAAGGACATCACACACATCCATGCCAGAGGCAGGATTCGAGCCTGCGACCGTAGCAGTCCCGCGGTTCCGGACTGCGCGCCTAGAACCACTAGACCACCGCTGCCGGCCCCCGCATCGTTACCCTATGCTCTGACAAGAAGCAAGGGACTTCATTTGCATGAAGTTTTGTCA
Source organism: Schistocerca americana (assembly GCF_021461395.2). NCBI lineage: Eukaryota > Metazoa > Arthropoda > Insecta > Orthoptera > Acrididae > Schistocerca > Schistocerca americana. Next base: position 952,818,643 of record NC_060119.1, on the reverse strand, counting down.
CACCCTTACAGTGTTTTGAGTCTGGAACTTGTTAGCTGTTCTGTTTCGTCTGCCGTTTCCGAACTTCTCTATTCCTAAGAGGATGTTACTCCAATTTAGCTTTTAACAAATTTTAGTTTATGGCTCCCTTTCCCCTTTTTCACAGTATTATTTACTTTTAATAGGACTACCTAGTAAATAGAAAGCGAGATGTCGTGGCAATGTTATTGTGTTACAAGCTACCGTTGGTTAACTTCTATAATGTTAACCGGAAGTTTCTTCATTTTAGTAACATGTCAAATAAAGACATGATTGGAGGCTGTGACTGTTTCGTGAAATAAATTGTTGATGGTATACAGCACCCACGCACAAATTGGTTTTCGGTTACTTTGTTGAAAAAGTATCTTTTGAATAAAGAAACCTAAAACTAATTTGTGGCTTGGTACTTTACGCCACAAATAATTTATTTAGTTCTTGTTCCCCAACCCCCTTCTTTACAGTATTTACTACTTCTCTAAACATTCTGCGAGGTGTCTGTTTGTTCTACATCGTGTCTCCCTACCACTTTTGAGCAACGACGCTCTGAGCTTGTTTTTTAGGGAATTGACTAGTTTGAACGTGGGACCTGTTGCTGGTAAGGAGACGTCAGACCACACATGACATGTAGAATTCAGAAGAGTTCAGTGAGACTAGCGATGATATAAGAAAATACTTAATGATTTTAGCGTCAGCTCCACTGCACTCCCTGTAAAGGAATCTTAATACTAACTAAATTTAGTGGAAGGGGTTCAAGGCTTTCCTATTTTTAGTTAGCTGGTAAAATAACGTCGAAAAAGCAGTTAAGTTTTCCATTGGAAATTTTATTCTACTCACAAAACATCGTTGATAAATTGTACTATTGATAAAAGGAAATGTTTTAATACAGGATTTTAAAAACCAACTGCGTTCAACAAAAATGTAAACGAATATTCCATGAATGGGTTTCAAAGTTCTACAATGGATCGAAGGATAACCTATGCCATATCACATCTATAATCTAGGTTTAAATTAAGTTTCACAAAAGAGAAAATTATCGAAATGGTCTACAGTGACCCTCAATTATCTTTAATTACTTATCTAACTTGTCGTAAATTACGTGGCTGATGTGGCTTCTCAATAACTATATAACAGCCAAATCACCGAGTTTCAGATTTTTACTTCAAGTGGCAAATGTGAACACCATGAGCTTTAATTGATGATCGACACTAGTATTACGAAAAGCGGATGTAACAGATGAGACTTCTGCAGTTCTGAGTGAAGCCTTATGCGCTCAAAAACGCGGCATCGCGTGCGTTCATTACCTTGTCGGTGTACGTCAGGGGACGGCGGCCGGCGCAGCTTCGTCCAGTTCGCCCTCTCGGAAGCAACTCTTTCCTAACTTCTCCTTACTACAAATTACCGAAGTTGGTTTAAAAAAAATATCTGGCTGTGTTTTCATGTGACCAATCGGGGTCTCAATGTTAACCTTAAGCTCCACCTACAAAAATTCTGTCTATCCAATGAGAAACGTTATACTTTTCGTGGTGGGGCAGTGTTTTCAAAGTTTGCAACGTAACAGAGAAGCGAAAAAGTCTCACGCTAAAACTTACAGCTGGTGTGGTCCTTTTAGCGTTATCGTAAGATCTATACTGTTCATCTGGAGGGCTCTATGATTTAACATGTGCTGGGGGGTGGTCCTAACGTAACAGAGACGTGAAAAAGTCTCACGCTAAAGACTTGCGGGTGGTGTGGTCATAGCGGTTAGCTGGCGACGTGGGTGTCCGTTCCTTATCATAGGGCCTTCTCGCTTAACACGGTTCTGCTCTCGGCTTCTGTTCTCGTTTCTCCCCTCGGAGCTGCGTCTGTGTCACGGTGGGAAGGTATGACATGCATTTAGGCATTCCTGTGTTAGTCTGTGGTATTCCATTTGCTCACTCGTTACTCGTATTACTTTGGTTACTTTAATGTCACGATTTATTCAGACCTATGTGACATACTACTGGGTTTACTTTTCATGTCAGGGTTTTCATGGAAGGTGTTGGATTTGCCTGACACCTCACATGTCACCACCCTTCGAACTTAATTTTTGTACTGAAGTTAGGCAATGATTGAATCCTTGTCTAAGTCAGTCAAAAATAATTGCTTTATCTAAATTTTGTTGCCTACTGTTCAGCCACATTATTCTGGTTCAATGCTAGTTTGTATTACTAATTTATATTTTTATATTCTTCCACATTATTCTTAAAAATGACAAGAAAAGAATATTTTTATGCTATTATTAATTTTTAATTATTTTCTTTCTTTATTTAAGTGTGAAGTTTGTTTTTTAAGAAGTTTGTTATCGAATGTGAGGTGTCTTTCACATCGATTTTCTTAGAAATATTGTTTTTATAAATGTAGTAATTAAGTAAAATCTATTCCTAACACATTTTTTTAATATCATGTACAAGTAAAATATTTTTGTTTCTAGACTCTCATTTCAATATTGTTACACTAACAAATAAGAATTGTTTCCAAGAATTGCTTTGACAAAGAAATATACGTACACAAGTATTGAGATATTATCCTATGAAACAGTACAAATGTTTAAAAAAGGGAAAACATCCAACAAGATAATTTTGTTATTCTTTGCTTTTTTAAGGAGAAAATAAGTAAAATGTAGTTATTCTTTTATTTTTATGAGGAGAAAATAAGTGGCATATAGTTTTAGTGTTTATTATGCTTTACTTTTGTTCTTTATATACTGTCCATTTCAGAACTAATGACTTATTTTTATCGATAGTCTATTTTTTATGTAAGTCCATAGTCAATGACTGTTATTTTGTAGTTTATTAGCTGTCTGGTGTGCTTAACTTATTTAGTTTTTCACACGTTTCTTTTGCACAATTCCTACATCACATAATTTGATTTCACACGTTCACACAATCCTATGAATGTTTAAGCATGAGGTTGGCAAATGTTTTTGCACGAAGGTGATGGACTTCAGCGAGATGGATGTGGGCAAGTATTTGATGTACAGCTTTGTTCGTCGTTCCTTGTTGGCTTTGCAAGTGTGTGTTGCTGTTGTGGAGGTCCAATAATGGAATGGAGCTGTGAGTGCAAAATCTCGTGGTTTACTGGATTTGTATGCGTAAAAGTCATCGTTATGTGTCGCTGAAAGCGATCATGTCTCGTTGTAATACTTCGCAGACGACTAGTTTACAAAAGGATAGGGATTTGGGAAGGTATGTCGTCTATTCTTCACCCATCTTCTTTCTTGGTCTCAATCTTGCAAATCTTCAACTGCTGTTCTTCCTGCTTTTTCTCTCCTTCTTACTTGCTTCTTGGTTCTTCTCTGGGCAGGATATGGAATTATTTATTCATAACTAGTCGCTTTGAAGTTCTCCTCTTATTAACAGTTTAATAAATTGTTTGGGCATGTCATTTTTACTTTGTGGAAAATTTTCTTCAGTTTTATGCATCAGCGTGCTGTTTAATAGCGGTAGGGTAACTTTTAGACATATTTGTTGCCAGTGGTGGCTTGCCCAAGCGGTCTTCTCGTCGGGAAGTTTTTTGCTCGCTCAGCTGAGTGGGGGCGTTCGGAGACCTTTCCGGCGTTCAGCGTTCGGCGTTCCATCACGTCTCTGCAGGGCTCCGCTACTGTGCCGGTCCGTGTTCCATCCCAGCAGGGTTCCACCTAGCGGGCAAATTTATTGCCCACTCTACGAGGGCCCTCTGTTGGTCTCACTGTTCTTTCCCTTCTCTCGACTGTTCTGCCTTGTAGGAATCATGTCTTGCTAATTATGTCCTTTTCTTTCTTGATACTTCTCGCATTGCAACTTGTGGGTCATTGCATCAGGTCTTTGCTGGAGTTTTCACAATGGTTCTTACAAAAAGTTTTACTTACAATCATCTAACATATGTCTAGTACCTACATTGTTTTACGCCTTTTTAAAAAGCTTTACAAATTTCGGCGATCTTTCCATGTTACAAATCGAAGATATTTTGAATCTTAACTTCTACAAAAATCCTCAAATTCGTTTTATTTTTATTTTTTGTGTAGTGTCGTGGTGTATAGCATTTTGGTATTTCATGCTGTTGGACTATCTGCACTTTATCCCTTCACCTTAATCTATGGTACTATTGGTGTTATTTCTGTTTTTATTGACTTTCTTTTTTCCACCTTCCTCTCTCTTCATTCTTCTTTCTCCTGACGGTCTTATCTGCAACTTAATCTTGAAATATTGCGCTGATTAATTACCAGTAATAAAAAATAATCTTCAAACTTGTACGGAAAGTGTTTAATACTGCCAGTCTTAGGTAAAATACCCTCTAATTATCTTTTACTGTGTTCCAAAATACCTTGAACTTCTTGCAATTTTTCGTCGATTTCTTTATGGACTTCTAACATGAGTTGAGGCGATTTCCCCTTTTGTGCATACCATACTAATTCTTCATCCACTTTATCTCGCATCACTATTTATTGTTTGTTTATGACTGGTATTTCTTCTAATTTTAGCTTTAGCTCAAAGAGAAGTGATGTTCCTGAATGTTACGCTACCTTTCCCCATATCTATTATCGCTCATCTCTCATTTAAAAAATCTGCACCTATAATCAAATCTACAGTTAGTTTAGGTATAATCACGAAGTTTGCTTCGATCTATTGACCTTCGCACGAAAGAGTTAACCTTGTTTGTCTCGTAACTTCCGCAGCATTATTCCTAATAGGACCTCTTACTTTAATCATACGTGTTTTCAGAACTGGCAATTCCTCATAGCATTACACTGCATGAATAAATTTTCTGAGGTCGCAGTCAGTTCACTTCCGCTATCGATTACAATATTGACTGGGATATGCTTTACCATGGCCTTCACAATTGGTTGAATCTGAAAGGGTTGGTTCTGTTCTTCTTCTTCTTGCATCAACGAATCCTCCACTGAATCATACATCAGTCTTTTTAGGAATTTCCCTTGTGAATTCGAACTCTCTGTAGGATAAGCTTCGACTGCTACTTCTCTCTCTTTTATTTCCTGTTCTCTATTTCTTCCTTCATTTACGCTTTCTTCAACATCCTTTACTTTTTCCTCATCCTCGTCTATCTTCTCCCTCTTCGTCGCTACTTCCACATATTCGCATCTAAATGCTCTAATTATCGCTTCATAACTTCCTTCATTATATACGTTGGGTTGTGTGCCCACTCGTAACTTATTTTCAACTTCTGTCGACTGCGCATTAACCTCACTGAATTTGCTTTCCATGGTTTCCATCTCAAATAGCTCTGCAATACTCATTACTTCGTCCTTTCCTCCTACATTCGTTGCGCATGCCTCTGGTAATTCATCTTCCTCGTCAGTATTCTCCCAATTAATTTCGTCCCAACACGATATTGTTATTTTCTTGTCTTCGTTTTCATCTGGTCCCTGCGGATTTGCTTCTTCCTTCTTCTCTTCTCGTGATAAGATTTTTACTTCTCTTTTCAAGGTGCTGCAATTGTCCTGGGTCGGTGCGTCATTCTCTTTGGCATGGGCGCTTAGCTGTCAAATCGAACGTTTATCGGGGTTTGGTGGTCTTACCTCCACTTCTTCTATCTTTATTCTCTTTTCTTGTCCAGCTTGTTGATAGTGGTTTCTTTGTTGATAATTTGTCGGTCTATTGATTCTCCAGTACCCGTTCCGGTTGTCGTTATTCCCTCTGTAATAGTTCTTGCAGTTCCTGGGTCAATTATAGTTATTGCCATATTCTCTCCTAAATCCATGACCGGTTCTTTGTTGAAATCTATTGTCGTTTCTTGGTGCGAAGTTATCACATGGTTCGTAATTATTGTTTCTTCGTACTGTGTCTTGTGGATTCCACAGCTTTTTGCTTTCGTTTTCACGTGCTCTTGGTCTTTTTCTTGCGTCATCTTCCGAAAATAAGAACTCTAGTTCCCTTAGAATACCTTTAAATGCTTCGACGTCATTGCCTCCGCGACCCACTAATGATTGCTGGTATTTCAATGGAAGTTTCATCGCGCATAATTTAATCAACTCTCCGTCACTGTATGGTACATCTAAGCATTTATTTCTCTTTGCCATTAATTCGAAAACTTTTACGGGACTCTTCTCTCCTGAATTTTCAAAATATGGGTTCTGTAATAATTCGTACTTCAAACCGTTCTGTGCTTCACTGGACCAATATTGTGAGAGAAACATCTCTCTGAAATCTTCGTACGATCGGCATGTCGGTGCAGCATTCTGCATGGTTTCTGCGACTGTTCCTCATATGTGTGCACATATAAAGTCTAATTTGTGTGCTAGTGTCCAGTGTTCTGGTAATCCTACTCGGAATTGATCAATAAAAGTTCGTGGATGTAATGAGTTTCCTTCTCGAAAGTGTTGAAATTTCCTGACTGTGAGGAGATGATCGTTGTCGTACTTCGATATAGTTCCATATGAAATTCGCGATTCTTCGCCACTTTTGTTTCTGATCATTTCTCCCGTCGTTCTTTCCGGTTGTGGTAGATCCACTGGATATTGTCCACTGTAACTTTCTCCTACCCTTGCGTAGTATCGTTGGAGTGGTACGCAATAATTTTCTTCCATCGGTTGTGAACGTGTAGCTGAATGCATTGCACTGTACTCTTCGCGACCTGGATTTCCATTGTCACATATGTTACTTTCCGCCAGTGATTGGAATCGCAAATGCGTAATATCTTCGTTAATTGCTTGTTTTTCCGGTGCTGTTACAGATACGGATGTGGTTGCAGACTCTGTGCTTGTTCGATCCTGTTCACTACGCTCTTCGATGGTTTGCAACAACTCTGTTCGCAATTTCTGAAATTTTCGCTTTCTTTGTACTTCTATTTTGACTATGCGGTTATCATATCTTTTCAGCGCTGCTTTTGTGACACGTTTGTGTAACACACTGTTTTCAACTACTTCACGCGCAGTACCTGCTGCTTGTCTAGTAATTACGTTTATCCGTTTCTCTAGTTTCTTGACTTCTCCTTGGGTGTTGTTACGTAATGTTTTGATCTCGTCCTGAATGTCACTACGCAATGTTTGTACGTCCGCTTGTACCTTTTCAATGTCTGTTCTCAATTGATTGTGACCTGTTATTAAGTTTCCTATCACTTCTCGAGATTCTTTTGCCTCGTCTTCAATATGACTTAGGTGTAACTGATTTTTGTTTTGTTTTGTTCTTTAATCTCACGCATTTGTCTCGTGGTTTCTCCAATTTGTTTCGTCGTTTATGCATTTTGTTTCGTCATTTCTGCATTCTTAATTTTAATTTGTTTCGCAGTTTCTTTATTTTGTCTTGTCATGGTTTCCGTCATTAATTTTAATAATTCTGCTAGATTGGTGGTCCTATTGTGTTTTCTTCCGACGTCCTAAGCTCTGTGTTTTCGCCCAAGTGTTGGTTCGCAACCGATTGCATTGAACTGTGCTGTGACACGTTTCTGCTCCCATTCCTTGTACTCTGTGGTGAGGGAGCTCTGATTGCTTGTACTATGGGTTCTACGTGTTCAAGACGCAAGTTAGAATCCTCATCGACTGTCTCTCTACTTTCCTGCTCCTCTGTCGTATGCTGATTTACGTTTTCTATGCCTTGACGTACATTATCCTCGTTATGGTGCGTTATATGTCCTTTTTCTCGCGATACTGCAACGTCTGCTGTACTGTCCTCTCTTCTCTGCCCATTCTCATGCTGGGTCTCTACCTCAATTCGGTCATGGCCTCGATCTGCCATTGCTAATCTTTCCGAATCCCTTATTTTCTGTTTTAAAAGCAATTCACGCGCCCTACATCGAGTCAGCATGCGCTCATACGATCTCACGCGTTTCATAAACTTTTTGTTCACACGACTTGACACTACCAAGACTGACAATCCATTCACTTGCTTGTTGGGTCAGAATCAACTTGTCAACGATGTATCCGCCACCTGTGTGCTTGCATTGAGGAGAAAACTTAAATCTAACAATTTTTAAAATTTATAACTTAATTATGCCATTTTCTCTGCTAGAATGTCTATCTATTGAATACTTTCATACTATCTATCGCTGCAACTACTGTTCTCGACTATTTAGAACGTTGAAAAATTTTTTTCTTTTATTACGAAAATTTTTCAACAGGATATATTTTTCTGACCTAATTAGGCATGTGGTCGATCTTCAAACATGGTGTTTTACCATCCCGGCGCGGTCGCCATTTTCTAAACATTCTGTGTGGTGTCTGTTTGTTCTATAACATGTCTCCCTACCACTTTCACGCAACGACGCTCTGAGTGTGTCTTTTAGGGAATTGACTAGTTTGAACCTGAGACCTGTTGCTGGTAAGGAGACGTCAGACCACACATGACATATAGAATTCAGAAGAGTTCAGTGAGACTAGCGATGATATAACCAAATACTTAATGATTTCAGCGTCAGCTCCACTGCACTCCCTGTAAAGGAATCTTAATACTAACTAAATTTAGTGGAAGGGGTTCAAGGCTTTCCTATTTTTAGTTAGCTGGTAAACAAACGTCGAAAAAGCAGTTAAGTTTCCCATTGGAAATTTTATTCTACTCACAAAACATCGTTTATAGATTGTACTATTGATAAAAGGAAATGTTTTAATACAGGATTTTAAAAACCAACTGCATTCAACAAAAATGTAAACGAATATTCCCTGAATGGGTATCCAAGTTCTACAATGGATCAAAGGATGACCTATGCCATATCTTATCTATAATGTAGGTTTAAATTAAGTTTCACAAAAGAGAAAATTGTCGAAATGGTCTACAGTGACCCTCAATTATCTTTAATTACTTATCTAACTTGTCGTAAATTACGTGGCTGATGTGGCTTCTCAATAACTATATAACAGCCAAATCACCGAGTTTCAGATTTTTACTTCAAGTGGCAAATGTGAACACCATGAGCGTTAATTGATGATCGACACTAGTATTACGCAAAGGGGATGTAACAGATGAGACTTCTGCAGTTCTGAGTGAAGCCTTATGCGCTCAAAAACGCGGCATCGCGTGCGTTCATTACCTTGTAGGTGTTCGTCAGGGGGCGGCGGCCGGCGCAACTCTTCCCAGTTCGCCATCTCGGAAGAAACTCTTTCCTAACTTCTCCTTACCACAAATTACCGAAATTGGTTTAAAAAAAAACTATCTGGCTGTGTTTTCATCTGACCAATCAGGGTCTCAATGTTAACCTTAAGCTCCACCTACAAAAATTCTGTCTATCCAATGAGAAACGTTATACCCTTCGCGGTTGGGCAATGTTTTTAAAGTTTGCAACGTAACAGAGAAGCGAAAAAGTCTCACGCTAAAACTTGCAGCTGGTGTGGTCCTTTTAGCGTTATCGTAAGATCTATACTGCTCTTCTGGAGGACCCTGTCTTTTAACATGGGCTGGGGGGTGGTCCTAACGTAACAGGGACGCGAATAAGTCTCACGCTAAAATCTTGTGGGTGGTGTGGTCATAGCGGTTAGCTGGCGACGTGGGTGTCCGTCCCATATCGTAGGGCCTTCTCGCTTAACACATATCTGCACTTGGCTTCTGTTCTTGTTTCTCCCGTCGGAACTGCGTCTGTCTCACAGTGGGAAGGTATGACATGCATTTATGCATTCTTGTGTTAGTCTGTGGTATTACATTTGCTAACTCGTTACTCGTATTACTTTGGTTACTTTAATGTCATGATTTATTCAGAGCTATGTGACATACTACTGGATTTACTTATCATGTCAGGGTTTTCATGGAAGGTGTTGGTTTTGCCTGACACTTCTAGCAGCATTTATTGCTCTGTGAGTGGCGACATATCATTGCAGCCCTACTTTGTTATAAGAATGTGTCCAAATTCATTTTACATGCATTTTATATGTTTCAGATTAACAGTGGCCTTAAGCCGGTAAGATTTTCTTTCTCTATTTCAATTTGTTCTGATCTCATTTCTTTTGCACACATTTGGCAACCACTGCCTGTAACTTTCCTTGACGTTAAGACTAAACTCCGTCCTAACAGGCCTTGGAAGGCCCAATGGGCCGACCAGCCACCGTGTCATCCTCAGCCCACAGTCGTCACTGGATACCGATATGGAGGGGCATGTGGTCATCACACCTGGCCGTATATCAGTTTACGAGACCGTAGCCACTACTCCTCAACCAAGTAGCTTCTCAGCTTGCCTCACAAGGGCTGAGTGCACCACGTTTGCCAACAGCGCTCGGCAGACCGAATGGTCACCCACCCAAGTTCTATTCCAGCCCGACAGAGCTTAACATCGGTGATGTGACAGGAACCTGTGTTACCACTGCGGCAAGACTGTTCGCTTCCTTAACGCTAGGACTTTTGCTATTCGTCAGATGCATACTGTTGTAATCCAGATGCTATCATACTGTGTTCAACTGTCACTGAGCGCTTCGCGCAGTGGTTAGCACATCGGTCTCGAATTCGGAAAGATGACGGTTCCAACCCGGCTCCGTCCATCCTGATTTAGGTTTTCTGTGATTTCTCTAAATCACTTGAGGGAAATGCCGAGATGGTTCCTTCAAAAGGCCGTTGCTGCTTTCGTTCTCCATCCTTCCCTAATCCGAGCTTGTGCTCTGTATCTAACGACCTCGTTGTCAACGGGACGTTTAACACTAATCTTCTCCTTTACTTTTATGTCGACAACAACATTATGTTAACGGTCCATTACATTTGGCATTTAATTTTCACACCTGGATTACTACGTTGCGGCAGTGTTAAGTCAAGGCGTGTGATTATTTGTGTTCTTAAGATGAATGTCTCATATGAGATGCGCTGTTTGGCGTTATTCATTGTACTTTATCAGCATTTGATGTAACAAGTGAGTAAGCTCATCTTACAATTTTTGTCTGCGGTTGTTACTTCTTTTTTATTTTTAAACTAATTTATGCTTACCTGTAGCATTATCATTCGGGGCCTTTAAAGAAAACTAATTCTCGAAGAAAACTTGGCTACCAGGATTGAAACGATCTGTGTTGACGATGGAAGAAAAAGACACAAATTAATAACTTCTTGGATTTCAAGTAGGGTGGAAGAATTGTTATTTCCAGGACCGTTGTCAGAGCTCGGCAGTCTTAGCAGGACTTCAGAAAGGAAACTGGAATGAGTGCAATAACTATAGAGAAATAAGCCAATTACACTGTGGGCAGCGTTCCAAGACGTTAAATGCATTAACAGAGATTTTTCTAAGAGAAGAACAAAATGGTTTTAACCCGGGAAGAAAAGACATATACATCGTATTTTGTCTATAAATCAGATAAAGGACAAGCATAGGGAACTTATCCAGGAACGTATAGGGCTTTTGTGCGTAATGAAAAGTCCTTTGACCATATAGTGATATCTAAATTATAGGAGATTTTAGGAGAGTATGACATTCCTCAGAATTTAGTAGTGGTGAATTCAGATATTGTATGCTGACAACAATACCAGGGAAGGCGCCGACTGAACCATTAATACAGAAATGAGATGAATCGTACAAGTGATTAGACATGGGTATCCTTTATCGGTCAAACTGTTTGGCAGATATTTATAAATGACATTATCAATAAATGGCAGTGGAAGATTCCTAGCCACCACGATGTACAGTTTTAACTCATTTCCTTTTCAGATATTCAGGTTACACTAGCGGATACAAAAGAAAACGTACAATGAGCTACATGGTCCATACGTACTGGGTGGCTACAAATAGCGTACACTGTGCTGAGAAATAGCTGTTTAGAAAAAAATTCGATACGTTGCACCGTTTCCTTGTTAATTAGCATTGAAGTTATCCAGTCAAGCAGTTGCGCGCGCAGATCGACGCGGTTCTTCAGTACGGTCCCCTGTACAATTTTTGTATTGCCCTCTAGTTCGGTTTTAGGAAACCACCAGAAGAAAATGGTTGGCGACACCGTCTTCGGCGGTCCGCTTGAGCTTGTGCACACAACGGCCTTATTGGGCTAATTAACTCAGAAACGGCACAACGTAACGAAATCTTTCCTTAACAATTAAATATCAGTACAATGTACTCTGCAACACCCTTGGAAACTTTTCAGACTTTTTCTGACCGTCCTGCATAATGGCAAAACAATATACTGGGTGGTTCAAATGGCTCTGAGCACTATGGGACTTAACATCTAAGGTCATCAGTCCCATAGAACTTAGAACTACTTAAACCTAACAAACCTAAGGACATCACACAACACCCAGTCATCACGAGGCAGAGAAAATCCCTGACCTCGCCGGGAATCGAACCCGGGAACCCGGGTGCGGGAAGCGAGAACGCTACCGCAGATATACTGGGTGGGTACAATAAAACCTTCTCTATTTAACATGTTATAACACGGAAACCTATTACAGTACGAGTACCAAACATGGTAGCATTAGGGTCCAGAGTATGGGGTACATGATTTCCATGCGTCACAACGCCACCGTCGAGTTCCAACTGTTTCTGTTGGTCCATTACCGCCAGGGGACATCGGCTGGTACGTACTTTTCAGTTCAATAAATGTTACCAACAATCGTACACTTTAAGATATTTTATTTTATGCTGAAAGCAACCAATTTCGGCACTTCATTTTGCCAACTTCAGTCGCAATAAACTTTTGTCAAATCAACGAACTTATCTTATGGCGCCTTAAAACTAGATATCGTGAGTTCCAATCGTTGTGCTGTCAGTTCATAGAAAAGCGCTTTCGTGTGAATCAGCTGCACAACGATTGGGAATATCTTAAAGTGCTGGTAAGAGTTATTGAATTGAAAAGATCCAACTATGGCCACCAGGTGCCGTGATCAGTCATTAGTCTTACACAGCTGACCAGTTGCAGTGCACTTTTTGACATGTCAACGTGAGCCTGGTCAAACGTAAACGTAGAAAAGATGTGGAATTATTTCAAAGAGATAGAATAACGGCAATTGAGAGATCTATACCGCATAAACCAATAAGTGATGGTACTGATCCCACATGGTACACAAAAAGGGTCATATCGCTGTTGCAGAAGCAACGAAAAAAGCATGCCAAATTTAAAAGAACGCAAAATCCCGAAGATAGGAAAAGTTTTCAATGCGAGATGCCTTGAATAATTTCCACAACGAAACTCTAGAAGAAAATCCAAAGAGAATCTGGCCATATACACTCCTGGAAATGGAAAAAAGAACACATTGACACCGGTGTGTCAGACCCACCATACTCGCTCCGGACACTGCGAGAGGGCTGTACAAGCAATGATCACACGCACGGCACAGCGGACACACCAGGAACCGTGGTGTTGGCTGTCGAATGGCGCTAGCTGCGCAGCATTTGTGCACCGCCGCCGTCAGTGTCAGCCAGTTTGCCGTGGCATACGGAGCTCCATCGCAGTCTTTAACACTGGTAGCATGCCGCGACAGCGTGGACGTGAACCGTATGTGCAGTTGACGGACTTTGAGCGAGGGCGTATAGTGGGCATGCGGGAGGCCGGGTGGACGTATCGCCGAATTGCTCAACACGTGGGGCGTGAGGTCTCCACAGTACATCGATGTTGTCGCCAGTGGTCGGCGGAAGGTGCACGTGCCCGTCGACCTGGGACCGGACCGCAGCGACGCACGGATGCACGCCAAGACCGTAGGATACTACGCAGTGCCGTAGGGGACCGCACCGCCACTTCCCAGCAAATTAGGGACACTGTTGCTCCTGGGGTATCGGTGAGGACCATTCGCAACCATCTCCATGAAGCTGGGCTACGGTCCCGCACACCGTTAGGCCGTCTTCCGCTCACGCCCCAACATCGTGCAGCCCGCCTCCAGTGGTGTCGCGACAGGCGTGAATGGAGGGACGAATGGAGACGTGTCGTCTTCAGCGATGAGAGTCGCTTCTGCCTTGGTGCCAACGATGGTCGTATGCGTGTTTGGCGCCGTGCTGGTGAGTGCCACAATCAGGACTGCATACGACCGAGGCACACAGGGCCAACACCCGGCATCATGGTGTGGGGAGCGATCTCCTACACTGGCCGTACACCACTGGTGATCGTCGAGGGGACACTAAATAGTGCACGATACATCCAAACCGTCATCGAACCCATCGTTCTACCATTCCTAGACCGGCAAGGGAACTTGCTGTTCCAACAGGACAATGCACGTCCGCATGTATCCCGTGCCACCCAATGTGCTCTAGAAGGTGTAAGTCAACTACCCTGGCCAGCAAGATCTCCGGATCTGTCCCCCATTGAGCATGTTTGGGACTGGATGAAGCGTCGTCTCACGCGGTCTGCACGTCCAGCACGAACGCTGGTCCAACTGAGGCTCCAGGTGGAAATGGCATGGCAAGCCGTTCCACAGGACTACATCCAGCATCTCTACGATCGTCTCCATGGGAGAATAGCAGCCTACATTGCTGCGAAAGGTGGATATACACTGTACTAGTGCCAACATTGTGCATGCTCTGTTGCCTGCGTCTATGTGCCTGTGGTTCTGTCAGTGTGATCATGTGATGTATCTGACCCCAGGAATGTGTCAATAAAGTTTCCCCTTCCTGGGACAATGAATTCACGGTGTTCTTATTTCAATTTCCAGGAGTGTATGAAGCACACCGGTGGCAAAACGCAATCAATACCTTCACTGAGCAATAAGAAGTGTGAAGTCACTGATGACAGTGCCACCACAGCCGAGTTATTAAACACGGTTTTCCGAAACTCCTTCCCCAAAGAAGACGAAGTAAATATTCCAGAATTTCAGTCAAGAACAACTGTGAAGATGAGAAACATAGAAGTAGATATCCTCGGTGTATCAAAGCAGCTTAAATCACTTAATAAAGGCATGGCTCCCGGTCCAGATGGTATACCAGTCAGGTTCCTTTCAGAGTATGCAGATGCACTAGCTCTATTTTGGCAATTATATACAGCCGCTCGCTCACAGAAAGTTCCGTACCTAAAGACTAGAAGGTTGCTCAAATCACACCAATACCCAAAAAGGGAAGTAGGAGTAATCCGCTGAATTACAGGCCCATATCACTAACGTCGATTTGCAGTAGGGTTTTGGAACATATACTATATTCGAACATTATGAAGAACCTCGAAGAAAACGCTTTACTGACACATAGTCAGCACGGATTCAGAAAATATCGTTCTGGCAGAACACAACCAGCTCTTTATACTAATGAATTAATGAGTGGGTGCCAAATTGACTCCATATTTTTAGATTTTCAGAAGGCTTTCGACACCATTCCTCACAAACGTCTTCTAACCAAACTATGTGCCTATGGAATATCGCCTCAGTAGTGTGACTGGATTTGTGAATTCCTGTCAGAAAGGTCACAGTTCGTAGTAATTGATGGAGTGTCATTGAGTAAGTAATATTCGTCGTTCCACAAGTATGTGTTATATGCCCTCTATTGTTCCTGATCTATATTAACGACACAGGAGACAATCTTAGTATCCCTGTTAGATTATTTGCAGATGATGCTGCCATTTACCGTCTTTTAAAGCCATCAGATGACCAAAATGAATTGCAAAATGATTTAGATAAGATATCTGTGTTGTGCGAAAAATTGCAGTTGACCCTGAATAAAGTAAAGTATGAAGTTATACACATGAGAACTAAAAGAAATCCGCTAAAGTTTGATTACACGATAAGTCACACAAATCTGAAGGCTGTAAATTCAACTAATACTTAGGTATTACGATTAAAAATAACCTAAGTTGGAACGATCACATAGATAATATTGTAGAGAGAGCGGAGCAAAGACTGCGATTCATTGGCAGAACAGTTAGAAGGTGCAACAGCTCTACTAAAGAAACTGCTTGCACTACACTTGCCCGCCCTATTCTCGAGTACTTCTGTGCGGTGTGGAATCCGTATCAGGTGGGAAAGTCCAAAGAAGGGCGGCTCGTTTTGTATTATCCTGAAATAGGGGAAATAGTACTTGATACTTGAACTGGAGTGGCAATCATTAAAACAAAGACTTTTCCTTTGCGACGGGACCTTCTCATGAAATTTCAACCACAAGTTTTCTCATCCAATTGCAAAAACATTCTGTTGGCACTCACCTACATAAGGAGAAATGGTCATCACGATAAAATAAATCAGGACTCGCACAGAAAAATGTAAGTGCTCGATTTTCCCGCATGCTGTTCGAAAGTGGAACGGTAGAGATACAGCATGAAGGTGGTTCATTGAACCCTCTGCCAGGCATTTAATTGTGAATAGCAGAGTGATCACTTAGATGTAGGTGAAAACGAGCAGGGCATTATTGGTGAGGCTGTATTATCAAAACAACAGTAATGTTGCAGCTGCACTTCCAAAATATTGCCGGCCGAGAGGATAACGGAACGGTCCTCTATCTCCATCACCTATGCGGAGCATGATCAAGAAGATCAAATCAATTGGAGAACTGGGCGTCGCTCCGGGAAGAGGCCGACGACCGGTTGCACCACAGGTGGTTGATGAAATCCTGTTGCTGTGGTAGACAACGCTGCGCGCAATTGCCGATTGGCAAACAGTGCGCATGTTATGTCGTGACAGTTGGATACCCCATCGTCCACTGTATGGAAAGAGCTTCGATTAATTCTCATATGGTATCCGTACAAGGTCCATATCGTACAGCAGCTTGCACATAGGATGCACAATGGCGTGTTTACTTCACTCTCCAGTTTCTCGCAGGGATTGAAGTTGACGAGGGCTGGCCCTGGGTCATCATGTGGACGGACGCGGCTCATTTTTCTCTAACGGGTGAGATGAACACATAGACTATCCGAGTGTGAGGATCTTCAGCTCCAGTCACTGTGCATGAAGTTCCTCTGTAAAGTGAATGTGTCACCGTACGGTGTGGCTTCACGGCTACGTTTATCATTGGCACATTCTACTTTGAGCGACAAAAGGATCAAAGCCATGTAGTTTGATTGGCCAGCGTTACTGCGATATTCACACCCGCCGCACAGGAGAGAGACGCATTGAACTCAACAGTTTTCATGCAAGATGGGGCCCCACCGGACATCGCTGGTGAAGTTCACCTGTTGCTCCGAAACGCATTTGGAAACGATCGAATTATCAGCCGATCGTTTCCGAATTCTTGGCCGGCAAGATGACCTGATCACACTCCTTGTGATTTCTGGTTGTGGCGCTATCTAAAGGACAGGGTTTACCAGGGGAACATTCACACATGTGCTGATATAAAGTGCAGCATATCAAGAGAGGTAGCAAGCATACCTAAGGACATGTTTCGCTCTGCTGTGCAGAATGCAATCCTGTGCTTTCAGACTCTTCTGGACACAGATGGGCTCCATATTAAGCCCCTTTTGTGGCAGTAATGGTACTGGTATGTAAGGTTATGATGTACCGTAGAAGCACATTAAACATGTTTCGATTGAATTGATTTTGCTTTATTTCTCTTCCCCATGTCCTTCACATTAATGCCACCAAGGTTGGTCCTCGTACGGTAATTAGCTTCCGTGTTATAACGGGTTAAATAGGGAAAGTTTACTTATAACCACCTGGTAATTCAAACATATCCATAAAGAGACTAAAGGTATAGTGTTTTATGGAAAACAACGTCATTAGGCAAAATTCATAATCGAGATTAACATATGAGAACAACTTCGTATATGCAACTATATGGGCTTTGTAAATCCTTTATGGTTATGATAATGATGCTGTAAAGAAACTAAGAACGTATATAGACACACTATGTACAATTAAGAGAACACTCCAGAGCAAAACCAGGAAGGGACGGTACTTAAAATCTATAATTCCTTTGCTGCTGTACATAATCAAGGGAAGGACATTAATGACCAAACAATTAGAGAACTGAAGCGATATAAATGATGTTTGTAAGTGCTTTGACAGGTGTTAATTAGAAGATCAAAAGAGGAACAGTGAGATAAGAGAGGAGCTCCACGCTCTTGGAGTAATGGAAAAAGTGTAACATCATAA
The DNA here is from genome assembly GCF_021461395.2 of Schistocerca americana. Lineage (NCBI taxonomy): Eukaryota > Metazoa > Arthropoda > Insecta > Orthoptera > Acrididae > Schistocerca > Schistocerca americana. The sequence goes on along the minus strand of NC_060119.1, from coordinate 952,800,791 downwards.
AATAAAATGGCATGATCGAAATGGTACACAATGGGAGACCTAAGACCCAAGGTAGTAGAAGAATAGGGTGACCATAAAGAAGATGGCACCATAATTTTTAAAATAAATTTCTTTCGGAACAGGCTAAGACGTCTGGCCTGAAAGTTTAAATGATGATTGAGCCGTGGTAAAACTTGCCGTTTTGAAGAGCGCGCCGCAGCGCGTAGTGTGAAGCAGTCGCCTTCCGCTTCTGGAGGTGGCGCCGCTGTGGCTATCGCAGCTCTGGTGTCTCCCTCTGGGGGGAAGGGGGAAACGTTGCCTGTTCACGTGCACTGAAGGGGCGATATGAGCTCGGCAAAGGTGTCAGGTAGTTGGAAGGAGTCTGAGTCGGTCAGTCGGAGTGAGTCTGGGGGCAGTATGAGTCAGTGAAGTCTGTGAAGCCAGTGTGGCACAGTCAGTGTCTGTTTGTTGTCCGGAGTGCTAGTATGTTTTAGGCCACCAGTCTGCTCGAGTTGTTGAGGGCAATGGTCATTGGCGGTTGGATCGATCGGTTGGTCGGTAGCGCACTGAGACACCAGATGACTTGTTCGCCTGGAGCGTCGGCGCATGCGAGGTCGCCACGTCAGTCCCGTGACCGCACCGTATAGCGAGGGATAGCAGCTTCGCGGCCGACACGAGAGCAACAGGAGTCAACCCACGACATCAGTCTGGCCGGTGCGAGCTGCGATGCCGTGAGACGGGAGATCGGCGCGCCTTCCTGCGTCCGTTGAAGCGGCTGGCAGCGGACGGTTCGGGAGAGCGTTTTGGGGTGCTGCGCCAGATCGACACCAGAAATCGTAGCTTATTAGCAGTTAAGTGACTGGAGATATGTTGCGTCATTTAGTTGTTAAATTCTACTTGTTTTCTTGGTCAGTCTCTCGTCCCCAGCTTGCTCGTCTGTCTCTCGTCCGCATTTGTTAGACAGTTAGTGTCTGTCTGTCGTACGTTAACAGCTGCCTCTGTCATGTTTGTCGGATTCGGTGATAACGAATTTATTGCTTAAAGGCCGAATTCTTGAAATACGTTTTTATCTTGCCTATCATCTTGCGAGGTGGTATATGTGTAATATAGAGAATGTTGTACATTTTATGTAAGTCTGCACTTTATGGGTTTTATTTAAGTAGTCATTTTAGGTTATAATGTTGCCACCCTTCCATCGTAAGAGTCCTTAAAAAAATGGCACTTTCGGTAGAAAATAATTTGAATGTTGTACCATTTCCATCCCTCTTACGGGATGCATAGTTTATGTGATTGTGTAAATTGTTAAAAATTTTTTAGTTTAAAGTAATATGGTGTGTTGCAGATTTGAACCAGTCTACTGTATCAGAGGTTGTTGTGAGTGGTCATGTTTACGACCGTGTCGAAAGGGAGCAGGCAAGCTTCTCAGCCCGAAGGCTCAAACTGTTAATATCGTTCCTTCTACCTCTAAATAAAATTGTAACTTGGTATTTCGAGGGTGCTTTTCTGCTTATAATTTTAAATCTGCTTTGAAAAGGCTTTTAGGAATGAAATTCACATTTGTTAAAAGTAATTTCATTTTCCATCAGTTACTTCCTGGCAACTACTTCCACGTTCACCTAGTATCATTAAATATGTTAATTTTCTTGATGAATCGCTAGTAAATAAAGTAGATTCTTTGAGAAAAGATCTTGAAAGTAAATTTACGGTTAAATGATGGTTTTAGTTTGATTCAAAGCAGCGAGGAAATCTTACAATCTTGCAAAGGACGGCATACTCATTTTGTACCTTTGCGGCGAGGAAAGGAACATTAGCGAAAATCATCCACAGCTGGTCAGAGGACTACAGTCCTCACACTGGTCACACGACGCAGGTCCTATTATCTGCTGCGAGCGGCTTAGCGATTCTGACGTATCTGCGTCTGGTCGTACTGACGAGGCAACGGGAGCGAGTAATGCCTCGCTGGGCTTTCACGGCACAAAGGGATGAAAAAACGCACGAAGTGCCGCCGGCTGGGCTGGCGCGACCGCGCGGACGCAGGTCGTCGCTGGGATTACGGCGGCAGCAGGAGTGGTGTGTGCGTGGGCAACCCGGCGCCACTGTACGTGGCCCGCTCTCCTCCTCCCTGCCCCAGCTCACCGCGGCCCCCGCTTGGAGCGCGCACGCAGCGCCCAACAGCTCGCGATGCCGGCCGGCGCGCCTGTTTTCTGGGCAGCGCCTTTTTTTTAATTTTCACAGAAAATTTGCATTGTATTCTTGAATACGGCCAAGAATAGACAGGAAAATACTGGCACGGCTCGAAAAGAATTTGTGTATGCGAATAATGGCCGTCGCGTAAACAAAGCAGTGTATCAGGTCCGACTTCCTGTTAAAAATTGCGCCTACGGAAGACAGTCTGAATATCTGACGCTAATGCTAACGCGAGAACTGGAACAGATTTGTTGCTTCTCTTACAAAATTTTCATTTCCTTTTATCGTAGTAGTTTAAAAAACGTCGAGAATATCTCATTCTCATTTTTAGTACGTAATCCGATAAAACACTTCAGCATGCACTGAGGTGGCAAAAGTCTTTGGATAGCTCGTAATGTTGTGTCCGATGTTCTATCCCCCGTCTTAGTGTAGCCACCAGCCACTCGACGTGGCATGGACTAAACAAGTCGCGGAAGTCCCGTGCACCTACCTCTGAATCTACATACATACTCCGCAATCCACCATACGGTGCGTCGCGGAGGGTACCTCGTACCACAACTAACATCTTCTCTCCCTGTTCCACTCCCAAACACAACGAGGGAAAAATGACTGCCTATATGCCTCTGTACGAGCCCTAATCTCTCTTGCCTTCTCTTTGCGGTCTTTCCGCGAAATATAAGATGGCGGCAGTAAAATTGTACTGCAGTCAGCCTCAAATGCTGGTTCTCTAAACTTCCTCTGTAGTGATTCACGAAAATAACGCCACCATTCCTCCAGAGACTCCCACCCAGATGAAACACATCCTCCCAAAATTCTACCAACGAACCGAAGACGACTATTCGCCTTCCCCACAACTGCCATTACATGCTTGTCCCACTTCATATCGCTCTGCAATGTTACGCCCAAATATTTAATCGACGTGACTGTGTCAAGAGCTACACCACTAATGGAGTATTCAAACATTATGGGATTCTTTTTCCTATTCATCTGCATTAATTTACATTTATCTATATTTAGAGTTAGCTGCCATTCTTTACGCCAATCACAAATCCTGTCCAAGTCATCTTGTATCCTCTTACAGTCACTCAACGACGACACCTTCCCGTATACCACAGCATCATTAGCAAAGAGCCGCACATTGCTATCCACCCTATTCAAAACATCATTTATGTAGATAGAAAACAACAGCGGATCTACCACACTTCCCTGGGGCACTCCAGATGATACCCTCACCTCCGATGAACACTCGCCATCGAGGACAACGTACTGGGTTCTTTTACTTTTCGAGCCACTCACATATTTTGGAAATAATTCCATATGTTCGTACCTTAGTTAGGAGTCTGCAGTGGGGCACCGAGTCAATCGCTTTCCGAAAGTCAAGGAATATGGCATCCGTCTGATACCCTTCATCCATGGTTCGCAAGATATCATGTGAAAAAATGGCGAGTTGCGCTTCGCAGGAGCGATGCTTTCTAAAGCCGAGCTGATGCATGGACAGCCACTTCTCTGTCTCAAGGAAATTCATTATGTTCTAACTGAGAATACGTTCGAGAATGTTGCAACAAACCGATGATAAGGATATTGGTCTGTAATTTTGAGGATTCGTCCTTCTACGATTCTTATATACAGGCGTCACCTGCGCTTGTTTCCAGTCGCTCGGGACCATACGTTGGGCAAGAGATTCGCGATAAATGCAAGGTAACTAAGGAGCCAATGCAGTAGAGTAATATCTGTAAAACCGAATTGGAATCCAATCAGGACCTGGCGATTTATTTATTTTCAACCCATTCAGCTGCAATCCTATGCTGCCCCTATAACTGTCCAAATTGCGAAAGTTTTGCCAGTGCAAGATTTTGTTCACAAACTGACCTCTCGATTAAGTCCCACAAATGTTTGATGAAGTTCATATTGGGTGATTTGGGTGGCCAAATCATCGGCTCGAACTGACCAGAATGTTCATCAAATAAATCGCGAAGAATTGGGACCTGGTGACATGATGTATTGTTATACACAAAATTTTCATAGTTGTTTTGGACAGGGAGTCCATAAATGGCTGCAAACGGTCTCCGAGTAGCTGAACATAACCATTGCCACTCAATGATCCTTGTAAGCACACCTCACATCATTATGCAGCCATTATCAGCTTGCACAGTGCCTTTGACAACGTGGGTCGAGGGCTGCGTAAGGTTTGCGCCTCACCCGTACCCAAACATCAGCTCTTAGCAAAAGAAATCGGGGCTCATATGATCTGACCACGTTTTTCCAGGCGTCTTGGGTGTAACCGATATGGTCAAGAGCCCATAACAGGCTCTGCAGGCGATGTCGTCCGTTCAGCAAAGGCACTTGCGTCGGTCACCTGCTGCCATAGCCATTAACACCGAATTTCGCTCCACTGTCCTAGCGGATAAGTTCCTCGTACATCACACATTGATTTCTGCGGTTATTTCACGCAGTGTTCCTTATCACCGACAACTCTAAGCGACCGCCGCTGCTCTTGGTCGTTGAGTGAAGGCAGTCGGCAAAATTGCATTGTCCGTGGCGAATGGTAATATTTGAAATTTGGTATTCTCGGCACAATCTTCACACTGCGCATCTCGAAATATTAATTCCCTACCGATTTCCGAAATGGAATATCCCATATGTCTAGTTACACCTGCCATTCCACGTTTTAGGCCTGTTAACTGCAGTCGTGCGGTCATAACGACGCCGGAAACCTTTTCATGTGAATCGCCGGAGTACAAGAGACAGCTCCGCCAATGCACTGCCCTTTTATACCTGGTGTACTACTGCCATCTGCATATTTGCATTTCGCTATTCAATGACTTCTGTTACCCCAGTGTACAACCTCATTTACCCGTATCTCTTTGCCTTTTACATGCATGTCCTTAATTTTAAAGATAGACATGAATCAGTACAAATATTTTTGAGAATTGTGCCTGCGTTTAAATGAGGACTACTCGCAACAGTTTTGTGCGAGTTGCCCATTATAGGCATATTTAGTTCTTCTGTAATCTTTCTTTATTGTAATATATTTGTAACTGTTATTACTGATTAGTGAAACAATTGAAAACAAACAAACTCCGCATTGCCGGTCCCAAGTCCGGGGCCTCATCTCGCAAGTAATGAGGTAGGAGGAGGATGAGGAGTAACACCTCGTACAAAAACCTAGTCCATCTGGCTCCGGATGGTAGCACCCTGTGGGGGCCCCTGCCCAGGGTTACAGGTGAAGCTCAGCCAACGGCCTCAAAGGCGGAACAATAAACCTAACTCCCAGCGGTAGAGAGAATGGAAGAACCTAATGGAGAAAACCAAAATTCACTTTGCGTCTGTCTTCTAGCAAGCGGCGAAGTGGTCAGCGTCTACTCGCCAGTGGTGCGGCTGAAATTCATATTCTGGAACTAACCCTTCCAGTCTTAACATTCTGGAGTTCACTTAATGGGTCCACTCAGACCCACCTGATTCTAGGCACATTCATCATGGAGGATTCTGATAATCACAGTACTACCCTAGGTGGTCAATCCACCGCCAGTATTACTGGCGCAACTGGTTTTTCGGATTCTGGGGCGGCCAGGTTAAAAAGCAATGATATTCAGCTCAGGAAGTCGAAGTCCTCTGGCCAAATTCAAAACTACAACAAATACATTTTTTGAAACACGTAACATACAAACACTTTTGCAACCAGGTAAACTTCATAATCTGGGAGATACATTAAAAAAAACAGAAGGTTCAAATTTTGGCACTTCAAGAAACATGAATGACGGACGATAACACCATGGATTTCGGCACTTATCGTCTTTTTTCAAAGTAAAACTGATAAAACAATACTTAATAATGCGCCACATCTGAGAGTTGCTTTTGCAGTCACCAAAAACATTTTAAAGTCAATAACGGAGGTCAAACCCATTAATAATAGACTAATGACAATTTCTCTTAAATGCGCAAATAAAGCATACACTATAATTAATGCCCATATGCCAGTGAATGAGGAAAACCTGATGAAGTTAATGAAACTTGGGAAACATTAGAAAGCATCATCTCGAAAATTCCCCCAAACCATGCTAAAATTTTAGTGGGGGACTTTAATGCTCATTTAGGTAAAGAGAAAAAATATGACAAAGCGGTGGGTGGATTTCCTGCGCATAAATGGACAAACCAAAATGGCCAAAAACTTGTTGAAAAATGCAAAAATTTTAACCTTAAATTTATGTCAACACATTTTAAAAAGAACCATTCTAAAAAAAAAAACTGGCGGGCACATAATACGTTTACTGGGGATTTCAAATTTATCATGTAGCAATTTCATACTCTAACGACAAAGAAATTTTAATTTCCGAGTGAGGAAAGAGGCTAATATTGATTCTGACCATTATTTAACGCGAATAAAGGTAAAACTACAGCCTGAGAAACTCTTCAAAACAAAAAAATGTTATCCCAAAATTTGACACTGTTAAAATAACCCCAAGTCTAACAAGTGAACTTGGCAAAACAACCCAACAATTGGCAAAGCCTGAGAGATAAGTTCATCGAAACACCACAAGATATAATTCCGCTTCGAAAGAAACAAATACACCCTTGATGGAACGCGGATTGTGAAACCGCAGTTAGGTCTAGGCATGAGGCATTCAAACATTTGAGTAGTAACAAAACGAATAAAAGCACAACACCTTTGTAACTGCGAGAATGGAAACATCTAAATTAATCCGACAGACTAATAGATACTACGAAAATGAGCAAATCGAAAAATATTTCCAAAAGACCTATACAAGAAACTTTTATAAAACATTCAAAACGAAGCTAACTGGCTACCAACCTCAAAGTCTTTGCTTCAATGATGAAAATGGCACCTTGGCTCTTAAAAACCAGAAATATTTTAAGGTACTAGCTAAATATATTGAAAAACCATTGAACTGTCCAGAACCAGCGAATAAATTCCAACCACAGCAAATTAATAACATCAAACGGAACTCTAAAGCACCTGACGAAATCGAAATAACTAAACAAGTTAAGAGACTTAAAAACAATAAAGCATCCGGAGAAGACGGTATAGTTGCAGAATTACTAAAATCAGCTGGCCTTAACAACATAAAGGAGATCACTCAAGTAATAGGACATATATAGAAAACTAAGAAAATACTGAGGACTGGAAAACTAACCTAATTTACCCATTGCATAAAAAAGGCGATAGGACCGATGTTAATAATTACCGAGGAATCTCTCTGCTCCCAATCACATAGAAAATTATCTCGCAGTGTTTACTTGATCGAGCCAAAGAGCAGCTAGAACCTAAAATTGGTGAATACCAAGCAGGCTTTAGACCAAACAGTTCCTGTCTGGCATAACTTCTTGTTTTAAAACTAATCGTCACACACCAAAGGATTTCTAGTAACAATATTGTATGTACACATGTGGATTTTAAAAAGGCTTACGACTCAGTTGATTGTGAATCTCGTTTCCAAATATTAAAGGAACAAGGGCTAGATAATAAAACTCTAACACTGATTAAGGAAACGCTACCCGACACTAGATCTAAAGTTAAATTCATGGGAGAGATTTCTGAAACATTTGGAATAAAGACTGCTGTTAGACATGGAGATGACGTCACTCCGTTACTGTTTAATTGTGTTTTGGAAAAAGTAATTACAGTCTGGCGAGAGCAAAAATCAATTCAGAATACAGACCAATAAATCAAGTTAGGTAGAAGTGATATTAGAGTATATTACTTTGCCTTTGCCGATGATTTGGCAATTTTAACTGTGGGTGTTACAGCTAAAAAAAAAAAAATGGAAGTTCTTAAAGAAGTCTCGGAAAAGGTAGGGCCAAAAATATCATTCGAAAGAAACCGACTACATGACATGCAACAAACAAGCGCCAAGGGTTTCTAACACGAATCACGGAAAAAAGGTTATCTGAGTTCAAATACTTGGGGGGAAATCGCACAAGATAACGTTCTGGAAAAAGCTGCAAATGAAGATCGCTGTCAAAAGATGGCAACTGCATTCAGATTGACATAAAATTTTTATAATAAAAATCGCTTTCAAAATTAAGTAAACTTAGACATTACAGCACTGTAATCAAGCCTGAATGTCTTTATGGAGCAGAAACTTTAATTTTAAATAGGAAGACGGATATTGAAGAAATTCAAAAGAAAGAATGAAAGATTATTAGGAAAATATTAGGCCCCAAAATCACTGATGGAGAATCTTACAGATTGAGAAGAAATAAGGAAATAGAAGAATACACAGACACATGGTGACATGAGAAAACGAAGACTTAATTTTTATGGGAACATTAAATGAATGGCACCCACTAGGTTGACGAAACAAATAGCAGAATTATGCGAAAACAGAAGCAAGGTCTGATGAAAGAAAGAGATTTCATTCTGAAAGGACGAAACAAATTTGGCCAAAAAGGAAGCCCAACCATCAAACGAGCTCCTACAGGGACCATACGTGAATAATTAATAAAAACAAATGATAAATTCTTCCATTTACGGAAGAAAAATGACATCGTTACCATTGAAACCTGAATGATATGTTACTGTAAAGAGTAGAATTTGTTGCTATAAAGTAGAACCGCCTTCACTCTTGTAAGAGACATCTATAACAGAAAAGTATCTCAAAAAACACAAAAGTGATATATTACAACGTGATCGTCCAAAAAGAGTGTCTTTTCGGAGTGAACACTCATGTTAAACAGATGAGGCGACACTAAATAAACCCATAAGGTAGAAGGCAAGTTAATCAGGAAATCTTGGGGAATGTCTTGTTATAAATATAAGTCCATCGACGCCTACTACTCTTGTCCATTTGAGTTCACAGTAGAATTCTTTGAGGGCCTCACTATAAGTTTCTATCTGTAGCTAGAAACACTCCATTTCATGGGAAGTCTGCTATGTGTTTCCGGTTGTCGAAAAGTTCACTACTACTATCACAGAGTTCAACCAACTCACATTCCTAGTATGATGTTGGAATGGCTATATTGTAGATGGGAAGTTTTGTTAAGAAGATTCCGGCTATAGAAACAAATATTAGATCACTCTCGACGTTTTCTATTCATCGGATTCAAATATTCGTTTCACCCTTGACGGAGGTTCTGAGAACCTCAAGCTTCACCGAAGAAAAAAATTGCTGTTAGTGTTGCACACTTAATTTGATAACTAAATTATGCTTTGACGAACGGCTAGGTTGGAATTTACCACTTTTCATAACGTACAACAACCATTAGAAATCTGGATTACAGAAAATGTTGCTGGTTACAAATTTATAAAAGCAGATCGACATTACTTTTCCTCCATATTGTGAATCCCCCTTCTTTACGTGACCAGATTCCATGTTGTAAATCGAAGTGGTTAACACGAAATTATTAATTATTAATGCAATCTGTTAATACCTTATGTATGATGGTATAGGAAAAGAAGGTAACGGAAGTGTATAAACGAAGTGCGGGATCTAACAGTGGGATTGACAAAATCTACGATGGAAAATGGTACTATTTATGAACTTCAGGTTTCATTATTTCGTAAGATAATGAGTTGTAGTTAGTCTGAAATACTTTACACGTAAGTCTGAATGCTTAACGTGCAAATAGTGTAAGTCATTTTCTCAGAATGTGAATATTAGCTCATGATATTTGTTCCTTTTTTCATGTAGCAAACTATTATGCTAACTTAACAACAGCTTATAATTAACCGTGCACTAATGAAAATCTACTACCCGAATGCAATCGGAACACTTAAAATACGTACATGAACCATAAATTTCAGCTAAATTTGGTCTGAATGAAGACTTGAGATTTGCAAGTGGGTGCTATATACTAACACGTATATATATTGAAAATAAGATGAAATTTAGCGAAGAAACACTTGCCTGTTTTTGGGAGTAGAAGAACATCACAGGCGTAAATAATCCACTTGAACTGTCACAAACGTATCTTAAAGAAAGAAAGAGATGCTGCGTAGTGATGTCCTTTTAGTATTCACTCACTTCGGAACTGCATGATGTGGAAAAGACCTGAATGCTGTGTTTGCTCTGTTAGATTCCATTCCACCACATGTTTCCTTTCAAAACTTTCCATTGTGTAAAATTGTGTTGATGATTCTTTGGACCATGTTTTGTTATTATTTGATTGTAATCACTAATGCAACATGGTGATATGAAAGATGACGTGAGGAATCAAAGGAAAATTAATTGAGGAAGAGAGGTGGGGCCCTTCATGTCGATTATTTCGCTAGGGAAGAAGAGAAAAAAATGTCCTTCTGCGTCTTCATATATGTACATAAATATTTTGTTTTAACTTCGTTAGGCACTATTAATAAAATACAAAAGCTCCGTCCGACCCTTTTACAGCTCTCAGTACTAACATTTAACTTCGTCAAGTAATTTGAACACAAAATCACGAGAATTATCAGCGAAATTGAAGACATAAAGCTATGGTAGAGCTCAACGGAACTACGTTTCTTTTCACTACCAAACGTTCACAGAAACAGAAACAACAACGCTTCATGTGTGAACTCTTTCCTTCAAGAAATAAATCTTCCTGGAGCGTATTACGCCGTGAGTCGTCTGTGTTGGTGTACTGTATCAAATACGTCTTCGTACAGGGATTTATATTCCTGAGGCTACAGAAAACATTACTTTGAAAACATAACGAGAAAGCCACTAAAAAGGAGTCGTTTCCTCTGTGGAGTATAAAAGATGCGGTTGAAGAGGAAGTCCGGAGGTTCTTCACGTTGTGGGACGGATTTTCCTTTTTGTGGGCCAGCTCATGAATTTCAAGCACCTGGCTTCCCAGTTGTCCTCCGCGACCACACAGAATGGATGAAGTCGTGGCTCAGCGCAGAAAAACGGCCGCCGCGGCCGGGCCCTTTGAAGTGGTAATGACGTCACAATGGCTGCCTTGGACGCCCGCTGATCCACCCTTCTCGAGACTGTCCTGCCGCAGGGGCCTAAAGAGCCGCCATCGCGGTCAGCCCTTCCATTACCCATGCACCAACTAATCACCGCGTCACAGTCGAGTATTTTAAGACAGGATGTTGTCTAATACTGTAGATATTTCCAAACCCCTCTGCAAACACACACGACCAATGCTACATTTTTTATTACTTAATTGTTTACTTTCTGCCATACCAAAAAATCCATCCTGAGTGAAGCATTATTTTTAATTCATGCCATATCTTCTATAATACTACCTTTCCTTTAAGATTCTTAGGACTGATTACGTGAAACTGCTGGTCACCAGAACTGCAACATTGGGAAGGGCAGGAAGTAATGAAATTTTGCTTATTGTGGGAATACGGTATAAGACGAACATTATATGACTACATTTTAATTGTTTTGTGGGTATATGAGGTGTAGTGGGCATAAGTGCATAAATTTATATTGGTGACTGGGGACATTGTTCTGAAATCATTACTTCAGTGTTAACGTCATCTTTAATAATTAAAGCTATGACAAGTTATAGTTTTTTAGGTTGGGTAGTACCTCCAAATGTTTGTGGCACAAGAAAGCCATTAATGTAGAATTTTCCTATGGCAGTAGGTCAGACGAATGGATGCAAGAAGGGGATCTATATTTCCTCGTGTCGTCCACTTTGTGGCCTCAGAATGGCCATGCAGAAGAATCTGGTCGTAGAGTTTGTGATGTATTTGCGGGAAAACTTTTCGATACAAAGAAATAAACAACTAGCACACTCATGTATGTGCATAGTCAGGTACACACATAAAAATATCACTCCTTACACCCATTACACGACATGTAACATATGACATTTGGTATGCAGAGCTGTCACTTCTTGCAGAAACAGTGGCTCTGAAGTTGCTGGGCTCTTAGTTGAAGTGAGCTTGGAGGGTCGTTACCAGTCTGTCATTCCGTGCTGTTCCATTTACGTGCCAGATTTAATCACTTGTAGTGGCAGCAAGTGGTGGCGTACCACTCTCGTAGCAGAGCGACAGTCAGACACCCTCTGTACACATTCATGTCAGCACAGGATGCTCATCATGGAGTTATACATCACATAATTGATGAACAATGCGGAAATCTGATTGTAATGTGAGTGCGTTAACGCATTAGATACACTATCTTCTGAGTGTAATGTCAGTGCGTTAACGCATTAGATACACTATCTGTTCAGTTTTATCCGGACATTCCGGTGTAATGCGCAATTGACCACTTGATGTCACAAGACCCATCAGTGTAAAAAGAGGTGGAGAGTTGTGTGTGTCAACAGAGAAGCAGTAACAGCAGAATGGGGTCAGCCAGGAGAGGTAAGTGACTATGAATATGCACTCATTCTTGGCAACGGTCACCGGTTTAACAGATCCATCAGGGACACCTCCACGAATCTGTGGCTGCCCAAGTCGATTGGTGATGATGTGTTGGTGAAGTGGGAACGCGAAAGGACAACTGTAGCTAAACCAAGACCGTGCAGATCTTATGTACTGACGGATAGGGACCTTAGAACATTGCGGAAGTTGGTTGTAAAAAGTCGGATGAAATCTGTATAAGGAGACACTTGATAGTTCCAATGTACTGCCAGTACTCTAGTTAGTACAATTACTGTGCGTAAGGAAGTAAAAAGAATGGGACACAGTGATGGACCAGCTCACAATCCACAGCATTCTGAAGCCAACGCTACACTTGAGGGGACCTAAAGATCGACTCCACAGGATGGTAGATGACTGCAAAATATTGATTTGGAATAATGAATCACTCTATATTCAGTGTCAGTCCGTTGGAAGGGTTTGGGTTTCACGAATGCTTGGAGAACATTATCTACTATCATGCCTAATGCCAACAGTGGAGTGTGGAGGAGATGGTGTTATAGAGTGGGGTGTTTCTCTATGTTAGGTTGTAATCCCCTTATTGTACTTGAACCAAGGACACTCAAGACTGCAGCAGCCAACGCCACTACCTTCCTCCGTTTCTGCTCTTGAGGAAGAGCTCCTCCACAGACATTCAGACTCCTCATTCAAAGAGCCGTAAACAGAGTTCAAGCCACCATAGAGGTAAGCAATGGACACATACGATTTTAATGTCTTCTAGTAGCTTTCAGGCCCTTACGACTATGACGAATGCAGGCAACATTCATTTTTCACAGAGACACCATGTTCATATACTCTTAATAAAGCTTGGTGCAACTGCTTCTTCTTCTTTTTTTTTTTTTTTGTTATCCCGTGGTAGGCATTTGTGTCGGCATTTTTCACACCGAGCCATTGGTGCAGTTGCTAAGCGTAGTTATAGGTTCGGACAATTGATGTATTTGACCTGCAACAGCCTGTTAACAAATAAAGCGTTATGGAAACTAACCAGTCTTGACGAAACTGCTTAGCACTTCATATTATTTTGCTAATTTTATTTCGAGCCGCAAACGAGTAGCAATCTTGGTTGCTTTTCAAAAATTATCATCCTGTGTTCAGGCACTTCAAGAATTATTGGTGTGCTGATCCGTGGCTTTAACTGCCTTATTCATTAGACACCAGCATTTGGAGTGTTGAATTGTGTATTGCCGAAATGTTACGAGTTTTAATTGTTTTGTTAACAAACTGCTATTCATATATAGATAATTTTGTAATCACAGTATCTTACTACCCCACAACCAGCTCCCTATTTCTTCAGCATTCATTTTTAAAATGCATTATGATGTTGCACACACATTAATAACTAGGAGTGATGTAGATTTAGTGTAGAGCAAGAGTTTATTCGCTTAAATAATGTGTTGTGCTAGGGTAATTGTACTCACCGGTCTATTTATTCTGCTTGGAGGAGATAGTGGCTGATCCCTGCTGTTGTTGGTATTTTATGCATGTCCACTTGCGACGGATTTTTTACGTGCGATGCACCAATTGCGACGGATTTATACGTTGCTGCTGCAAAGCAATTTCTTTTATAATTTTAGTTCACCTACCTCTTTACAGCGGTAGATCTTCGCACGCAAACTCCTGACTGCAGCTACTTACGAGATCACAGAAAAGCAGTGTTGAGGAAACTGTAATCACTCGTACTTTAAACATGAAGTTGTAATTTAAACATTCAATAGATCTTTATCGCCCTTAAGCAAGATCTTCAGCCCACATTTACGAAAATTACTAAAGTTTCTGCTCACAGTTATCACCATACCTAAAACAGCCAGAACTTTTACCTTCCCAAAATCCGAAACCAATTACTTGTAACACAGTCAATGATTGGCCAATTACTTCTTCACACGATATTCAGTGGTTGTATTTAGTAAAAGTTTATGCTTGCCATAAAACACACAGTAAGAATATACTTAGTACCGCCACGCTATAGAATTCAAAGTTCACTCGCGATTTTCGTCGGAACGAATTATCACAACACTCTAAAGTTTTCGTAAACAGTTTCTGGTCACTACCAGATACCATTAACACCGGACCATAACGCGGAAGTCATCCCAAGACTTCATCTTACACATAATGTGAAAAGTCACATCCAGCTTAACCGTTCCAATCAAAGCTAGCTCGTGACTCTCCTCTCACTCTCCCACTACTCAAAACTATATCTCCTCGTTAGGCGGCCAACCGTCTCGCTTCTCAGGACTTACGACCAATGAGAACTCACTTCTAGGGCGCGGCTCGCACCAAAATCTAGCAAGCACCAACCACTTCTCTAGGCTCATTGACGTCATCAAATTAAGTAACACAAAACTATCTAATTAAATAAACAAAACAAAATTAACTATAAGCTTTACTCTATATCTGGAAATTTATTATGTATTCGCGAATGTTCTGGCTGTCTTATACATAAGCATACATACTTGGGCATCCGACATTCACTAGTAGGGGAACCACTAGTGGATTCGTTCCCATGTTACAGATTTGCAACACTTGCCAGTTCCTGTAGAGAATTACATGAATGATTTTTAATAATGCCGACAGTCCCATGTACTCTCATGCACGCATTCTCATTCACATGCACCCTAGCACACAATACACATATTTACTTAGAATTCTTGAAATTATTATTATAGAAAAGTCATAGAGGTTTTCCTAAAAACTTTCCAAATTTATATATGAACACTGAAAGTGTTACCAGATCATCGTACATAGTCACTGAAGGTGAACTATTACATCACTGTATTTATTTAAATTCTTGACTGTCGGAAAATTACATTTTTTTGGAGTTTTACTAACTTCCAAAATACAACTATTTTTTATCTCAGACTTTGACATATTGTTTGTTTTCACAACAGAAGGATGTACATCAAATAAGACATTCCTCAGGTTATTCCTTTATTAGTTATTAATATTTTTAATTTCGTATAATGCAAGTGGCCTGCCAGCGCTACTCCACTTCTTTCACACCCGCAGCTGCAACAGATGGTCGTGACGTCAGTCTGCAGGACACAACTCGTCCATTATTGACCGTATAATACTCTACCGGCTTACACTGCGGCCCAAATACATTCTGAAGTAAAGATTTTAGTAGACAAATGGGCGATCGCGCACTAGTTGTGACGCCACACACTCTCAATGGTGAACAGAACAATGCAGATGTCGCCCATGCTTATTTTCCAGTAACAATAGGGGAGAGGGTACCTGATTCGTATTGTCCAGTGAGAGAGAGAGAGAGAGAGAGAGAGAGAGAGAGAGAATGGTGGAAGGACGGATGGGAGGGTTCCTGTTGGCATGTGTTTTTCAGGTGATGGCAGTCTCTCTTCATCCATCCACAGTACCAGTGGAGGGATGTGATCAATTGTCAGTGTGCTTGCAGAAAGTATAATCAGACGCGTATTTGTCATTATGTAAATTAAAGATATTTCTTCACTATTCCTATGATATGTTGGAGAGGTGGGCAGATGGAGGTCCAGAATTTGTGCCCCTTCCCTGGTGGTGGCAGTGACGGTGTGGAGTACTGCCTATCATACAATCACCTCACTGGCTTTCGTCTCATACCAGCAGTAGTGCTTGTCTCTGCTGGTGCTGGTTGTCTGCACTGTGGTATGTGACTGCGGGGATGATACCTCATACTTTTCTGATCCTTGTTTGACCAGTGGTGGTAGTGATAGTTGTTTAAAGTGTTAATCTTGCGATGTGTGTACATAATTAAGCTTTTTTCTGATGTTATTTTACACTCCTAATATTATCCCAACCATCCAGTAATTCCACGTACATTCAAGCCACATGAGTTCTTATCACACTTCACACTATGAAAATTAAATAACTGCAAACCCACTAAAGCAACTTTATACTGATGTCACACGTTAAAAATACGGGGGAAGTTCTTCATAATCTTGAAGTGTATATTTTAGCAGTGTGGAATTTGTTAATGTATTACACAGTGCCAACTGCTACACTAAACTATATTTCAATAATGTAGCAAACAGGACGACGTAGGCAGGATGCCATTCCCAAAAGATTTTTGTTCCCAACTTTTAGAGCAGCAGGGCTGATTCGTAAAAGATTCACCATTTTTGGTTTCCAAAAGAGACCAAGGCTTAATTGTGGGTTCAGATTCATTTGTACTGAACATGGGTCCTGTTCTGGAATGAGATTTGCCCGTGGATGTGGGTTGTCTGCTATAGCAGTGTCTAGAAATAGCCTCTCTTCTGGAATGGTATTTAGATCGGGAGGACCAGGTCTGTCAGTGGTCATTGAAGGGACGAGCAAGTGGTCTGGATAAATATTTCCGCTGAGTGGATAGATTTTTGTTTTCTTGATCTCATTTGCTGCAGTTCACGTTTTTCTGGTTTGAGGAAAGATGAATCATGCAGTGTGGCTACCTGATGAATGCTCGCAGCCCATCCAGAATGTGTTAGAAGCCAGTGACGAACATATTGGTGTTAACAGGGGCTCAAAGGAGCCATGAATATCACGTTCAGGACCTTCATTCTGTGGGAATAATGTGATGTCAAGCACAACAAAGTAACATTGTTTTGTCGGGCCTGGTTGATCGGATCGTGGCTCTTCGTATGTATGGCATGCCGTGCAAAATCAAGAAAAAGAAAAATGGTTCAAATGACTCTGAGCACTATGGGACTTAACTTCTGAGGTCATCAGTCGCCTAGAACTTAGAACTACTCAAACCTAACTAACCTAAGGACATCACACACATCCATGCCCGAGGCAGGATTCGAACCTGCTACCGTAGCGGTCGCGCGGCTCCAGACTGTAGCGCCTAGAACCGCTCGGCCACCCCAGCCGGCCAAAGTCAAGACAATTGATTTGTCTGCAGGTGGCATAGAAAACACAATAAACTTTCGAAGCCAGGATACAAAGACTTCAGTTTGCATCCAATCAGAAGGATGAGTTTATAGTGGAATATGTATTATGTGCAATTATGTGGAATATTATCAGGTTTTGACGTCACTCCTTGTATCCGGTCTTACACCGAGTGTAGAGGTCATAAAAGCGAAACAAAAGCACCCAACTGCTGAGCTAAATCCCTATTCATTGCTAGTGTTCTAGACTAAACAACGTTTTTATGACGATTATGAAATAATAGCCCTTTCGGAACAAAAGAACACTAATCAGTTGGTACCTTAAAACAAACTTACCGTCACAGACGCGGCGAACTGAGGAGCAACGACAATCCAATATAGTCACTCTTTCTTCTTGACTAGTGGAATGGAATTCTCCCATCAGAAACAAGATACCCAGTTACACCCCTTTAATCTATCTTGCACCACCTTCCCCTACGTTAATTCCCAATGCCAACTGCTAAGAAATATGTAACTGATATCAGTGTTAAAAAAGAAATACTCACATCTTACGAGATTCGAACCAACGATCATACAATTACTAAATCTGTACTGCAACCACTTATCTAGCAGCAGTAATGTACATTAGTTGGAAATATTTTCTACTTAATCGCACCGATAAATATAATCTTCAAAGTCGATTTTTTCGAGTCTTTTTTGAGAACTACATAGTATTTCTTTAGGGAACTAATGGACAGTTTACGTAAGGTGTAAGTAGGCTGTTTAGGTTTTTTTTATTGGTAACGCCACCTCTGTATGAAAATCACTGGCTGTGCTGTGTGCAGTCTGTGTCTAGTTTGCATTGTTGTCTGCCATTGTAGTGTTGGGCAGCGGCAGCTGGATGTGAACAGCGCGTAGCGTTGCGCAGTTGGAGGTGAGCCGCCAGCAGAGCAGTGGTGGATGTGGGGAGAGAGATGGCGGAGTTTTGAAATTTGTCATGAACTGCTATATTTATATATGATGATATCAAGGTAAATACATTGTTTGTTCTCTATTAATATCTTTCATTTGCTAACTATCCCTATCAGTAGTTAGTGCCTTCAGTAGTTTGAATCTTTTATTTAGCTGGCAGTGGTGGCGCTCGCTGTATTGCAGTTGCTTGAGTAGCGAAGATTTTTGTGAGGTAAGTGATTTGTGAAAGGTATAGTTTAATGTTAGTCAGGGCCCATTCTTTTGTAGGGATTATTGAAAGTCAGATTGCGTTGCGCTAACAAAATATTGTGTGTCAGTTTAAGCACAGTCGTGTATAATTGTTCAAAGGGGACGTTTCAAAGGTCACATTGTCAGTTTTGGCAACAGTTAAGGAACACACTTCTAAATCACATCTTGTAGCAAAATTACTGCAGATGCAAACATTATATGCGTTTTACGTCCGGTAGATACTTAGAGTACATAGTATCACAATACGAAAATAAAACAAAAATTCAAAGGAAATCTTATAGTCTTCTTAGCTCTTGTCGCCACTTGTGTTTTAGACCAGAGGTATCAAACATACTCTCACAGCACGGACATAAAAATCCAACGTTCTTCGAATACTAGGTTCAAAAGCACAACATTAATTAATGGTATCATGGAATAATAGGAGGAAAGGTAGCAGATTTCGACATTTTGTGGAAGGAAGGGAAATTGTTATATAATTCAAGAAATCAAGTAATTTGATTCAAAAGGTAATTGCACGTTGTTACTGGAGTTATATATAGTTAACGATGGATTTTCCAACGTTATAGCTTATATAGGTCAGTAATCTTTCAGTGCTTTTGTTCAGTAATATATTTATTAAAATTGAATGTGACCAGGAAGTAGTACTGGCAGTAGACTGTCCTAACCAAATGCAGCCAGCGAGATACGGCTTTGGCAGTGCTGAAGTTCCTGTACGCAGGCGAGTACACTCGAGGTTTCGCTGACATGCTGACGAATTCCTTCAGCACGCGCCTTATAAGTAGAAATCATTACCATAACACATTGCATTCAGTCAACTATATACTCATTTTACTTAGCTATTCTACTCATCAGGTTATTACTTGCAAGGCCTAGATCACAAAAACTTAATTCTCTAGTAGTTTCATGAGGAGTGAGTTGTGATGAAATTGCAAAATTCATATTTTAAGTTGAAGATACTTTCATATATGTGGAACTGTTTCAGGAAGACTACAACTTCGTCACAATTATAATAGCTTTACTGCAAAATGATTTCAAGTGAAGATACACTAAGCAGTGATTCTGTAGGTCTATCTTTTAGTTTTCCATGTCTCTAAATCTACTACAAACTATTTTTTTACTTTAAAGAGCAACTCTACATACCGTAATTTTGTACAAGGTTGCTCATAAAATTCGTAAATTGCATATGGATGTGGGTCCACACTGTTACAATAAGATTAAATATATGTAAGAAGGAAGGAAGGAAGATAAGTGTTTAACTTCCTGTCAACTAGTAGGTCACTAGAGTCGCAGCACAACCCGAATTATTGGGGACGGGGAAGGAAATCAGTAATGTGTTTCAAAAGAACCATCCCGGCAATTGCCTGGAACGCGTCTTAGGGAAATCACGGAAGACGTAAATCTGGATGGCCTGACGGGGATGTGAGAAGTTGCCCCTCTCATACTCTCCTACCCCCCGCTCCTCCGTCCCACCGCCCCCCCCCCCCCTCGAACACCAGCCCAGAGTCCTAAAAGCTGGGCCAACTGACTCGGTGCCGGTATACAAATGAAATATAGGCACTTAGGAGTTTACATTTCGGTGTGCAATTAACTGAAAACAGAAATGAAGAATTTGTTGTGGAAAAAAGAAATAATTTTAATTTTAACGCCTAGTATATTAACTTATTTTAGGTTGGCGTCGATATTGTCCAGGTGGGCTGTATAAAGTAAGCGGGAAGCATTGTTCAAGCTTGGACATATGACGAGCATGCGACAAGAGTAGAACAACAGTATGATTTATCCAGTATGTGGTTTTATTATAATATAAGAAAAAGTAAACTGATCTGCAAAGAAAATTACGAAGTAAAGTGTGATTATTGTGCAAAACATAGCAATTACAGCGTTTACGGTCTACAATAAAATCGTGAGAAGAAGACCTATCCTTAATACGCAAACAAGTTGACTAGAATGAGAAAGTCATTTGTAGCTCTAAATCTTATGTGCAGCAGATTAGTTGATACAGGGGAAAATGCACAGATTACAGTCTTCATGTAGTTATCAAAAATTGAAATTTCCGTCTACGTTGTCGAAAATATTAATTATAAAATACATATTTTATAAATAAAAATTACGACAACAGTAAGCGAAAATGACAGTGTTCAACAGCTACCACTGTGTATCTGGCCAGGCGACAGTGAGAATTTCCGTGGCGGTCGCAATCAGTACTTGACTTCCTTCCAGACTGCCCCTGGCACTCTGGTCAAAGTATCACAACAAAGGGTTTTCTTCCGAACGGCGAAATTATTCGCTGTTAACAGACAAAACAGAGTTTCTCACACAAGTAATGATAAAGAATTCTCATAGAGAGTTCTCAGAGAGATACGATGCAATCACATCACCGACTGGGCGTGGAAACAAAAGGTGGTTACCTCACCCTGTCGCTCAAAATAGCTGCGTTCGGTGGCCAGTAAGAGAGTGGTGACAACACTCAAAGTAGTGCGAACGACAACTGTCATTATTTAAATGTCCTGAACGATACTCCTTTTCCGACGTATATGGATCTTTTACAGTACTGAAGAAATGGACAGGAAGTAAAACTGGGAAGAACTTAGAGTTGTTCAAGTATTGTAGTACGTTTCTTGGTAACCGGCACCATATCTTACTCAGAACGCTGATTTCCAAGTTTCTAGGAGCATTTTCTACTAACACTGCTCTGTAATAAAACTTTTTTTAGGCGAAGGTAGTCGTTCAGCATGAAGAGCTCAGTTCTGGTTGATTCTAAAACGAGATATACTCAGGCAGCAACAGTTCTAGAACACTGTTTCTGAAAGAGTGCAGGGAAGAATGTTACATGATTTAGCTATACAACTTTGTTTCAAGCAGTTATTTAAAAAAGCTTTCCCTAAATTAATAACAGATCTCCTGCACAGTGTCAATTACTATTTTATTGATTTCACAGTACTTGGCGGGATATTATGAACTAAGATGTGATTCTTGAGTTTCTCCCGGCGTATTTGATAATCAAAATATCCACGGGTGTGCTGCCGGTCTATAGTGTCTGTTGGATACTATAGACCGGCAGCACTCCTGTGGATATTTTGATTATGAACTAAGATGTTTACATATTGCTGGAAAAAAATACATTCAGAGGAAAGGAATTTACCAAATGAAATTATCAAAATTTAACACCAAATCAAGTACTTTAAGTTGTTATTTCTGGAAGGGAGACGCCGAATTCGTACAAATTGAACTGCTACTTTAGTAGTCACGGGCGCTTGAGGTGTTACGATTAAACGGCATAGATATGAAATTTTTCTAAAACCTTAACTTCTTTTAAAATTAACTGCAACCACTTCTAAATGGTCGTCATAGGTATGATAGTATTCTTCCAAAACGTGAAGAGATAGGAAAATAAGTTAACATTTTACATCGTTTACTTTGAAGTGGGTCGTATTTTTATATGCAGTGGGCTGGTGCATTGGTAACGTCATGCCAATCGCATATAATTTAATTAATATCAATATCTTACAGTGTGCTACTTAGCCCACCGAAAACCAAGTCATACATGGGTTTACGACTTACGTTATCCTAATTATCTGGATCTGTTCATTCCAGATACCGTAATTAAGCCGTTTATATGAAGCTGATTGCAGTTATCAATAAGAAGAATCATTACTTCCATACACTCGTCAGTTAATACGAATGACAGAAGCGATTAGCAAGTCCATCATAAATTATAAAGAACGGTGCTCATAATTGTTACATATAGTAATTTGTACGCAATAGCTACTGCGAAACTTGAAAATTCCATGGCTTCATAGCATTGTACATTTCAGAGGTTTACGAGCTAACGTTAACATGACATAAAAAGTGATTCTGATAGAAGCCTGGAGGCGGAAATCAGCTTAATAACCTCATAAATTTGAACTGGCAACGTGCACTGATACATTGTGTGTTTGTCGAGTTGTAAATGGACAGTAACTCTCTCTGATACTCATATCCAGGATAAAGGTAGCAGCCTGCTTGAATACAGCGTGATTAGTTTTTATTAACAGTGGATTCTTCCGTTGCTTGTTGGCTGGACAGTCTAATATTTCTGAAAGAAGAAAAATCGTTTACTCTGTTCTACAGTAATGATTTTCCGTTGTCATATCTTGTTGGAACTGTCAACAGTTTAGATTGTCTCCCAGCCTTATATAGCGGAAACGTACAATTGCATTATAATTCATGACATAACCATCATGACAGTCTGAAATTACTCGGCGTTTTGAAACGCAGACTAATGCGTAGTTTTATAGAAAATAATCACATTATTCAGTTTTAAAATAGAGTTTTAAAATAGAGATCCCATGCCATTTTCCTTGATGTTGACCTCCACCTGTCCAATGGCCAGCTTCACACGTCCGTCCACATCAAACCCACCAACAAGCAACAGTACCTCCATTTTGACAGCTGCCACCCATTCCACATCAAACGGTCCCTTCCCTACAGCCTAGGTCTTCGTGGCAAACGAATCTGCTCCAGTCCGGAATCCCTGAACCGTTACACCAATAACCTGACAACAGCTTTCGCATCCCGCAACCACCCTCCCGACCTGGTACAGAAGCAAATTACCAGAGCCACTTCCCCATCCTCTCAAACCCAGAACCTCCCACAGAAGAAACACAAAAGTGCCCCACTTGTGACAGGATACTTTCTGGGACTGGATCAGACTCTGAATGTGGCTCTCCAGCAGGGATACGACTTCCTCAAATCCTGCCCTGAAATGAGATCCATCCTTCATGAAATCCTCCCCACTCCACCAAGAGTGTCTTTCCGCCGTCCACCTAACCTTCGTAACCTCTTAGTTCATCCCTATGAAATACCCAAACCACCTTCCCTAGCCCGCATCTCGTGGTCGTGCGGTAGCGTTCTCGCTTCCCACGCCCGGGTTTCCGGGTTCGATTCCCGGCGGGGTCAGGGATTTTCTCTGCCCCGTGATGGCTGGGTGTTGTGTGCTGTCCTTAGGTTAGTTAGGTTTAAGTAGTTCTAAGTTCTAGGGGACTTATGACCACAGCAGTTGAGTCCCATAGTGCTCAGAGCCATTTTTTGAACCACCTTCCCTACCCTCTGGCTCCTATGCTTGTAACCACCCCAGGTGTAAAACCTGTCCCATGCACCCTCCCACCACCACCTACTCCAGTCCTGTAACCCGGAAGGTGTACACGATCAAAGGCAGAGCCACGTGTGAAAGCACCCACGTGATTTATCAACTGACCTGCCTGCACTGTGTCGCATTCTATGTGGGAATGACCAGTAACAAACTGTCCATTCGCATGAATGGACACAGGCAGACAGTGTTTGTTGGTAATGAGGATCACCCTGTGGCTAAACATGCCTTGGTGCACGGCCAGCACATCTTGGCACAGTGTTACACCGTCCGGGTTATCTGGATACTTCCCACTAACGCCAACCTATCCGAACTTCGGAGATGGGAACTTGCTCTTCAATATATCCTCTCTTCCCGTTATCCACCAGGCCTCAATCTCCGCTAATTTCAAGTTGCCGCCACTCATACCTCACCTGTCATTCAACAACATCTTTGCCTCTGCACTTCCGCCTCGACTGACATCTCTGCCCAAACTCTTTGTCTTTAAATATGTCTGCTTGTGTCTGTATATGTGTGGATGGATATGCGTGTGTGTGCGAGTGTATACCCGTCCTTTTTTCCCCCTAAGGTAAGTCTTTCCGCTCCCGGGATTGGAATGACTCCTTACCCTCTCCCTTAAAATCCACATCCTTTCGTCTTTCCCTCTCCTTCCCTCTTTCCTGATGAGGCAACAGTTTGTTGCGAAAGCTTGAATTTTGTGTGTATGTTTGTGTTTGTTTGTGTGTCTATTGACGTGCCAGCGCTTTCGTTTGGTAAGTCAGATCATCTTTGTTTTTGGATATATTTATCCCATGTGGAATGTTTCCCTCTATTAATATATATATATATATATATATATATATATATATATATATATATATATATATATAGGATAAGTCACCTAACGTTACCGCTGGATATATTTCGTAAACCACATCAAATACTGACGAACCGATTCCACAGACCGAACGTGAGGAGAGGGGCTGGTGTAATTGCTTAATACAAACCATGCAAAAATGCACGGGAGTATGTTTTTTAAAACAAACCTACGTTTTTTTAAATGGAACCATGTTAGTTTTGTTAGCACATCTGAACATATAAACAAATACGTAATCAGTGCTGTTTGTTGCATTGTAAAACGTTAATTACATCCGGAGATATTGTAACCTAAAGTTGACGCTTGAAACCTCCGACGTTCAGTTGCGTATTGTAACAAACACGGGCCACGGTCGGCGAGCAGCATCTGCACGGACATGTTTACGATGACGAACGTGTTTACGAGTGTGGCTGTAGTGCACTGTTGTGATTTGGTCTAGCTGTCGCAGTGTCCGCATGTAGCGCTTGCTGCTATTGTTATTCTGCATTCGTCTCCGCACGCAGACCAACTGTAGTACACCGTGTTACCAGACGTCTGTGATAGTGTAGTGTTGTAGGAACTGTGACCATGGTGTTTTCGAACTCTGAAAAGGCGGAGATGATACTCATCTGTGGCGAGTGTCGACTAAATGCAGCCGAAGCCTGCAGGGTGTATGCAGAACGGTACACGGACGGAGAGCATCCGACGTGCCGTACATTGCAAAACATCTACCGCCAACTGTATGCAACAGGTATGGTCGTAGCACGCAGACGGGTCCGTAACAGGCCCGTCACAGGAGAAGCGGGTGCAGTTGCTGTGTTAGCTGCTGTTGCCATGAACCCACATATGAGTACACGGGACATTGCGAGAGCCGGTGGACTGAGTCAAAGTAGTGTCATGCGTATACTGCATCGTCACCGCTTTCACCCGTTTCATGTGTCGCTACATCAGCAATTACATGGTGATGACTTTAATCATCGAGTGCAATTCTGTCAATGGGCATTAACAGAGAATGCGTTGCATTTCTACCTGTTTACCGATGAAGCGGGTTTCACAAACCACGGGCAGTGAATCTACGGAACATGCATTACTGGTCCGTGGACAATCCTCGTTGGCTCAGACAGGTAGAGCGACAGCGACCGTGGACTGTAAATGTATGGTGTGGAATCACTGGCGACCACCTCATTGGTCCTCACTTCATTGCAGGGGCCCAAACAGCTGCAACGTACATCGCGTTTCTACAGGATGATCTGCCAACGTTGCTCGAAAATGTCCCACTGGAAATGCGTCGACGTATGTGGTATCAGCATGGTGGTGCACGTGCACATTCCGCAATTAACATTAGGCTGACCCTTGACAGGATGTTCGATGGGCGTTTCATACGACGTGGAGGACGCATAAATTGGCCAGCCCGTTCTCCTGATCTTACACCTCTGAACTTCATTCTGTGGGGTACGTTGAAGGACAATGTGTACCGTGATGTGCCTACAACCCCAGAGGATATGAAACAACGTATTGTGGCAGCCTGCGGCGAAATTACACCAGATGTACTGCGGCGTGTATGACATTCATTACGCCAGAGATTGCAATTGTGTGCAGCAAATGATGGCCACCACATTGAACATCTATTGGCCTTACATGTCGGGACACACTCTATTCCACTCCGTAATTGAAAACGGAAACCACGTGTGTACGTGTACCTCACCCCTCATGGTAATGTACATGTGCGTCAGTGAAAAGACCAATAAAAAGATGTTAACATGTGGACGTAATGTGCTGTTCCAGTCTCTTCTGTACCTAAGGTCCATCACCGTTCCCTTTGGATCCCTACGTAATTCAGTGCTCTCCGATACACACGATCGAACAGCGGAGGAGTGGTACTCCAGCGTCAACATTAGGTTACAATATCTCCGGATGCAATTAACATTTTACAATGCAACAAACGGCATTGACTACGTATTTTTTTATATGTTCAGATGTGCTAACAAAACTAACGGGGTTCCATTTAAAAAGACGTAGGTTTGTGTTAAAAAACATACGTCCGTGCATTTTTGTATGGTTTGTATTAACCAATTACACTAGCCCTTCTCCTCACGTTCGGTCTGTGGAATCGATTCGTCAGTATTTGGTGTGGTTTACGAAATAGATCCAACGGTAATGTTAGGTGACTTACCCTGTATATGTGTGTGTGTATGTATGCTACTATGTAATACTCCTTTTGAACTGAACAACTGCTCAATGATCTTCAATTATGCGTTGTAGACCAAGTGTTTACTAGACTTTTTTCTTGTTTCGGTCCGTAACACCATCTCTAGAAGTTTTTCATTGAAGTTTTGATTCACTCTTTGTGTATACTTCTGTTCCAGATCTGGCTGGAGGCTTTCCTCAAATACTCAACGTAACCTCAGATAGACTCGTAAGAACACGCAATGCATCAAGGAACATTGTCGAACATGAGCGGTTTGGTGGTCCACGTGGTATGGTTCAAATGGCTCTGAGCACTATGGGACTTAACATCTGTGGTCATCAGTCCCCTAGAACTTAGAACTACTTAAACCTAACTAACCTAAGGACATCACACACATCCATTCCCAAGGTAGGATTCGAATCTGCGACCGTAGCAGTCCCGCGGTTCCAGACTGAAGCGCCTAGAACCGCACGGCCACACCGGCCGGCCCTGGTATGGTATGAGTAGGCAGAAAGTTGCATGGGTTTTCCAACCTCTAAATCTTTGAATACGCTACGTCACCGGCCAACGTTTTTGTGACACTGTACTCCTGCCATACGTGCGTCTTTTCAGGAGTGCACTTCGGCCAGACTTCAAGTTTAGGGGTAATAACCAGCGACCGCGTCGCACAGCTGAGGCAAATTGATGGTCCTGCCAGTTTCCTGGATTGCAGCACACCCACACTCTCGAACGACCATGCAGTGGTTGTCAAACGCGCTGGTGGAGGAGTAGACGCCATAGCAGAATAAGTTCTCGTGTCCAACACGGGAGAACATTGTAGAGCATGCACAGCCGACCATGATAGTCACAGGCCCTACTGAGGAATACGTCCCGCCTTTTGCAATGTCCAGGGGACCATTAGAAATCGCTGTGATTTCAGTGTAATTATTGCCTTTGAGTAAAAGTGTCTTGTATGTGCGTCTCATTGCGAGCTTCTTTCAATTTCTTTCTGTAATAAATTGTAATAGCTCTTTCTATGTAAGATCCAAGTCTTATCGAGCTATGGTAACTGGCAGTGCCACATCATGAGATAATTATTTTAGTCCTTACATTTCGCTCACCATTGTGTACATAAGAATTATTCATATCGAAAAATGTCTTTGTGACAAGTGTTAAGCCCACTGTTAGTGGTGCTGTAGTCTACTAACACGGAAGGCAATAGGTTTTGCATTCCAGCTACGGCAGCAAGTTCATATACCTCACGTTGTAGCTTGAAAACGATCGTGCGAATCCCTAGAAACAGCTTCAGTAAAAGGTAGCCGATATTACCCTGGGTAACATCGCTTTTACATGGAGAAATCAAAGCAATAAGTTATATTTAAGAGATCAAGTTAAAGGTTTATTTTTTTTCGTCGGTTTTCTACTGGTTCGTTCTCATTCCCGAGACGTAATCCTAATGGACTGTGTAGGGAAGACAATTGTGCATCGCGACACTTTCCAGACCTTTGCCTCCAGCCAGCTCTGGAACAGAAGTCTGATTAACGTATACCATATTTAAATGACAGCACTCACTTTTTGTGTACTGCAGTCTTTTTGAGTAATTACAGAAATTACTTCAGAAAACAAAGGTTTTTTCAAATGTAAAAAAAGTAATTCATGTTGTGTTCGCCTTCATAGACAACAGTAAGGGGAGATGGGCTGCAGGGTAGTGCAGCTACTGTCGTCGTAGGAATATTGGAGCAGAAATGATTAACGAGCAAGTTAACACAGAGAACAGAAGATTTACTTTATTAGTGTGTCTCTACGCGTAAAAAGACTCATAACAAATAATGCAGCCAGAAACAACAAGGAAGAGGCTCGCTGCACTACGCACGAGTTATAGTGTCGCAGCAGAGAGGCTCCAAGTGCAAGTCGGCCCGCCATTGCCGTCGGCTATTCTATACTGCGGCGGCAATGCGCACTCGTATTCCAGAACCACTGGAGACGTGGTACAGCGGGCACACACCATTGGGTCCACCAGATCCGGCATGACTGCCCTTGGTGTGTAATGGGAGCTTGAAATTCCATTGCTGACTTTGTGATGCCTATGGGGCTATATCGATACCCATTTCGAAATTACAACATGGCTATTTACCTACAAACAACAGTTCTATTGACATTCAAGAGCGTTGCAATCGAATAAATCTAGCTCTTACTACGTATGACAGTCTGCTGTGTTATTACTCTACTATACACCAATAATCAGTAAGTGAAATCAAATTACGTGGAAGCATTGTAAAAAATTAATAACAAGTGAAATACATTGTTAACAGAATCTCATATATCACAAGAACAAAAACAGAAAATACCGGAAACTGGTTATGGCGATTTCCACCGAACGTTCCTTCATGTGATTATCGGTTGTGAACAGATCATTGTATTTAGATTCTGAACTTCGAGCAAGAATACTCAACAAACATCATCCTACGAAAGTATGCCTAGTATTTGGGTATGAATTTGCTTAGTCTAGAATAGATACATCCGTAATGTATCGAGGATAAAAGTACCAGCAGTATAGTTGCGATTACATTTGCGTGTCTTTCATGATTTTCTTATCTTTTCTATCGCTTTTTTGCTATAACAGTACGCTAAACGCAAATAAACGAATGAGAAAAAATTGTTTTAGAATTTAAGATTACCACTAAACGAAACTCAACAATAAATAAACGTGTTGGGTCATTTATACGTTATCTCTACTTCAATGTTTCAACCATTCGCAGACAAATACAAAAAACCGATACATCAAGAATTAACGTCTCACTTACTACACAACAACTGTGAACACAAAATTCTCAAGTTAAAACACTGCATCTGTTTTTTTCCACGAGACACCCATCGGTGAACCTTAACTCTTAAGATGGTATATGTTAGGACAATGAATAATCGGCAGAGTTCGAAATGTTCGGGTGAATGACACAAAATACATAGACGCAATCTGAAATTGGACACACAGTGTTAGCAAATACAAATTTTAAAATTTGACAAGTAAATTAATACATGGGAACATAGTTCTTCCCGACGGGTTTCTTGGATAACAATGTCTAGGTTTTGTGGCCGTGCCTAATTTGAGTGGGGAATAAAGTATTTGATAGCTTCTTCATTGGCCATTGGCAGGAGGTGATCACTGTCATGGTGCTACGATGGTATTTTGTATTAAGTGCTAAAGGCAGTATATACGATAGGTCAGTTTGTTACGGTCGCAGGGTCGAATCCTGCCTCGGGCATGGATGTGTGTGATGTCCTTAGGTTAGTTAGGTTTAACTAGTTCTAAGTTCTAGGGGACTGATGACAACAGATGTTAAGTCCCATAGTGCTCAGAGCCATTTGAACCATTTTTTTTTGTTTGTTACGTCTACGTCTGCAGCTGAGATATCCAATGATGCTTTTAGAAAATAAACCCCACAGAAAATTTATTATGCAAAACATCGGCGACACATTAAATATAGTGAGTTGGACAAATGAGAGGTTGCTGACTATAGCCACAGAAACAGGCACTTAGGTTTGATGAGACAATGATACCATCCAATGAATCGTCCTTCTAGGATCCAGACGTCAAGGAAATCGTTTCGATTGCGAAGTACAACAGTATCCTTTCAACAGGACAGCGGTTGTAGTTTTGTTACTGCATGGAAGCGTACGCACAGTGCTGAGGTCCAACTGAGAAATACAGAAGGTCGGTGGCCGTACGAGTGTCTGATTATTGCAGAAATCAACATAACATCTTAAGGATGATGTAAATTACTATTCTGTTACGAGATGTTATTCGGCCGAATATCTCGTATAAAATACCGCCAGAGAATAAGTTAGAACACAAAGCTCCAGACGATAAAGATGCAGGAAGTGTCGAAAGCTGTAACCGGATACAATAATAAAATCTAGAAATCATTAGCCACATGTACACTCGTTTGAAAAATTAATCTAGGTGAAATCATAGAATGTTCTTACTGCATGACGTGGCAGCTGTATTCTGCAATTAATCTCCTTTGTGAGCCGTAACACTGGCGGGTGTTCTGTGTAATGCAGGAGACGGATAACGAACTCAAAGCATGCTGCGTTCGTAGCACGGCAGTTCGCTTCGCTATGCACAAAGTACAGGGCTTGTCCACGGGAAGCCACAGCTGCCGCCAGCTGAGTGCCAACAAGAGAAGGCGCGGCCCATTCTCTACCATGTTCACCGAGCGCTGATTGATTAAATCCCGTTCCCGTTGATCGCGCTTTCCTTCGCTGCGTAACGCTTCACACATGGCTTACGCATAACAGACTATCTGCATTTATGATGTGTCGCATTAGCTCCGGAGCGCCATGATGTACACTCATGTGCCATGACGACAGCTTTCAGGATTTTAGCAACAGTATTTATTCGTGGACGCATAATACTCTGTTACGGCATATACGACTTGGCTGTTAGCATTGGTTGGTTTACTGTATGTTTGTAGTGTACGGCACTGTTCTGATAACGCTTGGTGATGCAGCGACTGGCGTAAGAAATCCCCATTCACTGTTTCACTGTAATGAAGCTGTGCCTATCGCAGTTTGATTAATTATTGTCCCCAATGTAATTGGTGGGTCTGTTGATGTGTTTACGCAGAACTGGTTCCCTCTCCTTTAACTTTTGTGCATGTCTATGTTGTAATCCTGAACGATGCAAGTCGTGTGATTACGTCAACACTAGTTGATAAAATGAGTCGCTGAAACTATCTGAAAGTGTGTAATTGTACTGTAGTTAACATATAGCGGAACTTATGAAACGTTACCTTAGAAAACTTATAAATGACTGTGCTTAAACTGACACACAACATTTTTAGCGCAACGCAATCTGACTTTCAATAATCCCTACAAAAGAATGGCCCTGACTAACATTAACCTATACCTTTCACAAATCACTTACCTCACAAAAATCTTCGTTACTCGAACTACTGCAATACAGCGAGCGCCACTACTGCCAGTTAAATAAGAGATTCAAACTACTGAAGGCACTAACTACTGATAGGCATAGTTAGCTAATGAAAGATTTTGATAGAGAACAAACAATGTATTTACCTTAATAGTGTTCAAAAGTCATAATATATATAGCAGTTCATGACATCCATTCTTACAAATGTACTGTTTCTGATGGACACACGTCCAGATCATCCGCTCTCAAAAATCCGCCATCTCACTTCCCCACATCCACCACTGCTGGTGGCTCACCTCCAACTGCGCAACGCTACGCGCTGTTAACAGCCAACTACCCAACACTACAATGGCAGACAACAATGCAAACTAGCCACAGACTGCACACAGCACAGCCAGTGATTTTCATACAGAGCGCTGCGTGGCGTTACCAATAAGAAAACCTAAACAGCCTACTTACACTTATTAGAAAACGTAAAACTGTATAGTGAATAAGCTATCCTGTGAAATTCTGTATTGCGCAGTGCACTGAACGCTGCTGCAGTGCGTAACTTCACAGTACGTGACTTTCGGTTCCAACACACAAAGCTAACAGAATAAAAAGTTCTACATAAAATTACAGATCGAATTTCGAAAGAAAAGATGTCCAAAGAAGCTTCTGTGAAAATGCTCTGTAAATTTAAGCATGCAAATTGACTAAATAATATTACAAACATTAAATGATATATATGCAAATGTAACTCAGCACTGGAATATAAATGCTATCTGAACGGAACTTTACTGAACTTGAAGCTGCTAATCATTTTGAAATGCAGTGCTTAATTGCGAACAAGTTCGCTGTGTCCTTTCTTAACAAAGTGGGCCTCACAAATTTTCACGGTTCACCTCTGGCAACTGAAACTGATCGAAAGTGGTGAACATTAAAACACAGCACAGAAGCAAAGCAGTTATAAAAAGGAAAGCCTTGCGCTCGCGCAACGCAAAAACACAGAGCTTTACTAAGCGTAAAATACTTTAATTTTAGTGGCAGTGTTCCGCTCCGTGGAACGCGGCCATACAATTGCATAAACAAAACTTTCGCGACGGGATGGTGGAAGATATTAAACCGAATCAATTTACTTAATGATGTAGAAGACAGTAGCATGCCAAAGCTATACTGTATGTAATGGCCATTTCTTGACAATTACAACAATATTTACAAAAATCTACATCCTCTTAACAAATATAGTACTTTGCCAAGAAATTGGGTACTGCAAAATGGTAAAGCAGTGGTGCTTCTACAAATCTAAGTGCGAGCTATGTGAACAGATAACTTTACTGGAACACATGTGAACAATCGAGCTAACGAACACGAACAAATAAAGAAAAACCCAAAAACTTTGGCTTTTTCAAGCATTTCATTAATTAAGATTGAGAATAAGAAGGGAAATTTGCCGTGCTCTTTTGAAGGCTCCTACTCAACGCAGTAACTTAACACCTGCAGAAAGGGCTGCATTACGAGATCTGAGAGAGTGCCCTGACGTAGTGGTACTGAAAGCTGACGAAGGTAGGGCAACCGATTTTAAGATTAAAAACAGCCGACCCGTTGCAATGGATAAAGTAATCTTTACCTAGGTTTCGACAGATTTAAATCTATCTTCTTCAGAAGGCGGCAGTATTACATTAATATGGAATGATATGTCATTGTCGTTTTTACAAATATCTACATAGATCCATTAGTCCAAATAAAATATAGCCCTGAAAATAGGGTTTGTCAAGTAAATAAAGTATTTTATTTGGACTAATGGATCTATGCAGATATTTGTAAAAACGACAATGACATATCATTCCATATTAATGCAATACTGCCGCCTTCTGAAGAAGATAGATTTAAATCTGTCGAAACCTAGGTAAAGATTACTTTATCCATTGCATCTGGTCGGCTGATTTTAATCTTATTACGTGGAACCGTTGCTGTTGCGCAGCTATGTTTAAAATACTGCAACCGATTTTGTTATCTCGTGGTGTGTATAAAGATAAAATGAATGGTGTGCTAAGTGACTTTACCTATAGGAGGATTGATTACGATCCTATAGGGCGTGTGCAGCGGAAAACTTAGCACTATTAAATTCCTCCTCGTTACCGCAAGAGAATGTCAAGAGGTTAAGATCACATGGTTGTGTACCTCCAAGACGGTATGGCCTTCGAAGGGTTCATAAAGAGGGTCTTCCTCTGTGTCCAATAGTAAGTAACATAGTAGCTCCTAGATATGATTTAGCAAAACCTTGCTGCGACCTTTCGTGGGCAAGTGCTCACAACACATACGAAACACAGCTGATTTTATCAATAGACTGGGGACTCTTGGTCTTAGCAATGTAGACCTTCCAGTAAGTTTTGATGTGGTCTCACGTTTTACAAAAGTTCCTCTTGCAGATTCTTTGGCACTGATTGGTAACATGTTTCCTGTTGATATCACTGCTTTGTTTAGGCACGCTCTTTCCTTAACTTATTTTATGTTTAATCAAGAATATATTGAACAGACTGACGGTGTCGCCGTGGGAGCCTCATGTCTCCCTTGGTGGCCAACCTTATTATGGAGGATTTTGAGGAGAGAGCTCTTGAATCAGCTGCCCTGCAACCAACAGTTTTTGGAGGTATGTGGATAATACTTTCGTGGTGTGGCCTCATGGAAGAGGCAAATTAATGGAGTTCTTATATCACCTCAACTCCATTCAGAGCAACATGCGGTTTACCATGGAGATAGAGGAAGATGGTTGTTTGCCTTTCTTAGATGTCCTGGTTCGAAGGAAGAATGATGGTTCTCTAGGGCATTCAGTTTATTGGAAGCCCACTCATACTGATTTGTACCTGTAAGCATCGAGTTGCCATCACCCGTCACCATGAGTGTGCTTAAAACACTTGTTCATAGAGCTCATATTGTCTCAGATCTCGATAGCTTACCTCAAGAACTCGCCCATCTAAAGACAGTATTCAGCGTAAACGGGTATTCTATCCAGCAGATTAAATGGGCACTACCTGTTAAAACTAGAATGAAGTGGATAAAGAGGAGAACGTGCCGGAACAATCTTTAGCTTTTCTTCCTTTCATTGACAACACTTCATTTAAAAAAAATCCTCTGCAGATTTCAGGTAAAAGTGGTTTTCCGCCCACCATTGAAGATTGCTGACCTTGTGGGATCAGTAAAGGACAATCTGTTACTATGAAAGGCTGGAATTAGCAAGATACCGTGCCAATGTGGTATGGCTTATATAGGTCAAACCATGCGCACCGTGAAAGAACGCTGCACTGAACATGAACGTTACACACGCCTTATGCTGCCAAGCAAGTCCGCTACTGCTGAACATTGTATTTATACTGGACATTCAATGGATTATGAGAAAACAATTATTTTGTTCACAGCAACATATTTCTGGGACTCCATTATTAAAGAATCCGTAGAAATACATCTGACGGAAAATTTGTTTAGCCGTGACAGCGGCTACCAGCTGGGGAGTGCATGGAATCCCATCATCTCCACTACTTGCTCAAATCGAAGACGACAGAGTGCGCCGACGGCCGCGGAAAACAGCAACGGAGAGGGCGACTGAGTTCCGCTATTCCACCTGGGAAGTCTGGTCCATCTATCAAGTTTTCAGCGTATGCGCAGAATAGTGACAGCGCACTATATATTGCGGAACGGAGGACGTTTTCGCGTCCCCTTACACAGTGTGGCTTCCGACCCTTCTTCTCTTCCGAAGACCATCTTCTTAACCTCGTTCACCTTCTCTCCCTTCAGCATAACTCCCGTCGGTCCGCCATTTTTGTTTCCTCGACCTCCAAAATGCCTCTGACCGAGTATGGCATCCTGCTCTCCTCTTTAAACTCAAAATCTACGCCCTGACTATCAATTTTGTCCGTCTGGTCGTTTCCTTTCTCACCCACCGTCCTTCCTATGTCACCTCCACAACACGTACTCCCATATCTTTTATCCCACTGCTGGCGTCCACCAGGGCTCTGTTCTCCCCCTCTCCTTTATCTCTTGTGTACGGCTGATATGCGCAAGCCACCCCCCCCCCCCAACCCACCTCCTTCGTCCCATCCCCTCCAAAACCCAGGCAATCATATTAGGCCGCACCATCAGGTCCTTTCGTCTTCATAATGTCTACTTCACCCTTTATGGTCATCGCATCCGGGTCACCCGAACTCTGAGATGCCTTGGCCTCATCCTCAACTGTCACCTGGACCCCTCACCTCCTGACCATCCAGCAGAAAGCCCATTCCCACCTCCACCTCCTGAAACTCGTGTGTGGACAGACATAGGGATTGCATCCTTCCACAATCCTCCACACCTACAAATCCCTCATTCGTCCTATCCTCTGTCATGCCAGCATTGCCTGGATCTCCGCACCCTCCAGCTTTTACAAGGCCCTCCAAATCCTTGAACATCATGTGCCCTGCCTTGCCTTCCGTATCCACCTTCATTCCCCCACAAGGCTCCTGTATGACCTCATCCCCTTCCCCCACCTCCTCCTTTTCCTCCAACATCTCTGCATCCTTTACACTGTTTGCAGGCTTGATCCCCCCTGGTTTCCTACTTCCTCTCTACCCCCCGCCTGTTCCCGCGCCTCTGTCGCTGTATCCCTCCCTCTCTCCACCTCCACACCCTCCATCTCCTTCATCAGGGCAATTTCCAGCACCTCCACCTCCCAGATGTTGAACTTCACTGTGACATATACGCTTCCTTCCAATTTTACCTGGCCTTGTTCCCCTACTCCCCAGGGCCTCCATTTCCCACTCCCCTCCTTCTCCCAGAGCGGATTTTCCTCCTTTTTCCTCCCCCTGAGTCCCTGCACCCCATCCAGCCTCTTTCCGTCCCTCATCCTTCCCTCCCTGGGCCTCTTCGGCGCGCCCCCCACCCGTCTCGCCCCCTCTCTTCCTCTCCATCCCCTCTTCTCTCCTCCCTCATCTCCTTGCACCTGGCAGATCCACCGTTTTGCTCATCGTCATCAGTGTGCTACGTCAGTGTTGTGTTTGGTGCTGTTCTCCTGTGCGTCGAGAGGTGTAATTGTAATTGTGTGTTGAACCTGATTGTTCAAAGCAATGTGAGACAGTGAAGAATGGAACTGTGGATGTGTGTACTGAGCGCTAAACATTGCGTAAATTTCCCATACGCAATGCAGTATATGATTTAATACAACGTGATCGTATTGTCTCAAAGACCAAAGATCGTCGCATACAAACAAGGATTTTTGTTTCAGAATGTTGCGTTATTGCATTTTCTGATGATGGACCAAATCTAACGAGGTATTCCGCAATTGGTGATTAACCCAAATCGTATAGCTCAGTGCAGTGTGCTAAAACTCGAAAGATAATGATATGGTTGGCAAAATTTTACCGCACAAATCTCTGGGATGACGAAGGAGCTGCATGTGAAGATATGGTGTCCTGACCGTGAAAGTAAGACCACAGAGACACCATAGTTAATATCAAAGGTAACGAGAAGATTCCAAGGCTTCAAGACATCTATAAACATGTGTTAATTCAGAAGCTGGGTACTGAACATTGGCCTGCACTGAAGTAGTTGACATCATACAGACAATATGAGTTTATGAATGCTTCACATAATTTACAACTATTATTCAGATGGTGTGCCAATAAGTAAACCATTTCATCGAAAAAAAAGTTTATACTCATTTCTGATTTCCACCTCCTCAGTTACAGGCTTCAGATAAGTATTTAACTTACGCTGCCTGCTGCGCTCTTCGTGAGGAACAGGAATACGAAAACTACAGCTAAGGCTGATAAGCAGAAGACGCTGTGCCAGTATGTGTCAACAAGCAGCAGCAACAATGAACAGGCGCGGTGCCATGACCTCGGTTAGGTTTCGTCGGCTTGCCTGGAACACAATCACTGTCATGTGCAAGCGAGTAGCACCAAGCATATACATACATGTTAAATTACAGGTACCACGAATGTGCGTGTAGTAGCAGGTGGCACTACTCCCGGGCCTGTTGAATTTCGCTTTCGCACGTATGTGAACTGCAGTTAGCTCCTAATCCGACGAAATGCGCGAACGTAGTGGTACGTCCAGACAAGTGCTACGCTTGCTGTGAAAAGCACAAGCGTCATTGCTGTGCTAGATTCACAAAAATGCATACGTCCGCATCGCGATTTCTCTCTCTTGGTAAATGTGTATTCACCCTCAGATGCGTGTGCCATCTGTATATAAATAGTCGGTACTCAATAGCTCATCCTCTTTTCAGTCCGATTAGCCATCAAGCGTTCTGCACAAGCTGATGACGAAGGCACTGGTGAGCACTACCGTTTACAGGATGATGGAATTCGCCATTATTCTCTCTCGATGATGCATTATATGCAGAGTGACGGCAAGATGAGGAATTTTCACGCAAATAGAAGTTATTTTTCTGAGAGTGTGTATGTGTTCTCTTTACGAGCTTCCAGTATGATGGAATACTTGCAGGTCAGCAACTTCTGTTAATCAGAACAACGGAAAATCAGCCAAAGCTGCAGATCTCTCTTTTTTATGAATTTAGTTGATAACTAGTTTCAGGTCACGACCCATTTTCAGATCATGCAGATAGTCATACTGGCATTTCCAAAAGTACAAGAACCATATCAAGATACATATATACAAATAGTTATCACTGTTCATTTGCAGTTCCTCGTATATTTTGGGTATTTTTCGTTCTCTCGTTGTAACTACAAAAATTGTGTGTTTTTTCCACCAAATGCCTTTATCTTTATTGAGATAAAGCATCATCTGTAATTATTTAATTTACATTTTAATTTGATACAAGACCGGAAAACAGTTCGTTAACAGTCGATCTTAAGCCAAACCAAAATGTGAATAACTTAATTACAGACCAAAGACGATGCCTTACCTATAAAAAGTGAAACGCGCCTGGTGAAAAAAGACACGCATTTTTGGAGTTGCAACGACAGAACGAAAAATACTCTCAAGAACTGTAAGGCAACTATGGCAATATGGCAACACAAATAAAGAACATACGTATTTATCTTGAGATAGTTTTTCTATTTTTGTAAACACCTTTTTGACTCTCTGGATGATTTGAAGATGGGTACCAGCCTGGATCTAATCATCAAGTAAACAAACGAAAACAGTGAAATTTGCAACTTTGGTTGATTTTCCATTCTAATTTTCTTTTTGTCGACACTTGCTGAATTTTATGGCAATATGGCAACACAAATAAAGAACATACGTATTTATCTTGAGATAGTTTTTCTATTTTTGTAAACACCTTTTTGACTCTCTGGATGATTTGAAGATGGGTACCAGCCTGGATCTAATCATCAAGTAAACAAACGAAAACAGTGAAATTTGCAACTTTGGTTGATTTTCCATTCTAATTTTCTTTTTGTCGACACTTGCTGAATTTTATGTCGCTAGGTTTCGTTGATACTTATTCAAAGAGTCAAGTACGAGATGCCATTAATCTTGCGTCTATTGCTCTTAGACTACCTTCATCATTCTCGGAATCAGAGGAATGGCGTGTGGATGTAAGTCCATATATTGATACTGTATATTAGCCACGTCATCCAAGATATCCATACAAATTACAAAAACGGATGTCTCTATGTACCACATCTCTTCCTAAGACCACTGGACAGATTTTAACCAAACTTGGTACTTATATCATTTACTGTCTGGAAAGAATAACATTGGGCTTAAGAACCATCAGAGAAGTTTGGGTGTGGATGAAAAACTAGTGTAGCCTACAAAGCGAGAATATCCATAGTCAAGTTCTCCAGTATTAGAGACTGAGAACACTTAGAGAATGGCTACCAGCTTTATGCATAATTTCAGACCTTTACAAATCTTTTCCACGATGACAAAAACTAAAAAATGATGAAAGGAAAAGAAAAAAAAGGTTTGTCGCCTACTACATTCTCGCTGTAAAACTGCCACATTAATTTATTTTTATTTTTAATTTATTACTTCTTTCCCACTGACCGTATTCGTGGCACATTTTGCAGACAATATTCACATATACCATCGAATGAATGAAGAAAATTACGTTATTGTACGACAGTTGAAGAAATACGGCGTCATAAACACTGAAAGCGTGAAAACTACCACATTAGGGTATGACACATAGTTCGTGAGGTA
This sequence comes from Schistocerca americana, assembly GCF_021461395.2. Taxonomy (NCBI): domain Eukaryota; kingdom Metazoa; phylum Arthropoda; class Insecta; order Orthoptera; family Acrididae; genus Schistocerca; species Schistocerca americana. The sequence goes on along the minus strand of NC_060119.1, from coordinate 952,761,067 downwards.
TGACGTCAAATACGGAGATGTATGAAAAGCTACCACATCATGCATGACGTTTTAATTTATTGCTCCGGTGCTACTAATTCTTCGCAACACATTTCTCAGACTGCATCCATACATGCCGCTTAATGCGCGTAGAAAAATATGTAGTTTACGTCACATAGTTCAGGAGATGTGACGTCATAAACACTGAGATGCGTGAGAAACTGTCGTATCGTACAAGACTTTTAAATTAATTACTTCTTCACTATTAATTCTATTCTCAACGCATTCCGTACACTTTAGGCACCTACACTAATAGATGTAATTCCTAAATTACATCATTGTACAGGACGCAGTTGATAAACATCAAGCTGCGTTAAAATGTTATTGCAGGGTGAAATTAGCCATAGGACAAGGTGAAATTTCTGTACCCATTTGCGTGAAATATGTTAAATATGCATGAAATGTACCTGGTATGTGCGAATACGAGCAAAGCTGTGGGCACAAAGCTCATCTTAAGCACGTTATACAATTTCAGTCAAATTCGGTACACATATTTGTTACAGTCTGGAAAAAAATGCTTTAAGAGTGAGAACCACCAGCCTCCTATTAGCGTGAGTGTCATAACAAGAATGCCGTAAGAGTAAGAACCACCGGCCTCCTATCAGAGTGAGTGTCAAAACAGGGCAGGGAAGGGAGGACGAGCAGATGGACAGACAAGAAGGGGGAAGAAGGAGGGGAAGGTACAGATAGAAAGAGGAAGGGATGGACAGTGAAAGGGGAGGGGGCAATTTGCAGAGAGAGGGGAGAGGAGGAGAAGGACAGAGAGAGGGAAGAGAAGGAGATGGGAGAATGAGGTGGAATTACAGGGGCATGAGAAGACGGACAAAGGGGCAAAGGGCAGGTGGACAGAGGGGGAGGAGCAGAATAGATGAACAGAGAGTGAAGGGGTGTGGGAAGTGGAGGTTGTGGACAGTGAGAGGGAGTGGTGAATATGGACAGAGTAAGTGATGGGTTGAGGTGGTTTATAAAGATAAGGGGGATGGATAGAGACAGGGATGAGCAGAGGTAGGGTGGGGGTGGGTGGTTTGGGGAAGGAGACCAAACAGCGTGGTCATCGGTCTCATCGGATTAGGGAAGGATGGGGAAGGAAGTCGGCCGTGTCCTTTCAGAGGAACCATCCCGGCATTTGCCTGGAGTGATTTAGGGAAATCACGGAAAACCTAAATCAGGATGGGCGGACGCGGGATTGGACCGTCGTCCTTCCGAATGCGAGTCCAGTGTCTAACCACTGCGCCACCTCGCTCGGTACTGCAGAGGTAGACACAGAAAAAAAGGAATGATTACAGAGAGGTAGTGGGCGACTGAGGCAGCCTGTCGGTAACGTATCGGTACCATCAACGTCTGCGTCACCTTGTCGAAGGTCATTTGGCTGCTACCTCCAGCGTAGCAATAGCAGGGCGGCACGTCATCGCTGTCAGCAGCAACGGTGTCAGAAACACGGACCAACACAGGCAAATCATGCAGCCACATGAGACTACTCTGTGGCAGCTAGTGCTTTCAGTGAATGGATCTCAGAGTCCTGCATTCATAATATCGGTTCTGGATTTCGAGGTCCAGTTATCTCCCTTCGTGGCTGTCACGCAGCATTGGGAAGGAAGCTCCACGAAACATCAACAATCAACGGTATCCCATCATCAGGCGCAAGACTTCTCTACTGTGAGCTATCGCACCCTCCCCTGATGAATCCAGCAATTATCCTGCAAAGAAAGGCATCGACAAACTATGGGTGAAGGATGACATGATATCGCAGGGCATGTCAATTTCAGAGTGGCAGAGTATTATACTGAAGCGCCTTCCCGCTATGAAGGGAAGATGCTCTCGTTAGTAGTCAGCCAGTTGCTCTACCTTGATAAGTACTGCCACGATTTTGATCCATTTAGTGGGGGTCCAGTTTTATACCTCCTCCACTAGATATTGCTCCTAAAATGACATGTATTAATGCCCAGAGTGAGGGATAAAGATTGCAACGCGTGCTCGCTTCTTGATTGCGAAACAAATTCTTCATAACATGCTCATCTCACAGATACACATGAAACAGATAACGTCTGCGGACGTCATAACTTCGAAGACATTTCATTCCTTGTCACAGTCACATATCTGCCAGAATTTGAGATGCAGTATCCTGATTACTCATTTCACCTTTACGGCCTGAATGTAGATGGAAAAATAAGTGAACCAGGAGATCTCAAGCACCTAGAATAGCTGTTATTCTCTAAGGCGAGAGGCCTCTGGATCAAAAACATGTACTGCCTACTTTCCACCCATATGTAGAAATGCCCAAAACGAATAAAAAGATCTAATAAAGAATGATGACATCAGAAACGATGTTCTTTTGTTGTACCTATTGACTTGGAATGCCTGTTAGTCCTTGTGTCGCATTGTGAAAATTATCCCAATGCCTCTCACACCACTTCACAGAATGCCGTGTACCGTATGCGACAGTGTACCAAATTATTTGCTCATATGATGCCAGTCGCGACCGTTTTGACTCATATGTCGCGAATAACCTTGCGAAGTCTGGCACCCGCGGTCCAGCGGCAACATCTTTGATTAGTAATAAGAACGTCTTCAGTCCCGGATCTGAGTACCGCCCACTGTTTGCGTTTTGAATAACAATCATCAGCAATGGCTGCTGAAGACTTCTGGCATAAGAGATGGTTCAGATGGCTCTGAGCACTATGGGACTTAGCTTCCGAGGTCATCAGTCCCCAAGAACTTAGAACTACTTAAACCTAAGGACATCACACACATCCATGCCCGAGCCAGGATTCGAACCTGCGACCGTAGCGGTCGTGCGGTTCCGGACTGATGTGCCTAGAACCGCTCGGCAACCAAGGCCGGCTGGCATAAGAAGTCACCCTCATTCGGCCAGCCTTGTTAAGGAGGGCAGAGCAGTGGACAGAGTTTCGGGGCACTCTCTTGCCCTTCTGTAAGAAACTGCCGCTCAAGGCAGAAGAATCGACAATGAGCAATGACATGACGATGAGTAAGACAACGGAAAACACTGCACTGCATTAAGGACATGTGCGGGTCAGTATTTAAGTGCCATGATAGTCTTGGAGTAATCCCCCGTCCGGATCACCAGCAGGAGACTGCCAAGGGAGAGGTCGGACTCAGCATACACAAAAATCAAAACAAACTTCGGTGAAATTAAAATTACGGGTGGTAACATTAAGAATGCAATGGAGTTTCCACCGATAAATGCAGAAGGGAGAGCGGACAAATGGAAAGAGAAGACCCATCTGATAACATGGAGAAAGAAGAAAAGGCAGTCTCATAATTGGCTTAAAGAAGCTTTGGAAGATTTAATATCAAATAAAGTAGAAGGAGTAGAATACATTCCATAAGAATTTCTAAAATCTTTGGGGAAGCAGCAAAAAAAAAAAAAAAAAAAAAAAAAAAAAAAAAAAAAAAAAAACCGGCTATTCACGTTGTTGTATACAATACGTGAGTTTGGCGATGTGCCATTTGAGTTAGGGGAAAAAAAAATTCCATAAAACTTCGAAGATAGCAAGAGCTGACAATTGAAAAGTGAGACAACTATCGGGCAATCAGCTTAACAGCGCATGCATCCAATTTGCTGATAAGAATAATACATAGAAAGAAAAAGAAAAGAAAGCTGAAGATGTGTTAGATGACGATCAAGTTAGCTTTAGGAAAGGTAAAGTCACCAGAGGGTCAGTTCTGACATTGCGGTTGAGAGTAGAAGCAACACCGAAGAGAAATCGAGAAACAAGCAAATGATTTACTGACCTGGAAAAAGTATTAGACAGTGAAAGGCGTTCCAAGTAAGCTACAAGGAAAGACGGGTAATACACAACATGTACAAGAACCAAGGGATAATAGTGAGAGTTGAAGATCAAGATTAAAGATGAGACGGATTAAAAACCGTGGAAGACACGGATGTAGTCTTTCGTTCCTGCTGTTCAGTCTGCACATCGATGATGCGATGACAGAAATAAAAGAGAAGTTCGAGAGTAGAATTAAAATTGAAGATGAAAGGGTTTCAGCGATAAGTTCACTGATGACACTTTTATCATTAGTGAACGTGAACACGATCTACAGGATCTGCTGAATGGAGTAATGAGTCTACTGAGTGAAGAATATGGAGTAAGGGTAAATCGAAAAAGTCGACAGAATAACAATAGGAGAAACGAGAGCATCGAGGAACTTAACATCAGGATTGGTGTTCACCAATTAGATGAAATTAAGGATTTCTGCTACCTAGGCAGCAAAGTAACCCATGACTGACGGAGCAAGGAGGACGTACAAGACAGACTATCACTGGCAAAGAGTGCATTTCTTGTAAAGAGATGTCTGCTAATAGCGAACATCGCCCTCAATTTGAAGAATAAATTTCTAAGAATGTACTTTTGAAACACAACATTATATGGTAGTGGATAATGGACTGTAAGAAAACCGGAACAGAAGGGAATCGAGGCATTTGCGATATGGTGCTACAGGCGGTTGTTGAAAATTAGGTGTACTGGTAAGAAGCGTAATGAGGCAGTTTTCCACGGAATCGACGAGATGAGGAATGTACGGAAAACACTGATAAGAAGAAGCGACAGGATGACAGAGCATCTGTAAAGGCATGAAATAAATCCCACTGTAATAGCGGGAGCTGTAGAGGATAACAACTGTAGAGGAAGCTAGAGATTAGAATACAGCCAGCAAGTAACTGAGGACAGAGGGTGAAAGTGTTACACTGCGACGAAGCGGTTGGCACAGGTGATGAATTCGTGGCGGACAGCATCGAACGTATCAGAACATTGACGAATCAGAAAAAAACATAGAAAACTCGTGCGAAATGGTCGTTGTTAGAGATCGATGAACTTGCGTCGGATTTTGATGGTCTTTATACCAAAAACATCCCAGTGACCAACTGGAAGGTGAATGATACCATGTGGAAGCAGATAATTAAATGTTGGATCTGTGATCTGGCTTTGAATGGAAAATCAGAAATTCCAAGTAGAGATTGCTGTCATCTCACGGGAAAGTTCTCCAGTGAAGTTTACAGTGCATGCAACTTTAAGTGCAAACTATGACGACACATATCAATCTTTCTCCGGAATTTTAGCGGGTATAATGATCACTTTTTCGCCGAGTACTTGGGTCATTTCTGGATGGAGACTGAAAAAGTCTGTATCGAACCTGACGAAAGTCAGTCTATTCTCCAAGTGAATGACATATCACTCTGCTTCCTGGTTTCCTCATGATTTATGCAGAAGAAAGCTGAGACAAAGTATCGATAGGATTCGCAAGTAACTCGGGCTGCATTTCCTGACAATGCATAGTTTCAGCATGCAACGAAGAAAGGGTTCTTTCAATGTAAGTACGTGGATTTGATGGGTGCACTATTTTAAACCACATCCGCATTGTTAGATATAATAACATTCACCAGCAAACTCACACACACTGCCATAACTAATATTGACTATAGGCACGTGATGAATGTTGGGCAGGAGTTCAGCATCTGTTATTTGAGGGATTATGCTAAATTATACATGGAGACAGAGGAGCACTTGCTCGCAGTTGCTCTTGAAAAGTTCCGAACTGTAAGCGTGTGCTCATAAAATTTTGATCCTGCCGTCTGTTACCCGAGGCCGGGGCTTTTGTGGAATGGAATGTTAAAAATGAAGTCTATCAACCTCGATCTGTTGACCTATGTTGATATGTTGCTTTTTATTCCAATGCTAAATTCATGGGGCACTTCCCCAATCCGTCCTTGGGTGGTGAATAACCTATGATTGAGTGAGGAGGAGTGAAAGCCATCTGTCGATTTGAGTTACATCCTTTTGCATCTTCTGCTTGATTGTGAACAATATCTACGGATTAGCAATGGAACAAAGTCTGCCATCTGGATAGTTCCCGTGGCTGTCCAAAGATAATATCACCAAACTGAAGGATAAGATTCAGTGTGTAGCTGCTGATACTGATAAGGGATACGTCCAGGTTACAGATCTGAAATATCCCTCTGAATTCCATGACAGTGACTTGTCAGTGTGTCCAGAGGACAGTGACTTGCCACTGTGTCTAGAGCACCTAGTCCTACGTAACGCTCTTTTCCCAAGCTGACGACACTTCTGGAGAAAAAGCACAGGCCCTTTGTGCGCTACATAAACCTCCAGCAATATCTTCAGTTGGAGATGCGACTTTTTAGAATGACTAGCGGCATCTCCTTCAAGCAGCGTCCTTGGTTGGTGGAGTACATTGATGCAAACACCCAACACAGGGCTTTTGCTACGTGTGATTTTGAAAAAGTTTTTTGTAAATTGATAAATAACTCAGTTCTCTGCAGAACTATGGAGAACATATTCATTTTGTTTACCATTGGGATGGGCGTTATGGTTCAAGCGCTTAGGTGAGCAGGTCTAATTTTATGCAGACCACCATCTTCAATAAAGGAGTAGTCGCTGTGGAGATATCTATGGATTCAGTGGAGTATGCAAAACTAGACTTTGTTAATATCATGTTACTTTGTATGGCTGTAGACAGTTTCATATACTGAGTAAAAGGAGATCCATATTATGTAATTGGGTGCAACCCCAAGGATATGGGCAATTTTGGATGTGCGACCGATAACCGTTACGGCATTACAGCTCAGAGAAAGGCAGTTATCGGCCTGATGATGGACGAGGCGAAGGGCAGGTGCCACCCATAGTGGGGCTAAGGATGAGCATCGAACGGCCTCACGCACATCCATGATGAAAGACTATAAGGAATCTCTGTTTGTTGATGATGAGTCTCTTCATATAGTGCAGTAACTAGTGTTTCAGCATTGGCCCATGGAATGTATGCTGAACTGCAACTGAAAGTCATCTATCGTGTCATGCTTCATCTATACAGATGGAGTTGGGACCCTTCAGTCCTCACATTATCTGCTTGAGTGTGTGTGTGTGTGTGTGTGTGTGTGTGTGTGTGTGTGTGTGTGTGCGTGTGGTTCTTCAGATGGTGCTGCTGCTAGTACCTTTACACCACAGATTTTGCAAATAAAAAATCATCTTCATGTAATGCATCTTTTTGATGTAAGTATAGTAAAGTACATCAGCGGCAGCTAAGTAAATAAAATCATTCCTCAGTTATGCAGTCTCTTTTTGAAAAGGAAAATGTATTGTTACTGGTGTAATGTACTGTATTTCAAGTGCTGTAAATATTGTACAGTTTATCAGCTGCTTATATGTAATTAAAAACAATCTGCATCTAAGCAGTCTCTTTTTTAAAAAAAAATTGTTGTGTCAGATAATAAACCATGTGTTAATTTGCAATCTCTCTCTTATTTAATCCTTTCACCATTACAACTATCACACGTCGCAGTAAATGATAACAACTTTATTGAACATTTTTTACTTACACACAATCATCCAGCTATGCAGATGTCTCTAAACAAATGTTTTCGTATGCTTTGAATTCACCCTGACTCACAGTCGAGCTTACAGATGCGAAAGTATGCATAGACATTCCTTCAGTAACTTCAGTTTCCACTGATTTTACACTTACAGATTCAATACGTATACACTTTGGTACAGGGGGAATACAGGCATTGATGCATTTCTTCACATGATCAACATTTACAGGGAAATTGAACAAATATTCAACGGACTCACAGTACACCCTCTCTTATATGGACACCAACATCAAAATTCGTATGTGGCAATTGATAATACACAATGTAGTTCTTTCAGCTTAACAATTCTTGGATGTTTTAGATATATATTTGTGTCCGACGAGGTTAATTCTAGCACTGCCGCACAATACATATCTACTACAGACACTTTACTACCAAACGTCTGATTTCCAATATATGTATGTGATGTTTCATACACATACGTCATCCTGCTGTCTATATATTTCATCGTACTGCTTAGTTAGTCCTTCTCATACCATGAATATTGCACTTTAGGACCAGCAGACTACTTATCCTGGAGCTCTTAGAATTTTCTAGCTCTGTTGCTACTTCAAAGTCATTGCGAGGTGCTAAATTCATATTTACATATTTAGAAACACTAAGAGCTGTATTGTACATGTTACCTCATAGCTGTACTCTTGAGGGTCTTGGCTGCAGTGGTTGTGCTATCACATTGCGAGATGACATATGGCCTAAAATTTCAGGAAGACATCCTATGTGTTGTTACTATGGAAACATCTGAGTGTCCTCTTTCAACACTGTAACAAGTGCTTTTTGCAATTGTTCTGCTCATGCTACAGCGTAGTCAAACAATGCTAGACATCCTGTTAATTGAAGCTGATTTTGTGCAGTTGTAGAAATTATAGCAAAAGAACTAAGTATAATTAACTGCATACAAGTAATAGCAGCAAAAATTATAACCATAATAATGATAATAATAATAAGAGATGGATCGACATAGCACATACTGACAGTTTCCCTTCCTAGTTGCTAACTGCTGCTGCTGCTACTGTCGGCGCTTCATTCTGTATGAAAATGATGACGTGCACACAATTACAGTATTGTAAAAGAAAACATGCTCAAGGGGTAGGGAGCCGAGCTCGCACACCATTAACTACAGAGTGGGGGCACTTGAGGTAAGGGTGCTTCTTGCAAATTGATCTTTGTGTGTGGTTCTCACAATGATAAGGAAATAATGATGCTTCTGTTAGCGAAATGTAACAAGTGCAGTTGTTTCAGGTCTACTGTGATGCCATAGGAAGGATGCTGTGTCAGCGTTTTCCACCAAAACTTTGTTTTTCCTACTAGTTAACGTTACCGGTACGTAATGTGACAATAATGTTCTTGCCACATGCAATAGGTCATAGGTCCAGAGAACGGTTTCACACGCTGAGAGTTGCATATACTTCACACTGATCACACGAATCTTGAGGCACAGCCGAGACTATGCTCTGAACAGAGACTGAATATTGTATACATTATTAGACCATAATAATAACCGAATTCTTGTGAATCGTTGTGAAACTTTTCAACCATTATCCTCATCAGAGGATGAATTTCATCTTTACATCTAAAATACCTTATGATGCACAGTAAATTATCTAAGACACAGAATTTATAACTCCTTTGGTAGATAACTGACTGACATGTTAATATTCCTTGTTTAAAGTCACTGAAAAATGTTAACTGTATACTTGTTCTTTAAATAAGTTAGTAAAAAGCGTTGAGATGAAAAGACTGAAAATTTACGGAATAATTTCAATTTGCCTACTGAACAATATTATTTTCACGTGTTGTCTGGGTGAAAGAGGAAAGGAATGAGGGATGTATATACTGTGGGGGGAGGAGCGGGGAGGGGGCGGGTGAGATCGCCGCCAGATAATTAGTTCTGTATACATACACTTATTATATACCTTGGTTCTCAAGATGGTTAAAGATTGATTAACTTGAACCCATTCCAGTTTGGGAATGTGTAGTTTAGTAATTTCACTCAAATTTATTTCGGAAATGAGTTTGGACCAAAAGTAGTGAGTCCGAGATTATGTGAATCGAAATATGGAGAAAGTATTTTTCGCTCGCTTTGGTTACTGCGCGAGGAATTTCATGCGTGAGTCGATAGGAATGCCTGCACAGCACGTCTAATAAGTGGCTACTTATCCTGGAGATCTTAGAATTTTCGTTAACATAATGAAATAATGATTTTTTGAAGAGTGTAGCTAATTTGTATATGTTTATGGTCAGTCATGGACGACGTCTTCGAAAATTTCCAATTTTTTTTCCTTCGGATTCATACTTCGTTTCGGAGGCGTGGCGTGCTGTACAGACAAATGCGTGAATTTTCTGAGTCAACTAGGCGATGATATTCATAGTATTTGTGTGGGCATACATAAGTGTTAAACACTGTGAGTTTTATAAGGTGATTATTAGTTCATGAAAAGGGCTGTTCTTCCAGTAACAGGTCTCAGTTTAGACTGGTTACTGGAGGGAAGGAACGTGTACAAGCTGTACATGTGTTCGTATTCTGATTTGTGGAACAGTGTACTACGATGGATTTGGTAGCAAATGTGAACTTGAAGTGCCAGTATGTAACGTGTATTTTAAGTAAGGGTCTTCTGGACTTTAGTACCCGCAACCTGACATTATAAAATTACCGTACTTTAACAGTATAATACAGTTAAATAACTATGTACACTCTCTTGATGCCTGTAGTGCAGCTAATTCTCTACAGTATTACTCAGCTGAGGAAAATTATATTTTGCTTCATTTCAGACCGTACTTCTAAAGAGAGGAGAGTAGTTTCTACGGTTCAAAGAAACTGAGAAGAAATTTGTTCCCACGAAAGTTGATAGTGTCGTGAGATGTGGAAACTGTAACAGGGGTGAGAGAAGAAGATGGTGGTACTACAAAACATGGTCGGGTGGAGGATTCCGTCAACGGGAGATGAATCTGAGAATAATCGCTGTAGTAGGTCACAACTGGATTTAGCGAACACTTCCGTAAATGATCAAGGTTTAAAGAAAGGAAGGATCATAATGGAAGGGAAGAGGTTGGATGTCAACAGGATACGTTGCTTGGAATAAGGAAGGATGAGATTGTTGATTCATCACATTTGATGGAAGTCATGAAAGTAATAGTCTCAAAACCAACTGAAGATCGTCGTAGAAAAATAGATAGTAGTTTCCCTATTATACTAAGTGAAGGATGGAGCACTTAAGTAACTGAACAAGGATTTTGTATCACATAGAATTGTCGAGAAGAGATAATCCAAAGCGTACTCGGAATGGGGAACAATTTTGGTAGAGAGAAGCACATTATCCAAAGGTATGTCAGGCTTTGATATAGCACTGATTGTTCTGGAGTCCAACAAATCAACACGAGTCAATGACATAGCTGCAGGATATCTAGAACCCATAAAAGGACATTCTTACGCATCCGTTTAATAACCAAGTGAGACTTAATTCAGATAAGGATTGAAAGGGCTCGGTCAGTACATGAAAATCTTAAAGGTAACAAACAGCGTAGCCCTTCTGGCAGTATTGCCCATCTGGCAGACGTGGGAGTAATGTAGATAGTATTATAGAGTGAGAGAAAGAAGGTCAGGGACTCGTTTAGCAACAAAACTCAATAACATGCAGCAGCAGGTGTGAAAAGAGAGTTTTTGTACAATGTGGTCAGCAACATTCTGAAAAGCTTGTAAGGATTTTTGAATGAGAAGTTGTGCCGAGAAATAATTGTTAAGGAGAAAATGCGATACGTTGCGCCGTTTCCGCGTTACTTAGCATTGAAGTTAGACAATCGGCTTGTCTCACACGCATATTGAAGAAGACTATCAGAGGAAAGACTGCCAGAGACAGTGTCACTAAATTCGTATTTCGTTTGGTTTTCTCGAACCGAACAATTGTAGCTTTTGTTCACCTACCATAAATTTATCTCTTCCGAAAAAGGCATATATTTATCTGACAATGAGCATTTGAAGAAGTGGTAATACACAGATCCACAACGTCTGTGCATTACTGTATTTTTAATTTGTGCAAGTCCTTGAAGGTGCACGCAGAGACCTAATTGGCTAACTCCAATGCCAAATACCTCAGAAACAGCACAACGTATCGAACTTTTTCCCTTAAGAATTACTACCCAGCACAAACTCCACTGCAACACCCGTAAATACTTTTCAGATTGTTTCTGACCGCACTGTATAAGAAACATTAACCGAGAATCAGAGTAGATTGGTGTGGACATCAATAAAATATGTCTGTTAGTAACATATGTTGATATAAATCTGAGGACAACGCTAGTGAAAGTAGTTATCTGCAGCTCGTGAGTAAAATGTGTTGAAGTATTACAGTAAGCTGGCACATAAATTAGCAAACAAACAGAAATTAGAAGAGGTTAAATACTTATCACAAGGAGAGACAATGAAGTCGTAGATCCATTCTGATAGGCAGAAGAAATTGTCGTTCAAAGGCGTTGTAGGAATGGAAATATACACTGAAGAGCCAAAGAAACTGATATACCGGTGTAATATCGTGTAGGGCCCCCGCGACCACGCAGAAGTGCCCACTCATGACGTGGCATGGACTGGACTAATGTCTCAAGTAGTGCTGCAGGGCTATCTATAAATCAGTAAGAGTACGCGGGAGTGGAGATCTCTTCTGAACAGCACCTTCCTAGATATCCCAGATGTGGTCAATAATGCCCATGTCTAGGGCGTTTAGTGACCAGCGGAAGTGTTTAATCTCAGAGGAGTGTTTCTGCAGCTACTCTGTAACAAGTTTGGACGTGTGGGGTGTCGCATTGTCCTACTGAAGCTGGGCATGTCCTTCGGGATGCACAGGTCACAATAAATGGATACAGGTGATCAGACAGAATGCGTACGTACGTGTAACCTGTCAGAGTCGTATCTAGAGGAATCAGGGGTCGCATGTCACTCCAACTACACACCCCCCACGCCATTACAGAGCCTCCAGCAGCAGTCTGCCGAAGGGTTGCACTTCTGTCACGTTAAATGATTCATTCTCTGCAGTCATCGCTGGTCCCTTTCTTGCAGGATATTTTTCCGGCCGCAGCGATGTCGGCGATTTGATGTTTTATCGGATTCCTCATATTCATAGTACACTCATGAAATTGTCGTACGGAAAAGTCCCCAATTGAGGGCTAGCTCGGAGATGGTATGTCCCACCACTCGTGTGCCGACTATAACACCACTTTCAAACTCACTTCTCACGCCAGTGCACTTTATTACCGCCAACCTGTAATTATTAGTTTGTAAGGCTTAATTTTTCGAACATGTATACGTTCTATAAAGAACATCATTTAAATCTGTGCGCTACACACCTCTCGAGTTTCTCTACAGTTTTTATCCATATGGTCTCCCTCGAATGTTCATTTATACTTGCATACGCATGCTCACGTACGACAGCGTTGCTTGTTCTTCATGAGAGAGTTTTGCGGAGAATTACTTCCTCGTCAGTGAATTTAACTAACTTTTCTTCTCGCGTTCCATTTTTGTTCATTTAATATTTAATATCTCTCTGTAGCACAGCTTCCACCCCTTTCTTCCGCAATATACCCGTAGTCCTTTTCGAAGACAGTGGTTGGTTGAAAAACCTGCATACCTACACTATGGAAATACCGAACATTCAATAATAGTACGTCCAAAAATGCGATGCGTGAATCTTAATATTTACTAATTTCATTAATTATATTTTAATACTGATGCATGAGATAAATCTAATATAACCAGAGTGTTGGTGGACTCTGTATCACCATGAAAATAGCACAAATCAATGGACGACTCACAGAGTTACTTACGAACTGCAATTTATAATGTATAAAAGGACTTTAAACAAAAACTGAACTTTGAAGAGAAGTATTTCTTTGTCAGTTACGCCTTTAACTCAGAAAATCAAAAAGCTTAAGTTGAACTCGCTTGTTCTCTGCGGTTTTAATGAAATACATGATATTCGTACACCCTTTTGCAAATATATTTGTTTTAACTCTCATGGATCTATATTTATGTTGACATATTCGCTTTTTTATATTGTCATACTCGTTTTTAACTTTATGAAATGCAAGTACAGTTTTTTGAAATCTTATCGCCAAGGAAGTAAAATTAATTAACCCTCTTAGAACATTGCCTCACCAGCTTTATTTAAAACGTTTCCTGCAATTCGTTTTGTTTTAGGCACCACTATACGTACTTTTCCAACACATTGCCTCCAATATAAGTAGCTCGACTGGAAGATAAGTATTACTACTGCACGAACGAGTCATGTAGCATGTGGCTAAGATTACGTTTCTTAAGAGCTATCTTTGCTTGCTTGGTTTTGTAAGCTTACTCTTTAACATGATGAAACAGTAATTACCTTCCATCTGTAGACGACTAAGTTCAGTTTGTGGTGGAACATTGACCGGAGTCACATGACAAGAAAGAGTGCAAACGATTGATTGAATCACAGCTACATTAACACAGCGCACATATATTAACATTTTCACAGTTTTAACAGGTTTACAATAAGTTTTCTTAAAATTCACACACAATACAAACAATTAACAAATTAATAAAACTGATCCATGATAATCAGTCGGTATAGGATTCTAGAAGTAAGAAAACTTGGAAAATTATACTTGAATTACTTTATGGAACATTACCATTTTCACCAGGCTACGCGCTTGTTCTCCACATTTTTGGACGTCCGATATACAGAAATTCAAAAACAATACATAACACTACGTTCCAAACAATTACGAAAAATTTTACTCTCAGCTGAAACACTATAAGTTGTACAGAGGATTTCAGGCTTTACTTTACTCACAGATAAACATTCCAAATGGCTTGGTGTAGCATCCACTAGTGAAAACAGAATAGAAGCAATATTGGAGACCGTTCTTTTCCGTATTGAAAAGTTTGCTTAGGTTCGAGGTTCTGCGCCTTTACACGCAGTATTTATTATAATCAAGCTCGGTTTTCCTTCTTTGCAAATAGAATATAATATCTCATAGAGCATCTTAAACAAACCAGCGTCACAAATAAGATTCACTGACGCATAGGATCCTGCACAAGCATCCTATGAACTAATAAGTAAACAATCATTTGCAGTGCACATTTTAATGAAATCTCTCTGTAATATTACACACAGAAAATGTTTAGTCTCTACAGATCACGTAGTACATGAAATATACACCAACGGTTTCATGAGCAAATAACAGTACGCCATAATAACAGAAAATTGATAATTACCGACACGACCATCTGTACACAACACTAAACGTACTGAATGTCCGACTCAGTGACGACACACAGTTTCTATGAGTCCGTCTAAAGGTCCTAAATAAAAGGGTGAATCATCCGCCACGATTTCGCAACTCTGAGAATTCGGCAATGTTTACCTTTTGGATGGTAAACCTACTGCACAAATTTTTAAAATTTCTACTATAAAATATTTGACATTGCATGCATGATCTGTACCGAACAGATAGTAATGTATTCAGAGGTTTTCAGAATGCCGTTTTCACATAACAGAGATATTGAAATGTAATATTACACGGATACAGAAAAGTAAGCTGCAACTTGGGAGGTATTTGTAAATATCAAATGTAATGAATTAATAGCTCTGTACCAATGATTTCAAATATTGGTGTTATTCAGCAACAACTTGTACCTATTCATTAGCTTTTGTCAGCATCAAGGCATCTCCAAAGGGGCATTATTGTTTTAACCATGAGTAGGTACTTTAAGAAACGCGGCATTTTTATTGTACTTGGGGAAAAGCATAGTTTCATGTTACACTGGAAAAAACTTCTAGTAACCATTTTATTAACCGTTTTTTATATTTCGTCACAGGTTACTACAACTGGGTGAAGAAGTGATAGAGATCTATCATAAAATAGTTTTCTAACTCTGTTTTCTATCTAACATAAGCAATTAATGGGCTTCTGGAACAATTGCTTTTAAAATGAACACGTCTACTATATCATAAAAACACTCCAGTCTGTCTCATGCATAACTTCAAGACAGTTAATTTATATACAACAGCTTAGATTCTGCATGCACAGAATTGTGCCTATAATTTAGGTTTGTTAGCCATTCAGAATGTGATTCCATGGCTTCTGTCGATTGGGTAGCCCGCAGAGTTAGTGCCTTTGTAGAGCTAGCGCCTGAAGCATTGTGGCAAAGAAAACCATTTTTAAAGTCCTTTGTTGTAAACACGAATAAAGCATTTTTGCGATGGTTTGTGCAGTTCACCGCTCAGTAGACAGCCATATTTCCTACAAATTCATCAATACATTTAGTTAGAAATCTCCACTCGCAACATGATTCATAAGCAAACAGGTATGAATATCTTATTGTTCGGTGAAAATAATGGCGGATACCTCAGCTGAGGTTATAGGAGTCTTACGTTCGTCTTAATTCCATAAATTCCAAGCATATACATTGACAGTCCGCTGCGAGACAGACCACCGTAATCCGCTTAGGCAAAACCTAGCAAACACACTGCCTATCACTGTCTGGCGGTATGTCACCCCCAGCGAAAACTTCTTGCTTACTGGCAGCACAGACCAGCTCGCCCCGCCGTCACCCCCTTTCCGCGCTGCGCTCACGCAGATAAATCCTTCATTTTGTCATAGAAGCCACAAGCGGTATGGATAGGGAGTATGGCCAACCTAGATTAATAGTTCGGGTATTGGCAACATGAGCCATCGTGCCGAACACGTCAGTGTGTCAACAGGAAACAATTTCCACACAAAACAGTTGTATTTGTTTCCTGAGGCAATTTGTTACAAACATGGAAAAAGTGAGGCGGGAGTTACACTGTTTGTTACGTTATTTACGTCTAAAGTGATTACCATTAACCTTTGATTGCTCAGAAATTAGCCTTTTGGTACTAACAGTGAATGCGTTAAAACATATGAGTCGTTATAGGTTATCAGAAAATAGAATCAATCTGCACATGCCTTAAAACGATCCAAGAAGACAATTCCCACTGGAGTCGTTATACACCAATCAAGGCGACCAGCAGCGTCACTGAGACATTAACCGCAGTCTGGAAGGACCTCGCTCCCCCCATTGTCGAATTATGCCCGGTACCGGTAGATCTCTTCCTTTTAACACGAAGTTTGGAACGATGTTCCCACAAGCAACCAACATTTGCGTGAGATTTTTTAATGACGAACCCTGTGCGTTCCATTTCTTTATTAACTCTAGATGACGTTACGTCTAGCTACGTTGTGTGGTTGCGCTAAAACAATAATCGTTTGCATGTCCAAGAATGATAAAAATGTCAAGGGGTACCTCCTGTATCGTGTCGGAGTTCCTTCTGCTTGATTTAGTGCAGCAATACTACGTGTTATGGACTCCACAGATCATTGGAAGTACCTTGCACAGCTATTGAGCCATGCCGCTCCTGTAGCAACCCACAATTGCGAAAGTGTTGACGATGCACGATTTTATGCACGAACTGACCTCGATTATGTCCCATAAATGTCTGATGGAATTCATGTCTGCTGATCTGGGTGGAAAATTCATTCGTTCGAATTGTCCAGAATGTTCTTCAAAATAATCACGAACTACTGTGGCCCGGTGACAAGGCGCAATGTCATCCATAAGAATCTCATCCGTGTTTGGCCACATGAAGTGCATGAGTGGCTGCAAATGGTCTCCAAGTAGCCGAACATAATCGTTTCCAGTCACTGATCGGTTCATTTGGACCAGCGCATCCAGTCATTCCCATATAAACACAGCCGAAACCGTTACAGAGCCACCATAAGCTTGCTCAGACCCTTGTTTGCAACTTGGAACCATGGCTTCGTGGGGTCTGTGCCACACTCGAACCCTACCATCAGCTTTCACAAATTGAAATCGGGTCGCACCTGATCAGGCCACGGTCGTCCACTTGTGTAGGGTCCGACCGATGTCATGAGCCCAGGAGAGGCGCTGCTGGGGATGTTGTGCTCTTAGCAAAGGCAATCACGTTGATCATCTGCTGCCGTAGCCCATTAACGCCAAATTTCGCCACACAGTCCTAACAAACGCGAGCGTCGCACGTACCATATTGATTTCTGTGGCTATTTCATGCGGTGTTGTTTGTCTGCTGTTGGCCGTTAAGTGATGGCAGTCGGCCACTGCGTTGTCCGTAATGAGAGTTAATGCCGTAATGTGGTGATCTCGGCACACTCTTGACATTATGGATGTAGGAATATTGAACTCCTTAACAATTCCCGAAATGTTATGTCCCATGCGTCGAGCTCCAACTGCCCTTCTGCGTTCAAAGTCTGTTAATTGCCGTCATGCGGCCACAATCACGTCAGACACCTTTTAACAAGAATCACCTGAGCACAAAGGTCAGCTCTATCAATGCACTGCTTTTCTATACCTTCTGTACACGATATTACCGCCATCTGTAATTGTGCATATTGCTATCCCACGATTTTCGTCACCTCGGTGTACTTTATGCCAGTTTCTCGTTTCTAGGCTTTCACAGGCAGATATCGCAGCTGCTGCTGAGTGTCCGGTTTGGAAGGTCATGGTCCATGGAAGTTTTCCGTTCCTAACATTTCGTTCAGAGCTGCAGTGCACACCCTGAGAAGTGCTCCTGGTTCTGCTGTGATAGCAAGACTCACCAGCAGTTAATTTCCAATCTGTTGCTTAGTGGTCATCAGTACAGTAAAATAAGTGAAAGTCCGAATATGTTTTCCTATTTTCAGTTGAAATAGACGTTCACATACAGGAATTTGTTCAAGTGTGAACAATAAAGAGCAGTAATATCAACCACAATCTATGATAGAATGATAAGTGTCGATATTCCTGCACAATATGTTTTAATTTTGTTAATAGACATGATGTTTATCGTTATGATTCTGAACAGTAATTTTCTGGGTCTGTAGACGAACCGACTAATACAATTCGCCCAAAACATTTTTTGTTCGACCTTGTGTTCAAGTGTCCCAACTCAAGCTCTTTTGTGCACTCTGCTCGGAATGTTTCAAGAGTGAGAATTTTTTATTACTGTCGGGCTATTTGTAGCACAAATCGACTCCTGGTGACTGCTATGACTTATAAATAAGCATAGCTCATTCGACTATTCCATCATTTCCTGATGCGTACGTTTCTAGAGGCTTTTCTTTACTCTGACGGCTGAGACTATGACAGACGCATGCCATGCTTAAATGTGAGACGCTTTCTCCGTCTACAAAGTTTTCCGAGAGCCGCATTTCCACAGAGAAATTTCGCTGGCACTGAATACAGTAGCCAGGACTGCTATTGCTGTTTATCCGTATTACATTTCACGACTGTAATCGAGGCATTGCCCGACCATAGTTTATTTGCTTTGATGTTTCAGTCAAATGTGTCGCAGATACATTATCTGTTCAAAAGTATCCGGACACCCCTATCTAATGCGAAATTGATCATTAGATGATGCGAGGGGCATACTGGCCCGTACAGAAGGATCCTGGGATTATTGTACTGTCAGTACAGAAGCATTAAGAGTGGAGTGGGTCTGTCAGCAGAGCTGAATGACTTCCAAAGTGGACTACTCATTAAATTTCGCCTGAGTAACAAATCCATCACGGAAGTTTCAAGGTAATGCTCCATAACTGGCCATGTGATTTGACTGTGAAGTGCAAACGTGAAGGAATGATAAACCAATACCAGAGAGACCTGATGTACTGACAGATAGGATCAGTCGATCTGTGTCGAGGGGCAGTTGTAAGGAAATGCACGAAGTATGTGAAAAGAATCACTTATTACTTCCAAAGACGTGCCAGCAATCTAGCTATTAAAATGTCTGGGTGGAGATAGTTCAAGATAATGGTGAACATTGATCGAACAGCTCCCCATCACGCACACATTTCTGTATTAAATGCTAAGCGGCGTTTGAGCTGGTGTAATGAGCGACGCCACAGGCCATTGCATGACTAGAAACGAGTGATTTGGGGTGTCGAATCACGTTATATCCAGTGTTAGTCCGTTGGAAGCGTTGTAGTTTGCCGAATGCCTCGGGAAAGTTACTTGCCATCATCGTTATTGCCAACACTCAATTACGGAGTAGGTGATGTTAGGTAAGAAGGGTAGGGTGTTTTTCGTGGTTATAGTATGATCATCTTATTGTGCTTAAGAAAGCGCAAAGTGCGTAAGAACATGACATATTTTATAACAGCGTGTACTGCTTACACTAGGCGGACAATGTTTCTTCACGTAATGCACCCTGTTATAAAGTAATGTCTGTGACGCAATGGCCAAGGACAACAGCGTTGCTGAAATGGATTAGTCTAGCAAAGAGACCAGACCTGAACCCAATGGCCGCGCAGGATTAGCCGAGCGGTCTAGGCGCTGCAGTCATGGACTGTGCGGCTGATCCCGGCGGAGGTTCGCGTCCTCCCTCGGGCATGGGTGTGTGTGTTTGTCCTTAGGATAATTTAGGTTAAGTAGTGTGTAAGTTTAGGGACTGATGACCTTAGCAGTTAAGTCCCATAAGATTTCACACACATTTGAACATTTGAACCCAATGGATCGTCTGTTTAGTGAATAAGACAGTTGAATTTGCTCCAGACATTATGGTCTATCACTATTTTTTCTAGTTTCGCCTCTTGGGGAAGAATGAGCTGCCATTCTTCCAAAGATATATAGGCACCTCATTTAAAATGTTTGCACATCAGAATTCAAGTCCACGAAAAAGCGAAGGATGAACTCAGCGCAGTTTAATGGCCGCTAATACGTGGCCGGAAAACGGCAGTTCGCCTGCCACTGAACAAATCAGCCAAGTGGATTAAACTCGAGAACTGTGACAGACAACCAGTATTTGAACAGTTTGTTTCTGTGTCCACTTTTGACTTAATATTTCTGACCGAGGGCCTATTTGTTCTAATATACTATAAATACTTGTTTTCTACATAAAACTGCCTTTTCTTGCTGTTACTTAAATTATTTATCACATACTCGTTATCTTGTTCTAAGGCACCATCACTGGATCAACAACAATACAATTTTGTTGGTTTTACATTATTAGACAGTTCACGTCTCGATTTTTTTGTAAAAAAGTAATTACTTACGATTTGCTCTTCTGTGTTTCTTCTCATCTGGTCTGGAGGTCTACTACCACTTTTATTACTGTCATATACGCACAACTTAGTATTCTGACATTCTTCACCCTGTTCACCATGTTTCTCATTCTTTTTCGTGGTGCACTATTGTTTTTTGCCACTTGATATAACTATTCAGCCGGACACTGCTTTTCACAACGTAAGTATTTTGACTCCATTACGTGTTTTCTCCTCTTTGACAAGTTTATCTGTTTGTGGCCTACCTAACGAAATACGAAGTATATGTTCAAGACTATTCGTGTTTATGTGAAATAGAGTGAAACAGAGAGAGAGAGAGAGAGAGAGAGAGAGAGAGATGATGATGATGAGTGGTTTTTGTTTTTTACTTTGGTACTTTGAATTTTACGGTGTTGTATTAGCTGCTGGCAAGTGGTTGAAAACTGGTTCCAGCTGATTTGGCTTTTCGTTTAAATGTTTTGTGGAACGGTTATTGGATTGGTGAGTGTAAAAATGTTCGGTGGTATTATTATTATTATTATTATTATTATATTGTACAGAATTGTTATATTAATCCTCTTTTTGAGCGTTTTTCTGTTATTTTATCTATTAGCGTAAATAATGAATTGCTTGAAATGTATACTTGGTCATTCAACAGGGTTTTCCTTTCTGCTTTGGTTTCCTGTACGTGGTAATTTTCTTGCAGGGTTAGTAGGTGCTTTTTATTGTTGATTCTAAGCAGTTTCATGTCATCTCCTCTAGTGGTTCGTCTGTGGTCGTGCTCTCTTAGGTGCTCTGCAAACGTGGAGTGGTTTGACCCATATTTCCAGGCTCCCATGTGTTCTTTATTTCCGACATCAAATGTTCCATTTGTCTGTCCTAAGTATCTGCCTCCTCAAGTGTTACACTGTAGTTGATATATGCCTGCTTTCTGTTATTTGTCCCTGTTTCTCTCAGTTTTGGGGTGTATTTTTGTGTAGAATTGTTTTATGTGTATAATATGTTTATTACCTGTCTTCTGAATACGTTGGTGATTTTATGGGTGAGTTTGTGTTTGTATGTCACTGTGTACCATCTTGTGTTTTCTTTCACCTTTTTCTGATTATCGCCGGCCCGGGTGGCCGAGCGGTTCTAGGCGCTACAGTCTAGAACCACGCCACTGCTACAGTCACAAGTTCGAATCCTGCCTCGGGCATGGATGTGTGTGATGTCTGTAAGTTAGTTGGGTTTAAGTTCTAGGGGACTGATGACCTCAGTAGTTAAGTCCCATAGTGCTCAGAGCCATTTCAATCTTTTTTTTCTGATTATCCTGTGTATTTATCATGAGACTGGCTGTTTGTGTTTGGCTCTGCTGCGTTGTTGTCAGTGGTTTGGTGCTTTCTGCGTTTATTTATTTCACTTTTAATCTTGCTGTTTAGCTTTGTGACTGTGTTATTATTGTAACACTTATTTTGTGCTATCTGGATTATTATGTCCAGTAATTTTTGGTAGCTTTCTGTGCTGAGCAGTACTGTGTTGAGTCTATGGACCATGTATGTGTTGGAGTGCTGCTTGCTTTTGTGAGTGTGCGTTGTTCAAGGATTGGGAATGATAATATATGTTGCTGTGTGTTTATGGTAAGTTCCTAACATATGTATATTTTATTGTGTTTGAGTGTTATATCCAGAAATTTAATTTGATTGTTCTGTTCTCTTTCAATTGTGAGTTTTATATTTTTATTAATTGTGTTGATGTCAGTACGCAGTTTTTCAATTTTTGTGTGTGGTTCATCTATTAAGCAAAGGATTTCATCCATATAGCTGATCCAATATAACATGTTGTATTCCTTCGCTACTATTTTTGTGAAAACGAACTGTTCAGTGTGGTTTAGAAATATATTTGCCAGGGCTCCTGGGGCTGGGGACCCCATTGGTATTCCATCTTCCTGTAAAATTTCATGTTAAAATTGCAAGTAATTTTGTTCAGTTATGAACTTAATTAATGTGCATATTTACTTCATCTGTTTATCAGGGAGCTGACTATTAGTTTTCAGGTTCTTATCTATGATTGCTATTGTTTCTGGTATTGGTATGTTGGAATACATGCTTTCTATATCAAATGAGAGGAGTGTTGCTGTGTCTGGGATTTTTATATCTTTTATTTGTTGTATTAGCAGTGCAGTGTTTTTAATGGTTGTGTGTTCTTGTACCTTGAAATTTTCAGACAGTAATTTTAACATGTATCGTGCAAGCTTGTAAGTTGGGTATTTTCTGAAATGCAGTATTGGTCTCACATTAAGATACGGGTTGTGGATTGTAGGTTGGATTCAGAGGACAGGTGCAGTAGGATTGATCTCCGTGTTACCCATTATGATGAAAATGTTTTTCAGAGTGTGATTTACTTTTGTCTGGAATCTGTTTGTTGGGTCTGATTTTAATTTTGTAACGTTATTTTGTGACATGAATTCTTGTGTTTTTTCAATGTATTGCTCTTTGTTTATCAGCACTATTGTGTTCCCCTTGTCTGCTTTTGATATGATAACATTTTCACATTCAATTCCTCTCCTAAGTTTTCTGAGAGTTGGAGATTCTGTGATTTTGTTGTTTTGTGTAACTGTGTTTTATACTGGTCATTATATTCTGGATTTCTGTTTTTACTAGTTCTCTAGTTAATCCAACGTTGACACTGCTCTTTTAATTCCTATCTTCCCTAGTCAAAACACTTTCTCCTTCTATAACTAGATTTTCTACATACTCATCATCTATTTCAGAATTTACATTGTATTTTAGTCCCTTCCCCAAAAGCTGTCTATTTTTACTGTTCAACTGTGTGTCGTTAAGTTCACTAATCTTGGGTAGAATTTGTGTGTGTGTATTTCTTGGCTGTGTGATAAGGTATTACGTTGTGATTGGGGATTTTTAAAATGATTTAACTTTCTTGTATGAACTGTTTCCATTTTTTGTACCGCCATTTTTGTGTGCTTTTCGGCCTTGTTGACCAGATGGGTGAAAACTGTCATGTTATTAATAGTGTGTGCTTGTTTTAAACGTATCTTATACAACTCGTAATTTAGCTCTTGCCTTTTGGAATGTAGGGATTTGATTTCGTATTTTAACCTCAATTTTTGCTAAGCATACAATCCTTTTAGGGCGGCGGGTGACCTGTTTTTAATCTTTACATTGACATATTTAGGTACAAGGTCGTTAGGTTTTAATTTTTTGTTTAATTTTATGTGTTATAAGGTTTTGCGGATGTAAAATGAACTCTTCTGTATTTCTGGGATAGGCCACATGGAAATGCCCGGCATGGCGTCAATAACAAATTTGTTTGTGTGGCTATCTTCCGCAGCAAGCACATAAATACTTGTTTTGTAAATAAAACTGCCTTGTCCTGCTGCTACTTAATTTATTTATACCATACGCTCTTCGCCTTATCTTGTTCTAGGGCTTCAGCAGTGGGACCTACAATTATACATTTTTGTTAGTTTTAGATTATTAAACAGTTGACGTCTTGATTTTTTTGTAAAAAAGTAATTACTTACGATTTGCTCATCGGTGTTTCCTCAAATCTGGCCTGGAGGTCGCAGTACCACATTTATTACCGTCTTATACGCAGATCTTTGTATTCTGACCGTCTTCTCCCTGTTCACCATGTTTTTCATTCTTCATGGTGGTGCTACTAAATACACTACTTTTCACAACGTAAATATTGTGACTCCAATATGTGTTTCCACCGCTTTGGCATGTTTACCTAGTTGTTGTCATCCTAACGAAGTACGGGGTATATGTTCAAGAGTTACTTCTACTCGTGTGTGTGTATGAGAGAAAGTGAGAGAGAGAGAGAGAGAGAGAGAGAGAGAGAGAGAGAGAGAGAAAGACAGGGAAGGGGCTCCAATGAGTGCTGTTTTTATGCTGGTGGTTAGAATTGTATTGTGCTGTAGTAGTTGTTAGCGATTGGTTGAAAACTTTGATGCCAGCTGATTTCACTTTTCATTTCAATATTCTGTGGACTCTGACCACAATCTACTGGTTATGACTCTAGATTGAAACTGAAGAAACTGCAAAAAGGATGGAATTTAAGGAGATGGGGCCTGGATAAACTGAAAGAACCAGAGGTTCTACAGAGTTTCAGGGAGAGCATAAGGGAACAATTGACAGGAATCGGGGAAAGAAATACAGTAGAAGAAGAATGGGTAGCTTTGAGGAATGAAATAGTGAGGGCAGCAGAGCATCAAGTTGGTAAAAAGGCGAGGGCTAGTAGAAATCCTTGGGTAACAGAAGATATACTGATTTTAATTGATGAAAGGAGTAAATACAAAAATGCAGTAAATGAAGCAGGCAAAAAGGAATACAAACATCTCAAAAATGAGGTCGACAGGAAGTGCAAAATGGCTAAGCAGGGGTGGGTAGAGGACAAATGTAAGGCTGTAGAGGCTTATCTTATGAGGGGTAATATAGATACTGCCTACAGGAAAGTTAAAGCGATCTTTGGAGAAAAGAGAACCACTTGCATGAATATCAAGAGCTCAGATGGAAACCCAGTTCTAAGGAAAGAAGGGAAAGCAGAAAGTCGGAAGGAGTATATGGAGGGTCTATACAGGGGCGATGTTCTTGAGGACAATATTATGTAAATGGAAGGGGATGTAGACGAAGATGAAATAGGAGATGTGATACTGCATGAAGAGTTTGACAGAGCACTGAAAGACCTAAATCGAAACAAGGTGCCGGGAGAAGACAAAACTCCATTAGAACTACTGACAGCCCTGGGAGAGCCAGTCCTGACAAAACTCTAGCATCTGGTAAGCAAGATGTATGAGACAGGCGAAATTCCCTCAGACTTCAAGAAGAATATAATAATTCCAATCCCAAAGAAAGCAGATGTTGACAGATGTGAAAGTTACCGAAGTATTAGTTGAACAAGTCTCAGCTGCAAAATACTAACGCGTATTCTTTACAGACGAATGGAATAACTGGTAGAAGCCGACCTTGGGGAAGATCAGTTTGGATTCTGTAGAAATGTTGGAGCACGTGAGGCAATACTGACCGTACGACATATCTTAGAAGAAAGATTAAGGAAAGGCAAACCTACGTTTCTGTCATTTGTAGACTTAGAGAAAGCTTTTGACAATGTTGACTGGAATGCTCTCTTTCATATTCTGAAGGTGGCAGGGGTAAAATACAGGGAGCAAAAGGCTATTTACAATTAGTACATAAAGCAGATGGCAGTTATAAGAGTTGAGGGACATGAAAAGAAAGTGGCCGTTGGGAAGGGAGTGAGACAGGGTTGTGGCCTCTCCCCGATGCTATTCAATCTGTATATTGAGCAAGCAGTAAAGGAAACAAAAGAAAAGTTCGGAGTAGGTATTAAAATCCATGGAGAAGAAATAAAAAACTATGAGGTTTGCGTATGAAATTGTAATTCTGTCAGAGAAAGCAAAGACTTGGAAGAGCAGTTGAACGGAATGGACAGTGTCTTGATAGGAGGGTGTAAGATGAACATCAACAAAAGCAAAACGAGGATAATGGAATGTAGTCGAATGAAGTCGGCTGATGCTGAGGGAATTAGATTAGGAAATGAGACCGGTTGGTAGGACGCGTTCTGAGGCATCAAGGGATCACAAACCTAACATTGAAGGGCAGCGTAGAGGCTAAAAATCGTGGAGGGAGACCGAGAGATGAATACACTAAGCTAATTCAGAAGGATGTAGGCTGCAGCAGGTACTGGGAGATGAAGAAGCTTGCACAGGATAGAGTAGCATGGAGACCTGCATCAAACCAGTCTCAGGACTGAAGACCACAACAACAGCAGCAACAACATTCTGTAGAGGTAAGTATATACGTGTTGGGTGGTATTATTATTATTATATTGTACAGTATTTATATATTAATACCCTTTCCGAGCGTTATTCCGTTACTTCATCTATTAGTGTATATAATAGTTTGCTTAGCATGTATACTAGGTCATTCAACAGGGTTTTCCTTTGTGCTTTAGGTTTCTGTGCGGTATTTGACTTGCAGGGTTAGGATGTTTTTTATTGTTGATTATAGTTATTTTCGGGACATCTTCTCTTGTCAACAAGGTCGAAAATCTCACAAAATATGCCGTACAAAGAATGGAAACAGCTCAAAGAAGGAACTTAAACCAACTCGAAAATCACCAGTTACAACACAGTACATTTTCACAAGCCAAGAAAAACACACACACAAATTCTACCCAAGATTAGTGAAACTTACTGACACACAGTTAAACAGTAAGGAAAGACAGCTGTTGGAGAAAGGATTAAAATACAATCTAAATTCTGAAATAGATGAAGAGTATATAGGAAATCTTATTATAGAAGCAGAAATTGTTTTAATAAGGGACGATAGGAATGCAAATAGCAGTGTCAACGTTGGACTAATTAAAGAACTAGTAAAAAAGGAATCCAGAATATAATAAGCAGTATTTCTAATAATAACCAGTGCTAATAATAACCAATGTTAGTAATAACCAGTATTGCTTGTACAGTGCTTACCCCAGTCCATCAAAACTAACCAAGGTTAGAGCAAAATCCACAAAGATGCCATGGATTACTCAAAGAAAATGGGTATGTTGTAAAACAAAAAGAAAACTGTATCTGTCAATCCGAAACAGTTCTGATGTTGATTCTATATCACATTACAAGAAATATTGAAAAGTATTAAACACTGTAATACAGTCATCAAAGCAAATACATTACAAGCGAAGAAGGAGAGACCTGAAGTGGGACAAATAGCATTAAGAGTAAATGATACATAAAAAGCTTAGCAACTAATGAAATTCAGTTTAAGAGAAGCCTAAAGGATTTCTTGGTGGCCAACTACTTCTACTTCATTGATGAATTTCTCAGTAGGACCAACTGATTTGTGTATTTATATATATATATACATAATTTTGAGCTTTTCCTCATTACAGAGGCTTGTCTCCTACACAATATATATATATATACTGGTAGAAGCCGACCTTGGGGAAGATCAGTTTGGATTCTGTAGAAATGTATATAAAAACAATAAAAATTCTGCACCATTTGAGTGCAGTAATGTTTCATTGTAAGTCAATATTGTAGTAGTTCTATTACATGTTTATTACCTCATAGATAATTGAAGCCTTTTCTTATTTTAAATTCAGTGCATTAGTGTTTCAAACAATATTGTATTTTCATCATAATGGGTAAGACAGAGAACAGAAAGTTGACAAATATTAAACCCACTGCACCTGTTCTCTGAAGCCAATCATCAATCCACATAACTGTATCTTAATGTGAGACCAATACTGCATTTCAGAAAATATCCCACTTACAAGCTTGCAGGATAGATGTTAAGATTACTGTCTAAAAAATTTCAAGGTACAAGAAGACACAACCATTAAAAACACTGCACTGCTAATACAACAAATAAAAGATATAAAAATCCCAGACTCAGCAACACTCCTCTCATTTGATATAGAATGCATGTATTCCAACATACCAGTACCAGAAACAGTGGAAATCCTAGATAAGAACTTGAAGACTAATAGTCAACTCCCTGATGAACAGACTAAGGAAATACACACATTAATAAAACTAATAACTCAACAAAATTACTTCCAATTCTAAAATGAAATTTTACAGGAAGATGGAATGCCAATGGGGTCCCCAGTCCCAGGAACCCTGGCAAATATATTTTAAACTGCACTGAATAGATTGTTTTCACAAAAATAGTAGCAAACGAATACAACATATTATATTGGATCAGCTATATGGATGACATCCTTTGCTTAATAGTTGAACCACAAACAAAAATTGAGAAAACTGCATACCAACATCAACACAATAAATAAAAATATAAAACTCACAATTGAAAGAAAACAGAACAATCAAATTAACTTTCCGGATATAACAATCAAAACACAATAAAATAAGCGTATGTTTGGAATTTACCATAACCCCACAGCAACGGACATTATCATTCCCCAAACTCTGAGCAAACCACACTCACAAAAGCAAGCAGCACTTCGACACACGATCCATAGACTCCAAACAGCACTGCTCACCAAAGAAAGCTACCAAAAAGAACGGGACATAATAATCCTGATAACAAAAAAAAAATGCTTACAATAATAACATTGTCACAAAGCTAAACAACATACTTAAAAGTAAAATAAATAAACGCAGAAAGTACCAAACCACAGACAACAACACAACAGAAACAAACACAAACAGGCAGTCCCATGACAAATACACAGGATAATCAGAAAAAAGATGAAAGTAACCACAAGATGGTACACATTGACATTCAAACACAAACTCACCCATAAAATCACCAACGTTTTCAAATGACAGGTAATAAACATATTATACCCAAAAGACAGTTCTATACAAAAATACACCCCAAAACTGACATAAACAAGGAGAAATACCGGAATGCAGGCATATATCAACTACAGTGTAAAACTTGTGGAGGCAGATACATAGGAGAAACAGGTAGAACATTTGATGTCGGATACAAAGAACACATGGGAGCCTGGAAATATGGGACAAACCACTCCACATTTGCAGTGCACCTAAGATAACATGACCACAGACCAACCACTATAGAAGATGACATGAAATAATTAGAATCAACAATAAAAAAACACCTACTTACCCTGCAAACCAGAAAGGAAAACCCTGTTGAATGACCGAATATACATGCGAAGCAATTCATTATTTACGCTAATAGATGAAATAATAGAAAAAAGCTCCAAAAGAGGATTAATATAATAATACTATCCAATATAATAATAATAATAATAATAGTAATACCACCCAACAGTTTTACACTCACCTATCCATGAACCGTTCCAGTGAAAATTGAAACAAAAGGTCAAATCAGCTGGCACTAAAGTTTTCAACCACTCGCTAGGAGCTAATACAACACCCTACAATTCAAACCACCAACAGAAAAAAAACATAAAGCACTCAACATCTCTCTCACTCTCTCTCTGTCTCACTCTCTCTCATGTACACAGGAATAGAAGTAAGTCTTGAACATATACTTCGAACTTCATTAAGTTCGCAACTAATAGGTAAACATGCCAAAGAGGAGGAATCACGTAACGGAATCAAAGTAATTACTTTGTGCAAAAGGAGTGTCCGGCGGAATAGTTATATCAAGTGGCAAAAGAACTATAGTACCCATAAAAAAGAATGCGAAACGCGGTGAACAGGGTGAAGAATGTCAGAAGGTAAAGTTGTACGTATATGACATTAATAAATGTGGTAATGCGACCTCCAGACAAGATGTGAGGAAACACAGATCAGCAAATCATAAGTAATTACTTTGTTTACAAAAAAATCGAGGCGTGAGCTATTTAGTAATCTAGAACTAACAAACTTGTATTGTTGTTGATCCCACTGATGGTGCCTTAGAACTTGGAAAGGCGAAACGCATATGGTATAAATAAACTAAGTAGCAGCGGGAAAAGGCTGTTTTATTTACAGAATAGGTATATCCTGTATGTGGTTTTTAGGTAGTTTCTTACATCCCACTACACGCAAGTCCTACCTCACATTCACGATTCGCCAACATTTGGAAAACTTTTGCACATATTCACATGAATAACACAGCACGCAGACAGTAGTGGTACGCAGTTCCAAACTGGTGTGAGTAGGCAGAGGGATGGACGGTGGGGGGAGTGACAGTGTAGAGGCAGGAAGGCCATCTTGCCGCCCCTTAAATTAACCCTGCAAAATCAGATAATAACCACGCCGACACCGCGCACATGCGGGACAAAGACAATGGAAAAGAAAATTTCAAAAACTCATTAACAATTCCGACTTCGTATTTTTGCTGTCGATCTTTAAAGGCTATGCCAGACCCACTTGCAGCAATAAGTGTTCACTATACTCCATGCCCTTGAGCGAAAGTATACATTTCCATAACTAAAAGACTGTTGAACACGACGCTTGAAAGGAAATAAATCCTTCGATAGATGAACAGAAACATCAGACACAAGCGAAAAACGTATCTGTTACGTTGACTAAAAGGTAAAATAAACTGTGAATCAAGACCATGCTAATCAAAGCGACTTTATTCACGTGAAATTAGAGACAGAGATATAGGATTAACAACTGCCTTGACGAGAACGAGGAAAAACTATGATATAACGGTACTTAATCCGTCTGAACGTAAGAACAAGATGATAACAGGCCAAGCAGAAAATTCAAAAGCGGCCAAGTATTGTAGCGCAAGAATGAAAATACACTCCTGGAAATGGAAAAAAGAACACATTGACACCGGTGTGTCAGACCCACCATACTTGCTCCGGACACTGCGAGAGGGCTGTACAAGCAATGATCACACGCACGGCACAGCGGACACACCAGGAACCGCGGTGTTGGCCGTCGAATGGCGCTAGCTGCGCAGCATTTGTGCACCGCCGCCGTCAGTGTCAGCCAGTATGCCGTGGCATACGGAGCTCCATGGCAGTCTTTGACACTGGTAGCATGCCGCGACAGCGTGGACGTGAACCGTATGCGCAGTTAACGGACTTTGAGCGAGGGCGTATAGTGGGCATGCGGGAGGCCGGGTGGACGTACCGCCGAATTGCTCAACACGTGGGGCGTGAGGTCTCCACAGTACATCGATGTTGTCGCCAGTGGTCGGCGGAAGGTGCACGTGCCCGTCGACCTGGGACCGGACCGCAGCGACGCACGGATGCACGCCAAGACCGTAGGATCCTACGCAGTGCCGTAGGGGACCGCACCGCCACTTCCCAGCAAATTAGGGACACTGTTGCTCCTGGGGTATCGGCGAGGACCATTCGCAACCGTCTCCATGAAGCTGGGCTACGGTCCCGCACACCGTTAGGCCGTCTTCCGCTCACGCCCCAACATCGTGCAGCCCGCCTCCAGTGGTGTCGCGACAGGCGTGAATGGAGGGACGAATGGAGACGTGTCGTCTTCAGCGATGAGAGTCGCTTCTGCCTTGGTGCCAATGATGGTCGTATGCGTGTTTGGCGCCGTGCAGGTGAGCGCCACAATCAGGCCTGCATACGACCGAGGCACACAGGGCCAACACCCGGCATCATGGTGTGGGGAGCGATCTCCCACACTGGCCGTACACCACTGGTGATCGTCGAGGGGACACTGAATAGTGCACGGTACATCCAAACCGTCATCGAACCCATCGTTCTACCATTCCTAGACCGGCAAGGGAACTTGCTGTTCCAACAGGACAATGCACGTCCGCATGTATCCCGTGCCACCCAACGTGCTCTAGAAGGTGTAAGTCAACTACCCTGGCCAGCAAGATCTCCGGATCTGTCCCCCATTGAGCATGTTTGGGACTGGATGAAGCGTCGTCTCACGCGGTCTGCACGTCCAGAACGAACGCTGGTCCAACTGAGGCGCCAGGTGGAAATGGCATGGCAAGCCGTTCCACAGGACTACATCCAGCATCTCTACGATTGTCTCCATGGGAGAATAGCAGCCTGCATTGCTGCGAAAGGTGGATATACACTGTACTAGTGCCGACATTGTGCATGCTCTGTTGCCTGTGTCTATGTGCCTGTGGTTCTGTCAGTGTGATCATGTGATGTATCTGACCCCAGGAATGTGTCAATAAAGTTTCCCCTTCCTGGGACAATGAATTCACGGTGTTCTTATTTCAATTTCCAGGAGTGTATAAATTGAGTTACAGACCACACCAACCAGTGCTAGAAAGTTTTGAAAATACTAGGCACACGCGTTGTCGAGGTGTTGGTAAAAATAAATTTTATTGGACGACGTACAATATCCCCTATCATCAATATGGAGATAAATTCTGCAAATGATTGTCTTGAAACTCAGAGTCATTATGAATGACACTTTAATCAAGAAAATAATCATACAATTAATTTTATCTAAATGTTCATCATTGTGGAAAACGAAAATTATACTTAGGAAATGGTGAATATTTAAGAAAGGCACCTGTTCAAATGTAATGTTCTTCACAGATATGAAGAAGGCAAAAGGGAAGATGTTCTGAAGCAGAACAACCGATAATTAAAGAGAAAGCGAGAGCTTAAAATAAACAATAAAACAACTTGAATTTTATTTCGAATTATCTTGGAGACAATGTGACATAATATTATGAACTTTTATGGGAAGCACAAGTTTGAAGAACAGAAATAAGAATTTACGTGCTCTCCAAACTAATGCAGAGAACACAGAAAATGCCATCACCCGATGTCCCAGGAACTTTGCTTGGTGGAAAAGGTAGGTACTCGACAGTCTCTGAGGTGTTTTCGAGATCCTGTATGCGAATCTTAGTGCGAGATATTCTTAGACGAAGTGATGGCTCAGTAGTTACCGTCCCGGATTATTAACATAGCACAGCGTCTTCGGAACTCGATTATTGATTTTATTTACTTATTTAATTTTATTTTCATTGTTTTCATTTAACTACTCGTGTCCGCAGAAGGTTACTATACCAATATTTCTTATCAAGGTAGGGGATCGAGGGTGCTATATTAATTGTAAAAGTAAAACTATATTTCACAATAAGCGTCATACATTTACTACATAATATATATGTCTACAGTGTATTGAGGGATCACAATTACTTTGAATTCTCACATTCTCAAATTTCATTCTCATATCAGTTCGTAAGTCAATTCTTTTATTTTATTCGTACGTTTATTTTTCAGGATGATTAGTTGCATTTCTTTGGATGATTCTGAAACACATGTTTATTCTTCCGGATGATTTGGTTCATTACCTTGGGTGATACCGAAACACAGACATCACGAACACCACGAACATCTCGTGAAGGCAGTCTTGTCACAGTCACAGTTTTTCCTATGAATTTGACTCTGGAATGGAACATCGATCACACTGGTGAAGATTTCGGGCGTTCACAATAATTTCGCGGCAAACCATCCATAACATATAACTTTTCTGAAAACTGGAGCTTGTACTTGACTGTGAAGCGAAATGTGCTACAAGAATTTCACCGAAAATAATTTCAACTAGTTTTTTAATTCTTTTAAATGATTCGTCTAACATACAATTAGCAGACCAAAAACAACTACGTTACATCGATATACACTCCAAGCCATTGGTGTAGTAATCTTCTACAGACATGGATATATAAATGAAAAACCAAAATAAAAGTAATAATCGGGTTTTGAACACGGGAAACAAAATTAACAAGCCGCAACGCTGTATACTGTGCCATAAATTGGTCTGAAGATACCACCCGATAAAAGGCACATGAAGTTACTGAAAAAATGCCTTGAAACCTTTGACAATTGTTTTTTAACCAACGGTCGAGTATCTATGAGTAATCCGAGACACGTGTTCACCTATTTTGAGCGCTCTTCCACTCAGCGAAGTTTCTGGACATTTGGGTTATGGCATTTGGTGTGTTCTCCTCGTACGTAACGGCTGCTCAGGGAACTTGTGGATCCGTTTACCGACAAAGCGCAGTGCGGCTTACCCACAAATCGTCACTTTGGTTTTTGGATATCATTTCGTAGAGATGGGAGCTGCTTCAGAGTTTTTATTAATTTCACATCGAACGTGAACTTTGCGTACACTATATGATGCGTGTGAGAGAAACCTCATGGGTTTCTCATTTCCTTTCACACTATCATTGTACGAAACCCATCACAAGTTGGTTTCTCAACAAGGATGTGTGAAATGCATCAAACAGAATGCTTTACAAATATTCTGCAATGTAGAATTAGCTTGATAATGTCCAAGGGTGGCGAAATTAGGTAGACGCTAAATTATGGGGTAAAGTGTTTATTTCAAAGTAAAACAATTGCCTGCACAGGTTTTTTCATCACTTTAGCTCCCTTTGGCCCCAGTTTGTCGTATGTCACAGCGCTGTAAGTTTGAATAGAGGACGTATCGAGCAAACTGAACTGCAGTCACCTTCAGAGCTGGGAAAGGCATGCCATACCCGATTGCAGGTACATAAGCGAGGAACCTTTCATTCTGCGCAAGTCTGGTCTTGTTTATGTAGGGTAAAACGGCTTTCAGTTCTGTACGACTCGGCTGGTGCGTTATGAGAGAGCACCTTTATGCCGAAAATTTGTGTTTGAAATACGAGGCACGACTCGTTTAATTTGCGTGTGTGTAACACGTGTGGTGCCGAGTTTTTGACCTTTGCAAGACCAGACGCGTTTGTACTGCAGGAAATTGAAAACTTTCACGTTGACACTGCACACACAGCGTGCTGACCTAAAGCACGCACACGGTGAGGTACTACGGTAATAATTAACTCTGTATTCCGTTGATAAACGTCTGTTTGATAAACTTCTGTCGGTTGCTGTACTATTTTTTTAAACTACCTGGAAACGTTTCTACAGATCAGACGGATAACCAAATTTCGTAGCCATTGACTTAACACTTTGCTGTCATGTGCACAAGATTTTGTTCAATGCGCTTGAAACATTCAATAAAAATTACTGAAGATATATCTAACAGTTGATTGTGTTTGAGGAGACGGCAAAGCATATCTATTGTATCTTCAGCAATTTCATATTGTGGGATGGTATATCCAAGGAATTTGGAATTTTCTACTGTGTGATAGTTTACGCTGAAAATGAATCGATGTTTCTACATCAGGTAAGGTCCACTTTCACCATTTAATTCTTTTCAATATTTATGTGACAGATAGAGGAACATATTTTATGTAAAGAACACTGTGTACTGTAAAACCAGTCAGAAGTCTCCTAACAAATGCATATAGGTATTAGCGGCAAATGGCTTAAACATCTGTTGTTGGTAGTGTCAACATCTGTTGCAAGACCAGCGACTTTTTTAATCGCAGGGTCGACGTTTCGTCGAGTGGCTGCCAGTCTTGTCGCTTCCCCGTATATTCATCGGCTGGTTAGAAGATCAGGTCACACAGCGAACTGGACCATGTCGTCACCTTATTACACTCCCGTATGGTGACTTTTGTAGGTCCGTCTCTGTGCTACTGTGACGTATCCCCAATCGCAGAGATCATAGAAGCTACAAAAGGCTCAGAACATAAGGCACAGACGACACCGAGATACCTTCTTAACCAGATATCCTTCTCTTATTCATCGCTCTTAATGTCTACATCACTTTGAACGCAGACCATGACGAGTTAATTTTCAAGATCTCTTACTCGTGTCTGGCTGAGCTATGTTATTTAGTTCAGTTATTGATTAGTTCGAGCAGCCATTATTTAAAAATGGCATTGGTCGATAGTGCAAGCCACTATCTCCCAGTGAATTCCTGCAGTAGTCACTCTCACTCTTTTTCTTATGTCAAAACATAGTTGTCCTAGGCTTCACAACCTTGAACCTTAAAGTTCGTGATGAGAGCTACAGGTGAGTAATATTGAAGATAAAATAAGAAACTTTGTGTCACAACGCTGTGACTGGAAATGTGTCTATCTTGGTTAAATTTACGACAAATGGTATGGACAGCAGCACATCCGAACCATGTCGAAACCAAGAACAATGGCCCTGTACTTCTCTTCGAACGCCTTTTTGCTCACCTTCCCGTGACGTCGCATTCTGATACTCAGGAGATTTACTGACCAAACCAATATTCGCTGAAATGTAAGTAAATACCACCGAAGCCCACTGGATGCCTCCCGCAGTGTATTAGTTGGTGAATCGATGCAAGTGCAGATATATTAATTCATTGTGTCTTCATTGTACATCTCCTTGTCTATATTGTATATTCAAGGATCACCTTCTAGTTAATTAGTATTGAGTCAAGGATAAATTTTGATTACACTTGAATTTCTGTATCACTGTATTATGCCTATGTGCTTCAAATGGCATTGCTCGAAAACTTTGAAACCATTACATATACGAAGTAATACAAAATGTAGTATGCAAAGTGGCATATTTCAAGTCTGCTGGCAATTAGCTCATTGGACTAATATGTACTTCAACGAGTGTTAACGTAGTTGTAAAAACAGATATCTGTGAATACAATTTGAAATAATACAATGAAACCTGTGAAAGTACTTGTATCCATGTGCTGGTAGCCAAGCGAATTAGATAAATGCAAACAAACTGCCTGTTTCAGACAGAATTGTATGTGAAACTACATTGTAATTTAGTTCTGACTGCCAGCCGCTGTGGCCGAGCGGTTCTAGGCACTGCAGTCCGTAACCGCGCTGCTGCTATTGTCGCAGGTTCGAATCCTGCCTCGGGCATGGATGTGTGTGATGTCCTTAGGTTTAAGTAGTTCTAAGTCTACGGAATAGATGTTAAGTCCCATAGTGCTTAGAGCCGTTTGAACCATTTTTCTTTTCATACGATTAGATTGCAGATTAGAAACGATGTCTTAAGCAGTCGTTTAGCTGTCGAACATCTGTCTAGATGCTGTAGATCTCCACACATGAAGGCCACTGCATCGGTACCGACGTCCGTCTGCCCCAGCTGTTACCTGTGGTCGCCCTACAGGAGCGGATACCATGTGGCGCCCGCTGTTACACCTCGCGGTGGCTGCCCTGTACGTTGTTGATCTTGCGTCCCGGTTCATGCACGATAACGCTAGAATGCATGTAGCGGGCAACTGGAACGCATTCAGAAAGTGGACTTTTAGGTGACTGAGTCACCGATGAGTCCGTGCACACGTTGGGCTTGATTATAGTAGACAGGCTTTTCGTCACTACGGTATTCTACCACAAACTGTAGAAGAATAATGACTGAAAAATATGGGAATGTATAACGCAGAGTAACGTCCATAGGTTTATAAGAGGCATACAAGATAGTTATATGAACACTTACACAATAACGCTGCCTTTCAAGAATGATGAAAATATGACGAGAAGAGGTGAATTATGACTTTCTTTCTCCTCAGGGGCCGTACAGATTCTTTGGTTTTATGAAAATGAACGAGAATCCAAAGATGCGTTGTGTTCTTGATATGTAAGAGACTGAGGTAGCATGCTTTTCTTCCATGTAGTATGCCTTTCAAAGGAATTTTCCGTTATTTAATTTGAATGACGTATTATTTTCTGCACTGCCAAGAGAGTAATATTGTAAGTAGGCTGTTTAGGTTTTTATGTTGGTAATGCCAAGTAGCGCTCTCTATGAAAATCACTAACTGTGCTGTGCGCAGTCTGTGGCTGGTTTGCATTGTTGGAATATTTGCTATTGTAGTGTTGGGCAGTTGGATATGAACAGCGTGTAGCGTTGTGCAGTTGGAGGTGAGCCGCCAGCAGTGGTGGATGTGGGGAGGGAGATGGCAGAATTTTGAGAGCAGACGATCTGGACGTGTGTCCATCAGAAAGAGTACATTTGTAATACTGGATATCGTGAACTGATATATATGATGACACTTGAACGTTATTAAGGTAAATACATTGTTTGTTCTCTATCAAAATCTTTCATTTGCTAACTATGCGTATAAGTAGTTAGTGTCTTCAGTAGTTACAATCTTTTATTTAGCTGGCAGTATTGGCACTCGATGTATTGCAGTAGTTCGAGTAAACGAAGATTTTTGTGAGGTAAGTGATTCATGAAAGTTATAGGTTATTGTCAGTTAGGGCCATTCTTTCGTAGGGATTATTGAAAGTCAGACTGCGTTGCGCTAAAAATATTGTGTGTTAGTTTAGTATTGATCAGAATAAGTAAAGAGAGAAATGCACGAGTACGTTCAGTTCTGCTCACCTGTTTGAAAATCAAATAACTTAAGAGGTATATCAGCACAGAAATTCATAAATTTTTCTAAGAGGATGTTTCAATATTTCTTACTGCGTGTTTTTAGACCTCCAACAACTACTACTACTTGCTACAGACTCTGTAAATCCAAAGTGGGTTCCTTGGTCAGGCCCACAAAATCTCATCGTGGCGTTCTTTGTGACGCTATGAAGATTGTAAGCGATAATTCTTAACAAAGTACTACAGTACTATAGATAAAGTCCAGGCGAACAAAGTGGTATAGGACACATGATATAAACTATCAAGACTGAAAATACTCTCGTACTGACTTACGAAAGCCATCTAAGCTGTAGCGCATGCACGCGTAGGGAGATTTTATGGCTAAAATGGTCCTTCAGTTTAAAAACGCTTTATTTTTCCAAATATAAAATGTGTAACTGATGTTTGAGTAAAATTTACTTAAACATATGGTGAATGTTAACAGCATAGAATCATCAATGAAATCGAAATACTGTGTTTGTGAGGGGTAGGTCTAGATCGAATTCTACAGGTAATAAGTTTTTGCATAACATTAAATAATCTGTTTTTCTTTCATTACCCGCAGGGGTAAATTTAAATTAATAACATTAATGAAATAGCCGACTAAGCCGCGGGCGTAGTAGAACGAGAGGATAATTAAAGCCTCGCGCACTGTACCTGCGCCTTAGCTTAGGTGGCTTCTGCAGGCCAATTACAGGTTGTTTCCCGGCTTCAGAAGCCGCAAGTGTCCCACGCTAAATCGCGCGCCTGGACGTTCAACATACCGCTGTGGCACAGTTATCTTTTACAGTCTGCAGAGGCGCGTACACACTGCTCTCCGCGCCATTGTGAACCTCTCTGGCTTTGAAGCCGCTACGTCTCAAGCGTCTCCTTAATTTGCGTCACGAGGCTCACGAGCATCAGGATATGAACCCCGCTCCAACACCTGGCAGTCGTACATAGCTGACCGGCCTGCTACAGAGTTTGATAATTAGAGTCATTATTCATCCACTTATAGGTTTGCGACTAAACGAACAAGTCTATTTACACCTGGATTCAATATAAAGTGTGTCCCAGGAATGTTGCTACGAATTTCATGGGGTTGTAGTGGGTGTCTTGCGGAACAAATCAAGTATAGGAATCCGTGTCCGGAAACGCTGTTCAACGTGACTACAAAACATCGTAGTTATAGGCACCAGTACCTGTCAATAGGCCACCCATTCGGCAACAAAGTTGACTTAGTACGCTGACGACCCGTAGGGGAATTATCTCGCAGTGTTGTTTGTTATGCAGTAGTCGCAACTGATTGCCACTATCACTAGTGGAGAAGATGGAGATCACTACTGCCCAGAAAGGCCTTGATGCTTTGTTGCCTAGGTGGATGATAGTTTCAGAGACAGATTTGCATCTGCTGTTTTCCTGAACCTCTCAAATTTCCAATGTGTTTCGGTATACAGGACAAAAATAAACTGCAGATGTAAATCTGGCAACAGAGTATCGCGTTCATAGGAGACAATGCCTGTTGCCGTAGCAGGTAGCTCCATATCCTCCAATGGCGATCGTGGTGATCAGTCGTCATCTCTGAAAACGAAACAAAGTGCGAGACGTTCCACTTACGGTCCGTCAGCGTTCAAAGTCCCTTTTTCCCGTTGAAAAGGTGGCTCGTAGCAGGAGCCGGCGCCTGTAACTTCTGTAGCGTCGTTGGATGACATTTCTGAGCGCGGGATGTTATCCTCGATTTGTTCCTCAAGACATCGTCTGTTACCCCTAGAACCTTATTGTAACATGTCTTGTCCACCCTGTACCTTACAGGTTTACATACAGCAATTTTTTTTTTGACCTTCAAGTATCTTCTTCATTATCTAGGTTCTAATAGGATAATCCCGGTTTTACTTCCTCATTTCAAACAAGTGATACGAGGATAATTTCAGATATTACTGTCTAACAGCCTCACATGCGCCTCTCCGCCGACCGTTTGAAGCATGTACTTTCTTAACGTATTTATTAATCTTATGTGAGAAAGAGTTTCTGGTTTCATCTTGCTATTTCCAGTGATGGACAGGAACAAAATACATTTTCCTTAGCATTAGTACTGTCTGTCGTTCTATATCTGTGAAGTAGAATGAAGGAAGTTTCGGCTTTAATTTTCCGTCGGCTACAAGATCATTAAAATCGAATCACATGTTCGGATTGAATCGTGGATGATACGACGGGATGCTGAAAAGTAATGCTTACGAGTTTTTCATGTGAAAATTCTTAAAACTTTTTTAATAAATTTGATCTCTTTATTCCTCATATCTACGTATTTGGATCCCTCTGTCGTTGGACAGCTCCGAATTGCAGCGTGTAACACGGCGGAGTGTAACGTGGCTAAGTCGTTGTATGAGAAACAGAGTGCTGTAATCGGGTTTCGAAAAGTTCGTCCGTATGTGGGGCAAGCTTTTCTTCAGTATGACAATGCCGGACAGTGCTTTGACATGTGCAACCATCCCACGCCTTGTGTCCACAGTCACCGATCATCCTAAATATCGTCTCACCTTGGCTCCTCTCTCTTTCCCAAACTTAGACAACATCTTCGAGGACTTCATTGCGACTAAGAGGAAGTGGTGCAAGAAAAGGTGAGGCTACGGCTCCATTAACAAATCAAACAGTCAACCATAATGGAACCAACTGGTCTCTCGTTGGCAGAAATCCTTTCGTCGCCACGACGAGGACTGCATCTCTGTACAGAGTGCTATCAATGTATAATACGATCATGTCATCGAAATGCATCGACATGGTAGGAACTGGGAAAATTATGACAGGTTAAGCTCTGTTCTATGTGTTCTTACCAATCTTCTGGTCTGTTACATCAATTGGAGTACCTATGGGGCAAGTGAAAGAATGGAATTTCCCTCAGAGATGAAAATCAGCCAGCTATCACGTCAAGGTGTAAGACATCGCAAACAACGTGTTTTCGATACTGAGAGACTTCTGTAGAACTGGTTTCGTTAACTCTGATAGCGAAGGAACTAGATGACCTATTATGAATCACCTCGAAGGAAACGATCTATTGATACGTAATCAGCATGGTTTCAGAAAACATCGTTCTTGTGCAACGCAGCTAGCTCTTTATTCGCACGAAGTAATGGCCGCTATCGACAGGGGATCCAAGTTGATTCCGTATTTCTAGATTTCAGGAAAGCTTTTGACACCGTTCCTCACAAGCGACTTCTAATCAAGCTGCGGGCCTATGGGGTATCGTCTCAGTTGTGATTTCCTGTAAGGAAGGTCGCAGTTCGTAGTAATAGACGGCAAGTCATCGAGTAAAACTGAAGTGATATCAGGTGTTCCCCAGGGAAGCGTCCTGGTACCTCTGCTGTTCCTGATCTACGAGGGCAGTTCAATAAGTAATGCAACACATTTTTTTTCTGAAACAGGGGTTGTTTTATTCAGCATTGAAATACACCAGGTTATTCCCCAATCTTTTAGCTACACAACACTATTTTTCAACGTAATCTCCATTCAATGCTACGGCCTTACGCCACCTTGAAATGAGGGCCTGTATGCCTGCACGGTACCATTCCACTGGTCGATGTCGGAGCCAACGTCGTACTGCATCAATAACTTCTTCATCATCCGCGTAGTGCCTCCCATTCATTGCGTCCTTCATTGGGCCAAACATATGGAAATCCGACGGTGCGAGATCGGGGCTGTAGGGTGCATGAGGAAGAACAGTCCACTGAAGTTTTGTGAGCTCCTCTCGGGTGCGAAGACTTGTGTGAGGTCTTGCGTTGTCATGATGAAGGAGAAGTTCGTTCAGATTTTTGTGCCTACGAACACGCTGAAGTCGTTTCTTCAATTTCTGAAGAGTAGCACAATACACTTCAGAGTTGATCGTTTGACCAAGGGGAAGGACATCGAACAGAATAACCCCGTCAGCGTCCCAGAAGACTGTAACCATGACTTTACCGGCTGAGGGTATGGCTTTAAACTTTTTCTTGGTAGGGGAGTGGGTGTGGCCCCACTCCATTGATTGCCGTTTTGTTTCAGGTTCGAAGTGATGAATCCATGTTTCATCGTCTGTAACAATCTTTGACAAGAAATTGTCACTCTCAGCCACATGACGAGCAAGCAATTTCACACAGATGGTTCTCCTTTGCTCTTTATGGTATTCGGTTAGACAACGAGGAACCCAGCGGGAACAAACCTTTGAATATCCCAACTGGCGAACAATTGTGACAGCACTACCAACAGAGATGTCACGTTGAGCACTGAGTTGTTTGATGGTGATCCGTCGATCATCTCGAACGAGTGTGTTCGCACGCTCCGCCATTGCAGGAGTCACAGCTGTGCACCGCCGGCCCGCACGCGGGAGATCAGACAGTCTTGCTTGACCTTGCGGCGATGATGACACACGCTTTGCCCAACGGCTCACCCTGCTTTTGTCCACTGCCAGATCACCGTAAACATTCTGCAAGCGCCTATGAATATCTGAGATGCCCTGGTTTTCCGCCAAAAGAAACTCGATCACTGCCCGTTGTTTGCAACGCACATCCGTTACAGACGCCATTTTAACAGCTCCGTACAGCGCTGCCACCTGTCGGAATGTTTGAAAATGTTCCAAAAGAAATTTCCGGTTTTTTCAACCAAAATTGGCCGTGAAAAAAAATGTGTTGCATTACTTATTGAACTGCCCTCGTATATAAATGACCTGGGTGACAATCTGAGCAGTTCTCTTAGGTTGTTCACAGATGATGCTGTAATTTACCGTCTAGTAAGGTCATCCAAAGACCACTATCATTTGCAAAGCTATTTAGAAAAGATTGCTGTATGGTGTGGCAGGTGTCAGTTGACGCTAAATAACGAAAAGTGTGAGGTGATCCACATGAGTTCCAAAAGAAATCCGTTGCAATTCGATTACTCGATAAATAGTACAATTCTCAAGGCTGTCAATTCAACTAAGTACCTGGGTGTTAAAGTTACGAACA
Organism: Schistocerca americana; assembly: GCF_021461395.2. Taxonomy (NCBI): domain Eukaryota; kingdom Metazoa; phylum Arthropoda; class Insecta; order Orthoptera; family Acrididae; genus Schistocerca; species Schistocerca americana. The sequence continues at coordinate 952,717,993 of NC_060119.1, read as the reverse complement.
ACTTCAGTTGGAAAGACCACATACATAATATTGTGGAGAAGGCGAGCCAAAGGTTGCGTTTTATTGGCAGGACACTTAGAAGATGCAACAAGTCCGCTAAAGAGACAGCTTACACTACACTCGATCGGCCTCTGTTAGAATACTTCTGCGCGGTGTGGGATCTTTACCAGGTAGGATTGACGGAGGACATCGAAAGGGTGCAAAAAAGGGCAGCTCGCTTTGTATTATCACGTAATAGGGGAGAGAGTGTGGCAGACATGATACGAGAGTTGGGATGGAAGTCATTAAAAGAAGACGTTTTTCGTCGCGGCGAGATCTATTTACGAAATTTCAGTCACCAACTTTCTCTTCCGAATGCGAAAATATTTTGTTGAGCCCAAGCTACATAGGTAGGAATGATCATCAAAATAAAATAAGAGAAATCAGAGCTCGAACAGAAAGGATTAGGTGTTCGTTTTTCCCGCACGCTGTTCGGGAGTGGAATAGTAGAGAGATAGTATGATTGTGGTTCGATGAACCCTCTGCCACGCACTTAAATGTGGATTGCGGAGTAATGATGTAGATGTAGAAGTAGATGACTCTCAAGTTACTTAGTGCTGAAATTAGTGTTATTAGAAGATAAATGTAGAAGTGGTTGCTTCTAACACAGCAGCGCTGTTAGGTAAGGAATGCCCCTGCTTTCTTCTGAGCTATAACCCGAACCATTCAGCCATTTACATAGGGAACCTAATTTTGATATTGGTCACATTCTACAGTGCAACTAGAAAAGTTTTTTTGACACACTCAAATCATTGCCAAAGGTGAAATAAGGGTTAATAGCAGACATAATCGTAGTGTAATTGGAAATTAAGACCCAGACCCTTGAATGTGCTGTCTGTCATTCATACACTTTGTTGGTGGTTACAGATTTTCTCCTCAAGCTGATGTGTTCACTCACTTCTGAAAAGTCTTCGATATAGTTCCACATTGACACCTAGTGAACAAAAAGTATCAGTAGGATTACCAGACTAAAAATTAAATAAAGTGTGGACATCCTGACATATGTGGCCTGTGCGAAAAGGATTATGGTTGAAATGGCTCTGAGCACTACGGGACTTAACTTCTGAGGTCATCAGTCCACTAGAACTTAGAACTACTTAAACCTAAGTAACCTAAGGACATCACACACATCCATGCCCGAGGCAGGATTCGAACCTGCGACCGTAGCAGTTGCGCAGTTCCGGACTGAAGCGCCTAGAACCGCTCGGCCACCGCGGCCGGCACAAAAAGGATTAGTACTACCTTTTTTTACTCGGCATTGAAGATCGTGGCGATATGCTGCTGACAGCATACTCTCGGGTAATCCAGTTAATTGCGTTGTAGATAACGTGTATATTTACCAAGTTATTGTTATTTGAGGAAAAAGGTAGTGTCAGCATAGGAATTTTAATTATGTGTGATTGATGGAAATTAGGGTCCAACGTGGAGTTTATCGAGAAAGTGGTAAAAACATGTACAAATACGTTCTAGTGTTTCATGCAAGCTTATACATACGATTCGCTAGACTGAAAACTGTATTAGGAGTGGTCCTTCTGAATCACAACTGGGCTGTCAATTAATTCAAAATGGCAACCATAGAAGAAGATTTTCGATTACAACAAACAGGACAGAAATAAAAAAAAAAGCGATCTTGTCTGCATCAATCTCCAGCTAACTGTGGCCAAATGTATAGAAAGGTTTCTAATGTCAAATATTTCGAATCATGAGATTCCGACTAAAATCTGAAAATTCAAAGAATGCAGCAACATTTGTGACCTGTTTCAACACCGAAGAACGGAGGGAACATCAAGTGAAAGTTTAATAGGAACTTCTCGAAAAACCTGATGATGAGAAAATATTCACGAGAGGGATTACCACAGGCAGCAAATATAGCTTGCAACCACAACATTGACTTTGGCATCACAGTCGGCTGTTTGAGGAGCACATCCAAAAAGGCATTCCAGGCCCGATAAAATCTCTCAGTGTTGCTTTAAGTCATTGGAATGATGCAATTTGGGTCTCCTTCTTAATGTCAGTCAACTGTCATGGGCGTTTTATCATTATGGTAATGTTGCGCTAGAAAATTCACAGTAGGAGATGACCTTTGTGGCAGGACATCTTGTGGTCCTACCAGCACGACTCACGTTTGCCCAGTCTGCTGTTCGGCTGACAGTCCGGCAACCTCTCTTAGACTTGAGGTATGCCAAGAGCCTAAAGCAGAAGGGTCTGCATCAGCAGACGGCAGAGCCACGATTCACTAGACAGACTGCGTAATCAACCGAAAGTGCGAGTGTCTCTAGAGGTCACTGGCCCTGCGTGCCTGTCTGATTTCGCTGGCCACTTGATCGGAAATAGTTAACTCTGGTATCGCTGCGCTGCCTAGGTATTTGTGCCGGTGCCGAGCCACTCCGAGCAGAGTTCCATTGAGTCTCTGAGCCAGGTGTCGACTGTCTTCTGCAATCAGTCTCGGAAACCATGGGATGCTGTACAATAGGCCATCCACCACGAGACCCAGAGAGTCGCCAATTTGTCTCACCGTTGTCACCGGGAAGTGGCATCAGGAGCTGCAAGTACTTTTGGTATTCTTCGTCCACCTAATCTCACATTAGATTGTTCTGCTGTCTAGTGAACCTCAAGCTTGAGTTATTCTTCACTGGGGTCATAACAAAACTTCATATGTGTGTAATTTCAGTGCGTATTATGAACGTTCACAACGAGTGGTTACGATTAAATTTTTCTCCAAGGAAGGTTTTTTTGTTTGTGTGTGTCTTAATATAACAGTGCTACATTTCTTACCTACACTTTGTTCTTACTGCACCTTAACTGATGCAAGACTTATTAAGTAGTGAGCAAGATTTTTTCGCGCCCCAGCGGCACCATTGACTCCAGTGCCATGTGCAAATTTTTCCTCATAATCTTTGGCGGTGAGGAATTCTTCTGAAAATCATCAGACAGTGTCTGTCTCTCTAAAGACACTGAGAGTGAATTTCTGCTCCTGTACATCTAGTCCCTATTTGTTCGTTCTCAACATGAAAGAAACCCATCAAGTCATTTCAGTACCATTCATCACTCAGCCTCAGAGACGCATTAAGAAAAAGATGGCTGGTATTATCACGACCCAGGAGGTACCAAGCCACCCTCCTGGACGAACCCTGTTGGTCAACCACCTCTGTGCATAAGAGCCGCAGCTTCCCGCTAATGCCTATGCACCAGCATCTTCAACCAGCTTCATCATGACACTCGTCAACCCAACTGCAGTTCTTAACACTCCTCCAGTGTCAGTCGCTCTAGACAGCACAGTAGTTTCCTCCGTCTGGTGCTGCAGCTGAAACCTTGACTACATTTTTTTTTTCTTCTTTTCGTGCGGACAAGGGCAGAAATTGACCGTCTTTCTAGTCAACTTCCTGGACAGCTGTTGTGACGCTGTACCTTGTGGTTCCCGCGGTCAGCTTCCAAACGCCGCTTTCTTTAAGTGAAGAAAATATTCCTTCACATACGCATCGCGTCTGTGGTAACGCGCATTCAAACCACCCTGTATATTACCTACAGTCACGTTAACATGAGCTGCCCAGAGTCGAGGGAAGTGCATGGAGGCTGCTTCTTCCCTGCATAGCTTTTAAAGCTACACGTTCATGGCTGTCACGAAGGTCGAATGCTTGCGTCGCTGCACCGTCTCTATCTGGTAGGCTGCTGTGCCGAATAAATGGAAAAATACATATTCTCACAAACCGAAGTGAGGAACACATTAAGTTCCTAGCTTGACCGTAGGCAACACGTGAAATTGCATATACATTTTGCAAGTAGTATTACGGATTATGAAAAGAACATCTTCGTTTCTCATTCAATATATTAAAAGGTCTGAGGAATACTATTAGGGTATAGAAATAGGAATAAAATTTGTAGAGTAGCGCTAACAAGAATAATTAAGCCACCTTTTTATAAGTTAGTTGTCAAAATTGAAGTGAAAGACTCAACTCCAGAGTCGGCAAATGTTCCATCAGATGAGAGACAGCTACAAAAGATGAGATTTGCTAATTCCTCAAAGCTATTACCTCCTTCTACGCCTCTGCATTCGGGACGATGCACTGGTTAATGTATGTTCTAGAAAATAAATGACTAAGGCAGAACTGTTATTTGATATTTTGGCGCAAAACTCACTGATTTCCAATCTGATTGTGATAAGCCTTACACAAATCGAGGTACAGTAAAACCACAACCAAGATAAGAAACGCAAAGCAGTTTTATTAAGAATTACACAAATGCAAAAAATCCTCGTTGGAGAAAATGTTAATCATAACAGCTGTTTGAGTGTGTTTGTACTATGCACTGACTTTACGTAATTATGAATATAAGTTGACGGCTCCTACGAAGATTAAGCAAAGTCGGAGAGTCACCTGATAGCTGAACAATCTAATGTGAGGTAAGGTCAACACCCGATACCAAAAGTCCTTACTGCTTTCGATGTAGAGGCCATGGCACGATAATTGCAGTGAATGGGGCTGGCCGCTCCCGCGGCCTAGCATCATAGATTGAAAAAGTTTCCAACAAAACTTTCATTAATGAACTGCAGGTGCAGTGGTCGTTCGGGTCCAAAAGGCGACAGATATCTCTTCAAACTGGCTCTGTGCTGTCCCAGATGGCCTAACTGCGCAGTAGTATTAGAGGGAGCATTTGCACTTACGTGGGCGGAAGCAAAAAGTGTATGTGGAGCCAGTGACCTCTATTGTTGCTCACATTGCCATGTTCCGGCCTATTTAGGGTGCTTAAACGTCACTCTGTCATCTGCTGATGTAGCTCCTGCTGCCACACCAGAGCTGTGAGTGATGTAGCAGGTCTGTCAGGCGTCTACCCCAAGAAGCTTGAGAGGATGTGGAACATCTAGAGATATAGGAAGCATGCGCCCAACCATGTAATCGGTCATTGTGTTGAACTTCCACTAGTGTACGACTGAGATCAGAGATGGGATAATTATCCTGGTAGCTTGGGGAGGGGGCGGGAGGGGGCAGGCGCATATACCTCAGTGAGGCTGCAGCAACTCTATGCCGTTCACGGCAATAGGTTGGAGGAGCCGGTGTCTGGAACCAGACTGAGAAGACCCTTTGGCAGGAAGCATCAGTGCCAAACGGGCACACCTGATTGAAGTGATAGGCAGCATGTAGACGCTGGTGCAGTGTCATTTCTACAATGGCTTGGCCGAATTGATGGGGACCATTTCTGACGTCCAGTGAAGGCTGTGCTGAGTGATGATGGTGTCTGAGAGCTCCAGTGGTCATAGCCCCAGAATGGGGTTCAGGTCTCAGGGGGAGGGTGGTTTGGACGAAGCTGGAGCTGCCGTGGCAACGATGAATATCTGGATCCCTTTTTCTCCATATCCAGTCAGGAATCCATCTGGGGAGTTTGTCGGTTTTATTAATGTTCACCCAGTGTAAGTGAAGTCGATGAAACTGGTAAAGAAACGTGAGACCACATGCCTGAGTATATTATTACGACACACAACATCATTGAATTATACGACAGCATATTAGAAAGAACGACAGGAATTTGTGTTTTTCGTCTCACATAAACAGCGTAGCGTCTTTTCTGTTTAAGTGATATGGAACAATGGTGTTAGGAAAAGCGAAACGATAACTGTGTTAAGTTAATGTTTCCATCCAGCCATAAACTGTTTGAAAAGTATCAATTGTATCAAAAAAAGTCTAAAAGTATCCAAGGAAAATATCATCAGAGACGAAAAATATCAGTATAGTGTTTGAATGCTTGTTCTTTCTATGCTCGCCTGTCTCAGTATTCATCAATGTACAGGTTTGGACGAATAAAAGTTGGCCCAGATGAGTGAATACTATTTGTGGCAGCGTTAACGGAGGAGGAAACGAGCTGCAGCTACCTCCTATAGCATGGAGTATTTGCCCATAAAGCCGGCCATAGTTGGGAGCACATTGACACAATCTTCAAGTCTGACAGAGTTGTCAGCAGAGGTCAGACTGGTCGCGGCAGTAGCTTGCCACCCAGATCACCTGATCTACTATCAGAGTGTGGTTACTTTGTGTGGGGAGTCGCCAAGTCTAAGGTGTATCATAACAACTCTCACAGTCTTCAAGAACTGCAGCAGAGCATTTCAGATGAGACTGCAGCAATTCCAGCATCCTAGCTTCGATCCGCCTTCAGCAATTTGGCTACCCGGGTCCAAAACTGCCAAGAGGTGAATGGTGGTCATTTTCAACACCTGCTATAGCCAGGTCAGTACTGTATTTCCTTTCCACTGCTGTGTTTCTTTGAGCCTCGGAACTCTGTCCTCCAGGACACTTTTATTTGCCACACGCTATATATTAAAGTTAATTTCGTAATGAAAGTACTGGACACATCTGATACTCAGCTCACAGATGATGAGACAGTATTAACATATTTGAAGGCGGTATTGCCTCAGCGTCAGATAGCACCGCAATCCAGCTGGAGTGCACTTTGATTTCTTAAGCTGCTTCCTACTATTCAGCACTAAGGGAACGATGCTGCTGTTAATTTCACAGCACTAGAGTCCAGTTACCCACCTTCAGCAAAGAATATGTACTATTTGCCAATAACAGAGAGGCTGTTTGCTTTGGTATGAAATTATGTGGATCAACTCTCAAACAATGCATTGTTAAGAAAAGTCTGATGGCTTCTTTGTAAATGCAGAAATGTGTAGCCTTCAGTGTCTTTTTTTTATTGAACTTAGAAGTATGTTAATGGCTCTGAGCACTATGGGACTTAACATCTATGGTCATCAGTCCCCTAGAACTTAGAACTGCTTAAACGTAACTAACCTAAGGACAGCATACAACACCCAGTCATCACGAGGCAGAGAAAATCCCTGACCCCGACGGGAATCGAAGCCGGAAACCCGGGCGTGGGAAGCGAGAACGCTACCGCACGACCACGACCTGTGGACAAGTATGTTAATAATCTTTGCTATATTTTATTTTAGTCTTCCTCGATTTACTGATCATGCTTTATCAATAACAAAACAGATATCACTTTTCATCATTTATTATCTACAATATTACATAGATTATTTACAGATAATGACACAAGTGCCCAATAATTTGTGTTAACACCTATTCAAAATAAACCGTCACATCACCATCACCATTTTCAATGCAATCAATTGCTACCACAAAATATGAGATAGTGTCTTGAAAACATGACTTTCATCCGACAGCAGCCACAGAACTGTGAACTCTGAGTTGTAAATAGAAATTATTTACTTGCAGTCAGCTCTCAACTCGTGGGGAGAGGATGAGCTATACCTGACAGTTCAGTAGTAGATAATAATAAACGCTGGGCTAACTGGCAGCAAAATATCAGCGCCGATGTTCCTGAACGCATTTTCGTCGATTTTGCTTTTACAAAGTGAACATGCACTGGCATGATGACTAGTTATGCTGGGTTTTAGGATCATAACCAGTCCCTTGGCGCGTCGTGAAGTCAACCAGCCTCTTAAGACAAATGTTCACTTTTCTGTAGATTCCTACATAACAAGTCAGGTAATTTTAGGGAATGTATATTAACAGCAATAATACGACGGTTATCCAGAAAGTAAGCTCAGATCGGTGGCAAAATGGAAACCACTAGGAAAATCCGGTAACGTTTTGCACACATATGTTGGGCAGTGTCTCTAGTACGCCCGTTGATTGTGTCTCGTCACCCTTTTCAGTTTTGAGTGAGCAGTGAGCACGTCAAGATGCGTAGAGAATAGCGTCTCCCGCCAAGTATGAGGGACTGGTTAGAAATTTCGCCGTGTCACGCAACCCACATAACGCAACTGCCAAGCAGTTCCTTCTTCACGCAAATTCTCGGCCGGACACTGCAGGGCAATGAAGACGATTCTGCAGCGTTTCCGATGAGCAGTGATCACCCGCAATACAGTCCATAATTGGCTCCCCCTGAGACAAGGGGTGCAGAGCAGTGTAGATAACTGGCAGAAAGCACAGGCGGCTGCTATCAATGAAGAGGATATTGGAAAGTTGATGCTCCAAAACTACAAAACTCGAAGTTGGAGCGGCGGCTATACAGGGTGTTACAAAAAGGTACGGCCAAACTTTCAGGAAACATTCCTCACACACAAATAAAGAAAGGATGTTATGTGGACATGTGTCCCGAAACGCTTAATTTCCGTCTTAGAGCTCATTTTAGTTTCGTCAGTATGTACTGTACTTCCTCGATTCACCGCCACTTGGCCCTATTGAAGGAAGTTAATGTTGACTTCGGTGCTTGTGTTAACATGCGACTCATTGCTCTACAGTACTAGCAACAAGCACATCAGTACGTAGCATCAACAGGTTAGTGTTCATCACGAACATGGGTTTGCAGTCTGTGCAATGTTTAGAAATGCGGAGTTGGCAGATGCCCATTTGATGTATGGATTAGCACGGGGCAATAGCCGTGGCGCGGTACGTTTGTATCGAGACAGATATCCAGAACGAAGGTGTCCCAACAGGAAGACGTTCGAAGCAATTGATCGGCGCCTTAGGGAGCACGGAACATTCCAGTCTATGACTCGTTACTGGGGAAGACCTAGAACGAAGAGGACAATTGTAATGGACGAGGCAATTATTCGTGCAGTTGACGGTAACCCTAATGTCAGCGTCAGAGAAGTTGCTGCTGTACAAGGTAACGTTGACCACGTCACTGTATGGAGAGTGCTACGGCAGAATCAGTTGTTTCCGTACCATGTACAGCGTGTGCAGGCACTATCAGCAGCTGATTGGCCTCCACGGGTACACTTCTGCGAATGGTTCATCCAACAATGTGTCAATCCTCATTTTAGTGCAAATGTTCTCTTTACGGATGAGACTTCATTCCAACGTGATCAAATTGTAAATTTTGACAATCAACGTGTGTGGGCTGACGAGAGTCCACACGCAATTGTGCAATCACGTCATCAACACAGATTTTCTGTGAACATTTGGGCAGGTATTGTTGGTCATGTCTTCATTGGACCCCATGTTCTTCCAACTACGCTCAATTGAGCACGTTATCATGATTTCATATGGGATACTCTACCTGTGCTGCTAGAACATGTGCCTTTAGAAGTACGATACAATATGTGGTTCATGCACGATGGAGCTCCTGCACATTTCAGTCGAAGTGTTCGTACGCTTCTCAACAACAGATTTGGTGACCGAAGGATTGGTAGAGGCTGGCCAATGCCATGGCCTCCGCGCTCTCCTGACCTCAACCCTCTTGACTTTCATTTACGGGGCATTTGAAAGTTCTTGTCTACGCAACCCCGGTACCAGATGTAGAGACTCTTCGTGCTCGTATTGTGGACATTGTGATACAATACCCCATTCTCCAGGTCTGCATCAGCGCATCAGGGATTCCATGCGACGGAGGGTGGATGCATGTATCCTCGCTAACGGAGGACATTTTGAACATTTCCTGTAACAAAGTGTTTGAAGTCACGCTGGCACGTTCTGTTGCTGTGTGTTTCCATTCCATGATTAATGTGATTTGAAGAGAAGTAATAAAATGAGCTCTAACATAGAAAGCAAGCGGTTCCGGACACATGTCCACATAACATTTTTTTTTCTTTGTGTGTGAGGAATGTGTCCTGAAAGTTTGGCCGTACTTTTTTGTAACACCCTGTAGAGAAGTAGGTGGAGGGTGTACCTGACTGTTGCATTTTAAATTTTTCTGGTTTTCACTGTGGTTTCCATTTCGCGACCGATTGGAACTTACTTGCTGGACACCCCTCGTACATGTCTGTAGCTGTTCGATCTCTGTATCTTCAACCGAAGATATTTAGTGGCTTAAAAAATGAAAACTTTCTATGTTGCTGTTTCCGAATGGGCATCAAAAAATTTTAAGTCTTTGTGTTAATGTTTACACAAATAAAGGTTTTTGTGTGGGAACACAGAAAATTACCAAAAATTATTACAAACAAACGTGCCATGAAAAATGTTGATTGAAGGGACTATAACCATTGTTTCAGATGGTGAATTTTAGCTGGATTGTACATAGTGAATAGCAGTAACAGTTACAGGTCTAATTACACTTCTTCTTTAGATGCCTCAAAATTTACTAACGTTCATTTCCTAGCAATCTTAAACACGTAGAAATATTTGAGGAAAAAAAGAAAGAGAAATATGTGAGTTAATTGTAAAGTATTTAGTACTCTGAGCACGAGAAAATCGTTATGAGGACAACGAGCTTAAAGAAATTCATTCCACTGTATCTTTCGAAACATCATAATTGCGAGAACGGTATGAATATGTTAATGACGATGGCACATTATAACATTGCTCTGAATCATCGTTATATTTTAGTACGTGAGTGTTGCTTGTGCTATTTCCATTTTAAAGAGTAACTGGCCGCACATATAGTTTATTACTCGCATTTCAAATCAGTCAGATGTGTCACGCCGGAAGCAAAGAAACATTATATACTCGTACAATTCTAAAAGTATACAAGGTGATTATAGATTATGTTTGTCCTCTACACAGGTCTCAAATACTTTCTATAACCCTGTGCTACTGACGAAATTCGCTAATTCATCTGCACAAACTGTGTATTATGTTAATGCAGTTACAGTAAAGAATATTCAAAGTTTCATTTGTACTGAGGAGTTGACTGTATAAAATGTTTGTTAAACAGCTGTATCTGATTGCTGAAGTCACAGAAATACTTATTGTGAAAGGAGCATAGGAATATTAGCCTCACAGAGGAATTAACATTTCGAGAAGCAGAAATTTGTCACATCTTCAAGGTATACTTCAAGCAGACTGATTTGAAACTCAGAGACCACTGTCATTTTACAGACAGATTTCGAGGAGCTGCATATTCTAGCTGTAATTCAAATTACACAGTTAATTTTAAAGCTGTTGTTGTGTTTCACGATATGACCATCTAGGATGCTCATTATATAATTATGAATTAATGCAAGCAAGTGGAGACATGAAACATCGTAAAAAAGTGAAAATATATCCAGACCATAGTCTCGTTATAGCGAAAAACAGGAAGATGTATAAAACATTTACTAAATATAATGAAGCGTAACATCAGCTTACACTTTCCTTCGATTTCCTGGCATGTTCTCTAGAAACATGAGTATCACGTTTAAAAGTTGGTATTTGAAATTAATAAGAAAGTTTCTAACCAACAGGAACAGCTTAAATGATTAACAAGAAATGTGTCTTTCTATAAGAGAATGTAACTAACCAATTCGTATTGTTGGATAAACAGCTGCTGCGTGAAAGCGCTAAAAAGGTTGATGACTAGTGAAATAACTATCAAAAACTATTAATGCCAAACAGCGTGCTGGGATGGGAATTAATTAGAATAAAAGTCATTAGGAGATTACTCTGACTTATTTTTGAAAGATTTCGTCTTGCTATTGACTGACGACTATGAAAATCTGTGGACACTCTGTCTTCAAACATATGAGCTAGATCCAACCCATCATGTTTTACCTGATTTAGCGTAAGATGCTTTGCTGAAAATCACTGAGGTAAAATTGCAACTTGTTACAGATTTAGAGCAATTACAGCTTGTTGAGGGTGGCGTGACAGGTAGTTTTGTTCACTGTCGACTTGGACATCCTATTGCAAATAGTGGGTACATGGCAGATTACAGTTAAAATAATGATGAAACTTACATTATGTACCTCAAGGTTAATGGTATCCACAGCGGTGCAGTGATGCAATACCTGTCACGCTTTGGTTTTGCATTACTATTTGTGGAAAGTGTTGATGAAATCAGCCTAGCAGATGATTCAGACATAGGTTTCATTTTAATAGTTGATCATAAATGTGTGGAAAATGGCTACGAACTTCAGTCCAACCTACCCTTACGGTCAGACAAAATAGTATCAGTTCGTTACATCTATAACCGAAGAGTTTTAAAGAAGCTAATTTACACACTACATGATAAAAAAGTTGTTGCTACAGTGCAAAAATTTAAAGCAATGTCTGAATAATAATATTATCGTAAGTGAAATTCACCGGATGTTGTCATTTCGTCTATCTCCCTGCTGGAAGCCATATATCGAACTATATAGTGAGAAACATATGAATACAAAACGATTTCGAAAATATTTTCTTTCAAAATAATCTTCAACAGCAGTTTGACTAAACCTACGCAGAAATTGCGAACAATCCGTGATGTGAAACTAATAAAAAGTTAGGAAGGTTGATGCAGAAGAGTTGGACGCACTGCTAGACCAAATGTCATAAGGAATTTGGACGTCATTGAATTAAGATGATTTAATATGCATTTCCGAAAACCCGTAGTTTTAGAATTGGCTGTATTAAATATTTCTAAGACGCTTCTAGTTGATTTCCATTGTCGCCGTATGTAGAAAAAAGACGAAATCAAATTTTACCTAGATAGACCGATATCCTCCTACGGATGTAATAGGGAAGCTGACGGTTCGGTTACTAGTGCAGGCAGGATGATGAAGAAAACCATATCTGATCATTAAATTGAGCCAGTGTCTGTCTGGTAACAGTGACATCTGAGATGTCTTTGGTCACCTGCCTCAGGAAACTTGACCATACAGACGAAACACCTGCTTCATGGTGGAGGAATTTACTAAACTTTCTGTATAATTTAGCATTCGTGTAAGAGATCGCAAAACTTCAGATGAAGTTTTCAAGAGGTAATCTACTGTACGAAATAATAGTAGCTCCTATCGTTGGTGGAGTTCATAGCGAAATACGACCGACGATAAAGGCAAATGCAGCTGAAGTGATGAAAGACATTGCACACATATGGCTGGTCTCTGTAAATACGCGAATTCTATTACAATTCCGATTGATAATACTAATTGTGGCTATTTTACTCTACATTCTGTTTCGGTAACGCACTTCATGCAGTTATTCTACTCTGAACCTTGATATTCTGGGCAGCAAACGTCTGAGGTTCTCGAGATATGTAATGACCTGAGTACATAACGGCGGCGAAGTCTTCCAAGCAGCGAGACCGCAGGCGGGGAACCATGTTAGCATGAGATGTGTTAGGGCTCGATGTGGCCAGGCGCGACGCTTGATGCCACTGCAAAGCACCAATTTTCGATAGTGAGTCAAAGGGGTTTACATGTCACTGGCACGTTAGATGGATACTCCGTATACGGCGAATATTTGCTACTGGCACGATATAAGAGAGAGAATTTTTAGAGCATGTACTTCGATAAATGCTGATATGATAAGGAATACCACTCAGTCCATGATAAGAAGATTGCAGCACTGCATTGATACCAATGGTCATCACTTCGAACACCACTGTACATTGACGTTCACGCCACGTTTGTGACCTTCGTTGACCCTCAAAAACCTTACTGTTACACATCATTGGATTCGTTTCGATAGTCGCTATCAGAAAATAAGTAACAAACTATAACATACCATAAAAAAAAAGCACAAAGTTTACCTCTGAAGTGACACCACCTAGCAACAAGAAACCATCATATTATGGCCCCCATTGTCCCATGCAACATTTGTCCCATAAACTTTTCAGCTGCTATTATACTTTCAGAGATATTCTTGGTGGTAATAGATAGTGACTCACCCTGTATTTTTAATTACATAACCACTAATTATATGATAAAATCATACTGACAAACTAGCCCCAACTGCTGGGCAAAGATTCGGCTTGTCTTGATGCGTACGGCAGTTCTAGGAAGCATTCGTTATTGCGCGATATTTCATTCAGCACTGCGGTGCGGCATTTTTCCATCCGCACGACTTTCTTCTGTTCCTCAGACCCGTATTGTCATAGCTCATTACCGTTCGCTACTTATTTCTGGTACAAAAGGACAGGTCCAGTGGCTGTTTGCACAAAAGAATCAGTGTAGCTATCTATTTTACAAGCCTTTAAAAATGAATAAGAATGACAGAAGAGACAGATAAGAATACTTTATGAAGAATACTCAGTATAGTAGAACACTCAGTATAATGTCGTTTATTGAAACTGAACTACACTGCTCGAACAATCACTATACACACAAAGAAAACAAATAACATGTAGACGACAATTCATCAAGAGCGTCGGTGAGGTCCATCGGAGCGGGTCCTAGGTCAGCGAGGAACTGGCTGTACTGCTGCTGCGCTGGCCTTATAAAGCTGGCTTAGGTCGGTTGAGTCCTCCAACTTCCCTGTGTCTGTGAGGCGACCTCTGCAGAAAAAGGTTCGCATTAGTCTCTAGTAAGTTCTGTTTATTTTGAAGAATTGTTTTCCTCTTGGTTGCGCCTGCAAGTGCTTGTGTGTGTTATATAGTACACAGGGGTGTCTTGAGTGTAGTCTGCCTGGCAGGGGCCGTCTGGGTCAGACGTAACATACCTCCCTTCCAAAGGGGATCGGCGCGAAAGATCGATAGCTGCTACGTCGTAGAGATCTGCGGCTGCGGCGCCCTGGAGGAGGCTGTGGAGGCTGCCTCCTGGAGAATATGGTGCTGAACGTCCTGCAATGCGGCCTGACCTGTGTACTGGTTGTGATGGCGGCATGGGTGGGACCAGTGGCATCAGTTCGTTCTCCTCGGTGGCCATCGACTGTTGGGGAGGCGCTGAATAGGGGCCGGGCAGCTGGTCCGTTGGCTGCGGCTGCTGTGTTGGTGGTGCTGCTGGCGGCGACCAATGCAACGAGTAGGTGGCATTAGTGAAGGGGTCTGTGTAGGTGATCCGGAATGGGTTGTAGAGGTGGCGGTGGTCCGTGTCGTAGGGTGTGGTGCAGGTGTCTCAGGGTAGCGAGGACGCAATTGATTTCGATGGTGACGGACTATGAGGCCATCCAAGGCGACCCAGGGAACACTGGACGGTGGCGGGCAGCCAACCTGCGTTAGTGCCAAAACCTCAGGTCCAGACTAAGGAGCCAGGGAAGAACTGCGACTATCCGGGAGGAATCTGACATCGTGGAGAGGGCAAGAGAAGATGTAGGAGGGTCCTGGGTTGGCGGCTGTGGAGTGATTCCGCTGAGGTTTTGTCCCCTATCGGAGTGGCTCGATAGGAATTGAGGAATAGCGTCAGAGAATCTTCAAGGGAGTGGCCTTTGGTATATTTGAGCATTTGTGTCATGAAAGTTCTGACCAGGCGTTGCGCTTCCCCATTTGATTGTGGATGTCAAGGGGGGGGGGGGGGGGCTGAGAAGAAGCTGGATGCTGTTGTTGGTGCCAAAGGAGTGGAATTCCAGGCTTCGAAATTGTGGAACATTGTCTGTGACTATGGCTTTCAGTAATCCATTCAAGCAAAATATTTTTGCAAGGACCGATATGGTAATGTGTGTGGTGATTGCTGAACACTGAACAATGTACGGGAAAAGGGAAAATACATCCCTGAGTAGGAGCCATTGGTGGCCCAGAAATGGCCCGTGAAGTCAACTTGGATGCGTTCCCAGGGACCGTTCAGCATAGGCCAGGGAAGGAATTTTTGGGGGGACAGGGCAATTATTGGGCACAGACGGCACAGTGCTGCACCATCTCTGTGATGTCAGATGTGAGGCCGATCCGAAAAACATGCCTTCTTACGAGGGATTTGGTGCAATCGATCCCCCTATTCCCTTGGTGAAGAAGGTGGAGGATTGTCGTCTGCAAGGATCGTGGAATGATGACCCTCAGTTCTGCTGAATCTAAGCGAAGGAGGACTCCATCTACCACCGAAAGCTGGTGTCAGATGGAATAGTACAACCGGAGGTGGCGATGATCCCAAGGAGGTGGCGAGGATGGCCAGCCATGGAGGACGTGGTGTCGGACGACTCGGAGCAGGGCATCTTCTGCGGTGGCTGCAGCTACTTTGACAGCTGCAACGGGAAATGCCTTCAGGGCCACTTGGGCGTCATCATCCATCTGAAAAACGAGGAGGTCCAACTGGTCAAAAGGAGGGTCCGGACCATGTAGTAGACGCGACAAGGCGTCTGTGTTGGCGTGCTGGGAGGTGGTACGGAAATGCATGATGTAACGAAATAAGGATAGGAACAACGCCCAACGCTGGAGACGTTGGGATGTTTTGGTCGGTAATCGCGCAGAAGGGGCAAATAAAGAAAGGAGCGGTTTGTGGTCAGTAATAATGTGAAAGGACCTGCCATAGAGAAAGGGATACAACTTGGAACAGGCAAAAACCATGGCAAGTGCCTCCTTCTCGATTTGGAAATAATTGATTTGGATGTGGTGAGAGCTTTTGAGATGTGTGCTATGGGGTGCTCTGTGCCATCTGGTAATTTGTGAGACAAGATGGCTCCCACACCATACTCAGAGGCGTCTGTAGCAGGTATTTGTATCATAAGGCATGAGACATTAGCGGATCGGAGCTGCTGTATAAGGGTGTGGAAGGCGGTCTGGCAGACTGAGGTCCAACAGAATGCGACATTTTAGCAGCTGAGGTGAATGAATAAGAATGACACAAGAAACAGATAAGAATACTTCATGAAGAATACTCAATATTGTAGAACACTCAGTATAATATCGTTTATTGAAACTGAACTACACATCTCGACTAATCACTATATACACACAAAGAAGACAAATAACATGCAGCCGACTATTCATCAAGAGCTTCAGTGATGTCCATCGGAGCTTGTCCTAGCTCGGTGAGGAACTGGCTGTACTGCTGCTGCCCTGGCCTTATAAAGCCGGCGGAGTACTCCAACTTTCCTGCGTCTGTGAGGCGACCTCTGTAGAAAAAGTTTCGCATTAGCATCTAGCAAGATTGTTTACTTTTAAGAATTGTTTTCCTCTTGATGCGCCTGCAAGTGCTTGTGTATGGTACATGCTACACAGGGGTGTCTTGAGTGTAGTCTGCCTGGCAGGGGCCGTCTGTGGCAGACGTAACACTTAATATATATTACACCATATACAGTCGCCTAATCGACAGGTACCGCAAATCTGCTATGTAACGATATTACATCATCATGCAGAAAGTATTTAAAGATCTAGTTGACGGTTAACGAGCAAGATATTACGGCAGAGAGGAAGGCCTCATTGTTCTGTATATGAAGAAGCACTTTCTGTTAAATGTTCAGGTGTGGAGTATGTGAAGAAATTGGTGGTATGAAAAATAAATTTTCTGAAGTCACATGCACTGGTCCACTGTTAGTTGCAAGAGTTGTTTGTGGAAGTTCACAAAGGCAATGGTGACTTTCTATACTACTGCAAATTATGTTGATTAAGACAAGGGGCATACCTGGAACGATTTTTCGATTTATAATCAGCCATAGTTGAATTTATGAAGAATAAAGAATCCAGGAAAGTAAATTACGACATCCAGAATGGATTGCATTCGTCGCATTTTAAACACACCACCCTCAAGTAAGACAATGCTCGGTTTGGAAGGTACTAATTATGACCAAAATCATCGTCCATGTCCCTAAGCTCATAGGCGTTATAGTAAACGAGAGGTTTGAAGAAATCATTGTGAACTTGAAAGAATTACAAGGACAGTCTTCTAAACGGTTTGAGAACGCTGTCTACCTTATATCTGTGTTCGAGCTGTTTTCGCGACTATTTGCCATTGCAGTTGAGGACACTTCTCTGCATGTAAAGATGGAATTGACTGATCTGTAATGAGATTCCCATTGAACATATAAGTTGTTTTACGTTAAAATTGTCCAGGAGGCCTACTTTACTTTTCTCCATAATAGTTTCCACGTCTCCGCAATGAGGTTCCGCATATGATATAATATTTCACCCAACATATGTGTGTGAAAGGGTTTTGTAGATTACGGAACTAAATAAATCAAAATTATTTAGCAATCTAAGAGCGAAAATCTGTGAAATGATCTGCCTCACTACGAAAGCGCACAGTCCGTAGCAGATTAAAATTATACTATGCCTTCAGCACGTCAAAAATAACGAAATAATAATGAAAATATCTTTTGTACATTTTATAGCCTTTTAAATGAAGTACATTCACAGTTTCCCTTTCTTCCCCTTCCTCACACTCAGACAGCATGCCTTGGCGGTGAGGGAAGTGGGCATTAAGGTGAGGGAGCTAGGCTCTCTCTCCTTTAAGTGTAACACAACAACTGTAAAGACTTTAGCCTCTGGTATTTCTGAAGCCTTACTATCGTCTTACTTCCTGTTGGGAAGAAAAAGAAATACGATCCAACCTGAATAAGGAATTTAGCACGGATAAGTGAACTTCAAATGAAGAAAGGAGTCCCCTTCAATGGCTGGAATTACAATGTAACCAAAATGTAACACGCCGCATGTAGAGCTCCAGAAATTGAGCCCTTGTTTCACAGAATTATACGTGGTCTCCTGGTCTACAGCAAAACGCCGTTTAACAAACACTTCAAACTTTTGGAGCACCAAGCATACAAAATGTTTACATAATTTCTTAAGGTCTCTAACGATACCGTCCACTAAAATGGCAATATTGGGCAAAGTCGAATATTTTACTGTCACAGAGTTAAGAAATAAATCTAAGTAGCTCTTAAATATAGCATAACTTATTTTCTGCGAACTCACAGCTTATAATATTAGCTAAGGATAACGTATTGAAGAGGTAATTTTTCTTTATAAAAGACGTGAAACAGCGTAACTGAAAATGCTTTAATGCCGAAACTGTGCAGTAGTAAAAATAAATAAAAGCAGCATTTTCTGATATTAGGGACCCAGGATCAAAGAAAAGTAACTACCAGTAGGAACGTACAATTAAAACTTCAACTAGATATTCAGAAGAGAAAGCCAGGCTGCATTATATTTTGGCTAACACACCATAAATTTTAGTGCGTAAATTATATCTCCCTCGTCGTATGACCATCGAACAAGCCAACAAAAGTAAAGATCGCGTGACAGTATTACTATATACATGACGAAACTGAAACTGTCCAGTACACATGTAGATCCTCAGCATGAACATACACCAGATAGTATGTCAGGTACACTATACCGATGAGCTCAGCAATATTGTTCAGATATTTGCTGGTCGTACAACTCTTATTTAGGTTGGAATGTTTCGGTGTGGCAGGAGTCATAAATAAAACTATTCTCAATAAATGAACACAAAATGACGATGCTATCGTTAAAATGTCTTCTGGCGAGACAATAACCGCAGCAGTGCGTGGTTATGAAATATCAGGAATCACGTGTCTCAGGTGAGAAGAATTGTTTCCGTTAAGCGTTCTGTAGCTGTAACTGTGCATGAAGTGACAGGATCGATGTTGTCAACGTGGTCGGTTCTGTTGTCGTAATAAATACGAATACATGAAACATTATGGCACCGTTATATACTCCATCCATTAATTAACGTGCATATATTCATCTTTGGATTTACAATGAAAGGTGCTTGATTTACAGCTTTATGGAACTTCGAAAGTATACTGAAACTGAATATTCATTCTGCGAGTGTTTTCATTTTCCGCTTATCGTTTTTCGTTGTCTCCTTCATTCGTGTCAGGGTATTCTTTTTCCACACGCTTAACTACGATGATTAGGAACTCACCATATTCAGCATGTGAAGCGAATTATTTTCAGCTAATCTCAAAGTATATATATGACAGTACAACTTATCTTCGGTTCATATGTTACACTGATCAACAGACTGTTATTTCAAAGACCCCTGCATCTACCCACTGCTTCAATTGAAACAACACTTACATGTTTTCAAGAGGGTGCTAACTCTAAACGAAGCAACTTTCAGCAGTGACGTTTTTCATTAATTTCTTTCTTATAATTTATTACACGTTGGATGAGACACCATTTATCGATAATGTGGTTTGTCTTCCTTTTAATTTTAAAGAATGAGTTTTCTCAATGATCAATAATGTCTGTTCTGAGGCAGTCTTCGTGAGAGGGTATCCGTTCTATGACAAAGTTCTAAGCCTTCCCTAAACTGCTTTTAATGGTTCTGAAATGGCTGTTTGATCTGCGCCACATCTGGCGCCACTGGCCCAACACACGTCATAAATTATTGCTAAACGGTCACTTGCCTAATGACTAAAGTCTTTGACGATCACCGCGGATATCAGTAAGTGTTATAGGATGATTCAAGTATACATAAGAGCCTTAGCAGCGTAGGATGCAAGACAGTTAAAATTCATTTCTGTATTTCGGTGCCATACATGCCTAATTTTTCGAAGTAAGTTGAAAGACTGTACGTCATCTTTCGAGCAGTGCCACGTAAATAAGTGAAAAGGAGGATCACATTTCACATTACGTGTACTGTGTTCAAAATGTGAGGGTTTTTGATAGTTGAACAATTGTGAACGTAAAAGTCTTTAGCAACTAAAATGTGACTCAGATGGAATTGGCCTCTCCCTTGTTTGAACACTAACGGAACGGACGTACGTAAACAACGGGAACGTAAAATTTCTTGAAGCAGATGTCACCCGTTTCAGTCCAAAATGGTATTCGAGTTTCTTGCTGTTTCCGGAGAATGTTTAATATTATTATTAAGAATGAGCAACGACGTATTAGATATTTATTAACTGTCGCCATTCTTTCAGAAATGCACACTAAATTATAGGGAAGCATTCCGTTAGTAAAATGTGGCAGTATTTAGAAATGAAGCATAGATCTTCGATGTTAACGAACTTACTGCTAACGACACAATGCATCTCGCATGAAGAAAGAGGTGTCACAGAATTAATCGCCGTACCCTAGAAGTTACCATGGAGTCCCTCATTTCATTGTAACCTTGTGATCTTAGTTATAATAAGATCTTAAACGGGGTTTAAACGGAAATTAGTCGAACATTAACTCTGGTATAAAACAACCTTCCAAAACTAGTTAATTTCCGTGAAACTTTAGATATGAATTTTAGTTGGCACTTTCCTTCTTAATTGCCTTGAGCTATATACCCGAAGTATCTAATTTATACGTGATAATTGCCCTCCAGTTATTTAGGGTTTGAAAATTCAGGGCAGGCATTTTCCGTCCTCTCGTTCCTAATACATTGTCCTCATCAGTAAACCAGCGGAGCATGTTTTAGCTAAACTCATCTTTGATGATATCACTGACTTGGCAGTATATGTCTCGGTATTTTTTCAGAACATTTTAAACTTCAATAGAAAGATTGTCAGCATTCACGTACTTGACGCACAATAAGTGCTTGGTTCGTAGACAGTTTTCTGTACCTTTTAAGAAACCAAGGCACTCGTAAGGAACAACTACGACAATGCCTGATCTTAAAGGGAAATGTTCGCTCTGACCCGCAAAAAGGAAATGTTCGTTATGATTCACAAGAAGGAAATGTTCATTATGACCCAGACATTACTTTCTTCGTGGGAGTGACATGCTGACTTAATGCTACCCACTGTATCTTCCCATGTATCATTACTTCAATATGTAAACCAACTGAAATACTTTAACACCATTTACGCGGATGCTGGCATGTGGTTCACGGCTGCTGAGTCAAGAGCAGCTTCCTACATCACTTGACCGAACGACTGATATCTTGCATCTTTGGTGATCCATCTGCTCAGTGCCTTACCCCCATTTAACAAAGGTATAGTTTTAGGAAGGTAACTGCCTTGGTTCATAACAAGGTGGTGGATCTGGAAAGATGTGCATGTAGCATGTTGCAGTCTACCAAAGAATCTCAAGTTTCTGCAGCAATGTGATTCGTCTGTCTATTGATACAAAGCTACAAAGCGAGCCGACGCCAACAAATGTCAATCGCACGTCGGTGACATCCTAGTCGACCCACCATTTAGGAGAACACAGCTCTTACGGCTCACATTTGACTTAGAAGTGAGTGAAAAAGCCAGATCCCAGCATGACGATATTCCATCTTGTCCGCCCGGACTGCTGACAAGGTTCTGAAGGCAGATTGTTATAATACTTCATGTTAACTGCGACAGTGGTACAACCTCTGAGACACTGAATTAGTAAAGCCTATGTTAGTGAATTCCTTTGCTCTGAAGGAATGTATCGGCTTACTGTGAGAGGAATTTCACAACACAAAAACCGTTGCAGCTTCATGCTGATTGAAGACCGCTTAGCCGAAAACCAAAACCGAAATTGGTCTAGGTTAGGTGCTGACAGATAGCACGTAAATCAGCGGCGTACTAGCCTCAATAAGATTGAGGGTATGTGGTATATGAAATCCAGACTATGACTCCCATGAACGCGGATTGTATATGCGACAATTGTAGCACAGTTCGGGAGAGAATGGAGAGAGCATGGTCGTGATGAACGTAACACAAGATATGACGAGTAATCTTCTGGGATCCATAACATAGTCTATTTGAAATGGAAATTTGTGGTAAGTTCCTGTGGGACCAAACTGCTGAGGTCATCGGTCCCTAGGCTTATACATTACTTAAGCTAACCAAAACTAACTTACGCTAAGGACTACACACACACCCATGCCCGAGGGAGGACTCGAACCTCCGAAGGGGGAAACCGCACGAAAGTGGCAAGGCGCCTCAGAACGCGCGGCTACCCCGCGCACCTCATAATCTATTTAACGAAAGTCTTAAGAAGTGATAAGAAACGGGATAAACATCCGATATCTGGAATATTTAAACGTTTTTGAAAGAGTGCGAAAGTGTGGTGTATCTGTAAAGGAAACAAACATCGTAGTATGAGTAAGAGCAAACTTCTGCCGCTAAAAAGTGAGCATGACACCACCCATCGAAAGCTTTCACAAACATATTGCTTATACAAGAATGGTCAGTGTACCCCACTATAAAGAGTAACAGAGAAGCTCAGAAAAAACGTATGGGTATCTTCGGGTGAGTATAAATTTTCCTAAACACAATACGAATTGCGTAATTTAACATAACTGATATCCAGAGACAATTTTATAGCATAAGAAAAATCTAAGAGAAATTGCGGCGTGTATCGAAAAATATGGACTGGGTGTTTTCTCTTGTCCCACAGCTCAATGTACCAGAAAAGAGAGAACAGTACTCATACTCCCCAAAGCCAACATGTACTGTACAGTTTCGGTGGGATTATACGCATAGATGTAGATGAAGATGTGAGTTCAGACCAAATCTTTCAATGTACCGTAGATTTTACGCAGTTAAGAAACCTTTTAATTGTTTAAACATCAGTGGCCAAGTATCTCCGAAACAAACTCTTAATTCAACTGCTATGCTTATTTCTAGTGACAGGCAATGCCTATAAGTAAAACCAAGATCTGCAGCCACCGTTACTGACGTAATAAGTTATACGTAACGTAATGAAAGTTATACAGGATTTTTCATACAGTGTGTGTGTTCCAGTCTCCATAACAACATAGTTCTGAAGAAAAGGCTTGTGTGCAATTCATAAATATGATTCGTCTTTAAAGATTTAATAAGAGATTATGCCACATTCGGAAGATTTAACGTATTAAAATTAAAGTGCTTCAGAATATCAAAATATCAAATCGCTGGAAACTGAAATGTTGGAGAGTGAGGGTAAATGATTGAGTTTACAACTCTTCGAATAATAGTTTGCGCATACTGGAAAATACGTTGAAATAATTTAGTGCGCCTTTTGATACAGTTGCCACCAATCAAGTGATACTTTTAACACTAGGGGATTCAAAAGAAAATATTGTTACTCAATGGAGAAGAGTACAAGCAATAGTTACGCGCCTGTGATGTCCCACGCGAGAAATTTAAATACGTTTACAGCCGGTGGAATTATAATAACTGCCCAGTCGTGAAATTAATGGGACAGTAATTGCAGCTGCCTGCATTATACGTGTAACTAACAGCGGAATTAGAGCCAATGGCTACTGGAAAATACACATTGCTACCGCCGACAAATTCGTTATGTTCTCATTTTACGTTGTCTGCTGGAAGCGATGCTGCTCTAAAAACTATGTATGTCTTGTCTGGGTGACATATTGACATGTCAACTTTTGAAAACCGTTAGTCGTGAATCACATTCACATCCTAATTTGTTGACAGTGATGCGCCTAAAGAACATCAAAGATAACATAACAAAGTCCTTTGAAGTTAACGAAATAAATTTAGTTAGGCTCAAAAACTCCAAAGGTTTTGAATGGAAAATTCACTGACAGTTTCCACTGTGAATGATAAATGCAGACACATATCCCATTTCTAGGACACAAAAGATAATAATTCAGTTAAATTTAGTGCAGCTCTAGCACAAAAAGTACACAACATAACGCTAAGTATAATTTTGAAAATACATTTCTCGGGTTTGCCGCAAATAAACTTCTCGGTTTTTCCGCCATATCATATTGTGCAAATCTCGCAATATTTCGTCGATACAACTGTTCGACATCTTCAGGCAATGGTAAAGGCTGTTGCCAATGCTACAAGACGCGACTTGTGGAAGTGACAACAGCCTCTACCACGGCCTGAATTTATCATACATACATACATATGCATAATTTTGTCTTTAATTCCATAGTTCATGAATACGATATTTCGTAATGATGTGGAACCTATCAATTTAACATAAGTTTTCTTTACACTAAATAATTATTTAATTAATTATTTTTTGCGGTTACTACTTCATATCTAAATATTCATCTATTGAGTAGAAGGAGTTGTCATTCAGAAATACTTTTAATTTGCTTTTAAATGTTGGTTGGCTACCTGTCAGACTTTCAATACTATTTGGCAAATGACCAAAGATATTTGTGGCAGCATAATTCAACCTTTCTGTGCAAAACTGAAATTTGGTCAAGAATAGTGAGTATCATTCTTTATTCTAGTGTTGTAGCTGTGAACTTTGCGGTTTTGTTTGAATTGGGATGGGATATTAATGACAAATATCATAAGTAGGCACATGTATTGCGAAAGTACTTGTCGACTTTCTTAAATAAATGTCTGCAAGGTGATCTTGTGTGGGCTCCAGCTATTATTCTGATTACACTCTTTTGTGCAATGAATACTTTCTCTCTTAATTACGAATTGTCCCATAAGATGATGCCATATGAAAGCAGTGAATGAAAATAGGCATAGTAGGCTAATTTACTGATATGTTCATCACCAAAATTTGCAATGACCCTAATAGCATAAGAAGCTGAACCTAACCGTTTCAGCAGATCATCGATGTATTTCTTCCAATTCAATTTTTCATCAACGCACACACACAGAAATTTCGAGTATTCAGCCATAGCAACAGGCTTCTGTTCATAATCTATATTTATCAATGGTGTTATGCCATTTACTGTACAGAATTGTATCAACTGTGTTTTCTCAAAATTTAGTGAGAGTCCATTTGCAGGGAACCACTCAATAATTTTCTGAAAGACATTATTTGCAATTTCCTCAGCTGATTCTATCTTCTTGGGTGTGATTACTATACTTCTACGATTAGCAAGAAAAACTAGCTATGCATTTTCATGAATATAATGTACCAAGTCGTTAATATGTATTAAGGACAATAAAGGACCCAAGACTCTGTGAGACACCATTCTCAATACCTCCCCAATTAGAGAAGTCTGTAGGCTTTCGCAGACTACCTGTACTGTAAATTTGAACCTTCTGCATTCTTCCAGTTAAGCATGAATTAAACCATTTGTGCACTGTCCCACTCACACCACAATACATAAGCTAATCTAGAAGAATTTAATAATTCCCACAGTCAAAAGCCTTGGAGGTATCACAAAATATCGCAGTTGGTGATATTCGATTATTCAATGCATTGAATGTTTCATCAGTGAAAGCCTTTCTGAAAACCAAAGTTACGTTTTTTAGTACTTTATTTTTACAAATATGTGATACTACTCTTGAATACATAACTTTTTTCAAGATTTTGGATAAAGCTGTCTGAAGTGAGACTGGGCAGTAATGGTTTGCATCAGATCTATCCCCTTTTTTATGCAATGGTTTAACAATAGCGTATTTCAGTCTATCTGAAAAATACCGTTTCAGTAAGCTACTACATATGTGGCCCAGAATCCTACTTATCTGTTGGGAATAAGCTTTTAGCACTCTGTTGGAAATGTCATCAGTTCCATGTGAGCTTTTAATTTTGAGTGAATTTACCATTTTCCTAATATCTGTAGGAGAGGAGGATTGAATTTCAGTTTTATCAAGTTGCATAGGTACTACCTCTTCCGTGTATTGCCTTGGATTTTCTAATGAATAGCTGGATCCTATTTTCTCTACAACACTTAAATATGAATTTTAAAAATGTTGTCTACTTCTGATTTCTTGTTAACAAACTCTTCATTGTGTTTGATAGAAATACAGTCTCCCTGTGCCCTCGTTTGCCCTGTTTCCCTTTTCAAAATATTCCAAATTATTGTAATTTTATTTTCAGATGAGCCAATCTCACAAGGGGAGGCCACGACGTTGGCAACACGGATTGAGAAAATCGCAAGATAATTTCGGTCGTCCAATACATACCTTTGCGTGGCTATTTTTACCATGAAGCGGCGGCAGCCGAGTGGTGCCGGCACGGTAGCTCAGTGTGTTCGGTCAGATGCTACCCTCTGTAGTAAAAAAAACTGGGTTAATGGATCAACAACGAACCGAAACGGGTGTCTTGCGACGTCCGCCCCGAGCAGACGCGACGAACGAAAACGAACAAAATGAGATTTTAAAAAAAAGTGGTTAGCGTTCAAGCCTAGTAATCGTTGGGTCGCCGGATCGAGTCCCGTTTGTTAGTTTTTCTTCAACACAGTCATTTTCTTTACTATTTATATTACAATTGATATAATGGGAAAAATACATGTAATCGGGTGAAATTTTATTAAATTTACAATGTTATTTGGCATTCTACTAATTTTACTATCAATAATAATATAATATTCATAACTATCGACTAACAAACGACCAAACACATAAAGTGATACTGAAAATGTATGCTTGTCTGTGATTTAAGAAATCTCTCATGCCTGGAAGGAGCCCATAGCGACTTGTTACCTCCAAGTTTATGAGCGGCACAGACGGCTTTCGAAAGAAGTACAATTAATCGTCGCTTTCGACATTACAAGTTGCAAAGACGGTATTATTCATAAAAAAAAGAAAACATAAAGTTAAATGGCGCCAGCTGCATTAAATAAATTCCATATTTCCGCATACGCAAGGTCTTTTGAGGTTTTCCGTTTTGAAACAAACCTCGTTAACATTTTCAAAAACCTCTCTTTCAGACGATAATTTGGAAGCAAATCATGCATAACGCAGCATTGCCTTAAATATTGGCGCTGCTAATTGGTCATGCAGTATCGACTGTATTTTAATAGCGTCTTTCGATTAAATACGAACAATTTTGAAGACACGGACAAACATACGTTTTTAGTATCACTTAATGCGTTTGGTCGCTTACTAGTCGCTAGTAAATTACATTATTTGTGATAATAAAAATTTGTAGACTGCCAAATAACATTGTACATTTAATAAAAGTTCATCCGATTTCACGTATTTTTCCCGTTATATAAATTGTAGTATAAATAATAAAGAAAATGAGTGTGTTAAAAGAAAGAGACTGACGAATGGGACTCGATCCAGCGACCTAATTGTTACGGGGCTTGAGTGCTAACCAGTCGGCTGCCACCGGTTCATGATAAATATGGCCACGCACAGGTATACATTGGACGTCCGAAATTATCTAGCGATTTTCTCAATAATGCTTGAGAAGTACGCGCTACTGCATACACTTTCTGTTGTCCTAATGAAGTTCTACAAGTGTACGAATTATGCAGTAAATCCACCTTCCACACCTTGTCACAATGCACATTCTTATGGACTTTTTAATAACATTTCTTTACACAGTACAGTAGTTTTTATAATATTTCACTGTTTTGGGATCATTACACCTCCTAGCTGTAAGTTACATTTCACTTTTCTGTTTACGAGATACTTTTATCCCTTTAGTAAGCCATGGCTCGTTACATGGTTTTTTATAATTATATTTCACTGTTTTCTTAGGGAAATTGTTTTCAAATATACTCGCAAAGGTATCATGAAGTAGACGAAATTTTAAATTAGCATCATGTTCCCTCCACACCACATACCAATATAACTGTTGGAAGCTTACCCTAAATTTCGGAATTACAAAGTCGTTAATGGAATGCACTATTTTAGAGGACTGTTTTCCATAACTATAAAATGCACTAGCTAACTCTGCATCATGATCATAGAGATCATTCTTAACAGGAAAAGTTTTTATTTGATTAAATTTATCTCGGTCTACGAAAACACTATCTATCAGTGTGCTGCTTTCCTGTACCACCCGAGTATAAAAATCAATAACTGATATCAAATTGAAAGAACCATCTAATACTTCAGGTTCAAGCTTTCTATCAGACTCTTTCAGAAAATCTACGTTGAAATCCCCACACACAATAACTCACTTTCATTTGTCTGACAGGCAGCACAACAAAGAATCCAAGTTTATCAAAAATAGTGGAAAATTTCCCAATGGGGACCTATACATGGCTACAATTATAAAAGTGCCATTACTTAGTTTAAGCTAACTTGTACATGTTTCTATATGTTGTTCTACACAATATAATTGTGGTTTCCAAATTATTCACAATATGATTGATTTTAACATATATGGCAACTGCTTCTCTCTTCATAGTGTCTCTACTTACATGCGATGGAAGCTTATATCCACCGACATTTACCATTTCCATGCTTGTGACTATATGATGTCCAGACAGGCATACTACGTGTGTTCCATCCTCAGTTTCTAAATCTTCTACACAAATAAGAAGTTGATCCACTTTGTTTTCTAATCCCCTGAGATTCTGAAGCAATATATTAACATTATGTTTCAATGTGCTTTTGTGTGAATCTTGTGACATACTAACATTATTTTTCACTGTACTTTTAGTAGAATCTTGTGATATTTTCCCAGCTGTAGTACCTGCCTGTCTGAAGTTCTCATTAAGCTTAATGTCAATCAATGTAGGATGATTGGACATTGATCTAAGCCTAATAGAGTCCTCCCATGTGTTTCAATGCCCCCCTCAAAGATTTTGCTATCACCCCAGCAAGTTTACCCTTCCCTTTCCTATTGAGATTCAGGCCATGTCCTCTGAAGTCCCACCTACCAATACCATCAACAGGAACCAAACATATGCCTCACAAAGAAGCCACCCAGAACAACTGATCTAGCTCCATATTGACCCTCCTGACAGAGCAATTCATTTGGGGCCGGTCATACTGCATGAACGCAGGAACCAAGCCAACACGTGCATGGTTCGTTGCAGATGCTGTTTTTACCAGATCACACTCAATATTGTAGTCCTGATCCCTATCAAAACTGTTTACCACTCCACCCACTACCACAACATGGTCCTGTTTTTTAAAACCCTTGCACAATGGTCCTACATCCTCTGTCACCTGACTAAGATATGCAGTGGGTTTGAAAATACTTGTGACCTGGTACTTGCCACCTAATTTTTCCTGCAAGATCTGGCACTCACCTTTTCCGTGGCTACTACCTAACAACAGAACTTTCTCCCTACTTTCAATTTTTTTGCACCAGTTTGTTTCCTAGTGAATGTCTGTTGAGTGCTGACTGCGCTTACATCTACTTGAGCCTCTTCCATATCTGACTGAGGTAGCAAGGCAAATCTATTGTTTGTGACAATGATGAAACTGTCTGATACTCTTCTCTGTCTGTGGCCCCTGTTCCTTGCTACTACTTCCCACCTGTCTCCACCGTCTTCCCCCCTTAACCTCTTCAGTTCCTCCCTAGCACTGTCCAGTTCAGCCTGAAGGGCTCTAATATTCCCTTCATGTACCGCTAATTTCCTATCCCTTGAACATAATCTGCAATACCATGGAAGAGAGCCATTTACTTCCCCGATTCCCATGGCACTACATCCACCCTAATGTAACCATTTGCCACAACAGCTGCATAGAACTCCAGCACTCACATTCCTACGGCAGCTCAAACACTTCTCGCTCAGGGTTTTCTACTATACTTTTTACAAAATTTATCTAGGCAGTAACAGTAATATTTTGTTAACTACAGATCACAAAAGTAACTAAAGTTATGTGAAGCATTAATATACGTGTATACTATTAATACAGTAATATAATGCAGTTAAACTACGGTTAAAGATCGAAACTTGTGTACCCGAAAAATTAGGCCTAATATCGTGCATGCGCACTACATACTTGTCGAGTTTTGAAACGAAATAAAAGATAGAATTTAAAACCGTTAATTCCCCCAGTAGATACGGCACTATTAAATATACGTGTGATGACAGCAACCTAAATTCTTCACTTAACACTTAATTAGATGTCTTAAATTTGTATGTAAACCTACGTTTAAAATACGCGGAAACCGGCCGTTATGTTATATTTTTATTTTTATCGAGAAATACTTTGAACCGAGTGAAACCTTCAATAGATATTATAAAACAGACTCTGATTAACTTTGTTATGGTGTAATATTGGCTTAATTGACAGTTATTATAGAATTAATTACTTACCTTTGCGAGCTTAATATCCTAGCGTGTGCTATCTGCGCCAATGCTGCCAACCATCGAACAGTAGTACCAATGAAATGTTGTGGGTTTTACTCAACATGATCCGGCAGCAAACCCGAGAAGTCTATTTACAATAGGTCAGTCGGGAAAGCCTCAAAACTTGCAACAAGTATGCGTTTGTTCCCTGATTACACTTACATGTTGGAAGACATGCACGTAATTCTTACTCTTTTCTTCTACTAGTATTTTTTTTCTGATTTACTGTTGTTTTTGTCAGCATACATATGGGTATTCACAACATGTAACTCATACATTAAGGTATTAAAAGCTCCATAACTCTGATGATCCAGAAACTTTAGTTAGGAGAAAGAAACATCGAGTCTATTTGTACGCTAGCCAGTCAGAGAGCACTGAATGCGGGTGGACGCAGAGAGAGGCTGTGGCCACAGTATGGTGCGCACAAAGCTAAACTAAACTGATCGTGCAGGAAAGCCCCTCATATCGAGGTTACTATCTATCATAGAACTTTTTTCGCCTAGTTTGTAAGTGAAACAAAAACCTTGCTATCAGTTATTAAGAGCAGATTCCTGCCGTTGGAGTCCTCAAAGGGTAAGCATAGCGCCAGTCATTGAACGAGTTCGCAGACAGGTCAGTCTAGCCCATTCTAAAGTTTTACAGAGAGCCTCAACACCCCTTAAAACCAACTTGTTCGTACGTAAGCAGCTACAAGTGTCGGCATAAATAAGTTTGAATGTTTTCCGTTGTACATAATTACTTTATGATGTTGCCATCAGACCTTCAGTGTACAAAGTACCATGTTTCTGAGCTCGAAGCAAACACAAGAAAGCCTTAGAAGTATTGATATTAAAAGGGAGAATATTAAAGGTTACAGCTTACTCCGTTCTCGATGTCGAGGTGAGTAGAGGTTGATCAAGGCATAACTGCAAAACTGAAAGAATAATGACACAAGGAATTAATAATGGGAGGTCTAACTGAAATCTGTGTGTGTGTGTGTGTGTGTGTGTGTGTGTGTGTGGGTAAGTGTTGTTTACGTGTTCTCAACAGCGAGGTTATGAGCTCGTTTAACACAAGATCCTCGGTTAAAGTGATTTTGGCATAAAATTTGAGACGTATTTCACGATGGTCGGACGGAGACAGAAACTCACTTCTCCCGAATAACTTAAACTATATTACATACTAATGCAGAATCTTTTTCCATGTATTGAAAATAAAAATTTTTGACTTTCAGAACACTCCGGAAAATGTCGGTTGCATCATGGGCCATCCAATTAACATAATGGCAACTCACGTGATGCAATGACTGTAATTAATTACAAGTCAAAGTATTGGAAACTGAAGCTCTCGGCTGCTCGACAGCGCAGAAATGTTACATTAAGAGCAAATTGAAACTCTGTCCAATATGATCAGATTCAGAAGAGCCGAGTCCCAGCGAGTAAGGAAGTGAAGAATATCTTTAGTTCTAAAGCCTTTTAATGACCAGTGGTCATCATTACTTTCACAAAAGATAAACAAGTTCGCATAGGGCAGGTGTTGATAGAAAGCGGGTGACGGCGAAATTTAAGCTAATATTTAAAGTGTAACTGCACCCGTCAGGAACCAAATTACCAGTGTGGACAGGTTGCTCAGTTATCACAAAGGAAATGATGACTAATATTCTTCTGCATATAATGTAGTATGATGTTATCAGACTTGATCAAAATTCGAGACTTGTTTGGGTTTTTATCTAGGTGGTAACTGGCCCTCGGACAAGAGATCAGATTGGCAGTTATGTTTAATCAGAATGGGTGGTTCAAAACCTAGGAAAATAGCACTAATATAGAAACGGTCTGAAAATGGTTATTACGTAAAGAAATATATACAGGGTGGTCCATCTGAAGTTTCGGATGAGATTATCTCGAAAACGATACATCGAGTAAAAATAGGGGGTTAGACATGTTCGTAAGCTCAAAGGGGGACTTTCAAATGATACTACACGTTACCTCCGAGTGCGTTGCTCCATATCCTTTCGGCTTGTGGGATGTCTTTCACAAACAATATTTTTTTAAATAACCCCACAAGAAAAAATCAGGTGATGTTAGGTCTGGTGAAAGTGGAGACCACTGAATAGGTCCGCCGCGGCCTATCCACCGACCAGAGTACAGTAAATTTAAAACATTCCGCACATTTTTAGCATAACGACGAGCTGCTCCGTCCTGTTGGAAGCACATTCGTTGCCTAGTTTCTAAGTCAACATCTTCCATTAGCTCCAACAAATCATCACGGAGAAGCTGTAAATAAAATTCCCCAGTAACATTTTGGTCAAAAAAATACGGTCCTATCAAATAACCGTTTAAAATTTCACACCAGCCTATTAACGACCATTTGTGTTGATTGTCAACGGGTCTGTGCCAGTGTGGATTGACAGGGGGGGAATAATGATACTCATGACGATTTAATTCGCGACTGTTTATGAATGTGGCTTCATCGGTGAACATAATGTATCTAAAAAAATCATTGTCACCCCTTATACTTTCAACGGCCCATAGGCAGAAATGCGCGCGTATTTGCATATCTTTCGGCGTTAATGCCTGTGTCAATGTGATATGATACGCATGATATTTATGTGCCTTCAAAATCCTCAAAACAGTTGATTTCGGGATCAGGAGAGAACGGTAAGAGTACGAGCGTTATATTCATCATACGCGCGATATCGAGGTGGACGGTGCACGTATCAGTTTCGAGCTCGTTGAGTGCAATTTCGAATAATGTTTGTGCTTGGATGTCGTCTCTTTGGGAAACGATCCACATACAAATGCGCAGCTGCTGTGTAACTGTTATGGCATTCTCTTCAAATTAACATTATACCAACAATCACTGTAGGAGGGTAGTGAAACATGTTTCGTTAAAGAATAATGTACTTTCGTCAGTTGTTGTTTACGGCTCACAATCTGAAAGTAAAGTGACGTCTAATCGCATTGCACCGACCTTTATATTGAGCCGCTGTTCGCAGTGTGGGCACTTTAGAGCCACAGTCGGGTGAGTAAATTGTGAAGAGTTCCCTAACGAGATTTTAATACCATTCCGCCTCACTCTATCAAAAACTGAGGCGGGTTGGATAGATTTTGCAAAAAAGAGCTTAATTTGGCGCAATGAAAGAACTGGTGCACATTTTGTATCGTTTGGAAGCGTCCTTATCGGATCATTCTAAATAAATCGGAGTTCTTTGGCAATTTAAATTTTTCTCGATTTCAACGCCATCTGTCAATGGTTTAAAAAAATGATTCAGACTAAGCTTGCTTACTTTTTTATGGAGAATCCTAATCTGCAATGAAAATGGGTGTTTTCATTTAAGATTTAAGAGTTGCTCCCACCCCACCCAAGGTTACGGGAAATGTGGGTCACGTGTAGTGTCATTTGATGTCCTTTGTGCTTACGAACTTGCCTTACCCACTATTTTTACCCGATGTATAGTTTTCGGGATAATCTCATCCGAAATTTCAGATGGACCACCCTGTATATAAATATAGAAAATGAACTTGAAATAGGATTTATTGAAGTATTAAGTATGGATACATTAAGATAAACACCAAGTCCACAAAAAAGAAAAAAAAATGTTACTGGTATGGATGGTGTAAACGCTAAACAGCTAAAATATGGGGGCACACTACTGCAAAAGAGATTACTACATTTATTCAGCATCTGCTGGAGAAAGGGAGCTATTTCACACACATTGTCACAAGCAAAGGTGATATCACTATTCGAAAAAGGAGTAGCGAGAACTATAGAGGAATCAGTTTACTTGGCACCGCATACAAAGTTTATGCAAGAATAGGGAACAAGAGGTTAAAGGTTATAGCTGTGACTTTATTAGGTGAAGAACAAATGTAATTTCGGAAAGGCAGATCGACGACAGAGTCAGTATTTACAATAAAACAAATAATCAATAAACAAAGAGAGTACAATAGAGAAACGAATGTAGCATCTAGGTGGCAATCTACCACAGCTTATAGCCACAAACAAAGGAGTAAGACAAGGCTGCAGCAATGCTATCACACATTTAACATTAATTTAGAGGACACAACATGGAAATTGGAAGAGATTTTGTAACGAGGGAATTAAAATTAACAGCAAATCCCGCTAGAATTAAATTTTAAATGCAGACGACACCATACAGCTGGCTGGTATTGAAGACTACCTAGAAAGGGGAATATATTTATTAGGTAGTGTTTGTGAAGGGTACCATTTGGTGATTTCAGAAAATAAAATTAAATCTATGACTTTCTAAGGGAAATGTCCTGAACGAATAAAATTTCTGACAGTTCAAACATTTTAACTACTTAGATTGCGACGTCACATGTGAGTATTACGAGGACACAGAGATGAAATTACCAAAGTTTAGAAATATATGTGGAACAATAAACAGATGTCTAAAAGATAAAGTCAGAAAGAAAATTTTTATAAGGCGTTTGGTGTTCCAGTGTTTGTTTATGGAAGTGAATCGTTTATACGTAAGTGTCAAGGAAGACGCATGTAAACAACGGAGATGAGGTTTCTAAGAGCAGTAAAGCCATGACCAACGGCCGACGATTTAGAAATTCAGAAATTTGGAAAGAAGTGAAAATATTTAACTCTCTCAGTAAAATACAAGAAAATAGAATCTCGAAATAATGAGTGAAAATGTAATGCAGGTGGGAGAAGAAGGAAGACGAATGAAGCGATGGGTACCGCAACAGGCAAAAATTAAAAAAAATGGCTAATGCTTAAATATGATGAGACGATGATAAATTTTAAGCACAACATTTTAAAACCACGAAGACGGAATATTGATAATGATATTTACTTATTTTGATACTTGTATCGCCATAGAGAAAGTAAGCTGCCTACTAATATTTACAGGTCATCAAAATTTAGGCCTTTGACTGAGTAATTGGTAGTGGGCTCACATCCCTTGATTGCATTTGTCCCTAGCAATGATTGTGTGGTCTGCTAAATACAATCAAAGTAAAATTATTATAATCTTCTAACGAAGAGATAATGCGAAAGGAAAAACTTACAGACTTCAATATCATTACCCTTGTAGCCATATTGAGATGGTCAGTAGCTGCGCATAGATTAGGAACACCTGGATAACGACAGGCAACTGCTCCATCGTCATTCAACGTTTTCGTGCGCAGCCATTGACCATCAATACCGCTGAAGGTGTGAAGCTCACTACGTGAAGAGCGAAACCGGTAGCCTTCTGATAAACGTGTCTTGCAATCTATACTGATATAACTATTTTAACTCTTTTTCCTAGTTTAATTTTTCGGCCGAGATAGATATATTCAACAGCGGTTTCTATAGACTGGTGTTAAGTGATTGGTTGTCTGGGCTTAGAACCTTTGTTTCACTGATATTCGTTTACAAGCAGTCCTTGCAAAAAAAAAAAAAAAAAAAAAAAAAAAAAAATGGCTCTGAGCACTATGGGACTTAACTTCTGAGGTCATCAGTCCCCTAGAACTTAGAACTACTTAAACCTAGCTAACCTAAGGGCATCACACACATCCATGCCCGAGGCAGGATTCGAACCTGCGACCGTAGCGGCCATTCTTTGCAGAGTCAAGTTTTAGTTATTCGACCATACTCTTTAGCTCTTCCAAAGTTCATTCACGAGCACAACATTGCAGGGAATGTTGTAATAGGAGCCTCCGAGGGCAACTATGTACAGTTTCGGGGACATGGTCTTCCCTTGGTCAGCTCCATTGCCGATTGGGATCTTACTGCTTATAAGGCGTTCATCCACTCTGACATTATTGTTTGTTCATAGACGTTTTTTCAGGAACGATA
Organism: Schistocerca americana; assembly: GCF_021461395.2. Taxonomy (NCBI): domain Eukaryota; kingdom Metazoa; phylum Arthropoda; class Insecta; order Orthoptera; family Acrididae; genus Schistocerca; species Schistocerca americana. The sequence continues at coordinate 952,681,878 of NC_060119.1, read as the reverse complement.
TATACCTTGAATTTACTCCTACATTTTCAAGGGCCTTCGTGATTACCCAAATCTCCTCGGATCCGGAAGCTTTTCGATAATCTATAAATGCAAGCTGTTTCCACAAGAAGTAGGCGAACAATTTAGATGTGATACCTAGTCGAAAAACATTTCCGAAATTCCACTTCCTCAAATGGCTGATACAAATCCAGTTTTCTACTGAGGCCGTTTCTTACGATTTTAGTCTAGAGTTTCTAAAGATGTGACATCATACTTATCGGACTACAGTTCTCCAGGTTTTCCTTATGGGCCTTTTTGCCTACCACTTCAGAAACTTTCCGTTTAACTAGTACTCTTCCTGAGTTGATGCATTGGTTGATTAGCATCCACACAGTTTCCAGCAGGTTGCTTCCATCTAGTTTCAGAATTTCATTCGTTACGATATCCTCCACAAGACCTCTTCCCTTCTTAGTTAACTTCAAAAGTGATTACCTATAGTGCTTCTTCCTGTACATCATTCATGGCTACATGTCATTCCTCGGATGCTCCGTCAGTGGTTGTGTAAACAGCCCTTGATAGAAATCACTAACCAATTCAATAACTCGTATTATGTATATTTCTACTATAGCTATCTTACTGTTCTTGAGTTTCATAATTTTAGCTCTTCCTTTAGACGTGCTGATCATTAAAATTTCTGTTTCAGACCTCACGCCAGCCAGCGTGAGTTTAAGCGCGTGCCTTTCGGTTACCCGTCACTGTGGACTGGCTGTCTTGTCAGTCCACAACAAGAATAACAATGCCATGTACGGAATCATTCTCATTGTTCATTAATGTGACGCGACATTATAGAAGGGTTTGAGCTTTCCTCGTAGCAGACGCCCCTCACAGACCCTCAGGGTATCCAATTTTATGTTTCGCCCTTTTTCGTTAACTCTCTCATGGTCATCAGCTCGTCTCGTAGTTCTTATGTTGTATGTGGCTACTGTTGTTTCTTTTCTCTTTCTTCTAGAATTTTAGCCTCCCCTCGAATCCCTGAGGCAAACTGATGAATCACCACTGTGAAATTCTCAGTAGCTCCTTTCATTCATCTTTGGTAGTTTTTTTTTTAAATTCGAATAATTATCTGAATTTATGACTGGTTTTTGGCATTTAAAAGAACACAAGAGCATGTTGGTGAATTAATATTCAACTGCTTTTAACGTGGGGAACAGATGCTCTTGGTAGCCGCCCCTAACCTGGAGAACATGTGATACCTCTTAATATTTCTTTTATGTCATCCATAAAAACGTGGCTTGCTACACCATCATTTTATTGCTGTAGCGGGTGTGTGTGCTGGAAAAAACTTAACTAAGTATTATAAAGTTGAATCTTTCCCTGTTATTCAAGGTAAACCAATTCTTGATATAGATGACGTAATTGGAAGTACAAAACGTAGTGAAAAACAATACTTTTATGAAATTCTTGCGGTTTCATTCTATTTTGTACACCAAGCTTGTTGTACGAATACAACACACAGACGCTGTCCCTAATGAGGTGACGCGCCTCTCTCTCCACAAGCAAATTTTCATTCTTTACCGTCACCTGTCTGCACCGGAATGTCCGAGACGAGGTTATCCTGCACCTACGTCGCCGATGGACGACGCCCTACGCTGACAAAATCAGGGTGCACGCCCTACGATTCTACTCAAACGATTTTACACAATCTATTCGGTAAATAAATGGTTCAAATGGCTCTGAGCACTATGGGGCTTAACATCTGAGGTCATCCGTCCCATAGAACTTAGAACAAAACAAACTATCCTCAGGATATCACAAACATCCATGCCCTAGGCAGGATTCGAAACTGCGACCGTAGCAGTCGCACGGTTACGAACTAAAGCGCCTAGAACCGCTCGGCCACCGCGGCCGGCATTCGGTAAATACTTGGTAGTTACTTTACTTACAGCTTTATATGTCTGCTTCATAGTGAAATGTCCACCAATATGTTAATAATCGTGATTATAATGGTATTTCGCGTTTTAGTAACTCGTTGTGCGAAATTCGAGAAGTTTGCAGGTGAAATTAGCGGTCACTATCATTTTTTGGATGGGGCATATTAGATGATACTTTGCTGGCAAACATGTTGATGTTTTCTTTAGGTTTGAGAAGAGGTCTCTGTCTCGAATCTCCTGAAAATATATTTTATCTTGCGCACTCAGTTCCAGTCCCGCGTATTTCATGAACAGTTTGTGAAATTTAAACTTCATTTCCGCAAATGATTTTACCAGAGAAGAGAGTGTCTTGCCATATTGTTAACATGTGGAGCTTTCTTTTCAATGGTGACGGAACAGAAGCTCTAGTTTTACTTTATTTTATTTCTTTTCATGCAGGGTGACAGTTATTGAACTATATGAAAAAAACGCAAATTAGTTACAAACTGTGGCGTGCACACACTTTATTCAACATGTAATCGTCAGTATAGATATTCTGATTTAATTTATGACCTATTCGATATGCCTGCCATCATTGGCAATGATGTGGCGCAGACGAATAATGAAATTTGGCATGACCCGCTGAAGTTTTGGAACATCGATGCTGTCGATGACCCCCTGAAATGCTGTTTTCAGCTCAGCGATGTTTTTGAGGTTGTTGCTAACACCTTGTCTTAAATGTAGCCCCACAAAAAGGAGTCGGATGAGCTCAGATCCGGATAATACGGCAGCCAATCAATGTCAGTGACCTCTGTCTACCCCCGAGCCAGAATGCGCTCCCCAAAGTTCTCCTCCAGGACATCAAACACTCTCCTGCTTCGATGTTGTCGAGCTTCGTATTGCATGCACTTTGCACACCACACAGTGACTCGTTGACGATGAAGAGATTTCTCGATCGTAAAATGCGGACTCTCAGTCCCCCAAATGCGCCAATTTTGCTTATTGACGAACCCATCCACAAGATAGTGGGCTTCGCCGCTAATATTAGCTATGTACGCACATACTAATTCCCATCATGCGCACGGCCCACCGCGCAGTTTCGACGTCCGAATACAAACCGCTCTGAAGTTATGACGATTTTATTTCATATAGTTCGTTATTAAAGATACAATGGATTACAGGACTCCCATGAAATTGCAATAATTTGGAGATTTATATCCACCCGGCTTTTTACACTTCTTTATCTTCACAGAAGTGTGCAATCAGCGACGAGTTCTGAGTAATGCATATGTCTTTGTTGCAACGTGAGCTTCCTGTGGCAAAACAATAGAAATCGAAAATTCAGTTCGTTGGAAAATAAATCGCTCCTTCTGATGCAATTTCAGCGGAATAATGTAAACCAGTGTGGTTTTAATAAAGTAATGACAATGGTAGCCCTATATTCGCTACAGATCACAACTTATGCATATCTAGTACCATGTTCCCCCATAAAAGTGTTCACAAGGGGACATGGTTATCACCGGATTGCCAAACTGTGAACCAGATACATCATGTATGTATCCAAAAACGTTTTTTAAATTGCATCAAGGACACCAGGTCATACATAGGAGCATACTGTGACTCTGATCATTTCCTAGTAAGAGCTAAAATGACAGTAAAATTTAAGAAAGTCACAAAGTCAGTGACCAAAAGGGCAATCTATAATGTAAATACGTTAAAGCAGCCATAAAAGAAGGAACAGTTTGCGACAGAACTTGCTGGGAAGATAACAGACGTGGAGAAAATGGAGTCTGGTCGCAGTAACATAAATGAAAACTGGACAAAAATCAAATCCACCCTGAATGAAGCAGCCGCAAAAGTTTTTGGAAAAACGAAAAAAGCAAGTCAGCGAGAGATGGGAACCGCTCACGGTGGACAGTCTCCGATTCAAAAGGTAATATACTTCCAACTACCTTGGTAGTCTGTGCAGTGATCAGAACCACTGTGAAATTGAACTAAATGCAAGAATTATCAGAGGCAGCAGAGCATACTCTAGCCTTCAGGATGTGCTGAAGAAAAGATCCCTGTCAAGAAGTTTTAAGAAGAGGCTGTACGAGAGTATGACTATGCCAGTGGTTAAGTATGGTTGTGAAAGCCTCACCTTTAGGAGAACACATGAAGAGAAACTACTTGTTTTCGAACGAAAAATCCTCCGAAAAATATATGGTCCTGTTATAGATTCACAAACAGGGGAATGGAGAATTCGAAACAACCAAGAATTAAATGAGCTTTGCGCGCAGCCTGCCATTATAAAAAGAAGAAGAAGAAGAAGAAGGTTGACCTGGGCTGGACATTTAACAAGGATGAATGAAGGGAGGATACCTCGTGATGTGTTTCTCGGAGCTGTAGCTGGAAGGAGGTACTGGGGACGACTGTGAACAGGATGGAAGGACAATACTGACGAGGACACCGAGGACATGGGACTAGGAGCGTGAGAATGGTGGCAGGAGGGGTAACTGGGAACTATGGAGGAGGAGTGTGGAGCAGTCATTTGGTCACTACGACCCAAGCCACGGTGGTTTTAATAACGAACAGCTGGTACTGAAACTTATGAAAGAATTTTCTTTTCACATCTCAAAGCTCCTAAAAATGTGGTTTATTAAGTGGTAGAACACAAAGAAATCCTCAGTCATACCTCTTATAAGGAACACGCCCAACATAGTCCACCTAAGGTAATACAGTAGGTACTCAGAGACACAACTCCAGTTTCAAAGGCTAGGAGACATTGTTAACTTTAATTGAGAAAACATAAAAGGGACCCATAAACTCCATGGCTAAGTTGTGCAGTAAAATATTCGCAACAATTCCTATTCGTCTTGTATACGTGTTAAATGCTTATGTGCCACTGCAGTCTGGTGGAATATCTGAGACCAGTGCACACAAGCAATCTCAATAAAATGTAATTGACACATACTTCACCCAAAGAAATAGAATCCATCATAAAGTCCTTGAAATCAAAGCATTCTAGTGGTTATGATAACATATCAACAAATTTAATAAAAGAGTGTTCATGTGAGCTTAGTCATATCTTAAGTTATTTGTGTAATCAATCACTTGTCACAGTAACATTCCGAGACTGGCTTAAATATGCTGAAGTTATACCTGACCACAAGAAAGGGGATAAAGGAATGCCATAAAATTACCTACCGATCTCACTTTTGCCAGCTTTTTCAAAAATCTTTGAAAAGGTTATGTTTAAGTATCTACTTAAGCACCTTAGTGAATCTAACATACTGTCAGAGTCACAGATTGGGCTTCTTAAGGGTTCTGATATTGAGAAAGCTATTTACACTTACAGCAAAAATGTCGTTAATTCATTGGACAGCAAATTAGAGGCAACTGGCATATTCTGCGACCTGTCAAAGGCGTTTGACTGTGTGAATCACAGCATTCTTTTAAGTAAATTAAAATATTATGGCCTTACTGGTAGTGCTGCAAAGTAGTTTCAGTGATATTTTACTATAGAAAAGAAAGGGTGTCACTATGTAACAATTCAGCAGTAGGCAATCAGACATCATCTGACTGGGAACAAATTATATGTGGTGTTCCCCAAGGTTCCATACTAGGTCCACTACCTTTTCTTGTGGTTGGTTGGTGGTTTGGGGAAGGAGACCAGACAGCGTGGTCATCGGTCTCATCGGATTAGGGAAGGATGGGGAAGGAAGTCGGCCGTGCCCTTTCAGAGGAACCATCCCGGCATTTGCCTGGAGTGATTTAGGGAAATCACGGAAAACCTAAATCAGGATGGCTGGACGCGGGATTGAACCGTCGTCCTTCCGCCTTTTCTTGTGCATATTAATGAGTTGTCATCTGTTACATAACCCGGTGCCAAGGTTGTCTTATTTCCAGATGATACAAACATTACAATAAATAGTAAATCAAGTATAAATTTAGAAAGGGCAGCTCATCAAATTTTTACTGACATTGATAAGTGGCTCATAGCCAATACACTGTCATTAAACTTTGAAAAGACCCACTACATGCAGTTCAGAACTTCCAAGAGATTTCCTTCTGGTGTGTGTATAAAATATGATGACATGGAGATAGGAGACGGTGAGAGAGTAAATTTCTTTGGATTACAACTTGATAATAAATTCAGTTGGGAGCAACATACTAATGAACTGCTAAAGCGCCTAACGAAGTCTGTGTTTGCAATGCAAATGATGTCAGACATAGGAGAAATAAATAAAAAACTGACATATTTTGTTTATTTTCACTCCATTATGTCAAATGGTATCATATTTTGGGGTAACTGCGCAAAGAGAGAAAATTTTTTTAGAGTACAGAAGTGTATAATAAGAGTAATGAGTAGTGTAAATTCAAGAACATCATGTCGAAACCTATTCAAAGTAGTGGCCATATTAACCACAGCTTCTCAGTATATTTATTCCTTAATGAAGTTTGTTGTATATAATACAGCTATTTCTTCAACTAACTGCTTAGTACACAGTATCAATTCTAGGAATAAGAATAATATACATAAACATTTAAAATCACTTACTCTTGCCCAGAAAGGAATTCAGTATTCACCAACGCATATTTTCAATATGTTACCAGTAACCATTAAGAGTTTAGTTTCAGACAAACCTCAATTTAAACATAATTTAGAAGAATTTTTGGTGGCCAAATCCTTCTATTCCATCCATGAGTTTCTCAAAGAGTGCAGTAGACCATTTTAATGAAACTTTATTATATTTTAATATTTGACAATGCTTGGTTGTAACAGCCAAGTAACTACCTACTGTGTGAATGATGGATGTATGGAAAGCAGATGTAAGTCTTAAGTCTATAAACAGTGGATGTTTAATTTTAGATCTTGTACGTAATCTGACTGTTCTTAACTGAGGATCACTAAAAGAATAATTTACTTTAATTTCTGACAATACTTGGTTGTAACAGCCAAGAAAGTAGCAAATGTCTAAATGATGTATTTAATGAAAGCAAATGTAAGTATTAAACCTGCAAATATTAGAAGTTTAAATTTAATTCATGTACATAATTCTACTGTTTATTGACTGAGGATCATTAAAATTAATGAAACTAAGGTTTTTCTAATTTCATTCTTGTGATGTGTTTACCTGACATGTTCCACACCCAGGAGGATTTCCTCTTTTATGGGTCTATGGAATGAATAATTAATCTAATCTAATCTAATCTAATCTAAGTGTCGAGTGACAAATTGGGTAAAGACCACGTGTGATTGTACAATACATCTTTGCGAAATGTCATTAACTTCATTGAATCTTAGTCAGAGATAGCGAAGTCTTGTTTAGGGACTTAAAGCACATAATATGGATCTTTTTCATTTGATACTTGCCGTTTGCTGAAAAGGATTATGAAAGTAATTACGGCCATTCTTAGTTTCCAGTTCCATTCTTACTGGGTTCCTTGACTGCTCTATATCAAAGTTAGATCTATTTATTCGGCAGTTCAGATGTAGATGTGCTAAATGTTATATGCGCATACCTCGTTCTAATTACGCTCCTTTACTCCTTGACTATTTTTTATATCAGAGGAAGGATTTAAATGACAAGGAACGACAAGACTTTCTTCGATTTATAGTGATCTTCGTATTTGTGCCCACATTTGGAAAAGCAATAGCTATATGCAAAATATGCTCAGGGTAACCACGATAAGGAAGAGAACCTGTAGATTTACAGTTTATTACAGAGATTACGTCTCACGACAGCTTACGATTTTTTTCCCATTTTTGTCGCGTGCCACGAAATAGGATAGGCAGTTGTGGTACCTGTTGTTTTTCCCGCAAAGTACGCATGTAGGCTATAATTTGTACCGTCGCTCTTGGACAAAGATGTGAACTCCTTTACTACGTGTTAAGAGTAATCAGAACTGTTACCGGATCGTTATCCTCAGACAGTTTCACTCTCTTTTATTTTATAGGCCTGACAGGGGATGTTGTGACCTCCGGAGGAGAACGGTGGCTATCACCGCTTCCGTGGCCTTACATTCAACTCTACTAGAAGCATACTTGGCAACCCATTCATCAGGGTCCTGTAGAAACCACTCTTGATGCAGTATGGGTACGAGTGCGAAGAAACTGCATGGAGGGAAATTCGTCACTAAAATAAATAAAGCGTCTTGTTTTAATTTTCGAGACTGATAAAAGTATAGAAGTGTTGAGATTGGTGAGTTCGCAGACGACTGTGCGTTTCCTTAACGACTGTTCTAAACCACTCCGAAATTTATCTTCAGAGAATATGTTAGTACATGTGCGGAATGGGAGCGCATCTCTCATGTGGGAACCACAATGATTGCCCTGCGTCCACTGAGATGTTGTCCAGTAACTGCGGCGGCAGAATGTGGTACTGTTTTTGAAAATCACGCATCAAACGTTGATAGACAAAGATTGTTGTTTTTATCCACACCATTGAGTCAGAGTGGTTTTCAACTGAAGATTAATACAAAATGGCTCTGAGCACTATGGGACTTAATAGCGGAAGTCATCAGTTCCCTATGACTTAGAACTACTTAAACCTAATTAACCTAAGGACACCACACACATCCATGCCCTAGGCAGGATTCAAACCTACGACCATAGCGGTCGCCCGGTTCCAAACTGAAGCTCCTAGAACCACTCGGCCACTCCGGTCGACCGAAGATTAATACATATTGTCTAGATTAACTTGTCCATGTCTTGTACACAATGAATCTTCTTTGAATAAAATTTTTCATTTATATGCCTCGTCACTTTTCACATTTCGTAGATAACATTCGGAGGACTGTCAATAGTTTTTGAAGTAATTATTAGGAATCTATAGATGAATGAAATACCACGGAACGTAGTGTCCGCAGAAGACTCGTTTGGTTAATCCGCCCTCGTATTACCGAGGCGCCTCTTAGCGACGTTTTCATTGTTCATTACTGATTCTAAAATTTTAATTTAATTTCCGTCATTGAAACGAAATGTCGTATGACTAGGGCCTCCCGTCGGGTAGACTTGTCGCCTGGTGGAAGTCCTTCTAGGTGACGCCACTTCTGCGACTTGCGTGTCGATGGGGATCATATGATGATGGAGGCAACACAACACCAGTCCGTGAGTGGAGAAAATCTGAAACCCAGCCGGGAATCGAACCCGGGCCCCTTTGCACGGCATCCTGCCGCGCGGATCACTCAGCTATCGATGCAGACATTTCTCTCTGTAGTTCCTCTTCTCTTTTCCTGGCGTATTTTATTCTTTACACTCCCAGTACCTACAGCTTTTGACAAAGTTTGCAAAGACTGATCATGAGTGCTTGGTTCGATTCAGATACTGTTCAGCATACAACGGCACTGTTGATCTTATAGTTTGGCGACGTCTACCATCAACGATATCCGCTTTTCCGAATGTCGTATACGTTGTGATTGTCTCAGTAGTTTTACGAGCAAATTGTCTGATTGCTACAAAAGCAGAACACAGACTGATGGGCTTCAAGCGCACAGGTGAACACGATAACCATACCTGAGCTGCCTGTTCGCTAACGTTTGGTGTAGTAACGGCGGCACAGCGGTTTCCAGCGATGTTATCTTGATAGTTTTGATCAAGTTCTATTTATGTTATGTCGTTGGCTTAGAAGTTTTTTTAAATGCAATAGAGAAAAGTATATGGTTCCATTAGAAGAAAAAAACCAAAGTCGGTGACGTGATTCGGCCATTATAAACGATAAATATTACATGCAAATGTCCGGATATTCGCCATTTGACCGTTGACCACTATAACTTGGCAAAAACCGCACCTCGATATATTTATTCATTTTGGATGTACACTCCTGGAAATGGAAAAAAGAACATATTGACACCGGTGTGTCAGACCCACCATACTTGCTCCGGACACTGTGAGAGGGCTGTACAAGCAATGATCACACGCACGGCACAGCGGACACACCAGGAACCGCGGTGTTGGCCGTCGAATGGCGCTAGCTGCGCAGCATTTGTGCACCGCCGCCGTCAGTGTCAGCCAGTTTGCCGTGGCATACGGAGCTCCATCGCAGTCTTTAACACTGGTAGCATGCCGCGACAGCGTGGACGTGAACCGTATGTGCAGTTGACGGACTTTGAGCGAGGGCGTATAGTGGGCATGCGGGAGGCCGGGTGGACGTACCGCCGAATTGCTCAACACGTGGGGCGTGAGGTCTCCACAGTACATCGATGTTGTCGCCAGTGGTCGGCGGAAGGTGCACGTGCCCGTCGACCTGGGACCGGACCGCAGCGACGCACGGATGCACGCCAAGACCGTAGGATCCTACGCAGTGCCGCAGGGGACCGCACCGCCACTTCCCAGCAAATTAGGGACACTGTTGCTCCTGGGGTATCGGCGAGGACCATTCGCAACCGTCTCCATGAAGCTGGGCTACGGTCCCGCACACCGTTAGGCCGTCTTCCGCTCACGCCCCAACATCGTGCAGCCCGCCTCCAGTGGTGTCGCGACAGGCGTGAATGGAGGGACGAATGGAGACGTGTCGTCTTCAGCGATGAGAGTCGCTTCTGCCTTGGTGCCAATGATGGTCGTATGCGTGTTTGGCGCCGTGCAGGTGAGCGCCACAATCAGGACTGCATACGACAGAGGCACACAGGGCCAACACCCGGCATCATGGTGTGGGGAGCGATCTCCTACACTGGCCGTACACCACTGGTGATCGTCGAGGGGACACTGAATAGTGCACGGTACATCCAAACCGTCATCGAACCCATCGTTCTACCATTCCTAGACCGGCAAGGGAACTTGCTGTTCCAACAGGACAATGCACGTCCGCATGTATCCCGTGCCACCCAACGTGCTCTAGAAGGTGTAAGTCAACTACCCTGGCCAGCAAGATCTCCGGATCTGTCCCCCATTGAGCATGTTTGGGACTGGATGAAGCGTCGTCTCACGCGGTCTGCACGTCCAGCACGAACGCTGGTCCAACTGAGGCGCCAGGTGGAAATGGCATGGCAAGCCGTTCCACAGGACTACATCCAGCATCTCTACGATCGTCTCCATGGGGGAATAGCAGCCTGCATTGCTGCGAAAGGTGGATATACACTGTACTAGTGCCGACATTGTGCATGCTCTGTTGCCTGTGTCTATGTGCCTGTGGTTCTGTCGGTGTGATCATGTGATGTATCTGACCCCAGGAATGTGTCAATAAAGTTTCCCCTTCCTGGGACAATGAATTCACGGTGTTCTTATTTCAATTTCCAGGAGTGTATTTAAGGTTGCCTATTTTTGCTCCCTCGCCCTGTATACATCAACTTCAGGCAGTCGATCTTTCTGTCCTGACTTGTGAATTGCCATTACAAAGTTCCACCTCTTCCTCCGTTGGGGCCAGAGTGGTGATATAATTATTATGGCGTCACTTGTGAATTGGTTCCCAGCACTCCACAGCCGTCGGACTGCGGTTAACCGCAGCCTAATTAATTCTGCTCCGGTGGGTACGTTCTCGCTAGGTCGCACTGGCGGTTATTTGATAAATGCTTTTCGAGCAATGCAGACATATACAGCGGCCCGTTATTTACAATGTGCGGTTCTGCATGATACTCTGCCCTCTGATGCGGACAAAGTAAATATTATGATGTATTAAGGAGGCGATAATTTATAGCTTTTAACCGTTTTTGAAAGACGGTGATTTGGCACTGTTAATCAAAATATATCAGTTTTAATGAAATTGCTGGCCACCGTCATTCACACAAAAATATGAATTATAGGACATGCGTTTAATACCGAAAATTTGTTTCCAGACGTACGTTATACATAGCAACAAAAAAAAACCCCTTGAAACTGGTACTTCTCTGTATTCTATAAATTTGATGCAGTTAATGTTCTGTAACGTTGACCCAGACGCTAAACATCACGACTGCATGCTTGTCGAGTAATAATTTTTTTTTTACATCGGACGGTGGTTTGTTATTCGCCCGAAACTGACAATTTCAGTAAAGGTACATACAGAAATCTTGCTAAGACATGATTTTCCAAAAATAATTATGTGTATTAATATTCTGTTACCATAAAGCATCTTGTAAATGAGTAAGTAAATATGTAAGTAAATGAGTATCAAATGGAGCACTCCTCAAATTTAAATCAGTAGAGCGATTTAATTCGCAGTGTTGATCCAGTAGTCTGTAAACAGATTTTCATTTAGCACTTTCAGACTTTGTTTCGCCTAAGCGCCAATTTAAATGTTTCTTACAGCACGCAACAAAAATTTCGCTTAAGCGAACGGCAAAACTCACCCTTGGTGAGAGAGAAAACAAAACGCACGGCAGAACTGCACGCACAGCGAGAAAGGAATCATGACGTCGAGTGCTAAACGAAAATCCGCAATTCTCGCTTTCTCTGTGTCCGCTGCATATGACATGGCAGAGAAAAACCTGAAAAGGAAAATAAAACTGTTCTTATGAATGAGAAAATGGGTGGAAAGAGGGGAGGAGAGGGGAATCTTTACTTTTCTTCGGAAGTTCCTTACTTCAGAGGACAACACTTGTTTCAAAATTAGTTGAGAATACTCGAGTCCTTACGCGAGAATACGCGAATCCTTTACAGACGAATGGAAAGCCGACCACATTGAAGATCATTTTGGATTCCGTAGATATGTTGGAACACGTGAGCCAATACTGACCCTACGACTTATCTTAGAAAATAGACTAAGGAAAGGCAAACCTATATTTCTAGCATTTGTAGACTTAGAGAAGGCTTTTGACAATGTTGAGTAGAATACCCTTTTTCAAATTATAAAGGTGGCAGGAGTAAAATACAGGGAGCGAAAGGCTATTTACAATTTGCACAGAAACCAGATGGCAGTTATAAGAGTCGAGGGGCATGAAAGGGAAGCAGTGGTTGGGAAAGGAGTGAGACAGGGCTGTAGCCTCTCCCCGATGTTATTCAATCTGCATATTGAGCAAACAGTAAAGGAAACAAAAGAAAAATTCGGAGTAGGTATTAAAATCCATGGAGAAGAAATAAAAACGTTGAGGTTCGCCGATGACATTGTAATTCTTTCAGAAACAGCAAAGGACCTGGAAGATCAGTTGAACGGAATGAATAGTGTCTCGAAAGGAGGATATAAGATGAACATAAACAAAAGCAAAACGAGGATAATGAAATGTAGTCGAATTAAGTCGAGTGATGCTGAGAGAATTGGATTAGGAAATGAGACACTTAAAGTAGTAAAGGAGTTTTGCTATTTGGGGAGCAAAATAACTGATGATGGTCGAAGTAGAGAGGATATAAAATGTAGACAGGCAATGGCAAGGAAAGCGTTTCTGAAGAAGAGAAATTTGTTAACATAGAGTATAGATTTAAGTGTCATGAAGTCGTTTCTGAAAGTATTTGAATGGAGTGTAGCCATGTATGGAATTGAAACATGGACGATAAATAGTTTGGACAAGAAGAGAATAGAAGTTTTCGAAATGTGGTGCTACAGAAGAATGCTGAAGATTAGATGGGTAGATCACATAACTAATGAGGAGGTATTGAATAGAATTGGGGAGAAGAGGAGTATGTAGCACAACTTGACAAGAAGAAGGCACCGGTTGGTAGGACATGTTCGGAGGCATCAAGGGATCGCAAATTTAGCATTTGAAGGCAGCTTGGAGGGTAAAAATTGTAGAGGGAGACCAAGCGATGAATACACTAAGCAGATTCACAAGGATGTAGGTTGCAGTAAGTACTGGGAGATGAAGAAGCTTGCACCGGATAGAGTAGCATGGCGAGCTGCATCAAACCAGTCACTGGACTGAAGACTACAACAACAGCAACTCGAGTTCTATTACCGATTAGTACTAGAGACAAAAAATTAACAAATCTCGACCCTATGATGAGAAAAACCATTAGCTACTTGTTTTCAAAAACAATAATTAATTACTCTAAGATTCCATGCCAGTAGTGAAACGAAGTCTATGAAAAAACTAAACTTTTGGTTCATGAACATCCGCACTACCGTCAACACTTTCCTTCAACGTCAAAATGACATGTCTTTATCGGGAATATTACCAAGGCATAGTTTTATGATCTTTTTAACCTCCTCAACTGTTGTATGCATCCTACAATTTTCAAAGCTACAAAATATTGAACTCAATGCTGCATCAAGTTTGTTTCTTTTGCGATGATAATTACTTCTGCCATCAGAATGAGGTGGCTATGTTCCCATTTCAATGAAAAAACCTACGAATTTCTTGCAGTGCGTTTCCTTATTATTCTACCTTCTTCTTCTCGAAGCCATTTTCTCAGCTCGCTGCGGGACCTGTGGAGTCACAGCTGCAGACGTCTTCACCGCTCGCAAGCGCACACGTGAGCAGACGCTTCGACTTCTAATCGGCGGCATCTGTGTAGCATTATATGCGCTTTCACTCACAGTTATGGTTTCGCTTTTGGTACCGTGCAACACTCAGCATGAAGAGGAGGGTAATGGGTTTAGGCGACTCTGTGGACTCTTTCAAAGTAAAAGGAATGTGTGAACGGATACTATTAGGCTGTAACAACTGCTGCAGTGTTAAAAAAAGTGTAATCCCTTTAGGGAGAAGAGAAATTAAAATGTCCGTCCAGGAATTTTAGACTGATGTATTCAAAAAGATACAGAAGCTTCAGTTACCGATAATTACCCAAATGGAAAAATCTCTAGCAATGTAATAGCTGCTTCAGTACTAATCAATCTCCTTTCTTTTTACTTTGGAAGCAAAGCCGCTTTGCCGGCCGAAGTGGCCGTGCGGTTAAAGGCGCTGCAGTCTGGAACCGCAAGACCGCTACGGTCGCAGGTTCGAATCCTGCCTCGGGCATGGATGTTTGTGATGTCCTTAGGTTAGTTAGGTTTAACTAGTTCTAAGTTCTAGGGGACTAATGACCTCAGCAGTTGAGTCCCATAGTGCTCAGAGCCATTTGAACCAAAGCCGCTTTGTTTCATTTCACTTCATCAAAAATTAAAAATTAACTAAAATTTCTTTTATCACTTTCTGTAGACTGGCAAACTAGTGTAATCCCTCCAGTTCCCCAATCTAAGATTGGTCACGTTATTAGCTATTGTGACATTCACATTTAAAGTGCTGCGAATATTTACATCAAACGTGGCGGTCTCCCTATATGGAGGCGATTCACTGAACGCTGTTGTACTGTCCTTTGCGGGATTTCTAATAAAAAATGTGGCCCCCAACTACGTACCTTCAAACTCAGAGTTACCTTTTCGAAGCATTCACCTGCCCGACCTGGACGTCCAAGGTATATTAATTCCGTTCCAAGTCAAATCATCTACAGTCAGGGACTAAAATAATTCCCCAGTGAAGTGCAATGTTTTCTCATAATTATGGCGTTCACTACAAGCGAATCGTATCAATCTCAATTCTTTAAGAATAATTAGTAATTCGAAAGAGTAGCCGTCTTACACTTTTAAGTAAAATCGACTGCTTCGGAGAACACTAACCAATAAACTAAAGTTACAGTTCTAATTCAACAAATCATCAATTCACGCTACGAATAAAAACCAATAAACTGCTGTAAGTCATATCCGATATACCGACCATAAAACAATATAAATACTGTGCAGCGTACGTCCCTATCTACTACGCAATTAAAATATTTCAATCAAAACTGGGCTGGTGCAAAACGAGTGACCACGTCGTTCTATCAGAAATAGGATACAACGAATGAATATACATAATCCGATTTTTCTTTCAGCAACAGTGGTTTTTCGAAGTTTTTTGGGGCCGGTACTGTCGCCCTGCTGCCATTGCCCACACAGCTGTGTGCTGCGTAATTTCAGCTTCCCCAGAAACTCCGGACACTGTGTGGCTCGTTACAATAAATAGCTCTCTGCAACATGTTTTCACCAATATTAGCACAAATACATCTCCCTAAATGTCTTTCGCTTGGCCATTCAGCCGTATTGATAGATAGAAGTTCCCTGACTTTACGTTGTACTTGAAGATTAAAATAACGTATTGGCGATCGTCCTAGGTGGTCCGTGACACAGAGCATTAAATGCAGAGAGATACCGTGGAAAATGTGTTGATGGATGCATTCAACGGCTTTGGTGCTACCACTTAACTATTGCAAAAGAAGAAGAGGCTTCGTTGCTGAAAGAGGTGACCAACTGTTTCGCCAGAAATAAGGGCGTTAATGTATCCTTTTGATGATGTGCATAAGCGTGCCATCAGAAATATACTTATCAACTCTCCTCGCATAGACTCCGAGGATAACATTAGTAAATAAAAAGTTTCACGTATTAATCTGTTTGTCAATTTTTTCCTTAAGAGATTTTAGCTGAATAACAGCAGGACACATCTGCAGATTTATATTTACAAATGACATCGGATTATCGTTTATTTACATTGATGTAGGTTCACACGTCCCACAGTTATTAAAAATGTAAGTGTAAAATATTATTTACAGCATCAGTTGGTGTTACCTCTAGTGTAGTCTCCTGGGTTAACCTCCTAACTTCTCGAATCCAGCAAACATTTGAATAGGAGATTCAAGTGTCATCAGATTGCTTATGACATACAGATATGTATGACGAATAAATAAATAAGGTAAATTATGTTGCATAAGTGTATCTTGATTATTCGACAAAACACGCTCTGATGGACGGTGAAACAGAGAAACGCTACTGACCACAACTGAATTAGAGGACGTGGTTCCACGGTCACAGATGGCAGAGATCATGACAGTAGTTGATCAGATATTGCCAAGAAAAGTCGGAAACAGCAGAGAAATCAATTTTAGTCCTGTTAATTTTCTAGTAGCAGCCTAACGTTTATGCAGTACTAATTTCATCCTGTAGCTTGATTCTTTCGGCACACATACAAAATAAATAACGTATTTTTGTTGTTTGACAATGTTTTCAGAAAAAAATGCTTTCAAAATAGTGCGAATTAATTAATTTTGTAATTTCAAGAAAAGCAAAATTCACATATATTCATGTTCTGACAATCGACAGCTGTGTCAATTTGACTGCGGTGTAGAGGGACAGGGAATTAGATTGGCAATAAGGTCAGCGTTTACATACAAAATCCGCTAATTCGCCTTGCACTAGCTTCTCAGCTTGTCACGTAACGGCTCTGTCGTTTACGTATAGCTACTATCAGTTCTAGATAAAAAAAGTTAATATTTGTAAAGGGGACATCTGTCTGCATTACAACTCCTCACCTAACCATCGTTTCTCCATGGGCGTGGTGCATTCGTATTTTCAAATGGGAACACCCCCATTTTCATTGCATATTCGGATTCTACGGCACGAAATATGTACGGTTTACTCTAACCTCTGTTTCCCACTCGTGGTAGATGGCGCTGTAATCGAAAAATATAAAGTATCCTTTTTTTTTTTTTTTTTTTTTTTTTTTTTTGAATTAAGAACAGGCGCACTTGATTCCACATTTCATTTGCTACGCAAATGGAAACCCTTGACTTTTAACGTTTGGTATATATGTTCAAACCTTACCTGAGTGTTGCAAATGTGTATGAACAGTACAAGAAATA
The DNA here is from genome assembly GCF_021461395.2 of Schistocerca americana. Classification (NCBI taxonomy): domain Eukaryota; kingdom Metazoa; phylum Arthropoda; class Insecta; order Orthoptera; family Acrididae; genus Schistocerca; species Schistocerca americana. The sequence continues at coordinate 952,664,511 of NC_060119.1, read as the reverse complement.
TGGCTCGACACTGACATTTTCGGGATACAAGCCACTTGTATGGTAACGCAATTTTCTGTTTCCTACAGCGTTGGTTGTGTTGAGTCCCCAAATCACGAAAATGCGTGGTTGCGGTGGCCGCTTTGGAAGCCGCCTTCAAAGTGACTGATTTCTACGTGAGTTTCAATCCAGCCGCCGTAACTCTTGCACCGGCCGCTGCGCGGCTACCGGCGGATACTAACAACAACCATTCCAATCAGGTACGATGCCCATGAAGTCATAGACTTACCTGTCCTAGATATTCACCGAAATCAAGTCACGAGACACAAGGGCACTAACCAAAATCAGGCACCCCAGTGGTTGAGTTGCTAGAGGATTCATCGGTATCAAGCATCATTGGAACAGAAAACTATTAGGGGAAGGCGGGGCAAGACGGGGAGGTGGAGTAAGACGGGGAAGGGCTATAAGCTACAGTTAGAGTGCCGCCATCTGTGGATAGCTACGTCAACATCATGAGCACACGGGTCACAGTGTGTTGACATTGCTAAACCTTAGTTTCGCGGAGGTTTCTGTGAGCATTGCAAGGTACGTACAGTTGTTATACTGATTTGCAATGTTTTACACCTTTCGAGGTCCTAAAAGTGTGTTTCGTGAACATTTGTCCAGACTGTATATACAGCACTGAATAGTACGTCTTATTAATAGTAAACTGCTGTGTCACTAATCAATGTTCACTAAATAGTGTTCATGTAGGCGTAACATAACCTGACAGCATGGTAGGGGGCAAGACGGGGTGGGGCAAGATGGGGAGCTTCCCCGTATTGCCCCTACTATTTGTCCAACCATTACGTTCTTGTTGTGTCATGGGTTTACGTAACTGCGGGTTTTGCACACGTACATTCTACGTTGAATACAATTGTAAATAGAATGGTATTCGGTATTCCAACGTTTCCCAATTAATTACAAAGTATGCCTTAGGCTATATGGTGAATAAAAATACACAAAACGAGCAAAGTCAGTAATCTTGCTATGGTTTAACGACTGACTATTGAAGATATGGTATTTACTATATAATATAGATTACCAGGAATGATCGGACTCAATAGTACGTTCCACGTGTTTTATTTCAGATGGTTCGCAAGTATCGGCGGCAAACGTCTAGGCAAGATTGGTCATTGGAGTCAATGGAAGGCGCTGTAAATGCTGTTGTAGAAGGTCATATGGATTATTTCAGGGCTGCTCAACAGTTCAACGTGCCACAGACAACGATTGAACGACATGTGGCAAAGAAACGTGCTAAACCTGGCTATACAGTTGTGAAAAGGTTACGACGAATCACTAGTGTGTTTACCCCAGAACAAGAAGCAGAACTGAAAGACTACTTAACACAGATGGAAGGATAGTATTTTGGCCTAACACTTAAAGGACTTTGCGAACTTCCTTTTCAGCTAGCTGAACGAAACAACATCAAACATCCACAAACATCCATTTAATACTGCAGCCAAATCTGCTGGAAGACATTGGTAAAATGGGTTTCTTGCACGAAATGTTACCTTAACAATACGAAACCAGAGGCCACATCAATCGCACGAGCAATGGGAATTAATCGAGTTGCTGTAGATCGGTTTTTCGATCTGTTAGAAAGTCAATTTGACCATTCGAGTTTACTGGAGACAGAATTTTCAATTCAGATGAGACTGGTTTAACAGTCATTCCAAAAAGTCACACAAAGGTAGTTGCTTTGAAAGGGCGCAGACCGGTGGGAGCAGTTACTTCAGCAGAAAGAGGCCAGACTGTGACTGCAGAAATCTGTGTTTCAGCGTCGGGGTGCTACGTACTGGTTGGATGACGAAAGAACTATTTTTGACTTGGTTTAAGAAGTTTATTGCATTTACTGGAGCGTCAAAGGAAATATCAATACTTCTCATATTGGACGGCCACAAAACGCACACCAAGAATGTAGAACTGATAGATGTGGCCCGCGAAAATGGGGTTGCCTAGCTGTGTTTGCCACCACACTGTTCACACCGTCTTCAACCATTGGACGTGGCATTTATGAAACCTCTCAGTAAATTTTACGAAGATGAAGTAAGATCGTGGCTTCGCACCCATCCTGGAAAAGTTGTTACGCTGCATCAGATCGCAACTTTATTCGGCAAAGCCTTCATTCATTCAGCTACAATGTCCACAGCAGTGAACGGGTTTCGGAAAACAGGCATTTGGCCTGTAAACAGAAATGTGTTTCGAGAAAATGATTACCTTTCCTGTTCAACTACAGGCATTCATCAAGCTCACACATCTGAAGTTACAGAAATGGAAGACCAAATACCAGAGATGTTGTCCAGAAGTAAAACGTAAAACACTTGAACAATTAACAAATGACGATCAAGCCTCTGTTTCCTCTAACTTTCAGGTTACCAGCCCTGAAATGGTGTTGGCTATTCCAAAGGTGGATAAAAAAACCCAAAAGGAAACCATCGAACAGGCGTGGAAAACCCGTTGTTTTAACCGAATCTCCATATAGGAGTGAACTATCTGAAGAAATTAAACGAAAAGGAGTCCCCAAACGTGCTGAATGTAAACGAAAACTCTTCTCAAAGACGTTCAATAAACCTGGGATACCACCAAAGGACATAATGACAACGAAAAAGTGACGAACGTTACTGACGTCTTAACCACCCCTTCATGCTCAAGGGTTAATAAACTGAGGTCGAATGACAACGAGGGAGAGAGTGAAGAATGTTTATACTGCTATGACTTCTCTGAAGGAGGCTGGATACGGTGTATTAGCTGCGGACGCTGGGCCCACGACACTTGTGCAGGGATAGAAAGTGATGATGACGAGGCTGTCCACACTTGTGTACTATGTGAAAGTAAGAGGCCTATATAAAACGTAATACCTGATTCTACAATTCGCAGAACCATGTTTCGAAACCTTATCGTCCCTTGGTTTCGTTATTCCAGTCCTTATTTGCGCATTAGAGATGAATTGATGCTAGTTCCCCATCTTACCCCGCATATGGGGCAAAACGGGGAATTGGTAGTTTATGTTTCAAATCGAGATATTTCTAACTAAATGTAACACGTTTCCAGGTTTCTTTGCATGCTATTGTAATTCAATGGTTAAGTAAACAAATGATAATCAAACCCGCTTGAATTTGTTTGTTTTTGTCCCTTTTGTAAGGATTTAAAGTTAGCTTCCTTATCTTGTCCCGCCTTTCCCTACATCCAGCTAGTTGTCCCTGGATCACGCTAAACGTAGTTTCTAACTAGACAAAGAAAGGGCTAATCGCAGTGTGATGTACAATCAAATCTGCAACACTAAAATAAATTTCGAACAGAAATAGCAACCGTCAGAACACAAAGATTTACCCCTACATCATTAAATGCAACTGCAAAAACAAGCACACTTGATATTAGTTGATTACACTATCGTATATTACATATGGAGAACATTAGTTTGAATAAACCGTACGTATTTTCTTTCCTAGAATCCGAATATAAAATTGGTGTGTGTGTGTGTGTGGGGGGGGGGGGGGGAGGGGGGGGGGGAGTGCTCCCATTTGAAAATACAAAGTTGATCCCTCCCTCGCAGGAGAGGTGGTTAAGAGGAGCCCATTTGTAGCATTGACAAATGTCCCCTCTGCTAATGTTGACTCTTCACCTATAATATATTTCTCGTACTATATATCATTTCAGAGATGTTTACTTATCTCAAGTTTAAACCAATACCCTGTGTACTTTGTTACAATTACTAACAGTACTCGGACATATGATGTAGTCGCGCGCAGATACGTTAATGAGCTAAAACACTGACAGCTACCGACAGTGAGGCGGGATGCCTCCCGGGGCGTTTCGCTGAGGTAAGTATATAAGCGGGGCGGAAACGAATCGAAAATGATACCGCTACTTAGGTAGCAGCACTAAGTTCAGCTAAATTTGCTACAAGTAACGGCAGCCATACTTAAGGACCACAGATAATATCACGGAAGAAGGTTGAAGGTAATGCACACAGTGTTTAGTTTCATCTTAAACTGGAAATTAAGAGTTTCGAGTACTGAAGCTCGCGTCTTGATTAAAAGTCATTCTAGTGACACTAGGCCCACAGATTGGGTAATACACTGCCTTATGTGACTTTCACGATGGGCAGATTTTTATAGCCTGGCACCTGGGAACGAGCATCGTGGAAACGGAGAAGCACATGTCGCGAGTGGGCGAAGGACGTTGACCCCACGAGTGGTTGGTTGCACACTATCCAATGTACATTGTTGAACAAAGGACTCTGCTACAGACACTTCAAAGTGTTACCCCGTTAATCGAACAGCATGGTCAGTTACGACTGCAGTGAGCATGGGATGATCGAACTGGATCGTGGATCAAAGAAAACGTGTCGTCTAGACGACATAATCGCTTTTGTTTTTACACCAAGTCGATGGTTGTGTGTCGGGCATCCAGATGATCGGCTGCTCAAAATAACTCGCGCGCCACGGGCACAGCCCGATTAGAGATAGTATTATTCTATGGAGGAGATTCATCTGGGCTTAGATGCTGCCTGTGGTAGTAATCGGACAACCTGAACCCCCTTGTGCATGACGGCTTCCTATAGGTAGACAATATCTTCCCCTTGGATCACTATTCACAGCATGCTACTAAACGCATGCTAATGTGCTGGCCCACAAGTTGGCTTCATTTGATCTCAGTGACGATATCGACGTCAAATCCACGTCCATAGCCCACAAACATATGTTGTCACATACCACCGGAAACCTCCCAACGAAGTATCGAGTCGATTCCACGCAGAATGGATGTTGTGTTGCAATCCAAAAATCGATCAACAATCTAGTAAATTGATTGTAAGCCTACTAGTGTGCTGGATTGGTTTACTGATGCCTTGTTATTACCTCTAGGCATATGTAAACACTACGCAAATGCGTTTCAAATCTTGTAAGACAAATCTGATTGTATTGGTTGAATCTGCAGCCGAGCTCAGAATTTGAAGTTGAAGAGAGAATGATAACACTGGTAAAAATAAAAAGTGCCTTTTAACTTACTTGACGATGCAATTTCGGTGAAACATTGAAACTATTACCCAGTGAAACACAGTTAATTGCTTATTCGTTACAAAATTTTATTTTGCACCAATAAGATTTCTCTTTACATAGCCATTTTTCTTCTAGTGACACTGTTTTCAAAATTTTGTTCATGTCTTCTGGTTTACTATCAAACAAGGCAACCAAAATCATCCAAAATCTTTGTTCTATGCTGCATGATAAATTGTCAGTATTGTATTCGGAGAAACTCAGTAATCTATTTAAACGATTGTCAATATTGCATAGCGAAAACCTTATTATTTGATTTGTAATCGATTACACATTACTTCATCAGTGTTTCATATCGTTATTTAATTTATTTATGTTGTAATATTCTACCGTATTTCATGTTACCATATGGCTTCTTCAGTGGTTATAGAATTCTATTTCGTAGTACAACAGACGATATGAATAAAAATTCTTTGAAACAATAACAGCTGAAAATAGGCTTTTAGCCTGAAACCTCTATTTTGTGAAACATGAGTTAATTTTTTTCATACATAAAACCACTTGTACTCAGTAATATTTCTTACTACATGTAATTCCCTCGTTATTAAGTTCTATTGATTTTGTTTCGACCACGTCACAACTGTCTGCAACGAAAGAGAAACGGAATATTTTATGGAAATATCACTCAGTTTGGAAGCGATTACTTTCAGCATATTTTCGCAATATTTCAGTACAACGACCATACATACTACTATGGTTTCACAGATGTCGCAATGGACAATAGATAAACAATAGGTAACACCTTAAATACGTTTAGGTGCTTCAGATTAAGTGATTATACATTGCTGTCAGTTTCCATTTTCCAAATAATTATAAGACAACAATACTTTCCAGTCATTACCAATTCATAGTTCCTCTTTCATCGTAGGCTACCATTCATCTACATCTCAGGGAGATAACATTATAGTAGACGCATTTGTGAAAGGCAAGAGAAGGGATACTGCTAGCCATCTAAGTTAGTTAATTTTTTTCATGTCATTTCTGTTTTTACTGAAAAACGATTAAAGTTTTATTTCACAACTGGTTTTCGTGGAGATCGGGCACAGTATTATTATACGATCCAATTAAATTATAACGAACAAATATAAAACTTTATGGTGTTTGAAACATGTAGCGTTTAATTACTTTGGCCATTGTACGACTGCTGCAACTAAAATGGGGAAATGAGTTGCACAAAATACTTTGAGTTTAGTAACAAGTCTAATATGGGAAGCAAAAGGTATTTGACACTTACTAACCTATCTCATTCTAGTAGCTACATTGCATTTCAACTGAAAATGTAAATGAGAGAGTCCCAGCAGCAGAAGACCGTGTGCATCGTCAGCAACAGAAGGACACAGTGACGAAACCCCCACGCGATCACACCACTTTCGCCCATTTATTAGGCACAGTCCTTGCTTCAGAAAAGCAGTGGAGTACAATAATTGTAATTTATAGGGGTCCGCAACCTAATTTTGTGGGAGTCTCATATCAAGGATTCTTGTTGGTCTCAGTCTTTCACCTGCCATCGACGGTCAATCGCCGACATCTCCGACTGTAGTGAAAGAAGTAACTTAATGTCAGAGATATTTTGTAACGGACCCTGCCAGCCAAAGAAAAACATTTCATTGGCTGAATCACCATCAGTTGCATACACCTCAAGGAGAAGTACACGGTGTTTCAAAATGAACATACCAGTTTTAAGTCGTTGTAGCATTTATTACGTCGTTCAACTTACAATTGTAAATAATAAACCAAATGAAAGACCAACTCATACAGTTTTGTTCCTATAGCTTTCCGCGATGGGAAGAGTATGGAGTGACAAAGACTGACTAAAAACGTGTTGAACGAGAGCAATTCTTTCACGCTTAGCCCCAAGATATATTTCCGCGGAAAGCTTTTGAGCCTTTCTTTTTCGGTAATCAACTGTAACTAATGTTTCTAATCTTGATGTGCTACAGCCGTGGCCCGTGCCTCAATGGGAAGAAGCTAAACAACACATCTTTATTTGGGAGCAGGATGGTGTGCCACCTCACTGGCATAACTCAGTACGTGACTGGTTAAACGACGTTGTAACCGACCGTTGGATTGGGCGCAAGGGGCCAGTTGACACAACATATTATGCATGGTTGGTTGTTTTTGCGGAAGGAGACCAGACAGCGTGGTCATCGGTCTCATCGGAATAGGGAAGGATGGGGAAGGAAGTCGGCCGTGCCCTTTCAGAGGAACCATCCCGGCATTTGCCTGGAGTGATTTAGGGAAATCACGGAAAACCTAAATCAGGATGGCAGGACGCGGGATTGAACCGTCGTCCTCCCGAATGCGAGTCCAGTTTTATGCCTGACCTCCACGTTCACACACGATCTGACGCGATCATGTGTATGAGCCTCCGATACCAGCTGATCTATCCGACTTTAGGAACAGTTTTATTGCAACAGTTACTCCTGACACATTGATCAAGGTTTCGGAACAACTCGCCTCGATAGGGGAGTTGTGTGATCGGTGTTCACACTGAATAATTGTAAGAAAAACTGTTTGTGTTTCTCTTTCATTTGGTGTATTATTTATAATTGTAAGGTGAATGTAATATGTGCTACAAATCCTTAAAACTCTTATATTCATTTGAAACACTGTATTTCTTAAAGGAATACAGTGATTTTCTACCATTTTTATGTTCTTTTCATCCCAACAAGCGTTTTGGCCTTTCGTCCATCTTCAGTTTGCGAAAAATATATCATAATCTTCATTAGTGTGTTTCTGACAAATCAATTTCATTTTGGATACAGCAGTTGCTCTTTGCAATTTTATTATTCTATGTTGGCATTCTTTCATGACTTATTCTTCATTTGTCCTTGTTGCTAATCTGATCCTCTGATGACTTAAGTCTAATACTTTTTGTTCTGATTCCCATTCTTTCCTGTATTTAATTCCAGTCTAGCGGTTACTCTCATGAGCATTCTACTTTCTTTTCTGAAGTTGATCATCCGTTTGTCCCCTGAAACCGGTTTTGCAGTCTCATTCAAATACTGATCCGAGTTGTGGTCTTGTTGCGAACGGTTCAATCTCATCACCACCGCCATCCAGATGAAATACGACACATTCGTTGTCGCTTCTGCCTTTCGACCGCATACAAAACTCTATCTCGGTTGGTGTGCTGACCACTCACAACAGTGCTACCAGAACGGCGAAATCCCAGCTATATAATCCTCACCATCTGATCGCGACGCGACGTTATGCATTAAAGGAACACACCATTTTACTGTCGATAGTTATCAGTCATCCGCCGAGCAATGCCCGCTCACTGAAACAAAGGACAAGGCAACAGTATGAGACACACGCCGTCAGAGAACAACGCCCGCCAAAAGTCATGTCTACACTGTCGAGGGCCAGTTCAAGACGTTAGTGAGATCTAACTGAAAAGCCAGCTCCTCAGAAACCCATTCGTTCCACGTCACTCCAAGGGCCCTGAGACCTCGTATTTAATATGTTTCTTGCTTTTGTTGTTGTTCTATTAAAATATTTTCATATTGCCATTTGTTTTCAACTCTGTGTCGTTCCGATGTCTTCACACATTTTGTGAAGTGATAATTTCCGGTTTCATTCATTATGATCAAGCCAGGCGCTGAAAATATTCTCTCTCCCCATGAGGCACTTAGTTACAAATCTGAACGTGTCAGTGTTAGGGGAAATGTATAGAAACGGAAAAAATTACAGCTATATTTTGGAGTTAAAAATATTTAAAAAATAGTGCTTGAAATTGCTTTAACTGAAAAAATGGTAGTTTCGGTAAAAGACATTGACATTTTTTCATAAATAATAGCAAATATTTAACCCACGTACTGAATTTTGGAAATTACGAGAGTACGCGTTTGATTTATGAACCAACAAACATGGACATACGGCCTGAAATTTATGTCGTATTTAGTGGTAAAGGTTTTTATGATATAAACCATATTTAACTTTTATTTCAGAATTTAATGCTGCTTCGTAGGTCACATTTTTTTAATGGCTAGTTCACTTGACAGATACTGGCATCTTACCCCTGACCGTTTACTGGAGTTCTTTTCTTTCGCCTATTGTTTTGAAAGAGTAATCATCCTCTCTTCTTTCTCGTAGCGGTAACTTGACCTTCAACTGTCTTATACACATTTGAAGTAATTCACTTTGTCCAGAAATAAATTTTGGTCCATAGTATCTGAGTGCGACATCTTTGGTTTTATTTTGTGCACTCGTTCTAGGTCTTTTATGTTGTGGAGCTTCTTCTGTCACGTAATGAGGAATGAATGAATCTTGCATACTTCAATGTAAGACTTGTAAAATTACTGGTGAAACATTATGCTATCTTGCATTCCAAGATCACTGCTTTTAAAGCCTATCCTTTGAGGGTGTTCAGAATTTGGTTTCTTTGGAAGAGATTTGGATGAGTTGCTGAAATATACAAAATATTTGGATATTTTTTGTGAGTAGTTAATGCGGCTGATAGAACTGGTGTTGACAACATATAACCATGGAATAAAACGCAAAGAAAAGCAACACAAATATGGTAGAAAGTTAATTTGGTTAACGAATTCTATTGAAAAATAGATAGCTATGCATAAACTACAGAAACCTTTAGTAGAAATAAAACTAGAAATGTTTTCATACTATTCTTAACATGCTTGTTTCCCTTGGATTTCCTTCCGTGCACAAACATCTCGTTTCCTTTACTTAAACTTCGTAACACAGTCGCAGTGATATTATTTTTACAAATTCTAATACTAGCTGCATCCCCATCCATTTAGTTCTGCATCATTACAGCTACTGCGCGCAATAATGATGTTATACACTGGGCAAAACACAATATAGAAATTCGGTGTTGTTCAGGCGTCTGAATTATTGAATCTGAGTATGTCCATATATTTACATTAGGTATGTTGCTTAAACACACGTTTGATTCTGCAGCGTACTGTTAAACAAACACAGTTAACAATGTGTAACATAAGTGCTAAAGCTTATTTATGATGAACATAACAGATAGACATCCTCTCAGAAACTTTGTCATAAAAACTCACATTGGACGTACAAAGTTTCGGAACACAACTTGCCTTGGACATACAAAGTATTGGAACAGGATACAAAGATCCATGGTTAATATTAAACAGTCATTAGAAGTTACGGACAAAACTGTTTTACCAGATTACAAATCATGCTAGCAAGATTCTGGAATGTGTGATATTAAATTTTCGAATTTTTTTTTTTTTTTTTTTTTTTGACACATTGAGCTTATGAACTCACCGACTCAAATATTAGCGTCAAACATAAACTCGGCACTACGCCATTACTACACTCCTTTTCTGAAAACTACCTAGAATATATAGTTTTGGAACCCCTCTCATGATAGAAATATGTTGAATCTTATGGCAAAAAATAGACCTGGCATATTTAACGATGTCTTCATCGAAACTCATATTAGTCACCATGACGTGGTTGTGGCAACAATGATGACCAAAATACAAACGAAAACTGAAACAAGCAGAAAGATATATATGTTCAGTAAACTAGACGAATAGCCAGCAGTGTCGATTCTCATGAGGACCTTGTAACTTTCAAGGTAGGGCAGGAGCATATAGAGGAAGTATGGCTCAGGTTTAAAAGAATAGTTTTCCATGCACTGGATAGATACATACCCAGTAGGACAGGTCACAATGGGAGGGAACATCCATACTATACAGTCGCTGTAAAGAAACTTCTACAGAAACAGAGATTACTGCAAAGCAGGAGTAATACAAAGGGTAGGGTTACATTTGTAGAGAGTTACAGAATGAAACCCGCGTAGCTACCAAAAGAGCAGTACGTGAATCCTTAATGACTACCGTAGCAGAATACTGTCAAATGATATTTTGCAAAACTCAAAGAAATTCTGGTCGTATGTAAAGACTGTTAGTGGCACTAAAGATATTGTCCAGTCCCTAGTGAATGAGACAGGAGCGTTACAAAGGAAAACCCAGGAGAATGGCCTCAATTTAATCCTCACACCATTGAAATGATGACTGAAGTAATTATTAATGTTGGCGGTGTTGAGAAACAGCTGAAATCGTTATAACTGAACAAAACTCCAGGGCCCGAGGGAAGCCGTACGAAACAGCCGTCCGATATCCTTGAGATCGAGTTATTGTAGAATCTTATAACATTTTCTGAGCTCAAACATAAGAGGTATATCGAGCAGAATGATCTCCTCCGTACGAACCTGCAGTGATTCCGAAACATCGATCACGTGAGACGCAACTCTCACTTTTCTCACATGACATACTGAAAGCTTTGGTTGAAGGCAGTCAGGTTGATGCGGTATTGACTGATTTCCAAAAAGCATTTGATTCAGTACCACATCTACGCTTATCTTCAAAAGTACTATCGTATGGGGTATCAAGTACAATTTGTGATCGGAGTGTGCACTTCCTGTGCATCATGTTACCTTGGAGGGAGAGTCATCGTAACTTCAGGTGTGCCCGAGAAAAGTGTGTTGGAGCCCTTTCTGTTCACGTCGTGCATTAATGACCTTGTAGACAATATTAATAGTAACGTCTGAACTTTTGCAGATGGTGCAGTTATCCATAGTGAAGTACTACCTGGATTAAACTGCGTAAGTATTCATTCAGATCTTGATAAGATTCCAAAGTGGTGCAAAGATTGGCAAGTTGCTTTCAATGTTCAGAAAAGTAAAACTGTGCACTTCACAAAACCGATAAACGTTGTATAATGTGACTATAATATCAATGAGTCACAGTTGGGATCGGCCGACATATACAAATAACTCCACGTAATATTTTGCTGGAATAGGGAATGGAATGATCACATAGGATCAACCGTGATTAAAGCAGGTGGTAGAAATCGGTTTATCGCTAGGTGCTTCTGTTCGGAACCGCGCGACTGCTACGGTCGCAGGTTCGAATCCTACCTTAGGCATGGATGTGTTTGATGTCCTTAGACTAGTTACGTTTAAGTAGTTCTAAGTTCTAGGGGACTGATGACCTCATATGTTAAGTCCCATAGTGCTCAGAGCCATTTCGGTTAATCGGTAGAATACTAGGGAATTACAATCAGTCTCCAAAGGATATTTTTTACAAATCTCTCGTTCGACGGCTCTAGAATATCCCTCAAATGTGTGGAACCTGTACCAAATAGGACTAACGGAGGACACTGAATGTGTACAGAGAACGACAGCACGAATGCTCAAGGTACGTCTGATACGTGTGAGAGCGTCATAGAGATATTGAAGAAACTGAGCTGAAAGACCCTTGAAGATAGACGTCAACTATCTTGAAAAAGTCTATCAACAAAGATTCAAGAACCGGCTTTAAATGATGACTCTTGGAATATACTACAATCCCCTACGTATCACTCACATAGGTATCGTTAGATTAAGGCTAGAATATCGTGAGATTAAGACTAGAATAATTACTGCACACATACAGAGGAATTCAGACAGTCATTCTTCCCGCACTCCATACGTGAGAGGAACGTGAAGAAATCCTAACAACTGTTTCAATGGGACGTACCCTCTGCCGTGCACGTCACGGTGGTTTGCAGAGTATAGGTACAGACATAGATATAGATTTGAAACACGTTTTGTCACCCAGCTTGGGGCTCTATGTAACACGAGGTATCACATTGTATCCAGCAGTAAATAACTGCACCTACACTGATTTATGTACCATTTTCAGCAATCTTTCCCACGTGAGATGAAATATTTGCAACACTGACTGACGTGTTGAAAACTCAGTAATATAAATTCATTCATATGCACTATTAGATAGATTTGATTGATTTTTCACACACATGAAAATTACAATTGCGGCATAGTCATGAGAGCTGCAAATCGAAAATAGTATCTGTGCCACCTACGCCAGTTTAGAACTATTATATTTAATGTTGGTAATATTATAAAAGTAGTACACAGGGGAATCTAGCTGTATTAACACGTGAAGGTAATTGCATTAGCATTTTTCTAAGTCATACTTTTTGGTTATTACTTGTAGATGAACGTACAATACCCAGTCTTAATAAATAATAGCTAGTTTTGCAATGATAAAGTTTTATACAAGCGACCGACACTATGAAAGATACTGCAGGAAACCGAGTCAGTAAGAAGTAAGGAACATTTAAACAATCTCTTCGCTCCAGCTTTCTACGACAGTTCTTCTTTACGCAGCTGGCCAATACATACTTACAATTACATATTCCCACCAATACATAATACGTTCGACTTCGGCAAATGAGCTGGTGAGTAAATCAACTTCATCAAGCAAAACTTTGTTAAAACGCAAGCGTCCCTGACTGAGATGATGTCAGCATTGGTTTCATTACAATAACTCCATAGCCGTCCCGTAGTCTTACACGTCATCAGTAACTCTCCTCCAAGAGTTGTTAACGGGGAGTGAATGTTCGCTCTCCTTTTATCTTCAGTTTTATTATTCAGTGGAGCAGAGTTCCTGCTAAATGTTCAGACCTCTCTGATGGAATGGCAGTGCCCCTTGCTGATGGCTAGTAATCAGAGAAGATCATAAACCGCACAAGTTACTGACACTTCGCTCCGTAGCCGAACATCGCATTCTTTACAGTGTGTCGGAATTGGTGTGCGATCCAACTCAGTGGTCTGAAAATCGTAGTTCGTTAGCAAAATTTTCTTATCCGGAATCCACCTTGTCTCAAAAATTCTACTACGGAGGAGACAAAAACGTTAGGTGCCAAAGGAATGATTTTCTACAATGAGCTTCGTGAAAAATTGTCCAGTATATACAGCACGAAATACTTTCAAACTACAATTCTCCCTCTGGGGCACGTGTTGCAAGGACTGACTCTTTTCTGGTTCTCCATTTACAAGTGCTACCAAGATTTTCATCACTGTATGTAACACATGTTTTCTTGTTCCTATCGCAATTATATGTTTCATTAAATCATTAAATATTTTAACTAGCGTTCTTAGGAAAAAATTGTTTCCTCGTCTGTAATGAATTCAAACCACTCGAGGCACAATCACGACATCAGTTGTACAGTTTGTTCATTAGAACCTCTGTTTCACCGGCTGTCCAACCGTATCTGTAATTTCATTAACGCATTTTAGCTTTGGTCTGTCCCAATTTTCGGTCGCAGCCCCGTCTCTAGTTACTGTTTCTCTCTATCCATCAGAAGGGAACTGAGACGCGTGTTATCATTTTTATCCATGTTGCAATATTTAACTAATTTGTATTTGCGTCAATAACAAATTTTCACATCTCTTATAGCACTGAACCTCCTACTTCCGGAAAACAAAATTCTTCTTGTGTTTCTGCTGATACACTAAATCGATGTGTACTCAGGTATTAGTTTAATAACTGCATTCCGTTGTGATAAAATTCCTTCTAGCTGGCCTGATGTGATGTATTCGCAATGTGTCTGAGGAATATGCTGTGTGCAGCGTTCTTTCGTATGACCATTTCCCCTCCAACTCTGATATACTTTAATGTGTCTATCTCCGATCCTAGTCGCGATTTATTACCAGCCATTAGCAAATTAAATGGGTTTTGTTATGAAATTTAACTATATTTACTACAAAGACTGTTGATCCATAAATGTGCGTTGTGCAACTTTCACATAAATGTGTACGACTCTATTCTTTCACTGTTTGTCCCAAGCAATAACTTCATGGAAAGCTGATGAAGATATTTTCAGGTTTGCCACGTATTTGAATTCCAATTTATATTTTCAAAGCTATCAAACTTCAGCAGCTGCGACAGAGTCGCGTGTATGAACAGTGATACCAATACTGTCAAATGTTTTTTATTCCAGTCTTTGATCACAGTAGCAATTCTTTTGATGATAACCGGTTTCATTCTTTTGATGATGACCGGTTTCAGTCATTAATGACCATCCTCAGATCTACAATATAAAAATGTATACACTTAGTGAGCAGTGTGATCTTCAACACAATACAGCATTATGTATCACAATATATTATCATACAACCAGGGAAATGTACAGACAAATAGCGATAAAACGTAACTTTTCTACACCATGTCCTAAAGTGATAAGGTCGTAATGGCATCGTCAAAACATTTAAATAAATTCAGCATAGCATCGTCACCTAGATTTAAAATAAGGTGTAGAATAGGCCACATCGTCCAAACAATCATTTTTGCGACTGGCTACTCAAGTACAGTAGCTACCAGAATCAGTAATTATGAACTCGCAGCCGGACAGGCGATATATTCGTGGTTTCGATCTCTGAGACATTTCGTGTGGACATAACATTATAAAGATATCAAATTTAATCATTCTTTATGTACGTGATTACGTGGATGTATTGTACTCATTTTTCTTATATACTGATCCTCATTTCGCTGATTCATTTTATAAGACCTTCAGGTACGGACTGAAAAGAAAGGATAAAAAATGATTGTAGTTCTTATCCTTGAATTCAAAATTCCTGGTCTTAATAAGCACTTCTAAGTAATTGTGATATCACAAATCGCTTAAAGGTTATCTTAATTCATGCGCTCTGTGAACCGTCATAATATAATCGTGTATCTCACACAGACATTGAAAAACTAAGGTTTGATCCACTCAATTTCTCAAGCAGTTTACACTAGCTAAGTAATATAATACGTACGGCAAAGACGCCGCAAATTAATACCAGCAGCAGAGATTTTGGAATACCACTGCACAAACCATCAGGCCTGGTCTTAATGTGACGCAGTGGTATCATCTACTAAGGTCATTGGCTCAAGCTTTAATTACATAATACTGAGATGTAGCGATAGTGGAAAGAGGATTGTATTTTTACTCTAACACAGCTCACCGTGAATTTAAAAACGTGACAGATTATTAATACAAGGAGTGATCTTAATGCCGCAAACGTAAAGTAGGTCCCGTATTCAAAGAAGCTGATCGGGGTCTCAAGCATTCAAGCAATTTTAATGTCATTATCCGTTGTCACTGTTCTAGCTTTGTAGCATTTCAGAGCAACTACACAACTTAGGTAGGAGTAACTCAGAAAATATTCTGTAAATTAAGCAGCAGATTTCTCAACCAGAATTCGCCTAAAAATATTTGTTGTCTATGGGAAAAGGGTGCTATGCCTCTTATAATTTGGAGGGATGTCTACCAGCACGTGATGGAATTCGACAGCGACAGACCGTGATCTTGTGTCTGTTATTACATTTTGCATAAATGGAAGAATGGGACTGCGGCTGGTCGATGAACTGCAAAAACTAAGTACGGAGCTTGTAAATTTATAGAAAAATTTCGTTACGCTACCGGTTTATTTGTCCTCTTGAAACCATCTTCAGACCTCTATACATGAAAACCAGGTCGTATGCGCTTGCTAAATGAATCACCATACCTAGCTGTTTTCTATAGATCTCTCCCCAATAAATGTGGACACTTTACACATCCAATCACAAAGTACTGGATGGCTTATCCCTTTTGACAGATGATGTTAAGGAGGCACCTAAACTACTAAGGTAATACATTCCATAAATTTACTACTGTTGGATATCTGGTTTATGTAAGGGATTGTTACATAGTCACACTGCGGGATACCGTTCGGCTATAAGACTGTCTGCGTTGGTCGGAAGCCCAAGACTTTCATTCAGTTATGGAATCAAAGGATTCGTGAGGGCAATATGATGAATTCCAATGGCCCCACGAATCCAGCGCCCGAGAGGGAAGACCTGTTATTCGCTTGACCAGCAGTATCGATAAACCCTGTCACGTAACTTCAGTCTTGGGTTTGTTTGCTGAAAGGTCGAAATCAACAGGGACAGTGCGATGAAGACTGCAACACCTCGGACTGCAAGCACGACAAGTCTTCTGCTGCTGTCCTTGAGGTGACAGCAGACAGACATGCATCGACAGGGGTCTCCAACGACAGCTGGAACTGGAAAAGCGACTGGTGTCTTTTCAGATGAGTCTCGGTTCTACGCACAGCATCGCGAAGGACGTATTCGTGTGTGCGTGCCTCGACATGAACGAATGGTGTCGTGCTGAATTAGTCATCGTCATAAGAGCGTCTTTACAAAGCCGCAGGGCGAGGTGGCGCATTCGTTAACTCACCATCGGGGAGAATATTCAAATTCGCTTCTGGACATCCAGATTTCGATTTTCTGTTGCATCCCTGAATCCGTCCAGACAGACTCCGTGATGGTTCCTTTGAAACGGCACGGCGTTCTTGAAACATTCTTATCTCAATTTATAACGATCTAAATGTGAACGGGATGCTAAACTACGCGTTCCTTTCTTAATTCCCAGAGAGCAGGACATCCGGACAGTGGTCGTTACATTCCCGACTTGTTAAAACAGATAGCTCTGTTGTATTTTCAGATCTCCTTTAAGAGTTTTTTTTTCCTTTTTTAAGTCATCAGTTTTGTGACTGGCTTGAAGCAACCCGCCAATCATGTGCCAATCTTTTCTTCTCATCTTACCACTAGCAGCGTACGTCCACAATAATTTGTTGGGTGTATTTCCAGCCTCCGTCTTCCTCTGCAGTTTTTACTCTCTACAGCTCCCTCTAGTATCATGGAAGCCTGATGTAACAGATATCCTATCATCCTGCCCTTCTTCTTGTCATTGTTTTCCATATATTCCTGTCTTCGCCGTTCGTCATTCTTATCATTCCACATAACTTTCATCATTCTTCTGTAGCATCACATTTCAAATGCCTCGATTCTCTTCCGTTCCGGTTTTCACGTAGTCTATTATTTACTACTATACAATGATGTGCGCCAAACTTATACTATATGAAATTTCTTCATCAAATTTAGACCTGTGACTGATACTTGTAGACTCTCCTTGGTCATGAATGCCCTTTTTGCCTGTGCTAGTCTGTTTTTTATATCTTACTTGCTCCACCCATTATCGGTTATTTTGCTGCCAAGGTAGCAGAATTCCTTAACTTCATTTCATTCGTGATCACCAATTTTGATCTTCTCGCGGTTTTCATATCTGCTAGTTCTCATAACATATGTCTTTCTTCGACTTCGTGTCAGTCCATATTCTGTACTCATTAGACTGTTCATTCCATTCAAATCATCCTCACATTGACTCAGAATAGCAATGTGGTATCGTTGATATCTTTTCCACCAGAATTTTAAACCCAGGCCTGAAATTTTCTTTTATTTCCATTATTGTTTCTTCGCTGTATAGGAGCGAAAGACTACATAGCAGTCTTACAACATTTATAATCCGACCACTTCGTTCTTGGCCTTCCACTCATATTGTTCCCGCCGGCCGGAGTGGCCGAGCGGTTCTATGCGCTACAGTCTGGAACCGTGCGACCGCTACGGTCGCAGGTTCGAATTCTGCTTCGGGCATGGATGTGTGTGATGCCCTTAGGTTAGTTAGGTTTAAGTAGTTCTAAGTTCTAGGGAACTGATGACCTCAGACGTTAAGTCCCATAGTGCTCAGAGCCATTTGAACCATATTGTTCCCTCTTGATTCTTCACATATTGTATGTCTCAAATCTTTTGCTATGGCATACCTCTATTGTCCCAAGAATATTGAACTTCTTGCCCCATTTTACACTGTCCAACATTTTGTACAGTTTGACGAACGCTATGAACGTGTCTTGAGTTTCCTTCAGTCTTGCTTCCATTAACAACTGCAACGTCAGAATTGTCTCTGTGGTGCCTTTGCGTTTCCTAGAGCCAAACTAATCGTCATCTGACAGATCATCCTTCTTTATACTACTATTGTCACAAAGTTGAATTTCAAAAAGTTAAATGAATAAACTAAAATCGACTGTGCGATAATTCTCGCACTTCTCAGCTCTTGTAATCTGCGGAATTGCGTGGATGATGAAACTTCTTGGCAGATTAAATCTGTGGGCCGGACCGAGACACGAATTCGGGACCTTTGCCTTTCGCCTGCAAGCACACTACCGACTGAGCTACCCAAGCGAGACCGACGGCCCGTTCTCACAGCTCTGCCTCCGCCAGTACCTCGTCTCCTACCTTCCAGACTCCACAGAAGTTCTACCGCGAAACTTGCAAGACTAGCGATTCTGGAAGTTTCATATCAGCTCACACTCCGCAGCAGAGTGAAAATTTCATTCTGAGAACATCGACCACGTTGTGGGTAAGTCATGTCTCCTCAATATCCTTTCTTCCAGCAGTCTTGCGAGTTTCGCAAGAGGGTTTTTGTACAGTTTGGAAGAAGAGGTAATGGCGGAAGTCATATCAGAACATACTCCGCTGCAGACTGAAAATATCATTCTTTGTGGATGAAGTTTTTCCGAAAGTCTGATGGTATATCGCCAGTCTCATACATTCTACACGCCAGCATGAACAGTCGTTTAGTTGTCACTTCCCCCAACGATTTTTGGAATTTCTACGGAATGTTATCAGCCTTATTTGATCTGAAGTCTTCGAAAGCTCTTAATATTCTGATGCTAATACTGGACCTCTTATTGACTTCTATTTCTTCTTCTATCACATCATCAAAGAAATAGTCCCACTCTTAGAGGATTTCAGTGTACTCCTTCCACCTGTCTTCTCTCTCTCTGTCTTTCTCCTCTGTATGTTGCCGACTTTGTTTTTAATTTCACCGAAGGTTATTATGAGTTTTCGTTAAACCAGTCCTTCCAAGAATCATCTTTCACATTTCTGATGCAGCCATTTCACCTTAACTTCCCTGCACTTGCTGTTTATTTCATTCCAATTCCTGAATTTCCCTGAAAAATTATGTACTTCCTTCTTTCGTCGATGAGCTGCGTTATTTCTTCTGTTATCCGTGGTATCTTCGCAGGGTCCTTCCTTGTACCTAAGTTCTTCTCTACAACCTCTGTGATTGCTCCTCTTAGGGAAGTCTCCATTTCTCTTGAACTGAACTGTAGTATCAATAGACTCTGAAAACAAGTTCATCTCTCCCTTCTAAATTGTTTCCGCATACCACTTCTTTGAGAACTGTTTTTCCAGAGAAATCTCTTAAACTTCAGCCAACTATTCATCATTATTACATTGTGATCTGAGTCTGTGTCTGCTCATATGTATACCTTACAATCCAATCTCCCAAATTAGGAAACTCTGCCTGACCATGTTGAAATATAACTGGAATCTTCCTGTATCTCCCAACCTTTTCACTTAGACCTCCTTCTCTTATGAGTATTGAACCGAATATTCGGTATTACTAGATGAAATTTATTACAGACCTCAGATAGTCTTTCTCCTACCTCAATGTTACTGCCAAGCCCAAATTATGTCGTAATCCTTTCTTATACTCCATTCCATGGTAACATTCCAGTCCTCCATGGTTGCTTGGGTTTCATCTGCCTTTACATACTGAATTACCCATTCTGTATCATCACACTCTTTCTCCATCTCTTGATCTTCTGCCTGCGACGTCGACATTTCGATGTAATCTACTGTTGTCAGAGTTTGTTCTCTGCCTATTCTGATGAGAACAACCGTATCACTTAACTGTTCAGAGCAGAAATCCTTGTCTTCTTTTCATGTGACTTCACGGACAGCTACTATATCGAGACTGAGCCTTAGCATTTCCCTTTTCAGGTTTTCTATCTGCCCGACCTCGTTTAAACTCCTCACATTCCCCGCACCGACTCGTAGAACGTTTCTTTTCGTTGATCATTCTATGTTTTTATCATTGCGACCTCTCTTTTGGCAGCCCCTTGCTGAAAATCCGAACAGGGGGGATGAGTCTAGTGTCACGAAGAAACTTTGCAATACTGCCTACAGGTCGAGTGGTTTCCATTGCTTTTTGCTGGTTTTCATTGCGTTGTGCATCCTTATGCCCTTGATCACTGCTGATTCATTCGCCTTTTAGGGACAGTTTGATACCCCGAGGGTAAGAGAGTGCGCTGAGCCTCTATCCGCTCCTCCACCCTCTTTGACAAGGTCGTTGGCAGCACTTCGGTCACTTCTTACGCCAGAAGCCCTCCGCCCTGATTGGTGTTGATTTTTATGCGAAACTTAACCAAAGGCTGGGTTCAAACACAGGACCGAGGAAGTTTTGATTACCAGTCAAAGACGCTAACCGTCGCCCATGGGTCTGTTCCAACACGTTATCTTTCTTCTACATAACACAGGACCGCATGTTGCTCGTGCTATCCTGATCACTCTTGACACGACAGGAGGTTGACGGCTGGTGAGCACATTCGCAGTTTCTCGCACCCAATGAAAACATCTGTTCATGGGATTCTGGGAGACTGAAACGCCTCCACACTCCAGTCATTGAGGTATATGGCGGCAGGTCTTTGTAGTAAATTCCGTGCTGTGTGTACCCCTGCTTCATCCACAAATTATTTATGTTTCCTTCCAAAATAAGTAACATATTAATATTATATACGTTGAGGATTGGACGTAGAGCTTGTGAAGGTAATCGTTATTGATAAGTAGCGTACAGACAGAAATGTGAGGAATATTATTCACAGTCATGCGTTATCGGGAATCAAGTCCCAGTATTTGGCTGTTTGTGTGTGTGTGTGTGTGTGTGTGTGTGTGTGTGTTTATGACAGTATTTGAGGTTGGCTCCCAAAACACGTAGTTGTGGATAACATTCGTAACATTTGCGTCTTATATGCAAAATAACAATATGAGTAAAATGCTGTAACTTGTTATTTTTTGTAAAGTTATATCCCAAATGACCTTTGGTGTGCAAATTTTTTGACTTCACAGCTGCCACTATGGCACAGCGCGAAACAAGTTTGACTTGGTTATGAATTTAGAATGGATTGGAAGTTTCTGTTGTTTGAAATCTTTGAACAGTATACTCACCGGTAGCGCTGTACTCCTTCTTGAATGCGTCTTTTTGGGGTTGCATTTGGCCCTGACTTAATTTTGAGGGATGACAATGCGCACCACATCGAATTAAGAAGGTGGAGGAGATCTTCGAACGGGAGGATATTCGGAGAATGGAGTGGCGCGCCAGTTCCCATACTTAAATCCATGGCGCACGCGTGGGAAGAGTTGGGGAGACACGCTGCAGTACATCCACATGCTCCACCCGCCATCAGCACAGTTGTCAACAGTTCTTGAGAAGGAATGGAACGCCCTACCACGAGAACACCTTCCCAACCTTGTAGACATCACCGAATCACGTTACAGAGCGTACATTGCCATCCATGGTGATCACACACACAATTAAAAACCATGTGCCCCGTTTGTCTCGTTCAGGAGACCATCATGAATCGAGGTGATTTCAATGAAATTGTTGGCTTGTTTTATTCAGTGTCCAAGTTTCATCGAGCTGTCTTACTTTGGATTGGCAGGTCACGCTGATGTTACTTTCACCCTTAAATTTTTGCACACCAGTGGAGGATGCAAGATAACAGAGGTTCACTTTAAACATTAAGACGT
This sequence comes from Schistocerca americana, assembly GCF_021461395.2. NCBI lineage: Eukaryota > Metazoa > Arthropoda > Insecta > Orthoptera > Acrididae > Schistocerca > Schistocerca americana. The sequence continues at coordinate 952,642,130 of NC_060119.1, read as the reverse complement.
CATACTTCCGGTAGTGCTGAGGAAATGTAACGTTAATTCTCGAATAACCATGCTATTTTGTCACGGTAAACACTGAAGGCTATCCTGTAAGATTCTTAGGTATTTTTACTTTCTAATGCTATTTTTTCGCTAAGACAACAAAGAAAATATGAATAAATACTATATTGGCAAGATTTTATTACTATCAATATAAATACATCATGTGGTTATGTAACAAAATTATTATTTGTGTTTCCTAAGATTCACTTAATGAAAATCTCTGGAAAAATGATCCTGTACATAGGTGACATATAATTATTTAATACTGACTGACTCTTATACTGAAAGAGCTTTCGACTTTGTGTTTTGTTTTCACAGAGAGCAGTTGATGCACTTTACAACAGAGATGAAGGTTCACCACTTACTTTTCTTGTGCAGTTACTACAAACAGTTTTCTGCATTCTTCCTTTTTAAGAGTCGCACATTTCTTGTCTGCTAGAGCGTTTTCCTTTTACTGCTGCACTGGAATCTTGAGGTTCATGCACAACACTTTCAATACTACGAATAACTGGTACGTGAAGTCCTAGTTTTGGCATTGTTTTGATATGTAGTTAGTTATCAGCAAATTCGGCCAGAAAATCCATATGCCTCTACCTTTTTGTCGTGATATGTCGGGTTTCATTCAAAAACACCACATATGCAGCAACTCCAGAAACATCAAATGAGTTCATGAATAATGCCAAGTGCCATCTCCTTGTTTTTCGTTAGCGGGAGTTAGAATGCACCATCTGATGTATTGAATCCTACACACCTTTCGTCTAATTATACTACTTTATTATTTCAGGCTTAGAATTACATTTGAGGAATGATGCATTGTGAGAAACAACACCAGACATCGTTTTTGGAACGTATAACAGTCGAGTACGACTTCGATTGGAACCAAATTGTGTAGCATGTTTCTCCCAAATTTTCTTTGCAAAAATTCTCTGGGTACAAATATTTTATTTTGTGGAACTATACCTACAACTGTCAACCCATGTTATAGTTGAAAATCTGCCAGATCTATGGATGTGAAGAAATTATCGACTGTGATATTTCGGCAACTACCGAAATAGTCTTTCGAAAGCTGAGTGACCACATCGACATTTTTACCCCTTCCCTTTGTTTCATTTCCAAAACATCGTAGCCCTTTCAGCGGATAGAAATTTTTAGAATCACATACCTAAAAATTTTTATTCCGTACTTCTAAGGTTCAGAACTCATATACTGCCTAAATGCACATTGTCCACGGACTGGAACATGAATGTATTAAAAATTAGTTTAGATACTAGAAACAACATAAAATCTTAGAGTTTATCATGTACAGGAATAAAACATGGTACTAGTGGAATAGCTAATAGGTGAAATTTCATTACAAATATTTATGGCTAATACAAAAGAAAATGTAGCCTGATGAATTACCAAAAGTGTATATTTAGAGCACAGCGTTTCATACTACTCAGTCGTGGACCACGGAAGTCGTGAGATGACAAGACCTTACAGCTGTGAAAATGCGGTTACAATAAGGTATTAAAAATTAAGAGTGGATTTTCTTTTTTTAATCAGAACGAAGAATAGACTACTACGCTATGGAAGAGTCGTATTAGAGGAAGACAATTGCTACGCAGAGACCTACTTCAACGTACTTGGAAATTTCAGCAAGTGCATAGAAATAGCATTGGAAGGGAATATTTGTGGGTGCAGAATATTTTCATACACAATACTGACAATCTAATATGTACGTTACAGTACATACACTGATGTAATAAGATTCCCCAGAAGTAGTCATAGGTGGTGGAAAGTGTTAAATCATATTAAACCTTTGTTGTGTTTAAATTCTTTGTTCAAAAGTTAAGCAAACGTTTGAAACAAATATCTGACCTAGCTGTGAATGTTTAGTGAAAGTAACAACTCAGAAGTCATCACGTTTCCACCAAACTACACTGAAAAATAGAATCGGAATAGTTTAAAAGATTCTGCCTCAGTTTCTACATATTGCATCCTATGGTTACAAAAAATTTTTTTACTACCTGTACCGCTATGTAATTAAATAAAACTGTGTCAGCCGTATCCAGTTTCCACATTTCGTCACCATCTGCCTGAATTTTGAATAATACAAATCAAATCTCTATTCCAGTAACATAAAGTGCAGTCATGGGTAAAGGTTTTGCATCTTTTTGGTGGTACGTATTAAAGCTCGTTTTGCACGGTTATGGGGCACAAGGAAAACTCAATTTTTATGAGTTCCCTAAACTGCACATACTGCTTATCCTGTTAGTACAGACAGGTCGATAAAATCTAGATGACTTTCGACAGTAAGAGCGCTATTCGGAGAGTAAAGTCCGATCGGTCGCGAAATGGAAACCACAGTAAAAATCCAAAATATTTTATTTGCTTTACCTTCCAGCTACTTCCTTACATAGTCGCCGCTTCGACTTAGACACTTCTCGTAATGTTGTACCAACTTTCCACGGCGCTCTTCAAAGAAAGAAGCCGACTGTGCTTTTCACCATTTCCCTATGCTGGTCTTCAGTTCGTTGCCTGTACCAAAATGTTGTCTCCATATCCGCAGCTCGTGGTCGTGCGGCAGCGTTCTCGCTTCCCACGCCCTGGTTCCGGGTTCGATTCCCGGCGGGTTCAGGGATTTTCTCTGCCTCGTGATAACTGGGTGTTGTGTGATGTCCTTAGGTTAGTTGGTTTTAAGTAATTCTATGTTCTAGGGGACTGATGACCATAGATGTTAACTCCCATAGTGCTCAGAGCCATTTGAACCATTTTGTTGTCTCCATAGCTAGTTGTTCATGTGATCGGAGATGAACATCAGAGGAAGCCAAGTGTGGGCTGCATGGTGGGTGATCAACCATTTCCTATCGAAACCACTGCTGTAGTGTCCTCACTGCCCTTGCAGTAGGCGGCCGAGAATAATCATGAAGAAGTACCTGTATGACAGGTACGTTATGTGGGTTGCATGAAATTAGGCGCAATCTCGCAGTGGTTCCCCTATTTCATGGGAGACACTATCGTTCTAGGCATGTGTACTTTCTCACTGTGTGCTCAGATTTGAACAGAGAGATGTGACGCGATCGATAGCCATACTGGAGACACTGGAAAGCCTCATCAGCTCTTCACTGTCGTTTCCATTTCACGACCTGTCGGACCTTACTTTGTGAATAGCCCTCCTATTTGTATTTTTATCCTCAAACCAGACAATTAATTAAAAAGAATCCGGGAAAGTTACGGGAACTTCTTGGCTGACGATTCAGCTATTATTTTTACTGCAGTTGGGACTGACAGAACAGCAATCAAAAAAATTTATTAAGAGGTTTAATAAAATTGACTATAAACATTATCTTACGATAAGATGAAATTTATGCCACACTGGACTCATCCTGCCGTAAAACTGGACTGTGTAAGGGTGCAAGCATACTGCAGATTTTCCCTTGGTGCAACTAAAAAGGTCTGCAGGGCCCTCAGAGCCATAACAATCTATTTTTTATGTCAATAACAGGGCAGCAGAGCTATCTTTCATTTTGATTTGGGGTTACCTCAGTTCCACCGTATCCCGTTCCTTAATGTGCCGGCGTGAGCACTCCGTAGTCTGCATTTCGGCAGCACAGGCTGTGAACGTCAATTGCCTGCGGTTGCGGCGTATTGGCCCTGTGGCTGCAGCGACCGGACTGCGGTTTAGCCACGGTTACCGTTTTATCGTCGGAGTCTTGCAATCGTAAACGCGGACAGTACACAGCCGTCGCAGCAGGAGCGACAACGAATTACAGGTCATTATTGCTGATATACAAGCTGTCCACAAACGAGCAGATTCTTCGTCAATGGTAAAAGTGTTAGAGCTACAATTCAAGTATGAAGGACGGCTCCTCAACCAATACAATCAAAAACAGTGCTGTGTTCATTCGCTAAAACGCATTTCTACTGGAGGAAGTTGTTACATTATGTTTTTATTTTAGTGAGCCATCTTTGCAGCTCTGTAGTTGCCAAAACTAAGAACGACACTTTCTGTTAACTTCGTTTTTCGAGAGAGGAGTGTTGTGTCTGCGACGATGTAGCATTTTCATTCCAACAAGCAGACGCTAGTGCAACAATTCTGAGTTTATTACGTACAATGTACACAAATATCCCAATTTAGCTTTATACTAAGCGCAGGTGAACGGCGCCGTTGAGAATAATTTGTCTATCAGGCTACAATTTTTATTTCAGGATAAAACAGAACCTCCTCAAACACACGTTAATGTAAACTGATTGTATGAGAAATAACCAAAACAACGTTCACGCTATCTAAGTGAACTGTCTGAGAGATCATGCATGATCAATATTTTACTTATTTTTATATTTCGAATTGAACATATTGAACATTGTATTAATTATCACTAAATAATTATAAAATAAAGTTTGAGGAGCGGAACGTCAAGGATGAACCCGATTTACGTATTTCAGGTCTTCATTTTACCTACACTTACAGATCCTTCTATCACATTTCCATGTCATATTAATTTCATCATTAAAACTTTTAATTAATATCAGTTTTCAACTTTCAGATAATGTCAACGGTGCGAGGCAGAGTTATTCAAACTATAGGATATCCTTAATCAATACTTAGACTACCCTGCGTGGTACGAAACTTCATTGTGTGAGAAGATGTGACATATTTCGACTGATTATTAAGATCCAAAGTCGAGCAAATAACACAGAACGAATTTCTTTGAATTTATATCACTTCATGAAGTACAATAATGAGATATAGTTTTCAACAGTTAATTGCCTGTTTCTCCTTCGTGAATAAGATGTACTCTGCATAAGACCATGTATTAGTCTCTGAATTTTAAGCTAATGTGAGCTGTAATGAAGTATTTTGGACTACGGAGTTGGCGTTTCACAATCTGCAAGAGTGGACAACAGTAATGCGGGGAATGGTTATTGTATCGTATTCGTGCTATTGACTGTAGAAAGATAATACTGTTTAATTAACTTTGAAGCTAAACGTCGTACCTGAAGCGCATCATGTAACGAAACTTATTTGGTGTTCTTGGGCAACTTTTTTCGTTGTTGCTAATTCGGTAGCTTGCTACACGCAATAAATTCCTTGTGCAGTAATGTATCTGCTAAGTGGTATCGTGCACTGGACAATGTTATTCGGAAAGTAAAGTATTGATGAGACCGTATTTCGGGCTTCATGTGAATGACATAATCCTATTGCGACATGTCACGCAATGAATTCTTAGGTTCGTAAATCCCTTTCGATGTTACACGTATCTGAAGCTACGACATAAATGCTGACGTGCTTGAGCTCATGTCCGCTAGAAATCGTTACGAGCTAATACTTACCAATTGCCGAATTATTTCATTAATACCAAACGCGCGCACTTACCGCCATGGGAATACTTCCAGCAAAGATTATTCACTGGTTAATTTTTATGAAGCTTTGATTACGACAAATAGCGTGTAATCTTTAGCTATCCCACGCTGTGTTAATAACAAATGAGCGTTTGTTTCTCAATGAAATAAAGCCTTTCAGTAATACTCCAAGCGCCATAAGAGTACACGCAGTCGCTTAACTCCATACAACTGGACGAGAAATGCTTTGAGATAATGGACAGAGGTTTAACAGAAAATATTTGTTTCGATTTGTTGTAATGATTCTGAAAGTGGATATGTATCTGTAGGTAGATTAACATTAGCTGTTAATGATGAAATTCAACTGCGAGAATGCATAGATACTAGCTGAGAGACTCTTAAGAAAATCATGTCCTGTCTGAAACTTATTGCAACCACCAAATCTGACTAGGTACTTTGATAAAAGAAAACCGATTACTTCGACAGTAAAGTAGATCCCTGTGAAATTTCATTAATGAAAGAAGCTGTTCTCTACACAATATTTGTCCTACCCAGGTGCAAACTGCTCTCATAGTTACAGCGCCTCTCTGTAACTACCAGTAAAATCCAATTACAGAGGTAGGCAGAGGTGCAATACATTGCTAACGTTTTGGCTCATAAGTTTATAATAACGGTTTTTATATAACTGAAAATTAATTGACTCTTCAGATGTGGGTAATGACTGTGGTTTGAATGAACTGAGTTCCAATTCCATTTCCCTAGACTTGTCAAGATTTAGTGAAACTTCAAAAATTCCTTTAGCTTTCACTGAAATCGCATAATAGTGATCTAATCGTAAGAAAAACCAAATTTCGCACGTATAATCTCTGCTTTTTTTTAAAAAAATTCTAATTCTAAAATCCATTTCTTTCTCAATGATCGATAAATCGTACCAATAAAAGAAAATAAAAAACTAAAAGCAGAAACATTCCTAATTTGTTATCAAACCGCTGCCGCAAATAAAACAAGCGTAATTATTTCCTCTAACCCACACTTTACAATTATTATTCTACGAATGTAAAAATCAATTCTTTTTCTTCCTGGATTAAGTCTTCTACTAATTCAAAATATAGTTCCAAAAATTTCTATTGTTTGTTGAGCTGAACCGCCGATCCTGTCGTAGCAAGTCAGCAACGATGTCTGCAGCAGGGGAAGAAAGGCAATCTGCAAACCAACAACCTTCACAACAGCGTAACCGTGTACCCAATATCGACGGTCCACCATAGATCAAATTATAAGTTCTTTTCCCAGTTACTTGAAAAATTAATAAAGAAAAACATTAAGCTGTAGCAGGTTCAACCTACAAGATAAGGATAGACGCAGTAAAATTGACCAGTCTCTATTGTAGACAATTTTTACAGTAAAAAAAAATTTTCTGACAGTTCAACAAAGTCACAGAGTTTCTACATAGTCGTTGTGCGGCCTGACACTCCTTGATATCTTTGCCAGAATAAATTGAAGTTCTCCTGATTTTTCCTTAAATAACTAATTAATGTCACTAAAGAATCAATCCTGTCCTCATTCAACGAAATATTCCGCTTTAAAACCGATACTCCCGACCACAATCGCCGATAAAGTTTCAAAACAGAATCCTAACACAATTCACAGTACCGATTATTATCAAAATATCAATACGTGTCGACCTCTCACCAGTAAAACTTCAAACCAGTCAACCATTGAAGATCGTCCACACTCTCGACAGAACTCTGCCAGAACCCCTTCAACAAGTCTGAATTTTAATAAAACTTGCAAATCTCACACATAAGTAATATTTACAATGCATGTCGTAACGACAGAGTCAACTGACTGTTCCAACTTCCAACTCGAAGTTTATTTAACAGTTGATAACCAAGTGAGATCGAATTACAAACTTTATCCTTCCACATTCAACACTGAACTTCTTTTCATTTTATAAAAAGCATAAAACATGCTTTAATAATGGTCAGCATTATGTTTCAACGGTTCTTCCAGCCGCCGGCCGTCGATTATCTCTCGTCGTCCGCCGCTTCTGGAGTCCGCACTGGCTCATTTTGCTGCCACGCTCGACATGAAAGAAAAGAAACAAATTCTTTTTAAATAACAGGTCTCCACTTAACACACTGCAAATTAAAAAAATATATCTTGCGGCCTTTCGGGTGGCAAGGGCCAAAGCGCGGCGAGTAATTAAAGAGAGCAAACGACGGTCATGGCAATCGTTCTTGAACTCCATCTCCCGCTCCACTAGTTCTACGAAAGTATGGGAAGCCACCAGGAGGATTTCCGGGAAACTCGGCCAGCTACCTGTCACGGCATTGCTTCATCAGGGAAGTCTCCTCACGGCGCCGAGAGACATTGCCCAGACACTGGCCATGCATTTTGCGGCATCTACTGCCACTATTGACTGTGATCCAGATTTCTGCCGCTACCGCACTGCCATCGAGAGGGGTCACTTGGACTTCCGCTCTCCAAATTCTGAGCCCTAAAACTGCCCCTTCACAATGTGGGAACTGGATTCGGCGCTGTCTGTGGCTCACGATACTGCGCCTAGTCATGATCAAATCCGGTACAGCATGCTGCAGCACTTGTTACTGCCTTCCAAGGAAGTTCTCCTGAATTGTTTTAATATGATATGGTTATCCGGCACGTACCCTGACTACTGGTGGGAGGCGATTTAGATTCCTCTCCTCAAACCGGGGAAGGACCAAACGCATCCCAGTAGTTATCGGAGTATTGCTTTGACGAGCTGTGTCGGGAAGACGTTGGAACGCATGGTCAACCGTCGCCTGGTTTGGCTGCTCGAGACCAGGCAGCTCCTTAGCCCCTCTCAGTGTGGCTTTCGGAGATGTCGTTCAACTATAGACAACTTGACCCTGCTTGAGGCGGCCATCCAGCAGGCCTTCCTGCGTAACCAGCATTGTCTAGGTGTATTCTTTGACATTCATAAGGCGTATGACACTACTTGGCGCCGCCATGTCCTCAATCAACTCCATGAGTGGGGCTTTCGTGGCCGTCTCCCCATCTTCATTCGGTCCTTTCTTTCCCACCGCCTCTTTCGATATAGGGTTGGTAATGTGCTATCTGATTTGTATGTGCAGGAGAATGGTGTTCCTCAGGGAAGCGTTTTAAGTGTCACCCTCTTTGCCGTCGCCATTAACAGTATCACGTCCACTATCCGGAGTCCTGCCCAATGCTCCTTGTTTGTAGACGATTTTGCTGTTTTCTGTTCTTCCTCCAGTCTTGTCACTGCTAGTCGGCAGTTGCAGCTTACGATACAGCGATTAGAGGCATGGACTGCGAAGACGGGTTTTAACTTCTCTGCAGACAAATGTGTGTGTGTTCATTTTAATCGTACTCGACGTCTTTTTACTCCACCTGAATTGCGTCTGAGGGACACTATTCTTCCTTTTAAAGACACTGTGAGGTTCCTGGGCCTCACTTTTGATTCCAAGTTGTCGTGGTTGCCTCACCTTAAAGACCTCAAGGTGCGGGCCCTGAAGGCACTGAATATTATGTACTGTCTGAGCCATCGGTCCTGGGGAGCAGATCGGGCGCGTCTGCTGCAGTTTTATAGGGCTTTCGTCCGATCGCGTCTTGACTATGGTTGCACCGTGTATGGGTCAGCAAGGTCTTCGTATCTGAAGATTCTTGACGCAGTGCACCATGAGGGTATCAGGCTGGCTACTGGTGCCTTCCGTACCAGTCCCATCCTCAGCCTGTGTGCTGAGGCGGGGGAACCGCCACTCGCCATCCGGCGGAAACTCCTCATGGTGCGACGGGTGTATCAATTCCTTGCCTGTCCTACCTCCCCTGCGTACCCTACCGTTGCCCGACCGCCTATGGAACGTCTCTTTTCCAGTCGTCCCAGGGCTACGAGACCATTTGGGATTCGTGCCAAGCATTTGCTTGAGTCCCTTGGTGTGGAGCGTGTGGCCCCCCAACGGCAAGGTTTTACTCGCCTGCCTCCCTGGTTGCTCCAGAGGCCCAGCGTCCTTTTAGACTTGTCGGAGTACCGGAGGAGCTGCACTCCTGCATTTGTTTTTACCTCCTTATTTTATGATATTTTAAACCAGCATCCCGACCATTTACCAGTATTTACGGATGGCTCTAAACAGGGGGACTCTGTTGGTTGTGCTGTTGTTTTCCCTGATCGAGTCGTCAAGTTACGGCTTCCTGCGGCGTTTAACATCTTTGATGCCGAATTGTTTGCGATCTTGCGGGCATTGGAGCAGATGAGATGTGTTCCCAGTCTTAAGTTCCTCATCTGTTCTGACTCCCTGAGTGCCCTTCAGACCATGCAACACTTGTACCCAGCGGATACGGTCATCCAGAACATCCATGATGCCCTACTCCACCTGCAACGGCAGGGGAAGGAGGTTTCCTTCTGCTGGGTGCCGGGGCACTTGGGTATTAGGGGCAACGAACTGGCGGATGTGGCTGCCAAAGACGCATGTTCCCTCCCTCACGTTGTTGCATGTGCCGTCCCCCTCCATGCTGTTACCTCCCTCCTGCGTTTTCGCGTTCGGCGTCAGTGGGAAGAGGAGTGGCTGGCAGTCGGTGAAAATAAGGTGCATCTGGTCAAGGCCACCACGCGGCCATGGCGTACGTCCTACCAGTCATGCAGGCGCGATGAGGTTCTCCTCACTCGCCTCCGCATCGGGCACAGTCCCTTAACGCATTGTTTTTTACTCCGTCGGGAGGACCCACCCAATCTGCAGTGCTTGTGGCGTCCAGATTACTGTCCGCCACATTTTACTTGACTGTCTTTTATTCTCTGACCAGAAGGCGGTGGTTTCTTTGCCACCGGATTTGCCCTCTATTGTACAAGATGTCGCAACGACTGTAGTTAAGGCCTTACGGTTTTGTGCCCTGTCCAATTTGTTGCCTCGGATTTTAGGGAGAGGGTTTTAATGTGCTGCTGGGTGACTGGCTCACCCAGGTTTTAGGTAAGAGGTCAGCCAGTCACGATTACCTCCTTGTTTCCCTTCGGTTTCTGTTCTCTTTTCCTTGTTTCCCTTCCTTTTTAGTGTGTTCCTTCTCCTCTTGTTTTGCCTCTGTATGTGAGGTTTTGGAACTGCGTCAGGTTTGTGCTTTTTAGCCGTTCTCCTTGTTCGCTGTTCGTCTTAGTCCCTTCACTGCATGTGTTCCTGTTTTTATGCGTTTGGGCGCTGATGACCACGCTGTTTAGCGCCCGTAAACCTCAACCACACACACACACACACACACACACACACACACAACATTTCGTACCTGGCGTCACTCAAGCGGTAAAGAAACGCGATGTTTCCGGATTAGACTTCTAAAACACCACATTGTCCCTTGCTGCTACTAAATCAAAACCAGACTGTTTACATCAAACGCCAAAACTCAATTCATCGTATCCTTTCCTCCCCTCACAATCAACAAAATGGTTCAAATGGCTCTAAGCATTATGGGACTTGACATCCGTGACTTAGAACAACTTTAACCTGACTAACCTAAGGATATCACACACATCCATGCCCGAAGCAGTATTAGAACTTACGACTGTAGCAGCAGCGTGGTTCCGGACTGGAGCTCCTAGAGCCGCTCGGTCACAGCGGCCGGCCACAATCAACAGATAACGCGCATCTTCGCAGAGCAAATATCATCTCTGACTCATCTCTGTGGAGCGCAGCAGCTCTATTGAGACTGCCCGTGCATACTTAAGCACTTCAGACCTTACTAGCCCGATTTCAGACATCCTAAACAAGAAAAAATCCTAGAAAAACTAACGTACACACCTTCCATTATATGGACATGCTATAGAACTAATAGTAACAGTAGATGAACAAATTCAACATGTCATTTAGCCTTCTTTAACCTAAATTTACGTTGTGACCAGTATTTGGAATTCACGCATAAACGCATGAACCATTCCAGTGGAACTACGTAGCACTTACCAGAAAAGGAGGGCAATCCTTCCACGATGGTAGACACCTACACCTGAATCTTAAACCTGTCAAGAGAACCAGTAACATTCATCTTGTAACAGAGTCTGTAGCATTTAACGTATAACAGGACTTCTGAGTACAGGCATAATAAACGCACATGTAATGTGGCATCCAATGAAGCAACATCTCGTACAGTTCAAGCTCTCTTCATAAATTTAACAGTTAAATAGCAGTTCAAATAAGCTAACCGTAAGCGTATTCCCTGTTAAAGACAAGCATCGTGCGTGAATAACACAAGCAGTACGACTGCAAGAGCCGAATACAAATATGTTACGAGCAATCCGTGTTGGCTTCGCACGGTTAACACGGAGTTTCTACAACCGTGCGACTTGTCAGGTCTAGTGGAAATTTTTTGTGGTACACCACGCAGAGTTGTGATTAAAACTCGGAGAACCACGTTTTTTTTGGTCATCAGTCTGCTGACTGGTTTGATGCGGCCTACCACGAATTCCTTTCCTGTGCTAACCTCTTCATCTCAAAGTAACACTTGCAACCTACGTCCTCAATTATTTGCTTGACGTATTCCAATCTCTGTCTTCCTCTGCCGGCCGAAGTGGCCGTGCGGTTAAAGGCGCTGCAGTCTGGAACCGCAAGACCGCTACGGTCGGTGGTTCGAATCCTGCCTCGGGCATGGATGTTTGTGATGTCCTTAGGTTAGTTAGGTTTAACTAGTTCTAAGTTCTAGGGGACTAACGACCTCAGCAGTTGAGTCCCATAGTGCTCAGAGCCAGTCTGTCTTCCTCTACAGTTTTTGCCCTCTACATCTCCCTCTAGTACCATGGAAGTCATTCCCTCATGTCTTAGCAGATGTCCTACCATCCTGTCCCTTCTCCTTATCAGTGTTTACCACATAATCCTTTCCTCTGCGATTCTGCGTAGAACCTCCTCATTCCTTACCTTATCAGTCCACCTAATTTTCAACATTCGGCTATAGCACCACATCTCAAATGCTTCGATTCTCTTCTGTTCCGGTTTTCCCACAGTCCATGTTTCACTGCCATACAATGCTGTACTCCAGAAATTTCTTCCTCAAATTAAGGCCGGTATTTGATATTAGTAGACTTCTCTTGGCCAGAAATGCCTTTTCTGCCATAGCGAGTCTGCTTTTGATGTCCTCCTTGCTCCGTCCGTCATAGGTTATTTTACTGCCTAGGTGGCAGAATTCCTTAACTTCATTGACTGCGTGACCATCAATCCTGATGTTAAGTTTCTCGCTGTTCTCATTTCTACTACTTCTCATTACCTTCGTCTTTCTCCGATTTACTCTCAAACCATACTGTGTACTCATTAGACTGTTCATTTCGTTCAGCAGATCATTTCATTCTTCTTCACTTTCACTCAGGATAGCAATGTCATCAGCGAATCGTATCATTGATATCCTTTCACCTTGTATTTTAATTCCACTCCTGAACCTCTCTTTTATTTCCATCATTGCTTCCTCGATGTACAGATTGAAGAGTAGGAGCGAAAGGCTACAGCCTTGTCTTACACCCTTCTTAGTGCGAGCACTCTTATTATTCCCTCTTGGTTATTGTACATATTGTATATGACCCGTCTCTTCCTATAGCTTACCCCTACTTTTTTCAGAATCTCGAACAGCTTGCACCATTTTATATTGTCGAACGCTTTTTCCAGGTCGACAAATTCTATGAAATTGTCTTGGTTTTTCCTTAGCCTTGTTTCCATTATTAGCCGTAACGTCAGAATTGCCTCTCTCTTCCCTTTACTTTTCCTAAAGCCAAACTGATAGGTCACCTAGCGGATTCTCAATTTTCTTTTCCATTCTTCTGTATATTATTCTTGTAAGCAGCTTCGATGCATGAGCTGTTAAGCTGATTGTGCGATAATTCTCGCACTTGTCAGCTCTTGCCGTCTTCGGAATTGTGTGGATAATGCTTTTCCGAAAGTCAGATGGTATATCGGCAGACTCATATATTCTACACACCAACGTGAATATCGTTTTGTTGCCACTTCCCTCAATGATGTTAGAAATTCTGATGGAATGTTATCTATCCCTTCAGCCTTATTTGACCGTAAGTCCTCCAAAGCTCTTTCAAATTCCGATTCTAATGCTGGATCCCCTATCTCTTCTAAATCGACTCCTCTTTCTTCTTCTATCACATCAGACAAATCTTCACCCTCATAGAGGCCTTCAATGTATTCTTTCCACCTATCTGCTCTCTCCTCTGCATTTAACAGTGGAATTCCCGTTGCTCTCTTACTGTTACTACCGTTGCTTTTAACGTCACCAAAGGTTGTTTTGACTTTCCAGTATGCTAAGTCTGTCCTTCCGACAATCATATCTTTTTCGATGTCTTCACATTTTTCCTGCAGCCATTTCGTCTTAGCTTCCCTGCACTTTCTATTTACTTCATTCCTCAGCGACTTGTATTTCTGTATTCCTGATTTTCCCGGAACATGTCTGTACTTCCTCCTTTCATCAATCAACTGAAGTATTTCTTCTGTTACCCATGGTTTCTTCGCAGCTACCTTCTTTGTACCTATGTTTTCCTTCCCAACTTCTGTGATGGCCCATTTTAGAGATGTTTATTCCTCTTCAACTGCACTGCCTACTGCGCTATTCCTTATTGCTGTATCTATAGCGTTAGAGAACTTCAAACGTATCTCGTCATTCCTTAGTACTTCCGTATCCCACTTCTTTGCGTATAGATTCTTCCTGACTAATGTCTTGAACTTCAGCCTACTCTTCATCACTACTGTATTGTGATCTGAGTCTATATCTGCTCCTGGGTACGCCTTACAATCCAGTATCTGATTTCGGAATCTCTGTCTGACCGTGATGTAATGTAATTGAAATGTTCCCGTATCTCCCGGCTTTTTCCAAGTATACCTCCTCCTCTTGAGATTCTTGAACAGGTATTCGCTATTACTAGCTGAAACTTGTTACAGAACTCAATTAGTCTTTCTCCTCTTTCAGTCCTTGTCCCAAGCCCATATTCTCCTGTCACCTTTTCTTCTACTCCTTCCCCTACAACTGCATTCCAGTCGCCCATGACAATTAGATTTTCGTCCCCCTTTACATACTGCATTACCCTTTCAATATCGTCATACACTTTCTCTATCTGTTCATCTTCAGCTTGCGACGTCGGCATGTATACCTGAACTATCGTTGACGGTGTTGGTCTGCTGTCGAGTCTGATTAGAACAACCCGGTCACTGAACTGTTCGCAGTAACACACCCTCTGCCCTACCTTCCTATTCATAACGAATCCTACACCTGTTATACCATTTTCTGCTGCTGTTGATATTACCCGATACTCATCTGACCAGAAATCCTTGCCTTCCTTCCACTTCACTTCACTGACCCCTACTATATGTAGATTGAGCCTTTGCATTTCCCTTTTCAGATTTTCTAGTTTCCCTACCACGTTCAAGATTCTGACATTCCACGCCCCGACACGTAGAACGTTACATTTCATTGATTATTCAATCTTTTTCTCATCGTAACCTCCCCCTTGGCAGTCCCCTCCCGGAGATCCGAATGGGGGACTATTCCGGAATCTTTTGCCAATGGAGAGATCATCATGAGACTTCTTCAATTACAGGCCACATGTCCTGTGGATACACGTTACGTGTCTTTAGTGCAGTGGTTTCCATTGCCTTCTGCATCCTCATGTCGTTGATCATTGCTGATTCTTCCGCCTTTAGGGGCAATTTCCCACCCCTAGGACAAGAGAGTGCCCTGAACCTCTATCCGCTCCTCCACCCTGTTTGACAAGACCGTTGGCAGAATGAGGTTGACTTCTTATGCCGGAAGTCTTCGGCCGCCAATGCTGATTATTTATCAAAATTTAGGCAGCGGCGGGGATCGTACCCAGGACCGAAGACGTTTTGTTTAGGAATCAAAGACGCTACCCCTAGACCACGTTATGTAACAGAATATCACCACTATCATACAAGCAGAGACCGCCAGGAAAGTTCTCAGGAAACTCAAACGTTCTCTGTTCCATTTTTAATTGGCCTCTGGAGTAAGATCTCGTGGTAGTGACGGCAACTGCGAGCTACCTCACATCCCAGTCAACCCCAGGTCAGAACCAGTAGGTCAATGCAAACCCGATCGTAATGTCGGCGTGGGCTATGTCCAAATGCGGGCCACACGTCCCCAGCACTAGTACTGCGCGAAATACATTTTCATTGTGACCTTTTCAAGCATTTTCCTGAACAACCCCTGTACATTAACTTTAACAAACAAAATCTGTTCTTATACTAGACAACAAATTTTAACATTTTGTACTTTGCGAAGGCTAAAATAGGTGATTTATGCGGATGAACTGAAGTTGAAAATGACGAAAATCTAGTTAGCTCAGATCTGGAAGTTATTGAAACAGTTATTTTATTCACATATTATAAGAGTCCGTAGAGTAACAAGTGCAGCGTTTCCCAACACACATATACTTTCCAAACAGCTGGCCGTGGTTTTGGGGTTAATTCGATGCAGTGATCATAAATATTGAGTCCGCTTTCATAGACTGGCTCTAGTTTTTTTACATAGTGGTTTTGGAACCTATATTTTTGCTGAAGTACCGATACACACATTTTTCGTATTGAACGTAAAATTTTAATAATGGGAAGAATATCTAAATGCATTTTTACAGTTTAAGGGGTACCGAATCCATATACCGTAATATATTTTTCAGAAAGACTCTAGGGTTTTAGATATTTGGTAGACTACGTTATTTAAGTGTATGAGTAATACAAAATCGTGAAATCTAACCCACTCACAAACTAAGTGTAAAACGAATCAAAGTGCTTTAGACAATGTACATGAAAACATACACCATTAACAGCTACCTTGGTTACAACATGCATTTTCTCCGTTCTTGGCCGCTTATACGAAGATGTGAGTCTTTCTGCAAAGTCCAGCAGAAATCATATCGGCCAACATTGAACCACTGAATAATCCTTGGTAACGCATTTCAGAGATTTGTTGGAGGGAGCGAGGGGGATTTGGAGAGGGATGAGGAGAAGGGAGGCAGGGAGGGGGTGTGGGGGAATGTTAGGGATGTCATCACTTTAACAAGAGTGGATATTATTAACACTGTAAAAAGTAACATTATTTACAAATGTTTTCATTAATATAAAAAAGAATGGTTACCTAACGCAATTTTTATACTCGTGGCATCCCGATCACAGCCCCCCCATAACCCCACCGCCTCCCACCAACTCTCGGGGCTGTCTTATTTTTCCCTTTTCCCCTCTCCCAATGCCCTCCGCTCCAACAAATAAATTTATTATATTTCACCGTTTACAGTTTACATACTCAAAGCTCTATACTAGTAATATCTTAACGAGAATTATTATGTAACTGCATTTTCTGCAATTTTGGCGTAAGAGCCTCACTTGACAAACCCATGATATCCCTAGCTCTCCGCCTCCCTTTTTTATTTCTTCTCTCCGAATCACAGGCGTTCTGTTTTCCCTCATCCTCCAATCTTCAACCCCCCCTTTTCTCTCATCCCTCCCCCCCCCCCTCAGATACCAATTTAAAAATCGACTGCAATTTCAAAACACAGTACTCTGAGCTGAAATTCTAACAGAGACCCTTAGACATATGCTGGTATCTAAATTCTCATTGCAGACTATGTCGACCGGCTTTTCACGCCAAAACAAAAAAGTATAGTCAACATTTGTGTACTACGATAATGCGATACACACCACCTCTACTCCAAGCTCTTTGCTTACCATATTCGGCGAGGAGCCGCTATGACCGAAAACAAGAAAAAAATTTCCTGAAAACTTGGGCAAAATGCATACCTTAAGAGCACTGAGCACTTGTTCGATATGAAAGCTGCGTGTAACAGCAAAAATGATGAACAATTGCTACTAGCTCTGAAAGTAAATATCTAGGAGCTCATACTTACGGGATATTTTTACTTGTGTTGTCCCACTTCAGTTCCTCCCAAAATACAGAAACCAGACAGTTCCTAGCATAAAATATGTGTTTCACAATATTGAAAATGAGACAAAGCCCACACATCTTAATGTATGCATTTTAGACCACATGTTTACTACACATTTGTCTCTTTTTTTATGTAAGGAACCTCTTCTCAAAGTGTGTGAAGGGAATTCGGTTACACAGTATGTGATCAAAAGTATCCGGACACCTATCAGGTGCCCTCCATCGGTAATGTTGGAATTCAATATGGTGTTGACCCACCCTTAGCTTTGATGACAGCTTCCACTCTCGCAGGCATACGTTGAATCAGGTGCTGGATGGTTTCTTGGGGAATTGCAGCCCATTCTTCACGGACTGCAGGACTGAAGACAGGAATCGATGGCGGTCGGAGAGGCCTGGCACAACGTCGGCGTTCAAAAACATCCAAACGATGTTCTATAGGATACAGGTCAGGACTCCGTGCAGGCCAGTCCACTACAGGTATGTTACTGTCGTGTAACCACTCCGCCGAAAGCAGTGCATTATTAGCAGGAGCTCGATCGTGTTGAAAGATGCAATCACCATCCCGAATTGCTCTTCAACATTGGTCAACAAGAAGGTGCTTAAAACATCAATGTAGGTCTGTGCTGTGATAGTGCCACGTAAAAGAACAAGGGGTGCAAGCCCCCTCCATGAAAATTACGGCCACACCATAACACCACCACCTCCGAATTTTACTGTTGGCACTACACACGCTGTCAGATGACGTTCACCGCGAATTTGTCATACTCAAACCCTGCGTTCGGTTCGCCACATTGTGTACCGTGATTCGACATTCCAAACAACATTTTTCCACTGTTCAGTCGTCCAATGTTTACGCTCCTTACACCAAGCGAGGCGTCGTTTAGCATTTACCTGATGTGTGGCTTACAAGCGGCCGCGCGACCATGAAATCCAAGTTTTCTCACCTCTCGCCGAACTGTCATGGTACTTGCAGTGGATCCTGATGCAGTTTGGGGTTCCTGTGTGATGGTCTGCATAGATGTCTGCCTACTACACATTACGACCCTCTTCAACTCTCGGCGGTGTCAGTCAGCAGACGAGGTCGGCCTGTACGCTTTTGTGCTGTTCGTGTCGATTCTCGTTTCCATTTCACTATCATATCGGAAACAGTGGATGTATGGATGTTTAGGAGTGCGGAAATCTCGCTCGCAGTCATATAACACAAGTGACACCCAATCGCCTGACCACGTTCGAAGTCCATGACTTCCGCGGAGCGCCCCATTCTGCTCTCTCACGAGGTCTAATTGACTACTGAGGTCGCTGATGTGGAGTACCTGGCAGTAGGTGGCAACACAATGCACGTAATATGAAAAACATATGTTTTTGAGGGTGTCCGGATTCTTTTAGTAAAATAGTATACGCGTAAGTAATTTCTGCATTCATACTTACTGTAAATCGATCGTACATATTTAGCTTTACTTTGTTTTTAGATTTGTAAAGGATCCAGCGGGCTAGAAGTACGTCATGGACAAAAAATGTGCAACTGAGACTGAAAAGTAAATGAGAATTGTTTCGTATATCAACACAGTTGCGATTCTCTCTCGTAGAATATGTCGGCTATAATGATAGTAGATTTATCGAAATCAAGATATTTAATGTAGCACGGGTTCTCTGTGTATTCTTCTGAAATGCATTGTACTGACCAGTGTCACTGATAACGCATTCACAATAATGGGGAGGTGTCATTATATGAACTGAATATCGTTTCCGCTTATGGCACTGCCTGTTTTATTTGTTTTAGCCCCAAAGAAAAGAGGAAATGCTGTAGGTTGACGATCTTTTGTTGACTGGGTATGTATGTGTTTCCGTTTCTTAGAGATGGCAAACTTAATATTTCGTCCACTACAGCCATTGTCTCCGAAAAAAAAGAAGAACATGTGACGTGCCTTACGCTGTAATCACGATGGCCTTTGTCAGGAAATTTTTTAACTCTATTGTATCTATGAATTGAATGATCCAATTCTTGATGGCAGACATATAGTTCTGTATGACTTTGATTCCGGTAAACATAGTGGTCAAGCAACATGTACGCTTTAGGTTCATGCAACGCATCTTAAAACGTGGATTTTCTTCTCTCTCCATTCCAGTGGTGAACTTGATATTAATGTGCCTGTTTTTCGTAACATCAACGAACAGGTGATACCATTCGCTCCCATGTTGCCACATCATAAAGGTGTCGTCAGCACCGTGAAAGAAGTTAACTTAAGGTCGTTGAAATACTCTGTCAAGAAATTAACCACAGTAAGGGACACAGGTATTCAGTAAACCGTTTACGAAATAATTTGTAGTTGGGTGGTTGGTTTAAAGAGGGGATGGGGAGGACCAGTCTGCTAGGTCATAGGTCCCGACAAATTTGTCCGACACATGAAGTTGATGATCGTCGAAGACTCACCAGGGAGGGACGGTGGGTGGGTTATTTAATTAAGTTCAGCAACAGTTCAGTATCTCGGTCAGATGTCGTAGTACGTTTAAGTTTGGGAAACTGTGGAATTAATGATAATTCGTATTGGAACGCCTTCCTTTCTTGCCTCTTTCATGATGATGGTGATTTCGAGTGGACGCTAAAATCCATCTTCTCATGCTTCATTTCTGCATATGGTGTGGTTGCACGATGTTTCAAGTCACAAGTCATCGAATATATAATGGATACATCGTAAGCTTGAGACGAACACTCTGTTCAGCTGATAAACGATCGATCCGGACTGCCATAAATTTTCTACATTTTCTTGAAAACCAGCCGTTCAAATTATAGTTCTAGTAATCGAATATACTGTGGCATGCGATGGAATAGCTTCTGTCGATAAGCAATTTTGGATTTAGGATTTCGCACTCAATTTGAGCTGTAATCTATTTGTCTTTCACACGGAATTTCTAACTCGTTCTCGCGGAATTACATACTTTAGTTGTGAAATAGTATTTGGTTAGCGTGAAATGGAATATTCGTTGTAGGGTATCAAGCACGCTGGTTCACTAGATTGTAAGCGCAATGTGGAATATTTGTTGTACGATGTTATACACGAAACATAGCGACATCTTTTACAATTTTCGTAGAGCAGAAGTAACCCTGGTTTCAGAAACTGAAGAGTAGCATTTATAACGCCCAAATGCATAGTTTTATTATGTTTAGATAACATAAAGTCCAGTACCCTCGCGAGTAACGTAAGTGGAATCATTTATGTTGAGTGTTGCTTGTAAGAGCCAAAAATAAAATTTATTTCTGGCGAAGAGTTCTCGGGCTTCCAGCCGGGTGGCGGTGTCTTCAAACAGCGACGTTTCGACGAGTGACATACTCATCATCTTCTGGCGAAGTCTTCGCCAGAAGATGATGAGTATGTCACTCGTCGAAACGTCGCTGTTTGAAGACACCGCCACCCGGCTGGAAGCCCGAGAACTCTTCGCCAGCTGTATACGCCGGGAAAGCGTACACTCACAAAATTTATTTCGTTACTACGGAGAAGTTCAAGTATTCTAATCACATTTCATCTTCATTTTCATGTAGCTCTTTATGTGACAACCTTTAGCGGTACACATTTGATAATACAGCTTCTTGCAGCTGGCGATGGCATCACGATATCTTCGTGACTCAGACTTGGCCTATTGACACGAAATTTCATTCAGTCACCAGTCACGGCTCAGCAAACAATCACAATAAACTCCAGGATTTTTTTGTATTTGAATAAAAACTTTTTGCGTATTAGGCTGCGATACCTCAAAAACCTAAGACAATTATACTACCTAAGTCTCAACAGTTTTTGCAGCGGTCTTCTTGTTCATTGTCGCCAGAGCTTTTGCAGCGGTCTTCTCGTTCATTGTCGCCAGAGAAGTTTATGTTCTGATACTATTATTAGCTAACGCTTTTTATGAACCAGGATAGCTTTGAAATTACTGAAACACAAAAATGTATTTGATGTTTGGTTATTGAACGATATGCATGTTGATGATGATCGAAAAGCGCCACAACGGATGACCGACTAGAGCCGGTTTGAGACGAGCAAGACATGCAGCTCTGATCAATTAAAGGGCCCGCATTCAGCAGTATGTACCCATTATTCCAGCGATACATTATTTTACTTCCAAATAATAGGCTACTTGATTTTTCAAACGATTCCCATTGCAACGTAATCAGGTTTACGTAAGACACTAAAACCGTTCACACATTTGAATCTTCCATCTCCATTTGCATAGAAACGAAAAGTCACTATTTAAGCATCTGAGTGATTAAACTAGAACGAATTTATTTTCTCCAGTACCTACACAGGCCGTATACGTCATTAAAACTGAGCACGTGACCTCGGTTTTCGCTGAGAAGAGTAACGACTCCTCGAATTTTCGACAAACTGAACTATCATTTCTTCGCCGATGTAGGTCTAACTTGTGCTAATCGTGATAAAGCAGATTTTTGTATCGCAGTTCACGATAAAACGTACAATAAGTGTTGTTACAAACTTACAAAATTTAAACCTGTGGATGCACCTAAATTTAGTGATACACTCCATAAGTCTGAACCACATCTTAAAACTACGCGGCAAACCATTTGGTGTGAAGGTATATGCAAAAATTGGGCAAATATGTGTAGGTTTGCTTATAAACTTAACCATGCATATAAACTGTTCATCAATGGTCTTTGATGAGTGACTCAGCAACTATCAAGCTATGTAGCATAAATGACCATATCTTTTGATTGCTTTGGCTTAGAATCTTAGGGCTATACTTTTACATCGCCAAACGGCCGTAGGCCTTGCTAAATTGACATAAATTTCAGATGGATAGATCTATAGCGTCTAGCTTTTGCTGAGAGAAAGGGGGTCCTAGCAGACCTAAAAAAGGGCGGACAACAAAAATACACATCTCAACAAAAGTTTGGAACAGCGTTAGTTACAAAAAAATCATTACAAAACAAAGCGGGCACTCATCTAAGTGTACATATCATATTTGAAGATACCGACACACTGCTAGAGTACGGTGCGATCTTGCATTGTCATTGACTAGGACGAAGTTGCCATCGACGTCACATCGATAGGGTCTTACAATCGTTTGTAGGACTTCTTGGAGGTATCGGGGACCAGCCAGATTGCCGAAGGTGGGATTTAGAGCGGTCCGCAATCCCATCATTATTGCCGCTCAGAATACTACACTTCCACCTGCAAACGGATGGACTTCCTGAGCGTATCGGCATTCCTGGAGTCGTCTAGCGCTCCTCCAGATCCTGCAATGGTCCAATGTTGATGTGAAAGATCACATGTCCTTCGGTTCCGTTGGTTCAGTGAAAAACTTATCCTTGGTGTTCTGGAATAAAGACCACCGTCATGCAATGTTCTACGCCCTGTTGCCCGAAAGAAGTCAGTTCCAATACTTCTGGCAGTTGATGTTGGGCGCCTGCGAGCCGAAATTGGGGGAAAACGATCCGGCATTGGGTGACATATAACAGACCGGCAACATCTTGCTGGCCTGCCGGGATGACCGAGTGGTTTTAGGCGCTACAGTCTGGAACCGCGCGACCGCTACGGTCGCAGGTTCGAATCCTGCCTCGGGCATGGATGTGTGTGATGTTCAAATGTGTGTGAAACCTTATGGGACTTAACTGCTAAGGTCATCAGTCCGTAAGCTTACACACTACTTAACCTAAATTATCCTAATGACAAACACACACACCCATGCCCGAGGAAGGACTCGAGCCTCCGCCGGGAGGAGCCGCACAGTCCATGACTGCAGCGCCCCTGACCGCTCGGCTAATCCTCCGCGGCTGTGTGTGATGTTCTTAGGTTGGTCACGTTTAAGTAGTTCTAAGTTCTAGGGGACTGATGATCTCAGAAGTTAAGTCCCATAGTGTTCAGAGCCATTTGAACCATTTTTTTGAACATATTGCTGTGTATGAGCTGCTGAAAGTAAATTCACTATCCTGGCCATTAAAGTGTTTTATGTCTATACGTGACATGTTACTGCAGTGCTGAACACAAACTCAATGAAGCCGTTGTTGATACTTGACTGCTCGCAGCTTAGCCGCTACATCCGCTGTTTATTTACACGACTGCGAAACGGCCAAAAATCATGCCATTGGTAAACTCTGTCCATTATATGGGCTCTAACTGGATAATGCATGAAGCCCCTAGGGGAACGTTAAATTGGATCCTTATAGCGGTACAACTAGGCGTTTTCGACATTAACAACCATTGACAGGTGTAAAAGTAGTGATAAGAGAAGATAAAAATACTAGAACAGATTTGGGTTCAATCCCTACACCATTTGATCACTACTCTGCCATTTAATCGTTGTGGTGCAAGCTCAGTAGACTGGTGTGAGACAGAACATGAAAGTAAAAATCTTGCTGCAGTCCGTAACACGTAAACTTTGGTTAATAAAATTCAGTTACACTGGATATATTCTTCAAATTCATGGAAATGATCTATCAGTTGACATACTTTAAAACATTGGACATAAGCAGCTCACATAATCCTAAATGGTGTTAGTATTTACAATTTAGACTGAACAGGTTAAACTAACTGGTTAAACTTCCCTTGAAGATACGATGCTGTTGTGGGTCAATTGACAGCGCGAAATCTACGGTATGAGCTACATTTGCTATACCGTTTCTGCCCCCGATGCACATAAAGAGGAGAGTTTTCTTGTTCGTGATACACAGCCAATGTTGAATCAAAACTGGTGGCCGCCATCCCAGCACGGAGCGGGTATTTCCATCCCTGCGGCCCCCTTCCCCTGAGCGCTCCCCCCCCCCCCCCCCCTCATCCACACCTCTGGTGGACAATGTGAGGCCAGCACGCCGCCGACACGCATCCCATTTCCGCTCTCGCGGCCTGGAAATAAATCCCGCCACAAAGGCCACAGGCAGTGTTCTGATAGCGGAGCACAAGCAGCAAGCGAACCAAGGAGCAGCAGTGGCGGGCCGACACGATTTGCGTGCCGCGCGGCTGCTTCATTGACGGTGAGAGTTACTGTCTGCCTGCAGACGAAGACCTCCACAGCCAACTGCGCTCTGAATCTTGAGCGCTCAACGCTTCAGGGCTGACACGCCGTAGAAATGATAATCGGCGCAGCAGTGATATGTTTAAAAGTAAGTTGGCAATCAACAGCTAAAATTATTTTATTTTCTAGATATTTCCAATTCCCTCACGCCTTCTGATTCGGTAATAGTCGCTGGAAGTCTGCATTGTACAAATATTCACAGTATCCAATTTGAAACTGTGGATAAAGTATTGAGATGTGCATTAAAGTATTTTAAATCATTGTTTTTAATTGCGATACCCGATATTCGGCACCATCTCTATGAGACATGAAAATATGCCTATTATAGCTCGTCTTGCCAGAGATATAATTTCTGTAGGCTAAATTACAAGACAGTTGAAACCGATTTTGCTCCATTTGTATTGTTTTATTTGTGAGTAAATCTAGTGCTTGTTGTAAAAGTCATATTTGATGAGGTCACTCAATTTTCTTTTCTTTAACATATCAAGACCTATTCTTAAAGCATTTAAAAAGCACGTACGTCGCAGCAAGAAAGTGAAGGGTACTCAGACTTCGTCTGACTCGTCGACGTCCCAGTAGCGTGTAAGCGTGGAAGTCATACAATGAGAGGTGCTGCTGCCGCAAAGCTGAAACTGCTGCAGAAAGCAAACGAGCTGGAACTGAAGAACTTTCATTCTTTCTTTTTTGAGTCATTATTCTTCTGACTGGTTCGATGCGTACAGCCATGAATTCGTCTCCTGTGCTAGTTCATCTCCGAGAAGCACTTGCAATCTACAATCTTAATTACTTGCTGAGTTTACTCCACTTCCTGTTTGCCTCTACAGTTTTTTCTCTCTACAGCTCCCTCTAGTACCATGGAAGTTATTCACTGATGTCTTCACGTATGTCCTATCTTCCTGTTCCTTCCTCTTATCAGTATTTTCCCATATTCCTTTCCTCGTCCATTCTTCTGAGAACGTCATCATTCCTACTTTACCAGTCAACGTAATTTTTAACGTTCTTCCACAGCACCACATAACTCAAACGCTTCGATTCTCTTCTTTTCCGGTTTTCCCACAGGCCATGTTGCCCTACTGTTGAATGCTGTGGTCCAAACGTACATGCTCGGAAATTTATTCCTCAAATTAAGGCCGATATTTGATATTAGTAGACTACTCTTAGCCAGGAATGCCCTTTTTGCTAGTGCTGCCCGCATCTCGTGGTCGTGCGGTAGCGTTCTCGCTTCCCACGCCCGGGTTCCCGGGTTCGATTCCCGGCGGGGTCAGGGATTTTCTCTGCCTCGTGATGGCTGGGTGTTGTGTGCTGTCCTTAGGTTAGTTAGGTTTAATTAGTTCTAAGTTCTAGGCGACTGATGACCTCCGCAGTTGAGTCGCATAGTGCTCAGAGCCATGATGCTGGATTTGCTAGTGCTAGCCAGCCTTTTCTGTCCTCCTTGGTCCATCTATCAAAAATTCTTTTACTATCTGAGTATCAAAATTCCTAAATTTCATCTTCTACGTTGATGTTTTCTTGTTGTTCTCATTTTTTCTGATTCTCATTACTCTTATGTTTCTGAGATTTACTCTTAATCCAGATTCTGTACTCATTAGACTGTTCATTCTGTTCAACAAATACTGTAACTCCTCTTCGCATTCACTGAGGATAGCAATGTCATCAGCGAATGTTATCGCTGATGTCCTTTCACCGTGAACTTTAATTTCATTGTTGACCGTTTCTTCTGTTTAACGCATTGCTTCTTCGGTGTATATACTGAACAGTAGGAGGGAAATTTTATATCCCTGTCTTACACCCCTTTTAATTCGTGTATTTCGTTCTCGGTCTTCCACTCTTATTGTTCCCGCTTGGTTCTTCTACACATTATAAATTACGTGTCTTTACTTATAGCTTGGCCCTATTTTTCTGAGTCATTTAAACTGCTTGCAGCATTTCACATTGTCCAACACTTTTTCTATGTCAACAAATCCTATGAATGTGTCTTGGTTTTCCTTTAATCTTGCTTTCATTATCAACCATAACGTCAGAATGGTCTCTCTGGTACTTTCCCTTCCCTAAAGGCACACTGATCTTCATCTAAAACGTCCTGAATTTTCTTACGTATTCAGCTGCATATTATTCTTGTCAGCAACTTTATGTATGAGCTATGAAGCTAATTGTGCGATAATTCTCGCACTTGACGGCTCTAGCAATCTTAGGAATTACGTGGTTGATGTTTATCCGGAAGTCAAACGGTATTTCGTCAGACTCATACGTTCTGCACACAAACCTGAGTAGATACCACTTCCCCCAATGATGTTAGAAATTCTGATGGAGTGTTGTCTATACTTTCTGCCTTATTCGATCTTAGGTGTTACAAACCTCTTTTACATTCTGAATCTAACACTATATCCTCTATTTCTTCTATATCGACTCCTGTTTCTTCTTCTATCACATCATCAGATAAGTCTTCCCCCTGGTAGAGGCCTTCATTGTACTCTTTCCACATATCCACTGCCTCCGCTGCATTGAACCGTAGAATTCCCATTTTTAACACCCCTAACTTTAATTTCACAGAAAGTTGTTTACACTTTTCTATTTGCTGCGCCAGTCCTTCGGACAGTCATTCATTTTTCGATTTATTAACGTTTTTCTAAGCAGGCATTTGGCCTCACCTTCCCTGCACTCCCTATTTATTTCCTTCATAAGTGACTGATATTTCTTTATTCCTGAATTTTATTGTAGTTAAATTTTTTATCGTTTAAATGAAATATTTCTCTGTTACTCATGGTTTCTTCACAGTTAACTTCTTCGTACCTATGTTTTTCTGTATAACATTTGTGATTCCTCTGTTTAGAGATGTCCACTCCTCTTCAACTGAATTGCCTGCTAAACTATTCCTTAGAGCAGTTCCTATAGCCTCCGAGAACTTTAAGCGTATCTCTTCATTGATTACTACTTCAGTATCACACTTCTTTGAGCACTGATTCTTCCTGATTAGTGTACTTAACTTCTGCCAATTTTTCATCAGTATTAAAATGTGATTAGTGTCTATATCTGTTGCTGGGTACACTTTGCAATCCAATATATTTGTCTGACCAGGATGTAATCTAATTGAAATCTTGAAGTATGTCGCGGCATTTTCCAAGTATACCTCCACCTCTTGTGATTGTTGAACAGAGCATTCGCTATTACTAACTGACATTTATTACAGTACTCAATTAGTATTTATTCACTCTCATTCCTACTGCCAAACCTGTATTCCCCCATTCCATTTCTTATACTCCTTCCATCCTTCCCCTACAATCGCATTCCAACGCCCATGACTATTAGATTCTCGTCTCCCTTTGCGTACTGAGTTACCCTTTCAGTATGCTCATATACTTTACTTCATTTCTGGATTATACACTGTAATAACACTCTGCCCTACCTTCCTTTTCACAAGGACTGCTGTTATTCCCTTTTCTGCTGGTGTTGATATTACCCTGCATTCAATTGACAGATATCCTTGTCGTTTTACCATTTCTCTTCACTGATGCCCACTGTATCTAGACTTAGGCTTGGCTTGTCACTTTTCAGATTTTCCAGCTTCCCTACAATGCTCAAATTTCAGATATTCCTTTCCCCGACTAGCAGAACGTTATCATTTCGTTGGTTATTCAGAATTTTTCTCATGGTCACCTCCCTTTAGGCAGTCCCCTCCCAGAAGTCCGAATGGAGGACTACTCCAGAATCCTTGGCCAACGGTGAGATCATCATCACACTTTTACAGTTAGAGGCCACATGTCCTATGAACACAAATTATTTGTCGTTAATGCAAAGGTTTCCATTGCCTTCTACGTCTTCATGCCATTGACTAAAGAACAATACCAGGAACTAAATGCTGGGACTACAAAACACGAAATAATTAATGTGTCTTTACTATCAGATGTTAGTTGGTAGTTGATTTGGGAAAGGGGACCAAACAGCGATGTCCTCGGTCCCATCGGATTAGGGAAGGATGGGGAAGTAAGTCGGCCGAGCCCTTTGAAAACAACCATCCCGGAATTTGACTGAACCGATTTCGGAAACTCACGGAAAACCTAAATTAAGATGGCCGGAAATGGATTTGAAATGTCTCCTCCCGAATGCGAGTCCAGTGTGCTAACCACTGCGCCACCTCGTACGTTGCTATCAAATGACTTGGAGAACAGTGTGGATTAGTGTTGGTGTGCAATTATTGCTAACACAGTGTTATATTTAGTTTGAACACTGAGAAGGCAGTTGCTGTGGCAATGCTTTCCATGCATTGCAGATGCAAGGATAAAATAGAAAATAAACATGATGAAGAGTGAATAGCAAATTATTATGATTCAAAGCGGTGTGGAAGTTGCTGGAGTATAAAGTATTCATCACTCTCAGTAAAATGGTACAACGTTAGAAAACATACTTTATGTAGGAAATGGTGACTCAAAGACATTTAATGTAATTTAGGAACTGAGCCACTATGGGAACAATGTGAAAATTTGTAAACTAGACTGTGTCGGCCACGTTCAGAAAAAGATGGGACCGAGACTTCGACGCTCAAGGCTACATGGAAGGCAAGAAATTCAGGGACGGAAATACTTCAGATAGGAACAAAACTGACAGATCTGTTATAGACAAAATTCAGAACTGCTACGGTCTAGCTATTAGACAAATTACAGTAGATCCAAAATTAATGACAAGAGCAATGTGGGCACCGCTTTCTCACACGTCATCAAGTATGAGAATTCTCATCATGGCTACGTCCAAAAGGAGAACATAGTTGATGCAAGTAAAACAAAGATAAGGTAACTGAACAACATTACCATCACCCTCATCATCTGCCACCTGCCATAATGGTCGAAATAAAACTAGTATTCCGACACCTCGCAGATATTAACCTATTAAAGAAATATCTTTAGAGTCGCAATCGAAATCCAAATGAGTGTTTGAACCTTCTGATATCCATCAGACTACCTGAAACTGTCTTTGTGGGTATAAGCAAACTTGTGTTTGGCTTTTATATAATTGTCTCATCATTCAAGCAGGGCAGTATACCAAAACTCAAAGTTTTGCTGAAGTTGAGGGCCAGCTTAACACTACGAACTGCAGCAGATGTACTTTATTTAGACAAGAAACGGCTCAGGTCTTCAGATAAGCAGTAAAAATCTGTTCAAAGACAGCAAGACAGCGTAGGGGAGACATATACAGGAAACTGTTGGACAATTCGGAAGATACTTGCTATGGAGCGGGCATGCGCTGAAGTAAGAACTTTGGTCACATTCGATAACTTTAACTTTCATATACATATAAGGTACACTTTTCTCAGTCTATTTATAGTAGAAAGAAGAAATTTTCAGGTGATGTTCCGTAAAAGATATGAATTAAAAGATTTATAAAATTATTTTTCATTCAGGTATTTGTATCTTTAAAATACTTCAACGTATATCTTTTCTAAGATTTAGAAAAAAATAAAATATCTCCAAAATTAAACTTTATTTTTCCAAAATTTTTAATTCAGAAGGAAAGCTGAACACATGGCCCCGCTGTATGAGAAAAAAAAACTCATGATGAAATGTTCGTAACTTTTGGCTCAGTTTAATGTCGTAAACACAGAGAATTACGTGTACCCTTGAAAATCACATCAGTAATTTGTATGAACAGACAGTAGGGTTTTAATCAGTATCTGATAATCAAATGGTGTGCTGCAAGGAAAAGTAGAGGATACTATGTGTACATAATTTCGCGCTATGAGAGAAGTACAACAGACATGGTGTTTAGAGGAACGAGCAGCATCCATGCCCAGTAAACGAAGAAAAGTTTGAAAACAAAGTCACATAAGATTGATAAAATATGTAGCAGGTAACAACATGTAGTTAAGACAATGGTCCAACTAAGTCATACAAGAGATGAATGTCTAAAAGGAAAATGTGAGCATCCAAGTTGTCGGTCTGTACACTAAATTCTTTGAATGATTAATGTTGCTTGTGGTTATATTGTGCTCCACGAGACATCAGCATCCTGAGGTTATATATTTATTTTCCTTCCGTCTGCCTCAGAGTTTCTCATATGTGAAAAACCGGAACTCTGGCACGCATTCTGTCTTCACACAGTAGAAATTGCTTACCGCAGTCTGCGATCAGAAGCCAATGCAATGTCCTATTGAGCGGACAGTCAGTATAGCAAGCAGCACATAGAATTTATCAAAAAAAGAAGTTGTCTTCTGTTCACTGTTCAGAACTCATAATTTATTTCGGGTTTATAATGAAACAAACATTAGTTCTACAAGCAAAGTTTATACGTGCATTTCAGTCGATTTCAGGGTAAACTCATTTAAAATATTTGCCCAAAGTTCTAATCAGTGAAACATTACCTGCATCACGGTTCGTTCATTTGAACAACTTGAGGGAACAAAGAGTTTTGACGTTCGGTTTCCTTCGTGGCAGTGAGACTTCGAATTTATGGGAGTTTGAAGACGACACGTCTCTTGAGAAAAACTGTTTCACTCCCAGCATTTCAGTATGCACGACTTTTTAGGTCAACAAATATGACAGTGCTCGTCATTTTACTGCCGGCCTGAATTTTCTCCAGCACAGCATTTGCTCGTTTCGCAATGACTCGAATTTTCCCTAAGAATCTGTACCACAGAAAAAAAATGGCTGCTTCTTCCCATGTACAAAAGGAGCGGCATAGCACCAAGTATTCAGTTCTTAAAAGCAGTCACGTACTAGATAATACGATAGCTTCAGCGGACGGAGGCGTTTTGATTCTTAGATTTTCTTTCATCACACCCAATTCACAGCAAAATGACCCGAAAACTCCCATGTCCGCGCTCCACAGATCATTAACACGCAGTCTGTTTGTTCTGCGGTGTAACATATACCTAACTATAGAATTTACAGCTCCAAGTACAGCGAATGACTCTGGATGAAGGGTATGAGAAGATGAATGAAGAGAGATGCTGATTTTAGAGAAAACTGCTTTGAAGGGATAGAAAAATAGATATTTACCGAAAAACTTCCCCAGGTTACATATACTGGCTATAGATCCTTTACATATCCATTTCGCACCATTTCTTTTTAATAAGATGCTAAATTGAGCGCGGTGTTTGACTAGCGCATCTATGATTACTGTCAACGATAACGGTTGCTACTTCTATTATCAGCAGAACAAGTTTACTAGGGAAGTCAGTTCTCCACCTTTCATTCTACATTGTATCAAATATGAGTATCAGCATAACTTTGCCACCGAAAACTATGACGGCGATCAAAAAGTTTCCATTTGAAAGCGCGCTAACCTCTCGCCTACATGTTGGTGGTTATGTTTGGAAGTTGCGCTGGGTTGTATACATACCTAGCAGCCAGCACATTACGACCACCTATCTAATAGTCGATATGTGCACCTTTGGAACGGATAACAACGGTGACAGGTAGTATCATGGAAGCAATGAGGCCTTTGTAGGTCGCTGGAGGTACTGGGCACCACATCTGCACATACAAGTCATCGAATTCCCCTAAATTCCGGGGAGGAGGCTATGAGCTCTGATGCTACTTTCAATCACACAACGGATGTGTTCGGCCGGGTTCAGTTCTGGCGCGTTGGGGGCCACCACATCCACTGGAATTCGCCACTGAGTTCCTCAGATCACCCCATCACATGCTTGGCCTTGTGACATGGCACTTTATCTTGATGAAAAATGTCACTGCCGTCAGGAAATACGATCGTCATGAAGGGATGTACATGGTCTGCAACCAGTGTACGCCGCTCCCTGGCGTTTATGGTACCTCGCGCTTACTCCACTGAACCCATAGACGCCCAGATGAATATATCCTACAGCATAATGGATCCGCCGACAGCTTGTATCCCTCCTGCAGTACAGGTGTCAAGGGGCTGTTCACCTAGAAGACGGCAGATTCTCGCGCTCCCATCGGCATGATGAAGGAGGCATCGGGATTCATCAGACCGTGCAAAGCTCTGCCACTGAGCCAATGCCCAGGGTCGACTGTCACGTGTCCATTTCAGTTGTAATTGCCAATGTCGTGGCAATGACATTGGCACATGCATGGGTCGTCGGCTGTGGAGGCCCATCGTTTGGTGACTTCGCTGCCCTGTGTGTTCAGACACGCTTGTACCCTGTGCAGATCGCCGCATGTTCTGTTTTACAAGTCTGCCCAGCCTACAACGTCCGACATCTGTAATGAGGGATGGGCATGGCCTCCGGGCCATCACAATCTGCCCTCGGTCAAACTCATATCGCCTTCCCCATTCTACACACGGACAACATGTTCACTGATACGACATGCATCTAGCGTGTATCTGACTAGCAGTCATTTCTCGCGAGGTGACGCTGCTATCGCTTGGACTGGTTTATATCGATAATAGGTCGGTGGTCACAGTGTTCTGGTCGATCAGTGTACACTGCCGTAATGTAATCAAACGGGAACAATAGACATATAGGCTAGTTACTGCACGTGTTCTGACAGCAAAAAGTTATACCAATTTCTAAGATTATTTTGTTGAATTCATGCATGAAAAGCGTTAAATGAGTAACCTTGTGAATTTTTAAAAGGAACTGAAGTCATCATGTCTCCTAATTTTGTATACTGTTAGTTAAAAAATCTTCACTTCCACAATCACGTGAATCCTTAAGCTTCATTTGGCATTTAACCTAATAACATTCACTTCAAGTGAGGATAACATTGCGAACTGCATGATGAAATCTGGGGCAGTTCTTGATCTTTCTGCACTTGTGTAACCAAATATTTTGTATCTGTTTACCAGTGAGTAGCATCCAAGCTAAAACAGCGTTCCTTATATCTGTTCCCCACCTTCTCCTGTAATTATAAGAAATAGTTGCGTAAACATCCCGATGATTATTTAGTGACACTGACTAGATCATTATATAACTTGTGATATGAATTATTGTTGTTGTTGTTGTGGTCTTCAGTCCAAAGACTGGTTTGATGTACCTCTCCATACTATTCTGTCCTGTGGAAACCTCTTTATGTCTAAGTAACTACTGCAACCTGTATCCTTCTGAATCACCGTATTCATCTCTTGGTCTTCCTCTTCGATTTTTTCCCCCACACGATTCCCTGGTGTACTAAATTGGCGATCCCTTGGTGCTTCAGAATGTATCCTACCAACTGATCCCTTCTTCTGACAAGTTGTACCACAAATTTCTCTTCTTTCCAACCCTGTTCAGTAACTCCTCATTAGTTAAGTGATCCTACCAACCAGTTTTCAGCATTCCTCCCTAGCACCACAATTAAAATGCTTCAATTCTCTAATAAGAAATATGAGTCCCATATGTAGCATAATAATTGACATATACTACTGAAAATACCATCTTTGATAATTGGAAATCAGGTTTAATAATACTAATGATTAACATCACAATGAAACTGTAAAATTTACGAAAGTTAGCATTCTGTTATACGTTCGACTACACGAAATAGGCAATAAGTGCTCAGGCAAAGCTTGATTTCAACTCCTGGTAGTTTGTTTATGAGAATCATGTTACTTGTCGCACACGTGACAGCATGAAATAATAACTGACATAATAAATTTAAGAACCAAATGCTACATGTTCATTATTTTGTATCTACAAAAATATTCCATCTGAAAACACGGATAGAAAGGTATGTTCATTGCATCAGTTTATGGAAAATAGTATTACGATTATCTTTCTCTATTACATGTACTGCAGTTGTGCCGAAATCAAGAGAGAAAGAGATAATCTCAAATAAAGGCCTTGTGCGCTGTGACTGTTTTATATGCCGCCGAGAGATGTTCAGAAAGCGGCAAGGCGTTGAAATATAAAACCTGTATATTGTGCTTCAAGAATTTTATTTCCTCATTCCTCAGCAGTTTCTCAACGTAGCTAGTACTTATTACTGTGTAGCATTTTTCATGCCACCCATTTGCGATGTCGCTGTGTGTTGTTGCGTAAGGGTTAAAATAAATCAAGTGATAGTAATTTTTTGCAAAACGAATAAACGGCTTCAGCTGGTCATATATTGTTGTGCACGAACTAAAACTCTGGAAGTAATTAAATTGTATACAGTGTTGTACTCACGGTTTGAATTGTCTGTAATTTAAAATTACTGTCTATTTGAGGTAAGGTAGGACTAATCTTAACGTATATTCGATAATACAGGATTACTGAAAATAAATGCAATTCTTCCTAAGAAACCCTTGTGCAGTAGTTGTAAATACGTCCCATATACTTACTGCAGATTGTTAAAAACTAAGATAAGTCCTAAAAACGTAACTCCGGAACACGTATTTGTCGAGGTATTGGTAAATCTATTCTATGTAGACCATCTGCGTGTTGACATTATAGGACGTGCTTATTCTTACTGATGTTTCAGCGATCTTTAACGATCCAAGTGTATACAGCTACCTGGTTTCGAATTTGGTCACGTGTTTAACATACAGTACGTGCTCCTGTAAGGTTTTCATATTATCGGTGGGTAATGCATACAACAGTGGCTTTAAATGTGCCTATAATCAGAAATTCAAATTATTGAAATGAGATGAGTAGACAGACAAGATACTTCGCCCCATCGGCAATCCATCTATAACCAACCATTTACGTTAGCTACTGTCGTAAAATGACCAGGAAATTAAATGTTGCTCAATCGTGCTTAAACGACATCCAAGTCTTTCCGCAAGAGAAACATCTTCCAGTAGCGTGTGTAATTACTTATTCGTGCAGAAATGGCTCCTTTAATTTGTCCTGTAAACTGTCTGGCTCCGTGAGTCTAGCTACAATAACTGCAAATACAGCGAACCTGACGCCTTGGTTGCATGACTGCTCTACGACTTACATCTGCCTACGTGTGATTATTGTTATAATCTGTTCTCCCATTCTGTGTGAATTCTACCTCATACTTAAATAAAATCCATATGTGGAATATAGTTCATCAACAGTCTTTTTTCTAATTTATTGGTAGAACTCTAAACTAGTATGCGATCTTGAGCTTTGGAATCTTGCTCACGCTTAACGACTACTACTAATATTACCACTGCTGCAAAACTGCCCTTGAAAACGTCTGTTGCATGCCCCAGCAACTACAATTCCTCATGCATATGTTTCAGGATCGTTTTCTAATCATTGTAACAAATGCTCCTCCATATCCAGGATGGGAAATGGGCTTCCCAAGAGCGGTTGTCCATATTGCAAGTAATCGCCTGCCTGTATATTGCTGGAAGGACTGGCTGAACATTTTCTTTTCTTTTTCATATGCAAGGTGATGTCAGAGATGCTGTTCGCCTGAATCGTAGGAGAATACCACATCTGTCATTTACTTCATGGAATAGGGAGACTGTTTCACTATTTACATTATTTCCACTTCACGAAATGACTGATCCGGTTATGATGACGGTGTAAGATAGCTCCTAACGATAGATATCTGATGTCGCAGACTTCTTGTGTGTTATGTCTGAGGTGAACATCACAGCAGGAGGACAAACTGCCAATTTCTCTCATTACCAAACCTCTTCATCTCAAAGTAATACCTGCACCCAACTTTCTCAATTATTTGTTACGTTCTATGGCTCCCCATCGAACCCAGAATACTGTACTAAATCACGAGAATGGTGTATCATCCTATGATGAGTTGCTAGGCTACTTTAAATCGGTCATGGTAAAATATGAACCATCACGAAAGACGAATAGCTGTAGTTATTTCTGCAAAAAATTTTGCGAACTAGGTTGACAGAATGCCTGTGAATGTTGTTTCTGCATTCGGTTTTCAACCTTACATGCAATAACCATATCATTTACGCCAAGACTATCACAATTCGGCTACCGGATTTGCTCAAAAACGAAGCCGTTCGTAACACAATATTTGTGCAATAATGCGCATGATATGGTTTTCGTTAATCATCATTATTCCGTGAATTGTTTATTGAATAGCACAGTGCACAGAACGAACGCACAAATCTGTCAGAATAAAAATTACGCACTCACTCATTCGCTGTGGAGCCAGAGATCATAAGTTCCGTGCGGATACATTATTTAAAGACTCCTAACGTCTTCTTTCTGGGAAGAAACCATGAAAGGAGACTTATCAAAATTCAGTGAAACAGTCTCGATCGCAACAAATGTTTATTACGGTTGTCCGCAAATTTCGGTCAGTAATTGCGAGATCTTCGGGCAGCAAGCACTATGATGGTGGCCAGTGGCGGTGGATGCAGTGAGATCCATAAGAGCACGAAAGACAGTTATCAATAGTTGCGACTGAGATTGTTTTATTGAATTTTAATATTTTACAACGATCGCTGTTAAGTCATTATTGAAAAAACGCTTTCTTAAACTTTAAAGTAGACATACTTTTAGACATGTTGCAAAATTTGCTCTTGCTGGCCGATAATATTGTGGACTTTCTGTTATGAAGCTGCTGTTGCACAAGACTCCCGTCTCTGTACTTGGGAATTCTTAAAAATGGTAGAAAGAAGCTGGTGAATTAATCGTCATGTTAATAAACGTAACTAGACGTTGATGTATAGAGTGTCTGTGAACACTTGTAATTAATTTCCCAACTCAGAAGGAAGAATGTCCTTGTTCGAATTCGATGTGTATGACAGCGTGAAAACTGAAAGTAATGAAAGGTGATGCGCGTCCGCGCACTTGTGTGTGTGTGTGTGTGTGTGTGTGTGTGTGTGTGTTTGTGAACGCGCTCACTTTCACACAGATAGCAGCAGTTAATAGTCCAAACAATATGGAAATTTTCAGACGCCTCACCACAAAAATTACTTTTTCATGCGTGTTATTGAAACAGGATGAGACTTGCTCCCATGCACCAAAATAACCCAAACTAAGTTGATGTCAAAGATGTAAAGGCATTGCCTCACAAAATTAGCTTGCGGTGTACAGAGTCGTAACTTTTATATAGAGTGTTGACAGAAAATTTTAACTGAATTTTAAATGAACTGTGGTAACATTTTTGATGCTAATTGTGCTCTTTCTCATCGGCAAAAAACCTACTAATACGAAGTTCTTTATTATTTATTCATTCTTCATTATTTTTTCATCCACATAGTCGTGTCTATGCAAAAGACTATTCTCAACGAACCACAAATATCGTTTTTGTAACTTTTCTAAAGACTATTTTACTGCTGAAGACTTACTGAATGTGTTATTGCACGTGCAGTTCATTTCACAGGTTAAAGTTGCTCAATTTCATGGGTTACCCTGAATGCGGGCATAGTTAACGTAAACTCTATTTCAGAGCTTTCTGTTAATAGCTGTGGAAATGATTTATCAGTACGCGGAATTTCGACCTTGACGAAGTACAGTGCTTAGTAGTTTAAATTGAATTTCCTTTCAGTTTTGTTTTATACTGCAAAGAAAATGAATGGTACTTCAGTATCTTTCTGGATTCGAGATTAGGGCCTCAAGTGGAACAGTTTCTTTCATAAAAATTTCTGAAATTATCAGTTATCAGTTTTAATCACGATAGTTAATTTCGCGTTATTGCACAAGCGATCAGTCGCTATAAGTTCTTTCTCAGTCGTAGGCAACTACACACTAAGGACATAATAACTGCGTAAACTGACTACCTCACTAAAATGTTCCAGTATTATTGGTAACTATATGAAGCAGTTGATCCTAACTGATGTTCACTATATTGATATAGAACGCATGAGTATTTGTTAGAGTGTACGTGAAAGTGAAGAAAATAGACGTTAACGCTACACTTGTGGCACTAGAAGCTAAGTAGTCTCCAAAATCTGTTTCATTTCTTGGATCATTCATGAACCATTCTAATTAACAATGACAAATATATGTAATCAATATATGGTGTCAGATTATTAAAAGAAAACACTAAGAAAAGGATCATTTAGGTTTATAATTTAGGCTGTAACTGAAAGGTTAATTTTTGATTATTCGTTTATTCAAATTACACTGAGGTTTATTTGAATGGCGGACTCACAAAGGTTGTTGGACACAATACAGATTTTAAATAGCGTAAAATTAATTTTGCAGTCCAAGCAGAGCGTTCGCAGGTCGTAAAGACTGCGAACTAAAGGAATGGAGCCGTGGATGCAGTCACTATAGCTGCAACGATATCTCAAAGTTCAACGGTTGCACACAAGTCATTACAAAGTAACAAATTCAACTCCGCCAAAACATTCAATCACTGTTAGCCCGACTGTGAACTTATCTTCACTAGGCCTCAAGTCCCGAACCGGTGCACATCGAAATATTCCTGTCCTGAACTGCCAGGTACCGAAATGGTTCCAAGTCCAAATAACAACCCCAATTATCCATCTGGTAGCACAATACCTTACCAAAACCAGTCTCACTAACCAAAAGACGAAGACGAAAGACCTTAAACTCTGTTGTGCCTGCCTATACAAGAACTTGGTTCTGTGCCTACTACCCGACTCAATACTACAACTTATAATTTGACCGTCATTCGCCAGATTAAATTACAGCATTTTGAATTTATGCATCAAATTCTTCCGGCTGATCGGCAGTCTCATGTCATATTATTGAGTTTTAAACATAAGCAAATTACACTGAGGTGACAAAAGTTATGTGTTAGCGATATGCACATCTACGGATGATGATAGTATCGCATACAGAAAGTATAAAAGAGCAGTGCGTGAGCGAAGCTGTCATCTGTATTCAAGTGTTTCATGTGAAAAGAAGTGATCATGGCCGTAGGACGGAAAGTATCAGATTTTGAACGCAGAGTGGTAGTAGGACCTCTACCAGACCAGCAACATTGCGTCAAATAGCCCCAGAAATAGATGTGGAATGTACGACAACGCATCAGTTGGGACAATGCAACGAAATTTGGAGTTAATGGGTAAAGGCAGCGGAGGGCTTATGCGGGGCCCTGTGCTGTCAGCACGACATCGCTTTCAGCGTCTGTCCTGGTCTCGTGACCTTATCGGTTGGATCTTAGATGACTGGAAAACCGTGACCTACTCAGATGAATCGCGATTTCAGTTGGTATATGCTGATGGTACGGTTCGAGCATGGCACAGACCCCACGCAGCCATGGGCCCAAGTTGTCAACACGGTCTGTATAAGCTGGTGGTGGCTCCATAATGGTTTGGGCTGTGTTTACATGGAATAGATTGGGTTCTCTGGTCAAACCCAGCAGTTCATAGACTGGAAAAGCTTATGTTCTGCTACCTGCAGATCATTTGCAGCCTTTCATGGCTTTCGAGTTCCCAAACAGCAAAGAAATTTGTTATGGATAACCATGCGCAATATCACCGGGCCACAAATCGCGATTGGTTTTAAGAACGGTATGGACAATACGAGGGAATGGTTTGATCACCATGGTCGCCAACCGTGAATCCCGTCGAAAATTTATGGGACATAATCTAGAGGCCAGTTCGTGCACAAAATCTTGCACCGGCAGCTCTTTCGCAATTGTGGACGGTTTTGTAGACACTCGTTGTGTCCATGTCAAATCGAATTGCTGCACTACGACAGAAAAAGGAGATCCGACACGATAGTACGAGTTATCCCGTGTCTTTCGTCACCTCTGTGAAACTGGCTTTTAGTCATTTTTGTATGTGACAAACGGATCTGCAAAATATCTGGTCAGAATGGCAATTTATTCGCTCGTATTATTAGTTTAATTGTCCGTGATTGCCTAATACCATTTGAATTTACATTTATGTGAATAAATTAGTATACACTAATTTACAGTTATCATATTTGTTCAGTTACCAAAAGCATACACTGCAGTTTTCAGAACACCTGGTACTAGTCCTAAGGTAACCAAAACCAAAATAGTACCATGTATTAGTTCTTTCTTAACTTTATAGCCGGCTCTCTTTTGTCGCATTTTATGTTATGTTATGTGAAACCATTCTTGTTTAGTACTACTGCTCTAAGTGATTAACAAGTGAAGTAAAAGTCTTGGAGTCAGTTTCCTGTTTGTCACTGTATGGTAACAACTCAATCTGTAGTATCTGTAAGCAAGAAGAAAAGTAGAAAACTGTAGACGAATAAACAGATTACTTGAAGCTGAAGCGGAAGAGACGAATGACAACGCAGATTTAGGAATTATCTGATTAGAGTGAAGAAGTGGGGCATGAAACTGATTTAGAGACGGATGGTTGTATAATGAAATAAGTTTTGAAAAAACAATTTCAATGTGGGAGAAGACATCAAGCAAATGGATGAAGAACAATTCACCAAGAAATATAAGGACGCACACAAGGTACTAACACTCACCTACCAGCAGTGAGAGATGCAACCACAGTTGCAAAGTCGATCTTAGATTGCTTACTTTTATTTTTTGATAAAGTTAAGTTGGAAAAATATATGGAAATTCTAAAATGTGCCTAAGAAGCATTTTTGGGAATTTTGCCCAGAATCGAAACGGCAGATAAGCAGGTGTGGATGAAATTTAGCGTTTTGTTGGGTTACTTATTTACGTCGGTTTTTACCGTTCTGGACTTTTGTGGGAGACAGTAAGTGGCTTTGTAACAAAGATATTCCACACTACGATAAATTTCTACCAGTTCCTGTTCCTGCTCAGAAGAATAGGTTCGATGACATTGATAAAAACCAAAAAAGAACGAAAGTAGAGAAACATAGACATATTGGGGATATTTTTGAAGTTTTCTAGGAGAACTGTAACGAGAACTAGACAAGGGATGATTACACATGTGTGGATGAAGAGGTATCCGCTTTCATAGGAAGATGTATTTCTCGCCAGTATATACGAATAGAGCCTTTGATGTACGATCTGAAAATTTTTTCGCTCTGTGACGTCAGAACATGGTACACACGTCGGGAAAGAGACCGACGGACCACAAAAAGTTTCGAATTTCCAGAAGACGCGGTAATGCGCTTGAGCAAGATAACTGACTGACTGGCTGTAATGTAATGGAAAAGTATTGGTTTATTGGCAGTGGCTTGTCTAAAGGAGGTGTTGATGCACAAACTTACATTGATTGGGACTGCTCTTATAAATGGAATTGAGCTTCGCCCAGAATTTGTGTTTCTGAAGCAATTCGAATTTCGAAAGGATTTCATAACCATATCCCATGTGTCAAAAAAAGAACAAGAAGGATGTATTTATTTCATCTATGCACTTCGATAATAAAGTCAATGACAGTACAGGAATAAAAACGAAGCTTCAAATTACGACATTGTATAATTCCAGAGAAATTGGAGTCGAGAGATTGGATGAAATGTGCATCACCTGCTCCACATCAAGAAAAGGCAGGAGTTGTCCCTGTGCGATTTTTTCCTTATCCTGGCTTGAAGAAGTAAAGATGTGTAACCAAAATGTTTATATTTTTAATGCGTGAAAATGTCCCTAACTGATATGGATGCAATACGTAGTCATTGTTTCGATAACGAAACAGTTTAACATAAAATAATGTACACACGTTGAAAGTTGACAGACCTAATAGACATAAATCACTTAAACAAATAAATAGTACTATATTTATTTCTATTTGTAGTGTTAATGTTTAATATGACATTGGAAACACAGAAAAAGATATACATAACGGTGTGCCACTAGCATGCATGTAATTTGCGTTTCGGATATTATATTTTTTTTTTATAAACAACCTTGGTGTAAGTGCTAATAACTGCAATGGTGAGGATAAGAGGATCTGCGAGTGATAAGCTACCAAGCCCACACTCAGCAAAATAAAATTTCACTTATTATTTCCAACCAGCAATTTTACGTAAGTCACACGCCGGTAACCAGAGAACACTTGCATATGAGGCACTCTTAAGGTGATTACTGAACCGTTTAAAGTAATCTCGTGAATCATACACTCTAGACATGAAAATACGTTACCTTAAAAGGAGCCCTGTGCCTCATAGTTCGATTAATTGAGAAGCCGGTCTAGGGCGCCTTGTCACGGTCCGCGCGGCTCCCCCCGTCGGATGCTCGATGTTCTCCCTCGGGCATGGGTGTGTGTGTTGCCCGTAGCGTAAGTTGGATTAAGTAGTGTGTAAGCTTAGGGGCCGATGACCTCAGCAGTTTGGTGCCATAAGATCTTACTACAAATATCCAAAAAGAGTTTTCAAAACTAGTAACTGAGAGAAATCCAGTGACTAAATTACAATCCACATCCTAGTTACAACTTGAAAACAGCAGGGCAAGAGCTAATCAAGGAAGATAAAATGTCATCCAGAAAAACGTCGTTCGGAAAATAGTAAACTACACTACTGGCCATTAAAATTGCTACACCAAGAAGAAATGCAGATGATAAACGGATATTCATTGGACAAATACAATATACTAGAACTGACATGTGATTACATTTCCATGCAATTTTGGTGCATAGATCCTGAGAAATCAGTACCCAGAACAACCACCTCTGGCCGAAATAACGGCCTGGATACGCCTGGGCATTGAGTCAAACAGAGCTTGGATGGTGTGTACGGGTACAGCTGCCCATGCAGCTTCAACTCGATACCACAGTTCATCAAAAGTAGTAACTGGCGTATTGTGACGAGCCAATTGCCCGCCCATCATTGACCAGACGTTTTCAATTGGTGAGAGATCTGGAGACTGTGCTGGCCAGGGCAACAGTCGAACATTTTCTGTATCCAGAAGGGCCCGCACTGGACCTGCAACATGCGGTCGTGCATTATTGTACTGAAATGTAGGGTTTCGCACGGATCGAGTGAAGGGTAGAGCCACGGGTCGTAACACATCGGAAATGTAACGTCCACTGTTCAAAGTGTCGTCAATGCGGACAAGAGGTGGTCGAGACGTGTAACCAATGGCACCCCATACCATCATTCCGGGTGATACGCCAGTGTGGCGACGACGGATACACGCATCCAATGTGCGTTTACCGTGATGTCGCCAAACACGGATGCGACCATCGTGATGCTGTAAACTGAACCTAGAGTCATCCGAAAAAATGACGTTTTGTAAGTCGAGCACCAGGTTCGTCACTGAGTATACAATCGCAGGCGCTCCTATCTGTGATGCAGCGTCAAGGGTGACCGCAGCCATGGTCTCCGAGCTGATAATCCATGCTGTTGCAAACGCCGTCGAACTATTCGTGAAGATGGTCGTTGTCTTGCAAACGTCCCCATCAGTTGACTCAGAGATCGAGACATGGCTGCACGATCCGTTACAACCATGCGGATAAGATGCCTGTCATCTCGACTACTAGTGATACGAGGCCGTTGGGATCCAGCACAGAGTTCATTATTACCCTCCTGAACCCACCGATACCATATTCTGCTAACAGTCATTGGATCTCGACCAACGCGAGCAGCAATATCGCGATACGATAAACTGCAATCGCGATAGGATAAAATCCGACCTTTATCAATGTCGGAAGCGTGATGGTACGTATTTCTCCTCCTTACACGAAGTATTACAACAACGTTTCACCAGCCAACGTCGATCAACTACTGTTAGTGTATGAGAAATAGTTTGGAAAGTTTCCTCATGTCAGCACGTTGTAGGTGTCGCCACCGGCGCCAACCTTGTGTGAATGCTCTGAAAAGCTAATCATTTGCATATCACAGCATCTTCTTCCTGTCGGTTAAAATTCTCTTCTGTAGCACGTCATCTTCGTGGTGTAGCAATTTTAATGGCCAGTAGTTATATATCTACAATCTTCAATGGTCTTAAAAGACCATCCCAACATACGGGTATAATGAAACAATTATTTTTACAGCTCCAAAACAGAAAAAAACATCATTACCATACACGACATAGCACCTTGAAAGCAATGATGACTGTAATCAACTTAACGTAGTTGAGTCCGAAAGAAAGAATGGGAACTATAATTACCATTCATCTAGTTTCTTTCTTTGGTAGTGAACATGTGACTGACATTTGTTTATTGCTGTGGGTTTCAGTATGAAGACGGGTTTGATGCAGCTCTCCACTCTAGTCCATCCAGTGCAAGGAAATTCTTTACCTCGCAACTTCTGCAGCCTACACCCATTCGAATCTCCTTACTGTAATCAAGCCTTGATCTCCCTCTACAGTTATTACTACCCTATCCTCCTCCCCCAACAACACACTGCCCTCCTATACCAAATCGGCTTTTCTCTGATAGATTTGATCTGCATTGAGTACCTCCTAATTAGTCGATCGATCTGCCCATATAATCTTCGCTTTTCTTCTGTAGCACCACATGTAAAAAGCTACCAGTCTCCTCTTGTCTGAACTAATCGCCCATGTTGCATTTATGTACAGGGCTACATTCCTAACAAATACCTTCACCAAACACTTCCCAACACAAAATTCTATTTTTCAATAGGGGGTATTTTTGATGCTGGGGCCTTCAATTTCAAATCTTTCGTGATCCTTCGCCTAACGCAACCCCCCCCCCCCTACATTCCATCACCATTGCCAGTTATTTTGCCGCCGAAATATCATAATTCATGGACTGGTTTTAGCGGTCCATTTTGCAGTCTAATTTACTCAGCATCGCCCGATTTAATTTGTATGCTTTCCATTACATATGTATACTTCAAT
This sequence comes from Schistocerca americana, assembly GCF_021461395.2. Taxonomy (NCBI): domain Eukaryota; kingdom Metazoa; phylum Arthropoda; class Insecta; order Orthoptera; family Acrididae; genus Schistocerca; species Schistocerca americana. The sequence continues at coordinate 952,597,404 of NC_060119.1, read as the reverse complement.
TGATATTTATCTCATACACACTTTTCGAGGCACTATCAGTACCTCAAATGTGCTTTTTCACGTCCATTGCTGTCTCCGATACGTTTTCAATGCCTCCTCCATGAACTTTAATTCTCATTCCAAATGTTTCCTTAGATCCCTTCAGTTTGCTGGCTATGCATATTTTCTCCTTTCCTTAACGTCAATATTTCTTATGCTACCTAAGGATTTAATCAAGGCCACATTCTTTGCATATCTGATCATCTGCTTTCTTCACTATTTTATGCACCAAAGTTCTGCATTCAATTTCTGTTGTGTCCCACCCTGCTTTTCACAGAGCTACATTTATAGAGCTCCTTAAAAAAGAAACTGGACAATGTCACGATGGTTCCTACATAAAAACCACCGCGGCTTATTCCTCCGTCCTTATCTATTCCAATTTACTTCTGGCCTTGATGGATGTAATGTTAATGGCCGCTTAAACTACAGCCTATTGCTCCTTCTCTTGTTTCTCTCTCAACGATGGCTCGCCCAGTCATCTGCTGCAAGGCTTTTTAATAATCACCCTGATGACATCTACAGTCTCATATCCGAAAGTATGATAGTTTGAAAGGATATAATAGAGTGTCGATTACTTTTCGCTGGGAGTTGCGGCAGACTTAGTGGCTCTCACCAACTGCTTTTTATATGAGAGGTTTGGTTTGAAAATGGAACACAAGTACCATTCATAAAGTAATTATTTCATTCTGATCCGGTTTTCATTTGAGTTCCGTTGTCATTCATGTGAAATGAGCGGATTGTATTTATTCGGCCTGAGGCTTCAGCTCTTCAAAATGTGAACAATTGCAGAAAAAATTTTCCAGGTTTAATTATAAGATTAAACTGCAATAAGCCTTCGCTCTCGGTATCTACTTTACGGTCTGTGTAATGTGAAACACTAATCTGTAAAAAGATAATAAATTATTCATGGCTTACCAAACAGAAATCGCAGCACGCCTGAGATTCCCTTGGTGAGTTTGTTTCTGCTTCTCTTCCCGGATAAAAAATATGCTTGCTATCATACGACAAGCTGTTTTTACATGATTCATTTAAGTAGCAAGATCGTATGTGGCTGAACGACCGAAGCGCTGCATTCTGGGTGCTCAGTGTGGTAATGTCTCTACAGTGAGCTGCATTCGGTCAACCGCATTTTCATTGTGCTACCATCCACTGTAGTAATGTGGTTAAATTCTTCGTACATATCACTACCGTTTCCTGACGTGCACCCTGCCGAAGAACCTCAGTTTCACTTTGAATATCAAGCCCCTGTTGCCCACATGAATCAACGCACTGATTTCGCATCAGTGTTAACTAACGAGGATGTTAGTTTGGGACGGCTATACGTGTCAAAATTTCATTATACTGCCTCCTTAAGTTTTGTAATACTACTTATTGTCAATATACTATTTTTAGTTATTAATTCACGTGGACTTTACTTTGGAATTTTTGTAATATGGGTATCTATAACTTCCTTTATCGTAAAATGATAATAATGCTTAAGTGGATGGTGTTAGAAAGTATTCATTCTGAACGAATAGTCAATGTAACGCAGCGACTAAGGGGTTTTCCAAGATCAGAGGCTTTTTCATATAAAATGAGAACAAGCACGGACCTTAAAGAGGACGATGTGTGCTTCCAAGGACAGATAAATGTCTACATTATTTGTGAAAAAGCTGTAACATGTCACCTCAAGGAACAAATCACATTTGCCTTTACCGATTTGGAGCAGTAAAATACATCTTTACATTTCTTGCATGCTTCATTTGAACTGAACTTATGTGTAAAAGACATCATCATTGCCTCTGAGGGAAGAACATAACATCTCAGCACCCGTTCACATGCTCAGTTGTAAAAGGTATGCAAATGTGCGTTGAACCAACGAACATACAACAGGAAACGGCTTATTTGCCGGTTTTTTCAGTCCGCATACAGAACGATACATCGAATTAACACTTTAGAATGAATAAAGGTGGAAATAACCGACTTATATTGTACACAGTTATTAAATATCTTACAGGGAAGGAGAACCGAAATTTATAGTCTCTTATTTATTGTTAGTCTTATGTTTTTTTTTTTTTTTTTTTTTTTACCAGGACTGTATATGTAACGTAGTTTCTGTAAGTAATTCATGTTCCTTCTTAGAACCATTTTACTGACATAAATAAACAGAAACAAACAGACATAAATAAAACAGACCACGGCCCCATGATGAATCCCGCGCTGTAGCACTGCATTTATAATAGTAAAGTGTTTATGCTGTGTATGTTATTTTTAGATCGTCAGTCTACTGGCTGGTTTGATGTGGCCTGACACAATTTCCTCTTCATTTCAGGGCAGCACCAACATCCCACGCTCTCGTTTACTTCTTGGATATCTTCCAAAATACCTGTCTTCCTCTGGAGCTTTCTTGTACCGTAACACATGACCTACATCCCATCCCTTACATGGCAACTTTTTTCACAAAATTCCTTTTATGTCAATTTTGCAGAGAACTTTTAAATTTCTTATTAGTCCACCTGATTTCTATCAACGCTCTACAGCAACACATCAGAAACCCTTCGATTTCTCGTTTTCCTGTTTATGCAAGCAATGTTGCATCCCACACGGACATACTTAGAAATTTATTTCTCAAATTAAGATCATTGTGTGATACAAGGAGAGTGTTTTGATCACGTACGATTACTGTGAGTAAAAAGACAACAAATGAACCACAAATTACATACTAAAAATAAGTGCGCCTCACTAGTAATTTCATGTTAATCTCGAGAAAATTGACAACTAAATGAAATGTTATTTTGCACAGAGTTTCTGCAGTATTAATAATGCAGTCTAGAGAAAAGTTATACGCATGAAAATCTTTAATTTTCTGCACAAGCTGAAGATTGTTGAAGGCCCAAAACATGTGCTTGCACAAAACATAGTAACACAAAAATTGGCTGGTTCTATTTCTTCAAATCATTGAGGCCGCAGCCACGAAGCTCAGTCACCATCAATGTGGATAAATTAATATTCTGTTAACAACTTAGTGTCAATACTAACGCTCTCCACCACATCACTTTAGTAATATAATGAAATATACTTGAATTGTGTATGTGATCTTCCCAAACGTAAACGTAATTCCACGAATAAATATAGTCTGGCTCAAAAGTCTGTTAACATTAGGAAATTCAGTACTTCACAGAATAACGTTTTTAGAGAGAGAAAATAGACACACATGCTTGAAGTGATGTGGGTTTTACTGAAACAAGAAACGAGTCGATGAAGTGACATCGTTGAGGAAGTGATAGTCACTCTCTGTCGAGGATTTCTATCTCGTTGTGAATGATTGTTGCGGCCTCAGACTTAAGCGAGCTCTTGGCTGGTTGGCTGTTGTAGCATTTCCCACCTACGGTTACCGTGGAAATTTCACCCGATTGTCTATCTCCTGCTCTGCTATGACATTAACAGGTTATTTTTCTCCACGTTGTGCTTATTGCTGCTGACACTGATGTGGAAACTCGACAGAAGTTCTTCCAAATACCCAACACTTTGCCACTGAAATTTCACAGAGTTTGGAAAGGCTTTATAAAACGTTTACAAGTAGATTTAAAATTTTTTATGGTACGAAATTGAATATAAAATCACAGTGATCATAGTGTAAAAGGAATTACAACAGTTTATAAGTCAGTAAACACTAGGTGTTCGAGGAGTATTGTGCAACTAATATATGACCCCCCCCCCTTCCCACCATCCATGGGGATAGTGCGTTTCAGACAGGGTACGTATCGCATTTTAAACTTTGCTCCATCTACAAAAGGAATGACTCAGGATGCCACTCGTATGGGTAGCCTGCTCTCCGCTAAACATTGTACAGTGTCTGTTAGTGTGCAGACCTAGATCACAGCCAGGCCCATCGCTGAGGATGAACCGCTGCCAATACGCGCTACTCCATTAGTGCTGCTTGTTAAACCATTACAGGCATTCCGGCAGGGCTGTCGTCTCACGGCGAGTCTTCGCCAGTCGGTGTTTAGAGAGTCCTCCAACCCGAAACTGCGGTCAGTTGCACTTCCCGCTCACCCAGTCTCTCACAGGGGTCATCACTGCTTCTGAATGGCTGCAATTAGCAGCTGGAGTTGCCGACGCTTGTTGGATAAACTGTAGGTCCTCTGTTCTCATGACTAATGAGGATTGTCCACACGCGATGGCGATACGTACATCCTATGGCCACAAAGCCTACAAATATAAACAGCAATGTTCCAATGAAGCCGTGTAATACAGTAGACTGATCTTCTAGTCTCACGAATCTCTACTATGTGGGCCACCAAGACCATCCAGTAAGAGATCTACATATTGACTTTTCACCAACAAATGTACTGTAACACAGCACTTGGGTTAACGATGTTATTTTATCTCTCATGTGTTTTTTTCATGTATTTCTCTTTTCCTATCACTTGACGCAGATGTGTGGGCAACCCACTCTTCAGCAAAGAGATTTCATTGAAACCTTTGATAATGAATACAGAGAAACGTTTGCGAATATTTTTAAAACTACTAAGAAGATCATTATTAATGATGGTGTCAAAAATGTTGAATATGTTGTTTCCGATTAAAAAGGAAAAATAAAATGAAGAAGAGTAAATTACAAGAAAATGAGGCAATTAGGAGATAAACTTGGCGTTTTAATGAGCTTAAGACACGAGAATAAACGAAGACATCTGTTGTATTAAAGCTGTGTAGACGAGGGTAGGTGTTCATTTCTTTTTATTTTTATTTTTTTTTTCTTATCGTTCTGCTGTCTGCAGCCCACCACGAATTCCTCTCCTGTGACAATCTGTTCAACTCAGTGTAGCGCCTGCAACGAACGTCCTTAGTTATTTTTTACCTGTATTCCAATCTCTGTCTCCCCCACACTGCCCAACTAGTGCAGTGACCGTCGGCAAATCACCTCTCCCTCTACCTCTGCCCACCAATGCCCCTGGGCTCTCGGCTGATCGCCGGCGGTGTCTTGAAATGGAACAACCGACTATGCAGCTCCCTACAGCTCCGGGAAAGTTATTCCCTCAGGTCTTAACACATGTCCTGTCATACTGCCAATCTTTTTCTAAGTGATTCCCACATATTTGTTACCTCACTGATCCTGTAGAGGACCTCGTTTTTTGTAAATTTATAAGTGTATACACCTGTCAGTATCCTTTTACAGCGCATGCGTGAATCGCCTCTGCCCTGTTGTGGTTTTTCCACAGTCCATGGTTCGCTTCTGTTCAATGGCATACTCCCAATGCACATTGTCAGAAATTTGATTTTGGGTCAACTGTGCCATGTTTGACTGTCCAAATCTGCGCTTTAAGTCTTCCTAGCTTCGCCCAACAAGTATTATTTTGCTCCCAAGTTATCAGAATTCTCCCATGTTCGTCTACTTCGCGGTCGCTACTGTTCATGTTGAGTTTATCACTGATCTCTGTTATCCTACTAGCAGTTACTTTGGTCTTTCTTCAGTTTAGTTTCATTCAGTAATAACGGTAATTCTGAGGACAGTGAAGTCATCGTAAGCCTTATAACTTATGTCCTTTCACCCCGAATTTTAATCCCAGACCCGAGCCTCTATATTGTTTTCGTCACTGTTTCTTCGATGTACATACTGAAAATTAACAGCGGAAGATTACATCCCTGTCTACAGACCTAATGTCTTCATGTCAAGGAGACTAGACCATCTGAATTATTTATTATATTCTTTTCTAATACCACAGTGGACCCTTGTCTGTGATAGTAACTTGATGATAACCGGTTTTCTCTGACTAACAGCTACCCTCAGATCATGCACTACTGTTCGTACTTACAGTGACATCCATGACAATGTCTTCTGAATAAAAACAATCTAACATGGCATGCAAGTGGTTAAAAATTAAATTTCATTTATCAAGTTCCGGTTCAATCGTGATACGATCATTTTCAGACCATTGAGACTCCTTGATGACTGCTAGAGAAAGAGTGGCCAGCTACATAGCTGGCTGCTTCTGGCCACACTTTCTCCACTCGCCGTCATGGGGTGTTAATGGTCTAAGCATAATCGTGTCATGATCGAAACAGGTCACCTGGTAGACAAATTTTAGACATTAATAACTTTCATGCGATCCTAGACTGTTTCCATCAAAGAAAAACGTTAACTTCAATTTTGACCGCTGTAGTTAATAGGAGCAATGTTTCAAAAGATGCTGAACAATGTAGTTACCAAACGCACGATGTGAGGACGTATAGATTTTTGCTCTGTAACTGCGCTCTGTTGGCTGAAATGCTGAACTAAACGTGCCATTGTATTGCTTAGATTCACGTAAAAGATACAGAATCGGCCACCAGAGGACAACACTGATTATTTCCGTATTACATCTTTGATATTGGTAGTAACCTCCTAGGTCCTGTCTTTACTCCTATTTAGTTTTCTATCTTTTCTGCGTCACATTTGGCAAAAGTAAGTGTTTTAATTATTCGCTAAGATACTTAAGTTTCATTTTAACTCTCATTTTACCATGTGCGAAGCGTTTTGAAACTTCTTATTGTAATTTTTACTGGTATCCTCAAATGAGGACACGGTGCATCCGAGGCAACGTCACTAATTTTCGTCATACACTTATGCGTTTCTAATGTCTGTAGCTCACACGTAATATAAAAACGCACTCAGTTAAATGATATTTTAAAATTTTTGTACAACGTTTTTAGAACTTGAGTAATGAAATTCTTCCATAACATGTTGTTATGTGTGCGTTGCTTGTATAACAGGCTGAGGTGGCGTTTTATATCACAATTATATCAGTTTTATGTTGTGTAACATGTCACATCGACTTCTGGGACCAGTACAGACAATACATTGCACGTGCAGAGAACAAATACGTGAAATATTTGATGATACTGAAATTCTACAAATTCTTTGGGCTGAATCAGAAGACGAGCTTGAGTGGACTGATGACTCGCACAATGAACCAATATCTGAAGTTGATAGTAACACAGTGAATGATATGATTTCAATATGAAGTGATGGTGATGATGACTTGTCAAATGTTGATTGTAACAATCAAGCTAGCGTTAGTGTGGAGCCTGCTAACAATCATGTCGAGGAAAAAGAAGGCATTATTTGCAACTAAGATGAACAAAAGTGACATAACTCGGCTTATAGAAAACTAATGTGGTTTAGTGAGGTGGATAATTCTGTGTCGCCTCCTGCGTTTTCCAGCAACTGTATGGTCAAAGTTGATAGAGATGGCCGACCTAATGTTTTTCCTGTACCTGTCTAAAGAAAACTTCTTGTGAGGAACTCTGTACCCCACAAACTTGTAAGGACTCAAAATGGTATCGAACATTTGTCAGTCTTTGCTGCTGAACTCGAAGCGTTTCTTGGAATGCATTTGGTAATAACTCACTTGAAACATCCAAGGCTATATCATTACTTCTTATGAAACTAAGTGGTGGTGTGGTGGTTAGTGTTTAACGTCCCGTCGACAACGAGGTCATTAGAGACGGAGAGCATGCTCGGGTTAGGGAAGGATTGGGAAGGAAATCGGCCGTGCCCTTTCAAGGGAAATCAGGGAAAACCTAAATCAGGATGGCTGGAGACGGGATTGAACCGTCGTCCGCCCGAATGCGAGTCCAGTGTGCTAACCACTGCGCCACCTCGCTCGGTGTGAAACTAAGGGCAGATGTAATGTCTCGTAAACGATATATGCAGTTACGATGTTTTCTATATTTTAGGGACGGTATCACCACTCCCCACAACAACTATGACAAAGCTATTCTTTTAAAACTAGTTTTGGATGCCTTACATGAAACTTTTCACAAAGCTATGGACAGTGAAGTGTTTCAAACTACTGATGAAATGATGATTCCTTTCAAAAGTAAGTCATTATTGAAACAATATCATCATCATCATCATCGTTTAAGACTGATTATGCCTTTCAGCGTTCCGTCTGGATCATAGCCCCCTTATAAAATTCCTCCACGATCCCGTGTTCAGTGCTAACATTGGTGCCTCTTCTGATGTTAAACCTATTACTTCAAAATCACTCTTAACCAAATCCAGATGCCTTCTCCTAGGTCTGCCCCGACTCCTCCTTCTCTTTGCTGATGAACCCATGAGTCTCCTGGGTAACCTTGCTTCTCCCATGTGTGTAACATGACCCCACCATCTAAGCCTGTTCGCCCTGACTGCTACATCTATAGAGTTCATTCCCAGTTTATCTTTGATTTTCTCATTGTGGACACCCTCCTGCCATTGTTCCCATCTAATAGTACCTGCAATCACCCTAGCCACTTTCATATCCGTAACCTCAACCTTGTTGATAAGGTAACCTGAATCCACCCAGCTTTCGCTCCCATACAACAAAGTTGGTCGAAAGATTGAACGGTGCACAGATAACTTAGCCTTGGTACAGACTTCCTTCTTGCAGATCGTAGCTGAGCGCTCAGTGCATTAGCTTAGCTACACCTGGCTTCCAGTTCTTTCACTATGTTGCCATCCTGTGAGAATATGCATCCTAAGTACTTGAAACCATCCACCCGTTCTAACTATGTTCTTCCTATTTGGCACACAGTTCGTTTATATTTCTTTCCCACTGACATTACTTTCGTTTTGGAGATGCTAATCTTCATACCATAGTCCTTAAATTTCTGATCTAGCTCTGTAATATTCCTTTCCAAACTTTCAATAGAATCTGCCATCACAACTAAGTCATTCGCATATGCCAGACTGCTTATTTTGTGTTCACATATCTTAATCTCACCCAGCCAGTCTATTGTTTTCAACATATGATCCATAAATAATATGAGCAACAGTGGAGACAGGTTGCAGCCTTGTCTTACCCCTGAAACTACTCTGAACCATGAACTCAATTTACCGTCAACTCTAACTGTGCCTGACTATCCGTGTAAAGTCCTTTAATTGCTTGCAAAAGTTTGCCTCCTATTCCATAATCTCGTAGAACAGACAATAACTTCCTCCTAGGAACCCGGTCATACGCCTTTTCTAGATCTATAAAGCATAGATACAATTCCCTGTTCCACTCATAACACTTCTCCATTATTTGGCGTAAGCTAAAGATCTGGTCCTGACAACCTCTAAGAGGCCTAAACCCACACTGATTTTCATCCAATTGGTCCTCAACTAATACTCGCACTTTCCGTTCAACAATACCTGAGAAGATTTTGCCCACAACGCTGATTAAAGAGATACCTATGTAGTTGTTACAATCTTTTCTGTTTCCATGTTTAAAGATTGGTGTGATTACTGCTTTTGTCCAGTATGATGGAACCTGTCCCGACTCCCAGGCCATTTCAATTATCCTGTGTAGCCATTTAAGACCTGACATTCCACTGTATTTGATGAGTTCCGACTTAATTTCATCCACCCCAACTGCTTTATTGCACTGCAATCTATTGACCATTTTCTCCACTTCCTCAAATGTGGTACTATTTCTATCATCATTCCTATCCCATTCTACATCGAAATCTGAAACATTACTGATCGTATTTTCACCTACATTGAGTAACTCTTCAAAATATTCCCTCCATCCGCCCAAGGCATCCACAGGATTAACCAGCAGTTTTCCTGACCTGTCCAAAATACTTGTCATTTCCTTCTTACCTCCCTTTCGAAGGCCGCTAATTACATTCCAGAATGGTTTTCCAGCGGCTTGACCCGTAGTCTCCAACCTGTTTCCAAAGTCTTCCCAAGATTTCTTCTTGGATGCTGCAATTATCTGTTTGGCTTTGTTTCTTTCTTGAACAAAACTTTCTCTGTCTACCTGAGTTCTAGTATGTAGCCATTTTTGATACGCCTTCTTCTTCATTTTACAGGCTGCCTTGCGTGTGTCATTCCACCTAGCTGTTTGCTTCGTCCTACTTTTACACACTACTGTTCCAAGACATTCTTTAGCCACTTGTAGTACTGTGTCCCTGTACCTCGTCCATTCCTTTTCCAATGACTGTAATTGACTACATTCAACTAACTGGTACCGTTCTGAGATCGCTGTTATGTACTTGTGCCTGATTTCCTTATCCTGAAGTTTCTCCACTCTTATCCTCCTACATATGGACCTGACCTCCTGCACTTTCGGCCTCACAATCCCAATTTCACTGCAGATTAAATCATGATCAGTGTCATCAAAGAATCCCCTGAATACACGTGTGTCCCTCACAGCCATCCTGAATTCCTGATCTGTTATTATATAGTCAATGACAGATCTGGTTCCCCTGCCTTCCCAAGTATACCGGTGAATGTTCTTATGTTTAAAAATGGAGTTTGTGATTACTGAGCCCATACTGGCACAGAAATCCAAGAGTTTTTCCCCGTTTCTGTTGGCCTCCATGTCCTCTCCAAATTTACCCATAACATTTTCATACCCTTCTGTTCGATTTCCAATCCTGGCGTTAAAATCACCCATGAGCAGAACACTGTTGTTGTCCTTTACTCTAACAAGTACATCAGTGAGTGCCTGATAAAAACTATCCATGTTATCTTGATCTGTCCCTTCACAATGCTAATATACTGACACAATCTTAATTTTCTTGCTAGACACTGTCAAATCTATCCACATCAGTCGTTCGTTTACATACCTTATTGCAACTACGCTGGGTTCCTTTTCTTTCCTCATGTAAAGCCCTACACCCCATTGAGCTATTCCTGCTTTGACTCCTGACCGGTACACCTTGTATTTTCCCACTTCCTCTTCTTACTCACCCCTTACCCGAATGTCACTAACAGCTAAAACGTCCAGCCCCATCTTACTTGCAGCCTCTGCCAGATCTACCTTCTTCCCAGAGTAGCCCCCATTGATAATAATAGCTCCCCATCTCATTACCATTTGTTTGCCAAGTCGTATCTTAGGAGTCCCTGGTTTATCAGTTAGAGGTGGCACTCCGTCATCTCCAAAGGTCCGAGGCATTTTGCTCTGATTGTTGCCAGCATCATATTTACAGTACCAGGGAAGCAGGTTGCTAGCCTTATTTGCACCGAGTCCCATTGGGTTTTACCCCTAATGGTTGAGGGGCTAACCGGTGGATTTGGTAGTCTTTGCCGTAAGAGCACAGAGGTGACCACGACTCAGAATATGTCCGAGATGCCAAGCCTTATTCCAAAGTAACTGGTATCCCGACTGTCGGGACCACTTACTTGGCCACTCATACGTTGCCGGTGGTTCATGAACTAGGACATGACTACAGGAACCCACACCATGAACCAATATTTTCCAAAAAATCTAAGGAAGTGGGGATATAAAATGTAGGTGCTAGGTAAAATATCTGGTCGTATTTATTGCTTTGAAATACTTCAGGGACCTGAAGATGGACGTCAGCATACATCTGCCCTTGGCACTGCAGGAGACTCATGTTGCGACTTTGTCATGGACTCGAAAGCAAGAATTTTAAAAAGTGTTCTGATAAGCTCTTCAGCAAATCCCTCTGCTGCTGAAATTCAAATAGATGAACATTTGGTATGTCGGTACTACATGAATTAACAGTTTGCAAATACCTGAAAAGAAACAAAAGAAAATTTCATAATTGCAAAAGCAGAGGCGTGATAGCTCTGCTGTTGTATCAGCTAGAGAAGGTGTGACGACTACGAGATGGGAGCATAACTCAGCAATTAGAGTAGTGTTATCTTATGCAGGGATACAGCCCTAAGGAACTGTTAGACGATTTGAGAGGAAAGATAAGACTTTCTTAGACATCTGACGACCAAATTCTATCTAATTTTATAACAAATACATGGCACATGTGGGCCTTATGGATTCACTGGTTGCCCTTTTCAGGAATGACACAAGAAATTTTAGAGGACACAAGGGAATTTTTTACGATATGTTCAATATAACACTAGTAAACTCTTGGATTCCTTCAAAGATAAGTGGAAAGCAAAAAAAGGATCTTTTATAGAGTTTAAGAACCTTGTTACAAGAGAATGTTTTTTCAAAGCAAGTGCAGAAATATCTAGGAATGCAAGGGGTCAACCATCAGACGTGTTCTAGGTTCGAGGCTATTTAGAAAAAAAAATTGTCACACCGAGAGGAATATTTTCTAACTAGATGGCGGATTACATTGGCCAAAGAAATCCACTGCGTCAAACAACAGGTACCATTCTCCGGAGTGTAGAAACTAAACACGACACATTTGTGTCAAATGTAATGTTGTAGTATGTCCTGGGTGTATGAAGACATTTCTTTGCAAGCGCTAACGATTTTGAAGGAAGTTTTGTACTTGTGAAACATATTATTAAAATGTTTATGGCACATATTGTAAGCCTCACGTTCCCTGTCTCCATGTGAGGACGTCATCTAGTTCACTTAATTAAATTAATGAATGAAAATATTTTCATATTCCATGAAAATGTTTTCATATTCCATGTTACTGAGGCCTAACGATCACCAAGCAAGCGAAAGTATTTTTTTGTTTCTTTTAGATATTCGGTCGTGATAGGGTTAATAGATTCGCTGAGGACATGGTTATTCTCATTCAAAGGAAAAAAGAATGCCAGGGTGACTTGAATGGAATGAACCAGCTGAGTGTAGAGTATGAACTGAGAGTAAACCGAAAAAAGATAAATGTAATCAGCAGTAGCGAAGATGAGATCACCTACATAATTATCATTAAAGATGGGAAACACGAAGTAGTCGAAGCGAAATAACACTTGAGGGATGAAGCGAGGGGATCGTAAAGAGAAGATTAGCACAGACAAAGGGGTAATTTTGGACAAAAGAGGTCTGCAGCTATCAAAGATCGGCCTTAATGCTTGACCAAGAGAAGTCTTTTGGTATCAAACACAGACCCTAGGTTAAGGAAGAAATGTCTGAGATTTCACATTCGCATGATAGTGAATCACTGCCTGTGGGGAAACCAGAACAGAAGAGAAAGTGGTTAAGATGTGGTGATGTAAAGAAATGTTGAAAATTATTTGTACTGATAAGATACGAAATGAGGAAGTTCTCCTCAGATTCGGTGTAGAAAGAGACATTTGGAAAACACTAACATGAATAATCAGGACGATAGGACATTTGTTAAGACATGTGGGAATAAATTCCATGGTAGTAAAGGAAATTTTACTGGGTTATACTGGCTTAAAATTGCAGAGGAAGATATATATTGGAATACATTCAGTAAATGATAGCGTATTTACGTTGCAATTGCCACTCTTGGATGAAGGAGCTGTCACAAGAGAGGAATACGTGGCAGGTCGCATAGAACCATTCAGAAGACATGAATCCAAAGAAATATTATACACACAGGCGTCAGAAGCATTTTCTCTCATGTTTAGTCAGATACTGGCAATTTAGTTAACTGGAGGCAGGTTAAACGAATACTGCTCATCACGTCTTTCATGGGACGCCCAGTGACGACGGAAGGCGTCGGGTTGTCTCTCGTTATAAACAAAATTATTTTTAAAGCAGAATCTTACATTCTCATTCCATAGAACTGCTCAAATCAGTCTAGTGCGATACTTGTTTCTGACATGGCCTGCGCTAACTGCTCCCGGCATTCAGCAGTACAGGTCAAGCACTGCTTGACTACTGGATTTAGAAAACATTGTTCTTGTAAAACATAACTAGCTCTTTATTCACACGAAGAGTTGAGAGCTGTTGATGAGGGATTTCAAATTGATTCCGTATTTCTAGATATCAGAGGGCTTTTCACACCGTTCCGCTCAAGCGGTTTGTAATCAAATTGCTTGCTTATGGAAAGTCATCTCAGTTACTATACTGGATTCATGGTTTTCTGTCGGAGAGGTGACAGTTCGTAATAACTAAAGGAAACACATGGAGTAAAACAGAAGTGATACTTGGCGTTTCGGAAGATGGTGCATTTCGTTGCGGCTGTATCTTCTCACAGAATTTCGATCACCAGTTTTCTCCTCCGAATGTAAAAATATTTTTCTGGGGCCGACCACATGGGGAGAAACGATTATCATAACAAAATAAGGGAATTAGAACTCAAACGGAAATATGAAGGCGTTCATTTTTCCCTTGCGCTGTTCTACAGTGGAGTAATAGAGAATTAGTGTGAAGGTGGTTCAATGAACCCTCTGCTATCCACTTAAGTGTGATTTATAAAGTAGCCAGGTAGATTTAAATGTAGATTTAGGTCATATGCACAGCTAGCTTACATATGAACTTGTACTACTATTATGGGGCTGGGTTTCATGTCTGTCTTGGCTACGATAATGCGTCCAGTATGCTGTTCGTAGTAGCTTAGCCATATTCTTAATTTCTCATTCATTACTATACCTTGAGGACTGCTGTTGGTGTAGCTCCCGCCAGCATACGTGTCTGACTTATGTGGCCCTGCCAGAAGCTGAAAATCCTGCCAGCATAGCTCTGTGGTCGTAGCAGATTGCACAAACTTCCTCGCTAACAGTAAGGCTCCAGTCCATGAGGTACGCGAGGGGGGGGGGGGGGGCAGGGAGGCTCGCAGGTGTAGGAAAGCTCACTCTCCTAGAGGAAGCAAACTCGACGAAACACAGAGAAGTACACCCTACAAAACCTCGAGAGATGGAGCCATGTCTAGCAAAAGCATCATCTAAGGGAGACAACCTCAAAAGGAAAACAGGTGTGCTGGGATACCTAAAGGTGGTAGAGCCCACCAAGTAACTACCATGGCTACAGGCCGGTATCTTGAAAAGACTAAACTATAATATTTATCAAAATATCCAGAAAGAAGCAGGCCAGACAGATAAATTGAAGAAAAACCTTGTCACACGACTTGGAGTAGACAGTGTATTCAGTTAGACTACTTGGAATGTTAGCAGACTAAAAGAGAAAGAAGAAGAATTAGAAAATTAACTCCATTCATAAAATGGTGACAAGGCCATTATAACAGAAACCAAAAAGGAATCAAGAGGTTCAACAACAATAAACAGATACGACCTAATCGACAGCGGAGCCCCGTAAAAGAAAAGAGCCCGTGCTGTAGTTGACATTATATGGAAGAAGACTTCAACGAAGAAAAAACACTTCTACGCCGTTATCATTGAACGGACAACTGTGGTCAGATTAAAGGTATCAAGAGTTTATCTATTGTTCATTGGAATAGATAGCCCAGTAGAAGGGCCGAAAGATTACTCTGAAGACTTCCGTGATACCTTGCAAAGAATCCCATATAAGACAGATAAAAATGATTATCTGTTAATAGCTGGAGATTTAAATAAAAGGGGTGGTAACATTTCTTTGTAAAGAGTCGTTGTTTCTGAAAATGAATCTATAATAAACAAAATGGCTCTGAGCACTATGGGACTTAACTGCTGAGGTCATCAGTCCCCTAGAACTTAGAACTACTTAAACCTAACGACAACACACACGTCCATGCCCGAGGCAGGATTCGAACCTGCGACCGTAGCGGTCGTGCGCTTCCGGACTGTAGCGCCTAGAACCGCTCGGCCACAACGGTCGGCCGAATCTATAATAAACATAAATGGATATAGATTGAAAGAGTTCTCATTAAATAATGGGCTAAAGATAACAAACATATTTTTCGGGCATAAACAGATCGACAAATATACCTTGAGGGCTAGAACCTCTGCCACAATTAAAGACAATGCACCAGCAAATAAGACCTCGTGTTTAGCGTAATACACAAGTGTCTTCCAAATTTCAGAAATCCTTTCAGATCATACCTTGCTAGTCTCCAAAATAAAACTACTTAATAGGTAGAAGCCATCTCCGAAGGAGAATCAAAATGATGCTGATACAACATTTAAAGCACAGCTACTTCAAGAAGAAAATATCTAGTTACTGCATCAGAAAATGTTTGAAGAATACATGTTGAAATATAAAAGATGGCAACATCAACCAGGAATGGAATAACATAAAGTAAGCATTAACTGAGCCAGCTACAGGAACAACTGGCACAAGAAAGAAAAGATTTTTTTTGTGGTATTTGGATGATGAACTACTTAATCTAATTGAATATGCCTGTTTAAAAATGTTCAGTTCCGTAGACAATCAAGATCTGAGATTAGACTGTAACAGACAATCAGCCCTAGTCAAAAGGAAATTCAGGGAAGTTAAAAACTCGGTTAGGAAAAATATACTACAGGTATTCAAAGAAGCCCCCTCCCTTTCCGTCTTCATCCCCATGAGCAACAGACTATGCCGTTAGTGGGAAGACTTGCGTGCGTCAACGTTACAGACAGCCGCACTGTAGGTGCAAACACAGCAGAGGGGTATCTCTTGAGAGTGGTTTCTCAAGAGAGGTAGCCGTCTTGTTAGTATTGCAGTGGTAACAATTTCGATGAGAGACTGATCTGGCCTTGTAACATCAATCAAAACGGTCTTGCCGTGCTGGTACTGCGAACGGCTGAAAGCATGGGGACACTGCAGCAGTAATATTTCCCGAGGGTATGTAGCTCTACTATATAGTTAAATGCCGACGGCATCCTCTTCGGGAAAATATTCCAGAAACAAAATAGCCACTCGTTCGTGTCTCCGGGCTGGGACTGCTCAGAAGGATGTTGTCATCACGAGAGAAAAAAAAAAAAAAAACAGTTCTTCTACGGATCGGAACCTGGAATGTTAGATCCCTTAATTGGGCGGGTGGGTATTAGTGAAATTCTGTGACTGGAGGAATAGGAATTCTGGGAGGTGAATGCAAGGTTATGAATACTAAATCAAATTGGGGTAATGTAGGAGTAGATTTAATAACGAATAAAAAAAAATAGCAACGCGGGTAAGCTACTACGAGCAGCATTATGAACTCGTTATTGTAGCTAAGATAGAGTCGAAGCCCACGCCCACCACAGTAGCAGTATGAGATTATATTCCTTCTAGCTTCGCAGATGATGAAGATATTGAAGAAATATATGATGAGATACAGGAAATCATTCAAATAGTTAAGGGAGACGAGAATTTAATAGTAATGGGAAACGGAAGAGAAGCAAATGTGCACTAGGGGGGGGGGGGGGGAAGCAAGGAAAGAGGAAGCAGCCTGGTAGAGTTTAACCCTAGATGAATTTGACACAGTGCTGAAAGACTTAAGTCGAAACAAGGCCCCCGGAGTAGACGTCATTCCGTCAGAGGAACTCATAGCTTGGGAGAGTCAGGCATGAAAAAAATTTTCCGTCTGGCGCGAAAGATGTATTGAGACAGGCGAAGAACACTCAGACTTCCAGGAAAACATAATCAGTTGCAAAGAAAACAAGATCTGTCAGGTGTGAATATTACCATATTATCAGTTTCATAAAGAAGAGCCGCAAAGAACTAACACGAATTATATAAAGAAGAATGGAGAAACGTACAAGCCGTTCTAGTGGAAGATCAGTCTAAATTCCGTAGAAATGTAGGAACAAGCGAGGCAATACTGAACCTACAACGTGTTTCGAGAGAGAGGTTAAATGTAGATAAGGATATACAGGGTGGTCCATTGATACTGACCGGGCCAAATATCTCACGAAATAAGCATCAAGAACGAAACTCGTCTAGCTTGAAGGGAGAAACCACATGGCGCTATGGTTGGCCCGCTAGATGGCGCTGCCATAAGTCAAACGGATATCAACTGCGTTTTTTTTAAATAGGAACCCCGATTTTTATTACATATTCGTGTAGTGCGTAAAGAAGTATTAATGTTTTAGTAGGACCAATTTTTTGCTTTGTGATAGATGGCGCTGTAATAGTCACAAACGTATAAGTACGTGGTATAACGTAACATTCCGCCAGTGCGGACGGTATTTGCTTCGTGATACATTCCCCGTGTTAAAATGGACCGTTTACCAATTGCTGAAAAAGTCGATATCGTGTTGATGCATGGTTATTGTGATCAAAATGCCCAACGGGCGTGTGCTATGTATGCTGCTCGGTATCCTGGACGACGTCATCAAAGTGTCCGGATCGTTCGCCGGATAGTTACGTTATTTAAGGAAACAGGAAGTGTTCAGCCACATGTGAAACGTCAGCCACGACCTGGAACAAATGATGATGAGTAAGTTGGTGTTTTAGCTGCTGTCGCGGCTAATCCGGACATCAGTAGCAGAGAAATTGCGAGCGATTCGGGAATCTCAAAATTTTCGGTGTTGAGAATGCTACATCAACATCGATTGCACCCGTACCATATTTCTATGAACCAGGAATTGCATGGTGACGACTTTGAACGTCGTGTACAGTTCTGCCACTGGGCACAAGAGAAATCACGAGACGATGACAGATTTTTTGCACGTGTTCTATTTAGCGACGAAGCGTCATTCACCAACATCGGTAACGTAAAATGGCATAATATGCGCTATTGGGCAAGGGAAAATCCACGATGGCTGCGACAAATGGAACATCAGCGATCTTGGCGGGTTGATGTATGGTGCGGCATTATGCGAGGAAGGATAATTGGCCCCCATTTTATCTATGGCAATCTAAATGTTGCAATTTATGCTTATTTCCTACGTAATGTATGACAGAATGGCGATGTACTTCCAACATGATTGATGTCAGGCACATAGCTCGCGTGCGGTTGAAGCGGTATTGAATAGTATATTTCATGACAGGGGGTTGGTCGTCGAAGCACATACCATGGCCCGCACTTTCACCGGATTTGACGTCCCAGGATTTCTTTCTATGGGGAAAGTTGAAGGATATTTGCTATCGTGATCCACCGACAACGCCTGACAACACGCGTGAGCGCATTGTTAGTGCATGTGCAAACGTTACGGTAGGTGAACTACTCGCTGTTGAGAGGAATGTCGTTACACTTGTTGCCAAATGTATTGTGGTTGACGGACATCATTTTGAGAATTTATTGGATTAATGTGGTATTTACAGGTAATCATGCTGTAACAGCACGCGTCCTCAGAAATGATAAGTTCACAAAGGTACATGTATCACATTGGAACAACCGAAATAAAATGTTCAAACGTACCTACGTTCTGTATTTTAATTTAAAAAACCTTCCTGTTACCAACTGTTCGTCTAAAATTGTGAGCCATAAGTTTGTGACTATTACAGCGTCATCTATCACAAAGCGAAAAAAGTTGTCCAACTAAAATATTCATATTTCTTTTCGTACTACACCAAGATGTAATAGAAAATGGTGGTTCTTATTTTAAAAAACGCAGTTGATATCCTTTTGACCTATGGTAACGCCATCTAGCGGACCAACCATAGCGCCATCTGGTTTCCGCTTCAATATAGAAAAGTTTCGTTCTTTGTCGTTTTTTGACGCTTATTTCGTGAGATATTTGGCCCGATCACGATCAATGGACCACCCTGTATATAGCATTACTGATGTCTTTTGACAGTTTTAACTGTGGTAATACCTTTGAAATTCAGAAGTTACAGGGTAAAATACTGGGAGCAAAAGGTTGTTTACAACTTGTACAGATACCAGATGGCAGTTGTAAGAGTCGAGTGATACAAAAGGAGCGCAGTTGTTAAGAAGATAGTGAGACAGGGTTGTAGCTTGGCGCTGATGTTGCTCAATCTGTACATTGAGTAAGCAGTAAAGGAAACAAAACAAAGATGTGGAGTAGGGATTAAAGTCCTGGGAGACGAAACAAAAACTTCACAGTTTGTGCTGACATTGTAATTCTGCAGAGACAGCGAAAGACGTGGAAGAACTGCTGAATGGACAGGGTCTTGAAAGGGGGATATAGCATGAACATCAACAAAAGCAAGACAACAATAATGGCATGTAGTAGAATTAAATCAGATAATGCTGAAGGATTTAGATTAAGAAACAAGACACAGTAGTACACGCGTTTTAATTTTTCGGCAACAAAGAAACTGATGATATCGGAAGTAGGGAGGATGTAAAATGTAGACTGGGATGGCCAGAAAATAGTTTCTGAAGAAAAAAAGTTTGTTAATATTGAATATAGAGTTAAGTGTTAAGCAATCTTTTCTGAAAGTATTTCTATGCAGTGTACGCATGTTTGGAAGATGAACATGGACGATAAACAGTTAAAACAAGTACAGAATAGAAACTGTCGTAGTGTGGTGCTACAGAACAACACTGAAGATTAGATGGGTAGATCACATAATTAATGAGGAGGTACTGAATAGAACTGGGGAGAAGAGAAAACCGTGGCACAGCTAGACTAATAGAAGAGATTGATTAATAGGACAAATTGTAAGACATCAGATGGTCACCAGTTCAGTACTGGAGGGACGTTTGAGGAATAAATATCATTCAGGGAGACAAAGACATGAATACCGTGAGCAGATTCAGATAGACGTAGGTTGCAGTAGTTATTCGGTAATGAAGCATATTGCATAGGGTAGATTAGCATGGAGAGCTGCAACAGCCAACCATTCTTTGGACTGAAGGCCACAACAACTACAGTAACAGGAAGACTAGAAAACTCACAAAAATAATGAATCATTTAGACAAAGAAGATAAGAAAAGTTTGCAAATAAACTCAATATCTAAATTTAATTCGTTTGAATACAATAAAAAAACATTGGACAAATGGCAAGATGCCCAGGTGGTCCTGTATGAACCTGATAGCAAGAAAGCTTGCGTAACATTGGAGGGGTTGCAGGATGCAATAACATCTAACAATAACTGAAGATCTCCAGTTTGTGACTAAATTGTTATGGACCTGATCTCAAGTGAACCAAATACTGCAAAAATAGGGATATTCAATTTTATCAATGTCTTTTGGCAAAGTGGTTATATACCATAAAAATGGAATATAGGCCAACTATGCCCAGTTTATAAGAATGAGGGAGACACATTAATGTATTGAAAGCGTTCTGAATTCATATTATAAATGGTATGCCAGAATTTTACAAAACGACTATCACCATACGCTGAAACTGTATTATCTAGTAAAAAATGGAACTGAGCGTTTGGGATAATTGGCTGGGAGGCCCCTCACGGTGCTGGTCCGGCCGCCTTGTTGCAGGTCTTATTACATTCGACGCCACATTGGGCAACCTGCACGCCGGATGGGGATGAAATGATGATAAAGACAACACAACACCCAGTCCCTGAGAGGAGAAAATCCCCGACCCGGAGGGGAATCGAACCCGGGCCCCTTAGGACGGCAGACCGTCACGCTGATCATTCAGGTATTATTTTTTTTTATACACAACATTTTTTTATTGGTCAAGAACAATTTCACAACTTCTTAATCTCTCGTCATCTTTTCTTTCTGCCTAGCCAATTTCATCATTGGTACATTCTTCTTTGTGGGCACTTCCTCAGTTGCTTTCGCAACAATATCCTCGTATTCAGTAAGAGCCACCTCAATGTGGCAGGGAGAGCTCATGTATCGATTTATTCTTACATGTGAACGGTAGGTTCTTCTCCTCAGGCATGGTGCACGGTTGAGCTTAATATGTTCTATGACCCAGTTATCAACATCGAAGCCCTTGTAATCTGCATTTTACTCCGCATTTTTCAGTAACTGAAGCAAGAACTCTGCAGATTTCTTAGGCTAGTGGCCGTGAGTTGTGCCCCAGTGCTTTGCCTGAGCACAGCGACCAACTCTAACATTGAATCTGCGAAATGGAACACATTCTTTCTTCTCAACAACATTGTTCAAATATTTGACTGCTCTTCTCAACGACATTCCCCTCAGTGCCATTGCAGTGTCCCTTGTGTTCTTAAAATGGACACGAAGGTTAGAGCCTTGTGCTTTACACGACTTTGTAGCATTGTCAGGTTCGTGTGAATACCGCCCCATCTCCACTATTCAAAATATACAGCTCCGCAATTAATTAATGTTGCAGTGAATTAAAACGTACAATATTTCAACGATGCATATAGATTACCTTCAATACTCACATGCCTATACTCCACGACGGAGCTCTGAGAAGTATGGTTTTCTGAAGCGGCAATCGTGCTCGACTTGATTTTTACTATAGTACAACTGATAGAAAAACCCTGTCAATTCACTTTACTAACTTTTGTTGACTACGAAAAGCCGTTTGCTAAATTACATCCAAACAAACTGTGTGAAATTTTAAAAAACACAGCGATTGGATCCCATCCCATCCTGTAAAACTGTACAGGGTTTATATACATATATATCAAAACACAAATAATAATATCAGGCAGGAGACATAATATGGCTGATGTAGACAAAAGAGTTAGAATCAACTCTCCCCTCTCACCGACACTTTATAGTATATATATCGACGATATAATAAAAATTGGATATAAACAAAAAATAACATTTTAAAATTGATGAACTTGACTTTAGTACGTTACTTTTTTTTGGCGGCCAGCAATTGTCAGTCAGAATGAAAATGACTTACAATAATCTGTCTTTAACTTAAGTGCAATAGCCATAGACTATATTCTGAGCTTCTCTATCCTAAAGACAAGATCAATGGCATTTTTAGGACACCAGCCCATGCGGGTTTAAATTGAAATTCACAAGCAGATCATAGAAAAAATTAATACATTTAAATGTTTTGAGTTCAGTCTTACATACAAAACAAAGACATATTTAACTGTTTCTGTAAAAGTTTACGCAGAACATTTGGAAGTCCACGGAAATACTCTACTAAAGTTCTATATCGTTATGGCTATACCAGAATTCTTCTATGAATTCGGAAACTGGACCCTTAAGAAAAAACTGAAAAGAGAATAGAAGTATGTGAAATGATTTTTCTTAGATACGTAGTTGGATATAATTCGATGAACAAAAAGAGAAATGTTGGATCCGAGCTCAAGTGAATATGCAAAATATTATTGACATAATAAAAGAAACAAGGCTTGAGGCTTGCACGCTCTATAAAGCAGGATATGTGAAACTTGTGGCTGCAGCAATATCAAATGTTTCTGAGGACACTGTTAACCTCACATTGTTGAATAAGGGTGTCCACAGCTGCAGATTACCTCATCTTCCCGTGCTAATTAAACGAGATTGTCAATTATAATTGTCGAGAGCATGAGATAATCGAGATTGGACGTGTGTGAATGGAAACGCGTCACCTGATTACATTAATGACATTTCTTGTTACACCAGGGCAATGATCGTGTCAGGATACACCGTCATCCATGGGAATGGGAGGAAGAAAGGTGGGCCGCTCTATGGCCGTAGGCTGATGGGGATAGTATAATACAATGTGGAACATCAGCTGGACCCCCTTAGGAGCTACGGTAGTAGCTGAAGGATTGATGACCGATGAGGATTACCCACCTACATCGCTACATACGTGGTGTATTCCCCGACGGTGGTGGTGTCTTCCAAAAGGATAACCGTCCTGCTTCCGTAATTAGAACATAATAGTGAACTGACGTAGAAGTCTCGAACCGGATCTAGACTCTATAGAGCAAATTTGGCACTCTATAAGGTGTCAGTTCCGTGCTCACGAGCCTCTAGCCTTTAATTTACAGGAACTGAGCAATCAGTCGTTGCCTTCTGGTGCTACATATCGCCAGAATTCTTTCAAGGAACTGTCGAATTCATGTCGCGCAAAATCCCTGCTGCACAGCGTTTCAAAGGATGATCAACACGCTATTAATCGGGTCGGGTCACGTGTCAATCTGTTCAGTATTTCTACGTACAATGAGAGAAACGAATGAACGCGTGGCATGTAAGCCCAGGTTAAAAGATAATATGAGCAACTCTGTAGCCTCTTGCTGCTATAAAGAAGTGGAACCTTATGGACAAAAGGCATTTTGTGTCATTATTTACGAAGGCCTAAGAGCGTGTATTGATTAACCGCTTTGCCACTTAAAAATTAATAACTGAAACATCTAAAAGTTGTATTTTTTTCAATGCGTAAAATGTCCTGACTCTTCTGAAATGTAGTTTTTTTTAATGTTGTACTACACTCTCCTCACCCTTCGTTCGTTATTTTCAGCTGCATTATTTCCAGTTGTATTATGAACCATTCACTGGGTGAACGCCGTCTAATTAATACGGAAGGACTTCACTTGTAATTCTTTTATGAAGATGCAGACACTGATAAAATTATGATTATGGAGAATACTTGTACCGTCTGATATAAGAAATCGTTTGATGAAAACGCTAGGGTGAACTCTTGTACTTGGTTGAATAGTCCCTTATAATGTAATGTTAAATGAGATTCCTACTCGTGGACAGCCACATAAAAATCTCTAGTATTATTTCAATCAAAATGCTTGTTACATACTGAAAAATCCCTTGAATGAATTATTTTCGTAATATGTATAAACGACAGTTGGAGAAAATTAATATTCGTAGCACATTGATATAATACCAATCTTTTTTCTTCAGTAATTGTAATTGACTTTTGTAAGAAAGATGCAGCACTAGGCACTGTAATTATACTCGATGTATCTTGTTCCTAATAATAATTGGCCCAATATATTTCAAACTTGTTTTCGTTTTGTAAACTTGTAAGCAGCCCAGTTCTCCTGTTTCGGTTGGAATATGCAGTTCAATTCTGCCCACTTAAATTAATACGGAAGCGTTTAGCGCGGTAAAGCCTTGATCGAGTGCCCTAAGCACTCTGTCTTGACCTATTTTATTATTATTAAAAATTTGAGCTTCAATATTAATTCGAAGTCCGATTCTAGTTTTGCAGAATGATTTCTGTTGTATGAACGTTAACTATGTACGTAATCATTGGTCAACAAGACAGCATTAACCAACAATGACTTTTTAACCAGAAGTTCCATTTTATCCACTCTATTAAAGTTATGAATGCAGTTACATTTAAAATAAACAGCATTTACCGATGTTTATTTTGCAAATGAGAATAGTTTCATTTTCCGTTTTGTATTGGCTTTGGAGATGAACTTTTGATAGCTGGAAATTTAAACGATTTATTCAAAAGGAACCACTTCACTGACTAATAGGACAGCATACCTCCTTATGACAACATGGTATGACTTTGTTGTAAAATGTGAAGTGGGACAAAGAGTAATTTTGTAGCAGTTACATCTGTTGTGTTGCTAAGCTGTAATCATTGTGCGGGCTTAAACATAATACGAAGCAGAAGATGAAAGTGGCGTTCTCTTAGTATGTCGTGTAAGGTACCTAATTGTGCAAAGTATAATTACACCATTTGTCGTCGTTTCATCTTTTTACCATCATCATCACTATTACTAATTTATTTTATTACCGTTATAATAATTCCATGGATTGTTGCTCATGACTGAATAACATTTCTGCATAATGTTTCGAAAAAAACGATTATGTTTGTATATAAGGAGCTCCCAAAGTATAATTTACGTATCTGGTGACGGTAATAAGGACTATTTCTAGTAACACAATTTCTTGTACACCTACGTGTAAAATATTTCGAGTAGATTTCCCCATCATGTTATAGTTCTGGGTGGAGATTTTAATTTGCCGGATATAGACTGGGAGACTCAGACGTTCATAACGGGTGGCAGGGACAAAGAATCCAGTGAAATTTTTTTAAGTGCTTTATCTGAAAACTACCTTGAGCAGTTAAACAGAGAACCGTGGCGATAACATATTAGACCTTCTGGTGACAAACAGACCCGAACTACTTGAAACAGTTAACGCAGAACAGGGAATCAGCGATCATAAAGCGGTTACTGCATCGATGATTTCAGCCGTAAATAGAAATATAAACAAAGGTAGGAAGATTTTTTTGTTTAGCAAAAGTGACTAAAAGCAGATTACAGAGTACCTGACGGCTCAACACAAAAGTTTTGTCTCAAGTACAGATAGTGTTGAGGATCAGTGGACAAAGTTCAAAACCATCGTACAATATGCGTTAGATGTGTATGTGCCAAGCAAGATCGTAAGAGATGGAAAAGAGCCACCGTGGTACAACAACAGAGTTAGAAAACTGCTGCGGAAGAAAAGGGAACTTCACAGCAAACATAAACATAGCCAAATCCTTGCAGACAAACAAAAACTACGCGAAGCGAAATGTAGAGTGAGGAGGGCTATGCGAGAGGCGTTCAATGAATTCGAAAGTATAGTTCTATGTACTGGCTTGGCAGAAAATACTAAGAAATTTTGATCTTATGTCAAAGCGGTAGGTGGATCAAAACAAAATGTCCAGACGCTCTGTGACCAAAATGGTACTGAAAGAGAGGCCGAAATACTAAATGTCTTTTTCCAAAGCTGTTTCACAGAGGAAGACTGCACTGTAGTTCCTTCTCTAGATTGTCGCACAGATGACAAAATTGTAGATATCGAAATAGACGACAGTGGTATAGAGAAACAACGAAATCGCTCAAAAAGGGAAAGGCCGTTGGACCTGATTGGATACCAGTTCGATTTTAGACAGAGTACGCGAAGGAACTTGCCCCCCTTCTTGCAGCGGTGTACCGTAGGTCTCTAGATGAGCGTAGCTTTCCAAAGGATTGGAAACGGGCACAAGTAATCCCCGTTTTCAAGAAGGGACGTCGAACAGATGTGCAGAACTATAAACCTATATCTCTAACGTCGATCAGTTGTAGAATTTTGGAACACGTATTATGTTCGAGTATAATGACTTTTATGGAGACTAGAAATCTACTCTGTAGGAATCAGCATGGGTTTCGAAAAAGACAGTCGTGTGAAACCTAGCTCGCGCTATTCGTCCACGAGACTCAGAGGGCCATAGACACGGGTTCACAGGTAGATGCCGTGTTTCTTGACTTCCGCAAGGCGTTCGATACAGTCCCCCCCAGTCGTTTAATGAACGAAGTAAGACTATATGCACTATCAGACCAATTGTGTGATTGGGTTGAAGAGTTCGTAGATAACAGAACGCAGCATGTTATTCTCAATGGAGATAGGTCTTCCGAGGTAAGAGTGATTTCAGATGTGCCGCAGGGGAGTGTCGTAGGACCGTTGCTATTCACAATATACATAAATGACCTTGTGGACGCCATCGGAAGTTCACTGAGGCTTTTTTCGGATGATGCTGTGGTATTTCTAGAGGTTGTAACATCGGAAAATTGTACTGAAATACAGGAGGATCTGCAGCGAATTGACGCATGGTGCAGGGAATGGCAATTGAATCTCAATGTAGACAACTGTAATGTGCTGCGAATACATAGAAAGATAGATCCCTTATCATTTAGCTACAATATAGCAGGTCAACAACCGGAAGCTGTTAATTCCATAAATTATCTGGGAGTACGCATTAGGAGTGATTTAAAATGGAATGATCATTCAAAGTTGATCGTTGGTAAAGCAATTGCCAGATTGAGATTCATTGGAAGAATCCTAAGGAAATGCAATCTGAAAACAAAGGAAGCAGGTTACAGTATGCTTGTTCGCCCACTGCTTGAATACTGCTCAGCAGTGTGGGATCCGTGCCAGATAGGGTTGATAGAAGAGATATAGAAGATCCAACGGAGAGCAGCGCGCTTCGTTACAGGATCATTTAGTAATCGCGAAAGCGTTACGGAGATGATAGATAAACTCCAGTGAAGACTCTGCAGGAGAGACGCTCAGTAGCTTGGTACGGGCTTTTCTTCACCGAAGAGTCAAGCAGTATATTGCTCCCCCCTACGTATATCTCGCGAAGAGGCCATGAGGATAAAATCAGAGAGATTAGAGTCCATACAGATGCATACCGACAATCCTTCTTTCCACGAAAAATACGAGACTGGAATAGAAGTGAGCACCGATAGAGGTACACAAGGTACCCTCCGCCACACACCATCAGGTGGCTTGTGGAGTATGGATGTAGATGTAGATGTAGATATGTCCAGTTTTACATGTTTGTAGAGCTACAGCTGTTTGATTTCTTTGGAACAGAAGTCTTCAAAATTAAAGTGAGAAGAAAAGAGAACGAAAAGAATTATTCGACGTGCTTTAGAAGCGCATAACATCCGACGCAGGAAAATGTATGATCATAGAGAGAAATAGGATATAGTCCTAATGTAAATGTATTATGGTTGGCCCATACCACTGTCAGTCAGCAATAATTATTTTACTTACAGTAATGTGATGTTGATAGTAAAACAATATTGCATTTAGAATCGTAAGTTGAAGAAAACACGTCTCCCTTCTACGAGATTTGAAGCCCTTGTTTTTAGTGTACATTAAATACTTTTTCTTTCGTTTTTTATTTACAAGATACATACAATAGTTGGAAATCAACGTAAACAGATTCTCTGCTTTAACAGCCACTGTTAATGCAACGATAATTACCTAGACAAACGGAAACATTTTGAGTGTTTTCCTATCTCACCAACACAGAACTTCCCGACGAAATAGAGTGATATAAATAATTAATATGAATGTGCATTAAATTTTTCGAAACTCTCACAACAGAGTCCAAAGCTTAAAAGTGCAATGGACAGAGAACACAACCAGTATTGTTTTTGAATTTAGTGGAGTCGGTTAAAGGCCGAATATCAGTAGGACATTCAGTTGTTGTCTACTTCACTGACAGAAAATTCCCTTGGAGGTCGTTCTTTTATTTGATTTTGACATTTATCTTATGTACGTATTTTTACAGCACATTTTGTACATGCCTGACATAAACATCAAAATAACATAAAAAAGTACCACTGCAAGGAGAGTGACTTATACTGGAATAAATCTTAGATTTAGTTTTTGTGTTACGTGTTTAAAAGAAAAATTTGTACATGTCAGAAGAGCGTGCAGTGGTTGCGACTTGTTGCAGATTTCATGTTCGTATGACAAATAAGATTATAGTCTTATTGATATAATATCTAGCATTCACAGTTCCGTAATAATATCTAATGTGAAAATTACCATGTCTATTATGCTTTCAATTCTAAACCGCTGAACCGCTATTTATTAAATTTGATATGAGTGTAGCTTGTACGTTAAGGAAGAACATAGGCAAATCTAGAAAGCGTGTGTTACAACATATTTACTAATTTGAAGAACATAACGTGAAATATGGAACAATAATTACGCTTTGAAAAACTACTAGCTCTGTGACTTCTCTACTTTATCATATTCGTGAAAACGCTTTTACTAATTGATGTGCTTTACAAAATACCATTCTACGCAATGAATACAATGCTTAATCAACCAAACACCTATACTAATATCAATCGCAAACGCGTCACATTTTAGCCGCTGAGCATCACGGGTCTCTTACGACTTTTTAAGATGCGTTCTGATTTACCGCAACAGAGCGTGGCCATGGGGCTAGCGTTAGACTGCTGCTGACGGAATTACGGGTTCGGTTCCCAGCTAGGTTAGGTTTTCTTTCCGCTCGCGGCTAGATGTGTGTTTTTACTCATCATAATCGTATCATCACCGGCGAGCAAGTCACCTAAGTGGCTTAAAATAATGAGAGCTACACCAAGCTTCTGAATATCCCCTTCGGGGTCTCCCGATCAATAAAGCCATAGGCTCCCTACATTTAATTTTAGTGACATGCAAACGCAGCCGCTGGTAGCGACTAGAATACAATGCTAAAAATCAGATAAAACAGTCTGACTGCCATAATGGCGGTAAAATGGCTGTAGGATGTCTGAGGAAAGGGCGAAACCGGTTGCTAACAAATAGCAAAATCCGAAAAAGCCATCGAGACTACTGTTTTTATTTGATTTTTAACATTTGTACCGATCGCTGTGCTCCAGTATGTTTTTTCAAATTTCAGAATATAATTCTTATACGAGTACACTGTTCAGAATTTTTAATCTATACCAATCCATACTTCCATGCTAATAGTATAACTGCGAAAGTAGCCCTCTCTCTTAAGTTTTGATGACGACACCGCTGAATAGGTATCCATGAAACTGGCCTGAGACAGCTTGATGCATGAGGGAGAGCGTGATCTACTTTAAAAATTTTGTTGCACAAGATATTTATTGAGTTTATGAATATTTCGTGAACTACGAAAAAATATTTGCACTTTGACAAAGCTGTTTGCTCTTTCAGTTTTGAACTTGAGCATAATTCTGAAAATGCTTTTATTGGTTAATATGTTATCCGCACTAAGTCTCAAAGAAATAAATACAATGCTTCTTCGATTCTCAACGTGTTTAATCCATTTCCGCATACTCAATCGAATAGTACTAAATGCGAAAGTGACTCTGCCTTTTACGTTTTCACTGCTCCACAGGTGAACCAATTCCGAGTAAATTTGGTGTGTAGAGAGCTTTGACCTTGAGGAAGATCATTTGGTACCTTTAGAAAGTTGTAAGTTTTACAGTACTAATAAAATTTTCGAAATATGGTATTCATGAGTGCGCTGCAGACAATGCTGGCACGATGGTCGGCGACACTACAACTATAAAATCTGTCAGTAGGCCAGGGAATCACATTTAACCAACCCATCTGTGGCATGAATCAGCAAACCAGTGTTTAATAGTATTAGTTGAAAACAGCCTTGGTTGCAATTTTAGTTTTTTTATTTATGAACTGCACGTTTCACCTTATTTCAGGCTGAACTACATAGAGAACAAATACATATATTTAAGGATCGCGATTGCGTTGTGCGGACGTAGTTAACCTAAAAGAATATATTATAAAGATAGCTGCACAACAGCAACGATTTCACGTAATAAAATTATAAACAACCGACCAGTTTCATTGGATAAAGAAATGTTTCTTTAAACACTGCAACTGGTCGGCTGTTTATAATTTTATTACTAAAATCATATAGGAACAGATCAAATACGAACCGGTATGACCGAGCGGTTCTAGGCGCTTCAGTCTGGAACAGCGCGACCGCTACGGTTGCAGGTTCGAAACCTGTCTCAGGCATGGATGAGTCTGATGTCCTTAGGTTAGTTAGGTTTAAGTACTTCTATGTTTAGGGGACTGATGACATCAGATATTAAGTTCCATAGTGCTCAGAGCCATTTGACCCATTTGAAACAGATCAAATACTGAAAAAGCAAATATCTTAATTTAGTATTTCTTGGGACGAGCCTTTAGACAGTGTAGCTAAGGACCATCGCGCAGTACATCAGGCCAACATCGCCTTCCTTAACCTCAGTGAATACTAGAAATATAAAATAGTAAAAACGGACAAGATAATTGACCAATGATGAGACACTCACAAATGCAATCACATTGCCGATGCCTTATGATAAGGCCTTACCTTTCTAGATCGACATGAGTGACTCCAATACCTGCATAACGCGTACATGTTCACAGGGGCAAATAATAGAATAAGATGGGCCTTAAGTATCCTAATGCACAACAGCATCGTGTGCGAGTACTGACGCCTAATACAGAATCACCTCATTATACGGCGCTGCCACGCAGATGTTGGTAAGAATGAGATATCGTAAGACGGATGTACACAGCCACTAATATTTCATGAATACAATGCACATAAAACATTAATAAGATAGAATTACTAGAAGCAACAGCTGTCCATTAAGTTCCCAAAAATTAGAACGGAGTAAAAATACAAAAGAAGGCGGTACATTTAAAATATAATACCAGGGTGTATAATACAACACACGGACGTGGTGCCTAAACAGGTATTACGTATCATATATCACTACAATGAGAGTATTACTAACACAGGAGCTTAATTTTGAATGAACAGGCCCACCTATAACATGCAATACAGCGTCATAAGGGGCAAGTACTTCTAACTAACAAGAAAATTCTTTTTATGGGAATACCAAAGTAAAATTATTACGCTTGAAAAATACACACCAGCTTGGTAGAAAGACGTAATGCTGGTGAGCTTTTTTCCATTTCCATTTTACACTTACATTAAATTGTGTAAGATACGTCGACATTTGAAGCGACAAACTCGCAATATCATTGTCTAGTCAAAAAACTCTAAGGGCTTGACTAACAAGACGACATGAGACCAGAGAGGAAAAGAACTCATATTGAGGCAGAAATGCGAGATCCCCAGGATTACATTAATAATACCGATTTCATAACTTCTAAAAAGGCCTGATTAGCGCAAAATATTTGGTCATTAAGGAGGGACAAATCTTCGTCTTCCATATGCCTAAATATTTCAATTTCCTCCAAAATGTTTAACTTCTTACCCTTTTGTGCAAAATGCAAAATCTTAGGATTTGTTGCTTGCGGAAGAATGTGGCCACTGGCTTTAAGGTGTTGAGTAAAGGCAGAGTTCTGTTTTACCTGTCCCCATCTATTGAGGAGATCTTCTTGTAGTGTAATTTTATAGGTTCTGCCTATATCTCTGACGTATCCTACCTTACAATTGCGAAACTCCAGCAGATATACCCCCGATGCCAAATGGCTATTCTTTTTAGGTGATAAAGATATTTGCTTTTTCAGTGTTTGATCTGTTTATACGTGTTTTTAGGTTAACCAAGTCTGTACAACGCGATGGCGATCCTTAAATATATGTATTTGTTCTCTGTTTTCTATGTAGATCAGCCTGAAGATGCCTAAGTAAGGTGAAACGGGTAATCGATAAATAAAAAAAACTAAAATTGCAACCAAGACTGTTTTCAACTGATACTAATCACATTTAAAACTATTACAACAAGTCCGATTTAGCGTTCTAAGTGAGTTCGAGCTGCGAAAAGTACTCGAATCCTACTAAACTCGGAGGCAACTCATCTGCAAGGGAACTTTGCTGCAGAATATCAGGCGGACATAAGAACTACAGTGGCAGTAGAGCAGTTGCAAGCTCAACGCATTTTAGACGCTGGGCGTCGTGCTTCCCTTATAGCTTCCGAGACTCTTGAAGTCTCACAACGACGCTGTAATGTATGGGCTGTACTAGAAATAGACACACATCTTAGCTTTACGTGTGGAACCTGGGAGGCCTGTGGTGAGGCTGCATGTGAGTGTGATCCTTTAACTGACTGTGTTATTCATGAATTAGTCATCTTAGGGGACGTATGAAGGATGTTGGCACTATAATGTACAGAAATTGGAAGATGAAACGGTTAATATGTGTTGCTCTAGAGAAGAAACCTCACACACAGCACTAGGTGAACACCTAAAAACTCAGCTTCAGTGCAAATGTAATGAATCGATTCTTCTTTTGAATACAATTAGAAACTATAATGCATGCTTTCATATTCTAGATACAGCAAAGAAAAACAGAAGCACGTTCATTATCCAACTACATAATGGGGCTGCATACGTTTTTGCGTACATACGTCTTTGCACCATCATATAAACTGAAATTTGTAAATTACTAATTTGTTTACTCATGCTCTCTTATCATAAAAAAAACTTCTGATTTGCGAGCTCAGCCATGGGTAACAGCTGGTACTGGATTGTATTGGACACCGACAGGAATTTAAAATTTTTGTGTGCTTATCTTAGAAGTGTGTACAGTCTGAACAGGAGCTCCTACCATACTCACGTCTGTAAAATTTAATGTTAGGTAAGGTAAGTGTGAACTGGTAACAGTTTCAGTTCCACGAAAGAGTAAAAGAATTCGATGTTAGACTACCACGTAAATATTCGTAGCAAAAAATAATAAAGCTGACCATGAACAAATGTGTGCAAATTTTTGCTGAATTGATTTAAAAAGCTCATAACTGTAAACTACACAGTGATGGTCTCATATATGAGAGGTCTGAGAGTTAATCATCTGGTCAGAGTTTACTGTTTCTTTGTTACAGGAACACATCTTCTTGAAAGGGGCGATAACTTCACACCACTCTTCATTGGGTAGCAGTTTACATGAACTTTTTGACTCCAATTTATCCATGAAACCAACAGAAATATTTATCGTTCTCATTTTAAAAAAATCTCATTTCGTTGTTCAAGCTCAAAGAACGCACATAAGTCAAAAGTCTAATAGGTAGCGGAATATGGAAATCATATTATAGTTATATGCGATGACGGAAACATTCAGTAATTTTAATTACACATTTTATCTCAGCTACAGTTATTTGTTTCGCAGCGTCACTTCGAGACCGTAACATTATATACCGATCACATTCGATACCGAGTACGTCGAGAAGCACAGTTAGTGGTAATACAGCTGTAGTCACTGGACTGAGTGGCATTTTCGTAACAGTGACAAACCAAATTACCATACCTAAGGAAATGTGTGATGCGATTCAACATATGGAAACCGATTACTTGTGTCGTATGCTGTTTATTATGATTGCTGGGCAGAGCGCTTGCTAATCAGATCCTAACTTACTTGTCCGTTCTTGTAGGGACACATCCACTGTTCAAACTACACAAACAGAAATGTAATTCATGGCTGGAAGTAGTTTAATCTTGAGTTGGACACGATTCTTTACGCGTCTAAAGAGCTAATAACAGAAAAGTCGTTGCAGAGCCTGCAGCGGAACGAATGGAGTACAATTCGAAAAAGTACCTGGAAGCGGTGAACGTGAAATTCGTTAGGAAATGAATGTTCTATGAAAGAGGTTTCACTGGCAAATGGTAATTCCGAACCAGATGTTTTTATAGACTTAAGGTCTTCTCTTTCTTCGTGGTATTCACTATGTAATATTACACTGATATGACAAATGTCATCAGATAACTCCTAATATCGTGCGGAACCTTCATTTGCTGTTGTAGTGGCAAATCGTTGGAAGTTCCAAGCAGAAATACCGAGCCATGATGCCTCTGCAACCGTCTATTATTGTGAAAGTGTTGAAGGTGCAGAAATTTGTGCACGAAGTGACTCCATGATTATGTTCCATAAATATTCGATGGGATTCAGATCGGGCGATCTGGGTAGCCAAATAATTCGCTCGAATTGTCCAGAATGTTCTTCAAATCAATGGCGAGCAATTGTGGGACGCTGACATAGGGCAATGCCATCCATAATAGTTCCATCATTATTTGGGAGCATGAAGTCCATGAATGGCTGCAGATGTTCTCCAAGTAGCAGAATGTAAACATTTCCAGGCAGTGATCGGTTCATTGCACAGTCAGTTCCATGTAAACACAGCCTAGTCCTTTAGGGAGCCACCAACAGCTTGCAAAGT
Organism: Schistocerca americana; assembly: GCF_021461395.2. NCBI lineage: Eukaryota > Metazoa > Arthropoda > Insecta > Orthoptera > Acrididae > Schistocerca > Schistocerca americana. Next base: position 952,562,703 of record NC_060119.1, on the reverse strand, counting down.
GCCTTGTTGACAACATTGGTGCGTGGCGTCCTGGAGTCTGAGCCACCTGGCAGCCTACCATCAGCTTTTACTAATTGAAATCTAGAATCCAGGCGATATGGGTACGAGCCCACGAGAGGCGCTCCATACGATGTCGTGCTGTTAGCAAAGGCACTCGTGTCAGTCGTCTGCTGCCACAGCCAGATTTCGCAGCACTGTCCTAATGGTTACACATGGCTCTCGGTTTCTGCAGTTATTTCACTCGGTGTTGCTTGTCTATTAGCACTGACAGCTCCACGCAAACTTCACTCCTTTTAGCCGTTAACTGAAGGCCGTCGGCCACTGCGCTGTCCGTGGTGACAGGTAATGCTTGAAATTTGGTATTCTTGAGACTCTCTTGACACTGTTGACCTGGAAATATTGAATTCGCTAACGATTTTCGAAGTGGATTGTCCCTTGCGTCTAGCGCCAGTTAAGTGTTCAGAGTTTTTAATTCCGGTCGTGCGGCCATGATCACGTGGAAAAACGTTCCACTTGAATCACCTGAGTACAAATGATACCTCCGCCAATGTACGACCCTTTTATTCCTTGTGTATACAGTGCTGCCGCCTCCTGTATATGTGCGTATCGCTAACAGATGACTCTTTGTCAGCTGGTTGTCTTTACCGGACAATGTATGCATATCGGTCAAATTAAAACTGCCCTCGAAATCGCAAACCACTTGGTGGCATAGTTTAAAGGGAATAACGACCTTCCCTATGACGGAGTTCCAGTACTGGGGTCAGTCAGCACACAACTAAAGATAGGCAGTAATTTAAATCTCTTCCACAGCAATGTGTACAGCATGTAAGGAAGATTGGCGTCTCTTCTGTGGCTGTGCGACCACTCAGTCAGGTATTCCCTTCACTTTTTCTCCTACTGAGCACTCTGTGGGCAGTGTCACGATGGCAGTAGCCGTGTTCACAGGGTTGCATTCACACATTCTTTGTTCGACGAACTTTCGGACACCATTTCCTGTCTTGAGTGTCCTGCAAATCCAGCAGCTCACAGTCTCATGAATATTCTATAAACCCTTTGGGGTGAGTGTGTGAAACGCAGCAAAAACATCCCAGAAGTTTGGTAGCTTCAAAGTTTATCATCAATTAATGGCTTCAGCTCGATATGCCAAGTACGAAACGACATGTGGAATCCCACCGCCTTCAAATGAGGACCATGAGGCTAGAGGGGGTGTTAAATTATTTTACCGTTCGTTGATTGTGGCAATATTTTTGTTCGGAGCGCTTGTTTGCTTATTACGTGCGGAACCTGCTTCTCTATCAAACTGCAAGCAAACGGGACAAGCGAGATAATGCGGGAAAAATAAAATTGTAGCTGGCCTTACAGAACCTGCTGTTCCACAGCCGCGTTACGTACGGGCAGTGTGACACAGCGAGCGAGGAAACGCCGGCACACACACACACACACACACACACACACACACACACACACACACACACACACGGTGGTGTATGTTAATTCTGGCGCACCCGTAGCCATGCAGTGTGGAGCGGAACCGGTGGTGCGTCGGAACAGGCGCCGCTAGCTGCCGTCTGGTGATCGGCTCACGCGTTACTGCGTGCTTAATTTTTGGTGCACAGTTAACCCGGGTAGAGTGTTTACATCCCGTTCTAACCGAACTCACGTCTGCGTACTCCACGAAGATAGGCTAAACATACGCGATACCCTCAGAAAAGATTGTTTATCTCTCTGTCACCTACGTTTCACCACCACCAGCGTCATTTCTCAGTACATCTACGGCGATCAACTAGAACATTATGGACACCGACCTGATGTCGATATAAGCCCGTCCAGGCGATAGAAGCGTTGCGTGGAGAGAAATCACTGCTAATCAGACACAGCCACGGTGCATGTAGTATCAGTGAGTGTGCTGTCCCGTGCATAGGATGGGGAGGCCGTGCGATCTATCTGAGTTTGACCGAGGGTGACTGTTATTTCCCTAAGGCTCGGCACGAGCATTTCGGAAACTGCACGAAATTTCGCGTGTCCGAAAAGTGCTTGGGTATCTTCAAGACGTGGCGAAACCTAATTGAAATCACGTCTTGAAGTTGGGCAGTCACTCCTCATTACAGATGTCGGACATCGTAGGCTGGGCAGACTTGCAAAACAGGACAGCACTGTAGAGCAACTAATATACTTTAATGTCGGGCAGAGTACAAGCATGTCTGAACAGTGCACCGAACTCATCTAATGATGGGGGCTCGTGACCATCGGCACTGGACGTTGGGGCGGTGGCAGAGCGTTGCACAGTCTGATGAATCCCAATACCTTCTTCATCATGCCGATGGGAGGGTGCGAGAGAACCGCTTCTTGACATCTGTACTGCAGGACAGAAAAAAACTGCCGGCAGCTCCCTTATGCTCTGGGGAACATCCACGTCTGCTTCCATGGATTCAGTGGAGCTCGTGGAAGGCACAATGACGGCCAAGTAGTGACATTTTTCAGCACGATAATGTGCCATGTCACAGGGCCAGGAGTGATTCTAGAAACTTAGTGGCGAGTTCCAATTGGTGTGCTGTCCCCCCCCCCCCCTCAACTGGCCAGATCCAAACACGAACGAACACATCACACATCTGGGTTTTGAGTGAACGTGGCGTCAGAGCTCATTGCCCCCTCAACGGAATTGAGGCGAATTAGGTACAGAAGTGGTGTACAGAAGTGGTGCCAAGTCCATCTAGTAACCTACCAAGGCATCACTGGATCCATGCCACGACGTGTCGCCTCTGTTATCCGGGTACAGGAGGGCTGTACCGGCTTTCGGGTGGGTGGTCATAATGCTCTGGATGATCGGTGTACACTATTACTCGCAAATTCGTAATTAAGTGCCTGACAGATAGTTCATCGACCAACTTCAACATAGTTCTCTACCGTTGCACTCTCGAGCACGGGAAAAACCAACACTTAAATCTTTCGATGCGAGCTCCGATTTCTCTTTATATGATAATCATATTGCGCAATGCAGGTGGGCGCGGGAAAGATATTTACACAGTCTGACTGAAATTTCATGAGTAGATTTCGCCTAAACGATAAACCCCTTTGTTTTAACGATAACTACTCAACATCGCGTATCGCTTCCGTGGGCAACGTCACCACAGAAAAGCTAGCTGCCACTCTTTGATCCGTTTCCATGTTCTCCACCAATCCTATGCGATGCTGATCGCACACCGCATAGCAGTATTACAGAAGAGTTCGGCAAAGAGTGGTGTAAGCAATCTCGTTGCATTTTCTAAGTGTTTGGGCAATAAACCACAGTCTTTGGTTCGCTTTCCTTCCAACATTAGCTATGTGATAGTTCTGACTCAACTTATGTGTAACAGTAATCCCTAAACATTTAGTTGAATTTACAGCCTTTAGATTTGTGTCATTTTTCGTGGAACCGAAATTTTGTGGATTCTTTTTATTCCGCATGTGGATGATTTCACACTTTTCATTTGTAGAGCCAATTACCAATTGGAATTACCATATGGAAGTGAAGGAGGACGTAGAAGAAGATGAAATGAGGTATAAAATACTGCGTGAATAATTTGGCAGAGCACTGATAGACCTATGTCGAAACAAGGCAACAGGAGCAGACAACATTCCTCTAGAAGTACTGCTAGCCTCGGGAGAGTCAGCCGTGACAAGACTCTTCCATCTGGTGCGCAAGATGCATGAGACAGGCGAAATACCCTCAGACTTCAAGGAGAATATAATAATTCCAATCCGGAAGAAAGCAGCAATTGACAGGTGTGAAAATTATCGAACTATCAGTTTATTATGTCACAGTTGGATTATACTAACATGAATTCTTTACAGATGAATGGATAAACTGGTAGAATCCGATCTCGGCGAAGGTAAGTTTGGATTCCGTAGAAATATAGGAACACTCGAGGCAGTACTGACCCAACGACTTACCTTAGAAAGTAGGTTAAGGAAAGGCAAACTGACGTTTCTAACATTTGTAGATGTAGAAAAAGCTCTTAACAATGTTGACTGGAATACTCTGTTTCAAATTCGGAGCCGGCCGAAGTGGCCGTGCGGTTCTAGGCGCTACAGTCTGGAGCCGAGCGACCGCTACGGTCGCAGGTTCGAATCCTGCCTCGGGCATGGATGTGTGTCATGTCCTTAGGATAGTTAGGTTTAATTAGTTCTAAGTTCTAGGCGACTGATGACCTCAGAAGTTAAGTCGCATAGTGCTCAGAGCCATTTGAACCATTTTCAAATTCGGAAGGTGGCAGGGGTAAAATACAGGGAGCGAGAGCCTATTCATAATTTGTACAGAAACCAGAAGTCAGTTTAAAGAGTCGGGGGGCATGAATGGGAAACAGTGGTTGAGATGGGAGTGAGACGGGGTTTTAGCCTATCCTAGATGTTATTAAATCTGTATATTGGGCAAGCAGTGAAGGGGACATAAGAAAAATTTAGAGTAGGAATTAAAATCAATGGAGAAGGAATAAAGCTCTTTGAGATTTGCCGATGACTTGTAATTCTGTCACAGACAGCAAATGACTCGGTACAGTAGTTGAATTGAATGGACAGTGTCTTGAAAGAAGCATTTAAGATGAACATCAACAAAAGTAAGAGGAGGATAATGGAATGTAGTCGAATTAAATCAGGTGACGCTAAGGGAATTAGATTTGAAAATGAGATACTTAAAGTAGTAGACGAGATTTGTTATTTGGGAAGCAAAATAACTGATGATGGTCCAAGTAGAGAGGATGTAAAATGTAGGCTGTCTATGGCAAGGAAAGCGTTTTTGAAGAAGAGAAATTTGTGAACCTCGAGTATGGATCTGAGTGTCAGGAAATCTTTTCTGAAAGTATTTGTATGGAGTGTAGCCCTGTATGGAAGTGGAACATGGACGATACATAATTTAGACACGAAGGGAATATAAGCTTTCGAAATGTGATGCTACAGAAGAATGCTGAAGATTAGATGGGTAGATCACGAAATTAATGAGGAGGTACTGAATAGAATGGAGGATAAAGGAAATTTGTGGTACAAAGGGACCAGAAGAAGGGATCGGTTGGTAGACGCAATCTGAGGCATCATGGGATCACCAATTTAGTACTGGAGGGAAGCGTGGAGGGTAACCCTCATAGAGGGACGCCAAGAGATGAATACAGTAAGCAGATTCAGAAGAATGGAGGTTGCATTGATTAGTGGGAGATGATGAGGCTTGCACAGGACAGAATAGCATAGAGAGCTGCATCAGACCATTCCTGGACTGAAGTGCAACTATTTTTCGCACCATTCGGATACATTGTCTACATCTACGTCTACAGGGACACTGTAAATTACATTTAAGTGCCTGGCAGAGGGTTCATCGAACCACCTTCACAATAATTCCCTATTACTCCATTCTCGTGTAGCGCTCAGAGGCAATGAACATCTATATCTTTCGGTGCGAGCTCTGATTTCCCTTATTTTATTATGGTGATCGTTACTCCCTATGTGTGTCGGCGTCAATAAAATATTTTCGCACTGAGTGGAGTATGTTGGTGATTGAAATTTCATGAGAACAGACCGCTGCAACTGAAAACGCCTACATTTTAATGATGTCGCCACCAAATCCTGTATAATTTCACTGACTCTCTCTCCCCTATTTCGCTGTAATACAAAACGTGCTGCCATTGTTGAACTTTCTCGATGTACTCCGTCAGTCGTATATGGTAAGGATTCCACACCGCACAACAGAATTCTAAAGGAGGTCGGAAAAGCATAGTGTAGGTAGTCTCTTAAGTAGATCTGTTACATTTTAAGTGTACTACCAATAAAACGCATTGGTCAACCTTCCCCACAACATTTTCTATGTGTTCCTCCCAATGTAAGTTGATTTTAATTGTGATTCCTAGGTACTTAGTTGAATGTACCTCCTTTAGATTTGGATGATCTATCGTGTAACCGAAGTTTAAGGGATTACATTTAGCATTCATGTGGATGACCAAACACCTTTCGTTATTTAGTGTCAATGGCCAATTTTCACATCATACAGATTTCTTTTCTAAATCGTTTTGCACTTTGTTTTGATCTTCTGACTATCTTACTAATGGATAAACGACAGTGTCACCTGCAAATAACACAAGAGGGCTGAACAGATTGTCTCCTAAATAGTTTATATCGATAAGGAACAGCAAAGGGCCGATAAGACTACCTTGTGGAACACTAGAAGTCACTTCTGTTTTACTCGATGACTTTCCGTCAACTACTATGGACTGTGACCTCTCTGACACGAAATCACGAATACAAACACACAACTGAGACGATACTCCACAAGCACGTAATTTCACTACAAGTCGCTTGTGTGGAACAGAAATCTAGAGATGCGGAATCAGTTTATAACCCTTTGTCCATAGCACTCAACACTTCGTATGAACGTACAGCTAGTTGTTTCTCATAACAGCGATGCTTTCTAAATCCGTGTTGAGTCTGTGTCAATAAACCGTTTTCTTCGAGGTATTTCATAATGTTGGAACTCAACAAATGTTCCAGAATCCCGTTGCATATCGACGTTGATGATATGAGCTTCTAATTTAGTGGGTTGCTCCTACTACCTTTCTTGAATATTGGTGTGACCTGTGTAACTTTCCAGTCTTCGTCGAGCGAGAGTATATGAATGTTAAGTATGGAGCTATTGCATGAGCATACTCTGAAAGGAGCTTAATTAACATACTGTCTGGTCAGGATGGCTTACTTTATTAAGTGATGTAAGATGTTTCGCTACTTTGAGGATATCTCCTTCTGTGTTACTCATGTTGGCAGCTTTTCTTGATTCGGTTTCTGGAATTTTTACTTCGTTTTCTTAGGTGAGTGAATTATGGAGGTCTGTGTTAGTAACTCTGCCGTAGCAGCACTGTCATCGATAGTATTTCCATTGCTGTCGCCCAGAGAAGGTATTGGTTGTGTCATGGCGCTAGCATACTTCACATACGACCAGAATCTGTTTGGATTTTCTGCCAGGTTTCGAGACAAACTTTCGCTGTGGAAACTGTTACGAGCTTCTCACATTGAAGTCCGCACTCAGTTTCGAGCTTTTGTAAAAGATCGCCAATGTTGGAGATTTCGCGCCTAACATTGGAGCTCCCAACTACCACTAATCTCACCTGATGACCCATCTGTTTAGAGCCCACCACTATAAATCACCATCAGTCATCATCGTTGTTTCTGCAACAGTGTTCTGACCCGTTTTGTGTACCAAGGAGGAGCAGCTCCGTCGTTTGTTAATTAATTTTGTATAAATGTCTCAATTTCTGCCGATACTATTTCCTTGAGTTCAAGCCACATCTGGTCTACACCTATATTATTAATTTGGGAGGAGTGGAGACTCTCAGGAAGGCGTCAAGTGAATTTTTATGTGATAGGTGTATTTTTCGTTTATTTTTGGAGGATTTTGGGGTTACAGTATTCTTTTTCGCTACGACAACCCTGCGCTCACTAATCCATGTATCCGTTTTGATGCTCGTTGTTAGCTTAGAATTATTTGTTGCTAAGAGGTCAAGTGTATGTTCACAACCGTTTACTATTCGCATGGGCTCTTGAACTAACTGCTCGAAATAATTTTTGGATAATGCGTTTAGCACAAACTCGGACGATATTTTATGCGTACCTCCAGCAGTAAACACATATTTTCGCCAACATATCGAATGTAAATTGAAGTCACCACCAACTACAATCCTATAAGTCGGGTATGCGCTTGTAATCAAACTCAAGTTTTCTTTGAACCTTTCAGCAATTGTATCATCGAAATTGGGAGGTCGATAGAAGGATACAATTGTATCTTATTTGCCGGCCGCGGTGGTCTAGCGGTTGTAGGCGCGCAATCCGGAACCGCGCGACTGCTACGGTCACAGGTTCGAATCCTGCCTCGGGCATGGATGTGTGTGATGTCCTTAGGTTAGTTAGGTTTAAGTAGTTCTAAGTTCTAGGGGACTGATGACTGATGACCACAGTAGTTAAGTCCCATAGTGCTCAGAGCCATTTTTTTGTATCTTATTTCCGTTGCCAATAATGATCTCTGCCCATACTAACTCTCAGGAACTATCTACTTGAAATTCGCGAGAAGCTGAAATATTTCTTACAGCAACAAATACGCCAAGGCCAACTGAGTTCAGCCCATACTTTCGGAACACCGACAGGTTCTTCACCTTAGCCACCTTCCAATGCGTGCAACGATTTGAGCATCAATGCTTCTATTATCGACTGGAGCTCTGGTACTTTCCCGACATAGCCACCACAATTTACAGCTGTTATACCGATGGTTCATGCATCTACGTTCTTCCAGTGTTCAGCTTGCACCCTTTGTAACAGAAGCCATTTTTGTGTTCTCCAGAGACTCTCTAGCATAAAAAAAAACGGAACAGTCCACGCCACACTGCCCCTGCTTCCCACTTAGCCGCCTCTTACCTGTAGTGGACTCCTGACCTATTCAGCGGAACCTTAAACTCAACCACCATAAGGCGCAAGTTGAGGAATCTGCAGCCTACACGGTCGCAGAACCGTCTGAGCCTCTGATTGCGACTATCCACCTGACTCTGCACTAGTGGTCCGCAATCGGTCATGTCGGCTATGCTGCAAATGGTGAGCTATGTTTTCATCACTGGCAGCTTTTATCACATCTGTTAGCCGCTCGAAACCACAGAGAATCTCTTCCGATCAACAATGAGCCACATATTTGATACCGACGAGAGCCCCCACATATCGTTGGCTGCACCCTGTGTTGTTCATAGCATCCGGAAGGACACGTTCCACGTCTGGAATGACTTCACCCGGTATACCCACGGAGTGCACGCTGGCTTTCTTGCCCTTCTTGGCAGCCGCCAAGCCCTGAGGGGCCCCATAACGCTCCTGACATTGGAGCTCCCAGCTACCAGTAATCCCAACCTCTGCGACTGCCGGGATCCTGCAGGCTGAGAGGTTTCCGCTGAAACAGACAAGTAACTGGATGAGTAAGAGTGTCAGCCACAGACAACATCTGGCACCAGTTTATCAGACGAACTGGGGAGGCCTTATGTGCTGCCGCCTGGGAAGTCTTTCGCCGCCTGCCGCTTCCTGGGCAACCTCCCACTCGACGACGGTCGAGGACTGATCATCAGTGCGGCCAGTAACTGGGCTGGTCACCGGTGAGGAACTATCGGAGGACTGTGACGTGCTGGACGTCCGTGAGCTCTCCACGGCCAGCCAGAAACAGTGATGCCTATCCTCTGCAGCTTCAACCTGCGTAACCGAAGCCACCACAGCTTAGAGCTGAATGCGAAGTGTCACCAACTCGGCTCGCATCCGCACTCAACAATCACAGTCCCTATACATACTAAAGACCGTGGAAAACTGCACTACCCAGAGAAACGGACTATCAACACAATGTGGCGTGGTCCGGAGCTCTACTCTAGACTCTGACGGAAACTCAAGAACTGTGTCTAATAAACTGGATTAACACGCAGAGATTCAAAAACCGAACTATCGATTAGAAACTTGTAATATGTCACAAAATAGGTTATTTTCCCACGCAAATGAAAACGCGAGAACTGTGTCTATGAAATAGGTGTACTAAATTAATACGCAGAAACTCAAGGAACTAAACTATGAAAGCATGCAGATGTAATTATATAGTTCGCACCTGGTAGGAACTCGTAAAAGTCACAAAACTGCTTACTTCCCTGTTGCTGCTTCTGTCTAAATAATTTTGAAATTGGTTTTGATCGTTTGACTACAGCATCTGCAAGAAGTCTAAGAGGACTGCTCACATTGCCATACAAATCTTTTAGGTAGAGCAGGACCAGCACATGGCCTATAACACGTCATTGGAGAGAACCAAAAATTACTTCTGTTTTACTCGACGAATTTCCTTTTATTACTACGAATAGTTATCTTTCTGACAGGAAATCACGAATCTAGTAGAACAACTGAGACGGTAGTCCGTTGCAATGCAATTTCATTAGAAATCGGTTGTGAGAAACGGTATCAAAAGCCTCCTGGAAATCTCACCGACGGTCTAACCGACACGGAACTGCTATAATCAAACTAACAAAAGCCTTTAAGATGCGAAGGTCGATAGAAAAGGGGGTACTTTACACTACAGTGCTACTGAAACTAAAGACTGTACCTAGCAAGCACTCAAATTTGCTATAAATTTAAAAATTAAACTAATTTACGCAGATAACTGAAAATAACACGTTCGTGTCTTAAGCTCGTAAATGTACACTGCCGGAAAAAAGAACCAACACCAGCAACATAAACTGAAGTTGATGGGAGTGTCTCTGTATCTGAAACTTGATGTCTATTCATATTTGGTGATAGTCACACGAGGATGCTAATCGAGTTGGCTTCAAATAAACTCCTTAACGGTCGTGAGCGTTAGTTACCTACGAGATTAGACGCCCTCAATTGATGTTAGTCAAGAACGGTTTAAAGGCGACAAAGATTTCATTATCAACTGCAACTGATTTCGAACGTGCTCGGGTAATAGGCTACGAGAAGCTAGATGTTCCTTCTGCGGTATTGCAGACAGACTTGACAGGAATGTATCCATTGTACATGATTGCTGGCAGCAGCGGTCACGAGAATGGGAGGGAAGACCACCGTGTTCGGCGTATGGATCTGTCGCATCGTGCTGAATTTGTAGAAGCAATTTGGGTACAAGTTTGCACCACAATGACACAGTGAACTGTTACAAATAGATTACCTAAAGGACAGCTGCAAGCCACGTGGCATATAGCGTCCAATCCAATGACCCAAAATCGCTGTCACTGCGACATCAGTGGTATCAAACGAGAGCCCTCTGGAGGGCAGGGTGGAGGTTTGTTGTGTTGAAAGCTGGTTCTGCATCGGTGCCAGTGATAGTCGCGTGTTGGTTAGGAGGAGGCCAGGTGACCTCCTGCAGCCTGCCTGTCTGCTCCATTGACGACGTGGACCTATACGTGGAGTTATGGTCTGAGGTGTGATTTCGTATAATAGCCGGACCACTCTCGTGGCTATCGCTGCAACTTTTTACGTCTGTCTGGTGATTCCTTATCTGTTATGCTGCCATTCGAGATCAGCTTTCCAGGGGGTGTTTTCCAGCAGCGTAACGCTCGCCCACAGAGTATCGACTTGTGCTTTGGCCTGCTTGATCACCACATCTGTCTGCAAGACAGCATATATGGAACATCAGCGGACATTTCCAACGCCATCCATATTAATCGCTCCTGCAATGACACCCGAGTACAACAGTAATGGAATTCTATCCCACAAACCGACATCTGGCATATGTACACAGGTTATTAATATACCAGCATTTCTCATTTGCAAAGACGTATCTCGTTTTTACATTAACGTGTGATCAAGCAATGCCAATCACTAAAATATGTTATCTAGACAAAGGTACTACCGAAATTTCATTACTCTACATTAATTAGTTTTTGGTGTTGTGATCTTTACCTCCAGTATGTATATTAAAGTAATTGTGCCTTATCAATGTCTGGCTTTTATTTATGTTATTGCTCTAAAAATACCACTGAAGTCACCATCAAGAGTCACTATAAAGGTGTTAGGTAATTTTTCTCCTTCATCTATCTGCTAAATTTAGAGCTCCTCACACAAATAAGTGCAGACGTCAAGAAATGGAATATGACTTTGCAGGTAATAAAGCGCAAAAACTTTTATGGCGTCTTCAGAATAAATGTCTTCAGGTGTGAGTCTTCTTCAGCAAAAAACAAACACAGAGGCAACAGACGAGACTGCTTATTGTTATCTGAATACAAAATTAAACACCAATACAGGAATTACAACAATGTTTCTATATTATTTATACTCAGTCTGGGCCATTAGCGAAACAGAAAATAATTGCGAGACAAAGATTAAAAGCAGAACAAAACTGGACCGCTGCTGAGAAGAAATTAACGTGGATATGTGATAACGGCCTAATGATCGCTTACAACAAATACTGAAACGAATAATGTTCAACTTATGGAGAAAAATGTATGTCAAAATGAGTAAAGATGCGTATTGAACCACCATCTGCTGAAGGAAGAAAGGAAGTAAGGCTACAGCACAACTACGTGGAGGTGCCTAATTCTGAAGTGCTTAGAATGGTAGATTCAGCAACACTGGAGTGATATTGTTAGCACTTACACTGTTCAGGCACGTTAATGCGACCACCTGTTTAGGAGCCTGAGTGACCACTCTCTGCAGCGCGGGACGCTGCGTGGCGCGCAGGGAGCGAGTCGGTGGGGTTCTGGAGGGTACCGTCAGTGTCATGGCTCTATGCTGACTCATTTTCAGTGGCCAGTTGCGGTAAGTTTCTCGGTTGAGGATCCATGGCAGGTTCAGCTCGAGCGAGGGGCTCCCACCAATACTCTGTTGAGTTTAAAGTCGGGTAATTTGGTGATCTAGAAAGTACAGTAACCTTACGTACACCGTGACTAGTGTGTCCCGCTGCATTGTCATGCTCACAGATGCCATCATTCCGTGGAAATCAGACTGCATGTCGGGGTGGACATAATTCTCAAGGATAGATGCACTTGTGTTGATCCACTGTGCCTTCCGTAATGACGACATCACACAGGGAATGCCACGAACCCATTCCCCAGACCATGACTCTTCGTCTCCCTGCCTGGACCCTTGCGACAGTTGCTGCAGGATGTTCGCTTTCTGGCGTTCCATGCTGTAAACGCCAATGAGCATCTCTCCCATGGAGCATATAACGTGGTTCGTCGGAAAAGGCCACCTGTCGCCAATCAGTGGACGTCCAGTTACGGTATTAGCTCGCAAATTCCAGCTTTCGTCACCGATGAACAGTGATCAGCACGGATCCATGAACCAGACGCCTGCTGCCCATACGCAACAGGATTTGCTGTACGGTCGTGAAGGAGGTACTGTTAGTAGCCCCTTGGTTCATCTGGTGGTCAGTTGTTCAACAGTTGCACGTTATTCGCCAGTACACATCTCCGCAGCCGTCGTTCATCCGCTTGGTCTATTGCCCGCTTTGCACCACAGTTGTCTCGACGCCGATTTTGGATAGCTCCATTTTGCCATGAACGGTATACTTTAAACACGGCGACACACCAGCAATTTACGTAGCTAGGCGATTCGAAAACGCTTCAACTCTTGTCCCGAAAGCCAATGACCATGCCCTTCTGATGGCACATAAATATCTCCGTTTCCGAATTAGGAAAACTTTGGCACTATTATTCACGCCCCCGCCCCCCTCTAAACAGGTTATATACCCTCCACTGCTAGTGCTGCCATCTTCCGTCTGTCCGGACATAGTCAGTGGTCACACTAACGTAACTGGACCGTGTGCTAGCAAAAGTGTCCGGCTCATATTGACAGAATTTAAAACTGCCCTTAATCAAAGGTTGGTATGAAGACCTCATTTGTTTTACGGAGTGGTGACGGCAGTTTACCCGTGCTTACTTCCTCCGTTTGAACTCACCTCCGGTTCAGCATGGTATCCGAACAACGTTGTACCTTTGCATTCCCACATACGATCATTTCAACAACCGAGGAAAGCAATAAGTGACAGATAATGTCCAATTTTAAACATCGTGATGATTTTATAGAGCAACATATACTTTATGTATGACAAGATTTCTCATTTTGTGATTCCACTTTCCAACATTTCATCAATAAAATCTCGTAAGTGAATTATAAGGAACATCTCAGGCACATGATAACAAAAGAGAAAATGATTGCAAGGAAACTATGATGCTTATTCACAGAAACATTGAATAAAATATCAAGTTAAGGAGAACTGCATGAAGAAATTTAGAAAGTTTATCTTCAACAACAATATTTAATAGCCAGTTTGTCCCAACGAACGGAGTTACTTCGATGACCCTGTGAGAGAGTATTATTCTTAATTAATAACGTAACTGTAGTAAGAAAATATAGAAGAAATCTGAAGTATTCCACAAAACTACGTGCTCACGGTGATGATATGATTTGAAAACAGTATAATAGTGCGAATGTGAAACCTGCTACAGGAATATAATATTGAACTTATGGAGGACTTTCAGTCATTAATTAGCGCTAAGAGGAAACACTTACACTCCTGGAAATTGAAATAAGAACACCGTGAATTCATTGTCCCAGGAAGGGGAAACTTTATTGACACATACATCACATGATCACACTGACAGAACCACAGGCACATAGACACAGGCAACAGAGCATGCACAATGTGGGCACTAGTACAGTGTATATCCACCTTTCGCAGCAATGCAGGCTGCTATTCTCCCATGGAGACGATCGTAGAGATGCTGGATGTAGTCCTGTGGAACGGCTTGCCATGCCATTTCCACCTGGCGCCTCAGTTGGACCAGCGTTCGTGCTGGACGTGCAGACCGCGTGAGACGACGCTTCATCCAGTCCCAAACATGCTCAGTGGGGGACAGATCCGGAGATCTTGCTGGCCAGGGTAGTTGACTTACACCTTCTAGAGCACGTTAGGGGTGGCACGGGATACATACGGACGTGCATTGTCCTGTTGGAACAGCAAGTTCCCTTGCCGGTTTAGGAATGGTAGAACGATGGGTTCGATGACGGTTTGGATGTACCGTGCACTATTCAGTGTCCCCTCGACGATCATCAGTGGTGTACGGCCAGTGTAGGAGATCTCTCCCCACACCATGATGCCGGGTGTTGGCCCTGTGTGCCTCGGTCGTATGCAGTCCTGATTGTGGCGCTCACCTGCACAGCGCCAAACACGCATACGACCATCATTGGCACCAAGGCAGAAGCGACTCTCATCGCTGAAGACGACACGTCTCCATTCGTCCCTCCATTCACGCCTGTCGCGACACCACTGGAGGCGGGCTGCACGATGTTGGGGCGTGAGCAGAAGACGGCCCAACGGTGTGCGGGACCGTAGCCCAGCTTCATGGAGACGGTTGCGAATGGTCCTCGCCGATACCCCAGGAGCAACAGTGTCCCTAATTTGCTGGGAAGTGGTGGTGCGGTCCCCTACGGCACTGCGTAGGATCCTACGTTCTTGGCGTGCATCCGTGCGTCGCTGCGGTCCGGTCCCAGGTCGACGGGCACGTGCACCTTCCGCCGACCACTGGCGACAACATCGATGTACTGTGGAGACCTCACGCCCCACGTGTTGAGCAATTCGGCGGTACGTCCACCCGGCCTCCCGCATGCCCACTATACGCCCTCGCTCAAAGTCCGTCAACTGCACATACGGTTCACGTCCACGCTGTCACGGCATGCTACCAGTGTTAAAGACTGCGATGGAGCTCCGTATGCCACGGCAAACTGGCTGACACTGACGGCGGCGGTGCACAAATGCTGCGCAGCTAGCGCCATTCGACGGCCAACGCCGCGGTTCCTGGTGTGTCCGCTGTGCCGTGCGTGTGATCATTGCTTGTACAGCCCTCTCGCAGTGTCCGGAGCAAGTATGGTGGGTCTGACACACCGGTGTCAATGTGTTCTTTTTTCCATTTCCAGGAGTGTATTATTCGGAAACCAAAAACTAGAAATTTCCCTATCAGGACAGGTACGGGTATGGGAAGGAATGACTGTCACAGTCTCAAGCGGTTAACATATGTTACGAAGCCACGTTAAATTAAAGAAATTGTAAGGGTATAGCTTATTGCGGCAGTTTTTTTTCCTTTTTATATATATTTTTACTTCGAATTGTTATAGTCTTATGCTTACGTTCATGTATTGTGGGAATCCCATGGAATCACAAATAATTGGAACATGCATACTGTAGAGTCGAATACGGATCCCCAATTGCCAAAAAACGCAGTGTGATTTTTAGTTTCAGTTGTAGCGACAAACGCTTTCACCACGCTTCCACCATGTCGATTCCCATTTGTCCTATCACGTCATAGGACGAGTTCTTCCCCTCGCAGAGGCCTTCAATGTATTGTTTCCACCTATCCGTTCCCTACTTTAACGGTGGACTTCCCAATATATACTTAAATTTGGCGCTCTTGCTTTTAATTTCAAAGAAGATTGTTTTGACTTTCGTACATGCCGCATCAATACTTCTAACCATAATTTCTTTTTCTGATTTCTTCACAATTTTCATGAAGGCACTTCGCCTTGGCCTCCCTGCACCGCCTATTTAGTTCTTGTCTTCCCCGGATACTTCCGATATCTAAATCTCCATTGTACACTCTTTTACTATTAATTTGTCAAATTTATGCATGAATTCAGTTGATTTATTATTGCTATACTAACAAGTTCTTTGAAATGTTCAAGACGCCATCACAACATAGCTTTTGTCCAATGTTTTTAGATGTTTTCGAGTTTTTTTCGAGTTTGAAAGTTATTGAGTATTAATCATTCTTATGGGCGTATTCTCTGATCTCGGCTGTTCATCTCTTTTAATTTCCAAATTATCATATCTGGCGGTACGAATACAATAGCACATTTGACTCCAAAAAATACAGAAGTGAGTATCGGTAGTGTCTGCATGAGGAAAAATACTTTCTTTAAATGTTCCCAGGATGTTCGGTAGTACGACTGCAGCAAGCACGCGTGTTTATCACCACTGGCACAGAATGGTGGCGATGCGCCATCTCTGTTGGTCGCCGACGCGATACCTCTGTTCCAATCAGAGCTTGACCAATTAGGTAACACAGATTGCGGACGTTCCGGGAGAGTCGCGCGTGCACCACCGTTCAAATACACGAAACGCACCGCAAACTAATTTAGGAGTCCTGTAATCCGGCGAATGTTACCGGAATTACGCTCGATTGCTGCCGGACGTTTCTGCCTGTACTGCAGTTGCCGACCGCCACGAGGCGCCACGCATTCACTACCGGGCTTCGTTCACTTGTTATTGGTTTCGAGGCTGCGTTCAACAATTCAACTTCAGCATCCGAATGGAGAACGTTTCACTCTTGTAATGACGGCGCAATATCGACCTACAGAAAGATAGAGATTAAATTTCACTACACACATGGCTTGCACCAATAAAGTTTTAATTGGAGAAGTAACAGTTCTGCGCTTGCCTCGAAATATGCAGCCCTTGTCTCGGAACAGGGAGAGAAGATGCTTCTTGTAGTACGAGGTACCCTCCGTCACGCACCATATGGTGGATTCCGGAGTATGTATGTAGATGTAGATGTAGTATCAAGAGAATTGCCGCAGGTTTAGAATGCATGTCAAAGAGTTAAAAAACTTGTGTTACAAAAATACTTGTATTAGACATCAGTTATCCGCTGAGTGAACGAAAAGTTCGAAAAAGTTGCTTTAAATCGAAACATTTCGACAGTAGATAAATGTAGAAGCATCGTATTTCCTAATGCAAGATTTAAAAGAAATGCAGCACTACGTTTTGTCAGGCTGAAAAAAAATTAGTCGCAATAATCTGAACTCTTTAGTGATCGTGATGTTATGCCAATGAAGTCTGCTGAACGTAATCAAATCGAGTACCCAAGTGAATGGTAGAATTTGAGAGCAGTCGAACTAGAGCACAAAAATATATGCGCGTTAAAGGTAGGATTCATTTTCTTTCAATCTTAACATCAAAGTCACCCCATTGAAAAGGATTACACTGTCATCTGGGTAGTTGCTTATATTGTGGATCCCTTTGAAGAACCTCCTTAGCCCAGCAACCACCCAACATTTCATTTAGCTAAGGTCAAAATTACATCTATTGTTTTTCATGATTGATTATTTAGCTGTCCCTGCTTTCGACTGCTTCAAGGGTGTCCATATGTTTTTAACTTGTCCTAATATTTTTATTTCCAATGTTAAATAGGATAAAGTTTCTGAAGTTCTGTAAAAGTATATTGATTTGGTCATGAACCGGCTTTCGGCTTGTTAAGCCACTGCCAGATGACAAATGAATGTTGCTAAAACAAGTAAAATGACGCGACACTTACACAGATATTACATACAACAGATAGAATAACGATGAATTGTAGTATTTGCGTACAGCGCTGAAAAATTGACTGTTAATTGTTCGTGACCAAATAAATGTAATTTTTCAGAGCTTCAAGAAATGTTTTCTCTTTAATACTTTTATTGTGTTCTGCCAATCGCTGACGGAAAATTTAGTTCATGTTATTTTCATTTTTATATATCTATCAGACAATACGTCTCAAAACCCTGTTTAGCATATTCTAGAGTAGGTTTGGCAGTACTGCTTTTAGGTTCTACTGATCTTCCTGACAGTTAGTTTACATAACCAAGGGTAACCCATTAAACAGTCTCTTCTCCTAGAAACGGTCCACCGAAGAGTTATTTTTAGTACTTCTTCATTTCGTAATTTATCTGTGCACTTCATTTTTAATATTTCACACGCTTTCAGTTTCTTTTAGCATGAATTTCTTATGTCCAAATGTCACATAGTCACAATATTGTGTTTCAGAAGTACACTTGCTTTGGCATCTCCCCTAGTACTGGATATACACACGCATGCGTCTGCCTATTGCAGGGAGAGCAGCTTTCGGTTATAGAATTACTTTCTCATAAGAAGTTCGTATCCAACTGAAGTAAGTTGAAAATGACTACACGTACTCATTGTTAATGTCCTGTCTTAGACACTCTGCAAGCTTAGTTTAGGATACCCGATATTGTTTAAAAATTGCACTCTAGTCCAATGTTACTCCATCGTTCATTTCTCTTGCTATATGTTCAGCTGCTCTCAATATATGAACTCCTTTGCCGGTCCTGTGACTTCATGGTTGTTTTGTACTTTTCCCGTTTGAACGTATCGTTTCGTCTTATAATAAGCGATTTTCATGAATCCTTTCAACCTAGCTCCCCTTAGTTCTTGCTTATTTTTAAAAGACTATCTGTAGAAAGGGCAAACTGTACAGTGCAACCATCAAACTGAGTGTGGTTGACGTAAGTTCTGATCTGTTAAATTCGCTGTGGGTACTTGGCGATATATAACATCCGGTCCTCGTTTTGTTACATAGTTAAACGATATTAATTCTTCCTTTTGATACCCCTGCCAATGATTTTAGTCACAGATAACTTCTTTGCCTGATTGCTCCTGCAGTCCTGAGTTTCTCACCATCATGATTAGATGTAATGGAAGCTGTAGCAGTGATGTATAACTTATCCCTTGAGTCAATGTACTATTTCTCAGTGGCTGGAAGTTCATATTTTGTCGAAAGTGTTCTCTCAAGATCTCTGTTCTCTCAAGATCTTCGAGTCCCAGGAACAGTTGTGATTCTCACACGTTCCCCTTTATGAAATTCCGTTCAGGCTTTATGAGCTGCCCACTGAGCAACATCCTTCTGTAAAACTTTGCTTCTTGCTTAGACTGAATCCTAATTTATTTTTCTCTTTGGCTATCAATAATTGTAGTGACTACCTTGTATATTACGGGAAGGAGGCCGATAGGGCTATTACCTATACTTTTGTCTACTTCTTTTTTGCAAAGAGAAATAATAGTGTTGATCCAGTTTAGGAGAGTCGTCTCATTCTGAAATAATATTTACGTTGCGCGATTTTTAAATGTTTTTATTGCTACATAAATAACCTTACAGCCTACCGAATTATTTAATGCTTATGTGCAGGGTGTTTCATTGTGGGTGATTGGAATTGTATTACTCAACGACAAGTGCGGATCCTTGTTTAATGAAGCACAGAAGACTACCTGCAGAGATACGATCACAAGACACATTGTTTCAAAATTCGTCATAGATTGTGTATCCGTTCGTACATTAAAAAGAGGTTAACATCTTCTAACATCCTAGAATTTAGTAACTCTCAACACTTAGGAAGTTGACACACACTACGAACCAACGTTAATAAAGAGACGAAAGGGACTGTCTCCTTCGATGGCAGGGCCAACACTCACTGTTGAAGGAGGAGTCACACGTATGTGGAAATCGAAAAGGTTGCTGTCTGTGGGCTTGGTGGCCGATTAAATTTTTTTATGTAGCTACATTAGAGACATCGTTGCAAAAGTATAAAAGTCATGGTCTGTGTACGTCATGGAGTCTCTGCCGTGAGGCGACTTCGTACAGATATTAATATTTGTATTAAACATAGCTAGTTAGCCATCGTTAACTCGTATCATTTGTACCTATTGAAACACTTACATTGATATACAAAATTTCTTTTTCCCTTTCCACCTTTTATGTTTTTCTCTTAATCAAGAAATCTTGTAGGAGACTCCTCAAAGAAAATGTAAATAAATTTTTATAAAACTATGACCGGACCTACTTCTTCGAACGATAGCGTACCATTGATTATAGAAAATATGGAATGAATGTACTTCACGACTGGATTACATTGTGGATATTCTTTTTCTCGTGAGTCTTCCGCCTGGTTTGATGCGGCCTATAACGGTTTCTTCTCCTGGGCCATTCTCTTCATATCACAACACCTCTTACAACTTACGTACTCAATTATTTGCTGGATGTATTTCAGTCTCTGTCTTCCTCTACCGTTTATGCCCTCTACAGCTCCCTCTAATACCACAAAAGCTATTCTGTGTTGTATTAACAGATGCCCTTACTTCCTGTCCGTTCTTCTTCCCAGTGCTCTCCATATATTCCTTTACTCACCGATTCTGCAGTAAACTTCTTCATTCCTAACATTTTCAGCCCACCTAATTTTCAACATTCTTTTATAGCACCTCATCGCAAATGCTTCAATTATCTTCTTTTCCGGTTTTCCCACAGTCCACGATTCACTGCCAAACAATACTGTGCTCCAGACATACTACCTCCGAAATTTATTCATAATGTGCTGTGCTCCAGACATACAACCTCCGAAATTCATTCCTCAAGATCTGTGTTTGATACCAGAAGACTTCTTATCGCCAGAAATGTCCAATTTGTAAGTGCTAGTCTGCTGTTTGTGTTGTCCTTGCTCCGTCCGTAATGGCTTATTTTGCTATCTACGTAAGAGAATCCCTTCGTCTACTTAGTGATAACCAATTCTGATGTTAAGTTTCTCGATGTTCGTGTTTCTACTACTTCTCATTACTTTCGTGTTTCTTCGATTTTCTCTCGATTCCTATGCTATACTCATCAGACTGTTCAATCCATTCTGCAGATCCTGTAATCGTTTTTCACTTTTCACTCAGTACACCAGTGTCATCAGCGAATCTTATCATTGATATCCTTTAACCTTGAATTTTAATTTCGTACTTTCTTTTATTTTCGTCAATCCATCTTCGATGTGAGATTGAATAGTAGGGGTGAAAGACTACACCTCTGCCCAACACCGTTTTCAATTCGTCAGGGTCTTCTACCATTGTTGTTCTCTATTGGTTCTTGTACATATTGTATATTAGCCAGCCTTCCTTATAGCCCACCCCTACTTTGCTCGACATCTCAAACATCCTACACTATTAGGTATTTACCAGGTCGACAAATCCTACGAACTTGTCTTGATGTTTCTTTAGTCTTCCTTCTATTATAAACCGTAACGTCAGAACTGCCTATATGGTGCCTTTAGTTTTCTAAAGCCAAACAGATCATCATTTAACTGATTTTCAGTTTCCATTTCATCTGTATATTATTCTTGTCAGCAGCTTGGATGCATGAGTTGTTAAGCTGTTTGTGTGATAATTTTCGCACTTGTCGACCCAGTCCTCGGAACTGTATGGATGTTTCTTTCTCGAAAGTCCTATGGTATATCGCCAGCCTCATACATTCTACCCACCAAGGTGAATAATAGTTTTGTTGTCACTTCCCCCAATAATTTTAGAATGTAATCTACCCCTTCTGCCTTATTCAATCTTCTGGCTTGCAAAGCTCTATCAAATTCTCATACTGGATAACTTGTCTCTTCTGTATCTACGCATCTTTCTTCTTCTGTCATTTCAGACAAGACTTCACCATCATGGAGGCCTTGAGTCTACTCTTTTGACTTATCTGCTCTCTCCTCCGCATTTAGCAATGGAATTACCATTGCACTCATATTGTTACCACCTTTGGTTTTAATTTCACTGCAGATTACTTCGACTTTCCTGTATGCAGAGCCAGTCTTTTCGACAACAATTTCTTTTTCGATTTCTTCACGTTTTTCATGCAACTTTTTCTTCATAGTTTCTCTGCAGTTCCTATTTATTTCCTTCCAAAGTGTCAAGTATTTCTATATTCCTGATATTTCCTTAGTACTTCTGTACTTCCTTCTTTTATCGATGACCTGAAATATTTCTTCTGTTACCCATGGTTACTTCTCAGTTACCTTTTTTGTACCTACGTTTTTCTTTCCAACTTCTATTATTGCCCTTTTGAGAGATATCCACTCCTCTTCAACTGAATTGTCTACCGATCTATTCCTTATCGCAGTATATACAGCACCAGAGAATTTCAAATATATCTTTTTATTCCTTAGTGGCTCCACTTCCCCCTTCTTTGCGCGTTGATTCTTTCTGACTAATCTCTTAGACTCCCGCCTACTCTTCATCACTACTAAATTTTGATCTGAATCTGTATCTGCTACGCCTTACAATCCAATATCTGATTTTGGAATCTCTAGCTGACTGTGACACAATCTATTTGACATTTTCACTCACCTCCCGACCTTTCTCACGTAAATCGCTTCCACTTGAGATTTTTTTCTGCCCCTACAACAGCATTGAAATTCCCCTACGACCATTAGATTTTCGTCTCCCTTTACGTACTAAATTACCAGTTCAATATCCTCGTGTACTGTCTTATCTCTTCATTTTGGCTTGCGACGTCAGCATGTATACCTGAACTGTCGTTGTCAGCATTAGCTTGCTGTAGTTTCCGATAAAAACATCCTTCTCAATGAACCGTTCATAGTATCTCAATCACTGTCTTACCTTCCTATTCATATCGAATCCAACTGGAGACTTACCATTTTCTGCTGTTGTTAATATTATCCTCTATTCCTCTGACCAGAAATCCTTTTCTTCCTCCCTTTTCACTTCATATTATTTATATTCAAAATCTAAGCGGTGGGGGAAGACCGTCTCAAACCCGGGATCGTGGACGTTTTGATTTCTAATCTAAGGTGCTACCCCCAGACCATGATTTCACGAAAAAAATAGCTGTCGCTCCAGAAAACATACAGGATGACTTTACCTGCAGAAGGCAAACATTATTGTTTGAACCCAGCGAGCAAAAACTTTTAATCTGTACACTTTGAGATCTTTGCTGCAACCGATGAAGGTACTACGAACATCGATGACCCGAACACACTTCCGGAATAAAAAAGCTGTCACTCGTCAAAACTTCGTAATCGGTAATAATCATACAGAAGTAGAATCTGGACAGGATAACTGTGGGAATTGTGTATCTGTCACAGGAACCTAGAACGGCACCTAATACGTTACAGTCTATGATGAGACTACCGACGAATATTATTCGTCCTGTAAAGATTTGCTACTTGGTGTTTCTGTATTTGTCGGATTTATGGTCATGCATATCTAAGTATGTGTGTGTGTGTGTGTGTGTGTGTGTGTGTGTGTGTGTGTCTGTACGCGCGTGGGTGTGCATGTGTGTGTGTGTGTGTGTGTGTGTGTGTGTGTGTGTGTGCGTGTGGCACCCAGAGCATTGAAGCAATTCCCATTTGTACGGGAGTTACGCGTTATCTTTTATGAGTACGCGCTGACACACCAGGCGTATGTCGCATTGTTTGTCTCAGTGCATTATGTGGCAATCGCTCATCTGATTGGTGATGGCTTTAGGAAGTGACGATGACAGTGAGAACTTCACGGTCGGCTGCGTTGCCAAATCGCATCGTAATGCCGGCGGCCCGCTGGGACTCGGATTTACGATCACCGCTTTTCCATTTCAGCCATCACGTAAACGGATTAGTGCAGAAACTCTACAAATCGCAGCCATCGAAACTCATCTCTCCTGATAGCCTTATACTCGAGATCCTACAGAAACTCAACGTTTTCTCGCTCCTCCTCCTTCAAGATGAATTTAAGTTTCTAGACTCTCAAGCGTGGAAAGTAATTTTACGAGAGGAAAGTAATTCTGCGAGAGGAACTTCTCCCAACTTCTCCATGAAGGCTCGAATAATTTCTACTCATCGGTGTTATAACTAATCTGCATGTCTTCTTTATATTGAAAAAATCGTACAGGCCAATAAAAAATTTTATGCAGATTTTAAAAAAACTCGTAGTTCACCAAAAAGGGTAATGTAGGTTCTGATTCAGTGTAATGTACCGTGGCATATGGTATGGGGTCTCCTTAATTCTTCTCTGAGACGCAAATGAGAACGAGTTTTGGAATAGTGGACTAACGTAATAATGAATGTCCCCCAAATTATGTTTACAAGCGTCAATTGCATATATTCATGAATTCTTAGCGTGTAAATATGTAAAAATTTTGTTCGAAAAGTTTATTGTATGTTACTTGGATATACAAGAAAATGAATGAATGCCTCACTCAGCAGACTTCAACGGAAGACTTAATTACTTATATAAATGCAGTGAAAATGAGATGCATTTTAGCGGGCGAATGAGTGGTTGATGTACTAAAGAGATGTTTATTTCTGATTTGACATAATCGATAGCCGTTAGATTACAGCATAAACACACCATAAATCTTGGAAACGTGTAGAGCATTTTTGTTGTGGAACTACAGGCAGTTTACTGGCCAGTAGTCCATTTCAATGATTGGTGGCGATGATGAAGAAAATGGTCTTAGGCCGTCAGTAATGGATTGTACTTAATCGTACTGATGCGACATGGAATGAATATGAATATTATGATGACTGATAATAATTGAGAAAAAAGAAAAGTTCACAATTATTTACAATTAAAATGGCCTTTGTAAACGGTATCGACCACAAGTATACCGTTAATTTCAAGTTTCGGTTACTATCTGCATCGTCAGGGAAGAAACAGATATTTCTTTGTCGGGGCTCTTCGTCCTCCAGCGTAACAACTGGGCATCGCGCGTGGCCTGTGTTGTTAGCTGCAGGGGCCAGTTCAGAAAGCACAAGCACGAAACATCGAGCCCACACCTGACCTACAGACAGCAACAGTCTAGCTAGAAGAGGCCGCCGTACTCGCTTGTCTACATGCTTTTGCTCTGTCGTGTGTGTGCAAATAGGTCCACCACTATCTTGGCGCCTCCACCGTATTTGGGTAGGCGACTGGTAGTGCCAGACCAGCATCTCCGAACAATCTCTATGGGTCATGTGCCAATCGGTGTCACAGTTCTTCCTTTCAGAAACTTCCGTCGAATCATTGTGCTATAGACTCTCTGGCACCTACTGGAATTCTCCTCTATATGAAGCAGCGTTAGTCGTCTTCGAGCTACGCCGACACTTGGCCGCTAGAGTTCGGACAATTGTGGACGTAGGTATCTGGGATATCGCCGTGTCGTTTTAAACTCCCAGTTTCTAGTGAATCCAGAACTTGAGCTTTTGTTATTCAGTATGGTTTTATGCGAAATGAGCATGTGTTGTATATCTCTTCACTGAGACTCAAACTAACTAGCAAACTTTCAATTTTGTTGTGTCAATCTTGCTACGGAGAAAAAAAATTGGATTTATGTATATTTCAATAACTTGCTATTCATGGTCTACCTGGGCTTTGATTTCTGGGTGCCTACAGCAATGAGTGGAGTATTTGGCGATGAGGTGTTCCTTCTTTATGGGTTCCATATCCTCAAGTGTGCTATTCCCAAGATAGATTGAGTTTACTCATGCGTAGTGCAAGTTTTTGGTGAACTGCCATTTTTTCTTGAGTTCAGCAAGTCTGCTCCTACGGACGTGACCACCATGGCTTTACTGCTTCTCCATAACGTGCAGCCTCCTGTCACACATTTCCTCTTGATGAAATGTGGCCCGTTTTGTGCAAAACTTCCTGTCACGTGCCATTACATGAGATTTTCCGCAGTGAGCATTTTTTACGGCTAGTGCCACCTCTGAAGTGTACCACCTTCTGGAGCAGCTCACTCCAGACGTCGAATCGCATGCACTACAGTGCAAACGTCTAAAATCCTGTTTATTGGTCTACGTCTGTGGTTGCCAACGTGGCCCAGGTGGACCCCAAGGAGTCCTCGGAACCAGACGGGGTTCCACGAGCACGTGAAAAATAAAAATAAATAAATAAATTGAGGTTCACAAGTTGTAAGTGGGGATGCACGAAAATTTTCAACCAGCTTAATTTTTTGGGGTACCTAGTGTATTTTAAGAAGGTCAGCGACTGCTACTCGTAAAAATAAGCATATTTGATATTCAGTACAACGCATGTAGAGACTTGCAAAGAGCCGACCGCGCGCCAGCTCGTCAAGAATGCTTGTTTAGACGTGCAGAAAGACGAAATACGACTTGTTATGTGCTTGCAAGCTTCACTAAATTAAATACGAATTCCAACGACAAAACGTTACTCATCTCTTTCCGGAATTTTGATACTAAAAGTGTGAGTAAATCGATGTCAGTGTTTGTCCATTTGTTAGCGATATACTAAATTTATAATAAATAGCTTTTCAAGCTTCTCAGGCTTTCTATTGTTTGTTTTAACAGTCAGAATCAGTACTAATCTACAAGGCATTACTCTTATTGAGTGCAGTACAACTAAATAATAATACAGTCCCTTAATATAGAGAAACTATGCTTATGAAACGAGGCATTGGTGAACTAGGTATATATTTTCTTTAATCATTAACTAAAAACCGGCTATTTAATCTAGTGGCTGCTAAAGCTTCGACGATTAAACAATGGGTCTTAGCAGTTTATTGCCTTTAATAATTAAAAACAGATTTTCCGTGGGCACATTGGTTTTTATTGCAATAATTAATTCTATTCCATTCGGCTAAAATAGCCACATCCTGTTAAAATCGCCTAATGATTACTAAAACATACATTTTTTTTTCTTTACAGGTTGAACGTATACGGAAAATAACCGAATCTAAAAAGAAATGTCGACAATGCAGTGTGGATTATTTAAATTTGGTTTTCTTCCATCAAAGCAGACAAGCGATTACCCATATGTGTTTTATGAAACAAAGTTTTCAACAATGACTCTATGAAACCATCAAAGATCATCTAAGAAGGTGTCATCTTAATGAAATAGGTAACTATTTGAAATAATTTTAAACACTGAAGGAAAAATATTAAAAGATAGCCACCATGGACAGTATGTTTACTTCAACATCTTAAAGTAGCGATGATGGATTGCGGGTACCTTACAATATCTCACTGCTTATAGCAGTGTCTGGAAAACCACTCACCATCGGAGAGCAGTTAATTTTACCCGCTACTGAAGAGGTTTTAAAAACTGTTCTGCACAAACCTCCATTTGACGTACTCAAATCAATTCCTTTAAGTAACAACACTGTACAAAGACATATTGACGAAATGAGCTCTGATTTTGAAAGCTTCTTGTGTAATCATATGCAAACCACTTACTTTTCTAGTCAAACGGACGACTCGCCTTTACCTGATAATAAAGCATTATTATTGGCATATGTTCGATTATATGCCAGCTAGCTCCGGAGATGACGAAGATATTGATGAAATGTATGATGAGATAAAAGAAATTATTCAGATAGTGAAGGGAACGATAATGGTTGAACTTTGTAAGCATTCACTTGAGCACGAACAACTGCTACAATTCCATACTGCATTGATAATGACCTGACACAGGTCGAAATCTGATCTGCGCTGCGACTATAAATGTCATATTAAAGCAACTTAATTCTACGACTGATTGCTGCCCTATTTAACCCGAAAATTTAATAGTCATGGGTGACTGGAATTCTCTGGTAGGAAAAGGGAGAGAAGTAAATGTAGTAGGTTAATATGGATCCGGGGAAAGAAATGAAAGAGAAAGCCGCGTGGTAGAATTTTGCACAGAGCATAACTTAATCATACCTAAGACTTCGTTCAAGAATCATAAAAGAAGGTTGTATACATGTAAGAAGCCTGGAGATGCTGACAGGTTTCAAATAGTTTATATAATGGTAAGACAGAGATTCAGGAAACAGATTTTAAACTGTAAGACTTTTTCAGGAGCAGATGTGGACTCAGAGCACAATCTATTGGTTATGTATGAACTGTAGATTAAAACTGAAGAGACTGCAGAAAGATGGGAACTTGATGAGATGGGACCCAGATTAACTGAAAGAACTGGAGGTTGTAGAGAGCTTCAGGGAGAGCATTAGGGAACGATTGACAAGAATGGAGGAAAGAAATACAGTAGAAGAATGGGTAGCTTTGAGAGACGAAATAGTGAAGGTAGCAGAGGATCAAGTAGGGAAAAAGACGAGGGCTATTAGAAATCCTTGGGAAACAGAAGAGATATTGAATTTAATTGATGAAAGGAGAAAATATAAAAATGCAGTAAATAAATCAGGCAAAAAGGAATACAAACGTCTTAAAAATGAGATCGACAGGAAGTGCAAAATGGCTAAGCAGGGATCGCTGGAGGACAAATGTAAGGATGTAGAGGCTTATCTCACTAGGGGTAAGATAGATACTGGCTACAGGAAAATTAGAGACCTTTGGAGAAAAGAGAACCACTTGCATGAATATCAACAGCTCAGATGGAAACCTAGATCCAAGCAAAGAAGGGAAAGCAGAAAAGTGAAAGGAGTATATAGAGGGTCTATACGAGGGCGCCATTTTTAAGGATAATATTATAGAAATGGAAGAGTATGTAGATAAAGATGAAGTGGGAGATATGACATTGCGTGAGGAGTTTGACAGAGCACTGAAAGACCCAATTCAAAACAAGACCCTGGGAATAGAGAACATTCCATTAGAACTACTGACAGCCTTCGGAGAGCCAGTCCTGACAAAACTCTACCATCTGGTGAGAAAGATGTATGAGACAGGAGAAATACCTTCAGACTTCAAGAAGAATGTAGTAACTGCAATCACAAAGAAAGCAGGTGATGAGAGATGTAAAAATTACTGAACTATCAGTTTAATAAGCCACTGCTGCAAAATACTGACACGAATTCTTTACAGACGAATGGAAAAACTGGTAGAAGGCGACCTCGGTTAAGATCAGTTTGGATTCCGTAGAAATTTTGGAACACATGTGGAAATACTGGCTCTATGACTTATCTTAGAAACTAGATTAAGGAAAGGCAAACCAACGTTTCTAACATTTGCAGACTTAGAGAAAGCTTTTGACTATGTTGCCTGGAATACTCTAATTATGAAGTTGTCAGGGGTAAAATACAGGAAGCGAAAGGCTATTTACAATTTGTTCAGAAACCAGATGGCAGTTATAAGAGTCGAGGGACATGAAAGGGAAGCAGTGGTTGGGAAGGGAGTGATACAGGGTTGTAGCCTCTCCCCGATGTTATTCAAACAGTAAAGGAAAGGAAAGAAAAATTTGGAGTAGGAATTAAAATCCACGGAGGAGAAATAAAAACTTTGAGGTTCGCCGATGACAATGTAATTCTGTCAGACACAGCAAAGGACCTGAAAGAGCAGCTGAACGGAATGGACATGGTCTTCAAAGGAGGATGTAAGATGAACATTGACAAAAGCAAAACGAGAATAATGGAATGTAGTCGAATTAAATTGGGTGATGCTGCGGGAATTAGATTAGGAAATGAGACGCTTTAAGTAAATGAGTATTGCAATTTGGGGAGGAAAATAACTGATGATGGTCGAAACAGAGAGGATATAAAATGTAGACCTGCAATGGCCTGGAAAGCATTTCTGAAGAGGAGAAATTTGTTAACATCGAGTATAGATTTAAGGGTCAGAATGTCGTTTCTGAAGGTATTTGTATGGAGTGTAGCCATGTATGGAAGTGAAACATTGATGATAAATAGTTTAGACAGGATGACAATAGTAGCTTTCGAAATGTGGTGCTACAGAAGAATACTGAAGATAGGATAGGTAGATCACATAACTAATGAGGATGTACTGAATAGAATTGGGGAGAAGAGGAGTTTGTGGCACAACAAGGAATCGGTTGGTAGAGCATATTCTCAGTCATCGAGGGACCACCTATTTAGTATTGGAGGCCAGCGTGGAGGGTAAAAATCGCAGAGGGAAACATAGAGGCGAATACATCAAACAGATTCAGAAGGATGTAGTTTGCAGTAGGTACTCTGAGATGCAGAACCTTGCACAGGATAGAGTTGCATGGAGAGCTGCATCAAACCAGTCTCTGGAGTGAAGACCACAACAACAAGTTCAAATTTTTATGGGCACAGAATTCTCGGAAGTGCTAGTATTCGCGGAAACTTTGAAAACGTACTCTAAAGGCCAATCAATATTTAATGTCCGGAGTGAATTTTTTTAAGGAAAAATCAATTTCATTTAAAAAATATATTTCAGTGGGAGCAGAGAGAGCTCCTATCATGTTCAGGCGATATCGCGGGTTTCTAAGTCATCTTCGAAGAATGATACTGGGACTAACTGCAATTCACTGTGTCATCCAGCAACAATACCTTGTGGCGAAAAATTTGAGACACAAATTGCACCAATTGCTTCGATCTGTGATTAACGCAGTTAACAAAATAACATGCAATGCCTTGAATACTGGTTTAATTGCACTGTTGTGCGAGGAAAATGATGAAGATTTCCAACGATTGCTCTTACATCTGCTACAGTCGCAGGTTCGAATCCTGCCTCGGGCATGGATGTGTGTGATGTCCTTAGGTTAGTTAGGTTTAAGTAGTTCTAAGTTCTAGGGGACTGATGACCACAGATGTTAAGTCCCATAGTGCTGACAGCCATTTGAACCATTTTGAACTTGCAGTTACAAGGGGACAGCCTACATTAAATAAATACAATGGGTGTAATTTCGACTTTTCTAGGTAAATTGAAATTTATGAAGCAAAATTTTAGTGGGAGCGGACTCTCCCATCTTCCAAACTTATCACAGGCAGAATGTCTTGATGAGGACATTCAGACATATGGTCAACATTTAAGTACCCTGCATGATCACTTCAAATTAAAATTCAAAAATATTCTGACGACGGAAATATCCCCATGGATCATAAATTCACTTGATGAAACGGAAGTGGCGAATGTGGTATTACAAAAAGAGCTACTTGAGCTTAGCAGCAATGAGGAGCTGAAGGTGAAATGTAAAAAAGGCTATCAAACAGATGGGCTGCAGGCAGAAATACCTGAAAAATATCCTGGGCTGTGGAAAATTGTGAGATAATATTTGATAGCGTTCCTCTTGTCATATATTGTCGAAAAACTGTTAGAGTCGTTACCAATATTTAACAAAAAAGGGAGAAAATCGAATATCACAGAAAGGGGAGATTTGAGGTTATTCCTTACGAAACCGAAGCAAAACTTTCATAATTTGCAGTCAATCCATCAAGTACATCCTTGTCATTAAAATTATGACAATTTTTTTAAAATTGTTTATTTACATTTTATAGTTGATTGTTGATTAGTACAATATCAATGTTTATTTTTATTCATATTAATTATATAACCACAAGTCTTAAATAAATAAATAGAACACAAAATAATGTGTTATTTTTCTTTTTATTTTTACCATTCCACATTCAGGGTTGGAACTCGGCCGTGACATTTTTTAGATGTTTTGAGAATATAGTAGAAATTTAACAGCAGGTAACAGCTGAAAATACTAAAACTTCGAAAGTGGTCTACAAGAAAAAAGTTTAGGAACCTCTGGTGTACGTTGAGGGCGCGAGCCACAAGATTTTAAGCTGCTGTAAGCAAAATTACAGTCGTATATTGACTGGATAGGTAGGTTACAGGGCCTTTCGAGAGACTGCCGTTTTCATTGTGCAAACCAAGCACTCATATGGTAAACCACTTGTTAGGGATATGATCTAAGTCCAGTCTTTAGTCGAAGGCATCTAGAGCAATCCCCTCATGCTCAATCATTTATCTTTAGATACATGCATTTCCCTCACCAGGGACTTTCAGTGGTCTCTCAGGTCTTCATCAGTGTTGCACGAACCTCTGCATGTGTTTGCTAAGCGCCAAACACTCCAAATCCAGATTCATCCTTGGCCCCTACCCGCCAGCTCGAGTTGCTGACTAGTTGCAAAGACATTATGTGTGTACAGCATCCACAGCATTTGCCCTCTTGTAGCAATTGTTTCATAACACATCGGTGTCAGCAGTGATACTTTCATCAGGCTACATACACAGCCTTTTGAATAAGGGAAAGTAAACCATAGGTGTGTCAGTGATCCATGAAGACAAACATTGATTTAGCTCACTTGGATTCACAGGATTCTGGCTCAGATGATATTGCAGATATTTAAAGTCCTGACATCATCCACATCCAGGCCAATCATCCAATCAGTGATAGGCTATTAACTGTGATATTGGCTGACAAAGTAACCCATGTGGTGTTCTAAATACTGGATCCTCAATAATCAGTTTCTATTGGAAAACATATCGCTACCCGAGCTCACCTCCTCTACAAAGTAGCCAAACGGCTATAAAGCTACGGCAACGACACCACCAGGGTCAAAGGAGAGTTCAGCACCTGACCTGTCCGGCAAGTGACAGCGTCCTTGATGACTTTGAGGATGAGAAAATAACAAATAACATTAGTATATAACAAATTTTTAAAACCAACTAAGAAGTATAAATAAACTTTTCCTAGCCCTTTAGAGGTTCAGTTTGTAACTGTTAAGAAAACTCGTATAGAATTTAAAAAGAAAAACGTGAGATGCATGCAATACTTAACTTGATGATGATGGTTTGTCTGCTTCCTATTGCCAAATGCAAGTGCTCCACATTTTCTCTTTTAAATTCTGCAAGTAATTACATGGATAATAAAAATTCAGAAGGACAAATTTTCGGGACTATCTGTATGGGGCTAGGAGCCTGTATGGGGATAGTTGAAATCATTTTATACTTTTAGACCGTTTTAAAAACGTGTTAGTTTAAAAAGTTTTTTATTTCAGTAAGTACTTCCTTTATTGCTCATTCAACCTGGCAGTGGTACAGTGTCACTATTCTCATGAGAGCATTTGTAAACTGTAGTAACATCGTTATTACAAAACTTAAAATGATAAAATATGAATACATGTAGAGTTATTTTAATGGACAGTTCTGCAATGAAGATTTTAAATAAAATGTAGTATATTGTTAAATATGATAAACGATACACTAGAGCTCTCTGCACTGAGTTGTAGTAGGTGTGCTGGGTTTTATAACAAAATGGCTAATATGTCTTTATGATTTCCATAAGAGTATCACTTACTAGGAATTCTAGGGCAAAGTCTCTTTATGAGGGCAGATTTTAGAGCAATGGTTCCCAACCTGGAGGTAATTATCACCTGAGGAATAAAATGAAATCTTCAGAGAGGTAAAAACCAGAAGATTTTGACTGTGTTTCAGTCATAGAAACTAAATTCTTTTAAATGATCGTTACAATTGTAGCAATTTGGAAATATTCTTATTCATTATGGAATATAAGTTTCAATCACAGAAAATAAATTTTTTTAAAAGGTCTGTACTACTATAACAACTTAGAAAGATTCTTATTCATTTTGGGATATAAGTTATCACTAATTACTTTCTTGTCAATTACTGATATTAATGTGTGACACTGTGCAATGAAGACTAAATGTTCCTCTTCTCTCTACATACATACCTCGCGTTTTGTACCATATACTGATGGTGATTAAACTGATGCATACACGTAACAAATGATAAATATCTCATAAAAATGCCTTGTACAAGTTGTACATCTTTCCTACTACAGACAAGAAACTGTACTCACTTCAAGAAAGACAGATGAACTATTTGGCAGTACAACATAACAGTAACTTAGTGCTGTACACAGTATTATTAATATTATTATTATAGTTGTCAGCAGATACAAATCAGTGACAGCTGAAAATGTGCTAAATTCTGCCAACTTAAAAGTAAAGAGACAAGCAATCTAGTGATTTACAAACATATAGTTCACAAATGTTAACTAGGTTCATTGTAAATTGGGTGATGGTGAAGCGAATGCCGCTAGGAATGGGAGCAGCAATGGGAAAGCATGTGTTTGAAACAAATGGGTACACTCATTGTCAATAGTGAGCTTTAACAGGACATTGTACGTGAAATTCGATGAAATTTGACGTATTCTGTTTTCTACTCCATAATGTACTTTGGCCTTTCCTGTCATTTTGGAATACAATACAATAAAATCATAAAATTGTGAGACTTTCAAATAATATTTTTAATGTTGATATGTGACTGTCAGATTTTGCGGCTTCGCATATACTGCCCCAGTTGAGCAGTCATATCGTGGGATCTACACAGTCTGGTAGGTTGTGAATCGCTTTCTCTCAGAAGCTGGCATTACGAATAATACGTGTGCATAACATAAAAACCAAGCTGGGTAACACAAAACTGTCTGATGGCGGGACAATAAAACATGCTGGAAGACTAACGGACTAAGTAACAGATGAATTACATGAATATTATGGGAAGGCCATTAGAGATAACCGTGACAATTTAGAGAAGATGAAAAGAGATGTGTGGAGCACTTTCTTTCATCGAATATCAAC
Source organism: Schistocerca americana (assembly GCF_021461395.2). NCBI lineage: Eukaryota > Metazoa > Arthropoda > Insecta > Orthoptera > Acrididae > Schistocerca > Schistocerca americana. The sequence goes on along the minus strand of NC_060119.1, from coordinate 952,528,369 downwards.
TGATGAAAAACCATGTCATGCTTCGTGTCCACCTCCACCAAACACTTGGTGCAAATATAGGCAAACTCAATTCTCTGGCACTCTGCAGTAATTTATACATAAATATTCTCTTTCTGTGGCAGTAATGCAGGCAATCAAATCTATTTACAGAGATTTGACAAATCCTGAGCTACTAAAGAAGTGTTTACATGGGGAAACCAAGAATGTGAATGAGTCCTTCAGTAATGTTGTATGGTGTCTAAAAATGTATTTGTTGGCCTTATGACTCTAAAATAAGCAATGTCTGATCCTGTAATAACTTTAATGGTGGGAACTATTAAAGACTTAAGGTTCTGGGGAAGTAAGGGGTCAGATTTGGACAGAAAACGGCTAAGGGACTGTGGAAACCAGATGAGCTTCGTGTGTGTGAAGCAGAATCACCTGCTCAGCAAATAACAAAAGAGGCAAGAAAGAAAAGGAGGAGAAAAGCACTGGGCTCTTGTGACACTAGGGAAGACACAGGCAGGGGGCCATGGCAATTCTAGTTCATAAAAGAAGCAGAAATGTAAGTCTGTATAATAATTTGTAATAAAAACAGTTTTAAACCACAGTATATCAGAACTACATTTTTTGCAATAAATGACCCATTTTATAAAAAAGTACTAATGTTAGAGACATTAAATTTGCACAACATGCCAAGTGTGAGATTCAACACATATGGGAAAAGAATGATTAAAATATCGTTAGTTGGTTTCTTTTTATGTTCACTTATTTACAAAATTCTGTCAAAAACTTGAATATTTGAAAGAAAGATAAATTGCCCCACAACATAATTTTAGCAATAATTCTAGTTCAGTATATCTAGGAGGATGCATTCAATAATTATGGGAAAATTTAAGTTGCTGACTTAAAAAGTTTCGAAGATAATGGGTCACCAAATTCGATAATTTAACATTGGCGCAACAGTACATGCAATGTCCTCTTAAGGGAGGACGAGTGGTAGGCAGAAGCGATGAACCTAGAATTTCTTCATTATCCACTTAACATTCACACACACACACACACACACACACACACACACACACATATATATATATATATATATATATATATATATATATATATATATATATATAATCTACCCGGTCACAATATACAGAAAAACCATATGGAACTCAAGTTTAGCAGACGTGAAAGTAGGTTTTTAACTGTATATCAATGAAAATAAAAACGGAGAACTGAATGATTTTGAAGCATGAGTTATGATGTTCTCTGACCGAACACAACTCAGGTATAAGTATGGTTGTTAGCTGTAAGCAGTGAACTTGAGTCATTGATTAATATAACAGATACAGAAACTAAATATCAATTATCCATCATCACTTATAATAAGAAAGTGTTAAAACAAAACTAATTTTCATTATAAAGTTAATTAGGTGCTAAAGTTGGTGATGATGGAGGCAATGCAGAACAGAAGGCTGGAGGAGGGGGATGGCGGGGACACTAGCTAATGCCTGATTTCACTCAGGGGTAACGGTACAAGATAGGAACCACTGTATTAGAAAGTAGCGTTAAAGAAACGGAAGGGACTCTTGTAAGTATTTTCTGTAGCAAATTGGAAACATTCTCACAAAGGAATTAGAACACCTACTGTGAGAGCACGAGTGGATTGGATAGCTGAGGGAAAACTGCAGCCTCTCGAGGAATGAAGGAAAATGTATTAATTCTAAGGAAATATACAGATGTGTTAGGAACGAAAACAGGAATCACAGAGTGCCTAAATCAGAATGGGTTAGAGTGACTTGCATAAAAATCGACATGTATAAAAATTAGATCGAATTTATGGTACTTTAAAATGCATAGGCTTGTCCAAAAGAAGAACACAATGTCAGATACTGCAAAACGATCTTTTTGAAAGGCACAGTCGTAATTTTTATAGGTTTCACCAGTTTAAAAATTCAAGTCGACAGGTGATAACTAGCTTCTTGTGCTATATACTCTGTGTTCACTGATCTTCGTTACGTTGATGATTAAAATAATCTCAGCAAGTCTAAAGTACAATATGATGGACGGATCGTCATCAACTGTGTCCCACTCACTTTGTTACGCCGCACAGTAATCTTCGGAAATAAACTAATACTCTAGCAAAACAGTGAAAAGGTAACTGGAACGAAATAAATACTTGTTAACTATAACTACCGCGTCGACAACCAAAACGATAATGAAAATCTCGAATTAGCTGTCGTTTCCAAGTTCAATGGGGATGTGTTTAGTTACTGCTATATGTTATTAGCATTCATTGTCAATCTCTTCCCATAAAGTCTTCGAAATCCCGCTGATGGCATACGGAGTGACGAATTTTCAGACAACAATAGCTATGTGTGTATTTAATTGCTAGTTTAGCCCTGGCTCGTAGCAACAGGAGGATGGGAAAGAAGAAGGGAGGAGCGGAGCCTGTTTCATTTAAGCGTAGTTTCAGTCTGTTACAAGATCTATTCTGTTTGTGTACTGGAATAACGTGTTATTGAAGAGTAGTTAGTACGTGTGAACATCGTAATTCCTGTGATTCAGTAAGTGTTGTGGAAACGTAAACACTGCAGACAATTTTTGCTACATTTGCGGAGCGGCTACAATGAAATCGCAAAGGAGGTCGATAATGCTGTATATTAAGAAGGTGTACAGACTGTACTTTGGCTATGAATTCAAGGAGCTGGACAAACCCTGAGTTCCTAATATATGTTGAGAATCGTGTGCCTCGAGCCATCTTTCTTCTTTAAATCGTAAAACACCTTCCATGTTCTTTGCGACATCCAATATCTGACGAGAACCATGAAAACAGGTGAATGATAATTACTTTTGTATAACAACTCCATTAACACTTGGCATTTCCAAGCGTAAACTGTCTTGGTTGACATATCCTAACATACCGTCGGCCATGCAACCAGAGCCTCATTGAGACGGACCACCTATTCCTGTCCCACAAGAATGAAATAGTGATGAAGGCGGTAGTGAAACTACCGCTTCACCATAACCTTCAAGTACAGTTCTCCGAAAGATCCTATTTTTGGGTCTAACGATGAGTGTTCAGAGATTCACAAAATAACACAGTGTGAACTCACACGCCTTGTGAGAGGTCTGGAACTGTGTTGATAAGACGGTGACTGTGAGTGACTGTGACTAAATTCCTTAAACGCCCTATGCCATTCCTTCCATTTTTCGAAACTGAAAATAATTTGGTATGTGATTAATGACAACTTTGAGCATTGCCCATAAATGGAATCAGCAGTGGTTGGTCAATGATTTCTGAAGAGTAGCTCTCAATTGTGTGCATGATGACAATGTGTTACAATCGATACGATTGGATATGCACCTTACATGAAAGGAAGGCATGTTAACATGGCGCAGTTGTTACTGCGACTAAATTATGAAAAGTTTAAATGGAAAATCTGCAGGAATCTGAAACTCATGGGCGCAATACTTAGGATACAACACGGCTACACCAAATTCAGTTGCTTCTACGTCTCTGGTCGCGCCAAAGCACTTCATTAACCCTTTCAGATCCTCTCGTTACAATTGTCCACATTAATTCTTACTGTGTCTTAGCTGCATCGGAGGCATCTTCGCCATCAGAAACCCAAGGTACATGTTTGTGAATGTTCCACCTTTTCATCACGCGCAAGTGCTGACAGTATCAGCTTCGATACGGTAGTGTGTAGCAGCTTGTGACCACCACAATACGCGGATGTGGTCGGTACGCTATATTACACTGTATAATTCAATATTTCTATTGTTATTCTGTGTGGCAATTATTGAATGATTATTTCACTATTTATTACACCAATGAATAGTTCGTAATTAGTCATTTTAGTCCATAAAATGAAGCCAAGTGTACACTATATGTTTTGAAAACGAGTATATAGTTTTGTATAAAACTTGCATCTAAAATCATTGAAGAAAACACCTAAGAGCCTCCCGCATAAAGAATAATTTTTCTTCTTCAAGAAAAAATTCTGGTGTGAAAGAGTTAAAAAAAGAAAGACTGGCCTACGAGTCAATCACTTGAACCAGGATGTCACAATGCTATACACAAAACACTTGTCGAATCCAAAAATATAGTTCTCCCTGCTCTCCACAGTTTTACGTGCCTAATGGAAACTTCGTTAAGGACTTGGAAAAAGCTGGAGAAGCATTTCTGTATTTGCACGTGGGATTTCCAGTTCTTAATGAGACGAAAATAATAGAGGGGATTTTAGAGCGTCGCCAGACATGCAAACTGTACAATGATGTGCAGTTAAACACCATCGTGACAGGTAACGAAAAGTTAGCTTGGGGATGCCTTTGTTCAAGTGTCAACAAATTTTCTAGCAAATAAGAGACAGAAAGTTACAAGAATCTTGAGGTAAATCTTCTGTGCTGCTACAAAAGACTGGGGAGCAACATTTCCTTAAATTCACATTTACTAGGATTCCCAATTGGACTTCTTTGCTGACAACTAAGTGCTGGAATCGAAGAGCGTGGAGAACGCTTCCACCAGAAAATTTCGGGCATGTAAATGAGATACCATGGAACGTGAAGCGCATCAATCTTAGACGCTTACTGCCGGAGACTAATCATGAAATCACCAGCAGAAAACTACCAACGCCAGGTAAAGCTGCTGTGCCTTCAGAGATCTGTATCCGACAATAACACCAAGGTAAATATATGTATGAGATTTTATAGCCAGTAACGCGTAACGAGAGCTATTCTGACATTTTCATTAACATTGTCAGCACACCCTAAAACTCTAAGATTACTTCTTTTCAAGCCAGTAACAGAAAAAAAGTAAACTTTTTTTAGCTGGTAGTATTAGGGGAAATATTGATGATTACGAACTGTACGCCAACACACTCCCTTCCGTTACCACCAAAATTCTGGCTACGGAAATCCCTTTCGCCATAAGGTACGAGACAGGCTGCCTGTGAGTAGAGCACTTCGACACAGGAGTGCGTTGAAGAGTAGCGACCTCTTGTATGTAGGCGGCCTATTTACAACGAAACCATTGTGAGAAATCTATCTGACGTTATTATAATCATTAGTATTGATACACCTTTTGTAAATGGAAGCAATACAGTATCTCCAGTGATAATAATGCATCGTCTCACTATTCCTTCAATCAATGGCTCTCCCTCCCTTTCTTTAGTCCGTATTACTGATTTGACTGTAAAAAAGGGTTGTGATGGAAGTAACGATAACGATGGTGTTTCAACGATTGGTGCGCATAAGCTATGAACGATTTCAATTAGTGTAATTGGCTCCTACAATAAAAATGAAACATAAAGTCCTGTTCTGCCATTGGCGATCGGCGTTAGGGAACTGCGACGTAGTTGTGAGCCAGGTGCGTACAGGTGCGCCATCAGCGACTCGTATTCTGTTGCCTAGCGCCTATTTTAGAGGGTGAGCAAAAAAAAAAAAAAAGAAAAAAAAGAGGCAAAGTGAAAGAGCAGGCTTTGCGGGCACGCGACGTCATCAGCGGCAAGCTTAATTAGCCCTAGTGGCTGCGACGGCCAGCGGCTGCGGCGGTGGGAGTGGGGTACGCGGCACGAAGGGGTTCCGCTGGGGGTGGGTTGGCGGGTGGGGTAGGGGTGTGCTTGTAGCCGCGCAAGAGCTTCCGGCCAGCCATCGAGCAGTAACGTGCAGCTGCAGCGGATGGAGGCGGGCCGCAGCAGAGGACGGCGCCGCTCAACGTGGCCGCATGAAAAAGCACTTCCGACTCGCATTTGACAGTTGTGACAAACTTTGCTTTTTCACCTGACGGAACATGCACACTGACAAGCGTAAAACAAACTCACAACGCCACGCACGCAATTTCTTGAATAAAAGCAGGAGCGCGCGTGACAAATAAAGCAGACGTGTACTTGCGCATTATGTTACATTATTTGATCCACACGCTGCAATTGTGACATAATTTAACATTTCGAGCTTTACATCGATCCTTCCCATATGAAGAAATATTCGATATAACGTTGCTAATTATGTCCAGGATATCTGTTGGTGATCGACGAACTGGTTGTCTGCCAAGTATTAGAACTCATGGGGATGATGAACTTTATGTGCTTTATGTTAGAATATACATTTCATAATATAATATCAAAGATTAAGCGGTAGTTTACATCCGAAGTAAAACAAATACTAGAAAACTTTGTGCCTTTATTACCTTAGACTTAAGTCTGAAGATTGGTTTGAAGCAGTTCTCCAATCTATTTAGTCCTCTGGAAGTCTCTTTATCTTTCTGTAATTATAACATTAGCTTCACGCATGTTACTCCTCATAAGCCTTAACCTCCCCATGGAATTTCTGTTCCCATTCTTACCTCAAAATTAGCCATGCCTTATGCGGCGTCCTACCAACTTATTCTTTATTTTTGGATTCATTACCTCATATTGTTGTAAAATATGTATGTAGAACTGTAAACGCATCCTAGCCAAAGCTCGACATACGTTATGTACCAAGAATAATGGGAATGTAACCCTTGTGCGCAATATCTGGTTAAGCCACTTCATAAGGACAATCATAAATTTAAAAATTGCGTGCTCGGCACCAGCCCAAGCCCTTCCGAACAATTAAGAAAAGATCGAACTGCAAATTATCAGTTTTATTAAATATAGAATTTAATTATAAGAATGCAATTTAAAAAAAACAAACAAGATGAACAGCATTCTATGTCGTACATCAAAATTAAATAAATATATAAATAAAATAAAAAAATTAGGGAATACAAAATTAATGTGAAAACTGGCATCAATTACAAAGATAAAGGACACAGAATTTATCTTTTACGTAGCACATTTATTTCATTACTGAATTTGATGCACATCCTATGGATACTCATGACTAGTGCATGAATAAAAAAGTTCAACTAAACAATTCGGGAAAAAATTGCAGAATCGCGCAATTAAAATGGAAAAACACACAAAAGGGAAGCGGAACACAATAATTCAATCATTCCATCTACATACCCACGACTGTCCGAAAGGGACATAGCAACATCCACACTTGTAATTTCAACCACCATCATCACCGATTTTTAACAAAAAGTTAAGCTGAACTTGTTACATATGCCACGAATTTAACATAGGGAATTTCTAATTCGACCTACATCCAATCAGCAGAAACCTCCTCTAGGAGTTACGAACTGTACTCACCAACCGCTAGCTGCAGAGAGTCCGTTCTCCACCGAGCTTCGCCTATCTACCTGTGCAACGGAAGCTACCAGAGGGATAGGCTTCCACCACCAACCTGACAGACAAACGAACCTCAGACTAAATGGGGTAAATCTCTCTGTTCAGGTACTGGGAGCCTAACCTGGTCATCCCGTGATACCCTCCAAATAAGAAGCAAACATCACCAGCTCCTAGCAGACGACAACAAACTCAGCGTCCCCACAAAAGAAAGCGAAAACCATTCAAAAAATGGCTCTGAGCACAATGGGACTTAACTTCTATGGTCATCAGTCCCGTAGAACTTAGAACTACTTAAACCTAACTAACCTAAGGACATCACACACATCGATGCCCGAGGCAGGATTCGAACCAGCGACCGTAGCGGTCACGCGGCTCCAGACTGTAGCGCCTAGAACCGCTCGGCCATCTCGGTCGGCCTGAAACCTACCATTCGTAAAAACACTCATTCAGTCAAATTCACGCACGCATTGGGTAGGCTGAAGGGAAAAACGTAATAAATACAGTACATGATCTCCTATGGGACACAAAAAATCAAACATACTATCATTTAATAAGCCTTAGTTTGATTGCTCAGTCTTTCTGGGACGGTTAATAGATTTAACCGCAATCAGGCGGTTGACAGAATAGGATGCACAGAATCCACTGAGACAAGTGTCTATGAAATGACTCCACAGAGACGTTTCACTGTAATTCGATCTTCATAAGCAATTTTCTCTGTTATTGTGTAACACAGTATTACAAATGCTTCTACTTTCTTCGTGAGTGTACTGTTTCGAATCCGCGTTTCATTTCCATGTAAAGTTACAGTCCACGCTAAGCTTTCCACAACACATTCCATACCACAAATATTTGTATCTACATGGAAATGTTGTTGTTGTTACGGCCTTCAGTTCCAAGGTTAGTTTGATGCATTTCTCCATGCTCGTCTTCCTTGCGCACTGCCTTTCATCTGTGCATAACTGCCGCAACTTACAACCACTTCGACATGATTACTGTATTGAAGCCTTGGTGTGCATATACAATTCTTACCCGCAGCGTCTCCCACCATTGCTAGATTGAAACTTTCGGATGTATTCTGTCAACATAGTGGAAATATTGTTTTGTTATTGCTCGTCTATATTTTTATTGTTTTCATTTCTGCGATAGGTAGTGTTCATAAAATGATTCGTCACATTTTCAATCTAATTGCACAGTTTCATCTAAATTAATTCGGCAACTCTTCAATAACCTTGTTATAATTTCATTTATGTTGTAATAACCGACTTTAATGTCACCGTTTCTTACGCTATTACTGCTCATTACATTTCTGTCGAACATGAGTAGTGATGTACATAATCTACATGCACACAAGAGATTTTTTTCAAAAATCGTTATGCAAAGTAGTGATGAAATATATAGAGTATGCGGTGTACATGCGAAGTTATGTGACTTCTAAACATTATTTACACGTAAATCTGCAGAGACGTTTTCAGAATTTCTCTTTTCAGGAGCAATGACTCACAAAATAAAATGGATTAGAGCAGTCATTAAAAATCCACCCTCACCCCTCAGAGCTCCTGTCTCTCTTCGCTTCTGGAGGATTTGTAGCTTCAGCGCATTTCCATATCTGAGTCTATGTGCATGAAGGATTTCTATTTGTCTGACGGAGACTCATAGGCAAAACATTAAGGAAATGTAACCCATCCATGAAAGAAGTACCTTAGAAAGCGCTTGTTCGACCGAGTCTTGAGTATTGTTCATCAATCTGGAAACCTTACCAAGAAGGGCTGCCGTGAGACATCGATCGAACGAAGACACGTACGTTTCGCCACGTGTTCCTTCAGTAGGTGAGATGCTCATCATACACCAGCGGCAGATTCTTCAAGAGAGGCGTTGTGAAACACGAGATTTGGTATTGAATCTTCGAGTGAGTACTTTCCTGGAAGATTCGGGAAACATTTACATCCTTACACATACGCCTCAGAAATGACCACGTTGAGAAATTCGAGAACTTAGAGCTAATACAGAAGCTAACCAACAACCACTCTTACCATGCGCCATTCGCAAGTGGAACAGGGTAGAGGCAACAGTTGGTGGTACCGGAAATACCATCTACCACACAGCGTTAGGTGGTTGCGGAGCATGACGTAGATGTAGCTGTAGCCAGATAGATATCAATTTACATTGTCCACTGTATTATTCATGATTAAGAACATTTATAACTTTCTTAATACATACTATAGAAACTTGCTTATAGCTGAAATGAGCTCGCCTCATCATCAGGATTTTTGTACTGTATTTCGTTTTAAGTATTTAGTATGACACATCAGTTGTTAACATGTATGATTTGTTTAGCATGAAATATTTCTGAATGACGTGGTCCCATTATGAAGTTCTCACAATTGAGATCCCACTCGGCACAATCCATAATAATGAGCAAGCACATAACATTCTTTCTTACACATATCAAGGTATAGCGTTCATACAGTAATTCCCAGTGGCCTTTAACGCTCTGCAGTGTGAATTCACCTGCCATTTCTATATACGTGAGGAATGTACCTTTGTCTCTTGATGTCTCATCTCCAGTACACTTAAAAGAAGCTTAGTAGATCGACGTGTATACTCCGCAAGCCAACTTAACTGTATATGGTAGACAATACTTCAAGTCCAGAAGACCTTTAAGTCAGGGCAGACAAAGCTTGGTGTATCATTTTGAAGATAAAACTGCTTCAGCTGTAAGTACTTTAGAATCAAGTCCCGTTCTAATCGCAAAAGAGAATGTGATGTTTAGAACATGACTTGTTTTATTGCACCTGATGATGCAACAAAAATGCTACGAAATCGTTCGTGCTATTAATAAAATACTTGCAGCTGCAACAGTTTTAGTTTAAAAAGTGTATTCTATACTTCTTCCCTTTGTTGTTCCATTTGGGAGTTGTGTTTGAGAAGAATGAATGTTAGTAAATGTGTATATTAGCTTTACTTTCTATGAGTTTCTCTTCGTTGTTCTTTCGCGAGACGTATCTGGGACGAACTAATATTTTTGTCGACTCTTCTTGGAAGGTAGATTCTCGGAATTTAAGTATTACATTTCTTGTTGGCGGACAATTATCCTCTTTCAGTATTTGCCATCTGAGTTGGTTCAACATATCCAGCACACGATGGCGCTTATTAAACGATACCGTGTAAACAGTGCTATTCCAGAAAACCACGTATCACTTGAAAGACAAAAGGGCAATTTGAAAACTTTTCTCAAGTGTATTCTGTACCAAAATAACTGACAAATAATCCCAGGTTACTGTAAGTGAAGTAGTTTTGATTCACATTACGATTTCAGTGATTTGAGGTGCACCAGTGAGGAGGTAACACATGGTGGCTTGAAATAACAAAAGCGTTCATCACATTGAAATGTATATCCCCAGTTTACCTGAAGATAATGCAGGAAGAGAATAAGAATGTGAAATTAATTAACAGTTATGCAAAACTGGACCAGTATATTTGTAGTGGCCTTACTTCTTAATCGCTTTTGCTTTCTTCTAGGGAGGAAATATTTCCCGTTGTAATGCTTAGATGTAAATGATAGCGGGTTTGATGCATCGGAAATTAGCTGAAACCAATAGGAAAACCATTGAATTCATATCATTAAAATAGCTTACTTCCACATTAGAGGTGAAATATAATTAAGGTAATTCCAGTGAGAAGGAATGAGTCTGGGTTGCTTTGTCTTCAACAACTTGAAGTTTAAATGACATGATAACATAAAGTACCGGTAAGCAGATATCAACCTCTAAAACGGTCGCAATAGTTGCACGTTTAAACCAAAGCACCCAATAGCTCCCAATGGCAGCTAAGTTTGGAGACAGAAGTTTTAATTTTTGGTATTATTGCTTAATGATTTTCATTACGTCATACTGTGATTAACCGTAACATTATGACCACGGCCAACAGTAAGACTGAATGTCACCTTGTGGCGCAGGTGACACAGTAACTGAGCACTAACTACAGAACAAGATGCCTGAGAGCATAAGGACCAAAAAAGGTCATATGGACATATGGCCAGAAATGTTGTCTGTAAGAGGTAATCCGCTTGAAGGTGGAGATCAAAACTATTTGATAATGACGTGGTATGAGCACCAGAAAGCTGGCCCGCACGGAAGGGGTAAGCCAGGCGACCGTGTGGAACACTCTCGATGACAACTGCAATTGCCATATGACTTGCAGGTGTTACTACGGACAGACTTTTGTCTACGGTTTTGTAGCTAACTTGTGACCGGTGACTGTGGCCACTACAGCACTGAAAACCAATGAATATAAAAATTTCCGCCATGAGAACAACACAGAAAGGTTGAGAATTCCCGTTGTGTGACATGAGAAGAGTTCCTAAGAAACAGCCAAACACGGTAGTAAATAACATAGCCAGTTCGTATTTAGCAGTGCAACGTTTGCTGGTGGCAGGAGTGACTTCAGGTAATGAGTATACTGTCAGACATGTTGAAGTGACCACACTGGGAACAAAAGACTTGTCGTCAGTACAAATGCGTGTTAACTGAGGGCAATTGTATGGATATGCATGACACCTAATGTAAAAAAGTAATAGGGACGACGGAAGCTGGAGTAGCATGAGATAACATCTTGACGCTGGCTTCCGATTGTAGTAAACAAAAACCAAGGAATTAACAGAATTCAGGCACAGCATAATAAGTAAGTAGGAAGATATTGAATCATGTTCGCATATGAAATATTTATTTCTGAAACAACGCTTCTCCACGTTGTCACATTTCGCAGGAAATAAAAAGAAGAATGTTCTGTGGGTTACAATCTAGTGAAGGGAGCTATTACTTGTTTCTTTAGTCTACTGCTGAGCACAAATATTTTTACGTCTTGTTCGACGACACGAGTCCAATACAAAAGCCTAAACAATTATTTAAGAAGTGATGGAGAAGTGCTACTTCTGAAATAAACTGTAATAACTTAGGGAACAAAAAGTAGCAAGTAGTTTCTAATGTTTGGTAATGAATTCAGTTCTTACTACAGAAAAGTTTTAAACTTTAACAAATTATACACTGAAGAGACAAAGAAACTGGTGCATCTGCCTAATATCGTGTAGGGTCCCAGCGAGCACGTAGAAGTGCCGCGGCACGACGTTACATCGACCCGACTAACGTCTGAAGTAGTGCTGCAGGGAACTTACATCAAGAATCCAGCAGGGCTGTCCTCAGATCTGTTAGAGCACGAGGGGTGGAGATCCCTTCTGAACAGCACCTTGCAAGGTATCCCAGATATGGTCAATAATGTTACAGTCTGGGGAGTTTGGTGGCCCGCGGAAGCGTTTAATCTCAGAAGAGTTTTTCTGCAGCTACTCTGTAGCAATTCTGGGTATGTAGAGTCCGGAATACGGAAAACGCTGATGAGGCAAACGTTGTTCCACTCTTGAGCCAAAACGAAACATGGAAAAATCGACAGAAAAATGTTGGTGGCAATTATTGCATCTGTGAAAGATCGATGCACGAAGCATACAACAATAACCACCACTATACCTTATTGATGTACCTTGCAACTACCTGAGAAAATTCTGGTGCTACGTAAAATCGCTAGGTTGATCGAAGGACTGCACCCAATCACTAGTCAACCAGCCCAGTATGGCTACAGGAGACAGCATAAGGAATGCTAAAGTTGCAAATTACTCATTTAAAAACTGTTCACATAGTATATCGAACAGACATATCATCATTTGACAATTGCACAGACACCTATAAGTAACTTCAAGAAGAATATAATAATTCCAATCCCAAAGAAAGCAGGTGTTGACAGATGTGAAAATTACCGAACTATCAGTTTAATAAGTCACAGCTGCAAAATACTAACGTGAATTCTTTACAGACGAATGGAAAAACTAGTAGAAGCGGACCTCGGGGAAGATCAGTTTGGATTGCGTAGAAATTTTGGAGTACGTGAGGCATTACTAACCTTACGACTTATCTTAGAAGGAAGATTAAGAAAAGGCAAACCTACGTGTCTAGCATTTGTAGACTTAGAGAAAGCTTTTGAAAACGTTAACTGGAATACTCTCTTTCAAATTCTGAAGGTGGCAGGGGTAAACAACAGGGAGCGAAAGGCTATTTACAATTTGTACAGAAACCAGATGGCAGTTATAAGAGTCAAGGGGCATGAAAGGGAAGCAGTGGTTGGGAAGGGAGTGATACAGGGTTGTAGCCTCTCCCCGATGTTATTCAATCTGTATATTGAGCAAGCAGTAAAGGAAACAAAAGAAAAATTCGGAGTAAGTATTAAAGTTCATGGAGAAGAAGTAAAAACTTTGAGGTTCGCCGATGACATTGTAATTCTGTCAGAGACAGCAAAGGACTTGAAACAGCAGTTGAACGGAATGGACAGTGTCTTGAAAGGAGGATATAAGATGAACATCAACAAAAGCAAAACGAGGATAATGGAATGTAGTCAAATTAAATCGGGTGATGCTGAGGGGATTAGATTAGGTAATGAGACACTTAAAGTAGTAAAAGAGTTTTGCTATTTAGGGAGTAAAATAACTGATGATGGTCGATGTAGAGAGGATATAAAATGTAGACTGGCAATGGCAAGGAAATCGTTTCTGAAGAAGAGAAATTTGTTAACATCGAGTATAGATTTAATTGTCAGGAAGTCATTTCTGAAAGTATTTGTATGGAGTGTAGCCATGCATGGAAGTGAAACATGGACGATAACCAGTTTGGACAAGAAGAGAATAGAAGCTTTCGAAATGTGGTGCTACAGAAGAATGCTGTAGATATGGTGGGTAGATCACGAAACTAATGAGGAGGTATTGAATAGGATTGGGGGGAAGAGAAGTTTGTGGCACAACTTGACTAGAAGAAGGGATCGGTTGGTAGGACATGTTTTGAGGCATCGAGGGATCACAAATTTAGCATTGGAGGGCAGCGTGGAGGGTAAAAATCGTAGAGGGAGACCAAGAGATCAATGCACTAAGCAGATTCAGAAGGATGTAGGTTGCAGTAGGTACTGGGAGATGAAGAAGCTTGCACAGGATAGAATAGCATGGAGAGCTGCATCAAACCAGTCTCAGGACTGAAGACCACAACAACAACAACCTATAAGTAGGGCGTAAATACAGACATTGAGGAGTAACTGAGAGAGTCGCATTTGCTTTTACAGGCAATAGTCTGCACATTGTCCCACTATATAGCTTACATTTATTTATCATTTATCACTCGCCATGCGCAAAGTCAAAAGTCACGAAAAATAACAGGTGACTCTGGTATACAAGAGGGAAAAAAGATTGGCCCAGGAAATTACATATCTATATTCTTAACACTGGTATGATGCAGTGCTCTTGAACATGTTTTGATTCGAATGTGTTAAACTTCCTTCAGGCAAAGAAGCTTCTTTCCAAAATTAAGTACGGATTTAGAAAGTAACGCTTATGTGAGCTCAGCTCGCCCTTTTCTCACATGATATCCTGTGAAGGACAGCAGGAAGTGTCCAAAATTTCCTGGCAGGTTGTGTGCCGGACCGAGACTCTAACACGGGACCTTTGCCTTTCGCGGGCAAGTGCTCTACCGACTGAGCTACCCAGGCGCGACTCATGCCCCGTCCTCACAGCTGTACTTCTGCGAGGAGAGCTTCTGGTTTCGAAGGTAGGAGACGAGGTACTGGCAGTAGTAAAGCTGTGAGGACGGGGCGTGAGTCGTGCTTGGGTAGCTCAGTTGGTAGAGCACTTGCCCGCGAAAGGCCAAGGTCCCGAGTTCGAGTCTCGGTCCGGCACACAGTTTTAATCTACCTGGAAGTTTCATATCAGCGCACACTGCGCTCCAGAGTGAAAATCTCATTCAGGAAGAGTCCACATTCCTAGATTTCCAAAAGGCTTCTGACGTGGAACCGGCCGGCCGCGGTGGTCTCGTGGTTCTAGGCGCGCAGTCCGGAACCGTGCGACTGCTACGGTCGCAGGTTCGAATCCTGCCTCGGGCATGGCTGTGAGTGATGTCCTTAGGTTAGTTAAGTTCAAGTAGTCCTAAGTTCTAGCTGACTGATGACCACAGCAGTTGAGTCCCATAGTGCTCAGAGCCATTTGAACCATTTGGACGTGGAACCACAATGCAGACTCTTAACGAAGGTCCAATCATACAGAGTAGGTTCCCTGAAATGTGGGTCACTCAAAGAGTTCTTAAGCGCACTGAAGAGCCAAAGATACTAGTACACCTATCTAATATTGTGTCGGGCCTCGGCGAGTATGCAGAAGTGCCGCATCAGGACGTGGCATGGCTCGACTAATGTCTGAGGTAGTGCTGGAGGGAAGTGCCGTCAGGAATCCAGCAGGGCTGTCCATAAATCCGTAAGACTACGAAAGAGTGCGACTGTGGCATTTACCACAGAGAGTTATAAACGCTGGGAAAGACATCAAATTTGAAGGGTGCTGTTGATCCACAATAATATTCAGGTATCCCACAGCTATCATTGTGTCTCTGACTACTATCCACGTCCCGTGGTAGCCAAGCGAATGTTCTCCCAAGCATAATACTGCCCCCGCTGTCCTCCGCCTATGGCATGGTGCACATTTCGAGCTGCTGGTCGCCTGGATCAAGAGGTATCAGCACGCGACCGTCAGCCTAGTCAACAATAAACGTTATATATCCGACCAAGTAATAGGTTTCCATTGATAAACATCAGATTCTGATGGCTCATCTCCATAGCTATAGTAATTGACTATCTTGTTGTGTGAACATTGAGTCGTGGCGTTTTAATGGCGCGCCAGCGTATTTGCTAGTATCTCGCCTTCACGGTGTTATCTATGCTTGTGACGCGTACTGAGTCTCGCCTGCCTTACACACTAATGGCCATTAAAATTGCTACACCACGAAGATCACGTGCTACAGACGAGAAATGTAACTGACAGGAACAAGATGCTGTGATATGCAAATGATTAGCTTCTCAGAGCATTCACACAAGGTTGGCACCAAAGGCGACACCTACAACGTGCTGACATGAGGAAAGTTTCCACCCGATTTTTCATACACAAACAGCAGTTGACCGGCGTCACCTGGTGAAACGTTGTTGTGATGCCTCGTGTAAGGAGGGGAAATGCGTACCATCACGTTTCCGACTTTGATAAAGGTCGGATTGTAGCCAATCGATATTGCGGTTTATCGTATCGCGACATTGCTGCTCCAGTTGTTCGAGATCGAATGACTGTTAGCAGAATATAGAATCGGTGCGTTCGGGAGGGTACTACGGAACGCCGTGCTGGATCCCAACGGCCACGTAATACCAGCAGTCGACATAACAAGCATCTTATCCGCACGGCTGTAACGGATCGTGAAGCCACGTCTCGATCCCTGAGTCAACAGATAGGGACGTTTGCAAGACAACAATCATCTGCAACAGTTCGACGACACTTCCACCCGCATGGACTATCAGTTCGGAGACCATGGCTGCGGTTACCCTTGACGTTGCTTCACAGACAGGAGCGCCTGCGATGGTGTACTGAACTACGAACCTGGGTGCACGAGTGGCAAAACGTCATTTTTTTCGCATGAATCCAGGGTCAGTTTACAGCATCATGATGGTCGCATCCGTGTTTGGCGACATTGCGGTAAACGCACATTGGAAGCGTGTATTCGTCATCGATATTCTGGCGTATCACCCGGCGTGATGGTATGGGGTGCCATTGGTTACACGTCTCGGTCACCTCTTGTTCGCTTTGACGGCACTTTGAGCAGTGGATGTTACATATCAGATGTGTTACGACATGTGGCTCTACCCTTGATTCGATCCCTGCAAAACCCTACATTTCAGCAGGATAATGAACGACCGCATGTTGCAGGTCCTGTACGGGCCTTTCTGGATACAGAAAATGTGGGACTGCTGCCCGGGCCGGCACATTCCCTAGATCTCTCACCAATTGAAAACGTCTGGTGAGTGGTGGCCGAGCAACTGGCTCTTGACAATACGCCAGTCATTACGCTTGATGAACTGTGGTATCGTGTTGAAGCCGCATGGGCAGCTGTACCTGTACACGCCATCCAAGCTCTGTTTGACTCAATGCCCAGGCGTATCAAGGCCGTTATTACGGCCGGAGTTGGATGTTCTGGGTCTTGATTTCTCAGGATCTGTCCACCCAAACTGCGTGAAAATGTAATCACATGTCAGTTCTAGTATAATATATTTGTCCAATGAATACCCGTTTATCATCTGCATTTCTTCTTGGTGTAGCAATTTTAACGGCCAATAGAGTATTTGCGCCGGCCGGAGTGGCGGTGCGGTTCTAGGCGCTACCGTCTGGAGCCGAGTGACCGCTACGGTCTCAGGTACGATTCCTGGCTCGGGCATGGATGTGGGTGATGTCCTTATGTTAGTTAGGTTTAATTAGTTCTAGATTATAGGCGACTGATGCCCTCAGAAGTTAAGTCGCATAGTGGTCAGAGCCAACTGAACCATTTGAAGAGTATTTGCCGGAGAAGCTAACTGAAGATTCTCTTGAAGAACGTGACAGTTGGCTTTTGATGTTACCTGAGGCCGGAGTGCGCTTGTGGTTTAGCGCGAACCGACCACGTGTGTGGAGCAGCTTGGTGGAGAGCCTTTCCTGTTGCCTGTGAGGAGGCTTGTTGTTGCCGTGGGTTGCGCGCTGCTAGTTCTCTGACACGGCTCTCTACGGTCGTCCGCTGCCTTATTGCCGCCTGCTGTACCCGACGCAAGCCATATCGGTCGTTGAGCAAAAAGTTAAGTGAATTTCTCGGTGATATGTGACTGCAAATTTGTCAGCATTGCTGTAGTGCTTTAAAATATATCGAACAGTTTTATTTGGCTTATGCCACAATAAACTTCCTGCGGTGTGAATGCATACTGTGGATCCACTATTGCGTGTATTGCTGAAACCTTAGGTGCATAAGTTATGAAGATGTTCAGAATGGTATGCTATGTAACAGGCTTTGTATGTAGGAATCATTTATTTAGTGAGATGTGTAATTATTCTTTTATCATCAGATGCGTATGCTTCATTGTACTGGCAAAATTAATCCAAGATACAGTATTTTTCATTGACAGTAGCTGCAAAAATTTGTTAAAACTGATTCTGTGCCTTCATCTGTCAGCTAAGTGATAAGATCTGTTTTATAAGTTGTAATTATATTTGGAAGTTGACTAGGTGTGTCGGCATGGTCGTCATTCCGGAGGAGAAACGTTTATAAATCTTAATTGAAATTTAAACTACTTTATCTTAAGAAGGTAGTGTGCCGTTGTATTTGTGAATAATTTAACCCTTAATTTAATGTCCTTTGGTGGTTGTTTACATTGTCCTTGCGGACCTGTTCTGTGCGCTTGTTAAATGTTACAACTGCTGGCTGGTGTTTTGGAGTAAGCGCTACTTTTCCACCTACGGCTACCGGGGCTATGAAATCCTGGGTAGCGTGACGTGACTCCGGGTCGAAGCTCGAGAAGTGGGTCTTTCTACTAACTGAGAAGTGGGTCTTTCTACGAACTGCCGGCTTCAGCCTTCCGCCTTGGCTTCTCCAAGTTAAGTTTTCGTTCCG
This sequence comes from Schistocerca americana, assembly GCF_021461395.2. Taxonomy (NCBI): domain Eukaryota; kingdom Metazoa; phylum Arthropoda; class Insecta; order Orthoptera; family Acrididae; genus Schistocerca; species Schistocerca americana. Next base: position 952,509,651 of record NC_060119.1, on the reverse strand, counting down.
CCTTCGAGGGACCTGGCGTCACTCCTACGCTAATTATTTCTGGTGCTAATTATGTTTACTCGATTAATTATTATGTTTTTTATATTTATTAAACTTTATCTGAAGAGCAACACACAAATGTGAATTTATTTTAAGCCGTCAGGCGTATAATTGCTAGTGGTTTCCAAATTTTCTTATAAATGAGATTGACATTGTTTCATAAAAGACACTGGTAGGAGAGTAAGATATTGTTGTTTTAAAGGAGTTTCTTTATATGATTGTTAAATAAAACGAATGATAATAAAAGAGGTCCAGTCCTTCCAGTTTGTTTCCTTATTCCATAGTTGAACAATGTATCAAACATGGGAGCACTTAGGACTCATCTGGTGCGGATCCCCATGTTTGACAATGAGCTCTGAACAGTGTGCTCTGAAACACATATTCCTGCTCCAGTGATGTAATGTGTCATCAGGTCTGCCACAGATTTCCGCTTATCCTGATCAGACGTCCACATTCTGTGACGTTGTGTGTTCTTTCAACTCCCTGTCACCTACTTTTAGTTTCAGTCAGATTAAGCGAACGATGAAGACAGTAGATCGCCAATATAAAACATTTAATAACCGAACAATTACCAGTTGACTAAGATGGAAAAATCATTTCCGTAATTGCACGAGGAAACCCGAAATTAAGTATCAAGTAACGGCTTTATACTGTTGAAGAAGCTTTTATTACGCAACTGCAGCTGCTCATTGAGAACGAGGCTATCATTTCGAGAAAGAGGTGTAAAAATTTCTAATTCTTCAAGCATATCTAATCTACGACCTTTCTTCTCGGTGTGCAAAATGTAGAGATCGGGAATAGCTTTAGGCGCGTGACCTATAATCAGGAGGAGGTCGGCAAAAGACGAATTTAGGGTGCTTCATGAGGGATGTTCATTTAAGAGATGTTCTTTATATCTGACTGTAAAGGAACATTCAGTTTGTCCTGTGTAGAAAGAAGAACGGCTGTCGCAGAAAATTTTATAGACGCCAGAACTTTCTAAAGGGGAACGAGTCGGTTTTAAATTATGAATGAAGTTCTTTTTTAATTTTTATCGATAGAAAAGGCAACGTTACAGTTGTATTTATTACGAAGAAGGCGCCGAATCTGACAGGAGATGGGCCCCAAGAAAGGAATATAATAATATTTTTTTGGGTTAGATTCAATGATAGAGGTGCCGAGCGTAGTAAATTTTTTACAGTACTCTTTTTAAGGATGTCATCTACTATGCCAGGTTCACATTCGTTATTAACTGCTATCGTTTTGAGTAAATTAATTCCATCAGCGAATTTTTCTTTCGAGAGTGGAATAGAAGTAACACGGTGAACAGCAGCCTGAAAAAAAGCGTTTTTATGAGATTGTGGATGCGTGGAAGATGCAGGTACGATCTGATCAGTGTATGTTTCTTTTCGGAAAACATTGAATGAGATTTTATTTTCTTCTACTGTAAGCGTCAAGTCAAGAAAGTTCAATTGGCAAGACTCGTTTTCGAGTTCGACGGTGAGAGATATTTGCTCATGAAGTTCACTGAAGGGATTGAAAATACGGTCAGTGCCAGCAGCAGGTGGCAACAAAAAGAGTTTTCACGTTAGTGTGTGGAATGTATGAGTCTGCAGACGTACCATCTGACTTTTGGAAAAATTTCGTCCACGCAATTCCGAAGACTGCAATAGCTGACAACTGCGAGAATTATCGCACAATCACCGGAACAGCTCATGTATTCAAGTTGCTAACAAGTAAAAGGAAATTGAGGATGTGTTACATGACGATCATTTTGGCTTTAGGAATGGTAAAGGCACCGGAGAGGCAATTCTGACGTAGCGATCTATAATGGAAGCTAGGCTAAAGAAAGATCAAGGCGCGGAAAAAGCATTCGACAATGTGAAATGGTACAAAATGTAAGTAATTCTGAGAAAAATAGGGGTAAGCTATAGGGAGTGACAGCTAGTACACAATATGTACAAGAGTCAAGAGAGAACAATGAGAGAGGACCTCCAAGAATGAAGTGCTGGCATTAAAAAGGATGTAAGGCAAAGATGTATCCTTTCGCCCCTACTGTTCAATCTGTACGACGAAGAAGCAATGATGGAAATAAAAGAATGATTCGAGAGTGGAATTGCAGTTCAGGGTGATATGATACTAATGATGCCATTTGCTGATGACATTGCTATCCTGAGTAGAAGTGAAGAAGAATTACGAGATCTGCTGAATGAATCCAATCTCTCAATCCATATTCTATAGAATGTTCATTCTAATGACTATAGAATATGGATTGAGAGTAAATCGAAGTAATATGAAAGTAATGAGAAATAGCAGAAAATAGATGAGCTAGAATCTTATCATCAGGATTGATTGTCACGAATGACCGACGGAGCAAGGAGGACGTCAAAAGCCGATTAGCACTGAGAAGAAGGGTATTCTTGGGCAAGAGAAGTCTAGTGGTATAAAACATAAGCGTTTATTCCAGCAAGCAATTTTTGAGAATGTACGCCTGGACGACAGCCCTGTGCGGTGGTGAAACATGGACTGTGGGAAAACTGGAACAGAAAAGAATCGAAGCATTTGAAATGTGCTGCCACAGACATATGCAGAAAATGTAGTGGAGTGATAGGGAAGGGAAAGAGGGCAGTTCCGCACGCAATGGGAGAGAAAAGGAATATGTGCAAAACATTGACAAGGAGAAGGGACAGGATGATAGGACTTCTGTTAAGACATCAAAGAAAGACTTCCATGGTACTAGAGGGAGCTGTGTAGGGGAAAACTGTAGACGAATACAGAGACTGGAATATATACAGCAAATGATTTTGATGACATAGGTTGCAAGTACTACTAGGCTCACCGGCCACTTGACCAACTTCTTCATCTGTGCGGATGCACAAACAGTGCCCGAACTCTTACGGGGATCGGCAACGCGCCGATGTATTGCGGGACATTACGTTGAGAATGTGAGTCTCGCGGGAGGCGTGCCACAGATAAATCCCTGCAGTTGCACTGCTCTCTGGTTCCTCGGTGGCTCAGATGGATAGAGCGTCTTGCATGTAAGCAGGAGATCCCAGGTTCGAGTCCCGGTCGGGGCACAAATTTTCATCTGTCCCCGTTGACATATGTCAACGTCTATAAGCAGCTAAGAGTTGTAGTTTCATAGTAATTTCACTCTGATACGTCTTAATAAAATTAAAAGATTCCCAGACTGCAGTTGAAAAACAGATTGAAGCACCTTTAGACTATCCAGAGCAAGCCGTTCTACACCTCAACGCCATATTTTGGTGGTTTCACACTCATATTATTTCGACTATACGAAAATTATCCTTTTATTATTACATCTTAGAGCAAACTTGAATATAATCTGCTTGCGTCCGTATTCTTTCATCTGAGGCAATCCAACATTCGGAGTCTGGTTTTCACCGCTTCATGCCACTGCAACCAAATAAATATGGTATCGACATTGGCTACACGATGACTGACCGAGTTCAAGCCTGGCCAGACAGTATTTTACAACCACGAGCAGTCCAACCATGCTCCTGCTTAGTGCAGCGAGAGCAGCTGCGAGTGGGGCTGGATGGGTGCGGAGGATCAAGGAAATGAAGGCTGCAGCCGTACGCAACTGGAAAATCGCAATGGATTTGTTTGACGACAAGCAGGTTACTAGCAGTACCAAATGTACTAATAAGGTTTTGCACTTTACTGTGGCAATATTATGGCCTTGACACAACTGTCCAAAAAAGAAGATGCGGAGAAGGTACATCGTTCATTGCTGAATAAGAACTGCCTTACTTATCGCGTCGTTTTTGGGCCAAGCAAAGTTCTTAATATGACATAGCAATATTAACAGCTGGAAGAGCATATATCGGAAAGTCATTACAACACCAATCAATAGACGATATGATGCACTTGTCTTCTGACAAATAACAGTGAATGCTGGCTGAAACGAAGGCGGCCATCAGGGAAAAAATTGAGTTTGGGGTGAGCAGATTGGTGAAAATATCTTATATGGTCAACATCAACAACTATTTGATTTCATTTTGTGCCGTGTCTTACTGCAAGGAGCGAATCCTTTGGGAAACGATATGACAGACAAAATAAATGCTGTCAACCAAACATAGCCGTACGGAAAAATCTGCTTGAAGTCAATGGCACAGAACATTTCAAGCAACACAAGCAGTCGTTTGTGTATTAGACATGACTGAATACGTTTCTGTAACTGAAAATTTCGTCATGAGTTCTCATAGGTATTCCAAGGCACTGCACGACTGAAGACGAATTTCTATTTATGTCGGAACTTCCTCACTTTAGGCTGTTAATGTACATCATTACTTCCAACTTGAGAAGATAGACGTGCAGTGTAGTGCCCACCTCAACCATTTGTTTGTTACTCCCAGGACTTTTATAACAGACTTTTATGAAAATGATGTAACACCAAAAGGAATATATTCCACTCCAGGGACAAGCCGCAAAAGTTATTTCAATGTTTGGTTCATCACATGTGTCAGAAGGCCCTTTTCTCATTACGAACTGAACAAAATGTTTCTCAATTTGTTTGATTGTATCACGAAATATTGTTCCAGATACATTACACGCTATAAGATCGGAATGTATATGAATATAATAACATCCCAATTTAGCGTTAAGTGCCTGTATGTAAAGCTTTTTGAAGATTTTCTCACCGTATTATCACTATCTAATGTACTTATTTAATCAAATAAATAAACATATTCCTTTGACAGAAAAACATAAAGTTGAAAATAAAGACGCAAGATAAAATACTGCTTATAAGAGTGTGCTGCAATATTGACGTCTTAGAAGTGGTTGAGCTGTGTTGCAAACACATCATCATAAGTTTCCAGTCTCTGCAGCTCTCGACATATATACGTATCACTCACGCGCTCGCTCAGAATAGTGCCAACTAAAATGCAGTCCAAACAGATTGGAACTTACCTCTCAGGATAAGGTGAGTATATAGAGAATGTAAGTACCACGTTTACAACGACTTTCAGTTGCATAGCAGTTTCCAAAATATTTCCCTTACGATTTGGAAACAGTAAATTCGGTTGCAAATATCAGCACATGAAACGTTCAGTACAAATCGCATCCCTACAATTTACATAGTTATTACTGTGTGTATGGTTTCTTTTGCAAAATTACTGTCCATGTCAAAGCGATAAAGGCAAAGCGCCACATTCTGGTATTTGTGTTAATTTCGTGGATGTTGCGCTAGATCAGAGGAGCTTTATATACACGCATCGTTACAACATAAATCAGACCATATGCTTTTTATGAGCACATGTCTGTTATATTTTTCAAACATTAAAGTTATTAAGTGAAAAAAGGTCGGAAACGACACTTGGAAACGATAACAGTACAGGTCAAATTACTTTGTTTCGTTGTCTCTTTGCACTTAACGTGTTTCTCTAACTATGCCTCAGTTTATCGAGTCGTTTTTTGATCGATACGCTCGTTTTATATTCGTACTGAGAGTAACGTTTGCTATGTTGCATTTCCACAATAATTAGATATGTATCAACTATCACGTAAGAATTTTCACTTATGTGCTACTATCAATATGTTACTCCACGAAAGCTACTGTTTCATAAACACGATAATGTTTCAGCCACGTACCTAAAACAAAATCCAGCGCGCCATTGCGTAAAATAGCTGAATTATTCAAACGTTCTTCACGTACGAATGGACGCAAGACTTTCATCTCCTGCTTAAGCTTTCTACCAAATTCTTCACACTATTTATTTGCGGTGCGTCTGCAGGCTACAACTCCAAAAACAACAACCATCTGCACATACTAACTCGTCACGTGACCAGTACCGTTGGGGAGGCCGTCGACGCTATACAACAAGAAAATTCTCCCTCCAGACGAGAGAGGCGCCCAGCTTCGAAAATTCCAGAAGACAGCGGTAAGTAACGAGTACAATATTGGTACATCATAACATGAAACATAGCAGAATATCACCCCCACTGAACCTCCTCAGAAGACGATCGCAAACGTTTGAGAACTCAAAAAGAAAATAAAAGCCATACAGACTATATATTTTTAGACAGCAACAAGATCTTCACTGAAACAAATACTTCAATACCAGCGAACAACCTAGCAATAGGTTCCTCCTGAATAAGAATACTGTAATACCACAGAAATATCACAACACCTAAAATTCTCTCGTTCCCACCCCGAAATTTAACAATTGCTTACAGTTTTTTTTATGTACTTGACATGTAGACAGGCAACACTCATATAAATGAAATCGCTGAAATAACTAGCTTACATAGCAATTAAATACATCAGAATTAATATGTACACGAGTTGAATCTTCATAGTATACAACTCATTTTAATTGTTAATTTTTCTCAATAAAAAAGATCAAATATTGTTACGATAAAGACTAGGTAAGAAGGATGTATAGTTACTATGTGGGTAGTTCGAGCGGAATAGTGCTATTACGATGTCTTCAGCCCTCAAGCAAATCAATACATTGTATACGTTTCTTATTTTTCTAGCTCAAAGTCACTGAAAATACTTTTTTCCAGTAATGATTACGATTTTTACCTCTTTGAAGCATACCTCTATAAGCTCGGTAAATTATGATACATCAACTGTCTCTCTACACAAACACTGGTCATCCTATACCAGAGGAATGTTATTATACATATAACTTCTGCTCAGAGTGTACAAGAAATCATGAAAATGGAAACTTTCCCAACTGTTTATCTAACATGATACCGCATCTTACAACTGTACATCAAATAGTATCTCATAACTCACATGGTAATAAAGTCAGAAAAGGGAAGTTATACATCTCTGGCAAACAACATGAGCTAAGGTTCATGTATATTAACTATCCTGCGACAAGAAAATTGTTAAAAATTTTTTGTGAGGATAACGTTTGACAGACAGAAAATCTGGCTATTAAAACTGAAATAAAACTTTTAAGCACAAACTGATTATCAGTCAGATAAAGCAAAACATCTGATAATAGGTGTGCAACCAATGTTCTAATTTCGTGCACAACATTTTGAACAATGCTCAGACTCACTGACAACAGGTTTTTAGACTTCAATTCTTGCTGAGGACACCAGGTCAGCGCGTCAGGCAGTTCTTGCATAGCAGGTGGCGATACAGCCATAGCCCGGCAAGCTGTGCACAGCTGTGGTGAATGGTAAGAAACAAACAACGGCCGAATTTGACCTGCTCGGCCCCCGCGCCTACCTCACTTCTGGGCTGCGCACGAGACAATGCTTGGTTTCGGCATTGACCACTTCTTAGGTATTCCTGCCGCCCCCCCCCCCCCCCCTCCATGTGCTGTGTGCACGCACAGGAAGTGATAACTTGCCTCTTTGTCAATACTTGTGGCAACAGAATCAAAAGAATGGTAACGTGTAACACTCCAACTTTGTAAGTGCTGCAGTTGCAAAATGCCAGATGAAGAGAAATTCCACTGTTCACTACGACAGTGTATGTAGCAGCTGGCATAACATATACAGACTGTACTAACACAAACAATACGAAGTAGTAGAAAATGTCATAGTTCATTAATATTTGCTAGTTCTTTTGTTCATGAGTACCACTAAGTCCTTCTGCGGACATACAACATGCGCGAACGTAGCATTGTTGATCCTCTCGCCATCTCCTAGCACTTCTCCTTCAGTTTCTTTTTGCACTGTTTAATATTTGGCAATACTATGCTTCAGTTCAGTCTCTTCTACTCCATCAGCCCGTGGCCATGCGGTAGACCTTGATCATTCGCTCCTCTCTCGCTCCACTTTCATCTACGTTTCTGCTCAAAAGACGGCGAGCCGTAATTACCTTGTTCTTATTTGTGATGGTGACGGCGTCTTCTCTTGCTTCTTTCGTTTACGTTTCCTCTTGAGTCCCTATTTTTTGAATCTTCATAGTGCTTGTTCTACATTCTCAGTTATTGTGCGATAACTGTTGCACTATCCTGCATACCACCCAAATTTATACATACTTGGTAGGACGGGTCACTGCAAGCCAAATATGAACTCTCACTTTTGGTGCAGTTGCAACAGTATTTTTCCAAAAATATCTTCCCATGTTCCATGTACGATAAGTTTCCTTCCTCTTGCTCCAAAAACACAATATCTTCAAAGTGACCATTAACAAACTTCGACATTTTACTTCTGTCTTGTTTTCGTATTGTAACAGTCTGATTCAGATCCCCAGAAACAGACATTTTCTCATCCTCTGCCTGAGTATTCCATTTCAAATATCGTTTCTTTCCCATCGGAAGAGGCTTTTAATTGTGATTTCATAGGTAATGAACATTCTATAAGAATAGTAGGTGCGATTTTCATTTCGTTACTTAAATCTCTGTGTTTCTCTTGTTAGTTATCTTCCAATATTATCGCATACGGCATCCATTATCAACTAGGAGCATTAGTTATTATAGCGACTCTGGCGTTTTTTGTGGGGTTGCTGATTGCTGTGTGGTAGTGTGTTGCTGTGAACTGCGACCTTTGAGTCTTTGAAATGGTCGCCTCAAACAGTTGCAATCGGAGATACTGTAGATTTCCTATTCTCGTCCCGAAGTACTGCAATTGAAGCTGATGCAAATTTCCTCTCCACACGCGATTTTGCCTGCGATGACGCACTGTTATTATTTTGTCTGCACTGAAGATCCGGTATTGTTCACACTTACTTGTCATTATTGCGGTTCAGTCATTGTTCTTTACCGGTGAGTAGTTTTTTTTTATGGTAAGCCAGATGTAAAATTACTTTTCGGGACACAGCGACAGATGTAGAGGTCCACGTTCTGTGACTTTTGTTAACTTTGCGGCTATGGAAGCTTTACATAGAGGAAACTCATCGTTACAGAATAAACCTGACCACGAGTTTAACATAAACACATTGTTCTTATGTCTTTCAATAATTGAAGTTGTTCAGTTAAAAAAGTGGAAGAGACGCATTACTTTGTTCCATTATCTGTTTACCACATAACAGAGTGGATTAACTATGCCTTTACTCATCCAGTCTTGTGTTGACCGTTAAGCTCATCTTACATTCATACTCAAGTCAAAATTGCTACGGTACGTTTCCACATCAATTAATCAGGTAATCACTGATTTTCAGTTACTTTCTACTAGCAATACGTTCGTACACTAAAGCTGTTATTTCACAAACATGATACTGTTTCAACAAGTCATCGCGAAACTAATCCCAAGCGTTTTTCCGCGAAATAGCTTTTTTCTCCTACGACCATAAAGAAAACATACAATTGTTGGTTATACTTTCTAGCAATTTCTCTGTACCATTCATCACGAACGCAGCTGAGCGCTATAACTCTGTGTCGGAGCCCAACAAAACACTTGGCACATACTAACTCGGCATGTGGCCAGCAGCGCTGGAACATTGTTGGCATTATACAGCAAGGCAATGCACCATCCGCAAGAAAGGCGCATTCAGCCTCAAAATTTCCAAAATATGTTTGACAGATGCAGGTGAATGATTGGTAAATGTAAAGTACAGATATTAATTTGGCTTCAGCAAGTGATTTTTCACAAATCAACAGAAACAACTTACCTCATGTGAAAGTTCGCAAAACTTGAATTCAACTTACTGAAAACCCTATCTAAAGGATACTCTACTGGATGTAGAGATCGTAATAGACCCACATGAAATACGCAATTCAAGACGGTTATACATTTTCGATATCGATATTAGAAATCCTAAAGAAGCACAGAATGTTGGTGACTCCAACACAAAACCTCAATGGTTCTTTCAGAGACAAGTTTCACCTTACGCGACGAGAAGACCCTGTGAGATTTTCTGCGACATTTGGCAGGGAAGACGTACCGGCAATGAAATCGGCCGTCGGTGGCAGCTGCTGCCCGTAATCCCATTCCCTGACCACCACCTGTTGCCTAAGGTCCCCCCGAAAGGCGATCTCCGACGGAGTAGTGCTGTGGGACTGTGACCGCTATTTTGCACCTGTGATAAGCGAGAACATTTGATGCTCTTAATATTCAGTGAATGTGACACTAGGTACGTTTTACCCCACACGTCACACAAAAGACATATCAGGATCCGCATACAGACCAAATTAAATTTAAATTTATAGAATAAAATTTTGCGTGACTTGAGCTCTACTTTCTAAATGGGTGGACTCCCCTTCTGAAGTGCTACTGTCGTGTTACAGAAGAAACTTCTGAGGCTGGATGTTTCCTTGAATCAGTTCACGGGAATACGAAGAAATATTTCCGAGAGGGGCCAAGAATATGAGATTGTCGTTTCCGGTGTAACTGAGTCGAAAGATTGATGACGTATTGCGGGAAAAGCACTAAATTTAACCCTAAATAAACTTCTTGTACCTGAAAGAGCGATATCTTGAAACACGTATGTAACATAGCAGCGATGGCGAGGCATTGTAGCATCTGTGACCAGAGAGTTTGCGCTTGACCGCGCGAGTGTTGCGAGCGGTTCTCAGTCTGTGGGTAGTCGTTGCGAGTCTGTCAGTAGTAGTCGTTGCGAGTCTGTAGCACTGTCTAGTTGCGTGCAGTACTCTGTCAGGCAGTCGTTGCGAGTCTGTAGCTCTGTCTAGTTGAGAGCAGTACTCTAAACACGTATGTAACATAGCAGCGATGGCGAGGCATTGTAGCATCTGTGACCAGAGAGTTTGCGCTTGACCGCGCGAGTGTTGCGAGCGGTTCTCAGTCAGTCAGTAGTCGTGAACTGTCGTAGTAATGTTCCATGTTTTCATTTTGGCAGTACATTACGTACACCAAACAGTGGGACCATAATAATGTCTTCATCGCTCATGGTGGTGGACAGCATGTCGTGTCAACACCACACTCTTACAAGGCACACCAACGTAGAATTAGTGCAAAAACCAAATATAGTGCTCCATGATCACTAGGATAAACAGGACAAATGGACATTGCAGTAATTTAGGGTAGTCAGCTTATGAGGTGAAGGACATCAAGTCACATAATATTGACAATTACAGTCTTCATTGATAGTTTGTGGCATTCATAGCCCAGTTGTTGAACATTTCTGTACCAAGTATGTAGTATTACAGAAAAATGTTCATTAATTGTTTTACATAGAATCAGTAGCCTTCTTTTCCTGGTTACAAAATATTATGAAATAATCGCATTCTTTTCAGTTACAGAGTATAATTAAGAATCATTAACCTTCTCCTAATTACAGTTAATTAATCATTTGTCATTCCAATAATAATCATTAGCCTTTTCCTAATTACAGTTGATTAATCATTTGTCGTTAATTAATCATTTGTCTAATTACAGTTAATTAATCATTTGTCTAATTACAGTTAATTAATCATTTGTCGTTAATTAATCATTTGTCTAATTACAGTTAATTAATCATTTGTCGTTAATTAATCATTTGTCATTCTAATATAGTAGGAATCATTAGTCTTCTCCTAATTACAAAGCATTATTAAACAGTACCATAGTTAATTAATTATGTGTCATTCCAATCTATTAAGAATCACTAGCTGGCATCATGGGTAATCGTATTACAATAAACAGTGGCGGTCCTTGGCCAGTTACAAAGTATATTTAGTATGACAGAATAATGTTCATCAGAAGTCTTAGTTGAAAAGGAGAGTCAATTATTGGCCTAGCATTAACATAATACATTGAGTGATACAAATTATTGGCACTCATTGGCCATTAACCAAAACATGAAAACTCAACATGGGAAAAAAAGGGCTAATTAATGGCATAATTAATAACAATTCTTCAAGTGACATTAATTATTGGCACTCAGTGGCCAGCAAGTATTGAATAGAATCATCATTCAGTATTATTCAGATTATTACGAAGTCATTATTAAAAATCAGTTAATTACAGTCAAATCATTAATAATCACAGGCATTATAAGTAGTATCATTACAATAAACAGTGTTCCTCCTTCAGTAGTATTCAGATCATTACAAAGTCATTATTAAAATCAGTTAATTACAGTCAAATCATTAATAATCACAGGCATTATAAGTAGTATCATTACAATAAACAGTGTTCCTCCTTCAGTAGTATTCAGATCATTACAAAGTCATTATTAAAATCAGTTAATTACAGTCAAATCATTAGTAATCACAGGCATTATAAGTAGTATCATTACAATAAACAGTGGCAGTTATTAGCTAGTGACAAAGCATTATTTTGAATATAGTCTCATTAAGAGGTCATTACTCAAGTGACATGCTATTCAGAGTTGATCTGTATTATTCAGAATTATCATAAACTAGTGACATTATGTGGGACTGGTAATACATTTTTTTGGTAGCAATGCATTGCGTTGGGATCGATAATTAATTGCTGAAACATAACACTATTTGCTTTTGACCTATTGCAGCAAATGAGGATAGGTAACGTCATTCGTCATGAGTCAGCTGTAGCAAGATTATGTAACAAGGCAGTACATGTGATCACATTTATAAACGATAGACACAAATGGGTAAAAATATAAAAATGCAAGTACTAGAACAGGTATAATAAGTAACAGGTTTAGTAAGTATCATGAAAAACTTCTCCTGGAAAAATTACAAAATGGATTATTAACCTGAAAGAAGAAACGCACACTATGCTGAAAAGTAGTGAACTTCGAATTAACAGGTAGTGAAATGTGTATAAAATGTGTTCCATAGCTGTCCTTTCCAAAACTTTCTGTCATCCTACTATGCAATATAACACCTGCTGTCAAAACAAACTGCAACAAATACTTAAATAACTACATAGCATAAATACATAACTTCAACATTATCCTCATCTGTAAAGAAAACTTCATTATCCATATCATCATAACTTCACTATTATCATCACCTGTAAAGAAAAACTTCATTATTCATAATACCATATCCTTCATCATTATTCATCAGTATTCATTATCATCTGCAAAAAAAATCACTTCATTACTCATTATACAACTATTCCTTATCTCTAGCATATTTCATCACTAAAACTAAGATGTGTAGTTCAGTCTGACAGCCTGCATCAATCACCTTGTATTCTGAAAGAAAAAATTAGTTAAGACTGCTATTCTGTGATGAGTATAGTATATTCTTGTTAATCCTGATCCATTTACTCTTCCCCATAAAGCTATTGCATCTTCTTTCGTTTATTCCGTAGGTGAAATTCCCATTTCTGTTGAATTTATTTCTTACATGCATCATTTCTTTCTGAAATTGATGACAGAGATTAATGTCCTGCATTTAAATCATATACCCACTAAATAATGACTGGTTTATGGTGACACAATTAACCATACGGCATAACATGACAGAAAACGTAATATGTTAAAGACGTTGACAGTGTTCAGATGCAAAAATGTACACAGAATAATACAATGCAGAGATGTCATAGGGCAAAAAAAAAAAAAAATGTCAAAGTCAACTGGTGTGTGTTATATCCTAACTATTTCACAGTGCATATAAACAAAACTGGAATACAATCATACATAAAAAGACAAAATGTGACGTTCGTTGTGTTCAGCTTGTATGTAGTATAGTTAATAGAGGCGAGAATTAAAGACTTTAATGGAAAAAAAATGTAATGAAATTAACATGTCATTAGCTAACATTGCATAATTAGTCATAAAATACGTAAGTGTGTCTGAAAAAATATGCACGGTCTGATGTGTAACGACAAGAAAAGCGACCTGCTAACCTTACCTTGCCGGGCACTTGCCAAGAAAAAATACGATAATCATCAGTAATTGGTCAGGTGAAATAATTGCATTAGTAAATGGCTTCATAGTGTGTTGAATCATACAGTGGTTTCACTCAATAAACGGTTTAATGTTTGAGATATGGTGATTGCCTTTCGATTTTCTGGTTCTCAAAGTTTCGACGTGTACAACATTGGGGTGAGGAATGCTGCGAATCCGATATGGACCTGCGTGTAGAAGTTCAAATTTACTGCACTTACCTTTTAATTTGCTGGATAAATGGTGTGTACGTACTAATATCTTCTGTCCAACGTGAAAGTCTCGGCGTGTACAAACCTGTTTTTGCTGTCTTCTCCGGCGCTCTGCGGCACGTTTGATGTTGTTCAGCGCAATGTTAATTATTTCGTGGTGTCGTAATCGACGAGATGTAGGAAATGTTATTAATTCTTTAATTTTGTTAGGTGGTTCAGCATTTTTCAGTATCACAGACGGAGATAGCATAGTGGATTCATTTGGTATGGAATTAATTACATCTTGGAATGAGAGTATGTATGTATCCCAATCAATATGTCTTTTGTGGCAGTATATTCTACACAGTTTACCAATTTCTTTCATTAACCTTTCACAGGGGTTCGAAGAAGCGTGGTTCTTGGATATATAGATCGGAGAAATGTTTCTAGCTCGTAACATACGTGTCCATACGCCACATCGAAATTGTGATCCATTATCAGAAATTACTTTCATTACATGCCCTACATGAGATAGAAAATGTTTTACAAATGCTCTCGAAACAGTTTTAGCAGTAGCTTTGCGTAACGGAGTGAAAGTAACAAATTTTGAAGTGAGCTCAACAGCGACAAAAATGTAGCAAAAACCTCTGTTAGTTCTCGGAATCGGACCAAAAATATCTACTGCGGCCATATGTCTTAATTTAACAGGTATAATGGGATATAAAGGAGGAATATGTGAAGTGGTGTCTGATTTAGCTTTCTGGCAAATTTTACAAGACGCTAAAACTCGTCGTATACGTTTTTCCATGTTAGTAAAATAACAGTTCTGTCTCAGTATAAGAAAACATTTTCGTGCTCCGTAATGTGCGTAACTTAAATGAGTGTACCAAATTAATTTGTTAACCAGTTCGTCAGGAATGCATAATAACCAATTGTTGCTATCAGGATGGGAGCGGCGAAACAGAATGTCATTGCGCACAGTGTAATGGTTCCTAATCGTAACATTATTCTTATCTAGCCAAAGGTGTTTAATTTCTTTCCAGACATTGTCTTTGTTTTGTTCTTGTGCTATGTCCTGTAATGACGATGAAATAAAGTTTTCAAATGCAACTTGCTGAATGTACATGACACTGAAATTTGTTTTGCAGAAGTTGGTTGCTACGTCTTGCTGATTGTTGCCGAGAGAACGCGATAGTGCGTCTGCTATAACATTTTGTGTGTCGGGAATATGAACAATCGTAAAATTAAATTCTTGTAAATATAGTTTCCATCTACTTAATCTGTCGTGAGTAAATTTAGCTGAAAGCAAAAATTGTATAGCTCTATGGTCTGTGTAAACGGTGGTATGTCTGCCATAAAGAAAGTGCCGAAATCTCGTAAAAGCCCATACAACGCATAATGTTTCAAGTTCTGTGACGGAATAATTTCGTTCAGCAGGTGACAAAATGCGACTTGCAAATGCGATGTTTTTAATTATAGTAGAACCATCTTCTTCAATTTCCTGGAAAATGTGTACGCCTAAAGCGGTGTTGGAACTGTCAGTGGCAATGGAAAAATTTCTGGTAAGATCTGGGTGCGATAATAGTGGTGCATTCAACAAAGCATGTTTCAGGTTCATGAATTCAGAGTGTGCTTGCTTATCCCAAGACCAAATACTGTTTTTACCTGTTAATTGGCATAGTCTAGGCGTGTCTAAAGCAGAATGATGAATAAATTTGCGAAAAAAGTTAATTAAGCCCAAAAAACTGCGTAATTGCTTTTTTGTTGTAGGAACAGTAATGTCACGTAGAGCCTGAAGTTTTTCCGGATCAGGTGCAATGCCTTCTGCTGAAATTACGTGTCCAAGAAATTTTATGGAAGTTTTGCCAAAGTGCGATTTACTAAGATTAACTGTAAGTCCTTGTGCATGAAAAGTTTGTAACAGTTGTTCAAGAATCAGATTGTGTTCGGACCAGTTAGCTTCTGCGATAAGAATGTCGTCTACATACGTCGTAATTCTGTCTTTAAGTTCTGTCGGAAGTATAGTGTTCAAACCGCGAATAAAAGCTGCAGAAGAAATAGTTAAGCCGAACGGTAGTTTGCAAAATTGATAACAGTCGCCGAAACAGAGAAAAGCTGTATATTTTCTGCAGTTCGGATGAAGTTGAATTTGCCAAAATCCCGATTTCAAATCTAGTGTAGAATAAATAGCTGTACCGTGAAATTTCTGTAAAAGTTCCTCTAGTGTCTGTGGTCGATCTGTTTCATTAATAATAATGTCATTAATGTGACGTGAATCAAGTACAAGGCGAAGTGAGCCATCTTTTTTCTTAACAATATGTAGCGGGTTTATGTACGGACTAACTGCTGGTTCAATAATTCCCTGATCAAGCATATCCTGCAATTCTTTTTTAACTTGTTCTCTATGAATATACGGAATAGGATAATGCTTAGCTTTAAATGTGTCGTGCGGTTTGACTTGAAATTCATACATAAAGCCGGACATAGTACCAGGAATGTTGTCAAAAACTGGAGCTTGCTGTAAAAGAATTTTGTGTAATTGCGTTCGTTCGTCGTCTGTAGTTGCACTGCTTTGTCTAACTTTATCGGAAATCATTTGTATTACGTCGTAGTCCATTTCGTCTGGAGTATTATAGTTGTGTACGTACGTATCCGTTAACAATGTGGGATTACAGTCTATGTCACGTGTTGCGGAAATGACCTCTGTGCGGTTGATTGTTTGTTCTTCCGCAGATAATGAGTGCTGAAATTCTAAAGCAAGTTGTACATTTTCATCCTTTAACATTAAATAAGAATTCTGAAAATCAATAACTGCGTCGTGTTGTACCAGAAAATTCGTACCTAAAATAACGTCTGTTGTCAATAAAGGCACAATCCAAAAATTAGAGTGAAAAGTATGACCTCCAATACAAAATGATAAATGCGTCTGTAATTTAACGTCTACACCTTTACTCGATACTGCTCCTTTCACTTTTGTTTTGCCTAAAGGTAACGTCGGATAAGTATTCTCTTTGTTGCACTCGTTGAAAGTCTCCTCATTAATTACTGATATAGGTGATCCGGAATCGATTACTGCTGAAAATTTCGATGAACCAATTTTAATTTCGATAACAGGATGTGAAATGGTTTTCTGAATAACTGGTCTTTCCTGTAAAAGAGTGTCTCTGATGTCGTCAAAAGTAATTACATTTTCGTGAACAACATTTTGCGTGTCTAAGGTAGTGCTTGTGTTATTAGAAGATGCGTCCTGTGCAGTATTTAGTCAGATTCTATCTGACGTGTTATTATTATTAGGAGGATTCTGTGGCATTTCGACTATTTGAACTGTCCTATTACTTCTTCCAGGCGTGTTACGCTCTGGATGGTACCTACTGTCGGGTTCATTCATGAGAATATGTTCTTGCGTATGATTTTGCTGTTGGTATGACCGACTGTTGTTAGATGTTCGCTGAAAATTGTCCTCATTATTTTTATGTCTGTCGTAATAGTCATTCCTATACGGTGCATTACGATAGGAATTGAAATACTGTCTTCTTTGTACGTAGTTGTTTCCTTGCTGACGTACGTTACTATTTGTTGGACCAGGGGCTATACGTCCACGCGGCGAAACATTAAAGCCTGGTTGACCTTGTGTATTCCATTGTTGGTTAGGTATGTTAACCGGCTGGTTTTGATGTTGTTGTTGTGAAACACCTCTATTGTTACTAAAGTGTTGTTCCTGTTGCTGAAAATTTTGACGGTATTGATAATTAGAATTTTGCCTGTTATTAAAGTTTTGGTAGTTGTCGTTCCTAAAACGTCTGTTATCTTTCCGATTGGAATTACGTCCCTGATCATAATTGCAGTACTGTTGTTGACCTTGGTTGTTACTCAAAAAGTTTTTGTTTACAAAAGAATAATCAGATTGCTGTACTTCCAAGAGCTGTAAAAGATCTCTGAATGCTGAAATGTTTTCTTTTTGCTGGCCCGTTAGAAGTGACACTCGTAATGACCGTGGTAATTTAGAGATGCATAGTTGTATAAGTGCGGATTCACTGTACGGTTCGCTTAGGTACTGGTTTTGTTGTACCATGTGCTCAAAAAATTGCGTTACACTGGAAAAATTTGAGTTTTCATAGTTTGGCAAACTAATTAGTTGATCTTTAATTCCGCGCTGTGTCGTCTTCGACCAGTACGCTGACAGAAAAGCATTCTGAAATTCCTCTACCGAGTAACACTGTCTCGCGATCGGTCTCATACGAGTTGCCGGTTCGCCTTCCAAAAAACTGCAAATAAATTCAAGTTTATGTGTTACAGGCCAAGTCGGTGGAAGAGCAAAACTAAACTGTTGAAGCCAATCCAGTGGGTGAATCTGCGTTCTATCGTTTTTAAATATTTTGAACTTTCTTACTGACAGAAAATGTTTGTAATCGAAATTATCATCTCTGTGTGATGCAACAGGTTCAGGATCGTAAGAGTATCTATTGAACTGTGGTTGTTCGGAATCTAAGTCCCGTACTCTCTGCAGATTACCCAAATTATACGCGCTGCGTGAGTCTGACACATGTTCATAAAGTGGCGTCTGTTGTGGTATGTTATTAACTGAAATGTTTTTCATCTCTGTTACTTCTTGTTGTAAATTTGATAACTTCCTACGTAACGTGTTGTTAGATGAATCGATCTCATTAATTGTCTGCTGTAAATTTTGAAATTCAGGTGTTTGGATAAATGAAACCGGTGCAGTATCGTCTGATTTATTGTCATTAGTATTTTCGATAGCATCAATACGAGTGGCCAATTCATCATATTTTTCAGTCAGTATTTTAACCTGATCATCGGTTTTAGAATCAGACGCATTAAT
The DNA here is from genome assembly GCF_021461395.2 of Schistocerca americana. Classification (NCBI taxonomy): domain Eukaryota; kingdom Metazoa; phylum Arthropoda; class Insecta; order Orthoptera; family Acrididae; genus Schistocerca; species Schistocerca americana. Next base: position 952,490,909 of record NC_060119.1, on the reverse strand, counting down.
CTGTTTTTGCAACTTGCGCGTAGTTTCGCTCGGTTTTTTAACATCAGCTTTGATAACATCACAATTCTGTGTTAGATCTAATTGTTCGAATCTATCTGTCACTGTTTGAATATTTACTGTGTGTGTATCTGTTTTTGATTTAAGGTCAGAAATTTCATCCCGTAATTCCGCGTTCAATTGTTCTATGGTATTAATTTTGTCGGACACTGTAGTAATATTATTGTCTACATACGTCTTCGCTTTCGCGAATATTTTACGTTTGTCCTCTTGTCTTTGTGCAGTGATTGTTTCCATGACTTGTCGTTTTACTTTGTTTTGATCCTGAATAAATCTGCGGAAACGCGTATCACTGTTCTGTATGTGCTGATTAAAGCGCTCGTTAATCTGAGTGTTCTGCTGTTCGAATTTCGCGTCTATCTTTGCGTCCATTGTGCGCGAAAGTTCTACCGTCATTGCTTTAAACTCGTCCCTTAATTGTGTAGCTTTTTCAGAGCATTGTTTAGCGACTCCGCTAATTTCGTCTCTGAGTGTTTCTGTTGCGGCTGTCTGCATTTCCCTTAATTCTTGCGCAACAGACTTAATTTCTTCGCTATTTTTTTGAGAACAAGCCTCAATTTCCACGCGCAACTGTTCCTTAGTGTCATGACATTGCGCGGCAACCGCTCTAATTTGTTCACTAAGCTGTCTGGAATTGTCGTCTAATTTTTCATTTAAGTGTTGTTTGAGATTTTCATTATCTTGTTTGTTCTGTTCCCTAAGTTGTTTAAAATCTTCACTCTGTTGTCTGACCTGTTCACTAAGTTTGTCTTGTTTTTTGTCATTATTTTCTAGTCTTTTACTATTTTGTAGCAATATTGCCATAATTTGACCCAATGTAACATTATCTGCTTCATTCTCTGTACTATTTGACGGCGTATTTGCAATTGTCGCGTTTTGTGTGACCATTTGGTCTTTCTGTAATTTACAAAAAGATCTGTCACTCGAACGTACATTGTCAGTCACTATTTCGGAATTAAATGAATCCGTCGTATTTTCGGTACACTGTCCATTCTTATTAGAAACATTTGTCTGTACGTTATTTGAATTTTCCAAATCGGGTGTGTTAAGCTCGGCAGCGCTCATTACAATAGAGCGTTCTGCGTCATCAATTGTCGTCCAATTAACAGACGAGACAATTGAGTTCGTTTGTTCATTATCAGGGTAAAAGTCATCATTAGTGTTTGGAATACACTGATTGTTAGTGAACGCAGGATTGTCATCATTACGCTGCGTATCACAATTACTATCGGTCACGTTGTTTAAGTCGGTAATTTCATTCATAATACTTCGCGATACACTATTCACAGTCTTTCGCGGCATTTTTACAATAGTCACAATTTTTCACAAAACAAATAATCACAAATGCAAAAGCAACACACAAATACAACAGAGCAAACGAATTGTCGTTGATCTGTGGAAAGAGAGTCACAAAATTAGTAAAAGCGTAGCGCCAAATCCTAATTATAGTTAAGCAAACAAGAGCAGATATCTGACTGTTGTTCAAAAGACTCTCAACGAAATTCGATCCTGGCAGGGTCGCCAAGTGAAACCTCCCCACCGTAATTTTATAGGGAAATAAACATGACAATACTTAGTAGAAATGATAAATTCTTCACAAAATTTAAAGTCCGTTCAGTGACAAGAAAATACAATTAAACCGAAATATCGGTCTTTGGCCCTGTGTAAAACAATCAGAATTAAAGTCTTACCTCAGAATAACTGGATGTCAAATTTCTGCTCTTATCTTTCCGCACGGCTTGGAGGAACTGCATTGCAAATAATAATATTCCTTTTTTTTGCGATTTTACTGAAATTTTTCTTTTAAAAAAGTGGAGTGAAATGGGAAGTGCAACGAAATCTTTAGTTCAATAAAAATTAATTTTTTTTGAAAAAATGCTTTTGGAATAAAAATTATTATTGGGGACTTGTTGGAGAATAGTTACAATAAATAAAATTTTTCATTATCTAATAATTATATTAATTAACAGTATACCTTATTCACCATCTTGACCAGTGTTGCCGACCGCCTACATTACACAACCGCACTGGGCTGCTACTACTGACCGACCGCTCTGCATGACGACTATTAGCGTACTGCACTGCACGACTACTGACAGAGTACTGCTCTCAACTAGACAGAGCTACAGACTCGCAACGACTGCCTGACAGAGTACTGCACGCAACTAGACAGTGCTACAGACTCGCAACGACTACTACTGACAGACTCGCAACGACTACCCACAGACTGAGAACCGCTCGCAACACTCGCGCGGTCAAGCGCAAACTCTCTGGTCACAGATGCTACAATGCCTCGCCATCGCTGCTATGTTACATACGTGTTTCAATCTATCTACACATTTTTAATTCGATGAGCTTAAATAACAGCTTTGATATCATTAAATGTAGGGTATACAACGAGTTATTCACAAGAAATATTTTTATTCTTTTTTTCTTTTTTGATCCTCAACATTGAAAATCTGAAATACAAAAATTAAGCACAATAACTAGATGAATAAGAATGCTACATTAATACTTGGCAACAGAAAATAACAGAGATGAAACAGATGTTTATTCTGTAACAGTCTGAATACTGATATTGATTTTACACCATTATGCATTACTAAACTGGCTGCAACATAATTAATGGCGAAAACGTATGCTGTTGGAAGTAACAAAAAAGTTCTAATTCATACCGGTTCTCAAAGCATAGCTGAAGAGCTATAAATAATTACTCATCTTCGATACTGTAAAACATATGTCTTCTATTGCAAGCTCTTTGCTTTCCCTATTCTTAGAGGAAACAGACAGAAAGAAAAGTAAAAAAGTCATACCTTAAGAGCTATGTGAAACCCCACTCTCCTACTGAACAACTGTCCATACGTTTTAAGGAATGCTTTTTAAAGCCTGTGCTGAGTAGCTAATTTTGGACCTTGCTACCTCCTCCCAAAATATGAAAAGCAAGTAGCTTACAACAGAAGAGATATTATTTGGCAGTATCGAACATGAGCTACTAATAATTCCTAAGGTATGTAGTTTAAAGCCCATGTTTACTTGACTTTTTTGCTCCTACTATCATTTACTTTTAAGTCTGTAAGCGTACCATTTTACTTTTTTTTCTTTATTTCTTTTTATTTATCTTTTTCTTTTTGAGTTGTCAGTCTTCTGACTGGTTTGATACGGTAGACCACGAATTCCAGTCCCGTGTTAAGATTTCCATACCTACGTCCCAAATTATTTGCTTTATTCGCCCTTTAGTACCATAGCCCCCCCCCCCCCCCAAGAAACATGGACCTTACCGTTGGTGGGGTGGTGGGGTGGCTTGCGTGCCTCAGCGATACAGGTAGCCATACTGTAAGTGCAACCACAACGGAGGGGTATCTGTTGAGAGGCCAGACAGACGTGTGGTTCCTGATGAGGGGCAGCAGTCTTGTCAGTAGTTGCAGGGGCAACAGTCTGGATGATTCACTGATCTGGCATTGTAACACTAGCCAAAACAGCCTTGCTGTGCTCGTACTGCGAACGGCTGAAACCAAGGGGAAACTACAGCCGTAATTTTTCACGAGGGCATGCAGCTGTACTGTATGGTTAAATGATGATGGCGCCCTCTTGGGTAAAATATTCTGGAGGTAAGATAGTCTCCCATTCGGATCTCCAGGCGGAGACTACCCATGAGGACGTTGTCATCAGGAGAAAGAAAACTGGTATTCTATGAATCGGAGCGTAGAATGTCAGATCACTTAATCTGGCAGGTGGGTTAGAAAATTTAAAAAGGGAAAATGATAGGCTTAAGTTAGATATCATGGGAATTAGTGAAGTTCGGTGGCAGGAAGAACAAGACTTCTGGTCAGTTGACTACAGGGTTTTAAATACAAAATCAAGTAAGGGTAATGCAAGAGTAGGCTTAATAATGAATAGAAAAATAGGAATGCGGGTAAGCTACTAGAAACAGCATAGTAAGCGCATTATTGTGGCCAAGATAGATACGAAGATACGCCAACTAGCTCCGCAGATGATGAAGAGATTGATAAAATGTGTGATAAGGTAAAAGACATTATTCAGATAGTGAATGGACACGAAAATTAAATAGTCATGGGTGACTGGAACTCGATAGTAGGAAAAGGAAGAGAAGGAAACGTAGTAGGTGAATATGGAATGGGAGTAAGAAATGAAAGAGGAAGCAGCCTCGCAGAATTTTGTTCAGAGCATAATTTAATCATAGTTAATACTTGGTTCAAGAATCATGAAATAATGTTGTATACATGGAAGAAACGTAGAGATACTGGAGATAATGGTAAGACAGAGATTCAGGAACCAGGTTTTAAATCATAAGACATTTCGAGGGGCAGATGTGGACTCTGACCACAATCTATTGGTTATGAACTGTAGATTAAAAGAGAAGAGATGGCAAAAAGGTGGGAATCTGAGGAGATGGGACTTGAATAACCTGAGTGAACCAGAGGTTGTAGAGAGATTATGGGAGAGCATTAGGGAAGGATTGACAGGAATGGGGGAAAGAAACCAGTAGAAGATGAATGGGTAGCTCTGAGAGATGAAATAGTGAAGGCAGCAGAGAATAAAGTAGGTAAAAGGAGGAGGGCTAATAGTAATCCTTGAGTAACAGAAGAGATATTGAATTTAATTGTTGAAAGCTGAAAATACAAGAATGCAGTAAATGAAGTAGGCAAAATGGAATACAAACGTCTCAGAAATGAGAGCGACAGGAAGTGCAAAATGGCTAATTATGGATGGCTAGAGGACAAATGTAAGGATGTAGAGGCTTATCTCACTAGGGGTAAGACAGATATCGCCTACAGGAAAATTAAAGAGTGGAGAAAAGAGGATCACTTGTATGAATATTAAGAGCTCAGATGGAAAACCAGTTCTAAGCAAAGAAGGGAAGCAGAAAGGTGGAAGGAGTATATAGAGGGTCTACACAATGGCGATGTACTTGAGGACAATATTGTGGAAATGAAATAGGATGTAGATGAAGATGAAATGGGAAATATGATACTTTGTGAAGAGTTTGAGATAGCACTGAAAGATCTGAGTCGATACAAGGCCCTGGGAGCAGACAAGATTCCAGTAGAACTACTGACAGCCTTGGGAGAGCCAGTCCTGACAAAACTTTACAATCTGGTGAGCAAGATGTATTGAGACATGCGAAATACCCTCATACTTCAAGAAGAATATAATATTTCCAAATCCAAAGAAGGCAGTTGTTGACAGATATGAAAATTACCAAACTATCACAGCTGCAAAATACTAACTGGAATTCTTTACTGATGAATGGAAAAACTGGTAGAAGCCGACGTCGGGGAAGATCAGTTTAGATTCCGTAGAAATGTTGGAACACATGAGACAATACTGACCCTACGACTTATCTTAGAAGATAGATTAAGGAAAGGCAAACCTACGTTTCTAGCATTTCTAGACTTAGAGAAAGCTTTTGACAATGATGACTGGAATACTCTTTCAAATTCTGAAGGTGGTAAGGGTAAAATCCAGAGAGTGAAAGGCTATTTGCAATTTGTACAGAAACCAGATGCCAGTTATAACAGTCGAGGGACATGAAAGGGAAGCAGTGGTTGGGAAGGGAGTGGGTCAGGTTTGTAGCCTCTCCCCAATGTTACTAAATCTGTATATTGAGAAAGCAATAAAGGAAGCAAGAGAAAAATTCGGATTAGGAATTAAAATCCATTGAGAAGAAATAAAAACTTTGAGGTTCACGAGTGACATGGTTATTCCGTCAGAGACAGGAATGGATTTGGAATCCTGATAGCCAAAAATACACGAAAATTAAATCTTTCTTCTGTAAATTCGTCCACTGTTTTGTTCTTTTACAACTTCTTCATTTGTAAATGGTTCTTTATAATATTCATCGTTATCTGTTTCGCTTTCTTCGTTAGAATCCGAAACGTTTTCTACCAAGTAACATTTGTTAAGTGCTTTAAGAATCTGTTTTATATATTTATTTCATTTATGTTTATTATATGCTTTAATTCTACAAAGGCTTCCTTTTCCTTGTCCTAAACTGTAATTTTTGCACAAACATTTTAAGTAAAACTAAATCTATACATTCTATTTGGTATTCTTCTTTTAAGAAACTATCTAATTTTTCTCACATATCTTGGAAATGCATTTTATTCTGACAAAAAAGATCTATAATTTTAGCGTTTTTGTCTTCTTCAGTTTACTACTACAGATTTTTAGTAAACAGAGATATTAATTATTCCTAAGGATGTTGCACCTTGGGAAACAGATGTACTTATTTACATAACTAAAGAGACTACAGAAAAAGAATGGTTTCTGTAATCGTTTAGTTATTTAGGATATTTTTTTAAATTATTATATTTGCAAATACATAGCAAGTTTCGTGGGACTTAATTACGAATATCCACCATTAATGTTAGACTATTTTTAACAGAATAATATAGTTATTCCAGAGAAATTCGAAAGAACTAAAATAGAAACATAAAAACTAAACAACAAACACAAGCCTTTCTTTATGCTTGCTTGGTGTTGTTTTAATTTCATTCAGTTTAACTTTAATCTTTTAGTTTAGATCTATATTTTCATTTTTAAATTCTTCTCCCAACCAACAATTGGAACAATAACAATCTGGCATATTTTCTAATTTAAAAACATTTCTATCTTTTCCTCGATAATTTTCCATTTTAAGGTTGGGAATAATTATTTCTAATCCTTCGTCTAGTTCTTTAAATCGTTTACAGTTTTTAATTTTTATTTTTCCTAGTTTTTAGCCCATTTTTACTTTTTAGATTATTCCTTTATCTTCTTCTTTATATAGTTAACTTTCTTTGTTTTCGAAAATTCGATGTACTTTTAAGTAAGCTATTCTGGGGAGAGAATTTCCATTATAAGTAAAAAAGCCATGTGATTTCATCTCCAAAAATGGTTCTTCCTTGGGGTAGTAAACAATAACTAATTCTTGTTTAACACCCCTATATGGAATACAAATAAAACCTTCATTTTTAAGTACATTTTTGTTGTTCTTCAGTTCTAGAAATATATTTTTATTGGCCCTTTAACAATATATATAGTGTTTTTCCCATTTTGTTCACCCAAAGCACCTACATACATTAACTTGTTTTTATTGTTCACCACAAATGCACAATTTTTTTAAAATGGCATTTGTTCCATAATCTATCCACTGTCAGTTAAAATAATTTCGTATTTCTTCTATCGTTTCTCTTATTTTTTGTTCTTTTTCGAAAATATGTCTGTCATCCTTCTTTAAAGATTGTGTATTATCTAAGTATTCTAGTTTTCTTTCTTGTTCTTGTTCTGGTTTTTAGTAGATTGTAAATATGGTGTATTAATTGGTTTTAAATGCTCGAATAGTACATGGAGGATGCCCGCATCTCGTGGTCGTGCGGTAGCGTTCTCGCTTCCCACGCCCGGGTTCCCGGGTTCGATTCCCGGCGGGGTCAGGGATTTTCTCTGCCTCGTGATGGCTGGGTGTTGTGTGATGTCCTTAGGTTAGTTAGGTTAAGTAGTTCTAAGTTCTAGGGGACTGATGACCATAGATGTTAAGTCCCATGGTGCTCAGAGCCATTTGAACCATTTTTTTAGTACATGGAGGAAGGTTATTGGTTATATTTACTCTTTTTTTACACACAAGTGGAATAATATTGCTAATGTTTATTAATCCCAATTCTTAAATATTTATTTCTCTGGGTATTGTAGAAAAAGAGCTATTAGATTTAGAAAAATATGTATCTCCAGATTTTATAAAGCAATTTTGGTTTACAGAAATTACATTTTATGCCTCATCGAATATTTCTATACAGTTAATAGGCCACAAATTGAAACTAAATGCAAATAAAACAAATTTAACTAATTTTTCTTTTTCCTCTTTATTTTCTTTTTTCATTTTTATTTGTATTCCGGTTAATTTGTTAGTATTCTTGTTACCCCAATATACATATTATAAAAGATCATTAAAATAATACAACAATTATTTTGTTACGAATATGTTAATTTTTGCCACATTTTAGCCAGTGGAGCAGAATAAAATGGAGCTTTTTCGAAATATTTGCTGTTATTAGTTGTTAATGCGAGAGGCGTTCAATGAATTCGAAAGTAAAGTTCTATGTACTGACTTGGCAGAAAATCCTTAGAAATTTTGTTCTTCTGTCAAAGATGTAGGGAGATCAAAACAAAATGTCCAGACACTCTGTGACCGAAACGGTACTGAAACAGAGGATGACAGACTAAAGGCCGAAATACTAAATGTCTTCTTCCAAAGCTGTTTCACAAAGGAAGACTGCACTGTAGTTCCTTCTCTAGGTTGTCGCACAGATGACAAAATGGTAGATATCGAAATAGACGACAGAGTGATAGAGAAACAATTAAAATCGCTCAAAAGAGGAAAGGCCGCTGGACCTGATGGGATACCAGTTCGATTTTACACAGAATACGCGAAGTAACTTGCCCCCCTTCTTGCAGCGGTGCACCGTAGGTCTCTCGAGGAGCGTAGCGTTCCAAAGGATTGGAAAAGGGCACAGGTCATCCCCATTTTCAAGAAGGGACGTCGAACAGATGAGCAGAACTATAGACCTATATCTCTAACGTCGATCAGTTGTAGAATTTTGGAACAAGTATTAAGTCCGAGTATAATGACTTTTCTGGAGACTAGAAATCTACTCAGTAGGAATCAGCATGGGTTTCGAAAAAGACGATCGAGTGAAACCCAGCTCGCGCTATTCGTCCACGGACTCAGAAGGCCATAGACACGGGTTTCCAGGTAGATGCCGTGTTTCTTGACTTCCACAAGGCGGTCCATACAGTTCCCCACAGTCGTTTAATGAACCAAGTAAGAGCATATTGACTATCAGACCAATTATGTAATTGGATTGAAGAGTTCCTAGATAACAGAACGCAGCATGTCATTCTCAATGGAGAGAAGTCTTCCGAAGTAAGAGTGATTTCAGGTATGCCGCAGGGGAGTGTCATAGGACCGTTGCTATTCACAATATACATAAATCACCTTGTGGATGACATCGGAAGTTCACTGAGGATTTTTGCAGATGAAGCTGTGGTGTATCGAGAGGTTGTAACAACGGAAAAATGTACTGAAATGAGGAGGATCTGCAGCGAATTGACGCATGGTGCAGGGACTGGCAATTGAATCTCAATGTAGACAAGTGTAATGTGCTGCGAATACATAGAAAGATAGTTCCCTTACTATTTAGCTACAAAATAGCCGGTCAGCAACTGGAAGCAGTTAATTCCATACATTATGTGGGAGTACGCATTAGGAGTGATTTAAAATGGAATGATCATATAAAGATAGTGTCGGAAGTTCCATGCGGCTTTTCGCGGATGATGCTGTAGTATACAGAGAAGTTGCAGCATTAGAAAATTGTAGCGAACTGTAGGAAGATCTGCAGCGGATAGGCACTTGGTGCAGGGAGTGGCAACTGTCCCTTAACATAGACAAATGTAATGTATTGCGAATACATAGAAAGAAGGATCCTTTATTGTATGATTATATGATAGCGGAACAAACACTGGTAGCAGTTACTTTTGTAAAATATCTGGGAGTATGCGTGCGGAGCGATTTGAAGTGGAATGATCATATAAAATTAATTGTTGGTAAGGCGGGTACCAGGTTCAGATTCATTGAGAGAGTGCTTAGAAAATGTAGTCCACCATCAAAGGAGGTGGCTTACAAAACACTCGTTCGACGTATACATGAGTATTGCTCATCAGTGTGGGATCCGTACCAGATCGGTTTGACGAAGGAGATAGAGAAGATCCAAAGAAGAGCGGCGCGTTTCGTCACAGGGTTATTTGGTAACCGTGATAGCGTTACGGAGATGTTAAATAAACTCAAGTGGCAGACTCTGCAAGCGAGGCGCTCTGCATCGCGGTGTACATTGCTCGCCAGGTTTCGAGAGGGTGCGTTTCTGGATGAGGTATCGAATATATTGCTTCCCCCTACTTATACCTCCCGAGGAGATCACGAATGTAAAATTAGAGAGATTAGAGCGCGCACGGAGGCTTTCAGACAGTCGTTCTTCCCGCGAACCATATGCGACTGGAACAGGAAAGTGAGGTAATGACAGTGGCACGTAAAGTGCCCTCCACCACACACTGTTGGGTGGCTTGCGGAGTATAAATGTAGAATGTAGAATGTAGTTGATCGTCGGTAAAGCAGATGCCACACTGAGATTCATTGGAAGAATCCTAAGGAAATGCAATCCGAAAACAAAGGTAGTAGGTTACAGTACGCTTGTTCGCCCACTGCTTGAATACTGCTCAACAGTGTGGGATCCATACCAGATAGGGTTGATAAAAGAGATAGAGAAGATCCAACGGAGATCAGCGCGCTTCGTTACAGGATTATATAGTAATCGCGAAAGCGTTACGGAGATGATAGATAAACTCCAGTGGAAGACTCTGCAGGAGAGACGCTCAGTAGCTCGGTACGGGCTTTTGTTAAAGTTTCGAGAACATACCTTCACCGAAGAGTCAAGCAGTATATTGGTCTCTCCTACGTATATCTCGCGAAGTGACCATGAGGATAAAATCAAAGAGATTAGAGCCCACATCGAAGCATACCGACAACCCTTCTTCCCACGAACAATACGAGACTGGAATAGAAGGGAGAACCGATAGAGGTACTCAGGGTACCCTCCGCCACACACCGTCAGGTGGCTTGCGGAGTATGGATGTAGATCTAGATTTAGACGTAGATGTAATTCTAAACAATCTGTTAATGGACAAATTCTTGATCTTTTTGGAAACCTGAATTAATGTAATTATAAACTGTTGCTTCTAGTCACGTAATTCGATTTTCTTTAGCTAATGTAGAAGCAGAAGTTTCCTTTAATCTTCTGTCTGGACAATTTACAAAATCCTTAATATGGTTTCCAAGCTGTTTGTTATCTCCTGGACTTGTGAGCTGACAGATGAATATATTGCAGATTTAAACTCTACAATTAGAATTTGTCCATGTTAAACAGTCTTTTACAACAGAATAACTGTTGTTGACTATTACATTTCAATCTTCTTTATATTCTCCTTGCATTCGAAAATTAAAATTATTTGTTAAATATTTGCACATTTTTTCTGTATAAAAAATTCCTGCAAAATGTAAATCCAATAAATAATAATGTTCCTTTTTAAGTTGTTCCTGTACCTCTGGTAACTCTCTTACAAGTGTATCAAGTATTTTGTAAGGAATAACATTAGGATTTTTATATTTTTGTTCTATAATTTTTGTATCTTTGCTAATAATTTGTTTGGTTTCTTGAATTGTTTATGTATTACTGTCTATTAAATACACAATTTTTGATTATATCCATGTCTTGCCAAATAAAATTTAGAAAATCTAGATCTTAAAATACTATTAAAACTACCACATGCTTCCTTTTGTACAACGAATTTTCCATTTTTCTTTTTTTCTTCGCAATCTACAAAATCTGTAATTTTAACTACCATAATATTATCGCAAAATGGTTCTGTAATTGGTTTAAATTCTTCTAATTTTTTTCTTCATTTGTGTATATTATATCTCCATTAATTGTAACAAGATTATTATTATTTGAATCTTATGTAAGTAACCATAATCCAAATATTTCCTTGGTTGGTTTAAATTTATTTCCCAAAAGTTCTGTTAAAGAATATTTATTTTTGTTTGTAGCGTGTATTTTAATTTCATTTTCCAGTTCAAGAGGAAAAAATTTATTAGGTTTGTGAGCAAGTAATTACAATTAAAAAGTTTAAAAAAGAGAAAAAATTAGCTGTAACTGAGGTAGCTGAATGTAAAGTAAAGTGATCTTCTTACCTATATGAAAATTTTAATTATGTAAATGAATAAAAAGCTAAAAAAAGGTTTAAAATTGTTAACTTCTTGTTTACATATCCTTTCTAAATGTTTTCAGATAGTAAATTACTGAAAATTTTTAATATAATTTACTTTTGTTAACTTATTCGTTTTATTTATTTTTTTACCTTCACCTAGGGAAATGAGTTATTCATGAAGGTCATTAAATTTAATTTCTTACGTTCACCTAGGGAAATGAGTTAATAACTTTTTTAATTTCTTGCGTTCACCAATGGGAAATGTGTGTTTAGTAAGTGATTTTTTATGTGGGGGATAGTAGGTTATTTCTGTAGGTCCTAGATAAATTTTCGTAATTTCGTAAAAAATAACAAAATTGCAAGCAAACGACCGATTTTATAATTTTTTAAGAAAGGAGAAAAGTGAGCTAGAACCTTAAGAAATAATCAACTTTTTTATTACGTCTTATGTCAATTATTATTAAAGTTATATCATTTACTAATCTGTAAGTCATTCTCCATTGTGTGAATTGCTGTTTGAATATGATTCCTGTCAAATAATGCCCCCTTTGCACAACATATTCATCTAGGTGGCGTTGGAAGCTTTCCTTAACTCGGCGTAACTTATTCCCTGGGACAGTTTTGATGCTATCCTTCAACTAGGGAATGGTGGCACAACGTGTCCGGAACACTTCTTGCTTCAGGTAGCCCAAGAGGAAAAAATCTGCACATGAATGGTCAGGTAAGTGCGGCGGCCAGGAAATGTCACCAAAGCGGGAAATTACTCTATTGGGAAATGTCTGTCTCAAGAATTCCATGCAAATGCTGCCTGTATGCATAGTCACTCCGTCTTGTTTAAATCATAAAGGATCCACATCCACATCGACTGTACCTACATGGGGAGGAACTAAGTCTAGCAGCATCTTTAGGTAGCGTTCACTGGTGACAGTTACAGCCACACCGCTGTCATCCTCAAAGAAGTAAGGGCTAATAATTCCAAAGGAAGCAGTTCCACAGCACACTGTGACACGAGAACTGTGCAAGGGCTTGATGTGCAATTCATGCGGCTTTACATCACTGCAATCACTCCAACAACGCATATTACCGAGCGAGGTGGCGTAGTGTTTAGACACTGGACTCGCATTCGGAAGGACGACGGTTCAATCCCGCGTCCGGCCATCCTGATTTAGGTTTTCCGTGATTTCCCTAAATCAGTCCAGGCAAATGCCGGGATGGTTCCTCTGAAAGGGCACGGCCGACTTCCTTCCCCATCCTTCCCTAATCCGATGAGACCGATGACCACGCTGTCTGGTCTCCTCCCCCAAACCAACCACCCCTTCCCTTCCCTACTGAGACACAGACACAGAACGCATATTATGTTTATTGACTGAACCACATAACTATAAATGAGCTTAATCTGACATCAGGATGATGTGTAACATTTGTGGATTTTGGCGAAGGAGTTCACGGATCGTTAAGCAGAATGTTTCGTGTGAGACCCAATAGCGAGCCCTGATTTCCTGAACAATCTGCAGCTTATATGGGTGAAAATGGAGATCTTCGTGCAATATCCTCCTGAATGAGCGATCGGACACACGCAAAGTTCGCTCATGACGACTAGCAGATCTATTTGGGCTAAGCAATAGTGCATTTTCCACGGCTTCTGGTCTCCGCACAGCTCTTTCGCTTCTTCCCGGTTTGCCATTGCAGACAGAACATGTTGTTCGAAATGCATGTACCCATCTCACAATGGTCCATTCATCTGGAACTTTTCCATGACGTCCCAAGTTGAAATGTTGCCGAAACAGACATTGGGTAGCAATAAAAGAGTCGTTAGTCTTGAAAAAACTTTCAACACCTAAGGCACTCCAGCACTCCCTATCAGTGTCACACTCGAAACGGCGGCTCATTAGTACACGAATGCGTCACGACCTGGCGCTCATTCCTGGAATACGTCATTGTACTACGAAAGTCAGAATACTCTATGAATGCTCCCGCACCTTATACATCAGGATATCTGTTCTTATTTTGTAAATATTTCTTTTGCATTCTTGTATCTGACATGTTTCTCATACCAGACGATTTACTCACTATGCATCAATGGTAATGTAAAGTACGTCTAATCTAAGCTTAATCTTGGAACCCTGAAGATACACATTTGCTTCGGACGAATAGGGGCACGCCTGCCTACAACATGGTTCCGTAGGAAATTGCAAACATTTTACCATGAAGGTATTGTCCGTCTTATCTCATAATGGGATAGATGTATTTATTTTGAAATAATAAGCAGTTTATTAAATTCTTCCCATCTGTCTAGTTTTCATTTGACTGCCCATTACAATAAACTTCGTAAGGTAAACAAAGCTTGTGCTCTTTGTGGTAGCCTCCTGGATGCGCCCATCAGATACTTATTTAACATCGAAGGTAGCGTAATTACTTCATCTGATTTATTACAATGTCCTCAATTTTTGTGTGGGATTTCTTGCTGACCTAATGTCTGATAGTCCTCTACAATTCGTCTTTCTTTGCCACTCTCTCAGTCCAGTTTTCTGTGTTTAGTTATCTTTCTGCTCCATTCAACGTATCCCATAGTTCATAATTTTCTCAGACAGTGTTTCCTTACTTTGAATTTTATGCACCTTTTGATTACTTCTTTGACTTTTTGAGGCACATATTGAACTATGACGTTTCTCCGCAGTACGTTGTTTTAAACAGGGAATTTCTCTCTCGATCTCCCATTCATACTGTTATCTCTTCATTACTGTTGAGTTTCTATACTATGACCTATTTGGCATATCCTTATTCACCTAAGAATTTCCAATACATCGCATCATTTTACACTGTTGAACGCTTTTGATTACTAGGACATTCCTAGGAAGGTATCATTATTTTCTTGAAGTCTTGTTTTTATTATCAAACGTAACTAGTGATCATCGTCTAACCTACAATTGTATTTATTTTTCCAATCTTCTGTACAGTATTCTTGTCAGCATCTTGGATACAAGAGCCATAAGCCATCTGAGCGCAGCTCCGTCATTTACCTGCTCTTGCTATCTTTGGCGTGGTGTGCATATTTTTCCAGGAGACCGATGATACGTCAACGGTCTTTTAAATTCCACACATTTGTTTAATCGCCTGGTTACCATTGCCTCAATCGACAGTGGGAGTTCAGAGTAAATGTTGTCTGTCGATTTTTCCGTGTTTGGCACCAAGTCTTCCAGACTCTCTCAAACTCTACGACTCTTTAAATTAATACTCTTTTCCGCTTACGTAACGCTGCTTGTCGCTCGGCGAAATGTCACATCGGGAAAACTAATGTTGTGTACGGTCTTTCTACCACACACTCCCAGCGTTATGGACAGAATCGACAGTATGTTGTACAAACACAGCATGAAGACAATTTATAAACCAACAAAGATGATTATAGGTGTTTCAGATCAACAAAGAAGAACGACCCGCTTACAATGTCGGCCATATACCGCATACCATGCACATATGGAAAATTTTGTCTTTGAATGACTGCACGATCAATCGACACCAATATCAGCGAACTAAAGCGACATTGCAGGTTGTGGCAGGTGGAGTGACAGTCCGTGACGGAGAACGCGCTGTGTGAGACCGACGATGTAGTGAAATTCTCCGACACGGAAGTTCTTGCTGTAGAGAAGAGCTAATACACCAGAGAAGCTATTGAAATACACAAACATGACAACAGCTTCAACAAGAGAGAAGAAAGCCTCAAGGTGAACGGATCCTGGATTTCCATCCTGCAGCCAGAGACCGTTGCAGGTAGCAAGTGGAGAACCGCAGAGGTAATGATGACTGAACTGCGCTTGAACATTGGCGTGCCTAGTACATAACAATTGTACCCGCGGACTCGACTCCAGTTCACCACTAGGAATGGAGGCTCAAGTTTTGACTATGCAGCCTCTAGTGTTGTCGAAACGTAAGAAAAATCATCGAGGAACCCGAGACAGAAACCAATAAGCGGTTTGTCAAGGTGAAGATACTCTGGTGACCACTGGCCACAGCGAGACTGATAGCTGGCTGGTGGTGATAGCAGCCACGTCACACGTTATTGCTGACATGGGCCATAAATATGGAAATTCATTGACTTAAGCGACTTTGACAAACGTTTGATCATTATAACTAGACGCAGCGACTCGGAGATCACTTATTGGCAAAACGGTGTTGGTCGTACACGCCTCGTCACAGAACGTGGTGCTCAGAGGCTTGCCTGCTTTGTAAAGCAGGATAGACAGCTGTCTAAGGCATGTATGACGACAGCGTACAACGCTAGTGTCGGCACAAGGGTTTCAGGGTACATCCTTCAGACATCATCGTTCAACATGGGGCTTCTCAGCGGGCTTAGGCGTCCTATGTGTTCCCACCTTGACCCAATGAGATTTTGTGTTACTATTTCAGGACCAACTGAATCATCGAATTGAACCGTGGAACAATGGAAACGTGTCAAATGGTTGGATGAATTACATCGCTTGTCGCACCAAGTCGATGGTTGTGTGTGGGTACGCCGTTATCTAGGCGAACTGTTGATCGAAACATATACCGTGTCATAAATGCGTGGGAGAAATATTACACGATGATCTCCGGGAACTGACATAGCAATCGAAGGCACCATGACAGCTTTGGACTACATGATTGTTATTGTGATTCACCAGCATCCTTTCATGTTTGATGTCTTGCCAATGGTGATGGCATCTTCCACCATGATAACTCTCGTATCGAAATGTCATAATTGTGCTATAGTAAACTCTCGCTCATGTCTTGGCCACCAAATTCGCCTGGCCTGAACAACAGGATGGACTCCTGCCACATGAGGAAGCAGTACATCAGAGAGGCTACGAATTCAAATTTTGTTCTCATATCACACATTGTATAACCGTTGCTGTGAGGCAAATCTGAAGAGAGATAATCTGCGGAGGACGTCCATAGTAGACTAACTAGACACTTCTGTAAGGCACAACTGATACATGCATACGGTATTGACAGAAAGATATTGGCTCAGAAGTAGAGAAACCTCACTGACAAATCACTTCCATGCCCCAATTCACCTTCATCGGATTATAGATACATGTCCATGAAATAAAACTCTTGGTACAGAAGAGGTCGATGTGTTTACCTCAAAGATGCTGGAATCCTTACTGTATCCACAGAAAAGGCTAAATACATTAACAGAATGCCAAAGGTGGTGTGTCGATATTTGTCAATGACCAGAGGTATTGCTAAACTTCCCTCCTCCGCAACAGCATCAGCCCGCACCCTTCACATTTTCTTACAAGGAGTTGCTACAAAAGTAAACGTGATTTGTAGGATGAGCAAATCCTCCGGTTACTTGCCTGTATCCCACAGCCATCTTGACCGTTTCTTCTTTGAGGAGATTTAAAATGTCTACACCATCCACCATCTCCTCCAGTGAATCTATTTTTCTCAAACTGTTCAAATGCGTGTGAATTCCTAAGGGACCAAAGGACCAATCTGTTGAGTTCGTCGGTCCCTACACTTACACACTACTTAAACTAACTTGTGCTAAGACAGTAAACACACCCATACTAGAGGGTCGACTCGAAACTTCGGCGGGAGTGCCCGCGGAGTCCGTGACATGGCGCCTCAAACCGCACGGCCACACCACGCGGCGTGTTTTTCTCCAGCTAGTCCCAGTCAACTTGTAACCTCTCTGATGCCATCAGTCCATCTGAGCCTTCGTCTGTTCCTTATGATGACTTCTTACACCACCTGAATGGTGAGCTGCCCTCCGCGATGCATTATGTGTCCATACCACTTCAGCATACTCTTTGGGGCAGTGGCCACAATGACCAACCATTTATACAATTACTCAACTACTGAAGTTCGTTTTTTTTCCATCTTCTTCCTTCCTCAATCCAGCATTCTCAAAAGTCGTAGCTGTCTAGTTAGCGTTTTTGTCATTAAAGAGTAAGCAGTGGGCATATTGCAGACAGAATAGGAGATCCTGTGAACTGGTGATTCGGACTGTGAAAATCAGATACGTTTATAACTTCCTAAACGACGAACGCACTCGGAAAGAGGGCTGAAATTACAATGCATAGGTTTATGAATGTGGTATGAGGAAATTAGCGAGTTCAGAGTAGAAGAGATATGAAGACATTTTGGATCTGATTGTGAGGTGCCTTTTGTTTAGTTTGGAAGTTTGAAAACCACGAAAATGTGATCCAGCAATACTGTCAAAGCATCAAGAAATGATTCCGAAAAACGAATCAACGTATGAGAAACGGACATATTTACACGGAGTGTGCCTGACATGCTGCGGTAACAAAATCGCTTTAGCTAGCTCCCTTTCTTTAGTGCATCAATTATAATGTAGGGTCTACTTATGAAAATATGTGGACTCCGTAGAAAGTCTGTTATTATCTGTAAGCAGTATCTCTTATCCCAGTGAATATTTCGTGTGTTAAATGTCACTTGTGTGAAAAAGTCAATTTGTATCAGACTAAATAACTTCATCATAATATGATTTCCCAGCACTGTATTATCGATTAGGCATTCTAAACCAACCATCACATACGAAATTACGTAAAAAACTAAGTGCTTAAATAAAGCAGATATTCTTTTAATAGGAATGTCGTGAAGTTAATTTTATGAACCCAGAATTGTAATCAACGTCTCCGGGATAAAACGGTAAGAATTTATTGCTATGGTAATATTCCTTTTTTGACCGATGAAGGTATTGAAATTTAGCGACCTTTTAGAAGAAAATTATTACTGAGTTATGTTAACATGCCGCATCCGTCCAAAGAGTTTAGGGGCTGAATTACTAACCGTCTGCACCACTTAGTTTATTTTAGACTACCGGTTTCAAACTGCACTGAAGATCATCTTCAGGCCTCGATGGAACTGGAAAAAGAGGCAGTAACAATTACAAAAGTTTGCTATTAGGTACACTACCCTCAGTGATTGCACAATTAACAACAAACTTTTGTGACATTCACACATACTTGGCAGCCTAAAATGCAGTTTGACGGTTAACGTACAATACATAGGCTGTAGGAGAGATAAAATATTTCTATACAGGCACGTGACGTGTGCGTATGTCGTAGCCTAGCATGTTAAAACGCAGCCAACGAGATTTCTCTGGCATAAAATACTATATGCATTGATTAAAAGCCGGCCGTTGTGCCCGAGCGGTTCTAGGTGCTTCAGTCCGGGACCGCGCTGCTGCTGCTGTCGCAGGTTCGACTCCTGCCTCGGGCATGGATGTATGATGTCCTTAGGTTAGTTAGGTTTAAGTAGTTCTAAATCTAGGGGACTGATGACCTCCCATAGTGCTTAGAGGCATTTTTAATTAAAGAAGGAATTAAAAGACTTGACAATGTAATACGTTTCAGTATGTATGATGTGTAACACAATGAAAGATACCTAAATGACAACGCATCATTAACAAACCTTATTAACACCACAGTCTGAGTCTTATATGTGTTAAAATACTGTTTCAAGAATTGGCCCTCGCTAAAATGAATAAATAAAAGTATACTGAGGAGGCTTCCTGTAAGCCAAAAACCGGGAAAAGGAAAGAGGAAATATAGTTACAAGAAAAATCTCGAGTTTTTGGCAAATACTACAGATTACAAAGGCATTTAATGAATATAGGGTGAGAAAATAGAGTGACCGGTAGAGTACGACACCTACCATATACGGTTAAGTGAAGAGACATGGAGTAGCGTATGTCACAGATGGTTCAAATGGCTCTGAACACTATGGGATTTACCATCTGAGGTCATCAGTCCTCTAGAACTTAGAACTACTAAAACCTAACTAACCTAAGGACATCACACACATCGAAGCCCGAGGCAGGATTCTAACCTGCGACCGTAGCGGTCGCGCGGTTCCAGACTGTAGCGCCTAGAACCGCTCGGCCACCTCGGCCGGCTTTGTAGGTCACAGGCCACGGTCTGCGCCGACTTTCTTCCATAATGGCCAAATAACATAATAAACTAATTCTTGTTTGTGCAACGAGAAAAAACGTCTCCATCTACTGGAGAGTCTTACCGTTAATATTAGAGTAAGCGTTATAGAAAACATGACTCTGTTCTTTTCATAACTGGGATTCACAGTCAAGTGAAATTTCTTGAAAAAAAAAACCCTTGTTTACGGCAGTGACTTTTAAACTTTTTATTTCCCCTATTTGCAGTATCGGCCTTAGTCCAATATTACTTATGTAGATGTTTTGGCTTTAAGCAATGTCTACTTTATACAAGCTGACACATTTATATGTCGTTGTCATTTGCTGTTATATACAAATATATACGCCAGCTTGTACAAAGTAGGCATGGCTTAAAGCCAAACATCTGCACTTAATAATGGCCTAAGGCCGAAACCGCGATGGTGGAAATAAAAAATTTAACAGTCACTGGCGTAAACATGATGTCTTTCAAGATGATTCTGTTCCATACAGTTCTTGTGAAGTGCTTTTCTTTTGGCAACATAAATTTCAAGTTCCTCAAGCACTTCAAGATACCGCCGTTTGTTGGCTACATGCAAAATCTCCACGTTGTTTCCGATACCTGTTCTTTCATGTTTATGTGTTGGTAAACGCGTACCTAGTGCTGTTGTGTAATTGTGTGTGCATTACAGGGAATTTTAAATGAAAATATATGTAAGCTGTGGTGCGATACCGGTTTCTTACGTTTCAGGACACAATTCCCGTGAGGAATGTGTCTGACCCAAGGGGGTCATATTCTCAGTTTCCTCAACGAAGCTAGCTAGCCAGCAGTCCATATCTGGCCGCATCTACAAGTGATGCTGCAACCACACAAATATGTTTTTTATGCCGGAATCTATATGCCTTACCGCAGATAGTGTGAGGTTTCAGTAACGCTCCGAAAGGAACGAGAACATTTGGGATCCATAAAAGAGACGTATCTTATCGGTTTATGTTTAAAATAATATGACATCTATTACAATCAAGGAACTTCTGCGTACCTGAAGCTGTCTATGGGCTAGTTCCTTGATGTATGGTTCTTCTCTGCATTCGCACTGAAGTCCAAACTTACATGTCTTCACTTCTGCCGACATTGCCAGAATTGACACACGGCACTTACATAGCCATCGAGAACACCACAAAACTCTGACTGTGACTAACGTCGGCATAAAACAGTCTCCTGTCCATGTGGCAGTACTACAAAGATGGGATGGATAAAATTGACTTCTGCTGTTGTTCATTAACACACGCGATTTCGCTGTTGCTGAAATTTGAACTTTCCAGCAAAAAAATTTATTTCCGATCCACATCGATCCATTGTCATTCGTGTTCTCCACTGATTTCTCGTTCATCGTATTTACTAGTCCTTGAAATAAAAATTAAGGGAAAGATTGAATACAATCTATTGAGTTCAGAAACTCTATGCCACCCAGTAGTGGACAGTCCTCAGCAGTATCAAACGATTTCACCATCTTCCCACCTTTTTCACAGTTCTACTCATTCGCACTCTGATGTATTAATCCGACTCTAAAACAATCGTAGTGAATCGCTTTAGGTACTTGCCTGAGACTCAAACGCCACTCCCTCCACGGACTAGTGACACGCCTTTCAAGAGACGTGAACAGAAATGCACCTTATGAAGCAACAGCTGCCGCAGTTAATTTTGTGAATTCTAAGTTAAGAATGGCAGACACGCAAGCAGGTACGCTATCGTGACGGGAAGCAGGTGCTGATAAGTTCTTTTCGTGCCACAGGAAAGCAATTCCCGGCTTATCTACTTATTAAACTTTTCTTAAAGTGATAATAGCAGGCACCTGGATCGAAATAAATTAAAGCACCAAGCGAATTCACGAGTGCTGTCACCTGTTATACGTGTTTCATTTTGCGTAGTACGGTACACGGCTGCAGATCGATACGTAGGAGACAATGGCGAGCCAACCAAGCATCAAGGCATGCACGCAGCAACTGGCGCGATAAACAACGCGGGTGCGAACATATTACTTTTTTTGGAAGAAACACTCTTGTGAGAAATTCATTGAAAGATAGAGAACAGTATTTGGACTACTTTTTAGTTGTACGCGTATTAGTAATTATGGTCAAGTACTTGCAGCATATGTAAGGAATGTAGACAACGCGTACCTTTAGGATGTATGCACTGTACGGTTACTCCAAGTCAGTGATATCCCTATAACTCCAAGTGTCATTATAACGTGGCTTAGCAAATGAAGGCCTTCGATCCTGCGATTTTTCCACACAAGCGGCTTATCACTTGGTGGTCTCCCCCACCGTCCATTTTCCTCGTACCCTTCCACACGTGGCATTTCTCATTACTACTTGTGAAACGCACTGTATACAAATCATGCACTCCGGCGCCCCTAGAACCACTCTGAGCTTCACGCCCTAACTGGCCGCTGCTAATTGCGGTAAGTCCTATGCAGAAATAATGAACTTCGGCGCCTCCGGCAACTCACTCAGCTTGGCGCCTTAGGCGGGGGCTTGTGTCAATTGTGCACTAGTTCGGCCATGATTAACGTATTGCTAGTGGCTACACCATAGTGAGAACAAAGAAAATATGAATGTGACTGTAATTCGCGTAGCGTACGTCTCTTGCTTCAGACGGTATAGCTCGGCAAAGGAGCATTTATTTGTAAACGGAAATTATTTATAGGTGAAAAAAGTCGTTGAATTCCTCGTTATGTATTGTCGTACCTCGTTTCGGCCGGTGTAGTACAGTATTTCGACGTGGCACTGCCTCGACAAATCGTTGGAAATCATCTGCTGGAAGAGTGATCCATGCAGCCTCTATAGCCGTCCGCAACTGCGGTAATGTTGCTGGTGCAAGATTTTGTGCGCGAACTGGTCTCTCAGTTATCTTCCATAAGTGTTCGATGGGATCCATATCGGGCGATCTGGGTCGCCAAATCCTTCGCTCGAATTGGCCAGAATGTTCTTCAAACGAGTCGATAACAAATGTGCCCGTTCATATGGCGCATAGTCATCCATGAAAATTCTATTTTTGGCGGGTTATGAAGTCCATGAATAGCTGCAAATGGTCTCGAAATAGCCGTACATAATCATTTCCAGTCAATGACCTAGTCCAATTCATGCGAACACAGCCTACACCATTTTGGCGCATCTCCAGATTGCGCAATGCCTTGCTGACAGCTCGAGTTCATGGCTTCGCTGTGTTTGCGCCACACTCGAACCCTACCATCAGCTTCTCACAAATAGACACTCGTCTGACCGGGCCACGGTTTTCCATTCGTCTGTGGTCTAACCGGTACGGTCACGAGCCCAGGAGAGGCGCTGCAAGTGATGTGCTGTTAGCAAAGGCACTCGTGTAGGACATCTGTTGCCGTAGCCCGCGGACACCAGGTTTTGCCGTACTGCCCTAATGGGTACGTTCGTCATACGTCCCACATTGATTTCGGCTATTATTACATGTCGTATTGCTTGTCTGTTAGCACTGAGAACACGCAAACGCCATTGCTCCCACTTGTTAAGTGGTCCTCGGTCACTGTGTTGTCCATAGTGAGAGGTGATGCCTAGAGTTTGGTATTCTCGGCACACTCTTGATGTTGTGGATCTCGGAATATGGGAATTCCTAACGACTTCCGAAATGCATCTCGCACCAACAACCACTCCACGTTCAAATTGTTGCCGTACTGTTGCCATAATCACGTGGGAAAGCTTTTCACATGAGCCACCTGAGTACATTTACCAAAACTTCAGCAGTCTCATGGATGACGTCATTACTCAGTGCGATCGTACTTGAAGGTTTCATTGCAAATTATTTAAACACGTTTTCGTAATCAGTGAGCAATAAGGTGACAGAAATGATGCTAATCAGATCATGTAATCTTCGTCGAACTTCAAAGACTACAGCACTCATATAAAGGTCTACTACATGTTCTAAATTGTGTGGAGGCTTACTATATTCATCACGAAAGTTTACGCCATTCCCTTAAAGACTAGAAAAAAGATAACACTGACTGCTCAGTCGAGTCATATTGACAGTTTAAAATTTTTCTAAAAATGGTTGACTGACAAAACAGATGATACATTCTACGACCAACGCAAGTTCGAAAGGACCACTCTGTGGCGGGAAGTTTGCTAGGTAAAAGCATTGACGCGTGGAGTGATTTCTTTGCTCCCTGGAACGGCAAAGCGAGGTTGTCATCTTGCTAATTTCGGAGTTCTCCCATTTCAGTGGGAGCGCGGAGAGCATTCACCTCATCTTGTGACAGTGCAGGAACCGTAATTTCTATCTAGGTCTTAACCATATAAGGTTATCGAATTCATCGCTACGTGTAGGACGTTCCAAACCGATTAACAGACGGTGGGAGTGGATAGAGGGTACAACAAAAGGGGATATCATTTAACGGTTTAGGATGTTACACACTGCCGAGAACAGTCTTCAAAACCTGCTGACACGACTACGAAATCGCTGTACAAAATGACATGTAAAATGATGACACACACTTGTTGGTGACAGGCACCAGTGATAAGCTGTTAACCATGACGTAGAAACCGGCGATTACACTGTACCGGTACACTTGAGGCAAAATACTGGCTCTGAAATGGTATTACTGCTGAGAACTGATTTCGAGATAAATCAGTCGTAGAGAAAACTGAACACCCAAAGGAACGCTAGAAGTAACAAAGGAGCGACGTGGGAGCGGGGATGGGAGGGAGGCTCATAGGGTTACAACGTCTACTTGCCACGGTCATGCTGAATCTGTCAGGCTGCTACAACGCTTCTGCAGAAAGCAGTTGCTCCAGCGACTTTAGATCGGTATTTCTTTGTTGCGGGTGTCATTATGTGTCTCTGTCCGAGGTAGTTCAAATGGCTCTGAGCACTATGGGACAACATCTATGGTCATCAGTCCCCTAGAACTTAGAACTACTTAAACCTAACTAACCTAAGGACATCACACAACACCCAGTCATCACGAGGCAGAGAAAATCCCTGACCACGCCGGGAATCGAACCCGGGAAGTCCGAGGTAGTGAACAGCAAGAGTGCAATGAGACTCCCTAGACATCATGTACCAGTAGCCTAATGCGGCTTTTATTACTGTCCTTTGTGCGCACCGTCTAACCACGACCGCTTCCCTCCAAAGAGAAGTGTGGGCTGCAGTGGCCATACCCCGGAGTTTTATGTCCTCGGAGTGACTCCTCCTCCCCCGCCTCAGCAAGCTGCTGACCTCAAAATAGGGTCACCTGATAACTGCTGACAAGAGTCAGTGTCCAAATCCTACCTGCTGAGACTCAAAAAGCGGCTGATTCATTTCTTCCTCAGACGTTTTTATCCTGCGATTGCGCCAACCGACGACAGAGTTGTCGTTTTACGAATTAAAGCCCCTCTTTGAGTAAGAAGAAGCCCCATAAACTTCTAACGGATTCTAAAGGTTTTCCATTTTTTTTTATATGAAAATAATAACTTCTTTCACAGTTATCAGAGATCAGATTCTGGAATACCGCTTCCCAGTACGTAAGGAATGCCGCTGTCACTGCCTCCTTTCTCTCTGATTTTTCTGAGAGGGGTTCATCTATATATAAAGCTATGCATAAGTCGAAATAAAATTAATATAAAAAGTACATGTACATCGGCGCGTCAGTTGGAAAAAGAGATCCATGTTCTATAGGAAGAAAAATATGTCTTAGTTGGGGTCTCTGTCTTCACTAATCGGCCCGACTGAAGTGATCTCGATATGTGGCGGGGATTTCTGTAGATGTGATCGGAAAGAGTTACTAGTGACTTTTAACCGTCATGAGACCCAGAAAATATTAGATACAGGCTCCCACGTAGATGCTATTTATCTTGACTTCCGGAAGGCGTTCGATACAGTTCCGCACTGTCGCCTGATAAACAAAGTAAGAGTCTACGGAATATCAGACCAGCTGTGTGGCTGGATTGAAGAGTTTTTAGCAAACAGAACACAGCATTTTGTTATCAATGGAGAGACGTCTACAGACGTTAAAGTAACCTCTGGCGTGCCACAGTGGAGTGTTATGGGACCATTGCTTTCCACAATATATATAAATGACCTAGTAGGTAGTGTCGGAAGTTCCATGCGGCTTTTCGCGGATGATGCTGTAGTATACAGAGAAGTTGCAGCATTAGAAAATTGTAGCGAAATGCAGGAAGATCTGCAGCGGATAGGCACTTGGTGCAGGGAGTGGCAACTGTCCCTTAACATAGACAAATGTGATGTATTGCGAATACATAGAAAGAAGGATCCTTTATTGTATGATTATATGATAGCGGAACAAACACTGGTAGCAGTTACTTCTGTGAAATATCTGGGAGTATGCGTGCGGAACGATTTGAAGTGGAATGATCATATAAAATAAATTGTTCGTAAGCCGGGTACCAGGTTGAGATTCATTGGGAGAGTGCTTAGAAAATGTAGTCCATCAACAAAGGAGGTGGCTTACAAAACTCTCGTTCGACCTATACTTGAGTATTTCTCATCAGTGTGGGATCCGTACCAGATCGGTTTGACGGAGGAGATAGAGAAGATCCAAAGAAGAGCGGCGCGTTTCGTCACAGGGTTATTTGGTAACCGTGATAGCGTTACGGAGATGTTTAATAAACTCAAGTGGCAGACTCTGCAAGAGAGGCGCTCTGCATCGCGGTGTAGCTTGCTCGCCAGGTTTCGAGAGGGTGCGTTTCTGGATGAGGTATTGAATATATTGCTTCCCCCTACTTATACCTCCCGAGGAGATCACGAATACAAAATTAGAGAGATTAGAGCGCGCACGGAGGCTTTCAGACAGTCTTTCTTCCCGCGAACCATACGCGACTGGAACAGGAGAGGGAGGTAATGACAGTGGCACGTAAAGTGCCCTCCGCCACACACCGTTGGGTGGCTTTCGGAGTATAAATGTAGATGTAGATGTAGATTCACTTCCACTTTACAGACGTATCCCTGTGCATGTAGGCAGATATTTCTCGCACAAAGCCTTGGTTCTAATAGATATTGCAACTCGCTGATAATTTATAATTTATTTATAATTCATTATACTTCATTAAATCCATAATATCTCGTGTCATAAAAATCAGAGAAATAACTCCTCTACCTGAGGAGTATCATATATTGTCAGGATTCGATTGGAGTGAAGTTCGTGCTGGGAGCTGCGCAGGAGTGGGATAATCTTTCAAAAATATTTATTAATAACATAACGATTTTCTCACAAACAAAATGACATTAATATGTTAGGCAGCTAACAATAAATTAACGATATTTAGCCCACAGCTATTACTTTCACTGAAAAGGGAATACCACAATAATAAAATAAATAAAAAGGTTCCTAAGCACTGAAACATATATACACAAAAAGAAATCAACAATATTCTGCTCAGAGCTATTGCTTTCGCAGAAACGGGAATAGCGCATTAAGAAGATAAATGAAGAAGTTCTTAAGCGGTAAAACATACGTATACTACTACTACTTGTTTTACCCCACACGCAAGTACGTACAAACCAAAACAACAGGAAGGCACAATACTCAGACTCGCCGCCTGTATTGTAAATACAGTAGGAATAATGAATATAACCACAACTGGATCTGCCTGTGTTACAAATCCCCTCCAAATGGTTCAAATGGCTATGAGCACTATGGGACTCAACTTCTAAGGTCATTAGTCCCCTAGAACTTAGAATTAGTTAAACCTAACTAACCTATGGACATCACACACATCCATGCCCGAGGCAGGATTCGAACCTGCGACCGTAGCGGTCTCGCGGTTCCAGAATGCAGCGCCTAGAACCACACGGCCACTTCGGCCGGCAAATCCCCTTCACCGCCAGCTTACTAGCCTACCAAGGCTAACCAATCCATGGACAATAATAGCAACAACAAATTCTGAAAACTTACAGCTAAGTACAACAACAGAATACGACTTCAGCGCCGTTACAAATAGAATACAGAATTAGCTCTTCTAAATGGCAGAACGTTTCCTGAGCATGGAAATAAGACACAACAGAAAAAACACACTGTTGCATCCCCATGACCAGGCATTGTAATATCGGAATACGTACCGACTACTTCCGTTTCAAGGCACAAAGCCCACACCAGCCACTGGCTGTCTTCACTGTACGACAGGACCAGCCGTACAGTAATCTCAAGCTGAGAACTACCCAGCTGTCAACCAAACACTCTGGGTCCCTAAAGCACCACCCTTTCTTTTTTTTCAGTCGTCGGTCTTCTGAATGGTTTGATAAGGCCACGAATTCCTCTTCTGTGCCAGCCACTTCATCTCAGAATAGCTCTTGCAAACTACGTCCTCAATTATTTGCTGCATGTGTTCCAGTCTCTGTCTTCGTCTACTGTTTTTGTCCTCTACAGGTCCCTCTAGTACCATGGAACACACTACCTCATGTCTAAACAGATGTCCTATCCTCCTGCCCTTTCTCCTTGTTAGTGTTTTCCACATATTCCCTTCCTCTCCCATTCTGCACAGAACTTCCACATTACCTACTTTATCAGTCCAACAAATTTTCAACATTCGTCTATAGCACCAAATCTCAAATGCTTCGATTCTCTTCTGTTCTGGTTTTGCCACAATCCATATTTCAATACCATACAATGCAGTGCTCCAAACGTACATTCGCAGAAATTTGTTCCTCAAATCAAGGCCAATGTTTGATACTACTAGACTCCCTTTTAGCCAGTACTAGTCTGCTTCTGACGTCATAGTTGCTCTATCTGTCACTGGCTATTTTGCTGCCTACGATGTAGAATTCCGTAACCTTATGTACTTCGTGACCATGAATCCTAATGTCAATATTCTCGCTGTTTTCTTTCTTCGATTCACTCTCAATCCATATTCTGCAGTCATTAGACTGTTCATTCCATTCAGCAGATCATATAATTCTCCTTTACTTTCTTTCAGGATATTAATATCAATTGTATCATTTGTATCCTTTCTCCCAGAATTTTAATTCCGCTCGGGAACCTTTCGTTTACCTTCATCATTGCTTCTTCAACGTACAGATTGAACAGTAGAGGCTAAAGGCTATATCCCGTCTTTCCTTTTTAATCGGCGTACTTCGTTCTTGATCGTCCACTTTTAATATTCCCTCTTGGCTCTTGTAGATATTGTATATAATACGTCTCTCCCTACAGCTTACCCCAATTTTTCTCAGAATTTCGAGCATCTTGCACCATTTTATATTGTTGAACACTTTTTCCAGGCCGACAAATCCTATGGACATGTTTTGGTTTTTCTTGAGTCTTGCTTCCATTATCAACCGCAACGCCAGAATTGCCTCTCTGGCGCCATCACCTTTGCTAAAGACGAACTGGTTGCCATGAAACATATCGTGTTTTCATTTCCATTCTTCTGCCTACTATTTTTGTCAGTAACTTGGATGCATAAGCTGTGAAGCTGATTGTGCGTCACTTCTCGCACTTGTCAGCAGTTGCAGTCTTCGTGAATGTATGGATGACAGACTCATACATTCAACACATCAGTGTGAATAGCCATTTTTTTGCAACTTCTCAATTATTTTAGAAATTCTGATGGAATTGGATTTATCCCTTCAGTTTTATTTGATCTTAAGTCATGTAAAGCTCCCTTAAATTCTGATTCTAATACTGGATCTTTTCTACATTGACTCCTGTTTCTTCTTCTATCACATGAGACAACTCTTTCCCCTCAAAGAGGCCTTCAATGTCCTCTTTCCGTCTTTTCGCTTTCTCCTCTGCATTCAACCGTGGAATTCACCTAATGTTACCACCCTTGTTTTTAATTTCACAGAAGGTTATTTTGGCTTTCCTGTGTGCTGAGTCAGCATTCTGACAATCATTCCTTTTCCGATTTCTTTTCAGTTTTCATGCAGCCATTTCTCCTTAGCTTCCCTGCACGTCCTATTTATTTCATTCCACAGAGACTTATAATTCTGTATTCCTAAATTTTCGTGAACGTTTTTGTACTTCTTTCTTACATCGATCAATTTAAGTATTTTTTCTGCTACCAATGGTTTCTTCACAGTTACGTTTTTTGTACTTACGTTTCTCTTTCCAGCTACTGTAATTGCCCTTATTTGAGATGTCCATTCCTCTTGATCTATACTGTATAATGAGTTATTCCTTATTGCTATATCTATAACCTTAGAGAAATTCAATTACATCTCGTCATTCCTTATTACTTCCGTATCCAACTTCTTTGCGTATTGATTCTTAGTGACTAGTGTCTTAAACTTCAGCCTATTCTTCCTCACTACTATATTGTGGTCTTAGTCTATATCTTCTCCTGGGTACTTCTTACGTTCCAGCAGCTGTCTCACCATGAAGTAATCTAACACATCTTTCCGTATCACCCGGCCTTGTCCAAATACACCTTTTCCTCTTGTGATTCTTGAACATAGTATTCGCTATTACTGGCTGAAACTTGTTACAAATTCAGTCACTCTTTCTCCTCCCACAGTCCTTGTCCCACGCCCATGTTCTCCTGTCACCTTCTCTTCTACTCCTTCCCCTACCACTGCACTCCAGCCTACCATGACTTAGATTTTCACCTCCCTTTACCTACTGTATTAAAACTAAACTAACCTAAACTCCTCCCGAACGGGCCATGGAGGCCCATCGTTACCGACCGGACGCCGTGTCATCGTCAGCCTACAGCCGTCAATGGATGCGGATATGAACGGGCATGTGGTCAGCACACCGCTCTCCCTGCCGTATGTCAGTGTCCGAGACCGGAGCCGCTACTTCTCAATCAAGTAGCTCCTCAGTTTGCCTCACAAGGGCTGAATGGACCCCGCTTGCCAACAGCGCTCAGCAGACCGGATGGTCACCCATCCAAGTGCTGGCCCAGCCCGACAGCGCTTAACGTCGGTGATCTGACGGGAACCGGTATTACCACTGCGGCAAGGTCCTCGGCACCTACTGTATTACCTGTTCAACATCCTGACATACTTTCCCTGTCTCTTCATCTTCAACATACGATGTCGGCATGTGGTCGTATAGCTGAACTATCGTTGTCGGTGTAGGTTTGCTGTCGATTCTGATAAGAACAACCCTGTCACAGAACTGTTGACAGTAACACACACTCTCTGTCCACCTTCCTATTCACAACGTATCATACTTTCTTTATACCATTTACTGCCGCTGTTGAGATTACCCAATATTTATCTGACCAGAAGTCCTTATCTTGTTTCCAATTCACTTAGCTGACTCCTACTACGTCTAGACTGAGTCTTTGCATTTTCGTTTTCAGTTTTTCTAGCTTCCCTACGTCGTTGAAGTTTCTAACATTCCACACCTCAACTCGTTGATTATTCAGTCTTTTTCTCATGGGCACCTCCGTTTTGTCATTCCCTCCCGGAAATCACATGGGGGCTTTTCCGAATCTTCTGCCAATGGAGAGATCATCATGACACCTTTTTAATTACAGGTCACATGTCCTATGGATATACGTTTCTTATATTTACTACCGATTTTTTCTTTGCCTTCTATCCTCAAGTTGTTGGTACTTGTAGATTCTTCGGCTTTTAGGGGCATTTTCTCACCCCAAGGACAAGCGAGTCCCCTGAAGCTCTGTCCGCTACTCCGACCTCTTTCATGTGGCAGTTGGCAGGACGAAGGTGACTTCTTATGCCGGAAGTCTTCGGCCATCAATGCTAATTATTAATTAAAATTTAAAGGGTGACGATTTCGAAGCCGATACCGAGGACGTTTCTAATTGTAAATGAAAGACGTTGCAGCTACACTGTGGGTGGACGCTGGAAGGGCTGTCTATATTACAGCAATATTACAGCACAGACTGTGCCCCTCTTGTCCCTACTGACTATGGTTGCTCTGGATAGAGTTTTGAAAAATGAAAACTTTTTTCTGTTTATACAGACATAGTAATTAGCTTGCATGTTGCGTAGCCGCCCAAGGCGCCACGCCGTCCTGTGAGATACCACGTTTTGTAGCTCTCACGGGGAGTGGTGCTGAACATGGGACACCATCGGTGAACTTTATTCAACCTCCTAGACGAATCTGATGATGTTAGAGGAGCCAAATGGTACCACGGACGCAGACGTGCTAGGGATTGCGCAAAGGCGCCGCTGTCTCTTACCCACCGGCTGTTATCCCACAAGCACGTTCGTTCCCCGCTCTCCCATGACATCAGTAATAATTACGTTAGCTAAACTTTGGGGTTCTGTAGTCGTCCCTTCCCGTCTCTAGGCTACAATGTTCACCATCTTTCAAAAATAAACTGCTCGTGGGGTGGATTTTTGCCAGTTGAAGTTTCGTTGTTCCTTTGACCACCTTAATTAGGTTGCCCATTCCCTCGCCTCTCGTACATCCTTCTGCATACCAAATGGTAATGATACCTCAACTTCTAATGCGGAAAACATTCAAAACAGAAATCAATTTCTTATGAAGTATTTATCTACTTCCATGAATTATGTTTTCAGAATTTCGTACTCATTTCCTTCAGATGTGAGAACCCTACAATTATCATCAGGTTACCTTCCATTCGGAAAGAGGGTGCACTCAGCGACTGTTATATGGCTTATAAATTATAGAGTGTAACAAGCAGTGGCCCTTTTCTAGATTTTACTACGAGCAGATTTCAGGTAGTGGCTAGCCATTCTCAATGCACTTCCTTCTATTCTCGATGCATGTAAGTCCCTGTTGCTTGGGTCTTACTCACATTCACTGACGCCCGAAAACAGGGACTTACATGCATCGAGAACAGAAAATAATGCATTGAGAATGGCTATCCTCTAGCCGAAATCTGGATTCGCGTAATAAAATCCAGAAAAGGAAAACGTATTGCTGCACTCTATAACTCATAATCCTTTTTTGAGACATCTCTGCTCTAACTGGTTTGGTGCGGCTCGCCATAAATTCCTTTCTCGCGCCATTTCAGAATAGTATTTGCCCTCTATGTCCTCAATCATTGTATGCATGTATTCCTGTCTCTGTCTTCCCCCACACTTCCTCCAGTACGTCGGAGATTAATCCCTGATGCCTTAAGACATGACCTACCACAATGTCCCTTCTCCTTGTCACTATTTTCTGTATGTTCCTATCTGCACCATTTCTGCGGAGAACCTCCTCATTCCTTGTCTTATCAACCCACCTGATTTTCGACATTTTTCTGTAGAACCGTATTTCGAAATCTTGATTATATTCTGTCTTGGTTTTCCGACTGTTCGTGATGAACTACACTACCGGCCATTAAAATTGCTACATGAAGATGACGTGCTACAGACGTGAAATGTAACCGACAGGAAGAAGATGCTTTGATATGCAAATGATTAGCTTTCCAGAGCATTCACACAAGGTTGGCGCCGCTGGCGACACCTACAACGTCCTGACATGAGGAAAGTTTCCAACCGATTTTACATACAGAAGCAGCAGTTGACCGGCTTTGACTGGTGAAACGTTGTTCTGATGCCTCGTGTAAGGAGGAGAAATGCGTACCATCATGTTTCCGACTTTGATAAAGGTCGGATTGTAACCTATCGCGATTGCGGTTTATCGTATCGCGACACTGCGGCTCCCGTTGGTCGAGATCCAATGACTGTTAGCAGAATATGGAATCGGTGGGTTGATAAGGGTAATATGGAACGCCGTGCTGGATCCCAACGGCCTCGTATCACTGGCAGTCGAGATGACAGGCATCTTATCCTCATGGCTGTAACGGATCGTGCAGCCACGTCTCGATCCCTGAGTCAACAGATGCGGACGTTTGCAAGACAACAACCATCTGCAACAGTACGACGACGTTTCCAGCAGCATGGACTACCAGTTCGGAGACCATGGCTTCGGTTACCCTTGACGCTGCTTCACAGACAGGAGCGCCAGCGATAGTGTACTGAACGATGAACCTGGGTGCACGAATGGCAAAACGTCATTTTTTCGAATGTATCCAGGTTCTGTTTACAGCATCATGATGGTCGCATCGGTGTTTGGCGACATCGCAGTGAACGCACACTGGAAGTGTGTATTCGTAATCGCCATTCTGGCGTATCACCCGGAGTGATGGTATGGGGTGCCATAGGTTACACGTCTCGGTCCCCTCTTGTTCGCATTGACGGCACTTTCAACAGTGGACGTTACATTTCATATGTGTTACGACCCGTGACTCTACTCTTCATTCGATCGCTGTGAAACCCTACATTTCAGCAGGATAATGCACGACGGCATGTTGCGGGTCCTGTACTGGCCTTTCTGGATACAGAAAAAGTTCGACTGCTGCACTGGCCAGAACATTCTCCAGATCTCTCACCAACTGAATACGTCTGATCAATGGTGGCCGAGCAGCTGGATCGTTACAATACGCCATTCACTACTCTTGATGAACTGTGGTATCGTGTTGAAGCTGCATGGGCAGCTGTACCTGTACATGCCATTCAAGCTCTGTTTGACTCAATGCCCAGGCGTATCGAGGCCGTTATTACGGTCAGAGGTGGTTGTTCTGGGTACTGATTTCTCACGATCTATGCACCCAAATTGCTTGAAAATGTAATCACATGTCGGTTCTAGTATAATATATTTGTCCAATGAATACCCGTTTATCATCTGCATTTCTTCTTGATGTAGCAATTTTAATGGCCAGTAGTGTACCACACAGTGCTGTTCTCCAAACGTTCATTCTCAGTAGTTTCTTCCACAAATTAAGGTCTATGACTTCTATTGGCTAGGAATATCCTCGTTATCCTCGTTGCCTTAGCTAGTCTGCTTGCTACGCCCAGGATGGGTTGTTTTACTTCCCAGTTGCCAGAATTCCTTAACTTCGTCTACTACGAGATCGCAAATTCTCATTACTTATACATTATATTACTTTGGTTTTATCGGGTTTACTCTCAATCTATATTCTTTACTCATTGCATTCAAGACATCTTGTAATTGATCTTCACTTTCACTGAAATCTGCAATGTCGTCGGTGAATCTTATCACTGGCAACATTTTACCATTAAAATTAATCCCACTCTTGAACTTTTCTTTTCTTCAATAATTGCTTTTTCGTTTTATAGACTGAATACTTGGCACGAATGACCAAATCCCTGCCTTACACACTTTTTAACACGAGTACTTCGTTATTGGTCTTCCAGTCTTATTACTCCCTCTTGGTTATTGTAGATATTGTATGTATTTTGCCCGTCTTTGCTTATAGCTTACCACTATTTCTCCAGAATTTCGAGGAACTTGCACCATTTCAGATTGTCAAACGCATTTCTAGTTCGAAAAATTATATGTGCATGCCTTGCTTTTTCCTCAGTCTCTCTTCCGTTTTGTAGCACAAAGTCAAAACTGCCTCCCTGGTGCCGTCACCCTTCCTAAAGGCGAACTGATAGCCATGTAACAGACCGTCAGCTTTCTTTCCCATTCTTCTGTATATTATTATTTTCAGCAGCTTGGATGGGTGAGATGTTAAATTGATTGTGTGGTAGTTTTCGGACCTATCTGCCTTTGGTATGTTCGAATCTGTGTGTATGATACTTTTCCGAAAATCTGTAAGTTCCCATTCACATAGATCTTACACACCAGCTTAAACAGTCCTTTGGTTTCCATTTCCCCCACTATTGTTAGAAATTCCGATGGAAGCGGTTATTTAGTCAGCTCAAATACACTTAGGTTTAATAAATGTTTGGTCGCTGTTATGTAAATTTACATACAGGTAATATGCAGTCACGAAGTTCTGCAATATTCAGAAGGATAATCATGAATGAGAATTTCAGTCAATATTATTGTACAGATGGAGTCTCATCTAGTCACCTGATACAAAAAACATAGTGAAGTGTTTCAGCCAATCCAATGGTCGCGCGTGTAAGGTCATCGATTCCTTTCAGCGACCCTAGAGATCGGGTTTTTGGGCATTCGAAGGCTATGTGGATGATAGTTTGTTCTTTGGATTCTTCACACTTTCCATGTGAAGGATTTCTGGCCATTCCGCGTAGAAAGAGTACGTAATCCATGTATCTTTTCTGATTGCACCATACGTTTCTACTCTGGTCGAAACCGGCGACTTTAATTGTCGGACCTTTCATGAAATTACATTTCATTTGTATCTGCCTTGTGATCTGCTGTGCTGGTCAACAGTAATGTTCTGAAGTTGTCCTGCTTTTCTCACCAGGGGATTTCCTGATATTAGTCTTAATTCCGTACGTTATTTGGTAAATTGGGCGACGTTGCTGGTTCTAAAGGTGTTGCCATCAGCTCCCAAACATGAGCTCAGTTGTTTCTGGGGTCTATTCATTCTGGTTCTTAGCTGAGACATAACCCGGATGTTGTTTGTAGGACTATTCGTAAATATTTAGTGTACCGCTTGTGTCTTAAGGCGGTTCCTTTGGAGTACATATGTTCCTGAAAGTGGATTTTTTAATTTAGATGTAAGGGTGAAACTTCTTTATTAAGATAGAGGTTTAAGCACCATTTCCTAAAATATGAATGTATTATATGGAGGTCTTGCGAGAGTGTGCCCTCTGTTTGGGTTAACTTGGCTTTTGTGTGGCTATGGCTGTATCATGAACTTTCGAGACGGTGTGTTTCGGACAATCGACGTCTACATGTTGTACAAAAGTGTGACTAGAACAGAGCCCAAAGGAAGACAATTCTGTAGGCTTCGTGAGTTGCTTTTCCTTCTGTTTGACATTACTTGACAGGTTCTGTTGCTATGTTCTTCAGCTAGAGAAAACCTTTGCAGGGGACTAACCTGTAAAATTTTACCGGTAGGTTATTCTCCCAGACCATGTCGTAGGCACAGGTTGGGTCAATGAAAGAGACCGCCTTATTTAGCTTCTTCTGAAACTCATTTTCGATGTAAGTTTTCAGGGATACTACTTGAGCTCAGAAATTGCTCCTGGACAAAAAGCTGACTTTTCAATGATAATGAGGAGTCTCGTGTTTATTTTTATTTCTAATACCTTGTAGCAATGCTCAGCAGAGTGATCGGTATGTAGCTTTTAGCGAAGTCTGCATTCTTCCCATATTTGGCAATTACCGAGCGAGGTGGCGCAGTGGTTAGCACACTGGACTCGCATTCGGGAGGACGGCGGTTCAGTCCCGCGTCCGGCCACCCTGATTTAGGTTTTCCGTGATTTCCCTAGATCAGGCGAATGCCGGGATGGTTCCTTTGAAAGGGCACGGGCGACTTCCTTCCCCATCCTTCCCTAAACCGAGCTTGTGCTCCGTCTCTAATGACCTCATTGTCGACGGGACGTTAAACACCATAATTGGCAATTGGTGTGACGTTGCTGTTTTAACACTAAGATGGAAATTTTTGTGCCTTTATTAGATCGTTCCCTTATGAATTTAGGGAATATATAGTATGTACCAGTAGCTTTCGTACACTTCACCTGTCACAAGGCATCGTTCATTTTCTTGGCTTCGATAGGGCACACAATTGACAGGACTGGTTGGCGGCTTCGTCGTATTTCGTTCGGTTGTAGATCGGTAATGGGAGTTTTTTTATCCGTTTGGCGATGGCTTCCAGTTAAGAGCGATGATGTTTGGTTTGTGGGGCTTTCAACTGCGCGGTCATCAGCGCCCGTACCAAGTCCCAATTTTTACACAGTCCAATTTTTTTCACCGTCCAGTCGAGTCACTTTCACGAATGATGTTGATGAGGATGAAATGATGAGGACAACACGAACACCCAGTCCCTGGGTGGAGAAAATCCCCAACCCGGCCGGGTATCGAACCCAGGAGCCCGTGATCCAGAGGCAGCGATGTTAGCCACTGGACTACGAGCCACAAACTAGTTTAAGAGTGCAGTCCAGCTATGTCCCGGTTGTAGATCTCGAATCTATAACCTCTAGCCTTTTCGGTTTGCTGTGAGTGGAATTCAAATTCTCAAGTGTTTCTTTCCAGCTGGGTGTTCTGTTGTTGTTTAATGTCTCTAAAGAGTTTTGGCCAGCATCTGGGTCTGTAGTTCTTTCATATTGGGCTAACAGCTTCTAACATTCCTCACTCCAGCGTGGATGTAAGATTTTCTAATACCACGGAGCATGTGTTTTCTTCCTGGGCAGATAACTAATGCAGCGAATTTGGGATAGTTTTTGAATTTTTTTTCTGTAACTATTCCAGTTGCTGCACTAGCGTGCAGTAATCCGTTAAATCACAAAAACAACAGGAAGATCGATTGAGAGTCAATCTGAGGACGGATTTTTCGTTTGTACTACTGTCATTGACTTATGTTTGACAGTATGCATTGTACAGAAAAATACTTTGCTGTCTATTATCATTTCTTCATTATATTTTCTTGACGTTTAAATTAAATATAAAAATTTCTCCGGAGATAAAGCACGTAGTATTTTTCAGCAGGTTAAATAAACACACCAAATACATAGAACAGAGACTTTAGTGACGAATAATGTATTCCCCTCCATTATTTACAACAATCTGTCAGTACTGGGGTAACTTTAGGACGAAGAACACATCGCTCCTTGACGAAGCAAAGAGCGGAAAATCAAGCGCAAGATCGGGTGACTAAGTTTAATTGCGGAATAACTTCCCCAACCAACTCCTGATTGGAGCTCTTTTTTATTTTATTTCATTATCACTTTTTTTCAATCGAGCACAATGCTGACTGTAGTTATTGTGGAGTAGCATCAGTTCGCTCTGGCTCCCTGGTCACTGTTCATGGAGGGCGTCAGCAAGGCGTTTCAGTTGTTGACAAGAATATCAGCATTGATGGTTACGTCTAGGAGAAGAAAACTGTAGTACAACACACATTCGACGTTCCATCAGACGTATAGTATTATTTCTTGTGCGTGCTCGCATATCTTTGTATGTGAGTTGCTGCATTGTTTATACTGAATCATTCCTTTCTTTTCCTTATGTTAGCATAAAGACACTACGCAAAACAAAATCATTACGAACTTACGCAGCAATCTCATACCAATAATTTCCTGATAACTAATAGTAAACTGTTTTACAGTAGCTGCCAACAACATAAAAACTTGCACTGAACTTAAGTCAAGGTTTTTCAATTAGACGTTTGCAGGCGGCGTGCTACTACCAATGTATTTCATTATTTTCGTTCGACAATTAGAAAGAACGAAAAGTTGTTTTTATAAAGGTACCTTCCTACCGCAAATGTACATACACTCCTTGAGAAATTGAATAAGACTGTAGCTGAACTAAGAATTGTGGAGGTCAGAATATCCCTAGAGCGATATATAACGTCTCTAAGCTGTAGCAAAGTTTATTGGATTTGGACGAATCTCGGTAACCAACTTGTCATTAACAAACCTCGAAACAAGAACAGCGCCTGTTTCTCACCCAGTATTCCGTCGGAACAAAGTTTATGGCAGGCAGAGTCGGCTGTGGAGCGGCTGATGAGAGGAGCAGAACTTCCCGCTTTCGCTGCCTGCAGGTCCTTTAGCCGCTGCTTGCACCGGGAAATTCGGCTTCATCGATGAATCCCGGAACTTTGCGTAGCACGAGCGGCTCTCATATGTCGAGGCATCGGAAGCCGAAGAGTCGGTTTCACGAGAGGAAACTCAGTCCAGCCAAGAGTGAAGCTCTAAAAGACGGAAACTAATTGCTTTTCTTGCTGGCAGCAGACAGAAAGGTGTTCAAGTGCATTGTGTGTCACTGATCTACATTAATGATCTCTCATCAGTTACACTGCCAGAAGCAGAGTTCGTTTTGTTTGCAGATGACACAATATTGCAATAAATAGTATGTCGAGTGTAGTTCTAGAAAGACCGCTAATGATATTTTCGTGGATACTAATAAATGGTTAAAAGCCAACTCACTGACATTAAACTTCGAAGAGACTCACTATAATCAATTCAGAACCTGCAAGAGGTTTCCACCCAGCATATGCATAAAGTATGAAGAAGAGCAGATAGAAGAGGTTGACAGTCTTAAATTCCTGGGATTACAACTTGATAATAAATTCAGTTGGGAGGAGCACACCACAGAACTGCAGAAACGCCTTAACAAATCTGTATTTGCAATTCGAGTGTTAGCAGACATAGGCGACATAAAAATGAAAAAGCCTGCATACTTTGCCTACTTTCATTCCAAAATGTCATATGGTAATATATTTTGGGGTAACTCTTCAAGTCAAACAAAAGTTTTCAGAGTCCAAAAGCGTGTAATACGTATTATTTGTGGAGTAAATTCACGGACGTCCTGTAGAAACCTCTTCAAAGAACTGGGTATACTAGCTACTGCCTCTCAGTATATTTACTCCTTAATGAAATTTGTCCTAAATAATATATCTGTTCATACGTACAATACCAGGAACCAAAATGATCTGCACAAGGACTTAAAAGCACTTACTTTAGTTCAGAAAGGGGTCCTCTACTCAGGAATACTCATCTTCAATAATTTTCCTGCAAACATAAAAAATTTAGTTACAAATAAAGATCAGTTTAAAAGGAGCCTGAAAGACTTATTAGTGGCCAACTCCTTCTACTCCACTGACAAATTTTTTAATACAAACAAATGATGTATTGTATATATTCATACTATTAGTATTGTTATTTCAGCTAAAAAAAAATTGACATGTTCCACATCCACGAGGATCTCCTCAGCACGGATCCATGGATCGAAAAACTAATTTAATCTTATCTAATCTAATCTAAGCCAATAAGAACGCGAATCACACCAGCAGGTTTTAAAATAAATTCGTCATAAATATTTTTTTTATCTTTTCTGTCTGGGGAGAAAGAAATCTGTATCTTCCACTGCTAAGTTAACTTTCACACTAACATCTACATCAGCATGTACGTGGATACCTCATACATCACACGTAAGTGCCTGGGAGAGGGTTAATCGAATCACTGTCACACTACTTCTCTACCGTTCCACTGTGTAACAGCGTGCGGATAAAACGAAGATTTAATTGATTTATTTATTACAACCA
This sequence comes from Schistocerca americana, assembly GCF_021461395.2. NCBI lineage: Eukaryota > Metazoa > Arthropoda > Insecta > Orthoptera > Acrididae > Schistocerca > Schistocerca americana. Next base: position 952,450,249 of record NC_060119.1, on the reverse strand, counting down.
TCGTTTCTCCCTGTGTATGCGCGTTGAACGAAATATTTTCGCATTTGCAAGAAAACGTTGGAGATGGCAATTTCGTGAAAACCTCCCGTCGCAACAGAAAACAGTGTTGTTTCAATTATCGCCACCTTAGCTGGCGTATCATATCTGCTCTCTACCCTATTTCGCGATAACGAAAAACGAGCTGCCATTCTTTGAATTTCTTCGATTTCCTCCGTCAATCCCATCTGGTAAGGATCTCATACTGCACAGCAGTTCTCTAGTGAAGGACTGTAAGCCTTTCTATTTGTGTGATTTATCATGTAACGAAACTTTAGCGAGTTCCTTTTGGTCCTCAAGGGGGTGACCCCAACTTTTCATTATTTAGGGTCAACTACAACATACAGATATTCTGTTTTGATCTGATGGTGACTTTACTAGATATTAAATGACAGTATCATCTACAAACAGCCAAACATAGCTGCACGTCCACAAACGCATATAAAGTAGTAGAAATTTTGAAAAAATAAATTACTTTGTTCCAAAAAAATTTAAATGTCTCCTCATTACTGCTGTAAGTATTATTTAGACATGGGATATGTTTAACAGTAATCCAAAGCAGTAAATCATGAAAATACGCGGCTGAGAATATACGGAACAATTCTGATGAATTATCAATTCATCTCGTTAGCCCTTTAGTGCTTCGGATACACATATGGCTTTGTATACTGTATAGTATAAATTTATTGCTACACTTAGCGATATGTTTCATAGTTATGCGTAACAGTGTTGTATCGATGTGAAATGTTGATTGGAACCTTGTCTTGAGCAAAGGGCTTATGCATCAAGTCCTGTTACATAATGTAGGCTATTAATGAACCATCGGACAAAAAAATTACTGTCTTCGAAACGTCTAACCGTATCCAGTGCTTACTAGAAACAAAAATCATAGCGTTCTGGAAGTAGATATATTTAATATATTTGTAGATGTCGCTATTGGACATTGTCGTACATTCTGTAAACCTAATTCCTAGTAACAAATAAGTTAGCCAATATGGTGTATAACTCTCTCCTGATCTAATGCTCTGGAACGCTTTGTACGGTAAAGGATTTGTGTTCCTAGCACAGCACTTCATAGAAAGGTATAGCTTCTTCTAGTGTAACCTGTATTTGAAGTACTACACGGAGGATTCCCACTGATGGTACATAATTGTATTGCAATTCGCAGCGTAAGCCGTTAAACGGCGAATGAAAACATCTTGCAATATATCGTTCGATAACTCTTTATGAAAATCGATTATTTTGGAGCACACAAAATTTAAACTTTATTTTCATTACTGTGCTTCATAAGTATGAAATAACACAGAAAATATCTTATGCCCAAAGACCCTACCGTCGAATATAAAGTGACAGATGACTGCCACTGAATCAAAATCGGTAATTCGGTGAACTTGGAGAACCAGTTACTTGTGTCATAACATCTGAGAATAAGGAAAGGAAATAGCAGCCTTTTAGCTGTATGCGACGCCGAACAGAAAAAGCGCGCTTGACAGAAGGGCCCTATACCACCATATGCGGAACACAATGTCGCATCTGCAAACACTAAGAGGCACTTTTCATTTCTGCGCTTCCGTTTCTCTCGGCTCGGCTTTACGCTTGCGACTACTCCATCATCTTTTCCGATGAAAATGTGGATACAGGTCCAAAGTGGTATTTGAGAAAGGTATATGAAACTGCTGATACCTTTCTGTCAGAACAATTCGCTGTTCTACATACGAACCTCAAACGACTACAGAAAACAGTTCGACCGGCAATGACGGATTACAAGGGTGTGCCTAGGCGTACGCTGCGCCTCTCTCTCTCTCTCCCCGTGTGTGTATGTGTGTGCGTGTATGTATGTGTGTACATGCGTTTTTTTAAGTAGAAATGAAAACTCGTCTGACACAGAACAGTTGGGTAGACCAGAAGAAGCTTTAGGTTTCCCCGTGAGTGTAATGGAGACTTCATATTTCCAAAATGGTTCAAATGGCTCTGAGCACTATGGGACTCAACTTCTGAGGTCATTAGTCCCCTAGAACTTAGAACTAGTTAAACCTAACTAACCTAAGGACATCACACACATCCATGCCCGAGGCAGGATTCGAGCCTGCGACCGTAGCGGTCTCGCGGTTCCAGAGTGCAGCGCCTAGAACCGCACGGCCACTTCGACCGGCTTCATATTTCCGCAGGTCTTCTTTTTATCTTTATCGGGAACATTGTTAGGTCCTTTAGTTACTGCGCTTGTAGTAAATAAATGCGCTGTTGTTTTACTTCGTATATGTATCACCATCTGTCGCTAACTGCTAATAATCGCTAATTCAAGAGGTGTGTCAACTCTTTTCACCAAAATAAATACCTAGAACAAATTCTACTCTAAGATTCCATTGGCTAATATACAGTGAAGTGACTAAGCTGTGGGATATGTCCTAAAATTGTGTCGGACCTTCTTTTACCAGACGCAGTGCAGCAACTAGACGTTGCATGCACTCAAAAACTCGTTGGAAGTCCTCTGCAGAAATACTTATCGATGCAGCCTACGCAGCCGTCCATCCCTGCGAAGGTGTTGCTGGTGTATGATTTTACACACGAACTGACCTCTAGATTATGTCCCATAAATGTTAGATGGAATTTCTGTCGGGTGATCTGGGTGGCCGAATCATTCACTTGAACTGTACGGAATGTTCTTCAAGCCAATTGCGAACAGTTGTGGCCGACTGACATGGCACATTGTCATCCACAACATGAAATTCATGAATGGCTGAAAACGGTCTCCAAGTTGCAAATTGTAACCATTTCCAGTCAATGATCAATTCAGTTTGGCCTGTGAACCCAGCCCATTCCATGAAACCACAGCCCATAGCCCATACCATTATGGAGGCACCACCTGCATGCACAGTGCCTTGTTGACAACTTGGGTCCATGGCTTCGTGGGCTGTACGCCACATTCGAACCCTACCATCAGCTCACACCAACAGCAATCGGGACTCATTTGACCAGGCTTCGGGTTTCCAGTCCTCTAGGATTCACCCGATATGGTCACAAGCCCGGGAAACGCGCTGGAGGCGATGTCGTGTTGCTGGCAAGGTACTAGGGTCAGTCGTCTGCTGTCTTAGCCAATTAACACAAAATTTCGCCACACTGTCCTAACGAATACGTTCGTCGTACGTCCTACAGGGATTTCTGCGGTTATTTCATACAGCGTTATTTGTCTGTTAGCACAACAACTCCACTCAAACGCCACTGCTCTCTGTTGTTAAGTGAAGGCCGTCGGAGACTGTGTTGTCCGTGGTAAGAGTATTCTTGGCACGCTCCTGACATTATGAATCTCGGAACGGTGAATTCCCTAACGATTTCCGAAATGGAATGTGTCATGTGTTTAGCTCTATCCAGCATTTAGAGCAAATTTCCGTCGTGCGGCCATAATCACGTAGGAAACATTTTCGCATGAATCGCCTTAGAACAAATGACAGCCCCGCAAATGCACCGCCCTTTTATACCTTGTGTATCCAATATAATTGCCATCCCTATGTGTGCATATCGCTACCACATTTCTCACCTAAGTGTGTTCTTGAGCAACAGATAAAACAAAAGTAGTTCACAAGTAGTGGAAACGAAGTGATATAAACGTGGCTGTCTATTTGATGTTTGGTGGAAGCAATTGGAAAAATGAAAGGTCGTAATGGAGATGGAAAAATTGATAGATGTAGAAAACATAGTATCTGGAATGTCGATGATGGATGAAGGAGTGACGATCCCTAGAAACCGCTGGTTGTTGGACTACTTTGTTTATACGTGCAAATAGCCGGCCGCTGTTCTAGGCACTTCAGTCCTGAACCGTGCTGCTGCTACGGTCGCAGGTTCGATCCTGTCTCGGGTATGGATGTGTGTGATGTCCTTACTTTAGTTAGGTTGAAGTATTTCTAAGTCCAGGGGACTGATGACCTTAAATATTAAGTCCCATAGTGCTTGGAGCCATTTCAACTATAACTGCAAATGGGTGAAAATGGGCTTCTTAGTAGATGTAGGAATTATCCGTTGTCGCTACTATCGCTGTAATCAATGAGGAAACTATCTTGACATATAACCTATTACAGTTCTACTAGTCGAATAACTTCTTTGTTTCAGAAGCTGTAACGGTCCAAGACGGAAACAAGAACCAGTATAAGATGTACAGTTGTTTGTAAGACTACCAGGAACAAACCTCACATCCGTGTACGACCAACGACCTTACACACTCATAGTCTCTTCAAACATTAAAAATATTTAGGACCGTGGTAAATGACGCGTTTTGTGATTCAAGATATAAGCTTTAGCATTCTCAGTTCAGATGACGAAGAAACACACCACCAGCAACACCATATGAGCAACAGTTACAGTGGTGTTAATACCACTTTGCCTGTGAAGAGGTAGTGCTAGCGATAGCTGGACTTACAAATAGATAGCTAGGCTCTCGGCCCAGATGGAACACTTTCGGAAACTGTTAAAAATACTATCACTCAGATCACCCTCTTTCTAACGAACATGCTAAGCGACACCTTCCAACAAGACAGCGTCCATGCCTTTTGGGAAACAGCCAACGTCACTATAAAGAAATCAGAGGACGGACCCAAATGAATCCAAGATATACAGGACAATCTGTCTCCCAAGCCCGTCGGCTAAGGTACAGGAGCGGCTCCTTCGTGACTGACAACTGCCTGGTGTCGTACTTAAAAGGTGTGAACAGCATCGTATGTCTTCGGCAGGCATTGCTAATGATTTCTTTTTCTTTTCGGAACATATGCATGGCGTCTTTCAAACGTGGGACTGAGGTGGTATAGATTGGCTATCGACTAGTTTACCCGTAGGCCAGAGGCGAAATTTGCTTCTCTTAATGAATCCCACTTCCGCCATACCATTTTCCACTGTCTGTGCTCGTCTAATCAGAAATCTTTCTCTAGTTTCCATTTAACCTCTGATATTTTGGGGAATGCGAACAAATGGATGCGTTTTACTGCCTAAATACTTTGAATAAGCAACAAGTCTGCCATGGCCTCTACTTCCACTACTCTTCTATGCCTTGTTCTGGAGTGTTTCTGAGCGGTATGAAACCCGCAGTGGATAGGATTGGCGGAGGACACCGAAAGCGTTTAAAGAACGGCACTTCGTTTTGCCTTATCGCAAAACTGGGGCGTAGTGTAACGGATATGAAATGTGATTTATGATGGTAATCATTTTCTCACGAAATTTCAGTTACCGATACCTAATTTCTCCTCCAAATTTCAAAATACTTCGTTAGCGCTCATCCGTATAGCGAGAAATGATCGTCGTAACAAATTAAGATAAATCGGAGCTCTGAAGTGTAGGTTTAAGTCACCGTTTTTCCCGGCCGGTGTTCTGGAGTGGAACTGTTGGGAAATAGTATCAAGGTAACTTAATTATGAATTGCGGAATAAACAACTAGGCATAGATGAAGGACAGAGTGATACGTTCCGGCAGCTGGGACCGTGCGTATTGGAAATGGTGAAGGTGGTCGCTTGTTCACGTTCTACCGTCTTGAGCATTACACAAATGATAGAACGCTAAAGCAACGAGTGGCAGAAAATGTTTCACGTGTACGCCTCATCACAGAACGTAGGGAGAGAGGGGAGGCTTGCTCTCTTTGTAAGGCGGAGTACACGGATTTGTGTGGCAAACGTAACGTCAGCAGACGTAGGGGATCTACGTCGTCCCATGTTAACCCAGAGACATTGTGTACTGCGATTGTTGTGGGCACTGAGTCACAGAAACTGTCCGTAGATGCACAGAAACGTGTCACCTAGCCGGGAGAAACAGTTTCTCGTTACACCCGGTCGTTTACAGAAACACTGTCATAAAGGCAAACGGGGCTTCGAAATATGCACCTTGTCACTGACTCAGGCGGGTGTGAGCAGTATTACGCTGTATAGGATAATTACCTGGGCTCAGGAAGACGTGCAGTAGTAATCGGAGGGACCAAGACTGCTATGGACTTCGTGAAGGTTATTGCGGACCACGTGCATTCCTTCATGGGTGGCTTTTCGTCAACGACTATGCTAGGCTCCACCAGGGTAACTGTTCGTGTTACAAGACCATAAACGTGCTACAGCTTCTGAGGAGCATGATGGTCAGGCCAGGTCTCGGCCACAAAACTGATGTGAAGCCAGTGTTAACACATCTGGAGCACCGTCGGCGCACAGCTCCACGCCCGCCGCACAACTTAACGTAATTTACTGGATTTACGCGACCTGTGAAAAGACATCTGGTGCCACATACCTGGGGAAACACGTCGAGGACTTCCACGAAACGCTAAATCGCTACAGTTTACTTTCGAAAACTGGACGAACATGCTACTGATCACATGGTTTTAGTGTTTTGGCCCATTACTGCGGTGTGTGTGTGAGTGTGTGTGTGTGTGTGTGTGTGTCTTGTGCGTCACTTTGGTTTCGCGCTTTACTCCTTCACTGTGACCTTTTCACCTTCCATGCCTTTCTTTAGAGTTTTGTTAGTATTATTGGGTGTTTATTGTGATGTGAAACCTACTATCAAGGTTGCTTGTGTTTCTGATCCATTATTGCCTTGTTTGGCATATATAGCAGAGCTGTCAGATACTTTATGTCCCACTGCCTATGTCGTTTGTTGTAGTAGTCAGACTTCACAATTACATACTAGGTAAGTTGATGCACATCTTCTTTAATTGTACATATCTGAAACTCTCTAAATTAGAAAAGATAGTTAGTTTAAAATGCTTCTGTATTCCTTGCCATTGAAAAGTCTGCTAATCTTTATTTAGATGTAAAACACATATAAATTTTTAAGTACACATCATCGAGGCCTCTAAAGTTTTCATAACTTTGTACAGTTTCTCACTTCAAAACTTCAACAGCTATAATGATACATTCAGACTGGTTAGCTGCCACATGCCGTACACAACCACTAAGTATATATAACTATCGTTGAAGTCATTTCACCTCCTAAAATGTTTGTAAATTAATTTGTGTCATTAAATATGACAGGGAAATCTTTAATCTGTATAGCGGTTCAAAATGTTCATCCTTCTTACAGTCTGAATGCACACATGACTAATTCTCATTTATTTTTGTTTCTTATCTACTTCGCATGTTTTCTGTGATCAAATATGTACGCAAGTGTTAGCCTCAATTCGCATAACACAAAGCGACCACTGGATACACTTAAGTACTCTCAGATGCATCTACCTCAATTTTATTATTCAATTATGACTACATCTTACGTGTTTCGACATTACTTTATCAGAGGCTATAAAAATTTAAAAATTAAAATGGTTTCAGTAAAAATACATTTTCAACAATTATATAAGGTACAAATATTTTTAAGGTTTATCAATGCTTGGTGTCATTACCATGAGCCAGTAGATGTGTCTAAATGGATCTATTGTATCTAGTTAACATTTCTTCATATCAGACACGAGCAAACTGAAATCAAGGGTGAAGGTTGTACGAAGTAAATAATCCGTTAGTGGCGCGAAGATCATGGTGTATAGAAGCACTACCTCTTAACGAGAATCAGATTTTAACGTACTACATTTTATTAATAATTGCACCAAGAAATAATACAAGAAATTTACAATATAGTTCACAAAATGCATTTTTGGTACACATGTCATGGAAGGTAGTAATTATATTGAAGAACAGGTGGCGCTTGCGTACTTCTCTCTGTGCTACAAATGTGTTGCTGACTCTGCTACTAAGTATAAAATTTCATGTCATAGAAGAAATGAAAAAGCGTTATATAGGGAAGGTATTGCTCAACCAAAACAGTTCCCCAGACATAAAATTTAAAAATGTCGAGATCAGTTCCTCAGTAGTGAAACAACGACAATCCAGATATTATATATGAAACTAGTATGAAAGAAACACACATCAATAACGACACCGTTAGTCTAACCTATCGTAATTAATTTACATTTCCAGTTTACAAATTTTCAAATTCATGGATATGAGCTACTTCTTAAAGATTAAAAATAAAACGAATAATGAAACAAATGTTGGAATTATACGTATTATTTGACAAATTATTAAGTGCTACGATAAAAGGAGAGGGACCGTGAACAAGAAGAAGCATAACGAAAATACAGGAACAGGATTAAAATTTGTATATAATTAAAATAAAATTTTTTAAGTGTGTGTAGTCCTTTGAAACACTTTAGTTCATCGATTAAAGGAGGAAGTACAAAAATGTTCCGGGAAACTTAGGAATACGGAAAAATAAGTCACCGAGGTATGAAATAAATAGGAAGTGCAGGGAAGCTAAGACGAAATGGCACCTTGAAAAATGTGAAGAAATCGAAAGAGGAATATTTGTGGGAAGGACAGACCCAGCATACAGCAAAGTCAAACCAACAGTCAGTGACACCAAAAGCCAGGGCGGTAGCATTAAAAGTGCAACGAGATTTCCACTGTTAAATGCAGAGGAGAGAGCAGATAAGTGGAAAGAATACACTGAGAGCCCCTGTGAGGGGGAAGATTTATCTGATGTGATAGAAGAAGAAACAGGAGTCGATTTACATGCGATAGCGGATCCAGTATTAGAATCAGAATCAGAATTTAAAACGAGATTTGGAGGACTTAAGATCAAATAAGGCAGAACGGATAGATAACACTGCAACAGAATTTCTAAAACCATTAAGGGAAGTGGCAAGAAAAAGGGCTATTCATGTTCGTGTGTAGAATGTATGAGTCAGGTGACATACCATTTGACTTTCGGAAAAATATCATTCCACACAATTCCGAAGACTGCAACAGTTGACAAGTGCGAAAACTATCCCACAATCAGCTTAACAGCTCATGCATCCAAGTCGCTGACAAGAATAATATACAGAAGAACGGAAAAGGAAGCTGATGATGTGCAAGATGACGATCAGTCTTACTTTAGAAAAGATGAAGGCACCAGAGAGGCAATTCTGACTTTGCGATTGGCAATGGAAGCAAGACTAAAAAAAATCAAGACACCTTCCTAGTATTTGTCGACCATAAAAAGCGTTGGACAATGTATAATATTGCAAGATGTTCGAAATTCTGAGAAAAATTGGGATAAGCTATGGGGACAGTCCGGTAATATACCATATGTACCAGAGCCAAGAGGGAATAATGAGAGTTGACGACCAAGAACGAAGTGCTCGGATTAAAAAGGGTGTAAGCCAGGGATGCAGACATTCGCCCCTACTGTTCAATCTGTACATCGAAGAACCAATGATGGAAATAAAAGAAAGATTCAGGGGTGGAATTAAAATTCTAGGTGAAATGATATCAATGATACGATCCTCTGAAGATGTGGGTATCTTGAGTGAAAGTGAAGAAGAATTACATGACCTACTGAATGGAATTAACAATGTAGTGACTATAGAATATCGATAGGGAGTAAATGGAAGAAAGACGAAGGTAATGAATTGTTGCAGAAATGATAACAGCGAGAAACGTAGCATCAGTATTGATAGTCACGGCGTATATGAAGTTCAGGAATACTGCTACCTAGGCAGTAAAATAAGCAGTGACGGATGGTGCAAGGAGGACATCAAAATCAGTCTAACAATAGCAGAAAGAGCATTCCAGGCGAAGAGATGTCTGGTGGTATCAAACATAAACCTTAATTTGAGAAAGAAATTTCAGAGAATGTACGTCAGGAGCATAGCATTGTATGGTGGCGAAAAATTTGTTCTGATAAAATGTAAACAGAAGATAATCGAAGCGATTAAGATGTGGTGCTGCAGACGAATGTTGAAAATCAGATGGTCCTATAAAGTAAGGAATGAGAAGGTTCTGCTCAGAATCGGAAAGAAATATGTGGAAAACACTGATAAGGAGAAGGGACAGGATGATAGGACATCTGCTAAGACATGAGAGAATGACTTCCATGGCACTAGACGGAGCTGTAGAGGGCAAAACTGTAGAGGGAGACAGAGATTAGAATATATCTAGCAATTACTTGAAGACGTATGTTATAAGTGCGACTTTGAGATGAAGAGATTAGCTCAGGAGAGGAATTCGTGGCGGCCCTCATTACAGTAGACAGAAGACTGATGACACAAAAGATAAATATTTTGCCAGCACAATTATTTTTGAATGTCATAGAAACAGCCCTGTTTGTCATGGTTAGTATCTAATATCTTGAAATCACTGTAAAGTTCATGTAATAACAACACTTAGATGACCTTTAAGTCCTACAACCTCAAGCGTTTAGTAGTAGCTTACAAAGCTTTATCGGTCGGTGACGAAAAGGGGTGTAGGGCGCAAAATATAGAACCATCATTTAAATGGAGCCGTTGTATAGAAATTAAAATATGGTTTAAATCTTACCCATACTTGGTGTAATTGCTATGAATCAGTAAAATGCAAAAAAAAAAAAAAAATGTGCAAACCAGAGGGGAAAGCTCCTCAAAGACGCTTAACATTTAAGGTACAATACGAAATGGTGTGATGTTAAACATAGGTGAATGCTGTGTGCTTGCAAAGAGTAGTGAGTCGTCATCTGTCGGGGCCCGGGCCTATGGTAGAAACCTATAGTAGGGTGCACAGTGAATACAATTAAAAAAGATCACAAAAATCAGTTGGTTCATTCACCATGTGAGGAGAACAGGTGGGTTTATGTATTGCTACGTTTCCTATTTAGAGTAAATTTGACCAGGGAATACTGAGACTAAGCGTCATACAGGTAAGGAAGTGCTTAAATCAGAATTGTTCCCCAAGAAGCCGTACATCAGTTTAACCAATAGTAACGCCAGCACTTTAGTTTACTCTGGAGATGGTCACGTACTTTTCTCAGAGCAGGTACGCTCTAAATACTTATAGTAATTCTCGACATACTCTCATATGGCGAGAGGTGAGAACACGTAATATACTCAGGAAGATTGTTGAACATCATCGCTTTATTGGTCAATGTGGTACGGTGTGGGGAGACTTGTTGTTGCAAGGCCGTACTGACCTCCAAATCGTTGAAGACCGTACATGTGCCAGTCAACATTATTGTGGCACTTCACTCTTTCCCATTTGCTTCTTGGGATGCGTTCGACAGTGACTTCGTTTTTATGGAGGACAAGTCGCTACCGCACAATGTAGGTGTAGGGGATCTCTGAAGGAGAGGATATTCGGCGAATCGACCAGCCTGCCCATTCCCCCGACAGAACCCTATCACAAAATTGTATGACGTGTTGGAGATACGTATCGCAGGACGTCCACAGGCACTAACGGCCACCCGGCAGTTGTTAACCGCGCCTTTGGACAACTCCTTAACAACCCTGTGGTCACCATGGGAGGTAGTTACAGAGTATGCATTTACGTCCGTGGTGATCACACAGCCTATTAAGAACCATGCCCCGCCATTTGTAATATCCAAGGAACCATTATAAATTGTAAGGTCATCTCTGTAATTATTGTCTTTTAGTAATAGCATCATTTATATTCGACTAACTATGTATTCTTTCAGTTATCTTCTGCACTACACTGCAGCACTGGTTCTGTGCATGGCACAAGTTTCATCAAGCTATGTTACTTGACAGTGATACCATGCGAAAGTTACGTTCATCCACAGGTTCAGCACGCCAGTGTGTGGGGATTTCCTTTTTTTTTTTTTTTTTTTTTTTTTTTTTTTTTTTTTTTTTTTTTTTTTCACAAAGATACTCAACGAAACGTATCGACTATATGCATTAGTTAAAGTTTATTTCTTGACATCTGCGATAAGAAGATATATTTTCAGTTGATACAAATTAGTCCTAAAAGACAATTTCACGGATACTGAATGTTATTACAGAGCACGTTTGTGATTGCTTCGTGAGTTGTATCACGTAATTAGTAACGCTAAGAGCAATTCAGATACATTATTAGTGGTTGAAAAAAAAGTGCAGCGTTCCAGCAGAAGAAAAAACGAAATGAATCTTCAGCTTTGAGAGGGTATTTGATGCTATGCCAGTGATAACAGACGCGAATTAGTATATCCACTTATCAGTACGACGTTGCATCCATTATGGCCACGATGCAAGCAGTGATTAGGTTAAGAAGAGTGTCTTAAGGCCGCTGTATCATCTCTGAAGCAAGCTGTCCCACAAATGTTGTAACTGATCACTGATTTCCTGGATAACGGCACTGTAATGGCATTGGCGTCCTAGCTGGTCTCACACATTTTCTGTCGGCGACAGATCTGGGGATCTTGTTGGCAACGGAAGTACCTCAACATCAAGTACATGAGAATCGTGCCGTGTGTGGACGGGCACTGTTGTGTTGAGAAATGGCTCCATAATAGTGTCGCATGAGACGTAACACGTGAAGAAGCAGGACATCCGAGATACAGCGCTCTGCCGTCAGAATTCCCTCATTCACTATCAGTCTCAAGTCATAGCGGATAGGTCCCAGCCCCGCAAACCTAGGTATCGCACCATTCAACCAGCTGGCCAAATGGGGGCCAGCAATGAGGCTCCTTTCAAACTCTGAGATGATGATGATGATGATGACACTTTCTCAGACGAGTAGGCTAAATCTCCGTGTCCTTTACCGCGAGCGCTAGAAGTCTTTCAGTCTGCTAACGTCAAAGATGGCGGAGGAGTGAACGGAGGTTGAGAACATTCTTTTGCCCTTGGATAGTAAACTGGACTAAAGGCTGGAAGACCTAGCAATGATCAACGGCATGAGGGTGTAGAAGGAAATGGATACCAGTGCATTAAAGACGCTATATTTGTATCCACAGGACATGTGGCGTGTAATCGAAAAATTGTCTTGATATTCTCTCCATTGGCAAAACATTTCTGACTAGACCACAGTCGGATCTCCTGGAAGGGATGGCCGACATGTTGGATAAAAAACGAAAGGATAACGTTCTACGAATCGCGGCGTTTAATGTCAGGAATTCGCACGTGGTAGGAGAGCTAGAGAATATGAAAACGAAAATGCTAAGTTCAATCTAGATACAGTGGTTATCAGTGAAGTGAAATGATTTCTAGACAGATGAGTATAGGGTAATATCAACAGTAGCAGAAAATGGTATAACGGGAGTAGGATTCGTTATAAATGTGGAGGTAGGGCAGACTTACTCTGCACGCTTCAATGATAGGGTTATACTCGTCAGAATCGACGTCAAACTAACACCGACAACGACAATTCTTGTACACATACCAACGTCGCAAGCTAAATAGATAGACAGAGCATATGAGGGTACTGGTCGGGTAATTTATTACCTAAAGGGTGATAATAATCTAGTAGTCATACGGGATTGGAATCTTGTTGTAGGGGAAAGAGAAGGAGAAAGTGGGTTTGATGATAGGGATGAGAAAGACTAATTGAGTTCTGCAATACATTTCCTATAGCAACAGCGAATACTCCGTTCAATTAACACAAGATAGGAAGTGGGGCCTGTATACATGGAAAAGGCCTGGAGATAAAGGAAGATTTCAGTCCGACTACATCCTAGTCAGACAGAGATTTCGAAATCAGATATCAAATTGTAAGGTGAACCCAGAGGTAGATACAGCCTCATATCACAATTTGGTAATGATGAATAGTAGGCTGAAGTTTAAGACATTCGTCAGGAATAATCCAAGCGTAAGGAAGTGGGATACGGAAGTACTAAGAAATGAAGAGACATGCTTGAAGTTCTCTACTACGATAATAAATGGCTCAGTTAGAAGTTCAATTGAAGAGGAATTGGCACCTCTAAATAAGGCCATCACAGAAGTCAGAGAGGAAACCGTAGGCACAAGTAAGGTAGTTGTGAAGAAATCTTGGATAACATAAGAAATACTTCAATAAAGTGACAAAAGAAGAAAGTACAAAAATGATCAGATAAATTCAGGAATACAGAAACAGAAGTCACTCAGGAATGAAATGAAACGAGACTCTCTTTGTAATTAAGCTCTCACACTCAGCATCTCTTTCCCGACGCCACTGTCTTTATTTGTCTCACCGACTGTCTCCTTTTTCTCCATTGATTTGCGGTATATCCCACTGCTGCTGCCTCCTCTCTCACCTACATTGTCTCCTTTTGTCTGTCTTTCACACTACGACTGTCTCCACCATACCTTAGCAGGTCAGAAATTCTGGAGTTTCAAGCTATTTTTTTCCTATACTTACGTGTTTAAATTTAGTTCCAAAACGCATCCACCCCAATCCCGCCGTGTTAAACATCGCCAGTCTGGGAGTGTCCACACTCCTTTGCGTCATATTGTCTCCTCTCATTGGTGTTTTCCTCTCTCTTTGACTTCCACTCTTTATTTGTCGATCCATCTCTCTTTCTATTTCATTCCCACCGTCTCTCCCTAACCATCAATGACTTCTCTCTCCCAGTCCTATTAACTTTATCCACCTCTCTTTTTCTTTAATTCACATTTTCTGTCCCACTGGAACTCTCTCCTCTTCCTCCCACCGTCACTGCGTCTCAGCTATTCTCTTTAACCACAAATAGAGCGAATATGTTCACAAACCGATATTTTTGCTGTGGAGAATGGATGAGGTTGAGGCAGCTATTTACCAAGTCTTCTGCCGTCTTTTTGGAAACATTAGTCAGCATGCTCAGACTTCAAGAAGATTATAACAATTCCAATGCCAAAGAAAGCAGGTTTTGACAGATGGGAAAATTCCGAACTATCAGTTTAATAAGTCACGGCTGCTAAATACTAACATTAATTCTTTACAGATAAAATGGAACACTGGTAGAAGCCGACCTTGGGGAAGATCAGTTTGGATTCCTTAGAAATGTTGGAACACGTGAGGCAACACTGACCCTAATACTTATCTTAGAAGACAGATTAAGGAAAGGCAAACCTACGTTTCTGGCATTTGTAGACTTAGAGAAAGCTTTTGGCAATGTTGACTGGAATACTCTCTTTCAAATTCTGAAGGGGGCAGGGGTAAAATACAGGGAGCGAAAGGCTATTTACAGTTTGTACAGAAACCAGGTGGCAGTTATGAGAGTCGAGGGACATGAAAGGGAATCAGTGGTTTGGAAGGGAGTGAGAAAGGGTTGTAGCCTCTCCCCGATGTTATTCAAGTTATATATTCAGTAACCATTAAGGAAACAAAACAGGAATTCGGAGTAGAAATTAAAATCCACGGAGCAGAAATAAAAAACTTTGAGGTTTGCCGATGATATTGTAATTCTGTCAGAGACAGCAAAGGACCTGGAAGATCAGTTTAACGGAATGGACAGTGTCTTAACAGGAGGATATAAGATGAACATTAAAAAAAGCAAAACAAGAATAATGGAATGTAGTCGAATTGAATCGGGTGATGCTGAGGGAATTAGATTAGAAATTGAGACACTTAAAGTAGTAACTGAGTTTGGCTATTCAGGGAGCAAAATAACTGATGATGGTCGAAATAGAGAGGATGCAAAATGTAGACTAGCAATGGCAAAGAAAGCGTTTCTGAAGAAGAGAAGTGTGTTAACATGCAGTAGAGATTTAAGTGTCTGGAAGTCGTTTCTGAAAGTATTTGTATGGAATGTAGCCATGTATGGAAGTGAAACGTGGATGATAAATAGTTTAGGAAAGAAGAGAATAGAAGCTTTCTAAATGTAGTGCTACATAAGAATGCTGAAGATTGGATGGGTAGATCACGTAACTACTGAGGAGGTATTAAATAGAACTGGGGAGAAGAGAAATTTGTGGCATAACTTGACTAGAAGAAGGGATCAGTTGGTAGGACATGTTCAGAGGCATCAAGGGATCACCAATTTAGTATTGGAGGACAGCGTGGAGGTTAAAAATGTTAAAGGGAGACCAAGAGATGAATACATTAAGCAGATTCAGAAGGATGTAGGCTGCAGTAGTTACTGGGAGATGAAGAAGTTTGCACAGGATAGAGTAGCATGGAGAGCTGCATCAGACCAGTCTCTGGAGTGAAGACCACTACAACAACAACAGTCAGCATGCACTGTCGTGCACGGGCCAATGAACAAACGAAGTTTGTCCGTTCTGCTGAGTTTTAAATCATTAAGACTCATGTATGTCCAAGCCGATAGAGTACACAGAAACATGCGACAAAAAAACCTGCACGCACATCTCATGTCACACAAATAGACAAACGATAATAGAGAGCATGCACACAAAACACATATACGATTTCATTGTGGGAAAATTTCTAAATTCACAGTACGCCTTGCGGCATTAAGTTACCGTAAATGTCATATACCACGAAAACGGCAATTAATGATAAAGGTGACAACAGAATATTTCCATATTTCACTTGATACAACACACACATGCGAGAGCGAAAATTATCACCAGTAAAGAATGAACTGCGTGCGTACTTCGAAACTAAATTTTAATGCGCTTATATTTTTTAAGTCTACTAAGATATGACAGCGGAAAATGCTTCTTTCCTTTAGAGCACCATTGCTAATGCGATAACAGAGCTATACGCTTGTGTTGATGAGAAAAGAATAATAATGGAGTTGCATGGAGACATCTAAACACACTTACATATTTCTAATCTTGTTCTTCTGGAGAACACCGCTGTATTAGTACCAATAGTAAGTATTGATGAAATTGTAAAACCAACACAGAAAGAATCTGGAATGTTTTAAATATTAAGAAACACGAAACAGAGTGTAAAGATATACAGAAAAGTTTGGAAAATCTCTGCCAAAAAAACAAAGTAGGTGGTGAGATGTTTGTAAATGAACTTTGTACCTAAATGAGCATACAGTGGAAAATTTGTACTAGTGTGCAACGATCAGATGGTGCAAACCATCTTGTTGATTCTTGTTAATTCACTGGCTCTATACTTTCACTCTGATGTACACACGTAGTAGCTGCTCACTGTGGAAAATAGACGCTTATTTTTAATGTGACACCCATGTGAAATATGATTTGATAGTAAAAATGGAGGCTCCGTAGTGTTTTAGATTGTTTTAATCAGTTTAACCCCGGCATTGTGAAAAGATACGAAACATCTTTGCGAATCCCAGACGGGGTAGTTAAATTTTTAAAGACATCTTTTGTGTATTTCTAATGTTTGTCCCACGGATTCAGCTGAGATGATGCACCTACACTGGAAGAAGAAAACAACAGGCGTACGCGACACAAGTTGAAGTTTTAGGATTCCATGATCAAATCTCTGACGGTTGCCGCAGTATCTATGATGGAACGTAATAACAGCTAGAGCTACTTTCTTAGTGAAGAAGGCAGTGGTAAGCTATTGTGCTGCCAATTACAGCGTCAGTACATTGCTGGGCGAACTGCAGCTCTAAAACAGCAGGTATCCTTGCTTGCTGGCTCCACTGGTTGCAGGTCGGTTCCGTCTTTCCTCTACGACCGTAGCGTTAATTAAACTTCCCGTCGCGGCTGGACCCAACTTCCTTCCTCAAAGTACAATATCTCTTTCGTGCCGGATTGCTACCACGTAGAAACACATATGAAGTTCAGCTTCGAAGCACTGCAGGGAGTGGAACGCCAGCACTCGACCAGTAATTTTTGACATGATTCTTTCCGACATTGTAAACCATAGCTGTGCCTTGTTTGTTGGTGGGCACGAATTAGGAGCTATATTTACCTTGATTGTTTTATTTCAGTGTAACAAGCAGTTTATTGAGACTGCTTAAATTTTTAGAGTTTGAAAGTGATAGTAATGTATTTTCACCCGAAGACTTACGAGAGGAGGAGGAGGACAACGAGGTCATTAGATACGGAGCGCAAACTCGGGTGATGGAAGGACGGGGAAGGAAATCGGCCGTGCCCTTTCAAAGGAACCATTCCCGGCGTTTGGCTGAAGCGATTTAGGGAAATCAAGGAAAACCTAAATCAGGATGGCCGGAGACGGGATTGAACCGTCGTCCTCCCGAATGCGAGTCCAGTGTCCTAACCACTGCGCCACCTCGCTCGGTGAAGACTTACGGGGAAGTCCTGCTGTCATAAGCTACTGTGGGGGCATTCTGCAGCGATATAACGACTTTCGTTTGAAATAAGAGATTTCTATTACCTGTGTAAAAGGAGGTCAGAGCAACAGACGTACGATACGAAGACAATGTGTATCTTCATGTTTTCGCGGCGCACTAACTGATCGATTATATTTCGGGGGACGTCACACAGAAATTCTATTTCTTCTTCATGCAACATTTCGGCCGTATAACTTTCGAGCGTCTTCAGAGTGAGCCGTCAGAGTGAAGTGCGTGTAATCTACGGTTTAAAACGATGGAACGAAAACTCTAACTTCAGTCTGTCTGCTGTAGAAGGCCGAAAGGGTATGCGGCCGAAGTATTAGAAAAAGAAGAAATAGAATTTTTGCTGCTACTCTCCGGAAATTTAATGGATGATGCAAAGATAATACAAGGCTGATGGGAATTCATAAACAAAGGAAGTTCTGGCTGACGCGGAAAATGACGTGCAATAAACATGTCACACACATCCCATAAGTGGGTTGTAACGCAGCTGGATATTTTGGAATTACTGGGCATAGAATCTAGTGGAAATACTTCAAAATCCTTGGTGCAAATAGGTAAAGAGAGAATCCGCAAAGCAGATATTGCTAATTTAAAATGCACGTAAGAAGCCAGACAGAAAAGAAGAGGGACCAAGAGAAGGAAAGAAGACCAGTATGATTCAGATGATGTTCAATACGGTGCCGGATAATATTAGTGGTAAGTAATTCTCGTCAACTGCTATACTAGTATTGCAATATTATACTTTAAATGGATTTTTCTTAGAACTACATTTTTTTTTACTTTCAGGTATCATTCTTTGATAAACTAAAGGGGTTAGAAACATGAAATGCGGCCAATTTGCACTTGAGATGGTAATAAAGTTATTACAAGTAAATTGAGAACCATCAAACAATCATAAACTGTTTTATAATAATTAATGTACAAAAAGTTAAATTTTACTAATGAAAGAATAATTTTTTCTTGAGAACCATAAGAGGCATTACGTTCATTTTACTTGTAATTTGAGGCATATATGCTATACATATATATATATATATATATATGCAGTTAAAGTTTCGTTGTTTTATGACTTATAGTTATTTTTAAAAGTGTACCTATTCAAAGGGTAAAATAGCAATTCCATAATAGGGGTACTATTTCCATCCATCACCCCATAAAGTGTCTAAGGCAAAAACTAGCAAGTGAAGATGTTCCGTTTTAAAAAAACATAACTCATTGCTGTAACCACATGGGAAATAAGTAAATAAATTATTATCATAACCCTGCAGAAACAGGAACATTTCTTACATTTACCCTTGTAACTAAATATTGTTTTCTCTTATCATTCTGTAAGTTGCGAAGAAAAACACGTCATCTGAGACATCCTGTATACAGCAAAATGACGTTACAAACAATGGTGATTTAGTGGACACTCTTATATTATTGCCCAACAACAAAGATTTTACATTAAGAGAAATACCCTATCATATAGATTTTGGTACACTGAAGTCGAAAAGACAATAATTTTTTTAGCTCCCTTTTTCATGCTATATCAATTTTTTTGCCTCCTTAAATCCCGGCAAAATTGGGCTGAGTACTGAGAAGATTAGGCAGGAGGTATTAAATCGTCCAGAAAACCATAATGTCCCTGGAGGCCGCTAGTTCCAGTGTATTTTCAGGCCTGATGAGATGAACCAGTGGCAATGATTTTACGAAGTTTAGCCGCTATACTTGGGTAGTACGAGGACTGAAAATCATATTTAACTTGTGCCTATAAGAAACTGAAATGCAACATGTTACTCAAAATGCACTTCTTTCACTCATATGACGACGTTTCTCTGAAGAGTGTGGGGCGTTTAGTGATGAAGATGGTGAGGAGTTTCACCATCCAGTCACTGTAATGGAACCTCGTTACCAAGGAAGGTCAGTCCTTGAATGTTGGCTGATTTCTGCAGGGCCCATAAGCGGCAGACGATGAGAAAACTCCTGTTGTAAAAAAGACAGCTGTTAATACTGTGCCTTCGATTGAACTAAAATGACGGTAGCTTTTAATGTTGGTCCTGCTTAGCCTAAAATACTTTGATTTATTTTCCCTCATGAAATATCTAAAACATTTGAGCCTATCTGGGAAAAATGATTTTGTACATGAATTCACCACCTCTTAAATTCAATAAAACCATTTAGATAGTCCCATCATTATTAAGGATTTTGAATACAAAAATTGAAACATTTGTATCAGTATTTCAGCAAAAATATAAACTTTATTACAGTATACCTAAGAAACGAAAGCCATTCTAGGAAAATAGACTTTACATTTGTGGTCGGTGCTTGGAATGAACCGTAAAATAATTATCAAATGCTAAGTAAATATGTATTGAGAAATGCTACACTTTTTATACTATGGCCCATTATAAATGAGAGGAACAAAGAATTTCAGTTACTTAACCTGAAGTAATCTATAGTTCCAGCTGTCATTTTCTACTTAAGCACACTTAAATCTATTTATTTAAATTACTTTGGTCTGTATAATAAACATAAAATTAAAATTTACTCCTAATTTATTTGAATGTACAGTGCATGCCAACTGTGTCAGTGAATGGTGCATAAAATACTGACTTTTATAGGAATCAGTACTGTGTTACTATGTTTTATTATTAATTTTTCAATGTCCGCCCCCGGTAGCTAAGTAGTCAGCATGACAGAGTTTAAAACCCAAGGCCTCGGGTTCGATTCCCGACTGGGTCGGAGATTTTCTCCGCTCAGGGACTGGGTGTTGTGTGATCCTAATCACCATCATTTCATCCCCATCGACGAGCAAGTCACCGAAGTGGCGTCAAATCGAAAGACTTGAACAAGGCGAACGGTCTGCCCGACGGGGGACCCTCGTCACACGACGTTTTTTTACAATTTTTCAATTTTATTTTCAGTTTTCGTATCTATAATATCTTTGATTTTGAACTTTTGCAGTCTATTGTAATGGCCTGGAACACAACCACAGCTCAGAGTCTTAACTAGGGCTCAGCTGCAGCCAACGCCCTGGATGATCAATAGCAATGAGGTGAATCCACACCGACCTTCTTCGAGTCGATTGATGAGATGCTGGTCAGGCTTCAGGAAGCATCTTCAATTTGACCTCCTTGCAAGTGACAACAACCACACCAGAACACTGGCCTGTTGTCGAGAAGATGCCGTATGACACAGATATGTGACTTCTTCCACACAGTCAGCGCCAGACAGCTGCGTTTAACCCATGGCCCTTCAAAGTAGGTGCCTGCAACAGCAGGGCCACGTAGGCATCTGCCGTGTGCTACTCGTCACCTCGCATTCTCTTGATGCACCCGTGGAGTCTACTGGCTGAGTGCGCAAACCTCGGTCGAAAAGCAAAATAACAAATTCTCGTGATCACGGTTAAAAGAAATCAGCGTTTATTACGTCTCTGCGGAGCGCCACTGTCATTCGCCGGTCAGCAAACCGTCGTCAGCCAACCGCACATTTGTCGACGGGTAACGCGGTGTATTGCAATGGAAGACGCCCCGGAGATACAAAGATGTTCAAATGGCTCTGAGCACTATGGGACTTAACATCTGAGGTCATGAGTCCCCTACAACTTAGAACTACTTAAACCTAACTAACCTAAGGAAATCACACACATCCATGCCCGAGGCAGGATTCGAACCTGCGACCGTAGCGGTCGCGCGGTTACAGACTGAAGCGCCTTGAACCGCTCGGCCACATCGGCCGGCCTGCAAAGATATTAGCAGATATAAGTTTGCACACGGCTGCCAACATACATAAGTTTTCTAGACAGTCCGTGGCGAGTGACGTCATTGTCATACGCTCTGCGTTTCATTAACAAGCAGAAATGTGTTTATACCACGCTACTACACTCAGATTAAAATTACTTGTAAGTTGACACTTCACGCGTTGGGGCTCGTTTCCTCCAATCAGAGTGCCCAACGTCACTACCCTTTCGTTATCTTTGCCAAACTGCCACAACAGTTAGTCAGTTGACTTCCAGTTCTTACTCCGCCTTTCTTTCTTGATGTATTTGGATTTCGAATCCCGGGTTCAGCCCTGATGTTTCGTATTTCGTATTTCATGATAACCACGCTAAAAGCACACACACAACGCTGCAAACGAAATACACGCGTTTCATTCGCAGCGCTAACCAAACAATACCGTATCCTTCCGAACTAGACGTGATTCAGTGCCGCGTGGGATTAGCCGAGCGGTCTCAGGCGCTGCAGTCACGGACGTGTGGCTCGTCCCGGAGGAGGTTCGAGTCCTCCCTCAGGCATGGGTGTGTGTGTGTGTGTGTGTGTGTGTGTGTGTGTGTGTGTGTGTGTGTGTGTGTTTGTCCTTAGGATAATTTAGGTTAAGTAGTGTGTAAGCTTAGGGACTTATGACCTTAGCAGTTATGGTTCAAATGGCTCTGAGCACTATGGGACTTAACATCTTAGGTCATCAGTCCCCTAGAACTTAGAACTACTTAAACCTAAGGACATCACACACATCTATGCCCGAGGCGGGATTCGAACCTGCGACCGTAGCAGTCGCGCGGTTCCGGACTGCGCGCCTAGAACCGCGAGACCACCACGGCCGGCTTAGCAGTTATGTCCCATAAGATTTCACACACATTTGAACATTTGATTCAGCGTCATGTTTACAGTTATTATAACTGCAGAGATCAGCCACATTAGATAAGCTTCGTACGACATTGCATGAATTCGAGTTTTCGAATGGCTCAGTTAATCGTGGTGACCGGGGCAATAAAGCCACAAACTTAACGTGAGAAGGAGTGTAATGGCGTGGCGCAGTGGTTGCGTGGGTTTGACTCCCTTCAAATAATGCTACATTTCTTTTTTTTTAATTTCTAAATTTAATCGAAAGTTGTGATTATTATCATTATTCATTTAACTGATTTAACAGTATTTTTAATTTCTAATACTTCTCCGCGTATTTTTCACTTTTTTGTGACCTCTTATTTTTCTTCCTATCACTTAATTTTCGTTTGCAATCTTATTGTGTGACCTATAAACTGTAATCATCTGCCAACCTCGCCGTCTCACCGGTTGGTAACGCGGCAGATCGTGTAACCATTGTGAAGATAATATCCAATAACCAACAACAACGAGAAATTAAAGTATTCTCTGAATTTTTCATCTTGACTTTGTTCATTGAGGTTACCTTAAACCGTCGTGAACAAAGCGATCGTGAGTTTTTTCCCGCCGCAAACTACTGATCGCTTTTTCTCGGATATATTGCACTTCACTAGGTTGTGGCTAGTTTAGGACATGAGTTTACGTTCAGTGACACAAAACTCGTCGTCTACCACACTTCAGATGTTGGTCATTTAATATCAGCTGTCGACACAGCATATCCCATTTATATCCGTTAAATCTTGCAGTGGCCGTTTCTAGCAGTGCTCCGCACTACACAGTAACAGCATTTGTGAACTGACCCGCCATGTTGGTGTGTATCCTGTAACCGAGCGGTAGCCGGGAACGGATGTGGGAACACTGACAGGTGTAAAGTATCAAGTAATTTTAATAAGACTGCAATCCGTTCGTTTATGTTAGTCGAAATAGATATTAAAACAAGGGTACCAAATTCTTCGAATCCCCATATGGATTTACTGGAGGAACAGACGGCAGCAGTTTTTAAAAAAAAAAAAAAAAAAAAAAAAAAAAAAACCATGTGTACACTGTCTCGTTCTGGTAAGTTTGTTTACATTCAGTTCGAATACCTAAATCATCTAGATGTATGATAATCTAGACGTATGTATGATAATCAACACATCTCATTGTGACTTTATTTCTAACTGTATATTGCATACAAAAATCCTGTTTCGCTGGAAACAAAACTTCGTAATTACCGACCTTTAGTAACAGATTGTTAATCTAGATTTTATAACTAAAACATTAAAATTAATTTTTTCGTCTTTTTGTATTTTACACTTGACGTACATACTGAAATCGCACACATATTTCTTTAAGACTTTGAATCAACCTGGAATCGAACCCAGGTCTCCCACGCATTCCTTTTTATTGTATCATATTAAGCACGGTCAGAAAACTCTGAAGTCAATTTCCCCAAAAATTTGTGATATTGGCATTGAACTGCTTTAGGAGAAGGATATTTAAGTTTTCAACTACGTGTAAAATAAAAATGAAAAATTAAAAAAATTTGATTTTCATGTGGCCCACAAACAGGAAATGAGGGCACATATTACAGCACAATTTAATTCTAACCCTGGTAAGATTCAATCATAAAGTAATAATGTTTCTCGGTTTATCATATGTGCACGGTTCGGTGTATGATGCCTTGAGAGTGTCTCAATACATCGGAACACGCCCTCATTTTCATACCAGTTACGGCGCGAAGTAGTGAAATGGTAGAAATTGGGAAGTTTTACACTGTCGCATGAAAACGCAAGTCATGCAAGAGACAGAAGCGGAAGCAGGAAGCGAGCCAGTATGTCGGAAGTGGGTCACGTCGACTATGCATTACAGCATCTACTTAGTCAGGATACACATTTAGCAGAAAGCAGGCTTCGACAGAAAACCAAAGGATGAGAGACAAGCATAATCGTCAACTCGTAAGACACGCTGCAAGGAAGTCTCCGGAAGTCGATCTTTATACAAGATAGTTGCGTGACCTCAGCTGTTCAGTATGAAATGTAAAATCAAAACACCTTCAGAAGTGTGAATTTCCAGTTTAATTTTAGTTGTGCAACCAATTTCAACGCTACCTTTCGCCATCATCAGGCACTCTGACCGACATGAAGGAAGAATTCCATCTCTGATGTAGTCAAATTAGGGCCAGCACTCAGCAGCTGGTATCCGTAGTTTTCTCCTTAACGCGGCGAATGGATCTCTGTGTTAGGAAGAAATCTATGGATAATCTTCGTGCATCCATGTTGAAACTGGATGAAGGTGGGACACAGCTGGTATAATTTTTATTAAATGCAATTCATCCAGCTGTACTTAAGATTTTTTTTTTACTTCGCTACTAGATTTGGCGTTGCGTCAACGTCATCTTCAGGCCCGTACACTTTGCTGAAATCAGTTGTGTGTGGCTCAGTCTAGAGGTCCGCTATGAGATCAACGCGTGCTCCACATGGATGGCGGGCAGTAAACGTCTTCAATAGCGCGTAAAAATAACTGTTCTCCGAAGGTGTGCTGTTTTCCAGATTTGGCTATAAGCAATGAG
The DNA here is from genome assembly GCF_021461395.2 of Schistocerca americana. Classification (NCBI taxonomy): domain Eukaryota; kingdom Metazoa; phylum Arthropoda; class Insecta; order Orthoptera; family Acrididae; genus Schistocerca; species Schistocerca americana. The sequence continues at coordinate 952,425,148 of NC_060119.1, read as the reverse complement.
ATATTGTAAGATACCCGCAAGCCATTATCGCTACTTTGAGATGTTGAAGCAAACTTACTGTTCTTGGTGGGTCTAGCCGGTCGGGGTGGCCGAGCGGTTCTAGGCGCTACAATCTGAAACCACACGACCGCTACGGTCGCAGGTTCGAATCCTGCCTCGGGCATGGATGTGTGTGATGTCCTTAGGTTAGTTAGGTTTAAGTAGTTCTAAGTTCTAAGGGACTGATGACCTAAAGAGTTGAGTCACATAGTGCTCAGAGCCATTTGAACCATTTGAACCTTGGTGGGTCTCTTTTCATATTTTTCCTTCAACGTTTGAAACCATTTCAAATCTTTACCTATTTAATCAGGATGACATCTTCTTAGATGATCTTCGAGCTTCCATGGTTTCATAGAATCATTGCTCAAAACGTTGTTGCATAAAAGACATATCGACTATCGTTTGTCTGCCTTTGATGGAAGATAACCAAATTTAAATAATCAACTCTGTATTGTCGAGATTTATTCTCAGATTCAGTCATTTTTCGTATTAGTTGTAACGTGTAAAGAAAAAAAGTTTGTTTTAGTAGTCATTAGGCGATTTCAAGAGGCTATGGCTACTTTAACAGAATAGAATAGAATTAATTATTGCAATGAAAAAAACTAAAATGCCAGCGGGAAAACTGTATTTAGTTATTAAAAGCAATAAACTGTTAAGACCAATTGTTTGATCGTCGAAGCTTTAGCAGCCACGAGATTAAATAACCGGTTTTCAACTAATAACTAAAACAAAATATACCTAATTCACGAGACCAATGCCTCGTTTCATAAGAACAGATTCTATTTAGTAGTGGACTGTACTATAATTTAATTATATTGCACTCAATAAGAGCAACGCCTTATTAATTAGTACTGACTCTTCTTGTTAATACGAACAATAAGACTGAGAAGCTTGAAAAGCTATTTATTATACAGCTAGTATACTGCTAACAAATGGGCAGGTACTTACATTTTTCGGCACTGGCAAACACTGACATCGATTCACTCACACATTTATTCGGAAAATTCCCGGAACAAATGAGTAACGTTTGTCCTTGGCATTCGTATTTATATTAGTCAAGGTTACAAGCACAGCACAAGTCGTGTTTCGTCCCTTTGCACGTCTAAGCAAGCATTCCGGGCGAGCGGGAGAGCGTGCGCACCGGCGGCACTTTGCAAGTCTCTACATGCTTTGTAGCAGACGCTGAGCTTTTTAAAATACACTAGGTACTCAAAAAAATGAAGGTGGTTTAAAATTCTCGTAGACTCCCACTTACATCTTTTCACCCCCCCCCCCCTTTTTTTTTTTTTTTTTTTTTTTCACGCCACCGTTGACCCCCGTCCGTTCCCCCGTGCACACCAGGACCACTTTGGGAACCACGGGTGCAGATGCACATGGCACTCACTAGCTAGAAGACTTGTAAACAATTATTTTGCAAAATCAGCAAAATAGCTCCTAGTTTTAGTTTCAGCATTTATTATCAGTCTCTTCGCATTTGTCAGTGTCGTGTGGTATCAGTTCACTGTTATTAATGCCTCGCATGGCATACTCTGTTACATTCATTGAGGAAAGCAATGTCATCTTGATCATCTCATTGATTCCATTCTTACACACTCGATTTTAATTACACTCTTGAAAGTTTCTTTTCTTTCTGTCATTGGATTTTTGACAGAGAGTTTGAACGCAAAATGGTGAGAGGTGCAAGTAAACAATATGAAAATCTGTTACAGTTTCTGATAGTCAAACACAGTTCTGTCAGTGAACTTTGTGCTAGCTTACTTACGGTGAGCGAGCTTATTGGAGCACAGGAGATAATATCCAACGCAGCGGTCGTAAAAACGAAACATGAACGTACGCTGGTGGTGTTCTATTTCTTGTCCACGCATTTCAGGAAGCTCGGTGTTTAACGAGGGATCTTGACGCAATTGCTGGTCTCTGCCGAGCCATTCCAGAGTTCACAGCACGGACCTAATTTTGTCGTTGCAGAGTGTCTAATTCCCCACGCACTCAACAGGCCCTCTCGTCTCTGTGGTGTTCACCGAAAGGGCGCATCTAGCGACTGTTGCTCACCCTGACGGCTTAATTAAACGTAACTGGCCAGTGGTTCTCAGGAGGCGACAAAACGCCTGCACATCCACACACGTGCTACTTATCCTCTTGGTTCTGGATGGGTGAGAGCTTATCTGTCGTCCATTTCTCCTTGTAAAGAAAGGTCAGTTCAAGTTGTTTCATTCATTGCCATATAGAGAAAGAGAACATTCTTTCTGGAAACTGCAGTGTTCGTGGAATTTCCTTCTTGATGATAAAAAGGACAACTGCTACCATAGCCCCCTTTGTGAGAAGCGGCAACAGCGTGACTACTCAAACTGGTTTTTACAATTTACGAAAACTGAAGATATAGCCTGGGACTTCTGTTAAAACAGAATTCACACAATCCAGGTTACAGCAAGAGCAGGTAAGTGCGAGAACTACCTCACAATTAGGTTAAGATCATGCATCATAGCTACCGACAATAATGGTGAACATCAGAATGGCAAAGAAATGTGAGGTTCTCTTAGATGATCAGTTTTGCTTTACTTATTGAAGGTACCAACGAGGCAGTTCACTTACTGCTGACAAATGAAGCAAGACTCGAGAAAAATTAAGATACCGTCGTAGCATTTATGGACCTAGAAGAAGAGTTCATCAGTGTAAAATAATGTAGGATGTTCAAAAGTCTAAGAAAAATAGGTGATAACTATATTTACACAAAACTTGGCGGAAAAACATTTAAAAAAATTAAAATCAAGAACGAACCGTTCTGATTTAAAAGCGTATAAGATAGGAACCCCCCCCCATGAACCATGGACCTTGCCGTTGGTGGGGAGGATTGCGTGCCTCAACGATACAGATAGCCGTACCGTAGGTGCAACGGAGGGGTATCTGTTGAGAGGCCAGACAAACGTGCGGTTCCTGAAGAGGGGCAGCAGCCTTTTCAGTAGTTGCAGGGGCAACAGTCTGGATGATTGACTGATCTGGCCTTGTAACACTAACCAAAACGGCCTTGCTGTTCTGGTACTGCGAACGGCTGAAAGCAAGGGGAAACTACAGCCGTAATTTATCCCGAGGGCATGCATCTTTACTGTATGATCAAATGATGATGGCGTCCTCTTGGGTAAAATATCCCGGAGGTAAAATAGTCTCCCATTCGGATCTCCAGGAGGGGACTACCCATGAGGACGTTGTCATCAGGAGAACGAAAACTGGCGTTCTACGGATCGGAGCGTGGAACGTCAGATCCTTTAATCGGGCAGGTAGGTTGGAAAATTTAAAAAGGGAAATGGATAGGTTAAAGTTAGATATAGTTGGAATTTGTGAAGTTCAGTGGCAGGAGGAACAAGACTTTTGGTCAGGTGAATACAGGGTTATGAACACAAAATCAAATAGGGGTAATGCAGAGTAGGTTTAGTAATGAATAGGAAAATAGAAATGAGGGTAAGCTACTACAAACAGCATAGTGAACGCATTATTGTGATCCAGATAGATACGAAGCCCACGCCTACCACAGTAGTAAAAGATTATATGCCAACTAGCTCCGCAGATGACGAAGAGATTGATGAACTGTATGATGAGATAAAAGAAATTATTCAGATAGTGAATAGACACGAAAATTTAATAGTTATGGATGACTGGAACTCGATAGTACGAAAAGTAAGAGAAGGAAACGTAGTAGGTGAATATAGAATGGGAGTAAGGAATGAAAGAGGAAGCTGCCTGGTAGAATTTTGCGCAGAGCATAACTTAATCATAGCTAACACTTGGTTTAAGAATCATGAAAGAAGCTTGTATACATGGAAGAACCCTGGAGATACTAAAAGGTATCAGACAGATTATATAATGGTGAGACAGAGATTTAGGAACCAGGTTTTAAATTGTAAGACATTTCCAGGGGCAGATGTGGACTCTGACCACAATCTATTGGTTATGTATGAACTGCAGATTAAAACTGAAGAAACTGCAAAAAGGTGGGAATTTAAGGAGATGGGACCTGGATAAACTGAAAGAACCAGAGGATGTACAGAGTTTCAGGGAGAGCATAAGGGAACAATTCACAGGAACAGGGGAAAGAAATACAGTAGATGAAGCATGGGTAGCTTTGAGGGATGAAATAGTGAAGGCAGCAGAGGATCAAATAGGTAAAAAGACGAGGGCTAGTAGAAACCCTTGGGTAACAGAAGAAATATTGAATTTAATTGATGAAAGGAGAAAATATAAAAATGCAGTAAATGAAGGAGGCAAAAAGGAATACAAACATCTCAAAAATGATATCGTCAAGATGTGCAAAATGGCTAAACAGGGATGGCTAGAGGACAAATGTGAGTATGTAGAGGCTTATCTCACTAGGGGTAAGATAGATACCGGCTATAGGAAAATTAAGGAGACCTTAGGAGAAAGAAGAAGCACTTGCATGAATATCAAGAGCTTTGATGGAAACCCAGTTCTAACCAAAGAAGGGAAAGCAGAAAGGTGGAAGGAGTATATAGAGGGTCCATACATGGGCGATGTACTTGAGGACTTCTTCTTATTCTGTAGTGGTCAATCCAAGGATTGGTTTGCAACAGCTACAATGGCAGCTTGTCTCCATTCTGTGCGTCTTTCAGCTTTCCTCTTCATTTCTTTATAGGTGTTACATCCCACATCTTTCACGATTTGATCCATGTACCTCAGTCGTGGTCTTCCTCTTGGTCATTTTCCCTCGACATATCCCTCTATGATTGTCTTCAGAAGTCCTTTATGTCTTAATAGATGGCCTGTAAATTGCACTCTTCTTTTAACAATGAAACTCCAGAAGCTTCTCTTCTCACCTCCTCTTTCCAGAACTACTTCGTTTGTGACCTTGTCGATCCATTTTATTTTGAGCATGCGGCTATAACACCACATTTCAAAAGAATTTAGCTTTTGGTCTTCCTCTGTACGGGGACTCCATGTTTCACACCCATAGCATCCCACACTCCACACATACGATTTCAAAACTCTTTCCCTAATTTCAAGGCTGATGGCCTTAGATGGTAATATGTTTTTCTTCTTGTTAAAAGCAGCCTTTCCTTGAGCTATTCAACTTCTCACTACTGCCTTGCTCCTTTCATCCCTGGTAATATTACTGCCCAGATAATTAAATTTATCAGCTTGTTCAAGCAGGTCATTGCCTACATGAACTTGGACCTTCACTTGATCTTGTTTGTCGCATACCATTACGTATGTTTTTGCTTTATTAATTCTCCTATTATATACTTCACCCAAAACTTTATCCATTCTATTCAGTAGGACTACAAGATCTTCTTCACTTTCAGCCAGGACAGCTATATCATCGGCATATCTTATCACATCTATTCGTTGGCCATGAATTACTACACCTGTCTGTGAATTTTCCCTTACTTTTTTCAGCGCCTCTTCAATGTGTACGTTAAAGATAGTGCGCAACCTTGTCGGATACCTCTCCGTATCTGCACCTCTTCTTGTTTTGTCCGTCCACGGATAACTGCGGTCTCGTTTTTGTACAGGTTATATATCATTTTTCTATCTTTATGGTCAATTCCTACTTTTTTGAATACCTCAAACATCTTATCCCATTTAACATTATCAAAGGCTTTCTCTACATCTACGAAAGCTATGCATGCTTTCAGGTACGTATCTAGTACTTGAGGACAATATTATGGAAATGGAAGAGGATGTAGATGAATATGAATTGGGAGATATGATATTGCGTGAAGAGTTTGACAGAGGACTGAAAAACCCGAGTCGAAACGAGGCCTCGGGAGTAAACAACATTCCATTAGGACTACTGCCGGCCATGGGAGAGCCAGTCGTGACAAAACTCTACCATCTGGTTAGCAAGATGTATGAGACAGGCGAAATACCCTCAGACTTCAAGAAGAATATAATAATTCCAATCCCAAAGAAAGCTGGTGTTGACAGATGTGAAAATTACCGAACTATCAGTTTAATAAGTCACAGCTGCAAAATACAACCGCGAATTCTTTACAGACGAATGGAAAAACTGGTAGAAACGGACCTCGGGGAAGATCAGATTGGATTCCGTAGAATTGTTGGAACACGTGAGGCAATACAAACCTTACGACTTATCTTAGAAGCTAGATTAAGAAAAGGCAAACCTACGTTTCTAGCATTTGTAGACTTAGAGAAAGCTTTTGACAATGTTAACTGGAATACTCTCTTTCAAATTCTGAAAGTGGCAGGGGTAAAATACAGGGAGCGAAAGGCCATTTACAATTTGTACAGAAACCAGATGGCAGTTATAAGAGTCGAGGGGCATGAAAGGGAAGCAGTGGTTGAGAAAGGAGTGAGACAGGGTTGTAGCCTCTCCCCGATATTATTCAATCTGTATATTGAGCGAGCAGTAAAGGAACCAAAAGAAAAATTCGGTGTAGGTATTAAAATTCATGGAAAAGAAGTAAAATCTTTGAAGTTCGCCGATGACATTGTAATTCTGGCAGAGACAGCAAAGGACTTGGAAGAGCAGTTGAACGGAATGGATAGTGTCTTGAAAGGAGGATATAAGATGAACATCAACAAAAGCAAGGCGAGGATAATGGAATGTAGTCAAATTAATTCGGGTGATGCTGAGGGAATTAGATTAGGAAATGAGACACTTAAAGTAGTAAAGGAGTTTTGCTATTTAGGGAGTAAAATAACTGATGATGGTAGAAGTAGAGAGGATATAAAATGTAGACTGGCAATGGCGAGGAAATCGTTTCTGAAGAAGAGATATTTGTTAACATCGTGTACAGATTTAAGTGTAAGGAAGTCGTTTCTGAAAGTTCTTGTATGGAGTGTAGCTATGTATGGAAGTGAAACATGGACGATAACTAGTTTGGACAAGAAGAGAATAGAAGCTTTCGAAATGTGGTGCTACAGAAGAATGCTGAAGATAAGGTGGGTAGATCACGTAACTAATGAGGAGGTATTGAATAGGATTGGGGAGAAGAGAAGTTTGTGGCACAACTTGACTAGAAGAAGGGATCGGTTGGTAGGACATGTTTTGAGGCATCAAGGGATCACAAATTTAGCATTGGAGGGCAGCGTGGAGGGTAAAAATCATAGAGGGAGACCAAGAGATGAATACACTAAGCAGATTCAGAAGGATGTAGGTTGCAGTAGGTACTGGGAGATGAAGAAGCTTGCACAGGATATAGTAGCATGGAGAGCTGCATCAAACCAGTCTCAGGACTAAAGACAACAACAACAACAACCAAGAAGAAATGCAGATGTTAAACAGGTATTTATTGGAGAAAAATATTATCCTGGAACTGTCATGTGATTACATTTTCACGCAATTTGGATGCATAGATCCTGAGAAATCGGTACCCAGAACAAACACATCTGGCCGTAATAACGGCCTCGATACGCCTGGGCATTGAGTGAAACAGAGCTTGGATGGCGTGTACAGGTACAGCTGCCCATGCAGCTTCAACACGATACCACAGTTCATCAAGAGTAGTGACTGGCGTATTGTGACGAGCCAGTTGCGCGGCCACCATTGACTAGAAGATTTCAATTGGTGAGGGATCTGGAGAATGTTCTGGCCAGAGCAGTAGTCGAACATTTCCTGTATCCAGAAAGACCCATACAGGACCTGCAACATGTGGTCGTGCATTCTCCTGCGGAAATGTAGGGTTTCGCAGGGATTGAAAGAAGGGTAGAACCACGGATCGTAACACATCTGAAGTGTAACGTCCACTGTTTAAAGCGCCGTCAAGGCGAATAAGAGGTGACCGAGATGTGTAACCAGTGCACCCCATACCGTCATGCCGGTTGATACGCCAGTATGGCGATGACGAATACACGCTTCCAATGTGCGTTCACCGCGATGACGTCAAACATGGATGCGACCATCATGATGCTGAAAAGAAAACCTGGATTCATCCTAAGAAAATTACGTTTTGACACTCGTGCACCTAGGTTCGTCGTTGAGTACACCATCGCAGGCGCTCCTGTCTGTGATGCAGCGTCAGGGGTAACTGCAGCCATGATCTCCGAGCTGATAGTCCATGCTGCTGCAAACGTCGTCGAACTGTTCGTGCAGATGGTTGTTGTCTTGCAAACGTTCCCATCTGTTGACTCAGGGATCGAGACGTGGCTGCACAATCCGTTACAGCCATGTTGATAAGATGCCTGTCATCTCGACTGCTAGTGATACCAGGCCGTAGGGATCTAGCACGGCGATCCGTATTACCCTTGTGAACCCACCGATTCCATATTCTGCGAACAGTTATTGCATCTCAACCAAGGCGACAAGCAATGCCGCGATACCATAAACCGCAATCGCGATAGGCTACAACCCGACCATTATCGAAGTCGGAAACGTGATGGTACGCATTTCTCCTCCTTACACGAGGCATCACAACAACGTTTCACCAGGCAACGCCGATCAACTCCTGTTTGTGAATGAGAAATCGGTTGGAAACTTCCTCAAGTCAGCACGTTGTAGGTGTCGCCAGCGGCGCCAACCTTGTGTGAATGCTCTGAAAAGCTAATCATTTGCATATCATATCGTCTTCATCCTGTCGTTTATATTTCTCTTCTGTAGTGTGTCATCTTCGTGGTGTAGCAGTTTTAATGGCCAGTAGTGTAATTAGAGCAGCCATTCTGCGAGACCAGTTTAGCGATGTTAGCAGACCTGGTGGGATATACAATGGACGTGGAGCGATCGCTGTGAAGGACGCGAAGAGGCCATGTACTCGCGTGAGACAGCGTTATTAGCATCAGACACAGTTTGAGAGGCACCTCACTGCGTGTCTCCATCTAGTCGGCTAGTCGATTCGTTCAGTGTACAGACTTTTGGGCATTCCTGTTTGACAGTGGTCTGACGTTAGATAATACGGGAACGTGACAGCAAGCATACTGGTCGCCAAGTTTCCAGTCGACCACATTTGACCACCACAAGGGAGAAGAACCGCTGTGGTGTGCACCAAACACATGGTAATCCTTCACACCTGTGCCCGCCACCCGAGAAAACGCTGTGGGCTCCATGAAACATCCTGGGACACCCGACACCATTGGTTGAAGACTTTCAGGGTCCAGGCTACGAAATTACCGTTCCATGCGTAGGCCATGACTGCAAAGCGTGGACTCCTGATTAATGGCGTCACGATGCAGTGACCTGCAGATCTGCACTACCCAGGATGACAAATGTCACGAGTTTTGAGGCGGTCTCGGGAGAGGTACATTGGCCACAAATTCAGGTCACGACTGAAACTGATTAAAGGAGCTCTCAAGGCAATGTCGTACGGCACTGACAATCTGCTTCCTCGTGTGAAACCTCTCATGCGACAGTTTCGTCGTGCAATTTTTTAACAGGACAATGTGCGCCCGCACATGGTACATGTCTCCTTGTGAACTGCCTGCATGTTGTTGAGGTAGGCGTGTGACGACCAAAAGCATCAGATTAGTCCCGGGTAGAATATTTTTGGGGCGATCCTGGACGACAGTTCCATCTCAGTGGCAGTATCCGGGATGCCTAGGTCAGTTACGAGTGATTACAAAGACATCATGACATCATTCTCAGCTGAATCATGCTTCTAGCCATAAGGAGTATAGCGCCGCAGTGATAAATGGGATCATACTGTAAATTTCTTTGCAAATGTGATTCTATTCTGTAGTCATTGAAATAACATCACATTCTCTCTCAAGGCCTCGGGAGTAGACAACATTCCATTAGAACCAACCCTGACAAAACTCTACCATCTGGTGAGCAAGATGTATGAGACAGGTTAAATACCCCCAGACGTCAAGAAGAATATAATAATCCCAATCCCAAAGAAAGCAGGTGCTGACAGATGTGAAAATTACCGAACTATCAGTTTAATAAGTCACAGCTGCAAAATACTAACACGGATTCTTTACAGACGAATGGAAATACTGATAGAAGCCGACCTCGGAGAAGATCAGTTTCGATTCCGTAGAAATGTTGGAACACGTGAGGCAATACTGACCCTACGGCTTATGTTAGAGGGTAGATTAAGAATAGGGAAACCTACTTTTCTAGCATTTGTACACTTAGAGAAAGCTTTTGACAATGTTGACTGGATTACTCTCTTTCAAATTCTAGAGGTGGCAGGGGTAAAATACAGGGAGCGAAAGACTATTTACAATTTGTACAGAAATCAGATGGTAGATATAAGAGTCGAAAGGCATGAAAGGAAAGCAGTGGTTGGGAAGGGAGTGACACAGGGTTCTAGCCTATCTACCATGTTTTTTAATCTATATATTGAGCAAGCATTAAAGGAAACCAAAGAAAATCTCGGAGTAGGAATTAAAATCCAAGGAGAAGAAATAAAAAGAATGAGGTTCACCGATGACATTGTAATTCTGTTAGAAACAGCAAAGGACGTGTAAGAGCAGCTGCACGGAATGGAGAGAGTCTTGAAAGGAGGATATAAGATGAACATCAATGAAAACAGAGCAATATAATGAAATGTAGTCGTAGTAAATCGGATGATGCTGAGGAAATGAGACGCTTAAAGAAGTAAACGAGTTTTCCTATTTGGGGAGCAAAATAACTGATGATGGTCGAAGTAGAGATGATATAAAATGTAAACTGGCAATGGAAAGGAAAGAGTTTCTGAAGAAGAGGAATTTGTTAACATCGAGTATAGATTTAAGTGTGAGGAAGTCGTTTCTGAAAGTATTTGTATGGAGTGTAGCCATGTGTGGAAGTGAAACGTGGCGATAAATAGTTTAGACAAGAAGAGAAAAGAAGCTTTCGAAATGTGGTGCTACACAAGAATGGTGAAGATTAAATGGTTGGTTGGTTGTTTGGGGAAGAAGACCAGACAGCGTGGTCATCGGTCTCATCGGATGAGGGAAGGAAGTCGGCCGTGGCCTTTCAGAGGAACCATCCCGGCATTTGCCTGTAATGATTTAGGGAAATCACGGAAAACCTAAATCAGAATGGTCGGACGCGGGATTGAACCGTCGTCCTCCCGAATGCGAGTCCAGTGTCTAACCACTGCGCCACCTCGCACGGTAAAGATTAGATGTGTAGATCACATAGCTAATAAGGAGGTATTGAATAGATTTGGGGAGAAGGGAAATTTGTGCCACAACTTGACTAAAATGGGATCGCTTGGTAGGACATATTCTGAGGTATCAAGTGATCGCCAATTTAGTATTGGAGGGCAGCGTGTAGGGTAGGAATCGTAGAGGGAGACCAAGAGATGAATACACTAAACAGATTCAGAAGGATGTAGGCTGCAGTAAGTACTGGGAGATGAAAAGGCTTGCACAGGATAGAGTAGCATGGAGAGCTGCATCAGGTCAGTCTCTGGACGGAAGACGACAACAACATCAACTCTCTCAATCTCAAGTTTCATATCGTTTCCTCCTCCACTTCTACATATTTCACCTTTTTCTCAGGCAATGTAGATCTTTTTCTGGTCCCTTTTTCCATTTTCGCCGGACGTATATCCCTATTACATCTAAGTATTCGCGAATTTTAAACAAATCAAGTAAATGTTATTTCGCTGACATTGACGAGAGAAAGAAAGATTTGCCAGAAAGAACTTGTAACACAGTGAATACTAAATTATGGAAGTGTTTCGACGATTACAACTATGGCTAACAAAAATATGATAGACTACATAAGGTGTATGTTGAAGGAGATAGACTTCATAAATACAGATTCTAGATGTACGGAAAATTCTCAGATACTTCACATTTCTGTTATGTACACTGCTCTTCAGCTCATGGCTTATTGTCGGGCACTTTGCTGTTTGAGGCGTGCTTAAAATTCTGTGCTGAATGTGATCCCAACTCTACTTCGAGTCCTAAGAGATACATATCCAAATAAAATAATAAAAATACGTAGCTAGACCAAATATTGGCATTGGTAGGTCAGAACGGAGGGGAACAGGAACTGAGGGACGAACGTGCCCGATCATCAGGATCGTGGGCGCACCATCCTGCTCTTGAAGCCTGAGCCGCGCAGCGTAGAACAGCTGTGCAAACACAGGCGGGGCCCGAGAGATGCCAAGGCCCACGTGAGCGAGCAGTGGTGGGTGGCGGCACACGGCACAGGGCATTCCCATCGCCTGACTGCCTCTCGTCCGGAGATTAACGAAAAAAAAAAAAAAAAAAAAAAACGAGAGGAATCAAGTCACGAAATTTAAGGTGAAAACTAGTTAAAAGAAACACAATGAAAGTAATTGTATGTAAGTAGGCTGTTTAAGATTTTATATTGGTAACGCCACGTAGCGCTCCGTATGTGCTGTGTTCAGTGTGTGGCTGGTTTGCATTGTTGTTGGAGTATCTGCCGTTGTAGTGTTGGGCAGCTGGATGTTAACAGCGCGTAGCGTTGCGCAGTTGGAGGTGAGCCGCCAGCAGTGGTGGATGTGGGGAGGGAAATGGCGGAGTTTTGAAATTTGTAAGACTGGATGTCATGAACTGCTATGTATATTACGATTTTTCAACACTATTAAGGTGAATACATTGTTTGTTCTCTATTAAAATCTTTCATTTGCTAACTATGCCTATCCGTAGTTTGAATCTTTTATTTAGCTGGCAGTAGTGGCGCTCGCTGTATTGCAGTAGTTCGAGTAACCAAGATTTTTGTGAGGTAAATGATTTGTGAAAGGTGTAGGTTAATGTTAGTCAGCGCCATTCTTTTGTAGGGATTATTGAAAGTCAGATTGCGTTGCGCCAAAAATATTGTGTCTCAGTTTAAGGACAGTCATGTATAATTGTTCAAAGGGGACGTTCCATATGTCGACCCTTAGCCGAGGATACCTCACTGGAATCTTCTGATTTTTTTCTTGTAGTTTATGTAATTAGCATATCTTTAGTTTATTGCTAGCGCGTAATTGTAGAGAGAATCTGCTTTGTAGTTGCAGTCTTTCATTGTTGTACAGTAAAACAGTTGTGGCATGCATGTAAATTTGCACCAAGTATTTCAAAGCTGCCCTTGCAATTAAGTAGATACTTTTTTCAGTGCTATGTTAATGTTTTCTCTTATTTTTGCTCTTCAAATAGTGCTTTTCTGTGTTATCGTGTGAAATATTGTGACAATAATGGCGTGTGAAAAACGTAACACTAGGCTCCAAAGTAAACTTAGAAATAATAGTGACGACGAGCGTAGCTTATCAGCACCACTATGTAATGAATTAACAGACATTCAAAGTAGTAATTTGGTAATTGTGCATAGGGAAATGGAGCGGGCGGCAATTAATGGTGTAGACAGTGAAACAATTAGTTTACAGGGACGCATTATCGACCGATAGCTTGGCAACAGCTCGCCTCAGGATTCCGAAACGACAGGACACAATATTGCGAATACTGTAGACTCAGGTTTTGGGTTCTCACCGTTTTCTCAAATGAGTCAAGACACATTTTCCGCTTGTCAAAATGTGAATGTTGCCGGTGCAAATTCACTGCCGAAAGGCACTGAAGAACATGTTTCAGACACCAGTGCATTGTTATTACAGTTAATGCAACAAATGGGACAAAGGCTACAAAAGTTAGACACAATGGAACAAAATCTTCAAAAGTTAGACACAACGCTTGAACAAAATCAGAAACAAATGGGACAAAATCTTCAAAAGTTAGACGCAATGGAACAAAATCTTCACACCACGCTTGAACAAACACGTGAAGATTTAACTACTGAGTTACATTAAATCGAATCGAAATGTCAAAAAGTCTGTAACGACATAAAAAGACAAATTTGTGAGCATTTCCAACCTTTTCTTTTGCGTCATGAAAATGAATTACAGAATCACGAAGCAGCCATAAAGGAACTGCCAACTATTGTTCATGAAAATCACGACATCTTGCAAGCTAAAATTGATGCAGCTGCATCTACCGATTCGGTTATGCAGCTTGCAAAAACTCAGGAACACTTAAAAGACACAGTAGATACGATTTCAACACAAATGGACACTCTGAAACTTGGTTCAGAAAAACACACAGAGGAAAGAATTTCACAAACAGATAAAGTAGCCGAACTATCAGATCAGTTCACTAACTTATCTACAAAGGTAGATGATGATCTGAAGGACACAAGACCTGTAGCCTTCACGGACACTGAAAAGTATGAACAAATTAGAAAATTAAAAAAAAATCAAAATCAAATCAAGACACAGTATAAAAGAGAGATCCGGGAAGTACAAGATCAGTTGGCACAAGTAATGCAAGAATTTCATATTTCAGAGGACCCTCGCGCTCCAGTACAGGAAGAGGGACATAGAAATACGGAACAACCACAAAATAATAACACAGGACACTTCGGAAATTATTAAAGAAATTGGCAAGGCGCATTGGATTTTAAGATGGAACCGCCAAAACGAAGTAACAATGAGCGATTTGCGACTCACCTACACCATGATTTTGACTATAAGCTGTTCATTACTACACGTAAATTCAAAACATTTAAGAATTCTGAAAACGACATTCATCCACAAGAATGGCTTCATCAATTCTCTCTTTGTTCTCCTCCTAACTGGTCATTGGAGAACAGGTTAGAATTTATGTGTGGCTATTTAGAGAATGAACCAGCTGTAAGAATGCGATCGGTCATTCACGATTGCCACAGTGAAGGAGAATTTTATCATGCCTTCCTCTCAGCGTATTGGTCTCAAGCTACACAAGACCGAGTAAAACATCGCATCATAATGATGAAACGTTTTGAACAATCTGAATTTTCCAGTCTTATGAAATATTTTGAAGACATGTTGCATAAGAATCAGTATCTTTCAAACCCATACAGCCCCTCAGAACTCATCTGCATTTGCTTAATCAAATTGCCTGAACATTTACGGCATATTATTTTAGCAGGACGTTGCAAAGACGACATTGAAGCTTTTCAGGGACTGTTACAAGAACTGGAAATTGACACTGACAATCGCGGAACGCGAGAACAGGAGCACAATAATTACAGGTCTCATCTGTCACAATTCCGCGATGACAGAAATAATACACGACAAGGCTTTTCTTACAACGTAAATCATGACCAAAACAGACACCACCCATATGACAACCGTTGGCAGAGTAGTAATAATTATAGGGAAAGATCACCTCTCCGTAGTAATGAATATGATGGAGACAATCATAGAAACAGACAATATGATAAGCAGAACTATTATTATCAAGGCAGACAGAATAACTGTAGACGCAACGGTCCAGCGCGCAGTTACGATTCAGGGAGAAACTCTCCACCACGTGACTGACAAGAAAGAAACTATGGAATCCACCGACATGACGACAGTCGATAAGATCGTAACGACAGAGCTGAATTGCATCAGAACTAGCGGGATTTAAACAGGGCTGGGCCCTCTGGGCAAGGTGTATTTGTAGAAGTTAGACCTCCAAATCCCAATAACGACGCGCGCCAGTAAAGAAACAGACAATGACTCGCACCGCAGGCAGCCACGTGCGCCGGCTGGCTCGGAGAAAAATAACATAGACACTAACATTGAGAAAAATTCCAGTATTCTTTACGGACGTATACCACATGATAATTGCGTCGAAGTTGAAACACTGCATACTAGGAAGAGTAAAGGTTTACACCACATTTCACATGTAAAATCATTTATTGAAAGATAATCTGCTTTTTAACTTTGTCTTTGCCATATAACTTTTCACTATACATTACTAGTATGCTTTGTCAGACTTAGAATCTGTTAATATGCAACAGTGTTTGAAGTTAAATATCCAGTCAAGAACAAAGAGACCTTATTTCAACAGAAATTACGAATGCATTGTTATTGTGAACACACGACACAGTTTTATTGTGTGTGTACATTCTTGCTTGTTAGTTGCACGATTACGTAACGACTATAAGGCTCACATACTTAGAACATTTACCAGTACTGCTAATGAGATTTTAATGCAACATTTTGGTTTACTTGAAAATACATTCTGGATTTAAAGTACTTTCTGTGAGATACTAGGTGACACAGTGGTTAGTTTATGTGACAGCTACACGATTTTTTCACGACGCTACTAATGAGTGACAATTTACAATGTTGTTTTTGCGGTGTATCTGTTTTATATCTGCACAGGTTTTCTGAATTCTTCTGGAAAGTAAAACATGTTTTAGTAGTAAGTTTTGTGGTATAGCTACAATGAGACAACCTTTTTCGTAGCACAACAATACGTTACATTATAGTACTTTCTTCATCATGCCAATAAGAATAATAATTACGATATCTATACGCAAAGCATCTTACTTTTGTTTATGATGAGGTGAGTACATTGACTTCAGCAGAACTTTGCTTACAGAGGACGATAACTACGACACTTCAACAGAATTATCTTACACCAAGACGCACATTTAGCGCTACAGGACACGCATTTCAGTGATTACTTTTGTACTTAAAACATTTATTTTTAAAGATTTTTGAATTACAAAGAAAGTTTTCCGTCATACATTTCATTCCATTGCTGTAATCTGTAACACCTCAGGGTATAGTTACATTAATCCTCGGGGGGGTACACGTTTACTTCATGTACCATGTGTTTGGCAAGCACAAGGAGCCCTAGCTTATATGGTATTTGCTTATACAACTTTACACATCGGTACCATATTTCTCTAACACACAAATTACACAGCTATCCGATCATTTAACTGAGAGATAAACATTTTAATACTACATCAGTGACACATCATTACGCAATTACACAGTTAGGTAACTTCACACTTATGAAATTGTATTTTGTCTGTACTTTGTGAACTGTTCATATTTTTTTGGAACCATTGTGATACTATGAGAGCTTTGAATGATGTATTTGGTAAGGGAGCATGATTTTTAAAGTACATTTGAGGTAGATGACACTATCGAAATGAGCAGAGAATTTTTTTTAGGTTTTGACATTACTGCAGAAAGCTACGCCTTTTTTGAGATTTAGCTGAGGTTTTATGATGACAATGTGTATTACGCTGTTGAGGTATGTTTATGATCAATAAGCTGATGCTATATGAGGAATTTGATTATGCTATGTATCTGTTATGATGAAATATTGAAGAAGTGTCGATAAATAAGGTAAGGAATAATGAGTAGTGGTTAGGGACTCTGGTTTGTGAAAAAGGTTGTTGGAAACCAACAATGGTACTTAAAGAGTTATGAAATGTATGTAAATGTGTGAATGTCTTACAATGCCGACGAAAATATTTTGGACACTATTATTCCAATAGGATTTTGTTTCTACAGATTTGTAACGCAAATTCTTGACCTGTGAAATATTTTTATGTGAGACTGTCACTGTAGCAGAAACTGCGGTCGTAAATATTTCGGTAAGAAAGTTTAGTGACCACCTTCACGTAATTCGTCGTGGGCACCCAGCTGCACGACAGATGCCTGGAAAAAAGCCATTAGTGTGCGCCTTTCAGAGGCATAGGTGGAGAAAAAAAAAAGAGGCCATTATCCTCGCTATTGACATTCCTTTGTAGAAAGCATCGTAAATATGACACCCTCAAATTTGAAAACATGATTACTCTGTAGAGTTCTTAATTTATGATATTTACTGAAATGAAATGATGAGAAACATTTCATGCCTATTGTCTTGCTAGTTGAAAGATTGTTTACTGCATTATGAAATGCCATATGGCTAGTGAATGACATTCCACGCCTTGCTTTGCCTATTTTGTTTAATATCTAGTTCCTAGCTGCACTGCAGCATTGGTTAAAATAAAATTTTGTAGATGTACTAATATAAATATATATTAGTTAAGCATCTGACTCCAGTAGATTTAGCTTATGAGAGAACGAGTTGTGATGAATTGGAAGAAATGCATTGAGAAGCTATAAGAAAATGGTTCAGCCAAAAAAGTGTTTTGAAAGAGGATATGAACCAAAAAAATTGGGTTTAGGGACAACAGGTTTAGGTAGGATTTTCTTGGAAATAAATGATGAGGTAAGATAATGGAAAATAAATAATGAGGTAAGAAATGTGTGAACTTATAAATACAGAAAGCATGCTTTGGTGGAAACAAATGTTGAAATAAGAGGAAAGATATATGGAATGAAGTTTTAGGTTGGACTGCAGTACCAAATGTTACACTGAAAACAAACCCTGCCCTTTCCTCTTGTGTTATTCTGCTACGTGTTTGTGTACTCTTGTATATTTGTGTTTTTCCTGTCTTTATGTGTTTAGCTGATATGAGTTACGTTGTAGTATTTTTCTAATACTATGTTATTTACTTTGTAAAGATGTTTAGACATTATTTATCTGTTCTGTTTTGTTGCTCATATGTGAAGTTGATGTTTCAAAAGTTATTCTGATCTTTATGTATGTACTTATGTCATAATTCTTGTAACACTGATGTGCATGTTTATTTCTATTCTTTTGTAAGGCCTGTTTTACTGCAAATGTTATCTGTACTATTATGTCCTTTAATGACGTATTTTATACCTTTGTTATTGTATTCTTATGTTATAAAATTGTAATTGACACCAGTTCATCAAATTAAGTAACTTGTAAGTTACATTTCACTGCACACGTTTCTCTCGGTCATAATATATGGACAATATGCGAGAGGTAGGGACTGTTAGTGTTTGCACGTGTGTTAATAATTCAGCAAAGGACTGGAAAACAGCATTGCTGGTTCTAAGGAAAATTCCAAAAACTGTGTGAGTGCACAAGTGGTGGTTATGGACATGTTGTATTGTCTGCAAGACTGTTCGATGGTGACTGTGCACCTGCACAGTCACAGCAGATGGCTGCTGGCCATCTCTACAAGGACTACAGTGGGTCTACACCTTTGATGATCCATCAATGCCATTATTTATACAAGGACTGCAGTGGGTCTGCACCTTTGGTGGCCCACCAATACCATACTCTCTACCAAGACTGCAGTGCGTCTGCTCTTTGATGACCTACCTACCAATATTCTTCAAAACTTCGGATGACTCTGCTGTGGCCCATTACCTGTCTGCATGTCAAGAGTCAGCTCTGTCCTTACGTTGGAGGGGCAACACTGCTTCAAGACTGCGTGGAAATCAACTACTTCCGTGTGCATTCTCTTTTACTGCTCAGACTTAAAAAAAAAAAAAAGAAAAAACGCTGGAGTTTTACTGTGATGAACAATCTGGACTGTCTTTATGGACTGTGAGAAAATTTTAGCTTTTGACCAACATTGTATCAATATGTGTGTGCATTTGATATCTTTGCTATTGTAATTATGTAAAATTTTATCAAATCATTATTGGCCACTGCCCAAAACAATTTGCAAAATTTTTGTGGGGAGGATGGGGGCTATGTAAGTAGGCTGTTTAAGTTTTTATATTGGTAACGCCACGTAGCGCTCTGTATGTGCTGTGTGCAGTCTGTGGCTGGTTTGCATTGTTGTTGGAATATCTGCCAGTGTAGTGTTGGGCAGCTGGATGTTAACAGCGCATAGCGTTGCGCAGTTGGAGGTAAGCCGCCAGCAGTGGTGGATGTGGGGAGAGAAATGGCGGAGTTTTGAAATTTGTAAGACTGGATGTCATGAACTGCTATGTATATTATGATTTTTCAACACTATTAAGGTAAATACATTGTTTGTTCTCTATTAAAATCTTTCATTTGCTAACTATGCCTATCCGTAGTTTGAATCTTTTATTTAGCTGGCAGTAGTGGCGGTCGCTGTATTACAGTAGTTCGAGTAACGAAGATTTTTGTGAGGTAAATGATTTGTGAAAGGTATAGGTTAATGTTAGTCAGGGCCATTCTTTTGTAGGGATTATTGAAAGTCAGATTGCGTTGCGCTAAAAATATTGTGTGTCAGTTTAAGGACAGTCATGTATAATTGTTCAAAGGGGACGTTCCATGTATATTAGTAGACAGATATGTGTCATTGATTGTCCTCGGTCCAATTTCAGTCTAGTGTCACCAGCTAACAGTTTGCCTCTCAGAAAACACAGAATTTTTAATAATATTTTTAAATGAAATTTCGACCACTAGACTTTACAGATAGTTCTTTGTACTGGTCAATCATGATTTTGCCCTTTGACCGTTTCGTAGTACCACACTCAGATGACCCTTTTGCTGATCTTGAATCAGCTCCAGATGATATTATTAGTCGTGTACTTTTTGTGAAACCTGACGTATTCAGTCGTTTCATTCAGCTTTCTGTTATTACATTCGAAACGAACATCTCCAAGTGCCTGTATAGGCAAACTGTTTATAATTGTACCTTAATATGGGACCACAGCCATGTAATACTTTTTAAATGGAAGTTTCACCGGTTGACGGTATTGATCGCTTATTCGCAAACATTTAATTTAATTTGTATTACATCGCTGAAGACCCAACCATGGTAAAGTTATGGGAAGTTCGCCTAGCCATCACTTGAGGATAGTCTTCGTTTACGAAGTACATGATAAAGCTGATTAAAACGACTGAATGCATCACGTTCATCAAAAAAGTGCAGGACCAATAACATCAACCCGAACTACATCCAGCTCAGGATTAAATCTACTTCAAGACGAGGAAAGCAGGCATTTGAGTGCGCTACAGGCTAAACAATATATATAGTCAAATGGAATAAGTTTAAACTGAAAGTGTTATACGACTGTGGCCTTAAACCACAGTGAAATTATCTTTATTAGCCTATTACTAATCTATGTATCACATATTGAATCAGATCTAATAATGTAACTGCAGTTAGGTCTTCCTTATATTCAGATGTCTCTAAATGCTTCTGTTGTGGTTTTCTCTGTCCACATTTGTTTTCCATACACATCTTTTGCTTTCAGGCGTCTTTTACGTACATGCTTTACACCTAATCTTTAGCAGCACCAGGATGCGTTATTTACTTGTTCCAGATTTTATCTAGTATTTCCCATGGTACTTCCATTAAAGTTATTCCTTTACATTTATTCTCTCATCCACACTACTCGTACTTTTGTTCTGTCATTAACAAGAAGCTACAATAACTTCTTCTTTAATACCTCTGCATGTCATATTTGTATTGTGTCACTTTTTCATCACATCTCCTGTTGTTTCCTGAGGAAAAAGAAAACGTTCACGTCGCCTCGGGATCACAAACCTTAGAAGGGCTCTGCCTTTTGTAATTGAAGTATCGGTAGCGAAAGGATGGAAGCCATAAACCAGGCCACCTTTCTGAAATTTACCACTGGACTATGTCTTTTGGCGGCTAGTAACAGCCTCTAAAGTTGATGTGGCAGGAAGAAAAATCGAATTGTATTATTTTCTGCCATTAGGCACTTAACAAGTCTAATTTAGATTTCACAAACATCAAAAAATGTTTATTTTGAAATTTGAACTCTATTAGATTCAGTAGAACAAGTAAGCTAATTCAATATCTTCCATTCATTTACACATCCTAAGATGCGTCGTTTTCAATGTAGAATGATCAGATAACACTTAAAAATGAAAGAATTCCATAATGTTGGTCGACGTAAATTAACTGTCATTAATTATGAAAGTACAACAGACACAATATCTCAAATGTTCTGGTTACTACATGGATCCTTACGCTGACAAGGCGAATCTACGGGACAGATCCACAAATGAAAGACAAATCATCTAAAGTAATTTCGATTGACAAATGAAAGACTAATCCGCTAAATTAATTGTCCCTCTTTGAACGAAGTCTTACACAAGTTCCAAATCATATGTAATCTTATTCGAAGACTCATACGCTAATGGGGTTTACATAATTATGCAAACTGCAATGTAGTGTCTCTGCTGCACACAGTCCTGAATACAGAGGTGTTCGATGTCTTTTTGAGATATAATTTTCCATTCTTGTTCATGTTGTCACCCATGAAATTTATTTCACGAGCCGTATACATCGCAACAGACAGGGCTCTGTTATGCGCCACCCTTACTCACTGGCAGACGTTTCACGTGTTCATCTTACTTAAGGGAGTGACCATCTTCATGAGCTATGTTGACAAGGACTGACACTGTATAGACTAGGTTGTTTAGCTTTCCGTCGAGACAACTGGCCCTGCTTATCTCTGACTGATACTCTCCTGTATTCTGGAGGACCATTCACTAATGGCCATGCCTCAGTCAAAACAGAACTACCTCAATGCTGTAAATATAGCATTATGCAACTCTTATCCAGAAATGTTACTTTCACTACACTATTAGAGGTGGTAACCTTAGCGATGAGATGGCCGGAGTGGCCGAGCGGTTCTAGGTGCTACAGTCTGGAACCATGCGACCACTGCAGTCGCTGGTTCGAATCCTGCCTCGGGCATTGATGTGTGTGCTGTCCTTATGTTAGTTAGGTTTAAGTAGTTCTAAGTTCTAGGGGACTGATGACCTCAGAAGTTAAGTCCCATAGTGCTCAGAGCCATTTGAACCTTAGCGATGATACAAGGAAAATAAAGACGTGATACATGCACAGATTCCAGGTAGCCTTCCTTATGTTTTACTTCACTCCCTAGTTTGAACTCTAGCGCTTCATTATGACGAAGCAGCCCTATGAACACTATTGTTCGACATACAGTCTTTCAGTCCGACAGCGTATATGCGTACCACTACTTTATTGAGTCAGTACGTCATTCCTTAGTCCACCAGTATCTACAATGAGGTTCCAAGAGTCATGGGGTAAGTCCTAATAACGTGTTGACCTCCATTTCCCGACGTCACGTGGGCTCAACTTGTCATTGGAACTCCCCTGCAGAAATATTAAGGTATGCTTCCTCTATAGCAATCCATAATAGTAGATGAGCAGGCAGTGCATGAAGTTGTGCACGAACTGGCCTCTCGATGATGTTCCGTAAATATTCGACGGGATTCATGTGAAGAGATGTGACTAGAAAAATCATTCGCTCAAACTGTCCAGAATTTTCTTCAAAAAATCGCGAACAATTGTGGCCCAATGACATGACACGGCCGGCCGAAGTGGCCGTGCAGTTAAAGGCGCTGCAGTCTGGAACCGCAAGACCGCTACGGTCGCAGGTTCGAATCCTGCCTCGGGCATGGATGTTTGTGATGTCCTTAGGTTAGTTAGGTTTAACTAGTTCTAAGTTCTGGGGGACTAATGACCTCAGCAGTTGAGTCCCATAGTGCTCAGAGCCATTGACATGACACGATTGTTTGGGAACATGTGGTCCATGAATGGCGGCAATTGGCCTCCATATAGCCGAACGTGACCATTTCTAGTCAATGATCATTTCCATTGGACCAGAGAAACCACTTTATTCCATATAACCATAGTTCCGACAATTATGGAGCCTCCATGAGCTTTAACAGGGCTTTGTTGACAACTTGGACCCATGGCTTCATGTTGTCTGCGCCAAACTGTAGCCCAGCCATAAATTTCTACCAACTGACATCTGGACTCCTCTGACATGGGCATGGGTTTTCAGTCGTCTAGGGTCCAACCCATGTGGTCACGAGTCCAGGAGCGACGTTGCAGGCGATGTCGCGCTGTTAGTAAAGGCACTCGCTTTAGTCGCCTCCTGCCATAGCCCATTAGC
Organism: Schistocerca americana; assembly: GCF_021461395.2. NCBI lineage: Eukaryota > Metazoa > Arthropoda > Insecta > Orthoptera > Acrididae > Schistocerca > Schistocerca americana. The sequence goes on along the minus strand of NC_060119.1, from coordinate 952,401,701 downwards.
GCCAAATTTCACCTCACGAATAATTAATAATATTGTCGTACGTCCCACATTGACTTCTGTGGTTACTTCACCCAGTGTTGCTTGTCTGTTAGCACCGACAACTCTACGGAAACGGCGCTGCTCTCGGTCGTTAAGTGAAGGTCTTCTTCCACTGCATTGTCCGTGGAGAGAGGTAGGTAATTCCTGAAATTTGGTATATTCGGCACTCTCCGCCAATGCACTGCCCGTTTATGCCTTGTCTGCGTGAGACTTCCGCCATTTTCATATGTGCATATCGCCATATGAACAGAAATGTCGTCTCGTTATATAGCAGGCAATGTACCGAGTGACTCACTCACTCACTCATCATCGCCAAGCCCAAACCACTAAGAATAAAAACTTCAAATATACAGAGGATGCTTCATTTAAGAGGGATTTATCGACGTTCAGTCCCTAATGGGGTGAGGTAGGAAATGAAAGGTGTTTTTTGAAAACATGTCGCTATTACGACAACTTTGAAGTTAGATCTACGAAAGTTGGTATTTGGTTTCTGTGTCAGGAACAAAGGAATATTTGTTTCAGCATTTTAAGAAATTTAACCGCAATGAGAATGAAATAGTATGTGAAAATTTGTTCTGAAAATGTATCATTATGAAAGAACTACTAAATTAATTTAGGAGGCGCGTCTATAAAAACTGGTATATGACTTCTGGATTAGTTGCAAAAGATACGTGTTTCAGTGTTTTTGGAGTAAAATACGGGATGTTAAGTTTTACGAAATTGTTTCATTATGAACGCATCTTTCAATGCTAAATATAAAAAAAATTTGAAGCTGGCTTCCCTGTTAGAAATAAAAAATACGTATTCCTCTATTTTTCGAAATTCCGCCCCCAATAAATCGAAATAGGGCATCAAATTTTAAGGAAAATATTTCATTGTATTGAAATTTTTGTGAAGATAAGTCTCAGTTAGATTTAAAGAAATATGATTTATTGAAATACCTCTAAACGAAACGAAAAGCCTGATTACCAAAAACCTTGGACTCCAGCAAACTCGATCGCATTTTGGTCAGTATTGCATTCGGGAGAGAACATGCTTTTATGTCAATAATTAGAGTAAAAATTTTAGAAGATGTGCAATTTGTGAACAACATAGCAATTAGATTAAAGGAGACCAAAAAATATCTATACAGACTATACAGTCCATGCGAAAGAAGCAGCAGGCACTGAGCTAGTCGTTAGATGAATTTTGAAAGATCAGTGTACGAAAGACTGGTTTCATTAGGCACAAGCGTCTGACCACAGCTAGAAAAAATTTTGACAGGATGTTGCACATTACCTAATAGAAATCACAGCGAATGGAGGGACAAGAAAGAGAAACATTATGTAAGGGAACATTTGTGCTTCATATACTGAGGAATGTACAATCGGAGTGGACTATTATGGAAAAAGAGAGAGCTGAACTGAGTTCTACTGTTTCACCGACTCACAACGTCACGTTGCATTAGTACTTTTTTCCCACTATCGACGATGAACACGTTTACGACAAAAGTGTACGCACACGACACAGGTGGCCGAGCTGATGGACGGGAAAGCTATACGGGGCAATATCGTTACTGGCGCTAGATAAGAATCGCCTAGTGACCCATTTGCGTACTAACCAGTTGCGGTTGATTGCCGTATATCAGAGTTCCCGCATCGTTCTTCTGTCTTTTCACTGAACGCTCAGTTACCTCTTGGTCGTGCTGCTGTCAGAAAACGGCCAAGTAAACAATGAACAAACGAGATGTGCATTAAAGCGTGCCAACTGCCGACAACGTGAATAGAACGGTCGATTTATATTACACCTTGGAGAGTTTCTGTCTATACACAGATTCCACTCGATAATACTCTTCTACTGGTGATTGCGGAACACTAGATTTACTACGTTGAACTACACCAGATAAATGTCACCGTTCAAACATCGCTCCTAGGTCTAGCTAAATTTACCGATTATGGTGGCCGTAGTCTCTGGTTGATGTACACGAAACTTAAGCAAATATTTTACCGTGTGACTCCTGTTATAATTTTATGTTGATAAGAGCCTCTACCTGTGGGCACTTACTAGTTAGCATTCATTCTGTAGTACGATATATTAATCTGGCTGCTGTCTAAAGCCATGGCTTGGGATAGTTCTCATTTTGTCAATTTTATGTATGGTGAGAGCCGCTCGCCTACATCTTGTGTAGTGTCCCATCATGTGATGTAACAAGGCCCACTACGTCTGAAGAAGATATTTTTTCAAATATCGAAACCTACGTCAAGGGTTAATAAACCATTGTTTTGCAACTGGTTGGCTGAGGTTTGCTGCCTCTTGTCATCCAAAAATTAAAGCACACGACGTGCGTGAGCGTCCTGAAATAAAAATAGTTTGTGACTTCCGTACTCAAAGGCTTTGACTAACAGACACAGTAACACGGTCGTTGACCAGAAAGTAATTCACAGCATTTTTCTCTGAGCCGAAAACAATGCTTCGAATGCGAAACGTTACGTCTGTATTATTTGAAGTCTCCTAAGTGAGCACGCCAAGTTTCGTCACTTCCGACAGATAGCGTAGCTGCAGGACGGTTTCAAAATGACGGCTGTAGGTGATGCACATTACAAGCAATGCGTCGTCATTGAATTTCTTACTGAAAAGGAAGAAAGTGTGGGGAATATTCACAGACGCTTGTGCAAAGTGTATGGAGTGTCTGCTCACGACGGAAGTACTGTTAGTCGCTGGGCACGGAGGATGTCATCAGAAGGCAGAGCTCCACGATTTGGAACGGTCGGAGAGACCGTCCAAGTCTGTCACACTTGACATGTTGCAGCGAGCTGATATTGACATTCACGAGGACAGACGCATTACGACTCCGCAGTTGGCACTAAATCTGTCAATCAGCAAAGGAAGTGTGGATGCAATTATTCGCAATCTTGGATAGTCCAAAGTGCGTTTACCGACAGGGCATACATGGCCTTATTTCACGCTGGAGCAAGGCCGTAGAACGGGATGGAAGTTACGTGTGTAGATGAAACACAATTCTTTCGTGTGTGTAATTCCCATTTTTTTCAATATAGAATTTTTGGAGGAAAAAGAATGCGATCCATGGGCAACCCTTTTATATTCTGTTATTTTCACATGTTTAACATTACATACGCTAAACGATTCTACACTAGAGAAAATTTTGACCGCATTCGAAGAACATTCCAGTTGAAGGATGTTAATTAATACTGTAGACCTAATATATTAATGAAGGCTAAGAGAAATTATGAGTTCTGGGTAGTTTATATGTAGTATAATATGACACCATAACTAGGGGTAGAATAGTCATTACACAACAGCGCAACCAGTACAGTTACAGGTAACAAATGACTGTAGTGCGTTGAAAAATGCACAGCACGTGTTCTGACAACATGGAAGATATCATCGTAACGAATCAGCTATTCAGTGAATACAAGAATCTTCATTTAAATGGCAGTTATTAGGTGCCTTGCATTAATGAAATTGAAGATTAGTATTTCCTTCAGGTTGAATCACAATCAATGGGAAAGTAAGTTTTCGTTTGTTGTGACGATCCTTGCAACTGCTGTGAAGCTTTCGAGCATATTTGTCTGTGCTGTATCTCAAATCCTCTCGTGAAAATCGTGAGCTTGTGTGAGCTTATCCTCCAAATGAAACTCAACAAAGCCTCATTTAGCTGCACAAAATTTTCCATTTCTCTCTTTGGTTGGTTGGTTGGTTTGGGGAAGGAGACCAGAAAGCGAGGTCATCGGTCTCATCGGATTAGGGAAGGACGGGGAAGGAAGTCGGCCGTGCCCTTTGAAAGGAACCATCCCGGCATTTGCCTGGAGCGATTTAGGGAAATCACGGAAAACCTAAATCAGGATGGCCGGACGCGGGATTGAACCGTCGTCCTCCCGAATGCGAGTCCAGTGTCTAACCACTGCGCCACCTCGCTCGGTTTTCTCTCTTTGATGACCAGATGTTACGTAACAGGCCTCATACGTAATAGCGAAGTACCATTTGATAAACATTGTGTCTACGTAGCGACATAACAATGTGTGTGTGTGTGTGTGTGTGTGTGTGTGTGTGTGTGTGTGTGTGTGTTTACATTTGTCGTTCTAAAGCAGTGTCGCCTTCTTCTACCCTCTGGTGTATCCTACTTTTTACTTTTTCTTCATATCTTTATGAATCACTTTTCAGGTTTGGATCCGTTGATTACTGCATATATCGTCTAACAGTGTTAGTTACGGATGTCAGTCGTAATAGGCCTCTTCCATTATGTGTAAAAAGGTTCTGTCGTTTCATATTTTCTACTTCCACTGTTTCAGAAGAAATTTAACTATTTGGGTTTCATTTATCTTCTATAAAATTCAACATAAACGTGTAAAACAGATTTAGAAGTAATGGTTCCACAGTTACCAGCACGGAAATAATCTTTAGGACGCAGCCTAATGCCGCGGGGGGTTTCGCTTGATCGTATGCTTCCTACTTAATGTTTCCACGCCTTAACCCCAAACTTTTATTTATGCGTTATTTTGCGTTGCAATTAACTGTTACAGATAGTTCACCAAACTTTTGAATAGGAGGTCATATCTGAATCAGTCATATTGAGGAAGTATAGTTACCGGGAATCTTTCTCCCAGAGTGCTATTTCTACTGTATACTGACTGGTCTCCCCGTCAGAGTATTTTCCTTCGCGTGAGAGGAAACTCAGAAGTGCACCAATACAACAGCGACTAGAAATGTCGACACCGGAGAAAAATAAGCACGAGTACAATTAACAGAAAAGTAGTCGGAACCAATGACATTACGTGTGCATGAAGCCGTCGTCGTATAGTCTTTGAATGTAACACTGATTATGAATAAATCCCAACGGTATACAATTGTACTCAAAGCATGTCTCTGCTTAGGACACTGTCAAGATGTCTCCTAAAGTGTTTTAGCGTGATGCTTCTCGTCGAAGAGGACTGTTTTCACTTATCCTTAGGGAATGATAATTTTCGTCAGCAGTACTTTTAATGACCTTTACGATAAATGGTAACATTTATCAGGGTTTGGAATTGTTTCGGATGCAATTGATTATGTAGAAACAAACTGCTTTATTTTCGAAAAAACTGAAATATTAAATTAGGGATTTCCTATTCGATCCTTGCTAATCCTGAACTCAAGGACGAAGTTCGGCACCATGTTTTTGAAATTAACCGTTTTCTTCTGTCTGAGATTCCTTTAATAACAAGAATTCTACTTTCAGTTTCCTTGTTACTATTAATCATAGTCCTAAGTACCCATTTTTCTAAGCAGTGACATAGAAGAGACATTCCTTGTCCAACTCCACCTTGTAACGCTGCGCTTTGTGCACACACGATACTCTTTAAAGCCTGTACTATGGTAAGTTGACGGGCTTCACCTTGTGATAAAGGATTTTTGTATAGATATTGACAGCGTGTACCTGAATGGAGGCAAATCAGACTAACATCCACTCTGTAATAAAATGATACGTCAAGCAAGTCCGAAATGCAACTACACGTCAGGACGGATAAGAAACAACACAGAAGACGACAGCAATTTGTTAACAATACAGTCGCCAGCCTAATTAGGCATTAACTGAGTTTCTTCCCTGTACAAGTCGGTGTACGTTCGTGCAAAACAACACGTAGTAACACTGCGTAATATGGTAAATTTTAGAATCAGAAAATCTACTGAACTGATAATTTCACTTTCTGTACTAATATGGATAAACCATAAATACATAACATTACACTATAATGTCTACTATAAAACTTCGTACTGTCTATTTATCTGATTAAAGTCGGGCATAGGTTACCCTAGAAATAGCACTTTCGAAACACGCACACAATGTCAATTTTGATAAAGGTAAAACACTGATAAATTTTGGCCTTTATATTGGCTTTAGCTTTGCTGATCAAATCAGTTTAGAACACTTCAGAATTCAAATGGATAAAAAATGGGGGGGGGGGGGAGGACCCTGAAACTGTTATGATCACTGTAAAAGAAAATTTAATTACTGAAATCATTGTGTGCTCAAAATTTCCACTATATGAATTACTACTCTTTTTACCATATTTCCTGCTCATTTAAATACCATTACATCTGTCTTGAAATAATTAAACCTCATCACTAAACCAATTTCAGAATTATCTTCCAACTTTGTCAGACCTTTGTTATTCGTCTATTAGTTCATTAACAACAAACTTCTTTAAACATCATTCTAATATAGCGAGGTCTGCAGGTAATTATTATTAACTTAAACTTTAATTCTTCATTTCGGGACACTCGGATTGCACAACATTTGGAAAGGACCGTGGCTAGGTTAGTTGTGAGGACAATTAAGTGATAGGACGGTTCTGGTAAATTTTAAGTTGTTATTGAACAGAATGGAACAAAAGTAACACTGGTCCACACGAATACAGTACTAAGAGTTTTAACCTCTTCGTATCGATGCGGCGGTTGGCGGGCGGCGAGATGGCGAGGCACAGAGCACACATACAACCACAGCAATGGCTCTTGATGTATCGGCACTTTACTTCTTCATAGGGTCGCAATACTTTCCCATTTAGTGCCTATGGAATTTTGCCATGCTGTATAGGCGTCGGAACGGCATATCCGAGGCTCAATGAAACCACGTCTTCCAGGAGAGCCTCCTCGATCCAGAACGTGTTGCTCAGACCAATGCCCAACTCCGACTACTACTGCTGAGCCCGTTATGCCGTGCAGTGCCCGTGTGCATTTTCCCGCGATCGCCTGCCATCCACCTTTTACCTCTCCCCTACAGACAGTGTATTCACCCGAGGCTTTGCATTCTTCATATCCTAATACATTGCCTATGTATGGACCAGACGCACAATTACAATTTTAACATCTTACAATAGTTTCAACGTTTCTTACATTTCAATTCTGTTATAATATTGCTTGAAATTTGACATAAACATTAATATTCACATCGAAAATTGTTTACAGTTTCTTTAACATAATGGCATGAAACAAAAAAGAAATGAAATCAGAACATCGATTACACTAATTTATCGAAAATCAGAAGAAAAAATTATTATATGTACAATAGTACAGCGTTGTTGTTGTTACAACCTCTCCTCGCTTGGTATTATTTAGTTCTGGTATTCATCCCTAAGGGATGAAGTGTGGTAGGAAAGTGAATCTTCATTGAGTTATAGTATTCCGTTTCAAAATGTGGTGAAAACATAATATTTAGTTTTAATGAAATAGTTTGAAGCAAAATACGGGCGCAGAATTAGCTGGGCGTACCTGTCTGACTTCACCTTGTCTGATGCTTACAACATGGTTTAATTCCGGCCAACATACCGACGTATCAGGGACTCGCAAGCAGCAACCCTGGCCTTCGTCAACTCTGTCCACGGTACTCTACGTGCTCCAGAAAAATATGAACTCACGTGTCCAGGGGTGAAGTTTGGCAGAATATAGCTAACAGGAGTTTCACCCCCAACTCGCTTTTAAATGTCGATTACAGACACACGAGAGAATTGCATGCTGATCATGGTCCACCAAATGGCAATCTCGTGGTTAATGCCTGCTGAGTTTTTTTACAGTTGTAATTAGTCTGGAAGTTTGAAGACGTCTACTATCTAAGCTGCCTGCGATGCTGCCAGTCTATGTGTATTCCCCAGATTGACATGATCTTTGACCACTAGTGCTTCGGGCTATGGTATGGAAGGTTAAGTTGCACAGGATTAGACATGAGGATGGTGATACGTTGTGGGACCCACTTTGTCTCGGTCATATACTGTAAGCTATCCTGTTACAGAAGCTTTAATAGCGACTCTGGCCCTTCCAGTGTAGCCCAAATGTTCATTTTAACATGAAAACTTCTCCGCCTACATACTTATACGACTTGGTGGCATCTCCTGGATAGTCTTTGGAGAAGCCCCCAAAATACAAAGTGATAAAATTGCGTAATTTATGGATCGTAGTATTCAGTGAGAACTTGCAGTGCACTGACCATATTTGGTCGTAAACGCTAACAATAAGAAATGTCGCAAAGCCACCTGTAGGCAAGTGTGGTTGTTACGCCTCACAAAATACAACACAGCCGGCGCTACGTGACGGGGTGACCTGTCCTGGCGATGTACAGAAACAGCTGACACGGAGTACCTTAGTGGAAGAAGACGGAAGCCTTTCCACACTGGCAACTGCTGTAGTGTTTAGTATATATACCTCAAGGCCCAGCAAAGCCTAAGCCAGCACAGCCTGAAAGCAATAAATACCCACCTGTTTTATACTACATTCACTTGCGTTAATTATTTATTTCTAATTTCTGCTACCAGCCACCTTTTTATTTTATGTTAAATCGAATATAATACAACGCGTTTCGAACATGTTTTGTTCATCTTCAGGCGTTTATACATACATACAGATAAATGCTACTTAAAAATAAAGAGTCTTAAACTAGATTAATCTAGAAATCTTTGTTACTGTAGCGGATAGTGTGACATTTGGGGAGGGGGAGGGGGAGTAGATGGCAGTGCATGGCTAGAAATCGAAATCAGTGGTGTCTTCTGCTGGTTTTCATCCTTGTGGTTGATTATATGAGATATCACAGCCTGTGTAGGATTCAGATGGATTTGCGTGAGTTATGTGTTACGAAACTTGCGTTATTTTCGCAGCTGTACTAGCGCGCATATGTATTACATGGGGCGCCTTCTTGAATACTGTTCGCTGATCGCAGTTCGGTACTGTGACAGGGCAGTCCAGCTTGAAACCTATGGAGCTGGAGCCGCCTCATCGTTGAGCCAGTTATGTCCCTGGGTTTAGTAAGTCACGGCTGTTATGTCACCTGCCTCCCGCTTGCTGGGCAGTGATGGGCACGCCAGCTGAGTCATTGACAGAGGGGGCCGCATGACAAGCTGCTGCTCAGCCGGGCTGTGCTTTGTCAGCATTACTGGAAGACAGCACAAGAGGCCGCTGGATGCCTCAGCCATGCCACTGCTTCCTCCATTAAGTCACGACGGGGAACCGTAATCAATTTCTTATGCCTGCTTACAGCATCCTCAAGGCATCTCCCTGCATCCCAGATCCAGCTGCGCCCTTCAATGGCGTCAGAGTACTGACATCGTCGGTTCAATGCGACGTTTGAACCTACGGAAATAGTTGATGTCAAAGTGTCTTCGTCATTGACAAGGTACTTGGCTGCCACGCTCTTAGTAAGGTGAATTTTGTCAGAAGCAAAGAGTCAGTGTATTTGTCGCACTATAGATATAATGGTGTCATGACTGAGTAGCACCTGTCAGACGTACTTAGTGTGACATACGAAGTCATTCAGCATCGTGGGCAGTATTAGTATACATAATCTGTTTCATGTGTAATCTTTATGGACATATAGCTAGACAGTGCCGAGAATCAAAATGGACAATGATTAGGCATGAGAATAAAGTTAATATGGAGGGCATACAAAAATTTCCGTTAACTACTTATAGCGGAATGAGCAGACCGTACTTTGAATTGGAACCACGTCCGGAAGCCTACCATTTCCGTGCTACAGTCGTTCGAAAACATGTTTGCTAGGTAGGCACACAAAACGGTAGTTACGTTGGGAGGTACTTACGTCGTATCGGCAGATGTCATTTAACGCCTGACCTACTTCTTGTACTAGCTCGAGCTTCATTCACTTGTATGTGAGTGTTAGAGCAACATGGTTAGGTTCACGTTTGTAGAATGCACTGACGTGATCCTTCTGTAGGACAGAGCTCACTGTAATGGAAGAGCGGCTCGTCGTCTTTATCAAGGTCGTTATGCACAACGTCCTATTACATCATATACCCTTTTTTTCGCCACAACTACGCTAAGGCTTCGAGAAAAGGGTAACTTAACCATCGGGAGGCGTAACTGTGGTGCTCCAGGGAGACGGCCGGCCGAGGTGGCCGAGTGGCTCTAGACGCTACAGTCTGGAATCGCGCGACCGCTACGGTCGCAGGTTCGAATCCTGCCTCGGGCATGGACGTGTGTGATGTCCTTAGTTTAGTTAGGTTTAAGTAGTTCTAAGTTCTAGGGGACCGATGACCTCAGAAGTTATGTCCCATAGTTCTCAGAGCCATTTGAACCATTTTTCCAAGGAGACGCAGCACACCCGAATAGGAAGAGCCCTTACATAGACAACAGTGTTTGTGAGAACCGATAACGTTCTCTTTGTTTCCTTTTGTTTCTTTGGTTATTAATAGGTGCATTTCTTGAGATAGTTATGTAATAGGTCACACCCAATAAATTACCCGAAAAAATGGCCGCCTTTTCAATGCGTTTCCAAATGGTTGTAGCATGGAAATAGTACATTTACGAACATGGGTTTCCATTCAGAAAATTGTCTACTCCGTCCCCTCTACACGTTCTGGAAGTTTGTAACGAGAATTTCCGAGAGCCCTGTGTTTTATTTTGTGTGTCTTGTAATTGTTATTGTTTCAAGAAGCTGGTTGAAATGGGCAAGCATTTGGCAGTCATGGACACAAAGATTATTAGAACCAGACGCACAGAAGCAGAAGCATTCAACTGAGGATGCGCAAGCATTTGTGGAGGATCGCAGGAATGTGAAAGACATGGAACGGTCGTCTGATGCAGAAGTTTTGACGCTAACAGAATTAAGATTAACTGAAGAAGCAAAGGCTTATGTAGATTACACGGAGGTTCTCAAGGGAGCTAGGGCATTTAAGGAATTGGGAAATGAGTTGTTTCAGAGGCATACAATGAAAAACAGTGCGAAACACTTAACTGAACAGTTGGACACGGTAAGGAAAAGGCACTCGGTATCATTTGAAGATCTTATGGATAGAGTGAGAAAGATCAATGGTGCTACATACAAACTGGGGCGGAACGCTTTGCTGAATGAAGTAATTTTACGTAAGGCTGAACAGAGGGTGCCTTCGGAAATACCATGGAGAGTACACACAGGGGTTCCGATTGATTTGCGTGCACCTGTCAGATTGGCAGTAGAATGTGAGGAAACTGGCATGTCAACTGGATTGCAGGCTACACAGACAGTGGTTTCATCGGCATGTGTTGAGGCAGTGTTGTCGGCCACGTGACAGTGGAAGTAGAGGCAGAGTTCAGCACACTCATAACGTCAGCATAATAATAACGGTAGTTTCACATGTAGGAGAGTCGGAAAGAGGCAGACGTTAAACACCTAAGGGAACCCGAGGTGCACCTACAGGCATTCCCAGTGAAGTTAGACATTAGGAAGTCATATGCAGAGGTGGATTGTGTGGTCAGAGGAACAGTAGGGAAAAAGAATGGCACGGTATGCAGGACACAGAAGCATATGTTTCAGTTACCAGTCGGGATCTGTTGGAACAGATTTTCACTCTGCAGCGCAGTGAGAAAATTTCATTCTGGAAACATCCCCCATGCTGTGGCTAAGCCATGTTTGCGCAATATCCTTTCTTCCAAGAGTGCTGGTTCTGCAAGGTTCGCAGAGGAGCATTTGTGAAGTAAGGAAGGTAGGAGACGAGGTACTGGCAGAATTAAAGCAGTGAGGACAAGGCGCGGATCGTGCTTGGGCGACTCAGTCGGCAGAGTACCTGCCCGCGAAAGGCAAAGGTCCCGAGTCGGAGTCTCGGTCCGGCACACAGTTTTAATCTGTCAGAAAGCTTCATATCAGCACACACTCTGCTGTAGAGTGAAAATTTTATTCTAGATAGTGGCTATGTTTGTAGGTGATTTTAGCGCCGAGGATTTGAGGCTAACAAAGGGGTTGTTGAGTGCTAACTTAGACATCCCAGAGAAGCAAGAGTGGACACAATGGATGTTGGCAACCGACAGTCGCCAAACGCCAAGAAAACTGCATTGCGAGGAAAAGTGATGCATCTTAACGGGAGTGAAAAGAAACAAATGGAAGAGTTACTGTTATAATTTAGGGATTTCCTTTTTTTTTAAAGGGCCATTGCAAGGAATGCGTATTATGCAGCATCAAATAGGAACAGAAAATAAATTACCGCTTTATAAACTACCAAACAAGGTAGATGATTCTGGTTGTCAATCATAAATCAAAAGCTGAAGGATGGGATGATTGAGGCCCTTGTAATAGTTTAAACTGTCATGTTCTCTCGTATTTAATTCCAGACATTTGAAAGGGGCCTAACATTAAAACTGTAGTAATACAAATAACCACACCGTCGCTTAAAAATTCGTTTTGACTGGGGAGCCACATGCACCAAATTTATATATGAATAGCACTCCTCAGATTATGGGTGGCTGAATATAGTGAGATATTTCGCGTTATAAGTATCCAAAAAAATTTGAGAATCTTATGTACAACATGTATCGTACTAGCAGAAATTTCAAGTCGGAAATGTGTAGCACTTCTCCGGATCTTCTGCACCACATTAATACTACTGAATCTCTATGTATATTTTGGCTACCAACGTGAACAACGGAATTATCAATATGGAGAAAAAAAATCGCGTAGAATGAAAATAAATCTCCGTATCTCGCTGTTACGGGTGAGCGCTATTTGATTCTGTTGATGAGAAATTTTTCGCGTGAGAAGTAATCTCTCGTAATCTACTATCCGATTTCACACATGGCTGTAAAATTATACATTTGCGAAACCTGGTTATTTTATTTCAATGCAGTGTGTGAATGCATTAAAATTACTTCGAGATTGTCGATGAGGTGGCAAAATGGAAACACCATATACCGGCTTTACATTGCTTGGAAAGAAAAAAACCTCACAAAATTAGCTAATGGCTCATTTCAATTGCATTTTTCAAGTAACTTTGGTACGATGACATATATTTCATTATCTTCTGTGACAACACAGATGGGAACGAAATATCTGATGTTTTGTGTACGTAAACGTACAAAAACTTGTGTCAGACATCTGTACATTATATTTGACTTTGATGGTACTGTATAGTGTGAAGGCTCTTCATCTTTCAGTCTAGATCCTAAGGTCATAGCATAGAATGAAATTGGATAGTATGTAATACTGGTGATTCCCCTGCAACACTATTTCTTCCAAGAATGTGTACTGGACAGTCATGATGAACAGTTTCGACGAACAACATTCCAGTCATCTTAGATGGGTCTCATGCATGGCGGAAACCGATACCAAGGAAGGAAGAAAGCTTTTCTTGACGAAGGATTGTATGTTGCTGATTAATTGTAAAATGTGGCCAAACTTTATCCTGCTGAAATGTAGAGATGTCTCAAAGACGGACAGTACATCGTCCTCTCGAAGATCCTTGGCACTAAGACTTCCCTATATGATATGCTTTATATTAAGGAGTCATAATTTCAGATGTTACCTAATTACCATCACAAATAGATATTGTCCACAAAGACGTTGCATGGTGCCGGCTCCATGATTTAGGTCTGCACAATCACTTGTGATACGTATGCAGCTGGTTTTATGCGACAGTTTTATGCAATAGCAGTCTGTACGTTTTTTTAGAGAGTTCCTGCACTTAGCACGACAGGTGACGGTCTTCGTGCTCTCTCACAATTGCGTCTGGATGAAGGAGGCCGACATAGTAAAACGCATGCTTTTCTGGAGTTCGCATTTACATATTGACTACAAACAGGTATAAAATTTTTCAAACCTCTTTGTCCTTCATCTACGATAACGTAGATAAGGTTGAGTGGGAATTTTCGATAACTGCGGAACATACTGTAGGTGTACCACCCTTAACATATAAAAATTGGTGATAAACAAGGTTGCAAAGCAAACTTCTCTTGAAGCAGATGTGACTGAAGCATAGAATTGGGAATGCAAATCATGGCGTTAATCCATTCCAGCCTCATGGAAACCAGATCAACGATGAGGATAATATAGTACGCAGAAGGATGGAAAAAAATTGCGGATGCGCAAGATGTCGATAAGTTTGGCTTTAGGAATGGTACAGGCACGAGAGAGGCAATTCTGACGTTGCGGTTAATAATGAAAGCAAGACTCATGAAAAATCAAGACACGTTCATAGAATTTGTTGACCTGGAAAAAGCGATCCACAATGTAAAATGGTGCAAGATGTTCGAAATTCAGAAAAGTTAGGGATAAGCTATAGGGAGAGGCTGGTCATATGCAATATGTACAACAGCCAAGAGGGAATAATAAGAGTGGACGACCAAGAGCTAAGTGCTCGTATTAAAAAGGGTGTAAGACAACGCTGTAGCTTTCGCTCCTATTGTTCAATCTGTACATCGAGGAAGCAGTGATGGAAATGAAAGAACGGTTCAGGAGTGGAATTAAAATTCAAGGTGAAAGGATGTCACTGATACGATTCGCTGGTGACATTGCTATCCTGAGTGAAAGTGAAAAAGAGTTACGTGATCTGCTGAACGGAATGAACAGTCTAATGAGTGCAGAGTATGGACTGAGAGTAAATCGAAGAAAGTCGAAGATAATGAGAAGTAGTAGAAATGAGAGCAGCGAGAAACTTAACATCAGGATTGATGGTCACGAATTAGATGAGGTTAAGGAATTCTGATACCCAGGCAGTAAAGTAACCAATAACTGACGGAGCAAGGAGGACATCAAAAGCACACTGGCACTGCGAAAAAGGGCATTCCTGGCGAAGAGAAATCTACTAATATCAAATATCGGCCTTAATTTGAGGAACAATTTCTGAGAATGTACGACAGAGCACAGCATAGTATGGTAGTGAAACATGGACCGTGGTAAAATCGAAACAGAAGATGTGGTGCTACAGACAAATTTTGAAAATTAGGTGGACTGTTAAGGTAAGGAATGAGGAGGTTCTGCGCAGAATCTGAGAGGAAAGGCATATGTGGAAACCACTGATAAGGAGAAGGGACAGGATGGTAGGACATCTGTTAAGACAAGAGGGAATGACTTCGAAAGCACTAGAGGGAGCTGTAGAGGACAAAAACTGTAGAGCAAGGCAGAGATTGGTATACATCCAGCAAATATTTGTGGACGTAGTTTGCAAGTGCTACTCTGAGATGTTGACACAGGAGAGAAATTACTGGCGGGCTGCATCAAACCAGTCAGAAGACTTATGACCAAAAAAAAAATCTCCGTTCTGCGGTAACCACTACGCCAAATATCGTGAAAAACACATCACAAGGGGATGGCGGTTAGCTGAAGCTTGCCATTGAATTCTTCATTACGCAGTTGTCCGAAGTAACTGTTACTTTGACTTTCTGGAACTGCAGGTAAGTCCAGAATTGAAAAGTTGGTTGGTTTGGTGGAGGGGACCAACCAGCGAGGACACCGACCCCATTGGGAAGGATGGGGAAGGAAGTGTTCCGTGCCCTTACAAAGGAACCCTCTCTACATTTGCATGAAGTGATTTAGGGAAATAACGGTAAACCTAAATCAGGATGGGTGGACGGGTATTTGAACCGTGGTCCTCCAGAATGCGAGCCCAGAGAGCTAATCACTGCAGCACCTCGCTCGGTAAGAAGGAAGGAAAGAAGGAAGGAAGGAAGGAAGGAAGATTTGGTTTTACGTCTCGTAGGGTAAATTTGGGATTCTGGCTACGTATACACTAGAAGTTGTACAGGAAACCCTCAACGAAGCACCTTGCTGTGGCGTGCGGTTTATGTATATAGAATTAGCATTATCCTCTCGTGAACTAGCAACGCAGTGCAGAGCTACTTTAAGAGTATGGAAATACATTGACTCGAAAAAACTGTTACACCAAGAAATAACTACATCTACATCTACATCTACATCGATACTCCGCAAGCCACCCAACGGTGTGTGGCGGAGGGCACTTTACGTGCCACTGTCATTACCTCCCTTTCCTGTTCCAGTCGCGTATGGTTCGCGGGAAGAACGACTGTCTGAAAGCCTCCGTGCGCGCTCTAACCTCTCTAATTTTACATTCGTGATCTCCTCGGGAAGTATAAGTAGGGGGAAGCAATATATTCGATACCTCATCCAGAAACGCACCCTCTCGAAACCTGGCGAGCAAGCTACACCGCGAAGCAGAGCGCCTCTCTTGCAGAGTCTGCCACTTGAGTTTATTAAACATCTCCGTAACGCTATCATGGTTACCAAATAACCCAGTGACGAAACGCGCCGCTCTTCTTTGGATCTTCTCTATCTCCTCCGTCAACCCGACCTGGTACGGATCCCACACTGATGAGCAATACTCAAGTATAGGTCGAACGAGTGTTTTGTAAGCCACCTCCTTTGTTGATGGACTACATTTTCTAAGCACTCTCCCAATGAATCTCAACCTGGTACCCGCCTTACCAACAATTAGTTTTATATGATCATTCCACTTCAAATCGTTCCGTACGCATACTCCCAGATATTTTACAGAAGTAACTGCTACCAGTGTTTGTTCCGCTATCATATAATCATACAATAAGGGATCCTTCTTTCTATGTATTCGCAATACATTACATTTGTCTATGTTAAGGGTCAGTTGCCACTCCCTGCACCAAGTGCCTATCCGCTGCAGATCTTCCTGCATTTCGCTACAATTTTCTAATGCAGCAACTTCTCTGTATACTACAGCATCATCCGCGAAAAGCCGCATGGAACTTCCGACACTATCTACTAAGTCATTTATATATATTGTGAAAAGCAATGGTCCCATAACACTCCCCTGTGGCACGCCAGAGGTTACTTTAACGTCTGTAGACGTCTCTCCATTGATAACAACATGCTGTGTTCTGTTTGCTAAAAACTCTTCAATCCAGCCACACAGCTGGTCTGATATTCCGTAGGCTCTTACTTTGTTTATCAGGCGACAGTGCGGAACTGTATCGAACGCCTTCCGGAAGTCAAGAAAAATAGCATCTACCTGGGAGCCTGTATCTAATATTTTCTGGGTCTCATGAACAAATAAGGCGAGTTGGGTCTCACACGATCGCTGTTTCCGGAATCCATGTTGATTCCTACATAGTAGATTCTGGGTTTCCAGAAATGACATGATACGCGAGCAAAAAACATGCTCTAAAATTCTACAACAGATCGACGTCAGAGATATAGGTCTATAGTTTTGCGCATCTGCTCGACGACCCTTCTTGAAGACTGGGACTATCTGTGCTCTTTTCCAATCATTTGGAACCCTCCGTTCCTCTAGAGACTTGCGGTACACGGCTGTTAGAAGGGGGGCAAGTTCTTTCGCGTACTCTGTGTAGAATCGAATTGGTATCCCGTCAGGTCCAGTGGACTTTCCTCTATTGAGTGATTCCAGTTGCTTTTCTATTCCTTGGACACTTATTTCGATGTCAGCCATTTTTTCGTTTGTGCGAGGATTTAGAGAAGGAACTGCATTGCGGTCTTCCTCTGTGAAACAGCTTTGGAAAAAGGTGTTTAGTATTTCAGCTTTACGCGTGTCATCCTCTGTTTCAATGCCATCATCATCCCGTAGTGTCTGGATATGCTGTTTCAAGCCACTTACTGATTTAACGTAAGACCAGAACTTCCTAGGATTTTCTGTCAAGTCGGTACATAGAATTTTACTTTCGAATTCAATGAACGCTTCACGCATAGCCCTCCTTACGCTAACTTTGCCATCGTTTAGCTTCTGTTTGTCTGAGAGGTTTTGGCTGCGTTTAAACTTGGAGTGGAGCTCTCTTTGCTTTCGCAGTAGTTTCCTAACTTTGTTGTTGTACCACGGTGGGTTTTTCCCGTCCCTCACAGTTTTACTCGGCACGTACCTGTCTAAAACGCATTTTACGATTGCCTTGAACTTTTTCCATAAACACTCAACATTGTCAGTGTCGGAACAGAAATTTTCGTTTTGATCTGTTAGGTAGTCTGAAATCTGCCTTCTATTACTCTTGCTAAACAGATAAACCTTCCTCCCTTTTTTTATATTCCTATTAACTTCCATATTCAGGGATGCTGCAACGGCCTTATGATCACTGATTCCCTGTTCTGTACATACAGATTCGAAAAGTTCGGGTCTGTTTGTTATCAGTAGGTCCAATATGTTATCTCCACGAGTCGGTTCTCTGTTTAATTGCTCGAGGTAATTTTCGGATAGTGCACTCAGTATAATGTCACTCGATGCTCTGTCCCTACCACCCGTCCTAAACATCTGAGTGTCCCAGTCTATATCTGGTAAATTGAAATCTCCACCTAAGACTATAACATGCTGAGAAAATTTATGTGAAATGTATTCCAAATTTTCTCTCAGTTGTTCTGCCACTAATGCTGCTGAGTCGGGAGGTCGGTAAAAGGAGCCAATTATTAACCTAGTTCGGTTGTTTAGTGTAACCTCCACCCATAATAATTCACAGGAACTATCCACTTCTACTTCACTACAGGATAAACTACTACTAACAGCGATGAACACTCCACCACCGGTTGCATGCAATCTATCCTTTCTAAACACCGTCTGTACCTTTGTAAAAATTTCGGCAGAATTTATCTCTGGCTTAAGCCAGCTTTCCGTACCTATAACGATTTCAGCTTCGGTGCTTTCTATCAGTGCTTGAAGTTCCGGTACTTTACCAACGCAGCTTCGACAGTTGACAATTACAATACCGATTGCTGCTTGGTCCCCGCATGTCCTGACTTTGCCCCGCACCCGTTGAGGCTGTTGCCCTTTCTGTACTTGCCCAAGGCCATCTAACCTAAAAAACCGCCCAGCCCACGCCACACAACCCCTGCTACCCGTGTAGCCGCTTGTTGCGTGTAGTGGACTCCTGACCTATCCAGCGGAACCCGAAACCCCACCACCCTATGGCGCAAGTCGAGGAATCTGCAGCCCACACGGTCGCAGAACCGTCTCAGCCTCTGATTCAGACCCTCCACTCGGCTCTGTACCAAAGGTCCGCAGTCAGTCCTGTCGACGATGCTGCAGATGGTGAGCTCTGCTTTCATCCCACTAGCGAGACTGGCAGTCTTCACCAAATCAGATAGCCGCCGGAAGCCAGAGAGGATTTCCTCCGATCCATAGCGACACACATCATTGGTGCCGACATGAGCGACCACCTGCAGATGGGTGCACCCTGTACCCTTCATGGCATCCGGAAGGACCCTTTCCACATCTGGAATGACTCCCCCCGGTATGCACACGGAGTGCACATTGGTTTTCTTCCCCTCTCTTGCTGCCATTTCCCTAAGGGGCCCCATTACGCGCCTGACGTTGGAGCTCCCAACTACCAGTAAGCCCACCCTCTGCGACTGCCCGGATCTTGCAGACTGAGGGGCAACCTCTGGAACAGGACAAGCAGCCATGTCAGGCCGAAGATCAGTATCAGCCTGAGACAGAGCCTGAAACCGGTTCGTCAGACAAACTGGAGAGGCTTTCCGTTCAGCCCTCCGGAATGTCTTTCGCCCCCTGCCACACCTTGAAACGACCTCCCACTCTACCACAGGTGAGGGATCAGCCTCAATGCGGGCAGTATCCCGGGCAACCACAGTCGTAGTCCGATCAGGGGATGCGTGGGACGAGCTGGCCGTCCCCGACAAACCCCCATCCCGACCCCCACAGTGATGCCCATTGGCAACAGCCTCAAGCTGTGTGACCGAAGCCAACACTGCCTGAAGCTGGGAGCGAAGGGATGACAACTCAGCCTGCATCCGAACACAGCAGTTGCAGTCCCTATCCATGCTAAAAACTGTTTTGCTAAGAACGTCTGAACTAATCTACAGAGAGCGCAAACAAATCGACCAAATTTAAACGGTTATTAAAATACAAGATTGCCTAGTAAATGCAGTAATGCTGCTACTTGCGCACTGCTGACACTGCTCGGCGGCGGAAGGAGACTAAGCGAAATTACACTATTCAGGTACTAAAACACGATGCTACACTCTCAAATACTATAATACGCCCGAAATTTATGAATTAAACAATGCAAGTACCAAAAACACGCAAAGAAATTAAGAATTAAACTATGTAACAAATGAGTGAGCTAGGAGTATACGACTTGCTGCTCAGCTGCTTATCCAACGGCGGCAGGGAGCACACTGACTGCGGCCAACCGACACTGGCCGTTCAAAACAAAACAGTAGACAAACGACTACGCGAATTTACACTATTCAGGTACTAAAACGCGATGCTACAACTCTCAAATACTATAATACGCTCGAAATTTATGAATTAAACAATGCAAGTACCAAAAACACGCAAAGAAATTAAGAATTAAACTATGTAACAAATGAGTGAGCTAGGAGTATACGACTTGCTGCTCAGCTGCTTATCCAACGGCGGCGGCAGGGGGGGATTGAAACTAGTGTAGAGTAACGAAATTTTGGGTATACGTGTGTTTAGGTAACATACTTAACTGATTAATACCTAAATAACACAGGTTAATAAGAGTGCGAAATAAGCCGTTCCAAACGTGATACGCCGATATACTAATAACCAGTGTATCCGACGTAACACTGAATGCAGGCATGCTAACGCTCCTGAGCCGAGCGTGGCTAATGTTCGTGCCATCTATTATTTAACATCTTATTTTTATCGTACGGCCGCCTCGTCATTTTAATTTAAGTGACTGATGTCGCTGAATTGCTGACTTGCCTGCCCGTGAGTGGCAGCAGCAGCGCGTATCCATATTAGCCCTGCCGTATTATTTTTGCTGGACGGCTATTACTTCCCGATCGTTTTGTGTCGTAGGGAGAGATCGGACCTGGAACAGTTGGAGTTGGAATGCGACAGAAGTGCAGTCGGGACGTAGCAGCAGTCGGGGACGGAGCGCTAGGGAGGCGCGGACAGCCGGTACTCGCCCACCCTCGCATCACAGGACAAACTGTCCGACGGACGGAGATAGCAGTGGGATCGACCGTTGGTCGGTCGCTCAGTTGGTAGCATCTTGGTGAGACGTGAATTTGGTCATTTGACCGTTTCTGGGCCTCGTCACTGGGTCATCATGCTGGACGTGGCTCTTTTCCTTCTTGTGCAGAGACGTCGTGGCCAATAGGCAAGAGTTACCTCTGCATCACTGGGTCCAAGCCAGTGTGCCCGGATCGCCGTGTCTCTCAGTTCCCAACGGACAGCGGACACACATGGTTTGAGTGCCAACAACCTTGGTTGGCTGTTGGTCACTCATCTGCTCAGAGAACGAGTGTTTCGTCACCGACCGTCCTTCGGGTTTGTGTTTGTGTCCACCGGTGATTTGTTCTAGTTGTTCATCAGTGATTCGTTTTACGAGTGTTTGAGTTTCTTGTTGCAGTATTTCGTGCAATACTGTGTGCCCTGTGTCATATCGACTGAGCAATGCCTTAAATGCTGTCATGCAGTCTGCGTACTACAGTAGCCAGTTGGTCGGCTGCGACAGAGCAGCGAGTGCGTGTTATCTTACCGTGTTGATGCTGTCCGCCACGACGTGTAGTTCCACAGCCGTTGCGATGTTCACGTATGTCAGTAGTTATTGTGTCTTGGCAATATATGAAGACGAGTGTTATTGGTCTTTTCGCCTCTCTGGCATTTTGATCGTAGTGTTTTTGGTCTGGTGACCGAAATCAGGTGTTTGGTTGGTTCGTCGGCTGGCTGTCGGTTGGGTTGCCTCCGATTTAGAGACTGTTGGTCTGGCTGCATGTCTTGCCTAAACGGGCGTTAGTGTGACACTTCCAGGCAGACCCTTGGAAACTTCTGAGTGCCGTTCCGTGTCAGTTACATAGTACCTTCCCTGTTTGAGTTTTAATTCACTGGTTTCTGTGTGGCATCCAGCCGAGTTTTTATATATCGTGAGTTAATGTTCCTGTCTTGCCCTTTAGACATAAGACTATGTTTCCTTATATGGAGCTTTCAGCCGAATTTTACATCAAATCTTTTAAGGGCTTAAGCCGTTAAATTATTGTGTTTATGTGTTGCCTTAAGCCGAGTATTAACGTCTCTTAAAATAATGTCCTTGTCTTGCCCTTGAGGTATGAGTTCGTTATTATTTATTTTATATGAAATGTTTTAAGATTAGGCCTTCTGCCTTTTGATTGAAACTCCACTTATTGCTTAATATGCGACCTTTATCCTAGTTCATTAAATTGCTAAGGCCTTCATCCGATTAGATTAAAGATTTAGAAAATATTCTTTGGTGAAACCTCCGGAAGAATCTTGTATTTCAATTTTGCTTAGGCTTTGTGTCTTGGTTTATAATTGTGGCCTTCAGCCGATCTAAAGTTAATCAAAGGAGGTCGATTAAAGTTTTGAGTGTTTTGCATTCTTGTTGTAATACTGTGTGTTGATAAATACAGTTTGTATGTTGAGTGCAACTGACAGGAACTCATTTTCACCCCTTTCCACATCCTAATCCGCTCTGTCCTGCCAGCCTCGGCATTTCATCTCATGCATTCTGTTGTACAGGTGCCGGATGTAAGTATGTGGGATGAAGTTCCCTGCCTGTAGCCCTTGGTCGGTCATTTCAGCGACGGTTAATGTTGTTTATGGATGACGCTGGAGCTGTCGTCAGATAATGTACCATATGCGCTCGATTTGAGACAGATACGCTAACCGAGTAGGCCAAGGCAACATGGCAACACATTGTAGAGCATGTTGGGATACAACAGAAGTACGTGGGCTAACATTATCCTGTTGGAAGCACCCAAGCATAGTGAATGACAGCAGAACAGTTCAGATCATCAAGTTAACGTACAAATCTGCAGTTAGAGTGAGTGGGATGACCACGAGAGTGCACCTGCTGTAATATGAAATCACACACCAGACCATAACTCCCGGTTTCGGTCCAATGTGTGTAGCACACAGACAGGATGTTGGCAGGTCTTCAACTGCTATCCTTCTAACCAACACACGGTAGTCACAGGCACCAAAGCAGAACCAGCTTTCATCTGAAAACACAATGACCTACAACCTGTCGTTCAATGAGCTCTCGCTCGACACCACATGTGATGGTGCTTTAGCGTCAGCGTAATGCTCGCTACAGGGCGCCTTGTCCTTGAAGTAACCGATGAATAACGCCTCTCTGTGTCACTGAGGTACCAACTGGAGCTCAAATGGCTGCAGCAAAAGCAGTACGATGCACCAGAGCCATACGCCGATTATGATATTCTTCCCTCTCGATAGTGCCACGTGATCGTCCGGAGCCTGGTCTGTACATTCTCGTGACCTCTTATCTCGTGACCTCTTATCTATCCCACTGCCATTAGGGTAATGAAGCCACCATTTATACAAAAGGTAATTGACCTAGAGGAGACGGAGAAGGGAACCGTAAATCACCGATGGGGAGAAAAGGATGACGTCTCAAAATTACATGTGACAAAACTGGTAAAACTCTCATCCTCACATGGAAGCAGATATTCAAAGAAGATGATTTATGAAGACAAAACTTTGGCAAGAACGTTGTTTGTCAGGTAAATGGCAATATGTACACTTATGACGGATAATGCACAGAAAACAAAGTTACAGGAAATGCAATATATATTGAATGACTATTAATTGCAGCTAATATGAAGAAACAAAGGTAGCCGGTTCAACATAGTAAAATTATGGAAATATATACTCAGTTAAATTTTGTGAACGAATAAAGTATAAAAAGAACTAGAGACTTATGTACATAGATGTTTTGATAATAGATATAACATATGTTTGTTAGCACTATAATTTATGATAATTATTAGATATTGTACGTTAGACAATTGTTCTGAGACACTTTTACAGACCTATGCGTACCGATATGTACACACCTGGATATAATATTAACATTGTGACAGTTTTGCTGAAAGTCTAATTTTATTATTGTATTAATATATGAAAACTGTTTTACATAACTAAGCAATCTGTTATAATTTAAAATGTGGACAGGTCTTTATTTTGGGTGTCAGTAGCTTACACTTACGTTTAGAACTGGAAATCAGGTTGAAGACACTCTGTAGAAATACTTAATAAGATTGGCAAACTCTGTCTGTTCACTAAAGATATGATGATAATGTTTTTATGTTTGTACATTTCTGTCCCTTCATACAGCTTCAAGAAGTTATCTTTAATAATGCAGGACAACACTTGGAAATGCTCTTCAGTGCTATTTGCTCATTATCTTCTTTGAGATCTGTGCACTACAAATATGGAACTTCATCTGTTGCTTAGCAGTATTGGATCAACGTGTTCATTGAATCAAGTCTCGAAACTTCTTCCAGTTTGAAGTATATAACGGGAGGTGTGTCTTCAGCTAATAAGTTTTGTAAGGACGGTTGTTGTGAATGACTAGATGCTGGTAATTGTTGTTTGTGTGAATTCTTACCTTCATAATTCTTATTTTTCAACAGATAGCTTATTTTATGGAATGCTGACATATATTTTACTCTGATCTGTTTTTAGTACTCACTGGGATCATGCATAACTCGGGTGCAGTTTTGTCAGCTGCTGTTCATTTGATTTCTTGTGATACTTTATCTGTAATGGGATGCCTGTATCTACCGTATGAAGTTATGGGTTTAGTGTCTTTACAATATTTTTGTTATTCAACTAATTCTAGAGGTGGTTCAATGTGGCCATAAAACGCGAGGTAGCGGGATGCTTTCTCTCGCTCTCTTTATATATATATATATATATATATATATATATATATATATATATATATATATATATATATGCGACTGTCACCGAATTTATGTGTGGAAAATAACACAAGCCGAACGCCTGTTACTGCACTGACACTGACGAAGACGACGCAAGCAGCGGAGGTTCGTTTTAATCTATTTGGATACCCAAATTCCACAGACACCGCTCACGAGAAAGTATACACGTCATTAGCGCATACACGAACTACGTCCGGTTGGTTGCTGGTTTTGTATTGTTTGGGTCTAGTGCAGTCAAACTAACAGAAAGAATGAATAATCGTATTACTGAAAGTTTGAAAACGGTCATGTAAACTGATTATGATTAGACTGAAATAGTGACCAACGATCACATTGAAAGGAAGATATTATTAACGTGAAGTCATAACCGCAACAAAATTTTCTTTGGATGTTTATTTCCTGAGTTTTCTTCACTTTTTTTTGACAACAGTGTTAAATGTCATATCTAAAACACTAAAAATTAAACATCAACGTGGAACATGGAATAAAGTGAGTGCATACTGCTGAAGGAGGGAATGTAGTGACGTTTTCGGAGACCATATTTGTGTCACTCTGAGCGAGACAGATAGACAATATGTTTAAAAAACATTAAAAATTAATTACGCGTGTGTGGAAGTTCTATTAAAGAGGGATTGTTAAAGACTGATTCGCAGTATACTGTAGAGAATTGCTTAACAGCAAGTTTGATACACTTATACAAGAAGAAACATTATTTGGAAGGCCATTTATCCAAGGAGAATTATGGAAGGAAGAGCACCTAATCTATAAAACCTGAATGCATAGTGTGTTGAATCCACTTCGATTAATAATCAGTAAATGACAGCAGAGTTTAAGACCAGCAGACACGCTCTTGTGTATGTGTCTGTTGAAGATATAAACGGAAGAATGAAACAAGCATCGTTAAACTGAAAAGAAATTTAAAAATTTATCTTACCATGTGACTGGAAAGAGGGTTGTATTCGGTGTGTATTCCCCTATTTGTACTGGCTGTGAGTCAAGCTCTTTTAATGTGATGATGTTAATGGAGACATGCATGGCGGGAATTGCTGAAAGAAACAAGGATACAAATATATGAACCAGGGCAGAGAACGAAGTGAATTTAATTATTATGTAAATGACAATGAAATGGAAATGGGTCGGCATGTACCTAGGCGAAGAATGTCTTAACTGGACTCCGAGAATTAAGTACAGCCCTTGGCAGTGACCGACTGAACAGTGAGAGAGGACATGTCAAATTATGCAGGAGCATTCCGTAAACAATTAGCTGCAGAATGTAGTGCATAAAGAAGTCTAGAGAAAGGTTTCATTCAGCAGTGGGTAGCAAGGGTCTGGCGATGTTACTGATACACGACAGACCAATGCTTTAGTTGTCCACCATAAGGTCTCCTGTCCTTAATATTCCAAAAGTATCGTTCGTGGAAGAACCCATACTATTCTCATTATTTTTTTCTGAAAGTATTCTTATATCTAGAACAATGACAAAATGGATGCTTTACACAAAACTAGGCGTATAATTTGCCTGCACCTCTTCACTATCCAAATGACTGGAACTGGTCCACAGTGAATATCATCCTAGAATTCACTCATTAATATTGTCTCATTGGAATACTAGACAGCAAAACAATGAAAATATTGTACTCGCTTTGTTACAAAGTTGTTGTTTTAAATCTTCGAGGATATTTGGCTCAAGAACATATTTTACTTCCAAAAATTCTTCAACCTGAATGTCAGTTGTCGGACACGGCAGTAACGTGAATAGAGAAAGCTTGGCAGCACATTTTTAGGAAGTATGTACGTGTTCTGCTAGTACAAAAGTATAACGTCGAGTGGTACATGTGCATTCAGCGAGATGCGACGGGGCGAGGCCACGTTTAACTCGGCATATCAAAACGGCGCTCTCCTCACGAGAGGCTGCGGACGTCCTTTCATGTGGAGAGGTCAGAGAGCGCAGCAGACTGCCGCCAGCACACGGTGGACTTGTGTCCGCAGGTAATTGCGACAGCTCCCGGCTGAGCGTGTATGCCGAGCGCCGCGCTGAGGCGGCGACTGTCTGGACACGGCTCAAAGCGACTGCGCTCGATCCTCCGCTCCGGACAAAGCACTCTCAGCAGCGCGCTACACAGGCTCTTGCCTGAAATGACAGCGTACGGCTTCCATTCAGATGTAGTAGGTAGCTCGTGTAATAGAACACATCGTAAAACTTTAAAGAACGTCGTAATTACTCGAATAGGCTGCTGGTTGAGTAAAAGCTTTTTATTGACTACCGGTTGCAAATACACAGATCGTCTATCAGCTTCCCGTTTCACATCTGAAAAGCTTGAGCAACACTCATCTACTTCTGTTACGACAATAAATCAAACGATATCTCCTTCTGACATAAATTATTGCGTACTACGATTCTTAATATAAGTAACAAATGGCTCTGAGCACTATGGGACTCAACATCTTAGGTCATAAGTCCCCTATAACTTAGAACTACTTTAACCTACCTAACCTAAGGACATCACACACACCCATGCCCGAGGCAGGATTCGAACCTGCCACCGTAGCAGCCCCTCGGATCCGGACTGCAGCGCCAGAACCGCACGGCCATCGCGGCCGGCAATATAAGTAACACTAGGATGTCAGTCTATACAGGGTGTTACAAAAAGGTACGGCCAAACTTTCAGGACACATTCCTCACACACAAATAAAGAAAAGATGTTATGTGGACATGTGTCCAGAAACACTTGATTTCCATGTTAGAGCTCAGCGTTTCGTCAGTATGTACTGCACTTCCTCGATTCACCGCCAGTTGGCCCAATTGAAGGAAGGTAATGTTGACTTCGGTGCTTGTGTTGACATGCGACTCATTGCTCTACAGTACTACCATCAAGCACATCAGTACGTAGCATCAACAGGTTAGTGTTCATCACGAACGTGGTTTTGCAGCCAGTGCAATGTTTACAAATGCGGAGTTGGCAGATGCCAATTTGAAGTATGGATTAGCACGGGGCAATAGCCGTGGCGCGGTACGTTTGTATCGAGACTGATTTCCAGAACGAAGGTGTCCCGACAGGAAGACGTTCGAAGCAATTGATCGGCGTCTTAGGAAGCACGGAACATTCCAGCCTATGACTCGCGACTGGGGAAGGCCTAGAACGACGAGGACATCTGCAATGGACGAGGCAATTCTTCGTGCAGTTGACGATAACCCTAATGTCAGCGTCAGAGAAAATGCTGCTGTACAAGGTAACGTTCACCACGTCACTGTATGGAGAGTGCTACGGGAGAACCAGTTGTTTCCGTGCCATTTACAGCGTGTGCAGGTACTATCAGCAGCTGATTGGCCTCCACGGGTACACTTCTGCGAATGGTTCATCCAACAATGTCCCAATCCTCATTTCAGTGCAAACGTTCTCTTAACGGATGAGGCTTCATTCCAACGTGATCAAATTGTAAATTTTCACAGTCAACATGTGTGGGCTGACGAGCATCCGCACGCAATTGTGCAATCACGTCATCAGCACAGATTTTCTGTGAACGTTTGGGCAGACATTTTTGGTGATGTCTTGATTGGGACCCATGTTCTTCCACCTACGCTCAATGGAGCACGTTATCATGATTTCATACGGGATAATCTACCTGTGCTGCTAGAACATGTGCCTTTGCAAGTACGACACAACATGTGGTTCATGCACGAGAAGCTCCTGCACATTTCAGTCGAAGTGTTCGTACGCTTCTCAACAACAGATTCGATGACCGATGGATTGGTAGAGGCGGACCAATTCCATGGCCTCCACGTTCTCCTGACCTCAACCCTCTTGACCTTCATTTATGGGGGCATTTAAAAGCTCTTGTCTACGCAACCCCGGTACCAAATGTAGAGACTCTTCGTGCTCGTATTGTGGACGGCTGTGATACAATACGCCATTCTCCAGGGCTGCATCAGCGCATCAGGGATTCCATGCGACGGAGGGTGGATGCATGCATCCTCGCTAACGGAGGACATTTTGAACATTTCCTTTAACAAAGTGTTTGAAGTCACGCTGGTACGTTCTGTTGCTGTGTGTTTCCATTCCATGATTAATGTGATTAGAAGAGAAGTTATAAAATGAGCTCTAACATGGAAAGTAAGCGTTTCCGGACTCATGTCCACATAACATATTTTCTTTCTTTGTATGTGAGGAATGTTTCCAGAAAGTTTCGCCGTACCGTTTTGTAACACCCTGGTTATCTGTAATTAGAGAATTGTCACTATTACACTGACTGTCGCTAGTATTATCGGTTAAATTATTCGAGTCAGCTTTTTCACTCATTGCACATCGCAATGTACTGTTAACAGTTTTTCGCGGAATTTTCACAAATCAAAATTAGGCACAAAATCAATCAAAGTCAAAGCAAAAATGGAACAAATACAATTACAACAAAGAGCAATAAATTGCCGATGACTTGTGAAAGAAAGAGTGACAAGTTAGTAAATGCGTTGCGAAAGATGCAAACTACACTCCTGGAAATGGAAAAAAAGAACACATTGACACCGGTGTGTCAGACCCACCATACTTGCTCCGGACACTGCGAGAGGGCTGTACAAGCAATGATCACACGCACGGCACAGCGGACACACCAGGAACCGCGGTGTTGGCCGTCGAATGGCGCTAGCTGCGCAGCATTTGTGCACCGCCGCCGTCAGTGTCAGCCAGTTTGCCGTGGCATACGGAGCTCCATCGCAGTCTGTAACACTGGTAGCATGCCGCGACAGCGTGGACGTGAACCGTATGTGCAGTTGACGGACTTTGAGCGAGGGCGTATAGTGGGCATGCGGGAGGCCGGGTGGACGTACCGCCGAATTGCTCAACACGTGGGGCGTGAGGTCTCCACAGTACATCGATGTTGTCGCCAGTGGTCGGCGGATGGTGCACGTGACCGTCGACCTGGGACCGGACCGCAGCGACGCACGGATGCACGCCAAGACCGTAGGATCCTACGCAGTGCCATAGGGGACCGCACCGCCACTTCCCAGCAAATTAGGGACACTGTTGCTCCTGGGGTATCGGCGAGGACCATTCGCAACCGTCTCCATGAAGCTGGGCTACGGTCCCGCACACCGTTAGGCCGTCTTCCGCTCACGCCCCAACATCGTGCAGCCCGCCTCCAGTGGTGTCGCGACAGGCGTGAATGGAAGGACGAATGGAGACGTGTCGTCTTCAGCGATGAGAGTCGCTTCTGCCTTGGTGCCAATGATGGTCGTATGCGTGTTTGGCGCCGTGCAGGTGAGCGCCACAATCAGGACTGCATACGACCGAGGCACATAGGGCCAACACCCGGCATCATGGTGTGGGGAGCGATCTCCTACACTGGCCGTACACCACTGGTGATCGTCGAGGGGACACTGAATAGTGCACGGTACATCCAAACCGTCATCGAACCCATCGTTCTACCATTCCTAGACCGGCAAGGGAACTTGCTGTTCCAACAGGACAATGCACGTCCGCATGTATCCCGTGCCACCCAACGTGCTCTAGAAGGTGTAAGTCAACTACCCTGGCCAGCAAGATCTCCGGATCTGTCCCCCATTGAGCATGTTTGGGACTGGATGAAGCGTCGTCTCACGCGGTCTGCACGTCCAGCACGAACGCTGGTCCAACTGAGGCGCCAGGTGGAAATGGCATGGCAAGCCGTTTCACAGGACTACATCCAGCATCTCTACGATCATCTCCATGGGAGAATAGCAGCCTGCATTGCTGCGAAAGGTGGATATACACTGTACTAGTGCCGACATTGTGCATACTCTGTTGCCTGTGTCTATGTGCCTGTGGTTCTGTCAGTGTGATCATGTGATGTATCTGACCCCAGGAATGTGTCAATAAATTTTTCCCCTTCCTGGGACAATGAATTCACGGTGTTCTTATTTCAATTTCCAGGAGTGTACATTTAAAATTAAGTAAATAAGAGCAGATAAATAACTGACTACCTCTCAAAAGTTCACAAAAATACGATCCTGGCCGGTTGTCGACAAGTGTAACCTCCCCACAAAATATATTCCTTAACCTACTAATAATACAATGTGACTAATCTCTTAATAAAAAATTGTCGCTCACTTATAAGCTTTCAATAATGACTGTGAATTTAAACTGGTAAATTTTGGACGTCAGCAGTGCTGTGTCATGGCGCTGAAAGATCATTCTGAAATAAATTGAAAGTTCTTACCTCAATAAGGTCGCCGGATAACGCATATATATCTGCTCCTATAAGAAATTATTCTGTCACAGCCCTGTGCAATGCTGGCCGGTAGATTTGTCATTTATAAAAGGAAACAACTGATTTTTCTTTTCAATAATCGGGATGACCAAGGATTGGAGAAATTAGTAAATTCTTTAAATTGAAATGAATGATCGTCAAAAGTTACTTTTTATGAGAAAGATTATTATTAAGAGATGTTTTATTAAAAACATTTACGTGGGACTTGAGATAACAATACTACATATGCGCGAGGCTGCTTTTACCTTATACTACAACGCTGAGACTCCGCGATCGCTGCACACGACCGGCTCAGCCAACACGATACACCAGACTGCTCTCTAGCAACTACTTACTGCTACTGCTACACAGTTCCTACTGCAGTCAACACTGCTCATTGGTCTGAGATTCTCTTATAGCTTACATATCGCAGGCAGCGCGTGAGCAATACTTCGAAATTACATCTGCTCGAGTGCGCTAGCAACAAATTTCTTAATCATGGACCTCTTACAGTATAAATGGAAATGGAAATGTTCGTTTGTTCAAAATATAAGATTTCCGAATGTTATTCACCAGTTGCTTTGAAATTTTGACACAACGTTGCATTCAAATAAATACGTGTTTTTATGTACCAACCGGAACGGCATGTTAATGTAAATAAATACATGTGTAATACAGGAAGGGGAAACGTTGTTGCCGTTACTTGCGAAAAGTATGTAACAGATTTACTTCAAATTTTTACTCGCTACTCTAATGTTAAATCGGATGGACATAGGCTATATATAATACACTCCTGGAAATTGAAATAAGAACACCGTGAATTCATTGTCCCAGGAAGGGGAAACTTTATTGACACATTCCTGGGGTCAGATACATCACATGATCACACTGACAGAACCACAGGCACATAGACACAGGCAACAGAGCATGCACAATGTCGGCACTAGTACAGTGTATATCCACCTTTCGCAGCAATGCAGGTTGCTATTCTCCCATGGAGACGATCGTAGAGATGCTGGATGTATTCCTGTGGAACGGCTTGCCATGCCATTTCCACCTGGCGCCTCCGTTAGACCAGCGTTCGTGCTGGACGTGCAGACCGCGTGAGACGACGCTTCATCCAGTCCCAAACATGCTCAATGGGGGACAGATCCGGAGATCTTGCTGGCCAGGGTAGTTGACTTACACCTTCTAGAGCACGTTGGGTGGCACGGGATATATGCGGACGTGCATTGTCCTGTTGGAACAGCAAGTTCCCTTGCCGGTCTAGGAATGGTAGAACGATGGGTTCGATGACGGTTTGGATGTACCGTGCACTATTCAGTGTCCCCTCGACGATCACCAGTGGTGTACGGCCAGTGTAGGAGATCGCTCCCCACACCATGATGCCAGGTGTTGGCCCTGTGTGCCTCGGTCGTATGCAGTCCTGATTGTGGCGCTCACCTGCACGGCGCCAAACACGCATACGACCATCATTGGCACCAAGGCAGAAGCGACTCTCATCGCTGAAGACGACACGTCTCCATTCGTCCCTCCATTCACGCCTGTCGCGACACCACTGGAGGCGGGCTGCACGATGTTGGGGCGTGAGCGGAAGACGGCCTAACGGTGTGCGGGACCGTAGCCCAGCTTCATGGAGACGGTTGCGAATGGTCCTCGCCGATACCCCAGGGGCTACAGTGTCCCTAATTTGCTGGGAAGTGGCGGTGCGGTCCCCTATGGCACTGCGTAGGATCCTACGGTCTTAGCGTGCATCCGTGCGTCGCTGCGGTCCGGTCCCAGGTCGACGGGCACGTGCACCTTCCGCCGACCACTGGCGACAACATCGATGTACTGTGGAGACCTCACGCCCCACGTGTTGAGCAATTCGGCGGTACGTCCACCCGGCCTCCCGCATGCCCACTATACGCCCTCGCTCAAAGTCCGTCAACTGCACATACGGTTCACGTCCACGCTGTCGCGGCATGCTACCAGTGTTAAAGACTGCGATGGAGCTCCGTATGCCACGGCAAACTGGCTGACACTGACGGCGGCGGTGCACAAATGCAGCGCAGCTAGCGCCACTCGACGGCCAACACCGCGGTTCCTGGTGTGTCCGCTGTGCCGTGCGTGTGATCATTGCTTGTACAGCCCTCTCGCAGTGTCCGGAGCAAGTATGGTGGGTCTGACACACCGGTGTCAATGTGTTCTTTTTTCCATTACCAGGAGTGTATATAAGAAGGAGACATTGTTGTCAAAAACTCGAAAGTTGTTGACTGAGTTACATCATGTTTTATATGAAACTGTGATCAACATTTGGACGGCCATAGTTTATGTATTTTATTATAGATATAATGTATTAATTTATAAGTAATGTCTGAAGGGAAAACATTATTACCAAAATTCTCGAAAATATCTAGATTTTTTTACATCTGATTGTTACATGCACAATTTTTAAACTTCGGAAACTTGGCGCCACGCGCTCCGATTGGCCGGAGGATTGCCCTGTTGCCGAATGCTCTGGACAACGCATTACCGCGAATGCTTTGCCTGCCGGAGATAGCGATGTATCCAGGGCATCCTGTGCACGCTCCGTGGTAGCGCGCCAGCCTTTCACGCTGGGGCGCCTGGGGGCGTATTCGCCTGGGTCCCGACACGTCCATTGTAAATTCGTGATAAGATGTACCGGGAACAAATCTGTCAAAGTTGTTAATTCACGTACAGAAAGTCTTTAACAAATTGTGACGGGCCTGAAAAGGGCCTTTTTCTACCTAGGGTTGTTTACTTAAAGCCTGTGCTAGAACTGTCGACCCTATGACGCGACACAAGCTTGGTAACATCCAAGGATGTTTTACCGAACTCTTTCAAAGATTCCTGGCACTACCGTGATGCGATTGGCGGCCGGCCGCTGTGGACGAGCTGTTCTAGGGGCTTCAGTCTGGAACTGTGCGACCGCTACGATCGCAGGTTCGAATCCTGCCTCGGGCATGGATGTGTTTGATGTCCTTAGGTTAGTTAGGATTAACTAGTTCCAAGTACTAGGGAACTGATGACCTCAGATGTTAAGCTCAAATGCTTCAAATGGCTCTAAGCACTATGGTACTTAACATCGGAGGTCATCAGTCCCCTAGTCTTAGAACTACTTAAACCTCACTAACCTAAGGACATCACAAACGTCCATGCCCGAGGAAGGATCTGAACCTGCGACTGTAGCACCCGCGTGGTTACAGTCTGAAGTGCCTAGAACCGCTCGGCCACCGCGGCCAGCAGATGTTAAGGTCCATAGTGCTCAGAGACATTTGAACCATTTATGTGATTGGCGGCGTGTTGAACGTGATCCTTTAATTCCTCTTAGTTTCTAGGTGTTTCGCGTCCGGGTGAGTGAACTAGAACCTTGAAGAAACCCCACAGAAAAAAGTCTGGTTGCGTGAGGTGTGGTGATCGCGGGGGCGATGACCTACGAGCTCCTCTGCCAATTACTCGTCCGTCGAAGAGTTCATTTAAGTTTCCGCGCACAGCACGACTGTTACGTGCGGGCGCCCCATCATGCTGCAACCACATGCATAGCCGTATGTCCAGCAGGTCGGGTAAGGTTTCTTGCAAAAAGTGAAAGTAATTTCACAATTATTGAACTACATGAAAAAAGTTACAAACTACGGCGTACTCATACCTTATTCAATATACAAACGTGAGTACGTCACTATAGAATTCCGGATTTGGGTTATGACGTGTTCGACATACCTGCGATAATGTGGCGATAATGTGGCCCAGACGGATACCTGAATTCTGCATGCCCCTCTGAAGTGGCAGAACATCGATGCTGTCCATGACCTCTTGAAGGGCTGTTACCAGCTCAGCAATGGTTTTGGGGTTATTTCTGTAGACCTTGTCTTTCATATAGCTCCACAAAGAAGAGTAGCAGGTGCTGCGATCCGGAGAATACGGAGGCCAGTCGAGACCCATGCCAGTGGCCTCTAGGTATTCCAGAGCTAGAATGCGGTCCCCAAAGTGCTCCTCAAGGACATCACTCTCCTGCTTCGATGGGATCGAGCTCCATCTTGCATTAACCACATCCTGTCGAAATCAAGGTCACTTTAGATAATGAGGATGAAATTATCTTCCAAAAACTTCACGTACCGTTCGTAGTCACCGTACCATCAAGGGATATTGCACTGATTACTACGCCACACAGTCACACGATGAGGTTGAAGAGACATCTGGATTGCGAAATGCTCATTCTCAGTCCACCAAATGCACCAATTTTTGCTCATTGACTAACCAATCCAAATGAAAGTGGGCTTCGTCGCTAAACCAAATTACGCTAACTTCCTAGCGCAAACCGTTCAAAAGTTGTGACCATTTTATTTCATACAGTTGAATAATTTACACCCTATATACCAAATTACTTCACGTTTCTACAGGACACTCTAACAACCATTCAGAAGGTCATAAGGTAATACCTCTTTGTGACATTCCTCCGGTCCATTGTTGTGAGGCAAAGGTGCTCGTTTGTGTTTTGATACATGGCTGTGTGTAGCCGACTTCTGGACAAGTATTTGCGAATTGTAGCGAACGTGTGTTAAACTTAAAATTATGTTGTCTTCTCGACACGCTACTGAGCAGCACGAATGGTTTGTTGTGTGCAAGACGCGCTTTCTGTCATGTTGATTTGTACGTGTCCTGTCCTTACCCTACTTTTGTCATGGTTGCCATTCTTTGAAGTGTGTCGTATTTTATCACAATAGCGCTCAAGGTAAATACTGTTAAGGTTAACTGTGAACTACCTGCCTTGCGTATTATCTGGTGTCCTATATTTTATGACATTAGTGTTTACTCAATGCTCGCCAGCCTTTGCCAATTCGTTAGAAATGTGTTTAGTGCTTAGTAGCTGCCCAATTTCCTTAACTCATTGGGCTTCTGTATTCTGTTAGAATTCTGTTTAAAGCTTGCACGGCTTGTCAAACTTACTTTATCCACTGGCTTTATATTCAATTACAGTAGTATTTAAATCGGCCTATATCTGCAAATTAGCTACCATGTAGTACATTATTTATCAGGAGCCTTATTATATGCTTCAGTCGGTCTGGTGACATTCACCAAAAGATTTTTTTAATTGATATGTAGAAGTGCTATCAACTTTGCTAGGACAGCTGGCCGGTTGATTACATGAAATACGAATATAACTTGTCATTTCCTGTTTTCCGAACTAGCCGCCAGCGTGATAATTAACTTGTCATGTATTTACCGTTTCTACCGACAGGGCCTAGCTGATTCCGTCTGTATTTTTGATCATCTGTTGCCACTGTTTATTTTTCGGTAACCTCCGTAATTAACGCGTGGCTTGCTTTGGTGTTTTATATGTCATTTGTAGATGTTTTCATGTAACTGATTTCCTCTGTATCCCGTTTGAGTAAATGTAGACAATCTGTATAACCTGAAGTTTTGCGCGGCCATTGCGCAATACACCTCTCTGTGTTTAAGCATAACATCCGCCAAAATAGTTACTAATTTCTGCAAATCCAGAAATTAGTAATCAATCTATTTCCAAGTCGCTACATGGCCGCCGGCCGATAATTCTGCTGCCCAGTATTTGTTGTAAATGCTATGCGAACTCTGTACATCTGAGTTTGGTAGGTGTTATCGGTAAACTGATCATTATGGCCGAGACATCAAATTCCTTACTTAAAAATGTACGTAAAATTGTATAACTTAAAATGGCCACGCTATAATAGATATTTGTCACTAGGCGTTGCGCGGTTTGCGCAGTATCTAACTATATATGTGTTGGTCTTGACTTGTAATAGTTGTTAATCATAAGCACAGCAGCTACTTAGAACTTCAATTCATTTTCGATTCGCCAAGAAAGCATTTACTACTGGGCCTTAAGCCTTTGTTGAAGATGGTAAGTACAGTCAATTGATGTTCTTGAATTATCTGTTAACAAGCAACGATCTGGGGCGAACAACAGTTTGATGGCAACTTCATCGAACTTGAATTATTTAATAATATCCTTCACACCCTCTAACGTGAGGTGCCCTTTGTTGTTTCTCGTTATCTTATTCTCATGCATGTCAGGTGTAGTACCGGTGTTCAACTTGAAACGCCCCCTTTGAATGAAAAGAATGACTGTGCAGGTAAAACTTCTACGTTATTTGGTACTGAAACAGCTGAGTAAAACTGAACGCACTCAGGCAGTTTTCTATTTAATTATTCTGATAATCACTAAACTGACACAATATTCTTAGCGCAACGCGATCTGAACTTCAATAATCCCTACAAAAGAATAGCCCTAACTAACAGTAATCTATATCCTTCATGAATCACTTACCTCACAAAAATTTTCGTTACTCGAACTACTGCAATACAGCGAGCGCGAATGCTGCCAGCTAAATAAGATTCTAACTATTGAAGGCACTAACTACTGATAGGCACATACATTCATGCCATAAATTAAGGATAATTGCAGAACGTGGTGCCACACAACGTGGAACTACGCAAAACTGGCACTAATAACACACGCACTTAGGGAACACACGCGACAAAAATCTGTAAGTCCACGGTATTGGTGATAGGCTGAGAAAACTGTCCCGAAACACATGAGTTATAAAACGCCACTATTTCTTGCGCATGTACTCCGACATCAATATGGGATATGATAACCATGCACACGTACACAGGCCGCGCAGTGGGTTGGCATACTCTGGATCAGGTGGTCGAGCAGCTGCTGGGGTATAGCCGCTCATTCTTGCACCAGTGCCTGTCGGAGCTCCTGAAGTGTCGTAGGGGTTTGAAGACGTGCAGCGATACGTCGACTGAGAGCATGCGAGACATGCTCCATGGGTTTTAGGTCTGGAGAACAGGCAGGCTTCTCCATTCGTCTGATATCTTCTGTTTCAAGGTACTCCTCCACGATGACAGATCAGTGGGGCCGTGCGTTATCATCCATCAGGAGGAAGGTGGGATCCACTGCACCCCTGAAGAGGCAGACATACTGGTGCAAAATGACATTCCGATACACATGACGTTTTACAGTTCGACTGACAAAGACATCCGGGGGTGTACGTGCACCAATCATAATCCCACTCCTCACCATCAAAACACGACCTTCTTATTGGTCCCTTTCAAAGACATTAAGGGGTTGATATCTGGTTCCTAGTTCACATCAGATGAAAACCCGGCGGGAATCATTGTTCAGACTATATCTGGACTCGTCTGTGAAAGCCCCAGACAACTGTTCCAATGAACATGTACGGTGTTCTTGACACCAGGCTTTACGGTCTCTCCTGAGGCCAGGATTCAGTGGAATGCACCTTGAGGGTTTTCAGGCCAATAAACCATGTCTCTTCAGTTGTCTGTAGACTGTGTGTCTGGAGACAACTGTTCCAGTTGCTGCGGTAAGTTCCCGAGCAAGGGCACCTGCAATACTCCGTGGTCGTCTGCGGGCACTGTTGGTGAGAATCAGTCTTCTTGTGGTGTTGTACACTGTGGACGTTGCATACTGTAGCCCCTGGACACGTTTCCTGTCTACTGGAATCGTTGCCATAATCTTGAGATCACACTTTGTGGCACACGCACGGCTCGTGCTACGACCTGCTGTTTTTGACGAGTCTCCTAGTATTATAACCCTCATGACGTCATCAATATGTGTTCTTTGAGCCGTTTTCAACACACAGTCACCATTAACACGTCTGAAAACGCCTGCACACTTACTCGCTGCACCGTACTCTGACATGCACCAACACACATCTGCGTATGTGGACTCGTGCCATCGCCACCGTGCGACAACCGCAGTTCAAATGCACCACATGGTCATACCTCGAGGTGATTTAAACCCGCAAACCGCCCACCAGAGCGTTGTTTCACCATGTCTCAGCATTATCCTTAATCTATGAGCATGAGTGTAGTCAGCAAACGAAAGATTTTGATAGAGAACAAACAATGTATTTACCTTAATAGTGTTCAAAAGTCAGGCATCCATATTGACAAATTTCCTTTCTCTGACGGATACACGTCCAGATCGTCCGCTCACATTAACATCTCAGAACTCTGGCATCTCTCCCCACATCCACCACTGCTGGCGGCTCGCCTCTAACTGCCCAACGCTACGCGCTGTTCGCGTGAAACTGCCTAACACTATACACTAACGAATAATCCAACAAAGAGTCCAACCAGCCACAGACTGCACACAGCGCAGTCGGCGATTTTAATACAGAGTGCTACGTGGCGTCGCCAACATAAAAACCTAAACAGCCTACTTACAAACTGCGTTTTATATTTTTCTGGCTGATTTATATTTTTCAGTAGCGTGTTACACGCATTCTTAAGAAAGATTATGTTTGGTAATTTGGTGTCTAATGAGACAAGTTGCGCATCACCTCTGATGTACAAAACGTGATGATCATTAAGACGCAAAAGTAAACTCACAACTGAACAGAAATACATTAACCTCAGTTTCCTATTTTTATTGAAAGTTTATTGTATGCACTACTATAGTATTCACCGCTACCGTAGAACGAATTTTACCCAAAGACGAAATAGCCATACAGCTGTAACGCATAACGTGTTTCTTAATTCAAGAGTACCATTCCATATTTCTTTTGTTTGGAGTCATCAGTCTACTGAGCGGCTTGTTGCGGCCTGTCTCCTATGTTGTACCAACCTCTTAAAACCATAGCCCCCAATTATTTTCTGGATGTATTTGAATCTCTGTCTTCCTCTACATTTCTACCATCTACAGCTCCCTCTAGTACCATGGAAGTCATTCCCTTACCTCTTAACAGATGTCCTATCATCCGTCCCTTCTTCCGTCAGTGTTTTCCACATATTCCATTCCTCTCTGATTCCGTGCCGAACATCATCATTGCTTATTTTATCAGTCCAACTAATTTTCAACATTCGTCTGTAGAACCACATCTCAAATGCTTCTATTCTCTTCTGTTTCGATTTTCCCACTAACATGGAATGCTGTGCTCTAACGTACATTCCCAGAGATTTCACCTTCAAATTAAAGACTATGTTTGACACTAGCCGACTTCTCTGGCCAGGAATGCCATTTTGGGCAGTACTAGTCCGCTTTTGGTGTCCTCCTTGTTCCGTCCCTCATTGGTTATTTTGTTGCCTTGGTAGTCTTAACTTCCATTACTTGGTGACCATTAATTATGTTTCTCGCGGTTCTCATTTGTACTTCTTCTCATTACTTTCATTTTTCTTGGATCTACTCTCACTTTCCCACTAACATGGAATGCTGTGCTCTAACGTACATTCCCAGAGATTTCATCTTCAAATTAAAGACTATGTTTGACACTAGCCGACTTCTCTGGCCAGGAATGCCATTTTGGGCAGTACTAGTCCGCTTTTGGTGTCCTCCTTGTTCCGTCCCTCATTGGTTATTTTGTTACCTTGGTAGTCATAACTTCAATTACTTGGTGACCATTAATTATGTTTCTCGCGGTTCTCATTTCTACTTCTTCTCATTACTTTCAATTTTCTTGGATCTACTCTCAATCTTCTGCCTTATTTGATATTGAGTCCTTCAAAACTCTTTTAAAATTTGATTCTCATACTGGCTAACCTATCTCTTCTAAATCGACTCCTGTTTCCTTTCCTATTACAAATGGCAAGTCTTCCCCCTCATTGAGGTCTCCAGTGTAATCTTTCCCCATAACCTCTCTCTCCTCTGCATTTTACAGTGAAACTCCCATTGCACTGTTAATATTACCACTCCTGCTTTTAATTTCACCAAAGGTTGTTTTGACTATCGTGTATGCCGAGTCAGTACTCCAACAATCGTTTATTTTTCGATTTCTTCACACTTTTCATGCAACCGTTTCATTTTAACTACCCTGCACTTAATATTTATTTCATTGCTCAGCGATTGGTATTTCTGTATTCCTAAATTTAACAGAACAATTTTGCCCTTCCTTCTTCCATCCGTCAATTGAAGTATTACTTCTGTTACCCATGGTTTCATTGCAGGTATGTTCTTTGTACCCACGTTTTTCTTTCCGACTGCTGTGATTTCCCTTTTTACAGATGCCTATTCCCCTTCAGTTGTAGTGCCCATAGCGGTATTCCTTACTGCTGTTTCTACAACCTTACAGAACTTCAGTTGTGTGTTGTCATTCCCTAGTACTTCTGTGTACCACAGCTTTGCATATTGACTCTTCGTGACTAGTCCCTTAAATCTCAGCCTACTCTTCATCATTACTAAATTGTGATCTGCATCTATATCTGCTCCTGAGTACGCCTTACAATCCAATGTCTCATTTCGGAATCTCTGTCTGATCATGATATAATGTAACTGAATTCTTCCAGTATCACACGGCCTTTTCCAGGTATACCATGTCCTGTTGTGGTTCCTGAGCATTGTATTCTCTGTTACTAGCTGCAATTTATTTCAGAACTTAATTAATGTTTCCCCTGTCTCATTTCTTGTCCGAAGCCCATATCCTCGTCTAATCTTTTCTTCTACTCCTTCCCATACATTTTAATTCCAGTCCCCTACGACATTTCCGTCTTCCTTTAAGTGCTGTATTACCATTTCAGTATGTTCATACACTTTTCTGTCTCCTCATCATCAGCTTACGACTTCGGCATGTATACGTGCACTATAGTTGTCGATGTTTGTTTTGCTCTCTATTCTGAAAAGAGAAAACCTATAACATAACTGTTCACAGTAACACACTTTCCGCCTTACCTTCCTATTCACAACAAATCCTACTGCCCTTTTACCATTTTGTGCTGCTGTTAATAATTCGCCTGACGAGAAATCCTTGTCTTCTTTCCATTTCACGGACCCCTACTATATCTAGATTGAACTTGTGCATTTCCCTTTCCAGATTTTCTAGTTTCCCTGCCACGTTAAAGCTTCTGACATTCCACGCCCCGATTATTCAATCTTGTCCTCATTGTCACCTCCCCTTTGGCAGGTCTCTCCCGGAGATCCTAATGGGGGAGTATTCCGGAATCTTTTGTCAATGACAGATCATCATGACACTTTCTTTAATTGCAGGCCACACCTTCTGTGCATAAATTTAATGTGTCTTTAATACAGTGGTTTCCATTGCATCCTCATGCAGTTGATCATAGCTGATTCTTTCGTCTATAGCGACAGTTTTGCACCCCAAGGACAAGAGGCTGTTGGCAACATGAGGATGACTTCTTATGTCGAAAGTCTTCGTCTGCCAGTACTGAATATTACTAAAAATTAAAGCAATGGTGTGTTTGGAATCCGGGATCGAGAACGTTTTGGGTTACTAATCAACG
The DNA here is from genome assembly GCF_021461395.2 of Schistocerca americana. Lineage (NCBI taxonomy): Eukaryota > Metazoa > Arthropoda > Insecta > Orthoptera > Acrididae > Schistocerca > Schistocerca americana. The sequence goes on along the minus strand of NC_060119.1, from coordinate 952,359,796 downwards.
ACGCTATCCCTACACCACTGGTGCATCAGCATTAATAACGGGTGCATCTCTACTGAAAGACATGTAATATATATCCACAGACTAAGTAGCCTGTTATTGATAAAGTGTCGTGATGATCTCTCCATTGGCAAAGGATTCACGACTATTCTCTCATTTTGATCTCCAGGAGGGGACTGTGGATGGGGGCGGGGGGTGACCATGAAAAACCGATTGAATAACCAACGAAAGGCTAACGTTTTACGAATAGGGCTGTGGATCGTAATAAGGGATGCTAGAAAATCTGAAAAGGGAAATGCTAAGGCTCAATCTAGTACACTGGGATCAGTGAAGTGAGAAAGATACAAGGAATAGATTTCTGGTCAGACGAAGGTAGGGTTATATGAACATCAGCAGAAAATTGTGTAACTGGAGTAGGATTAGTTACGAATAGGAGGGCATGTCAGAAAGTGAGTTAATGTGAACAGTTAAGTGATAGGGAGGTTCTCGTCAGAACTGAGTTGAAACTAGCCATAATTAAGAAATTTAAGCATCCTGAGTAAGATTTCGATCCACACATTCTATGCCAACAGATCGCCTGTCTCCCGATTTAACGATATCAAATTAAAATGTACTTTTACGATGTCGAAGTTCCCTATAACAGTACCAACCTGACCTCACGCTATACTCCATGGGTTCCCACGCAATGACGCCGGTAGTGACAACTCTATGATCCTCCTAAGTATTAGAAGACTGGGAGCTCTCCCCAGGTCACTGAAATACTGGTCCATAATGACCGCTTTGGCTAGTGGATAAATACGATCCACTGTGGAATACAGCGCGACGTTACTCACAAGCAGTCGTCGCTTCCCGATGACGGCACCTCTTCACATGTGCTAACGGCATCCTTCGATTGAGTATTGCTGTCACCAGTCTCCGATCAATGGGGCAGTATGACACCCAATGTTATATTTCAACATTACTTTAACATTACTTGTTTTCGGGTGGCAGACCCATATGAGAAGGGGTTACGATGATATTTTTGCTCGATGGAGAAATCCTTACTTGTGGTGGTCGGATGTGGTCACCACAACTTGTCCACGTATCTAACTGCCCTCAAGTCCCCATTCAGTCCAACATCAGGCCTATGTCAAGTCCGAACGCCACATAAACCTGTGTATTTCAAGATTCGACTAAAGTGCCAAACGGAGAACACAATGGGGCCACTTCGAACTCTGTCATAGTATGATAATGTTATTCCACACAAGTACACAGCATGTCCGTGTCGCTTTCATTGATCATTCAACATATGATGCTGTTCACACCTCTTATATACGCTATCGGTTCTGGCAACAACACCAGACATGAACAGTACTAATGTAATCTTGTGCCCGTTCTACCTGTCACTGCGAAATGGAACTCTTATCATTTGTATACCTATCAACTTTGTGCTCATGTACGCAGCCACAATGCCATTCCGGGCATGTCTTCTGGATGATTCCCTTTATTGCCAGATAGCGTAAAATGGAGATCAATGAAGTGAAGTAAAGAAGATGAACATTCACGACCAAGTGAATAAATGCTAATATCGAGAGCAGTAGGAAGTTTTATTACGGGAGTAGGATTATCTGTGAGTGAGAGAACGGGCAGAAAGTGAGATACTGTGAACTGTTCCGTGTTGCGACTGTCCTCATCAAAATTGACAGCAAACCAACCTCAGCAAAACTACATCAGGTGCACATGCCAACGTCACAAACAGAGGATTAAGAGATAGCAACAGTACATAAGGATATTGAACAGGTACTTCAGTATTTAATGGGACATGATAATCTAATGACTCCTACAATGACGGGGTATGGGAAAGCGGTCATGGAGAACGAAATAAAACACAAGCTTACAGGAAAATACGAATACATAACAAGAATGACAGGAGAAGGGCTAGTTGGTTTCTACAAAAAAGTGTTCAAAAACTGACAACAGGAGATAATATTGTAACAAAAAGCCTGGTGACACGGCAAGATTCCCGGTTGAAAACATCTTGGTCAGACATAGACTGCGAAAACAGATATTTTGTCGTAAGGCTTACCAAGGAAAAGATATAGAATCGGATGGCAGTTAGACGTGATGAAAAGTGTACTGAAATTCATGAGTATCCACTAAAATTCTCCTGGGCGTACTACAGTGTTACCGAATAAAATACTAAAAAAACAAAATTGTTGAAATATATTAGACAGCAACAGCAGAACTATAGAGTAATCAATTTCACTGCTCATGTAGCGAAGTAGTTGAAAAGATAATATACAGACGAGCGGAAAAAATTGAGTGTGTTAGATGACAATCTTTTTGGCTCTAGGAACTGTAATTGCACCACAAAGAGAGTTCTGATGTGCTTAATAATGGATGCAAGTCTTAGGAAAAATTTGCATGGCCCAAGAAGTTCGAAATTCAGAGAAATCTACAGTAGCCTATAACAAAAGAGGGACAACAATCTGTACAAAAACCTTGATGTAAGACAATAATGTAAGCCAAAGGGTAGAACAGAGGAATGCAGGATCTCGCCCTACTGTTCAATCCATACATCAAGAAGCAACGACGGAAATAAATGACAGGTTCAACAATCCGATTAAAACACAGGGTGAAGCCAGGTCGATAAAAACATGTGCTGATTACATTGATTTCCTCGGTGAATTTGAAGAAGAATTTCTGCTCTCGAATAGAATGATCAATCTGACGACTACAGTAAATATATAGTGATTGAACGGAGGAAAGTGGAAAATAATGAGTAGCAGCAGAATTAAGGTTGCTGATAAAATTAACATTATGATTGATGACTACGAAGTAGATTAAGTCAAGCAACTCTGCTCCCTTGGAAAGAAAATAACACATGCCCGAGGAAGAAAGGATATAAAAAGCTAATTACCACAGGTCAAGAGGGTATTTCTGGCCAATACAATTCTATTACTATATAACATCTGCCTTAACATGAGGAAGAAATTTCTGAGTGCATTCGTTTGGAGGGCAGGATTGTATGATTGTGAATCATGCATGTGGGAAACCGATGAAAAAGCAAATCAAAGGCATAGTGATCGCATGTTATAGAATGTTGTCGAAAATTAGGCGAAGAGCTGAACATAATGATGTCACTGACAATCAAAGAAATAGGATGACAGAAGATACGTTAGACAGAAGAGAATAGCTTGCATAGTATTATAGGGAGCTGTAGAGTATATAAACTGTAAGGGAATGCTGAGATTGGAATACTTACATCAAATAACTGATGACATAGGGTCTAAAAGGTTCAAATGGCTTTGAGCGCTATGGGACTCAACATCTTAGGTCATAAGTCCCCTATAACTTAGAACTACTTAAACCTAACTAACCTAAGGACATCACACACACCCATGCCCAAGGCAGGATTCGAACCTGCGACCGTAGCAGCCCCGCGGTTCCGGACTGCAGCGCCAGAACCGCACGGCCACCGCGGCCGGCATTGGGTCTAAATACTGTTCTGAGATGAACAGGTGAGCACAGGATATGAATTGATGGCGACCTTTATCAAACTATGCAGAAGACTGGTGAGGATATACAACAATTATTTACATACAGCACATAATTTACAACAGTGGGAAAATTGGTATATCCAAAGTGAAATACCACTTCACCGACATACAGCGGTATGGAGAAAAACAAGGCAAAAAAGGGATCTTCTTTTCCTTCAGCGTTTGTCCGGCGTGCCTGTGGGTTCCGCTACATTGGTCCGATGTCTCCATTTCGCTCTATCACGGGCTGCATCTGGGTGGATGTTCACGCATTTAAGGGCTTTATGAACATATCAGCCCGACGTTGCTTAGGTCGTCCTTTGGGTCTACTGCCGACGACTTCAAGTGACCAACACGCCTTGGCAATAGAGTCATCACTGGCCCGTAAAACAAGTCCAGACCATCAAAGACGACTCTCACGCATCTTGTCTTGGATCGGTGCAACATCAAACTGTTTCCTAATGATGTCATTAGAAACGTGATCTAACTTAGTGAGGCCCGCTGTCCACGTTAGTATCTTCGTTTCCGTTACACTTTGGTGGCGTTCTGTCTTGACTGTAGTCGACCAGCACTCACAACCATACAAGGCGCCTGATCGGGTGACAGTGTGATAGATTTTTGATTTTAAATTATCTTTCATCCAGCGTTCGCTAGTGACCCCGGTTGTTGTTCGCCAATTCATCCAGGCTTCGGTGAGTCGGCCGTCAACGGTGATCGTGGATCCAAGATACTTAAACTTACTCACACGAGTCAGATTTTCACCATTAATCGTGATGGTTCCGAATTTCATATCTGTCTGATGTCATGTACTCGGTTTTCTTCATATTAAGGCGCAAACCGTGTTGCGCCAACTGGTCACTCCATTCTTGAGTTAGGCTCGGCAGATCAAGCTTGCTTTTTGCTGCCGGCATCATGTCGTCGGCATAAAGTAGGGTACATGATAATGGTCGGTGCAGGTCAGCTGTCACACTGTCCATTAGAAGAATGAACAGAAGTGGTGTTAATGCAGAACCTTGATGGACGCCGACTGTGATGAAGAAGTCCTCGGATAGTTCTGAGGTTGTACGGTCATAACTTATCGGCTGTGCATAAAATAATTGCACCCAGTTAATAAGCTGCTCTAGTACATCATGCTGTAGAAGTGCTAGCCAGATGAGACTGTGTGGCACCCGATCGAAGGCCTTTTCGAGATCCAGGAATGCTAGATGTAGCGGCTTGGCTTTCTCATGATGTTTTTCGACTATGAGTCTTGCAGCATGAATTGCATCGGTTGTGCCGCAGTTCTTCACAAATCCAGCTTGGTGTCTGGAAGTCTGTGTGATCTTCTGGTTCCTTTGGTCCAGAAAGATTTTCATGGCATGACAGAGAAGTCGAATTGGACGGTAGTTGGTGCACTCAGCGGGCTTTCCCTTCTTCTTAAAGGTATGCCCGGTGATGCTCCGCTGCCAATCAGTTGGTGTTTGTCCCTCGTCAATGATCTTGTTGAAGAGTTCCGTTAACCACTCGACTGTCTTACACCGATGGGTACACCATAACTCTGCTGGACGGTCGGCTGGGCCGGTGGCTTTCCCAGGCTTCATTTTACTCAAAGCAGTCTTGGCCTCTTCGACTGCAATTTCTCTTACGGGCCCTTCAACAGCATGGCCGCTGGGTATTGGTGGTTGGGGGAATTTTTCTGTTGAGATCTTCTTGGAGTAGCTGCGCCATCGTTCTCGGGGCTTTTTCCAGTGAACTGGCAGATCACCGGTCTCATCATTGACTCCGTAGAACCGATGAACACCCTCTGAATTGCGATGTCTTGCTTTAGCGAGTCGATGTAAGTCCCGCTCTCCTTCACGAGTGTCAAGTTTTGTGTATAGATCAGCATAACGTGAGGATTTGGTTGCTGCTATAAGCCTGTTTAGCACCTGTTCGGGCTGTTCTGTACGCATTCAATCGCTCCGGTATTTTACCGGAAGAAACTCATGTTACAATTGTTTCTGTGTGTGTACAGCGTCTTTTACGGTGTCATTCCAAAGCCACGTATCTCTATCGATTCTCTGTCTTCCTGGTTGTGTTGTCACAAGAATTGCATGTGCAGCTTCGTCAGCAGACCCATTCATTTTCTCCTGGCTTTCTTCAGTTGTGGTAATTAGTGGCAAAGTAATTCGGACTATGATGTCGGCTTCCTTATCCTTGAATTTCCATCATTTGATTCTCACAGGTGCTGTGCAATCCACGTGCTTGTTTGTTGGCAACTTGATTCGTAGCTTACAGATCAACGGACGGCGTTGCATCCCAACTGTTTCATAGGGACTGACCTTTGCATCAAGCACATCTTTGAGATCACGGTATCTCTCGAGGATTTAGTCGACCTGCGTGGCGTTAGTGCAGCTGCCGCTATAATACGCGATTAGATGTGAGTCATGCTTTTTGAACCATGTGTTCGCAATTGCCAGAATATGAGCTTCTGAGAAATCGAGGATACTCTGACCGTCGTGATTCTTTTCTCCGAATCCATGCCCATCGTGAGCAGTATGTTCTTCCTTTCTGCACCATACGTGCCCATTCTGCCCATTCAGATCACCAGCGATGATGATGTAATCTTCTGGGAGCACTTCAGCAGTCTTTGCATCAAGCATCCTCCAAAAGGTGTCCTTGATGGAAGTTGCTTTGGCCAGTTTGTGGAGAGCAGGCACTGATAAAGTGTATTTTTCTGCCATCTGTGATGTACACAATCCTCGTCTGGCGATCATCATATCTTTGCACTTCAGAGATATTACCGTCAAACTCGGAAGACAGTATAGTTGTTCCACGTGTGCCCTTATACATCAGCTTGTAACCGCATCCAATGTCGTACGATTTGTTTCCGCTCCACCGTGTTTCTTGCAGTGCACAGATGCCTATGCGTCGGGTTTCAAGGGCTTTAGATAGTTCGTTGTACCGTAGAGTCATGGTGCTGACGTTGAGGGTTGCGATACGGGATGTGAGGGCTAGCTTGTTTGGCCGTCGACGCCCCTATGAACGTAACCATTGCATATTTCTCACGCTGACCGGGCCATGCCAACGTGCGTCGCCTACGGGGGACGCCCTAGCCTCTGTACCGGATCAAGAAGACAACATTTCCATAAACATGTGACAGAATTTTTACGGTCGGTTCGTCACATAGCCTGTCACCAAGCATTTCAGAGCTACTGCCAGCAGGAGGAAAGGCCATTCCCGACATGGAGAACAGTCGCCTGATACAGCCGGTCCTTACATGCAGAACAGACGCTGCTGAAGTTCGTTCTTCCACCTTCTTCGCCGTTGGGTCTTCAGACTTCGTCCGCCGTTGACTAAGTTTAATATGTGATCTAAAACGCATATTTTAAGAGCTACGAGCCCTTGTTCATCATCGCTGTGAAACGCTTATCTCACATCTCTTGTTCTGAGCCGGCCGCGGTGGCCGAGAGGTTCTAGGCGCTTCAGTCCGGAACCGCGCCACTGCTACGGTCGCAGGTTCCAATCCTGCCTCGTGCATGGCTGTGTGTGATGTCCTTAGATTAGTTAGGTTTAAGTAGTTCTATGGGACTGATGACCTCAGATGTTAACTCCCATAGTGCTCAGAGCCATTTGAACCATCTTGTTCTGACCAAGTGCTCATAGCTCGTCAGGTAAGCAGTTTGGAGCCTATGTTTACTGACTTTTTTCTTGTTGTGGGCCATACTAAAAGTTCTCAACGTTTGTCGGTAGTTCTAGTGCACCATGTACATAAACTTCATAAACTATCGAGGATCTAAATCTATTACATTCAGGGAAGATATTTGTCTTCAGACAGTCTATACATTTTTTCAATCAATTTATACTGAAAGTGTCCCTTAATAACTTACATATGAAAAACAATGTGGCGGAGACAGGCACAGATGCCGACTGCTCTGATGTTAACGGTAATAGGTGCTCGCTCGTATCCTGAATTTCGTATCACTTATAAAGGGAGATATTATGGACGTCTCTTTGACGTGGAATGCCTCTAGTCCACATGGAAACGCCACTAAATGGATTTGAAATGCAGTTACAGTCACAGAGCGGTTATTGTGGACATGTATAGTGATCAACCCATTAACGTCGAGCAAAGGGTCAGAATCAACGGCAAACCAATTTCTCTACTACACCGGCATGCAAAATACAATTTCTGCGATCGCTTGGACGAGATCGCTGTCTGACTGGAAGTAGGTAATTTTAAATCCGCTACCGTCCCAATCTGTGACCGTGGCGTTTGTTGTTTTTTTCGATACTCTTCCACCGTGTGGTCTTTGCACATATCACTTTCATAACAGCATGTCACGTACAGTCCGAAATGTCAGGGTATGTCACTTCTATGTCTTCAGTATACATAGTTTGCCTTATTACAGCATACACACATTCTAATACCGTATCGTTTGGCATCTGAAGTCCACGGGAATATACAGTCTAATTTCGACTTAACCCACTTGCTGAGTGTAAGAGTAACTTCACTGATCACTTATTAAAAGACATTGATGCATATACAAAAGTCGGCGTCTTACTATAATTTAAATTCTTTTTGCCAATAATTGTTTCACAAATCGTGCAATCCTGATTTTATTCTTGCCATTCACTCTCGGTAGTGTATTTCTAACGAACGATGTCGAGATTTTATTTTAGGATGTGACAAAGCGCAAAGATTTTATGGAAAGCTATTTAATTATTATAGGGCGCTTTGATTGTTTTATTTTTTTTGTACTTGCTCTAACAGAAAAGGAGGGAAAATGTTTTATGGGTTATAGAATTCCCGGAAGGAATAGTCGAAACGAATAAAAATTATATGCTTGCTCGAAAAGGGAGAAAGGAGATCGATGTTGAAGTCCCATCGACGATAGGGTTGTTAGGAGAAAGCAAAATATATAGTATGATATAATGTGGTATCGACAATGTGGTCATTGTACGCACAAGACTTGCATATAAATGGGAAAGAAAACTGGCTGCGTTAATTTCATAGGACACTATGGCTTGGTGCAGATTTGATAGCTGTTATCGCGTGGTGAGTTCTTGGTCCCATGAGGTTTCTTCTGGTTGTGAGGCTAATTCCGGATCTAGATATGCACCTAAGTATTCAATGATGTGACTCCCTTTACAACATTTGCAACTCATCTGATATATGGCTGCAGCCACTCTACCTTGAGGGGTAGGTAGGACCTAATCACAAATACTTAAAAAAGGGTTAATGGTCAGCACCACTGGGCCCATTACATATGTCTATAAGGAAGACGTTAAACTCTGTGATGGCGTGGGCCTAGTCAAGAGGTTCGATGCGGTAAAAAATGCCACTTGCAGCAACATGATGGCATAGCACGGCACCACAGATGCGATACCACTGACTACCTGCCGGTCAGTGCCCGACCAATTACAGACTCTTTGGCACGTGGCGTAAGTGACATTTTCAGCCGCAATACCATAAATAATCCTAGGTGCTTATGCACACTGGCTGACCTGCTGGTCTGGCCATCGATGAAATCAGAGAGTCACTGAGTCGGCAGGGTCACAGTGTCAGCACCGACTATCAGTAAGCGTGTGATCATGGTTCAAGAGCCAACAAAGGCGCGTTTTATCAGTGCTCTTCTGACGCCGCTAGCCGGCGATGGATGGGCCGAGCCCTCCTAGTCACTGGACCACTGGGATGCACGCCAGCGCCAGTCGCCGCCAGCTAGAATCACCTCCGGTTGAGCCGAGACGTCACGGTCAACCCCGCAGCTGTGGCAGCAGCGACGACAAAATGAAGTATATATGTTTCGCACGGACCACGGTCTCATCTTGCTAACCGTAGTCGATAGGGCCTGACGGAATGCTTCTGTGACCTCAGCTGATGGACAGTTGCCATCTTTGTCCATGATACGTCAGCACTCAAGAGCGGCGCAGATCACAGTTCAGCGTCGCTTTGCAGGAACCTGGGTTCGGTGCCCGACCGCGCCTGCAGAACGTGGATGCTGTGGATCGACGCCAGACTCTGTCACCGACAAAGGGTGTGTACTTGTAGTTGCTCTAAGACTGTTGGAACAATGAATATTTTTCATGATGGTCGTCGTTCTTGCTGCGGCTACCTTATTCCTCCGGTAGCACTGGTCAACCCATCAGAAACACATAATCAAGGTGGGAGAACCTACACCCATTCTGATAACCTAGAAAATCGGCTCTTCCACTCATTTGTAGCAGTTATAGCTTCTTACCAGGTCACTACAGTGTATATAATTTAGCAGCAACGAACACCAAATTTAGTTCTAGATCGATATAGGAATGGAATGGAAATGAAGTCCTATGCTTCTTTACAGTGCGTAGGGTGACGATGCGGGAGACCCGCACCGTCGTAAGAGGCAAGGTCCTAATTGAGGTGGTTTAGCGTTGCCTTCCTCCGAGATCCATATAGAGTGAACATTAATAAAAGCGATAAATGGCATGGCTGATTCCTGAGGAAATGCTGGTGAAGTGGTCTTACGAACACGTATTCAGAAGCGGACGGTGTGCGTGCTACGACTACAAACCGTCTGGGAACACGGTCCAGAGCCACGCGGGATTAGCCGAGCGGTCTTAGGCGCTATAGTCATGGACTGTGCGGCTGGTCCCGGCGGAAGTTCGAGACCTCCCTCGGGCATGGGTGTGTGTGTTTGACCTTAGGATATTTTAGGTTAAGTAGTGTGTAAACCTAGGGACTAATGATCTTAGCAGTTAAGTCCCATAAGATTTCACGTATTTTTTCTTGTTTTTCTTTTTTGAACACGGTCCAGAGCTACATCTGTATCCACGTCACAAGAGATGTTCAAAGTGACCTCCTTAGGATTGCAGGTGATAGGGATAGTAGTGGTTGTCATGCAGGATACGCATAACCGTACTTTTGCTTACACCATGTTGGCGGACCACTTGGGTGGAGCTTGTACTGGGGTACGTATTAATAGTCCGTAGAACGCGGTCCTCCGAATGTGTGTACGCACAGTCCGCCGCCTCCCTGAAAGTTCGTCTGTCTGAAGTGACCGATAGTCTCACAAAAAGGCCTTGTTTTGCTATGTTCTATGGTTGGCTCTTTATATAGCCATGCCACCTTTCGACCTTTTCCAACTGTATGGCCATACACGGACACCATTTCGGCTTGTTCCCGACATAGACACCAGGCCATTCTACTGCTTACAGTACGCTGCGTCAATTACACAGCCTGCAACACACCAGGAACACAGGTCATGTTGAAAGACGAACTGTCATCAGCGCCATCTGTAGTGGCAATGAAGTATTTCCGGATGCATGTTCATGGGAACTTTTTTCCTTCAATTCCAGTCACGAATCCGTTCCTGAAGCTGGCCGGTTTGATTAATGTTCACCCTGTACACAGAGTTAATGAACTAAACAGCGCACTGGAAATATTGCGGAAATGCAAAGTGCTACTGAGGTGCAGTTTTTACCGAATGGATTGGTAGTCAGGGGTTCGTATTCTTAGGCAATAAACGAAGTGTAATATTACATAGGAAGGGTATTTTCTGCGCAAGCATACGTTTCTTTAAATGAAACAATGCATATTGACAATAACAAATTAAAAATAGTAGAAATTAGAATTTTAGTGGTATTTGTTGCGGTATTCTAGTGCGAGTCGTTCACTAGATTTTGAGGAGTTCCCACACCTGCGCAATACCAGTGGCAGCGCACACTAAAGAAAAACACAAGTGCATACACTAGTTACGTGGATCCTAGCGAAGAGCGAGACAACTGACCACCACTGGCTGTGTTCAAAATGACCACTAGCAGCGGCAATACACTCTCCCAGTCTCGCATAGAACGACTGCTGCACAAGTGCTAGCATTTCATAGGAGACGTCCCAACAGGCTGGAATAATACGTCGTTGCGTATCATAGGGTGTGGTTGGTATGTCGTTGTAGCCAGTGTTTCAGCTTTCTCCACAGAATAAAGTCTACAAAAGACAAATCCGGTAAATGGGCCGTCGGAGATACAGATCTCCAGCATCCAGTCCAACATCTGACAACAATTCTGAAATGCTGCAGTACTTCGTGCATTATGGGCTGCAAAGCCACCATGATGGTACCACAGGTTCCTTCAGGTCTGTAGAGGAACGTCTTCTGGCATTATTGGAAGAGCTCTCTTAGGAGGACTGTCAACAGGCCAACAGCGCATGTTTCGGTGGCTTACCTGGCATTATTACTAAATGTGACTTCAACACTAAACAATACACGTGATATATCTGCAGTTAACGTTCAAGCACAGAAGTTAACACGATTCTCATAATAGTTTCCATGCTGTTCCTGATAAGAGACGTGATAGGGATGGAACCTAAGTAAATGGAGAACGCGTAGGACACTTTTTTCACTTGTGCCACTTCCTCGTGCGTGATTGCACGTGAGATAACGTCCGGATCAACTGTGACAGCAGCAAGAACATAGATTTCCCCGTCTTCTATCGCCACTTGTTTCTGTCTGTTACGTTGTCTTTGCGTTGCACTACCACCTTCATGTAACTGGTTGAAGAGACTCACAAGTAATTTCCAAGATGGTTGACGTCTATTGGTTCTAGGGGCTTCAGTTTGGAACCGCGTGACCGCTACGGTCGCAGGTACGAATCCGGCCTCGGGCATGGATGTGTGTGATGTCCTTAGTTAGGTTTAAGTAGTCCTAAGTTCTAGGGGACTGATGACTACAGATGTTAAGTCCCATAGTGCTCAGAGCCATTTGAACCATTTTTGACGTCTATTGGGATATCTTACCGTATACATTATACAAGAATGGACTGCATTCTTCCTACACTCTCCATACACCAGCAGCATGTCGGATATTTATGCATTGGTAAATCTCACCGTACAGTCACGACTTCTGCTTTAATTTTCATACTGTAACTGACCAGGAAGTCGCAATGCACTCAAGGAACACACTGTAAGCAAACATACCAAGGTCACACATAGCAACTACCAGGTTGAATGGCACAAAGAAGAATCGGTGTGGAAATTTTTTAAAATATGATATCTCATGAACTACTCGCACTAGAATCCAGCAATAAACACCACTGGCATACCAATTTGCCACACTTTTATTCTTTTAATGCCAATAGGCATTGTTCCATTTAAAAAAGTGCATTTTTTCACAAGAAATACACTTCCTAAGTATTAGTACAACCTGTTGGTTGGCTAACAATACGAGCCCCTGATTATCAATTCATTCTGTGAAAACCGCACGTAAAAGCTCTTTCCATTTCCCCAATACTTTCGGTGCAGGTTGTACATGATTCTCCCTGTGAATGAAAGGCAGTACCCAGAGTGACTCACTCATCATCACTCATCCCAAATCGCTAAGGACAGAAACTTCGGACAGGTTGTGTGTCTTATGCTGTAGGCTTTATTTAAGAAGGGATTGTTCGAAATTCCATTCCTAAGGGGGTAAAAGAGGGTATGAAAGTCTTTTTGAAAATATGTTCCTATTAAGGGAACTTTGAAGGTTGAGGTACGAAAATTGGTGTTTGGTTTCTCAGTCAAAAATAAAAAATTACATGTCTCACTGTTTCTGGAAATTCAAGCGTTAAAGCGGTGTAACAGGGGAAGAAAATTTCTAAGAAAATATTTCGTTATATTAGAAGATTTTTTAAAGCAAAGGGTATGAAAACTGATATTTCACTTCTCTGTTAGATATAAAGAAATATTCATTGGAAATATGACGGATTTCTATGGGAAATGACCATAAGTATGCAAAAGGCACGATTAACAAAAACCTTGTTGAAATTTGCCTTCACAGTACAGAGCGGGTAAGGTTGTGAAAAAGGCCAAGATGAGTTACTGTTAGTTACACACGAACACACAGCTCTATTCCTCGAAAACCAATGCACATTTTTCTCTTTGAAACAACAAGAATCGATTCACGGCTGAGGGCCAACGTTTAGATAATTCCGTTTAAAACACAAGGATTTAGAGAAAAGGCTGAAGGCCTTACTTAAGTAAAATTAAAATATCCCTAAATAATACCTTTTAAGGCACCAGAATTTAGACTAACGGTTTAAGCCCTTACTTAAATAAATAAGTAAAATTAAAATATCACCTCAGCTAAAGGGCCAAATAATATTTCAGATCATCAAAGGAAATTCTTTAAAAGGCAAGCATTTACAAATCTCGGTTATAAGTCATATTAAGGAAAATTTAAATTAATTCTTCGGCTAAAAGACCAATAATTTTTCAATATAACAAAAGGCAACCTTTAGAGACAAGCATTTACACAGTAAATCAGGAAACCATCGTAAGAAAACTTGAAATATCCTGACAGTTGAAGGCCCAAACAATTATTCAAAGTAATTAAAGACAAACCTTAATATAAGCATTTACACAGTACGGGTGAAGGCCATTTTAAGAGTTGAAGATAATTAAAGACAAGCTCTATAGACAGGAATTTGCGCATTACGGCTGAAAGCCACATATTTTAAAACGAACGCTGCTGAGGGCCTACATACGCAGCAGACAAGAACTTTAAATAAAACGCCACTGAAGGTCTAATCTTAAAGTACTTCACATAAGGTTCGGATGAAGGCCATATACTGAAAATAGAACAGACAAAATTAGTACACGGCTAAAGGCCTGGCACAGTACTTGTGACAAAGAAACTCACATTCACAAAGAGCAGAACAGTGGTGCTCCGAAGTGTTCCAAGGGTCGGCCTGGGAAGGAAACTCTAACAACAGTTTAGGTGAGACAGGCAGCCAAGCGTAACACTAAATAATCGGGTGGCAGCACGACCTAGGGGCGGCTGACCGACCAACAACCTAATCAATTCCCTGACCTCAGGCACAGGACACTTCCTCGCTGCTCTGTCGCAACCGACCGACTCGCCACTCCAGTACGCAGACAGCATTTATCTGCTCAGCGGATCACAGAAGCTACACACAGTTCCACGTAAACACTTGCACCAAGAACTCTGACGGTTCTAAAACGAATCATCGAGGAACAACAAGGAGAAATGACGACACACACAAGTTTCCATAAGCGGTCGGCAACCAAATACAAATCGCCCGATGAGAAGAGCAACCGAACGACCAACCGAGGTCGTCCCCACTCAGATTATGTGTACTTATATGGACATGTCCGAAAGAACAGACACCATATTCACTATATAGTTCTGGCAACACCGGCCATGACCTTCTTCTTCTGTGCGGATGCGCACATATTCCCCGAACTCTTACGGGACTTCGTAAGAATGTCTTCCACCAGTAATGAGTGTGTTGGGGTGGGGCACTAGGAATGCAGTGTGAGGACATACAAGGTGAGAATGTGGGTCTCGCGAGAGGCGTGCGCGAGAGAGTCCCTGCAGTCGTGCTATCCTCAGTGCCCTCGGTGGCTCAGATGGATAGAGCGTCTGCCATGAAGCAGGAGATCCTGGGTTTGAGTCCCGCTCGGGGCACACATTTTCACCTGTCCCCGTAGATATACATCAACGCCCGTTAGCAGCTGAAGGTATTAATATAGTTCTAATTTCAAATTATGTGTGTCCAATGAGACGACCAACTGGCGGTCGTTCCCGCTTAAATCTCCTTCCGTTGGCTAGTTCATGTGCGTGGCCAACGGTCGGCAAGCACTGGCTGTCCGCGCCTCACTCGCGCTCCGTCCCCGACTGAACTCCCGACAGACGACGACCCGGAAAAAACTAACGGTCGCTCCAGGGATAGTACGAGAGTGCCCTTATCGGTAAGTGCTGCTGCTGCAACTCACGGACAAACAAACCTGCAACTTCGTGACGCCAAAAAATTGAATAAGGAAGAGGCGACAGAATACAAGATGACGAGCAATAAACGGCATGACTGCGAACCGTCCACGGCTCACTGGTGTTCCACCTATCACACTCGTTTTCTGCTAAGAAGTACAATCGAAAAGATCAGGCCGCTATGACCTTAACTAGTGTGGAGAATGTAGGAGATGCTGCATTTTGTGAACGACATAAAAATTCAACTAATGGAAAGAAAAAAATCATCTGTGCAGACCATACATACAGAGGACGTTACGCTAGTTTGTTATAATACGAAAGAACGAAATGGCTTGTGAACAAATTCAAAAACAGAACAAGAAGACAAAGTCGACATAAATCAGCGAATTTAAATTCGATGTTAACCAGAGCACTTGCAGAAGTAAAGCACAAAATGGCAAACAAGTCAGACTTAATTAGGATCATAACAAAGAACTGCACGTTGGTGTACTATTACTACCGTCAGAAGTACCTACCACGATAAGCTACACACATCGCTTTTATCATAATAAATTTCTTATATAATCAATACCTGACACTCAAAATATTTAAAATTTTATTTGGTACTTTTGTGGTGTTGCTGCTGTAGTCACCAATAGCTAATAGCGACCCTGCTGCTGCACTGGAATTCAGGGTTGTCGGAAACGTTACCTGGTTGCATTGTCGTATGTCTTGTTAAAAGATAACTTCACGCAGAACTCTAAGAGACAGCCACCGACCTCAACACGTCAGGAATGTAAGATATGCTGTCGAAATTACCGGCTAAGCAAAGCAGAGATGACGATTTGTGCACGTAACGCCATCATATACCAACACGTCAGGTATGTGGCCCCTATGATGATAACGGATTCAATGTGGAAACTTTTGTTCTCCGCAGACTCTCTGTGCACGAGTTAACGCGTGTTAACGCTGTGCACAGAATCGGATTCGTCTGCTTGCCGGCGTTTCCTCCACATCTGCTTGTTGCCGCGTCGAGGGAAACGGCAACTATGGTTGCCGTGCTGTACTGTTTTAGGGGACTGTGCTGTCATCATGAGGTCTTAAAATCTTTTCTTGTAAAAAATGTTCATTTTACGCTGACATTCACGCACGGCATGACAAGTGGAGAAAAATATCATATTACAAGAGGTTTGTCATCGCTAAAATATTTAAAAATGTAAAGCACCTTGTGTAACAGTCTATGTCCATACACATATTGCCCATAATTGCTTGTTGCAACATACAAACACGGTGCAGAATGATACAACTGTTTACATATGCTGGGCATATCCTAACATTGAAAATACACTTTAAATAGCGTGTAAGGTACAACTCAGTCTCAGACGGTGTTGGACCGTGTGGCTGACAACCCAGCAATAAGCACACATCAACTTTCTTGTGAAGCGCACACTTCGGACGCAGTGTGGAGACGACTGGATGAACAGGTACACACGACTATCACAGGAAACGTGTGCAAGAACTAATATCAACTGATTCTGAGCTCCGCATTCACTTCTGTCAATGAATAATCCACAGCTGTGCTGCGGTGTCGAACCTCATACAGTTTGTATTGTTCACGAATGAGGCCTTGATGGTGTTTCTAACAACCGCAACCGCCATGTCTGGAGTGAGGTTTTACTCACTTCACCCACACTGGTAGCCAACGGCAACAGTGTTCTGTCAATGTATGGGAAAGTACTGTCCATGAACCCCTAATAGGACCATATTTGCAGCCTCGGGTCTCACTGGTCCACAATAGCCGGTATTCCGGCAAGATGTAAATTAATTGGCTTTATATTTATGGGTGGTTTGGGTGCTAATTTTGTGTCTGATTTGAAAAAATTATTACTCTTTCTACTTTAAGACAACCTGGTTTAATAACAAGAATTTTGGCAATGGGTTACCCAAAGCTTGGTTTCTTTCATTTGTTGCCTCATGCGTTATTTGATGTGTTGTTATTTATACGTATAGGCCACAGTTCTTGGAGACTTTACCTCTTGATGTCCATGAAAGGATGTTTCAACACAACGGCACACCAACCACATTTGATGTTAATGATCACAAGCGACCGAACAGTACTCACTCTCATCGTTGGATTGAAAGGGATGGTCTTGCCCATGGGCAGTGACTTAGGCGGATTTCACACTTCGTATTCTGGGCTTACATCAAGACGTTGACCCCTGTAGAAACGGATGGAAGCCTTCTTGCTAGGTTCCAAGATAGCTGTCTCACAGTAGAGCAGAAGTTTGAAAGTTGTAGGTAAATTAGGAAATGTGAAAAGGGAAATGCAAAGGCTCAATTTAGATGTGGTAGGGTTAGGTGAGTGAAGTGGAAAGAAGGCAAGGATTTCTGGACAGTTGAGTATAGGGTAATATCAACATCAGCAGAGAACGGTACAACAGGAGTTGAATTCGTTGTGAATAGGAAGGTAGGGAAGAGAGTGCTATTGTGAACAGTTCAGTAACACGATTGTTCTTATCAGAATCGACAACAAACACTGCCAACTATAGTCACGTATACATGCTGACGTCGCAAGCTGAAGATGAAGAGATAGAGATAGTGCATAAGGCTATGGAAAGGTTAGTACAGTATGTAAAGGAGGATGAAAATCTAATAGTCATGGGAGAGTGGAATGCAGTTGTAGGGGAAGGAGTGGAAGAAAAGGTAATAAGGGAACAGGTGCTTAGGACAAGGAATGTGAGAGGAGAAAGACTAAATGAGTTCTGTAACTGGTTTCAGCTAGTAATAGTGAATACCCTGCTCATGAATCACAAGAGGAGGAGGTATATTTGGGAAAAGCAGGGAGATACGGGAAGATTTCAGTTAGATTACATCATGGTCAGACAGAGATTCCGAAATCAGATACTGAACTGTAAGGCACACCCAGGAGCAGATATAGACTCAGATCAGTATAGTAGTGATGAAGAGGAGGTTGAAATTTGAGACATTACTCAGGAAGAATCAATGCGTAAAGAAATGGGATACGGAGGTACTACGGAATGACGAGATATGCTTGAAGTTCTCGAAGGCTACAGATACATCAATAAGGAATAGTTCAAAAGGCAGTACAGTTGAAGAGGAATGGACATCTCTAAAAAGGGCCGTCACAGAAGTTGGGAAGGAAAACATAGGTACAAGGAAGGTAACTGCGAAGAAACCATGGGTTACAGAAGAATTACTTCAGTTGATTGATGAAAGGTGGAAGAACAAAAATGTTCCGGGAAACTCAGGAATAGAGAAATACAAGAGTCTGAGAAATGAAATAAATAGGAAGAGCAGGGAAGCTAAGACGAAATGGCAGCAGGAAAAATGAGAAGACATAAAAAAAGGTGTGACTGTCGGAGGGACAGACTCAGTATACAGATAAGTCAAAAGAAACCTTCAGTGACATTAAACGCAAAGGTGGAAACATTAAGAGTGCAACGGGAATTCTACTGTTAGACGCATAGGAGAGAGCGGATAGGTGTCAAAAATATGTTGAAAGCCTCTACGAGGGGGAAGATTTGTCTGATGTGATAGAAGAAGGAATAGGAGACGATTTAGAAGAGATAAGGGACCCAGTATTAGAATCATAATTTTAAAGAGTTATGAAGGACTTAAAGTCAAATAAGGCAGAAGGGGTCGATAACATTCGATCATAATTTCTAAAACCATTGCGGGATGTGGCAAAAAAACGACTATTCACATTGGTGTGTAGAATATATGGGTCTGACGACATACAATCTGACTTTCGAAAAAGCATCATGTACACAATTCCGAAGACGGCAAGAGCTGACAAGTGCGAGAATTATCGCACAATCAGCTTAACAGCTCATGCATACAAGTTACTGACAAGAATAATGAACGGAAGAATGGAAAATAAAACTGGGGATGCGCTAGATTACGATCAGTTTGGCTTTAGGAAAAGGAAAGGCATGAGAGAGTCAATTAACTTTGTGGTTAATAATGGAAGCAAGACTAAAGAAAAACCAAGACACATTTGTAGAATTTGTCGACCTAGAAAAAGCGTTCGACAATATAAAATGGTGCAAGATGTTAGAAATTATGAAAAAATGTGGGTAAGCTATAGCGAGAGACGGGTCATATACAATATGTGCAACAACCAAGAGGGAATAATAAGCGTGGACAATCAAGAACGAGGTGCTCGTATTGAGAAGGGTGTAAGCCAAGGATGTAGCCTTTCTTCCCTACTGTTCAATCTGTACATCTAGGAAGCAAAGATGAAAATGAAAGAAAGGTTCAAGAGTGAAATTAAAATTCAGGCTACAAGGATAACAATGACACGATTCACTGATGACATTGCTATTTTGAATGAAACTGAAGAAGAATTACTTGATCTGCTGAACGGAATGAACAGTCTAATGAGTACAGAGTATGGATTGAGAGTAAATCGAAGAAATACGAAGGTAATGAGAAGTAGCAGATAACAGCGAGAAACTTAACATCCGGATGGCCACGAAGTCGATGAAGTTAAGGAATTCTGCTGCCTAGGCAGTAAAATAAGCAATGACGGACGGAGCAAGGAGTACTTCAAAAGCATAGTAGCTATGGCAAAAAAAAGCATTCCTGGCCAAGAGAAGTCTACTAATATGAAATATCGGCCTTAATTTGAGGAAATTTCTAATAATGTACGTCCGGAGTACAGCATTGTATGGTAGTGAAACATGGACTGTGGGGAAACCGGAACAGAAGACAATCGAAGAATTCGAGATGTGATGCTACAGATGGATGTTGATTAGGTGGACTCATAAGGTAAGGAAGGAAGAGGCTTTATGCAGTATCGGAGAGGAAAGGAATATGTGGAAAACACTGATAAGGAGAAGGGATAGGTTGATAGTACATTTGTTAAGACATGAGGTAATGACTCCCATGGTACTAAAGGGAGCTGTAGAGGGCAAAAACTGTAGAGGAAGACAGAGATTGGAATACATCCAGCATTGAGGACGTAGGTTGCAAGTGCTACTCTAAGATGAAGAGGTTAGCACAGAATCCGTGGCGGGCCGCATCAAACCAGTCAGAAGACTGATGATAAAAGAAAATAAAAAGAAATATTCAGCAGACACAAGGGATCTCTCTGATGGTGCGACAGAACTTCAAGTGCCGTTGGCACACTTGCACTGTGATTGTCGCTCATCACATTAAATAGTTACAATGAGCTACGTTGTTGTTACGCTGTATACGCTATGTATGGCCATAACGCTATAAAGATGGATTGCTGACCATTGTTTCTCTATGTCAGCATAATCTGTGGCGAACCCACTATCACCTGTTTCAGTCTGACCCAAAAGTTTTGAGACACAGTAAGGTGTAAGCTATAACTGTTTAAAGCATACAACATTATTGTAGGGGTAGTCAAGACGTAGAATTTGACAGAACACATCTGTGGTTTATAAATTCGGGTAACGACATCAAATTGTCACAAAAGCCACCTGTACGCAACTCGAGGTGTTGAAAATGCTCTCGCCATCTTTTGGCACCGGTTTTCGTCAATATTAATAAGCCAACCTTTCATGCGGGGATAATAAAAGATAAAAGACATTAAAAAATTAATACCGTTTCCAATTCAATCTAAACTTAAAGTGACAAGCAATTTAGTCTCACAGTAAAAAGGCCAAGGAAACTAAACTAATTATGTGTTAATTTTAAGTTGCAAAAATTAACAAACTGTGTAAGAAAATTTACACGTTCGTCAGTATTTCAATTTGTATACGCACGGCTAAGCCGGTGGCGTAAGGGTGCAAGAGAAATTCCAAAATCGCGCCTGAGCACTATTGAGTAGATGGCTTTTGCGGGCCAGTTTGAGGTTGGTTCTCGTCTTGACAAAGTGTCTTGCATCAGATTGTTCTCCTCGACTCTCCTAAACTACTGTTCCAAAGCTAAGGATGGAGCAGAGTTGCCCCAGCCTAATCAAGAGATCCAGTTTCCTATTCGATTGATATGAGTACGGGAAAAATGCTACCGCAGGTAACGCTTTTGAAGATAAATTTTACGATACTTAATATCGCTATCCGGATTTTATTAGTATTTACACGAACGGATCTAAGCAAGGAAATGTATCGGCTGCCCCGTCGTGTTCCCAACTTCGTCCCTAGGATAGGATCCAAGACCGGTCTTCAGTTCATTTTACGGAACTGTTTGCTGTCTTCAAGGTACTGAAGCAGGTGACACGGCGTCGAGGAAAGAAATTATTCATCTATTATGATTCCAAAAGTGACCCTCTATCGCTCAGTTGTGCCAGCGGACAGAGTAGTGCAAGATGTCTAGAACCACCTCGGCCCTTAATCACTTGCAAAAGTAGGGAAAGGAAACACTTTGTTGTTGGGTTCCAGAGAACATAGGGATGCGGAGTAGTGAACTAAATGATGCGGCTTCCAAGGGGGTTTGTTCCTTTCGACCAACCGCTTGCAGGTCATTCCTTCTACAGGCTGCTACTACATACTTGACCCTGAAAAGGCTGTATTGGTGGCTGGCAGTGCGGAGCAATAGTGTATCTCTCGGTGTGACCGTGGCTTTCTTGCTTGCGACCACGACGGGTTGAAGAACTAGCACTCGCAAAGCTCAGAGTGGGACGTTGGCCATTGACAAATGATATTCTCTTACGTAGCGAAGACCCACTTGTGTCAAAAGTCGGAAGAGAATTACCGTTACGACATGATTTAAGCTGGTGCGTTTTAAATGCCAACTTGAGGGCAGACCAAGTCTCAGACGGGACCTTCCCCGTGTTTAATTGATAATGAGATCACTGCGGTTCGTATTTCAAGGTTTTGTGTGATGTGAAGATCAATACCCTCCACTGTGCAAAATATTTTGTGACATGTCTACCTAATATTCCACAATTAATGGCAACAAGGAATCAGTTCCGAAGAACAATGTTTAGCGAAAGAATTCAGGTAGTTATTGCCTGATTGTTAAATCACCGCGTTTTGTTCAAAGTACAACGTCGATCTAAATTTAGAAATGTTAATAAGTTACTAATTCACTGTATATGTCAATAATTGTGAATAATTACACGGATGAAAACGAATAGATTGGAGAATAATTACGGTCGCTAGCTCAATAAATAGCAAAAGATAAATTTCATTAATGAGTGTTGCGACTTTGAAATCACATAATAACTGGGACTGAATACTGACACAACAACTGAACAAAATTCACTCGCTCCAGAATACACTGACATTATTTACAGGCACAAACGCCAATAATAGGTAATGAGCAGCAACACCTTATGAAAACTGTACTAATCGGGCTACGTAATTGACGGCAATGCTGTCTGTCTGAAAATTGGCGAAAAATAAATAGAGGTCGTAAATAGTTTCATTTGTAGCAACAGCCATTTAGCAATGCCAATCTTACGAAGATACAAGAACATAAATTATTTGTGAAGCACAATATAAGTGGTTCAAATGACTCTGAGCACTATGGGACTTAACTTGACGAGAGGCTCTGCTTGGTTATCGAGCACCTTGACTAACCTTACAGCACACAGTAATATTCCTTAACTACAAATTATTACTATAGCCATGTACTGTGCCGGTACACGTGCTCGCTCACTTCTATATTTTGCTTCGCCACATATAACAAAACCAACTACAGAACGAACTCCAAGTGGCTTAAGGGTGCTGACACTTCGCGTCCTTTCCCGAGGTAGATGAGCCGCAACTTCCCATATTGCCTCCACTACAATGAGTGCTTGAGGCATTGTGTTTTAGTGTTAGAAAGACTTCATGCCAAAATATTTGGTGTGTGATTTTAGTGTGTGACAAAGTAGCTTGGTCACCCATGATCTCTAAGTAGTGACTCGGACACGGTACTCTGGTATACCTTTACATGTGTTTGTGCTGTGTTGTGCCACAGCTCCGTCTCTCCCAGCAGAAAAATCCGCTGGCACTATATATTGATGCCTATTTGCTCAGTGATTGCCCGAGTCCTCTGAAATCAGTGCCTGAGCCTTTTCGATGACTGCCGCAGTTGGGGAAACGCGTTTCCCCGAATGACGTTTCCTTTCCTGGTTAGTGGAAGCTTCCCCAGACTTCTCCGAAGCATTATACTTGGCCACGATATCTTCAAAACTGAACTCGGGTATTCGAAGAACAGGACTGTTTCAGTGAGCGAACTCCCAGAGCGAAGACATTGGATAGTTGCGGCTTTACGGTTGCACTCCGCGCTTGTCCGTAGCATCTCGGCCCTTTTAAGGTTCTCACTATTTACTGTATACCCTTGGCTTTCAAGAACGTCAATCGCAACCTTCAGCGGAGCTACTATACGGTGGGATATTCAAATTGAAATTTGTCCGCTTTTAAGCATCGAACCCTGTAGAGTGTTTGTTTCAACCCGAGACAACTAAATGGCTCGAAAACGACACATCGTACAGAAAAAGATCTAGGTAAAACGTTAACACTAGTGAGGAGCACATTTGTGTGTGCTATAACTGACCACCTTTTCACCACCCCTCCTGAGTTGGTGGGATCAACTTCGTATTTTAAAATGGGACGTTCCATTTTTATAGCGTATTCTGACGCTGCTAAAAAAATACGCAGGGATTTCTCAAACCATTGTTTTCCATTCGAGGTATATAGCACTGTAATCGACTAACATCACAATGCATTTGATTCTAGATTTCCTTTCCGATGTAAATTTTTGTAGTCTAACGGTTGATGTTTATGTTCGAAATTTGCTTTAGTGTTACAGATTTGCACAATATGGTTAGCTGTTAAAATGTCTGGTTAGAAACTACGTTTAGTGTGACCCAGGAACATGGAGTCGATGTAAAAGTTTTCTGTTTTCATCTGAATTCTTGATTTCAGTGAGTTCCCAAGCTTCTCACGATTGGGCTGTTTGATTTCGGAGAACCTCTTGCCTCTCACCATTGGGGTGCCTGATTTAAGGTAGTATTCGTCGCATGTGCGTCTGTTACTATCGGTTCAGGAGTATTTTACGTCTTTCTGATGGTTGTGGTTTGTATTCCGCAAGCAGCCACGTAGCGACGAGCGCGAGATACGGTTTGGAGAGCCACCTCAATCAATCCATTAGGGAACAGAAAACGCTGATCCTATTCAGGCAGCTTATTTCCTAAAAATGTCACGCTTTAGCATCAATATTTGTACAGAACGACCACATTCGTAATGCTTACATAATAGTTGAACATCAACATCAACCGTTAGAAGCGGGCCGGAGTGGCCGAGCGGTTAAAGACGCTTCAGTCTGGAACAGCACGACCGCTACGGTCGCAGGTTCGAATCCTGCCTCGGGCATGGATGTGTGTGATGTCCTAAGGTTAGTTAGGTTTAAGTAGTTCTAAGTGACTTATGACCACAGCAGTTGAGTCCCATAGTGCTCAGAGCCATTTGAACCATTTGAACCGTTAGAACACAGCAGTTTACACTTATATCGCAAATAAAATGTACAAGCAAATGAATCGATTCTTAATTGCGAAAACAGGCACGCACAATGTTTGTCAGTTACAGCGCTATCTGCTACGAAAGAAAAACAGTTGTTGGAGTAACCGATACATACTTTTGGCGTAGAGTTCAAATATGCAATAAAATTGGGGGGGGGGGGGGGGGTCGCCGTTTTAAAATACAACGTTGACCTCATCCACGCAGAAGGCGTGGCTAAGAGTTAGCCAGAAGCAGCATAGACCTCCTGTAAGCTAGTCTACGACGAGAAACATGTGAACAAACTCCCACCACCAGATTATGTGTCCATTAGTTGCAGATTTGCTGTTCGCGCTATTCCTAATGCTGCTGACTTGGTGCCTTCCAATAGGCGGCCACCTGTTGACTAACTTCTATCCACTGCTGCCCGTCCACCTTTAGAGTACTTGATTTGTGCCTACACCAACTAGCCGCCCAGCCATCGTCTCCCGTGTGGGCCAACTCTGTTGCTGTTCAACGTTGCCTGTGTGGGCACACATCAAGTCTACGAGACGTCGCTGTCTTCCACTGTTTGGTCCCACACAGTGTACCCTACACTGAGCCGTGTATTCGTACCAGTGGAGGAAACTACCCTCCCCTGCGAATACGGCTTCCCGTGTCACACAGAGGAAGAGCTGACCACGTCGTCTTGATCGGCCACCGACAGCTGGCCGTGACAAGACGCCACTTGCTGGTGTCAGCATACTTAACCAACCGAGACCGGTCTGTGCCTTCGGGGATGGACACCTGCCTGGCTCCACCATCGATGTACCTTGGTATGAAATAAAATATTATGCAGAGATGCTGTTTCTATGATAGAACTTTGGCCACCGTTTTGGTACCTATCCACAACGGCGCTGCAATCACGCCTAGAACGACTTGCAGCCCAATTCCGCTACCCACCATGGAGCTCACTCGCACATGTCGCGTACAAGTTCTGATGTAAGAGCTTGATGACGTCTACTTCTGATTCTTGAATCAAGCTGGCTGCATCAGCAAGAATGCACTGTGGTATATATATATATATATATATATATATATATATATATATATATATATATATATATATATAGTGTGGAATCAATACAACAAACAGTCTATCTCACAAAGCCAAATTACCAAATTACGCCACTACGACACGGTGGTGCTCCCCTAGGCACTATATGCAGCAGACACGACACTAATCCTAGGGCATTCACGTATCAGACAACTAGAAAAAGTAGAACGGAAAATACTTAAGAAAATATTTGGCGCAACTAACAACAATTGAATATGATCAAGAAACCTACAGGGGAACTATACAAACATACGGAGACAATCACGGAAATGATTAGAAAACGCAGACCACAATTCTATGGACAACTATACAGAATGCCATCACATAGACTGACTATACAGATCTGGGTAACGGCTAGAAACAACAAATGGGTGGCAGAGGTAAAAAACGACCTGAACCAACGCGACATAACAGCAGACACAATAAACGACAGAATAAAATTCAAAAAACATCATTAAGAAAAATAAACTACAATGGATACAATGCGACAAAGGAACAGGCATAAAATGGACCGAAGAGCGCAAGCAAGATCACAGCCGGAAGATGAAAGAAATATGGGCAACCATAAAGGCAATCAAGATGAAGCCGAAGACACAAAGCCGACAAGAAACATGGACAGAAGACCGGAAACAGAAACACAGCGAATGAATGATGAAAGTTTGGGCAGCAAGAAAGGCAGCAAAAGGAACTGGCCATGTGGTTTAGTCCAAATGCGCCCTTTAAGGGCAAAACACCAATAACAATATATGTCCACACGTGTAATCGAGGGTCAGTGATTCTCGACCAGGTCTGTAATTGCTTTTTCATATGCTAGTTGTGATAAGTACACTTAGTCAACGTTGTGAGGCTGAGTGGAAATGAACGTCAGTTCGCGTCAGCTGTTAGGCATGTTGTACATTATGAGCAAAGGGTATGATTCAATGTCTGAAACCATGAGCAGCCACTTAGGCGAGCAATTTACTTTTGAGCAACAACAGTGTTATGATAATGTTACATTTAAGTGTTCTTTTCGTCATCCTATTTTGTTCTACTGTGAACTTGTGTGTATTGGGCGGAAGTTCCACGATGACTGGGTCGGAAACACAGCAGGTTACCTCTGAGGAAACGTTGCGAACCTTAAGAGTTAGATCAGTAGAGCAGATAACCCATAAATTTTTAAGCAACTGGAGGATTTCAGAAGAGGCAGGGTTTCGACTAGTTTATCTACTCCCGAAATACGTTCAATAACCGTCGACCTCTTAAGCTGGTCGAGGGTTTTATGGAGATGAGACATAAAAGAAAGGAAGAAAAATGCACTGGTAGCAGGAGCAGATTGCTGGTCCACGGGTAAATTATGTTAGGCAAAAGAGGTTAGGGAGAGTATTAACTATGGGGGTAGTACTTACGTGAAACTGGATAGTCAGGAGAAAAATTGTAATAATTATTGTTTAATTGCTGCAGATGGTAGTACTTTTGTGGAAGTTAAAAAAATTGTGCAGTGTTAGTAGCGGTAATGTCTTGTTTCAGTCTAAACCTTTTGTAGTGCCAGACGAAGCCATTGTGCGAATAGCCACATGGGAGATATTGGTGTAGGTGCAGTAATATTTATCCCATTGGATGTTCATGGTTGTTACATATAAACTGTAGATGCGAGGTCAGATGTATTGCTGGATTGACATGTACAGTGGAGAACATGTGACAATGGCTCTTGTGTCGTGTTGAATGTAGCTGCAGACGATATAATTCATTGTAGAAACTGCGAAGGATGTACAGGAGGCTACTGATGACTACTTTTGTAGCAAATGTTATGGTACAGATACATGAGTTTCAAGAAGCGCTCTAGACTCGTCTCCACCTATTATGGCGGTGCTTTCTCGGATGGGGGAGGGTGTAAGTGAAGGAATAGAGGAGCCCTTTTAATACTGCTGATCGGGTTGACAAGCATAGATTCCTTCAGAAATGTGGTCTGAGTATAGCGAGGTTTGAAACACTGATGAGTTTAGTAATGTAGTATGTGCTGGAGGTAGGTGGAAATGTTATGCGAAACTTGATTTTCGGCCGCACATTGTGGAACTCAGTGTGGCGTTGGTCCGACTGTGGGAAACCTTTGCCATTGGTGCTCTATCGAAAGGCTGATCTCTCACGAAGCATAAATCAACAAAACTGTGTGCGAAGTGATTAAGACTCGAATCGTATAATGTAGTATTGCCAGCCTCAAGGGAACCTATCACTGCACAAAGGAGCTAGAAACGCAGAACTGCAAAAAGTAATTAGCGTGTAATTAATATTAAAGTAGTGCAATAAGTGAGATTAAAATAGTAGGATCCCATAGTACTCATACTACATTTCGGTTATGTATCAATGTAGCTTTAGGGATGAATGTTTTGGAGTAACTTAAGGCTAGTTTTTCATCCAAATACAAGCTACCGATCTATACACCAAGACAACTAGTTAAGAAATCATCAGATAGACAGGAAAAAACGCTGACCATGGGAACTGAATTAAGTAGAACCGTTTTCTGGTGGGGGTATTTATTAAGAAGTTCTGTAATGCTGTTTTTAGTTTCATAGTACTCATACTACATTTCGGTTATGTATCAATGTAGCTTTAGGGATGAATGTTTTGGAATAACTTAAGGCGAGTTTTTCATCCAAATACAAGCTAGCGATATATACACCAAGACAACTAGTTAAGAAATCATCAGATAGACAGGAAGAAACGCCGACCATGGGAACTGAATTAAATAGAACCGTTTTCTGGTGGGGGTATTTATTAAGAAGTTCTGTAATGCTGTTTTTAGTTTCTTCTCTGTATTTTTCTAGTGGTGATTCTATATTTTCATAGCAACGGAGGGAATTTAATGGGCTAATAATAGTGGGAGAACGATACAGTATAGTGCAGTAGATGCTCCAGCAAGTGCAGAAATCACATTATAAGCAATGCACCAGAATAGTAACGATGAGCATCTCAGTTTCAGGTAATGTTGTGGTTGTGACTCTATTTTGTGTAGCCTGTATCCATTCTAGGCGGGAAACTGCCGAGAAACCTGAGCCTCCAGCGCTCCAGTTTCCAGTTGACTGGAAACAGGAGTAAGCAGTAAATTGAGTAAGCAGTCAATGAGCACTGTAACGGATTAGCGTAAGAATGAAAATGTATTGTATATATACGCCGAACTATGAGATGTGTTGTCGAAAACTTTTCCAGAAATGTAGCCGGTATATAATCCAGTGGGCCGGGTCTTTCGAGGAGGCGAGAATTGTTGTTCCACAGCGCCATCTCCTGCAGCAGGAAAATCCCTTGACAGACTTAGAAGGAGACGTCATAGTTGAATTTCGCAAGAAAATACAGTACAGAGACCAGTAAAGAGGCAAGTTAGGTGTTTTTGCGTCAGACGCTTAAAGTGCTCCTGAAGGAGAACGTGTCACACTTCCACGTCACAGCCATGGCTGTGAAATTACTGAAACAGTGCGAAAGCTGGGGCACTGATGCCAGTTTTGCCCAATGAGCAAGCCCTGCGACTCGGTTCTGTTGTATATTGGGGGGGGGGGGGGGGGCATAATTTCAGAAACAAAAGCAGCCCTAAGTCACATGTGTAGTGTATCTTTCAAACCGGGTTTGCCAATCACCACCCGCAATCAGCTGTGATGGTATGTCCACACCAGGTTACGATTAGAGAATGGTCAGCTAGCTGTCACCGGCGGTTGCGTCTCCAGTAGCCACGCGAGATTTGAAAGAAACAGACTTGTTCAAAAAAATGTTCAAATGTGTGTGATATCTTATGGGACTTAACTGCTAAGGTCATCAGTCCCTAAGCTTACACACTACTTAACCTAAATTATCCTAAGGACAAACACACACACCCATGCCCGAGGGAGGACTCGAACCTCCGCCGGGACCAGCCGCACAGGCAATAACTGCAGCGCCTTAAACCGCGCGGCGCTACAGACTGGCGCCTTGCCGCTGGTGGGCCACCTGCTGGCTGACGACTATCCACTGCTGGCCGCCTGCCTCCAAGGTTCATGGTTTTGTGTCTGTGCCACCTAACCGCGCAACCGACATTTCCTGTTTGGGTGAATACTTGCTGTTGGCTATCGCTTGTCCGAGACAATTCTGTTGCTGTTCGTCATCGCCTGGTATGCCGCAGGTCATCACTATGAGCAGCTGCCATCCGCGCCGACGTCCACAGATTGGTTCCACACAATCCGGTGTGCCCCACCCTGCTGTGTATTTTTATCAGTCGATGCTGCTGCATATCCCACCGCTTAGGTGCCCGACTCAGGGTCTCGCCGGTGGAGAGCCGTTAACGTCGCCCCTTTCTGATATCGACTTACTTCACTGACTGAGTCCTGCATGTCCCTTTGGTGGCGTGGAACTCAGCCAAGCGTCACCATTGTTGTACTTTGGGATTAAACAAGGGATTATACATAAAAGGTGTGTTCACGATGGGATGCCGGGCGTTCACATGGTACCTACCCACCACTTTACTGCTATCAAGCCTACGGTGGAACTGCAGTCCCTCCTGACCACTTCCTGTCCCGTTCGGCCAACCACTCTAGAGGTCCTTTTACCGCTTGTATAACTTGATCCTTCTAGTTGAATTACAGTGTACTATTTTAATTTTAAGGAAGTTCTTGTATGATTCTCCTGATGTCATTGTTGTATCGTAACTGCTAGATTGTTGATAAAGCCGGCCGCTGTGGCCGATCGGTTGTAGGCGCTTCAGTCCGAAACCGCGATGCTGCTACGGTCGCAGGTTCGAATCCTGCCTTGGGCATGGATGTGTCTGATACCCTTAAGTTAGTTTGGTTTAAGTAGTTCTAAGTCTAGGGGACTGATGGCAGCAGATGTAAGTCCCATAGTGCTTAGAGCAATATGAACTATTTTTTGTTGATACAGACTGGCTTTAAGATTTATCGTGAGTTGTAGACATTGATCGTTTACACTATGAATAAAAATATATTTATACAACTACATACCATCCACTTACAGGTTTCCTCTGTGCAAATGAGTATTTATTTCTATATAAGCATTACTCCATGCTACACAAATAGTGGGTAAAAATAAATGTCTTTAATCAACATTTCAAAACATTTCTACTACGTGTTAAATATTTTACTTCCATCGACAAACTGTCAAAGAGTTTTATAGCTGTAATTTCACCACATTCTGTGTCAAAGTTCCATTTATTAGAGGGTACTGTACACTCAGACCATTTGATGATAACAAATTTTGTAGGTCGATATGTTTTCTATGAGATTTTCCTCAATATTCGCAGCTACTTAAAGCGATGCATGCAAGATGAGTGTTGTGTGTGTGTGTGTGTGTGTGTGTGTGTGTGTGTGTGTGAGAGAGAGAGAGAGAGAGGGGGAGAGAGAGAGAGAGAGGGAGAGAGAGTGAGTGTGTTAGAACTCAATACATTATTTTAATTATTTAATTATATTACCCTGAATGCTATCCTATAATACATCAATAAGTGGAAATATGGAAAAAAGTTAACTTAAAGGCTTTTATACCTTCAAACTTGGCTACTATGCTCATGGCAAAATAGTGCAACGGAATCGTTTCAGAAGGTCCACTATACAGCCTTTCCGGATTAAATTGTCATCAATCTTCACATCTAAGATCGCAGAACTCTCTACCCTGTTTATTTGCTCTCTTGTAGAACACTCCCCACTCAACAACAAATTAAATTATCATAAAAATTATAAGAATTAAGAATGTCTGGAATAATGAGGTGTTTCCCAAAGCTGCATAGCTTTAAGAAGGTACTTTATGAGCAACTACCGGATTGACGTCAATATAGATGCATCTTCACAATTATCTGTCAAGAATACAAATCACTGTAAGAACATTTTATGAAATTGTAGAAATTCGAAACCATTGATAGTATTACCAGCAACAAGAATTAGTGACAAGTGTTCACAATGGTTATATTTCTACTATGTAGAGGGACCATTACTAAGTCCCAACCTACGGTAAGTTATGCACGTTTAGAGTCAAGGCACATTCGTTGGTTGTCGTAATAAAATTGACTACACCCAAAAGATGTTTGTCAAAACTGTACAAAGCATCATCGCTGAATTAGCTAGGTCTATAAAAAAGCACGACAAAACCTAGTAATGAATAAGACAGTGATGTGAACGGCAATAAGACGCCTATTAACTAACGTCTATAGAAAGCACTATATCTACACGGGAAGATATTATCCAAAAAATAACAATGTAATATGACATAGAAACATCGAGAATGGCAGAAATTATCGGATGATGTCTTCCCGTGCACATACAGCAGTTTCCTTGGAAGTTACTTAACTATTAGCCATTTTATTCCCTTGCACGATAGTGTCCCATTTACTTGTATCCTCCCCATATTTTTCGAGGCCTGGTTCATTCATAATTCATACTTTGTACACTTTCGCTAATTTTGGACCTGTGCTGCGGCTCGCGTTGGTGCTGTTTGTAGGTTTCAGTCCTCTGTTGGAGGCCAGGCCGTATCCTTCAGTTGGCGTGGTTGCGATTGTTTTCTTCTCGTCTTGACTGCCGCCACTCGTTTCGCAGGTGTTGCCTGTCAGCTAGTGGCTAGAGACAGCAGTGGCGGTTATCGATATCTAGTAACTGTTGCCGTATCCTTGGGTCGGCGTCGTTGATTTTCCGTGTCGTGCATGTCGTGTGAGTGTGACAGTTCTGTTGGGGACTCACGAGGAGTCATGTCCATGCAGTGTGGAAACACACCGGGATCGCTGGTGGCGCGCGTGGTTTGCGGGATGCAAGGGCTGTGGTCACGAGGGTGCACGACCTCGTCGTAAACCAGATCCTGCACGTTTTAAGATGAGTCCATTTCAATTCAAGTAGGAAAACCTCCACCATTGTGACATCTCGCGATTCTCCAGTGTCTTGGGTTCGTGTTGGTGCTCTTAGTGTCGCTGAGGCGAGGAGCAGCGGGTGGAGTGCTTGGGGAAAGCGGATCTGATTAGCTTTCCTGGACTTCTTATTACTATTTACTGCATTCAGCTTGTTACAATTTGTTAAGTTCAACCAGAGGTATTTTTCTTGCCTGATGGCCGCTAACGCCCCAGTTACCTGCCCGGGGGGGGGGGGGGATTAGTGTATGTAACTGCAGTGTATGTTTCCTCGCCTTGCCACTGCTGTCCGGTAAGGTGTGTTGTTTTCACCACAGTTTTCTAGATTGTAGGCCGTTTGTGACTCTTCTACGCCGGTGGTAGTGATTCCCTTCTCGTTCGGAGTGCTCTAAACGAAATATTCTAGGGGCGCAGTGCAGTCCGCAGGTTCCGGCTTTCGCTTGTTGTTTCATTCTTGTATTTGGTTCATTCGACGTCAGGTAGCTTCAGCAAGATTATCATTAATCATTCGTTAGACTGCCACTAGTCTGAGTTACCATCTTGTGAAGTGAATACAACTCTTGGCTGCCTATCTCATAGCTCCTGAAAGTGTTTGTTGCCAGACCTTCTCAGAGGTCGATTCCTGGAGCACCGCCTGTGACTGGCCCTTGTGTTTAATTATTGTATTAATTATTATCATACCTTGTAATGCCTACATTGAAGGTTATGTAAGTCTAGTTAATAGTTCCGGCCACCTTCTAGAACAAATCCAGCAGTGTAAGGGTTGTGTTACAAGGTTAACATCATCGTATTTCACCCATTTGGTGGTCAGTTGCTTATTTCTTTTAATTAACCTTTGCTTGTATTTGCTGTTTTACAGCACGTTTCTAAATTTCTTGTATAATTGATATTCCTGGCGTGTAAGGCCTTCAGCCGTGATCACAGTAGATTGTTTTCTTAAACATTATCTGTATCTGTATTTTATGGTGATCTGCTAAATTGTAACTTACTGAAAACACTATTATTTACACAGTTGTTTATTCCTTCATTAATAACATGCGGTATTTTTTATTTATTGTTTAGTCTGGAATTACTGTTTTAAATTAAATGTGTGACTGTGAAAGGCAACTAATAGTAACTGATTACGGCCCCGTCCACAATCGTAACCGAATGCTGCCTTCACTTGACTATAAGGTTTCAATTTTATTATGAAAGCCCAGGAACGTGTTTTGACTCTTAACGCATGTAGCTTACAGAATGCTGCGACTCCATAATTGTTCTGGTACAATATCAGTACATAACCATTGTGAGTACTTGTTATTGATTTTTGTTCAGTGCCAACGCTATCGATGGTTTGGTATTTCTATCATTTCATAAAATTTTACAAGCGACTTTTGTTCTTGGAAATTAAACCTGAAGGTGCGTCTATACTGACATGAAACCGGTACTTTCATTCTTGACTTTCTTAATTGTTAAATTTTTTTGATAATTTAAACGGTTATTAAATGTTGACTGTATTTATTATTATTCATAATATCTCTGACATCTGGTTTCCTCCCTTGAAAGTAGTCTGCTATTACTTCTCGTTGGCATTCTAGGTTGATAGAAGCTCAGATATTTTATATAGTACAAAATTCAGAAAGCTGTGATGCTGCCAAGTTTAATGGTAGTTCATCTCATTACAACAAATGTTTTCCACGAAGACATTATTGATTGTAACTTCCTGGCACTTAAAACTGCATGCCATTTCGGGACTCGAACCCAGCATTTTTGACTTTTACGAGCAAGTGCTCTACCAACTGAGCTATCCGAGCACGATTCAGAATGAGTGCTCACACTGCAATTAATAGAGCACGTGCCAGTGAAAGGTAAAAATGCCGCGTTTCGTTTCCGATCCGGCACAAAGTTTGAGTGAGGAAGTTTCATATCAGTGCACACCTTGCTGCAGTGTGAGTATTCATTCTGGATGTTGTTTATTGTTTATTTTGTTGATGCTTATTTTCCAATGTTAACAACTACGATTGTTTCATTAACAAACAGGAATAATTCTTCCTTTCGATTGAAATGAAATGGCTGATCATGAAGACAAATTAAGAACAGTATTTGGCCAATGAACGAATCTTGTGGGGTTATCAGTATAATTACCTTTAGGAGCATGATGTGACGTCCCTCACGTATTCCTTGAACAACCTTCGATTACTTTTTCATTTTCATTTCTTTAGCAAGAAGTAAACGTGGCATGTGCTGAACTACATCTTCTGTAAAAACTTAACTTTTCGAATAGAATAGTAAGACTGACATAATCGAATGCATTTGATATCTCAAGAGATTGCAATTGAAGATGTTCTATAATTTAAATATTTCCTTTTGTGCTCAATAATTGTACAAATAGCTGGCTCGTTTGGGTGGCCCTTTTGAAACACAAGCTGTGACTTGCTGAGTAACTCGTTACTGACTGACAAGCTGGACTACATAAATTTATCATTAATTTTAGAATAATATACAACGGCGGAGGGTAGTTACGGACATCTATTGAGTCATTCTTCTTGTGGAGATGAGAAAAAAACGTTATGTTCCACAGGCTGAAACATTGTTTGGTACTTATCTAGAGAATTGTACCTTCTGGAAGGGAAAAATGATTATCGGTTACCTCTTGTGTAGTAATTATGCGGTGATGTTCTTGTCTCTAGCCGTATAACCGGGCAAAGAGTGTAAAAACAAGGTTATTAGCCAAACTGTAGGTTTGTCTGAAAGCGGTAAAAGAATTCTTAGTAACAAATCACACACTAGAGAGAGCAAAGTTCTATACGTTATGGAGCAGGCTGCACTTCATCACTAGGAAATATGGCAACAGAGGAGTAACTGCGAAGCAGGGGAGGGAGAGGAAAAAATGTAATTCAGCAAAGGGTAAAATTGTGGACAGAGATATATTTAGATAAGAGAGTGTAATGGATCCCTGCTGGCTCTGTAGTAGCGGCGAACAGATCAAAGTAAACTTCCCGCACGGTGTACACTACTTTCATGATGCTGTTGGAGAGTTATGCTACCTTTTCCTCTCACTACGCTCGTGAGGAACGTTTCCCCTTCTACCACGTAACGTTAGATCTGTCTCCAACAAGCGAACAGTGGCCCAACAACAAAAAAGAATACTGTGTTTCGTTCTATTTGTAGCAGAATACCTCAGATTATCGCACTGCCATGCCAAGTCGAATGCTACAAGCGTACATTTGAATGTACAACATGTATTATTTCAACGTTTCTACTGAGTAAGCACATGTTTTACAATTATAAACTACTTTATTTTCATCTGTGGACTCATGTAGTTACAAAGTAAAAACACCAAATGATAAACTTTGCAATTAATGAAGCTTAGCAACTTGAAAGTGAGCATCTATCACGCGACTGCTTTTAAAAATAATTCTTTTTTGTTTATTATTCTTATGCCATCAGCGAAGCTTTTCATTCTTATCCCTTCACCATGAATCTCAATTTCACTCTAAAACCTATCTTTCATATCCATCATTGCTTCTTCGATTTATGGATTGAATAGTAGGAGCGAAAGATTACATCCTTCTTAATAGGGCCATTTCGTTCTTGGTCTTCCATTATTATTATTCCCTCTTGGCTCCTGCACATGTTCTACAGAGTGTCCAGGTGTGAAGTATAGATTTTGTAGAAAACGGTGGTGTAGGGGCAAAATGTATATGCTACTCCCCTTCAGATTCATTGTAATTGTAAAAGTTGTAATTGTAGCTGAAAATGATACATTCGCTTCATGGCACCGTTTACCATATGTTTTGTTGTTACAATTTTCGGAACAAAAAATGGTTCAAATGGCTCTGAGCACTTGGGACTCAACTGCTGAGGTCATTAGTCCCCTAGAACTTAGAACTAGTTAAACCTAACTACTCTAAAGACATCACAAACATCCATCCCCGAGGCAGGATTCGAACCTGCGACCGTAGCGGTCTTGCGGTGCCAGACTGCAGCGCCTTTAACCGCACGGCCACTTCGGCCGGCTTTTCAGAACAAGTGTGATGTTAATTGTGCAGTAGACGATAGCCATTGTGACGTACAGATTGCAGTGGTTTGTGTATGGTGAAATTCTGACGAGATCTGATCGCTGCTCGTACACTGAAGCACCACAGAAGTTCGTATAGGTATGCGTATTCAAATACAGAGATATGTAAACAGGCAGAATATGGCGCTACGGTGGGCAACGTACATATAAGGCAACAAGTGTCTGGCGGTGTTGTCACATCGGTTACTGCTGCTACAACGGCAAGTTATCAAGATTTAAGTGGGTTTGAACCTCGTGTTATAGCATGCGCACGAGCGATGGGACACAGCATCTCCGAGGTAGCTATGAAGTTGAGACTTTTCCGTACGACCATTTCACGAGTGTACCATGAATATAGGGAACCCAGTGAAAGATCAATTTTCCGACATCGCTGCGGCCCGGAAAAGACCCTGCAACAACGGACCAACGACGACTGAAGAGAACCGTTCAACGTGGCAGAAGTGCAATCCTTCCTTCAAATTTCTGCACATTTCAATGCTAGGCTATCAACAAGTGTTTGCAAGCGAACCATTCAACGTAACATCATCGATATGGGCTTCCGGAGCTGAAGGCCCACTCGTGTACCCCTGATGACTGCACGACAAAAAGCTTTACGAAGATACACGGCTGACAACGCGTGAAGACTTTATATATAGCCTTACGCCTCGTCTGGGCCCGTCAATATCGACATTGGACTGTTGATGTCTGGAAACATGTTGCCTTGTCTGACAAGTCTCGTTACAATTGTATAGAGTGGATGGACTCGTACCGCTTTGGAGACAACTTCATCAATCCATGGACCATACATGTGATCAGGGGGCTTTTCAGGCTGGTGGCGGATCTGTGTTGTTGTGGTGCGTGTGCAGTTGGAGTGATACGGGATCTCTGGTACGTCCATATAGGACTTCGACAGGTGACACGTACGTAAGCATCCTGCATTCCCACTGTGCATTCCGACGGACTTTGGACAACAGGACAATGCGATAACCTACATGTCCATAATTGCTACAGAGTGGCTCCAGGGACGCTCTCCCGACATAAAAAATTCCACTGGCCACTGTACTCCCCAGATACCAACATTATTGGCATATCTGGGGTGCCTTGCATCGTGCTGTTCAGAAGAAGTCACCACCCTCTCATGCTCTTACGGATTTATGGACAGCCCTGGAGGATTCATGATGTCAATTCCATCTAGCACTACTTCAAACATTAGTCGAGTAAATGCCACGTCGTCTTGCGGCACTCCTGCGTCCTCGCGAGTGCCTTACGTGTTATTAGGCATGCGTGCCTGTTTTTTTTTTTTTATTTTCACGTACAAACTCCACAATCCACCATACGGTGCGTGGCGGAGGGCACCTCGTACCACAACTAGCAGCTTCTCTCCCTGCCCTGTTCCACCCCCAAACAGAACGAGGGAAAAATAACTGCCTATATGCCTCTGTACGAGCCCTAATCTCTCTTATCTTATCTTTGTGGTCCTTCCGCGAAATATAAGTTGGTGGCAGTAAAATTGCACTACAGTCAGACTCAAATGCTGGTTCTCTAAATTTCCTCAGTAGCGATTCACGAAACGAACACCTCCTTTCCTTCAGAGATTCCCACCCGAGTTCCTGAAGCATTTCCGTAACACTCGCGTGATGATCAAACCTACCAGTAACAAATCTAGCAGCCCGCCTCTGAATTGCTTCTACGTCCTTCCTCAATCCGACCTGATAGGGATCCCAAAAGCTCAAGCAGTACCCAAGAATAGGTCGTATTAGTGTTTTATAAGCGGTCTCCCTTACAGATGAACCATATCTTCCCAAAATTCTACGAATGAACCGAAGACGACTATCCGCCTTCCCCACAACTGGTATTACATGCTTGTCCCACTTCATATCGGTGTGCAATGTTACGCCCAAATATTTAATCGACTTGACTGTGTCAAGCGCTACACTACTAATGGATTATTCAAAGATTACGGGATTATTTTTCCTATTCACATGCATTAATTTACATTTATCTATATTTAGAGTTAGCTGCTACTCTTTACACCAATCACAAATCCTTTCCAAGTCATCTTGTATCCTCCTACTGTCTCTCAACACTACACCTTCCCGTACACCATAGCATCATCAGCAAACAGCAGCACATTGCTATCCATCCTGTTCAAAAGATCAGTTATGTAGATAGAAAACAACAGCGGACCTACCACACTTCCCTGGGGCACTCCAGCTGATACCCCCACCTCCGATGAACACTCACCATCGAGGTCAACGTACTGCGTTCTATTACTCAAAAAGTCTTTTTCTTGGCTCTTCAGTGCACAAGCAACGAGCTACTGAATGCGATGCAACAGTTAGTGATTCAGCTTAAGTGCAGAAGTACCGTCAAGATAGATCCCGGACAAGGCGTCCATCAACCTAAGCTGACCGAATTGATGAGATTACAACATCCATTCTACACAGTCCAAAAACGCCGCGGCTATCGTCGCTGGAACTGTACATTCCAAGCTCGACAACACAAAAATGTTACAGCGTACGCTGCAAAAAATCAACCATCTGAAGGTTCTCCACATATTACCTATTGACTATTTGACACAGCGTATAAACTTGTGCCACAATTTTCTTAAAGCAGATGATAATCGCAACATACTCAACCTGATCCTATCCACCGACAAAGCACCCTTCCACATTTGCGTAACGGTTAACCGACATTATCATATGGACTGAGGTACTACCAGTGGAGCAGCTGGAATTCCAGCGAGTGGAAAGCAATATCCGTGGCCAAATTCTACGGCCATTATTCTTCGCCGAAAACTGCGTCAATGGGGTTGTATTAATAGAGATGCTGCAAAAGTTTCCTTTACCATAGCTTGTGCAGGATGGATGAGTGCACAATGTTTACTTATCACAGAATTGGGCACAATGTTATTACTCTGTACATGTGATAGCGTTTTTGAGTTATGTGTTTCCTCGAAGATGGGTTGAGCGCACGGGGCCCATGAACTGGGTAGCGCATTCTCCGGACCTCACACTCAAGGACATTCGTCTGAGCATTTATGAAGGGACACGAGTATCGCCGACACCGTACTAACTCATTTGAAGAGCTTCGAGTCCGAATTAGGCAAGCTGCTCTAGCTGTAACACCACAAACGCTCCGGAAGTCTTTCGGCCACAGGTGACAGATTAGAGTTATGTCGGAAAATGATAAAGATATGCCACTATAAATTATAATAATACAACAGTTATTTGAAGGAAATTGAGACTTAATTTCTGGACAGCCTTTCTCCCTACAGCTTACCTATATTTTTTTCAGAATTTACAAAAATTTAAACAATTTTAAATTTTCGAAAGGTTTTGCCCAGCCGACAGATCCTACGAATGTGCCTGCATTTTTCTTTACTCTTGCTTCCATTAGCAACCGTAACATCAGAACTTCCTGTCTGGTGCGTTTATCTATCATAAATCTAAAGTGATCGTCATATAACAAATCGTTAGATTTCTTTTCCATTCTTTTGTATATTATTACCGTTTTCAGCTTAGATGTTTGAAGTTTTAAGTTGTCGCGCTTGTCAGCTCTTGCAGTCTTCGGAAATGTGTGGGTGATATTCCGAAAGTCAGACGGTATATTGCCAGACCCATACATTCTACACCCCAACGTGAATAGTGGCTTTGTTGTCAATTCCAGAAATGACTTTAGAAATTCTAATGGTATTTTATGTAGCCTTTCTGTTTTATTTGAAGTTCAGTTTTCCAAAGCTCTTTTATTTTCTGATTCTAATGCTGGAACCCCTATCTCAACTGTGTCGACTCCTCTTTCCCCTTCTACCATAGCAGCCAAGTCTCCCCCCTTACAGAGGCCTTCAATATACTCTTTGCACCTAACCACAACAGTCGGCCTCTGTGACCGAGCGGTTCTAGGCGCTTGAGTCTACCTCGGGCATTGATGTTTGTGATGTCCTTAGAATAGTTAGGTTTAAGTGGTTCTAAGATCTAGGGGACTGATGACCTGAAATGTTAAGTCCCATAGTGATCAGAGCCATTTGAACCATTTACCTAACCACAACTTCCTCTGTATTTAACAGTGGAATTCTCGTTACACTCTTAAAGTGACCACCCTTGCTTTTTGTCTTTTCCGTATGCTGAATGAGTCCTTACGACAATCATTTCTTTTTAGATTTCTTCACATTTTTCATCCAGCAGCTTCGCAATCACTTCCCTGGACTGCCTATTTATTTCATGCTTAATTGACTTGTATTTCCATAGTTGTGAATGTCCCTGAACGTTTTTATACTCCCTTCTTCTGTCGAGCGACTGAAGTATCTCTTCTTTTGATCATGGTTTCTTCGTAAATACCTTCTTTAAACCTACGTTTTTCTTTTCAACTTCCGTGATCGACCTTTTTAGAGATGTCCATTCCTCTTCCACTGAACTGAGCAATTTCTTTTCGCAGTGTCTATAGACACAGAGAACTTCAAAACTATCTCTCCACTCCTTAGTAATTCCGTATGTCACATCGTTGTGGATGGATTCTTCCTGACAATTCTTTTAAATTTCAGCCAGCTCTTTATGATTATTAAATTTTATTCTGAGCCTATGTCTGCTCCTGGGCATACTTTACAACCAGTGTCTAATTTTGAAATCTCTGCCTGACGACTATGAAATCCTGCTGAAATCTTTCTGTCTGATCCTTTCTTTTCCTGCTCTAGTGGTTCTTTAACAGAGTATTCGCTGTTACAATCTGAAATTTTACGCAAAACTCAATTAGTCTTTGTCCTCTCTCATTCCTAGCAGCAGTCCCATCTTTTCCCGTAGTTCTGTCTTCTACTCTTTCCCCAACGACCTCGTTCCCATACCCCGTGCATATTAGATTTTCATCTGCCATTACGTGCTGAATAAACCGTTCAATATTCTCCTATACTTTCTCATTTTCTACATCTTCAGCTTGTGACGTTGACGTGCATCCATGAACTATTGTTGGTGGTGTTGGTTTGCTATCGATTCGAATTTGAACAACCTCACTTTCCTATTCATAACGAATCCTATTCCAGTTATACCATTTTCGCTGCTGCTGGTATTACCCCATACTCATCTGACCAAAAGTCCTTGTCTTGTTTCCATTTCTCTTCAATGAACCCTACTATATCTAGATTACCCTTAGCATTTTCCTTTTCAGATTTTGTAGCTATCCTACGAAGTTGAAACTTCTGGCCTTCCTCGCCATGGTTCGTAGAACATTATCCTTTCGTTGGTTATTCAGTCTTTTTGTCGTGGTCACCTCCCCCTTGGTAGTCCCCTTCAAGATATCTGAATGGGGGAGCTATTCTGGAATATTTTGTCAATGGAGAGATCATGATGGCACTGTTTGAATTACACATTACATGTTCTGTGGATTCACATAATGTGTCTTTAATACAGTGGTTTCCATTGCCTTCTGCATCCTGAAGTCCTTGATCATTGGTGGTTCTTCAGCCTTAAGGGCAGTTTCCCATCTCAAGGGCAAGAGAGTGCCCTGAACCTCTCTCTGCCCCTCTGCCCACTTTGATGACGCCATTGGCAGGACGAGGATGACTTCGTCTGCCGGAAGTCTTCGACAATGAATGCTGATGACTTTGATTCAAAACTTAGGTTGTGACTGGGATCGAACCGAGAAACTCGGTTTGATTACTAATCAAAGACGCTATCCGAAGATATCAAGAGGAAGCTAT
This sequence comes from Schistocerca americana, assembly GCF_021461395.2. Taxonomy (NCBI): domain Eukaryota; kingdom Metazoa; phylum Arthropoda; class Insecta; order Orthoptera; family Acrididae; genus Schistocerca; species Schistocerca americana. The sequence continues at coordinate 952,317,528 of NC_060119.1, read as the reverse complement.
TTCCATTTAAAAGTAAGGTGTTTCATCTTGGTTAGGCATCTTCAAATTATGTAAAATTGTCAAATGAAGTTCACTGCGCCGGCTACCAAAGCTCTACGTCAGCAACATACTCATAAAATCATTGTGGCTGACGAAGAGCATTGGTAGCCGTCGCAGTGAACGCTTGACAGTTTCACTTAATCTGATGACGGCAAAACACGTTAGTATCAACCAGCCAGCGATGTAGTGCAACGAATTCGCTCGGTAGTAACCATCAATAGTCAGTTCTGGCTGATTTATTGACAGACATGGCAGTCGAAGTAGTAGGTCAGAATGTGCCAAGACCTGCTAGAAAACTACTGCCCAGTTTCATTGCGTGTGCAGCGACTGAACGCGACCACCTATCCGACTGTTTGAAACCCCGGTCACTACAAAAACCACTTGATGCATGTAGCTATGTAACTTGTATGAGAAAAAGTTGCTACCGAGGAGCTGGGAGTGGTACGGTGGCAGGGGGCCGTGAACCTCGGTAGTGACGATAGTAGACAACGTCGCCTAGAGCTAAAGCAGGTGTCTGCCGCTGCACAGGAACCTGATGTGGCGGATGTAGCAAAGACATCAAGGTTCCATGATGACGACTGTGGAGCAACTCAGCCGGCGAGCAACCATCTCGGGGCTGAGAGCGATACGAGGACAAAAAGAGCAATAACGCGTCCTCCCGAGAATGCGACTCTTCTAACTTTAACATCTGTGACTTGAAAGTCCTAACCAATCGTTCAGCGGCACCGTTTGACTGTGGCGAAAACGGCGCGGACGTCAGATGTTGAATACCATTGGCCTTGCAGAATGACTGAAATTCTGCGGACATGAATTGTGGGCCATTGTCGGAAACAATAGTCTGTGGAAGACCTTCAATGCAAAAGATAGCAGATAACGCTTGGATGGTGGCAGATGACGTCGTGGAAGAAATCCGGACAACCAAAGGAAAATTACTGAATGAATCTACCACAACGAACCATCGAGCATTCCAGAATGGACCAGCAAAATCGATGTGTAAGCGTTGCCAAGGGGAAGTGGCCTTTGGCCAAGCAAAGAATTTCCGCGGTGGTGCTGATTGTCGTTCGGCACACACCATGCAAGAACAGCACATATTCGCAATCGCGGCATCGATTCCGAACCAAGTACAGTGCTGACGAGCAAGTTGTTTCGTTCTCGCTATACCCCAATGTCCTTGGTGGAGAAGCTGTAAGACAGAGGACTGTAACGAACGTGGTACCACGACCCTGGACTGATCATTATCAGAAGGCAACAGCAAAACACCACGTCGAACAAAAAGTGTCTCCTTGTGAGCAAAATATCGGCGTACCAACGAATCCCCAATCCGCGACTTTGACTAGGGCCACTGCGTAGCAACTAAACGCAGAACGATAGCAAGGACAGGGTCGGCAGCTGTGGCTGTAGCTACACGACGAAAATCAATCGGAAACGATTCGACCACGTCATCGGTTGCCGAATCAATGAACATGCAAGCAAGTTCGGAGGAATCGAAAGCTCTATCCTCAACAACAGGCAAACGAGAAAACGCATCGGCGTTTCCGTGCTTAGCAGTGGACCGATACAAGATATCGTAGAGGTACTGCGAGAGGAAAATAGGCCAGCGAATGAATTCCTGCGCTGTACGTGGAGGTACAGGCTTGTTCGGATGAAAAAGCGATGTCAAAGGTTTGTGGTCTGTGATGATGGTAAAGTGACGACCATACAAGAAATCATGAAACTTTGTGACACCAAATACGAGAGCCAATGCTTCTTTCTCGATCTGTGAATAATTTCTTTGCGCAGACGAGAGCAATTTGGGCGCAAAGGCAATAGGGCTATCGTGCGATCCATCTTTGTGCGCAAGCGCAGCACCGATACCGAAATCCGATGCATCCACCATCAACAAAAGGGCTTCTGGGGATTGAATGGCGTAAGGCAAGTAATGGAAAGCAACGCCGATTTCAACTGGCGAAAGGCGCGTTCGCATTCCGTCGTCCAGACGAACGGAACACCTTTACGGCGTAAGCGATGAAGTGGAGCTGAAATGGAAGAGGCGTGTTGTATATAACGGTGATAATAATTAATTTTCCCAGCACACTCTGTAGCTGATTCAAATTCTGCGGCGAAGGCAAGTCGTATATGGCACGGAGGTGCTCGGGACTGGGACGTATGCCTTGGGCATTGACTACATGTCCCAGGTAGGGCAAGTCACACGTAAAAAACACACATTTGTCCTTCCGCAAGCGAAGACCATTTTGTCGCCAGACCTGAAATAATGTTCTGAGATTGGCCAAGCGTTCTTCTTCCGTCTTTCTGGAGATCAAAATATCGTCCAGATAGTTTTCTGCAATAGGGACCGACGCACAAACAGTTTGTAGATATTGCTGAAACAATGCAGGGATGGATGCGCACCCGAATGGCAGTCGTTTGAATCGATACAAACCAAGATGCGCGTTAACCACCAAAACGCGCTGGCATTCTTCGTCCACCGATATTTGCAAGTACGCATCTGCTAGGTCCAACTTCGGAAAATATTAACCCGGGCACAGTTTGTCAAAAAGATCTTCCGGGCGGGGTAAAGGAAAAGTTGCAATCACTAGTTGTGGATTCACTGTTGCCTTGAAGTCCACACAAAGTCTCGATTTTCCGGAAGGTTTCGACAAAATTACTAAGGGTGTTGCCCAGAGAGAAGCCTGCACATGTTCAATTACACCTTGTGATTCCAAATCGTGTAATGTTTTTGCGACCTCATCACGCAATGGGTGGGGAACATTGCGCGCTCTGAAAAATTTCGGTTGCGCGTTTACTTTCAGTTCCAAATGTGCTTTATAGTTCTTCGTGCAACCAAGGCCTGGTGCAAAAATGTCTGCAAATTCGTCACATAGACGAGAAACACTGTCTGAAGGCACAGTCTGGTTCACTGATAGGACTTGATTTACTACAGACAAGTTAAACAACTGAAATAAATTGAAACCAAACAAGTTCACTGTAGAAGAAGAACGAAGGACGTAAAATGACACAAGTTCTGTTTGTCCCTTGTATGTTGCAAGAAGGCTGCACTGTCCTAACACAGGGATATCTTGACCGGAATAACTAGTTAACTTAACATTTGTGGCACGCAACGGAGATGTGCCCAGCAGTTTGTAAGTGTCTTGATTGATCAGTGAAACTGCAGCCCCGGTATCGAGCTGGAATGGTATCACTTTGCCGTTAATGTCCAAGTCTACAAAAACTTTATTGTCCTGCTGACGACAAGAGCGACTGTCTCGTGCTACGTGAACTGACACTGGTACATAATCACTTGCGACTTGACGGGGCTTCTGGCGATGTCGACGCACACTATTTGTGGCATGAACACAGTCACTGTTAGAGAGAGTGGCACCGGGCGGAGTGGAATGAACTACATGAATTTCCATGGGCGAAGTTTCACGAGCCTGACTATCCTTGGTTCGAATTCGGCGCGAAGCAAAGGGCCTGGAACAGTTGTGAGTTTCCGATCTGAGCTTTTTCTGGCAAACACTCTGAACATGTCCTTTTTATTACAGAAAAAGCAAATAGCCCGGCGTGACGTGCAATTCTCACGCGAATGTCTAGTAGCACACCGCGGGCATGATTTTAGCACTGCATTTTCTTGCCTGCGCGGCACACGTGGCTGAGAGCCTGGCGGCAGCGGCGCGGCCAGACGCGAGGGCTGTTTACTGCTCCGTGCAGGTCGCCCGGCGGGCCGGTTAACCTGACACACAGCTGGTGAAGTTTCAAATGATTCCTGAGTCAAGTCAAGGGTGTCCTGCATATCCAATATGTCCATCACTTGTTGAAGGGAGGGATTGATTAGTTACAAGATCTGTTCCTTTATACGAACATCAGAAACGTTCTGTGCAATTGCATCACGCACCATAGTATCTGAATAAGGGAGTCCAGTGTGACACTCAAAAGCACAATCCCTAGTAAGGCGTTGCAAGGTTGCAACCCACTCCCGATTAGTCTGACCGGCCGTATGTTTTGTACGAAAGAAGGTATACCTTTTCGCAACTTCATTGACTGACTCTTTGAAATATGCATCTGATGCAGATAAAATTTCGTCGTAGGACAGAGTTGCTACGTCGCGTTGGGGAAATAATTTGACTATCACACGGTACGTTTGTATGCCGACCGAAGGCAACAAAACTGGCTGCCGCTCGTTACCTTGAATTCTGTAGATGGAAACCAAATTGGCATGACCACTCCGTCCAGCTTTCCAGTGCAGCATCAAAAGGTCGAAAAGTTGGTGCAACAGCATGTTGTGGCTGCATTAGCGGTGGAGCGGCGGCTGCCGCATCGATTTTGCATTGCCCTTTGACCCTGGACGAGCTGTCCGAGGGCATCTACTAAGGCCTGCGTCTGCTTTTTCTGTAAGCGATAAAATTCGGACAGTACATCTGGAGATTGTGGCGAAGCCATTACACTAGTAAATCATGGCAATATCAATGAGACCGCGGTTTTGCCTCGTCGCCAATGTTTTGGTTGGCAGGAGGGCCAACACCGTGTTACTAGAGGAGGCCGAAAGGCACGTGTTTTAGCTCACGCAGGCTGGCGTGAGGTCTGGAACAGGACAAGGAAATTATAATTTAGAAAAACGGACGTAGCTGGTGGAATACTTAACTGTAATCCATTAATGGTGAACGTCGATCTGGACGGTACATGATTCAATATCAATATTAACTGATAATGGCGCCTTGCTAGGTCGTAGCAAATGACTAGCTGAAGGCTATGCTAAACTATCGTCTCGGCAAATGAGAGCGTATATTGTCAGTGAACCATCGCTAGCAAAGTCGGTTGTACAACTGGGGCGAGTGCTAGGAACCTCTCTAGACCTGTGTGGCGGTGCTCGGTCTACAATCACTGATAGTGGCGACACGCGGGTCCGACGTATACTAAAGGACCGCGGCCGATTTAAAGGCTACCACCTAGCAAGTGTGGTGTCTGGCGGTGACACCACAGAAGCAATAAAGCTACAGACAGTACTACTGCATATGACGTTGAAAGAAAATAGAGAAATCTGTAGCGTTTACAGCTATGGCTGTCGCATGCGGCTCCTTGGTACTTCACATGATACCACGATGGTAGACTATGACTAATTTCTGTCGAGCCACGGGTAAAATAATGAGCAGTTCCCGTGCCGACTATGAATTACGTCTTCAACAGCCAATGGCAAACATTCACAAGAACTGAAATGTTGTTGCTGTAGGAAATTTGCAAAGTAAGTTCTCGTAGGCCAAGTATACAGTAACCGGAGATTTTTTCTTGCTACAGCGATCACTTCAGTCATAGTCCGGATTGAATAATCGGCTGGTGACGGTTGAAGTGATCACTGTAGCAAGCAGAAATCTACAGATGCCAATATTTGAATTCTGGAACCTATTTTGATCGAAACTGAGGTTGGAATCCTCCTACACGTCGGTCAGGGACCTGATGATGGCGTAGTAAATCGCCGAAACTGGTAGCCAAATAAAACGACAGTTTGGAAATTAGACGGCTGAAATATGATTTGACAGCGTGTAGCGAATAGCCGAGTCCCCCAATCATCTATGAAAAGATGGACGTGCGGAGACTGTTCGGTCGGAGTCTAATGTGTATCCACAGTACATGTGGCCTGTAATTGAAAGAGTGCCACAATGATCATTGCATTGACGCAAGATTCCGGACTAGCACGTATTCGGATCTCCAGGGGGGCCGGGGGGACTGCCAAGGTGCATGTTGTTTGAGTCAGGGCGTGGATTGACACAAGTTTTAATGTGGACGGAAGCTTGATAATCTGAAAAGGAAAATTCTGAAGCTCGTTCAAATATAGTGGGGGTCAGCGAGGTGAAATGGCAATAAAATAAGTACGTGTGCTCTGGGTAGTGCCAATAGCTGCAGAATGGGAAGGTAGGGCATAGAATGAGTTAGTGTGAACAGTTCAGTGATGGGCTTCTTCTCATCAGAGTCGACAGCAAACCAAGGCCGACTACGAGAGTTCAGTTATACATGCCGACATTGCAAACCTAACATGAAGAGATAGGGAATTTAAATGAGGATATTGAACGAGGGATGAAAATCTAATACTCATAGAAATGCTGTTGTAGGGAAGGAAGCAGAAAAAGGAATTACGAGAGAATATGCGCTTAGTACTAGGAACGAGAGAGGAGAAAAACCAGTTAAGTTTTGCAATAAATTTCAGCTAGTTATAGCGAACAATTTGTTCATAAAGCACTAGACAAGGAGGAATACTTGGAAACGGCAAGCAGATATGGAAAAATTTCAGTTAAATTACGTCCTAGTCAAGCATAGATCCCGAAAACAGATACTGGATTGTAGGGTGTACCCAGCAGCAGATATAGACTCAGGTCACAGTTTAGTAGTAATGAAGAGTAGGCTGATATGAAGTTTAAAAAATTAGTCAATAAGAGTTAATGAGCAAAGAAATGGGATACGCAAGTACTAGGGAATGAAGAGATGCACTTTATGTTTTCTGAGGCTATAGATACTACGGTAAGGAATAGGTTAGAAGGCAGTTCGGTTGAAGAGTGTAAGGTATCCCTTCTTTGCAGATAAGAGCGAATTTTACTTTATTTCCACTTTTGATATTTAGCATTCGTAAAGTGAATGCATCAGCGCTGTACTTACAGAGCAAGGAGCGACCAGTACTTTCCCACGTTGGCGGTTAACAATCTGGCGCTTTCAGCACCATTGGCATGAGATGCCGATTCAGAAATCAGTCATGATGTCAGCAAAGAGATACGTATGGAAGGTAACTTTAATCTGGTGCGAATCAGTTAATTGTTTTTAATAAATGTTTGCACACAAAGTTGGCTTTTGTCACTTAGATATTAGGAGGAGTATACTGTCTATAAATGCTGTCTTTGAGTGAATTTACAATGTCAGGAAACGTTAATATTAAAAAATAAATGACTAACTTTGGCATGCCCGAATCTGTACGATCTTAAGTCAACTATGCAGATTATAGACTCAACTTGCAGACTGTGCGCCGTAGTCGCCAGTGGTCGATAGGATGCCCTTCGATCTAGTCATGCTGTGCACCATCTTCTTATACCATTAATAGTGGCCTTATAATCAATGTGAACAACATTTTGCGGTGCTTCTTTAATAAACTCACCATAATGGCATCCCATTGTAGGGAAGCAGCCTACTCACGCCATAGTAAATTCACATCAGTCTTTCCATTGTGTGCCAGCCAGTCCGCTGTAACTAGCTCTGACGTCATAACTGTTGTGCAATACTTTTAAAATCAAGTAAATAACCTAAAATGTTTCTAGCATGTCAGGAGTAATACTAAATTAACATGTGTTGAATATCAGTTCGATAACTTTAACCATTTTCGAAATTTGGACTTTTTCTGTAAAAATCATTGGCGCAACAGAAAAGAGCTACAGAATTAAAAATTTATATTTAGATTTCTTTTCCATAATAATTTAATAGAAACAGTAATTTGGATATCACAAATTAAGATTTTAGTTGAAATTCATAATTTTCTGGTTTTTGTCTTAAAACTTGAGGAAGCAAGATAGATTAAGTAGGCTAATAAATAAGGCTAGGATGTTTAGATTTAAGTGGAATGGAGATCCGCTATAAACATAAAGATGTGAGAAATGTCATTTGAATAACTATAAAACTATAGCGATAGCGTATCTCAAAAGGGCAAGTTCAGAGCTTGTCTACTGCGTGCAATGTAATTAAATTAATTCTCTCGCCCAAAATGTTTAACTCAGCCACGTGAAACTTTTATTATGATTACTTACCTGTGTGCTGAATGCACATTTAAATTGAGAGCTTCATCAGCCATCAGAAAAAGAAGCTATCGTTTATTCAACGACTTAAAGTGGTGCATTACTAGCCCAGCGGCTAGTTGGGAGAGCCGATTTGATCAGGCGTTCCCTTAGCCGTCCGCACCGCGGCTTTATATATAACGGCTTTATATATAAGAACGCGGCGCGAGGAAGAAAGGCCCCAGTTCTCTCCAGACACTGAATAGCACGCCATCTGTGTCGGGAGTCGCGTCGCGTCGCTATCATTGCTGTAAACGGCCTCGGATGCCTTATTAAGTTACTCGGGATACGCGTAACCATGAAATCATTTTCGAGTGAAGTGTTAATTCTGGGATGACTTTAATTATCGATTTTCAGTTTGCGTGTGTCGTATTTTCACGTGCAGTCGCGGGACAGACATTCTACCATTATATAGCGTGGCGTTTGATAAGCATTATCATCAAATTATGGCGAGCATTCATTAGGAACTGGTTCTTCATTCAGGAACATTTATATAAACGATTAATTTTCTAACCGCCGCCCCACATATGGTTAATCGGCCGGGAAATGCTTCTTTTCTACATCACAAACATTTATATACAACAGTAATTTTTCTAACCGCCACCCCACACCATGTTACAATTATTTACACTAAAAGCAAGTCTTCGCACTCCATTACGTGAAGCGTAGACAGTAAGACTGCACTTTCAGAATACGACGGCGCTGCTACGGCTCTGCAAGGGGACATGAAACTACGACAGTATCTGCACCTAGCAGGTAGGAAGAATTGCTACACGGCGACCCAATAAGTCTGTTCAATGGAGAACTGGCCTAATTATCGCAAAACTCGGGTGGGAAAGCGTGGAAAGTTTTAATATACGTCCTGACATCTACGGACTCATCAGCTAAACTGAGATATTCTTGAGATTCAGTACGAGAGGGGGGTTATGCAAAAGGAATGTACGCCTTTAAAAAGGGCAATCACAGATGCTGGAGAGAAAAATATTAAACACAAAAGGTAGCTACGAAGAAACTATGGGTAACAGAAGAAATACTTCAGTTGATCGATTGAAGAAGGAAGTAGAAAAATGTTCAGCAACACAGAAACAAAAGTCGCTCAGGAATGAAATAAAAAGACAGTGCAGGGATGCTAAGACGAAACGGCTGCATGAAAAATATGAAGAAAGCAAAAAAAAAAAGGCTGTTACAAGGACTGACTCAACATTTAGATAAGCTTAAACAACGTTCGTTGAAATTAAAACCAGGGCTGGTAGCGTTAAGAGTGCAATTTGTATTTCACTGCTAAGCGCAGAAGAGAGCGCGAATAGGTGGAAAGAGTACACTGAAGATCTCTGTGAGGGGCAAGAGTTGTCTAATGGCTTGACAGAAGAAGCAGAAGAGATAGGTGATCCAGCGTAGATTTGAGTAACAAATTTATGAGAATTTACGTTAGGAGCACAGCATTGCATGTTAGTGAAACTTCGACTATGGGAAAAGCGGAACAGAAGAGAATCGAAGTATTGGAAATTTGATGCTACAGAAGAATGTAAAAAATTAGGTGTATTATTAAGGTAAGGAATAACTTAAAATAGTACTACAGGGAGATACAGAGGATAAAAACTCTAGAGAAAAACAGAGACTGGAATACATTGAACAAATAACTGAAGATGTATCTTGAAATTATTACTCTGAGATGAAGGGGTTGGGACGGGATAGGTATTGGTTGCAACTCAGGGAGAAAAATAAAAGCTTAAGAGAATTTCTCAAGTTGCAAAAGCACGACGTTTACATGCTTCATACGTGAACATAAGTCATGAACACGTATCTTACTGCCACTGAGTCTGACCCTGCTACTCAAAGAATGACCCCAGCCCTTTTTCGGGCCCCTATTTATCTCGCTGTCCAAGTAACGATTACGGAGCTATCGGCACGCACTTCGCTTCAAATGTGAAAGGTTTTCGTGTTACGTATGAGTTATACACGTCGGATGACGAATTTTCTCAGCATACATCTCGGACACGGTTATATGGGGCGATCAAAAAGTTTCCATTTGAAGGTTGTACAGTCCAGAATCGTAAGCCAGTCATCCAAAATCGCCATGAGCATTGAGATAATCAACCATCGACGCACCAACTTTAAGATGCCAGTTTGATGAAAGTGTTGCTGCATGAAGAAGTTCGAAATTGCTTGTTGCACAGCTGGTCAGACAGGAATCATCGACCTTTAAAGTCCTGTCGCAAAGTATCGAAGGCATGATTAAAGCATGCGGATAAATCAGGACTATAGGTTAGGTGCTCAATTGTTTCCTAGTTAAGTTGGCGTCACTTCTGTGTTACGACATTTGAGATATGGGGACATGTGTTCTCATGAAACAGCAGCACCCCGTCGCACACCATTCCACGTAGGTGGTTTTCGACAGATATGCTGCGTCATTGTCATTCTTCACCCTCAGATGAATATCTGCTGGTGTCCGTCCTGCGGCTGCTTAGAAAAGAATAGCAGTACTCTGGTAATGTTTCGACTCATTTGTTAACACGCTGCAGTTCATTATCTGTATTTACCGCACGCATGTCGAAAACACAAGAATGCTGCATTAATCCCTTGCCTACATGTCAGTGCTCATATAAACGCAGTGGAGTCAAAATACATTGTATATATGCTGCAACAGCGGCCTCAGACAGAATGTTCTTGATCGCTCCTTCTATTTTGTACACTAAGTACAATAAAAGTTGCAATAAGTGGAACATCCTTATCGTTATGTATTTGCTACACTAATTATGCTACAAGATTCAGGTTGGATTGAAGACAGCTTTAATTTGATATGCATTTTGGCCCGTTAGACGCTTTGAACCAAGTAACAAACTAGTTTGCGTCCCGCCCACGGGAACACGCGCTGTCCACCGCGCTGACTTAAAAGAGTTGCTCATTAGGTTGCTGTAAGACATTTACCACCGATAACTGCCGTGTGGTAATCCAATTGCTGTCATTCATGTGTATGGATGCAAAAGCATAAGTCTCATATGACTCAGAGTGACTGTGTGATTCTTTTGTCTGCCAACTTACGTGACTAAGAAGCAAGACGCTGGAATTTGGTGGAAACGGCCCTGGAAGTTTGTTTGCTATTGTGTCTACTCTGTTCAAGATGGGATTGGTGAGCCATAGTTGGAATTACTTGGCTAGAGGTTTAGTGGGTAGACTTAACGAAAATTTACTTATTGCTATTCATTGTGCCGTAGGGTTTTTTGAGCTTCGAAGGGGCCCTGATAACTTATGCCCACAAACTCTTTATGTGAAAACTTTTAAAGCTTCTTAAATAAAACAAACGTCATTAACATTCTACATTTCTATTCTTCGTGAATAGGTATCAGCAGCGCTCTGCCGTTAGAGTGATCTGAACTGTAGCATGAAACATGACAGTGTGTTGATAGCCGCCAGCTTAAAATAAATAATAAAAAGGAGCCACGCAAGGAGCAAAATACGTGGGTGTAGAGGGGACAGCTGAGCGAGGTAAGCATACCAGGGCAGGAACATTAGATGTCTCACACACAGAGTACTTTATTGTCTAAACTAAACTAAATAAGGTTTCCAACAGCACACAAGCATTCAAACTGCAACTCTTTTTCTTTTCTTTTGAGTCATCAGTCGCCTGACTAGTTTCATGTGGCCCGCCACGAATTCCTCTCCTCTGCCAACCTCTTCATTTCCGAGTAGCACTTGCAACGTACGTCCCCAATTATCTGGTGATGTTCCCCAATCTCTCTGTCCCTCTATAGTTTACACCTTCAACAGCTCCCTCTAGTACCATGGAAGGTATTCCCTGACGTCTTAACAGAGGTCCTATCATCCTGTTCTTTCTTTTTGTTTTCCATATTCTCCTTTCCTCTCCGATTCTACACAGAACCTCCTCATTCCTTACATTATCACACTACCTAAATTTACACATTCGTATGTAGTAATACATACGAAATATTCCGATTCTCTTCTATTTCGGTTATCTAACAGTCCTTGTTTCACTACAATACGATGCTGTGCTCCGTTCGTACATTCTCAGAAATATCTTCCTCAAATGAAGGCCTGTGTTTTATACTACTAGACTTCTGTTGGCCAGGAATGAACTTTTTGCCAGTGCTAGTCTGCTTTACACGTCCTACTTCCTCCATCCATCATCTTGTACATGCAGTATATTACCCGTCTCTCCCTACATTTTACCGCTAAGTTTCTCAGAAATTCGAACACCTAGCATCATTTTACATAGTCTAAGTCTGTAAATTCTACGAATGTGTATTGATTTTTCTTATGTCTTGTACCCGTTGTCACCGGCAAAGTCAGAATTGACTCTCTTGTGCCTTTACCTTTCCAAAATCCAAACTGATTGTCATCTAACTGTTCCTCAGTTCCCTTTTACATTGTCATGTATATTTTTCTTGTTAGCAACTACGACGCATGGTCTGTTAAGCTGATTGTGCAACTATTTTCGCACTTGTCAGGTTCTGCAACCTTAAGAATGGTGTGGATGATGTTTTTCCTAAAGTAAGATATCATATCGCTAGACTCATACATTTAACACACCAACGTGAATACTCGTTTTGTTGTCACGTCCCCCAATACTTCTAGAAATTCTGATGGAATTATTTGTTTTAAAGACTTCCAGAGCTCCTTAACTTCTGATTCCAATACCCACTATCCCTCATAAATATTGACTTCTGTTTTTTCTTATATCACGTCGTCAAACAAGTTCTCGCCCTCATAGAGGTCTTCAATGTATCAAAATGGCTCAAATGGCTCTGAGCACTATGTGACTTAACTTCTGAGGTCATCAGTCCACTAGACTTAGAACTACTTAAACCTAACTAACCTAAGGACATCACACACATCCATGCCCGAGACAGGATTCGAAACTGCGACCGTAGTGGTAACGCGGTTCCAGCCTGTAGCCCCTAGAACCGTTCGACCACTTCGTCCGGCCTTCAATGTATCCATCCTATCTACATGGCCTCTGCTCTGCATTTAACTGTGAAATTCCAGTTGCACTTTTGATGTTACTACCCTTGTTTTTAGTTTCAACGAAGGTTGTTTTGAATTTCGTATACGCTGAGTCAGTTCTTCCAAGAAGAGTATCGCTTTCTATTTATTTACAATTTTCATATAGCCATTTCGCCTTAGCCTTTTCTGCACTTCCTGTCTATTTCATGTTTAAGTGACTTATATTTTTGGATATCTGAATATCCCTGAATGTTTTTTGGACTTCCTTCTTCCGTCGATCAATTGAAGTATATCTTATGATTCCCTGATTTCTTCGTAATTATCTTTTTTATACATACTTTTCTTTTGCCAACTTGTGTGACTGCCCTTTTTAAAGATATCCACTGAACTGCACACTGAGCATTTCCTTACTGTAGTATCTACAACCTTGGAGAACTTCAAGCGTAAGTCTTCATTCCTTGATAATTCCGTATCTCACGTCTTTGTGGTTAGATTCTTCCTGACGATACTCATAAATTTCAGACAATTCTTTATCATTACTAAATTGTGATCTGAGTCTATATCGACTCCTGGATATGCCTTACACTCTAGTATCTCATTCTGCAATCTCTGCATGACCGTGATGAAAACTAATGAAATCTTACCGTATCTGCCGGAATTTCCCAAGTACAGCTGCCCCTCTTGTTCTTCTTGAACAGAGAATTTGCTAACGCTAGCTGAAATTTATTGCCGAACTCGATTGATATTTCCCCTCTCTCATTCCTGCTAGTAAGCCTATATTCTACTGTTCCCTTTTCTTTCACCCCTTCCTCTACAGTCGCATTCAAGTCTCTCATCACCGTCACCTACTGAATTACCTGTTCAATATCCTCATGTACTTTCTCTATCTCTTCATCTGGGGTCATGACTTGTGATACAAACATTACGCCGTTGCATAAGTCAGTTTTGTTCACCAAAAATTATGACAAAAGTCAGAACCAGAGAATCTCTCATCCAAGCAAGTTCCGAATTTTAACAACTCGTTAACTACATAGCTGCAGTGGTAAAATTAAATTTGAGTTCCAAAATGATTCTTGCACTCAGATACTACATTTGATTTGAAGGTATTACGAAAGTCAGCGTAGCTTATGCTTGCATGGAATGATTAAATTAATCACCGCTAAACACTCCAAACTGACTCTGGCCAGCTTGTTGTTTACTGCAGTTTACTGTTACTGGGCCTTCTAAAGGACTGCTCCGACATTTGAGTCTCGCTCTTGTGAATCCACATACTCATAATTCCAATTTAGGTTACGTTCAGAGCTCTGTCAAGAAACCACAAATTATTCATACTAACAGTCCTCAAGTCGAAAGCCAGAACACCTCCGGCGACGAGCAAAAAAATCCATTGCGTTACTCTGAACAGAACTTGGTCGGCAGGAATCCTCAACGAAATTTTCGTATGTGTAGTTCATTGACAGTACCAACGTGTAGCAATACCGATGGAGCCGACACTATCTCCTTCTAGCAGGTCGCTGTAACCATCCCACTGAAAACACAGGGATGTGCCACTCCTACTCCTCATGCAGCTCGGTCCTTTGAAGAAACACTGAAGAGCTGCTTGCAGTACCGCCTTCCCAGCGCAGAGATGTGGGGAATGTAAATACCAGGTGGTACCTGGAAGAGGATGAAGTCCGCTCTTGATTAAAGTCCGTTATGAATACGGCTCACTAGCTCCGATCCTCTTCCCTGTTCTGCGAAAAGGCCAGCAGACGAAGCTGCAGACCATTAAAAGCGTTAAACAGAGAGATTGCAAGAAGTTGAATCGATACACCGGGGGCGAGAGAAATGGCTCTTGAGTAGCTACGCCTGGTGTGAGAAACAGCATGCTTTAATGGTGTTCAGAATTTCAAGAATTCGACCACACGTGGAGCACCATCTCCTTCAGCTTGAGAGTGCCACACCACACACGTATGCTGCGACATCTGCAGCAATTTGATATCACTGCCATCGATCATCCTCCATATAGTCCTGTTTGATTGTCATCTGTTTCAAACACTTAAGGAACAGCTTTCAGGATTAAGTGAGGTTGTGGCTCCGTCAATTAAGTCAAACATTCTACAGTGATGGCATCAGCAAAGAGGTCTCTCGTTGGGAAAAATGTGTTCGTCGCCAGGGTGACTGGGTTGAGAAATATATATGTTCACATGAAGAACAGGGATTCAGAATGTTAGTAATGTGTTTTTTATTCATAAAACTTTAAGATATTTAACACAAAAAATTCGGAGGCATTGCTTTTCAGCGCGGCTTTATATGTATGTTATATTGTTTTAGGTCTGTTTTAACCCCGATTTTACTTATAGAGGTTAATATTTCCATATCGTCCAAATGAAACTGTTAAACTGTTTATGCCACAGTTATTCAGGCCAGGTTATCTTGCTTATGTCTCTTGGATTTGGGCTCAGTTGGTAACTTACGTATGTTGTATGTGGAGGTTAAGTGTAATTTATTTCGTACTGAGGATCGATATAAGTTAACTTTTACTATCTGTTACTTTAGTGTCAGAATTTTGGGCGTTGTTCTCTAAATTTTACTTACATTTTCTTTCATAGAACTTGCTGGAGATATCACGACTTAAAATGGAGCTAATTTCATTGGTATTTTCAGTGAGATCTACATTCTACCTAATTCCACAACTGGCCGTTTGTTCGTTATCTCGGGCTCTATAATGAGTCAACTCCTATCTGTTTATGAAACTTCTGACAGATTTCCATTGATTTACGTTAAGTTTACATTTCACATTCTGTTTATAGCAGCTCATTGACTGTTACGATTTAGTGAGCTTATACACGCGTCAAGTAAGTGTTTATTTATGTTTGATGTATGATTCTGGTACATTTGTTAACTGAATAGTTTTTCTATCTGTTCTAGTAGTACCTGCTCTCATACTATGCTTTATGGAATTTATTTTGACAAAGAACCACCTGAGAGAGATCAAGCTATACATAACGACACAATCTTAAATCTTACATTAATATTGTTTAACGTTGATATTTAATGATTATTGCTTATTTCTTGTATTGTCACAAACAATAACATTCGTTTATGGTTGCTGAATCTCTTTTTACAAAAATTGCTGGTAAACCGTTTCCACAACTTGTTCAATAAAACCATTTTGTCCTGTGTGAGGTGATACGTTCCGTGTGGGGCCGTCCGGTCAGCGTCCTGGGGACCCATCTACTGGCTCGCCTCAGCCCCAGGTGTTACCGACACTGCCTTTCATTTTGCCCCATGGCGAATCGCCGCAGCCACCGCCGCCGCTGCCTGATCTCCCGCCGGCGACTCCTGCAGTGGACGCGTCGCTGCAACCGCCGGGCGCCTCCCTGGGTCACGCGCCGCCGATCGCTTCCCGTGACCGGATGTCCTCCGACATGGAACTCTTGCCCGCTCCGGACCATATGTCGTCTTCGCCCGTTGGGTGCCCCGACACGATGGAGGTCGACCCTTCGGCCCCTCCTGTCTCTCAGCGGGCGCATACACCGCATGTTGGCCTGCACCCTGGAGCAGGTTTTCAGGCGTTTCCTAGCTCCCCGCGGTCCGAATGGCAGGGTGTGGGTGGCACAGCCACGCCTGCTGTTAGGCTCTCCACCTCGTCGCATACGTCAATAAGGGGTCCTCCCCACGGCGAGCGGAAGCCATATGCCACAACCGTACGCAGATTTGCGGGGGAGGAATGTGGTGTCACCGCCAAACACCACACTTGCTAGGTGGTCCGTTAGTATACGTCGGACCCGCGTGTCGCCAATATCAGTGATTGCAGACCGAGCGCCGCCACACGGCAGGTCTAGAGAGACTTCCTAACACTCGTCCCAGTTGTACAACCGACTTTGCTAGCGATGGTTCACTGACAAAATACGCTCTCATTTGCCGAGACGATAGTTTAGCATAGCCTTCAGCTACGTCATTTGCAACGACCTAGCAAGGCGCCATTATCAGTTACTATTGATATTGAATCATGTACCGTCCAGACCGACGTTCACCATTAATGGATTAAAGTTAAGTATTCCACCAGCTACGTCCGTTTTTCTAAATTACAATTTCCTTGTCCTGTTCCAGACCTGACGCCAGCCTGCGTGAGCTAAAACACGTGCCTTTCGGCCTCCTCTAGTAACACGGTGTTGGCTCTCCTGCCAACGAAAACAGTTTCTACCCTTGCATGGTCTAAAAAAAATCTTAGGATGGCTTTGACATGAACCGAAACCTGTCATAATAAACAAATGTTATTGCGATCTCGACTGTAGTTTTAATGAAATTCCATTTCAGGCGTAACTCAGTCCTCCTATCCCTGGTCCATCACTCTCTGCCCACTCGTAATCGCAGCTTTCTCTTCTTGGCAGTTTTATTCATTTACTCGCACTCTGTCTTCCAGGTGTTGTGGGCTGGGATTTTAGATAATTTAGTCGGTTTGGAATTATTTAATTTGGCTGTTCGCTTTTATCCTGCTACTAATTGTCCACCATGCAATATGGATCAGAAAACTACTGAGGTAATCATTAAGTAACAGTAAATGAGTTACCTGTCAACTGCATTCCACTTTTCCACTTTCATGGCTCTCCACAGCTGATAAAAATCAAAAAAATGGTTCAAATGGCTCTCAGCACTATGGGACTTAACGTCTATGGTCATCAGTCCCCTAGAACTTAGAACTACTTAAACCTAACTAACCTAAGGACAGCAAACAACACCCAGCCATCACGAGGCAGAGAAAATCCCTGACCCCGCCGGGAATCGAACCCGGGAACCCGGGCGTGGGAAGCGAGAACGCTACCACACGACCACGAGATGCGGGCTGATTAAAATCCTTTACTTGATACTGCGAGGCAGCGAGTAAGTAGCTGCTGAAATGACGTTAACTAAACCTCATGAAGGCGCTGCAGTCTGGAACCGCAAGACCGCTACGGTCGCAGGTTCGAATCCTGCCTTGGGCATGGATGTTTGTGATGTCCTTAGGTTAGTTAGGTTTAACTAGTTCTAAGTTCTAGGGCACTAATGACCTCAGCAGTTGAGTCCCATAGTGCTCAGAGCCATTTAATTTTTTAAAACCTCATGAAAACAAAATCTGTACCTCCAAATTTCCTAATTAATAACACACATAACATACTAAAAGTTCAGAAAAGTTGTTTCCATTTCTCAGCAACTTGCTTAGTCCTAAATTAAAATCTCGTTCACAGCTCAGTCACTGTGAAACATATCTGGCCCAGACAAAGATAGTTTAGCACGCCTTAACACTGGGAAGTTCAATGCTCCACTCGTCCTGTCCATTTTAATAGGAGATGCACAAAGCAACTCACTGAACCGGACTGGATGAGGTAAGTATTTGACTAACGTTCACACGAAATTAGAAGTATACACAACGCAAAGACAGCTGATAACGGTCTCTCTCACGATAATTATGGTATGTAGTCATTCGAGGCCCATCTCCGTTTGAACTGTCTCATAAACGACTACACTGCAAGGCTCTGACTGACTGACATCCACTCCCTGACCATCTGCAACATACTTCCCGTTTTTTTCTCTGTTGTTTTTTCATCCCCCAACCCCCTCCATGCTCCATATCGGCGGATGGGTGGACTGTCAGCGTTACAGTAACCCGTCTTCAGTCAATTGACAATAACAAAATCTCTCTTAACTCGGTTGATTGCAGCTCTTACTGATTTTTTATATTATCCAAAGAATTTGTAACGATGATACATTTTAAATTTTGATTATATATTCCAAAAACTATAATCTGCAGTATTTTGTAAATAGAACTTCCAGTAGTTATTGTCCTCTGAACTGCTTATTCTGTAGTAGCTGTACCTCGAATTAATATCTTATTTTCTTTGATATTAGAAACATCTCTACTGTTTTGCAGTTAGAATGAGATTATTTAGTATCTAGAACGTTACTTAATTCAAAATAGGAGATGATCTGTTATATTTCGATGCATACCAAAATACACCATTTTTGTTATAACTTTCAAATTATTGAACATAATGCTATTGGACTTTTCATATGCTGTTGTTATGATAAAAAACATCTATTACAGTTTCAACTCTGTACCTTGAACTTCGTGCGTATCCGAAATTTATGAAAACCATTGTTAACATTCAAAATACTCAACTCTACACAATTTGGTATGTGATGGGTTTTTGACTAAACCAAATACGCTGTTAAAATTTCAGCTTTGTTCATTCATATTTCAGTGGATGCTAAACACATTTAAATCATTTATTTATTTATTTATTTTGCAACTTTTAAGTAGAGGAAGGGCAAAAACAGTGCTAATTACGTTTAGAATTTCTGGACCATTTTAGTTAGAAAATAAGATGATTTATAGTACCAAAATTGATTCCGTGAGCTAGTCCACAAGAGAGTAGCCATTTGCTCAGACAGTACTGGTCTCTATGGCAGCAGTGGAAGATGACCATGGGCTCACCTCTCTCATAAGCAGGATAATAAGAGAAGATATACAGTAAAGTAAGACGACCAGAAACGTCACTTCGAGAAGACAAGAGACAGCAGCCCTGAACGTCGACACAGTATGTCTGGAAGTAACAGAGAATGTCGAATTTGAGATGTACCCACGTTTAGCACCGATCTCCGCCACTAGTCGCATGTGCACGGACTGGGCCCATTCCGTCTTACGCCACAACCATCAACCGAGAAGCCACCATCCTAAGAACACAAGTACAACTATGTGCTGCACAAATTTCAATGCCCCGCATTTGGAGGAAGTAGAATAAGGGGTTGGCTTGTTTTCAGTGTGGACGCTCCGGACACGTTTGTGCTAGCTGAAGAGAGAGGAGGCGAGTGTTCGACGAGTATTACGCCATAAGACTCAAACATGACTGCGGTTCTGTTCAGTGATGTCTGCTGGAGAAGATCTCATTCGACCTTAGCCAGAGCTCATCACTGGACGTGATCACCCCCTATACGTCATAACCATTTTCCGACACCACACAGAGGTACCAGCTTGCCTAGCTGCCGAGTTAAGGAAAACTAAGTCAGGCGAGCAATCATGAAAGTGGGACCCCCCCCCCCCACCCCCCCCCTACAGATGCCATTACTCCATGGATCAATGGGAAATATGTCGGGGCAACTGCTAACTCATTGACTCTGTTTTCTATGATAGGAACACGGTTGTGCTGATAGTCACAAATGGGGTATACGTCGAGCTGATAGGAACATGAACTGCAAGAGTAACTATCAGTGACAGAAAGCAGCCCATCTTATTGTGAGTTTCAACAGAATGTAGATAGAAAATTATTCTTAAAATTATTCTTGGACAGAAGTTCTCACTGGCTTCACAAGCAGTTATAGAGTGAGGAAGATCAGAGCTCCAGAGTGACGAAGATATTCCAACAAGCACACATAAGAAAGATTACTCAGGTTAGATGCTTGCCACTGACGACGTTATTATCCCACCATCATTAACGAGATGACTTTCAGTCGTCACTTGATGTACTAGCCAACTTGTATAGCTTTCGGCAATTCCAGAAAGCTATTCAGGCTCATCAAGGAAATTGACTTGCCTGTGACGATCATAATCTTTAGTGCCCAAGGAGAACTTTGGATCACTGTCACTCGCAACCACAACTCATCCGTAAAGATATTTGCGTAAGGGCACTGAACCAGACCAGGAAGAGCTGCTGTATGACAACGAAAACAAATCATGCTCGGTTATTACGGCAGACAACGCCGGTGATGCAGTTGCTGTCGAACAGGTAGACCATGGAATCAGCGATATTACAGTTGTTACTTTCGTAGTTGTGTTGATGAGAACCAGAGTTCCACGCACCAACAGAAAGCGCTGAAGCACATATACTTATTGACACTGACACCTAACGCTAGAGACACATTATTTGATCAAAAGTATCCTGACACCCCCAAAAACATACGTTTTTTATATCAGGTGAATTGTGCTGCCACCTACTACCAGATACTCCATAACAGCGACCCCAATAGTCATTAGACATCGTGAGACAGCAGAATGGGGCGCTCCGCGGAACTCACGGACTTCGAACGTGGTCAGGTGACTGGGTGTCACTTGCGTCATACGTCTGTTAGCGAGATTTCCACACTTCTAAATATCCTAGGTCCACTGTTTCCGATGTGATAGTGAAGTGGAAACGTGAAGGGATACGTAACGCACAAAAGCGTACAGGCCGACCTCGTCTGTTGAATGACAGAGACCGCCGACAGTTGGAGAGAGTCTTAACGTGTAAAAGGCGAACATCTATCCAGACCATCACACAGGAATTCCAAATTGCATCGGGATCCACCGCAAGAACAATGATAGTTAGGTGGGAGGCGATAAAACTTGGATTTCGTGGTCGAGCTGTGGCTCGTAAGCCGGCAATTGCCAAATGACGCCTCGTATGGTGTAAGGACCGTAAACATTGGACGATTGAACAATGAAAAAACGTTGTGTGGAGCAACGGATCACCATACACAATTAGCCGATGCGATGGCAGCGTGTGTGTATTGCGAATACCCGGTGAACATCATCTGCCAGCGGATGCGGTGCCAACAGTAAAATTGGGAGGTGGTGGTGTTATGGTGGGGGCCTGTTCATGAAGGGGGCTTGACCCACCTGTTGCTTTGCTATCACAGCGCAGGCCTACATTGATGTTTTAAGCTCCTTCTTGCTCCCACTGTTGAAGAGCAATTCTGGGGTAGCGACTGCATCTTTCAACACGGTCGAACACCTGTTCATAATGCTTGGCGTGTGGTGAAGTGGTTACACGACAATGACATCGCTCTAATGGACTGGCCTGCACAGAGTTCTGACCTGTATTCTACAGAACACCTTTGGGATGTTTTTCAACTCCTACTTCCTGCCAGGCCTCACCGACCGACATCAGTACCTCTCCCCAGTGCAGCACTGAGCCTATGGCTGCGAGAGTCGAAGCTGCCAAGGCTAATGGTGGGCCAACATATTGAATTCCAGCAGACCGACGGAGGCGCCACGAACTTGTAAGTAATTTTCAGTCAGTTGTCCGGATACTTTTGATCACATAGTATAAGTTCAGCCGAGATCCTTACGAGAAAGGTCTACTGATGTTTAGAAATGACAGATTAAATACAATTACGTGTTGCGTGATTGTTGCTGTTAGAACTAGTTTATCTTGTAGTGAAACTGAAATAGACTTTATCTTGTGAGTTTCTATGAGTAGAAGTTAAACGCAATAAATAAATAATTTCTTCCCTTTACCAACTTCCCGGCTCAGATGATACAGCTGCCGAAAGCTTCAAAGAAATCTTTGCTTTACCTCAAATAGGCACCCCACGCTTACAACTAACAGACAGTGATGGCTTCAACCTATCCGCGACGTGTTGACGAAAATAATTTTTTTAAAGTTGTTGGTAGGCATAAAACATCATCTGGAACTGTACTAAATGCTTTCTTCGAAAATTGTTTTCAGCAACCCATGCGAAAGTGTAAATATTTGCAATAACTTGACATCTTAGCAAAGAATAGTCCTGAGCTAACAGGGAGTATCATGACTGATTTAGCGATTAGTGACTACAGTATCGTTGTTGTGCGGCAGAATACAATAACATCAAAAACTACCAAAAATTTCAAAACTGAGATAAAAATTCTTTTGATGCCCTCCTAAGACACAATCTTCACTCATTCCGAACTGTGTAATCATAGCCAGATGTGGCTTCAATTAAAAGAAAGTGTGTCGAGAACAATTGGGAGATTAAAGCCAAATAAATTAATGGGAGACATAACCAATCTCCCATTGTGAACAAAAACGGATCGGAGCACTGTTGCAAAAGCAACGCGAAAAGCACACCAAAGTTAAAAGAACGCAAAATATCCCAGACTGGCTAAGTTTTACAGAAGCTAGGAAATTAGCATGGACTTCAATGCGAGATGCTTTCAATAGTTTCCACAATGCAACTCTGTCTCTAAATTTGCAGATAATCCAAAGAGACCCAGGTCATAGGTTAAGTACACTACTGACAAGACGCATTCGATACCTTCATTGCACTATAGCGACCGTAATGTTACTGGTGACCGTACCACTAAAGCGTAGTAACACGGTTTTCCGAAAATCCTTTACCAAAAAAGTCTAAGTAAGTAGTAGAGAATTCTAACGAAGAACAGCTGCTAACATGAGTAAGTTTTCTGGTATAGATCGTACCTAAAGGATGAAAAGTTGAACACACCCCACCAATGTTCAAGAAAGGAAATAGGATTATCCCCTGAATTTGAGGCCGACATAACTGACGCAGATGTGCATTATGATTTACGAACAGATACTGTGTTCGAACATAATTAATCACTTAGCAGAAAACTATCTACTGACGCAAAGCTGACAACAGAAAGAACTGTTCTTGTGAATCACAACTAGCTCTCAATTCACTTGAAGTAAAGAGTACTATCGATTGGGGATACCAAACTGTTTTAATACTTCTAAATTTCGACACTATTCCTCACAAGCTGCTTCTAATCAAATTTCTTGCTAACGGATTATCCGGAATTTCCTGTTAGTTAGTCCATAGGTCGTAGTAATTGACGGGAAGCCATCGTGTAAAACAGAAGTAATATGTGCCGTTCCCCTATATTGTTTCTAATGTATATAAGTGGTTTAGGAGGTAATCTGAGCAGCCCTCTTAGGTCTTTTGCAGATGACGCTGTCGGTTTCCGTCTGGTATTGTCATCAGAACGTGAAAACCTATTACAAAATGACTCAGCCCAGGTATTTCAGTCGTTTACATTTAATAAAAAGTGTGGGTATTAAAAAAAGTCTGTTAAATTTCAGTAACTCTATAAACCAAATAAATTTAAATATCGTCAGTTCATTTAAATGCCTAATGATTAAAACTGTCAGTGTATTAGATGGTAACAATTACAGAAAAAAGCGAAGACTGCATTTTAGTGACTGAAGATTTAGAAGAGGTAACAAGTCAGTAAAAAAACCGACTAAACCATGTTTGTCCGATCTCTGTTAGCGTATTTCTGCGGTGCATTGAATCCTTAACAGTGATCATTGATGGGATTTCAAAGCAGGGGGGCTCGTTTTGTACTATCACGAAATAGTGTAGAGAGAGTCAGGGATATGATACGCAGTGTCGGGTGGAAATCATTAAAACGAAGGCACTTTTCGCTGCGGCGACATCTTTTTCACGAAATTTCAATCATCAACTTTCTTCTGTGAATGAGAAAATACTCTGTTGACACCCACCTAGGAAGGGAAACACAGCCTATTTAACAAAATCTAGTACCAATTGGAAAGTTCCAAAAAATGCAGTTATACGCTCCCCTCCTCCCCCCTCATATTATACGCTCCCCTCCTCCCCCCCTCATACCGAAAAAATAGATAAAAATATCTCTTAACACAGTCAGCCCTCCAAAATGGCAACCATTACTCAATTACTGAAATAAGGCTCCTCCAGCCAAAGCTGTAACACATGAGTTAAAATATCGCAGGGAACACATAGCACCAAACTTGCCACAGTTACAGCTGAGGAGCATTAAAATGTAATTTAGATCGACTCAGCCTTCAGATCATGGGATAATTATACAACCATTCCCTTCGTAACCACTAAAGTGATATTCGATATAAACATCACCATTGCCCACGCGCTGGCTCGAGCTAAAGACACGTCCAGGTACACACACTATTCGGTAATCTTAAACATTACAATCATAAATCTTTCGATCAATCAACAGGGTTCACAACTATTCCGCGGCTTATGAAATATATCGACCATATAATGCATGTAGACAGTACAGTAAGGTCAGGTTCAAGATATCAGCCTCCTGCAGGCTGTCGACGTCACTCTGAGAACATCGAACCATCATCCTTGACGGGTGGAGCAGACGATCCACATACAGTGCTCACCACACAAAGAAAACCCCGTTTTCCCGAGCACACTCCCAGAGGCGAGTTCTATCACGACCGCCGCACTGTCGTACTCAAAAAGGAATGGTCCACTTCGACGTGTCGAAACCTAACCTGAAATTTTTCATACAGGATGAACACATTGAAAGAAATGCAGTGTCGAATTTCTGGTTGCTAAAGCGCACTGCAAGTATTTAAAAAATGTTGACGCTACTCATTTTTGCCGCATGAATTACCACTTGTAAGTGCCGCTTGGACAGTCCTTCCAATTAACGCGTGAACGCCGAACAATCAGTAGCAACCGTGATATGAGAATACAGCGCCAGGTAGCGCGAAATCCAAAGTGTGCACACAGAACTTTCAAGAAATTAAACTATATCGATTATGTCTCAAATCATCAATTTTTAGAGTAATTTGCAGCCCGTGGCGACGGCTAAATTGTTGCAAATGTAATACAAGTGACTAGCAGGGATAAGAAAATCAAGGTGGTGTATGACGTTACACTATAAAATGGTTCAAATGGCTCTGAGCACTATGGGACTTAACATCTGTGGTCATCAGTCCCATAGAACTTAGAACTACTTAAATCTAACTAACCTAAGGACATCACACACATCCACGCCCGAGACAGGATTCGAACCGGCGACCGTAGCAGTCACGCGGTTCCGGACTGAAGTGCCCAGAACCGCACGGCCACCGCGGCCGGCACGTTACACTATAAATAGACGACTTCCAACAGTCGTAACTTAACTGTTGTATAGCATTAGCTCCTGGATAACATTCCTGTAGCACAACTTTAGATTAACTGTTGTAAAATATGTGTATTATTGAAATAGACACAGTCCCTGTAATCGTTACAAAAACGAGGAGTATCTATTGGACGACGAAAAGAAACATTTTTCTTCCACCACCAGGCACACGTGACAAAATGTAAAGCATTTAGGCAGTTCACAATAACTTCTATACTGGTCATGCTTGTACAGAACTGAGATGAAGTAAGAAATGGTCGTGGCTGTTGTTCTGCAAATTGCGCTGCGTACCAGGCATACTTTATCAAATTCGTAAAATGTGGTGATCCAAATTGACAATACTGATTGAAACTTTAACAAGACTCTTCTACTGATAAACCTGTCATCACAAAGAGCTATCGCAAATTACACTGTGCAACAAATTTGTGAAAAAAATTTTACGATGTTTGAATTTTTTTTAAATTAATGGGCTTAATTGCCCAATTAGTTTCGGGTAGAGTCAAAATTAAGTTAAAAGTGTTTTCGTCATCCTCTTACAGACAGAGACGTCATAATGTGAAGGCCAAGAGTCCAACAAATGCAATGAATATTTTTTTGCGAATTGTGATTAGATGTTCCGGATGTCACATCGAACATTATTCTCCCCCATTTTTGCGGATTTTGCTATGTATATTACACAATTTTTGGGAAGTAAGCAGTCGTTTTCTTTATTTTTGGCCTAATTTCGCCTGATGTCACTGAAGACTGATATACAGATGCGGAAACAATAATAAAACGATACTTATCACTAGCGTTCTTGTATAAGAATGTATAATAGCATTTATCGACTGCACAAGCAACTCTCCCTTTTTCACTCGAGATAAAGTACGGTTTGCATGCAGCTCTTGCACGAAACCAATCTAATTGTCTTTGTATTTATACACCGGATTTTTGGGGAAAGCTTCGTTTTCATGTCGGCTTTGAATTTCTATGTCGTATTACCTATTAATGACATCTCCTCTACACATTTGATTGAGATATCTGATTCATTTTAAGCATATCAAGGAGACTGTAAATCAGTAACATTCATCAAATTTGTATTTCATAGTGCCCAGTCTCGTAGGTCTTCCTACGTTACAGTGCACTGACTCTCATGAGGAGTTCTGAATGAGTGGCTCGAAACCTTTCGAAAACAATACTCTTTCTTTACACTTTCGTGAGTTTGATTTTGGCGCATAGTTTGTACTTTGTCTAAATATATCTCTCAGTTATACTATACGACTCGTGTTCATACTTTGCGAAAAGAAACTAGCTTTGCATACTGCTTCATTTACATCGGTTTTTCTTCACTCCGCTTAACCAAAAATTTACAGTCCTCTCTTTTTCACTAAAAGATATTACTGTAAATGTTTTCTCAGGGTTTGGAAGATAGTCAGGACTTTAACTAGCACAAAAACATGTTCGAAACACAGTTCACAGAAGGGTCCGAATTACTACCTGTTTCTTTTAATACTAGTATTTCCAGAATTGCTAATGCATTATTGACATCAATCGAGTGAAAGTCCAAGAAATTTACTAATAAGAAGCAGTTATGTAGGTCAGGATAAGTAGATGATTTCGATTGCGCAACACGTTCTCCATTTTTCTATTTTGCAAGGATTGAAGTCATTAACTGGATTCCACATTACTGTGAAACTTGAGAAACTCTAGAACCTTTTCTAAGACAGATTCTGTTAGCAACCACTGATAATCATGGATATTAAATGAGTTGCAAACTCGGGCGAACAGTAACTTTAAACAATTGTGCCAGAGAAACTACCAACTGAAACTGAAATTCGCTTTATAAATTACGACAGTAAAAATATGCTCCGTCGTGTTGAGCATTCGCTGTTTCCTACAACGATGGATGGGGTATGCATTTCTCCAGAAGCCTGACGAGCTACGAATTAGGGAATTTTCAACATTTTTTTTGAAATACTCGTATCTAAAATTTTGAAAGTGCATTTCTTTCAGAGTTTTCTTTCCCTGTGAAAAATTTCGAGGTAGTTTTTGACATTTTGGTTTGGACCATTTCCATGTTAGTGTCATACTTCATTGCTGCGGTGAACACACTGCTTCTGTGTAACATTTAACACGCGGTGGACGTGTGATGTCCTGTGATAGCATAATATAATTCAAAGGAATTGTATCCATTTCTGTTTCATTCAATGTTTTAAAAGCTTTACACGCTGTCTGCTAATGGTCAAGAATATCATATCTGCAATTCTAATGTATATCTCCCAGGCTTGCTGGTGGCCTCTCTACGCTATTCGTTTGGTGTAATTCATTGTCTGCTTGTAGATTCGTTTACTTTCCAGGGTAAGCTCTCAAGAGTTGTTTTTATAGGCCTATGCTGTTTCTTATTCTTGTAGCGCTTAAGCAGTCACTGTTGGTCGAATTTTTAATCCACGGCTTCGGCAATATTTGTTTTTCTCTCTGAATTGAGCATTTGCAGCTTTTTTCAATTGCTTTTTCGATATTCGTCAATTATTATTCAATAGTGTCCCAATTAACAAGTTGCTATAATTCTTTTCTTAAACTAAACTGATATGAGTCCTTACTACCTCCGCCGGCCGGTGTGGCCGAGCGGTTCTAGGGGCTTCAGTCTGGAACCGCGCGACCGCTACGGTCGCAGGTTCGAATCCTGCCTGGGGCATGGATGTGTGTGATGTCCTTAGGTTAGTTAGGTTTAAGTAGTTCTAAGTTCTAGGGGACTGATGACCTCAGATGTTAAGTCCCATAGTGCTCAGAGGCATTTGAACCTTAATACCTCCATCCTGGTGTAAATATACTTTACAGGCTTCCTGCTTCTGTGTAGTAAATGGTTTCTTTTGCAGATATTTAGCAAAAAATTTTAGTTTGACATTTTACGTGATAGTGATCACTCGCAATCTCGAAACTTCTGCTCTCTCTTGTATCTTCCACTTGACGTTGTATTCTTCGATTCACTGTTGCGAAATCTATAACTGATCTGTATCCCCTAGCAGTCCTAGCAGATTACTGAACATCTATTTTCCTAAAACAGGTATTAGTTGTTTCAGATTATTAAAAGGGGAAAAATTCTCTAGCTAAACGCAGAAACTTATTCCATATAGTTCCTCCGTACAGTACACCAGCATCAGATATTGATTTATTCTTAACGTGGCATTTAGATCTTTTGTCAGGACAACATGATGTTTTTCGTTCAAAGGGCTCTGAGCACTATGGGACTTAACATCTGTGGTCATCAGTCCCCTAGAACTTAGAACCGAGCGAGGTGGCGCAGTTGTTAGACACTGGACTCGCATTCGGGAGGACGACGGTTCAATCCCGCGTCCGGCCATCCTGATTTAGGTTTTCCGTGATTTCCCTAAATCGCTCCAGGCAAATGCCGGGATGGTTCCTTTCAAAGGGCACGGCCGATTTCCTTCCCTAATCCGATGAGACCGATGACCTCGCTGTCTGGTCTCCTTCCCCAAACCAACCAACCTTACTGGGGATACTGGGGGGATAGAACTTAGAACTACTTAAACCTAACTAACCTAAGGACATCACACACATCCATGCCCGAGGTAGAATTCGGACTTGTGACCGTAGCGTTCACGCGGTTCCAGACTGAAGCGCCTAGAACTGCACGGCCACACCGGCCGGCTGACGTTTTTGATTTTATTGGCTCATGATTAACGGGCCGGTGTGGCCGTGCGGTTCTAAGCGCTTCAGTTTGGAACCGCGTGACCGCTACGGTCGCAGGTTCGAATCCTGCCTCGGGCATGGATGTGTGTGATGTCCTTAGGTTAGTTATGTTTAAGTAGTTCTAAGTTCTAGGGGACTGATAACCTGAGAAGTTAAATCCCACAGTGCTCAGAACCATTTGGCTCATAATCCTTTGAACAGTGTGATTCAAGGTAACTGGTTCCTCAATCTTACCTCCCTCTGGCGCATAAACTCCTGTCACAGATAAGTTTCTATTGCTGTTTTTAACACTGCTGTCATAATTACTTCATTCGTATACTCACAGTTACTGATATGTTTCTTCTATTTGATGGTTATGATTTCTGCACCTTCACTAACTCTTTCTTTCTGTCGTACTCGACTAAACAACAATATATGTTTTCCCAAATATTTACTGCTTTTGTGCTTCTTCTTAGCTTCGGAGATGGTACGAAAATCAATCTGTTGTTTTGTGAATATTTTTGCCATTTCTTCCCCTATATAAGCAATTTCTGGTGCATTCAATATAGGTACTTTTCCATATATCCATTTCCTCTTCTCCTTTTCTTTACCTGAGGTCGTAATAGAAAACCCATCCTGTTTTCTGTAGCCAATTTGGGAACCGAGAGTATTTTGAAATCTCCCTAAGTGAGTTCAAATCCAGAGCAGGTAAGTCAGTTGCGGCTGCCATCTTCGCACCCACTAGTCGAACCTGTTTCACTCATCTCTCATTAAATAGGTATTGGTGCGTCGTTTTTTATTCATCCGATGCTACAGTTATATCTCTGGTACACTGTCGCCAGGGCCTAGTTTCGGTACACCACTGGCTTGTGAGGCTGAAACTTTAATGAGTGAGGCTTTAGTTTCACATTATCACCACAGTTATAAAGGAGGATTGTACAGGAGAAATTATAATCCACTGGGGCGGAAATGCTTGCTCGTCATCCCAGCTCATATATTGCATGCTGTCTTGAAGTAAGAGGGTCGTTCAATAAGTAATGCCTCACATTTACAAAAAAAAATCTATTAATATACATAGACAAACGTCGTTGTTGGTGCTTCACATTTGATGGTTGTTCTGATCGCCGGTGAAGTTTCGAACCGTTCTGGCAAACGGAAGAGCCTTAGTACATCGTTAAAATGGCGTCTGCGTACGACTCATGTTACAAGCACCGTGCTGTTACCGAATTCTTGTGTGCAGAAGAATAAAACGTGGTTAACATCTATAAACGTTTGTGTGCAGTAGTGTATGGCGATGCTACAGTTGATAGGAGTACAGCTGGGCGATGGGTAAAGAAAGTTACAGCCTCAGGAAATGCAGAAACAGAACTCCACGATCAGCCACGCTCGGGACGTCCTGTCGCAGCCACTGCTCCAGACATGCTGAATCATACGGATGCCATTATTCGAACCGACCGGTGCATCACAACTCGACAATTGGTTCTACAGTTGTCAGTCAGCATTTGAAGTGCGTCTGCAACTGACAAGACCCTAGAATATTCAAAGACGTGCTCATGATGTGTTCCACGAATGCTCACAGAAGACCACAAGATTAAGAAAAAGGCCCTTTCATCTGAATTATTGGAGCGTTTTGAGACCGACGGAGAGGCCTTTCTGACACGGCTCGTTACGGGGGACGAAAGCTGAGTGCACCACTTTGCACCGGAAACGAAAAGGCAGTCCATGGAATGGCATCATCCACATCCACCACTAAATAAGAAATTCAAGACCACCCCTTCTGCCGGAAAAGTCAAAGTGACAGTCTTCTGGGATTGACACAGTCCAGACCTGGCTCCATCGGACTCCCATCTCTTTGCCCCTCGCGTCGGAGGTTCGAATCCTCTCTCGGACTTGGGTGTGTGTGTTGTCCTCAGCGTAATTAAGATTAAGTTAGATTAAGCAGTGTGTAAGCTCAGGGTCCAAAATGTGTGTTAACTCTTAGGGGACGCAACTGCTAAGGTCATCAGTCCCTAAGCTTACACACTACTTAACCTAAATTATCCTAAGGACAAATACAAACACCCATGCACGAGGGAGGACTCGAACCTCCGCCAGGATCAGACGCACAGTCCATGACTGCAGCGCCCTAGACCGCTCGGCTGATAGCTCAGGGATCGGTGACCTCAGCAGTTTCGTCCCATAAGACCTTACCACAAATTTTCAAATTTTCTCTTTGGGCCGCATAAAGATCCTCTACGGGGAACACACTTTGAAGATGACGAGAATGTCAGTCGTGTAGTGAAAAATGGTTACGCCTACAGGACAAGAACTTTTACAAGCAGGGAATAAATGCTCCATGGCATACAACATCCAAGGCAAGCCGTATATAGGCAATCTGTTTACGACAGAAGGTAGTCCGTTACGGCGCCAAAGCGTCCTTTTATTCCAAGCTACTTATAGCGTGTTGTATGTCACTGTTTAGCGCTGGCACGGTACAGAAAAATTTAATTTCCGCGGCAAGGACTTAGGGCGCTGCTTGATGAGAAGTATAGTTGCTTAAGTCTTGTAGCTTTGGTGTGCCTGTATAGCGCTGGCTCTGTATTGTGTAAATGTTGCTGTCCTGTCTTGCCCGAGCTTACGGGCTTTACAAGAAGTTTTACGTTACTGTTTCTGAGATTTATTGTTTCTTTTATGGAGTGGTAGTCGCATTTGGAGACTGTAGCTTAATTTATCACCAGTTCCGAGGTTTTGCTTAAGACTTCTTAGCAGCTGCCGAGGTTGGTTTCTGTATATAAGATATTCTTTTAGTATTATTAGTTAAGTTTTTCTATGATACTTTGTTCATGAAGTAATTATCACACGTTCAAACTGGCTGGCTAATTTCATTACACTTAATTATCTTTGGCCACTAGCATTCAACTTTTTTAATGTTTTTTTGTAACGTGGGTTGCACATCTCGTCTGATAAAGTTGCTAATCATTTTGCGTCAGGCAAGTATTTTGTTCAGCGTTTTGAACTTGCCGAATGCCTGTTTGTGTTATTTCTGTTGTTGGGATGGGTATCACCGTATGGAGTAAGATATTGCCCAGATTGTGGTAATGATTTGCTGTGATAGCGTCACATTTCCAGGGGCAGTCAGTGCGCTGGTGTTCCTGCCGTGCTCGGTCCGGTACAGCCAGCCAGATGATGATGCTTTCTCATTCGGAGCGACAAGAGGACACTCACGGAACCCTCACTTCCCCAAGCCTTAAAATAATAAAACAGAATCAATTCAGCCTCCTCTTAACACGCAGCCCTCCACTTTCATCACATATTCATACCCTGGTTCAACATCAATAATTCCTTGAAGTGTTTATCTGCATTCTTGAGGTGTCCAGATGAGTACAAAACAACGACCAAAACGTTTGTTTCTAACGAAAATACCTGTAACCATTTGATCAAGCCCCCTAGACGTTTGGGGTTTCGCAGCAGCCCTGTGTCGTGATCCTGTCGTTAAACAGGATATCACTTCCAGAGAGAAACAAACTCTTTAGTTAAACCATACCTGCCTGGTTTTCGGTAAAGTTGCTCAACATGCAGGTGCAGCTAATGTAAAGTCCTTTCTCCCTAAGCGCCTCGAGAATAAGTGTTATAAGACCTCACTTTTTTGTAATGGGTAGTTCACGAGAACAGAAAAATGGAATGGGAGACCTGATACACCAAATTATAAGAGACTGAATTTTCTCCACGACAAAGGTTCCTGAATCCGACCACACATGAATGGCTTCACACTCAAATATACATGAATTGGGTTTATGAGGTCCCTACCTTCTAACACGTATAAACAGTGTTAGAAAACTACTGTTAAATTACTATGGGACTGGTGTAACAAAATCTATAAGAAAGTATACAGGGTGGTCCATTGATAGTGACCGGGACAAATATCACAGTAAATAAATAGAATCAAAAGAAAAAACTGCAAAGAATGGAACTCGCCTAGCTTGAAGGGGGAAACCAGATGGCCCTATGGTTGGCCCGCTAGATGGCGCTGCCATAGGTCAAACGGATGTCAATTGCGTTTATTAAAATAGGAACCCACACTTTTTATTACATATTCGTGTAGTACGTAAATAAATATGAATGTTTTAGTTGGAACACTTTTTTCGTTTTGTGGTGGATGGCGCTGTAATAGTCACAAACGTATACGTACGTGGTGTCACGTAACATTCCGCCAGTGCCGACGGTATTTGCTAGTAATACATTACCCGTGTTAAAATGGACCGGTTACCAATTGCGGAAAAGGTTGATATCATGTTGATGTATGGCTATTGTGATCAAATTGCCAAATGGGCGTGTGCCATGTATGCTGCTCGGCATCCTGGATGACATAATCCAAGTGTCCGGACCGTTCGCGGGATAGTTACGTTATTTAAGGAAACAAGAAGTGTCCAGCCACATGTGAAACGCCAACCACCATCTGCAACAAACGATGATGCCCTAGTGGCTGTTTCAGCTGCTGTCGCGGCTAATCCGCACATCACTAGCAGACAAATTACTCGAGAATCAGGAGTTTCAAAAACGTCGGTACTGAGAATGTTACATCAACATAGATTGCACCCGTACCATATTTCTATGCATCAAGAATTGCATGGCAAAGACTTTGAACGTCGTGTACAGTTCTGCGACTGGGCACAAGAGAAATTACGGGACGATGACAGATTTTTTGCACTCATTCTATTTAGCGACGAAGCCTCATTCACCAACAGCGGTAACGTAAACCGGCATAATATGCACTACTGGGCAACGGAAAATCCACGATGGCTGCGACAAGTGGAACATCAGCGACCTTGGCCGGTTAATGTATGGTGCGGCATTACAGGAGGAAGGATAATTGGCCCCA
Source organism: Schistocerca americana (assembly GCF_021461395.2). Lineage (NCBI taxonomy): Eukaryota > Metazoa > Arthropoda > Insecta > Orthoptera > Acrididae > Schistocerca > Schistocerca americana. The sequence goes on along the minus strand of NC_060119.1, from coordinate 952,283,591 downwards.
ATTTTACCGATGGCCATCTAAATGGTGCAATGTATGCTGATTTCCTACGTAATGCTCTACCGATGTCTCTACAAGATGTTTCACTGCATGACAGAATGGCGAAATACTTCCAACATGATGGATGTCCGGCACATAGCTCGCGTGCGGTTGAAGCGGTATTGAATAGCATATTTCGTGACACGTGGATAGGTCGTCGAAGCACTATACCATGGCCCGCACGTTCACCGGGTCTGACGTCCCCAGATTTATTTCTGTGGGGAAAGTTGAAGGATATTTGCTACCGTGATTCACCGACAACGTCTGACAACATGCGTCAGCACATTGTCAATGCATGTGCGAACATTACGGAAGGTGAACTACTCACTGTTGAGAGGAATGTCGTTACACGTATTGCCAAATGCAGTGAGGGTGACAGACATCATTTTGAGGATTTATTGCATTAATTTGGTATTTACAGGAAATCACTCTGTAACAGAATGCGTTTTCAGAAATGATAAGTTCACAAAGGTACATGCAACACATTGGAACAACCGATATAAAATGTTCATACGTACCTACGTTCTATATTTTACTTTAAAGAACCTACCTGTTACCAACTTTCCGTCTACAAATTGTGAGCCATATGTTGGTTACTATTACGGCGCTGTCTGTCATAAAGCGAAAAAAGTGGTCCAACTAAAACATTCATATTTCTTTACGTACTACACGAATATGTAATAGAAAATGAGGGTTCCTATTTAAAAGTTGCTGTTGATATCCGTTTGTCCTATGGCAGTGCCATCTAGCGGGCCAACCATAGCGCCATCCTGTTTCCCCCTCCAAGCTAGACAAGCTTCGTTCGTTGTTGATTTTTCGTTTGACACTTATTTCGTGTGATGTTTGGCCCGGTCACGATCAATGGACCACCCTGTATAGTGCGATATTATGACCTTCGTTTATCATAAATTAAGATATAATTTCCCTGAGATAAATAAAAACTTCCAATGTTACTGAACACAGAGCCCACATTCACTTGCAGCCCCCTGGTCCTGCATTGTTGAACTTACATTACGGGTTTGTATTGCAAGACGACTAACTACAGTCCACTTAATTCTATTCAAATAGTACACCATAAGATTTTTAAAACAAAAATTATGTTTGTTATATGCGACTGCAGCAGATAAGGCGTTCGACTTATTGCAGAATTTCTCTGGCAGAGACAGGAACCCACTCCCTGTGGTGTGTCCCAGGTACCTGAACCCCTTAAGAAGAATAAATTTATCAAATGTGTGATTTCTTATGGGACTTAACTGCTAAAGTCATCAGTCCCTAAGCTTAGACACTACTTAACCTAAATAATCCTAAGGACAAACACACACCCCCATGCCCGAGTGAGGACTGGAACCTCCTCCGGGACCAGCCGTATAATCCATGACTGCAGCGCCCAAGACCACTCGGCTAATCCCGTGCGGCTCCTTAACAAAGCACTGATTTTATAAAATATTGATTTGCAAATGTGCCACAGTCATAAATCCTCAAAAAACTACTATTTGTACCAAGGCAGCGCGAGCTACTTAGTTTCTCACCTAATAATAACTATTTATAGTTTTAGATATGCTTAAAACTGGTATGTATGTAAATGACCATCAATAAAAATTATATGACGTCGCTGTGGAATTGCTAATAATAAAAAGCAAAACATATTCATGAAAGAACATTTACCTACATGCAATAAAAACGCACATTCTTCACAAGAGCCAAATGTGTTTAGAAATATTAATGTAGATTTTTTTATATAGTAAAACCGGCATAATTGGGGATTTTGGCAATAACTTGTCTAATACTGAGTTGTTTTTGTAATGTGATGCCACAAAATGCTGGTAACAGAATGATGGCTGGCTCAAATGGCTCTGAGCACTATGGGACTTAACATCTGTGGTCATCAGTCCCCTAGAACTTAGAACTACTTAACTAACCTAAGGACATCACACACATCCATGCCCGAGGCAGGATTCGAACCTGCGACCGTAGCAGTCTCGCGGTTCCAGACTGAAGCGCCTTTAACCGCACGGCCACACCGGCCGGCCAGAATGATGGGACCAGAACTTTTAGGGTAAGCAGCCTCCACTAGATGTTGCTGCTCTTGCAGAATTCAAGATGGCGATGGTGAGAAATCGAAAAATACAAGATGGTGACAGCCAGAAATTAATGAAATATAAGTTGTTGGCGGTGGGAAATTTAAACATAAAAATGGCGTCCGCAGTTGTGGGAAACTTTAAAAGAACTGAAGGTGGTGGAACTAGCCAAATTGAGCTTTGTATCATCCCTCACTCCCTCTCCCTCCCCCTCCCCCTCTCCTCTCCAGCCAATCACAGCGTAAGATCATAGTGCCTATGAAACAGAGGTACTCAGTCACATTGTAGCTGTGAAATAAGGTAAGCTTTACCTGAAATGATTAAAATAACGGGCTCTTCAAAGATACATATAGTATTTCTGTATTGTAGCTGTCACTGCGAAATGAAAATGTTGGCGTGTGGTGGAGGGATGTTGGATGTGGAAGGAAACTGCGGAAAGCACCATATTAAAACTCTGCCATGATTTTCAAGTGTTTTATTAGTCCCAGATACAGTGCTGCGTTCCTCACTGTTGCGTCACAGGGTCCCGTGATGCAAAGGACGATACTTCGCTGTCTGCTAAACAGCTTGGCGTGGAAAGGCTACCTCAGCAACCCATGCAACGTAGTGCAGTGTGCCGGCCACGTACAGCTGCAGTGTTTTGACTACGTCAGGAAACACTGGCAGCTGACTCAGCGCCGATTGCTGGGAGACACAGGGCGCCAAATTGCGTGCTTCTTCGCCGTCATTGTTAAGATCGCAGGCGACAACAAACGCCTGCGAACTGACTGCCAAATTTGAAGCCCACGCCTCGGGATGCCTCCAACGTGTGTTGGGAGCCAACAAGACTGCCCACAGTAGCGAACCGTCGAGTGGCCCACAGCTGGCTGGTTATGGGCCCCACATTGGCCTCAGAGGATCGAACCAGCGACCTACTGTGCACTGGAATGCTGGCGCCCCATCTGCTGCTGTGTCTAGCTGGTGGTGTGACATGCTCCACTGTCCAGGAGAGCTGCCTCACTTGAATCCCCCTGATTAGAAAACCGACACCTACTTATACACGGCTGTGCACCTCTGTATTGCTAACGCACTGCTCCGGGTCATATTCTTTTAACACCTACATTGGGCAACTGGGCCCCTTCTGCCTGTAAATTGAGCCAAGCAAACAGCTGCATTTGCTCTTGTCAGTGGTTTTACGGCACTGTTGCCTCCATTCTACTTCGCAACCGCTGGTAAGCGTAAATTATTTTCAACAGGACCATGTCTGGCTGCAACTTGTGCGCTTAGAAGTACTACACCAAATGTAACTTTTTCTTATCTTAAACGGTGGTGCCGCTGCATTATTCCTCCCTTCGTAAAGACCTGGTACCAGGGTCGACCTCTAACTACTGTTAAACTTCTTTAGGTCAGCATGTAATTATGACATATTTACAACTATTAGCAAACCTAAATGTGGTCTACGGCTCTTAAAACACGTGAAATGAGACAGAACGTAAAAATCCCTTACTGGATGACCACTTCATTTGAAGCTGGACAACCCGTTACCTACCCGTCTTACGCCTTCAGTATCCAATCCACTGGGATTTGGACTACCGTCGATTCCCTCTTGGAATTGGCTCTCCGCCAGATCAGAACGAATACAACACACAACAAAGTTAAGGTTGCGATGGCACTTGCCCAGAGGTGCTCAAAACGATCGTTACTAGTCATTGCCTTTGCCTATATTGAGCAACATGCTGCACAAGCCATTCGGGTGATACTGTCTCTCTTGTTCGAAAATGAACTGGCTTGCGGATCTCAATGGACCTGACTCCAGAGTTTGATTTAACAAGGCCAGATTCTGCCTTGACAAAAAATCTTAAGTGGCTTCTGGCCGGTACATCTGTGACTGTGTAACATTCAATTGCGTGACAGCTGAAATTGATGCTGGCAGATGGAAGGTTGGTAAAATTATGTTACATGCACTTCCATTGATTGAAATTCTGCTCCCCTCGAGCTCTATATATTTCACTTCTGCAGATACTCCCTACTCAAAATAACTTGCTACCACTATCAAATTTTCGTTGGTGGAGAAGATCCAACGCATCCCAACCCGTTTCAAGCTGAATTTTGGCTCCACAATGTCCCTTGGACAGTCTACTTTTTTCCTCCTGGCTGAAAATAGACGCACTGTGCACGTGTCTGGATTGGTGCTTATCACCGTGGCTGGACGTACAGTTACCTCCCCCCTTCAAAAAGACTGCTGTCTCCAGCAGGCTCACAATACTCGAAAACACATACAACATATGAAAATGCAATGGCTAATTAATCTATGCAAACCCAATGATATGTAACAAGAAAACAAATAAAACTACAATTACTGTACTACTTTCTGGATTGCAAAGCATACGGTACATCATGCCGTACTCTATCTTCCTGGTTTTCCTTGCGTTTAACACCATTCTCTACGCTCTCTTTCTTCCTCTTCCCTTCCTGTGACATGCCTGGAGCCACATCCGTACAACCCTTGAATGGCCGCAACCACCCAATGTGTACTATCGTTGTTCTAGTAGGCAGCTGAAGCTTAAAATTAACGGGAGATGTGGTTTCTACTACTTGCTATGGCCCTTGATACCTCGTGATGAACTTCTTCGTTTTCCCTTTCGGCATATAGGGGCTTGATGGCACTACCCATTGGCCTTCCCTAAACTGCGGTAAACTTCCTTCCCGCTTCACTGTGACTTCCTGCCTTTCCAAAGCCTTTCTACTCGCCTTTTGTACCCATTTCCAAACATCCTAAATTGTCCTCACGAATTGACAGATTCACTACTCCTTCCTTTCAGTAGTTGCACTACATCAAACGGTGACGTCATTTTTTGCCCGTACACTGCCTCAGACGAAGACAAACTTGTATTGGTATGGAGTTTTACATTGTATGCACATACAATATGCTTCAAATACTCGTCCCACTGATGGTGATGAGAATCCTCATGAAAACTCAGCATATTCCCGATTGTTCTGTGTACCAGTGCACTCTGTGTACCAGTGCACTCGTCCTCAACTTCTTTACATTCAACAATTTACACAGTTCCTTCATTAAATTCGACATGAAGTTGGTTCCTTAGCCAGTAACTGTTGTCTCCAGTACACCAAACTTCAAAATCCAGTATTTTTATTAACGCTTAAGTGACCATTGCTGCCTGTTGATTTGGGATAGCCACCATCTCCACATACCTCGAAAAATGGTCTATTATTCTCAGAACAAATCTGTTCCCTCATGTTGTTCGACTGAAAGGTCCTAAGACATCAATTCCCTACACAGAAAATTTAAATGTCGCTTCCGGCAATCGTTGTAGCTGTACCCGTTTCCGACTCAAATCGATTCTCTGCGCACATGGTATAGAATAATTGACATACTTATCCACATTTACTTTCCTACCCCTCCACTAATACCTCTCCGCCACTCTCCTATTCGTCGTTCTACCCCCACCAGATAACATGTGATCATGTGATTCTTTTAAAACCTCATCGCTCAACTTCGCTGGCACTACTACCCTTGGCCCTAGCTTCGTTTCCCTGTGCAGAAGACCGTTGTACATATTAAATTGTGGCTGTGTCCGGTACAATTTACAATTGTTGTCAGCATCCTATAATTCTTGTCATACTGCTAGGCTATTACCTATTGACTTCTACTTTCGCCACCTTTCTACTCAGCGCGTCCGCATTACCGTGCTTCTTCCCAGTCTTGTGCACCACCTCGTAGTCCAATTCACTAGCCTCACAGCCCACTTAGTGAGTCTAATGGACGGATCCTTCAACCCCAAGAACCACTTGAACGCAGCATGACCTGTCACTACCCGAAATCTTGTCTTATATAAATAACATTTAAATTATGTGATTCCATAGATTATGCTGAGCATCTCCATCTATGTTGATGAGTAATTCCTCTCTGCTGCATTGAACTGCCTAGATGCATAGGTTACAGGACGTTCTTTCCCATCAATTTCCTGACTAAGAACGCACCCTAATGCTTGATTTGATGCATCGCATGCTAGAATCAGTTCCTTTTTAAAATCTGGAAACACAAGAACCAGACTTGATGTTACCACTTCTTTCAGTTTGTCAAACGCTTTCTGACACTCTTCTGTCTACCGAAATTTCACACCCTTCCATAACAATCGCACCAATGGCTGTGCTAAATCTGCAAAACCCTTCACGAACCTTTGGTATACATTGCAAATTCCGACGAATGATTGCACTTCCTTAACTGTTTTTGGCTCCTGAAAATCCTTTACAGCCTGTACCAACCTCGGATCTGTTTGCACTCCATCCTTACTGATGATTTGACCTAAATGTTTCACTTCTCCCAATGCAAAATGACACTTCTCCAGGCTCAAAGTCAAACGACCTTCTCTTAACCTCATAAAGACTTCTCTTAACCGCTGTCTATGCTGCTCCAAACTACCTGAAAACATTATAATGTCATCCAAATAGACCAGATACTGTCGTGGTTTCATACCATTCAACACACTGTCTGGCAACCTCTGAAACAATACCGGAGCGTTTTTTTTTAAACCCAATGCCATTCTGTCATACTGGTAATGACCTCCTGGGTAGAGAAGCAGTTCTTGGACGATCCTCTTAAGCCATCTCTAACTGATGATAACCACTTGTCAAATCCATCATAGAAAAGTACTGGCACTGTCCTAAATGACAGTCTCTGATCTGTTTGGAATGGGTTGTGCATCCTTTACTGTCTTATTATTGAGGTATCGGTAGTCACAACATAACCTGTATTTCTTAGTTCCATCGATAGATTTCTTAGGCACAACGAAAATGCCCCATCCCCAGCAACTATTACTGTGCTGTATAATACCGTCTGCAAGCAGTTGATCAATGAAATCCTCCACAATAAGCTGTAATTACCTCAGTATTCTGTATGGTTTACGGTAAATAGGTTCTTCGTTCCGTGTTGGTATCCGATGTTGAACTAATGGAGTTGTTGGTAACGGCCCCCATGGAAAGAACAAATGAAATGCTTAACTTTGTTACACAATGCAGTTCTATTGGCAGTTAGTGGTTGATCGCTATGCCTACCTCTCGAACACCAGACTTTGTCATTTGGTACATCCAAATTCGCTACTAACACTCCTTTTCCTAAATTCGCGTCTACAGGGCTCAAATTATCCACATTCACAGGAACTACTCTCTCACCGTTTCCCTCTTGTACTCATAGAAAACTACATTTCACAAAACAAACTAATGGATCAAAAACATCATTATCCTCCAATGGTTCAATAACACATACCATACCCACAGGTAGACTTGACTCTACACATACCCAAAGCGACTCATGCGAATTAAGCCTTAATGTACGCAGCTCAATTGGTTCATTCATTTCGTTGAATGCCCCTCACGACAGCTCTGCATTGACAACACTTTCTCCTAGCTGAAATAACATACCACCAAGTTCAACAGTTCGTTGTCCAAGGTCAATTCCTACAGATCATACCACTTAACATTCCAACTCTGCCTACATACTCCTAGTATCGAAATTAAATGGGAGCTCCCTTAGGTGGGTCTTGAGCCCCTTCTGCTGTTTAACGATTGTCCACCTCTACTAACTCCACTTCTCCATCTTCCATGCTGCTGATCCCCCCCCCCCTTCCGCTAATCCTCGGTGACTGGGTACGTAGCCTCTGGACATGTCCCGCACGACCACAGTCATCATATTTTATACCCGCTATAAACACTGTTTGTCTATCACTTACTCCCATTCCCACATCTATTTCCTCACATTGGATTGCCCGCTGAATGGTTGAATACAGATCTTTTGGAGACCCTTCACGCACTTTCAGCGGCATATGCGCCGGTAACCCCCTCAAAAATACATCAAATGCCCTTTGGTTGGTCCTGCAACAGAACACCATTCGCTTCGTCGCTCTGACCCAACTCGTAAGTAGACTCTTTAATTTCTCTTATTCTGTCCGCAAACCTCTCTACCGTCTCCCTCTGAGTATTCATCTGTGTACCCAACCTATTCCTAAAGTATCGAGCGCTATTCTATTTCTTGTATCTCTGTATAAGCCCCTCCTTCAACTGTTTAAATTGTCCTGCCGCCTTAAGGCCTGAGAACACCTTACTTATGTCTTAGCTTCACCCGTTAATCTAATCATGGCTACATGTAACAACTGTTCATCAGACCAACCATTCATCGCAGCTGAAGTTGCCAAGTTTTCCACAAACGAATGAACATCCTCAGATGCCTTGCCAGAAAATGGAATAATCACACTCATGGCAGCTGGATCAATCTCCTGCTGTGGCCCCCTAGGCAACAAAGACTGATCAGATGCGGTTTCCCGCTCACTCCTAGATGTCAATTCACTTCTAAACTGCGTATTCGCTGCTGTAAATTGTGCTACCTTTTCCAACAAAATCTGTACTGCTTCTGGTTCCGACACATCTTACATCCCTGACTCTGCCATTGTGTTGCTTTCGTTCCCAGTTAGTCCCATTTCAACCTATAAAATCCCACAGAAACAAAACACTTAACTACATTAATAAACTGACTTCCTACAGCTCAGTATCTCATCTTACGTTTTATGCAATGATGTAATAGGAGGAGATAAATAAAGCATCATACTCAATGGAGTACAAAATTAGTTAAATGCCACAAAAAGAGAATATTCCTGAAGCAAACACACTAGCACTTACTCTGACAAAGCAAAGAAAGAAAACACCTAACACTCAAAAAGAAAAATTGATCAACACTCACCACATTTTGTGACTGTAATGCAGGCGGTAAGCTCGAACGTCGTATTATACAGATGATGCCCGCTGTTCTGACACCAAATGTAGCTGTCACTGTCAAATGTAGATGTTAGCATGCAGTGGAGGGATGATGGACGTGGCTGGACACTGTCAGGATACACTGTATTAAAACTCGGCCATGATCTTCAAGTGTTATATCATTCCCAGCTACAATGCTGCAATCCTCTCTGTGTGCGTCACAGGGTCCCGCGATGCCAAGGACGACACTTCGCTGTTTGCAAATCAGCTTGGCTCGCAAAAGGCTACCTCAGAAACTGTGGTGTGCTGGCTGTGTGCAGCTGGAGTGTTTTGATGACGTCAGGAATCGCTGGCAGCTGACTCAGTGTCCTTCATCCCTGTTGCCTCAGCGTCACTTGCTTTTTAGCCATTGTATTTAACATCGTAAGCGACAACAAGCGCCAGCAATCCAACAGCTAAATCTGCTGCCCTCGCCTCGGGATGCCTCTGGCTGTGTTGGAAGCCAACGAGACTGCCCACAGTAGTGAACCATTGAGTGGTTCGCCACTGGCTGGCTACGGACCCCTCATTAGACTGAGAGGATCGAACCAGCGACCTGCTGTGGACTGGCGCCCCATCTGCTGCTGCGTGTAGCCGGTGGTGTGACATGCCCCGCCATCGAGGAGAGCTGCCACACTTAAATCCTTCTCGTTAGAAAACCGACACATACTTACACATGGCTGTAGACCTCCGTTTTGCTAACGTGCCACTCCGAGTCATGTACACAAAACACCAAGGTTGGGCCAGTGGTCCCCTTCTGCCTGTATCTTGCGCCATGCAAACCGCTGTGTTTACATTTTTCAGCGGTCCTCTGGCCCTGTGGCGTCCATTCTACTTTGAAACAGCTGGTAAGAGTAACTTACTGTCAACAGGCCTGTGCCTGGCTGTAACTTGTGCGTTCAAAAATACTGCATCGAATCTAATTTTTTTTTTTTCCTTTCTTAAACGGTGGTGCCATACGGTATCGAAAAAAAATGTAAGCTTCACTAAAGGTCATCTTGAAATGTACCTGTAAATTATATATTCCTTTGTGGTTGTAGCTTTTTTGGACACACACACACACCTACCAGTCTTCAAATCTCTTGCTACATGGCGCTGTTTGTCTTGAAAATCTAGTTCGATCTGGCTAGCAGAAACTCTTCAGATCTGGTACTGCAAGGTGCAATATGTCAGAAATTTAGCAAACTGGTGACTGGTTTCCGTCTGACTAGCAGACAGTCTTCAGACCTGGCGCTTCAAGGCGCAAATTGTGAGCAGTTTGACAAACTGATGATTAGTTTCTATGTGACAGACAGATCACTTTCGGATACAGTATTGAGTGGTGCAGCTTTTGAGCTATTTAACAAACTGCACCTTGCAGCACAAGATCAGAACATAATTTACTGCTCACATTGAAACAGCTCATCATAACCAAAAGAAATACTGACATCTTAAGGCGTCTGGTAGGCGAAGAGATATGAGCGTCATTCTTAGAAGATATTTCATCAGCGTGATTCGTTATGTTCATCTGGTGTCACCTAAAACTGCTTGTCTAGCTTGACGTTTGATGCTGTATTGCCGAGTTTTACTTTCTCGGCATGTAAAGTAGTGTAAGCCTTAATATGCTGTTCCTGTGGGGAAGAAAGAAAAGAGAACCCTTACCTACATGAATTGGATATGTCATGTGGTCACGACATCAGTGTCTGCTGCGAGATTAAAAATTATTCTCACAATGGGTCACGCCAACAGGCAGCTGTCCTGTGGTGGAGCTGGTGGCACCATCCACAGACGTGTTGGCAGCGAGAATGACTCACCTTTCCAAAAAAAGACCTTGTGATGATCCAGAATCTGTCCATGGGAGCGGGATGACGGTGTCCTCATGCAGCAGAGGTGTGGAATATTCGCTCGGAAAATGCAGAGTGGTCTTGCGGACTCGGTTTTGGATCCTCTCCAGCGTTGCGATGAATTCCTCTTGGGCTTTCCCCGATCCACAACTGGGCACACCAGCATTGGTTGCACCAGTGTTACGTACAGCGTGACACTGTATTTAAGTGCCATCGTCGACTGACGGTTTAGCACTGGGTATAGGTCGTGAAGATGGCCCTTGCCTCTACTTCTGACGTCATTGAAGTGACACAGGAGAGTTTTTGGTCAATGTTGTGCTACAGGTACTTTGCCGTCCTGGTACATGGGATGGATGCTCCCAGGATATCGACGGGCTTAGGATCTGGTGCCACCATTTTTCGGATGAAGATTACTATCTGGTTCTTCACTTCGCGGGACGAACGTCGAATTGCATTTTATCAGAAGTACGGGCATCCTTTAGTGCTATGACTTACGAATTTGCTATCCTGATACTTAGTACTGGCTTGGTTGCTTTATTGGCTTGGGGACGGGCGTGATCCCCTGTATATGATGCTGGTCTTCGGAGTTAACGAGGACTACCGACGTCTTTTCTTCAGCGTTCTGGGATTTTCAACCACACACAGGTATCGGTTCGTATCGATTTCTCTTCCGGGCGAGTTGCTCTTCTTGGTTTCTCCCTTGGTCGTTCGTAGTCGTAGCCACCGCGCCGCGGCCAGTGAGACCGAATTTTCGCGACGTGCGACTGACGTTTAGACAGGGCTAGGAGAATGTTGGAGCTCCGAGCTGAGGCGGTCGGGACGGACGGTTGCGCGAGAAGTGACCAAAGACTCCGTTCTGCGAATGGCAGACGGCTATAGAAAGTGTGTTGCCACCGCTGCCCATTGTGTTTCCGTCAGTCGAAATGACCTCTTCTTAACAAGCTATCAGCTGGCGATTCACTTGCAGCCTTTTTTCTTGTCTGTGATTTAATCGGAAACGACCGTTGGTTTTTCGGTCAGTCATCTCAGTGGACCACACATACTGCGTCTTTCGGCCGCTTCTGGGTTCTCTGTGCACCTGATTACTTGCCATTCTTTCCTATTAATACAGAGTGGCTGTTTTTCATATTGTCTGAATTGCTTGTGGTACTGTTTTTTGGTGGATCTGCGAAGGAATCCTAGTAACAGGAGTCCTTCTGGGATAGAAAAGGCGGTTATTGCCCCGAGTTGTTAACATACATTTTTAATTATGTTTTAGAACTACACTCCTGGAAATGGAAAAAAGAACACATTGACACCGGTGTGTCAGACCCACCATACTTGCTCCGGACACTGCGAGAGGGCTGTACAAGCAATGATCTCACGCACGGCACAGCGGACACACCAGCAACCGCTCGTGCGGTAGCGTTCTCGCTTCCCACGCCCGGGTTCCCGGGTTCGATTCCCGGCGGGGCCAGGGATTTTCTCCGCCTCGTGATGGCTGGGTGTTGTGTGATGTCCTTCGGTTAATTAGGTTTAAGTAGTTCTAAGTTCTAGGGGACTGATGACCATAGATGTTAAGTCCCATAGTGCTCAGAGCCATTTGAACCATTTTGAACCAGCAACCGCGGTGTTGACCGTCGAATGGCGCTAGCTGCGCAGCATTTGTGCACCGCCGCCGTCAGTGTCAGCCAGTTTGCCGTGGCATACGGAGCTCCATCGCAGTCTTTAACACTGGTAGCATGCCGCGACAGCGTGGACGTGAACCGTATGTGCAGTTGACGGACTTTGAGCGAGGGCGTATAGTGGGCATGCGGGAGGCCGGGTGGACGTACCGCCGAATTGCTCAACACGTGGGGCGTGAGGTCTCCACAGTACATCGATGTTGTCGCCAGTGGTCGGCGGAAGGTGCACGTGCCCGTCGACCTGGGACCGGACCGCAGCGACGCACGGATGCACGCCAAGACCGTAGAATCCTACGCAGTGCCGTAGGGGACCGCACCGCCACTTCCCAGCAAATTAGGGACACTGTTACTCCTGGGGTATCGGCGAGAACCATTCGCAACCGTCTCCATGAAGCTGGGCTACGGTTTCGCACACCGTTAGGCCGTCTTCCGCTCACGCCCCAACATTGAGCAGCCCGCCTCCAGTGGTGTCGCGACAGGCGTGAATGGAGGGACGAATGGAGACGTGTCGTCTTCAGCGATGAGAGTCGCTTCTGCCTTGGTGCCAATGATGGTCGTATGCGTGTTTGGCGCCGTGCAGGTGAGCGCCACAATCAGGACTGCATACGACCGAGGCACACAGGGCCAACACCCGGCATCATGGTGTGGGGAGCGATCTCCTACACTGGCCGTACACCACTGGTGATCGTCGAGGGGACACTGAATAGTGCACGGTACATCCAAACCGTCATCGAACCCATCGTTCTACCATTCCTAGACCGGCAAGGGAACTTGCTGTTCCAACAGGACAATGCACGTCCGCATGTATCCCGTGCCACCCGACGTGCTATAGAAGGTGTAAGTCAACTACCCTGGCCAGCAAGATCTCCGGATCTGTCCCCCATTGAGCATGTTTGGGACTGGATGAAGCGTCGTCTCACGCGGTCTGCACGTCCAGCACGAACGCTGGTCCAACTGAGGCGCCAGGTGGAAATGGCATGGCAAGCCGTTCCACAGGACTACATCCAGCATCTCTACGATCGTCTCCATGGGAGAATAGCAGCCTGCATTGCTGCGAAAGGTGGATATACACTGTACTAGTGCCGACATTGTGCATGCTCTGTTGCCTGTGTCTATGTGCCTGTGGTTCTGTCAGTGTGATCATGTGATGTATCTGACCTCAGGAATGTGTCAATAAAGTTTCCCCTTCCTGGGACAATGAATTCACGGTGTTCTTATTGCAATTTCCAGGAGTGTACATTGCCAACCAGTGGGGTGTCCATTAGCCCTAGCGGCACAGGAAGACAGCTGCCATATAGCGGAGACAGTGGACGCTTGATGAATGCCCTGTATTGGTAAGGTGCAGAATTAGTATCTAGTGAAATTTTGAATAAGCAGTCAATCTTAACTCTGTCCGAGTACTGCATTCGTGCATGCAACTTGTTGTAGCTACTGTAGTTTAATCTTATGTTTAAATATTATGCTGTTATTTATAGTTCTGGGGGCAAATAACAGTTTTATTGCAGTAATCTTTCATTATTACCTGCGCTTAAGTCTTATAATCTTATTTAAGTGTTTGTCAGTTTTTTAAGATTTGCATGTGGCTCAAGTGGTGAGTTATTCTGTAGTTTTATGTGGTTACTGCCTACGTTGTTATGACACTAATGTTAGGTTGTCATTTAGACGCTGAGGTGGTTAGCCATATGTATCCTCACTCAGCCCCTGGTTGTCCGACCGGCCAACAAATTGTTCCTGTGTGGCTGACCAGACAGCCGACTAGACGGGAGAGGAAGCGGACGAGGTTCTGGAAGGAGGCCGGTACTAGGACCTCATTTGGTCCGCTGTTCCTTGCCGAGTTGCGGATATAGGTCTTCGGTCACGTAAGTTCTAATGTTTATTGCGACGCTGTGTCCTGGGGATCTTCATATTTTTCATTTCTTCCTTAAATTTTCCTTTGCCTGTATTCCTCTCCCTGAATGATTCCTCCAAGTTGCGCTAACACGAATGTTTTAAGCCATCAGTCAGTTACTAAACTCTATTGCAAGTTTAGTTCACCACCGGCATATATATAGAATTGTTACCAGTTTACCAAACATTTAAGCCCCTACAGGCTTGCTTACTGTCACTGTTTTTACATTTTCTGTATTCCTGGTAGCCACCACAATGTCCTCTATGTTTTGAAGGGGGCGTTTACTCTCTTGAATTGATTTGGAAGAACTGTAAAATACCTTAATCTATTTCTGTTAAGATGGTTTTTGATTTCTTAAAAGGAAATATTTCTAAGCCTTCTGGAGCTCTGCATTGATCGTGACCTTGTTGTAATACTTAAAAATTTCAACATAAATCCTTACGTCTTTCTGTCGCTCTGCGACTATTGGTTGTTGTTAACTGGCTTTTTGCTTCATTCCGTAGTAGAGTAAAACTTTAATGGGGGTAGGACGTCAAACTGCCCGACTTGGAGCAGGAGAGGCACCACTTGACATTTTAATTTCAACTGTCTATACTTTTACAAATAAATTCATAAAACTTTGTCAGCATGACCTTGAAGGGTTCAGAATTCGCGTTATAGCAGTGGAAGTACAAAAATATAACAAAAATATTTTTTTTACATGTGAAATATCACCATATTTTCAATTACTATTGGCTGCTTTCGTTGCTATAGATACACTTTTCTTCACAAGTAAGAGAGATTTTTCAATGAATTTTGCACAGCATAAAAACCATACTTACAGATGTATTAAACTCTAGAATTTATTTAATTAATGAAAAAATGAGTGAGCTGTTACATTTTAAACTTCATGTTTAGAAGATACTCAAATTTTATGGTTAATTATCTCAATTTTTAGCACAGTTTTTAATAGATTTGGAAAATTCTAGAGTTTCATACACCTGTAAGTATGGTTTGTATGCTGCGCAAAATTAATCGAAGAATATCCCTTACTTATGAAGAAAAGTGTACCTATAGCAACGAGTGCAGCCAGTAGTAAGTGAAAAAATGTTGACATTTTACATGTAAAAAAAATATTTTTGTTATATTTGTGTACCTCCACTGCTATGAACGTGAATTCTGAACCCTTCAAGGTCATGCTGACAAAGTTTTATGAATTTATTTGTAAAAGTATAGACAGTGGAAATTAAAATGTCGTGTGGTGCCTCTCCTGCTCCAAGTCGGCCCGTTTGACGTCTTACCCCCCTTAAACGTTTCCCGGAAATAAATCTAGATACTGTCAACTGCAGGTGATTTTTAACCTCGGGCTTGGCCCTTCCATGAGTACCCGCTGTCACTAATGAAACAATCATTTCAGTTTCCAAGTGTGGATAACGAACGCAGCATCCTAGGTCGGCTGGAAGATGTTAAACTTCGTCTACACAGTCGGCAAGAGATATATTTTGTGGACGCAAGTATTCCGTGAAATCACTATTTCCTTATGGTGGTTGTCCTTGTCGTCGTCTGGATTTCTCTGTCTCTCACAGCCGTCGCTGATTTGTGTGGCTGCCTCGACTATGGTGCTGGCCGTTAGTTCTGCGTGGTGGCCGCAGCAGCTTCGTTAACGGGGTAGCGCTGTGGGGTGTCGGTTTCTTCGCTGCATCTGCTGTGGCGGCCGACACGACACCTGCCACCGCCAGGCCAACTCGCCTCACATATTGCTTGACGACAGGCTCTGGGGCTCTCGAGTGTCAGGCTTCACGTCTGCGGTACGCTCCCGCTAGCAGCGTACTTAGACGTTCCCTCTTCGATTCGGAGGGCATGCTGTGAGCTGTCGTGACATTTTCGGTCCGCTACGGAACCTGACGTTCTCTTTGTTGTATACAGCCGCTACAAACATTTTTAGGCGTTCCCTCTTCTATCTGGTGTGCCTGGACGAGTGCTGGTGTTTCGTCTTCGGTCCCATCCTCCCGTCTGCGCGACGGTACACCAATGTACTTAATCGTGTGCGGTTCCAGGCGTTCCCTCTCTGTTCCGCTCCCTATAGAAACCCCTTGCGGCGTTCCATCTTCAGTCTGGTGCGCCTGGTGCTCTATCTAAGGTTCGTTTCCCATGTCCACACCCTCAGACCTTCTTTATGTGAAGTTGTGATGATGCTCCCGTTGTGTTTACAGCACAAGCAGATCGAGATCCCAGACTTTACTGAATAGGTACAACAAAGAAATTGGAATCAAGATGGAATTTGTTTTCAAAAGTAAAATATTGCTGTGCAGATTAATTTATGCTGCATCAGCTGCGGTTTTCTTTGAAGTAATTGTTTTGCACTATGCGTAATGGAAAAGTAAGTATTAGCTGTAGAATGTTATATAGCACAACAGAGGTAGCATTTTCATAGCGAATAATGCTAAAGCACTATCTTGCGTCACATATCAATCTACAGTAGAAAAAGCTCTATCGTGCAAACAGGTACTTTCAGCTTACACAATATTTTTTCTTATGATGGCACGTAACACTTATAAATTTTAAGAATTCTTGCATCCTACGTCCTTAAGAAAATGAGATGTTATTCATTCGTTCTCATTTTCGATAGTTATAAATTTTTGAGAGATTTTGTACTTTAGTTTTTCAAGTAGCTTCTTTACAGGGCAGAAGCTTCATAGACTTTATCACACCAGCGCTTACTGTTATAATTGGTGATAGGGGTTCAGAAACTATAAGGCATCGCACTGTAGAAAATAAGAAGCTGTAAACAAAGACTACAGAATTATCTGAAACATGGGACAGGAAATCTGTTGAAGCCCAGCTCAAGAGAGTCGAACATTGTGATTTTGTGTACATTAAACATGCTACTGAGCCGTTCTGTTTGATAGAATCTGTCCCTTCACACTAACTTCAGCAGATACGCCTGATTCGCATTGATGTGGAACACAGGTCGAGTGTCTCATCGCGATTGTCCTACTTTGGCTCATTGTATAGGCATATCATTGCTAAGAGAAGTCCTACTACAGAATACGTTAATTCTGATCGGCATCCGATGCTCGACAAGAACCCAGATATTCAGCCAGCTAAAGCCAGAGGTCTTCGTAATTTAATGCAGTTTCTGGAAGAAGGAAACAAGGCCTTTTGCAAGTACCTCATTTATGGTACCCCAGATGAAAACTGTAATGAAGAGAAGAATATGGGTGCTACTTCTGATGATAACTGTAATGGGTGTGACGATGAACAATGACTAATGATGGGAACAGTAGGAATAAGTAAAGCTATATTTTCATTTTGTAGTCAAGAAAACAACAGTCTTGTGTTCGTTATTAGATACTCCCAGACAGCACCTTGAAAACGTAATAAACTAATCCAACGAAAAATATTAGAGTTTCTTTTTCTAAATTTCTGAATTTTCTACAAATGTCGGACTAGACCGAAAAATCAATGTTCCTTAAGAGACAGCTGGGGCTTGTACACTTAAAAACGAACGTTAGTGAAAATGTTTCTGATAAACGTGCTATGAACAGCCTTTGACGTTTTCCATGATTCTAAAGCGTGGAAAGTATTTTTGATTCCTGAAAAATCATAATTTAGGACTTGTCTACTTTTTGTAATAAGACCCTCCATCGACGCTGACGGTAAAAGATCACAACAACAAGAAGTAATTAATGAAGGGTAAATAATTTAAAGAATAGATTTGTGTTGGTAACAGATTAAAGTGTTTAACGTTGCAAGATCACAGGATAGTGTAAGCTCCAGATAAACCATTGCTGGTGTGAAATTCTGGTACATTAATAAACGGTGTAATAGCCATAATGTTGAACGCAATCATGTGGGCGTGCACGCATATTGTTCAACAGGTGCCGGAAGTCACTTCGCTGGTTGGCTCTGTAGAGCATTTTGGGTTACAACAGCGGTATGTGGGCGAGTGTTATCCAGTTGGAAAACAACCTCTAGAATGCTTTTCATGAATGGCAGCACAACAGATCGAAACACCAGATTGTACAAATTTTCAGTAACTACGCGTGTGGTAAGGACGAGAACACTCCTGCTGCCATACGAAATAGCACCCGAGACCTTATCTACAAATGTAGGTCCCGTGTGTTTAGCTCACAGACAGGTTGGTTACAGGACCTCAGCCGACGTTCTTCTAACCAGCACACTGCCATCACTGGCACGAGGCAGAACCAGCTTTTATCAGGTAACACAACAGTCCGTCACCACGGCCTCAAGAGAGCTCTCTCTTGCCACCACTAAAGTCGTGAATGGCGGCGGCTTGGGGTCCGTTTGGAAATTTATGGTAAGGTCTTATGGGATCAAACTGCTGAGGTCATCGGTCCCTAAACTTACCCACTACTTCATTTAACTGAAACTAACTTAAGCTAACCGGCCGAAGTGGCCGTGCGGTTAAAGGCGCTGCAGTCTGGAACCGCAAGACCGCTACGGTCGCAGGTTCGAATCCTGCCCCGGGCATGGGTGTTTGTGATGTCCTTAGGTTAGTTAGGTTTAACTAGTTCTAAGTTCTAGGGTACTAATGACCTCAGCAGTTGAGTCCCATAGTGCTCAGAGGCATTTGAACCATTTTTTTGAACTTAAGCTAAGGACTACACACACACCCATGCCCGAGGGAAGACTCGAACCTCCGACGAAGGAAGCCGCGCGGACTGTGACAAGATGCCTCGGACCACGCGTGTATTCCGCGCGGCATTGGGGTCAGTGAAAAGCAAACTACAGAGCGTCTGGCTCGGAGCTATCCTTGAAGCTACCTAACTGTAAAAGCTGTTTGTGTCACTGTGATGCAAACTGCTCATACTGCTGCTGCAGATGCAGTACCTGCGCCAGAGCCATAAGCCGAACACGATGGTCTTCGCTCTCCATAGTGTCACGTGGGCGTCTGGAGCCCAGCCTTCCTGCGACTGTACATCTCGTGATAGTCAGTGCGAGCAATCATTTACACTGGCTACATTCCTGCCAAGTCTTTCTTCAGCTTCTCATAGCCCTTGTACGTGACCTCGATCAAACTTAGTGAGATACTCAAAACGGGGTCTCTGTCGCCTTCAAAGCATTTTTGACAAACATCACCTCACCACGTCCAATCTCAAAGGTAACCGAAACTCGCGACCGTTACAGCTTGTACGAAAATTAACCCTGATTTGCCTCTCCGAAGTGGCATAAATTCTGAACAGACATTATCTTTCAGACGTAGAAGCACGCGAAACAACTTTCGTTCATGACGCCAGCTATTCACTTTGTAATTTTTCTTTCCGTCAGTATATTTCGTTTGACTTTTCACTTGCTTTAACTTTGTATCTGTATTTCATTGAAAATATCAGAAAAATCGGGAAAATAATGACGGTATCCGCGGTGTGTTTTCCTGGAACCAAGCTTGTTCCATCCACTCTCGATACTTACTTTTATGTTAATTCGCACTTTACTACACGCCCTCGTGCTTGTTTTCAGTAGTGCTCAGTACTGCGTCAGAATTGTTTTGCCAGTAGCGTTAGTGGCACTTTAACAGTGATACAGAACAGAAATGACAGGTTGGCTCATAAAGAACTGGCCGATGTGCACCTCATATGTGGGATCACTAAGGGCAGGAAAAGAGCAGCATAGGAATGCTATGCTGAGCTGTTCTCGCAGCAGCGGCGGCCACGTCATTGTAGTTTTGTGCCCTTACATAGGTGCCGACGAGAAATCGCTTCTTTACGTGGTAGAATGGAGGATGGTGGCCGTGCGAAGCCGTGCCAGAAGAGCGAACTGAAGGAGTGCGTGTTCATGTGATTAGTGAACATCGTACTAACATTAGTCTGCACGTCGCACTACCTCTGACGCAGGCGAAACAAATGGTTTGAAAATCATGCATGAACAACACCTACACTCATGTCATCCGCAGAAGGTGCAGTCATTGCAGCTAGCATACTTCTCATGCCCGGTAGTTTTTTCTCCAATTTATTCCTATAACTATGAAGCGAGGAGCACAATTTCTCTGATTTCTTGTTATCTACCGATGGGGCCATGTTTACAACAGAGGGCAAGTTCACCAGTTTATATATCCATGTATAGGGTGAGGACCTTGCCGTTGGTGGGGAGGTTTGCGTGCCTCAACGATACAGATAGCCGTACCGTAGGTGCAACCACAACGGAGGGGCATCTGTTGAGAGGCCAGACAAACATGTGGCTCGTGAAGAGGGGCAGCAGCCTTTTCAGTAGTTGCAGGAGCAACAGTCTGGATGATTGACTGATGTGACCTTGTAACACTAACCAGAACGGCCTTGCTGTGCTGGTACTGCGAACGGCTGAATGCAAGGGGAAACTATGGCCGTAATTTTTCCCGAGGGCATGCAGCTTTACTGTATGGTTAAATAATGATGGCGTTCTCCTCTGTAAATTATTCCGGAGATAAAATAGTCTCCCATTCTGATCTCCGGGCGGGGACTACTCAGGAGGACGTCGTTATCAGGAAAAAGAAAACTGGCGTTCTACGGATCGGAGCGTGGAATGTCAGATCCCTTAATCGGGTAGGAGGATTAGAAAATTTAAAAATGGAAATGGATAGGTTAAAGTTAGATATAGTTGGAATTGGTGAAGTTCGGAGGCTGAAGGATCAACATTTCTGGTCAGGTAAATACAAGGATATAAATACAAAATCAAATAGAGGTAATGCAGGAGTAGATTTTATAATGAATAGGAAAATAGGAATGCGCGTAAGCTACTACAACCAGCATAGAGAACGCATTATTGTAGCCCTCGCCTACCACAGTAGTACAAGTTTGTACGCCAACTAGCTCCGCATATAACGAAGAGATTGATGAAACGTACGGTGAGATAAATTATATTCAGATAGTGAAGGGAGACGAAAATTTATTAGTCGTGGGTGACCGGAATTCGATAGTAGGACAAGGAAGAGATGGAAACGTAGTAGGTGAATATGGAATGGGTGCATGGAATGAAAGAGGAAACCGCCTGGTAGAATTTTGCACAGAGCATAACTTAACCATAGCTAACACTAGGTTCAAGAAACATAAAATAAGGTTATATACATGGAAGAAGCCTGGAGATACTGAAAGGTTTCAGATAGATAATATGATGGTAAGACAGATATATAAATTGAAAGACATTTCCAGGGGCAGATTTGGACTCTGACCGCTATCTGTTGGTTATGAACTGTTGATTAAAGCTGGAGAAACTGCAAAAACGTGGGAATTTAGGGATATGAGACCTGGATAAACTGAAAGAACCAGAGGTTGTAGAGAGCTTCAGGGAGAGCATTAGGGATCGATTGAAAAAAATGGGGGAAAGAAATACAGTAGAAGATGAATGAGTAACTTTGAGAGATGAAATAGTAAAGGTAGCAAAGGATCAAGTAGGTAAAAAGACGAGGGCTAATAGAAATCCTTGGGTAACAGATGGTATATTGAATTTAATTTATGAAAGGAGAAAATACAAGAATGCAGTAAATGAACCACGCAAAAAGGAATACAAACGACTCAAAAATGAGATCGAAAGGAAGTGCAACATGGCTAAGCAGGGATGGCTAGAGGACAAATGTAAGGATGTATAGGCTTATTTCACTGGGTTCAAATGGTTCAAATGGCTCTGAGCACTATGCGACTTAACTTCTGAGGTCATCAGTCGCCTGGAACTTAGAACTAATTAAACTTAACTAACTTAAGGACATCACACACATCCATGCCCGAGGCAGGATTCGAACCTGCGACCGTAGCGGTCACGCCGTTCCAGACTGAAGCGCCTTTAACCGCACGGTCACACCGGCCGGCTATCTCACTGGGGGTAAGATATATACTGCCTACAGGAAAATCAAAGAGACCTTTGGAGAAAAGAGAACTTCTTGCATGAATGTCAAGGGCTCAGAGGGAAACCCAGTTCTAAGCGAAGAAGTGAAAGCAGAAAGGCGGAAGGAGCACAGAGGGTCTATACAAGGGGGATGTTCTTGAGGACAATATTATAAAAATGGAAGAGGATGTAGATATAGATGAAATAGCAGATATGATACTGCGTGATGAGTTTGACAGAGACTGAAAGACCTAAGTCGAAACAAGGCTCCAGGACTAGACAGCATTCCGTTAGAACTACTGACAGCCTTGGGATAGCACGGCCTAACAGAACTCTACCATCTAGCGAGCAAGATGTATGAGACAGGCGAAATACCCTCAGACTTCAAGAAGAATATAGTAATTCCAATCCAATAGAAAGCAGGTGTTGACAAATGTGAAAATTACCGAACTATCATTTTAATAAGCCACGACTGCAAAATACTAACAAGAATTCTTTACAGACGAATGGAAATACTGGTAGAACCCGACCTCGGAGATCAGTTTGGATTCCGTAGAAATGTTGCAACACGTGATGCAATACTGACCCTACGACTTATTTTAGAAAATAGATTAAGGAAAGGTAAACCTACGTTTCTAGTATTTGTAGACTTAGAGAAAGCTTTTATCAATGTTGACTGGAATACTCTCTTTCAAATTATGAAGGTGGTAGGGGTAAAATACATGGAGCGAATGGCTATTTGCAATTTTTACAGAAACCAGATGGCAGTTATGGGAGTCGAGGGGCATGAAAGGGAAGCACTGGTTGGGAAGTGAGTGAGACAGGATTGTAGCCTATCCCCGATGTTATTCAATCTGTATATTGAGCAAGCAGCAAAGGAAGCTAAAGAAAATTCGCAGTAGGAAAGTAGGATATAAATGAAAATCAACAACAGCAAAATGATGATATGGATGGAGTTGAATTAAATCAGGTGAGGCTGAAGGAATTAGATTAGGAAATGAGACAGTGAAAGTAGGGAATTAGTTTTGCTATTTTGGAAGCGAAGTAACTGATGACGGTCGAAGCAGAGTGGGTATAAAATGTAGATTAACTGTGGCAAGGAAAGTGTTTCTGAAGAAGAGAAGTTTGCTAACATCGAGTATAGATTTAAGTGTCAGGAAGTCCTTTCTCAAAGTATTTGTATGGAGTCTAGCCATGTATGGAAGTGAAACATGGACGATAAATAATTTAGACCAGAAGAGAATAGAAGGTTTCAAAATGTGGTGCTACAGACGAATGCTGAAGATTGGATGGGTAGACCACATAACTATTGAGGAGGTACAGAATGGAACTGGGGAGAAGAGTAATTTGTGGCACAACTTGTCTAGAAGAAGGGATCGGTTGGTAGAACATTTTCTGGGGCATCAAGGGTTTACCAATTTAGTAGGGGAGGGAAGCGTGGATTGTAAAAGTCGTAGAGGGAGACCAAGAGATGAATACACTGAGCAGATTCAGAAGTATGTAGGTTTTACTCGGAGATGAAGAGGCTTGCACAGGATAGGGTAGCATTGAAAGCTGCATCAAACCAGTCTGTGGACCGAAGTCCACAACAACACCACCACGCTTCCTTGAGAAGTAGTCAATCTGCTGCATTACAACACTTTTCTCAGCATCAATGCACATAACATTATTTAAAAGGTACCGTTTTTGTATAATTGTTTTCAACGATAAAATTATGAGTCTTCGAGAAATCGTTTTTTATTCACATAACACGCTTCACTTGTTACAATTTATTTATAGCAGTGCATCATTGCATGTTCGAGAAATAATATACTCCGTGTTAATAACTCCCAAATCGCAATCTCTCATTTAAATGAATTTCAGGGGATCCATTAGGATGCTGGCGATTTCAAATCTGCTTTAGGCCCTCCATGGTACTCCTTTCAAGCGAACTGAAAGACGGAAAGTTCCCTACAACACCTCGGTGGTCGTCGCTTGTCGTATTTGCACTGATCTAACGCTCCATCTCTAATGACATCGTCGAAGACGGGACGTTAAGCTCTGTCCTTTTTTTGTGGATCCCTGCCTGAAGGCGGCTTAAGGCCTGCCGTCTGCGAAACGGGGCTCCAAGGAAGGTAATGGCTCCGCGGAATCGAACGTGGGTTGCGCACACCCTTATCGCACAGGGACTCTTTTCTTTTCTTGTGATTTATCTGCGACGTAATCCAACGGGGCAAGGATGCCGACACGTCGAAAATTCTGCAACACGAAAATACCAAGTATGTTGTTTATTTTTATGCCACTGCACGCAAATTAAAAGGATACGGCTTGATGCGAGACAACTGTCAAAGCGCTATTGATTATCACAGCAACAAGATCTCTTTCCCACAGCGGAATTTTTCTGTGTATTTCTATTTATTTTTATTTTTCAGTAGAGGACTGCTGTATTTTAGAAAGGACAACGTTTTTCACGGACTGTTGTTAATTTCCTGTATTCATCACGATTGTGATTGCGGCTTGTAACACCATTTTCAAGAGATAGCTGCAAAAGCATAATTATACTTTGGCCTCTAAATACCTTTATGTATATATACTTCACTATGAAGAGCATCAGTGCATCTGCCCTTTTATGAGGATACTCCCCTTGTGTCAACAATGTTTAAATATAACTCTTCAGGCTTTCCCGGCGATCTAATGACATCTTGGGTTGTCGGGTGTTCTGCCGGATATCAGCGTCGTACTTGCACGATATTTCGGTCACGTAGCTCGAGACCTTCATCAGGTGCGACCTGAGACTGCTCCTCGAGTGGACCTGGTCCAGTATTTATGCCTATGGACTTCCCCCTCCACCAACGGCTGCAGGCGCTTCCTCTGTGGTCCGCGCCCATTCCCTGTGACCTGCTGGAGCGTTGCTGCTCCGTTTTCCGTCCGCTGCGGTTCTAGGTGTTCCCTCTGCGGTCCGCGCCCACCAAACCCGCTCCTGGGGGTTTCATCTACGGTCTGGGGTACCAGGCGTTCCCCCTGCGGTCCGCGCCCGCTCACCACGACCTGTTGGAGTGTTGCCGCTCTGTTTTTCATCTGCTGCGGCTCTGGATCTTCCCTCTGCGGTCCGCGCCCACCAGTCCCACTTCTGGGTGTTCCATCTTCGGTCTGGTGCTCCTGGCAGTCCGTCAGGGGCTCGTTTACCATCTCCATGTCTCTGGTTCTTCTGTTTGTGTAGTGTTGCAGCTGGCCCCGTTGCTCCTTTAACAATTCCAGAGCCGGATCCCAGGCTCTGCTTAGCTGGTACCCTGTGTCACGATTCATAAGATCGTCAGCCATTTTAATCTCAATCGATTCTCTTATGACACTGTCCCAAAATCTGGGTGTTTGTGCTAGAATCTTGGTGTCCTCATACTTCATGGCATGATCTAGCTCTAGACAGTGTTCAGCAATGGCTGACTTAGTCACCTGTCTTAATCTAGTGTGCCTCTGATGTTCTTTGCACCTGATCTCCACAGTTCTTGTCGTCTGGCCAATGTAGGACATGCCACATTGACAAGGTATATTGTAAATCCCTGGTTTTCGTAACCCCAGGTCGTCTTTGACACTCCCCAGCAGTCCCCCGATCTTGTTGGATGGACAGAAAACACACTTGATATTGTGTTTACGCAGGATCCTACTGATTCTGGCAGAAATAGAGCCAGCATAGGGCAGATATGCCACCTTCCTTGCTTCATCTTGGTCTTCTTCAGGAACCTGTGGTATAGGGGCTGGTCGGAGTGCCCTCTCAATTTGTCTGTCCATGTATCCATTCTTGGAGAAAACTGTTTTGAGACGTTCTATCTCTATGGGTAGATTCTCTTGGTCTGATAGGGCACGTGCTCTGTGGACCAAAGTCTTCAGAACCCCATTCTTCTGTGCAGGGTGGTGACAACTGCTGGCCTGCAGATATAAATCAGTGTGTGTAGGTTTTCGGTACACACTGTGGCCAATTGATCCATCTGCTTTCCTCTGGACTAGTACATCCAGAAATGACAGCTGGCCATTCTTCTCCAGTTCCATGGTGAACTTGATATTAGGGTGGCATGAGTTAAGATGTTCAAGAAACTCATTGAGCCTGTCCATCCCATGTGGCCAGATCACGAAGGTGTCATCCACATACCTAAAGAAGCATGTGGGTTTAAATGTGGCTGTCTCCAATGCCCTCTCCTCAAAACTCTCCATAAACATGTTGGCAACCACAGGGGACAGTGGGCTGCCCATAGCTACACCTTCAGTTTGCTCGTAATATTGGTTTCTGTACAGGAAATACGTGGATGTCAGTGTATGACTGAACAGGTCCAACAGAGCACCATCAAATTTCTCTGCAATCAGTTCTAGTGAGTCCTTCAGTGGAACCCTGGTGAACAGCGATACCACATCAAAACTAACCATGATGTCCGAATCTGTGATGTGCAGTTGCTTGAGGCGTTGCAGGAAATCTTCTGAGTTGCGGATGTGGTGAATACATTTCTGGAGGACCCTGCATACAGAATTCTGGAGTGTGACCCCACGGACAAGGTGGCCAAGAAGACTAGTGCTCTCTTGAAGGAAACAGGGATGCCCGATAAGATCATCAGACAACTACGGGAAAAAGCGCCAGTGCCACCCAGACTGTATGGTCTGCCTAAAATACACAAGGAGGGTGTGCCCCTACGTCCTATTGTCAGTAATATTGGGGCACCTACGTACACAACAGCCAAGTACCTGAAAGGTCTCCTGGCTCCATATGTGGGGAAATGTATTCACCACATCCGCAACTCAGAAGATTTCCTGCAACGCCTCAAGCAACTGCACATCACATATTCGGACATCATGGTTAGTTTTGATGTGGTATCGCTGTTCACCAGGGTTCCACTGAAGGACTCACTAGAACTGATTGCAGAGAAATTTGATGGTGCTCTGTTGGACCTGTTCAGTCATACACTGACATCCACGTATTTCCTGTACAGAAACCAATATTACGAGCAAACTGAAGGTGTAGCTATGGGCAGCCCACTGTCCCCTGTGGTTGCCAACATGTTTATGGAGAGTTTTGAGGAGAGGGCATTGGAGGCAGCCACATTTAAACCCACATGCTTCTTTAGGTATGTGGATGACACCTTCGTGATCTGGCCACATGGGATGGACAGGCTCAATGAGTTTCTTGAACATCTTAACTCATGCCACCCTAATATCAAGTTCACCATGGAACTGGAGAAGAATGGCCAGCTGTCATTTCTGGATGTACTAGTCCAGAGGAAAGCAGATGGATCAATTGGCCACAGTGTGTACCGAAAACCTACACACACTGATTTATATCTGCAGGCCAGCAGTTGTCACCACCCTGCACAGAAGAATGGGGTTCTGAAGACTTTGGTCCACAGAGCACGTGCCCTATCAGACCAAGAGAATCTACCCATAGAGATAGAACGTCTCAAAACAGTTTTCTCCAAGAATGGATACATGGACAGACAAATTGAGAGGGCACTCCGACCAGCCCCTATACCACAGGTTCCTGAAGAAGACCAAGATGAAGCAAGGAAGGTGGCATATCTGCCCTATGCTGGCTCTATTTCTGCCAGAATCAGTAGGATCCTGCGTAAACACAATATCAAGTGTGTTTTCTGTCCATCCAACAAGATCGGGGGACTGCTGGGGAGTGTCAAAGACGACCTGGGGTTACGAAAACCAGGGACTTACAATATACCTTGTCAATGTGGCATGTCCTACATTGGCCAGACGACAAGAACTGTGGAGATCAGGTGCAAAGAACATCAGAGGCACACTAGATTAAGACAGGTGACTAAGTCAGCCATTGCTGAACACTGTCTAGAGCTAGATCATGCCATGAAGTATGAGGACACCAAGATTCTAGCACAAACACCCAGATTTTGGGACAGTGTCATAAGAGAATCGATTGAGATTAAAATGGCTGACGATCTTATGAATCGTGACACAGGGTACCAGCTAAGCAGAGCCTGGGATCCGGCTCTGGAATTGTTAAAGGAGCAACGGGGCCAGCTGCAACACTACACAAACAGAAGAACCAGAGACATGGAGATGGTAAACGAGCCCCTGACGGACTGCCAGGAGCACCAGACCGAAGATGGAACACCCAGAAGTGGGACTGGTGGGCGCGGACCGCAGAGGGAAGATCCAGAGCCGCAGCAGATGAAAAACGGAGCGGCAACACTCCAACAGGTCGTGGTGAGCGGGCGCGGACCGCAGGGGGAACGCCTGGTACCCCAGACCGTAGATGAAACCCCCAGGAGCGGGTTTGGTGGGCGCGGACCGCAGAGGGAACACCTAGAACCGCAGCGGACGGAAAACGGAGCAGCAACGCTCCAGCAGGTCACAGGGAATGGGCGCGGACCACAGAGGAAGCGCCTGCAGCCGTTGGTGGAGGGGGAAGTCCATAGGCATAAATACTGGACCAGGTCCACTCGAGGAGCAGTCTCAGGTCGCACCTGATGAAGGTCTCGAGCTACGTGACCGAAATATCGTGCAAGTACGACGCTGATATCCGGCAGAACACCCGACAACCCAAGATGTCAATGTTTAAATATTCCATACGTACGTAATAATAATAAGACAATTTTGTTTTCATTGGTATTTCACGCAGGAACGGGATGGCAGCGGATAAAACCGCTCTTCAAGCAAGAGTTATAAGTGTTCCAAACACTTTTAAAAATAAATACAGAATAATTGAAATGAATGTTTTAAAAATGGCAGATTGAAGAAGGACTTACATGTTTAAAAATTTTTTTACGATTTTTTATTGCAGTGAGAATGTAATCACTGATTTTAGTAACACTGCTCTAGTATGATGGATGGTGGTGCATGAAAGTGATCACTTTCGTGATGGTGGGATAACAGTACGACTATGAGGCTTTGTGGACAGCAGGCAGTGACTACGTCATTGTGTGAAGGGAATAATGAGGGAGGAAAGTGGAAGTATGGTGTCGGTGGGATGTTGTTACTGGAGCAAGAAAGAAGGGTATAATTCAGGACTGAATTCATTGTTGAGTACTGGGAGTCGGTTGAAGTTCCAGTGGGACAGGATAGATCTGGCATAAGCTTCATGGCAGCTTCGATGGTGTTGTAGTGGCACAGCAAGGTAACTGTACTGTTGACTGCTGGATGGGACGTTGGGTACCGGAACTGGCTATTACTGGTAATGTGGTGCATCCAAAGTTTCTCCAAAGAGAGAGGAAGCTGTAGGAAGCAAATTATTTGGTATAGAGGTAGGCGGATGCTGGAGAAGACCTAGAGTTCAAATATTTCCAGGATTTTAATGTGGTTTGTACACTCATGTGCAAGGAAAAACAGAACATGTCGAAGGTTTAGATGTAGGACGTTCATATTCACAGGATATATACATTAGTACGTTCTGCAGGATTGATTAACATTTCAGTCACCTTGGTTGAGCATGAGTCCTGTTGACTAGTAGATACAGGGTCCACCATGGGCCCTGATTTGTTCCATTCGTGATGGCATCGACGCTTATAAGGTGCTAATGGCGTCCTGTGGTATAGCCATCCATGCGGCATTCACCTGGTTAAAAAGTCCATTTGCGGTGGTAAGCACTGGATCAGTGCAGCACCCACCATTTCACCATATCATTTGGCAACAAATCTGGTGATCTGGCGGGCCAGGAAGGAAGGCTGACGTCTTCGTGGAGCAACAAATGGTCGTGCATTACCTTGCTGAGAAATGACATTTGTGATGTTTTGCAGAAAGGGTATTGTTACTGCCGCAGGATGTCATTCACGGAGATCACAATGGTCACTGTTCCATGGACATGAACCAACTGCATTTCTCTTTGTACTTAATAGCATCCCACACCACAAGGCCTTGATTTGGAGCTGTATGTCTGCAGCGAACCGAAATGCAGCCATCATTTTCAAACAAACAGAACAAGGATTCTTCCGAACCCTATCTGGTGCCACTCCAGTCCCCACTGACGTCGCTCCATACACCATAGCCGTCTAGCATGTTCCTGCACATCTGTTAAAGATAGGCGGAGAAGTGGATGACACACATGTAATCAGCGCCGTAATAAACGGCGACATATTGTCATTCCAGTCAGGTGAAGGTCGATGTCCTAGAGGGAGGCTGTTACGACATGACCCATCTCTGTGCTCTAGAGCGTTCCATGAACCTTTCTGCAAACGAGTCGCATGCCGATGCACTTCGTCCCACACGAGCAGCAGTTTCCCAGATGGCTGCATCACATTCCCTCATGCAAAAAAAGCGCCGTCTTTCAAACTCACTGATTTGACGGTACGGTTCGCGCATAGGTCGGCGAGGCATCTTGCACCTGTGCTCATGTCACACTGATCCATTACCTTCGATTTATAGCCGCAGGCACATTTTATCAGTAGGTGGTGTTGCGCCGCGATATTGTTGTTGACCTTGGACTCGCAGCCCGACACGGTTCAAATACTAATCATTTCTGGAGAACATACTAATGCACCAGTACTGTGAATATGAAAGTTCTATCTCTGGTCGTTCAAGGTGTTCCGCTTCTTCTGAACAAGATTTTAGTTCTTAGGATGCGTAAAGATCAAGATCATGTGGGTATTTGTGAGCATGAAGGAAGAAGGATTTTGCAGGTCACGATAATGGTAGAAGTGCTAAAGGCTGACACGGTCTCGAGGGTCCCAGCGGAAGTAAAATAGGCTGTGGCACTAAAATCTAGGGGAGCGCTTCGGCCATCACATAACAGCTCTACCTACAAATCCTAAATCCACGTCTGGCTAAAAATAGAGAGGCTTACTCACAATAATAAGTGTATATGTCATTGAAGAAGAAAGGAGAGAAGAAAATGAAGTGCTCTGCTAAGACTTTCAAGAGCAAGTAGACCAAAACCAGAAAGCTTTTCTAAATGGAGACCTCAATGCATTTGAAGAGAATATGACGATACCTGTAACGACAGTAACTTTTCGCGAGCAGATAATAAATAACATTGGACACGATTTACGTTCCTTTGTAACACTTTGACGTGTAGTGGAATGAAAATTACCAATAATTTCTCTCGAAAGAATTTATACGGAGTAAAGGGGCTATATATCAATTATTAAGTGTATCATAGTGAACAAAAAGCTGAGAGGACTACTTCAGGATGAAGAGTCCATAGGTGTAACGACATAAAGTCGAATCATTTTCTGGTGATGGACATAGGTAGACCCGAATTCTAAATACAAGACAGTAACGTCGAAAAGGAAGATTCCAAAGTCTAACTTCTTCAATAAGAGTATAAGAAGATTGTTGCAACAGTGACCCGCGCATTATTTACAAAATTAACGTGCAGCAAAGAATATAAATATAGAATCGGAAACTGCAAGAGTATGTGCGATCCCATCAGCGACTTAGGCAATACAAAGGAAAAACAAATTTATTAGAAGGAAAGGTATGAAAATATGGAATGAAACTGTAAGAAATGCAATTAAAGGGAAAACAAAATACTTATAACACAAATTGTCCAGCACAACACAAAGGAAAATAACGTGCAGTATAAAGAAAAACCTAAATATGCTAAGAAAACAGTGAGTGAAGCCTGTCAAGAATACTAGGAAGGAACGATTTCAAACCTTGAGAATGATCTTACAGGCACAAAAAAACATCAGACAGGAAAATGATAGTGCACTATTAACAGACAAAGAGAATAGGATGTAACACTCTCAGTACTAGGAAGGAACGATTTCAAACCTTGAGAATGATCTTACAGGCACAAAAAAAGTATCAAACAGGAAAATGATAGTGCACTATTAACAGAAAAAGAGAATAGGATAGAACACTCTCAAGGATTCTGAGTAAAAAACAATAATAAAATTAAACTAATGAAAATGGCCAGAACTAGCAACACGATGACGAAGTATAACAAGTAGAAAGTACTACGCTGGAGGAGATACAATTATTAAAGGGTAGAAGAGCAGCAGAACTGGATAATATCAATGTATAACTTGTGAAATGTGAAGAATTAATGTTAAAACTCAAGTTGTTTCATTGGTAAAAGAATGTTGGAAGTGGAAGCTGATACTCGACTAGACTTGCGTATGACAATTACAGATATGTAGATCTGTTGAACACTGACTGTAAATAATATGCAAGGACAATTAATAACAGACTGAAAAGATTAGCTGACTCCCTCTTAGCGGAGGAACAAAATGCTTTTAGAAAAGGACGATCATCCCAAGGCAATTTTACGATATGACTCATTTTGAGAAGACAGAAGGAGCGACTTGTTTTACTTGCTTAAAACATCCTAAAGCCATAATCACGTAAATATTTCTTTATTTAAAACAATCGGTTTCGACAGATTTTGCTGTTATATTCAGGTCTTAAAAAATCTTTTCGTTATGAAACGTGTTCCTTTTAAACTGGGGGGACTGATGACCTTCGCTGTTTAGTCCCCCTTAAACATCCCAACTACCACCAACTACCTTTTAAACTGGACCTCACGCCATGACAATTTTGCGTGAGGTCCAACTTAAAATGATTGTTTGCTAATGTTAAGTTTGGTTCTTGTCCTTCTGAGGAATTGCACCCATGTTCAAAATATTAGAATCTGTAGAATAACTTTGCTTTTGTAAATTGTGGAAAAGCCTCCGACAGAGTGAATACGTATGTGTTGTGGAATATAATCGAAAGAATATCGCTTCCTAAACATTTACTATAAGTGATAAAAAGTTTATATCTGAATCAGGAAATCTTAATTAATACAGCAAAGGAGAGGAAAGGACCAATAGCAGTTAACTGAGGAGTACGAGAAGGCTGTAGTCTCTCGCTAACTTTATTTGACATATACTTTGTCGACAATGAAAACAATACGTTAAATACTGTACTCTTTGCTTATGACCCAATAATCTTAAGGATTTCCAGCAACACTGGGTTAATAATGGGAGAGTAACTTGTGTTAACAAGTTTAATGTAGAAAACAGCCAAAATAGCAAAGTTCATTTTTTTTATCTAATGGATGATTAGTTTCGCGTTACCTGAGCCTACATTCAGACCACGCTGAGAGACGAAAAGGTTAAATTAAAATTTATCCTACGAACATTTACAAAAATTTAGTGCTCATTACGGGATACAAGCAAGTCTTACCAGGATATACGTAACAAACACAAAACGCTATGGTTCCGTAATAGCATGCAAATCGTGTTAAGAATGCACGTACACGTACATTAGAGTAAAGTTTTTTTATCAATGTTGGCAGGACAATCATACAACTGATAGTATGCTTCTTACGCTGCCGCAGTGGAACCTTACGTAGGGGACATTTTATCAGGATGTTGGGAATTCCTTTATTACAATTTCCAAATATCAGCACAAAAAGTTAATACAATAAAAGTGCAGACAACTACCACAATTAAACCTTTTTTAAAATTTTCCAGAAATACCGAAAAGGGCTTTAAATATTTTTCCAAAAGCAGCACAACGTTTAAAAGCATTGAACAGTTAACAGCAGCTGCGTCACATACGGCGTGTACAAGCAAAAGTCGTGTGCTAAAGCGACACATAACGTCGTCCTTTGTGAGAAACCATCGAGCAGGCGCGCCTGTGTATGAAGTGTGCCAACCACAAATATCATTGTCTTGTATCCCTCCATTGTTGTTTTACAATTGTGAGCCCACACTTGTTCCTTCGTTATCGCATCTCAGCCACCACAATGGTAAGTTGCGCTGTCATACGCCCAAGTGAGCAGCAGTTACATTGAGTCAACAGCGAGCTACACATGAGAAGATATACGATCCGTACAAGAAAATGACCGACTTTACGAGTTAGCAGCGCAGTCTCATAACGAGCCAGTTGTCTACATGGTAATTAGTAACAGAATAAGCAGTTGGATAGGATCTGAAGCAACTGTTCGATTTAATACTTCCAGTGTGTTCTATTTGTGACGGTACACTCGCAGGCAAGAAAAGACAGGCACAAGAAAAGTTTCTTTTATTATTGTTTGTTGAAACTGTGCCTTTATACATAAGCTAATTTTATCATTGTTGAATTAAATTAAGATTGAACTGTGATTTTACTCATACATGTTTACATTTGTAACATACAAACAGTTATTTTCTACACGTTTACAAAGGGCCCCGTGCACCGGCTCTAGGGTAAACAGTGTGGTAAGAAACATTGTATGACACTGAAAAAACATTAGCTTTTAAATTACTTTGTGCCAGTGAAACAGTCAGAAGCGAACGTAATAGTATATACACCTCTAAAAACATTTTTAATCACATTTCATAGGTACAACAGAAGTTAAAACGCTACGTTGTCTCTTCCGCTGTACAAATTCTAGGGCCTGTAATGATACATCAGTGCATGATGTATCCATTTCATCCTGCAGTAATGTATGAATGCCAGATGCGTAAAATATGTAATGCGTTAAAGCGAAAAAGCAACGACCATCGCAGGGAGAGGCAAGAAAAGGAACCACTCCCAGGAAGTAAGAAAATGGGGACTGGGCTAGGGAAGGGAAGGGGGACTGGTTTCTTTGTAGGGGGGAATAAAATGCATGAAATGTTTTTACTACTATTTAAAATTATGAAGGCAAATCAGTTCATACAATATAGTGCAGGTTAACTACCACTTTTTTGGGGGGGTCATCAGGCTTGTGCCTTTGTGCCTGATTTGATGCCACCCATCACGAATTCCCCTGTTGTGCCAACCGCTCCATGTCGGAATAGTTCTTGCTTGCAACATACGTCCTCAGTTATTTGCTGGATGCATTCCATTCTCTGTCTTCCTCCACTTTATATACGCTCTACAGTTCCCTGCAGCACCATCGAAATTATATACTGGTCTTAACAGGTGTCCTACTATCCTGTCCCTTCACCTTGTCAGTGTATTCCCTATATTCCAGACCTCGCCGATTCTCGGAGTACCTAGGTTTCAACATTATTACATAGCACCTTATCTCAAATGCCTAGATTCTCTTCCATTCCGGTTTTCCCACAGTCTTCTTTCACTGAAATGCAATGCTGTGCCCCAGGCGGACATTATTAGAGAGTTATTTTGCTGAATACGTAGCAGAGATCCTCAACTTTACCTACTTCGCGACCACTAATCCTGATGTTAAGTTCCTCGCGGTTTTCATTTCTGCTACTTCTCATTACTTTCATCTTTCCTCTTCTGTACCCATGAGACTTTTCATTCCATTCAGCAGACTGTCATCAGTGAATGTTATTACTGATATCTTCTCACGTTGAATTTTAAGTCCACTCTGTAAAACTTCCGTCATTGCTCCTACGATGTATAGATTCAACAGTAGAGGGCAAATGCCACATCTCTGTCTTACACCCTTTTTAATCCGTTCACGTCGTTCTTGGTCTTCTACTCCTATTGTTCCCTTTTGACACTTGTACATAAATTGTACTTCTTGACTGTTGCACATATTGTATATTAGACGTGTTTCTGTGTAGCTTACTCTATTTTTCTTAGAATTTCGAATATACTGCACCATTTAACTTTGTGAACGCTTTTTCCAGGTCGACAAACCCTATGATAGTGTCTTTATATCTTTTAATATTGCATTCATTAATAACGGCTACGTCAGAACTGCCTCTCTGATGCTTTTATCTCTCCTTAAACCAAACTCATCATCATCTAACCGAACTTCACTTTTGTTTTCCGTTATTCTCTATATTACACGTGTCAGCAGTTCAGATTTTGTCAGAAGACAGAAAGGAAAATCAAATTTACCCCTACATGGCATCGCCACACTTACCCCACCATAAAAAGTGACATATTCCACTCAGGCACTACCACTAACTATTCTCAAAAATTCTTCCAAGGTGATTGGTGCCACGAGTCTATAATTTTTTTTAATTATTTACTTTTTAATGCATGATTATAATTAGGAGATTTGTACAAATAATACATTTACAAAATAGAATTTAACAAAAAATGTCAAAACATAAATTGAATAACTTCGTGTATTACCTCCTTTTCTGGAGCTACAATAATCCTTCTTCAAGAAATGGTGCAGTGGGAGTTCTCTGTCCGCTGCTACTGGAGTTTCCAATCTTCAACAGCGTAGTCTAAAATATCATCATGCAGTCTAAAATGGCTACAACTGGCTCGTGTTGCGTTGCTAATGCCTCTATGAATGCTGATTTCCATGAATGAGCCAATCTTTTTTCTTTCTCACTGCTTGGAATTCAAGTCATTCTATCTTCGATGTGATGCTAAGTGGAACGTGACACTGCACCTCGCATTCCCTACTATCGGGGGTTTACGAAACGACTGCGTAAATAGTTTGCAAAGAGCTACGATACCTTTGTGTCCGTTCAAGAGCGTTGCAAGTGTTTCTCATGTACCACCAACAATCAAGCTCCAGTTTCTCCCCTTCGCCGAAGATGCAGCCGATGGTCATTCCTGTGAACAATTTAAGCGCATGACATTTTTGGAGGGAAAAATATAAGTTATTCGGATACAGGAGGGTGCAAGGTCGAGGCCTACGAGAAAGACAGGCCGCGGCGCGTACGTCACGAAGGTACGCCGAGCTCGCTCGCTCGCTCAACTCAGCCGAAAAACTGCGTTTCTATAGCTGTTAATTCGTAAATGGATGTATATGTAGAAAAGAGAATTGCACCTTCTACTGGAATCCACCATTATGAATCTTACTGATATTAATGCTACAATGATAGAAAGTGCATTGACCTGCTAATGATTGGTTACAGTTGGTGTACAATAAAATTAAAATCATTTTAAAAGGATCACCAGTTGCATAAGGCACTGAGGACTGTTACGCAGAAGAGACTAAGCGCTACAAGCAAGACATTATACCATTTATGCCGAGAACAGATGTTAGCTTTTGGTGTACGAGTAGAAATCACTAGGACTTCATAATAACAGATTCCTGTAGAAGATGCAGTTCTCTTAGTATGTACAGCCTTATTGCGAGTTAAGAGATAAAATGCGTTTCTATAACTGCTTAGTTAAGAGAGCGACCGAGCTTTGGCCTACCTTCGTGATGTACGCGTTGCAGCCTTTCTCGTGGGCCTCGTTCAATGTTTACTGACGTCAAGTGTGACACGGAGGTGACGATCTAAGATCTTCTATCAGTCGCCGAACGCCGGACGACGACACGCACGTGACGCCATCCTCGTCGGTGTCCAGGAGATGACAGTCGGAGCAAAGTGGTGAGTCTGGTAATCCGATAACTTGGAGCCATTTTCTCGTCGCACATTTTTGTTAGTAAGTTGATTCCACTTCGCGTGCACGGGGTTGGGCTAAAAGTGTTGGTGAATCGTGTTCCACGCTCGTGGATAATTGACATTTACGCAGAACCGTCAGCAGAGGGGTGGTGTAGAAATATTCGGCCATTTGGGGGGAGCGTTTCGTGGAGATCGCAGGTTACGCAGCTGTATTTAAAAATGAATGTCGATACATGGGAGAGATGCGTTGCGATGTGCGCGCCCGTCATCAGGAACGTCGAGCCGTGAGGGTGGCGTGTTGACTGGTTTTGACATATTGCTCATGTAAAGAGCAGCTACCCGTGCTCGTCCAACGCGAAGGGGGAGGATGAGAGTGTCGTAACATACTGATATGGCTTTCACGGTTTGTGAATACCACCCAAAGGTGAATAACGAAAGGTGTGGACCAAAGAGATTTGAGGCACTTCATTCACAGTTTATTTTTTTTTACAACACACTTTTTTATTAATAACATAAATCACCTAACTGCATAAGTGAACTACTAAAAATAATCGTCAATATGCTTAGGAACACAATAAACTTCAAGGCACAAATAGCTTTCAGTTGTTTACTAATTAATTAAATGTCTGTTCAAGGCAATTTCCACACATAATCAACACAACCACCTAAACATGTTTACAGAATTATGGAAATGAAATGCATATACACCTTCTGTTTAGCAAATGGACCACTTTCGGCCTGGGCCACCAACAACATAAGTCATTCTCATTACTCACATAGAGCCACTCCGAGGTGCTAGAAGCAAAACGTAAGTCTTCCACGTGTACACCAAAGGCACGGTTTACCAGACTGCAAGCCGTAAGAAACCAGTCAACACGCTCCCGCCACCAAGTACAGGAAGGCATCGGGCTAGTAAACAACGCCCGCTCCGGTGGGCGGGCGCGACTACGTAACTGCTTGCCACAGTGGGTCGGTTCCTCCAGCAGCCTCTGCGAAGACTGGCGGCGAAATCAATGAAATTAGCACCACCTGAGACACAAATGGCAAGCAACTCACCAACGTAATAAGGACATAAATTATTTGCATATACAATGTGTCCAAAACAGTTGTCTATCCACTAATTCTAGCACCTCAGAGGACACCACTTAACACAGTGAACTCAGAGTCATCTAAACATACCGCGCTATCTGCGCTAAACCACATAAACTTCCTGTGCATGAACACACTACGCTTAACATAAGGAGTACTAACTTAGGCCAGCCGAAGTGGCCGTGCGGTTAAAGGCGCTGCAGTCTGGAACCGCAAGACCGCTGCGGTCGCAGGTTCGAATCCTGCCTCGGGCATGGATGTTTGTGATGTCCTTAGGTTAGTTAGGTTTAACTAGTTCTAAGTTGTAGGGGACTAATGACCTCAGCAGTTGAGTCCCATAGTGCTCAGAGCCATTTGAACCATTTGAACCGAAGCACTAACTTAACACACTGAATTCAGAGACATCTTAACATGCCGCGCAATCTGCGCAAAACCACATAAACTTCCTGCATGAGCGCACTACGCTTAAAATAAGGAGTATTAACTTAACACAACATACAACTTTAAAATCTCCGGGTGACTGGCCTGGACTCGTGAAATGGATCTACCAACACATCATCATGGCCAATAAACCGCCTCCGCTCTCCACTTAAAGGCACAAATAGGTTATGTCCTGCAACACACTGATTAAAATATCTAAAACAGTGTTCGTTACAAGATTAACACTCAATGTCACAGGTAAACACTAATCAGAAACAGATATCGGTTCGTTACAATAAACGCACAAATTACGTGGCTGAAAAACACAACCAAGTCAATGGCACACAAGAAGGTCAGTAATAGTAAGACCCTTTATCATTTTCCCATTCAGAGGGCCGTAAAACAATAACACTTAAGCAGAGAAGTATGAATGGCTTTGAGCAATTCAGTGACTGACAACAACTAAGTTTTTAAATGCAGAACACAAGTCCTCACAGAATAAACACGGCCTTACGCGATGGATCCCTAATAGTAAGGTCAAGTGTCCAAAGCACACTGCTCAATAAATACACCACAACGGCAAGCACACTCAGTAATCGCCAGAACGTTGGACACTGAGAACAAAATGCTGCTTATATCCAAACCAACTGTGCTCGCAATGGCATCAGATCAGTCACAGAGCCATAGAGACGAGAATGTAGGCACTAGAAGCAAACGGTAAATCCATCATAAACAAGGAAGCAGCATGTTCCCGACAGCATCGGCGCCTCTACCCACCAAGTCCGCCGCAAACGCCAAAACACAATCAGGTAACGTGGCGAACTTTCCTCTTGCTACCACACACGGCGTCGGCAGACACGGCTTCAAGCTCTGCGCACTACTGCCTATCTCACTGTTTCTGCTCTCCCTCCAAAATCCAACTATTCGACTGTCACAGGTGCCTCGCCGACCTCCTCTACGATGGGGTGCCACTTCTCTCTTTCCTCCGCGATAAAGAGATAATATTATACGCGGTACGTTCGACAGATCAAACCCCGAGACGCCACGGCTCATACACGTTGCAATTGCTTCAAGTCCCGCAGCAGGTGCAGGTACATCATCACCATCATCCGCAGTAACCGTGGACAGTTTACCGTGGCCGTTTCGCACACATCCTTCGTAAAAGTGACCTTTAAATATCTCAACTGACGGGGGCGACAACGCGCGCCACGAGACAGCACTCGACATCCAGCTCGGTCGACATATTGAGGTTCGGAAGACAGCCCGCAGCTGGCCCATATAGCTCGATTCCGTTTACTGCGCTGTGGACTTCAAACCAGCGGCGTAAGCCTTATAGCGCGTTATGTTAGATAGCCTGTGGCTGAGACCCCCAGGGGTGGCTAGAGCGTGATTGCATAGCAACCTGGTCGTAGAGACATCTTGATGGGTATCGGAACCACCGTCCGTCCGTTGGCCTGGACCTGAGATCTGGCTGCTGCCAGAAGGCGCCGCCGGGTGTCGATGGGCCCGGAGGATATCTCATACGGTTCATCATCTGCAGGAGGAAGTTATCCCATCAAAGGCCCGATTGGAATCGAGAAACCGATCACTGCTCGCAGGAGGTACGCCGAGGCGATCGCTATTACGTCCCTTCAGCCACCGGTGAAGATATCTCTGTTTCCATTTAGACCTCAGACGTCATCCTTAGATCACAGATGCTCCTTACCATACGTATGGTCTCATTTTTATTCTAAAACAGCAGAGCAATTAAAAACTACTGAACTGTCAATAGCAGTAGCAGCACGTGAGGCGTATACAAACAAACCTCATACGCTACAAGGACGCATAACATTAGCCATCGTGAACCATAAAATAGTGAGGAAGGAAACCAAACTAGTATGACACAGAAAATCATCATCACCTTTCGAATTACATCATCCTCTAACACATTTAATCATAAACACATCTAACAGACTGCATAACTATAAAAAGTGTTTAAAATTCACGCTCTGTTGGTACAAACAGAAGTCAAAGTGCTACACTGTGTCTTACAATGTACCAAATGTTAGCGCTAATGATGGTACATGACAAAATAATGTATCTATATAATTCAACTGCAAAAATTTTTAAATTCTCACTTCATTGGTGCAAACAGAATTTGGAATGCCAGGTTGTATCTCACACTACCAAATGTGACGCCCTTTAAAGGTACGCATAGTATGATGTAGCTGTTTAATCCGAGATTATAGCACTAATAGCAGATACATAAAATATACAGAGGACTAAAGCGGGGGAATGCGCTCTGGGATCAGTCTCCGGAAAAAGTCTCACATGATAATCTAAAATATTCAGGTAACCCGAAACTAGCTGTCAATTTAAAACTGAATCTACCAACTTTGCCTTTTTGCACATTAAACCAAATAATTTTACAGAGAATGCAGGATGATTTACAATTATCTCTACATTGCTTGGAATTAATCGGCAAACTATTACTTGAAAATACCAAAATCTAAAATGGAAGTTACGACTTTCGAAGGTAAATACCCAGTATGCCCTAAAATAAAGCAATAAGGAAAGTTAGTTAAACGGATATCTCAATTTCTGTTATTAGCTTTGATGTAACTTATGAATACGATGATGACATTTCCAGTAGCCGGCTGGTGTGGCCGAGCGAGTCTGATTTTGGTGTCCTCCTTGCTCCGTCCGTCATTGGTTATTTTACTGCCTAGGTAGCAGAATTCCTTAACTTCATTGACTTCGTGACCATCAATCCTGATATTAAGTATCACGCTGTTCTCATTTCTACTACTTCTCATTACCTTCGTCTTTCTCCGATTTACTCTCAAACCATACTGTGTACTCATTAGGCTGTTCATTACGTTCAGCAGATCATTTAATTCTTCTTCATTTTCACTTAGGATAGCAATGTCATCACCGAATCGTATTATTTATTTCCTTTCACCTTGTATTTAAATTCCACTCCTGAACCTTTCTTTTATTTCCATCATTGCTTCCTCCATGTACAGATTGAAGAGTAGGGGCGAAAGGCTACAGCCTTGTCTTGCACCCTTCTTAATACGAGCACTTCGTTCTTGATCGTCCACTCTTATTATTCCCTCTTGCTTGTGGTACATTTTGTATATAACTCGTCTCTCCCTATAGCTTACCCCTACTTTTTTCAGAATCTCGAACAGCTTGCACCATTTTATATTATCGAACGCTTTTTCCAGGGCGACAAATCCTATGAAAGTGTCTTGATTTTTCTTTACCTTGCTTCCATTATTAGCCGTAACGTCAGAATTGCCTCTCTCGTCCCTTTACTTTTCCTAAAGCCAAACTGATCGTCACTTAGCGCAATCTCAATTTTCTTTTCCATTCTTCTGTATATTATTCTTGTAAGCAGCTTCGATGCATGAGCTGTTAAGCTGATTGTGCGATAATTCTCGCACTTGTCAGCTCTTGCCGTCTTCGGAATTGTGTGGATGATGCTTTTCCGAAAGTCAGATGGTATGTTGCCAGACTCATATATCCTACACATCAACGTGAATAGTCGTTTTGTTGCCACTTCCCCCAATGATTTTAGAAATTCTGATGGAATGTTATCCATCCCTTTTGCCTTATTTGACCGTAAGTCCTCCAAAGCTCTTTCAAATTCCGATTCTAATACTGGATCCCCTATCTCCTCCAAATCGACTCCTGTTTCTTCTTCTATCACATCAGACAAATCTTCACCCTCATAGAGGCTTTCAATGTATTCTTTCCACCCATCTGCTCTCTCCTCTGCATTTAACAGTGGAATTCCCGCTGCACTCTTAATGTTACCACCGTTGCTTTTCATGTCACCAAAGGTTGTTTTGACTTTCCTGTATGCTGAGTCTGTCCTTCGGACAATCTTTTCTTTTTCGATGCCTTCACATTTTTCCTGCAGCCATTTCGTCTTAGCTTCCCTGCACTTCCTATTTATTTCATTCCTCAGCGACTTGTATTTCTGTATTCCTGATTTTCCCGGAACATGTTTGTACTTCCTCCTTTCATCAATCAACTGAAGTATTTCTTCTGTTACCCATGGTTTCTTCGCAGCTGCCTTCTTTGTACCTATGTTTTCCTTCCCAACTTCTGTGATGGCCCTTTTTAGAGATGTCCATTCCTCTTCAACTCTACTGCCTACTGCGCTATTCCTTATTGCTGTATCTATAGCGTTAGCGAACTTCAAACGTATCTCGTCATTCCTTAGTACTTCCGTATCCCACTTCTTTGCGAATTGATTCTTCCTGACTAATGTCTTGAACTTCAGCCTACTCTTCATCACTGCTATATTGTGATCTGAGTCTATATCTGCTCCTGGGTATGCCTTACAATGCAGTATCTGATTTCGGAATCTCTGTCTGACCATGATGTAATCTAATTGAAATCTTTCCGTATCTCCCGGCCTTTTTAAAGTATACCTCCTCCTCTTGTGATTCTTGAACAGGGTTTTCGCTATTACTAGCTGAAACTTGTTACAGAACTCAATTAGTCTTTCTCCTCTTTCACTCCTTGTCCCAAGCCCATATTCTCGTGTAACCTTTTCTTCTACTCCTTCCCCTACAACTGCATTCCAGTCGCCCATGACTATTAGATTTTCGTCCCCCTTTACATACTGCATTACCCTTTCAATATCCTCATACACTTTCTCTATCTGTTCATCTTCAGCTTGCGACGTCGGCATGTATACCTGAACTATCGTTGTTGGTGTTGGTCTGCTGTCGATTCTGATTAGAACAACCAGGTCACTGAACTGTTCACAGTAGCACACCCTCTGCCCTACCTTCCTATTTATAACGAATCCTACACCTGTTATACCATTTTCTGCTGCTGTTGATATTACCCGATACTCATCTGACCAGAAATACTTGTCTTCCTTCCACTTCACTTCACTGACCCCTACTATATCTAGATTGAGCCTTTGCATTTCCCTTTTCAGATTTTCTAGTTTCCCTACCACGTTCAAGCTTCTGACATTCCACCCCCCGACTCGTAGAACGTTATCCTTTCGTTGATTATTCAATCTTTTTCTCATGGTAACCTCCCCCTTGGTAGTCCCCTCCCAGAGATCCGAATGGGGGACTATTGCGGAGTCTTTTGCTAATGGAGAGATCATCACGACACTTCTTCAAATACAAGCCACATGTCCTGTGGATACACGTTACGTATCTTTAATGCAGTGGTTTCCATTGCCTTCTGCATCCTCATGTCGTTGATCATTGCTGATTCTTCCGCCGTTAGGGGCAATTTCCCACCCCTAGGACAAGAGAGTACCCTGAACCTCCATCCGCTCCTCCGCCCTCTTTGAAAAGGCCGTTGGCAGAATGAGGCTGACTTCTTATGCCGGACGTGTTCGGCCACCAATGCTGATTATTTATCAAAATTTAGGCAGTGGCGGGGATCGAACCCGGAACTGAAGATGTTTTGATTATGAATTACAGACGCTACCCCTATACCACGGGTAGATACTAAACTACGCGCTGATAAAATGTGCCTGCGGCTCTCGTTGTCACTATAAGCCGTTGGTAATGGATCAGTGTGACTTGAGCAGACGTGCAAGATGCCTCGTAAATCATTGAGATTCAGAGATGTTACAGTACTGGCACGAGAGTATCTGATGCCTCTATCCAGGAAACTGCTGCTTGTGTGGGACGAACTGTTTTGGCAGTGCAACGGGTGTGTGCAGAATGGTTCAAGGAAGGCGGCAGAACACGACTAGATGTATCAGTTCGCATCACTCGGACCGCCCTCCCACGAGAAGATAGACTGTGGTGTCACAGCCAGACACCACACTTGCTAGGTGGTAGCTTAAATCGGCCGCGGTCCATTTAGTACATGTCGGCCCCGCGTGTCGCCACTGTGTGATCGCAGACCGAGCGCCACCACAAGGCAGGTCTCGAGATACGATATAGCACTCGACCCCAGTTGTACGACGACTTTGCTAGCGACTACACTGACGAAGCCTTTCTCTCATTTGCCGAGAGACTGTTAGAATAGCCTTCAGCTAAGTCCATGGCTACGACCTAGCAAGGCGCCATTAA
This sequence comes from Schistocerca americana, assembly GCF_021461395.2. Taxonomy (NCBI): domain Eukaryota; kingdom Metazoa; phylum Arthropoda; class Insecta; order Orthoptera; family Acrididae; genus Schistocerca; species Schistocerca americana. The sequence continues at coordinate 952,238,826 of NC_060119.1, read as the reverse complement.
CCGTATCTGAAGATAGTCTTATCTGTATTATCAAGAGCGATGTACCACAAGGACGATATAAAGTTAAGTATTCGAGAAGCTGCATACTTATTAGAATTCACTATTTATCCTGTTCCAGAATTCACGCCCGTCTGCGTTAGATAGCGTGCATTTAGGCCGCCTCTATCTACTCGCAGTGCCGCTACGATATCTTGTATTGGTCCACTGCTAAGTACGGAAACGCCGATGCGTTGTCCCGTTTGCCTGTTGCTGAGGATAAAGCATTCGATTCTTCCGAACTTGCTTGCATGTTCATTGATTCGGAAACCGATGAAGTGGTCGAATCGTTTCCGATTGATTTTCGTCGTGTAGCTACAGCCACAGCTGCTGACCCTGTCCTTGCTACCGTTTTGCGTTTTGTTGCTACGCAATGGCCTTTGTCAGTCTCGGATCGAGGATCCGTTGGTTCGCCGATTTTTTGATCATAAGGAGAGACCTTTTGTTCGACGTGGTGTTTTGTTGTTGCGTTCTGATAATGATCAGTCCAGAGTCGTGGTCCCACGTTCGTCGCAGTCCTCTGTCTTACGGCTTCTTCACCAAGGACATTGGGGTATAGTGCGAACGAAACAACTTGCTCGTCAGCACTGTACTTGGTTCGGAATCGATGCTGCGATTACGAATATGTGCTCTTCTTGCATGGCGTGTGCCGAACAACAATCGGCACCGCCGCGGAAAGTCTTTGCATGGCCAAAAGCCACTTCCCCTTGGCAACGCTTGCACATCGATTTTGCTGGTCCATTCTGGAATGCTCGATGGTTGGTTCTGGTAGATGCCTTCAATAATTTTCCTTTTGTTGTCCGGATGCCTTCCACGACGTCATCTGCCACCATCCAAGCGTTGTCTGCTATCTTTTGCATTGAAGGTCTTCCGCAGACTATTGTTTCCGACAATGGCCCACAATTCATGTCCGCAGAATTACAGTCATTCTGCCAGGCCAATGGTATTCAACATCTGACATCCGCGCCGTTTTCGCCTCAGTCAAACGGTGCCGCTGAAAGATTGGTCCGGGCTTTCAAGTCACAGATGTTGAAGTTGAGAGCGTCGCATTCTCGGGAGGACGCGTTGTTGCTGTTTTTGTCATCGTATCGCTCTCAGCCCAGGGATGGTCGCTCGCCGGCTGAGTTGCTCCACGGTCGTCCTCATCGAACCTTGATGTCTTTGCTGCATCCGCCGCATCAGGTTCCTGTGCAGCGGCAGACTCCTGCTTTTGCTCCAGGCGACGTCGTATTCTATCGCAACTCTCGAGGTTCACGGCGTTGGCTCGCAGGGCGCATTCTTCGCTGCCTCGGCCGCGCGATGTATTTGGTTTTGGGGGCCTCTGGTGACGTGCGTCGGCATCTCAACCAGCTGCGCCTCTGTAGTCGCACGGGTTCTGCCGCTCCCTGTCTGCTTTCAGCGGCGGTGCCGTCCGGTCAGCGCCCTGGGGACCCATCTACTGGCTCGCCTCATCCCCAGGTGTTACCGACGATGCCTTCCCTTTTGCTTCATGGCGACGCGCCGCTGCAGCCGCCGCCGCCCCCGCGTGTTCTCCCGCCGGCGCCGCCCGCATTCGACGCTTCGCTGCAGCCGCCAAGCGCCTCCCTGGGTCACGCGCCGCCGATCGCTTCCCGTGACCAGCTGTCCTCCGCCATGGAACTCTAGCCCGCTCCGGACCACATGACGTCATCGCGCGTCGGGTACCCCAACGCAATGGAGGTCGACCCTTCGGCCCCTCCTGTCTCTTTATGGGCGCATACACCGCATGTTGACGCGCACCCTGGACTAGGTTTTCAGGCGTTTCCTAGCTCCCTCGGACCGAATGGCCGGGTGCGGGTGGCACAGCCTCGCCTGTTGTTAGGCTCCCCACCTCATCGCATACGTCAACATGGGGTCCTCCCCACGGCGGGCGGAAGCCTTATAACACGACCGTTCGCCGATTTGCGGGGGAGGAATGTGGTGTCACAGCCAGACACCACACTTCCTAGGTGGTAGCTTAAATCGGCCGCGGTCCATTTAGTACATGTCGGACCCGCGTGTCGCCACTGTGTGATCGCAGACCGAGCGCCACCACAAGGCAGGTCTCGAGATACGATATAGCACTCGACCCCAGTTGTACGACGACTTTGCTAGCGACTACACTGACGAAGCCTTTCTCTCATTTGCCGAGAGACTGTTAGAATAGCCTTCAGCTAAGTCCATGGCTACGACCTAGCAAGGCGCCATTAACCGTATCTGAAGGTAGTCTTATCTGTATTATCAAGAGCGATGTACCACAAGGACGATATAAAGTTAAGTATTCGAGGAGCTGCATACTTTTCTTATTAGCATTCACTCCTTATCCTGTTCCAGAATTCACGCCCGTCTGCGTTAGATATCGTGCATTTAGGCCGCCTCTATCTACAAGGTGTTGGCACATTTACCAACACATCATAGACACCTCATCCGAATGGTCTTGCAGGACAGATCCGCAACCTGCTCGGCTCCTTATCTGGGATAGGAGTTTCGTTGGCGTTTATTAGGCATCGGTTAAATGGGCGTCATCCACTACTCCGCCCACCTTTGACGAATGTGCAGAAATATGCAAGATGGCAGTGGTGTATGGCACGACGTCACTGGGGACAGGAATGGCGTCAGATAGTATTTTCGGACAAAGCCAGGTACTGCCGGAAAATGACGGCCACATTTCGGTTCGTCGCAGACAGGAGGAGTGGTATCACAGTGACTGCATTTGCACAAGACTTTCAGCACCAACTCAGGGTCTGAAGGTGCAGAGTGCCAATGGGTACAACCACTTTAATCACAGTTGGTGTTGCGGGGGGCACTGTCTGCAGTGTGACCTACGTGAATGACAGCCATGGACCCTTAGCCGTACTCTTTCTGCACAACGCCCCAGATGCCATTTTTCATCAAGATAATGCATGAGCACATGTTGTTGCACAAATACATGGCTTCTAGGTGTCACATGATGTCACCCTTTTGCCCTGGCTCCAGATCACCAGACTTGCTGCCACTCGAAAATTGTGGAATATGGTGAAACGACGGATGCAGCGCTGTAACCCCATGTTAACCACAATAGATGAACTTTGGAGCAAGGTGAGTGCAGTATGGAAGGATATACCGGAGGACGCCGTTCGCGTTTTATGCGCACCGATTCCATCAGGCTCAGGGTTCATGGCGGATCCTGCTCCTATTAGGCAACAGGACACATGCTGAACCGAGGTAACCGAAATGCTAATCACTTGTGTAGAAGATACTAATGCACATGTCGTGAGAATATGAACGTCGTATATCTAGTCGTTCAAGGTGTTCTCTTTTTCCTGAACATGAGAATATATATATATATATATATATATATATATATATATATATGACATTGTAATTCTGTCAGAGACAGCAAAGGGCTTGGAAGAGCAGTTGAATGGAATGGACAGTGTCTTGAAAGGAGGATATAAGATGAACGTCAACAAATGCAAAACAAGGATAATGGAATGTAGTCTAATTAAGTCGGGTGATGCTGAGGGAATTAGATTAGGAAATGAGGCACTTAAAGTAGTAAAGGAGTTTTGCTATTTGGGGAGCAAAATAACTGATGATGGTCGAAGTAGAGATGATATAAAATGTAGGCTGGCAATGGCAAGGAAAGCGTTTCTGAAGAAGAGAAATTTGTTAACATCCAGTATTGATTTAAGTGTCAGGAAGTGATTTCTGAAAGTATTCGTATGGAGTGTAGCCATGTATGGAAGTGAAACATGTACGATAAATAGTTTGGACAAGAAGAGAATAGAAGCTTTCGAAATGTGGTGCTACAGAAGAATGCTGAAGATTAGATGGGTAGATCGCATAACTAATGAGGAAGTATTGAATAGGATTGGGGAGAAGAGAAGTTTGTGGCTCAACTTGACCAGACGAAGGGATCGGTTGGTAGGACATGTTCTGAGGCATCAAGGGATCACCAATTTAGTATTGGAGGGCAGCGTGGAGGGTAAAAATCGTAGAGGGAGACCAAGAGATGAATACACTAAGCAGATTCAGAAGGATGTAGGTTCCAGTAGGTACTGGGAGATGAAGACGCTTGCACAGGATAGAGTAGCATGAAGACCTGCATCAAACCAGTCTCAGGACTGAAGACCACAACAACAACAACAACCCAACGAAACAAAATTCTGACACTCTCCTTGTTTCACTCATGCTAAAATGTACTGAGATCGCTGTTTGGCGGCCTTGGGACCGAAGCGCCGGTTAATGGTGGGCTATTCCCATTCTCTAACTTCCTATGCTGCCCCTGATTCTTCGTTCCATCCCATTCCCAACACCTTAGTTTTCTAGATTTCCTATGCTGCGACTCACCACAGTCACGCCACATATGGTCTGATCGCCCACAACTTCAACATTTCACGGTGAACGAAATGTTGAGCTTCATTTATAACCCAATGTTATTTGTATGGTAAAAATTTTAAAGTTGTAGTGGATCAAACAGCACTGACATGGTTGAAGGCATTGAACGATCCATCTTGTATCTGAAGCTAAGAGGACTTGATTGCCAATAATTCACAAACTGGAGAAGAGACACAGGTTGGAGACAGTCTGAGTGGGCAGAATGGTGTATGATGAACTGTAGATTACACCACTGCAGATGGCAGGCAGCGCAGGGTGCTGATAAGGATTGCCTACAATTTGCAACTAAGCCTCCTTTCACAGTGCGTGATGGTATATTATGCAGTAAAACAAAGCTCGAACCACAGTTATTAATTCAAGGTACATTATATTATGAAATGTAGAACCAAACACATGATCTCATGTTATCAGGGCGTGGGGGTTGTAGAACCATGGATGGTATGACGTTGAACTGTACTGATGGCGTTCATGTGACCCAGATGTAGAGTACTATGGGAAGAACTGTGTACAGTGCAGACAGTGGTACCATGAGCTGAACTGAGCCATCAATATATTAGACTGCAAAGTACATCAGAGGCTAGTAAGCCATTTGAAAGATGGTTGTGGACTTTCTAGGTACTTTCTCACAAACTAAGGAAAGGGAATCGCTGTATGCTGACATTAATATACCATTTATCACACTATATGGGAATCGTAGCTATCCCAAATCATCAAACTCACACAGTTCCATGGGCGACGGTAAATATTTAGTTGATGTTGTTCAGTGTCCTAGAAATGTTAAATACAGAAAAAGGCACAGATTTCAGGTGTGACAAATAGTTTTTAGACGTATACCCAGGCTGAACCAGATTCGTTCATCTTCCCTGCTTCAGAGGACGTTTCTCAGCCTGTGTTTATCCAATCATTCAAATAGGGTGAGATTACAGGAGTTATTCATAGTTGCAAGCACTATTGATAGGAGCCCCACGGGGTAGCCACGCGGTCTGAGTTGTGTGTAAGCTCAGGGGACCGATGATCTCAGCAGTTTAGTCCCATAAGACCTTAGCAAAAATTTTCCAATTTTTAATGGTAGGAACATTATAGAGCCCATTAGGTATATAGTTCCCAAGAACGGGAAGAATTCCAGTGTGCATATTATATGGATACTGGAGAGAGTCGGCATAGATGTGCAACAGGGGTTTGTAGATGCTATGAAGAATACAGGATACAGCAGACTGTGGGTGGTGGTTAATGTTGGTACCAATGATGTCTGTTGCTTTTCATCAGAAGAGATTCACTCTGATTTATGGACTTGCATAGAGACGAGTGGAAGACTAGAATCTAAGACAGCTCTGCGAGCATATAGATTGAAGTTTCCTTGACTTGCGCCATGTGTTGGAGGGATGCTGGATTCAGGTAATAGATTAGCGGTCTGTTACACACAGGAGACGGATACAGGGATACAGGATACCGTGTCGAGTGAACTGTGTAGATTGTATGGTTAGTGGGTTGAATGTAGAAACAGGGGTTCATTTTCAAGGGTGCACGCCTAACACAGGACGAGGCCAGACCTAGGAAACATTGGCATTATAGTTGTTGGGAAGGTACCAGAGATCCAAGCATTGAAAGCTTGCTAAATGATTTCACCGAGGACATAACGGTCTTCAGAAAGGCTAGATGAACTCAGATGCTGGTAAAATTTTTGTTGCTGTTATAAGCAGCTTAGCATGTAATGATGATTTAGTTGTTGTAGTGTAAAAGGAAAATTTTAGGCTAATTTTGAACCTGACTAGTGTAGTTTGAGCGATATAAATCTAAAACAGGAGTGAGGTGAGCAGTCAGGTACAATTCAGTAGTACTTCATTCCAGATCTACATTTTCAGCTACAGAATAGCTACCAGTGGGTTTTAAGTGAGTCATGTAGTTTATGTTCCATAGGGCTTGTGGCGTAGTATGTTAGTGACATATTTGCAAGGGGTGTCCAGACTCACTGACGTAACAATTTTTGTTTCTTTCACTTTCACTACTGATCTGTTTCATCTAAATTGCCATTATTGAGTGACATATATTGTCTAGATGGACTGACATACATACAACAGGCTGGCAACTGTACTTTTATTATCTTTCTATATTTGCTGAATTAAGGTTGTAATTAATTTATGAGTATAATTTGACAGTTTTGTAGCTACAGTGTCATCTGTAGCGCCAATGTGCACAGCGATGAACCTACATCGTCTAATACGATGCGACAGGTCTCTCTGCTAGTCCTCTGCTGACTGAAGGTCTGGCATCTGCCGGTATCTCCCTAAGCAGAACCAGTGACCTCTCTGGACCAACTTCTGGCTGTCATTAGAGACTCGCAAGGGAACAATCACGATCTTTGACGCCACACGCCAGTCAGGAAAGACTGCTTTGTGTCGCCGGCAACATCGTTACCAGGTTCCGCTGAGACTAGGCCCTTGCTCTAGGACAAGTGTGGACGTGGGTGTTGAGTATCGTCGTATTTCATGTAACTAATTTTTCCTTCCAGAGTCACAGACACTTAAGGGAAACTTATACTCTTCTGTCAGTCTCTGTCGTCCTCTTTTCGGTTACCCACGTCATTCAATTCCACTACATGTAGAAAGAAGACTCTGCAAGATGCAGCATGTTGGCCTGTGGTCCACGCTCTAAGCTATTAGGGTCTGGTCCATGCAATATCGTTCCTCAGGTGGATGGCAGCATATCCCACCACAGCATCAACTCGCCTTCCTCGGGTTGGCCACAGCTGTTTCTCTGGACAACCTATGTGAGCTACCATTTGACTCCATGGTAGAACCTTCTTAGAAATCCACATGCAAAAAGATAGTAGAGTCAGGAACGTGGACCCATCATCGCCGGCGATGAGACTGTCCAAGGCAAAGACACAAAATTCTTGCTTTCTAAATCCACTTGGGAAGGTTTCCGTCTTAGTCAGTTCCAGCTTCTGCACCTACACGCAGGCCGTCCATCTAGTTTCTGGGAGGTGCTCCAGGTTCCCTCGTCTACTGGTTCAGGGCGCCCACAACCAAGTGCGGCGACAATTACACTCAGGTGCCTCATTCATCTGGATCCCTCACCATCTTCTCTCTCTTGGGGGAGTGCACGCGATCTCCATGAGGCTCCGAACAGAAAAAAAGTGATGTCCTCCACATGTGCGCTAAAAAGAATGTTAAATTTCAGTTACGCAATAAATAATAAAAATTTATCCGATGTCGATTCAGCTGAATACCCAGGGATTACAATTACGAATAACTTGAACCCCAAACGTCACATAGAAAACTGATGTGGGTAAGGTGAATCAAAGACTGCGTTTTGTTGCCAGAACACTTACAAGATACAACGTATCTACTGAAGAGAGAGCCTAGCCTACACTGGTCCGTCCTTTTCTGGAGTACTGTGGCACGGTACGGGAACCTTATCCGACAAGACATCACAAAAGTTCAACTATTGCGAAATAGGGGACAGAGTGACAGAGTGTCATGAATAGGATACGCTAGATGCGATGGCAGTCATTAAAACAAACGCATTTATCGTCATGGCGTGCTCTTTTCACAAAATTCGGAACAGTAAATTTTTCTCTGAATGGGAAAATATTTTATTGAGTCCCACCTGCGTAGAGAGAAATGACCGTCATAATAAAATAAGATGAGTTAGAGCTCACATTGCAATATTTAGGAGTTATATTTTTTTCATAGATTGGAAACAGCCCGAAAGAGGTTCTCTGAATCCTACGCCTACAATATATGCCCTGAGAGACACCTTCATCATTCGAGACAGTCAAGTCTCAAGGTCGAAAAAATGTAGAGTCTGTCTGAAATTTTGCGAGAACTTTGTCAGAGGCGTGAAAGCAGGTGCGGAAAGCCAACGCAAAGGTCATCGAGCAGCAGGAAACGATAGGGCAGCGGAATACAAAGCTACCTGAGTACTGAATAGGATAGTGGGTAATGCTACTTGTTCGTACTGCGCAGAAGACAAGGATATTCTATATGATGTGTCAAGATCCGTATCCAGTAGCTGAAATGACCTGGCCTGTGAATGTAATGCTACACCTGCTTACTAGAACTACGGTTGTAGACATTGGGCGCACCGGATTCCTTACCTCCTGTACCCGCTCCAGTCCTATTTAATGGTGGAAGAGGTGGTAAGGAGGCAGGAGGTAAAACAACCTGCACCCTCACGTACAATGTACCACATGTGCTAAGTCGTAAAGCTAGGATGATGTAGAGAGAAAAGGATGTTATGAATTTATGGGCGTTTTGTTATTGCCGCAACGGCCTTGCCGCAGTGAATACACCGGTTCCCGTGAAATCACCGATGTTAAGCGCTGCCGGGCGCGGTCGACACTTGGATGGGTGACCATCCAGGCCGCCATGCGCTGTTGCCATTTTTTCGGAGTACACTCAGCCTCGTGATGCCAATTGAGGAGCTATTCGACCGAATAGTAGCGGCTGCGGTCAAGAATACCATCATAACGACCGGGAGAGTGGTGTGCTGACCCCACGCCCCTCCTATCCGCATCCTCCACCGAGGATGACACGGCGGTCGGATGGTCCCGGTAGGCCACACATGGCCTGAAGACGGAGTGCTTTGTTAGGTGCACTTGCTTATGATGGGTATTGTTTTTACTTGCACTGCAAGTGGTGACGCTTGGGAGGCGTCGCAGATGGATGGTATGTCAGGAGGCACTCTCACAGTTCGCCACTTGCCCGTTCCTCAGGGAAGAGGAGGTCGTTGCAACTTGTGTACGCCGATGGCCACAGTAAAGGAGGAGTGACTTTTAACAATTTACTACTGCAAATACATCTCCCCTTTAGCGACACTACGGTGGTCCTCTGCTGCTGCTTGTCCAGGTGCGCCGCGAGCGCCCAGGAACTACTCAGGAAGTGGATGTAGTGGCTCCACCCTCCGCACTCGAAGAAGGTGCGCGAACGTATGTGACTTACGCACGCCGGCCTAGGAGGTCGTCGATCCCCTACCGTAACTGTAGCTCATCTCTGCACTCTGAACCGCGATATGGTTGTTGTGTGGCCGATAAGTGCGCCTACCCTGGCCTGCCGCGCAGGTGAGCCCCGTGGCTCCGCTGAATTGTCAGGAACGATGGTGTCCTGACCCAAGTCGAGATGGAAGACCTCCAGGCCTTCCCATCTGCGGTGGAACCTGTCAGCAACGCCGAACTCGGGACTGGTGCTTGGGGAGAGGAAGACATCTCCCCGGCAGCTGTTGGTGGAGGTGAGTGCTAGCAGGAAATTTACAACGGGCTTAGACCCAGTGTTAACACCGCGTCAGGGAAACGAGTACGCGCTTCCTGTACACCTTCGGTCCTTCTGATCTACTCTCTTCAGAACTCCAGTGCTGGAGTACTTATAGTGAAAAACATCGGCTTGTGTTGACCCAACACCACTCTTAATGTACGTATAGGCTTTCCTCATATGAATGTATCAGCGATTCATATCATGTCCTACTTGCTTAACACATTTGCTATACCAACAGACTGGTACGAAACAATATTCAGCACGTCTTCTTGCGTTAGCGATGCGGCTTCTTACTTCACGTAACAAGGTGACGTGATACCTCTCAGTCGTATTGCTTCACTAAGCTCCTGCTAATGCTAGGTACACAGTTCGCGCAAAGCGCTGATGTCCTCCTTTCCGCCGGCCCTACTAAGTGAAGAAACGCTACCGCTTCGTGTCGCGCTTGTTGACATCCCTCAAGGACCACAAAGTGAACAAGGTTTCGCAATTATGAAATTCTGTGGGCAGCTGCCAGTTGTAGGGTTGGTACGTAACAGCATTTATTTCGTGATATTGTACCAAATATCGGAGTATACAGGGTGATTCAGCTGCCCTTACTTATGGGTTTTACGCAACCCATAACGCCTTCAAAAACCACGCACAAGAATTTTCTCTCTCTTTCTCGCTACATGCAAACCGTTAGTACAACAGAAAAAATGAACAGGACCCTCCTCTATCAAATTTAATGTAGTTCAAATTATGTACTAGAATACATTTTCGCTGGCGGCCGTAGTGTTCGAATATTCAAGGAAAACACGTTTGAAGGTCAGTTTTGCATGTTTTTCTTGCATAACTCTAAAACTATGGCCTCTAGCGAAAACGTAGCAACTGCAAAATTTAACCACTTTACATTTCCTAAACTAGATCCTGTTCATATTTTTGTAGGTCTGGTCGTTTGCGCATAGCGATAGATACAATACGAAAACCATGCGTTAGGTGTTTGAGGGCATTTCGGTTGCATAACAGCCGTTGATTGGGGTAGCTGGATCATCGTGTGCAACGTACACCCAAAGAAAAAGTTTTCTTCTACTTTTGCTTCGAGAATTGTTTGTTTGTCTTGTTAGTTTGTTTTGATTTATGACCGACTTTAGACAATGGGGGATAGTGTATGTTTATTTTGCTGCGTAGTGTAATTTTAGTGTCGTTAAAAGTATTTTCAGGTGGTTTATTTAGGTAACGTATGTGAAGAAAGTAGCGCGTGGTTGTCACGCAGTGCGGGATTGAGGAGTGTGGTTGAGGCTTCTCTGTTCCTGGTGACGCTGACAACGAAGCTGAATGCCAAGAACTTTGCTTTTTTGCACTACGGCGCCTCCGCAGCCTCGAGAAGTGGATGCTTTCCAGTTGTGACTATTGAAGGACGTGGTACTTTTCATCTGACAAAGAGACATCAGCTTGATGGATCATCAGTGTACATACAAACTGACCTTCAACGCATGAGTTCTGAAGCTAGTTGAAGCATACACAGGGTTAAACCAAAAAGCAAAATAGATGGTGGTACTAAGAGACATGCATTGGGAATATCAGGAACTAGGTACCTCTCACGATAAACTTTGCCGACCTTTGTTGCCGAGCGGTTCTAGGCGCTTCAGTCTGTGACGTGCATGGGAGGAGCTGCCAGCTACACTCGAATTTCCCTCCGGAAGGGAAAATCTTGTCATGGTATCACAACCTTGCTTCAGTAGGGGTCAGCACCATCTCCACATGTTCACCAACAGCGGTAACAAGGCAAGCCACGAACGTTACACTATTCAACTGTATCCTATCAAGTGGGAAGGTAGGGGAAATTTTGGGAAAGTTAGTTCACGTTAAGACGAATAAATATTACTAGCCCCACTGAACGGAAAGAATCATCCATTAATGATGTCAACAGGCGCGCTATGGAGCGAAAAAGTTAGCGTGGCCCCCTCCCCCCAGCCCTCCCCAAAGTAATGCAAAGATTCACAGATAAATCACAGATACATATCATACGAGTGCAGCTAGAGCGACATCCTTGCCACACTACCATATTTTTAGAGTGCAGGACGTCATTAGATATACTCTGTACACAATCCAGACGTTGCTATTGCAAATTTTTGTAACCAAGGCTGACCTAATAAGACAGAACATTTAGAGCTAAAGGGTGATGGGCTGCTGCTGAATGCTACGGAATGTGACATCCTGGGACCAAATTTTAAGCTTCTAGGAAGAACAAAAACGGCTAGGGCCCTGGATTTGACATTATCACTATTGCATCTGGTAGACAAAACTTTCGAGGGATCACCCCTTGAGAACTTCACATTCCTGGACAATACTTTGGAACCTGCCTTAATCATCTCTCTGGACGAGCCTAGAGCCGTATTAGAGTAGAACATATTGAAAGATGCACATTGATATTAGCACCTCTTTCTGAAACTCATTAATAGGGTAACATTTCATTTTTCTCCTGATCTGATGGCCGGAGGAGGTGCCTGTGTAGATTGTTTTTTAATTTATAAGTGCTCTTTATGATCAGAGATCTGTGCTCTGTGCTCGTTCACGGAATTTCATGAAAATACTAGTTTATCTGGGTGTTTTGACGAATTTCAGCTCTGCGTTGCTGGAGGAGGAAAGGAGCGTCAGTTAGTTTTAGTGGAACAGTAGCTGGATGGACGCACTAAAATACCGGTCGCTACGAACTCTGGCAAATTCCTGTGTTGCTTATGCGACTCGTGAGGCGTGCGCGAGTGCGAACAGCTTTACTGACTCTTTGGATGCCTCGACAGAAATTTCTATAAACATCGGGTAGGTTTCACGTTTCGCGAGAGCCGTAGTACGGTGTACTCATACGCGCTTTTCTCCGGCTCTAATTGGGCAAGACCGGCACGCAGAGGTGCGTGGCAGTGGATTGGTCAGTCTTCCTTTGTTCCTTGTTTTGGGGGGTTTGTTGTTCCTTGTTTTGGGGGGTATGCCGGTGGCCGTGGCGAGGGGGGGGGGGGGGAGACGCCAGGAATTCCTCTTCTGTGCGCAAGGAATTACTCTCCTGTGCCAACCTCATTATCTCAGAGTCGCACTTTCAACCTATGTCCTGTATTCCAATATCTATCTCTGAGACGTGGCGAGCTGGCGCCAGTGTTATTTTGTTCATGTATCGTTGAGGTCGATTGTGGTTGAGCTAAGCTGTCTCTGCTTTTCGCATGTCTTATCTTCCGGATTGGGGGGCGAAACAATTTGGTTGTTAGGCTTCGACGGGTAACCATCGAGATCTCGTGACATTCGTTGGGAAACGAGTGTCAACTTCTGCCGAACGAGCGTGATGAGCCGGCCTGTGTGGCCAAGCGGTTCTAGGCGCTTCAGTCTGGAACCGCGTGACCCCTACGGTCGCAGGTTCGAATCCTGCCTCGGCCATGGATGTGTGTGATGTCGTTAGGTTAGTTAGGTTTAAGTAGTTCTAAGTTCTAGGGGACTGATGACCACAGATGTTAAGTCCCATAGTGCTCAGAGCCATTTTTTTAAGTGGTCGTAATTCGGTTTTGTTGACCGACGCAATCAGAAGCATTTAAATTTTTATTATTATGTTTAGATTTTTACAGTCGCCCTTTAAGACGGTGTGGAAGAGTTCAGTTGGCCTAGTTAAATGGAGGCCGTTATTTGAAAGTTTTCTCAGAAGTTTTACTAGTGCTCTGTGTTTCTTGTAATCAAATGATTTTATATTTGGGTTTTCAAAGCCTGCACTCTATTAATGCAGTTGTCCATGTGTAAAATACTTAAGGTCAACGTTGCGAATTTGTCAGTAGTGTAATGTGTTCCTTTACACACCTACCCGTATATCAAGACAAAGGTTCTGCCGAGTGTTTCTATGTTTCAGAGTTATTCGAATGTCTATTAGATTCCCGCAAAAACCATTGATTATACCAGCGCCTTGGTGGGGAGTGAAATGTCATCCAGGTTCTAGGCCTGGTAGTGTTTAAGAACCTGGCCACATCCGGAGTTGTTCACATATCGCCTTCCCAAGTTTAGTATTTATTTTCCTTTCGCCAAGGAGGGTTAAGCTGGTAGATATATAAATATATAATGTATGTAATCTGTTCTTATACCAACCTGTTTCCTTAAATATTTGCGCCTGGCAACTGGCTAAATTGCATAGCATCTGCTGTGTTCCATGCGCAGCTCTTTCTAGTAGTCTTTTATTAACACGTCTGAACACGTGAACATTCATTTTTAAAGATCAGTGTTTCTACTGTAGTTCTTTATGTAATTGGATCTTAGCTTGGCATGAGTGTAGAAGTGTCATTAAGTCACCCATTATTGATTACTGTTTTATTATAGTCTATGTATTTTTAAGGAAATCCTATATGGGAGATTGAATTTCTGAAGTTTGTCAGTAATTCTGTTATCTTAATAAGGGAAAAATAAAGTGAGGGGTGTTAGTGCCTGTCAACGCTAAGTTTGTAATTGAACTTTTAACAAGTGCTTCTTTAACGAATTGAAATAGTCGGCTTATAAAGGTATTTTAGTGAGGAATGCTAAGTGTGGCCATCTTAACGTAATAATTAGTTTTAAGAAGTTTGATGAAGTGGCTAAGTGAAGTAATTGATAACTGCTATGCTTAAGGTTTCTATAAGTTTTTTTATAACTTTTCTTAAGGGACTGTGTATTTGAGTACTGAGTACGTTGGGTTTCTAACTGTATTTGCAAAGCTTTAACTAGTAGCTCGTCCACAATTTGTAATTGTCAAATTTCTTAAAGGACTTAATGTCAATAAACTGTCTTATATACAGACTGTGGCTACCAACCATGATTCCATCCCTCTTCCTCTTTTATGGCATCTAAGATATGGTGGGTAAGTGTGGTACGAATAGGGAACCACGTACCAGTCTTCTTCCACGGTTTTACATTCTGCTGTTCCCTCTAGGACGATGGAAGTTATTCTCTGATGTCGTAACAGTTGTCCTGCCATTGTGTTCCCTCTTTCGGTCAGTGTTTTCCATATATTACTTTCCTCGCCGATTCTGCGGAGAGTCATCTCATTCCTTTCTTTATCGGTCCACCTCATATTCAGCATTCGTCTGTAGAGCCACATCTCAAATGCTTCGATCCTCTTCTGCCGGCCGAAGTGGCCGTGCGGTTAAAGGCGCTGCAGTCTGGAACCGCATTACCGCTACGGTCGCAGGTTCGAATCCTGCCTCGGGCATGGATGTTTGTGATGTCCTTAGGTTAGTTAGGTTTAACTAGTTCTAAGTTCTAGGGGACTAATGACCTCAGCAGTTGAGTCCCATAGTGCTCAGAGCCATTTGAACCATTTGATCCTCTTCTGTTCCAATTCCCACACAGACCATGTTTCACCACTAAACAATACTGTACTCCAAACGTACAGTCTTAGAAATTTCTTCCCCAGATTAAGACCTATGTGTGATGCAAGTAGAATGCGGCTGGCCAGGAATGCCATTTTTCCCAGTGTTCGCCTGCTTTTCATGTCCTCCTTGCTTCGTTATTCATTGGTTATTTTGTTGCTTAGGGAGCCAAATTCCTTAGCTTGATATACTTCGTGATCACCAATCCCGAAGTTACGTTTGTAGCTGTTCTCATTTCAGCTACTTCTCATTACCTTGGTCTTTCGTAGGTGTACTCTCGACTCGTATTCTGTATTCATTTGACTGTTCATTCCATTCATCATATCCGGTAATTCTTCACTTTCACTGGGAATAGCACTGTCGTCTGCGAATCTTATCACTGACATTTTTTCACCTTTAATTTTAATTCCACTCTTAAACCTTTCTTTTTTCCGCAGTGCTTCTTTCAGGTCGGAAAATCCTATAAATGTGTCCTTGTTTTTCGTTAGTCTTGCTTCCATTATCAACTACAACGTTAGAACTGCCTCTCTGGTGCCCTTACCTTTCCTAAATACAAGCTGACCATTTCTAACTCATACTCCTATCTCTTTACCATTCTTCTGTACATTATTCTTGTCAGCAATTTTGATGCATGAGCTGTTAAGCTGATTCTGCAATTAGTGTCGGAATTGTCAGCTCTTACAAACTTTGGAATTTTGTGGATAATGTTTTTCCAAAACTCGGATGCTATATCGCCAGATTCACAAATTTTACAACCAACGTGAATAGTCCTTTTTTTGCCACTTCGCCAATGTTTAAGAAATTCTGATGGAAAGTTATCTATCCATTCTGCCTTTCTTGATCTTATGACTTCTGAAGCTCTTTTAAACTCTGGTTCTATTACAAGGCAGCCTAACTCTTCTGAATTTATTCCTGTTTATTTCTCTATCACGTTATTAGGCAAGTGTTCCCGCTCACAGAAGCCTTCAATGTACTCTTTTCACCTATCCGATCTATTCTCTGCATGTAACAGTGGAATAGCCATTGCACTCGTAAAGCTTTTTATTTCACCGAAGGTTGTTTTGACATCTCTGTGTGCTGAGTCAGTCCTTCCGACAAACATTTCAGTTTCAATGTCTTAACATTTTTTACTCAGACATTTCGCATTAACATCCCTGAAATTCCTGTTTCTTTCATTTCTAAGTGACTTGTATTTCTGTATTGCTGTGTGCAGGGAGGAGACCCCCCAAGAGGGATCATTGCCGATAAAAATTTATTAAGTAAATTTTTCCACGCATAATGTTCGGCCGTAGCCGGCTTGGGCATACTGTGGTGGAAGGTGCGGGCCGGAAGACCATGGTCGGCACATTCCTGCCACGTGCTCCTCGGCCAGACTCAAGTCCCACGGGTTGGTTGCACTGACGGGGGTACGCTACTAGCAAGGCGCGTTGGCGGAATCAATCCTCCAATCAGAGACTAATCGTGTGATCACGTGGGGACGCGGCCGAGAGCGGCGAGGGCGGCTTGGAAACAGCTCCGCGCTCTCTTAGCTTCTGACCTCGGCCCCGAGTAGTCGCTCCTCTAGCCTCTGCCTCTGTGATGAGCAGACGGCAACCCCTCTTGGGGCTGCTCGGCCCTATGTAGGCACCACTGTACCATCATTACAAGAATAAACTGCGTCCATTCCACTCAATTAATTTTCATTTTACAACACCCTCCGCTCCTGACTTCTTTCCTGACGAACAAATGGTGTCAGAAGTGGGATGCGACCCACCTTACGGTTGTAAAGTCAACTCATCAGTTGAGTATGAGTACTACGAAGGGGCCGAGGCTGAGTAAGTAAAGGAAACTAGACCGAACGTGGCGAGGGTGCAGCGCGCCATGCGCGTGCCAGCCGGTCGCCTGCGTTGCAGAATGTGCGTGGCCGCGCACTAGCGCGCCACAAGCGTGACGCAGTTCGCCGCCGGAGCCGAGCCGAGGATGGTCCGCGATGCAGTCACGCTCGCCGCCGCCGCCGCCGCCGCCGCTGTCCGTAGCTGCCACGGGTCACCGCCTACGCCAGGGTCCGGGGTGCGGCCCTCGCGCCGCCCCGCTGTCGCAGCTGTCCGCGCTGTCGCCCGCCGCCTGCTGCGCCCACGCGTGATCAACGCGCCTGCCGCCGCTCGTCGACACCGCCGCTGTCCGGCGTCTGCACGCCACCAAACAATGTAAGTCGCTAGCGATGCTACGGTGGTGTAGATGCCCACACTATTGTAAAATGCCGATCACCAGGTAGCAATCGGAGGCAGGAGCAGCCTGAGCCGATGAAGATCCCCTCTTGGACCTGCAGTCCCAGTTAAATCAATTAATTCTAACTAACGCGGAGCTTAAGCAACAGATAGATGATTTTAAAATGGCTTCTCCGCAATCTAATGTTGCTAAGCCAGTGCTAGTGGAAGAACAGCCGAAGCAGGTGATTCCACCACTCACTAGTGCAGAATCACCTGTGTCAGTAGCCACCTCTACTTTGGTGCAGAGTTTCCCAGCAGTAGCGTTTATTCCGGCGTTGGCTGGAAAGCCGCACGAGGATATTCAAACGCTTGTCCAGAATATCCCGGACATCGGAAAGCTTTGCGGTTGGCCACGTGAAATTCTCTTAAACGTGATGAAAATGAAACTCACCGGCGAAGCGCGGAACTACGTGCAGTCGGTCGAGAGCTTGAAAAATGCCCCTACCTTCCAGTCCCTTGCAACAGGGTTGATTGAAAGGTATACAGACAAACGTGGTACTAGTTACTATCGCGATTTGCTTTCCACCGTTAAGCAAAAAGTGGGTGAAGATTTAGAAGCATTCGCGGACAGGATTAGAAGCGTCGCATGCCACACGTACGTACTAAGTGCCAGTTCTGCTCGTAACGAAGTTCTGTTGGAAGAATCAGAATGTCGTGCGATAGACGTGATTATTCGTGGCATAAGCCCTCAAATAGGGGGCGAAATCAAGGTAGCTTCCCCCCGCACCTTACACGAAGCCGTGCGATTAGCACTCTTGAGAGAGGAGGTGAGCCGATTTGTGGGCGTCTCCGCGCGGCAAAGTGAGCCCCGACGTGTCTTTTCGAACGATACTAAGTGTGGGCGCTGTAATAGACAAGGACATGTGGCAGAGCAATGTCGCGTGCC
The DNA here is from genome assembly GCF_021461395.2 of Schistocerca americana. Classification (NCBI taxonomy): domain Eukaryota; kingdom Metazoa; phylum Arthropoda; class Insecta; order Orthoptera; family Acrididae; genus Schistocerca; species Schistocerca americana. Next base: position 952,220,678 of record NC_060119.1, on the reverse strand, counting down.
ATATTGTCATCAGTGCAGGAACATGGGTCACCAAAGCGTGCATTGTCCAAATAGTAGGCCACAACCGCCTGCAAATTCCAGGCGAAATGCAAACCAATCACAGAATTCGGGAAACGGCCGCTGGGCAGGAAGAGCCACCCCTCCCGACCCCCGTTAAAAATAGTGACCCCCCTAGTTGATAAGGGAATCACGCAGGTGGCAACCGTGGTTTTCGATGGTGTTAGAGGCCGCAAACCAATACGCGTGCTAATTGACACAGGCGCACAGATCAGCTTGGCATTTTTATCGAAGAGGGATAAAAGAACATTGCAACCGCCGCGGTACCATATCAGTGGTATTGGTCCCGGCATAGTGAATCCTGATGGCAGCTGTTGCGTTGAGTTCGTGTTGGACTCCACAGAAAATGCTTTTACGATGGAGGTTGTACGGAACAGGCGCACGGATTACGACATCATCCTGGGGAGTGACTTTCTGCGTCATTTCCAGGGGGTTATTGACTATAGGTTAAATACCGTCCAATTCGGCGACAACGTGCACCGTTTTGGACGTGACTGCACGTTGCGGGCGAGCGGAGCTGGGAAGAAAGGATCCGTTTCCCAAGTTTCGGAGTCTCCCGTAACGATGCTAAAAGCCGATAATACCGTGGAGATACCAGAAGGCACAGGAAAGATCCTTTGGGTGCCTGTCGGCATACGTGAATCAGAGCGGTTCATTTCTTGGTAGATCCACTCTGCCAAAATGAAACTCTTGACCTGATGCAGGTCCACGTAAAACGTAGCCTGTGCAAAGCACAGCAAGCACAGAAAGAAAATTGCGTACCCGTGTGTTTAGACAATTTTAGTCACAAGCAAGCTTTAATACCGTGTGGTACAGTATTAGCCAGCTTACAGGTTATCACAGAAGATGAGTTGCCAATGAGAACCCCTTCTCTGAAAAAGAAAAAGACTGCTGCCGCCTCCCAACACCTTTTGACAATCACTTCACATCTGAGAGATAAGTTTAAAGCTAAGCTTAGTCACCTCCCATTGCATGAACAAAAGCTAATAAATGAAGTATTGAATGAGTATTCATGGTTGTTTGAAGACAGGAAATATTTACCAGCAACAGATCTAATCCAACATGAGATTCCAACCGGAAATGTTAGACCAATAGCTCAAAAAGGGTACCGAATTCTCTACCAACTTCAGTCAGTGGTAGAGGAAACTATACAACAGCAACTAGAAGCAGGAATAATACAACCCTCTTCTAGTGCGTGGTCTAGCCCAATTGTAGTCGTTCCAAAGAAATCTATAGACGGAGAAAATTCCTATTGCCTCTGTGTAGACATGCGAGCAGTAAACAAAGTTACTACTCCAGATCATTATTCATTACCCCCGATCGATGAAACACTCGATCGTCTGGGCAATTGCCGGTACTTCACAACATTAGACATGCGCAGTGGGTATCATCAAATTCCAATTGCTCCTCAAGATCGAGCTAAGACAGCTTTTGTAGTTCCTGGTGGCTTATATGAATTCTTAAGAATGCCTTTCGGGCTTCGCAACGCACCAGCAACCTTTCAGCGATTTGCAGATCTGCTATTACGTGGGTTGAAACCTACTATGTGCCTTGTGTATCTTAATGATATAATTATATTTTCAAAATCCATTGCTGAACATGCTGAACATTTACGCAGTGTACTGTTGCGCTTGCAAAATGCTAATTTAAGCTTAAAATTAGAAAAATGTTCTTATGCTCAATCACAAGTGCAGTATTTAGGCCATGTCATCAGTTCCAGCGGAGTCAAGCCAGATCCACGATTAACTGAAGCAGTAGACACTTTTCCTATTCCAACAAATTTAAAGGAATTACAATCCTTCCTTGGCCTTGAAAATTATTACCGCCGTTTTGTTAAAGTTTATGCTACTATTACCAAACCACTTACTAAATTGTTGAAATAGGATACTCCTTTTGTTTGGACGGATTAATGTTCGACCGCCTTTCAAACAGTGAAAACTATTTTAACTAGTTCACCTCTACTTGTTTACCCAGACTTCGCTGAACCTTTTATTTTATCTTGTGACGCATCTGATTTTGCTGTAGGATGCGTCCTAAGCCAATTGCAAGATGGTGAGGAAAAACCCGTTGGGTATGCCTCTCGTCAACTGAATAAAGCAGAAACTAATTACAGTACTACAGAAAAGGAATTGCTTGCCCTCCTTTTTGGAATTAATTATTTTAGATATTACCTTTATGGTCGCAAGTTTACAGTTCTTACCGATCACTCTGCTCTGCAGTGGTTATTGAATCTTAAAGACCCTAGCAGCAAACTTATGCGCTGGGCCATGAAACTGCCAGAATATGATTTTGAAGTTCGGCACAAGCCTGGTCGGTTGCATCAAAATGCTGATGCATTAAGTAGAAAGGTGCGTGTCATTTAATCAGATGAGGTATCAATTGAAGAGTTAAAAGAAGCACAGCAGGTGGATGTTCAATGTCAAAAATACGCCACCTTGCCGGAATTTGAAGTAATAGACGACCTTTTGTATCGAAGAACTCCCCATGGAAATCGTTTGGTAATACCGGAATGCTTGCAGCAACGTATAATACGGCAATTCTATGATACAATCCAAGCATGTCACAGCGGAAAACGCGCTACGAACGCTCGAATTGCGACACGTTATTGGTGGCAATAGCGACAACGTGATGTGGACAGGTATGTAAGATCTTGCCTGCCGTGTGCACAACGAGCACAAAATAGGCATCCGCGAGTGCCGCTGCAAACACTTCCTCAGGCATCTTCACCCTTCGAAATTCTTGCTTTAGATATCCAAGGTCCTTTTCCACAGTCGCAACAAGGTAACAAATACATTTTGTCTGTTATTGATCACTTTTAACGTTATCTAATTTTGGTTCCCCTCCCCGACATGAACGCTGAAACTGTGGCGAGAGAGTTTGTAAATCGTGTGATACTACCTTTTGGAAGTCCTGATGCCATTTTAACGGATCAAGGAACCAATTTCATGTCTGCTTTATTAGTACAAGTTTGTAAATTGCTAAGAATCAAAAAATGGCGTACAACTCCCTTTCCATCCTAAGGCCAACGGTCGCGTTGAACGCGTACACCGTACAATTTGTAAAATGTTATCCTATTATGTTGCAAAAACGCACCCTCATTGGGACAGATATGTACCGTATATTTCTTCTGCATACAACACCCGAATACATCAATCCACGGGGTATACTCCTTACGAAGCTGTGTTTGGACGGCCGATGAATTCGCGGTTCGAAAGAGACAAACTACCTGAAGGTGTAGAAATAAAGGAAGTAAAAGGTTTAGCCCGCCGGCTAAAAGCGATCTGGTATAAGGTAAAAAGGAATAATATCAAAGCTACTAATAAACAGTTGCACAGGCAGAACAAAAATGCTGTTTTACCGACTTATCAAACAGGTGATTTAGTGTTACTACGAAACCCGGCAATCAAAAAGGGACGAACTAAAAAGTTCTCTCCCCGCTTTGAAGGCCCGTATCGGATTGTACGGTTGACCTCACCAGTCAATGCAGAACTGCAATTAACCGATTGTACGGTGATAGTGCACTTTGACCGCCTGCAACCTTACCACGGTAGGGCTGTGTCACCACAACAGGTCGCAGCCCCCGATCCGCCTGTGTCACCTACACCTCAAGTGGAACAAAGACGAAAGGAAAAACGGAGGAGATTACCTCCACAGGGTTGTAGATACCCTTTGCGGAATCGACACCCTTATGGGTTGAGATCGCGTGATTAATCACGCCTAATTAGGGTTTTATGTTATGTTCTATTGCAGCTTAGTTTAAGTCATTTTCTCCAGGGACTTGGAAGCAAGACGTGCCTGGCCACCACGGAGTTCCCAGCCATTCTCAACTGTCAATTTCCAGTCATGTCATGTATTTTTGCTCATTTTCATATGTATGATTATGTTTCATGTTTTGCAAGCAATGCCACACATTAGACGTCACGCAACTGACTTGCTTCAAATGCAACCATTACACTTGGTGTTGGCAGTACCGCGGCTGCTAACTCCGAATAATGTTCTTCAATGTCCCGTATTGCCATCTATTTGGCAAACCAGTACATGTGGAGTATTTTTACTCCGAGCTTTTCTTAACACTTGTTACGTTGACGTCTAGTGTATTGTACTATATGTCGTAGTTCTGTATTTGCTGCAGCTAATCGTAAGTAATCGGAACAGATAAAGCCAGGACTTGAAATGCATACGCCTCGTACGCTTTGTTTATGGGACCAGCTGTTGGCGGGGCAACACATCAGCTGTCGCCTCCCCTCCTCTCTTCAGCGCTGTCCCTTCTCCTCGCCAAGAACTGGCCAGCGGTCATCATTTTTTCTCAGCCAGTAACAGCGCTCCGCGCGATGACGTATCTTATCTCCACGTGCGCTGCCGCCCCAGCGTCTCAACACGCAGCGCGTCCTAGTAGTTACAAAAACAAACCGCAAATTACTGCGCTATCCTCCTTGTATGACAGACTACAATGCATTTTCCATCATTTTATATAACTAACAGCCTTTTTAAGAAAAAACTCTTATTCTAGATAATTAACAATTTCTAATTCATCGTTATTTCTGGTACACGCTAACCGCGTGATATTTGTCGCTGCAGTAGCGGCCGGTCCCTCGCGGCTACACGCCGTCTCACATAACGGCTGACGTGCCGGTGCCTACTCCGCACCTACGCGTGCGCTGCGCGCTCGCTAACAGCTCCAAGCTGGTTTCTTTCATGCAGCCGGAAGACACCGCAAACAAAATTCATTCAAACATCCCAATAAATCTTAACATAAATATTAAGTAGAAGTGATTCGTTGTTTAGATTCTTTTCCTCGTTTTGTTTCACTTTAGCTGGATAAATCACACGAGGTTCTTAACGATTTACATTATTCTGCATACCTTAGTCTGCCAATCCTATAAGTGAAGTTTCACTACTGCATTGATTCATTGTATAAGCTACAAACTACAGCCCTAACTCTCTTACACATCGAACTGTGATGACATTTAACGTTATCTGCCTCGGACAAGGCCAGATATGGGCAAACCAATGCAATGCCACAGGTTTTTCACGCTACTGACGAGGCACAAACGACCAATCGTCCGGGCTGCCGTATATCGGTGGGCGATTGTTCCTTGGTTGCTACGCAGTTATTTTTGCCCTCCCCATTTATTTTACTCTACCGCCGTGGTCATTGTTCTATCCTGTTTTCCTTCTTCTGTTGATGAGGAGGCCCCTACAACATGTTAGGTACCCTCTTCCGACAGTACCGGTCTTTTAATCTTACCACCCATTTACACCGAGATATTGCTCTCCCTTGTTGCAGTCTTGCCCCAAAATATCGGCCGATGATCCATTGTGAGATACGTACTTTGCCTCTAATTAGCCGGTGATGTAAGCGCTATGGGAACCGTGCCTAGTTGTCCTTTCAGTTCAATTTGCTGTCGTCAGTTTTGAAACTAACACACACGCAGCCTAGCAGCCAGCCCCAAGTGGCCAGTGTTACATGTTAACGTTGAGCGTTCCGACTATTTACAGCATTATTATTATACATCATTGTGTTTTTATTTTCCTGTCAATATATATCATTGTTTTTAATTATATTATGCTAGCGCTAGTGATTTATGGTTCATGATTTTCATTTTATGTAGTGTTATGTACTGCGCGCACAAAAAGTGACGCTATTTATGCATGTATGCTATTCTAGCTTCAGAGCTATTTTTATTGCTTGGACAGTCGACATTTTGCTAGTACAGCAGGTCGCTAATAACACCGCTGATACTTTTATTACATGTATCGCAGGAAACCCATGTGCCTACACTAATTCTTATTAAGTCAGACGGACGCCCTTAGGCCCGCTGAACCACGGTATCGCAGATAGCTCCAATGCACTGCCTACCCCTCAATTATTAGACAGGTTGCCTTGGCACTGTCCGCAGGTTGCTCCATTGCCCTGCAAATTATATAATCATCAATCCAAGTCTGCAGATTGCACTAATGCACTGCTGAACTTAATAGTCGAGTCACTCGCATGTAGCTCATACGCACCGCGAACTTGTACTTACACGTCACCGAATCCTAGGCCCCTCGGTTGACCACGAAACAATTCATACATCAATTACCGTGAGACAATTTGCACTCACACTACGCCTTTGGCACTCAACCACAAATGAACTGAGCCCCAGACGCTCTTTTATTACATTTTATACAATGCCACTTTCTTCTACATGGCAATTCCATTTCAAAATCATCGGATGGCAGCCTTTCCGTTGCTGAACGGATTCGTTGCTTTTCACCATCTGACAGTGCAAGCTGCACTTTCAAGAACAATGTTGTTATATACACACACTGTCGGATTCTACTGACGTAGTCCCTTATGCACTTCGTCAACCGACTAAAAAAACAACATCCCCTGACGGATTTCGTATCCGATTCGGAAGTTATGTTCGGGAAATATTCCCTTTATTCTATTTCTTGTCAATTCTTATTACTTCAATGTCATGTTTTATTGTTATCAATTTATAGTTATGATTAATGTTAGTACACTTTATGGTTATACGTTATTTTTGTGTCATATTCGGTATTCCCTTTTAATTTTCATTGTTTCTGGACTGGAAGTATCTCTGATAGCACTTATTGGCCTTCAATTTGTATCCGCCATCAGCTACCATTAGTCACACATTTACACAACACTTCATACGCCCAATAACAACTAACAGCACACCCACACTGTTCATATCCACACTTCCTTGGTGTAACTTGTTGATGTTACCAGACTTCTATTGTCATATACTAAGTACATGAACAAGGCTTTTATCGTTTATGCCCTCCGCTCTTCGGAAGGGGAAAGGGAAGTACGTACGTATGTACGTTATGTTCAGTAGCAGTTCCTTTTAATCAACAACGTGATCAATTTACCCGTTGAACACTTAAGTTGTTCTGTTAAAACGTCTTTGTGATATCAGCCATTCGTTTATTATTGCTTTGCAATAAACTGCTACTTTTAAGTTGCACTTACAATGTCTTAGTCTCGGACACAGAGCCACTAACGCTCTCCGACGCTGTTATCTGAGCTCAGCACTCTGCCAGCTCAGCGCTGATAAAGCTGCGCTGCGCCGCCTCCACTGCTTCACGCCCAGCCTCTGTATACACGAGCAACAGACTCGCTCTCGCTAACATTCATTTCCGACTTCAGTGCAGTTAATCTCTCTATTGACCACTTCTGTAAGTACAGATCCTTTGATTATTGAGTTAACTTGGGTTGTCCTACCCTCATTCGGGTTTTCTACAGCTGAAAAACCACTCAATATTATTTCTGAAATTTATGAAGTACTTCACCTGTCTCGCCGTGTCGAGCCTTAGCGGGGTGGGTGCCCCTGCGTAGTGGCCAATGCGTGGGAGGTGCCTAGGCTGTGGAGGTTTACACCGCGATCACAGGATTCCTTCCCATTTTATTCATTAAAAAAAAAGAAAAAACCTTTCTTCGTACAAAATCTCAAATTAATTAACGACACTTGTCCTTCGTCCCATGGCAGGTAGAAAAATTTTTCCAGCGAGTTACGCTTAGTCTGCACTGCCTAGTACTGCCTCCGCGTTCAGCGTCTTTTTTGCTGACGCGTGATTGATCAGCGGATACTCAGTGTTGAATTACACCATTGTCTTGCCGCCTTGGTACCCCCACGGCTGCCAAAATGTTGGTTGCCTGCCGTGATTCTACTTCGTGGCCTTCTTCTTCAGTAAGCGTGACTGAACGGGTCCATCGTCGCTACTTGCCAGGTAATTATTGCTACAACGTTGTACCCCCTCTGTCATCTCTGAATTACTCATCAAGTAAGCCAGGAAATTTTTACTTGTAGGGTCACCAATACTTTCTCTCGCAGTCGACCGTTATCAACATTGGAAGCTGAAAGCAACCTCCGTTGAAATGGCTGTCAATTTATTATCCGCAATGGGAAGCATGTTAATCTCAATGGTTGTCGTCGTCTCCGTTAAGGCGCCACCATTTCACATCTACCCTTCCACACCTGGCGTGCTTTTTGGACGTCGTCACAATCTGGTGCATACTCCACATTATGCTATTGTGTTAGCTGATGTCAACTTAACATTATTAGAAGAGGAAAACCGTGCTTTATATGATACAGCTCAGCAATTGTCAAAATATGAAACCTTCTTGACGCAGACGAAGGAACATTAGTTTCTCCGATCTTTGTGGGAAGTGACTAGAATTATTTCAACCCGTCGAATTCAATTGAACAGTATTAGGGATGCAGTACCACTGCCTCGTTTCAAACGAGCCTGGTTGCCCATTGGAGGTACATTATTAAAATCTGTCTTTGGGACTCCTGACGAAACAGACGCAAAACGCTGGGATTTGGACAGACAGCAAGCGCTTTCGGAAACACAAGTTAATCACGAAGTGTTGGTACATCAACAGGTGCGCCTGACACATCTTGAGAATAACCTGTTAGCCACAACTAGACAAATACAAGTTGTAGCCGACAGATTTACACGACACTATGGTGCACTTGAACAATCCTTTAACCAAAAGTGGACTCATCTTCGCTCGAGATTACGTAATCTAACTATCACATTGGACATTATGAAGACCACGCAGATTCTTTTATTTAATATACACACAGCACAGTTACACGTGCACATGTTACACTCGGCCATTCAACTCGGACTGCAAGGAAAGCTCAGTCCACATCTGTTACCCTCAGAGCCCTTCTTGCACATCCTACACAATGTGTCGTCGCAAATTTTGGCCCCTAAAGAAATGCTTTATGCCGTGCGGGAAAGCAACCTCCCCTTTTACTTTGCTGCGTTGTCCGACTTACCCGTAATTCGGACGGTATTCGGATGCGAATGAGGTTGCCAATCACGTGCGCAAATTGCGAATACGAGTGCTATGAAATACACACTTTTCCAGTCTCTTGGGCTACCCTTCACCACCATGTTGTTTGGCAGACTCAAGAATTTTTAATAGTTGGTCGGGATCGACAAACTCACGCCACTCTCTCTCGCGCTGAACTATCGAGTTGCTTCCATACCACACATTACTTATGCCCCACGCTAATTTTACACACTAACACTACTGAGTGCGAGATGTCACTGTTTTTAGCTGAAACTACTACACCTGCATGTCTTCGTGTTCTAGTCTCACTTCGTCAACCAATAATTCAGCCTGTTGGCAACATTTTTCTGTTCGCTGTTCCACAGACTGTCACCGCCATCCTGGTGTGCCACCGTTCAATGTCAGAGACTGAATAGTACCGGGTAACACTGAATAATAGTGGCCTAGTGTATAATAGTTCAAGATGTGACGTATACGCTGCTTCTATGAGTATATCAGCTCAATTGCACTCCACCTTTCATGTCACCATTCCCACATTTACCTTATACCTTCCTGAACTCTCTTTTAAACTCCATCACCATGAGAAGCTAAAGAATTTACCGAATACCAATGATTCAGATCTACTCCAATCAATCAATCATCTCCTTACCCAGGAACACAACCAAGTTGCTCTTGACCGAGTGGCCTCACATATTGCTGATTGGCACCAAACCGAGCGATTAAACACCGTTGTATTACCCAGCGCTGGTTCGGTAATAATCATTGTAATGATTCTGATTATAGTATTCTGGATACTCTTTAAAAGAGGGTTTTGCAAATGTTTCACTTCCTTTCGAGAAGTAGTACCACCTCCACAACCTGAAGGTGAATATAACACCTGAAACTACCTGCCAACCTTGGTGCATGCGATCAGGCATGACCCCCCCTTAGAATTAAGTTGTAGTCTAGGTGTCAAGTCAATGAACTCATTTTGTAATGGATTTGTATTTCTATGTAAAGTCTATGATATCACAATTTAACTGTCGAGTCTTAACCCTCATGTAAGTCATTTTGTTTTCTCTTTAAATTTTTGTCATTTTGTAACGTTCTCATTCACCCACTTGGGCAATTACCATTGTAATCCTAGATTTAAGAACTCAAAGTAATATTACGAGGAAAAACCCCTTTGTGACTGTTAGGCCTGGGAGCATTCTCTCACCCCCACGAGGGTGGAGTGTTTCAGTGTGCTGTGCTCCGGTGCCCTCATCATCGCCTGGGTACCCACCACCACTGATACCGCCGACACACACTCACAGCATGGCGCTGCCCCACTGCCGTCGCATCAACTTCACAAGTTTGTTATTGAAGAGCCTTCCTTCAGGCCCTTCAGGTCACTTTGTAACTTTTGCACATATTGATCACTATGTTATTTCTGGGACCCTTCATAATGATCATATATTTTGAAATGGAATAATCAATTAGAATAAGCTCATTGATTTTCATTCAGAGAGCCTACTTCGGAAGGGGAAAGGGTGTGCAGGGAGGAGACCCCCCAAGAGGGATCATTGCTGACAAAATTTTATTAAGTAAATTTTTCCACGCATAATGTTCGGCCGGCATACTGCGGTGGAAGGTGCTGGCCGGAAGACCATGGTCGGCACATTCCTGCCACGTGCTCCTCGGTCAGACTCAAGTCCCACGGGTTGGTTGCGCTGACGGGGGTACGCTACTAGCAAGGCGCGTTGGTGGAATCAATCCTCCAATCAGAGACTAATCGTGTGATCACGTGGGGACGCGGCCGGGAGCGGCGAGGGCGGCTTGGAAACAGCTCCACGCTCTCTTAGCTTCTGACCTCGGCCCCGAGTAGTCGCTCCTCTAGCCTCTGTCTCTCTGATGAGCAGACGGCAACCCCTCTTGGGGCTGATCGGCCCTACGTAGGCACCACTGTACCATCATTACAAGAATAAACTGGGTCCATTCCACTCAATTAAGTTTCATTTTCATTTTCATTTTACAACGCCCTCCGCTCCTGACTTCTATCCTGACGAACAGCTGAATTTCCCTGAACACGTTTATACACTCCTGGAAATGGAAAAAAGAACACCTTGACAACGGTGTGTCATACCCACCATACTTGCTCCGGACACTGCGAGAGGGCTGTACAAGCAATGATCACACGCATGGACCAGCGGACACGCCAGGAACCGCGGTGTTGGCCGTCGAATGGCGCTAGCTGCGCAGCATTTGTGCACCGCCGCCGTCAGTGTCAGCCAGTTTGCCGTGGCATACGGAGCTCCATCGCAGTCTTTAACACTGGTAGCATGCCGCGACAGCGTGGACGTGAACCGAATGTGCAGTTGACGGACTTTGAGCGAGGGCGTATAGTGGGCATGCGGGAGGCCGGGTGGACGTACCGCCGAATTGCTCAACACGTGGGGCGTGAGGTCTCCACAGTACATCGATGTTGTCGCCAGTGGTCGGCGGAAGGTGCACGTGCCCTTCGACCTGGGACCGGACCGCAGCGACGCATGGATGCACGCCAAGACCGTAGGATCCTACGCAGTGCCGTAGGGGACCACACCGCCACTTCCCAGCAAATTAGGGACACTGTTGCTTCTGGGGTATCGGCGAGGACCATTCGCAACCGTCTCCATGAAGCTGGGCTACGGTCCCGCACACCGTTAGGCCGTCTTCCGCTCACGCCCCAACATCGTGCAGCCCGCCTCCAGTGGTGTCGCGACAGGCGTGAATGGAGGGACGAATGGAGACGTGTCGTCTTCAGCGATGAGAGTCGCTTCTGCCTTGGTGCCAATGATGGTCGTATGCGTGTTTGGCGCCGTGCAGGTGAGCCCCACAATCAGGACTGCATACGACCGAGGCACACAGGGCCAACACCCGGCATCATGGTGTGGGGAGCGATCTCCTACACTGGCCGTACACCACTGGTGATCGTCGAGGGGACACTGAATAGTGCACGGTAAATCCAAACCGTCATCGAACCCATCGTTCTACCATTCCTAGACCGGCAAGGGAACTTGCTGTTCCAACAGGACAATGCACGTCCGCATGTATCCCGTGCCACCCAACGTGCTCTAGAAGGTGTAAGTCAACTACCCTGGCCAGCAAGATCTCCGGATCTGTCCCCCATTGAGCGTGTTTGGGACTGGATGAAGCGTCGTCTCACGCGGTCTGCACGTCCAGCACGAACGCTGGTCCAACTGAGTCGCCAGGTGGAAATGGCATGGCAAGCCGTTCCACAGGACTACATCCAGCATCTCCACGATCGTCTCCATGGGAGAATAGCTGCCTGCATTGCTGCGAACGGTGAATATACACTGTACTAGTGCCGACATTGTGCATGCTCTGTTGCCTGTGTCTATGTGCCTGTGGTTCTGTCAGTGTGATCATGTGATGTATCTGACCCCTGGAATATGTCAATAAAGTTTCCCCTTCCTGGGACAATGAATTCACGGTGTTCTTATTTCAATTTCCAGGAGTGTAGTTCCTTCTTTTATCGAACAACTGAAATATTTCTTGTATTAGCTATGTCTTCGTCGATGTTACCTTCTTCGTACATATGTTTTACTTTTCAGCTTCTGTATTGCCCTTTGTATAGATGTCCATTGCTCTTCAACTCAACTATCGACTGAGTTATTCCTTATCTTCTCATCAGTAGCCTTAGATAACTACATGCACTCCTTTTCATTCCTTAGTATATCTGTATCCCATTTCTTTCTACATTGATTCTTCCTGACTAGTTTCTTTCAGCCTACTCATCATCGCCATTAAATAGAGAGTCAATATAAGCTACTGGGCAAATCTTATAATCCATTATGTGGTTTCGGAATCTTTGCCTGATCAAGATGTAATCTAACTGCTATTGTGATGGAAATTATAGGCAAATATGTTTTGGAACATGGAGCTTTCAAGCAGATAGCAGTGGGATTTTGTAAGTGGTAATTTCTATGCTGAAAATCTCAGAGAGATACTGGGTACTGTATAAATTAAATTTGTGTAGGAGGCAGCAGAAGACTGATGTAAGACTTCACAGGTCACTACCATTCGGAGTTACCTAAGTCTGAATGCTGAAATAGTAAGAAGAGATGTGAAGTTAAGGAGAAGTTTAGCTTCAGTGCTCCTGGGAATATGCGAACATTCCGCGTAGCTCAATTATGTTTTGCTTATGCAAACACACATAATCTTGACCTTTACTTACTCGGTAAAACTTGCTGATACTACCTCTATACATTCATCCAGGTTACATGACTTATTTAAGTAAGCGCACCAAGAACCTGAATGGCTTATATTTTCTCTACTCTTACAATCGGTTACCTTAATGCAGAGGGTCCTCACAGTGCTGATCATTTGTACCTTTCAGTTTTCCCTATAAACATGGAAGACGTTCCACGAACTGCCAGCACAAGCCGAAACATTTCAGGAAGAAGACGTTTTCCCTCTGATACAGATTCTTCCGGGACAGAAGTGCATGATTTTGCTATCAAATTTAATATCAAACTTCCAAGATAATGGCAATAGTGTTGTTAGTTTACCATGCTCTTTTTCAAATTATCGTGTACAAAGTCCCAATGCAATTGTAGTCAGTAGTACAAACCTGAAAGGTTTTAATATCATTTAAAGAACAAGAAGTATAAAGGTGTACTAGTTAGTGTTACCGTGTGTGTAGTCATACCTAGAACACTCTTTCTTAATTTCTTAGTTGGAGCACGGTACGGACACTGCGCTTAAGGTTGACGACCAATTAAAAACAGTAAAATGTGGAATAACTGGTGAGAAGTTTCTAAACGGTTCTAGTAGGACAAGAGCTATCAGCTGATATTGCGAACCCCACATACAAAAATTTATCCGGCCAGACGTCAGATTAATTGAGCTATCATCTTTCAGCATGTTTCAACATATTCAATACAATCGCAGTAGACACCAGCATCGAGTCTTGGCACTAAGAATCTCGATTTCAGATACAATGGTAATTCGTGGTCCCGCTTGCGCATCCTTTGTCTATCTACGGCGGGGAACTGTCCTCCCTTCAGAACTCCCATCATGCTGCATACCGACCCACTATCAATTGTGATAGGGGCTAGACTAAAAGGAAAAATAGTTTGTGTGAAAAGTTTAAGTACGAAAATATGTGCAGCGCATCATGTAGTGTTTACGTATTCCAGAGATTAAGCATGCAGGCAGATTCGGTGCAGTTCGCAGCTCGTGGTCGTGCGGTAGCGTTCTCGCTTCCCGCGCCCGGGTTCCCGGGTTCGATTCCCGGCGGGCTCAGGGATTTTCTCTGCCTCCTGATGTCTGGGTGTTGTGTGATGTACTTAGGTTAGTTAGGTTTAAGTAGTTCTAAGTTCTAGGGGACTGATGACCATAGATGTTAAGTCCCATAGTGCTCAGAGCCATTTGAACCATTTGAACCAAGATTCGGTGCACCAAATCTTACGCCAATAAACCTCAGAGTTCTACAACAAAAACCTCCAGAAAACTACCAACCATTTGTTGAATTAATGCTGCGCGGAATCTCTGCGGTACTGGATTTCAAACGTTGACCAACACGGTATTAGGCAGATGTTTTGCCTTGAAGAGAGCTCACGTGAAACACTAGTTTACAGTTTTACTCGAGAAACCCTTCTTCGAAGAAACACTCGATATAAGCAGCCTACAATGTCAATAAACCCACCGCAGCTTTTTCCACCAGTTTTTATCTGTGAAAGAGACGCTACTGTTTATCCAGTAAACTTCTTAGTTGTAGCTATCTGTAGTACCATTTCTGAAAGGTTTTATTGCCTTAGAAATATGTGATTGGCGATACACGGTATCCATACTCTCCAAAGCTGTTCGTCACGTATGAAATCGAAAGCAATGTACGTTGTGAAGTATAGCCTTCACCACACGCACATTAGGTGATGAAAGTTATGAGACAACGCGGTGCGCATATATGCAGATGGCGGTAGTATCACATACACAAGGTATAAAAGGACGTACCACTGGCGAAGCTGTCATTTGTTTTCAGGTGAGTCATATGAAAAAATTTCCGACGTGATTATGCCCGCAAGATGGGGTTTAGCAGAATTTAAACGTGGAGTGGTATTTGCGGCTAGACGCATGGGACATTCCATTGAAAATCGTTAGGGAGTTCAATATTCCGAGACGCAGTGTTAAGAATGTGCCTAGAATACCAAATTCCAGGCATTACCTCTCACCACGAGCTAGGCAGTGGACCACAGCATTCGCTTAACGATCGAGGGAAGCGGCGTTCTTGCAAGGTTGTTAGTGCCATCAGACGAGCAACATTACATGAATTAACCGCAGAAATCAATGTGGGACGTACGGCGAACGTTAATGGGCAACGGCAGCAGACTAACGACGCAGGTGCCTTTACCAACACCACGGCATCACCTGCTGCGCCTCTCCTGCGGTTGTGATCATATTGGCTGCACTCTAGACGACAGAAAACGGTGGCCAAGTCAAATGAGTCACTACTTCCATTGGTAATAGCCGTTGACATGGTTCGAGTGTGGCGCAGACCTGACGACTCCATGGACCCAAGATATGAACAAGGGACTGTGAGAGACGGTGATGGCTCCACAATGTTCTGGGCTGTGTTACATGGAATGGACTGGGTCGCCTGGTGTAGCTGATCATTAACTGGGAATGGTTATGTTCGGCTACGTAGAAAGCATTTGCAACATTTCAAGGATTTCATGTTCTCAAACAACGATGTCATGTCACTGGGCCACATTATAGAAAATTGGAGCGAATGGTTTGGCCAAGCAGATAGCCGCCATGACACCCATCGAACATTAATGAGGCATAATAGTGAGAACAGTATGTGCACAAAATCCTGCGCCGGCAACACTTTTGCAATTATGGACACCAAAATACAGGCAGCATTTCTCAGTATTTCTGCAGGGGAATTCGAAAGCCTTTTTGAGTCCCTGCCACGCCAGGTTGCTGCACTACGTGGGCAAAAGGCGATCCGATATGATATTACGAGGTATCCTGTGACTCTTGTCATCTCAGTGTACACATTTGCTCTGAGTTAGACTGTGCAATTTAATGGAACTATTGGTACGCAACAGTTCCCCAGGATATAAAGTGCATCTTATTAATTCAGTAAATACGGCTCATAGACACTGAAAAAATACCGTACCTCCGATATCATAAAACAGAGGCAGTGTATGTAGTCATATTTGTCAATTCAAGTACTGTGTGGCAGTTTTCTCTAAATTAGTTGCTTGAACAATAACAAAATTAAGTTGCACAACGTACAGGAGGAAAATAGTCCTAAAATGAACTTAGGGAGGGACGTGGTTTTTGTTGTTTGATAGCACAGGAAAGCAAAATGCGGGGGTATCTTACACATTGGTATCTTACAGCAACACATCTTACACAAACCACTTTTGTAGCTACATCTTGATATCTTACGCCGCAGTAGCAGACAAACAAGTTGTTTTTGCAGCTAATGCTACTGAAAAAATGCCAGTAGTTTTTATTAAGAACATTTTTCTTTCGCACAAACCAATAAAAGTAATAAAGGATATCGATATCCAAATTTAATAAACAAGTAGTTGGCAGTTCTCGGACATGACTTTTTTTCAAATCTGTTGTATTCATGAGGTCCTTTGTAGAATGTAACAACCAACGTTTCGAAAATGGTTGGTGTCTTCGCTTTCGAACAAACTTCATACGAGGGTGAATCAAATGAAAACCTTAAATTTGTAATAAGAAACCAAAATTTCGCGCAGTTATTCTGTAAGTTGGTAACAGCGCTCAGAATGGCCTGTAGGTGGCAGTATAGTGCAGATGCACACATACCGTCACAGTATCAGTGTAAAGACGGCCGTCCCACTTGCGACTTGCACCATGGAAGAACAGCGTTCTGTTATTAGGTTTTTGGGTTGAGAAGGTGTGAAACCTATTGAAATTCTTCGACGAATGAACGTTCAGTACGGTGATGCATGTTTGCCATAGCAGCAAGTCTACGAGTGGAGTACGAAGTTCGCAAATGGTGTGACTTCAGTGGAAGATGCTCCTCGTCCAGGTCAGGCACAACGAGTTGTGATTCCACAAAACATTGCAGCACTTGAAGCCATAGTGAAGGAAAACCCTCGAGTGACACTGAATGACACTGCAGCATGTTTACAGATTAGTCATGGGTCAGCACACCACATTGTGCACTATGTGCTCCAGTTTCACAAAGTGCCTGCGAGATGGGTGCCACGACAGCTGACTCCTCAAATGAGAGAACGACGTGTTGATGCTTATGGAGAACTTCTTCGGCGCTTTGAACGAGAAGGTAATGGCTTCCTTGCAAGAGTCGTTAACGGGGATGAAACCTGGGTTCACATCCGTCAACCGGAAACGAAGAGAGCGAGCAAGAAATGGTGCCATTCCTCATGATGAAAACCAAAGAAGTTTCGAACAGAACGATCAGCAGAGAAGGTTATGTTCACTATCTTTTGGGACGAAAAAGGCGTCATTTTGGAGCATTACATGCCTAGAGGGACCTCTGTCACCAGTGCATCATACACAGACCTCCTAAAAATTCATCTGCGGTATGCAATCAAATCAAAGCGACGTGGATTACTGTCAGCAGGTGTCCTTTTGCAACATGACAATGCAAGCCCGCACACTGCCCGTGCAACAGTTGCAACATCACAGACCTGCATTTTGAGTGTCTTCCTCATCTACCATTGTTGTGTACATAGTTCCGCGTTGTCAGTGCGTACACAACTTTCCCACTAGAGCACACCCCGCTAAGCACAACAACGCAGGCGCAGCGCTCGTCCGTCTCCGCACTACGAGATGGCACTGCCATAGACCAAATTCTGCTTCGGCTGATCAGCGTATTAATATGTAACACAGCCAATGAGGTTGCTGCTAACGTAGAACATTTTCTCCTCACGGGTCACACTCGCGCAGTGCCACATGAACATGCGAGATATTATAATGAGTGTACAGACCTCTGATTGGTCAGTCTGCATTTGTCTGCACCAGGCTGTACCAGTCTGCATTAGTCTGTACCAGTCTGCATTTGTCTGTACGAGTCTATAGTCAAGTTTCAGTCTGCACCTAATAAGATTACCATATTCTTGTACATAGCCATGAAGATAAATGTATAGACACTTTTGTCAAGTATCAGAGATATATGTGAGATTAAGATTAATGTACCCATACAAAAGGAACTTCAGAATGTCAGTTGTAAATAGCATCCAGAATCAATTTAAGTAATTTTTATGACTGTTATTGTTTTAATAAATGTTTGTGAAAATTAATCAAGTTCTGTTTAAAGTTGGTCACCGTCAATCTGCTACTCTAAGCGTGCAAGTGTCATTTCTATCGTCTGACCTAACGGCAGAAGATAAACAAGCCACGAAAAGACCACGAGGCATATTGCTGGCACTCGCATACTTCGTTAGAGCGACAAATCAAATAATCTGATGGTGTGTGTACTGAAGGTCTTACAGTACGTACACCGCAACCATACCCACCGGACCTTGCCCCAAGTGATTTCCATATGTTTGGACCACTCAAATACGCAATGGGAGTAAAGAAGTTCAATTCTGATGAAGAGGTACGCCACGCGATGTATGAGTGGTAGTGCGGACTACTAAAAGAATTTTTTATAGGAATTTATGCACTTTGTAAGCGCTGGAGGACTTCCATTGAGCGTGGCGGAGATTATGTTGAAACGTGATACAGCTTTATACCACTTCTGCATAATAAATAATATTTTTAAAAAATATTTAAGGTTTTGATTTTACTCACCCTCGTAGTAGCGGTGGCCAGTATAAGCTTCCTTTGTAAGATGATAAAGTGCAGCTATAAGAGGTGCCTACCTACGTCGTTGTATTCGATACACGATCACTCGGACATTTAACGTGGTCTCGTTCTGGGGCGTGTACAATAGCTCCTGGAGTGACAGCGGTGGTCTGCGTATGTAGGCGCGGGCTACACCCGTCGCAGGTGACGTAGTTTGCGCGGGTGGCCCGGAGTGAGAAACGTGCTGCATGCAGCCAGGACACTGCCTACTGGCCTGGCCGCATGCATAATACAGGAGGCGGCGGCCGCGGGGGCGCCGCAGCCAGCCCAGCCGCCGGCCTACACAGTGCGTGACACGCCACCCTTTCTTCTTCCGGCTGTCTTATACCCGCCGCCGCAACTGGGTGATACAGTACGACAGAGGGGCCTGGCTCGCAGATGCCTGTTTTGCTCTACGCTATGCTGAGTCAGCTATTTATGCATTTACTAGCACATGATAGCCTTCAAATGAAAAAATAACACCGGCTGTGGTCGCCTGTGACTTTTCGAATCCTTTTGTACATGTCAGGAAAATGTTTTATCGGAGAGGTTTATTTTAATGCCATCCATACTTCACAATGTGCGTCCTTTCGTACTTATTTATGAACAGAAATCTGAGAGTTGCTCTCGTCTGTTGGTTTTACACTACTGGCCATTAAAATTGCTTCACCATGAAGAAATGCAGATCATAAACGGGTATGCATTGGACAAATATATTATACAAGAAGTGACATGTGATTACATTTTCACGCAATTAGGGTCCACAGATCCTGAGAAATCAGGACCCAGAAGAATCACCTCTGGCCGTAATAACGGCCTTGCTACGCCTGGGCATTGAGTCAAACAGAGCTTGGATGACGTGTACAGGTATAGCTTCCCATGCAGCTTCAACACGATGCCACAGTTCATCACGTTTTTAATGGTGAGAGATCTAGAGAATGTGATGGGCAGGGCAGCAGTCGAACATTTTCTGTATCCGGAAAGGCCCATACAGGACCTGCAACATGCGGTCGTGCATTATCCTGCTGAAATGTAGGGTTTCACAGGGATCGAATGAAGGGTCGTAACACATCTTAAATGTAACGTCCACTGTTCAAAGTGCCGCCAATGCGAACAAGAGGTGTCCGAGAGGTGTAACCAATGGCACCCCATACCATCACGCTGGGCGATGACGAATACACTCTTCCAATGTACGTTCACCGCGATATAACCAAACACGGATGCGATCATCATGATGCTGTAAACATAACCTGGATTCATCCAAAAAAATGACGTTTTGCCATTTGCGCACCCATGTTCGTTGTTGAGTACACCATCGCAGGTGCTCCTTTCTGTGATGCAGCGTCAAGGGTAACCGCAGCCATGGTCTCCGAGCCGATAGCCCATGCTGCTGCAAACGTCGTCGAACTGTTCGTGCTGATAGTTGTTGTCTTGCAAACGTGCCTATCTGTTGACTCAGGGATCGAGAGGTGGCTGCACGATCCGTTACAGCCATGCGGATAAGACGCCTGTCATCTCTACTGCTAGCGATACGGCGCCGTTGGGATCCAGCACGGCGTTCCGTATTGCCCTCCTTAACCCACCGATTCCATATTCTGCTAACACTCATTGGATCTCGAGCAAAGCGTGCAGAAATGTCGCGATACGATAAACCGCAATCGCGATAGGCTACAATCCAACCTTCATCAAAGTCGGAAACGTGATGGTACGCATTTCTCCTCCTTACACGAGGCATCACAACAACGTTTCACCAGGCAACGCCTGTCAACTGCTTTTTGTGTACGAGAAATCGTTTGGAAACTTTCCTCATGTCAACGGCGCCAGCCTTGTGTGAATGCTCTGAATAGCTAATCATTTGCATATCACAGCATCTTCTTCATGTCGGTTTAATTTCGCGTCTGTAGCATGCCATCTTCGTGGTTTAGCAATTTTAATGGCCAGTAGTGTATATGGAGAGAGATGACAACATACCATGTGTATTCACAAAAAGAAAAGTGACAGAGGTTTCTGCATTTATGTTAATGAATGGCCATTTTATTTAAATCACGAGGCAGTAGTAGTCCTATTTGCAGATGATACAACCATTGTTATGAAGCCAAGATAGGGTGCATCAACAGAAAATATTAGTAGATGATGTTTTCCTGAAAGTTACATACTTGCTTCCTTTACCATTAATTGACAACTTTGTGGTTGTGGCAGTCAGTAAATCACTGTAACTTGTATGTCATCACACATCGATATCCTCCTGCATAATATTCTGGGAGAACTTTTTATTTAAGCAGAAAACCGTCATTCCGGAAAGGAAACTAGAATTACACGTTAGACTCACAAAGGCACATCTTTCAAGTGTTACTTTCAAGATTGTTAACCACAACCTCATAGCACATCCACTCACTTTTAGTTTTGGTCATCAGTGTTATGGTTTGACGTGGCCTGCCGTGAGTTCCTCTCCTGCGCCACCCTCTTCATTTCAAAGCAGCACTTGGTCCTTTGTTCTGAGATATTTGCTGGATATATTCCAGCCACCACCTGCCACGAAGTTTGTTTCCTGATGTCCTTATACGTGTTCTGTTGTGCTGTCCCTTCGTCTTGTCACTGTTTTCCGTACATTGTTTCCTTCGGCAAATCTGTGGGGTACCACCTTATTACTTAACAGTCCATCAAATGTTCAACATTCTCATGTAATATCAAGTCTCAAGTCTTAGACTCGCTTCTCCCAGGTTTCGCACTGTTCATGTTTCAGTACTTCTTTATTAGCTCTTCCTGTTGTCTGTTTTTTCAGTATGTTCCGTTCCTCGCTTATGAATTTTGTATCTACAGTCTATCTGATTTGAGATGAAGAGAGAAATTCGATTTTACTAAAGTTGAACTAAAATGATCTGCATTGCCATAAATGTGATTTTGGCACAGAAACAGATGATACTTCCAGCTATAAAATTTTTCGACGATTTTCTCATGGAAATGAAAGTCTGACAGATGCCCGAAGTCTTTTCAAATATAGTTAAAAATGTTGTTTTCCCTTATAGCTCCCTTTGTAACATAGAGGTGTATAGCATTTAGCAGCCCCATCACCAATAACGGATTGTGAAGTTTGGTTCTTTTTTGTGTAAAGCAAAAGAATCTTGTAATTACTCACACAACGTGTAATGCATCACATCACATACACTCCTGGAAATTGAAATAAGAACACCGTGAATTCATTGTCCCAGGAAGAGGAAACCTTATTGACACATTCCTGGGGTCAGATACATCACATGATCACACTGACAGAACCACAGGCACATAGACACAGGCAACAGAGCATGCACAATGTCGGCACTAGTACAGTGTATATCCACCTTTCGCAGCAATGCAGGCTGCTATTCTCCCATGGAGACGATCGTAGAGATGCTGGATGTAGTCCTGTGGAACGGCTTGCCATGCCATTTCCACCTGGCGCCTCAGTTGGACCAGCGTTCGTGCTGGACGTGCAGACCGCGTGAGACGACGCTTCATCCAGTCCCAAACATGCTCAATGGGGGACAGACCCGGAGATCTTGCTGGCCAGGGTAGTTGACTTACACCTTCTAGAGCACGTTGAGTGGCACGGGATACATGCGGACGTGCATTGTCCTGTTGGAACAGCAAGTTCCCTAGCCGGTCTAGGAATGGTAGAACGATGGGTTCGATGACGGTTTGGATGTACCGTGCACTATTCAGTGTCCCCTCGACGATCACCGGTAGTGTACGGCCAGTGTAGGAGATCGCTCCCCACACCATGATGCCGGGTGTTGGCCCTGTGTGCCTCGGTCGTATGCAGTCCTGATTGTGGCGCTCACCTGCACGGCGCCAAACACGCATACGACCATCATTGGCACCAAGGCAGAAGCGACTCTCATCGCTGAAGACGACACGTCTCCATTCGTCCCTCCATTCACGCCTGTCGCGACACCACTGGAGGCGGGCTGCACGATGTTGGGGCGTGAGCGGAAGACGGCCTAACGGTGTGCGGGACCGTAGCCCAGCTTCATGGAGACGGTTGCGAATGGTCCTCGCCGATACCCCAGGAGCAACAGTGTCCCTAATTTGCTGGGAAGTGGCGGTGCGGTCCCCTACGGCACTGCATAGGATCCTACGGTCTTGGCGTGCATCCGTGCGTCGCTGCGGTCCGGTCCCAGGTCGACGGGCACGTGCACCTTCCGCCGACCACTGGCGACAACATCGATGTACTGTGGAGACCTCACGCCCCACGTGTTGAGCAATTCGGCGGTACGTCCACCCGGCCTCCCGCATGCCCACTATACGCCCTCGCTCAAAGTCCGTTAACTGCACATACGGTTCACGTCCACGCTGTCGCGGCATGCTACTAGTGTTAAAGACTGCGATGGAGCTCCGTATGCCACGGCAAACTGGCCGACACTGACGGCGGCGGTGCACAAATGCTGCGCAGCTAGCGCCATTCGACGGCCAACACCGCGGTTCCTGGTGTGTCCGCTGTGCCGTGCGTGTGATCATTGCTTGTACAGCCCTCTCGCAGTGTCCGGAGCAAGTATGGTGGGTCTGACACACCGGTGTCAATGTGTTCTTTTTTCCATTTCCAGGAGTGTATGTAAGTAAAATTATGGCACTGTAAATTGGTTTGTTGTGAAGGGTTGTGAAATCTGATGTGTATACCCTGCGATGTATGCAGAAAATGCGATGCTCTCCACGTTGTTTCTTTCAGGTGCTTGAAAATGACATACGGTGAAAATCAGCTAGTCGCGCAATTTAAACAAGGAACGTTTACATCATAACATACAACGGACTATGCACAAAAGCAAAACAGAAATATCCTAAGAGGGTATTTCAACGTTTCTAAAGCACCTCAATCCAACTATTGGTGATGTGATTCTGCAGTGAATAACCGAACGTTCTGAGGGAGCGTTCAGGAAAGTGGTTGTAAAAATTGCGTGAAGTCGTTGGAAAGAGTCGAGAGTTTCAAAACAACAACTAGAATTTCAGCTATCCCGAAGTGTGAGCGAGGCAGTTAGAAAGATCATGGTAGGTATGATGGAGTACGCCCTCTTAATCCACACATTTCTGTACTCAATGCTAAGCGACGCTTGAGGCAGTCTAAACAGCGACTCCGCTGGGCAGTTGTTGATAGGAATCGAGTGATTTGAAGTGATGACTCACTCAATAACCTTCGGGAATCCGATGGAGGGCTTGGATTTTGCGAATTCCTGGAGAACTTTACCTGGCATCAGCATGAACAGTGAAATGCGGGGTAGGTAGTGGTGTTACGATATGAGGGTGATTTTCGTTGTTGGGATGTGGTCTCCTTCTTGTGCTCAAAGAAACGCCAAATGCGGAATGATGTGAACTAATTTTACAGCGTTGTGTACCGCCAGCAATAGACGATCATTTGGAAGACATTTGCCGTTTCAGCATGACAAGGCATCCTGTTACGAAACAGCATTTCTGACAGAATGGTTTATGGAATTAATATTCCTGTATTGGGCTGGTCTGATCAGATTCATGGCATGAATCCAGTGGAACACCAATGGGATGAGTTAGTATAACCAGAACATAGCAGCCAGCATCACTACCTCTCCTACCTCTGCTCTTGTGCAAGGAGGGGCTGCCTTTCCTCCACAGACTTTCAGAAACGTCTTTAAAATTATCTCCAGCTGAGTGCAAAGGCGAGCGGTGGACACACCTCATGTTAATGTCCACGAAGATATGTGTCATACTTT
The DNA here is from genome assembly GCF_021461395.2 of Schistocerca americana. Taxonomy (NCBI): domain Eukaryota; kingdom Metazoa; phylum Arthropoda; class Insecta; order Orthoptera; family Acrididae; genus Schistocerca; species Schistocerca americana. Next base: position 952,196,300 of record NC_060119.1, on the reverse strand, counting down.
TGATCAGATATCTGATCACACTTAATCACAGAAACATGGATACATTAATGAACTTTACTAACTGCTTCTTGCTCTGGGAACTAAACGATGCTGAAAGCAACATATGGGACTGAAGCCCTTGTAAGAATGAAACACACTGTAGATCAGATACGCCTTCTTTCCATGTGCAGCTATTGCACTTAAAGCACAAATGACACATACATATGAGCAAGATTTACTGAGAGAAGCAGATAAAACGACCAAAAATATCCAGCTGATGTAAATGTGAAGACCACAACGTAGAATATTGAATTATATATTCTAAAAATTAGTCATACTTACGTCATTTTTATTAACATTTCTGAAATTTTCGCACCTCACCCACATTTCAAAGGACTGGAGTACTTCCTAATTCTAATGTGCTGTTATTTCTTCTAATAATATGAGATACCATGAGAGCTGATTGTAATTTGAAGCATATCGTGGCACTACATATTATTCGGTTGGAAAAAATTAATTCAAGGGACCGGACAGTCATAAAGTTTTAATTATTACCTCGCCAAAATAAAGATACGCAGCTACTTTTTTGTTTTCAGCCTCCATTTCTGGTACACCTTTAAATGGCCGCCCCACAGTATCTTAGCACGCCACAAGAGCAGCCGAAACAGAATCGTGCAGCCCATTGATACGGTAGGGCTATCGTGCAGAAACTCGTTTCCGAAGAGGAATAACGTTGCAACAGTCCGCAGTGGGTTGACATAAATTTAAGGCAACAAACCACCATCAAATAACATAGTGGTTAGCTGGCGCATACGCTTCCAGGGAGCTTTGTAGTACGTAGACTTTCATACAGAATTCAATAAAGGACATGGCCCAACCAGAAATAAGGTAAGAACCAGATATTTAGCAGCCATCAGGTTTGTGATCAATAGACGTGAAGCATAGGCTAAGACGACGTAGGATGCGAGAAGAAATCGATTATGTCAGTTATGGAACTGTAGTGAAAGTATTCGCTGGAGGAGACTGGCTAAAATAAAGAAAAATTAATTTAAAAGGTCAATTGGGTTCTTAATTCCGCTTCTCTTGATGGTCTAGTGAATACAGAGAGATTGGAGATAAAACGTGGGTGGTAAATACCTTGTGTTAGAAAAACGTTTCGATAATTTACAGAAGTAAAACGATTCTAATTCAAAACGAGTACCTTCGTAATACGAAAAATATACAAATTAGGAATTTCAGAAGCCGAGTACCACTTCCGAGAAACATCGACACTAGGAAATGCAAAACAATTTTAAGGTTCATTCCAACAGCTGTAAAATATTTCTTTTAAGCGTAGCTGTTTAACTGCCTTTTATAAGAATAACTGCGTTCGCTTTACACTACAATCTCCATCATCTGTCCCCATCCAACAACGCAAGAAACAAATGAAAATGCACAAAAATTAGTCACTGATACATAGTTGGTATAAATTAACAGTTAGGGAGGTTCAGCTTTTAATCGCATGTCGTAGGACATTTCGGTATAGTGGTCCATGTAATTCCTCGTCCTTTCCAACTGCTAACGTATACAAAGCCAAAGCGGGTATGCCCAAGTAGAAACCACATTATCATAACCTATGCGTACACATGTCACAGAGAAAGAAACCAGACTTTTTGTTATGAAAAACTAAGCTCGACAAAGATATGACTAATACTTCTTCATATATTCAGTGTTAAAGGTCATTAGAACACGTCTCATAAAACATCAACTGAAGATAAATGAATTGAACAGAAATTTTACAGTTAGATTAGAAGTCATTTGTAAAAGTGTATAACAAAACCATTGAAGAAAAAGGACGTAGGGGAAAGATATCAGAAAAATAGCAATGATTCATTTTTGTACATCTCTGTTTGCTTCTTGTTTTGTTTGGTTCCATATAGGAATAGTGATGAAGATGCAACCCGAAACCGGTAGTCGTGATAAAAGAGAATGCAACAGCGGCGCATCATCTAGCTGAAATGCAAATGAGCTTTATGGAACTATCTAAATGCACTGGCGTCGTTCACTCACATGCGTCTACCAAACATTCTCTGCAGTAACTAATTTCGTGGTCTCCTGATCCAGATGTGGTGCTCTAAAACAATGGAAGTACTCTAAATCTACTATTTCAGCCCAGACCCTAAAAATAGTCTTGCAAACAAAGAAACAATGAGGATTAAGAAAACTTTTACACTTACAAAAAACATAAAGGAAAAAAATTATTTTCATCTGCAGTAACTTTATTTGAGGGAAGAGCGTAAAAGAGTAAAGGTAAAAAGCAGGAGGTTATTATTCAGTACATGCAATTTACGCCATTGTTTGTATTGTTGTATGTTTAAGAAAAACGACGAAGGGAATGGGATGATGCGAACATTGATAGGGTGTCCTGAAGAGGAGCTGAATGTTAAGTATTGTTTAAGAAATGTTGCTTATGACTTTTTTTCAGGGAAAAGTGTACGCGTCACAGGATGACTATTTCTGTATAATTACATTTTTTGTTTCACTGTGTCATTGCCATGTAAAGCAACCAAGGTTTCGGTTAATGTTGCGAGCAACCATCATCAGTCTGTGAATTTGTGTGGCATCAGTACAACATTGTATTGCGCGATGCCCACTGCTCCAGTTGATCTGAAGGATTGTTCGGAGATCGAATGACAACTTAAAGAAGAATTTGATTTGTTTATTTATAAAAGCGTCTAATTTTACTTTTTGTAACAAGTACTCAGTAGCACTTATTGTTTAAGAATACATCTTGAGCCACGAATATATTGACAATTCAGTAGTATTCTATACTGTTAAATAAGTTCTGGCTTTAGAGTTATGATTTTCTTGATATGATGTTATGACGCTAACTACTTGCAACGAACTTTTCTTGACATCAGCAAGGCGATATGGCGAGATATTAATACAATAGGCACGCATTCGGGAGGTCTGAAGTTCAAGACTTCATCCGGGCAATCAGATGTAGGTCTCCCGTGGTTACTCCACACCGCTTAAGGCGACTGTCGGGATATTTCCTTTGAAGAGAACACCGCCAGATTTATTCGATATCCTTCTAGAATCTGAGATGGTGCTCCGTGACTAATGATGTCGTTTCGACCCAGTATTGAATATCAATCTTTGCTTAACCTCAAGTATGGGAATATATGACGTAACATACCTCAGTTGCCGTTTTACAAGACATCATTTCTATGACAAAATAATTTTATATGTTAATACCTCTGAGATGTATCGAATCCTGCAACTACCCATCTTTGTTCCATACAAGAATACAGGCAGCCCAGTGATGCCCCATCAGGTGTGGAATGGAATGATGGTTTGGTGGCTGTGGAAAAGACGCTTAGGCAGTTAGTGTGGGTGATCGCCTAATGGAGAGAAAAGGAACAATTCATTGCGCAGAAGCATTGGCGCGAATATGGGCTTGAAGTATTAATTGTATTAAGAAAATTTTGCAGACAACGCATAACGCAGGAGAAAATGTAAAAGATGTGCGTGGTAATGAACCCTAGGTACAACAGAGATCTACACATGGAACTTTCCATTAAGATATAATTAACTCAGTATTAATCATAATCTGTATAATTTCTACATTTCTTTTCGTTCTAGTTTATTCACTGAGTCAGTTCATTGCCTAATACAGACTAAGAGGACACGTGTCATAACGGCCCAAGGTTATGAAAGCTATATGAGTCATACGTGTACCTCTACGATAAGTTGTTAGGTAATGCTGCTTGCAAATAGTCTGATGCCGCCGAATCAATATGACAGCAACTGCAGAACATAAGTCTTACTGAGTGAGTGAACAGCTACAAAATTGTATAATGACGCGCTACCTACACGGTATCAACCAAATAATTATCTCAGTAACCGAAACCAAATCTCAGTAAATAATCGAATCAGAAAATTACTTTTTATGTCTCAGGTCGTTGTCGGGATAAGACCGTGGTTCTGTTTACTGTGTAACTTTCTTATTAACTTTCACCATAGGGAGCACCATTCTTAAGCAGTATATATATGATCTATTTTTCGTATGGATATTTCGGTTCATATGTAATTGAAAAGAAAATGTGGAGGACCACAGCTGAAATATTTGTTCGTACATTCTCATATCGGAAACACACATTTTCCGTAAATGATTACCAGCAAACTCTTGAGCGGTTCCATTCTCAGATGAACTGAAGCTTCGTTTCTAACGATATCGGAGACGATGAGATGTTGAATCCCAGTCTTTTAATTCAGAAGTAGTCAAAATGTAGACTATATCATGTTTTAGATGAAATTATAAAAATATTGCCATTTGATGGCTTTAGTTTTCAATTTTGTTGTTTCTTTTAAAGGCATTTCGTATGAACAACTTACTGGCCATGTAGACAAATTGGCCTTTTAGGTACATTTCCGCGTGCCCTCTAAACCCCTGTGACGAAGACGTCCCCGCCTCACTTGCTTCTGCCCTGGCTCGCGTCGCCTGGGCTGCGACATGCAAATGACGCGTTCCGCCGGCAGTCAACAGTTATGCCTGCGCCCGGTCGATCGTCACTCGCCCCCTCAGCCACTGGAGGGGCGCTTTGAATGCTCCGTTGCGTGGCCACGCCTGCGCTTTTGTGCGTATGGTGGCTGTCGGAATACTCCCTTAAGGACTTTCATGCGCGTGAATGCGTACTGCCTGCTTGGCATGTTTGGTCGCCGAGAGGGCGCGCCTGCCTCGTTTTTATTTCCATGCGTCGATTTTGTGGCGGCATGGTTAGCATTTAGATGTGGAGGATTGTAATAGGTAGCACCTATTGTAGTATCGCAAACTGTGTTTATTGAGGCAAACGAATGAGAAGTAACCGCAATTAGATAATTTTAGATAAAAATGTATATTCATTACGACGTTGTATTTTTTAAATTTCTGAAGTGAATACTGTGTAGTATATATGTATCTAAGGGAGCGCATCACCCTCTTCATAATTTCAGAGCATATCTAATTCACACAGATTAGCAACTCTGTATTAACTCTACCATGGGCCTAGGTCTTGATATAGGGATCAAATTCCAAGATATGTCAGTATCATTGGCAGTTCAAGTAAATTCGATCTTTTGGGCAGCTATCGGTACCATGATATGCTCAGAGTTTTCCACTGTTTGCTTCGTACAGTTTTGAGTAAAGCTGCATATTGGTTAACCACTGCACTCTCAAATTACAGAAGTAACATCAAAATGTATCTTACTGACTTATCTTTTCGTGATTTCTTTGTCACTTCAGGTGAAATCCTGGACTATTAAATAACCGAGGCCACATATAATCATCATTACCATTGCAAGTAGGCTGTTTAGGTTTTATATTGGTAACGCCACGTAGCGCTCTGCATGAAAATCACTGGCTGTGCTGTGTGCAGTCTGTGGCTGGGTGGCATTGTTTTAATATTCGCTATTGTAGTGTTGGTCTGTTAGCTGTTAACAGCGCGTAGCGTTGCGCAGTTGGAGGTGAGCCGCCAGCAGTGGTGGATGTGGGGAAGTGAGATGGCGGATTTTGGAGAGCGGATGATCTGGACGTGTGTCCATCAGAAACAGTATATTTGTAAGAATGGATGTCATGAAATGCTATATATATTATGACTTTTGAACACTTTTAAGGTAAATACATTGTTCTCTATCAAAATCTTTCATTTGCTAACTATGCCTGTCAGTAGTTAGTGAATCTTTTATGTAGCTGGCAGTAGTGGCGCTCTCTGTATTTCAGTAGTTCGAGTAACGAAGATTTTTGTGAGGTAAGAATTCATCAAAGGTATAGGTTAATGTTAGTCAGGGCCATTCTTTTGTAGGGATTATTATAAGTCAGATTGCGTTGCGCTAAAAATATTGTATGTCACTTTAGTGAACGTCTGAGTACGTTCAGTTTTGCTCAGCTGCTTAAAAAGCAAATAATGTAAGAGATTTATCAGCACAGTAATTCAGTAATTTTTCTAAGGGGTCGTTTCACCATCCCTCTTAACCTGACCTGCTTCTTTATAATCATATCCTGCATGACTGTTTGGTTTCAGTAGTCACATATATTCTACTGCAGTCTCTCATGAAAGCTCAAAATAGAATCTGTTCCGCTTTGCAACCTCTTTGCGAGTTTCATGCACTTTTAATTCAACGGTGACTTCCATTTTCCTGTGCGGCTGGTCCCCGCGGAGGTTCGAGGCCTCCCTCGGGCATGGATGTGTGTGTTTGTCCTTAGGGTAATTTAGGTTAAGTATTGTGTAAGTTTAGGGACTGATCACCTTAGCAGTTAAGTCCTGTAAGATTTCACAAACATTTGAACATTTTGAACTTCCAGTTTCATAATTCTAAGGAAGTCTGTGAACAACGCGAAGGTTAGCTTGAACACCTTAGTGCCCTCCTCCTCCTTTGAACAGACTGTCTGCACAGTCCTACAGTTTAGTGTAGGGACTGAATCACGCTGATACTCGGTATTTTTCACATTAACAGTTTTCTCCAGAGGTGAGTGATAGACAAATCCTAGGACTTCCGCTGCTCACGTCCAAGTCTACAAAATTGTTTACACTGTGGTGCATTCGAAAGTTTATAGTATCCAGCCACAGCTAATCAATTTTACGTGGTACAATGGTGAAGAGAAACTGAAGATTAATAGAATCATCCGGAAGGATCAGCGTGGTAAATGTCAGCTAGTGAAGTACTGAGCAAGGATGAGACACGTTTGACGTTTGCCAAGGTCGTGGACAGTATTTTAAGGAATACCACAGTAGGCATTTGAAGAGGAGTGGGCATACCTAAGAAGTGCAACTGCAGTTATTGGCTAGGCAATCATATGTACCTGGAAGACAACTGCATAGAAATCTGGGCTTGGATAACCAAATAAATACCTCACCAGGTCGACGATAGAAGGCAGTAGGAAATGTCCATGGAAAGACAGAGAACATCAAGATAAATCCCTTGCGAATGAAATAACTAGAAGAAGCATGGCATCCAACAAGAAAGGGCTGAAAGAAATATATGAAAAAATGGAAAAAGGAACGATCGTTAGAAGGACTGACTCAGCTTATATGAAAATCAGAACAACTTCCAGGAAATCAAAAGCTTGGGTAGCTAAATTAAAAGTGCAACGGAAATTCCACTGTTAAACGGAGAGGAGATAGCGTATAGGTGAGAACAGTACTTTGAAGACGTTTATAACGGAGACGATTTGTGTGATGACGTAATGGAAGAAAAACTGGGGTCGATGTGGACGACATGGGGAATTCCATATCAGTCAGAATTTTGAAGAGCTCTCGAAGACTTCAAATAAAAAAAGACAGAAAGGATTGATAAGATTCCGCCGGAATTTCTAAATTCATGGAGGAATTACAAACCCAATTACTACTCAGGATGGCGCGTAGCATCTATGAGACTGGCAATTTACTACCAGACTTCCAGAAAAACGTTCTCCATAGAAATTCCGAAGATAGTAAGGGCAGATTAGAGCGAGAACTATCGCACAGTCACCTTAAGAGCTTATGCATCCAAACCACTGGCGTAACTGACAGAAGAATTGGAAATAAAACTGATCAAATGGTTCAAATGGTTCTGAGTACAATCGGACTTAACATCTGAGGTCACCAGTCCCCTACAACTTAGAACTACTTAAACCTAACCAACCTAAGGACATCACACACATCCATGCCCGAGGCAGGATTCGAACCTGCGACCGTAGCAGTCACGCGGTTCCGGACTGAAGCGCCTAGATCCACTCGGCCACCGCGGCCGGCCCAAAACTGATCTTTTAGTTGACTAATAGTTTGGCTTGAGGAAAGGTAAGGGCACGTGATTGTTGTGCTTGCTAATGGAAGCAAGACTCAAGAAATATCACGATGCACTCGTAGGATTTGCCGACCTAGAAAGGACGTACGACAGTGAGAAATGGGGCAAGCTGAGAAAAATTTGAATTAGCTGTAGTGAGAGACGGGTAATGTACAACATGTACAAGAACCAACAGGGACTAATAAGACTGTAAAGATCAGAACTAAGTGCTCAGTTTAGAAACTGCTAGGATTGGTGGGGAGGCTTGCGTGCCTCAGCGATACAGATGGCCGTACCGTAGGTACAACCACAACGGAGAGGTATCTGTTGAGAGGCCAGACAAACGTGTGGTTCCTGAAGAGAGGCAACAGCCTTTTCAGTAGTTGCAGGGGCAACAGTCTGGATGATTGACTGATCTGGCCTTGTAACAATAACCAAAACGGCCTTGCTGTGCTGGTACTGCGAACGGCTGAAAGCAAAGGGAAACTACAGCCCTAATTTTTGCCGAGGGCATGCAGCTTTACTGTATGGTTAAATGATGATGGCGTCCTCTTGGGTAAAATATTCCGGAGATAAAATGGTCCCCCATTCGGATCTCCGGACGGGGACTACTGAAGAGGACGTTGTTACCAGGAAAAAGAAAACTGCCGTTCTACTGATCGGAGCGTGGAATGTCAGATCCCTTAATCGAGCAGGCAGGTTAGAAAATTTAAAAAGGGAAATGGATAGGTTCAAGTTAGATATAGTGGGAATTAGTGAAGTTGGGTGGCAGGAGGAACAAGACTTTTGGTCAAGTGAATACAGGATTATAAGTACAAAATCAAATAGAGGTAATACAGGAGTAGGTTTAATAATGAATAGAAAAATAGGCGCGCGAGTAAGCTACTACAAACAGCATACTGAACGCATTATTGTGGCCAAGGTAGACACGAAGCCCACGCCCACTGCTGTAGTACAAGTTTATATGCCAACTAGCTCTGCAGATGATGAAGTAATTGATGAAATGTATGATGAGATAAAGGAAATTATTCAGATAGTGAACGGAGACGAAAATTTAATAGTCACAGGTGACTGGAATTCGAGTGTAGGAAAAGAGAGAGAACGAAACATAGTAGGCGAATATGGATTGGGGCTAAGAAATGAAAGAGGAACAAGTCTGGTCGAATTTTGCACAGAGAATAACTTAATCATAGCTAACACTTGGTTCAAGAATCGTAAAAGAAGGTTGTATACATGGAAGAATCCCAGAGATACTAAAAGGTATCAGATAGATTATATAATGGTAAGACAGATATTTAGGAACCAGGTTTTAAATTGTAAGATATTTCCAGGGGCAGATGTGGACTCTGACCACAATCTATTGGTTATGAACTGCAGATTAAAATTGAAGAAACTGCAAAAAGGTGGGAATTTAAGGAGATGGGATCTGGATAAACTGACTAAGCCAGATGTTGTACAGAGTATCAGGGAGAGCATAAGGGAACAATTGACAGCAGTGGGGGAAAAAACTACAGTATAAGAAGAACGGGTAGCTCTGAGGGATGAAGTAGTAAAGGCAGCAGAGGATCAAGTAGGTAAAAAGACGAGGGCTAGTAGAAATCCTTGGGCAACAGAAGGAATATTGAATTTAATTGATGAAAGGAGAAAATACAAAAATGCAGTAAATGAAGCAGGCAAAAAGGAATACAATCGTCTCAAAAATCAGATCGGCAGGAAGTACAAAATGGCTAAGCAGGGATGGCTAGACGACAAATGTGAGGATTTAGAGGCTTATCTCACTAGGGGTAAGATAGATACCGCCTACAGGAAAATTAAAGAGACCTTTGGAGAAAAGAGAACCCCTTGCATGAATATCAAAAGCTCAGATGCAATCCCAGTTCTAACCAAAGAAGGGAAAGCAGATAGATGGAAGGAGTATATAGAGGGTCTATACAAGGGCGATGTACCTGAGGACAATATTATAGAAATGGAAGAGAACGTAGGTGAAGATGAAATGGGAAATACGATACTGCCTGAAGAGTTTGACAGACCACTGAAAAACCTGAGCCGAAACAAGGCCCCGGGAGTAGACAACATTCCATTACAACTACTGACGGCCTTGGGAGAGCCAGTCCTGACAAAACTCTACCATCTGGTGAGGAAGATGTATGAAACAGGCGAAGTACCCTCAGACCTCAAGAAGAATATAATAATTCCAATCCCAAAGAAAGCAGGTGTTGACAGATGTGAAAATTACCGAACTATCAGTTTAATAAGTCACAGCTGCAAAATACTAACACGAATTCTTTACAGACGAATGGAAAAACTGGTAGAAGCCGACATCGGGAAAGATAGGTTTGGATTCCGTAGAAATATTGGACACGTGAGGCGATACTAACCTCACGACTTATCTTAGAAGAAAGATTAAGGAAAGGCAAACCTACGTTTCTACCATTTGTAGACTTAGAGAAAGCTTTTGACATTGTTGACCGGAATACTCTCTTTCAAATTCTGAAAGTGGCAGGGGTAAAATACAGGGAGCGAAAGGCTATTTACAATTTGTACAGAAACCAGATGGCAGTTATAAGAGTCGAGGGGCATGAAAGGGAAGCAATGGTTGGGAAAGGAGTGAGACAGGGTTGTAGCCTCTCCCCAATGTTATTCAATCTGTATATTGAGCAAGCAGTAAAGGAAACAAAAGAAAAATTTGGGGTATGTATTAAAATTCATGGAGGAGAAATAAAAACTTTGAGGTAATTCTGTCAGAGACAACAAAGGATTTGGAAGAGCAGTTGAAAGGAATGGACAGTGTCTTGAAAGGAGGATATAAGATGAACATCAACATACGCAAAACGAGGATAATGGAATGTAGTCGAATTAAATCGGGTGATGCTGAGGGAATTAGATAAGGAAATGAGACACTTAAAGTGGTAAAGGAGTTTTGCTATTTGGGGAGCAAAATAACTGATGATGGTCGAAATAGAGAATATATAAAATGTAGACTTGCAATGGCACGGAAAGCGTTTCTGATGAAGAGAAGTTTGTTAACATCGAGTATAGATTTAAGTGTCACGAAGTCGTTTCTGAAAGTATTTGTATGGAGTGTAGGCATGTATGGAAGTGAAACATGAACGATAAATAGTTTGGACCGGAAGAGAATAGAAGCTTTCGAAATGTGGTGCTGCAGAAGAAAGCTGATGATTAGATGGGTAGATCACATAACTAATGAGGAGGTATTGAATAGAATTGGGGAGAAGTGGAATTTGTGGCACAACTTGATGAGAAGAAGGGACCGGCTGGTAGGACATGTTCTGAGGCATCAAGGGATCACAAATTTAGCATTGGAGGGCAGCGTGGAGGGTAAAAATCGTAGAGGGAGACTGAGAGATGAATACACTAAGCAGATTCAGAATGATGTAGGTTGCAGTAGGTACTGGGAGATGAAGAAACTTACACACGATAGGGTAGCATGGAGAACTGCATCAAACCAGTCTCATGACTGAAGACCACAACAACAATAACACCAGGATTAAAAAGGATGTCATATACAGATGCTGCATTTTACCTCTGCTGTTCAATCTATACATCGGAGAAGAAATGACGAAAATAAAAGGATGGTGACAGTCAGGGTGACAGAACTTCATTGATAAGGTTCACTGATGGTTTTACTATACGTGGAGAAGGTGAAGGAGTATTACAGAATCTGTTGAATGTATTGAACAGTGCAGTAAGTTCTGAATATGGATTTAGAATAACGCGGAAAAAGACAAATATAAGGTGACGTGGCAGAAATTAGACTCCAGTAATTCTGATCTACACTAATTGCTCTGAACGGTTCTTCACAATACGGCAAAATCGTATGGGACCAATAATGAAAAATTTTCTCCACTCATATCGACATCAATTCAGTCACGTTGATTTAGGTAATGATAGTGCGAATTAGAACATATTTAAAACCATGAAAAATCTTGACGAAAATGCCTTAGTGACAAATAAATCAATTAATTTGCAGAATATGGCCGCCATTACAATACTTTACTGAACCTTTTTCTTAGCAGAAATGCCCTTCTTCCTTGCAGTTGCTAATAATTTAATAAAGATCTTCTATATTACCGTCTGAACTCTGACAGGTTTTTGTGTAAAGTAGAGAAAATGTATAGAGTTAATGTACAACAATCTGTTTACTACACATCTATTTTTCAAGCAGTATGTTGCTGTCATCATTGTAGTCAGATTGAAGTCAGTGCATCATCATTACTTACCTACGCAAATAATCACTACTCGAATGCTCACGTTAGTATTTCATTTCACACTGTGTCTCAATCACACTAGTGACTGACACCCGAAGGTTAGTATCGGCAAGGAATATTGCAGGAGATCCAGGGTTCGAGTCCCGGTCGGGACACACATTTTTACCTGTACCCGCTGATATATATCAACGCCCGTGAGCAGCTGAAGGTATTAATATAATTCTAATTTCGTTCTAGACGGTTGCAGGTCATATCCGAAAGAAAAGACACCGTATCCATATAATAATGACGATTTTACTTGAATTTTACCGCACTACTGATTACCACGCAGTGGTTGAAATCTCGATCTGCATTTAACGTACTGTAGGCGACTGCTGACAGGTGGGAATATTACAGAACTATAAACTTAATAAGCCATAGTTGGACACTATCAACACATATTTCTTATAGATGAATGGAAATTCGGTAGAAGCCCATCTAGGGGATGATCAGTTTGTGTTCCGGAGAAATGTAGGAAGACACGAGGTAATATTGGCCCTACGACTTATCTTAGAACATAGGTTAAGGAAAGACAAAACTATGTCTGTAGCATCTGTAGACATTGAGAAGGCTTTCACATTGTTGACTGGAGTACTCGTTTTGAACGTCTGAATATAGAAGTGATAAAACACAGGGAGAGAAAGGCTATGTGTAACTTGTACCGGAAACTGACGGCAGTTACAAGAGTCGAAGGACAAGAAAGGGAAGCCATGTTTGAGAAGGAAGTTGTGCAGAGTATCAGATGGTATTCAATCTATATCTTGGAAAAACAGTGAAGGAAACCAAAGAAAACTTTATGGTGGGAATTAAAGTCCAGGGAGTAAAACTAAAAATATAGCTGCCGATATTTTAATTCCATCAGCAAACGACGAGGAAGAGCAATTGAACGGAATGGGCAGTGTCTTGTGAGGATATAAGGTTAATATCAACAAAGGCAAAAGAACAGAATGTAGTCAAATTGAATCAGGTGATGCTGAAGAAATTAGACTAGGGAACGAGGCACTTAAAGTAGTAAAGTAGTAGATGAGTTTTGTTACTTAGGCAGCAAAATGGCAATAAGAGCGTTTCTGAAGAACAGATATTTGATAACAGCGATTTATCAGGAAGTCTTCTCTGAAAGTATTATATGGAGTGTAACCATTTATGGAAGTAAACATAGACGAAAATCATTTAAGACAAAAAGAGAATAGAAGCTTTTGAAATTTGGTACTACATATGAGTGCTGAAGATTTGATGGGTAGATCACGTAACTGACAAGGAGGTAATGAATTGACTGATGAAGAAAAGAAATTGGTGGTACAACCAAACTAGAAGAAGGGATCCGTTGATAGGACACACCTTCACACATCAAGGGATCACTAATTTAACTCCGGTGGGAATTGTGGTGGGAAAATCATAGAGAGAGATTAAGAGATAAATACAGTAAGCAGATTCACAAGGATGTGCGTTGCAGTAGTTGCTCGGAGACGAAGAGGCTTGCACAGGATACAGTGGCATGGAGAGCGGCATCAAACCAGTCTCCAGACTCAAATCCAGAACAACAACAACTGCCACTCATTCTGTAAGTTAAGATTAATACACATCAATTACACTTTTGGGCAATGACCGTCCTACCGAGAAACATTGTTAATCAGAGGTTCCTTAGCATTACTTTTCTTCCATTGTTAATTTATGTTAAAGCCCCATCATACCACGGTGCCTTCATTCATTCATGCGTCGAACCTCTCCATACCCCTCATCTGGCACTATTTCCCAATGTCGTTCTCGTTATAAACTTGTGAGTTTCCATTTGACGTCTTAAAACCTATGATATAATGTTCTCTGTAAAACAAACAGGATACTGGACGCCCGAGACGTTGCGTTTTCTGTTGGAAAAAAAAGTAAAATTTTTCTGTGAAGTTATAAGTAAGTCTTACATGGGATGTAAGTAACGAAGGAACTCTACGGCAGTTACTAAATGTGGCAGCTGACTTTCATGGCTTCAACGCATCTAAATTGATCAGGTGTATTGAGAATTACGGGATGTTCATTATCAAAGACGATCAATACAATTAGACAGTGATTCCTGAGGACATCATGACAAAGGACTGCATCTTATTTACTATCCTTATTCCCAGGGCCGTCTGAATATTACACATATCATATTTTCCTATAAAACTTCGTAATTTTTTAGTTTAAAAACTGAAATCGGAGCATAAAACACATTGCCAACGGCCTTGCTGCAGTGGTAACACCGGTTCCGTCAGATAATCGAAGTTAAACGCTGTTGGGCTTGACTAGCACTTACATGGGTAACCATCCGGATCTGTGAACACTGTTGCCAAGTGGGCTGCACTCAGCCCTGGTAAGGCAATTGAGGAGCTACTTGATTGAGATGTGGCGAATACGGTCTCGAAAACTGACAACGGTCGGGAGGGCAGTGTGCTGTGCTCATGCCCTCCAATATCTGCATCCAGTGCTGTCTAGTAGCTGAGGATGACACGGCGGTTGGTCGTAACTGTAGGATTTTCCGAGGCCTATTTGAACGAAGAGAGGTTGTTTTATGGGACGTATTACAGTCTATTAAATTACAAAAGTTTGAAGGTTTTTCCAGTAGCTACGTTGAAGCCCAAAACTATCTCTAATTATAAAAAACCTATTATTTCCAGATGTAGATTTGCAGGCCATAAAAACTGCACTTCCAAGAAGGACAGCAATCAACAAATCTTACTTCCCTCTGCTACACAGTTCAGCTATCGTAGTTTCTGACAAGCAGTGGGGTGACACTCTTCAGGGTACCCAAGACCAGATGTCTTCAACAATTGGAAGACCTGGAGGACGTGGTAGCCAGCTAGCAAACAATCAGTCTATTGTGCAGCCTCCTTTTACTTCACGTGGAAACTTACAACAAGTGCAAACTACGCTGTATTGAGGTGTAATCTCTTGGCGTTGAGTAGTGCATTTCGTGCTCTTGTCTAAACGGAGGCCTGAACATTGAATGCGAAAGGTGTAACCGCAAACGCCAGAGACGGCATACTTATGCAGTCACCGCTCAGGTTAGTACTTTCGCCAACTTCTAGACTATTATTAGTTTTTACGTAATTGTTAAGTATAATAAGATCTAGAAGGAGCGACCCCGGATTTAAATCGTACGTGAAGGTAAACGCGTTCTACACTGGAGATTTTCTCGTTAATTGTCATGTACCATCTCGGCACATAAGACAAATTTAAAGTTAAATCCGAATGATAGTATGATGTCTGATAAATGGAAAGCACTGTAAGGAAAAAGTCAATACATATACTAAATTTACGTTCTTTTTGAAAATAATTTTTGACTTATTAGAAACCAATATCAGTGAATGACTCCTATGCTAGAGTCTGCTGATGCAGATAATCTGGTTGCGTGGGAGAATCTGCAAATTTTACACGGTCGTAATATTCCTTGTCGTCACTGGACAATTTAACTTGCAAATCGCATTCACTCCGCGTCACGAACTCCGAATTTATACGTGGCGATTCACCGTTGCACTCAGGTGAACCAGTGGTCTAGCTGCACCGTGTAGAAACATTTTCCGTGTGTGTCGTACTAAAGAATATCTGTGGCAAGCGAAACTGATAACGAATATGTTATGACGCTGCTGGTGAGATCAGTGAGAAGTACTTTACAACCACTGGAAAAGCTTTCATGTCCAAACCTCCTCATATATCATAAAGAATAACAACGAAGTAGCATTGAGCCAGGAATTACCCAAAAGAGGCAGACTTGAATTCATGTCATATGTATTATTATTGAGAATGGCACCACACTTCAGGAATGTTTCTTTATTCTGCTTCTATGAGTAAAACTAGATGCCGTTAGCTTACTAAAATACTAAGATTTGATATCAGGGAGGCACGAAATGAGCGAAGGAAGCATGGCAAGTTTGCTGCAGTACGAGAAATATTTGATAAAATGAATGATTTACTGACAAGATATTATTCTATGGCATGTACACTGTTGCTGATAAAATGTTTTCGATGTTCTTCGGGAGATGTCTTTTCAAGGTCTTCACGAAGGAAAAGCCTGGAACGTGTGGTATACATATACAAATGTTCACAGACCCTATAACCAGATATATTCTCAGCATGGAGCGGTATGGTTGGAAGAAAAATTATAGTCCACAACAATAAAATTCAAATACAGTTGTGAATGAAATGCCTAGCTGTTCCTATACATAGTTCAGAGACCCATGTCAGCACTGACAGAAATTATATTTGTGCTCAAGTTAACTCTTATGAGAAAATTATAAGGTAATAGGAAGCATGTATTTCAAAAACCGAAAGACATTCCAAGAACAATATTATACGCCATTAAATTTACATTCACTGATTACTGAATTATTACTATAATTGCACTAGTACCACATCTATGGTAACTGCCTTTGCGAGCACATTGTGGGCGTGCTGTACATGTGGTGCAGCGGATAGGGTTTTTTGTTAGCATGCAGGAGGTCAAGAGTTCAATTCTGGGTTGAGGCATATATTTTTTATTTGGTAAATGTAGTCCCGATGATACGATAACTGGCATCGTAATAGTCAACAGCATTGCCGCAGGTGCTTTAGAAAACATTTTCACTTCGTAGAAATGACAGACTGGTCAGCTTTGAAAGAAGCCCTATCCACATCGTGTGAGAGAATTTATTCGCGTCTCTTCATCTACTAGATGCGAAAACTGTTTTCTTTGTACCCTCCTCCAGTGGTCCCATAGATTAGTACCAACTATTATTCTTGCGTCGTTTAGGTCCTTTATGTTTCGTTAGGCCCTTACGTTAACAGCAGGGCTAGCCATATGCTTTGAGTATAATGTCCAAATTTGGTTACTATTTGTATGTGTTATCACCATGGTCCCACTAATTATGTCTTTCAACATTGAGTCTGGTAAACGCTCGCTGTTTAGTACGTATCCCAATGCATTATTGTTATTATTATTATTATTATTCTCCTGTTGATGAGATTGTGGAAACATCACGTCTGTTACCATTACGGGAACAGTGTAATTCGAAGCCGAATATTTCACAATTAACGGTGTCGGGATGAATCATGCAGAACAATATATGTCATAGGGGTAATACCCGTTAGGTGAACAGTAGGCAGGACTGACGGCGTGTTTGTACTGTATGTACTGTCTACCAGATAGGGACTAGCTGCAAGTGAACTAACGCACCCATGACAGACTCAAATGTAGATGTGTACACGTATCGAATTTTCTCATTCTAAACCTCTAAAACAGTATGGCAGACGTATGGCATACACAAACGATGAATTTGTGGATATGCCTCAGGTTCTTGTTGCATCTGATAACCAATCTGGTGTTGACACTCGTGAATATGCTTATAGATATCCTCGTCGACGCCATCCCGAAAGAAACGTGTTTCGTCATCTTGAGCTGCACCTTCAAGAGTCAGGTCCCCTCCTTCCATTATCACATGCAGGGGTCGTCCACGGGCTCGCGGTACTCCAGCTACTGAGAAAGCTATTCTGGAAGTCACACTTCAAAACCTCAGTGATGTACATGTAGCGTGGCAAGGCAGCTGCGTGCCTCGCAAAGCATGGTCGTTAACGTGCTGTTCGAGCATGGGCTGCACCCCTGTCATTATGTTTTCACGCAACACCTGCGTCCTGCAGATCGTCATAAGCAGATGCAATTCTGTGAGTGGTTCCAACAACAACGGGGAGCCAACGATGACTTCGTTAACACCGTAATATGGTCTGATGAAACAGCATTCACTCTTGATGGTGTCTTCAATATGCACAATGTCCACCATTGGTGTGAGGTTAACTCGCACGTCATCCATGACCGTAGATATCAAGTTCGCTATGGTAACAACGCCCCGGCCGGAATATTGGCGACAAGTGTTTGGGCCCTTATATGTTGCCTGACTGGTCGACTGGACGAAGGTATATGCATTCCTCTCAAAGTATCTGCCTGGTGAACTGGAAGATGTTCCACTACATGTTCGGCAGAGTGTATGGTATATGGTTGCAACATGATAGTGCACCTCCACGCTCGGGAATTAATGTGCGACAGTATTTGCACAGAACATTTCCTGGGAAATGGCTCGATCGTGGAGGTGTAGTTGTATGGTCGCCGCGTTCACATAAATCCAAAGGGGACACCTGAAGCAGCATGTGTACTCTACTCTGATGACGAATATGGAAGAATTGGTAGGGCGTGTTACTGTGGATGCAGCTTTGTTGCGAAGGTTCCAGAACTGTAAGATCCGGCGGGTTGCGTAATGTTTGGGTACACATAGAAGTCGCCTTGAGGATGTGTTGTTCTGAGGGAAAAGTATTACGTTGTGAAGGTTATGCGATCTTTAATATGGACATTATTATTGCACTGTTTGCCCATGTGCGACATGAGCATTCACATTACGTATAGTATAAATGACAAGCAGATGTTGTGTTATTGTACTGTGCTATATTCTGTAGTACCTCGAAACTGATATTGTTCTTGTAGTTCTTCTGTGCTATGACAGCTCATTTGTTTGGACCGTCTATATTTTATTAGTCTAACCACCAGTCTGTTATGTTCAGCGTTACAAAATATTGTAAATTTAGGATACATGTGGCCTAAGTAACGTTGTGGAGTACAGTATGAAATGTCAGAATGAAATTAGCAAATTAAAGAAAATGCGCCCCTAAACAAGATCGAAGTCTCGACGTCTTGCATGCTAACCCAAAACTCTATTCACTGGGCCAATTGTACAGTACGACCACTAAGTGCTGCAGTACAACTAATACGTGCTGGTAGAGATAGTTACCATACATGTGGTTACAGTGTTGCCAGATTGCCATTCTTTAACGTCCTTTTTCTGCCGGATCTACTCGCCAGACGAAATTTTGTGAAAGACATTTTTTTACCGCTGGCATGTGAGGAGTCGCGCTGCGAAGCCCGAGTGCATGAATTTCGTTTCACCCTGTATATACGAGGTGTGATTGGAAAGTTTTGAGAATGGGCTTGTAATTGTACAATGGTGGTATTTGCACGCTACTGTGAAGCACTCCTTCAAAATGCCGTTCTGGCTGAACACACCTACTCCAACGGTGTTTTCACTTTTTGAAAAGATTCCTGCAATTTTTTCGCTCATGTGTGTTAAGGACACTCTCCACATTTCCTGGGTGTCTTCAATCGAGTCAAATAAATTCCTTTTCAGTGAAAATTTCTGTTTAGGGAACAGGCAGAAGTACACAGGGGCCAAATCAGGGGAATATGGCGGTTGTGGAAGCACAGGAGGTTTGAATTTCGTCAAAAATTTAACGATGGAGAAAGCACGATGATATGGAGCATAGGCATGGTGTTGCACCCAACACCTGTCTTTTCACAATGCAGACGTTTTCTACCCCACCTTCTGGCTCAAACGCCCAAGGACCAATTTGTAGTATTCCAGGTTAATACAATCGAAGAAAGTCACCAACACTGTCTTCAGCTTCGACCGACTTCGCCGCGCTTGTTTCGGTCTTGGTTAACTCGGAGTCTTAAACTGCGAACAATACACTTTGGTTTCAGGATCATATCCATATTCCAACGATTCGTCACCTGTAATAACCCTATTAAGCAAATCTGGGTCATTTTTGGTCCGATTAATCAGTTCCTGGCACACTTCAAGTCGGTATTGTCTCTGGTCACTTGATAACACTTTTAGAATGAATTTTGAGGATACTCGATGCATGTTCGGATCTTCAGTTAAATTTGACTGAACTGCATAGAAATTTAAATTAAGATCCTCAGCCACCTACCTAATTGTAAGTCTACGATCAGAGTGCACTAATTCGCGAACTTTCAAATTTTCATTCCTTTTTGAAGTGGAAGGGCGGCCGGACCATGGTTCATCTTCAAATGATTCGAGGCCATATTTAAATCTGTTGAACCAGACGAAAAAATTTCACTGGCTCATACGGTTATCTCCAAAAGCTATTTTTAATAGTTTGTAAGTTCAAAAAAATGGCTTTGAGTACTATGGGACCTAACATCTCAGGTCATCAGTCCCCTAGAACTTAGAACTACTTAAACATAACTAACCTAAGGACATCACGCACATCCATGCCCGAGGCAGGATTCGAACCTGCAACCGTAGCGGTCGCGCGGTCTCAGACTGAAGCGCCCAAAACCCCTCGGCCACCAGCGGCCGGCCAGTTTGTAAGTCTACTAGCTGATTTTCCGGTTTTAAACCAAAATTTCACACAAACTCGTTGCTCCATTCTTACGTCCATTTTCACACAGTCAGAATCCGGCAACGACCCCTAACAGACCCGCACTGAACCATCTGCA
Organism: Schistocerca americana; assembly: GCF_021461395.2. Taxonomy (NCBI): domain Eukaryota; kingdom Metazoa; phylum Arthropoda; class Insecta; order Orthoptera; family Acrididae; genus Schistocerca; species Schistocerca americana. The sequence continues at coordinate 952,175,981 of NC_060119.1, read as the reverse complement.
ACACCGAACTGAATAAAGGAAACGCAATTTCCTGTCAGAGGGCAATCAAGGACAAGGCAATGACTCACTCCCCACCCTCCGTGTACCTGCCTGCCAAACCAGTAGGCAGTAGCTGATCTAGTCTTAAAACTTCCCAATCACACCTCTGTGGTGGACGCAAAGTACCTCCCACTCCCCACTCTTGGTACTGTTGGCTCTGAAAAGTTCTTGATACTGTAAGGGTTAAAGATTGAGAACTGCATGTTTATATCAGTTGAGAATTTTATCTTTGGACATTCAATGTAATTATTCGTAACTCATAACAATGACTGCTGTCAATTAAAAGTCAAGTCCATATTAAAGATCTACTTCAATGTCTATACCCGTTAACTGGGTGCTTTATTATAGATACATAAAATTCAGCAGGCAAATAACAAACTAGCAAATAAACAGACACATACATTTACACATATTTCGGTAAAGGGAGAGATAATGTATTTTCCAAAGAGGTAACTCAGCACACAGACCACCAGCAGTGTTGCGTTATCATTGTTGAAAGTAACTTCACAGACACGTTGGCGACAACGCATGGTCATCGCATTTAACATGTGTGAAATGACACGGTAGTTCTACACACTAGCGTCTATGACACTGGTTCCTGACCTGGGTGTAATTACTCCCCCCCCCCCCCCTCCGAGGGGTAAAATGATATTTTCTGTGGATTAAAAGGTAAACGATTCGATTCTATTTCAGTAACGAAACTAAATTATTTTCAATAGATCATTACTACTATCACAAATTTGTAAGACTCTAATAGTGAGTTATCTAAGGTATCACTAATTACACTTTTTCGAATTAGTACCATTAATGGAATGTAGATCCTCTCATAGTCCACCTATTACACCAGCAGTAAATACAGAAGGGCTACTATAGTCCTGTTCACATTATTATTACTATTATTATTATTGCTATATCTGTGGTCGGACGCAAAGCATTAAAACCCTGAAGTCTTTCAACTTCTGTCAGGTCAGAAATAAGGAGTGCAGCAATCAAGTAATTTACGAGCAATAAGTACAGTACACGTTTTAACTTTGTTGATGTTAGATGGGGTTGTAGGGTGTAGACAAAGTAAGTGGCGCAGTGGAGAGTATGTCTTGTAACAAGAGTCTACCCTCACGGTGGATGGTTAGCTTTCTTATCTGAGAAGTAATTGTGAGTAGCACTTGCGATACACCACAAATTCCTTCGTCATTCATTCTAACACACACACACACACACACACACACAGACTAAACATCATTCATTTTTCTTCATTTTAAAAATAAATGTGTTCCAAGAAAATCCTTTCATTCTGCAGCTAGTTAGGTGCTTAAGTTTATGATAATATGGAGGATGGCAGAAGAACAACAGACAGCAGAGGGGGGAGGAGCGGGGGCAGCAGCTAATGTCTAATTGCACTCAGGTGTAATGGTCTAAGAAAGGTTGGGAATCACTGTTCTACGTTAACCAGAATTGACCGCGTTGTGCACCGAATGGTACCCCATACCATTGTGCCAGGTGTTGCACCTGTATGACGATGACGAAAGCAATCTAGCAATATTACTCCTCCCCAGTCACTTTGCATATGTATACGAACATGGTGAAGTTGCAGGCAGAACCGAGACTCGTTTTAAAAGACAATTCGGTGCCTCTCTTATATCCAGTGTGTCGTCGTGCTCACCAGTATCGATGAGAGTCTGTTTCACCGTCTCTAGTGAAACCGCAATTATGGTCTTCACGGTGAGAGCCCTTGCAGGTCGAAATATCATCGCAGTGCCCATGTGACGCTTTGAAACAAACAGTACCGTTGTCTGACTCAAGGTACATTACGTAGCTGTATGACCCGGTGCGAAGAAGCGCGCATGGAGTCTTCCCGTCGGGCGCTAGTTGTGTGGGGCCGTTGAGAACCTACATGGCTTTGAGTATAGCTCTCCTAAATCCATAAACTCCATATTTGCATGGCAGTCATGGATACTGACCAATTCTGAGAGCAGTGGTGCGGACAGTAAACTGCAGTAACTACTGGCCAATAGCCTGCCACTGGCGATTCGTGACACATAGTGGTTGGCGCTTCTCCTACTTACACTATCTCGCAAAAATAACATTAAGAGTGGGAGTCATTAATGAGTTTAATATTTCTTTATAAACAAGATGTACAATGTGTGCTAAAATGAATCGGTACAAAACGTCGTAACAAACAAACCGGCTGTAATTATCATGTGTCGCTTTGGATAACGTGGTGAGACATGTATGCAATGGAAGGATGCGTTGTCAGCTCCTCCTAAAAAAGATTCAAAGCTGTGCCCTCAGCCGGTAAGTTGGCGCTGATCGCCTTTTTCGGCGTCTGATATCTAATACTCGTGGAATTCCTCGAGCACAGGAAAACCAGTGGTGTTTACTGTGAGACAATCCATGGTCTACCCAAATCCATCTAGAGTAAACGGCCTGGAGACCCACGGAGGGCATGATTGTGCTTCACGATAACGCAGATCCACACGTCTCCAAGGTTACGTAAAGTGTCATGGAGAAGTGCAGTTGGGAGCAGATTGACCACCCGCCTTGCGACCGGGACCTGTCGCCTAGAGACTTCCAAGACTTAGGTCCACTAAACAAATATCGCAAAGGGAAGCGCATCAGTTCGGACGTCGAACTGAAGGACACAGTGAAGGGTTGACTCCCGACACAGCCACAGGGATTCTGGGAATCCTTCGGCTCGTGAAATAGTAGGGTAGTTGTGCTCAGGCCTCTGGTCATTGTTTTTGAATAAAGCCTTTACGTTAATTTAATTCATCATATTATATGACTCAGGAAAGCCGGCAACAGTGTCATTTACGATTTAAATAACAGATACGGCCCCAGTTACTTATTTTTTGATACTTAGCACAGCGAGTTTTCAGAATTTATTCTCTTTCTCAAGAGCATTCGTGCATTTGTTTACACGAATATGTTTCGTGAACACAGCGTATGCGATTTTCTGTCTCTCTTGCGCCTTTTTTAAGTTAGACGGCAGTAGAAAAAATCAGACAGAATGAATATTTGAGTGTTTTTGAGCACATGTGCTAATGGTATTTTTCTTTATCTACTCACAGGTATTGTGCCCCTCCAGAGTCAATATGGTTAGATACAGAACTAAAGCTCTTATACAAGAAAAAAGACATTCTAGACAGACAACTTCTGGACATACATTTACAAATAACAAACAGCATTGACCATAATACATGGAACGTTGTATGGGAGAAAATACATGACATAGTTAGCAACGAGTGCCTTAAGATCTGTAACACACACAGAAAGAAACCGAACAATCTGAGATGTAAACAATATCAGAGAAGCAGAAAAGGGAAAAGTGTTAAAAACACACACACATTTTATACAACACAGAAGTCAACAACACAGACAGAGTATTTGATGAAAGACAGCTAAACCTGTTAAACGAAAGTTTGAAATATAATGAAAAAGAAAATCTGTCAGACAACACACTGAAAGAGCTCATGGTGGCAACAAAGAATGCAACAGAGATTGTAAAACTAAGCAGTAATGCAAAATCTGCCATAGGTCACACACTAAGCAAAGTCATTGAAAATGAAGTAGGGAAATATGAAGATATCCACAAACATATGCAAAATGATTCAGAAACAGTAGACACTATAATCAAAAACTTAAAAAAAAATTGGTCACTAACCTACAGTTGTCGTTATGAAAGAAAGTGAATACATAGAGAAAACTCCTCACAGAAAACAACATAGTACAACTTAACAAAACATCCAAGAAAATAATTCCATAATAAAATCATAGAACATATAAAAAAAACCATTTCTTACTGTCAGAATATGAAGAGAAATACATCAGCTGTATGACCGCTAAAGCTCCCCAGTTAAGATCCCAATCTAAGATCATCTAAGGCATGTAGTTAACAGTATGAATAGCGCTGCATACAAATTATCTCACAAGTTTAATGAGTTCTTAAAACCGTATTTTACATATAAACAACACGTGCTGTAAAAAATAGTGCCACACTAGCCACTGAAGTAGAAATAAACATTCCAGTTAGCGCCCAATTTATATTATTATAGATCACGGAAGCGTATTACAATATCCGTGTCAAAGAAGCCACTGAAGCAATAAAGAACAACTTACTAAAGCAGAAAAAGTGTTCACAAGCTGAAATTATTGAATTTAAACAGTTACTAGAGATAACGGTCAACTATAACTACTTTGCATGCAGTGGTAATGTCTATCAACAACCAGATGGGCTAGCCATGGACTCATCCATATCAGACACAATAGCAGACAGTTTCATAAGCCACCTAGAAGAGAAAATATTCACCAGCTAGGAAGCGCTCAAAAAAAAAAAAGATGTGTAGGTGATGCCTTTATTTAACTCAAAGGTGACACCAAAGATATCAATAACATGATAAATTTGTTTAAGAATCTAAGCAAGAAAATAAATTTCACAGCTGAATACCGAAAGACCAATAGCATCATAGCGACCGTGTAGGCTGCAGATACCTCGACTTGCACCAAAGGGTGGTTGGGTTTCTGGTTCCACGGAATAGTCAGGAGACCACTACACGCAGGAGGCGGCTACACGGGTAGGAGGGGCTGTGTGACGTGGGTTGGGCGGTTTTCTAGTTTAGAGTGTCTCGTGAAAACACGAAAAGGGTTTCAGTCACAAAGGGTGCAGGCCGAACACAGGAAGAACGTAGATACAGGAACCATTGGTATAACAGTTGTAAATTTTCGTAACTGTGTTGGGAATGTACCAGATCTCCAAGTGCTAATAGAGACCACTAATGCTCAAATCGTTGTAGACTGAAAGGTGGTTAAAGCCGGAGATAAGCTCCGCTGAAATTTTTGCGAAGAACCTAACGGTATTCCGAATGGATAGGGTAATCACGGTTGGCAGTTACATGCTTGTTGCTGTTAGCAGTAGTTTATCTTGTCGGGAAACTGGAGTAGATAGTTCCTGTGAGTTAGTATGGGCAGAGAACATTGTTGGCAACTGGAATAAAACAATAATTGGATCATTTTACCGACCTCCCAATTCAGATGATACAGGTTCAAAGAGAACTTGAGTTTGATATCAGACACGTACCCGACTCATGCAATTATAGTTGGTGGTGAATTTAATTTACCGTCGATATGTTGGCGAAAATACAGGTTCAATTTCGTATGTACGCGAATAACATCATCCGAAATTGTGTTAAACGCATTCTCTGCAAATTATTTCGAGCAGTTAGCTCATGAGTCCACGCGAGCAGTAAACGGTTGTAATTACACAATTGACCTCTTAGCAGCAAATAATCCTGAGCATCAAAGGGGCCACGTCATGTGACCCAGACGTACACAAGATAACTGAAAAAAAACATAGATACAAGGAACAAGCAAAACCCGAATGAATGAAGAGGACAAGGGGAAATCCTTAAGCCAATCGTAATGGCCACTAATTTCCCCAGCTCAGTGATATTCAGTATGCAGAGACAAATAACTAATGAGAAGGAATCTCCTGGCTCTTTAGAAGTAACCAGTAACAGATCCAAAAGCATGGATAGCATGCTTTACATAGGTAACACTTCTCAAAAAATAGCGAACATACTTTGGTCACATAAACTGAAAGTAGTGGTCTCCACAAACAACAAACTGCAACAGAAACTAGTCACCACAGTAAAAAAAATAAAAAAAAGATAAATTCTCAGACTCAGCAATATACAAAATAGCATCTTGCTCAAGCTACGAGAATCCAAAGGGATGTCATGGACGTTCTTCTCGTAGTATATCACAAGGACCTATTGCAACCCACTTGCGTTCCGTCGTGCAGTATATCGACGGTGTAGCTGATCAGTGCACGGGCATATGTACTCCGTAGCCACGGTGAGCTACCATCACTTTTGCACGTGTGTTTTGTATCGTAACAGCGACTCGCTCCGCTCCAGTGCTGTACATAGCTTTCCTGCCGTTGTCTGGTTTCGTTCTCCCGCCCTGCGGCCGTCCGTTTGCGCGTATTCTGGAACGCAGCTCTGCCTGTGTCATCGTAAATACGCTACTGGTCACACGATGTGCGCAGCCATTCGCAGCATATTTATTTACCCGCAATGCAGCTCTGTGCAACCAGATTTCATGTCCGCAGTTATTGCTTCCTTTGATGCTAGGCTGATCATATGAATGTGTTGTCTCCTTGGTTGTATTAGGGTTAACAGGTTCTTTTTAAATTTACATCAAGGCTCTTTGACTGATAAATAGGACCATGCCGACTGATAGTGCAGATCCAAACCAATATTTGCAATGTAAGCTATTATTAATAATTATTTATTGAAAAATTTGGTATAAAAATCTGCAAAAAGAAAAGATGAGAAAGAAAGGTTCCAATACAAATTGAAAATCAAGTGAACACTCCAAATCTTTCAACACGAAAGGAATGCAAGATCAGAAAGAATACTGGCTAATAGAAAGGGACAGAACGTTAAAGATTGACTGACTTAACATACCCCAAAGTCAGGTGAAACGAGAAAAGAAGAAGAAAACTATGATATTCTTAGCTCATAACTAGCTTGGCTCCGATATGTTTCAAATTATACTTTTGCTTACGACAGACTCAATTTTCAGTGGTTTATTTCATGTACGTTGGATTTCGGGAAGTTTTTAGCGTATTATGGGATATGTGCATGATGTGTGGGCTGCTACACTACTCTCTCCCTAAAATCAGAATGCCATTGTACGCGAACAATGCATATTTTGCTTGGAGTTATTCCCCGAAACGCGTGGTAGACGAAAAAACAAAGGAAAGTTGTGGCTGGCTGCAGCAAGTGTTATTTTATAACAAACAAAACCATTGTTTTTTCCAGTCGCAAGCTTTCACCAACTATTCGTGATGAGTAAAACAAAAAAAAAAGGCTGCGCTATTGTTAATTAAAATTGGTATCTTGGTCCAGAACACTATTTTACTAAGAGAAGTACAGATATTTAGGCGTTTATTTCGTAGTCAGTTTTCATTATCTACTACAACAGTACAAATCGCTAAAACAGGTGACTAATATTCCGTTTTTGCTGAATCTTGTAGGTGGAGGGAGGCAAATGGAGAAAATCATACTTCTTAATTTCTCTGGCAAGATACGACACGGGAAGAATGAGGTCATCCTGTATCTTTAAGCAGGGCCGCGACTTGATCTTCATAGCATACGCAAATATTTCGTGAGCCTCTCTACCTCACCAGCACTTGTAGAACATCACGAACACACTGTTTTACGGTGTTAGTCGTAAGTATCTACGGGGTTTCAGATGAAGACAGCGAAGCCTACAAAACATTCAGAAGAATATACGTATCGGTTGACGGAGCATCTCAGTAAGTTTCGCTTCGTAGAAAGTCCAACTGCATAGTTGCATTAAGGAATACGAGTGTCAAGACGTGCAGGTTAATCATCTGCTCGGTACAGTCTCATCAAAGTAGTTTGCGCCTGCAGATAGGCAACTCAATAAACAAATTTCTAAATGGGCCGCAGTCTCGCCTCACTTGGTAATTCGTGTCAGCGATTTCAGTGAACTGCACGAATATGTTCTTAGCGACCACCTGTAATATGAACAGAAAAACTTGAAGATTTGCTTTGTGTACTGATATGTGTTTTTCTGTGTGTCTTGCAGTTTATGCTTATCTCATACCCTGGGCTACTGTCGCAGTGTGATCAGAAAGTAAATGGAAATTGTTTAATTCGCGTGCTTTATAGATTCGATTTTCTACTTTTTTATCTCGTTCATTCAAGTGTTTCTGATGTACGCTTGCATTTTTGGCTGCTGTCGACAGTCGAAAAGTATACTCATGTTTTCAAGAGCTCGGCGACATTTTACTTTGGAAACAGATGAATAAAAAAAATTTGATTAAATTTTGCTTGAAAATGGAATAAAATGCATCACCGCATTCTAAATGTGGACTAGGTCTTCTGACGAATTTAGTATTGGTTGGGCAACAATTTACGAGAGGTATAAATGTTTTAAAAACAGTTGAGAAGACGTTGAAGACGACGGCCGCCCTGGATACCCTAGCACCTCAATTACTGACGAAACTCTGGAATAGGTATAGAAAACGTTTCTGGAAAATCACCGAATGACCATTAGAGAGATTGATAATGATGTCATCATATACTTTGGCTCAAACAAAGCTACATTTTAGGATATTTTGAGCATGAAACATGTAGCTGCGAACTTTTATCCGAAATTGTTGAATTCTGACAGAAAACGACGTCGCGTAGACATCTCTTATGAATAGCTAAGTGAAGTCAACAACGACTCATAACTTCTAAAGAAGGTTGTAATAGGTGACTAAACGTGGATTTACGGGTGTGATGTCGAAATGTAGGCCCATTCGACAGAAATTAAACTGTCAGAAGAGCCAAGCAAAAAACTTTGATAAGTGAGTTTGACATGTGAAGGTTCTTCTCATTGTTTCCTTCGATTGCCGTAGGATAGTGCATTATAATTCCAGGCTTATGGTCGCACGTCAATGAGGAATACTGCGTAGAAAGTATGCGCCGTTTGTGTGAAGAAATCCAGTGCTTGTTCCTGATTTCTTGGCAAAAAACAACCATTATGTTACCTCAGGTCAGATTATTCGCCCGACGGGCCCTCTGCGACTTCTTATCACCCCTGTGGCTGAAACGAACAATGAAAGGACGTAGTTTAGCTACCACAGACGAGATAAAAAACAGAATAACTGAAGGAGCAGAATAATATAACGAAAAGTGAATTCGAGAAGTGCGTGAAAGATTGGAGAAAGCATGAGTGTGTTTCGTCTCAGGAGGGTTATTTTGAAAGGGACAAAATAGATATTGATGAATAAGTAAAGATTTTTAAGAAAAACAAAATCTACCGTTGCTTTTTGGTCATACCTAGTATGAATAACCCTCTATGTTCAAAAACACATAACATAATAATGTAAGCCTGAGAAAGGGCCCAGGAAGCTATAGAATCCTCCACCACGACAGAGGGATCGAAACAGAGCGTCAACCAAAGTGCTCGTTCATTCATGTCTTTGCTTTCTGATATTCCATTGTGGTGCGACCACAGCCTCAGACTTCAGTGATAGCGACTGAGAAAGTGTTTTTTTGGTAGTTTCTCCTAATGATCATACTTGACATTTTTTTTTAATTTTCAGATTAGCCCCGAACTGCACAAGTTCGCAGCTCTTGGTCTACTGGTTGCTGTCTCTAGGTCGTGGGGACACGGGGTCGATTCCTGAATGCGTCGGAAACTTTGTTCACTTGGGGATAATCATTGTGATAATCATTGCATCTCATCTCCATCGACATTGAAGACGCCGAAATTTAAGAAAGAGGAACACTTGCACCAGGCGGACAAATAAACCCAGACTGGTGCTCCCGGCCAGTAATGTCATTTCACTACAACCAACTCCACTTTTCCTACATTTTCTTTTTTTCTAGTGAAATCAACAGAATCCAATACGCAGAAATCAAATGCTAAAATTCTCTTGTTTCCAACCAAGATGATTTGACTTACAAGCTGCGACATGTTGCGAAGGGAACAGTCATTCAAAAGCGTAGAATAAATTTCTTTTACTTCACTTCTGTTATCAAAACCTTGTAGGTCCTTAGGTTACTGGTTTCGTTCAGCAATGACCAACCTTCAGATTTGTTTTAAAAACGTGTCCTAATGGCTCCATTATGTTAGGACATGTTTTTGAAACAGGTCTGAAGATGGTGATAGCTGAACGAAACCCGTAGTCTGAGAACCCATAAATTTGTGATCATAAATGTGAAATAAAAGAAACTGAAGGTGACTTGATGTCTCATTTCGGTATTCATTATTAGAGTTACTACTACATTACTCCTGTGGGAATTTGTTTTTATAACCCAGTACTCATCTGACCAGATGTATTGTTCAGTCTGCCATTGGGCTACGCTAATTCCATTGTGTCCATTTTTAGCTTATCTATTTTGCATTTTAAACGGACTGGCCGACATAACGATGACAGGGTTTATCGTTACACGCCCCGACCCGTCGAATACCAGTTTTTTTTTTCTCCTGACGCTGACGTATTTCTGAGAAGTCATTGCTCAGCGATCCGAACTGAGAACACTTTTATCTTCAGAATATTTTATCCACGAGGATACCATCATCATTTAACTATACGGTAAAGGTGTATGCCACAGTGAATAATAAAAGCTGTATTTCCCCCTGCTTTCAGCCATTTGCACTACCTGCACAAGAAATCTGTATTGACCGATGTTACAAGGCCAGTTCAGCCAAAAATCCATACAGCTACCCTTGCAACTGCTGAAAAGGCTGCTGACCCTCATCAGGAGCAACATTTCGCTGGACTGTCACTTAAACCCCTCTGTTACAGCTGCACCTACAGTGCGTCTATCAGTATCGTTCAGGTTAGCAAGGTATCCAACGTCGGTGAGATACGTGGTTCCCTGAGGAACTACGTTAGTGAACTCGGGATTCTTCCGGCTAGTGGGAATACTATCTGGATAGTCTTGATAACCAGGTAGCTGTGTTCATACTATCAAAATCCATAGTTCACTACCCTTCCCGTGGCATTTAGGACGCAATTTACCAGCTGTGAGGGCACTGTTTCTGGAATGTCAGTTGTACGACAAGCACGTACTCTGCATTTCCACTTTTCTACTATTATTCAGTATTAATATCCAATACCAGTAGTTAATAGGTCTCAGGGAACTGCGATGGTCTCCGCGAGGGCACCATGTTTACAATGCCGAAACACTTGATTGCAAGATAATTTTCGGGTAATATTGAATAAATGAATGCTTATAGACAAGTTTTAAGTACTGAGTGACACAACCAGGACTCGATCTTCTGCGAGTAGCTGTCAACTCCAGAAAGGAAGACAGAGAGTAGTGTCGATATTCTGTTTCTCTTTCAGCGATAGACTGACGCAGTACCGATGACTTAGTCAAGACCTGACATATATCTGACAACGAGTACGTTGCAAACTTTCTCAAGGTGTTGCTCGTTTCTAGAAAGAAACGGAGTTCAAAGAGCAAGCACTGAAATATGTATGTGTGACAAACTCACAAAACACTTTTACCTCGTGGAGAAAGCAATTCTACTTAAGTAACAAATATGTTTCAATTCATCGTTTGCGAATAACTGATTTATATGCTTACAATAAGACACCGTTTATAAGAGCTGTAGATAATAAAACGAAGTTATTTATAAGAAAATTGTGTTCATTTGTGTTTGAGAGTGAAACTGTAACATCTCAGGAAGTTTTATAACCTGCTGGTATATCTGTGACGTTGCTGATGCTAGCGGGGCCATCTACTGCAAGTACGGAAATTGCAAGAAGAGATGATTACGTGTTGGCTTGCATTTATTCGGTGCATCCAGGATAATACCTTCAAATCAATCTAGTGGTGTGATATGCAAATTCATGAGGCATAACAAGAAAGATTCAAATACTACCTGAGTGTAACAAGTAGCAGCTCCATGACTGAACTACGTCCAAATATTGTGAACTCCACCTCGAATATGTAACTGGCTACTCAGTAGATCGGAACACAAAACTGAGGATACCTAAAGAAACTCCTCATAGTTGCCTATTCTTATTGGGTAACAATGCGAACTTCTACGTATGTCGTAGAACTGACATTCCAGGCTGGAAGGTGGTCATAGTAGTTAAATTGAATAACGTCTTAGAGTACTGGACAGACCTGATCTTTCTGAGGAAGTTAGTCTAGAATAAGGTATTAGCGACCATAATGTCGCTGTCGCTTCTCTGTGAGGGGAAAGCGCAAAAAAAAAAAGAAAAAAAACGCAGCCTAGAGTTTTCTTGTTTGAGAAAGCAAGGAAAAGTGTCATTAATGCATTAATTAATATATTCATAGTCTGCACCAAGGAATCACCACGGCACACAGAAATATTGAGCATACGGGGTATGAATTTAAAGGTATTGTCCACCACGTGCTAGAGAAATATGTGCCTAGGAAAAATATAGGGGAGGGAAAGGATCCACCTTGCTACAACAAATATATTAGGAAGTTGCAGAGAAAGCAGAGAAATTTTTGCAGTCCTTTTAAGCGTAGTAACGGCCCCCTGACAAACAGAAATAATGCGAAATGAAAGCAGCTGTCGAAAGGTCAATGAGAGATTCCTTTAACGAATTTGAAAGCAACATTTTATCAGCAGATTCTAAAAATAACCCCAAAAATTTTGGTCGTACGTAAAATATATGAACGCTACAATGAATTCAATACCTTCTCATGATTATAGTGCGGGTAATTTAACGGATGATGATGAACAGAAGGCCGAAATACTAAACCTCGCTTTTAACAACTCGTTGACGATAGGAGACTGCAGCAGCATTACCCCTTTCAATTGTCGAACAAACGCAAGGATTGCTAACATAGTGGTTAGTGTATCTGGGATTGTAAAACAGTTAAGATCCTTAGACGCCAGGAAGGCGTCTGGCCTGGTCGGTATCCCAGTAAGATTATATGTTGACTATGCTACAGATATAGCACCACTCTTATCCATCATACATCAGAGATCATTGGAACAGCGGAAAGTTCCACGGGACTGGAAGAAGGCCCAGGTCATAGCAGTCTATAAAAAGGGTAGAAAATCGGATGCACATAATTACCGGCCAATTTCACTGACGTCGATTCTTTGTAGAATCATGGAACATATTTTGTGTTCAGACCCTAGTAAATATACATTTGTGCAACGACAATAGACATTTCTTGCACTGATACCGTGTCCCACTTTTCTTCTTCCTTGCTTTGCACAAACTCAATTTGTAGCAAGTGTTTTTTTACGTGGGGCTGAGGGATGGAGGGTGAGGGGATGTTGGTATAAACGTAACGAAACCTACAAACTATTGCTTATAACTCGCAAAATATTGGAAGAAATCGAGTGGGCTATACAACCACTAAGTGTATCAATGTCTCCGCTTTTGAATGGTGTATAACACATCATCCCATCTGTTCACAGAGAAGACGAAACGCAAAGAGGAAGCTACAGCTGCTCGGCCCATCTCACAGGCGGAAATGTAATAACGGTCTTGAAATCTGTGGCCTGCTGTGAACCGAACGTATATGAGAGTGGATTAATCCAGTCTTGATACTTTCTGTACTGACGGGGAATGTGCAAACTGTATCACAGACATTGGAAGAACGTGTGATGAGATAAAATACATTCACGTGGGCAAGAGACAGGGTATGATCCAACTGCGATGGGGGACTGGAATTCGATAATAGAAAGAGTAAGAGCGAGAAAAATAGTGGGAGAACAGGAGCGTAATTTAATCACAGCTAGCTCTTGGTTTAGAAATCATGAAAAAAGATTGTATACCAGAAAGGAACTTGGCGAGAGTGGAAGTTTTCAGGTTAGTTACGTTATGGAACTGCAGAGATTTTGGAAAATCGTCCGACATTTTCAGAGGTAGATGCAGACTGTGTCAATAATTCATTAGTTATGAACTGAAGATTTAAACTGAAGAAATTGCAACAAGGTAGGAAATTAAGGAGATGAACCTACAAAAGCTGAAAGAACTGGTGGCTGTTGAGAGTTTGAAAGGGAGTATTAGGCAACGATTGACTGGTAAAAGGTATAAGAATACAGTAAATGACGAATGGCTAACAGTGCAGGCAGGAGAGGATCAAATTGTATATCACAGGAGATACCAAATTTAATTGGTGAAAACAGAAAGTACAAAAATTGCAGCAAATTATGCATACGAAAAGGAATAAATCCAGAAAAAATGAATGACAGAAGGTGCAAAATGTTGAGATTGACTATAGGACGAATACAAGACTATAAAAGCATTGATAGCAATTGTAAAGATAGATTACGCCAATATGAAATTTAAAGAGGCAGTTCGAGAGAAGAGAAGCAATAAAATGCAGATAAAGAGCTCAAATGGAAAACTAGTACTAAGCAAAGAATGGAAAGTCGCAAGGCGAAAGGATACATAGAGTGGTTATACGAGAGAAGTGAACTCTAAGGCAATTTTATACAGAGGAAGAAGAAAGCAGATGAAAAACAGGACGTAAGGTACTTCGAGAAACAGTTCAAGTACTGAAAGACGAAACAAAGCCCCTGGCATAGACGGCTTTCCCTCAGACATCCTTGGGTGAGCCGGGCATGACACAAATATTCCACCTGATGCGCATGATGTATGAAACAGGTGAATTATCCTGAATTCGAGGAAAGTGTAACAATTAAAGTTACAAGGAAACCAGGTGCTGACACGTGTGAATATTACCGAAATATCAGTGTAACAAGTCATGTTTGGATAATATTAAGAAGATTTATTTACATAAAAAAGGAAAAATATTAAGATGATTTATTTACACAAAAAAGTAAAAAATTGGTGGGAGACGAACTTGGGGAAGACGTGGTTTGGTTTCGCAAAAGTGTACTAACATATAACACAGTAATGACCCTGCCACGGCAGTTGCTAATCGAAGGGTGTGGAAGAGAAACAGTGGTTGAGAAAGGAGTGAGGCGGGCTGGTAGCCTGTGCCCAGTGTCATTCAGTCTGTAAAGGAAACCAAAGAAACGGTTTGAATTAAATTTCAGGGAGAAGAAACAAAAACTTTGAGGTATGCCAATGACATAATAATTCTGTCGGAGACGGCAGAGGACAAATGACAATGGAGGAGGAGTTGAACGGGGTGAAGAGTGTCATGAAAAGATGATATAAGGTGAACTTCAGCAAAATCAACGAAATCGTATTAATTAAAGTGGTGGTGATGGACTAGGATTAGGAAATGAGATACTAAAAGCAGTAGATGAATTTTGACATTTGGGCAGTATAATAATAGATGACGGTGGAAGTATAGAAGATAGGTACACGGTTAATGACAAGTAAAACGTTTCTGAAGAAGAGACATCTATATAATCCGGTATAAATTAGTACTATGCTGCTTTTCTGAATGTATTTACCTGGAGTGTAGGCTTTTATGGGTGTGAAAGGTGGGCGATAAGGAGTTCAGACAAAAAGAGAAGAGAAACTTTTGAAACGTGATGCTACAGAAGATTTCTGATGATCAGATTCTGAGAACACCTAACTAATGAGGAATTAATTAATTGAAAGGGGAGAAAATAAATATGTGTCTCAACTTGACTAAAAGAAGCGATCGATGTGTAGGGCACTTCCTGAGAGAAAACAAGGAGTCGGGGGTTTAGATTGCAGGGAAGTGTGGTGAGCAAATTGTGGAAGGAGACCAGGTCTTTATATAATACGAAGGTTCAAACGGATGCATTTTGCATTAGTTATTCGGAGATTATGAGACTTGCACAGGATAGAGTAGCAAGGAGCGCTGCATCGAACTCGTCTCTGGATTGAAGAGCGTAATACAAAGTATACTTCCCTCTTTAAGCCTAGAAAATCGAGGTGCACAAAACGTCAGAGGTCTTTGTGACAATCTGATGTAAGTATTGTCTGACACACGAATTATCGCCAGTATCCAACCTAATGAATCAGGACCTGGAATGAATTGGGTCTTCATTTTATTTTAACCAGTGGTCCTGAATATCATTTTTATGATGGACCAACATGAAGAGTTAGTAAATTTTAATGACCCTACAGTATACCAATGACGTACGCATTTACACAGACAGTGAAACGCTATGAATCCATAAGGTGCGACACTCGACTGATTCTCACACTTGAATGAAAAGCGATTACTCATTTACGTCAGTAATTTCAGTGGTCAAAATTTCCAGACAGCTGTTTCCACTAAGCCGCATTTTAGCCTGTTACGTTCTCAAAATGAAGACTGAATTTTTTAAAATGTTAATTAATGACCTCAGACACCAAACGCTGCAATCTGCTTAAGCGTACGTTCGTTTTAAAGTTTCGCGCTGGTAAACCACCGCAGTAAATAAAAACTACCACGAAAAATTCAATTATAAGGAGAAAATTCACATCAGGTATAATAGATTTAGCGTCTACCTCCAGTAAAATGTTCCACTGTTGATGAAAAGGCTAAATTAAAAATAATAGTTGCAAGGGTAACGTTCGAATTAGCTTGATATAGGGATTTAAGAACTATATTACTCCCAAAGCCATTGAAAATAAATGGACAAACGTTCAGATAAATTGACTATTTAAATAAACCGTTGACCACTGAATTAAAATTGTAGTATATTCTCCCAATAAAACTGCAGGTGCGGTGCCTCGTAAAACTAACTTTCCCAACAGTGTCAATAACAGGAACCAATAAATTTAATCACCTTGGCCTGGTGGATTTGTACACCGTAAGTCATTCGGATAGAATTCGAAGACTGGCTTTTACACTGACAAATTATAATTGTTTCTTGTTACGAAAGTCATTGACTGGTGGCCTACGTCGACGTAGGAATACATTTGTGTGTGTGTGTGTGTGTGTGTGTGTGTGTGTCAAAGTGATCTACTGTGTACGTGACCAGTTTAGAAAGTTCATTGAGTTCGGATGAGACTCGGTTATTGCCACACACCGTTCGCATTGCATTGTCATTGTTCTGTTAACTTCCTGTGGTTACAGGACAATGCAGGTAGGATAATGGTTGGTGAAATGATCATATGTCCTTAATACAAGTTGGATACAGTTTATTAATGATTATGTTTATTCAGTCCTTGCTTAGTACCTTGAGAGTGCAACGATACATGGAATCTCAAGGTGGGTCAAAAACACACTAAAGCTGTCACTCCATATTGCTGATAATGTTAAACAGGTTGTGGCTAACTTTTCATAGGTTACGAATATATGTTGAAATTTTACAAGTCTCTAAACGTGACAGTGCAGTTCTGAGTAAACACCCAAAGCTATCAGAAAATTTCAGAAATCTTCAAACGCTCTCCTCTTCAGAAGTCTACGATCGCAACTGTCGAAATCTTCTAAGTTCCAAAATATCTCCAGAAACACTACAAGCCCATAGACTTGTGATCGGAAAAAATTTAACCTCTGTAATCAGTTATTTTGAGCAATGAGTACAGGAGCGCAGTAGAAGTGTAAATGGTTGCGAAAACATACTTTGCTTCTTAGAAACCAATAATCCTCAACGAATTGAGGGCATCATGATCAATACTGGATTTAGTGAGCAGAAGGTTGTTGTACCGGGGATTGTAATATGTCTACTCCAGTTCAGAATTAACCATTAAAAATTTTTACTAATGGAACTCAAGATAGCAGCCTTATAATAAGGAATGACGAGACATCCTGAATATAAAAAAAATTAATTAATAAAAATCATACTTCAAAATAGGCGTAGCTGACTTTCGTGGGCAGTCATTAATAGGGTGATGCTAGATCGTGTATCGGTAATAAAGGCTTTAATAGCCAATGCTGGCGTGCATAAAAATGCGTACAACAAATTGTAATCAGACTTCTTACATTAGGAAAAGACAATGAGGACAGATTCTATGATATTGATTCAAATTTTCATATAGGCTGTTTCAACGGTGGTTTATCAATTGCGTTACCTTATCAAGGTTTCTACATCACCTCATCTGAAATTAAAGCTTCGACAGGTAAATATGAGTTAGGACAAGGTAGACACTCTATATTGCTTTAAATAAGAACGTTTCAAACATATACTGACGTAGAATCTGTTCATTAAAATATCGCACCTCCTGTCAAAGCGTGCATCTACATAGGAAGCATAGACAGAAGAAAGTCAGTCAAGACCCTTTGCTAAGAGAAACTAGAATAATTTCTTTTAACAGATATTAGTTCACATTTGAAGAGTCACAGAACATTTAACATATTTTTTTCCTTTGTTGTGTTATACCACCTGTGGAGCAGCGGGTATGCTAATAAACTTAGAAAAAGGGTATTATACGCTCATTACCAGAACATCTAAACGTACCAAAAATAAGCTCAAGATATATCTGTTTAAGAAAGCAGATAAAAATTCATTTGACTCTTTCTTGAGAGATTGTCTCGATACCTTCCGAATTAACTATAGTGGCGTTGACCAGATGCGATTTAAGTTCAAAGATGTAGTATCGTCAGTAATTAAGAAATTTATACAAAATAAATTAATTAGAGGCGAAATTGAACCCCAAAAAAACAAAACAGCTAAGAATACTGTTGCAGAAGCAATGAGAAAACCATTCCACATTTAAATGAATCCCAATTTTCCAAGATGGAGAAGGTTTACACTATCTCGAAATTTGTGCTGATTCCAATGGAAGATGCCTATCACAGATAATCCAAGGAAATTGTGGTCGTATGTCATGTGCACCAGCAGCAAGACTCAATCATTAGTATCACTGTTCAATAGCCATGGTGATGTTACTGGTGACAGTGACACTAAAGCGGTGTTACTAGGTAAGGTTTCCGAATTGCCTTCATCCAAGAAAGTGAACTAAATATTTCAGAAATCGGCTCAATAAATACAGAAATTATGTGTAACTTAAAATTAAATACCTTCATTGTAGCGGAGCAACCCATATCACTTCATAAGCACAAGTCATCTGGTCCAGATTCTGCACAAATTAGGTTCTTTAGGACTATGTAATACCTGTATACTTAGCAGTCATACACAACCGCTCGCTCGATGAGAAATCCATAAATAAAGACTATAAAGTTTGACAGATCTTACCCATACTTATTAAATTACAGTCCCTCGTACAGGACCACATTTTCAGTAGAATTTTGAAATATATACTATGTTCGAACATTATGAATCACGTCGAAGATCTCTTGTCACACAGTCTACACTTACTCATGTACTGTTCTTGTGCAACACGACTGGCTCTTTTTACTAATGAAGTAAGGAGAGCTACGACAGGGGATCTCAAACTGCATCCATATTTCTTGACTTGCAGAGGGTTTCTGTAACCCGTCCTCACGAGCGACTTCTAATCAAACTGTATGCCTATGGAGTAAGGCCTCAGTTGTGCTGCTAAATTCATAGTTTCCTGTCAAAAAGGCCTTAGTTCACAGTAACTGACGGAAAGTCATTGAGAAAAAACATTGATGTCTGGCGTTATCCTAGGAAGTGTTGTAGTCGTTCTGCCGTTCCTATTTTTATAAATGATGTAGGAGACGGTATGAGCAGCCATTTTATTTTGTTTGTGGATGATGCTGTCTTTTACAGTCATGAACAGAACCAATTGCGGAATGATGTAGACAATATACCTGTATGGTGCGAAAAGTGGCAATTCTTCCTAAAGAACGAAAAGTGTGAAGCGATGCACTTTCTTAGAATTCGATTGGATGATAATTCACACAAATCAAAATGCTGTCCATTCAATCAAATATCTAGGGATTAGAATTCCGAACAACTAAAACTGGAAGGATCACATAAATTATGTCATGGGAATGGCGGAATAAAGACTGTGTTTTATGGGCAGAACATTTAGAAGATTTAACTAATTCACCAAAGAGATTGCCCATACTACAATTGTCTGTGTTCTGCTTGGGTATAGCGGGGCAGTGTGTCGTCCTTAGGAGGACTTGATAAAATTCATTGAAACAGCTCGTTGTGTACTATCACGAAATAATGGAGAGAGTGTCACGAATATTACACACGAGTTGGGATGTTAGTCATAAAACATGTGTTCTTTGTTGCAACGAGATCATTTCAGATAACTGCCATCCCAACATTTCTCCTCAAAATGTGAAAATATTCAGATGTAAATTCACACCTCTCATCAGGACACGTCCGTACTCGTCGTCATCTCGAAGCGAACTGACCCCCCCCCCCCCCCCCCCCAGTATCGTCACTGCCCTTATATAGACTCGAACTTTCGTTCCAAAAGACAAAAATTCACATAGTGTACGTATTATTGTGAAAGCTACACATATACACTGTTGTTGTTGTTGTTGTTGTTGTGGTCTTCAGTCCTGATACTGGTTTGATGCAGCTCTCCATGCTACTCTATCCTGTGCAAGCTTCTTCGTCTCCCAGTACTTACTGCAACCTACATCCTTCTGAATCTGCTTAGTGTATTCATCTCTTAGTCTCCCTCTACGATTTTTACCCTCCACGATGCCCTGCAATGCTAAATTTGTGATCCCTTGATGCCTCAGAACATGTACTACCAAACGGTCCCTTCTTCTTGTCAAGTGGAGCCACAAACTCCTCTTCTCCCAAATTCTATTCAGTACCTCCTCATTATTTATGTGATCTACCCATATAATCTTCAGCATTCTTTTGTAGCACCACTTTTCGAAAGCTTCTATTCTGTTCTTGTCCAAACTATTTATCGTCCATGTTTCACTTCCCTACTTGGCTACACTCCATACAAATACTTTCAGAAATGACTTCCTGACGCTTAAATCAATACTCGATGTTAACAAATTTCTCTTCTTCAGAAACTTTTTCCTTACCATTGCGAATCTACATTTTATATCCTCTCCACTTCGATCATCATCAGTTATTTTGCCCCAGAAATAGAAAAACTCCTTTTACTACTTTAAGTATCTCATTTCCTTATCTAATTCCCTCAGCATTACCCGACTTAATTCGACTACATTCCATAAGCCTCGTTTTGCTTTTCTTGATGTTCAACTTATATCCTCCTTTCAAGAGACTGTCCATTCCGTTCAACTGCTCTTCCAAGTCCTTTGCTGTCTCTGATAGAATTACAATGTCATCGGCGAACCTCAAAGTTTTTATTTCTTCTCCATGGATTTTAATACCTGCTCTGAATTTTTCTTTTGTTTCCTTTACAGCTTGCTCGGTACACAGATTGAATAGCGTCGGGGAGTGGCTACAATCCTGTCACACTCCCTTCCAAACCACTGCTTCCCTTTCATGGCCCTCGACTCTTATAACTGCCATCTGGTTTCTGTACAAATTGTAAATAGCCTTTCGCTCCCTGTATTTAACCCCTGCCACCTTCAGAATTTGAAAGAAAGTATTCCAGTCAACATTGTCAAAAGCTTTCTCTAAGTCTACAAATGTTAGAAACGTAGATTTGCCTTTCCTTAATCTAGCTTCTAAGATAAGTCGTAGGGTCAGTATGGCCTCACGTGTTCCAATATTTCTACGGAATCCAAACTGATCCTCCCCGAGGTCGTCTTCTACCAGTTTTTCCATTCGTCTGAACAGAATTCGCCTTAGTAATTTGCAGCTGTGACCTATTAAACCGATAATTCGGTAATTTTCACATCTGTCAAAACGTGCTTTCCTTGAGATTGGTAGTATTACTTTCTTCTTGAAGTCTGGGGGTATTTCGCCTGCCTCATACATCTTGCTCACCAGGTGGTAGATGTTTGTCAGGCCTGGCTCGCCCAAGGCCATCAGTAGTTCTAATGGAATGTTGTCTACTCCCGGGGCCTTGTTTCGACTCAGGTATTTCATTGCTCTGTCCAACTATTCACGCAGTATCGTATCTCCCATTTCAACTTCATCTGCATCCTCTTCCATTTCCATAATATTGTCCTCAAGTACATCGCCCTTGTATAGACCCTCTATATACTTCCTCCACGTTTCTGCTTTCCCTTCTTTGCTTAGAACTGGGTTCCCATCTGAGCTCTTGATATTCATACAAGTGGTTCACTTTTCTCCAAAGGTCTCTTTAATTTTCCTGTAGGCAGTATCAATCTTACCCCTAGTGAGATAAGCCTCTACATCCTCACATTTGTCGTCTAGCCATCCCTGCTTAGCCATTTTGCACTTCCTGACGATCTCATTTTTGAGACGTTTGTATTCCTTTTTGCCTGCTGCATTTACTGAATTTGTATATTTTCTCTTTTTATCAATTAAATTCAATATTTCTTCTGTTACCCAAGGATTTCTACTAGCCCTCTTGTTTTTACCTACTTGATCCTCTGCTGCCTTCACTTCTTCATCCCTCAGAGCTACCCCTTCTTCTTCTACTGTATTTCTTTTCCCCATTCCTGTCAATTGTTCCCTTATGCTCCCTCTGAAACTCTGCGGAACCTCTGGTTCTTTCAGTTTATCCAGGTCCCATTTCCTTAAATTCAGACCTCTTCGCAGTTTCTTCAGTTTTAATCTACAGTTCATAACCTACAGATTGTGGCCAGAGTCCACATCTGCCCCTGGCAATGTTTTACAATTTAAAACCTGGTACCTAAATCTCTGTCTTACCATTATATAATCTATCTGATACCTTCTAGTATACACTATTTGGTCAAAAGTATCACGACATCCGGCTGAACATGACTGACAAGTTCGTTGCGCCCTCCATGGGTAATGCTGGAATTGAATATGGTGTTGGCCCACACTTTGCTTTGATGACAGCTACCACTCTCACAGGCATCCGTTCAAACAGGTGCCGGAAGGTTTCTTAGGGAATGACATCCCATTCTTCAAGGAGTGCTGCACTGAGGAGAGGGGTCGGTGTCTGTCGGTCAGGCCTGGAACGAAGTCGGCATTCCAAAACATCCTAAGGGTTTTCTATAAGATTCAGGTCAGGACTCTGTGCAGGGCAGCTCATTACAGGGATGTTATCGTCGTGTAAGCACTCCACCAAGGGCCCTGCATTACGAGTGACGAAGGCCTCCCGTTGGGTAGACCTTTCGCCTGGTGCAAGTCTTTCGATTTGACGCCACTTCGGCTACTTGAGCGTCGGTGAGGATGAAATGATGATTATTAGGACAACACAACACCCGGTCCCTGAGCGGAGGAAACCTCCGACCAAGCTGGGACTCGAACCCGGGCCCTTAGGGTTGACATTCCGTCGCGCTGACCACTCAGCTACCGGGGGTGGACTCGAACGTGTTGAAAGATGCAATCGCCATCCCGGAATTCCTCTTCAATAGTAGGAACCAAGAAGGTTCTTCAAACATCAGTGTAGGTTTGTGCTGTGATAGTCACGCAACATAACTGGGGGTACAAGACCCGTCTACGAAAGACACGACCTCACCATAACACCACAGCCTCCGAATTTTACTGTTCGCACTACACACCTTGGCAGATGACCTTCACCGGCCATTTTCCATACCCACACTCTGCCATCGGATCGCCACATTGTGTACCGTGATTTGTCACTCCACACAACGTTTTTTCCAATGGTCAAATGTTTACGCTCCTTACACCAAGCAAGCCGTCGTTTGGCATTTACCGGCATGATGTGTGTCTTATGAGCAGCTGCTCGACCATGAAATCCAAGATTTCTCACCTCCCGCCTAGCTGTCAAATTACTTGCATTGGATCGTGATGCAGTTTGAATTTCCTGTGTAATGGCCTGGCTAAATGTCTGCCTATTACACATTACGATCCTCTTCAACTGTAGCCGGTCTCTGACCTCAACAAACGATGTCGGTTTGTACGCTTTTGTGATTAACGTGTCCCTTGTCTCCACTTCACTATCATATCGGAAACAGTGGACCCAGGGATGTTTAGGACATTTCGCGTACAGACGTATGACACAAATGACACCCAATAACCTGACCACGTTCGAAGTCCGTGAGTTCCGCAGATGGTCCTATTCTGATCTCTTACGATGTCTACTGAGGTCGCTGATATGGAATACCTGGCAGTAGATGACAGCACAATGCAACTAATATGAACAACGTATGTTTTCGGTTGTGTCCGGATACTTTCGATCACATAGTGTAAATACTCTACGTGACTCACCTTTTCGTCTTGATTGCTTTGAACTTATAGAAAATATCTGACCATTGTCTGTTTATCATGAAATGCAGTATAGTGTCTATTACTTGTTGCGCATGAATCATGTTATGAATAAAACTTTTCTTTAGCGTACGTACTACCTATGGAATAGGGACTATTCTTCAGCTTTTCCGTAGTAACGTTTGTGAGTCGTGGCGCATCGATTCGGTGGATCTTCGATAGCAAATTTTGTTCACTGGCTGCTTTCCGTGACCGGTGGACAGGTGGCGCCAGCGGTGGAAGAGACTTGCTGCGGCGACCGCAGAGCGGTTGTGGGGCCGGGTCTATGGCGACTTCTCGTGTGCGGAGTTGCTCCGCGAGTGACTGGTCGCTTGGGAGGTGTGTCCTTCTTGTCTCCATAAAATGAGGCAGTAGTTAAAACCGGTGGTACGGGGCCTCCCTGAGCCAGGAAAATTCATCTTCTAGATGCCTGTGGCGTGTGGATGATCCTTAAAGGTGGAGCTTTTCTTTCGTACCCATTAATGGCAGTTGAGAGTCTGCTTGTTGCCAAGTCGCAATGACCTTCTCCTGAATGGTCTGTAGTTACAACAGGCAACAGAATTAACAGTACAGTTGGCGTGTGGTGTGTTCAGGTAAATGTAGGCAATACATTGTAATTCTTCTATTGTCAAATGATATTTTAACTTTGTGTTTAATATTAATCATACCAGCATAAAGACGAGTATAGAGTTAAGTGTTAGGATGTCGTTTTTGAAAGTATTTGTATGGAGTGTAGCCCTGTTTGGAAGTGAAACGTGGTCGATAAATAGTTTGTACAGAAAGAGAATAGAAGCTTTCGAAATGCTGAAGGTTAGATGGGTAGATCACACAGCTAACGAGGAGGTATTGAATAGAATTGGGGAGAAGCGAAATTTGTGGCACAACTTGACTATAAGATGTGATCGCTTGGTAGGACATACTCTGAGGCATCAAGGGATCACCAATTTAGTATTGAAGGGCAGCGAGGAGGGTAAAAATCGTAGAGGGAGATCAAGAGATGAATGCACTAAGCAGATTCAGGAGGATGTAGTTTGCAGTGTGTGGTGTGCGTACTGTAAGATTTTCGGTACACACACCATCAGATTATTGGACTCAGTGTAACGAAGTAGGCCAGTGTCAGCAATATGTCTCATGGTCTTATTGTGGCGCGTTTATCTTCTGCCGTTAGGTCAGACGATAGTAATGCCACTTGCACGCTTAGAGTAATAGACTGACGGTGACCAACTTTAAACAGAACTTGATTAATTTTCACACACATTTATTAAAACAATAACAGGCATAGAAATTACTTAAGTTGATTCTGGATGCTATTTACAATTGACAATCTGAAGTTCCTTTGGTCTTGTTACATTAATCTTATTCTCACATATCTCTGATACTTGACCAAGTGTCTACACACTTATCCTCATGGCTATGTACAGGAATATGGTAATCTTATTAGGTGCAGACTGAAACTTGACTACCTTTCCCGGCTCCCCCCTTCGCTTTTACTCTCCTTTCCCCCCTTTTTTGTTTTCCCCTCTTCTGTCCAGTTTCCCCCCACCTGCTCTCGACTGTGGTGTCACATTTGCCAACTTTTTAGTGCAGTGTTCCAGTGACTATTCAGTGTTGTTTGTCTTTCTCGTGTTGCGCACAGAAACCATGCTGTCGCTAGGTGTGAATTTTATGTCCTTTGCGAACAGAATCCAGACTGTCGCCGTGTTTTTTAATTGTCTATTGTTTTCCCTGTCTGCTTCGTATGTATTTTTCTTAGCATCATCATCCCTCTGTTGTTGTTTTAAGTTCCACGATTTCTTTTCGCCTTGTTACTCTCTAAGTCTCCGATTTTATCACCTGTTTTTTATTATTTGTTCTCTTGATCTTTGTCACAAAATCTGTCGGCTGAAGAGCGGCATACTAAGCTGCTGCCAGCCCGCCCCCTTCGGGGGCAATTGAAATTCAATAAATGAAAAAAAAAAAACTTGACTACAGACTAATGCAGACCGGTACAGACTGATGCAGACTGACTAATCGGAGATCTGTACACTCGTTATTATACCTCGCGCGTTCAGGTATCACTGCGCGAGCGTGATCCGCGAGGAGGAAAGGTTCTACATTAGCAGCAATTTTACTGGCTACGTTACATATTAATACGCGGATCGGCAGAGGCAGAATTTGGTCCGTCTCTAAGACAGCACCATCTCTTAGTGCGGAGACGGACGAGCGCTGCGCCTGCGCTGTTGTGCTTAGCGGGGCGCGCTCTAGTGGGAAACTTGTGTACATGCTGACTACGTCGAACTATGTACACAGCACAGTAGGTACTGGGAGATGAAGAAGCTTGCACAGGATAGAGTAGTATTGAGGGCTGCATCACACCAGTCTGTGGACTGCTGACCACAACAACAACTGAATAAAATTTAAAAAAATTGGAGGTTTGATATTCTAAATTGTATAATGTGTTCTTCGAGCTGTTTTAATTACTGTTAGTCGTTCGCACCGTGAAGGTGTATTGTGACTTCACATGCAGATCATAATGGACATGTACAATGGGCACTGTACACGCCGGTTGGGAGTGGCAATTCAGTTATTCATCGCAAACTGTAAGCAGAGTATACAATTTTTGGTAATCGTCGTTCTAGACCTTAGCGAATCCTTAGCTTATTTCGTTCTCATTCTGCTGTACGTGAGTATGTTTCTCTAACGCATCTTGTTCCCCTTAGTTGTAGTGATCTTGCCGCTGTACTGACCGAGTTTAAGATGCTGTTGGAATTCTGGAATGTTGGATGTCCCATTCTCCTGTGCTACACTGTATTTAAGACCTACTGCAGCAGTAGGTAGTTCGGGCACGCCGCCACCGCTTATCTGGGTTTGCGCTGTGGTAAGTACGTTCGGAGCCGGCTCAACGTAAGGACCATCCCTTGGTCCGTATTTCCGCTTGGGGTTCCCTATGATTGCGGTGTGCTGCGTGATAGTTCGTGCCCGTGATACTTCTGTCTCCTGGTCGGCGTATTTACACCTAACTGAAGTTATCTTCTGTTTCAGTAAGCAGTATTTATTACTGTAAATTACATCGCCTTTTCCCTTAGAGCCTACTTAGTCTTTCCATTTTTCAGGTCGTGCTCTGCTCTTGGGTATCGTAAGAAAACATTATTTGTGTTTTAGAGTTCTCCCACTTCGGAGTCAGGGTTTAATTGTAACTGTTTAGAACTATACCTGTGGGGGCCCCAATTTAATAGAGGATTTACGTAGTTCAAGGCTCAAGGCTCCCGCCCATGATTATTCTTGGTTGAAAATCTTGCAAACCTCTGATGTCATTGCATTTTACATGATTAAAGAGTTTAAATTAAATTCGCGGCCGGTGAATTCTTACTACTTAGTATTAAGGGAGCTGATTATTCACCTTAGAATTTTTTGATAAAATTGAACTTAACGAATTTTGTCTTGCCTATAGAATTTCGTACTGAAAATTTAACTGGATCACAACTCCACATGTTCTTACATTGTAATTATTGCTTGGGATGTTAACTGATTATTTTAGATTTTCTGTAAAACTAGATGTAACAAATTTGGAAATTTGTAATGAACTCCTTGTTGCTGAAAATCTAACCTGAATGCACACTTGACAGAGTCTTACATGTTGGTTACTATTCGGGATGGTTATTCATTATTTTAGAAATCTGTAAAATCGAATTTAACAAATTTCGAATTATGTAAAGAACATAATTTTGTTGAAAATTCAACGTACACGCCCATCTCATAGATTCCTTGGTTTTCTATTAATCGGGTTCATAGTCATGTGTTTTCTATTAATCGGGTTCATAGTCATGTGTAGGGACTGTGGTTGTTGTGAGCGGACGCGAGGAGAATTGGCCACTCTTCGGGGGCAGGTGGAGGCTTTGTCTGTTAGGCTCATCGAGCTCGAGGCGCAGGCGTCGGCTCGTAGTGGCGTTGGGGCAACTGTGGTGAGACCTATGCCTACTTCGGTGGCCTTGGAATCACATGGAACCCCTGATGTCGCTGCGTCTTCCGGCAGTGAGCATCTTACCGGTCAGCCATCACTCCAGGGTGAATGGCGGACAGTGGTGGGCTCGCGCGTGCCTGGCCGAAAGGCGAAGGTGGGATCTGGCCGCGTGGCAGCTGCCTTACCCCTTTCCAACAGGTACGGGGTGCTTCCTAGTGGTGATGACATCGTTTCCGAGCCACCACAGGGTGCCTCGCCTGTTGGGCCAGTGGCCGATTCTCCGGCAAGGTCCCGACAGTCACAGAGGGCGGGCCTATTAGTTATAGGGAGCTCCAACGTTAGGCGGGTTATGGAGCCCCTCAGGAAAATAGCGGGTAGGTCGGGGAAGAATGCCAGTGTGCACTCGGTGTGCTTGCCGGGGGGTCTCGTCCGTAATGTGGAGGAGGCCCTTCCGGCAGCTATTGAACGCACTGGGTGTGACCGGCTGCAGATAGTAGCACATGTCGGAACGAATGACGCCTGCCGCTTGGGTTCTGAGGCCATCCTTGGTTCCTTCCGGCGGCTGGCTGATTTGTTGAAGACAACCAGCATCGCACGCGGAGTGCAAGCTGAGCTTAATATCTGCAGCATAGTGCCCAGAGTCGATCGCGGTCCTCTGGTTTGGAGCCGTGTGGAGGGTCTAAACCAGAGGCTCAGACGACTCTGCGACTATAATGGTTGCAAATTCATCGACCTCCGTTATTGGGTGGAGAACTGTAGGGCCCCCCTAGACAGGTCAGGCGTGCACTACACACCGGAAGCAGCTACTAGGGTAGCAGAGTACGTGTGGCGTGCACACGGGGGTTTTTTAGGTTAGAGGGACCCCCCCTTGGGCGAAACGATAAAATACCTGACGGCTTACCAGAGAGGACATTATCATCGTTGATAAAGAATGTCCGTCCTCAGCGACCAAAAACAGGAAAAGTTAACGTAGTATTGGTAAACTGCAGGAGTATCCAGGGCAAGGTTCCTGAATTAGTATCTCTTATTGAAGGAAATAGTGCGCATATAGTATTAGGAACGGAAAGTTGGTTAAAACCGGAAGTGAACAGTAACGAAATCCTAGACACAGAATGGAATATATACCGCAAGGATAGGATAAACGCCAATGGTGGAGGAGTATTTATAGCAGTAAAGAATTCAATAATATCCAGTGAAGGTATTAGCGAATGCGAATGTGAAATAATCTGGGTTAAGTTAAGTATCAAAGGTGGGTCAGATATGATAGTCGGATGCTTCTATAGACCACCTGCATCAGCAACCGTAGTAGTTGAGCGCCTCAGAGAGAACCTGCAGAACGTCGTGAAGAAGTTTCGTGATCATACTATTGTAATAGGGGGAGACTTCAATCTACCAGGTATAGAATGGGATAGTCACACAATCAGAACTGGAGCCAGGGACAGAGACTCTTGTGACATTATCCTGACTGCCTTGTCCGAGAATTACTTCGAGCAGATAGTTAGAGAACCAACTCGTGAAGCTAACGTTTTAGACCTCATAGCAACAAATAGACCGGAACTTTTCGACTCCGTGAATGTAGAAGAGGGTATCAGTGATCATAAGTCAGTGGCTGCATCAATGACTACAAGTGTAATAAGAAATGCCAAGAAAGGAAGGAAAATATATTTGCTTAACAAGAGTGATAGGGCACAAATCGCAGAATATCTGAGTGACCACCATCAAACGTTCATTTCTGAGGAAGAGGATGTGGAACAAAAATGGAAAAAATTCAGAAACATCGTCCAGTACGCCTTAGATAAGTTCGTACCGACTAAGGTCCAAAGCGAGGGGAAAGATCCACCGTGGTATAACAATCATGTACGAAAGGTACTACGGAAACAAAGAAAGCTTCATCATAGGTTTAAGAGTAGTCGAATCATAGCTGATAAGGAAAAGCTGAACGAAGCGAAAAAGAGCGTAAAGAGAGCAATGAGAGAAGCATTCAACGAATTCGAACATAAAACATTGGCAAACAATCTAAACAAGAACCCTAAAAAGTTTTGGTCATATGTAAGATCGGTAAGCGGATCTAAATCCCCTATTCAGTCACTCGTTGACCACGATGGCACCGAAACAGAGGACGACCGAAGAAAGGCAGAAATACTGAATTCAGTGTTCCGAAACTGTTTCACTGCGGAAAATCGTAACACGGTCCCTGACTTCAGCCGTCGCACGGACGCCAAAATGGAAAATATTGAAATAAACGATATCGGAATTGAAAAACAACTGCTATCACTTAGTAGCGGAAAAGCATCCGGACCAGACGAGATACCCTTAAGATTCTACAGTGATTATGCTAAAGAACTTGCCCCCTTTCTATCAGCAATTTATCGTAGATCGCTGGAAGAACGTAAAGTACCTAGCGACTGGAAGAAAGCGCAGGTCGTTCCCATTTTCAAGAAGGGTCATAAATCAGATGCGAATAATTATAGGCCTATTTCGCTTACGTCAATCTGTTGTAGAATATTGGAACATGTTTTGTGTTCTCGTATTATGACGTTCTTAGATAATACAAATCTCCTTCATCATAACCAACATGGGTTCCGCAAACAGAGATCATGTGAAACTCAGCTCGCCCTATTTGCCCAAGAAATTCACAGTGCCGTAGACACTGGCGAGCAGATTGATGCCGTATTCCTGGACTTCAGGAAGGCATTTGATACGGTTCCGCACTTACGTTTAGTGAAAAAAATACGAGCTTACGGAATATCGGACCAGGTTTGTGATTGGATTCAGGATTTCCTAGAAGAAAGAACACAACATGTCATTCTTAACGGTTCAAAATCTGCAGATGTAGAGGTAATTTCGGGAGTACCGCAGGGAAGCGTGATAGGACCTTTATTGTTTACAATATACATAAATGACTTAGTTGACAACATCGGTAGCTCCGTGAGGCTATTTGCAGATGACACGGTTGTCTACAAGAAAGTAGCAACATCAGAAGACTCGTACGTACTCCAGGAGGACCTGCAGAGGATTAATGCATGGTGCGACAGCTGGCAGCTTTCCCTAAACGTAGATAAATGTAATATAATGCGCATACATAGGGGCAGAAATCCATTCCAGTACGATTATGCCATAGGTGGTAAATCATTGGAAGCGGTAACGACCGTAAAATACTTAGGAGTTACTATCCGGAGCGATCTGAAGTGGAATGATCACATAAAACAAATAGTGGGAAAAGCAGGCGCCAGGTTGAGATTCATAGGAAGAATTCTAAGAAAATGTGACTCATCGACGAAAGAAGTAGCTTACAAAACGCTTGTTCGTCCGATTCTTGAGTATTGCTCATCAGTATGGGACCCTTACCAGGTTGGATTAATAGAAGAGATAGACATGATCCAGCGAAAAGCAGCGCGATTCGTCATGGGGACATTTAGTCAGCGCGAGAGCGTTACGGAGATGCTGAACAAGCTCCAGTGGCGGACACTTCAAGAAAGGCGTTACGCAATACGGAGAGGTTTATTATCGAAATTACGAGAGAGCACATTCCGGGAAGAGACGGGCAACATATTACTACCGCCCACATATATCTCGCGTAATGATCACAACGAAAAGATCCGAGAAATTAGAGCAAATACGGAGACTTACAAGCAGTCGTTCTTTCCACGCACAATTCGTGAATGGAACAGGGAAGGGGGGATCAGATAGTGGTACAATAAGTACCCTCCGCCACACACCGTAAGGTGGCTCGCGGAGTATAGATGTAGATGTAGATTTGGTAAACCTCGTGTTTTGTAAAATCTTGAAGCTATTTCAATAAATTATGTATCCATTGAGCAATCGAATGGTGATGCAAATAAAGGTAAACCTGGGTCCCACGTCTCCCACCTCGGTTTACCTTAAATTTGTTGCAGGTGTGATAAACCTCGCCAATTAGTTTCTTGGTGGGGTACTTGGATTTTGAGTTATCTACTTCTTATTCAGTGTGACAGTCAACATTAGCATTATTTACTGTTTGTGCATTAAGTATTAAGAGAATTAAAAGTTTACAAATTATGAAGCTATTTTTCCGCAATGATGTTCAAACGCTATCTGTGGATACTGTGTTCTTTGAGATCAATTAAGAAACTTAGCCATTACTGATTTTTAAACGTAAGAGTTGCACTGATATATGCCATTAGCAGTATATAAAGTAATATTATATATACCGAGTGGCTATTTAGACGTGCTTCATCGTCTCATTTCACTCTTTTATGTGATATCTATTTTGTAATTTTGTTACCTTGGATTTTACTTATGCAGCAGTGTGAAACAATTTACAGCCTCTGAGTGTATGCCGGCTGCACCTGGACATCACGTGTGACAAGTAATGACTGCTAGCGCGGGGGGGAAACCACCAGTCTAACACTTCATGGTACCTGCTGCCCCTATCACAACCTGCTTACGTCGAGGCACTCGTATTCCGCCAACAGGATCGGTTGATAGGGCGGCTACTTGTCAAACAGTCATCGCCACACGTTACCTCCTCACGAGCCTAATCTTTCAAGTACGAGTGCATAATAAATACGATTACATCAACCTCATTTATTATGCATGTGGCAAGAAGAAAGGTCGAAACCATCCAGCAAGTGCTTAATAAAGAACTATTTTCAAACAAAAGCCTAGTGCACAGGATGTCATTCACACAGAAGATATCAGTGCCTACGGAATTTCTGTATTATAGATGTGTCCTTAAGGTCCCTAAAACGATAAATGCTCAATGTTCACTAAAGAGAATTAACTAATCATATGTCACGTGGTCTCAATTCTTATATCTTGTTCTTGACAATAGTCCCCTTTGCGTTTTACGGAGATCAATACATTGCTTAAGCAATAGGCCACGATGGAATACCTTAAGTGTTATGTTTTCCAGGGCGTTATTAGAAGAATGCCAAGTATTATGCCACTGGAGGAGATTAACGTACTCCCACTCAATGAATGACCTGAACGCGAAATTCTTTTTACTCGTACATCGATAGCAGTTTGCAAGGGTTTAGCCACTGGCGAATATTCTTAAAGTAATAGGCGTGCGTTAAATATCAATGAGTGGGTGAAGAAATTTCTTTCCTAATTGTATCGGAGTTGGTGACTAGCTGCAAAGAACGGAAGAAGTTCTGAAACTGCGTTATCAGTAGGTGATGTGACTGGATGCTGTGGCAACACAGCACGCAAAGTTCATTTGCGAATTTATTGCCAACCACATTTGAGTACTGTTACAATGTTTGGGATCCACACCAGGTCCGATTAATCGAATACATCGAAGACATTCAGAAGCGGGCTGCTAGATTTGTGACCGGTAGGTTCGAACAGCACCCAGGTGTCACGAAGACGCTTCGGGAACTCAAACGAGTATCACTGTAGGGAAGGTGAAGTTCTTTTCTAGGAGCACTACTGAAAAAATTTAAAGAACTGCAGTTGTAGACGGACTGCAGACCAATTCTACTTCCGCCAACACACGTTTCGCTTAAGGACCATGAACATGAGATTAGAGAGATTAGGACACGTGCTGTGGCATGCGGGCAGTCGATTTTCCCTCACTCTATTTGCGAGTGGAACAGAAAAGGAAATAACTAGTGTTGGTACAGGGTACACTCCGCTCACAGCATACTGTGTCCTACGGCGTATGTACGAAGATATATATTCTATGCTTTGTATCAATTAATCGCAGATGGCCTTCTGGTCACAGTTCATAGTGTCAAATCTTACCGTGCAGGAAAACATGGCGTATTTCTGTTCCTAGCAGGTTGACAACAATCGTGGCATTTCGTTCATAAAGTCGTGCTTAGTGGCAGTATCAATGTACGGTCTCAGAATGATGTCATCTAAGATTCATGTTAACGGGAAAATAGAGTTAACATGAACTTGTGGCTACGGTATAGAATCCGTCGGCTCTGGTAGATGGCGCCTTTAAGTTTCAATTTGTATTTTTGCCAACTTAATAGGACAACATAGAGCCTTGACAATATAGTGTGTTTCTACCAGATGAACTTATTATTTGTTTTATCGCGTACGAACCTCTCCTTAAATGGTTTCAGCTAATGCAAAGAGTCCTTACGGTACCCCAATAGAAGCAGAGCATCAGGGAGGATGCACTCTATGAAAAAGCAGGTTGGTTCAACAGGCGGAAGCCGTGCGGATCACCAACGATACACCAAGAGTCACGTCTCTGCTGTTACTCCATTGCAAGCTTCATCCAGAACATTATGATTACCGACATACTATTGACACTAAGCCATCCTGGCGATTACAGTGTAGCCTAACTAGGAATGACTGCTAGTCAATCACACGCACGGTGGATGTAGTATCGGCGTATTGTCCTTCGGTACAATGGGGAAGGCGCACGCTTTATCTGAGTTTCACAGAGGGAGAGGTTGGCCCGGAGGCTCGGCATGACCATTTCGGAAACTGCTCGACTTGTCGGGCGTTCGAAGAGTGTTGAGTTGAGTGTCTTCAGCACGTGGTGATACCAAGGTGAAACACGTCCAGACGTAGCATTGGACGGCCACCCCTCATTACAGATATCGGACGTCGCAGACTGTGCAGACTGGTGCAACAGGACAGGCGGCGAACTGTGGCTGAACTAACAACAGATTTTAATGCTGTGCAGAGCACACCTCTGAACACACAGTGCACGGAACATTCCTAACGATTGGCTTCCGTAGCTGATGACCCTTGCATTTGTCAATAATAACAACATGACATCGGCGACTACGACTGATATGCGCATTTCATCATCGGCACTGAACCTTGGTGCAGCGGCAGAGGGTTGCATTTTCTGACGAGGCCCCATGCCTTCTTCATCATACCGACGGGAGGGCGCGAATCCGTCGCCTCTCAGTGGAACGGCTTCTTTCCGGCTGGACGGAGACAAGCTGGTGGTGGCTCCAGTATTCTCTGGGGAACATTCACTTGGGCATCCATGGTTCCAGTGCAACTTCTTCAACGCACCATGATGGCCAGGCAGCGTCGGAAGCCGGTTGAGACTACGTACACTCCTTCATGGCGATCATGTTTCCCGACCGCAGTGTCATTTATCAACAGGGTAACGTGCCAAGTGAGAAGCCTAGGAGTGTGATGGATTGGTTCAAGGAACACAGTGACGATTTCCAATTGATTTTATTGTCCCCCAGCTAGCCAGTTCTGAACAGGATCGATCTGGGATGTTGTTGAACACGGTGTCAGAGCTCATCGCCCTGCCTCACCGGAATTTGCGGGATTTAGGTGACGTGTGTGTGCAGATGTTGTGCCAACTCCCTCCGGCCACCTACCAATGTCTCAATTCCTCCATGCAGCGACGGGTCGCCGCTTTTATCAGTGCCGAATGTGGTCTTTCCAGCTATTAGGTAGGTGGTCATAATGTTCCGGTTGATCAGTGTAAACCCCTGTTATTTCGCTGCTCAAGGCTGTTGGAGTTTCGTTCTAAAGTATGTTGCGGGACTGCTTCGTCTTCTTCGTATCCGTTCTAAACTGATGAAGTAATTATTAATAACTAAAGAAAAGTGATGTCACACGCTGTCTGAGGTGGTGTTCTTGCTCTATGACAATGTATCAGATCAATCTGTACAGGACACAGTCACACGCATTGTTTTCATGGGCTGCAAAATTGTACCTCATCACCTAGTCCTCAATACGTGTTCTTCATATTTCTACGGATTCAGATACCATAGAGTAGAAGGCATTTGTGAAACGACGACAATGTTCATTCCTGCTGTGTCGTCCGAACAAAACACAGCCAGGGCAGTGCCATGGAGACTCGCCATTTGCGCGACTCCCACCAGTGCCACGAGCGGCGCTGAGGATGAAGATATGGACTTAGCCTCGACCAATTGCCGGCAGAGTACAATCGGCCAATGACCGGATTACAAAGGACAGAAGCCTACTCGGATGTTAGAAGAACGGCTCTCACCCACCGGCTTAGAGATCATCGTCCAGGGCTGATTTAGGCAATGATCGTCGTTTAGCGAACTCTTACAAGGGAACCTCCCCATCGCACCCCCCTCAGATTTAGTTATAAGTTGGCACAGTGGATAGGCCTTGAAAAACTGAACACAGATCAATCGAAAAAACAGGGAGAAGTTGTGTAGAACTCTGAAAAATTAAGCAAAATATACAAACTGAGTAATCCATGCGAATGATATGCAACATCTGGGACAAACTGAGCACAGGAGCGCCGTGGTCCCGTGGTTAGCGTGAGCAGCTACGGAGCGAGAGATCCTTGGTTCAAGTCTACCTTCGAGCGAAAATTTTAATTTTTTATTTTCAGGCAATTATCAAAGTTCAGGCACT
The DNA here is from genome assembly GCF_021461395.2 of Schistocerca americana. NCBI lineage: Eukaryota > Metazoa > Arthropoda > Insecta > Orthoptera > Acrididae > Schistocerca > Schistocerca americana. Next base: position 952,140,166 of record NC_060119.1, on the reverse strand, counting down.
CACACATAATCAAATTCGCTCTCCAAAATTCCAGGACATGTTCAGATTTGCTTGGACGTATGCAGTATTTGTCGGTCTACACACGGAAAAATTTGAAAACGTTAAAAACATCTGTTTTGACAGAGCACAAGGAAAAGTGAGTGACTGTGAAACTGTTGGATTCATTTGTTGTAGTTTATGTGACAAACTCTTATGTTTTCATTACTTTTTTGGGAGTAATTACCATATCCACAAGAAAACCTAAATCGGGCAACGTAGGAGAATGTTTTTACCCATTCGCCAAGTGTACAAGTTATGTGGGTGGACAACATATTCCTGTCATGTGACGCACATACCGTCACCTGTGTCGTATAGAATATATCAGACGTGTTTTCCTGTGGAGGAATCGGTTGACCTATGACCTTGCGATCAAATGTTTTCGGTTCTCATTGAAGAGTCACGTCCTATCGTCTACTAATCGCACGGTTTTGCGGTGCGGTCGAAAAACACAGACACTAAACTTATTACAGTGAACAGAGACGTCAATGAATAAATGGACAGATCATAACTTTGCGAAAATAAAGAAAACTATTTCGCTATAGGGAGACTTGAACCAAGAACTTCTCGCTCCGCAGTTGCTCACGCTAACCACGGGACCACGGCGCTCGTAAGGTCATACTGTGCTTGATGTTGGATATCTTCGCTTGGACTACTCAGTTTGTATATTTTGCTTATTTTTTCATAGTTCCACACAACTTCTTCCTGTTTTCTCGATTGATCTGTGTTCAGTTTTTCAAGGCCTATCCACTGTGCCAACTTATAAAGAAATGTGAGGGGGGTGCGATGGGGAGGTTCCCTTGTTAGAAGTGAACAGTCGGGTGTTGCAAATTGCATTTTCTATGTACTATGAAGCTTACTTACGATTATTTGCACTTAGTCTTGGAGGGCTTTTTGTGTTACATTATATGCATTGTCGCAGACTTCGTTATTAAACTCACAAAGATAAGCAAAATTTTTTAACTCATTTGTGTGACTTTCTTACTAATGTGTTTAAGTGGATCATTTGTGCGACTTTGTTACTAATTTGTTGTATTGTTGTAGAACCTTCGTTTTCTTGTCCTTTTACCTGACCCTGAAGGATAGCTGTCTAGAAGAGGCAGAGAGAAATTGTCTTTAGCCAGCCGAAATAGCCGTGCTGTTAAAGGCGCTGCAGTCTGGAACCGCAAGACCGCTACGGTCGCAGGTTCGAATCCTGCCTCGGGCATGGATGTTTGTGATGTTCTTAGGTTAGTTAGGTTTAACTAGTTCTAAGTTCTAGGGGACTAATGACTTCAGCAGTTGAGTCCCGTAGTGCCTAGAGCCATATTTTTTTTTAAATTGTCTTATCATTGTACTGCATCAGAAGCCGCGTTTAACGAACTAAGAAACCGGCCTTACGTAACAACAGTGGCAACTTGACCTTTACAAAACAGGCGACAGTGGTTTACATAATTCGTGACTAGATAGTAGCTTTCCAATCCAGAAGCAGTGGCGCCAACAAGTTGCGTGACTTTATCTTCGAAATTAACGTGTTCTTATCTGCCTTGGTAGTTGTGGGAGCACGTCGCTTTTGCTTTGTGTCATTTCTATCGTCTAAATTGTGACGATGTTAACGCCACCCACTACCCAACCACAATCTATAATTCATTATCCTGTGACGCAACCGTCACCTATAGGTACTCCGACTCCGGTTTCATCCACAGAATTCGCCGTTGTATCTGTTACTACAGAACCACTGCTAATGTGGATGTACTATCGCCACAGGATCTTAATACGGTCCTTTGATTTCAGATGCTATCGCTTCAGAAACTGACCGAAATCATGACATAATTCGTCACACTTGAAACGGTATCTCTAACTAAGAAGCGCGTCGGCAACCACTCCTGCAGCTTCCATGCCACAGTTCCTACCGCCGTATGGTGCCTTCGACGAAGACACAGAAGACTGGACGGAGCATATTGCACAATTCAGGGCTTGCCTAGCAGCCCACCAAATATCAGGTACTGTAACGCAGGCTTACTTCCCTTCCGTCGTTGGTGTACCAGTGTACAGGACTCTTACGAAACTCTTCCCTACATCACAGCCTGAAGACGTTCCCTTTTAGACATTAGCCAGCGCATTAAATAAATACTGTGAAGACCGCAGCTACACTGCACCTGCAATGTTTAAGTTTTTTCGTTTAAAGGAGCAGCCAGGACAAACCTACCGTCAGTGGATGACTGAATTACAAGGCTTAAGGTGAAAATGCAAGTTCCGTTTGGAATGTAGATAATTCTACAATGACTACATGATCTGGGACGCAATCGGACATAATGTGTCAGGCAATAGAATCAGAGAACAGATTCTGAAATATTCCGATGGTACTCTTTAGCAGGTATTGCAGATTATGGATTACCAAGACTGTTGTGGTTTTGCTGTAGTGTACAGCAGTCTGGTAACATTTATGATGTAGAACAGAAGGGCAGAAGTAACTCTAGTGCCACGCTTAACGGCACACAAACAGCCTCGCCGACAGAACGCCGTTACACGTCAACAGCTTAAGCGCAAAACCGCGCTTCGTTCACAAACAGCGTGGTACGAAATCTTGCCCCCAATGCTTTGCAGCACATATACGTGAACAATGCCTGTCACGCCAAAGCACTTGCTACTTCTGCCACCGAACTGGACGTGTACAAAGAGTTCACTTACAAAGGCAAAAGTTCCCGGGTCACAATGTTAAACAACTGCGCCGTGCTATGTAAATGCATGTTGAAAATTCAGAATAGTTTGCTCCCACAGAACAATCGCATGCTGTTATTCAAACCACTAGTAGTTCCACATTGCAATTTCTCTCTTATAAATTGTATGTACCTTTAGTGATTGCAGGCCATACAGTAAAACTTCAGTTAGATACTGGTGCATCAGTGTCCTTGTCAAACTATGAAACTTATGAACTGTTAGGCAAACCAAACCTGTGTCGATCTATAAATATGCTTACAGCGTACAATGGCTAGAAGATTCCCGTAATGGGAACACTTTAACATTGTGGCCACATATCAGAATCTGCAGAAGAGTTTCCTTTGTAGTTCTCCGAATTAGACAATCAGTAAATATTTTTGGTCTCGCCTTGTTCGACGTGTTTAGACTAAACATTTTTGAAGCACGTGCAGTGAAGCACGTGCACATCGGGAACAGATTTAAAACGAACTGGCTCACTAGCAAGAAAATGACATAATCGCGCTAATCTCTACAAGTCAGTGGTCTTCCCCAGTAGTTTATGTTCTCAAACCAACAGCATGAACAGAGGTTTGGGCTGATTTCAAAGCCACTCTCAGTCCTCTGACAGCTGTGGGCAGTTATCCATTGTCTCGCCCTGACGAACTCATTTATTGCTTAGGTGCAGGTCGCATTTTTCGGAAGTGTACCTTCCGATGACTATCTTCATCTTGATGAATCTTCGAAAATTGTGTTTTGTCATCAATAAACATTTAGGCCTTTTCAAGTCCCTTCGTTTGCCTTTCGGTAGCGCATCAGCACTTGCCACTTCTGTACCTTCATGTGCAAATCACCTGGAAGATATGGCAGTTGCTGGCCGCACACACAAAAATATCTGGCCAACTTCCGCACTTTATTTCAAGTTTTGTCTGAGGCCGGACTCAAGTGTGTCTTTCTCCAGACGGAAATAGAATATTTAGTTCATGTTAATAATTATCGAGCTGTTCATCCAACAAGGGTTCATTTGCTAGCAATACGTGATCTCATACGGCCTCAGAATGTCATAGGATTGCAGACGGTCTTAGGGAATCTCAATTATTATATTCGCCTCATCCCTAACGCAGCTCATATTACGGCTCCCTTGCATAGCCTTCGCTACAAAAATGTTCGTTTTATTTGGTCCCAAGAGTGTGACGTAGCTTTTCAGAAACTTAAAGTGGCGTTACTCAGTGATCGATGCTTAGTTCATTTAGATCCAAACAACCTGTCATTTTGGCCACAAATGCATCATCCTACGGAGTTGCTACATGGCCGACCCCACAGCAAGCTCTTGCATTTGCTCCATCCTCCGCTGCCATCGGCGCCTACAGATCCTATCAGCCAACGTATCAGATTAGACAACCTGTGTTTTACAGAATCTATGTCAGAAAGAAGTCATAGGAGCACGGTGTTATTATTAATTCAATTGCTTCGCGTATGTTCCAGATTCGAGGTCCCGATGGATTGCAGAACCGGCACCTAAATCAAATTTCCCCTGGTCGCTTGCAAAGTTCTGCCGCTTCTGGTACGTACACAGATGCCGGGACTTCCCTGTCGCCGCAACGCGAGAGCCATCCATCAGAGGGGGGTCACGCGACGCTGTTACCGGATCTCGAACTGGGCGTCCGGTGGCCCCTGCCACACCACCACCATTGGGTCAGCCCGCTCCGAGGCCTACCAAGGAGACTCCAGTCAGGAACATGCCGTTGTGGATTCACGCCATCAAGACGTTGCCCTGCCGATGGGTACTGGAACGCACCCACTGCGTCGTTTCCCGTACGGTGTTTCCTCGCAGTCTCAAGACAGATGTCTAAGTGCGAGCGGCGACTTGGCGTCAGCTACAACAACGTTCGCCGCTCTAACACTGGTTTGAACATCCACGCCTCCCCCTAACTGTATTTATGGTGCTCGGCCGTATGTGCCAGCGGTGCAGCGGTTTGATGGAGGAGGGGGGGGGGGGGGACGCAACTTGGGAAATAGCACCAAAGGCGCTAAGATACGAACTGGTGCCACTGCAATACATACTTACCACTTGCGCGAGTTTCACCAGAGCCTCGGACGGCGCTGAAGGCGAAGATATCAACTTTGCTTCGGCTAATTGCAGGCCGAATATAATCCGCCAATGACCGGATGACAACGGACAGAAGCCTACTCGGAAGTTAAAAGAGCGGCTCTCGCCCACTCCTCCAGGACTGACATAGCCAGGAACGTCGTTTAGTGAACTCTTAGAAGGGAACAGATAGTTGTTATAAATTGCATTTTCTATGTGCTGATAAGCTTACGTAAGATTATTTACACTTAGCCATTGATGGGCTTTTTGTGTTATTTTACATGCGCTATCGCTGACTTCTTATTCAACAAGCCACAAAGATAAGTAAACCTTTTTAACTCACTTGTGTGACTTCGTTACTAATTTGTTTTTGTGTTGTACAGCTTTCGTTCTGCTATTCTGTTACCTGACCCTGGGGCATAGCTCTTTATTAGTGGCAGGAAGAAATTGTCTTATCAGTGTAGTGCACCAGAAGCCGTTTCACGAACTCACAAACTCGTCCTCCAGTAATAATAGTAGCAACTCGGCCTCCACAGCAGTAGCGACGAGGCCTTTGTAAAACTGGCGACGAGGGTTTACAAAAATGTCAGCCTTGAAAAGCCAGTCGCTCTAAAGAGTGAATGTGTAGAGAAGAAATCACACCAAGATTCATGGTCGCAGCTTGATTCATTTGAATTGATAATTTAACGCACCACCAAAATCAATAGAATGTTGTTGAAGAATGCCACCACATCTAGAAACAACTACAAGTAAACTACACTCCTGGAAATGGAAAAAAGAACACATTGACACCGGTGTGTCAGACCCACCATACTTGCTCCGGACACTGCGAGAGGGCTGTACAAGCAATGATCACACGCACGGCACAGCGGACACACCAGGAACCGCGGTGTTGGCAGTCGAATGGCGCTAGCTGCGCAGCATTTGTGCACCGCCGCCGTCAGTGTCAGCCAGTTTGGCGTGGCATACGGAGCTCCATCGCAGTCTTTAACACTGGTAGCATGCCGCGACAGCGTGGACGTGAACCGTATGTGCAGTTGACGGACTTTGAGCGAGGGCGTATAGTTGGCATGCGAGAGGCCGGGTGGACGTACCGCCGAATTGCTCAACACGTGGGGCGTGAGGTCTCCACAGTACATCGATGTTGTCGCCAGTGGTCGGCGGAAGGTGCACGTGCCCGTCGACCTGGGACCGGACCGCAGCGACGCACGGATGCACGCCAAGACCGTAGGATCCTACGCAGTGCCGTAGGGGACCGCACCGCTACTTCCCAGCAAATTAGGGACACTGTTCCTCCTGGGGTATCGGCGAGGACCATTCGCAACCGTCTCCATGAAGCTGCACTACGGTCCCGCACACCGTTAGGCCGTCTTCCGCTCACGCCCCAACATCGTGCAGCCCGCCTCCAGTGGTGTCACGACAGGCGTGAATGGAGGGACGAATGGAGACGTGTCGTCTTCAGCGATGAGAGTCGCTTCTGCCTTGGTGCCAATGATGGTCGTATGCGTGTTTGGGGCCGTGCAGGTGAGCGCCACAATCAGGACTGCATACGACCGAGGCACACAGGGCCAACACCCGGCATCATGGTGTGGGGAGCGATCTCCTACACTGGCCGTACACCACTGGTGATCGTCGAGGGGACACTGAATAGTGCACGGTACATCCACACCGTCATCGAACCCATCGTTCTACCATTCTTAGACCGGCAAGGGAACTTGCTGTTCCAACAGGACAATGCACGTCCGCATGTATCCCGTGCCACCCAACGTGCTCTAGAAGGTGTAAGTCAACTACCCTGGCCAGCGAGGTCTCCGGATCTGTCCCCCATTGAGCATGTTTGGGACTGGATGAAGCGTCGTCTCACGCGGTCTGCACGTCCAGCACGAACGCTGGTCCAACTGAGTCGCCAGGTGGAAATGGCATGGCAAGCCGTTCCACAGGACTACATCCAGCATCTCTACGATCGTCTCTATGGGAGAATAGCAGTCTACATTGCTGCGAAAGGTGGATATACACTGTACTAGTGCCGACATTGTGCATGCTCTGTTGCCTGTGTCTATGTGCCTGTGGTTATGTCAGTGTGATCATGTGATGTATCTGACCCCAGGAATGTGTCAATAAAGTTTCCCCTTCCTGGGACAATGAATTCACGGTGTTCTTATTTCAATTTCCAGGATTGTATATGTCTACTGAATTAGGAAAGTGTAGTGAATAGTCTTCTTCTTTGGGAAACGACAGCTATGGCCCACTGTCAGCAGTAATATTAGAATTAAGGCAAAGAAATTGGCGAAAGGGTGACCTGATCAAGGAGTAATACACCGCAGAGACGTTTTGAAGCAAGTGAGTGGTGCGCTTTGCTATAATTTTTGACTCGCTGTAACAGTTGTAGTATTTTGAGGTACCATCCACCGTAAAGTTGCTAATTTCACACGACATAGCCACCCGACACTTGCATATGACAGGCATGTAGTATGTGGTAAGTGTCGCTAGGTAACTCACGAAGCACGTCTCTTAATAATCGCTGCCGTAAGTGTGCATCGGTGGCTGCAGTCATCTCACTGCATGGAATCGAAACTTCAAAGAAAGTGCAGGTAAGTAGTCATCTACTGTCTTACGTTAACGCTTAGCCACTAATATTTACCACTTCCCCATTCAGATGCACACCAATAGACAAGGTATAGATAAATGCACTTGTGATTGTTACTGCCAGGCAACGATTACTTCCATTCCAGGTTCATTTGTCACTCAAAGCAGCAAAGAGCAGAAAACACCAGATCAAAGTACAAGTAGCCTGCCTAAGTCCACGTTAACGCCAACATCACCACCGACGAACACCAGAAGCAGGAACTAATACTAAAAGGCCAAACCATAAACGATTACACGATCCCACACTCGTTGACTGACGAGTTTGAATATGACCCGCCACCATAGTGGAAGTATGACGTCAGTAGGAGGGAACTGCTGATCCACACTCCCATCGAGGACCACTTATACGCAGTCACTGTCCATTTCCTCCGTGCTTGCTACTCACACTTGCGCAGGAGGTCGGACGTAATGTGCATCCGCACTGAAGAAGGTGGATCCGTTGTACACCTAGGAGAATCAACTATACTAATCTCCAAAAGTCCAGACATCACACATTCATATAATTAATTTATATGCCTGCTAAAGGCAACACACCATGAATTACATTTTTACCTCAACTAACTATTCATCAGTTCCTTAGTACAATATCCCACTTACCCTCATAAAACTTCTCCACAAATTAAAATTTTTGCCATTATTTCTTATTGTACTGACAATTTAATTTTAAAAAGGCAATATACTACTTTGTTACAGGATGTTCATCTGTACACGTCATTCAAAATTTCTTCTAAAACCGCCAGTGGAAACACGTTTCTAAAAATCATAACGCTGGTGTACTCGCCTCCAATAAAAGTGTTGTTAATGTACGCTTGGACCGTGGTGTTCGACCAGAAGATAGGTGGCTAGCAACCTGGTGGTGAAAGAATTTTTTGACGGTAAGGAGAGGACAGATAAGCCGGCCGGTGTGGCCGTGCGGTTAAAGGCGCTTCAGTCTGGAACCGCGTGACCGCTACGGTCACAGGTTCGAATCCTGCCTCGGGCATGGATGTGTGTGATGCCCTTAGGTTAGTTAGGTTTAATTAGTTCGAAGTTCTAGGCGACTGATGACCTCAGAAGTTAAGTCGCATAGTGCTCAGAGCCATTTGAACCATTTGAGGACAGATACTTGTGTAAGGGTTCGTGGTTCCTGACCTTAGGCCAGTCGTTGAAGTTAAGTAAAAGATTAAGCTGGGTGACCTAATAACTGCTGTTCGAGAGGGGTCGAGCGTATGGCGATTTATTCACTCTTATCTTTCACATAAAGAACAGAACAAACTTAGCAGTACAGACGTACTATTGCATTTTCGCCACCATAATCAGAATATCTGTTGGAATCGTGGCTAATTGCCACTTGAAACGTTGATAAAGTAGAAAAAACAACCGTTTTCTGGTCTCCACGTATATTTTTTCTTCTTCTGTGATTGATTTTCCAACTAGTAAGAGTAATGATCGATTGGAACATTCCCTTATGCTTTTATGCTAACCCTTTTTCTTTTATACCTTCCATTTTCATTACCATCGTTTTTTAGATGTTACGGATTAAATTTCCATCAAGTTACATTATCCCAGATTTTTCGGTCATTTTCGTTACAATTTATATTCATAAAGGCCTTGTCTAGATTTACTTTTTTTAGTCACTAAACTTCAGCATCGTTACATGCTTCCCCCGTGATTTCCATTCCCATGCGGTCCTCTTCATCTATGTTCAGCACTTGAATATTCTGTAATATGTATTGGATATATTGCAATCACTGTCTTCTCCTACAGTTTGTACCCTTATTCCCCGATATCTTAACTCTTCTGCTTTCATCATGTCCTTTCTCCTCATCACTCTTTTCCTCGTCTTCTTTTCCCTGCCGTTTACACGAAAGTTTCCCTCTTTCTTATCGTATCAGTTCACTTAATTTTCAACATCCTTCTAGAGCACCACATCACAAACACTTCGATACTTGTCAAGTGTTATTTAGGTCCACCTGAAAGCAAACCTTATAATTTTTTCCATTTTATAGTCCCCAGTTAGGCGTTATGTTTATCGTTAATGTAGTTAGTACTACTCCTCATTAATTTGGTCGTTCTTTTGCTCTAACATTCTGTGTTCTCAATCCATCATTTATACAGCTTGATTTATGACAGAATGGTCTAAGAAAATACATCGTCACTTTCTGTCACTATCAGTGATATAGACGTATCAGTATTTACCTCTCTAGGAACCATCAATATGAGGTGCATGCACTAGCATTGTATACTTTACCATAACGGATGATCTTGCACTACCCAGTTTCTTTCTTTCATCCCATTGTCACTCGTACCTGTTTAAAAACGACAAATCAATATTTGTTAAGTTTTTATCGTACTGCGTTATCATCCATTCACAGTTTACTTGAATCACTCACTATAATAGCTGTCTCAGTATCTGCCTAAAATACTGAGAGATAAAAAAATTTGACTGTGGGTCGTTCTGAATCTTTCATGCACCTCTCACTTGTCTGTATATTTGTTTAAATACATCCATTTATCCATTATTTCTACACTCACTTTATCTGTTCTCCTCCATAAACCGAGTTGCATCTTCTGCTACTTCCGGTAAGAAAATTTTCAGAGTATTCCGTTATTCGAGCTATTCGATACACCCGTTAAATATGTGATATAGCCAACACAGATATAACATGAAAGTACAGTAGGAACACAGTACGAATAGTGTAAACTGATTTATACATGACAGCATTTACCACCGTTTAAGTGAGGCATGGAGATGTGTCACCAGTTTAGTGTGATAACAAAACACTTGAACACAGGCTCGCCAATAAGCAGGTAGCGTGAGTGGCGGAGGACGCACACGTAGACCAGTGGCTAATGTTGTCGAGACATGCTACCGCCACCTCTTATCTAGGCACTTGGTGTCCCGGACACAGTGGGGCCAGCGCGTGCTGGGATTTATGGTGTGGGCGGTGGCAGCGCGAATTAACAGCCAAGAGCGAAACAAGGCAAGTCGGAGGCACTGAGGCGCCGGGTCGCGCCTGTGGGGTAGAGCGCCCCGCGACGCAGCGGGCGCGCGCGCCGGGACCAAATTACCTCTCAGCATCCGGCGCGAGTTAACTGCTTCGGCGCTACCTCCAGTTTATAGGCCAAGTGTTAATGGATAACTTCTCTGGCTTACGGGCAGTGTAGCTAATAACTCCTTCATGTCCGCACGGAACTGTACGCCGTTAGAAGACGCGGTGACATTACTACTGTTTAAAATAAATTCCGTCGTTAAGCATAAACGACAATAATCCTAATGCATCATAGTCACAAGTACTACCTGTACGTAAGTATAGGCTACATCTTGCTGGAAACGGTTCCTCTGTTTGCGACACACAGAAGTAAAAACTACTACCAAACTTCGCTAACTTTCCGCTAAATTGTATGTTGAAGTACGGATTCCACTGAGAGATTTGTTAACGCTACTTCTCGAGAAAACACGGTACTTACAAGAAATCGTCAGACTAGAGCACTTATGATGACATAAATAATGCATCTTCTGAACTGGTCATCCTTGCTCCACGTCGGACATACTTTCCTGCCCAGTAACTCCCAACCTAAAGTTTCGTCAGCCAACTTCAGCATTGTTTTTAACCAAGATCATAAAATAAGTCCCAGATATACCAAATAGAACACGTCCTTAGAAGAGGTAAAAAAGTATGAGAGACCAGAAAACGTTACATACTACACAAAAGTCTAGAAAACACAAATTATCTAATGTAAGAACCACTATATATGGTATCAATAAAAATTCAGAGGGCAAGATTGTTGTTCACTTGTAGACTATCAAATATGGCATAGTTTATATCATCTAATATTTTTCAGAATCAATTTCTTTTCCAAACTGAGTAGATAACGAGACCAACAACAGTCAACATTAAACAAACTACAATGGTAATACATATCCAGCACAGTAATAGCCTTAATATTATTGAAATTGTATCTTTTATTAAAACAGCTATTGTTTAACATGTTACTGAAATTTGGCTGGGTTTATATATTAACTAAACTTGTAAGTAGGCTGTTTAGGTTTGTTTATTGGTAACGCCACCTCTGTATGAAAATCACTGGCTGTGCTGTGTGCAGTCTGTGGCTAGTTTGCATTGTTGTCTGCCATTGTAGTGTTTGGCAGCGGCAGCTGGATGTGAACAGCGCGTAGCGTTGCGCAGTTTGAGGTGAGCCGCCAGCAGTGGTGGATGTGGGGAGAGAGATGGCGGAGTTTTGAAATATGTCATGAACTGCTATATTTATATATGATGATATCAAGGTAAATACATTGTTTGTTCTCTATTAATATCTTTCATTTGCTAACTATCCCTATCAGTAGTTAGTGCCTTCCATAGTTTGAATCTTTTATTTAGCTGGCAGTAGTGGCGCTCGCTGTATTGCAGTAGCTTGAGCAGCGAAGATTTTTGTGAGGTAAGTGATTTGTGAAAGGTATAGTTTAATGTTAGTCAGGGCCATTCTTTTGTAGGGAATTTTGAAAGTCAGATTGCGTTGCGCTAACAAAATATTGTGTGTCAGTTTAAGCACAGTCATGTATAATTGTTGAAAGGGGACGTTTCATATGTCGACCCTTAGCCGAGGATACCTCACTGGAATCTTCAGATTTTTTTTTCTTGTAGTTTGTGTAATTGGTGTAGCTATTGTTTATTGGTAGCGCGTAATCATAGAGAGAATTTCCTTTGTAGTTGTAGTTTTTCATTGTTGTACAGTAAAACAGTTGTGGCATGGATGTAGATTTGCACAAAGTATTTCGCAGCTGCGCTGGCAATTAAGTAGACATTATTTCCATTGCTATGTTATTTTATTTTGCTCTTCAAATTGTGCTTTTCTGTGTTATCGTGTGAAATATTGTGACAATAATGACGTGTGAAAAATGTAATACTAGGCTCCAAAGTAAACTGAGAAATGACAGTGAAGACGAAAGCAGTGTGTTAGCGCCGCAGAGTAATGAATTAACTAATGTTCAAAGTAGTAATTTGGTAATTGCGCATAGGGAAATGGAGCGGGCGGCAAACAATGGTGTAGACAGTGAAACAGGTAGTGAACAGGGAAGCGTTATCGATCGATTGGTCGGCAACAGCTCGCCTCAGGAATCGGGAATGACAGAACACAATGTTGCAAATACTGCAGACTCAGGTTTTGGGTTCCCACCGTTTTCTCAAATGAGTCAAGACACATTTTCCGCTTGTCAAAATGTGAATGTTGCCGGTGCAACTTCACTGCCGAAAAGCACTGAGGAACATGTTTCAGACACCAGTGCATTGTTATTATAATTAATGCAACAAATGGGACAAAAGCTTGAAAAGTTAGACACAATGGAACAACGCCAGAGACAAACACAGCAACAGTTACACACAGTGGAACAAAATCTCAAAAAGTTAGACACAATGGAACAACACCAGAGACAAACACAGCAACAGTTAGACACAGTGGAACAAAATCTCAAAAAGTTAGACACAATGGAACAAAATCAGAGAAAAACACAGCAACAGCTTCAAAAGTTAGACTCATTGGAACAAACTCTTGAACAAACGCGTGAAGATTTAACTACTGAGTTACATCACATTGAATCGAAATGTCAAAAAGTCTGTAATGACGTAAAAACTCAAATTTGTGAGCATTTTCAACCTATTTTTTCGCGGCATGAAAATGCATTACAGAATCACGAAGCAGCCATAAAAGAACTGCAAATTATTGTTCATGAAAATCATGAGACCCTGCAAACTAAATTTGACTCAGTTGCATCTACCGATTCGGTTACGCAACTTGCAAAAACTCAGGAAAACTTTAAGGACACAGTAGATACTCTGAAACTTGGTTCAGAAAAACACACTGAGGAAATAAGTACACTATCGGAGAAAGTAGCCGAACTTTTGGATCAGTTCACTAATTTATCTACGAAGGTAGATGATAATCTGATTGACGCAAGACCGGTAGTCTTTAATGACACAGAAGAGTACGAACAAATTAGGAAATTCAAACAAAATCAGAATCAAATTAATACACAACACCAAAGAGAAATCCGGGAAGCACAAGATCAGCTGACACAGGTAATACAAGAATTACGTATTTCAGAGGACACTGGCGCTCCAACACGGGAAGAGGGACTTAGAAACACGGAAAAGCCGCAAAATAATAACACAGGGCATTTCGGAAGTTATGAAAGAAATTGGCAATGTGCACCGAATTTTGAGATGGAACGGCCGACACGACCTAACAATGACCGATATGCGACTCGCCGACATGACGATTTTGACTATAAGCTGTTCATTACTACACGTAAATTCAAAACATTTAAGAATTCTGGCAACGACATTCATCCACAAGCATGGCTCCATCAATTCTCTCATTGTTTTCCTCCCAACTGGTCGTTGGAACACAGAGTAGAATTTATGTGTGGCTACTTAGAGAATGAACCAGCTGTAAGAATGCGATCGGTAATTCACGATTGCCACAGTGAAGGAGAATTTTACCATGCCTTCCTCTCAGCATATTGCTCTCAAGCCTCACAAGACCAAGTAAAACATGGTTTCATAATGATGAAACATTTCGAACAATCTGAATTCTCCAGTCTTGTGAAATATTTTGAAGACATGTTGCACAAGAATCAGTACCTGTCAAACCCATACAGCCCCTCAGAACTCATCCGCATTTGCTTAATCAAATTACCTGAACATTTACGACATATTATTTTGGCAGGACGTTGCAAATACGACATTGAAGCTTTTCATGGACTCCTACAAGAATTAGAAATTGACACAGACAGTCGCCGGATGCGAAAACAGGAAAACAATCACTACAGGTCACATACGTCACAATTCCGTGATGACAGAAACAATAACTGGACACGAAAAGGCTATTCTTACAACGCAAATCGTGACCAAAACAGACACCACCCATATGACAACCGCTGGCAGAGTAATAATAGTTACAGAGAAAGATCGCATTTCCGTAGTAATGACTATCGCAGAGACAATCAGAGAAACAGACAATATGGGAACCAAAACAATTATTATCAAGGGAGGCAGACTAACTTCAGACGCAACAGTTCGGCGCACAGTTACGATTCAAGGAGAAACTCTCCACCACGTGACGGACAAGGAAGAAACTACGGAATCTACCGACATGACGACAGACGATATATTCGTAACGACAGACCTGAATTGCATCAGAACTGGCGGGATTCAAACAGAGCAGGGCACTTTCGACAACGTGAATTTGTAGAAGCTAGGTCTCCTAATTCCAATAACAACGCGCGGCAACAAAGAGACAGACAATGACTCGCGCCGCAGGCACCCACGTGCGCCGGCTGGCTCAGAGAAAAATAACATTGACGCTAACCCTGTGAAAAATTCCAGTATTCTTTACCGACGTATACTGCATGATAATTGCGTTCAAGCTGAAATTCTGAGTACTTTGAAAAGTAAAAGATTGTACCACATTTCACATGTAAAACCGATTATTGAAAGATAATCTGCTTTTTAACTTTGTCTTTGCCATAAAACGTTTCACTTCACGTTACTAGTACGCTTTAGAAACTGTTAACATGCAACAATGTTTGAAGTTAAATATCCAGTCTAGAATCTAGGGAACATTTTTAAACAGAAATTACGAATGCATTGTTATAGTGAACAGACGTCACAGTGTTATTGTGTGTGTACATTCTTGCTTGTTAGTTGCACGATTACGTAACGACTATAAGGCTCACATACTTAGAACATATACCTGCACTGCTAATGAGATTTTAATGCAACATTTTGGGGTACTTGCAAATACATTATGGATTCAAGGTGCTTTCTGAGAGATACCAGGTGACACAGTGGTTAGTTTATTTGACAGCTACACGACTATATCACGACGCTACTAATGTGTGACACAATTTACCTTGTTGCTTTTGCAGTGTATCTGTTTTATATCTGCACAGTTTTTCTGAATTCTTCTGGAAAGTAAAACATGTTTTAATAGTAACTTTTGTGGTATAGCTACAATGAGACAGCCTTTTCCGTAGCACAACAATACGTTACAGCACAGTAATTTCTTCATCACAACAATAAGCATAATAACTATGATATCTATACGCAAAGCATTTCACTTTTGTTTATCAGGAGGTAAGTACATTGACTTCTGCAGAACTTAGCTTTCGGAGGACGATAACTACGACACTTCCACAGAGATTATGTTACAAGACGCACAGTTTAGCGCTACAGTACACGTATTTGAGTGATCAATTTTATACTTAAAACATTTATTTTTAAAGATTTTTGAATTACAAAGAAAGTTTTCCGTGATATATTTCATTCCATTGGTGTAATCTGTAACACCTGAGGGTATAATTACATTAATCCTCAGGGGGGTACACGCCTACTTTGTGTACCATGTGTTTGGCAAGCACAAGGAACCCTAGCTAATATGGTATTTGCTTATACAACTTTACACATCGGTACCATATTTCTCTAACACACAAATTACACAGCTATCTGATCATGTAACTGAGAGATAGACTTTTATTATTACATCAGTGACATATGTTTACGCAATTACAGAGTTGGCTTACTTCACACTTACGAAACTGTATTTTGTCTGTACTGTGTGATCTGTTCATATTTTTTCGGAACCATTGTGATGCTATGAGAGCTTTGAATGATGTATTTGGTAAGGGAGCATGATTTTAAAGTACGTCTGAGGTAGATGACACTATTGAAATGAGCAGAGAATTTTTTTTAGGTTTTGAAATTATTGCAGGAAGCTACGACGATTTTGAGATTTGACTGAGGTGTTATCATGTTATTTTTACGACGACGATGTGTATTATGCTGCTGAGGTATGTTTATGATTAATAGGCTGAGGCTATATGAGTTATTTGATTATGCTTCATATTTATAATGACGAAATATTGACGAGTGTCGATGGATACGTATATGTGTAATAAGGTAAGGAGTAATGAATAGTGATTAGGGACTCTGACTTATGGAAAAGGATGTTGGAAACCAAGAATCATACTTTAGAATTATGAAATGTGTGTACATGTGTGAATCATGTGTGAATGTATCACAATGCCACTGAAAATTTTTTTGGACACTGTTATATTCATAGGATTTTGTTTCTACACATTTGCAACGTAAATTCTCGACCTGTGAAATTTTGTATATATGACTGTCACTGTAGCGGAAACTGCTGTCGTAAATGTTTCCGTAAGAAAGTTAAGTGACCACCTGCATGTAATGCGTCGCGGGAACCCACCTGGGCGACAGCCGCCCGAAAAAAAGCCATTAGCCTTTCAGCGGCACAGGTAAAAAAAAAAAAGGGGGGCCATTATACTCGCTATTGACATTTCCTTGTCGAAAGCATACTGTGGAGCTCGTAATTTATGATATTTACTGAAATGCTTATGAATTGATGGGAAATATTCTTGCATCTGCAAACCTGATAATGACAAGTGTCTTTCTACGGGAGTTGAGAGCTACTGACTTACGAAACGCCACATGACTATTGAATGATATTTTTATGCTTTGGTTTGCGTAATTGCTTATTTCATTTGACATCTGTTTTCCAGCTGTGTTGCAGCATTGGTTTCATAAAATAAAATTAAATGCATTTGCTAATGTGAACACTTTCTGTCAACAGATCTATTAAATAATAATTTTGTGATCCACATTCTTCAAAAAAGGACCACTTGGAAAGGAAAGAACAATAAGAAGGGACTAGTAACAGTAAGACGTAATTTTCTTTTCAAGTACATGGTAATATTTCTTTTACAATAAGTTGTTGTGGTGCACCACTATAATTACATAGACATTAAGATATGATTATACATTTCCCTTATCTGCATTGTTGTTTTTACTGTAATATTTTTTCTGCTTGAGCTATGTCATGTTTAGATATAAGCTGCTGTTTGCCAGGCATAGTGCTACTGAACTTTAATTTGTGTTACTCTGCTAAGCCAGATTTTTTTTTTTTTTTTGCTGCACATTGGCTCATATTAGTTGTAATGTTGCATTGCTTGGTAATTTAGATTTACTGTAGCTTGCTTTGCAATTTTCCAATTTTTTGGTCATTGCTGTTTGTGTTACTTATTATGTGCTGCTGCATTGCCTTGTCCCTTAGTTTAGCATCTGAGCTCAGTAGATTTAAGTTAGCTTAAGAGGGGGTAGCCTCTAAGAGAATGAGTTGCGATGAATTGGAAGAAATGCATTGAGAAAACAGGTTTAGGTAGGATTTTCTTGGAAATAAATGTTGAGGTAAGAAATGTGTGAACATATAAATACAGAAAGCATGCTTCGATAGAATTTTTTTTGGTGGAAACAAAGGATGAAATAAAAGGAAAGATATATGAAGTTTTGGGTTGGACTGCAGTACCAAATGTTACACTGAAAACGAACCCTGTCCTTTCCTATTGGTGTTATCCCACTATGTGTTTGTGTACCCTTGTGTATTTGTTTTCTTCCTGTCTCTGTGTAGTTTCATAGAATTTTTTCTTCTTTTAATTTTAAGATACATTCACTATGATGAGGAATACTGTTATCCTCGAATATAATTGGCATTAATAATATGTTATTTACTTTGTAAAGATGTTAGACATTATTAATTCTGTTCTGTTCAATGCTCATGTGTGAAGTTGATGTTTCAAAAGTTATTGTGATCCTTTATGTATGTACTCATGTCATAATTCCACTGATGTATATGTTTATTTCTATTCTTTTGTAAAGCCTGTGTTACTACAAATGTTATCTGTATTGTTATCTTCTTTAATGATGTATTTTGTACCTTTGTAATTGTATTTTCATGTTGTAAATTTATAATTGTACAGACACTAGTTCTTCAAATTAAGTTACATTTCACTGCACACGTTTCTGTTGGTCATAGTATATGGACAATATGTGAGAAGTAGGGACTGTTAGTGTTTGCACGTGTGTTAATAATTCAGCAAGGGACTGGATAACAGCATTGCTGGTTCTAAGGACAATTCCAAACACTTTGTGAGTGCACAAGTGGTGGTTTATGGACTTGCTATATTCTCTGCAAGACTCTTCGATGGTGATTGTGCACCTGCACAGTCACAACAGATGGCTGCTGGCCGTCTCTACGAGGACTACAGTAGGTCTGCATCTTTGATGGCCCACCAATACCATTATTTCTACAAGGACTACAGTGGGTCTGCACCTCTGGTGGCCCACCAATACCATTATTTCTCCTAGGACTACAGTGGGTCTACACCTTTGCTGAATCACCAGTACCATTATTTCTGCAAGGACTGCAGTGGGTCTGCGCCTCTGATGGCCCACTAATACCGTAATCTCTACCAGGACTGCAGTGGGTCTACTCTGTGATGACCTACCTACCAATGTTCTTCAAAACGTCGAATGACTCTGCTGTGGGTTTGCTATGTTGTGGCCCATTACCTGTCAGCATGTCAAGAGTCAGCACTGTCTTTCCGTTGGAAGGACAACACTACTTCTTCAAGACTGCATGGAAATCCACTACTTCGATGTGCATTTTCTTTTACTGCTCAGACTTTGAGAAAAACTCTGCATTTTTACTGTGATGAACAATGTGGACTGTCTTTATGGACTGTGAGAAATTTTTAGCTTTTGACCAACATTGTATCAATAAGTGTGTGCATTTGATTTCTTTGTTATTGTAATTATGAAAAATTTTTTTCAAATCTGTATTGGCCACTGCCCAATTCAATTTGTAAAAATTTTTGTGGGGAGCATGGGGGCTATGTAAGTAGGCTGTTTAGGTTTTTTTATTGGTAACGCCACCTCTGTATGAAAATCACTGGCTGTGCTGTGTGCAGTCTGTGTCTGCTTTGCATTGTTGTAATACTCGCCATTGTAGTGTTAGGCAGCTGGCTGTGAACAGCGCGTAGCGTTGCGCAGTTGGAGGTGAGCCGCCAGCAGTGGTGGATGTGGGGAGAGAGATGGCGGAGTTTTGAAATTTGTCATGAACTGCTATATTTATATATGATGATATCAAGGTAAATACATTGTTTGTTCTCTATTAATATCGTTCATTTGCTAACTATCCCTATCAGTAGTTAGTGCCGTCCATAGTTTGAATCTTTTATTTAGCTGGCAGTAGTGGCGCTTGCTGTATTGCAGTAGCTTGAGCAGCGAAGATTTTTGTGAGGTAAGTGATTTGTGAAAGGTATAGTTTAATGTTAGTCAGGGCCATTCTTTTGTAGGGAATTTTGAAAGTCAGATTGCGTTGCGCTAACAAAATATTGTGTGTCAGTTGAAGCACAGTCATGTATAATTGTTGAAAGGGGACGTTTAAAACTCTGCAAATGAGAAAATGGTCATTCCCAAATTTTTAAAGATTTTTTACTTTTATGAAAAAATTATTTTGTAAGGTGATACCCTAACAATGAAAATTTTAGACCAAATTAAAATCATCTCTTGGAAACTTCCGCACACTCGATTGTTAATACAAATGAATTCATGAGCTCTAGGCAAATAGCCATTGAATGTGACACCAAAAATTTGCACTGTGTTTTGTATTATGTATATTGTTAACAACTTAAGAAACTTTTTGTGCAAGTCGTCCATTTAAAAGAATTGTTGGATAATACGAATACATTGTTATATGTATATCGTATCTTGAATCTTAAATTCTTTTCTGCCTTCTCCTATCCTCCTCATGTTCTGCATATGCTCAATGTCTTACTTTTAAAATACCACTACTTCTGCAGTAGTCTCAGGTTTCTAACAAGGGTTGTGTTAATATTTTTACTCAGAATCCTATATCAGTAAGCATTTTCAACCATCTTACATCACTGGATTCGCTGCTTGTCAGCTGCTTTCATTTAAATGTCATTATCGCCTTAATTACATCTTCAGTTCCAGTTTGAGATCTGATCCTTTTTGCTATTTTGTCTGTCCTCAATCTAATCACATTTATCTCCACAGTGTTCACTATACCAATTTAATAGTATTTTTACGTTAACAGTCAATATCTCTTTTTTTAAGTCACTACTGGTACACTTCATTTACTATGAAGTCTCGATTTCAGTCGCATAAAAAACTTATCGAAAACTATTTAATTGACAAAAGGAGGTAAGTACATATTCAGGTAGTATGTGACTTTGTATTGCTATTCCATTCAATTTGTTGGAATTTCATTTATTCCTTCTGCCTTATTCGATCTTAGGTTTTCCAAAGCTCTTTTGAATTTGATTCTAATATTTGATCCCCTTTTATATGGACTCCTGTTTCTCCTATAACGTCAGACAAGTCTTCCTCCTAACAGAGGCGTTCAATGTAACGTTTCCACTTAGGCGATCTCCTCTGCATTTAAGAATAGAATTCCCATTGTGCTCTCAGTGGTACCACCCTTACTTTCAATTCCTGCGAAGGCTGTTTTGACTTTTAGATATGTTGTGTGTGTCATTCCGACACTAATTTTCCTTCCATTTCTTCACATTTTTCATGCAGCCATTTCTCCTTAGCTTCCCTGCACATCCTATTTATTTCATTTCTAAGCAGCTTATTCTTCTGTATTCCTGTCCTTCCCTGCACATTTTTGTACTTCCTTCTTCCATTGATCAACCAAAGTGTTTCTTCAGCTATTCATGGTTTCATTGTAGTTACCTTCTTTGTTATTTTTAGAAATGGCCATGCCTCTTTATCTGAACTGCCTAATGAGCTATTCCTTACCGCCGTACCTACAGCCGTAGAGGACTTCACACTATCTCTTCCTTTGTTAGTACTTCGTATCCCACTTATTTGCAGATTAATTCTTCCTGACTAATCTCGTAAATCTGAGCCTGTTCTTCATCGCAACTATATTGCGATCAGAGTCAATATGTTTTCCTGTGTACGCCTTACATTCCAGTTTCAGATTTCAGGATCTCTGCCTGATTGTGATGTAATCTAACAAAAAGCTTCCCGTGTCTCCCCGTCCTTACCAAGTGTATCTTCTTTAATGGAATAGAATAATTATAAAATTTATGAAAATTCGTTGACAATAGTTTGCTCAAGAATGCGGTACAGACTGTTATAACTTCCTTTGGTATCATGTTGCCTACGCTCAAGTGTAACGTTGGTATATTACACAGATTTGCAGAATCTGTAAATGCCATGTGGCTAACATGAGAATATTCCTTGAACGATTCATAAATGTACAACATACTACTACAAAAATACTTTATTTGTAATAGTTTATGTTTGTCATGTAGACGTACTCGCTATGAAAATGTGTGATAACAAATTCCGGTATTTCCTCTATCATTGTCTAAGTATACCATTTTTCATCTGTGAAAGTTTACTGTTTTAGGTTTTCATTATTTCGTGATTTCAATTTGTTTCTGTCCCTAATTTTACAAAACAATTACCCAATAATCGCGCACATTTTAGTAAACCCTCCAATAATAAGTCATGCGTAGCAGATTTGTTTGAAAATGTGGTAGTCTTTAGGAATGTCCAGTCTTGCGACAGCAAAATTGGAGTTATTGTCTTGCACTTTTATGCATCACGATCTCCAGCAAAAAATATTGTGGTCTGAGTTTCAGTTATGCGTGAAATGAATATGAGTTATTGGCACAGTGATAGAAATCTTATATGCGAGACATGTTCCCATCATTACTGTACAGGGTGTGTCCGCTATGGGACGTCAGATGCAGTATTTCTGGTATTTCAGCATATATTTGCAATTTTAATCTAGAGATGTGTAGCTGGAATTAGCCCAGAGAAATACCGCCCATCATGTCACTCATGTGACGCCCAGTTTCGACGGAAAGCATCGGTTTCCTTCCCTCCACTAACAAAATTATTTATAAATCGGATTCTTACGTGTTTATTCGACAGAGCGGTCCCAGATTAGGCTAGAGTGATATTCGTTTTATCGAGATACATTAACAGAGACAAGAATACCCTAGCACTGGTGCTGTAGCGTCTGAGCTTTGCTGCTGCATGGCGGTAGCCGTCAGCGTGAGCCAAAGTGATGCCGTCACTGCTGGATTTTTGCTTATTCTTCATGTCCTGCTGTTCTTGTTAACACACATGGATAAAATTAATGTCGCAGTAGACTAACCAGGAACCGCTCTGTCTAATGGGCAAGTAAAATTTAGATTTAAGAACCATTTCCCTTGTAGCTCGAAGCAAACCGGCGCATTCTGTCGACGTTGGGCGTAGTACGAAAGACGTAACGAGCAGTACGTGTATGGGCTGACTATAGGTACCCTTCAAGAAACCAAACCTGCAACTATCTTCTGAAACACCAGAGACAATGCGCCTGAAGACTCTTAGGAGGGATACCCTGTATACATTTCTCAGAACCACAACCTATGATACATCGAGCAGAACACGAAGAAAAAGATGGGAAATTATAACGGTGACTCTTCATTGTCGTTCTTCTAGGACACTTCATAAATGTCGTACCAACACTCCAATCACGACTCCTCCGTATTTTGTTCGTGACCATGTTTCTATTTAGTTTTTCTCTCTATTTTAAGCATCATTACTACCATTGTCATCTTATATCAATGTTTGCACCAAAATTTCATTATGGCTACACTGACTGAATTTAATAGCAAAAGTTTATTTGATAGTATGCCATCCATTCTGGCAGAGAAGAGGCCGACTGTTTTCTTTCGAGCGGCTGAGTCTCACTCTTGGGCCGAGCGATAAAAAACTACACGTTTCTCCGCTTGCATCAGGTCGTTTTACATAATTTTGCTTTTAACATAAACACTTTGAATACCACATTATTTATATTAGCCGCAAGACTCTTACATCGACTGTACCATAGTTCTTCCCAGGATTTCACCGAGTAATTCAATGAAATACACTCAGTTTACTTATTGAGGGAAGTAGCACAATTCAAACTTGTTTATACTAATGAGACAGCCATACCGATCGCTGAAAATCAACCCATTGTTGCAGAAAGTGCTAATCGCATTACTTAAGTAACAGGTAAGTAAACAAACGAAGACTGTTTAAATACTGTTTACTGGAAAACCGGTTTCAACACACTGAAGGTCCCATCATTGGATCTGAATGTATCCTATGATGGCACCTTTACTGTGTTGAAACCAGTTATCCAGTAGACAGTATTTAAGCGATCTTGGCTTTTGAATTATTTCTACAACAGAGTGATTGTCCCACAACACATTATGTGTTCACCGCAAAGTAAACAAACGTTCAATAAAAGAACTGTCTAAATAATTAGAAGAGCCCTCTTTAATTGTTCTTTTTTTGCGTTTAAACTCCTTCCTAAGCTTCACTGTAACATTTTACAAGCAATATTCAAGTAGTAGCAAGGTAAAATGGATTAATCTCTTTAATGAATAAATTAATAGCGAAGGTCTTCAAAGCTGCTGTACTTGATTAAAATCCAATGTCACTGTTATATTCAATGAAATATATCCTTCGGCTGTGAAACCTAAAATAGGTGGCGAAGTCAGCGTTCTACGTGTACAAATCTTCCTCACTGACGTAGAAAATACGTCGTGTTTGATGGCATCAACTTCATTGCACGCCACGACTAGAAGATTGCGAATTTTTTACATCAGCGGTGGAAACATATCTCCAGTTCCTCAGTTCGGTATTTTGGAAGGGAACCTGGTCTCGTTAGCAAAGTTAGTTATTCATGAAATGGCTGCATGTTTTAAGTTACAAATCGTAGCTTTGAGATCAATGGATTATATTGTTCACTCTTAATCATTTGGACTCTGTATATGCAATGAGCAATTAATCAGCGATTTGTGCGTTTCCTACCATTCATAGTATGGCGGCTAGATATAATTTGAGCTGCGGTGCCTGAATTTCATCAAGCTGAAAGCTGCAAATGTAGTGTCGGCAGACTTGCCAACACTACGCACACTAATTGAAAGAGGAGGCCAAGATGCAAGCGCTAACTCACGCAGGCGGGCGTTAGGTCTGAAACAGGATACGTAATGAATGCTATAAAGAAAAGTACGTAGCTGCTGGAATACTTAACTTTAATCCATCATTTGTATACAGCGTTCTTGATGATACAAGTGAGACTCTCTCTAGATAAATGCAATATAATGCTAATGGCGCCTTGCTAGGTCGTAGCCATGGACTTAGCTGAAGGCTATTCTAACTATCTCTCGGCAAATGAGAGAAAGGCTTCGTCAGTGTGCATCACTAGCGAAGTCGTCCGTACAACTGGGGCGAGTGCTAGTACGTCTCTCGAGACCTGCCGCGTGGTGGCGCTCGGTCTGCGATCACTGACAGTGGCGACACGCGGGTCCGACATGTACTAATGGACCGCGGCCGATTTAAAGCTACCACGTAGCAAGTGTGGTGGCTGGCGGTGACACCACAGCAAACCCATATACCGAACAGTCCTTCCGACTGCAAACACTGCTACGTCTCAGATCTAGGCCACTCATATCACAGGAGGAATACGATGTGCTATTCACTCAACTGCCTTCCGTTTCTCAATGGCTTTTATACTTTCATTTATTATAAGTTACTTGTCCAACTCATGGTCCTTGATAAAATGTGGTCTTTCACTGCAGTTTCTAATTTATCCATAGTTTTTTCAATTTTTTTTTGTTAGTTTCTGACAAACCCTTTCACATCGGAATTTAAAAGGAGCAGACAAATGGCATGAAAGGACTATGCCCCTTTAACTTATATTCTTCATTCTTGACAAACAACATTTATCTATATATATTTTCTTTGATAACAGGTCATCTTTGTAAAACGGGTAGAAAAATTGAAGCTAAATTGCCATTAAGGGCGGTCAAAATGTTGAGTCAGACAGCCGATAAATTACAATAATAATAACCTCAAATAAATTCAACAAATAAGACCTTAACAATATTGGCCTTTTTAAAACATTTAAATTTGAACACTTTTAAATAAACCAGCCAATTCAATTAAATAAAAGAGTTCTAAATAAATTTCTTCCAGGAAATTCAAATCTATGACATTAGGCGGGCTCCGCAAACATAATATTAACAAAGGCAGCATAAGGATTATCCAAACGTATAAATAAAAAAATTTACAGCAAAACTAAGAGCAAAAATACAATGTCGATTTAGCATAAAAGAGAAAGTTACCAGTGCGAAGCCAGCTAGTCAAAGGGCTCTTGGCCCACAAAATTTCGTTTCCAGTGAATATCGGATACCAGAAGAAACTTAACTTGAGCACAGACGGCCAGGACGTGCGACTGCAAACAAACAGCAAGAGGCTCCAGGAAATTCCCGAGAGCCGTGCACACGGCTGCAAGTAAGACAGGTCCATGCGGCAAGAAACCACCGACACTGAACACTCTCCCAGCGACTTAGTAAGTGCTGTTAACAAACAAGACAGTTAAGTATCTGGATTATACCACAAGCAAAGTTATCGTTTAACATGATTTCAGTTATAGGCTGTTTCCAATAAATTGATACGACCTAGGAGATAAGCTTCGCTACAAAGAACTTCAGGAAGGGAGCTGTAATTTATTACAGTAATAAATATAATAAAAAACTCTCTAGGGTCTTGTCATTACCTGGATCTAACATCATGCATAAGAGAGCTGGGTAATAGCAATAGCACAGAGCCCATCAGCTTCTAAAAAATCGCGAAAGAAACACTAAAACTGAGGACAAATAGCTTTATAGCATAAGAATTTTGAAACTACTATTTTATTCAAAAAACTACATAAGACATAGGCCTCTGATATAGCTATAAATGACACCTGGACACATTACTAACCATAATAACATTAACCATCACGAATTTTTTTGAGATAGAACGATGGCCAGCTGATTAAGTCAAGTTACTTCAAAATCTCACAAAGCAGCCATGGCAATACAATATCTCCAAAATGACAGAGCCACGTGACAAGGTGTGCATGACGACTCAATAAAATACAAACACCAAAATCTACTCAAACAGCTTGCGAAACGGAAAATCGGTGCCCAGAGGTGAACAGCTAGTCGCGCACAACGTAGGAGAACCAGACCTTGCGTTCTGCCCAGTCCTGGCGAAAATAAGTGAACTAGGACCCGCCGCTCCTAGCACTGCTACTGTCACCAGCACCACGCCGTGGGAAATCTCCCTTCAACTACCGACGCCGCGCTCTTCGCAGGCCACTCTCTCTAGACGTGGCTGGGTCATCCAACGATAACCGCACAATGGAGAAATCCGCGACCATTGGTGAGACTCCTGCTAAAAGTTATCGGTAGTGAAATGAACCACCACGACTGAACCTGCCCCGCTCGAGTCAATTCCCCCTTTCACCTACCCCCCCCCCCCCCCCCCCGCAATCCGCACTTTATTTTTTTTAATGAGAATACAAGAAGAGAAACGAATCACTTTTTTTTTTGCTCACAAGTACATTCAAGAGTTTGGCGGTCACCAGGTTGTGGACTAGCAGATTCACGGGACTTAAGATATTACCAATCACAGAGGGTCCCACAAACCTAGGAGCAAGATTCCTGGTAATATTATCACCACCCACGCTAAAATTTCGAACAAAAACGTTATCCGCAACTCGGCCATAAAAGTGTCTCCTTCCCCGATTATACCGTCTCTCTTGACGCCGATGGACTAGGTCAATGATTTTCCAAGCGCTGTCCCACTTTTCCTTCGTGAGTCAATGGGTAATCTGCTCAGACAACAGGTCGTTTATACTCCACAAATTATCGACGGCCAATTAAGGCAACAAGGAAACTCCAGCGCATCAGGAACTACTCTGGAATCCTCATGCTGTACTGACTTCAAGGCAGCATTAATCCAAAGGATGGAAATGTCCCGTCTGGTCTGATTCAAAGCATGATAAATAATTCAGGCGGCCGTAACATTACGATTAAATCTCCCCGAGAAGGAAGGATAAGGCAATAATTCGTTGCCGCAATGTATTTAATAGCATTAACAAGACAAATTTGCTTTGTCTCTCTTGACACAAAGGCGGAGCACTGTCAGTAACAAGTGCCTTCGAGTTAAACGACGAATGGTACCCCGGTACTTGGAAAAAGCCACACAAAACGGGATGAGGCACCCACGACAACTAATACATAACGACTTCCAGCTCTTGTTCGAAGCAGGGGACCCACATAATCAATGAAAACTTTATCCATCGGACTTTTCTCCCGTTCGGAGTACAATAAGCCTCCACGTGAGTTGGAATTGGGCTCTGCCATTATACAGTATTCATACTCATGAACTAACCGGCGAATATCCTTATACAAAGACGACCACGTAAGATGAGCACGGGACTTGGCAAAGTCCAGATCCCCACCTAATGACGAACTATGAAAACTACAATGTGTGGATGGCTCAACAGGTAAACAGATTTAGGGCTCGAGTAATTTCCGAAGTTCATGACAAATTATACTTTTTCTCAACGAATAATCGGGAAGTTTCTCACCCGCTAATCACCACCTTCTTGTAGGAGCTATGTAAGGATCTTGGTCCTGCTTATTCCTGAGATCAGAAATAATAGAGGTTCTCAGTTAGGGCGTTACAAACGGAAGAATTGGTGACTGAACAACACTCTCCGGATACGTGGGCGCCCTCCACAAACATGCGGCTGAGCGCATCGGCCGCTAGGTTATCTGAATCCCTAATATTGTGAACCTTGAAACGAAAGGTAGATATATGGACCGCCCAACTCGCTAAACTGCCTGTCTTTCTTGGGAGATCCAAAATCCAATATCAAGTCTGGTTGTCAGTTTCTGGGTCAAATTCTCTGTGCATAAAATCAAATTTAAACCTTCCAAGTGCGAGTAGAGCAATCAGAGCCTCATACTCATACTCAGGTCCCACCAATCTTGACGAGGCACAGGCAGCAGATCGTCTTTCACCTGCGTCTTCCTGCAAAAGGACTGCGGGCACCCTGGCATTACACAAGTCCGTCTGGAGAAGGAATCTCTTTTCGAAATTAGGAATCCCTAATACTACTGATTAACTCAGAGGTGCCTTAACTGGCCGACATGCGGCCTGCTGGTTCTCAAGCCCAAACAAATTCCCCTCTCTTCTTACGAAGTCCGTTAAGAGAGACGGCTAACTGAGCGAAATTTTGGACAAACATCCGAACGTAGTAGAGTAGCCCGCCCTAAAAGAACTTTATATTGAATCTTAGCGATCAGTTAGCACATCGGCAAACTTGCTCAAAAGATCCCTTAACTGAATAGCCTCAAACTCACTATGACGACCAAGATCCACCTCCGTCCATTTGTCTGCAAGGTATTAACGTAAACACTACAAGCGGAACGGGAAGAGAAGGCTGTCTTCTCTGACGGGCAGAATCCAAAGAAAAGGGTATTGCCGTCAAAATGGAGGACTAATCCCGTAAGCTGGATAAAATTATATGCAGGCAATAAGGTGACAGATGATCTCTTCATAATTAATAATTTAACCGATCAAGAGAAACTATGAAGAAAGAGAAGTTGCGGAATCAAGTGGACCACAAACTGGTTCTCTATTAATCTGGGTACATACATAAGGAAGGAGCAGTTTATCACAAGCGAGAATACATGAACGAAACCCTGGGGGCGTTCGCCCTCGACGAACACTCGCTTACTATGGTGTCAGCTGTTATTCCTAGGCCGGCGTTACACGGACCACGACGCACAAAATGACTCTATGGGCCACACTGAAAAGAAGGTTCACGGGATAATTTAACAGCTGAGCCGCCATGGATGCCACTATAATAAGAAAGGACACGTGGCTCACCCTCACTTCGCTTGCATTCTTCATCTTGTTCATCAACAAATGTAAACGTATCCATAGAGGTTACCAAATCGCTGAGTTGTGTCTCTTAATAAATTTTTGAATTCAACTTTTAAGTCAAAAAGCTTAAATTTATATTTAGGAGAAGAATACTCTAAAGAGCTTACAATTTCATTTTTATTTGCCACGATTTGCATAGAAAGATTTTCAGTGTATGTGAAATACTTTACTAGTAAGTTAGATCTTGAACCGCTTTCTAGATGCCCTTTCCAGTAAATCTGCACAAAGATGATCAGTTTTCGAGCGAAGACAAGCCGTGATCGATCCTCGGAACTTATGCCTCCTAAGATGTTACAAATGGTTTCATTGTTCGATGACAAAAAATGGTTCAAATGGCTCTGAGCATTATGGGACTTAACTGCTATGGTCATCAGTCCCCTAGAACTTAGAACTACTTAAACCTAACTAACCTAAGGACGTCACACACATCCATGCCCGAGGCAGGATTCGAACCTGCGACCGAAACGGTCGCGCGGTTCCAGACTGTAGCGCCTAGAACCGCTCGGCCACTCCGACC
Source organism: Schistocerca americana (assembly GCF_021461395.2). Classification (NCBI taxonomy): domain Eukaryota; kingdom Metazoa; phylum Arthropoda; class Insecta; order Orthoptera; family Acrididae; genus Schistocerca; species Schistocerca americana. The sequence continues at coordinate 952,110,504 of NC_060119.1, read as the reverse complement.
AGTGGTCGATGACATTCATACTCAAATCCGAGAAAGCGATAAGGACACGCTCAATATACGGAAGGAAGGTTTCATCTGAATCTCTCAAGTTCGTTCCTGATACATGTTGGCAACTGACTTGCAAATATACAGGCCGTAAGCAGCCCCAGATACGCTCGCAGAGTACACCTGACAGTAACTCGCTTAACAAACCCTCACACAAAGGATAAAGAGAGGAATGACTAAATGTGAAATCAGCAAGCCATTAGTATTTAATTCAAACCACACAATGAACTATAACACTTCACGAACGTCGTTCAATTGGTCAAACGCCAGTCCAGTGATACCATTTAATAAAAAGAATGCAGGATTCGACAATTTAGCAAAAGAATCTGAGATGGATCCCCCAAAGGCTTGGGTTGCCGCCTTCTAACTTTGATATGATCAACTAAGACACACCCTTCGCTACTTCGCCCCTCACTCTCCAAACCTAATGCGCCCGCACTAATCTTTAATTCCTTAATCCTTGCGCTTAGCTGTTTTACAACGGCCTTCTGTTCATCGCTGCGTTCAAGATGGGCTAGATGGGCACGACAAATTACTGAAATTGCACAACAGGGCCTGAATCCTACACATCTTCTGATGGGTGTGTTGGTTACCCTTCAAGAATTTAATGTTTTTAGATAATTCATCCAAAGCTAAGGAACAGGTGGAAATAGCGAGGTCTACCTCACCAGTCGTTTCGGATGATATGTGGAGAGGCTCGCCCAATGCCGTACACCAACCTGCTGCCAGTTCTGAACACTGTCCTCTATAGGTGTGCAAGAAATGCGCATTTCATATTGAAGATGTTTGCGTTTAAGACAGCCTGTGTCAGCACAACTCCTTGCTCAACACCTGCCATGGCTCTCCGAAACAAATCGAAATCGGTTACAAATACTACACCTGATAAGGACAAATGGTGATAATAGGAATAGACAATTCTCTATCCCAATCTCCTTCCCCGGGATTAGCCGACAAGAACGCTACTAGCTCTGTTACAAACGAAATCAGGTTTACTAAAATCAGTAAAATAAAAGGACTAGCCCTCTTTAACTAATATCATTTACCCTTGGACAAAATCAACTTTCATCTTTATACATTTTCTTTGAGAACAGTGACCCTGCGAAAAACAGGAAGAGAAATTGAAGTTAAATTACCATTAAAACCGTTGAAAATGGTGAGTAAAACAGCCGTTAAATTACAGTGATAATAACCTCAAACAATATCAAGAAATAAGATCTTAACAGTATTGGCCTTTTAAGGAATTTAAATTGAACAATTAATAAACCACCCAATTAAATTAAATCAATGCTCTATCGCCAAAATCACAGACCCAGTTAACAATGCGTGCATGACGACTCAATATAACACAAACAAGAACATCTGCTCAAATAGCTTTCGAAGTGGGAAATCGGTGCACAGAGCTGAACAATTAGTTGCGTACAACATATGCGAACCAGATGTTGCATTCTGCCCAGCCTTAGCGAAGAAGACTGGACGAATACCCGAAAAAGATTCCGTGCCGATCCACAGCCATTGCGCGTCCACCGCTGCATGCGCTGCTCCTGCCCCTGTCTCCACGCTGTGCGAAAACTCTGGTCAACTTGTAACACCGTAATTAATAATGTAAATATTTTGTACTGATTAATTCTGTTCAATGTCAAGTACATAATTTTCACTATGTAATATCTTTGACCTGTTGTAATGAAATGGACAGTTGTGTAAAATGTTTTCTCTTCAATATTTAAGTTCTTTGTATTAACTGGAGGAAAATGTTATATAAATATGTGGCTTTTGTGTTAACATATTAATGTATTTAAATATTAAGACATCTTTAAAAAAGTGTTTGTTTGCCACTATGCACAAGTTGGTTCATACCGAGGGACCTGCATTGTATAAAATGAAAAGCAACCGGATTTCCCATTTGCAACGGAAGTGAGCTGGTGCGCCCCAAAAAGTGGTTGGCGCGGGCTAAACGTAGACGTGGCGCTCAGTCTGGGCGCCAAGTGAAACAACACAGTAAGTCGGCAGCTGACTACTGGATACGTCTGGTCTGAGCAGCAAATGAGTGAACTGTGCACGTGTTGAGGGTGGCAATTAGTACCTGGATTAATATGGACAGGTCTCCCATGTGTGTACGACCCTAAAATGGTGCTCTATTATTGGAAAAGGCTCAAAAGTTGGTAATTTCGTCGCTAAGAAGAAAGTAATAGAGCAAATTACATCTAGAGGTAAGACCAGGTAGCCACCATGTACTCCCCACCAATATTTAGGCATCATTTCAGCAAAATCTAAGAGGTTAGATTTATGTCAAAGTTGAACCAGTTCATTTAAGTGTTGTTTAGTTAGCAATAATAAGGCAAATTATGTTAAACAAGTGTCCAACCCTTGAATTGGTTCCTCTCATCAAAACTCTTAGGATGCATTCCTCATACTAACATCCGAGTATCCTGTATGTGAAAACCGATTGTAACTAAGTGATTGTAGATTGTGCTTAATTCTGAATGCAACAAGATATGTATTCATAAACTGTAGGTTTCATTGAAATCAAGGCAGTTAGTTGGTATTGCATTTATGGAATCCTCCGTAATGTTTGATTTGCTTTAATTCAAAATATTTGTGCTTCAAAGAATAACTGCATTTAATTCTGTCAGTGAAAATCACTAGTTGTGCTAATGACAAAAGGAAGCACGTTATTTTGAGGTTAGTTAGAGTAAAATGCACTTAAAGTCATACTTAAGAACCGGTATAAGAGATCACAGGCTTTGACTGTTTTAAACTTTAAGTGCTCTTATTCATAAAAACTAAAATAAGATTGCTTCATAGAGAGTGTAAAAATTCTATTGCAAGTTATCTTTGTACTATATGAAAAGTAACTATTGAAACAGTACTATGTCCATGTCCAGTTTCAGTTTAGTAGTGTCTTTAAAAATATTTGATGATGAAATAACTTGTATGTGACAAAGTATTACTGTTCTGAAGAGGTAAAGCGTCAGTTGTCCCTGTGAGAGGTGGGAGATACTATTTATAACTGCTGGTGTTCACTGTATCACTTATCTGATTATAGTAGAGTTTCATTGCACACCTCTGGGAAAGAAGTAACGGTAGTTTTCCTTCACCGAAATTCCATGCCGATACTGTAAATGTAATGTTCATATTGCTATACCTAATTAGGCTGGTGACCGTATTTTATTTCATTTAAGTACATTTGGTTACTTAAGTTATTTTCCAAATTTTAACCTTTAGCTTTCTGGGTTCTACTGTTACATTAAATTCAAGTTCAATAATCCAAACCCATTAGGCAACTCACGGTCAATTTACTCAAATCATCCCAGAGGGTGATGTTAGCTGCATCCTAGTACAATAATTGGTAATACGCATTATGCCGGTATAACAGACAGCGCAGTATAGAGTTGTATTTGGCTTTCCCCGCTACAGTAGTATCGGTTGGGCAGTAACTGTTATAAACTGCCGGCGCTTCGCTCTTCGATGGCCTCTCTCTAAACGCGACTCTAGCGGCCGCAGCGAGGCAGGCAGCGATAACTGCACAAGGGCGTAATAACCCCCCCCCCCCCCTGATCAGATGCCAGCTGAAAGTTATCGATAGTGAAATGAGCCGCCACTGCTCACCCTCGTTGGGGTTTCCACCAGCCAGCTTCCAGTCACTTCTTGTTAAATACCACTACTCATTGTCACTTGAGTGACGAGTATGAGTATTGCCAAAAAATTACACAAATGGATGGAAAATAAAAAAATTAACATATGGAAGATCTTCGATCTCAAATCACTATGTGTACAATGAGCCACTATACTACATATTGTGTTCCTGCAGATGATTACATAGGTGACTCTGAGAAAATCTAGTTGGTTAAAGGAATTTCGCTGTGGAATAAATTGCAGCAGCCAATGACTACTTAAATCAATTTCTGGAAACAGCGCTGGACATGTAACACTGCGTGTAAATGTTATCATCATGGAACTACCGAATCCTGCTGTGACAACCAGCATCGTTGAAGCGCACGTCGTCTTCAAGTCTCGAATTAACATCGCATTAGATTGAAAGAAGGTTGATTAGCACCAAATACATAGATGTCCTCAGTTACAGCACCTGTTAGAGGACAATAAACGAATTTCTATGTGACGGACACTTGCAACTAGAAGTTTCCTTGCAGGTGAAGTTATAATAATCCAAAACAGGAAGATTGTCGTCGCTAGACGGAAACTGGTCCTCCATTAATAATTATACACTAAGAAATCAAAAACCAATGAACACTACCAACCGCGAAACTGGAAAAATATATAAACGGTGCACAGTCGAATTTGGCAATCTATGTAGCTACGTTACGGGAAACCAATGAAAAATCGCTTAATATAATTAGCCTCGACATTTTTGAGTCGGAATCTGAGAACCAGCATCTTTTAAACGGGAAAGCTGTCCCACTGTTCGAGAGGCACGGTCGTGCGATTCTGTGAAAAATGTTTGAAGGTCGATGTAACCATTAGTAGGGAGAAGGTGCTTGGATCTCCACGTCTCATTATAGAACGAGTAGGTCGTTGGTTCGCGTGCTCTGTAAAGCAGGATTGGCGGTGATTTCAGGAATGTCTCACGGCAGCGTGCAATGGAGCACACCGGTCAGGGTGCTTTTATGACCCGGCGCTATGCAACAGACGACCCATACATATTTCCAAGTTCACCCAACGACGCTGCCAGTTACAATATGCCTGGTCACGGGATTCTCAAGATTAGACAGCAGACATAATGAAAAGTGTCACGTGGTCGTATTAATCACGTTTCTTGTTGCAACAGATCTACGACCGTGTCTGGATGCACCGTGATGAAGTCCAACGGAAAATGCATCCTGAACGGATGCAAGCTATGAAACCATTCATCTCGACTTTCATTTTACCTGCTGTAGTAATCGAAGGCTCTGTGACAGCTGTGGACTATGTGAACATTATTACGAATCACCTTCATCCTCTAATGTCTGATGTCTTCCGCGACGGTGACGGAACCGTACATCTGGACAGCTAGCCACTAAGATGCTACAGGGGTCTGAGGAGTGTGACAGTGAACTAAAATTAAAACCTTGACCAACAAATGCACCTGATCCGAGACTGTTGGATCAGATCTGGGCCATTGTGTGGCGCAAGCACCGCGCCCGTAAAAGGAACTCTAGTAATTACCGATTTGAGGAAGAAATTTCTGACAATTTACGTTTCGAACATAGCATAATATGTACTGTGGGAACACCAGCGCAGAAGTGAATCGAGAGGTTGGTGATATGGTCCTACGGATGAATATTGAAAATCTAATGTACTGATAAAGTAATTGATGAGGTGGTACTCTACAGAATTGGAAAAAAAGGAACATATAGAACACTGTGATGGAAAATGGACATGAGGTAGTAGAGGGGGCTTCAGAGAGTAAAAGGTGTAGCGAAAGATAGAGATTGGGATCTACCCAACAAATAATTGAGGTCGGGGGGTACAAGTGCTACTCTGAGATGAAGAGGTTAGTGCTGGTTAGCGCTGAAGCCGAATTCGTTATGGGTCTTATCAAATAAGTCAGAATACTGACAACTAAAAAATAAAAACTGCGATTCTTTCGTGGCTTGTGCATAGACGACTGGTGACGTACTTCCGGAAATATACCAAGAAGTTTTCTAAAGTATGCCACAAGGAATATCTGTTGTATGGAATTCCAAAGATCGATCAACACGGTCAGAATGTTCCTGCTCATCAGTGTGTATTACAGAAGCTTTTGGTGGTTCCAAGGTGCCGTTGTTTACATCACTTTTACTAAATCTGTTTCATAACTTCGATAGCAAATAGTATTTTGATTGCTGCAGTTCCTTCCATAATGATATGCTACAAATTGGAAATTAAAATTACAGATGAAAGGATATAAATGGAAATATCGCTGATGACATTACTGTCCTCAGTGAATGTGGGGAAGAACTGCAGGATGTATTGAATGGAATGCACGCAGGCACTGCCGATATTTTTATTTTATTTTATTTTAAAATTTATTTATTTATTTATTTATTTATTTATTTATTTTTTGTGGAAGCGTGCTGGGCACATAACCCAGAGGTCCATGGGTCGTATCAACGCTTTGCTACTATTTGAGACCTGGTACTTACGTAAAGGCAGGAGCGGGTTACGATTGTGGACAGGATCGTAATCTGTTACCGTTGGTTGCTCAGTTTTTAAAAAAAATCACGTACACTTTATTTAAAAACAATTGCAAATAAAAGTTTACAATAAGGAACAACTATTAAAATTTGACTGTTAAGACAGAATGTCTAATTAAATACTTTAAGCCAGTTGCACTCACGGATGAAGGATTAATTGACCAGATATTCAAATTATTTGTCGGCTGGAAGCCCCAATGGTAATAACTCAGAAAAACAACTTGACGGCCGAAGGACTGGATAGCAAATTCTTAAGGACCAGTTCAACTTCTCCAAGATATATTAAAATACTTTTTTAAAAAAAGACAATCATCAAACTTCCACTATTAAGAGACAATATCTAATTAACAGTTCTTAAGACCAATTGCATTTATGGCTGAAGGCCTTGTTGACAAGAAATTCAAACTATTTGTCGGCTAAAGGCACCAGTAGAAATAACTCAAAAACAGTTGGACTGCTGAAGGCCTGGATAGCAATTTCTGAAGAACCAGTAAAACTTCTCAGAGAGGTACTAAAATATTTTAAGGAACCAACATCGAAATTTCACTGTTAAGAAAAAATATCTAACTAAAATACTTAAAACAAATTGCACACACGGCTGAAGGCCTTATTTACAAAAATTCTAATTATTTGTCGGCTGAAGGCCCCAATAGCAATAACACAAAAACACTTGGCCTGTAACGCGCCCGGAAGTACATGTTTTCCTGTAATAGCACTTGCAGCAACACTTGAACTTCCAAAATAACATTGCCTCTCACATGCAGAACTACAATAATTCCGTGTCCCGCACTCGACTCTGCAATGGCGCTGCCTGAAAAGATACCCCACAACTAATCCTGTGATAAGACAGTATGCTTACAGGCCAAAGGACTGTGTAGTGAATTGTTGAGAACCAATTAATCTTCTTCGAGAGATACTAAAATATTTTGAGGAAGAATTATCAACATTTCAGTATTAAAATATTTTGTCTAGTTGAAATTTCGTAAGACACGTTACACTCACGACTGAAGGCCTTATTGAGGAGAAATTCAATCTCTTCATCGACTCAAGGCCCAAAGAGTAATAATTCAAAATTAAAGTATATTTTTTTTAAAGTCATCACAATCTGACCAAATCAAAGGAGAAGTGGACCTCAGACAGTGCTCTTAGGATCGACCTGGGGAAGTCACTGAACTTTGTAAATGATGAACAGGCATCCAAGATTTGTATTTACTTAACCGGATGGCAACTCAAGATAGTAACACTTTAAACGCAGACCAACTCTACTGCAAAATCTACCTAACGTCTGATAACCAATACAATGATGGAATAACCCATTCAAGGCGGAATCGGCGGACAGCACTGCGTATTCAGAATCCGGTGTTTAGAACATCCAGAAGGAGAAAGAACCACTACAACAAAAGTAGTCCAAAAGAAACAATTACCGAACCACAATCAAGGAGACTGTCTAACTACACACCTCACCAGACAGCAGCGTCAAGGCGAGGAAAGTTACACAGCCGCAAAAATACGCTAACTTCCAGGACAGGTAACTGCGGCGTTAGCAGCCATTAGGCAAAAAAATACCACTGGTTGATCTTCACCAATAATAACACAAGTAATTCAATGATTAATAATAAGGGGAGGACAGCTAATTAATTTCTCCGACTCCAAACACTCTTCTCGTTGCTCTTCGTCTCAGCGATCCTGTGAGCAGCAATGCACAAACAAATGGCGTTATCTCAAATTAGTGGAGGTTTCACTACTGAGTTAATGTTCACTCAACTCAAATGTTGTGGGTCCTGTGGACAACGAGGCTGTGGCCCTCGCAACTACAGCCCCTCGATCCGGCAGTGCCTGCGTGCTGCCAGCGGTCCCAGCATGTCCTCACACTGCTGGATCATACTGCTGCTCCATCTCAACCGAACTCCCCGACACACTCCAATGCAGAAAACACTTGACGTCCCTCCAAAGATAATACCACCGTACTACATATCGATAACCTATACTGCTGCCACTCGCGAACCGACAACGCTAGCAAATGTAGTGGCGCCAGTAAACACAAGAAGAAAACGAGACGGCACTATCCCTATTACACGATGCCAACCTACCAATGGCACTAAAACGAGCCCCAACACGGCTAAAGTCTGAGTACAAAATATGTATTGAGTGTAAATCGAAGAACGAGTAAAGTAAAGAGATCAGAAATGAGAAGCAAGGAACTTAAGAATGCTATTACTTAACATTACGTTAGACGAAGTCAAGAAATGCTGCTACATAGGCCACAAAATAACCTGTGAAGGATGGAGCAACGAGGACATGAAAAGCATACCAATTCTGGAGAAAATGGCATTCTTGGCCAAGAGACGTCTGCTAATTATGGAAGGTAGATCATAATTTGACGAAGAAATTTTTGAGAATGAGTGTTTGAGACATGGACTGTGGGAAAACCAGAACATTCTGCTGAAAACTAGGAAGACATGCAAGGGAATGTATTAGGAAGTTCTCTGCAGAACTGCAGAGGAAAGGAACATATGGAAATCAGTGATAAGAAGGAGTGACAGGATGTTAGCACGTCTTTTACGACAGGAAGGAGTAACTTCCTTGGTTGACTGTAGATGGCGCTGTAGACGGAAAAAGCTCTAAGGAAGACAGAGATGGGAATATATCTAGCAAATAATTGAGGACGGAGCGCGAAATTACAACTCTGAGGTGACATTACCGCATCCAACTAGCCTGCTCGTAACTGCTGGTAAAGCTTAAATTTGCGAGCCAGGAAGGATATGACTGCTCCTTCAGATGTGTACGAGTTTACTCTGTGGACAGTTAGTGGAGGTGTTTGTAATTTATGTGGAACTAATTAAGCATGTATATATGACATGAAGATCCGTTTATAATTTTTCCCTCTTCCATGGTGATCAGAATATCTGCCAGCAAATTTTAAAATTATGATTGTGCAAATAGAGTAATTCATGAGTGGACTATAGCTCTAAAATCACGATGCAGAAATCACAATAAATTGAAGTTAATCATTAGGCTGTGGGTGTTAATTTCACTGTCCACAGTGTCAGGACGCAACGTTACACGAAGCTCATCCTCCTTTTGCAACAAAAGATTTCGAAGAAAGCATCTGTTGAGGAAAGCATCATTAACAATGAACAGGTAACACTATCACTACTCAAATTCTGGCGCACACATCGTACTAGTGGGATGTAATGGTCGTATAGGAAAGGAAATACTACTTACGTGACTTTCATGTGGTCTCTTATTTACTATTGTCACATTCATAATAACCATATGTCGCTCTTTGTCTACTCAATATTTAAAGCTGGCTCATAATTTTATTAGAGTTTCCTACAGTCTAGGTCACTAAATGCTCTGAAATTCTGTTCTGCTGAGCAGGAACTTAGCGCGCGTGACTGGAATACATCTACCTTTAAATGAAGAGCACCAATGTCATTCCATTTTGATGAGAATTTCATATCATTCCCTGCGTTTCAGAGTACACAACACGGGCAACAGCAAACACTATAACAATTTATATAACTTAATTAGAAGAAGTATTTTTGTCTATTTGGAGAAGACTTATTATCAATTTGTAGTGAGCAGTCAGAAATTCAGATTTTCATCGCTTGGTTAAAAATTCTGTGAGTGCGAAAAACCATTAAATATATTGTTCTACAACAATCAGATCAGTCTGATCAGTTTTATAGTTGATTATAATCCTAGTTTACAAGATAACGAATGATACCACCTGTAACTGTTACCTATAAATGTGTTTCAAACGGCGTTATCATTATCCTCTTTTCACATTAAATACAATACGTTGTAGCATTCAGGGACTGTGTGTTTGGAGATGTGTTACATACTTGCAATAGAGAACGTAGCATTACTGCTCCGATGATGAATGCTACTTCGTATAGGTAACGAAATTTCAGAGTTTTAGCAATATAATCTTATGTTTACATTGTTACTACCTATTACCTCCTAGTAATTTGAAACAAGAGGATGTTGCTGGATGGCAACTTTGTGTTACGTGCTGAGCACAAATTTTGTTTAACTTAATGTACGTATTAAATGACCCAAAAGACTAGTTAAGACGTATATTCTTTTAAACTGTTGATAGGGTATGGTATCCCAAAACTGATACAGCCAAAACTATCCATAAAATGGTATATTCAGTGTACACATAAGAAAGACTTATCACAATTGTTCCTTCAGTTACTTAAGCTGCCATTGTTCAGGAATGATAGTCTTAATTTGGTTTTCGATAAGAAACTGCACTTTGGAGTTAAAAGATAGGTTTGGCACTTTCAGACTGTAAACAAATGTGAACACAGTTCTAGATCATTTGCCACATTTACGCATATATTGATTTGTACCTGCCAATTACGTGTCACATACAAAAAAATTGTGCTCTATCTGCCGAATTATTCATTATTGTCACATTTATTATATGGAGACAGTTTTTAAGAAGTAAATATAATTCTTAAGCATGATGCGCTCCATTCTAGAATACATTTATGATAGGTATATATGGTGACTGTTCTTCGAGACATGTCCGACAGAGCAGACACGGTTTTGATCGTGAAGTCAATATCAATTAAGACACAAAGGAATTAATGACATTTAGCTGCTACAAGCCAATGATGTACATCAATGGGGAAAGTTAAAATTTTGTGTAAAACTGGAATTCGAACCAAGGTCTTCTGCTTACTGGGCGGATGCTCTAATCAAAATTTTTCTTTTCTTCGCAACTTTGTTTAAAACTGATCCTTCAGTGAGGTTTCTTTTCTCTTCATTTTTTGTTATTCTTATTTCGATTTGATCTGGGTGGACGTCACAAGACACCCGTTCAATTTCATCGCTGATCCCTCTACTCAGTTTTTTTATTACAGAAGGCAGCCAGACCTCTGACCGAACACAACCACTAAGCCATCTGGACGCAGTGGTCATCGCAACTGCGCGGAATACCCCAGCCCGCATCCTATCAAACCTAAATTCTCAACTTCTGAACTTGCCCACACACTGTTGACGTCGAGTCCCTGCTCATCATCCTCATTACCTGAGCGTTTTGACGATTCCCATAAGAGCTCGTGCCTGGCGTGCACCTGCACTGAAGGGATCACTGGCCAGCTTCGGAGTAGTTAGATGTGTTCTGTTCTTTGAAACACGTCCCAGATTCGGATCCCAGTCCGGCACAAAAGTTCAGCTTCCCCACCTGATGTAAGCCAATGACCACTATCAGATAAATATCATTAACTCCTTTGTGTCATGTGATTCAGTTGATTCCTGATTGTAGTACACTGTCACCTACGGCCTAGTCACCAGCTGCACGATGATGTACTGCGGGTTGCCTGTTTTCCTACAGCCCATCAACCAGTCGCGGGAAACACCTCCAGCAGCATACTCATCTCTGAGAAAGGAAATAATGCAGATGGAAAAGAAAGATGCCAAAAGCAGTAGAGGCGAGAAGATTTGTCTGTGACTGAAGCTGTGGCAGGTATTTAAATAAAAAAACACTTAGGAGATTAATACTGACTCCGAAATTATTTGAAGAGTGATGACAGCATGAATGATGTCGATCCCTGTGGAGAACCTACACCAGATCGTATTGTAATGACTGACCCAGAAGACGTAGATAGAGGAGTTGCATCTTGGCTAAATTTCGAGAATAGAGACTCAAGTACATATAGTGTTGAGGATCAGTGGAGAAAGTTTAAAACCATCGTACAATATGTGTTAGATGAGTATGTGCCAAGCAAGATCGTAAGAGTTAGAAAACTGCGGCGGAAGCAAAGAGAACTTCACAGCAAACATAAACATAGCCAAAGCCTGGCAGACAAACAAAAATTGCGCGAAGCGAAATGTACAGTGAGAAGGGCTATGCGAGAGCGTTCAATGAATTCGAAAGTAAAGTTCTATGTGCTGACTTGGCTGAAATTCCTTGGAAATTTTGGTCTTATGTCAAAGCGGTAGGTGGATCAAAGCAAAATGTCCAGACACTCTGTGACCAAAATGGCACTGAAACCGAGGATGACAGACTAAAGGCCGAAATTCTAAATGCCTTTTTCCAAAGCTGTTTCAGAGAGGAAGACTGCACTTTAGTTCTTTCTCTAGATTGTCGCACAGATGATAAAATGGTAGATATCGAAATAGACGACAGAGGGATAGAGAAACAATTAAAATCGCTCAAAAGAGGAAAGGCCACTGGACCTGATGGGATACCAGTTCGTTTTTACACAGAGTACGCGAAGGAACTTGCCCCCCTTCTTGCAGCGGTGTACCGTAGGTCTCTAGAAGAGCGTAGCGTTCCAAAGGATTGGAAAAGGGCACAGGTCATCCCTGTTTTCAAGAAGGGACGTCGAACAGATGTGCAGAACTATAGACCTATATCTCTAACGTCTATCAGTTGTAGAATTTTGGAACACGTACTATGTTCGAGTACAATGACTTTTCTGGAGACTAGAAATCTACGCTGTAGGAATCAGCAACGAAAAAGACGATCGTGTGAAACCCAGCTCGCACTATTCGTCCACGAGACTCAGATGGCCATTTACACGTGTTCCCTGGTAGATACCGTGTTTCTTGACTTCCGCAAGGCGTTCGATACAGTTCGCCACAGTCATTTAATGAACAAAGTAAGACTATATGGACTATCAGACCAATTGTGTGATAGGATTGAAGAGTTCCTAGAGAACACAACGCAGCATGTCATTCTCGATGGAGAGAAGTCTTCCGAAGTAAGAGTGATTTCAGGTGTGCCGCAGGGGAGTGTCGAAGGACCGTTGCTGTTCACAGTACACATAAATGATGTTGAGGAAACATCGGAAGTTCACTGAGGCTTTTTGCGGATGATGATTTAGTGCATGGAGAGGTTGTAACAATGGAAAATTGTACTGAAATGCAGGAATATCTGCAGCGAATAGACGCATGGTGCAGGGAATGGCAATTGAATCTCAATGTAGACAAGTGTAATGTCCTGCAAATACATAGGAAGAAAGATCCCTTATCATTTAGCTACAATATAGCAGGTCAGCAACTGGAAGCAGTTAATTCCATAAATTATCTGGGAGTACGCAATAGGAGTGATGTAAAATGGAATGATCATATAGAGTTGATCGTCGGTAAAGCAGATGCCAGACTGAGATTCATTGGAAGAATCCTATGGAAATGCAATCCGAAAACAAAGGAAATAGGTTACAGTACGCTCGTTCGCCCACTGCTTTAATACTGCTCAGCAGTGTGGGATCCGTACCAGATAGGGTTGATACAAGAGATAGAGAAGATCCAACGGAGAGCAGCGCGCTTCGTTACAGGATCATTTAGTAATCGAGAAAGCGTTACGGAGATGATATATAAACTCCAGTGGAAGACCCTGCGGGAGAGACGCTCAGTAGCTCTGTACAGACTTTTGTTGAAGTTTCGAGAACATACCTTCACCGAGGAGTATATTGCTCCCTCCTACGTATATCTCGCGAAGAGACCATGAGGATAAAATCAAAGAGATTAGAGCCCACACAGAGGCATACCGACAATCCTTCTTTCTACGAACAATACGAGACTGGGATAGAAGGGAGAACTGACAGAGGTACTCAAGGTACCCTCCGCCACACACCGTCAGGTGGCTTGCGGAGTGTGGATGTAGATGTAGATGTAGATGTAGAATTCATACAGCTACAAATATGTCTCTCCTCCATATGAAAAGTACCTGAAAAGGATGAACAAGCTATACCTCTGTAATATTTGGAGCAGGATGCAGCTTTTAAATCAAATGAAATAAACGCTAATTTTATTAATAAGACTGATGTGATTGGCAAATACTCAGTTCCTCACATTACTGATGTTGCAGCTGTGGCAGGAAATTCAAATAGCAAATTTCCTTCGTGTTTGCAGTCCTGATGATATTTTTCGAAAGAATTATAAGTGGCTCTGAGCACTATGGGACTCAACTGCTGAGGTCATTAGTCCCCTAGAACTTAGAACTAGTTAAACCTAACTAACCTAAGGACATCACAAACATCCATGCCCGAGGCAGGATTCGAACCTGCGACCGTAGCGGTCTTGCGGTTCCAGACTGCAGCGCCTTTAACCGCACGGCCACTTCGGCCGGCGAAAAAAAAAAAAATTATAATAAAATAAGATATACACTAGTCTTAGCGTCAGTTTATGAAGTATAGTTGTTAACAGTTCCTTCCTATTGGTGGTTAAGTTAAGCATTAGGAAAAAGAAATGCAGAAATTTATTCGTAGTTCAGTTTGGTATACGTTACATGCTCTTCAATATCTTTGAAATATACGCAATACAGAAATCCTAGTTATACATACATTGATCTGCCAGAACATTATGAGCACTGACCTACTATCTATATAAACCCGTGTAGGCCATAGCAGGGTCGGGAGACTGGGCGACCAGCCCTCACTACAGATGTCAGTCGTCGTAGGTTGGCAACACCACCTAACAGTAAAGGCGTTGAACTGTGGCGAAACTAACTTCACACTTTAATGCTGGGCAGACACTCAAAACGATGGGCCCCCGCGAACGACGACTCTTGCATGTACCAATGTTAACACGGCGACATCGGCAACCACGACTGAAACGGGTACGTGACCGTCGTCACTGGACGTTGGCGCATTGACAGAGCGTTGTATGGTCTGATGAATACCGATATTTTCTTCATCACGCCGACGGGAGAGAGCGAATCCGTTGTCATCTATGAGAAAATCTCGTTCCGCAGGACTGAGACAAGCTATTGGCCGTTCCAAAGTGCTCTGGGGAACATTCACGTTGGCATCCATTGGTCAAGTGGAGCACCCTGACGACGAGGAAGTATGTTACACTGCTTGCAGACTACGTCCACCCCTTCGAGACGACCATGTTCCCCGACGGCAGCGCAATTTTCCACCAACATAATGCGCCATGCCACAAGGCCGGGAATGTCTTGGAATGGTTCTGTGAACGCAGTAGTGAGTTCAGATTGATGTGCTCGCCCCCCAACTCGGCAGGTATGAGCCCGACCTAACACGTCTGGGTTGAGATTGAACGTGGAGCATCGCCGCTGTTATCCGTGCCAAATGTAGACACACTGGCTACTAGAGAGGTGGAAATGATGCTCTGGTACATCATTGTATGTATTGTTTTGTGTCTTCTCTGCCTCATTTTGGAGATTTCTGTCTTCTGTCTGCTGTGTACACAATGGCATCACACATGTGTCATATTTTGCACTAGCTGTATTATATTTAAGGATTTCGGTCCAAAATACTTTTTTCTAGTTTACATTTGCAACTTTAGATAATCGTCATTTTAAAGCCACTTATACTAACTCACAGATGACGCTGCTGTCGCCTAGACGGGTGTATGTCGATAGTAGGTCGGTGTTCTTAATGTTCTGACTGACCAGTGTATGTTAACGGCGATTTTTATATTGCGTGTATCTCAAGGATATTGAAGGCCTTGTAACGTATGTCAAAGTGAACTACATAAATTTCTTTATTCGTTTTTCTTTCCAAATTACAGATAAAATGTTCTGATTTTCGTCATCGTATCTCCTCAATGTCCTTCGCTGATTCTCATACCGATAGCTTCTGGTCTTCACCAAACTTTCTGTTGACAAAATTTGTACGTGCCTATCATTACCTATAGCTGAGGAAATTTGTGATCTGTTGACATTACTTTGATATTCCGAGCGTCCACTCGACCTTATAGACTGAAACTTAAGCAGCTGCATTTTATACGTACGACGTACTGCAATACTCACTGTAGTCCACAAGTTTTGATCACACAATTCTTTACTGATCGCAGTCCAATTGTCGGAAATAGCTCTTTACCTGAGTAAAAGCCCATCTGAGAACGTGATAATCAGCGGAACCTTCCTCCCCACATTTACTGAGTGGTTGCGTACTACACCCCATTCCATGTAAATATTTGGGACACGGACCGTGATCTGTTAATAGATTCACCACACCTCGAACAGGGGCAATGTCGCGCAGTTTGAGCCTGTTTCTGATACTTTGGAAAAAGCCATAAACACTCCTTGCAATGCTCCTAGTGTCCCACTCGGACTGCTATTCATCCACCTGCCAGGCTCGTAAACATCCTTTATCAGTAAAATGAGTTCCTGTTATCTCATACACGTTATCATTTTGCTCGCGTCCCAAACGATAAAGCGCTGCCATGTATCGCACCGTGATATTCACTGGACTCTCAGGTCAAGCAGGAGTGCGAACGTCGACGGCCACCAAAGATTGTCGAACGCGCTTGCAACCAGTCACCTAACAGGCGTTCCTGAAATTTGGCGAATACGTTTAGTAAGCAAATAGGTCTACACTTTTTCGGTGATGCCGAGCATTTATTCTTTCGTTCTTTAGTCACCATTGCTCTACCTGTTTTACATATCGCCGAAATCCCACCTATTCACAATGCCTCGCTTATTATTACTGTCAAATATGGTTCTATCAGTGTACCTACCATCCTCAAAACCTTAGATTAGACGCCATCCATCCTCACCAGGTGCCTTTCCAGTTTTGAGCTAGGAAATCGCGGTAGAAACTACTTCTGGAGCGAAAGGTATCAGCAACATCTGATTGTCACATTTGTTATCTGGTTCACTTCTAAGTGGCACGTCTATTTCAGTATCCGTGTTAACATTATGAAGCAGGGTGATTAGCAGATTTCTGCTCACTCCATGCACCCAGCCGTCATTGATATGATAGTACGTTCCTTAACCTTTCCAGTCAATAATTTATACGGTATCCCATGTACCTCAAACTGTAGTTGCCTTCATAGAAATTTCTTCCAGTGTATTCCTTAATGTTTTGTAGCGCATCATAGTTCTCTGTATTCATAGAGCCTAAAGCACACTGATAAGCTCTTCTTCTCGATCTTACCCTTCGGGCATCGTCGAAAGTTCTGGGCTCCAAGGGATTCTAGCTTGACTGTTTACCTGTTCCCTGGGATATAAAAATGTTCTGTCCTCTTTGCAAGAGTTCAGTTGCAAGCTTCTGCTCTATCAGTTACAATTCAGACTTTCATAAATTTGAAATGTAATCTTAATCAGAACACTGGGAGGAGTCCTGGTCCTAATAACAATTGATTTGTTCATTCTTGACATCACATGACGAAAAGCAGCTAAAGAAACGCCACACAAACATTTTTTATTTGACAAACGCTTTCAGTGATATGCAGTCTATGGTGAATAAAGTGATCAGCTGGTGATCAACACGACACTAACCAGAAATAATCGCTTTACCTGACTTCATACATGTGAATCAGTGGTATGGACCAAACTCTACGCTACTATCAAGTATCTATACTCTACTATTCCATAAAGAAAAAAATGGTTCAAAAGATTAGGGTGCTTTGAAGCATATATTGGAGACCTACGCCGTAGCAGCAGGTCAGCGCGACACATCACGACGCACTCGGCGACTACAGTCATGGGCGGCGGCAATCTGTTATTAATGGCCTGCGCCTGCAAGATATGTAAGTACACAGTCTCGTGTTGCGCTGATTTGGAACACAGTTCATTCCCTATGAGTCTCCGAAACCCCAGTGGATTCTAGTGTGCAGGTGGACCCGTTTGTAGGTCTGCCAAACAATTTTGACTCCGTGACACGACTATACGTGACGGAATATGTCAAACATTTAGACAGCCAACTCAAAACAAATACGTACACCCACGCATCACTTGTCGTATGTGTGATGCAAGAAGCAGTACCACCTTAGTCACAATGATTTTATGGCTTGTGACGACAATGGCAGACATTGCCTCAGAGTGGCCAGTAACTGTTAACATATCTGCACAAAAATATGCAGACGTGTTGTTTCTACAGTATGGTTTTGCTAACAAACTATATTGACATTCAGCTCGTCAGTTTTCGTATTTTAGCCATAGCCAGTTAGTTAGAGCAGCCTGTATCTGTAGTATCTTTATCCTTTTACGTGTTTCGAGTGAAAGAAAAGCAATTCGGACAGGGGATGGCTGACTCAAAGAAAACACGTCCATACGCTTTTAAAAACTACACGTATGATTGCTCAGTGTCGAATGGTTCATTTCTTCTCATGAACGCCTGTCGAAGGATGTCACATAATGGTTTAAACTCAGTTGGCAAATTATTTATTCTCAAAAGAAAGCTGTCAAAAGAATGCTTTCTAATACCCTGGAAGAAGGATATGTATTTCATTTTCCCTTAGGATTTCCAACTCCGATAACACGTCTTAGAGCAACGTGTAGTACACTGGGATCCTCCAAACGACTTTACTGGACACTAACTTCTAAATTGTGATACATTTTGTCCGTGTGCAATTAAAATAAGTTTTAGTGCGGCTTGAAGTGCTATTTTTTTGTGTGTTAGGTAGAAGGACCTGATTTTCGCTGCAATTTACTGTTTTGCGATTCTTCTACTGATCAGTGTTATCGAGGACACCACACTCCATCTCACTTGGAGATAGGGGAGGCTCTGCTCATGATGTCGGAGCTGTGTGGGTATCTATTGCTACTGAACGTGCGCTGCCGAAGTTACGATCATCATCGTATCTATCAAGCCCTTTGGCAGGAGTTCCATATAGATGGGCCGTCGCATTATACAGATGACAAGTCGAGAAGCCTCGCGTTGCAGTCGTTGCTGTACCAGGAACACCTATTCTGTCAGCAGCCCCCGCAGCTAGTTTTGATTAAGGTTCTCCCCCACACGTTCTCTCCTTAAGTGATGTTCACGGATATCATCTGGTGGGATCTCGCACGTGATGAAAAATGGCCTTCTTGTCTTCAGAATAGATCATTATGAGACATTCTGCGTCTAAGCTTCCTGAACGTTCAACTTCACTGGCACAGACTGGTCGTAGCTCAAGTTCGTTTATCATAAGATACACCTTTTTCTGGATTAATACCCATTTAAAAGACTATCTTCTAAGTTCCATTGTAATTGCTACCTCGAATCTGTTCTGCAGTATCATGGCGTCTATGAAATTCATGAAGCGAAGATACTCTTTCTCAGTAACCTCGGTAGTGATTGGTGCTGGAATGTCGTCATAACGTTACACTCCTCTACCTGACAGTGTAATCCCAAGCCAGGTTACGACACGACGCAAATTCGTGGCTACTGTTATCGAGGATTTGTGCTTCGGTTACCTATGCTACATGCCTTCTGTTTCTTGATTTGCATAGATATGATATGAAGTTCCCCATACTACGTTTACTTCTATTTTAGCTGGGTTCTTCGTTTGGTCTTGCTATTCTGAAAGCGTTGTGTAAGTTGCGCGGTGTTTTGCAGGTGGGTCACATTTTCCGTTCCTGTTGTGACAAGGGATGCGGACAGGTTTCTCGTTGATTTTTGAGAAAGGGATTTCCTAGTGGCCCTCAGAACCACAATCGTTCCTTACACTTACAGATCTTCCTGGTGTGACGTAAGCCACAACATTTATAACATTCTCTAGGATTTAATCGACAAGACGCTGTCGGCTGACGCCGAGATCAGTGGGCGCGGCTGCGGCGCACAGTGAAGGCAGCTGGCTATCGGCAGATGCTGACGCAGCATGGTGGCCTAGCTAGCTGCTGCCAATACGTGGACTGGCTGAAGGCACGCTGCTGCTTAAGACCCAGAACGCAACAATGTGCGACAGTAGGACGCTTCTTCATGATTGCACTGAGCGAACGCATTTCAAGCTTAAATGATATTCTTTGCCTCCTTTACGAAGTCAATGAATCTAACCAACGACGCACTACACTACTATTTACATTAAGCTTACGTGGTTTCAAAGGCTGACTATCAGCAAGAACTTGTTCCCGAAGAAAACTGCACCTCATAACTTAGCCTGTGGCTGGTTTAGGATGCGGGACAGAGAACATTTTGATTACCAGTCAACGGCACTATCCCTACCCCACGGGTTCATCGAACATGGGCCAAAATCTGTACCCCGTCGTAATAAAACTGGGTCGAATGAAAATAATTACTCGTCACACAGGTCTATCTGAATCCTCTCTACGACTGTGGCCTGCTCCAGGGCGTACTCCATGTGTGTTGACGGTGCCATGTGAGCCACTCAGTTTCGTCTATGTCTAGTTATATCACTCCCAAGCTGCCTGTCTATGGGCTTCTCCCGTAGGTGATGTTTCTAGGGCACGAGTGGCAACCGCTTCTGGCGTGGCTCTGCTATGTATACACCTATGGCCTGATTCCAGCTGGCACCCATCTGCCGCCCCGGCTTTGGCGATCCAGCGTTCGGCGCTGTTGCGTCTTTGCTTGATGGTCGGCTAAGCTCGCAGTCAAGTGCTTTGCTGTCTTACCCAAAAATGCCCGGTTGAACTCGCCCAACATCCTACACATCATCTTGAGACTCCAGTCCTGGCATATAACAGTGTATGCATCGCCAGCATTCTTAGAATTTATGTCATCCATCAGTCTGTTCCCTTGATTTTCATGTGCCTCCTAAATATATCTCTATACTCTACTCGCTGAGCGTGCCTCACTTTCGAGTGCCTTTATCGCTGAAGGTCCAGCTCTCACAGCCATGAGGTAAAAAACAGTAATTTTAATATGACAGTTTTTAACATACAGGGAACTTAATTGCCAAAGCTCCCTTTGAATTATCAATTTTTTTCTGTTTTTATTCTATTACTGTCCAAATGCTTGTTGTCTTCTGCTGGTGCAAATAAAAATACTTATTGACAGGTTCCACGAAATCGTTGGTAATATCTAACATTTCCTTTTCTGTATTTTGTATATATGATTAGACTACAATTTATGTGGAGACCTATTATCAAATTATTGAATTATTTCATTTCCTGTTAAAGCTTATCAGCACTACAGGAAAACAGTACAATTTAAACATTTCAAGAATCTGGTAACCTACTTTGTGTACAATACGATTGTTGATGAGGACTGCCTCTACTCTTTGTAATTTAGGAAATGTTCATTACCCTGATGAAGCTGAATGGAAGCGGGTGCATTTATGTCCACAGGGCGACTTAAATGTCTACGGAAAGTCGATGTTTTGCAAACAATCCTGAAAGGATCGAAAAGTTAGGTACCATTTTCCATGTAAAATGCATATAATTATTTGGACCTATCGTTACTCCGCTGTAGCTCACAAATGGTAAGTCAAAGGAATATAAAAGTAATTCATACATAAAGTGATCGTGTTGCAGTGAATTCATAAAATTGTTTAGCCTAAAATACATGTCTACGGAAGACGAGACAACGGAAGGAAAATTTTAGGTTGAAAGTTATCCGTTTTATCTGCAGGTGACGTTTCTGTGTTGCTGAACCCTAGATTTCAGTCCCTTCAGATATGTAGCACGGCCTTTTCAAAAGGATGGAGGATTTCATATCCACAGTAGTCAGTTACAATGTGCACGTCTCCAAATTAATAATAACGTCTACGTATCTCGTCAAGACTTTAAATTCAGTATGCCCCTACATCAGTGCTAAATCGATGGAGTAAATTATGAGGGCCGGGTAGTGACCCTTCTAAGATGCAGCATAGCCCAACGTAATTCGAATAACCGATCAGAGTTTATTGGAGCGTTCATATGACGGAGGGTGCCCTGTACCACTACTAGCCATTGACGTTCCTGTTTCATTCATAATTAGGGGCCCTAATTTCTCGTATCAAATCTTCGTTGTCCTTACCTGAAAAGTATGCTGGAAACAGTAGATTCGTTTGGCAGTCAGATTCTGAAAGGCCTGTGCTAGCAGGACAGAGCGGATTAGGCTGCGGAAAGGGGCCAAAATAAGTTGCCGTCAGCTGCTCTCAACACACAAACTTTATTTATCAACACGCAATATTACAACACGGACGCAAAACACTCAAAACTTTAATCGACCTCCTTTGATTAAGTTTAGATCGGCTGAAGGCCACACTCAAATACCAAGACACAAGCCCTAAGCAAGAAATTGAAATACAAGGTTGTTCTGGAGGTTTCGTTCAAAAATATTTTTTTTAAATCTTTAATCTAAAGAGGCTGAGGCCTTAGCAATTTAATTTTAATGGAACTTGGCAGATGGCCGCATATTAAGCAATAAAAAAAGTTTGAATCAAAAGGCAGAAGGCCTTATCTGAAAATATCTCATGTAAAATTCGGCTGAAGGCCCCATATAAAACAATAACAATCTCATGCCTTAAGGACAAGACAAGAACATTAATTTAAGAGATATTGATACTCGGCTGAAGGCCACACATCAGACAAATAACTAAAACCCATCCAGGGAAATCACTATGTAACGCAAAAGGAACGGCGCTCAGAAGTTTCCAATGGTCGGCCTGAGATTGTAACCCTAACGCCAGTTTAGGTGAGACAGGGTGCCTGTCCAACGATTTCTTAATCTGGATGCAACCCAAGCCATAGACAGCCGACCGACCAATCACCAAAATCAGTTCCGCTCCACGCGACCAGTAAAACGACTACAAGATTTCAATACAACGACACACAGAATATTGGCGCCCACAACGACCAACAACACCTCAGATGTCGAACTACACGCCACGTTGGTCAGCAACAACACGACGAGGAAAATACACTGCCGAAAATTACGTCAACGACCAGGGCAGGTAACCGGAACGTCAGCGACCACAAGGCACAAGATACCGCTGGTCAGCTTCAGTAACAGAGAATAAATGAAGTTAAGTTAAAATCCACTTGAAAACGGCTGGAATCTTAGCTGACTTTTACACACACACGTTGTTGCTCGCGGGAATGTCCCAAAACCGACAACCAAGCTGGATAGTTGGTTAAGTGACGACTCACTTTCATGTGCAAGATCGGTGGACGACGAACTTCGTAGCACCAGCAGGCAGCACCTCACACTCCATCCGCGCGTGCAAACCGCCAGCGGCCCCAGATAGAGTCACCCGACGGAGATTTCCTTGCGACTCCACGCCAACCGACCGACTGGTCACACACCTTCAAGTCGGGAACTATATCCGTCACACCAAAGATAGTACAGCAGTACTTGTATCGATACACACCGCTGCTGCCACTCACGGAGAGGACAGCAACATTATCGCGACAATCGCAGGAGAGATAAAACCACAAGACTGCAACCAAGGTTTAACCCAAGACAAGCTTGATTCGAGACAGCCACGGCTGTGATTCAAATGTGCTTTGTCTAAATTTTCTCAATGATGTTCCTAGGAAAGAACGTCTTCTTACCTGTCGAGATCTCTCTGGAGTTCCCGAAGCATCTCCGTACGATTTATGTGTTATTAGAACCAAGTCGAAGCGTGTGGCCCGAATCAAGACCAGCCGGCCGATATGGCCGAGCGGTTCTAGGCGCTTCAGTGTGTAACCGCTCGACCGCTACCGTCGCAGGTTTGAATCTTGCCTCGCGCATGGATGTGTGTAACGTCCTTAGGTTAGTTACGTTTAGGTAATTCTAAGTTCTAGGGGACTTATGACCTCAGATGTTAAGTCCCATAGTGCTCAGAGTCATTCGAACCAAGTCGAAGCAAGTCTAGCAAGCAACCTCTGAATTTCTTCAATGTCTCCCTTTAATCCTACCAAGTATGAGACCAAAACACTCGAGCAGTACTCAAGAACTGATCGCACGATCGTCCTACATGCGGTGTCCTTTGCGAGTGAACCACACATTTTTTAAATTCTTCCAACAAATTGAAGTCTGCTATTCTCCTTCCGTACCGCAATCCTCACATACTCGTTCCGCTCGTTGTGTGTAGCACTTCCTCCAGGGCAGATGGTTCAGAATGTCTGATGCCCTGTCCTGTAGATTGTTTCTGTCTCAGTCCTTTTCTATTGCCTGATAGTAACGAAATCAAATTAATCGTCGATTGAAGTCATTTTAACTCTGAACAACAATTTATTCGAAATACGAGCTTAAAAACTGTGATTCCGAGGGACAGCCCACCTCTCACTCTTCCTCTCGGTGTTCCAGATGGCTTCCTGTGCATGTACAAATAGATTTTTCATCCGTGTGAGCAGAGGGCTTTCAAAACCTGCAGATAGAACAGAGGATGCGATTTGAGATGCCCCACTGTGTAATTTTCTAGGGAGTAGGAGTGACATGAGAACTTTCCATCCGGTTGGAGAAGATGCACTAACTGGAGATAGCAGGTATGCTGCCTCTCATATCTTTTTGGTCCAGACATTGGCCTGGCGCTCGTAGCAAAAGTTTTTCCTCGTGCTGTAGAACGAGAAGCAATATGATGGTCCAGTGGCACTCTAAAAACGACGTGCCGTGGAGACTCGCCCTAGCAAGGAAATGGATGTTTACAGCTACGCCCTTCCGTCGAAGAGGGCCTACTGTACCTTGCTCAGAGCACTCACAAGATTGATGGGAAGGGAATCAATTTGAACGGATCACTATCTGTATGCCTCTCCCGAAAGCAGGCAAACAATTCTGACTGTGTTTCTTCAACAGTCGTTGAAAGAGTATAGTTTCAATGAGATGTCTGGACCAAGTGGGATGGGACATTTTTTCCTTCCTCAACCTAAAGGCAAGGAATTAACATATTGGATTTTCTTAAAAACAGCTGGAATGGAGCCGTTTCCCGAATTGTTATACACAATAATGCCATGGATAGATGGAATAAAGAAGTGAAATGATGGCGTAGGTCACGAATCCGAAACTCTCTGATTAGCACAGGCAAAAAGTGGTTCGCATCGACGAAAGTTTTTAAAATGGTTTTGGTGGGAGAGGAACACTAACATAACAATTACTCCATTGGCTGGAGATAGTAAAAACCTTTCCCTCATTGGTGGGCGACTTTTAGCCGCGGTACACTTCGTCATGGTGGATGGTAGACTACGAAGAAAGACACTCTTCTCTTAGAGGCTGGCGGGTGCAGACTTCGCGAGATTCTATAATGAGACTTGCGCTTCGACTTCTAGCTACTTTTGAGGCACCCTTCATAGCCAGACGGCTTCCGGAGGCATACATCTATATCATCTGTAGTCTGCTCGTCAACACACAAGAGATATGATGAGAATATTTGGCGGGATCGGCTGGTTATGATGGAAGCTAGTTAGCGTTTTACCAATAATTCAGTTAATTCAGGTAGGTTCATCGATGACAAAGCAGAAAGGCTAAGTCGCCTGATTAATTTCCAATATGGTCAGACAATAAATTTTGTCAACCTGCAGCTATGTTGTGTCGAATTAATATGTTAGGAATCTGCTACTGAGTCCATCCATCCTACGTCATATAACATTGACAAATTTATCAGTTTCTTTTTAAACCCTGAAACGAAAAAGCCGAAGCACCCGAAATGAATTATGCGAATGGGACGGAAATCGGTAGATGTGATGTAGCTCTACAGACTAAAAAATGAATATTATTTCAGAGAAAGGAGAATGGATTGCTGAAGACAAAGAGCTTCAGAAATTGAGCAACTGAATAATGTATTGGTCCACGTCTGTTCCATATATAAGTAGTTAATCGGGTTGTTATTGATCGACAGAGTTGCTGAATGTCCTACTGAGAGAAATCGTAGCAAGTACTGACCGAATGGCGCATTAGATCGTCAAGATCCCGATATGGTTGAAGTGCCCTGCCCACAATGCTCCCAACGTTCTGAACTGGGAAGGGATCTGGTGACCCCGCTGACCTTGCTGGGTAGAGTTTGGCAAGCACGAAGACCAACAGTGAAAATCTCACCGTGTGTTTGTGGGCTTTATCTTGCTGAAATGTAAGACCTAGATGGCTTGCCATGAAGGTCAACAAAATACAGCGTACAATATCGGCGACGTACCGCTGTGCTGTAAGGGTGCCGCGGATGGCAACCAAAGGGGTCCTGCACTGAAACGAAGTGGCACCCCAGGCCATCAGTCCAGGATGTAGGACTGCTTAGCGGGCTGCTCTCATGTTTGTATCCCAACGCTGTTTGGGGTGGCTCCACACACGTCTTCGTGCATATTAATTTGTACACAATGAATATTTCTAAATTAAAAGTTCGGTTCACTTGGGCCAAGTTTTTCTTCCAGGTTCCTTCTCATGCAGGTTATTAATATTAAATTAGGAAAATGTCAGTACCCAAAACTCAGTACTAATATCTTAGTTTTTAATAACAGTGTGAATTAAAATTATGTAAGCTCTACAGGCAGCGATCTGTCTCTCAGCAGTGCAACTGATGCAGATCATTATATCAATCATGAAAGGAGGGAGGCTCTGCTCGACTGCTAATACCATTTAAGTTTGTAAATCTCAATCACTAAGGAGTTTTTCTTAGTTTCATTCATGACTGTTCAGTCATATATTGGAAGTATGCAGTATATACATTGGAATGCATAATAATTTTCCATGAGAGATTTAATTGTTTCTAAGTTATGTGAATTGAAGATGGGGGGGGGGGGGGGGTAGAGAGAAAGGAAAAAAGAGAGAAGGGCTTTTTACGCTGTATCAGTGGCGAGGAGTGAAAACACTTGCCAGGGTGATTCAGACCTGGCATCTTCTGCTTACTAGGCTGTTGCGTCAACCACTCGCCACCTACTGGCAGTGCTTATAGCAGATGTGTGGACTACCTCAGCACGCTTCCTGGCCGACTCACATTCCAATGGAACGTCATCTATCAACAAATGGTTAAAATGGCTCTGAGCACTATGATACTTAACTGCTGTGGTCATCAGTCCCCTAGAACTTAGAACTACTTAAAGCTAACTAACCTAAGGACATCACACACATCCATGCCCGAGGCAGGATTCGAACCTGCGACTGTCGCGGTCGCGCGGTTCCAGACTGTAGCGCTTAGAACCGCGCCGCCACTCCGGCCGGCACCTATCAACAGTCCCCGTCCATATCCCCCATGCTCGCGAAGTTTAGTCCCGCTGGAGCTCGAACGTAAATGTGCATCAGCAATGAAATTTGTGGATTCAATGCCCTTCGAGGTGAGTCAGTTGTAATAGTTTGTCCATCTTCAGCAATTGTAGTCGTGTGTAATGAAATAATACGTAACCAATTGCAAAAAGAAATTTAATTTCTTGACCGGTTTCAGCAACTTAGTGGAGACCATGACGTTGTTCTCTATGCACTTCATAATTAACATTAGCAAATAATGGGTTAAGAATAATCTTCTGAAGAAGGGCATTAAGTGCCCGAAGCTAGTCAGGAACTTAAATTTTCATTCTGCAGCTGGTTGAGAATCAGTTACATAAATGCGTGATGTTTATTGTTTCGGGCATGGGTGGCACAACGGTTAACACAGCAGCCTGGCTAGCAGGAGATGCTGCAATGCGTAAGTCCATATACAGCTGTTTTCATTAGTGCCTGCCCTTTCGTTTTCCTTTCTGCCCTCTCCACCTTCTATTTACATAATATATATTACGGCTGTAGATTTCACGTGGTGTCTGTTGTTCCGAACATGTCCGAAAGAACAGAGGGCATCCATTCAAATGAATATTTCCAAGTTGTTCTCACAGATCAAATTGGCTATAAGAATGTCAAAGAAGATTTTACATTCATTGCGAAGATATCCACAAAATTATTGCAATGCGTAATGGAATTACTAAGCTATCCAAATGGATACCGTGAGATCCATATATAGGTTTATTTTCGAACTGATTTCAGAATATATTTAGTTTTGTTTTCACGGATCACTCCGCAGTAGGGGTGGCTATAAAATTTTAACTATCAAATCGAAAATATAAAGTTATATAAATAATTTTTTGTTTCTTTGCCGGTTCAAGATAGCACTCCTGTTATATATTGAAATCGTTGCTACACAGTAACGTAGACAATCTCTAGAGGAGCCGAAGCTACGTACCTAATGTTCAGTTTCATAGCGGACTGTGCAGTTTTTTTTATTTTGGCCGTTTGGCGGCGTTCTACGGTACCCTGCGGCGGAGATTTCAGTCGTTACCACGACTTCTAATATGTACCTGAAAACAAAGAAACAAACAAAAAAAGAAAAAATTACTTAGCTGTATTTTTAAGTCCTGAGGAGAAAGTTTATCACTACATTTATCAAGTGGCTCAAGTTCAAGTGGCTCTGAGCACTATGGGACTCAACTGCTGAGGTCATCAATCCCCTAGAACTTAGAACTACTTAAACCTAACTAACCTAAGGACATCACACACATCCACGGTCGAGGCAGGATTCGAACCTGTGACCGTAGCGGTCACGCGGTTCCAGACTGAAGCGCCTTTAACCGGACGGCCACACCGGCCGGCCACTACATTTATCACGACCTTTCGCAGCTAATTGGCTAAACTTGCTTTCAGGACGATGCGGACCTGAACCACAGGGCATGTAGGGAGACGACACAGGAGGCCACGTGTGGCCCGTGAGCTTTCATCAGCGGCAGGCTGTTGGCGGGTTGTTTGAAGCCGCGCACCGGCAGGGGGGGCTTCAAAGGCAGCCCACGGCAGGGCGCGGACATGCGGAAGTTGCCGGGAGATGTACGGCTGCGCAGCGGCCGCCCCCATTCCTGGGACGGGACGGCTGGCTCTTTCACGGCGACCTGACGCCACGTGGACGGCCAGTTTGCCCGTTCCACGCTCTGAACCCGACAGCGGTGTCCCCCTACCTTCAGTATTTTACATACAGGGGCACATTCACAACCATTGCAATCGTGCGAGTTTCCGCTTGCATTCTGTCTCTTTCTTAGTAATGATTGAGATACTGGTATCGCAATATAGAAATTAGATACTTCATGACACATCCAGCGTTCCAGAACTTAGTACTCAGTTTGGGGACAGTGCCATTATTTAAACCAATTACTCTAAGGATGACGGTAACACGAGATGCATTTTTATTGTCTGTGTATTTTACATATCGCTTTTTAGACCAGTGCTAGATTTTCACTACATACCAGGATATCCCCTCCCAAGCAGCCTTGTATGTCAATGACACGGAGTCTCTTAATCTGATGTATGCTATCTGATGTGTGCAATGGCTCCCTAAGTGCTTTCCAGAGGCTCTGTACACTGTAAGCGTATCATCCTTTAGTACAACCAATCCAGGAATGCCTTCACTCGCTCATTGATGTTGGCATCTCTATATTATTCGAATGGGATCTAGCAAAAGTTGTCGTTTCGTGGTATGAGGATGATGCTGCTGCGAAGGCTACAGCTTTACCAGCCAGGACTTTTACCAGTTTTGTCCTCTCAGACGATGTCAGCGTATGAAAGTTCTATCACTCTGGCACGAGCAGTGGCTGTCTCTCTTTGGGTACAAGCTCAGAAAGATTGAACCCTCCCCCCTCTCTCTTGGGTGACCTCCCCACGTCAGCCTGCGGCGGCGCGATTCCGTTCGTCCATTACCTGCCTGCACCTACCTGTGAACTCGTTGCAGTGGAGATCGCCGGTAGGAAAGCCGAGCAGAGAGCTAACGTACTGCAACTCACACCAGGCCGCATACGACGTAACTATTTCAACAATAATGAAAAGGTCTGAGTTGATTAATGAAAGGTAGAAATACTGGTAAAACATTGGTATATTCTGAACCTTAATAATTTACACATTCACTGCCAAGCAGGCGCTAATCTTAACACTGTCATGTACAAACCCTTTCATTAAAGTTATCAAATTTATGGAAACGTATTTCCCGAAACCTGAAGAGCTACTAAGCACGAATGGTTCGTAAATGAAAATGCTCGCCATACTATAAAGTTTATCGATGTCTAATATACTCAAGTTTTAATCACCGGTCTGCTCAACATACAATGCGGAATTACTGTCTTTTGTCTTACACAAAATTACTTAAAAAATCCTGGGACGTGATTCACGAGAAAACGCAAACACAGGTTTGTAGTTCACGAGGTTTGTTACACATATTCCCCATGGTTCAAATCCGTACTATCTAAAAAAAATGCATCTTAACTTTAAAACACTTCTGGAACGTGTAGCACAACCAAAACCGACAAATTATAACTACCTTCGGAGCTCATAGTGCACACGACCGTACTATTGAAAGGATGGGCTTCAACCACTTAGACTGCAGTAAGCATTGTATACCTCCAAGAGAAAAGACACGCGAAGAATACTCCGTTCTAATAGGTCACTTTTCTTTAAGGCCAATAGAAAAACATTATTCTCCCGCGTCAGTCCGCAGTTTTCATGACTAACCAATCAGCATATGACATGCTTTCGAACTGTACTTTTTCCCGAGATAAATATTTAACATTCTGATATTTTGTTTGTACTTTATATTATTAACTATTTTTATTAGCACTCGAATTAGCTTTCCTTTTACCATAAACTTACTTAGCATATTATGATACAAAATTCCCCGTCGTACAACGTTCATCAGTAGAACAACGATATACATATTTACTTTAGACCACATTCACGGATATACAATACTGTTAAAACATAAATAAACAAAAAAGCTTTCAAGAAATAAGTAGAACAATTGACAAAAACATTCTCATTGACTGTCCCTATCCGCTACTGTCCTCTACCAGACGAAATTAGAACTACGCATCTCGACTGAACCCGCTTCAGACTATCTGCCACTGTGCTCGTATGAGTCATTCTCCCGATAGATAGGCTCTAGGTAGAAGCTATATATGGCGCCAAGTACCAAGCCTCGTCTCGAGGAGTAATTTTAGCCAGACTCGATATGGGCCACTGTCTTTTCAGCTTTCACCGTAACGAACCACTGACAGTGAGCCACTTTTTAACAGGGTCAGTTTTTAATCCCATACGTTGCAAGTTGTGTTTGTCAGCTGAGCTATCTGATCTTTCAGCAGATGCCCCACAGGCTATACAAAGTTTGCTACTCTTTGATCGCTGTAACAACACAGCGAAGATTTCATACTGGACCGCGGGCGCCGGTTCTCCTAGCAAACTTCTACCGAACAGCCTCTTAAAAAAGGAGCGTTCTTTGCATTTGTGCGTTTTAGCTTTCCACTATGTTACTATATAACTGGCATTCCCAATGCGCTGTAATAATTCATTTAAGTACAGACCCCTGAGTGTCAAGCAAATCACAGAATGACGGAGTGCTTTTCCTAGACAACGGTCATTTTCAGTTACGATTGGGTTGTTTAAGAACAGTTTTATTCTCTAAAGTTAAAAAGAAGCCTGTGTGCCAAATGTTTGATGTAAATAGCCTCATTTTTATCCTCGTGCTTTAATCGACCTTCTTAGCAGTTTTCGATCTGAAAAGAAGCCGATGTCGAAGAAGGTTCTTCGTCATTTACCTTTGTCCACGCTTCAATACTGCATTATTACCACACTACAATAGTTAATTTAGACTTGACACAGACTGTGACGAAAGCAGCTAAGTATTGGCGAGTAGTAACCACTGGTAACACCTCTGGATCTACTCATTGCTGACAGCATCCATTACAGAATTCTTATGTGTAATCTACAGTGCCTTTCTTGTTAAAGACATGACGCAGATATCTGTTGTGACTATCATAGTAATAGTCTTCGACTAGCGTTTAAAATAGGACTTCCCTCATTCCTTTACATGAATGATCAACATCACGAACTATTATTAATTTCTCAGCGTTTGGGAAAGAAGGAAAATACACTGGGCTGAATTGGAGTGGAAAATTAAGATGGCCGGTGTTTTTACTGGGGTAAGACAAGATACAGAACAGAAATTCATGTTGACAGACGTCGATAATCACGTCTCGATTCTGTGAAAGGATTCAAGTACAGAGTAATGTCGTGCTGCAAACTGAAAACAAGAAAGCTGAACTTCATACAAAACCTGTGGCTATGTATTGGCGTAACGGGATGTTGGGTACAAGATATTTTTAAAGTTTTGTGGATATGTGAAGTGGGACACTGCCACCTAGAATGACGAATGGTTTTAGCAAATAACTGATGTGACAAAAATACAGGCAGATCTACATATCCCAGTATGACGTGTACTAGAATTACAAGAGAAGACTGCTAGACATTCGTCTTATTCTTTGGTGACGGAACTTCTGTTCCATCTTTTCGTTTCAAAGTATTTCTGGTTTTCCCTTACAGTTTCGATCCCATTTATGCTGACAAACACATAGCTGGAACAAGTAGCAGGTAGGCAGTTCTGATGCACTTTGTGCAGAGCGTGTCTGAGCTCTAATTAAGTGCCTCCAGGTGTCAGATACCTCCATTGCTGTCTCTTGGCGACTTTGAAGAAGTCGCATATACTACACCACCTCATCCAGCAACAAAATCCAATAACACACAATAGTCTATTCCTACTTTTTTCAGAGTTTATTTGGAATATATATTTATTCTGAGAATATTCCAGGACCTATAAACGCTGTAAAAGTAGTGAATGAATGATAACGACGAAATGATACCAGTAAAATAAATAATAATAATTTGGCATAGTTGAAATGAATTACCCCTTACCAAATAAACGTAAAAGGAAAGTTTTTAATCTAATTCATTGCCATCATATGGAGGACTTAATCCAGAATATATTTAAATATTACTACCGTCCTCAGACTCACCACGTAATTAAATGCTTCTTAATCAACATTTTATCCAAAGGACCAAACAAAAATAGCTCACTAAAGGAACGGGTTTCCAGTAAGGTAAACAATCCTTGAAAGGTGAAATATTTTGCTCATAAGTGGCATACGATTTTTGGTTACCTAGTTGTTTTAGAAAGAGAATCAGTCTTTATAATGTTTAAGGTACATCCCTTGACAATGAACTGGAATAATGACGTGCGATTCTTCTCTTATCAGCAGACGTCCAGATTAGGTGCTTGACCACATGTACGTATTTGAATAGTTATACAAACTGAAGCTGCGTCAACAGGGTCATATGCAGAGTTATCGCTATGGAGGACACAAAGGGGCCGCATACATGTTTGAGACTGCGTTATCAGCTCTTAAAAGAATTTGAAAAGACCCCATAAAGGGTCCTCAATTGGTCATCAGGTCGAATCGTTTGACTGTGAGGCATTCGAGCATTGGAATGTAGCAGTGGCCCGATGTCGATCATGTCTGACACTCACAAGGGATTATCGGTGCCTTGTGCACCAAGCACATCATAAACTCTTCGAATCTGCGGCTGCTATTCGAGAACAAGTAACGGACTCCCCGCAACGATTTGTTTCATCCTGAACCTTTACACTGACAGCCTTGCACCCAATATAGCGAACTACCGTTCCATTCATCAGTTACCGTTAACGTAACAACTCAAACTGCTGGTTTTGGAATGGTACTTTGACCTGAAAGCGTCGACCGCTGACAGATGACGTAGCATCGTATTCAGAGATGAATCCACAATTGTGGATACCCGGGATGATCATCGTCGGTGGGTGTGACGGCGGCATGAAGAGTCGTCTTGGAGAACCACAACGGTGTTATTCTTGGCGTCATGAAAGTGGGAACAATCGAATACGGCTGTAGATCATGTCTGGAGAGGTGGAGAGAGCTCGGACGGCACGTCTGAACGCCGCAGACATCCTGCATCGAGTGTTATGACAAAACCATGGAACCATTTTTCAACAGCATGATGCTCGTTCACATAAGGCACGTGTGCACTAACTATCTACGTGATTCTGAGGTACTGTTAAGGCCAGAAAGATCAAAAGATCTACCCTCTATAGAAAAAATGTGGGACGAGGACAACTCTGTTCCATTGCCTGCATCGCAGATATCGTTACTCACTCACATACATTATAAATACACTGAAGCTCCAAAGAAACTGATATACGCATGCGTATTCAGTTACAAAGATATGTAACCAGGCAGAAAACGGCGCAGTTTTTGGATCGGTTACTGCTGTTAAAGTGGCAGGTTATCAAGATTTAAGTAAGTTTGAACGTGGCGTTACAGTCGGCGTACGAGCGATGGGACAGAGCATCTCCGCGTTAGCGATGAAGTGGGGATTTTCCCGTACGACCATTTCACGAGTGTACCGTGAGTATCAGGAATCCAATAAAACATCAAATCTGCGACATCGCTGCTGCAGGAAATGATTCTGCAAGAATGAGTCCAACGACGACTGAAGAGCTTTTTCGAAAATTTCAGAAGTACAATCCTTCCGTAAATTACTGCAGATTTCTATGCAGGGCCATCAACAAGTGTCACCGTGTGAGCCATTCAAAGAAACACCCTCGATATGGGACTTCGAAGACTCGTGCACTCTTGATGGCCACTTCGCCTGGCCTGTCATTCGACTGTTGATGACTGGAAAAATTTTGCCTGATCGGACGAGTCTCATTTCAAATTGTATCGAGCGGATGGACGCGTACGGGAATGGGGACAACCTCATGTACCCATAAAGCGTGCAGTTCAGCAGGGAACTGTTTAAGCTGGTGAAGGTTCAATAATGGTATGGGGCGTGCAGTTGGAGTGATATGAGACTCCTGATACGTCTAGATATGATTCTGACAAGTGACACGTACGTGTGCATCCTGTCTGATCACTTGGATCATTCATGTCCATTGTAAGTTCCGACGGACTTGGGCAAATCCAACAGGACAATGCGACACCCCACACGTTTAGAATTGCTACCGATTAGCTCCAGTAACCCTCTTCTGAGCTTAAACACTTCCGCTGGCCACCGAACTCCCCAGACATGAACATTATTGAGCATCTCTGGGAGATCTCCACCCCATCGTACTCTGCAGTGTTCATGGTGTCAGTTCCCTCCAGAACAAGTTCAGACATTTGTCGAGTCCATGGCACGTCGTGTTGCGGCAATTCTGCGTGCTCGCGGGAGCCCTCCACCGTATTAGGCAGGTGTACCACTTTCTTTGGCTCTTCAGTGCAAATTCATTTAGCAGTTCCAGATGTAGGATAGTAAGAATGAATGGAAGTGCCCCTTCTTACAACGTGCACGTCGTTCCTTTGCTTCTTTTTACCTTAACAATATTTATCAATTACATTTAATCTTCGGCAGGCATTTTCTTATTCACGAAACAACATATTAACTGCAATTGATGACTTCAGTTTATCTGCGAATAATTTTCAAGAGTATACGAATATTGCTTGTAAACTGCCTTCATTTTTATACTAGTTGCTGTAAATGTTACGGTCTGGCGGTTTGATATCTTTAAAGACATCGGACATCTAGATTAGCGAGTTCCTTCAAGTACACACTTACTCACAAGGTACATGAATTGGTAACGAGAGTCCCAACCGTGTAGCCTAAAACACATATCCTACTTTCTCCGTTCACACTATCAGAAAACAATTCCATCCGAAAGATACGTAACTGATTTAGGTTATAAATTAGATACCACACTTGAACTGAACACTACGTTTTACTAGCAATCACTTTACCACGGTTTCTAACTGCGCCCACACTACACTTGCGTGCACTCATCATTCACGATATAAAATGTTTTAGCCATCGCTATTATTTTTCCGTGCGATCGACTTTTCAACCTCAATCGTTTCATAACCGACAAATTACTATTTCTATCACAGTTCCCGATATCACGCTCTCAAGCGTATTCACAAGCTCAAGTGATGGTTCAGGGATATCTCTCGAGGTTGACTCTCTCGTTACCCCCCGCCAACCGATCTCTTGGTGCCAACTCGCAACTACGAGGCTTTCAGCACAAAAGCATAAGGGACAAACTTGATCCGTCTAACGGCGGATCGATATCTGTACCCTTCCCGCTACGTAATGCGAAGCTGAGCGCTAGATTCAAGAGAATCGGACGCGCCGGTACAGAAGGAGTATTGTGTTGTGAGCAGAGTAGCAGTAGCAGCAGAATAGATCAGTCGGAAGAGCTCGGGGAATTGCCAGTGGCTGTCTCGAGCTAATGAGGGACATTCGTACCTCTCTAAAGCTGCCCAAGGGGACAGTAACGGATGTGATTGTGAAGTGGAAACGCGAAGGGCAGCCACAGTTAAAACAAAAGCAGACAGGCCTCATGTACTGACGACAGGAACCGTCGAGCATTGTGGAGAGTGTGAAATACAGCATACAGTCAGTGGAATGAATCATCCGTGAGTTACAAAGTACCAGTGGAGATATGCTGTCACAATGACAATGTGTATGTAGCACAACATTGGAGCAAGTACTCACAGGTCACACAATTTTAATATCATTGCTAAGTAATGTTTGAAGCGGCGTGAAGAGCGACGCTCCTGGACAGTGGATGAGTGGAAGCGAGTGTCTTGGGGTGATGAATCATGCTGTGATCCGTGGTACCACAATAGAAAGATTTAGGTTTTGGTGAATGCATAGAGAACGTTACCTTCCTTCATGTGTAGTGCCATCTGTAAAGTACAGTGGAGGTACTGTTAAGGTATGGGCTCCGTTTTAAGGTATGGAGGTACTTTCGTAGTTAAGGTGTAGCCCATTAATTGCGCTCAATAGACCACTAAATGCGGGATGTGAAAATAAGATTATAGTTCACCTTGATTTAGTAATGCCGAAGAGTGTAATCGGAGTCTGATGATGAAAGAATGATGTCGATATATTCTACCCCAAGAATACTGCACGATAACAATGATTATGTACTTCGGTTTCAAACTATTTGACCAGTAGACATCGATACAGTTTTAAATACTACTTCGGATTCCTTTGACATACAGTGTAGAGCAGTAGTGACTTCTGCATGTACAGCAAATACACACTCACTTTGAAGTTAATACTGTTTGGTCGGTAATATCGTAAATATTATATAAGTTGTGGCGTAAGTAGAACCAATATTATTCCTTTGATTACAACACGCGTTATCGCGAAAGACGTCGGCCTGTTAACGATTACCGGAGGCCAATCATCCGTACAGATTCTCACGGTTTTCCTTACTGTGGTTGATGATTGACCTCTAGATTATGTGAATTCACGAACTTGGATTGACACCCCTATATATGTATATTTGTCCGTTAGTATTGATTATAAGGTAGTAATTCATGTGTTTGTGCTTGGTTATACCTACTATGGAGTTCACTATGTGGTCAATTCGATAGAGAATTCGCTTTCCCTTGTCAGACTCCATACTGGACACATTACCGTCTTTCGCTGTTACGAGTCAGTTTCGTCTTAATCACTTAAGAATCCTTGAGTTCAGAATAATTTTACTTCCCACTCCCATGCTTGTTCTCGTAATCAGTGGAGAGCTTATACTTAAACTATTAATTGTAAACAAGAACTGATGTATATGGATAAGCGAAACGGATGAGTACCCATGGTGTAATGGTGATATTGGTTGTTAGACTTTCCGCCGTCCTAATAAGTAGTGATTAAGCATCTCATTGAGTGTAATTAACCTAATCTACCTTTGACTAGATCAAATTTACAATACGAGTGCTATACACCGTGTACTTTACTTTATGTCTTCGTTTTGTAAGTGTTTATTAGACAAACAGACAATATATTACAGGTGTGACGAATTGTTTCGACTGTCAATACCTAGTTACTTCTTCTCGAGTATTGCTATGAACTTGATCGTTCTATTGACCATGTAAGCATACTAGAATTACACTACTGGTGACCAAGGTTAAGCTGTCGATGAGACAAAGACGGTGAAATAAGGTTTCTCAGCGGCTTGTCAACTTACATTTCTATTTGAATGAGTAGGTTTTAGATTTATTAGTGTGTATTTTACATTACGGACTACCTTTCATTAACTAGGTTTCATGCTCGTTTTCCGGTTTCTTATTATTCGTTTTGCGACGATATAATTGACGTTGTTTCAGTAACTTGCTTCACTGTCACTTTAGTATGATGACAATGCAGTGTTATGCAAACATATCTCTTTCTACCTTTCTCTCCCTTTACTATTCTTTAATAATGGACCTTACATTTATGTATGTCTGATCAGAAATGCATATTCTCTTTAGTAGTTTTTATTATCCGTATGCGTAACGGCTTGTCACCTAAGTTTTTGTATATATACTACCATTTCATTTAATGCTTGACATTGATCTGTAATAAAAACGATCGTGTATATATACTTTCATTTGTACTTATTGGTTGGGTTGGGTTGTTTTGGCGAAGAAGACCAGACAGCGAGGTCATCGATCTCATCGAATTAGGGAAGGATGGGGAAGGAAATCGGCCGTGCCCTTTGGAAGGAACCATCCCGGCATTTGCCTGGAGCGATTTAGGGAAATCACGGAAAACCTAAATCAGGATGGCCGGACGCGGGATTGAACCGTCGTCCTTCCGAATGCGAGTCCAGTGTCTAACCACTGAGCCACCTCGCTCGGTGTACTTATTGGTACCACATAAATTGTTAATTTCCAAAATGACTGCATTTAATGAAAACGGCCAGTATGTAATTAATTTTATTGATTTCGTCGATTATGTAGTATGTCTATAATACACTGCTGGCCACCGTAAATGCAACACCAAGAAAGACAAGAGGTAGCACAACAAAATTTATTTTGTAGATAACATGTTGACCAAGTATCAAATGATTACGTTTGCAGACGTCTATGACATGTGGTTCCTGCCAGAATCAGTAGCCAGAGTAGCCGCCATTGTTGGAGATCACCAGTGCCACACGTCTCGGCATTGAGTCAAAGAGACGTTGGATGTGTTCCTGGGGCACAGCAGCCCAAGCAGCTTCCACACGTTGCCAAAGATCATCTGGTGTGGCAGCTGGGGATGTAATCTGGTTCCCTCGTTGAGCAACCATGGACCACATGTTTTCTATCGGCGAAAGATCCGGAGAGCGAGCCGGCCAGGGAAGCAATTCAATCTGGTTATTGACGAAGAACCTTTGGACAATGCGTGCCACGTGTGATCGCGCATTATCCTGTTGAAATATGGCTGTGGTCGAGCCCTGAAGGTAAGGAAGGACAACTGGCTCCTGTACCTCGGATATGTAGCGCCGGCTATTTAAAGTACCGGCAATGCGTACTAGAGGCGTGCGAGAGTAATATCCAATACCGCCCCATACCATAAAACCCGGTGCAAGACCAGTGTGGCGGTGCATAATGCAGCTGTCCAGCATCCTCTCTCCACGGTGTCTCCACACTCGAATCCGACCATCGTGGTGCTGCAGACAGAAGCGTGCCTCGTCAGGAAAGACAACGTCATTCCATTCTGCCGTCCACATCCGTCCGTCGTCACACCACTGGCGACGGAGACGTCTGTGGATCTGCGTCAATGGTAGACGAAGCAATGGACGTCTTGCGGACAGACCACTCTGCTGTAAACGGCGTCGGATGGTACGTGCAGACACTGGATGATGCGTTACAGACGCAATGTGCTGTGCTATGGTTCGGGATGTCACTGAGCGATCCGTCACTGCCATGCGCACAATTTGCCTATCAGCACGTGCAGTGGTGCACCGAGGTGAATGCGATCGACCACGTCGGTCCGTCGTACCCTCCTGCATCCAACGGTCACATATCCGCATTACAGTTGTTTGGTTTCGTCCAACACGACTAGCGATTTCTCTGTATGATAATCCACAATCTCGGTAAGCCACCATCCTTCCTCTGTCGAACTCGGATACTTGATCAAATGATGTTCGCTGTTGTCTACGAGGCATAACTGATCGTCTTGTGAAACAACCACAAGGTAAACACACGTGCCGAACGTACACTCGTCGAAATCGCCAAGCCTTAAATGGTGCTGTGAGGTGGCGCCACAGGCGCGCGTGATGTGCGTCTGCGCTGAAATTCTAATCAGTTCATATCTCATCGCTGCAAACCCATGGTGTAAATTTCACTTGATTCGGATGCTTCCTTCAGGGTGTTGCATTTACGGTGGCCAGCAGTGTACATTTGTTTACATAGTAACTCGTAGGTTACTGATGTCACATTGGTTGTTGTATGTATGGTATTTTATAGAGCCTGAAGATGTTATTACAACGTTGAAACTAGTTTCCAAAACAAAACCGACACCTTAAATACAGCTGGAGGGATTTCTTCATTTTTAATATAAATTTATACCAGCTGACGTCCCACTGTCCTCCATTCCAACTATGGATGTACGAAGATTAAATGCGGGATGTTACAAACACAGTTACTGCATTGTGTAAAGTGTGTAGTAGAGGAACAGTTCGGAGACGATGATTGTATCAGTATGACAATGCAATCTTTCATAAAGCAGCGTCTGCCATACTATCGTTGTGGGAGAATAAGATGCTTAAATGGACGGGCCAGAGTCTCACCTAAACGTATTGGAACACAAGTATGTTGGGTGGGAACGTAGAGTTTGTTCAAGAAGCCAACATCCAACAGTGTTTCTGACTAGTAATAAAAATTCGGTCGATCCTACGTTCGGACTCCACTGTTGCTGAAATTTTGAGCCAAATTATTAATTATGACGGCCGAAGATTTCCTGGATAGATGTCACGCTCAATCTGCCAGCGGCGGGCATAACGAGGCTGGAAGAGCGGACAATGCTTCAGGGCACTCTCTTGTACTTGTGGGGGAAACTGCCCTGAAAGTCGAAAAACCGGCCATGGTGAACGGCATAAGGACGCAGAAGGCTACGGGAACCACCGCTTACAAGACAGGTGATGTGTATCCACAGGACATGTTGCCTGTGACTGAAAAAGCTCCATGATGAGCTCCCCACTGATGAGCTCTCCATCGGCGAAAGATTCGAATCTCGAGTAGAGGACTGCCAAGCGGAAGGCGACCATGAGAAAAAGACTGTCAGAAGTTCGAACGTGGTCGGAAATCTAGAAATCTAGAAATATCAACAGCAGCAGAAAATGGTATAACGTGAGTAGGATCTGCTACGAATAGGAAGGCAGCATGGAGATTGTGTTTCTCCGAACAGTTCAGTGGTTGGGATGTTCTCGTCGTAATCGACAGAAGCTCAGCACTAATAACATTGTTTCAGATATACATGCCAACGTCGTAAGCAGACATGAAGAGACAGAACAAATGTAACTCTGAGGATATCGAACAGGTAATTCAGAGGGACATGAAAATATAATAGTCGTGTAGGATTGGAATGCGTTTGTATGGGATGGAGTGTAACAAACGGTTAAGGGAGAATATGGGCTTGGTAGCAGAAATTAGAGAGGAAACAGAGTAACTGAGTTCCGTAATGAATTTCACCTTGTAACAGCGAGACCCCTGTTCTAGAATCACTTAGTAATGGACGGGAGATACGGGAAGATTTAAATCAGGTCACATCTTGAACGGGCAGAGATTCCACTATCAGATATTGGATTGTGAGGCTTTCCCAGGAGCAGATATAGACTGGGGTCAGACTTTAGTAATAATGAAGTTTAAGAGACGGTGAGGGAGAATCAGTGCACAAAGAAGCGGAATGAGGAATGAAGTGATGCACTGTTCTGTGAAGCTATACTATAGTTACTGGGTTAGAATAGCTCTGCAGACAGTTCAGTTGGAGAAGAATGGAAATCTATAAAAAAGGCAATCACTATATTTGGAAAGAAAAACATAGCTACACGGGAGGTAGGTGCTAAGTAACCATGGTTAGATAAGAGTAATGTACAGAAGAATGCAAAAGGAAAATGAGGATCAGTTTGGCTTCAGGTAAGGGAGAAGCACCAGAGAGACAATTCTGACATTGCGGTTGGTAATGAAAAGAAGACACGTCCATAGGATTTGTCAGCCTGAAAAAATGTAAAATGGTGCAAGATGTTCGAAATTTTGAGAAAAATACGCGTAAGTTGTCGGAAAAGACGGGTAATATGCAATAAGAAAAACGATCAAGAGGGGAGAATAGTACTGGAAGACCAAGAAAGAAGTGCTCGGATTAGAAAGGTTGTGAGATATGGGCGTAATCTATCGCCCATATTGTTCACTCTCATACATTGAAGAAATAACGACAAAAGTCAACAAACATTGATGAATGGAACTCAAATCCAAGGCGAAAGAATAACTATGATAAGATTCCATGATGAAAATGCGATTCTAAATGAAAGTGAAGAAGAAGTAGAGGATTTATTGAATGGAATGGGAAGTCTAATTAATACAGAATATGGACTGGAAATAAATCAGAAAGAGGCAAAGTAACGGGAATTGGCTGAGATGAGAACAACAGGAAACGTAACATCAGAACTGGGGATCACGAAATAGACGAAGGAATTCTTCGACCCTGGAAACAAAACAACCATTGATAGATGGAACGAGGAGAACATAAAAAGCAAACTAACAGTGGCAAAGAAGGCATACGTAGCCACGGGAAATCTTCTACACTGGAGCGCCAAAGAAACTGATATAGGCCTGCGTATTTAAATAAAGAGAAATGTAAACAGGCAGAATACGGCCTTTGAACTGCAACGCCTGTTGTTAGGTCGGTTACTGCTGCTGCAATGACCGGCTATCAAGATTTAAGTGAGTTTGAAAAGGCGTAATAGTCGGTGCGCTTGCGATGGGACACAGCATCTTTGGGGTAGCGATGAAGTGGAAATTTTCCCCACGAGTGTACTGTGAATATCAGGAATCGGGTAAAACATCAAATCTCCGACATCGCTGCGGCCGGGAAAAGATCCTACAACAGTGGGACCGATGACATCGGAAGCGAATCGTTCAACGTCACAGAAGTGCAACCCTCTGATAATTGCTGCCGAATTCAATGCTGAACCATTAACAAATGCCAGCGTGCGAACTATTCAACGAAATTTCATCGATGAGGGCTTTCGGATCCGATGGCCCACTCGTGTACCATTGATGGTTGCACAAAACACAGCACTACGAATCTTCTGAGCCCGTTATTGCAGTGATGATGACTATAAACATGTGGCTTTGTGTCTAGCGGATGGACGTGTACAGGTACGGGAATGGAGACAACCTCATGAATCCAAGGACCCTGCATGTCAGCAGAGGCTGTTCAACTTGGTGGTGGCTCTGTAATGGTGTGGGGCGTGTGCAGGTGGAGTGATATGGGAGCCCTGATACGTCTATATACGATTCTTGACAGGTGACACGTACATAAGCATCCTGTCTGACCACATGCATCCATTCATGCCCATTGTGAATTCCGACGGACTTGGGGACTTCCAGCATGACAATGCGACACCCCACTCGTCCATAAGTCCTACAGACTGATTCCAGGAACACTTTTCTCACTTCCACTGGGCCCCAAACACGCCAGACACGAAAATTATTGACCCTATCTGGATGAGTCCCGATTGGAGACGAGGTACTGGCGGAATTAAAGCTGCGAGGACGGGTCGCGAGTCGTGCTTGGTTAACTCAGATGGTAGGGCACTTGCCCGCGAAAGCCAAGGGTCCGGAGTTAGAGTCTCAGTGTGGCACACAGTTTTAATCTGACAGGATGTTTCTGTCTGGGATGCATTGCAATGTGCTGTACAGAAGATATATCTACCCCCTCGCACTCTTACGGACTTACGGACAGAACCTGCAGGAATCATGGTGTCAGTTCCCTCCAGCACTACATTAGACATTAGTCGGGTCCATGCCACGTAGTGTTCCGACACTTCTGTGTGCTAGCAGGGGACCTACACGATATTAGGTAGGCATACCAATTTCTTTGGCTGTTCATTGTAGAATCAAACATAGGCCTTGACTTGAGGAGGAAGTTTGCAGCACAGCGTTGTACGGCCGCAAAAGATGGAACATGGGAAGACCGGAAGAGAAAGGAAACAAAGCATTTGAGATGTGGTGCTACAGGAAAATGATGAAAATAAGGTTGACTGATGTGGAAAAAATGAGGAGGTTGTTCACAGAATCAATGAGTAAACAAGCATATGGAAAACACTAACAAGAAGAAATGGTTCAAATGGCTCTGAGCATTATGGGACTTAACAACTATGGTCATCAGTCCCCTAGAACTTAGAACTACTTAAACTTAACTAACCTAAGGACATCACACAACACCCAGTCATCACGAGGCAGAGAAAATCCCTGACCTCACCGGGAATCTAGCCCGGGAACCCGGGCGTGGGAAGCGAGAACGCTACCGCACGACCACGAGCTGCGGACACTAACAAGAAGATGTGGCAGGGTGATACGATATCAGGGAATAACTTCTATGGTAGCAGAAGGAACTGTAGAATGTAAAAACTGTAGAAGAAGACGGAGATTTCAA
This sequence comes from Schistocerca americana, assembly GCF_021461395.2. Lineage (NCBI taxonomy): Eukaryota > Metazoa > Arthropoda > Insecta > Orthoptera > Acrididae > Schistocerca > Schistocerca americana. The sequence continues at coordinate 952,066,505 of NC_060119.1, read as the reverse complement.
TACATCCAGCAAATAAATGAGTACGTAGGTTGCAAGTGCTACTCTGAGAGAAAGTTTGTCACAGACGAGGACCTTACGGTTTATCTTCATCTACATCTACGTGGTTACTCTGCTATTGCTGGCGACTGTGGCCGAGCGGTTCTAGGCGCTTCAGTTTGGAACCGCGCGACTGCTACGGTCGCAGGTTCAAATACTGCCTCGGTCATGGATAAGTGTGGTATTCTTAGGTTAGTTAGGTTTTAGTAGTTTTAAGTTCTAGGGGACTGATGACCTCAGATATTAAGTCCCATGGTCCTCAGAGCCATCTGAACAATTTGAACCCTGATATGTACACTAAAGTGCCTGGCAGAGGGTTCAATGAACCACCTTCAAGCTGTCTCTACTGTTCCACTCTGGAACGGCGAAGGGGGAAACGAGCACTTAAATTTTTCTGTGCGATCACTGATTTCTCTTACTTTATTGTGATGATGATTTCTCCCTCTGTAGGTGGGTGCCAACAGAATATTTTTCAATCGGAGGAGAAAACGTGTGACTGAAATTTTATGAGAAGATCCCGTCGCAACGAGAAACGCCTTTGTTTTAATGATTGCCACTCCAGTCCACGTCTCACGTCTGTGGCACTATCTCCCTATACGAAACGAGCTGCCCTTCTTTGAACTTCTACGGTGTCACCCATCAGTCCCACTTGATGCGGATCCCACACCGCACAGCAGTACTCCAGAATAGGGCGGACCAGTGTGGTGTAAGCAGTCTCTTTAGTAGACCTGTTGCACCTTTTAAACGTTCTGCCAATGAATCTTAGTCTTTAGTTTGCTGTACCCATAACACTATCTATGTGACAGTTCGAATTTAGAGTAATTGTAAACCCTAAGTATTTAGTTGAGTTTACAGCCTTCAGGCCTGCGTGACTCATCGCGTAATCGTGATTGTGGGAATGAACCCGTGAGAAGGCTGATGACTCGAAAGACAGTTGTCCAGATATGGAACACTGTATTTCGTAACGTCCTACCCTACGGTTGTTTGCGATTTTAGAATCATTTTGTGGTCTCGGATGCTTTGAAAAGTATGGCTTATCACCTGCAAAGGTAGAATGCCTCCTCAGTATTACAGTTTGAATGTAGACAATGAAATGCATTCCTAATAAAAAAAAAAAAGGTGTTTCCAACCTGAGCAGATCTCTTTCGCATGTCCTTGATTCTGCAACCGTTCTTTGTGAAAGTTTTGTCGATTCCTACTGCTCTGAATCAAAAATCATTATAAGTTAATGAAAATTAGAATTTGAAGTACAGGATGCTGTCTCTATTTCCGAATTATAGAATTGACTGTATTCCCTTCTGTTTCTGACACTGTGGAGTAAGGAAAATTACCGGTGTCAACTTCTTCTTTTGCACGTGCTGTCGCTTTCCAATAGCTGCAAATCAAGACAGTATTATTCACTTGATAGAGTCGGTGTGTTGTGTCACTGTAGAACATGTTTATTTGTATCTTTGACTTACTGTACTAACCCATGTATAATCATCTTAAAATATGAAATGCTTATTCGTGTGCAAGATTTGGTCTTGTATCTAGTTAACAGACTAAACTAAAATAGCAAATAAACAAAATAAATATTGTACACTGTGCCTGTAGGTATCTATTCGACATGTGCGTATGTGTATAAATGTATAGTGTGTGTGTGTGTGTGTGTGTGTGTGTGTGTGTGTGTGTATGTGCGTACTTGTGTGTTTGCGTGTGTGTGTGTGTGTGTGTGTGTGTGTGTTTATGTGTGTGTGTGTGTGTGTGTGTGTGTGTGTGTGTGTGTGTATGTGAGGACATGGATTGGAATTAAGAATCCTGGGACAATATCTGGTGATCTAGAGTCCTGTTACTGTTACGTTTGTAGGTATTGTAGAAAATGATGTATAATAACTGGTAAGGTCCTTTGCTTATATTAATGTGCTTATTCAAACTACTAGCTGTGGCTGTACTTTAGTATCTATGTTTGTTGTTGTAATTGCAAAACAAAACACGTTTCGGAGAAGCGGAATGAGTAAGTTTCCCTCTCAGTGACCATTGGTGCTCTAAGTTCGTTTCACTAAAATTTTTATCTTTCATGCAGGATGTTAAATCTCTATAGTTAGTAGGCAACTGATGGCTTAGAAGTTTTATTCACTGTAGTATAGCCACAGACTGCAAAATATTTGTTAATAAATAAATACAGGAGAAAACCGATTCGCTTCCATAAACTTCACTGTAGAATTCACAATAACCGATACAGCTAATGTTAAACAATGCTGGTTCTCTTATTCATGTCTGACACTCAAGCATACAGGTGCTGTTGCCTTTTATGGTACTAGTAACAAAACAGCAGTAAGAAACCTATCGGACGCAAACGTCTGAACAATATCGTGCCTAAACTTCATTTTACCTCATAGGTAAGTACTCAGTTGAGATAAGGAAAAGAGGAAATATAAAGTCAGCAGAATAACTGAGAATGCATTAGTATGACAAACAGGAAAGTACCCGGAGTAGCAGTGAAGTTGGTCAAAGAAATTTCCTTCATGCCACTGACGAACGAAACTTACCTTTGCCACAAGGTAGCTTCGCAGTGCGAAGAATGACCTTTCAGCAGAGAGGCTAAAGAGATTGGGAGTTAAAGGTCATGTCACATTACTGCATTACGTACTGCAATTGTCCCTTTGTGAACCTTTTTCTATACGATTAAGCAGCGACTCTTTTTACAAACACACAGAAGAGGCTACGTACGGGATAAGATGGGAAAATGTACAGAAGTGTCTAGTAGGAAAAGTTTCACACTACATTACGAAAAGGCTTATGTAGAGATAGAGTATCATTTCGTGTTGACTTGTGTCAATTTAAAATTCTGTGTAGCCTATATTATGTATTAATACGCAACAGTTTTGACAAAGTTTGCTGAAGTGGAAAGAAAAGAAAGATTTTACAGCGGGAGGCGATCTGTAGTATGCCCCTGACGCCAAAGAAAAGAACATCAGGAATGAGAGAAAGAAGTAGGTCTTAACTTCAGAGAATCTGACCACATCGAGGACTACACGATAACCATTTCTTTACACTAACGCCCCCCCCTCCCCCCCATGAACCATGGACCTTGCCGTTGATGGGGAGGCTTGCGTGCCTCAGCGATACAGACAGCCGTACCGTAGGTGCAACCACAATGGAGGGGTATCTGTTGAGAGGCCAGACAAACGTGTGGTTCCTGAAGAGGGGCAGCTGCCTTTTCAGTAGTTGCAAGGGCAACAGTCTCGATGATTGACTGATCTGGCCTTGTAACAATAACCAAAAAGGCCTTGCTGTGCTGGTACTGCGAACGGCTGAAAGCAAGGGGAAACCACGGCCGTAATTTTTCCCGAGGGCATGCAGCTTTACTGGATGATTATATGATGATGGCGTCCTCTTGGGTAAAATATTGCGGAGGTAAAATAGTCCGCCATTCGGATCTCCGGGCGGGGACTACTAAAGAGGATGTCGTTATCAGGGGAAAGAAAACTGGCGTTCCACGGATCGGAGGGTGGAATGTCAGATCCCTTAATCGGGCAGATAGGTTAAAAAATTTAAAAATGGAAATGGATAGGTTAAAGTTAGATATAGTGGGAATTAGTGAAGTTCGGTGGCAGGAGGAACAAGACTTCTGGTCACGTGACTACAGGGTTATAAACACAAAATCTAATAGGGGTCATGCAGGAGTAGGTTTAATAATGAATAGGAAAAAAGGAATGTGGGTAAGCTACTACAAACAGCATAGTGAACGCATTATTGTGGCCAAGATAGATAAGAAGCCCACACCTACTACAGTAGTACAAGTTTATATGCCAACTAGCTCTGCAGATGACGAAGAAATTGAAGAATTGTATGATGAAATAAAAGAAATTATTCAGATAGTGAAGGGTGATGAAAATTTAATAGTCATCGGTGACTGGAATTCGGTAGTAGGAAAAGGGAGAGAAGGAAACGTTGTAGGAGAATATGGATTGTGGCTAAGAAATGAAAGAGGAAACCGCCTGGTAGAATTTTGCACAGAGCACAACTTAATCATAGCTAACACTGGTTTAAGAATCAGGAAAGAGGGCTGTATACATGGAAGAACCCTGGAGATACTATAAGGTATCAGATAGATTAGATAATGGTAAGACAGAGATTTAGGAACCAGGTTTTTAATTGTAAGACATTTCCAGGGGCAGATGTGGACTCTGACCACAATCTATTGGTTATGATCTGTAGATTAAAACTGAAAAAACTGAAAAAGGTGGGAATCTAAGGAGATGGGACCTGGATACACTGAAAGAATCAGAGGTTGTACAGAGTTTCAGGGAGAGCAAAAGGGAACAATTGACAGGAATGGGGGAAAGAAATACAGTAGAAGAAGATTGTGTAGCTTTGAGGGATGAAGTAGTGAAGGCAGCAGAGGATCAAGTAGGTAAAATGATGAGGGCTAGTAGAAATCCTTGGGTAACAGAAGAAATATTGAATTTAATTGATGAAAGGAGAAAATGTAAAAATGCAGTAAATGAAGCAGGCAAGAAGGAATACAAACGTCTCAAAAATGAGATCGACGGGAAGTGCAAAATGGCTAAATAGGGATGGCTAGAGGACAAATGTAAGGATGTAGAGGAAGATAGATACTGCCTACAGGAAAATTAAAGAGACCTTCGGAGATAAGAGAACCACTTGCATGAACATCAAGAGCTCACATGGAAACCCAGTTCTAAGCAAAGAAGGCAAGGCAAAATGGTGGAAGGAGTATATAGAGGGTCTATACAAGGGCGAGGTACTTGAGGACAATATTATGGAAATGGAAGAGGATTTAGATGAAGATGAAATGGGAGATACGATACTGCGTGAAGAGTTTGACAGAGCACTGAAAGACCTGAGTCGAAACAAGGCCCCTGGAGTAGACAACATTAAATTGGAACTACTGACGGCCTTGGGAGAGCCAGTCCTGACAAAACTCTACCATCTGGTGAGCAAGATGTATGTAACAGGCGAAATACCCTCAGACTTCAAGAAAAATATAATAATTCCAATCCCAAAGAGCGACGGTGTTGGCAGATGTGAAAATTACCGAAAAATCTGTTGAATAAGCCACAGCTGCAAAATACTAACACTAGTTCTTTACAGACGAATGGAAAAACTAGTAGAAGTCGACCTCGGGGAGGATCAGTTCGGATTCCGTAGAAAAACTGGAACACGTGAGGCAATACTGACCTTACGACTTATCTTAGAAGAAAGATTAAGGAAATGCAAACCTACGTTTCTAGCATTTGTAGACGTAGAGAAAGCTTTTGACAATGTTGACTGGAATACTCGCTTTCAAATTCTAAAGGTGGCAGGGGTAAAATACAGGGAGCGAAAGGCTATTTACGATTTGTACAGAAACCAGATGGCAGTTATAAGAGTCGAGGGACATGAAAGGGAAGCTGTGGTTGGGAAGGGAGTAAGACAGGGTTGTAGCCTCTCCCTGACGTCATTCAATCTGTATATTGAGCAAGCAGTAAAAGAAACAAAAGAAAAATTCGGAGTAGGTATTAAAATCCATGGAGAAGAAATAAAAACTTTGAGGTTCGCCGATGATATTGTAATTCTGTCAGAGACAGTAAAGGACTTGGAAGAGCAGTTGAATGGAATGGACAGTGTCTTGAAAGGAGGATATAAGATGAACATCAACAAAAGCAAAGCAAGGATAATGGAATGCAGTCGAATTAAGTCGGGTGATGCTGAGGGCATTCGATTAGGAAATGAGACACTTAAAGTAGTAAAGGAGTTTTGCTATTTGGGGAGCAAAATAACTGATGATGGTCGAAGTAGAGAGGATATAAAATGGAGACTGGCAGTGGCAAGGAAAGCGTTTCTGAAGAAGAGAAATTTGTTAACATCGAGTATAGATTTAAGTATCAGGAAGTCATTTCTGAAAGTATTTGTATGGAGTGTAGCCATGTATGGAAGTGAAACATGGACGATAAATAGTTTGGACAAGAAGAGAATAGAATCTTTAGAAATGTGGTGCTACAGAAGAATACTAAAAATTAGATGGGTAGGTCACATTACTAATGAGGAAGTATTGAATAGGATTGGGGAGAAGAGAAGTTTGTTGCACAACTTGACCAGAAGAAGGGATCGGTTGGTACGACATGTTTTGAGGCATCAAGGGATCATTAATTCAGTATTGGAGGGCAGCGTAGAGGGTAAAAATCGTAGAGGGAGACCAAGCGATAAATACACTAAGCAGATTCAGAACGATGTAGGTTGCAGTAGGTACTGGGAGATGAAGAAGCTTGCACAGGATACAGTAGCATGGAGAGCTGCATCAAACCAGTCTCAGGACTGAAGACCACAACAACAACAACATACTAACGCTGTTTTTTTGTCTCGCTACTCCCTATAGTTCTTCTTTAGAAGGGATTGTGATGGTTCAGTGGTTTTGGTTCTGATTTGTCATCTAATGTTTGCAAGACACTTTTTCACTTTGCTCGGTAAGTCCAAAATGTATATACTGAGTGCAACTTATTTATACTGCCAGTTTCGGCGTTTCTTTACGGCATCTTCAAGGATCCTGGCCGATGCGCAGGAGGAATCCAACATCACATGCCGTCAAAACAGGGGCCAGAATTAAATAAGGGGTATCCGTAGACTTCTCGTTTCAACAAAGTAATCATTTCCTTCCAAACAACGGGACTGCGTTATTGTAACCAGAAGTCTACAGATACCAGTTACTTAATTCTGACCCCTGCTTAGACTATACGGGAGGTTGGATTCCTCTATCAAGATGGTCAGAGGACCTGGAGATGGTGGAATTAAACCCCGAAACTGGATACATAAGTAAGTTACAGTCGAAATATAGACGACTGAAGCTGTTTTTGATCTAAATTTTTCACTTTGGGCTGGATTACATGATGGTTGCTATCGTTATCTATGTGTTATAATGTAATTTTTGATCAAATTCAGCTTTTGTTTTTCTTGTCTGATCTTGAACAACTAATTACTCACACACATTATATGTAATTTATATTAAAAATGATGAAATTCCTCCAGCTGTATTTAAGGTGTCGATTTTATTTTGGCAACTAGTTTCAAAGTTGTAACAACGTCAACGTCAGGCCCATACACTTGTTGGCGTCAACTGCTTGCGGCTGATACAAGACGTCCGTGGTGAGATATGGACGTGCTCCGTGGTAGTAATCACCCACCTTGGACGTGCCCCGTGTGGAAGGTGGTTAGTAACTACCCACCTTCCACAGTGAGCACGTCCATATCTCACCACTGACTTCTAGTATCAGCCACTAGCATTTAACGTCAATGAGTGTATGCGGCTGAAGATGACGTTGTCACAACGTTGAAACTAGTTGCCAAAATAAAATCGACGCCTTAAATACAGATGGAGGAATTCCGTCATTTTTAATATAAATTTATACCAGCTAACATCTTACTGTCCTCCATTTCAACTATGGATGTACGAAGATATATAGAATCTGGTTACTAAGCAAAAACTTGCGGTAAATAAATGACTATTACGCTGTCACTAACGAGAGAGCATTTTGATCTAAGTGAATAGCGCAATAAAAAATAAAATGAGCGTTTCCTGTCAATGGCCGGGAAGCCCCTTACGGGGCAGGTCCGGCCACCTTGGTGCAGGTCTTATTACATTCCACGCCACATTGGGCTGACCATTCAGCTATCGGGGCGGAAAATAGGGCAATAATTGAGAAGAACAAGTTTGCTGGTAATTGTAGTGATTGTTAGCCGAAAAGACATTTGTGAGTGAGCAGTACCGTATCAAGTGAGACTGGCAGTCGTTTTCTTGACATGGTATTTTAATCTTAGTGAAAGTAGGCTAAGTAACATGATTGTTATTATGCAAGAAATTAGCAGCTTACAGAATATTTGAATTCCAACTCTTCCCGGCAGTTGGTGCCATGACTGCTCGTGCGTTCCTGGCATGGCTGTTTTGCCGAACACAGCGCCACACCAAGACTACGTCTGGTCATATGTGACAGAGTGGAGCGAGTCGCGGCTGAGAGAAGGAAGCGGCTTCAAATTGGAACCTGTGCTGAGAGTCGCGAAAAATGGAGGACAAGACAGCACATACGGAGCCGGGCTGTGCTTGGTGCTTTGGCTGGTCTTGTTTATGTCCTCCTTTGGTTGGCTCAGACTATTGGCCGGTAACAGCAGCACTATGTAGATGGAGAAAGGGGGCAGCCACTCTCGCCATCAGAGGGAGTCTCAGCGGAGAGGTGGCAGTGTCAAGACAGTCAGCAAGTAGGCAATACAAGAAGCAGGAAGTCCGTGTCAATTATGAGAAAGGAAACGGTGGAGGTGGAAAGCAGCTCAGGAAAAATTATACGGCTTTTCCTGAGGAATACCTAAAGAAAATCATTAAAGTGACTGGAACTGTTTTTGAGGAGTAAGACATCGCGGTATTCGGTACAAACTGTACCATATACTGGCAGACCAGACACTTGTTCACAGGTGTGAAACAGGGGTTACTGAAACATGTGGCCAATAACAAATCCTATTTCTATGATCTGCAAGGGAATGCATAGTGCTACAGCATATGAGAAACGAGAATTCCCTAAATTACCCACATACTGAATGTATATGTGGTGATGGTATAAGCCGACAAGGAAAGAGGTAAAGGTCTAATATACAGATGAGACGAAGAACGTCGTCCCAGAAGTGACTGATTTTGAAGCTATGAAACCAAATGTCTTGTGGGAGAATTGTGCCGGTGGCGTTAGTAGTTCTATTTAAGAGGAAATATTTTTCGAACGTGTAACCATTGTTTCGGCATTTGTGTCATGAGACGGTAATTGATCCAACGTAATGAACGTTATGGCTCTCCTTCTTGTTGTAAGCTAAACACTCTGAAGGAAGAGATGTTACTTAACGATCGGTGTGAGGGCACGTAGAAGAGAGGAGACACATACTCTCACACACACACACACACACACACACACACACACACACACACACAAGATTTCAAGATTTGCATACAAACTGCGTGAAGACAGACTCCCCGAGAACTAGCCCACCGTGAAAACTAACCCACGTCTTGCATGTCTCCCTCTTGCAACGAGTCTGACTATCCTGCGGCGCAATTTTGCACAATAAACGATTTTCTAACCACTCCTATGTTATTATATGTCTAATTCCTGATCAAGTCTTTGTGTCTATTGTTTGTCTTTAGTATTCTAATCTTCATAGTTATCGATGTGTTTAAATCTCTAGTCCTCTACAGACGTACCTAACAAGCCACCATATAGTGGCTGACGGAGGGTATTCTCTATTACTGCTAATCATTCCGTTACCTGTTCCACTAACAATGGAGTAACGGAAAACGACTGCTCACATACCTCCGTACGAGATATACTTTCTCAGACCTAGTCTTGGAGATCTTAAAGTGAGATATACTTTGACGGCAGTAGAATCGCTCTGCAATCAGTCGAAAATGCTTGTTCGCTATACTAACCTACTCTACCTCAACAGAGTTTCGTGAAAAGAACGTCTTCCCTCCACAGATTCCCATTCGAGAACAGGGGGCATTTTTACAGTACTTGCGGGGTGATCAAACATACCTACCAAAATCTAGCAGCATGCCTCCGAATTGCTTCATAGTCTTCCTCTAATCCGGCCTGGCAGCGATACCATACCATTCGTCTACGTTGATAATTCTTTTCTGTTTGCAACTTTACGCGTACATATTTAATTGACGTTGCAGTCATATTGGAAACAAATAATATTTTGTTCGAAAATTACAGTAATGCTTTTCCTACTCATTAGTATTAGCTTACATTTTTCTACATTTAGATCAAGCTGCTATTCATTCCACCAAATGGAAATTCTCTATAAATTCTGTATAGTCCTACGGCCACTCATTCATGACATTTTTCCCGTACGCTACAGCACCACCAGCAAACAGTTGCAGACTGCTGCTCATCCTATCCATCAGACTGTTTATGGATATAGACAAGGGAGGTCCTCTCACATTTCCCTAGGACGCTCCAGAGGATACACTTATCTCTGATGAACACCCGCCTTCGCGACAACATATTGGCCGTGGTCACTTAAACGCTCATAGAACGTAGCATAACTCTTACATAATACTGCGTTGATGAGAGCCTCAACAAAGATCTTCAATCATCCTGTCGAGCTCATAGTCTCTGCCATGCTTAATCCAATAAACACGCCGTTGTCAGCATGCAGTGATAGTCCTGCGCTTCGTTGCGGCACGTCCCGCGGAGACACGGGAGCTCGTTGGAGTCGTCCTAACTCAGAAGCAGTTCGGCTGCGGCTGTGCATCACGCCGCTACAGGGGACTGCACCGCCCAACCCCCTGTTCCCCTCCCCCACCACGGGATAAGCCCCCTAATTGAGAACTACTGCGGCACTCCGGGGACTGCAGGTAACTCGCCGTCCCTGTTCTTACGCCAATGCCATTGCACAAAATCGACACAGCAGCACTGTCATATTAACAGTGCAATTTGTTGCATAACTCATTGAATAATGATACCGATCCTGATATCTGTCATTAAATTGGAGTCTGCTTCAAGACAGGTTGTGTCGCAGTCATATGTTATTCGACATTTTTCTTGAGTTGCCTAGGCTGTACTTCTGGTTGGTTAGGAAGGAGTTAAGATTTGTGATGTCTGAAGATGGGTGTAATCCCGAAACGCGTAACATGTTCTAATAATAGAGTCAATTGAACATCTCATGACTTTATTGCGATTGTACAGCATTGGTTGCCAATTATTCACATAAAAATGATCGCAGGCCTCAGACGGGCTTTTATGTCCTGTATATCACCTTGTACATTGTTTCTTGTTAATGCTAGGAAGGTTAACTTGCTAAGTTCATGAGCGGACCGCTTCTATACTGAAGTGTAATAGTTGATTTCCCTGAAAATAATCCTTAATTGTCCGTTTAAGTATTGCTGTGTACGTTAATTTCCATCAAACTTGTTTGCTGTTTGTTGTGTGGTAGATGTTGACGGCCTTACATCGGGAGTGGTTGACGCGTTGCTCTTCTGCTGGTCCGGGCAGGGACGCGTTTTCCTTCTGCTTCGGCGGCTTTCCCGTTATTGCACGAGGCCTAGATGTTGGCAGGCCGCACGCGCTTCTGTAGATCCCCCATTCCAGCCTCAAGGTGAGCAGCTTATTACCATTCTTTTGGTATCGTACCACGGCGGGGGTGACACCGGATTAGGGCTTAGCTTCAGTGATTTTTGGGAAGTAATGCACTCGGTGTTTCTATTACTGTAAGGTCCTTGTGGGCGTGTGATGTTTCAGCAAACAGCACAGATTTTCTTGATTTCTTTAAAAAAGTAATGGGTTTAATTCTCAATATCATTTTAATGGTGTTTTAGTCATCCCGTAGTTATTTAAGTACTTACCTTGATTTATGTGTAACAGCCTTGTGGACAATCAATGAAGAATTACTGTTTGCTTGGGTTTTGCAGGTGGGTAGCGTTTGGCCAACTTGGCCTTATCTTGTCTATATGGGAGCAGAATATCATTGTCTCATTACACCGGAGTGTCGTCATTTGTCTTAAGCTCCGTAGTATTGTCAGTAAAAGGAAAAATTAGCGTGATTGTGTACCTCCTCGTGGTAACGTGGGTAATGGACTTTCGATACCAACATTACAGATACTTTGTCTAATTTCTTGCCTTGGAGTAGCCCGGAGCTTACTGTCGCAATGGAGATGTTTGTGTTTTAATATATTTTATTTAACCTTTGTTGAACTCATATTTTAGTCCTGTGCTGGGATTAGCCACAATTGCGATGCTAGTTGATCGGCATAGTGCCGCCACAGGTTTATTTAATCAGTGACTGTTTGTAATTGGCCCAACATTCTGTTGCACAGTTGACATGTTCTTCGATTACTATTTGTAATTTTATGTGTAATGCAAATGATGATATTCATGGTAATATTAATTTAAAACCTTAACTATTTGTGTGTATTTGGAAAGAATTCACAATAGGGGAATATGAAGACTGGGATGCATACAACAAATAACTGACGATGTAGGGTGCATGAATCACTCAGAGGTATTGGGATTAACATAAGAAATTGAGTCTTGGTGAGCCACATCAGATCACTCAGAAGACAGAAGACATAAAGAAATAAATAAATAAAAATTTTTAGTGGAACAAAGTCGTCAAGGCGAAAACTTTTTGTGTTATTCTGTAATCTGTTGCATGTTTCTTCAACGTAAAAATTTACATTTTTAAATAAACATTTAAGTGGTAAAAACGGACATTCTATTAGGATCAATGGCGTCTGCCCGCGGTTGTTAGGCCTTTGACATTTAGAAGGGGCTAGCATCAGAAACCTCCGCTTTCCCCATTCTATGCAACCTTAGCAGAAATTAGCATTCCATTCACGGCAGAACTTCATGATAAGATCTCACCATTAGATGCATATACAATCATCTTTTAAAAACCATAGAATTATAATGATGAAAACCATCATTTTAAATGTTTTTCATGATTTGGCAGTTTTGCCGTTCATGTGACGCAATGTACAATGGGGTGAAAAAAAAAAAAAAAAAAAACAGAACAACATTAGGCGGAGCTTGTGAAGTACGCATTTCTGCCGCTAGTCGTGTGTACGGCAACTAACTGGCAGTGCACTGCTACCTGTGTGATCGAACTCACTTGTTCTGATCATTTACAGTGATTGTATTTGCTAACGCTGTTTTGTTCTTGTTTTGTTTATTATGACGGCAAGTTTCCGTGAACAGCATGTAGCTGTGAAATTGTGTTTTCTACTCGGTAAAAATGCTGCTGAAACTGTTATACTGTTGAAAACAGCTTACCAAGAAGACACTATTGGAAAAACTCAGTTGTAGGAGTGGTATACTGGATTTAAAAATGGCGACATGTCTATTAATGAAAAAACACGTTCTGGACGTCCATCAACGAAAAATTGCACACAAAGCCATCTCTGTTGGACAGTTTTAAAAATGGCGTGGTTCCACTGTCCCACGCGCCTTTCTCGCCTGACCTGGCTCCGTGCAACTTTTTCATATTTCCACGATTGAAAAGGGGCATGAAAGGACACCGATTTGAAAGCTGTCAGCCATTCCTAAAGATGACAGCAAAAATCATTTTTAATAGTGGAACCGGCGGCCGGAGTGGCCGAGGGGTTCTGGGAGCTTCAGTCTGGAACCGAGTGACCGCTACGGTCGCAGGTTCGAATCCTGCATCGGGCATGGATGTGTGTGTGATGCCCTTGGGTTAGTTAGGTTTAAGTAGTTCTAAGTTCTAGTGGATTGATGACCTCAGATGTTAAGTCTCATAGTGCTCAGACCCATTTGAACCATTTTTTCTTAACAGTGGAACCACCGATAGGACAAGTGTATTACTTGTAATGGAGATTATCTTAAACGGATAGGGTTGTTTTGTAAACGATTTGAAAATATATGGCTTTTAAAAATAGTTCTATTTTTGGGTACCCTCTCGTATCTTGATGGGTGTATGGTGTAAATACACATCTGACCGTCAAAATTGTATACAAGGTAAACTCTACTAGGTCTTAGGGCCTTTGGTCATAGAGTGCAAGGGAAACATATACTGCAAGAAAAAATTAATGCAGATAATAAGATTAAAATTACGTGGTACACTGCTAAACAGTGGACATGACAGCTAGTTAGTGTAGGAGATTCCGTAACCAGTAAACTAAATCACAATGTTATGCATGGTAATTCACAATTTGCTAGTACTCGTAACAATCACTTTTTAAATGCAGCAAATATTTGATTAAATAGTTCAGTTCAAAAAAGTAAAAGAAAATATAAAAAAATCTTTCCATAATTTTTTTAACCAATTAGAAGTAACATCAATATCTTTCACTTAAATTAATGCGATTATAAACATTCTAAAAATTTCTCTTGTGGCGTTGATGGAATCTGAGATGAAATTCCGAAAAATTGTTCCAACTTCAAAAATAATGTCCTTAGTGATACATGTAACGCATCTCAGGCAGAAGGAATTTTTCCAGGACGGTTAAAATATGCAATTATTAAATAACTTCATAAGAAAGGTATCGTAATCTGGTACTTTTTGTGATATCTCTATGGCCCTCGATTGTGAGATCATGAAACCCTTTAAGAAAAATTATAGCTTTATCGAACTGATGGCTTTGCACACCACTGGTCTGAATGAAACATGACAAAAAGTATGCAAATGTTTGTGCTCACAAATTAAGTCAATGTCGGAAATACAGAAAATTTAAGCGACTGGGGTGAAAATCACAAAGGTTGTCCTACAGGGTTCAATTTATTGTCCACTCCTATTCTTAGCCGGCCGGAGTGGTCGAGCGGTTCTAGGCGGTACAGTCTGGAACCGCGCGACCGCTACGGTCGCAGGCTCGAATCCTGCCTCGGGCATGGATGTGTGTGATGTCCTTAGGTTAGTTAGGTTTAAGTAATTCTAAGTTCTAGGGGACTGATGACCTCAGATGTTAAGTCCCATAGTGCTCAGAGCCATTTTTGAACTCTTATTCTTTGTATTTGAGTATGACCTTCCACTTGACATTCAACAAGCAAACTTGGTAAATGTTGCAGATGATACTAGTGTTGTAATAAATCTCATTAGTGAGAAAACTACAGAAGAATTCTTAGACGATTTTCCAAAAAACTGTTACGCAGCTCTCTGAAAATGGACCATCCCTAAATCTTGAAGAAACACTCTATATTCAGTACTGTATAACACCAACAGGAGTTATTAAGGTAACAGAATGCTCTAGGTTTTTGGATGAACATATTGATGAGAACTTAAATTGGAAGAACCATATTGCTGAGATTCCCAAAGCAATTAAGTTCACCTACTTTTGTTTTCCATGTAATTGGTAGTCCTGGAAACAAACGTATAAACCTCCTGATATAGTTTGTTTTTCCACTTAATAATGTTGTGCGAAATGAGTTTCTGGATTATGTCATCACTTAGAGAGAAACTACTGATTGCACAAAAGGGAGCAGTCACCACCAGAGTGCTCACTGTCTCTCTCTCTTACTCACCCACCCGTGCTGCCTCACTCTACAGGCCTAAGTCGCTGCAGGTGGCGGCACTAGAGGATTACGCAAAGCATGTCTGGGTAACGTGGACAACAGTGCAGTCGTCGTCGTAGGTGGAAAACGGAGCGATTTATCTGGCGTCCAAAAGAGCACGACCATTGGCTTTTGGATCGGTTGTGGAAAGCTTTCAGAAACGGTTTAGTTTGTAAACGGGCGGTAGATAACATGGGTGAATAATGGCTATGTAAATGTTTACGGGCGAACAGGTGTGTTGTTGTTGAGCAACTGGCCGCCCAGGGAAACAAGGGGATAACAACAGTGTCTTCAACGACCATTCAATGAACGCAGCTGTGCATGGGCCTCTGCCGCAGCAAGTGCCCGTTTCGTCACCCATGCTGATATCAGCACACCAATACCGCTACTAGACGTCCACTGAGTACCCACGGACGGCCTTCTCAGTTGGTCCTTGGCGTGTACGACGTGAAACGTCTGAAACCGAACACGTTGCCACAATCGCAGGAAGGGTCCATGACGGAGGAGGGAGCGTTAAGGCGCCGGAATTATTTTCGTTGCATTACCTGTCTGATGCTGTCACTCTGCAAGAACAATGTATCAACGCAAGTATCCGTCTATACTTGAAAACCATGTCCACCCATACAAGCAGCTTGTTTTTCCTCGACCGAAGGCATTTACCAGCAGGTCGGGTTGCACGCGCCATGGATCATAAACCGAGAAACCTCTCGCAGCTTGCCACGGAATATGAGTCAGTATGCCTCCACATCTCTCTTGGTGCCTTTCAGAACCTCATTTACTCTCTTCCTGCAGGTGTGACAGCGGTCCGCGCTGCAAAAGGTAGTTATTCAGGCTTTTGGCAGGTGATCACATTACTGAGACTGGACAGTGTATGAAACTAACGGATGACAGAGGTGGTGTGGAAATCACTGTACCTATCCGGTAGCACGCACGTAAAAGAACATGGCAACAACTGATATAATTAAACAACCGAATGTTACACAAACATATTTATTACGTCAAGTCTGCAACTGCATTTACGTAGCTTGTGCTATCAATGTACCAAATTTGGTTTATTACGCACTCTGTCCTAACAGAACAAACAGTCCTGTCACGGAAAAGCCACGTTAAGACTACCGTGTGCTACTGCTATACCCTAACCTTGAAGTTGGATGCAGATCGTAAAATGGAATTATCTTGTTAAAGCAATTATGGTATCAAGCAACACAGCAGTGCTACCATCTCAAGGAATTTTGTTGTGATGACCGAGATGTACCTAACGGAGGTGACTTATCGGAAGTGAAAGTCAGAATTACGTAATTATTTAAACAGTAACAAACAACAATTTACCTGTACACAGCGTCCAAATGATAATAAAAACGGTCGCCAGCCTAATTAGGCATAAGAATGAGTAACATTCTTGTTCAAGAACTGAAAATAAGTAACTCCAATGGGCAAACACAGCCTATACTTTGTCACACGAGAGGGCAATGAACTCTGGTACCTGCATACAGTATGTTCACGTTAAGGTTGGAGCTGACACAGCTGAACAAACAAATTGCACAAATATAACAGATAACAGAAAACACTATTACATTGAGGATTTAGTCAATCTGAATGACCTCAATAACGTTACTATTAATATACATTGTAGAATCGTAAATTTGACATAGGTTTAATATTACTTTTCAAACAAATTCTTTTCTGACATGAAATATGGATATGGTTCACAGCAAAATTAGTTATTGTGCATAGATTAAGTCTCTCACCACCAAACACTTTTCTACTTAGAATGAAAATTAAATGGAGTTCACTAACAAACTACTTCTCACTGTTTGATTGAAGAAGTTGCTATTTTCATATATAGTGGTCTTTCTGTTAATCGTTATGTAGCACGAGCGCAATAGACAAATTGTGGTTCCTGTTACACCATTAATATGCACTTCCAATATACAAGAGAGACAAACACTTAGCAAACATGAATATATAACTTTCCACAAAGGCAGTTCACGACTTTTACTGCAGTGATACACAATATTGACAAATTTGTAAAAAAAAAAAAAAAAACAAAAAAAACTGACTCACCTTTTAAAATTTACAACAGGCAGCACTTTGATCATTAACTAAGCAAAACATTATAAGCCTCAGTTTTAAGAACTTATATTTTTTTAAAGTGACAGCAAATTGTCTTTATTAGTACAGTCTCCTACTTTTAAGTCAATGATTAAATAAGTAATTCTGAAAGTACATAAACCTTTAAATTGGACTGTTTCCATCGCTGGGAGGTTTTCACAAAGCTACATTTACTACCTCCCACAATTTTACCAAATCCACAGTAAATCTGAATACTCCCTTCTTACCAAAGATCAAACAATATTATTTAATAACTGTTTCGCTATGAAGCGTTTATTTTTTTCACAAGAAGGACATTCGGTAATCATAGTTCAAACGGAGAGGAACCTGAGAGGTGTTTTAATAAAGTAAAAAATCAAGTTAGGTGAGCCGTGGTAAAAATTGCTGTTTTGAAGAACACACAGCAACGCGTAGTTTGAAGCAGTCGCCCTCCGTTTCTGGCGGTGGCGCCGCTGTGGAAATCATAGTTTTGGTGTCTCCCTCTGGTGGGAAAGGGGAAATGATGCCTGTTCACGTGCATTTAAGGGGCGCTATGAGCTCGCCAGTCGGCCAGTCTGGGTCAGTCTCTCGTCCCCAGCTTGCTAGTCTGTCTCTCGTCTGCGTTTGTTAGGCAGTTAGTGTCTGTCTGTCGTTCGGAGTGCTGGTATGTCTCTCGTTCGGATCAACCTTTAAAGCCGGCAAAATGAGAGTCTTTCCACTCCGCCAGTAAGAGAACTCAGCGAGTGGTCGCCCGGTCGGGGCTTAGCTCCTGCATCTGAGTCTGCGCGTTAGGCCGCCAGTATGCAGGCAATGGTCATTGGCGGTTGGATCGATCGGTTGGTCAGTCGTCCACTGAGACACAAGATGACTTGTCCGTCATGAGCGTCGGTGCATGTGAGGTCGCCACGTGAGTCCAGTGGGCCGCGGCGCATACTGAGGGGTAGTGACTTCAGGGTCGACACGAGAGCAACAGGAGTCAACCCACAACATCAGTCTGGCCGGTGCGAGGTGCGACACCGTGAGACGGGAGATCGGCGCGCCTTCCTGCGTCCGTTGAAGCGGCTGGCAGCGGAAGGTTACGGAGAGCAATTTGGGGGTGCTGCGTCATGTCTTCTCGAGAAATCGCAGTCTATTAGAAGTTAAGTGATTGATGATATGTTGTTTGATTTACTCTTGTTAAATTTTACTTGTTTTCTTGGTGAGGTTACCAACCGTTTTGCTTTGGGGTCGTCCCACCATTCTCCTCCGTTTGCTCAACCGCGGGAAGGTTGTTTATAAACTGGGTGGTCCGTTTTTCCCTTGTGGAGTAGGGGCGGGTTAGAGCAACCTGCGGTTCGGGTTTTTCGGTAATCTCCCTATCAATCTACCGTACGTTAGTAGCTGCCTCTGTTATGTTTGTCGGATTTGGTGTGTTAACGAATTTATTGCTTGGAGTGTAACGGCCTAATTCCAGAAATATGTTTTGATTTTTGGATACTTTGATATTATTGCCTATGATCTAGAGAGGCGGTATCTGTGTGCTGTAGAGCATCATAACTATTGTTTCTCCAACCTTGTAGAATTTTATATAAGAATCCATTTCATTGGATTTTATTTAAATGATCATTTTAGTATATAAAGTTGCCACCCTTTCACCGTAAGACTTTTCTTAGAAGTTAAAATCAAGTTGCACTTTTGGTGGAAAGGTTAATATATTAATTGTTATTGTTTTGTAGCATTTCCATCCCTCCTACAGGGGGTGCATAGTTTGTATGCTTGTGTAAATTGTTAAAACTCTTAGTTCGAAGTAATCTGGTGTGTTGCCGATTCGCACCAGTGTAGTCTTTCAGAGGCTGTTGTGAGCGGTCGTAACAACGGCCGTGTCAAAAGGGAGTGGCAAGGTTCTCTGCCCGAAAGCTCATACAGCCAAAACTTGTTTCTTTCGGTCTCTGAACAAATTGTAACTTTGATATTTTGAGAGTGCTTTCTGATTATAATTTTAAATCTGTTTCTTTTAAAAAATGCATTTAGGCACTATTAAAGTGAATAAAATTCCCATTTGTTAAAAGTAATTTCGTTATGATTTCATCAGTTACTCCCTGGCAACTACTTCCATGCGTACATAGTGTGATAAAATGTGTTTATGTTCTTGATGAATCGCTAGTAAATAATATAAATTCTTACGAATATTCTTTGAAAATAAATCACGGTTCAGTAGGTACATAAATTCAGTTAAAAATTACCTTACATTTGAGCCCACTAAAACATCCAATGAGCTGATCCTTCACTGTACATTACTATAGTTCTTCTGTTCCATTACAGTGATTGCGCAATGTGGTGGCGAGTGCATGTTGGTAATTGGATTTGCAGGTAGAGTTGCTGGACCCTGCCATTTCTTGGTGGCGATGATAGATACCAATTTCAGAATAGTTGCAGCTCTTTATCCATCCATCCGAGGCATCGGAAAGTGTCAGGAAAAGCCTCTCTCGGAACCATCACAATACACAACTTTTACATGAGCAGCTGATACTTTGGTAGCTCGTCCGCGACTGACTCTTGGTTCCACCTTTCTATCCATGCCCACATTTTGCGCGCGCTACTCAATTCCGTTCCCGAGGGGAACTACACCATCTCTTACATACAAATAACTCCGAACCCTAAGTGAGGGTCTGCAGTTTACATAACAGTAACCAAACATATTGAACAAAACAGAACATTTGCACATATTGACATTTCTATAAACAATTATTTAAACAAAATTACAACTATATACAGTAAGTATTGTTCCCTGCAAATAAGACAAAGTATTTAAGTGACAGATACACTACATTGCATATGATCAAACCATGACATCAAAGTGTTTTTACAAAGAAAGGAGTATAAAATTTTGCATTATCGATTCAATCAAACAACATTTACAGAAGCTCAACAATGGAATGTTGAACAAAACAGAAAGCAAAATGAACCAACAAAAGGTATGTAGTGTCAAAGTTATAGTGTTACAAGCTGTAACAGTTCGTTCTTTCAAATTTATCTGCGCATGGGAAAAGCACTAATGATCTCTATTACGAAAATTTCCACTGAACATTTTTCGGTATTATATGAGGATGAACATTGATTTGTTAGGGCTTAGTTTAAGACCTAAGTTTTTTACCAGTCATGATACTAAACCACAGTCGTAGATCATAGCTGACACTTACACACAACTTTTCTTTGAAGACTTCCTGTAATGTCAGGAAGGTAGTGTACATCTTCTAATCTGCACAGTTGTGTCACCGCCCTTGTAAGCCGATATGCCTACCTCGTTTCCATGTAAATATAGCTGGGCTTTTGTATTTTTTTCTTTAGTGCTAAATAGAGTGTGATTTCGGTCGTGAGCAGTGGAATTGTCTCACACTCAACATCTCATCGGCTGTATGCCACCGTATTTCAAGTTCTATTCGCAAGTGATTTGTTCCGTTTTTCCCAACTACACTATTTCAGAATTCTTATAGCGTCAAAAGCTCTTCTTCCAACAACGACAGTGTTCATGGTTCATAATATCGTAAACTCGCCGCTCATAAAATTCTTTCGTAAAAATGAAAACAAGATTGTAGAGTAGTTCTGGAGACTATGGAAGCACTCATTGAAGTTTGCAGCTATTTCGATGTCTACCAGCACATTTGTCCAGACTAGCGACAGAGAAAGTACGACATTCTACCCGAAAGCGGAAGTAGGTCCATTTGTTCTCATAGCGAGCCAGCTGCATGTCGTAAGAAAGCACCGGTGATTACTCATCTCTAACCATTAGCGGTGGCGTTCCATCTTTCCGTCTAGTGGCCGTTGACCGCAAGCGGATCGATTTGTGGCGTTGAGCCAAATGCGCTGCCGTTCCGGGTGATCATAATTCTGTGCTCCCCGTTTCTGGGTTTCTTGGCATTATCATCATACGATCATACAGCGGAACAGAACGAATGAACACCACACAGACACTACAGAGTCGGGGTGCACTACTGAATCTCAGATTTGGTTTCTTTCATTGCGAGATGTAATTATTTTAAATGCAATTCTCCTAGGGGGCCACATTTCTTAATCTTTTCGGTAAGCGGAAGGCTTTTTAACGTCCACTACTACTCCAGTTTGTTTCTAAGGTATGTTTTTAATGTAATATTCTGTAAAAGAATTATTCTAAACAAAATTAGCATTTATATCAAACTAACGAACCCAGCAAGTCTTCGCAATTTCTAAATATGTTACAGAATAGGATAAATGCTCTGATCTCCTCCTGCCCCCTCTCTTTGTTCATCAGCTCTTACCCCTCCCTTTATCCTCTTACTCCTAACCACTCTTCATCATCTTCTCAAGACTTTTCACGACTTTTGTTAATAAATATATGCATGGAAAATATACATCCCGTGTCCAAACAAATGTTAATTTGAAAATCGTGGAAAAATCTGAAGTAAATTGGTTTTCTAGACGTTTGCTAGTAACGTTTCTCGTTCTTATAGTATACTTATATTCACGTACTACAAACATATTAAAAATAAGTTTCTTATGTCCGATAAAATGTTTATTAGTGTGTTGTGTAAAAGTCTGAAGTAAAGCGTACAAGAAATTTTAGCGATTTTTGCTAGCAACTTCCCCGCTTTACATTGCATATATACATTCAAAGACTTCATGGGTATACAGAAAAAAAGGTGTAGCCCATGTCTCTTCCAAAACTTAGTAGAATGTCGTGCAAGAATCTGAAATGAATCGGTCACAAACTTTACGCAGCCTTTACTAACAACCCTTTCATGTTACGTAATGGATGAATATTTATATGTAACAAAAAATATTTAGCCTATTCCGACTCAAATGTTCTTTCTAGAAGCGTGTAAAACTGTGATTTAAATCGATGAAGAACATTTCGATATTTTTGCTAACGACGTCCCCTCTTGTATATTTACACTCGGTACGTTTTAAAAAATAAGTGTTATTAGAATAGAAGGAGATTTTTACTCTGCAGCGGAGTGTGATCTGATATGAAACTTCCTGGCAGATTAAAACTGTGTGCCGGACCGAGACTCGAACTCGGGACCTTTGCCTTTCGCGGGCAAGAATTCTACCAACTGAGCTACCCAAGTATGACTCACGCCCCGTTCTCACAGCTGCCACTGGCAGAAGTAAAGCTGTGAGGAGGAGACGTGAGTCGTGCTTGGGTAGCTCAGTTGGTAGAGCACTTGCCCGCGAAAGGCAAAGGTCCCGAGTTGGAGTCTCGGTCCGGCACACAGTTTTAATCTGCCAGGAAGTTTCCTTTATTGGAATACTGTGTAAAACATTGAAGTAAATGAGTCATCAACTTTGCGAGACTTCTGGTAACACAGTTAAACAACCACTTGCCTATATATTGTGACCTAATATATATTATTTTAACGTACTAAGAAATCTGTTTTCCAAATTAACCCATAAGTTCTTAAAGTAACTTAACATATAAAGGTAAATAGCGATTTCTGTAGGAGGATTTGAATCTCATTTCACACAGTGGCTACCACTATACAATGCTGAAAACTCACAAATCGGAAAACTAGTAGATCAGATCTCGCTTTTCCAAGAAGCATGTACCCTAAGTTCATTTACGAGCACCAATGGAAGAACAATTTGTCATCTTCAGATTTGATACCGGACCAAATATCTACACACAGGTCATGAAATTACCGTAAACAACAGGAAATTTGTAAGCGCTATTCAGCTCCCCATAACGTCCTAGGTGCCTCACTAGGGCTCATAAGAGGCTGATTTGGTGGCCAAGACAAAAACGTCAGTTCTTAACATGCTCCTCAAACCACTGATGCTCGTATCTGGCCATGTGATAAGGGCAGTCATAATTCTGGGAGATGTCGTGGACGACATATACTACTAAGCGATACAGGTGATCCACAACGTATACGTAGTCGTCTGTTGCCTTGGTAGCTTCAGTAACTGTCACAGGTCCCATGACAGTCAAAGTGAAGGTGTCGTAGTCCCAACAGTTTCGCGTTGGATCGGCACATGTTCTGAGCAGCATTCGCCTCGATGACGGCTAAGCAGAAGACGATCATCTGTTAGGTGTAATAAGAACCGTAATTCAGTCAACCAGGCGACTTGTTTCCAGTCTCAGCAACTCGGTGCCCACTGCAGTCGTAAGTGACAATGTCGTTAGGTCAACCTGGGATCACGTAGAGCTTCCCAAGCTCAAGAATTTGCTTTGGACGATGTGCCCCGAAACACCTGAGCCAGCACTCTGCTCTCTGTTGCTCCATCTTGTGTGGATTGCATGGGACTGCAGCTGTCGATAACCTGAAGAAAATTGATACCAAGGGCCTTATTTTCACTTGGTAAATTTATGAAGCTATTAGTCTCGGTGCCCCACTAACTCCGTCTTCAGGGCCGTATACACGAAGCATTAAAAGGCTGGGGTTGACGCCGTTACAGGTGGGAAGGCTTCATCTCGACTGACAAATTTATAGGAGTCTACGGAAGCCCTGTCGGACATAGTGATCCCTACAATAGCACTAACGGCTGGATGAGATATCTGATTTCTTGCATAAGAGCCTGAAGACGGTTCCAATGAGGCAATGAAACTAAGAGTTAAATAAAACTATTCAAACAAAATTGCAGCTGTTTGTTCTTCACTAATAGAAAAATAATTTCAAAATCAGAAAATAATCAAAGTACAGCAATGAATTTCCGGGGATACATTTGTCTAGCTAACATATTTAAGCGATTGAAGCTCGAGATAAGCCATGGCAAATGTGAAATGCTGCTACCTAAATAAGGGATGTAACAGCCAGAATGTTGAATGCAAGAATGCTAAGTGCATGCATTGTGTTGTACAGGTGCCAATCGTCAGTTTGTAGAATGAAGCCCCATGCCTGTTGCACTTGGTCGGTCAATACAAGGACGGTTAACACCGTTTGTGGATGACGCTGGAGTTATCGACCGATGCTGTCCCATATGTGTTCGATTGGAGACAGATCTGAATGCCGAACAGGCTGAGGCAAAATTTGGAATCTCTGTAGAGCTTATTGGGCTAAGACAGTGGCATGTGGGCGAGCGTTATTCGGTTGGAAAACGCCCCCTGATGTGCTGTTCATGAATGGCACCACAACAGGTCAAATCTCCAGATTGATGCACAAATTTGCAATCAGGGTGCGTTGGATAACCACGAGAGTGCTCCTGCTGTCATACGAAATCTGGTCCCACACCAAACGTCCAGTTTTAGGTCTAGTGTGTATGGCACGTAGACAGGTTGGTTGCAGTCCTTCTACTAGCTTCATTACAGTCAATATACCGCCGTCACTGGCACCGAGGCAGAAGCAACTTTCATCACAAAACAACGGATCTGCCGCTGCCGTCCAATGAGCTATCGCTTGACACCATGTGGCAGTGGTTTTATGTTAGAGAAATGCACGCTAAATGGTGCAGAGTAGGGTTGAGAGTAAATCGAAGAAAGACAAAGGTAATGAGAAGTAGTAGGAATGAGAAAAATGAGAAGCTTAACATCAGGATTGATGGCCATGAAGTAGATGACGTTAAGGAATTCTGCTACCTAGGCAGTAAAACAATCAATGACGAATAAAGCAAGAACATCAAAGGCAGACTAGCACTGGCAAAAAGTGCATTCCTGGCCAAGAGAAGTCTACTAATATCAAATATCGGCCAAAATCTGAGGAAGAAATTTCTGAGAATGCATGTCTGGAGTATAGTAGTGAAACATGGACTGTAGGAAAACAGGAACAGAAGAGAATCGAAACATTTGAGATGTGGTGCTACAGATGAATGTTGAAAATTAGGTAGACTGATAAGGTAAGGAGTGAGGAGGTTCAGCACAGAATCGCAGAGGAAAGGGATGTGTGGAAAACATTGATAAGGTGAAGGGACAGGATGATAGGACATCTGTTAAGACATGAGGGAATGACTTCCATGGTACTAGAGGAAGCTGTAGAGGGCAAAAACTGTAGAGGAAGATAGAGATGAAATACATGGAACAAATTTGGAAATTGGAAATTTGTGGTACGTTCTATGGGACCTAACTGCTGAGGTCATCGGTCCCTAGACTTACACACTAATTAATGTAATTTAAACTAACTTACGCTAAAGATGACACACACACACATGTCAAAGGGAGGACTCGAACATCCGCCAGGGGGAGCCGCATGAACTGTGGCATGGCGCCCCTAGACCGCCTGGCTACCCAGCGGCGGGCGAATTCGTGGCGGGCCGCATCAAACCAGTCGGAAGACCGATGAAAAAGAAAAAAAAGCCACATAACTCTGCAGACCATGATTTCCAATCTGCTTAAACTTTACTCATAATTCCTCTATGTCCAACTTACTGGAAATAATTGATGTCATTTCACTGTCTAAGTGAGATGGTAAAAAGTCCTTATCTGATTTTGCTAGGAGAAACACTCTCCTAGCTTTCTTATATTTGCTATGAAGAGTGATCATCGTTAATCCTCGTATCTGCTCTGACGTTGTCGATTGGTTCTTACATTTCTGTAGCTACAAGATCCAAGGTATCGGAACTGTCCTTGAAGTAACTAACTTGTAACAGTTCTTTGGATCATTATAGTGTTAACTGCTGCTCAAATTTCTACTACCTGCGCTAGAGCCATACGCCGTACACTATGGTCTTCTCTCTCGGTAGCGTCACATGGCCGTCCGGAGCCCGGTCTTCTTGTGACGGTACATTCCCGTGAAGACCGCTCCCAGCAACCATGCACAGCGGCTACATTCCTGCCAAGTCTATCTGAAGTATCGCAGAAGAACATCCAGCTACTCGTTCCCATCGTTTGAACTCTGTGAGATAATGGAAATAGCCTCTTTGTCCCCTTAAAGGCATTCTCGATTAACATAAAATCATCTACTACCGTTAAATCGTGTATTTAAGGCAAACTTGATTTGCACCCCTATAGTGGCGCTAACAGAGCCACTCTTATGCAAATGGAGCGAAATTTTAATAGACGTCAGACGTAGTAAGGTATCTCCCATCTACCGTTTTTCATGTCGCAAAACTCCTTGGTGCTGCAGTTTTTGTTCCGTCTGTGTATGCCCTTCAAGCACTGTAACTTTTCGTCAGATGGACTACAGATCACTGCCATCCCGTTTTACAGATGGTGCAAGCCGCCGACTTCCATATTCAATGATGTTACCTACCTTCGATTTAACGGTCCTTCAACTATATTCCACATATGCTCCGATAGTAGCTCATGAACATCTGACCATAGTCCCCGTTTCCGAGAAGCTCGGGCCCAAGAAGCAGGCCCTAAGTATCTACCATATGTTAGATTAGCATACACCAGTAGATTTCCCACGTTTAGTGCCCGAATCATCGTTGGAATAATTCATCGTTCGCCTCTTGCTTCCTTTCCGCATCACGTACACGTTGCGACGCCAGACGGCCTTCAGTCTTATGTTTTGGCTGCTCAGTGTATGTGTAAGATGTTTACAATGCTCAGTTAGCTGACTAACGAGCTAAATGCTCGAAAACATTAAGTACTTTATGTTTTCCAGGTCTAATATAATAAATAATAAATCAGCTAGTAATATATTTAAGGAAACTAACGTAAAAGGCATACCATGGACTGTAAATGACAAAATTAAGAACTTTTATGGTACCTGAACAATATATCGAGGCACGACGAAGCGAAAATGAGTAAATCTATGAGATTATTAGGAAAGTAAAGTCCGATCGACGACGAAACGAGGTCCACAATGAAAACCAGACGAAACTTTAGATAGATGTGTGGGGCAGGTCTCTATTGTGCCCGTCGGCGTGCAGCGCACAGGATCATTTAAAGATGTGTAGAAAATTTTGTCTCCGGCCAAGAACGATTGCCTGCGAGAGATTTCGCCTGATTTCTTGCAGCCCTCTGAATGTAACTGCGCTACGGTCGCAGGTTCGAATCCTGCCTCGGGCATGGATGTATGTGGTGTCCTTAGGTTAGTTAGGTTCAAGTAGTTCTAAGTTCTAGGGGACTGATGACCACAGAAGTTAAGTCCCATAGTGCTCAGAGCCATTTTTTTGAATGTAACTGCCATGTATTTCCTTCTTCATCACAATCCTCGGCCAACCACTGCAGGGGCAATTAAGATGCTCCTGCAGCGTTTTGGATGGAAAGTGATCCGTCACCATGAAGCCCGGACCTGTCTCTCTCTAATTTTCATCCTTTTTTTACATGAACCATTGGTTATCAAGACGACAAGCTCCAGATCAGCCTAGCTAATCGACAGAAAGAAAAGGCGGCATATTTTTATGACGAGGTTTTTGGAAAGTAGTTACTGTGCTACGACAGATGTCTCAGTCGGAGCGGCGTCAAGGTAGAGAAGCAACTGGAAGGTGTAGCTGACGGTTTCAAATTATTTGATTTTCTCTATGGTTTCCATTTCGCGACCAATCGCACCTTACTTTCCGAATAGCCCTCGTATGTTATACTGTTGCCAAAAAACTGTAAGTGAAATCACATTATCATGCTTCCTTTCAGTTAATTACCTGTAAGAGAAATCGTTAGCTTATAATCTCTCCCCGTGATACATCTGAGTGGAGGTACCACTGTACACAAAATTTTTAAATATTTATTTGAAGATGGTATCTGTTCTTTCGGACATGTCCGAAAGAACTGATACCATATTCATATACATATAGTTAAGGCTCACCATTCCGGCTTTCGCTGTCGCCGCGGTCGGACGTGCTAGCTGGTTGCTCCGCGTCGTCGGTGTCCTCGCCAGTGTTTACTGTTTCCCGTTGTGTGTTCTGTGTTCAGAGTGATTCACGTGTATTGTAATTTTTTTTGGTCGTCCTTTTCATTAGCAACTTGCCGATCTTGTACGGGATTCGGGCTTGACCGGATTCCCTACAGCTGCAGCGCCATGTCTACTACCATCCGGAAAAACACCCTGGTTTTTGGCTTTGACAAGGATACCCGCCGAGTCCAACCGACCGCCCTCGAGATTCATGACTGGCTAACCGAGGTAATCGGCATCACTTCTGATTCTGTGCACACCACCCAGCTAGATTCTGATCGTTATTGCGTGTTTTTCAAGTGTCTGAGTCCAGTATCAGTTGATCGATTTCTTGAAAAAATCGGCAAACAAGTCCCTTTTGCTCATCGTGACGGCACCACTAGTATTGTTGTGGCGTAACAAGACAGCTACGCCACACTGAAGTAGCCGAAAAGCACGCGTAATCTCTCGTAGTCTAGAGAGAGGTCTGAAACAAGATACGTAATGAATGGTAGCAAGAAAAGTACGTAGCTGCTATTAACTTTTAATCCTTGTTGTATACTTCGTTCTTGATGAGACATTTCATACGATAACTATCAAACTATGTAAGCTACTGGCGCCTTGCTAAGTCGTAGACTTTGACTTAGCTGAAGGCTATTCTAACTATCTTTCGGCAAATGAGAGAAAGGCTTCGTCAGTGTAGCCGCTAGCAAAGTCGTCGTACAACTGGGGCGAGTGCTATTCCGTATCTCGAGACCTGCCTTGTGGTGGCGCTCGGTCTGCGATCACACAGTGGCGACACGCGGGTCCGACATGTACTAAATGGACCGCGGCCGATTTAAGCTACCACCTAGCAAGTGTGGTGTCTGGCGGTGACACCACATTCCTCCCCCACAAATCGGCGAACGGTCGTGTGATAAGGCTTCCGCCCGCCGTGGGGAGGACCCCATGTTGACGTATGCGAGGAGGTGGGGAGCCTAACAACAGACGAGGCTGTGCCACCCGCACCCGGCCATTTGGTCCGAGGGGAGCTTGGAAACGCCTGAAAACCTAGTCCAGGGTGCACGTCAACATGCGGTGTATGCGCCCGTAAATAGACAGGAGGGGCCAAAGGGTCGACCTCCATTGCGTCGGGGTATCCGACGCGCGAAGACGCCATGTGGTCCGGAGCGGGCAAGAGTTCCATGGCGGAGGACGGCTGGTCACGGGAAGCGATCGGCGGCGCGTGACCCAGGGAGGCGCGTGGCGGCTGCAGCGAAGCGTCGAATGCGGGCGGCGCCGGAGGGAGAACAGGCGGCGGTGGCGGCGGCTGCGGCGGCGCGTCGCCATAGGTCAAAATGGAAGGCATCGTCGGTAACACCTGGGGATGAGGCGTGCCAGTAGATGGGTCCCCAGGGCGCTGACCGGACGGCACCGTCGTTGAAAGCAGACGGGGAGCGGCAGAACCCGTGCGACGACAGAGGCGCAGCTGATTCAGATGCCGACGCACCTCACCAGAGAGCCCCAAAACCAAATACATCGCGCGGCCGAGGCAGCGAAGAATGCGCCCTGCGAGCCGACACCGTGAACCTCGATAGTTGCGATAAAATACAACGTCGCCTGGAGCAGAAGCAGAAGTCTGCCGCTGCACAGGAAGCTGATGCGGCGGATGCAGCAAAGACATCAAGGTTCGATGAGGACGACCGTGCAGCAACTCAGCCGGCGAGCGACCATATCGGGGCTGAGAGCGATACGATGACAAAAAGAGCAACAACGCGTCCTCCCGAGAATGCGACTCTTTCAACTTCAACATCTGTGACTTGAAAGTCCGGACCAATCGTTCAGCGGCACCGTTTGACTGAGGCAAAAACGGCGCGGATGTTAGATGTTGAATACCATAGGCCTGGCAGAATGATTGAAATTCTGCGGACATGAATTGTGGGCCATTGTTGGAGACAATAGTCTGCGGAAGACCTTCAATGCAAAAGATAGCAGACAACGCTTGGATGGCGGCAGATGATGTGGAAGACATCCGGACAGCAAAAGGAAAATTACTGAAGGCATCTACCAGAACCAACCATCGAGCATTCCAGAATGGACCAGCAAAATCGATGTGCAAGCGTTGACAAGGGGAAGTGGCTGTCGGCCATGCAAAGACTATCCACGGCGGTGCGGCTTGTTGTTCGGCACACGCCATGCAAGAAGAACACATCTGCGTAATCGCAGCACCGATTCCGAACCAAGTACAGTGCTGACGAGCAAGTTGTTTCATTCGCACTATACCCCAATGTCCTTGGTGAAGAAGCCGTAAAACAGAGGACTGTAACGAACGTGGGACCAATACTCTGGACTGATCATTATCAGAACGCAACAACAAAACACCACGTCGAACAAAAAGCCTCTCCTTGTGAGCAAAAAATCGGCGTACCAACGGATCCTCGATCCGAGACTTTGACAAAGGCCATTGCATAGCAACAAAGCGCAAAACGGTAGCAAGGACAGGGTCAGCAGCGGCGGCTGTAGCTACACGACGAAAATCAATCGGAAACGATTCGACCACATCATCAGTTTCCGAATCAATGAACATGCAAGCAAGTTCGGAAGAATCGAACGCTCTATCCTCAGCAACAGACAAACGGGACAACGCATCGGCGTTTCTGTGCTTAGCAGTGGACCGATACAAGATATCGTAGCGGTACTGCGAGAGGAAAATAGACCAGCGAATGAATTTCTGCGCTGTACGCGGAGGTACAGGCTTGTTCGGATGAAAAAGCGATGTCAAAGGTTTGTGGTCTGTGATGATGGTAAAGTGACGACCATACAAGAAATCATGGAACTTAGTAACACCAAACACGAGAGCCAAAGCTTCTTTCTCTATCTGTGAATAATTTCTTTGCGCAGACGAGAGCAATTTTGACGCAAAGGCAATAGGGCGATCATGCGATCCAACTTTGTGCGCAAGCACAACACCGATCCCGAAATTCGATGCATCTACCATCAACAAAAGGGGCTTCTTGGGATCGAGTGGCGTAAGGCAAGTATTAGAAAGCAATGCCGATTTCAACTGAAGAAAGGCGCGTTCGCATTCCGTCGTCCAGACGAACGGAACACCCTTACGGCGTAAGCGATGAAGCGGAGCTGAAATGGAAGAGGCATTGCGCAGAAAGCGATGATAATAGTTAATTTTACCCAACACACTTTGTAGCTGCTTCACATTCTGTGGCGAAGGCAATTCTTGTATGGCACGGAGGTGCTCTGGACTGGGATGTATGCCTCGTGCATTTATGACATGTCCCAGATATGGTAAGTCACGAGCAAAAAACACACATTAGTCCTTCCGCAAGCGAAGACCATTTTGTCACAATACCTGAAATAATGTTCGTAGGTGTGCTAAATGCTCGTCGGCTGTCTTTCCGGAGATCACAATATCGTCCAGATAGTTCGCAGCAGTAGGGACCGACGCACAAACAGTTTGTAAATATTGCTGAAACAAGGCAGGGGCGGATGCACACCCGAATAGCAGTCTTTTGAAGCGGTTCAAACCAAGATGCGTGTTAACCACCAAGACGCGCTGGGATTCGGCGTCCACTGGGATCTGCAAGTACGCATCTGCTAGGTCCAACTTCGAAAAGTATTTACCCGGGCACAGTTTGATTCACTGATAGGACCTGATTTACGATAGATATGTTAAACAATTGAAATAAATCCAAACCAAACAAGTTCACTGCCGTAGAAGAACGAAGAACGTAAAATGACACAAGTTTTGTTTGTCCCTTGTATGTTGCAAGAAGGCTGCACTGTCCTAACACAGGGATATTTTGTCCTGAATATGTAGTTAGCTTAACATTTGCGGAACACAACGGAGGTTTGCCCAGTTGTTTGTACGTGTCATGATTGAGCAAGGAAACAGCAGCTCCGGTATCGAGCTGGAATGGTATGACCTTGCCACTAAAGTCCAAATCTACAAAAAGTTTATTGTCCTGCTGGCGACAAGAGCGACTGTCTTGTGCAATTTGAACTGATACAGGTACAGAATCACTTGCTAATTGACATGATTTCCGGCGACGTCGATGCACACTTTTTGTGGGACAAACGCAGTCACTGTTAGAAAGAGTGGCACTGGACGAAGTGGAATTAACTACATGAATGTCCATGGGCGAAGGTTCACGAGCCTGAGTGTCCTTGGTTCGATTCCGGTGCGAAGCAAAGGTCCTGGCATGATTAAGAGTGTCTGATCTGAGCTTTTTCTGGCAAACACTTTGAACATGTCCTTTCTTATAACAGAAAAAGCAAATAGCTTGGCGTGACGGGCAATTGTCACGCGAATGTCTAGTCGCACACCGCGGGCATGATTTCACTGCATTTGTGTGCTGGCGTGGCACACCTGGTTTAGAGCGTGGCGGCAGCTGCATGGACGTGCGCGAGGGCAGTTTACCGGGCCACGCAGCGCGCCCGGCGGACCGGTTAATGTTACACACGGCTGGCGAAGTTTCAAATGATTCCTGAGCAAAGTCAAGTGTGTCTTGTCTATCCAATATGTCTATCACTTGCTGAAGGGAGGGATTAACGAGTTTCAAAATCTGTTCCCGTATGCGAACATCAGAAACGTCCTGTGCTATTGCATCATGTACCATAGTATCTGAATAAGGGAGTCCACATTCACACTCAAAAGCACAATCCCGTGTAAGGCCTTGCAAAGTTGCAACCCACTCCCAATTAGTCTGACCGGCCGTACGTTTTGTACGAAAGAACGTATACCTTTTTGCAACGACATTGACTGTTTCTTTGAAATAGGCGTCCAATGCCGACAAAATTTCTTCGTAAGACAGAGTTGCTACGTCGCGTCGGGGGAACAATTTCACTATCACATGGTACGTTTGCACCCCTACACACGCCAATAAATGAGGCTGACGCTCGTTACCTTGAATTCTGTAGGTGGCGAGATGAAATCCAAACTGGCGTGACCACTCGGTCCACGATTCTTGCGCCGCATCAAAATTGCGAAACGGCGGTGCAACTGCATGTTGTGGCTGCGGTAGCGTTGAAGCGGCGGCTGCCGCATCGGTGTGCAGTGCACGCTGACCCTGGACGAGCTGTCCAAGGGCATCCAATAACGCCTGCGTCTGCTGATTCTCCAAGCGATAAAATTCGGACAGTACATCTGGCGAAGCCACGACACAAGTAAATCTAAGCAATTAGAAAGAACAAGACCCTTTCCGTTGACTCGTCGCCAACTGTTGTGGCGTAACAAGATAGCTACGCCACACTGAAGTAGCCGAAAGGCACGCGTAATCTCTCGTAGTCTAGAGAGAGGTCTGAAACAAGATACGTAATGAATGGTAGCAAGAAAAGTACGTAGCTGCTATTATACTTAACTTTTAATCCTTGTTGTATACATCGTTCTTGATGAGACATTTCATACGATAACTATCAAACTATGTAAGCTAATGGCGCCTTGGTAGGTCGTAGACTTTGACTTAGCTGAAGGCTATTCTAACTATCTCTCGGCAAAGAGAGAAAGGCTTCGTCAGTGTAGTCGCTAGCAAAGTCGTCGTACAACTGGTGCGAGTGCTATTCCATATCTCGAGACCTGCCTTGTGGTGGCGCTCGGTCTGCGATCACACAGTGGCGACACGCGGGTCCGACATGTACTAAATGGACCGCGGCCGATTTAAACTACCACCTAGCAAGTGTGGTGTCTGGCGGTGACACCACAAGTATGGTTACTGTAACACGTGCCGATACCTTGATTCAGACAGTTCGAGTACTTAACTTGCCCATAGAGATTGACAATGCTAAAATTAAAGATGCACTTTCTAAGTTTGGTGGGGTTAAAGAAATTGTCAACGAAAAGTGGTCGTCTCGCTACAAATTACAATGTTTTAATGGGATTAGATCTGTGGACATGGAAGTAGGACTGAATTTTCCTTCTCACACTATGGTCGATGGTTATAAGGCTCACATTATATATTCTGGTCAAGCCCCCACTTGCCATATCTGCAATGAACTAGGCTATCATCGCCAGGACTGCCTCCGCCGAGTTACTGTCTTAAAAAATAATCTCCAGCCGCGGGGTAGATTAACACTTAACGAGGTAATGGCAGTAGATACTTCTGATTCTTCTGCACAACCTGATGTTGATGCTCCCCAGGCAACTACCTCCGAGACCCCGCCCATAACCGCTGATGCGTTTCCACCACTCGTAGGACGGCAAACTGCTGCGCCAGTTTGTCTTGAAAGCGAATCTTAGCAAAAGAAAAGGCCGCTGGAACGTAGTGATGAGCATTCAGATGAGGAAGTATCTCACACGACTCCTGCAGCCCGGAAACCAAAACCATCAATCGCGGAGGATTTAGTACCAGATGATGTTATGCCAGTGCGGATGGTCTTGAGGGGATGCCGAATTCTGAGACGCCGGGTTATGAACAGGAACCTCCAATTTGGAGTGCCGCGCCCGAAGGACAACAGCCGCTACAACGCGCACATAGTGAGGAAGTGTTGTGTCAACAACGCGCTACAGCTAACGCCCGACAACAAGTTCCGGGCGGAAGTAAACAAGTGAAAGTGTTTACCAACCTGCCAGCTGCCGGCGGCAGTGCTGTGACAACGACACGACCGCGTCTCAAAGAATCCACAAAAACTTCGGGACCTCAAAACGCCCCACGACGAAGGCTCAATCCACAGCCAAATCTCTCCGCTCCTCGCAACAAGGGCAATTCCTCTTCGTCGCAAGCGGATGTAGTACCCCGAAATATTAGTTATGAAATTGTGTGGGAACGATTCAGTGATGACAACAGGAAAGAACTCGGCGGAGCCCATGCTCCACAGTAGTAATTCCGTTGGTACAAGGTTTGTTCCATGCTGTCGCCTAAGGTTGCAAAGCTTCTTCGTGTTTTTTCTGTCCTTTTATCCGGTTATAGTTCGCAGCATTCACTGTGTCGATTTTGCTACAACCGGCCTATGATTCGTAGTGTATCACTTGTTATGGTTTTTATTTAGCTTCTTGATCCAATAATCCTCTCATGGCAGCTCACATTATACCTTTTTTAATTCTGCAGCCGGCACTCTTGAGCTCGATGCCATCGTTTTGTTATACTTTTACATCTCATTACCTATATGCTACAGGCCTATACTATCACCTCCCTTAATATCAATAGGATTACGTCAGAGTTAAAACTTGCTTTATTAAAACAATTTTTGTTTGACTCTGGTACAGATATTGCCCTTTTACAAGAGGTTGCAACATGGCAAATTAACATTCCTGGCTATGTTGCAATAATCAATTTCGCTCCCGAATTGAGTGCTGGCACAGCGATTTTAATCAGGGAAGGAATACCTGTAACCGATGTCGGAAAGTAAGACTCTTGACGGGGAATAGGCGTGAATATCATGGGCGTCAGTGTAATCAATCTGTATGCACCATCTGGAAGTGCACGGCGCGCTGACAGATCGCAGTTTTTTAAGGAGGATATCATTTACTTATTGCGGAGAGACTCTCCAAACTTGATCATTGCAGGCGATATTAATTGTGTATTGCACCATAAAGATCAATCCCCCAATTTTATTTATTCCCCTGAATTAAACTTTCTTGTCTCCCAAATTAAACTGAGGGACGCGTGCGAAGTTAAGTATCCCACGCTTGTGAAATACACGCACATTTCAAATAATTCCAGTAACAGGGTTGATAGAATCTATATGTCAAGTCACATAGTGAGGAACTTGCTACAAGTGGAAATCACTCCAGTCAGCTTCTCTGATCACTGTAGTGTGAGTGCCTGCATAAAATTAGACCGGCAACCAACTCACTGGTTTAGGAATCAGTGGAGCATGAATGTCGGCCTTTTAACAGACGACGAGCTCGAGGCCGAATGAAAGACAGCTTGAGAATTTTGCTTGCCCTCTGTACACAACTTTCCGAGTGTTTTGGAGTGGTGGACCCGCAAGGCGAAGCCCAAATTACGGAAAGTAATTATATCTTATAGTATAGAGAGATCTCGGGCAGTTCACCGTACAATGGAATTTTACTACAGGGTTTTAAGGGACTTGTATGATCAGGCAGATGGCTCAGACATGCGCTTGTCCGACATCAAGAAAATTAAAGCGACATTATTAAGCTTAAGAGAAAACAACTGGAGGGTCTTAAAATTAAGCCAAAAGCCAGATCTGTTAGCGAGGACGAAACAGCTGCGTTATATCATCTGATTAAACATCACAAGAACCGACGACGGATATTCATGGACGAATTTAGATTAGAAAACGGTACTGTCCTCACTGTGCAAAACGAGATAATCAGAGAAATCCACAGGTATTACAGTGCCCTGTATGAGGCAGAAGCAACGCAAGAGGACGATTCGGATCAGTTATTTGCGTTTACAACCTCCAAAATTACGGCCGACGACAACGCCAGCTTATTTTCGGCTTTTAGTCCAGATGATGTCTTTGAAATAATTCGCGGCTCCCCTAAAAGGAAATCGCTGGGCCCTGATGGCCTTCCGGTCGAATTCTATCAACGATATTGGAGTATCATAGGTGATAAGTTGACACAAGCCGTTAACGACATCCTGCGGGGAAAGTTTGTACCATCAAAACTTAAAGAATGTAAAATCGTGTTGATTCCTAAAAATAAGGGACGTAAAAAGATTAACAACTTCCGGCCGATTTCTCTTCTTAATTCAGATTATAAGATTATTGCGAGAGCTTTAAACAAACGAATGATGCCGTTGACCGCAAACATAATTGGGCAACAGCAAACTTGTGCTTATAGGCGATCAATATTTCAGACTACAGCACAACATAGAGAAATCGTCGCTCTGTCGTCTGCCAGCACCATTAATTGTGGCCTCCTTTTTGTCGACTTTTATAAAGCATTTGATCGTGTCAGACATAACTACCTCTTCGAAACGATGCGGAGGATGGGCTTCCGGCACGACTCCATTGCTGTCGTGCGCAATACGTCACTGGTCTGGCCGCCACAATCTCCGTCAACTGCCAGCTCACAAGACCCATTAACATCGCAAGGGGTGTCCCCCAAGGAAGCCCCATTTCCATGTTGCTCTTTGTCATCTCACTAGAACCATTGCTGCGGCTAGTACAAGAGCACACGACGGGCATAACGATCGCCGGGAAGAAAACTGCAGTTGGGGCATATGCAGTTGATGTCGGCCTCGTCGTGAGGAACAGGGAAGATGCGATTCAACTGGAGGCAGACCTCAGAAGCTATTGTTCCACTTCTGGTGCAAAAATGAATGAAACCAAAAGCAAATTTCTACGTATGTCGGCCTAGAATGGGCTAACGATGTTACGGAACACAAATCTCTTGGGACGATACTGACGGTCCCCCCACAAAGGATGATAACGGCGAATTGGCGGGATGTCTCGCTCAAAGGCTAGGGTGCTTTAATAGATAACGTTTATCGCAGCATGGACCAAATTCAGAGGGTTAAATTTATAAATACATGTATCCTGTCGCGAGCATATTATGTGGCACAGGTCTTTCCAATCCCCATTGTCATAGCCAAACAGATAATGAGCAAGTTGACCAATTTTCTGTGGCGGGGGGAAATGTTTCGAGTTGACGTGAAGACTGTGACCCCTCGACCCTCTGCATGGCGGTATGGGTCTGACCGATCTGAACGCCAAAGCAATAGCTTTGTACATTAAACGGATGACATCCTTAATCCAAAACTATTCTGACATCCTTACGGCAAAGTTGTTTGAGGCAGTCGCGCCGAAAAGCGTAGCACCGCCGATCAATGTGCAAACGATCGACTACCTGCTCTCCCACATCCGCACATATTATCTGGAAAAGAGCAACTTGAGCGAGGTCTTTCTCCAACATCGACCCTTAACTGCCAAGGACATTCTGGAGCACAGGAAACAATATGAGGGCAAGAACAAAATCGAATAAATGCACACTGGAGTCAATTGGGATGTCCTGTGGGCGAATATCAGCAGCAGTGTACTTCCGTCCTCGGTCAGGTCGACATGTTACAAAAAGGTTAACAACATTATCAGCACAAATGAACGCCTGCATGCGATTGAGCTAAGCGACACAGCCCATTGTCCAGATTGTCACCAAGTGGATACTGTTCCCCACAGATATACTTGCAGTCACCGCATGCTTGATTGGCAATGGGTTCGTCAAAAAGTCGCCCTTATAAATAGGACTTCTGAAAGTAATATAGACACGAACTTACTGCACAGACCGGGCGTCAAATATTTTCCGCCAACTAAAAATAATGCCGTCACGTGGCTGTTGGGCCAATATACAAGTCATGTCTTCAATCGGCTGACGGGCGACGATTACAGCGAGTTTCTGTTCCACATGGAAACGGGATACATTAAAATTAGACGCTACGCGGATCACCGTCGCAAGTACGGTAATATGCTCCATATTGCATTCAATAGAACAGGTATTGGATAGCTGTTCGAGCTCTAAAACCTTCACCCGTTTATGTATCAACCGAATGATCTGGCTCCTATCCCATGTTGATGCTTTTCCCAAAAAAAAAAAAAAAAAAACAAGAAAAAAACAAAAAACCGGTGGGCGTCGCGCACTGTTGGTGGGGCGTCGCGTGTTCTGTTGCATTCGCTACTACATTTTTTTTTGAGCGCAATTCTGCTGTCTGCTGGGGTTGTCTATTTGGTAAAAAAAAAAGTAGCTCAGTTGGTAGAGCACTTGCCCACAAAAAAAAAATAATACAAAAACAAAACAAAACGTGGTATCGGGGTAGCGTCTTTCATTCATAATCAAAACGTCTTCGGTCCCGGGTTCGATCCCCGCCACTGCCTGAATTTTGATAAATAATCAGCATTGGCGGCCGAAGACTTCCGGCATAAGAAGTCAGCCTCATTCTGCCAACGGCGGAGGAGCGGATAGAGGTTCAGGGCACTCTCTTGTCCTAGGGGTGGGAAATTGTCCCTAAAGGCGGAAGAATCAGCAATGATCAACGACATGAGGACGCAGAAGACAATGGAAACCACTGTATTAAAGACACGTAACGTGTATCCACAGGACATGTGGCCTGTATTTGAAGAAGTGTCATGATGATCTCTCCATTGACAAAAGATTCCGGAATAGTCCCCCATTCGGATTTCCGGGAGGGGACTGCCAAGGGGGAGGTTACCATGAGAAAAAGATTGAATAACCAACGAAAGGATAACGTTCTACGAGTCGGGGCGTGGAATGTCAGAAGCTTGAACGTGGTTGGGAAATTAGAAAATCTGAAAAGGGAAATGCAAAGGCTCAATCTAAATATAGTAGGGGTCAGTGAAGTGAAGTGGAAGGAAGACAAGGATTTCTGGTCAGGTGAGTATCGGGTGATATCAACAGCAGCAGAAAATGGTATAACAGGTGTAGGATTCGTTGTGAATAGGATGGTAGGGCAGAGGGTGTGTTACTGCGAACAGTTCAGTGACCAGGTTGTACTAATCAGAATCGACAGCAGACCAACACCAACAACGATAGTTCAGGTATACATGCCGACGTCGCAAGCTGAAGATGAACAGATAGAGAAAGTGTATGAGAATATTGAAAGGGTAATGCAGTATGTAAAGGGGGACGAAAATCTAATAGTCATGGGCGACTTGAATGCAGTTGTAGGGGAAGGAGTAGAAGAAAAGGTTACAGGAGAATATGGGCTTGGGATAAGGAATGAAAGAGGAGAAATACTAATTGGGTTCTGCAACAAATTTAAGCTAGTAATAGCGAATACCCTGTTCAAGAATCACAAGAGGAGGAGGTATACTTGGAAAAGGCTGGGAGATACGGACCGATTTCAATTAGATTACATCATGGTCAGACAGAGATTCCGAAATCAGATACTGGATTGTAAGGCTCACTCAGGAGCAGATATAGACTCAGATCACAATATGGTAGTGATGAAGAGTAGGCTGAAGTTCAAGACATTAGTCAGGAAGAATCAATACGCAAAGAAGTGGGATACTAAGGAATGACGAGATACGTTTGAAGTTCTCTAACGCCGTAGATACAGCAATCAGGAATAACGCAGTGGGCAGTACGGTTGAAGTGGAATGGACATCTCTAAAAAGGGCCATCACAGAAGTTGGGAAAGAAACATAGGTACAAATAAGGTAGCTGCGAAGAAACCATGGGTAACAGAAGAAATACTTCAGTTGATTGATGAAACGAGGAAGTACAAACATGTTCCGGGAAAATCAGGAATACAGAAATACAAGTCGCTGGGGAATGAAATAAATAGAAAGTGCAGTGAAGCTAAGACGAAATGGCTGCAGGAAAAATGTGAAGACATCGAGAAAGATATGATTGTTGGAAGGACAGACTCAGCATACAGGAAAGTCAAAACAACCTTTGGTGACATTATAAGCAACGGTAGTAACATTAAGAGTGCAACGGGAATTCCACTGTTAAATGCAGAGGAGAGAGCAGATAGGTGGATAGAAAACATTGAAAGCCTCTAAGAGGGAGAAGATATGTCTTATGTGATAGAAGAAGAAAAAGGAGTCGATTTAGAAGAGATGGGGGATCCAGTATTAGAATCGGAATTTAAAAGAGCTTTGGAGGACTTACGGTCAAATAAGGCAGAAGGGATAGATAACTTTCCATCAGAATTTCTAAAATCATTGGGGTTTACAATGGCTCTGAGCACTATGGGACTCAACTGCTGAGGTGATTAGTCCCCTAGAACTTAGAACTAGTTAAACCTAACTAACCTAAGGACATCACAAACATCCATGCCCGAGGCAGGATTCGAAATTGCGACCGTAACGGTCTTGCGGTTCCAGACTGCAGCGCCTTTAACCGCACGGCCACTTCGGCCGGCAATCATTGGGGGAAGTGGCAACAAAACGACTATTCACGTTGGTGTGTAGAATATGTGAGTCTGGCGATATACCATCTGACATTCGGAAAAGCATCATCCACACAATTCCGAAGACAGCAAGGGCTGACAAGTGCGAGAATTATCGCACAATCAGCTTAACAGCTCATGCATCGGAGCTGCTTACAAGAATGGAAAAGAAAATTGAGAATGCGCTAGGTGACAATCAGTTTGGCTTTATGAAAAGTAAAGGGACGAGAGATGCAATTCTGACGTTGCGGCTACTAATGGAAAAAAGGCTGAAGAAAAATCAAGACACTTTCACAGGATTTGTCGATCTGGAAAAAGCGTTTGACAATATAAAATGGTGCAAGCTGTTCGAGATTCAAAAAAAAGTAGGGTTAAGCTATAGGGAGAGACGGGTCATATACAATATGTACAACAACAAAGAGGGAATAAGAAGAGTGGACAATCAAGGACGAAGTGCCCGTATTAAGAAGGGTGTAAGACAAGGCTGTAGCCTTTCGCCCCTACTCTTCAATCTGTACATCGAGGAAGCAATGATGGAAATAAAAG
The DNA here is from genome assembly GCF_021461395.2 of Schistocerca americana. Lineage (NCBI taxonomy): Eukaryota > Metazoa > Arthropoda > Insecta > Orthoptera > Acrididae > Schistocerca > Schistocerca americana. Next base: position 952,025,300 of record NC_060119.1, on the reverse strand, counting down.
AAAGGTTCAAGAGTGGAATTAAAATACAAGGTGAAAGGATATCAATGATACGATTCGCTGATGACATTGCTATCCTGAGTGAAAGTGAAGAAGAATTAAATGATCTGCTGAACGGAATGAACAGTCTAATGAGTACACAGTATGGTTTGAGAGTAAATCGGAGAAAGACGAAGGTTCACAATGGTTCAAATGGCTCTGAGCACTATGGGACTTAACATCTGTGGTCATCAGTCCTAGAACTTAGAACTACTTAAACCTAACTAACCTAAGGACATCACACACATCCATTACCCTAGGCAGGATTCGAACCTGCGACCGTAGCAGTCGCGCAGTTCCGGACTGAGCGCCTAGAACCGCTAGACCACCATGGCCAGCAAAGACGAAGGTAATGAGAAGTAGTAGAAATGAGAACAGCGAGAAACTCAACATCAGGATTGATGGTCACGAAGTCAATGAAGTTAAGGAATTCTGCTACCTAGGCAGTAAAATAACCAATGACGGACGGAGCAAGGAGGACATCAAAAGCAGACTCGCTATGGCAAAAAAGGCATTTCTGGCCAAGAGAAGTCTACTAGTATCAAATACCGGCCTTAATTTGAGGAAGAAGTTTCTGAGGATGTACGTCTGGAGTACAGCAGTGTATGGTAGTGAAACATGGACTGTGGGAAAACCGGAACAGAAGAGAATCGAAGCATTTGAGATGTGGTGCTAAAGACGAATGTTGAAAATTAGGTAGAATGATAAGGTACGGAATGAGGAGGTTCTACGCAGAATCGGAGAGGAAAGGAATATGTGGAAAACACTGATAAGGAGAAGGGACAGGATGATAGGACATCTGCTAAGACATGAGGGAATGACTTCCATGGTACTGGAGGGAGCTGTAGAGGGCAAAAACTGTAGAGGAAGACAGAGATAGACCATCTTCTTCTGTGCGCCCGAAGTCTTACGGGAATCGGTATAAAGCCGCGAGTAATGAGTATAATTGGCAGGGGCACTATTAATATAGTGCGGGACAATAAGTTTCGAATGTGGGTCTCATGGGAGGTGTGCCAGAGATACTTTCGTGCAGTCGTAATATCCTTTGTGTCCTCGGTCGCTCAGATGCATGAGCACCTCCCATGTAAGCGGGAGATCCCGGGTTCGAGTCCCAGTCGGGGCACAAATTTTCAATTGTTCCCGTTGACTTATATCTACCCCTGTATGCAGCTAGGGGTATTCATTTCATTGTAATTATAAATGTTTGACAACACTCTTAATGATGAAACATAAAACCAATGCTAGGTGGTCGAGATAACGGAGGGCTCCTCTCGTTTCTTTAAATCACCTCAAAATGTAGTATTCCATAAGTACCAGTTGGCCTCCTTCTCTACTAATGAAACTTCGTCATTATGTTGGCTGTAGAGGCGTTTGTCTCCAGTAATTTAAGGGAATCTATGGCAAATCGAAATCTATAGCTTGTCCTCTGTCTTTTGCGGTGGCATGTTTCAATAAAATCTGCTCCGTTTACAGTCCACGTCACTTCGAATAAAACACACTAGCTTTCGATTGCTGCCTCCGATATCGTCATCAGAATTAACGGTCCTGGCAATCTGTGTCAAGAGGATCAGATGAGTTCTGTCCTTGATGTACACTGCTATGGTGCTGATAATAGATTCCCACAAAAATGTGACTTCACATTCTGAGAAGCCTGTGTGTTTCACTGTTCACTGGCAGCTATACAGAAATCACTGCAGAGACTATACATCAATTAACATCAGAGAGATGACAATGATGGCTGGTTTGCTTTGCTGACCACAATTACTCATCTGGCTACCTGAAAAACTGAGTCATCATATCTCCACAACTAGTGAGAGTTTAACACAAAAAGGGGATTAGATTGTAGTAACTTCAATATTGGAGAGTTTTTGTGTCGCATCTTACGCAGGAAGAAAGGCAATATGACGGAAACTTGTTGGCCAAATGACCGTTATTTATTATTAATTATGAATCTGTGTTGTCTAAGTAAACCTTCACTGTATGGAATACACTCCTGGAAATGGAAAAAAGAACACATTGACACCGGTGTGTCAGACCCACCATACTTGCTCCGGACACTGCGAGAGGGCTGTACAAGCAATGATCATACGCACGGCACAGCGGAGACACCAGGAACCGCGGTGTTGGCCGTCGAATGGTGCTAGCTGCGCAGCATTTGTGCACCGCCGCCGTCAGTGTCAGCCAGTTTGCCGTGGCATACGGAGCTCCATCGCAGTCTTTAACACTGGTAGCATGCCGTGACAGCGTGGACGTGAACCGTATGTGCAGTTGACGGACTTTGAGCGAGGGCGTATAGTGGGCATGCGGGAGGCCGGGTGGACGTACCGCCGAATTGCTCAACACGTGGGGCGTGAGGTCTCCACAGTACATCGATGTTGTCGCCAGTGGTCGGCGGAAGGTGCACGTGCCCGTCGACCTGGGACCGGACCGCAGCGACGCACGGATGCACGCCAAGACCGTAGGATCCTACGCAGTGCCGTAGGGGACCGCACCGCCACTTCCCAGCAAATTAGGGACACTGTTGCTCCTGGGGTATCGGCGAGGACCTTTCGCAACCGTCTCCATGAAGCTGGGCTACGGTCCCGCACACCGTTAGGCCGTCTTCCGCTCACGCCCCAACATCGTGCAGCCCGCCTCCAGTGGTGTCGCGACAGGCGTGAATGGAGGGACGAATGGAGACGTGTCGACTTCAGCGATGAGAGTCGCTTCTGCCTTGGTGCCAATGATGGTCGTATGCGTGTTTGGCGCCGTGCAGGTGAGCGCCACAATCAGGACTGCATACGACCGAGGCACACAGGGCCAACACCCGGCATCATGGTGTGGGGAGCGATCTCCTACACTGGACGTACACCACTGGTGATCGTCGAGGGGACAATGAATAGTGCACGGTACATCCAAACCGTCATCGAACCCATCGTTCTACCATTCCTAGACCGGCAAGGGAACTTGCTGTTCCAACAGGACAATGCACGTCCGCATGTATCCCGTGCCACCCAACGTGCTCTAGGAGGTGTAAGTCAACTACCCTGGCCAGCAAGATCTCCGGATCTGTCCCCCATTGAGCATGTTTGGGACTGGATGAAGCGTCGTCTCACGCGGTCTGCACGTCCAGCGCGAACGCTGGTCCAACTGAGGCGCCAGGTGGAAATGGCATGGCAAGCCGTTCCACAGGACTACATCCAGCATCTCTACGATCGTCTCCATGGGAGAATAGCAGCCTGCATTGCTGCGAAAGGTGGATATACACTGTACTAGTGCCGACATTTCGCATGCTCTGTTGCCTGTGTCTATGTGCCTGTGGTTCTGTCAGTGTGATCATGTGATGTATCTGACCCCAGGAATGTGTCAATAAAGTTTCCCCTTCCTGGGACAATGAATTCACGGTGTTCTTATTTCAATTTCCAGGAGTGTATATTGTATAAACGACAATTCTAAACTGTCTTTTTAAACTACTTGTTTTAGAAATGCCTTTCATCTCGGTAGGTAATGTATTGTGCAGCTTTATTTCTCGATAGAAAATGCTATTCGCAGTTTCATGTTTGTTTTTCACAATAACTGTACCTTCCATCTAGATCTTGTTCCATGCTCACGGACAGCGCTATTTGTGGTAAAATTACCTGGGTTATTTCTTTTTCAAGGCCCAACCGGTCGCGAAATTAAAATCACAGTGGAAATCCGATGAAGGATGCGACGATGTACAGTGCACTGTCCCTAGTATGACCCCCGAATGTGTCATGTCGCATCTGTCACGTTTGAGAACGCTGTGAGGAAATAAAGATTGTCTCAAACAATAGTCTCCCGCTAAGAATGAAGGGCGTGCTGTCATTCGATTTCTTCATGCTGATGGTTCGTGCCTGATATCCATGTAGACCATAAACTATCATGAGTAAGAGCAAGGCGCGGATGTGGTGCAGGAACTTCGAAGAAAGCGAGTCTAATGGTACGATTATGTTGAGCGATTGGATGACTTGATTGAGGAAAATCATCTGCGACAGTCAATTCAGAACAAGCGATGAGGTATGCTGTCATCAGATATTGCCCTTCTTCGTGACAATGCTTGACCACACGCTTCATCTGCATCAATGATGCTGTTGCAGCGCTTGATTGAGATCACATGTGGCCTGCCTTCAGCGCGAGTATTTGACAGTTGGTAGCTCTATACAACAGATGTTTAAGAGTAAGTCGGAGCGGCGACTGCTTATTGAAGCATCTGTGTGGTGTCGCTAAATGTTGCAAATAAACGTTGTCAGATGTTCACAGTGCTTCCATTACGTGACCAATTGTACTTTGGATAAAGTAGCCCCGTTATAGGGTTATTTTCGTATGGCAAATAACTGGTAAATGTTAGAGCTAAACCACCTAAAGTATGAAACAGATCTTTCCAACGAGTCCGTGTACTGTTTTTGGTCATCATTGTTATAGACCTCATTATTGCTATCAATGTTATAGACATTTTCCGTGGTTTGAAAACAACGTTCATATATTATGCAATTGTTGCTTGGAAGGTAATTCCACAGCTACAAGCTCTGTGTACGTAGTAACAGTACGTAACTAAAAGCTACAAAAAGCCTCCCTGATGATACGATTTTTTGGGCATGACACGCAGATGACATTCTGAAACTTCCTGACAGCTGAAAACTGTGTGCCGGACCGAGACTCGCACTCGGGAACTTTGCATTTCGCGGGCAAGTGCTGTACCAACTGAGCTACTCAAGCACGACGCACGGTAACTCCCCACAGCTAATTCCTCCAGTACCTTGTCTCCTACCTTCCAGACTTCACAGAAGCTCTCCTCCGAACCTGCCAGGAAGTTTCATATCAGTGGACACTCCGCTGTAGAGTGAAAATTTCATTATAGAAACATCCCTCAGGCTGTGGCTAAGCCATGTCTCAGCAATATCCTTTCTTCCAGTAGTGCTAGTTCTGCTTGGTTCGCAGGAGGCAGGAGAGCTTCTGTGAAGTTTGTAAGGTCGGAAACGAGGTACTGGCGGAATTAAAGCTGAGGGGACGGGCAGTGAGTCGTGCTTTGGTAGCTCAGTTGGTAGAGCACTTATCCGCAAAAGGTAGAGGTCCCGAGTTCGAATCTCGGTACGCCACACAGTTTTAATCTGCCAGAAAGTTTCATATCAGTGCACACTCCTGCTGTAGAGGGAAAATTTCATTCCAGATGAAATTTTTTTTGCAAGCATCTGTGTGTGTTTGCAAAACTTCGAGCACAATATTCATCCCTAGGAAATTTGCATTTGCTGCGGTGTCAGTGGAGATAGTATCTACAGTTTTCGTAACAGTTTAATTTTTCTTCTTATTAGTGACATTTGTTTGCCTCAGCTTCTGTGTATTTCGTTACTTATTGACAAATTGTAAACGTTTCTGAGGTTGACGCAATCGAAGACTTTGTGAAGATAGTGATGAATGTATTTAAACGTTGTCGTGGGAACGAAAAAATTGGTTAGTTACTAAACGACAGTGTAAAAAAATAGAAAATACTGAAAAGAGATTCCTGAGAATAATTACTACACGTTACAGGATAGGAAGGGAAATGAAAAGCGGAGGGAAGAATTAAACACATTTAATCTGAAGGAAGAAATCGAGGAATACAGGAACGAGTGTAAAGAACATCTAACAATAATTCCTAAACCATACAATATGGATGGAGCATACTACAGGACAGCAGAACAAACCAGAGAGAGTTTGATCCTTGATTTTAATGACAAAGGTAAAATATGATATTTCTCAAGGAGTTATTCTAAGATTGAAAAATGACGTCACGTCGAGCAGATAGGAAAATATCGTATGTTCTCTTTGCAAATGTTTGGGTTACCTCTAATGAAAAGCAATCGTAAATCGAAGTTAGCGCACTCCCACATATGTTGTACTGTGATACTGGCGACCAAACGAGGCACTGTGCCTCTTTCTGAAACGCTGTGTGTATGAATACACACGTAACTACACACACACACACACACACACACACACACACACACACACACACGCAAACGCTTACGCAAGCATGTGTGTTTGCATACATAAAACGGAAATTGAATTTTTTTCCGAGTGCCGGGGCGCAAGTAACTGCAAGCTACATAGAATAGAGCAATGAGATTACGTAAACAGTAATCAGTGACTATTTCATTGCTCTGTAGAAACTAAAGGTCTCTGCATCTGATGCATGAACGAGCATTCATGTGTACGAAGTATCTAAACGACTGCAGTACCCAAAAAGAGCTTTAGATAGTCTGGTACCAGTACAGTGATAAGCGACAGGCAGATCTCTGGAAGTTAACAAAATATTGAAAATCGAGGAAGCCAACAGTTTCAGGAGCTTGTGGGAGCTGACAAACGCAGAACCGCGATATCATTCAGCAGCACATTCTTGACTCTTTGGCTGAACGGGGTGTTCATCTCACGACACAGCTCATTTCGTTCGTATTGTCGTCCACGGGTTAGTCATAAAGTTATATCGAGCACCAAAGGCAAATTAAATAACTTAACTATTAGAAGCACTTGTCTGCTCTCGTTGTACTCACTGTCAGCGTCACAGTACCGTAGTACTTAGCCGAAACAAATCGTGCAGTATACTGATAATGTGGAGTATTGTACCATGATTCGCTTTCTTCGTTTGAAGGAGAACAATGCTGCTATTCATGCAGAGTTAGTCGACAACAATTCATCGTAATATGACACAGTGGTTATGTTATGGCACAGACGATTCCTGAGGGGTTCAGATAACTCTGAATGCGAAGAATGAAGCGCCAGACAGTTTTCTCTAAGACGAACTGGTATATGCAAGAGAATTGGAGGCCCTCGGACCCTAATACCGGTGTATCACTATGAGGCGATAACAGGTAAACCGGTAATCAGTCATGAATCAGTTTCCGTAATGATTTTACTGATTTACACGATTGCCAAAATTGCTTATTTAAGTTCCAGCAACTCATTCCCGGTTACCCCAACTTCAGACCTGTTACATAAGAATACCCACAAGGACAAAACTGAGCTTTATTCCTGAAAATAAACTGAATTGCAACAGGTATAAATGTACTGCCTAAAGCGACATAAGGAATTTTGTGCCTGACGGAGACTCGACCATGTAGTTCCCGTTAAAAGCGAGCTATTGACTCCCCTTTCCACTCCGAGTAAGCTTCCCAGCCCGCCTCAGACATCCATGTCACACACCTATCGACTTGTTCTCATATAGTATTAATTCATTTGCCCACATTCGGACATCTCTTTGATTCCTGTTCAGGATTAGAATTAAGACAACGAGAGGTCATAGACTGCCTTGACATTCTCGTGAAAGGGTCGTCTTCGCCTTATAATCAGGATGTACCGTTTGTAAGTGCAGGTTCAATTATATGTGGTTTTCTTTATACGTACACAAATCAGTATGATGGATATTTTTACTCTGCATCTCACAGTCTTCCAACAAACACGTCACGCCTACCCCTGTCAGTATGGATTAGCACTCTGCATCACAAGTCTACACTTACACCCCAACTGCTGAATAGGAAAACCTAACATTGTGGGCTTGATCTTGTCACATTTACATGGAGGTGCTACGCAACCTATACGCGTACGACTTGTAATAACTGTAATTATTATTCATCAAATTACGTAAAAACTGATATAATTTTGTTCAGTATACTGACTTCTGTCACCAACAGAAGCATCTGCGTGTATACTCGTTACATTCTGTACAATTATATTTGACGACAAACTTCAGTTTCAAAGATCGTAATTTATTCCAGCAATTCAGCTTAACTGTAACAGGTACAGACGTGGGCCCTACTCACTAAAGCAACATACGAAAATTTGTGCTGGGCCAGGAGTCGAACCCAGATTTCCCGCTAATGGCGAGCACTTACCATTAAGGCTACACTCGAATGCTCCCTAGCTCGATACAAACTACCTAATGTCATACACCTATTTACTTCTTCTCATAGGTTATTAAATCATTTATCATCACTTGTACATCTCGTGACTTCCGTGCAGATTTTAGGATCAAGACAACTGGAAGTCATAGATTATCATTGGTATTTTCGTCATAGGCCCGTCTTCACCTTACAAATTTGTATTTGGTGACGAACTAACAATTCCAAGTACTGAAATGTATTCCTAAAACATAACTTAACTGTAATGTGTGTAGGTGTATTACTTAAAGAATCAGAATATGAATATTTGTGCCACACTGGGACTCGAACCCGGGTTTCCCATTTATCGGGAGCGGTCGCCTTACACTATACCCTATAAAAACACACTCCTCAGACCGATGCCATCTTCCATTCGTCATACACCTATGTATTTCTTTTCGCAGATATCAGTTCTCGGACAGAGTAAGTGGTAAACGGAGCGCTCGCCATAAGCAGGATTAGGGGTTCAAGTTCCAGTGCGACACAAATTTCCATATGTCGGTTTACGTAGTACGCATATGACTATTATGAATTTCAGGAACAAATTTCAGTAAGACTGTTTTTAATTTCAGGAATAAATTTCATTATTTGAAACTGTCGTTAGTCGGAAAACATAAATATAAAATTGAGGAACTTACGTTACAATGAAATAATAAAAACAAATAATATATTTTTAACATTGATACAAAGTATATTGTCACTCGTACCCATTCCGCAATTACATCACGGCCCAAACGACTCAGGAGTTCCACAGCTCAAGGTACACGGTTTTTACCAATATGTGTCTTTAATGACACAAGCACAAAGCCTGGACTACTGAAATGACTCTAACATGACAGTAAAATCGTTGTCAGAATTGAGAAGACATTTTCAAAAAAAAATGGTTCAAATGGCTCTGAGCACTATGGGACTTAACTACTGTGGTCATCAGTCCCCTAGAACTTAGAACTACTTAAACCTAACTAGCCTAAGGACATCACACACATCCATGCCCGAGGCAGGATTCGAACCTGCGACCGTAGCAGTCGCGCGGTTCCGGACTGCGCGCCTAGAACCGCAAGACCACCGCGGCCGGCAGAAGACATTTTGTATCGATAATTAGTGTGTGTTTCTCGACTTCACTGCTTGGCTGTAATATACATTTCGCATTTATCCTTATACCACAGACCTAATGATGGGGTAACCATTTGAGAAGTTAAGTAAAAAATTTTGACGACCAACACAAATGTGTAATCGTTATAGAAAACATGGTCGCATATCCTCTCAAAGACTTCTTGTCTAAATCGATCAGTTTCCATTTTGCATAACATTCTGAGCACGACAAAGACCGTCGTCTACCTTATTCAAGTATTTCTAACATTGTTTCATAAAGCCCGCAGAGTCGAGGCAGCAGAGAAAATGTTGCAATTGTGCTAGGCCAATTTAGATGTCTTCTTTAGCCGCCTTATCACCATGGACGAGTGTCCGTGTATCACTAGCAGGCAGGGACAAAGGAGCAGAGCAAGCAGTGGAAATACAAGGATCCATCAACGCGTCGAAAGGTGAAGACGCAAACATAATGGGACAAGATGATTCAGTATGATTTTGGGGCTGGCATGATGTGGTGCTAATAAATTGTACTCATAAGTGATAAATAGTCACAGGAGCATGCTTTCTAAATTCATAACGAGCTACAGGAGACTGTTGTGTCTAAGTGTCACGAGCAGCAGACCAGTAGGTGCTCTTCGTTCCATGACAACGTCCCGGCACTTTCTGCTCTTTCTTTGTACTATCTTCTTTCCTCAATTGCTGAAATCCTTCACTATTGCTGCATCATACTTTTACTTGTTTTTTCTGCTTCTCTATTTCTTCGCAACGTATCGACAGCATTGTAATGTCCAGTGCTTGGTTCTTACTTCTTTTTATGCGTGAAGCGCGTGTTCTTCCGTGGATTTCCTCACAAAAATACTTTATCTAAAGCACTTCCCGTTTTCCAGAAGAGACTACCGTACAAGATAAATGCATGCATACGAGAGAAGGAACTGACGTCAGAGGATATATATATATATATATATATATATATATATATATAGTAAAGTCTTGACCAATGTAGCGACTGCGTTTGGTATAACGGAGATCTCAGCCGCAGGAGAAATGCAAATTTCATGGCAGTTGCGCAGCTGGAGAGAAAGAAACAGCACGCCGAATACTGGATTTTCTTTATCCTCTTAAGGCTCATACGGTATCACAAACTCCCTACATTATTTAGAGGCCCAACGCTTTGGAAACAAGCTCACCGTCTTTCTTGAAGGTTTCTCGCTTACTGCAACACATTCTTTTGCAAGTGTCTAGAAAATGAGTATTTCTATACTTTTAATTTTAGTAATTTACAACAGTAATTTAAGTAGGCCTGCACTGATATTATTTGCTGCTTCTACATTTTGATGTCATGGCATTAAGGACACCTTCGGTAAGTGCGCTTTGGGACAATCATAAAAGTGGCGAGAACTTGCGTTTGAACTTAGGAGCCTAATGCAATTTTACTACCTGTAATTTACTTAATTAATATAATTTGCTATCAGACAAATTAACACAATGAATTTACGTCTGAAAAAAATAAGAAATTGTAGATGTGCTACCTTCAGGAGTGTAATTAAGGAATTTTGTAATAACTTTTGTTTCCACTTGAAAATTCAAGTTTAGACCACATGTAATTTAATGAAGCCAGAGGGAATCTTTCATTCTGTTTCAGGTTCTCTACATCTACATCTACGTGATTACTCTGCGATTCACAATAAAGTGCCTGGCAGAGGGTTAAATGAACCACCTTCAAGCTGTCTCTCTACTGTTCCACTCTCGAACGGCACGCGGGAAAAATGAGCACTTAAATTTTTTGTGCAAACCTGATTTCTCTTATTTCATCGTGATGATCATTTCTCCCTATGTAGGTGGGTGCGAACAGAATGTTTTCGCAATCAGAGGAGAAAACTGGTGATTGAAATTTCATGAGAAGATCCCATCGCAACTAAAGACGCCTTTATTTTAATGACTGCCAATCCAATTCACATATCATGTCTGTGACACTATCTCCCGTATTTCGCGATAGTACAAAACGAGCTGCTATTCTTTGTACTTTTTCGATGTCATCCGCCAGTCCCACCTAATGCGGATCCCATACCGCACAGCAATACTCCAGAATATGGCGAACAAGCGTGGTGTAAGCAGTCTCTTTACTATACCTGTGGCACCTTCTAAGTGTTCTGCCAATGAATATCAGTCTTCGGTTTGCTCTACTCACAATATTATCTATGTGATAGTTCCAATTTAGGTTATTTGTAATCCCTAAGTTGTTTTCAAACATCGTATCAGATTAAACATATGGGCCATGTCGGGACTTTAACCGAAGACTTTGCAGTTAGCGAAAAGTTCTCTTACCGCCAAGCTATTCAGCAAATGCTGTCATAGGTGGCACATTCCATTAGCTACTCATCCACGACTGTAACTTACTACTTGAGGAGGTACATTACCTGTGACATTGTATCTACAGGTGTAACTGAACTTTCCACGCATATTTTACTAAGTGACTAATTGTCTTATAAAATGAAAACCAAACGTACACTAACCTCTCGTAAGCATCTCACGCACTTCAAGCAATAGAGTAATACGTCGCTATGATATCTACCTAAATCACGCCACTAAAAATAAAAATAAACTCTTTCAAAAATATATGCGATTTATTCAGTATGTTTTATCCTTGAAGAACAAGAATTTGATCCCAAAACTAATCAAATATTAATTTTGTACTAGCCATACAAGTTGCAAAGTGAAATTAGTCAGCAAAAGTCTGACACCATTGTGATCAAAGCTGACGTCCTGTAGGGAGATGATCTGTATCCATTCGTCCTTAACACCGTTTTTGTGCTAATCATCCAAGTGTGCTACAAGGAACTGAAAATTCAAAACTACTGCAAACCCAAACGACTAGCACAAAGGAAATATGATATCAAATTTGTATGTCTAGCCTTAAAACCCTGAAAGATAGCGCTGACGTAGTTGGCTCGCAGTTTCTGTTCCAAAAAACTCCATTCATGTGCTGAAAACACATCCATAAACTGTGTACAGAAAATATGGTCAAACAGAAATTATCCTATTCTTCAAGCGCATACCAATCTACTAGGGAAAAAATAGCACAGAGGATATGCCCGTAGAAACTGAAGAGGGCTAGAAAATAGTGCATTGATAATGGCTGGTCACTAGCCGAAATCTTTGCAAAATAAAAAAAAAAAAAAAGAAGAAAGATGACTGATTGCTGCGCTCTATAATTTATAAATGAGCAAAACGTTTCTGCAAAAGTTAGTGAACAACCTGCTGAATGTCTTAAAAACACTGTCTTGGGCAAGATGTCACTGTAAATTACTTCATTTTGTATTGCAGCTTATACTCTTTTCGACATTATGTTCAACACTCAGCTTGGTATAATATGACACCCAAGTTGATTAGATATTTGCAAGACTGTACTCAATGGCTGAGGATTTCGTGTCACCCTAACACGCGTATCATATCTGTGACAATAAATTACAAAATGAAATTCCTAACTTGGAATTTTTATGTTATGTCGACGTTCTCCGTAAATCCTATATGGTAAGGTTACTGACATGGCGGCTGATGAGGAGAACGTGATAGTGAACATTTGGATTATCAATTGAAGACATAAAGACGGAAAATTAGGGCGTGATCGCATTTTGGCACTTTATCTTAGAAGTCCGTCTTGATCACACAAACTTTCACACTTCGCTATTACCGGTTTCGGCTGTTGCCATCTTCAGATCACAAAAAATATTTTGATGTAGTATAACGTCAAACTAAAGATGTAGGCATATATTACGATTTGGATTACTTTTATTTCTAATATCCACAATGCAATAAATGTTTGATTAGTAATAGTACGGTACTGCCATAGACATTAAGTACGAATACGAGTAAAGTACGGTAAAGTATTTGACATCATGAGCCGGCAGGAGTGGCCGTGCGGTTCTAGGCGCTACAGTCTGGAGCCGAGCGACCGCTCCGGTCGCAGGTTCGAATCCTACCTCGGGCATGGATGTGTGTGATGTTCTTAGGTTAGTTAGGTTTAATTAGTTCTAAGTTCTAGGCTACTGATGACCTCAGAAGTTAAGTCGCATAGTGCTCAGAGCCATTTGAATCATCTGACATCATGTATAGAGACACTTAACTGTAAACATGTGAAACTTCTCGGTACACGAAAGACTTCCGAATGGATTACATGATGTAAAGATATTCTTTGTGTTGCTATAAAGGTTTTAACACTACTGCAGTCAATATGTGAGCTGGAAATGTGAACGTAAGCTAATCATACACAGAAAGAGAAGTAGGAAGAGAATCAATTCAAGAAGCCAACGCTACAGCCGTATTCATCGTTTTCCTGTGTTTGTGCGAGCGCGCGGGCGTGTGTATGTGTGTGTGTGTGTGTGGGTGGATGGGTTGGTGGTTGGGTGGGTGGGCGGGTAAGTGAGTGGGAGGACGGACTTATGTCACGTCGCCATTTTACACAACTCAGGTTTCGAAGTTCAGATTTTTTTTTTCTTTTAAGATGAAGAAATAATCCGGAGTATTCCGACACTTTTGATCTCGATGAAGATGCCTACATTGCGACTGGATTTTTCATTTTAATTCCATCTAAAAAACACGAGCTCGGATTGGCTGTCTCACTTTATATGCTGAATTTGTCAAACGAGATGTTGGGAGAGGGCAGAGGAGGAGAGGATGGAGGGCCCGGTTTGGTAGGAATAGGATCAGGAATACGCAATGCATTCAAGGTCATTGCCCCACCCATGTTTGAGATGTGATAACCAAACTTTTTGATTAGGTGCGTAAGGTTGTTCGACGATACACTATTCCAATTACTCTCTAATGAGCCACCAGAGACCATGGATCGCTTATACCAAAATACTCAGAATGCATCCCTGAATATCCACAGAAAGATTTTCGTTCTGCCCCTGATTCGTCCCGTATAGTGACGTAGCTCAATGTGAGACGGCTTGCGGCTTAGGTTTACTGCACATGTTGTGCACGTCGTCGACAACAGTCTTCATACACATAAATATACACTCCTGGAAATTGAAATAAGAACACCGTGAATTCATTGTCCCAGGAAGGGGAAACTTTATTGACACATTCCTGGGGTCAGATACATCACATGATCACACTGACAGAACCACAGGGACATAGACAAAGGCAACAGAGCATGCACAATGTCGGCACTAGTACAGTGTATATCCACCTTTCGCAGCAATGCAGGCTGCTATTCTCCCATGGAGACGATCGTAGAGATGCTGGATGTAGCCCCGTGGATCGGCTTGCCATGCCATTTCCACCTGGCGCCTCAGTTGGACCAGCGTTCGTGCTGGACGTGCAGACCGCGTGAGAAGACGCTTCATCCAGTCCCAAACATGCTCAATGGGGGACAGATCCGGAGATCTTGCTGGCCAGGGTAGTTGACTTACACCTTCTAGAGCACGTTGGGTGGCACGGGATACATGCGGACGTATTGTCCTGTTGGAACAGCAAGTTCCCTTGCCGGTCTAGGAATGGTAGAACGATGGGTTCGATGACGGTTTGGATGTACCGTGCATTATTCAGTGTCCCCTCGACGATCACCAGTGGTGTACGGCCAGTGTAGGAGATCGCTCCCCACACCATGATGCCGGGTGTTGGCCCTGTGTGCCTCGGTCGTATGCAGTCCTGATTGTGGCGCTCACCTGCACGGCGCCAAACACGCATACGACCATCATTGGCACCAAGGCAGAAGCGACTCTCATCGCTGAAGACGACACGTCTCCATTCGTCCCTCCATTCACGCCTGTCGCGACACCACTGGAGGCGGGCTGCACGATGTTGGGGCGTGAGCGGAAGACGGCCTAACGGTGTGCGGGACCGTAGCCCAGCTTCATGGAGACGGTTGCGAATGGTCCTCGCCGATACCCCAGGAGCAACAGTGTCCCTAATTTGCTGGGAAGTGGCGGTGTGGTCCCCTACGGCACTGCGTAGGATCCTACGGTCTTGGCGCGCATCCGTGCGTCGCTGCGGTCCGTCCCCAGGTCGACGGGCACGTGCACCTTCCGCCGACCACTGGCGACAACATCGATGTACTGTGGAGACCTCACGCCCCACGTGTTGAGCTATTCGGCGGTACGTCCACCCGGCCTCCCGCATGCCCACTATACGCCCTCGTTCAAAGTCCGTCAACTGCACATACGGTTCACGTCCACGCTGTCGCGGCATGCTACCAGTGTTAAAGACTGCGATGGAGCTCCGTATGCCACAGCAAACTGGCTGACACTGACGTCGGCGGTGCACAAATGCTGCGCAGCTAGCGCCATTCGACGGCCAACACCGCGGTTCCTGGTGTGTCCGCTGTGCCATGCGTGTGATCATTGCTTGTACAGCCCTCTCGCAGTGTCCGGAGCAAGTATGGTGGGTCTGACACACCGGTGTCAATGTGTTCTTTTTTCCATTTCCAGGAGTGTATACACTTATACACAGATCAGGATTTAAAATTCTTTGTCTGGTCCGTGTTGTTCCACAAGTAGACTTAACACAATCCCACCACAAACCGGCTCTGACCATGGTATTTAAAAGGTTTTCCGTAGTTATAAGGCAAATAATTGTTAATCCAGTCCGACATATAGCCGATTGGCACTCCGTTTGCCACACTACCTGCTTGCCTGTTATTTAACTGCAAAGCCCTGACTGTCGTTTGGGTCATTATCTGAACAGCCCGCTCTGCAAATGACGGAAAGGAAGGAGCCATATTAAACAAAATAAAAAATGTGAGATGTTTAGTGAGCAGTAAAAATGAACAAAGATGAATACCAAATGCTCCTGTGTGGCCGCATCTGTATTAGTACTTCACTAGAGAAGCATAAGTTTCAGACGAGTGGCATCTGTTCATTTTGTGATGTGAAACTAGGTTCATCATTACCGTCGATGATCAATGTGAGTATGGCTGTGCCGGGAGGAGAGGATGAAATTACTAACGTTTGAGAAGGACACACGGGTGCTACAGTGCCAAACATGTCTTGGCGGAGCCTCGTACATTGACGTCTGGATAACGTCTGGTTTCCGTCTGTACTACAGACCACCTTCAGGTCAGGCACTGCAAAGCGCAGTTTGTCAGCAGCAGTCCTCTACGCATGAAGATGACCTCCAGCACACACCGCAACAGATAGTAGTTAATAGAAAGTTGTGTTCCTGATGGTGTTTGTCTATTAGCAAAACAAGTGACGGTTCCTACGAAAAAACGTCAATTATGTCATATATTAACTCCATTCTTGTGCCAATATTCAGAATACCGACTGACAATGCAACGGTTGTGGACCAACTGACGCAATCCAATCGGGGGCGCATGTGTCGAAGCCCAAATGGGTGCATCCTCCTACTGAAAAGGGACGAGATGGAGGGCCCTAACTATTACTTTGTTAATTAATCGTATGTTTTGCACTCGCTTTAATGAAACTAGATAAACTCTGAAAGTTTGAAATTTCATATCATTTTCATTTTCTCCGCGTCTGCTTGGTATTCTAACCTCTTTTGTGAGTAAGCAAACGATACAGCGATTTATGTCATGTGTACAACATTTATACCTGTTTTCTTCATAATTTGTTACCTGAATCATTCCATAAGCACTATACCCGTTACCAGTCTACTTCCCACTGTCACATTACGCGCTAAGAGCTACACAATGGTCTACCCGTGAAATATACGCATGGTTGATTAAGGCATAGCACTACTTATTTTGCCTGATAATCCACCGGTGTCGTCAGCCGTAATTGCTGTAATCTGCGTGTTGCTTCATTCTCCACCTGAATCCAGTGTCCACTACTGCGTTGTGATCTCATTGCAGTATTGTCGGATAATTAATCCTACAAATGGTAACCATTGCCGAGGTTCTACTCGGTACCTATTACAGTGCCCGAAACGATACCGCAATATGACAGGTACATTAGTATACGGCACTGAGAACACAGATAACGATAGTTCGCGCAGACGTGAATGTGATCGCCACACACCATGTATGAATCGTAGTAATTACTACTGTGATCATTACGTGCGATTTGACACCAGTATATGGCGCAATGGTTTACGACACAATTGTCTGCGTTTCCAAGCTGCTCTCATTTTTTCCCAATGAACTCCCTTTCTTCCTTCTGTCCACATTGTTCCTGTTTTCTTCGCTATTCCGTTCTCCAACTGTAATTCCCAATGGTCTTTAGGAGCTTCTAAGACCTCGGAGGATTTCGGCTGCCCTCTGTAGAGTTCATTTTGACTTGTTCAATGAAATTTATTTTCGGACGTTCCGAGTATGTTACAAATATGTGCGCAGGAATATGTGTATCTGTGGATGTGTCAAAAAAATTAAATCTTCATTTTCTGGTGTCGGTCATCCAGGTGGACAATGTTTATTGAAGTTTACAGCCGTCTTCTGTTCTGTTAGGATCAAGTGTATGTATTACTGTTTTCACGTTTCTCTTTCAAGATGTTTCCCATGTCGACCCCTATGTGAAGTATGAGAGTTTCGCTGGCACACAGGAGCTCTGGTCTGACAGCTGTACTGTGATGCCTCTTTTTAATGTGTGTGGAGAAGTTTTTTACTAACGATGTTGCAATTCAATTCCCTGTCGTTCGGGAGTCAGTCACTGTCCTTTGAATACTTATATTCAAAGGACTGTGACTGACTCCTGAACAACAGGGAACTGATATGAATCGAGATTAGAAAAGAGTGCATTGAAAATGGCTAGGCACTAGCCGAAATCAGGATTTGACAAATAGAACCCGGAAAAAAATGACGACTCATTCCTGCGCTCTATAATTTATAAATTATATCACAGTCGCTGAGTGCACCAACTTTCCTGATGGAAGATAACCTGATAAAGTTTTGCTGATTCATATATTTTTGAACATGATGTTACCCCGCGTAAATCTTCATTGGAATGTAAAGTGTAATCAGTTTTCGTTATGTCAAAACTAAAGCGAAATGCACTAATTTTTGCTAGTGAGACTATAGCTATGACGAGAGAAACGCAATGGCAATGTCTTGCTTTTTGAGAAGGGTCTCAGCTCAGAGTCTTCATATTAATGAAGTTTGCTGAAGCGACATCAACTTTCTCCTACGACAGAGAGCTTATTTTATTGACGTCAGACTACATAATGACGAATTATCGTAGCAATAAAACAAGAAAATTCAGACCTTGCACGAGATTATAGAATTGCACATCTTATCTCTCCTTTGTGCTGTTTGACCTTGGAACGGCTTATAGAGAGAAATAATCTGAAATACGTTAGGCTAACCCTCTACGTCAAGCAGTTATGTGTGTGTTGTGAAGTAATTACGTGTGTTAACGATCTCAGTTTGAATCAAGCTGTGACACTATCAACGTTACTTCTTCCATTCCCCATTTCGATTTACATCAGCATCACCACTTCCATCAAGGAGAAAAAATTATGAGATAATGTATTTAAAATCTCAATTAGGATTTAAGTGTATCAGAGAGGTGAATCCAGCAATTCAATAAATATCTACTCAACATCGAAATCTCTTCTTGTGTTGACGAATACTTCGCAGTAGCATGTGAAATCAGAGTCTGTGTAAGAATGATGAAGAATTCTGATGACTCCAAAACGAAATTTTTCACTCTGCAGCGGAGTGTGCGCTGATATGAAACTTCCCTGGCAGATTAAAACTGTATGCCGGACCGAGACTCGAACTCTGGACCTTTGCCGTTAACGGGAAAGCAAGTGCTAAACCAACTGAGCCACCAAAGCGGGAGAAAGGCAAAGGTCCCGAGTTCGAGTTTCGGTCAGGAACACAGTTTTAATCTGCCAGGAAGTTTCATAATTTTGATGATACTCCCCAAGTTTTTACATATAATGCTGAAAGATGTAATATCCATTTAACGATTCAGGAGTATAGCCAAAGGTTGTGAATGCATGTAATCCTGGGTCCCTTTGAATGTGTGTGATATACGGCATGACTCTGATTTGAGAAACGGTGGCTGCACGATATTTTTATACCAAGATTACCTACGAGGACAGTCGTACGAAGTCTGCAGCAAGCGTCGACCGCATTACTTGAGCACTTTGGTGTCAGTTAACATTGGAAGCCAGGCTACAGCGAGTTGTGCCCTACCCACCTGTGCCCTACCCACCAGGTATAAATCCGCATGCGGTTTCTGTGGTCAAAGGAAAAATCCATCATAGTTCTCGCAGACACGACGAGAGCCAATATCGGCGTGTGGAGCCCTGCCCGCTTGTCTGATGCAAGAGGAGTGTGTTGCCAAACATAAAAGCTGTCGTCTTTCTAGTATATCTTGTAGATCCAGCGTGAAGAAATTTACATGGCTTAAGAAAAATACAGATCTTAGACACAGCTGGGTGTTGTATTAAATTCAATGGAGACCAGAGAAAACTTGTGCCGAAAATGAACTTAGACTTCCTGCTTTATGCAAGTGGTCGCCTTAACTGCTCAAAAAAAAAAAAACAAAAAAAAAAACCGACACCATATATACATCAATACATATGTGTGGCGTCGACTGAAATAAGGCTTGCACTTTGCGGCCGAACCCGAATGGGGCCTCCCTCCCAACGATGCCACACTATCATTTCATTTTTTCAATACATATATGCCTTCACGATAATGATAACTTCAGTGCGGTGCATACCACGGACAAGCTCTTGTGGGAACTGGCAGTGAAGATAAGACGGTACATGTGCAGTGCATGACAAGTTGATAATTTGGGATTGACGGTATGTGTGCCTGGATAGCTCAAGTGGTTAAGGTGACTGTTCGCGTAAAGCAGGAAAACTGGGTTTGAGTCACAGTCCAGTACAAAATTCCACTTGTCGGCATTGAATTTAATGCACTGCCCAATTGAGGCTGAGACCTGTATTTCTCTAAATGGACATGCCTGTCATATCTGACAGAACAGACATCATATATCTAATAAACTACATGTGTCTTGGTAACTTCAGTGCAGATGCACACTCTGTTCAAAGTCTTGCCGGAATCAGGTAAATCTGAGGATAATGGATGGTTGTTGCCTCATGTGTAGTGTGACAAGGTGAGAATTTAGGTTGGAAGGGATGCGTGTCTGGATAGCTGAAGTTGTTAAGGTGAAAGACTACCTAAGGAGGGAAATTTATGTTCGAGTTCCGGTCTGGCATATGTTTCCACTTGTCGTCATTGAATTTCATTCAATGTCCAATCGCAGCTGAGTTATGTATTTTTCTTGAATTGTGTGTATATCAACGGCCGCTGTATCTAAAATGGAGACACCATACATATGACAATAAACAAATTCCTTGTGTGTGATGGGACTAACACGCGTAAAAATCTAGCAGATGATATCCCATTCCATAGCACTAAATCAGTGTAAATCAACAACAACATCAACTGTGTGAAAGGCTGCTTATTTTTCACTTATGTTTAGGTTACAGGACACACACAATCACATTCTGTGCATATGACGCACAGTATTAATTGGAAAGTAAACGATGGTTAAATTACACACCTCAGAAAAAGTTTTGCATCACCTCGGTTCCGAGAGTTCCAGAACCTGTGTAGAAAATTCTAGTAGGGATCAACATAAATATCATTTCCGCCCTTTTTATTGCTCGTGAAAACTACACATTGCATGTTGCACCACCATACAGCGAGAGCTTCAGAGGTGGTGGCCCAGACTGCTGTACACACCGTATCTCTAATACCCAGAATCACGTCCTCTTGCATTGATGCATGCCTGTATTCGTCGTGGCATACTATCCACAACTTCATCAAGGCACTATTGGTCCAGATTGTCCCATTTCCCATTCGGTGTAGATCACTCAGAGTGGTTGATAGGTCACGTCGTCTATAAACAGCCCTTTTCAATCTATCCCAGGCATGTTCGAAAGGGTTCATCTCTGGAGAACATGCTGGACACTCTAGTCGTGCGAAGTCGTTATCCTGAAGGAAGTCATTCACAAGATGTACACGATGGGGGTGCGAATTGTCATCCATGGAGACGAGTGCTTCGCCAATTTGCTGCCGATATGTTGCACTATCGGTCGGAGGATGATGCACGTATCGTACAGCCGTTACGGCGCCTTCCAGGGTTACCAGCGTACGTTGGCCCCACATAATCCCACCCCAAAACGTCAGGGAACCTCCACCTTGCTGCACTCACTGGACAGTGTGTCTGTGGCGTTCAGCCTGACCGTGTTGTCTCCAAACACGTCTCCGATGATTGTCTGGTTGAAGGCATATGCGACACTATTCTTTGAAGAGAACGTGATGCCAATTCTGAGTGGCCTATTCAACATGTTGTTTGGCCCATCTGCACCGCGCTGCATGGTATCATGGTTGCAACGATGGACCTCACCATGGACGTTGGCAGTGAAGTTGCGCATCATGCAGCTACTGCGCACAGTTTGAGTCGTAACACGACGTTCTGTGGCTGCACGAAACGCGTTATTCAACATGGTGGCGTTGCTGTCAGTGTTCTTCCGAGCCATAAGCCATAGGTATCGGTCATCCATTGCAGTAGCAGCCCTTGGGCGGCCTGAGCGAGGAATGTCATCGACAGTTCCTCTGTCTCTGCATCTCCTCTATGTCTGAAGAACATTGCTTTGGTTCACAACGAGACGCCTGGACACTTACCTTATTGAGAGCCCTTCTTGGCACAAAGTAACATTGCAGACGAGATCGGACCGCGTTATTGACTGTCTAGGCATGGTTGAACAACAGACAACACGAGCCGTACACTTCCTTCCTGGTGGAATGACTGGAACTGTTCGGCTGTCGGACCCTCTCTGTCTAACAGGCGCTGCTCGTGTATGGTTTTTTACATCTTTGGGTGAGTCTAGTGAACAGTCAAAGGGACTAGGTCTGTGATGCAAGGCATAAACGTAAATGAAGAGTTCCCACAGAAGAATGAGCGTAGTAATGGTGTACAAAACAACGTTCATGGTACAGATAGAAATCAGTTATTGAAAGGGAAGCCAAAAAGGAGACGGAAATATAAGCATGAAAACCATGATCTATTTTAGTCAAATAAATGTCTTCAAAGAAGTTAAAGGGTTCCGACATTACTTCTGCCCCTACAAATATTTGGAAAAAATAGCAGACAATTCCAGGAAAGATTTTGACAAATTTTATACTGTTGGATCTCATTAATCCCAGCGTACATTGATTTGAGCAATGGTTTCTAAGTTTGCAACAGAAAAGATTGAAAACAGCAAACAAAAGGAAGAGTAGTACATTATACGAAATAAGCTTTTCGTCCAATGACTGTGCTTTTGGATACATAGAGCGTGCACTGAAGCTACAGCAACGGTTGATATTATGAATGCCATGAATGTAAGTCGTAAAAAGAATACTTTGGTGTCCATAGAGTCGAAAAGAGAGAATTTGTTAAAACACAAATGCTGGAAAAAGAAATAACAAACGGCAAAGTTGACACAGAAAAATACAACATAAATTGGTGGAAAACTAGAGAAATTGGAATGAAAAGGACAAACGTCTAAACATTTTTTTGAAAAGAAATTTGGATGAGGAGGCTGCAAGTGAAACAAGCATTCAGAGGAAGGGAAAACAATGAAGAGCTTCTTCCCACATGTTGAAATTGGATGAACACTTAATTCCATTGCGGACGGCGAATAAA
Organism: Schistocerca americana; assembly: GCF_021461395.2. Lineage (NCBI taxonomy): Eukaryota > Metazoa > Arthropoda > Insecta > Orthoptera > Acrididae > Schistocerca > Schistocerca americana. The sequence continues at coordinate 952,002,658 of NC_060119.1, read as the reverse complement.
CGATTTCTAAGGAAAAACTTCAAGTCCCTTCTGCAGTTGATCTTGAAAAATACAAGACAAAAGTATTGGTTTTTTCAAATTGATACAAATGGTGTTTCATTTGATAAGTTGATTTCGAAATAGAATGCGGTGAATGACAACTAACTGTAATTTTTTGTTTGTATCAGGTTCATTATCTTTAATTTTGCTGCTTCTTCCTACAGTAGGCCGTGTTGTGATGTACAGTTAGTAATATTAGCTTCAATCTGGAATGGTAGGAATGACATTTTTGATTTTTTTAGTAGTACCATGAAGTGTCTATGAAGTTATTTTCATCGTTTCAACTGTTTTGAGTTTTACAACAATCAATTAAAGGTACACCTACTCTACCGTAACAACACTTTTGTTACCATCAGCATGTTTTTAAATAATGTTTAGCTTACAAAACATAAGTTTCTATTTATTTAAGTTTCGTTTTCTATAAATTGAACTCATCAGATTATGTCAGACTATGACAGACATGTGGTTTACTAGTATTGTATTGTTGTAAGAGGTCTAGCTCAGTATTCAGTCATGCATAGTCTGATCAAATGGCTTTAAAGTCTTTCATAACAGAAGCCCACAAACGACAACTAAAACATAAGTACGCTAACGAGCATTTTTGTTGTTTCCGAGTTGCTGCACTTCAAAATTACGTTGTGGTTCCACTCTAAATGAAATAATAATAAACCTTCTTTGGTACATAAAATTGGGAAAATTCAACAATAAGCAAATTTGTAAGGGAATGAGAACTCTGGGCTCTATTACCTCACTCATGAAATTTTGGTGCTTGGTCTAGTGACGCATAACACTGTCCAACTGATGTAACGTTAAACACTATACATCATAACGTGTCGCATTATCTGGGAATGCGCTACGGCGATGCGTGACTATTTGTATTCCCTAGTACGATGACGCGTCTTGTGCCTTCGGTACAATATCTGGTCGTTAAAGTCAACGCAGTGATATAGTGACAGAATTGGGTACCGCCAGGAATAATTTACGCAGTTCATTTAGAGAGACTGTATTTCATCCTTAGGAAGCTGCGAAAGCTATCTGCAGTACAATGTATCTCAGAAACTTTTGCCATTTTATTATGCAAAATGAGTACTGTATCTAATCGTAACTCTTGTCTTAATGACACTGCTACGTAATAGATGACACCACGGATCTCAGCTAAGGAAAACTAAATATACCAGAACTTCATTGTTAAGATACTGAAACACATCTCCACTTTAAGGTACGTAATTAAGAGCCTCCCTCTTGCCTAATCACGCAGTGAGCTAAAAGACATTCCAAGGCGGCAGCAGCAGAGAAAACAAGAAGGATATTTCCACATACGTTACAGCTTATAGTATGAAAACTAATGACCTGTTACAGATACAAAAACAGTACTGCACCGTATAACAACGGAACATTGGACACACTTTAACATTTGAATTAAATGAGAGCTTTCTTTCATGCCTTTTAAGTCACAGTCTGTAGAATTAATATTTCAAAAAATTAAATATCGTGGTAAAGTTAGTGGGAGTAATCCTAGTTGCTGCAATTGGTTACATTATCCTTATGATGCTGAATGTCACGAGAATGGGAAAAAAATATCGAATACATTCGTACTATAACATTAAATTAAAAGAAGATTGTTGCTGTTATGAATATGTCTCATTATTGGAGAATATAACTCAACAATAGCCGTAATGATTAGACTGATATTTAACTGAAGCTATGACAAAACTACATCTACAACTATACTCAGACAATCAATGTGAACTATACGACAGTGGGTACGCCCCTTTCTACCAGTTATTAGGGGTTTTCCTGCTCCTTTCTCATACGGAGCAAGGGAAAAATTTTAATTTAAGTGGGTCCGTGCTTGCTGTAATTAATCTAATCTTGTCCATACGATCCCTACGGAAGAGATTAGTATGAGGTTCCAGAATGAGATTTTCACTCCGCTGCAGAGTGAAAAGGTCCGCAGGAGAGCTTCTGTGAAGTTTAAAAGGTAGGAGACGAGAAACTGCAGACGTAAAGCTGTGAGGAAGTGCCGTGAGTCATGCTTGGGTACCTCAGTTAATAGAGCACTTGCCTGCGAAATGCAAAGGTCCCGAGTTCGAGTCGCGATCCGGCACACAGTTTTCATCTACCAGGATGTTTCAGTATGAGGTTGTATTATATTCCTACAGACATCATTTATGCATGTTTCTTAAACTTTTTAAGTAGGCTTTCTCTGGATAGTTTACGTCTATCTTCAATAAATTGGCACTTTGGTTTCTTCGGAATTTCTGAGACACTCTCCCACGGTTCAAGGAAACTTGTGACCGTTCCCGCTCCCCTCCTCTTGAATTTGTTCAATATCCCCTGTTCGTAATATTTGTTACGGTTCCCACACACTTGCGCAGCATTCCAGAATGCGTCGTACGAGTGATTTGAGTGATTTATAAGCAATTTCCTTTGTGGAATGATTGTCTTATCCTTCTCTTCAACCAATAATCCGAAGTTTACCACCTGCATTGCCCATGTCGGAGTCTATAGTATGCTGGCTCTATTCCGAATTTGCACAAAGCGTGACACCTAGGTATTTGTATCAGTAAACCAATAACCATGGGTAACAGAAGTAATACTTCAGTTGATTGATGAAAGGAGGGAGTACAAACATGTTCGGGAAAATCTGGAATACAGAAATACAAGTCGCTGAGGAACGAAATAAATAGGAAGCGCAGGGAAGCTAAGACGAAATGGCTGCAGGAAAAATGTGAAGACATCGAAAAAGATATCATTGTCGGAAGGACAGTATTAGCATACAGGAAAGTCAAAACAACCTTTGGTGACATTAAAAGCAACGGTGGTAACATTAAGAGTGCAACGGGAATTCCACTGTTACATGTAGAGGACAGAGCGGATAGGTGGAAAGAATACATTGAAAGCCTCTATGAGGGTGAAGATTAGTCTGATGTGATAGAAGGAGAAACAGGAGTCGATTTAGAAGAGATAGGGGATCCAGTATTAGAATCGGAATTTAAAAGAGTTTTGGAGGACTTACGGTCAAATATGGCAGAAGGGATAAATAACATTCCATCAGAATTTCTAAAATCATTGGGGGATGTGGCACCAAAACGACTATTCACGTTGGTGTGTAGAATATATGAGTCTGGCAAAATAACATCTGACTTTCGGAAAAGCATCATCCACACAATTCCGAAGACAGCAAGAGCTGACAAGTGCGAGAATTATCGCACAATCAGCTTAACAGCTCATGCATCGAAACTGCTTACAAGAATAATATACAGAAGAATGGAAAAGATAATTATGAATGCGCTAGGTGACGATGTTTGGCTTTAGGAACAGTAAAGGGACGAGAGAGGCAATTCTGACGTTACGGCTAATAATGGAAGCAAGGCTAAAGAAAAATCAAGACACGTTCATAGGATTTGTCGACCTGGAAAAAGCGTTCGACAATATAAAATGGTGCAAGCTGTTCGAGATTCTGAAAAAAGTAGGGGTAAGCTATAGGGAGAGACGGGTCACATACAATATGTACCACAACCAAGAGGGAATAATAAGGGTGGACGATCAAGAACGAAGTGCTCGTATTGAGAAGTGTGTAAGACAAGGCTGTAGCCTTTCGCCCCTACTCTTCAATCTGTACATCGAGGAAGGAATGATGGAAATAAAAGAAAGGTTCAGGAGTGGAATTAAAATACAATGTGAAAGTATATCAATGATACGATTCGCTGATGATATTGCTATCCTGAGTGAAAGTGAAGAAGAATTAAATGATCTGCTGAACGGAATGAACAGTCTAATGAGTGCACAGTATGGTTTGAGAGTAAATCGGAGAAAGGCGAAGGTAATGAGAAGTAGTAGAAATGAGAACAGCGAGAAACTTAACATCAGGATTGATGGTCACGAAGTCAATGAAGATAAGGAATTCTGCTACCTAGGCAGTAAAATAACCAATGACGGACGGAGCAAGGAGGACATCAAAAGCAGACTCGCTATGGCAAAAAAGGCATTTCTGGCCAAGAGAAGTCTACTAATTTCTAATACCGGCCTTAATTTGAGGAAGAAATTTCTGAGGATGTACGTCTGGAGTACAGCAGTGTATGTTAGTGAAACATGGACTGTGGGAAAACCGGAACAGAAGAGAATCGAAGCATTTGAGATGTGGTGCTATAGACGAATGTTGAAAATTAGGTGGACTGATAAGGTACGAAATGAGGAGGTTCTACGCAGAATCGGAGAGAAAAGGAATATGTGAAATACACTGAAGGGACAGGATGATAAGACATCTGCTATGACATTATAGTCGTAGGAAACTACGCTTTTCCGTTTTGTGAGGTACTTAGTTTTACATTTATAAACCTTTAAAGGAGGTTACCAATCTTTGCATCACTTTGTAACTCATCAAGATCTGACTGAATATTTATGCAGCTTCATTCATACGATACTTCATAAATAACTGCACCATCTGCAAGAAGTCTGAGGTTTTTATAAACATTATCCCTAAGGTCATTGATATACATGAACAGCAAGGGTCCTAAAACACTTTCCTGGTGCACAGTCGATGTTACTTTTACATCTGTCGTTAACTATGCATCCAAGAAACTTGCTGCGTCATCCCTACCAAAAAATTCTCAGTCCAGTCATTAATATGGCTTGATACCGAAAACCATAATACTTTTGATTATAAACGGGGCTGTGGTACTAAGTCACATGCTTTTTGGAAATCAAGGAATAGTGCATCTGCTTGACTACCTTGATCAAAGACTCACATGATCTGTGTTTTCGAAATATATACTCTCTGGTATGGAAAAGGTCATTCTGTTCGATTTACTTCGTTATGTCTGAACTCCGAATATGTTCGAAGATTCTACAGCAAATCGATACTGGAATTAGTTTTGTGAATCACTTCTACTACCCTTGTTATAAAAGGCAGTCACCAGTGCTTTCTTGCAACTACTGGGCCCGTTTTTTTGTACGAGGGATTTCAGAGCTGCTAACTCAGGCCCAAAAATCAGTGCACAATCTCATAGGAATTACCTCAGACCCTGAAGCTTTGTTCAGTTTTAAATCGTTCAGGTTGTTCTCAACGCCACAGTGACTGATATTTATTTAGTTTATCTTTTTGGCGCTGCGAGGATTACGTTGTGGCAATGATGGTGTCTTCTTTGCAAAGGGACGTTTCAAAACGGAGTTAAGCATTTCTCCTTTTGTGCTGATTTAAGACTTTCCCTGCATAATAACTTCTTCACTAGTTCACGGGCATCGCGCTGGATAATGTTGTGGAAGCTGCACAATATTTCAGCCAGACAGCTGCTCGTCATATTCAGGTGCATACTGACTTGATGGTGTAGTGGCTCTCCTGTATATATGGCAGCGCGCTAGAAACGAGGAGGTGGCAAAAGGTGAGGCTGTGACGTCATTGTCGATGAATCACAGAGCACGGCGAAATCCAATATCCCCGGCCGGAGGACAGAACCACCGTCATCGCATGCACGTCGCGATAAAGCGTAGCCACAAACCGCGGCTCTGCGCTCGCGCGGGCGGAATGTTGGCCCCAAGTTTAAGTGTGCCGACTCCGATTCCCCGTCTGTTTGGACTCGGACTCGTTCGTATGCGGCCAATGATGACTTTCTAACGCCAAAGCTGGCTCTCATGCCTGCTGTGCTGAAATCTCATGACTGTATAAAACAGGTCGTAATTTACACGCCTTTCGACAGCTTCTTTAATGATTTAGTATGTGGAAGTGGACGAAAGGATCTTTGTCTTTCCGTAGTTCATGCTATGTCCCATGTCAAGACAGTGTTCAGCTATATCAGACTTTTCTGGCAGGCATAATCTGATGTAACTTTTATGTTTATCGCATGTGTCCTCAACAATGTGACACGTCTGGCCAATACCTGATTTGCCCACAATAGCAAGGGATTTTATATATCCATGGTCTCCTTAGATCTAGGTTCTTTTTAAAGGAACCAGTATCATTTGCACTCACCCTGGAATGCGAATACATGTTTTATTTAAGGTTTCTTGAACAGCCAGCCGATGTTAACGGATACGTGCAATCCTCTGTTTCTTCTGGTTGCTCTTGAGGTTTAGTGAGTGCAGGTTTAAATGCATTACGAATCCGTTTAGCCGGCCGCGGTGGTCTAGCGGTTCTAGGCGCGCAGTCAGGAACCGTGCGACTGCTACGGTCGCAGGTTCGAATCCTGCCTCGTGCATGGATGTGTGTGACGTCCTTAGGTTAGTTAGGTTTAAGTAGTTCTAAGTTCTAGGGGACTGATGACCACAGATGTTGAGTCCCATAGTGCTCAAAGCCATTTGAACCATTTGAATCCGTTTATCAGAGTACCTGTTTTCTACGACATAGAGCAAAGAGGGCTAAGCTCTGCTGATAAGGTCCCTGCATCTGAGATAACTGTAGTCTCGTAAACAAGAGTTAGTAGTACGCCACTGCGTTGAGAGGGTGATGGCAGCCGTAGTTCGTAGATAAACGTCAGTTGAGTTGGTTTACGAAACGCGCTGTCACCCAAAGAACGCTCCGCTTTTCTGTGGACCAAGATACAATATGTTATCAAAAGTATTCGGACACCTCGCTGAAAACGACTTACAAGTTCGTGGCGTCCTCCATAGGTAGTACTGGGATACAATTTGGTGTTGGCCCACTCTTAGCCTTGATGACAGCTTCCATCCCGCAGGCATACCTTCAATCAGGTGCTGGAGGGTTTCTTGGGGAATGGCAGCCCATTGTTCACCGAGTGCTGCACTGAGGAGAGAGATCGATGTCGGTCGGAGAGGCCTGGCCCGATGTCGGCGTTCCAAAATATCCCAAAGGTGTTCTGCAGGATTCAGGTCAGGAATCTGTACAGGCCAGTCCATTACAGGGAGGTTACTGTCGTGTAACTACTCCGCCGCAGATCGTGCATTATGAACAGTTGCTCGACCGTGTTGAAAGAGGCAATCACCATCCCCGAATTGCTCTTCAACAGTGGGAAGCAAGAAGGTTCTTCAAACATCAATGTAGGCCTGTGCTGTGATAGTCACGCAAAACAACAAGGGGTGCAGGCCCGCTTCATGAAAAACACTACCACACCATAACACCAGCGACTCCGAATTTTACTGTTGGCACTGCTCATGCTGGCAGGCGACGTTCACAGCGCGTACGCCACACCCACACCCTGCCATAGGATCGTCACTTTGATCGCCCAATGTTTACGCTCCTTACACCAAGTGAGGCGTCGTTTGGCATTTACCGGCGTGATGTGTGGCTTATGAGCAGCCGCTCGACCATAAAATCCAAGTTGTCTCACCTTTCGCCTAACTGTCATAGTACTTGCAGTGGATCCTGAAGCAGTTTGAAATTCCTGCATGATGGTCTACGTAGGTGTCTGCCTATTACACGTTACTACCATCTTCAACTGTCGGTGGTCTCTGTCAATCTACAGACATGGTCTGCTTGTACGCTTTTGTGCTTTACGTATCCCTTCACGTTTCACACTTTACTATCACATCGGAAACAGTGGACCTTGGGATGTTTAGGAGTGTGGAAATCTCGTGTACAGACGTATGACACAAGCGACACCCAATCACCTGACCACGTACAAAGTCCGTGAGTTCCGCGGAGCGCGCCATTCCGCTTTGTCACGATGTCTAATGAGTACTGATTTCGCTGATATGGAGTACCTGGCAGTAGGTGGCAGCACATTTCTCCTAATATGAAAAACATATGTGTCCGGATACTTTTGATCACATAGTGTAGCTAAGAACGTGAAGTCTCCATTTTCAACACGTCCATGGTGAAGCAAATGATAGGATAGAGTGAGTTTAGGTGTCCAGAAATGCTGGGAGCATTGTTGCTCCATGTGGCCATACTACAAAGGTGTCCTCGAACATCTCCCCAAACACCTAGTTTTCAATGTCCCTGAATGAAGCGCTTTTTCTTCGAAATCTTCCACAAAGGGGTTGGCTACTATGGGAGACAAACACGGTTTGCTCAAAATATTTTTCGCTGAATAAAGAGTAAGTCGAAGTAAGAACGTGTCTGAATAGAGGTAAGATGTTTTTTTTTTTTTACTTAGCTCCTATAAGTTGTACTGAATCCACTAGAGGTACTCCAGTGAACAAAGAGGCCTCATGGTAACTCACTAATATGGCAGCTGGTTTGAGACTCTAAGTCTTCAGTCGCTGTATAAAATCTCGTGAGTTGATGTTCACATTTTGTTAGCAAAGGGGTCAGAAGAGAAGCCATCTGTTTTGGTAGGTAATATGTTGAGGTTCCTAAATTGCTGAAAATGGGGCGAAGCTTGCCTACTACCTTCAAACTTCTGACATTCCACGCCCTGACTCGTACAACGATATTCTTTGTTTGGTTATTCCACCTTTTTGTAATGACCACGTCTCTCTTGGCAGTCCCCTCCGGGAGATCCCGGGATCTAGACAGTTTGGCTGTTATCATTTACAGTGGAAAAAAATGACGATCATAAATAATTTATAATAACGCCCGCCACCAGAGTTGCATGACCGATTTAGGATCGCACTTTAGATATGTATCGTTTGGACCCCGCGACTTCGATAGGCATTCATTCTTGGAAATTACCGAATTAGTTGTCAATAACGGCACATTATATCAGGAACTAAGGACTATAAAGCGAGGCTTCCCTACGGGCTTCTTTAAAATGTACGTGGAATAATAATAATCATCCCATGCTCTCCTGCAATATCCGAAATAATATTAATAAATTTCCTATCAACACAGGTACAAATCAATTTGACAGCACAAAGTAGGCCATAAATAGCACAGAGGAAATAAAATGCAGAAGAGCAAGGAAATCTCTTAAGATCACAATTCACTAAATGAAAAATAACAATTGAAGGTTGCGTGAGCATCAACAGGCTACGCATCTTCAATATGTGTGGCAACCCCACTTATGGCGCAGTTTACAAGAGAATTCAGCAGATAACAAGCAGATACAATAATGCACCATGTGAGCTCAAAAAGGCCAGAAACAGGCAAGCACAATTAACTGACGAGCGGGCTCTCGCCCGGTTGTATGCAAGGCACGCAAAACACGCTTTTAAGATGGAACGTAAACCAGGACGGCAGGGGTGGCGTGGAGGACACAAGTTTAATACGTTCAAATCGCTGTCCAGTGGGGGTAGTAGATGCTCATCATAAATTTTCCAACAGTTTTCAGATGCCCGCCGGGATGGTAAACATGTCTGTAGTAACAGCGAAGCCTGAACAGTACACTGTTACTCCCATAACATATGACGTGCACGCTCACATATCGCCAGTCGTCCACACATCTCGGGCAAAAACGTTCCCGCCGAGAGGCTGCTATCGGCATGGCACGTGCTGCTCATCATATTTTGTTCGCGGGTCGTTTGTAAATAATCCTAACATACAAAATATTGAATACTTCTTGTGTAGAAACGTCATACGTAAAAGTAGACCCAAATCTATAACGATTTTTTACAAAATATATTAGAAAAGTCCTACTCACGTCTCCACTAAGGACCAGGAATGCAATACATTATAGAAGCTTACATCGTGACTGTTGTTAAAAGAAGTTATCTAGGTTTTATGCTTTCTGTCACTTTTAGCCCTACTTATTAGCCCCACTGACCTTCGAGTCTGGTAATTTGTTCATATGATGAAACTGGTGGTATAAATACACAAGGTTATTTGAACGGGCCTCAGTAGTTTAAAGAGGATATAGAGGAAACACATTAAAGTGGATAGATCATCTCTAAAAGTTTTTAACTCTTATTACAGGAGATTTATATTGGCACCCTTTGTGATGTGGCAACCAATACGCTGATCAGACTTTCTCCACACACGGCACAACACGTAATGGTCGATATCAGCGAAAGCGTTAATTATTCTTCCTCGCAAGTCTTCCGATTAAGTGGCAGTGAAGACAGAAACGCACATAATTCCATAAACGGAAATCACATGGAGCTAGGTCCATTTTCCTTGAGAGCTAAAGAAGAAGAGTACTGTCATGAAGGGAAGCTCGTCGAATCCAACTCAGAATTAGTTCGACACTGAGGTAGTCACGAATGTCTAAAGAAAAGTGTATGGAGCAATGTACTGTTGCAAAATGAAATGTCCATTGTATTGCCTTATTTGTGGTACAACGCAATTGTTGCAACATGTACTGGTGCAGCAAACCAGTCGCAGTTTTCTCCGCAAAGTAAAATGGTCCATAAACAATTCAAGAGAACGCAGAACAAAAACGCATTATATGAATCACAAATGTTCCACAATTTCTTATTTATGTTCTGCAACCCAAAAAATTTACGTTTTATGACGATTCGCTTTTCGAGACACATTAAACGTGGATCCGTTACAGGATACCGACTTTTGAGAGAAATCGTCTTCCTCCAGCAGCCGCTGGAAGTCATTACAATCGTCAGATCGAATCTCATTGTCCCGAGTAACAAGAGCTTGATGCACTTACAGCTGCTATGGTTTTACATCGATATTTTTGCGTAGAATGTGCCAGACAGTTGGCCGTGGTATCTGTGTTTGTCTGCTCGCTTAAGTTGTCGATTTATTCGGATTCCTGACTAACAAGCCGGCCGAAGTGTCCGTGCGGTTAAAGGCGCTGCAGTCTGGAACCCCAAGACCGCTGCGGTCGCAGGTTCGAATCCTGCCTCGGGTATGTGATGTCCTTGGGTTAGTTAGGTTTAACTAGTTCTAAGTTCTAGGGGACTAATGACCTCCGCAGTTGAGTCCCATAGTGCTCAGAGCCATTTGAACCGTTTGAACCTGACTAACAATTCCCGCGCACCCTCCACCTTCTCTGCGGACGAACCTGGCCGATCATATAAGCATCTGGTTTCATGGAATGTGTCGCTACACCCACGGATTGTTTCGTCTGTGGGAGCTTTTACCTGATATGTAATACGTCGTCCCTGAACCGTCACAACTGGCTCACATTTATGGAAGTCAATTACACGAAACACAGGCATCGGTCTATTATACTCCATGTTTCACACACCGACTTGAGAGTAGTGCACTCTGCAACTGCGGCACGTCACATATTCCAAATCGAAATTTAGAGGGATCCTCTATCCCCTGATGTGTGTAAGTTTTCTGTATGTCTCCTAGTTGCCGCTCACGTATCTTCTGTAAAGCCGTATGCACTTATGAATAACGCAGTATAATAGTACTGTACTGTCCTGAACCTTACAATGAAGCAAGATTCTTCGCAGTGATTTTCCTGCAGTAAATACTGAATGGCTAATTTTCCATAAAAAGTAAAGTTTGTGGTGCTCAACCTGTGAACGCGTCTCTGGCCTGACTATGGCTAAAGTGGAGCCTTTCGTTTTTACGGTGCTAGGAGAGGCGGGTGGCGAATCCATCACACCGATGACCGTTTGTCAACGGGAAACACTCCCGTACTGATCTGATAGCAGGTTGATTGGAACTGGGGACTTTATGAAGCGACTGGATTGAATGAATATCCCAGCTCCCTCCCAGGATTCAACCCGGGATCCAGAGAGCTGCAGACTAGCGCGCTCCCTGCGAGACGACCAAGTCTACATCTACATCCATACTGACGGTGTCTGGCGGAGGGTACCTTGAGTACCTCTATCGGTTCTCCCTTCTATTCCAGTCTCTTATTGTTCGTGGAAAGAAGATTGTCGGTATGCCTCTGTGTGGGCTCTAATGTCTCTGATTTTATCTTCATGGTCTCATCGCGAGATATACGTAGGAGGGAGCAATATACTGATTGACTCCTCGGTCAAGGTACGTTCTCGAAACTTCAACAAATGCCCGTACCGAGGTACTGAGCGTCTGTCTTGCAGAGTCTTCCACTGGAGTTTATCTATCATCTACGTAACGCTTTTGCGATTACTAAATGATCCTCTAACGAAGCGCCCTGCTCTCCGTTGGATCTTCTCTATCTCTTCTGTCAATCCTATCTGGTACGGATCCCACACTGCTGAGCAATATTCAAGCAGTGGGCGAACAAGCGTACTGTAACCTACTTCCTTTGTTTTCGGATTGCATTTCCTTAGGATTCTTCCAATGAATCTCAGTCTGGCATCTGCCTTACCGACTATCAACTTTATATGATCATTCCATTTTAAATCACTCCTAATGCCTACTCCCAGATAATTTATGGAATTAACTGCTTCCAGCTGCTGACCTGCTATATTGTAGCTAAATGATACGGGATCTTTCTTTCCATTTATTCGCAGCACGCCCAACCCTCTTTGATATAAACAGCTTTAAAATCATATGAAAATAGACAAATTTAGCAAGTAGCTTGTAGAGGAGATGCACCATGGACTAATTTACGGTATGGTACTTTACATGACTGTTACTCTGCGGTTGTACTACCAGTTTTATTTTACGTGACGACGACAGTGAAAGTTAACACCTTTAGTTCACTGTGTTGCGATTTACCCCCAGAGGTCCAGCAGAGACTCTTAATGACCAATCTATACTAAGCTAAAGAACGTGCTACACTTGATTAATCATTACTGCACATCGAGTATAATGGTGAATGGCATTGTATTTGGGAGGACACTGGTTCAGTATCCGTAGTGAAGCTTTCCTCCTTATCCCTGAAACACTTTAGGCAAATGCGGGATATTTTCATCAGAAAGATCGCTGCCACTTCCCTTCTACATATTTCCGTAATCCGCTCTTTCCCTATAGTTGGAGCCACGAAATATGGCAGTCCAGTTCGGGTTTGTTCTGAATACCTACGTCACGCATTCGTGGACAGTCAAAGAGCATTCTGTAGTATTCCGAGCGCTCTACTCTCAATGACGTAGCCAATGCGAAAGTTAAACGCGGTCGTAGTGAGCTACTTTTCTTCCATTTGTTGCGAGTTATTGCTCTTGATCATGGTGGTTAAGCAACAAATTTTGATCGAGTGAACGAGAGACGTATTATGCTGGACACACGCTTCCTTCAAGTTCAGTGCACGTGTGTGACGGTACCGCAATTGCCGCTTGGGACCGCCAACTAAGCAATTCTCGTCCGTGCCTCTAACTGCGCGAATCGCCATCGTTCGTGACTCTGTATATGGTCGTCGTTAACGGCTTTTTGAATCCTATTCATTGTTTGACTCATTGCACTACAGTTTGGCGTGTCCTCCTCAGTTGACGTGTGCAACAGTTGGCATTCTGAACAGTTACAACCAGCTAAATACATGGGTAATTCTGCATGACGCTGAGTCTACAGTTCTGAACGTCACTTCGGAAGAAAAGAACAACAGCGTTCTGGTGTATGTTCCACGTTGTTAAACTAAACCAATTAGAAATAACGTCCGAATTAGTAACGACACTGTCTGTTGGCGTACTCGATACCCAGTTCAAATGGTTCAAATGGCTCTGAACACAATGGGACTTAACATCTGAGGTCATCAGTCCCTACAACTTAGAATTACTTAAACCTAACTAACCTAAAGGCAACACACATCCATGCCCGAGGCCGGATTCGAACCTGCAACCGTAGCACAGTCGCGTGGTTCAGGACTGAAGCCCCTAGAACCGCTCGGCCACTGCGGCCAACGAAACCCGCTTCTCAATTAACTCAAATCAGTGATCTCTCTTGGTCTGTGTTTCCTCATTGATTCCATCATTAGTATTTTCTATTTGTTTATCTGGTCCCTATTGTGGTTTGACTTTCACGATTGCACTGCACGACAGATAGACGAAATTCATTATTTTCTTCGTACTAATACAAAGCTGCGTTCTTCTGTAATAGGCGAATACAGAATATAAGTTTGAAAAAAACTGTCTATACCACAAAAGATATTCCAAGATGGAAGGTCCAATAACCAACTAGTTTGGTCCTGTAAGCATATCAGCTCTATCCAATCCAGAACACGCACCACCACGGTAGCCTGTCATGATAGAGCTTGGTACAGTTTGTTTCTCATTACTCAGTGTCTTAGTCCAATTCAGTCACCACTTACAAAGTAATTCAGTAACTCGGATCCCCGATTTGCCACCACTACATTTTTAGATTTTGTTACCAAAGGTCCATGAAAGTTAAAAATAGAAAGAGTGCATCCAGTAACCCAAAGACTGTATATTTATCTTTCCGCACAAGGGACCAGAGCAAAGATTCAGTGAACAGCGGGAGAGGTTCATTAACGGACTCACCGGAAGCGAATTTAATTACAGCCGGGAATTTGTTAAAGACTGAGACTGCGTGCCTGAGTGAGAAGGCTGCACCCCGTGAAAGAATTTAATTTACGCCAAGTCTTGGAGGTGACCAAGGTTGCATTGTACACGTCGAAACACACACTACGGTTATTAGTCTCTCTCACATGTCTACTTCACATTTTTTAACTCTCGCTTAACAGCGACATTTAAGCTAACATCGGTAAGGTAGTGTTAAACAGTAGTTGTACCTCCACATTATAGATAGTATAACAAGAGACACATCCATCGTGTCAGCATAGACTGTTGCAAATTTATAGCCCCAAGTAATATTTTATTTTCGAGCTAGTGTGCAGCATAGCGGGCCATACAGAATGTCAACGATAATTGTTTACAACGTACCGTAGAGTCGAGACGAGCACTTTGATACAGGACACTTGAGGTCTGTCAATCCGGGAAATAACCCCAAATTAGCCTACAAAACCACCTAAGATACAGTGAATGTTATCGCGCGAGGTTTCCATTATTCTCTGGTTCGCTTAATCCACCGTCTTAATCGACTATTTCGTTGATGTTTATTAATTTAAACTTTTCAGTGAGGACAAAGAAAGAAAAAAAGACTTTTTCCAACGTAATGCAAAAACTAATTACGATTAAAATTTCATCTAAACTTAAGAACTACAAGGATAGTAATTCCGCAGTAAGCAAGCCAGAAAAATTAAGCGATTTAATTATTAAGAGTTTACTCTAAAAATTCACAGCATTTTGATATAAAATGTACACATTTATACACTTTGCAAGTGCAAGGAAAAGAGGTTTTTAATATTCAAGGTCGATTTTAGCCATACTCTCGCTCGTCACGCATGCGCTGTATGTGGTTTTTGTACGAAAATTAGAGGCTGTTTCCCAACACGATAGACCACAATAATCCTTTATTGATTTTTTCGTATTGATTTAAGCTACTCAGATACGGTACGTTGTAAACAATTGTCACGTATGCTCAGTATAATGATTTACCTGGTTTTTAGTCCTACAGTGATACCGCATCGATTACAGATTATCTCAAGAAGGGATTTGTTTAATAACGTTTTGGGTGTGGAACTAAAATCTCTTAGGTTACTAAGCCCAGAGAAGACGTTCCCAGCCTGCCACAGAGACGAAATAGATAAGGACATAACGGTATCCAGAACGATCATTTGAAGCGAAATACGTATTTGTGACACATCCATGATTATGCTAGACATCACATTTCGGCTGTTGTACAGTTCAGAATAAATATTCGAATATTCACCGTGGGCTTTACTGCATATGCCGGCCGTTGTGGACGAGCGGTTCTAGGCCCTTCAGTCCGGAACCGCGTTGCTGCTACAGTCGCAGGTTCGAATTCTGCTGGATATGTGTGCTGTCCCTAGGTTACTTAGGTTTAAGTAGTTCTAAGACTAGGGGACTGATGGCCTCAGATGTTAAGTCCCATAGTGCTCAGAGCCATTTGAACCATTTCACTGCATATCTGCATTGTAGCAAGAACGTGTCGTTTGTCTGGGTGCCTTTGCGCTTTTCCTAGTGAGGGCAACAGCGTCCATGGTGCGAACGAGCAGTTCACTTCACCCATTCAGATTTCGTTTGTACATCTCGGACATTATCAAAGCCAACAAGGAATAATTCAATGGCGTAAGGTCTAGTGACCTTGGTGGCCTGTTAACTGTATTATCTTGACCAATCCAGCGATCGTGGTAAGCGTTATAGAGATGTTCCTACCGACGTATAATAACGTACTGAGGGGCTCTGTCAGGTAGCAGTACATTGTAGTCCACATGGCCGAAGGTACATCCTCAAGGTGTCCAACAAACGAATTTTCGAGAAAATGCAAGTAATTTCGTACCATCATTGCCTCTTTTAAACTAACCATACCTATCAATCTGTTGCCAGTCATACATTAACAAACATCGATCGAAAAACGAAGTTGCTAATTGGTTTTCATTGTAGCGGGCGGATTTTCCTGCTACCATCGATGATTATTAGTTGTTTTGTTGATTCCATTTGATGTAAACGTGGCTTCACCAGTGAATAGACTTAATGAAAGGAAACGACGAACCTCATTTCACCAGGGACAAAATTCAAACAGTGTGACGTTGTCGCCATTGCAAAGATTGTGTACATGCTGTATGTGAAGCGTGTACGAGTTTCCGCATGTAATATTCGTAATTCACTTGTTCGTGGGACGTTTATACGTGTAGAAAGTTGCCATGTGCTGGTAGGAGGACTACGCTGCACCATTTCAACAATGCGTTGCTGTTCTAGGACAGGGTGTTGAACTACGCGTTCCGACGAAAAACGGGAACGTAGAAGAATACCAGTTTCACGCAGCGTGCTGAAAACTTTGTTAAATACTATACATTTGGCATATTGACGTATTGGAAAGCACCGCCAGTATTCTTAGTCTGCATCAGGAGCACCAGCATCGCAGAAGCCGCCAACACACACTGCATTTTTGGCCAGGGCATGTACAAACACGGTTAATCGATACTTCTCTCTGATATCTCGATCTACTTCACTCACAACACACCATGGACAACTGCTCGTTCAACGGACCAATCTAATGGCAGAAAGACATCTCGGGCAGAAAGCCTGGAAGCAAAGAGGCAAGATGGGCTAGAATAAACTTTGGCAAGGCACAGACGTGGCCGCCACTAGCCCCAAAACACATGTGCATTATGTTCTGTTGAGTGGTAAATTCGAGGCCGAATTTCTCCGAAGGGTGGAGGAATGTTGAGTGTTACTTAAGTAAATAGATTAGTGAAATCAAAGTGAACTAGAAATTAGAATATAAATGGAAAACTTGGTTTGGTTTAGAGAGTTACATACTGGCATTCAGCGGGCAGAACAGAAGAGACAATGACCATATGAAGTCAGCAAGTTCCACATAAGCGGGCGCTGTCGATTCAGCCGTCAGGGCATCGCCCGACCGGCTCACGTGTTTCTCAGTTGTCGGATGTGAGCAAAGGCCCTCGCCTACATTCCAAGAGCCAAAGACCGACGTCAAGAAGATTCTTCGAGAAGCTTTCCAACGTGACGGAAGAGGCAATGACCGGCTCACGTGTTTCTCAGTCGTCACATGCGATCAGAGGCCCCCGCCTACATTCCAAGAGCCAATGACCGAGGTCAAGAAGATTCTTCGAGAAGCTTTTCAACGTGACAGAAGAGGCAATGGCCGTGAAGTCGTTCACCTCCAGTAAACTGAAGTGTATAAATACGCGAGACGCGGTGGGCCCGACAGATGAAGAGAGATGAAGACAGATGAAGACAGATGAAGACAGACGGAGACGAAGACGAGAGACGAAGGAAGAAAAGAAGAGTAGCAGTAGTTTTCAGTCAGTTTCGGTGCTGAAGACCGTCATGCAAGAAGAGACTGCATCATGCACAGACGCACCAAGTCCGCCGCTGTAATGGAATAGCAAGCAGCAGCCGCGGCGCCAGAAGACAGAAGTTAAAAGGTATTGGAAGTCTGGTTTTTACGTACCCGGGTGACTCGTGAGGACGGGAAGGAGACGGCCTCACCTCAGCAGTCACCTGTGAGCTGGGATAAAGACCTGACAGCCGAAGACTGGCAAGCGGGAGTCCGTGGTTCGAGTTCGGGACACTGGCCTTGCCCCGCCGCGCCGCTCCGCTGGTCGACGCACAACACACGCGGCCGCTTAGAGAAGAGAAACACTGGGACGCCACACCCAAGGTATCATCCGATGCACGACTTCGCTCGCAATAGTTAAAACCGGCCACTTCGCGCTGCGCGTCTCCGGTCAGCTGGGCGAGACGGCGACACGAGATACACACCGCTACGCGTAATCAGACGCCGCCGCCGCCGCCGCCGCCGCCGCTGTCGCAGCACAAGGCTACGCAAACGACACGGCTGCCGCTCTCCGAACCAGAACATCCCGTAAGATACAGTTGTACAAATCTTCAATAAAAGTTATCTTATGTAAAAATGATGTTTCATTCGATTTTGTAATTTGGGTATTTAGCTTGGGTATTACCTAACCTTTCCTGTCGTTCCAAAGCCTTTGTATTAGATTTTTGAACCTTTTTCCATACCTCCTTCATCATTCGACTGAAATCTCTTACTGTTTCTCCGACTTTTCCGTTTTTCTGCCTGATTACATCAAAAGGGGACGGCATTTTTTTTCCATAGACCACTTCATAAGGTGACATGCCAGTTGCTTCATGCGTTTTGGCGTTGTATACCGACACGATTATTGGTAAATACGTATCCCAATTAGAATGTTGTTCGTTAATATAATAACTAAGCATCTTGCCAATTGTCCGATGAACTCTTTCTGTGCGCCCGTTGCACTGAGGGTGTAACGGAGTTGTGCGTAATTTGCGTATTTTTAATAAGTGGCAGAGCTGTTTCATTAGTTCAGACATAAAATTAGATCCCTGATCTGTGATAATAGCTTCAGGTACGCCAAATTTAAGTATCCAGTTGTTAACTAAAGCTTGGGCAACTGTATTTGCTTGCTGATCTGGGAGACTCACCATAGCTAGATAGCGTGAAAAGTGATCGATAATTGTAAGAACATACTTATTACCAGCAGGTGTTTTATGAAATGGCCCGTAGAGATCCAATCCGCAGATTTGAAATGGACATGAAGCCTCGGGGAGCCGCTGTAAGGGTATTTTTGAACGAGAAAGTTCAGCTCGTTGTGCGCACGCAATGCAATTACGAACGTACTGCGCAACATCCTGCTTTCTGGTTTGCCACCAAAATCGCTCTGCTACTCGTCTTTCGGTTGTCCGCTGTCCACCGTGTCCTGAAAGGATATGATCGTGGGCCTCTGCCATTATTTCTTGTCTAAGGTGCTGGGGAACAACAATTCGCGGTCCAAGTTTTGTTTTACGGCATAATACACCATCTTCAAAACAAAATTGTTTTTGAGTTGCGTATTTT
This sequence comes from Schistocerca americana, assembly GCF_021461395.2. Lineage (NCBI taxonomy): Eukaryota > Metazoa > Arthropoda > Insecta > Orthoptera > Acrididae > Schistocerca > Schistocerca americana. The sequence goes on along the minus strand of NC_060119.1, from coordinate 951,983,565 downwards.
TTACATTCTGTATCCTCATCTTGTGCCTTCCTCCAGTCCTCAGTATCTCGGCCTGTTGCTTCCAAAAGTGCTATTTTCCGACTTAGGCAATCTGCATTCGTGTGTTTTTTGCCTGGTTTATGGATAACTTCGAAATCCATTTCGGAAAGACATAGGGCCCAACGGGTAAGACGACTAGATGGATCCTTTAATCCAAGCAACCATTTTAAAGCTGCGTGGTCTGTAATAACCTTGAATTTTCTACCATACAAGTAGCATTTAAAGTATTTGATACCATAAATAACACTTAACAATTCTTTCTCCGTTGTGGAATAATTTCTTTCTGCCGTTGTTAGTTGTCTCGAAGCATAGGCTATGGGGTGTTCCGTGCCATTAATATTCTGACTCAAAACAACTCCTACTGAATGATCACTTGCGTCACAGGATAAAATAAATTCTTTATTGTAATCTGGGTAGGCTAATACAGGACTGTGTATTAACTTATCTTTAAGGGTTTGAAATGCTGATTCACAATCTTCAGACCAATGAAATTTTGCACCCTTTTTCAACAATTGGGTTAAGGGTCGGGCAATTTCAGCAAAATTTTGAACATATTTTCGGTAATACGATGCGAGACCAATGAAACTTTGTACTTCCTTAACGCGTTGTGGTGTTGGGAAGTCCTTAACTGCCGAAATTAATCGAGGATCTGTTTTAATTCCTTTTTCACTAATGACATGCCCTAGGTATGTCACCTCTGTCAATGCAAAAGTACATTTTTCCATATTTAATGTTAATTTAGCTTTTCTAAGTCTCTGAAAAACATTACGCAGACGCAATGCATGTTCATTAATGTCTCTGGAGAATACAATAATATCGTCTAGATATACACAACATTGCTGAGTTTTGAGTCCTCGCAATACTCCATCGAGTAGTCTTTGAAAAGTTGCTGGTGCATTTTTCAAACCGAAAGGCATTCTTTTAAATTGCCAGTGGCCTCCAGGGGTAGAAAATGCTGTTTTATGCCTATCTTCAGGAGCAACTTCCAATTGCTGATATCCACTACGTAGATCGATTGTTGAAAAGTATTTACTGTTACCCAAACTGTCAATGATATCTGTAATGTTTGGAAGAGGATAAACATCTGAGATAGTTTGTTTGTTAAGGTGTCTGTAGTCACAACAAAATCTATATCGTTTCGTACCGTCGGGAGACTTCTTTGGAATAATTACGATATTTGAATTATAAGGCGAATCAGAATATTCTATAATTCCATCTTTTAGATGCTGTTCTATAAATTCATCCAGTACTGGTTGTAAGTGATGCGCAACTCTATAAGGCTTCCTATAAACTGGGGGGCTATTTCCTGTTGGGATCCTATGCTGTGTGATGTCTGTTGCTGGCAATGGACCTTCTGCATTAAATAAATCTTGGAACTCAACTAAAACTGCTTCTATCGTGTCTCTATCCTTTCCTTTCAAATGCTCAATCTTCTGGCGCAATGCGGTTTTATAGGCGTCTGGTTTCTGACCGTCATTAATATCTGACCAAATGAAATCTTCCTCTTCAAAAGTACTGACTGTAGCCACTAATATTCCCTTATGCAACTCTTTGTCCTCCACTCCGAAATGGTCAATATGTACCGGTACTTTTCTTTCTCCCTCAACGTCTTGAACCCGTACAACACTCCTACGTACAAAACAATGTGATAAATCTAATTCCTCATTTTCCTCTAAAGGCTCTATTAGACACACTGTATCTGTAGGTACTTCGTGGTCAACGGTCATCCAGAGAAGTTTTCCTGAGCCAGATGGTATCTGATCCCGCGAATCAACCTTCAAGGACGTTGCACGCAGTATAGTTGATTTCGCCTTCCGGTTAGGGAAATCTTGCGGCAGAGGGCCCTTTGCAGCGGTGTCACCTAGCTGAAACACTATTCCGCTAAGTTCTACAGTTTGCTGTCTGAGGTCGATTTTAGCGTGATGTTTATTCAGGAAATCCAACCCCAGGATCGCGTCGTACCCGTCAGTTACCTTTGTTACCACTTCTACATCTTCTTGAAATTGTACACCGTGAATATAGAAAATCAGTGATGTACATCCTAATGACTTCACTGTACCTCCTCCTACTCCACTTAATCTATACCTTGGAGGGTCATATTTCTTTTCCGCAATACATTCATTACTTACTATTGATACGTTTGCGCCTGTATCCACCAGTATTTTTGCCTCTTTATCCTGTATGGTAGCAGATAACCAGCATTCCGCCTTCACATTCGCCTTAATGGCATGAAATTTTATTGGGAACGCCTGGCGGCGGCTCCGACATTCCCGTTTGAGTTTAACTGATTTCTATTTCCAAAAACTTTCTTAGACCTGCATTCCTTGAATGTGTGACCTATTCTTTGACAATTAGTGCATTGAGGTTGTCTGCAGTTTCTTGCTATATGTCCGTGTCGATCGCACCTAAAACATCGTACTCCTGCTGAAAATATATTTCGCTTCTCCTTGTATCTGGTGGCAATGTCAATTTCTTCAAAAGCTGTCGCCACAGATACAGCTTCTGCTAAATTTTTAGGAAACTCTGCCCTGACACGACGGGACGTTTCAGGAGGTAACCCACGTAAAAATGTATCCAGAGCTCTATCTTCTGCCTCTTGTAAAATAAATTTATTTGCTTCATCACTAGTTGTCAATTGATAGGTGTTAATATTAACTTTTCTAATCCTATCTACAAAGCTTTCTAACGACTCGTTTTGCCTCTGAGTGAGAGTGTTTAACTGTTCCCTATAAAATCTACAGCTGTTCTGTTTTTGAAAACGTTTAAGTAATCCTTTCTTCAATTCCTCAAATGTTGGAGCATTCCGTAATTCTTCATGGTATAAGACGTGTGCTTTAGCCTCTCCTGTCAATCTTAACTTTGTCATTTGTAAGAGCTGTTCATCTGACCATGATCCTAACTTTGCAGCTGCTACTAAATCATCAAAAAAGGCTGTTATGTCCTCGCCAGGTTTACCTGAAAAAGGATTTACTAAGGCTGCTGCTGAGGAATCTAGGGTGGGAGGGATTGAATTGGTTTGCCTAACCTCACTCAACTGTTTAAATAATGTATTATTATCATTTTTAAGCTGTGCTATTTGATTAACTAAGCTCTGAATAGCTTCCTCAGTAGAAACCGCTTGTGGTGCTGACTCTGACTCTGTACGATTTCGTGTCATCATTTTACAAACTGTTAGTTACACAATCTTACTATACTGAATTTAAAAGATGTTTAAATATTTCCGACAAACTCTTAAAATCATGAGAGAAAATACACTTCTAAATAAAGAAAATATTACGACTGCTATGCAAACCTCTATCCCTTCACACATTAAAATAAAACTAACTGTGGACCTTTAGTGACTGTCATTCACACCTCATATTGAGCCAAGAGTTTTTTCTCTGACACCAATTGTAACAACTGCTACGGCTTCTGACACTAAATGTAACTGGGTTTTCTCTTTGGATGCTGTCAATTGTCAGGATGAGCATTCTAAGCATTCTGTCAGGGTGAAAATATTAAATAAATTAACTTTTCTCTCTTAACATCATGTGGGCAGGGTGGGTTCTTCCTTGGCTCGGGTATGAGGTCGAATGAAACATCATTTTTACATAAGATAACTTTTATTGAAGATTTGTACAACTGTATCTTACGGGATGTTCTGGTTCGGAGAGCGGCAGCCGTGTCGTTTGCGTAGCCTTGTGCTGCGACAGCGGCGGCGGCGGCGGCGGCGGCGGCGGCGTCTGATTACGCGTAGCGGTGTGTATCTCGTGTCGCCGTCTCGCCCAGCTGACCGGAGACGCGCAGCGCGAAGTGGCCGGTTTTAACTATTGCGAGCGAAGTCGTGCATCGGATGATACCTTGGGTGTGGCGTCCCAGTGTTTCTCTTCTCTAAGCGGCCGCGTGTGTTGTGCGTCGACCAGCGGAGCGGCGCGGCGGGGCAAGGCCAGTGTCCCGAACTCGAACCACGGACTCCCGCTTGCCAGTCTTCGGCTGTCAGGTCTTTATCCCAGCTCACAGGTGACTGCTGAGGTGAGGCCGTCTCCTTCCCGTCCTCACGAGTCACCCGGGTACGTAAAAACCAGACTTCCAATACCTTTTAACTTCTGTCTTCTGGCGCCGCGGCTGCTGCTTGCTATTCCATTACAGCGGCGGACTTGGTGCGTCTGTGCATGATGCAGTCTCTTCTTGCATGACGGTCTTCAGCACCGAAACTGACTGAAAACTACTGCTACTCTTCTTTTCTTCCTTCGTCTCTCGTCTTCGTCTCCGTCTGTCTTCATCTGTCTTCATCTGTCTTCATCTGTCTTCTTCTCTCTTCATCTGTCGGGCCCACCGCGTCTCGCGTATTTATACACTTCAGTTTACTGGAGGTGAACGACTTCACGGCCATTGCCTCTTCTGTCACGTTGAAAAGCTTCTCGAAGAATCTTCTTGACCTCGGTCATTGGCTCTTGGAATGTAGGCGGGGGCCTCTGATCGCATGTGACGACTGAGAAACACGTGAGCCGGTCATTGCCTCTTCCGTCACGTTGGAAAGCTTCTCGAAGAATCTTCTTGACGTCGGTCTTTGGCTCTTGGAATGTAGGCGAGGGCCTTTGCTCACATCCGACAACTGAGAAACACGTGAGCCGGTCGGGCGATGCCCTGACGGCTGAATCGACAGCGCCCGCTTATGTGGAACTTGCTGCCTTCATATGGTCATTGTCTCTTCTGTTCTGCCCGCTGAATGCCAGTATGTAACTCTCTAAACCAAACCAAGTTTTCCATTTATATTCTAATTTCTAGTTCACTTTGATTTCACTAATCTATTTACTTAAGTAACACTCAACAGTTCTATCTCTGATAGCATTTGTAAAAGGCCCATGTCGATATGAAGGTTTTATGGTTGAAATGGGCGTTCCAGTCATATTCCTGAATATCCAAAGTTCCCCTGGGACACCCTGCATGCAGCTGATTAAATTAAGCAAGAAATTCCGCCACTGCGATAGTGGAGGTTATACAGACGTAAACAAAAGGGGCTGTTACTTAACAAACATGTTGATGCCAACATAAAAAGATGTTGCACGCAGGAAGAATGTTAAAGGAAAGAAAATATTAAATCGAATGCGAAGCTTCAAAGGAACGGAAGAAGCTTCAAAAATACAGCAGTAAGAATACAGTATAATATGCTAAATTTAACACCACTATTGAGAAATGTGCTTAACAGGTTGTGAGAAGATCTAATTTATGAATTTTCATTGTACTTATTATTAAAAACTATGTGTATGAAGAAATAAAAAGAAAGTGGAACTTACATCGAAGAGACATTAAATTATATCCAGCAAGATAGCAGACGATATAGAAGCTAATAACGCAGAGAAAAATGTACAAGAACTTCAAGGTTTCTTTAAGTGTTTCTATATTTAGAGACATGAATTAAAAACATTTACAGAAATAAAAAAACGCCGTTGCGGAAACTAGATCACACGTGTAAAAAGCCATCCGAGGTGTGAGAATCTGGTTATAGGTCCAGGAAAATTTATACAGGAGGTTATGGTAAAATTATGTAATGAAGATGGAGATTTAGTTTTTAGTGGTAATATTCTTGTATAAAATATCCTATGTGTTCTCGCCGCTTCAAATTATAATAAAAACTCCAACCTAATAAAACACCACCCATGAACTACCTTAGGAGAAACTACATCTAATCATTCTGCGACAGGTCGAATCGATACTTGCAGTGCTCGTGTCGCCTTTAGAATGGAAACAATTCGGTAAATTTTGATAGTTGTAGTTAATTTTGCACTCTCTGTTCTTCGCACCGTCTCTGATTATACAGTGTGAGACAATATTATTTTTTCATCCAACATAAAGTTTATGTTTAGTTGTGAGACTGTGTTCAGCAAGCGTCGATTTTTCTAAATTACTGTCCTTCATGTGCTGTTGACGTTATTCACAGCGTTTCGATTGTGCTGGGACTGACTGCCTGGTGTAGTTGTCTTCACACTGACAAAGGAAGTGAATGCCAGGATCACTGCGGCCATGACTGTCCTCAATCGGATTGGCTTCTCTTATACCTTTTGGGACGTTTAAAAAAGATCTTATGCCTTATATAGACCGGAACCTATCTAGTTCACTAGATCCAGCCAAGTGGAAATGGAGGAGCACAATAAGTAAGTTATGAAGTAAATGTTGAAGTTCACGTTTCCGTTCCTCGAAGCACTAATTCCAAGTCATTTTGGTCAATTGTCATTCGTATGAAAATTATGTTTGAATTGTTGTATCGCTGAATCCGAAAAGTGTTTTTCTGAAATATTTTTAGCTCAGTGTAACAAAACATTTAAAAGAGATCTATTCTCCACTGAATCGTAGACGTTCTGTGCTCTGATATGCAGGATGTTATGAAAAGTGTTACAAATTTTGAGAGGTGGTAGTATGGTCCAAGAAAAAACAAAATTGTCCAGTACACATGGATTCTAAAACTGCATGCCTTAAACGCTATGAGTGTTTTGTTCGTCTCTGCTACGGTGACAAGTATTTGTCCTACTGCAACGAATGATCTACGAAATGCAGTAAAAATGTGCAGGCAAATGAGAAAGCGTTATTCTGTTAATGTAAAACGGCAGAGCTTGCAATACAATATGCTTGCTGTTACGTGGGATCTGGATTTGTGAGCCATTGCTAGAAGGGATTATATCATCCATTTCCTGAGCGGAATAATAGTCTTCCGTTATGCTTGTAAGTGCAAAGATAAAACTGCAATGTAGAAACATTTGGCTAACTTATCAGAACACTTTCTACTGATACCAAAGGAGGCGCGGCACTTCCACGGAGTGCGAATACAGTTTACAGCAACAACACCACACCTTATAACAATGGACGATAGCAAAAAAAAAAAAAAAAAAAAAAAAAAAGTGTCGTCTCGTGTTTTCTGCATTCAGTAGAAGGTACGTGTTCAACAATAGCGATAATTAACATGTGTTCAAAGCTCTTTAGGTATTCATCTTAGAACCAAAGTTTACTATGACATTTTTGTTCTGGTGTAGTCAATATTACCACCTCTCAAAACATGGAAAATTTATTATAGCACCCTGTATAAGTCGAGGTAGGCCGATTTGTGGTTAACGGAGTGGTCCTAGCCGCCAATCTGGTTTAGTTGTCATGAAACAGCTGACCATTGTGGCCGAGCGGTTCTAGGCGCTTCAGTCTAAAACCGCGCCACCACTACGGTCGCAGGTTCGAATCCTGCCTCGAGCATGGATGTGTGTGATGTTTTTAGGTTAGTTAGGTTTGAGTAGTTCTAAGTTCTAGGGGACTGATGACTTCAGATGTTAAATCCAAAGGTGCTCAGAGCCATTTGAACCATTTTTGTAATAAAACATACTTAAATGGCAACTTTGTTTTACCTGTATATGTCAAGACAGTTAACGTGGTGTGATGGTGGGCATTATTCTACGAACGAGAAACTCCTAAACAGCTTCGACGCCATGTGGACAGTTTGTAAAAGTCTCGCTGACGTAACGATAGAAGAAAGACGGGCGATGGTGAGCCCAGTTTAAGCTCCTTGTTCGAAATGCTCTACAAACACCCTATCCGCAACAGCAAGTAGGGGGACACTCCACTGTCACTCCGTCATTTCACGCCATTTTCCGCCGTAGAAAAGATATGTGGTCATCAAGGTATTTAGACGTTTAGTAGAGCTTTTACCGGAAAGGTGATCTGATTACCTTATGTACCCGCAGTCCGCCGGACCTTGTTCAGCTGCAGTATATAAGAACAGATTGAAACGAGGGTCTAACTAATGGTGTGCAAATTGTGCCAGAAACCACACAATGTGATTTCACCAAGAGTTCCCATCAACCCGTACGTGTTCTGTAACGTCATCTATCGTTCTCCCATTCGGCCAGCGTCCTAGATCTCTAACTTTAGGCACTCACGCAAAGATATTCAATACCCCAACAGCCATTCGTTCACCTGAGTTCCTGAGCCGTTTCTATGATTTGCGTGGTTTAGTGCTAACGGAAATCGATCGATGTGAAACTTTACAAGGCCTGCGCCTCTTTATTTACAATGGTTTAGAAACACATGGCCGTGTCCCAATAATGCCACAATCTTCTCGATGTTGATATAACAAAATGGCAGATGGAAGCACCTAGAGGGTGAAAAGAATTTAATTATCTAAAGCCTTTTGCAACTCCGTTTAGGGTCAAAGTTTTCATTTAGCTTTCACCAGTGTTCTATGTGCGCTTCAACAGATTCATACAATATTCTAGAACGTAATGAAACTCGTCCTATACTTTGGTGAGCATGTCTGACGTCACTATACTCGCTACTGCAGCTACTAACTACTTGGTGTCTCACTTCACCCGATGTTGCTGGAAGAGGAGACACATGTATGCTGATATGATCCCCGCCTGATATCAGGTAACCTTACCTTGGAAGCCACTAGTACAATTCAAAACCCGTACGCCCTTTGTGACTGAGACATTGTTGAAGCAACTAATGGCTTGGAAATGGAAGCCACTGATTGGTTGGAAATGCTCTTAACATGTCTTTCACCGAGCGAGGTGGCGCAGTGGTTAGACACTGGACTCGCATTCGAGAGGACCACGGTTCAATCCCGCGTCCGGCCATCCTGATTTAGGTTTTCCGTGATTTCCCTAAATCGCTCCAGGCAAATGCCGGGATGGTTCCTTTCAAAGGGCACGGCTGACTTCCTTCCCCATCCTTCCCTAATCCAATGAGACCGATGACCTCGCTGTCTGGTCTCCTTCCCCAAAACCAACCAACCAACCTAACATGTCTTTCATTCATGTGCCAATGTCATGCTGTCCATCGTTTTGAAAAATGTTCAAGTTCTTCTGATTTTTGAATAAGCCTTCTCTGCATGTTGAACCATTCTATCATGGGAATTTGCATGAAACAGATGAAGCAGTCGTATGTCTTACTCGTGCTAGGCTTTGGTATGTAGCCGCTGTGTATAAAGGCACATTTGCATGCCGAGCGTGAGTTTCCTCGGAAACGCGAAATATTAATTAAATAAATAATCAGTGACAAATAAATAAAGCCTATGGCACACAACTGCAGCGCTGTGTCGCTGATAAAACAAAAGCACAATTACGTTACTCTTATGTTTGATTAAGAAAGAGAGAGCTCTGGTTGAAGTGGTGCGAGAAGCACGTATTTTATTTTATTGTCTGGCACACCGCCATATTTCATGTTATAGAAGAATACTGCGAGTTGCAACCACACTTGGCACTCGATTCTGTAAAGAATTTATATTTATAAAAGTAAGTAGGATTATGAACTGTAGGCTTATTCATTGAATATATCTGATTTAACTAACTGTGTAACTTTTTATGTTTAGTAGACAATCACCTCTGTACGACGTATTGGCATGGCTGGCAAATTATTGTAATATTGAGATTTAGATTATGAGTCTGCACCTACCGCAGCAGTCTTTGGAAACGATTTAATTACGAAGTCCGATTATTCAGTTTTATTTCACGGTCAACTACGAGTAACATTGCCTTTACGAAAAAGCCATTGTCAAGCGTCTGATACCGAATAATTAAACGTCCGCGTTCCAGATAAGCAAATACAATTGCAATCACAATCACCATCATACAGATAGAATAATTAACATATTTAAAACAACATTTTTTTTATTTATTTTATTTATTTTATATTGGCGACTGCGTGTCGGACTTGTTATTTTGTCATTTGTTACATTGTTCTCTTTGTTTCATGTAAAAAATCTACTTTCTGGACCTGGACGTCAATGTATGAGAGATAACAAAATCTGAAGATATTTTCCAATTCTGAAATTTTGCGGGAAGACGCAATGAAACTTCCAGCAAAATAAGGTAGGACGCAGCATCTTTGCATTAGCAGGCTTGACCAGACGAATAATTCAGTGTATTAGCTTTTCAGTAAATTCTGTAGTGTTTCTTTTCTGCATAACAGTTTCAGTGATAAATTTCATTCTCAGTACTTTTCCCTAAACAATAACGTATGCAACAATACCAGTACACGAGTGTACAATATGGCCGACTTCTGTACGATATCATGTAACATGGCCAGCAGCCATTACCAATAATCTCAAATTCAGTTTATATTTTTAAATTAACAGACAGCCATTGTTGCTACGAGCGATTCATGCTCAACTACATTTTATTTTAAAATCAGTGTCAAAAATTTTCTTGAAACATATATCACGTGTGGCATGGTAATAACTAGAAAACAATACGCAAAAATGGAACAGCAAGGACGTACTATTCAGACGCAATCCGACTCGGACGTGAGACAAGTGTTAGAAAATGACTTTACGACAGCAACCGGTAGTGACGATTCATCAAACATTGACGCAAGTGTTGACGAAAATTTTGACGATAGGCCGTCCACTACAAAAATTTCAAAATCTCAATCAGAGCCCATGTTAATGCATGACGTCATGTCTAATGACGCGGCGGGGACAGAGACCTTGCAAACGGTAAACATTGCCGACATGTTACAAATGCTAATGAAACAAAACGCCGAAAACATGGCAACCTTAAAGGCATAATTAGAGACACAAAATGAACAGTTAAAAACACAAAATGACGAAATCAAATCTGATCTCATAGCAATCAAGATAGGTAATGACACTTTATGTAAGCGTGTGGATCTTATAGACGCCACACTGACCAAACAGATGACCGAACTCAGTACTAAATTTTCCCAGCTTAATACGAGACAAGAAAAGACTACAACTGACGTAGCACTTTTACAGACACAAGTAAAAAACCTTAATGTCACGTGTGAAGTTCTTACTGAACAAATTCAAACATATCCTTCAGTACATGACAATCTTGAAAAACGAATTACTGACGTACAGAATAAATTTGACAATGTTGAACAACACCTGACTGACATCTTACAATCAGATGCCACAGCTCATTTTCAAAATATTAATAAAGAATTTCATGATTGGGTTGAGAACAAAGACAAACATTTTGATAGATGCTTACGTGAAAATTTACCAACAATTGTGCACGACTCCGTAGCGCAATACATTACTAATAACAAACAGCTGATCAGTGACGCAGTATAATCCGTCACTGCACCCATGAGACAATTCACCGATCAACTACAGTCTGAATGTAACGAAAATATCAGTCAAAATGTACAGTTCAGAAACCAATATACATTCGAGTATGATACACACATTCCGCACACGACAAATACACAAGAACAAAACACACCACGACTACAACACATACCACGATGTGGAAACACAAACACAAGCTATTATCATGGTAAACCACAGCAACATTATCGTAATTACTCGCCAGCTGGACATAGCAGTAATTACAGTGGAATAAATCCATATCATAATGCAAAGGAAGACGAAAGCTTAATGAAACACAGGCAATTTCAGATTTTTATCCCAGAAAAACGAACCATTCATCCGGTGATTTTTCTTAAATCTTTTAGTAACGCATTTCCACGCACTTGGAGTGACCGGAAAAAGATTTCATATATTGTCGGTTACATCCAAGGCGATGCAGCTGTCTGGGCATACAGTCAAGCTGACGTATGTACCACGTACAGTGAGTTTGAGCGTGCTTTTCTGAACAAATTCTGGTCGCAATCCGTCCAGGAGCGACTCAGAAGACAAATTTTAGGATCTGAAACTTTTAACAGTAAAAATGGTAACTTACGCAGATATTTTGAAAAATACTTGAACATGGGACATTTTTTAGACGAACCAGTCGCAACGCGTGATATACTCCGAGCGTTGAAGGCCAAATTGCCTTTCAACATTAAGGAAAAACTCCTACATATCCCGGATGACGATTCAGATTATTTTTTAACAGCTTTAGATTCGATTGACATGTTACTTGAAGATCAGCGCTTCGCGCGGCAAAACAGCAGCCACAATGTTTACACTAGTGGTATGCAAAACATGCAGGCTTGCCAACACAATTCTGGCGCGCCCACAGTTGGATACGCGGTACAACAAAAACAGCAAACTCACATGCCGTCTCAGTACGGAAATCAAAATCAACACGCGTATTCCAATGCAAACAATAGTTACAACAGTAATAACATTTCATGCGGCAATCCATACAAAAGGCACCGCGGTAATAACTACAACGGTAACAACGGATACAAAGGTAATAACAAAAACACAAACAGAAATGGAAATAATAATAACTACGAGCCAAGACAGCATCAAGGTTGGACTCGTAACGATCAGTACTTTCATTCAAACTCTGCTTTACCACAGCAGCCACCAGGACAAAATTGGATCATACCTTACGACCGACAGGTAAGTTATAATGCGCAACAGCAACAACAACCGCAAAAGTTTGGAGATCATAATAGGCAATATCCGAATGTGAATATAATAGAAATGACACCTGATGCACAACCTCAATCTGTGTCAGTACCTAGTACAAATGATAATCCAACAAACTAGAAACAGTCACTACTTTGCCCCAGGTCGTGGCTGAAGAATTCTTGGGGGGCGACTTCAATGTTAATCAGTTATTTGACACCACACTTGAACAACAGAATAATGATATGCCGAGTAATTCTAAACAAAAACTACCTGTTTTATTTATAAGATACAACCACAATAACAATATATCAGATGAACTTTTACAAGACAGTACACAATGTCGTTTAAACACAAATGAAATTGTTTTAGCATCTACTACTAGTGTAGTAGGTGGAATTCCAACTACTATTATCCTAGATACAGGTGCAGCTGTGAGCGTTTTGTCTTTTAATTTCTATAAAAAGATGTGTGAATTGGAACCTGTGCCTGAGTTTCCTGCCCAAAACTGTAAAATAAGTACTGCACTAGGTAATAAGTCATGTAGGGTTACGAAGCAAGTTTTTGTAAACGTTAAAATAGGTAATGGAACCGTACAATGGCCATTCCTGGTTGTACAAAACCTTGTGACAAATTGCATATTAGGAATAGATATTATGAGCTAGAAGGACTGCATTATAGACTTCTCCAAAGGTAAATGTATTTTAAATGATAAAGGCAGTGTAATTATTTTTGATTTGGACAGGAGAACTCTAAAGCATGACAAACACTGTACAGGGTACAAGGTTCAGTTGTACTTGACAATGACATTCAAGACATGCAAACACACTCATCTGACACAGAGCTAATGGACTTGAAAACATTGCTTGATCATAAGATAAGTGAAGCTACAGCTCTCAGTGTACATGAACGTATAAAACTACAGGAAGTGTTATCCAAATATTTACAAGTTTTTACCAAACGATTAGGTGTTATCAACACGTATGTGTACAAGATTGAAGTTAAGCCTCACAAGATCTTCCACCATAAGACATATAACGTACCGTTATCTCAACGACCTGCTGTGTGGCAAGAATTAAAACAAATGTTAGACTGGAAGGTCATTGAACCATCCACCTCACCTTATTGTAGTCCTCTACTTGTTGTAAAAAAAAATCAAATGGAAGCATTAGGTTAGTGTTAGACGCACGAGCTATTAATGAAATAATTTTGCCGGTTCACACAAAACCTGAAAATTTAGAAGAGCAATTACAGAAATTTCTAGATGCAAAATATTTTTCCACAATAGATCTCGCTAATTCGTTTTGGCAGGTGGGTATCACTCCTGATTCTCGGAAATATACTGCATTTATGTTCGGGGGGCGAACCTATCAGTTTTGTGTTCTACCCTTCGGACTGAATGTCAGCTCTGGGGTATTCATTACAGCCCTGGATACCGTGCTTGGCGACGATTTAGTTGAGACAGTCACACACTATGTAGATGATATACTGATAGCTACACGATCTTGGAATGAACACGTTGACACTCTTCAAAGAATTTTAGAAAAATTTGCACAAGCTGGAGTCACAGCCAACCTAAGAAAATCAAAATTTGGTTTCAGTGAGATAAAGTATTTAGGACATATCATTAATTCACAGGGCATACGTCCGGATCCCAGTAAATTAGATGCTATCAGAAACTTTCCTAGCCCTCGAACTAAAAAGCAGTTAAAATCATTCCTTGGGCTATGTTCATTTTTCAGACGTTTTTTGCCACAACCACTTTTGAACAGTAAACATCTGCTAAATCTACTCAGAAAGAATCAAGTTTGGATCTGGTCGGAACAGTGCCAGAATGACTTTAATACAATTAAACATGCTTTAGTGAATGCTAACATATTGAGCCATCCAGATTTCAATTTAGATTTTTGTATGACTTGTGACGCTTCACGTACTGGCTTGGGCTGTTGCTTATTTCAAGTTGTAAAGAATAAAGAGGAGGAACAGATAAGAATTATTGGGTTTGCGAGTCGCACTCTAACTGAATGTGAGCGTACATACTCCACTACTGAGTTAGAAACACTTTCCATAGTATGGGCATTCAAGAAATTCAATTATTATTTATTTGGAAAACATACGGTAATTTACACCGATCACCAGGCCCTGACATTTTTGTTAACTTGTAAACTTGTACATCCTAGACTATCACGATGGGCAGTTACACTTCAGAACTACTCTTTTGAAATTAAGTACATAAGAGGTAAGGACAACACCATTGCAGACACTTTGTCTAGACTTCCACAAGGTATGAATGATACCAACAGTGACTTAGAAAATATAAATGACTACAGGATTCTCTTAATGCAAGACAAGCAGTATCACCAATATTATATTGATATGTGCAGAAACATGGCTGAATTACAAAAATCTGATCCTCACTGGTATAAGATAATAACATTACTGGTATAAAAACACAATCATCCTTTGACTAAGTATTACAAGTTGCACAATGATGTGTTATTTTACCGCCGACATCCAAATGCTACTAACTGGTGTGTATGCATTCCCAAAGAGTCTGAACGTAATCTAATTTGGCACACACACTTAGTTTGGGGTCATTATGGGACGAAAAAGTGTTTGGCAAAGCTCAGTACATACTGTTATTTTAGCAACATGAGAAGAAAAATTTACAGGGAACTAAAAAACATGTGTCATGTGTCAAAAATCAAAACCTCAGAATTTATCCACAAAAACAGATTTACATTCTATTTTACCCAGTAAACCCCTGGTAATTCTGTGTACTGACATCAGTGGACCGCATCCAGCAAGCTCTGGAGGCGTCAGATATATCTTAGCTTTTTACGATATATTTTCTAAACATGTAAAACTTTATGCTTTAAAATCCGCCACTACAAATGCTGTAATACGAAGATTCTCAAGTGATTACCTGACGCACGTGGGAAAACCTAAAGCAATTCTATCAGATAATGCAGCATACTACTCTGGGTACAAATGGAGAAATTTCTTGAAGGACAATAACATTAAAAGTATATTTATTTCGAGGTTTAGTCCACAATGTAACGCGACTGAGAGACTTTTCCGAGAATTAAATCGATTCATGAGGACCTATATTTCATCAAAACATACTAATTGGGTGTCCTACCTAAGTCTTTTCGAAGACGTACACAATAACTTAAATATTTACGATACGAATTACACACCTAACGAGATCATGTTCAATTGCAAACAGAACGATCAGTGGATAGAACCATTACCTAAGTTGTCAGACAAGGAAATCACACCTGAACAGAAAATAAAAGAAGTATTGACTACATTGACACATCACGCACAAATACGAAACAAACATCACAGAAGCATAATAAAAAGAAAACAAAAATTCGAGGTAGGAATGCTTGTACTACTTCGTACTCATCATAAATCTGTAGCACTCAAACGACGCAACGCTAAGTGGCGTCTGCTATATGAAGGACCTTATATAATTGTTAACATACCGCATCCTGGTGCGTATCTGTTACAACATCCTAGAAATAACAAAATTATTGGGCTATACGCACACCGAGATCTTAGAGCATTTCATGCTGAATAATGTCAAAGTCATACCCATCAAAATATTGCTAAGCAACTCGAAAAACTCTGTTGTTACAACACAGATAATAAGTAGTATAGAAATTTTCATTTCAGCGGTTCCAGTGACGCAGTTGAAGACAGAAGAACTCTTCTTTCAGCGCGCCTCCACCTGAAAGACGGAATATTAAAGTATAATTTATGATTACGTAGCAGTGGATGACATATTAATTTTTCACGGAACATTTGTTACTGAAGGTACCACTGACTTGGTGTGACACCTGACGAACTGACAGACGTCATCTGTGAAGCGATCTTTTACTTTGAGAAATAGATTAGACGCACATCTCTCAACACGAAAAGCATCCATCAGTAGTCAAGGCCACACAGACACTCTACACACACGCACAAAACGCGAGGAATCGAACATTTTCTCTCTCTTACTATTTTGAATATTTATTGAGTGGTGAAAACGCCTGGTCTTGCCTACTGATGTAATGAATGTTGTGTCTAACCTATCTTAATTTCAGATGACATCATAAAAAACATCGATAATATCCCAGCAAAACCGCGAAAGAGGATGTAAATATCTGCAATTCATGTAATCAAATGTGACACAATGTAATAACCTAGAGCGATGTAATGATGATGTAAACATGTTTATGTGCAACTATATCATGTTTATGCTAAGAAAATATGTGACGTGTGTATGTATAATTACTTATTTTTTCAACTGATGTATAGCGCAACTGTTACTATGTAAAAATTTGAACAAAACGAGTGCCAAAAAGACATTGCATAGTGAACCACTGTTCACGGACATTAGCGAACATTACTAACTCTGCAACTACGCGGAAACCTATGTGAAAGAAACTGTTAATGCCATTCATTATGCAGCGTATCTATGTAAACGCGATGAACGATTTCCTTGATTAATAACTACGAACATTTAGGTGAGCTATATTCAGCAAAAAACTGAAAATGTGAAGTGCATAATTCGTGCATCGTCTAGTGATATTACTACAGTACCCAACTTCAAGATGTTAACTGGATTAAATGGACACAAAGTGCCTGTCCAGAAAACAACACGACGGGTGGAAGAATTTTGGTTGGAACTTCAGGGAATGAAATGTTCTCGAAATGTGATGGACACTCTTACCTGGACTGTCCAAGGATCGACGCCAGCTATGTGCTGTCCGAGGTTCTGCAACCAAGCTCCACGAAATGTAAAAAACGAACTGCAAGTGGACCACTTACTCGACGGGTCATGTCTGATCTGTAATAAGCAATGCTTTTAGTCACAAGGAACTGCATCACTACGACTATAATGGAAATGAGAAATGGACACGCTTATGTATTAATCACGTTGTTATACAACGATGTTACTGTGATCAAAAAACTTTACCACGACGATACTAACCTGTAAAAAATTATTGTGCAGCGGATGGATATGAACTGTAATAACGACAGAATGTGTATAGGTCAGCGCACCTGAAAAGTACGGACATTTTTCTTTGAAGTATTTCAAAACAATACTATGTAACTAAGAACATTCAACAATTTAAGTTGTATTGTGTTATAACAAATATTGTAAATTTAAAACTAAGTTACCTGTCATAGAATGTAGTCTTCATATGTAATCTTGGTTGAATATTTTCTTTGTGCAACGACTGAAAAACGCGCGCACACGAACAATATGATCTGCAATACTGTGCCGCGTGATCTAACTGTACGATATAACGGCAGTGCCGCAGTTACACAGACGCTTCTGCGCATGCGCGCACTCTATCTGCCAACATTAGAACCTTTACGGCGCACCCGCGTCATTCAAATTTTGTATATAATGTGTATAATGTGTAACGTAAGTCATGTAAATAGTTGTAGATAACTTAGATTTTCTTGTGCCTTTAGGTGAATTGCTCGCCTGCAGGTGTGTCCTTTCGCCTCGCAATTCAGGGGGCAATATAAAGGCACATTTGCATGCCGAGCGTGAGTTTCCTCGGAAACGCGAAATATTAAATAAATAAATAATCAGTGACAAATAAATAAAGCCTATGGCACACAACTGCAGCGCTGTGTCGCTGATAAAACAAAAGCACAATTACGTCACTCTTATGTTTGATTAAGAAAGAGAGAGCTCTGGTTGAAGTGGTGCGAGAAGCACGTATTTTATTTTATTGTCTGGCACACCGCCATATTTCATGTTATAGAAGAATACTGCGAGTTGCAACCACACTTGGCACTCGATTCTGTAAAGAATTTATATTTATAAAAGTAAGTAGGATTATGAACTGTAGGCTTATTCATTGAATATATCTGATTTAACTAACTGTGTAACTTTTTATGTTTAGTAGACAATCACCTCTGTACGACGTATTGGCATGGCTGGCAAATTATTGTAATATTGAGATTTAGATTATGAGTCCGCAACTACCGCAGCAGTCTTTGGAAACGATTTAATTACGAAGTCCGATTATTCAGTTTTATTTCACGGTCAACTACGAGTAACATTGCCTTTACGAAAAAGCCATTGTCAAGCGCCTGATACCGAATAATTAAACGTCCACGTTCCAGATAAGCAAATACAATTGCAATCACAATCACCATCATACAGATAGAATAATTAACATATTTAAAACAACATTTTTTAAATTTATTTAATTTATTTTGTATTTTTCACCGAGCGAGGTGGCGCAGTGGTTAGACACTGGACTCGCATTCGAGAGGACCACGGTTCAATCCCGCGTCCGGCCATCCTGATTTAGGTTTTCCGTGATTTCCCTAAATCGCTCCAGGCAAATGCCGGGATGGTTCCTTTCAAAGGGCACGGCTGACTTCCTTCCCCATCCTTCCCTAATCCAATGAGACCGATGACTTCGGTGTCTGGTCTCCTTCCCCAAAACCAACCAACCAACCTAACATGTCTTTCATTCATGGGCCAATGTCATGCTGTCCATCGTTTTGAAAAATGTACAAGTTCTTCTGATTTTTGAATAAGCCTTCTCTGCATGTTGAACCATTCTATCATGGGAATTTGCATGAAACAGATGAAGCAGTCGAATGTCTTACTCGTGCTAGGCTTTGGTATGTAGCCGCTGTGTTCGTCATATTTTTATTCTGTGGCTGCACTTTTCCACTTAAGAGGCACGTAGCCTTATACCTGAACACTATACCTGAAATAAGGTTCTTACGTTCCATTTCAAGCCTGAAATGAATCTAAAAAACTCTCCATGTTGCTGATTATCACCATCACAATCAGTTTTGTAGCGAATTAATTCTACGTGGTGTCAGCACAAATCGTAAACGCAAAATGCACCAGACGTACACCTTAGGAGAACCTGAAACATGTGTTACACTTCTATGCAGTACACCCAAATCTCGTTTGAATTCATAAAACGAACCCACAAGAACTGCGCAAGCAACTAATGTCCTGAAACGGTGAGTCCACCATCTCGTACTTTCAACTGTAGGAAGCTCAGAACCATCTATAGATGCAGACTGCAGATGTTGGAACAAGCTACTCTCAATGGCCACAAAGCATGAGGGATATCGATAAGTTACTGCGTCTTCCTCTACCATTCAGTTTCATACTAATGTGGTATGGAGTGCATGTGCTCTCATGTCCGACTTCCGGATGTGGTGCAGCCATATCAGACCTTGAAGCAACGATTGCTCATTTAAGTAGCTCCTCAACTTTCGTCATGCGGCAGAGTATACACTGTACCAGACCTCCTAATGACAGTAACGAGAATCGAAATTGTGCTCTGCTTGGCCAATACCTACTTTGACACTCAGCTGCGGAAAACGAGAGATGCTGAAACAAAGGACACTAGGTGCCCTTGTTGCCCTGATGTCGTTGTCTGTACTGATTGCACACTGGGTAATTAATCCATCGTGTTTGAATTCAGCCAAAGTACCACACTTCAGCTCAGTAAAAAACTTCTCATATCGTTCAGTTCATGCTGATAACATGCTAATAAAAGTCATGATTGCACTACATTAATTTATACTATTTAAAAAGCAAACACAGCAAGAATCAGTGTTTCTATGAACTGAGTGTTGTGACAGTACCCAACAGTTACTGCCGCTGAGTTACTCATCCATCCTTACGAGCAAACCAGTTCTCTTTAGCTGTGGTTACTCGTATTTTAGGTACTTGTGCTATACCGGCTCTGTTTAAAAGGAATAGCTGAATGTAGTAATAGGGTTGAGCCCTTACGTCTGCTTTCATACTTCGCTGCTAATCCACTGTGAATAATAACCTGAAGCTGTGATCCTTTAGTCAAATGGTCTATGCACTGGCTAAGACGATAGATCAATAAAATACACAAAAAAGCAAAATAAACGTCAAATGAATGATTTAATAACAAGAGTTCTATTGTAATATGTCTTTGACGTAGACGATAGATAATTATATTGAATAATGTTTATTCAAGAAAGGTTCAAATGGCTGTGAGGCCTATGGGACTTAACTTCTGAGGTCATCACTCCCCTAGAACTTAGAACTACTTAAACCTACCTAACCTATGAACAGCACAGACATCCATGCCCAAGGCAGGATTCGAACCTGCAACCGTAGGGGTCGCGCGGTTCCAGACTGTAGCGCCTAGAACCGCTCGGCCACCCCGGCCGGCCTTATTCAAGAAAGGCTATGTCAAACAAAAGGAGAGTGGTCCTATGAGAATCAGCTAAAACACAGACAGAAAATACTATTATTAAACGTAGTAAAACTACGTTGGGAGCTTTATAAAAATGTTAGCAAATACTCCAAACTAAATAGTCACCGATGATACGTAATCACAATGCATGCAATATCACTAGCTGAAAACAAATCAGAGTTCAACATGATACTTCACAAATTAACCTCTGTGAAGCACTGAATAGTGGCTTTTACTCTGTCTATTCTCAGTTCCTTAATACAGCCGGAAAAACTCAACAGTCCCAATCTGGAGCACATTCAGACCTCTCAAAATATAAAGTCCGTTTGGAATTTAAAGTATGCTATCGGTGGTTCACCACTCAGAATCAAACACTTAGACGACGGAATCGTTACCCTAGACAGGGTTACCTTCAACCTGCACTCGATATTAATCATTTCAGCTTGTCTCATCACACGGAAATGTCCCAGTCTTCCATTTGCTGAAGATCACCCCTACCAAAAATAAATCGTCCTTGAGCACTATAGATGTCATATGATTGAAGTTGACCACTTGCAGGACTAAACTAATATGTCACTACAATATTTAACTCTCGTGTGGTATCAGCTCTGGAAAAACATATTGTATGACTGGGGTCTTTTTTGACCACAAATGATTCAACCAACTTTATGGCTATAAAACTTGTAATAGTCTATGTCCACAAAAGTATTTATAATTTATTGAGAAACATATGCACGATATTGATATTACAACTCCGTAGTTTCTTAATATAACTAAGTCACATGCAAGTTGTAATTATTTACTATATTTGCTTGAAATATGAAAACACATTTTGTTTAGTTTTTTTAGTTCCAAAAATTATTTTAATAAAAAATATTCATAACCCACACACTGTGTGACAATACTGTAACTTATTAATATTATGTGTAACTTCACTTACATGGAATTTTATTAGAAATACACTCGTACCTGCTCTCCATGTCATACGACGAGCAATCATTGCACAACACACTTATCCTCTCTTTTCAGATATGGAACATCGGCTCCCTGGTTGTCATGTTGTTTTTCCTTTGGAAGATCCTTGAAGCCTGAAGATATTATTGCTGCAGGAATGCGTTGAGTACTGCACTGGGCGACAGGACTCGTCGTTCAATGTGAGGGCTGACTAGTTCTTTCCATAGTCCTGGGAAGAATTCTCTTCTTGCTGTTTTACTTCTCATATCACGTAAAGATTTTCAATACAGAATATAAGCACTGAGACAAGCTAAATGTAGTATATAGAAAATTACAGCAAGTGGCTACCTTCTTGTTCCACGTTTCACTGAATAATGGCTGTCCATCTTATCAACTCCATCAACTCCTGGCTTTGTTGAGTGGTAGGACATTTTTATTTTAAGGTTTTTGTGCTCATGCTCACCTACATCAAATTTTCGGTGTAGAATAGACAGCAAAATTACCGATTTATTTTGTGTAAGATCATACGAAGCTAAAACAGTATTTTGCATATACCCAAGAGTGCTCGATAATGGACGCCTCTGTTTTGATGGCAACATTTCTTTTGGTATCTCTTTGCAGTTTGCCCGAAGAGTTCCCATAAGTGTCACTTTATTAGCAAGAAATCTTTGCCCCAAGTAAATACTTGTAAAAAAAGTTATAAATGCTAATTTTCCTACCATTTCCCTTCAGGTGATCAACTAAATCTTGTACCAGTTGTTTCCTTTGATTTGTTTCCCTTCCTTCAGCAGTTTTAACCGTATACACTTGTGCGTTTATGACACAATTGCTCTCACAATCTACAGCAGCCGACACTTTTATACCATACTTTCCAGGTTTCGTAGGAATGTACAACTTGAATGGACACTGTCCCCTGAAAATACGCAGCTGCTCATCAACTGTAGAATAAGGTCCAGAAACATAAGACCAAATGCACGCATCAACGAACATTTCAGACATAGTGCTTATAGGTTCAGCTTTTGGTCCAGAAGCAGCTTTTCTTACTTCTCTTTTAAGTTTATCACCTAAGCGAAGGCACATCAAAGTATAACGAAAGGTCATTCTGGGTCGAAAAATAAGGAAGCCACATTCTTCTGACCAAAATTCGCTCAAAGGATTCCCACGTGCCTTATGCAAGCGTGCTATTATTAATAGATCAAAGAATGCCTGCGGCTCTGTAAAATCAAGTTCAATCCAGCGTTCAAGAGTTGGTAAAAGAATTTTACTAACTTTGGCACAATTATTGCATTACTATTACACTGTGCATGTAATTCTGCCCTTGTTTGGTTCAAATGGCTCTGAGCACTATGGGACGTAACTTCTGAGGTCATCAGTCCCCTAGAACTTAGAACTACTTAAACCTAACTAACCTAAGGACATCACGTACATCCATGCCCGAGGCAGGATTCGAACCTGCTACCGTAGCGGTCGCGGGACCAGACTGTAACGCCTAGAACCGCTCTGCCAGTCCGGCCCGGCACCCTTGTTTGTAATTGTGGTCTAAGGTGCCGTGGAATATCCGCAGTTTCACGCATTACATTCCTTGTAACCTGCTTGCGCACAGTAGGTGGTACTGTGTTATGTGTTATCAATTCACTTTTAAACACAAAAATAGATGCCGTTACACGAATACCATTATCATCTTCTTCGCAATCACTCAGATCCACTTCATCTCAGACCTGTATATCTTCCCCTGCCATGTCTCCATCAGCATCATTGTTATCCTCGTCTCCAAAAATTGATTCAGTGTCACTATCACTCTTCTGTAAATCTGCTCGAGACTTCATCCTGTTGCATGACGAATAAACAATAACGTCATGTCTTCCTTCCACAAAACTCATTTCCAAACTGTGGATTTGTCATAACAATGAACGTGAATGTGTTTTCTATTCATTGCTTACAACAACGTACAAATGAATATTGGTTTATAAGATGCATTGCTGTGTAGATTTGTTTTCGTGACAAAATTTATATATATCTCTGAAAATGACGTATACCGGGGGTATTTTCTGACCACACAGTAAAAATTTCAAATTGTTGTACTACAAACAGTGATATAAATATTTTACCCAGTTATAGCAAAAAGTCCGAGAATTGCATATCTACAGGGTAAGTAGTCTACAACCACATTAAAACTGTTTATTTATAGTGAAAACAGCATTGAGGTCTTAAAAAGACCTCAGACATCATGCGAGGGTTCAATACACAAATGTCATAAACAGTCGGTTACATTAAAAAAATGTAGAATAAATTCAAGTAATAACTGATGCATAAATAAATAAGTCAGCATTCTTACACATATGTGCTTTCGATATATGACAACAGATTGTCCTTAAGTATTGTTTTAGTAGTTATTTATGCCTTCGTGTCAGAAGCGGCTTTTGGTTCTCTTTTCAATCGTGGTGTCCGCTAACACATGCGATTGACCATTTTTAAATTAGCATCGTTTTTTAATAGCACTTTGATCAACATTTAAATAAAGATACTGGAAAAATAGTAAGCTGTTCATTAAATAAATACACAAGTAAGAGAACATATGAGTCACTTAAGCTGTGTTTATTTGCTGTGCAAATGTGGGAAATAAGATGTTCTGACAAACTTGCATAATAAAGTACATAAGTGAATATGTAACATAATTACAGATGATGGCTATGGTGTAATGCTATTATGTAAGATGTCATACGTTGAAATCGCATGAAGTGTTTGAAAATTTTTAATTCGGAGGTTCATTGTGTAGATCTTATTCACTGTGGAACATTAACTTCCGTACTTTTAAGGATGTCGAAATATTGTTGTGTTATTGGCTGGCCTCTTTTTTCTAGGATATCATGGGTATTCAGATTTGCGTTAATATTTAGCTGTACATTATCATAGATTCCAAAAGAGCTATAAGAAGGCTTCTTTCGGTTGGTCTCAAAGCCCGCCAGTTCTTGGAGCACAGTTCGACCTCCTTGGCAATCAAGGAGTCATACAAATTCCCTGCACTGGGATTTACCCACATCCGGTCCTTTGCTGCTAGTCTTTATAGCTTTACTCGCTCGTATCAGCCACCTAATCGGAACCCAGAACTCCCGCTTCGCACTCTGAGACCTGGGCCCGCTACCGATCAGCCGTACAGCAAATTCATCCTACTCGTGGCAGTTCTGCGCAGTCGATTACTTAGCATAAATATGCGTAACGTGACACATCTCGACTTAATGAGACCATTAGCTCGCTGGTTTCGCACTTTAAGTAGATCCACTTTTGGCGTACACTGATGCACCAAAGAAACTGGTATAGGCATGCGTATTCAAATTCATAGATATGTAAACAGAATACGACGCTGCAGTCGGAAACGCTAAATGATGCTACAATGGCAGGTTATCAAGATTTAAGTGAGTTTGAACATGGTGTTGTAGTCGGCGCGCAAGCGATAGGAGACAGCATCTGCGAGGTGCCGATGAAGTGGGTATTTTCCTGTAAGGCCATTTCAGGTGTGAACCGTGAATATCAAGAATCCGGTAAAACACCAAAACCCGACATCGCTGTAGCCTGTAAAGGACCCTGGAAGAACGGAAACAATGACGACTGAAGAGAATCGTTCAACGTAACGAAGTGCAGCCCTTCCGCAAATTGAAGATTTCAATGCTGGGCCATCAACAAGTGTCAGCGTGCGAACCAATCAGCGAAACATCATCGATATGGGATTTGGGAGCCGAAGACCCAGAGTATCCCTTCATGACTTCACGACACAAGGCTTTGCGCCTCGTCTGGGCCCTTCAACACCGACATTGGACTGTTGATAATTGGAAACATGTTGCCTGGAGGGACGAGTCTCGTTTCGTATTGTATCGAGCGAATGGACGTATACAGGTATGGAAACCACATCATGAATCCATGGACCCTGCATGTCAGCAGGGGACTTTTCAAAATGGTGGAGGCTCTGTAATGGTGAGGGGCGTGTGCAGTTGGAGTGATATGATACCCCTTGTACGTATAGATACGACTCTGACAGGTGACACGTACTTAAGCATCCTGTCTGATCACCTGCATCCATTCATGTCCATTGTGCATTCCGACGGACTTGGCTGATTCGAGCACGGCAATGTGTCACGCCGCAAGTCCCGAATTGCTACAGAGTGGCTGGAGGACACTCTTCTAAATTTAAATACTTCCGATGGCCACCAAACTCCCCGGACATGAACACTATTGAACATATCTGGGATGCCTTGCAACGTGCTGTTCAGAAGAAATTTCCACCCCTCGTACTCTTACGGAGTTATGGACCAGCCTGCAGGATCCATGGTGTCAATTTCCTCCAGCACTACTTCAGACATTACTCGAGTCCGTGGCCCGTCGTATTGCGGCACTTCAGCGTACTCGCGGGGTCGCTACACTGTATTAGGCAGGTATACTAGTTTCTTTGGCTCTTCAGTGTATATTACGTAATAAATACATATACAACATTTTACATGACATACCAAACATCTATGTTGGAACAATAAAGTAAATATGGCGTGTGAAGCATAACATCTTATCAGCATACATTTAATAAATCTATCACAAATTATAAAAATTTGCCATATATTAATTAAATATCCGAATCAACACATAAATTTAAAGTACTTTCGAGTCAGCGCTCTTGCGCTCATTTCACAGCATCATTTGTTTTTACTGCTACACCACAGCATTTCACTATCGCAGACAAGGCACGCGATCGAGGTTTTGTCGATAAAGTTCAGATCTTTCGCAGCCCAGCCGCCTTTGGCGAAATTCATGACCCTTTTGGGCATGCACTGCGCCGAACACACGTCAGTCCGCAGTCACAGTCGGTGCTGAAGGACGATAGCTGTCGAAATACGAGGGTGGTATAATCACCAATAATCATATTAATTCAAGAATCCCCATACATGAGGCACTGAAGGCCTTCCGCATTGGAATCCATACACTGATACCCCAGGATAAAAGAAAAAAAACTGATTTATAGCACAGACAAAACACTTGATTCAACTCGACAATTCTAACACTGCCCATGTTCACACTACCTTCTGCAGAAATTGTCCACTCAGCTTTCATCTTATCTCAGCGCGTAACTGGATCTTAATTCCTCAACATCTTCCTAGCATAACAAAGCGCTTGTGCATAGAATTATTTTATGGATTTTACGTGAAGGTATCTCAAATACTTACGTACATAAACCAATTTTAAACGCTTGGAGAAACACATATTCTACTCTCAGAAGCAGTTAAAGTTTCGGTGAGGGCCGATCACATCCACACACCAAATTTTCTGTGAACAATACTTACAAATAAACTCCACATTTTACATGAAGAACCTATCCAAAATACAACAAGAAATACGTTTAAAAACACCTTGAAATTTCATCTTACGTACCTCCTGCAGAGGAGGTTAGGAGGGAGGCATGCCGTGTGTTGACTAGGGCTCGTCCACCCAAAAGTAATAAAGCAGCAGCAGAGAGGGCTGCTTAACGCTCTCTTAAAGTTGATTTTGATATTGTTATTTTACCTGCGGACAAGAGCAATGCCACCGTTGTTTTAAACAAACAGGGTTATGTACAAAAGATGCAACGTTTACTATCTCATTCAGCGTATCGCAAAATCGATGCTGACCCCATAAAAAGTCTTGAGAGAACGACCAACAGCCTCCTGAAGAAAAGTGGTTTCTCGAAGGACATTATGAAGAGTCTTAACACCTATAGTGCTCTTCCCTCTAGGTTATATGGCCTTCCGAATGTACAAAAGGATGAGGTTCCCAAAAAATGGCTGTGAGCACTACGAGACTTAACTACTAAGGTCATCAGTCCCCTAGAACTTAGAAGTACTTAAACCTTACCAGCCTAAGAACATCACACACTTCCATGCCCGAGGCAGGATTCGAACCTGCGACTGTAGCGTTCGCGCGGTTCCAGACTGTAGCGCCTAGAACCGCTCGGCCACTCCGGCCGGCGAAGAGGTTCCTTTGCGTCCTACAGTGAGTAATATCGGCACTCCGACATACCGTGTAGCCAAGCATCTTGCTTCTCTGTTGAGCCCACAAGTTGGTCGGTGTGAAAATTATATCAAGAACACTGCTCATTTTTTACGTCGTTTGGAGGGACTTCACTCGTGTTCCTCTGTCTGATTCGTTGCGGTTAATTAACGTTAGGTTTGGTGCTGAATTAACTAATCTCTTTCGGCATGTATTAACATCCTCTTACTTTCTATTCAATGACCAGTATTACGAGCAGACAGATGGAGTTGCTATGGGTAGTCCGTTGTCTCCTGAGATCACAAATTTGTTTATGGAGGACTTCGAGGTACGTACATTGGAGTCGGCGCCTTTTAAACCCGCCTGTTTCTTCAGATATGTTGACGATACTTTTGTTGTTTGGCCTCATGGTAGGGAAAATTTGAATGCCTTTATAGAACAACTGTACTCGATCCACCGGAACATTCGTTTTATGATGGAGATGGAAGAGGATGGTTGCCTTCCCTTTCTTAACGTTTTGGTTAGGAGGAAGGATGATGGATCATTGGGACATACAGTCTACAGAAAACGTACTCACACCGACTTGTACTTACAGGCTAATTGTTGTCAGCATCCGGCCCAGCTTGAAGGGTACTTCGTACCTTGGTACATAGGGCACATGTCGTTCCCGACGCTGAGACTTTGCCAGGTGAGCTGTCCCATCTTGAAGTTACGTTTCGGCATAATAGTTACAGTGATAGACAGATTTAACGTGCGTTGCGCTATCGACCAACTGTGCATAGGGTGATTGATGGTAATTCTGAGTCGACACCTAAGTCTACTGCGTTTTTGCCTTACATAGGAAGCACATCCAACAATGTAGGTCGTATTTTACGGAAGTACAATGTGAAATATGTTTTCCGACCTCCATCTAAATTTAAAGTGCTTTTGGGTTCTGTTAAGGATGATCTTGGTTTGCTTAAGGCGGGTGTATATCGCATTCCTTGTTGCTGTGGCATGGCATACATTGGTCAGACTATCAGGACCGTGGAGGACCGAGGTACTGAGCACAAACGGCACACACGATTACAGCAGCCAAGTAGATCTGCTATTGCCGAACATTGCTTGGATACTGGTCACCCCATGCTATATAACAACACCGAGATATTGGAATGCACGTCCAGCTATTGGGACAGTATTATTAAGGAGTCAGTTGAGATTAAATTAGCGAACAACCTTTGTAAACAGGGATGGAGGTTTTTGTTTAAACTCTGTTTGGGATCCTGCTCTCTCCCTTGTCAGAACCCAGAGGGATAAAATCAATGATACCTCACCTGTTAGTTCGTAGTCTCACTATCGATATCTCTGACTTTGGTCATCTTTGGTGGCACTAGTGTCCAGTGTATGTTATCTTTCCTGCATCAGTCTAAGAACGGACGTTTTAAATTTGCCTGTACTTAGTCTGTCCGTTGCATTTTGCCTTGAAAATAAACGTCACTGAAAATATTACCTGGATGAATACCCGTAAGTTGTTTGAAAATCGTAAACACTAGAAGAAACACAGGTCTAACAAAATACTTTCTACATCACGCAAAATTTTTCGCAGTTTCATAATTTGTAATATACTGCTACTTCTAAATCTGTAAGCTTTATTACAGGAAATATAGTATGTAACTGATCTTATACTGAATATATTTGTGAACGTTTATAATTGATTTTAATTATAATATATTGTTTGTAAAGAACTCATGAAATTATTGTGTGACATCAGATACCGGTTGCCCCAAGTTGGGAGCCAAAACTGTAGTGAATTCGAGAAATTAAGTGAAATCAAACACAAAGAGTACAAAATTGAGGGATTCCTCGACGAATATAAAATGTTGTTTATATGTCCAGAACATGAGAGGAATATATTGATTTTAGTGATGTTTACACAAAACAAAACAAAATTATAGATCTCAGGGCCGATTTCACTGGGCGTGGACACGACTCAGTTATTAAGGGGAAGGAGGAGGGAACGAATCGTCTCACGATTCTCGTTATCGTTCGTCGTATACTGCTGTCGGCGATAGGCTCTGTGTCGGAGCGGTGCTGCAGGGTTTGGCTGCCCTCATTAGCAATCGCGGCTTTGCGGTGGGTCCCAGGTACGATCTCCGCGTTGTCTGCCCGTCGTCGGTTGCGTGGCCGAAGTTGTGCTGTCACGGCATCGGAAGGCGGATTTGGCGATGGGTAGAAGAGCACCCATGTCTTCCCGCTTCCGCGGGGTCTCCTCGACTCCCTCTTCGCTTCACATCCCACTCTCAGCTCAGCTCCTCCTTCGGCGTTGTCATTGGCGGACGAAATTTTCAAGGTATCCCAATCATGGATCGTCGTTTAATCGTCACACCTCTCCATGCAGGTTGGATATATTCCATCTAGCGAGGGCTGGCGTGTGCATCGTGAATTGGCATCTTTCTCACGATTTCGTACTCTGAAGATGTTTTCCTGCATTCTGAGGCTGTTGGGAGACCAAACTACCTAATACGTCTTTATAACCGCTCTCTCTCTGCGTGAGCCCTAGACAGACTCACGTTTTGGCTCCGTCTCAAAATCTGTCGGCGTCCGTCATTTACAAGGAATGTTCTCAACATCAAGGAAAATATCTTAAGAATGCTGTTTTCTGTCACACGCTTCCCTGTCGCGATTCCCCGCGCTTTTTTTTTCACACTCCTGCTCGTGGGGTGCTGGAATTGTCGGCACATCCCTGTTTTCCAATGCAGGTAAAGTGACTGTCGCAAAATTTCTATACTTGCGCTATTGGGTGGGGAATTGTAGGACGCCCCTAGATAGGTCAGGGGTGCACTACACAAAGGAAGCGGCTACTCGGGTAGCAGAGTACTTGTGGCTTGCACATGGGGGTTTCTTTGGTAGTAGTGCGAGGTGTCCTGATGAACACTCACCAGTCGACTTGCAGGCAGGGAAATCAGGACGCGCTCAATATAAAGACACTTCAGCTATCAAGATATTAGCATTAAATTTTCAGAGTGTTCGGAATAAAGTTCCTGAATTTACTGCCCTCCAGGAAGCGTGTGGCACGCAAATTGTTCTCGGGACTGAGACCTGGCTGAACCCTGAGGTAGGAAGTTCTGAAATATTTAGTGAGTGTTGGAGCGTGTATCGGAAAGACAGATTAGACACCGTAGGAGGTGGTGTCTTCATTGCAGTTAACAAAAATATTGTGCCTACTCAGGTCGTAGTAGAGTGTGATTGTGAAGTTATCTGGACACGTTTAACAGGGCTATGGAGAAGAAAGTTAATTGTTGGGTGTTAATACCGGCCAACAGGTTCCACCGTGACAGTTCTAGAATCATTCACAGGGAGTCTACATTCTGTATCGCAGAAGTACCCGGATCATGCTATATTAGTCGGAGGCGACTTCAGCCTCTCTACTATAGACTGGGATTTCTATGGATTCATTACTGATGGTACAGACAAGCCGTCGTGTGAATTACTTTTGAACACATTATCCGAAAACTGTCTTGAGCAGCTAAATCGACAGCCAACGCGTAATGGAAATATTTTAGATCTGGTAGCCACGAAGAAACCAGACCTCATCGACGGTGTCAGTGTTGAGACAGGGATTAATGACCATGATGTTGTCATTACGACTATGGTTACGAAAGTTAAAAAGTCCGTCAAGAATGCTAGGAGAGTATTCTCACTAGAAAGAGCAGATAAGCAGTTGTTAGCACCCCACTTAGTAAATGAATCGACTTCATTTACTTCCGGTACGATGGACGTGGAAGAATTATGGGCAAATTTTAAACACATTGTAAATCACGCAGTGGACAAGCACGTGTCGAAAAAGTGGGTTACGGACGGAAAAGACCC
The DNA here is from genome assembly GCF_021461395.2 of Schistocerca americana. Taxonomy (NCBI): domain Eukaryota; kingdom Metazoa; phylum Arthropoda; class Insecta; order Orthoptera; family Acrididae; genus Schistocerca; species Schistocerca americana. The sequence continues at coordinate 951,952,212 of NC_060119.1, read as the reverse complement.
ACCGTGGTTTAACAGCGCAATTCGGAGAATGCTCAGGAAGCAAAGGCTGTTGCACTCGCGGTACAAGAAAGATCGAGAGAGTGAGGACAGGCAAAAGTTAGTAGAGATTCGTGCTGCTGTAAAAAGAGCGATGCGCGAAGCATTCAACCAATACCACCGTCATACCTTAGCAAAAGATCTTGCTGAAAACCCAAGGAAATTAAGGTCTTACGTGAAATCGGTAAGCGGGTCGAAGGCTTCCATCCAGTCACTCACTGATCAGTCTGGCCTGGCAAAGAATTTCTAAATTAGCATTTGAGAAATCTTTCGCGCAGAAGGATCGTACAAACATACCGCCGTTTGAGTCTCGTACAGATTCCCGTACGGAGGACATAGTGATAGACATCCCTGGGGTTGTGAAGCAGCTGAATGGGTTGAAAATAAATAAATCACCAGGTCCTGATGGGATTCCAATTCGGTTTTACAGAGAGTACTCTACTGCACTGGCTCCTTACTTAGCTTGCATTTATCGCGAATCTCTTGCCCAACGTAAAGCCCCGAGCGACTGGAAAAAGCGCAGGTGACGCCTGTATATAAGAAGGGTAGAAGGACGGATCGTCAGAATTACAGACCATTATCCTTAACATCGGTTTGTTGCGGGATTCTCGAACATATTCTCAGTTCGAATATAATGAATTTCTTTGAGACAGAAGTTGCTGTCCATGCATCAGCACGGCTTTATAAAGCATCGCTCCTGCGAAACGCAACTCTCCCTTTTTTCGCATAATACCTTGCGAACCATGGATGAGGGGTATCAGACGGATGCCATATTCCTTGACTCCTGGAAAGCGTTTGACTCGGTGCACCACTGCAGACTCCTAAGGTACGGGCATATGGGATTGGTTCCCAAGTATGTGAATGGCTCGAAGACTTCTTAAGTAGTAGAACCTAGTACGTTGTCCACGATGGTGAGTCATCATAGGAGGTGAGGGTATCACCTGGAGTGCCCCAGGTAAGTGTGTTAGGTCCGCTGTTGTTTTATATCTACATAAATGATCTGTTGGATAGGGTGGATAGCACGGGAAGGTGTCGTCGTTGAGTGACTGTATGAGGATACAAGATGACTTGGAAAAGATTTGTGATTGGTGTAAAGAATGGCAGCTAACTCTAAATATAAGTAAATGTAAATTAATGCAGGTGAATAGGAAAAAGAATTCCGTAATGTTTGAATACTTCATTAGTAGTGTAGCGCTTGACACAGTCACGTCGATTAAATATTGGGGCGTAACATTGCATAGTGATATGAAGTGGGACAAGCAGGTAATGGCAGTTGTGGGGAAGGCGGATAGTCGTCTTCGGTTCATTGCTAGAATTTGGGGAAGATGTGGTTCATCTGTAAAGGAGACTGCTTATAAAACACTAATACGACCTATTCTTGAGTACTGCTCGAGTGTTTGGGATCCCTATCAGGTCGGGTTGAGGGGGGACATAGAAGCATTTCAGAGGCGGGCTGCTAGATTTGTTACTGGTAGGTTTGATCATCACGCGAGTGTTATGGAAATGTTTCAGGAACTCGGGTGGGAGTCTCTAGAGGAAAGGAGGCGTTCTTTTCGTGAATCGCTAGTGAGGAAGTTTAGAGAACCAGCATTTGAGGCTGACTGCAGTACAATTTTACTGCCGCCAACTTTCATTTCGCGGAGAGACCACAAAGATAAGAGAAATTAAGGCTCGTACAGATTATTATAGGCAGTCGTTTTTCCCTTGTTGTGTTTGGGAATGGAATAGGGAGAAAAGATGCTAGTTGTGGTAGGAGGTACCCTCCGCCACGCACCGTATGGTAGATTGCGGAGTATGTATGTAGATGTAGATGTAGATGTAGAACTCAGATGCTTTCGCGCGTTCATTCTTGGAGTTATGTCCTCATGGGTGCAGGTGTCCATCAGCTCTCGGCACGCTTCTCGTTGTCAGACGGGCCCTTCGCCTCTTGTCCCTTCTTGAGTAAGGCGAGGCCGTTGGCGCGGCTTCCCGCTGTGTCCTTGCCGAATAACTGCACCTGGAGGCTCGCCCCAGGGGGTCCGGCCCCTTCCTCTTCCATAGCCGCTCGAGGAAACTTGGCGAAAGTTGCTGCGGTATTACATGTTAATAGCTGGGTAGTCGCCAAGGGCTCTTTGTTTAAATGTGTAGATAGCAACGACGAAATGACAGTAGCTGTGCTGTTGTTTACTTTTGCGCACGGAGGGTCTTTATAGTGCTGTGAGCAAAGAGAGAACACTGCAGCTTGAGTGTTGAAAGAATGCCTAAGGATTTGTTGGGTGCTCCTGCAGACGACGTGTGCTGTTATGATCGACTAACTGTGGGCGCACCTACTTCATCAACTAATGATCATTAAGAACACGATCGGTGGGGAAGGTGGAGGAAGCTCCAATTGTAACTATTGTCTGTCCCATAATAGTCCGTGGCTCTGGAGACGACTCGCGGTTCTCCGCCAGCAACAGCAGCAGCTCAGCATTGTCGTCAGTTAAATTCTTCGTCGTTCACAGAGCTACAACGTCGTAAGACTTTTAACTGACAAAGTAAATCAACTATTGTACGTGAATTAGCCACTGGCGTTTCTTTAACAAACTTTAATGACTACTTACTTGAATTATAACCTACTGTTTTGTTTGTTTGCTAATGACCAGTTTCAGTCAAAATTTTGCTGCCTCAGTAACTGTTCGTTCTGGTACTGCATAACAGAGGTTTAAGTAATTTGTAATTTTGAATAGTAATTTCACTCACTTAAATTAAGATGAAATTTCACTGGTAAAACTAAGAACTAAAGTTACAGCACATATTAAGTGTTAGGAATTTCATTTATTCTGTATTTAGCTTAGAGAGTGACTTCTGCTAACTTGGTATGTATTTTATTGTTCTTATATTAAAAGTAAACTGGTTTCTCATTTGCTCAAAGTAAATTCAATTCAATCTTTCAATAATTAAAAGCAAATTGTTTGATTTTTCCAATTTTGCATTACTCTATGCTGAGGTTACTGGAAGTTATTTTTTTATGTAACATAGTTTCAGTTACAGTCAGTCATTTATTTCATCAGCAACTTTATTTAACTTTGTTTTTATGATTTCAGATTAAGTAACTGCAAACTCAGTGCTTCCTCAATCATTTATTTTCTCGTGAACTGCTGTACGCTGAAAGTAATTATTTGCTTGATTTTCGTTACCATAACCTTTCTTAGGGTTTTAGAAATGCGTTGCTCTTTTTGGCTGGAGGCCGCTTAATTATCCCCATTATTCTCCAGTTAGCATTTTTTGTATCAAAAACTACGTGGTACCCTCTTCCCTCATGTGTGATTCATGAGCGATTGCTGTAAATTCCACCCGTTTCAAAGTTATTTTCAGTATTTTGACTAGATTTAGAACATATTCTTTCCTCAGAAGCGTCTGTTGTACATTAAATTGAACAACAAGTTTACTGTTGCCAGTCACTGTTTATTTATCTCCACGATGTGTTTCAAAGGTTTAAACCTCCATCATCAGGTGCATTTCCATTTTTTAGTATGTCAATTTTGTGTGCGTTGCGTTACGGTTTTTTGGAGAACATACACACAAATGTCATACTAACAAATGTAAACGCACCTGATAATGGAGGTTTAAACCTTTGAAACGCGTGTCTGGTAACAGTAAACTTGTTGTCTCATTCAATGTCAATAACAGTTACGGTAACGCCTAAACTAAAATGTTGGCATTTGACCACCATTGTACACGTGCCTCCTACGGTAACGAGGGCCTTACTCATTGTAAAATTTCTTCAGGCATATTCAGTCACAGTCATTTCTATCCCAGTCCTATAGGTCGATTAGGAGGGGGAGTTTATACTTTACGTTCTTCATCAACATCGATCCCTTCAATTACGAATTACACATTTTTAATTTCACACCCTTTCTGAACACTATTCCCTCAAAAGATCATTTTCAGGGTCCTTCCTTTTTCTGCCTCAGAACAGCCCTCAATCTCGTTACTCATTCCTAGATTCTCACAATCTACCTCCAGCTCATATGAAGAGTTTAAATCACCATAGAAACCCGTTGTCTCATCATCCTCGTAAGCATCAGATATGCTATTCTCTCCCTCTAAAGTAACGATATTAGTAGCTGCAAAATTCCCACAGTGAACTACACAACTCATACCTTCTTCCGTCTTCAACAAATTTTAACTTATTTCCCCCGAATCTCTACAAACTTTATCACAATTACTCCGTTAACTGAAGTTGATAACTCGTGAAACTCATTACTTAAAACGTTGACTACATCCGTGGATACATTACAACAAACTCCAGCAATGACCCCATCAACCTTTGCCGATACGTCACAAAAGATACCACTATTGTATCGTTCTGCATTAGATTTCACAGTACACCTGTATTCCGCCAAACTCGGATTTAACCCTTTCTTCTTCACATTTTCTCCTCTATGAGACGCCTACACCACCTTACGCTTCAACACACTATCTGACGTAATCTCACATTCAGCCTTCAACATCTGCTCAAAATTCATGTTTTCATCAAGAGGCATCGGTTCACTTTTATCAACAGAAAGAAATGCACAAATTCCTTCCTCCGAGGTATCTAAATCAGTTTAATCAATCCTCGTGTCATAAGCACATAAAACATCATCCATATCACCCTTTTAACAATAAATCACCCACATCAACCGATATATAACAAAATTCATCAACAGCTGCCGAGACTATTGCTACGCCAGTTTCACACATACATTCGCATACTTACGTCGCTACGCCACGAAACTCATCTCCAGCTGACGAGATCACAGCTTCGCCGTCTTCACCGATAGTTTCATCTACTTCCTCAAATACAAAGTCATCTACATTACATTCAACTACATTACTATAACTGTTGCTACTGCCTGGTGCCTCATTAGAATTCGTCATACATTCCACCTCCACTAAATTCAGTTCCACCTGAGATCCTCTTCTGATCATAGAATCTTTCAAGAAACATACGGTCATTCCATCATTCACTTCCCTTTCATAAAATAAATTTTTCAGCCTCAAGTCCTCATTATCAGATTTCTCTACACATCTTACAACTTTTCTCGCGCCTTCTATACGGCTGCGCTGCTTAACATTATGCCTCATTTTGATCTTATTTGTTACGAGACTTATCTCCAACATTTGTGACTTTTCGCCAAATTTTCGACACCCATATAGTCATTTCAAAGACGGTTTATTTCGCCATGTCCGGACATAAGATGCGGCGGTCACTAATTTCCCGAACTCGTATTACGTCTGTGCATTTCGTAAGGCTCCTTCCCCTCAAATTCTCGTTCCCGATTTTGATTTTCGTTGTGAAACTTCTCATTTATAGTTCCCCTGTGAAAATTATTATTACGGTGTCAAGTGTTTTGGTAATTGTTGTAATTCCGGTTCTGGCACCCATCTCCCTGTCTATTGTTCCCATTATGTGGCCTGAATGTCAACGCTTGACCAAGTTTTTCAGTAAATTGTAAAACTCACCAATGGAATTTGTCGGACTGTGGACAAGATCTCATTGGAAAAATTCAAGGTTCGTCCCCCGAGCCTGTAATTTTCATCAACACTTCCAGCGGACGACTCATAAGCATCGACCCACCTCTGTGTTTGAAACTTGGTCCGTTTCGAAACTCGATAAAAAGTCGCGTTTGCTTCGTTTCATTCCAGAATTTGTTCAGAAACAATTCTCAGACACTTCATACGTAATAATGAAGCACTCATTAATTTTGCCCACGATTATGCATGGACCTCAAGATCTCCTCTGCCTAATTTAATTTTTGCCACTTACGACATTCCTCTAAGAAAACTATATATACACGCAGCGCCAAAATCATCTGCATGGTGTTTGCTATCATTTGCAAAACACTTCGTCGTTCCTAGATTAATCCATGGAGCACCTATCCAAGTAGTAGTCTGTTTTTCTGCTAAGTAATGTAATTCTGCCCTCATGTTTTTAAACTGCTGTTCATGCTGGTCAGTTTGTTTAATTAATAAAGATTCAAAATGTTCTCTATTCTTAAGCACCTCTTTCTTTCAGTCTACCATTCTACGGGACAAGTTGTTAACAGACTTGGTCACACTCTCAAGTGTATTTTGCCTCAGCACACAATTCTTAACAGTACCATCCGGCGCGTAATGCATCTTTTCCAACTTGTCCCCGAAATCTCTTTCAACTGTATCGACTCTATTGTTAACCAGGGAAACTAAATTTTGCCTAGGTCTGTCCTTGTAGCTTCTAGTTTTGACTCGTCCCTTCGATATCTAATTTTCTTCATGTCAGCTTTAGGTATTTCAATCACACTTATCTCTTCTGAAAGTACCTCTGTTTTTATTGAACCTGCCTCTGTACACCATGTCCCCATTTTAGTGTTCAACTTTGTCGCAATTTTCTTTAACCATCTGCATCTACAGCTACATATATACTCCACAAGCCACCGTAGGGTGCGTGCCATTGAATCATACGCAGTTACATGGCCCATCTCTGATTTCGAACTATCCGCCCCACTAATACCGTCTTTATCAACACTAGCACGTTAAGATCTAAGACTAAGTGGCTTACTCACATTACCTTAACCAAACGCACTAGCTGATTGCTTAATCACTTGAAGTTCCATCTCTGATTGTGACGTTGTAGGTTCACACTATTAAGACTATGGGCTCAAGTGCTTCACTTTTCCGTAATGCTGCCTGGTTCTGCTATAGTGCTGTTCCTCGAAGTGTCGATGTTGATGAACTCGATTTCGCCGCGTGTGGCTCTCGTTGTCATGTCCACCACTGCCGTCGATGTCTCCGCTGCTAACCGCTGCAGACTCCAACTCAGCACGCCTCTGCGTAGCTGTCTTCTTCTCTCTAGAAGTTTCTCGCCTAACTTCTCCATGCCTGACTTTTGCTACCAACTGTAACGCACGCTACTACTGCAAAATGTTATGCTCCTAGCCTCCACGGAAATTGCGTCATCCAATACATTTGAAACCTAGATCACAAATAATCGTAAATTTTGTAATTACAGTTGTAATTATGACGAGGTTAGATTCACATCCCGGACGAAAATACCCCAACTGTGACCGCATGTAACAGTTACTGCTGCTGAGTTACTCTTCCAGACAGCAGTCCCTACGAGCAAACCAGTTGGGTCCTTCCTTCGGTTACTAGTACTTGTGGTAATTGGACTAAACACGGCTTTGTTTAAACAAAATATCTCCATATATCATAGGGTCGAGCCGCGCACGTCTGCTTTCATGCCCCAAAATTGATCCGCTGCGGATAATGAACTATAGATGTAATCATGTGGTCAAATTGTCTATGCACTGGCTAGTTTAGAATTAATGAAATACACAGAAACACAAAATAAAAGTTAAATGAATAGTTTAGTAACAAGTGCTCTAGTCTAACGACTGTAATTGATGTAGAAGACAGATAATTATACTAAATAATGCTTATTCAAGAAAGAATATGTCGAATAAACGCAAAGAGGCCCCACGATATTAAATTAAATTGCAGACAAAAAATATCCTTATAAAATGCAATATAGTTGCGTTGAGAGCATTAAGAGAATAGTAGCAAACTCCTCAAACTCAATAGTCATCATCTGCCGGGGTAGCAGAGCGGTTCTAGGCGACACAGTATGGAACCGCGCGACCGCTACGGTCGCAGGTTCCAATCCTGCCTCGGCCATGGAAGTGTGTGACGTCCTTAGGTTAGTTAAGCTTAAGTAGTTCTAAGTTCTAGGGGACTGATGACCTCGGCCGTTAAGTGCCATTGTGCTCAGAGCGATTTGAGCCTCAATAGTCATCCAAGATGCACGATAATTTTTTGTAACCACAGTATACGAACCACTGACTAAATCAAAACAGCTCGGAGTTCAACATGTTTATTCACTGATCAACACACACAAAGCACATAATTGTATCTTATGTTCTGTCTATTGTCAGTTCCGTAATACAAGCGGAAATAGAGTCCCATGCTGGAGTACATTCAGTACTCTCAAAATACGAAATCCTTTCAAAAGTTAAAGTATGGTAGCGGTCATTTACCACTCAAAATCAATCACGTAAACTACGGAATCGATCCCGTTACTCTAGACAGACCTGGCATCTCCCAGGGCTCGAATAAAGGAGTCACCACCTTCAACATCAATCGAAGAGTGTCCTCAGAGTTTAAGTTTCATAGCGGCTGTTCACCGCCCAATATCTTTCACCCATAAGCCTGGATCAGGCATTACCGTAAGCATGTCCACTTTCTTTTAGCACTCGTCATAAAAGTGTCTGAATCTCTCCCTTGAGCTCGTCATTAGGAAAGCCACAGTCTCTATTTATCTCTCGTGGCATACCACTACCATCTACTTTTTCATTGGCTAATGGCCATCCGTACTAAAACTACATCGTCCTTAGCTATATAGACATGATACGACTCATTTGACCACTTCCTGTACCAAACTAATATGTTACAACAAAATTTAAATAAAGAAATGTCACAAAAGTGTGTTATACTCAGATCATTTAGAATAGATATAAATATCAACAGCAGCAGAAAATGGTATAACAGGTGTAGGATTCGTTATGAATAGGAAGGTAGGGCAGAGGGTGTGTTACTGTGAACAGTTCAGTGACCGGGTTGTTCTAATCAGAAACGACAGCAGACCAACACCGACAACGATAGTTCAGGTATGTATGCCGACGTCGCAAGCCGAACGTGAACAGATAGAGAAAGAGTATGAGGATATTGAAAGGGTAATGCAGTATGTAAAGGGGGACGAATATCTAATAGGCATAGGCGACTGGAATGCAGTTGTAGGGGAAGGAGTAGAAGATAAGGTTACGGGAGAATATGGGCTTGGGACATGGAATGAAAGAGGAGAAAGACTAATTGAGTTCTGTAACAAGTTTCAGCTAGTAATAGCGAATACCCTGTTCAAGAATCACAAGAGGAGGAGGTATACTTGGAAAAGGCAGGGAGATACGGGAAGATTTCATTTAGATTAAATCATGGTCAGACAGAGATTCCGAAATCAGATACTGCACTGTAAGGCGTACCCATGAGCAGATATAGACTCAGATCACAATATGTTGTTGTTATTGTGGTCTTCAGTCCTGAGACTGGTTTGAAGCAGCTCTCCACGCTACTCTATCGTGTGCAAGCTCCATCATCTCCCAGTACCTACTGCAACCTGCATCCTTCTGAATCTGCTTAGTGTATTCATCTCTTGGTCTCCCTCTACGATTTTTACCCTCCACGGTGCCCTCCAATGCTAAATTTGTGATCCCTTGAAGCCTCAAAACATTTCCTACCAACCGGTCCCTTCTTCTAGTCAAGTTGTGCCACAAACTTCTCTTCTCCCCAATTCTATTCAATACCTCCTCATTAGTTACGTGATCTACCCACCTTATCTTCAGCATTCTTCTGTAGCACCACATTTCGAAAGCTTCTATTCTCTTCTTGTCCAAACTAGTTATCGTCCAAGTTTCACTTCCATACATGGCTACACTCCATACAAATACTTTCAGAAACGACTACCTGACGCTTAAATCTATACTCGATGTTAACAAATTTCTCTTCTTCAGAAACGCTTTCCTTCCCATTGCCAGTCACATTTTATATCCTCTCTACTTCGACCATCATCAGTTATTTTGCTCCCTAAATAGCAAAACTCCTTTACTACTTTAAGTGTCTCATTTCCTAATCTAATTCCCTCAGCATCACCTGATTTAGTTTGACTACATTCCATTATCCTCGTTTTGCTTTTGTTGATGTTCATCTTATATCCTCCTTTCAAGACACTGTCCATTCCGTTCAACTGCTCTTCCAAGTCCTTTGCTGTCTCTGACAGAATTACAATGTCATCGGCGAACCTCAAAGTTTTTACTTCTTCTCCATGAACTTTAATACCTACTCCGAATTTTTCTATTGTTTCCTTTACTGCTTGCTCAATATACAGATTGAATAACATCGGGGAGAGGCTACAACCCTGTCTCACTCCTTTCCCAACCACTGCTTCCCTTTCATGCCCCTCGACTCTTATAACTGCCATCTCGTTTCTGTACAAATTGTAAATAGCCTTTCGCTCCCTGTATTTTACCCCTGACACCTTCAGAATTTGAAAGAGAGTATTCCAGTTAACATTGTCAAAAGCTTTCTCTAAGTCTACAAATGCTAGAAACGTAGGTTTGCCTTTTCTTAATCTTTCTTCTAAGATAAGTCTTAAGGTTAGTATTGCCTCACGTGTTCCAACATTTCTACGGAATCCAAACTGATCTTCCCCGAGGTCCACTTCTACCAGTTTTTCCATTCGTCTGTAAAGAATTCGCGTTAGTATTTTGCAGCTGGGACTTACTAAACTGATAGTTCGATAATTTTCACATCTGTCAACACTTGCTTTCTTTGGGATATAGCACATAGATCACAATATAGCAGTGATGAATAGTAGGCTGAGGTTCAAGACATTAGTCAGGAAGAATCAATACGCAAAGAAGTGGGATACGGAAGTACTAAGGAATGACGAGATACATTTGAAGTTCTCTAACGCTATAGATACAGCAATAAGGAATAGCGCAGTAGGCAGTACAGTTGAGTTGGGAAGGAAAACATAGGTACAAAGAAGGTAGCTGCGAAGAAACTATGGGTAACAGAAGAAATACTTCAGCTGATTGATGAAAGGAGGAAGTACAAACATGTTCCGGGAAAATCAGCAATACAGAAATACAAGTCGCTGAGGAATGAAATAAATAGGAAGTTTAGGGAAGCTAAGACGAAATGGCTGCAGGAAAAATGTGAAGACATAAAAAAAGGTATGATTGTCAGAAGGACAGACTCAGCATACAGGAAAGTCAAAACAACCTTTGGTGACATTAATAGCAACGGTGGTAACATTAAGAGTGCAACGGGAATTCCACTGTTAAATGCAGAGGAGAGAGCAGATAGGTGGAAAGAATACATTCAAAGCCTCTATGAGGGTGAGGATTTGTCTGATGTGATAGAAGAAAAAACAGGAGTCGATTTAGAAGAGATAGGGGATCCAGTATTAGAATCGGAATTCAAAAGAGCTTTGGAGGACATACGGTCAAATAAGGCAAAACGGATAGGTAACATTCCATCAGAAATTCTAAAATCATTGGGGGAAGTGGCAACAAAACGATTATTCACGTTGGTGTGTACAATATGTGTCTGGCGATATACCATCTGACTTTCGTAAAAGCATCATCCAAACAATTCCGAAGTCGGCAATAGCTGACAAGAGCGAGAATTATCGCACAATCAGCTTAACATCTCATGCATCGAAGCTGCATACAAGAATAATATATAGAAGAATTGAAAAGAAAACTGAGAATGCGCTAGGTGACGATCAGTTTGGCTTTAGGAAAAGTAAAGGGACGAGAGAGGCAATTCTGACGTTACGGCTAATAATGGAAGCAAGGCTAAAGAAAAATCAAGACACTTTCGTAGGATTTGTCGACCTGGAAAAAGCGTTCGACAATATAAAGTGGTGCAAGCTGTTCGAGATTCTGAAAAAATTAGAGGTAAGCTATAGGGAGAGACGGGTCATATACAATATGTACAAAAAACAAGAGGGAATAATAAAAGTGGACGATCAAGAAGGTTGGTTGGTTGGTTGGTTTTTGGGGAAGGAGACCAGACAGCGTGGTCATCGGTCTCATCGGATTAGGGAAGGATGGGGAAGGAAGTCGGCCGTGCCCTTTCAGAGGAACCATCCCAGCATTTGCCTGGAGTGATTTAGGGAAATCACGGAAAACCTAAATCAGGATGGCCGGACGCGGGATTGAACCGTCGTCCTCCCGAATGCGAGTCCAGTGTCTTACCACTGCGCCACCCCGCTCGGTCAAGAAGGAAGTGCTCGTATTAAGAAGGGTGCAAGACAAGGCTGTAGCCTTTCGCCCCTACTCTTCAATCTGTACATCGAGGAAGCAATGATGGAAATAAAAGAAAGGTTCGGGAGTGGAATTAAAATACAAGGTGAAAGGATATCAATGATACGATTCGCTGATGACATTGCTATCCTGAGTGAAAGTGAAGAAGAATTAAATGATCTGCTGAACGGAATGAACAGTCTAACGAGTGCACAGTATGGTTTGAGAGTAAATCGGAGAAAGACGAAGGTAATGAGAAGCAGTAGAAATGAGAAGAGCGAGAAACTTAACATCAGGATTGGTGGTCACGAAGTCAATGAAGTTAAGGAATTCTGCTACCTAGGCAGTAAAATAACCAATGACGGACGGAGCAAGGAGGACATCAAAAGCAGACTCGCTAAGGCAAAAAAGGCCTTTCTGCCCAAGAGAAGTCTACTAATATCAAATACCGGGCTTAATTTGAGGAAGAAATTTCTGAGGATGTACGTCTGGAGTACAGCATTGTATGGTAGTGAAACATGGACTGTGGGAATACCGGAACAAAAGAGAATCGAAGCATTTGAGATGTGGTGCTATAGACGAATGTTGAAAATTAGGTGGACGATAAGGTTAGGAATGAGGAAGTTCTACGCAGAATCGGAGAGGAAAGGAATATGTGGAAAACACAGGACATCTGCTAAGACATGAGGGAATGACTTCCATGGTACTAAAGGGAGCTGTAGAGGGACAAAACTGTAGAGGAAGACAGAGAATGGAATACGTCAAGCAAATAATTGAGGACGTAGGTTGCAAGTGCTACTCTCAGATGAAGAGGTTAGCACAGGAAAGGAATTCGTGGCGGGCCGCATCAAACCAGTCAGTAGACTGATGACCAAAAAAATAAATAAAAAAAAAAATAAATAAATCCTAGTTAGCTCATGAATAAATAAGATAGTATTCTTGCACAAATGCGCTCATCATAAATGACAACAGATAGTCTTTAAGTATAGTTTAAATATTTATTTATGCCATCCTCACAAAACCATCTTTTGTTTCTCTTTTCAGTTGTGGTGCCCGCTAACACATGCAATTGACCACATATAAATGAGAACAGTTTGTTAAAAGCAATAGCAATCGACATTTAAATAAAGTTACCTGCGGAATAGTAAACTGTTCATTAAGCAAAAACACAAGTATAACAAAATATGAGGCGCTCACTTGCTGTGATGATAATCCAGTGAATCTAATTTTTTTTTTCTATTCATCCTTAAAAGTAACCATAAGATTACTTATAAGTTAGCAAAACTAAGCCTATGGACTAAGGAAACTATAAGAAACAATACTTGTGCAAACACATATTTTAATACAAAATTTCATTATTTTATATAAAGGAAACAATCAGACATGACAAAAACCATTAACGCCTATGATAAATTGTATGTTTGAATATTTCTGTATGTGTACTTGAAATTACTATCCAAATTCATTATTTTCTTCTTAACTTAAACCACTGTATTTAGGCCATAGATATAAAAAGAAGAAAAATGTAACATTTCAGAAATCTAGCACCTTGAATCGCTAAAAGCTGTCCTCTTGGGATGATAGCAGCAACATTTTTATACGTAAAGATTTCTGTTAACGTTCGGGGGCTTTATAGCATACATTGACCATAGGTCGACATATCGAGTGTATAATACTTCTTAATGGTATTTCGCCATGTGATAGTCAGAGAATATTAATAACCTATAAAGTATTCTACCAAGAACTGACGGAATATTCAATCACTGTAGTGCGTGCTGATAAGGCCCAATTTAATGCACTTACAGCAGCCCACACAAACTTACAGTATTTGCAGCCATCCAACCAGCAGAGAATAGCCCGTTTCACAACACAGTCACACAGGAAAACTCGCTGTCTCCAGGTTCTGCTTCGGAAATGACCAGCCTGGTGACTCTAAAGCAAACTACTCCCAGCCTCATAATATCGCAAATATTCGGCCAGAGGACTCTTCCTCGTTGCAATTGTCCCACCATAGCAGCCACGGTGTGCACTCAAACCCAACGGCCGGTTCCTCTTTTGGTATCTTCCCGTGGACGGTCGCGGTGGCCGAGCGGTTCTAGGCGCTTCAGTACGAAACCGCGAGACTGCTACGGTCGCAGGTTTGAATCCTGCCTCGGGCATGGATGTGTGTCATGTCCTTATGTTAGTTAGGTTTAAGTAGTTCTAAGTTCTAGGGGATTGATGACCTCAGATGCTAGGTCCCATAGTGCTCAGTGTCATTTGAACCATTTTGTATCTGCCCGTTGCTTGTAGCTCGCTCGCTCTCCAAAGTAAGACTCCACTCCCGCTTCCTCTGCTCCAGAAGTTCCTCGCTGTGGCGCCTGTGCCGCGATGGACGAGGCGCAGTGGCCCCAGTGAGTTACGCCACCATCCATTGTCGCACCGGGAGCGCAGTTTTTAAAGGGACTCGGCTGCTTAACGGTTTGTGACGGCGCAATAGCCTAGGTATTTTATCAGACATTGTACCAAGATGGCATTTTTACGTATTTCAGCGCTGAGTTGCTGCCATTTTGAAAGTCGAAGGTAACCTAGAAACTGTGCATAAAATCGAGATAACTATCAGAATGAATATTATGAAAGAAATGGATACACCCGTCATAATACAAGAAATGGTTATAATATTCATAATGTGACAGACGAATTCACAAACAAAATTCTCAGTAGCCTTAAACCCACACTAACGCAATATACACTCCTGGAAATGGAAAAAAGAACACATTGACACCGGTGTGTCAGACCCACCATACATGCTCCGGACACTGCGATCACACGCACGGCACAGCGGACACACCAGGAACCGCGGTGTTGGCCGTCGAATGGCGCTAGCTGCGCAGCATTTGTGCACCGCCGCCGTCAGTGTCAGCCAGTTTGCCGTGGCATACGGAGCTCCATCGCAGTCTTTAACACTGGTAGCATGCCGCGACAGCGTGGACGTGAACCGTATGTGCAGTTGACGGACTTTGAGCGAGGGCGTATAGTGGGCATGCGGGAGGCCGGGTGGACGTACCGCCGAATTGCTCAACACGTGGGGCGTGAGGTCTCCACAGTACATCGATGTTGTCCCCAGTGGTCGGCGGAAGGTGCATGTGCCCGTCGACCTGGGACCGGACCGCAGCGACGCACGGATGCACGCCAAGACCGTAGGATCCTACGCAGTGCCGTAGGGGACCGCACCGCCACTTCCCAGCAAATTAGGGACACTGTTGCTCCTGGGGTATCGGCGAGGACCATTCGCAACCGTCTCCATGAAGCTGGGCTACGGTCCCGCACACCGTTAGGCCGTCTTCCGCTCACGCCCCAACATCGTGCAGCCCGCCTCCAGTGGTGTCGCGACAGGCGTGTATGGAGGGACGAATGGAGATGTGTCGTCTTCAGCGATGAGAGTCGCTTCTGCCTTGGTGCCAATGATGGTCGTATGCGTGTTTGGCGCCGTGCAGGTGAGCGCCACAATCAGGACTGCATACGACCGAGGCACACAGGGCCAACACCCGGCATCATGGTGTGGGGAGCGATCTCCTACACTGGCCGTACACCACTGGTGATCGTCGAGGGGACACTGAATAGTGCACGGTACATCCAAACCGTCATCGAACCCATCGTTCTACCATTCCTAGACCGGCAAGGGAACTTGCTGTTCCAACAGGACAATGCACGTCTGCATGTATCCCGTGCCACCCAACGTGCTCTAGAAGGTGTAAGTCAACTACCCTGGCCAGCAAGATCTCCGGATCTGTCCCCCATTGAGCATGTTTGGGACTGGATGAAGCGTCGTCTCACGCGGTCTGCACGTCCAGCACGAACGCTGGTCCAACTGAGGCGCCAGGTGGAAATGGCATGGCAAGCCGTTCCACAGGACTACATCCAGCATCTCTACGATCGTCTCCATCGGAGAATAGCAGCCTGCATTGCTGCGAAAGGTGGATATACACTGTACTAGTGCCGACATTGTGCATGCTCTGTTGCCTGTGTCTATGTGCCTGTGGTTCTGTCAGTGTGATCATGTGATGTATCTGACCTCAGGAATGTGTCAATAAAGTTTCCCCTTCCTGGGACAATGAATTCACGGTGTTCTTATTTCAATTTCCAGTAGTGTATTTAAGATGTGCTTGTGTGAAAGAAACGACGACCAGACTGTCAATATCACGAAAATCGCTGGATAGGAACGGTAGTAGAAGCTCATCCACATGCTGAAAGGCCTCCATATTGTATTAAAGATATACCGTTTACACCTATGGAGAAGTGCATGTGCACTGTAACTATGTCAAAGACAGTGTTATATTAAGCAGTGCGATAGTGTAAAGTTGAACAACAGCTCTATCAGGGCTACGGACGAAGCAGATGGAACTTTACGATGACGAAATCGTAAATGAAAAACTGAGATATAAAAAGTGTAACACGCCGGTATCACACCATAACAACTAAATGCAAAATTATCTGCATCCCGTACAGGCTGTGTTATCAATCAAAACAATGGGGCACAACTCCACGCCTACAGAAGACAATACTGGACATCGACTTCTGGTCCCCTGCCCCCAAATACTTCAGAATACTCCAGCAGCCGAAGAGAGACGAAACCAGTTGTAGCTTGATTTAGACTGAGTTATTTAACTTTAAATATAATCTGTAAACATCAACACCCGATGATGAAGCAAACGTTCTTGAGACGAGGTGACAAGTGTTAAATGAAAAATAAATAAATATGATATCAAAAGTGAAACTTTCAACCAACGAATGGAAGAATTAATATGGAAACTAATAAACTATATGTTCATGAAAACGGAATAGTGTATCGGCAGTGGAATAGCTGACGCCTTTGAGATACGCATGTCTGTAACATCTACCTCATTCATTAGATTTCCGCCGATTTGTAACGATGCAGTTAAGTTCCGTAGGGTCGACCAAAGCTACTATTTGTTGTGGAAGGAGTGGAACAGCTGCTGTCTGTGTGCTTTCAGTACAGCTGGTGTCTGCAGGATAACATGTGGTTTGGTACATCTAGCGGTGATGTACTCGGATGACGGAGGAAGATATTTATCGATATGAACTATTGCCGATAAAATTTCCACTGGGAAGCTGAAAGAGAGATCGAAATCTGACACCGATGTCATGAACCCCATTTGAAAAATGTCTCTACACAGATATGTCAGTAACTTGGTAAACTTCAGGTCTCAACACCTTTTTACCTTCTTCAACTTTCCTCAATTAAAAGTGATTGAAGCGAAATTGCACATGTTTGACCCATAACAATAAAATTATATTTATGATACATACGTAAAAATGACGAAACTTAATTATTCCTTAAACGGAAAGCAAAGATTCCTTCATCATAGAATGAAGGCTTTCACGGCAGGTGTTGTTATCACTTATAACTTTCTGGCTGAGATGCCGTGGTCCATATCTAAGACTCTACCCTGACGTTTCACCTTCGACTGCGGAAGGCATCCTCCGAGGACAATCGTCGAACTGCATCTCCGCCCGGATGTTTTTAGTAATGAAAGATTCCTTCAGTAATGCTATATCCCAATAAAGTCCATTTTATTTCACTTTGCGAATTCTTCTTGGCGGTTTACTACAGTCACCTCACAAAATTTTAGTAACCACACAATAAATTTTAATATTGCAGTTTTTGTGCCTGTTTCCTAATGTAATTCGTATGAATGAGTGTATGAATGATTTCCTATTGTTGTCTTATTATTGAAATTTAGTGCTGTACGATACTAAATCATTGACCACGCCTTCGTCAATCTTCCAGTTAACCTGTAAATAATATTACTTTCTGTCCTCTAATTTCGATTAGAAAACAATATAGACGAAAGCACTTTTCTTATATGTGTTTACAAAATTTTCTTTTAAACACAGCGTAGGGTGTTCAGTTTGCCTGCAGTCAATACTCTTAGTCAGGAAAGGTATAAGTATTAAGTTCCGATGGCCACGTTACAGACCGGCCGCAGACTAAAACCACTACAGTAAAATATGTATGGTTGAAAAACCTTTTAAAGGAAAATAGAGACTATGGCAGAAGCATATAGACTATCTAGGGACGTCCCTAAGTCATATGAGGGAGGCTGTGCTGTGATAATTCTGTGCATCCAGAATTAAATTATCAGTGGGTTCCATATATCGCTTATGACAAAGAAAGGATGATTTCTCTGAAAAACATATTTCGATAAACTTCTCGTTATTGTCAAATCCCAACTTGTGATCCATGTCACCTACGATTGAAAGTAAATACACTTTTGACAAATACAAACTTTTTCATAGCAAGACTGAGAAAAGAAGGAAAATAAAAAATAAAGAAATTAAAAAAAATCGGAGTAATGTTTTACAATGTGAATGCAGGAGCAAGTACCGAAATTCTCAGGTGTACATAACGAGATCCAATTCTCTGCTTTAAATTTTAAATTGGATATTCACTGGCACACCTGAATATAGCAACACCCAATCCAATGCCTTAAATGAAACTGAATATTCACTGGCACACCTGAACCATTCAGAAGTGAATGTCATCAGTCTCTGTTTACATCTATTAACTCACATCTTCTCTGAGGTAACTCATATTAATTTTATGGGCGTCACAGTCATTCTCATTATTAATGGCTGCAAAATAGTTGCAGCTCGTCACGTAACTGCAAATAGAAACCACTGTTTGGTCTTAACAATTTCTTAAAATACTGAGAAGAAGTATCACCTACGTAGCAGTCAAATGTAGATGAAAATTAGGAATGGCGGGATTCACTCTCTGCTAGAGTCAAATTCAATATGAGTCTACACAAATTTTAGAAGATGTATAAATGCCATTCACATTATTAAGAGTACAAAACAACTGAGTTTGTCGCATTACTACGAACTGAGTCTGCTGCTTAGCCTTGTAAACTACAAATAGTGGACAGATCGCACTGGAATATACACTCTTGCGTAAAGCATTTGGATACATCGTTACATTTGGTGATGTGGCATGTACTGCGGAGTAGAGTTTGTTGTCCCACGCATTAGAAGCATCAAATGGACGTCCCTGCAGCAACTTATCGTAATTTTAAGGTGACAGACCCAGTTTCAGTGTAGTCCCATAGGGACTATTTTTCCACTTACAGTCAAAACAGTATCGCACGAAATCATAGATTACCGATCGACAGAGGTGGCGCATCAAACAGTAGTGTCGAATGAGTTCATCTTTATTACCTAGGTCGATCTACGGAATGAAGAGAGTTTCTGAGTTGTCTCTCAAAATTAACACTGACTTTAAATGTGATGTACTAGGCGAAGCTTCATCTTCACAATCTTCACTAAGAGGAGCACATAGAATTCCTCATCCTCATTGTCTCTAGACGTTTATGTACACAAGGACTTTGTTTGGAAACTGGCACTAGTCACTGGAGGCTAGATAATATTTCTTTTCCCAATAAGAGTACAATAGCTTACCACAAAACCTGAAGCATCGGAACATCAGGGGAAGAGGAGTGGAACAGTGCAGTCGCTTAGTTAGTTTATCGTCCTTGTTTCACAGCGTGATTTGTGACTGAAACCTGAAAAATTTCCCTTTTTTAGTTGCGCACTGTAAACGTACGAGCTAGACGTCTACATCAATTAAAGGCTATACTGTACTGATGAGGGCATGAAACTTCAGAACTTAGCAAATCTGGGAAAGTGCAAATAAATGTAGAAGAGGTTAGTGCAGCTGAGAGGAAACGTCACTGAGTGATTCGTCAGTCCTTGTAACGGTAGGAATATACAAGGTAAATGATTGTTCAAGTAACCCAGTGACGTTAAGTGTCTCTATGCCTCTTTCTATTCCGTACGGAATCATTTAGTGTGTCACAGATTAAGAATTTTAACGTTTATTAACATTTGCTTGCAGAATAATCACAGCTCTCTGTCACAGATTAAGAATTCTAACATGTGCTTGGAAAACAGTCGCAACTCTCTGAAGTTGGTGATAAAACTGGTGTTAGATTAGCTTAGCACTACTAGAAAAAACTTTCAATGCTATTTGCATAAGTACCCTGTCGTGGCTGCTGATGTATATAATGACTGGCTACACACCTCTCCTTCTAGCTGAAAATTATGTAACACGGTGTGTGAATGAATGAATGAATTATATCAAGACATTACACATTGGACAGATTGTTGGACTTGGATTTCTAATGACAAAAAGTAAACTCTCTAGAAATTTACCAACCTGTAGGAAATTCGTCTCATTCCTTTAAAAGAGAATTCACAAAGCCAGGGATAAATCTGTAAAATATTAAGCTATTGTTATTTGATTTTCAGTGGCACGTGGGTTCAGAAATTTGTAGTCACCACTGTGCTGCATACAACTGCTACAATATTGTTACATAATGTGTTCGTAGGAGACAATAGTATTAGTGTGGGGCTGCTGTCTTTGCGGTGAAAGTTATGGCAGATACCAGGAATACCAGCCGTCGAATGGCTTGGATGCACTGTTAACAGAACGCAGAAGAGAATTTCTCGCAGCCAAATATTTGTCAATAAGCGTTAGTTCACTGCCTATCGTGATTGCGCTTTCTCTACATTTTACACAGTGTCCATCATGATTCAATAGTAAATTCGATATTCTTCACTCATTAGGTATTTAACGTTTAGTTTATTAATGCAGAAAGTACGCTAGGGACACGTGTTCTTTGGTGTCACGTTCAGCAATTTTCATCCACGGATGTTCAATGAATGCATATCACCTAACGTATAATGGCTATTAGTACCCTGAATCAATATTTATGCATCTTGGAAGATGTGTCACAATAATATCATGCATAATGGTCCGGAATTATTTCTGCAACGAAGTCCTATCGTTGTAATTACAAGGATTTGGCTTCTGGTGTAGTATTAACGCTTACATATGTGTAGGCAAACTGCAGACAGGACAATGGGTCTAGACGTAGTTTCATTATTGAGTTGATGGTAACGTCTGTCTGAATCCTATGCTGCCATTGATGACTTCCACAGAGAATCTTCTGTCTTCACTACCTGATTTGCTTCTAATATTCATCGTCAGATGATCTGGTTAACCATATGGATATCTGAGATCGGAGTTACATGAATGTCAAATCTATACCATAATGAAAACATGAAGATCATAACGAAGGTTGAGTGAAACATAACGTAAATTTGAAGAAACAGACTAGAAGATCATTTCAAGATTTCAATAGAGAGTCCATACAAAATGTCCATACAGCGTCGAACTATTCAGGACTAGTTCACTCAAAAAGGTATCTTTTGTGGGTAGTGTTCAACGTGAGATTAACACAATAAACAGACACTATAACGCAGCTAGTAAACTGTTTTCGGTGTTGCGTGGCATAAAATGTATAGTTAAGATATACAGATTTAGTATTAGTTATTTAAGCGAGAACACCAATATATGTAAAGATACATGATATATGATACACGGGAAATCAATGGTAAGAAATGTTAAACTCATTCTGATAGACAGCAGCATATTTCTTTAACCCAAGCAGTTGAAGTTCGTCTTATACATTCTCTTTTCTTTGCTGTAGATCCACTTTAAATACACGGAATATACTTTATATTGTTAACAATTAAGTAACATAAATGTAGATATCTTAATTATTGAACTTATGACCATTGGTCAAGTCACACAGCATGATGTAGTGAAATGTTATTAATCACAAAGGAGCCTTTTATGGTGCGTTATAATTAATTCTCACATTCGTTGAAATACTGAGAGAAAAATTACAATATTAATAACTGCTTTAAAATCCATGTTCAAACGTTTCTTTGCGAAACTTCTATGACAGTGACGCAAAGGCTAATTTTAATATACTCCTGGAAGTAATATAACCGTATATCGTGAGAGATATTCCCTTTGAGAGTGTTTATACACATCCTCCTGCAGCGTCATTTCTAAGTTTCCAACTGCTTTCCAGTCCCATTCCGAATAAAATGAGATTTACACAGCTTCGATACTGGATACACGTTCGAGGCAGTAGGCCTAATTTGTTTTACTTCCCTATTTAAATATTTACGAAACCTCGTCAGGTTCTCTGAAAATATGAAGCCGAATGTGAGTCTATTTTCTGCCTCTTGCTCCAGCATATAATGAAGATAAAATAATAACTGTGATTTACACGTGAAGTGTAATTCGTAGATTTCTATCAATTACTCGAGTTCAGGTTGTCATGTACAGGCTGTCCAGAAAAGGACTCCCTGAATTCAAAATTAAATATCTCGAAAACAAAGATCGGTAGAGGAATGCAGTAAACGGTATGTTTACTGCGAAAGCTGTAAGAAGTTTATACAGCAGTTTGAAATAATAGTTACAAAAGCTGCTAACAAATGGCGCTGTAATCGCCATACGTAATGCCTAGTATAAATAGTGATCCGAAGCCCAGAGCGATCAGTTCCACTATTGAAACGTGAAAGGAGGTTAGCGTACCGAAGGAAGAGATTAAAACCATGTACTCCATTGAACAACGCGTTTTTCTGGTGCTACAGTACCACAGGTTAGAAGAGAGTCCTACGGCAACAAGGCGAAGTTTTCAGGGACGATTTAATGTTCCAAAAGGGACAGATGCGAAAACCATTCGTACGCTCTTCGCAAAATTTCTACCAACAGGCAGTGTAACTGATGATCTAGTGGGGCATGTTGGCCGCAAGCAAACCGCTGAAAGTATCGCCACAGTTTCCGGAATTATTCAGCGAAATCCAATGTCATCCGTCCGTAGAATTGCATCTGAGACTGGTTTGAAGCGTTCCAACATACAGAATATACTGAGAAAGAGCCTACACATGTTTCCATTCAAAATTCTAACGCAAGAGGTCATACCCGTAAGAGCTGTGCAACAAAGGGTTGCCTTTGCTAATCAGATGCTCACAATGATTGATAGTGAAGGATTTGATGTTGGCTGCATCTGGTTTACAGATGAAGCGCACTTCCACCTGAATGGATACGTGAATAAGCAAAAATGGCAATTTTGGGGTTGCGAAAAGCCATATTGGTGTGAAGCGAAACCCCTGTATTCTCCTAAAGTTACTGTGTGGGCTGAAGAATCCAGCAGAGGCATTATTGGACCTTTTTTCATTCGAGAAACGGTCACTGGTGCGAGTTACGTTGCAATTTTTGAACAATTTGTCGCCACACAGCAAGCGTTAGAGGATCGACCAGGTACTGAATGGTTTATGCAAGATGGAGCCCGACCACATCGGACAGAACAAGTGTTTCGCTTTCTTCAGGAATACTTCGGGAATCACGTCATTGCTTTGGAATACCCCAAATTTACTGGTGCAGGCATGGATTGGCCTCCATATTCTCCGGATTTGATTCCCTGTGACATTTTTTTGGGGGGCACAGTGAAAGACATGGTCTACCCGAAGCATCCCGCCACGCTGGACGAGCTTGAATCGGCGATCTCTGTGGCATGTGAATCCATTTCGGTTGAGACACTACGAAATGTGATGGCGAATTTCATTCTTCATTTGCGCCACCTCTGTAGTGCCAATGGTGAACACTTTGAAAACATTGAGATGTGATTGTTTGCAAAGATTGTTTTCATACGATTATTTCACTTATGTAGGCTGATATGAGCTGTACAGAGTACAGTGCCATCTGTTAGCAGCTTTTGCAACTATTATTTCAAACTGCTGTATATACTTCTTACAGCTTTCACAATAGACATACCGTTTACTGCATTCCTCTATCGATCTTTGATATCGAAATATTTAATTTGAATTCAGGGAGCCCTGTTCTGGACACCCTGTAGTAGATCAATGGTGAAGACTTAGAGGAGCTGTTACAGTATATAGTCGTATACCAAAACTCTGTACATTTAATTGAAAGATGAATATAATATCTTCATTTTCTTGTGTTAACGTTCCTTTTCACAATATGGACGAAAATGAAGTAAAATTTTAGTTCGAAAATAATAATTATTGTAATATAGACATCAAAATTACGTTGTTTTTACAAAATGTAAATTCTGACGGAGAAAATCGTCACGGAAATAGTTACTTATCGTGCTGAATCGGAGGTAACATGACTACTAGTCATGTTTGTACATCACCCTTCTACACTGCTGAAGACTTGAGGAATTGCTATTGTTATTATTATTCCTTATTCTTTTGTGATTGAGAAGATATTAATCAATTGCCAAAAACACCAAAAAACAAAAAAAGGAAAACTACTGATAATTTTCCAACATTCTTCGTTTACTCACAGTAACTCTTTGTAATATGCGAACTAATTTCCGACTCACAGACGAAATGGGTTCTATCCCTCTTATCAAACTATTGACAAAACTTGCAAGGTCACAACCACGAACACTTTTATAAATTCTTGAGAAATCAACGAAGCTTACTTCTATGTTAAGAAATAACTACAATTTCAAATTCTAATTGATTTCCGTACAAGATCCACATTAAAATTTGAATGGCGTTTTAAATTAATATAATTGTAGTGACGATTCTTTCAAAGTCTTTTTTGATAAAATTATCGGAGCTTCCTTATGTTGTATATTTTAATATTTTTTATTTACTTTGGATTCCGACATTCGCCCACAAGATTTAGAAACTTAGTTCTTGCAATACTTGTGACTATTTCGTTGTTATCGTCTTCATATTGCATTTACTTGAATTATATAACATTTACATTTCAGTGTCTTACGCATCATTGATCCAACTGACCAATTATTACATTTACAAAATAATAAATGGAACTAAAATAAAAATTTGAGAAAAGTGAACTTCCTGAATAGCATCGTTGTGATACTATATAGCGATACAAGAACTGATATATTAGTTAGGAAAAATCAAACATACACGTGTTAACATGATGTGTGTTAATCGTGTGTATCGTACCGTTCAGTTGCCGAATCTCGACCTCAAACATAACTATATACATTCTGAGAGCCATTATATAGCCCATGACAGAGACTTCCTTTAGCCGGTATTAGCCTTCACTCTATTATTCCATGGAACTAAGGAAACATGGCCATCAGCGGTCCTCAGATGGGGCTTACTCTCTATTGTTAATTTCGTTATTCCGTTCGTTAAGCGACGGAGGAACCAAAACTTTTACACAATTTACCTTGAAAAGTTGACCAGAAACATGCGGATACGGAGACTTGTAGACACTGGAGATTTGCGGACACGAGTTTAAGCTACAACAGTTAGTGTCCTTAAGTGTTCGTTCACACTTGTTTAACGTATAACTACGTATGCGCTGCTCAAGTGACTTGAAAGTGCGCTCCCACGTGATTAGTACAGATACATATTTGTGCACTGGTATAGTGTTACACTATTGTCCGTGAAATAGGTGGATGAAATGGGCTCTTCATATTAATTAATATAATGCTGTTAGAGCAATGCCTTAGTCACAAAAGATAAGAGAATCTTGTGTTATCAGTGGAGTAAATGATGGGGAAGCAACAAGAGCCCAAAAACTGTATTGAATTCGATATTCATGAAGATGCTTTAAAAATTGGTGACGGCAGTAGATTTGTTGTAGAAGACGATAAATCAGAGGATGATATACTAATACTGAGTAGAGGTAAAGAAAAAGAAAGATTGAAAATGTGTTCCCGTTTTTTGTGGACGGAACATTAAAATCTGTAGCAAGCACTTTCCACAAACCTACACCACACATGCAGACATAGATGACGCGAGTGAAGAAACAAAAGTTCTTCCTGTTGTATGTGACCTGGTTCCTAATAGGGGGAGAGACACCTATGGTCGGCAGGTGGTCTGATTAAACAGGCAGTTCATCAGTGGTCTGCAAATTGTGCATCTGTAAATCGCAGCATAGTGAAGTTTTGCCTTCAAGTGAAATAAGTGGATTCAAGAGCTCAGTATAACAGACGAATGCCGATGTAACAAGGATTTGTAAAGTCAGAGGTCGCAAAATTCACGCTTAAGCTCTAGATAACGAAGTACTTGAAGTGAGTTTTGTTACTATTTTGTGAATGACTGGCTAAAGAAAGAGGGTACTCCCGTCGCAGTATGGAATTTGTAGTGACCTTCCCTTTATTAATGTATATTTTTATTTGAATTTATTTTATATATGATGTTTAGGAATGAATGATCATCTTGATCTTACTTGGTGGGGGCTTACGCGAACGGAATTGCCTGTAATGATTTACATACACGTGCCCAGCTGCTGCTCGGCATGTTAAACAACTAAGTGAATACAGCGACAAAGTCCAGAAAATTACCTTGCGCTTGTCACTGTTAATGATTTGACATTACTTGAGCACTAGTTTTTGAAATGTTGTTAAAATTAATCTTGTGAAACAACATGTCTGGTAAGGGTTGGTATATGTGACCTCGGTAGTATGAAATCGTTTATGTATGCCCGGTATACAAGGTACACTGTTGTGAGGGACTGCTAATACAGACATTCACGTAACGAAAAATAATTGTTTTGACATAATCGAGCTCCAGAATGGAAAACTCGACTTCGGTTATCAGTTCAGTATTTTTCTTCAAGTTAATTCTTTAATACAACATTCATTGTTATCAGACTTCGTGGAGCAAAATCGATGAAGTCAGATTATTCTATTACGAAAGCAGATATAAATAAATAAATAAATTGAATCGAAATAAAATTATTCCTGAGCACTCTTCTTTTCTGGTATCAATTAAAAGACTAAATATTCTACCGATTTTTATTCCTGTAATATTATTCAAGAAGACAGGTGAAGTCCACAGATTTTTACGTAAATATGACACTATTAGTAGTTGATGGCCGCGATCCAGCAATGATATGCAATGGCGTATGACCCATAGAAAACTCTTCCTGATTTACTCAATAATATTCCATGACAGGAACTTTTCAGAAAGAAACAAAGTGGTTTAATGTATTACTATTTAACTATATTCTGAGATAAAGTACAAAGTGATAAATTTAAAATAGATACGTTTTAGTTTTACAAGCAGTAAGCGTCAGAGATGTTATTACACCACAACTTCCTTCTTGTACAGCGAAGCAAAAGAGAGTTGGTCAATTTTCTCTTTGGCGGCGCTTAATATGTTTATTACGCCAGAGAGGTTGCTGAGTTTATCCAAATTAAACGCTGTCATCTGCTCCTCTTTTTACATTTTATACGTTGTGGACGCACGGCATTGGCTTTCAGTTCAAACAATATTTTCACGACACGACACCGTTTCCTATTTTATCTCCGTGGTACGTATAAAATTTAAACAGGGATGGCACCAATTGCTACGGAAAAAGTCCCCTAAATACGGAATACTGTTAAAGGGTGGCCAAAAAAATAAATAAAATTATTGTAAATTGCTGGAAACGCTCACTCTATAATCAGTTCTTTGGTGGAATTCTTGAAGATCGATTCGGAGCTCACAAGCTGCCTGTACGTAAAACTGGAAATTAATTATGAAGGACACGGGAGGCAGTAGAACGACTTGATGCTGGACAACAGAATAGAGAGAACTATAAAGAAAAAATCATGAAGAGACTTGCGATGTCAGGTACTGCTTGGAACCTATTGCACACTTTCAGGAACTAAACTAAGAATAATTCACAAGTAATATTTTGTAAGCTACGGGTTACGTAGTTTTACACAATGGGGCTCAGTGAGAGTAACGTTTTCTTCCTTCCAACGACATACATTTAGGTCCTGTACCAAACTGCTCTATATTAGCAGCAAATCTTCCATTAATCAGTAGCCTTTGCTATAATGTGTACGTGATCCGATTTAGTGGAGTAGTACTCTGTAATAGGTGGAAGTAGCGCCGTGTACGCTATTTCTGTAACAGAGGCGTACGCTATTTCAGTAAGTCTTCCATTCAGCTTCCCCATAAATAATTTGATACGAGAGTCAGTCGTTTTGGATAACTGACTACAGTTACGTAAATGATGTTAAAAAGTAAGTAGACCATTAATGTTGTTGCCATGTGCCGCCAGACATTCATTCTGTCCACTGAAATCTACGATTTATTCTCCTTTAAAAAGAGTTGCAATTTTCTACGCTATGTACACACTCTCAATTTTTTTTAGTCATCCAATACCAGTACGTTTCTGACAACAATAAAGTCATGAATGGTCATCCTGTGGGCGATGCAGATCCCATTGATGAAGGATTGTCACTAGTGGTCCTCTTTCATTTTGTTGGCGGTCACCTGATTTCATTTTGGTTTCTGTTGGGCATATCCTGAGCAGGATAGCATATTGGATTCTCTCAGTTACAGATACTGTGAGTGAATATCATACGTAAGTAATTCTGTCATGGTTGTCCGTTGAGTGTCGAAGTGTTGTGCAGTGTCATACACTTACCGAAAAAGGTTCAAATGGCTCTCAGCACTATGGGACTTAATTTCTGAGGTCATCAGTCCCCTAGAACTTAGAACTACTTAAACCTAACCAACCTAAGGACATCACACACATCCATGCCCGAGGCAGGATTCGAACCTGCGACCGCAGCGATCATGCGGTTCCAGACAGTAGCGCCTAGAACCGCTCGGTTACCCAGGCCGGCTACCGAAAATGAACGAAGATGAAACACATCTGCTGGCCGGCATTTTCAGTGTGTGTTTCGCGTTTGTGATATTTCCAGATCTGATTACAGTTCTGCGAAAGAAGAGTTTCTCTAGCGTTCCCATTGTGAGGGAAGATTTATCGATAAGCGCGCAAACGGAGGAGTCTGTTTCATATACACATTCCATTTGTTTCGTGCGCTTCCCTACTTTCTACCTCACGTCTTGGGCCAGTTTCACTTCATATTATTATTTTTCGGGTGATTGCAAACTTGGAGAGAGATGAATTCAGAGATTCTTTTTCTAAGGCTTCAGTAGAACGCAAACTGGACTGGCTGCGGTACCTTCAATAGTCACTGAGAGGTCTAAAATCAACTACAAAGCCACATCTTCCTCCAGCGATAAAGCCTCCAGAGCAAAGAACACGCTCACAGTTTTTCCGTCAGTTTCACGATCCATATGTATACCAGGATTTTGTAATCTCTACGTTGTTTTTAAGATATGTATCAGTCTCTTTGTTTCTCTTCCGTTACTCTATTTTCGTGCCTTCGACTGCGCTGAAAAATGAGTCACGAACCGTTACCGGGAATTGATTGTTATTTTGTCCAATTTTCGGAGGTGGAGATTAATGTTTAACGTCCCGTCGACAACGAGGTCATTAGAGACGGAGAGCAAGCTCGGGTGAGGGAAGGATGAGGAAGGAAATCGGCCGTGCCCTTTCAAAGGAACCATCCCGGCATTTGCCTGAAGTGATTTAGGTAAATCACGGAAAACCTAAATCAGGATGGCCGGAGACGGGATTGAACCGTCGTCCTCCCGAATGCGAGTCCAGTGTGCTAACCACTGCGCCACCTCGCTCGGTATTGTCCAATTTTCTGTTCGGTGTGTTGGTTACATTTTATTCTCATTAGAGCCGATATTTTCGGACAAGATCTGCCATTAGCGGACGAAGTTAAACTTAACCATAAGCAAACAGATGGATGTTGGTCGTTCGATATGTTGCGTTTACATGTATGCCTTTTCCAGTATCCCAGTTTAAGGAACAAAAAACATCTTCCTGGACTGCTGAGGATTGTTGCGGTGATATGGAATCTCCTCGACTGGCTCCCCTTGCAAATCTGAATTCTCCACTCTCCTCGTGGATCCTGGTGGAATCTGTACGAATGATTTGTGATGTTACATTCCGCTCTAATGCCAGTTTGCCCTTTGCTTACTTAAAATAGTTTTTTAATCGTGTGGTGAGACTTTAAACATTGCATTCTTCCTGTATGAGACAGTCCATATACTCCGCTGGCATTCTGCACAATATTTTCTAATATTGTCTCTCACTTCTGTGTATTTCGTACACTTTAACTGGTATTATATGCCGAATAGCTTTATTTTCATTATGAAACAATTTATACGAGCCATGTTATGCTGTACAGCTGTGGCGTCTTAGCTAAAAATATGTGATGCTTAAGCAACACATTTCTGTGTAGTTTTCTCTAATCAAATTTTCATTTTACTTTTTCATACACTCTAGAAGACTTTAACAAATATTTTTATTCATGCCGATATTGTTTGTCACGTTTCAGTTATCGTCTGTGCGAAATTCTCTCATTTACTGTATGTGTTACCTTGTACAATTTCTGATTTGCTTTTCAATTTTTCGCTTTCAACATGCCAGATCGTCTGCTCTTTTTATAAATGCTTCTGTTCATTAATTGTTCCTTTGTTTTACAACAGTACATTCTTCAGCTTCCAACACACCAACTACGTTGCTTAATTAAATACGATATTTCTGATAAGAATACTGATATCAAAAGTCAGGCCAAGCTAGGCAACCCGTAACCTTACGTATCACATCTTCTAGTGTCTTATGGGCTGCGCTTGTCTCACAGCTGCGACTGCTACGGTCGCAGGTTCGAATCCTGCCTCGGGCATGGATGTGCGTGATGTCCTTAGGTTAGTTAGGTTTAAGTAGTTCTATGTTCTAGGGGACTGATGACCACAGCAGTTGTGTCCCATAGTGCTCAGAGCCATTTTTTTTTGTCTCACAGCTACGATAAATCATAAACTTCCCACTCTCTATTCTTTAAACAATGGAAATCCCACGAACACTAGAGCTTCAGACGTGTGATTTCCTTATAACGACCCTAAGCCCGCTATTTCAGTCTTAATTATAGTGTTCCCTTATTGTCTGTTATTACGATTGTTCGGTCGCCCATGCTAACCTGCGAGATGTAGTTAAAAAAATGACTGTTCATCGTAAAGTAAAACTTCGGACTTGCTGCTAAAAACAGCAATATTAAAAATTTTAACACTACTTTAGAGTAAACTGAATCCTCTTATTAATGTTAACTGCGTTCATATCTGTCTCAATATTTATTAGGCTATCGAACTGTTTCCGGAGCGTTTAGTGGGCAAACTACAGTAGAGTTTCATTGTATCCAAAAACAACGTATGCGCTTCACTATTACATGTAATTATCGTTCTAATGATTAATGTTTCCCGTAAAAGGACAGTAACAGTATTCACGACTGGGCAAGCAACCTGCACTAACTAGCCCTGAAAATATCAGTTATTCTACTAGGTTAAACCGGGCACAAGGTCATGGACGAACGGATTTTGAAAGGAAGACTGTTCATTCATCTTCGAGTAGTCACTGAATTTATAATGCCTGAAATTTTGTTGTTGCTGTTTTTACCAGACTACAACCAAGAAGAATTGTGATGATTTTCCTTTTAAACATCAATTTACGATATTTAGAAAACAAAACTGACTTTAGCAACTGTCATTGGACCTAAGATGCTTTAATCTTGAGAGTTTTAGTAAATTTAAATAAATTTATGAATCAAGTATGGAAACAATGCGACCTATCAACTTGCGTATCTTTTCTTTCTTACTTTAATAAACAACATAAACAAGAATTGATCGTTGTTACTTTTCTACGCAGTAGGCAGTAAATTTTTAGATAGAATTTAAGTATGTTAATGATAGGTACTTCGAATAAAATAGTAAAATGGTTTAAATTGGCTGTCAGTATATTGAACAAAAAATACTTTTTAACGCAATCTGCACTGCACAACAAAATTAAAGAATCAATCTTTCGAAATTCCGTAGTTATCTCACATTATAAGGCATAAGTAAAATTTTGGTCAAGGGTGCCTACAACCTACCTCCATAAACGTGCAAAACCGTGGCGCCGTGCGACGTCACTCTCAAACTGTGCGACGTTTCCAAAAGCAAAATGTCAACAGATCTGAGAAAATACCACATCTAAGATGTTCGTGTGAGCTTTAAGCTCAGTTAATGACGTCACGTTGGCACCAAATTTCACCACAAATCGTCCCGACGCCACAGTGGACGTAGCAAAAGATGGGGAGATCATCATACCCGACCTTACCCACGTTTCACTCCTTCATTTTGTTTCACACGCTTTGAAGGTCAGAGCGTTGTAATCACGCTGTTTTCCTATGTGTGGACGAGGAAAGAATTTAAGACACAACACTCCTCAGAATGCACACGAAAAGGCTTCAGGAGATGGCCTAAGGGTTGTCCGAGGAACCAGCCCTTAGCATAGATTTCAGCATGTTTCGCAATCGAAGTCGACAGTTTGCAATGTCATGAGAAGCAGGATCATTTTCTTGGCGACATTCGATGTTGTCGCCTCCTCCTGAGCATTTGAACCCTACTCTAAGGACATCGTGGGACTGCAACACCACTGAACATAATCGGATCCCTTTGGTCTGTAGTGTGATTGTACCTTTTGCTCTGGCGTACAAGGTCACTAGGGACAATTCAGAATCATTCGGTGAAATTTGAGAGCGATCCGAAGCAGTATATGGGTTTTATGCTTTCTCAGAGCTTCTGTTTCGTCCCATTCTGTGGACTGATTACGCGGAGGGATCATGCTATATTATCATGTGCTTGAACAAAACGGCAGAGGGTCCCA
This sequence comes from Schistocerca americana, assembly GCF_021461395.2. Lineage (NCBI taxonomy): Eukaryota > Metazoa > Arthropoda > Insecta > Orthoptera > Acrididae > Schistocerca > Schistocerca americana. The sequence goes on along the minus strand of NC_060119.1, from coordinate 951,919,899 downwards.
CTAAAACAATCTTGACGACACTCACGCACATTTGTCGAACATTTTAAAAATGTAGCTTTCGGGAACTTCGACACCAGTTCAGTTTAGTTACTGCTCTAGCGCCACAAGGTTAGCTAAACGCACCTAGGGGGTGTATCAGGGGTTACCTACTTCTCAGGCCTTAGAGGCGCTACCTATGTTGAATAGATGACGACGTGTAACTTCGTGGCAGATTAAAACCGTGTTCCGGACCGAGATCCGAACTCGGAACCTTTGCCTTTCGTGGGCAAGTGCCCTACCATCTGAGCTACCCGAGCACGACTCACGCCCAGTCCTCACAGCTTTGCTTCTGCCAGTACCTCGTCCCCTACCTTCCAAGCTCTCCTGTGTACCTTGCAGAATTAGCACTCCTGGAAAAAAAGATATTGCGGGGACATGGCTTAGTCACAGCCTGGGATCACTCTGCAGCGGAGGCAAAGCGAAAGGTCCCGATTTCGAGTCTCAGTGCGGCATACAGATTTAACCTGCCAGGAAGTTTCGTATCAGCGCACACTCCGATGCAGAGTGAAAATCTCATTCAAGATATCGAAGTTTCTGACACGTACCTAACGTTTTCAACAAATGTTCTTGTGGGGCACCGAGAGTGTTACGAACTGACGTTCATAGAGGACCCTGTTCCATTTTACTGACTTATATATCAACTACCACTTCTTCCTCCCCCCCCCCCCCCCCCCAACCACGTCATTACGGTTCTACTCTTAATATGGTGTCAGAGCAAACATTGCAGTCGCACAGTACTCCAAAGGAGTCAGGTCACATTCAGTATGGTTGCAGACCCTCTATATTCTTGGAGTAGTGCTGAGACACCTAGGGGGAGGCAGCAGTGTCGAATGCCGTCTTATGATCTCACACTGCAAACTAGTTTCCGACTGCGAAACGTTTAGACATTAAAGCAGCAAGGGAAGGGGCTGAGTGACCCCTGAGGCCCTTTCGTTTCAATTCTGTGTGGTGGCGGGTCTGAAATCCTTACCTCGGCCATTCATAAGAAAATCGTGAGATTTAACCGGTGTCACAGTTTTGACATCCATCGCAGAAGCGGCAAAAGAAGGAGTGAAAAATAAACGTGCTTATGGGGACTTTCCCATTACCAGACACATTCTCGTAGCCGTCGCTACGTGATGGACAGTGGCGCCTTCTGCACTGCCTATATAATCAGCGCTTCCTCGAGTTCTCTTTGTAGTCGGAGACGAAACGTCAGGGGAGACCACAACGAAGCAGACTGTAAATTTGAAGTGAAGACACTACCGGCCGTGAAAGCCTACATGGTATGACCAAACGGGGAGGATATGTCAGCATCGGTTCGATGATTCGAAGGAATGTGCAAGAAGAAAGCACAACAACTGTTTACCGTCACCTTCCTCTTACCCTGCTGGGACACTTCGACGGTTCCGAAATTTCTGAAGTTGAAGAGGATGCTTCGCTCGGCTCAGGCTCTTGGTATTTGCAACCGAAAGGAATCTGCAATGTTTCGGGAGAGGATCCATCAGACGCGGTGAGCACAGCGGAAACCAGCAGTAAGCTCTTTCATCTCCACTTGGTTATTAGTAATGCAATGCAGTGTGGTGATTGGAATACTATTAACGGTGTAACATTCAAAATAATGGAAGTTAGTACAGAAATATCGGTAAATAGACAGAAGAAGAAGTTCGCTAACTAACATAAGAACATTCCGGTTTCGTTGGGGACAATTATTGAACTGTTATTAACATACCTGGTAAAGATTTGTCAGAAGTTGATATTTCTGAAGGAGGCAATTTTGCTGTGGCAGTTCAATACGTACCCACGGAGGATTTGTGGCAAATATTGAGGCAGGTGTCCGTCAGCTTCCACAGTAGTCCGCTGATGCAATTAGGATGGAAGCAACTAGGATTTTACATACATGTAAGCCACCTAAAAGTAATTTTGCCGCAATCGCGGAGGAAGTCGCTGAGGGGTATCAACGCAGACAAAAACATTATTGTTCTTATTGCAGATAAGGGTAATGCCACCGTCATATTGAAGTTTGAGGACTGTCATGGAAAGATCAAAGATATTTTGGTTCCCTCCAATTATAAAAAAGTTCATAAGGATCCGACTATGAAGATTTTAAAAATGACCAATCGACTGGTGAAAGCGGCATCTTTCTCCTCCGGCGATAAGCAGCTGCTTTGTAGAACAGAAGTGTACCCACCTAGATTCCATGGATTACTAAAGTGCATAAAACTGAGGTTCCTTTGAGGCAAATTGTCATTTCTGCAAGCAGTCCCACCCACGAGTTAACTAGGTACTTTGCCTCATTGCTGCAACCTTATGTTGGTAGGACTGACAGTCATGTTAAAAATTCAGCTCATTCCATTGGCAAGTTAAACGAAATATGCGTGAGCCTGGATTATATCGCCGGTAGTTTCGACATTGTGTCGTTATTTACCATGATACCGGTAAACGAGGCTATCTCACGCTTAGCGGATATTTTTCCTACCAACATTGTGCCATTCTTCCGACACTGCCTCACCACAACCTACTTTCAATGCAATAGTGACTTATGTGAACAGATCGACGGGGTGGCTATGGCCAATCCTCTTAGTTCTGCTATGGCTAACTTTTTTATGGAGACCTTCGAACAGTGGGCGTTTCAGACTGCCAGTGAAAGAACAGTCAAATGGTATCCCTATGTCGAAGACGCTTTGGTACTATGGACACACGGAGCAGAGGAGTTGGATGTCTTCCTGATATATCTAAATAGCATTAATCCAAAAATCCTATTTACTATGGAGACGGAGAGTAGTGAGCAACTGAATGTTCTGGATGTGTCTGTGGTTAAACGACGGGATACAACGTTGGGCCAAAAACTGTATAGAAAGACCGGACATAGTGATCGCTATCTGCAAAAAGATCCAAGCCACCACCCCAGACAAAAAAAGGTGTAATAAAAACCTTGGTGGACAGGGCGTACAAAATTTGTGAACCTCTTTATTTAAAAGATGAGACTCAACAGCTAGGGTTGACTTTTGTGAAGAATGGCTATACGCAGACAATCAGGAGCAACGACGAACAACATCCGCCCAATGGCAAGGTTTTTCTTCCAGTCGTTGGTAAGGTCACAGATCGCATTGGGAAAGTGTTAAGCAAGACTGAGGTGCAAACTATTTTCAGACCTACCAGGAAAATAAAAGAATATTTAAGATAGGCAAAAGGTGCACGACATCCTTTGGCTACACCAGAGGTATATAAAATTCCTTGTATTTGTGGGCAGGTTTATATTGGTACCACAAAGAGAAGAGTTAACACTCGGCTTGTTGAACATAAGAGGAATTCCCAGGTAGGTCACACGGATAAATCAGCCATAGTAGAACAAATTATCAGGAAGGTAATCATGAAATAAAATTCAGCGAGACGAGCCTCGTATCTAAAACATCGCATTATTATGCACCAGTGTGTAGAGAGGCTATCGAGAGAGATTTAAATGAGACGATATGTTGACACAGAAGTGTTAACAATCAACTTCGTCCATAAAATGTGACACTTTAGCGCAAATACTTAATGTTATCCTCAGAGAACCAAAATATGACCTCACTCCAACACTGTTGGCAGGCTGTTCCTCAGAGCTAGTCTGTCTGTGGTGTACTTAGTTCTATAGTGTGCCTATTGGAAATTTTTGGGTACAAGATGTGTTCACAAAACGGAATGGCAAGTGAAGGAGCCTGTCCGTCCACAGAATAGCTTCCTCATTTCCATGGCAGAATTTTATGGTTTTGTAGTAATAAATTTTCACAGCCTAAGGACGAGCTACGACTTCGCAAATTTGTTTCTTTTATATTCTTGATTACATAACAATAAAATACGTGTGCAGTTCATTGTCGAAATATACTTTTACAGTGATATGTTAACATCTCTCTCTCTCTCTCTCTCTCTCTCTCTCTCTCTATATATATATATATATATATATATATATATATATATATATATATATATATATATATTAGTTAACTCAGATGTCAACAACACACTACTTAAATATAAAGTAAGCCAGTTTCATTAAACCTTCAGAAAATAGTTAATGTGTTAAACATTTGACATTAAGCATGTAAGACTTAAAAGTTCGCAAAAGGTTTGAAATTATGTATAAAGTTTGTCGGACGCTATGAGCTCTCATTCTGAAATACTGGAAGAATATATTGTGGGCAATTTGCGCGCCATTACAATGCATCAGCATAAAGGGTATAATAGGCATAAGTTCAGATATTTTTGTTGGTGATTGAGGATGGTGTACTGAACAATATTATATCAATATTTATGTCATTTGCAGACTAATAATTACAGCTACCACAAGTCGTATGTTTTTAGATTGGGTAGTAGCTTCGCGTACGAATAGCACAAGCAAGCCATTAATACTTCTTTTCCCTGGACGGCAGGTCAGGTGTTGAAGAGTGGGCGCCTGTCGCTAAACAGTTCATCTATACTGACAGCAGTAGGTCCCTTAGAGGTGCAGTTGCTACTGTGCGGAAAACATCAGGTCGTAAGCTTCTTGACGTGTTTGTGGGAACACTATTCGAAACAGGGAAAAATCAACCAGCAGACTGATATGTGTACATATTAAGGTACCACCTATGAAATTATCCGCACTTATACCAATCACACTCTGCATAAAAACCGTTTCTAAGCGTAAAACTTACCTTATTTTGTTAAACCTTAATGTAAGGTTGTACATCTAGCTAACGCATTATATCTGTATTTAAAATTTTTGAATTTGGTCAGCAATTAAATGAAATATTAAAAAGCTAATTTTTGTTGCCTATTAGGTAGGCAGTGTTCAACTGGGATTGTGCGCCATACATCGGATTTGCCGTTTAGTAATATAGTTGCCCAGGTGTAGCCCCGAAGAGAGCACACTGATGTGGGTAATGTTCTGAACATAAAATAGATACACCAAGTACAGACTGCAGCTAGCATGTACATGATCATGAATATGGCTCTTGATAATATGCAGGCGGTTTACGTGGGCCAATAGTGGCGAAAAAAAGACAGCCTCATTGAAAAAGTCTCCTTTTAATCTGTTTTTGATCGATCTGGACCTATTGATGAGGGAGCAACTGAATAAGGGACTTTATCGATTGGTACGGTGCGATGCGTGTTATTTGATGCCGTTACAGTTGCGCACAACGGCGTCTGTACACAAGTTGTAGAAACTGCCAACTCAAGCGTAACTCGGTGTTGGCCTGATTGACCCCATTTCAGTCTGCATGAATTATTGGCAATGTAATTGCACCAAGCAAACAATTACGATATTGCTCATGTTGGCTGAAGCCCACAAGGGAGATTGTGTTGTAGGAGAGATGGGTCCAAATAATCTTCCACTGTTGTGACGTCCATTGCAACAACGTGGTCTAACTTACGTTGCAATTCTGGGTGCATGACAGTCGGAGAAACGCGAAATAGTGTGCAAAAGAGACATATATACTGATGTAAACCTGTTTCCAGCGAGGCGTGTTTCTTTCTAGTTAATACTCTTTGGTATTTCGCACTTCGAAGCCAGACATACTCAGACCTCCCCAAATGTACTAGTTCTAACTTGTGTTAGCAGGCATTCCACCGATTTGTTTCTGATTTAGTAAAGGCGCCGGGATTCATTCAATTTCGTTTACTTACAAATCGGAATGTCTCACACTCCAAAGAGAGTGTAGTGTATAGTAAATAACTAGCGAAAACTGTATTCCACGCGGAATTCGAATCGGAATGATTGTGTATAGCCGGATCCGTGCCTTTTGGGACGGTTCACCACTAAATACGCCATCAGAGCACGCCTCCCGTGCCGACTGAAACTTTTAACTCTACACGGACTCTGAGTTCTAAAAATATAAGAGCGAAAGACTGTGTATAGGTCAAAGTTTCAGTTAGCCCTGAAGGCATGCTCTGTTGGAGTATTTAGTGGTTCATCATCCCTAAAAGACGAAAATACGGATACGGTGTCATATACAGGGTGTAAATTTTAAGTTGACAAACCAGAACAACTCGAAAAATAGCTTCACACAAAAAACTGTGTAGAATCCAAAGTTGATTATTTTCGAGGGGGACATCTCATCATGCTAAAATTAGCCCTCCAGCCAACCCCCTGGGGATGGTACAGGAGGCAATTTTAAAGTTTCAAATGGGCACCCCTATTTCTTTTTGCAGAATCTGATTCTACGTAAGATATTACGTACATTTTGTCTTAAACATTTGTTTTGACTCTAGGTAGTTGACGATGTAATTCAAGAAAATCCATGTTCTCATTTTTGGGTGGAAAATGGTCACGGATAAATAAAAAATACAAATGTTGACCCAAAAATTTTCCAAATGGGGAAAATATTAATATTTGGGTCAACATTTGTAAAACTCTAATTCCTCTCCATCAAACCACACCCAATGGGGAGAGAGGGAGAGTTTTAGTTTTAGCGACTCAAAATTTGCGAAGTTAATAAGTATTTTTTGTTTATCCGTAACCATTTTCCACCCAAAAATGAGAACATGGATTTTCTTGAATTACAGCGCCAACTACGAAAAATAAAAATCAATGTTTAAGACAAAATTAGCGTAGTTTTTATGTAGAATCTGATTGTGCAATAAAAAAAATGGCGGTCCCCATTTGAAATTTTAAAGTTGCCTCCTGCTCCACCTCCAGGGGGCTGGGATGGAGGGCTAATTTTAGCACCACCAGATGCCCCCCTCGAAAATAATCAACTTTGAATTTTAGACTTTTTTCTGTATGAAGCATATTTTCCGAGTTATTCTGGTTTGTCAACTTCAAATTTACACCCCGTGTACCTATCAAAATTTACATTTCGTACTACACCTATTTACGTTTATCTTTCTTTAGCAGACGTTGCCCTATTCGTCATTAAAAGTCACGATAACTATGGCACTCAGTCATCAAGAGGAGAGAAAATGACTGTCAATTTTACCGGAAGGCACTAGAATCTCTGTTGCCGAATATACAACGTACCCCACAAAGTGCAAGGGAACTATGTAGTGCAGCGAAATTCAGGCCTAACAGGAAAAAAGGCCAAACTATGAAAGTCTCTAGATCTTCCTACATCCTCTGCAGATTTCCATTCAACCATCCTTGCATCATGATGAATTTCGGAGTGTTAATACATATGAAGAAACGACATACTACTTCATAAGTAAACATATCGAGTACACAGGTAGTTATCAGTTGACACATTTCAAATTATTCTACCTGACTAGATCTCTTGTACATGTTAAAACATCGCTGCTGCCTACAGACTACTAAAGTGTGACGAGCGTTTCCCTCCTGTGCAAAGAATACATCGCAAGTAGGCTACTTTCGGTCTTATGAGATGATGACCAACCGTTACAGACCAAATGTTCATGGGAAACTTTTGCTATGATATCTAATAGCGTCTAAATAGATTCACATTTACTACATGTACCATTAATTTCCTTTGGAATATTTGGAAATTTGTAGTAAGATCTTATGTGACCAACCCGCTGATGTTATCGGTCCCTAAGCTTACACACTACGTAATCTAACATGTACTAACCACGCTAAGGACAACACACACAGCCATGCCCGAGGGAGGACTCGAACTACTGATGTGGTGAGATGCGCGAACCTGATGCAAAACCACTGTAACATTTCCATAGAAGGTGCAGGCGCTAGCGGCGTTAATTTTTGCAGGTTGTACACTCGTAGGGTGTGTTCCAGTAGCATCCTCCACAGGACTTCGTAGAGAGCGCCCTTCGCACGTGCCAGAGTATGGTGCAGATGATAAACGGCAAGGCTGTGTGATGTGGATATTTGCTGTTAGGAAGGCTATGTTCATAGGTATAATGAGGGCTCTGAAGCGCCGGCCGAAGTGGCCATGCGGTTCTAGGCGCTGCAGTCTGGAACCGCGAGACCGCTACGGTCGCAGGTTCGAATCCTGCCTCGGGCATGGATGTGTGTGATGTACTTAGGTTAGTTAGGTTTAAGTAGTTCTAAATTCTAGGGTACTAATGACCTCAGAAGTTGAGTCCCACAGTGCTCAGAGCCATTTGAACCATTTATTGGCTCTGGAGCCAAGAATTCATATGCAAGCAGGAACAACCACTATGTCCGTCTTAGAGTTACAGTGTCTTCAGCTATCGTCAAAGCTTTAGTCTTTCCTCCGTAAACCGTAATTCCCATTGCAAAATTCCGCTTGGTTTTCTTTACAGCTCACTGTACAGATAGAATGACATCGATAAGAGGCTACTGAACAAAAACAGTAAGACGCTACGACACTGTTACAGTTCCTTCTCAACAGTTGCTTCCTTATCCTGTCCTTCGACTCTTATAACTGAAGGCTGGCTCCTGTACCAGTTGTTCATCACCCTTACCTTCCACTATTATATCCATGCTCTTTTCAGAATTCCATGGAACATGTTCCATTTAACATTACCAAAAGCTTCACCTAAAACTGCAAATCCTTTAAACGAAGATTTCCCAATCTTCAGTCAGCCTTCTGAGATAGGTTACAATTTTCATAAATTTCTTGGGAACTCAAACTAATCTTCCCTGGCATCGGTTTCCACTTGTCTTTCAATTCTTGTGTACAGAATTCGTGTCAATATTTTTCAACCATAACTTATTATACTGATGTTTAAGTAATATTAATACTTGTGAGTATCTGCATTCTTTGGAATTGAAGTCATTACGTTCTTGATAAGGATGCTGATAAGTGCCACATATCAAAGTGACGAATCACATTATAGATGATTGACGGTTAATTCTTTCGTACCTTCTCATCGTTGACGTGAAGCACTATAAATTTGTTCATTATGCAGGTAATTATATTTCTAGTGACATGTTCTACATCTACATCTACATCGATACTCCGCAAGCCACCCAACGGTGTGTGGCGGAGGGCACTTTACGTGCCACTGTCATTACCTCCCTTTCCTGTTCCAGTCGCGTATGGTTCGCGGCAAGAACGACTGTCTGAAAGCCTCCGTGCGCGCTCTAATCTCTCTAATTTTACATTCGTGATCTCCTCGGGAAGTATAAGTAGGGGGAAGCAATATATTCGATACCTCATCCAGAAACGCACCCTCTCGAAACCTGGCGAGCAAGCTACACCGCGATGCAGAGCGCCTCTCTTGCAGAGTCTGCCACTTGAGTTTATTAAACATCTCCGTAACGCTATCACGGTTACCAAATAACCCAGTGACGAAACGCGCCGCTCTTCTTTGGATCTTCTCTATCTCCTCCGTCAACCCGACCTGGTACGGATCCCACACTGATGAGCAATACTCAAGTATAGGTCGAACGAGTGTTTTGTAAGCCACCTCCTTTGTTGATGGACTACATTTTCTAAGCACTCTCCCAATGAATCTCAACCTGGTACCCGCCTTACCAACAATTAGTTTTATATGATCATTCCACTTCAAATCGTTCCGTACGCATACTCCCAGATATTTTACAGAAGTAACTGCTACAAAATGTTCAGTGGATCACAGGAATGCCTGTTTTTGCTCAAATGTCTCTTTGAAAGGTACCATTTTCCAGTTATGCACGAACACATTATTCTTGGTCGTGGGAAGCTACGAACCACGTTGACACCCGTAACGCTCGTATACAGACTGGTTAGCCCGGTTCTGACAGTTTGGTTAATCGCCGTTTCGTCGCTCGCGACCAGAATGTGTGTGTGTGTGTGTGTGTGTGTGTGTTTGTCTGTGTGTGTATGTACGTGCGCATAGTTTCGCCACGGACATGTGCACGTTCTCACGGCAAAAGGGGGATGGGGGTCGGGGGGGGGGGGGGAGGGGGTAGGATGCACGAAAATTGAGCTGCTCTCACGGACCGGGGTTTAATTAAATGAAGCAGAAGCGGCAGGTATATCTCTGAAAACCGGCAACATTAAAGGGAACAGGGCTTTTAAATTCTGCTGTAACTACAGGCGGAAATATTAAATCTATTCGGTTCAGTTGTTTCACATGGTAATAAAATTCGCCGAGGTCTGAGTTTTTCAGCAGAGAAAGGTACCCTTACTTCGAATGGCGTACTTCGAACGGTTGAAATACACGTGTCGCCAGGTCCATTTTACTAACTGTGTTCCAAACAGAAAAAAGAGTGAATTCAACTTTAGTGAAGTGCTGTGAACTTTTCTTGTGCCTCAGAATTATTTTAACGCGAAAGCACTTTCTAAATTTGCAACATTGTCATTACCTAATATTGTATCAATTATCTCGTGAAGATGGCATGGTTCCATCATTACGAATAAAATATAGCAGTAAATGTAACTACATCTTGGGCTCAGTAGTGTGGGACAGCGGGTGACTGATGAAGTGCGAATATCCACGGAATATTCGCTACAGGAATATTGGTTCCTTTTCTTATACATGCACGAGCAGTACTTGGTGTCATTATGCGACAGGCCTGAGGATAACGTGATTGAAACGTCGAAACTGGTTGCCTAATAAAACAAATCAAAATAACGGCTGTCAGTGGTAATATTGATTGTTGTGTAACATTCATTTATTTCTTGTTCAGTGTTCAATCGGACAATTTATAGGTAATGTTACGCTTTCTGGCCCTACAGGGGGCAATCTGTCCCGAGCGGCCGCTCTCACGGTCTTTGTTGGGTATCTTGGCCATGGAACCGCTACTAATCGGTCCAATAGCTCCTCGGCCTCATGAGGCTGAGTGCACCTCATACCAGTGCTCCAAAAAAAATTATAATTCCTGGCATCACCGATAATCGAATCTTGTTCCTCCGGATAGCAGTCAGACGTACTGATCACTCACCTCCGAAGGAACACTGAACAATTTACAATTTATGGTATCAGTAATGAGACATCGACCAGTGAACGCAAACGATAATTCTGTAAGTACACAAGTGAAGGTACTTCTTATAAATGCTGCTCTTTTCACAAAAAACTCAGTCATTCAAAATCGATGAAGCACTATCATGTACCATTCGAGTATTGAAGAGCTCGGAGACGCTAGAGAATTATGTTCTAAGCAACGATGTATGATATGTTGCATAACACTATCATACGTGAGATACACCCCACAAATGGTTCGATTTTAACGGCTGAGGAACTCAGCAAGATGTATCCCGCACCTCTGTTAAGCTTTCACAATGTATCTAACTAGTTTTAATATGCTAAAGATTACACCACCTACTGACATTTTTTTAATTTATAGGAGCTTTTATTTAGTCTTATAATGCGATTCATATAGTATGTATGCTGTGCAAAATTCATCGAGGAATCTCTCTAACTTACGAAGCATTAGTAAGTGAAAAACTGATGAAATTTCACACGTAAAAAATTATTTTGTTATGTTTTCGAACTTCCACTGCAATGAGTGTGAATCCTGAATCCTTCCTGGTGATACTGACAAAGTTTTATGAATTTATTGGTAAAAGTATAGACAGTGGAAATTAAAATGTCCTGTGATGCCTCTCCCGCTCCAAGTCGGCCTGTTTGACGTCCTACCCCCCTTATGTACTGTGCCCTCCTTTCGCTCTGTCTACTTTGCAGAAATTAAAGGATCTATCGCTATTCGCTCTATTGACTGCAATAGGTGTGTCAGTGGCAGGTCTAGGCGTCCTCCACTGAGGATACAGTGACCAGGAAGACCTCACGTTGTTACAACCGTCCCTCTAATCAACAAACTCCGTCCACAAGCTGAGTCGGCATCCTCGGCACCGACTGACCAACGTGTCATCCTCTACCAGTGGCGTCATTGGCTGCGGTATGGACGAGAGTGGGATCAGCACACAGCCGTTTCGTGACATGGTGCCGGTAACATTCATGGAGCGATACTAAGGGAATTCGTAACATTTAATGAACTAAAGGTAAGAAACAGCCTCTTAAAGGAGAAAGACATTCACGAATTTACATGGTTTGCAAGTGCTTATCGTAATAAGAAAAAGTCAGCTCCAAGGATGACAGACACTCAAGTATATAGAGGTTAAAATACAAATACAGCCACTACCTTGTAAAATCAAAATTCCAGCTGTGGCCAAAATGGAAAAAGAAATCAGTAAAAAATGAAAGAAAGGATTGATACAATAACAGATGGAAGGCACATCTGTTGCCCAAATCAGGTCAAATATCAAAGACATGCTGATAGTTTTCTTTGACTTTGAAAGATTAGTTCATTATGAATTCGTGCCACAGGGAGACACTGTTAAACGATGGTACTATCTGGACGTGTTGCGACGCCTGGGCGAAAGTGTGAGAAGGAAACTGCTTGAAATGTGGCGACATAATTCATGACTCTTGCATCGCGATATCGCACCCACACATTAATTCCTGTTGGTACGTGACTATTAACTCTGCTGTCTCATCCTCCGTACTCTCCAGATCTGGCCCCTGCGAACTTTTTTTCTGTTTCCGAAATGGAAAACCCCGCTGAAAGGACGAAGGTTTGCAACGGTAGACGAGATAAAACAACATTCGCAGAGGGCCCTTCGCTCGATCCAGCAAGAGGCGTACCAAGACTGCTTGCGGAAGTGGAAGCGGCGTTGAGGGCGGTGTAGCAATTGTGGAGCAGAGTATCTCGAAGGATACCGTGCATAATAGTGAAAGGAAAGCGTAAAAAAATTTTTGAACGATGTTCCAGAATTTTTTTGACAAACCTCGTATAATTTTGTACTTGATAAAGAAGTGATATTGTACCTATCCTTTACTTAACCTATCTTTGGCACAGAAAGGGTTGGTTCAAATGGCTCTGAGCACTATGGGACTCAACTTCTGAGGTCATTAGTCCCCTAGAACTTAGAACTAGTTAAACCTAACTAACCTAAGGACATCACACACATCCATGCCCAAGGCAGGACTCGAACCTGCGACCGTATCGGACTCGCGGTTCCAGACTACAGCGCCAAGAACCGCACGGCCACTTTCGCCGGCGGCACAGAAAGGGGTAAAATATGCTGCTATAAAACTTTTTGATAAATTGCCAAATGAAATAAATTGTCTAACAGACAGCAGTAAAAGTTTCAAAAACAAACTGAAATCATACCTCCTTGACAACTCCTTCTATACCGTAGATGAATTCTTGAATATGAGTAACTGAATCTTAACATATGGTATATGTATTTTGAGCCATTTAAGGGAATGAGATAGATAATAGAAATATTTATGTACGACACTATAATGTAAGAAAAACACTTGTTTCCTGTGCGCATTTCTTGTGCATTTGACACGTTCCACATCACAACGGTTTTTCCTGCTATTGATCAATGGAACACGTAACTAACTAACTAACTATGTCTATAATATCAGTGAGTCACAGATGAAATCGGTCAACAACTGAGTGGACAACTTTGTAGGCATATGAAATGTAATGATCACACAGTTTCAGTCGTAGGTAAAGCCAGTGGCAGTCCGGTACATTGACAGAATGCTAGGGAAATGAGAAAAGTTTACAAAGGAGATTGGGTACATCCTCGAATATTACATAAATGTGCGGGACCCGTACCATGTAGGACTAACAGATGATATTGAACGTACACCAAAGAAGGACAGCACGAATGGACGCAGGTTTGTGTCACCGGCGGGAGAGTGTCACATAGATGTTGGAAAAACTAAACTGGCAGTCCCTTCTACATCTACATGGTTACACTGCAATCAACACTTAAGTGCCTGGCAGAGGATTCATGGAACCATTTTCATACTACTTCTCTACCATTCCACTATCGAAAGGCGCATGGGATAAAGGAACACATAAATCTTTCCGTTCGAGCTCTGATTTCTCTTCTTTTATTATGATGACCGTTTCTCCCTACGTAGGTGGGTGCGAACACAGTATTTTCGCATTCGGAAGAGAAAGTTGGTGATTGAAAGTCCATAAATAGATCTCGCCGCAAAGAAATCCGCCTTTGTTTCAGTGACTGCCACCCCAAACGTCGTATCATATCAGTGACACTCTCACCCCAATGCGCGATAACACGAAACGAGCTGCCCTTCGTTGCACTTTTTCGATGTCCTCCGTCAATCCTACCTGGTAAGGACCACACACCGCGCAGCAATATTCCAGCAGAGGACGTACATGTGTAACGTGGGCTGTCTCTTTAGTGGGTTTGTCACATCTTCTAAGTGTTCTGCCAAGAAAGCGCAGCAGCCTTTGTTACGCTTTCCCAACAATGATATCTACGCTCCCGGAAATTGAAATAAGAACACCGTGAATTCATTGTCCCAGGAAGGGGAAACTTTATTGACACATTCCTGGGGTCAGATACATCACATGATCACACTGACAGAACCACAGGCACATAGACACAGGCAACAGAGCATGCACAATGTCGGCACTAGTACAGTGTATATCCACCTTTCGCAGCAATGCAGGCTGCTTTTCTCCCATGGAGACGATCGTAGAGATGCTGGATGTAGTCCTGTGGAACGGCTTGCCATGTCATTTCCACCTGGCGCCTCAGTTGGACCAGCGTTCGTGCTGGACGTGCAGACCGCGTGAGACGACGCTTCATCCAGTCCCAAACATGCTCAATGGGAGACAGATCCGGAGATCTTGCTGGCCAGGGTAGTTGACTAACACCTTCTAGAGCACGTTGGGTGGCACGGGATACATGCGGACGTGCATTGTCCTATTGGAACAGCAAGTTCCCTTGCCGGTCTAGGAATGGTAGAACGATGGGTTCGATGACGGTTTGGATGTACCGTGCACTATTCAGTGTCCCCTCGACGATCACCAGTGGTGTACGGCCAGTGTAGGAGATCGCTCCCCACACCATGATGCCGGGTGTTGGCCCTGTGTGCCTCGGTCGTATGCAGTCCTGATTGTGGCGCTCACCTGCACGGCGCCAAACACGCATACGACCATCATTGGCACCAAGGCAGAAGCGACTCTCATCGCTGAAGGCGACACGTCTCCAATCGTCCCTCCATTCACGCCTGTCGCGACACCACTGGAGGCGGGCTGCACGATGTTGGGGCGTGAGCGGAAGACGGCCTAACGGTGTGCGGGACCGTAGCCCAGCTTCATGGAGACGGTTGCGAATGGTCCTCGCCGATACCCCAGGAGCAACAGTGTCCCTAATTTGCTGGGAAGTGGCGGTGCGGTCCCCTACGGCACTGCGTAGGATCCTACGGTCTTGGCGTGCATCCGTGCGTCGCTGCGGTCCGGTCCCAGGTCGACGGGCACGTGCACCTTCCGCCGACCACTGGCGACAACATCGATGTACTGTGGAGACCTCACGCCCCACGTGTTGAGCAATTCGGCGGTACGTCCACCCGGCCTCCCGCATGCCCACTATACGCCCTCGCTCAAAGTCCGTCAACTGCACATACGGTTCACGTCCACGCTGTCGCGGCATGCTACCAGTGTTAAAGACTGCGATGGAGCTCCGTATGCCACGGCAAACTGGCTGACACTGACGGCGGCGGTGCACAAATGCTGCGCAGCTAGCGCCATTCGACGGCCAACACCGCGGTTCCTGGTGTGTCCGCTGTGCCGTGCGTGTGATCATTGCTTGTACAGCCCTCTCGCAGTGTCCGGAGCAAGTATGGTGGGTCTGACACACCGGTGTCAATGTGTTCCTTTTTCCATTTCCAGGAGTGTATTTGGTTTTTCCAATTTAAGATGCTCGTAATTGTAGTTCCTAGGCATTTAGTCGAACTGACAGCACCTAGAATTGTGGGATTTATCGTATACCCAAAATTTATCGGATTTCTTTTAGTACCCATGTGGATGACCTCGCACTTTTCTTTGTTTAATACCAATTGCCACTTTTCGCACCATATAGAAACTCTCTCAAGATCTTTTTGTAATTGGAATTGATCGTCTGATGATTTTACTAGACGGTAAATTACAGCTTCATCTGCAAACAATCTAAGGGGGCTGCTCAGATTATCACCTATATCATTTACGTAAATCAGGAACAGCAGAGGTCCTATGACATTACCAAGCGGGACGCCAGATATCACTTCTGTTCTACTCGATGATTTACCGTCTATCACTACGAACTGTGATTTCTCTGAGAGGAAATCACGAATCCAGTCACACAACAGAGACGATACTCCATATGCACGTCATTTGATTAATAGTCGATTGTGAGGAACGGTATCAAAAGTCTTCTGGAAATTTTGGAACATGGAATCTATCTGAGATTCCTAGTCGATAGTACTCATTACTTCATGGGAAGAAAGAGCCAGCTGCGTTGCACAAGAATGATATTTTCTGAGTCCGTGTTGGTTATGTACACAACTGGCCATTAAAATTGCCACACCACGTAGATGTGCTACAGACGCGAAATTTAACCGACAGGAAGAAGATGCTGTGATATGCAAATGATTAGCTTTTCAGAGCATTCACACAAGGTTGACGCCGGTGGCGATACCTACAACGTGCTTACATGATGAAAGTTTCCTACCGATTTCCCATACACAAACAGCAGTTGACCGGCATTGCCTGGTGAAACGTTGTTGTGATGCCTCGTGTAAGGAGGAGAAATGCGTACCACCACGTTTCCGACTTTGATAAAGGCTGTATTGTAGCCTATCGCGATTGCGGTTTATCGTATCGCGACACTGCTTCTCGCGTTGGTCGAGATCCAATGACTGTTAGCAGAATATGGAATCGGTGGGTTCAGGAGGGTAATACGGAACGCCGTCCTGGATCCCAACGGCCTCGTATGACTAGGAGTCGAGATGACAGGCATCTTATCAGCATGACTGTAACGTATCGTGCAACCACGTCTTGATCCCTGAGTCAACAGATGGCGACGTTCGCAAGACAACAACCATCTGTACGAACAGTTCGACGACGTTTGCAGCAGCATCGACTATCAGCTCGGAGACCATGGCTGCGGTTATCCTTGACGCTGCATCACAGACAGGAGCGCGTGCGATGGTGTTCCCAACGACGAACCTGTGTGCACGAATGGCAAAACGTCATTTTTTCGGATGAATCCAGGTTCTGTTTACAGCATCATGATGGTCACATCCGTGTTTGGCGACATCGTGGTGAACGCTCATTGGAAGCGTGTATTCGTCATCGCCTGGGTGATGGTATGGGGTGCCTCGGTCACCTCGTGTTCGCATTGACGGCACTTTGAACAGTGGACGTTACATCTCAAATGTGTTACGACTCGTGGCTCTACGCTTCATTTCCCTGCGAAACCCTACATTTCAGCAGGATAATCCATGACCGCATTTTGGAGGTCCTGTACGGGCCTTTCTAGATACAGAAAATGTTCGAGTGCTGCCCTGGCCAGCACATTCTCCAGATCTCTCACCAATTGAAAACGTCTGGTCAATGGTGGCCGAGCAAATGGCTCGTCACGATACGCCAGTCACTACTCTTGATGTACTGTGGTATCGTGTTGGAGCTGCATGGGCAGCTGTACCTGTACACGCCATCCAAGCTCTGTTTGACTCAATGCCCAGGCGTATCTAGGCCGTTATTGCGGCCAGAGGTGGTTGTTCTGGGTACTGATTTCTTAGGATCTATGCACCCAAATAGCTTGAAAATGTAATGTCAGTTTTAGTATAACATATTTGTCCAGCGAATACCCATTTATAATCTGAATTTCTACTTGGTAGCAATTTTAACGGCCAGTAGTGTATCAATAAGCCATTTTCTTCAAGCTTCAGATAGTTCAAATGGGTCTAAGCACGATGGGACTTAACATCTGAGGTCATCAGTCCACTAGACTTACAACTGCTTAAACCTAACTAACCTAAGGACATCACACACATCCATGCCCGAGGCAGGATTCGAACCTGCGACTGTAGCAGCAGTGAGGTGCCGGACTGAAGCGCCTAGAACCGCTCGGCCACAACCGTCCGCTTTCTCCAAAGTGATTCACAGTGTTCCAGTACAGCATATGCTCCAATATCCTACTGCAAATTGAGGTCAGTGATATGGGTCTGTAATGCAAAGGATTACTCCTATTTCCTTTCTTGGATATTGGTGTGCCCTTCGCTACTTTACAGACTGCAGGAACAGTAGTATATGATTGCTGAGGAATGTGCTGTTGTGTCTGCTTACTCTGAAAGGAACCTGATTGGTATACCCTCTGGACCGGAAGACTTGCCTTTCTTAAGTGATCTGAATCGTTTCGCAACACCTAATATATCTACTTTTATTTCACTCATGCTAACAGCTGTTCTGGTTTCGAGTTCTGCAGTATTTACTTCGTCTTCTTTCGTGAAGGAATTACGGATAACTGTATTTAGTAAATCTGCTTTAGTGGCACCATCATTGGTAACATTTCCATCGCTATCGCGCAGTGGCGGTATTGACTGTTTTTTGCCACTGGTGTACTTTACATACGAGCAGAATCTCTTTGGGTTTTCTACCGTATTTTGAGACATTGTTTCATTGTGGAAACTATTAAAAGCATCTCGCATTGACGTCCGCAATAAAGTTCGAGTTTTCGTGAAACATAGCCACGCGTTTTTCTTAATTTGGCATGCTGTTTCCGTTGTATGAAGATAGTTGTAAGCTATCCCAATAAAGCCTACATACAAAGTTTGGAAAACCGGTTTTAAATGATTACTCTAGGAATATATATACTAAAACCGGCTGTGTATCTTTTCAAAATGGTTCAGATGGCTCTGAGCACTATAGGACTTATCATCTGAGTTCATCAGTCCCCTTGAACTTACAACTACTTAAAACTAACTAACTTAAGAACACCACACACATCCATGCCCTAGGCGGGGCCGGCCGGAGTGGCCGAGCGGTTCTAGGTGCTTCAGTCTTGAAGCGCGCGACCGCTACGGTGGCAGGTTCGAATCCTGCCTCGGGCATGGATGTGTGTGATGTCCTTAGGTTAACTAGGTTTAAATAGTTCTAAGTTCTAGGGGACTGATGACCTCAGAAGTAAACTCCCATAGTGCTCAAAGCCATTTGAACCATTTGAAACCTAGGCAGGATTCGAACCTGCGACTGTAGGAGTCACGAGGTTCCGGACTGAAGCGCTTAGAACCGCTCGGCCACCACGGCCGGCTGTGTATCTGTCCCATAGGTATTGCGGGAGTACACTGAAAGATTAATTACAGCTCGCACGGAAGAATTTAAGGGGCTCTTCTTTCTCTCCGTACATGAATTAAACACAAACAAGCCTGAAAAACTGATACAATGGAACGTAATCTCAGCCTACATTTTACAATGGTTTGCAGGGTATAGATGTAAATTAGATCGTCTGTGAAATACACTGGATTATAGAACAATACCAGAACGTTTTTGTCCGCTGCTCGTGCTCGTGCGGCAGCGTTCTCGGTTCCCGCACCCGGGTTCCCGGGTTCGATTCCCGACGGGGTCAAGGATTTTCTCTGCCTCGTGATGACTGGGTGTTGTGTGATGTCCTTAGTTTGGTTAGGTTTAAGTAGTTCTAAGTTCTAGAGAACAGATGACCATAGCTGTAAAGTCCCATAGTGCTCAGAGCCAATTAAGCCAGAACGTTTATACCTTGGACAACTGATGTCCTCCAGAGGACTTCAGTCCTGGAATGATACTACTGACATCTGAGTCACAGTAGCAGCAGTCGATGTGCATCGCTGCTGCAGTGCGAAGGTAAAGGTATCACGTACATGTCATTCCTGATGCCCTTCATATATGGCAACAACCATCCATTATACATCGGCAGTTTTCCAGTTAATCCTCGTTTCTGTTAGTGTATTATGTGCCACACCGCACAGGGCTATGATTCCTTATGTACTTCAATATTTTCTTTCGTTATTAATTAGCTACAAATTCCCTAGGTAAATTGAACGATTGTTCTCCAGTTTTGAGCTCTGCTGGACTGCGTGGTGTACAACATGGAGCATTTTCAGAGTTTTTTTTAGCTTTCCTTATACGAAGTTGTCCCTGTTTTCCTGAATTTTTCTGTCAGCCCAAATCTCCAATCGTGAATTTCCTGCCCCAATATTCACTTCTCTCTTATATCAGTATGTGCTATTCGTACTTCTTACAGGTATTCTATCGCTGCACCGATCCAGTTTATTGATTCAAGATTTGTTTCATTCTTTTAAAATGCAAATATAATTTTAGCCTGTATCTCTTCATACCCTAATACATTATGGTTTCTCTAAATACTATCAGTATACAAGTTCCTACTTCAGTAAAATTTGGACCTAAAATTTACTTGATTACTTTTCGTTAACGCTTTCGGATTTCTTCAATGCCTGTCTCTCTATTTAAAATAAGTCTCTCAGCCCAATGAAGACACTATGATTTGGTGGTTGCTTTGTAGTGTCTCAGTTTGGTGTATTTTATGATGCACTCTGTGTTATAAACATATTTTGAAAGCCTGAAGGCAGCTTCCGTTTTGTAGCAACGAAGTTAGTAATTAGTCTTTTTACGCCTAAACTCTTTGTTTAGAAATCTGGTTTTTAGAACTTCTTAAGCCCATTTGTTGCCAAATACGAACCTTATTATTTCAAACTATATTTACAGTAGTACTCTTTCTGCAGTTTCTTAAGGAATGCATAATTTTTTTGTGCTGCCTGAATGTCCTCTGGTATTACCGGTAAGTCATTTGCATAACCTAAGAAGTCTGCCCTTACATTGTCTCTCCATAATTTCGATGGTTCTTCAATTTTAAGCTCCTATATGAGTCTCTGCACTCTTGGATTACTCTTTAATATACAACTGAGAGGTAATAGATTGCCTTTACTTTACGTCAATGGTCACCAACGTTTTGTCAATAGATTACCGGTTTCGGTCTATTGTTTCAAGAAAACAATGTCCTAAAACAGATCTGAAGATGATCGTTATAGACCGAAACCAGTAATCTGTTGACAAAAAGTTTGTCACCATAGACGTAAAGTGAAGGAGATTCATTCTGTATTCGGGTCACTGTTTTGTTCGCGACGATGTCGCAACGTGTGGAAAGTAATAGAGTCCATCATCTTGCCTCACTTCTGTTTCAATTTTCAATATTCCGAAATGTCTCTCTAGAATTTTACCACAGGTTTTGTGTCATTTAGAGTATCAATGAATGCAGTGGCTTTGAGGTCAAGACATTGTCCTTACAGAATTCCGAGATGACACTTACGGCCCACTGAGACATATGAATTTTAAAAGTGTGCTAAGCTACACACTAGTTTCTTATTGTGATTATCTTTACGCCTGAGAATCATTTCAGAACTAATATTTCTTCTATGTAAGGAATATTTGGTGTGAAACATGCTTGGAACTAGCCTATTTGGCATTCTAAGGCGTGGTGCACGCTTCAGGAGACTTCGACTACAATGGTTAACATCCGGTCTGTCCCGCTTTTTGCGTAATGGCTGTATCAATGCAGTTTTTCAGTCATCCGGAGTTTCCTGTTTTCTCGTGTTTTGAATGCTCAATGCAATTCCTTTAAAGCTTTTACGATCAACCGATACCAGGAGTTCTTAAACTATCCTATTATATGATTTTTTTAACTGTTCAATTTACGTAGCCACTTCCTCTTCATGGTAAAATGTTAGCTCTACTAATCATAAATGAGTAATATCGTTGTGACAGATACTGTGTTTGAAATCTGAAATCGAAGCATATTTCTCTGAGTTCTGTAGTGCACGCCAATTTGATTTTATCCTCGAGTATCAGTATGGTCAAGTCTAATCATAGATTCCACCCTCATCAACAATGAAACTTTAATACCATAGGTTTAACTTCAATATATATACCTTTCGGTGAATTTTGTTATGCACTATACGTGATGATTCAATTAAGTTACAGAAAGCGATCTTACGTCGTTTCAGCTCAGTCATTCGGCGACGAATCGGAAACGAGCTCGCAACAGTAGCATTAGTTTTGGGCACTTGTGATTACTGCAGGGCAGTCCACAAGTCTACTGGTGCGACTCACTTGTTTCTCTCATGTATATCACTAGCAGACACTATTGATTGTAGTTGTAATGAAAATTCAAGCTGAATAATGATTCATCGAAGAGAGCAAATACCATGCTGCATGTTCGACCCACACGGTAATCCTGCACACGTCCTCACGACCTCTCAAGACAGTGATCAGAGTTAACGAAATACCGAGGACAAGTTCACTAAAATTAAATGGTTAAAATGTGCCTTATTATGAATCCATATATAATCTTAATTAATTAACATAATCGTTCCATATCATTTGCAACAAGTATCTTTATCACTTTCGCCCACAGGCTGAAGCGGAATTCGTTACTGTAGCGTTGCTCTTGGGGGACGAAAATAAAAAGAATTGTCACTTTTTTTTAATGTCGAAAAAGTGAATATTTTATTGGGCCACTTGGCAAGAGAATCAGGATTGATTACACTATTATCATAACATACGTTGAGCATTAAATACCTGAATAAGAGCAGCATATATATATATATATATATATATATATATATATATATATATATATATATATATATATATATTTATCGTTCGGAAGAAACATTATCATTTCTGTGCATTTTAAAATTCGCGATGTAGTCATACCCGGATCAACACCAAGGGACCAGAAGATTTATAGACTTTAAAGGAAATGCAACACTACACAAAAAAGGTCGTTCAGAAATAATAGAAAAACGATAATGTTCCTTCTGCCTCACGCTGCGTTCGGCCCATCAGCGTGACCGTAATTTCTGGTGATGAAGTAAAACAAAATATTTATCCTTCAGGTAAATAAGGAGATGGAAATCATCAAGGTTAATTTACTAAAATAAGCACACTTACCTGTAACACACCTTTTTTTTAATGCTACGTACCTTTTCATATTAAATTACGATAGATGACCATTGGGGTTAAATACTTTATACATAACAGTCAAAATGTCCTCTTGATGCCGTCTGTTCGTAATCAGCTACAAGAAACTACATGTTTTCTGGTTAAGAAAAATAACAGTTAGCGTATTCACTCTATATTGTCACATAAAATATAAAATACAATTGTGGAACGCAGCAAGTCCACGTCCGCCTTTCATAGAATACAAACGGTAAAAAGTGAGGCGCCATTAGCCTCATTTGTCTTGAAACAACATAATTCTTTTTTATACCATTAATCGATACATGTACATCGAGATTTACAGACAACGCGCAAGAACGGCAAAGATAAAGAATAATAGGCTCTGTCGCTGCTATGCGATGGTTCATTTCTTTTACTTTACAATTGTTCGATAACTTTACGCCATCAGGCATTTACTATTGAGCGTATATTAATGTTTGTGAGGCGAAAATTAATAATATTATACTGCCTCCCATGAGGAGGGAAGGAATACCGAAGGTATTACTTTCATCCTCATGCCCATTGGAATATTTGTAATTTTCGGGTGTAACATACAGGTTATTAAATGTTTCATATCACATTCATTCCATAATAAAAGAATTAACGTTTCAATTTGTAATTACTGACGGTGGATCACTGTGAATTTGTTCTGTGTTTCTATCAGTGTTTGCATGGATTCAGTCTTTCTTGATGATTCTTAAAATTAAGGCTATAAGTACACATATTTACAAAATTTATTAAGAAATAGAGTCACACTTCATTTTTCATCGTTGCAAAAGTAATTTGACTATCACGACTGGTACACAACTTTCTGTTTTTACCGTATTCATTATATTGTCATCGTCTTGTCCATTAATTGCCTTCTACGTTGTCACACTTAATGATACATTTATTTCCGTCGCACATACACTATTTATGATAGACTTGAATTGCAGAGTGGCCACTGGTGATTGCTTCGACAAGGAAGTCCATATCTTTCACTTTCAGGGCTCGAGTGTGGCTCTCCGAATTATTTCACATATGAAACAGATAAAATATATTAGAAT
Source organism: Schistocerca americana (assembly GCF_021461395.2). NCBI lineage: Eukaryota > Metazoa > Arthropoda > Insecta > Orthoptera > Acrididae > Schistocerca > Schistocerca americana. Next base: position 951,896,151 of record NC_060119.1, on the reverse strand, counting down.
AGCTTACAAAACTAATTTTATATACATGTGGGATGGGATATAGGAAGGATCGGAACCTTTGACGTATTTTCGTGTGCTTATTTTCATTCGTATCGTGACCTCTCGCTAAAGTTTACATTTCAACAGTGTTCAGAGGTGAACTTGTGACTTATCTCTGTGTACAATCAGTCATTATACTAATTACGCTAGCTTGTCTATCTTAGAGTCTGTCAGATGGTTTATGATACATACAAAAATGTTTTCAGTACTGGATGTGATTGTTTTTGCTACAGAATATAGCGCACAGCAACTGCTGTTGGCGGTTGAACGTTTACATTATTTCGTCACATGGTGGCGGTCCGCCTCTACTGTTGCGAGCAATCTTGAAATTCAGTCTGTGCGCGCGCACATGACCGGAGCTTTCTTGCAGAGCGTTGATTTCGCGTTTGAGATGCCGTGTGTCGCTTTTGTTCGGCGGATCGTGGCTTTGTGCTTTTTAGATTGCTGGAGGGAGCGTCTGCCACGGAAACTGCCTCACATCACTTCCTGTCCACTATCCAATTACGGATTTACAGGTAAGTGGTAGCTACCGCTGCAACTGCATGTGTGGAATGACACTGATTATTACACACTGCACACATCAATGAGTTTTTCACACATATGGTGCAGTAGAATAGTGCCACTGAAAATCGTCGAACTTCAAAACTTCACTTGCACTGTGGTGAGCGTCTGCGTGAACGGTGTTTTAAAAGAAATACTCGCTTCATAACATCACACGGTATTTACATGTTGATTTACATACTAATATTTACAAGAGTTCATTTAAATCGAGAAATAATCTAATTGACCACTTTGTATCAGAACAATTGTTTCTTAATTAGTCTTTTTTTATTTATGCCCACGGTCACAGGTAAGCTATTATAAGTCCTTTCTCTTTGACCAAATTCATTCCAATCTCCTTTACAAATTAATTTCATTCATAGTAATCATTATCACTCTTCCTTATTCATTTTGTAGGCTCAATACATTTTCTTTAATGCTCATCTTATTTATTGACTTGTGAGGGTAGCTTCATTTATGTCACAGTTTCTCTCGTATGTGTTTGTCTTTAAAGGAAGTTCGAGGACGATTTGAAAATAGCAAATCCGCCTCTGGATTTCGTGAAAGAAATACAAACAGTCGAAAAAGAAAAGTGGGAAAAGCGGGCGTCCTCGCGGATCGTCGACAGAATTTAAATTACTCCTCAACCAGGTCGAAAATTTAAATTACATTGCGCATTACAAAAGCAATTTGCGAGTCGTGAACCTACTCATTTTTATTCGTAGTGCCTCGCTTCCCAAGCACATGTGCATCTTTACAAGTTGATCCTGGGGAGTGGATAGGATCAAGGATCTTAAAGGATTTGCACTTAGGAAAGGGGTTCAATAATCACAGAGAAAACAATAAATATTGCAGTACGCACTTAAAATAAAATCTATCACTTCAAGCATGTATATCTAATATATATCTTGCTGCAGCTTGCTTACTACTCTTTGTTCATTTCGTAGACTAAGTCAAGTTTGTGCATTACGCATTTGGGTATTAATTATCATTTGTATAAATAAGCCTCTCACTAGAGTGTTGTTTGCTGCTGTGGCGACCTGTGAAGCTTGGGCGAGATTCTAATTCTCTATTTGCTGCTAGCTTGTGAATTTGCAGTATCGCTAATGCTCAATAGCACCGTGAAGTTGCCATAATACACCATTTTACTCATATGTTCTTTTACTCAGCTTGTTTATAGTCTGGACTCATCTTACTTTGCGATATATAATAACTTCCTATTTATTCCGTCACGCTTTTACTTAAGGTTAACGTCAGGCCTTTTTAGAACAATTGCACTGCGTTATCAATCTGTTCGTGCTTAATCCTAGGTATCTGTTTTTTTCAAAGAGATGTTATTTTATCGCTGGCACAGCACTGTGCTGGAATTTACAAGTTAAATCTACCGACTGTTTTGGGCTAACAGGTGGTGCTTTATTTACTTCACATTTGTAAATAGAGAATAACCTCATGGAATCTAATCTTCTCACACTACTTTCCTCTTTTGTCTGGACGTTAAGTATTTCCTTTCAAAACAGGTCATTAATTTGTCCTCGATTAAATTTCACATACTAATACTAAGCACATATAATCATCATTTTCATATTACTATTTAGCGAGAGAAGTGCATTATTCACTGCTTCCTGCTCATTTTTAAAATACTATTTAGCGAGAGAAGTGCATTATTCGCTCCTTCCTCTTTCCTCATTTTAGTACCTCGGGGCTAATTAATACCTTTCGAGTACATCATTTTTTTTACATACTAACCTATAACTAAAGTTGAAAATCGCCTCTAGGACATGTCCTCCTGTTTACATAAACATTATTCATATAAATACTTGTCTACAACTTATTCTGTATTTTATTTTCCAGACACGTTGTTTTAATACATGAGGTTTCCTTTTAGCACCGGTTAACGTCCGTAGTCAGTTCAGTTCAGTTCTTGTCCCTCATTGGTTAATCCTGATCTCCAACACCTTAGTATTTTCTTGCAGCTTAAATTAACTTAATTCCTGGGGTTATAAAATTTTCTTAAATCATGATGGTGGAACAATCCTTTGATTTTATTCGTGGCAGGGTCAGATAAGAAATAGCTACCAATGTGTGGTTTCTTCATTATCACAAAGGGACCTTCATAAATGAGTTGCCACTTACGATTCTTCTTTAACAACAGGGATGGTTTAAAGTGAGTCCTGACTAATACCTTTTCTCCTTCTTTGAAATCTATAACTCTGTTTACCGTCTTATCAAATGCCTCTTTTCGGAGGTTAGCATACGTTGTCAGTGATATGAGAGCTTGCCTGATTTTTGCGTCTAGGTCCAATTCGTTGTCTTGTAACTTTGGAAGGGGTCTATCCATTCATTCCTTTCTTTTGATCTTGACATTAACTCATGTGGCGTGAATCCGGTCGACAGATGAGGAAGGTGGTTTATAACCTGTTCGAAAGGTGTTGCGAAGTCTACCCACTTAGATTGCTTATTCGGAATGTACGTCCTTATAAATCTGTTAAATTCTTTGAAGATTCTTTCTGTCGGATTCGATTGCTGTCGAAACAGGGATATCAAAATTTGTTTCTTTCCATGGCGAGCAAGAAATGCACGCCACGGGCATGATGTGACATTTGAAGCATTATCGGACAAGATTGATTCTGGAACCCCGAATCGTGGGAAATAATCATTTTCAATGAGACAAATTATTGGATTTGCACAAGAAGATTTCACTGCGTACAGTCTTATGTGCTTAGAAAAATTGTCCAGGATTGCTACTAAGTATTTAGCGCCTCCCCTACCGGTGGGTAGTGGACCTGCCAAATCAATACAAAAAAGCTGGTTTCGCCTTTCAGCAATTTTTGGATTTAGTGGGATTGAAGTGGAAATGTTTAAGGATTTTGCCTTTTGACAGATGACACAGTTTCTAAATAATTTATGGATTCTCTGATGTAGATTCGGAACATAACAGTAAGTCAAGATATTTCTTTTACATTTTTCTGGTCCGTAGTGACCCCATGAAATGTGAGTGTACCACAGAAGATGTTCATTGAAATTTCGAGGGATGCAAACACACCACCTCTCAGATGTTTTTAATGCTACGTACCTTTTGATATTAAATTACAAATGATGACATTTGTGGTTAAATACTTCGTACATAACAGTCAAAATGTCCTCTTGATGCTGTCTGTTCGTAATCAGTTACAAGAAACTACATGTTTTCTGGTTAAAAAAAATAACAGTTAGCGTATTCACTCTATATTGTCACATAAAATATAAAATACAATTGTGGAACGCAGCAAGTCCACGTCCGCCTTTCATAGAATACAAACGGTAAAAAGTGAGGCGCCATAAGCCTCATTTGTCTTGAAACAGCATAATTCTTTTTTATACCATTAATCGATATATGTACATAGAGATTTACAGGCACCGCGCAGGAACGGCAAAGATAAAGAATAATAGGCTCTGTCGCTGCTATGCGATGGCTCATTTCTTTTACTTTACAATTGTTCGATAACTTTAGGCCATCAGGCATTTACTATAGAGCGTATATTAATGTTTGTGAGGCGAAAATTACTAATATTACATTATTCACAAAATTACTACAATGGCCACCGCAATCATGAACGATTATAGCGGATCAAGCAGTCTATACGTCGCTACAGATTCACGAACCCACAAAAAAAAAGCTCTCTCCTTCATCATCAAACAGATGTACAAAAAGAAGCCAAACTGTCAGAGAGCGCATAGCGCTGTTGCATTCTTTTCACTGTAGTATTACCGTAGGCGCTCCGCTCGCGAGCAGCATAAATTGCATTATTTAAAATTGTATCCAAGTCTGTAATAAAATGCACAGTCTACCACTTTTAAAAAAAAATATTACACGAGTGTAAGAAAATGTGATAGAATAATCTAATGCTTCTGAATTTGACTGATTTTTTGGGAAAGTTTTGGCGGAAATCTTTCAGTGACCTCAGGGCAATTTAGAAGTTCTTAAAAATATCTGCATAATTCTCTGAAGCTCTCTTGTTTGTTAAGTTCCAACTGCCTGTCTTCCTTCTTGAGGTAGAGATTTGAAGCTTAGTGCCCATTTAACTTTGTTTTTTAAAAGTCTTGATTTCTTTATTTATTTTTCAGTAATTTAAAAGAAGCCAACTGCCTTGCCGCAGTGGTAACACCGGTTCCCGCCGGATCACCGGAGTTAGCGTTGTCGGGCTGGGCTAGCACTTGGATGGGTGTCCATCCGGTCTGTCCAGCGCTGTGGCACGCGGGGTGCACTCAGCCCTTGTGAGGCAAACTGAGGAGCTAGTTGACGTGGAAGTAGCGGCTCCGGTCACGAAAACTGACAAGGGCCGGGAGAGTGGTATGCTGACCACAGGCCCGTCCATATCCGCATCCAGTGACGCCTGTCGGCTGCGAATGACACGGCGGCCGGTCGGTACCGTTGGGCCTTCATGGCATGTTCGGACGGAGTCTAGATTAGTTTAGTGTTAGTTTAAAAGAATAACGCCCTATGTATGCAGCACACTAGTTTCTATCTATTTTTCTTCGCACCCAGACGCTTTTTGACTTATTTTACGAGGGACTTCCCGTTTGTGTAAGATAAGCATCTAATTCATTATTTGTAAACCAAACAGCTTTCTCTCGTCTGGTCGCTCTATTCTTGAAACACAGCACAGTAACTGCCATTTTCTGCGCGACGAGTCAGTTTTACGGGGTTGACTGTTCTCGTATATTCTTTTCTTTTTCTTTGTGTAACTTTGAAGCTGGTTCTCTAGTTTCCGGGAATTTGTAATGTGAATTTTCTGACTTGTTGCTATTCCATGTCCTGCATGTCGATATATTACTGATTGTTCACAATATTCGATGGAGTTGTCGAACCACTCCTGGCGGAGGAATTTGTACCTCCTGGGGTAATTTTGGGATTAGCAAATCACCCCACCGTAAATGGAATTTTATGGAAATTTGTGGTGAGTTCTGATGGGACCGAACTGCTGAGGTCATCGGTCCCTAAGCTTGCACACTACTTAATCAAACTTTAAACTAACTTATGCTAAGGACGACATACACACCCATGCCCGAGGGAGAACTCGAACCTCCGAAGGGGGGAGAAGCGCGGACCGTGACAAAACTCCCCAGACCGCGCGGCTACCCCGCGGCCGGAATTTTATGCATTTGTTATGTTGTAACCCATTACTTATAATTTAAGGCTGTATCATTATTTCTCAAATTATTGCGATAACTAGTCACCTCTGCCCTATATATTGGATTCTTTTTTTTGCAAAATGTATTGTAAACGTTAACACAATATTGATTCCAAACTTTTCCACTATTATTGAAGACAACACCTAATACTATACCTAACTATACTGAACTCTAATATCGTCTTAAGACTTCTTTATCTCATGTTTATCACTAGCAGACACTATAGCTTACTGAAATGTATTGTGAATGGTAGCAGAATCAAATTTTAATCTCCCGCTTTCCATAACACACTCAGTAGCTCATCAGTGGGTACGGCATGCCGAATGTTTGTGTGCTGTGGTCCGTTCCTCGCTTGTTCTTCGGTTGCTCTGTTGTCTTTATTGTGTTGCTTTTCGATTTTTTATCACAGCCATCTGTACGAAAATGGACAGGGATTGTTTGAAATGGTGACGTACCACCAAAGACATCCCTGAAACAGGGTCGGTAACGTAGTCTATGATGTCATTTTGACTCACAACTCAGAGTCTCCATGATATGGAACTTTCTGTAACGATTAAGTTGATGTCGATTGTTATCAACAACATCGGAACGTAGCGTACAGCCCAAGATATTAGGTTTGGACGAGAACACCGGAAATTTTTCTTCGCCCAGTTACATGCCAATAAGTGGCCCAATGGCCCATCAAAAACTGTGTCAGGCCTCTTGACAGTTCAGATGCCTGATTGCCAGTCTCTGCTTTGTATTTCACTGGAAACAATAGGTGCATCTCACTGCTTGGGCACCATCCTATCATATCTGCCACAGGAGGAAATCTGAATTTGGAACTGCTGTTTTATTATGACCCGTAACACATTAAATTTTGGACTTCATGATGTTCTTCGTTGTTTTCCGTATGTAGCAATCGAATGGACATGGCCCAATTACAAACTGGCACGCCTCAACTGTCAAAGTTACAACTCCCATGAATCGAAGAAATATTCCGCGTTGTACCCTGTTAACTACCGTAGTTGGAGTTATGAGCGGAAGTGTGTGCGCCTGGTTCTAGCACACTAACCTATGATTGGAGTTACAATAGCTTTGTGATACGTTTTTATTGTTTGAATCGGCAGTTTATTATCATAACTGGCTCACCTAATTATTTTGTTTGTCATGTTCCTGCCTCTCTTGCATATCGCATCAATCTGTTCACTATAATTTTGACACTCCTCCAAGAAGACGCTTAGATATCTAGTGATGGACATGCTGCTTGATTCCATGTTCAGGTCTCTTACAGCTTTCCTTTCATTAATATTTACATGGTTTCTTCAGGTGCTACGGAGATTTAAACTGGTCGTCACACGCTTGTAATTCATGAAGGACTGTGTTATTCGTGTCTTCCTGTTTATCTCTAGAATTTATCTTCTCAAAAACCATCACGTCGTCGGAACATGCCACCACACCGTTTCTGTCTTAAAGCTTTACTACTAACGCGTCGACTTTTTAGTGAAAACTTGGTACTGAGAGGGGCGCTGCAATCTGACGCCAACGTCAGTTTAAGTTAGCATTTCAAATATTTTGTAACATAACGTGGTAGTAAACTCAGAAAAATTTCAATGGAAAGTGTTATAGAGTTATCAAAAATACAAACTTATAAACAATTGAAATGCATTCAGAACTTGAATGCCGTCAGGACCAAGTGATTTAAACTTTTTCAATTTCAGGGCTTCACTTCTCCCATCCTCTTCGGAAAATTGAAACGCAAAATGCTGTTCTATCACTATCGTACATTTCCTTACTCTTGTTCCGCAGTTCCCTGTGTTTATCAAATTTATCTTTCTACTGTCGTCTTGACAGAGAGTGACCATCAGTAATTGTGTAGGAGTCTACCAGATTTCTCCTCTATTTTCTTACTTTTTTTTTTTGTCTCGCTGCTAACATTGTTGGATGTTTTATCTTTTGCCAGGTCATTTTGTACGGTGTGGGTCATACAGTAGATTCTGTGTATGGAATCTGTTTCAGCTCTCGATTATGACTGCCGCAGGAGGTCATTAAGATAGTTGATTCAGCCCACTCCACGAGCTCCTCCTTTCTGAAGTGTGGCCTTCCTAGTAGAATATTCTTGCCCTTTTGACTTCTCAGTCTTTGGACCCACTCGTTCCATTGCGCGAGGGTCGGTCAGTAAGTAATGTCCCACATTTCTTTTTTTTTGCTCAGAACGTATTTATTGTAAAGAGTCAGAATTTGGTGACAACATACATCAACATGCCTTACCCATGTACTATTTTGCTACATGCTCTCCATCACGTTCTATGGCCGTACGCGAACTTTTTGGAAGAACATGTATTCCCCGCTGGTGAAAAACTCTTGTCCTGTATGTGCAGCCATATTTTCATTGTATGACTAACACTCTCGTCGTCTTTAAAGTGTGTTCCCCGTAGAGAATCTTCAAGTGGCCAAAAGAGATGCAGATCCGATGGTGGCAGGTCAGTAGAGTGGATGATGCAATGATGTCACGTCCCATTTGGCGATGTGTTCCTGGGTTCTGAGACTGGCCTGTGTGGGAGTGCATTATTGTCTTGGAGCAAGATTTCAACTGAATTCTAGACCGATCGAACACGTCTGAAACGGCTCTTAAGTTTATTCAGACTCTTGGCATCACATCCACGAGAATGACGCCATGACAATTCCAGAAGACTGTCACCATTACTTTTCCGGCAGTGGGGACTGTCTTGATTTTTTTTTTTTTTTTTAGTGGTGAATGCGGATGATGCCATTCCATGGACTGGTTTTTTGTTTCCGGTGCTACCTCGTGCACCCAGCTTTCGTCCCGCGTTACGATCCGTGACTGACAGGCCTTTCCGTCGGTCTCAAAACGTTCCAACAATTCAGATGAAATCTTGTGGTCCGCTGTGAGCATTCGTGGAACCCATCGTGAGCACCTTTTCGAATATCTGACTGTCGCGATCGTTGAAGACGCACTGCCAGTGCTGACAGACAACTAACTGTAGAGCCAATTGCCGATTTGTGATGCGCCGGGCGGCACGAATAGTGGCATCCGCACGATTCAGCATGTCTGAAGCAGTGGCTGTGACAGGGCATCCCGAGTGCGGCTGATCATGGAGCCCTGTTTCTTCATTTCCTGTAACTTTCTTTACGCATCGCCCAACTCTACTCCTATCAACAGCAACATCGCCATACACTGCACACAATCGTTTATGGATGTTCACAATGGTTTCTTTTTCTGCACATAAGAATACAATAACAGCACAATGCTTATAACGTGAGGCAAATGTAGACGCCATTTGGACACTATACTAGGGGTCTACCATCTTACAGAACAGTTCTAAACTTCACCAGCACTAGAACAAACATTGAATATGAAGCATCAACCATAGCGTTTGTCTAAGTATATTAATGGCTTTTACAAAAATGTAGGCTATTACTTATTGAACGACAATTGTACAGTAGTGGTCAAAAGTATCCGAACGACCTGAATTGCATTTCGCCTGACTCGAATGCAACCCACATAGTGCAGCTGTATAGGAGGTCCTCTAATCGCCCCTCGGTACAGTCGTTTGACTATTGAAAATTATTCCAACATGTCACCACTAGAAAACACTGCTCTGTATCGCAATAACTCAAGATGTAAAGTAATGTCAAGGTACTACAAATATCAGAGAACATCTTATCACAGATGAAACGGTTCTTCAGGCTTGTAAGTTCACATTTATTACAATAAATGACATACATGAAATGTTACCACTCCCAATATTACGTCAGACAGGTAATTCACGTACTAAGTTCGTCGTATTCATGATTTCCTCTTAAAAATATTATACCGTACTTATTATTTAACACAAAATGACATTAAAAATTTAAGTTATTCACAAACAGGCAGTTGAGAATATGTATGAACTTCAAATGACACGACGAACCATCTCGTTCTGCATATGGATTCAAACCCCGGCCATGCAGACTAAGCAAAGACTTCGTGACAGACGGAAACTAACAGTCATTCCTGACTAGGCATACAGAGACTGATATACCTCGATTTAGACAGTATCAGTTAGCAAATATCAACTATAAATTAAATAACACAAACATTTTTAACGGACGCGAATTCCTCCCAAGCAACTCTTGTCCCTGTTAACGCACTACGAGAGATGTTAATTACTGCTTTTTCACAAGTAACTTACTTGAAATGCCGTGAGGTAAAGCTTTGTGTTGGACAGGGATTCGAACCCAGAACCTAATTGGATTGTCATCGAAGCACAATCAACTGTGACATATCGGATTTTCTCAGCGGTAGCTAGATGTTTTAACTGAAATGACTCCAACCTGGCACCTATCACTGTTATATTCTTGAGAAAACGAACGTAAAAATGGGACTGCTACACCAGTAGCGACATGTGAGCATGTTTGAACTAGAAATAATATGACGAAGAAGTCAATTCTGACTGGGAATCGAGCCCCATACATATCGTTGGTGACTGCACACAAAGAGACGTCAGCTACCGAATTTTTCTCCACCAGCAGCTCGGAATAACATCCTTGAATTTACAATGATTTCACAAACAGTTCTGTGTCTCACTCGGACTCAAAAACGTCAGATACCGTTAGTGTTGACAACGAATAAAAATACATTATAATAAAAATTATTACCCACCAGCAGTTAGGTGTTCTCATGCTAGAGCTTGATAATACATAATGGAAGCTTTAGTGTCGGGCCACGATTCGAACCCTTTCACACGCAATATGTGGAGATGTTGAGGAATCTGCAGTTTTGAACAAACAACAAATTGCAGTCGAGCTGCTTTGTCACGAAGGGATCAAATTCCGCGTTAAGGGCGGTCTGAGTTGCATTCCCAGATCAGAACCAATTTTATCGACATACAGAAGCTCAAATAAAAGAAGGAATAAATGTCCTGTGACCCTTCATAGCGTTTGATCCGTCACTAGAAATAAATAACTAGTATAAGAAAGGTTACTGTTGATAGAGTTACTACGTGTCGCGACTCCTGACTTTATTGTGGTTCAACCTAACGTCTACTCGGTAGAGATGGAATATCATGTTTCACGTGAATTTCAGACCACAATGCCATTATACCTTATTCACGTGGCGTAGCCAGAAGACAACAGAATCTGTCTCTCCTTATCAAAAATCAGTAGCAGAAGTTCGAATAAAACCCAGACCATATGTATGTTAACCTAGCATCAATCCATGAGACCACCAAATTCCCTTATCTGTCACACCTTGTTCTATCATAACAATGTTGCACCACACTGGATGAGAATTCTGACACACAGACTCCATGTAGTGGTTTGCAGCGTGTTCAGTACATTCGTTTACTTGGTTGACCGAATCGCCATGAACTAGCTGCCTCGGCTACCCAGTGCATATATTCGACTCTATTTTGTAATCACCGAAATAAACTCTCGTAACTGACACCTACACAGAACTGCCAACAGTGCAGGATGCACAAATTTAAACAGGAAGTGTTCCTTTCTCCTGGAGCTACTCTATTGCGCTATCTGTTTTTTAAAAAAGTCGTGCAGTGCAAACGAAAAGCTGTAACTGTCTGTCTCTCAGAAGTCTAGATCCGGCCATATGCATTATCTCACAGCACTGTGCAATGCGCAAGTTCTGGAGGAATTATTGTTGAATTCTGTAGGTGTTGTAGCTCTGTGTCAGCTAGTAGCGTAACGGTAAGCGTCGCGTACTCTTGATAAGACGTCTCGTGTATGGGTGCATTCACTGCTACAATTTTTTAAAGCGCCATGCTGCTGTCTGCTGAAGTTATCGATCTAATGGAACTTTGAACATAATTCCGTTCACTTCTCAACCCAAAACAGTCGCATGAGGAAAAAGGGTTAACTTCCGCGACATTTTGTTCATATCAGGTTTGATAGACGGCCAGGCTGCAGATGCATCTCGAAACTTTTGTATTATGTATGGGGAGAGCGCATCGTGCCAAAATACCTCAGAAAAGTATTTTCTACATTAGCTGTCGTTAAACATGCAGCTTTAATGTCTGTTCATGTGTTGCCAACAATAGCAATAGGTGTCGTTTTTTCTGGTCAAACACGCACACGGTGAGTAAGCCAGTGTTACTTAAGATACGTTCGTGGATGATAAAGAAGGACGGTAGGTGTGTGGTTCGATTGCCGCTCAGACACAAAAATTTGTATCCTTCTTTTAGATTCAAACATCTAGCAGCTGGTAAGAAAAACCGATACGTAACATTTGATTTTACTTAGTTAACAATCCGATTGCGTGCTTGGTTCGTATCTCCGTCACAGAACTACACATCATCTGCTTCATCTTTAAATGCATGAACACTTTGTTCCTTCTGAATGGAGGTATATCACACATCTTTCGTGGTTAGTTAAGAGGGACGAAAGGGTCATTAAAGGAGTCGCGGTTTATTACAAAAACTGTCGTCTTGTTCTTTTTTTTTTCAAGTTTGGATTTAGTTACTGATATTGGCGAAAATTTCTGTAATTCGTGCCTCTTCATGACTAGTCAGCAATATATGATTAGATTAGATTAGATTAATACTTGTTCCATAGATCATGAAGACCACAATTCGTAATGATCTAGAACATGTCATTTTAATGAAAGATTTCTTTACATACCATGATTCAGTTTCCTTGCAACAATTTTTTACTCTCTCTCTCTCTCATTCTGTTTTATTTTTATCTCTCTCCCTCTCTCTCTCTCTCTCTCTGTCTCTCTCTCTCTCTCTCTCTCTCTCTCTCTCTCTCTCCCTCACACACACACACACACACACACACACACACACACACACACACACACAGTCTTTTTTATTTTTATTCGTTTGTTATGCTCGATTATCGGCGAGGCACGAAAACGTTCGTCACTGATTTTCTTAGTTTTGAGTACACTTACGAAAGATATATAAAAACAACTATGAGAGTTACTGATTTATGAAGCTTAGTTTGCAGTCAGTTCTGAGTCCCTAAACCCAGTTACAGAAATGTGAATCAGACGGATTACGTATTCGAGGCCGCAGCAGCCGCGTCTTTGAGACGTCAGCTATGGTCACTTCCCAGTCCACTGTAGGATCACATCGGTTCGTCTCGTCTTCTTCCTGCTGGTAATGTAACTGAGATTTGGCAACAAGGCAAGGTATATTTAGGAACTCTGTGATCGACGAGTTACTTCCTGGTGTGCAAGGAATGAAGCCTCAAAGTTCACTTGATTTTTCCTGTCATTTCCATTGAATAATCTGAGTTATTATTAACGCTTGAGCTGTAACAAAAGATTGTAAATTTACGGTTTTCAGCCTAGGAAGGTCGTTGCAAGTGAAACTCGCATCTAATCTCGTCCTTTAAATAGCGATTTACGAGTTCTAGCCACTACTGATCTCGTAAGAGGAGACACAGACGCATGCCTCATCCCTAGCTCAGTGGAAACGTGTTAACCTGAAACAAAACGTCTGTTATGGTTTGCGATTCCAGTCTTGCTGACTGTAACGTTTTTATCCCTTCTGTGAAAGAGCTACAAGCAGTCAGATCACACATCGATAACGAAATCGCAAGGAAATACTTTCGGCTCATAGTGCAATGGTGAAAAACTTACAATGGTGGCACTACAGGTAACGCCTCTTTCGGCTGCTGACAAACAAATTTTGGGTTTCTAGGAAAACATATCTTTATTTATGAAATGCCACATTTGCATACCACTTGAGTATGACACAGCATACCAGTCAAACGCAGACCCAATAGAAATATAAGTGATTAGTATTTTACTAATTCGTGCCGATAAAGGTACGCTTGTGTACAGATAGATTTATTGAAACAGACTTTCGTCGTAAGGTTATCGTGGGTAGTTTTGATTCATTTCTTATAACACAGTGCACAATTTTCGTACGGTTTCTTTTTGTGTTGTTAAAACATTACTTAACATGAGAGAGAAATTAATCATCAACGATATACGCGAATTCTCTGATGTTATCTATAACAGTCTGACAATGACCATGCGGTTTATTGATTACATGCATGTAGAAAACTTGTTCTGAGTTAAAGCTGTCAAACAAGGTTTTATGAAAAATAAAATGCCACTGCCACACTACAGCTAATGTAGAAAAAACTGTTCTGACGTATTTTGGCACGATGAGCTCTCCCCGTACACAATACAAAAGTTTCGAGATGCATCTGCAGCCTGGCCATCTATCAAACCTGAAATGAACAAAATGTCTCGTAAGTTAGCCCTTTTTCCACAAGCGACTATTTTGGGTTGAGAAGTGAAGGGAATTATGTTCAAAGTTCCATTAGATCGATAACTTCAGCAGACAACAGTATGGCGTTTTAAAAAATTGTAGCAATCAATGCACCCATACACGAGACGTCTCTTATCAAGAGTGCGCGACGCTTACCGTTACGCTACTAGCTGACACAGAGCTACAACACCTACAGAATTCAACAATAATTCCTCCAGAACCTGCGCATTGCACAGTGCTGTGAGATAATGCATATGGCCGGATCTAGACTTCTGAGAGACAGACAGTTACAGCTTTTCGTTTGCACTGCACGACTTTTTTAAAAAACAGATAGCGCAATAGAGTAGCTCCAGGAGAAAGGAACACTTCCTGTTTAAATTTGTGCATCCTACACTGTTGGCAGTTCTGTGTAGGTGTCAGTTACGAGAGTTTATTTCGGTGATTACAAAATAGAGTCGAATGTATGCACTGGGTAGCCGAGGCAGCAAGTTCATGGCGATTCGGTCAACCAAGTAAATGAATGTAATGAACACGCTGCAAACCACTACATGGAGTCTGTGTGTCAGAATTCTCATCCAGTGTGGTGCAACATTGTTATGATAGAACAAGGTGTGGCAGATAAGGAAATTTGGTGGTCTCATGGACTGAAGCTAGGTTCACATACATATGGTCTGGGTTCGATTCGAACTTCTGTTAACGATTTTTGATAAGGAGAGACAGATTCTGTTCTCTTCTGGCTACGCCGAGTGAAGAAGGTATAATGGCATTGTGGTCTGATATTCTTGTTAAACATGATATTCCTTCTCTACCAAGTAGACGTTAGGTTGAACCACAATAAAGTCAGGAGTCGCGACACGTAGAAACTCTATCAACAGTAACCTTTCTTATACTAGTTATTTATTTCTAGTGACGAAACAAACGCTATGTAGGGTCACAGGACACTTATTCCTTCTTTTATTTGAGCTTCTGTATGTCGATAAAATTGGTTCTGAACTGGGAATGCAACTCAGATCGCCCTTAACGCGGAATTTGATCCCTTCGCGACATTACAGCTCGACTGCAATTTGTTGTTTGTTCATAACTGCAGATTCCTCAACATCTCCACATATTGCTCGTAAAAGGGTTCGAATCGTGGCCCGGCACTAAAGGTTTCATTATGAATTATCAAGCTCTAGCATGAGAACACCTATCTGCTGGTGGGTAATAATTTTTATTTTTAATGTATTTTCATTTGTTGTCAACACAAACGGTATCTAACGTTTCTGTGTCCGAGTGAGACACGTGAATGTTTGTGAAATCATTGTAAATTCAAGGATGTTATTCCGAGCTGCTGGTGGAGAAAAATTCGGTAGCTGACGTCTCTTTGTGTGCAGTCAACAGCGATATGTTTGGGGCTCGATTCCCAGTCAGAATTGACTTCTTCGTCATATTATTTCTAGTTCAAACATGCTCACATGTCGCTACTGGTGTAGCAGTCCCATTTTTACGTTCGTTTTCTCAAGAATATAACAGTGATAGGTGCCAGGTTGGAGTCATTTCAGTTAAAACATCTAGCTACCGCTGAGAAAATCCGATATGTCACAGTTGATTGTGCTTCGATGACAATCCAATTAGGTTCTGGGTTCGAATCCCTGTCCAACACAAAGCTTTACCTCACGGCATTTCAAGTAAGTTACTTGTGAAAAAGCAGTAATTAACATCTCTCGTAGTGCGTTAACAGGGACAAGAGTTGCTTGGGAGGAATTCGCGTCCGTTAAAAATGTTTGTGTTATTTAATTTATAGTTGATATTTGCTAACTGATACTGTCTAAATCGAGGTATATCAGTCTCTGTATGCCTAGTCAGGAATGACTGTTAGTTTCCGTCAGTCACGAAGTCTTTGCTTAGTCTGCGTGGCCTGGGTTTGAATCCATATGCAGAACGAGACGGTTCGTCGTGTTATTTGAAGTTCATACATATTCTCAACTGCCTGCTTGTGAATAACTTAAACTTTTAATGTCATTTTGTGTTAAATAATAAGTACGGTATATTATTTTTAAGAGGAAATCATGAATACGACGAACTTAGTACGTGAATTACCTGTCTGACGTAATATAGAGAGTGGTAACATTTCATGTATGTCATTTATTGTAATAAATGTGAACTTACAAGCCTGAAGAACCGTTTGATCTGTGATAAGATGTTCTCTGATATTTGTAGTACCTTGACATTACTTTACATCTTGAGTTATTGCGATACAGAGCAGTGTTTTCTAGTGGTGACATGTGGGAACCATTTTCAATAGTCAAACGACTGTACCGAGGGGCGATTGGAGGACCTGCTAGACAGCTGCGCTATGTGGGTTGCATTCGAATCAGGCGAAATGCAATTCAGGTCGTTCTGATACTTTTGAGCACGACTGTACTTTGGAGCTTCAACGAATTTGCCTGACAAATGGTAGCGCACAGTGAAAGGCTTCTTGTATCGCAGCGACGAGTTCTTAAGGTTTTGTGTCCATGTTGTGATCTATTACAGAAATTACCCTCAGATAGTACCGGTCGTCATTCCTTACGCTGTATAAAGTCTTCAACGTGCTTCGTGCAGTGTCAACTCTGAGTTCATTTCTACACGAGAATATAGTAAAGATTATAACATTGTGGTAAATCACGGTAAGACCTCTTCCAACTTTATAGGTTCTATTGTACCTGTTCGTTAATTATTTTCACAATAAAAAATTGTTGACGCTTTTGTTGTCACTTATTGACGTACTGCGTGTTGGTTACATTGAATACATTGCGGACGTATATATTATTCCTCTTTTTTGACTCTGGTAATGTTTCGGCAGTTTGTGCAGGCGTCGGTCTCGGACACAAGATGCGGAACCTGAAATGCGTACTGAGAAGCAATGGGTAGTCCACCAGCTGCATAAAAAGTGTCACGAAACTTGACACTCGACGAAATATCGGGTAAGACCCTTCTGTCATACACTGCCACGGCGGCGACCAGAGTGGGCCGTATGTCGCCCTCGTGTAAAAACTATTTGCAGACAGAACAAGAAGCTCAAAAGTGTTTCAGATGGAAAAAAGACAAAAGATAGCCAATAGCAATGTTGGGAATATAGCGCATTGTGTGTACATGGCGTAAAGTCTGTACTGGTGTTACTGATTCATCCGATATCACTAGGAACCCCGAAATAAAGCGATATTGCTGGTTGAAATACGTGAAAAGTGGGGCGAGGTGGGGCAATCGAAGTGAGAGACCGACCACATAGCAAAATTCGCCGACACAGAGGTTCTCCGTATGGAGAAAGGCAAATACGACTCCTTTTTTTCAGAGAAGCCATAGGACTCTACAAACATGATCAAAATTTCAACAAATAAGAATTCCCAGAAGCTAAACAGATCCGAGAATCCTGTGCTGCCGCGTTGCATGTAGCATTGAGAAAACCGCAATGATCATGACGAGGGAAGAGCCCTCAGAATTAGTCGCGACGGGGATGCATAATGTCCGATCGCGATCCCCGATCCCGTCCGCACCTCGCAATAGATGGTGACCCTTTGAGAATGACATTCACTCGTGCTGACGGAACATCAGGAAAACTGCTAAATAAATGTCGGACGATGATCCCGAGACGGCAGCCAACAGGTGTTCTAATTATTCACTGAGGCGAAAAATGTCAATGGACACCTCCTAATATCGTGTCGGACCGCCTTTTACCCTGTCCAGGGCAGCATCTCAGCAGCTCGACGTGGCATGATCTCCGCAAGCCGATGGAGGTCCCTTGCAGGAATATTGAGCCACGTCGCTTCTACAGATGTCAATAATTGCGAAAGTGTTGTCGGTGAAGGATTTCATGCATAAACTGACCTCTCGATTATGTCCCATATATGATCGGTGGGATTCCCATGGGGCGATCTGGGTGGCCTCATCATTGTCTCCAATTGACCAGAATTTTCTTCAAACCTATCGCGAACAGTTGTGGCCCGTTTACATGACGCCGTCGTTTGGGAACATGAAGTACACGAATAGCAACAAATGGTCTCTAAGTAGCAGAACATAACCAGGCCCACTTCATTCCATGAAACCACAGCCCACACCATTTTGGAGACACTATCGGCCTGTAAAGTGAATTGTTGACAGCTTGGGTCAATATCTTCGGGGGCTCTGCACCACACTTGAATCGTACCAACTGGAATAGGGACTCATCAGACCAACCCACGGTTTTACCATCGTCTATGGTACAACCGATTTGTTCACGAGCTAGGGGAGGTCCTGCAGGCGGTTATTTCAGGTAGTACATGGTTAGAGGTAAAGCCTAAAATTTGTTATTTTCGACAAACACCTGACACGGTGGACCTCTGAATAAGCATCCCCTAACGATTTCAGAAATTGAATGTTCCAGGCGTCCAGCCCCAGCTACCATTCCGCGTTTAGTCTGTTAATTTCCTTCATGGGGCCATAATCACGTAGGAACCCTTTTAACATGAATCACCTAAGTGACAGGTCCGCCAATGCAGTGCCCTTTTATACCTTATACGTTCGATACTACAACAATCTGAAAATGCGCATATCGGTATCCCATGATTTTAGTTACCCCAGTGTATAGGTCTACACACCAGCCCTCTCTTGATAAGGTCACGTTTATCCCATACGATTTATCGTTTCATACTTAATTCCACTACGACATCCTGTGGTGTTATGCCTGCTTCATCCTGCACTGACCTAAACCGATGCTTAGCGTTCGCGTTTGTGGTATAGTTTGGTGGCTTCCTTTCCCTATCCCTTACTAGCGTCGTTAAAACTGTACACTTACTCATCTGTGGCGTTGCTGACCTGGAAATATATTGAGATACAAACTACCCATGACCGCCAGAGCCTCAACAAGAGTTACGTGATCATTAGAATATCGTGCTTTTCTTGTAGCTGAGGTACTGTTGTTAAATATGACAATGGCTCTCGTCGGTTTTTTAGAGAGTGTAACGACTTTAGATGCATCCTGCATTTCAGGGAATTTTCTACTATTAATGCACGGCTTCTGCAAGCATGAAATGTCTAACTAAATTTGCTGTTACGTTACAAGATTCAAGCACGAATTCCTGACTTCTCATAAAATTTAGCTGGGCTGTTGTTAAATTCCTTTTGACAATGTATGGCCAACGTTGCTGAGAACTAAATTTTGTTTTGCCATGTTATGTAACGAACTGCTTAGAAAGCTCCTAATACCGTATGACACATTTCTTCTTTTGAAAAATTTAAGTTGTGTTCCCTAAATGCTGTTGGTCACTCGGTAGGTTTTTGGATCCAAGCTGAATACAATTAGAAGCATCATGTAGAGGAAAAGTAGTAGTTTTTCCTTTCCGGTGTTTTGTTCTTATTACATATATTATGTTATCAGATTTGATTATTCTTCTGTCTGGCAACCCAGTGTGTGTCTCAAAATCCTTCGTAGATTTGTTGTGGGTTTACATTCTGTCCGGAACCGCGCGACCGCTACGGTCGCAGGTTCGAATCCTGCCTCGGGCATGGATGTGTGTGATGTCCTTAGGATAGTTAGGTTTAAGTAATTCTAAGTTCTAGGGGACTGATGACCTGAGATGTAAAGTCCCATAGTGCTCAGAGCCATTTGAACCATTTGAACATTCTGTCCTTTCGGATGCTTACGTCGACCCGCTTAGTGATTTCACAATTTTCACATTTGTCCTTCCAGGGCTCGTTTCATTCTCAGTTAAATTTGTACAGCGTCTCCTGTCTCAACATTATTGTTAGTAATTCTTGATATTCCATAGTTACGGGATACCGACGTGCAGATGTACGTCACGTCTGTTTTGTTGAACACGATATTTCGTTTTCTGCTTGGCTGTAATGGGGTTAATGTTAGTTTTAGTCTACTTGGACAGTTCATAACTATGTATCTTCCATATAGGTGGCAGCGTTTAACCTATAAATTCGTCTTTAATCTGATATGTGATGCCTCTAAAAAACTGTATCCTGCAGGAATAAGGATTTGGTATTTACTTGCAAGGATCATTCCATAAATTATTTCTATCAAGTTATTCAAGTGACAAAACGGTTAAGTACCATTGTGTTGCCGTCACATGTAGCTGCCAATTTTTCTTAAATATCTCAACACCTTTTTACTAAATGTCTAAGTGTGGTGGAGAAAGGTCGAGAAAAACCAGTTATGAGTTCACAGTTATTTCTCTCGAAGTGTAAAGAGTCTATGTCATTGCCCAACATCACTCCTAAGCAAAAACTTCAGTTAATAAAATAAACAACTACAATTTTCTGCTAACAGAAGGCCAAAATTACAGTGACTGTATCTCCGGCAGAAGATGATTTTTATTGCCCCCGTGCGGTCGTAGAACTCGGAGGTTCGTCCCCTCTGGCGGTGTACTGGTACACAGTGAATATCGTTCCCCTGAATGGACAGCAGTTAACACGTGATTTATTGATGGCGGAATTCCTGCTGCGCCGTCACTATTTTCCTCAGAGACAGGCTCATCAATCGTTCCCTGTCAAACTTTTGTATTGGATTTATCAAACCGCCCGAAGGGGATTTTCTGTCTTTTCTGCAGGGAAAACATTTCATGTTTGGACTGACAACGTAAAATACTCGGCCTACGTTTCTAATTCTCAAGTTTGAGACGGTGCTGTGTGTGATGATTCTACTTCGGTCGTAATAACTCTGCAGCTTGACTGTCACAAGAACAGTCCTGAAAAAAAAATTGATTTACCGTTCATGAAGCCAAGTAACATTGTAATTAGGATAAAGGCGGTCAGCACTATTCACTAACGAAGGCACAGATACGCTCATCAAGAATTACGTTGTCACAAACGTAGTATATGAAAATGCTAGTGACGAACATAACAGTATTAGCGTCGTCACATATACATTTAAGTGAAATGAATGAACCCGGGCGCATTACGTAATAATTTGTTTTCGGACTTTAACTAAAAATGGTTCAAATGGCTCTGAGCACTATGGGACTTAACTGCTGTGGTCATCAGTCCCCTAGAACTTAGAACTACTTAAACCTAACTTACCGAAGGACATCACACACATCCAGGCCCGAGGCATGATTCGAACCTGCGACCGTAGCGGTCGCGCGGTTCCAGACTGTAGCGCCTAGAACCGCTCGGCCACCGCGGCCGGCGGACTTTAACTATTTGCCACGATTTCGCTCTGTGATACTCGGAGTACCACAGCTGGATGCATTCACATTCCTTTCTTGGATACATTACAGTCCGGCTCACAATGGAGACAGTAATATCTCCTGGCATCCAATTTGAGCCTAACAATATTGTCTGTAATGCTGAACGACTTGTAGATCCATTTTCGGACCATGATGTTCCTCATAACTACATATGATGAACCTCTGCAGAATTCAAGAACGGTTCGTTGAATGATACCCGATACTCTGGACGTCATTCACCAGTAAATAGTGCTCATCCCCACCCTACTGCCGTGAATTCTTGGACTCGCACGCATATTTAGTAGACATTTCGCCGACATAAATTTGGGGGTCAGCTTGGATGGAGTGTACCTTAGCAGCCACGTGCTGCAAATTTCGAGCATTTCTGCTACCGAAGGAAATTTACTTTAGCTTGAACTAAGATGACAAAGCGTCATATACTTTTCGCGTACACTGAAGACAGTTCAAATGGCTTTGAGCACTATGTGGCTTAACATCTGAGCTCATCAATCCCCTAAACTACTTAAATCTAACTAACTTAAGGATATCACACACATTCATGTCCGAGGGAGCGCGGTTCCAGACTGAAGCGCCTAGAGCAGCTCGGCCACAGCGGCCATGCACTAAAGATGAAGCTATCATTTTTACCGCTACACTTCTCCAGCCTCCTTACATCAAATTACTTTTATGTGTCAAGAAATTATTTATTTTCCGAAGTCGTCACTTCGAAAATAGCATTTAATATAGATTAAAGAATTCCACGGCGTGTTTTCCCTTTAATGGCCAGTAATGTTTCAAGTACCGAATAAAAGAGGTTTAATATCATTGTGACAGTCCATTATTTGGTACGATAATATTATTGGTACTTGAAGTTACTTGAGATAATAATTTCTATTTCACTTAAAATTTTTGTTTCGTTTATAAGTGATTTCACGAAGTTATCAAACATGTATATTTCGTACCTTATCAGTAGAAAGACACAGTCCCAAAATCTTATGCCTTTCCGAAACATGGTATTTATGTTTTTCTAGATAGCGTTCAAGTTCCTGTTGGTGGCTTTTCACTATTTCCTCTGATATCTGAACACTACTTTCAGTGGTTGTGTACTTTATTTCTCTCTAAATATAGATATCATAGACCTAATGCCATTCAGTTATTATCATATGAGGTGGATAAAATAAAACTGCAACGGAAAGCATTTCGTAAACTTTCAGGTAGACAGTCCATCTTAACTCATCCATACCAGTGTGTTTGACGTAAGTCGGGTTGCCTATCTTAAGGTGCACGACATATTTTCGTAGCCCCTTCAATTTTTCCCATTACGTATTTGTACGTTTTAGGCATGTAAAAGGTATTTTTAGCTCGAAACGTGCAGCAAGCCACCGACACAGGCTTGTGGAAGCAGTGTCATGCTACGGGAGACATTTTCCTGCGCTCACGTAGGATCTGTGGTAGTAATCGAAGACACACTGACAGCTGTGAAACACCTGCATCCCTTCGTGCTTGATGTCTTTCCCGACGACAATCTCAGCAGCAGAATTTTCGGTGTCCCGGGCCAGAACCGTGCTGCGCTTGTTCGAGGATCATTACAGTGAACCCACGTTGATGTCTCGGCGACCAAATTCGCCTGATTTAAATCCTAAGGAATCCATCTGGGTCGCTATCGGACACCATCACTTCGTACTCAGTTACATGATCTGTGCGTAAATGTCTAATGCCGCATACCTCGACAAACCTGGCAACATTATGTCGGACCTCTTACACGCAGAAGCAGTGACGTATTTCGCTCCAAAGCCGGACAAAGAAGCTATTAAGCATGTTTTGGCTCATCAGTGTAAGTACAACTTGATACACACAATAATGTAACAATTTGATTAATATTCCATTGGCAATGTATATTACACAAATAATCCAGCGGTAACATTGGGTGACTCACCCTGCATATTATTGAATGAGGAAGCGTTACATTCACTGGACAGGGTACCATTTAAGAATCTCATGGTGATCATATTGTTCTTTGTCTGATTTATATACATGTAGAGCAAGTCTAGGACAGGTAGGGCACATATTCCTCCATAGCAATACGGGAACATATTGAAGCTAGTATGTGAAAGGCATGCACTGGAAAGTTTTCTTTTAATCAAATATCTATTCTGTATGTAGACTAAATGTTAAAACCGATATTCGCGAAAGATAATCTAGAGAATACACTCCATATACATTTGCTTGCGTGGCTTGTGTTGTTCACACTATCCTATGGGTTACCATTAGCAATAGACGTGCTCTATTTGTATATAAATCAGACAAAGAACAATATGATCGCCAAGAGATTCTTAACTGGTAACCTGTCCAGTGAATGTAACGCTTCCTTATTCAATAATATGCAGGGTGAGTTACCTAACGTTACCGCTGGATATATTTCGTAAATCACATCGAACACTGACGAACCGATTCCACAGACCAAACGTGAGGAGAGGGGCTAGTGTAATTGTTTAACGCAAACCATACAAAAATGCACGGAAGTATGTATTTAGCACAAACCTACGTTTTTTTAAAATGGAACCCCGTTAGTTTTGTTAGCACATCTGAACATGTAAACAAATACGTAATCAGTGCCGTTTGTTGCATTGTAAAATGTTAATTATATCCGGAGATATTGTAACCTAAAGTTGACGCTTGAAACCTCCGACGTTCAGTTGCGTGTTGTAACAAACACGGGCCACGGTCGGCGAGCAGCATCTGCCGGGACATGCTCACGATGACGACCGTGTTTACGAGTGTGGCTGTAGTGCACTGTTGTGGTTTGGTCTAGCTTTCGCAGTGTCCGCATGTAGCGCTTGCTGCTATTGTTATTCTGCATTCGTCTCCGCACGCAGACCAACTGTAGTACACCGTGTTACCAGACGTCTGTGATAGTGTAGTGTTGTAGGCACTGTGACCATGGTGTATTCGAACTCTGAAAAGGCGGAGATGATACTCATCTAAGGCGAGTGTCGACGAAATGCAGCTGAAGCCTGCAGGGTGTATGCGGAACGGTACCCGGACAGTGAGCATCCAACGTGCCGCACATTGCAAAACATCTACCGCCAACTGTGTGCAACAGGTATGGTCGTAGCACGCAAACGGGCCCATAACAGGCCAGTCACAGGAGAAGCGGGTGCAGTTGCTGTGTTGGCTGCTGTTGCTATGAACCCACACATGAGTACACGGGACATTGCGAGAGCCGGTGGACTGAGTCAAAGTAGTGTCATGCGCATACTGCATCGTCACCGCTTTCACCCGTTTCATGTGTCGCTACATCAGCAATTACATGCTGATGACTTCAATCATCGAGTGCAATTCTGTCAATGGGCATCAACAGAGAATGCGTTGCAGTTCTACCTGATTACCGATGACGCGGGTTTCACAAACCACGGGGCAGTGAATCTGCGGAACATGCATTCCAGGTCCGTGGACAATCCTCGCTGGCTCAGACAGGTAGAGCGACAGCGACCGTGGACTGTAAATGTATGGTGCGGAATCATTGGCGACCACCTCATTGGTCCTCACTTCATTGCAGGGGCCCAAACAGCTGCAACATACATCGCGTTTCTACAGAATGATCTGCCAACGTTGCTCGAAAATGTCCCACTGGAAACGCGTCGACGTATGTGGTATCAGCATGATGGTGCACCTGCACATTCCACAATTAACACTAGGCTGACCCTTGACAGGATGTTCGACGGGCGTTTCATAGGACGTGGAGGATGGATAAATTGGCCAGTCGGTTCTCCTGATCTTACACCTCTGAACTTCTTTCTGTGTGGTATGTTAAAGGAGAATGTGTACCGTGATGTGCCTACAACCCCAGAGGATATGAAACAACGTATTGCGGCAGCCTGCGGCGACATTACACCAGACGTACTGCGGCGTGTATGACATTCATTACACCAGAGATTGCAATTGTGTGCAGCAGATTATGGCCACCACATTGAACATCTATAGGCCTGACATGTCGGGACACACTCTATTCCACTCCGTAATTGAAAACGGAAAACACGTGTGTACGTGTACCTCACCCCTCATGATAATGTACATGTGCGTCAGTGAAAAAGACCAATAAAAAGGTGTTAGCATGTGGACGTTACGTGCTGTTCCAGTCTTTTCTGTACCTAAGGTCCATCACCGTTCCCTTTGGATCCCTACGTAATTCGGTGCTCTCCGATACACACGATCGAACAGCGGAGGAGTGGTACTCAAGCGTCAACTTTAGGTTACAATATCTCCGAATGTAATTAACATTTTACAATACAACAAACGACACTGATTACGTATTTGTTTATATGTTTAGATGTGCTATCAAAACTAAACGGGGTTCCATTTAAAAAGACGTAGGTTTGTGTTAAAAAACATACTTCCGTGCATTTTTTTATGGTTTGTATTAACTAATTACACTAGCCCCTCTCCTCATGTTCGGTCTATGGAATCGATTCGTCCGTATTTGATGTGGTTTACGAAATATATCCAGCGGTAATGTTAGGTGACTCACCCTGTATATTAATCAGAGACAGTTCTAGAGGCAAATATCTGCGGGTTGTGTGGATATAACGAATTCTTGAAAACCATTGTCTCGTCAGAGAGTAACTAACATTACTTTCAGTTTGTTACCTAAACTTACCTGACTTTTCGTGGTCGCTGCTGACCACACAATTAAATTCTTATTTTCAATCGTAGACCAATAATGCTCTAATTATTCCTCAGCTCTCGCTGTCGACTGATTCACATATTCAGAGCTCTTCAAAGAACACTTGGCTTATAGTTTCAACGCAAGAGTTGCACTCTTAAATTGCAGATGTATTCGGTGGCCCCACAGAAGTTTGGACTTATTGTATTAGTACAGCAGCCAATCATTAATTGCCAGATACAACCAACAGGCTCTGAACCATACGTATTACATACATCAATAAAATATGCAAGTTAAGATTTTTCGGGAAACACATGTCTGATAATATGAACACGCAGTTTAGCGTTGTGAGTTTACCTACAGACTACACATACGATAGTGTACATTTTAATGGAAAGTGACGTTAATAACTCCCTCACGTATGTTGTGTGAAGATGAACTGGTACTGGTTGGAGGAATTTTGGTGTACATTTAAAATAAATTTGTAATGGACGTAATGGGCTTGTTACTTCGTCGACTGCTTATCACCAGGAGTGCACTGAGCTGATGCGACAAAACTCATGGGATAATGATAAGCATATATACAAATAGCGGCAGTATCGCGTACACTAAGTATAAGCGGGCAGTGCATTCACGGGTCCGTCATTAGTACTCAGCTGAATCATGTGGAAAGGAGAAATATCCTGGCGGATGAAAACTGTGTGCCGGACCGAGACTCGAACTCGGGACATTTGCCTTTCGCGGGCAAGTGCTCTACCAACTGAGCTACCCAATTGCGACTCACGCCCCGTCCTTACAGCTTTACTTCTGCCAGTACCTCGTCTCCTACCTTCCAAACTTTACAGAAGGTCTTCTGTGAACCTTGCAGAACTGGCAGAAGTAAAGCTGTGAGGAGGAGGCGTGAGCCGTAATTGGGTAGCTCAGTTGGTAGAGCACTTCCCCACGAAAGGCAAAGGTGCTGAGTTCGAGTCTCGGTCCGGCGCACAGTTTTAATCCGCCAGGATGTTTCATATCAGCGCACATTCCGCTGCAGAGTGAAAATTTCATTATGTGAAAAGGTGTCGTACGTGATTATGACTGCACAACGGGAATTAAAAGACTTAGAACGCCGAATGGTAGATGGAGACCGACATTCCACTACGGATATCCGTAGCAAACTTAGTACTCCAAGAGTGTGCCGAGTATACCAGATTTCAGGCATTTACTCTCACCACTGACAGTGCAGCGGCCGACGGTCTTCAGTTTAGACCGAGAGCAGCGGCGTTTGCCTAGAGGTGACAAAGCTAGCAGACAAGCAACACTGCCTCAAATAACCTGAGAAATCGATGTGGGA
This sequence comes from Schistocerca americana, assembly GCF_021461395.2. Classification (NCBI taxonomy): domain Eukaryota; kingdom Metazoa; phylum Arthropoda; class Insecta; order Orthoptera; family Acrididae; genus Schistocerca; species Schistocerca americana. Next base: position 951,869,010 of record NC_060119.1, on the reverse strand, counting down.
CGTACGACGAAAGTACCCGCTGGAAACTTGGCGTTAATTGGCTATGGCAGCAGATAACCGACGCGAGTGTCTCTGCTAACTGCACGACGTCGCCTGCAATACCTCTCTGATGCTCGTCACCATGTTGGTTGGACCGTAGACAACTGGAAAATCGTAGGCTGGTCAGATGAGTCACGAATTAAGTAGGTAAGTGCTGATGCTAAGGTTCGAGTTTGGCGTGGATCACACAATGCCATGGACCCAAGTTGTCAACCAACACTGTGCGAGCTGCTGGTGGCTCCATAATGGTGTGGGCGGTGTCTACATAGAATAGACCGGGTCCTCTAGTCCAACTGAACCTATTATTGACTGGAAACGGTTATGGTCTGCTGCTTGGATACCATCTGTACCCATTCATACATTTCATATTCCCAAACAACGACGGAATTTCTATGAGTGACGATGCATCACGTCACCAAGCCACAATTGTTCGGGACTGGTTTGAAGAACATTCTGAACAATTCGAGCAAATGATTTGTCAGAGACATTGTCCAACATGGGACGAAATAGAGAGGTCAGTTAGTGGACAAAATGCAACAAGGGCAACACTTTCGCCATTATGGACGGCTGTGGAGCTGGCATGGCTCTAAATTCCTGCCACGGGCTTTCTAAGACTCGTGGGGTCCATGCTACGTCAAGCTTCTGCCCTACGCCGGGAAAGAGGATGTCTGACACGATATTAGAAGTATCTCATGACTCTTGCCTCCTCATTGTATAGGATGTGTGTTGAAGATAGCGTGAGTTTTGTTTTATTTCGCTGTGGCTGAGCATTCTGAATCACAATATCCTCAAAAATCCGTCATTATTGAATCATAGTAGTAGATTTTTATGAGACTATAATTATTAACATAGAAATTTGCTGCAGTAATTAAGGTATTGGAGTAGTGTTTGGGATGAGTAAGGTCAAGCGATTCATAACTTTTATCCGTGTTTTGCCTAAATCGTACGAGGTGAAAGTCCCAATGGTTACTTTGAAATGGACACGACCGACGACTTTCTCCATCCCACATCATTTGGACTTTGGCTCACTCTCCAGTCACCTCGTCGTTAACGGATTGTTAAAAAACTAATCATCTTTTCTTCCCACGACTCAGTTGTCGAATGAAATCGGTTTGTAAGACTACTGCAATCAGCAGCTTTACACCAATCTCCTCAAATAACCTGAGAAATCGATGTGGACGCACGACGAAAGTACCCGCTGGAAACTTGGCGTTAATTGGCTATGGCAGCAGATAACCGACGCGAGTGTCTCTGCTAACTGCACGACGTCGCCTGCAATACCTCTCTGATGCTCGTCACCATGTTGGTTGGACCGTAGACAACTGGAAAATCGTTGCCTGGTCAGATGAGTCACGAATTAAGTAGGTAAGTGCTGATGCTAAGGTTCGAGTTTGGCGTGGATCACACAATGCCATGGACCCAAGTTGTCAACCAACACTGTGCGAGCTGCTGGTGGCTCCATAATGGTATGGGCGGTGTCTACATAGAATCGGTTTGTAAGACTACTGCAATCAGAAGCTTTACACCAATTTCCTCGAATAATAGAGCTCATGTCACAGTTTATAACTCGACGTAGTACGGCCTGTCGTGATCGTGATGAGCCTTAATTTGAAAGACCATTTCCGTCGAATGAGTGGGGGGGTATTGAAAAGTACTGCAACGTATGTGCACTACATTTTTGTGACCTTTTTAAGTTACTTATATACGAGATGTCTCAAAAATATCTGAAGGTTTGTTTATTTTAGATGAATTTTATTTCTCTGTGTCAATATTATCGCCTTCATGTTAGTCCCACTTAAACCTTACAGAACTGTACCAGTATGTTAGTTTCCCAGTCCCCGAAACGCTTGTGGAACTCGATCCGTGTGGTAGCTTTAACCCCTCTCGCTAGAAGGAAAGCACTCCGTTTTCAGGCCACAAGTGGCAAATCGGGACCATCCGATCGCCGTGTCATTCTCAGGTGTGGGTGCAGATAGGAGGGGCGTGTGGTCAGTACAAGGCTCTCCCGGTCGTTATGATGGTTTTATTTGACCCGAGGCGCTACTATTCGGTCGCGTAGCTCCTCAATCGGCATCTCGAGGCTGAGTGCACCCCGAAAAATGGCAACAGCGGAAGGCGGCCCAGATGGTCATGCAGCCAAGTGCCGGCCACCTCCGACAGCCCTTAACTTCGGTGATCTGACGGGAACCGGTGTATCCACTGCGGCAAGGCCTCTCAGTGATGGGCTTTTAATGTCATCTAAGCTTGCAGAACGACAGCCAATTAATATTTACCTTATTTGTGAAGGTCACATAAAGATACTTCAGGCTAAAATAGTGGCTGGGTAGCTTTGTCTTAAATTTCACGAAAAAGCTTCAGCGTGCATAAGCATTTGCATTATCGAGAAGAAAATACCTTAAATGATTTCTCCCCTAACACGTGTATTTGTTTACAATTGCTTCAGGCAACGGCGTTAGAGTTGTAGCATTCGTTTTCGATCGTTCGTCCTTATGGAAACTACACCACGCCATTCAAATCGAAGAATGCACTGAGTATCTTCACATTTATATGCACTTTTGGGCCGTTTTTGGTCTTGGTCATCCTGAGTACCTCCAAATCAGACGAGGGTGCTTCAATGTAGACGTTATAAACGTAAAGCAACGTATCAGCAGTGACACCTTTCAGTAGTTCCCCACAGTTGTAGACTTCGCCTAGAGACATCTCTGATTGTGACTCGAAGATCGTTCATAATCTGTCTTCTGCCTTTTGAAATAGTTCGTCGGTTGATGTGCTGGGGCGTCCAGTGGGCGTTCGTCTTCTTCAACGGCTTCACAGCCTTCTTCGAAATACTCAAAACACTCATAAATCATTGTTTTGCTCATAACTGAGTCACCAAAAGAAATATGTAATAATTATAAATATCTGATGCACTTTATTCCTATGGTATGGAAAATCTTAATAGGAATTGTGTGAAGCGTTCTCACACACATAATTGAAAATTCTGCCGAATTACAAGTAATTTCTTTGACAGCTGACAACAGACTAAATATTCGGACTGGCTATCACTACAGGTTCTGTTCAGACGTATTTACCAATACAGCAACGAAAAAAATCGAGCAAACCGTGGTAATATAACACGGGAAACTCCAAAATTCTCGTTACTTTTAAAAAATCTTTAACATCTAATCGGATTTCGTTTTCTACTCTTGGGCGTCCGGCGTTGAAGCCGATACATGTTTTGTATATGCACAAAAGCAATATACACAACGTTAAACTCCTGCTAAACTAATAAACGTTCAGATGGGCTAAGAATCAATATTTTGTTTAAAGACAATATACAGGTTTTGAGGCAAAACCGGCTCGTAGGAAGGAAATGCTATGGTATTTTGTGCTCTACTGGGGTAATGTGTACATTCGTTTTCTTTCTCGCAGTGAGTTTTAATAACCGTGGCAGACAAATTGTTTCATTCTACTTATGAATGTGGTGTTATCTTTGTTTTTCGCCCACGACGCTAGAAGAAATTAGGAAAGGTATGCTCATGGCTTAACGACTGTACAGTTATGAATCGATCGCATCGATTCACGTACGAAAACTGCGCGAAATACTGACGTTGGAAACTTCACAGACCCAACTGCTAGATAGCCCCCATTCATCCTAAAATATTTACCCATTCATTTTAAGTGACTTCAAATCTCAATCAACAATAACAATAAGCGAGGCTCAACATTACAGAGGAAATGGAATGAGAAGGGAGGCGGGAATGGATAGAGATTGTTGGAAAGAGGTGATGGAGAGAGAGAGGGGGGGGGGGGGGGGGGAAAGATTTGGACAAATGTAAACGTAGGCTTCCGCGGCCATGGTCACAGTCAATAAAATTCTTGTGGGTTTGAGGCCGCATTGTCATCTGTAAAATTCCGACGTTTTCGCGACTGTTGCAAGTCGCCTTCCTCAGCCCTGAGAAGGGCGCCTTGCAACAGTCGCCGAAACATCGGAATTTTACAGATGACAATGCGGCCTCAAACCCAGAAGAATTTTACTGACGATGATTTGGACAGACGAACAGGGGTGGAGGTGATGCACAGAAAGAGGGGGGGGGGGGGCGGGGGAACGGACATAGAAGGAGCCAGTGGCAGCAAGCGGGAATTGACTGAAATCATTAGAAATTGAATTTGTGTCGGACAGGGATTCGTATCCGGGGCTCCTACTTACTAGGCAGGTTCTCTGACCACTGAGCCGTTCGAACACACTGGTCACTGCAACTGCACCGACAACCCTAACACTCCCCCCGTCAGACCCAAACTCGGAACTTATCCACACACTACGAGTGTATCGTCCCTTGCCAATTATCCTCATTCCTCTCGCCGTATATATAATTAAGAGCCCACGATGTCTCCAGTACGGATGCACACCAGTCGCGAGCTCTTAATTGAATCGGCGAATTTCCGGGAGTAATTTACGTGGCAGTTGACGGTGAAATGTAAAAATATTAAGAGCCTCACATCAAACTGCTTACGTTCTGTTCTAAGGTGCTGACTACTATAATTGTTATATTGTACTGAATCATAATTAATTCTTGAGAGAGTCACACTTTACTATTGCAAACAGTGTTAGCTGAAATCTTAATAAAAGAAGCTTGGATGTTTTTAATTTATTTTGAGAGATTTCGCAGGGACGTTTTGTTAATTCTCGGAGCAAGTATATGATGTATGTTACGGGTGTTTAGTTTGCAAGTAAACAATGTTGTGTACCCATTGACGAATTTTAAAGGATAAAGTTTTGGGTATAACTTTAAAACTATGTAGTTACTGGAGATATATTTGGAAAGAATCACTTATCTGAGTAAAAAAAATCTTATTGCATGTATAAAATTTGATTGCCACTTTACTGCCCAATTTCTCAAAACAAACAATTCTCCCTTGCCATTATTTACAAGCGAGGTCATCAGTCGCGCCCCACATGTCGTTGCTAAGTCTTGTGAGATTAGCTTGCAAGACGCACAGTACCGAATACGAATACAGTCATTTAATCCGAAGCGTAGTAGCGTCAACTCATTCACATTTCCAATCAGTTGAGCTTGTTACTTTTCGAAACTGTGTATAGGATTTGGTTGTTATGATGTTTGCGTATCGGCTCAAATTTGCATATGTCTTACTGTAACTGTAAAGCCATGTGTTACTCTGTTTCCCGCCTCATTTAAACTAGCATACGGACTGTCTTGCGAAGCCCTAAACTAATCACTGATAACTGATGGACTAGATAAGTTACATGCAACACTTCACATAACAGATAGCTTCCCGTATTCTACAAATTACGTATTCGCCTTCTACTGCATGCATTTTGCAGCACATAAAGTGCAACATGAGGCTGCTGGTAGGTGCAAAATAAGGTTGCTGCTGCTTGGAGAGAAACAGTACGTGATTCTGCAGAAACTTTTATGTTCAGTGTTTCATAATTGACTGTATCACAGAAAATATGTTTACATCCCCACTACATAGCATCTTTTTGCTAACACATATTCCCATTGTTTCTGCAATATTTAAAAATGATTTTCAGGTTCACTTACGTTCAGCTTAATAATGCTATGTCGACTATTGTTTCGTTTCTCTATTGTCATATTATAGTCAGATTACGTTTATTAATTAATTGTAAGGGTCAATAATTGGTCCAGTACGAGGCATAGTTTCTTGAAAGTGGGACGTACTTAGCTTCAACGTGAGGCGCTTTATTTCTTCTTTTGAGTACTCCTAGCAACAGTACACAGAAATTATATTTCCTTGTCCAGCTTATCGGCTTGCGTTTCTAATACTGAACTAGAACGCTGGATTCCTTAATCCACATCTTTACTAGTTTCAGATGTCTTCAGCGTTTTGATAGCAGAAAATCCTCCCATTTTGGGATTAGTATTGATTTGTTCCTGCTTTGCAGCGCGAACAGCTCTGTTTTTAATACTGATTCAGGAAAATCTGTGCAAGTTTAGTCTTCTTTAGTAGGAGACTGTGCTATATTAAGTTAATCTTTGGCTATTTGCATAAGGTTTAAAGAGCAGCACTCTACCACTATCAGCCTTCGAGGTGAAAATTTTGGTGTCATCGTTTTATCTATTTATTTGTGAACACTACATACATTATCTTGCTGGCAATGAACAAAAAAAAAGGAAACTTACTGAAATTTAATCCCAGTTTCGATATGAACCTGTCTGAATGAAATTTGAATGATCTCAATGATTGTACAAGACATAAACTCATTTCTTATGAATTACATCATCAGCAGTTTGTACAATATGAGGCATATCTGTGTTTTTAATGACTGAAAATAACCACCAGAGATAAGTAGTACACAAGAAAATCAAATGCTGTAAACTACATTTTTCTGGAGAAGATGGAGATGGACATTAAGAGGGACTTAACGGAGGCACAATAATTAAAAACAAATAATAATGTAGGTAGTTTATGAGTGTGGATAAATCCCAAAAGCTAGGAGCATTAAGCAAAAAGTTCCAAGGGTCTACTACAGTAACATTAGTATTTTAATCACTGGTTATGGGAGATGTATTTGGAGGAGGGAAGTTACCTTAAAGTAAAACCTCAGCAAACAAGAAAAAAAACAAATACGTATCAAAGCACTAACTTATGGAGTGCTTTACTGGGTGTAGTACCACAGTTTCCGCTACATGATTTAGTGCCAACAAGTCCTCCAGTATCACCACCACCAGCTTCATTACCAGATATAATACCGTCTGCAATATGAACTGATGTCATACAACTTCCTTCCCAACCTCCGACACCACCTGTTAATCAGCTTATACATAATTTGCTAAGTGATGCCTGCAATAGTAAATAAAGTAATAGATCAGCGTTTCTAGAGACCACAAGAAATTTTAAGAAACATTTTATAATAAACAGAGTCAGGAAAGAGCCGAAGCAGTTAGTTTTATCTAACGGCGATATCGGAATTCCTAGACCCTAAAAATGATGCAGCATTTGAGAAAATCTTTGGTTCTGAAAAGAACAGAGATACTATAATTCATTTCAATGACGTTATGAGATTTAAGGATGTGGTATTATTGAAGATATTTCATTTTTAAGTCCTATACAATATCCCGATTTTGTTTTTAAAATGCAGCCACTAATAGATGTACTTTGTCGAAGAGAAAGTGACACGCAAGTTACTGTAGATATACAAGTCTCAAGGATGTGAGGAAAAGATTTTAGCATTACTGCGCTAAACTTATTCTACGCAACTAGCTCAAGGACAAGGCCAAGACGATCTATAAGCTAATCTAAATGATTTTATCTTTGTATTTCTTACACTAATAAATTAAGTTTCAAAAAGAGCACATCCCATACGAATTCTAAGTAAAACGCAATAAAACATAATCTGTTTTGAGTATATATTTCACCCTTCTTCCTGCTTCACCGTAGGCAGAATTCAGTGCCATAACAGCTCGGTTTTTCTAACAATGTCACAAATCTCTACCAACTTTAACTAGCTATTCGCGAATTTGGTTCCAACTTATCTGCTTGAAAAACATCAGATAATTTCTCGCTTCGATTATATTTAGCCCCGTGTGAATACAGCAAATTACAGGAATATTGAGATGTTGCGCCCAATAAACATATACTCTTCTCTTAAAGTGCCCTGACGTTGCAAACGTTGTACACAGTTCATTGACGCTACGCACACTTGTCACGCCTTTCGATGTTTGATCAATAGACGACATCTACTGGTTTGTGTACAAACAAAACTATGGTATACCTTATAACTGTAGTCATCATGAAAATATACTTTACCGAAACATCATAAAACCGTGAATAATGGAAAGAGTGTTTGTAACGGACCTCTTGGAATCTATACCAAGGAAGCCGGCGTCAAGATCATGGCTAACTATATCATATAATGAAAAAATCCTTTCCTATAAAACTGTAACAAGTAATACACATAGTGTGAGAAACAGCATACACTAATGTGGTGACCTATGTTACAGTGTTTATTTTTAAATGTGTAGAGCACCAAAAACATAAAAAAGAGAGAAAAAGTAACATACGTCAGGATACTGACATACAGCGGTTTAACAGTCAGCTCGCGCTTAGCCGCGGATGTTTCAAGACGGTGGACTGAAAAAACATGTTCCGCACATTTCATAGCTGGGGACATGTAAAATGCAGTCGAGAACGACACGAAACCGGCCAGAGTCCACAATGGTGGAGCAAAGGCGATGGCCATGGGCCAAACTGGCGACGGTGCCAGGAGGCAGCAGAAAAACGACCGTACGCACATGCAGCTCTGTGGACAACAGCTCAGCTCTAAATTAGGAGGCGCCAGTATTTACGGAAATGTATCAACTGTTTCCCTGTGGAAGTTAAACGCGAGCTGCGTAAAATCTTATTCAGCTGGATAAAGTGAGCTGATGAAATGACCAGTGTTCCTTTCCTGCTATTTTCCCAGCTCTATTTGAAAGTGCGGTATGAAATAAGAGTTAATCTTACCGTCTTCTGTGGATAATATAGATCGAAAATCTTAAATGTATTCGAATATTATTATTTTTAAAAGTCTTGCAGCACATATGGTTAAAAAGCTACTATTAATTTGAAAGAAATTTTTTTCTGTGCCCTAGCAGTTAGTTATGATAAAGTAGTGCGAAATGCATCCTCTTCAAGAGTGAAAAAATAATGCAGTCGCGTTTCAGTTCCGTATGCATTTTGGCACAGGGTAAAATTTTCGCTTTTACCTCTTTTCTCTTTGCTACAGTTGCGGAGACCTCGACGTATTCAAAACTAAGCAGAATAGTTAGCTGGAAAAAATTGTGGGTCACTGATATCTATTTGTTGGTAAGGACAAGTTAGTTTTTTGTTATTAAAAATGTACAGAAAATTCAGGATTTTGTTAAAGATTTAAGATGTTTTTCAGAATGTAACTTACATGTTTGAGAATAAACCTTTAATTAAAACAAATCAGGACATGCTGTTCGTCTGTTTTATATTTTGATTACGTTCTTTGCTTATGCGAGATAGACTATCATAACTTCAGGAGAGCAGATGAATTTCGCTTTTCCACTTATTCAGACACGAAAAGGAGGTCCTTTACAGTATATTTCTGGTATCACTTCTCTCCCTTATGGTGTATCTTTCACAACTGAAATGAAATATATACCATACACATGTGTTTTATCCTTCTCTACTAGAAATCATAGTGTTTTGTGAACATGTGACTACAAACTGTTTGAATCTGCTGTCGAAGTTCATTTACTTGCTGTTATCTCTATATTCACTGCTTAGAAACAAAAGCAAGCCGTAGAACTCTTATTGCATTCATATAAATTAGAGAGAGGGAAGAGATATTATGTTAATCTCTAAATTAAATATATGATTTATGATATTCCTTCTGTTGTTTAAGTATTTTCTTTCACAAATGAAGCGAAATATATACCTCACAAAAGTGGCGACGTAATGATTAAGTCGCTCCTAGAAATGATAAATTTTGTAAACAAAGTGACAAGGTGCTAAGGTGTGAATATGAGATCATGGTACACCATCAAACATACGGTCCTCTGGCTCAAAAATTGTTTTCGTTCATTGCTTTTGCTTTTGCTTTTTGGGTCAAATTACGTCACATCTAAATACTGCTGTGAAAGATTCGCACCGATTTACGTGACTGACTTACTCTGTTTCACCTGTGATAGGTTAATTACAAAGCTTGATAAATAAATTTGATAAACAGATGGTAGCAACCCTTAATATCACCAAAGCGCAGATATGTAAATCATTTTCAGGAAGAAATGAAAGAAGATATAATCAAAGAATAAAGACAGATGAAGAAACTGCTAAGAAAAGACTGAAATGTTTATCTACAAAAATCAGTTACCAAGACGGCCTAAGGTTGGATGACTAGCTACCTTAACAGCATGATTATATTACCTCTTTTGGTGCAATGGTTGCTACTCTGATTGAAAGATTGTTTAATATTGTCGCTTCAAAGTATACCTCTACAGTCAGTATTGCTGTAATGTAATTTCAGTGTTCGATAAACAGTAAGAGCATATCTATGATCAATAGAACAGAAGAAGGAACAGCGATTAGCAAATTGGTTTATTAATACGAGAATAAAGTGAAATACAAATTTTGTAATGAAAAATAAAGACACGTTCATAGGATTTGCCGACCTGGGAACAGCGTTCGATAATGTCAAACGGTGCAAGATGTTCGGAATTGTGAGGAAAATAGAAGCAAGCTGTAGGGAGAAATATAATAAAGAGTAATAAAAGTTTAAGACCAAGATAGAAGAGTTCGGATTGAAAAGAGTGTAAGACAGGGATGTCGTCTTTCGCCCATACTGTTCAATCTATACATCGATAAAGTACTGGTAGAAATAAAAGAAAGGTTCAGGAGTGGAATTACAATTCAAGGTGAATATATATCGACGATAAGATTCGCTGGTGACGTTGCTATCTTCAGTGAAGATGAAGAAGAATTACAGAATCTGGTGAATGGGATAAGCAGTCTATTAAGTCCAGTATATGCAAGACAAAAGTAATGAGCAGCAACATAGATGAGAATTGTGAGAAACTTAACATGAGAATTGATGGTCACGAAGTAGATGAAGTTACGGATTTCTGCCAACTAGGCAGCAAAATAGCCAATGACGACAGGTGCAAGGAGAACATCAAAAGCAGATCAGCACTGGCCAAAAGACATTCCTGGTCAAGAGCAGTCTGATTGTATCAAACATTGCACTAATTTGTGGAAGAAATTTCTGAGAATTTTCTGAGAATGTATGTTTGGAGCATAGCATTGTAGCATTGTGTCGTAGAGAAACATGGACTGTGGAAAAAAAAACCGGAATAGAAAAGAATCGAAGCCTTTGTGATGAGGTGATACAGAAGAATGTTGAAAGTTGCGTAGAATGATAAAGTAAGGAATGAGGACGTTCTGTGCAGATTCGTAGAGGAGAGGAATGTATAAAAACACTGACAAGAAGAAAGGACAGGATGAAAGGACATCCGTTAAGACATCAGGGAATAACTTTCACGGTACTTTAGGGCGCTGTAGACGGTAAAAATTGTAGAGGATGATAGAGATTGCTATAAAAAAATCAAATAATTGAGGAGGTAAGAAAAAGTCTCCCTAACGTAGTGGTTGTAATTCGGAATACACTGGATTGGTGGATACAAAGTTTGGACCAAAATAAAGGAGCAACACTTTACCATGCCTAATACGGTACAGGAAACCAACTGGAATTCAGTGCATAAATACTATTCCTGTATGTGTTTCAAAGTAACCTTATACCATTCTTCTTGCAAAATTATGGCAAGTTCAGGTAATGACGAAGTTATTGGATAGCGAGTACGCAGCCTTCTCTCCAAGGTAGACCACTGAGCCGTGCTGCAATGTCGATACCTTGAGCACAACTTGTGCGAGTACGTCTGTGGAGCTGCGATGTGAGGCCCTCTTCGGTTGGTTTAGACGGAGCAGGCTGGGGCAGCGAGCAGAGAGAGAGACCTTTCTCGTGGCTGCCGCTGAAAGAGGTCGCTTGCTGTCTCTTTTAGCTGCGAGGTGCTCTGCACCAAAGGACTCTGGGTGGAGCTCTCTGGGCGAGTAAGGAGAAACAGCGTAAACACGCCAAGAAGACGTTCCTGCACTGGGGACGTGCCGCGACCAGAAGACATGCGGCCTGTGGCAACTTCTGTCTTCCAGATCTCGCTGTTGGTGCTGGTTGATCCGGAGGACGAAGCATTACTGCTCCAGGACCTTTTAAGACTGGGTCAGTGCTGTAATTATCCTCGTGTGTTATGATTTACTTCAGATCCGGCCGGTGGAGCGTGTAACACAGTTCTACGAATAATATTCGGCAGTTTGCACGTTTGCCCTGTTGTGCTTCACTTTCTTCTTTATTTCGACACGTAACCGTACTGCTTGTTTAGTGCGCCTTTGGCGTGGATGAGTCAATCTAGCATCGCTATGCTCAGCCTCACTCTTCGATGCAATTTGTTTTCGCTTCTGGCTTCTTTTGCTAAGCGTTTTTGTTTCATTGTGTTCACCCGCTGAAATTTTGCTATTGTTTGTGTGTCTATTTTTTCTTGACTAAAGAATCTCACGTTTTTTTTTTTTATCTTTTACCGTTTGATTTGGGCTTCATATGTTGTCATTGTTGGGGTAGTGTACACCCTGAAAATTTATTTGAAGCACGTTTGGCTATTTGAGCCATCTTTTAGTATTTTATGTTCAACCCTTTACCTACCCTCGGGCCTCAGAGGCCCGTTCGTGATTTTTAATATCTATTCTATAAGTACCCATACATTTTAGTTTAATAATTTTTTGTGACTTTTCCTAATTTGTCAAGTCAATCGTAAGTTTGGAAAAAAATTGAAAAATTTACCCACATCTTCGTATATAAGTGCCGGTGGACATTTCCTCCCGTACAGTCCTCGCAGGCCGGTGGGTTTAGAAGCAATTATTAAATAATCAGATGTCTGTCTGCACAGCGTCTTTTAGTCATTTTCCATTGTTGGCTCGCGCTATTATTCCTTCATTGTACAACAGTCCATCTTGTGATAAGCATATGTTTATTTTGGTGCATGTCATAACAATTTTCTGTTCTACAAACTGAAATGTTACGGAGAAGAGGACTTTTAGATGAGGAGATGAGAGAATTGTGGGAGCAATCTCCTGATTCTGGAAACGCACCTAGTGAATGTGAATATTTCAGTGATGATGATAATGAGTTAGATGTAGCTGGAAACTCAGAACTGCGTGGAGATGATGATCATGAAGAATCTCTTTACGAAGCTGGAGAAGAACAATTTAGTGAAAATTCTGTTAAGCGTGACTTATTGTTTATTTTTAGTGGGAATGAAATATGGGCTACAGCTGCTGAAGCTGGTATTTCTGGCTGGCGGAGCAAAAAGGATGTACTGAAAGGAGACCTGGGACCACACGTTATTCGATTAGGAACTGTCCTAATGAAGAATCATGTATTCCGTTGTTCTCTCGTTGGTTAGTTGGTTTAGAGGGAGGGACCAAACCTGTTCCTTGTATGTGGACCAACAAGGAAGATCGAATCATTTACGAGTACTGGGTGGATATCGATGTGCATCAAATGAAAAAAAATTCTTGGTGTTCTGATCCTGATGGATTCTACAAAAGAAATGAAGATATCAGTCAGTTTTGAAGTGCTGAGAGTGGCCGACCACTGTTCAATGAAATTATGTCTAGCAACCATTTCCATGTCATTCTGGGAGTGTTGCGATTTCACAATGCACCAGTCCTACGCGAACACAGCTCAAGTGGCAAATTGGAACCAATCATAGAAGTTGTCGGGATGTGAGAAATTACCCGTAGGGATTCCTGTACTCCCAGGTGGTGCATGATTGTAGATGAACAGTTGGTCACATTTTGAGGTCGCTGCCCATTTCGACAACACATCCCATCAAAACGTGATAGATACGGAATAAAGTTCTGGGTTATTGGTGACAGTGCAACAAGCTACTACTGGAAGATGGAAATATATTTTGGGAAGGAGAAAGAAACTAGAACCGTGCGACTCGGAGAGAATCTTTCGAAAACCCTGATGATAGAACATGGAAATTCTGGACGTAAATCATCTATGTTAGCTTTTTTACATCTCTCGGTTTAGCCCACGATTCGTTGTCAAAAATGTGATATTTGTCGGTGCTATAGAAAAGCAAAGGTGAGCCGCCTGCCGAATCTAGTACATGTAAAGGGCGTGAAGTATAAAATACAATATTTCGATTTCAACCACAAGTGACGATGTCTTATTTTGTGAGATCAGCTTACTTTGGTGGCGAGAGGAGATCCCAGAACTCGTCCTCGGGATAACAAAACCAGTCCTGGACAATGCAAGCTGTATGTACTCAGGAGCCTTGTCGTCTTACAACACAGCATCACGACTGGGTAACAAAAATATTACCACGGCATGGACCTGATCAGCCACTTTATGTACCTAATCCTTGGCAGTAATGCGAGCTTGAAGTGGAACCATAGTGCTCATGGAATACAACGATATGACTGCCCGAATCATGTCAAACCCCCGTCCCGCCATGTTCCACTATTGGTTCTTCAACTCCGCGAGAAGTTGGAAATAGTGTGAAACAAGACTCATCCGACCAAATTATTTTTTTCCATTGGTCCACGCTCCCTATATTTTGGCTTCGGCAACACGTTTCCGCGTTATGGGCATAAATATCCCTGATGTCTGGTTCTGGAATTCCTACTGCTCCAGTTATACCCAGCTGATGAAGCTTGCTTCAAGTCGCTTTGGCACTGACAGAGTTCACAAGTGCGACATTCACTTCACACAGCTGTCGTACCCCTATTTTTCCTAACAATTCTCTTCAATGACCTTGGGTCACATTCACTTAGCACACAATTTCGTTCGCGTTGTGACTTTGCGGATAATGTTTCACGCTTTCCCTATATGCGGTATAAATCTTTGGTGTTGTACCTCTTGAAACACAAAATGACTCGTCTCCCTGGTCTACGGGAGCACCCACCGTAGGAGAATCAATAAGTATGCCGCTTTCGAATTCACTTAGCTCCGACATAATGTACTCACAATTAGACAGAACACGGTCTGATCACGACTGACACTTAGGAATGAAATGGCCCTAAGCAGTATGGGACTCAACATATGAGGTCATCAGTCCCCTAGACTTAGAACTACTTAAACCTAAGGACATCACACACAACCACGCCCCGGGATGGATTCGAACCTGCTACGGTAGCAGCAGCTCGGTTCTGGACTGAAGCGCTTAGAACCACTCGGCCACAGCGGCCGACTGACATAATATGTTGAAGACATGATCTGGTGCTGTTTGTGATCTAATAAAACAGCGAAACCTGCAGCGCAAACTGTATTTATTTTCAAGCATGCATTTCTCGTAGTGTTCCATGTTTTTGTCCAGCATCAGTAAGTTGACACAGAACAGTACACTTTCTGTGCATCGCCGATCGATGTCTACAATATCCATTTGTTGCCGCAGAAATCTCTATCCGAAAGAAAAATTCATTGTGTGACCGACTGTCATGTCCTGATGGGATTCGCTGGCAAGATTACATAATCGCCCTTCAAAAAATTAACTTTGTTCACCTGTAGTGCACTTCATCATTCAACTTCCGATAAGTAAATTAGAGGCTAAAACTTCAGAATTAAATGCAAATATCTATCATAGAGCTTCGTATCTCTTAATTGTTCATAACGTATTAAGACGACCTACTGATAATGAAGCCTTAGCATCGTAACTTGTTATGATGTAATTAATTAATAAGGAAATAGATAATGACAAACGGTACATTACAGATGTGGATCACATTTATTTAAACATCATGAATTTTCACTACGAATGTGTCGATTTTTAATGTTAACGAATCACGGGCTGAACTAGAAACAAAATGACATTTAACTTCAGAGATATGGTGACGTAGATGGACTTACAGGAACGACGGCTATCTTAGTTTGTATACGCTGCTCCACACACCTTCCAACTTTATATTCATTTCGACCATTTTCTGGATGTTGCAATTTTTACAGATGTTAGTGGAAAAGTGACTGACAACAACCTCTAGCGGTTAGATATCGTCTAAGACGATACATGCGCCAAAACGTCATTACTAGTTGCGTTATAACGTGTTCGTCAAACTTTAGAAGCATTACTGCAGCGATTCTGTGTGGTGTGGATTCCATAATTCCGTGATAGTTTTCCATGGGTATTTGGCAGCATGGCTCCAGATATTTACGCGCAGGTTCGGCAGTTCTTGTAAATTACAGACCGGTCATTTGTTGGTCGTTGCTCTTCCCCGACTTCGGTCCGAATGTGTTCCATCGCTTACAGATAAGGGGAATTTGTTGACAAAGATATTAGCAAGAGTTCACTACTATGCTTCTCAACCCATCGTTGCATGATTCTGGTGCCGTGAAATGGGCATTTATCCTGCAGAGAGATGCCATCTGTGTAGGGGAAGATTTCTAACTCAAAAATATGTTGATTGTCCACAACAATGTTCGCGTAGTCCGTAGTTGCTAGGTGGCCTATGATTACTATTACAGATGCTCTTAAGCCAAGTTGACGTCCCTCACAGCATAACACCGCCCCCACCACTCTGTCTGCGCAGCACGGTGAATGTTTCCAGACTAAGCGTCCGATCACGACCTGGTGTAACACAAAACATAGTTAATCTCACCAGATGACAGGTTTTGACTGATCCACGGTCTAATCACGATGATCCTGTATATGCTGCAGTCGTCAACAGTGGAACATCTTCTCTTTGTTTCTTGCAATACTCTGTGTTCAGAAATGTATGCTGAACGGTGTACTATGAAACACTTGTGCGTGAGGGTGGCCCCGGCAACAGTTTTTGTATTTTCCAAGACATGGAGGCTAGGCTAGTTGCTGGCTGCAAAAAACGCTGACTGATAATGACAGATGTGTCGTAAGGCAAAACACATACACGGAAGTCTTTTAGGGAAGAGGGCATCGTAGACAAATCATTAGAGTTTTTACGTGAATCATTTCTTTGCCGAGATCTCAGTTGATGGAGGAATTACGCCATTGGCGGATAGAGAGGCCTTGAAAAATGATTGGTGGTTATGTCGTCTTCGTGGGAAGGAAAGGGCAAGATGCTCGTTTTCCGACAGACAAGAGTTGACTTCAACGTGGGCCATAACGCTGAACGCATCTCTGTGTGCTGCGGTCTTCACTGCAACAGCTCATTGATGGTCCAGTGTCTGAGTCAGCGAAGTGCAATCCTCACGTCACACTTCACAGACGCAGAGATGGAGCCAACACTCGGTTCATCTTCCGCTGACAATTTAGTGTGAGCAGAGTAGCAGCACCGGCACATTAGGACAAACCGAGGTCAGAATTCAGTCTGAGTATTGCACTTATCTGTTCTACGTGCACAAGTGCATTCTTAGATGCGTGCGTTTTTCAGTTTGACTTTCAGCCAAGCAATCCATGTAATAGATCAGTAAGACATCGTGAGGTATTTCAAAACGTCAGTTGCATGTATAGCTGCCCTTTTAACTTTCGAAGTAACATTCTTTACAGCAAGATTAAACTTATTTGTAATTATTGGTACACTTTATGCATTTCACCTTTGCTAAATGTCAGATAGTCCGGTATGTTTCCATATTTGTGTTTGGATTGAATGATTAATATGTTCATTCGAGCCGTTATTTTGCAGATTTGAGGTATACAGTTCCCCCATTTAGTAACGACAACCAGAGTCGTAACATTTCATTGCGGTTATTATACTGTTTGTGTACAGCAATTTAGCTTGGATCGGGGGATATGTCTGACTTAAGATCAGTTTTCTGATTTATGATTTCGCGTTTAAACAAACATGGAGGTTTTATCCTATGTATGTGGCGTTCCTTGTCTGCAACCGTTTAGTCGCTGTAATGCTACCTATTTGTCCCTGGTCCGCGAATTTACGTTTGTTACCACATCAAGTATCCATAACGCTGTCACCTCACAATGGGCAGTGGTCATAATGCTTTCTCTGATCGCTGTCTTAGCAGCTTCGCAAGTGAAATGACACAAAAGAAACTGAGCTATTAGCGGCGAAATGTCGTACCAAAGTAATGAGGGTTTTCAGGAGAAAAAGAGACACTTCCCGCAGGTAAGGGATTAAGGGACTTACAACAGCATTAAAATAGGATGTTAATGTGTAGATTAAGAAGACTCTGTACATCAGTTGTAGAAACTATTCCACCTTGTGCGTAAGTTATTTCAGTACGTACCCTAAAACGTATCTCTAGATAAAGTAAATGACTACCAACAGAAGGTAACTGCAAATAGCAGGAAGAGTGGACTTGTGTAAAAAGAGAAGAAACCAGATAAAGGTCGTGCTACGACTCTCAGAGTTACTTTCCATATTTTACATAATCAAGTCACCATTCTAGTTTACTGCTTAAAGTTATTGTTCAGTGCTAGCATACCGTTTATCTCTCTATATCGAGTATTTCAGAGCTGAGAGAGATTTGAATACAAAGAATACTCATTAGGGCTCAAGAATAGCAAAAGAAATCTTATAAAAACGAATTATTCCTTAACTCTTCAGCATTATAATTGATACAGCAATGAAATGTATGTACAAATATGTAAAGCAATGACCATCTAGTAGTTTGATAGGAGATAATTACAACGAAAGTACGTCTAGCTTCAGGATATAGATTAAACACAAGGAAGGAATGTCTACATTCTGGTGTTAAGAAAACTGACTGAAACGCTTACTGCAAAGAACTGCTTTTGTATACAAAATGCTGCTGAGTCATAAGCATGAAAATGTGGAGCAACACATTTGATGCAGCTGAAGAACATATTAAGTTGAAAGACGTGGAACTGTAGTAGTAAAAAGTGTAAAAAAGAAGTGAGAACAAAATCGGTATACAACAGGAATTTTTATTTTAAGAAGTATAACCAGAGATTTTGTTGACAGTATTACAAGAATACTGTAAATCATAATAATTATTTTTGTGTTCACCATGATGGAGGCTGCAAGCAGCAGCAGCCAAAAACTTATGTTAGTTTTATCACATATGACGCACTCTGAAACCCAGAAGTAAATTACTGAAATGATTTCCAAACTCGAAAGCCTACTCTTTTGACTCACAGTCACTTTGTTAAATAGCTGTACAAGCTGAACAGCAACCGAAGAACGGCTTTGAGTGGAAAATGTTGCGAGAGTAAAACTATGAAAACACGAAAAACAATAAAGTACAAATTATTAAAGAACGATCAACGAAGTACTAAATACTTAGCAAAGGAATTTTGATGAATGGTGATGCATTTTAGCATCCAGAACCCGGATGAGAAATTGTTGCACTACAGCAACTGATTATGTCCTTCTCGCTCTTAGCGATATTTGATAAACATAGTGGGTAATCAGAAACAGTATTAATAGCTTGTAAGAATATTTCAGGGTAGGTTTTGCTGAGAAATAATTTTTTAGAAATAGGTTCGATTCATTGCCCCGTTTCCGAGTTAATTAGTGATCAGGTTTGCCAGTCAAGCCACCACGTTCGAAAATTCAAGGTACCCACCAGAGACGGTGTCGCCAATCCTTTTCATCGCTTGGTTTCCTATAACCGAATAAGAGAGCAAAAACGAAATCGGACTTGGGAGAGTAGCAAGGATCGAACCCGAGACAAAGGCTGGGCATTGTACTGCGCTGTCACCTGCGTTATACACTAACTGTGTCTGGCAGGCCGTTTGAATCTGCGAGCACAACGACCCAATTCGGTAACTTCAGTTCTAATTAACTGGGAAACGGCGCAACGTATGGAATTTCTTTCTTAATAATTCTCAGCACTACCTGCACTGTATAACCCTTACAAGCCTTCCACACTGTTTCTGACCACCCTGTATATGGGCGAAGTTGCATTGTATTTAAATTAATAAGTGAGAAGGCGAGACTTCCGTACATTGTGGGGATTTTCTACTAAATACATTGAAGCGCCAAAGAAACTGATATAGGCATGGGTATTCAAATACAGATATATGTAAACAGGTAGAACACGGCGCTGCAGTCGGCAACCCCTACGTAAGATAACAAGTGTGTGGCGCAGTTGTTAGGTTGGTTACAGTTGCTTCAATGGCAGGTTATCAACATTTAACTGAGTTGGAGATGAAGTCCCCACTATGCTTTATCCATCATATTTTCCTGTACGATCATTTCACGACTATACTGAGAATATCAGGAATCAGGTAAAACATCAAATCTCCGACATCGCTGAGGCCTGAAAAAGATTCTGCAAGAACAGGACCAACGACGACTGAAGAGAATCGTACAACGTGACAGAACGATAACCCTTCTGCAGATTGCTGTAGATTTCAGTGCTGGGACGTGAACAAGTGTCAGCGTGCAAACCATTCAACGAAACATCATCGATATTGGCTTTCGGAGCCGAAGGCCCACTCGTATGATGACTGCACGACAAAAGGTTTTGCGCTCCGCCTGGGCCTGACAGCACCGACATTGGACTATTGATGACTGGAAACATGTTGCCTAGTCGAACGAATCACGTTTCAAATAGTAACCAGCGGACGACGTGTAAGGGTTCGGAGAAAACCTCATGAATCTGTGGAACCAGCATGTCAGCAAGGGACTGTTTAAGGTGGTGGAGGCTTTGTAATGGTGTGGAGCGTGTGCAGTTGGAGTGATATGGGAGCGCCGATACGTCTAGATACGGTTCTTCACAGGTGGCACGTACGTACGCATCCTGTCTGATCACCTGCATCCATTCATGTTCATTGTGAATTCCGACGGGCTTGGGCAATTCCAGCAGGACAATGCGAACCTCACACGTCCAGAAATATTACAGAGTGGCTCTGGGAACACTGGTCTGAGTTTATACACTTCCGCTGGCCACCAGAATCCCCAGACATGAAAATTATTGAGCATATCTGGGATGCCTTGCAACGTGCTGTTCAGAAGAGATCTCCACCACCTCATACTCTTACGGATTTATAGACAGCCCCGCAGCATTAATGGTGTAAATTCTCTCCAGCAACACTTCAAACATTAAGTCGAGTCCACGCCACGTCGTGTTGCCGCACTTCTGTGTACTCGCGGCGACCCTACAAGATATTACACAGGTGTACCAGTTTCTCTGGCTCTTCAGTGTAAGTCTAAAGCACTATGTGTAACGAACACAGTAGCGTGACCGATTTGAAAACTTTACGTATTTTTAGATAATGGAAATGCACTACTTTCATAGTATCGAGAAAAAGGACGCTGATAAGGATTCAAATTGTTTTATTTGCGTCGAAAATGAGCGAATACAGGAAAGAACTATGGCTTTTTAAAGGTTGTCAGAAAAGACTGTAATTAGTCGCCTCAAGTGAAGGCAGCTTTTCTTTTTAAATTCCACAAGATGTCCCAAGAACAAATTAGATAAAGCCTAACTGAACTTTATTTCATTAAGGTACTTACTAGTTTTTGTTAATCCAGAAGTAAAATTCATTTTCATACCTTACGAGTTTCGCAAAAGGTGGTAATCACTGCACCTCACTACAAACAATTACCAGCTCGTTGTGAATTAACTTAGAGTATGTGAGCGGCTATTTACATTTGACTCAGTTTGAGACATGAAGGTATAAAATATTATTAGTTGATTCATGTATGGATCATTGCTACAATTACATTGGAAATGTGGTATTACAACTTAAGAACACATAAGAATCCATGCGTGCAGGGACTTCCAAACATTCATACCTAGTCTGACAAGGATGGGCAGGCATTCGGCCGTAGCCGTAACTCGTGGGTGCAACCATCTACACAGTTTGCGTACAGTAATTTAGGGAAACCACAGAAAATCTACATCAGGACGGCCGTGTGACATTTACAGTTTCCATGTGCCAGAACATAAAGCCAGTGTTTCAGCATCGGTTCAACTGCTTTCGGTTTATCCTCAGCGTACAATTCCGTTTTGTTTATACGTTGTTACAAAGATGTTGTGTCGTAATTTCAAAGCTTATGTTACATAATTACTTACTTCTCAACACCCACCACTACACACACTACGCACACATCTGCATACTATTAGTTGACATTAGGACCTTGATGATGATGTTTGGTTCCCGTTAGTGCATTGCCGTTCGGATCTGCTTGCCTGATAAAGCGAGTCAGTATCCTTCCATTAAGAGTACAATGTTGAGCTCAGAAAAAGTAATTTACTTCGGTACTTTCCACTGATTTGATATATAACTTTTCATAAAATTAATTTATTTATCTATGTTAAATTTTTGCACCAGACGCTTTTTTTTACAGTATCTATCAAGTACTTCCACTCGCAGAAGGTACTGCTTACCACGCAATTTTTAATTGTATTATTAAATAAGTTTGTTTTACTAATCTCTTTAATATTTGACATGAAATTTAATTATTTGGTAGAAAATGTTGTTTTGAGTTATACCTTTAACCGTTGTTGGCAATGTATATTCAGCGTGGATATTGACCAATTTCCTGGTCGTGAACAAATGAAATACTACGCTTTCTAACTAGTCTCATCACTAACATGTGTGAACATCCACTCAGGTACTAAATGCAATCCGTTAAATTTCGGTTACACGATAAGTCACACAAATCAGAAGACTGTAAATTCAACTACATACTTTGTGATTATGATTACGAATAACATAAATTGGAACAATCACACAGATAGTATTTTGGATAAATCAAACCAAAGAGAACGATTAAATGGGTGACTCAAGGCGTCGGGGAAAACAAAGCAAAGACCTCGATTTACTGGCAGACAATAAAGAAAAATTTAAAAAATGTGTCTTTACACAGCTTACATTATGCTTGTCCGCCCTCTTATAAAGTGTTGCTGTACGGTGTGCGGTTCCGCATGAGATTCGATTGACGGAAGACATCGAAAAAATTCAAAGAAGGGCAGCCTGATACGTATTATCGTGAAACAGGCGAGTGAGTGCCATGGATATGATATGCGATTTGGGTTGCTATCATTAAAACAAAGGCGATTTCTTTGCGGCTGGACCTCATAATGATATTTCAATCATTTATTTTCTCCTTAAAGTGTGAAAATATTTTGTTGGTGCCCACTTGCATAGGGAAAAAGTCATAATAAAATAAGAGATATCAGAGCTCGCAAGGATATATGAAAGTGTTCGTTTTTCCCGTGCGTTGTTCTAGAGTGGAATGGTAGTGACATAGTTTGAAGATGGCTCAGTGAACCCTCTGCCGAGAACCTTATTGTGAACTGCAGAGTAATCATATAGTTGAAGGAATTAGTCTTAGACCCAGCATTCATATTTCTAATAAAAGTCATCATTGAGTGACGAAATAGAAAATCTTTGCATCTACGTCTCTGCACCTAATCCTTGGAGTCTCACAGTTAAAATTATCATAAAATGTCTCGTATCTTGTGAATGCTTCGAAACGGCACGACCAACTGACAGAGCTTTCACTTAGGGCTTAGGGCTGTTGTTTGTTAAAGCAATGAGTGATGCGCTGGAAGTAACGTCATAAACAAAATATCGACATGCTTCAGCAAGCGGTGAATGCTGTCAAGAAATGATATCTTAAGAATTTCTAACTCAGAAATAAAAAAAAACTGCCTCGACGTCCACATTCGTAACAGAGAATCACACGAAAATTTAACTTGGACCAAGCAAATAGCTCAGAAGTATAAAATGGAATCATTTGAAGTAGGGTGTACAGCAAGTACAGGTATTCGGACGGATCACATACTAATCTTGGAGACAGATTAGTCTAAGAAAGAGAGATATGGGAAACCCTTGTCAGCAGCTGAGAAAGGTTTTCCTTCGGCATCATGGAATTGTTAAACGTTCCTATTTGCAGGAATAGGCGACTTATGTAGCGGACGTATAAATTACGTGTAATGTCAGATGGAGAGTAACAATGATAAAAACTTTAATTATATATCAATTTTCCAATGTTTCTCGCGATAATAGCTTGATTAATTACTGACCTTGCCGGCTAATGAGCCGTTTTCAGATCTGATTTCTTACTTGTAGAACATGTAACACGAAACAAAATCTCTGAATATTTTCGGTGATATCAGCCCAGCTGGGTGACTGACAACTCAAAAATTAGAGAAAAAACGACACATCATGACATGCGACGTTGTCTCTTACAGGAGAAAGACAGGAAGTCTACTCGGTAGCAACGCGATGCAGACTGATGTAGTACTGTAATAATTCTTGCAGTTATCTCCGGAGGAGTGCCAGAGATTTTACTAGTGTTGTAATAACAATCTAATCTCAATTCAAATGCAGTAAGCTAACAGCCAACACTTTGCGCAGGTTACTTTAAGGCAGACGCGTAACATTTCAAGAGGATGAAGAACTCCTGATGTAACGTTTGCAGACTAGTGTTTTGCTGACTGTTTGTATGTGATATCAGCGCTGCGTCCCAGGAAGTTGAGTTCTCTCCTACCCGCAACCACCTGGCCTCTCACAAGTCGAAGGGCCGGCTCGCCAGACAGACGATCTCGTTAGCGGTGACCGAGTGGTGGTTAGGATGCCACTCCAGCGACAACGACCTCGAAATACGAAGGCCACCAAATCCTTTCCAACATGGGTGTCTCTGAAATGACGTCAATTTTCTACTCACCTGAGAACTGTTAAAGCTGCGTCGCCTTCGTCCAGTACGCAATCTGACTAGTAATTTGTGCGGCCCTCATTCCGTCCTTCCCTGCCTCCATCCATAGTCACATTTTCTGGCTGTCGCTGAGGTAACGACAGCAATTTCCTCTCAAAGGGAGAAAGAAATTTCTCTTTATGATGGCAGCCGTATAACAATTACTCTGTAATTCGCACATGTGGCCCAGTGCCGTATTAAAGTATAACTGAAACATCGCCCCGACTGAAAACCACACAAGAGGCATCACACGCCGTTCTGAGGGAACAGAGCAGATGCGTAATGAAGTCTGGCTGTCGTAAAATTCTGTGTTTGTATTCACGACTGGGCGCAACCAATCTTCAAAGCATGAAGTTGCATTTTCCTTAATTCCCCACCTTATGGTACATACTTAAGGCCGTGTTTTCTGAAAAAAATCTATTACTGGGACTAGAACGAAGAATATCGACTCCCTCTCCGCGCTATCTTTTACAAAAATGCTGCCAATGGTTGTTCTGTACTAAGGTACAATATAATACAGAATGCATTTTCACTCTGCAGCGAAGTGTGCGATGATCTGAAATTTTCCTTCCGCCAGATGCGTTATCAGCCTGGGATCTTTGCCTTCGATGCCAAGTGCTTTACCGACTGAGCTATCCACGTACGACTTGGGAAATCACTCACAGCTGTAACCCCCCCCCCCCCCCACCTCATCTTATACCTTCTAAACTCTCCGGCATAGCTTCCATAACCAACATTCCTGAAGGGAAGGAGGAACTAGTGCAGAGTTTTTATTTCCCAGGTACTTTCAACAACACACTGCACTGAGCCACGAAGATTCTGAGATAACTCAGTAACCACAAGCAATGGTTCCAGTTGCATGGAAATCGACAAAACGTCTTGAAATACACTCATCACTAATTGTTGTTATTGTGATCTTCAATCTGAAGACTGTTTAGATAAAACCCTCCATGCCACTCTATCCTCTGCAAGCCTCTTGATCTCCGAATAACTACTGCAAACTACAACCTTCTGATTCTGATTACTCTATTCATGTCTTGGTGTCTGTATATGAGTTTTACTCCCTAACTCCACAGCAATATTAAATTGGTTATTCGCTGATAACTCAGAATGTGTCCTATCAACCGATCTCTTCTTTTAGTCACATTTTGCCACAAAGTTCTTGCCTCCCCAGTTCTATTCAATGACTACTCACTAGTTACATCATTTATCCATCAAATCTTCAGCATTGTTCTGTGACATTACTTGCTACATTCCAGACAAATACCTTCAAAAGAGACATCCTATCATTTAACTTAATATTCGATGTTACCTAATTTCTCTCCTCCAGGAACTCTTCTCTTGCCATTGCTAGTATACATTTCTACTTCCTTTCTACTTCGCCCTCCATGATTTATTTGCTGTCCAAAAGCAAAACGTAACTACCACTGTTATTGTCTCGTTTATTAATCTAATTCCTTCGGCATCACAGTATGCAATTCGATTACTTTCCATTATACTATTCACAAGAAAATGTTTTATCATTGTTTACAGAGTTACGAAACAGATTGAGATTTTCACTCTGCAACGGAGTGTGCTCTGATAGGAAACTTCTTGGAAGATTAAAACTGTGTGTCGGATCGACACTCGAATTCGAGACCTGGCGTTTCGGGGGCAAGTGTTCTACCAACTGAGCTACCCAAATATGAGTCAGCATCTCCCCTCAGAGCTTCAGTTCTACCAGTATCTCCTGTCCTACATCCAAAAGATAACAGTAGCTCTTCTGCGAATCTTGCAGATCTAGCACTCCAGGAAGAAATGATATTACCGAGACGTAGTTTAGCCAAACTCGCACTCAGACCTTCACTCCAATGGTAGGTCTGGTGTGCCTAGCAGATGGACAAGTTTGTTGAACGCCCTCAACTGACCTTCTTCTAACCAATACACGGCTATAACTGGCACCGTGGCAGAATCACCTTTCACCAGAAAAAATAACGGACATCCATCCAGCGCTCCGATGAGCTCTCACTTGACATCACTGTGGTGGAGGTTTGGCGTATGTGGAATTCCCGACACAGAGCGTCTGGCTCGGACATGTCTTTGATGTAATCGATACGTAACAGTTCGCTGCGTCACTGTGATTCCAACAGCTGGTCAGACTGCTGCTGCAGATGCAGTGCGAAGTGCCAGAGCCATACGTCGAACACGATGTTCTTACCTCCCGGTTGTGACACATGGCCTTCCGGGGCGCGGTCTTCTGCAGACCATGCATTCACGTGCCCACAGCTGCCAGAAATCATATCCACTGGCTACATTCTTATTTCTTTCAGCAATATCGGAGAAAGAACATCCATTTTCTTATTGCATCATCACACGAGCTCGTGCAAACTCAGTGAGATGTTGATAATGGCATTTTTGTCGCCTTAAAAACATTCTTGACTAATATCAATTCACCACGTCCAATCTCAAGGGTAAGTGACGCTCACGAACGTTACAGGAAACCTGGTTTGCTTCCTCTGCTAGTCGCAACTAGCACCACTCCTAAGCGACTGTCGCGGCATCTGAGAAGGCCAAAGGCTGCGTTTTATTGGCAGGACACTTAGAAAATGTAACACACCTACTAAGGAGACTGCCTACACTACGCTTGTCCGTCCTCTTTTAGAATACTGCTGCGTGGTGTAGGATCCTTACCAGATAGGACTGACGGAGTACATCGTAAAAGTTCAGAGAAAGGCAGCACTTTTGTGTTATCGCGAAATATGGGAGAGAGTGTCACAGAAATGATACAGGATTTGGGCTGGACATCGTTAAAAGAAAAGCGTTTTTCGTTGCAACGGAATCTTCTCACGAAATTTCTGTCAACAACTTTCTCCTCCGAATGTGAAAATATTTTGTTGACACCGAGCTACATAGGTCAGGACCGATCACCACGATAAAATAAGGGAAATCAGAGCTCGTACGGCAAGATATAGATGTTCACTCTTTCCGAGCGTTATACGAGATTGGAATAATAGAGAATTGTGAAGGTGGTTCGTTGAAACCTTTGCCAGGCACTTAAATGTGATTTGCAGATTATCAATGTAGATGTAGATGTAGATTTTTGAGATGCAGAAGTACACCTTCAGCTTTCGTTTAAGGCGTTCAAGTCCTCCTTGGTGCTGCGATTTTTCTTCTGTCAGTTTGTATAACATCTGTTTATTTACAGCTGGGAACGTAATACGTACTCCATTACAATAATAGTTTTCAAAGTAAATATTTACCTACGTCTCTAAATACTAGGGTCTGTTTACAGTGTATTGATGTTTGTCATGCAGGTGTAGAATGACCACTGCTACACGGCACGAGCTAACTTAAATTTTCGGTTGCTTATTGAGAAGTGTTTCCACGCATAAAAAGCCACACTAAATTACTTATTTGTCGGATATTGTAACACTGTAATTCATTGTTAAAAAGAAGCTGTTTTATTATTAGAAATAAAAATTATTAAGGAATAAATATGTTACTAAGCTGGGGCCAGAATTTCAGAACGCTTTAAAAAGGATTCTGTAACAGCTCCAGTTATGTAGTTTACACAGTATTCTGATGAACATTAAACAGGTGTACTACCTCGGAAGGTAAATCCACCTAACAATAACGAGTTAAGTATGCACAATAAGGAAACATCCACATTGACAGAACACCAATCTAAGATGCTACTAAGGCGTACCTCGCTCAGTGGACTTCTTCATGAATTGACTATCATAACTTGTTGTTCAACTAAACGCCAAGGACCATTTAGAGTACCAGCATTAAGGTGTATTCTTGGTGCTAACAGGTCAATATTGCTTGCCTGAAGCTTCGTAATTTGAGAGTAAGGCTGTGAACTGTGATCAACTTGTAAACCTGTTGAGCCATCATCTGAGCTGTATCGGCTAAGACTGAGTTCGACGATGTGGTTGGTGTACGGACAACCATTAGACCCTACGTAATTTAGAATAAGTGTGGGGCCAGTACTGATCCTTGTGGCCCTTCTCATTCCATGTTCCCCATTCTGAGATGAGTCTGTCAGTGAGACCCTCTAGGTAAGACTCCACCTTCTTAGTGGCTACAATACTGGTACCTGATCCTCTGTCTCATCATCCTCTGCACCTGACCTCGGCATGTGCCTCTTACGAGTTTATCATTGGATGCAATATGTGGGACAGGGTTACGAGGTCTGTGGAACGCTACATGCTGTTAGGTAAGTAAACTCTTCCTGGTAGCCATGACGTGCTAAAAACGTGGGGTCAGTGATACGGCGCTGGTCCAATAGCAGCGTATGACATTTTACCAGCAGTTTATTAACATTAAGATTCATCAAATAAACAAATAGCAAAAACTTAATATGGAAGCTCTTACGGTTTTTGAGAAAGTGCCTTTTAAGGCAGAATAAATAAATGTTATAATTTTCCACTGAGAAAGTAATTTAGAGAGACTGTTGGTTAGTGTTCATTTAGCGCCACAGACAAATAAAGCTTAAAATAACTACTTGAACGCCTCATGGTTATATAAACAAAACACAAAAATCCAAAAAACGAAAAATGATTAAGGCCTTCTGGCAAATAAATAAATACTAATTTAAAAAAAAAAAAAAGGTTTTCAGTGACCAGGGTGCCTCAGATTTGTACGTAACGTACACAGAATGCCGTTCTGGAATATACAATGGGTGAGGTCCTCTGAGGACAAGAATTCCCTGGTAACCATCAGTTACAAGTCTGAGACCGAAAAGCGCCTCACAACATCACTAACAAAGATTTACTTAAAAAGATTTATTTAATTTCTTAACCAAAGGAAATGTCATCAATAGACCTGTACAGTTAGGGTTAGAACAAACCCCTTAGGACTACAATATGCAAAAATGAAATTGGAAATATATGCCGCTAACGGGATGTTACAACAGAGATATTTAAGTAAAACGGCTTCTGGCAACTAAAATTAATAATTTGGGTAAAACGCGTGGCAGCAACAAGTAAATTAATGTTTTTAAAAATAAGAATATATTCTAGATGATCAGTTTTTAAAAATTTACAGTTAGCGGCATTGAACGGCAAGAAAAAATAAATACAAAATTCTTAAATTAACTGTCGTCCACCGGGGCAGCGGGCTGAAGCAGAATAATAGATAACAACAGAAAATGCTATCTCACAGTGGTCAAGCTCACCAAAATGTGGCTCAACCATTCAAAAATTACAAAGAAGCACTCCCAAGCTAACGGGGGCTGGGGCACCTATTCCACATGTTCAAATCACTGCCCATTGTGGGAAGTAACGGAAGTAGATGCTCAGCATAAGGATTCCAGATGTCTTCAGATGACTAGAAATTCCAGGCCAAGTTCCCGTCTGTCAAACAGTTGAATGGTTAGTGACTCAAATTTAGATAGGCGTATTCAGGACCAGCAGTCCTCAGGCCAGGCTCCCGCTTCTGCCTCAGCGATCAGGTCGCCAGAAAGTTAAACACGTCCGCAGGAACAGCAAACCTTGGACAGCACCCTGTGCCTCTAACAAGCCAACTCGTAACATAAGCTGCGCACGCATAGAAATCACCGGTCGGTGCCATATTACTGCCAACTTAAGGAAGCGCGTCACCCATTTACCCAGTAACTGGACAAAAATGTTCCCGCATAAGTGATGCTATCGATATCGCACGTATGGCTCAAATATGGTGTGCGCACGGCTCGAGCTTGTGGAAGTGGCGAAACAAATAAGGGTTTACCAGTGAAAGACTTATACCATTGCACTACGGCAATAATGCGCATTACGAAAGGATTCTACAGAGAATACTGATGTCGAATTAAGAATACAGCCTTGGAGCTTATTGCTATATCGTTGCAGAGGTGCTTATGTCTGCTGTTGTGAAAGAAATGCTGCATTTCTGTAAATTTTGCTTTAAATATTTAAAATCAAGAGTAAAGCACTGATTCCATACATCATTCTATTTAGAGAAGGAAACTGAACACATTTGTAACATCATCGGAGTACAAGAATTAGTACATCCAAACACATACCTGAGATAAAAATTTACTGGTTCAATGCGTCAAATTATAAATTGTTTCAACAAAGTAAATATGTAGTTCACCCCACAGATATTTCTTACACTTAATTTTGATAACGTAATTAGAAATAACATTCTAAAGAAGTATACATTCGGCCGCACAGGATGTATTACTTAAAATCAAATCACAGTTGCAGCAGAGACTATTTGTTCATAAAAAAAAGTCCTTTCCTCTCAAGTTGGTTCCTACTCAAAATTTGAGATTTTTGACATAGGGCGGGGGGTCGTGACGGTGTAATCTCACTGCTTCAGTACTCTTCCCTAAAGACTATATTTTTTAAAACACTAACTCGCAACATGAAATATTCGTATCGAATTCTTTGATGCTGTTGTATTTTACTCTGTATTTGTCTGATCATATTTATTTGTCTTCTTACTGTTTCACTTCACTGACGTCTACTCCATCTAATTTCAGCCTTAGCATTTAGCTTCGCAAATTTTTTTCTACAAAATTCACACATCTGGCCTACTAAACACTGACTCGTCGAATGCGAACGTTCTTAATGTTTCTGTATTTCCCGTATGATCATTTCCGTTGTGGCTGTCCAATCCCGGAAATCCAAAAACTGGAGCAATACAAATCATTTTCCAATTGCGAGATTATTGCCGTAGAAGTGCTTTCCATGTTTACTCAATTTACTTCGACATTTCTACACCGTTGATCAAATCTGACTCTTCTGTCATTAGTAATAGCCTCTCATCCCAAAGCGAAATGATGCCATTCCGATCTATTCTCAGGAGGTTTATGGAAACAAAACTTCAGTTCTTATACTCTGATACATTACTTGCTGACCACTATCGGGATTTAAGTTTGATTCTTGTAACAAGGGAAAAAATAGGAATCGCGCTCTGAGGGATCCAAACAATTTTAAATATGTATATATGTAATTCATATCTAGGTTCTGATGAGTGACTGCGAATATAAAAATGTATGGCATAAATGGCACTATCTTTTGACTACAATGACATAGGAGCTTCAAGCTTTTACAACGCCGAGGGGCAATTGATCTTTGTAATTTGACATCAGTTTCACATGGAACCTCCACTCCTCTCTGAGAAAAAGTGGTCTTAACATACGGACAGACCAACAGACGGAAACAAAGTCGTTAGAGGTACGGTCCTCTAAAAATGACAGTATCGACTGGAATTGGATGTCGGGACAGCAGATTAAAAATCAAGTACGCTGCTAAGCCATAGGCCAATAGAAATGCGAGGTGTTAAACTATTTTGGATGGAAAACTGTTTGACCTGATTCTGATTTCCACTTAAACGTGATTTAGTTTCCAGGTTTACATCTGGAGTGAGTGTGAGAATGTGGGGGCAATTGAACTGGAAGGATCTGAACATCGTCGTTGCAAACTAATGATGTGTACGGGTTTCTAGCGTGATAACTCATACTTGCAAGAGAGTCTTTGCAACAAAGTGCTTTGCCTTTTAGTTCCACTGTACGCTTGTGTCAGAGGCTATTCTTACCTTCTTATGGACGACAAGTTTGATTCTCAAGAAGCTCAGCAAAAGAAACAAAGTAGCATGGTGTGGCAAGAACGCTTGTTGGGACTCATATTCAACGTCTCCAAGCCTCAGATGGCAACCGCTGTGAAACTAGAGGCATATCTAACGGTCGTTACAGGAAAGAACATTTACCCTCATGTGTTTCGTAAATTATTCTTCGTATACTCTCAATATGCTCAACGGACATTTTAAAATGTTGTAATGCCAAAGCGTGAAATGTTTTCTCTGCAGTTTTTAGACACTTTTCATTATCTGCTTTTGAAGTTAGGGAAGATTTATTAGCTTCTTAAGAATGTTAGAGTCAGGGTCTTGTTATTCTGATACGAGTCGTACTGGCAGTGCGATAGTAATTGTCAACGTAGGAGGGGAATAACAATATCAGATTTGTTTTACAGCCAGAGGAAACTCTCGAAACTCGAGAGAGAGGTGAGAACTGTAAATTAACTCTAGAACAGTAACCAGTTGCGAGCAATTACATAGTTTGGAATGTAGATGTGTTGATACCGCTGACATATCAGTGTCGTGTACTTGCAGCTTTCTCTCAGCCGGTGTCGCCGCTGCGTTGCGAGCCGTCGGTCATCGTGTAACTGGCGCGCGATTGCTTCGCCCTTGGGCCACTAACAATCACACGCATCGCTAGTTGCGTAATGGCCCGCACGGTGCACGCACACGTCAGGATTTATAGGTCAGACATAGCACGCCCACTGATCGTTGAGAGAGAACTTGGTATGTCCGCAGTTGTGCGTTGTGGTGCAAAAAGGTACAGATTGAAAGAAAGCATTTCCATGCTTAAAAACTCTTAGTATTTTCAACAGGTGAACATATGTACTTCATTTGTTATAAAAGTAGTTGTTTTGTTTGGCTTGTGTGCGAACGGCATGTCTTTATCGCCGGAAAATCGTCTTCAGGATCTGCATACAGTATCTAAAATCAAAATGGATAACGCTTAGAAGTTGTTTCTGCCAGGGAATTGCGTGTATACTTTGACCAACTAGGTCAAAGGCCTTGCCACAGTAGTAAAACCAGTTCCCGTCAGATCGCTGAAGTGAAGCGTTGTCGGACTTGCCTAGCACTTAGATGGTTGACCGTCCAGTTCGCCGAGAGCTGTTGGCAAGCGGGGTGCTTTCGGTCAATTTTTAGGCAAATTGAGGAGATAGTTGACTGAGGAGTAGCAGATCCGGTCACAAAAACTGACAACGGCTGGGAGAGCGTTGTCGTGACCTCACGTCCCTCCATATCCGCACACAGAGACGTCTACAAGACGAGGATAACATGGCGGTCGGTCAGTACCGTTGGGTTTTACGAGACCTGTTCGGAAGGGGTTTAGAGTTCTTTGACCAACTAGCAAAAAGTAAACAATACTTTCTGTGTCCATGATTACTTAGTTTCACTTCAGTGCCATAAATAGGTTAATGGCGCCACTTTCATTGCTCAGCTTCTTTATTCTTTTATTGAGATCAGTTTTTAAAGAGTACTTTTGGGTACATATTTAGCAAGACCATTTGTTCTTTTCATTATGCTGAACTCCGAAGCTTTATTGTCTGTTGCACAGCATAAAAAATAAGACTACACAGTGCTACTGACATTCTGCCATCTCATAGATGTCTCCAGTGCACCTTATGGGAAACTAGAAACGATATGCCGTGTCAACCGAAGTTAGTATTTAGGAAAAAGGAATTTTAAGCAAAATCGTTTCAAAAAAGATCCATTTTACTAAACCAAAAAACGTTGAACGAAAATAGTGATCTACGAGCATTTCAGCTACTAATATCAACGCTTTTTTAGTGATGCGACTATTTTATTTGATATTCTGAGGGCATCGTAAACCGAGTTACTAACTGATCTGCAATGTTATCTTTCCTACGGAGTTTTAATCTCTTCAGGATAGACACATTCTTCTCCACACCGCTCGTATTTTGTCTTTTTTTCAGTGTTTTATTGGGAGCCATCACGAATTTCTTTCTTGTTTCAACCTCTTCACGCCTGAGCAGCACTTGCACCGTATGTCCAACGTTATTTGATGGATGTCTTCAGTCTCTGTCTTCTGCTACATTTTCCACTGACTACTGTCCCCTTCCCCTAGTACCACGAAAGTTAATCTCCGATGTCTTAAGACACGTCCTATAATCTTGTCCCTTCTTCTTGCCAGTGTTTACTATAGCTCCTTTCTTCGCTGACTTTGCAGAGAAGCTCCCCGTTCCTTATTCGTCCTCCTCATTTTCAACATCCTTCTATAGCTCCATATTTCAAACGGTTCGATTCTCTTCATTTCCAGTTTTCTGGCAGTCAATCAATCGTTTCCACACAGTACTGCGCTAGAACGCACGTTCTCAGAAATTTACTCTAAGCCTAAGGTCAGTGTCTGATCTCGCCAGGAAAGCCCTGTTTGTCTGTACTAATGTGCTTTATTTGTCCTCTTTGCTTCGTCTGTCATGTTGCTTCGAAAATAGCTGAATTCCTTAAATTCGTCTACTTCGTGGTCATAAATAAGCTAGTCTCATTTCTGCGTTCGTTCAGCATCCGACCGCTCCGTACAGATACTCTTAAATAGTTGACTGGTATGTGTGCCTCCCTACGACTTTTCTCCAAACGTGCAATCATATAATAATATAGATTCTTAAGTCTATTTGTGAGTAGTACCTTAAATTAGCTTATGTTGAGTGTTGCGGCTTGGTGGTTTTCTCGCTACGTATTGATATCACTATCCTTCTAATCTTCAACTAGCACGTCGCTCTTCGAGCGCAACGTTCTCTCGCGTGGCGGCTCCGGGCGTGATGACCTGTTTGGTGGGCAGTATGAGCTGAGGAACGAAGCTGTAACGAGCTTTCCGTGGGGCCTCTTCGCTGTGCTGTTAGCAGTTGGCGGGCGACCAATACTGGGTCATGTTACCCCGTGTAAGTTATTTAGTACCGAGGTCGCATGTGCAGTGGTTTATCAGAAGGACATCGAACTGTCAGGAGAGTGTTCACTGACATTTTAATCTTTGTTTCTTCTGCTTGCTGCGTACGGACGCCGTGTCTCCATGATATTCGGGTATTCGAAGGGCAATGAGATTCCAAGATCTGGTAGACGTTCTAGACCAATTCATTGGCTGATATCTTATCATAATGTATTTTATCTGTTAACCTTTTATATCCGTGGTGGTTGTGGACCTTTATCCGGTGGAAAGTGCCATGTTCCAGAAGAGAGCCTATCTGGAAGGTTGGCGGTGTGCATTAGCGTATGCGTTACCTGTTCTTGTCCGCCTACCGTTAATTCTTATGATTTTTAAAGTGAATGATCTGTCATGTAGTTTTCAACTGGTGGCACTATGAAATGTTTAGTATTACCAGTTACCACGCATGTTTAATTGTTCACATCAGAATGTGTCGATTTAGCTATTATGCTGGCATATTTTAAATTTGCTTTTGTTGTTCTGAGGTCCTTGAAGCTAATCCAAAAGTCCCTATGATGAATAAGAAATTATATAGTGCAATTTTTCTATTTAAGTGGCTCAGATAAATTTTAATATCTTCGATGATGCATTTTTTTGTCTCTGAACTAATGTTTGTACGGCTGACCTTGAATGCCATGCTAGTGTCCTTGTGGCGGCTTTAATGATTTCCTATAAAAATTCTGGTATTACTGTTTTATTGCAGAGATCGTTTTTCAAAGATATTTGTAGCTGGTTTCTTATATCTTTTGTTTGTCATGGTTCCTGGTAAGAGCCCAGACAAATTAATTATACCCTAAGAGTTATTTATTTGATCCACCGCTGAGAGTTGAATTTTGATTAAAATTGGTTGAGCTGTAAGCAACCGTCATTAATAATCTTTTGTTCTCCATCGCTCATACGCGTTAACCAGGATCGGGTGCCACTTTCTTATGGCCCGTCGGTTTCCTTAGCCGGGTGTTTGCGTCATTTGGAGAGCATGTACCTGTCAGCTCTCACCACTGAGTGTTTTTCCACTATTTCCCCCAACCGCAGCCGCACTACTTAATGTTCGTTTCAAGTTAAGTTTATACTTGGAATAATTCTGAATTTGTATACGTTACGTTGTGACCTTCATCTTACGCAAATTTCGATGTGCGTTGGGATCCCAACACACACCTTACTCTGTAGTAACTTAATTATTCTCTTTTTATTGGAAAACGTCTTAAACCTTTAATTCATATGTGTTATTGGGCTCAAAATTATCTTCCTTAGGTATTGATATTAAATTGTTTTCATTCTTTTCGTACGGTCTTACTTTTTTGTCAGTCGAGTTTAAATCATGTTTTGCCCTCACCATTTGTTAATTAAGGCCCTTCTGATCTGTTCTAGTAGTGTTGCTTAAATTTACGTCTCCCTTTATTACGATTTTATCCTTGTTTCATTCTGCGTCTTAAATAGGCCGTGTCTTGCATTAAAGGATATTGAGTCATCTTGTTTTAAAATTAACTGTAAATTTTCTTTAAATTATTTAATTTGGGATCGAATTCGAAATGAGTCCCATTGCTTGTGCTTTTCATTAATTCAAAAATGGGCTTAACTGGCTGCTGTGTGAGCGAACTGTGGGAAATAAATTTGTGTTCTACCAGTTAATGAACTGTGTAAAATCCCCACTGGTGCAGAATTTCCAGGGTTTTCCTACCTAGCTGAATTAAGAGCCCCTACTTATCGCATTACAAGGGTTAGTGGGCAAACCCGGCTCCAAGCGTCTTCTGTCTTCAGGTCTTTAAGCATTTCGGTGCAATTCTGTAGCGTTGCGTCTTCATTGTGTACAACAGCCAGAAAAGTCCGCTGGAAATTCCGACATTATCCCCTGACCAAGAAATTCTTTCCTATAGTGGGTCAACGTTCATTCTCATTAGACGTGAATACCATGAACATGAAGTCACAGTGGCAGAAAGCAGAACTATCTGCCACACATATAGTATCACCATAATTCTCTGAATTTTTCTCCACATCACCGGATTGGCCTGATATTGTGTGAGTGTGTGTGTGTGTGTGTGTGTGTGTGTGTGTGTGTGTGTGTGTGTGTGTGTGTTGAAGAGAAACAAGGTAGACAGAGGAAAAGAGAATTAATTTAAACATCAACTTTATCAATGTTTCTTTATTTTACTTTTGAAAACTGCACTGATTTAGCAAAGTATTTACGCACGATATACACTTACGGCAAAACAAATCGCAGCACAATGGGGAAATTTGGTGACATAAACGGAAGTTAGTAGGCGTGTTTATTCATCTAAAGATAATGCCTATGATGATTTCGGGCCAGTCGCCTAAGATTGGCGATAGTATCGTCAGTATGAGGATACAAATCAGGTTCGCTATAGGTACACGCTGTAACCATCGTGAGCGTTAGGTACCTTTGAGACTGGACGTAGTGAGATAATGGTAGTTATTAACGCCTTTAAGGCAGCAACTGTACAATTTTGTAACACGTATTATGTTCGAGTATCATGACTTTTCTGGAGACTAGAAATCTACTCTGTAGGAATCAGCATGGGTTTCGAAAAAGACGATCGTGTGAAACCCAGCTCGCGCTATTCGTCCACGAGACTCAGAGGGCCATAGACACGGGTTCCCAGGTAGATGCCGTGTGTCTTGACTTCCGCAAGGCGTTCGATACAGTTCCCCGCAGTTGTTTAATGAACAAAGTAAGAACGTATGGACTATCAGACTAATTGTGTGATTGGATTGAAGAGTTCCTAGATAACAGAACGCAGCATGTCAATCTCAATGAAGAGAAGTCTTCCGAAGTAAGAGTGTGCCGCAGGGGAGTGTCTTAGGACCTTTGCTATTGAAGGTATACATAAATGACCTTGTGGATAACATCGGAAGTTCACTGAGGGTTTTTGCGGATGATGCTGTAGTATATCAAGAGATTGTAACAGTGGAAAATTGTACTGAAATAAAGGAGGATCTGCAACGAATTGACGTAAGGTGCAGGGAATGGCAATTGAATCTCAATGTAGACAAGTGTAATGAGCTGCGAGTACATAGAAAGAAAGATCCTTTGTCATTTAGCTACAATATAGTAGGTCAGCAGGTGAAAGAACTTAATTCCATAAGTTATCTGGGAGCAGGCATTAGGAGTGATTTAAAATGGAATGACCATATCAAATTAATCGTCGGTAAAGCAGATGCCGCCGGCCGCGGTGGTCTCGCGGTTCTAGGCGCGCAGTCCGGAACTGCGCGACTGCTACGGTCGCAGGTTCGAATCCTGCCTCGGGCATGGATGAGTGTGATGTCCTTAGGTTAGTTAGGTTTAAGTAGTTCTAAGTTCTAGGGGACTGATGACCACAGCCGTTAAGTCCCATAGTGCTCACAGCCATTGGAGCCATTGGATAGCAGATGCCAGACTGAGATTCATTGGAAGGATCCTTAGGAGATGCAATCCAAAAGCAAAGGAAGTAGGATACAGTACACTTGTTAGCCCACTGCTTGAATATTGCTCATCAGTGTGGGATCCGTACCAGATAGGTTTGATAGAGAGGATAGAGAAGATCTAACGGAGAGCAACGCGCTTCGTTACAGGATCATTTAGTAATCGCGAAAGCGTTACGGAGATGATAGATAAACTCCAGTGCAAGACTCTGCAGGAGAGGCGCTCAGTAGCTCGGTACTGGCTTTTGTTGAAGTTTCGAGAACATACCTTCACCAAAGAGTCAAGCAGTATATT
Source organism: Schistocerca americana (assembly GCF_021461395.2). NCBI lineage: Eukaryota > Metazoa > Arthropoda > Insecta > Orthoptera > Acrididae > Schistocerca > Schistocerca americana. The sequence goes on along the minus strand of NC_060119.1, from coordinate 951,830,644 downwards.
GCTCCCTCCAACGTATATCTCGCGAAGAGACCATGAGGCTAAAATCAGAGAGATTAGAGCCTACACAGAGGCATACAGACAATCTTTCTTTCCAAGAACAATACGAGACTGGAATGGAAGGGAGAACCGATAGAGGTACTCAAAGTATCCTCCGCCACACACCGTCAGGTGGCTTGCGGAGTATGAGTGTAGATGTAGATTATCAGCATTTCATTGGATTTGAACGAGGTCGTGTAACAGGGCTACAAGAAGCTGGATGTTCCTTCTGCGATAAGACTTGACAGGAATATAGCCACGGTACAGGACTGCTGGCAGCGGTGGTCACGAGAATGTGCGGTCACAAGAGGATCGGGTTGCAGACGGCCATGTTGCACTACCGAGAGTGAAGGCCACAGTAATGCGTGTATGGCGCTGGTACATCGTACTGCGTCTGTAGCAGCAACCTGAGCAGCAGATAGCACCACAGTGACACTGAACTGTTACAAACTAATTATTTCAAGGACAGCTCCGAGTCAGATGCCCTGTAGCGTGCATTTCACTCACCCCGAACCACCATCATTTGCTGTTTCAGTGGTGTCAAGCGAGAGCACATTGGAGGTAGGGTGGAGGTCTGTTGTGTTTTCTGATGAAAACTGGTTCTGCCTCGGTGCCAGTGATGGCCGTTTGCTGGTTAGGAGTTGGTCAGTGAGGGCGTGCCAGAAACCTGTGTGCTAGACACGGTGGAGTTACACTTGGAGTTATGGTCCGGGGTGTGATTTCGTATGAGCGCAGGAGCACTCTCGTATTTATTCCACTTACGCTGACTGCAAGTTTGTACGTCAGGCTGGTGATTCGACTTCTTGCTCTGGCATTCATGAACATCATTCCAGAGTGTGTTTCGAATAGGATAACGCTCGCCCACATGCCACTGTTGTATTCCATCCAACATGCTCTGCAGAATGTCTACATGTTGCCTTGACCTAGTCGACCACCGTATCTCTCTCCAATCGTGCAAATTTGCGACATCATCGGAGACTACTCCACCGTCATCCACAAACAGCATTAACCGTCCCTCTGTAGAACTGAAATTGAAATTTCGTGTGGCTAGGGCCTCCCGTCGGGTAGACCGTTCGTCTGGTGCAGGTCTTTCGACTTGACGCCACTTCGGCGTCCCTGAGCGGAGAAAATCTCCGACCCAGCCGGGAATCGAACCCGGGCCCTTAGGATTGACAGTCTGTCACACTGACCACTCAGTTACCGGGGGCGGACCCTCTGTTGAATGACCAAGTGGCACTCCATCTCTCAAACTGACATCCGGTACGTGTACAATAGAATTCACGTACGTGCATGCTTGCATTGCACATAGTGCATGTTAAATTAACTTATGCTCTTGCAATATTAATCATTGAAATATGTTAACTAGACAAAACTATTCCCGAAATTTCATTACTGTACGTTAATTATGTTTTGGTACTGTAATATTTTTCCACCAGTGTATATGTAAACACTTCACTGGTAATATCAGGGAGAAGTCCAAATTAAAAGAGAGAAATTTTCACAGGCTATGATTTTCAGAGTACGAAAGCAGCATACCCCTGTACCATACACTGGCGTAGGTGCATCACCGAAAGGCAAGACTCCTATTTTAGGCAGATATGTGAATAAATCGAGAGTCGAATTGTACACGAAATTATTGTCATTAAAATTAGTTTTTTTCCGATTTATGAAGTCAATAACTGTGGAAGAACAGTTTACTACAAACATTTCTTTGCACTGCGCCAGAAAATGTCACGTCCGTGACGTATCACAAACAAGTCTGCTGCACATTTTAAGTTAGCTGTGTCACTTTCGAAATAAGTATTACGAGGGCCACTCCAAAAGAAATGCACACTATTTTTGTAAAAATACAGTTTTCATTCTGCATCCGTGAAAGTTTCACAGTATGTAAATAAATCCTCCCCGCTTGTTTTAAATCTTAGTTCAACCTATTCCCGTGAGTGGCGCCGTCACAGCATGTCTTCAAGTTGGCTGCTACACTTGACATTCGTCAGAAGCAACGTGCTGTCATAGAATCCCTGTGCTGTGAAAACGAGACAGTGTGAAACATCCACAAGAGGTTGAAAAAGGTGTATGGAGATGCTGCTGTCGATCGCAGTACAGTTAGTCGGTGGGCAAACAGGTTACGTGATGAAAGCGGGTACTGCAATACTGAGGATTGTCCTTGCAGCGGCTGTCCTCGTACTGCACACACTTCAGACAATGTGCAGATAGCTAAAGAATTTGTGACTGCTGACAGACGCATCACAGTGAACGAATCGTCACGCTAAGTTGGGAAGGGGGAAGGAAGTGTCTGCAGAATACTGAAAGTGTTGGGGTTAAAAAAGGTTTCTGCCAGTTTGGTTCTCAGGATTTTGACAGTGGCTACAAAGAAGCAAGAAAAACGTTATGCAGCGAACTTTTGGAACAGCACGAGAATGATGGAGATGAATGTCTTGGAAGAATTGTTACAGGTGACGAAACATGGCTCCATCATTTTTCAGCAGAGATGAAGAGCGGCATCATGCAAATTCACAAAAAAAAAAAAAAAAAAAAAATCAAAACCACACCTCCTGCTGGAAAAATTATGGCTACGGTGTTTTTCGATTACGAAGGACTCTTGCTTGTGTACATCATGCCAAGTGGAACCACTATACATTCTGATGCGTATGTGAAGACACTGAAGAAACCTCAAGCTCGACTGAGTAGTGTTCGACCACATCAGCAAAAGTAGGATGTTTTGCTGTTGCACGGCAATGCACGGCCACATGTCAGTCAAAAAACCATGGAAGCGATCAAAAAACTCGGATGGACAACACTGAAACACCCAGTCCCGACCTGGCTCCATGTGACTATCATCTCTTCGGGAAACTGAAAGACTCTCTTCGTGGAACAAGGTTTGAAGATGATGACTCCCTTATGCACACTGCCAAACAGTGGCTCCAACAGGTTGTTCCAGTATTTTACCGTGTTGCTATACAGGCCCTGTTTCCAAAATGGCGTAAGGCAGTTGAGAGGGATGGAAATTATGTGAAGAAATGAAAATATTGGTGCTAAAGGATGTACCTACACACTGTAAAACTTCCAAACACGTAGAATAAAAGATGAATTAAAAAAAATAGTGTGCATTTCTTTTGGAGTGGCCCTCTCATTTAAGTAAAGCGATGTCTTCATCCTTTCAGTCCACCGCTCACACACTTTGACATGCAATCAATTACAGCGATATTGACTTTTTCATGAAGTTTCTTACTGATGAAACCGGTGCTGTTACAAAAGATACTATAACTATATTAGTGATTAGTTATGCCGAAACGTGAAAGGTCGGAGTTCATGGTTGAAACAGTGGAGCATGTGATACGCCACCGCAAAATAAATGAATAAATATAAAAGATAAAAAAATATATGTACTTAACAGTTTAAGCACCTGGACCGCGTGCGGGGCATGGACTGCACCGACTCATAGGAAGCGCCTGAGGTAGGAGTGGGAAGGGGATTGTCCTATATATACATGGCGCCGGCCCACCGCCGGTCAGTACATCAGCGCACCTGATAATGGAAACGTGGTGAATGGTCGAAATATTGTGTCCTATGTACACTCATACCACGCTGTTCACCCGAGATTTATTTCGTCATAAAATACGCCTGGAGAAATTGAAGAAACACATCAGATTATTATGATGCAGAGCCTGTGAACGAGTATCTCGACAACGGCATGGTAGTCGAATGTTCACACATTTTTGCTACACTAGGTTATGGTCGTATGCACAAGCGCCGTCATCGTGATGAACGGCGGTTAGAAACGTACAGTGCACCACGGCCGTTGCTGAGAGCAGTGTTATTTTATGGAATACATAATCCTGCGCTTGCGTGGAACTTGTGGTAGTAATCGAAGACACACTAACAGCTGCGAACCACCTGCATCACTTCATGCTTGATGACTCCCCCACGGCGATGTCATCTTTCAGCTATTTTAACTGTTCGCCTCTCGGAACCAGAACCCTGCTACATTTGTTAGAGGAGCATTATAGTGAACTCATGCCGATATCTCGGCGACCAAATTCGCCCGGTGTAAAGCCTAAGGAACTCATCTGGGTCGCTCATGGGTATACCGCAATGTACACAAATCAGCGGCCAGTTATTTACTCGAATTACATGGGCTGTTGGTAGGCTTTTAATGCTACATACCAGCACAAACCTACCAAACACTATTGAATCCATGACATGCAGACTCAGTTATGTACTTCGTTCCACATACGGACAAACAAACTATTATGCAGATGGCCACAACGTTTTGGTTCATCAGTGCACGTCAGTCCCGGACAAAGAGAAGGTCATGTTCACCATGTTACGCCATGTATTGAAGCCAATAAAAGTCATCACTAACTATCAACAGTGTTTCCATTCGGCCCATCAGTCCAACACTCAACCTACACCCTTCGAAATACATCTTTCTGAAAAAGCGGGTGAAAATTCGTTTGACGCCTTCCTAAGAGGCAGTCTCCGTTCCTTCTGGTTTGTTGGTTGCTTCGGGGAAGGAGACCAGACAGCGAGGTCATCGGTCTCATCGGATTAGGGAAGGACGGGGAAGGAAATCGGCCGTGCCCTTTGAAAGGAACCATCCCGGCATTTGCCTGGAGCGATTTAGGGAAATCACGGAAAACCTAAATCAGGATGGCCGGACGCGGGATTGAACCCTCGTCCTCTCGAATGCGAGTCCAGTGTCTAACCACTGCGCCACCTCGCTCGGTCTCGTTTCTTCTGAACTATGTATGTGTACGCCTGATGAGGTTTAACATTTAATGAAATATTATGGACACCATAGAGATATTTGTACCAAATAAATTAATAAGAGACGAAACCGACCCTTCCACGGTTCACAAAATAGAGAACTATCGCCGACTCAACAAAACAAGCATGCCAAATTTAATAGAATTCAAAACTCCCAACATTGGCGAAGTTTTATGGAAGCTCCAAATTTAGCGCGAACTTCGGTGTATTTAATACCTTCGACAACGAAATTCTGTCTCGAGATCTGGCAGAAAATACAAACAGATTCTGGCAGTATGTGAAGTACACCAGCGACAGGGTACAGTCAGTACTCCAGTGCTTGATACTATTGGTAATATTACCGGGGAGTGGCCGCTAAAGCAGAGTTGCTAAATACGGTTTATCGGGATTCCTTCACCAACGAAAGAGAAGTGTGTATTTCAAATTCGAGTCAAGAACTGCTACAGCACGAGTAATTTAGAATTGGGTGTTCTCGGTATAACAAAGCAATAATACAGGCAAGTCGTTCGGTCGAGATTTAACATCAGTTATATTCCTTCCAGAGTATGCTGATATGTTACCTGCGTATTTAAGAATCATACACAACCACTCGTACAACGAAAGATCCGCACCTACAGAATGGAAAGTTGCACAGGACACACCAACACTCGAGGAAGGAGTAGGGGTAATTCGAGGAATTACAGACTCAAACCAACGACATCGGTATGAGGTAGGGATTTGCAACAAATACTGCGTTAGAAGAGTTTTAGCTCGAGGAAAACAAACTATTGACACACAGTAAGCAAGGATTCAGAAAATACTCTTGTGAAAGACAACGATAACTTCATTCTAACTCACACTGATATTTTATTTGTAGATTTCCTAATGGCTTTTAATGTCATTCTTTATTCTAATCAAATTTCGTCTCAGCTGTTGGATTGGATTCGTAATTCCCTCTCAGAAAGGTCACAGTTTGTAGTAACTGACGGGAAATCGTCAAGTAAAACAAAATTGATATCTGGCACTCCAAAATGAAGTGTTCTAGGTCCTCTCCTTTTTGTAGCGTACGAGGTGTGGTTTTTAAGTAAGTGCCGTCTTGAGATAAAGGTAAAACTAGCAGACTTTCCTTACCAGCTTTATTTTTACGTGAAAACGTGTGTTGTAATGTATTTTTCTACATAGTTGCCACCAATACTGAGGCACCTTATCAGACTACCGTCTTTGAATACCTTCTTCGTAGACATTAGCACCTACTCTCGTTAATTCAAACTTTCTATTACAATTACATAAAGCACACTTCTTGACACCTGAGGAAATTCATCACATGATGTCTAAATCGTAAAGTGTCCGTTCCCTCTCACATTTTTATCAAGTTTCTGCACCAATTAGCCAGTAATAACTGAAGGTATCTCATTTTGGACCTCATCATGCACATTCGAACGCCCACCTTTTAAAGCCCTCACCCACTTTCGTACTATCCCATCGATCATAAGTAGCAAGAAGTCTGTTTGGTACATTGTTACAACGCCTTTAAGTAGCAGATTTCTAGGCGAACGGTATTCAAAAGCTGGTTGTACGATACGATAAGTATCTTAATACTGTTGGGAAGAATGTAGAAAAGTACATTAAAGCACAGGCTTTCATGTAAGGATAAAGTTCCTAAGACAACTCTACTTGTTTCAGTTTTACTTCAAAATGTTTGTTAGATAAACACGTATTGTATATTTTAAATGAATTGGGAGACAATATCAGCAGCCTTGTTAGAATGTTTACGGATGAAGCAATCATTTATCAGTTTGTAAGGCCATCACATGCTTAAAAGTATTTGCAAAATAATTCAGACAAAACGCACAATGTGATCAACAGTATGCGGACGCCTCGTTGAAAATGACTTAAAGTTTGTGGCGCCCTCTATTGGTAATGTTGGAATACAATACGGCGTTGGCCTACCTTTAGCCTTGATGACTGCTTCCACTCTCGCTGGCATACGTTCGATCAAGTGCTTGAAGGTTTCTTGGGGAATGGCAGCCCATTCGTCACGGAGTGCTGCACTGAGAAGAGGTATCGATGTCGGTCGGTGAGGCCTGGCACGAAGTCGACATTCCAAAACATTCCAAAGGTGTTCTATAGGATTCAGGTCAGTACTCTGTGCGGGCCAGTCCATTACAGGGACATTATTTTCGTGTAACCACTCCGCCAAAGGCCATGCATTATGGATAGGTGCTCGAACGTGTTCAAAGATGCGGACGCCATTCCCGAGTTGCTGTTCAACAGTGGGAAGCAATGTAGGACTGTGCTGTGATAGTGCCCCGCTAAATAAGGTGTGCAAGCCCCCTCCACGAAAAGCACTACCACACCATAACACCACCACCACCGAATTTTACTGTTGGCACTACACACGGTGGCAGATGACGTTCACCAGGCATTTGTCAAACCCACACCATGCCATCGGATCGCCACTTTGTGTACCGTGATTCTTCACTCCACACAACGTTTTTCCACTGTTCAATCGTCCAGTGTTTACGCTCCTTACACCAAGCGAGGCGTCGTTTGGCAGTTACTGGCGTGATGAGTGGCTTATGAGCAGCCGCTCGACCATGATATCCACATTTCCTCACCTCCCGCCTAACTGTCATAGTACTTGCAGTGGATCCTGATGCAGTCTGGAAGTCCTGTGTCATGGTCTGGATAAATGTCTGCCTATTACACATTACGACCCTATTCAACTGTCGGCGGTGCCTGTCAGTCAACAGACGAGGCCGGCCTGTACGCTTGTGTCCCTTCACGTTTACAGTTTACTATCACATTGGAAACAGTGGACCTAGGAATGTTTATGAGTGTGGAAATCTCGCGCACAGACGTGTGACACAAGTGACACCTTATCACCTGACCACGTTCTAAGTCCGTGAGTTCTGCGGAGCGCCCCATTCTGCTCTCTCGCGATGTATAATGACTACTGAGGTTACTGATACCGAGTACCTGGCAGTAGGTGGCATCACAATGCACCTAATGTGAAAAACGTATGTTTTTTGGGGTTCCGGATACTTTTGATCACATAGTGTAGAAGATGGAATACGGTGACCTCTTGTATTCAAAAGGCTCTGAACTCTCGGTTAGTTGCAAACAGGAAAAAGAATATTGTTCTTGATAGCGACAACTGCTCAGGTCAAATAAAAAATCTAATGTTAATAATGTATTAACATTAGATTTCTTATTTGACGTGACCAAAGAATCGTGACCTGCATCCAACAAAAAACCTATGGAATGATTTGGAAAGCCGACTTCGTGCCAGTCACGTTTCGTTACTTCACCCAAATGGAGAGTATAATCTGAGAAACGGAAAGACCAAGTAGGCTCTACGGGAAAAGGCAATATAATTTACAGTAACAAATATTGATTACCGAAACGCAAGATAAACCCGCCAGGTTAGGCGAGAGCACCAATGCGCTTCTTCCTGGACTCGGGTACTCACACCAGCCCCGACTCGAGTCCACCCAGCAGATTAACGACGACGGCCAGTGTGCATGCGAGCCGAGATGTGGTTTTCTGGCGGTTTTCCACATCCCACTAGCTGAATACTGCGTATGTACGCATGTCCGGCTTCAGTTACACGACTCGCAGACATTTCAGACACGTTCGCACTATTTCATGGTTTACACTAGACGCAGACAGCTTGGGTGCACTGATTTCATAGCCAGGGCTACGCGGTGTCGGCAGGAAGGGCATCCGGCCATCCGTTCAATTAACTACGCCAACTCCAACCGTACCCATGCCGACCCTGTGGAAACTGCGGGACAAAGGCATAAGCGAATGAAAGCTTGAAACGCAAGATAACTACTTCAGTTTGGTGTAAATACGCCGGGCACAAGCTGTTGCGCCGCACACTGCGCCCACACGGCTGGCCTAGGAAACCCTACAGCCAAAGTACGGGCAAGGGGGTCGTCCTTACGTTCAGCCGACTCTGAACCGCCGGCCGGAGTGGCCGAGTGATTCTAGGGGCTACAGTCTGGAACCGCGCGACCGCTACGGACGCGGGTTCGAATCTTGCCTCGGGCATGGATGTGTGTGATGTCCTTAGGTTAGTTAGGCTTAAGTAGTTCTAAGTTCTAGGAGACTGATTAACTCAGAAGTTAAGTCCCGTAGTGCTCAGAGCCATTTGAACCATTTGACTCTGAACCTACTTACCACAACGCAAACACAGATAAACGGTGGGAGAGTGCCCGAGCTACCGACTGCTACAAAAATGGTTCAAATGGCTCTGAGCTCTATGGGACTTAACTTCTGAGGTCATCAGTCCCCTAGGACTTACAACTACTTAAACCTAACTAACCGAATGACATTACACACATCCATGTCCGAGACAGGAGTCGAGCCTGCGACCGTAGCGGTCGCGCGGTTCCAGACTGTAGTGCCTAGAACCACTCGGCACCGACTGCTACAGCACGTCTTAAACACAGTGTAGCACAGAAGAATGAGACATCCAAAATTCCAGAATTCTAACAGCATCTTAAGCTCGGTCAGTACAGCGGCAGGGTCACTATTAATAAAAAGTAAGGGGACCAAGATCCCTTAAAAAAATTATGCTCAGCTACAGCAGAATGAGAACGAAATAAGGTAAGGGTTCGATAAGGCCTAGGAAGCAATTTACCAAAAATTTTAAACGATGCTTACATTTTGCCATCCCCAACAAAATTGCTGTCCCAACCAGCGTGTACAACGCCCATTATCAACTGCAGGTGAAGTCGCAATATACCTTTATGATGCCAAATTCTGAAAAAAAATTAAAATAGTTCAAAAGAACACAATACACATGGTAGAACATCACACTTCAAATCTTCTTTTTTTAAAATTTTAATTCAGATATGATTAACATTAAACAAAATGTTTAAAATCCCATTTCTCAATCCAAGAATTTAAAATGTCTGGCCCACATTTATTAATGTTAAACAGCTATTTCAACTTAATGCAACTATGACTTTTCGAAATCAGAAATGGAAAGGTGCATCTCCAATCTTCCAAAGCAATCTAGATATTATTGAAGGAATTGATTCCATTTCTTATCCTGAAAACACCACACGGCAACTCAACAGTTAATTCTATTGTCTCTTGTGGCTACAGACCATTCAGAAGAACGTCATTGCAACTTGGCAACAAGCAGACTCTCATGGCCATTAAAGGGTACGAAGGTAAAGCTCCACGTTTGACGCTCATCCACGCACAATAGGCGTCAGGGATGTCCAACACCACCGTTTCTTAGCTGAGGCCGCATTTTTTGGAGACAAGAAGAACAGACACATCTCCCAAGCGACCAGTCACTCGCCGAGCAACTCTGCACACGAGAACTCGCTGTCGACTCGCCCCAGCGCCGCTCTGCGTACGCCCTCGTAGGACTCTTCCATCGTAGACTCCACCTATCCACCGGTCACGAAAACCGGGAAATGAACTAGCTATCGAAGGTCCACCAGATCTATGCGCCGTGGCTCACTAACATAACCACAAAAAAGCTGATAAAATTGTGTCCCTATTCCAGGCGTAGTAAATACGGTAACGAGAAGTTTTATTTCTTACATGATTTATGTGCAACAAGTAAAAGACATTACGCTGCAGTTCATGATAAAAAGACAATAAACAGATACTTTCTATCAGTTCAAAGTAATCAACACAAAAGTGGCGGTCATATAGAGTATCAACGTTTTTCATGTTAAGTGCATGTTGCTCCCACCTACCGCCAGGTACTCCATATCAGCGACCTCAGTAGTCATAAAAATCGTGAGAGAGCAAAACGGGGCGCTCCGCAGAACTCACTGACTTCGAAGGTGGTCAGGTGATTGGGTTTCACTTGTGTCATAGGTCTGTAAGCGAGATTTCCACATCCCTAAACATTCCTAGGCCCAATGTTTCCGATGTGATAGTCAAGTGGAAACGTGAAGGGACACGTAGGGCACAAAAGCGTGCGGGCCGACCCCGTCTGTTGACTGACAGCAAACGCCGAAAGATGCAAAGGGTCGTAATGTGTAATACGCAGACATCTATCCAGACCATCACACAGGAATTCCAAACTGCACCTGGATCCACTGCAAGTGCTATGACAGGTAGGCAGGAGGTGAGAAAACTCGCATTTCGTGGTTGAGCGGCTGCTCATAAGCCGCACATCAAGCCGGTAAATGCCAAACGACGCCTCGCTTGGTTTAAGGAGCGTAAACATTGGATGATTGAACAGTGGAGAAGCAGTGTGTGGAGTGACGGATAACGCTACACAACGTGGCGATCCGATGGCATGATGTTGGTATGACGAAAGCACGGTGAACGTCATCTGCCAGCGTCTCTAGTAGTGCCATCAGGAAAATGCGGAGGTGGTGGTGTTACGGTGTGGTCGTGTTTCTCGTGGAGGGGGCTTGCACCCCTGGTTGTTTCACGTGGCACTATCACAGCACAGGCCTACACTGATGTCTCAAGCACCTTCTTGCTTCCTACTGTTGAAGAGCAGATCGTGGGTGGCTATTGCATCTTTCAACACGCTCGAGCTGCTTTTCATAATGCACTACCTGTGGCGGAGTGGTTACACGATGATAACATCCCTGTAATGGACTCGCCTGCACCGAGTCCTGACTTGAATTCTATAGAACACCTTTGGGATGTTTCCTGAAGGTAGATTTCGTGCCAGGCGTCACCGACCGACGCCAACACCTCTCTCCAGTGCAGCACTCAGTGAAAAATGGGCTACCATTCTCCAAGAAATCTTGCAGCACCTCATTCAACGTATGCCTGCGAGAGCGGAAGCTGTGATCAAGGCTGAGTGTGGGCCAACACCATATTGAATTCCAGTGTTACCGATGGAGGGCGCCACGAACTTTAAGTCATTTTCATCCAGGTGTCCGAATAATTTTGATCACATAGTGTACCTCCATGCCCATCGATATACAAGCACATTACGCCATAGTTCGCATCAGTAATGCACATGTTGATGTAATACCCAGAGAGGTAACGTGAATCATACATATTACTATGCCTTAATGTAGGAAAAAGAAAATTATTTGAAGTCTATATCAAAGGTACATTGTAATGCACTAGATATTGCATCATTTTCCTGTGCAGAAAAGGCACTATTAAGTTTGCTGTGGTGTAGCTAGAGCGCTTCTCTGGATTTAGTTTATTGTATGGGGTCAATAACTTTCGATTTCATGTTTAAATAACCACAGCTTTTGCAGGCATCACTCCTTGTCTTCTAAACGATAGCTTAAGAAAGTCGTTACGGATTACTTTGCGGTAGAATTTATATGATACAAAACTAAACCTGTCAGGATACTTTACCTTAAAAGCAGCAAACATGCAGGCTATGTGTAAGACACCAATAAGATATTCCCTTTCATATGTAAAAAGACTGTAATGAGAAACGTTTCTGGTGATATGTTACCGTGATTGTTCGCTTAAATTCTGTCTCGTCCAGTAAATTTGAATGATTTAGGTCCTCCGCGGTTGTCTTTGAGAACTACAGAATCTGATTTTTTCTTCATAACACCTGCTTGAGCAGTGTGTAGCTAAGGGTTAACAGCTTTTAACTTTCTGCGTCTTATGGTGTCGTCTTTGAATAGAAAGTACCTCTAGAAATCCCATAAGTTAATTATTTTGTTGGTTCAGGTCAAGTTGATGGCATTGTTCAAAGAGCTTCATTTTAAGAAAGATCGGGGAACATAAATCCCTTACATAGCACTCTAGTATTTCCTTTCTTCTAGTGTATAAGAGGGTTGGGGTTGGGTTGTTTGGGGAAGGAGACCAGGCAGCGAGGTCATCGGTCTCATCGGATTAGGGAAGGAAGTCGGCCGTGCCCTTTCAAAGGAACCACCCCGGCATTAGCCTGGAGTGATTTAGGGAAAACACGGAGAACCTAAATCAGGATGGCCGGACGCGGGATTGAACCGTCGTCGTCCCGAATGCGAGTCCAGTGTTTAACCACTGCGCCACCTCGCTCGGTCCCTAGTGTATAAGACTAACACGCTATTCAACTGCAACCTGAAACTTACGGACCTTGCTAACTGAAGGTATTGGCATTCGATTCCCTGCCAAGCTGAAAATTTTCTCCGCTAGGGGACTGGTTATTGTGTTGTCCTGAAGTTCGCATCGTCGTAATTGGCAGTATGGGCGCGCCCCAATAGCCAATAAAAATTATGGACCTACTTGCTGTACTATGAGTTGGAGACAGGACCGAACGACGATAATTACAAGAACCCTAAAAAACAAGAGCTTTTATGGGATTGATGGTATTTCAAACACAATTCTGAAAAGTTGTTCCAACTTTGTAAGTAACGTCATTAGTGATACATACAATACATCACTGGCACAGGGAATTTTTCCTGACAAGTTAAAAAATACAATTATTAAGTCACTTCACAAGAAGGTGACAAGGCGGACAAACAATTATCCTACAGTTTCCTCACTGACAAAGTGTTACCAATATATTCGAAAAAGTACTGTACTTAAGGTAGTCTCACACTTAACTACCGAGCGAGGTGGCGCAGTGGCTAGCAACCGGGACTCGCATTCGGGAGGACGACGGTTCAATCCCGTCTCCAGCCATCCTGATTTAGGTTTTCCGTGATTTCCCTAAATCGTTTCAGGCAAATGACGGGATGGTTCCTTTGAAAGGGCACGGCCGATTTCCTTCCCAATCCTTCCCTAACCCGAGCTTGCGCTCCGTCTCTAATGACCTCGTTGTCGACGGGACGTTAAACACTAACCACCACCACCACCACACTTAACTGGAAACGGTTTAATTATAAGGGGAACTCCCCATCGCAGCCCCCCGCCCCCCTCTAAGATTTAGTGGTAACGTGGCCCAGTGGATAGCTTGTCAAAAACACAGATCAAGCACGAAAACAGGAAGAAAGTGTACTGAAGTGTCGAAAAAAAGCAAAATATAAACAGTGAAAGTTTCAAGCTTGTGAGGTCACGGTGTTTGACTACAAAGTGGCAGATCTGTGTTCAAATTACCCTCATGCCCCATTTATTGCACAAATTTATTAACTGTCCATCCGGTCATTGACGTGTCTGTTCTCCTTCTGTAGTCTTCGCAATTGTCATCTTATACATTAGTAAATGGAGATGAGCGTTTGGCGTCATTGGCTGAGAGGCCCTTTGCACGGCAGGTCCGGTCGCATTGGGCGACCTGCGAGTCGGATGGAGATGAAATGATGATGAAGACAGCACAACACGCAGTCCCTGGGCGGAGCAAATCCCCGACCCAGCCGGGAATCGAACCCTGGTGCGTATGACGGCAATCCGCCACACTGACCACTAAGCTATCGAGGCGGACATGTTATACATAGTCATAGAATATGAATCACGAGGTAAGAATACGTTACCGTCGCAAGGGAATGTGAGGAAGAGGGAGAGCAGGCGAGATGCCGCATAATCCTCTCACAGAAAAGGAAGAAAGAAATAAAGGGGTGTGAACTATGTTACAACAAAGGAATTCAATCGTCAGAAGTTCCAAAACGGAACGCAAGAGTCATAACATGTGGTACGTGCGTAAAACAAATAGGAGGTACGTATGTATGGATGTCCCTTCGATACACCTAGCTTTTGTAAACGGGCGTTACACTACGACTCAGACGCAAATTTCAGTACAGCGTACAGACACGTCAACGACCGGATGGACAGTTCATAATTTTGCGGAAAAGAAAAAGAAGTTAGGCACGAGGGAGGTTTCAACACAGATCTCTCCATTCGCAGTCCAGCACCGAGGCACACGTAACGACAACGCCGGAGCTACACTCGTGGCTCGATGCTGCACATCCTAAGCTACGACCGTTGACTGTTTCTGTTTTACTTCTTGTTGCACTGTTCAGTACACCTTATTCCTGTTTCCATGCTTGATCTTTAGCTTTTTACTGGTTATGCGAAGGGGGGGGGGGGGGGGGGGGGGGGCAGGGAAGTTTCCCTTGTTAGCATATCAAACTTTGGATTCCAAAAAGGTTGCTCGACCGAGAATGCTATTTATACATTTACCTATCAAATAGAACTTGACAAGCAGAAAGCAAAAGATTATGCCGAATAACTGAGTCAATGTCGAAAAGGTAGAAAATTTTTGTGTCTGGAGTAAAGTCACAAATGGGGTCCCACAGCTTTCCATTTTGGGTCCATTCCTATTCCTTGTGTATGTAAACCAGCAAAATTGGTGGTTTTGCAGAAGAGAGAAAGCAGCAGAAGAGTTAGTAATTGATATCTTGCATAGAACTGTTAAGTGCTTCTCTCAAAACGTGGCCTTTTTAAACCTTAAAACAAAACACGCTACATTCAGTTCCGTACTACAAATCAGAGAGTGATTTAGCACGTGATCAGGAGTCAGAAAGTAGAGTAGAATGCTCCAGATTTTTGGGTGTACATACTGATGAAAACTTGATCTGGAAGAAGCATATCACTGAGCTTCTCAGACAATTAAGTTTAGCTGCTTTCGTTCTTGCTAATCTTGGAAGCAAACGTACCAGCCTCTTGTTATATTTTGTATACTTCCCCTCAGTAATGTCGTACAGAATAATTTTCTGGGGTAACTCATCACTTAGAAGGTATTGATTGCACAACAGCTAGCAGTAAGAATAATACTATTCACCCGCAGAAGTCATGTAGGTACCTCTTCAAGGAGTTATCTCTGCCTTCACAACACGTATTTATGCAAATGAAATTCGTCGTCGGTAATCTACAACAAATTGAGAAGTTCCGAGATTCACGTACCTACAACAGTAGAGGGAAGAAATACCTGTATTACCCACTGTCAAAGCTGTCAGTGGCTCAGACAGGATTTCAATATGCAGCAATAAAAATTTTTGATCATTTGCCGAATAACATGAAATGTCTGAAAGATAGAGAGCCAAGTTTCAGATTTAATTTAATATCATCGTGCACAACTCTTATTACACTAAGCAATTTCTGCTTAAAAACTGGTAACAAGTATAAAGGACTTTTTATGTGTACTTGAATGAATGTGAATAAAATTATTTTTCTTTTGTAGTTTGAACGTACAATGGATGTGAACCTCTTTTAGACCATAACAGTTGCGGTTGGTAGTACATCTTTTCTTTCATTCCTCGATTAGAGTGCATCGACAGAAAGGAATAAAGAGGAGATAAGGCAGGGGCGGTCGTCCACTCCACTTTAGGGTGGGGCCGTTACCGCGCGTATCTGATGGAACACGGATCGCGGCTCTCCGGGAGTGATTCAATTTCCCCGCGGCTCTGCCTGCTCGTCCGAACTGGACCACAGTCCGCCACTGTCTGCCGGCAGCAGGCGAACACTAAGCCGGCGGAACTGCCGCGATTTACATAGCATACGACTGCGATGCCGCCTGGACAGGCGGAAGTGCCGAAGATAGAAGCCTACTGTGTGACGGATCAGCTGCGACTAAAGGAGAGAACCAAACACGAAAGAGGCAAGAGCGAAGAGGAATGCAACTACATGAGAGGTGGAAACAGAGCAGAAAAGAGGGAGAGAAACCGAATCTCAGGCGGCCGACGCAGGGTACAGAGTAAATCGTTGTCTTCCCTCCGACTACGCTTTAATGTTCTATCGACCGTAATGGTGTCACTGGAGGTGTCAAGTTAGTTTGCAAGACGACAGATTACAAGTCAGTGAATTTCATGCAAAACAGTGGGAGGAAACAGTGCCAGATTTCACGGATTCTTGCAAGAGATTGGACCGATTTCACAGTAATTCATTTTAACCGACGTATGCCTGATTGAACCCTGTGGCTGTTGATTAAATTAGTTTTTGAAATACAGCAACCAAGCACATTGTATAAAGCATTATTTACGACAGGACGCTTTTCTAGTTTTCATCCGCCTTCGTCTGAGGTAATACGTTAAAATACACATGACTATTACGTTTCTGTGAGCTGCAAATTCAGCGCTGTAATTGCCATAAAAAAAATCTTCTTTAGCTAACACTGTTAGCAGATTGTACAAGGGGCGTTCAGTTAGTAAGGACACATTTTTCTCTCAACCAATTAAGGCTGGACAAAAATGCGAAATTTTTTGTGAGACGTCGTGGAATATTCCCACATCTGACGCTACAGTTTCATGGAGATCAGGTATGTGGCGGCGCCTTCAAAATGGCGTCTGTAACGAAGGTGGGTTCCAAGCAGGCAGCTTTCATCGATTTTCTTTGGGGGGGGGAAAACCAAAGCATCACAGATATTCATAGCTGTTTGCAGAATGTCAACGGAGTCGTGACACTGAGTCGTTGGGCGAGGCGTCTGTCATCATCGCAACAAGGTCGCGCAAACCTTTCCGGTGCTGATGTTTGGTTTGTGGGGCACTCAACTGCGTTGTTATCAGCGTCCGTACAAAGTGCCAATCTTTCAACAGTCCAACTTCGCAACGTTAACGAATGATGATGAAATGTTGAGGACAGCACAAACTCCTAGTCGCCGGTCAGAGAAAATCCCCAACCTGGCCGGGACTGGATCCCGGGACCGTGTGATCCAGAGGCAGCAACGCTAGCAGCTAGATCACGAGCTGCGGAGGCAAACCTCTAAGATCTCCGGTGTACCGGTAAGCCGCACAGAACTGGGACTCCTGCAGTGTCGGAGCGTGCTGACATTTATTCGAGATGTTCTACGCATCACAATCAGACATCTCGCTGCTGAAATGGACGTCTCAGTTCGTAGTGCTGATACACTCGTCCAACAATTGGGGTATTCAAAGGTGTGTGCCCACTGGGTACCCAGCCACCTAACTGAAGACCGTAAGTGACAAAGAAGGACCATCTGTGCGGAACTCCTTGCGCATTACGGGGCAGCTCGTGGCTACTGTCTTCTCGAACTTCATCACAGGCGGTCAAAACGTCGAACAGGTATCAAAACGGCAGTCCATAGAGTGGCGGCACACCACCTATCCTCCGAATAAAAAGTTCAAAAGAGCACCCGCAGCCGGTAAAGTCATGACAATGGTCTTATGGGACTCTGAAGAGATTATTCTGTTTAACATCGCGAATGGTGCAACGATCAACTTTGGAGCACACTACGCTAACCTCACAAAACTGGAGAAACGACTTCAGCGAGTTCCTCATCACATAAATACAAACGAACTTCTCCTTCGCTACGACAGTACAAGGACTCACACAACACTCCGAAACCGAGAAGAGCTTGCAAAATTTCATTGGAGTGTTGTCCTTCATCCATCCTACCGCTCGGGTCTCACACCTTCTTATTTCCATCTGTTTGTCCCAAAGAAGGATGTACTAGGCGGGAAGCAGTACATGGATGACGGGAAGGTTATTGATGCAGCAAGATGTTGGCTCCGACATCTACCAGTAAAATGGTACCATGAGGTTACACAGGCCCTCCCAGTAAAGTGGCGTTAGGCCATCGCAATAAACGCATGTTACGTTGAAAAATATGGTTCTTAGCTAAGAGAGTGGGGAATAATGTGGTGTAATGGAATCCTGAATAAAACTAAGGAAAAAAGTATTGCTTTCTTTGCTGAACGTCCCTCGTATGTTTACGTTTCATTAATAGGTGCACATTTGTACGTCGTAGGTACATCGTTTGGCGTCTAAATGCGTATTACACACAGTTGTAGCTATATGCTCTCACCGATTCAACGCAGCATTCCTCATGTTTTACAGGTCTCAGTAGTATATCTACACTTTAGTGCAAAATTTAAATGCAAAAGTAACTTCCTCATGCTGTGTCACTGCCAATGTTTACCCTCAAGTTTGTAATCAAGAAACGAGCTCTGCATTGTCATGAATTGCATAAGACGAAAGCGATATTCAACTGCAGCCTGAAAATTGCGTACTCAGTCATTTGCATACTCGCTACTGTTGGTAAGGAGCTTACAAATGTCATATAATTTCAAGTATTTATGGGAAGCCTGACCATATTTACCAATGTACAGTTTTTACCAATTACTCAGAAATAATATCTGGTTCGTCGAATGGTGAAAGATTGGTTCCTTGCCAGATGTCATTTACTATTTTCAAACTTAGAGAGCGTATTCTCTTGGAACCAACACGGTTCCGCTCAACTAGCTTAAAATTCAGTAGCACATAGTGGCTTGCAAGCAATGAATTACAGTAGCAAATGCTAGACGCCCCCTATAGTTTAAGGCAGTAATGAGTCAGATCTGTGGAACAATGAAACGATCTTACATACTCTGTTAACTTGAAAGAGCTATTCGTTGTTACGATGATGGCGGGGGAACATGCATGGTAAAAGGCATCTAACGACCTGTTTACAGCCAAAAGTGTAACTACGACTCCTTTTGACTCTGTACTTTATGGACAGGCTGTTAGAGGTCTTGTGTCAAGTGGGCATATCACGACTGATTACTATGATAGTACTGCGAGAAAAATTTGTTGTTTATTTTAGAAAAACACTTTTGGACACAACATTTATGTATTACCACAGTCAAACAACTATGATGATCTGCAGTGCTTGCATGTATATTTTAGAATTTATCCTTACAGGACTTAGTAATCGTCTGACGTCAGCCTCGTTCATAGACAAATATTTGTTTCCTAGTATCCTACAAACAACCAGAAGACTGCCTTCTACTTTACTTAGCGTTGAGCCAATGATTCACTTTCCTTCTGAAGTATATGTATGGGCTTGTATTGTTATGGTATACCTGTGAACGTCATAGAAAATCACTAATCTTGTAGTGCAGGGCTGTAGAATGATGTGCGTGGGAGCGATATAACAAAATAGAGCTTAGAGATTACTTTATATTTATATCATCCGCATCAAACGTGCACTGAAACGAATTAAATAGTAGTTTTTAGTCTTTCAGCAAACCACAAACAAACGTTATTTAAGACTTTCGGTAAAAGACTTACTCAACCACCCGGAACACCCACACTCCTTCAATTATAATGATTAGAGTTCTGCTTGAGGTTATGAAGCTGTGTGTACCAAATAGTCGCTATTAGAGAAGACAAAAAATGCACCCAAAGAAACTTTTTATATTTGATCGCTGTTATAAAACGCAATAGCTTTCCACATTCTTTTAATGTGTGTGAGAGCTTTCTGTATAGTAGTCTATTATAAGTCGTATTCTCAAGACGATTCAGAAGGTATTGTTGCATCGTAAAGGCTTCATTTTGGTTCCTTTTCATCAATAACTTATATTTCCTCCTTGGTGTTCTGTACGTCACTTGTTAAAAACGGGATCCTTATAGGATTAATTTGTAGTGTGTGTGTCTGTATGTCTGTCAGTCCGATTGTTAGAAACCCTTCTACTCATTAACGGCTAGACATATTACGTTGAAATTTGTTACATACTAAGGTCGAAGGTTCCTTAGAGATGTATAAAACTCAGTTTCCTAAGTTCTAGCAGTCAAAAAATACAGCCATTTATGTTACATATCTCGATACCAGTTAATTCCTTCATCTTAACCTATATGCTATTTTCTACTGCCCTAAATTCACGAAATTTGGCAATAAGCAATGTTCCACAGTACAAGGAAAGAAAAAAAGTCAGAGTATTGTTAATTTGTAATTCTATCATATGAAAAATATATTTCTTTTGTTATTTGTTCTGACTTGAAATTTAAAATATTATTGGAAGTCTTCGAATTCCAGGAGACGATATCTCCGAAGCATCAATATCGATAGTTAAGTTTCTACGGAACCATCAGAGCTCGAGCCTTATTCGCATTCAGCCACCTTTTATGTCTTTGTGACCCTAATCACCTCATGCGTGCTGAACCCAACCACATTAAATTAGTATCCTGTGATAATCTTCGGTCGAGTAAACTACAACATATGGCTGTAGCACCATCTCTAAAATATCTCAAGCCTTTTAATCTCGAATTGAATCCGAAATTACATTTCTGCCTTCTTCTTCAGCTGCTATGCTTTCCATACAAGAGAAAAGGAATAAATGAACCATTGTTTCGTCAGTAAAAATAGGGGATATTAAATTTCAGAAGAAGAGGTCAGAATAAGTACTATTCCGTGCCGTTAAGTCAATGAATGTTTTCTATCATCGCTGCAGTGTTCTCTTTTCATTATATGTGCTTTTGCTGTCACAAACTGCTCATTCGGCTCGTGACATTTTACTTCAGCACACGAATATGCAGGTGCGAAATAACAGTTCTTTTCATAAGTGGTCCTCTCATCGCGCCCCAGAAGGATCCGCTACTCTTCCCTGCCAGAGTTTTCTCCCTTCTGTCCTCGGAACACTTTTAGTCCTCTTGTATTTATGTCCGAGTATTCTCTAAAGTGCTCAACACTAGCTGTTAATTTGCTACGACGTTTTTTAGGGGACATCGTTCCGGTTCTCTAAAGAGAAAAAGGAAACAGGCAGCAGAAAGAAAATTATTCTCGGAAATTTTTCTTTATACTCTCATTCTCGGTTATATTTCTTTACATCCTCTTCCTTGAAACGTTTTGGATGGTGCATTTTTGATTAACAAAGTTAGTGATCAAATCCAGTGAAAAATATTGCAAAAATATTCCATTTATTCTTTGTAGTCGAGTTAATATTGAACATGGTTGATTTTTTGATAAAAGAGAAAAGAAGGCAGTTTGTTTTGCCAAGTATGGTAATTTGTGGAGAAAATCAGACGTCTCTCATACCTTACGGCATACATAAAGAGAGCGCGATATAGTTGTTTTCAACAAGAATAATAAATTATGTAGTGAAACAAAATTGATGTTTGAACCTGAGATATTCTTTAACTAGGTTATTTGCTAGTATCCAAGAGAAAATTGAGAAACACATAATATTCAGGAAATGAAAACACAAAAAAAACACCGTAAGATGACATAAAATGATCTTACATGCATTTATGAAGTGGAATTATCATGATTTTATTGAACAAACATACACAGCTTCAGAATCTAAAACAAAATTTAGTACTTTGTTCTCACTAACGAATCTGGTGGTCGTCGAGCAGTACATGGTGGCGAAAGACAACAGTACAAAATAGAGAATGACTAAACGGTGTAAGGGAGTACGAGGGTAAGGGTAAGTGATGTTTAGCCCGGAGCTGAAACTGTTTTGAATCTACAAACAGTCTTTTTACTTGGCAGCTTCTTCTGCTCATGCCATTTACTACCGTACCACTGCAGTGAGGTCTGGAAGTTGTTTAAAAATGGCGATATGCACAGCTCTTATGAAGTATGCCCCTTTCACGTATTTTTTCGTCCTCTTTGTCTGTAAGATAAGGCTTCATGTGTATGATGTCTGTTTCCTCTCTTTTCTTTTTCACACACTTGTGGGCGATCTCATAATGCTCAAGTTCAAGGTGTATTTGATAGACCAACCTCCATTACACGGTAACAAATCAGATGAAGTACTTCATTAACCGGTCTAAACATTGCAGACAAATTAATATTGCATTTTCATTGGGTCCTATTCAGAAAATGCGGTAACTTCACGTTTGACGTCATATCTAAGGAACCGTGATCCTTCGGTTACAACAAATAAACAAACGCCACCTGGACCACAACTTTTTATTTACAGGTAACCCCGGTTTCAATCTGCGTTATAGATCACCTTCACGTCTGGTGCCGCAAACCACAGTTTGTCAACGCTGTGTGAAATTCACAAAACAAAACGTTGACAAAATGCACATTCCTGTGGCAGAACGCAAGATGATTTGTAACGCAGACTGAAAGCGGTTATCGGTAAATGAAAACTTGTGAGTTAAGCGGTGTTTGTTTATTTATCAGTTGCAGGAGCCATCATGTAAAAATATCTCTTGTACAGTGTATTTAATCCTTTCTTCTGATACGTCACTTCCTTCTAATGGATGAAACCCGGGTGCTGGTCGTTAGTCGAAAGGTTGCACGGAAATAACTTGAACTATTCCAATCTCGGTCTTCCGTTAAGGTTTTTACCGTCTACAGCTCCCTGTACTACTATGGAAGTTATTCTATTAAGCCTCAACTGATATCCTATCGTTATGGTCCTTTTTCCTGTTAGTGTTTCTACACATTATTCTCTTCGCCATTTGTGTGGAGAACCTCATCATTCCTTGCCTTATGAGTACACCTGATTTTCAACACTCTACTGTAGCACCACATCTCAGATACTTTGATTCTCTTCTCTTCCGGTTTTCCCATAGTCCATGTTCCACTAACATACAGTGCTGTGGTTCATACGTTCATTCTCAGAAATTTCTTCCTCAAATAATAATAATAATAATAATAAACTTTATTGTGCATAAGTTGTGCATATTAAGAAACGTAATTTAACACAGAGGTCTGCGATTGATTTCTGTATGAGTGGATTCTGTATGAGTGTGCTGTTGTCTGAATTAGCACCTATATTTGATACTAGTAGGCACGTCTTGGCCAGGAAGGCCCTGTTTGCCATTCTCATTGCTAGTCTACTTTTCATGCTCTCCTTGAGCCGTCCGTCAATGGTTATTTTGCTGCCTAAGTAGCACAATTCCGTCGTCTACTTCGTGATCTCCAATTCTGGCGTTAAGTTTCTCGCTGTTCTCACTTCTGCTACTTCTCATTATTTTGGTCTTTCTTTGATTTACTCTCAGTCCCCATTAGACTGTTAATTCCATTCAACAGATCATGTAATTCCTCTTCATTTTCACTGCGGATACCAAAGCGGGGGGTTTATATCACTTACGTCCTTTCACCCTGAATTTTAATCCCGCATTTGAATCTTTCATTTAATTCTGTCATTGTTTAGTCTTGCACTTGAATTTTTCTTTTATTTCCATCCTTGTTTTTTTAGATGTATGGATTGAACAGTAGGGACGAAAGACTACATTCATTTCTTACACTCTTTGCAATTCTAGCATTTCGTTCTTGGTCTTCCACTCGTATTGTTCATTCTTGGTTCTTCTACATATTTTGTATTACCCGTCTTTTACTATAGCTTACAACTACTATTAGCAGAATTTCAAACATCTCGCACCATTTTACACTGCAGAACGTTTTTTCCAGGATGACAAATCTCAAGAACGTGTCTTCATAATTCTTCTGTGTGGTGCGTATTACCTTTCCTAAAGCCAAACTGATAATCATCTAACTTATCCCTTTTTTTTCCACGCTTCTATGTGTTAGTCTTGTCAGCAGCTTGAGCAATACTCCTTGCACATATCGGCTCTTGCAATCTTCTAAATTATGTTGATGATGTTTTTCCGCCAGGCTTGTGATATATCGCCAGTCTCATTCTTTCTACACGCCAATGTGAGTAATCATTTTGTTGCCCCATCAACTAATAATTTCAGAAATTCAGGTAAAATGTTGTGTATGCCTTCTGCCTTATTTGATTTGAAATCTTACAAATCTCTTCTAAATTCTCATTCTAATACTGAATCCCTTATATCTTTCTTATCGACTCTTTCCTTTTCTGTCAAATCGTCAGAGAAGTCCTCCCCTGTAGCACTCAACGTACTCTTTTACCTAGCCGTTCTCTCTTCTTCATTTTACAGTGGAATTCCCACTGCAGTCTTAATCTTACTGCCTTTGCTTTGAATTTTGGTTTTCCTGTATGCTGACTCAGTAATTCCAGCAATCATATCTTTTTCGATTTCTACACATTTTAGGCAGCCATTTCGCCTTAGCTTCCGTACACTTAATATTTATTTTATTCCTAAGTGACTTGTATTTCTGTACTCCTGAACTGCCTTCAACTTTTTTGTACTACCTTCTTTCATCGTCCAGCTAAAGTATTTCTTCTGTTACCCACATTTTCCATCGCAGTTACCTTCCTCTTACCTATGGTTTTCTTTCCCGCATCTATGATTGTCATTTTTAGAGATGTCCACTCCTCTTCAACTGAACTACCCACCAAACTATACGTTATTGATCTGCAGCACCAGAGAACTTCTAACATGTTTCTTCATTTCTAAGTGCATCCGTATTCCATTTCTTCCTGCGTTGATTCTTCTTGACAAGTTTCTGAAACATCAGCCTCCTCTTCATCATTACTAAATTGTGATCTGAACATGTATCTGCTCCTGGTCACGCCCTACAAATCAATATCTGATGTCGAAATCTCTGCCTGGCCATGATGTAATCTAACATCAATATTCCAGTATCTCCCTTCTCTTCCAAGTATACCTCCTCCTCTTGTATTTCTTGAACAGAGAATTCACTATTACTAGTCTCAGAACTCAATTAGCCTCTCTTCTCTCTGATTCCTGCTACCAAGCTCATATACTCCAGTAACTCTTTCTATTTCTTTCCGTACAACTGCATTCCAATCCTTCGTGACTTTAAGGTTTTCATCTGCATTTAAGAACTTAATTGCCCCTTCAGTATACTCATACGCTTTGTGTTCCTCTTCAACTTCTGCTTGCGACTTCGGCATATATACCTAAAATATTGCTGTCGGTGTAGGGCTGCCGAATCTGATGATAACAATCACATCACTGACCTGGTCACAGTATTTCACTTTGTGCCCTACATTCCTCTTCATAACGATCCCTCCTCCCATTATAGTATTTGGTGCTGCAGTTGGTATTACCCTATACCCATACCCATCTTTCATTTTCAGATTTTCTATCTTCCCTAGCATCCCCCCCCCCCCCCCCCCCCCCGGCGATTCGTAGAATGTATCCTTTCGTTGCCTTTTCGTTCGTCGTTGGGAGCCCCTCCCACTGAACCTAGTGGGGGACTAGTCCTGAATGTTTCTGAAGAGATCATCTTACCACTTTTTCGATTACAGGCCACGTGTCCTGCAGATACATATTAAACGTCTTTAAAGCAGGGTTTCCATTGCCTTCTGCATCCTCATGCCGTTGCTCATTGCTGATTCTTCTGTCTTTTACAGCAGTTTCCCACCACAAGGGCAAGAGAATGCCCCGAACGTCATTCCGCTCAGCCGCCCTCTTTGACAGAAGTTGGATGACTCCTAATGCCGGAAGAAGGCGTTTATGGATGGATTTAGAGGGGATGGATTGGAGGGTCTTCATAACGTCAAAGTTCATCTGATAGGTCAACAGGCTTTCCAGGAGGGAAGGCGGAGACTATTTCTGGTATCAAGGTGAAACTCTCATGACTCGTGGTGCCTTTATATTTTATTAGTCTTTGTTTAAAATCTAGTGCTGTGATCATTTTATTACGTTCTGTCGTGTTTTGTTTCTAGTTACTGCAAGGTAGGAGCAAGGGATAAGACTGATATTTCAAAGATGTTAGCTCTCTCACACCATTTTCATGACCGGTCATCGAAAGCAATATTGGGAAATTATTGATATTATATGGTTGCTGTCTCTCGCTTCACAAAACGTATTTTCACCAGTTCGGCCACTTATTCCTTAATTTGGCAGAGAAGTAGCTAAACTCCCACGATCATTATCAACCTCAAATTAATATCGATTTCCTTTTGAAAGGTAATAGATTTCAGTGTGAGTAAGGCATTCCGGTTAATTTGTCTGAGCTGTACACATACGCTTGACACATTCCTCAAGCTAAGTTGTCTTGCACAGTGAGTGCCAATACTGTTTTGCTGTTGCGATCTTTAGACCGAAGGTGATGCAGCTCTACATGCTGCATACATATGAATCGCAGGATAAGTGAGAGTGGAATTTGGCTGCAAATAGTGTAATCGTAGACTCTATGTAAGCCACGTAAGGGCGTGTAAGGGAAAGCACAAACCAGGAACTCGCGCTCAGTTTATAAAATTACCTTAATACCTGATCCAGAAAAAGGACATTCAATAAGATACACTTTCTCCCCATAGCAACAATCAATTCTAAAGCGGCACAAATAAATATATAGAAACTCAGAAGCCTTAACCTATTAGAGAGAATCTAATGCCAATATTTTAACCCATTAACATCCAAACTTTAGAATGAACACCAATAACCATCAACGATCACCAACACGGGAGCAGTAGGACACCCACCTAAGCCCGACATCATAAGCTGACACTAGAAATACCACAAGCAAAACTAACATCGAACGGCATAAAGTATATCCATAAAATAGAATTCCCACTGACAAACCAATGTTTTACTATATTGAGGCCTAATAGCGACCTTGCCGTGTTTCAACAAAATACAGTTCAACCATAAAATCAATTGCCTCACAAATTACAGGCACTCAGTGTTCTCGCTGTATTTCATCTATAAAAATTTTAGGTATTCAAATATGGCAACACGATAAGGCAGTACAAGTCACCACAACACATTGCCTTTCAACCGCCGTGATGGAAACCACTCTTCTGCTACCACCTCCTTTCTCCCAGCTGTGCCGTGTACTCTGTCCGTGCTCTCTGGACGTGTGGAGGTAACAACTGCCCGTTGCTCTAACCAGAACATTGTCTCTTGTTGACAGCAAGCCACATACACTCCTGGGCCATCTCCAGGCCAATTTCCTCGCTGCTGCAGCAACGTATGTTGTGTTGGAGCCGGCGAAATCTTGCTTCCGTCTTCCTATCTTGTGATAAATTATTAATTTTACTGTTACTTACCAGTGAAATACACCAGCGCTGTTTTCTGCCTTGTGGCCATTAACGCCCCAGTTACCTCCCCTGGTGGTTAGCGTAGTTTTCCGGCAATGCCTTTCCTCGTCGTGTTGCTCCTGTCTGCCACGTCTTGTACTTCGACAGCCTTTAAGTTGTTTGGTTCATATTTTGCTTGAAGTGGTCATTGTTCCCTTGGCTGTTTTTAGACGACAATTTCTGAAGACATAGTGCTGTTAGTATCCTCGTCCTCAGCCGATATTTTCCATCGTTGGTTAAATTGTTGATCGGTCCTTCGGCCCTCCCTGCTTAGGGTTGTCATGCGATTATTTAACTACAACTCTTGGCTGCCCGTCTGACATAATCTTACGTTTGAGCTACCTTCTCAGGCCGACCCTTGGAACACTTCTGAGCACCACTTGTTCTGTTTGTTTTAGATAGTAATTTTCATCGTATTTTGAAGTATTGTGCGAGGCCTTCAGCCGTGTATTAATACAGTTCTTTCAAATTTTACATAAGAGCCTTCGGCCATGTTAAATTAAAATTTGGTTGATTGATTTTATTAAGCAAAATTTTTTTTCCTTAAAATTTGTTCTATCTGAAATTGTTTGTACTCTAGGCCCTAAGCCACTAGTGGTTCAATGTGTTTTGTGGCCTTCACCCAAAGATTTACGTGAACCCCTTTTAATAAGGCCTTCAGCCGTGTATATTCCTTAAAGGAAATTTTTTTATGAGAAGGAAGGGGTTTATTTTAAATTGTTAGTCTGACTTGTTGTTCAGGTCTTCAGCGGTAGTTTCAAGTTAGTTTGTGGCCTTCAGCCATGCAATAAGTTAATATTTCTTTAATTAGGCTTTCAGCCGTTCTGTTGTAAGTTTAAAAAGAAATTTATTGGTTTGAAAAATTGTTTATTAATGTGTTTTAGTTATAGTTGTCCTTCATACGTGTAGTGTAGGGCTTCAGCGGCTAACTGTTTTCAATTGGGTGTTTTTTTTTATTTTTTAGCGTCTATTTTTAATTGCTTTTGATTTCTAAGCCAGGCCTTCAGCCATTCCTGTTTATGGTGTGGTTTTGGGCCTGCAGCCCAGAAAGCATATAAAGTTTTCTTTAACTAGGCCTTCTGTCGTATTGTGTAATTGTGATCTTTTAAAGCAATGTGTAAATAAGCGGTTCGTAGAAAAATAAAGTTATGCGTTTGATTGTGCAACTCACATTAACTGTTTACGGCCCCATCCACAATCGTAACCTTCTCCTGTCCGCTCTCTGAGTACCTACCAACCAGGTTTCAAATGCAGTTGTCAGCATGAAACCCAAGGACACCCAACCAACGCCGAAACTTTAAGTATACATCAAATAGACAACGCAAACACTCGCACACAATTTATGATGTCATATTAACAAGCGTAGATCCTACAGCTAAGACATTTGAAAAAGCAACATTAGTTGCTATAAAAAGTATCCCTAACAAAGAAATAGAATTACAGATATAAAGAAATACTTTAAAATAATCGTAGGTAACAGCTACTTCGCCGTGTTTCCGCCAAATACAATTCATTCAGTCAAAGCGGTTCTCAACAAAATACAGGCCGGCCGGTGTGGCCGTGCGGTTCTAGGCGATTCAGTCTGGAACCGCGTGACCGCTACGGTCGCAGGTTCCAATCCTGTCTCGGGCATGGATGTGTGTGATGTCCTTAGGTTAGTTAGGTTTAAGTAGTTCTAAGTTCTAGGGGACTGATGACCACAGATGTTAAGTCCCTTAGTGCTCAGTGCCATTTGAACCATTTTTTTAACAAATTACAGGCCCAACAGCGATCTCGCCGTATTTCATTAATAAAAAAATTTTACTTTACAGGTATTCCAACACAGAATCAACGGTTAGAGTAGCACGACATTGCAGTGCCTGTGTTGTTCAGAAATACGATGCCCTATTCCTTAAGGCATGCGTGTTGTCCGAAGGAAGAGGCACTGCAACAACTGCAGCTGTTATGGAATATCTGTAATCTATTTGAAATAGTGAATATAGACAACCATCAGCTGTACAATGGAATGTCGTCGCCGGCCGCGGTGACCGCGCTGTTCTAGGCGCTTGTGTCCGGAACCACGCGACTGCTACGGTCGCAGGTTCGAATCCTGCCTCGGGCATGAATGTGTGTAATGTCCTTAGGTTATTTATGCTTAAGTAGTTCTAAGTTCTATGGGACTGATGACCTCAGATATTAAGTCCTATAGTGCTCCTAGCCATTTGAACCATTTGGAAACCAGTCTTCTGCTAACACCTTCCAGCTCGGAACTGATTCGCTCCTCCAGCCGGAACGATGCCTCTTGTTGACAGCAATCAACTCCCAGTCTTGACCGTTCCCCAGTCCAAGTGACTTGCTGCTCTGCCACGCTGTTGGGTCTGTATACAGACGTCTGCTCCCGTGCTTTAGCTTGCAAGTTGTTTCTAATTACTCCAGCTGACTCCATCTGTTCTGCTCCAATGCGGATGGCTCTCCGTTGATCACAGCGGCCAGCCGCTGTGCCGAAGAAAACCAGGTCGGGTTGAAGGAAGAGATTGAGAAGATCCAAAGAAGAGCGGCGCGTTTCGTTACCGGGTTATTTGGTAACCGTGATAGCGTTACGGAGATGTTTAATAAACTCAAGTGGCAGACTCTGCAAGAGAGGCGCTCTGCATCGCGGTGTAACTTGCTCGCCAGGTTTCGAGAGGGTGCGTTTCTGGATGAGGTATCGAATATATTGCTTCCCCCTACTTATACCTCCCGAGGAGATCACGAATGTAAAATTAGAGAGATTAGAGCGCGCACGGAGGCTTTCAGACAGTCGTTCTTCCCGCGAACCATACGCGACTGGAACAGGAAAGGGAGGTAATGACAGTGGCACGTAAAGTGCCCTCCGCCACACACCGTTGGGTGGCTTGCGGAGTGTCAATGTAGATGTAGATGTAGATGTAGATGTAGCGCCAGGCATCGCCCCCAGCACCAAACTAAAGCCTTCTGCACCACTGACCATGGGGACGAGGCTCTGGTTCAGGTTGATGGTGCTGCTACTATTATGGTCATCTCACGCCATTCTCACAACACACCATTTCTCAGCCCGCCATGGAGCTGCACTCAATATGTAGTAGATATGCATGCCATCTTGCCTGAGCAGCACTGGCGCAGTTGCTAGGCATTCTGAGATTTCATATGAGCGATGAAAATGCTAATTCGGGGTACCGATGTTAACAAGTTACTGTTTATCAGAAACCCATTTCACTCC
Source organism: Schistocerca americana (assembly GCF_021461395.2). Lineage (NCBI taxonomy): Eukaryota > Metazoa > Arthropoda > Insecta > Orthoptera > Acrididae > Schistocerca > Schistocerca americana. The sequence goes on along the minus strand of NC_060119.1, from coordinate 951,800,233 downwards.
TTTGATAGAAATCGTTTAATGTCCTCCCTGCTCCTGCCATTATCAGTTACTATGTTGACCCAACAGCAAAACTCACCTATGACCTAAGTGTCAACGGCCATGTCGAGGTAAATACACATATTCCCGTCAATTCACTGACGTTGAGTACAATGGGCATGAGCAGTACTGCGATAGGTGACCATCCAGGTACACCGTGGACTGTTGACAACTTTTTTTTGCCTTTGCCGCAGAGGGGACAGGACAGGTGGTGGTGTAGAGTCACTAATCACTAGTCTTTGCACCAACGTCCTGAATTACATTCCAAACCTCTCCACAGTGGCTCATAGAGTGAGGACAAGTGACATTACTGATGATGATACATCTGTCGACGTGGACAAACTTGGAGTTATTGGTGTTATTCGAGAGGAGTAGGCGATGCACCAACATCGCGTTCCACTCTCCGCCTTCTTTCGTCGTATCCAATACGAACATGACTCCACACTGCACATACACCTTTACAGTCATCAGCACTTAACAGGGACCCTTCTACGCACAGCTCTCATGCTTCGCGTAGGAAAGATGTCTGCGGGCGTAGAGAATAAAGAAAACCTCCCCAATTAGGTGGCTGACATTAGTGTTTGGGGTATCGCAGCGATTCACTTCCTATTTTTGGTGTCTCATTTCCTAATTTGATTCGCTTTGGATCTCGTGATACAATTTGACTACATTCAATTAGTTTTGTTTTATTTTTGTTACCGTTCATTTTATTACCACTTTTTAAGACAGTATCCATCTCATCGAACAGCTCTTCCAACTCCTTCGCTGTCATTAACAGAAATACAATGTAATGTGCAAACCTCAAAGATTTTATTTCTTTTCACTGAACTCTAATGGCTTCTCCTAACTTTTCTTTGACTTTCTTTACTGCTTGCTCAATGTACAGATTAATTACCACCAGGGGCAGGCTACAACCCAGTCTCACTCGGTTCTCTACCATGGTTTTCATGTGTTTCGACTGTTGTAACAGCAGTCTGGTTCCTGTGCAAGTTGTAAATAATCTTTAACTCCCTGTATTTTGTTCCTGTTCCCTTCAAAACATCAAAGACTGTCGTCCTGCTAACATTCATAAAAGCTTTCTCTAACTATACAAATGCTACAAACTTAGGGTTCCCTTTCTTCAACCTGTAGCATGTTTCTATATTTCTTCAAACCACAAACGTTGTACCATTTATAACATTCTTCTGAAAATCATTGGCATCAATATTTTTCAAATTATTTATTAGCTTGATGATTCAGTTATGTTCAGTCCTATCATTATTGTCTTCTTTGGAACTGCAATTATTACACTCTTCCTTAGAACTGAGTGTATTTCGCTTGTGTCGAATATCTTGCACAGTGGATGTAGTAATTTTGTCATGGTTCTCTCTCCCAAATATCTAAAAAATTGGGAGGGAATGTCGTCTACAGCAGGAACGTTGTTTCCACTTACGTCTTTCAGTGTTCTGTCAAATTCGAGTCGAAGGATCATGCTGCCCACCACATCCTCACCTGCTTCCTCTTCCCTTACTATAATATCGTCCTCAAGTTCGTTTCCCTTGTACAGACCTATATATTCCCTCCATATTCAGCTTTACCTTGTATTCTTACAATCAGTACTGGTTTGTCACATTAGCTTGATATCCATACAACTGCTTCTCTTTTCTCCCAAGGCTTCTTTAACTTTGGTACAGGCGGTATTTATCTTTTCCGTAGTTATGAATGCTTCTACACCGGTGCATTTGTCCTCTAGCTGTTCCTACTTAGCCATTTTGCACTTTCTGTCAGTCCAATTTTTAAACACTTGCGTGTTCCGCCTGCTTTATTTGCTTCGTTTGCTGCACTTTTGCGTTTTATCCCTTAGTTGATTAAATTCCTTACCTCCAGTGTTATCCAAAGTTTTCTACTACGGATTGTCTTTTTACGATTGTAATATATAGCTGTCTGCCTATTTCAGTTATTGAAGCTAACCATTTTTCTACTGCATTCCTTTTCTTGTTTCAGTCGAACGCTGCCCCCTGTATCCCTCAGCAACCTCTATTTCCTCCAGTTTTCGAGGTGCTATCTTCTTAAAAAACCTACATCTTTGCACTTTCTTCAGTTTTAGTGTCAATTTCCTAAATAATAAATAATAAACAGAGTTCACGTCTGTCTCTGGAAATGTCTGGTTTCAATATGTCTGTTTTACAATTAAAATCAACCTGAAACCTTCCAGTGTCCCCAGGATTCTTCCACGCACACAAACTTCTTTTATTGTTTTTATATCATTTGTTACTGATGACTAAATTACGCTCTGCGTAAACTTCTTTCATGTGTCACTCCTTCAGCCTAGGCCATGTCCACCTGTTATTTCTACTTGTCTTCCTTTCCCTATTACCTAACTCCAGTCACCCATCACAATTAGCTCTTCGTGTCTTAGTTACACTAATAATTTCTCTTTTCTCATCATACATTCTTCCAATGTCTTCATCACCTCAGGAGCTAGCTGGTGTATAAAATAGTACAACTACGGTGGGTGTTAGTTTCGTGCTTATCTTGGCTATGATATTGTTTTCACTACGCTTTTCACGTATATTGCCAACATTCCTATTTTCTTATTCATTATTAGGCCAACTTCTACGTTACTCCTTCCTGAGTGCATATTGATAACTCTGTACTGAGCTGACCAGATGCTCTGCTCATCCAGCCACCGCACCTCAGTGATACCAAATATATCTAACTTCAACCTATCAGTTTTAAAAATCTCGGACCTATTTCTGATGACGATGTCCTCTTGAATAGTCCAGTGTAATGATACTTTAAATATTTTAACGTATTAATACTTTAATTGTACTTAAGCCTATTCTTCATCGTAAATGACTTGTGATTGACTGTGTATGTACTCCTCAGTAAATACTACAGTCTAATGACTGACTTCAGAATCTCTGCCCCACAGTTGTGGAGTTCAGGTGGTCACTTCCTGTGTCTCGCGGCCTTTTCCAAATTGGCATCTGTAATGGTGATCTTCAGATTCTACAGTGGGAAAAAACAAGAAAGCCTGTATCAGTATGTTTAAACATATTAAGAAGAAATTTCGCCAGTTCAATTTGTCAATTAGAGTACAATTAAAATTTGTTTTTTACATATCTGTTGGCCATGTGTGGCATTTGGTGTACTAAAATTTCATTAGTTCTTAACCTAAACTTAATCACAAAAAGTAGTGGACTTGTATAGATAAAACCAAGCCTACTTTTCTTTCCCTACTCTTTGCACTAGTTGCGTACATCCTTGGTATAGGAAAATTCCAAATATGAGAGTCATAAAATATAGAATAATTACAATGAAAGTTCTAACATTTATACAGTGTGAGTCAGAGCAACTTCCTTATTTCAATGTGGCACCTTGAAGCGACAGCTTGCTACAATGAGTTTGTGTGAAGGTACATCCGAGAGCGCGGGGCATAACGTCGTAACTATGCTTGGTTTAGTTAGCATCACTGAGAGGACTAAGTTTGAAAACACGTTCGCTGTCAAGGAATACTATTTTGATGGCCGCTCAATCATAGTCCCGCAACGTGCATTCCGTACCACTTTCAATTTTGCGTCCCGTGGTCGTGTTTCTGTCTGGCAGTTCATTGTTCCGTGTGTAAACAGCTCCACCGAAAATAGTCATGTGGGAAAAAAAAAACAAAGAACGTGCACTTACACGAACACCAAGGTCACCTCTAAACATGGAGGCGGTAAAGCTTTCTTCTTTGCAATCCGCTAGGTAGGCTGTCCGCAAATATGTCGGTACTGTTGGTCTATCTGCTCACTCTTGACTTGAATCCTTTCATGAAGAAATGAAATTTCATGTCTACAAATTGCTGTGGCGCAGGAACTCAATCTACGACATTTTGTTATTCGATAAAATGCATGCGAGACACGTCTTATCAAGACTGAAGACACACTTGTTTTCTTCAGTGTTGAGGCTCCCATCCATCTTTCCGGATATGCAGATAACTAGAACATGCGCTACTGGAGGCATGATATCAGCACACAAAAGCGTCCTGTACATTCACAACTTGTAACTGTTTGGTGTGCACTATCACGTATTCAAATAAATTGTCCGTGGGATATTTTAAGATAAGAATGATTCGCAACTTGATAACCACGCTATTCCCTTTTTGTTGGCAAACACCAGTATTCTGTGATTCGGTCCGCTGTTATCATGTGCAAATAAAACATTGCTACCATCACGCATTAGTAAATTATTCTCCTGGAAGAATCTGCTGCAGAATCGGTGGAACCTTGTGCAGTTCTCATATATTTTAGCTAACGGGATTTAACTATTTTTACCGCACTTCCGTTTGATGGTAACGATGTTATTAAGTCGTAACATCGACTGAAGAAGAAGAACAGGCACTTTCGGTGACTTCTAACCGTTATATCCAGGTGATTCAGTAGGTATTTCTGTCAGAAGTGAAAGAGATTGATGTGGAAGATGGATGGATCCAGCAGGAATCTTACAAGCCCACACAGTGCGGCAACACTTTCTAGGACGCCTCACCCTCTTCAGGCGCGATCTGCATCAACCAGTGAGGTGACCTAATTTAGCAACCTGCGACTGTGTCCTATAGATTCACCTAAATTAACTTGACTACAATAATCGTCCTAGGACGCTGGCTCACTTGACGAACAACATTCGTCAACATACCCGTCGATATGCTGAGTTCGATTAACGCAGTTTATTGAGAAAAATGAACAACATCTGCGGATAGTAAGTTTAAAACTGTAAACATAAAATTTAAATGTTTTACCCGACGCTGTTCAGAGAATTGCTTGTATATGTGCATTATTTTTTAACTGAGTTTCTAAACAGGCAAGCTGTTCTGCACAATCATGTATATGAATATGTAATGCAGGTAGTTGAAGTAGTAAAACCACATATATAACAGATTTTACTTCATTTATTGTAATGGGTACAGCTGTATATTGTCCTCTAAATATGTGCTCAATTTTATCAGATGTTTTCCAATTTCATAATGGTATAAATGGTCTTAACATTTATTTTGTAAAGTTCCTGTGAATCGTAGAACAAAAGTAACCATGTTGCTGACAGAGGATTATTAGACTCGGTGATTGACAATCTTATCTGAGCTTATGGGTTTCCTGTCTAAATGTAAGATATGACAGCCATTTGAATTATCAATTCTAAAAATATGTGCGTATGTCTGTCTACTTTTAATATCGTCTTAATTACATTTTACCGTGCATGCTGTTTAATATTTTAGCCAAGTTGTGTGCTTGAATCTTCTGTAAAGAATAACTGAATCATCAGCACATATTTTGTAATACAATATTTTGGTAACGTTGTCGTGCTGTACAGGGCGATCAGTCCTTAACTCAGCCATCGCCGGGGAATTTCTGCCCGTTGGTAGCCAGGGGTCGATGGCATTGACGGGGAGTGTATGTCCCCTCTCGTCATTCTTTGAATAGATATCTCGCACGGTCAGCAAGTGTTTGTTAGGTGATGCAACACGGTGTACCATGTGAAAATGTTTTAAGTGGAATGGTGAAATATGGGTAATCTATTCGCCAAAAAGCATATACATTTATCATTCGTATGTGCAAAAAGAACCAGTACGTGCACCAAACACATTCTTTCAAGAGAAATTTCCACATATTGAAGTCCTTAATAGAAGTACGTGTCATCGATTGATAAATAAATTTCTTGAAAAGGGAAGTGTTCTTAACAAGAAACAAAGACGACGACGTCCAGTACTCACGGGAGGATAGAGCGTACTCTGGGAAGGTCTCCTAGGAAATCAGTTCTATGTCTTTCTCAGCAAATTGGAATTCCCTGTGACTCTGTTCAAATGGCAAAAAGTTTACTGAAACTGTACCTTATAAAATACCTACTGTGCTAGAAATGAAACAAGGCGACCCTGCTAAAGGGTTGGGGTGTTTTAAATGGATTTTGAATAGAGTGCATGACGGAGAAATTGACTGTTACCTAACTTTCTTTCCCGATGAATCATGGTTACACCTAAGTAGCTATCTTAGTTCAGAAAATAACCGTTTATGTAGTTCTTTAAAGCATAACGTAAAATACGAGGTAATCCTGCATGATCAGAAAATAGGAATGTGGTGAGGTATTAGCGGTGAGAGAATAACAGGTTCTTTTTCTTTCTTTATCAAGAAACAATCAACAGCTAGAGACGAGTTAAAAACAAATTGCAGCCTTGTTTTTGGCTAGTTAACTGAGAGAGAGAATGAGCTTTCGTGACGTTTCAGCAGGACTCTATGACGGCACATACGGCCAGCTTCTCATTACAAGATATTCGTGTTAAAAAAAGGGTTATCACTAAAATCATATAGCCTCCTCGTTCCCCCAGATGTAACTCCCAGCGATTCCCATCTTGGGGGGGGGGGGGGGGGGGAGGAGGCATTAAAAGAGAAAGTGTACAAAAAACCCATACACTTTAGACGAATTTAAAACTAACATTCGTCAAGAAATTGCTGCCATTTCTCACAGGGAATTGCAAAGTGTAAAGAGCAGTTTCCGAAGCATTCGTCAATAATACGTGTACAATGAAGGGGGCAGTTCCAGAAGCATCTCCTTGCTTAAATGAGTAATTTCGTTTTGTTTTAAATGTTTATTTTATGCACGCTAGATATAACTCAAGCGACAAACGGTACAATTTTCTCTGTCGACCTGTCAGCCGCGCCGCAGGCACACAGCCATCCAGCCTCTCAGCCGGCCGCACGCCTCGAAAGCGGCTACGTCTACAATTGATCACCTGTATTTTGAAAATGTATGACGTAGTGCTCTGTTTTATTTATTACAACCGGTTTCCGTCATCAAACATCATCCAGGTAACTACATCAACTTGAAGCACAAAGAGAGCACAATGTAAAAACAACGAATAACCGGATGTCATATAACCAGCTAATCGTTTTGTGTTGCGTACTAAAGAAAAAAACGAAGACTTGACGTGTCACACGTGATACCAGATTCGACGAACGTGTTCCGGTCGATGAAAATTATAGTGTACATCCATAAGAACAAAATTTTTAAAAGCGAAACACTCTGACCCATTCAGTTGCAAAGTAATAACTGGGTGCTACGGTTCCAGGCTACACCTAAACAGGTTCAAATGGTTCAAATGGCTCGGAGCAATATGCGACTTAACTTCTGAGGTCATCAGTCGCCCAGAACTTAGAACTAATTAAACCTAACTAACCCAAGGACACCACAGACATCCATGCCCGAGGCAGGATTCGAACCTGCCTGCGTAGCGGTCGCTCGGTTCCAGACTGTAGCGCCTAGAACTGCACGGCCACTCCGGCCGGCATCAGAACAGGTGTGAAAGGTATATGACCGAAGAAATTATACCAAAGAAACAAATATGAAAATTTAGATAGCATCGCATCAGAAGTTGGTTCATATCTAAATCCACTATGAACAGTGTTCCAAATTGAATGCGAGTCTATCCTGAAACTTGCAGTTTTCTAGTGTACTTCTTCGACGAAACGGGCTCCAAACTGGCCTCCCTCCTCTAAGACTGCAAGCAGTGTTGTGTAAAAACCTAAAACAACACAATCAGAAGCCTGTTAGAAAAGTGAGATGAGTTTGTGTACAAAAGTTTAAATAGAAATTCCTGTTCCCGCAGAGAGACGTGCATTGTAACATTCTTTTAAGCAGACGACGAAGGAAAATTGTTGCAGAATCTCTAAAAACTCTGTATTCGTGTCACGGATTGTGCAGTTTCTGGTGTTAGTATCTTACTTTCCTTGATCAGGTCACCAATTTATTGTACACCTTCACTTCTCATGGATTACTGTTTTTTTTTTTTTTTTTTTTTAAGAAAAAGTTGACGATTGCATTTACACAGAAAAATTTTAACTCATATTAAGGGATACCGACAGTTGAAATAAGATAAATAAATCGATTATGAGGTTACAGTTGACATAATCAATTGTATCTTTCCAAGAAACGTGTCTTCAACCGATTCGCAACGATAGATCCTTAGGAAAATGCTGAACTTTATGCTACTTTAAAAGCGATTTTAGACAGGTTATCAAATAGCACCTCTTTAGAGATTAAAGTTATGTAGCGAATCCAGAATGTTTGTTTCCGCCCACCAAGCTTTTCTAATGGAGATGGTACGCTGTTACCTACGCGTGAACAACTCTTTGGTAAAATCACAGCCAATGAATACAAAGTTTCACGTTTCGGTTCCCGTCCTGAGCACACTTTTATTTGTCAGAAAATCTACAGAGAAATAAAAACTGTAGATTTCTGTTGTTAAGTGTTTTCAGTTCCTTTTTCCTAATTTAATAGTAAAATATCCTTGTACACATCTGTGTCAGTACCAAAAATATTTGACTGCAAGTGATTTTAGGAACATCTCAGCCGGCATTTGAGCTGAGGTTATCTGTGACAGTATATAGCCTCTGAGTCTGAGCTCTCGTTTGCTGTACGCTTTGGCTGCAGATCAGAGCCCACAAATGGTCACTACACAGGTCGCTGCCTCACGATCGACTCTCAACTTCCGACTGTACTCATAATTCTGTCTTCAAAAGATCAGTGAAAACCGCTGTGAAAACTTGGTAGTCGGGTCATGTTTCTCCTAGATATCAGGGCCCCATTTTGTTAAAATGAGGAAAATAACACCGACTTTGCCTTTTATTTGATTCGAAATGTGGGTTCTAGCCTTTGTGTATTGCAGTGAGTATCGTGCATTACGACTGGTATACGCACACTTCATATGCTATTTTTACTGTGCAGTGTCAGTTATAAGCCTACTTGTCCTAACAGTAATTCTTTAATGTTTTTTTCGTCAGTATTCGTAAAGCATTTTGGACAATAGAAAATTATTGAGGCTTCCGTGGGGTCTTATTGAGATATTATCTGTTAGTTTATGTCTCGATTTATTGGGCTACCACGGAGGTTCTCGCTGTGCAGTAGAGCTACCAAGCTCGTTTGTTCAAGGTTTCGATGAAATTTCACAAACATGAAAACAGTTTTAACAAGGAAGACGAAAGCCTGAAGGTATACTTATCCTGGATTCCCGGGATGCAGGCTCAGTTCAGCGCTGCAGTTACACTATAATCTCCGGCCACGGGCACCACTTTGCTTGTCACCACCCAATGTGATGAAAGTCTTTCACAATGCCAGCCACTCGTGCTGCTGACACGTCAGAAAAATCATAGGTAGGACACCTTATAGTTAATGGGTGCATAGAAGTGTGGTAAATCAAGATGTCAGACTGATATCCATTGAAAGAATCATACTGGACTATGGGTTACCCAAGATATATGGAGCTTGTAGAACCAGATTTAGCGAGTGCAGACATCGGCTGCAGTGGCAGCGGCGAACATTAAATTTAAAGTTTTGGGATAGCAAAAAATCGCGTTGGGCTTTTCTATATTACATTTTTCGCTCCACAGTCGAAAGCCTCTTCAGAAATTTTTCAGCCGATGACTAGACGCTAAAAATTTCTGTGCGTGTACAGCGCCGATGTCATGCATTATATGCAGCTGTGCTGATATTGGATGTCTGACGTTGGCGCTATACACAGCCCGAAGCATTAAACATGTGGCAGTTGCCTACCACATCTCTGGGATGTAGTCGAATAAAATATGTAATAAAGAGAAGTTGTATGCCCGAAACCTAGTTTGAGAGTTCTTTTGTTCGACGCCGCTGCTTTATACGAGGGCAGTTCAATAAGTAATGCAACACATTTTTTTTCTCGGCCAATTTTGGTTGAAAAAAACCGGTAATTCTTTGTGGAATATTTTCAAACATTCCCGCTTCGTCTCATATAGTTTCATTGACTTCCGACAGGTGGCAGCGCTGTACGGAGCTGTTAAAATGGCGTCTGTAACGGATGTGCGATGCAAACAACGGGCAGTGATCGAGTTTCTTTTGGCGGAAAACCAGGGCATCTCAGATATTCATAGGCGCTTGCAGAATGTCTACGGTGATCTGGCAGTGGACAAAAGCACGGTGAGTCGTTGGGCAAAGCGTGTGTCATCATCGCCGCAAGGTCAAGCAAGACTGTCTGATCTCCCGCGTGCGGGCCGGCCGTGCACAGCTGTGACTCCTGCAATGGCGGAGCGTGCGAACACACTCGTTCGAGATGATCGACGGATCACCATCAAACAACTCAGTGCTCAACTTGACATCTCTGTTGGTAGTGCTGTCACAATTGTTCACCAGTTGGGATATTCAAAGGTTTGGGTCCCTCGTTATCTAACCGAACACCATAAAGAGCAAAGGAGAACCATCTGTGCGGAATTGCTTGCTCATCATGTGGCTGAGGGTGACAATTTCTTGTCAAAGATTGTTACAGGCGATGAAACATGGGTTCATCACTTCGAACCTGAAACAAAACGGCAATCAATGGAGTGGCGCCACACCCACTCCCCTACCAAGAAAAAGTTTAAAGCCATACCCTCAGCCAGTAAAGTCATGGTTACAGTCTTCTGGGACGCTGAAGGGGTTATTCTGTTCGATGTCCTTCCCCATGGTCAAACGATCAACTCTGAAGTGTATTGTGCTACTCTTCAGAAATTGAAGAAACGACTTCACCGTGTTCGTAGGCACAAAAATCTGAACGAACTTCTCCTTCTTCATGACAACGCAAGACCTCACACAAGTCTTCGCACCCGAGAGGAGCTCACAAAACTTCAGTGGACTGTTCTTCCTCATGCACCCTACAGCCCCGATCTTGCACCGTCGGATTTCCATATGTTTGGCCCAATGAAGGACGCAATCCGTGGGAGGCACTAAGCGGATGATGAAGAAGTTATTGATGCAGTACGACGTTGGCTCCGACATCGACCAGTGGAATGGTAATGTGCTGGCATACAGGCCCTCATTTCAAGGTGGCGTAAGGCCGTAGCATTGAATGGAGATTACGTTGAAAAATAGTGTTGTGTAGCTAAAAGGTTGGGGAATAACCTGGTGTATTTCAATGCTGAATAAAACAACCCCTGTTTCAGAAAAAAAATGTGTTGCATTACTTATTGAACTGCCCTCGTACACTAAGTGAACAAAAACATACGTTTTCCAAATTAGGTGCATTGTGCTGCCACATACTGCCATGTACTCTATATCAGCAAGCTCAGCAGTCATTAGACATCGTGAGAGAGCAGAATGGGGCGCTCCGCAGAACTCACGGACTACGAACGTGGTCAGGTGATTGGGTGTCACTTGTGTCATACGTCTGTACGCGAGATTTTCACACTCCTAAACATCCCCGGGTCCACTGTTTCCAATGTGATAGTGATGTGGAAACGTGAAGGGACAGGTACAGCACAAACTCGTGCAGGAGGACCTCGTCTGTTGGCTGACAGAGACCGCCGACAGTTGAAGAGGGTCGTAATGTGTAATAGGCAGCAGGCCGAAGTGGCCGTGCGATTAAAGGCGCTGCAGTCTGGAACCGCAAGACCGCTACGGTCGCAGGTTCGAATCCTGCCTCGGGCATGGATGTTTGTGATGTCCTTAGGTTAGTTAGGTTTAACTAGTTCTATGTTCTAGGGGACTAATGACCTCAGCAGTTGAGTCCCATAGTGCTCAGAGCCATTTGAACCATTTTTTTGTAATAGGCAGACATCTATCCAGACCATCACACATGAATTCCAAACTGCATCAGGATCCACTGCAAGTACTATGATAGTTAGGCGGGAGGTGAGAAAACTTGGATTTCATGAACGACGGCTGCTCATAAGCCGCACATCGCGTCAGTAAACGCCAAACGACGCTTTGCTTGATGTAAGGAGCGTATGCGTTGGACGATTGAAGAATGGAAAAACATTGTGTGGAGTGACGAATCAGGGTACACATTGTGGCGATCCGATAGCAGGGTATGAGTTTGGCGAATGCTCCGTGAACGCCACCTGACAGCGTGTGTAGCGCCAACAGTAAAATTCTCAGGCGGTGGTGTCATGGTGTGGTCGTGTTTTCATGAAGGGGGCTTATAACCCTTGTTGTTTTGCGTGCCAATATCACAGCAGAAGCCGACACTGATGTTTTAAGCACCTTATTGCTTCCTACTGTTGTAGAGAAATCCGGGGATGGCGCTTCGGCGATTCCATCTTTCAACACGATCGAGCACCTGTTCATGATGCGCGGCCTGTGGCGGGTGGTTACACGACAATAAAATTCCTGTAATGGACTGGCCTGCACACAGACCTGACCTGCATCCTATAGATCACTTCTTGGATATTTTGTAACGCCGACTTCGTAGTAGGCCTCACAGACCGGTATCGACACCTCTCCTTAGTGCAACAGTCCGTGAAGAATGGGCTGCCATTCCAAAGAAACATTCCAGCACCAGACTGAACGTATTACTGCGAGAATGGAAGCTCTCATCAAGGCTGAGGGTGATAAAACACCATCTTGAATTCCAGCATTACCGATGGAGGGCGCCACGAACTTGTAAGTCATTTTCAGCCGGGTTTCTGGATACTTCTGATCGCATAGTGTACGTTACTAGAGCATATAGTGAGCCGTGGCGGCTCGTTGCGAGTCGCCCATCGCTGCTTGATTATTTATGTACAGCTGCCGCGTCGTGTGGGCAGCTGGCGCTCAGAGGTAAGCTAAGCGAGGGAGGGCCTGCGCAGCGTCAGTGACTCAGGTGCGCCGTGCTTGACAAGACAGTTTACGAGCAGTGCGTGCCACTGGGCGTGCTGCACGCCGCTGGTGGGTCCGCTGGGCGCGGAGGCTGGCAGCGATCGGCAGTGACCCCTATCCTGGTGGTCGTGCGGTATTTTTGTTGCACGTTGGCCGATGGCTAGAACTGATTTTTTACGCCTTTCGTTTGTCCATTAAAGCCATATTTACTGAAAACGAAGCCTATCTTCTCGAAGCAAATCTATTATTTCTCCGAACTCTGGTTCCCAGTATTGTATTTGCTTCCTTCCGCGTTTGTACCCCTAGGTTGGCTGACAGCTGGCTTGAGATTTATTTTAAGTAACTGCCTTCACTTGCTTTTAGCTCCGGCTATGTGTTATGAGAAGTTGTTTCTGTTGGAATGTGAGCCATTTGTTTTAATTTCGTGCGTGTTTTTTTACCGAAAATTTATTGAAATATTGGTATGTTATAGTATTTCCCCACGTGTACTGCTAAGTTTAACCTGCTCCTACGTCACTGGACGCTTGTTTCGCTGCGTGTATATGACCCAATATTTACTAGTTAGTTTATTGCTGGAACTGTGGCAAACTATGTGCTACTGAAGATAAATTTGTATTGTTTTAAACTCTGGAATTTTATGTGCAGCACTGTGGGTCTTGCTAATTTAAATTTATGACCTGGATAATATTTTATTCCAAATTATGTATTCAAGATTTCCGAAAATATCTTGTGGCTTTTAGTCAACAGACTAGCTGCTTGTTATCGTGCTTGTAAGCTTGTTCGTATTATTGATGCTTTAAGGTAGTAAGGCCCAAGTATTTCGGGAGACGGCTTCAACTTCTGTCAGTCCTAAGCATAGTGTCCTGGTGCAAGGTTTTGCTAAAGAAAATTTAACATTCATACCGTACTTCAAATTTGGCCTACCCCCCACGCAGTTAACTCGTACTTTCCCTCTTGTATCTCGACTAATAAATTTTTGCATCCTAGCTCTGCCTCCGTTCTTAGTTGTTAATGTACTTGCTTGCATAGGGATACGTTGCTTGCGTTAATCGTCCACGCTTTGGTCGCTGAAAGGATCTCCCTAGCTAGTCCGCACCTCTGCAATACGGAAGGGAAGCCTAGATATCCGGCGACACTCTTATTATGTGCAACCTTTAGGATCTCCATCTGTATAATGTGCTTCTTGCGAACTAATGCGAGCTACTAATTGAAAACTTGAGCTTCTGTTTTGTGGTTAGAAACGGGCCATGGGCCATTAATATTCCGTTTAATAACTGGAACTTATTTGTTTTTGTCGTTCTGTGAAGTTGCTTACTTTAGTGTCTGATGTTCTAGCGTCTGGTCTGTTACTGTGTCGATTAATAGTTTTACAGATCTAGTCTTCCCTTAGTCCCTTAGTTATATACACTCCTGGAAATGGAAAAAAGAACACATTGACACCGGTGTGTCAGACCCACCATACTTGCTCCGGACACTGCGAGAGGGCTGTACAAGCAATGATCACACGCACGGCACAGCGGACACACCAGGAACCGCGGTGTTGGCCGTCGAATGGCGCTAGCTGCGCAGCATTTGTGCACCGCCGCCGTCAGTGTCAGCCAGTTTGCCGTGGCATACGGAGCTCCATCGCAGTCTTTAACACTGGTAGCATGCCGCGACAGCGTGGACGTGAACCGTATGTGCAGTTGACGGACTTTGAGCGAGGGCATATAGTGGGCATGCGGGAGGCCGGGTGGACGTACCGCCGAATTGCTCAACACGTGGGGCGTGAGGTCTCCACAGTACATCGATGTTGTCGCCAGTGGTCGGCGGAAGGTGCACGTGCCCGTCGAAATGGGAACGGACCGCAGCGACGCACGGATGCACGCCAAGACCGTAGGATCCTACGCAGTGCCGTAGGGGACCGCACCGCCACTTCCCAGCAAATTAGGGACACTGTTGCTCCTGGGGTATCGGCGAGGACCATTCGCAACCATCTCCATGAAGCTGGGCTACGGTCCCGCACACCGTTAGGCCGTCTTCCGCTCACGCCCCAACATCGTGCAGCCCGCCTCCAGTGGTGTCGCGACAGGCGTGAATGGAGGGACGAATGGAGACGTGTCGTCTTCAGTGATGAGAGTCGCTTCTGCCTTGGTGCCAATGATGGTCGTATGCGTGTTTGGCGCCGTGCAGGTGAGCGCCACAATCAGGACTCCACACGACCGAGGCACACAGGGCCAACACCCGGCATCATGGTGTGGGGAGCGATCTCCTACACTGGCCGTACACCACTGGTGATCGTCGAGGGGACACTGAATAGTGCACGGTACATCCAAACCGTCATCGAACCCATCGTTCTACCATTCCTAAACCGGCAAGGGAACTTACTGTTCCAACAGGACAATGCACGTCCGCATGTATCCCGTGCCACCCAACGTGCTCTAGAAGGTGTAAGTCAACTACCCTGGCCAGCAAGATCTCCGGATCTGTCCCCCATTGAGCATGTTTGGGACTGGATGAAGCGTCGTCTCACGCGGTCTGCACGTCCAGCACGAACGCTGGTCCAACTGAGGCGCCAGGTGGAAATGGCATGGCAAGCCGTTCCACAGGACTACATCCAGCATCTCTACGATCGTCTCCATGGGAGAATAGCAGCCTGCATTGCTGCGAAAGGTGGATATACACTGTACTAGTGCCGACATTGTGCATGCTCTGTTGCCTGTGTCTATGTGCCTGTGGTTCTGTCAGTGTGATCATGTGATGTATCTGACTCCAGGAATGTGTCAATAAAGTTTCCCCTTCCTGGGACAATGAATTCACGGTGTTCTTATTTCAATTTCCAGGAGTGTATGTTGTTCTAACTCCTGTTTCTCTAAAGCAATATCACTGACAAAATGTTAATTACTCTTGTGTTCTGATCCACAACTTTTTATTCAGCTAGTAATACTTAAGGGGCTGGTTCCAGTGGTAAGTGAATTTGAGTCTTTTAAAGAAAAACAAATGTAAAATTTTACTCCCACCATTATCCAACCTGCGATTCTTGATTTTGATGTTATTAATTAGAGTCACATTACGTATTCTATAGACTAGTAAAGCAAATTATGGAATAACTGATGGTTTAAAGTAACCTTCTTTTAACTGATGAATTTTTTAATTGAATGGTTGTCTTCTAAATGGCTGTGATAAGTGTATACTTGTGTTTGAAATTAAATTGTGAATGCCGTTCAACAACCTTGGGGTCGAGATCTTCCATGTGAGTGTTTTCCTAGAAATTCCTTGGGGTATAATTTACCCATTCTATATATAGATGATTCCGCTAAGATTAGAACCTTTCGTTCTGAATTCATTCTGAAAGCTTGTGAGAGTCACGTAGATTTTCACAAGCTGCAGTGGCAGACTCTACAGGAAAGTCCTTAATAATGTAGAGGATTACTCTGAAAATTGTGAGAGCAGAGTCATACAATATATTGTCTCCTGACACAAGGATCTCATACTTCATTGCGAATGAAAGATGCTTTGTCCTACAAACTACTCGTCATTAATATGTTGTACACCCATGGAGGAACTGGTCGAATGTGCTTGCAATTCATATTCAAGATGAACGGATTCTACGCTCCACCATTCAGATTGTGGTGGTGATTACAATTGTAGGACCGCCACTAGTTTTCGGCGCTTGTGAATAAATTAGCAACGTTGCCACGGCTGTTGCAAAAGACCATGGGAGATGGCGAGCACAGAGTGGACCAAACCACCTTTATGTAATATGCAACAACAGTCAATTAGCATATGGTGAGCCGAGGAAGTAGCCAACAACACAGTAACGTAAACATAATCTGAAAGGCAGGGCGATTGCGGCATTGTCAGAATGGCTGCTACACCTCCGTGCTAAGGGCTTGTTTGGCAGTACATGATTGGAAGCGTTGTTTCAGCAAAAGTAGTTAGCACCAGACGAGTATAAACACCCACAGCCACTGCTGAGGTCTCTCTTTCTCTGCAAGTATCATGGCGGATTTCTAAGTCTACTGGCGTACCCTGTCTCACCTCTCAAAGCTGTGCCCAGTCGGTGCTACCGCAGCCTACACACACATCAGAGTTCCTCCCCTTTTTTCTGGGATAACAACAGGCAGCTGATCACTGTTGCATAAGTGACACCACACACGCAGTCTTCTGCACACGCCCAGGGACCGTTGCCACTGCAGAGCATCGCAATACTTTAGTCTGTTCTTTAATAAAATGAATGACTAGTAATGTTTTGTGACTAGTGATATTTCTGTGAGCGGCCATCAGTCATCATTCTGACAACAACCCACGGCCTCAACACGTCAGTGACCAGGACACCACAGATTTTATACTTTGGTGTCAAAAATGGAATCAACATCTGCTGCTAGACGAGGATCCCCGTCTCCAGCCACAACCTGTACCGTAGTTTCTTGTGGTTGTTTTATTGCAAGTGTCATGGAGAGTCGATCAGTCTTTTCCTAGATGTTTAATTTTTTTTTGTATGTGAAGTGTGGCAAATACACTCAGGCAGTATCATGTGCTGAGTAAATATAGTTTGCACCATCTGGAAGAGACAATGCATTTTCTTTGAAGAAAGTATTATGGCTCGTTATGTTTAAGCGAATTCCCTGTTCCAGAATCACAAGAGGAGGAGATATACTTGGAAAAGGCCGGGAGATACGGGAAGAATTCAATTAGATTACATCATGGTCAGACAGAGATTCCGAAATCAGATACTGGATTGCAAGGCGTACCCAGGAGCAGATATAGACTCAGATCACAATATAGTACTGATGAAGAGTAGGCTGAAGTTCAAGACATTAGTCAGGAAGAATCAATACGCAAAGAAGTGGTATACGGAAGTACTAAGGAATGACGAGATACGTCTGAAGTTCTGTAACGCTATAGATCCAGCAATAAGGAATAGCGCAGTAGGCAGTACAGTTGAAGAGGAATGGACATCTCTAAAAAGGGCCATCACAGAAGTTGGGAAGGAAAACATAGGTACAAAGAAGGTAGCTGCGAGGAAACCATGGGTAACAGAAGAAATACTTCAGCTGATTGATGAAAGGAGGAAGTACAAACATGTTCCGGGAAAATCAGGAATACAGAAATACAAGTCGCTGAGGAATGAAATAAATAGGAAGTGCAGGGAAGCTAAGACGAAATGGCTGCAGGAAAAATGTGAAGACATCGAAAGAGATATGATTGTCGGAAGGACAGACTCAGCATACAGGAAAGTCAAAACAACCTTTGGTGACCTAAAAGCAACGGTGGTAACATTAAGAGTGCAACGGGAATTTCACTGTTAAATGCAGAGGAGAAAGCAGATAGGTGGAAAGAATACATTAAAAGCCTCTATGAGGGTGAAGATTTGTCTGATGTGATAGAAGAAGAAACAGGAGTCGATTTAGAAGAGATAGGGGGTCCAGTATTAGAATTGGCATTTATAAGAGCTTTGGAGGACTTACGGTCAAATAAGGCAGAAGGGTTAGATAACATTCCATCAGAATTTCTAAAATCATTGGGGGAAGTGGCAACAAAACGACTATTCACGTAGGTGTGTAGAATATATGAGTCTGATGACATACCATCTGACTTTCGGAAAAGCATCTTCAACACAATTCCGAAGACGGCAAGAGCTGACAAGTGCGAGAATTATCGCACAATCAGCTTAACAGCTCATGCATCGAAGCTGCTTACAAGAATAATATACAGAAGAATGGAAAAGAAAATTGACAATGCGCTAGGTGACGATCAGTTAGGATTTAGGAAAACTAAAGGAACGAGAGAGGCAATTCTGACGTTACGGCTAATAATGGAAGCAAGGCAAAAGAAAATCAAGACACTTTCATATGATTTGTCGACCTGGAAAAAGCGTTCGACAATATAAAATGGTGCAAGCTGTTCGAGATTCTGTAAAAAGTAGGGGTAAGCTATAGGGAAAGACGGGTCATATACAATATGTACAACAACCAAGAGGGAAGAATAAGAGTGGACGATCAAGAACGAAGTGCTCGTATTAAGAACGGTGTAAGACAAGGCTGTGGCCTTTCGCCCCTACTCTTCAATCTGTACATCGAGTAAGAAATGATGGAAATAAAAGAAAGGTTCAGGAGTGGAATTAAAATACAAGGTGAAAGGATATCAATGATACGATTCGGTGATGTCATTGCTATCCCGAGTGAAAGTGAAGAAGAATTAAAAGGTCTGCTGAACGGAATGAACAGTCTAATGAGTACACAGTATGGTTTGAGAGTAAATCGGAGAAAGCCGAAGGTAATGAGAAGTAGTAGAAATGAGAACAGCGAGAAACTTAACATCAGGATTGATGGTCACGAAGTCAATGAAGTTAAGGAATTCTGCTACCTAGGCAGTATAATAACCAATGACGGACGGAGCAAGGGGACATCAAAAGCAGACTCGCTATGGCAAAAAAGGCATTTCTGGCCAAGAGAAGTCTACTAATATCAAATACCGGCCTTAATTTGAGGAAGAAATTTCTGAGGATGTACGTCTGGAGTACAGTATTGTATGGTAGTGAATCATGGACCGTGGGAAAACCGGAACAGAAGAGAATCGAAGCATTTGAGATGTGGTGCTATAGACGAATGTTGAAAATTAGGTGGACTGATAAAGTAAGGAATGAGGAGGTTCTACGCAGAATCGGAGAGGAAAGGAACATGTGAAAAACACTCATAAGGAGAAGGATCAAGATGATAGGACATCTGCTAAGACATGAGGGAATGACTTCCACGGTACTAGAGGGAGCTGTAGAGGGCAAAAACTGCAGAGGAAGATAGAAATTGGAATACGTGAAGCAAATAACTGAGATCGTAGGTTGCAAGTGCTACTAAAAAAAAAAAAAAGTTTAAGCACGTAGTTACGAACAGCCACTCAGGCAGAGAAGTTGTAATGTTTTGCTAGGATTGTGGGGCACTGATAACCTCGCCATTGAGCGCCCATAATCACCAAACAAACTCACACACACACAATAGGGCTGGGACCTGCGCTAGAATTTTGTCTAGTTGGCACTGTCGATTTTGTTGTGCATGATTGTCAAAAGATTAATCATGTCACTGTAAATACTTCAGGGAAAGGTCGCGAATTTTAATTCCTCAGGTAGCTTGGTTGCCAACAGATAATGCATATATACTAAAGCAAGTAAAAGTTGCGGATATAAAGGGAACTTTATGTAGAAGGGTTACTATCAAATATGTCGAGAAAAGGCGGAAAATTTTTGGCAAGTTGAAACCGAGCCTCTGGTGATAAGGAATATGAGGATTTTCGAGAAGTTTGAAAGAAGGAAACAGGGTAGTACTTGCTTGGGCCCAGAATGTGGTATCGTCGTACAAGGTACGTAAAGTAACGTACAACTACCAGCTCCAATATTTTGTGAAAGTGTGGAGTCTGAATCGTCTGTAAAGCAATTCGAACTAAATGTTTGCTGTACTGAATCTCATGGGTTTGTAGTGAGACGTCTCCTGGCAAGACATTAAAAATAACAATAACAATTAGAATATACAAAAAAATAATAAAAATAAACATATCTCTGTATTATTATTATTTCATTAATGTATGGATGGTAGTAGATTACGTATAAATGGAAATAACAATTTTTCATTTATATGTTTGTGCAATATTTATGTGTCTATATTTAACAAATAATGTCTGTAGTCGGCGAATGCATGTAACAAAGCAAATAATTAAAAATAATTACAAAGAAGCTTATTAAATTGCCTATAAATAATGGAGGTTAAAACATTACTCTCTCTATCATCTTGTAGCAGTTAAAGTTGTAAGAGCCTGTGACGCTAGCTTGAATGCTTAGGTAGCCTTCGTTTGTCCTTTGATCGAGAAAGACGCCATTGGAGGTTGGTATTTGTAAACGATGTGTACATTCCATTTATGCTGATTTTTAAATATAGAATTAACTGTAATAATTTATTGCTAGCTGGTGCAATATTTCATTCCAGATTCTTAGCCGTTTTCAGCATATTAGGAATTTTTCATGACGCAAAGCCGTGCGGCGATCGGGGGAACCGCTGCCGCGGCAAATTCTAATTAAATTGAAATAAAGCAGTTTTCCCGCAATATAACTGGCAGGTAACGGTACATTAAAATTTTCTCTTTCAGTTTCCTGGAGACTTCAGAGGGAAATTGAGGATTTTATTATGTCATTTTCAGGTGGACATTGGCAGCTGCTATTGTGTTTCAATTACGTAAATACACTCCTGGAAATTGATATAAGAACACCGTGAATTCATTGTCCCAGGAAGGGGAAACTTTATTGACACTTTCCTGGGGTCAGATACATCACATGATCACACTGACAGACCCACAGGCACATAGACACAGGCAACAGAGCATGCACAATGTCGGCACTAGTACAGTGTATATCCACCTTTCGCAGCAATGCAGGCTGCTATTCTCCCATGGAGACGATCGTAGAGATGCTGGATGTAGTCCTGTGGAACGGCTTGCCATGCCATTTCCACCTGGCGCCTCAGTTGGACCAGCGTTCGTGCTGGACGTGCAGACCGCGTGAGACGACGCTTCATCCAGTCCCAAACATGCTCAATGGGGGACAGATCCGGAGATCTTGCTGGCCAGGGTAGTTGACTTACACCTTCTAGAGCACGTTGGGTGGCACGGGATACATGCGGACGTGCATTGTCCTGTTGGAACAGCAAGTTCCCTTGCCCGGTCTAGGAATGGTAGAACGATGGGTTCGATGACGGTTTGGATGTACCGTGCACTATTCAGTGTCCCCTCGACGATCACCAGTGGTGTACGGCCAGTGTAGGAGATCGCTCCCCACACCATGATGCCGGGTGTTGGCCCTGTGTGCCTCGGTCGTATGCAGTCCTGATTGTGGCGCTTACCTGCACGGCGCCAAACACGCATACGACCATCATTGGCACCAAGGCAGAAGCGACTCTCATCGCTGAAGACGACACGTCTCCATTCGTCCCTCCATTCACGCCTGTCGCGACACCACTGGAGGCGGGCTGCACGATGTTGGGGCGTGAGCGGAAGACGGCCTAACGGTGTGCGGGACCGTAGCCCAGCTTCATGGAGACGGTTGCGAATGGTCCTCGCCGATACCCCAGGAGCAACAGTGTCCCTAATTTGCTGGGAAGTGGCGGTGCGGTCCCCTACGGCACTGCGTAGGATCCTACGGTCTTGGCGTGCATCCGTGCGTCGCTGCGGTCCGGTCCCAGGTCGACGGGCATGTGCACCTTCCGCCGACCACTGGCGACAACATCGATGTACTGTGGAGACCTCACGCCCCACGTGTTGAGCAATTCGGCGGTACGTCCACCCGGCCTCCCGCATGCCCACTATACGCCCTCGCTCAAAGTCCGTCAACTGCACATACGGTTCACGTCCACGCTGTCGGGACATGCTACCAGTGTTAAAGACTGCGATGGAGCTCCGTATGCCACGGCAAACTGGCTGACACTGACGGCGGCGGTGCACAAATGCTGCGCAGCTAGCGCCATTCGACGGCCAACACCGCGGTTCCTGGTGTGTCCGCTGTGCCGTGCGTGTGATCATTGCTTGTACAGCCCTCTCGCAGTGTCCGGAGCAAGTATGGTGGGTCTGACACATCGGTGTCAATGTGTTCTTTTTTCCATTTCCAGGAGTGTAATTCATGAGTGATAAAATTTTATTTGTGTTTGATCAAAGACTGTTGTGCAAAACCTGTTCTGGCTGATAACATAAAAATGTTGTGTTGTATGTATTCGCTTACGTGAGACGGAGAGACTTGGCAAGACCGAGCGAGGTGGCGCAGTGGTTAGCACACTGGACTCGCATTCGGAAGGACGACGGTTCAATCCCGCGTCCGGCCACCCTGATTTAGGTTTTCCGTGATTTCCCTCAATCGCTCCAGGCTAATGCCGGGATGGTTCCTCTGAAAGGGCACGGCCGACTTCCTTCCCCATCCTTCCTTAATCCCATGAGACCGATGACCACGCTGTCTGGTCTCCTTCCCCAAACCAACCAACCAACCAACTTGGCAAGAACGGATCAGGAACTTCTGGACATTTTCTATCAACTAAGTAGCAGAATGCATCGAGACGACTGGGACAAGATCGACAGCATCACTCACAGGAGCATGCAGAACGAATTCGAGCGCTGCACCGACCGACAGAAGAAAAAGTTTGTAAGATGCCGGAAGCAGACCGACAAGGCGATTCCCGACATGTCACACGCAGTGGTCAAACTCACTGATCGACAATTGACCGAAGAGGAAGTGTCTGTTCTTCAAAAAGGAGGGAATTTCGCTATCATCCCGAGAACTATACCTATGGAGGATATCATTGCCAACACCGAAGCAGCCATTCGGACCCTTCCTTGTGAAAGGGCAGAGGAAATACGCACGGAAACAGCCAGAATACTGCGCCGAGCAAAACTACCAGCTTGCAACCTGAAGAAAGAAGAGGTACAAGCCATTAAGAATCTCAACGCTGACAAGAGTATATTGGTACTGCCTGCCGATAAGAGGAATGCGACCGTCGTAATGAAGACCGAAGATTATGAGAAAAAGTTCCGAGACCTATTAGATCGGACGACGTACCGAAAACTAAGCGCAGATCCGACGCAGCGTATCACACGGAATCCGAATCGATTAATCAAGGCGTCTTCTCTGCTGGCGGACATACAGAGAAACCTCCGCAACACAGAAGCCCTACCACCTCAGCTGTATGGATTACCCAAGATCCATAAGAACAACGTTCCACTGAGACCGATCGTTAGCGCTCCTGGATCACCGACATATAAACTGGCAAAACTCTTAGCCTCTCTGCTCCAGCCACACGTGGGGAAGACCGACACATACATTAAGGACTCAAAACATTTCATTGAGAAGCTGAAGGAACTGAAACTTGCACCAAACGACATCTTGGTCAGCTTTGATGTTGTTTCGTTATTTACGAAAGTGCCACTCAGTGACGCTCTGGAGCACATCGGTTCCATTTTCCCGCAGGACATCAGAAAGCTCTTCCATGCATGTCTCACCACGAGCTATTTCACGTGGAATGGAGATTTCTACGAACAGCTGGAAGGCGTGGCCATGGGTAGTCCACTCAGTCCAGTGGTGGCCAACTTCTTCATGGAACAATTCGAAGCACAGGCACTGGACTCGGCGACTTGCAAACCTAAGGTGTCGTACAGGTACGTCGATGATACTTTCGTGGTGTGGAGTCATGGTGAAGAACAGCTCGGTGACTTCCTAAGACACTTGAACAGCCTCCATGCCAACATAACATTTACCATGGAAGTAGAAAAGGACAAGAAACTGCCATTTCTAGATGTGCTGGTCGCAAGGGACAGCGAAAACCTGGGACACAGCGTGTATCGAAAACCGACACACACGAACCGATACCTGCACAAACCGTCAAACCACCACCCGAGCCAGAAAAGAGGCATGATTAGTACGCTCGTAACGAGAGCAGGAAGAATATGTGAGCCGCAACACCTCAAACGAGAAATACAACACCTGGAAACTGTCCTGAGGAGCAATGGGTACTCCAAAAATTATATTAGAAGTGTAACAGAGCCAAACACTCGGCGAAGTAAGGAACCAGAAAAAGAAATGTCGGGTACGGCCTTTCTGCCATAAATTCCCAGAGTGACGGACAGAATCGGCCGTATATTGCGTAAACATGTCGTAAAGACGATTTTCAAACCGACAAGGAAGATCAAAGAGTGTTTTAGATCGGCGAAGGAGAAAAGAGACCCACTAGCAACGTCGGGAGTATACCGTATACCATGCACATGCGGAAAAGTTTATGTCGGAATGACTGGACGATCCATCAACACCAGGATCAACGAGCATAAGCGACATTGTAGGTTGGGGCAGGTGGGGAAATCGGCCGTGGCAGAGCACGCACTCAATGAGACCGACCACGTAATAAAATTCGCCGACACGGAAGTTCTGGCTGTAGAGAAGCACTATCACACGCGCTTGTTCAGAGAAGCTGTAGAAATACAAAAACACGCGAACAGTTTGAACAAGAAAGAGGAAACCCTTAAGGTCAACGGATCCTGGCTTCCCGTACCGCAGCGAACGACCGTCGCAGGTAGCAAGATGAGAACCGCACCGGAAATGACCGCGGAGAAGCCCTCGGACGTTGGCGCGCCAGGTACATATAGTCTGCGCCCGCGAGCTCAGCTCCAGTTCACCACCGGCAATGGAGGGTGAAGCTTTGACAATGCCAGCCACTCGTGCTGGCGAAACGTCAGAAAAATCATTAGATGAACGTCGGCCGAAGAACCCGAGACAGAAGTCAATAGGCAGTTGTCAACAAGTGGCCACGAAAGCCTTAACAGTTTTCTATGTTTTCTATTATCTATAGAAATGATTTTAAGAACTGTTGATTTGTCGAAAAGGAACACAGGATGGGTATTACATACATGGTGACACTCATAGCCTTTCAGTGATATCCATATGTGTAAGTTCCTCCCCCCAACCGCCCGAAACGAAATAATTTCCGAATGCCTTTATATAAATTTCCAGTCGTTAGTGTCTTTTGATCTACTGAAAAAAAGAGAGTTTCGTTTAAGAATCATTGCATGTTTAATTGAATAAATAAATTACAAGAAAGTAAAGCTAACTGCGGAGTGTCATAGGCAATAATTTGGTTAGTTTATAACCAACTAACTGTTACCTACAGCTGCATACGCTTATTGTAACTCAGTTCTGATATGATAAGTGATGGCAAGTGAAAAAGTTATTTTACGTGAAATGACGTCAGATGCTCTCACGTGTCTGCCTGTTCAGGTAAGCACAGCTCACAATGTGCGCTCACCTGCCTACCCCCGCCTCCTACCACTGCCAAAAAACACGATGCGGCAGTTTGCATATAGTAACTGCAGAGCATTGTTCATGGAGGGGAATGGGTGGGGTCGTGTACCTACGTGTCGTCCTACTGAAATTTGAAGTAGCCTTACTCTATAAAACATGCCAATTATGCAACACATTTAGTAATTTTTATACACGATCTATTGTCAGTGATGTAAGAAAAGATATTACGTTCTCCACTCCAACCTCTTAGGAGTCGATACATTTCTTTTTTCTTTCCCTTCCTTTCTAAATTATACTATGTTCTTCTTAAGGCTTGATAATATGTCTATACTAAATTTATTCGAAAGTGGTTGAGTCATGAAAACGCAACAAAGTAACATTTGCATTTAATAGTATGAGTAAAGTATAGTATAGAATTGCACACGCACTGTATTTGTTATGTAGAAAATATCATTTTCGGGGTGATGCTATTCAACGTAACAATTGCAGTGCTTATACAATACTACAAGGTACTATACTATACTGATATTAAATGCAAATAAACTTCGAAATCGAAGAACGAATAGAATCTTCAAACTGAAAATATTTCCACATCAATAAATATCTTGTAATAAACATATTGTAGCCGGCCGATGTGGCCGAGCTGTTCCAGGGGTTTCAGTCCGGAACCGCGCTGCTGCTACGGTCACAGGTTCGAATCCTGCCTCGGGCATGGATGTGTGTGATGTACTTAGGTTACTTAGGTTTAAGTAGTTCTACGTCTAGGGGACTGGTGACCTCAGATGTTAAGTCCCATAGTGTTTAGTGCCATTTGAACCATTTGAACACTTTCTAAAATAACCTGTGTTATTCCTCAAGGTACAAGATTCTCCATACCAAATTTCATCGAAATCGGTTAAGCAGTTTTTTCGTGAGAATTAACCATCGCATTTATTATATTAGTACTAAATGAGAATCCCATATTACTATAAATGCCCAAGTTTACGTGAGAGTGTGTTTGTTACTTATTCACGCTGAAACGGCTGGACGCATATGGAAGGAATATGGAACGGAATTAGCTTATATACTACATTATCACAGAGGTTACTTTTAAAGATGTGTAATACAAGATATTTGTTGATTTGAATAATATAACGCGAAATGTGGAAGAATAAGAAGCTACTTATTCTTTGATTTCCGAACAGTATCGTATTTATGAAATGTTTTTATGTATTGTATGTCCTACAAAATACGATCCAACGTAATGAATACGATGCTCTTGCAGTCCACAAAGTGTTTCATCCGTACTTCCATGTTAACTAGTTTATTTCAGCAGCTGAGCTTCAGGCTTGTCATATAGCTTCTGAGACGGTTGCAGACTCCCAGTGACATCATTTGAATGTTGTGCAGCAGAGGGACATTGTGCTTTTACACGTAGTACTTGGTACGCTTTCAGTGAAGTTGACTTAATTATGATGTGCGAGCGTATCCGCTGGTAACGCAACTAAAAAGTCATCCATGAAAGTTAAGTACAAAATGAACACCATACGTTTAGAGTAGAGTTTACTTTCTTCCCTAAGTAGACGAGTGAACTGTGAGCGATAGGGGTCTAGGAAGCAGGGGATACAACCCGTCGGCTTTGATCAATGACGTCATACATTACTCACAGATAATAATATCCTCACTTTCAGCCTTGGTTAAAAAAGCAGTTCTATGTTCCGGATAAGCGCTATCGTTGTACATTTAAATAATTGAATGTTATTTTAAAATAGATCGCTACATATTGCTCAAAATATTCTTCGTGTGCATTTATTTAAATAATTGATTGTTTGCAATTCATTCGGTACTTAATTTCATTCTTAGAGACTTGAGGTAATTTGGACTATTAGTTTCTTATTTTAAGGACAATTTTTAGTATCTCATTTTCGTTTGTAGGTATGGATTTATCTGTTCCGGTGAACCTGGATGATTTGAGAGAGGCTATGGGAGTAGACATATAGGCCACGATTTGCTTTTTTACAAATGTGTGGTCTCGTTGCCGAGTATGTTCGACCTCGTTAGTGCGGCGACAAATGCGCCACACAAGTTTATCTCGTCGCCGTACTCACGGCTTATGCGTAAGGCGCTGTACCAATGATCGGTTGTGGTGGTCCATTAGACGAATGACGCGGTTCGAGAAATCTAAGCTCTCCTTGAGAGACATTATGAAAATCACGTACTATTGGTGTATGAGATATCCTGTGTGGCTGTGTCCATGAATGTTGTGTGAGTAAGCGCACAGTTGTGGATTGGTACCCTTTTTGTAGGAAAGTTTGTGGGGAATACATGAAATATAGGGGGCCGTTGGGGGGGAGGGGTTATGGTCGAAATTGACAAGTCGCATGTTGGCAAAAGGAAGTACAACAGGGATTTATGGGAAAGGGGCTATCAGCATCTCGTAGTTAATCACAATATTGAGTTCAGATCATTACCCACAGGGGCTTGCACAAATAGCATAGAGGGTTATTGGTCACCTGTGAAATATCTTTTAGGGAAGGGGAAATGCTAGATTTCCATACTTCAGAGTCACTTAGACGAATATTCATGGAGGCGTGGTAGTCCCCAAACATATTGACTGTTGAAATGTTTTGTTAAACGTGTTGGGCATATGTACCGTCCGAGGTATGTTAGCAAATTTCACATTAGGATGGAGGGGGGGGGGGGTGTGAATGTGTGTGTGTGTGTGTGTATGTGTGTGTGTTTATCGTAATGTTTTGTTTGTTCTGTATGTGGGTATGTAATTTTCGATTAAGTCTTTCTAAGCGAGCTTCGGCTCTTTTAAGAAGTTCCCGTGTGGTAAGTTCAGTTTTCCATTTTTTTCTTTTACTTCCATTGACTATTTTGACGTATTTCATCGTTGTTTTACACCATTACGTATGTTTTCGTGTACTCCAATACATAATAGAAATTTCGGAGCTGTCCTTTCGTTTCCCAGCAATAATATCAATATGATTTTTGCGAATCTGTACTAGCAATATTAAAGGCGAAACGCCCGACACAAGTGAAATTTGTATCTCGTCCTTCAGTTGACCTCTACACTGACACTACCTATTCGGAAAGAACGACATATGTAACATTGATGAGATTTACCAATACATGGTGTTACAAAAAGGTACGGCCACTTTCAGGAAACATTCCTCACACACAAATAAAGAAAAGATGTTATGTGGACATGTGTCCGGAAACGCTTACTTTCCAAGTTAGAGCTCATTTTAGTTTCGTCAGTATGTACTGTACTTTCTCGATTCACCGCTAGTTGGCCCAATTGAAGGAAGGTAATGTTGACTTCGGTGTTTGTTGACATGCGACTCATTGCTCTACAATACTAGCATCAAGCACATCAGTACGTAGCATCAACAGCTTAGTGTTCATGACGAACGTGGTTTTGCAGTCAGTGCAATGTTTACAAATGCGGAGTTGGCAGATGCCCATTTGATGTATGGATTAGCACGGGGCAATAGCCGTGGCGCGGTACGTTTGTATCGAGACAAAACGAAGGTGTCCCGACAGGAAGACGTTCCAAGAATTGATCGGCGTCTTAGGGAGCTCGGAACATTCCAGCCTATGACTCGAGACTGGGGAAGACCTAGAACGACGAGGAGACGTGCAATGGACGAGGCAATTCTTCGTGCAGTTGACGATAACCCTAATGTCAGCGTCAGAGAAGTTGCTGCTGTACAAGGTAACGTTGACCACGTCACTGTATGGAGAGTGCTACGGGAGAACCAGTTGTTTTCATACCATGTACAGCGTGTGCAGGCACCATCAGCAGCTGATTGGCCTCCACGGGTACGCTTCTGCGAATGGTTCATCCAACAATGTGCCAATCCTCATTTCAGTGCAAATGTTCTCTTTACGGATGAGGCTTCATTCCAACATGATCAAATTGTAAATTTTCACAATCAACATGTGTGGGCTGACGAGAATCCGCACGCAATTGTGCAATCACGTCATCAACACAGATTTTCTGTGAACGTTTGGGCAGGCATTGTTGGTGATGTCTTGATTGGGCCCCATGTTCTTCCACCTACGCTCAATGGAGCACGTTATCATGATTTCATACGGGATACTCTACCTGTGCTGCTAGAACATGTGCCTTCACAAGTACGACACAACATGTGGTTCATGCACGATTGAGCTCCTGCACATTTCAGTCGAAGTGTTCGTACGCTTCTCAACAACAGATTCGGTGACCGATGGATTGGTAGAGGCGGACCAATTCCATGGCCTCCAGGCTCTCCTGACCTCAACCCTCTTCACTTTCATTTATGGGGGCATTCGAAAGCTCTTGTCTACGCAACCCCGGTACCAAATATAGAGGCTCTTCTTGCTCGTATTGTGGACGGCTGTGATACAATACGCCATTCTACAGGGCTGCATCAGCGCATCAGGAATTCCATGCGACGGAGGGTGGATGTATGTATCCTCGCTAACGGAGGACATTTTGAACATTTCCCGTAACAAAGTGTTTGAAGTCACGGTGGTACGTTCTGTTGCTGTATGTTTCCATTCTATGATTAATGTGATTTGAAGAGAAGTAATAAAATGAGCTCTAACATGGAAAGTAAGCGTTTCCGGCCACATATCCACATAGCATATTTTCTTTCTTTGTGTGTGAGGAATGTTTCCTGAAACTTTGGCAGTACCTTTTTGTAACACCCTGTATATGTCAACTGGAGAGATGGATGTAAATGTTGTGTATAGCTATGTAGCTCAACTAAAGAATGGATACTATTGTCACTGCTGAGATCAAAACTATGATTTTCACTCGATATTATTAGCATGGACGGGAAAAAAAAGAAACAGAACCCCATTGTGAAGTACGGGATACAAATTGTATATGTGTCGTCTTACTGCCTCTTCACGTAATTCAACTGAGGTACAGGCTGCAAATGCAATACGCACATTTCCACGTTTTCGTTAGCTACGTACATCGGTAGTACTACTATCTACGTAAGAACAGACTAGTAGTAGCGGAGGCGAAAGGAACAACGCGTGTAAAATTTGTATCCCGTGCTTCACTTGACCTATACAGTTCAACTGCACAACAGGATGTTAATGCTAACGAAAACTAAGAAATCGACGCATGCTAAACTTGTATCCCGTAATGCATTTAACCAATAGAGTTCGAATGAGGTTCGAGATACAACCCATATATATGTGACGTGAGATATTCTATGCTACCAACATTTCCATCCATTTTTTCCCCTTCATTTTCCACAGAAATAATACGATACAAACACGTGATATCCTTAACGTGAAAATATTACTTACCTTGATATAAGCCAACCATATCTTTTGTCTTTCTTATTCCTTATTCCTTTGTTTCTGGACACTCTTGTCAGCTGTTACACTGCTTAATAAATGATCTCTGGCATATTCTGACGTAATTGGTCAAAGCCGACCGGTTGTATCCCGTGCTTCACTTGACCCGCGATAAGTAATCTGTCAGCTTGTCCCATCATCTAAAAATTTGACGTGATTTTTTTCCGAATTCGCGGGGTTTTCTGGGACGCAAGCGTCTCCAACAGCTTCTGTGATGACGCATACTCGGGAATAGTGAGTTTCAGCAGTAACATTTCTTTACAAGTAACTGTTTAACCGAAAGTAGCCCCACAGGGCACAGCTTTTTTAGTGTACATTCGGCAGTACTGATGATGCTGCCCTTTTGGACGTTGTATCGACAAGCAGTTTCGCTGTTTTATGTTCCCAGCATTCCCTGCCGTTGTTGTTTCTGTGAACATGAAAACGGATTTCTGCAGATGCCAGCGTGGCTGTCGTTCCAGATGAACGTTATTTCACGTTGGCTGTTAGCGGCACATTTGCGGATGACAACGCGATGATGGATGGGCGTTGCTCTGGACAAGGGTTGCATTGCCTCTCCAGAGATTGGATTTGCTTGTTTGGCTTCCCTTTTTTTGCTTGTGATCGCATTTACGATGCGTGCAGCCAATAATGTTTGGGGGTTTTTTCCTGTCTTGTCGTACGTGCCCTTACACCGTGCCTCCCATTTCTATTTCTCTCCCCATTTTTCTTTCGAAAATAAATGTTTTTATCATATTCATTGATTAAAATTTTGAGAATTACTTATTTACGTTAGGTTTCGTAACCTCACTATCAGTCGTCCGAGAAATAATAGATGAATTGTGATTCTTCAGCTTCTTCAGAGTTACATCATTTCTAAATATTTCATAGGAGATGTCAGTTTCTAATGAGCATAATATTTCGGGAAGTTACCACGTTACTATCACCAGCTGCCCTGATGAACAAAATATTATTTATATATTCCCGTTCGTGAAGGAAGGGTTTTGGCGGGCCAATAGCGAGCATTCATGTCTGTTGAGCCCCTTACCTTAACAATATTGTTTTTCCAATGCTTTACTGAACGTGTTTCTTACATCTAAAGGCTTCATTATTATCGTAATCTAATATACAAACTTCTTGTCTTGGCTTGAATAATGTATTATGAGCGCTGGTGTTCTCATAATGTCGTATGAGACATATTAAAAATGAAATGTACCATTTACAGTATTTGGGTTTTTCATTCTTTAGTTCAAACATGGTTTGCGAACAAGAAAATATTGTGTTGTTCGTAAGCAGTTTCTTATCTGCACCAGTTTTTTATGGGTACTGGCGATTCATCCTTGGTGTGTTTATGTTATGTGTTTTATATGAAGGTACAACTTACAATATACACTTTTTGGGCCAGGTTGCTGTTTCTAAATGGCTGAGCTTAGGAAGTGCGAGTAGTGGTGATGCGGGTTGGATGAGTTAACGATTTACTTTAATTTTGGTTTTAGTCGTGGTCAGGCTCTAGGTCTATGGCTGGTGCCAGAAAGTGATCTGATGGAGTTGTTCCACTCATCATTATTGTTTAATAGTTTTTTATTATGCATGTCATAATTATCTGTATAAGTGTTTTGATAAGGAGAAAGTATTTGAATTGGTGTTTCTTTTTGCGTTTCAGTTTGTTTGTAAGGACTTTTGTGGAATCTTTCAGTACTAGTCCCCATAGGGTACCCTGAGTTTGACCCGTCTACTTTGTAGTGGGGTAAATTATTTTGCTTCTTAGGCTACTGCCCTGCTTCATGGAAGTTTGAGGATGCTGAGAACCATATGTCTGTCGGTCAGTTATGGTCTTTAACTTTGCTCCTGCCGTTGCTGCTGCATATTAAAGCGGTGGTCTGACAATCAGTTCTGCTCTGTCGCTTCACCTGTGAAACTATCTTTGAATTTGCCTGATTAGTCCTTGTCTTTCACTACTACTACTGAGTATGTTTTATGTGGTCGTTGAAATTCAGTTGAACGGTGAGTTTAGGGAAGAGTCACGTCCACATTTTTTCTCCAAGTAGGTACACCAGCGACTTTGAGTATTATATCTGCACACATTGCTTGGTATAACAAGGAGTCACGTCTCATCAACACAAGTGCTTGTTGATGGATACTGGGATAGAGAATGGGCTATGTCCACTGCTCAAAGCAGGATGTAAGGCAGATCTTCCAGATAAACAAGCGTATAGCGAACCTTT
Source organism: Schistocerca americana (assembly GCF_021461395.2). NCBI lineage: Eukaryota > Metazoa > Arthropoda > Insecta > Orthoptera > Acrididae > Schistocerca > Schistocerca americana. The sequence continues at coordinate 951,767,275 of NC_060119.1, read as the reverse complement.
TCCAATACAAGAGGAGTAACTAGACCATGTAAAGAAACTTCTTCAATACATACCCGATGAGACGAAACCATTTTATGACAATATATGCCAGTGGCCACTGATGAAATGACACGATAAAAGTTATTGAAACATGAGTATCATTGTCTGCCTTACTGTTTATCGATTATGGCTGTCTTTTGGGTACATTAGGAATAACTTGTATGATCATAAAAATCTCTTTTACTGCTATAATGAATATGAATAATACAAAATTGAATAACACAATCCTTCCACTGGAAAGAGAACGCTAGCGGCCTCATCAACATCATATTCGAAAAAGGATCATCTCCTGTATATTTGTTCTGGACTGCCGACCACACACGATGTATAAAGTGTGTCGTAAGATTTATATCGTATCACTCTTGGACGGATTGTATACAGCAACTCAATGACACCACGTTTAATGAAAAAGTACCGTGTGTAGTAAAACAGTTTTTTGTCTCTCCTGAAAAGTTTTATATCTGATACATAACCTCTATTCCGACTCACCGATTCACTAATTTGTCAATAGTCACTTCAAGATATTTCACTGTGTCGATCTATGTTTACACGTACAGTCAGTTTTATGTTGTCCAGTCGTTGTTTTGTCTTTTTTGGAATGTCACAAAGTCTGAAGAGAACCATGTTGATGTTATTTGGGCTTGTCCTCATGCGCCATTTCATCATACAGTCATGGTGTTTTGTAAAGTAGTCATTTATTTCTCTGCTCGTGTTTCTTGTGGTGGGTTCCGAGCTACAGTAGGCGGCGTAATCGGCTGGAATTGTTCTTGATCGTTGTTTTGGTTGTGAGTGGTATTCTCTTGTGCAGATGGAGTATACCAGGGCCGAGATTATTACTCCTTGCGCCGCTTTTTCCTCTTGGGGAGAAGTTATAAGTCTGTGTCAAAACCTCAGTATGGTCGTATCTCATTCCGTGTAATAACGATAGACAGTGCTCCACTACTGCCGACTTCTTTGGTTACTGTAGTTATTGCAGTCTGGTGTGCCGCCGCTGTCCTCGTCAACTATCGACATTGCACATCGTCTGACCTATGTATGTTTTGCCACATAGTCAGTGTAACTGATAGAGTCCTGTGTGTCCACAAGAGGAGTGGCAAATACGAAGAGCCCTGTGCCCTACAGCGACTGGCCAGAAGAAATGATGAAGAACATCTGGAGGATGCGGCGATATCCTTTTTCTGGTATGATGAATTCTTCGGAAAAACCAGTTGAAGGCAGTTATAGGCCGTACACAAGCGGCACGCATATTGCAGCAGCACAGCAACTCGACAGCCGCAGAACATTGCCTATCGAAGTACTCGAAAGGAATTATTACCACACTAAGGTTCTGACACAGACATCTAATTTCTCGGACTGTGTCATTAAGATATCTATAAAAATTCGTGTAAGGGAACCACTCATCAGTCGCCATCTTGCCTACATCGTTAGTAAGGCCTGTAATCCGCAAGTAATGTGATTAGGACGAGGAAGGCGATATCCCACAACAAACTGATTTCGAGACGAGGCGAGGTACAACAGAGGCGTCGCTAGCTCGCGTACCTTGGTGCTTGTTAAAGCTGTAGTAACGTGTCGGTGCACAGTGGACCAATTCGCTTCAGTAACTGAATAGAATAGAAAAAGGAAGTTGATCGTTCGGACTTTGGTCCCACGAAATCTTGTGTGGATAATGCTGGTACACACTTGCTCTTTGCTGCTGTGTCATCCCAGTCTTTATATGATAATTGTCGTGACAATAGACGTGAATCGTACAACGACACAGTTTCACATATTGATGGTGTGGCGTGCTTAACACATGACAGCGGTCCCACACAGTTGTCAGGACAAAATAAGTTGTTTAGCACTCCAGATGACAGCTATGTATTTGAGGTTTTAACGGTGTAATCTCGTGTATCAAATTAAAACTAAAGCACTCCGTCTTCAGGCCACAAGTGGCCCATCGGGACTATCCAGCTGCCGTGTCATCCTCAGCTGAGGATGCGGATAGGAGGGAATGTGGTCAGCATACCGCTTTCCTGGTCGTTATGATGGTTTTCTTTGACGGAGACACTACTGTTCGGTCGAGTAGCTCCTCAATTGGCATCATGAGGCTGAGTGCACCCCCAAAAGTGGCAACAGTGCACGGCGGCCCGGATGATCACCCATCCAAGTGCCGCCAACGCCCGACAGCGCTTAGCTTCGGTGATCTGACGGGAAGGCAAGGCCGTTGCCAACTTAAAACTGAGCTACTACCATATTATCAGAAATCGCGGCTACAAAATTGTCTCTGTCTCCATTTTTGTGAATGGCTCTCCTAGTATCTTAATAGTAGCAACCTGCTCGTTGTTAGTGGGCAGTCAGTCTTCTATCGTGCGGCAGTACCACACAATACATATGGGTCCGTCGTTATTGCAATTATCTCATTAACTATCATCTACAGAGAAAAATAACATTACGGTTTCCTGTACAATTCTTGGGGACCAATCCAAAATTGTTGACATAATTGTTTTTTCGCAAACAGGCAAACAATTTTTTCTTAAGACATTGAAGTATTATTTTTGCGAAATGCTGCAGAACTATGAATATTTTGCACAGATTACTCTAGAACTGAAACACATCTATAAGTAACTATGAAAAAAATTTATTTCTCGAAAGTCGGCTGCCAACTTGACCAGACACTAATATTCTACAATAATGCACGATGCCGAAATCAGCCCACGAAGTTTTGATGCGCTGGTATGCCATAATCGAATGTGTTCTGTTGCCAGTTGCTCGTCTAAATGATTATGCGTAGGAATATCGGAAAGAGAAGATTTCACACCCAAAATTTCCCGTGAGATAATGATGTGTGTCGTACTTCATCGGCTCCTGGCTTCTTCGGATCCATCCATCTGAAGAATTCAGAAAATGGTAGATGATGAAGATAAACCGATGCCACGACCAAAGATTTGTTTTACGAACTATCTAATAGTTAGCAACTCGAAAGCAACCATTTTGAACGCAATATCTCCACAGGCTATGAGTCTGACTGTGATTTAGATTGAAAAATATAAAATCTCTAATAAAACATTTCAGCACAGTATTTTCGACTTTTAATTCGTTATCAGCGACGTCACACTACTTGGTTACCCAAATTTTATTCGAATCCGTCATATTTACACCTTTTGATCCGCCGAATTCGACCAGGCATTTTGAATTTTGTAATTCCAATGTCAGACTACTGATTATCGACCCGAATAATCTAAGAAGAACCTGAAAAGAACACACTTTTGACGATTTCATATCCATTTTTCTGTTATGTCCTGGTTTTGAAGCGAGTAGGACCACTGTTCGGCAGCAAGAGGCTGGAGGACGTACTGGGTGTGTGCGATGGATGGGAGTAACAGGTCGGATTGATGAGGGTAGGGGGCTGGGGAAGGGGGGCGCAGAGACAAAAACGCCGCGTCCACCCCTGTTCAGTCAGCTCCTCAGTGACCCTCATGGTGGCAACGTGGTCGCTTACTGAGGTGTTTTTCCCATGAAAACTGACATTTGGCCAATGACGCGTGAACTACTTCAGCATGAGATTTTATTGCTCTGTGGGTAAATGCTACATGAAATTTAAAACAAGAAGCTTGAATGAGAAGTAAAAGTGAAAGGATTGATTTAACGTGGACGGAATTGAAGCAGAACTGATGTGCTCAGCCGACTGGAGGTGAACAGAGGTAGGAGAAAGAGCATCTACAGCTACATTATTACTCTGCAGTTTACAAGTAAGTGCCAGGCAGAGGGTTCAAAGACTCACCTTTAAGCCATTTTTCTATCTTTCCACTCTCGAACGGCTCGCGGGAGAAAGGGACACTTAAATATTTTAGTGCAAACTCTTATTTCTCTTATTTTATTCTGATGACCACTTCTCGCTTTGGAAATGGGCGTCAATAAAATACTTTTATGCTCTGGGGATAAAGATGGCGACTGAAATATCATGAAAACTCCTGCCGCAGAAACTGAATTGTTTTAATGACTACCACTCCAGATCGTGCATTATATCCGTGGCATTCTCTCTCTCTCGTATAAAAAAATAATACAAAACGAGAAGCTCTTCTTTGAACTTTTTCACGTCAGTCCTAACTGCTGCGGAACCCACATTGCACAAGAGTACCACAGAAGAGGGCGAACAAGTGTAGTGACAACAGTCTCTTTAGTAGACATGTTACATTTTTCAGTATTCAGCCAATAAATCACAGTCTCTGGTTTGCTTTTCCACCACATTATCTATGTAATCGTACCAAATTAAGAGTTATTCGTAATTGTAATCGCTGAGCATTTAGATGCGTTTACAGCCTTTAGATTTGTATGATGCATCGTATAACTGATATTTAACCGACTTTTTTTAGTGCTCGTTTGGATGTCTTCACACTTTCATGATTTCGAGCAACTGCCTCTCCTTCCATTATTCAGACATCATGTCTACATCATTTTGCAATGCCTTTTGACCCTCTCATAACTTCACATGTCGGTAAAGGTCAGCATCATCTGCAAACAACCTAAGAGGACTGCTTAGTCGTTAATGTAGATCAGGAAAAACAGAGGGCCTCTAACACTTCCTCGGGGAACGCTAGATATTACTTCTGTTTTAGTCGATGACGTTCCGTCAATTATTCCGGACTGTGACCTTTGTAACAGGAGATCACGAATATTCAGTAGCACAGCTGAGATGATAGTCCACAGGCGTGCAGTATGATAGTCCACAGGCGTGCAGTTTAATTACAAGTCCCTCGTGAAGAATAGTGTCAAAAGTCTTCTGGAAATCTAAAAATTTCGAATTAGTTTGACGTCCCTGTCGACAGCACACATTACTTCGTGTGAATAAAGAGCTAGTTGTGCTTCATAAGAACAATATTTTCTGAATCCGTGTCTATTGGTACACAAATCGTTATCTTCGAGATGATTGATAATGTTCGAGCACAGTTTATGTTCCAAAATCCCACTGAAAATCGAAGTCGGTGTTACGAGATGACAGCAGATTACTTCTGATTCCTTTCTTAGATATTCGTGTGACTTCGCGACTTTCCAGTCTTTGCACAAGGGCGTTTTACGGGAGGCTCAATATGCTTGCTAAGTATGGAGCGACAGTACTAGCATACTCTGAAAAGAGTACAATCTGGACCAGATGCCTTGCCTTTCTTAAGTGTTTTAAGCTGCTTCCTTGAACGGAGGATATCTACTTCGAAGTTACTCATGTTGGCAGCTGTCCTTGATTCGAATTCTGGAGTATTTACTTCGTCTTAGTGGCAATATTATCAATAAAAGCACCCTTGTTATCGCTCAATTAAGGTATATATTGTGTCTTGTCACTGGTGTACTTTACGTCCGACCAGAACCTCTGTGGGTTTTCTGCCACATTTCGAGACAAAGTTTCGTTGTATAAACTATTAAAAGCATCTCACATTGACGTTCGCTTACATTTCGAGTTTATGTAAAACTTCTTCAGTCTCGACGGTTTTGTACTCATTTATATTCGGAATACATTTTTCGTTGCTTCCACAACAGTGTTCTGAGATGTTTCGTGTAAAAGTGGGGATCAATACTACTACTACTGATCTGTTTCGTATATATCTGTCAATTGCCCTCGATGCTATTTTTCTGACTTTAAACCATATCTGCTCTACGCTTACATGGTTAGACTGGAAGCAGCGAAGACTGTCTCTTAGGAAGGAATCAATCGAATTTTTGTCCGATTTTTTAAATACGGTACATGTATTTTGCCTTTTGTTGGTGGGTTTGTATTTTACGATATTCGGTCTAGCTACAACACCCAGTGCCATCCACACAGCCCCCTCTACCCATGCAGCCACTTCCTAGTTTTGTTGACTCCTGACCTGTTTAGGAATCCAGAACCGTCTGAGCCTCTGATTCAGACCCACCACTCGCCCCTGTACCAAAGGACTACAGTTGGCTCTGTCGACGATGCTACAGTTGTGAGTTTTGTCTTCATCTCGCAAGCAAGACTGTCGTTCTTTACTACGTCAGCAAGATGCCAAAATTCATAGAAAGTCTCTTCTGATCTAAGGCGACACACTTCATTAACATCAACACTAGCCAGTACCTGCAGTTTGTTGCATCCTGTGCTGTTCGTGGCATCGGGAAACACCCGTTCTACATCTGGAATGGCTCCTAACGGTAAAACCACAGAATACAAATTGGATTCCTTCCCGTACTTTGCATCCATATCCTAAGGGTTCCAATAAACTGCCTGACGTTGCAGCTCTCAATTACCTGTAATTCCACCCTCTGTGAATTTCCAGGTATTGCAGGCCTAGCGGATTCCACTGGAAGAGGGTCAATGATTTCATCTGGCTCAGGGACTTCATTAGCCACAGACTGAGTGCAACTGTTCTTCAGACGATATGACTTACACTCATAGCGAAGGAAAACTACTCGCCAGATGAAATGGGGAGTCCCTCCAATTGCCCCTTAAGAAATTCTTATTCTGCCAGCCACACCTTGGAACGACCTCCCACTCGACCTAAGGTGGGAGATCAACCGTGTGAGGGCAACAGCACTGGCAGCCACAATAGCTGGATGCTCTGGGAACACATGGGTCGTGCTTGACATACCTCCGATCGCTCTCTCTGGTCCCCCTCAGTGATGCCCAGCCTCAAGCTGCGTGTACAACATCAAGACCGCCTGGAGATATGAGCAAAGGGTCACCCACTCGACTTACATCTGAGCACAGAATTCTCACTTCCTACAGATACTAAAGAGGCATGATAAATACACAGACATGCACGATACACAGGAGTTGAAACTAAAGGACGCTGACGAAATATAAAATTAGTCGTTTCTTATGAGGAGTTGTGTCAGCTTACAGTACACTGCTGTGTTTCTGCTGCTGCTGCTGCTAGGACAGATATCACTCTTCTGGGGGCTCTTATAACACAATGCAAAGAAGACAAGGATATCTGGTCAGATGAGTATTGAGATCAAAAGCAGCAAGCAGCAGAAAATGGAATAACGGGAGTAGCATTCATTATGAACAGGAAGGTAGTGCTGAGATAGGGTTTTTCTTATCAGAATCTACAGTAACCAACAACGACAACGATGGTTCAGGTACACATGCTGACGTCGCAGGCTGAAGATGAAGAGATACATGAGGATATTGAAAGTGTAACACAGTAAGTAAGGAGAGATGAAAATATAATAGTCATGGGGTCTGGAATGCAGTTACAGGGGAAGAAGTAGAAGAAAAGATTACAAGAGAATATGGGCTTGTGACAAGGAATGAGAGAGGTGGAGGAGTAATTGAGTTTTGTAACAAGTTTCAGCTAGGCTAGTAATAGCGAATACTCTGTTCATGAATCACAAGAGGAGGAGGTAATACTTAGAAAGGGCTGGTTGATACGGGAAGGTTTCAATTAGATTAAATCATGGTCAGACAGAGATTCCGAATCAGATACAGGATTTCAAGGCGTATCCAGGAGCAGATACAGACTGAGATCACAATACAGTAGCGATGAAGAATAGGGTGAAGTTTAAAAGGTTAGTCAGGAATTATCAGTACAGAAAGAAGTGGGATACGGAAGTACTAAGGAATGATGAGAACGTTTGAAGTTCTCTAAGTCTATAGACAAAGCTATAGGAAATAGCTCAATGGGCAGGGATGGACATAACTAAAAAGGGCCATCACAGAAGGGGGAAAGAAAAACATACGTACAAGGAAGGTAAATGCAAAGAAACCTTGGGCAACAGAAGCAATACTTCAGTTGATCGATGAAAGGAGAAAGTACAAAAAATTTCAGGGTAACTAAGGAATACAGAAATACAAATCACTGAAGAATGAAATAAATAGGAAGCACAGGGAAGCTAAGCCGAAATGTCAGCACAAAAAATGTGAAGAAATAGAAAAAGAAATGAATGTCCGAAAGGCAGACTCAGCATACCGGAAAATCAAAACGACCTTCGCTGATATGAAAAGCAATGGTGTTAACATTAACAATGCAACGCGAATTCCACTGTTAAATGCAGAGGAGAGAGCGGATTGGAGGAAAGAATCCACTGAAAGCCTCTATGAGGGGGAAGATTTGCCTGACTTGATAGAAAAACAAAGAGGAGTCGATTTAGAAGAGATAGGGGATACAGTATTAGAATCTGAATTTAAAAGAGATCAAATAAGGCTGAGGGGATAGACAACATTCCTCAGAATTTCTAAAAGCATGGGGGAAGTGGCAACAAAATGACTATTAACGTTGGCGCGTAGAATGTATGAGTCTGGCGACATACCATCTGACTTTCGGAAAAATATCATCCACACAATTCTGAACGCTATGAGAGCTGAATTATTGCACCATCAGCTTAACAGCTAATGCATCCAAGTTGCTGACAAGAATAATGTACAGATGGATGGGAAAGAAAGTTCAGAATGTTTTAGGTGACGATCAGATTAGCTTTAGAAAAGGTAAAGGCACCAGAGAGGCAATTCTGACGCTGAGGTTGATAATGGAAGCAAGACTAAAGAAAAATCAAGACACGTTCATAGGATTTGTCCACCTGGAAAAAGCGATAGCCAATTTAAAATGATTCAAGATGTTTGAAATTGTGAGAAAAAACGGGCACGCTATGGGGAGAGCTGGGTAATATACAATATGTGCGATAGCCAAGAGGAAATAATAAGAGAGAGGGCGGCCAAGAACGAAGTGCTCGCTTTAAAAAGGGTGTAAGACAGAGATGTAGTCTTTAACCCCTAGTGTTCAATGTATACATCGAGGAAGCTATGACGGAAATAAAATAAATGTTCATTGTCGAATTAAAATTCAAGGTGAAACGATATCAATGACACGATTCGCTGATGTCATTGCTATCCTGAGTTAAAGTGAAGAGGAATTGCATGATCTGCTGAATGAAATAAATAATCTAATGATTACAGAATATGGATTGATTCAGCAAAATAAAGAAAGACAGACGGAGCAATGAGGACATCAAAAGCAGAGTATCACTGGCGAAAAGAGAAAGCTACTAGCATCGAGGGTAGGCCATAATTTAAGGAAGAAATTTCTTAGAATGTAGGTTTGGAGCACAACACTGTACGGTAGTGAAACGTGGACTATGGGAAAACCGTAATAAAAGAGAATCGAAGCATTTGAGATGTGATGCTACAGTAAAATGTTGTAAATTAAGTGGACTCATGAGTTAAGGGATGAGAAGGTTCTGCGTAGAGTCGTAGAGGAAAGGAATTGTGGCAAACACTGACAAGGAGAAGGGTCAGGATGACAGGACATGTTTTAAAAAAAATGGCTCTGAGCACTATGGGACTCAACTGCTGTGGTCATAAGTCCCCTAGAACTTAGAACTACTTAAACCTAACTAACCTAAGGACAGCACACAACACCCAGCCATCACGAGGCAGAGAAAATCCCTGACCCCGCTGGGAATCGAACCCGGGAACCCGGGCGTGGGAAGCTAGACATGTTTTAAGACATGAGGGAGTGTCTTCCATGGTACTAGAGGGAGCTGTAGAAGGCAAACACTGTAGAGGAAGGCAGAGATTGGAATACATCCAGCAAATAACTGAGGACGTTGGTTGCAAGTGCTACTCTGAGAAGAAGAGGGAATTCATTTCGGGCTGATGACCGAAAGAAAAGAAAACATATCTGGGCAAACAATTTAATGTACATGTAAAAAGATTGCAGATATTATTTATGAGTACTAGCTTTGGATTATTTTGTCACACTTTGAATGTATCAAAGTAGTATTTAATATGTATGCATGTTATTAATATATTGCAGGATTAAATATTATGTTGATGTTACTGTGTTCCTTGGTTAAGTGTGTTACATTCTGGTATATGGAAGAGAATTTTTTCGTCAATCTATTTTTCGTAAGTGCGTTTAAATCTTATGCAGCAGTGTACATCTTGCAAAGAACCAATACTCCAACACACTACTTTAGCTCTTTACATAGTCGTGTTGTTGAAATACACTGTGTTCAGCTTTCTTCTCAACATTTAAGGTTCGCTTTATAGTTTAGCTTATTATTGTTCGACTTTGAACGTGCCTAGAATGTTTCATTATGTTCATTCGAATTAATTCATATTTCCATCTATGCTAGATGGAACTGTACTGCGGCAACAAAATTGGGAAGAAAAATAATAGGTTCTATCTCTTAGAAAAAATTCTCGAAATTACGTATCGATGCGTTGATGAGGACAATAAAAGATAATTCGTCACATATTTGCGTCACAGAAACAGGAACATTTATTAACATGTCGCCAACTCTTACATGTGGATTATACGTCTCCATCGACATCTAAATCTACATCTACATCCACACTCTTCAAACCACTGTGAAATGAATGGCATAAGTGCTTCCCATTGTACCTTCTGTTAGGGCTTCTTCACATATGGATTGCGAGAAGTATCTTTAAATGTCTCTATGCGTGATGTAAGCAAGCTAAACTTGTCCTCAGGTTCCATACGACGGCGGTATCCGGGGGTTGTTACATGTGCCTAGAGTCATATTTTGAAGCGGGTTATTGAAACAACAGTTCGTTGTCTGCCTGTGTGCTATCCACCGGTGTTTAATGAGCTAGTGTATTTACAGCAGCTTGCGTTTTTCATTTTGTATAGCCTTCTGCACCGTCTAAACGCCAATAGAGCTAATTTTTTTTCGTATTTATATTTTGGTGTGTATTGCAGTTTTAGTAGCTTATTAAATTTACGCCGCCTGCAGCGCCACAGTTGATTAATTTGAAAGTTCCGGAGCAGCCAAGTGGTAGTCTCAGTTCGTTGTCTGTGTGTGTGCTGTGCACTTGTGCCCAGTGAGCTGCGCTTAAATAGTAGTTTGCGCTTTTCATATTATAAGCTTTGTCTTATGCTATGGTCACAACTCCGCAGAGCAGATGTTAGTGTTGTTGGTTCATTCTGCTCTTTTATATTTATATTTTGCGCACATTCGAGCCTCAGTAGCGCCGTGGTTGGAGAACTTTCTCCTTCGCGAGGGACTGTTTGTACTTTGTTAGTTACTCCTGACTGTTTTGGTTATATTTTTCGCTTTTTACACAATCCGATATGCGTGGGCAATGTGCTTTTTATGAACGGACAGAAGTAGAATTGACTGCTGTCTGTAAACAGCTGGAAGTTGTGTTGGTCACGATCGACAGACTTCTACCTTCTGCTCAAAACTTTGGTGACACCGGGGCGCCAGCGACGAGACCTGCCATACATACTTTTGGTGCCGTTGGCATCACTTGGAGACCAGATTGTCGCTGCGTCTTCCGATGTGGTGCAGCTCCTGACTGGTTCATCTCTACTCGACACTGAATGGTGGTACTGGTAGCTTCGCGTGTCACTAGGCGGAAATTGAATGAGAGGAAAGTAAGCACAGCTGCCTCCTTATACCTTAGCAGCAAGCACGAGGTGCTATCCAGTGTTGATAATACTTCTGAGTCAGCATAGGATGCGTCTCCTGTTGACCCAGTGGCTGGTGGCTGATTTTCCTGGCCGGTCGGGGTGGCCGAGCGGTTCTAGGCGCTACAGTCTGGAATCGCGCTACCGCTACGGTCGCAGGTTCGAATCCTGCCTCGGGCATGGATGTGTGTGATGTCCTTAGGTTAGTTAGGTTTAAGTAGTTCTAAGTCCTAGGGGACTGATGACCTCAGAAGTTAAGTCCCATAGCGCTCATAGCCATTTGAAGCATTTGATTTTCCTGCTCACACCAGACAAGTGCTGAGGGCGTGTATGCTAGTTATTGAAAGCTACAACGTTAGGCGGGTAATTGATCCCGTCAGAGAAACAGCAGGCAGTATGGGTAAGAATGCCAGTGTCCACTCGGTTTGTTTGGCGTGGTGGTTGTTGGGAGGGGTGAGAGGGGGCGAGGGTGTCTCATCGGAGACCTGGATTAGGCTCTGCTGGCAGCCATCGAGGGACTGGGTGCGACCAGCTGCAACCCGCGGAACATATCGGTATGAATGGCACATGCCACTTGGGTTCTGAGACCATCCTTGATTTCTTTTTGGCGAATGCCTGATTTGGTGAAGGCACGTAGGGTGCAGGTTAAGAATCGTACACAAGGATGACCGCAGTGTTTTGGTCTGGAGCAACAGTGAAGGTCAAAACGTAGGCTAAGACGATTCTGTGACGCTACTGCATGCGAGTTTTATATATCCTTGACACTATCAAGTTGCAAATTTCTTGACCTTCGCTGTCGGGTGGAGAGTTGTGGGGTTCCTCTTAAAAGCTCAGAGGTGCACTACGCTAGGCTACTAGAGTATCGGAGGAGGTGTGCGGCGCACGAGGGGGAACACCCCCGTCCCACCCTGCCTTTGATTTGAGAGATGAATTTTCTTCCACAATAGAAGATGCATTAGCCAGAATGTTCTCAGAGAATGCTCGTCCTCACAGAATGGATATAACAAAGGATAATATGATGTTAGTAAACTGCAGGAGCACCCAAGGACAGGTCCTAAAATAAAGTATCGCTTCCTAGATGTTATAATGCATAGAAAGTATTGGGAAATGAAAGTTGGCTGAAACGGGAAGTAAATAGCAACGAAATCCTAACTTCTATTTCGAATATTTGACCTATGGACAGGTTAGTCAACAATGGCAGCAGCGCATTTATTGCAGTGAAGAAGTCGATTATATCTGTCGAAGTTTTCACTGATTCCGAATTTGAATTAATATGAGTGAAGTTAAACGTGAATGGTATTCGAATTAATTTATAGACTGCCTCGGTCACAAGCTGAATTGGCAGAGCGCTTCAGAGAAAAGTCTTGGAATATGGCTAATAGCTGGTCATGACGTAATAGGGAGTGATTTCAACTTGCTTGGTGTAGATTGGGAGAGTCATACAATCAAAATTGGAGGCAGAGACAGGAATTGGTGTGACATTATTTGAATGTATGTTCCGAAAATACTTCGAGTGGGTATTTAGGGAACCAACTGTTGAAGGTAAAGTCTGAGACCTCCTAGCAACGAAGATTCCTGAACTCATAGAATCAGTTAACGCAGAATAACGTATCCAGGATCGTAAGGATGTGACATTGATTTTTTCTACAGGTGTTGCAATGAATGTCACGTAGGGCAGGAAAATAATTATGCTTAGAAAAAGTGACAGGATATAGATTGCAGAGTAGCTTAGTAGTCAACATCAAATATTCATTGCTGAGCACGGTGGTGTGAACACAAATGGAACAAATTCGAAAGCATAGTTTATTACACCTTAGTCAAGTATGCTCTAAGCAAGAACTTAAGTGATAGGAAAGACCCGACGAGGTTTAACAGCCTTGTTAGATAACTGTTATGTAAACAAAGAACTCTTCGTCACAGATTCAAGAGAAATGAAAACTAAGCTGAGAAGGAAATGCTCAACGAAGCGAAAATGAACGTAAGCAGAGCAGTGAGACATGCGTTGAATGACTTTGAAAGTAAACTTTTGTCAACCGATGCGACTAAAAACCCTAAGAAGTTTTGGTATTACGTAAAATTAGCAGGCGGTTCAGAATCATTTATTCAGTCACTCAGCACTCATACTGGCAACGAAATGGAAGATAACACAGAGAAGACTGAAATACTCTTTCGAAATTGAGTCGCCTCAGAAGATAGTAATTCGGTCCCTTCTTTCAATGATCGTAAGAACGTCGAAACGGCAGACATAGAGATAAACGACAGCCGAACAGAAAAGCATTTATGATTGCTTAATGATGGAAGGGAATCGGGACCACATGATGAGTTATAAAAAGGTTTTGCGAGAGAACTTGATCTCCGTCTAGCAGCAGTTTATCGTAGCTCGCTGGAGCAACGAAGGGTCTCTACTGACTGGCTGAAAGAGCAGATCATTCCGTTTTTATGAAGGACCGTAGGACAGTTGTGTATAATTATAGGCGAATACCGTCGACCATAACTTGCTGGAGATCATGGAACGTGTTTTATGCTGAAGAATTCTACATTTTCGAATGAAAATCAACATGGATCATGCGGGCAGAGATATTACGAAACAGCTTGTTCTGTTCTTCCACTAGATCCATAGCGCTGTGGACAATGGCTCTCAGGTTGATGCCGTGTTCTGAGAATTTAGGGAGGTATTTGTCTCCGTCCTGCTCTGGCGTTTAGTGAAAAAATACGAGCTTACTGAGTATCGGAACAGATTTGCGATTGGACGGAAGACTTCCTTCCGCATAGATCTTAACACATCGCTGTTAACGGAACAATGTACAAACTAAGTTACTACTCCAGAGAGGTGTGATAGGACCGTTACTATATACAATATATAATATAATCTAGTATAAAACAGTCGCAAGCTCTTTAAGACTGTTCGCTGCTGATGCGACTGTCTGTAAGAAAGTAGCAACGTCGGAAGGCATTATCGATTTGCGGAATCATCTACAGAGGATTGCTGAATGGTGCAGGCTTTGGCAGTTAACTCTGAGAGTCAATAAATCTAATACGTAGCGTACACATAGGAAAATGTGGCTATTGTGCAACTACACTACGATGACCAATTTCTGTAAACAGTATCTACCGTAAAATATCTAGGAGTAACTATCCTGAGCGACATTAAATGGAATGAATACAAAAAAAAACAAATAGTAGGAAATGCATATGCTGACATCCATAGGACGAATCTTAAGTAAATGTAACTCATCCAAGAAAGATGTGCTTTATAAGGGGCTTGTTTGACCGTTTCTTTGTTGTTGATCAATCTGGGTCCCTCTCCAGGTAGGACTAATAGAAGAAAGAGAAGATTCAACGAAGAGCGATGATTTGCGTCAGGGGATCGTTTGGTGGCGTGAGAGCTTTACAGAGACGCTCAACAAGTGTCAGTGGCAGACACTACAGGAGAGGCTGTCCTGTACTGCTTCGCATTCAACGGTAATTACAGGTGGGCTACGGAGTCGTGCAGTAACTATTGTTTAAGGGTAGTTGGACAGGAGGAAAATGGTTACCGAACACGTAAATGCAGTGAACAGAAGTTCTACTTAAACTGCAGCTGTCTCCAAGCCTGGCGAAGGACCTGCACAACAGAACAAACAGCAATAAAGGCCAGCTATTACAACAGGCAAACCACAGAGCATCGTGTAGTGTGAGGTACCGAGGCTCCAGTTATTAATGCGCGAGTAAACTGTCGAAGGCTGACTGAGACTGAAGACTGTCGAAGGTTTCGACTGAGTCGGGACCATGTGGCCATCCCATATCGCGGCAAGAGAGGGCGCATGTAGTCGGAGATTCTGAGGACGTAGCTGACCGCTGTGGATCATTGGATCCGTCAGGTCCCTCAGCGACCACTATTGGCTTCTATTCGGAAACGTGCGTTTTCGCTGCTAACTGTGAGACTCCAGCAGAGGTCGTATCGGTCTATGAAACCATGGAGGCATTGTGCCTCACAGAGAAGTTTCCCATCCAGATTTAGAGAGAGTACTTCCAAATGTGATTCAGACAATACATTACTTACATCCACATATGTCTTGCAAAATGTCCTCGACGATGTAGCGTACCGACCGTATCCGGTCAAAAAGTGCGCCAGAGAAGAAGAGAGCTGCAACAGAGCCACTTGTAAGCACGAAAGACTATTATGCTTTGTGAAGCAAAACACAGCGGACAGGCGTTATGAAGCAGAACCAGCTGGTCGTGGTATACTAGCAGCCCATGCTCCAATAAGTTAGCTGAAGGATGGAATCATTTCCTCACTTGCCACCATGAAAATGTTTAACGAAACTTAAGCGCTAAAAGAAGCTAGCTGGGTCCATAACCCGGAGGTCCGTGGATCGAAACCACGCTCTGCTACCAATGATACGTGGTACTCACTGGAATTAAGTAAAACGTGGAAGGGCGGACCCACCAATACAACTTTCTTTGCACACAACCTGTTTGTCTAACAATTTATATGAACTGTGTTTTACAGATAATCGAAGCATTTAACCATAAAATTTTCTTTAACAGAACGAACAAATTTTCTAAATTCTTTTGACCATAAACCTTTACTTGAATAAGCTTTTAATCTTTGCAAAAGAAATCTGAACTGCTGTATTGCACAACAGCAATGAATGTGGCAATGCTTATATGACGGCCGACCCTGCGGCCCGCCCGTTGTCGGGTGAAACAACGGTTTTTACTACGGCGATGGTCACAGTCCATCTTATAAAACGCCCTTCTGCAACACATGAAACCATGTAAGCACCATTGATGACAAGAGTGATTCAATTACTCAAAACAGATGACTTAACTTTTAATTTGAAAGCTTTATGTCGAGGGGTTCGGGGTTAAGATGCGCACCTGTGCTTACTGGTTAAACAGATTAGCAAAGAATATGACAATGATCAGGCTTTTTTCAAAGCAACCAACCTCTTAATTTCAATCGGCAACCAAGGTGCGACTGGAACCCATCCCATATCTTCTAACAATTTTGTTTCGACCAAAGCCCTGATGATGATTGGCTGTTCATATTTTCTAAATTAAACAGATTGTCAGTTATTAAGACCCCTCTGAAGGAACGTCTTAAAACTTTACTTGTGAACACTTATTACACGGTAAGTCAATCGGCAGAACCACAAGATGAAGCTGAAATACACCAATAATGACTCAGCCTTTCAAATACAGAAACGAACAGCTTAGTACAACAGGTAGTTCAGATTATAACTAATGATTGAGAAATTCAGTTACAATCAAAGAACTGGACCGGTTAACAGTTAAATCTAATCACAAGGTCCCCCTTTTCTTCAACGGCAACCTGTGCCTTTGTACAATTGTTCCGGCTGTGTTTACCACCAAGAGCTGATTAATTAGAACATTAATGATGCACAAACCAGAAAGGAAAGGCTTCGTGTCTTCGGGCGCTCGGACCTCGTGACTACCTCTTGTCGCGACGCTACCGCCAATCCCTAAACTTGGTGCTTCCTTCTCGTGCTAGGGATTCCCGTATATACCGGGTGATCAAAAAGTCAGTATAAATTTGAAAACTGAATAAATCACGGAATAATGTAGATATAGAGGTACAAATTGACACACATGCTTGGAATGACATGGGGTTTTATTAGAATGAAAGAAATACAAAAGTTCAAAAAACGTCCGACTGATGGCGCTTCATCTGATCAGAAAAGCAATAATTTGCTTAACAAAATAAGACAAAACAAAGATGATGATCTTAACAGGAAATTCTCAATATCTCCACCTTAATTCCTCAACAATAGCTGTAGTCGAGGAATAATGTTGTGAACAGCACTGTAAAGCATGTCCGGAGTTATGGTGAGGCATTGGCGTCGGATGTTATCATTCAGCATCCCTAGAGATGTAGGTCGATCACGATACACTTGCGACTTCAGGTAACCCCAAAGCCAATAATCGCACGGACTGAGGTCTGGGTACCTGGGAGGCCAAGCATGACGAAGGTGGCGGCTGAGCACAGGATCATCACCAAAAGACGCGCGCAAGAGATCTTTCACGCGTCTAGCAATACGGGGCGGAGCTCCATCCTGCATAAACATCGTACGTTCCAGCCCGTGTTTATCAGCCAGGCTAGGGATGATGCGATTCTCTAACATTTTTTTTTTTTTTTTTTTTTTGGTCATCAGTCTACTGACTGGTTTGATGCGGCCCGCCACAAATTCCTTTCCTGTGCTAACCTCTTCATCTCAGAATAGCACTTGCCACCTACGTCCTCAAGTATTTGCATGACGTATTCCAATCTCTGTCTTCCTCTACAGTTTTTGCCCTCTACAGCTCCCTCTAGTACCATGGAAGTCATTCCCTCGTGTCTTAGCAGATGTCCTATCATCCTGTCCCTTCTCCATAACAGTGTTTTTCACATATTCCGTTTCCTCTCCGATTCTGCGTAGAACCTCCTCATTCCTTACCTTATCAGTCCACCTAATTTTCAACATTCGTCAATAGCACCACATCTCAAATGCTTCGATTCTCTTCTGTTCCGGTTTTCCCACAGTCCATGTTCCACTATCATACAATGCTGTACTCCAGACGTACATCCTCAGAAATTTCTTCCACAAATTAAGGCCGGTATTTGTATTAGTAGACTTCTCTTGGCCAGAAATGCCTTTTTGCCATAGCGAGTCTGCTTTTGATATCCTCCTTGCTCCGTCCGTCATTGGTTATTTTACTGCCTAGGTAGTAGAATTCCTTAACATCATTGACTTCGTGACCATCAATCCTGATGTTAAGTTTCTCGCTGTTCTCATTTCTGCTACTTCTCATTACCTTCGTCTTTCTCCGATTTACTCTCAAATCATACTGTGTACTCATTAGACTGTTCATTCCGTTCAGCAGATCATTTAATTCTTCTTCACTTTCACTCAGGATAGCAATGTCATCAGTGAATCGTACCATTGATATCCTTTCACCTTGTATTTTAATTCCACTCCTGAACCTTTCTTTTATTTCCATCATTGCTTCCTCGATGTACAGATTGAAGAGTAGGGGCGAAAGGCTACAGCCTTGTCTTACACCCTTCTTAATACGAGCAATTCGTTCTTGATCGTCCACTCTTATTATTCCCTCTTGGTTGTCGTACATATTGTATATGACCCGTCTCTCCCTATAGCTTACCCCTCCTTTTTCCAGAATCTCGAACAGCTTGCACCATTTTATATTGTCGAACGCTTTTTCCAGGTCGACAAATCCTATGAAAGTGTCTTGATTTTTCTTTAGCCAGACGGTATATCGCTAGACTCATATATTCTACACACCCACGTGAATAGTCGTTTTGTTGCTACTTCCCCTAATGATTTTAGAAATTCTTATGGAATGTTATCTATCCCTTTTGCCTTATTTGACCGTAAGTCCTCCAAAGCTCTTTTAAATTCCGATTCTAATACTGGATCCGCTATCTCTTCTAAATCGACTCCTGTTTCTTCTTCTATCACATCAGACAAATCTTCGCCCTCATAGAGGCTTTCAATGTATTCTTTCCACCTATGTGCTCTCTCCTCTGCATTTAACAGTGGAATTCCCGTTGCACTCTTAATGTTACCACCATTGCTTTTAATGCCACCAAAGGTTGTTTTGATTTCCTGTATGCTGAGTCTGTCCTTCCTACAATCATATCTTTTTCGATGTGTTTACATTTTTCCTGCACTTCCTATTTGTTTCATTCCTCAGCGACTTGTATTACTGTATTCGTGATTTTCCCGGATCATGTTTGTACTTCCTCCTTTCATTAATCAACTGAAGTATTTCTTCTGTTACCCATGGTTTCTTCGCTGCTACCTTCTTTGTAACTATGTTTTCCTTCCCAATTTCTGTGATGGTCCTTTTTAGAGATGTCCATTCCTCTTCAACTGTACTGCCTACTGCGCTATTCTCTATTGCTGTATCTATAGCGTTAGAGAACTTCAAACGTATCTCGTCATTCCTTAGTACTTCCGTATCCCACTTCTTTGCGTATTGATTCTTCCTGACTGATGTCTTGAACTTCAGCCTACTCTTCATCACTACTATATTGTGATCTGACTCTATATCTGCTCCTGGGTATGCCTTACAATCCAGTATCTGATTTCGGAATCTCTGTCTATGATGTAATCTAATAGAAATCTTCCCGCATCTCCCGGCCTTTTCCAAGTATACCTCCTCCTCTTGTGATTCTTGAACAGGGTATTCGCTATTACTAGCTGAAACTTGTTACGGAACTCAATAAGTCTTTCTCCTTATTCATTCCTTCTCCAAAGCCCATATTCTCCTGTAACCTTTCCTTCTACTCCTTCCCCTACAACTGCATTCCAATCGCCCATGACTATTAGATTTTCGTCCCCCTTTACATACTGCATAACCATTTCAATATCTTCATACACTTTCTCTATCTGTTCATCTTCAACTTGCGACGTCGGCATGTATACCTGAACTATCGTTGTTGGTATTGGTCTGCTGTCGATTGTGATTAGAACAACCCGGTCACTGAACTGTTCACAGTAACACACCCTCTGCCCTACCTTCCTATTCATAACGAATCCTACACCTGTTATACCATTTTCTGCTGCTGTTGATATTACCCGATACTCATCTGACCAGAAATCCTTGTCTTCCTTCCACTTCACTTCACTCGCCACTACTATATCTAGATTGAGCCTTTGCATTTCCCATTTCAGATTTTCTATTTTCCCTACCACAAACAAGCTTCTGACATTACACTCCCCGACTCGTAGAACGTTATCCTTTCGTTGATTATTTAGTCTTTTTCTCATGGTAACCTCCCCCTTGGCAGTCCCCTCCCGGAGATCCGAATGGGGGACTATTCCGGAATCTTTTGCCAATGGAGAGATCATCATGACACTTCTTCAATTACAGGCCACATGTCCTGTGGATACACGTTACGTGTCTTTAATGCAGTGGTTTCCATTGCCTTCTGCATTCTCATGTCGTTGATCATTGGTGATTCTTCCGCCTTTAGGTGCAATTTCCCACCCCTAGGACAAGAGAGTGCCCTGAACCTCTACCCGCTCCTCCGCCCTCTTTGACAAGGCCGTTGGCAGAATGAGGCTGACTTCTTATGCCGGAAGTCTTCGGCCGCCAATGCTGACTATTTATCAAAATTTAGGCAGTGGCGGGTTTCGAACGCGGGACCGAAGACGTTTTTATAATGAATCAGAGACGCTACACGAGACCACGGGTCTCTAACATTACAGCTCCATTTATACACGATTGTCATGCGCAGTCACTTAAGTTTTGCTGTCCAGCGCTATCGGTCGGACATTTTGTGAACTTCGTTTTTTTTTGTTCTAATAAAACCCCATGCCATTCCAAGCATGTGTGTCAATTTTTACCTCTCTATCCACATTATTCTGTTGTTTATGAAGTTTTCAAATTTATACTGACTTTTTGATCACCCGGTATATCTGCAAGTAAAGACCTAAGGACACAGCCGACAGATACCAAGTTTTCCTCAGAGATATTGGCAATGGGACCGCAAGAGGGATAGTCGATACTACACCTTAGGCAGTAACGCCAGACAGAACAGCCTACTAATTCAGCGTTGCCATGGCTCAAATCCCTTTGCCACCTGACACCACTGTCATGTCATTTATGTCCCCTTTTTAGAGCAATGTCTGGACCTACAGCATATGGTAAGGTGAGCAACAAGAACAACAACAAAAGAAAAGAAAAGAGGTCATGTAGAACAAGTCTGATAGTCTCGCACTTTTTATAGTAGATTTTATAGCAAGTAGAGAACCAGTACATTTGTCTAACTTTAGTGGTAATGGAAGCCATGATTGGTTTAATACGTGTTGGATGTGGACATTTTAACACTGAGGGGGCCACTTTTCACCATGCGCAGATACAGTTCCAGAAAAGTGTTATAGATGTAATACACTCCTGGAAATTGAAATAAGAACACCGTGAATTCATTGTCCCAGGAAGGGGAAACTTTATTGACACATTCCTGGGGTCAGATACATCACATGATCACACTGACAGAACCACAGGCACATAGACACAGGCAACAGAGCATGCACAATGTCGGCACTAGTACAGTGTATATCCACCTTTCGCAGCAATGCAGGCTGCTCAATGGGGGACAGATCCGGAGATCTTGCTGGCCAGGGTAGTTGACTTACACCTTCTAGAGCACGTTGGGTGGCACGGGATACATGCGGACGTGCATTGTCCTGTTGGAACAGCAAGTTTCCTTGCCGGTCTAGGAATGGTAGAACGATGGGTTCGATGACGGTTTGGATGTACCGTGCACTATTCAGTGTCCCCTCGACGATCACCAGTGGTGTACGGCCAGTGTAGGAGATCGCTCCCCACACCATGATGCCGGGTGTTGGCCCTGTGTGCCTCGGTCGTATGCAGTCCTGATTGTGGCGCTCACCTGCACGGCGCCAAACACGCATACGACCATCATTGGCACCAAGGCAGAAGCGACTCTCATCGCTGAAGACGACACGTCTCCATTCGTCCCTCCATTCACGCCTGTCGCGACACCACTGGAGGCGGGCTGCACGATGTTGGGGCGTGAGCGGAAGACGGCCTAACGGTGTGCGGGACAGTAGCCCAGCTTCATGGAGACGGTTGCGAATGGTCCTCGCCGATTCCCCAGGAGCAACAGTGTCCCTAATTTGCTGGGAAGTGGCGGTGCGGTCCCCTACGGCACTGCGTAGGATCCTACGGTCTTGGCGTGCATCCGTGCGTCGCTGCGGTCCGGCCCCAGTATGACGGGCACGTGCACCTTCCGCCGACCACTGGCGACAACATCGATGTACTGTGGAGACCTCACGCCCCACGTGTTAAGCAATTCGGCGGTACGTCCACCCGGCCTCCCGCATGCCCACTATACGCCCTCGCTCAAAGTCCGTCAACTGCACATACGGTTCACGTCCACGCTGTCGCGGCATGCTACCAGTGTTAAAGACTGCGATGGAGCTCCGTATGCCACGGCAAACTGGCTGACACTGACGGCGGCGGTGCACAAATGCTGCGCAGCTAGCGCCATTCGACGGCCAACACCGCGGTTCCTGGTGTGTCCGCTGTGCCGTGCGTGTGATCATTGCTTGTACAGCCCTCTCGCAGTGTCCGGAGCAAGTATGGTGGGTCTGACACACCGGTGTCAATGTGTTCTTTTTTCCATTTCCAGGAGTGTAGTTTGGGGTATGTGGGTAGGCAACGCTGGGAACACTTCAAAGATATTGGACAGAGTACACGGAGATTTAAAGCCATTGCAATATTTAGTATATCTTGAAGACGTAATCGTCTATGGGAGTGACATGAAACGGCATATGCTCCGATTAATGAAAGTATTCCTACGGTTACAAGCAGCGAAGTTAAGACGGAGTACGGAAAATTGTAATTTTGTCATGGAAGAGGTAACATAACAGCTCAGTTCGTAAATGAAGATGGGGTTAAGACAAACCCAAGATTAATTAGAGCTGTACCTGAATATCCTGTATCAGAATCTGTAAAGCACTTGCAAACTACAGCCGCTGGTTCGTAAAATGATTTGCAGATGTTGCCAGACCGTTGACAGTTGTTAGAAAAGGGTAGGAAAATTGTGTGGTCTGAAGTGTGGCAGCATGCTTTCAAGGAACTAAAAGAAGTTTTAACATCATGTGCGACAGTATTCAGGTGTTTCCCCCGGATAACGCTGTGCAAATTTCGCAATATTTCCTCGGAGCAACTGTCCGACGTATTCAGGTGGTTCAACCTTGCTGGTAGCTGGGTACGATTCACGGTGTCCGCACGTCGACGCCCCGTTCCTAGAAAACACGAGCGAAGAACGCGAAGACGCAGAAATCACGCATGCGCAATGATTTGCAGATGGATGCCACGCTCAAACGCCCTCTGCCGAAATTCGCAGAGCGGCTCTCCTGCGCGTGCGCTGAATGCTGCGTTAACTAACAGTGCGGCCTGACGTTACTAAAGACCGTACTAGACCAATGTTATGTCGGGCCTGTTATCGAAAAATCTTGATTTCCGTGCCCAGATTTAATAGCAGCCAATGCTGGGTTCCAGGCTGTGCTCAGTTGATATCCTGCATGCCTGTTGATGAGATTACCGGCTGTGCGGATATGTTTTGCTTCCTTAATGACGCAATCCCAGAATCATGATGCCGGGGATAAAGCTTCCGTCTTTTCATAAATCATGCTATGCCCTCTATTCAGACGGTGTTCCGCAGTTGCCGACATTTCCGGTCGATGAAGGCGTAGCTGATGTTCATCGCAGCGTTCTTGTACAGTGCGGCATGTGTGGCCTATATATGCTGCCCCACATTGACAAGGAATCTTGTATACATCCCATGTCCTCAGGCCAAGATTATCCTTAACTAAACCTAACAGGTTTCTCAGTTTTGCAGATGGTTGAAAATCACACTAAATGCCATATCTTCCGAGGACTCTTACGATTCTTGACGACATGGCTCCAAAATACAGCAAAAAGGCCAAAGTGGTGGGTGTCTTCGTATCTTCATTCTGCTTCATAGACTGGACTCGATGGGGCCTGAATGCATTACGTATCTGTCTCCCAGAATAACCGTTTTGTCGGAACACTGCCTTCAAATGTTGTATTTCACTCGATAGGCTTTCAGACTCGGATACCACATGTACTCCATGAACTAACGTACGTAATGCACTACCGCATTGTGCAGGATGATGGCAGCTTGTGGCCGGCAGATACAGATCTGTATGCGTTGGCTTGCCATAGATGCTGTGTTCCAAGTTTCCATTTGCTTTCCTTCGTACCAAAACATCAAGAAAAGGTAAAGTACCATATTTTTCCACTTCCATCGTAAATTTTATGTTCGTATGGAGCGAATTCAGATGCTGAAGAAACGTGGGTAGAGTATCAAGTCCATGTGGCCACACCACAAATTTTTCATCCACATACCGCAGAAAACAAGAGGGTTTGAGATTAGCTGACTGTTGGGCTTTTTCTTCAAAGCCCTCCATAAAATAATTGGCCACCACAAGAGACATAGGGCTTCCCATGGCGACACCATCCACTTATTCAAAATATTGGTCATGAAATAAGAAGTATGTGGAAGTAAGCACGTGTTTAAATAATGCTACTATGTCCTCCTCAAACTTGTTGCTAACGAGCTGTAAAGAGTCCTGCAAGGGCACCTTTGTAAGTAAAGGCACAACATCGAAATTTACTAAGATACCGACGATTGCCATCTAAGTGTTTTAAAGCGACCTATGGAATCTTCAGAGTTTCGAATATGATCGTAGCACTTGCCTACGAGAGGTTCCAATAGCGATGTCAGATATTTGGCAACAAAATAAGTAGTTGCTCAGTTGTCACTTACAATGGGATGGACGGGCACCCCATTCTTGTGGATCTTGAGTAGGCCGCAGAGTCTAGGATGGCATGCAGCCTGTTGACGCAAACCCTTAGTGACTTGTGCCGGAATCGAGCTGTTCCTGATAAGTTCCAAAGTCGTTCTCTGCATCCTAAACGTCGGATCACTTTTCAATTTACTGTATGCATTATCGTCGAGCAGTTTGTGTATCTTGCTGTTATATTCTGTGCGTGAGAGAAGCTCAGTAGCATTTCCTTTGTCAGTAGGTGAGATGACGATATCTTGGTCTTTTCGCTATTCTCGTAGAGCATTTCTTTCAGCTTAGGTGATGTTAAAGTAGGACTTCTTAGGTGAAGCTTGGGTCAAGATGCTGCACGTGTCACGACTAATCTCTTCGGCAGCATCCTTAGGAACTTTAGAAACAGTCATCTCTATTCCATCTCGGATGGGAATGGTACCTTGTGTAAGTGCAAAATTCACACTCTTTTGTAGCACCGAAACTGCAGCTTCGCCCAAAGTCTTCTCCGTAAGGTAAAACATGAAAAGTATTTTTGGCATGTCTTCTTTCACTCGGGCTTCGAGTCGATCGACACTTGACGAACCTTAGCTTGTCGTTCTGACCAATCAGCCAGTGTGCAAGTTGCGCCGTCTACCGAGTACCAGTATACTGCTGAAAGGTTCGCTGAAATATTCAGATGGAGTGATAGTGATTGTAGGGACACCAAGCACATTTCCTGAAGCGTACAGTGCACCCTTTATATTACAAGTATCGCACTCACCCGTCATTTAATGCTAATGGCAACCGCAGAATTTATACAATTTTTAAATTTAGCAAACTCAGGGATGGTTTCCTTTTCGCGGCATCTCAGTAAAGAAGCAAGGCTGCTTAACAATCTACCTATCTTGCAACGTAACTTGGGAAACTGACATATGTTCTTCCCCATCTCCGCCCCGTAAAGGTACCAGATGTGACTCTTCAAGCTTTCCCGGAGGATATGTTATAAATTGTCTTCAAGGGTTTGACGCCGGATCACATTGTGCAAATTCCACAATATTTCTTCCGAGCAACTGTCTGACATCTTCAGGTGGTTCAACATTGATGGTGGCTAGGTACAACGTGTGGATATCGTCAGTCACACATAGCCACTAGCAAGGTTGAACCACCTGAAGATGTCGGGCAGTTGCTAGGAGGAAATACTGTGGAATTTACACAGTGTGATCCGGCGTCAAACCCGTGAAGACTATTTGCAACACATCCGCCGGGAAAGCTTGAAGGTTTCAACCACCCAACATTCCCAGCTAATATGTGATCATTAGCATCTTGTAGAGTTTATTCTTTAGATGCTAGTGTATTACTACCTGCGGTCCGATGTTAGTGTTTCCTGTACTTAATAGAGAATTTATTTTATCATGTGATGCATCAAACCATGCACTTGGCTGTGTGTTGCCACAAGAGGTACAAGGCGTAGAACATCCAGTGGCTTACCTCTCAATACATCTAAATTCTGTAGAAAGAAACTGCTCCACAGTGGCCAAAGAGATGTTAAGCCTTATGTAGGGAATCACATATTTTAAACGTTATCTGTACGGTAAAAAGCTTAGAGTAATAACAAATCATACGGCATTATAATGGTTGTTGAGGTTAAAGGATCCCTCTAGTTGGTTGACTTTATTCGGCAGTAAGACTTAGTTAATTTGATTTCGAAGGCATGCATAAACCTGGGAACAAAGATAGAAATGCAGATGGCTTAGTAGAAAAGTAGCAGCAATACATACGTGGGTAATGAGCATGTAGAATGGCAAACTGCACAGAGCACGGATCGTGGATGGAAACGGTATTTTAAGCAGTTACAGTATTGTATGCAGGGTGGTTTGCTATAAAGAAAAACCAAGTTGGGACCGCAGGTAGCAATACGGGAGAATCTAAGGAATAGAGTCTACAAGAAGCTCATGATCACATATTAGCTGGGAATGTATGGTGGTTGAAACCTTTTCAAGGGAGTCTGGAGCTTATTCCAGGGATAAGAGACTTACCAGCAGAAGAGTTGCAGAAATGTACTGGTGGAGGAATAGGCAGACGGACGTAAACCAATATGAGTGGAACTGCACTCAGGGCGCACTGAGAGGGGATTTGTGACGAACAAGAATATCATTTAAGACGTTACCTGAAGTATTATTTCCATTAGAATTTCTGGGATATGATGTTTCAGGTCCATTCAGTAGAACACCCGCAGTGAATAAGTACTGATTAATTATCATAGATCATTTTTCAATCTATTTAGAAGTGGTCACAATGCCAAAACTGTAGGCAGCAGCAGTAGCCCAAGCACTTGTGAATAATTGGATACTGAAGTTTGGAGTGCCTGAAACAACAGTAAAATACTTGGCAAAAAATTCATATCAGAACCATTCAAGAAACTGTGTAAGTTATTGAATTTAAGGAGGTTAAGAACGAGTCCTCTCTATCTATCAACCTATGGAGGAATTGAAATAGTGCATGGGTCAGTTGGATAGATGCTTGTACACTACGCTGACTGACAAAACACCAGCTGATATGTCTATTTGAAGTACGTCGTCTCTGCTTGAAACTCAGAACAGCATTCGAATATACTGGCATCTGAAGTAGCATATGGTCGTACAATTTCATCACCGTTCGACATAATGAAAGCGAAGAAAGGGACGACTGGAGAATCTGTTAGGGTATTTCTCAGAGTGATCAGGGAAATGTGCAATAGAGTACGAAGGGAAACGAGCACTGGAGAGACAGGAAGAACCAGTAGGTCATACTGCAAGAATGCCATCGTATAAAGTTGGTCAGTGGGTGATGATATTTAACATCGTATACGCTGAACAGAAAGACAAAGAACTATTCTTTAAAGTATCAGTGGCCATACTGAGTGGCAGAGGCTATTTCGTCAGTAAATGTCAAAATTCAGTGACCGACCAGAACGACAACTGGGCATGTATGGTCGTTGAAACTTTTTCAAGGGAGTTTGGAGCTAATTCCAGGGATAGGAGCCGCGGCTTGGAAAGGGAGAGAAAGGAGAAAGGTATCAGAAGATTTAAGAAAAGGTTGTGCATGAAACGGAACTGAGAGACCAGTATGGATGAAGGCCTAGGAGACAGTCAATCAATATTTTCTTAGGTTGGTTATAGTTTTGGTAGACACTGTGTTCAAGGGCTACTGCCTCTGATTAGCAATCAAAACAACCTCGGTACCGGTTCGAAACCCGCCGTCGTGTAAGTTTTTATTAACAATCGGCACTGGCGGCCGAAAACTTCCGGCATAAGAAATCACCCTCATTCTGAAAACGGCCTTGTCAAAGAGGGTGGAGGAGCAGATGGAGGTTCAGGGCATTCTCTTGTCCTTAGGGTACGGGAACATCCCCTAAAGACAGAAGAATCAGCAATGATCAACAGCATGAGGATGCAGAAGGAAATGGAAACCACTACACTAAAGACACGCAGCGTGTATCCACAGGAAATTTGGCCTGTAGCTCGAAAGGTGTCATGATCACCTCTCCATTGGCAAAAGATTCCGGGATAGTCCCCCATTCGGATATACGGGAGGGGACTGCCGAGGGGGAGATGACCGTGAGAAAAAGATTGAATAAACAACGAAAGGATAACATTCTGCGAGTCGGAGCGTGGAATGTCACGAGCTTCATCGTGTTAGGGAAGCTAGAAAATCTGAAAAGGAAAATGCCAATCCTCAATCTAAATAGAGTACGGGTCACTGTAGTGGAATGGAAAGAGGACAAGGCTTTCTGGTCAGATGAGTATGGAGTAATGTCAACAGCAGCAGAAAATGGTATAACGGAAGTAGGATTCGTTGCGAATAGGAAAATAAGGCAGACACTGGGTTACTGTGTACAGTTCACTGATGAGTTATTCTTATGAGAATCGACAGCAAACGAACATCGATAACGACAGTTCAGGTACATATGCCGACGTCGCAAGCTGAAGATGAAGAGACAGAGGAAGTGTATGATTATATTGAAAGGGTAACACATTACGTAAAGAGAGATGAAAAACCAATAGCCACGGGGGAGTGGAATGAAGTTGTAGGGGAGGGAGCAGAAGAAAAGATTACAGAAAAATATGGACTTGGGAGAAGTAATGAGAGAGTAGAAAGACTAATTGAGTTTTGTAATAAATTGCAGTTAGTAACAGCGAATACTTCATTCAAGAATCACAAGAGGAGGGGATATGCTTGGAAAAGGCCGGGTGATACGGGAAGATTTCACTTAGTTTACATCATGGTCAGACAGAGAATCCAAAATCAGATACTGGATTGCAAGGCGTACGCAGGAGCAGTAACACACTCATCTCACAATATGCTAGTGATGAAGAGTAGGTTGAAGTTGAAGAGATTAGTCAGGAAGAATCAATACGCGAAGAAGTGGGGTACAGATATCCTACGGAATGACGACTTCCGCTTGAAGTTCTCTACGGCTATAGATACAGAAGGAATAGTCCACGATGAGATGTTCACTCTGAAGCCGTGTGTGCGCTGATATGAAACTTCCTGGCAGATTAAAACTCTGTGCCCGACTCAGACCAGAACTGGGGAGCTTTGTATTTCACGGGCAAGTGCTCTACCACCTGAGCTACCCAAGCACGACCCTCGACCCGTACCCACAGTCTCAGTTCTACCAGTTCTTCGTCATCTACCTTCCGAACTTCACAGAAGCCCTTCTTCAAACTTGCGGAACTAGCACTCTTGGAAGAAAGGATATTGAGCAGACATGGCATAGCCACAGCCTGGGGGATGTTTCCAGAATGAGATTTTCGCTGTGCAGCGCAGGCCAAGGCAAAGGTCCCGATTTCGAGTCTCGGTGAGGCACACATTTTTAATCTGCCAGGAGGTTTCATATCAGCGCACACTCAGCTGCAGAGAAAAAATCTCATTCTGGAAAAACAACCCAGGCTGTGGCTAAGCCATGTCTCCGCGATCTCCTTTCTTCCAGGAGTGCTAGTTCTGCAAGTTTCGCAGACGAGCTTCTGTGAAGTTCGGAAGGTAGGAGACGAGGTACTGGAGGAACTGAGGCTTTGGGGACGGGTCGTGAGTCGTGCTTGGGTAGCTCAGTTGGTAGAGCACTTGCCTGCGAAAGGCAAAGTTCCCGACTTCGAATCTCGGTCCAGCACACAGTTTTAAGCTGCCAGGAAGTTTCAGGAATAGTTCAATGGGCAGTACACCTGAAGGGGAATTGACATTTCTATAAATGGAAATCATTGAAGTTGGAACGATAAATGTAGGGACAAACAAGGTAACAACGAAGAAACTGTAGGTAACAGAAGAAATACTTCTGCTGATCGATGAAAGAAGGTACAGAAATGTTCCGGGAAAGAAGGGTCGCTGACGAATGAAACAATTAATAGGTGCACCTAGGCTAAGACAAAATGGTTGCATAAAAAATGCGAAGAAATCGAAAAAGAAATGATTGTCATGAGGACTGACTTAGCATACAGGAAAGTCAAAACAACTTTCCTTGAAATTAAATGCAAGGGTGGTAAGATTAAAAATGTAATTGGAATTCCACTGTTAAATGCAAATGAGAGAGCGGATAGTTGGAAAGTGTACATTGAAATCCTATGTGACGTGGAAGATTTGTCTGATGTGGTAGAAGAAGGAACAATAGTCGATTTACAAGAGACATCGGATCCAGCATTAGAATCGTAATTTAAGAGAGGTTTGGAGGACTTAAGATCAAATTAGGCGGAAGCGATTGATAACATTCCATGAGAATTTCTAATAACGTTGTGGAAAGTGGCACGTTGGTGTGTAGAATGTATGAGGCTGGCGACATACCTTCTGATTCTCGGAGAAATATCATCCACACAATTCAGAACACTGAAAGAGGTGATAAATGTGAGAATTATAGCACAATCAGCT
Source organism: Schistocerca americana (assembly GCF_021461395.2). Taxonomy (NCBI): domain Eukaryota; kingdom Metazoa; phylum Arthropoda; class Insecta; order Orthoptera; family Acrididae; genus Schistocerca; species Schistocerca americana. The sequence goes on along the minus strand of NC_060119.1, from coordinate 951,736,653 downwards.
TAACACGTCATGCATCAGTGTTATTTACGAGAGTAATATAAAGAAGAATGATTAGCTTTAGGAAAGATAAAGGCACCTGAGAGGCAATTTTGACGTTGCGATTGATAATGAAAGCACGACTGAAGAAATATCAAGACACGTTCACAGGATTTGTCGACATGGAAAATGCGTTAGACAATGTAAAATGGTGCAAGTTGTTAGAAATTCTGACAAAAATAGAGGTAAGTTGTAAGGGGTGACGGTTAATATACAATATGCACAAGAGCTATGAGGGAACAATAAGAGTGGACGACCAGGAACGATATGCTCGGACTACAAAGGGTGTAAGACAGTGATGTAGTCTTTCGCCCCTAGTGTTCAATCTGTATATCGAAGAAGCAATAATAGAACTAAGAGGATTGGAGTGGAATTAAAAGTCAATGAAAATCGATATCAGTGATGCGATTCGCTGATGACATTGCTATCCTGAGTGAAAGTGAAGACGAATTACAGGATCTCCACAATGCTATGAACAGTCTAATGAGTACAGAGTATGGACTGAGAGTAAATCGAAGAAAGACGAACTTAATGAGAAGGAGCAGAAATGAGAACAGCGATAAAATCAACATCAGGCTTGATGTTGACGAGGACGAAGTTAAGGAGGCAGCAAAATAACCAATGGCGGGCGGAGCAAGGAGGACATCAAAAGCAGACTAAAACTGGCAAAACGGGCATTCCTGGCCAAGAGACGTCTACTAGTACGACACACAGGCCTTAATTTGAGGATGAAATTTCTGAGACTATACGTTAGCAAAACAACTGTATGGTAGTAATACATGGACTGTGGAAAAACTGGAACAAAGAGAATCGAAGCATTTGAGACGTATTGCTACAGACGAATGTTGAAAATTAGATGGACTGATATGGTAAGGAATGAGGAGGTTCTTAGCAAGATTGGGGAGGAAAGGGATATGCGGGAAACACTGACAAGAAGAAGGGACAGGAGTATAGGACGTTAAGACACCTGGGAATGACTTCCATGGTACTTGATAGAGCTGTAGAGGGCAAAAACTGTACAGAGATTGAAATACATCGAGTAAATTATGGAGGAAATAGGTTACAAGTGCTACTCCGAGATAAGAGGTTGGCACTGGAGAAGAATTCGAGGCGGACCGCAACAAACCAATCAGAAGACTGAAAACACAAATTACTATTAGCAGCAGCAATGAATTTTAGGGAAGGAAAGTATTAGGTGTTTTTACCCCTAGGTGAGGGACAGAAAAGACGAGATTATGCGGTTCGTAGAGTGACTACTGATCTTTTTCGGTGTGGAAGCGTTACAGTAGCAGCACCTGAAAGGGGGACTACAGTTTTCCAATCAGGAAAACGGAATGATCGCCAGTGTTGCTGGGGGATCGAGTTGTATTTAGCGCATGGGAGATGGGATACAAGGTAAGAACATTGGAAGAAACATTTAACAAAACGCGCTGGCAATTTAAGGGCATGGGATACTCAAAGGAAGTGCCGGGTTATGTGAGAGAGTACATGAACGTACAAAATATTAAGCAATGACAAGTCGCAGGTACTGTTAGTTATTCCACATACGCGAAGGAAGAGGGGTTGGATAGATCCTGGAGGCCGGCTAATGAAAAAAAATATTTGGCACATCTGATGAGGAAGATATTCGAAGAGTGGACGACATCGTAACGGAGGTTAAGCAGAGAGAGAAAGGGAGCAAAGCCTTGACTGATGTACGACACAGACTGCAAAGTCAGAGAAGGACATACCGAATAACACACAACTGCTACGACACCTCACTGGAGAAGCAATGCACTATGGAAGAGATACCGAAGAGGTAGTTAATCGGAATATCATGGAACTACAAACCGAAGTCTGAGATAGGGAAGCAGCCGGCCACTGTATCCGAGCCGTTCTAGGCGCTTCAGTCCTGAACCGCGCTGCTGCTACGGTCGCAGGTTTGAATCTTGCCTCGGGCATGGATGTATGTGATGTCCTAAGGTTATTTAGGTTTAAGTAGTTCTAAGTCTAGGAGGCTGATGACCTCAGATGTTAAGTCCCATAGTGCTTATAGCCATTTGAACCATAGGGAAGTATTTATGACAAAATGTTTCGAGTCCATAGAAGGTAGTGTTTGGGAAGCACAAGGGAAAGTAACAGAACTACAGGAGGCTATGCTGCAGACTGCAACAGGACAGCTATGGGTAAACCTGTTTTGGCCAGAGCGGTATTTAGAGGGTCGAAGGGAAGTACAGAATAAAATACCGCAGTAGTTGGAGTTCGTTTTTGAACATCAGCAAAAAATTTTACTTTTTTATTTCAACGTAGCAGCAGCATCGTTGAGAACTGATGAGAAGAAAGTTGACAATTTTGCATGTATACCAGTGGCAGGGAAACAAGCACGTTCCGGGTTCATGCGCATCCTCTCGAGTGGGGCGGGGGGGGGGGGGGGGGGGGGGGGGTACTGAGGAAATTTCTAACAGTAAAAACGCTGGGACTATTATTAATTGTAAAATACAGGCAAAGGTATGTAGAAATGGAGGGAGAATATTTATAAAAATACTAATGAGGGGAAATCACAGTCTGTCCGATATATGGTAATAAGAGAGAGGCAGGATTCCTCCGCAGCGAAATTGCTAATGGGACAAAAGGAAGTAATATAATGCAGTAAAGAAGGGATCGAGCTAGAATTGTACTTCCAGCAGCTCGAGGCGCATTGGTTGTATTCTATCTTTGACAAGAAGGTAGTGGTGGCTAGTTGCTTTGGACAGGGGAAGCTTACGTCAGCAAAGAGGTCACAATTAAACGGGAATGTTCTGTTGTTAAATAGAAATGGGTGCGAGATAATGAGGCCTACCTTCCATTTTCCCGCTGTGATTCTAGGGATAACTCACCAGAATGTTTCGCAACCTTGTTTGTGTTCGCCAGAGGAGCCCATGTGTCACCAGCTCCAAATGTAACGAGCTTAAATCAAACTCAAGGGCCGGAATCAACGCAGTCTATAAACACGATTCTGAACCAGAAGGAGAGAAGAGTCTCCCTGGGAACCTTAACGCAGCACATAAATTTATATCGGGTTATCATTGCCATAAATAGACACCACTGCAGTGCCACTTGTTCTGCTGAGTATAGTCCTTGTGCTGTACGTAGAAGATGAAACACAAGACTGAGTTTGGACCCATCCGTAATTCAAATCCCAGTGGATTAGATACACCGAGCATAAAAGCAGCAGACGGAAGATGAACACACAAGGCGATAGTATTCAGGACAATTAATTCACTTTAGGGTGTATGTTTTAAATAAAGGGTTAGAAGTTATCGAGCAACAAGCCTAGTAAAGAAATAGTTTAGATGGTGTTTGTGTTAAGGTGCAGGGCGAGAAGCCCTCTAGAAATGTATTAGGTTAACTGATAGGGTTAAGGAAACCGACTTTTAGAATAATTCTTAAGAGGTGGAACAGGGTCAGAACTGCGAGTCGCCGGGAATTCTAGTGTAAAGGATGATCTAGTTTGGACGACCCGAGAGACAGGTCTCGAAAATAAGCAGGGCAGCACAGCTTATCGAGTATATTTGGTGAAGAAATACACCAGAGCAGAAGAGAGTTGCAACAGAGCCATTCACAGGCAGGCAAGAGTGTTATGCATTGCGGAGGAAAACATGGCCAACAGGTATTGCGAAGCAGAGCCAGCTGGGTGCGCTAGAGCAACTGTAGTATGCTAGAGGAAGGATTCAAGACTTGCCTCACTTGCCTCCATGCAAATATTTATAGTACGTGCCTTAAACCCTGAACGAACGTAGTCTGGAGAGTATGAGCTCTCAACTACTCATATACTAAAATATTCTCGACTTAGTACCACAACCTGTATCACAGCCTACATCACGAGCCTGTGACTACAGTGACATCCTGGAATGCAGTAACGGGTGCGCTGTTCGACCACGGAACAGTGCAGCCTGCCCTCACTCACGAAAGCATTAGCCGCCGGAGCAGATAGCCGCCTTCTCGCTGGAGGGGGTCACGGCCGCATCCGCGCTAATGTCAGCTGCACTGCCGCACTGTCACCACGGTCACAGCCGGAGACGTCGCCGACAGTGGCATTCGAGTGACGCCACGCTCTGTCCAGCTCTTTGAGCTGCCAGCAGTGCCGGATGTCTACTGTTTCACGTGAGAGACAACTGTACGCCTCGATACCACGTTCTTCCTGCAATAGAGAAGGTAATTTAACCAATCTACCTGTGTCTCGACATCTCAGACCACCGTCCACACGTGACAATCCGTGGGTCATCTAATAACGAGGAGATTCGAAAAAAATTACAGTTAATGCAGAGGTTTACCGACAGTTATTCTTCCCACGCTCTATGAGCGAGTGGCACAGGCAAGAGGGGATTCATTAGTGCTAACGGAAGTACTCTCCGCCACACAGCGTCTGGACGCTCGCAGAGTATTGATGAAGATACATAACTTTTTGTGTTGGCTTTCTGTCATATTTTGCTTATAATTTCAAGCGTCTGCCAGTTCAGTTTCTTCAGCATCTGTATGACAAATCTCCCATTGGTCAAATTAACCTGCTGCCCTTCGCTTTGCATGTTCACTATCAACGTTTTGGTATGGGTCACACAAGTGTGGTCTCTATTCTGGGATGGGTCAAACGAGTGATCTATAAGCAATCTTCTTTGTAGCCTGATTGCAGTTCCATAGTTTTGGGCCAATAAACCGAAGTCTGCCTCTTCCAACTGTTTTATCTACGAGTGAGCCTACATGGTTGTTCCTTTGCATATCGCTACGAAATTTTATATGCGGGTATGAGTTGGCCGATTTCAAGTGTGACTTGTTGGCACTCTTGTCACAGAATACTACGTCATTTCGTTTCTTGGAGTGCAGAATTTTACATCTTTGTAAAGTTGTAAGCTAACAGCCCTCAGATTCTGACTGATCCTAATTTTCACAGTTAGAGCCAGAGTCTGCTACTCCACGATCAACAATTTCAAGTAGATTGTTGCATTATTCTCGTAGATTTTATTTGTAGTACCACATATGTTAAATCTGTTATATTTGGCATCACACAGTAAACAGTAACACATAAATGACACAAACATTGAAATATTTCATATTTCGTGGCAGTGTTGTTCAATGTCCGAGAATTAAATTAAGAGTATTTCCAATACTCCTTTTCAGTCTGCTTTACCCCTCGGAATAGAACACGAAAGAAATTGTTTGTTACACATTGGAAAATGATTGGATGCTTCATTTCCTTATGTTATAGTAACGTTTGTTACTGCAATTTTAGTTCGACTATAAAAAGTGTTTCAAAAGTGTTAAACATACGAACCAGATAAAACGAAATTTCGATATTTTCACTTGTAACTCAACATGAAAGTAGCTGTAATTCAGCGTCATATAGCTCACCCTGTTGCCATATTAGTCGTTTCAAGTCTGTGATTCTTCTCCCTCTATGCTCCGTCTTACATATTGCACAGCTTTGTTTATGCTGTATGATGCAATGACTTTGAGCCTTTTAAATTTTTTATTGTAATTCGATTCATAAAGATGTTTAACTAGTACTTTCCGCTTATTACTCTCCCATAACTTACACGCTGTCATGATTGTCATTCCATTTCTAAAACGAATTTATGCCTTTTGCTTACCGAAAACTGTTTCAGAACCATAAATACGTAACTACTCTCCTATCACTAAATAATTTTTTGTGTACAAAAAATACTCATAGCGACGTAACAAACATACACAGGTAATTTTGGGACCCAAAGCCATAATATTTTCTATTATTACCATTATTACCCTTAAGTGTCCAGAATCAGAATCTCTGCCTACTCTATAAAAATTTTTTCTGTATTAGGTTTCACGTGAATTGATTTACATTTCTTAGTACACCGCGAAGGGGGAAGGGTGCCGCGGTATATCTCGGAAGATTTTAGCATACTTCTTATACATGGACATTGTATTCAAGGCAAAACTGCTTTTAACTTTGTTAGCCCCGCTCTGTTCTTACCAATTCTTCCGTGAGCAGGAGCGAGAATTAATTACTTACGCAGCAAATTGCTCGAGGAGAATAATGTAATTAGAGAACAATGTAATTAAAGAAAGCTGAACTAACTTAACCATAGGAAAGCTGCAGTTCCAGCGGTACCGAAAGTTGATATTTTCTCGGCCGTATGGTATTATGAAGAACCACGACGGTGTCTTTACGGATTATTACCCTATGTTCCCAAGTGTCTCTTTTTTAAACAAGAAATGTATGCATTATAGCAATGTATGCTATGGAATTACATTTGTCGTTTATATTGGCACCTCTAGCTGAGCGTTTTAAAACTTCTCTTGGAAAAAAACTGTTGCTTCCTGTTTTTCATTTACGTTCCTCTAACGGAATTTAAGTTTTATTAACATTCTCCGCATTACTTTTCCTCTGGTCGACTTATTTCTGAGTTAAAGGCCACATTATGATTCGATCCCACTTTTTTTCCACTGAATCAGCTGCCGTCATGATCTCTGTGAAACAGGTGTAAAAACAGCGTAATGATCACACTGGTGATGACAGATTTTCTAGTCAATTAAATGTCGCGGCCGGTGGTAGGAGAGACAGCGCTGTTGAGAAATAGCAAATCAATCCTAGTATATACAGTGCGTCAAGGAACAAGGCATTAAGTTACCGTAAAAGGTACAGAGTGTGTCACGTGGAAAGTTATGAACTCCAGTTTTGTTTTTGTATTGTGTGAAAATACTAGGTCTGGATGTGCCATAAGAAATAACAAACACTGTCAAGTGGAAAATATACGACAGTAGAAGCAAAATCGAGCTTCTACAGGGTGGCGCACGAAATATGCTACCATTTGCTTAGTACATAATTTATGAATCGCACATAACATCCCGCTGAGCATCTCAGCAGCAGTAGCAGTAGACCTTGGAGAAACGTATGAGTTACGAAATGGCGCGTTGTTCACTATATCATCACTAGGACACCAACGTTTACAATACGGCCGACGACAGACGACTACCAACACAGCAGTGATCGGCGGTTGTTTTATCTTTCCACGAAACGAAAAGTCTTAAGATAACACAGAGTCGACTTGGACAATAGTTTAACACACGATAGGCCCCTTGCAAGAGAGCGATTCACTGACTGTACGACCAGTTTTTACGGAAAGGATCAATACTAGAAGCGAAGCAACCATGGCCGACGTCTGTTTGTTCGCTAGATGCTACTGAAGGATTACGAGTTGCTCTACAGAGTAACCCTGCGCAGAAAGGCAACAGTGCAGTTGGGCATATCCAAACGCTGCCCTCTACGGCTTCTTAAAAGTGACGTGCGGATGTGCCCCTATAAGTTGACGTCTGCTCAGAAGTTCAATACGAAGATAAGTGGTAGAGACTACAGGTTGCCCGCGCGGCGCAGCATGGGGAAGAAACTGTCAACGACAATAGTTTTTCAGACTAGGCGTATTTGAATTTGGACGATGTGATTAACAAACAAGATGTACGCTTTCGGCCCACTGAAAATCTGCAAGTGCTTCATGAACGACATAATGCCCCGAGAGTTAGAGTGTGGGCCGTAATTTCTAGTCGCAGGCTCACTGGACGTCTCTTCCTTTGAAGAAACTGTAAACAGTTATTTGTGCATGCTCCGCAATAACTTCGCCCCACGGGATCTTGCCGCTGCGTTGCTGCTCAGTGCTCAGTGTTTCATGCAAGATGGAGCAAGGCCACATGCTGCAAGCACTGTGCAGGATATCTTACCCGAGCATTTCGACATGCGGTCTTTCATACAGATTTCCAGGTAGCTTCAGTAACGCACAGTTTTAGCTCCTCAGTAGTCCAGACCTCAACCCAAGTGACTTTTTGCTTTTGTTGGGCGGAGCAGGGCGGGGGGGGGGGGGGGGGGGTGGGGGGAAGTACCTAAAGGAAACAATTTTCACGTCCACATGATTTAAGGCTATACCGAATGAGATATTCTTCGAGAAAATCGATTTTTTGGAAAATGCATTTTCGAAATATTTAGAGTCTCTCTTTCAAAACTGTACAAAGTACTGAGACGACGTGCACGAAGGTACTTTAAATCTTTTTTAAAATTACGGAGTGTTCGGCACCATGTTTATGAACACGAAACGTACTTGATTAAGCCTACCCGGCCATAGATATAACTGAGCACAAGAGAGTTATTTTTTCTGTTGACAGTTGACATCGAGTTTGCACCGTTTTGTATTTTTTTCCTTTTTGAGTAAATCTGTGTGCTTGTTATGCAAGTCATATTTGGTGAAGTCATTTAGTTTTCTTCCCTTCAACATGGAAAGACGTAGTCTGAAGGTATTTAAAGAGTGTGTACTCTGGCACAAGAAAATAAAGAGTGCTCAGAATTCGTCGTATTCATTGTCTACATCAGTATTTGATGTCCCAGTTGCGGCTAACCTTTTCGCTGGTAGTGATACTTTGCGTGATGCTGTTGCCACTACACCTGAAAGTGCTTCAAAAAGTAAGCTTGCAGTATATGAAGAACAAGACAAAAACACTAAACGCTGGAACAACAACATATGAGACAGTTACTCTGTATTTATTATGAGATATTTTGGAGAACAATGTGAGCTGCAAATAATGTGGAAAACGTTGTGTTTCACCGAAAACAAACGTTCATGAAGGACTTGCTCGTGAGTTAGAGTTGATGTGCACTTGTTGGAAACAGTATTATTTTGTAAAGTCCTGACATGTTACTACAAATGCAGGTAAATTAAATGGTATAACCATTAGAATGGCTAATGCTCTATTATCTATAGATAATGTCGGGGCTGCAAGTGCCATGTCATATGGTGTGATGAATACTCTTGCTCCACCCACAAAATTTGACAAACACATATTGCAACATACTCTGCAAGTGCAGATGTAACACAGAAAAATATTAAAGATGCATTTGAGGAAGTTATTGTTGAAGGTAATGATGACATGGACTTACCCATAATTTTCAGTGGTAGCTGGCAAAGAGAGGCCACACACCTCTGAATAGTGTTGCTGCAGTTGCAAGTGTGGACTCTGGGAGGATAGTTCATGTGGCAGTACTTCCCAAGCATTCCAGATACAAGGAAAAGATGGAATATAAACGTGAAGAAGAGTGTACAGCAAATTATTGTGGTACAAGCAGTGGTATGCAAATTGATACAGTAAGAAGTGTTTATCAACATCCTGTAAAATAATACAACTTTAGACACATAAAATATCTTGGAGATGGTGACTCAAATGCGTTCAAAGAAGTTGAGGAACTGAGTCCTGTGGGATTAATACGAACATTTGCAAACTGGTGTGTGTTGATCACACTCGAAAAAGATGGGATAAAGACTTCGAACACTCCAGACTAGCATGAAAGGCAAAAAATTTGCGGAAGGAAAGACTCAAATGGGAAAACAGACTGACAGATGTTGCTATAGGCCATAGTCAGAAGTGCTGTGGCCTAGCAATTAGACAGAACGCTGCAGATGAATTAATGACAAGAGCAGACTGGGCTCTAGTTTTTCACACAGATTAAAGCAATGAGAATCCCCAACATTGGCTGTGTCCAAAAGGAGAAGATAGCTGGTGCACGTATAATTGAGGCAAGGTAACTAAACAATAATAAAATCATCCTTATCATTTGCCACTTGCCGCAATGGACGAGATAAAACCGGTATTCCGAGGTCTCACAGAATTTAGTGTACTAAAGAGACGTCTTCCCAGACGACTGCAAATCCAAATGAGTGTGTGAGCCGTGTGATATTTAACAGATTACCTAAAACACTGTTTGCGTGCATAAAACTCGAAAGTTAGCGTTTATGATGCAATGCTACAAAATGCAAGGTTTAGCAAAAGATGAGGCTCTGCATAGGATTACAAACTGCAGCAGCTACGCTTTCTTCAGCCAAGGAATGGCAAAGATCTTCAGATAATGCAATAACAATCTGCTTAGAAATTCCTAGGTGACAAGAGAGAGCCATCAAGTGGAAACTGCTGGAAAATCTGATGATATTAGCTATGGAACAGACATGCATTGAAGAAAAAATTTCGAAGTTCATTTCCCATAACCTGTATTTCTTTTTTTTGTATCAGAGGTACATTTTCTTTGGAGGCTATTTGCGGTAGACAGATGAAGATTCAGGAGCTGTTCCTTAAGGCTTTGTAATACATTTAAATAAAAAGGGCAGTGAAATTATTTTGTAATAAAGGAATTTTACTTTGAAATAACTTGTTAAACTGTACAAATTTTTTATCATTTAAAAAAATGAAATATCTCATAAACTATACGTTCTTTTCCAATATTATTAACTCAGTACAAACGCTGATTATATGTCCACGTTTCATGAAAGATCAAGTGTATAGTCCCAATAACTCACGAGAAAATGTCCCTAACTTTGGGCTCAGTTTAACATTGTGAGGAAACGGAATCCCACAAACACTAAATGGTGTTCGTACGCCTTATTATTCATGTTTGCAGAGATATCACGGAAGACTTGTGCCATAGGGTTATCGCTAAGATCAGTGTTCGTATGAAAGAAGTTATGAATCCGAACGATGGACATACTGAATTACAACAGTTCTCTACAGTTACAAGGCACATCTAGAAATTAAGTTTTTTTTTTTTTTTTTTTTTTTTTTTTTTTTTTTTTTTTTTTTTTTTTTTTCTTTAACGATGATAACATATCGACATGAAAACTTTATTCGCATTAGGTATTCAATGTTTGAACTACTTTTCTACACATTCACCAAACTAAATGAAAAAAATGGTTCAAATGGCTCTGAGCACTATGGGACTTACATCTGCGGGCATCAGTCCCTTAGAACTACTTAAACCTAACTAACCTAAGGACATCACACACATCCATGCGCGAGGCAGGATTGGAACCGTAGCAGTCTCGCGGTTCCAGACGGTAGCGCCTAGGATCGCTCAGCCACTCCGGCCGGCAAACTAAATGAGACATTTGTCTTATCGTGAGATCGAATTTTGTATTCCTGTGTAATGGAAGTCTGCCGCCTGTGAATGGCATCAGTGTGTGACGGTCTTCTTCGGCTGTTCGCCACTGTCAAAACGTTGGATGGAGGTCAGGAATTTCTTACAGCAGAAAAGATGGAAGTCGCTGGGAGAAAGATTAGCACTGCGTGCTGGATGATCAAACAACTCGCAGCCGAACTTCTGCAAAACAGTTGCTGTGCGCCGAGCCGTATGGGAACGACCATTGTCATGGAGTACCATACGCCTCTTGTTCTGAATGGCACGTCAGAGTTTCCGCACTGTTTCATAGTAACAGTCGGCGTTCACTGTTTCACTACAGGGCAGGAATTCAATAAACAGAATGCCCTTCCTGTCCCAGAACACCATGGACGTCACTTTCTGCGCCGACACAGTCTCTTTGCATTTCCTCTTGACCGGAGATCCACTGTGACGCCAATGCATTGACTGCTGCTTGGTTTCCGGGGCCAAGTGAGAAATCCAAATCTCATCACCCATGATGATCCTGTCGAGGAACTCATTGCTGTCATTATGGTACTGCTGCAGAAATGTCAGTGCTGCTCCAAAGCGTTTCGTTTTGTGCTCGGGTGTCAGATTTTTCGGTACCCACTTGGCACGAAATTTTCTGAACAGCAGGCGCTTAGTGACGGTCACCCACTGTGCTCTTCAACATTGAAACTTTCACGACCCTCGGAAAAAACCTACACCATCTATTTGTTCATGACGTTCTACCTGTAGACCTGGCAGACCTGTTGATCAATTTCAAACGGAGCTACTTTTTGTGCTTTAAGCAACCTTCTCAGTGACCACTCCTCGCAGGCGATAGGAGAACGAAAGAGAGACCCCATTTTGTGGCACTGCTGCCGCGGTAGTGGCACCTGGCGGTATTCGATTGTCATGTCATAGATCTGTTGCGCATACGAAATTTTCGCTGCTAAATACTTCTAATTTAAAGGAAAGAACATCTGGAAACTTCCACAGTAGTATATGTTCCTTTCAGTTTCTGTTGAAAATAAAGTGTCTATTCAAACAGAAAATGGTGATACATTTTGGCGGCACATTGTGAATCATCCGTCGGCAAGTAACTACCAATGTGTTTGAAAAATGAACCTTTTCAGTTCAATCTAAAAGTGAATAGGCTCTAATATCACATATGAAGTTTCTCAGCAAGAAATTGAATAGAGTGTCATCACGTTAGATGTGTTAATTTGCGGTTAACAAACCTGTTAGGACAGATGTTACTGTGCCCACTGCTTGAATATTACTCACCAGTGTGGGATCCGTACCAGATAGGGTTGATAGAGAAGACCCAACGGAGAGCAGCGCGCTTCGTTATAGGATCATTTATTAATCACGAAAGCCTTACGGAGATGATAGATAAGCTCCAGTTGAAGACTCTGAAGGAGAGACGCTCACTAGCACGTTACGGGCTTTTGTTGAAGTTTCGAGAATGTACCTTCACCGAGGAGTCAGGCAGTGTATTGCTCCCTCCTACGTATATCTCGCGAAGGGACCATGAGGATAAAATCAGAGAGATTAGAGCCCACACAGAGGCATACCTACAATCTTTCTTTCCACGAACAATACGAGACTGGAATAGAAGGGAGAACCGACAGAGGTACTCAAGGTACCCTCCGACACACACCGTTAGTTGGCTTGCGGAGTATGGATAGAGATGTAGATGAAAAAGATAATTCCCACTAATACAGTCGAGAGTTTATACTGCTTTTGATAGTGTTTGTCAAACCCTGCCTTGGCCAGCAAGGTCACCGGATCTCTCCGCAACTGAAGACATTTCAAGCATAGTAGGCAGAGCCCTCCAACCAGCTCGGGATTCTGACGACCTAACGTGCCAATAGGACAAAATATGGCACTATATCCCTGTGGAGGACATCCAACAACTTTGTCAATCAATGAGTAGCATAATAACTGCTAGCATAAGGGCCATACGTGGACCAACGCATTATTGGCTTACTCAGTTAATGAAACTCTTTCTCTTGAATAAATCATCCAAGTTTTCTGACATTGCTATCGTTTGTTGGTCTGTACATGTGCAACACATCTACAGACTTCCGTCCCATTCGTATAATTCCTTCGTGGTGAATCTTCTTTTATTACCTGGATTACAATAACGTCCCCACAAAGATTCTCAGGAAACTTTCAATTAGACAAGACATTACAGGTCCGTCAGACTCATCTCTGATGGTAGAAAGTCCAATAAGGGGTAAAATGTTCGGCCTACAAGACATGTATTGGCGACTACACTATCTACACAAAAACAAATAACTTCGAATTAAATACAAAACCGTAACACATCCACAGGCTCTCCACGCCCGACTGTTTCGTTTCTTTTTTACAGGCAGAGTTTGAGAAACATAGTCAGTAGGCTGAAGAAAAGGTGCTTACGAAAGTCGGGTTTGTATATTATGCAGCTTAATGCTCGTAGTGGAGATTTCCAATACCCCGTGACAACCTGCCTGGGAATACGGCTGGTGATTCCATCTGGTGTAACGTGGCAAGTTTTGGATCACATGTGCTGTTTTTCACTGCTAAAGGCCACCACGGCAAATGAAGGCCACGCACTTGGTCAGCGACTGGTAATGCATTTCAACAGGATTCAAGTTGATCCAATGCTGACTGGCCTGCAGCGGCGACGCGGTCCTCAGTTGAGATTCACTCTACTCATGCCCAAGCTCTTACGAGGTTTGGTGGCATCACGCATTCAGTGAAAACCGAATGAAAGTTGGTGATGCTCATCAAGTTAGATAAGTCAGACGATAAATTCTACCAGTGGCCTAGGAAAATTTGCTGAGGACAGAAATATCAGCGTAAAGCAGACGTAAATGAAAAGAAACGTATAAATTAATGATCCACTGAATCAGCAGATTAAATTTGAACCTAATATAATTATGGATGCAAAAGTGTTACACATTCCACAGTGAGTGCTTCTAGCAAATTATCTTCTTGAAATGAGACATAGCGATGAAGATTTGAATCTACTGAGAGCTGGAGGAGACTTCTTGAAGAAACGACATGAGCTAAAGTCTTCCGGTCTGTAACCTTTAGTCGACTTTATTGACGGGACTAACATAAAAGCTAGTGCAGAGGTAGGAACGATAATTAAAAGAGTATGTAATTTGGATGTTGCTAATTGGTGTGGAAGTACCAAAACAAGCGGAAAAAACAAATACAGTTACAAAATATGAAATCAGAGAGCAAAATGTTTAATTCTACTTCATTGCTTTACCTGGAAACGTTGGCATGTGATTCTGTTGGCGGTTATTAACTTCACTCTGCACTGTATGAGCAGCGAAACAAATTAACGAGGCACAATTACGAGTTTAATATTCTGGGAGAGTAATTGTATGTTACTGAACATTAATTTCAGCATAAAAGTTAAAAATGGTGGCATAAAGCGATGTTTCCCCGAGAAGAAACTGTGATAACTGAAGGTCTGGCAACTCTCGTTATTAATGTACAAGCAGGCATAGATACCTGGACGGGTGATGGAGAGTGCAATATAGAATGAGGCAAATAAATTCATATCTGTAAACCCATTTATAACACTGAATGAATAATGAGATCAGGGGACAACAGCTAATAGCTAGACGATTACAGCTTCAGAACTGAAGATAAAGAGAGCATCGTAATAGCTCATTGCTGTCGTTGTGATTTTAGTTCACGCACCCACCACAGAATCTTCACCAAGGATTGTCGTAATAAACCGAGAAACCCAGTTAAATGTACGAAGTAATTTCTAGACACAACTGGATATGATATTAGGCTTCCAGTAGTTAGAGAAGTTAAATAGAACATAAAAGAGAAAAATAGATCACCATTTTGCTCGTTCCACAAAGAATGTTCCGTAAAATGCCTCTTTGTAATCCTCCCATAAAATGTGCAGTCATGAAAATATCTGGAGAAATAGAAACATAATTGAGAAAGGAAGAAAAATTATTTCTTCTGCAGAGTCAAGAATTTACTACACTAGTTCTATATGTAGCTACATTCTGCATTTAGTTGCGTTTCGTAACGAAAGTGATTCAGTGGTAGGACCATATTAAACGTGTGGGTTCAAACAACGTTTGTCTTACAACATATTTCACTCTGTTAACATGACTGACACTTCTGGCTTCGCTTTACCGATGAAGAAAAATTAGCTTTCATTGCGACCAGCTATCAAAGTATGACTACACATCTCTCTCTGGTAAGTGTGACCTTATTAATACATCGCAGAAAGGTAAGATGTTTTCGGGACACCAAATATTTAAAGTTTACAGACCTTCCTCTTTATCTAAAACAGACTCTGCTTATCTCTGCTCAACCTTGTAATCCAGCTAATAAATAAAAATTCAGTATCGTACTATGGATATAAGAATTCAAATATCATTGGTAACTTTTCACAAAGCAAAGAGATCACGCTGATTGGAACATTTAAAATAAATCTTAGGACAGGATTCACCAGTTAAAAAGTCATTCCGGCCAGAAAGTTACCCGTCGAAGACCATTTCAATTAATTTTTATTTCTCTACTACGAAGTAAGAAAGCAATAGCAATAACTGGATTCAGAACATATACTGAAAGTCATTGCAATGCTTAAATACTCTCACACTCTATGAAGTTTATAGATCGGCTAGCAAAGATCACTCCAAACTTGTTGTCTAGGTGTAAATTTCAGTTTCTGTAATATTATATTACATTGACTGAATTCTGACAATTGTCTCCAAAAGTCCTCCGAAGAATTTCTGCAACTAAACTAAACTCCTTAATCTTTTTTGTGGAGCTGCTGTGAACACACACTGTCACGTTCACATAGTGCGGTAAAGGCAAAGTTTTCTGAAAATCATCTACGTTGACTACTTCTCGCCGACATGTCAAATCTTTGTTATGAACCACATCCAGAGGCCATGTATGTGGTTAGCACATCCAATGGTTGCGTGCTCCGAATTGGTATACAAGTCTTGTTCGGTACCTGAGATGGGACAGTATTCATTCCGTCAAAAATGTTCAGTTCGATGTGTGCAGCAGCATAACTATCTAATAAGCTACGAATGTGAAAAATTCGTTTAATGGTGAAAGAGTTACTCTTGAATCAAGTCCAAAAGATATTGTATAGTCAAATCTATTCTTCCAGTACACTTGGGAGCATTTATTTACTGAAAACCTTAAAAAATTATGAAATCATTTAATTGCCTTTATATGTTATATTACACTTCATTACTACTATTGGATGTTAAACAGACATCTTCAGATCACTGATGGCGAATATTCTGTCTACCTAGACTGTAGCCTACAATGCCATTGTCTGACAGTGCATCGCTATTACGAACTGTAACACGTCAGTATTAAAAATGTAAAATATGGAAGTGTGAAAAAATGGTGAAGCTTGAGTTTCACCGTTTGAAGCCATCAAAACACTAAATGGCTCCAAATGGCGACTAACAAGTTTGATCACCTTTTCACTATGCATACTCAGATACACTTCTTAATAAGCATTCTTCAGAATTGCACCCTGTACCGTAGTTGCCATAATCAAATATGTATTGAAACCGTTTCATTGGTGAGAATGTTTCATGGTATATTTTCTGACGGTGGCGTTCTTGCCGTCCACGTAGACATGGAGTCTACATGATCCAAAGATGTATGTTTAGCAGCCCAAACTAGTAATCAACTGGAGTGTAATATATTTCTGCGATCAAAGCCATTAATGATACTTTAAAGAATTAAAAATTTCATAAATATGTAAGATCGTCTACCTTTAACACGTGTTAGTGTCAGGTCATTCTATCATTTGTCTGTGATGCAATGGTACTAGAGTGACACCTCGATGATTCCGAGTCCGCCGCTAAGGGCTGTGTGGATGCTAGAACAGTTTAGAGTTAGTTTTGCTCTAATAATTATATTTTAGTGATTAAAGGTGAAAGCTGCAACGTATCGTGTCGAAACTAATAGCGCCTGCAATTTAGTAGTCTAGATAAATCTACTGCAAACATATGGCTGACTTAAGTAGGATGAATTACAGTAAATATAACGATGTGATAATGTCGTTATCTTAGTCAGAATCACAAACACGAATGAGAGTTTCGAAAAAGACTGCTGAGTCATCGATCGTTTTTGAAAAGTAGTGACTCCGGCACCAACCTTTTTTCCATATTCGTAAAGATCAAATCTTTAAATCTAATATTGCAGACACTACACCCGAAAAGCTCGCTGTAACTGAAATGATACATGAAATACAAAGGTAGAAACATGCATGCACAAAATCTTGATTAACTTCCACACGCAAAACCAATCTGGTGTTTAATTCCACGCACCGTTTAATTTTAGACCAATTCCGGTTACGGACCGTTTGAAAGAATATAGTCGCATTTGAAGGAATATCAACTAGACGACATGGTATGCCCATTTTAGTTCAAGGTTTTCCGGCAAAAATCTCTGGAACATCAGATCTATGTGCTGCAGATTACTGGTTAGTATGCGAATTGTTATAGTAATTATTTGAACTTCAACAATAACTTCTTTCGTTTGATTTTATAGGACGTGGGGGTATAAAATGAGGTCTATTCCATTGACATTAATTGCTCGAGGAAGCTGTATTAATAAATGAATGTTCTTAAATTACTGAACACGAAATTTATTTATAATAACGGATGTTACTGTAATCTACCACTTTTCATCTATGTATTAATCTGCATTATCAATCCATGAAAATGCATAAATTTGTGAAAATATCAATTTGTCACCATATTTAATACAACAAAACGAGATAAGGATATGCAGTTGCTTTTGTTGTAGCAGAATAATTTAAGAAGTAAATTGTTGTTGATATTACGCAATTCGTTGTGATAATTATCTAAAATGATTTATAGAAGCTATAAAGGTTTAGTTTTTATTCACGCCATTGTTGATTTTAAAGTATAGGGCTGTAGGGGCACGAGAGGAGAACATTTTCCAAGTTACTTATTTTCTTCAAACACAGAGCCACTGTGGCAGTATAGCTGACTGTCTTTGTAAAAATTACGAATAATTAAAGGTTTCAGAACGCCACAGAGGGATAAAGCAGATCTGACTGTTAACAGGAGCCAAATATACTAAAAGAGATGACCCATCATATTTCTGTTGCGAGTTTTTAACGGATCTCTTTGATGGATTTCTAAAATAAACTGAGAGATGAACCCCTTTACTAGGGGCTTCTCCAACGGAGAGACGTATCAGCGTTATTGCTTTCCGAAAAAGAGTGAAAGAGGAGATAAGAGAAAGCGCAGGAAGGCCGTTGAGTCAGATCGTGTTTACTTTTGGAAAGGCTTACATCAGCATTATTATTATGTTACATACAGGAGCTAATATACTGCTTAAAGCCGATTGTTCGAACACCGCTACAACACTTTGATATAATGTACTGTATTTCATACTCTCTGATGATAATATTCTTAGCTCTTATTGATCTGCCACATCCTGTAGTATGAATTTTCTTTGTTCTGTAGACACACTGTGTACACTACCTCTTTAAATCAAACTTTATCTGCCCACGTGATTTTAAATCTCATTTTGTATCATCAAGTGCTACCACTTGTTTAGTGCTTATCATCCCATGATTCTACAAAGCAGTCTTGTCACACTCATGCATATTTTCTGTTTTCAGTTATTCTTGAATAGCATGGTGTCAGTAGTTCATACTGCTTAGACCAAAAGAAACTTTGTGCATCTACCGTCTCTAATCAAAAGTACCTTGACACCTATTAGTGGAATAATATCGGGTGTGTCCAACCTTTACCCTTATGACTGCTTGAGCTCTGCTAGGGGCGCTTACAGAGACGTGTCTGAATGTCTGTGGAGCAATGGCAGCCCATTCTTCCTCAACAGCCGAAAACGGAGAGTGTAGTTTTGTTGGACGAGCAAAATCAACGTTGTAATTCAGCCCAAAGGTGTTCCGTGGAATTCAAGTTCGGACTCTGGGCAGGCCAGTTTGTTTCAGAGGTGTTATCATCCACAAATCGTAGCCTCACGACTGCTGGTTTTTGACAGCAAACATTGTCTTACTGATAAATAGTCTCTGAATCGTTCCAATACTGTACCTTCTACACGATGCATTAAAGTGTTTTAATTTTCTTCCGTATTTAGCGTTTTCTCAAGCACAATGAGGGCAAAAAACCTTAACCAACAAAACCACTCCCTTACAGTAGCACCACCTCCACCATACTTCACTGCTAACATTAGATATGACAGCAGCCGAAGTTTTCCAGTCACTCACGAAACCCAACCCATTCTGTCACGGTGCTATAGAGTTGAAATTGTTGGGTAAACGATACTCCCACTCGAAAGGGCTTTAGATTTCCCGATACACGGCAGCGTTCGATGTAGTATCGAGCTTGTTGGAACAATCACGCGACATTAGACCCGCACGGATGAGTGCAAGGGATATTCAAGAGCCGGCCGGAGTGGCCGTGCGGTTCTGGGCGCTACAGTCTGGAGCCGAGCGACCGCTATGGTCGCAGGTTCGAATCCTGCTTCGGGCATGGATGTGTGTGATGTCCTTAGGTTAGTTAGGTTTAATTAGTTCTAAGTTCTAGGCGACTGATGACCTCAGCAGTTAAGTCGCATAGTGCTCAGAGCCATTTGAACCATTTGATATTCAAGAAACTACGAATCAGCCGCCACAATAGGCTATGGCTTTGCTTAAAATTAAAAACTCGATAATCTCGTGCAGCACTGGAGGAAACAGCATTAATTTCTACCACTATACAAACTCCTGCTGCGTTTGAACAAATTTGCAATACAAATTCTCACACAAGGTGGTATGTGTTGATATGCTGATTTTAATACAAAGACAACAAAGACAAAAGACTGAAAACAGTACAGTATTGTAATGACTTGCCGAGTAGGTTGCAAATGAGCAATTCAGTCCCTATTCGCATATTAGAAAAAAAGATGAAACATTACCAGGTTTTAATGGCTTTGGAAAGGAGACAACAAAACTCAGATGAAAAAATCACGAATATTAATCAAGAATGAAACACTGGACAAACGAAACGTATTGTAGTAAAATGACCGTTCTTTTAATGGCGAGAAGAATTACAGCGGTAAGATCCCTCTTGGAAATAGTACCATCAGATGTCACTAGATAGCGGGACGAACAAAAGCTCTAGAACTGGACAAAATCGTGATGGAAATCTTTTGTTTATTTACCAACTACCGTTGTTACACGTGACCTGAAACCTAAAAGATATTTCACAGTTATTTTTATTATTAGACTCAACAGTGTATTAAAAACGGTAAGGTAGGTCGTTCTGTAGTACCAGTAAAAGTCATTAGACCGGAGGCTGATCAAAACATCGTACAGAGAGCGAGATTTCCCGAATTGTGACGTAAACTATTCAAACAGTTCGTGACGTGTTCGGACACAGCTCTAAGATTGGCAGTATGTATTACAATATCTTTGTATAAGCCATCTACTCTTTGGAATAAATACATGTTCTTCTCTTTCCGAAAGCAAGCTGTTACCTATTTAAGTTGGAGCTCAACGGCATATTTTGGTGCCGAAAGCCGGTGAACGATCTCCGCAGCTGACACATGGAAGAATTTCTGCGAGCAACACTTCCTCCTTCGCTAATAAAGAGGAGCAGCCACATAGTCACCTTAAGGTATGATGAGCCGAATTACATTCCCGCTCGCGTAAATCAACGGTTTCTCGCCTATTCGCCTTGATCTGTTTTTCGAGATAATTACAAGCCCATTACAAGCTTATCACTGCTGTTTATACCGCTATTTGACATACACTCTCCACCTTAGCTCCTGCTATAATTTTTGCTCGTACACGACAACTGCTGTCTCATGAGAAGATTATTAAGTTTTGACGGTACTCTATACATGTCTAAATATAAGCTAAATATTCTGAAAATAAAGTGAGCTCATCAGATATAAAATTTTACTCGATTCGTCGCCGCGATTGGAGAATTATCAACAGAGACCCCGCTTTACGAATTTAGTCACTACAAGGCTCTTTCGAGGACGCGTTGTCAATTGTTGTGATGTTGGTTTACCCAATACAGGATATTTTCTCAAAGTAGGATTACACAGCTGACATAATTGTACGTAAGGATCATATTATCAAAGCGATGAGCGCCCTTATCATCGAGTCCGATATTTCCGAAAGGAAACTTTCTGAATTCATGTGATCTTCTAGCATGCATAATGTTGCCTCTCCGGCCAATGCAGTTACTATACCGTCAAACTGCCGCCGTTTTTGTTATAACCCTTCTCAGGAGATTTAGAGACCTGGCCTAGATTTTTGTGGACAAGTTGAAAGCTCGGAGGATAGCAGCCCCTCTTTCTTAACTGTTGATACAAATATGTTTCTTCGAGGGTGTCTCAAAGGTGAATCTAAAATACTTGTCTATAGTATGGTTGTAACCAGGACAATTTACGATGCTACCAAGAAAACGGAACGGAACGGAGATAACAATAAAATCTTCCATGTGCAATTAGATTATTTACAAGCTAGTCAGTTTGTAGCTGTGGAAGACCTCAATTTAAAATTCATAGAATGCAGTTGAAAAATACAAGCATTAATACCATTATGGGAAGACTTTAACACCTATGGTAAGGTTTTTTTTCATAAGATATGGCGGACAGCGATCTAAAAGGTACAAGAAATCAATATATGGTGACCATACCACATAACCAGAACAGTTCATTTCCTCACGTAATGTAGAAAGTTTAAAATTTCAGTTGTGGTTTTGAATTATTAATCAGAAATTCTCGAATTGATTTTGTGAGTATTTGTAACACTACTTCCAAAATCCGTTATATATCATCTTGTAAATGTCGTACTATTATCAATAATAGACAACATATGCTACCCATAAAAGCAAATTATCTTTCAGGGAAATCAAAATTTAGGAAATTCTTTGTCTAGTGTTATGACACTGAGCAGGCAACACGATATTTCAGATTCAAGGGATATATTGCGTTCAGATTGCGAAGTAGCTACCCTCCCGCTTCCTAGTATCAGTTGCACTTATATAGTAGTTGTGTAGCTCATTCGTAAACTATAACATCTGTAGTAGCATGGCTGAGCAAACGAAGCCAGCCAGGCTTATAAGGCATTTGGATTGTTCAGGAGAGTCCATTTAACAAACTGCTCGTACATGAAGTTTAGGGCAATACTAAACACAGGACACGGTTTATGCACATTGCATAAACATGTCGTTCGCTATGTGAAACATGTTTGTTGCACAACGTCAGTTACTGGTACTCAGTTGGATAGTTCTCAGTCAATGTCAATATGTAACGCACTGTGGCTTCATAACCAGGTAACATATAATACTGTAAGATTATATATTTTAATTATTGTGTGTTATACTCTCCATTGCCTAAAGGTTAGTATAGAATGTTAAAAAAAGGTTTTATACACAATATAAATGAAGAGGGCTAAGTTTAACTGTTTCTCAGCCAAAGTGAAGAGCTCACAAAGTTTAGCATTACAGCCATGTAACCTGTAATGTTAAGTATTTATTGTGCTTAACAATGTCCATTGTGTAAAGTGCAATTTCAACAGTAAGAAATAAGCTTGATGCGCGACACACTACGCAACTGATTGAGTCTTTGCTTATAACGTTTGGTTACCTAAGAACTAGAGTCCCTTTCAGACGCTAGTCAGTTGTTTCCTGAAGTTGGCCTAACAAGCCAAAACCTAGTTTGAAATAAATAAAAAATCAGTAGAACAAAAACGGTGTACTTATTCAACCTTAAATTGGCGTTTACTTTTTAATATCTGAGACGTAATGTGAATCGATGGAACGTTGGGAAACGTCAGTCGTACAGCTGTTAAAAATTCGGTTGATGACAACGAAGCAACTATTATAATTGTCAGTGGCTTATGTGGAATAACTCTGTGGATTTATATTGGCATGCAGCTTTTTCATATAGAAGGCAACGATTTAACACTACAATAAATGAATAACGCGCTATATTTAATGTAATTTCGAATTTATTTGGTTGCAGAGGACGATATCTCTTTGGTAAAAATTGTTAACGATGACTGAGGAAAACTAAAATATTTTTTCGGCAATCTCATTGAATCCTATCTAAGATGGCTTTATCATATTTTTCGGATTTCACTTACCCCTCAGACCCATCGCATGGGCACTGCAGTGTTTACATCTTCATTTCCTGATGTTTACCCATTAGGCTTTCATGTTGATAGATATAATTTTTTGTATGACTTCGTGTGGGAAACTCGGCAAATTCCCAGATTGCTCTTGCAGCGCACATAGTGAATTTTTCTGGAACGTTTTTCCTGCCGGGTTGTGTTACAGGTAACTCCAGAGTGGCAGTCTTCTTTCACATTCAGCGAAGCGCATTTTGCTGGCTACAGAAACACCTGTTGGTTCCTGGATTTTCACCTTTTGTACTTCTGCCTATTTCTTTATTTACGACGCTCAGTTCTCCCTGATGCTTTAACTTATGCAACAGCCTGAACCGATTCGCGCCAGGAAAGCAGACACACTATTTCATGCCTTGCAACACTCTCAGCACTAAGTTCAGGGTTCTACTGTCGTCTTTATGCATTTTCGTACTTTCTACTTTCGTGGTTAACTACCTTTTATTATGGTTAACACACAGCATTGTAGGTTCAACACGTAAATCGACTGTTCACTGTCATTCTGTAAAGTCAACTTGTGCTGTTACCCGTGTGGTGCAATTAGTGCTCGAAACAAAATTTGCCTGTAGAATGAGATTTCCACTCTGGAGCTGAATGTGCGCTTATGTGAAATGGCAGAATTGAAGCTGGTCAAAAGGTTAGCTACCCTCAGTACTAAAAACAGCTGAGTGAACGGATCAACGACCAACTTGAACGGATGTCATGCGACGTCCGCCCCGAACAATCGCAACAAACAATAACGAACGAAATGAGATTTAAAAAATGGTCGGTAGAATACTTGCAAGGGTCCCGAGATTGAGTCTCGGTCGGCCATACAATTTTAATTTGCCAGGAAGTTTCAATTTTTGTCTGAATTTCACATCAAGGTACATGTGACTTTCTTTCGGTCGTCAATCTTATGATGTTTGACTCGAATTGCTCTCCTGTGCCCTCCTCTTCAGCTCAGAGAAGCACTTTTAACCTATGTCCTCAATTATTTGTTGTATGCATTGCATTCTCTGCGTTGTCTGATCTCTTGACACATATTCTGTCGCCGTGTTCCCTTTCCTTGTCAGTGTTTACCACACTTTCCTTTCTTCGCCGGTTCTGAGAAAATCCTCCTCTTTCCTCATCATAAGTCCACATCACTTTCAACATCCTTTTGTAACAACTCCTCCCAAACACTCCGATTCTCTTACTATATCGAAGTAAAGCATATATCTGATAATAATAAGATTTCACTTGACCGAATGTTCTCATACTGAGGTCTTAGAAGGAGCGCTCTATGTTTTACTTGAGAAAAAGCTTTCAGTAGCCAAAACCGCGTAAATTAGTGTTTATTGTAGACAACAGGTTTCGACAGTTGTAACTTTTATCTTCTCGACAGTTGTAACTGCTATCTGCTGGTCTTCAAAATATTTTTTGTTATTATCTTCCTTTGTGAGTTACATCCTCGGGCCATGTTTTCATTATGGTGGATAAAATACAGCACATTGTACACAAGTTTGACTCCAAGAGGTCATTTACTGTTAAAAAACACTTTGTGTAAATGGTCTTGTTCGCAGACGTAGCGATCACAGAGGACAGTTGTTTCTTAAAATGTACGAAATACAGTAAAATGCACATTTGTACATTTGTTTATGTTAGTGTGACATATTACATACGTAGTGGATCCAACTTAGACGAAGTATGCGGTTAGTTTCAATTTGATAAAACGGCTCTGGGCACTATGGGATTGAACATCTGAGGTCATCAGTCGTCTAGAACTTAGAACTACTTAAACCCAACTAACCTAAGGTCATCACACACATCCATGCCCGAGGCAGGATTTGAACCTGCGACCACAGCAGTTGTGCGGTTCGGGACTGCAGCGTCCAGAAAAGCTCGACCACCGCAGCCGGCGCGGTTAGTTTCCTCTCTGGAGGCTTTAACATTCCTAAAGCCGAACAAATCGACATCTGCCTTATCCTAAGTTTTCTTTTTCATTCAGCTATATATTATTGTTGTCAGCAGCATGGTTGCGCGAACGGTTAGGCCGTCTTATGCGCAGTTCACGCACTAACCCGCCCTTGCTATTTTCGGTACTGTGTGGACGATATTTTGGAGGAAGTCTGATGATATGTCCCCATTCTCAGAAAACCTCTTCACAAAGTTGAACAGCAGTTAGGTTGCCTCTTCTTCCATTGTCTCTAGAAATTACGAAAAAATGTTGCAGCCCATGTCACCTCAATATTATTTGATCTCAAGTCTTCCAAAGTTTGGGTCAATTCTAATACTGGACCGCCTGTGTGGTCCGTGTCGACGCTCATTTCTTCTGCTATCACGTCCTCGAATGGTTCGTCCCCGTCATAGACGCCTTCAATACATTCTTTTCTTCAACCCTCTCCTTCATCTATGCATAACAGTGGAATTGTCACTGCATTCTTAGTCTTGCTGCCATTGCTTTCAATTTCAACAAAATTTGTTTGACTCTTTTATATGCTATATTTGTCCTTTAGATGACCACTTCCGTTTTGATTTTTTTTTTTTTTTTACATTTTTCCTGTTTCGTCTTGCCTCTTCTACACTTCCTTTTTATTTCTATTGTAACTTTGATTGCAGTATGCTGCACATATTCGTACATCCTTCATTCGTCGATCAGTTGAAGTATTGCTTTCTGTTACCCAAGGTTCTACATACACATCTACGTACCTACTCCACAAGCCTCCTTGCGATGTTTGACGGAAAGTACTTTGTGTACAACTGGCGATTTACCCCTTTCCTGTTCCAAATGCGAATAGTTCGAGGAAAGAAAGATTGCCTGGAAGCCCCCGTGTGGGATCGTATCTCTCTAGTTTTATCTCCAAGGTTTTTTCGCGAGATATACGAGTACATAAGAGGAAGCAATGCATTTGTTGACTCTTCTAGGAACTTACGCTCTCAGAGTTTTAGCAACGATTTATATCATGATGTAAAATGCCTCTCTTGCAACGTCTGCCATTGTAGTTGGCTCATCATCTTTGCGACGCTTTCGTGCTTACCAGATGTTCTTGTAACGAAACGTGCTGCTCTTCTCTGGATCTTCTGTAATTCCTCTGTCAATCTTGTCTGGCACCGATCCCATACTGACGACCAATATTCGAGTATTGGTCGAACGAATATTTCATAAGCTACTTCCGTTGTTGATGGATTACAATTCCTGAAGATACTTCCAATGGATCTGATTCTGGCATCTGCCTTACTCGCAGTTCCTTTTATGTGGTCGTTCCATTTCAAATCGCTCCGTACGCATTTGTCCACAGGTAAAGGTAATTGTTTGTGCTATTGTTTAACCCTGCAGTAAGGGATCCTTCTGTTAACGCATTCTCCGTACATTAAGTTTGTTTATGAATTACCGTGCTGGAAGCGTCGGTCTTCTGCAGACCTTCCTGCATTTCGCTACAGTTCTCAAGCGACGCACCTTCCCTGTGTACAACAGCATCATTCACTCCTGCGTCATGTAACTTCCGACGACTAGGTCTTTTACATACATATTGTGACAATTAGGGTTCCTGTAACACTCTCGTGGGGCACGTCTGAAGGTTGTCTTATGTTTGAAAACTTCATTCCGTTCAGAATGGCTGTGCTCTGTCTGCTAGAAACTCTTCATTCCAATCATACAGTTGGTGTGATATTCGATAAGTTAGTATTTTGTTCATTAGGCAGCAGTGCGGAACTACATCGAAAGCCTTCCGCAAGTCAGAGAACATGGCATCCACCTGGGCGTCTCCATTTGCTGGTTTGTGAGTCTCGTGAAGGAACACAGCGAGCTGGGTTTCACTCGATCGTTGTTTACGGAACCCACATTCGTTCCTACAGATATTTTCGACTTCCAGAAATGTCTTAATACGCGGGCATAAAACATGTTCAGAATCTTCGAAATTCTCCAACGTAGTAAATACAGTCTTCTTGTTTCGTGGTATGTTCGAAGACCATTCTTGGAAACGGGAGTGGCCCGTGCTTTTTTTTTTTTTTTTTCTTTTTGAATCATCAGCAACACTTCGTGCCTCCAAATACCTATGGTACACTTCTGCTAGAAGGGTTAGAAGGGTGGATGTTCCTTCGCACACTCTGTATAGAATTGTATTGGTATCCCGTCAGACCCAGCGACCGAACGTTTTCAACTACTTTTCTATCCCATGATCAGCCTTTTTGTCGTTTGCGCGACGACTTAAAGGACGCAGTACAGTGCCATCTTCCTCACTGCAACAATTTCGGAAAAAGACATTTAGTAATTTCTCTGCTTCGGTGTCACTTTGGTCACAGAGTGTTCGGGCAGATGACTTTGATCCGTTTGCTGATTTAACATAAGACTAACATTTCCAAGGATTTTCTGTCAAGTCGGTAGACAGAATTTCATTTCTAACTCTTTTCGCGCGTCACACATTGATCTCCTTACTCTGCTTTTGGTTTGGTTTGAGTTTTGTTCGTCTGTGACGCTTTGGCTACGTTCGATTTCCGATCATGCTTTCTTTGCTTTCGTAGCCGTTTTCACAGCGGATCTTTTCCGTTCCTCACATCTTTGCTCGGCACATACATATCTAAAGCATACTCACCAATTCTCTTCAGCTTTGTCAATTTATTCTCAGCATTGTTAGTGCTGAACATGAAATATTCGTGCTGAGCCCTCAGATAATCTGCTTCTTGTCGCTCTTTCCAATCAGAAATATTTTTCTGCCTGTCATTGTATTCCTATCTACAGCTGTATTCAGTAATTCTGTAACGGTTTTAAGGTCCGTGATTTCCTGTTCTACGCAACCAGAGTCAAAAAATTCGGGTCTGCGTGTCACGAACAGGCCTAAGATGTCATCCCCAACACGTCGTTATGACTTGTGTCTTCCAGTCTATAGCTGCTAATTTAAAATCTACTCCTAAAATAATACTGTCATCAGGACCTTTACACGACATATTTTTCAGATTTCACCTCAACTTTTCTGCCATTACTGCTGCTGAAGGAGGAGGTCTATAAAAACATTCGATGATAATGTTTCCTCCACCTTTGACACTTCCCTTCACCCAAATTTTTTTGCAATGGAATCTGTACTAATCTCACTAGTTATTACCGTGTTTTATATGGCATTAGGTAAGTTGCATCACCAGCGTTCATCGAATCTTTGCGATATACTTTCCAATGGGAATTTGAAACTTCATTACTATTATTTGGTTCCAGCCAGCTCCCGGCTTTCTGTCTATCCTGTGGGGGCATTGTTATGAACATTGCATAGACGCTCCCCCCTTAACTCATACAATAATAACATTTTTTTCTCCGAAATGCTATCATCTACTCTGATTGGACCCAAAAGGAAAGGATGGTTAACCAGCTTCCTTCAACCGATTGTCGTCCTTTCCGGATTCACGGCACCTTGAGATATCGTTGACCCCCTGTTTCTGCTTACCTTGCATCAATTATTGATAGAAAGTGAATATTTGGTCCCGTTCACGTTGCAAGTGCGATGTCATGATTTAACATATCTATCCTGATGATGTGGATTCTAAGCTATGAAACTGGTCGCTAAATAAATTATTTACAAGAGCGTTAAAACGATTATTAATACAGATATCTTTCTTCTATACCAGTGGTATTACCGTTTTCCAGTCTCAGATGTTTATAATATTATAGTTCCCTTTCCCCCCATGAACCATGGACCTTGCCGTTGGTGGGCAGGCTTGCGTGCCTCAGCGATACAGATGGCCGTACCGTAGGTGCAACCACAACTGAGGGGTATCTGTTGAGAGGCCAGACAAACATGTGGTTCCCGAAGATCGGCAGCAGCCTTTTCAGTAGTTGCAGGGGCAACAGTCTGGATGATTGACTGATCTGGCCTTGTAACATTAACCAAAACGGCCTTGCTGTGCTGGTACTGCGAACGGCTGAAAGCGAGGGGAAACTATAGCCGTAATCTTTCGCGAGGACATGCGGCTTTACTTTATGATTAAATGACGATGGCGTCCTCTTGGGTAAAATATTCCGGAGGTAAAATAGTCCCCCATTCGTATCTCCAGGCGGGGACTACTCATGAGGACGTCGTTATCAGGAGAAAGAAAACCGGCATTCTACGGATCGGAGCATGGAATGTCAGATCCCTTAATCGGGCAGGTAGGTTAGAAAATTTAAAAAGGGAAATGATTAGGTTGAAGTTAGATATAGTGGGAATTAGTGAAGTTCGGTGGCAGGAGGAACAAGACTTTTGGTCAGGTGATTACAGGGTTATAAATACAAAATCAAATAGGGGTAATGCAGGAGTAGGTTTAATAATGAATTAAAAAATAGGAGTGGGGGTTAGCTACTACAAACAGCATAGTGAACGCATTATTGTGGCCAAGATAGACACAAAGCCCATGCCTACTACAGTAGTACAAGTTTATATGCCAACTAGCTCTGCAGATGATGAAGAAATTGATGAAATGTATGACGAGATAAAAGAAATTATTCAGGTAGTGAAGGGAGACG
The DNA here is from genome assembly GCF_021461395.2 of Schistocerca americana. Lineage (NCBI taxonomy): Eukaryota > Metazoa > Arthropoda > Insecta > Orthoptera > Acrididae > Schistocerca > Schistocerca americana. Next base: position 951,707,070 of record NC_060119.1, on the reverse strand, counting down.
GAAATTTAATAGTCATGGGTGACTGGAATTCTTCAGTAGGAAAAGGGAGAGAAGGAAACATAGTAGGTGAATATGGATTAGGGGGAAGAAATGAAAGAGGAAGCCGCCTTGTAGAAATTTGCACAGAGCGAAACTTAATCGTAGCTAACACTTGGTTCAAGAATCATGAAAGAAGGTTGTATACATGGAAGAATCCTGGAGATACTAAAAGGTATCAGATAGATAAGACAGAGATTTAGGAACCAGGTTTTAAATTGTAAGACATTTCCAGGGGCAGATGTGGATTCTGACCACAATGTATTGGTTATGAACTGCAGATTGACACTGAAGAAACTGCAAAAAAGCGGGAATTTAAGGAGATGGGACCTGGATAAACTGAAAGAACCAGAGGTTGTAGAGAGTTTCAGGAAGAGCATAAGGGAACAATTGACAGGAATGGGGGAAAGAAATACAGTAGAAGAAGAATGGGTAGCTCTCAGGGACGAAGTAGTGAAGGCAGCAGAGGATCAAGTAGGTAAAAAGACGAGGGCTAATAGAAATCCTTGGGTAACAGAAGAAATATTGAATTTAATTGATGAAATGAGAAAATATAAAAATGCAGTAAATGAAGCAGGCAAAAAGGAATACAAACGTCTCAAAAATGAGATCGACAGGAAGTGCAAAATGGCTAAGCAGGGATGGCTAGAGGACAAATGTAAGGATGTATAGGCTTGTCTCACTAGGGGTAAGATAGACACTGCCTACAGGAAAATTAAAGAGACCTTTGGAGAGAAGAGAACCACTTGTATGAATATCAAGAGCTCAGATGGCAACCCAGTTCTAAGCAAAGAAGGGAAATCAGAAAGGTGGAAGGAGTATATAGAGTGTTTATACAAGGGCGATGTACTTGAGGATAACATTATGGAAATGGAAGAGGATGTAGATGAAGATGACGTGGGAGATAAGATACTGCGTGAAGAGTTTGACAGAGCACTGAAAGACCTGAGTCGAAACAAGGCCCCGGGAGTAGAGAACATTCCATTAGAACTACTGATGGCCTTGGGAGAGCCAGTCATGACAAAACTCTACCATCTGGTGAGCAAGATGTATGAGACAGGCGAAATACCTACAGACTTCAAGAAGAATATAATAATTCCAATCCCAAAGAAAGCAGGTGTTGACAGATGTGAAAATTACCGAACTATCAGTTTAATAAATCACAGCTGCAAAATACTAACGCGAATTCTTTACAGACGAATGGAAAAACTGGTAGAAGCGGACCTCGGGGAAGATCAGTTTGGATTTCGTAGAAATGTTGGAACACGTGAGGCAATACTAACCTTACGAATTATCTTAGAAGAAAGATTAAGAAAAGGCAAACCCACGTTTCTAGCATTTGTAGACTTAGAGAAAGCTTTTGACAACGTTAACTGGAATACTCTCTTTCAAATCCTGAAGGTGGCAGGGGTAAAATACAGGGAGCAAAAGGCTATTTTCAATTTGTACAGAAACCAGATGGCAGTTATAAGAGTCGAGGGGCATGAAAGGGAAGCAGTGGTTGGGAAAGGAGTGAGACAGGATTGTAGCCTCTCCCCGATGTTATTCAATCTGTATATTGAGCAAGCAGTAAAGGAAACAAAAGAAAAATTCGGAGTAGGTATTAAAATTCATGGAGAAGAAGTAAAAACTTTGAGGTTCGCCGATGACATTGTAATTCTGTCAGAGACAGCAAAGGACTTGGAAGAGCAGTTGAACGGAATGGACAGTGTCTTGAAAGGAGGATATAAGACGAACATCAAGAAAAGCAAAACGAGGATAATGGAATGTAGTCAAATTAAATCGGGTGATGCTGAGGGGATTAGATTAGGAAATGAGACATTTAAAGTAGTAAAGGAGTTTTGCTATTTAGGGAGTAAAATAACTGGTGATGGTCGAAGCAGACAGGATATAAAATGTAGACTGGCAATGGCAAAGAAATCGTTTCTGAAGAAGAGAAATTTGTTAACATCGAGTATAGATTTAAGTGTCAGGAAGTCGTTTCTGAAAGTATTTGTGTGGAGTGTAGCCATGTATGGAAGTGAAACATGCACGATAACCAGTTTGGACAAGAAGAGAATAGAAGCTTTCGAAATGTGGTGCTACAGAAGAATGCTGAAGATAAGGTGGGTAGATCACGTAACTAATGAGGAGGTATTGAATGGGATTGGGGAGAAGAGAAGTTTGTGGCACAACTTGACTAGAAGAAGGGATCGGTTGGTAGGACATGTTTTGAGGCATCAAGGGATCACAAATCTAGGATTGGAGGGCAGCGTGGAAGGTAAAAATCGTAGATGGAGACCAAGAGATCAATACACTAAGCAGATTCAGAAGGATGTAGGTTGCAGTAGGTACTGGGAGATGAAGAAGCTTGCACAGGATAAAGCAGCATGGGGAGCTGCATCAAACCAGTATCAGAACTGAAGACCACAACATCAACAACAGTTCCCTTTACATTTCTCACTATCCGTTCAAATCCTTCATATCGCTTGTGTGCAGCGTCGGCCTGAATACCCGAATTATTGTTGTAGACGCTGGTTTTCAGTCGACTCTGACGAGGACAACCGTGTTAATGAACTGTTCACAGTAACTCACTCCCGGCCCTACCTTCCAGTTCATAAAGAATACTACTCAGTTTGTACCATTATCCGTTCGTCTTGATATTACCCTATATTTCCCTGACCAGAAATCCACATCTCCTTTCACTCTTCTTCACTAAGCCCCACTATATCGCTAGATTCCTTTCCACTAGCTTCTGACAATCCTCGCTCCAGTTCGCTGAATGTTACCATGTCGTTTAATATTCCGTGTAATTCTAATGGTTAATTTCCCTTTTACAATCCTCTCCAGGAGATCCGGTTATTTGTGTCTAGGGGATAGCGTCTTTGACTAGATTCCGTGTTTGTTTGCATCCACAGCTGAAACTCTTTATAAAAACTATCGACAATGGCGCCCGTCGGCTTCCGGCCTTAGGAGTTATCCTCATATTTCCAACGGGCTTTTCAAAGGGGGCTGAGAAGCAGACGGAGTTTCAGGATAACCTCTTCTCTTGAGGTGGGAAACGCCTCTAAAAAGAGGAAGAATCAGCAATGATCAACGGTATAAGGATACAGAAAACGGTGGACACCATTCAGTTACAGACACATAAAACGGAAAACGAATTTAGTGCTTGCTGTGTTGCATTTGTGCAACAATTTTTTTTAATGTGTCATAAATGTGTGGAAAAATTTAGAGAAGAACTGATGTCAGTGGTGTACGGATATAAAGTATTGTAGTGGCTCTGATTAAAAACGAATACTGTAAACTTAAAAGAACAAGGAGAGAAGACTGTCATCCGGCACCCACGTAATCGAGGAAGGACCATCTACAATCAATGGAATCAATAAATTTACTGCTGAATAAATAATTCACACCGGTAAAGGAAGTGACTGGGCACGAAAGAGAGTAACTTAATAACGTAAATGTGATACACCAGTTTCACGGCGACTCATGAAAAACGAAAACGCGAGATGCGCAGCAGGTTTTACATTACTCAGCTTTACGTGTTAAAATATTAATGACCCAGCCATTTGAGTACCAGTCACCTGCTGCGTAAACAAGCGGAACTGAAATTTAGAGCTGTATGTGCCTGTATTAAATGCGTGTTAATCAGCGTTAGACTCTGTGAGTTTCACGTATAGCCTGTGAAACGAAGCGTTACAACTAATTTGATCGTTGAGGGCTGTATGTTCACAATAAATGGTGTGTGTTGTGAAACAGGTACCTTGGGCTCCAACTGCTTACTCCTGCACGCTTGATTTGTCATTTGTAGAATTTTATCCCCTGTTGGTATATTGAACTAGGAAACGTAGGGCGTGACGAAATTTTGAAACTGGTATCAGTGACTGATTCTCTTATTCAAAGTAATAAATAGCAGTTTCCGTCAGACTCTGGTACTTATCTACGAAAAATACGAATGAGGGGCAGAGTAATTAAATTCTTATTTTGTTGCAAAATGAATGCAGATTAGTTACTGCGTTATTAGCATCAGTGACTGATACTCTTATTCAAAGTAATGAATAGCAATTTTCGTCAGACTCTGATACTTATCTATGAGAAAGACGAATGAGGAGCAGCGTGATTAAATTCTTATTTTGTTGTGAAATGGATGCAGATTATGTACCGTGCTATTTCGCTGGAAAAATTTCTAGTTGACCGCACAATACCTGTGTGCATAATCCTAAGTTTGGGTATAGGTGGTAAGCCCTATTTTTGAATATTTCGGCTTTTATGAAGTATATATGAAACAGAAAAGAAGTAATAACTTTGAAATTCAAAAAAACTAATACAATTCGTTTTCAGCAGAATGTGTTTTGCTCATGTCAGTAAATAACTTCACAAGTGACGTACTGAAATGATATTTTTAGTGATCTATATAAAATCAAGCTGAGTGGTGAGTGCGGCGGTCTGTCACGCCAAGGGACCCGGATTCGATTCCCTGCTGGATCGGAGATTTTCTTCGCTCAGGGACTGGGTGTTGTGTGTCCTCATTATCATTTCATCATCATCAGTGGAAGGCAACGGGAAACCACCACTCGAACCACTTCCCTAGACGTTCATGCGGTGGATCTCTCCGACGAGGCTTATCCCATGACAAGACCTGTGTAAGGCAGAACACAAAAACAAAATAAAATCAAATGACACCGAAAGACGACTATAAGTGCAAGTTCGTTTAAATACCGCAGATGACTGTACCTTTCATCGGCGGTAGAATTAAATTTTCTATTGTGTGGCTAAACTCAAATTTATGCATCGTCCTTCAAGAGGTGCATACAGTTTAAAGTGTTATCAATCGCACTCGAATCCGTCTGACGCCAGAGTACCCGTATCTTGTGGCCACCTGTGTTAATACGCAGCATTTTGAAATTTATCGCTAAATGTTTTGTGAAAACTAGAATGACAATGTAACTTCGGTTTTAAGAATATATGTTTATCGATAGCTATTTTGTAACCATATCGTTACACTTGTTTTGCCCAGGAAATTAAGTTATTAAATGAGGAGTATTTGCAAGTAACGGAATTCCAAATATTTGGAACTGATCAACGTTATTGAATTTGTTGCCAACTAAAAAGTAATGAACTCTCGGGAGCAAACAAATGCTATCGCATTTAAATTCTCTTTGTCTTTGTGAAATTCTGTACAGTCATCAGTACTGCTTTCCGCAGTCAAACGTACAAAAGTGTGTTGCTGCGTTTCTGTTGACCTTTATGCTCTTGATTATCTCTGAAATTAAGTAGATGACATAAACACTTTTACACACAAGAGGCTTGCAATCAGTTGAATCACATTGCCGAATTTAAGTTCATATTAATATTTGACCACTAATGCATAGATTCGTGTTACTGCATACCAAATTTTTGGGATTCTCTTCTGTTACTTCAAAATACTTCTCAGTTAATAACATAACTGCGAAAACAAATGAAGTTTAACAATGTGATTATAATATATCCATCAATAAAGAGATATTTTTAAAACCCAGACGCTTTTCTTATTATAGAGTTCGCAAATCACTCAGCAATGAATTTCAAATAGTGCCTATAAATACAGGTGGCCTTAGAATACCTGGCGGGACCCAGGTACTACTGATAGCGTTCTTTTTTAATGTAAGTTATATTGCTATAAGGAAATTTCTGCTAATATCATATCTGTGTGTGTGTTTGTGTGCGTAGTGTTTACTGATAGTCAATCGTAGCGAAGTTACCGTTGGGCATAAGGTACTCAGTTTTCTCATGCAGCTAGGCCATACAACAACTTCAGCAATGGACCACAATATGAACAGATCATAACTGGCTTAAACTGTGTAAAATACCAGAAATTGTTCATCTTGATTGTCATCTCGTCTTCCAGTTTAATCCCTTTCTCTCCTTTCCAACATTTCTTAGCAATTCACCTTTCTTATTCGAAACACACACCTACGTATTTAAACTTCTTCTTTCTTCTTCTTCTTTTAGTGTTCAACCCTGAGGTGGTTTGCACCAGAGTGCCATTCCTCTCTCCTGTCTGCCTTCCTCTTCACTTCCACGTAGTGTTACATCCAACATTATTCATGATATGTTGCATGTATGACATCCTTGGTCCCCCACGCTGATTCCTTCCCTCAATAGCTCCTTCCGCTACTGCTGCAATGATGCTGTTGTGTCGTAGGATGTACCCTACACGTTTGTCTCTCCTTGTTCGGATGTGCCTTAACAGAGATCTGGTTTCTTGTACTCTTCTAAGCACCTCTTCATTTGTCACTTTGTCTTTGCAGCTGATCTTCGTCATCTGAAGGACAATGCAAAAACACTTGTCCATTTACACCATCTACAGTGCTCATCTCGATGTTATCTATAGCTTTGTACACTGTAGGGTGCAAACGCCTTCTCCTCCTGAAACAACGCGGCATGTCTGTAAGTCGTCCAGTGCTGCTGCACGTAGGGCTACTCGACGACTAACGCCGTCTTTCCGGATACATTACTTATGAATTGTTCCAAGATTAAAGTTACTGGTGATCTCACTCATTACTATATGAACCGCGATATATTTTCTAAGACTTTTTTTATTTACCAGCGATCCATCAAGGACATTAACACATGTAATCACACTATGTAAGAATGGAAGTAGTTGCCAGGGAGTAACTGGTGAACTCATAACCAAATTCCTTTTCAGAAATGGGAATTTTATTCACTTTAATAGTGCCTAAAAGCAATATTTAAAAGAAACACATTAAAATTATAATCAGAAAGCACCCTCTAAATATCAAAGTTACGATTTATTCAGAAGCACAAAGAAACAAGTTTTGACTGTATGAGCCGCTCCCTTTTGACACGGTCGAAGTTACGACCGCTCACAACAGCCTCTGAAAGTCTACACTGGTGCAAATCTGCAACACACCAGATAACTTTGAACTAAGAGTTTTAACAATTTACGCAAGCACACAAACTATGCACCGCCCGTAGCAGGGATGGAAATGGTACAAAACTCTAACAATTAAGATATTAACCTTCCTATCGAAGGTGCAACTTGATTTTAACTTCTAAGAAAAGTCCTACGGTGAATGGGTGGCAACTTTACATACTAAAATGATCATTTAAATAAAACCCCATGAAATGCGGTCTTATATAAAATTCTACAAGGTTGGCCAAACAATAGCTAAGATCCCTCTCATAGGCAATAGTATCAAAGTTTCCAAAGATCAAAACATATTTCAAGTATTAGGCCGTTACACTCCATGCAATAAATTCGTTAACACACCAAATAAATCCGACAAACATGACAGAGGCAGCTACTAACGTACGATAGATTGATAGGGAGATTACAGAACAACCCGAACCGCAGGTTGCTCTAACCAGCCACTACTCCACAAGGGAAAAACAGACCACCCAATTTATAAACAACCACCTTCACGTGGGTGGGCAAACGGAGAAGAATGGTGGGACGACCCCAAAGCAAAACGGCTTGAGACCTCACCAAGAATACAAGTAGCATTTAACAAGAGTGAATCAAACAACATATCACCAATTACTTAAATTCTAATAAACTGCGATTTCTCTAGAGGGCCTGGCGCAACACCCCCAAGCCGCTCTAGCGAACCGTCTACTGCCGGTCTGGCAGGAAGGCGCGCCGATCTCCCGTCTCACGTCGTCGCAGCTCGCACCTGCCAGACTGAGGTCGTGGGTTGACTCCTGCTGCTCTCGTATCGACCGCGAACTCCACTACCCGTCGCTATACGCTGCGGCCCACTGGACTCACGTGGCGACCTCACATGTCCCAACGCTCAAGACGGATAAGTCATCTTGTGTCTCAGAGTACGACCGACCAACCGATCGATCCAACCGCCAATGACCATTGCCAGAGCAAGCTCGAGAAGACTGGCGGCCTAACGCGCAGACTCAGATGCCGGAACTAAGCCCCGACCGGGCGACCACTCGCTGAGTTCTCTTACTGACGGAGTGGAAAGACTCTCAATTTGCCGTCTTTAAGGGTTGTTCCGAACGACTGAAATACTAGCACTCCCAACGACAGACAGACACTAAGTGCCTAACAAATGCGGACTAGAGACAGACTAGCATACCGCGGGCGGGAGACTGACCGAGACTGACCCACTGGCGAGCTCATAGCGCCCCTTAAATGCAAGTGAACAGGCAATCCTTCCCCTTTCCCACCAGAGGGAGACGCCAAAGCTACGACTGCCACAGCGGCGCCACCGCCAGAAACGGAGGGCGATTGCTTCATACTACGGGCTGCGGCGTGCTCTTAAAAACAACAATTTTTTACCACGGATCACTATAGAAATTAAGTAAAGTATCCATCATTACCCTTATTCTCTATCTATTAAAAAAAAAAAGCTACACATTGGGCGTGGCCCGAGTCACAGCCGTCTTCTCTCTTCGCTTGTCGAAGTTTCGCATCCGTATAGGGCAACACTCCAAACGAAAGCATTCATGATACCTTTCGTGAAGTTCTTGCTGGTGAGGAAGTTCCACCTCCGATTAAATGCAGTTTTGGCCTTTTGTATTCTGCTCGCAATTTTATTCCGGCTTCTACCCCCCCTTGTGATTTGGCTTCCCAGGTGAGGGAATTCCTCTATTACTTCCACCTCCTCTCATCCAATTCTCATTGTCAGAGGTTCATATTCTTCTCCTGGACTGAATACACTCACTTTAGTCATTTTTTTTTTGTTTATTCCCATTCCATACTGATTGCCTAGAATTTTTTTCTTATGTGTACTAAATTGGTTGTAATTTCAAATAATGCGAATAAAATCAATATCTAGCCTACGCTTCTCTATAGATAGATTAAACAGTTGGGATTAAGCATAGTAAGAGTGTTATCAGACATAGATATGTATAACAAGAAAACTGTATCTGTCATGGAGACTCATATATGATGTATCTGACCAGTCCCACCGGCACTCCCTGACAGTGGTGTTGAATATGTGATAATGACGACGCACTTTCAGTGTTTTGAATTGGAATCACTATGAATTCTCACACGTCCAAAGCAGAGTTTCTGCCAATGGGAGGGGCGTTTGTCACAAGATAAAATAAGATAATGTGATTTAAAGGAACAGATAACTGGATTTAAAGGAACACATCAGGGTGTCATGTTACACCTGAGGCAATTGGGCTAGTTACCTCGAAGATCACCCTGATGCCACCCCATGGGGAACTCCTAGCCTGTTCAAGAACCTCACACAATTCCTTGTGATATATTCAAGGTCCTCCTTCCGCTCCTACTTCGCCTCCCACCTCTTACATCTCAGCAGATAGGAAGGTATAGAAAAGACGGAAAACAACTCTCCTCCCCATTTTTCTCTCTGTGACAAAGAGAATCAGGCTTCCCTCTCCTTCCTGTTTTAATACCTGATAAATGGTGTGGGCCTCGGCATTCAAGGTCTGTACAAAGTAGTGACAGCTTCTTCAGCATCAGGATCATCCTACTTTAAAAAAATTACGTCCTATTTTACCACAATTTACGATGTAGGACAGTTTCACTTTACAGCGTGTGGCTAAAGTGCCATAAATTAAATTCATCGTCCTTGTGTCTGCTCCACATTTCATGTTTGTTCTGTGTGCTGTGACGTTTCGAACCGTTCTTGCAGATGGAGGAGCCGTAGTATAGCTTCAAAATCGCGTCTACATACAACTCACGTTACAGGCAGCAAGCTGTTGTTGAATTCTTGTGTGCAGAAAAAGAAACCGTGGTGAACATCTATAAGCGTTTGTGTGCAGTGTATGACGATTCTGCAGTTGATAGGAGTACAGTCGGGCGATAGGTAAAGAAAGTTAAAGCCTCAGGAAATACAGAATCCGGTAACACATCGTCAAAATGGGTTGGACATCATTGCCTCATGCACTTTACAGTCCAGACATGGCAACCTTGGACATCCATGTCTTTGGGCCACTTAAAGATTCTGTACGGGGAATACACTTTGAAGATGACGAGATTGTCAGTCATGCAGTGAAAACATAGCTACGCCTACAAGACAAGAGCTTTTAACAGCAGGGAATACGTGCTCTTCCACAGCCTTTGCGTATGGCCATAGAACGTGATGGAGACTACGTAGAAAAATAGGACATGGACAAGACATGTTGATACATTTTGTCACCAAATTCTGACTCTTAACAATAGGTATGTTCTTAGGAAAAAATGTGGGGCATTACATATTAAAAGACAATCGTGCTTTGACTTTACAGTGTGTGGCTGAAGCACTGAAATATAGCCATGCTGTCACATATTTTTCAAAATGTCGGAAAGTATTAGTCCATCCACTTCTCTAGGTGAATTGTGTAATGAGTGTTACCCTACTTAAAACCGAAAGCCATTGTTACTGTAACATGTCTGTCTTTGGAATATTAAGAGAGAATCGGCAAAACTGTAAGTAGAAATAGAGGGCTGCGATTATACATCAGTGTGTTTGCATAAGGTACATGCACAATGTATGTGTTGTTAAAAAATTCCTTGTGGTAACTGTTTGATGCAAGATATCGACGTATTGTGTTAAAATAATATGATACACTAATTACTGGACTTTTATAGTCACATATTTACATGTATCTTAGAATGGAAACTTGGGTGTTTCGGGGTAATATGATCGAAAATATAAACAGTCATGGGAGATAGAGTGGTAGAGTCTCTGATTTTTAATACTCGATGACATTACACGGCGATAATGTGGGGAAACGTTCTTTGTAACAGTGGTATATTTACTGCACTGTGGTAATTGACCAGTGTCGTTCTTTACGTCTGCGTCTTTACAGAAAAATGACCGAAATTGTAAAGAGCAGTGGAATGTCTGTCGTTTATGCAATTGCTTTTAACTGTATATGACGCCACAAATTAGTAATGCCCGGACGTGTTCCTCATAGCAGTAGTTTATGGTTTGATAAGTCTCGTACTCATCTTGGGTATTTGTGGTAAAATTTGCTAAAACTGTAAATATCAATTGGAGGTTCAGTACTTTCAGAGAATACCTAATACTTTGTTGCTAATTATGTTAAGATATGAAACCATAAGGCAACCATTTTGAACCGTTAATTATAGTAGTAGCGAACACCATTTTTCAGTAGCCCTACCAAGGAATGGACCTACAGGACTAATATTTTCCCCCAATTTTTTTATAATATCACAGTATGTTGCCCCCTATACTACGTTAATATTAACCGCCATTGTATGGAATATGCCATGATATCACTAATTTATAGTAATTCAGATATACATCGCAATGTCCAAGTGTCTTCGCTAGCAAGTAGTGGTAATATGAAACGTCGTTGTTTTAAGTAAGCTGATTATGTCGTCAGTGGTCCTCACACATACCTCAAATGTCGATGTCCACACAAGTGCACTAGCAAGAAATAGGGAGTCGGGAGAATGGGAGATGCGAGTAGTTTTCCTACATTTTATAATCTGAGAGATAAAAGGGGCAATGGGAGGGATGACCTTGAATGTACTAAATACGATTGACTGGGGTGTGCGGGCTAGGTGGGGGAACCCCAGTGAGAGTGGGGTGGGAGGCCAGCGATCTTGGAAGTAAGTAGCCCAATGGCTTCACATCTAACATGACACTGTCATACGTCCCTTTAAATTTCGTCACCTGACCCTTTAAATCCTCTTATCCTATCTTGAGCATTCCTCTAAACCTAGCAGCAGTCCTGCCGCCCTACTCCTGTGAGCATCTGCGAGCATTTCGCCTCCATGATTTTTGATTAACCTCAATTCTATAAAAGCCACAAATGCTTATTCTGTAGACATGTGTAAGAATTGGAAGTAGAAACGAGTAAAGTTCAGAAACAATCATTTCCACTCCAGATTCGCGCAGGATTTATTGAAACTACAAAACCCACAAACTCGCCAGGATTCTCAGATTCTTAGATGCGCGTTTCAAAGAACAGGCACTGTTGGCGATCCACAGCTAAACGAAATATTTCGAAACTACGAGTAACTCAGTGAATACAAATTCCTTGAAAGCAGATGAATTACACATCTTACGCTCAGTAATGACACAAGAATGTTTGTGCCGCACCGGGACTCATACCCGGATCTCCCAATTACCATGTTCGGTCGCCTTAACCAATTCATGTATCCCTGCACCGTAGCCGGACTAACCAACACTTCCCCATGTCATACTGCACACATCCTCAAATCGAAGACCACTGAATTCGTTACCTAATGCTCCCAACATTACTTCGATCCCAGAAACAGGAAGAATAAGACAACAAGGGATCGAGACCTGTGCTGTTATCATCATGTGTCCACATAGGCCTGTCATACTTACATGCAAGTCAGGAAGAACGAGACCTTCCAAGACCGACAGCTGTACAGCACGTGCCGAAATTAAGCCCATGAATGCGAATTCGTTGACAACAACTGTATTATGTTTAGATGTATTAACATAAAGTTTGGATCGATCCAGGGAGCCTGCACAGATAATTAGTTAAGGCAACTGATGGTGATCAGTGGGAAAATTGGTGTCCTGGTCCGGTATGAATTTTCATACGTCGCTGTTGGGTAGTAGCTGATGTAAGGAAGCCGCATTCATCGAATTAATTTAGAATTATCAGATACTTTGGTTATTTTATTTCCAAGCTACAGGACCACCTACATCTGTCCTTACTTTTACATCCTTTTACTGATCTGAAAATTGAGATAAAACAGATATTAATTTATGAGCTCTAAATGAGGAAATCCTAATCATTAGCATTTCCTTAGTTTCTGAGTTAACAAGACAAAATATTTTCTGTCAGTACTACACGTCAGATACGAAATCAACTGATTTCGTTTCAGACGATATGGCAACGCAGGTGTAACATGTAGTTACCGCATTTTTCTGTACATTGTTGCATATTTATCTCGTAACATAATAACAGAGATCAAAATTCAGCCTTTGGGGGTCGAACGGTAACTAGAGAAAAGAAGAGCGACGCTGTTAACCAGCTTTTGGAAGCTTTTAATTAACTTTCTAGGAAAATTAAACCGAGATTGAGATCAAAAGAGATTCTCTAGCGTCTCAAAGAAGATTAACTAAAAACTACAAATACCTGTTATTTAAAAAAGACAGATTTGCGTTGACTTATAAAACACTATTTTCCCGGAATTTTTTCGGAGAAGTGGAGTTACTGGGTAAAAAACTCCTGGCTGCTATAGATAGGCCGACGTCTATACGTAAATATTAAAGCTTGTACTTGCATAGCAAGCGAATCAAAAAAAAAATTTCTATGACCGACATTCTTTCTGTAAACTTTAGTTTCCTCGGCCAGCAAGCGTATGTTATTAAAACCCACATCCTTGTCCCATTCCCCTTGGTGCTCTGATGCGGCTGATTGTCTTCAATGTGTATGGGTTTTGCATACTTGGACGGATTCTTTTATTGTCCATCGTGTTTTGCATCTACAGTAAGGTGACTAGCCTCATGGGTTTGCGATATGCACATATACAGATGACAGGATCGCATACGCAAGGTATAAAAGGGCAGTGGATTGGGGAAGCTGTCATTTGTACTCAGGTCGTGCATGTCAGAAGGTTTCTGAAGTGATTAACAGACAGTGAACGCGGGATGCTAGGTGGAGGTACACCCACGGGACATTCCATTTCCAAAATCGTTAGGGAATTCAGTATTGCGAGATACATAGTGTCAAGAGAGTGCCGAGAATACCAAATTTCAGGTCTTACCTCTCACCACGGACATTGCGGTGGCTGAAGACCTTTACTTAGCGACCGAGGGGAACGACGTTTGCGTAGAGTTATGGATGGTAAATGTTGGACGTACGACATACGCATCCGTTAGGACAGGGCTGTGAGATCTGGTGTTAATGAGCTATTGGAGCAGATGGTCGACAAGTGCCTTTGCTAACAGCACGACATAGCATGCACTGATTTTCCTGGTCACGGGACTATACTTCGTGGACGTAGATGACTTAAAAATCATGACCTCGTCAGATGAGACGCGATTTCAGTTTGTAAGAGCTGATGGTAGGCTTAGAGTGTGGTTCAGATCGCACGAAGTCATGGACCCTAGTTGTCAACAGGGCGCTGTGGAACTTGTTTTGGCTCCATAATGGTGTGGGCTGTTCAAATGTTTCAAATGACCCTGAGGACTGTGGGACTTAACTGCTGAGGTCATCAGTCCCCTAGAACTACTTAAACCTAACTAACCTAAGGACATCACACACATCTATGCCCGACGCAGGTTACGAACCTGCAACCGTAGCGGTCCCGCAGTTCCAGACTGTAGCGCCTAGAAACGCTCGGCCACCCCGGCTGGCGGTGTGGGCTGTGTTTACGTGGGATGGACTGTGCTTTCGGTCCAACTGGACAGATCAGTGACTAGAAATTCTTATTTTCGGGGGCCTCTAGACCGATTGTAACCATTAATTCACTTCATGTTCCAAACGACGATGAAATTTTTATGGATGCCAATGTGCCAAACCATTCGGCCATATTTATTAGCGACTTGTATGAAAAGCATTCTGGACAGTTCGAGCGAATGATATGGCCAGCCAGATCGCCAAATATGAACCCCATAGTACATTTATGGACACATTGGAGAGGTCAGTTCGTGCGCTGGAGACACTTTCTTAATTATTGACGTCTACAGAAGCAGCAGGTCTGAATATTTCTGCAGGGGACTTCCAGCGACTTGTTGAGACCATGCCACGTCTACCTGCTTTACTAAGCCGGGCAGTGGGAGATTCCACACGATATGAAGAGATAGCCCTTGATTTTTGCCATCTCAGAGTATAATGGTCTCACATGACTGTTGTGTCAGACTTTGAGGGTTTGTAGAAAGTGTCATGAAGAACCCATCTCTTCAGTATCAATCATGATTAGGCAGAACGTCTCGCAACGTCATTTATTACTGAGTGATTGCGACTATTAGCCACGATTGCCAGTGGAGAAGGATGAGTTAACTGCTACTTAAGTAGACCTTGTCTCCTTCGAAGGCGATGCTATGTTGCCTTGTAGGATCACGGATTAGGATATAAGTTTCCATCTGCAGTTTGTTTTTCTCCTCTATCTCGGGAAACGCTGTAGATTTTAGAGGCTTCCAAACTAGTCAACCACTTGCGGTTGTAACCATGCCCTCGAGTGAGTATTTTTTTACGAACACACCGAGAGGCCGGCCGGAGTGCTCGAGTGGTTCTAGGCGCTACAGTCTAGAACCGAGCGATCGCTACGGTCGCAGGTTCGAATCCTGCCTCGGGTAGGGATGTGCGTGGTGTCCTCAGGTTAGTTTGGTTGGCTGGTTGGTTTGGGGAAGGAGACCAGACAGCGTGGTCATCGGTCTCATGGGATTAGGGAAGGATGGGGAAGGAAGTCGGCCGTGCCCTTTCAGAGGAACCATCCCGGCATTTGCCTGGAGCGATTTAGGGAAATCACGGAAAACCTAAATCAGGATGGCCGGACGCGGGATTGAACCGTCGTCCTTCCGAATGCGAGGTTAGTTAGGTTTAAGTATTTGTAAGTTCTAGAGGACCTATGACCTCAGAAGTTAAGTCTCATCGTGCTCAGAGCCATTTGAACCATCTTAAACCGCACCGAGGGAGTCGCACTCCCTCTACAAGCCTAGCATCCTGCCACCACTCGTAGGTGGTGCTCGCGTCGCGCCAGCGGTAACCGAAAGCAAAATGTGCCTCTTAACGGCACACACTCTCCCCTGCCCACCCTCTCCTCACATTCACCCACCAACAAAACCTAAAAGGGCTGTATGTCTCCGGGTAAAATAACAATAAGCTGACGGGTAAGAATACCTACAATATCCAACAGCATACTGAATCACGTTAGGAGCTTTGTGGTGATCTCGTCGACGGCTTTGCTAGTGGTCACTAAAATGTGAAGCATTACTTCAGCTCCCAGCTCATAATTGTTTGACTCTCGGTCCCTGCTATATCTCTGCATTTCTGTTTATGAGTTTCCTAGATGTTATTTTTTGTCTTTCTCCTTTGGGTAAACAACTGCTGAGGCGATATTTTCTCAGGAATTAACACTTGTAAGTATTTGTACTATATAGGAGACACATTTCCTATAAGAAATTGCAAATTACCTAACGTTTCTATTCTAACACTTTAATTTGTGAAGTAGAAAACTCACTTAACCACTGACCAGCTTTCGATACGCACGACAGATGAATTGCAGTTCATCCGTGGCTTAAATCTGAGACGGAATGTCCTTCCTACTCAGCCAGAAACCAGCCTAGCTTTGTCCATAAATTCTGATCCTAATGTGCGTTTAATGACAAGTCATGAAATTATTCATTCTCCTACCTCGTATAGGGACACACTGTACTATTTACGTAAACGGTCCAGTTACTATCATTCCAGTACTATTCGTAGATGTGTAGCTTTTAGTCTCCTTTTGTATGGTTGACCATTTTATGTTTGGTAATCCATTATTCATCTACCGCTACCATTGACGTCTTTAATCTAGTAACGCACTTCGATAGGACAGCGCGAATCTGTTGTCTTCCGCAGTAACAGCTTCTTGACTTCTGTACTGCGGGACGGAGACAAGCTGGAAGCGGCTACATTGTTCTCTGTGGAACATTCAGGTGTGGGCATTTGCAGAGGGCATGAGTTGGGGGAAGGGGGGTGGGGATAGACACTTGACACGAATCAGGCTAGATCCTGACTTTGAATGTCCCTCTCACAATTGTCGGACATGCGTGGTCGGAGAGGGTGATTCCCCAGATATCAGTGCCCGTTGATCCTCTACTGCTATAGTCCAATGTTGCGTTGCCTTGGTCGCCTAAATGGCAAACGGTAGGGCCCTATCACGACAGTGCTGGGGAGAGCCAGTATAAATAATCACTTAACAGTTAAGCTGTCTCCGACTACTGACAGACTACTCAGTTTCGCTAGCCTCATGTCCTAGGTGCAGTTCTAGGATCCGGTGATATATTCTAGGGTTCAGACCAACGCCAGGAAGAGGGAGTCATCTCCAGGATGATTTCATCTGCTCTCAGACCAGTGCCTGCACACCAGCGTGGTGAGCAATTGAACAGCTGCGAGATCCGCGACCTGTCTATTCCATGTGTCTGCCGCCTGCCAGACACATAGTACCATTCTCAGCTTTGCTAGGTCACAACAGCCTCTACTAACCCACTGAGGCAGTACTCCGCCTGTCGCCCTCAAAGTGCTATAGGCAGTCATTCTACTGTGTGCTATGCGGATCTAGAAGCTGTTGCCTGGATTTCTATGCACGCCCAAGTCTCGCCATCATTTACATCTCAACGAGTGTCTTACTGAATAAAGTAAGTTATTGCTATCTGAACTCTTCTGGCTTTGGGACTGCTGATCACGTGTAGTTTGCAGCCCACTGTTCTGCACACGTCAGCGTGAGAGGAAGATTCTGTCATTAACCGTTTCGCAGTTACCTGCAGGGCATACATATATGCTAAAGGCACTCATGTACGCCTGAGCGCAGTAGCAGACAAACGTGCATTATACAATGGTGACTCACTGTTCTCCACGTATCTACACGCTTGCCAACGCTGTCATTATCTGCTTTTCCTGTCGAAAACCGCTACAGCATACATCTATTCCAGTTTCTTTTCAGCTTACGAGTCGGTCAATTAGATGCAATTTGATTTTCTAATCCACACTAGACGAAGGATGCAAACATGTACACTGAAGCGTCGAAGAAACTGGTATACGCATGTGTATTGAAATACAGAGATATATAAACAGGCACAATACGGTGCTGTAGTCGCCAACGCCTATAGAAAACCACAAGTGTGTGGCGCAGTTGTTAGATCGGTTATTGCTCCTACAATGACAGGTCATCAAGATTTAAGTGAGTGGTGTCATTGGCGGAGCACGAGCGATGGGACACAGCAACTCCGAGGTAGCGATGTAGTGGTGAGATTTCCAGTATGACCATTTCACGAGTGTATTGTGAATAACAGGAAAGATCCTGCAAGAACAGCATCAACGACGACTGAAGAGAATTGTTTGGTGACATAAGTGCAACACTTGCGCAAATTGGTGCAGGTTTCAGTGCTGGGCCATCAGCAAGTGCCAGAATGAGAACCATTCTACGAATCGTCATCGATACGGGCTTTCGGAGACGAAGGCCCACTTGTGTACCCCTAATGACCGGACGACACATAGCTTTACGCTCCACCTGGACTCCTCAACATCGACACTGGATGGTTGATGATTGGAAACATGCTGCCTGGTAGGACGAGTCTCGTTTCAAATTGTATCAAGTGGATGGACGCATGCGGCTATGGAATCCATGGACAATGCACGTCAGCAGGAACGTCAGCAGGGGACTGTTCAAGTTGTTGGAGGCTCTGTAATGGTGTGGGGCGTGTACAGTTGGAGTTTTGCCAAGGGGAACAGAAGACGTTCGGAGTTTTGGATGTCTTCACTACGAACCGTTCACTTTAAATCTATACATTAATCAGCCAGAACCTTATTACCACCTACCTAAAGGTCTCTATGTCCACTTTTGGCACCGATAACTGCGGTGAAGCGTCGTGGAGTGTAAGGAATGAGGCCTTGGTATGGCCCTGCAGGGAGCTGGCACCACATCTACACACACAAGTCACCTAATTCCCGTATATTTCGGAGAGAGGGCGATGAGGAGTCCATGAGCTCTGACGTCACGTTGTATCACATCTAATGTGTGTTCGATTGGGATCAGATCTGGCGATTTGGGGGACCAGCACATCTACTGGAATTCGCCATTGTGTTCCTCGAACCACTCCATCACACTCTCGACTTTGTGACATGGCACATTACGTTGTTGAAAAATCCCACTGCCTTCGGGTAACATTATCGTCGGGAAAGGGTGTATATGGTCTGCAACCATTTACGATTTGCTTTGGCGGTCATGGTGCACGAGCTCCGTGGGGTCCATGGATGCCCATGTGAAAGTTCCCCAGAGCATAACGGATGTCTCCGACCCGCAGCACAGGTGTTAAGGAGCTGCTCCCCTAGAAGACGACGGATTCTCGCCCTCCAATCGGCGTGATGAAGAAGGTATCAGGATTCATCGGACCATGCAACTTGCGCCTCTGCGCCAAAGGCCAGTGCCGATGGTCAGGTGCCCATTTCAGTCATGGTTGATGGTGCTGAGACAGCAACCAGCCACAAATTTATTTTACGTTCCTTTATTCAAAAGGTTCTGTTACCAGTTTCGAATCATTACGATTCATCGTCAGACAGCTTTCATGCTTTCATTACAACACGTGCTGCGTTTTTTACTGATTAGTTTTCCTAAAATATGGACAATACATTGTTATAAGTATGTCACAAACATGGTTGAGTTACCGATTTGCATTGTGATGTGACTGACGTGAAATGTCGGTTTCGAGTGCTTGTTTTCATAGTTTGCGTCCAACAGACAACGTTTGTAGTTATTGCCGCATTCGCATTATCGCACACATAAACTTGCATAATTGCTTCAGAATTGTCACTGAATGCATTTCCCCCGTATTTCTATCGTTGCACACGTAAATTTTTTCACTGAGCACTTCAGCTTAGTCACAGAACAGATTTCTAACATGCACCACCTATTTTGAGAGATACACAGTGTTCACAAACTTATGAGTTTCAAAGATGCTATGATACATCGTAATATTACAAAGATGTTACATGTTTGGAAAAAGATCATATATTCACTCATGCAACGGAAACGCCTTTTAACCAGTACAGAGAGATATTGATTTTGTGAATATTAGAGCGAATACTACTACACTAATTTTAAAGAAGTTCCATGTCAAAGATTTATATATAAATATGGGTAAGACAGTGCATTATTAATTTACATTTAGTATCATGAGAATTGTAGAAACAGATAATTTTATACTTTATCTGCAGAGTGGTGTAGGAATACTCTTTACTTTGGAGGGTGGAAATTAATTTTTGGAAATTTTTCAGAAAAGGTGTTTAGCCAGCTCGGTTGGTTCATTATGGAAATAGTCTGGGGTGCTGCTTTTGTGTGTGCGTATTTCTATTTCTACCAGTATATTCATAGTGGTTCCCTTTCCTGCTAGAGTAAAATTTTTTAAGTTCTTCTCAATGTTTCTCACTAAATGGTTTTCTTCATAAATATAAATATGAAAATGCAGATTTGTTCAAATTGCCAAGCCTTAAAGCATCAATATGTTTTTGGTATCTAACTCCCAAAACTTCTGCCTGTCTGTCCAATGTAGAATTTTGGGCATGTATCACATTTGAGCTTGTATATTCCTGATTTACTGTAGGGGCTCTTGGAGGTGTTTACATCATGGAATACTTTTTTGTAATTTATTATTTGTGGAAAAGCTGATTGTGATATTTTTCTTTTCAAATAAGTTTTCTGTTTGGTATGATAGTAGGCCCATGTATGGGAGAGCAGCTTATTGAAGCTAGGCTTCTGTGGCACACTGATTTGGCTTGGAGTGCATGTTGTGTGGATTGCTGTTTAGGGAAATGAGTTTTTGTTTGCATTTTGTTGGGGACTTTTTCTATTATTGTGGGTTTATATCCATTATTATGAACCACTATTTTAATTATATTGGTTTCAGTTTCTTGGTCTGTGTCACTCATTGGTAGTTTTTTTAATTCGATGCACCATGGCTCTGAAATATGCCATTTTTGTTGGCGAGGGTGGCACGATGGGTTGTCAATTCTGACATCTGTGGTGGTAGGTTTTCTGCAAATACTAAATTGATTATTATGGTTACTATTGCAAATCTTCAGGTCAAGAAAGTTAATGCTTTTATTAGTTTCATGTTCAACCATGTATTTAATATTTTTGTGTATTTTGCTTAGATCTGCTGCTAATTTATCAATTTCATTGTTTGTACCATAAAAAGCAAGATTGTATCATCAACGAATCTTCTGTATTCCATGCATTATTGGACGATGGGATTAAAGAACCACTAAACTACATGTGCATAAACAGTACTGTTGGCATACACGCAATCAAGATGTGAAACGATATGTGAAGTGCCCTGTACCATGCTCACAGCGGGTTGACTTGAGCCATCAACGTATCCCACGTATTACTGGACGGTAGTAAAACTTTTTAAATTATTGATATGGACAGCGTAGGTCATTTGTCACAAACACTGGTAGGCAATCACTGTTTCCCGATAGTAACAGATAAATTTTCGCACTACATGTAATGGTACTTATCGAGGTTTGCAAGCCGATTTGGTGGCCAACGCCAAAGTAAATCATGTGGTACTGAAGTTTGGTGCTCGAGAGACATGGATTATGGATCAGGACACCAGTCTGATGTAAGAGTATATGAAACAGCTTTGTCATTTATTGTATATTCAGAAGTTAAAGACAAGTATGTAACATTGACAGTCCTATGGGAGATCATAGTGAGCTCATCAGACAACGGAGATGTCAAGTCATATTGTAAATAGTGTCCGTAACTATTGTGACACTCAGTTACAATACGTTGTCACAACGAAGTAATCTAAGTTCCACAAAGTCGTAGGTTTACCACAATATGAGATACTATAGGGCCCGAAAATGCCTCCGCCACTGTAGGCAGTGAAACGTAAAATAGGGAAGAGTGCGGAGTCGTTCGGAATTTCACAACATTATTGTGGTGGTCGCGGAAGTAAAAAGCCGGTAAATAGCCCCTCTAACATGATGAACGGATTGGGCCATGCTAAGCATAGTTACAAGAATACGATATACATCAGCGGGTGATGTTAAGAAGCTTGTACACAATGAAGGGAAAAAGAACTAAACTCTTCAATAGTTGTCGAGATACATACAAAGTAACTGAAATGGTCTCATGGGTAATGTGAAGCTTTAGCTTCCCTCATATATTACAGTCATCCATGTCAGAAACATCTATTCCTTTCGGAGTGCATCACACTCTTTACCGCCAATACCAGTGCTAGTCTCAAACATGGAGAGAGGGGTAGGAAGGGAAAAGTAACAAAGTGATAGAACACACCGCTACTTCTCAGTCTTCGTACACATTGCCTTATGTGTTGAGACCTAGGGTTATGCCGATATGGAGCGGACAGGATAGTGTATTAATATTTTGGGCGTATTATTAGATGCATTTTGTGATGAGAGGTATTGTTTGGTAGAAATTTTATTTATGAGTTTATGAATTTTGCATGGGAATGTACGAAAGTGATGTTTATAAATGACAGAAACAGTTTTAAATGCTTGGTGTAATGGGTGGATGAATTTCATTTATGTGGTACGTTTTTTGGGGGATATCATGTTGACTGTTTATTAGTATTCACTTGGCTGTTGTGTCGAGTAGTATTTTTCTAGTGGGATGATTGCTACTGTTTCGCAATGAATTCCAGGTGACAAGAAACCGAGTATGTTTACTTTGTACATATTAGGAGTGGGTAGATTTCACTGATTTCAGCAGGTACAGAAAGTCACGTTCGGATGTCAGCAGACGAGCTAAGGCAAGGTCTGAGAGAACAGGTTATGTTATGCCCTTTCATGTTAGCCCAAACATCCGTCAAGACGGTAGTGACAGAGATGTTGTCCCGCTGGAGACGAGAGGGGGCGGGAGAGGAGACTGTGTGGAAGGAAGCCTATTGGACATTCTCGCATCACAACCTAAATTTCCAGAAAGCAGGACCTATCTGGGTACATACAGTGTATACCCAGCTCTAATTATCACCACTTAGCACAAGCAGGGACATTCAAAAGGAACATAATACCTCGAACTACAGAACAATTGGAAAGTACTGGATGGTACGAAATGTGACATCTCAGGTTTGTGGCAACAATAGAAGGCGCTGCGGGGATGAATCTAAGAAATCCGCTACCCTACTTGCCTGATAATCCTCTGCAAATAGTGACAACTGGGAATAATACCGCGAATACTGCTGTACATGGTTCTCTCGACAAGCCTATAGTCCCACAGAACGTCTGAACTGGTGTGGAGCAGATGTTCCAACGTATTCAGAAGTTTGCAATACATACCGGCATACATCAATGGTAACAGGAGTGACGTCTTCGAGTGCTATCTTAATCCTAGCCTTTTTGTAGTCTTTGTGTATCAATGGTGGAAGGCCATCCACTCTCCTGAACTTCCAGTCCATTACATACCAACCATTTGGTCACGGATAAGGTTTCAGCTGTGTGAGCGTAACACTCTCTACATCCCACTGATGGAGTGCGCAAAGAATAAAAGACAGTCAGTGCGAAGAATATAATTGAATGTGGAAACAAATGTAAATAGAACCAAGTTATTTTATGTAAACACAGCAGCGTGGACTTATACGTCTTAAGCGTGCTGGGGTGTTACAGCAACAGTCCTCCTGGTCAGGCTTCACAGCTCCCGGCAAGGCGAGGAATCTATCTACTGTCTGTGAAATCCTGCAGTCCAGGCTGGAATACACCTGAAACAGCATGATGCAAGACCTTCGTCTGGCGCGGTGACGAACTAAATTTCCTCTTGCTGTGGGTCAAATACCCCGCTGCCTTAGTCACATACGTGACTGAGGGCAGGGCCCTATCACAAAAACGCTGGACAGACCCACAATAAATACTCCTCATTCGGACCCTGGAATTATATTGACTTCGACTACTGCGGACGACGAGACATACACCACGCCAGCCGTGAGTCGCATTACAGAAAACCAGCTTCGTCTACGTGACCTGATCATTGTGGCCCTGTAGCCAATGCCATTAAAACTGTACGACCTCCATGGTATGATCAGGAGCTGGTAGTACACAACCCAACATCCTGCACACGCCTCTTTGAAACAACAAGCCAGGCATAAATTGTATCCGCACCGTCGACACCATCATACGAGGTGTTCGTTCGGTGTGATTGGTTACTCCAGACACAAACATTAGCTGTACGTAATGTACTGATGGATCAATGTTATTGACTGAATTATTACTACCACTTCGTTTGAAAACCATTTTTATGAATACCTCATCACAGCCGTTGACCATCAGTGTCTCCTCAAGTAAACATCTAATGGTCGCAAGCTGTTGCGGAATGCACGAGACGACAGAGTGCTCGGAATAGCCGGCTTCTGGGCTGGGCAGTGGTGAGGAGTGGCATCTACATTCCGGAAACACTCTGGCAGATTAAGACTGTGTATCAGACCAATACTCGAACTCAGGACCTTTGCTTTTCGCTGGCAACTTCTCTACCAACTGAGCTACCGAAGTACGACTAACTACCCGTCTTCACAGTCTTAGTTCCGCCAGTACCTCGGCTCCTACCTCCAGAACCTTCACAGAATTTCTGCGAAACTTGTTGAACTAGCTCTCATGGAGTTTCCATATTTATGTTGGTGGATATCTGTAAACTTTGCGCACTAGAGGAATATCAGATCTTCGGCAGATCAAAACATTTATAAAAGGCAAGCTGACCTCATTCTTCACCTGGATAGTGAAGCTGGTTTCAGCTGAATGTTGTTCATAAAAGCGTGGAATTTATATAGCGTTTCCCTGTCGCGTGCCCATGCAAAAAACGTGTCTCCCTCGAAGCGGCGCCAGAGAGACTGTGTTAGTTTCGCATTACTTATAGGGATTTATTCGGAATGTTCAATAAAAATGAAAAATGCTACAGGGAGTAGCATTCCGTCACCCAGGGACATCAGTGAAATTCTGAAGAAGTTCACAGCACAGAGATCCTAACGATAAGCAGTGAAGAAATTTCAAGAAGGCTATGTCGCAGACTGATGACTCAAAATTAATTATCAGTGACAATGCCCACAAAACATCCAGACTTACATAACTCCTTTGAAGCTTCATCGTAGTTGAAAGCACTATAATTCAGTTTAAATGAAAACACAAAATACTCACTCCACGTTTGTTACGATTCTACTACTGAAATGTACTCTCTACGCCACGCTGCTGTAGTATCTGCCTGCGGGTCTACGCATTTCTCGGAGTCGCATGCCCACTAAAGAAACGGTTCCCTGGATTGAAATCAACTTCCGTCGCGTCACATCGTTTCGTTAAGTCTTGCCGGGACAGTACATTTTATTATGTATTGTTTAATACAGGATGAGTCCTAATACGCTAGTGGCGTTTCTAGTGTGGTACGGGAACAGTTACCCATGTTGACAAGCCTATTGCTCGGACAATGTGGCAAGTGGCTTCTCGATTTTAACTGAGGGTAAACTATATAGGTTAGCAAATCGCTGAGCCATTTAAGTCTTCAGAGTGTTGTATGAGTAACAGTTGATAAACATTTAGTGTGCAAACTCAAACGCAACCTTTACAAATGAAATGTTGTTCAACAACTGACGAATAGATATACCATCACACACCAGTATGGCAAAAACAGCTGCAGTGCAGTCGTTTTTATATTAGCCCCTTGTTTCTGTTTCAATTCAGCATAAGTAGGACAGGACAGCAATGAATAAAAAGGCATTAAGTGATTAACAAAAGTTTAAATATATTTATATGGAACAGACAGAAATAAATTCTGTTTAAAAAAGGAATATAGTGAATGGAAGTCTTTATTTTTAAAGTTTTATCATTTTACACGATAGTTACATTACAATCAATGATGATGCTGAAAGTCGTCTGCTGTTACATACCTTTCACGACTTGTATTCATGAGCGCATTGATAAACACTTGTCTGTCTGAAATCGGTTATAGAAGGGAGGAAGCGAAGGGATGGAGGGCGGTGATGATTTGTTCTCTAAGGCTGGAGGGAATATATATTACGGGACTGATGTAGTCGTTCGGTATTTACAGTCGGGTAAAGTAACTATCGATTGGGGTGGATTAGGCGTGGAGGTTCGTAGAAAGTTGAATGTGGATGTGGTGGCCCTGCTGAGTGTCTGGATTGGTGACTAGTTGGTATGATACTGACTGCTAGGATTCAGTATTCCAATGAATGTGTGTGAAGGTGCTCCTAGTACAGAAGATGGTGTGGGAAATGGGTGAATCAGTGTAGGAAGGCAGGCGAACGTGGAAGATGAGGCGCAGCACATATTTTTATAGGATTTCGAGAGACACAGAGGTCAAGGTAGTT
Source organism: Schistocerca americana (assembly GCF_021461395.2). Lineage (NCBI taxonomy): Eukaryota > Metazoa > Arthropoda > Insecta > Orthoptera > Acrididae > Schistocerca > Schistocerca americana. Next base: position 951,681,100 of record NC_060119.1, on the reverse strand, counting down.
CAGACTTTCGTTAGCATGTAGTGAATGCAGGATGTTCAGGGGAAGATTAGAATAAAAAGACATGACCTTAGGTGCGGCCAGTTAGTAATTTTAATTGGTTTCGGTCTTTGCGATGGATGGCAGTATACATCTTTTGGCAAGGGTTAGGATTACTTCTTTATTGTGAGGGACGAATTGGTTGACAACAGAAACTGTGGACCAAAGATGAGAGTTAGATTTTCTGTGGTTTTACTTGAACAGGATACAACTGTCAAAATGTCTTGGCAATAAATTAATTTATGTACGGTTACACATTCGATGCATCATCAGCAAACACAGCTCTGGCGAAAACTGGGAACACAATGCAAGAAGTAGTAATAAGAAAAATTTTCGTCCATAATACACCATGTTTACTTATACAGTAAAACAAAAAACCAAGGTTCACAAAAGTGAAAATACAAGTCACTGAAAATAGGACTTGCCTATGTACGGTGTCGAGTGCCAAACTGTCTAGACACCAATAACATACGACGAAAAAAGCATTACAGACACCAGGTGGCATTAACTGTCATACAGAGGATGAACTGAAAATCAAGGAATATGACCACTATGAAAACACTGAAGCGACAAATCTATTAACTGTTGCTTGAAGACGCAACTGAAGAGCAACCCTACGAAGGCACAGTAGTAAAATATTAGAAAAGAATTTACATCATGTAAATTTTGACAGTACATACAGTACAAATGCAGATACCAAGATAGCATTATGTACAAATACACTATAGGCACCGAAAGCGAACAGTGTGCATTCAACATAAAATTAGTAAAAAAAAATTTTATAATTGAGTTTTGATAAAGACAGTAGGAAAATTATATGGATACAAAGAACAGCCTAAATGTTATACAGTCACAATAACGTATGTACCATGCGACATTACAACCAAAGTATTACAAGGTCCTTTGAAGTCAGTCTAACGTCCATAAGACAAATGTGTGATAGGGTTACAGCATCAGACATAAAAACTGTTTATATCTTCTGCCGTCAGTAATGTTAAACATGATGTCACAACTAAAGCAAAGCCATACATGATTGTTAATGTATATCAAAAGTGCCACAGTAATAAAATATTACTGAAGAATTTGCTTCATGCAAATGCTGACAGTGTATACGGTAGAAATGCAGACACCGAGATAGCATTACGTACAAATTACACAATAGGCGCATAAAAGGAACAGTGAACCGTCAGTACAAAAAAGGCCCAATGACAGTTTTCCAATGTGTACATCCAGCTGTTGCAAAAGCACCAGAAAAATTGCCGCAATGCCAAGTAAAGCCAAAAATTGTCTCATCAGAATTACACATATACTATGTGACAATAATACCAATGGGTTAACATATACATTGAAATAACAATATTTAAACAAAGTAAGTAAAGTGTTAAAGAGAATGAGCATCTTAGATTAGACAGGTACAAATTGACACCTAGTACTCAACGCCATAAGGAACCACAGGAACGCAATTTCAAGAAACAAATATCCGAAACGGCTAAAGTATCAAAAGTAAATGTAACAGAACAGGCACAAAACTCAAATGTAGGATTTTAAGAGAATGACAAAGTCAAAACGTAAATATGTATACTCTAGTAACCTTAAGGTATCATCCATAGGTGGTCAACACAGAAATATTGTGATATCGGTGCATGATTCCATCTGCTCCAAAAGGGAGGAAAGAGAAAGAGGGTGGGGAAGGTGGCGTGGAGAGGAATTGAAATGAAGGAGGAGAAAGTAATACGATATGTAAAAAGCGTTCATAAGAAAACAATAGCAAATATATCATGCCTCACATACTGCATACAAAGAATGATAATAAAACATAAAACAACAGGAAAATGGTAGTACAAAAAACCACGACATGTGTTATGTAACGCTGGGTTTATACATATGTATCATGCATTTACTAGGTTTATTAGTTGAAGCTTTCACGTATTACACTGTTCGACCTGGGGATTCAGATGGTGGCGGAGGGAGGCATGGAGGAGAATCCATTCTCGCTGCCAACACAGTGAAGTTTGACTGAACAAGTGTTGTTGATTGTAACATACGAATAGGTAGAACGGTAAAGGAGTAAGGATGCAATAAGGTGAACATAAATAACTGGGCAAGCATTGGTCTGCTTACTGAAAATCAGTCCTGATTGCTGTAGTGGTTCTATTCTTCTCGGATATCAAGGGAGAAATGTACCGTAGAATTTTGTCGATGGAAGATTTTGCGGGAAATGTAAAGAGGTTGTGGGACGGAATAGTTGCGACGAAAGTCACTTTGATTTTTAGGAATGGTTGGGTGATTCGTTAGGTGAAGATGCCGTGAGCATGAGTACGAGACTCATAAGATGGGTATATTGAGGGTGGTTTATAACATTCTAGGTTGGCTGTGTTGTCGTCATCCTCGTAGTTATAAAGCCGTGAATCCAAACTTCATATCGCTGAGGCTTAGGCAATGTATACGTCTTGAGGCTGCTGTACTGAATTGCTCGAAAAAGTCTATGTTGGTAGTGTTTGCTGAGATTTTTGATTTCAGTGCCTCATTTTATTACGTCATCTCAGAAGCCATTCGTCCTCATAATTACAGAGATAGCATATAACAACAATTTCAGTGTCCTTTTTCTAATACCTGTTCCGTCACGGCAGACCTCTCACAATAACGTAGTTGTAAATACTCTTCCAATTTCGTCCGGTATTGCTCTATAATGTGCACTATTTCTACTCGCAATGTGGGTGCCGCGTCACTGACGCCATAAGTTGTCAAATTCTGCTTAAGGTTTGAAAAATAATGGTGTGTTCCGCATTCTCGTTTCTTCAAGAGGTAGGTAATCTTCCCACTATTTGAGCTACATAAAACCAAACATTGCTAACTAGTTGCTTAGTTGTTTGAGGTGTTCAGATTGTGTGCTACATTTGTAATGGCCTGCGGGACTGCTGTAGTTTTCACGGTGGATGACGATTTTTATTATTTCTCTTGCTTATGCATTTGCATTATACGTATACACTTTTAACTTATGTTTCCCATCATATTATACGTTGGTTAATTACTGTTGCAAGTTCTTCTTCATTTGCTACAGAATAACAGTCTTTCACTTATTCTACAGTTAAAGATAAGAACTTGCAACAGTAACTAGCGAAACAAAAGTAATGAGTATCACAAAAGTTTTTAAATATTGTATCAAAATATTTTAAAGTTACAAAGATCTGTGGTATGTACCTTTCTGTTTCGGTGGTAACCTATAATGAAGCTCTGCTTTATCTTCATGCATTAATCTGCTAGAACAAGTTGTTATTGAAGAGTATGTGATAAGACTTCCTTAAGAAACCACGGTATATTGGAGGTGATGCTTAAGAAAAACCAGTGTCGTTCAAATCGTGGGCGGCTTTCAGGCCTGAATGCAGGCAGAGTGCAGCCTTTCACCTGTCGCAGCACGAGGAGGGGGGAGAGTGTCGAAGCCATCGCCCCAACTCCTTTAACCCTTAGGAAAAATCCCCGTCGGTCAATTTGACAGAAGGATGACTGAAACTGAGGTCCTCCTGGAGCATCTGGAGGGTGGAAAATTCCCTACTGCTACACAGGATTGAAACCGCGACCTCCAGGACCGGTGTCTTGTGCTATAGCCATTAAACCCACATGGCCTGGCGTACTGGACGATTGAAATACGACATGTTGCTATCATTATATTCCATCTAGTCACTGGACGTTGTCGAATTTTGTGTCTGAGTAACGGTGCTTGCCTTGTTATTCCAGTCTTAGCTATATCGACATTGAAAACTTACACGTCTTGTTGCAGGATGTTTACATTTTCTATCTTACAGTTCACATCGTGTCAGTACTTGCAATAATATGAATACTTTATTTAGTGACAAAACATACGCTATTCGGATACATTTGAAACGTCTTCTGTTTGGGAATACCTTTAATGACCACATCAGATTTCTGTATACAGTTCATCAATAAAATAGCTATTTTTCTATTACGGAATGTCCACTAAGGTTCCCTCAATAAATAGCAATGTGATTTCATATTCTTTCATGGAACTTTACCACATCTCTTTTTTCATCCATTGATTTATTGATCCATCATGTTCCTCAGATGCTACCATGAGACATCATTATGGATGTGAGACAACCTTAAGAGTACACTGCTTAGGGAAACAATCCTTAAAACATCTTTTGTATTAACAATAAATAGTCACTTCAGCGCTTAATGATATTTGCTCTGACGCCAACAAAACGCATTCTACTGAATCTGAGGAAAAGTCCTTATGTTATAAGGAAACCTGTTTCCTTCTCAGTTATATCACTTAGCTACTGTTTGCATCCTACAGGTTGCTTAATATTTACACAGAGAAAATAGTTATCTACACTCATAACAGCTGAGGCTTTTTGAGAATACACAACTGCTTGGTGTGAAATTTTGCAATGAACATTTTTACTTAACATCTAGCAAACAGTAATTGCAATTTATTATTACCTAAGAACTTTAAGCTGCTAAAGAGAACGGAAACAGGCTCTGAGAATTCCTTAACTGTGGAAGGAAAAGATAGCTAGAACATCTGATTGCTAGAGCATCTGGTACAATATAACAGAACTGTTTACTTGATAACGGACAGTAATGTTGGTTGAAATATCAGCAGGGCAGAGAAACATTGAAATGCCCGGAAAATAGTACAGTGTTTGAAATGGCCAGTTGCTGTTGTGTCTGTCCTCGTTCTAGACGGCCACGCAGTCATCGGTTGCATTGTTCAATTCAGATTGCTGTAAATCTGTTTGGTGTGATCGCTACGTCTTTTGCGTTAAGCAACACACTACAAATTTAATCGGCTGCATTCGTATTGAAAGAACTTATCTCTTCGATGCCGTGGTTCGAAAGGTAAAACCTTTAGTATTACGTAGTATTGTAACTGAAACCGGAACTGGCTCTTGTGGCTGAGACTGAGTAGCGTGCCCACGTGGATTGGGATATCTACGCATTTTACTGCCCTTTATGATCATACTAGATACTAATACGCTCTCATTCAGTAACGCGTCAGTTCGTTACCTTGAAGACATTATTTTATATGTAGTGCAAAGTTATCTATTTCTTTTTTACTAAGTTTGAATTTCAATGATGATTAATGAGCATCAGTGCACATCTGCTTATTCTTTAAAAAGTATCGGTTTTTATAACTGAACAAGCTATTAACAAATCAGGTATCAGTACGCCATATTTTCTGGAACTTCGCTTTTCTTCCAGCAACCGAGTACAAATATAGTATCAGGGTCAGTATCAGGCCACAATATGATTTCGTACCATATTTAAATGTACCGCCACTAGCAAAATTCTTAATCTTTGGATTTGATAGAGTGATATTACTGTATTACGTAACGCCAAGCACGTTAAGCTAAGTATCCATGCAGCAGAGCGGTGGTAAAAACAGCGGCGCAGTCAACTCTGTGCTCTGTGGTTCTGTTCTAATACAAGAGACCTCTTTCTGTTGAGAGGGTAGTGTTTTATCTAATTAAGTGACGTTCAGAATTGATCAGAATTATAAAAATCGCACAAACGTGTTGAAAGTGTGTGTGTGTTCAGTGAAGCATAGACTGCTCCCGCAAGTAATCATAATCCTGCACAGATACTTTCAAGATATGCCAACCTTGTAATTATAATGACCCAGAGGAATTCTTAGGACAGCTATACGAGTCGTAAATATGAACAGAAATAATCACACACTCACACTTTAAAAAATTCAGCGTAACGGAAGACATGGGCCTAAATATCTATAACTTGTGTACTGCACACAGTGCACTTGTTCTACTTCTACATCTACATCTACATCTACATCTACATCTACATCCATACTCCGCAAGCCGCCTGACGGTGTGTGGCGGAGGGTACCCTGAGTACCTCTATCGGTTCTCCCTTCTGTTCCAGTCTCGTATTGTTCCTGGAAAGAAGGATTGTCGGTATGCTTCTGTGTGGGCTCGAATCTCTCTGATTTTATCCTCATGGTCTCTTCGCGAGATATACGTAGGAGGGAGCAATATACTGGTTGACTCTTCGGTGAAGGTATGTTCTCGAAACTCTAACAAAAGCCCGTACCGAGCTACTGAGCGTCTCTCCTGCAGAGTCTTCCACTGGAGTTTATCTATCATCTCCGGAACGCTTCCGCGATTACTAAATGATCCTGTAAAGAAGCGCGCTGCTCTCCGTTGGATCTTCTCTATCTCTTCTATCAACCCTATCTGCTACGGATCCCACAATGCTGAGCAGTATTCAAGCAGTGGGCGAACAAGCGTACTGTAACCTACTTTTCGTATTGCATTTCCTTAGGATTCTTCCAATGAATCTCAGTCTGACATCTGCTTTACCGACGATCAACTTTATATGATCATTCCATTTAAAATCACTCCTAATGCCTACTCCCAGATAATTTATGGAATTAACTGCTTCCAGTTACTGACCTGCTATTATGTAGCTAAATGATAAGGGATCTTTCTTTCTATGTATTCGCAGCAGATTACACTTGTCTACATTGAGATTCAATTGCCATTCCCTGCACCATGCGTCTACTCGCTGCAGATCCTCCTCCATTTCAGTACAATTTTCCATTGTTACACCCTCTCTATACACCACAGCATCATCTGCAAAAAGCCTCAATGAACTTCCAATGTCATCCACAAGGTCATTTATGTATATTGTGAATAGCAACGGTCCTATGACACTCCCCTGCGGCACACCTGAATGAGCCTGCAATGAGCATGCTTTACCTTTCTAATTAAAGCAACCAGCTGTGGAAGGAGAAAGTCTCCTCAGTCGGGAAATCATAGATTTGCTATGGAGAAATAGTTAAATCATCTAAGTAAGCACTTAAATCCTAACTCTCATTCTTACGTGACGTCGTAATAGTGAGTGACATTCCGTAGCACAGTGTTTGACATGCGTGGACGTACCTTTATGGTACCTGGATTAAAAGCTGGCAAAGAAACGTCTCCCTTCATTAGTGTGTTATGTGACTGACAACCATTAACTGATTTCAGATACGTCCTGAGTGACTGAGGAACGTGAAGCGACCGTGCAAGTTTCAATGTAATGGCGCCCACGCAACATTGCACTCACTAGCGGCTTTACAAAGAGTGATTAGAGACATTTTGTAATAAATCAGCAAAACGTGGAACTGAATACAAGAAATGACATTAAAAGCCTTTAGGGATACTCAAACGTGCAAGTAGAAACGTCGTATACGCTTCTCTTAGTTCTTGAGTAAACGAAAATTATTTCGCACTTAAGGATAGGATAAATCCTAGTATCAAACATAGGCCCTAATCTGAGGAAGAAATTTCCGAGAATGTACGTTTGGTGCACAGCATTAAACGTTAGTGAAACATGGACTGTGTGAAAACCGGAAGAGAATCGAAGCATCTAAGATGTGGTGCTACAGAAGAATGTTGAAAATATCAATGAACTGATAAAATAAGGAATGAGAAAGCTCTCTGCAGAACCGACGAGGACAGGAGTATACGGATTACACTGACAAGGAGAAAGGACAGGATGACAGGACATCTGGTAAGACATATGGAAATAGCTTCCATGGTGCTAGAAGAACTACAGAGGGTAAAAACTCTAGAGGAAGACAGAGATCGCGGTACATCCTGCAAATAATTGCGGACTGGCCGCATCAAACCAATCAGGAGAATGATGGTTTGATTAGTAACCAAAAAGCCCTCTGTCCCAGGTTTGAGCCACGTCACCGCTTAAATTATAAATACAAATCATCAGCAATGACGGCCGAGGACTTACGGCATAAGAAGTCACTCTCACGCAGCCAAAGGCCTTGTCTAAGGGGCCGAGGGAGTGGACAAAGCTTCAGGGCACTGCTCCTAATGGGGGGAACAATGATCAATGATCAACGGCATGAGGATGCAGAAGGCCATGGAAACCATTGCGTTAACGACAAATCATGTGCATCCATAGCACATGTGGCTTTTAATTTGAAAAACGTTTCTTGATCTTCTCTCCATTGGCAAAATATTTCGGACTAGCCCAATTCGGACCTCCTGGAGAGCACAGCTAAGGGAGAGTTAAGAGGAGAGAAACACCAAATAATCAAAAAGGATAACCCCCTACGAGGCGGGGCGTGGAATGTCAGATATTATCACTTGGTAGTGAAGTTAGAAATCTGAAAAGAAAAATGCTAAGGCTCAATCTAGATGTAAAGGGTATCAGTGAACTGAAATGGAAAGAAGTCAAGGATTTCTGCTCACATGAGTATAGGGTAATTGCAGCAACAGAAAATGTTATAATGGAAGTAGGATTTGCTATCAGTAGGAAAGTAGGACAGAGAGTGACTTACTATCAACAGTCCAGTGATAGGATTGTTCCCATCAGAATCGACAGCTAACCAGCACCGACAACAATAATTCAGGTATACATCCCGACTTCGTAAGCTGAAGATGAAGAGATAGAGAAAGTTCATGAGGACATTGAAGGGTTAATACACTACGTAAAGGGCGATGAAAATCTTATAGCCATGGCGGAGTGGAATGTGTTTGAAAGAGAAACAAGTAGAAGAAAGGATTAAAAGGAGAATGGGGTATTGGTGTTAGGATTGGCAGACGATAGAAACCGGTCTAGTTCTCCAGTAAATTTCAGCTACCAGTAACAGCAAATACTCTGTTAAAGACTCGCAAAACGAGGAGATATACTTGCAAAATGTCGGGAGGTAAAGGTAATATTTCAGATCGATTTTATCATGATCAGACAGAGATTCCGACAGCACATACGAGAGTGTAAGACGTACGCAGGAGCAGACACAGACTCAGATAACAATGTAGTAGTGATGAAGAGAAGGCTGAAATTTAATATGTACAGTAGTCAAGAGGGGACAATAAGAGTGTAACACCAAGAACAAAGTGCTCGAATTGAGGGTTGCAAGACAGGGAAGTAATCTTTCACTCCACTCGACCACTTATGCAACGAAGAAGTAAAAGAAAGTTTCCAGATTGGGATTAAAATTCAGGATGAAAGGATCTCAATGATAAGACTCACTGATGACATTGCTATCCTCAGTGAAAGTAAAGAACAACTACAGGATCAACTGAATGGAATGAACAGTCTAATGAGTACAGAACATGTATTGACAGTAAATCAAAGAAGGAGGCAGCTAATGTGAAGCAACAGAAATGAGAACAGTGATAAGTTTAACGTCATAATTGGTAATCACAAAGTAAATGAAGAAAAGGAATTCTGCTACTTAGGCAGCATAATAAACCATGACGGGCGGATCAAGTACGACATAAAACGCAGACAAGCATTGGTATAAACAAAGAATATACTACTAACATTTCCGAGGTTGTACATTTGGTGCACAGACTTGTAAGGTAGTGAAACATGGACTGTGGAAAAACGGGAACGAAAGAGAATAGAAGAATTTTACGTCTGGTGACACAGAAGAACGTTGAAAATTGGGTACAATGATAAGTCAAGGTATGAGGCGATATTCCGCAGAATCGGCGGGGAAAGGAATACATAAGGAAAACCCTAACAGGAAGAACGAACATGATGGTAGGGCATCTGTTAAGACATCAGGGATTAACTTCTATGAACCTATAACGAGCTGCAGAAGGTAAAAATTGTAGAGAAAGGCAGAGACTGGGGTACATCCAGCAAATAATTAAATAATTGAGGAGGTAGGATGCCAGCGCTATTCGAGATACAGAGGTTGGCACAGGAAAGAAAATCATAGAGGACCGCATCTAACCAGTCACATAACTGATGAATCTAAAACTAAGTAAAACAAGACAACCATCAGCTTATTGAGTGAAACACTTAAAATAAAAATGGCTATATAATCTTCTCTGGTGATAGGATCTGCATCACCGACGAATTTTTTGAATAGTTTACTAATATCTCCAACTGATATTCTCTTTATATGATGTACCATTGTACAATTCAAGCGTAGGCCATTCTGAAGAATCTAAAACGGAAGGGATTAACCTTTGTAAGCATTAGAGTCACTTATGAATCTAACATACGGACAATTTCTGTCGCGAGATATACTAGCATGATTCCATGTATGGCCCTGCTCCTGTGACTGCATGTAAATTTCATAAAATAAGCTGGAAATAGTTTTTCGATATTTTAGGAGCAATTGTTGCTAAGCTGTTATATATGAGGTCGATGTTTTTAACGTACTTACACTAGGAGGATCATAAATACGTTACAGAATTTTAAATTTTGCTATATATGCTTTTTTATTCCCAGTTATATTTAATTATCGTTCGTCATTGGCATAAATTTGACTGTATATAATTTTCTTAAGATAACTTGTACATATTAATTATACCGTTCTAGTGGCACGTAATTTTTAAATAGATGTTCCAAAGATCTTATATAAATAAAATCTATCACAGTACTGTAATGAAGTACCACTGATAACCACGAAAGTCGAGTTACACCTTTCATTATCTACTTTATGGTTGTGTGATCTTTCGCATTACAGTCGTATTTATTAATGAGTGTAACGATAATCGTACATTATATGGTTCTACAATGCTTCCTCGTAGAACTGATAAAACGTTGACTAAGAATTTTCCATTTCATAGGGCTTTAAAACTCTGTCCGATCGGTCATTTAGATCAATATTAAGTTCATTTTCATCCATCAAATCCATGATTTTATCTTTCTGTAACTTATATACGTAGTAATTCATAAGCATTTGGTACTTTGTGGTTGGTGTCTTAAGTGTGCAGCAGAAGTGAATGGCTATTGTCGATTATTGTCGTGTGTTCTTTAAATCGTGTGCTAAGTTTCCTTCCTATTTGTCCAATATGAAACTTTGAGCATTCTCGACGGCTCTGATGACCGTGGTTTATATCTCAATGATCGTTGTAGATTGTCAGCGCTTCTGTAGCTAGTGTATAATTTTGTAGTCTTGAGCCATACAGTAATTTTGTCGGAAACAATAGCTACAAATGGTCATACAAAAACTTTGTTCTTCTATTGTTCGTCTGGGTCTTTGATAAACTTTATTTCATCTACAGGACTGGTGAGTGTTTAATTGGTTTTCTTTTTCAATAACGTGTTCACTGGGTTTTTAGGACTGCCGTTATTTGTAGCCACAGTTCTAGTTCTTTTTGAGTTTATTCTTTTCCCAGTGGTAAGCTGACCAGTTTGTGTATCATAGAACGAAAATATGCAAGGCTGCGTGCTTTTGGGCGCATGATGGTTGTGGATAATTGCGTCAGTAGTCGTTAATTTACTAGAAATATCAAATGTGTGTTCACATTTCGCATTTGAAATCCTTAAATGCAAAAACCTGTTGATCTTATTTGTTTCTCTTTGCTTAGTGAATTTAATTTTTTGGTGCAAGCTGTTGAACTGTGAATGAGGGACGTTATTCTCTCCTTTTGTGCCATGGAATAGCATTAAAATGTCTTCAAAATATTATATAGTACTAAAGGACTTGTTTGGCTGTTTGAGTGCACTTTTTAAAAATTGTTTTCTTCTGAAATGTTAACGGATTTATCAACTAAAGTACCCACTTGGTACGAGCCCAATCCTCTACTTAATGCGATAAATTTTGTTCTGCAATGAGAAGTAATTGTACGCAGTGTTTAATTTTTGGAGTTCTACTATTTCATAAACTTCTCACTGGATGGTTTTCTAATATTTCAGAAGGTTGTTTTTAACGATTTCTGTAGTGTCCGTTTATGAAACGTACGTATGCGTGTTATATACATCAAGTTGTAAGAGTGTCCCATTTCTGGCATTTTTACACTTCCAGTTTTATTGACAATACCGTCACAACGTTTTGTAGTGTACTCTTTTCTTTATGTGTGCTGTTCGTTAAGAAGTATATCGTTTTTTGCTGACAGTATGTGCTGAACTATTAACCATGCTAACAATTATACTGATCGGTATGTTTTGTTTACGTATCTAGCGATGGGCACGAAATAATGGTGTTGTTTTATTCATTATTATGGGACCTCTTTTGCCTTCTATGGATATGAAGTTACATCCTTATCGCGCGAGTGGAAGAGCTGGGAGACGAGATTAAGCTACTCATACCACTTCAAAAATAGGTTAGTCTCGTGCGTCTAACTTCTGAACACGGTTATTCCTTTGGTTCCATTTTGTTCTTTTACAGTGTGTTGTCTCAATGCATTTGTGATGGTAAATTAAACAATTTGAAGAGTATAATTAGTAGTTAACTTATATTTAAAATATGTGAGATTTCGGAAATGTGAATATGTGTATCATATAAATTCCTACTCCTGTGTCGTATACGGTTCACGATTTATCACTAATCACCTAGTGAAATTAAAGGATTAAGAAAGTTCCTCATAAGTTACCTGAACTGTCATAATAATCCATCTGTTTGAATAAAATCAGTGAAATATATTTTCTTACTTTGAGGACAGACAAGTATTGGAGTATGGTGTTGTTATTGAAATGTCTGTTTCACAACGTAAACAAAGCAGCAACATCAGTACAGATTAATGTAATAAACTGTGATGGTATCCATACAAATGATAAAAGGGGATGTATGTAAGTGTGTATGCTCAACATCTCCTCCTAAGCCACTGGATCGATTTCAACCAAACTTGTACACATTTCCCTTAGTGTAAGGCAACCACGAAATACCCACCTATCTGCCTTAGTTCAGGAAGTATAGCGTAGTAAACAACGAAACGTAAAATATTTCCGCATCATGAATTAAGTTTAAATTTGTAACTTTTGTACTACTAATCCCATTCGCAATAAATTTCGGACGGTACCCAGATGTTGCATTATATTCTCCTACAGAACCATATGATGGTACTTCACATAGTTTAGGAGATTTGACGTCACAGACACTGTGATTCGTGAAAAACTACTGCATTATGCATGACGTTTAATTATATTACATCCTTACTACTAACTCTATTCGCTACTAACTATATTCTCAAAACATTTTGCAGACAGTATCCACATGTGCCGCTGAATGTACCTGCAAAATTATCTCATTGAATGACACAGAGATCGCGAGTTATGACGGCATAAACACTGAGACGTGTGAAAAATTCCGCTTTATTGGTGAAATTTTAATACATTTGTTCTTTTCTACTAAGACTTTCCTACAGTCGCGTCATCTTGAAGAAATCCCGGTTACCTGACAGGTCTCTTGACAGCTGTAAACTGCAAAGTGCAAACGGCTGTATGTGGAAATAACAGCAGTCTACAGAGTTATGAAGAGGCCTTGCCGTAGAGACGTTTACAAAATTGCGTTGTAGGCACGCGAAGCAGCTGTGCCCAGCATACAGATAGTGTCTGGGATACTGTACTTTTAAATTTGTAGATTGTGCATGTTCCTTTGTATTGCTGCAGTTTCACAATTCCAAAGATGTCTTCTCAACGACATGCAAATGAAATTTTCTCAATATTACAATACAAACGCAGTTCATTTTTTGTTTCCATTTCTGATTTAAAACTGACAAAATGAACACCCGGACAATTCCACGTACTCAACTAGTAACTAATATATTTAGCTCTAGAAAATGTTTTTAACATTCGCAAAGACGGATGATTCACGCGTACGTGCTGCCTAGAATAAACAGCTCTAGTAGTTTCGCGTCATGCCTCCTAAACCACATCAGCACTAGGGACATAGCTCGTACATTCATTTTATGTTCTTCTTTCCGCACTGCCAGACGCAGTAAATGTAGCAGAAATCTAGAATTACGGTTCTAGATTACAATGTACTTCCTGCTACCATGTTTTCCAACTATGGCAAAAGAAATGCTGAGTCGCGACTCTGAAATTACAGAAGCGAGAAGCGCTAATAGCGTTATCTCAGCTCAAGAGATTAACTGTTAGTTCTGTCTTTCGAGTTTGTGTAATAGAATGGTGGAGATTCACTCACATATAGTGAGTTTGTGAATGTCGGTAGCATGCTACCAGACGCGAGGGAAATGACATTCTAATGTTCGGTATCTGGTAACATTTTTCAGTGGGTTAATATAATCAATAGGGACATTTCGGAAAATATTTCTAGCACAGACCATTGAGATGATTACTGACACTTGTACCAAATGAACCTACAGCTCACAAAATACCAATTTACCGTGGTATACGGTAGTGAAAAGCACTTTCTTTGCATTTTGGCGTACAGTCTCCTGTACAGCGTTACCTTTTCAAACACTTTTAAAAAAATGTCACACAAATAAACACATGACTCGGATTTAAGAAAAACAATTTTATTTTTCATTTACCTATTAAAAGGTGATTCTGACTGGCGAAAAGACGGTTTCAAAAGTCCATCGAAATTATATTATGTTTCATTATTATGAATCGCTAAATCACTTAAAGGTTGGTGCCAGTAACCACATGGATGACGTCATGGCTAATTTTGCCGTAACACATCCTCCTCCTATCCTAATTCACTGCTGCCGCCACGGTTTGCAGTCCGACGTTCCCAGTTTTTGCTTCGTCATCAATAATTTGTCGATTGAGCATTAAAGATTTTATTTTATTTCACAGAAACATTTTCAGTTTTTCATCGTGGAAAGAGATCTAGAACAAGTGTGAATCCATTGTCGTAACTTACTTTATCTTCAAAATAACATTATGTTTTAAAAATTACTTTCGAAAGATGTTCTCCGTTATTTTGGCAAACGTTTCCCAAAGTTGCTGTTATTGGGTTTACATCAAGATAAGAATGACCGAGCGGACCGAACGATATCGTAAAACTAATTATTACTCGCGAAGAACCACGAAACTGTGTAATGCTGAAAATACAGTCATTACGTACCGTGTGATGTTCTTCCACGAAACGTTCGAATTTTTCTCGTACTAGTCTACATAGACAGTCATAATTTCACAGAGTCGGTTTCGAAGAAAATCCTGAACTTTCTATTGCAAATGATATTGTCTCTTCAAGATAATTAACCTACATTACAATGAATATTAGCAGCGCCATAAATAAGAATGCAGATGAACTTGACGTCACGATTAGAGGCCGACTTAACTGACAAAGTAATAGACTACGATTTCCTCACAATTAGTGGTAGTTAAATTTATGTATTCTGATAGATGAGCATGGTCTCTTTAGTCTTGAAGGAGTTATCGTAGTTGTGTAACTTTTTGATGTTATTTGTTGGTTAGGTCCTTTTTTACTTCTTTATCCCCTTTTCATTCTCAGCTTCAAGAAATAGAGCAGGCATTGTTATATGCGGCCCATTAGAAACTCGCAAATGTTTTCAACCCGTTTCAGGTAAGCTGGTAGTGGGGCAGAGGGAGGTTCCAATTGGCAACAAATGAGAGAGGCTCACCAGTTCTCCATTTACTTGAAAACGCTCAGTAGGAAGATACGACTTACACAGAATTTACAGTTGGTGTGATGAATGACAGCCACCCCTGAATGTGGAAATATGTAAGGTAATGCGGATGAAGAACGAACCTGTAATGTTCGGATACCGTATTAGTAGTGTACTGCTTGACACAGTCACGTCGTTTAAATATCTTGGCTTAACGTTGCGTAGCGATGTTAAATGGAACGAGGATTTGAGAACTGTGGTAAGGAAGGCGAATGGTTAACTTTTGTTAATTGCGAGAATTTTAAGAAAGATCGATTCATCTGTAGACGAGACCGCGTATAGGAAGCTTCCGCGCCCTATTCTTGAGTACTGCTCGAATGATTTGGATCTGTACCAGGTCGAACTGAAGGAAGGTGCCGAAACAAATCAGAGGCGGGCTGCTAGATTCGTTACCGGTAGGTTTGAACAACACGTTAGTGCTACAGAGATGCTTCGGGAAATGAAATGGGAATGCCTTCTGGTAAGGCGACGTTCGTTTCTAGAAACACTGTTGAGAAAATTTAGAGAACCAGTATCTGAAGCTGACTACGAACGATTCTACTGCCGCCAACGTACATAGCGCGTAAGGCTCACGAAGATAAGGTACGAGAAGATATGAAGATACGAAGATACCTATACGCCTCATACCGAGGCGTATAGAATGTCGTTTTTCGCTCGTTCCATTAGAGAGTGCAACAGGAAAGGAGATTATTAGTAGTGGTACAGGGTACCCTCCGCCACGCACCGTACCGTGGTTTGCGGACTATCTACGTAGATGTAGATGTAGATTTAGAAAAGCTTGACAGTAACTGGGTAACTCCCAGTTTCTTAATTTATTTAGGACAATGTCATTCATTGCCCCACACCAAAATTAAATTTTTTGTATGTCCCTTGTGTGTATATGTTGCGCACGTGTCATTGTGATGCTGTTTGAAAAGAAGGGTTGATCTCGTGGTTATTACTTTGGTTTCCTAGCCGTGAAGGTAGAACATGGTTTTCTAGTTCTGACCAACTGACGAGACAGGGGATTTTCAACCAAATGCTACCTGAGCTGATAGCGGGGCACTGAACTAGCGCAACTAGAGAGAAGAGATTAGAAATTAGTATGGGAGTAACAATTAGCAGCTTGAAAGACGAAAACAAAATAGAACGTTTGCACAGATTTTTCGTGACTGTTATCAATTATATACCTTACTCACTTCACTCACATGAAAAACCGAAGTAGCTCTCATGTTTCCAGAATACTATAGCCGCCACCTAGGTATTTTCTATCAGACAGACGCACGTATAAAACACTGAACAAAAACTAAACTCCTTCCCAACAGAGCGTGAAGACCCAGCGGTACAAACTGGCCGCAATGTCATCCTCAGCCCACAGGCGTCACTGGATGCGGATATGGAGGGGCATGTCATCAGCACACTGCTCTCCCGGACGTGTGTCAGCTTATGAGACCGGAGCCGCGACTTCTCAATCAAGTAATACAAAACACAGCATAAAAAGTAATATTCAGACACCCACGCTACGGTTAAAAATTTAGTAGTGACATATGAGCACAGTTGAAATCTCACTCATCTCGACAGTTGGCACGAGAGCTTATCCGCCGATCCTAGTGTTGCAGAGGGCACATGAATCTCTAGACTACGTGTGCCAAACGCAGTACCACGCTGAGGATAGGGGCACTGTGGAGTAACAGCAGAAAGGAGTCGGAGATGAGAGTGCGAAGAGGTACACATTTGGAGACAGCGCTGGGATCTGAGGACACCGGCGGACAAGACTCTGCCTCACGCGTATGCAGGACAGTGTGTGCACTGTCGCCACGAAGACAAGGAGAGCTTTAGCCGAGGGGGATGTAGATGGTCGGTAAGAGGACGTGACTGAGACGGCAGTCAACTGGAAGATGCGTAGCAGGAATTTCGCATATTAAGGCCATGGAGGAAGGCTGGTGGAGTCTGGGATCTGGGAGTGTGGCAGCTTGGTGTGAACAGGGACTAGTAGTTTCTGTCTCGGTGAGTCGACGGTGATTGGCTTCTAACACCCATGGAAGCCGGTGCTGCCAAGATACAAGTTGTTATTATTAGGCTGGTGTAAAAGTTCTTAGCACTCTTGTTTTCTATGTTGGTATCCAGATTGCTATGTTTTATTTGTCGATGGTCATTTTTTATTTCTAGTTCACTGTGGCAATTTGAGTTTACATGTTGCCATTTTGTAATCTTGAGATAGTGAGTAGATTTGCGGACGCCAGAAAACGGAATGCTGAGTGGAGAGATCGGAACATTTCCGACGTATTCTTGTGATTGAGTTAAATAGAGGGGTAGCAGCAGCGGAGGTAGTGAGAAACATTTACGCCGTATACGGGGGTTATACCGTTGTACAGAGCACGGCAAGAAAATAGTTTTCTGGTTTTTAGGAGGACCATTTTGACATTAGTGTCTCGCCAGGTCAGGAAGACCCTCGGGGTTTGATGAAGATCGTTTAAATGCATTAATCAGCAATGATCTACGTCAGTGTACTGGAGAACTGCAAGTGTGATTAACTGTCATCGTTCCACAATTGTGCGACATGTGCATGCAATGGGAAACGTTCAAAAATCTAGTGTATGGGTACCGCACGCTCTAAGCCAAAATCACAAAATGCACCTGATGGCCATATGTACATCACAGCTTGCTCGTCATCAATCGGACCTCGAACAACATCGACCATTCTTATTCTGCTGACGACAGCCGGTGTCTTTGTGCTAACATAAGAAAAAGAAAGGAATGGTTGAGACCAAACGTAGCGAATACTACCTGTACAAAGACCTGGACAAAAGATAAAACGTTATGCAGCAGGTGGTACAGAGACGGGGTGGCATAAAACGAATTGCTTGTCCGGGGTGTATCCAGCACTGCTGACATTTATTGTCAACAACCGAGACATCTTGCAGACTGAATGCAAGACCAACGGCCAGTAAGACTGCGTGAAGTGATGCCACTCCGCAAAAACGCGCTCCGCTTTCTTTTAGACTGACAAAAATGCTATACAGGAACTGGGTTGGGAAATTATTCCACACACATCTTACTTATCTGAACTTGTGCCTTCAGAATTGCATCTTTCCGTTCCTTTATCGAAGACTCTTCGAAGAACTTCCTTTCCGGATGAAAATGCGCTCCGAACCTGGCTCGACGATTTCTACAGCCGCAGAATCGTAAAGTTACCACAACTTTGGCAAATAGTTGTAAATAGTGAAGGATAATGTATTATTGATGATTAAAGAGTCTTGTAAGTGCATTCGTTTATGTACACTTATGGAAAATCACTACTAACTTATGCACCAACCCAATAGCTGAAGTGTCCGGAAGTGGCCTTTCCTGTGAGTACACTTGTGGCCGGCAGGCTTTCGGCTAAGTTGGGCAAAACTTTATATTTTCACGAAAGTGAGGTTACTGCGGGGCTTGGTGTGTTAAACCCTAAGGACCTGTATTTTATTGTTAATTACGGTCATCGAAACTTTTTTTTTTTTACTGCTGATGTTGACTGATTCATTAATCTCAGTTTTTGTGCTGTAGGTCATCTATTGGTAATCTCGGTCGATGTGGTTCATTATGTAATGATTTTCTTCTTGTCAATTGATTGTACAGTTTATTAGTTTCTCCGTTTCTGATGCTGCTGGAACCGCATCTGATGAAAAGCCGCTCCAGTTATTAAGTTCACACCACCTATTTCGGCCTCTGTATTACGCCATTATCAGGTGCATATGAAAATTATTCTGAACAGAAGCAATTTTAAATGACGTAAAAAACTTCCAGATGCAGTTTATATGGCCGATGAAAATGAAGAAACTGGTCGTATGAACTTAATAAAATTTTAAAGAAAGCAACTGGCACTGCTTTTCATTAACTAATCGGTCAGTATTAGTTTTGTAGTCGACTTACGCTTGAGTATTTCTTGGATATTGTATCCACATCTAATATTTGTGTATATCGGGTCTTTCTTTTCATTATTTTACAGCATGCAGAACTGTTTATGCGATTTTCTTTGCGCACTCATTTAAAGTTAACGTTACTCAGAGGGGAAGAGGCTTTTAATGATTGACATTTTATAATAGGTATTAAAAAAATTTTTTTATTTTGTTTTGAACGCTGCCAGGTTTACTTATGTTGCATCATGCACACGTACTCGTATTCGTTGAGCTGGATAATAACTACATTTCAGACTGAAATATATGTCTTACAATTCGTCAATCGTGGGGCTACCTGAAAGTTATGTTACTCTTGAAGAACCAAAATTGCCAAGATCTGTAGTAAATCTTTTTATTACCATTACCGGTTGCGACAGATCTACGCTGTCATCATCGGATATTGTAACATTATTAGTTTTACATGATTTTTACAACACTGAAAGTGACATAGAGCAGCTACGTCAAATTCTAATAAAAATGGCATGGAGCATCAGCACGTCCCAAATACATTACCACACAACTAAAACACAAACGACACAGTGCTGATGTCCCAGCATAAACTCTGGGACATCAGCATAACACGTTTAAGATTTTAATTTTGTTGTATTTTATTTGTGACCTGCTTATGATCGCTGCCATTTTTATTAAATGTGCCGCAATACCCATACGTCATTTTTTGTTATGTAAAAACTATGTCCATCTAACAATTTCACATGATCCAGTGATTGCATCATAGATCTGTCGAAACTGGTAATGGTAATAAAAAGAATTACTAGTGATCGTTGCAAATTTGATTCTTCAAGAATAATATGACTGAAATGTCAGACCATAATGGATGGCCCTTCTCGCCGGGTTAATTAAAGTTAAGAATTCCCATTTATTCGGGAATTAAAGGTATCGCTCTATCTCCATCCCAACCAAATATTCAGAATGAAATCTAAACATGCACCGGTAATACTAACAACAGAATGTTTATGTCTGAAAGTAGGGATACACGGAGCAATTACAGCTAAAATCAGAGAGGCGTATTGATTAAAAGAAATGAGCCATGTGTGAAGAATGATTTTTGTCGATTTCTTCCGTTCGGGATACAATTATATTGCAGAGGATTTGAGTAATCACTGTAACAGGAAAGAAAAAAGTTTCAGACTTACATACACAGGAAGAAGAGCTATTCAATCAGGGTACCGGTAAACACGAAATATTTCAGGTATTTATGAAGAGATCTCTTGAAGTTACTTATTCGGATACAACCACGTATGAGAATGATGTCAGAGTTTAACAGGAAGCAAATGTGAAGCGTATTAAATTATAGAAAACGTAATGAATAATAGTCAGAAAAACTTTAAGACAGAATGCCTCGTAAAGCTCCAGATCGTATTATTTGTGACAGCAATAGCAACTTCTTATTTTGTAACAGCATTCTTCTCTACAAATGCGTCGTTAGTGAACAGCTTATTTCGTTCGAGAGGCATAGTGCGTGCGCTGCTGATAACTGGTGTGCTGTTTATTTTCATTAAATTAATGTCGACCTAAAGCTTCAGGACACTTTCTTCTGCTTCATTGAGTCCTGTGTGAGTGTATAATATCCTAGGGGTTGTGGGGCGGCGATTACGTTACTTCACTGGTATAAACTTTTGATGCCGTATTTAATCACGTGAGCCTGGCAACTAATTTGGTGGTCAGCCAGTAAGCGAAGGGAAACATACTGACCTTAGTTTCCAGTCTGCACTGCCACATTCCGATCCAGCTCACTGAAAGAAAAGTGTCTATTTCCAAGTTCTTTGCATGATCAGGACTATGACTTCAGTAAAAGTTGAAAGTTCCAATCAAGATTTAATTTTATTAAAGTTTCTCACAAACAACACTTAAAATTGCGTTATGTTCAATTGAAAACAAGTCTTTCTAAACTAACAGTACCTTTAGCAGCTCAGAGGCGACCTCTACTGTAACTTCCTACCAGATTGTTTTTCGCCCTGACTAACACCACTCAATTGAAAGTTCACAATAAATGTTCAAAAATTAATGTTCGCCATAAAAGTGGATATAAATTCACCACTTGCCACGCGGAATTGAATTTCACACAGACGGCACACTAACAGTTATTTTACCGAATTCTTAACGATCCAGGATGGTGTACAGTCCACGCGAGTTCACTATCCGTTTTCACTGCCAAATAGGCGCTTGTCACAGCTCGGCTCTGACGTCATCCGAGGCAGAGCGCGACCAGACGTTTAACTGGCGTGGACCTCACAGTGTCTGAGAGCGAAGTGAACCTTCTTACTGCTTCAGGGGCTGTATTTATAAGGTGCCGGTGTGGACTACCGAGAAAACATATGTTGTCTATGTCTATTTGCACACGGCGGCAGTCTACAAACGACCGCTATCTCGGGCACATAATCTTTAATAATATGGTTACCAATTACTTCAGAAACTTCTTAATTTTTGCTGGTAGGCAGATAAGCAATTTGAAAGCACGTAGAAAGTTTCAGCTCGCTAGAATGAAAAGTTCGCTTAATAGAATTTATTTAGTGGAACTTGTTGTTGGTTGGACGGTTGTTTCGGGGAAGGAGACCAGTCAGCGAGGTCATCGGTCTCATCAGATTAGGGAAGGACGAGGAAGGAAGTCGGCCGTGCCCTTTCAAAGGAACCATCCCGGCATTTCCCTGGATCGATTTAGGGAAATCACGGAAAACCTAAATCAGGATGGCCGGACGCGGGATTGAACCGTCGTCCTCCCGAATGCGAGTCCAGTGTCTAACCACTGCGCCATCTCGCTCGGGTTTTAGTGGAACTAACGGTAGATTGTTACCTCCGAACCATATCTTTGCTAAGACTTATATCAGCTGTTATTTATGTTACAAGTCTTAAACTTGGTGTAGCTCTATTATTTGGTATATTTGATCATCTGGTTTAACCAAAATCCTCTATCATTAAAATTTCAAATATTTAATATACAACACTTAGGTATATTTTAGTTACAAAATTAGTTTTTATTTAATTACTCAAAAACTATAAGAGGTAGATTAACGTGGACTCTCTGTTATTAATTTTGGGGTGTACTGAAGCATAAAACAAATTTTTAAGTTTCTAAGTCCATTACTTAGCGCCTCTTGTTTTCCGAAAAACATTGATTCTGGCGTTAATCTTTGGTTTATGGTCTTGGAAACTAGCATCACTTATTTATAACTTCTGACTGCACCTTCTGACCAAATTCTGGCTTCCTAGCGTCATTATTTGGCGCCTCTGATTTTTCTCTGAAAACGGCATTTTTCCGTAAACTATTAAGTTTAGAGCATCAAGGCTTGGTATTTTGAACATTATTACACAAAACTATAAACTTGTGCGCCACATGCAGACGCGTTAAGGTGACGTGGCGTTACTAACAGTGAACTGGGCAAGTCCCGGCGCACTCGCACGCCTCCGTATCTCACACATGATACAGCGCTTTGTTTGCTTCAGGGTGCACAAGGAAAACAGAAGGATTTGGCGGAAGACCACTAACCACGAGTGCTGTCTACCTCAAAATGGCGTTTAATTAGACAAATCTGCTACTCCGTGCTGTGTTGATGATAATGTAGTGACAATGTAGTCACATGTTGGGAATGCGAGAAATGTAAGTCTTGTGCTCTGAATGATTACAACATCGTTTTCAAACCGGCTATAACGTTGATTTACGAACAGTATCACGCTAAAAAACAAGAGAATATGAGGGGAAAGAAAAGAAAACATCGGTTTAGCCTGGAAAGATATGAGTTGCGGATCTTTTTTAGGGCGAAAAAGAAGAGGATAGCTCATGTTGTCGTTATATATGAAAAGCAGATGAGATGGTAGTGAAGTCCATCAGGTCATAGTCGGCCAGTTATGAAGTTGCGAAGAAACTAGAGATAGCAAGATCAACTTAAATGAGAGAGATCTAAGACGGAAAAATAAAAGGATGCACAGCAAAGATATTAAGGTTGTCGTAGTACGATTAACTGAACCCTATTAGTTCCAGTAATTATGTCTTGTTACTTTTTTACTAGGTGTGGTATAATTTTCTCATTACAGTGTTCATTTGTTAATCAATGAGCATATAAGAGAGAAGCGACTTTGAACTAATGTAAATAACATGCTGCAAATACGTGTACTGCGTGCATCCTAATGAATTTATTGGTTTCAGTTCCTATGGACATCAATTACAAACACAATTCCGGCCATGTGTATCGTCAGCAAGCTGTCGCTTTGGCTGCATTAATCACATCGTAAATCCATTTAGCGTCCTGTCGGATGTGCGTGAGTAACAGACGTTCCGCCACATCCGTAAGAGCGGCGCTCAACAATCCCTGACAGCAGCTAATGGAGTAGAAAGTCGGACAGTCACCACCAAATGTCATCCGTACCGACATATCTGGATCTTCATGGTGTCTATCTCATTGTATATACAGAAAACGTGTAGTCTCCCCATTTCCTATAAATTAGTACTCTTTTAAGAGAACTTCTCCTACCGTAAAGCTTAATACAATATCAACCACAAGATATTAGTTCCTCACAGTCTGTGACTCTATAAAAATCTCCCTGAAAGGATTAATTTCGTGTATTTTCTCAAAAGCTGCTTTTCTCCATTTGCTGGAGTCACCAGAGCATATGGAATACATTAATCAGGCTGAAAGAGGTGGTAGTTGTTTGAACATGTAATGTAACTCTCTTTCACTCTCTCTCACTCCCCTCTCGCTCTCTTTGTGTGCGTGTGGGAGGGACTGGATTGAGTTTGGGGGGGGGGGGGGGGGGAAGAATGGCGTAGAAAGAGCATAAATGACGCTTTCGTCTATAGATACAATTAATGCAACATGAGCCGAATAGAAGTCGCCTGTATTCAAGATGAGGTAAGCGTTCATATAAACATGTTAAATAAAATTTCATGGCAGATTAAAACTGTGTGCCCGACCGAGACTCGAACTCGGGACCTTTGCCTTTCGCGGTTAGGTGTTCTACCATCTGTGCAACCGAAGCATGACTCACGCCCAACCCTCACAGCCTTACTTCTGCCAGTATCTCGTCTCCTACATTCCAAGCTTTACAGAAGCTCTCCTGCGAACCATGCAGGACTAGCACTCCTGAAAGAAAGGATATTGCGGAGACATGGCTTAGCCACAGCCTGGGGGATGTTTCCAGAATGAGATTTCCGCTCTGCAGCGGAGTGTTCGCTGATATGAAACTTTCTGGCAGATTAAAACTGTGTGCCCGACCGAGACTCGATCTCGGGACTTTTGCCTTTCGTGGGCAAGTGCTCTACCATCTGAGCTACCGAAGCACGACTCACGCCCGGCCCTCACAGCCTTACTTCTGCCAGTATCTCGAAGGTAGGCGACGAGATTTGTCCGATGGTAAATATTGTCCAATATACTTTATGGTTTGAACTGTTCAGACTATTTTGACAGCGAAGTGAGATGAATAATATGGGGAGTATTTTACTTCATTTCGACATGCGACGTAATGTTGGGAGCAGAAGAACAGTGCCCATAAGAGAGTAGAAAAGTTAACTCCAGCCTTACTTTCTTTACACTGGGGATGTTGGGCCAATTCGTTTACATTTGTGAATTCAGAAATCACACCCATCAACTATGACGTTACCATTCTGACGTCACAGACTATGCCATTTTTTTCAATAACGTAAATTTAGAAAACGTAACATCATGGGATCGGGACGAATAGTCATTAAAATGAAACAGCCAGTGACAGCCCAGTATTGCGAAGGTGGTAACTTTCAGACTGACATATTACTTTGTGGCAACAGCTTGCTCCAGTTTTTTATCATAAGTACTGCAGTTTAGGTCAAAATTCAGGATAGTAATGAAAGCTGCAAGTACATCCAATACACATCATCTACTCACAATGTCATTTTGTTGGTAGGTGCAGAAAAGTGGAAGGTTAGATTTACAGATCAATCCATATAAGAGTTAACGTATACAATAAATTCTTCATTCAATGGAGTACGAAGAAGATTGTTTCTATAGATTTTGTGATATCACACGTCTTCAGAAACAAGTGCAGCAATTAAATTTTTATACATCAAGTCTCAACAATGAAATTAGAGACGTTTGTGAATTATTTGGAAAAAAAGACAAAGTTTCATTTCGTATCATAACTTTGTTTCTAAACATAACATACAGCTGCAAAGTCTATTGCACTGAATGTGTAATTAACTACGTTTTTTCTCGTACCAGAGAACTTGTAAGTAATTGTCAAACATTCGGAACTAATTGCTTCTCTCAGATGATATAGCGTTATTTTCACTGAAAAGATGTGTAACAAATGTTATTTAACTACCATATTGAAAGCACGCTTCGACACGGCAGGCCTATAATTAGTCGGATTTTAAGAAAACATAAAAATAAGTCTCACCATATGGCAAACCTCTGTAATTAATGGTTTTCAGTGTATGGATAAATCAAAATGCTTAAAACTAGACAAATTTTTAACGAATTTATAGTTGTCTGTCATAAAGGAACCATAGCTCCACCCATTGTTGTGACATATGAATTTATCTCTACTTTTCCTGTTTTAGAATTCATGTCACACTGCTGTCCTGAGCTGGTGGGTAACTTTGTGACAGTTACGATTCCATATTCAAAATTCTTCCTTGCAGTTGAAATATTTATATTTCTGTTTATCAATTTTCATACAAGTGCAATTTGAATGTACCATCTCGTATGAATGTAGGGTTGCATTATAAAAAGCAGTAAAAATGCCACAAAGTTTCACACTTTTTAGCATACGTTTTTGCCAAAGCTTGCCATATTCTATAGTATCAAGTTATACTACTTTATTTTCCCCAGTCTTCTTCAGGTCCTATGTTCAAAAGTATTCGAATATTTATCAAAACGTTTCGTAGGCACATACACACACACACACACACACACACACACACACACACACACACACACAAACGCACACACACACACACACACACACACACACACACACACACACACTATGCCATGCTCAAATTCGTAATACCTTACTGTTGAAAGGGGATATCTCTTCAAAAACTGAAAACACAGATTATGTCGTTTTCGGCTTAAGGGAGACATAAATGCATCGACTGGAACAAAATCCGGAATTGCTTTGCCGCTTGTAAGGATTAAATTTTATAGAGATTTCTAATGAGGGACAACTCGAAGAGTTGTCTTGTATTGGAAACATATGTGATGGAAACCTGGGTTCATACTGAACCAGTCGATGATTTTTAGTGTAAAAAATTATTACCTATTCCATAGATAATATTAACATGAACAGTTCAAGGTTTAAAGTTCCAACTATTTATAAAAAAAAAGGAAACGAAACAGTGGTAAGTTTGAATACCTTTTTAATATTCTATGGGTTTTTAATTTTTATGTATACAACATGAAAATTCATGAGTGTAGGTTTTATTGTTGTCTTGAGTGCTAAGGAAAGAATGAAGTGTGCACCTTTTCATACTGTTAGATTCAGAAAATTGTCCCCGAAATTCTAACAAGAAAAAGGTTGATATAGAGAACATCTCAAGTGTATTACAGAACCACAGCATTAATATTTCTATAACCAGCTGAAGACATGGTCTATCACACAAAAGAATGAAGGTGACTGAGATGTGGCTATAACAAATAATATTTTGTAAAGAGTTTTGTGTTAATTTTTATGCACTGAAGGCAGTTTTGTTCACATTGTGTGGTAAAAAGTTAATATTAACCTTATTCAGTCGTTTAGGTTCAAAATCACTGCAAAATATTAAGTTATTTGGTTGTCATTTGTTAACATTGTATGTACGGAATGATGTGTTTTGCAGGTAATAGTACAGTTAATACATTTACTTCTACATCTACATCTACATCTACATCTACATCTACATCGGCATACATACTCCGCAATTCATCATACGGTGCGTGGCGGAGGGTACCTCGTACCACAACTAGCATCTTCTCTCCCTGTTCCACTCCCAAACAGAACGAGGGAAAAATGACAGCCTATATTCCTCTGTACGAGCCCTAATCTCTCTTATCTTATCTTTGTGGTCTTTCCACGAAATATAAGTTGGCGGCAGTAAAATTGTACTGCAGTGAGCCTCAAATGCTGGTTCCCAAAATTTCCTCAGTAACGATTCACGAAAAGAACGCCTCATTTCCTCTAGAGACTCCTACCCGAGTTCCTGAAGCATTTCCGTAACACTCACGTGATGATCAAACCTACCAGTATCAAATCTAGCAGCCCGCCTCTGAATTTTTTGCTTCTATGTCCTCCCTCAATCCGACAAGGCTCGAGCAGTACTCAAGAATAGGTCGTATTAGTGTTTTATAAGCGGTCTCCTTTACAGATGCACCAAATCTTCCCAAAATTCTACCAATGAACCGAAGACGACTGTCTGCCTTCCCCGCAACTGCTTGTCCGACTTCATATCGCACTGCAATGTTACGCCCAAATATTTAATCGACGTGACTGTGTCAAGCGCTGCACTACTAATGGAGTATTCAAACATTACCGGATTCTTTTTCCTATTTATCTGCATTAATTTCTATTTATCCATATATAAGAGTTAGCTGCCAATCCAAGTCATCTTGTATCCTCCTACAGTCACTCAACGACGACACCTTCCTGTACACCACAGCATCATCAGCAAACAGCCGCACATTGCTATCCACCCTATCCAAAAGATCATTTACGTGGATAGAAAACAACAGCGGACCTACCACACTTCCCTGGGGCACTCCAGATGATACCCTCACCTCCGATGAACACTCACCATCGAGAACAACGTACTTGGTTCTATTACGTAAGAAGTCTTCGAGCCACTCACATATTTGGGAACCAATCCCATACGCTCGTACCTTAGTTAGGAGTTACAGTGGGGCACCGAGCCAAACGCTTTCCGAAAGTCTACGAATATGACATCCGTTGATACCCTTCATCCATGGTTCGCACGATATCAGGTGAAAAAAGGGCGAGTGGCGTTTCGCAGGAGCGATGCTTTCTAAAGCCGTGCTGATGCACGGACAGCAACTTCTCTGACTCAAGGAAATTCATTATATTCGAACAGAGAATATGTTCGAGAATCCTGCAACAAACCGATGTTAGGGATACTGGTCTATAATTTTGAGGATTCGTCCTTATACCCTTTTTATATACAGGCGTCACTTGCGCTTTTTTCCAATCGCTCGGGACTTTATGTTGGGCAAGAGATTCGCGATAAATGCAAGCTAAGTAAGGAGCCAATGCAGTGGAGTACTCCCTGTAAAACCGAAACTGAATCCCATCAGGACCAGGCAATTTATTTATTTTCAACCCATTCAGCTGCTTCACAACCCCAGGGATGTCTATCACTATGTCCACCATACGGGAATCTCTACGAGACTCGAACGGCGGTATGTTTGTACGATCCTCCTGCGTTAAAGATTTCCCAAGTGCTAAATTTAAAATTTCAGCTTTTGTTTTGCTGTCTTTCGTTGCCAGGCCAGTCTGATCAGTGAGAGACTGGATGGAAGCCTTCGATCCGCTTACCGATTTTACGTAAGACCAGAATTTCCTTGGGTTTTCAGAAAGATCTTTTGCTAAGGTATGACGGTGGTAGTGGTTGAATGCTTCGCGCATCGCTCTTTTTACAGCGGCACGAATCTCTACTAACTTTTGCCTGTCCTCATTGTCCCGTTCTTGTACCGCGAGTGCAACTGCCTTTGCTTCTTGGGCATTCTCCGAATCGCGCTGTTACACCACGGTGGGTCTTTTCCGTCCGTAACCCACTTTTTCGGCACATACTTGTCCAATGCGAAATTTACAATGTGTTTAAAATTTGCCCATAATTCTTCCACGTCCATCGTACCGGAAGCAAATGAAGTCGAACCAGTTACTAAGTGGGATGCTAACAACTGCTTATCTGCTCTTTCTAGTAAGAGTACTCTCCTAGCCTTCTTGACCGACTTTTTAACTTTCGTAACCATAGTCGTAATGACAACATCATGATCACTAATCCCTGTCTCAACACTGACATCGTCGATGAGCTCTGGTCTGTTCGTGGCGGCCAGATCTAAAATATTTCCATTACGCGTTGGCTGTCGATTTAGCTGCTCAAGACAGTTTTCGGATAATGTGTTCAAAAGTAATTCGCACAACAGCTTGTCTGTACCACCTGTAATGAATCCATAGACATCCCAGTCTATACCAGGTAGGTTGAAGTCGCCTCCGACTAATATAGCATGATCCGGGTACTTCTGTGATACAGAGTGTAGAACTGTCACGGTGGAACCTGGTGGCCGGTAATAACACCAAACAATTAACTTTATTTCTCCTAGCCCTGTTAAACGTGTCCAGATAACTTCACAATCACACTCTACTTCGACCTTAGTTGACACAATATTTTTGTCAACTGCAATGAAGACACCACCTCCTACGGTGTCTAATCTGTCTTTCCGATATACGTTCCAACCCTCACTAAATATTTCATCACTTCCTATCTCAGGGTTCAGCCAGGTCTCAGTCCCGAGAATAATTTGCGCGTCACACGCTTCCTGGAGGGCAGTAAATTCAGGAACTTTATTCCGAACACTCTGAAAATTTAATGATAATATCTTGACTGCTGAAGTGTCTTTACACTGAGCGCGTCCTAATTTCCCTGCCTCCACGTCGACTGGTGAGTGTTTATCAGGACACTTCGCACTACTGCCTAGCCCAAAAATCCCCGTGTGCACGCCACAAATACTCTGCTACCCGAGTAGCAGCTTCCTTTGTGTAGTGCACCCCTGACCTATTTAGGGGCATCCTACAATTCCCCACCCAATAGTGGAGCCAAGACCGTCACAGAGTCGACGAAGCTTCTGGTTGAGACCCTCCACTCTGCTCCAAACCAAAGGACTCCGATCCACTCTGGGAACGACGCTGCAAATAGAGAGCTCTGCTTGGACCCCGCGTGCGTGGCCAGTGGTCTTCAGCAAATCTGCCAGCCGCCTGTACGAACTTAGAATCGCCTCAGAACCCAAGCGACAGGCAACATTGGTGCCGACGTGAACAACTACTAGCAGACGACTGCACCCCGTACGCTCGATAGCCGCAGGCAAGAACGCCTCCAGATCTTGGATGAGGCCCCATGGCAGACAAACCGAGTGCACGTTAAATTCTTTTCAGTCCTGTACGCTATTTCCCTAACGGGGCTCCATCAACCGTCTAACGTTGGAGCTCGCAATAAGCAGCAAGCCTTTGCCTCCGTGTGCCTGCTCGGGCCCTGCTGAAGGAGCGGCCACCTGCTCACTGATAGGATAAACGGGCGAGGCCAGACGGCCAGCCTTCACATTGGCCCTCCACCTCGAGCGAAGCGAACGCTTTGCAGTCCGCCACTCACCCTGAGGTGGGGGCGGCACCAACGCGCCGGCTACACTAGAAGGTGCCTCGGCGGCGGAATCAGCGGACGCAGCAAGCAACACCTGGGGTGTCTCAAGCGACGCTGCACCTCGAGGCAGCCAGCCAGAAGGCGGCTGACCGTGGCCAACAGCACGCTCAGCTGCTCCGGAAGCGCGGCTATTTCCTCCTGCGCCCGCACACATCACACACACACCGTATCCATCCTACTGCTAATATCTGGACGTATAGAGTTGCGACAAATAAAACAGCAATATTCGACTGCACAGTTGCGTCACCAGCGCCAGATTGAGCTGCGATGTATGAACAATCACTTATGAACTAAGCAATGAGATGACCACGACTACGCCACTATACAAATATTACAATGCGATCCTACGCCTGTCTTAGTACAAATGACAACCGCCTACGCGATGTTACACTCTCTCGTTATTAAAATTTGATAGTACCCTATCTAATTCGAAAATACGGAAAGATCCGAAAAAATTCACCACGCAAGCACACAAACACACAAAGTAATTTGAATTACACCTGCGGAACTAATACGAAAAACTGAATATACGACTAGCTTCTGCTACTGCTGCTCGCACACGTCACTCTGCAAGCACAGATGAAACTTCACTGGCCTCTGTCTGCTGCTAACTGACTCTCCGAAATAAACAGAAACCACTGGCTGTCCAAAACAAACAACAGACTAACCACTCAGCGAACTTATACTTTACAGCTATAATAAGCAATATTACTCCTCTCAAATACGAGAATACGCAAGGATTTTATGTAATTGAATATGCAAGCGCATACACACTCGGAAACAAATTAAGAATAAAACTAGAAAACAAATATGAAAGCTAAATATGCGACTCGCTACTACACTGCTGGTGCACTGATACTTCACCAGTGGCTGCTGAAAGCTTTATATCACATGTATTGTGCTCAGAATTCATTCATTAATTATAAGTTCTATCTTTCACATAAATTATATGCTTCAAAATATTGTTTCTTCTGATTTTATTGCTATAAGAAGAGAGCATCATATGACCTCTAAATACCTTTTGAGCTAGATAATATTATGCTTACACATTCTAGATAGCGAATTGCTTCACAAAGCAGAAAGAAAGTCGCCATTATATCATTAAACAAGGTTGTGGGATACTTTTTCTTCCACTTGAATAATTTATGAATCGAGTGTACGTTTCTTTTTGGAAACAAGCGATTCCATTCTCTTTAATCCAATGTCAGAAAAAAGTAAGCACCAAAGATTTAGCCTCATCAGTAATTTTAATCTCTGTTTGTAATATATTAGAGGATAGGGAACTGGAGGGACATTAAGAGATAATATTTGAAGTGTAAACTTTAACAAGACGATAAAATTGCAATGTATGATATATACATACTCTGTGACAAGGAATGTTCAGAGTTTAAATTCTATAATGCTTTTTCATTCAATGCTGTACATTTCTCACGTATTTAAAGTTTTCACATTATTTTACATGCACATACACAATGCATAAATACTCTTGATGTTAAGAAGATTACATTACAAAGAAAGTTTTATGCACCTTGGTTGACTGTACACAGTAAAAGCCACCCAATTAGGCATATTTACACAGACTCTTCAGCATAATCTATTACATACAGTCTAGCTAAAAATATCGAAATTCATTGTTCAAACTGTGTAATGTTTTTAAATTCAGTCTTTTCACATGTAATAATTCTACGCTCCGTCTCTGATGACAAGCCTCTGCTATTGGCACTGTAATTTTGTCTACATGGTTACTTCTCCTTTGAAACCGAATCAAGCCTCTCTTCATCACCTCCCAAGACTCAGTGCATATTGTTCGATACGTAAAACCCCAAGCAATAATTATGTGAGCTGTTTCCAAATCTTTCGAATTTTCGAGCTGCACTTTTATGGATGTCATTGAAGCAACTCTTACGTCACAATGCATTTATATAATATCAATGATAGAAGAACAGATGTTAACTGTAGTTCACACATAGTGTACATAGGGTGTAATATGTAATCCTTGTATGGCATTCATTTTCTTCTGAGTAACAAATGTACGAGGAAGCTGAGACATCCTCTTCTAGCTACTCACTAATGGTTCAAATCTTGATGTATTATGATGCATGTGTTGTTAGTTGCCTGTAATATGTGATTTCCCGAATAATAATCATTTTATCCATAACTGCTTGAGTCTGCGCACACATTGTTTGAAGGAAGGATGACCGAATGCTTACTGTGTCGAGTCTTTTGAGCACTGTATTCCCCACATGTCGAGCCTTCACACCTATTTTTAGAAATTCGAAATCAATATTTATTACCCCTTTTCCCATTGATGTCAGCGTTATATTTTCACGGTCAATGAGTTTCAAATACTGATGATATTCAATAGACACCAGGATGTAATACATGAAAAAACCGCGATGCGCTAGGGGATAGGTATTTGAATGAAGGTGATGCAGTGCAGCAGAGAATTTTATCATATCCCGATGTGGTCATATTATTAACCACATCGTGCTGTCGCATTTGTTTCGCGTCTTTACCGAGGTGAAAATTTTATTCATGCATGCATTTTTAAAATTCCAATATTTCTCTCACTTTTATCTGCGACAGAGGAAGATATGTCACATATTTCTGCTAATGGAATGTTTTCATACGCATCCTCCCACTCTGCAATCGAGTATTTCACTTTATTAAATTTCATAGCCAGTACAAATTTAAAACAATAATGGATGCTGCCCTAAGTTGTTATTCAGTTGGTATTATTTCGTTATCATGTGAATTACTAACTACCACTTTCAAAGGTAACAAGCAAACTAATCACACTACAAAATTAATTCCGGTAATTGGGCAGAGTCCACATGCGTTGACGATTTGTTGGACACCTTCTATTTCCAGTGGTGTATATCAGCTTCCTCATCACAATCTTTCTAATCGTCTTGTTGATCATCATCACAATCGTCCTCTTCTGATTCACCGTCTTCCTCATTGCTTCTTCTTCTCATCCGGTATCTCCACCTTCCGCTTTCATAAATACATTGTTTCCTTTGGCCTTAACGTGTTTGTCCTCTTCTCTTTCGTCTGGTTTCTTCTGCTTTTGGAACTGCTGTCCCCGTATATCTATTTCTAGTGATAGGTAGGTGTGATGGAAAGTTGCAGTCTATGCTTCTTGTACCATACCCTCTTCTCTGTCAAAACTGGCAAGAAATGTTTTATCCAAAAGTATTAGGAACTGGAACAGCATTCTCTTCCATGCTGATATGTTCTGTCAACACCTCTCAATAGTGATCCACCATATTTTACGAATGCACGCTTAGCGATATGCTCCCTGTGGGAGAGGTATCTTTGACTGTGAACATTGGCAGCCTAGAGAATTTTAACATAATTTTTAAGCTCTCAAGTCTTGTAAAGTTTTTTAGGTGAGTAAAGCTTTTTAGGAGATTCAATTTCAAACCTTAGATGACATAATCCAACATTCCCAGGTATCTTCCATTGTGGAACATTATATTAATTTCCTTTACTTGTACTGGTGAAACATCAGTCACCTGCACTTTGGGTATCGATTCAAATCTGACGGTTCGACAGAAAACTCAGTATCTATTTAGCCCTTCCTGACGAAAATTTTTTTCGTGACTTCTCTTTATCTCCATCGTCACCATCATGGTCCACAGTGTATCATCATCAAATTCTTCTTCTCCTCTTCATCGAATATCTCCATCTTCTACTTTCATAAATACATTGTTTTATTTGACTTCAGCTTCTTCGTCGTAGCCTTCACCTGCCTCAGTCCCTGCATCACGTGAGAAATGGGTTTAAATATATTTTGCACGTTAGAGTCAGCCTCCTTTGGCAGCGAAGCGAGTTCCTGTTGTTCTTTTGTCGAGATATCACACCCGACATTTAAGACTAATCTTTCGTAGAGTGGAACTTAATTAATATGTTAACCGAAATACCTGGGAGTATATACCACTGCTTACTAGGGTAAATGGTGAACGGTGAATGGTAAATGGTATGTGGTGAAACGGTAAATGGTTAAATGGTGAAAGGTTAATGGTTAAACACTTAGGTGGTGAAATTGTTAAACAGTTCTATGACAAACAGAATTTTTTCACCAGAAGGTTAAGGTATATGCACAGTGAATGTCATTTTCCGGGTCTTCATATTTAAGACAGCAGAAACTGTGAGTATGCAAGTACGGAAGGCACTAGCAATTGGATATTAAGACTGTGAGATAATATAAATTTATTCTCAGCGAAGAATTTATTTATGAGGAGTGAAGTATTATCAGGGGTTGAGGAGTAGGGGGCCGGGTGAGTATTAGCAAATAATGATGTTTGTTAAATTAAATGTATTGGTCGTTATCTTTCTTCTGATGGTCTTTATTTTATGCTCAGTTTACTTCCGATGTCATCAGTAATTTAGGTATCCAAATATTGAAATCCGTTCGCTACTTTTTGAGTCACGTTTTCTCATCTCGTATCCTCATCACCACCAGACTTTATTCGATTGCTGTCCAACAACTTTTATAATGTCTTTCTCACTTTCTTTCCATCGGTTATGGAATCACTATTTCTGGGTAAACAACAAACTGTTAATTTGTTTTGAAAATAGATCCACCTTTTGTTTCTACATCTCAATATAACTTTTCTGTACGCGTCTCGCCGTTTTTTGCTTAAAGCTGTCTTCAGAGGGATCTATAACGTTACAGTTATGTTATTTTCGGGTTATGAAACATTTCCCGTCACGTTTCTTTACGCAAATAAGTAATTAGTTACGTTTGCTGTAATATGCTTTTCCTCTCATCTGGTCTAGAGGTCGCACTACCATTTTTACTTCCGACAAATAAGCACAGTTATATATTCCGAAATTTTTCGCAGTGTTCGCCATGTTTCTTCTTCTTTTTGTGGTATGTTATCATTCTTTTACTACTAGATATAGCTGTTTATTCCAACATTCTACTTTTAACAACGTAATTATTGTAGCTTCATGTCTTCTTTGCTCCTGTTTGATTTGTTTCCATACCTGTGGCCAAACTAACGAAGTATATGTTAAAAACCAACTCCTCTTCATGATGTGTAATCTGTGCGTGTGTGTGTGTGTGTGTGTATGAGAGAGATATAGTGAGCTGAAGAGCGTGAAAACGTTTTTTGTTTTGTTTTAATAACATTGTGTGTGTGTGTGTGTTTGGGGGGGGGGGGGGGGGAAGGTTTGTGGTTTGAGTTGTAGAGTGTTGACTATGAATGTAATGACTGTTGGAGAGTGATTGAAAGGTTTTGTGACAGCTGGTTTGACTTTTCGCTTCACTGTACTGTGGAGGGGTTTAAGGATGAATGAGCGAAAGGGTGTTGGGAGGTATTATTACTATATTTGGTGGTATTATTATTATTATTTCTTTTCTCAGACGTTATGTCTGGTCAAAAATGGAAAGTGACGCGGACCTTGATCAAGCATGACTTCCTTTTAACTGTACGGTATATGCTACATTGCATTTTGGAACTTTCGGGTAATTGAACATGTATCAATAATTACAGGTTTCTGTAGTTGTATATATAAGTTCGGATGTAGCTCTATTGCGTTGATGCACTGGTGGATATTGTGTGGTATGACTCCTGTAGTTGATAGTATAATTGGTATAATGTCAACTTTATCCGAATGCCACATGTCCTTGGCTTCCTCAGCCAGTTGGATGTATTTTTCGAGTTTTTCTCCTGTTTTCTTCTGTATATTTGTTGTATTGAGTATGGATATTTTGATTAGTTGTGTTAATTTCTTCTTTTTATTGGTGAGTATGTGTCAGGCTTGTTATGTGGTGTTGTTTTATCTGTTATAATGGTTCTGTTCCAGCATAATTTGTATTCATCATTCACCAGTACACTTTGTGGTGCATACTTGTATGTGGGAACGTGTTGTTTTATTAGTTTATGTTGTATGGCAAGTTTTTTATGTATTATTTTTGCTACATTGTCATGTCTTCTGGGGTATTCTGTATTTGCTTGTGTTGTGATCTACTGTTTCTACTTGTTGTTTGCAATGCCTGCATTTATCTGTTGTGGTATTGGGATCTTTAATAATATGCTTGCTGTAATATCTGGTGTTCATTGATTGATCCTGTATTGCAATCATGAATTATTATTATTATCACTATTATTATTATTGTTGTTGTTGTTGTTATTGTTATTATTATTATTACTATTTTATATTAATTCTCTTTGGGAGTTTTATTCCATTATTTCATCTATTAGCGTAAACAATGACTTGTTTGTCATGCGTACTTGATCAATCAACAGGGTTTTCCTTTCTGCTTTGGTTTTCTGTACGTGGTAATTTTCTTGGAGGGTTAGGAGGTGCTTTTTATTGTTGACTCTAATTATTTTCATATCTTCTTCTGTAGTGATTAGTTGTCCGCCTCGATTGCTGAGTGGTCAGTGCGACGGAAAGCCTTGCAACGGGGGCTGGGTTCGATTCCCAGCTGGGTTGGAAATTTTCTCCGCTCAGGGACTGGGTGTTGTGTTGTATTCGTCATCATTATATCACTCCCATCGACGCGCTACCACCGAAGTGGCGTCAACTCAAAACACTGGCACCAGGCCACAGGTCTAGCCACACGACATTTCATTTCAGTGGTTAGTTTGTGGTTATGCTCTCCTGGGTGTTCTGCAAATGTGTAATGGTCTGTACCATTCTTCCAGGCTCTCATATGTCCTCTGTATCTTACATCAGATGTTCTACCTCTTTGTCCTATGTATCTACCTTCGCAGCAACACACTGCAGTTGATATGTACCTGCTTTCTGGTGTATGCCTCTGTTTTTTGTTACTTTTTGAGTCTATTTTTGTATAGAATTGACTATTGTGTATGCTATGTTTAGTCCCGGTCTTTTGAAAACGTTAGTGATTTTGTGTGAGTTTCTGTTTGTATGTCATTGTGTACCATCTTGTGTTTTCTTTCATCCTATTCTGTGTAGTTGTTATGGCACTACATGTATGTGTTTTTTTTCTGTTGTGTTGTTGTTTGTGGTTTGGTGCTTCCTGCTTCATTTTCCTTTAATGGTTAATGAAAACACTCACTCATCCATGAACCCCACCACAGAACACTGCAACCAAAAGTCAAATCATCTGTCACCAAAGCTTTCAACCACTCGCTAACAGCTATTACCTTCATACTCAACACTCTACAAATAAAAACCATCAACCGCTCACCCCCCCCCCCCCCCCCAACTCACTTCGGTTCACTACACTCTATCTCTCTCACACACTCACACACACACACACACACACACACACACACACACACACACACACACACATACACACACAGACTTAGGCACAGATTATGAAAAGAAATTGGTTTTGACAATATACTTCGTTAGGTTGACAGCATGTATGTAAACAAGCCGAAAAGGAGCAGAAAATATATGAAGCTACATTATTTATGTTGTTAAAAGCACAGCGTTCGAAAAGTAGCTACATCTAGTGGTAAAATAATAACAAACCACAAAAAAGAAGAAGAAACATGGTGAACACTGTGAAAAACTTCGGAATACAAAATAGTACTCATGTGTCGGAAATAAAAGTGGTAGTGCGACCTCTAGACCAGATGACAGGAAACACAGATCACAGCAAACTGTAACTATTTACTTATATACATAAAGAAAAGTGAGGTGGACTCTTTCATAATCTAAAGGTAACAAAACTGTATCGTTATAGATGCCCTTGAAGATGACTTTCAGCAAGAAAAGGCGAAACTCGTCTGGGGAAAATAAATTAAGTTTTATTTACTAAACGAGCAGTTATGTGCTTGTTGCGGAGGATAGCCATGCAAACAAACTTGTCACAAACTGTTTATTTCTTTTCCCTTATTTCCACTTTTTTTTCAATTTCTCCTCATGTTGTTTACAGTTTGATGTATGCACTCTGAACAAAAGGGGAGTAGGCAACAATCCTATTTCTGTACTAGCTCAACTAGTGCTTCTGTTTCACACTCTTCGGCTGTTACAATTACAG
Source organism: Schistocerca americana (assembly GCF_021461395.2). Taxonomy (NCBI): domain Eukaryota; kingdom Metazoa; phylum Arthropoda; class Insecta; order Orthoptera; family Acrididae; genus Schistocerca; species Schistocerca americana. The sequence goes on along the minus strand of NC_060119.1, from coordinate 951,642,457 downwards.
TTTATCTTCTGTGTTTCAGTGTCTATATGTTGTTTGGTGTGTACAATGAATTATAAATCGCCGACGTTTGTGCAAAATTGAACAAGGAGCTTTTTCACTGCTCTGTGGCAAACAGGAACAGGTTTCTGTGCGCTAAGAGTACATCAGATGTGGAACATTACGAAAAACCTCTGCATTACACAAGGTATCGAGCAATTAAGCATCTATTTTGTAGAAGTACATACTTTATGAGGAGGTTGTATATGGTAAATTATTTCTGGTACATTTAGTATATTTTGGGTGTACTTCGTTGCCTAATATCATACATTAATCTAATGCTAACGATTTAACATGTGTTTCTTGGCTAACAGGGTTCATGAGCATGAAGTTTACCGTAGAAGAGAAGGTGGCTACTGCGACGTGAGTGATACAGAGGTCGTTAATGACATTCGGATGAGATTTCACAGCAAATTCCATGACGATGATCCACTGATAAACCAATCCGCACATTGGTAAACAAGGTGCACAGGATTGCTGGCAAGGAAGCCCGGACAAGGACGTCCGTCAACCTCCAAAGAAAGGGCTTAAGCCATCCATTGAAATGAGTCCTAAATCGGTGCGGCATCAGTGAAATTGACATCCATACTTCGATGGTACACAAGGTGTCGCGGTTTACCCTAAAGAAGGAGCCGTACCACCTGCAGGTTCTCCACCACCCGATGGGAAAGATTCTGCAGAGCATGTAGCCAAGTGCATCAACCTGCTCGTTGCACTTGAAGATCGTAACATCGTGAAACACATTTTACTCAGTGATGAAGCGACCTTCCGCAGTTGTGGAAAGGTTAACAGGCATAACTGCGTTATCTGGGCTCACACATTATCAGTGGAAAGTGCTGAAGTCATTTGAGACTCTCCGGAGCATAATGTTTGGATGGGCATCAATTGCGACCAGGTCGACCGACCGTTTTTCCTCGCTGAAGAAGCCATAATTGGAGCAGTGTACTTAGGCCTGCTCACAGATTTTCTGTTGCCACACCTTATCCAGGATGAGCTTCGGGATACTGTTTACTTTCAGCAACGTGGAGCACCATGTCTTAAGCGCAAGTTCCTGAATTCACAGTTCCCTGGGAGATGGGTTGGACGCTCAGGCCCCTTGCCGTAGACGGCACACTCCCTGTACCTAAGTCCGGTAGACGGTTTTATGTTCGAATTGATCAAAGTACCGGTTGATCAAAAAGTCAGTATAAATTTGAAAACCGAATAAGTCACGGAATAATGTAGATAGAGAGGAACAAATTGACACACATGCTTGGAATGACATGGGGTTTTATTAGAAGCAAAAAAATACGGAAGTACGAAAAATGTCCGACAGATGGGGCTTCATCTGATCAGAATAGCAATAATTAGCATAACAAAGTAAGACAAAGCAAAGATGATATTCTTTACGGGAAATGCTCAATATGTCCCCCATCATTCCTCAACAATAGCTGTAGTCGAGGAGTAATGTTGTGAACAGCACTGTAAAGCATGTCCGGAGCTATGGTGAGGCATTGGCGTCGGATGTTGCCTTTCAGTATCCCTAGAGGTGTCAGTCGATCACGACACAATTGCGACTTGAGGTAACCCCAAAGCCAATAATCGCACGGACTGAGGTCTGGGGACTTGGGAGGGCAAGCATGACGAAATTGGCGGCATAACACACGATCATCACCAAACGACGCGCGCAAGACATCTTTCACGCGTCTAGCAACGTGAGGTGGGGCGCCATCCTGCATAAACATCGTACGTTCCAGCAGTTGTTTGTCAGCCAGGCTGGGGATGATGCATTCTGTAAAATACCGGTGTACTTGTCACCCGTCACGGTAGCAATTACAAAACCATAATTACGCATTTCCTCGAAGAGAAAAGGTCCGATAACGGTAGTTGTGGTAAATCCGACCCATACCGTGACTTTCTCGTCGTGCAATGGAGTTTCCACAACAGTTCTAGGATTTTCGGTAGCCCAAATTCTGCAGTTGTGGGCGTTGTTGAGAGACTCTCGGAGCATGAAATTAGCTTCGTCGGTCCACAACACGTTACTCAACCAATCGTCATCTTCCGCCATCTTTTGAAATGCCCACACCACAAATGCCCTCCGCTTCACTAAATCGCTTGGTAACAGTTCATGATACCGATGGATTTTGTACTGATAGCATCGGAGGCTACGCCTAAGTGCCAACCAAACAATAGTGTATCGAATGCCGGTGCGACGTGCGACTGCACGACCGCTGACTTCCCCGTGCATAGACGAACCCGCTACAGTCTCCATTTCTTCCTGAACTGTCTCAGCAGCATTACGCCTTGTGCTCGGTCGGCCACTACAGGGTCTATCGTCTAAACAACCCGTGGCTTCGAGCTTCGAAATCATTCTCGCCACAGCTGCATTTGTCAACGGACCTTTACCCGTTCGAATCCTCTTCCTATGGATCGTAACGCTGAACTTGCACATTCCCCATTCTTATAATAGAGCTTCACTAAAAGCGGCTTTTCAGGTAACGTCAACATGCTAAAACTGCTGACGCATCTGATTCTCTCTCTCATTACAGCCCAGTCACTGACGTTTTGCTGTCCAGCGCCATATGTAGGACATTTTGTTTTGTTCTAACAAAACCTCATGTCATTCCAAGCATGTGTGTCAATTTTTACCTCTCTATCTATATTATTCCGTGGTTTATTAAGTTTTCAAATTTATACTGACTTTTTGATCATCCGCTATGTGTGTTTACCCGACGCATTACCACGTTGCAGCAGCTCCGTATCCGCATTACACAAGATGCTGCCGCCATAACACCAGTAATGCTTCAGAATGTGTTTCGCGCCACTGCTGAAACATGTTAAGTGTGTCGTGATATTGGTGGCGAACATGTTGAAAGTAATCACAAATAAATCGATACCATAGCAAACATTGCAAATACATCACTATTTCAACATAATAGATAGTTAATTTCTGAACACCTTGTACATAAGTCTAATCCATGGAGAAAATGCTGCACGTGATGCATCGGAAGGAGTTTCACAATGCACCGTTCTCCTTCGAGGCACACTTGGTCACATTATAGTTGCTTAACGACCTCTGTTATTTTACTAAAGAGGGCTGTTCTCAGTGTGCACTGCCCTCTAACCGGATCTCGCCTTCTGATGTTCTATTTTTACCTGTGTAAAATGAGCAAAGGTAGCACCGCTTTTTCCATCCGTCGGCCAAGAAAATGTTATGATTTTCTGGGCTTACGGCGTTGTACTGCTTCTTGTTGTTTATATGATGAGAATAAAAATGTCGTAAGCATAATAAGAACGCTTGTTTAGAACAGCAAACGGTAAACATCATGCCTCTAATATTTTTTCTGTCTGCTAATGAAACTACATCCTCAGGCTACTGGGGCATGTGATCTAAAAACAAAATCACATGAACGTAAACGCAACAAGCAAATTGCACAGATGTAAAAAGTAGACTACCGACATTAAAATTGCTACACAATTAAAATGACGCGCTACAGACGCGAAATATAACCGACAGGAAGAGGATGCTGTGATATGCTAATAATAAACTTTCCAGATCATTCACACAAGGTTGGCGCCGGTGGCGACACCTACAACGTGCTAACATGTGGAAAGTTTCCAACCAATTTCTCATACACAAACAGCAGTTGACCAGCGTTTCGTGGAGAAACGTTGTTGTGATGCCTCGTGTAAGGAGGAGAAATGCGTACCAACACGTCTCCGACTTTGATAAAGGACGGATTTTAGCCTATCGCGACTGCGGTTTATCATATCGCGACATTGCTGCTCACGTTGGTCGAGATCCAATGACTGTTAGCAAAATATGGAATCGGTGGGTTCAGGAGGGTAATATGGAACGCCGTGGTGGATCCCAACGGCCACATATCACTAGCAGTCGAGATGACAGGCTTCTTATCCGCATGGCTGTAACGGATCGTGAGTCAACAGATGGAGACGTTTTCAAGACAACAACCATTTCCACGAACAGTTCGACGACGTTTGCAGCAGCATGGACTGTCAGCTCGGAGACCATGGCTGCTATTACCCATGACGCTGCGTTACAGACAGGAGCGTCTGCGGTGGTGTATTCAACAACGTACCTGGGTGCACGAATGGCAAAACGTAATTTTGTCGGATGAATCCAGGTTCTGTCTACAGCATCATGATGGTCGCATCCGTGTTTGGCGACATCGCGGTGAACTCACATTGGAAGCGTATATTCGTCATCGCCATACTGGCGTATCACCCGGCGTGATGGTATGGGGTGTCATTGGTTACACGTCTCGGTCACCTCTTGTTCGCATTGACGGCACTATGAACAGTGTACGTTACATTTCAGATGTATTACGACCCGTGGCTCTACCCTTCATTCGATCCCTGTGAAACCCTACATTTCAGCAGGATAATGCACGACTGCACGTTGCAGGTCCTATACGGGCCTTTCTGGATACAGAAAATGTTCGACTGCTGCCCTGGCCAGCACATTTTCGAGATATTTCACCAATTGGAAACGTCTGGTCAATGGTGGCCGAGCAACTGGCTCGTCACAATACGCCAGTCACTTTTCCTGATGAACTGTGGTATGGTGTTGAAGCTGCATGGGCAGCTGTACCTGTACACACCATACAAGCTCTGTTTGACTCTATGCCCAGGCGTATCAAGGCCGTTATTACCGCCAGAGGTGGTTGTTCTGGATACTGATTTCTCAAGATCTATGCACCCAAATTGCGTGAAAATGTAATCACATGTCAGTTCTAGTATAATATATTTGTCCAATGAATACTCGTTTATCATCTGCATTTATTCTTGGTGTAGCAATTTTAATAGCCAGTAGTGTACACAACTGCGACCTACGATCACAACGTTTGCAAGCTTTTGTGGTACACTCAATACTGACAGTTTGACCATCTTATGAGCATTTACTGTCTTTTGGATAACTTATAAAATAACTGTTAAGTTTATTAAGATAAATCCAGAAAAGCATTGTTTACTGCACGGGAGTGCTTCCAGTTACTCTTCTGCTCAGTCGCCACCCTTTCACTGCTATAGCAAAATGAGTTACAGGGTGACAAATATTGAACTATATGAAATAAAATCGTCATAGCTTATGAACGATTTGCGTTAGTACGTTGAAATTGTACGGTTGGCCGCGGGGCTTGATGGGAATTAGTATACGCATGCATGATTTAGTTTAGCGACGATGCCCAGTTTCATTTGGATGGGTTCGTCAATAAGGAAAACTGGCGAATTTGAGGGCCTGAGAATCCGCATCTTGCGATAGACAAGTCTCTTCACCGTCAACGGGTGACTGTGTGGTGCTCAATGTCCAGCCACGAAGTAATCGGTGTGATATTGCTTGATAACACCGTGATTACCGAAGAATACGTGAAGGTTTTGGAAGATGGTTTCTTCCCAGTATCCAAAGTAACCCTGATTTCAACGAGCTAAGGTTCATGCAATACGGAGCACAACCCCATCGAAGCAGAAGAGTGTTTGATGTCCTCGAGGAGCACGTTGGGGACCGCATTCTGGCTCTGGGATAACAACAGGCTACTGGCATGGCCTCGATTGGCCGCCGTATGCTCTGGATGTGAACACATGCGACTCCTTTTTGTGCGACTATATTAAAGACAAGGTGTACAGCAATAACTTCAAAACCATGATGGGCTGAAAACAGCCATTCAGGAGGTCATCGACAGCGTCAGTATTTCGACACTTCAACGGGTCATGGAGAATTTCGCTATTTGTTTGCATCTCACCATCTCCAATGATGGCAGACTTGTAGAACATGTCATAACCTAAATCCGAATATCTGTAGTGACGTTTACATGTTGAATAAAGTGTGTGCATGCCGTAGTTTTTATCTAATTTACGTTTTTGTTTCATATAACTCAGTAATTGTCACCCTGTATCTTGCACGAAAATAAGGACAGCTTATCGACATGCATTGATTCAAATGGAAAAGGATATTTTCATCGACTAAGGTAGGAAAAGGTATCGAATATGTGTTCTGTGTGAATAACAGACGTGCACATGTGCTTTACGCATTAGTTCACATATATCGGACAACATCTAAACACGGTGCTGGAATGCGTGAAAATTGCTGTTGAACTGGGCAGCTGCACACATATCAATATACTGTACGTTCACAACTGAAATGGTGCCCGAGAAGAAGACCACCAACGTAGGTAACAAAAGAGGTCTTAGCCTAAAATTTAGACTACGAATTAATTTGTTCTTTCCTTCATTGAATTTCTAATTCACCTTATGGTTTGAATATGAGAATGTAAGTACGTTGTATCGAAGCACGTAAGTTCGTGTCATTCTATTGTAATGTGATTAACATTAGGAATGTGGTGGAGCGACGTTAATGACTTACACTGATATATTACAACCTTCACCTTGGTCGCATATAACTAAAGATAAAATTAAATTAAAACATAAAATTTCGAATAAGCACATATCCGAAACAAAAAAAAAAAAAAAATGTGAGCCATTTCTTTATGGGCAATTCTTTCCTCAGAACGCTATCTATCACTTACAGTGGTGCTCGGTGTGGTTATCATTCAATCTTACACATCCTTCAGGCCTCACATAATCACGAGGCGAGGTCTAGGGGAGGCATCTGGTTGCCCTCGGATCGGATCATATTAATGGGACAAATATTCCCTTAAGAAGAGCACATTTTTAATAGCTGTTAAACACACCAACGTACTTCAAAGTTGCAATAGCCCGAAATAACTATGAGGTATTAGAGTTAAATTATTACAGGTGTCGTGGGCTGGGCAGACTGGTCAAACAGGACATGTGGCAAATTGTGGGAGAACTAACATCAGACTTTAATGCTGGGCAGAGTACAAGTGTGTCTGAACACGACCCATGCATGTACCAATGTTAACACAACGACCTAGGCTGCGATGACTGAAACGATCACGTCACCATCGGCACTGGACGTTGAAGCAATCGCAGAGGTTGCACGCTCTCATGAATCCAGATACCTTCTCCATCGTGACGATTGGACGGTACGAATCCGTCGTCTTTCAGGGGAACAGTTCCTTCACACCTGCACTGCGGGACGGAGAAAGGCTGGCCGCGGCTCCATTATGCTCCGGGGAACATCCGTGGGTCCAGTGTAGCTCGTGCAAGACACCTTAACCACCCAGGAGTATCGTACATTGGTTGCAGACCAAGTAAACCCCTACTTGAGGATCATATTTCCTGACGGCAGTGGGATTTTTTAGCAAGATAATGCGCCAAGTCACAAGGTCAGGAGTGTCATGAAGTAATTCTAGGAACACAGTGGCGAGTTCCAATCCGAACCCAATCTGTCACCATCCGGGATGTGATTGAATGTGGCGTCAGAACTCTTTGTCTCGATAGCTTTCCCGACGTTGTCCATGAAGTTCATACCAGCTGAATTTGGTGGCCAAGACATCAACGTGAGTTGATCGTCATTTGATCTTAATATTTATTGGATACCAATCATAACGCTCGTTTTCTTTCCCATCGTCTACTACCTTCACGAGGTTCTGGGAATAATGATAGTGAAACATGGGAAACCACATTTGAGACCAATAATAACTGAAATAAATTGCTGTACATTTTACAATATTTATAAATAGCCTTCGACGTTACAATGACTTAGCAGTAGCCCTGATTTTAATCGTAAAACTTTCCACGTGGTTTGTTTGGAACAAAGTGGTTCGTACTCATAATCAGACAACAAACTATATATATATATATATATATATATATATATATATATATATATATATATGAACTCTTGACGTCACAATTGCCTAGGCAATAACAATATTTTTAAAAAGACATATATTAATAAAAATGGAAAATGATCCGAGTCTGTACCAGCTAAGAACGCTGAGAATGATGTAATGGGATAACGAGTGCTTGCAGGGACAACTGTAGTCACTATCGTTGCTTTAGGAGATATATCATTAACTGTCTTTAGAAACTGGAGACATTATTCAGTTCTCTAATATTATGGAGGATGTGTTCGCCTTCTGAAAAGGACTAAGGGAAGAGGCTGAGCGTTGAAGTGGAACAGAAAGGATTTTGTTCTGATGCTAACGGGTGTTTCTGCCATGTTGCCGCTACAAAAGAGTTAAGGTTGAAGAAAATATGAAGGGCAGTGTACGTTAATAAGACAACAGAGGAGACAAAATGTATGGAAATATGTACGCAGCCAGAATAGCTGTGCATATGATGGCTACATATGATCATGGAGTAGAACGTCATATTTATGTGGAACACAGGTGTTCATACGCAGTTCCAGCCGCCGTGAGCTTTCCTGATAAACATTCATGCATAATAACATCCCTGTAATCAATAACTTTATTTTTCAGATCAGAGGGGAGAGCTATTTTTATTTTTGTAGGGCATGGAGAGATGCTGACGCTTTCTTACACATTTGGAACAAGTTGTTGCCAAAAATGTGATACGTTCTCCTTTCAGTGAATCATGACGTACGGAAATGTTTTTGTTTAGACTGACAAAAAGGGAAATACGTTACCTTTGGAATGTGACTTCCGCGAGCACGATACTCGACATAATCGACCCATCGCTGAATGTCGCGTGTTAATGGGACCGGCTACCAACACTAACGCCGAGCGCGCTGCCGACAGCTATATAGCCGTGAGTTACTCAGAGATCCAGTTACACGCTTTCAACCAGCACGTCTGATACGGGTACCGGCACATAGCGCTTACAGCGATGGCAGTCATATGGTAAACATTAATGAACTGTTTACGCTCGAATATGCTGTTGTCCAATTTTAGAACCTGATATTCTGGTTATTGTTATTGAAGGTAAAATAGTGTCATTCACTCACAGTCACACCTTTCAACGGGCAGTGCTTTCATCATTAGTTACCACCGCCATCGTAACATATCTACTTACTGGAGCCTGTCTTAAAGAAATGTGTGTGGGAGAAAATATCTCAGTCTCATATTGTCACTATTAGTGTTACATCTCAGTGCTCAACACAGTGCTCAACAAGTCTATGGGCTCCCATAGTGTGTCGTGGTAAAGGTGTAAAGGTGTCGATAACAGTTACAAACGCTTGCTAACTATAATACTATTTTTAATGGTGAATATTGAACTGAAAAAATTTAGAGATGTATTGGATATTGCCCTAAGAGCACACATCCAGACATATCGACATGCTACTGTCAATAATATATTAAGACCTTATATAGCGCTGGAGATTACACATTTCACTAAGGCTACCGACTACATACTGTTATGAATATTTTACTTACCTTGTGCCTCTTATACCTCAATCCATTCTGCACCAAAAGTTTCGTCTCTTGACATATACAGCAAGAAATGTTCCCATTAAACCACGTTCGTATTTCTCCCACAATCTTTCCGTAGATATTGCTTCCATTACAGTATTGTTATCTTATACTTCATGACTTAATATTATCCTGAACGTTTCAGTACTGTTGCAGGGCTATTTAAATCTCTCACTAAAAATCACTGTCGGACAAGACAACTGGTTGAAATTATCAAATATAATAAAACCATTTTTAATTTTCCAATTAGTTGCGGAAATACATAAAAATCACCGTAAACTGTAAGAACAATGTGAATATACTTGAACATCGTATGGATGATAGATTTTTGCCAAATATTAGGAGAATATGGAATGAAAGTGTATATAGTTTCCTATGGTTTCCTATGGGGCGAACCACCCCCACGAGGAAAATAAATTGCCAGAAAATTACAGCAAACGAGCTACAGAGGTGGAGGGAGTCGACACAGAAAATTACTTTTACATTTTTAAAGGATGGTCAGTATGACATTAATCCAAAAGGTTTATTTGCCAGAAAATAAAATTTGGAATCCAGACTGAAGTGGTGTACGTACATGCCTCTGTGAAATACCTAGAGTTATAACTTCAGTGAACTCTACAAGACCTCATTATTCCCACAAAACAAAAATCACATCGTTATTTCTGGAATCGCAGAGACAACTTCAGTGGGGTAGTACATACCATGTTCATAACGCTAAAACTGACGACTGTCGGAATGAGAAGACGGTAAAATTATTACAGACAAATACCCACTTATAATAATATTTCATAGATACTTGTTCTGGGCTCTTTTTGTATAGTTAATTTTGGCATCGTTTAATTTTAGAAAAATCGTACCGCAAGAGTTCCCAAATAAGATCTATTTTGATCAAATAATTTATTTCTGATGTGTATTCAATGACGCAGGTGTATATATTTGGAAGGGACATTCAATAAGTACTGCAACACAGCTATTCTCCGTCAATTTCTGTTGAAAAAACATGGATTAGTTGTGGGATATCGTGCAATATTCCCGATTCAGCCGCTATAGTTTAATGAAGTTCCGATAGGTGGCGGCGCTATACATAGCTTCCAATTGGCGTCTGTAACGAAGATTTGTTCCAAGCGTTAACCTGTCATTGACTTTCTTTTGCTGTGGAACCAGAGCGTCGCACATATTCACAGGTGATTGTAAATTATCTATGCAGACCTAGCAGTGAACAGAAGCACGGTGAGTCTTCGGGCGAGGCGTCTCTCATCTTTGCAACAAGATGGCGCACTCCTGACCTATGACATGCGTGCCGAATGACCACACACAAGTGTGGCTCTGCCACGTTGAACTTGCGTACACTCTCAGTAGAGGTGATATCGATGGATCACAATCAAAAACAGGTGGGTGTCTCTGTTGGTATTGCTGTTACACTCGTCCGCCAGTTGAGATACTCAAATGTGTCCCTCCCCCCCCCCCCCCCCCTCCCAACGGAAGACCATAAACATGAACAAAGGAGCATCTGTGCGGAACTGACAATGTTCTGCCGAATACCGTCACAGGCGATGATACGTGTGTTCATCACTTGCGACAGTGAACAGAGCGGTAAGGGAGGAAATGGCACCACACGACCTCTCCTCCGAAGAAAACTTTCAATCCGTGCCATCAGCCTGTAAAGTTTCAGCGTTGGTCTTGTGGACCCTGAAGGATGCCCTCCATCATGTTGCGAAGATCAACTGTGATGTGTATTGTGCAACCCACTGAAAAATATAGAAACGGCTTCAGCAAGTTTGTCGCCACAAAAAGACGAACTTCTCCCTCTCCAAGACAACGCATGGTTGTGCACCCGAGAGGAGCTCACAAAACTTCACTGGACTGTTCTTCCTCATCCACCGTACAGGCAGGACCTCGCACCTTTCGACTTCCATCTGTTTGACCAATGAAGGATGCACTCCACGGGGAGCAGTACGTGGATCGTGGATGAAAGGGACGTTATTGATGCAGCAACATGTTGACTCCGCGATGGAACAGTAGGTGGTACCAGCAGGATTAAAGGCCTTCCCAGTAAGGTGGCGTAAGACCGTAGAGTTGAACGGAAATTGTGTTGAAAAATGAGATTGTGTAGCCGGAAGAGTGAGGAGTAATATGATGTACTGCAATTCTGAACAAAGCCAACCTGCTTTCAGAGAAAAATTTATTGCCTTACTTATTGAACTTACGACATCTCTCAACATAACTACTGAAGATGAGTGTGGATTAATCGCTGTTACGAATAACAGTTACAGTCTGCTCAAGCTTCAAGATAGATGTCCTACATCAACAGTAACAAAACAACAAATTTCATGAAGCACTCACTCCTGAAAAAATTATAAGTTATGTTTCAGTTCCCAGTGTAACTTCGCCAAATCTAAAGATTTCGATATGAGTGGTGGCCTTAAAGTTATAAGGGGTGATATACGGCTTTTTATCTTTCAGTTGTTTATCTTAGTAGAGCTATAACTGTTTATTTCCTGCCTCCACTAAACTACAACTATCCAGAATTGTCCCAGACGCCCAATGGAAATATTTAGAAGTAACGTCCGCCCTATTGTAAGATCGCATCAGACCTCCACTAGTTTATGAGCTTCCCAAGACATAGAGAGACTCTAAAAGTTTTATGATCGTCGCGAAAACCCTACGGTATTATCTCTCAGGATTTATCGGCGTAATTGATAAATCGTGTACTTCAGGGTGTTCACTTCTGTTGTTGTTCCCATTTTATGGACAACCTTCCATCGATAGACACAGTCAGCTTCTTCAGAGGCCGTTAGTTGCGGTATCGCCGAAATATTTCACGTGAAATATATGCAAAAACTAGGTTGGACACATGGAAGCTCGGCGTTAATTCTGCGATATTGCTTCGTGTCCTAAGGTGATTCATTTTCTTGATACTACTACATGATCATAGTCAAAGTTAAAGCTCGGCACTAATAATTAGTCATCAAAGTAATTAGATCCGAAAATTTGGTCTTTTTAATTCTGTGATTCACTCCTTTGTATTATTATTCTTTATAACACCTTCCTGTAATTTACAAAAAGTCATGAAGTTGAGAGTTTCAGCCAAAAGTGAGAGTATAAATGTTCGGAATCGAGGGCAGACGGGTAATCGGCAGTGTACCCACAAGAGGAATTTGTCAGTCGCAATGATGACATCCTATTAGACAATCGTAAAGTGTTCACATAGGGATACCCCCTATGGAAGTTACCGAGGACTGTGTTAATATAAGGACAATGGTGAGCGAGCATCTAGCACTGAACTGTTATCGTGGTGGGTCTATCTAATCCAGCACTGAAAATTTGTCTTTGCCTGTGTATTTCGGGACTGCAGTTGTGAACTGTATCTGACATGATGTTATTACATTCGTTTTATAGGTATAAACTGCCCGATGGTAGTGAACTAGTATATCATGTGTTTCCAGTTAAAAGTAGTACAAGGCACTAATCCGAGGGAAATAATGGAAATAACAGCGAATGCTTGAAACTAGTTTTTTGTCAAGAAAATAATTCTCATGCTGTTACGCTGAGATCCAGACTCTATTCTTCTGAAAGACACGACGGTGTATGAGAGTAACGTAGACTACGAGAGAACCTACGATAAATAAACTAGAATCATTCGAAATGAACCTATACAGATACACGTTAAAAATAAAGCAGACGTGCAAAGCACGTAACAAAATGTTAGAGAGAACTGTCGATAGTAGAAATCTTTTCGAAAATTTTTACCAGTGGATGAGACGCTTAATCGGTCGTGTGCTGAAGCAAATAACCCAAACTTGGTAATGGAAGAGCACATACAGGTAAACGTATTCGGACGCACTCTTTCGGATATATATTCGTAAATGAAGCTGCTCGAAATGCATTAGTGCACCCTTTTTGGTAAATGGGCTTCCGAAGTCATAAAGGACCGGTGCGTCGACTCCAGTGGCTGCTTAAGTTGCTTCACGCAGGCCACACTAATTTGCGACAAATGTAACTTGCACCGTTTCCCAAGTCAATTATTCACGGTCAGTCGCTACCGATAATTAATGTGACAGTCACCATCTGAACTCAGAGCTCCTGCATTCAGACAGAAACGTTTTATAAACAGCAACATCGATGATCCATCACTCGCTCTCTCCGTACCCAGCGCTAAGATTAGTCGGAGATACATCCGCTCTCCCGTCATTGACTCTCAGATTGTCTAATACTAGATATGACGGTACAGCTGCCCTAATGCAACGTTTTAATGCCAATCACTTAGTAGGACATGTTTCTCGGAATGGGTTTAAGACTTAAGTTTTAAAGATGTGTCTTGATTGTATAAATTAGGGCCTTGCTCTTTATAAGAAGTTGACAATAAATGAATAATCCAAAAAATAATTTATTGATCAATGCATTAATTACAACCCTCTGCAACAACGTGGTAAGCAAGGTAACCTAGAGTGAGCCCACCAAATACGCATGAGGCTGAACTGGGGACTCTTACAAGAAACTAAGACACGTGGACGAGGTTTCATTGACGCTGGAGATGGCTTTCCTCTACCACAAAGTAATCGATAGACGACAGTATTCGAGTCGTAAATGCGAGATGGGAAGTTACTGCTGAAGTAGCATCACATCTGCACTCAGCAACCAATTTACAACATGTAACAGCGTATACTTAGTGTAGCCTACAACCAGGTGTTTAACACTGCAGTGCAGCTACTCACGGAGGTCCGATGTGGTCTGTAATTATTGTATGGCAGCGAAACTTGTTGGTTATGTTAATGCGGGGCAGAATTACCCTGGGAAAAAATTATTCCAGTTTTGGCCACCAGGTTCAAATTTGGCGCTGCACAGAATCTTGTCGACTTCTCCGGTGCTCATATTGAAAACACATTGTATGAACGGTATACTACAATGAAAATTACGAATATGTCTTTGTCATTTGTTTGACCCTTTCTTCCCGCGTCTAGTTGCTAATCCATTACATACAGAAACATTTCTCTACGCTTTCTTACATTTGTATCTGGCGACTAAATTTAGTAGTATTTTTCCCGCATTAATGCATTAGAATATCTACGAAGCTTCAGTACTGCACGATATTTCCAGGCCACACCGGACCTATACGAGTGAACCTAATACTTACTTTCATGATCGCTTGAAATTTCGTATCTGCTTACAAGTGATTATTGTATTACTTTATTAACCCGTTATGTCTCTATCCCACGTGCCTGTAAATAACATTCACACTGTGAACTGCAGATCGTCAACTCGCCGTCTTGGACTTCACCGGATTAACTGTAATCTGGGAAGGCGGTCTTATGGGCTGAGACCTACAAGACGCGGCTATGTGGATACAGTAGCTACTCGTGCACAATTCATCACACAAGAACGTGATTTCTGCCATTAAGAGGCCATTTTTTATTCGTTTCTACACCCCTTCCTCAGGGAATCTGTGAATTGCGCGATATCGAACACGATCTAATAATCTTGCAAACAAGCCGTAACGGATGTTGAGCATGTTGTTCGGCGTGCATGATATGTGCCATACTAGAATACCACGCCTCAAAATTCCCGTCTCCAGTAAAAGGATTCTATATTAAGATACACATTTTTTACACTCAAAACTATCAGTAATCTTATTCTGCTGCCAACTGTAGTTACTGTGGCTGGCAACATCATTACTATCAAAGGATTGAAGCGTTGCTACTGACAAAAAAAAAGTTCAGGTCGTATCCGTTTTCAAGAAGGGCCGTCGAACAGACGTACAATACTATGAGCCTACATCTTTACATCCATCTATTGTAGCATTTTACAGTATGCTTGACGGTTATGTATTAGAAAGTGACCCGTAGTCTTCGTTTAGCGTCCTTGATTCCTAATCAAAACGTCTTTTCTCCCGGATTTGAATCCCGCCGCACCTTAAATTTTGATTAATAATCAGCATTGGTGGCCGAAGACTTCAGGTATAAAAAGTCACACTCATTCTGCCAACTGCCTTCTCAAAGAGTGCGGAGGAGTGGACAGAGGTTCAGGGCACTCTCTTGTCTTGGCGTGGGAAACTGCCCCTGAAGGCGGAGGAACCAACAAAGATCAACGGCTTCATTATACAGAAGGCAATGGAAACCACTGCATTACAGATAAGTAACGTGTATCCACAGGACATGTGACCTGTAATTGAATAAGTGTCATGATGACCTCTCCTTTAGCAAAAGATTCCGGAAGGTGCCTGCCAAGGAGGAGGTTACCATGAGAAAAAGATTTAATAACCAACGAAAGATTTACATTCTACGACCCGGGGCGTCGAATGTCAGAAGCTTGAATGTGGTAGGGAAACTAGAAAATCTGAAAGGGGAAATGCTATGGCTCAGAAGAGATATAGTAGGGGTCAGTGTAGTGAAGTGGGAAGAAGACTAGCATTTCTGGTCAGATGAGTATAAGGTAGTATCAACAGTAGCAGGAAATGGTATAACGGGAGTAGGATTCTTTAGGATTACCATGGTAGGGCAGAGAGTGTCTTACTGTGAGCAGTTAAGTGATAGGCTTATTCTTATCAGAATCGACAGCAAACCGACACCGACAACGGTAGTTCAGTTATACATGCCGACATCGCAAACTAAAGATAATGAGATACAGTAAGTGTATAAGGATATTGAATGGGAGATGAAAATATAATAGTCATGGAGGTTTGTAACGCAGTTGTAGGGGAAGGAGTGGAAGAAAAGGTTACAGGAGAATATGGGCTTGGGACAAGAAATGAGAGAGGTGAAAGATTTTAAACATGGCTGGAACAGCAAGTGTTGAAATTCTTCACGATAGAGGATGACAGCCAAAACTGCTGCAGGATAAAAAATTTTCGCCATAGGCGAAGTACCGGTGCTAAGCTGTTCGCATTGACCCTGTGCCTACAGTCATGTTGTACAAATGGAGTTGATGTCTTAATTATTGACGACGCCTTTGGCACAATTGTTTTATTAATCTCCATTGCATGGTGTATTTTTAAATTTTTTACTTCTGATGAAGGTATATTTACATATACCGAAACCTCGGTCAAGAATTTTAATAAAAAAAATATTTTTCCTGTCCACTGTTTTGGCTGTCATCCTTTATCGTGAAGAGGTGAAAGATTAATTGGGTTATGTAATAAACTTCAGGCAGTAATAGCGAATACTCTGTTGAGGAAGCACAAGAGGAGGAGGTTTTCTTGGAAAAGGCCGAGTGATATGGGAAGATTTCAGTCAATGTTCGTCATGGTCAGACAGAGATTCCGTAGTCAGATACTGGATTGCAAGGTGTACCCAGGAGCTGATACAGACTCAGATCACAACATAGTAGTGATGAAGAGTAGGCAAAAGTTTAAGAGAATAGTCCGGAAGAATCAAAACGCAAAGAAGTGAGATACGGAGGTACTTAGGAATGACGAGGTACGCTTGGAGTTCTCTAAGGCTGTAGATACAGCAATAAGGAATAGCTCAGTAGGCAGTACAGTTGAAGTGGAATGGACATCCCTAAAAAGGTCGACAACAGAATTTGGGATGGAAAACATAGGCACAAAGAAGGAACTGCGAAAAGTAATCGGTAACAGAAGAAATACTTCAATTGATCCATGAAAGGTAGGAGTACGAATATGTCCTGGGAGACTCAGGAATGCTGAAATACAGGTCGATGAGGAATGAAATAAATAGGAAGTGCAGCGAAGCTATTACGAAATGGCTGCATGAGAAATGTGAAAAATTCTGAAACGAAATGACTGTCGGTAGTACTGTCTCCGCATACAGGAAAGTCAAAACAACCTACGGTGACATTAAAAGAAAAGGTGATACCTTCAAGAGTGCAACGGTAATTCCACTGTTAAAGGCAAAGGAGAGAGCGGATAGGTGGAAAGAATACACGGAAAACCTCTATGAGGGGGAAGATTTGTCTGATGTGATAGAAGAAGAAACAAGAGACGATTTAGATAAGTCAGAGCACCAGGTATTAGAATGACAATTACCTGGAGGACTTAAGATCAAATAATACAGAAGGGAAAGATAACATTGCATCAGAATTTCTCAAATCGTTGGGGGAAGTGACAACAAACCGACTATTCACGTTGGTGTGTAGAATGTAAGAGTCTGGAGACATACATCTGACTTTAGGAAAAACGTCATCCATAGAATTCTGAAGACAGCAAGAGCTGACAAGTGCGAGAATTATCGCACAAGCAGCTTAACAGCTCATGCATCCAAGTTGCTGACAAGAATAATACGCAGAGGAATGGAAAGAAAATTGATGATGCGCTAGATGACGAGCAATTTGGCTTTAGGGAAGGTAAAGGCACGAGAGAGACAATTGTGATGTTTCGGTTAATAACGGAAGCAAGACTAAAGAAAAATCAATACACGTTCATACGGTTTGTCGATCTGGAAAAAGCGTTTGACAATGTAAAATGGTGCAAGATGTTGGAAATTCTGAGAAAAATAGGGGTAAGCTATAGGGAGAGACGGGTCATGTAGAATATGTACAACAGCCAACTGGGAATAATAAGAGTGGACGACAAAGAACGAGGTGCTCATATTGAAAGGGTGTAAGACAAGGATGTAGTCTTTCGCCCCTACTGTTCAATCTGTACATCGAGGAAGCAACGATGGAAATAAGGGGAAGGCTCAGGAGTGGAATTAAAATTCGAGGTGAAAGGATATCAATGATACGATTCGCTAATGACATTGCTATCCAGAGTGAAAGTGAAGAACGTGATGACTGGGTGTTGTGTGATGTCCTTAGGTTAGTTAGGTTTAAGTAGTTCTAAGTTCTAGGGGACTGATGACCATGGATGTTAAGTCCCATAGTGCTTAGAGCCCCCCTTTGAAAGTGAAGAAGAGTTACATGATCTGCTGAATTGAATGAACAGTGTAATGAGTACAGAGTACGGATTGAGAGTAAATCGAAAAAAGACAAAGGTAATGAGAAGTAGTAGAAATGAGAACAGCGAGAAACTTAATATCCGGATCGATGGCCACGAAGTTGATTAAGTTAAGTAGGCAGTAAAATAACCAATGACGGACGGAGCAAGGAGGACATCAAAAGCAGACAAGCAATGGCAAAAAGGGTATTCCTGTCAAGAGAAGTCTACTAATAACAAATAACAGCCTTAATTTGAAGGAGAAATTTCTGAGAATGTACGTCTGGAGTATAGCATTGTGTGGCAGTGAAACATGGACTGTGGGAAAACCGGAACAGAATAGAATCTCAGCGTTTGAGATGTGGTGTTACAGACGAATGATGGAAATTAGGTGGACTGATAAAGCAAGGAATGAGTAGGTTTTGTGCAGAATCGGAGAGGAAAGGAATAAGTGGAAAGCACTGACAAGGAGAAGGGACGGGATGATAGGACATCTGTTAAGACATGAGGGAGTGACTTCCACGGTACCAGAGGGAGCTGTAGAAGGCAAAAACTGTAGAGTAAGACAGAGACTGGAATATATCCAGCAAATAATAAAGGACGTAGGTTGCAAGTGCTAATCTGAGATGAAGAGGTTAGAACAGGAGAGAAATAAAAACAAAAAGAAAAAAATGTGGCATTTATGAAGACCGGAAATCTCCTCTGCAGGAAAAGAACGAAATTTTTAAACCCAAATTGCTCTGTTCATTCATGTGGCCCTGAAATCATTACATACTAGCGTCCATGTTGATGCTATGTTCCTTTTCTTTGCAGGGCGTTCGACGCAATTCCGCACTGCCGCTTGATGAACAAAGTTCGAGCTTATGGAATGTGGGTGAATGGACTTGCTTGAACTACTGCTGGTCATTTCCTTTCTTATCCCACACGCAATTCGAGGGCGGGAAAACAAAAAACTATTGCCTTTATGCCTCTGTACGAGACCTAATTTCTTTTATCTTCGTGGTCCTCGAGTGATATGTACTTAGGCGGCAGTAGACTCGTTTCCCAATACGCTTGTTTTCGCTTCCCGCGCCCGGGTTCCCGGGTTAGATTCTCGGCGGGGTCAGGGATTTTCTCCGCCTCGTGATGACTGGGTGTTGTGTAATGTCCTTAGGTTAGTTAGGTTTAAGTAGTTCTAAGTTCTAGGTGACTGATGACCATAGATGTTAAGTCCCATAGTGCTCAAAGCCAGCCCAATACGCTTCCAATGCTTTGGATAGTGCTAGCTGCCATTCAACACATCAACTAGAAAATGGGCCTAAGCCACCTTGAAAACTATGAGATGCACTCTACGACGACATCCTCCCGTATACCACAGCGCTAACACCAGACAGCCGCAGATTTCTGCTCATCCTGTGCGTCGGATCAGCGAAAAAGAACAGTCATATCGCAATTACTTGGGGCACTCGTGTCGATTCCCTTCTCTTTGACGAATACACTCAGTCACGGAAAACGCACACGGTTCTATTACTTGAGCAGTCCTCGAGCCGCACACATATCTTGGAAGGTAACCCGAGCGCTGTGGCCTTAATTAACAGTCTGCAGTGCGGCACCGTGTGAAACACTTCCTGGAAATGCAGGAATATGGTATCTGCCTTTTGCACTTCATCCGTGATCCTCAGGATATCATATGAGAAATGAGGCAGCTGAATTACGCACTAGCTACGCCTTCTCCCAATTCAGTGCTGAATTGTGAACAAAAATTATGTAACGTATTGCACACAAATAGATAGAAAGACCAATTATTATATAATTACACTATTGCAGAAAAGACATTGGCAGCAGTTAGTTCCCTACAATACGTAAGAGTATGCGTACAGAGCGATTTAAACGTAAAACTAATCGTAGGTAAAGCAGATGACAGACTGAGATCCACTGGAAGAATTCAGAAGAAAAGTCTATCCACGAAGGATTTGGCATACATAACTCTCCTTCGACCAATGATTAAATATTGCTCGTCGGTCTGGAATCCGCATCACATAGGACTGAGAGAAGAGATAGAGAGCAGTACGTTTCGTTTCCGGTTCAAATAGAACGAAAGCGACACATAGAGGCTCGGGCATGTTCTTAGGTTAGTTAGGTTTCAGCAGTTCTAAGTCTATGGGACTGATGGCCTCAGATGCTAAGTCCCATAGTGCTTAGAGCCATCTGAACCATTTTTAGATGGTTTATAGAAACATCTTCACAATTACTCTCTGTTATTGCACTCCCAAAAAGCGTGCGGAAAAAAATGATCACATACATCTTTCGGTGAGAGCTCTGATTTTCCTTCTTTTATTATGATCATCATATCTCTCTATGTAGGTCGGCGTCAGCAAAATATTTTCACGTTCAGTGCAGAATGTTGGTGACTGAAATTTCGTGAGACGATCCCGTTGCAACTAGAAATGCTTTTGATTTAATAATGTCTATCTCAGACCGTGTATATGTCCGTAAAATGCTTCCTCTATTTCTTGATAACACATAACGTGCTGCCCATCTTTGCCCCTTCTCGGCGTACTCCGTCAATCCCATCTAGTAAGGAACCCGTACCGCGCATGACAAACATGACGGACAAGCGTGGTATAGTGAGTCTCTTTGGTGCATCTGTTGCATTTTCTGTGTTTTGCCATAAAGCGCAAACATCGGTTCGCCTTCCCCGCAATATTTTTTTATGTTACAGTTTAAGTTGTTCGTAACTGTAGCCCGCAGGTATTTAGTTGAATTTACGGCCGTTAGATTTGATCGATTTGTCTTGTAAGCGAAGTTTAACGGATTCCTTTCAGCACTCATGTGGATAACCTCATACTTTTCTTTGTTTACTATTAAGTGCCAATTTTCGTATGTTATGTAAATCGCTTTGTGGCTGGTCTTGATCATCTGATGACCTTACTACACGATAAACAACAGCGCCATGTGCAAACAATAACCTAAGATGACTACTCAGATTGCCTATTAAACCGTTTATTTAGATAAGGAATGATAGAGCGCCTAGAGCACTACAGAAATCACTGCTGTTTTACTCGATGACTTTCCGTCCGTTACTACGGACTGTGACCTCCCTGATAGCCCTGACAGGAATTTAAGAGGCCCGTTGCATAACTCGATATTCTATGAGAACGTGAATTGATAATAAGGCACTTGTTAAGTGCCGTGTCAATAGTCCTCTGGAAATCTAGAGGTACAGAATCAATCTGAAATCCCTTGTATATCGTACTCAACATTTCCTGTTAGTAAAGAGCTAGGTGTAATTCTCAATGTTGAGGTTTTCTAAATCCGTGGTGAATGTGTGTCAATAGACCCTTTTCTCCGAGATAATTCTTTATGTTCGAAAACAATATGCGTTCCAAAATCCTGCTGCATATCGACGTTAATGATATGGGCCTGTAGTTTAGTCGATTACTCCTATTACATTTCTTGAATATTGGCATGACCTGTGGAACTTTCTATTCCTTCACCGAGCTAGCGGTTGTGTATGAATGTTAAGTATGGAGCAATTGCTTCAGCATGCTCTGAACGAAACCCAGTTGGTAAACATTCTGGACCGGAAGACTTGCTTGTATTAATTGATTTATGATGCTCCATCACTCCGACGGCATCTACTTATAGGTTACTCACGTTGATTCGAATTCTGGATTATTTACATCGTCTTCTTTGGTAAAGGCGTTTCGAAAGGCTGTGTTTAGTAACTCTCCTTTGGCAGCACTTCGATAGTATCTCCACTGCAATCATGCAGAGCAGGCATTGGTTGTGTCTTGCCGGTAGCATACTTTACGTACGACCAGAATCTCTTTGGGTTTTGTGCCAGGTTTTGAGACTAAGTTTCGTTGTGGAGACTGTTATAAGCATCTCGCATTTAAGTTTGCTCTACGTATCGAGCTTTTGTGAAAGATCACCAATCTTGGAGGTTTTTCGTTCGTTTGAATGTGGCTGGCTTTTGTCATTGTTTCCACAACGGTGTCCTGATCTCATTTGTGTACTACAGGGGGAAGGGGTTGACCTTCCTGAGTGGCAAGCGCTGTTGGCAAGCGGGGTGCACTCAGGAGCTACTTGATTGAAAAGTAGCTGCTCCGGCCACGGAAATTGACAAAAGACATAAGACCGGGAGAGCGATGTACGAAACATATGCAACCCCCTATCCGCATCCAATGACGCCTGTAGACGAGGATGACACAGCGGCC
The DNA here is from genome assembly GCF_021461395.2 of Schistocerca americana. Lineage (NCBI taxonomy): Eukaryota > Metazoa > Arthropoda > Insecta > Orthoptera > Acrididae > Schistocerca > Schistocerca americana. The sequence continues at coordinate 951,620,060 of NC_060119.1, read as the reverse complement.
GGTCGGTACCGTTGGGCCTTCATGTCCTGTTGGGGCGGAGATGAGAGATTACTTACTCGCAGGAACTATCTACTTCAATTTCGCTACAACATAAATTACTTTAAACAGCAACAAACCCGCCGCCGCCAGCTGTATTTAGCCCATCCCTTCAGCTGCCATTGCACTACAGCCAACTACCTATATGATCTGCTGGTATGATGCTCCCCTGTTCCTCATTCGAGCATTTAAAAGTTTCCCAAAGTAATTCCCACCGAAAAATCCCAAATATCTCAATACAGGATGGTCCATTAATAGTGACCCGGCCAAATATCTCACTAAATAAGCATAAAACGAAAAAACTACAAAGAACGAAACTCCTCTAACTTGAAGGGGGAAACCACATAGCGCTATGGTTAGCCCGCTGGATGGCGCTGTCATAAGTCAAACGGATATCAACTGCGTTTCTTAAATAGGAACCCCCATTTCTATTACATATTCGTGTAGTACGTAAAGAACTATGAATGTTTTAGTTGAACCAGTTTTTTCGCTTTGTGATAGATGGCACTTTAATAGTCACAAACGTGTAAGTACGTGGTATCACGTAACATTCCGCCAGTGTGGACGGTATTTGCTTCGTGATACATTCCCCCTGTTAAAATGGACCGTTTACCAATTGCGGAAAACGTCGATATCGTGTTCATGTATGGTTATTGTGATTTAAATGCCCAACGAGTGTTTGATAAGTATGCTGCTCAGTATCCTGGACGACATCATCCTAGTATCCGGACCGTTCGCCGGATAGTTACGTTATTTAAGGAAACAGGAAGTGTTCAGCCACATGTGAAACGTCAACCACGACCTGCAACAAATTATGATGCCCATGTAGTTGTTTTAGCTGCTGTCGCGGCTAATCCGCACATCAGTAGCAGACAAACTCCGCGAGAATCGGGAATCTCAAAAACGTCGGTGTTGAGAATGTTACAACAACATCGATTGCACCCGTACCATATTTCTATGCACCGGGAATTGCATGGCGACGACTTTGAACGTCGTGTACATTTCTGCCACTGGGCACAAGAGAAATTACGGGACGATGACAGATTTTTTGCACGCGTTCTATTTAGCGATGAAGCGTTATTCACCAACAGCGGGAACGTAAACCGGCATAATATGCACTACTGGGCAAAGGAAAGTCCACGATAGCTGCGACAAGTGGAGCACCATTGACCTTGGCGGGTTAATGTATGGTCCGGGGAGGAAGGATAATTGACTCCGATTTTATCGATGGCAATGTATGCCGATTTCCTGTGTAATGTTCTACCTATGTTACTACAAGATGTTGCACTGCATGACAGAATGGCGATGTACTTCCAACATGATGGATGTCCGGCACATAGCTCGCGTGCGATTGATGCGGTACTGAATAGCATATTTCATGACAGGTGGATTGGTCGTCGAAGCACCATACCATGGCCCGCACGTTCACCGGATCTGACGTCCCCGGATTTCTTTCTGTGGGGAAAGTTGAAGGATATTTGCTATAGTGATCCACTGACAACGCCTGACAACATGCGTCAGCGCGTTGTCAATGCATGCCCGAACATTCCGGAAGGCGAACTGCTCGCTGTTGAGAGCTATGTCGTTACACGTATTGCCAAATGCATTAAGGTTGACGGACATCATTTTCAGCATTTATTGCTTTCATGTGGTATTTACAGGTAATCACGGTGTAACAGCATGCGTTCTCTGAAATGATAAATTCAAAAAGGTCCATGTATCACAATGGAAAAACCTAAATATAATGTTCAAACGTATCTACGTTCTGTATTTTAAATTTAAAAAAACCTACCTGTAACGAACTGTTCGTCTAAAATTGTGAGCCATATGTTTGTGACTATTACAGCGCCATCTATGAAAAAGCGAAAAAAGTGGTCCAACTAAAACATTCATATTTCTTTACGTACTTCACGAATATGTAATAAAAATGGGGGTTCCTACTTTTAAAAAACGCAGTTGGTATCCGTTTGACCTATTGCAGCGCCATCTGGCGGGCCAATCATAGAGCCATTTGATTTCCCCTTTCAAGCCAGTCAAGTTTTGTTTTTTTTTTTAGCTTTTTTCGTTTGACGCTTATTTCGTGAGATATTTGGTCCGGACACAATCAATGGACCACCCTGTATACACTCAAGTTCCGAAAAAAACAGAACAGCTTGAACGAATAGAGATAGGACGTGCATATTCACAGGATATGTACATTAGTATGTTCTACACAAATGATAATCATTTGGACTGTGTCGGCCTCTGGGTTCAACATCGATACCATTGCGTAACACCGTCCACCGGTGAAATATGCCTGCGGCTAGCGTTGTCTTTATAAACCGCAGGTAATGGGTGAGTGTGACTTGAGCACACACTCAGGATGCTTTGCAGACGTATACGCGAACGTTACCGTCAAATCAATGAGTTCGAAAGAGGGCGCATTATTGGCATGAGAGAATTTGATGCATCCTTCCGGGAAATTGCTGCTCGTGTAGGACGAAATGCTTCGGCAGTGCAACGGGTGGGTGCACATTGGTTCACTAAAGACCGTAGAACACGTTGAGATGGGTCAGAACACACCAACCAGACTCATACGAGTGGAATTGCAGGACACATCTGCGCCCTTCTTGGCTCTGGCGCAACAGTGGAACAGATCGTACATTGACAGGGACGACTGTCCGTCGCCATTTACTACGGCACGGCTAACGTGTGCTTCATCCACTTCTCCGTCTATCTTTGACTAATGTGCAGGAGCATACTAGACAACAATAGTGTGCTGAACGACGTCACTTGGGACAGCTATGGCATCAGATAGTATTTTCGGACGAATCGGGGCTCTGTATGTTTGAAAATGTTGGCCGCATTCTGGTTGGCCGCAGACAGTGGTAGCGGCATGACAGTGACTGCATTCGCACAAGATATTCAGCGCCAACTGAAGGCCTTATGGTGACGGTTGGTGTTTGGTGCAATCAAAAATCACAGTTGATGCGTGTCCAGTGTGCGGTGGCCATTGTGACCCACGTGGATTGCATCCTGCGGCCCGTAGCCGTATCCTTTCTGCACAACACTGCATCCGCCACTTTTCAGCAAGACAAGGCTCGACCGCATATAGCAGCATGATTGCCCTGGCCCACCATATCGCTAGACTTGTCGTCGATAGAAAATATATGGAACGTGGTAAGACGACGGTGCACCTCTGCGACCCAATGCCGACCACCACAGATGAACTTTCGAACCAGGTGATTGCAGCATAGATATCTATACCACAAGACGCCATTCGCGTTTAATACTCGTTGGTGCCATCACGCATGGAACACGTTATCAGGGTTCATGGCAGCAGGACACGTGCTGCACAAATGTGAATGAAATTTTAATCATTTCTGCTGGATGTATTACTTATTTTACATGTTCTCTGAATATGAACGTCCTACCTCTAGTCGTTCAAGACGTTCTCTTTTTTCTGAACACGAGTCTATTTTATTCGTATATAAATATTTGTGTATAATGTTATGCCACATTGTTTTTGTACCTACTGTAACCCTTTTTTTAAATTTCATATTGTTTGTTTATCATAGAATCTTTTGGATAAAGTTTTGGTCTATTTTACAGTGTCAGATTTTCTTTTATAAAGGCATATGATCAATTATTCATGATATTTCCTTTGAATAAGTTATTTCACGAGCGGCAAATAGGGATCTTACATCGTATTCAGATTTTCTTTGACTAAGATCTTTGTCAAATGGTTCAAATGGCTCTGAGCACTATGGGACTCAACTGCTGAGGTCATTAGTCCCCTAGAACTTAGAACTAGTTAAACCTAACTAACCTAAGGACATCAGAAACATCCATGCCCGAGGCAGGATTCGAACCTGCGACCGTAGCGGTCTTGCGGTTCCAGACTGCAGCGCCTTTAACCGCACGGCCACTTCGGCCGGCAGAGATCTTTGTCGCCATAGTTTATTCAGAAGGGCTGACGAAGACTTATTAATGTGCTCTGCAGTTGCGTGTACCACAACTGCATTGTATTTAGATCTGGAATAAAGAAGAATAGAAGAAAATAAAAAGCAAACGTACTTGGTTGAAGGCAAGGTTTTCCACGGAGTGATGTTAAGGCATCCAACAAAATCAGTTACGGGAGCTGTAAGTCGAGGCCATAAGTCGTTTGAAAATTACTCGCGAATGAACGAGAGGACATTTCAGTATATACTCAAGAAATTTGTTTCTGGTATTACGAAGCAGAACACTAAAAAATGCTGTATTCGGAAGAGACAGATTTGCTGTAACACTGCGATTTCTTGCAAAAGACGAAAACTACCTTAGTTTACAGTATACCATTCGAATACCAGAGTGGAAATTGACGAACATAATACCAGAAACGTGTGATGTTATTTATAAAGCACAAAAGGAGGAATATCTGAAGGTAAATAACTATTAATTCCGTACTGTAGCCATTAAGAAATATTTTTATTTCTTCAAAAGTTACATATTTTTCTCCTTTATATCGTCCGGGGTACACCATGACCTTACTTCCTGGCTAATAGCCTCCACAGTCCTTTATAGCTCTCGCTTCCTCTTATTCTATTTTTGTATTCGGGATGCTGCAAGCGCCCACTGCTTCAAGTGTCTCATACCTCTACATAAATTGCTTTGTATAAGTGACACACAATGTAAATTTAGAAATCTTGTTGATAAACGTTAGATTTGAGATAACTCCGGGCGGTAACATGATTCAATGCAATAAAGTGAGGACGAACGCTTTCACTTTATACTGATCGAAGAAAATTTGACCTACGCGTAACTTTCACAAAGTTACTTATTTCACTATAATATCGGCCTTAAAAAGATATAAATGTAATAATGTTCTGCGAAAGCAAGGGCTTAGAACGTGTAAAGACAGCGAGCGACTTTCTACATAACATTGTTTGCATGTCAGTTAGTTTTGGTTGGTTGTTGCTCGAAACACGAGCGTGGCTAGCAAGTTTATAACCGTGCACGTTCAGCCTATTTACGGTCGTATTGTGGACTCAGAAAAAATAGTGCACAAAGTGACTCACATCGTGAACTGATGTATTGTAGAAAACTATGTAACCTGTGACTCTAAAATGATAGGCTTACCTACTGAACTAATTATAATATTGAGCACTCGCAGTACTAAGAACTGTGTGCCAGTGACCAGTGCTTCTTATCGTGAACTGATGTATTGTGTAGAGATATAAATCCACGGACACTAGGAGGACAAATTTACCTAAACTTATTTCATTATTGAGCACATACAAAACTATCACATTTGAGCAGTGGTTACAAGTACTATTACACGCAACAAACATAGTTGGCAAACATTAAGTCGTTGAGTACAGATCAACGTTTGTTTTGCATCGCCGACCACCAACGCTTCCAGCGACCACAAGATGATACATATACTTTCTATATCTTTCTTTTTTTTCTTAGAAGGAAAGCGCAGTGGCATTATTTAACAGCGATTGCAATCACTAGAAACTTTATGTGTGCCGGAAACGTGAAACGACTACTTTCTGTTTCTCACAGTTAAGTTTCTTTCACCGAACATTTTAATTGCTAGCAACGTGTTTTCTCGTGATTATATCTTATTTGAAGTGACTTATAAACTAAATCGTAACCTCGTGATGGTGAGTTTGTAGTGACCTATTTCTGACAATCGATCCCTCGCGTAATTTAGTGAAGGATTCATTTAAATAATTCATCCAGTTACCTCAAGCAGTGAGTTTAAACTGCACTTACTGCATAATGCTTTTTACAGTTAAACTTTAATACAAATGTTATCTGAATGCTTCAAAATCTTTCGGTACTTACATGCGCTACACATTCTTGACTTACTACAGTAGTAAGAAATGTAATTTTTTTTTTTGCATGTGGTCTCATTATATCTAAATTGACGTTACTGTAGAAGTATTTGCACATGTTGCTCTTCTTTACTATGTTTAGTGAGATTTTGCAGTGAATTATGCAATGTCTTATTCGAAGTGCTACTGAAATATGCATGTCGTAAATTGGGTGCCATTAGTCAGTTGGCTTCGACCAGTAACAAAAGAGTAGCTAGATTTTCATTGGCAGAGCGTTTAGACAGCGGGAAAGCTTGAAACTGTGTGGTTTCGTGTTGAATACATTTCTTATTGTGTACAAAAGAGCTTGTCATATTGCAATATTTCAGAGCCATTGAGGATATTCGTCTGCTGTATGTTCGTGAATATTAATAATAGTTCTTTTATAAGTGAGTTTACTACTGGGTAAATTCTGGGCACAGTGATATTTTATGATTTTTTTTTCTCTTCCAGGATATTATTATTATTATTATAACTGTATTCATTTCATTAGCAAGCAGTGAGGTCTCTTCGCCACTCTTTAATGTTAGCCGACAATGTAACTTTTATTTAACAGATAAATTAAAATTTTCTCAGTTTCTTCCTTTCAAAGGACGTTACTGGGGATAGGGAGATTACGTAAAGGGGACATACTGGTTTTGTGTACGTAACTTTAGACCGGATATTTCTCACATATTCACACAATGCTTCGTCTGCAGGAACATCTTTGCTTCTGTACTAAAAACAAACTAGGGCAAGGGTGAAACGTAATTAATAGTGGGAATACTGGATAGCGTCGGTGAAGGTGCAACAGTTTACTTTTCTGTCAGTTTGCCTGTTTTTAGATGTATACTACCTGAAAAAAGGAAATGTTTCACATGGGAGGACGAAACTAAGGGAAATTTCGTTATTTTGGAGGGTACCTGATGTTACTTAATTCATTACAACTTTGAGTTAAACTGAAATAGAATTTGGCAGTACGAGCTTACTTATCAGTACGGCGTTGCAACCGCTCTGGCTTGGATGCACATCGGATGCCGTTAGGAAGGGTATCATAATACCGTTCCATCCCCTCCTGCGACAATGTGTACCACTATTGTATATGGTCTTTGATACTGACACTGGGACGGAGTTGGCGTTCGGTCTAGTCCTACACTTGTTCTGTCGGGGACAGAACTTGAGATCTTACTGGCCATGGAGTACCTCAACACGACGCAGACAGTTTATAGAAGCCAGAACCATGTGTAGATTAACATTATCCTGCTGAAAAACGGCACCAAAATACATGGGAGATAACACATGAGGACGGAGGATATCCGTGCCGTAAGAATTTCCTTATAACTACCAGCTGGGACCTGATGCCAAACTCAGTAGATCCTCACACAATGACGACAGCAGTAACACTGGCTCTATAAAACGTTGGAAGTCCTGGACTTTGCGATATTACCCTGTGGTGGTCAGACGTGGTCTACTTGAAACTTGATGTCGAGTATGGTACCTTTTACGTTCCCACGCACTCCGCTTCTCCATAAATATGAAAATTACATGACACGACCAGCCAACCAAATAGAGTCCCACAATTAGGCACCTTCCAAACTCTGCCAGGTGCCTATATCGCTGTCTCATGCAAATACGCTGCATCTCTGGTCCTTCACGGCTACCATTCAACATCTGATGGCGTACACGCTACGTATATACTCCAACAGAACTAGTAACAACACTAATAGCAAACAACGCTAACAATCCTGTTGGCCGTACCACCTGTAACAGAGAACTGCAACTCTAATCATTTACATACCCATCAACTGTGTGTACGTAGACGAAATTACATTGACGTCCGAGTACTGATTTTGTGTGCTTCACTTCTTTTGTGAGGCAGCGTATGTATTCAGGACCATTTTATTTACACTTTCGCCCATTGCTGTCTCCTGTCAGAATGCGTACACCGTGCACACGTACCGAGCGCGGTGGTTCAATGTAAAGGCACTTGGCTCACATAAGGTACGTACATGTTTAAGAATTCCTGTCCATAATTTAAATTTAATTTACACGTAGTTTTTCTGACTTGCTTAAAGAGAGTGCCTTAAGTACTTAGCGAAACGCGTCCAGCTTGATGTTAAGTTTAGACACGTCGTCATGTCCTGTTGCTATTGCGACCAGTATGGGATTCCCGGATACGGCTCTAAGGGTCTCTGGTTTAGTAATTGTGAATGAATATGAGAAACAGACGAGGCCGCCACCGGCCTCCCGGTGGCATTCATATTATTTTCTCTGAGGAATTTCATCGCCTATACCCAGCAGCATACGACGCTCGAACAAGCACTGTATACCTCTGTTAAAATACACCATACGCAGAAGGATATCGCTGTGTACTTGACTGCTGAAGCACAACAGGTGTTTGTGTTCGTTAATACTCCAATGTTTTGGTACACACATTGGGAATCTGAACGTCACTGACATAATTTAATAGTTATTCATGGATATTTTCAGTTTTGGTACAAGGAAACTGTGGTTTCGGGAGTAGTAACTGCAGTTTTTTGAATTCTTATCACATTTACCTCTGAATCAGTATTGCGCAGAGAATACCTGCAAACCAGTGCAGTTGTCGAGGGGACGCGGCGTGAGCCTCATTTAGAAACCAATGGTTCAAATGGCTCTGAGCACTATCGGACTTAACTGCTAAGGTCACCAGTCCCCTAGAACTTAGAACTACTTAAACCTAACTAACCTAAGGACATCACACACATCCATGCCCGAGGCAGGATTCGAACCTGCGACCGTAACGGTCGCGCGGTTCCCGACTGTAGCGCCTAGAACTGCTCGGCCACGCCGGCCGGCGTTTAGAAACAAACTTACTCCATTCATTAACGGTTGTTGTTGACAACAGTAATTCCACTTCACCTTTCCTTCTCAGGCTTGCATCGAGCAGTGTTAAGTTCTGACTCGTGTTTGATTTTCTGGCTGTTACTTGTAAAATTACAGAATGAATAGGTTTACCTATGAAGAGTTGACCAATAGGCACATAGTATACGTGTTCACTGAATACATCTGAGGAGGCCGACAGCACCACTGCGCTAAACTGTTCCTGCAGCGACAGCAACAACATTACAGTCATTTTGCTCCCGCGTAGAGGGTTCTTGCATTGTTCGGCATTTTGTACGTTTGGTGATTACATATTAAAGACTTGTGTACCGTTGCGACGGTGTATTCGCATATACAAAGGTAATTGATGTAACAAATTGAATAAATCATTCTGTGTAATGGTGTGGGTTCTTGTAGTCATGTCCTAGTTCATGAACCACGGGCAATGTATGAGTGGCCAAGTAAGTGGTCCCGACAGTCGGGAAACCAGTTACTTTGGAATAAGGCCCGGCATCTCGGACATATTCTGAGTTGTGGTCACCATTGTGCGCATACGGCAAAGACTACCAAATCCACCGGTTAGTCCCTCAGCCGTTAGGGATAAAACCCAATGGGACTCAGGGCAAGTAAGGCTAGCAACCTGCTTCCCTGATACTTTAAATATGATGCTGGCAACAATCAGAGCAAAATGCCTCGGACCTTTGGAGGTGACTGAGTCCCACCTCTAACTGACAAACCAGGGATTCCTAAGATAGGACTTGACAAACAAATGGTAATGAGATGGGGAGCTATTAATATCAATGGGGGCTACTGTGGGAAGAAGGTAGAGCTGGCAGACGCTGCAAGTAAGATAGGGCTGCACGTTTTAGCTGTTAGTGACATTCGGGTAAGGAGTGAGGAAGAAGAGGAAGTGGGAGAATACAAGGTCTACCTGTCAGGAGACAAAGCAGGAATAGCACAATGGGGTGTAGGGCTTTACATCAGGAAAGAAATGGAACCCAGCGTAGTTGCAATAAGGTACGTAATCGACCGACTGATGTGGATAGATTTGACTGTGTCTAGCGAGAAAATTAGGATTGTGTCAGTATATTCGCATAGTGAAGGGACAGATCAAGATAAGATGGATAGTTTTTATGACGCATTCAGTGATGCAGTTGTTAGAGTAAAGGACAAGGACAGTGTTCTGTTCTTGGGTGATTTTAACGCCAGGATTGTAAATCGAACAGAGGGGTATGAAAAGGTTATGGGTAAATTTGGAGAGGATATGGAGGCGAATAGGAACGGGAAACAACTCTTGGATTTCTGTGCCAGTATGGGCTTAGGTTAATGACATCTTAGAGAGAGTTGGTTCCTTGAAATGGCTATGGGCTGGCCACGTTGCAAGAAGAAAAGACAACAGATGGACGAAGCTAGCACTGGAGTGGAGTCCGAGAGAGCACCGAAGGCCAAGAGGAAGACCACCAGACAGATGGGACAAAGACATCAAGAAGATCGCTGGTAACACCTGTCAGAGAACTGCCCAAGACCGTCCCACTTGGAGAAGAATTCTGAAAGCCTACCTGAATCCACAACTCGAAGAGGCCACATCATCTAATGATTGAATTGGCTGATGATGATGATGGTGATGGGCTTAGTAATCAGAAACTCCTTTTTTAAACATAAGAACATTCACTGGTATACTTGGGAAGCCAGGGGACCCAGATCTGTCATTGACTATATAATAACAGATCAGGAATTCAGGAAGGCTGTGAGGGACACACGTGTATTCAGGTGATTCCTTGATGACACTGATCATTGTTTAATCTGCAGTGAAATTGGGATTGTGAGGCCGAAAGTGCAGGAGGTCAGGTCCATATGTAGGAGGATAAGAGTGGAGAAACTTTAGGATAAGGAAATCAGGCACAAGTACATAACAGCGATCTCAGAAAGGTACCAGTTAGTTGAATGTAATCAATTACAGTCATTGGAAAAGGAATGGACAAGGTACAGGGACACAGTACTAGAAGTGGCTAAAGAATGTCTTGGATCAGTAGTGTGTAAAAGTAGGATGAAGCAAACAGCTTGGTGGAATGACACAGGCAAGGCAGCCTGTAAGAGGAAAAAGAAGGCGTATCAAAAATGGCTACATACTAGAACTCCGGTAGCCGGAGAAAGTTATGTTGAAGAAAGATACAAAGCTAATAGATAATTGCAGCATCCAAGAAGAAATCTTGAGAAGACTTTGGAAACAGGTTGGAGACTATAGGTCAAGCTGCTGGAAAACCATTCTGGAGTGTAATTGGCAGTCTTCGAAAGGGAGGGAAGAAGGAAATGACAAGTATTTTGGACAGATCAGGAAAACTGCTGGTGAATCCTGTTGATGCCTTGGGCAGATGGAGGGAATGTTTTGAAGAGTTGCTCAATGTAGGTGAAAATACGATCAGTAATGTTTCATATTTCGAGGTAGAATGGGATAGGAATGATGATGTAAATAGGATCACATTTGAGGAAGTGGAGAAAATAGTGAATAGATTGCAGTGCAATAAAGCAGCTGGGGTGGATGAAATTAAGTCGGAACTCATCAAATGCAGTGGAATGTCAGGTCTTAAAGGGCTACACAGGATAATTGAAATGACCTGGGAGTCGGGACAGGTTCCATCAGACTGGACAAAAGCAGTAATCACACTAGTACTTAAACATGGAAACAGAAAGGATTGTAAGAACTACAGAGGTATCTCTTTAATCAACGTTGCGGGTAAAATCTTCTCAGGTTTTGCTGAAAGGAAAGTGCGACTATTAGTTGCGGTCCAATTGGATGAAAACCAGTGTGGGTTTACTCCTCTTAGAGGTTGTCAGAACCAGATCTTTAGCTTACGGCAAATAATGGAGAAGTGTTATGAGTGTAACACGGAATTGTATATTTTCTTTATAGATCTAGAAAAGGCATATGACCGGGATCCTAGGAGGAAGTTATTGTCTGTTCTACGAGATTATGGAATAGGAGGCAAACTTTTGCAAGCAATTAAAGGTCTTTACATGGATAGTCAGGCAGCAGTAAGAGTTGACGGTAAATTGAGTTCATGGTTCAGAGTAGTTTCAGGGATAAGACAAGGCTGCAACCTGTCTCCACTGTTGTTAATATTATTTATGGATCATATGTTGAAAACAATAGACTGGCTGGGTGAGATTAAGATACGTGAACACAAAATAAGCAGTCTAGCATATGCGGATGACTTAGTTGTGATGGCAGATTCGATTGAAAGTTTGCAAAGTAATATTTCCGAGCTAGATCAGAAATGTAAGGACTATGGTATGAAGATTAGCATCTCCAAAACGAAAGTAATGTCAGTGGGAAAGAGATATAAACGGATTGAGTGCCAAATAGGAGGAGAAAGTTAGAACACGTGGACGGTTTCAAGTACTTAGGATGCATATTCTCACAGGATGGCAACATAGTGAAAGAACTGGAAGCGAGGTGTAGCAAAGCTAATGCAGTGAGCGCTCAGCTACGATCTACTCTCTTCTGTAAGAAGGAAGTTAGTACCAAGACTAAGTTATCTGTGCACAGTTCAATCTTTCGACCAACTTTGTTTTATGGGAGCGAAAGCTGGGTGGATTCAGGTTACCTTATCAACAAGGTTCAGGTTACGGATATGAAAGTAGCTAGGATGATTGCAATGGGAACAATGGCAGGAGGGTGTCCACAATGATGAAATCAAAGAAAAACTGGGAATGAACTCTATGGATGTAGCAGTCAGGGCGAACAGGCTTAGATGGTGGGGTCATGTTACACGCATGGGTGAAGCAAGGTTACCCAAGAGACTCATGGGTTCAGCAGTAGAGGGTAGGAGGAGTCGGGGAAGACCAAGGAGAAGGTACCTGGATTCGGTTAAGAATGATTTTGAAGTAATAGGTTTAACATCAGAAGAGGCACCAATGTTAGCACTGAGTAGGGGATCATGGAGGAATTTTATAAGGGGGGCTATGCTCCAGACTGAACACTGAAAGGCATAATCAGTCTTAAATGATGATGATGATGATACACATCTACGCGTAATTCGTATGTTCTGATGATGAGTACAGTGGAATTATCCTCGAAATTGTGAATTTTAGCTCTAACTGGAGCAGTGCATGTACCTATTTATTAAACTAAACTGTAGAATGTTTCATATTTGATGAAGTAACAACAGAATACATTCTCCTTCCTGTGAGGCCTACCAGATATGCTTCAATTAATGTTTTCTCTTTGCGCAAGTGCAGGCACATGAATAGTGCTGAAATTGAGAGGTGCCCTCAGAAACAGTTCTACATATCCTCCATATCTGCTGCTGCCCGGACATGTCTACCCGAAGGCTGCCCCTGCACACAAAAGGGGCGACCGCCCATTGTTCTTCGCCGGCCAGCGCTCGCAGAGCAATAACAGATAATCCCGGGATCCGTCTAATACAGCTAAGCTTCTTTGCTACGAAAGATAGGCAGTTAATGCGGGAAGCCTATCGGCCTTTCCCATCTCTTGGTCCGCTCGTTAACTTTCTAAGCTCTCGTGTTTTCCTACAAACGGCAATTTATCTCCTGGATTAGAAGGGTAAAGTGTGCCAGAGCGTTTATGTGGGAAACACCCCTTAGTAATTTATTACTTCTTAACTTCACCTGAACAGAGAAGAAATGTTACTTTCAGGACACGACAAGCCCAACACGCACTAACATGACCACTATTTACTATTATAGCAGGGGCAACATATTAACCCACTTACACAGAACTAATAATAATAGAGAAACGCTTTAATAATAGAGAAACAGAGAGAGAAAGAAATGAGTAGCGGTGATGTAATATTTTGATGTCTTTCGAGAAGAATTCCAGCACGTTTCGTAGCAGTTCTTTCTATTTCCACTCTCGCATCCAGACTTTTCTAAACCAAACGTAGACGTTAGTTGTTTACAAAAAGCGGCAATATCTGTATCTGTAAATTGTGTGTACTAGTAAATACCGAGAACTGACGGGTGAAGCCATGAGACGGTCGAATTAAAATCTTATTGTAATACGTGGTGGACAGGGACGCTGGTGGCAAGTATTCAAATGTTGTCCTCGAAACATAGTTAAAAGGTACGAAACAAGATATGCTTGTCCTACATTGGTTAAAACTAATAGCATTTTGACTGATTTATTACTTTTGTGTATTAATCATTTTAGAAAGAAGTGACCGACATCTGAAAAGTTAGGAGTCTTTGGTATGAATACTGTGATCGGGTAAACCTATGTTAATAAATTCCAATGATGGATTGATAGTGTGGATTCTGTTTCATAGGCATCGCCGTACATGATAAAGCCGTTGACTGACGTGAACAGCCCCTTGTGGTTGTTCAAATATAGCAGCTTTTATTGTAAATACCTGCATGGTTTCTAGTTGACAGTGGAAAATTAGCTTAACTACTCGTGAACCTTTGTTTCTATTGTCATGAGTATCAGATCCCTCACACACGAACAGCCTCATCTAAATAGAGGGCGACCTAAGCTGCCAAGTAAACCACACACTGAATACTATTCTTGTTCTGTACTAGTGCACTGTGACATATGTCATTGTTATACTAAATACACTGCACATTAATGAAAACATTACACCGATGCTGTTTCCTAAACAATTAAGGAACTGCAGAACAGCGGGGAAAGGACTTACGTTCGTGGTAGCACCAGAGAATGAAATGATCCTTGAAACCGAATGCAGGTACATAACATCCAACCATTTAATTGTTTTTTGATGTTATTTGAAGAATATGTCCATAGTCTGACTACGGGCAAAAATTAAGGAAATTAAAGGAAGCGAAGTAGTTCTAAAAACAAACTTTCAAGGTGGAGTGGTTTCTCTATAGTGGAGTTGGGGAAAGAAGTTCCACATCATTTTGCAGCGCTGTCAATAGTTTTCAACTGCGAAACTCAAACAGCTGCTGAAGAAATCGATAGTTTTCTATACAGGCAAAGAAAACTACTTTTTCAGCTTTCCCAAAGTTTATGGAATTGTGGAAACGTTCTTAATCACTCAAGTGGGTGTTTGATATGAATCATCTCATTTGCACCACTTTCTGATTGGTGGTTCAGCCGCAATGAAAACAAAATCATCAAAATTTTTCTGGTCTCGTACCAATTAACAGAAAAAGTCCGAAACTTTTATTGTTTCCTTTTCATCACGGGTGAATCTCCATTCAGAAATCGAAGCCACTTACTCATGTTGGCCTCTGATTATTCATATGTGTGTGTGTGAGAATTCTAATGGGACTTAACCGCTAAGGTCATCAGTCCCTAAGCTTACACACCACTTAACCTAAATTATTCTAAGGACAAACACAGACACACATGCCCGAGGGAGGACTCGAACCTTCGCAGGGACCAGCCGCACAGTCCACGACTGCAGCGCCGCAGACCGCTCGCCTAATCCCACGCGGCGATTATTCGTGTCAGAGGCCTACTTGAGTAATGAAGACAGTTTCCAAAATTCCACTAGCTTATGAGAGGCAGCCTCCTTTTAAGGAGATAATTTTACTGTGCTAATAGAGGTGCGATAAGACTGAGTTGTCGTGATAGAGATGTATACAAAATCGCGTTACGTGATTAGTTGAGGTATGGGCGCGGAACAGCCGTGCGATGCCCATTCCGACGATCAGGAATGTTCCTCCGCTGACACAACTTTAGGAATTGAAATTAAAACAAAGACCACAATATGTTTTAACTACACCAGTGATCTGCTTACGATTATGCCTACATTATATTTCGTTGTTTTCCCCGTCGTTCTGAAACTACAAGCTGCATCTAAAGCAGAACTTCAACTTTTGTCAGATGTGATCGCACACGTATGAAGCTTTAATATGTAGGGAACGTGACAGTCCAGTGGATTGAAATAGAAGCACTTGCTAACAACTATTTTTCAGATTTATCAGCCGTCAGGAGGGTAGTATTTTTTGCAATTTTTTAACAAACGAAACTCGACAAATAGCCTGTTCAACGTTTTGGAGGTTAAATTGGATTTCTGAGAACATTGTATCGATCATAGTACTGGACACTACAATTACTTATCTGAGGACCTGCTGAATAACCGTTGCCTAAGGAATTACATAAGTTCGCAATTTAGTGTCAATGTCACTGACAAATGACTCTCACGTGGGGTGCGGGAAAATAATGCCAAACAAATAACTATACGGAAATAGATTTATAAAACGAGACCTTGATCATCTGTATGTCTTGTCAGCTCACTGTGTACACCTCAGAGGCAACAGGCATTTTATCACAGATCCCGCTGCTCGCATATCCCCACAGGCAATGTCCCGCCCGCTTGTGTTATTGGTGGGCAGAAAGAAAGCCAGAGAGCGTGAGAGGCTTCCGAAGATAAAAAGAAAAAAAGAGAATGGGGTGAGCCAGAAGGCGGAAAGATGGAGAAAGGGAGAGAGAGAGATCGTTATGGAACCTCCAGGCTGCTGGATCGCGTATCGTGTATTCTTTCAATTCCTTTTTGCCGCAGTTCGGTAGAAATGGGACAGCGTGTGATGTTTCCGAAAGGCAGCAACGTACGCTGACGGAATTGAGAAATTGCCTTACCTGCCTTTTCTATATGAACACAACGTTACGCTTTCTGTTTTGCAATGGGTGAGGTAAATGACACACTTCAGAAAATACCAGTAAACCCCCACCTCCGATTCTTTAAAGAAACGAACTCCCGTCTATAAAGCACCTTCCACGGCTGATTACTTTGCAAATGAGTACTTTTAACGTTAATAATATAAGCGAGAAAAGGTTTCTGCAGGCCTTGAAAGTATGTGTTACGTTTCCTGGAAGTCACTAGCGCTCTGATTCCGCCCCGCCACTGCTTTCTCAAGTAGTATAAAACACAGTCTGGGTAATCGGGACGCCGTGCCTTATGCAGCCTCAAAAGGTCACACGGTTTGTAATACTGTGCTTGTCTAAGTGGGTTAAACTTTTAACATTTTCTCTTAAGGCTACTTTCTTGTGAATCCTCTTCAAATAATTACTTTTTTTGTATCAGGTTAAAACGATGCTTAGGGTTATTTTGTACAAAACCGTAATTAAAAGAACTGCATATTGGGAAGTTATTTATGAACCAACTTAAAGATATGTTAGTATTTAGCCACACTCGTGTTTCCACTGCTTTAAAATGTAAAATGTTCTCATTAGACCCCTTTTCGAGAGGATATACTACGCAACTATTTTTCGAGTTGGCAGCCCTCTTACAAGATATGCTTTGCGATGGCCTTACGTTTTCCTTGTACATTTTTGGTTTTCTATCGTTGTTTTGCTTATAAACACTTTTGTAGTTTGTATTTATGCTGCTCTAACATTCTCGAAAATTATTATAAATCCAAAAAGTATTTTGGTAATGGTGTGAAGAAGTAGACTTGCTAGAAATATATTTTGCTTCAGTATGAGGTAGTCACTTGGGGCAGTTTATTCCAAGGAAACAGGCAAAGCTGAAAAGAGGGTCCTTCAGAGAGTTAAAGAAGCTGTAATAACAAGGATATACTAAAAATGGAAGAGAGAAAATGACTGACATGGAAACCAAGAAGATAAGCAGCTGGAATATACTAGGAACAACAGAGATGAACCATATATGAAATATATGTTTTAACTGAATTTCCTGAGAATTAAAATTTCTTAACAATTATTTTAAGCACAAAAAATCTATACCGGGTGAAGAGAAATGCCGCAGTTGTAGCTTGGTATGTGATTTCTCATCCACTGTCAAGACAAATGTTTGTCGATGAAAATCAGATCGGGTGTATGCTAAAAACACATCTATGTTAACGAGAAGCTGGCAACATTGTCACACCGTGCAGTGCATATGAATGTGCAGAGGAACGCGTATCGTCGAAATGTGCAGAGAAATGTGTATGACCCCGCACTACTGAATACTACATCGTAGCTCACTGACTAGACTGCTGGGACATTAAATCCACCTCCCTAGTTTTGGTCGTTTACAAGCGGTTCATCATTATGCCACAAGACATATCACATGACAGTGAGATTCATTAAATTGCATGTATGTGTCTACTAACCGTGCAGTACACAACCATAACTTGTCCTGTCAAGTTCGTGGAGGGCGGCTCCCCGATGGAGTTCGCAGATAATGATTACGTCAAAATGCTTTTGGTGCTGGGTACATCCGAAAACCTAGCTGCTACTGCTGTTCGTGAGTATGGCGCACGGTACTCTCAAAGGCGCAGTCCCGATGACAACCACTTTCATCAGCTGGAGCAACACCCTCGCGAAACCGATAATCTTTGCCCAAAAGTAATAGACAGAGATCGTCCAAGGACTAGACGTATTCTAAAAACAGAAGACGTAATTCTTGAAAGCGTTTCCCAATCACCGCGGTGAACTACCTCTTGATATTGCAAGGCAGTGCCAAATATCTCAAAGACTGGTTGCTGAAGTGTTGCACGATGAATTACTGCATCCATATCATTGCAAGTTAACTCAACACTAGCAGATACAAGACCGCATTCGACGAGTACAGTTCTGGGAATGCCTTTTGTACCAAATATAAGAAAATGAACGTTTTATAAACGACGTTATATGGACTGACGAAGGTAGCTTCACTCGTGCAGGTCTTTTCAACCTCAACAACAGGCATTACTGGTCGAAACACACCCACACGTCACCCGTGAACGTGGCTTTCGAGCACTCCGACGAAAATAAGTCTAATCACATGTTTACAAAATTACTGACAGGGGTTGTTTAATGCACTCTAAAATTTATCCCTGTAGCTTTAATTGCACAATGTGCCTATGTAAAACCAGACTGTATATTTGGTACAACTACCACGAACAGATACACAATAGATTGGAAGTATGAATTAAACAGCGCCTTCAGTCACAACTTCTTCGTGTTTTATTACCTACACGATGCATTTCGGACCCTGTAGGTCCATCGTCAGGTGTAATTTGTCTTATATGTGTTTTATTTCTTCTCCTGAATGAGGTGAAATGCATATTACTGTCACGAATAGGATTAATGTTAGGTTATGAATTTCGTAAGTCGATCTCGGGGAATATGTGCAAAATAGTGGAAAATTTTCACCGTAAACTTACCGCATCATCCAAGGAAAGCATTTTTAATGTTTTAGCACCGGCAAAAATTCTTTTCTCCGTCGTTTTATACATGTCACTTCATTCATTCAAGATGTACATTTGCACCCACATGTTTATAAACACTTCACAGATGTTTTTGTACATGGTGTTGTCAAAGATGAATTTATTCGTAGTGCTGAAGATAGAACTATTAAACAATCGACATATGCAGAAGTAACTTGAGACTAGGTCTTTTAAATTACTAAAATATCTGTGGATTGCGAAATCTGTTTGTTGGTTTAACATAGATTCTGGTTTTTTGATTTTGTAGAGGTATATCTCCAGTTGTTCTAAAAGACTTAGGGTCTTACCTATGGCCTCATTATGTAGTATTACCAAATTGTTATCTAGACTGTTGATGACATGTTTCTTTTCCAACATATCCAACATATGTTGAGCAATGACTGATTTTTCGAAATTCTTGAGCCTGAAAGCACTTACATGACCTTGATAACGGGTCTTGAAGTTTCTGCCTATTTTCCATACATAGGAGGCAGGAGAACTGGGACGTGATACATTGCACACTCCGCTGTTGTTGTATGTTTGTGTACTTGATTTTAGGTTATGGATGAGTAGGTTTCCTAACTTATTATTGGTTGAGAATGCACTTGTTACATTTGTTTTTCTGAAAAGGTTGGCGATTTTTTGTGATATGGGGTCCAGGTATGGGATAGTAGCGAATATTTTCTCTTCTTTCGCAGTGTGTCCATTCGTTGCCTTGTTTTTGTATATTTATCTGCTTAAATTGTCAATTGTCTTGGATGTGTAACCACTGCTTATGGCAATGTTCTTTATTGTATCGATCTCATTTTTGATTGTGTTTTCTTCTAAATCAAAGCAGTTTACTCTCTGTAGCATGAACCTAAATGGAGCATGTTTCTGTGTGGTGGGATGGCATGATGAGTTGTCCTATGTTATGTCTGTGTATGTGCGTTTTCTATATATGCTGAACTTGTGTTTCTGTTGGCGGTTGGTGATTTTAAGATCCAGGAAACTTATGCTTTTGTTGTCTTCATGTTCTATTATGAATTTTATGTTTTTTGGTAAGAATTGAATACTGCTAGTAGTACTTCGACATCTTTTGTTCCATCAAAGAACAGCAAGATGTCATCAACATTTCTCCAGTAATATACTATTGTACTTTTGAGTCTATTGTTTTCATTAAAGAATTTACTTTCCAGATGATTGAGAAATATCTCTGCCAGAAAACTTGAAATTTCAAATGCTATGGTTACATCTAAGAGAACGCCACGCGAATAGACACTAAAGTAACATTGGTAGCACACTTATTGTAATCTTTGCGTAGTTGAATATAATGGTAACCAGCGACGCAGGAGATCAGTTCTAAAATTGTTGTTAAAATGAGTGGAAAGATTTTTCTTGCACTCATCTTGTTTTGTCAAAGCTTCTGTGGATCTGGCCTACTTCTTGACGTTTTTTAAGCGATTATGATCAGATCCAGCGCTTTGAAATATGAGTGAAGCTACTATTCACATTTTCAAGACTGTTGTTTATTGCCACCACACTTATGGCGACCAATCAGCTTCATGTGTCAACTTTATCACTTGGCTGAACACAGTTTTCCATAAATTTTATAATTAACATTGTGCACTACCTGACAAGATCGTGTTACGTTTCTTATACGTTTTAAGTCAAAAGTTGCAAGTTTCAATAAATGAAATACATGATCCGCAGTTAATTCACTGTGCAACTCTAAAACAAAAACTGTCTACCTGAGACCAGTACAAATACTGCCCTCCCTGAAAGCTTAAGAAAAACTGATAATTTGTGGCAGGTAACCTAATAATGTATTACAGCTTGGAGTTCTACATTGTTTCAGAACCGGTAGGTAATCGAAATAAATGGTTCATATTTTCTATTTATTTTAGTGAACAGTTACCCAGAAATTATGACTCTTGTGATAAGCAAAACTTCAAAAAATTAAAATAATTGTTTATTACTGAACATAATTTTCAAACGGAGATTCTGTAAGGTTTACTAAGTATGCCACATCGATGAAATAACAAACATCATGTACTTTCTTCTATGTGACTGGTTTACTGGTTTTTATGGAAAATTGTTACAATTCATAATTATACATCTACATCTACATCCATACTCCGTAAGCCACCTGACGGTGTACCTTGAGTACCTCTATCGGTTCTCCCTTCTATTCCAGTCTCGTATTGTTTGTGGAAAGAAGGATTGTCGGTATGCTTCTGTGTGGGCCTTAATCTCTCTGATTTTATCCTCATGGCCTCTTCGCGTGATATACGTAGGAGGGAGCAATATACTGCTCGACTCTTCGGTAAAGGTATGTTCTCGAAACTTTAACAAAAGCTCGTACCGAGTTACTGAGTGTCTCTCCTGCAGAGTCATCCACTGGAGTTTGTCTATCATCTCCGTAACGCTTTCGCGATTACTAAATGATACTGCAACGAATCGCGCTGCTCTCCGTTGGATCTTCTCTATCTCTTCTATCAACCCTATCTGGTACGGAACCCACACTGCCGAGCAGTATTCAAGCAGTGGGCGAACAAGCGTACTGCAACCTACTTCCTTTGTTTTCGGATTGCATTTCCTTAGGATTCTTCCAATGAATCTCAGTGTGGCATCTGCTTTACCAACGATCA
The DNA here is from genome assembly GCF_021461395.2 of Schistocerca americana. Lineage (NCBI taxonomy): Eukaryota > Metazoa > Arthropoda > Insecta > Orthoptera > Acrididae > Schistocerca > Schistocerca americana. Next base: position 951,598,600 of record NC_060119.1, on the reverse strand, counting down.
ACTTTATATGATCATTCCATTTTAAATCACTCCTAATACGTACTCCCAGATAATTTATGGAATTAACTGCTTCCAGTTGCTGACTTGCTATTTTGTAGCTAAATGATAAGGGATCTATCTTTCTATGTATTCGCAGCACATTACACTTGTCTACATTGAGATTCAATTGCCATTCCCTGCACCATGCGTCTATTCGCTGCAGATCGTCCTGTATTTCAGTACAATTTTCCATTGTTACAACCTCTCGATACACCACAGCTTCATCTGCAAAAAGCCTCAGTGAACTTCCGATGTTATCTACAAGGTCATTTATGTATATCGTGAGTAGCAACGGTCCTAAGACACTCCCCTGCGGCACACCTCAAATCACTCTTACTTCGGAATACTTCTCTCCATTGAGAATGACATGCTGCGTTCTGTTATCTAGGGACTCCTCGATCCAGTCACACAATTGGTCTGATAGTCCATACGGTCTTACTTTGTTCGCTAAACGACTGTGGAGAACTGTATGGAACGCCTTCCGGAACTGAAGAAACACGGCATCTACCTGGGAACCCGCGTCAATGGCCCTCTGAGTCTTGTGGACGAATAACGCGAGCTGGGTTTCACACGATTGTCTTTTTCAAAACCCATGCTGATTCGTACAGAGTAGATTTCTAGTCCCCTGAAACGTCATTATATTCGAACATAATACGTGTTCCAAAATTCTACAACTGATAGACGTTAGAGATATAGGTCTATAGTTCTGCACATCTGTTCAACGTCCCTTCTTGAAAACGGGGATGACCTGTGCCCTTTTCCAATCCTTTGGAGCGCTACGCTCTTCTAGAGACCTACCGTACACCGCTGCAAGAAGGGGGGGTAAGTTCCTTCGCGTACTCTGTGTAAAATCGAACTGGTATCCCATGAGGTCCAGCGGCCTTTCCTCTTTCGAGCGATTTTAATTGTTTCTCTATCCCTCTGTCGTCTATTTCTATATCTACCATTTTGTCAACTGTGCGACAATCTAGAGAAGGAACTACAGTGCAGTCTTCCTCTGTAAAACAGCTTTAAAAAAAGACATTTAGTATTTAGGTCTTTAGTCTGTCATCCTCTGTTTCAGTACAATTTTGGTCTCAGAGTGTCTGGACATTTTGTTTTGATCAACCTACCGCTTTGACATCAGACCAAAATTTCTTAGGATTTTCTGCCAAGTCAGTACATAGAACTTTACTTTCGAACTCATTGAACGCCTCTCGCATAGCCCTCCTCACACTACATTTCGCTTCGCGTAATTTTTGTTTGTCTGCAAGGCTTTGGCTATGTTTATGTTTGCTGTGAAGTTCCCTTTGCTTCCGCAGTAGTTTTATAACTCGGTTGTTGTACCACGGTGGCTCTTTTCCATCTCTTACGATCTTGCTTGGCACATACTCATCTAACGCATATTGTACGATGGCTTTGAACTTTGTCCACTGATCATCAAAACTATCTGTACTTGAGGCATAACTTTTGTGTTGAGCCGTCAGGTACTCTGTAATCTCCTTTTTGTCACTTTTGCTAAACAGAATAATCTTCCTTCCTTTTTTAATATTTCTATTTACGGCTGAAATCATCGATGCAGTAACCGCTTTATGATCGCTGATTCCCTGTTCTGCTTTAACTGTTTCAAATAGTTCGGGTCTATTTGTCACCAGAAGGTCTAATATGTTATCGCCACGAGTCGGTTCTCTGTTTAACTGCTCAAGGTAGTTTTCAGATAAAGCACTTAAAAAAATTTCACTGGGTTCTTTGTCCTTGCCACCCGTTATGAACGGTTGAGTCTCCCAGTCTATATCCGGCAAATTAAAATCTCCACCCAGAACTATAACATGGTGGGGAAATCTACTCGAAATATTTTCCCAATTACCCTTCAGGTGGTCAGCCACAACAGCTGCTGAGCCAGGCGGCCTATAGAGACATCCAACTATTACCATGTCTGATCCTACTTTAACTGTGACCTTCACCCAAATTATTTCACATTTCGAATCTCCGTCAATTTCCTTCGATACTATTGCACTTCTTATCGCTATAAACACGCCTCCCCCTTCACTGTCCAGCCTGTATCTGCGGTATACATTCCAATCTGAGTTTAGGATTTCATTGCTGTTTACGTCTGGTTTCAACCAACTTTCTGTCCCTAGTCCTATATTGCCATTATGACCGTTTATTAATGAGAGCAGTTCTGGGACCTTTCTATAGACGCTCCTGCAGTCTACTATTAGCACATTAATATTGTTATTCCCTGTTGCATTTTGCCTACTCCTACCTTGCCGCGTTTCAGGAGGCGTCTTGTCGGCCTAGGGAGGGAATTCTCTAAGAAACCCACATGTGTACTCCACACGTACTCCGCTACCCTTGTAGCCGCTTCCGGCGCGTACTGCACGCCTGACCTATTCAGGGGGACTCTGCATTTCTCCACCGGATAGCGGAGGCCGAGAAATTTGCACCCCAGATCTCCGCAGAATCGTCTGAGCCCCTGGTTAAGCCTTCTACTCGGCTCCACGCTGCCCTCCAGTACTAAATCGGTGATCCCTTGATGCCTCAGAACATGTCCTACCAACTGATCCCTTATTCTAGTCACGTTGATCCACAAAATCCTCTTCTCCCCAATTCTATTCAATACCTCCTCATTAGTTATGTGAGCTACCCATCTAATCTTCAGCATTCTTCTGTAGCACCACATTCCGAAAGCTTCTATTCTCTTCTTGTCTGAACAGTTTATTGTCCATGTTTCACTTCCATACAGGGCTACACTCCATTTTAATAATTTCAGAAACGATATCCTGACACTTAAATCTATACTCGATATAAACAAATTTCTCTTCTTCAGAAAAACTTTCCTTGCCATTGCCAGTCTACATTTTATATCCTCTCTACTTCGACCATCAACAGTTATTTTGCTCCCCAAATAGCAAAACTCCTTTACTACTTTAAGTGTCTCATTTCCTAATCTAATTCCCTCAGCATCACCCGACTTAATTCGACTACATTCCATTATCCTCGTTTTGCTTTTGTTGATGTTCATCTTATACCCTCCTTTCAAGACACTGTCCATTCCGTTCAAGTGCTCTTCCAAGTCTTATGCCGTCTGTGACAGAATTACAATGTCAGCGGCAAACCCTAATGTTTTTATTTCTTCTCCATGGATTTTAATGCCTACATTGAACTTTTCTTTTGTTTCCTTTATTGCTTACTCTAAATACAGATTGAATAGCATCGAGGAAAGGCTACAACCCTGTCCACCTCCCTTCCCAACCACTGCATCCCTTTCATGTCAGTCGACTCTTATAACTGCCATCTGCTTTCTATACAAATTGTAAATAGCCTTTCGCTCCCTGTATTTTACTCCTGCCACCTTCAGAATTGGAAAGAGAGTATTCCTGTCAACATTGTCAAAAGCTTTCTCTAAGTCAATAAATGCTAGAAACGTAGGTTTGCCTTTCCTTAATCTTTCTTCTAAGATAAGTCATAGGGCCAGTATTGCCTCACGTGCTCTATATTTCTACGGAATCCAAACTGATCTTCCCCGAGGTCGGTTTCTACTAGTTTTTCCATTCATCTGTAAAGAATTCGCGTTAGTATTTTGCAGCTGTGACTTCTTAAACTGATAGTTCGGTAATTTTCACATCTGTCAACATCAGCCTTCTTTGGGAATGGAATTATTATATTCTTCTTGACGTTTGAGGGTATTTCGCCTGTCTCATACACCTTGCTCAACAGATGGTAGAGTTTTGTCTGGAATGGCTGTCCCAAGGCCGTCAGTAGTTCTAATGGAATGTTGTCTATTCCCGGGGCCTTGTTTCGACTCACGTTCTCAGTGCTTTGTCAAACTCTTCACGCAATATCGTGTTTCCCATTTCATCTTCATCTACATTCTCTTCAAGTACGCCGGCCGAAGTGGCCGTGCGGTTAAAGGCGCTGCAGTCTGGAACCGCAAGACCGCTACGGTCGCAGGTTCGAATCCTGCCTCGGGCATGGATGTTTGTGATGTCCTTAGGTTAGTTAGGTTTAACTAGTTCTAAGTTCTAGGGGACTAATGACCTCAGCAGTTGAGTCCCATAGTGCTCAGAGCCATTTTTGAACCTCTTCAAGTACATCGCCCACGTATAGACGCTCTATATACTCCTTCCACCTTTCTGATTTCCCTTCTTTGCTTAGAACTGGGTTTCCATCGGAGCTCTTGATATTCATGCAAGTGGTTCTCTTTTCTCCGAAGGTCTCTTTAATTTTCCAGTACGCAATATCTATCTTAACCCTCGTGAGATAAGCCTCTACTTCCTTACATTTGTCCTCTAGCCATCCCTGCTTAGCCATATTGCACTTCCTGTCGATCTCATTTTTGAGACGTTTATATTCCTTTCTGCCTGCTTCATTTACTGCATTTTTGTATTTTCCCCTTTCATCAATTAAATTCAGTATCTCTTCTGTTACTCACGGATTACTACTAGCCCTCGTCTTTTTACCTACTTGATCCTCTGCTGCCTTCACTATTTCATCCCACAAAGCTACCCATTCTTCTTCTACTGTATTTCTTTCTCCCATCCATGTCAATGGTTCCTTTACGCTCTCCCTGAAACCCTCTACAACCTCTGGTTCTTTCAGTTTAACCAGGTCCCATCTTCTTAAATAGTAATCGTAATTATTTATCAAAGAATATAAATCTTATTGGAATTTACTGTAATATACCTAGGAAAGCATTTATGAAAGTTAATTATCGAACATTCAACTACGCAAGGTGGGGTTCGTGACAAGTTTTACAGTTCCCGCTTCTTTTGATGATCTTGTAGTGCCGCGTGGTAGACCGAGCGAAACGATCGTCACCTTGTAACCTCCCCCTCACTTATCGACCTTAATGACAGTGAAAAATTAAACCGCGTGTACCTAATGGAAATTTGGGGAAAGCAATCGTCACCGAAGTTAATCTGTCGGTAAAGAGGGAGGAAAGGGTTACATCTAAATGAAAGGAGAAGTCCGAATGAAACTGGTGGAAATTAGTTTTGAAAAGGGGTAAAGTTATTAAAGAAAGTAAATGTGCAGCCGTCACGTTAACAATTAACTAGCGGTAATTAGATATCTGAAATTTGGGAGAAATTACGGTCGCCAGTCCTAAGGACAATTACTATAGTAATTGAAAATAAAGGTTATTACACATATAATTAGCACTTGAAGCATGGCAACTGAAGGCTGACACGTCTAGTGTGAAAACTGAAAGTTTGTCAGAAGTAATAAATTTCGCTACACTTTGACTTAATTGAGCAAAAGAATTAATAAAACCGGGAAATCGGAAGTTAATCTAGTGACTTAAGCTAATAGTGAGCTTTCATTCCGAAGCACATCGAAATTTAGTAAAATACGGTTAGTCTTGGACTACCTCAACAATCATTTCAAAAGCTACTTGAATCTACACCATTTAGAAATAAGAGATTTAACTTTGAACTTGAATTAAATGATTCTGAACAATTAACAATAGTAAAATTTAGTACGTACCAAGCTGAGCTGCAGTCACAGGTAAGCTAAAATACGGTAACAAAACTCGCACTCTTAATTTGTGCTTGTGTAATCTAAATATTGTAGCCGGCTATGAATACCTTAACTGAACTTTGAAATGAAAGCAGTGAAATCGAATGATGCTGGCGTTTGAATTTCAATGACACTCGGGTTCATTCCGGAAAAGGAAGGGACCCTGCTTGGTAATGCAATTGGGACAATGAGCAACAAAGGTTCATGCTAAGTTGCTGTAATTTTGCAAGGCAAATGGAACAATTTTAAAAGCTGAGGACTGCCATACAGTTCTAAAACTTTACGTGCTTCCAGTCTTCCTTGTTGGTTGATTGCAGGTTTGAGGCCGTCGATCGAGGAGGTGGCGACAGTCATCCATTGTCGGCCGTCGCTGTTGCGGAAGCTGGATGTTGGCGCGCCTTCTTCTCGACACGGCCACCAGGCGAAACGGGCTCTTGATGTGCCAGCTAATACTTCCCGTCCGCGACACAGTGTCAGAAACTATCATAGCAAGTCGAGCGCAATTACATGCTGCCAAACCCCGAAAGCGCGGCAACTCGCGGGAGCGTCACACAACACACCTGCTCCCCAGCACTATTCCAGCCAGACTCCCACTGCTCTGCCCGCGCTCCACGCGGCGGAGTTAACACTACCAAAGATCCTAAACACTTTGGTTCTCCACACGACCTATCGATGTAATGGTTCGATAGCATAGTTTCCCTAGGCCAGACCCAGCGTAAAAATACAAATAATCTTTACACAACAAACCAATTATACATCGACATAAATGCATATATATACAAATAGTAAAACAATTACAATATACAAAGCCACAGAAACGTCATATACTCAGGTAACAAAATAAGGAAAAAAAATTGTAATACAATAGATGGAAATACGAGGATATGCATTTCCGGCGTTACACGTGCCCCACATTGTCTGAGGATGTTCGTGTAACCTAAACAGACTCAGAAAATGTCCCAAAAAAAAAAAAAAAAAAAAAAAAAAAGAACTGCGGAAATGCATATACTCAAAACATCAAGAAATTTTAGCATTAGGCTGATTAACTATAAATCAATTTTTAGACCATAATAATTGAGTGGAGACACTCCTAATCTAATTCCACTCTGTCATCTTACACAAAACAAAACAGGTTGACAACATATTGAAATTCATAGAAAACATAGAAAATGGTTTAGCTATTCTAAAATCGTCAAAATCCCTAACAATATCGAGAAATATAATACTATTTACAAAATTAATCAGAGTACATGGTCATAATAAACGGGTATATCAAAATACGCAAATTAATAATTAATCACATAGAATACGTATATTATATACTTTTCATAATTAATATTCTCTGTCATGAGAGTCCGCTAAACAAGAAAATAATATACAGCAGATCGAAAAAAAAAACATAAATATTGACAGCAGAATTCTTTCAGCTGTCCGGGAAGAAAAGCAGTTCCGCCTTCCGTACTCGCAAGTGCAAAGAATGCCGAGAGCGGCACATGAGCCGACAGCGGCTCCGCCTCGTCAGTATTGTTGCGCCCGCCTGTGCGGCACGCTTGATCTCACTGGCCTGTATAACGGCATTTTCAGAACGTCCGTTTCACTGAATTCTTTCGGAAAAACACACTCCCGAGTAATCTCAAGGAGTTCATTAACACTATCACAGTGGATAACTCAACACTGTCCATCATCACACGCATGTACTAGCCTGAAACTTAAAACAGCTTCTTAGTACATCGGTAATGACTAGTAAATCACATATTTATGAAATCTTACAGCTAGTTACAAAATCATATTTACATTCCTTAATCTACTAACTCAGCTGAAAACTTAAAATAGCAGATTGGATTTTTCGATTGATTATTAATCAATTCCTCTTAAATCATTTAGTCAAAATTAATTACTTATTAATAACAACTTCGTTAATGTCCTCTTGGTCAGGCAACAGCATGGCAATCTAGCAAATCGTTTAAATCTTACACTCTCTATTTACATATTGTACAAATTACCCATTCTGTGGTATTGATCAATCCTAGGTTGGTACAATTTCAAGTCTACAATGTTCCGTATACCTAATAGTTTTCCAGAGCTTGGATACTCTAAGCAATAAGCATTTGTGTAAGGTATACCAATGACTTTATATGGTCCATTATAAACAAACTTAAATTTAGAGATTTCATTGTCTATGTCGCTCGATTTCTCGTGAGCTTTTACAAGTACTAAGTCTCCGATTGCAAACTTAGCAAAACGCGCTTTAGCGTCATGACGACGTGGGCGAGCATCGGCTTTTAGCTTCATTACTTCTCGCAAACGATCTTTTTTCACACCAATACTAATGTCAATCCGTGGAGGGAATTTGATTATCTCTTCCACTAAACTTTTACTTCTGTCATCCAACACGATTTCCTCTGGAGAAAATCCCGTCGATTCATGTCTCAAGGTGTTCATAATTCTCTCAGATACTGCTACATATTTGCCCCATGCGCTATGGTTGTTATGGCAACAGGTACGGCAAAGTCGGCCTAGCTCGCGCATATACCTGTCAGCGGGATTCCCAGCTGGACAATAAGCTGAAATATGGATCACCTCGACCCCATAACTTTCCATGCCTTCATTCCACAACTTAGAAGTAAATTGTGCCCCATTGTCTGATAGAATCGCCTTGGGCTTACCAATATGAACAAAATAATCGTTCACAAGCTTGCTATAGACCGCTTTGGCTGTAGCTTTCATAATCGGGTATAGCTTGATGAGCTTGGAAAAAGCTTCTAGCACTACTAAAATGTAGGCAAAGTTTCGTGATCACTTGGGCAAAGGTCCGTACAAGTCCACGCACAGTAATTCAAAAGTGTCGTTAGGCCTTATATTTTGCATAGGACCACGACTCGTACAGTTGGTAACCTACACCTTCTGACATAAATCGCAAGTTTTCACTCTGTCAGTAACGCGTTTTAACATGTTGTTAAAATGCACTACTTCACTCAGCTTTTCCATACATTTCTTTGGTCCACGGTGACCATACGCCAAACGGTAGTAGTCTATTACTTCCGTGACGAATTTGGTGGGCCAGCATACCCGCCAAATATTACTATCTTCACCCTTACGTATGTACAAGATATGATCGTATATCTTGTAATACTTCCATAATTTCTCTCCTTCTGGACTCCTTTCGTCATATCGGGTTTTCACCATATTTAAACAACCATCCTAGTTCTGATGACGACGCAGATTCTTACAGACGTTCACTAATAATTTGCGTCCCTCAACTTCTTTAAAATAGTATAATTTGACCACTCCATCTGACTCATCTTTCAATACGTCTTGATTAGACTCGGGCAACCGCGACAGCGCATCCGCTACGCAATTGTCGGTCCCTTTTACGTAACAGATGTCATAGTTGCTTGAACTTCTTGAATCCCCACACGATAGCGAGACACTCTTTCTCAGAAATCGTGTAGTTTCGCTCACTTTTTTATAAAGTTCGACTCGCGAACGCTATCGTCCGGTGTTCCTTATCCTCTCCTTTACCAACTTCTTGGAACAGTTCTACCCCCACCCCGTAATTCGACGAATCCGTTCCCAGATGGAAGGGTAGCGATAAATCAGGATGAAATAGTTTGTTAGATCTTAACAACTCGTCTTTTAATCTCTCGAAAGCGGCCTGACACCCTTCAGGCCACACAAACGGAACATTTTTGCGTAAGAGGTTATTCAAATTTTCATCATTAAACACTTGTCCTTTTACAAATTTACGGTAAAATCCTGTGAGCCCTAGAAAACTGTTTAACTGTTTCCTAGACTTGGGTGGAGGACAATTCCTTATTGCCTCTAGTTTCTCTGGGTCCTTCGTAATACCAGCAGTGGTAATTACAAGCCCTAAAAATTTCAGTTCCTGCTTCACAAATTCGCATTTCTTAAGCTTTAGAGTCATTCCGCCACGGCGCAATGCTCTAAAAACTTCATCTAACAGGTCACAATGGTCATGCCAAGTGGCATTGGCCAACAATAAGCCGTCAACATATACAGTTAATCTTGAACTCAAAGGCGGTCCTAGCACTTTATCTAGGGCCCCGATGAATACGGACATAGATATATTAAGTCCAAACGGCGGTACTCTATACTGATAACAACTGCCCGCAAACAAGAAGGCGGTGTATGGCCTAGATTCTTCTTCGAGTTCTATTTGCCAGTAACTAGCCGTCAGATCGAGGCTAGTCATGAACTTAACGCCATGAAAACGTTGCAAAATCTCCTCCATACTCTCTGGTCTGTCTGTTTCGCGTTGAACGACTCTATTCAACGTGCGTGCGTCAATCACAATACGCACACTACCATCCCGTTTTATTACAATGACCAAACCGTTATTGTATGGACTCGTACTTCTTTCAATCACTCCCCATTCGATCATCTTATCTACCTCCCGTTGCACTGCTTCCTTTTTGGACAGCGGTATAGCATACGGTCTCACGAAGAATGGTTCGTGCGGAATTACATGCAACTTGCATTTATATCCTTCCACAAGTCCCGGTTTGTCTGAAAACACGCTCTTATTCCTCATTATTACTTCATACAGGCCTCGTCTTTGTTCGTGTGTTACGTTTGACACACCGTCTACAATACTTCCCAATTCATTTTCTACACTATTGTCAATGCCGAGATTTCTCACATTACAGTAGTTCAAATTCATACCTACGTCAATACCTTCCGGCCAGTTAACAATGTGTTCAGGCTGGTATTGCCTATGCACACCGTCTCCTGCCTCGTCAAAACTAACTACTATTGTTTTATCTTGTGATGTACATGTCAAAGTTTTGCTTTCGCAATTAATCACTGCACGGTACTTTAATAGCCAATCTAACCCGATAATTACTTCCGTAGTTAAGTCTGGCACGACGACAAACTCTTGTTCAAATCGTGCCCCACAAATCTCGAAGTTGACAAAAATCTGTTTTGTGACCGGTTTACTGGCCTTCCCGGTAGCACCGATAATTTTCACTCCTGTTACTGGCATAACTACGACACCAGATCTGTCTTTCAGTAACTCAAATATTTTTCCAGATACAGCACTCAATTCTGCACCGGTGTCAATCCACACGTTTAGTTGTAGGTCATGCATGTTAACAGACACTACTATCTGTCTACACTTGTCCTCGACTGTTTCTTTATTTTCCCAGAGTAAATCCTCGTCTATATCCAGGTTATTCCAGAAAAAAACCATCCGGCTTTGATCCTAAATCCGGCTTATCTGGCGGCCTTTTCAGCCTCTGTTCACAAACAGTTTTAATTTCAACAAGTTTGTCCTGAGGCTTAGTCTGTAGCTTCGCCTCCAATACCGAAACCTTTTCCTGTAACTCGTCAACTAGTGAGTGTTGCTTTGCTATCATTTCACTAATTGTCACCTTCGTTGATTCCTCTTTGGCCAGATTGATCTCATCTGCCAATCTACCTGGAGGAACGTGCCCAGGAGTATCTGCAATTACTTCCTCTGGATCTGCGCAACCCACACTACTACCGTCCGACCGTATAACGTCAGCTCCAACCTCATACACGCTGTAATCTACGTGCTTTTCTACCAATCGTGCCCGGCTATCACTAAAATTCTCGTAATATTTCTCCTTAATACTTTCGCAATGTTTAAACTGGAGGTTTGCGTCGGATGGGTCGCCTACTTCTACCACTACAACTCTCGGTAAGGTCTGCCGGTTACGGCCAGAACTTTCCGTTACTACTTCAACATCCAACTCCTGTGGGACGAAACACGACGAATCTTGTTCGTGCTCCCCATTAACATCAACTATTTCTGGTAAAGTCTGCCGGTTAGGGCCAGAACTTCCTATCACTTCACAAACACTATCTTCCTGCGGGACGAGACGCGGCAAATCCTGCACGCGCTCCGCATAAACACTTCTCCCATACAGGCCCCTATAATCTCTTAGTTCGTCGTATAAGCGACCGAACTGCCTTAACCAGACCTCATCCCTCTCTGCATCCCCTCGCTCGATGACGGACGTGTTATCCGACATCTGATCTTCTCTCAATAATTGCGAATCATTCCTAGACTCAATCTCCAGTTCCACTGTGGGTGTTACAGCTGCCACTTTATAATCGATTTCCGGAACACTACTTAAATTGTTCTCACCGACAGTGAATGTTATTGGGCCGCCAAAATTTCTCCACGCCCGGTCGGCCCCTCACCGGCGCGGCTAATGGTGTCCCTGTCTCGTCCCAGCAGATACGCTCCCCGGATGCTGCTGAGGCGGCTGATCACACCCTCTGGCGTTATTACTATTCTGCGAAGCCCGTATCACGCTAGTATGATACTGGTTTCCGTCATTCCTGTTATTATTTGCATTTTACCGATTGTCATTATGGTCCGAACCACTATTGTTATTGCTGCCAAGATTGCGGTATGCATTATTCCCATAGTTATCGTTGTTGTGGTTGTTGTGGTACCCGTTGTTGTTACCACGGCCTCTACCACTGTCGCGATTATTGCGCCAATAGTCCACGTCCTCAACTCTTTCCAGGATATCATTGATTGTCCAGTAATTGCTTCCGACGTAGCGTTTTGTATTATCTGGAAGCTTCTTGTAGAGTTCCCAGACTATTTCGGATTCCGTGCGGCGACCACGCAAATATTCCAACTTGCGGATCGAGCCCTCACAAAACTCCTTCATCGAGCCGCGCGAATTCTCATCGAAAGGCCTCGATACGACAGATTCGCGCCAGACACTTTGCTGTTTTTACTCTGACCAGTATTCAGCCAGAAAGAAATTCTTAAACTCGTCAAAAGTCAGGTTCGTAATGTTGAGGTTTAAGCCCCAACGCTTGGCATCACCAGCCAACACATCAATAACCGCATTAATTTTTCTCTCATTAGTCCATGATCTGGGTAAAACTCTTTCACAATTTTTAATGAAATCCGTCGAGTGTATACCGCCTTTTTTCAAGGGGTCGAACCGCTCCTCTCTCGTCAACAATTCCGAACTATGTGCACAGATTGGCACATAGCTCTGTTTTTCGTCAAGTTTCTTTTCTAATTCCGACACTCTTGCAATTACTTGGCAAGTGGTTGTCGCAAGCGTTTCTACTTCCCTTTTGTTTTCTTCGCAGGTATTAGCCTGCTTCGTCACTTTGGTATCTACTTCGGATACTAAAGCCTTTAAAGTTTCCACCTTCTTTTGATCCTGTTTTTTCACTAATTTAATTTGTTCCGTCAACTTATTCTCGATGATCGGAGCAACTGCTTCTCCTACACTTTTCTCGATTCTGCTAATTTCGGAATTAAAACGAGTATTTATGATCGCAATTTCCGCCAGAACGCTACGATTTCCTGTTTAAGATTACCGATTTCGGTATTAATTACAACAATATCTTCTTTCATTTTATCAACCTTTGTGTTAACAACTCCAACATTGTTGTTAACAACATTAATAGCTTTGTTCTGATTGTCTAGCTTCCGTTCAATTTTTTCAGCCTGAGCTTCTTGCATGGCAGCCTGAGCTTTAATTTCTGCTGATTGACTCTTGATTTCATTAATCAAAACCTTCAATAAATCAGTTAAATTCCCGGAAACTACAAGTTTTACTCCCGTAGCGGCTTCCTCTTTAATTGTCCCCCCGTATTCGTCATCAAGGGGTTCAGATTTATTTTTCACTTCCGATTTCTAAAGTTTGGAATTCCATTTCTGCTCTTTGTTGCGTTTCGGCGGTCGCGTCTTTCATGCAAGCCGCCTGCCCCTGAACAATGGGTACCGCCGTGCGCGTTTCCCACTGTTCGAACGATTGTTCCGTATCCAAGTCTACCAAATTTTGGTACTTGTTGCCTACACTCATTTTAATAATTTTCAATATAAATAACAAATCTCAAATCTAATTAGGATTCCTCCCACTACTTAATCTCACTGACGTAACTATCTGTTCGTAACAAATACTTTGTTATGACATTTGCACCATACAAAATTCGTGTCCAGAACAACCTCAAATCTGAAGATTGTCCTGTCACCAGGTCGCCACGTGTAACCTCAGCCTCACTTATCGACCTTAATGACAGTGAAAAATTAAACCGCGTGTACCTAATGGAAATTTGGGAAAAGCAATCGTCACCGAAGTTAATTTGTCGGTAAAGAGGGAGGAAAGGGTTACATCTAATGAAAGGAAAAATCCAAATGAAACTGGTGGAAATTAATTTTGAAAAGGGGTAAAGTTAATAAAGAAAGTAAATGTGCAGCCGTCACGTTAACAATTAACTAGCGGTAATTAGATATTTGAAATTTGGAAGAAATTACGGTCGCCAGTCCTAAAGACAATTACTATAGTAATTGAAAAAGAAAGGTTATTACACATATAATTAGCACTAGAAGCGTGGCAACTGAAGGCTGACACGTGTAGTGTGAAAACTGAAAGTTTGTCAGAAGTAATAAATTTCGCTACACTTTGACTTAATTTAGCAAAAGAATTAATAAAACCGGGAAATTGGAAGTTAATTTAGTGACTTAAGCTAATAGTGAGCTTTCATTCCGAAGCACATCGAAATTTAGTAAAATACGGTTAGTCTTGGACTACCTCAACAATCATTTCAAAAGCTACTTGAATCTACACAATTTAGAAATAAGAGATTTAACTTTGAACTTGAATTAAATGATTCTGAACAATTAACAATAGTAAAATTTAGTACGTACCAAGCTGAGCTGCAGTCACAGGTAAGCTAAAATACGGTAACAAAACTCGCACTCTTAATTTGTGCTTGTGTAATCTAAATATTGTAGCCAGCTATGAATACCTTAACTGAACTTTGAAATGAAAGCAGTGAAATCGAATGATGCTGGCGTTTGAATTTCAATGACACTCGGGTTCATTCCGGAAAAGGAAGGGACCCTGCTTGGTAATGCAATTGGGACAATGAGCAACAAAGGTTCATGCTAAGTTGCTGTAATTTTGCGAGGCAAATGGAACAATTTTAAAAGCTGAGGTCTGCCATACAGTTCTAAGACTTTACGTGCTTCCAGTCTTCCTTGTTGGTTGATTGCAGGTTTGAGGCCGTCGATCGAGGAGGTGGCGACAGTCATCCATTGTCGGCCGTCGCTGTTGCGGAAGCTGGATGTTGGCGCGCCTTCTTCTCGACACGGTCACCAGGCGAAACGGGCTCTTGATGTGCCAGCTAATGCTTCCCGTCCGCGACACAGTGTCAGAAACTATCATAGCAAGTCGAGCGCAATTACATGCTGCCAAACCCCGAAAGCGCGGCAACTCGCGGGAGCGTCACACAACACACCTGCTCCCCTGCACTACTCCAGCGGCAGAGTTAACACTACCAAAGATATCAAACACTTTGGTTCTCCACACGACCTATCGATGTAATGGTTCGATAGCATAGTTTCCCTAGGCCAGACCCAGCGTAAAAATACAAATAATCTTTACACAACAAACCAATTATACATCGACATAAATGCATATATATACAAATAGTAAAACAATTACAATATACAAAGACGCAGAAACGTCATATACTCAGGTGACAAAATAAGGAAAAAAATTATAGTACAATAGATGGAAATACGAGGATATGCATTTCCGGCGTTACAACCTACAGGGTTTCATTGAGTCCGGACGTGCACTTGGTGTCAGTGTCTGGAGATGTGTGTTTGTGAAGTGCCTAATAGTACGACGATATTATACATTGTGGAGTAGACATTAAGGACTAACAGAGAAGTCGTCTCTGAAATTATGAGCCACGCATCGGAGGATTTTCCGTCAAAAAACAATTGGAGGATTTTAACTATAATTCTGTACAAACAATGGTTTCTATAGGAGTCATGGTGAATATTTATTAATCAACGTGTTCATAAATGTGAAGACCTCGTCCAATTTTATCTACCATCACAGTTTTCGACGACACAGCATCTTTCAAGGCAAGAACTTGATCGTACCTATATTGTTTAGAACTGGGCAAGTAAATCACAGCGTGTGTTAGATACTGCCGCGCGGGATTACCCCAGCGGTCTAGGCGTTGCAGTCATGGACTGTGCGGCTGGTCCCGGCGGAGGTTCGAGTCCTGCCTCGGGCATGGGTGTGTGTATTTGTCCTTAGCATAATTTAGGTTAAGTAGTGTGTAAGCTTAGGGACTGATGACCTTAGCAGTTAAGTCCCATACGATTTCACACGCATTTGAACATTTTTGTTAGATATAGTTGAATCATTAGGAATATATTGTTTTACAGTTTTAGTGATTTCTTACCTACATGTACCAGAGGATATTTCTTTATCCTCTATACAGATTTCATGTTTTATATTGCATATGCAATTTCAAATACTGTCTTCGGTTATTAAGCATTCATGAGCTCAAGGAGCAATACTTATACAAATACTAATTGTTGTGCTCGCATTTTACTTATAAATGGGACATCCGCTCGAATTTCACTTACATTCATTATAGCTATTTTCACTAACAAGTCATTCTTAAATTTTTTTCAAGCGTAGTGACCGCATCGTTATGCAAACCTTGCGGATTGCATTTGCTTGTTTTCGGGTAAACTGAGTAGGCAAAACATTTGGCTTCCGGTTTCAAAGTAAACTTCAGAAGTGTTAAATAAACTTTTGGTTCCGAGCTGACGACCGTTTTTATTAGATTAACATTTATTTCAGGGGGATTGTCATACATTAAATTAATACTAGATCTCTGCTAGTCTTCTAATGTCACTACTGTCGTTTGGTGGACGGAACCAAGCTATGTAAGTGTAACTAAAGTCATCAGTGCTGTGTAATATTTCTGTGGGTGTATTATAGTCATATTGTGCTTTGAAAATAAATAATTGGTTGCCATAAAACAATGAATTTTGTTTTAGTAATATACCCAAAGTTAATGAAGATTTCGATTGATAACTTGCTTGTACCACTTAAAATAAAAGTGGTAAAATGAAGTGAAACGGAGCCGATACATGTGTAAGAAGCGGCAAATTTGAACTGTGCACCACGTTTGCTAAAAGTTGGTTAGACGTGGAAGTTACTCGTATCCTACGTCAGATGAGTAAAATATACTTCGCCACAATGTCATTACCTAATAGTGAAACAAACACCATTACGAAAACTTTAGTATCGATTATACGCAATTTCTTGCACAAAAATGTAGCAGGCCGAGGACATGTGAGATTAGAGGGATCGTTTACGAGTACAGCATATAGTCATTATGAATATAAAGTAACGGGACTGATGTTCTTGTCTATACCACAACTTTCGAAAAATTGATGAATCCTTTAATATTGCGATTACAAGTAGAGAAGGTGATTATCCTTGAGGATGGTATGGTAATTTTTGAATCATTGTTAGAGGAATACAATATCTGACTCATGAAAGTCAAGGAACTTCGTCTCAAAGTAGGAATATATCAAGCCGAATTTCTTCAAAAAGAGGACACTTATCTTGGAAATGTGTCATTAGTAGAATGACTAAAACCAGGTTAGAATAAGGTAGAAGCCGCCACAGGATATGTGACACCAAATACGACGAAGCGACTTAAAGTATACTTAGTCTAATTAGGATACTACAGAAGGTTTACCGAAGTATTCAGTAAAACAGCCCGATTCCTAAACGCACTGGCCGGCCGTGGTGGCCGAGCTGTTCTAGGCGCTTCAGTGCAGAACCGCGCGACTGCTACGGTCGCATGCTCGAACCCTGCCTCGGGCATGGATGTATGTGATGTTCTTCGGTTCGTAAGGTTTAAATAGTTCTAAATTCTAGGGGACTGGTGACCTCCAATATGAAGTCCCATAGTGCTGAGAGCCATTTAAACCATTTTGAACCTAAATGCATAATTAAAGATAGATGTTAAGCATTATCAAAGCAAAATGTTGCTACATGGACAACGAAGGAGCGTAACATATTTTAGCACTTAACGGAATATCTGTTGTGTCCACCAATCTTACTGTAGCCGAATTTCGAGCCAAGATACTACTGTTACAGTACCAAGCCGTGAAGAGCAGCGAAAGGAACTTCATTAGAATATTCATCCACGACACGGAGACAGTTTACAGCACTGTCGAACGATGACTACTACTTTGGTCGTACGTTTACGAAATGTACCGATCATAAGACGCCAACAGGCATCGGAAATATTCTTCAGCATTAATGAAGTGTATACCGAAGCTAAAATATTACGCACATGAAATTCAGTTTAAACATGAGAAAAGCAGTCTGGTCGCAGATGCCCTATGGAGAAATAGTGGTCAATACGATAACCGCAGCACTGATTGCCACCACGCCGCTAATCGAGATAGCTGGGGACGTGGAAGACGAGAGAGCATCAGTCACGAGACAAATGTAGTGCCTCGACTAAGAGGAAAGCGTTAGGTGGTTCTCAAACAAGCAAAAAGGCTTGAAAAACATCATGCGCCCATCGAAGTTCATCAACGGATGGGGAGAAACCTTGAAGGGTTAGAAAATGTCTCACCTAGACAGTGTACAGAAAGATAAACAGGAATACATATGGATGTACTGAAGTTGTGTGTTTTTTCGGAATTGACGTGAAATTAGGGGAGAGGATATCATTCCCTTACAATTACTAAAAGAAACGAATGTGGATAAAAGGTCTAAATATGTTATCACACCGTGAAGCGTAAACCTACGAAATGACATCCTTTCACTCCCACCTCACTCGCACTGGAACGCACAATCTCTCAATCTCACTTGTCGTAAGACAAGGGAAATAGGGTTAAAAGCTCTAAGCCTGAGATTAAAACATAAAGAAAACGGCGGAGCTAAAATAACAGCACAGTGAAATGCAACTGACTGGCAACTTCAAAAAACATAGGTGACCCAGTCAGCCTCTTAACACATTAACAACAACTCCCAAATATTTTAGGGAACAAGTTCGGCATATCACAAAACTTTACAAATCTAACGACATTCGTATGATTGCCATTTAAAATAGAGACCAGATCTGCCAGCATATTCACATCAGCCGTCTTGTTTGAAAATAAAACACACACTAGTAAAATATGGCACACTCTAATGTGTATGACTCAAACACTACACACTGGAGGGGTCTTCTTTCCAAAGCAAGAAGCCATTCTTCATCAAATCATTCCATGTAGGCTTTCACGGCCGGCGTCTTTATCAGTAAACTCTTCCGGGCTAAGTTGCCGTGGTCGATCTGTAGAACTTCTTCTCCCTATTTTTTTTTTTTTTTTTGACGTTTCGTTCTCAACTACGGAGAACATCTTCCGAGGTGAGTCGACGACTGGCTGCTAGGAGCTGGGGCCGCCGCTTATATAGAGATCGTAGGGGGCGCCACCACACGTCACATGGCGTCGATGTGCAGCTATCTCTGGCTATCGTCTGTTCTCTCGATTGCAGGCAATCGATTGTCACGTGATTGATGCAACGTCGACCGCCATATCTTATCCAATTTTAATCCTTCTTCTTTACGATTAAAATTGTATTGATGTTTGTGGATTTCAATTGCCTCTCTATACATACGTGTATAATAGTGCGACGTCCTCGCTAGCACGCTTGTTTCACCAAATTTTATGTCGTGATCTCCATCCTTAAAAACCTGTTCCGCTACTGCCGATTTGTCGATATGTCCCAAGCGACAGTTTCTTTTGTGCTCCGTCAACCGTGTATTGATGCTTCTTTTGGTAGTTCCTATGTAAACCCTGCCGCAACTACAGGGAATCCACAACACTAGTGGATAGGGCCAATAATATTTGTGAACCAGGCTACTTACAAGAAGAATTAAATCATTTACGAATGGCCTTTGCGAAAAATGGTTATACAAAAAACGAGATTAATCGAGCACTTCATCCAAATAGAAAAATGCCTAAAAATAGGAGACAGCAACAACCATCAGCTGGAAAAGTATTTCTTCCGTTCATCCATAATATCACGGATCGCATTGGAAAAGTACTAGCCAAGTTTCAGGTAGAGACCATTTTTAGACCTACTAAGAAAATTAGTGAATGCCTAAGATCAACAAAAGATGCTCGTCACCCCCTAGCCACCCCAGGGGTATATAAAATTCCCTGTAGTTGCGGCAGGGTTTACATAGGAACTACCAAAAGAAGCATCAATACACGGTTGACGGAGCACAAAAGAAACTGTCGCTTGGGACATATCGACAAATCGGCAGTAGCGGAACATGTTTTTAAGGATGGAGATCACGACATAAAATTTGGTGAAACAAGCGTGCTAGCGAGGACGTCGCACTATTATACACGTATGTATAGAGAGGCAATTGAAATCCACAAACATCAATACAATTTTAATCGTAAAGAAGAAGGATTAAAATTGGATAAGATATGGCGGTCGACGTTGCATCAATCACGTGACAATCGATTGCCTGCAATCGAGAGAACAGACGATAGCCAGAGATAGCTGCACATCGACGCCATGTGACGTGTGGTGGCGCCCCCTACGATCTCTATATAAGCGGCGGCCCCAGCTCCTAGCAGCCAGTCGTCGACTCACCTCGGAAGATGTTCTCCGTAGTTGAGAACGAAACGTCAAAAAAAAAAAAAAAAAAAAAAAAAAAAAAAGGGAGAAGAAGTTCTACAGATCGACCACGGCAACTTAGCCCGGAAGAGTTTACTGATAAACATTCTTCATCAAGTTCATCCGAAGACAAGTTAGCAAGACTTCATTCCGCATGTGCGGCTGGAAGGAGGTACGTCACGGCTGCGTTGTTGACTTTACTAGACACAGGTTATTTTCTGTTATTTCCAGCCACTCTTCTTCCCATGGACACATGGTTCTCTAACTCAACAGCGAGATGATAGCATGCAGGGGATGGTACCGTGACCTAATTGACGATCACGACGTGCCTCCTTGGCTAACCTTTTGTTACATGCGATACCTAATTGCCCTGGCACCCAGCGGAAAAATATGCGTTTTTAAGTGGAGGAGTGCTTCCTGAATATCTTGGTCTATTTGTTCGACTTTATACAGGCGTTGCAGAGGCTGAAGGCTACTGAGATAGTCGGAGCAGACGAGGAGTTTAGCAGGCACGGCGCATTTCATATGCTCCAGCGCCTTCACGATCGCGGATAATTCAGCGCCAAAGACAGTGAAGTATGGGGGCGAACGAATCTTCAGGATTCGATCTGGGAAAGCAACAGAGTAGCCAACGGAATTCTCCTCTGTAGACCCACCCGTGAATACCGCCACATTGTTGTGGCGTTCAATTAAAATTTCGGAACATATCGTATTAAAAACAGAAGCAGGAATGCAGTTTCTCCCGTACTGTGCTGTACCGAAAGTCCCTCTGAGCCTCTGCAGTAACGAGGGTCACAGTCGGTTAAAACCATGGATTTGAGCCAGTACATTCTCCACTCCAAGAGACTCCAGCGCACCTGTCTGACAGATCCCAAACAGCCTCTTTGCCCGTGGACGATTGGTAAAGAGGTGTTCTATAGCAGTATTGGAAACGGTAAATTACACTGGGAAAGTGGGAGTTGTGATGAACTTCCACGCTTGACATACCAAGTTCCCGCCGCATGGCAAGTGGCACTTCATCAGAGAGTGGGTAAGGGGCTGGTACTATAAGTACTTCATGGTGGAGGACCACACTGACCCAAAAACTATGCACCCATAGTGCAGTCACGATCGCACAAAGATCGTATAAATCTCAGGGGTCGCGTCCTGTATGCTCCCCAAGATAGTGTCAAAGACTCTTCAAGATGGTCATTGCCTTCTGGGCCCTTGCCCTCAGGTCCTTGAGGTGTGGTAACCACGACAACTTGATGTCAAAAATAAGACCTAGAAACCTCATAGCGTCTTCAGCATGAGAACAGTGTCACACATACAAGAACTCTAGTAAATAAGAAAGTCAATGAAGATGATTAAAATGAAATCACACACACACACACACACACACACACACACACACACACACACACACACACACAAACGTCCACACACACACCTCTCTGCAGAAACTGTAAAATCATCCTCCAAAACTTTCAGCGTAAGTTGAAGCTGTGGACTCTCTGCTGGGTGTTGGAAGGAGAATTGAAAACCACAAAACCGCCCACAATTAAGGAGCACTGGACAGGACTCCGCACTATGGACGTTATACTGTTGATGGTAATGGCAAAGAGGGTGACACTTAAAACACTACCCTAAGGAACATCGTTCCCTTGCTCAAAACACCAGATATGGAGGTGGCCACAAAATCCCCTCTGGTGTAAGTAAGAATACTTTCCCTCCAAGTAGTCGTACGCCTTACTGATGTCAAAATATACTCCTAGACCAGGCTTTTACGTAGTAAGGCCAACTGGATTTTCATCCCTAACAGGAAGACACTGTCGACCTCTCCTGAATCAATGCTGAAAGCAACTAAGGAGCTGTCTGGTCTGTTATATTCAAACGATGCTTGGCCTAGAGGTCTAGGGCCTTTCCTACATATCTCCTCAAGGCGACGCTCTGATGACTGCTACGACATGTTCAGATCTTTGCTGATGTGAGGAGAGGTAACGAAATTGGCAGTCGCCATGAGTTGTGAAATAGGCCTGTCAGTCACGTTGAATTAAAACATCGTAAGAGGATTTCCTTCGACACCGTCTGCAAGAGTTACAGCACGCTGTACTGGATTTGGCCATGACTGTGCGCAATATCAGGACTGGTACACAGCGTCGAATCCAGCCCCCACATGGAGACTGAGCAGTTGTAGGACTCTGAATTGGTGAAGTGGAAGTCAATCTTAACCCTCTCTGTAATGGCACGGTAACGACGAAACACGGGATCCTGCTTGGCAGTGGCGGTGGTCTGTGTAAAATGCTCTGCCATTGTCTGTGTAACGACTCTATGTGTCGTTTGGACACATCCCTATTTCAACCAAGCCGCTATCAGGAACCGACTGCCTTTCCTGGACGTCTTCTAGATGGCTTCGCATACCGTCGTAGAACAACTGGAATGCTTGATAGAATTTAGGAGTGCTCTACATGGTGTTTTCTTACTCTCGTTGGATATACATCAATCGTTGGCCCTCGCCAATGGAAAGGTTGCAAGATTTTCCGCCTTTGTGCTGCCCTTAAACCATCAGAGAGCCTCACGTCTCACCTAGATTACTTAACGTCACTTATCAATACAGCAAGGGAAACGTTGTCTCCTAAGATGACCACAGAAGGTCGGGATGAGTCGTCAGTGGATGGTGGATCACTCGTTTGATATGGCCCACCCACACCTGTCACGATGTTTGAACACAGCCAGCTGACTGAACACTGTCCGGTTGGCTCTGCTGATTATTCATTATGGCAGGGTTCTTCCAGCAGGAGAATCCGAAGTGGTCACGAGAGTTGAGACCATCAGTGACGTACCACTGAACGGAGTCCACCAGGTTTGGTGAGCAGAAAGAGATGCCTTAGGATAACCCACTAGCGGCACAGGAGTGAGTGTTAGCGTCCGTGTTGAGGATGCACAGCTGATGAGACGTCATGAGTCTCCGAGGTCAAGTAGACATCGAGCCCCACGATACTTGATGGACATGAAGTCCCTAAATAGAACAAACGGACGGGGGATTTGTTCTATAAGATCTGGGAGGGGCTCAGAACTATCGAAAATTGTGGAGGTAAATACACCGATCAAACAGGAATCTTCTGGCAGTTGATGACAGCTACCTACGGATTATGGCTCGGAGGAACCCTGACAGCAATGCCACCATGTTGAATAATGCTTTTCATGCAGCCACAGGACGTCGTGTTATGACTCAGACTCTGCACAATATGCTGCATGATGCGCAAATTCACTCCCGACGTCCATGGTGAAGTCCGTCCTTGCAACCACGACACCATGCAGCGCGGTACAGATGGGCCCAACAACATACCGAATGGACCGCTCAGGATTGGCATCACTTTCTCTTCACCGATGAGTGTCGCATTTGCCTTCAACCGGACAAACGTCGGAGACGTGTTTGGAGGCAACCTGGTATGTCTGAACGCCTTAGACACACTATCTAGTGAGTGCATCAAGGTGAAGGTTCCCTGCTGTTTTGGGTGGCACAACGTCGGACCGACGTACGCCGCTGGTGGTCATGGAAAGCGCTGAATCGGCTCTACGAAACGTGAATGCCATCCTCCGACCGATAGTGCAACTATATCGGCAGCATATTAGCGAGGCATTTGTCTTCATGAACAACAATTCGCACCCCGGTCGTGCACATCTTATGAATGCCTTCCTTCAGGATAACGACATCGCTCGACTAGAGTGGCCAACATGTTCTCCAAACATGAACCCTATCGAACATGCCAGACATAGATTGAAAATAGCTGTACATTTCTTCTGGCTGAAACCTGCTTCAGTAGCTTCGCCAGTTTTTTCACTTCTGTTGGCAGATTGTTAACTCTGAGATGAATTCTCTCTGGCTCTGAGTTTCGTATTGTTTTCGTTGCAGATCCACATCCTGCGGTGGTGATTCTTCTTTTACTTCTGTAAGCAGCGCAATATATTCCCCAGGGTGCGTGCTGTCGCATTCTACGCACAACTGCCCAGTATGTGTCACCAAATCCTTCTCGCCTATATCATATGTCACTCCTACATCCGTCTTTGACCTTGCTTGTATGTTATGCAACACAGAACTGAGTTTTAGCCAAAAACTTCTTTCCTGCTTTTCTAGGTGCTTGATGCTCTGCTACGGCCTTTGTTGCATGCCGTGATCTATGGTACATACTGCTCACTTCTTTCGAGAAATTCCTCGCTCTTTCGGCGCCCCTCTTCCTCCCCGATGGTGATTTATGTTTCTGACATAGGCAGCACTTGACAGTGTCATTAGAGTCTTCATTGTTTGATAGTGTTATGAGACGCCTACCCACAATCCATTCTTAAAATGTGTCTCGTTAGGATGGTTTGATTCCTGAGACATTCGTCTCTGTTCCCTGTGCATTTTTACCCCTAGATTTACATTATATTATTGCCGCTAGCTTGATTTTATTCCAGTTTTTTTCTGATTTGGCCTCCTTCTCGACAATGTCCACAAATTGCTACTTGTTTATCCCAATGTCTTGCCTAATGACCAGGGTCTTGGCATTGAACGCATCGCCTCACTACCAGATAGTCTCTCTCAGAAAACCGAACGAAACCAGATATATACCAATTGTCGCTTCATGGGAGTTGTTCTAACCACAGGCCTCACTTTAATAACTTAATGGACCACTTTTATTACCCATGGTCTTGTCCTGAACCGTACTGTAAAGCCGTTTTCATCTCTTTTCTTAGAAAGTTAATCTACAAGTCACGGTCACCAACAGCAAGTGCATCCTCAACGGAGAAACCGTCTGAGCGCTAAGACAATTAATATCGGACCATCAGACCATATTATGCAGTTAAACGTAGAAGGCATGAGTCGCAGTAAATGTGAGCACCTAGGTAGAACGGCTAAGGAACACCAAGTTAATGTAATTGCACTGCAAGAAACACATTTAGCTGAGGAAACAGATATCTTAACCAGAGCCAAAATTCGAGGATATACAGTGGTGTAAACAGTTCTCTGAGAAGCGTATGGGTCAATTATATACAACCGTAATGGCGTCAACAACTATGAAGTGGTAAAGAAGTTTAACACCTGCAATACTGAAACGATAACATTAGAACTTCCCAAGCTCGAGTTGGTGTCAGTACACAAACCACCAAACACAACGTTGCCAAATCTTCCACTGCAAGTTGAAGATAAACCAACAATCTTCCTTGGGAACTTCAATAGACGCCACGCCAACTGGGGATACAGTACTAGAGACCAGAATGGTGAAGCTTTACAGCAGTGGATCGAAGAACAAAATCTATGCCTCAGCTATGACGCTAAAGACCAAAACACCTTCCACTCAGCACGCTGGTAGACAGATACTAATCCAGACCTATGTATTGTGACCACCAACAATGAGGGAATTCCTATAGTCCACACGAGAAAAGTACTGCCCGGTTTTCCCAACACTCAACATCGTCCAACCTTAGTAAATGTGGGCAGAGAATTCCCACTGATGGAATCAGTGAAGAAGACAAGATGGAACTTTAGAAAATCAAATTGGACAACATATAAAAGAGAAATTGATACCAACATACGGTTTATTCCAGCAAAGAGAGATAATTATACAAGATTTGCTGGCCTTATAGCAGCGACGGCGATGAGAAACATGCCAAGGGGATATAGAAAGCAGTATATACCATGCTGGAACTCTGAAACTGAATAACTGTGCAGAGAATACCGGGAAACAAGTAACCCACAACTATGAAGCCAATTGCTAGAGTCGCTCAATGAGCAAAGGAAGAAAAGATGGTAAGAAACCACTGCCAATATGAACTTCACGCAGTCTACCCGGAAAAGTTGGTCATTGTTAAGACGTCTGGGTGCAGTTAGTCTTACGCCATCCCCGAAACCACCAATATCACCAAACCAGATTGCCCCACATATAAAAGAGAGAGCTGAAAATGTAATGGAACATCCGTTAAGGAGTAACTCAAAGACGTAAAGAGCACCCTACAAGAAAACAGACAGTTTTCAAAACCTTTTACTATCAGGGCGGTAAACAAAGGTATAAAAACCCTCAACCTACGGAAAGCAGCTGGAGCTGATAATATATTTCCTGAATTTATAAAAATAAGTCTGGGACCAATAGCAAGAACTTGGCATAAAGACTACTTCAATGACATACTAAAAACTGAAGGTATCCCGAAGAAATTTAGAAAGTCCTTTACTCTGGCCATCATTAAACTAGGGAGATCTGGTGAAAACCCTGCAAACTACCGCCCAATAACATTATTGAGCATTTGCTATAAGTTGCTGGAGAGACTGATCTACAATAGTATATACTCAACGATAGACAAACACCTGCCTCACGAACAAGCCGAATTCAGAACTAATCGAAGTTGCTGCGAACAAGTATTAGCCCTCACATCATACATAGAATCGGGATTCCAAAAATGGTTGAAAACGTCAGCAGTCTTTGTAGACCTCAGTGCAGCTTATGATACGGTATGGATAGATGGTCTTATCCTGAAATTTGCCAACATGACACCATGCTTGAAATTGACAAACCTGTTGGAAAAAATGCTGAAAGTCCGATATTTTAAAGTAAACCTGGAGTCACAAAGTAGCAAGTCAAAAAGAATAAAAAACTGACTCCCCAAGGATCTGTATTGGCTCCACTGCTTTTTAATGTTTACATCAGTGACAAGATAGACACTGAGTCAAGTACGTTTCGCTACGATGATTAGATGGCTGTAGTTACTCAAAGCAAATGGCTAGAAGACGGTGAAAGAACTCTAACTGCTGACCTAGAAGTACTAAACCAGTACTACGAAAAATGGAGACTGTGCCCAAACCCAAATAAATCAGAGATCTGCGCCTTGCATTTAAATAACAGACTAGCAGACAGAGAATTAAATATTACTTTCCGCGGAAAACGAATTAAACATAACAAATTTCCCAAATATTTAGGCATAACTCTTGACTGGTCACTTACCTTCAAGAAACACCTGGAACTAACAAGCCAGAAATTGTAAACCCGAAATAATATCATCCAGAGAATAGCACTTACCACATGGGGAGCGGATGCAAATACACTACGTGTTGCAGCAATATCACACGTCTATTCCGTGGCAGAGTACTGTGCGCCTGTATGTAGTAGGAGTGCCCATGTAAAGAAGATTGACGCCCAGATCAATGAAGCCATGAGCACAATAACAGGGGCACTTAAGTCAACACTTCTAGAATGGCTTTATGTCCTCTCAGACATCACTCCGCCTGAAATCCGTAGACAGCAGATAACAATTCAGGAATGGCAAAAAATAAATCATGCAGAAAAGGCCAGAGTACTACCGATACACCAAATACTAGATGACCGCTGTCGATGTCGCCTTAAATCAAGAGCGCTAATATGGGAAGATAGAACGCTTGCCCAAGGAAATACCTATGACTGCCACAAATCCTGGAAAACTAAGTGGAACAATAGTGACATTAACCGACACAATATAGAGGACCCTAGCCAACAACTCCCAGGAATGCAGCTTCCTCGTACAATCTGGTGCCAACTTAACCGTGTGAGAACTGGACACGCGAGAAATAAATCCATGGTGTACAAATGGGGCGCCAATGATAACCCAATGTGTGACTGCGAAACTGATCAACAAACCTTACAACATCTAGTGCAAGATTGCCCACTGCGAAGATTCTGTGGTGACTGGAGAGATTTCGTGGAGGCCGGCCCTGCTGCCATTAAATGGCTGTCACATTTGGACATAACTTTTTGAAGAACTGTAGCTGTGATTATATTTCAACTTTGCTCAGATTTAATAGCGACCGGTGTTTGTTCTGTTTGTATTATTATGTATGTGTGTATATATATATTTGTATTTATATGTTATGTTATGTGAATTTACGATGTCAATACAGCACTTGCACTGGTAAAGCCATGCGATAAATAAAATAAATAATCAAGTTCTGCATATGTATTGCTTCTTTTAGTGACTCTGTATCTGTCTCCATTGTGGGATGTCGTACATTATCATTACAGATCTATTCTTTAGGCTCTTCACAAATCGGCGCCTCTTCCTCCTTTTTGTTTTTCATTATATTTTCTGGGTCATTTTGTGTAGCAGTTTCCGCGACGATCAAATTATTAGTTTGCTTGATTGTCCATACATAAATTTTCTCTTTGGTGAGGTTTATTAAGGTTGTTAGTTTTTGTTGCACTACTTTTGCCTCCTCATTTGTTCTTGACTTTATGAACAATGTATTTTGTTCCATTGTTTGCGCTGCGGTGATTTTAGCTGCACAAGCTGTTTTGGTTACATTTTTACCAGGTAGCGTCTCCAGCACCGTACTTCCAAACATTTTCTCCGTTTTTTGTGAATTTTCTCTATAGTTTTCCTTTCCTTTTTGTAATTGTTCCACCCGCCAAATAATAACGCCTTCTCTATCACCCATTGTGATACTGCTATTAAACTTGCCTGTGAAATTTCCTGGCAGATTAAAACTGTGTTCCGGCTCGAGATTCGAACTCAGGACCTTAGTCTTTCGCGGGAAAGTGCTCTACCAACTGAGCTACCCTAGCACGACTCACGCCCCGTCCTCACAGCTTTACTTCCGCCAGCACCTCGTCTCCAACCTTCCAAACTTTGCAGAAGCTCTCCTGCGAACCATGCAGGACTAGCACTCCTGAAAGAAAGGATATTGTGGGGACATGGCTTAGCCACAGCCTGGGGGATGTTACCAGAATGAATGTAAATGAGAAGGACAAATTTTACTTTCCATGACCTCTTCTGGTTTTTGAGAGAAATTCGGCGAAATATTGGGAGCGTATGACTACATACAAAATACCTATTGCTTGTGAGAATTATAGCTTCAATGGAAACACATTTCCTGTTAAATTTCACGACGTATCTAAATTTGAAAGGCACAATCTGGGTCATTCAGTTCACGTTTACAGCGTGGAGGAAGACGAAACCGAGTCTGGAGAAGAAATGCACAATATTTAGAACAATCAGATGTAAATCATAAATTCGTCAGAACTCCCCGCTTTTCAAAAGTAACCGGTCATCACTCCACACACGTAATCTTTTGTTATTCTCCAAACAGGGGAAACAACATTATGTATGGATCAAAATCATGTCTTACTTACTTTCCTCGCAGTTGACTAAATTCGGTCATAAACAACAATTTTGACAGAGATGTCTCAAACCGTTTACTTCGAGCGAATGTTTACTGAAGTGTCTAATTTATTGCTCTAGTAATTTTGAAAGGTATGTCTCGACCCCTTTACTTCGAGAGAATGTCTAGCAAAGTGCTTGATTTATTCCTCTAGCCAGGAACTAGTACAAATGGGAATGGCTACTGAGGCAAGCATGTTAATAAAGTTTATGAACACCCGCCCAGAGAAGCATTCGCTGTTTGTGGTATTAACAGATTTCGATTGCCTCCTAACTGTCATGTCGTACTGTGAAGGTGATCGAAGTACATTAACAGAATGACACATGCTACATGTGGCACAGTGGCAGTGTGTTACTACAGAAATTGAAATCAATGTAGGTTTAAAATTGTGAGGAAACAAAGAGAAAGAGAAAGAGAGAGAGACATCAAATTTGACAAACTTTTGTGGAGTATAATACAGAGAGCCATTTATTGATTTCAAATTTTAGGTCCTTGTATATTTTGATATTGGAAATACTGTAAGTAATACCTGTATGTAATCACTGATGTTGTTACTGAAGGTAATGCGGTACGCTAATGAGGCAGAACTTTAGGTACTTACGTATTTTTGGGAAATATTACAGATGCGTGTGAGTGAAACTATGACATTTACGTCGGAAGTAGTGTTAGAGGGAATACCTTTTAACACAGACAAAAATACAGATGTGTGTATCTGTGGTGTGTGTGTGTGTGTGTGTGTGTGTGTGTGTGTGTGTGTGTGTGAGTGTGCGTTCGCTTACCGAAATTATGGTAAATGATGAAACAAGTTTGAAGACAGAGCAAAATTTAATCAGTAAAGTTTCGAAGATATTTTGGTATGGTAAGATAATTTAATTTTGAACAAGGCAGGTTTTGTCAAAAATATACTGCGCTGACACGGTCTCTGAAGTTTTACCCCATATTGTAGTCATGGATTTTTAAGCGCTATCATCAACTGAGAATTCATAAAAATTGCTGCCAGCCTCATCTTGCGTTTGTCAGCACTGCGGTTGTCAACTCCATTTATAATTTTGTGTCAACACCATCCTGATTTTCTGTCATCTACAATTTTTCTTTTCTAAATTACACGCCATCTTCAATTTTGATGAAATGAAATGTCGTGTGTCTAAGGCCTTGCGATGTCATGGTGAAGCTGTCATAGATAAGCTGGCGTGGCTTGTGGCATCCAAAGTCTAAACAAAGTGTGTCAGTCGTATAACAGCTATATTACTTCAGTTCAGCTTAAATATAGGGAGTATATGAGCAACGAGAATTGAAGTACAATGTGAACAACTAGCATAGAGTGTTTACGTAATCCATGCGTAAAGTACACATTTTGATTGTAAAGTGACTGCAGCTGTACTCTGCTTCATTTCAGTTTAACTATCTTAATCATTTCATTATGTCACTGGAATTGAAATTGTAACAGTAACAATGCTTCGTTAAAAGTGGAAATCTATTCAGTATCGCGTGCCCGTTATTGAAGTTATTTTCGAATGTCCACTGTACAAAACGACTAGTTCTTCTTCGCCGTTCTCAGACAATTCAACAGAATCTACGACGTAACTTCCCTGCACAGTAGAGTACCTTGTCTGCGACCTAAAAAGAGAGCGTCACGTCATATTTTAGTTCTGCCTTGAAATCACGCATTCTTAGCCGTATTTTATCGCACGGCAAATCCTGGGAACTCCTGTTAACTGCCAAGACTGATAGATATCATGTTCGTGGCTGTGGGTCGAGTCAGCCGCTATGAGGAAGGTCGTCAATCACACGGCTCGTGGCGGCAAAACTCAATGGGACGTCCTGTGTGCGCGCAGCCAACGAGCAGAGGTGAAGCGATTCACGCAGCTTTTCATAGCACCAGTAGCTTAGTGGCTTTGTACAAAAAAAGTGGAAGTGCTTGGCTTCTTTTCTATTGCGTCATTTAAGGGACACCCCATATCGCGATTAGCATCCATGTTCCTGCTTTCTGTTAACTAGTGATGAACTGCAGTGTTGTCTGTTCTCTGTTGAGTAGTAACTACATTTTCATTTCCATGAGCCTGTTCCTTACTTTAATGAGGTAGCGTGGTAAACCTATTGTTTGTGCCAATGATGAACGTTTCAGATATTGATCCCTTTCTGTGGCTCCTATTCCTTGCTATGGCTCATTCATAGAGTACAGCAGTTTACATATCCTACGTTAAGATATGTAAAATGAATAAATTAGACTGTACAGACAGGGAATTCCCCTGTATATTCATTGCTTTATTTGACAAATATGCCTACGTTCAGTCAGAGTGAAGGCAGCTTCTGTTCCTTGGCTTACTACGGAACTACGTGAGGTATTTAATAAACGAAACTCTGCAGGTGTAAAATCCAACACCTCAACTTTTAACAGCATATACCAAACTACAAACGAAGGGAAGCAAACCATGTGAAACGCCAAAATCAGGCATGTCTGTCCTGCTCTGTGCATCGAGTTTAATTCTACAAAGCTGTGGGGGAAAAAAACTGCGCAGCTTCCACATAGGAAAGCCTGGATATAATGAAGTATTTCAATCTGCAGCAGCCTTGACAGAAGAACTAAATTTTTTTCTCAACTGTTGTCGGATCTCAAGTTATGATAAATTATTAGCCACAAGATAAAATATATGAGACACCTGCGTCTTTCTTAAATCGTATATTTACACGAACAATGTGGAAAGCGTAATATATTCTGAGACACTAGGGAACTGCATGTGATGGAATGAACGTATTTATGATTGAGATCATTGCCAGTTCGTACAGACATCGTCAGCCTCACTCTCATTAGTGATATATACCCTCCTGAATACAAACAATTCTAATTCAACCAGTGCAGAAGTCTGTAATACCAAAATCACTAAGCGACTATAGGCAGAGAAGCATACTGCACAAACTATGTATCGCCTTGGAGTAAAATTTTCATGAAGAGCTGATAATCCACCCTTTATTATTACTAAAATGAACTTTAATCAGTAGGGAACACCACAGCACAGCAACCGTGTTAATGAAAGTGAGGGATGTTGTCAAACATTCCATGGGTAGATAAGTAACCCTCTTTTAACGTATATTAATTTCCATGGGCCTATTGATACTGTTGGTATCGATATATTACTTACGAAAATTAAACAGTTGAATTTATAAAACAGTGTTTACTTTTGCTCTCTTGAGAACAGATGTCACTGATAAGGCCGGGAGTAATCATGCGAACATCTGCTCTTGGATTGGGTTCTCAGGCTTGAGTTTTGGTCCCAATGTTTTTCCGCTGTTTTAGCGAACATAATGTGTGCTACGTTCTTGTAACTATCAGTAACACCATGATGACATACAACCGTTTCCGTAAGAAGTGTAGATGACAAAGTTTGTTCGGTATCAGGACGTTTAAACAATCTGTGCCTTCAAATTAAGACTAAGCTGTTACGCATCGACCTCATATCATACCAAAAGTCGTCCAGAGTATATTTTACTATATATGAAACTATATTAATGAAGTGTGTTCGTAGGTTTCCACAATCAATGTCATTATGAATATAATGGTTTTGGGTATTAAACCGTGGTGTTATAAAACACTAAAGCAAATACACTCCTGGAAATGGAAAAAAGAACACATTGACACCGGTGTGTCAGACCCACCATACTTGCTCCGGACACTGCGAGAGGGCTGTACAGGCAATGATCACACGCACGGCACAGCGGACACACCAGGAACCGCGGTGTTGGCCGTCGAATGGCGCTAGCTGCGCAGCATTTGTGCACCGCCGCCGTCAGTGTCAGCCAGTTTGCCGTGGCATACGGAGCTCCATCGCAGTCTTTAACACTGGTAGCATGCCGCGACAGCGTGGACGTGAACCGTATGTGCAGTTGACGGACTTTGAGCGAGGGCATATAGTGGGCATGCGGGAGGCCGGGTGGACGTACCGCCGAATTGCTCAACACGTGGGGCGTGAGGTCTCCACAGTACATCGATGTTGTCGCCAGTGGTCGGCGGAAGGTGCACGTGCCCGTCGACCTGGGACCGGACTGCAGCGACGCACGGATGCACGCCAAGACCGTAGGATCCTACGCAGTGCCGTAGGGGACCGCACTGCCACTTCCCAGCAAATTAGGGACACTGTTGCTCCTGGGGTATCGGCGAGGACCATTCGCAACCGTCTCCATGAAGCTGGGCTACGGTCCCGCACACCGTTAGGCCGTCTTCCGCTCACGCCCCAACATCGTGCAGCCCGCCTCCAGTGGTGTCGCGACAGGCGTGAATGGAGGGACGAATGGAGACGTGTCGTCTTCAGCGATGAGAGTCGCTTCTGCCTTGGTGCCAATGATGGTCGTATGCGTGTTTGGCGCCGTGCAGGTGAGCGCCACAATCAGGACTGCATACGACCGAGGCACACAGGGCCAACACCCGGCATCATGGTGTGGGGAGCGATCTCCTACACTGGCCGTACACCACTGGCGATCGTCGAGGGGACACTGAATAGTGCACGGTACATCCAAACCGTCATCGAACCCATCGTTCTACCATTCCTAGACCGGCAAGGGAACTTGCTGTTCCAACAAGACAATGCACGTCCGCATGTATCCCGTGCCACCCAACGTGCTCTAGAAGGTGTAAGTCAACTACCCTGGCCAGCAAGATCTCTGGATCTGTCCCCCATTGAGCATGTTTGGGACTGGATGAAGCGTCGTCTCACGCGGTCTGCACGTCCAGCACGAACGCTGGTCCAACTGAGGCGCCAGGTGGAAATGGCATAGCAAGCCGTTCCACAGGACTACATCCAGCATCTCTACGATCGTCTCCATGGGAGAATAGCAGCCTGCATTGCTGCGAAAGGTGTATATACACTGTACTAGTGCCGACATTGTGCATGCTCTGTTGCCTGTGTCTATGTGCCTGTGGTTCTGTCAGTGTGATCATGTGATGTATCTGACCCCAGGAATGTGTCAATAAAGTTTCCCCTTCCTGGGACAATGAATTCACGGTGTTCTTATTTCAATTTCCAGGAGTGTACCTTGCCAGTGTTCCTCCGACGTCCTGTGGTCCTTTCCAGTTGACCTCCCTGACAAGGATCACAGCACATTGGTAGAAATGTCAACAGTTTAATCGTTTTAGTGTTTCACATGACATGGACTAAAATACTAGATTACTTTATTCAAAATATGTAGATGAATATTGATATTTGTTGAATAGAAATTGGAATATTATACAAACAATGGTTATAAAAATATAAATGACTTTTATCCGCCCAAGAAACTGTATTTTCCTAAATTCTACTTTGAAACATTCATTCAGGTAAGACACGGAATCACAGTTGGTATTCCATTGACGCCTTATTAGTAGAACGTGACGACCTTACTGGAACACGCAGTTGACAGGAGGCAGGGAGATGGGACAGAACGTGAAGTGTTGTCGAATCCCAGAGATGTAAATTAAAAATCTGCTTAATTTGGCGTCAAGACATGTATAAAGCGGTGTGGCTATAGATTACTCATTCATTTGTCGAGGATGTTAGACTTCCCGGATATACAATGCCGCAAAATGTATGAGTTACTGCTTCAGTTGGAACAATGGCTCTGGAAGGCTTCATGGCAAGCTATATTAATTTACATTCTCAGAGACGTGAAAAATATGTGAAAAACTGGTTGTCACCAAAAAATACGACGGTACGCTAATTACAAGTAAAGAACTTTGACTTGCTTTTTCAATTAACCGTGTACATTTCGCTGCATGATTGAACAATGGTTTATTTAAAGGATATAGTTTTGTATATTCCAAGTAGTACTAAAAATAATTTTCCTTAAAGACATTTCATGATTCCACATTCTTTGCCGAGTTTCAGATACTGATTAGAGTTAAAATTATCATTTTATAAATCGTACATACATAATAGGTCAACTCATAGTCATAAAAATAACGACGAACTTACAGGCAACATCAGCCAAAATTAAATTTCATTTAGTTGCAATTGCTTACCTTTTAATTACTTATGTTAAATTTGTTTGAAGTTGATCCTCAAGTTAATATAAACTAATTTTAATAAATATTCAATCTCAGCTTTCAGACATGGTAGCGATATTACTATGTATTAAACAATATGGCTTGCATTTCTCTTGTTTTTGAGTATAATTACGTTCATGTATTAATTTTTGCTCCTCGGTTATTCAGTATATTTCAGATGCAATGAACATAATTGGCTCAGTTGAATCTTGGCGACCTTTTATTCAATGTGTAGTATTTATTACAGAGGGACTGTCATATGGAAAATTAAAAACTACTCTCATCTTCTTGCTGAATATAATCACTGTTGGTTTGGTCGATATAAGCTCGTTATCAAAACGATAACACAGGTGGGAAGTGATCTTGTACTGTGAGGCATATATTATGTATTCGTGTTAGATATGTAACTCAACCCTATTTCAGCCTTACGCTTTGGAATACGATAGTCAAACACCTTCAATCAATAGTTTATGTTATACACTGTTAAAATTGATCAAAACTACCGTTAGTGAACTTTTGAATTAACATATTGCTGTGCCTCCTAGATGACGTCCTAGTAGATGAGTGCCAGTGTACTTTGCCATATAATAACTGTTTATAACGTAGTTCTGGTTATGTAAATAAAGCCCACCTTCTACTACAAGTTTTATGTATTGAGCAGTAAAATGCCTAGGCCAATTTTAAAAGAGGCTCAAAGGTGCTCCATAGTAGAGTCCAGAGAATTAGCGAAACCTCGCTCCTTATCGACCCTGACGAAGTGCAGAAATATTATCCATGAAGTATGCTATTGTATCGATCAATTTTCTTGCTATAAACAAAGAATATGGTTGTAGGATCAGGTAAAGCGGAGTCACCAGCGCACCAAGTGTTTGCGAAATTAATGCAAAATGTAATTCTTCTTGCGGATGGGAGTAATGGCACAACATCAGAAGATACGTAGTATAACTTGTTCAGATAGTCACGCGAACTTTCCTTATCCGAAGGCAAAATGTCTGTTCGCACTGATGTGTGGAAAATTTAAATCACTACTAATCGCTTATGTATTATTTTTCAACTTACATAAATAACTCCTCCGGAGAGAGATCAGACAATAGTTGTCTTACATCCCAACAGAATGTTAGGATCCATCAACTTAAACCAATGGTAAAAAGCATGCATTTTTCGTTCCATGATAAGCAAAACCAAAGCCCCGACCAAGTATTTGCTTGTGCAAGTACATTTACACGTTGTTGTTGGATGGATATATCTGATAGAAACTGTCTTTATGTACCTGATGAATGAACTGATTCTTCTTTCTTTTGAAATAACGTACTCACGAAAGGTCAATACGTGAAATTGTATAAAAAGCCGCGTGAATTTATATCGTGTGCTGTGTGATACATCAACTACGCATTGAAAACCGACTACGCATCGATGTTCTTTTTATATTTAGACCTTGTGACATGCAAGGATATTCTTGACTTAAACCGTTTCACTAATTGAACAGTTCAAGTTTATGTGTAGCACCAAGTGATCACTTACAGTATTAACTAGAGTATTTTGTATTCAGATTCCACACAATAATCACCGGTAACTAATGTTTACATGCCTAGGCATGAGTGCTGAACATCTAGGTCATATTATCATGTGCTGTTCGAGAACTGAACGGTAGAGGAAGAGTCTGAAAATGTTTCTATGCACCATGTGTCAAACACTTAACTGGTAACTGCAGCATCATACTGTATACACGATTTTATCAAAAGTATCCGGACACTCAGTAGTGGACACTAAACGTGGCGTTTCACCCATTCGCCCTTGTGATGAACTCCGATGGGGACAAGCCCAACGAAGTTCCTGAATGTCTCTGGAGGAATGGCGGAAAATTTTTCCCCAAGAGCGAAACCAGAGAAAGTAGAAATGTTGGATGCAGGGGTCTAGAGTGACGTCGATATTCTCTATCATCACAGATGAGTTTCATTGTGGGCCAGGTGGCGACTCTAGGCAGGACAATCCATTTCAGGAATGTTATTGCCCACTAACCATAGTGTCCCAAGCGCTACTTTATGACCAAAGCTACAGTAATGAAGATACAATCTTTGCTAAAGATATCTACACCTGATTGTTGTGTAGCAATGTTGTCTGTAAAGTAGTGTAAATGGCACTAAATTGCAGATCGTTTATCAAATTTAATACTACTGGAAGCACTTCTCTTTAGCAGAATGAACTGTCTGTCACAGAATACTACACGCGCCCAACACTGATGTATTTTTCCTG
The DNA here is from genome assembly GCF_021461395.2 of Schistocerca americana. NCBI lineage: Eukaryota > Metazoa > Arthropoda > Insecta > Orthoptera > Acrididae > Schistocerca > Schistocerca americana. The sequence continues at coordinate 951,561,174 of NC_060119.1, read as the reverse complement.
TTAAAATATTTCATGAATGTAGTGCGACATAATCAGGCTTCATACATCAGCAGATAAGAATTTAAATAATGTAACGTGCTATCTACACTGTATTTAAACATTCAATCTAAGTTGAATTTGTCTTTACAAAGTAGGTTCTGAGCCACCAATCCACAATTATTATAGTAATTATTTATAACCAGCAACATTTGTGCCTGATAAAATTTCTATTGAATACTGCCGCTGCAATATTTTACTAAGATCGTGGCTGACGTGAGACAATCACTTAGGGATGGTCGCTTCAGATCCTATTTTACCACAAACAAATAATATATCATTTTGCTTTAGCCTCATTATGCAATAATATTTGAAAATCTCCTCAATAAAAATTGGTTACTACTTTTCTACCATTTACTAATAAACATCGCTGTAAACCACTAACGCTAATGGCTGCGCTCCTTAGTTGCTGAACGAAAAAATTAACACTTAAATAGGATGAGAATTACAATGGATTAAACTTTGAAATAAATAAAAATCATTTCACATCGTAAGTATCTCTATTTTGCGAATATTAATTATACAATGATCTGTAATTAGGACCTTGGGCGGTTTTACACCTCAGTGGGGGCGCTCGGACGACTGACACATGTGCGGGAGACCAAAAATGGCGGCTTTTAAATCGCACTTCATTCCATTCCTCGGCGCTTACAGTTTCTACGTCATGGGAAGTGGGACTGCGGAGAGGGGGGAGGGGGAGTGTTAATGTGAGCTCTACCCAAATGAAGGGACAGTATCTCCCGATGACTGATTAAATAAACAATATTCATAAATATATTATTGTCACTGATCTGAATTTCATCTCATGAGATCCTTCCTTTCCAACATAGACTGAGTTTATTTCCTGCCAGTTATTTCTGAGAGGGTTAGGGAGGGAGGAGCGAGTGGGAGTGGGAGGGATAGCATACTCCATGGTAATGACATTGTGCAATAGCTGAGTCGATACCTGTGTGTCGAGGTGAACACACATGTAAATTTTCCAACAAAGTAACTTCTCATGTCTGCATCAGTGTAATTAAGCAATTAGGACACGTAGTTGTGAGCTTTTCCCACCAGATAAAGAGATTTTACGCTTACCAACCGAATTTTATAAATGAACAATATATTCTTTTCTATATAATTCGCATCGACTTTGATTTCGTATGAGGCGATCCCTCCTCTCCAAGACAGTCTGAGTACTCTTCCCACAAACTGCTAGATTGTGGGGGGGAGGGGGTGGGTAGAAGAATTGGGCTGGGCGATCTGGCAGATGGGTGAATGGTTAATTAATTGATCGATTTAATAAGTACTTGAATTAATTTAGCATTAAAGGTATGCTTCTATCGATAAGGAGATTTTCCAGAGGGTTGGGTGCGGTGGAGTTGGAGGAAAAGGGGTGGGCAATTTTTTCAGAGGGGCATGTTACCCAAAGGGGTCGTAAATCAATTAACAGAACAATAGGTTAAGGGGAGGAAAGGAGGAGGAAGTCATAAATCAATCAAGTTTGCTGTTGCATTTATGCTTGCCCCTGAATGTATGCAACCAGCACCTATAAAATTTCTCAGCACCCTTGTTGCCCACTCCTATTAATTTTTCTAATGTTCATGGCTCTTACGCGAAGTGTGTTTTGGTGGCCACAGAGTCGTTCTGCACTGTTTCAAATGCCAGTTCTCCAAATTTTATCAAAAGTGTTCCTTGAAAAGGACGTCCCTTTCCCTGCAGAGATTCACATGTGAGTTCCCACAGTATCTCCGTAATACTTGTTTGTGGTGAGTTCTTACTTACGTGACACTGTGCTTTATATGAAGACATTCTGTATAAAATTTGTTGATGGGCTACGACAGAAACTCGACAGATGTAAGTTTCAAGCAAGTTCTTCAACAGTGATTCAAGCAGCACTCTCGACTGACATAGTGGCCGCAGGCCTCCTATGCCACTTTACGTTGCAACTTCAGTTTTCAGCCTGACTCATTAGCCAATACGTCAGCGCACACTTTGGGAAGCAGTGACAAAGGAGGAAGTATCTATGCTTTTGCATCACATACTCACTTTTATCAGTTCAAAGGTTACTAAACTTTCCTGTTGGACTCACCTGCTACTTACATGGCTGTTGACCGGCCGGCACGAGGGACAAAACGACGTTAACATCTCTTAGATGTAGAAAACGGACAGTGTAGCCAATCAAGAGTGCAGGTAAGAACCAGAAGTAATGTGTTTAAGGGATAATTCTTTTGTTCAGCAATAGTCATATTTAAAATCACGCTGCAGTTGAGGAAGTACTTCCTTTGACTTAAGCTCTACAACACACCATAAGGAATATAGGTTAAAGAGTAAGGAAGAAGACAGCTGAAACAGAATTTTTTTTTTAAAAATGAATCATAGAAAAGATCCAAAACGTATAGTTTTTTCCTTTGTTGGCACTATATTATCGCATTTCATGAGCATCTGGACATATAGCCTAGTAGGGTTTTAAAAACCAAAACGGTACAATTTATACATGGCTTTTTATATGATGAAACGAAAGTCATATACGCAAAATGTTAAACTATTTTTAACGTCTTTTGCAGTACCTAAATTTGTGATAAAACAGCACTTCCCTTCATTACGCCAAGCTGCAGAAGCAGCAGCAAGGGAGGATATGTGGGTTAAGTGGAGCTGTAAGGAATTGGTGGTAAAGTACGTGTGTGTGTGTGTGTGTGTGTGTGTGTGTGTGTGTGTATTTGTGTGAGTGTGTAGTGTAGTGTAGGGTGAGAGTGTGGGTGGTACTTGGCACTGAATTTAGGACAGGGGTACGTGGCACGTGGGAAAGTAGGGGAGGTGAAAGAGTGGGCTGTTTCTGATAGGAAGGGTTTCGTTGCATACAAGTGTTTACAACCAAAGGTACATTAGGAAGCGATTTGGAGTGTGTGTATTTGTGGAGTGGGGGGGGGGGGGGATGTATAGGTAAAGGGTTGCCGGTATGACACGGCTAATAATTACTGGGAGATGCGGAAGAGGTGTCAAATTTATAGACGTATAGCGTACTGGGATGTGTTCGGTGTGGAGAGTCTTGGAAGAATTGGTAAATGATTTAAGAAGATGACGGTAAGCGAATAAGGTACGTGATATGGAAAGCTAAGCATTCAAGAATTTTGAGTAATAGAAACTGGATGTATCGAGTATCCTGGCTACGATGTGGTGCCAGATATATTGGGTAATGACGTGGTAGATACGTAGAACAGAGGAAGGATGCAGTACCACGTGGCCAGCTACAAGTTAATTGGCTGGGTAAGATAGTCATAAATCGGTGTGTGACGGTCATAGAAGCGAAAGCCATGGTGGTCTCGTCCTATAATTATTTGACAGCTTTTGCGAATGACTGAAGTGAGCAAACACTGATCGCTAGGTGGTAAACTGCCCGAAATGAAGGGATCGTCGGGAAGTCTAGGGTGTAGAATAGAGGGTTACGGTAGCAAAATCATGCACGTTATATAGCGGATAAATAGGTTAAGGTGGTTGAGTGATAACGTCGGTGTGAAATAGACCTGAATACAATTTTAAATATTATTTGTTGGACCTGTGGAGCTCTGTTTCACACTGTGTTACTGAAATTAAGAAACATTTCCTCGATGCACCCGGCGGTTACATTCACGCATTTGGAGGCCAAAGATGTACGTTAGTTTGGGATGCGAAACAGAAGTGTCAGTGTACCAAGCCAACTGTGCCGTCTTGATAACTATGTAGTCTGTAGAATGGCAATCAAAACGGAATATTGAATGTTCTATGAAACCGAAAGCATCGTAGTAGGTCCTTACGAATTAGATTCTTTTTAGAACAACCGAACCCGAAACAATGTCTGGTGTTGCATCCCGTGTTTGTGTACTTTGATTCTAACGTAATTTCATATTGTTTCTCTGAAGTACACAAGTTGAAGTAACAGGAAGTAATACTAGGAATAGTGGTGTGTGTTTATCCATATGATGTCTTGCAAATAGACAGTGCATAGCAAGTGTCGATTTTGCAGTTGCTCTAAGAGTATATGGAGTCAGTGAACATAACATGTCTGCTTAACACTGAGGCAGGTTCGCCGTTCAGTTATTGGACTCCTTCCCGTTAACAGTTGGTGAAAGATTTAGGGCCTAATATAAAGTGCGTAAGTTTTATTTTATGTTGAAACTTGCATCCGAAAGAAAATGGTATCAATAATTTTGGCGCAAGTACCATATACCCGTTGGTGCTTTGATATAAACTCTTAAGTCAGTTGTGATCTTTTCGCCTGCGTATGCAGGTACCCTCCGTCTCCACATTCCGTCAAGTGGCATGCGTACCCTCCACAAGCTTCACCTCGGTCTCACACCTTTAACACAAATAAATGCAGGATTGCTTTCCAAAGACAAATGCTGTCAGTGATGAGACATGTGGATCTTACTAGCAGTGGGCAGAGCTCAATATGACTTTGAGCTGGTGTGTAATTATCTGTTCCACCATCTTACATACCTGAGATGGACGTCACTCGGATTTAATGGAAGACAGCCTTGGAACCTCGTCACCTATTTCTGTCTACGAACTCCACACGCAAAGTGACATTAGTGAGCCGTACTCATTGGTACTTATTGGACTCATTTGGTGACCATGTTAGTGTGTATACTATACAGACTGTTATTTGGAACTAACCGCCATCTGTAGGGTTCCTTAAAGTATATGTGTTATACTATTTTGGAAAAAAACCGACTTTATTTAAAGATATTACTGGTTATAACTTGGCTAACTTACATCGCTGAAATTGTTTATGTCATATCTATTCTGGGCAGGTCTTCTGGTTCCCATTTATTATATTTGAGCCCTGTTGGTAAATTATGTATGTTGTATGTTCTTGTTTTGTGTAATTTATTTTGAATTCAGGATTAATGTAAATTCATTTTTACTATCTGGCGTTTTAGTATGCGTAGTGTGGGCGTTCCTGGTTAAATTTTATTACTATTTGCTTTAATAGAAATAGCCTGAGTATGAAAAACTGGAAATCGAGCTACATGCATTGGCATAGTAACCCCTGCCTGAGATCTGTTTTCTGCCTTATTCCATCTTTGGTTATTTGTTCCTAATGTTGGGCTCTTTAATTGGAGAACCGATAGTTGTATATCCGAGCTCAAATTATATTCCTCTGATTTACGTGAAGTTCACATTTCATATTGTTTTTATAGTTAGGCCTACTCATTGCCTGTTGTGATCTGGTGTGCTAGCAGATGATAACTCACGAGTTAAGTAAAATTTTTATTGATGTTGATCTGTTATTCTGGTACAGTTCTTAATTCAAATGTGTTTCTCTGTTTTCAAGTAGTATGTGAGCTCATACTGTATTTTACTGAATTTATTTTGGAACAGAAACAACAGAACTAACTGAAACTCTACGCAATGACATGATTTGAAATTTCAAATTAAAATTGATCAAATTTCAAATACTGTACCTGTATCGTTAATTTTCTTGGATCTTTATGAATAACTGTATTCATCTGAGTTTCTCAAATTTCATATGTTAAAAAATTCGTAATAACTTTTGCTCAACTTTTTCAATGACATTATTTTATCTTTTCTGAGTGGTATGTTACGTTTTGTGTGACCTGGTATCTTACCACTTCCAGCTCCTCGACTGCCGTCGTTGTCACTTACTTTCAACAAGATCTCATTCACAAATTTTTCCGTTCGGCAACGACGCCTGAGTCGTATAACTAAGTTTTGAATACAATATTTGCGGAGGCTTCATTCGTTTATTTAAAGGCACCTTGTCGAACACCGTAAATCGAACTTCTTGAAGCGACGGGAAAGCCTCATTGGAAATGTTCTGTACACAGACACACGGCTTTTCTTAAATAAGCACAAAATAAAGCTTCCGAGCTTCTCAATCATTGTGTATTAGGTTCACAACCATAAAATCGTCGGCTTTTCAAAACGTAAAGGAATATGAAAGCATCACATGTTGTTTATGTTTTCATTTCCTTTGTGTTCGCGAAACGTACAAACGGAAAGTTTTTCATTTCGCTTTACCTTCGGAATTGTTTGTTGTTACTAACTTACAATTAGCACGTAAAACAATTTTCCAGAGGCTCAGCAGCTGTCAAGAGTTATTTCCAAAAGCGCTTTTACTCTCGTGTCCTTTTTGCGAGGGTAGTCCTCGGTTTATTCGCAGGGTTAAAGCGATAGCAGAAAGTTACTCTTTTGCGGCTCCCTGACTGGAAGGATAAAACACATTCCCACGAGCATTTTGTCGTTTTCGAACCCTCTGTCAGATGCTACCAAGTAGCTGGCGTCCAGAAAGTAATAGTAACTCTCTACTTTAGAACAGATCAGTCTCATTGAAACATCCCCGCCCTCCGATCGATTAAATTACAACGAGTGTCTGACCACGAGTCAGTCAATTCGGAAACAAGGTGAATGGTTCCAAAACAAACTGACACGAGATGGGAAACTGGATATCTATTTCCGAATTAGGCGGTCCCTTCTGCTACTCATTTTCTGGTACAGATAGGTAAAATTTTTGATAAATGTAGTCTAGATGACTATCAATCTGAAATGGTGGAAGTACTAACTGTTCACTGAACCGAAGGAATGACGTATTTATTACCGAGAGAATACGTAAGGCAGTCTACCACTGAGAATTCCATTTCGTAATTAATTAGTATTAATTAATTCGTATTTCCTTCGAAAATCAAGAAAAATTTCCCTATACGATTCGAAATTATGTTACTTTGTTTAAAGAAACACATTTTATGGAATCCAGGGTTAACTCTATGTGCATACCGGTAGGAGTAATTCCAGGTGTGGAACTTATCCTCCCAGATGCCTTGAAGAGGAAGACTGCAGCCAACTGTAGGTGGTGGATCATGTCGGTATCTACGATATGTGGAGCTTTGTATCGGAAGAGATTCTATCTGATTTCTGGTGGCTAGCTGAAATAAAGAGTGCCAGTTTTTTCTTCCGGGACGAAGGCGGAGCTCACCATCTGCAGCATCGACTGTGGGTCTCTGATACAGAACCGATTGTAGTGTGTGAATCAGAGGCTCAGACGGTTCTGAGACCGTGTTGGCTACAGTTTGATAGACTTGCGCCACAGGGTGATGGGTTTCCGGGTTCAGCTTAAAAGGACGTCAGTGAAACAGGCAAAAGCAGGACGAGGGCAGACCTTCAAACAATCCGTATTGTAGCTGTCAACTGTCGTAGCTATGTAGGGGTGGAATCAGAGCTACAAGCGCAAATAGAAAGTACTGAAGCGCGCAATCACTACAGGTTCGAAAGCAGGCTAAACCCGAAATACGTTGAGCCAAACGTTTTATAATGAACCTAGCCGTTTTCAGAAGGGATGTAGTACATGCAGTTGGTGAGGGCGTGTTAATTGCTTTCAGAAGTAATTTATTGTGTAGCGAAATTGATGTAAGTAGCTTCTGTGAGTCGGTTTGGGTAGAAGTTGTACATCACTACCGGAATACATTCATAATTGGTTCCTTTTACCTGTCCCTCCGACTCAGATGACACAACTGCTGTATAGTGCAAAGTAAACTTAACTCTCATTCCTAAAAAGTACTCCACTCGTACAATTATAGTCGGTGGTAGCTTCGATTTATTGTCGATGTGTTTGTGAAAACCGGCCGCAGTGACCGAGCGGTTCTAGGCGCTTAAGTACAGAACCGCGTGACTGCTAGGTCGCAGATTCGAATCCAGCCTCGGGCATGGATGTGTGTGATGTCCGTAGGTTAGTTAGGTTTAAGTAGTTCTAAGTTCTAGGGGACTGATGACCTCAGATGTTAAGTCCCATAGTGCTCAGATCCATTTGAGCCATTTTTTTGGTGAAAACATATACATGGCTATTACAAATGATTGAAGCGATTTCATAAATTCACTGTAGCTCCATTCATTGACATATGGTCACGACACACTACAGATACGTAGAAAAACTCATAAAGTTTTGTTCGGCTGAAGCCGCACATCAGGTTTCTGCCGCCAGAGCGCTCGAGAGCGCAGTGAGACAAAATAGCGACAGGAGCCGAGAAAGCGTATGTCGTGCTTGAAATGCACTCACATCAGTCAGTCATAACAGTGCAACAACACTTCAGGACGAAGTTCAACAAAGATCCACCAACTGCTAACTCCATTCGGCGATGGTATGCGCAGTTTAAAGCTTCTGGATGCCTCTGTAAGCGGAAATCAACGGGTCGGCCTGCAGTGAGCGAAGAAACGGTTGAACGCGTGCGGACAAGTTTCACGCGTAGCCCGCGGAAGTCGACGAATAAAGCAAGCAGGGAGCTAAACGTACCACAGCCGACGGTTTGGAAAATCTTACGGAAAAGACTAAAGCAGAAGCCTTACCGTTTACAATTGCTACAAGCCCTGACACCCGATGACAAAGTCATACGCTTTGAATTTTCGGCTCGGTTGCAACAGCTCATGGAAGAGGATACGTTCAGTGCGAAACTTGTTTTCAGTGATGAAGCAACATTTTTTCTTAATGGTGAAGCGAACAGACACCATGTGTGAATCTGGGCGGTAGAAAATCCTCACGCATTCGTGCAGCAAATTCGCAATGCACCAAAAGTTAACGTGTTTTGTTCAATTTTACGGTTTAAATTTTACGGGCCCTTTTTCTTCTGCGAAAAAAATGTTACAGGAGACGTGTATCTGGACATGCTGGAAAATTGGCTCATGCTACAACTGGAGACCGACAGCGCCGACTTCATCTTTCAACAGGATGGTGCTCCGCCGCACTTCCATCATGATGTTCGGCATTTCTTAAACAGGAGATTCGAAAACCGATGGATCGGTCGTGGTGGAGATCATGATCAGCAATTCATGTCATGGCCTCCACGCTCTCCCGACTTAACCCCATGCGATTTCTTTCTGTGGGGTTATGTGAAAGATTCAGTGTTTAAACCTCCTCTACCAAGAAACGTGCCAGAACTGCGAGCTCGCATCAACGATGCTTTCGAACTCATTGATGGGGACATGCTGCGCCGAGTGTGGGAGGAACTTGATTATCGGCTTGATGTCTGCCGAATCACTATAGGGGCACATATCGAACATTTGTGAATGTCTAAAAAACCTTCTTGAGTTTTTGTATGTGTGTGCAAAGCACTGTGAAAATATCTCAAATAATTAAAGTATTGTAGAACTGTGAAATCGCTTCAATCATTTGTAATAACCCTGTATTTAAACTCAGTGGTAACCACGTAACGTCGTGCTAAATCGTACTGAATCTTTTCTCAGAAAATTGTTTTGAACAATTAGTTAGTTGAACTCTCAGAAGCGAACAATACTGAGCAATTAGGTACCAACAAGACGGATATAGGGACTAGTGAGTAAAAGATCATAGTAGCGAGAGTGATTAACGTAGCATGGAAACCCATCAGATGCTGATGCCAAATATATCTGCTTCCTAAGAGAACCCCTCATCTGGTTCCAAACTTAATATTTAAGAGTAGACCAGATGTGGCTTGTATTCAAAGAAATAGTATCAACGGCAGTTGAGAGATATATACTAAATAAATTAATAACGTATGCTACTGATCTCTCCCCCCCCCGCCGTCCACCCCCCCCCCCCACCCCCTGGAACGCAAAGTAGGTCAGAACACTCTTCCAGAGGCAACGAAGAAAGCCTGCCAAGTTTAAAAGGACACATATGCTTAACAATGGTAAAGTCTTACAGACGCTCGAAATTTAAGCCGAAACTCGACGTGAGATGCTTTTACTAGTTTCCCCAACGAAACTCTGTCCCGTAATCTGGCAGAAAATCCAAAGAGCTTCTGGTCGCATCTAAAGTATATCTTCACTGCGCGATAGCATGGTAATGTTGCTGATGACAGTGCCACCTGCGCAATGTTACTAAAAACGATTTTCCGCGATGTATTTATCATAGAAGATGAAGTAATTATTTCACAAATCAAATGAAGAACAGCTTCCAACATAAATAACTTAGACGTAGTAGATAACGTAGATGTATAAGAGACAGGTTCCTTTCAGAGAATGCTAATACAAGAGCTCTACATTTAGCAATCTTGCACAGCCCCTCGCTCGTCGAAAGATCTGTACCTAAAGGACTGGGAAGACGCACAAGTTACACCAGTACCGAAGAAAAGTACAGAAGCAATCAGCTGATTTATAGACCCATATCACTAAAGTCGATTTGCAGTAGAATTTTGCACCATATAATATGTTCTAACATTACGGATTACTACGAAGGAAAAGATTTATTGACAAATATCCCACACGGATTCGGAAAATATCATTCTTGTGAAACACAAAAATGTATCCTTACTAAATTATGAGTACTATCGAAACGGACGTCCAATTGATTCAAGGTTTTTAGATTTCCAAAGGATTTTGACACCGTTCATCAGGAGTGACGTCCAATGAAATTGTGTGTCTTCGGAGTATCGTCTGGATCCGTGATATCCTGTCAGAAGTGTCACATTTCGTAGTAACTGCCTGGAAGTCCTCGAGTAAAACAGACGTAATATCTGGCCTTCTCTAATGATGTGTTCTTGGCCCTTTGCTGTTCCTAATCCACATGAATAATTTATGAGACAATCTGAGCAGTCCCCTTAGATTGTTCGCAGGTGATGCTGTCATTTACCGTCATGCCAAAGTCATCAGATAATCAAAAGCAATTGCAAAATGATGTAGACGAGATACTTATATGGGATGAAAAGTGGCAATTCACTCTAAAGGATGGAAAGTGTGAAGTCATACACATGAGTGTTTTAACGGAATCCGATAAAGTTCGGTTACTTAATAAATGAGACTAATCTAACGGCTGTGAATTCACCTAACTACTTCGGGATTACAATAATGCAAAAATAATTGTATCTATGCTTTATAGATCTTCGTAGAAGGAAGTTATTGTCTGTTCTACGAGATTATGGAATAGGAGGCAAACTTTTGCAAGCAATTAAAGGTCTTTACATGGATAGCCAGGCAGCAGTTAGAGTTGACGGTAAATTGAGTTCATGGTTTAGAGTAGTTTCAAGGGTAAGACAAGGCTGCAACCTGTCTCCACTGTTGCTAATATTATTTATGGATCATATATTGAAAACAATAGACTGGCTGGGTGAGATTAAGATATGTGAACACAAAATAAGCAGTCTAGCATATGCGGATGACTTAGTTGTGATGGCAGATTCGATTGAAAGTTTGCATAGTAATATTTCCGAGCTAGATCAGAAATGTAAGGACTATGGTATGAAGATTAGCATCTCCAAAACGAAAGTAATGTCAGTGGGAAAGAAATATAAACGGATTGAGTGCCATATAGGAGGAACGAAGTTAGAACAGGTGGACGGTTTCAAGTACTTAGGATGCATATTCTCACAGGATGGCAACATAGTGAAAGAACTGGAAGCGAGGTGTAGAAAAGCTAATGCAGTGAGCGCTCAGCTACGATCTACTCTCTTCTCCAAGAAGGAAGTCAGTACCAAGACTAAGTTATCTGTGCACTGTTCTATCTTTCGACCAACTTTGTTGTATGGGAGGGAAAGCTGGTGGATTCAGGTTACCTTATCAACGAGGTTGAGGTTACGGATATGAAAGTAGCTAGAATGATTGCAGGTACTAGTAGATGGAAACAATGGCAGGAGGGTGTCCACAATGAGGAAATCAAAGAAAAACTGGGAATGAACTCTATAGATGTAGCAGTCAGGGCGAACAGGCTTAGATGGTCGGGTCATGTTACACGCATGGGAGAAGCAAGGTTACCCAAGACCCAAGAGAGTCATGGGTTCAGCAGTACAGGGTAGGAGGAGTCGGGGCAGACCAAGGAGAAGGTACTGGGAATCGGTTAAGAATGATTTTGAAGTAATAGGCTTAACATCAGAAGAGGCACCAATGTTAGCACTGAATAGGGGAGCATGGAGGAATTTTATAAGGTGGACTATGCTCTAGACTGAGCGCTGAAAGGCGTAATCAGTCTTAAATGATGATGATGATGATGATAAAGTGGATCGATCACATAATATGGAGAAAGAGAACCAAAGACGGCGGTTTGTCGGCATATCACTTAGGAAATACCACAGCTCTACTAAAGAGACTGCCTGCACAACGCTTGTTCGACCTCATCTGCTCTGTGGTCTAGGATCTACGTAAGATAGAACTGAGGGAGGACACTGTAAAAGTTCGAGGAAGGGCTGATCATTTTGTATTATCGCGAAATAGGTGAGAGAGTTCCACGGTTTTGATATGTGAATTAGGGCTGCAGTCATTAAAACATAGACATTTTCCGCTGCGGCAGGACCTTATCATGAAATTTCAGTCATCAAATTTCTCCTTCGAACGCAAAAATATTTTATTGTCGCCCACCCACATAGCGGGAAATGACCATCGTAATAAAGTAAGAGAATTCAAATCTCTCACGAAGTCAGGTTCGTTTTACACGCACGCCGTTCTAGAGTAGAACGGCAGAGAAATCAGTTGAAGGTGGTTCGATAAACGCTCTGCGAGGCACTTAGTCATATAGACACATATTTACTGCAAAATATTGAAGAAATCTAATTCTATAATTTGTAGCCTAATTAATGTGACTGTAATGACTGTAACTGTAATTACTGTAACACACGACAACACTAACTCGTTACGATACAATTATACATCCCATTTCTACATTACAATGCCTTATCTAACAAAAACTGATGAAGTAACGTTTCTGTATAATGGATGAAATAATGTTGCACCCAGAATGGCAATTCTACGCCGAAAACTGCATGCTAGGCCACAAAAAGGCAAATCCTATTAAATCCTACCATCAACAATATTGTGCCAAAATAAATGAAATTATTCGTCCTGAAAAATTAATAGGAAACATAATCAGTTTAAAAGAGTGTCACTGATTCAATTGAAATTTAAGACAAAGTTTGTTAGCCTTATTGTATAGGCAAATAAGTAAGTATGAAGGTACTGTTGCTTTCATTAACCTAAGGACTGTCGGTCGTAATTATGAATAGGCACAGATTCTAAAACACGCGTTAGCACAAATTGGTTTGTAATTAATCGAAGTGCATATGCCCTCCCTTTAAATGCTAAACGGTCGTAACGACAAATTGCTGAAGTCATAGTTACGTTGGTGTTGGACGATGATTGTCTTTAGTACTCCGCCTGTACTCCCGTGTGTATCTCTCCTGCTCAACGCTCTTGACGTATGGTAATTTTCCTGGACTCTTGCCAGATGGCACGTGGCTCACTGCTGCCTACGGAGATGTCTTTCTACTCGAATACTGTCCAAATGGTTCAAATGGCTCTGAGCACTATGGGACTTTACATCTGAGGTCGTCAGTCCCCTAGAACATAGAACTAATTAAACCTAACCAAGCTAATGACATCACACACATCCATGCCCGAGGCAGAATTCGAACCTGCGACCGTAGCGGTTGCGTGCTTCCAGACTGAAGCGCCTAGAACCGCTTGGCAGCACCGGACGGCGAATACTGTCCTATATGTTACTATTCCAGTGAGGCTTGCTACCAGTGAGGAGCACTACGTGTCTCTAACCCATTTCTAATCCAACAACAAAAGAGATCTGGAGCAGGTCTCATCTAGTCTGTCTGTTTTTCCCTATTAACTTTGAAAGACCACCTCTTCCTGTTACATTACATTCTACGTCGTTTTGTTTTCAACTGCTTTGATTCATTACAGCTTCAAATAAAGTTGCTTTAGATGCTTTGGTAGCATGATAATTTTATATCATTGCCTTTAATTTTTAACGTCCAAATTAAGTTTAGAAGTGTAGGATTGCATCAGTTAGAGAATCGGCATCCGGAAAAGTGTATTATTTGCAACCACTAACCGGTAGTTTTGGAACTACAAACGCAATGCTACAAACAAAACACGTCACTGAAATGGCTCTTTATCATTTTCGATTACACTGACGGTGTTTATGCGAACGGTTTGACAAGACTGGGAAGTCTGGGGAACTGTGTCACTGATATCTTCAGACAAGTTGGTTACTAGGATTTTCCGAACTTTCCGGGAACAGGTCCAAGGTCTAGAATGAATTTAATGCATGGAACCCAGTCATGCTACTGATCAAAAACACGTCAGTCGAAAAAACGGCAGACACCAATTTCTGAGCTATAAGAGAGGGGGGGGGGGGGGGGGGGGGGGGGCGGGGGAAGTATGAAATTTCAAGGTCGATAAAAGTTCTCACCAGAACTGGAACCTTCTAAAAGTTCTAAAAGCTTCTGTGTGTAATACAGTGCCACATACAGTCGCAGAGCTACGAATTATGCATTCCGCAGTTAGCATGCCTCACAGTAATATCAAAGATTAAGATTACCTTGATGCACTTCCAGGCTGCTAAACGTTGTTTATGCAGAGCAGTGGCAGCGTGGTCTTAGGAGTTTACCTGTGATGCAGAAATCATAAAAGTAATGCAATAAATCCATTAACGTGAGGAAGATATGAGGTTTTATAAACAAGGAAAGTCTTATAAATGTAATCGACGCTGAGTGGAGCCTTTTTTAAAATTTACACTCTTTCTCCACTTTGAGGGGAACTAAAGTGATATATTTGTTAACATCCGTAATTAGTATTCTATCATCCCTATTTCTTTTTTCTGTTAGAGATTTTTATTTTTGTTACAACGTGACATAATGGGAGTACGCATTAATTAATGTTGCGGACCCTTTCCAGCTTTATTCCATTACTCTTTTGATGGCCTAAATCCCATAGGAATTGAATTGTAAAGGAGAGGTCCGCACTCACATTAATAACATACAAACAAGTACTTTGCATCTACTTTTGAAATATGCTTTGTAATGTAAAAATATGAAAACAGTGATACGTAAAAAAAAAAAAAAAAAAAATACGGCAATCTGCCAATGTAATCGTATTCTTGGCTGGCCGCGGTGGTCTAGCGGTTCTAGGCGCTCACTCCGGAACCGCGCGATTGTTACGGTCGCAGATTCGAATCCTGCCTGGGGCATGGATGTGTGTGATGTCCTTAGGTTAGTTAGGTTTATGTAGTTCTAAGTTCTAGGGGACTGATGACCACAGATGTTAAGTCCCATAGTGCTCAGAGCCATTTGAACCATTTAATCGTATTATTAATGACTCTATAGTAGTGGTTGAAAACACTTTTCTGAAAATTACTCACAAGAATGTTCTCAATAGTGCAATATTTTTTAAGTTAGCCCGACACTGATCAGTAATTAATAAACTAGCTCAGTTCTCAGGGTCGTCGATGGTTAAATGTCCTTTCCTTCTTTACCAAACACCACAGATATTACTCCAGGCTCGTGAGGAATTGTGTGCGTATTGCATCAGAAAATGTTTCACAAGTCTTTTCGATGTAAACTCCTGCAATACGTAACTTAATATTGTGGTTTCGTCTCGATTCCCCAATACAAGATAACAAGAGTTGCATTTACAAATGAAATCCTATAATGGAACTGGAATCCAGTGAACAGACCTTTTCTGCCTGGGATGTTATCTCGTTATACAGGGTGAAAAGTGTTTAAGCCGACAAACTCTGGGAGGTTGTATTTTTCCCTAATGTCATTTTTTCCTATGAGGATTATTTAAACCGGTGGAGACCGTATTACGGTCATCAGTTGTTAGAGGGTGTATTATGCTCTTTAGTTGTAGGCAACTGCTGTCCACTAGTGTAGTAGTGCATTGTCTCTGTTTACAAATGGAGCGATACATCCAGGGTGAGTACACTGATATGGTTGGTGCGTACTACTTAGCGCACGACAACGGACAAGCTGCACAGCTCATTTATCAATAACAATATCCTAATCATCGTATTCCGCATCATCCGACCTTTACTGCTGTGTACCAACGTCTGCGTGAGACCGGGTCATTTAGCAGATTGCCTGAACAGGGACGCCGTCGTAGGGTAAGAACTCTGCAATTTAAGGTAGCTGTCTCGCAGCATGTGGAGCGGGATCCTTCAATCAGCACTCGTGCAATTGCACGTAACCTGGGGACGAATCAGACGAATGTAAGAACAGTCCTTCGAGAGCAATTTTTACGTCCATCTCACTTACAGCGTGTCCACAACCTGGAACCAGTTGATTATTCACTCAGAGCACAGTTTTCGTAGTGGTACCTGGAACAGTGTGAACTGCACCCTCTGTGTTGTTTACCGATGAAGCAACATTCGGGCGTGATGGAGTCTTCAAGTTTGGAGTGAGGATAACCCTCATGTCACAGTTACTAGCGCTCATCAAGTGCGGTTCTTCGTTAATGTGTGTGTCGGTGCTGTTGGGGACTGTTTAACTGGGCCGTATCTGCTACCTAGGCCATTAAATGGCAAGCACTATTACAATTTTCTCGCCAGAGCATTTCCTGAATTGCTGAAAGACGTCACGCTCCCTATAAGACAAAGCATGTGGTTCCAACATGACGGGGCGCCGGCACATTTCAGTCGCTCATTCGTCGTGTGCGTCGATTCTTGGACCGGCGGTTCCCAGAAAAGTGGATTGGCAGAGGAGGTCCTGTACCATGGCCTGCTCGATCCCCAGATATGTCCCCTCTGGACTTTTTTGTGTGGGGAGAGATGCGCAACATTGTTTACGTAACTCCTGTTGCATCAGAAGAGGATCTGGTTGCCCGGATAGTAGCAGCAACAGAAACAATTTAGGATACTCCTGGGGCTTTTGCCCGTGTCAGACAGAACATGATCCGACGGTGCAGCCTTTGTTTACGTGTCAGTGAAGGAATTTCTGAAAATCTATTGTAACTGGAATTGGGTTGTGTTGTGTCTTGGTCATAAAAAAATGGAAAAGTTTTTGTTTGTTTAATTAATTTGCCGCCAGAGAAACCTTCCTCTACCGGTTTAAATACTCCTCACAGGAGAAAATGACATTAGGGAAAAATATTTGTTCTGATGTCCCCTACAACGCCCCATAGTTTGTCGGTATAAATACTTTTCACCCTGTATAAAGAAACGATGTAAGTAAAAATTGTTAAATTATTTTCAGCGGCTGCCGGGCTCGTAGGATTTTGGAGAAAGCTAATTGTCATAACCGACGGCACGTCTCGTAGATGAGATAAAAGAAAAACGTTAAAGACTTTCTAAGATGGCGCCTAACAATGAAAATTGTTTGTTAAGGCCTATATCTACTTAGGACAAATCAGGTATCAGATTACAAATTGATTGATTGCATACACAAATTCTTTTGACAAAATAACCATTACATTTTTCTGGTCTTATGTACAACTTACATTATTAGCTGGTACAGGAGATGAGCTTTACACAAGAAAGTCTTCTTAGGTCCGAATCCAAGAAGATAAGATAAGCGAATGACAAAGGAAAGATAGTTCATGCATGTAAGAGCGAGAGTCCATGGAATAACATGTCCATTGGCGTAACTTGTCGGTTGTCTATAAAATTTATCATAACATTTACAGGAGGATTAAAACCCTTGTCTGCTTCATCACGAAGGGATAAGAAAACATATTTCGTGGAAACTTCATTAAATTAACTGTGACTTATCAAAGGTGGTTAGTAACACAAGATTTCTTTTCGAAAAAATTACTTTTTAGAAAATGTTTTACTATGGTGCTGCTGTAGTGGAAGTAGAGTTTCCAACTGGTATTTATTCTCAGAAGAATTAACGTTTTGTGCTGCTTTAGCTAATCCGACGTAATCCTTCCACTACACTGATGTTTCAAGACTAAGTAAAATTTCTTGTTGCTTAAGTATCACTGCATTTTCTCACGTGGTGTCACACTGCGAATTGTGTTTGAGTAGCATGCAGTTAACGAGGATGGTAACTTTTATTAGCTTAGGATGCCTAACTAACAAGACATATAAAGCGAATTTCTTTTGCCACATGGAATTAAAAGTTTTCATATTTCGTTTTGAGAAGGCGAACTTGAATGATTTCATTGCCCAGAGCTTTTATTCTGGTACACGCTTGGCTCTATAATTTTGCCTTAGGTCGAGCGTTGATCACAAAACAGACAGAGGTAATTTGTATTACGTGACAACATTGAACAACAGAAAGTGTACTTTTTGTGACTGCTGTCAACTACGTTTCGCGTAATACCATTAAAACAAATTTACCTGCAAAGTGGAAATATATATTTTATGGAATATGAACCTCTAAAGAAAGAGTACTGTGCTGCCTTCGTGAAACTTTCCAATGGGGCCATGTACTTGATTTTCCTTTTACTCCTTAATAGGCTTATTCTTTTTAGCGAACATTCGTTTTAGCGTAATGATAGTAAGTTATTATCTCATGCATGTCGTTTGATCGACCATGATCCATATAAGTGACATCAAATAGTTACAGATTCTATTATCACATTAATGCGGATTCTGAATATGATAATTTACGACTGTCTCTTAATGAAGTTTCGTGTAATGCTTAACATCAGTGCTTATCAAGCAGTATTACGATATATGAATTACTGCTTTTCGATATCGTAGCTCCAAAACTGTTTCAGGATATTAACTGTGTAATAGCCACCTCCACGGATTTATGTATTTGACCCCAAGCGTGTTATAGTTGAAGGTTAGAGGTTTATCGAAGCAATTTAGAGAGAGGGTGCTCGACGTATTACCGCTAGGTTCGAACAACGGTGCAAGTATTACGGAGATGGTTCGAAAACTCAAATGCGAATCCCTGGAGGGAAGTATACGTCCTTTTCGCGAAACATTGTCAAGAAAATTTAGAGAACAGTCATTTGAAGCTGACAGACAAACTATTCTGCTGCCGCCAACATATATTGCGCGCAAGGACCACGAAGATAAGATACGAGAAATTAATGCTCACATCGTACGGTGACTAGCTGAGTATCTATGTAGAATCAGATGTAGATTTAATAATTCCCCCATTACAATGTATCGTTCTCAAGCAGTCCTACCTTACGTATTCTTAAATTTCGTGGATGATGAATCGTTGTCATTACCTAGCATAAGAGCTTTTGTCCAAGTAAGGAGAAATGTTCATATTCGCATCGCTCAAGTGATAGACGGCCGTTGTGTTGGGACTATAAAACAAATTTTGGAGTGATGTTATAATACGGTATCACATACTCCCTCGTGAATAAATTTTGTTTCTTTGAGAAGAGACTGCAACCCGAATTTTGATGTCAATAAAGTTTATCATTCTGTGGTGTGGATATGGAAAATTCTTCGGCGTTTCGGTCAGTGTTGCAAATCGGCTACCGCTTACTGACTGCCGCTGACAGTGATGAAAACAGCCGGGTAGCTTTCTGTTACTTACATGTGGATGTGGAGGATACCTCGTGCCCGTTGAGTTGTAAGGTCTTAGCTCATGCCTTGATATTTGATTGATTGACTGGAGATGGGGTGTGTGGGAGGGGAGTGGAGTCGAAGCTCAGCGGTCGACGTACGCGGACGAGGAAGGGACAATATACTTGTTCCTTCTGGAGGCGTGTCCACTCCTGGTATCTGAGTGGTCAGCGCGACAGATTGTCATTCCTAACGGCCCGGGTTCGATTTCTGGCTGGGTCGGAGATTTTCCCCGCCCAGAGACTGGGTGTTGTGTTGTCCTTACCACCATCATTTCATCCCCATCGACAAGCAAGTCACCGAAGTGGCGTCAACTCGAAAGAGTTGCACCAGGTGAACGGTCTGCCCGACGGGAGGCCAAAGCCTTATGGAATATCCATTTCGGGAAGCGTGATGGAGTGCTTCGAGCCGGCCTTACAGGAAGGAGCGGTGTGGCTGCTGTCGCGACGTTTTTGCCAGTGCGACTGATGTCCCGCTGCATCAGACCTGCGTCTTCCTTGGGTTCCCTGCTCGGGAATAGAGCAGCGAGAATGTTACCACTTACTCCAAGGAGAGCATCGTTTGTGAGCATTCTCGAAAAACTCACCTCGGTCCTTGACGGCTCGTTGTGTTGGAGGAGCTTAGTGCCTCCCTCTCCACGTGGTTAGATGTTAATAGACATACGACCGCACGATGATCGACTGGTTATTAACTAAACGAATCGCTATCACGTGGCCAACTCTCCCCAGTAGAGCAATTGATTTACCTATTCGAGTCCGTTCCTACTACTAAAACTATGGGCGCACTGTTTTATATTAAGATTTAGTGACTGTGACATGTGTTTTTATTTTAAGGCCTCGGGAGCTGGGCTCTGCAGTAGTGGGATCTTATCTTACAATTATGTTGTATTAAGAAGAAAGGTCCACTGTGCCTTGTGGCAGTCATTCTGTTTGTACGTAGTAGCATAATGTGTGTTTTAAGGTGCCACAGCCACCTTGCAGAACGGCCAAGTAATAGATTCTGTTTAACGCTCCGAAAGTCTTAACACCTGCTACATTTCTGGTTGATAGTTCCAGTAGCTGTTTTCTAAAGGTAACTGATGTGCCTAAAGTTTGTCTAGAGTATCCTATTAATCTAGAACCGTTCATTTAGCGCCGGTTAAGGTGGAAAGTGGCTTGTGGAAGCTATTTTATGCAGCTCAGAGTTAATTTGCTAAGGTGATTTGGTTTACTATTATGTCCTCGCATAGTAAGAGAGCTTTGCTATGTGTTCTGCAGTTACACCACTAATGTATTCGTCACGTTGGGGCCAGGAAGCAGTGCCCTGGGTCTTCCTCTGAGTCTATTGTGCCACCTGCGAGTTTGTACGTTGATGCAACGTCGGCTTAACCCATTGTAATAAATTCTTGTTAGATATACATCCTTCTTGTGACCAGAAAATCGTGAAGTATGGGTAAACATTACTCTGAGGCTCGAGTAAAATAGTATTCGTTAAAATTTGTTGGTTTTAAAGAAAAGACTTTTATGTTGTTGTGTCTATGAATCTTGACTACCATGGTCGCTAGACATACAATCACACAATTCGTATTAATGAGTTTTACTACAGTAAGACAATTACAAATACGTAACTTTGATAGATGTGTCGCGAGCAAAGGACGACGTATAAAACTATGTCTTCTTCAGAATAGACTGATGCAAGTCTGTGCTACATAGCGATAGCGAATGATAGAGACTACGATGCGTCAGCTACCGAAGTGGCTAACATTGATGCCGCTATCGAAATGGGCCGCCACAGTCAGGCGTGGCGCTTATGTACATTTCACACAGGGGCTGCGCTGCCGCGTTGTCCTCTTCCAGGGAGGCTGGTTAGCGTGCAACTGGCTGTCCTCTTCTTACAGCCGTGTCTTCTCTGTCGTTCCCGACTATCGACTAGCATGTCGGCGCTGACTTTACGCCGTAACATCCCCCGCCTCCCCCTCCTTCCACCCAAAGCGGCGTGTGGTCGTCGAATATAGAGCACGACAAAGTGGGTGCCGAGGGGTGGGGAGGGAAGCAGGAACGTAGACGCTCTGATGGACCGGAAGCTGTGGCTGCACCGGACGTCAGACTTCCGGTCGTACCCCTACGCGTCCACCACCTGAGGCCCATACCATGATGTAGAAGGTGTCTGCCGTTGCGGCGCTGTCCTCGTGATCCGTGAATCTGAGGGAAGAGATACAGATGGATCACCGAGCACATTACAGGGGTGAATTTGGTTATGATGTTCTTTAACGTTTATGGTGTTCTAAAGGAAAGAGACATTTATGCTTCGGATTCTTTAAAGGCTTTTACCGTTCTAAAGAAATGAGCCATTCATGCTTGTACCTTGTAATGTATTAGTAAAGAGCTTTGATGTCCAATAAATTGGTTATAAGGATTGCTAACTAACGAGTGATATTCAATAAGTTTCCTATTCCTTTCTTTAGAACGTACTACTGTTGTCCTTTATCTTGGTATACGTCCTTGCTGACCGTATCGAGAACGTAACTGAGAAACTGGTATTCAGTATCAAACCATTTTTACATTACACCTGAGTTCCGAAGTAGTCTTCATTGATGACATGTTGATGACAAAAAGTGCTTTGCATTTCAAAAGGATGTCACGACGGGGGCACAACTCATGAAATTTAGGAGTGATCCAAAGAATATAAATTCCCAGCGTTTCAAAATTACGAAGGAAACAGATCACAGATCTGGGGAAGCAAGCATTCAAGAAGTTATCCATACTAACTCACAAAATTTTAATTCACGCTGCATAAGAAAAGGGACGCACAGGGTATGTGAATCACAGCTAAGATGTTCGTTAAATACCCAGGTGTGCCAGACCATTTTGACCTTGTGCTTAATGTGTTCGTCCACATTTGGAACATGGAACAGTACCGTGTGGTTTCGGCAAGTCCATGGTAGGTTTATTGCACCAGATGTCTACGCCTATGTGACGAGATAACCGTATATTACAGGCGAATGGTTTGTGAGTGCGAAGTTGGTGCCAAATAGCACCACAGTGTGTTAGATCGGCCTCAAACCTCGCGAATCTGGTTGCAGAGTATGAACGTTAGTTCAGTAGCAAACTGATTAACCATATAGTTTGAGGGGCGGAGATGGCGACCAATAGCACCTAAGATGTGTAAGATCGACTTCAGACCACTCGAATTTGGTGGTAGAGTCATGAACATGATTTCATTAGCAAACGCCTCAACCTACAGCAATACGATTCAGCTGTTGTGTCACAGATTGTTGAATTGCTACAAGATGCAATCGCCTTCGGGGAAGATTTCAAGTATGAAGCGATTCCTTTGGCTGCAATAATATTTCAGTAGTCAGTTGTAAAGTGTCTTCTGTTGATACATACTATAAGGCCCCGATGAGACCAGGAGGATGTCCCCCATATTATAATACTGCCTCAACAGCCTATGTCAAGGTGACTGTTTCGAGCAGCCGTTAGCCTGACGTATCCCAACGTAACACGACCACCGTCCTAGTGCAACACCTTTCCCTCCATCCATGGTCGTATAGCGATCCCTTTTCCACTTTAGTCACTACTCACGATGTCATTGGGTCAAAGCGGGATCACTTAGCGGTCGTCTGCGCGTCTACTCTTGCTCAACAACGCTTCCTTAACGGTGCGCTCCGAAATAATTGTGAGAGCATCAGCACTGCACTCTGTCGTTAGATCTGCCACAGGTGCCGCCTGCTCCTCTTTATAGAGTTGGGAAGCTTCTGATCTCAACGTAATATGATGACGCTTGGACGTCCAGCACTTGTCACCTACTGGGGTTTCATCGTCCTCCCACCACTTCCTGTAGATTCTCACGACAACAGAACGTGAGCTGCCGTCCAGCTCCGCTGATTTCGAAAGCTCGTTACCACGAGCCAGACTGTAACAATCAACCTATTCTAAAAGTTGTTTCAGTCTGTGAATTTTCCCATTAGCAGCCCGTACCGTCGCGAGAATGTTTCCTCATTCATCTCTGCACCACTTATATACGATCCTTACCGAACCACGTGTCCACATCTCTAACAGATGGTGTTCTGTCTCGCTGTCGGCGTCGGTCATAATGTTTTCGCTCATCAGTGTGTATTCTGTAGGGCCAGTTAATTTATTTTCGCGGTATACGTGTTGAGCGTTTTATAGGTTCAAATGGCTCTGAGCACTATGGGACTTAACTTCTGAGGTCATCAGTCGCCTAGAACTTAGAACTACTTAAACCTAACTAACCTAAGGACATCACACACATCCATGCTCGAGGCAGGATTCGAACCTGCGACCGTAGTGAGCGTTTAGTTAATTCTTGATATAGTTTGTCAAGTGTTAGGATACACTGAAACGTATTGAGAGTTTAATTCTTTGTGTAACATATCAAGAATTAAGATACAGTGAAACGTGTAAAGGATTTAATCACTTATTGAAGTAGCATGTCAAAAATTAAGATACAGTTGAACTTCTACACTGTTTAGCTAGGACCATTTTCAATTTGTGGTGCACTAAACATACACTGATGGAAAAAAAATCACAGCATCAATAATGAGTTGTGAGACCTAAATAAAACGTGGCAGGTGTGTTTCTACATATGATAGATGATGACATATGTATTCAAATATCATGCCAGTCGCATAAGAGAAGGGCTGGTAGCGTTACAGTGAGGACGCCAATCATGTTTGCTTTAAATAAGCGCTGTAACGGTTGTGAGCCTCAGGTAAATTTGAGATTGGAAGAGTTTGCTTCTAAAACACTGTAACAGTCGTCAGGGTTAGTTACCTTTGTGATTGGACGTGGTGAGATCATATTGGTCAAAAATGTCTTTAAGGTGACAAAGACACCGTTATAAACACCTCACTGGCTTTGAAAGGGGTCGTGTGATAGGGCTACGAGGAGTGGATGTTCCTTCTGCGACATTGCTGAAAGAGTCAGCAGGAATGTAGCCACTGTACATGATTGCTGGCAGCGGTTGTCACGAGAATATGTGGTCGCAAGATGACCAGACCCCGGATGGCCCCGTGGCACTATCGAGAGGGAAGATCTTCGTGTTCGGCATTTGGTTCTGGTGCATCGTACTGCGTCTGCAGCAGCAGAATGACAGAATGAGCAGCATTTCGCACCACAGTGACGCAGGGATCTGTTAACAATCGTTTACTTCAAGGACAGCTCCTAACCAGATGGCCTGGAGAGTGCATTACGCTGACCCCAAACCACCGCCATTGGCCACTTCAGTGTTGTCACGTGAGAGCTCACTGGAGGGCAGGCTGGAGGTATGTTGTGGCTTCTGATGAAAGCTGGTTCTACCTCGGTGCCAGTGATAGCCGCATTTTGGTGAGAAGGAGGTCAGCTGAGGGCCTGCAACCAACCTGTCCGTGTGCTAAGCACACTGTAGCTACACCTAGAGTTATGGAGCGATGTTGTATGGCAGGAGGAGCAATCTCATGGTTATCCACGCATCCAGACTGAAAATTTGTACGTCCGCCTGGTGATTCGACTTTTCGAGCTGCCATTCATGAACAGCATTCCAGGGGGCGTTTCGAAAGGATAACTCTCGCTCGCACAACGCAGTTGTAACTCAACATGCTCCACAGAGTGTCAACATGTTGCTTTGGCTTGCTCGATCATCAGATCTGTCTCCAATCGAACACGTATATGACGCTATCGGGTTACAGCTCTAGCGTCATCCACAAACAGCATTAACTGTCCTTATACTGACCGACCAAATGCAACAGGAATGAAACTCCATCGCACAAACTGACATCAGCATCTCTACAATACAATGCATGCACATCTGCATGCTTGCATTCAATATACTGGCGTTTACACCGGTTATTAATGTACCAGCGTCTGAAATTTCGAATGGTTCATCTCGTGCTTACATTAACCAGTGATCTTGAAATGTTAATCAATTAAATATGATACATAGTCAAATGTATTTCTGAAATTTAATTGCTCCATTAACTATTTTTCCGTTTTGTGATTTTCTTCCGTCAATGTATAATCATTCTGTTAATTCGATGCCCACAGTGAGGGTCGATAGAATGCAGTCTATAGAAGTTATATACAAAATTTCCCTAACTACAAATGAAACTTTTGTGAAAATTTACTCCAAGGTTTCATCTCTCAACTTAGCAACACTTATGAGTTGAAACCTTGTAGTCAAGGAAGGCAGGATTCGATTATGATCGTGGAAGGGGCCTTAATCAGTTACCATTGGTTCCCTTTTGTAATTACAGACATTTATTTCAAAATGTTAATTCCTGACTCAGCAATAAATAAATATGTCACACGTTACCAATGAGAGAACAAACAACTATGTAATTAATAGTGCTTTCACTGTATTACAATTTTCCAAATGAGCATAAAATACAGACACAGCAAATAATGTTTTAAAAACAAGCCAATGTGATCCTAATTAGAATTTATAGGCAAGTGACCACAGTCACGGCTGAAGGCCTTTAAGGCAAAGAATGACAATTATAAAAGAATTTAGCAAACGTACTGTAAAACAGCAATGCAACAGCAAAGGTTAAATTAAAAAGAGAGGCCACTGATCACCAAACAAGTGAGACAAAAGATGGTAAACTTGGTAGCACAATCATTTAAACCCGCTGTAACACCAAGATTGGCAATTATGTAGAAAATTTAGAAACGTACAATAAAACAGCAAATACAATAATAAAACACAAGGGCCAGTCACAGACGGTGCACCAGGAATCGATCTCTGAGTAAGTCTGGCAAGAAAACACTTTCATGAGTGATGAGATTGGCAGCCAAGAGTTGCATTTACTTCTCAAGACGGTAAGACAAGTGGCAGTCTAACGGATGACTAATGATAATCTTTCTGAGGCTATCTGATGTCCAACAAACCAAATGCCAATATGCAAAAATACGCCTAAGTCGGAACCGGCGGACTGCACTATGCCCCCAGAATACTGTGCTTAGAGCGCCTGTAACGAGAAAGGAATCGCTACCACCACAGTAGAAGACTCACAAACCGCCTACAATCAAGAAAGCCATCAAAACTACACGCCTCACTGGACAATAGCAGCAAGACGAGGAAACGTACACTGCTGTTACATACAATAACCCCCAGGGCAGGTAACTAGTGCGTTAGCAGCCACCAGGCAGGAATAACAAATTGTAGCAATCTGAACGCAGTAAATAGTAATAAGAAGTCCAGGGAAGCTGATCAGATCCGATTTCCCCAAGCACTCCACTCGCTGCCCTTTGCCTCGGTGACTCTACAAGCAGAATCACGAACCCAGGTGATGGGAGAGTCGCGAGATATGACAATGGTGAAGATTTCTCTACTTGGATTGAAATGCACTCATCTTAAAGCCTGCAGGATCTGGCTCACGACGACGTCGTGCACCTTTGTGACCACAACCATTCCATCTCGCAGTCCATGTGCGCCGCCAGTGGTTCCGGGATGTCCGCACCCTGCGGCAGCCTGGCTCCTACTGAGTCCCAACCTAACTGTTACGTGCTTATAGGCAGCACACCGCGCCTGGTACACACTGTGCTCCGCGACCACAGCACAGCTACGACACCTGAGGATGGGTATATAACAGTCTGAAACCGGGAGGGTGAAAATAAAGCTATCTACAACTGAAGCGATATTATCAACCTCTGCTACACACACGGAGCATTTTTTTTTAAAAAAAGACGGAGCAGTACAAGAAGAAAACATAAAATAAACATGTACTGTAGATTTGGTGTCTTTGGAGATAAAATCGCTAGAGTACTGCAGGGCACTCTGCACGATATTTTGGTATTTTTTTAAGTTTCTGTATTCTTCAACTACATGGTACATATCAACCCACCACTTAATACGCTAGTGGGTCCTAATTTATATGTATGTTAAAATTACGGCAGCTTATATTAACTAGTTACTAGGAATATTAGTGTTATTTCTATTCCACTATGGGAATTTCCAAGTTCTACTGTTGCCTTGTTCTACAGGTATCCCTTATTGCTACGTTCTTACAGTTACTAATGTTTTCATTTATCTGTTACTTTGACTAATCCCCGCCTAGAAGTGGCTTTCCAAGTCCATGCCTCGGTGGAACAGGACCGCTGTACGAAGTCTACATCGGGATTAATATATTATTGATTGTTCCACAAGAATTCTTTTATAACTGTGCTCGACATTTCGTTTATTTAGGATTTGAAAATGGTTCTCTTGCCTGAGCAGGTGGTACGTGTCGTGGTTTGGTAGTTGTTGCCTTAGTTGCGCCGTGTATCGTCGAAGAGGTGGCACACACACACACCACATGATCTGGGGTGCCCTGTATGGCCCCACAGTCACATGCTGGTGCAGCCCAATTCCCAAACTGGCATAGGTATGCCGGGTAGGATCCATGTACACTAAGGAAGTGCAGCAGTCTTCTTGATGGCTTGAACTATTTGACCTGTAATCACTCCATAACATTGGGCAGCAAGTCGCTTGTTCTACGACTTGTTTCGTCGCTATCCCACTGTTCCTGCCATAGCCCCTCTTCCAACGTTCAATTTCAGATTTATTCCCTACGTGAATCCCCTTTAGTTCAGCTATTTTATCCCTCTTTCCTTTTTTTACCCAGTACCATCCTGCGTTTTCTCTGATTTTTCGATCAAGAGGACAGAGTCCCATTAGTACTAGTAATGCCCATCCTGGAGTTGTCCTATATGCCCCTACAGAACGCAAGAGCATATTTCACTGTACTCTTCTTACGGTCATGACGGGCATGATCCTCATGAGTCTGTGAGCCCAGACTCCCGACCAGTATCCCACAATTTATGTCAAAATACTATTATTGTATAGTTTTATTAAGTCAGGTGGCAGGTGGCAACGTTTATGTCCAACACCAATGGAGTTATTCAGTGTTTCTAGAGATCTTTGCGTCCCAGTGTCAATATGTGATGTTCCACCTCTCATCGATGACTACATCTAGATATCAGGCCTCACAGCACCGAAGAAGAGGTGAGCCGTCTATTCTTACTGTTGAGTTCCTTACGAGTTGTCCCTTAGGTAGTAAGTATGTGGACATGCTAGGTGAAATCGTCAATTTGGTTGTAAAGCACCATGTAGTCAGAATGGATAAGGCCCTCTCGATTTTCAGTTCCAAGTCTTCACGGCTATAACCGCCCAGTAGGAGATCTTCTGCGTAGGCTATGCCCTCTAGCACTTCGTCGCTGTTCTTCAAGTTATTCAGGAGGGATTCCATATTTATGTCCTGTAAAAGTGGCCCCAGGACCGAGCACTGTGGACACTCGTTTGTAATCTTTCTACTGATTCTGCCGCTAGGGGCTAAGACAGCCATATAGCGACCCTGGACACTCCTTCTCCCGCAAGCGGGAGAAGAGCGAAGGCCACCACAGGTTTTCAAGGGCGTCACTGATATCCACCATGATGCTGACTGTGTATTTGTTAGGGGCTGAGTCACAGACCTCCGAGGCCAGGGCTATGACTTCAGACGCCGATCGCCTTGACCGAAAACAGAACTGCCTGTCACTCATCCCACACAGTACGCAGTGTGGTGCCAGTCTGTCTGCCAGCAACCAATCAAACGTTTCCCCAGTAGATTCAGCAAGCAAATAGCTCTGTATGATTTTGTTTCCTTTGGGTCTTTATCTGGACCTTTCTTGATTATTACTACATTTTCCTTTTTTGCAAATGGAGGGGATTTCCCTGAGCCTTAGGTCCTCATTGTACAACTTAGTGAGAGGTGCCACCAACTGGGGGACCAGGAATTGCACCAACTTAACTGTGATGCCATCTGGGCCAGGAGGTTTGCCTTTCTTAAGGGCCTTTATCTGGGCGGCCACCTACTCTTGAGAGAAGGGGTAAGCCATACTACTGTTAGAATGGTCCTGTTGGTCTTCTCTTCTGGCTCGTTGTTATACTTCTGAATTATCTTCCTCTCTGTCGTCAGGCAACAGGACTCGGAGGAGGACTTCAGCAGTCTCCTGCCAAGTTTCCATCATCCGGATCCTGTCCCTGACAATAGACAACACTATAGATCTTATCTTTGCCCTTACTGATTTGTACGGGATGCCCCATAGGTCCTTAGCCTACTGGCTTTGAACAAATTTCTGCTGGCTTTCCCACCTGACTGCCCTTAGCTCCTGTTGAAACTCTTCTCTTGCCTCTCTGTATATTTGCAGCCAGACGACACTTCGCTGGTAGTACCTCCTCGTCCTCCTTACAGATTGGCGCATCTGTCCTAATTCGACAGACCATGGTGACAGAGAGGCCGCAACGGCTCCCCTCCTGGTTGGTACAGCTGCTGTCACCGCCCGAATGATTGCTTTCACCAGTTCCTCGGCGTATTCCTCATCACCTTCTGGCAATGTCGGTATGTCACACTCGCTTACAAAGTGATCCCAATCAGCCCTATTATGAACTGTATTCCTACCCCAATTCCCAGTAGCACTCTGTATCTCCCAGTGAGAATGTGATTGTCGTCGCTGATCGTGATTTGATGCCAGATATTCCACTCTGTTACCTTGGTTACGAGCTTAGGGGTTACCAGCGTAACATCAATATTTGTGCCTTCACTCCCACCACCTGTGTACGTAGGGGGGTGCCCTAGCTTATTGTCGACCATTAGTTGTAATGCCATGATGGTCTCTTCGGCTATTTCTCATCGGTCGTCTCGGGTGCCGCCGAACCGTAGGGGGGACTTCGCGTTTATATCTGCTGTGACGACAAATCTGCGTCCTTGCAACGCCGTGGCGACTTGAGTTAATTTGTCCAGGAATTCATCGATATCCCTACCGTACTGGAAGTATATGTTGATAACGTACAGGACTCAAAAAGGTGACTGTAATTCCATGACGTTGCAGTGGTCGTCAGAGAACTGTACAAGAACCGTAGCTCTCAGCGCTCTACTGGTGATCATAATTGCAGCTCTTGGTTCCACTTCACTGTGGATAACCTGCCAGGTGGCTGCTGCCAAGGGGTTTCGTCCAACTTGGAAGTATATCTCCTGCAGACAGAGCACAGCCAATCTCCTCTCCTCCACCACTCTTCGGAGTTCCCGCATGGCTAGTTTACTATGATGTGCATTAATCTGTCCTACGTTTAAAAGGCTCGCTTGGAAAATATGTTCTAATGTGGAACTCTGGCAAGTCCTTGCTCCAATCGTGCGCTAGTCACCCATTTTTTATAACAGATGATTTTACAACTCATCTACATTAAATTTTTCTTCCCGTCTTTCAAAACCTTTTTTATCTAAGTCTCGCAGCGTTCCGAAGTCGGTGGGGAAATTCATCGTCTTCAGCTGTATCCTTTCCAGAGCCTCCATCACCGAGAAGGTGACGTCCATACAGTACTCTTGACCAATACGCACCATATGTCTCAGAACTGAAGTCACGGCGGCCAGCTCTTCCAGGCGCGCTAATTGCGTTGCATGTTGTAGGTTTGGGTATACCTTTATGGGGTCTACACCCAAACATGTCTGGATAGATGGATGTATTTATATCATTGTGCTTTGTCAATGGAAGACTCCCTACCACAGGATGCCCTTTTGGTCGGTCATGATCTTCAGGCGACCTTAGTCCCCGCCTTGAAGGAGAGGGAGCATCTTTCTGACCACAAGGGTCCGTTTCCATACATGCATCTTTCATTTCCACTTTTTCAGTTTGCATTTGGTGAACTTTTGTATGAATTACTTCAGTGCATCCCTCAACCTTTTGCTCGGGGACTTTCTCTAAGGCTTCCTTTGTACGGGTATGGTGGTATGGCCTCAGCCATAGTCAGTCCTTGCCATCAGCCTTTGCTCTAGCATCCTGCAGGTAGGGCACTTTCTTCCTGTGGTGTTGCAGCTTTTCTTGCCTCTCCGCGTGCATGGGATACATATCCCATTTCTACCGCAGGTTTTACTTGTATAGTCTTCGGCCCTTACCTGGAGAAAGCCGGCTTTAGTTCGCCATGTTTGTGAACGTGATCCAAATCGTCACAATTGTGGCACCGGGGAATTACTAAATAGTCCCTCACGTTGATTGCATTAAAACCCATGTATATACTGCCAATAGTAGTGAGCCTGCGCCACATATTCCCCGAGACCCCGGCAACGTGATACACGACATCGCGTTTCCGAGGTCCAGTTTTAAAACTGAACTTAAACTCATTTTTAAAGGTTTATTAATCCATATTGCTATCAGCAGAAAGAAAACTGGCGTTCTACGGATCGGAGCGTAGAATATCAGATCCCTTAATCGGGCAGGTAGGTTAGAAAATTTAAAAAGGGAAATGGATAGGTTAAAGTTAGATATAGTGGGAGTTACTGAAGTTCGATGACAGGCGGAACAAGACTTTTGGTCAGGCGAATACAGGGTTATAAATAGAAAATCAAATTGTCATAATGCAGAGGTAAGTTTAATAATGAATAAAAAAATTGGAGTGCGGTTAAGCTACTACGAACAGCATAGTGAACGTATTATTGTGGCCAAGATAGACACGAAGCCCACGCCTACTACAGTAGTACAAGTTTATGTGCCAACTAGCTCTGCAGATGATGAAGAAATTGATGAAATGTATGATGAGATAAAAGAAATTATTCAGGTAGTGAAGGAAGACAAATATTTAATAGTAATGGGTGACTGGAATTCTAGAGTAGGAAAAGAGAGAGAAGGAAACATAGTAGGTGAATTTGGGGGGAAATAAATGTATGAGGAAGCCGCCTGGTAGAGTTTTGCACAAAGCATAACTTATCATAGCTAACACTTGGTTCAAGAATCATAAAAGACGACTGTATACATGGAAGAAGCCTGGAGATACTGACACGTTTCAGATAGATTATATAATGGTAAGACAGAGATTTAGGAACCAGGTTTTAAATTGTAAGACATTTCCAGGTGCAGATGAGGACTCTGACCACAATCTGTTGGTTATGGACTCTAGATTAAAACTGAAGGAACTGCAAAAAGGTGAGAATTTAAGGAGATGGGACCTTAATAAACTAACTAAACCAAAGGCTGTAGAGAGTTTCAGGGAGAGAGTAAGGGAACAATTGATAGGAATGGGGGGAAGAAATACGGTAGAAGATGAATGGGTAGCTTTGAGGGATGAAATAGTAAAGGCAGCAGAGGATCAAATAGGTAAAAAGACGAGGGCTAGTAGAAACCCTTGGGTAACAGAAGAATTATTGAATTTGATTGATGAAAGGAGAAAATTTAAAAATGCAGTAAATGAAGCAGGCAGAAAGGAATACAAACGTCTCAAAAATGATTTCTACAGGAAGTTCAAAATGGCTAAGCCGGGATGGCTAGAGGACAAATGTAAGGATGTAGAGGTTTGTCTCACTAGGGGTAAGATAGATACTGGCTACAGGAAATATATAGAGACCTTTGGAGAAAAGGGAACCACTTGCTTGAATATCTAGAGCTTTGATGGAAACCCAGTTCTAAGCAAAGAAGGGAAAGCAGAAAGGTGCAAGGAGTATATAGAGAGTCTATACAAGGGCGATGTACTTGAGGACAATATTATGGAAATGGAAGAGGATGTAGATGAAGATGAAATGGGAGATATGATTTTGCGTGAAGAGTTTGACAGAGCACTGAAAGACCTAAGTCGAAACAAGGCCCCCGGAGTAGACAGCATTCCATTAGAACCACTGACAGCCTTGGGAGAGCCAGTCCTGACAAAACTCTACCATCTGGTGAGCAAGATGTATGAGACAGGCGAAATACCCACAGACTTCAAGAAGAATATAATAATCCCAATCCCAAAGAAAGCAGGTGATGACAGATGTGAAAATTACCGAACTATCAGTTTAATAAGTCACAGCTGCAAAATACTAACGTGAATTCTTTACAGAAGAATGGAAAAACTGGTGGAAGCCGACCTCGGCGAAGATCAGTTTGGATTCCGTAGAAATGTTGGAACACGAGAGGCAATACTGACCTTACGACTTATCTTAGAAGAAAGATTAAGGAAAGGCAAACCTACGTTTCTAGCATTTGTAAACCTAGAGAAAGCTTTTGACAACGTTGATTGGAATACTCTCTTTCAAATTCTCAAGGTGGCAGGGGTAAAACACAGGGAGCGAAAGGCTATTTACAATTTGTGCAGAAAGCACATGGCAGTCATACGAGTCGAGGGGTATGAAAGGGAAGCAGTGATAGGGAAGGGAGTGAGGCAGGGCTGTATCCTATCCC
This sequence comes from Schistocerca americana, assembly GCF_021461395.2. Classification (NCBI taxonomy): domain Eukaryota; kingdom Metazoa; phylum Arthropoda; class Insecta; order Orthoptera; family Acrididae; genus Schistocerca; species Schistocerca americana. The sequence continues at coordinate 951,527,802 of NC_060119.1, read as the reverse complement.
CGATGTTATTCAATCTGTATATTGAGCAAGCAATAAAGGAAACAAAAGATAAGTTCGGAGTAGGTATTAAAATCCATGGAGAAGAAATAAAAACTTTGAGGTTCGCCGATGATATTGTAATTCTGTCAGAGACAGCAAAGGACTTGGAAGAGCAGTTGAACGGAACGGACAGTGTCTTGAAAGGAGGGTATAAGATGAACATCAACAAAAGGAAAACGAGGTTAATGGAATGTAGTCGAATTAAGTCGGTTGATGCTGACAGAATTAGATTAGGAAATGAGACACTTAATGCAGTAAAGGAGTTTAGCTATTAGGGGAGCAAAATAAATGATGATGGTCGAAGTAGAGAGAATATAAAATGTAGACTGGCAATGGCAAGGAAAGCGTTTCTGAAGAAGAAAAATTTGTTAACATCGAGTATAGATTTAAATGTCAGGAAGTCGTTTCTGAAAGTATTTGTGTGGAGTGTAGCCATGTATGGAAGTGAAACGTGGACGAGATATAGCTTAGACAAGAAGAGAATAGAAGCTTTCGAAATGTGGTGCTACAGAAGAATGCTGAAGATTAGATGTGTAGATCACATAACTAATGAAGAGGTATTGAACAGAATTGGGGAGAAGAGGAGCTTGTGGCACAACTTGACTAGAAGAAGGGACCGGTTGGTAGGACATGTTCTGAGGCATATAGGAATCACAAATTGAGCATTGGAGGGAAGTGTGGAGGGTAAAAGTCGTCGAGGAAGACCAAGAGATGAATACACTAAGCAGATTCAGAAGGATGTAGGATGCAGTAGGTACTGGGAGATGAAGAAGCTTGCACAGGATAGAGTAGCATGGAGAGCTGCATCAAACCAGTCTCAGGACTGAAGACCACAACAACAAACAAATCCATATCATCAAAATTTTATTGATTGATTGTCTAATATATTTCATTTCTATTTATTGGAACAGGTACGTCATGTAGAATTACAAGTGCATTCCGCTTCTTGCGTGGTTAAAATACTTCTTTATTTAGTTTTGTATGATTAAGAATTTAGTTACTGTCCTCCTTCGTGGCGACATCCACTATAATTACATTTGTAGTCGCCTTAACCTTATTTCTTTTAATTTTATCTTTTGCAGGATTCACAGTTGTTGTGAAGATCTCTTCTTGATCGGGCACAGGTCTCAAGTAGACCGCCGTGTCCAGAGTTTTAGACACTTTGGTGATAGTTTCCTTTGTAGTTTGTGTCTTGATGGCCGCTTGCGTGACTACTCCAGCGCGTGTTTTCGTTGGTTGTTTTCGTAGCCGCTCATTTTCCTTCTCTGATTCTATCAATCGCCCCTCGAGCTTCGAGCTAACAATGGCCGAGGCGGCGAGTTCTTTTTTGTCTGACGGGACTGCTGTGTTGCTAATCGTTTTTTAACACTATAATCTAGTAACTGATTAATTCTAGTGTGCCAATAAGTAACATTTTCTACGTTCTGTCCCAGGTCCTCTTCTTCAGTAGGAACGGTGAGCGTCGAACACCTTGGCAGCACACTCGAGTCGCTCGCCTCTTGTTCGGCCATGATTGTAGACGAGTGAAAAAGATGGGAGAACTTCTTTTGCCCCGGGCCGGCTTGGTATTTGCAGGAACATGAGAATTCTTTAACGATCATCAGCAAACACATCAGTAACACTGTTTCGATCTAAAACTGTAATAGTATCGCCTCGCGGGATAGTCGAGCGGTCTAGGGCCCCTTGTCACGGTCCGCGGGGCTTCCCACGTCAGAGGTTCGAGTCCGCCCTCGGGCATGGGTGTGTGTGTTGTCCTTAGGGACCGATGACCTAAGCAGTTTGGTCCCATAGGACCTTACCAAAAATTTCCAATTTTGTAACGGTATCGTTCACCCACATTCTGTGGTAATCTTATTATATTTTGACCTGGGTGCCAACAACGGTATTTCTTTGGAGCATTTATGTATATGCCAGAATTCTGTTATGAAAGTGACTGAAATTTCTCATGTTGAGAAACTAGAAGAAGCGGGCCGTATTACTTGGTAAAAATATTTTGTATAGCCAATATATAGCATTAATTCGTCTTCATACTGGACAGAATTTTCTGCCTTCTTCTGATCTTCAAATAATTTTTACATTAAGGCGTTCATTGTGAGTTATAACCTCATACCATGTTGCCATATTTGTGGACAGTGGATAAAATGTAGTAATTTTACACATTTCTGTCCGATATAAAACATTTACAATTAAAAAGCTCCTTGGGCACAAAGCCATGTCCGTTTACGTACTGCCCACATATGGTTGTTCACTTAGAAATCACAATATACAGTAAAACGCACATTTACACTTCTGTTTACGTTTGTTTGACATTTTTCTTTCATTGATGGTCCACGTTAGACTAGGTATTTGGTACAACTGTCACCTGCTATAGGATCAGGGGGCGTAAAAATGAAATGGAGACTTGATTCGAAAGAATATATCCTGTGTGCGAAAGACGATGGTCGTAACAGTATCTGGGAGGGATTTTCATTTGTAACAGATAAGGATGTTTACGGTGGCACACAAGTGCTGTGCTTACGGATCCACCACCACACATCTGATGTTACATGTCTGAAACATTACATCCCAGTGAAAATTACGGTAGTTAAATGGGGCATAGAAATGTATGCCAGAGATATTCGTCCTTTCACTTTAATATCAGGTAGTAGATTTCGCTCTTTATATCGGCTGCTTGTAAACGTCGGCCAGAACTGGGACATGTAGACGTCTACAATATTTTATCTTATCCTGCGACATTATCACGAAACACTGAAATACCGGCCTATGAATATGGCCAGAATTCTCCAGGCCATAGTCGTGAATGCTTGTTGACGCAGAGCGGATAAAATGACGGATACGTATCCAAAAATGTCTTTCCTACCGATTTTTTGTCATGACTAGGCACTGCGAAATTGATATTGAGAACATATAAAACCTGGGGGATTTGTTAAGATACTTCATGTAACTTACGAGTACAACCCCAGAATTTTAATGTGATGGAATTTTTCACTGTCCGAGGCGCTTATAGAGAACACTACCTCCCATAAATTTGGAAACACTATACTGCGTATTACAATGGAGTGAGATTTAAGCCATCTGTGTGTTTACAATACAGAATGGTATGCTCCATTAACGATTAATAATGACACTTATGGTATTGTGCAGATAACACTGTACATATACATACATAGTGGTACGTATTGGTATGAAGCAGTTTCATATAAGCTGTCTTTACTAGTCCAAGCAGTTCTACTGAACACACCACGTAGCGCCATAGACGACGCAACCGTGTAGAGGTACGTTGTTTACAGTTCTGAGGAACTGAAAATGGCCCCAAAGTGCCACATCCCTGATGATTCACAGTTAAAGATGATCAATTTGCACCATGAAGACTGCAGAGTCTGATAGATATCAATGTTGTCAAGACCATTTACCGGCAACGATATACAGCAACCTATGATGATCGTCCTCGTTCAACAGCACCCAGGAAAACATTAGAATGCTGTAAAAGTATTTAGTAGTTACCAGTAAACTCAATAGGTTCAAAACTGTCCGTGAATTGACTATTGAGTTAAACACAGCTAGGGATACGCCAGTGGGAGTCAACCGTGAGACGGCGCCTAGCTGGAAACAACCTACAAGGTCATGTAGCAGTAAGGAAACAGGGTTCACCCTGTTAACAGGAAGAAAGGGCTTCAATGGGCTATGCTCACCAACATTCAACAGCAGAGGATTCGGTTAGAGCCTTATTCACTAATAATTCCAAGTCCCACATATCTGGAAGTAAACACCGTCAATACGCACGCCATTTACCCCATGGATTGAGAACAGTGTTCCAGCCCGCACTCAAGATCAGAGGTATGTTACGTCCCATTACAGATAACATAGGTCTTTCGATTCTTGTCGTGTGGGGTGTCTCCTTAGAGTGTGGTAGCATTTACATAGGCCAAACTATTTGCACTAAGATCAAATGTTGTGCAGACCTTTCACGACGTATCAAACAGCGGGAAATTGAGAAGCGACCCTGGCTGGTCATTGCCTAGAAAGTAGTCATAAAATACAATTTGAAGAAAACAAAACTTCTGTAAAAAACACCATCATTCTGGGATTCGATTATCAAGGAAGCGGCCGAAATTTAAACAAACAGCAACAATTTTAACTGAACCAGGGTTACACTTTGAGGCATGGGGCGCACGCCCCCATCTCAAGACGGTATGCCTTCGTTTCCCGACAACTAAATTTGCAGGCTGATCGTACACAGTACCTATAACAATGTACCAATCAAATCACATGAGAGCAGTCACCTGAATATTAAATTACTTCATTCCTTTGATTAACACAGTATGCATAGCAGAATTGCTACGTAGCTGATCGTACGCAGTGATACAGATCAAATTGTCCGTGGAATGAGATGAGCCTATCATTAAAAAAAAAGGCTTGCTACATACTGTAATGTATTCTTTATTGATTTCAAACTGCAGTACTTGGCTAGACGGATAGAGCACCGTATCAGTAAGTAACAGGAAATCTGTAGTAAAATATGTTTTGGTATTAGCCCTTTGAGGAAATATTTTAAACCTGAAAACAAATATTTCAAACCTCAAAACTCTGACTTTTATATTCAAGTATTGTATCTTACTTGTGAGTGGTTGGTGTTTTGAAGCTACAATTCTTGTAAGCTCCTGTAATCAGGTTTTCTACCTAGGTCCGATTTTTATGACATAACCTTCAAACATATTTGTAAGTAAACTTTTTTTTTAATAAAAAATGGCGCCTGAGCACTACGGGACTTAACTTCTGAGGTCATCAGTCCCCTAGAACTTAGAACTACTTGAACCTAACTAACCTACAGACGTCACACACATCCATGCCCGAGGCAGGATTCGAACATGCGACCGTAGCAGTCACGCGGTTCCAGAATGATGCGCGCAGAACCGCTCGGCCACTCCGGCCGGTTTTTGTGGAATCATGGAGATAGTCAAGTATGACCACGCCATCTCAAGTGTGAACGCACTTTCTTGCAAATGACAAATTTGCTGAAAATGAGGAGACGGTGAAAAACAGAAGATGTTTGCAAACGTATAAAGAGTCACACGCCATCAAAGTTACATTTCCTTGATTGCTAGACGCGCGGAGTGGCCGCACGGTTAGAGGCACCATGTCACTAATCGTGCGGCCCCTCCCGCCGGAGGTTCGAGTTCTCCCTCGGGCATGGGTGTGAGTGTTGTCCTTAGCTAGTAGTTCAAGTAGTTTTTAAGTCTATGGACCGATGACCTCAGCAGTTTGGTCCCTTAAGAATTCACACTCATTTGATCACACACAGACACCTTGATTGCCATCTTGACATTTTCCTTCAGAACGTGGAGGAAACTCGTGTTTAGCAAGGAGAATTTCTCATCAGGATATTGTGGCAATGGACAAGCGGCATGTGGGGCGGTGGAACTGCAGTGTGTTGGCAGAATATTGTTGGTCTTTAGTTAGCGACACTGCAGAACGTGAATACAAAACAATACGACAAAAACATGTCCTACATTTATACTTGGGGGAAATATTTATCCCTCCAAAATTACAAAATTACGTATTTCTCACAAATGATTAAACTTCTACTTTTTTAAAACGGTATATGGCAGAAAGATTTCATGAAAACAATAATTTTATCCAGAGAGCAGACAATGAGTTAAAATGTGCTGTACATTGTTACCGAAGATTGTGAATAGTAAGTTATTCATAAGAAACAAAAAATACCACTCTACTTGTACGTATTTTCTGTCAGTCTGGTAGCATAGGCAAGACAAAACCTCAGGAAAATATGGCTTTTCTCTGTAAATATTGCGAGTCTTATTTGTTGTTGCTGGCCGTCACATTTTCCGTAATTATAAGAGGCTCGAATTTCCGTTTGTGTTGGTCCGACGAATTTATCTTGCGCAAATTTCGCCTGTATTTCACTGTACTTCCTTCTCCCTGAAAATGCCTTTGTTAATTCAGGAGAGCGCACACTGGTGAAACACTGCAGCAAGGGATGTCCAAGACTGGACCACAAGGGTATACGTGACATTTAATTTAACGGCTGCACGACGTTGGTGTCCGCTTCTCCCTGGCTGCTGGCGTTTTTAGCCTCCTGCAACAGCTAACGTCATAAGCAGAGGTGGTGCACCTGTCATGGCTTTGCTGAAGCACTTAACGTGTGAGCATTGCCTTCACAGTCGCGAGCGTTGCCCAGAGGACTGCTTTGTGGCTGTGAATCTCCTACAAGAACGTTCAGATGATGATCTGTAAAGTGTGTGAGATACACGTGTACTTCCTTGTTCAGTTTACAAAAATTTTATCTCATTTGATTCATAAATCGACATTAGCCGTCGATTTATTTCTAGTTAATGTGCAGTAGCAGGTTTCTTCAAGGACGTAGGTATATGGTTTTATATAAAGTTTGAGGCCTTTTAAATACTGAGAAACAAGCTAAAACTTTTCGTAATATTCGTTTATTATTGTTCAGCACAAAACTGAAAGATACTGAGCCACTTTCAATGTGGCGTAGTCATTAAAAATATAAAATCATATGGCATGATTTTCATGATTTACTGGGAATCTGTCGAGAGATATTCTGTCGCTCGTTAGGAAATTCTTTCAATTACACTCCACTTGGGTGACATGTACGCTTGTAATCTACTGCAGGGATCCTACCAAAGAACCACGTGTCGCTCCTGTTTTATCGTCACGTCATTTAGAGCTGAAGGTTAGAGTATAGGCAGAATTAGAAATTCAATTGTCTGACCAGGATGCGGTACCGCGATCTTACAGAGTGCTTATCACTCTCTATCTGTGGCCTCCATCCTCTCCTATAGCCTGTCTTTAAGTTCACCAATTGCACCTTCTTTAGCGCCGGCTGCTTGTGCCATGACAACAAATTTCTTTTTATCTCTGTTTTACAATTTACGCTCTTTGGTTTCTGTTGTGGACGTAATATTGCAATTTAAAACTGCATGATTACGTAGACACTGAATTTATAAATAAAGTGAAATGTTTTTCTCTTCCTTTTCTTCTGCTTCTACGGCCTCACTGGAAAACTTCATTTTCTGCACATTTTCTTCAGTTCCGAATTGCCTAGTATCTTGTCATTCGTTCTGAACTTTTGGTCGTTGCTCACCTGTAAATAACCTTTTCATTTTTCTCATTTGTCTACTTTTGGTTTGAAAGTTAATTTTACGTTTTTCAGTTTCTTTAAATTATCAGTTTTGTTTCGCAAATAGTCCAACGCTAATCAAAATATCCACGGGTGTGCTGCCGGTCTATAGTGTCCAACGGGCACAATATTTCGGCGATCATACATGTCGCCATCATAAGGTGAACTGACGGACTGAGCTCCTGTGAACGTGCCGGCACGGAGATCCGTACGCTATGGCTGCTCAGAGGGAACCGGGTTCGGTCGCGACGGCGGCCGATTCAAATACCCTCCGCCCGCGGCGCGCTCCCTCCGCCGTCCGCGCCCCGCGCCACGGTCGCGTGGTGGAACAGATTGCGACGGCGTCTGAGATGACGTCGGTGTGATGGCTCTGTCCGCCGTGGTCGTCACAACTATACGTTTGCTCGACTTACTCTTGATTAACCCAATCGCTGGTTCCCAAGCCTTGCTAAGATTATAGCCACAGTCACGGTTTATGAGGTCGTCATTGGTGCGAATTTCGGTGGCCTCTCTTAACAACGCTGTCCCAGTATCTAGACGTCTGTACCAGAATCCTCGTGCGGTCATACTCCATGGCGTGATTTTCCGACAAACAATGTTCAGCGACCGCCGACTTGCTCGGATACATCAGTCGAGTGTGCCTCTGGTGTTCACGGCATCGATCCTCGACGGTACGCATCGTCTGACCAATATACGACTTGCCACATTGACACGGAATCTGGTACACGCCGGCCTTCCTCAAACCGAGGTCATCTTTGGCGCTCCCCACCAGTGCATGAGATTTATTTGGAGGACAAAACACAGTTCCGACCCGGTGTTTCTTCAGAATGCGGGCTATTTTCCCCGAGAGTGCGCCTGTGTATGGAATAAATGCAGTGCCTACCTCCTCCCTCGTGACTTCATCCATCTCAACAGGTTGTGCTGCAGTGGTTGGGCGGAGAGCACGTTGAATCTGCTACTCTGAGTACCCAGTTATTCGAAATACTGTTCTCAGATGTTCCAATTCCTGGGGTAGACTCTCTGCGTCAGAGATAGTGCGCGCCCTATGTACTAGAGTTTTAAGTACCGCATTCCTATGTGACTTCTGACTAATCAATTTTAGTGACTCTCGCAGGGGTACGCTCGTAAACAAGGAAACGACGTGAAGACCACTGAACATTTTAGGCATGTCTTGACTTCCACGTATTTACTTTTTAATGGAGAATACTGCGAACAAACGGAGGGAGTCGCCATGGGTAGCCCACTCTCACCGGTGGTAGCGAATTTTTACATGGAGAACTTCGAGGAGGAAGCCCTGTCGTCATCCGTATGGAAACCAGCTTGTTTTTTCCGTTACGTGGACGACACGTTCGTCATCTGGCCACATGGTATGGATAAAGTCCTTGACTTCCTTACACATCTAAACTCCATACACCCCAACATCAAATTCACTATGGAGACTGAAACGGAGGGTAAATTACCTTTCATTGACGTCTTGGTCAAGAGAAGGGCTGACGGCACCCTAGGTCATGGGGTGTATCGGAAGACAATGCACACTGATCTGTATTTGCACAGAGACAGCTGCCACCACCCGTCACATAGGAATGCGGTACTTAAAACTCTAGTACATAGGGCGCGCACTATCTCTGACGCAGAGAGTCTACCCCAGGAATTGGAACATCTGAGAACAGTATTTCGAATAACTGGGTACTCAGAGTAGCAGATTCAACGTGCTCTCCGCCCAACCACTGCAGCACAACCTGTTGAGATGGATGAAGTCACGAGGGAGGAGGTAGGCACTGCATTTATTCCATACACAGGCGCACTCTCGGGGAAAATATCCCGCATTCTGAAGAAACACCGGGTCGGAACTGTGTTTTGTCCTCCAAATAAAACTCGTGCACTGGTGGGGAGCGCCAAAGATGACCTCGGTTTGAGGAAGGCCGGCGTGTACCAGATTCCGTGTCAATGTGGCAAGTCGTATATTGGTCAGACGATGCGTACCGTCGAGGATCGATGCCGTGAACACCAGAGGCACACTCGACTGATGTATCCGAGCAAGTCGGCGGTCGCTGAACATTGTTTGTCGGAAAATCACGCCATGGAGTATGACCGCACGAGGATTCTGGTACAGACGTCTAGATACTGGGACAGCGTTGTTAGAGAGGCCACCGAAATTCGCACCAATGACGACCTCATAAACCGTGACTGTGGCTATAATCTTAGCAAGGCTTGGGAACCAGCGATTGGGTTAATCAAGAGTAAGTCGAGCAAACGTATAGTTGTGACGACCACGGCGGACAGAGCCATCACACCGACGTCATCTCAGACGCCGTCGCAATCTGTTCTCCCGCGCGACCGTGGATCGGGGCGCGGACGGCGGAGGGAGCGCGCCGCGGGCGGAGGGTATTTAAATCGGCCGCCGTCGCGACTGAACCCAGTTCCCTCTGAGCAGCCATAGCGTACGGATCTCCGTGCCAGCACGTTCACAGGAGCTCAGTCCGTCAGTTCACCTTATGATGGCGACATGTATGATCGCCGAAATATTGTGCCCGTTGGACACTATAGACCGGCAGCACACCCGTGGATTCTTTGATTATCAAATACGCCGGCAGAAACTCAAGAACCAGAGTCCAACGTTAATTCCAGCTCTTTCATGTCCTCCCTGATTTCCTTTTCCTATCCTACTTACTTCTTTACCTTGCAAAGTTTCTCTATAATGTTCCTATGTGGCTGGCTCTGAGCACTATGCGATTTAACTTCTGAGGTCATCAGTCGCCTAGAACTAAGAACTAATTAAACCTAACTAACCTAAGGACAGCGCACACAATCATGCCCGAGGCAGGATTCGAACCTGCGACCGGAGCGGTCGCTCGGCTCCAGACTGTAGCGCCTAGAACCGCACGGCCACTCCGACCGGCTTGTTCCTAAGTAATTTGGTTTCTAATGTCCTTATAAAGTGACCGACGAAAAGGTATCTCTTTTGGGCTCCATTTCGCTGCACACACTTCGGTTCACACTAACCGTCATTGTCCGTTTTGGTATGTGTTGTTTATGCATGGTGGTCGAGTTTGTTTTTCTAGGTGACTTTGAAAATAGTTTCACTATCGTATGTCACCTCTGTTTGAACCTCGGTCTTTTAATGTTTTAATTTTAGTTTCTATTGACAGACAGTTTCATCGTATGTACAGCATATTAATTTTTGAGCTTTTATCATTTTGTTAGTTATTTCTTGCCATATATGTGTTTCGCCCACGTTGTATGTTGCTATTTCTCCTAGGTATTTAAATTGTTCCACTATATTTACTTACGTGTTATTTACTGTTGTGTGGTTAATTAATAGCGGGTCTGCTATCATTATTTCAGTCTTTTCTAATGATAACTGAAGTCCTATATTTTACTGTATTTTGCAGGCTTGTTATTTGATTTCTGACTTACTGAATGTTAGTCATCTGTGAATCCCAAGCAATGTAAGTTTATTTGGATTTTCTTCTTTCCAGTTTTTATTTTATTTCTGGATTTTTCCTTTTACCAGAATGGGCTTATTTATTAATTTTGATACGAACCATCCTCTCTGTAACTTTACCCTATTTCGAAAAGTTCTGGCTATCAATTGGAACCATCATGAGGTAAACTCCAATACACGTTTCCAGTAGTAAGCACAACGATCTCTAAAATTCGAAGTCCTTTGCACCTAAGAGCAAGGAGATACCTATAATGCAGCAAAGACAACTAAAGTAAGGTTATGGAAGTCTAGTAGTGGTAACCTTAGTGTGTTTCAGCAAAATACGACCCAAGTTATACAAATTTTAATTACTTTTTCCACGATGTGTACTGGAGGTTCGCTGAATTCATTTTAATTGGCCAAAATAGTTCATTCTAAATTCCCCAAACACATTTTAACAAATATGAAAATCGTTTTTCATATAATGTTACTCTAAAAGGACATATCTGAAACAAGAAGCTTCATTCTCATATTAAGCTCCCTTTGAATTAGTTTCCATACCACCAGAATGTGGTTTATGACATCCACTGAGACATATTTTCTTCTCTATTTCAGTTAATGATTGCCTTAATTTTAGGAAGTCTATAAACTGCTAAACAGTTCAAGTCCTGAGCACATATTTCCAAAGACTTAACAGCCACTAAGTGTTTGTGCTCTTTCAAAATACTCATGGGGTGAGGAAACTGCTGATCAAATTTACATGCATGTCGTAACGAACTCTAGGTTTCCGAATGAGTGTTTGTAACTTTCTACAATATTTGCATTACGAGACACCTACCAAATTTTTTGAAGCTGCCTCATAAACGCACGAAAAATCTTCCCCTGCTGGACTTCGGGTGACTAGTATACATTCCCCAGTTCTTAACTTCTCCTTAATCATCTTTAGTTGGTTTTCTCATCTTGCTGCTCCCAACGTTATGATAAACATATACCAGGCTTTTCTTTAGTCAAGTTGGATTGACAGCGCAACCTGCTGGAAGACGGAGCAGGCTGAACGGATACTGTGAAGCTTGAGAGGCCTGCGTAAACCCAAGTTGGTCTAAGTTAACCACTGTGCTTCAGCATACACGTACTGTTGTGTGTCCCTTAGGCAGACTGAGCTGCTTTAATGGTTGCGGCGGAGAAAGATGTTGGCAAGGTGGAAGGAGAACTGGTACATCTCTGGTTTGTTAAAGTGAAGTTTACGATTTTTAATAATTTGGAATGGAGACCAAACTTCCTTAGTATCTTCACCATTGAAGATATGTGGACGAAAGCTTTTTCGAAGGCTAGAAATATTATTAGTTCATGTTTTTGCCTCCTTTTGCAGTAATGCATTACCAGTTTAGAAATGGTTTCTTTACTGGGCAGCTTCTCCAGGGTCCAAATCCTCCTTTGCATTCTCCTAGCTCCAGTTCAAGTTGATCTTTACAAAGATTGTAGAGAAGTCTTGACGTGACTTTATATGTGACATACAAAAGGGAAATATCTTTAAAGTTGTATGGATTGGTTTTGTTTCCTTTTGTGTGTAATGAATGGACTATAGCCCTAGTCCAAAGTTCTGGCAGTTTTCCTTTTTTAGCGATTTTCATTATATACTGTCGTAATTATATCTTCACTGGATCTGTTGTATGTTCGGGAAATTCCTCCAATGTCTGATCTCCGCCATTTAATTTGTAGTTTTTGAGTCTTTCAAAGCTTTCTCGACTTCATGCATTGCGGATGGATTTACATTTACTACTAGTGTTTTATTAGGGATATCTGCGTTTATTTGAAATAGTTCTCGGCGATCTTCGAAATTTAGAAGTGTTTTAAATGTTCCTGCTAATATTTCAGTACCTCATCCACCGCTATGGGCCATCTTATTATTTTTATCGTTTGAGGGTGTTGCCTTCGTAGTTGTCTGCTAAATATTTTGTAGTATTCCCTTCAGTTTGCTTTCTTGTTATTTGTTTCCATCATTAGAAGTAAAACGTTTTGATACTGGCGGGTAACCCGTATTATTATTTCACCCGTATTATTCTTTAACGCTTTTCTTTGGGTTACCTTTCTTTGTTCAGTTAGTTGTATGTGTGATTATTCTTTTTTTATGACTCTGGTACCTTAACCAGGTACGGTGCACGTATACCAACGTTTTATCACACTCACATGCTTTTTCCTTGAATTTACTGGGGCTACCTGTTCAGCAGTTTGCTTTAACTGAGGACTATTTCCTCTGGATCAGCTGGTATTTTTATATTCCTTCTTCGTATTCATTGTTACTTACTAGTTTATTAGGGTTAGTGGTTCTCTTCGTTTGAAGGTGAGACTTTCTTTGTCAGTGGTGTGAATTTATTCCTCATTTTTATCATGTATTGATCTGATCCTGTATCTGTCTCTCTCTCAGAACTTTCACTCTGTAGATTACCTTGTGGTAATTTTATCCGTACAGACATGGTCCAGCTGCCATTCTCCTGTCTTCAAGTCTGGACTTTTCCAAGCTTTGAGTTTATGTTGTATTTTCAAAACTTTCGTGGGCCCTTTCTGCACTTTCCACATCATCAGCATTAGATTTACATATGAAATCACCACCAAAGACGTGTAATGGTGTAATTTGGTGTTCTGTTTATAACAAAGTGGGTTCCAGCGCTACCCGATCATGGGGAAGGGATATCTATGCTTTACTGACAAATTTATGTTCATGAAATCTGTCATTTGACCATTTATCATAATTTCCTAGCACGAGGAACTGCATAGTATTTAACTACGATGACTAATTCTTGACTAAATCCTTTTTGCGGTCATTACTCTAAACTGATAACTTCGACTTATTCTATCAAACGCTTTAAAGATGCCAATTTAAAATATGGCTCCAATCACTTTTGTTGTGGACGTTCCCTATCAAGTTTTGATGATCGGTCACGACGTGTCCTACAGACTTGCCTGGAACAAAGTCTGTCCCGTCCTTGGTTTTTGATTTTCATCATCACATGTTGCAATCTATTCCCCATTGCTCTATGTCATATCTAATAATCAGAGTTCAAAAGGAAGAAGAGCCTGAACTTCGGTAAGTGTTTCGCCTACGTCTGTGTTGGAATGACCGCCAGAAGTACTTCTTTGAATTCCCATGGAATATCTTCGTGTGTCCAAGTTATGTTTATGGCTTCAGTGATATGCTGTTTTATCGTCTCCCAAAATTTCGCCGGTTATTCCATATGAACGTGGGGACTTGACTTTTGATGATTCAAAAATCTACTGCTGCATGAAGAGGAGTACGGTAAACTCGTATTGGTCGTCTTTGAACCCCGTGCGTAGACTGCAAGCTGTGTGACACGTTGCCTTGTCCTGCTGGTAGCAAACATAAATTCAAACTTGTAGTGTTCCAATGCGTCTTCTAGGATCACGTGATCACCCAGTAGATTCCACGAAAACATTCCCTGGACCATAATCCTTATTTCTCTGGCCTGGATTCATCCGCTGATTGTTGCAGGCAGGGTATTCGCTTTCAGAACTTTCCCTCGTACACGGCAAAGTTTATTTGTCCGATGTAGCGCAAAACGCGATTCATTTGAAAAGACCACCTGTCGCTACTCAGTGGCCTTCCAGTTGCGGTACTGTCATGCAAATTCCAGCTGATTAGCAGCAGTCAGGAAGAGTGCATGAACTAGGTGCCTCCTACGAAAGCCCAGATGCAGGAACGTTCGGTGAACGACTGTTAACGAGATACTGTTAGTAACCCCTTAGTTCATCTGAGAGATCAGTTTCGCAATGTTTGAACGTCTATTCGCTCGTACACATCGTCGCAGACTTCGTTCACCCCTGTCATCTACTGCCCGTGGTGCGCCACATTTGCCTTAGCGCCAGTTATGGACAGTACCATTTTGCCATGAACAGCGGCAGCACGCAAATAGTTTATAAACTTAGCCTTTTCGGAAATGATTCCACCTTTGACTCGAAAGCCAATGATCATGCCCTTTTGGACGCCAGATAAATCGCTTAATTTGCGTCTTATGGCAACCACTGCACTATTTTCCACGTCCCCTGACACGCGTTACATACTCTCCACAGCTAGTGCTTCCTTATCTGGTATGTAAGTGGTTACTGCACACCGTGACCACAATAATGTGACATGACAGTATACAGGGTGTTACAAAATGGTACGGCCAAACTTTCAAGAAACATTCCTCACACACAAACAAAGAAAACATGTTATGTGGACATGTGTCCGGAAACGCTTACTTTGCATGTTAGAGCTCATTTTATTACTTCTCTTCAAATCACATTAATCATGGAATGGAAACACACAGCAACAGAATGTACCAGCGTGACTTCAAACACTTTGTTACAGGAAATGTTCAAAATATCCTCCGTTAGCGAGGATGCATCCACCCTCCGTCGCATGGAATCGCTGATGCGCTGATGCAGCCCTGGAGAATGGCGTATTGTATCACAGCCGTCCACAATACAAGCACGAAGAGTCTCTACATTTAGTACCGCGGTTCCGTAGACAAGAGCTTTCAAATGCCCCCATAAATGAAAGTCAAGAGGGTTGAGGTCAGGAGAGCGTGGAGGCCATGGAATTGGTCCGCCTCTACCAATCCATTGGTCACCGAATCTGTAGTTGAGAGGCGTACGAACACTTCGACTGAAATGTGCAGGAGCTCCATCGTGCATGAACCACATGTTGTGTCGTACTTCTAAAGGCACATGTTCTAGCAGCACAGGTAGAGTATCCCGTATGAAATCATGATAACGTGCTCCATTGAGCGTAGGTGGAAGAACTAAAATGAGCACTAACATGGAAATTAAGCGTTTCCGGACACATATCCACATAACAACTTTTCTCTATTTGTGTGTGAGCAATGTTTCCTGAAAGTTTGGCCGTACCTTTTTGTAACACCTTGCATAACCAGTGTGACTGTGTGTCTGCAGCTGCACCAAATCCCAGTTATAATCAAATAAGATTCGTGGTGTTTCAGCTGGGCATCGTATTTAGAATCTTATTTTCAGAGTGCTATTCACATCACAGAAATGTGGAGAATCAAGACATAAAGGAAAGAAGAGAATGAGGAAGTAACTTCATTTACCAGGAGTTTATTTATATTTATTGTGGCACTGATGCAGGTCTGCACCATAGATCCAAGCATGTAAGGAGGAGGAGGAAATTAGTGTTCAAAGTCCCGTCGACAAAGAGGTCATTAGAGACGGAGCGCAAGCTCGGATTAGGGAAGGATGGGGAAGGAAATCGGCCGTGCCCTTTCAAAGGAACCATCCCGGCATTTGCCTGAAGTGATCTAGGGAAATAACGGAAAACCTAAATCAGGATGGTCGGACGCGGGATTGAACCGTATCCTCCCGAATGCGAGTCCAGTGTGCTAACCACTGCGCCACCTCGCTCAGTAGCACGCAAGGGACAGATAAAAACAGTAGTTATACAAACCCTGGGGAGTCCGGAGGTTCTCAACTAGACCATCAAACTTGACCGCGTAGTCATTTTTGGCACCATTCTGTTAAGCTAATTGAGTCGAATCATCAGGTTCAGTCTGCTAGTTACTGGCGTGACTAACTGGACACTCTCCAGAACTGTCCACAGCTCCCCAACTTCACTTGAAGCGGCTTTGTTTTGATATTGTGGCTTATGACATTGTTCCCATGGCGTCAAAAATGCCCTACGCCAGAATTACAGGGATTCTTATGACACAGATGAAATTTTCTATGATTTTCAATGACGCTGAGAACACATTTTCAAAATTATTCAGTGAATCACGGAGATAGAAACTCTAAAAAAACATAAAAAGTATCGTTGTATTTGTATCAATGTATTAATTAACATCAATCGTCGTTTATCTGAAACAAATATGGTATATCGTAGTATTTCCATATGTCGTGGAACGGTTTTCAAAGAAAGCAACGACACTTTGCTAGATTAGTAACCACGTATCAGTCCATGAAGGATTAGGTGATGGAAGCAATACTATCTGAGTTCCAGTAAGTTTTAGTTATTCTGGGGACAGTTACCCGATACTCATCTGACCAGAAATCCTTGACTTCCTTCCACTTCACTTCACTGACCCCTACTATATCTAGGTTGAGCCTTTGTACCTCCCTTTTCAGATTTTCTAGTTTCCGTACCACGTTCAAGCTTCTGACATTCCACGCCCCGACTCGTAGAACGTTGTGCTTTCGTTGATTATTCAATCTTTTTCTCATGGTAACCTCCCCCTTGGCAGTCCCCTCCCGGAGATCCGAATGGGGGACTATTCCTGAATCTTTTGCCAATGGAGAGATCATCATGACACTTCTTCAATTACAGGCCACATGTCCTGTGGATACCCTTAAGAAGTTCTTAAAGTTAGTTGACATTTCTTTACTCGACTTTTAGTTGCTAAATCCATACTGCTACAAAATATGGCTGAGATCCGTGAGCAGTAGGAATACCTGATTGGGGTCGCATACGGCCCGAGGGCAGCTGATTGACGACCATTGATCTTGAATGTTCAGTGATTTAGATGACGCGATATTATGCCAAAGTACGAATAACAATAGTCTTATGTTTGGCCCATGATTTTGATTAACCCACGCTTTAAAAAGGCAAATAGTTACAAAGCCCAAAATGCCAACACTGATTGTTCCCAAAATTCAATCAATGATTGAAGCATTATGGTTCCAAAAGGAAGCATTGTTGTGTGGTACAGTCAGCATCTCCGAGGACCTATACAGACTACTACTCACAAAACACCAAAATATCAGAAGTGCAAGGCTCACCTTACGATATGGAAACAGAGACCGACAGTGGCATTCTGAGTGTGCTGGCAGATTGACCTACGATTTGGGAAACATGAGGCGTGATAATCTGTAATCTAGTTTTGCGAAATACAAATACCAATTGTTAAAATTTTTCATCTGTCTGTAAAATCCCGTGTTGCAATTTCGACCGTATGGCGATTACAAACTGAAAATTGTGCCTGATAACGACCTCCTTTTGTGTATTACACTCTTTGAATTGCATTGTAAATATGTTACTCGTAATCTGCTTAATTCTTGCTCCCACCCATAATACTGTGTTGGATAAATCATTCCATACTTGTTTTTGTTTCATATGAAGTAGAAGCTGTATTCGGTGCATATTATTCTGTGATTCACGTCTGTTTTTTTACGTTTCACGAATAAGCGTGAGCCGCTCGATTCAAATGCATTGCAAGTATATAGCTCGTATTCTGTTTTTTTTTCCGTCGGTTTTTCTCTCTGTCGCATTTGATAGAGGCCTCCTGAAGTTTCACTGACTTATGATAAAATGTAGTGCTTCTAGTACTTAATAATAAGGTGTGAAAACATTTGGGTAATAACTTTCATATTTTTCTCATTTGAATGCTCTAGTCACCAAGACTACATAGCGCAGGGCCTACTGATCTACATCTACATCCCAACAGTGCAAGCCACAGCGAAATGCATGGCACTGTGTGGCAAGAAGCAACACCACTGAAAGCTGAGTTACATACTCATTGCGAGACAAGATGCAATAAAGCTGAAAACCGATATTGTCAAACTCTGCTAACATGGAGTTCTCCATTAAATTAGAGACAGTACGGAAAATGAATGCATAGAAAAATAATGTATATGGAAAGCAATATAGTTAAAATGCGTTTAAATCGATCGGTTCACACGCAGAATCGTAAGCAGTAATAGCTACCCGTAAGTCTACAGAACACCATGCAAAGTAAACGGCTTCTGTTTTATGTGAAACAGAAACAAATATGATATCATTCGCTCTATCCAATATTACGGATGCGATCAAAACGCAGTCAGATAGCGACAAACATATTTACAAAGGAATTCAAAGACTGCAATACACACGAGAAGTCTTAATCAGAACCACAATGTGACGAAATCTACTTCTGTTAACTACGAAAAAAAATGATAAATAAAAACGTGGAAGACTAAAAATCAGCCAATAAGAAAGCGAGATGATGGACTAATAAAATTGCAGTGCTCTGGCAGTGAACCAAGATCGTGTTACAGAAAGACCCTGTACTTGTTTCACCTCTATATTGCTACTACCACAATCATGCCCATGTTCAGTTTATATTAATGACTCATGTGTTGCATGATGTACCGGATACCTTCAGTTCAATGTAGCTATTCCGTTGAGTCGTCAAACAGATAGTAATACAAGACGTTATTTATATACTCGCTACCCATAATATGCAGAACGAACTGCAGGGTGTCTGACTAATGTAGGTCGGATAGAGGACAGTGGATCAAACAAATAAACCTAACAAACAGCGATTCGCAAAGCATTGGTTTTCCCAGAACGACGTATTACCACTGAGTACAGGAACACCTTATAAGAGAGGCCCTAACATCCAAACTGCAGATATACACTTTAAGGCAAACAAATTGCAGGAAATGTGTCACACGACCACCATTCAATGAAGGCATCGATGCCCAGGTGTGGTTAGAATGCGTAGGTGTGACAAAATCTTCATAAGGCTTGCCGTTTACATATTTAAAAGTCAACTTCAAATATGGCATTGTTAGTCTCTCAGAAAGCCATCCTCTATAGAGATGAAAGTTTTGCAGTGGGTTCTTAATTTTGGGCTATAAACTGTAAGAATGATTTAGCGTTCCATAGACAACGAGGATATTAGGAATGGGACAAAAATCAGATTTGCCAAGAAGAAGCTATGAATGACTGTAGGATTTAGAAAGGAATCAGATGTCTTTTCTGTTAAATAATTTAGGGAAACCATAGAAATCTAAATATTTACGGAAGAAATTACCTCATTCCACATTTATCTTCAATACCTTAAGTATCTTTAATAGGTTTGGTTTTAGGAGAAATGTTATAATAGTGTTTTAGGCATATGTTTCTCAGCTATCACTGAGTAAAATCTTTCATGAAACTAATGAATCGGGATGGATGAAAAATCTGAGCAACTGCTAACTGAAAAATTGGAGCAATTGCTAATTAAGGCTAATACCGCCTACGAATAGCCAGTCCTTGTGTAATGGTGATATAGTGGTATGCTCGTTGCTATAAATACTTTCGAAGCCACACAGAGACAAGCATTATTCGTATAATATTTCACATGAATGAATAAGAATTCTCTAGCTTCGTATGAACGTAGGTACTTTCAGACAATCTCTTACAGTTATGGAGTATGATATTTTGAATTTTCGTTAAGTTTTCACAAGACTTTGCATACTTTTGTCTGAGACGTTTGTCAACATTTTTCATCACGTTTCTTATTTGGCACGTACCTTGTTATTACTGCGAGTAACTTTTACCTGCTGTAGTTACTGAATTTGTACTTACCTTTTTACGCGAGGATGACTCCAATGAATAATAAGCCCATTTTGGTTTACATAAAAAAAACACTGTCGTCGTGCCATCAGGCAGCACGAACAAGGCGTGATGTTTATATGTGAAAACTTACATAGGGTATTCCGAAATACCGTTACAAACGTTGGTGAATAAATAGTATTTTGAATAGGAACACATGTCCTGAAATGTAATGTCTCTTCTACGACAGTTTCAGTTTACATGTGTAACGCATCCATGTCTGTAGAGGGAGAGAGGAAAGTCTCAGAGTTGCTTCTTCTTGTGTGCAGTAGGGTAGAAATGATGTGTACTACTTCGGCCGACGTTCACCTGATGTCACTTAACGTCTGCCTTGCTGAGAGACCTATTCAGTGCTTGTGCGTCTCCAATACAGTAAACATGGTTCGCTAGAAATTTTCGGGCATGCTCCACGTGTATGAGAAAACTCAAGGTAGTGGAAGAGCTGCTAGGCGGCTGTATCACGAACGTTTTCCGCCACGTAGTACGCCATCGTACAAAACTTTTGGCCGAGTTACGCAGCAGTTCCGAGAAACAGGTACCTTCACCTTGAGGAGGCAGCATTGTGAAGCTCCACGGAAACACCTCATGCCTAAATTTGAAGAAGATGTACTGTATCGCGTTGAAGAGAATCCGTCAACAAATACTCGAACAGTTACGCGTGTAATGGGTCGGACGTTCTGAATGAGCAACAATTTCATCTGTACCACTTACAAAGGATAAACCTTAGGGTGGATCCAGCCGATTTTTCACAACGCATTCTCTGCTGCGTGTGGTTCCTGCATCGCTGCATCGACACATCCCTGTTTCCACGTCCAGTTCTGTTCACAGAAGCCGTATCTGGGCAGACGAAAACCCTCTTGTCACACATATTCAGGGATTTCAGCACTGGCTTAATATTAACGTTTGGGAAGGTATTCTGGATGGTCATGTGATTGTGTCATACCTATTTTCAGTCAAACTAACTGTGCCCTGCGTTCTTCCTACAGAACACACTGAACACGTTCTTGGAAGCTGGGTCAATGAATGGTCGTCAGGGAATGCGGTGCACCACCTCACTTCTCACGTGCGTTTCGGAGACGTATCAACAGACGTTATGGTGTAAGATGGATCGGCCGAGGTGATCCAACTCCTATGGACTACTTCTTATTTGGCCGTATGCGAAGTTTTATTTACGAGACTCTTGTACAGACAGAGGAAGACTTGCTGGCACAAGCTCAGGCCGCTGCACTAGAAACTAAAGAGACAACAGGAGGGATGGAGAGTGTGTACCAGACCATCCTTCGCAGGTACACTAGCTGTCATACGTTGGTGGTCGCCACATCTACCGTAATGTTAAAGTGTTAATATAAACAAATGTGGTTCAGTGATAAATGGATCTTTCGTTATGTTTCCTTTCGAGATGCTACCTAATAATTGTAATGTGTCACACCTACTTCCATTCCGAAAGTGGAAGTGGATGAGCCTTGGTAGAACGGAGATAGTTTGTTGCCGGACATGGGTCCCTATTGGAAATATTACGTATTCACTCCCAACCACAAGTTCTAGATTTCTGTAAATTGAGTTTCCGAATACCTTGTATAGCTGCTAATTGGAATGGATACCCCAACAATTATTCATTTTTCTTAGGCTAAAACATATTTCAATCAGGTACATTTCTTTAGCGTCTGCGTAATTCTGACATCGTCAGGTGCTGTAGGTCGGTTCTCTCCGCTACATTTTTGTGTTGAGCTGTGCGCCTGTAAACGGAAACCTGTTTGTAACCGTTGGTGTTTCAACAGGAAAACACTTCAACAATTTTGGTTTCAGATTTCACCGTGGCGTCGTTTGATACTTTTTTACGTCTACACCGATCAATCCACCTAACTGATCGTTTGGTGTGGAAAACTATATTCTACTCATGTTGTGGTATTTTATTTTGAGATCACGATTAATGTGACATCTACGTATATAGATTGTTAATGATGAAAACTTTAATTTTTAGGACCATAAAATAGTCTTTTCCGGCTTCTAGTTTCCTATCTTATTCCGAATACTCCTTCAGCAAGTGATGACTGATATGTGAGTAAATAATCCCACTGCTGCTGCGTGTATTGTCGGCAGTGCTGAAGCCAATGGATTTAACGTGCTTAGGCTCACCTTTTATCATATTATACAGGATACACCAAGCATCGATTCCTCTCGGCAGCCGAGACAGCAATCACTTTATGTTTTAATTTCTGATCACCTCTACGTTGTTTAACCAGGTATTTTCTTTGGCTATTGTGAACAATAAACTTAGCCTTTCATTTTTCATTGAACTGTGAAGGCAATATTTAACTGTCTCAAGGATGCTCATACTTCTTTTAGAAAGAGTTGCGGTGACGGGGAATATAAGAATCAACTTGATAAACTTTGTTGCTTCGTTATAAATATTTTGAAGGTAACTGTCCATCATAAATTTGAGAAGACCTGCTGGTGCTAAACAACTTTGTTGTTTCGTCATAAATATTTTGAAGGTTACTGTCCATTATAAATTTGAGAAGACCTGCTGGTGCTTAACAACAAAGTTTTTTAATGTAAATGTTTCCTAACTTATTTTCCATTTCTCCTTTGTTGAAGAATGGGTAAGTTATCAGCAGGCCATTCAGTTTCATTGTTAGCATATTTGATTTATAATTTCCACACTTGTTCTGATTGAGCAATTCTTTAAACTGAATATTCTGAAGTTCTAAAAAACGCACTGCCATGTGCACTGTGAATTTATCTAAGATTTTATATGGTAACATCTTTATGGACTAAAAGTCACGCTCACTAGTACTTATTTCACTGTGAAATTTTTTCTTACGGTTATCGTTATATCAGGTCACATCTTTTTCTGAGCTGATAGTCTTTAACAAACTGGTATTCATCTTGATTTCTGCCTTGCACGTACCACGTGGTACGTTCAGTAAGTAGTGCAACGCATTTTTTAAAAGGTAGATTGATTTTATACAATCAATATTCCAGTATACCATATTATTCCCCACACTTTTGGCCAGAAACTTCTATTTGACAACATAACCTCTGTTCAATGCAACGACTGCATGGCGCTATCCATGGAGCGCTTGTGTGCCAGCAAGGTCTTGCAATATCAATAACTTTTTCCTCACCCACGTATTGATACCCGTCGAGTGTCATCCTTCACTGGGGCAAACAGAAGAGTGTGGGAAGGTGTGAGATCCGGGAATTAGGGTGGATGAGAAAGAATACTCCAATGCAGTTTTATGAGTTCCTCTTGGGTGAGCAGATATGATGAAAATATTTAGTTCGTGGGGCGCTGAACTGCGCAGTCATCATTCCCAGTCTGTACACAGTCCAATCTAGACACTTTCAGAAATGATGAGGCCAACAACAGAAACACCGAGTCCCGGGCAGAGAAAATCCCAACCCGGCCGGAAATGCAACCTAGGACCCCGTGATCCAGAGGTAGCAACGCTAGCTTCTGGACCACGGGCAGCGTACATGAGAAAATATGAGTGAGGCTTTGAGCTGTCAGAGGGAAAGAAAAATTCGTTTGTATTTTTATGGCGACGAAGAAGCTCAAATCGTTTGTTCTATTTAATGAGGGTAGCACAATACTCTCCAGAGTTGATCATTGCACCATAAGGGAGGAAATCAGAAAGAATAACCCCTTAATAGTCACTGAAGACCGTCACCATGACTTTACGGGTTGAGCGTCCGGCTTTGACTTCCTTCTTCAGGGGAGACATAGTGTGACATCACACCATAGAATGCCGTTCTATTACCGGTTTGAAGAGATGAACCTTTGTTTCACGATTAACCTCCTAACGCCCAAACAATTCCGCACACATGGCTCTTTGTTACCCTTTATCGTATTCTGTTAGACAACAAGGAGCACTTCAGGCACACATGTTTCAGTAATCCACACAGCTGTAACTCTGCTTTAATGCTTCAGTACCTCACTTGCTGCCCAGGGCAAAGACGAAAACGTTAATGGCTGGCTTGTGCCATGCGTACTTGGAGGTACTATCCAACCTAAAAACATACTAACTGTAACAGCTATAATTATTAGTCCGCAAATGAAGTAAGATGTAATATTGTTTAATAAGCATTCTTCAGTCATGAGTAGATATTACTGCACTTTTACCCAAAACAACCTTTGTAAGCTTTGATATGTGTGCCTTCGAATACCCAATAACATTAAGTCTTTAGTCGTGAAGTACCTTTCGCCACGTTACCGAACGATGTGGCCCTGTATAGCCAAGGATCTTGGTGTTATACCTGTGTGGCTTCATATTTTCATATTTTCGAAGATCCTCTTTAATACACTTAGTAAAATTTTGAAACATAGATTTTAACATGGTAAAGGCCGAAATTATTCTCTCATCCTTGACAGGATGGACTAGTCATGCGTCTATAATATCATTTTGTCGACTGGACGCTGAATTTTTGCATAAATTATCTAACAATAAGTTTATGTAGAAGTTCTGTTTCATGTCGCGATACGAAAATTGATTTTCGGACAACTAATAGTAGAATTTCTTCATGGAAAAACGCTATGTATTCCTTCACAAATGTGTCAGAAACTCGTAACTTTAACGTAATTTTACATTTCTCAGTGTGGTTTGTTCATTACGTTTGTTTTCTACTGACCTTAGGCCGCATTATGTCTCGTCTTAGCCGACCGCTGTGGCCGAGCGGTTCTAGGCACTTCAGTCCGGAACCGAGCTGCTGCAACGGTCGTAGGTCCGAATCCTACCTCGGGTGTGGATGTGTGTGGTGCCCTAAGGTTAGTTAGGTTTAAGTAGTTCTAAGTCTAGGTGACTGATGACCTCAGATGTTAAGTCCCATAGTGCTTAGAGCCATTTGAACCATCTTTTTGACTCGTCCTATCTCGGCTAACCTTCTCGTTTCTCTACCAGTGTAAAATGAATAATGAAATATTTCAAAAATGTAGCACGATTTTTGCAAGGTCTGTTGACAGAGGGCAGAATGAGGAGGGCAGAATGAGCCAACTTATAGATCTTCCGGTATTACTCGTATGAGAGAGTATCAATAAATTTGTTTCGATTTGTATGGTATCTGTGTCTGTACTAGGATTAGACAACTCCATAGTACAAAAATAAAGCGAGTATATGGATGTACACAGTATCGATTGGATGATGGGAAAATAATAACTCTTTAGATGTTGTATCCTGTCATTTAATACTCCACCGCACACAATATAAACTATTTTCTGGTTTGACATCATATGCGAAACGTAATAAGTAAGGGCATCTAATCCGCTGAAATTTGGTTCAGAAAGATGCAAGCCAGAAAGTGGACGAGCAGAGTGAACTCCTGTGGGATACGGTATATTTTCATAAGCGCTTAAAGTGGCTCGAGTCCCGCTTCCGGGTATTGTGGCTACTGATACTACGAAATCTACTCGTAGAAATCACTGCGTCGAAGGGGTCCCATCGTTTTTCTTATAAACTTAGTGAAGAGTTACAGACTTGCCTTGATTACTGAATTTTTAAAAATTCCTTACGCTTACCGATTCATTTTCACACTGAGAGCTCTTAACAAATTAGATTACTAGTAATATCTGTAGCACTTCATTTAGAAGGTTGACTGCCCCTTAAATGTTTTATGTAAGAGCTAACGTAGACCACATAAACTGCAGTTCCGTCGAAGAGGAGCGGTATTATGAAGCATTCCTGGGAACGTAACCATTCGCGGATATAGATGTGCCGAACCGATCTGGTTTCACAGCGTATTACGGAAAACGTAACTTTCACTCAGTGAAGCACGTCGAACCGAAATTCGTCGTAAAGGGCGCCTACGTTCCTCCCGGATACACGACACGCTTTAGCAATTTCGTACGGTTATGGAGAGCAATTTCCGTTAAATTCCCGTAAAAGCGTTGACGGCCGGTGGGTGTGTGGTTGTGGCCGGCCGGCCTGACCGCCACCAATTCGGCGCAGCAACCAGGGCGCCACGGCGGCCGAGAGCGAAACTAATTACAATCAGCGCAGATGGCTGCCGGTAATGACGGCGGCGCCGCGGCCTGCGAGCGGAGGGCCGGCGGCAATGCGCAGGCGCAGGTGGGGGCTGCCACCTCAGAGCTGGGGAACTGAAAACAGTCACCCTGAATCTTTATTCTCAGTCGAGTAATGACTCATGTACATCTTACTCGTTTACATTTATAGCTGTCTTCACAAAACCACCTTATGTTGTGTGGTGGAGGTTACAATATCATTTCACTTGATTGTATCACGATCGATGCGTAGGAAGATCGACTGGCGACAGAACTTGGAATGGCTTTCGTGCTGGCCAAAGATATTACGTTGGCAACATCCATTAGCCAAATTGCTCTATCTCTCCCACAAAAGAAAGCGTCAGAGATTATTTGGAAGAGCGGGTGAAATGTAGCAACCAACATCATTGCAACTTGATAGCATCGCAGGATCTAAACATCAGTGGTTAGCTTCAGCACGATATGGTATACTTTTAATTATTCTGATAAACAGATAATTAATAGAGAAGTAAGCATCGATGGACTAACCCCTAAATTGCTATATTTTCATATGACGTCAGTCCAATTTAAATTACAATATCTTCTCCGCCATCTTACAATGTGTAACTGTCCCGATGCGTGTAGTATCCTTATTGTGTGCTTCGCCTACGAGATCGACCGTCCCGCTCGACACCTGAGGCAAGTGTTCCGTCTACAATCACTATCGGAAGGCGATTACCATTCATTTCCTTCCGCATCGACCAGTCAGTCGGTGCAAAATTTCAACCCGTTTCGGCGCGTGAAATATTGAGCAAATATGGTTTTTTTTTCTCTTTTTTTTTTCAGGCCAAGCCTGTCGAATTGATCACTATCCTTGACCACTGTTCAATTGGGTTATCTAAGGCTCTTGCGTGAAGGACTTCGGGAACAGGTAACTTGGGGCTCCTGACAGAGACTGCTAAAGGTTCTCGAGGAGACGCGTGCGTCATAGACACTTTGAGAAACATCACGACGCTGCTGCTGGAGTATCTTGCGTGACTGCTGTTTTTGAACGGTTACCCAGATATTTAACTTTTTATCACTTCTCTTATTGTATCCCTGCTGTCAGTTTTGTAATTGGAATCAGTTTACTAAATTAATTAGTGAAATTTGTAATTAAAACTTTTTTCAGCAGTAAGGGGTCTATATATAGTCCACATGAACCTCAGCCAAAAAATTTAAGTATTACCTTGTTCGTTTACTTTTGTGTTTTATTATGTGTTTTCCAACAAACAGTGCTTCGTCAGTTTTGCGTTAACACGTCGCTTGGCATTTCTTGCTATGTACGATTCTTTGAGTCTTCATGCTGCTGTAGTGGTAGCTGCTCGTCCTCATATTTCGTAGTTATTCGAGAATTTGTTACGTCGAAGAGTGTCGTGCGATTGTAACTTCCTGGGAGGGAATTATTGGTAAATTCGTGATTTTGGGCATCACATAGTGGCTAGTGAGCCACAAGGCTCGTGACTTACCAAGTAGTGATAGAGACCAGAACCGATGCGAATTTATGCTGTCTCATATAACGTTGTATTTCGTGGCTGGGTGACTCAGCACCGAGGGCTTTATTATTTTATTTTGACAGGGGGTAAGCAATGGCTTAGTGGTGAGTGTGAATGAAGTGCGACACAGTGTGAAAGGTAGCCTTATAGTATTATCTTTGCATTATGTACCATGTAATTCCTGTTGTTAATTCGAGTATTTGAATACATGACTTCAGTGAAAATAAACTTCGTTAGTTCTGGTGAGAGATATTCGGAGTTTCTGAAGGCTTTCTCCTGGAGAAAACACGGTGCTAGATGTGATGAACTTTAATGTTTTTATAAATTTTGCTGAGCGTGAAAAATGTACTCGTATTTTCCTCCTCTTGTGTTTTATTAATGAATACTGATGATGTGTTTTGCACCTGCTCATCACATTCAGTCTGTTTTTCAAGATTGTTTTTTTCTTAAAAAATAGAGGCCGCTGTGAAAATCGAGTTGTTATTATGTCCAGAGAGTTAGGACAAGATAACATGAAAGATCTGGTAACAACTGACTTAGGACCAAGTTAGCCCACTGTATGATTACTGGGTACGAGACATAGTAGGACAATGATATCTGTCAGCTTTATGGTTCAGAATAAAGCGCTGAAGGGGGTATAAAATCGAAGTCCGCGTTTTTTCCGCCATATTGAACAGCCAGCTGTAATGTCACCTGGCAGCTACCGCTGGTTAGTTACAAAACTGTAGCCCAGTGTTTCTATTACGGCGTGGGTGTGAGTTTGTGTTACGTGTTAGTTGGTATTTCTAGGCCTTCCGAGAGGTCAGTTGTAAAAAGGCTTGTTTTGTGAATTTTTCGGAATAAAATCTACGATACTTCTCATTGTGCAGTTGCTGAACGTAGCAGTAGCGGATGTATAAGACTGAAGTCGTAATTTATCATCGTTTACGGAAAAAATGTTGCTCCTTGTATAGGAGAGGACAAAGTTGATATTAAAGATCAAGAATTTGGTCTGAACATTTTTGTGAAAGTGATTACGACTTGCAGAAAGGAAATTACTGCAGGATAACGCTGTTTCATTTCAAAAAATGTCAAACTGACTCGGAAATTAATTTGAATTCGCAGGTCCTAGCACCTCGAATGTTACCGAATGCGTTGCAAAAATAAAAAAAAAAAAAAACAGAGAGCGCTGTCAGCGTGAAGGTGGAAAATTCTGTCTCCGAAGAAAAGTAAACCTGACAAATCTAACAACACAGACTATCATACCTATATGATAATTTCATTTCAGGGACTTGGAAATTCAAGAACTAAAGAGAAAGAATTGGTTAGTTTCACGATTAAAAATGCGCTACCGGAACAAAAAATTAAGTGTACGAAAAAAGTTAAAAAGGCTGTATCTATAAAACGTGATATGCCTCACACTAAGAAGCATAAATGTGTATACTTGGATGTGAGAACAATACTTTTCAATGTTTCACGCCACAACAGATTCGCTGTATTTTTAAAGAAGGGAAAGCAAGTAAATGGAGCTCAGAGGACATTGAAATGCTCTTACTTTGAGCGATTTGTCTCCTAATGCGTATACGCGTCTGAGGAGGAGAAACTACCTTTTTCCCTGCAGGTCAGCACTCCAGAAACGCACAAAACATTTGAAGTGGAAACCAGGTATTTTGAAACCAGTTTTGAAGTTAATTAAAGCTAGGTCAGAAATTTTCACAGCATTAGAGGCAATTGCTGTCCTAAGCTTTGACAGAAATGCAGCCCGAAAACAAAGGAAGTAGGTTACAGTACACTTGTTCGCCCACTGTTTGAGTACTGCTCCCCAGTGTGGGTCCGTACCAGATAGGGTTGACAGAAGAGATAGAGAAGATCCAACGGAGAGCAGCGCGCTTCGTTACAGGATAATTTAGTAATCACAAAAGCGTTACGGAGATGATAGATAAGCTCAAGTGGAAGACTTGTAACAACATCAACGCTGTACTATTGTACATATATAAATTTTTGCTTCTGGTTTTCGATAAATTAGTGTAATCGATATTCTGATTTCATTTCTTTTTTTTCCATGTCGTTGTGTTAAGAAAACCGTAAACAAATTTCGATGTGAATATTAGTGTTTATGTCAAATTTCAAGCAATATTATAACAGAATTAAAATGTAAGAAACGTTGAAATTATTGTAACATGTTTAAAATTGTAACTGTGCGTCTGGTCCATACGTAGGCAATGTGTTAGGATATGTAGAATGCAAAACCTCTGGTGAATACCCTGTCTGTAAGGGAGCGGTAAAAGGTGAATGGCAGGCGAGCGCGGGAAAGTGCACACTTGCGCTGCACGGGATAACGGGCTCAGCAGTAGTAGTCGGAGTTGGGCATTGGTCTGAGCAACACGTTTTGGATCGAGGAGGCTCTCCTGGAAGACGTGGTTTCATTGAGCCTCGGATATGCCGTTCCAACTCCCATACAGCATGGCAAAATTCCATAGGCACTAAATGGAAAAGTATTGCGACGCTAAGAAGAAGTAAAGTGCCGATACATCAAGAGCCATTGCTGTGATTGTATGTGTGCTCTGTGCCTCGCCATCTCGCCGCTCGCCAACCGCCGCATCGATACGAACAGGTTGAAACTTTTAATACTGTATTCGTGTGGACCAGTGTTACTTTTGTTCCATACTGTTCAATAACAACTTAAATTTTACCAGAACTGTCCTATCATTTAATTATCCTCACAACTAACCTAGCCAGGGTCCTTTCCAAATGTTGTACAATCCGAGTGTCCCGAAATGAAGAATTAAAGTTTATGTTAATAATAATTACCTGCAGACCTAGCTATGTTAGAATGATGTTTAAAGAACTTTGATATTAATGAACTGATAGACGAATAACAAAGGTCTGACAAAGTTGGAAGATAATTTTGAAATTGGTTTAGTAATGAAGTTTAATTATTTCGAGACAGATATAATGGTATTTAAATGAGCAGGAAATAAAATGAAAAGAGTAGTAACTAATATATTGGATATCTTGAGAACATAATGATTTCAGTAATCGAATTTTTTAATATAGTGATCATAACAGTTTCAGGGACCCCCCCCCCCCCTCTTTTTTATTCCATTGAATTCTGAAGTATTCTAGACTGATTTGATCAGCAAAGTTAAAGTCAATATAAAAAACCAAAATTTATCAGTGTTTTACCTTTATCAAAATTGACATTGTGTGTGTGATTCGAAAGTGCTATTTCTACGGTAACCTATGCCAGGTTTTAATCAGATCAATAGACAGTACGAAGTTTTCTGGTAAACATTATAGTGTAGTGTTATGTATTTATGGTTTATCCCTATCAGTACAGAAAGTGAAATTATCAGTTCAATAGAATTTCTGGTTCTAAAATTTAGCGTATTATGCTGTGTTACTACGTGTTGTTTTGCTTGAACGTACATCAACTTGTACAGGGAAGAAACTCAGTTAATGCCTAACTAGGCTGGCGACCGTATTATTAACAAATTGGTAGCATCTTCTGTGTTGTTTCTTGTCCGTCCTGACATGTAGTTGCATTTCGGACTTGCTTGACGTATCATTGTTATTACAGAGTGGGTGTAGGTTTGATTTTTCTCCATTCAGGAACACGCGGTCAATTTCTATACAAAAATCCCTTCTCATAAGGTGAAGCCCGTCAACTTACCATAGTACAGGCTTTAATGAGTATCGTGTGTGCACAAAGCGCAGCGTTACAAGTGGCTCCAGGTGACAGGACATCCAGATGTTGTCGGTCACAAATTAATGTGAATACCGAACAGTGGATGTTCAGGGGCACGAATTGTAATAATATTCGGTAAAGTAAATAGCAGTGAACGTCAAGTAAGGTAGTGAGGTGTAATTTGCATTCAGTATGGACAGGAATGTACACACAGTAGATGTGCCGAGCGTAATGGAAAATGCGGCTGGCAATGACAGGAGTGTACGCGGCCAGATAACAGATGGCGTTACATCTACATCTACATCTATACTCCGCGAGCCACCTTACGGTGTGTGGCGGAGGGTACTTATTGTAGTCGTAGACAATTGGCGTACATACAATACCACGAACATGTTAACGAACAGATTGAAATGTCGAGATTACCTAGAACACAACAAGGAATAAAACAGGAAGTAGAGGATGACTTTGTATATGATAGTGGGTATGTGAACGAATCCACTGAGATGTTAGATTCACCAAAGATAAAGAAAGAATCGAAAGAAAATTTTGAGGTAGGATCGGAACGCACCGATTCCTTAGAACAAAATAATGTGAAAATTTTAGGCATGAACGATTTATTTGAACAATTAACCAAACAAATTGCAGGACAGAATGATCAGCTTAAAACACACGTTGACGAGCAGCCCAAAACACAGAAAGATCAGCTTAAAAAACACGTTGATCAGCAGCTCAAAACACAAAGTAATCAGCTCAAAACACAGGATGATCACCTTAAAACACACCTTGGTCAGCTTAAAGCACAGGTCGAAGAACACGGAATTAAAATTAGTAAACAAATGGAACAGGTAGAACAAAAAGTGGGTAATTTAAGCTCTGTAGTAAATACTATGAAATTTGAAATTGACACAATTAATAAAAATATGGATACTATGCAGGGGGAAATTGACAACATTAACAGTAGGTTTGATGTTGAAATTCTCAACATCCAAGAGAAAGTAGAGCCTCTGGTTGAAACAAAAGTAGACGAAAAAGTTTTCAGTCTTAAAACTGAGATCGTAAACGAATGTCAACACGGAATCTCACAGACACTGAAAGAGATTTTGGCGAGAGAGTTACCGGATGTGTAGAAAAGTAATTCAAGGCAAAATTTTCGATCTCGAGAGTAAAATCAAAGATAGGCCTGGTGTTGTCTGTAATGGCACACCACTTACGAAGCTGTTGGAAGGTGAGGAACGCTTCGATCCCGCCAAGAAACATAACGGATGGCATCCGTTGGATTTCATCAAAAATTGCGAGAGAATGTTTCCTGAACAATTGTCTGGTCAGGAAAAGATAAACGTAGTAATCAGCGCCTTAGCAGGCGACGCTAAGCGCTGGGGAATTAACTTGAATACCGAACAAATGACGTTCGAAGAATTTAAACAAAAGTTTACGGAAGAATATTGGTCCGAACAAAAACAGGATCATTTGTGGCGCGAGTTTATCATGGCCAAGCTTCATGATAACAGGGGCAGTGATTCTTTGAAAGATTTCTGCGAATATTGGTACCGAAAGTTGACGCATTTAAGAGGGAGAACATCCGATTCAGAAATCGTATGGGAGCTATATAAAAAGCTTCCAGAAGATTCAAAGAGATATGTGGGAAGCAATCATCGCAGCTTCCAAGCATTTCTCGAAAGGGTCGAGGACGAAGACCATTGGCGCGAAAGTCGTGCCAATCATCAAAATTTTAGTAACAGGACTAACCGCAATAATGACGAGAGAAATGACGGCGATGGGTTTCGCGTCAACGTGCTACAGAGAGGAAGAGGCAGAGGCAGAGGAAGAGAGAGTCATCCAGGTCGCGGTAGAGGGTACACCGCGCAAAATAATAACGACGCGGGAAACTGATTTCCGCGAACGTTGCGGGCCAAACGGAAGCGGACAGTATATACCGGCCCCGATTTAAGAAATGTTACCGGACTGACAGCAAAGTTATGAGACAGGTTACAGACAGGCGTGGAACGACGCAACGTGTTGTTGCGAAACAAGCGTCAGGTGCCAGCGCAGACGACTCATCTTCGCTGCGCAGAGTGCTACATGTTAACAGGCGAGTGGAGCATCAGAGGCCAACGGCCCAGCCTAGCAGAACAGCTGTTCAGAGAAAAGCCGCTAGCAATGCGGCAGCATTAGGTACGAACATTGCCGTAAGAACTGGTGAATACATTACGAGTGGTAATTTCATGGCGAAGGAAGTAATAGATGGAACTGTGGATACACAGAGAGGTGCGGTAAGCAGTGTTAGCAATGAAGTAAATGGCGAGAATGAATT
This sequence comes from Schistocerca americana, assembly GCF_021461395.2. NCBI lineage: Eukaryota > Metazoa > Arthropoda > Insecta > Orthoptera > Acrididae > Schistocerca > Schistocerca americana. The sequence continues at coordinate 951,494,329 of NC_060119.1, read as the reverse complement.
AGCAGAAGTAACTGATTGGCATGTGCAGATCGACGATCTGTACAAGGGCCTCAAGCAATGTGAGTGGAAGGATTTTAAGGAGTATGAGGCAAGGAGGTTAATTAGTGGAAAAGGAAATAGTAGGGACGCCGATAAGGTGACATGGCCCAAATTTAAAGAGGAGGGAATAAATAGCGCCGCGCAAAGTACACGTGCTGCCGATAGGACGATGGTTAAAGATTGGAAGGAATTGGAGGATGATATCCTAAGCATTGGCGATGAAGTAGCTTCTGCTAACGATCAGCCAATAGTACAAGCTGTTACCGAAAGGCACCGTGGGAAAGGGGCAAGAGTAATTGAAGTCCACGAGGATTACACTAATTATGAAGTAACAGTGGATGTGCGTAAAGCTGATAATGAGGCCGTTTTGCCAAAAGAGGATATGGAATTAAAATCAAAGCCTGACGAAAATGCAGAGGAAGAACTTAGTGCCTCTCTCAGAAAAGCTTTTATGTTTGAACCTGAAAACGATCCAGAATGGTCGGATTCAGACGATAGTTCAGATGACGAATATTTCGGTACTAGTGAAAATAATGGGAATACAGCTAATTGTAATATTGTACCTAGGGATGACGAAGTTTCAAAACAAAATCCAGATGTTGAGACTGAACAAAGAAAGAAAGAACCACCTGACGGCTCAGCGTTATTGTTACAAAGAGTTCAAGTAAGCAAAGACTTTCAGCTCCAGAAACCGAGAAGGCCACCAAATATAAATGGTTCACAGGTCAGGAACGTATCTTGGGACGATGTCACAGTCGACGAAGGTGCGTTGCGGAAAAAAAAGGAAGGGGCATGATTTAGAGTCTGGGGCAGATTTATATTGGACTTTGAGAATGTCATGAACACAGTACATCATGAAACTACTGGGTTCCCACCGGAAGAAATTTTGTTAGGCAGCAGAAATAAAATTTTAATTAAAGAAAAACTAGAGTTTCCGCCTTGTACAAGCTTGGGGTTGAGTCAAAAGAAAGAATTAGTCACAAAAAGGGCAAAGCAAAAAGCTGAATGTAGATCTAAACGACATGATAAAAATCTTAAAGTTTCAGAATTCAAAATTTGAGATTATGTTCTTTTAAAAACACACGAAAAATCTAGTGAACTGAACCATGAAATTTCCAAATTTAAAAATATTTATAATGGACCGTATGTAATACAGAACATTCCACCTGATCTACCCAAAATCCAAAAGACTTTTAGGTGTAAGAAATGTTGTGGACCTGAAACTGCATGTTCCTAGGAGTGAGTGACCTAAGTACACTCAGAGAGCAATTTCCAGTAAATGTGCTGTATCTTATGCTGAAACCATTTTATTCTAAATGTAACAAATCTTTTTAAATGTATGTATACCAAGATCAGTGTACTAATGTACTTATGTGAGTTTCAGATTGCCAAATGCACTATAAATGTAAAGATGTATGGAGAAAAGGGTTGAAAAGAAAAAGCAAATGCGGTAAGCCAGATAAAAGATGGGACTGCCAAAAACCAAAGTGGGCAGTATATGAGTCATAATATAAAGGCCTGCCAAAAATAAAAAGTGGGCAGATAAATAGTCAATGGAGAATTGTATGTGTGGTACAGGTGATGTGGTAAAATGATGCGAAATGGACTGCCCAAATCTGAAAAATAGGCAGTAAATATATGTAGTGAGTTTTCTGGATATTATTGTGTGTTTTTTTTTAGTAAGTACGGAAACGGACTGCCATTAAATGCAAGCAGCAACAAATTGTTTTATAGTATATATAGGTATTTGTATATGCTTTTGTAGTTAAGTGTTTGTGTTCCAGATTGTGATTTTTTTTCTCTATAAATTTAATAATAAGTTATTTGGTAATTAAATCATGTTCTGATAGGAGGTTGAACTGTGCCAAAGGCACTTAAGTAAATGATAGGGAAATGTTTTCGATATATTAAAAAGTATAGAACTCTATAATGTGCGAGAAAGGAAGTTTAGTGATACAAAAATTTATGATGGAACATTCACACAAAGATTCAGAACCCCTGTATAAATATAAAATTCAGTGTCCCCATCAAATTTGCACTTTGTGAAATTTACTGGAAACAGGGGCATGTGTAACAACAACAACGCTGTACTATTGTACATATAATAATTTTTGCTTCTGATTTTCGATAAATTAGTGTAAACGATGTTCTGATTTCATTTCTTTTTTTTTCCATTTCGTTGTGTTAAGGAAACCGTAAACAAATTTCGATGTGAATATTAGTGTTTATGTCAAATTTCAAGCAATATTATAAGAGAATTAAAATGTAAGAAACGTTGAAATTATTGTAACATGTTTAAAATTGTAACTGTGCGTCTGGTCCATACGTAGGCAATGTGTTAGGATATGTAGAATGCAAAACCTCGGGTGAATACCCTGTCTGTAAGGGAGCGGTAAAAGGTGGATGGCAGGCGAGCGCGGGAAAGTGCACACGGGCGCTGCACGGGATAACGGGCTCAGCAGTAGTAGTCGGAGTTGGGAATTGGTCTGAGCAACACGTTCTGGATCGAGGAGGCTCTCCTGGAAGACGTGGTTTCATTGAGCCTCGGATGTGCCGTTCCAACTCCCATAAAGCATGGCTAAATTCCATAGGCACTAAATGGAAAAGTATTGCGACGCTAAGAAGAAGTAAAGTGCCGATACATCAAGAGCCATTGCTGTGATTGTATGTGTGCTCTGTGCCTCGCCATCTCGCCGCTCGCCAACCGCCGCATCGATACGAACAGGTTGAAACTTTTAGTACTGTATTCGTGTGGACCAGTGTTACTTTTGTTCCATACTGTTCAATAACAACTTAAATTTTACCAGAACTGTCCTATCATTTGATTATCCTCACAACTAACCTTTCCAAATGTTGTGCAATCCGAGTGTCCCATAATGAAGAATTAAAGTTTATGTTAATAATAATTACCTGCAGACCTAGCTATGTTAGAATGATGTTTAAAGAACTTTGATATTAATGAACTGATAGACGAATAACAAAGGTCTGACAAAGTTGGAAGATAATTTTGAAATTGGTTTAGTAATGAAGTTTAATTATTTCGAGACAGATATAATGGTATTTAAATGAGCAGGAAATAAAATGAAAAGAGTAGTAACTAATATATTGGATATCTTGAGAACATAATGATTTCAGTAATCGAATTTCTTAATATAGTGATCATAACAGTTTCAGGTTCCCCCGTCCCCCCTCATTTTTATTCATTTGAATTCTGAAGTGTTCTAGACTGATTTGATCGGCAAAGTTAAAGTCAATATAAAAAACCAAATTTTATCAGTGTTTAACTTTATCAAAATTGACATTGTGTGTGTGATTCGAAAGTGCTATTTCTAGGGTAACCTATGCCCGATTTTAATCAGATCATTAGAGAGTACGAAGTTTTGTAGTATACATTATAGTGTAGTGTTACGTATTTATGGTTTATCCCTATCAGTACAGAAAGTGAAATTATCAGTTCAATAGAATTTCTGGTTCTAAAATTTACCATATTATGCTGTGTTACTACGTGTTGTTTTGCTTGAACGTACATCAACTTGTACAGGAAAGAATCTCAGTTAATGCCTAATTAGGCTGGCGACCGTATTATTAACAAATTGGTAGCATCTTCTGTGTTGTTTCTTGTCCGTCCTGACATGTAGTTGCATTTCGGACTTGCTTGACGTTTCAGTGTTATTACAGAGTGGGTGTAAGTCCGATTTGTCTCCATTCAGGTACACGTGGTCAATTTCTATGCCAAAATCCCTTCTCTTAAGGTGAAGCCCGTCAACTTACCATAGTACTGGTTTTAATGAGTATCGTGTGTGCACAAAGCGCAGCGTTACAGACTCAGCGAGAGAGACGCACCGTAGCTCGGTCCGGGGTTTTGTTCAAGTTTCGAGATCATGCGTTCACCGGGTCTCAAGCAGTATATTGCTCCTTCCTACGTATATCTCGCGAAGAGACCATGAGGATAAAATCAGAGAGATTAGAGCCCACACAGTGGCATACCGACAATCTTTCCTTCCACGAACAATACGTGACTGGAATAGAAGAGAGAACCGATAGAGGTACTCAAGGTACTCTCCGCCACAAACCGTCAGGTGGCTTGCGGAGTATGGATATAGATGTAGAAATGACTTTGTGGTACTCTGACTACACAACAATGCCGGCCGCGGTGGTCTAGCGCTTCTAGGCGCTCAGTCCGGAACCGCGGGACTGCTACAGTCGCAGGTTCGAATCCTGCCTCGGGCATGGATGTGTGTGCTGTCCTTAGGTTATTTAGGTTTCATTAGTTCTAAGTTCTAGGCGACTGATGACCTCAGAAGTTAAGTCGCATAGTGCTCAGAGCCATTTTTGCGCCACACAACAATGTCCAAGTCACCATGGATCGCGGCTTGATTTAAAAGTGGAAGTAGCCGGTGTATTATGACTTTGATGTTGCAACGTCTAGTGATTTGTTGAAGAATATCATAAACGAAGTTTAACGGACAGGAATCCCTATTGCAGTTGTTACGTAATACATGGGAGCAAAAATCCTGATAGTGTGGAAGCAACTTGGTGTGTCTACACCCAAATCTTCTTTCTTCCTTTTTTTTTTAATTCTATTGATCACAGCAGAAAATACTGTTCTTTGTATTCCACACTTGCTGAAATTATTAAGAAATAATTGTCGTGCCGATTGTATCGCTTTGCTTGATGCTACTCTGATTATAAAAATTGTAATATAAGATCCTTCTTCGACAACAGAAAGGTGATCTTTCGATCACTCATCACATATGCGGAGGTTCACCTTAACGTTAGTTGACGTGATCGTCAGAATGTCCAAATAGCTGCACAGCTACTTTTGCGTCACACTGTCCAAGCTGTGAAATATCTTCTTCATGCCGATTGTGAAGTATGTTCTGAAGTCGAGAAATCCGCAATATCATAAAGCTTCACTTAGAAGTGGTTACAGGTTTAATGTCAGAAGTCAAGATAACTCTCTCAAAAGATTTCTGGAAATATGTTCTAATATGCGAATAGGGAAAAGAAATTGTTTGCTCCCTTTTCAGAATTGATTCATTATATCAGTAAATTCACTTTTTGAACTCTGTATGATGTGAGAAATCCTCGCGCAATTTACATATTAACGGCCAAACTGAATTAAGACTATCTGGAAAATTTCTTTTCTAGAATTCGGGGGCTTCGTTTAATTTAAAACCATCCCATACTTTTCAAGGTGAAAAGCAAAGTTCTATTATTAATACTGACCAGGTAGTGCAAATAAGGAACTTTGTCTCTTGGTACTGCGACTTCACAGACAGAAATGAGAATTCTGCTGTTGTCAACTACTCGAAACCTGCTGATGAAACTGAGGAATCCTTTGCATGTCTTCCATCAAGTGATTTATGTATCAGGGTAACATACCATTTGCGTTACTACAGATGACGAAAACTTGATGTTAGATTTCTAGCCCAGTGTGCACCCAGTGAAGACGTCAATGATGACGCTTTAAATTATTTTTCAGGATACATTGCTTTTAAGTGCAAAGTAGTTATTTGGGACAGTTATTTCAAAAATACAGTAGGAAAGTCTGTGTTTGATACGGAATTAAGTCTGAAGCAAGACTGGATTACAGTTATTTCAAATGGGGTTACATTTCTCCCTGTCCTGACTGGCAGGCTAAACTACGTTAACTAAAACTAATATTTGCTGCTTTTCACGGATCAAATATTTCTTGTTGTAGTACAGTGATGGGAACCTTAGCAGATTACATACATGTGAAATTTCCAGAACTTAATAAGAAAATAGTTCAATTATATATCAGAACGAAAACTTTTATTATCATTAGGCACTTTAACAAAAGCGCTAAAACTGATGTGATGACGGAATTTGGCAAGAAAGAATCTGTTTTGGACAGCGCCGACTTCAGCATCTTCCACATAGCATGCGTCAGCGTCATGAGGTAGGTTTGGAAATTATTATTATTTTATTCACAAAAATGTGTTTCAAATAAGCAATGTGTAATAGTGAAACATGTACAGTAGTTGGATGCCTATAACGCGAGTATGAATGCTAACATCGTCCACTAATTTTGCATAGAGATATATAATCATTTATGCTAATATTTAATCTCATTTCTTTCGGAAACTTTGTATATAACATTAACACTTAAGTGATGTAAACACTCTCGCCACAAAGCTTCGTATTAAATGAGAAGAGAAGAGACATGAAAAGATTTATTTTGTAATCTCTCGTACACTGCAAGCGGAGACGGCTGCCGACTGCCTGTCGAGTGACGCAATAAGTCGCTGACCAATGAGAGTGCGCTAACCCAATCTGGCCTACCTTTCTTATTTTACGTTCCTTGGAAGCGCGCTGCTATGAAGACCACAGGTAGGTGGAAATTTGTCTGATAACACCAATTTACCGTCCCAGCACAGTTTTGTAGAGCAATGCAAACGTTGACGACAATCTGAGGTTTTTCGGGGTGTCCAACTTTGTAATCGGAGATGAGAGGGAAAAAACTCTCCAAGGTAGAACTGTGGTTATTGGTTCCAGTGGTAATCTTTAAGGATTAATGGCAGTATGGGTATTGAGGCCCCTAGCTTAACACGCAGGACGGGACAGGTAGTTTAAATTGTGGAAAAGGGGCCAGAATAAGGGGCTGTCAGTTACACTCGAACATAGGACTTTATTATTTGAACAAACATTACAAGGGCCCAAACAAAAATTTCTTTTTTTAAACACACAGCTTTAATCTTTCAGACTTAATTACTGGCTGAAAACTGCTTTAATTCAAAAATGGCTGAAGGTGAATAACTTAAGACGCAAGCATAATCAGAAATTTGAAAGGTAAGCCTTATCTTACAACAGTTCTTTATTTAGGCTGAAGGTCTAAAGAATCTGAGATTTTCAGAGCAAACAATTTGAATTCCAAATAGGTTGAAAGCCCAATACTTAGGGCTAAACAACAATTAGTAATTTAAAAAAAAAACACAAGGCATTACTTAAATCTGTTCTTCATTAGGCAAAGCTCAAGCAAAAGAGAAATTTAAAAGGCAAATCCTTATCTTAAAACTGTTCTTCAGTTAGGCTGAAGGCCCAAAGTGTCAGACACTTCAAGAGCAAACAAGTTTAATTCAAAACGCCTGAAGGCCTAACACTTAAAACTCCATAACATAAATTTTTTTTCGATACGAAAGGTCTTACGTGAAACAGTTCTTTAGTTTAGGCTGAAGGCCTTAAGAGCAAACAACTCAAATTCAAAATCAGCTGAAGGACCAACAGTTAAAATTCAACAAGAATAAAACCTTTAAAATGCCAAAGGTCTTACGTGAAACATATCTACAAATTAGGCTGACGGCCTAAATAATTTTACGCCTTAAGGGCAAAACAAGCTTAATTAAAAAAAAAAAATCGGCTAGAAGCCATACAAGTACAAACAACAAGAACATATAAAAAAAAAGGTGGTACACCCACAGGCGCTCAGATGTTTCAAGCACTAACGCTTGCATAGATGAGACAGGCAGTCGGGCCAATCATTCACAGTCCGACGATAACCCAACCGACCGACAATCAACGGACCCACCAACAAGATAACTTCCACTTCACCCGACCAGGGCACACCAGGGAATTCGATGGAACAATGTAGGTGATATTAGCGCCCACAACCAATCATACATGGAGATATCAAACTACAAATCATGCTGTACAGCAACAACACGATGCGGAAACTACAATGCCTCAAATTTACGTCAGTGACCAGGATAGGTAACTGGAACTTTAACGGCCACAAGGCACAAGTTTCCGCTGGCGCACTTCAATTGAAGTAACCAAATACAGTGAAACTCCACCAGAGGGTGGCTACAATTTTCCAACTTGGAATCCACGTTGTTGCTCGCGAGAATATCCCAACAGCCAACAATGAACTCCTGAAGACACAATGTGAACAGTCTTGACTTTCCGGTAGATTAAATCAAACGTCAACTTTCGGTGAGCCATAGACCTCGTAGCAGAGGGAACAGCCCCACACACTCCAACACCGCATAGAGACCGCCAGGGGCCCCAGCCAAACTACAAGCCGCCCAGAATTCCTCAGTGCTCCACGCCAACCGACTGACTTCGCACACTGCCCAGCTGGAAACTATAAACTTTATCTCAAAGATTATGCAAGGTGCGAATATCGATACACACCGCTGCTGCCACCCAGGGAAGGAGAGGATAACAGCATAATTGCGATAACTGCGGGAGATTAATGACCGAATCGCGACAAAGGTTTAATCCAGCACATAGCATGAAACAGCCACAGTTCAGGTATGCTGAAGAATTCAATATTTATTTCAGTAATTAATGTATTACCTCTTTGATAACCTATAAAAGAGGTGCCAGTTACTAACCCCTTCTTTAATAAATGTCTACTCAATTTATTCTTCTCGACAGGCCACTCGTCTAAGCTTACAAGAGACAATTACTATTCCGTAAATTATTCTTGTTATGAAACTACAAATTCTATCTATTCCTAGACAAATCGTCTATGTTCAAAGCTATTCCCCAGAATAAATAATGATTATTTATCTTGCAGCTGATGTGCGTGTCACCAGATTTGATCACCAACATCATTGATAATATTACTTCTGCATACTTCTGCTGCTGCTGCTTTTCGTAGCTCCGAAGCGGCCACTACTGCTCTCCTCGCACCCTCTCTCAGAATATCTTGCTTATATACCGTTCTACGTCGCGGCTGACCTTCTATATGATCCGTTCGGGATATTTCCATTAGCTGGCTCCTTCGACACGAAAACACTTTAATGTGCGATTTCTCTTATAGGTTTACACTCGATGTTACCACTTACATAAACTAGAGAGCTTCCTTTAGTGTCAGGGCTTGTGTCAATTGGCGCAGTCTCCTTTCATTTCACCTGACAGATATTGCTTATAAAAATTTTTCTTGGGACTGGACATCTCCTCCCAAAATTACATCAATGTGCACTATTCAGAGTGTATTTAATACATTTAAACATTCATCCATTTGCAAGAAAATTTGTCATATAAGTTACATTAATACACTTGAAATCGTCATATTAGAAAGCTTTACTTTTAGTTTAACATAAGAGTTTCACATTTCCCTTTTACATGGTTCTTATTTTATACCTGAAAGAAAGCATCTTATCGTCTACTGGTAATTATTACTCGGTTATCTGTGTTTCTGGGATTTCTTTCATATATCACCACATCTTCTTCTCTTTAGGCTGATATTAAGAGGAATTCTACTTACTTCAGGAATTTGAACGACTTTCGTCTTGATACAAAGAGATCGACAGCAATTTCCATCTTTCGTATCATCAAAAAACTTTTTGTATAAATACTTGCAACATTACATTTTGCACAGCATACAAATGTTACAGCACCCATGATTAAACATATGTCTAAGTAAGTAACAATGGAATAATTGTGTACTTTCTGTTCTCGCTCTAGTTCCAGCTGTTCTTTATCTATGACTTTATCAGTTTCTTGCCCACTACTCTTAAGTCGCCTAAATTGGAAGTGATGTGTTTTGGTGGTAAGTCAAATTGTATTTTTGAGTCATTAATTCTTGTTTTCCTTTCCATACAACAATGTAGAGTCTTCTTCAGATCTGGGATTAAGTCCCTTCAAATATAGTTTGTCTGTATTACTTTGCCTGCTTGAATATACACATGTGATCCATAACCTTCGTATTTTTTATTAAACGTTAATATACCTGTTCCAGTTAGTTTAATATCTTTTGCCAGATGTGAGCTACACAGAACTATCATGTCTTCCTCCTTAACGATTACATATAACTATTCATTAGTACTTAAACTAGTCCATAAACTTTTTTCTAATGAAATCATTTTCTTGGCACAATTAGTTGATATATGAATGTCTTGTAACAATTTTACCTCTTAGTCTTGTTGAATGTAGATGGAAGTTAATCCAATCATTTTCTTACGTATCTTTCTTTGTGCAGCAAAATCTTTACAATTTAGTTCATCCTATTATAACTTAGCATATAGTTTAGAACTATCTACTAGTAAGAATTCCTTTTCCGTGTGTATATATGCATATTGATCTGCACCTGAAGTTAATTTAATTGGCGCTGGTAACATTTTGTACATATTAAAATCTTTGTTTCCAATACGTGGTATACTAAGAACATATACCAATATTTCATTAGTTACGAATACATCGAGATCCTTAATTTTCAATAATGTATATACACATTCTTCCGTTAAGGGGCTTGGGAATTTGACATCTCTTAAGTCATTTTGGATTTCCCTCAGATACGTGACAATCTGTACTGGAATAACAATACGAGGTGCAAGAATACACTTTTGTGCATAAATCATTGCACTTACTAATCCTTCATATTCCCTACTTGTTTCACTACACACCATTTGTTATTGTAAGAGTTGCTCATTGAGTGTCATGAATGCAGCCATTTTCTTGAGGCCACAGTCTCTGGTCCTCAGAGAATATTTAATGAAATTCCGTTTTTAGCAATTGCCCATTGGTTGTGATTGTATCTACTGTTTCATTCAAGACTGACAATGTGACTCTGACTACTGCTACTTGTTCTTTAGATAATTTTAACTAATTTCAGATCTCGACTCCATATTATCGATGTGAGTTTTATATTATGCAGCATTTGCCTCTTCTAAAGTTCCAAATCAAATTTTTCTTATCTCCCCTACAAAATTTTGAGCTTCTCTGTTTTGCCTTTTCACTGGTCTAGTTAACTGATTTATGAGGAACTTGGTGTCATTCAATTGCTCTATATGGTGCGTAAACCCGTTCGTCAACATATTACACTCTACTTGACTAATGCTTTAACTGTTCCATTCTCTCTTTGCACTGCTGTATCATTTTTAATCCTAATCTTTTTCCTGCGTGCAATTTGTTATCTAACGTTTTCAAATTTACATATGTTACCAATTTCCATGTTGTACTCGTAATTTCAACATCACCTTTGTGATGGTAATATATTCTTGGTGATGCTCTTATATGATTAATCTTCCCAAGTCCGGCCGTATTTCTTTGCCCGTGGAAACTGTAAATCAACCATCCATTGATGATAATTCGAATCCACATCATTAGGATTGACGCCATACTGATGGGTCTGCAATAGAAACGTTGATGTTACCCGTCTAGCGCATTTAGTATAATGGTTTTAATCTATTTGCATGCACTTTCAATTCTTGTCGCCTTTTCGTCTTTATGATTACATTGGGAAGTGCCACTTTCACTATCTCATATGGGCCTCTGAGCTGAGAATCTAACATTTTTTATCTCCCCTGCCGTATTGTTTCGTCACGCAGTTGTACTCTGCCGCCTATTTGAAAAACACTCTGATACCCTGTATTGTCATAATGCACCTTACTTATTTCTTTGGCCTCTCACATATTTGTTCTCTCGCTACACGATGCGCCTCTTTCATCATAGCTTTGAACTTGTATACATAGTCATCGTAATCATATCTTATTGTGGCTGCTTCCATTTGCAATATTCCTGGTAGGTTCACTGTTCTTCCGAAAATTAATTCAAGCCGGGTATACCCTGTGCTCCTACGTGGTGTCGTATTAAATAAAAAACCGCTATACGATACCCACTTGTCCCACTCACTATGATCGTCCTTGACGAAGTGCGTTAAATACTCTTCTAGAGTCCTGTGCGTTCGTTCCAGTGCCCCATTTGTCTGCAGTGGAAATGCGGTAGTTTGTATCTTATTTATCCTTAATAATTTGCATATTCTCTTGAACACTTAAATTACAAAATTTTATACTTGATCTGACAACAATACTGAAAGAATAACAAACTTCAAAATAACTTCTTCTGTGAACTTCTGGTCTATTGTGTCCGCATCATGTCTTTCTGTTGGAATTGCTATTGTAGACTTGATTAAATCGGCCTGAAACGTCAAAATATATCTGCTCCCTTCCGTGGTTGTGTCTAATCGCCCAATTACATCCATATAACATTTTTCTTACACTCTTTCTGCCGTGTCCGTAAAAACTAATGGGATTTTTGCTTTCCCCTGCGTAAATTTATTCCGTAGGCATTTATCACATGTTCTACTACACTCTTCAACATCTTTTTACATTACTTTCCATGAACCGTATTTTTTTAAATTATCCAATGTCCTATGTATTCCTTGATGTCCACCTAACAGATTGTCATGTACTTCTGTCGTAATGTCGGCCTTGTGTTCCTCGCTTAGCTCTGCGGTGTGTTCATTTGCTTCCGTGTCATCAGTTATTCTTCTAACTAGCTCTTGGGTTTCGATTACCTGTGCATCTTCATGGTTGTGCCTTATTCTGCTTAAGGCATCTGCATTGGCATTTAATCTTCCTGGCTTATATACAATCTCGTGTGTATATTCTTCTAATTTTAATCTCCATTTTAACAGCCTAGATGATGGATATTTCACACTAAAAATCCACGTTAGAGGCTTGTGATTTGTTACTATTTACATTCTCATCCGTACGAATATGGTCGAAATTGTTTCGTTGCCCATACTTATGCTAAACATAGTTCCAGTTATTTGCGTTTCTTCCTGTTCCATTCACGTATGCTGCACGGTTAGAATGATTGTTTGAATACTTCTGTGCGTATTATAATTATGATAACTTTATCCTCGCGATTCATATGTGAACGATACGTAGAAGGTTATATTGTATCCATAGGGTCATAGTTTAAAGCCGGTTTCTGGAACTTCGATAGAAGACTATTTTGGTGATAGTTAGGTCATCCAGCTGAGTTTTTCAGAATCTCTTTGACACTCCCCCACCGATCAAACAGACACGTGACCATTCGTGCTGCCCTTCTCTGTATACGTTTCATAGTCCCTACTAGTCCTAATTGATATGGATCCCACACTTGAGCAATATTCTGCAACCGATCAGACAAGTGTTTTGTATGTAATCTTCTTTATATACCGACTGCTCCTCCTTAGTATTCTACCAATAAATCGAAGTCTAACGCCTGCTGTACCTACGTCTGACCCCATGAGATCATTCTGCTCCATATCCCCACGAAGTGTTACACCTAGGTATTTATATGAGGTGGCCGTTTCCAACAGTGACTCGTTGATAAAATAATCACCGGATACTAAGCTCTTTTGTTTTGTCAAGTGCACAGTTTTGCGTTTTTGAACACTTAAACCAAGTTGTCAATCCCTTGCGCCGCTTTCAAATGTTGTCTAGATCTGAGTGAATATTTATACAGTTACTTTCAGACAGGGCATCGTGATAGATAACTGCATCATCTGCAAAAAATTCTCAGGTTACTGTTACTATTGTCTCCAAAGTCATTATTATGTAACATGAACAGCAAGGGTTGCAACACTCTTTCCTGGAGCACACCCGAAGTTACTTCTACATCTGACAATAAGTCTCCATCCAAGGTAACACGCTGCAGCCTTCCTACCAGAAAGTCTTCAATGCAGTCACAAATTTCACTTGATATCAAATGTGATGATACTTTTGACAATAAGTGAAGGTCTAGTACTGAGTCAAAGGCTTTTCGGAAATCAATAAACACTGCAACTACCTGAATACCTTGATCGAAGGTGCTCCGTATGTCATGGGAAACAAGCGCGAATTGAGTTTCGTGTGATCGATGTTATCGGAATTCATTCTGGTTGGCGTAGGGAAGGGCTTTCTGTTCAAAATACTTCATTATGTTTGAGCTCAGAACATGTTCTAAGTCTGTACAACAAAGCGATGTGATAGATATTGGACGGTAGTTTTGTGGATAGTTTCTACTAACCTTCTTGTAGACAGGTGTTACATATATATTTTTCCAACTACTGGTCACCGTTTTATGTTCGAAGGATCTACAGTAGATTACACTATTTCTGAAAATCATTGACACTGTCAATTATTTCACTCGTCTTTCCACTGGTGCGAGGATTACATTTGGGCAATACACCTCCTTTCCAAAGGATTTCGAAACTAAAACAATTCAGGCTATGCTTTGCTACCCTAACGTTCGGTTTCTGTCTAATTCTGGACACTAGCTTTGGTGCCACTAACAGCCTTTACATACAACCAGAATTTCTTTGGGATTTGCAAAAGTTAATACGACAACACCCTGCTCGGCAGTCACTGAAGGCTACACCCACTGCCCTCTTGATGACCAAACGCGTTTCATTCAGCATCGCTCTATCTGTAGCCATATTCTTTGTTTTGCACCTATTATGCAGTAATTTATGATTCTTTAAAACGTTCTTTACATTGACTTGTATACCACGGAGGAGTTCTCCCAATATGACGTGTTCTACTGGGCACATACCTATCCACTGCACGGTCAATGATTCTTTTAAACTTGGGCCACAGTTCCTCTACATTCTCTTGTCAAGTGCTGAAAGTTTCAAGTTTCTCATTGAGATATGACACTACCGATTTTTATATGGTTTACTGAACATATCTTGAATATTGAGACTGTTTAAAACAGAGAAATTACAGCTACTGTCATCCACAAACACAACTACAATTTCTTAAACATTTCAACATCACTTAATGAGCTGCTCTTCGTTGGATCTCCACCGTCGCTTCTATTACTCCGACTTGGTCCCAGACTGATGAACAATAATCGGGAACGGTCTTGTGTTTTCTAAACCATTCCCTTTGTGATTGAACCATACTTCCTTATGATTCTTCCAACGAAGTTCAGCCCGCATTCCCTTATGTGATTATTCCATTTCACTCACTCTGGACTGTTACTATAAGAGGTTACAGTTTCCAGTAGTTCATCGCCAGCAGCGCAATCGAATAGTAATTGGTTTTTTCGCCTATTTATGCTCAATAATTTACGACTTGCGACATAGGAAGACTGTAAATACGAACGAACTTACACCGAGTATCGTTGTCAATTCTTGGGGATGTTAATTCGTAGTTTTGTCCTCTAGAAGTGTTTTGGTTTTAAAAAATTATAAAATTTTGCTATCAGACAGCAAGACAAGTGTAAATAGCTTCTATATAGGTGCAAAATAACTCCTACAATGCCGGTCCCTAGCCTAGGGCCCATCTCGCAAGTGATGAGGAAGGAGGAGGGGTTCATCTGGCTCCGGATGGTAGTACCCAGTTAAGAACCCTACCTAGGTTTACAGGCGAAGCCCGGCCAACGGTCTCGAAGGTGGAAGAAAACATCACTTCCCAACGGCAGAGGTAGCGGAAGACCAACTGAAACATATCAGGTATTGGTTATATTCCACGTTAGGGGCGGCTACCAAAGGCGTCTGTGTCCCCAATCCAGGGGCGACGTGAACTCATCTTCGAGGTAACAACTTCAGTAGTATAACTGGACAGACGAGAGCCGTCCCAACAAAAATTTTTTTTGCTCATGGAATGGATCACACTATTCAGTCGAGATTACCCCAGGGGGACGACGCCCCGCTGAACAAGGTCGACGCAAGCAGGCATTCGAATTCTGGGAGACCTGTCAAAAGTGCATAAGGGAAGAGTCGGAGCTCCCAAGAGCCTCAAAGAGGGTTAAAATTAAAAAGTCTTTCAGAAGTGGAACCATAAATGTACAGAAAATGATTAACACTGGTATACTTGAACAGGTAATAGATGAGATGAAAGAGAGAAACAATGGAATACTTGCGATGCAAGAAACAAAATACAATGACGAAGATACAGTGGAGTCAGAAGGCTTGATAATTCTGAAAGGGAAACCAGAAGTTACACTGGGAAAGGAAAGACATGCACCTGGAGGCTTTGGTACAGGGTTCATAGCAAACAAGAGAAACGACGATGGCATACCTGAAATGAAGAGCAGGTCAGAAAGATATCAACACTGACATTTCAAGCAGGGAAGAAAAAGTATACAATACCACATGGACATGCACATACAAGTGACAAGAACAAGAAAGACAAGAAATTTGCAGACAGTTTCTGGGAGGAGCTAGATGATACGCTGAAAAACATGCCATATAGAAACAAAAAGTCAATAAAGTTGCAGACAGTTTCTGGCAGGAGCTAGATGATACGCTGAAAAACATGCCATATAGAAACAAAAAGTCAATAAAGTTGCAGACAGTTTCTGGCAGGAGCTAGATGATACGCTGAAAAACATACCATATAGACATAAAAAGACAAGAGAATTGCAGGCAGTTTCTGGGTGGAGCTAGAAGATACGCTGAAAAACATACCATATAGACATGTAAAGATCCTCGTAGGAAATTATAATGCACAGATTGTAAGACAGAAGCAACATAAAGGAGTAGTGGGCGAGTACCCTGCACACCAGCGGACAAACAAAAATGGAGAAAGACCAGTACAACTGTGTCGAGAATACAAAATGAGATTGATGACAACACTTCAGGGCCAAATCGAGTAAGAAAAACACATGGGCTAACCCATGCACACGCCTTGGGGATTTCCAAATTTACCACATAGCAACCAGCTGGACAAACACTAAAGTGATTATTAACGCAAAGGTCTGGAGGAACACAAGAATGGATTCGGATCATTATGTTACAAAAGTTAAGTGCCTTGGATTCCATACAGGGTCAGACTGCCACAGACGAATAGAAGAACAGGAAACATGAAGAATTATAGAAAAATATTAAGACATAGTCGATCCGGATATGAGGAAGGAATTGAATCATTCAGTGAATGGGACGACCTGAAACGATATGAGGCAAAACAGGCTGAAAGATGGGGAAAGGAAGAAGAGAAACTGAAGCACTGGTGGTGACACAAGGAATGAGGAAGCGGTAGAGACTTGCATGAAAGCCTGGAGACACTGGAGCAGCAAGAAGAACCCAGAAAAATTGGAAGTTTTCTTAGGAGCAAGAAAGGAAGCAGCCCGAACAATAGGATGGACCAGAAGACAGAAGATCAAGCAGGTACTGGACGGGATTAAGACCAACTTCAAGAAAACAACAGCAGACACTTTTTCGGGAAATTCAAAAAGATAGTGATTCGATACAAGGGTAGAGAACTGTTTTCAAGTGATATGAAAGGGGAGCAGGCTGCTAGTGTGAGGGAGAACTGTAGGATTTTTGCAAAGTACTTTCACGACCTGCTGAACTGTGAACCACCTGAAGACGAACTGGAGTTGGGGACTGACACAGAAGAGAAAGCCACGCCCTCCGACCAGGGATGAACTCGCATATGCCATAAGCAATCTAAAGAATAAAAGGAACTGGAGAAGATGGTATAGCAGCCGAGATGATAAAGTGGGGAAGCTACAAAGCAATAGACAACATGACCAATATAATCCAGCAGATTTGGAGAACAAAGAAATTGCCAGAAGGAAGGAAGAATGCAACTGCAGTACCAATACATAAGAAGTGGGACAAGAAAAATGCAAGCTACAGAGGAGTATCGCTAGCAGAGGTCGGATACAAGGTGCTGTCAAAACTCTTGCTTAAGAGAGTAGAAGAATATGTAGAAAGTACAGTTGGCGACGACCAAGCAGGATGCAGGAAGGGAAGAGGATGTATAGGACAGATATTTATCCTGAAGCAACTCATAGTAAATAGGGCCTTAAAAAACAAACAGACAATAATAAAATTCGTTGACTTGACAGAGGCATATGACTTCATCGACAGACAGACTTGTTTGGATACTGAAGCACAGAGGTCTAGATGGAACTGCACAACAATTCATAAAAGAAATTCTGACAGACACAAGAGCAAGGGTGAGATTCAGAGGAGCATTTTCTGGAGAGTTTGAAGTCAAGACTGGTGTTAAACAGGGAGATGGATTGTCACCATTGTTTTTCAATACAGTACTGGACGAAGTGATGAGGCAGTGTAGAGCAATAAACGAGGGAATGGGAATACCAAAGACCCATGTGGGGGACAAGAGGACAACAGGGCTCAAGTTGACTGCCTAGCCTTTGCATACGACATAGCACTAGTAAGTGTACGGAAGAAGAAGCAGAGGCACAACTCGACAACCTAAGTAAGGTAGCAAGAAAGGTGGGACTGAGGATCGCCTATAACAAGACAAAGACATTAAATACCACTGCTGACTGGGAAATACCGGAAGGCACTGTGCAAATGGTGGACAAATTTAAATACCTGGGAGCATTTATAACAAAAAGGAAAAGGAGCAAGGAGGGAATAAACAGGAGCAAGGAGGGAATAACAGAGAGGATAAAGAAGATGAGGTCAGCCTTCTGTATGACAAGAGAGATATACAATATAAAGAATATATCCGCAGAGGCAAAGGTAAGCCACTAAAAGGCCACGGTGAGGAATGCAGTATTATATGCTAGACGATGACACTAGGAAGAAATGGGGCGGAACAACTAGAGAAAGAAGAGAGAAAAATAGTAGGTCCCAAAAGAGGTGGAGAGAGATGGCTGCGAAGACCTAGGGATCAACTCTACCGCAACATGAGAACAAGATCCGGGGAAATCAGACTCAAAAGAGCGAGGTTTGCTGAACATTTCATTAGGATGAGCACGGAAAGAATGACGAAGAGAGTTTGGGAAAGAACAGAGAGGACTAGGGGAAGGACAGGAACCAAGTGGGTTGCTGAACTTCGGACGGACTAGTTTGAATTGGGGATTAAGGTCGAAGGAGAGGAAAATTGGAGGAACAAATATACACCGACCTATATGCCGGAGATCAACGAGTGAGGAGAATACAGGGAAAGGTTAGAGTGTCACCCATGGAGCCAACAGGAGAGAAGGACACTGTAGATCTCGGGAGAAGAGCGGGAGGAGAAGAAGGGAAAGAATGAAGAGGCTCTGGGAGAAGAAGAGGAAAATGAAGTCCACGAAGGAACTACTCGGGGTCCTACAGAGGCCTTAACGCAAGAAGAGGAAGAACTAGCCACAACACAATACTTAAATATCCTTTAATTCGAAGGCTGGTGATACCAGCTACTCTCTTAAGTGGTTTAGAAAATGACTCGAGATTCCACCATAGCGATTAGGTAACTCTGCCCTTAAAAATTAAATGCGTTAAAATAGCTGGAAAAAAGACTACGAGTGCAGATAAGGGAAAATGAGTCAAATTACAGTCTCAGTTCACAGAATCGAAGTCCCAAACTGACTTCACACCAAAATCACACTTTCAGCGGATCAGCTAGCTAATAAGTATTCATCAGAGGCCAGACTAGTGACGTACTATTCTGTCCCGTTTCTGACGACACGAAGAACTTTTATCTGCCTAAACGAACGTGGCTAGAGCACGGCTCAGGCTCACACCAACTCATTTCGAATACTCTGCTGTACAGCACAGATCATGCCTCAACCATGTCTCACTGCCCTAAAGCAAGATGTTCGTCGCCTTAAATAGTCTTGGTCCACCTCTCCATCGAAAATATTACTTGTACACCCCTTAAAAATGCTCGCACTTTCAGCGACCTAGTATACTTTCTTTTGATACGTCAAGATATCAAATTTAATTCTGTATGCAGCTGGGCAGCGGTCAACCATACCGGACGGCCGAGCAAAACCGGGGCTGACACCTCACCAATATAGGGGTTGATGGTGGAGGGGGGGGGGGGGTGCTCTGCAACCACGAGCCGACACGCCCCCTACGCCACAGGATTGCGTGAGGCCGCTCTCCCTGAGACCGTGTTGCTAAGTGTGCATATCAAATGCCACTCACAACCAAAACCAAACCTCCCGCCCAAACAACACAGTCCTGTCACAGTTTATTTTCGACCACGGTCAACTCCCAGTCCTCACCCTGCCATCGTACCTCTGCTGCTCTTCCGGAATTTAGCTATCATCTTCTGGTGTTGCAACTATGCTATAGACAACAGCAACACCTGCGAATGGCTTCATGTAGCTGCCGATGCTACCAAATAAATTACTTCTGGGAACTATCAACAGTAACGGGCCTATAGCTCTCCCTTGGAGTAAAACTGAAATTTCTTTCACAAATGTCGATTTCCGTTAAAAAGACCACGTTGAATTCTATCTCTGACGTAGTCACTAATCTGGTCTGATAGTCGGTAACTGTGTATTTTATTCACTAAATGACTGTGTCGAACAGTATCGTCTGTCTTTCGAAAGTCACAGATGGCAGAAGTACTGTTGTTGTTGTGGTGTGCAGTCCTGAGACTGGTTTGATGCAGCTATCCACGCTACTCTATCCTGCCTGCATCTCCGAGTACCTACCTCAACCTACATCCTTCAGAATCGCTTAGCGTATTTATCTCTTGGTCTCACTCTACGATTTTTACTCTCCACGCTACGTTCCAATACTAAATTGGTGATCCCTTGATGCCTCAGAACATGTTCTACCAACCGGTCCCTTCTTCTAGTCAAGTTGTGCCACAAACTTCTCTTCTCCCCAATCCTATTCAATACTTCATCATTAGTTATGTCATCTACCCATCTAATCTTCAGCATTCTTCTGTAGCACCACATTTCGAAAGCTTCTATTCTCTTCTTGTCCAAACTATTTATCGTCCACGTTTCACGTCCATACGTGGGTACACTCCATAGAAATACATTCAGAAACGACTTCCTGACACTTAAATCTATACTCGATGTTAACAAATTTCTCTTCTTCAGATACGCTTTCCTTGCAATTGCCAGTCTACGTTTTCTATCCTCTCTACTTCGACCATCTTCAGTTATTTTGTTCCCCAAACAGCAAAACTCCTTTCGTACCTTAAGTGTCTCTTTTCCTAATCTAATTCCCGCAGCAACACCCTACTTAATTCGACTACATTCCGTTATCCTCGTTTTGCTTCTGTTGATGTTCATCTTATATCCTCCTTTCAAGACACTATCCATTCCGTTCAACTGGTCTTCCAAGTCCTTTGCTGTCTCTGACAGAATTACAATGTCATCGGCGAACCTCGAAGTTTTTATTTCTTCTCCATAGATTTTAATACTTACTCCGAAATTTTCTTTTTTTTCCTTCACTGCTTGCTCAATATACAGATTGAACAACATCGGAGAGAGGCTACAATCCTGTCTCACTCCCTTCCCAACCACTGCTTCCCTTTCATGTCCCTCGACTCTTATGACTGCCATCTGGTTTCCGTGCTAATTGTAAATAGCCTTTCTCTCCCTGTATTTTACCCCTGCCACCTTCAGAATTTGAATGAGAGTAGTCCAGTCCACATTGTCAAAAGCTTTCTCTAAGTCTACAAATGCTAGAGACGTAGGTTTGCCTTTCCTTAACCTAGCTTCTAAGATAAGTCGTAAGGTCAGTATTGCCTCACGTGTTCCGATATTTCTACAGAATCCAAACTGATCTTCCCCGTGGTCGGCTTCTATTAGTTTTTCCATTCGTCTGTAACGAGTTCGCGTTAGTATTATACAACCGTGACTTTTTAAACTGATAGTTCGGTAATATTCACATCTGTCAATACCTGCTTCCTTTGGAATTGGAATTATTATATTCTTCTTGAAGTCTGAGGGTATTTCGCCTGTCTCATAATTCTTGCTCATAGGATGGTAGAGTTTTGTTAGGCCTGGATCTCCCAAGGCTGTCAGTAGGTCTAATGGAATGTTGTCTACTCCGGGGGCCTTGTTTCGACTTAGGTCTTTCAGTGCTCTGTCAAACTTCTTCATCTACATCCTCTTCCATTTCCATAATATTGTCCTCAAGTACATCGCTCTTGTATAGACCCGAAGTGGCTAGCACACTGGACTCGCTTTCGGGAGGACGACGGTTCAAACTCGCGTCCGGACATCCTGATTTAGGTTTTCCGTGATTTCCCTAAATCACTCCAGGCAAATGCCGGGATGGTTCCTTTGAAAGGGCACGGCCGACTTCCTTCTCCGTCCTTCCCTAACCCGATGAGACCGATGTCCTCGCTGTTTGGTCTCTTCCCCCAAACCAACCAACCAATCTTGTATAGACCCAAGCGGCCTCATCTTTCATTTCTTACCCCCAATCCATATTCACCTACTATGTTTCCTTCTCTCCCTTTTTCTACTGCCGAATTCCAGTCACCCATAACTATTAAATTTTCGTCTCGCTTTACTATGTGAACCTTGATTTCGTCATACATTTCTTCAATTTCTTCGTCATCTGCAGAGCTAGTTGGCATATAAACTTGTACTACTGTGGTAGGCGTGGGCATCGTATCTATCTTGGCCACAATAATGCGTCCACTATGCTGTTTGTAGTAGCTTACCCGCATTCCTATTTTCCTATTCATTATGAAACCTACTCCTGCATTACCCCTATTTGCTTTTGTGTTTATAAACCTGTAGTCACCTGACCAGAAGTCTTGTTCCTCCTGCCACTAAACTTCACTAATTCCCACTATATCTAACTTGAAGCCATCCGTTTCCCATTTTAAATTTTCTAACCTACCTGCCCGATTAAGCGCTCTGACATTCCACGCTCCGATCCGTAGAACGCCAGTTTTCTTTCTCCTGATAACGACATCCTCTTGAGTAGTCCCCGCGCGGAGATCCAAATGGGGGACTATTTTACCTGCGGAATATTTTACCCAAGAGGACACCATAATCATTTAACCATAGAGTAAATCTGCATGCCCTCCGGAATAATTACGGCTGTAGTTTCCCCTTGCTTTCAGCTCTTCGCTGTACCAGCACTGCAGGGCCGTTTTGGTAAGTGTTACAAGGCCAGATCAGTCAATCATCCAGACTGTTGTCTCTGCAATTACTGAAAAGGCTGCTGCCCCTCTTCAGGAACCACACGTTTGTATGGCCTCTCAACAGATACCGCTCCGTCGTGGTTGCACCTACGGTACGGCAATTTGTAACGCTGAGGCCCGCAAGCCTCCCCACCAACGGCAAGGTCCATGGTTCATGGGGAAGACAGTAGCACTACAAACACATTTTTCTATGGCGCCCTAGAATGGCTGTACGAACAGTGTGAGAATGGGCTCCGCTTACGAAATCCACGCTGACATTTACAAAATTACAGCATGTGACTATGCCGCTGCTGTAACCTATTCATGACTAAACGACTCAACTTTTTTCGATGAAATTTGGTATGGAGATGGCTTCCTAGAATATTACGGAAGTGCAAATACAGCACCGTGTAACGTCTAGTAGGTCCTTAACTGTGCCCGTGTGGCAAACGAACCATAGTAAAAACGGGAGTGACGTACCCTTTTCCTCCTATTGCTTGCTGCTCTTCAGTGCTCTGACGACCTACGATCTACGGCTGCTTGGAGGGCAGTAACTATGCGATTAATAACTATTTACGTGTATATTATAAAGGTTGCTCAGCACTTACAGGTTCTCTTGTGCCACCGTGAAAATCATGGATCTATGCTGTCAGGTAAATGCTATATTCCTTAACATCAGGAAAACATTGTCTCTTTTCGCTCCAACGCCTATTAACGAGGGTACGATCGTGTGGGCTATCAAACCAAGTTCATAGTTTGACTGAGACTTTTTTGGTGAAGTTACATTTTGACGAAATAAATCGCGGGTGAACAGCCTGGTATCACACATACCAGGCTGTTCACCCGAGTTTTATTTCGTCATAAAATACGCCTGGAGAAAGTGAAGAATCACAAGTCACATTTTATCTTGAATGGATAATCTTCAACAGCAGTTAGGAGTAACTTGAGGTGTGCTCCTGGGATGCGTCTTCGGACCCTAGCTATTCACATTGTATATTAATGGTCTGAAATATAATGGTAATAACAACCAGAGATTTTTAACATTGTTATCTACACTGAAAAATGTTTCTCAAATATGTAGTCAGTTCTTCACATCTCAAATTGGCGAAAAGTTTTGTAAATTGCTTCAAGTATCCAAAAACGTAGTACCACATACTTCACAATACACATATACGCAAATACTGTACTAAAATATCAACAACTCCCCATTCGAGACAGTCAAGTCATAGAAATACCTAGATGAAACAATTTGTGTGGATATGAAATGTACTGATCATATAGCCTCAGTTGTATGTAAGACAGAGGCGGATGATCTCCATAAAGTAGATAGGATGGTGGCTAAATGCAGTCACCCTGTAAAGGATATTGCGTACAAAAGATTCATGCCAAATAGCCTCTACCATGTTTGACTAATAGGCAATATTCAATGTATACAAAGAAGGGTAGCGCTGAAGGTAACTGGTTTGGTTGACCCAAGGAAGAGCGCTACGGAAATTGCGAAAAATACTGAAATGCCAGACGCTTTGTACTCGTTAATGTTCCCATGGATGTTTGCTTACAAAAGACAATGGTCTTTTCAGGACAGTACCCTTTAAGCTGTCATCAATAACACATTACAAGCGACTCCTCTCCAGTATCTAGAATTTGACAACTTCTGAAGAAGGAAGGGCATGAATAAAATAATTAACCAGAATGATATTATCACTCTGCAGCGGAGTGTGCTCTGATATGAAACTTCCTGGCAGATTAAAACTGAGTGCCGGACCAAGACTCGAACTCGGGAGATTTGACTTTCGCGAGAAAGTGCTCAGAGAGTTCGAGTCTCAGTCTGGCACACAGTTTTAATCGACCAGGAAGTTTCAAAATAATTAACAACTATTTACACATACGTGGCACGATAAGGAGAATGTTGAAGGGTAAAACAAGAAGAGAAACCCAAATGATATTTTATAAAGTCATGCCAGTGCCACACTAATACAAGGAGCGAAATGTAGGACGTTAAGATCAAAATATCCAAGACAACTTGAAACCTGAGTGTTGTGTACATATTTCCGCGTAGTCAGCACGTACACAACTTTCCCACTAGATCGCGCCCCGCTAAGCACAACAGCGCAGGAGCAGCGCACGTCCATCTCCACACTATGAGATGGCGCTGCCTTAGAGACGGACCAAATTCTGCTTCCGCTGATCCGTGTTTTAATATGTAACACAGCCAATGAAATTGCTGCTAACGTAGAACCTTATTTCCTCGCGGATCACACTAGCGTAGTGATACCTGAATGCGCGCGGTATTGTAAAGAGTGTACAGACGTCCGATTAGTCAGTCTACATTAGTCTGTATGAGTCTGCATTTATCTGTACCAGTATATAGTCAAGTTTCAGTCTGCGCCTAATAAGTTTACCATATTCCTGCACATAGCCATGAAGATAAATGAATAGACACTTTGTCAAGTATCAGAGATATGTGAGAATAAGATTAACGTAACAAGACCAAAGGAACTTCAGATTGTTAATTGTAAACAGCATCCAGAATCAAGTTATTTAATGTTATGCTTTTTATTATTCTAATAAATGTGTGTGAAAGTTAATCAAGTTCTGTTTAAAGTTGGTCACCGTCAATCTGCTACTCTAAGTTGGCAAGTGGCATTTCTATTGTCTAACCTAACAGCACAAGATAAACACGCCATGATAAGAGCACGAAACATACTGCTGACACTCGCCTACTTCGTTAGAGCGACAAGTCACATAATCTGTTGGTGTGTATACTGAAGGTCTCACAGTACACACACCACACTGAGGAATGTAATTTCTTAAGTGAGTAAGAGGCTGCGCAAGAGAAGATAGAATTAAAAAAAATTAAAAGAAATAAGGAACGAAGTAGGGTTATCCTACCGTTAAGTGAAAAACTTATTCAGTGAAAGCGTAATTGGAAACAGCACATATTGCAAATGCCACCACAGAGAAAAACTCGACAAGCAATGGAATACAATCCTACTGGAACAAGGATAGTGGGAAGGCCGTGGAGAGGTGGTGAGACCGGAACAAGCCATAAGGTCTATGAACGTGTTGTCTGGAATATCAGTTGAAAAGTAATAAAATTTGGTCCTGGATCAGACTAGGTTTCAGGAGTAAGAGTGGACCATGAAGATTTTGTAATAGTGTCCGTAAAACAACGCGGGATTTGGGAATCAGTTTGTGGCACCTAATACGCTCTTTTTAAACCTTTGTTCTTTCTTCAATTACATTGAAAGTTAGACGTTCATATCTCTCTCCTTTTTTTTAATTGTTCACTGATTCTGCTGTTGCGTGCATACACAATCTCTTAGTCTGTGACATTAGACATTATTATCGCGAGTGGTAGCCAGCGAACAATGAGACGCAGAGATTCGTGGAGAGAAGCCGCAACAAGAGAGATCCCAACCTGTCCTGACAGTGCTAGTAGCACCAGAGGATATGTTGGTATTAATCGAGGATTTTTGGTAATTTACCTGTTTGCTGTACATAGTTATTGCTGGCTTTCACATTAGAGCGATTTTGTAAGATTTGTATATGTATGGATGGAAAGCAATACTTACATCTTTGTTGTGACCAGATACGCCATTATTAGTTATAGGCATTGGGGAATAATTAATGTTTTTGCTAATCAAATCGTTCAAGGAACAGAAAAATCTGACTAAAGTTTGTCAGTATGAATCTTCAACGTTCAGAATTTAGTAAATCAAGTTTCTATTGATTTCTTTCATTTTTTACATTTCTCAATGCTTCTTGACCAAACCCCTCTTAATCATTAAGTATCTATATATAAAAAAAGGACCGTCGTTGCATCAGTAGCAGTGACCGTGCATGGCACTCTGCATGAAACACAGTGTTTATTTTGAGTTATTTTAGGACGTTGCTGATAATATTCTTGCAGTTGAAGCGACAAGACGAGGTAGGTTGTCTGTTGGGCGGAAGAGCGTTTCAATTTAGTGTAATTGTTAGTAGACATCAGAGCATATTTTTAAATTCGCAGTCAGATACCAGGGAATTGATTTTTCATGATTTCTAGGAAGACTAATTAATTTCTGTTATGTTTTCTATCAGATTAGTGACATGTCCGATAGCAAGAGTTTCCAGAAAATGTTTGAATACCTACATGTCGGAATAAGGGTTTTCATAATACAAGTTGCACGTGTACGTATCGGATTTTATGATACCGACATTAAAGTTCCACTAGACTGGCTTGCAATTTTTAGAGAAAAAGTACAGATAACGATAATATACCCGCACGTCTATCACCAGGTTCATAATAATTACAATTTTTGATAGTTAAAACTTTCACCATCAGTCGAACCGTAATAAAATTCGTTCCTAAATCAAATTAGGTTCCAGGAGCAAGACTGGAGAACGAAGATTGTGCAGTCGTGTTCAGAACAGATGGAGAGAATTAGCGTTCAGTTTGAAGCACCTAACACGCTCTTTTTAAATCATCGTACCTTCCTCAATTACATCTACGGTTTAGCAAAACAGAGGTCCGAAATGTTTTAAGACAATTGTGAGTCAGTTCGGTCGTTCGTTTAAACTGAGGCCTCCATGACCATACAGCAAGCTTTCACACATATTGCTTCAGACAGATATATTAAGCAAGCTATAGTACGCGCTTCACGACCAATAAACTGCAGTTCAGACAAGATGTAGTAGCCTACTCGCAATACAACAAAGCTTGGAGCATTATCCTTAGAGAAAAATACTGACTCCTTGGAGTGTTATGATCTGTTGGAGGCCTTTTTTCAAATAAATTTAAACGTTTGTATATTACACGTGTCCAATTTATACCTAGTTTGTAGTTTGTAGTCTTCTGCAGTTTTAACGTTACGCCGGCATCTTAAGTCACTGTGTAGCCACTCAGTATAGCCGCAGTAATTTAGTAGACTAAATCTTATATTGTTGTGTTAGAACATAATTTTATATGAAGTAGTCTCATATTCATTTCTGAAACCGAATTGTAGTATGCGAAAGTCGCTTCGTCCAGCCGTTTCCACTGCCCGCCTTTGCAGTCAGTTAATACGGATACAATGAATTTCTGTTCTTTTGTGCTTGAGATTGTTAAAAAGAAAGATTAATTGATTCGTGACCTGACTATTAAGATCTTCGCCATAGGAAATTCTCGTTGACTTCTTCATACCCGAAAACTTGTATTTTAATATTAGCCCATAATAACTTATCTGTGGCAATCACTATCATTGGAAAAATTCATCTTCTCCGACCATGAAGCAGCTGTATTGGTGAACTGTTTATTGTTGACATACATCCATTAGCCCGTCCCAGGTACATGCTACTTTGACACAAAGTTTCAATGGTTTATCCCCGGGCACAACTTCTGCAAGGTTAAGGTCCCTACCTATTGAGAGCTTCTGTGAGCCACTATGAACTGGTACTATTTACACGTAACTTACTTTATTGTGGTAGCCGCCGATCGTACATAAAATACATACGCTCTAAGCATTTATGTGTTCAGCTGCCCCGTAACGTGTTAAGTCACTCTTAGAAAAAACTGTCAAGTTGGTTTGACGAATGGAGAAGGGGAGGCCATCGTCATTACTTGTATTCTAATGGTTCTGTTACTGTTTCCATTGTTGGTCTGATGCACTTACCTATTAAATATGTCAAAGAAACAACGAACTAAAAGTTTGAGGGTAAGGCAGAAGGTATAAAACACAAGTGGTACTAAAAATTTAGATCAGATTTTGTGTCCTTTGCCTCTTAATGGACGGTGGAGTATAGTGTCGATGCCTTGTTCACTAGTCCAGTCGGTTATGTCTATTCACAAAGGTGACTTTGACATGATCGCATTATGCAAAGTCGAAGTTCATCATACACTAGTCTGTTAAAATTCACAAATTTCACTTTGTCATGAGCACACTTAGTCAACGAAAATAAGCTTCGCATGGTTGGTTTCTTCTACCGTCACTATGGCGCTGTAGGAAACATCTCCCCTGTAAAATGAGATATGACAGGTCTTTGAGCCAGGACGGTAATCGGGCCAGACTGGAGTCAGCCAGGCCCAGTCAGCGACCCTCCTGCTCAGGGACCAGCATCTCTTCTGACTCACAGCCTTCCACATGATGAAACCAGGTCAGTCACCAGAGAGTTCTGCAAGCCGGCTTGGGCCCAGATAAATCAATCGGTCATTCCATCTATTCCAGATAATTCACACGAACGCCGCCACAATCTAAGAGACAATATGACACAATTAGCATTTAAGCCTGGCCAAACAGCCCATCACGTAAGTGATGTCGAGGTTGTGCTGCTTAGCGCCATGCCAGTGATGCAGATGGCAGATGCAGCTACTACCTGCCACACACGAATCACAGCCTACTTCCTAAGAATATGGGCGTCAGGGCAGCCCTGCGTTTTGTCGCCGTCACAGCAGTGCGATGTGAGGGTCTAGTCATCTCTGTCGTAAGACCTCTTGGCTCTTGACACTGGCCGGCCGGACTGGCCGTGCGGCTATAGGCGCTACAGTCTGGAACCGCGTGACCGCTGTGGTGGCAGGTTCGAATCCTGTCTCGGACATGGATGCGTGTGATGTCCTTAGGTTGGTTAGGTTTAAGTAGTTCTAAGTTCTAGGGGACTGCTGACCACAGCAGTTAAGTCCCATAGTGCTCAGAGCCATTTTTTTCTTGACACTGGGGTGTGATGTAGCCAGATGTTCTCGCAGCAACACCTTCCACAACTAGGTAATCCAACATTCCGGCGATGCAGCAGCAGGGCGCACGATCAGCAGTCGGGTGCCATCGCGCTGAGATACGCTAATATTCCAAGATCGTTACCGTCAGTTCCCAGCAAATAATGGATTGGACCTTCTTCTGCTGCGCATCCCATTTTTGGTTCAAATGGCTCTGAGCGCTATGGGACTAAACTTCTTTGGCCATCAGTGCCCTAGAACTTAGAACTACTTAAACCTAACTAACCTAAGGACATCACACACATCCATGCCCGAGGCAGGATTCGAACTTGCGACCGTAGCTGTCGCGAAGTTCCAGACTGTAGCGTTTAGAAGTCCTCGGCCACTCCGGCCGGCACATCCCATTCTTCTTCAGCAGTGAACCATAACCCACAACCAGCCATCCTGGAAGTCCCATTGTAACCAACGGCGCAGGAGACAGCCGACATTGGCCCCATTGTAACTCGCGTCAGAAGCACTGCTGAAGACAGAGGGAAACTGGAAGACAGTAGCCAAAATCGTGAATCTTGTGCAGCAGTGCCACTGAAACCGGGAATCAGCCGGATCAGTAAATTGACATGGAAGGTCTAGGCCCCTTTAACTAACATCATTTATCTCCGAACCACAGGAACATTTCTTTTTAAACATTTTCTTTGACAAGAGATCCCTTTTCAAAAACAGGTAAAAAACTGAAGTTAAATTGCCACTACGGACGTTCGAAATTGTGAATAACACAGCCGTTAAATTTCAACAATAACCTTAAATAAATTCAAGAAACAAGAAGACCTTAACAATACTGGCCTTTTTAAAAATTTTAAATTAAACCGTTTTAAATTAACGAGTCAATTAAAATAGTTAAAACAGTTATAAATAAATTTCGTCAAGCAAATTCAAGTTCAAGACATTAGACGGACCCCCAAAATGCACTCCTGGAAATTGAAATAAGAACACCGTGAATTCATTGTCCCAGGCAGGGGAAACTTTATTGGCACATTCCTGGGGCCAGATACATCGCATGATCACACTGACAGAACCACAGGCACATAGACACAGGCAACAGAGCATGCACAATGTCGGCACTAGTACAGTGTATATCCACCTTTCGCAGCAATGCAGGCTGCTATTCTCCCATGGAGACGATCGTAGAGATGCTGGATGTAGTCCTGTGGAACGGCTTGCCATGCCATTTCCACCTGGCGCCTCAGTTGGACCAGCGTTCGTGCTGGACGTGCAGACCGCGTGAGACGACGCTTCATCCAGTCCCAAACATGCTCAATGGGGGACAGATCCGGAGATCTTGCTGGCCAGGGTAGTTGACTTACACCTTCTAGAGCACGTTGGGTGGCACGGGATACATGCGGACGTGCATTGTCCTGTTGGAACAGCAAGTTCCCTTGCCGGTATAGGAATGGTAGAACGATGGGTTCGATGACGGTTTGGATGTACCGTGCACTATTCAGTGTCCCCTCGACGATCACCAGTGGTGTACGGCCAGTGTAGGAGATCGCTCCCCACACCATGATGCCGGGTGTTGGCCCTGTGTGCCTCGGTCGTATGCAGTCCTGATTGTGGCGCTCACCTGCACGGCGCCAAACACGCATACGACCATCATTGGCACCAAGGCAGAAGCGACTCTCATCGCTGAAGACGACACGTCTCCATTCGTCCCTCCATTCACGCCTGTCGCGACACCACTGGAGGCGGGCTGCACGATGTTGGGGCGTGAGCGGAAGACGGCCTAACGGTGTGCGGGACCGTAGCCCAGCTTCATGGAGACGGTTGCGAATGGTCCTCGCCGATACCCCAGGAGCAACAGTGTCCCTAATTTGCTGGGAAGTGGCGGTGCGGTCCCCTACGGCACTGCGTAGGATCCTACGGTCTTGGCGTGCATCCGTGCGTCGCTGCGGTCCGGTCCCAGGTCGACGGGCACGTGCACCTTCCGCCGGCCACTGGCGACAACATCGATGTACTGTGGAGACCTCACGCCCCAGGTGTTGAGCAATTCGGCGGTACGTCCACCCGGCCTCCCGCATGCCCACTATACGCCCTCGCTCAAAGTCCGTCAACTGCACATACGGTTCACGTCCACGCTGTCGCGGCATGCTACCAGTGTTAAAGACTGCGATGGAGCTCCGTGTGCCACGGCAAACTGGCTGACACAGACGGCGGCGGTGCACAAATGCTGCGCAGCTAGCGCCATTCGACGGCCAACACCGCGGTTCGTGGTGTGTCCGCTGTGCCGTGCGTGTGATCA
Source organism: Schistocerca americana (assembly GCF_021461395.2). Taxonomy (NCBI): domain Eukaryota; kingdom Metazoa; phylum Arthropoda; class Insecta; order Orthoptera; family Acrididae; genus Schistocerca; species Schistocerca americana. The sequence goes on along the minus strand of NC_060119.1, from coordinate 951,462,813 downwards.
TTGCTTGTACAGCCCTCTCGCAGTGTCCGGAGCAAGTATGGTGGGTCTGACACACCGGTGTCAATGTGTTCTTTTTTCCATTTCCAGGAGTGTATTAACAAAGATAACACTAGGATTACACAAAGGTTTACGCAAAAGATATTACGATAAAAACTAAGATCGAGAATACAACATGCATTAAAGAGACAGCACACAAAGAGCACAGACCGCCAGGACGCGCGATTGCAACCAAACAGCAAATGCTCGAGAGCCCTGCACACGGCAGCCAACAAGCCAGGCCAATGCGGCAAGATGCGGCCGATACTCTCCCAGCAACTTAGTAAGTACTGTTAACAAGCAAGAAAGATATTGTCTGTTAGGATTACGCTGTGAGTAAAGTTACGGTTTAACCATGAATGCACATATGCAGCGTTTCCAATAACCTGATACGCCCTAGGAAATAAGGTTCGCTGACAGAACTATGGAAAGGGAGTTCTAATTTCTTCCAGGAAGGAATAGAATTGATAACTCGCTAGGATCATACCATTAGCCGGAGCTCACGACATGCTTAAAAGGGATGGATAATAGTAATTCCAGACAGCCCACAAGCTTTCAAAATATCGTCAAAACACTATTTAAACTTAGAACAACTTGAGCTCTGGCTCAAGCATTTCAAAATAAATATATTAAACAAAAAGAAACACTGGATAAGACGTAGGCCCCTGATATAGTCATGCATGACAAGTGGGCACATTACACAACCATAAAAACATTAACCATGGCACATTTTTTTGAGACAGAACGGTGACCAGCAGATTACGACAAATCACTTCAAAACCGCACAGAACAGGAAGGGCATTACACCATTCACAAAATCACTGAGTCAGATATCAAGGCTTGCTTGACGACTCAGTAAAACCAACATGACCATCTGTTCAAACAGTGCATGGTCCGGACGAAGATGAGTGAACGACGACCCGGAAAAGACGTCGTGTCGATCCACAGCCCATGTGTGTCGCCGCTCCATGCGCTGCTGCTGACCCCGGCTCCACGTCGTGGGGAAACTTCTCTCAACTACTGGCGCCGCGCTCTTCGTAGGCCTCTTTCCCTAAACGCTACTCCAGCGGCCGGTTTTGAAGACTACGCGAAGTACCGATAACCGCACAAGGGAGTGATTCGCGCCTCCCTGGTGAGACACTAGCTGAAAGTTATCGATAGCGAAATCAGTTGCCACGGTTCACAAGTCAGACACCCTACGCAGAAATGTCAGTAAGTGCCAATCTTTAAATTTTTTGTTTGTTTGTATGGCTGTTCCCCTATCATTACTAGCTCCTTTGTATTTCCTTTTTGTATCTTCTGTGCATTTGTATTGACGATGGATTGGCGGAATGCTTAAACCAGTTCCTGCTCAAGATAGATGAACTGGCTCAGTTACAGTCAGAATTATGACAGCTAACGGCGGAACAAAGGGAGCGGTCACTTCCTAATGAACATATCCGGAAAAATTGCACCACTGCATTGGTTATCCCATCTTTAGGAAAGTCAGGCCAGGCTGTCTTGCTGTTCTTAGATAATTTAGAGACAGCTTCTGGATTAGGAAATAGGAATGACGAACCATTATTGAGTGTAGCCAAGGTAACAGAAGGCATGAGGATGCTTATTGTCACACAAAAAACTGAGCGAAGGACAGTCATTTAATGAATTACGGAAAGGGTTAGTGAAGAAGTATCAATTGCTTAACAATAATAAGTTGAGGAGGCCAAGTCAGCTCCTCAGTTTTAATATACGAAAGAGAGAGATTACAAGAGAAAAATTACAAGAGAGAGAAATTATAAGAGAAAAATTATAGCTGGAGTCTAGTAGTGGACAGATAGGTTCTCCATGAACCGTAGCGCATATAACAGGGAGGTTGCTGCATGTAAATCCTTTCACTTTGTGCTTCTTGCTAATCAATATATTGACATTATCACATCGCCTCTTCCTGTAAGGTCAACCGATTTTTCACTCTTTCCCGATTTTTAATACAGTCAATTGCAAAATGACCTTGTTAATTACAACTGAAATACCTTTAACGGTTTCTCGAAAGCGCTTGTTTCTTCGTTCGAACCTCAACGCAGTCACGTGCTGAACGTCCTTTTTTGTTTCCTCGAAAACACATTATATCATTTCTAATTTCAGCGTTGATCTGAGTTTGTTCACTTGCGGGAGGCTGTACTTGGTTGTTACAAAGATTTATTTCACCGTTCTTGCACTTCGTATCACTAAACCGTAACTGCTCACTGTGCAAGACGAATTGATCTAATTCAACAAATGTCTGTGGTTTAGTGCCAAATACCTCCCTTGATCTGTCTTCTATGCAAAAGCCCTCAATTATACTTCTTGCCGCATCACTCTCTAAGATTTCTACACACCGCACATACAGTAGGCCTACCACTCAGATTTCCTCAATGTATTGAGCAAACTCTTCCGAACTCATTTTCCCACGATATACAGGAGAATTTATAAGTTAATATCTTGCTCGTTCTGAGCGCTGGCCCTCCAAAGACTTCTCCTACAATTATTTAATGATAGAGTTTGGTTAATGGCTTCAGTAACCATTCTTTTAAGTTTCCCTATAGTACGAGGGATCATCGTTCGTAACCCTACTATCTCGCGACCTTGTAAAGCTTCACTCAAATACTGCAAACGCACAGTGAACTACTGTAGTAGCGGATTTTTTCATTACTATCTATTGCAAACACTGATGCAGTGGCAAACACATCGGAAAATGAACTAGATGGTTTATTATGGTTTATCATACGTTTGCTAAACGCATGTCCCAATGCCCACTCTATTATAATCACTGATCATTTCACTGGATGCCTTCCTTTCCATCATTTAGCTACAAGGTTAGAAAATTACATTATAACTATACCTTTATTACATTATTACGTAAATGCAGAATAATTGCTTTCTGTTTGGAGTCTGCAACTAAATTTTCAGGATCTTCAGCACTACTGAGCAAATAACGCGATTCCGCTTGTATTTGGAAAACTTGCGCGCGTCTAGGAATACTACCCAGCAATAATTCTATACTAGCCCGCAAAGTTTCTAAGAGGCTATTATAATACGCGCAGGCGTCACTCACCTGCTCCACAGTTTCTGCGTTGACAACGAGGCAGCATCCCAGCGCTCCGCGCAGTCGCTGCACTAATTCAATTACGCTTCCGTCAACTCTTTCTTGACGAATCACGACCTCGTATTCCAGTTGGCCTGATATGTCCAGCATGTTTCTGGCTCCTATAGTACCTCTGCTGCGACTTGCAACGTAAGAATGACTATATTAAGACACAATCGATTGGTACCACGCACTCAAAATGGAATATATCCTACCACATGACAGGCTCCGAAACCCACTAACTTCTTACTGCACTCTGTTACAATTAGAGTGATCGGAAATGTGAAGGGCTGGTAGGCTCCCGGGCTAACATTAATTCAGACATCCTTGAAAAATTTATTGACAAGCAATTATCACTCAACATTTATAAAGAACATATTGTCCTACCCCTTTTATTCTTTTCTTCCTCTAAAAGGTAGCAATTGCAATGCTTTCTCTAAATTAGTAATATTTACACTTATCTAATGTGAAGGGTAATATACCAGAGGTGTAGTAGTGTCAAATTTGAGCTCAGAAAAAATATAGCATCCATTAAAGTTTCAGCTCAAACTCTATAACTATTAGCGATAAAAAATTTATAATCAATATTATCTTAAAAATGCATGTAGTAACCCTTAAACAAATTTATAGCAACAAACTGACAGTAGTTAAAACCTAAAAACAGTAGTCACATAAATCCAGTTTACCATAAGCACTTGAAATACACAAGAAAATATCCCTTATCACAAGTTTTGTACACACTACTTTCTCTCGTGGCACAATTTAAGATTTGCTCATTTCTATGCAGGAGTACCGAACAATTGCAAAACAATTTTAGGTGCAAAACGTCTTCAGGTGAACGCCAAATTAAGAGACGCGAATTGTTCATCAACAAAAGGTAAATAATTAACCCAAAAACAAACGTGTAACATAGGAATTCATTCGCTGCTACCTGAGTGGATTTACAGAGCTGTAATCTTGCAATGTTAATTTATTTCTCACGTCAGTCTTGCCCACACTTTCCGGCAAAACATTACACACATCATTAAATTGGCGTGTTAAGACCTAAGCCATCATCAGTTACCACTGGTCCGACCCATACATACAAATAATTGCCCCAACCACTGCAAACTCTATGACAATCTTGTAATATTAACAGTTAAAACAAACAAATTACCAGTCACAAAGTAGTGGAACTAATGTCACCCCACTAGAGGAGACTCAATTGCAGTTTCGCGCCGGCCGCGGTGGTCTCGCGGTTAAGGCGCTCGGTCCGGAACCGCGTGACTGCTACGGTCGCAGGTTCGAATCCTGCCTCGGGCATGGATGTGTGTAATGTCCTTAGGTTAGTTAGGTTTAAGTAGTTCTAAGTTCTAGGGGACTGATGACCACAGAAGTTAAGTCCCATAGTGCTCAGAGCTATTTGAACTATTTTGCAGTTTCGCAACACGAAAAACAAAACACACAGGTGGGAAAATACTCAATAATAAAGTTTCTCAACTTCACCTGGGGTTATCCAGTACTCGTGTGTAAACGCAACAAGGACGCAGCGACAGTATAGTGACGGCTGTACAGAATTTCAACCGTTGCTTCGGACAACACCAGTATTGTGCAACCAAAGCACTCTGGCATGCGAAAGGAGAGCCCGTTTTCAGACTAAAACTTTCCAAACGACGGCTCTCAACTACAACTAGGCCGCGTTATCACTACAGGTGCAGGACACACACGGGCTGCTCACAGCACAGGCCCCCATTCGCCACCTCCCTCACGCCGCCGCCAAGTCAAGACTCGTTCTCTGGCCTTGCCGTTCACATTCGCGCAACAAGCCTCTGTGGTAAGGAGATTCTATACAATACGGAATTTTTTTCAAAGAGTGGGTCGCGACTGATATACTTCGTTGTCAGCCCAATACTCATTTTTGTAGTTGTTACGAGGAAGTTCGACAAAGTGGCACGCAGCGAATTGAACTACAGTGTTATGGACTGTTAATCAGTGGTACTAAACGTGATGTGTCCAGACAGATCTTCGAGTTATCAACCACAATAAACAGGAACTACCACCCTGAATACGACTCGCCATTTATTTATGTACCCGACCTACTCTCAAAATTCTACCTGCGAAAAACCTAACCTACCTATATTACTCATTTGACCCGAGTTTTCCAGCCTCCATTCACCAAACGCTAGATCCGCAAACTAGCTGCATGTTGATGGGGACCCTTTTAGACGATATAAAAAGTACCGTATTGAATTTTGTCAACAACTAGTAACCGCATGAGCTTCAGCATAATCACCTTGTATGGTTTTAGCAGTAAGATGAATCAACACTACCAGTTAAAGCAAAAAGTAACTCAAATCTCATCCCCGTCAGCCTTCAACCCATGGGCTCAAAGAATCATTAGGACACCAATAAGAAACAATTTGACTAAGAACAAGGAGAACCATGAACAAAGACCTTCGTATATAACCATGGTACTTAATTCAGACAGAGTGTAAACAACAAAAAGTAACTTCGCGAGTGAAGGCAGAGCTGTGAAGTCCAACCACTGTCTACGTTTCAGCAAAGTGGGAGGTCGGATTTTTACTGTAGAGGAACTGCACTCTAAAGGGAAAAAGTTTTAAGAGGACTAGGAGCCAGATGTGGTACGCCAGGACTGTAATTAGGACACACTGGAGTCGGCCAGCCTCAGTCAGCATTTCACGTCCTGAGTGGACGCAACACATCCGTTTTACAGCCTTCTGCCTGACTAAAACATGCCAGTAACGAGGAAGAACTACTGCCTAATCTGCTGCCAGTTACGACAGCTAGTGATTGCCTCTATTCCAGATAACTGAGCGTCACACATAAATAATGCCACTATTGTAAAATGACTCAAACATGGGGCAGTTATACGATGTCAAGTCTGTGCTGCTCATAGCCATGTTGATGACACTGACAATGGGACACGAACTACTGCCTGCTGCCTAAGCATCTGTGCGCCACGGCAGCACTGCAATTTTCCACCGTTGTGGGAATATAACGTGAGGGTCCATCCTCCCCTGCTCTACCAGGGTATTAACAGGAAAGCTCTATGCTCTATGCTATCCCTTCCTATCAACTGAAGACCTCTACAATCTGGAAACTAGATCACGACGAAACCAGAAGTTCACGCTGCAACCACAATCAGCCACACAGTCTCCTACCAGGGAACCTGAGAACTCGAAGATGCAGCCGCATCAGCCGGTGAAAGACGCAGGGAAAGACCTTGATATTCACCGTTCTCACCGTTGTCATTTCCAATGGTTGTGAACATGATGCAGTATAGAAGTTATTCCGACCGTGATCAGACCACTGTTAGCTGTGAGCCTCATCACCCTTCTTCAGCAGAGCACCGTTGTAACCAACAGTGTAGGAGACAGCCACCCATAGCACCATGTCTGAAATAGAGCACTGACCATGTTAACGAACGTTGCCATGTAGGTATTTTTCCAGAGAGGCATAACTACACTATTTCTATTTCTTCGCCTAAAACAGAGAGCGAGATAATGTTTCCATTAGAGTGATTATGTCATCACAGACTCTGGGCACAAAGCGTACTTTTAACCTAGCGAAACATTGCCATACTGAACACAGGGTTAGTACTTGTTAATCATTTTCTTTTAATATGTTTCAGTTAAGATAACTGCGACGATACTATCTCATAAAATCTCCGGCTGCTGATCACAGTGCGGGCTGTGCGCAATGCACGAGTAACTTCCTGGTGCACCCCATAGAGTGGCGGCCATCAGTGAGGTAGGTGGGAGTTTCTTACTGGATCAGGAGGCAATCTGTATGCGCGTCGTGGAGTGACAGCGGTGACACGCGAGGCGTGTGACGGGTGCTGAGCGCCGCCGAGTTGGGCACGCCGGCTAGACATGTCATCAAGAGAAGGTTTTGGGTCGGGACCAGTCAGCCACAATTTTTGAGAGGGAGGACTTCATACACGAGAGACCTCTGGTCTGTCTTGGGTCCCCATGTTCTTATTCGGGTGCTGATTCGTTTGTAAGGGTCGTTATTTCGTTGGTAAGTCAGGAATCTGGAATTTACACGAATTCCCGTAATTCTCCATGCGTCATCTCACACACCTTTTATGTAACTCTATTTTATCGCTGCTGGCCAGTAGGCATAATATTTACTCACATGCGTGTTATTCAGCATTGGTCAGCCCTTTGGCCGTTAAGAACTATTACGGTATGAGAACAATGCCAGGGTTTTGGGAGTTTCGTGCTGGAGATGTTAGTGAGCATGTATGAGCGGGTGCTACATGATTGTCTTAAGTGAATCATTTCAGTTTGTTTCTGACATATTTCAAAGACTGGTGCTTTCTTCACAATTGATCAAGCTCAGGGATGAGGGGCGAGAATCATTGGAGGTTGCATTTTGTAAAACTCTTCTGGTATCTTAACTGTAATGTACCTAGTATTTCTTTAAGTTAATGATTTGATGGTGCATGGGAACTGAGAGCACACCTCTTTGGGATGGCATTGTCAGTTTGATTTTTACGTGTAAATAAATGATTTTTTTATTTATGCGCACCTCTTAATCTGCATTAAAACTCCAAATCCTAGTTCCACTACAACAATCGCAGTCTTTTTAGGGTGGTCAGTGTCAGTGATAGCGAAAATGTATAATGTAATGTAAGAGGATTTTTTTTAAGGTGGATGGGAGAGTTAAGACCCAGCCTTCTGCAAAACACAATGTATTTCACTTCTCTGTTATTTACTCATACGTGGTTTCACACGTATGTGTCGTCCACAGTAGATCTCGACTGATTCCTGTAAAAGTGTTTTACATAATTGTTTTTTTTATATTACGTCCACGAAATACGGCATATAAGGGATAGAAACAAGGTAACAACAACAGACCCATACGCACATTTAATGTTATCACCGGTAAACTACCATATTATAGCTTTTAGGCTAAGAATAGATAGACAATGATGCACTTCGTATAACACTTTGGACAATAATGCACTTTGTATAACACGTTACACAAAGAAATCGTAACCAGCTGAAGATGACATATATGTTTCGATGCATGTTTGGATAAAGAACATCAATTACCAATTGTGAGGGCTTTCCTCACAGCAAAATCTTCAATTAATATATTGTGGAAGGATGCCAGTCAGAACTTTGAAATGACACGACGCTATCCATAAAGCAAAATCTGTGTGTTGTCATAGAAGTGACTGTAGACCCTATACGGGAAAGAATGAATCGGTTTCAAACCACACATAGCAGTCTATCCAGTGTATCCACCCTTTAACTACAGGAGACTGTAATTTCCAATCCGAGTGACATTTTCTATCACTATAAGCAGTCGATTATCTACTGTAAAGAGACCACAAGGGTTCTCGCACAGGTAGCTTTATATTGTTGTTACAGAAATTCAGTTATTCCAGTAAGCAAAAGAAAAAGAAAAAGTTGGTTTGCAAATAAAATTTTTCTTCAAATAATATTGAAGTGAGTTCTGAAAGAATTTACTTCACAATCTTATACAGTGTTTCTTCTTCTAATTACATCAAATTACGACTGCTTTACTATTGCAGCTTAGATATACTGCTTCATTCTGGCTCTTAGACCGCTGGAGCAAATAAGTTACTAAGAAACTCCACATGGTCACCTAGAAAAGGTGTTTCTCAGTCTGGTACAAGTCTTCCGATTTGGCGCTACTGTTGCATCTTAAGCGTCAGTTTCGTTGCTTTTTAATAGCTTCAGCTCCTCATGTGAGCTTCCAAGCACAAAGAGCCAAGGTGATCACCAGGAAACATAGTGTCTCAGTGGCAGTAATCGGTGACATCAATCTTAATACCGTGGAGTGCGTCATTATACAAAATATCCTCTGAATCCTTCCTCTATATGTGTAACTTGTTATTGCACAAAGAGGATCATGAAGAGAGAGGATCATGAAGTGTTCAGAAAAATTATAAATCTAACATAATACCAGAAGTTTGCTTTAAATATGGCAAAATAGAGTATGTTCGATGCTTGATGCAATTCTTTTCACAACAAGCTATACAGTCTTACTTAGATTACGCATGACAGTAGTCTGTCAGTCATGGTACCTCTACTTGGCGAGAGCGTATGGCTTCGGGGAGGAACTGAGTGAAATCACTGGTACGTTGAATCTTCGAGACGTTCTGTGAGGTGTACTCATGAGTTTCAACTTGCATAAATCTGAGTGTACGTGTTTGGAGTTAAGTTTTGAGTCCAGCTTACTTTGTGGATCTTGATGAATTACGACGATTTTAACTCCTGAAGGTCATATACCGAAATGCAGGCGTCTCACAAAAATAAGCACTAGTGTTGCCGTCAACATGAAATTATTTGATTGCATAAATGTAAATTTCTACCTCAAGCACCCTTAAGAATATGCAATAGGGGAACTGAGCTGAAAGTGAAGCCACGATTGTTAAAGAAAATTACTTCGGAAGACTAATGGAGTAGTATTTCGTTCGTGCCAACACTGTAATTGTGATTAAGAGATTCAGAAAATATCTTTTCAGGAAAAGTGAACAGGACTTTATCTTCCAAATATGGAGTCATTATTGTGTCTATGAGGATGCAATTTAGCCAGTAGTGTTACATATGTTCGATTTGTAAATTTAATATTGTGGAGTGGTTAGATTGCTACTCATCATATGGAGGAGACACTGAGTCGCAAGCAGGCACATCACAAAGCCTGCTATACATTCAAACTTTCAGCAGAAAGACCTTCATCTGAAGTAAAAAGAACTCACACATTCACACAAGGACCACTCACACATACATAACCACTGTCTCCGGCCACTGGGGCCGGATCGGACTGCATACAGAAACTGCGCTAGTGAAAGAAGCGATCTGTGGGTGTTGGGGGTAAGAATAAAGCTGGGGCACAGGTAGGGTCGATAGCTGGGTAGGAGGGGGAAAAAAGTAGTGCTGCTTACGAGAGCATGATGGGATGTGGCAGGAACAGGGTACGGCTTCAATGTACATTTGTGAGAGCTGTCGGGGGAGTGGGAAGTGGAGGGGCGGGGAATTACAGTGGAGGGGGGAGAGGAGTAGTGGATGTATTGGGGCGGTATAAGGCCATGTGCTGCTGAACTGGGAACAGCAAAGGGATAGATGGCTGAAGGATAGGGGCTAGCGAACGTTTGATCAGGGCATTGTAGGGAATGTAGGATATGAGGGGCGATCAAAAAGTTTCATTTGACGTCCATACAGTCCAGGCAAAATTGCCGCGAGCACTGAGGCAAGATATTCATTTGGTAAAATACAGTGTCCTGTAGCGTGATGAAGACCATAACTGCCTTCAGCACATCCTCGTCTGATAGAAGTGGTTGAATTTTCAAGGACTTTTTCATCTCACAGATGGCGTGATAATCACATGAGGAGAGATGAGGACTTCAGGTTGTTTCCCCGAGTGTCTCCCACTTGCGTTGCTGTGATTTGTGCGTTTCAGCATTTGTGATATGGAGACGTGTGTTTTGTTCATTGCCATTAGGATAGCCTGCAGTGGCTCTTCCAAACACGCATATAAATCAGTATTTCACTTACTTTCGAAGAGAGTATGTAATCTTTCTTACAGCTTATTATAAGAAGAAACACTGCCAGTTTTTCTCCGTCATTATTTTACTTATGATGACATCTGCTGTAACGTTGTTTTTATGAGACGGATTTATAATGGACACAATGTCCGAAACTAGTCACCACAAAGATATGTTGAATTCTTCTAAATGTTAGTATCGACTGAATTCAGTAACATATACATATACATTTACGTACACATAAATATCAGGTATCCGACAGTTTGTTGGTAGGCTTGTGGAGATGTGTAGCATTTGATGCCTGCCCACAAGTCACGTAATTCGTTTAAATACAAAGTAACGAGATGTTGATTTGCGGACGTGGTGATGGCGCCCGTGGTCCATATGGGTTCCATAGGATTCACATCAGGCGAATTTGTTTCTGCAACGTCTGTAGCACAGTTCTGGTTCAGAGACGCTGACAATTATACCGCCTCGTGATGACTGGGTGTTGTGTGATGTCCTTAGGTTAGTTAGGTCTAAGTAGTTCTAAGTTCTAGGGGACTGATGACCATAGATGTTAAGTCCCATAGTGCTCAGAGCCACTTGAACCATTTTGAGCAATTATACCGCTGAAAGATGACATCATCGTCGGGGAAGACATCAAGCATGAAAGGATGCAGGTGGTAACGCAGCTGCCAGAGTGTCTTCGATTACTACCAGAAGTCCATGTGAGTGCAGGAAAATGTCTCCCAAAGCATAATACAATCCCCAGCATCCTGCATCCGTGACGCAATGCACGTTTCGAGGCGCCGTTCACCTCGATGACGGGTGTTTGTGGAGACCATCATCGATCTAGTGTCGCCCGAACGACTTACACGTTTTCATGGGTAGGCGATCGAATCCCGATGATCCCTTGTCCACTGCAATAGTAACTAAAGATCTCGTTGGGGCAACATGTGAATATGTAGAGGTGGTCTGCTGCGAAGCTCCATTCCAACAAAGTGCGATGAATGGTGTGCTCCGAAGCACTTGTGCGTGCACAAGTATTGTGATCACCATCTATCTTACTTTACAGAGCAGACAAGTTCCCAAACCCCACGTTCTATGTAGAGCCTTGGACGTCCAACCATTCAGCGCCTAGTGGTAGTTTCACTGCCCTTCTACCAGTTTCCATAGATTCTCATGATAGTATCATGTGAACATTCGACAAGCTTCGCCGTTTTCGTTCACAAACTGTACGTAATAATAATCTGCACTTTGTCAAAGCCGCTTATCTCAAAGTATTTCTCCATTTTCAGTCCATATCTGCGTCTGCTCCGCTTGGTTTTGTAGCAGAGTCACGTGCCAGCAATGGCAGCAGGAGGCATCCAACGTCGTGGTGGTCAGTGGTCATTATGTTTTGGCTTGTCAGTGTATGTTCTAAACACTTACGATGACGAAACAACAAATATTATTAAGCGTGTAAGAATTTTTCGATATTTAATCTGTAAGTATCTAGAAGGATTATTTTTGTTCAGATTGGTTATATCAGTTCATAATTTCACAGGACAACACTGAACTAAATAAGCAAGGAGTGTTTTACCACGAAATGCCTAAAACGTCTGTACTGAGTTACTTACTAGCACGATTATATTAATAAAAATCTTTTCAGGTGTCTTACTATCTCTTCCTCAAAAATTATAGACAGCTTGGGTTTATGCACCTTGATGTTTAGAATATACTCCTTTCTCTTTCAAACAGACTTTGTCTGTTAAATAATTTATTTACAATTTCTCCTATTCCTTTAGTTGTACTGGAATTAACTGTTGGATTGTTGTAATTTACAGACAGAACCAGTTCATCCTGAAGAGTTAAATGGTAGGTCACGAAAATATTTGAGAGCCATAAAGGATTCTACGAGCAACACAGACTAAGTAAACCATTTCCTCTGTACTGACGTTAGCAGACATAAATAGAGTTTACTAAATATTACTCAACTGCCTAACATGATAAGTAATCATACTGAGTCAGCATAAGCAACGAATGGAAGTGATCGACTGCGACGGAATCTGGGACTGCTACAGAATACCCAAGCCAATAGTTCATGTATTAAATCCCACTCTCTTGAATTCAGTCGATAACAGATTTTGATGAACCGCAGACACCCCTCAAAACAATTCCTAGATATCTGCTCATGGGGAGTTTCTGCACTTGAACAAGCATCCTAATTACGTCTATCAACACATTTCATATACAGCCTCTTTTTTTTTGTTTTTTCTTTTCTTTTTTCAACAGGAATGGTCAGTCAGAATACGAATTTTGTCCGTCGAATGTGAAAGACACGTAGAACTCATCATAGGTGTGTAATTTGTAGTCTCTGTTCATATGAAATACCTAGGGCTAGTTGCTGATTTATGTGATTTTGACAGTGCTGTTGTTAACCACATGGAACTGGAAAAAGTGTTACGAAAACGCAGTGAATAAGCAGGTCGTCGCGTAATTCTATTGTGAACGTGGAACATTTAAGAACTGCAGATGATTGACCTTTGATGTATGTATAGGCACAGTCGTTAGAAAATGTTTCAATATTCCCTCAATGATGAAGGTAGAGCCCTGTTCGTGCACTGGTTGCCACAGAATAGTACTTTTCTTCTTGAACGTAATAGTGTATGTCACAGACTCGCCATGGGAAAATCTAATCGTTTGATCAAACGATTGATAACTGCAGTTATATCACAGATGGCCATTTTGTAAGAAAATATTGTCTTTCAGGAAAACCTAATCAGCACATGCCTGATGCGGCATAACGAATATGCAGATAATATGAGATCGTCGCTTTGTGTGAGTGGTGAGATAGCACCTTTCTAATCGTGAACTATGTCAGAACTTTTTCTTATTTGTTCATCCCTTCATGCGTAAAGGCTGTCATTCCTCATGGGTCACAGTTCTGCAGAAACGTTCCATTTTTAAATAAGAAAAGCTGTATGTATTGGTTTAATGTGAAAGACGGCAAAATCCAGCTGTATCGTGGCACTCAGATTCTGTCAACTGAGAAGGAAAGCTTCGAATACTCTCTAGACAAGTACCGTACGTGGCCAGCAGCATACAGTTTTCGGAACAAGTAGTAGCTTATTCTGTCAGACGAAAGTATAAAGAAGAACAAGACCTTTAATTCAGAGTGATAAATGCCTCGCTCCAAGTTTCCGACACGCTCGAACAAAAAAAGCGATTACATCTCTTCTCCTTCTTTACTCTCTACTGCTCTTCCTCAGATTAAGCAGGGAAAATTACAGAGGACGATAACAACCAGATTAAACTAATCCTAGAATTTAAATGTCTCAGTAATATAAGCTCTTCTTCAGCCTTTAATTGATTGCGATTAAGAAATGGGACACAAGTTCGCCTGGGCCCATTTATGTACAGATGATTGAACTCTAGGGCCCTATGACATGTTTCAAAGATTTTAATGACGTCTTGTGATTCTGTTATTTCGTGTGACTACAAATTAAGAACGAGGAGTGTTCGCATTAGATAAAATGACGCATAACTGAGAATGTTATTTGTAGAAAAATACACGTATGGAGAAATAATTTTAAATACTGCAGGTGGCGATCTTAAGGGTGAAATGAGTATTTAACAAGTCAGAACGTAGATCAGCTGCGCCAAGTTCCATAAGACGCATAATTTCGTATGGTGTCATGTTTAAACTTAAGGCAATAGTAAACAAAATGCAGTATGCTTCATCATAATTCTGTTGGGTTCATGCTTCCCGCCACGAATTCGTCTTCTGTGCCAACCTTTACATCTCGGAGTAGATTTTTCTTCAAAATAATGATTTTTTTGCTGTGTTTGTTCCAGTACCTGCATTCCTCTACAGATTTTACATTCTACTGCTCTACTATTACTATTGAAATTATTCCTTGTGTCTAAAGAAATTATCAACCTGTCCCATCTTAATGGCAGTGTTTTAAACATGTCCCTTTCTTCGACGATTCTGGAGAAAACCTACTCATTTCCTACCTTATCAGTCCACTTAATTATCAACATTCATCTGCAGCACCACGCCTCAAAAGCTGATATTCTCACCTCTTCCAGTTTTCCAGTTGTCAATGATTCACTACCGTACAATGCAGTGTCCCAAACATACGTTCTCTGATATTTCTTCCTCCATTTGAAGCAAGGAACGTTCTATTTGCTGTGTTAGTGGCCTTTTACTGTCCTCCTTGTGATGTCCGCCATAGATTTTTTCCCTCTAAGGTAGCAGAATTCCTTAACTTCGTCTACATTATGATCACAAATTTCGATGTTAAGTTTCGCGTTATTCTCATTTCCGCTAGTTCTCATTATTTTCGTCTGTCTTCAGTTTGCTCTAAATCCATATTCTTTACTTATTGGACTGTTTCAATAATTCTTTTTCACCTTCACTGATGATAGCTATATCAGCAGCGAATCATATCATTCATAACTTTTCTTCTTGAATTTTAATCCCACTCTCGAACCTTTATTTGTATTACTTTTCCTAAGTACAGATTGAACACTAGGGACGAAAGACTGCATCCCTGCCTTACACTCTTTTCAGTTGGAACACTTCGTTCGTGGTCATCCAATCTTAAGGTCCTCTCTTGGTTAACGTAGATATTGTACATTACCCGTTGTTCCCTTCAGCTTATTCCCATAATTCTCACAATTTCGAACTTCTTCCATCACTTTCCAATGGCTAACGTCTTTTTCAGTTGACAAATTCTATGAAGGTCACTGTTTTTTCCTCAGTTTTCTTCCAATACCAAGCGCAACGTCAAGTGCGCCTCTCTGGTATCCTTACATTTCCTACAACCAAACTGGTCGTCATCTAACAGAGCCACTGTTTCCTTACCCGTGCTTCTGTATGCTACTCTGTCAGCAAGTTCAATGCATGGGCTGTTAAGCTCATTGTGCGATGGTTCTCGCACATATTTCTTCTTGTAATCTTCTGTATAGTGTGGCTGATGTTTTCAGAAAGTCCATTAGTACGTCCCCTTTCTCAAATATTCCACACACCAACTTGAATAACAGTAATCTTAGAAATTCATACAAATATTTTATACCTATCCAGCCTTACTTGATCTCAAGTCTTCCTGCAACTCCTTTGAATTCTGACTATTCTACTGAATTCCATATCACTATATCGACTGTGATCTCAAGTCTTCCGCAACTACAAATTCTGACAATCATTTTGGACCCCTGTCTCATCCATATCGACTGCATTTTCCTCTTCTCTCATGTCATCAGACAATTCCTTTCCTCATAGATTCCTTCAATGTACTCTTTCAACATATCAGCTCTCTTTTTTGTCTGTAACATAGGATTTCACTTTGCACCCTTCACGTTGCCGCCGTTGCTCCTAATTTCAAAGAAGTTATTTTCATTTTTCTGTACACTGAATTAGTCCTTCTGACGATAATTTCTATTTCGATTTTATTCACACGTTTCCTGCAGCCATTTCGTATTGTCTTCCCTGCACTTCTTCTTTATTTTATTCGTAAGGGATTTATGTTGTTGTCTTCTTGTATTTCCTTGAACGGTTTTGTACTTCCTCTGTTCGTTGATCAATTGAAGTACATCTTTTGGGTTTCTTCGTAGGTACCTTTCTTGTACCTACGTTCTTTCCAACACCCGTGATTGCTCTTTTTAGATATGTACCCCCTTCGTCAACTGAACTGCTTGCTGTGGTATTTATTATCGCAGTATCCAATTTTTTGAGAATATCAAACGCGGCTTATCACTCGCCAGTACTCCTGTTCTGTATCCATGTTCTTCCGGACGATTCTCTTAAACTTCAATATAGTCTTGATCTTCACAAATTTTGATCTGAGTCTATACCTCCTCCTGCATACGCCGTGCAATACAATTTCTGGTTTCGAAATCTCTGTGTGACCATGATGTAATCAAGATGAAATGTTTTCGGAGTACAGCTCCTTCTTTTGTGATTTTTTAACAGAGTATTGGTTATTACTATCTGGAATTTACTGCACAACTGAATTTGTTTGCTCCCCATTCGTATTACCAATCCAGTACTGGTTCAAATGACTCTGAGCACTGTGCGACTTAACTTCTGAGGTCATCAGTCGCCTAGAACTTACAACTAATTAAATCTAACTAACATAAAGACATCACACACATCCATGCCCGAGGCGGGATTCGAACCTGCGACCCTAGCGGTCGCTCAGCTCCAGACTGTAGTGCTCAGAACCGCACGGCCACTCCGGCCGGCAATCCAGTACTCTCCCATAAATCTTTCTTAATACCTTCCTCTACAACCGCATTTCCATCCGTCTTAGCTATTAGGCAAACAGATATTTTCCAATACTGAATTATTTTTTGAACATCCTCATACACTTGTTCCCTCGTTTCATCTTCTGCTTGTGACCTCAGCATGTACAACTAAACTACCATTGTCGGCGTTGGTTTACTGTCTAATCTGATGACAGCTTCTCTGTCACTGAATTGCTCGCAGTAAATCACTCTCTGTCCTGTTCTTGTTCATAATGAAGCGGACTCTCGTTATACCGTTTTCTTTAGTTCATATTACCCTCTATTATTCTGACCAGTAATCCTTGTGTTCTCTCCATTTCGCTTCAATGATTCTTACTGTACCTAGATTTAGCATTCGCATTTCCCTTTCTAGATTTTCTAGCTTCCCTAGCACTTCTGTCAATCCAAGCTCTTAATCGTTGTGTTTCGTTGATTATTTCATATTTCCCTCATGGTCGCCTCTCCCTAGAAAGTTCCATCCTGGAGAGCCCAATGGGGGCTAGTCCAGAATATCTTTCCAACGGAGGAAATATCGCGAAACTTTTCTCAGTAGAATGCCACATGACCTGTGGGTACACATTACGTGTCTTTAATACCGTGTCCTAACATTATGAATGACCTAGAAGAAGACGATTTGTTGAAACACGAATTCATCAAACATCGTTCTTGTGAAACACTACTAGCACTTTATACTCGTGAAGTAATGAGTGCCATCGACAAGGAATGTCAGATTGATTCCAAATTTTTAGATTTCCAGAGGGCTCTCGACACCGTTCCTCACAATCGACTTCTAACGAAACTGCGTGCCAATGGAATATCGTCCCAGTTGTGCGACTGATTTTCGTGGTTTCATGTCAGAAAGGTCATAGTTCGTAGTAACAGACGCAAAGTCACAGGAGTAAAACAAAAGTAATATCCGGTGTTCTCCAAGGATGTGTTATACGCTGTCTATTGTAAATTTGTAAATTTGTGGGAAGTTCCTATGGGACCAAACTGTTGAGATCATCGATCCCTAGGCTTACACACTAGTTAAGGGGCTCCGGAAAGGCTCAAAATCATGAAAAGTTCAATTTGTACTTTTTTCAGTTTTCTGAATCTGCAGACTATTACCTTTTAATAGATATATAATTTATTCAATTCGTAAGACTACAACTATTTTTAAATTTTTTTTAAATGTGTTCTACATGGGCGTGACCCACTGTGGTGCTGTTAAACTGCTGTCAAATGGTGTTATTATTAATGTCCGTGTTCATCAGGCACATTTTAGTGATGTGAGATAAAGTTTGTGTTGTGGCTAACCTGCGATGGTTCAATATATATCGCCGGTGTGATTGTCGATTGTTTCATGTTTATTTACTCTATCGTTATCTCGAAAATATTCGTAATTAATTCTGTTTCTTGAGTCTCTGTTTTGTTGAAGTATAATAATGAGGAAAAGTAAAGTTATTAGAAATCCTCTGAAGGCTTTTAAGAAAAGGAGAAATGTTGGAAAGCCAAAGGTATGTGTTATTACTGTAAACAGTAAAGACGATAACCAAGTGAGTGAACCTAACCTCTCAAGTACACCTGCCCATAGCAGTCAAAGTGGGAATGAAAATACTTCACAGAAGAAGCTTGGTTCAATGAGTGAAAACTATGAATGTATTATGGGTGAATCGGATGTGACTGACACATTTGATATGTCGGTTCTCAAAGGAATTTTTTCAAACTGTGTAAGATGTATTCATTGTAATGAAGTTGGTCTGGAACTCTCCATAATAAAGCACGTAGGACTTGCTAGTGAATTACAACTGAAATGTGATAAGTGTTCATACATGGCCACCTTTTGGAACAGTGTTGCAGTAACTGCAACTGAAGAAAACGGTAGCAAAATCTACGAACACAACAACGAGCGATGCTTGCTTTAGACAAGGAATGCCTTCGGGCTGCAGACAGGGCTGTAAAGAGTCTAGAAATACAAGCAATAGTAAACAGGAGGAGGAACAAGAGGAAGCTGGAGGAGGAGTTTGCAGAGGATGAAGATAATCCATCCTATGGACCTGGAATGCACTAAAAAGATAATCCAATCATTGTCGCTCGATTCCCAAAACTTTTATTTTCTCATATTAATTACATGTTTTCTAAGGATCTTCCAAACATATTTGTTTCAACCTTTCAGTAAATGTTACACAGTACCTTCTGCATAAATAACACAGCCTTTTTTCAAAAAACTGTATATTTTTGAATATGTAAATAAAAAATTGCAAAAAAATGTTGTGAATTTTCATTACAATTGAAAAAAAAAATCATCTTTAATAACTGAATTAAAATTTTGTAAAATCCCTGTGTTAAGTTGCAGCCCATATTCCAATAAATAATCTGTAAAAAGTTCAACTTCCTACCTGAAATACTTTGTGAGGAAAGATGTAATTTATAAGCGTTATTTTAACATTGCAAGTATAGGGCGTTCCGGAGCCCTTTAATCTAACTTGAACTAACTTACGCTAAGGAGAACACACACACCCATCCCCGAGGGAGGACTCGAGCTTCCATCGGGGGAGAGCCGCACGAACTGTGGTATGAACCCCCAGACCGCTCGGCTACCCCGTGCGGACGCCTTTTATTGTTCCTGATCTATATTAACGACACAGTAACATATCTGAGTAGCCCCACTGGATTATTTGCAGACGATGCTGTCATTTAACGTCATTAGATGACCAAAGCGAATTGCAAAATAATTTAGACAAGATATCTGTATGGTACGAAAAGTGGCAATTGATCCTGAATAAAGAAAAGTGTGATTTTATTCACATGAGTACTAAAAGCAATGCCTAAATTTCGATTACGCAATGAGTCACACAAACATTAAGGCTGTAAAAACAACTAAATAAATAGGAATTACAATTACAAAATAACCAAAATTTGAGCGATCACATAGATAATGTTGTGGTTAGAGCAAACCAAAGACTATGATTCATTGACAGAACGCTTAGATGGTGCAACATGTCTACTAAAGAGTCTGCTTACACCACGCCTGTCCGCCCTATTCTGGAGTACTGCTGTGTGGTGTGGGATCCGCATCAGGTGGTACTGACGGGTGACACTGAAAAAGTAGAAAGAAGGGCAGCTCGTTTTGCACTGTCGCGAAATAGGGGAGATAGTGCCACAGACATGATACATGAATTGGAGTGGCAATCAAGGGCGATTTTCGTCGCTACGTGATATTCTCATGAAAGTTCCATCACCAGTTTTCTCCTCCGATTGCGAAAACATTCTGTTGGCACCCACCTACTTAGGGAGAAATCATCATCACGATAAAATAAGAGAAATCAAGGCTCGAACAGAAAAATTTATGCGCTCGTTTTTCCCGCGTGCCGTTCGAGTGTGGAACAGTAGAGAGACACCTTGAAGTTGGTTCACTGAACCCTCTGCCAGGCACTTTCATGTGAATAGCAGAGTAATCATGCAGATGTAGATGTAGACAGTTTTCATTGCCTTCTTCATCCCTAGGCGTTTGATCATTATTGATTCTCTTGCCTTTTATGGGTAGTTTCCGAACAATGGACAAAAGAGTACCCTGCAACTCTGCCCGCTCCTCCTTCATCCTTGACGAGGCCGTCTTTGACAAGGCCGTTGGCAGAACAGTGCCGACATCATATTCTGCAAATCTTCGGTTCTAATTGGTGACTATTTCTGTTCAAACCTTAAGCCTTGTGGTTGAGCTGGATGCGTTTTTATGTAGTTAGTGATCTAGTCATGTTACGCACTGTATTTGTCAGCGTCTTCCGCAATTTACCAGTCTAGGTGACGTTCGTAATAGGTATTGTAGTGCCAGTACTAATGTTTTTGTTCGGTGGCGTGTACTGGGATGGGGTACCTGTGCGTACCGGTGATTTCTGTATACCTTACGAGATTTGTGTTCGGTTGTTGGAATCCAACAATGAACTTGCAGGTGATATTCACTGTTAAAATCTCAGATAAACAGTTATCTGTTATATCCCGTATTGTTGCCCAACAGCTTCTAGTGGCGGTACTAATGGCAAGTCCTTGTCTACACAGTACGTCAAGATCGACGTCAATAGGAACTTTTATACAGGTTGCCCCGATTAAGATAAGCCCCCGCCTTCAATCCCTGCCCCACCTACGTTCCCCACAACATACACCCAATGCGAGTAAACACAGTAAAGAGCCAAAGAAGTTGGTATAGCTGTATAATATCGTGCAAGGCCCCTGCGAGCACGCAGAAGTGCTGCAACACGACGTGGCATGGATCTGACTAATGTATAAAGTGGTGCTGGAGGGAATCCTGCACGGCTGTCCATAACTCCATAAGATGGGGTCGAGATCACTTCTGAACAGCACGTTGCAACTCATCGAAAATATGCTGAATAATGTTCATGTCTGGGAAGTTTGGTGCCCAGCGGACGTGTTTAAATTCAGAAGAGTCTTCTTGGAGCCACACTGCAACAGTGTTGGACGTGTGGGGTGTCGTATTGATCTGCTGGAATATCCCAAGTCCGTCAGAATGCACAGTGGGCATGAATGAATCCAGGTGATCAGACAGGATGCTTACGTATGTGTCACCTCTCAGAGTCGTATCTAGACCAATCAGAGATCCCATATCACTTTAACTGCACACACCCCACACCATTACAGAGCCTCCACCGGGTTGAACTGTTCCTGCTGATATTTAGTGTCCATGGATTCATGAGGTTGTCTCCATACTCGTACACGTCCTTCCTCTCGATGCAATTTAAAACGAGACTCGTCCGACCAGGCAACGTCTTTCCAGCCATCAACAGTCCAATGTAGGTGTTGATGGCCCAGGTGAGGCGTAAAGCTTTACATCGTACAGTCATCAAGGGTACACGAGTAGGCCTTTGGCCCCGAAAGTCCATATCGATGATGTTTTGTTGAATGTTTTGCACGCTGACACTTGCTGATGTCCTAGCACTGAAATCGGCAGCAGTATGCGGAAAGGTCTCGCTTCTGTCACGTTGTACGATTCTCTTCAGTCGTCGTTGGCCCCGTTCTTGCACGATCTTTTCCCGGCCGCAGCAATGTCGGAGATTCTATGTTTTTCCTTATTCTTAATGTCCACGGTACATTCGTGAAATGGTCGTATGGGATAATCCCCACATCTTCGCTACCCCGGAGAGGCTATGTTCTATCGCTCGTGCGCCGAATATAACACCACGTGCAGCCTAACTTAAATCTTGATAACCTGCTATAGTAGCTGCAGTAATCGATCTAACAACTACGCCAGATAATTGTTGTCTTTTATAGGCATTGCCGACCGCAGCGACATATTCTGCCTGTTTACATACCTCTGCACTTGATTACGCATACCTATACCAGTTCTCTTTCGTGCCCCAGTGTATATGGTGGGGCGATTTTCGCCAGTTGTATTTATTTATTTATTGTTCCGTGGGACCAAATTAAGGAGAAGTCTCCATGGTCATGGAACGAGTCAATACATGAAATTACAACACGATATTAGAAACAGATAAAATGAAATATAAAAAAAATATTCAGGTGACAAGTCGTAAGTTTAAATGAAGAAAATCAACAATGTAACACTGCAATTTGCTTAATTTTTTAGCTCTTCCAGGAGCTCGTCGACAGAATAGAAGGAGTGAGCCATTAGGAAACTCTTCAGTTTAGACTTAAAAGAGTTTGGGCTACTGCTAAGATTTTTGAGTTCTTGTGGTAGCTTATTGAAAATGGATGCAGCAGAATCTGCACTCCTTTGTGCACAAGAGTCAAGGAAGTGAATTCTACATGCAGATTTGATTTCTGCCTAGTTTTAACTGAGTGAAAGCTGCTAACTCTTGGGAATAGGCTAATATTGCTAACAACAAACGACATTAAAGAAAATATATACTGTGAGGGCAATGTCAGAATTCCAAGATTTTTGAATAGGGGTCGACAAGAGGTTCTCGAACTTACACCACATATAGCTCGAACAGCCCATTTTTGAGCCAAAAATACCCTTTTTGAATCAGAAGAATTACCCCAAAAAATAATACCATACGACATAAGCTTATAAAAATATGCGAAGTAGACTACTTTTCGTGTTGAAGTGTCACTTATTTCATATACTGTTCGAATGGTAAATAAAGCAGCATTTAGCTTCTGAACAAGATCCTGGACATGGGCTTTCCACAGCAGCTTACTATCTATCCGAACGGCTAGGAACTTGAACTGTTCCCTCTCGCTTATAATATGCCTATTCTCTCTGATCAAAATATCGGTTCTTGTTGAATTGTGAGTTAGAAACTGTAAAAACTGAGTCTTACTGTGATTTAGCATCAAATTATTTTCCACAAGCCACGAACTTATTTCATGAACTACATTATTTGTTACTGTTTCAATATTACACACAAGATCCTTCACTATCAAGCTGGTGTCACCAGCAAACAGAAATATTTTTGAATCACCTGTAATACTAGAAGGCATATCATTTATATAAATCAGAAACAGCAGTGGCCCCAGCACCGACCCTTGGGGAACGCCCCACTTAACAGTGCCCCATTGGGACTGAACATCACTACCACCCTCAATATTGCGGAGAATTACCCTCTGCTTTCTGTTCTTAAAGTAAGAGGCGAACCAATTGTAAGCTATTCCCCTTACTCCATAATGGTCCAACTTCTGCAGTAATATTTTGTGGTCAACACAGTCAAAAGCCTTCGTTAAATCAAAGAAAACACCTAGCGTTCGCAACCTTTTATTTAATCCGTCCAAAACCTCACAGAGAAAAGAGAATATAGCATTTTCAGTTGTTAAACCATTTCTAAAACCAAACTGAACATTTGACAGCAAATTATGTGAATTTAAATGCTCCAGTAACCTTGTATATACAACCCTCTCGATAACTTTAGCGAACACCGATGGCATAGAAATAGGTCTAAAATTGTCAACATTATCAATGTCTCCCTTTTTATAAAGTGGCTTCACTACCGAGTACTTTAATCGGTCAGGAAACCGACCACTCCTACAGGAAAAGTTACAGATATGGCTGAGAACTGGGCTAACATACATAGAAAAATACTTCAGTATTCTGCTAGATACCCCGTCATATCCATGAGAGTTCTTGGTCTTTAGTGATTTAATTATTAACTCAATCTCCTTCTCGTCAGTATCATGGAGGAGCATTTCAGGTAACAGTCTCGGAACACTTTTTCTGAGAGCACTATATGATTCCCTGTTGGGACTAGGTTTCTATTTAGTTCACCTGCTATATTCAGAAAGTGATTATTAAATACTGTACATATATGCGACTTATCAGTAACACGGACATTCCCACTACGCACTGATTCTATATCCTCGACCAGTCTCTGCCGACCAGCAACTTCCTTTACGACTGACCATATGGTTTTAATTTTATCCTGAGACTTAGCTATTCTATCTGCATACCACATACTTTTTGCCTTCCTAATAACATTTTTAAGCACCTTGCAATACTGTTTGTAATGGGCTGCTGCATTTAGATTTTGACTGTTTCTAACGTTTTGATATAATTGCCACTTTGTTCTACAAAATATTCTTATTCCTCTAGTCAGCCACCCAGGCAGCCTGTTTGTGCTAGTACCCTGTTTTAAACGTTCTGACGGAAAGCAGCTTTCAAAGAGCATGCGAAAAGTCTTCAGAAAATCATTATATTTATTGTCTACTGTATCAGCGCTATAAACATCTTGCCACTCTTGTTCCTTTATAAGGTTTACAAAGGTCTCTACAGCAACTGGATCAGCTTTCCTGAACAGCTGATGACTATATTTAACACCTGTTGCAACACAAAAATCTTTTAAAGTTAAAATTTGTGCATCATGATCTGAAAGGCCATTCACCTTTTTGCTAACAGAATGCCCTTCTAGTAATGGGGAATGAACAAAAATGTTGTCTATGGTTGTTATACTCTTCCCTTGCACTCTCGTTGGAAAGAATACGATTTGCATAAGATTATATGAATTAAAGAGGTCTACCTGCATCCTCTTCCTTGCACAACCACTTATACAATTAATAATGAAGTCACCACATATAACTAACTTTTTGTATTTCCTATTTAGTGAACCAAGAACTTCCTCTAGCTTTAGCAAAAATGTTGTGAAATCGGAGTCTGGGGATCTTTAAATAACAACAGTTAGAAGTTTAGCTCCGTTAAATTTAACCACACCTGCACAACAGTCAAACACCTTTTCATTGCAGTACTTTGAAACATCAATTGACTCAAAACGGATGCCGTTTTTCACATACATGGCTACTCCCCCACACCGCAAAGAGCTCCTCGAGAAGCTGCCAGCCAACCTGTATCCTGGTAAAGGAAGCCTCTGAATTATCTCCTTATTTAAGAAGTGTTCAGATATACCAATAATTTCAGAGTCAACATCTATAAGCAGTTCACTAACTTTATCACTAAAACCTTGTATATTTTGATGAAATATACTAATTCCCTCATTACTCGGATACCTAAGCTTTGTCAAAAGTGATTCCGTTGTTGGTGAGACTTCCCTTAAGCAGGAATACCTATCAGCTGACTTCAATCTAAAAAAGATGCAGCTCTAACACCCACTACTGCAGGAATTTTCCCATGAGTGATCCCACCAACCCCACCTATGCTGTCACCTATAAGCTTTGCCAACTTCCCCCTCCCATACCTGTTGAGGTGCAGGCCATGTCTAGTGAAACCCGTCCTGTAGCGAAATATGTGACGCATTTTCTGACACAACCAAGGACTTTTTAACGTTTATGACTGCCGAATTATCGCATTACGTTTATACGTTTATTTTTTAGTGTGTTACTGGAGAGCTGCATCAAACCAGTCTCAGTACCGAGAACCACAACAACAATACTGGAGAAGTATCGCCAAAATCTACTTCTTGTAGCAATTGTAAGTACATATACTGATAATGTACTTTTCCTGTGTTTATCTGCGCACGACTGCCAAAATAGTGGATATGATTTACCAGGAATCGTGTTTGCAGTTTCCAATACACGCAACATCCAACTGGAAAGTGAAATGACGACTTTGAAACTTTGTCCGGGACCAGGGCTCGAACCTCGACTTCCAGCTTGTCGCGAGCACTCGTCTTAACATTTCTGCTATCCTTGTATACTAGTTGTCCAGACAGTCTGTGAACAAAATGGTACCGAAGCACAGGGTGACAGACTAAAGGCTGAAATAATATATGTCTTTCTCCAAAGCTGTTGCACAGAAGAAGACTGCACTGTAGTTGTTTCTTTAGATTGTTGCACAGATGACAAAATGATAGATATCGAAATAGATGACAGACGGATAGAAAAACAGTTAAAATCGCTCAAAAGAGGAAAGGCCGCTGGACCTGATGAGATACCAGTTCGATTTTATACAGAGTACGCGAAGGAACTTGCCCCCCTTCTTGCAGCGGAATATCGTAGGTCTCTAGAAGAGCGTAGCGTTCCAAAAGATTGGAAAAGGGCACAGGTCATCCCCATTATCAAGAAGGGACGTCGAACAGATGTGCAGAACTATAAACCTATATCTCTAACGTCATCGATCAGTTGTAGAATTTTGGAACACGTATTTTGTTCGAGTATAATGACTTTTCTGGAGACTAGAAATCAACTCTATGGGAATCAGCATGGGTTCCGAAAAAGAAGATCGTGTGAAGTCCAGCTCGCGCTATTCGTCCACGAGACTCAGAGGGCCACAGACACGGGTTCCCAGGTAGATGCCGTGTTTCTTGACTTCCGCAAGGCGTTTGATACAGTTCCCCACAGACGTTTAATGAACAAAGTAAGAGCATATGGACTATCAGTCCAATTGTGTGATTGGATTGAAGAGTTTCTAGATAACAGAACGCAGCATTTAATTCTCAACGGGGAGAAGTCATCCGAAGTAAGAGTGATTTCAAGTGCGCCGCAGAGGATAACCTTGAGGATGACCTTGTGGATAACATCGGAAGTTCACTGAGATATTTGCGGATGATGCTGTAGTATATCGAGAGGTTGTAACAATGGAAAATTGTACTGAAATACAGGAGGATCTGCCACTAATTGACGCATGGTGCAGGGATTGGCAACAGAATGTCAATGTAGACAAGTGTAATGCGCTGCGATTACATAGAAAGAAAGATCGTTTATCATTTAGCTACAATATAGCAGGTCAGCATCTGGAAGCAGTAAATTCCATAAATTATCTGGGGGAAGGCATCAGGAGTGATTTAAAATGGAGTGCCATATAAAATTAATCGTCGGTAAAGCAGATGCCAGACTGAGATTCATTGGAAGAACCCTAAGGAAATGCAGTCCGGAAACAGAGGAAGTTGGTTACAGTACACTTGTTCGCCCACTGCTTGAATACTGCTTACCGGTGTGGGATCCGTAGCTGGTAGGGTTGATAGAAGGGACAGAGAAGATCTAACGGAGAGCAGCGCGCATCGTTACAGGATCATTTTGTAATCGCGAAAGCGTTACGAAGATGATAGATAAACTCCAGTGGAAGACTCAGTAAGAGAGACGCTCAGTAGTTCGGTACGGGCTTTTGTTGAAGTTTCGAGAACATATCTTAACCGAGGAGTCAAGCAATATATTGCTTCCTCCTACGTATATCTCGTGAAGAGACCATGAGGATAAAATCAGAGAGATTAGAGCCCACACAGAGGCATACCGTCAATCTTCACGGCCAGGCCAAGACTTCCATATGCCGTCGTCCTTGTGACATTAACCTGCACTCGTTATACTTTTTTAAATTCCGTGCAGGAAAGACATTTAATCGAAAACCTCTATTGTGTTATCGGTGGATAAATAGGATAGTGCTGTGTCTGTGTATGTAGGAAGTACGATGCAGTGCTTCTTTTGGGTTAAAAATGCACGGAGAGCCGAAACGCTTAAGGCGACCGCTCGCAACAAGTGGGAAATCAGTTTTCGAGACCCAGCCCGGCACAAATTTTCAATCTCGTTATTCCATTCTACAGTTGCAGTTTTCCCGTATTCGCGACTGCAAATCCATCTCCTGAGTTTCATAACGGCTTTGATCGTCGCAGTGGCTGCTCCTCCGGGCGCGCATGCGTGTCCGACGGAACATTGCATCACATCGTATTTCTTACAACCACAAACACTGCAGTATCGTAACTGATATGGTCGTCTTTAATGACGAATGACCACAAGCTGTTAGAGCAACGATGCCTTCGTATGATGAAAGGTATCCGGATGAGGAGCTGATCAAAGAAACGCAACTAACGTTTTAGGACAATCCACACGTCGCCACGCGGCAGCTTGAATGTGCGACTGGATCAGCTTACGCAGTGTTAGCTAACACTACATTCCAACGCATTTCATCCGTTCATTATACCGCTCCATCAGCTGCGTTATAACTGTAACTTTGAGAAAAGGTTAAAGACCTCCAGGAGGTGTCTATGGAAATTTATAAATAATGGGTGTCTCTACGTTAATATATTGTTTAAGGGTGAGACACCCTTCACTTACCACCAACATATCAATATACATACTCGTTAGTAGAAACTCTATGCTAGCCGAATTTTTTTCCAGTCCTTTGACATGTTTGAGGCGACCCTCCACGAATTCCTTTCCTGTGCCAACCTCTTCATCTCAGAGTACCGGTTGCATCAAACGTCTTGAGTTATTGGATATGTGTAAGTCACTCTCTGTGTCCCCCTACAGTTTTTATTCCCTTCAGCTCCCTCAGGAGCAATGGAAGTTATTCTTTGATCTTTGTAAACGTCTCCAATCACCCTTCCTCTGCTTCTTGTCAATGTTTTCCTCGTGACTGTCCTAGATGATTCTGCAGACATGCATCTCATTGCTTGTCTTATTAGTCCACTTAATTTTCAACACTCTTCCATAGTTTATTGTTGTTGTGGTCTTCAGTCCTGAGACAGGATTGAGGCAGCTCTCCATGCTACTCTATCCCGTGCAAGCTTCTTCATCTCCCAGTACTTACTGCAACCTACATCCTCCTGAATCTGCTTAGTGTATTCATCTCTTGGTCCCCCTCTACGATTTTTACCTTCCCCGCTGCCTTCCAATGCTAAATTTGTGATCCCTTGATGCCTCAGAACATTTCCTACCAACCGGTCCCTTCTTATTGTCAAGTGGTGCCACAAACTCCTCTTCTCGCAAATTCTGTTCAATACCTCCTCATTAGTTATGTGATATACCCATCTAATCGTCAGCATTCTTCTGTAGCACCACTATTTTCTTTTTGCCAAAACTATTTATCGTCCATGTTTCTCTTCCATACATAGCTACAATCCATACAAATACTTTCAGAAACGACTTCCTGACCCTTAAATCTATACCCGATGTTAACAAAATTCTCTTCTTCAGGAACCCTTTCCTTGCCATTGCCAGTCTACATTTTATATCCTCTCTACTTCGACCATCATCAGTTATTTTGCTCCCCAAATAGCAAAACTCTTTTACTACTTTAAGTGTCTCATTTCCTAATTTAATTTCCTAAGCATCACCCGACTTAATTCGACTACATTCCATTATCCTCGATTTTCCTTTGTTGATGTTAATCTTATATCCTCCTTTCAAGACACTGGTCATTCCGGTCAACTGCTCTTCCCAGTCCTTTGCTCTCTCTGACAGAATTACAATGTCATCGGCGAACCTCAAAGTTATTATTTCCTCCCCATGGATTTTAATTACTACTCCGAATTTTTCTTTTGTTTCCTTTACTGCTTGCTCAATATACAGATTGAATAACATTGGGGAGAGGCTACAACCTTGTCTCACCCATCCATAGTAGCACATCTGAAACGCTTATATTCTTTTTCTTTCTGGTTTTCTTTATCATATAGTATTATGCGTCAGGTGTACATTCTCAGAAATTTATGCCTTAAATTAAGGCAGATGTTAAATATTAGATACTTTGAGACTTCTTTTGGCCAGAAATGTCATTTTTGCCTGGGCTAGTCTGGTTTTTGTATCCAAAGGTGCAGAATTCCATCATATCGTTGACTTATTGGTCTCGCATTTTGACGTTTAAACTTGTGACTAAGTTCTTTTGTGCTAGTCTTCATTACTTTCGTATTTCTTCGGTTTACTCTCAGTCCATAGTGCGTGTTCATTATACTGTTAATTCCATCCAAGTCCTGCTACACTGGATGATAGCATGATTCCCTGTTTTGTTGATGGAGCTCTAAACGGGTACAAGTAGCCACACACTCTAACAAAGATGCTCACATACTTGTTACAATACATCGCATTTAGCGTAAGCTAATCCATATGGTACCAAAATGACAGCTAACCTTCCATTCTAAATATTTACAGGCTTCTTTAATAGAAAATTTTGTGATCGACGATCGGCTTTCGTAAAACGCTGTATGCCTTGCATACTTACCAGTCGAGGTACCTCCGATATTTTGTATGAGGGAAAAGGTAAAACCTGAGCTGCACAAGGGAACTCCAATGATTCCCCAGGACATAGACCCCTATAATATGGACCTTTGCCGTAATAATTCCAGATGAAATATCACAGGCGGTATTGCCAGACCAGAATTGCTTTACATCACATTCACATTGTGAGCAACTGGTGACAGTAATAATAATAAGCGCAAGCGCCGCGCCTTCGCTATACGCCTGCGGAAATTGGTGGAGTAGGGTAGACGTATATACTGAACGTAAAAACTAAAACTGAACTCCTCCTGAACAGGTCATGAATACCCAATGGTACCAACCGGCCGTCATGTCATCCTCAGCTCATAGGTTGTAACCTCTCCGCAAAAATTAATTAAATGATAATTTGAAATGGAGCCAAGCGTAACCTCCCCAACACGAATATTGATAAATGAAAATAGTGAAAATGGAGCCATAAACCAACAACAATATTAATTAAATAGTGAACCATGACCCAAATGGAACCTCTCAGCAGAAATAATAATATCTGGCAAATTTTATAAGGGCAGCAGCGCTGACCTTCGGCCCTGTGAAATAATTAAACCTGATAAATTTTATATGGACAGCAGCGCTGACCTTCGGCCCTGTATTCTGGATAACAATAGCAAAATTCTTACCTGAATAAAAACTGCATCTATATCTGCTCTTATCTATCGACACAGCTTCGTGCAATGCTGGCGTATATTTAATTTTGATTCTTGGAGGAAATGCATAGGAAATGTTCTTTAAATTGAAATGAATGTTTTTCTTTAAAAGAGTTACTTTATAGAAAATTATTATTGGGGCATTTTTTTGAACAAATTAATTACTATTAAGATACATTATTAGATGTGCGCAATGCTGCGTCTTTACCTTCTACAACAATACATATGGTTCCGAATCGTGACCAGAGTCGCGAGAAGAGCACGCCGCCGACGCATGCCGATTTCTACTCTGTACAACTGTCCACTCGCTACTACCGTATCCGACTGACTATTACTACAGACAGAGTACAACTGAACACTCGCGCGGTCAAGAGCAGACTAGCAACGATAAACAACTCTCTGGTCAGAGATTCTGTCATGCCTCGCCGTCGCTGGTAATGAATACATACGTGTTTCAAGGTGTAAGTGGATGCGGATACTGAGGGGCATGTGGTCAGCACACCGCTCTCCCGGACGTATGTTTCCGAGACCGGAGCTGCTACTTTTCAGTCAAGTAGCTCCTCAGTTTGCCTCACAAGGGCTAAGTGCACCCCGATTTCCAACAGCGCTGGGCAGACCGGAAGGTCACCCATCCAAGTGCTAGATGAGCCCGACAGCGCTTAACTTCGGTGATCTGACGGGAACCGATGGTACCACTGCGGCAAGGCCGTTGGCGACGGATATATACTGGGGGAAATTACTACAACATTTGGAGTTTTCCATTTCACTCAATATTCATTGTTACAACAGTGCATTTTCAGTGCATGAAATAAGTACGTTTATAGATTAGTAGCACAAGTGATTCTAAGGTACCGGGTATCGACTCATGTTAAAAAGTCTATATTAATACGTGGTGTAGCCCCCTCTCGCGGCTGACTCTGGCATCCAGCCGATCGTACAAATGCCGAATACTGTCCAGGGATACGTTATGCCACGCCTGTTCGACCTGTTCACGTAGTTCCTTAAGAGTTGTTAGGTGACGTGACGCCCTTCTCGTCCCGTCGTCCCTCGCTCGTGCTCGGTTGGAGACAAGTCCGGAGATCATGCTTGGCAGGAAAGTTGCTGCACGTGTTGCAGAGCATGTTGAGTTTCACAGGCAGGGTGCGGGAGAGCGTTATCCTGTTGGAACAACACATCTTCCTGATGCAAGAACAGCAAAAAAACGAGCCTATCAACATTTTGCAGACACCGAGTACTGGTTACCGTCCCCTCCAGAAACACCAAAGGTGAACGAGGGCCGTAGCTTATCACACCCCATACCATAAGGCCTGGGGTGACACCAGTGTGACCTGACGAATGTACTCTACAACGCTCGCCAGGTCTACGTCGTAAGCGCAAACGATCATCATTTGCGTGCAGGCAGAATCAACTTTCATTGGTAAAGACCAATGCGCGCCATTCTATCTGCCAAGAGATCCGCCGACTGCACCAGTTAAGCCGTGAAATTCGATACTGTGGCGTGAGTGGAAGTCGGCCTAGAGGTGCTCAAACTCCCGCTGCTAATAAATAGTTCGCAGCAGTTCGTGCCCACAAGTCCGGGCTTACAAGCCCTCTTATCGGTGTTGTGGTAGCTGTATAATCTATCACTGCTGTCCTTAGAATACGATAATCGTTGCAGGCGTCTATGATCCGTAGACGTTATATAATAAATAAAAAATAAATAAAATAAAATAAAATATTAATTATTGTATATGTATGATAGTGATTGGATGTAATTAATATTTGCTTATCTGGAACATGGATGTTTAATTATTTGGTATCAGACGCTTGACAATGGCTTTTTCGTAAATGCGATGTTATTCGTAGTTGACCGTTAAATGTGATTCAAATAATCGGCCTTCGTATTTAAATCGTTTCCAATGACTGCAGCGGTAGGTGCGGACTCAAATCTAAATCTCAAGATTAGAATAATATGCCAGCCATGTCAATACGCCGTACAGAGGTGACTGTCTACTAAACATAAAAAGTTTACACAGTTAGTTAAATCAGATATATTCAAAGAATAAGCCTACAGTTAAATAATTCTACTTACTTTCATAAATATAAATTCTTTACAGAATCGAGTGCCTGGTAAGATTGCAACTCGCAGTGTTCTTATATAACATCAAATATGGCGGTGTGCCAGTTAATAAAATATACGTGCTTCCAGCCTCAGCTATTCTCCTCGAACTCTTTCTTCATAATCAAACATAAGAGTGTCATAATTGTATTTTGTTTTATCAGCGGCATAGCGCTGCAGTTCTGTGCCACAGGCTATATTTATTTGTCAGAGATTAATTATTTGATTAAGATTTCGCGTTTCCGAGGAAACTCACGCACGGCATGCAAATGTGCTTTTATAACGTCCAGAATCTCGTCTGCGTGTATGAGAACGCTCACGTGACCTCTGATACCACCATCGCTGTACACCTGACGCAGCGCGTCCAACTTGTGTCGCATTTCTCCAAAAGGACCACCCGGATACTCGGAAGACCACAATTCGACCACTTTCAGAAGCGCTCATTTCTCGGTAGGAAGCCCTAGTGCGTCTCCTTGGCATGGCTGCCTGATTACTTCATACGTTTGCACCACACAGCTATCTGGCTCTGACAATTCCATATCAAAGGGTAGACACATACGGCGCTGCGGTAGCTGTTCCACTACGCTATCGGTTGTCGGACGATGTTGCAATCTTAATCAGTACACTGAAAACATAAAAATGTTAACCCACGTTTTTCACGCTCTGCTACTTGCTTCTTTTGGGTGCCTTATTGAGATGGAGTCATCGTATCTCATACCCCACCGTTATCAGTTTTCGAACTGGCTTAGGACACTTTCTCCCAGTCCTCCCTTCAGTATGAAGTCCCTGGCAGTTTGTAGAAGAGGAAAGTAAGTGCATATCGGATATTTTTACTAAACGTGCTGTAATTTGAACACACGGAAGACTGGAATCCAAACGTTACTTGTTTGCAAGTTGTCTTTCTTTGAATGTCCCCCTTCTATAGCCGGATCAGTAGAGATCGTTTTAAGGCGCAGTATGTTAACCACTTGTAAGAACTTGGTCTCCTTCACTTTAGGCACTACGTCCACTCCTACATCAGATTATAAAGATCATTTTTATCTCGGTCTTTCACTGCACCTCTTTTCTGAGAGCTTTCACTTGTATATAAATATTGGAGTTACGGTTTGTTGCTTACGTTTACGATCTTGCCTCCACGTCTTCCTGTATTCTTCGACTTCCTCGATTAAGTTACATATCGGTACTTCCTATAAAGCAGTAAAGGCACAGTCAATGTTTTGTAAAGCATTTCTTTTTGTCTCTTTCCTCATCTTGTTCCACGTAATATCTGTGAATCGGCACAGTCCAAATGATAAGTAGTTTCTTCAATTCCACTTACATCGTACATAGCCCCTATGACCAAGGTAAGTAACGAACAAGATAATCCTTCACCATGGCAGATGACAGTTACTTTTAAAACTCAGCATGTTTTTATAAACAACACCAATATTTATTCAAAATTTGTATCTCCGATATGCAGTTTTTCAGCTCCTGTGTCTCAACGGAGGTTTTCCCAACACAATATCACTTCTCTCACAACTAGGTACACACTTTGTCTTAAAATTAAATTACATATTACAAATTGTAAAAGCAAGCGGTAAAACATTATTTGGGAGATTGAGTTTGTTTTCATTTATTTTACGCGAGTATTAGTACAGCAAATAAATTATCTCCTATCAACGAACTGAAGATGGAGACATTGTGTTCGCTATGATTTCTATGTTCCCTCGAAACTGAAACACAGATGGGGTGGACAGCTTTGGGTTGTAAAAAGGAGCACGCTGGATGGGTCTGCCCTCTCTCTCTACCGATCTTGGAATGACTAACCCATAATCTCATAGAAAAATACGATCTGTGAATGACAGTGCACTCGATTAAGGAGACTGAAGTAAACAACGTGATTACACTGGATAATGGATTAATCTGTCGTGAAGAAGTAATATTATGCGAAGTCGATTTTTTCTAAATTTTCGGATTTTGTGGGTATAGGGGAATCCTTTCAGTTACTATAGTGAACCAAAATATCACACTGCTAATTTTTAGACGGAATGGGACCAAACTGTAGAGTAGCCTAGGATATAATACCCAAAATTTACAAAAGGCCAAATAATAATTATCCTAATAAACATACTGACCGCAACGCCGTTGGTTTGTTCGTAGCAACGTTTACGGAAATGTCCGAAGAGCTGAGACTACATGGCGCAGACGCGCCTCTTCCTCACCTGCAGCGCCCCGACGCCGGCGGTGGTGGCACATAGACTGATGATCGGGGCTCGCGTTCAGACCGCGCGCTTCCCACACCACCGCGCCAGTGGAGCCACGTCCTGGCGCTACGCGCCCGTATCCGACCGCACGGCAGACCTTAAAGAAACATAACATTATCTATATTTTCCGCAAAATATGTTAATATTTATTTTAAAAGTTACATAACACATGCCGCCCTGGATTAGCCGAGCGGTCTAGGGCGCTGCAGTCATGGACTGTGCGGATGGACCCGGCGGAGGTTCGAGTCCTCCCTCGGGCATGGGTGGGTGTGTGTGTGTGTTTGTCCTTAGGATAGTTTAGGTTAAGTAGTGTGTAAGTTCAGGGACTGATAACCTTAGCAGTTACGTCCCATAAGATTTCACACACGTTTTCTTCAGCATAACACAATCGGCACTAATGGCAATGTAACGTACAGATTAAAATGTGCTTGTCAGTTGGAATAATTCGACTTTTTGCCAAAGAAAACAATGTTATTTCCATGTCTAAGTTGTCTTACTTGGTTTGAAATATATATTAAAATCAGTCAAATTTTATAGTAATCACAATGCTAGTGTATTAACTAAATCTTACACATACAGAATGTTAATAATTTCCAGCAGATAATGCTAACGTATGTGGTCCTTCAGTTGAAAATATTCGAACATGACACGGATCAAATAGCACATATACATTCGTGTAGGTAAGAAGCAAAGGTTGCTCCTAGGCTTTCGACTACTCACTTTCCACTATTATTATTTATTTATTATTATTTAGAGTATGGCTAATAGAGACGTATCATAAAATTAAATTACATATACATATTTACATATTGACACCCAAGAAACTTAAGTTTGTCTTTATAACTGAATATCCAGTCCTTCAATCCAGCGCACTGCATCTGGAGTTGGTAGGTCGAATCCACTTGGAAACTTAGCACCTGAGAAGATGTTATGCAGGCACACGTCTGTCACTGCTTCCCGCCGACCTTTCCATTCTTCACGAGGTTTGAAATCCTTAGCAACAACGTCAGCAGCATGGCTCAGAGTTGGATGGCGTGATTTCAGTCTCTTACGATTCTAAAGTGGCAGGTCGCTGTGCATGGGCAGGTTAGAATTCCTGGAGATCTTGTGGAATTCTCTCATAATGGCAGAACATCTGCGTAGATCAGGAGGCATTATATTGGTTCACTGGAAGCCAATAAACTGGACTAGATCTTATTGCGCCAGATACTATGCGCATTGTCGTATTCAGCTGGGAGTCAACAAGCCTTGTATGATGACTGTTCATCCAAACAGGTGGACAATACTCAGCACTTGAGTAAACCGAGCCCAGAGCTGGAGCTCGCAATGTGGTTGCTGAAGATCCCCAGGTAGTTCTGCATAGCTTATGGAAGATGTTGTTTCGAGTCATCAACTTTCGAGCTAAGTTAAGAAGACGTTGTTTGAAGCATAGTGTACGGTCCAGGAAGACACCAAAATATTTTAGGTTGCAATTATGACGAAGGTTTCTGCCTCTGAAACTTACTTCCAGTTTTACAGTCGCCAACCGATCATTTAAATGGAAGCAACACACTTCTGGTTTACTCACACTGGGTTGTAGTCTCCTGATTTTGAAGTTATTATCTAATGCAGACAGGTCATTTTTTAGAATCTATTCTGTTGTCTTCATTTCTTAGTGTCATTCGGCTAGAGCCAGGTCATTGGCATAGCAGTATTTTCTATACGAAGTGTAAGGTAGATCAGATAGATGTAGGTTGAACAGTAACAGTGAGAGAACTGATCCTTGAGGCAATCCTTTGTTCGGCTTCCTCTCCTTACATATTTTGCTTCCAGTGATTACCTGGAACTTCCGATCGCTTAGCTTGCTGTTAATCAGTCGAGCCATTGTTCTGCAGGGTACGATGTGGAGAAATTTGTAGATAAGGCCTGCCCTCCACACAGTGTCGAATGTGGCTGTTAGATCGCCACAGATGTATTCTGCTTCATTTGATATCCTGGCTCTATGAAGGATGTGAGAGACAATACTTGGTCGCAGCAGCTGCGCCCTGGTCTGGAGCCTGCCTGATCAACTGGAACGTTCTCTAGGATAGCGCTATTTATTCTGTTATACACTAGCCTTTCATAAAGCTTGTAGCAGCAGCTAAGTAGGGCCAGGAGGCGATAGTTTTCTGACACGTTGCTGGCTTTGCCAGGTTTCAGAACAGATAACATGTTCGCATTTTTCAACTTCAATGGAAGTTGACCAGTCAGCAGGATGTCAGTGAAGAATTCTGCAAGCCATTTCTTAGCTTTTCTTCGCACATTGATAAGGAATTCTGGATGGATACCATCGAATCCAGGCGTCTTAAGAGGTTTGAGGTCCTTCAGTCTGGAGTCAATGTCTGAAACTGTGAAGGGATGGGTATACTCAGATGATGGTGGTGCCATCATTTCCGGGTCACGAAGCTGTCATCTGATATGTCTTGTATGTTTCTTGTCAAGAGGCACTCTTGAGGTAGTAATGATGTGGGAAGCAATTTCGTCTGGTGTTACTTAGGAATTTTTTCTGCATGCTGGTGCACTTCCTCCCAGTTTTCTCATGCTTTCCTGCTCGAGTGAGTAAAGTCCTTATTTTCTACCGTTTCTGCCCATTTCTGCCTCCGAGACATGTCCAAGCTGGACAAGAGTTCCGTAGCTATCTCTGGGTCACCATTTTGCTGGTAATGTTCGTACAGTGTTTCATTTTCATCATTCCATCCTGGAACATATTCTATTCGGTATCCTCTTGGCATACACTTCTTAGCTGTTGCTGTTACTGCACAAATGAAGCGTTGATAGTTCTTATGTGATGGTGGTATCCAGCGAATGGTCTTATCCAGTTCCGCTGAAAACTTCGTCCAGTCAGCTTTCTGGAAATTCCATCAAGAATGCGGAGTTAATCGTATGGCAGGAACCGTGCAGCCTGTTTGTATTATTACAGGTCTGTGTTGGCTGTGAGGAAAGGCATCTATCACTTTCCTTATGGCGTTGATGAGAAAGACACTTTCGTTACAGCTAACAATGCATAAGTCAGGATTTGAATCCTTGTCCCAAGCAGCTGACTTGAATGTGCTTTGATCTTTGGCATCAAACACTAGATGAATATTATTCTCTTCAATTCATTCTGCAAGTATGCTCCCATTTTCGTCATTTTGACAGTACTTCCAAAGTTCGTGGTGACTATTGAAGTCTCCTATGTAAGTTACAGGACGATCTGCTGTGTGTAGAACAAAATCTGGCCATGTTGTTTTGGGAGATTTTTAAACATTTGTAATATTAATACCGTGCAATTGTATGACAGCTGTATGTATATCTGCCTCCACACTTACAGAAATCAGTGAAGCTTCGTTTATGTTGTTACGGACATACGTAGCAATTCCATACACCTTGTGGTAAGTTACACCAAGCGCAGATTATCCAGGAATTAGACCTTTTCTGCGGAATATTTCTTCACTGGAAACACGAGTTACTGAATGGCGACGACATCGAAATTCTTGTCCAGCAAAGATTTTGACAGGTAGTCAAATTTTGCCCTGCTAATGCTTTCGATATTCGTTGAAGGAGTCGGATAGTTGGTCCAATGTTTCTTGTTAATGAGCTCTGAAAAGAACTGCTTCTGCTATTTAGTTGGTATGTCATTGCCAGGAGATCCTATGGATAGCCTGGCTGCCTGTAATCACTGTTGCTCAATTAGCACCACCCTGGAGGCACGTGTAGGGTATTTTAAGGTTAAACCTACGGACGTGAGCAACGCTACCTCCCACTTTCCCCTGATTTTAAGTCGCACAAACATTATACTGATTATTTTACAATGCAATCCATCTGTCATCTTCTGCTGATAATTCTAATTCATGCTACTGAACAGTGAAAACCACATGACAATTTACCACCTTATATCACCCTGTTAGTGCAAATTTCTAACGAATTATCCCATACATCCAAATGTTACAGCAAAATTGTAACAAATGACGCCCCAATAGATGTGCTATAGGGAAATTATATCGAAGTGTCCCTTACATGAACATCAAGAAATTATCCTATACATTGCTGTGATATAGCTACACTGTATGAAATTACTCTTTACACCAAAATTGTTACATAACGTTTTTGACAAATTTGGACAATGATGACCAGACTATATGTCAAAAACCTCTTGTTAGTTTAGCTAAAATGTTACAGTACCTATAAAACTCTCACAATCAAGGCACAAATTATGTGACAGTTGAAGCCTCTCTATATGGTACTTCCGTTTGTACAGTGATTAAGAAACATTTTGTGTACAACGCTCACAGTGTAGTTTGAAGGTTCGACTACAGTGTATATGGTGATCAGAGCATCCCTTTCTTGTACTGGAATCAGTAAAACACTGGATGCAGCATTTATGTTAACAGTTACTGTGACTATACGTATCCTATGTACCATTGTGGGACAATATGGTACGTTCACAAATGGTTAGTGTTGTTACTCAGATATTATATGGGCAATGATTATCAGTTGACAATATGACTGCAATTACCCTAGCTACTATGGTGTGGATGATGGCCAGTTGATATTGTGATTGCCTTTACGCTAAGTACTACTGTGGGGCAATTATGGACTGTTGATACGGTGGCTCCAGTTACCTCTCAATAAAAGTGAGTGCCATTACTAAAAATATACGATTTTAGCCAACTATTAAGCAAAATAATGTACTGAAAGTTAATGTCAGGTACTGGATCTAAAATATTACTGTGAACACATGCTGACAGTGTATGTGTGCCACACCTTAACTGTGGATGTGAGCTATTGGATCTTAAATTTGTAGTCTAACAGCAGAAGCTGACTGTGTATGTGACATAAACTGACAGTTAGTGTCAGCTAATGGGTTTCAAATAGTAACCCCAGCATGAAACAAAATTGTAACAAATTATACCATTCTTCATCATTGTTACAAGTAATCGCAACAAATAGCCCCATAAATTGCTGTTGTTACACAAAATTGTAACGAATTTTTACATAATGTGCGACTGTTACACTACACTGTAATAAATTCTGCCACATATATTGCCATGAGAAAAAAAAAAACTGTAACACACTCCTCATGCATCACTATGTTATTAGCAAAATTGAACCATATTTCCCTGTACAGCACCATTGTTACACAGAATCGTAGTAAGTTGCCTCTTTTATAGCAAAATTATAACAAATTGCTCCAAACATCGACATGTTACAGAAAAATTTCAGCAAATTGCTCAAGATACCGCTGTCTTACAGCAAAATGGCAACAAATTACCATATACAGCACCACTGTTACACAAAACGTAAACGAATAGCTCCCATCGTGAGATCAAATGCATAAAATTCAAGCAGGGTAAACTGCAATAACATGTAACAGTAGATACGTAACCTACTGAAATCAGAACAGAACAACTTCTTTTTCTTTATTACTTGATATTACCATCATCGGTCAAGTGACATAAGTAGTTCGATACTGTGCAAGGAAAAATTTGGCCATTAGTTGCGACCAGCAAAAATTTAGTCTATTTCATCAGGTATCATCGTTATGTGAGGACCAGCTATTACAACTATATATATAATTTAGATTACAGAACATCGAATGTAACTGTGTTATGACAAACACGCATTATACATTACTTATGTAATTTAATGCAGTAGGCTGCTTTCTATTTAAGGTGCTCACGATTGGTGAGTCAGGTTGGTTCCAAACCAGCATGGAAAAATAATTTTCTTGTACACTGGGGCTCATAATAGCTTAGTCCTTCCCTTGTATTCTATTTACTGTAATTGTCATTGACATAAATGGTGAACAAGAATAACATTAGTTAATCTATGACTTATGTAACTGCAAAGTGCACAATTGTACCTTCCACTCGCTTCTTGTAGCCTAGCAGTATCTTTCCCTCGGCTACTGCCAAAGCTTAGACATACACTATTCAGTGGCCACATGGAGACCAGTCCACATTGTCTCCATATAGCCACTTCGTCCACTAGCTGATGCTCTATTAGCCATTGCCAGAAACGATGATTTCGGGCCGCAAGTTGGAGGAATGAAAACGGGGAACGTCAAGGATAACTTCATCC
This sequence comes from Schistocerca americana, assembly GCF_021461395.2. NCBI lineage: Eukaryota > Metazoa > Arthropoda > Insecta > Orthoptera > Acrididae > Schistocerca > Schistocerca americana. The sequence continues at coordinate 951,421,457 of NC_060119.1, read as the reverse complement.
AGTCTCAGGCTTTCTCCAAGGGGTCTTGGATTCAGAATATGTGTGCCAGAATGCCATGTATCAGAGCGACCAGCTGAGTGATTGGCTTTCCAGCACTTGCACTTCTGATGTCGGCCAACATCTGACGTCAAGCGCAGGTCTCCAAGGATGCTGGCAGCAGCTACCACTTCGCTGCGCAGCATTCCTTCATTGTGTCTGCATGTGACTACTGTGAACAGGCCGCTGCCTGGCAGTCAGTACAGTCACAGTTGACTTTCGCATAGGGAAATTCCGATTTAATGCATGCATGGAGGTAGTACCATGGGTGAGCGAGGCTACCACATGATCCAAGGAGTAGATTTCTTGCATCAACATTATGCCAAAATTGACCTTGGACAACGAACTGTGGAACTTGGTGGAATGTTATTTCCGCTAGGGGAAACTGTTGCCGTCATCATCTGTTGCACGAGCATCTTACTGAGCAATGAATATATTTGATAATTGAGCTTGTTATGTAACCTGGCTTTGAGTAATGAATTTTTCATAATATGTGACTGGGTTGCGAGAGGTTTTTCGCACTGTCCAAATGCTCACACCAGCGCAAGACATGACACTTAAATGTAAGGTGTATTTTATGTCATAGTGTCCATGTGCTAAATACAGTTTTTGTCAATCATATTACATGATTCAGCAACTGTTTTGATGAAAATGTAATATACTGGAGCATTCTTAGTTTTAAAATTCATACAATAAGACACTATCATTACGAGTGAGTGGCGTTTCACGTGCCAGGACAGTGTGCAAAAAGCATGAACAAAGGTAGGGACCGGAAGCCGTGTTCAGATGCAGGAGAGCCATTCTGGTAGACGCATGTGTGTGAATGCCAGTGAAATCTGCTCTTATTTAACGATGTGGAAAGTGCTTATTTAAATGTGACTGATATCCAGACTTAAGATGGCCGGGTTGGATAATAGCAAAAGTCCTTTCCGTAACGTAAATGATTGGACTGCAAGAATAGCAAGTGCATTGATGGGGAACTGGCATGCACCTAACAAGGGCGTAATGGCGTCGAAAGGCACAAAGGGGTACCTATAACAATGGTTGCCAGTGCAAAGACGTGACATGATCAAGCTGGCATTCCGTCATAAATAGGGCGTCACAACTTCTAACGACTATAACAAGGCAGAAAACTCTTCCTATGTAAGATTCGAATCCGCTCAGCAAACCGTTAGTCAAAAATTTCAATTTGTGATCAATTTAGTAGTAACACAGAACAACTTATTGGAATTGTTGCAAGGTTATTGTACCTTAGACAGTATTCTTCTTTGCAAAAGTAAATTAAATTTAAATATTATAATTATTGTTCAAATTTGTTTGTAGCACAGTATAAAGGTGAAAATTTGTCTTATACATGGTTACATTACGATGTTATATACTCCTTGTACTGTTAGTGCAAGGACAATATGGTTGTCCTTCTATGGGGCCAGTAGTTTAAAACTCTCTTTCACTTAACTGTAAAAGTTACTCCAAAAAGTTGTATAAAGTTAAAATCAATTCAGTGCATTTTGCTCAACAATAATAATGCGTTAGTAGTAAATGGGCTAAGAACATTAAAATTTCAATTCACTTTTCCATCTTGCACCGGAACTTAAAAAGAAATAAAATTTCATTCAGGTTGGTACGTATTCAGTCAAACAAGAAGACAGTAAATTCATCTAAAGTTTGCTAAAAATAATTCGAATCTGAATAACAATACGCTCACATTCCTTTCCGAAACTTGGAACAAAATTTTCTCTTTCAGAACTGGCAACTAATCTTCGTAGAATCAATAAATTATTTATAGGGAATACTCACGTTATGTGATCAACGCTCTCGTCGGGTCATGATGAGGTTGCCTACTGTTACACCATTGACTGGAGCACCGCAGAAGCATGTATAAGGTAGGAAGCGTGAGTGTGTACGAGAAGTAGGCCAGTCTTCTTCCTAGGATTGAACCGCTTAATAAGCTGTGGTTCGAGGACCAAATAGTATTTGCAGTTTACTTTGTGCCGTATCCGAATTAAATATTTGATGTAGGAACATGTGCCAAAATATTTATTACTTATTATTTATCAACAGTATTAAATCAAGTACGAATATTGTGTGTTGCATTTCGATATTACTCAACTGAGCGAAGTGGCAACGAAATACGTTGAACAACGCACATAATTGGGCCGAGTCTAGCAAAATTAGCAAAGTACAGTTTCAATTATTCACTAAATTTCATCGATGCTAGCAATGAACAGAGACCATTAACGAGATCTGATGTTCTGAGGGCCAGTTGTACATGACGTTACAGGGACTGAAATTAAATAAACGTCACTTACATTGTAAATAAGAGTGACGTCAAAACAACAGCTCACAAGCAACGCGATTTGGCTTCGTCTGGCTGGGTACAACGCTTCATACCCCAATTTTTAATCTACTACCCAGTAATTTTCGTACCGTTGTAAGCTCTTCTGAGTTTATGACCATCATGTTGCTGGTACTGCACAAGACACTGCCCTACACAAGTCACCTTGGACTAGAGACGACCATCCTGGCAATTAATAGAGTCAGCACCCCTGACACTATTACAAGATCAATGCCTTCTGGTGCGACACACAACACAAATCTGCCATAGCTTCCCGAACAAATAGTACCAGTCATCTATTTTACTATGTTACTATGTATAATGCATTTTTAAGATACTAAACACAAGGAACAGAGGACTGAGACGTCTCTGTATGATAACCAGAAATTTATATCCATAGAAAGAAGCTTGGGTCAAATCTCCTCAACGACAATGTTGAAATAGGCCCCGCCTACTTTTTCAAGATACGATGCTAAGGAGACTGAAACATTTTCACAGTCTTCTACACACATAAAAATGTAATACAGAGGAAACGTTATAAAAATGTAAATCTTGGTTCGTTCCAAATCTTTTTCTTGACCGACTGCATTGAAATTTTGACACAAAATTGAATTCTCTTACGAGCGTGTTTTCAGGTATCCAATTTTAATTATGTGTACATTTTAATACATATAATATATTAATATACATACGTAATATGCAGAGGGAAGGCATTCTTTCCAAAAGCTTCAACTGTACCTTTCCGATCTATATCAAATTTTACACCTTTCGACGTATATGTATTATGTATTTTTGAATACAGAAATACATGTATGAAGTATACAATATTAAGAAGTTGTTAACAAACAAGCAAATTGTACCCATGGATTACTGGTTTATGATTAGAATACTACTACAAAATATGAATTTGCAATAACAATAAGCAAGGTTCAATGTCAGAGTTAGCGGGGGGGGGGGGGGGGGGGGGGCGTTGCAGAGGAGATTGACAGAAAGATGGGAAGACATGGACGTAGAAAATGAAAATGATAGAGGGACAGACACGGGGGGATCAGGAGGAGATGGAGTGGGAGAGGGAGGGAGGAGATGGAAGGGACGGTCGGGGAATGGGGGAGAAGGAGATAAAGACATGTATGCAATTCGCATACACATTAGAAACGAGTGCTTTCCCTCTTCTTTCTTTCCCATTTAAGCAGATTTAATCACAGCAAAGCGCGACCAGATACATCTAGTTTCCCAACACATTTCAGTGAACAGCGATTTATTGAAACTCTTCTATGCATACTCCAATAAGTTCCACCTGTACAATACACTGACGGGTAAAAAGTTGTGAGACATAAATGAAAGTTGGCAGTCGTGTTTCTACATCTGAAAGATGATTTCTTTTCAGAGTTCACGCGATTCGCGTAAGAGAGGGGCTAGTAGTGACACTGAGAGAATGCAAATGATGTTTGTTTTAAATATACCCTGTAACAATCATCAGTGTTAGTTACCTTCAAGACTGGACGTGGTTAACTGATGGCAGTCAAGAATGCCTCTAAGGCTACAGAGACATCATTAACAACCCCTAACTGAGTTTGAATGGTGTCATGTAAAACGGCTACGAGAAGCAGGATATTGCTTCTACAATATCGCCGAAAGACGTAGGAGGAATGTAGCCACTGTACATGGCTGCTCACAGTGAGCTCCAGACGCTCACGTGACACTACCAACGGGGAAGACCATTGTATTCGGTGTACGACTGTACCGCATCGTACTGCCTCTGCAGCAACAATCCGAGCAGCAGTTGGCACCACAGCGACACAATGAACTTTTGCTCATCGGCTACGTCTAAGATAGCTCTGACACAGATTACCTATGGCGTGCATGCCACTGACCTCAAACTACCACCAATTGCGATTTCAGTGGTGCCAATCGAGAGCTCATTGGACGGCAGGCTGTTGTGATTTCGAATAAAAACTGTTTCTGCTGCGGTGGCAGTGATGGCCCTGTGTTCGATAGGAGGGGGCTAGTCGAAGATCTACACCTGGAGTTACACTCTGGTGTGCGATTTCATATGAAAGCAGGAGCACTACCGTGATTATTCCACGCACTCTGACTGTAAAATTGTACGTCAGTCTGATTATTCGACTTGTTGCGCTGTCATTTATGAACAGCGTAACACTCTCCCATGTACCGCTGTTCTAACTCAACGTCCTCAAGAGAGTGTCGACATGTTACCTTAGTCTGTTCGATCGCCAAATCTGTCTCCAATAGAGCGCAAATAGGGCATCAGTTGACGAAATCTCCAGCGCCATCCACAGACATCATTAACTGTCCCTTTATTGATGGATGAAGTCTACAGGCATGAAACTCAATCCCTCAGACTGACGTCCGGGCCCTGTACAATACAATTCTTGCTTGCATTCAACATTCTGGCGGTTATATCTGTTATTAATGTACCATAATTTCACAATTGCAATGGCTTATCTCGCGCCTACATTAACCTATAATACTGCATTGTTAATCATTTAAGTATACTACCTAGACAAATGTATTCCAGAAATTTTGGTACTTTACATTAATTACTTTTTGATGTTGCTATTCTTTCATTCCTGGTATATTTATCACGTGTTTTAAGTCACCTGCAGCACGTACATGTGATCTATTGTAATTCACCTACAGCGCATATATGTGAATTGTTTCAGTCCATTTCGGCAGCACAGGGAAGAACTCAAGAAATATAACCGGGTAAAAGGAAGAAAACATGAACACAAGATTATACCATTTTTGTTCTTTAAATCCATAAGACGTTCATTATTAACAATGGTATAAATTCGGTAACAACTCACTAAATTAATTTTGGTCGTGACATGGATCTTTGTATTCATTGTAAGAAGCGTATCTTTGGCATGTACAATTTCTTTGTGTGAAGAGACAGTACAATGTAAAGAAAAAAGCTAGTTCAAAACCACCAACATGCTCTTTCTAGTATAATATATAAGAAAAAAAGCAGATGAAAAAGCACCAATACGCTCCTTCTGGTATAATGTAAAGAAAAACAGCACGTGCAAAAGCACCAATACGCTCCTTTTCTATCCTCTTTTTCTTATAGACATAATTTACACTTCTAAATTATTGGGTTTTTGTTTAACAATGCCCTAACTGAAAAAAGTTTCACGAAAAAGATGCGAAACGTAACATGGGTTGCACTTTCCTGCCGTGAGAATGTGTCTGTGTTCTATACCAACAACAGGATTGTAACAAATAATTCTCCGCCTGAAGATGAACGTACTAACTGTCGAAAACAATGATGGGGAAAATAAGAAAGTGACTGACGCAGTAAAATGATATTTGTTTATCTATAGTCGCAGCCTTCATAACGCCGTCCATTATGGATGAAATATGTACTATGTAAACAATAAATTAAATTATTTTGGCCACCAAGGCAATTGTTTTACCAGGTAGTAAAGGTTATGTTACGAATAGCTCTCGATGCTTTTGGAATAATACACTTCTAATACTTATGAACCGTGGAGCAGCAACGACACAAAATGCTTATTTTACAACCGTATTCTTCATTTACATAAGGAATCTTGCAGCTCAAAGACTGCAACAGCTGAACAATACGCCAGGGACTGCAGACGGATTTCTAGCCACTGTGAAAACCACGTGCTGCGAGAGTCTGAATATCTGAGTTGCCAAGAGTGTAGCGCATCAGTGATCCTTCCAAAATTTGCGGGAAAGGATAACGTCTGCGGAAACCAAGGCTAACTTTACTACTAATTCTGTGGAAGACAATCGAGAAGTCTTACCTTATTGACTGGGATACACATTAAAGTTCTCATTATGGGAAAGACGGTCAGATTTTGACTGAAGACTCTGAAGATGGCAGTGATCCAGGTCGGACGTGGGGCTAGAGAGAAGGACGGCGGAAATACAGTCGTCAACGAGTGCAAACTTGAGAAGTGAGTAACCAGTCGTACCAAGGAACAGTTACGCTTTCGGAATTGATTGAGCGCGATTGGAAGCACAATTAAATGCATCGAATCGTAAGGATAAGTGTAGCAGACTGGAATAGCTTAATACATATTCGATGGCAGATGGGAAGGAACAACGCTAAAACCTTCTAATTCCGGGACAAAGTCAATAAACTTGATGAGAAATTGATTAATACTAACTGAGTAATTACACTTGGAATCTGCTGCACTGAAACTGTGACAAGTTAACCTGCTATTATATTCACATTTCTTTTGTATGTTTCCATTCCTGTAATTGGTTTAAGCTTTGTTGATTTCTGTGGTCGTGTGTATTCAGATGGGACTTGTCTTTTTCATTACCTACCTGAAAGTCACCGATATAGTGAAAAAACACTAATACGTTGAGAATTAAGTAATCATAGGTCCTAGAAAAGTATGTCATGAGAGTACAACAGTATTGTAGTGAAGAATATCCGAGGGGGCTAAGAGAAGATTGCATTCTCACCAAAAATCTTCTGCGACTGTGAGCTTATAGTGGTTTAAAATCTGGCAAAGGTTCAGCCTGCAACACTATTTCAATACACTGCCTGCAATGTTCATAACGCTGTACTGAAATTGAAAAAGGCGGCGGGAAATATTTCCATATATAGCAGCAGACTCGTCATTATTTTCGCATCTAATCAAGTTGCTAAGCATGTTACTAAAGTCAGCTCAGAACCTGAAGATCGTAGATACAGAAATAGCTGAAGAGATGGTTAGAGGAAAACGGTTTTATCGCAACCGAGTCTATTACCTTGCAATCGATGGCAACGACTGCTGCCACACGTTAACTCATTGGTCACGAATCGGAGTGTCTCGTCTACAAAACTGCTTATTTTCTATTTTCATTAATTCGAGCGATTAAGTTGAAAATTTAGAATACGGATGTGATAACTGAAAACTAAGACCACAATGCAGGTGTACGTTAACCCTCATACTATTAGTTCGCAATACTGACAATTACTAGGCTATTAACTGTCGAGCTGGCTGTTGCGTCTGTTACCTTTCAAAGAAAATGAGATATAAGGATTATAGGTTGAATACAGCAACCAGTCAACAGAATGTCATAAAAAGTTTATTTACTTTTCACCATAATCGTTTTCATATTGTTTTTAAATTCACTGTAGGTGGCCGTTCATTGCTAATGCTCTTGAATGGGTATTTTTACTGTCTCAAATTTAGTAAACACATGAAAAAATATGTAATTTGTGGAATCATACTGACAATACCCTTAAAATTTATCAATGCATAATTTTGTATACACTTGTATGGCGCATGCTCTTGAGCGATAGGTATTCGTAGAATATTTCCAATGCACCTTCCAAAACTTTATTGTGTTTGCGAGTACTCTACGTATATGTTGTGAGATTAAGTCATTATTGTACTAAAGAGCACAATTCTAAGTTTTAGGAAGGCACTCACTATGTTCGCTTTTCGAAAAATTTGTCCCAGCTGCATAGGGTAACGATAAAAAGGAATCGTTATTTGCAAATACAATAAAGTAGAAAATATACCAAGTTACACACGCCTTGTGAAGTTTGTGGTATAATTCAATGTGCCTCTTCTGAATTGCTGATACAGATTTTATAATTGAGTAATAAAGACAATATATGTATACAGTAGTTTATGTCACAAATCTACTACAGCAACGTTTCTCATAATGTTTGTTTTCGACATAATAGCGTTAAAATGAAATACGTGCGTAGTATAAACTGGTAGCGAACATTACCACAACTATACAAGCTGAATTAGCCATTAGTGCAATGCTGCAAACTAGTTGATAGAGGTGTGTGTGTAATGTTCGCGCGACAACCATTTTAATTACAAAGAGTCGAGTGGATCGACGATAACAAGTGTGCTTCGCATTACTGCGCCAGAAGCTTCAGCGTCTATTGCAGCACTGCTTAGGAGACCCTAATGACGCAGCTTTACCGGGATATACCGGTTTATACTCGGGAGCCTCGGATGAGCAGCAAGTGCTGCGTGGGCACACGGCTCCAGAGCTCGTTGTGTTCTAATGGTATTGCACGGTACACGGAAATTACGTCGACCACAATAAATTACTAATGATAAGTGTAAATGCGTTCAGGCTGTTCTTCATCCGAGATCCGTTTTATTACCGATATATTAGACGAGTTTACGAAATTAATCTTTCGGTCTGCAGATAAGTAGACGTTTCAATCAAATTTGCTGCCCGAAAGAGAGTTTGCTATAAATTTTACCTACATTCTGTCGTAAAAGAATTCAATCGGAAATTTTTCTCCCAAAGTCAACAATTTTGGTATTAGATCCCCTATAGAAATAGGAATGATGGGTAGAGATTCTGAAAACAAGAAATATGAATAAGGTCATAACTCATGATTAGATTGCTCAGTTGGTATGATCATGGCTGATAGAAATGTTGTCTCTAAACCTCTTTCTGTCACGTAACGTATTAGGATGTGTGTAAAATCAATGAGGTATCCTTCTATTACACAAACAATACCGGTCTAAACAAAAGCTCATTTCCTTAGAGCGTATGATTTCGATCATGCCGGAGTCGGTGTACTTGTGTGTAAATGTTTATAAATCGAACTTTAACACACGATTGAAATACTTCCGTCTTAATAAAGCATCAGAGATATGCAGCTGTGAATAGCAGCGGAAAATGATGCGCAACAACTCTGTCACATCAAATAACTCTTCAGGGTGTCATGAAGTCAAGACTTCGTGAACATTATAAAGACGCAGTTTCGGTGCAATAGATACAAAATTAGTCACCTGAAGTAATACGATTCGACTATGCAGTCATGTTAAGGGATGTTCACGAAGTAGGGATAATCATTGCGTAATGGGAGGCCTGCGTGGCCTGAGCTGTGTCGCAACAACTCGGTAACATTTCATGTCCCATGCAGTCCATTAATGGGTCTACCACAGAAAAGTATTTGGTGACGTATTCTCTATATCATTTGTTGTTGTGGTCTTCAGTCCTGAGACTGGTTTGATGCAGCTCTCCATGCTACTCTATCCTGTGCAAGCTTCTTCATCTCCCAGTACCCACTGCAACCTACGTCCTTCTGAATCTGCTGAGTGTATTCGTCTCTTGGTCTATCTCTACGATTTTTACCCTCCACACTGCCCTCCAATACTAAACTGGTGATCCATCGATGTCTCAGAGAATGTCCTACGAACCGAACCCTTCTTCTAGTCAAGTTGTGCCACAAACTTCTCTTCTCCCCAATCCAATTCAACACTTCCACATCGGTTATGTGATTTACCCATCTAATCTTCAGCATTCTTCAGTAGCACCACATTTCGAGAGACTCTATTCTCTTCTTGTCCAAAATATTTATCGTCCATGTTTCACTTCCATACATGGCGACACTCCATACAAATACTTTCAGAAACAATGTCCTCACACTCAAATCTATACTCGATGTTAACAAATTTCTCTTCTTCAGAAACGCTTTCCTTGCCATTGCCAGTCTACATTTTATATCCTCTCTACTTCGACCATCATCAGTTATTTTGCTCCCCAAATAGCAAAACTCCTTTACTACTTTAAGTGTCTCATTTCCTAATCTAATTTCCTCAGCATCACCTGACTTAATTCGACTACATTCCATTATCCTGGTTTTACTTTTGTTGATGTTCATCTTATATCCTCCTTTCAAGGCACTGTCCATTCCGTTCAACTGCTGTTCCAGGTCCTTTGCGGTCTCTGGCAGAATGACAATGTCATCGGCGAACCTCAAAGTTTTTATTTCTTCTCCCTAGATTTTAATACCTACTCCGCAATTTTCTTTCGTTTCCTTCACTGCTTGCTCAATATACAGATTGAATAACGTCGGGGAGAGGCTACAGCAATGTCTCTCGCCCTTCCCAACCACTGCTTCCCTTTGATGTCCCTCGACTCTTGCATGTGCTATCTGGTTTCTGTACAAATTGTAAATAGCTTTACGCTCCCTGTAGTTTACCCCTGCCACCTTCAGAATTTGAAACAGAGTATCCAGTCAATATTGTCAAAAGCTTTCTCTAAGTCTACAAATGCTAGAAACGTAGGTTTGCCTTTCCCTAATCTAGCTTCTAAGATAAGTCGTAGGGTCAGTATTGCCTCACGTGTTCCGAAATTTCTACGGAATCCAAACTGATCATCCCCGAGGTCGGCTGCTACTAGTTTTTCCATTCGTCTGTAAACAATTCGCGTTAGTATTTTGCAGCCGTGACTTATTAAACTGATAGTTCGGTAATTTTCACATCTGTGAACTCCTGCTTTCTTTGGGATTGGAATTATAATTTCCATCTTGAGGTCTGAGGATATTTCGCCTGTCTCATACATCTAGCTCACCAGATGGTAGAGTTTTGTCAGGACTGGCTCTCCCAAGGCTGTTAGTAGTTCTAATGGAATGTTGTATACTCTCGGGACTTTGTTTCGACTCAGGTCTTTCACTGCTCTGTCGAACTTTTCACGCGGTATCGTAACTCCCATTTCATCTTAATATACATCCTCTTCCATTTCCAAAATATTGTCCTCAAGTACATCGCCCTTGTATAGACCCTCTACATACTCCTTCCACCTTTCTGCTTTCCCTTCTTTACTTAGAACTGGGTTTCCATCTGAGCTCTTGATATTCATACAAGTGGTTCTCTTTCCTCCAAAGGTATCCGTAACATTCCTGTAGGCAGTATCTATCTGACCCCTAGTGAGATAAGCTTCTACATCCTTACATTTGTCCTCTAGCCATCCCTGCTTAGCCATTTTGCACTTCCTGTCTATCTAATTTTTGAGACGTTTGTATTCCTTTTTGCCTGCTTCATTTACTGCATTATTGTATTTTCTCCTTTCATCAATTTAATTCAATATTTCTTCACTTACCCAAGGATTTCTACTAGCCCTCGTCTTTTTTCCTCCTTGATCCTCTGCTGCCTTCACTACTTCATCCCTAAAAGCTACGCATTCTTCTTCGACTGTATTTCTTTCCCCAATTCTTGTCAACTGTTCCCTTATGTTCCCCCTGAAACTCTCTACAACCTCTGGTTCTTTCAGTTTATCCAGGTCCCATCTCCTTAAATTCCCACCATTTTGCAGTTTCTTCAGTATTAATCTACAGTTCGTAACCAATAGATTGTGGTCAGAGTCCACATCTGCCCCTGGAAATGTCTTACAATTTAAAACCTGGTTCCTAAATCTCCGTCTTACCATTATATAATCTATCTGAAACGTGTCAGTATCTCCAGGCTTCTTCCATTTATACAGTCTTCTTTTATGATTCTTGAACCAAGTGTTAGCTATGATTAAATTGTGCTCTGCGCAAAATTCTACCAGGCGGCTTCCTCTTTCATTTCTTACCCCCGATCCACATTCACCTACTACGTTTCCTTCTCTCCCTTTCCCTATTGACGAATTCCAGTCTCCCATGACTATTAAAATTTCGTCCCCCTTCACTATCTGAATAATTTCATTTATTTCATCATACATTTCTTCAATTTCTTCATCATCTGCAGAGCTAGTTGGCATATAATCTTGTACTACTGTGGTAGGCGTGGGCTTCGTATCTATCTTGGCCACAATAATGCGTTCACTACGCTGTTTGTAGTAGCTTACCCGCATTCCTATTTTCCTATTCATTATTAAACCTACTCCTGCATTACCCCTATTTGATTTTGTGTTCATAACCCTGTAGTCACCTGACCAGAAGTCTTATTCCTCGTGCCACCGAACTTCACTAATTCCCACTATATCTAACTTTAACCTATCCGTTTCCTTTTTTTAATTTTCTAACCTACCTGCCCGATTAAGGGATCTGAAATTCCACGCTCCGATCCGTAGAACGCCAGTTTCCTTTCTCCTGATAACGACATCCTCTTGAGTAGTCCCCACCCGGAGATCCGAATGGGGGACTATTTTACCTCCAGAATATTTTACCCGAGAGGACGCCATCATCATTTAACCATACAGTAAAGCTGCATGCCCTCGGGAAAAACTACGGCTGTAATTTCCCCTCAGCCGTTTGCAGTACCAGCACAGCAAGGCCGTTTTGGTTAGCGTTGCAAGGCCAGATCAGACAATCATCCAGACTGTTGCCCTTGCAACTACTGAAAAGGCTGCTGCCCCTCTTCAGGAACAACACGTTTGTCTGGCCTCTCAACAGATACCCCTCCGTTGTGGTTGCACCCACGGTACGTCTCTCTGTATCGCTGAGGCACGCAAGCCTGCGCTCCAACGGCAAGGTCCATGGTTCATGTTGGGCTATAGCAATTGTGTACCTTTATTCAAAGCATTTAGTTCACTAAAAATACAGTAGGACAACCGGTTACGTGCTCTCGCAATGGTATATTCTGAGATTGAACTAAAATTTTCCCCGTTTGAAAATTCTACCATGAGAACGACTTACGAAATTACCACCTTTCATAAAAGTAAGACATCTCCAGTAACAGATAAAGTGGTCCGCTGTACAAACTGGTGGTTCAGTTACCACCTACAGATTATATGTTAACCCATAAACCAACGATCGTGGAATGTACATGCGTCATACGTGCGTCATGACGCCTCTCAAAGATTCGTAGTGGGTGTTCAGGTTCTATGTTCCTCCCATTTATCCGCTCACTGAACATAATTCTGATATAACTCCTGACACGTCGACTGCACAGGAAGTGAGCCCAAAACCTTGATAAAAAAAGGAAAACTGATTGTAGGACTCTGTTCAACGACGGTCGCAGATTAGACTACATTTATGTTAATGTTCCCGTCTCATTTGCACAATGTATCGAGATTCAGTCATTAATTTCTAGGCACTAAGATAACTTTAGCCCTACAAGTAATAAAAATCACACGAGAGTACTAGGGCACAATTAATACTGGATACCGTTAAGGTCGCTACGGGGCTCGAACAGCCTCTCAGACATGAAACAAAACAGGTTAATCTCTATCATGTTCTCTAACACAAAGGAAAATCTCGCTGTACGTTGGCACATGCACAACCTGACCTCCTTGTTGAGGGCAGAGACAAACAGTAATCCAATCTTTGATTCATATAACAAATTATAACTTGGAAAACTGATAGGAATGTTACATATGTACGTTTTCTTTCTTCTTCTTTTATTTCCTGCTGAGCAGAGCTTTTCAACTCACATTAGCACATTCACCGTTCGTCCTCAATTATTTGTCGGATGTATTGCAATGTCTGTCTTCGCCGGCCGCTGTGGCCGCGCTTCAGTCTGGATCCGCGCGACCGCTACGTCGCAGGTTCGAATCCTGCCTCGGGCATGGATGTGTGTTACGTCCTTAGCTTGGTTAGGTTTAAGTAGTTCTAAGTTCTAGGGGACTGACGACCTCAGATCTTAAGTCCCATAGTGCTCAGAGCCATTTGAAGCATTTTTGTCTGTCTTCCCAACAGTTTTTCCCGCTACAGCTTCCTCTAGTACTATGGGGGTTATGTCCTTATCCCTTATGTCGTATCATCCTGTTCCTTCATCCCAAAAGGGTTTTCAGAAGTTTCTTTCTACACCAATTCTGCGGAGACCCACTTCATTCCTTATATTCTGGTCCCTTCTAATTTTCAAAACCATTCTGTAGCATTGCATTTCCAGTGGTTCGATTCACTTCTTTTCCGGTCTTCCCACTCGAGATTCACCACCATACAATGCTGTGTTCAATCGTTAAATCTCAGAAATTTCTTCCTCAAATCGCGGCCGATATTTGAAACTAGCAGGCTCCTGTTGGCCAGGAATGGCGTCTTTGCCTATAGTAAACAGCTTTTCACTCACATGTACTGTCATGCTTTGTTTCCGAGGAATCAATATTCCTTAACCTCTTCTATTTGATGATACCCAGTTTCGATTAAAAGTTTATCACTGGCTTGGTTTCCTCTCATTCTTTAATTATCGCCCTTCTTCGGTTTTCTCTCAGACCACATTTCTTAGACTTCATTCCGTTCAACGCTTCCTATATATTTTTCTCACTTTGACTGACGATAGCTATGTTATCACCGACTCTTATCTCTGAGATCCCTTCGCACTTAGTTTTAATCCCATTCTCAAGCCATTTCCGTTATTATTACTTCGATGTATAAATTAACCATTAGGGCGAAAGATCTAATCCCTGACTCATACCATTTTAATCTGTGTACTTCGTCTTAGTTCTTCCTTCTTGGCTCTTAACCATATTGAACACTGTCCGTCTTTCCTTTCCTTTGCAACATCTTGCAATAATTTACGCTGCCAAATGGTTTATCTAGTCAATAAATGATATGAATGTGTCCTGATTTTTCTCACATTGTGCTCCCATTGTCTAATACAACGATAGAATTACCTTTCTCGTGCCCTTACCTTTCCAATGGATATAGATAATAATAGATATAGGTAATATATAACAGAGCGTCAATTTTCTTTTCCGTTCTTCTGGTTATTATTCTTGTCAGCTACATGGCCGCACTAGGCGTTAAGCTAATTGGGCCTTCGATCTCGTATTTATTTGCTCTTGATATCTGAAGACTGTGTGGATGATTTTTTCGGGAAATCTAATGTGCCTCCAGTGGCATAGATCAGTCCAGTGCCATAGATCCTACACACCAGCTTCAATAGTCAGTTATTTGCCGCTAGCCGAATCATGTCAGAAATTTGGAAGGAATCATATGTTGTATAAATGCATGGTGTCGGTTCTTTTGGACATGTTCGAAAGAACAGACACCACGTGGATTCCACAGCTGTGATGCACATTACATAAATTGAAGGTGGAGGGAGAAGAAAAGAAAGGAAAGAAAAGCAAATTTTGGTGTCAGCTGCATCGGGACCTTTCCTTTTCCTTCTCCCCCTTACACCTTCAATTTACATGGGTATGACAGCTGCGGATTCCGTGTGGTATCTGTTCTTTCGCAGATGTCCAAAAGAACAGACACCACGCATTCATAGAACTGATTCGACTCGGTGGGAAATGAATCCACCACATTCAGTATGGCTGCACACGTCCGACCTCCTGCGGGAATCTCGAAATTTCGAGCGTGGAGGACATGGACAGGGGCTGCGGATAGGTGGCGCTGGGTGGTGATGTGTGTCGACCGAGAGGCGTGTCGGGGTAGACCGGGCAACTGCTCGAAACACTGTGTCCTGGTGATGCTGTGGTTAACGCAGGTGTTTAGTAAGCAGGAGATCCCGAGTTCAGGGCAAATTTTCACTCGTTGCCCCTGATTCCGCAAAGAGTCCCGATGAAAGCCACATCAAAAGTCCATTTCCTTTCAATTCTCCTGCCTCCACCTTCAACTTACGTAATCCGAAAAAATCGTTTCAGTGCCCTTTTCCTCCTTACATAGCTTTGTATACATGCAATATGCAACAAACTGGCGTAAAAGTAAGTTCTGTGTGATGCAAGTACGTCTCAAAAAGTGATCTAGCAATACGAGGTGTTTATACCAGCTGAAGGAGGAAGAAGATATGCGAAAGTAAAGAAGCGAGTGTTTATACCAGTGGAACATAAAGCAAGGCAGAGACTGTTTAGTCTGAGCCGGCCGGGGTGGCCGAGCGGTTCTAGGTGCTACAGTCTGGGACCGCACGACTGCTACGGTCGCAGGTTTGAATCCTGCCTCGGGCATGGTTGTGTGTGATGTCCTTAGGTTAGTTAGGTTTAAGTAGTTCTGAGTTCTAGGGGACTGATGACCTTAGAAGTTAAGTCCCATAGTGCTCAGAGCCATTTGTTTAGTCTGACAAAGTTAATGTTTTTACGGTTTTAATGTGTTTAATTTATTTTCTGTCTTGTGTTTCGAATGTAGAAACTGTTCGTCACTTTCTCCGATGGGTACAATGAACCACAGGGAAACGAAAACACGTTCCTGTAATCAAACAATAGTCTGATTTCACGAAGAGAACGAGGCATTAACAAGACCGGGACGTAGTGAACTCTGCCTAGCAATACAACAGTTCCAAGTCACTAACCGCTCCAGACCGGAAACATGTGTACGTGAACTTGGCTGTGCAGCGACACGGTACGAACAGCTACAAAATACAGCAAGGAGTGACCACGCTGCCGAGCCGGGGGCGCAGGATTTGCTACAAACAGTCGCCACCACGTGGGGTCACGTGACGCGCAAATCTCGGCCGTGGCTTCTCTTACGACGGCGGCCCGCAGCTGCCGTTGACATCCTCACTACCACTGATATGTCCACGTCCATGCTAGAGAGGGGAATCTGAATGGCTTTAAGATACAAAATCTTCTTTATAGATTCCTATATATTTTATCCGTAAATGAGTGCGTGCTCTCAAAACGATCTTACAACTTATGGTCCCGTCACGAATTCTGTGTGGCACATCTAGGTTTTAACATTTTGCTACTGTTTCGCAACCACGTCCTCACCTTCAACTAAAATGGGAACTTCTGAACTGTGAAATGTTTAATGTTGTGTGGTCCTATCGATTTGTGATACATTGTCTTCTTTGCGCTATGTTTAGGTGGACTTCACTTACGGTTCCACATTTTGTTTCGTTTTATTCATCCGGTGGTGTTATCATCCTGATATGCACAAGACGTTTTTGATTGCAACAGATGTCAATTTGTAACTGAGGGCGGTTAATGAGTACAGTTATGCAGAGTAGTTACTGATTCGTCATACAGCTGTAAGACAATTCCAGTAGCCCGTTTTTTTAAATTCCTACACTCACCTCCACATGGAATTTATGTTAATTAACTTTTCATTATTTCCATTTTGTCAGGTATAAGACAATAATTCAGAATCTCTATTTGCATTTCTTCTTTTTTGTAGGCACTTCTTGTACCTATATAAAAACGTTAAAAGATATTTTTTTTCTTTAAACACTTACGTCTGTTCCATGTCTACGAATATTGATCGGTCAGATAACCTTGGAAGTCAGTTACACAAAGAAGCAGAATATTGGAAAGAAAGCAATAATTCGACTGTAGTACCTTGGCTAGGTCACATAAATTAATTTTACCATAAATGACGAGAACTAGTGCAAAAATGGTTCAAATGGCTCTGAGCACTATGGGACTTAAGTCTGAGATCATCAGTCCCATAGAAATTAGAACTACTTAAACCTCACTAACCTATGGACATCACACACATCCATGTCCGAGGCAGAATTCGAACCTGCGACCATGGTGGTTCCAGACTGAAGCGCCGAGAACCGCTCGGCCACACCGGCCGGCGACGAGAACTAGTTCTTAACCTCCGTATCTCTAACGTGTACTGCTAGCAATAGTGCTATGAGGTAGTAAATCCCATGTCTTACACTTCACTTATTCTCTGAAACTTTCGAAGCAGCGCGCCCTTTGTTCGGTAGTTGTACTTTCTGCTTTTTTCTCCAAGATTGATTAACTGAAACCGGTCTTGCACCAATTAGCAAAGAGGGAGTCTCGGTGCGAGTTTCGTACATAATGGGAGCGTGTAGCTGCGTCGCACTAAAATTATTTTAACAGTGTGCTAAAGTAATGAGTTACGAGTTTGGAAGTATTACGTCGACTGGTAAGGTAACAGTGAGTAAGGGGCACAACCGCACAATGCACAATAACCCTGGGTTCTGTGTGAGGTGGCGGATGGGTGGGTGGCCTGTTGTGGAGTTGTGAACCACTGAGGGCTACGGCCAAACGAAGCATCTCCGTCGGTTCTAGGTCACCTGTTTAAATACGCCATATTCGATAAACTATAAAATAAATATAATTTTCCAAGTACTTGGTTTGTTATGAGACTGCCAGTACATAGCACTGTTTCATATAGTGATACTGTGAGGAGAGTACTAAGCTGGTAGTATGTATCTGGTTTAACTATGTAATTGCAGGATGTATGTTATTGATCACTTACATATAAACATAAAACCTCCCAAATTGAATTTGAATCGCTTACGACTTTCGTATTATGTTCGTTCCTCTATTCAGACCAACTATTTCAGCATAGTGAATAATTAATATCTATTGTGCAAGAGTACTGTATTCTTGGGCTTCCATTCTTATTGTTTCTTCTTCATTCTAATGCAAATTGTGTTCTACCCGTCTTTCTCTACAGCTTACTCCTATTTTTTAAAGAATTTCAGAAAACCTTTCAGCATTTTAAGTTGTCGAACGCTTTATCCCGTTCGACAAATCTTAGGAACGCGTCTTGATTTTTCTTCAGTCTTGTATTCATTATAAACCATAACAACAGAACCGGCTTTCTGGTGCCTTTAACTTTCCTAAAGCAAGATTGATCGTGATCTGACAGATCCACAATTTTATTTTCTATTCTCTTGTATATTATTCTTGTTAGTAACTTCGGGGCATGAGCTGTTCAGGTTAATGTGCGGCAGTTCTCGCGTTTATCTGCACCTCCTATCTTCGGAATTGTGTGGATGATTTTTTCCGACAGTCTTACGTTATGTTACCAGTCTCATAAAATCTTCACAACTACTTGAGTAGGCGTTGTTTGTCACTTCCCTCAAAAGTTGTAGTTCGGTATACTGGCGGTAATCAATGAAATAAAAGAAATCGGGAACGAGTTGTAGAGAGAATTAAAATTAGAGTTGAAGAGAAGTCAGGAGAAAACCACGAAGGAACTAAATTCAGAATTAACTAAAAATTAAGAGGAAACCAGGAAAAAATTAAAAGAAATAACGGAAAGTCGAAAAGAAACTGTGAAACGTCACCTTAGAAAAATTACTGACACACAATAATTTTTGGCGCAACGGATTCTGACTTTCAATAATCCCCACAAAAGAACGGCCCTGACTAACATTAACCTATACCTTCCACAAATCACTTACCTCACAAAAATCTTCGTCACTCAAGCTACTGCAATACAGCGAGCGCCACTACTGCCAGCTAAATAAAAGATTCAAACTACTGAAGGCACTAACTACTGATAGGCATAGTTAGCAAATGAAAGATTTTGATAGAGAACAAACAATGTATTTACCTTAATAGTGTTCAAAAGTCATAATATATACAGCAGTTCATGACATCCAGTCCTTCTCAAAACTCCGCCATTTCTCTCCCCACATCCACCACTGCTGAGGGCTCACCTCCAACTGCGCAAAGCTACGCGCTGTTAACAGCCAACTGCCCAACGCTACAATGGCCAACAACAATGCAAACCAGCCACAGACTGCACACAGCACAGCCAGTGATTTTCATACAGAGCGCTACGTGGCGTTACCAATATGAAAACTTAAACAGCCTACTTACAACTGCTAAGAAACTGAAGAAAGAACTTAAATCAGAATTAAAGGAGTGTCAGGAAAAAATCGTTATAGAATTTAAAGCTTGGGATTTGAAGAAAATCAAGAGAAGTTAACCGGAAGCGTTAAAGAAAAGTAACAAATTGTAACCATCGATCGAAGACTGGAAAAAGAAAAGGAAAAGGCAACTATATGGAAAAAAGTCTGCAGAGTTTGAAGGAACACAGAATGCGCATTTAAGCAAAATAGAACAGGAGACAGGAAGGCATTCCACAAAACCTCATCGAGATGGAAGTTCATCCTCGAAAGGCTATTGATGTACACGAGAAAGGGCAGAAAGAAGTAGTTCTACAGGTAGAACATTTTGTAACGGAAGTATATGTGTCACTGGCACAATGTCAAATCAACGTATTGTATAAATCGTGTAGCCAATACACAGACAGCAGAGAAGTTCTGGCAAGGTGCTTCATTAAATTTTAATTTAATACTTTTCCTATTAAATATATAAATGCCTAGGTATTTTATGAAACCTGAACTGGACACAGATAAAGTATACAATTACCTTGAAATAACATGTTCATACTAAACATTAATGTGTTTAACCCATTGGTTTATAGAGCCAGCTGACATCGGGCTCATTTTCCAAGTCCTTTATTACATTGCCAGCGGTGTAACGGGCCAAGAAGCCTAAATTCCTTCTTAAACAATTCGTCGTCTCTCTTAATGGTTGTCATGACATGTTATATACTGTTGGAAAGATGAGAAATTGATCTATATGGTGGTGCATAAAACACTCGATTTCTTTCGGTATTTTGCGAGTTATAAGCAATAGTTTTTAGTCTTTATTAGGTTTATCCCCTCTTCCCTCAATCCCATAAATAAAACGCCCTACAGATACTGTGCTGAACGCAACGCACGGGAGATGGAAGGTGGTACAATATATGAGTGTCAGAAATGTCTTGTGCTGTTGCATATGCCTGTGTTTCTTCGGGTACATGACACCAACGAAAACTTCTAAAACGATGTTATCTTCACTTCTGATCATTTTAATAAATAGTAAAGAGAAATTTATAAAGCATTTCTACCAAATATTTTATAATTTTGACAAAAGGATGTAAGAAAAATTATGCTGATTTTCGCATATTTAAATAGTCCATTACGGAGAAAAATATTTTTAAGTCAATTGTTTTACGAATGTTAAATTCAAATATGAGAATAATCACAACTGAGTGACTTTTAAAATGTTTTGTCTCACTGGGTTCATATATTTGTATGAAATGCTCTATATCATGGCGAGTCATATTAAAATATCTAGTAAGTAACACCTTTACCATCCTATTTGGCTCACCATGTCCTATAGAAGAATGGGTCTCATAAAGTATGTTAAATACACTCCTGGAAATGGAAAAAAGAACACATTGACACCGGTGTTTCAGACCCACCATACTTGCTCCGGACACTGCGAGAGGGCTGTACAAGCAATGATCACACGCACGGCACAGCGGACACACCAGGAACCGCGGTGTTGGCCGTCGAATTGAGCTAGCTGCGCAGCATTTGTGCACCGCCGCCGTCAGTGTCAGCCAGTTTGCCGTGGCATACGGAGCTCCATCGCAGTCTTTAACACTGGTAGCATGCCGCGACAGCGTGGACGTGAACCGTATGTGCAGTTGACGGACTTTGAGCGAGGGCGTATAGTGGGCATGCGGGAGGCCGGGTGGACGTACCGCCGAATTGCTCAACACGTGGGGCGTGAGGTCCCCACAGTACATCGATGTTGTTGCCAGTGGTCGGCGGAAGGTGCACGTGCCCGTCGACCTGGTACCGGACCGCAACGACGCACGGATGCACGCCAAGACCGTAGGATCCTACGCAGTGCCGTAGGGGACCGCACCGCCACTTCCCCGCAAATTAGGGACACTGTTGCTCCTGGGGTATCGGCGAGGACCATTCGCAACCGTCTCCATGAAGCTGGGCTACGGTCCCGCACACCGTTAGGCCGTCTTCCGCTAACGCCCCAACATCGTGCAGCCCGCCTCCAGTGGTGTCGCGACAGGCGTGAATGGAGGGACGAATGGAGACGTGTCGTCTTCAGCGATGAGAGTCGCTTCTGCCTTGGTGCCAATGATGGTCGTATGCGTGTTTGGCGCCGTGCAGGTGAGCGCCTCAATCAGGACTTCATACGACCGAGGCACACAGGGCCAACACCCGGCATCATGGTGTGGGGAGCGATCTCCTACACTGGCCGTACACCACTGGTGATCGTCGAGGGGACACTGAATAGTGCACGGTACATCCAAACCGTCATCGAACCCATCGTTCTACCATTCCTAGACCGGCAAGGGAACTTGCTGTTCCAACAGGACAATGCACGCCCGCATGTATCCCGTGCCACCCAACGTGGTCTAGAAGGTGTAAGTCAACTACCCTGGCCAGCAAGATCTCCGGATCTGTCCCCTATTGAGCATGTTTGGGACTGGATGAAGCGTCGTCTCACGCGGTCTGCACGTCCAGCACGAACGCTGGTCCAACTGAGGCGCCAGGTGGAAATGGCATGACAAGCCGTTCCACAGGACTACATCCAGCATCTCTACGATCGTCTCCATGGGAGAATAGCAGCCTGCATTGCTGCGAAAGGTGGATATACACTGTACTAGTGCCGACATTGTGCATGCTCTGTTGCCTGTGTCTATGTGCCTGTGGTTCTGTCAGTGTGATCATGTGATGTATCTGACCCCAGGAATGTGTCAATAAAGTTTCCCCTTCCTGGGACAATGAATTCACGGTGTTCTTATTTCAATTTCCATGAGTGTAACACATCGTTTGGTACATAATGTACGACTGCACCCCACATTTCATTCTGTGGTCATATCAGACTCTCTGTACCACGGACGTTTTTTAGACTGTTGTTTTTCATTAAACAATAATTAGGAGCTTTCTCCTTTTCACAGTCTAGCTGTACTCATGTCCCTTATTATTTCCTCACAGCGATCATACGTTAGAAAAACACTGTTACTCGCAGAATTACTCCTCATTTTCTGTAACTCCGTATAGCGAGAAAAGTATTTGAACGGATAAACTCGAGGGGGTAGCGCAACATACCAAAACATAATTTTCCTGTAATGCTGAGAGAGGCGTAATTTTAAAAATGAAGCGTGTACGTAAGCTGTGCCATTAAACAAAATGGCATCTTGAAACGATGCACGTAGGCTGCTCAAGACTGATACCTTCGAATACTGAACTTTGTAAGGTGCAGTCTGGCAAACACCTCTACGCAGTGATGAGTGCTGTGTTTTTGTTGTCACGTGCGAGAATCAATAGCAATTCCTGCTCATGAGGGTGCAGCATATGAATCGGATGGCACGAAACAGAAGCTCGCTGATGTTTTCGCTTAAGCCAACACACACACAATATTCGGCCCTGATCATTGAGTGACTGTGCACTTCCACGACTATACAGATTTTAAGAACAAAAAGTATAAGAACCCTCCAGAATTAAATTACAAGGAATTCTTGAGATAAAAACATTAACCACTGGTATAACAAGATGATATATTACACTAAAATGTAAAAATTTCCGTAAAATTAAATTTTGTCAAAAATGTAAGACAATTGAAAAGCTCACAGTAGTTATTTTCAGAAAACTAACAACTCTTAGCTGGCAAATTGAAAAGGGAAAACAAATTACTGACGCTAATGCAAACAAACCTGACTTAAATCGCAGATATATAATATTCAATAAGGGAAGCCTTAATTTCCAATGGAAGGACCTTTCCTTAACTTTACTGAAACACCGCGAACATCCACCTATGTTCTGCCCATGGCAATGATCCAATGATTCTACATATGCTGCGTGTGGGCAGCGCCGGACGACAGCTCGCTGACCTCCTCACGAAGTACTGCACGTGCGTCCAGAATTTAACAGTTCCGCACACACAGCCCGAATGCAAACTTGCCTACACCAAGCCTGCAGATTGAGCTCGTTCCTAGCCAGCTGCAGCAAGAACGCCGTTCTTGTAAGGAAGGAAGATTGTGTTTAACGTCCCATCGACATCAAGGTCATTAGAGACGGAATGCACTCTACGTTTGTATCAAGTATGGGGAAGAGAATCAGCCACGCCCTTTCAAAGGAACCATTCGGCCACTTACCTAAAGCGATTTAGGGAAATCCACTAAACCTAAATCTGGATGGCCTGATGCGGTTTTGAACCAATGCCATTCTTACCAGCGTACAAAACGTTTCTCCCCTGGCGACCCACAAGACTCGTGCCAAAACCGAAAACTATCATGCCATAGAACTGTGCATACAGAATGCACCAATGGCGCAATTATTCTGTTTCTGGCAAGATCCGGCACGTGAACACTGATCTGAATGACGTAAATAAAAACTTTTAAATAATTTAGCTTACACGTAACCCTAGGTATTCTTTTTTGAAGAACAGTTACTGGTTCATGAACTATGTTCTCCATGCCCTACTCTCCTAACACTTCTGCAATATTCGACGTGTCTGACTTCAAACACAGGCACAGCACTAAACACAACACTAACCAGATTGAAGAGAAACGGACAGTTGTAGGCTGGGGCTGATCGCCTGGACCAAGATATGTCGATGACTAGTAACCTCTAGCGGTCGCAGTGAAAAGCTCTCGAACGGAAACTTTGGCAGACCAATTGGTCTAGACAACGTTTGTATGCCCTAGGTGATCATTTTGTGACTGTAGCATGCCCAATGTTGGCATGACACAGATAATTTACTGTTGACTTTCTTCTGTGACTTCTAGACTGATTTGAGTAACGGTACTCAGCTTAGGTGAGAGTAATATAAGAGTTAGCGTTGGAATGGCTGATTGCCATCCAGAAATATCTAGAGAAATTCAATCGCCTACATCTACAAATACATAGGTACTCCGAAAAACACACCTATATGCCTGCCAGAGGGTTCATCGAATCCCCTTTAAAATAATTACCTGTTATTCCACACTCGAAAGGCGCGTGGAGGAATCGAAGACCTATATCTTTCCGTACGAGCTCTGATTTCTCTTATTTTATTATAATGATCGTTTCTCCCTATGTATGTCGGCGTCAAACAGATATTTTCACACTCGGAGGAGAAAGCTGATGATTGAAGTTCAGTGCGAGCATTCCGTCGCAATGATTTTCACCCCCGATCCTCTATAGTGTGCTTGCCACTCTCTCCTCTGTTTCTTGATTATATGAAACGTGCTGCCCTTCTTTGAACTTTCTCGATGTATTCCTTTAATTCTACCTGGTAAGGATCCCACAGAATACCAAAAGAGGACTGACAAGTTTAGTGTAGGCAGTCGTTTTAGTACGTCTGTTGTATCTTCTAAGTGTTCTGCCAATAAAGAGCAGTCTTCGGTTCGTCTACCCGACAACAGTTTTAATTTTCCAATTTAAAGTGTTCGTAATTGTAACGCACAGGTATTTAGCTGAATTTACGGTCTTTAGATCTGATTGATTAATCGTGTAAACGAAGTTTAAAGGATTCCTTTCAGTACTCTTGTGGATAACCTCACACTTTTCGTTGTTTAGGACCATTTGCCAATTTTCGTATCGTATAGATATGTTACGTAAATTGTTTTGCAGTTGTTTTTGATCTTCTATTGATATTTACTAGATGGTAAGCATCATCAGCAAACAATATCCTAAGAGGACTATCCAGATTGTCTATTAAACCATTTATATAAATAAGCAACAATAGAGGACCTATAACACATGGGAAGCCAGAAATCACTTCTGCTTTACTCGATGACTTTCCGTCAGTTGCTACGGGCTGTGACCTCTCTGACTGGAAATCACTAACCCAGTTGCATAACTGAGACGATATGATATAAACACGCAATTTCATTACAAGCCACTTGTGAGGTACGGTGTCGAAAGCTTTCTGAAAATATATAAATACAGAATCAATCTGAAATGCTTTCTTGACAGCACTCAATACTTCATGTGAGTAAAGAGCTGGTTGTGTTTCCAAGAACGATGTTTTCTAAATTGTTGTGTGTATTTCATAATGTTAGAACGCAGTATATGTTCCAAAAACCTGCTCGTACATGGGTGTGTTAACGTTAAAGATATGAGCCTGTAATTTAGTGGGTTACTACTAATACATTTCTTGAATTTTAGAGTCACCTGTGTAGCTTTGCAATCTTTGGGTACGGATCTTTCGTCGAGAGAGCGGATGTACATGATTGTTAAGTATGGGGCTGTTTCATCAGCATTCTCTGAAAGGAACCTGATTAGTATAAAATCTGGACCAGAATACTTGTTTGTATTACGTGATCTAAGATGCTTACCACTCCAAGGATACCTACTTTTAAGTTACGTTTCCATCTCTTCTGGATTCGAGTTCTAGAATATTTACTTCGTGTTCTTTGGTGTAGGAATATCGAAAGGCTGTGTTTAGTATTTCTTCTTTAGCTGCACTGTCATCGACATTATTTCCACTGTTATCATGCAGAGAAGCCATCGATTGTCTTGCTGCTAACAGGCGTTACATACGACCTGATTCTCTTTGGGTTTTCTGCCAGACTTGGAAGCAAAGTTTCGTTGTGGAAACAATTACAACCATTTTGCATTTACGTCCGCGCTAAATTTCGATCTTGTGTAGAAGATCGCCAATCTTGTGAATTTTGCGTTGGTTTAAATATGACAGTCTTTTTTCGTTATTTCTGCAACAGCGTTCTGACCTGTTTTGTGTACCATGCGGGATCAACTCCGTCATCTGGTAATTTATTTGATATAAAACTCTCAGCTGCTTCCGATACTATTTCTCTGAATTCAAGCCACATCTGGTCACCATTTACATTACAAATTTGGAAGGAGTGGATATTGTCCCTAACGATGACATCAAGCGAATGTTTTTTTGCTTGTTTCAATAGGTAGATTATTCGTTTATTTTTGGTGGATTTGGGTGTTCCGGTATTCACTTCGCTATGACAACACTGTGTTCATTAATCTGTGAGTCCGTCTCAGTTGTGGTTGTTAGCTTAGTATTATTTGTTGCTAAGAAATCAAGTGTGTTTTCGTAACCGTTTACTACTCGAGTGGGCTCATGAACTAACTGCTCACAGTAATTTTCAGAGAATTAAATTAGAACATTTTTGGTGATGTTTAATGCGTACCTCCGGATTTAAAAGATGTATTTTCAGCAACTTATACAGGGTAAATAGAACTAAAAAAAATGGTCAAATGTGTGTGAAATCTTATGGGATTTAAGTTCTAAGGTCATCAGTCCCTAAGCTTACACAGTACTTAACCTAAATTATTCTAAGGACAAACACACACACACCCATGCCTGAGGGAGGACTCGAACCTCCGCCGGGATCAGCCGCACAGTCCATGACTGCAGCGCCATAGACCGCTCGGCTAGAATAGAAGCAACCATCAACTATAATAGTATGAGTCAGTTACGTGTTTGAAATAAGACTGAAGTTTCCTTGGGACCTTTCAGCAGTTGAACCATGATTATTATTTTATTCCTGGTCAAAAGAATGACCTCTACCCATATTGACACATAGGATATACCTACTTCAGATTCACTACAAGATAAACCACTTCTAACAGCAACAAACACATCATCGTCAATTGTATTTGGCCAACTCTTTCTGAACATCGTTAGATGCTTCACAGAAACTTCGCTTGAACTTATCTCTGGCTTTAGCCACCTTCAGTGCTTCCTATCGGAACACGGAGCTCTGTTACTTCCCCATGGCTATGTCAGTTTACAACTGCTATACCGATTTTCGTAGTTCTACGTTCTTAATGTGTTCGAGCTTCACCCTATCGAGCCGTTTCTGTTTTTACCCGAGGTCTTTTAAAACCACCGAATCCACGTCACACACCACCTGCTAACCGTGGAGCTGACTCCTGCTTGTAATGATCTCCTGACTCATTTAACAGAACCCAAAACCGTACCTCCCTACGGCACAAGTCTAGAAATCAAGGAATCTGCACCCTACACGGTTGCAGAACTGTCTGAGCCTCTAATTCAGACCATCCACCTGGCTCTGTAGCACATGTCCGCATTTTGTCCTGTCGTCTATGCTGCAAATGGTGAGCTCTGCTTTCATTTCACACGCATGACTGGCTACCTTCACCACTGCTGATAGCCGCTCGAAGCCAGAGAGAATCTCTTCTGAGGTAATGTGTCACACGTCATTGATACTGACACAGCCATCACTGGCAGTTGGCTGCACCCTGTGCTCTTCTTAGCATCGTCAGCTGAAATGACTCCATCCAGTATGCACACAGAGTACACATTGCAGTGCTTCCCCTCCTTGGCAGCCATGTCCCTATGGCACTCCATAATGCGCGTAATATTAGAGCACCCAGCCACCGATAATTAGAACCTCTTCGACTGCCTGGATATTGGTCTGAGAGGCTTTCTCTGAAACAGGACTGTATCTCGCTGCACGACATTCTCAACCACAAACAACACCTGGAATCTGTTTTGAGACTTATCGGGATGGCCTTACATTCGGCCCCTATTGAGTCTTTCACAGTCTGACACGCCCCGAGGCGACCTCCCACTCGACCACACATGAGGGGTCAGGCTCAATGAGAGCAGTAACTGGGCTTGCCATCACTACAGATCGATCGGCAGTCTCGTTGGTCCTGCTGGACGTTCTATGGATCCCCACCGTGTGTCTACAACAGTGATGCCCATCCCCTACAGCCTCAGTCTGTGTAACCGAAGCCAACACAGCCTAAAGCTGAGTGATAAATGTCACCAACTCAGCACACATCCAAACACAACAATCCCAGTCCGTACCCATACTGAACACTACACAGACAAACGAACTACTACCGACCGCGCTACATAGCTTTACTGTAGAGACTTACGAAAAAGCAAGAACTAAATCTAATAAATTTCATTAACAGGCAGAGAGTCAAAAACAAAATTACCAGAACATGCAAGTTAGGTGAAATATTTCGCTCCGGGTTAGAAACTTGTAAAATGTCACAAAATTGGTTACTTTCCGAAACAAACGAAAACGCGAGAACTGTGTCTATTAAACATTAAATTAACATGCATAAATTCAAAAACTAAACTACAAAAGCACAGAGGTGAAACTATATAATACGCTCCTGGATAGGAACTCGTAGAATGTCACAAAATTGGTTGCTTACCTGTTGCTGCTCTGTTTTGACCGGAACCTGATGCCTCACTGACAAGGTAATGCCAACGAGCGATCACTAACGTTCAAAACAAACGAACACACCGCCACTGACATGGGCTACTTATCTCTACCGTAGACACTGACAAAAAAGGAAGAACTATGTCTAGTGTTCCTTATTGATGGTCTGGCTTGTCCAGCGGCTGTTGTCTGAGTTGTGCTATTATCTTCTCACTTGTTCAAAGGCCATCGAAATATTTTTGAAGCTACAGTTCGTCATGACGACAAAGGTATTTAGACACAGATCTAGTGCAGAATCCACATCGAAAACTGCAACTACGTGTAAAACTCAGGGTAATGTGTGAGAGTCTGCTTTTACCTATTCTACAGGACTGCGAGAGGCTACAGCTTGACTTACTGAGCTGTGGCAACTCAGAAGTTAAGAAGAATAAATAACAGGGTGCCTCGTAGTGTGTATGAGAAACCCGTGAGTAACTGTGAAGGGATTCAAACAGCCAAGCCCTCTTGTGCAACTCAATATTGCCCACAGTGCCAACCACGATGTGTCACCCAATGTCTAATTAGCGTCATTTGGAGCCTGATGCAATTCCCCTATCTGCCACCATCAGAATATCACTGGCTTGGGGCTGCCACTGCATCACCTGGCGAAACGTCCTTACTTTCTGCGAACTAGCATAAGCCATCCTCTACACAAGATTTGGAAGGGGACCACCTACCACCGTCCTGCCTTCCTATTGGCAACTTAGTGGCAGGCACCACTGAACTCAATCGGTAGAAAATACATTGCCCAGGCCAAAAAGTATTATCGTCAGTGCACCCACTTACTATGCTCATGAATATTAGCCCTGTGCTTTGTAATAAAGCCTCAATGCCTAGTACTAACACCAATATTTATTGATATAACAAGTTGCGGCAACATGAATTCCCACGCCCGCCTCTCCTGAAATCCCTGCAGTGCAGCACCGTAAGCAACACTGAGTGTTGCGCCGCCCAGTTACAGCTGCGGCTTAGCGGACTCACGGTGTGAGCTGCTGTCTGCATGGAGTTTGCAACCTGGAGGGGTCAATATCGCCTCGCTCCCCATGTAGGACGCCATTCGCTACACTGAAGCAGCTTGTCGACGTGTTTGGTGTAGGTGACAGTGTCGCTCACCATCACACTTTTCATTGGTGTCCTACTTGGTATCCATGGTCAAGAAAACTTGTTTATGAAGTTTAAATTTGTTGGTCGCCGCCAATCAAAGTGGTTTTTGTGTCTGTACAGTCATTGTGCTGGGTAATGGCATGTAAAGAGGGGCCGATGTTATCATGAAATAAGTAATGACAGGACTTTAGATGCTACACATTACTGTGGAGGAACATATTTTAATAACTGTGAATGTGTTGTAATGTCTTCTCATTTCGTAAATTAGACAGACAGTGTTACCAGTGTGCCTTACAGAATCGTTATCAAGGAAGATTCTTCATAAATTGAGACTGTGGCTATGTACTGTACAATTAAGATCTCCATGTTGTAAAAGGAGTGCATTGTCAAAATCATTTATGTGGAGTTCTAACATCCATACCTCAGTCATTTCTTTTGGTTGGAAATAACCGTTAAAAATTCTGCCTTTTCTTTGATTGTGTGAGAAGTTATTTGTAATTAATCATTTTGAAACTCAACCTGGTTATTGATATCATTTTGTGGGAAATTATGTGAACTATTTTCAGATTCATTATTTTTGTCACTATCGTTATTATTCTTATTACGTGAGGGATCATCAGAATAAACTTGCTGTGAGTGGTCAGATTTTAAAATCCTAACAAATAAATTGTAAGTGACGGTTTTTGAAACTGTCTTAACGAAATGTTGTTGGCTTTAAATATTGCAATAAATGGATGTTGTCTTAAATGAATGTCACAACCACTTTATCCTAACCTTTTCACTCACTGAAACTGTAACACACTGGTCACACAGCGTGATTTCTCTGGGACGATGGGGATATGACATTAGTAGCATTTTTTTGGATTGCGTATGTGTATTCAGTTTAGCAGATATTACTTCTTGTAGTTCTGTTTCAGCATGGCCGCCATGGTGGTATTTGGGGTAGCAGAACTACAAAAGGAAGAATTATTTTATGAATTAAAGATTCTTGGGGCTGATCCATCTTGCAGTGTGATCGAGCCAGAGCATCGTCTGTGGGAGGTTGCCAGTCATCCAGTGAATTCACCGAACTTTCAGGAAATACCGGTGTGTGACGCCATTTTCAACTTTAAACTTGGGATTTTAGAATTAGAATCAACAGCTTCCTTTTTCGAGGTTAGTGAGCAAGTGAACAGAAATGAAGTTCGCATTTTGCTTTATGCTGAGAGAGCGCCGGATCTATGTAGTGTCAATGATTCTTACTTAGTTTGCAAATCATTGTGTGAACAACTGAATGAATTGTTCTTTCATATTCTGGGGATGTTAGCGTTTGTGGCGGAGGTAGAGCCAGGGAAGTTGTGTCAACCAATGGAAGAGCATACCCGTCAAATATTCTCATTCTGTAGTGACGTCTGACTTACTTGTTAAGTTACGCAATCCGTTAGGGCGATTACTGTAAGGAGCCGGTGTGTTGTCATTAAATTCAACTGATAACATACTGACGGCATCAAAGTTCTTGTTGGAACCGTAACGTAGAAGAGAAATTTTTGGATTAAGTGCGGAGCATTGTTATCAGTTACTGAGTCGTGTAATGATTGGCCGACTGGACATTGCACTGTGAGACACGATACATCATAGAGTGTCGCTCAGTGCATTTCGTGAGTTGGAACTGAAATAGTGGCAGCTATTTATTCACAACCGATACAAAAGAGTTACATGTTTCCACCTGTTACTCTCCTTCAAAGTTGTCACCAGCGTTGTGTAGAACCCGTTGCCAGCGATGTGGAAGGCGTAGTATACCGTTAGCAGAGTCTGTTCTGTTGACGGTGCGAATGGAACAATTCTGCAGTGATTGCCACGAATCCAAAACTAAAACGACAGTCCAATGAATGGCATCATTATGGGTCGCGGCGAAAGTTGAAGGTATGTCAGAGCCATAGTACGGCGAAAGTTACGGTGACTCTTGTGTACCACTGTGATGGTGTTATCCTAATGCATTACGTTCCTCCATGACAGAGCGTCAATGCACAGTATTACTGTTCGTTTCTGGGGCATGACCTGTGACTAACTTTACGAAAGAAGCGGCGACACTTTCTGCGCAACCCACCCAACATTTTGCACATGGCGCAAGCTGTGGCTGCTCTGTTCGGTCGGTGGGACTGGGAAGTACTGTACCATCCATCATACTCCCCGGACATAAGTCCTTTTTTTTTTTATTACGAAGATGAAGGAACCACTTCGTGTCACTCGATTCAGAACTGTTCCAGAGATTCGATAGGCAGTAGACCGTTCCATTCGCACCTTGAACAGAACAGGCTCGGCTAACGGTATACTACGCCTTCCACATAGCTGGCAACAAGTTCTACACAACGCTGGTGACTACTCTGATGGACAGTAACAGGTACAAACATGTAACTCTTTTCTTTCGGTTGCGAATAAATAATTGCCACTATTTAAGTTCCAACCCTCGTATTTCAGCACCCGCGCCCGATGTGAGCTTGTTGGCAAAGGCTATTTCGCGGTCAGCAGTCTGATGAACCAATATAGATCTACACCGAAAGGATAAAAGACAGTGCTAGAAGTTTGTGTCTAAATTATAGCGAAGGGGAAATAATGGAAAACAATGAATGCGACCCAGTGGTTTCTCTAGAGCGTTATTTCACGAGCAGCGAAAAAAATTTCACCAATTGATTGATTAATGAGCCTTGTGCAAGCTGTAATGTATGGTGACCAGGTGCGGGGAAAGGGATTTGCCCCAGGGTGGCAAGGAATGGCAAATAGTAATCCCAATCGGCAGCCGGTCTCATGTGCAGTAAGGAGGTTTAGGTGTAAGAGACGTGGACATATTGCGAAGAACTGCGTGGGGTAGTCATGCTTCAGCTTCAGTTGAGGGTGTTTTAAGTGGACACCGTGAAGGTGAGCCTTTTGTACAAGCGTTGTGATGATCCCTGGGACTTGACTTCCTTTTATGTGTGTGTCTATAAAACTGGAAACTGTTTGTGCACTTCTCGATACCAACAGATCTGTATCCCTAATTAAGGAGGAGAGAGTGTTAACTCATTAAGATAATTCTAGGTTACGCGGATTGTTGGGTGGAATTGAATCCTGTCAGATAGCCAATTCCGAATAAATGCAAATTTTGGGGTTAATTAAGATTAAGACTCGCATTGGTGATTTTATGTGGAATTTCCCAGTCAGGGTGACTCGTAATATATCTGTGTCGGCCACACTAGGTGCAGATCTTATCTTTAATGATGGGTTTTCTCCCCAAAGGGGTAGGTTTTATTTTGAATTTGCATGTGAGAAGGTTTCTAAGTTTTGTAAGCATCTGGTGAACGGCACTGCAGACCACAGGAAACATGCAGTTAATTAAGTATATGCTGGTGTCACCGTCTATGATCTCACATATTTGCTTTTCGAACAGAGGGGATAGAGTGTCAAGCTATGTAAAGCTTTTAGTGACGTGCTTACTGACAGCATTGGCAAGATAAACGGAGCCAAGAATAAAACAAAACTAAGGAATAACGTCCCTGCAAGGCGCCCACCAAACAGGTCGTCACCATCTCAAACGAAAGCGTTACGGCTAACTATCGATTAAATGCTACGGGAGGAAGTTATTAGGCCATCCAAAGCACTATAGTCCTCTCTGGAAATTTTGGTGCCCACGTCGCAGGGGGAATCTTACGACAAAGAAGCTTCTACGTCGTAAATTAAGCGGATAACGCACAATGAACAAAGCTAGAAGAAGAAAGTTTTCTCGTGGATTTTGAGACACTGTACCTTAAAGAGATTAGTCTAAATGCAAAGATGATGAGGTTTTACATTCGTTAACAGCCATCTGTATAGTCGGAGATATGAGGCAATGTAGTCTATATTTTTGTACAGAAAATCTGAGAAACTAGCGCTCTATGAACTGTATGTTGGGTGCTGCAACCTCTGTGCGTGAATTTCTTATTCATCTGATTCGGACAACAGTTGGAAGAGGAATGACACAATGGGAGACAAGAGAAAACGCCACTTTTGGAAGCGAGGCACTGTAGTATAATCACCATGAACATTGATGAGATAATTACAGCTCATCTAACTACAAACAACGCAACTGAACTATGAGGAAACACATGAACTGTATTCGCGGTTACGAATATAAGCAACCATCAGCTGTGTAATGGAATGACAGCAGTAAACATTTATGCCGAGGGGGACTGGAACACAGATTTCCCAATTATCGCAAGCGCTCACCTTACCATTAATCTATCCGAGCACATTTCACACTCAGATCTCAACTCCCATGCGTCATCAATCATGTGTCTACGACTTGCACTCATGCATGCAGTATGTATATTCCCATACAGGCGAGATATTTTAATTGAAATTCGCTTCCCCGATGGTTCAAATGGATCGGAGCACTATGGGACTTAACATCTTAGGTCATCAGTCCCCTAGAACTTAGAACTACTTAAACCTAACTAACCTAAGGACAGCACACAACACCCAGTCATCACGAGGCAGAGAAAATCCCTGACCCCGCCGGGAATCGAACGCTTCCCCGATGTCGGCCGATAAATACGACATTATGATGTCTGTAGTGTTCGTAAATATTTTTCTATGTTCCGAAGGAAATTGCGTCATACGTTCCAACAACACAGGTTGCGCTATCGTATTGATGAGGAAAGAGGTCACAGCCATGGAAACTGTAGGCCTCTGATCCGACGCGAAAAGTAACTGCAATAGCCAAAGCGGTGCAATCAATCAGAATGGTTACGTCTACACTGGTATGTGCTTAACAAAGTTATGAGGGATGGGGAGGATGCGCCACTGTTACTGAGCCGTTTTCGATAAGTGATACGAAAGCAGAAAGAGATTCACTGCAAATTTAAAAGGCGCTGAAGTCTTAGAGACAAACAAAAACTGGGCAAAGCGAAAATTAATGTAAGGAGAGCCATGCTGAAGCGTTCACGAATTGGAAAGTAAAATTCTGTCTACGAACTTTATAGAAAATCGTAAGAAATTTTTATTTTACTTTAAATCCTGTAAACGGATCTAGGCCACCTGTTCAGATACTCTATGACCATAATGTCGTCAACTCAGATGATGACTCGGAGAAGGCTGAATTACTTGACATATTTTTCCAAAACTCCGTCACTGTGGCTCGCACTGTAGTTCAAATGTGTGTCTATGTCCAATCGACGAAACTGCTAAGATCATCGGTCCCTAGTCTGACACGCTATTTAAACTAGCATACGCTAAAGACAAGACACACACCCATGTCCGAGGGAGGACTCTAACCTAAGGAGGGAAGGGCCGCGCAAGTCGGGGCATGGCACCTCTAACTGCACGGCCATTCCGCGCGGCGCACTGTAGTTCCTCCTTTAAACCATCATACTGTAAGTCCCCGTGATGTTTGTAACATACAGCATACGTATGCGTGGTTCCTAATGTTGTCTCCACTATGAAATTCTCACGCCTACGAATGATTAAAACTACCCTGTCATTGACAACCTATACCTGGGGATTTCCGTAAAACGAAGTATGGTGTTCTGGTTTTATTTCGCTTCGGTGTAGCACATCAAAACAAACATTCCTATCATATGCTACTAACATAAATCAGAACTTGAATGCCGTAAATGATTTACTCTCAAACCCCAGTAGCTATTAATTCTTAATTTCTTTGCGTGTTTTTGGGTATTTGCATTGTTTAATTCATAAATGTCGGGCGTATTATAGTATTTGAGAGTTGTAGCATCGCGCTTTCGTGTTTACTTAGTAGATTCTTACTTAAACTGCGTGTGAGTTTCGTATAGGAGGTGTAATTTCGAATTTTAGCTACTGTAATCGTAAATTCAGGCAGATTGTAGCGCAGTCGTTAGGGATTTGTATAGGTTAGTTAATACATTCTTTGCGTGTTTCCTTTGCGTTATCTAGGCACGGACTCGTGTTTCAGTAACTGTTGTTCAACATCGATTAGAATGGACAGGGATTGTGATTGCTGTGTTCGGATGAAGGTTGAGTTGGCATCCCTTCGCTCACAGCGGCAAGCGGCGCTGACTTCGGTCTCGCAGCTTGAGGCTGTTGCCAATGGGCACCACTGTGGGGAGCCGGACTTGGGTATCGCGGGGATGTCAACCTCGTCCCGTCTGTCCCCAGATCGGTCTGCCGCTGTGGTTGCCCCGGTTGCTGCTCGCAGTGGGGCTGAGCCCTCGCCTGTGGTTGATTGGGAGGTCGTTCCAAGGCGTGTCAGACAGCGAAAGTCGTCCCTGGGGGCTGATCAGAACGCCTCCCCGGTGCGCCTGACAAACAGGTTTCAGGCACTGTCTCTGGCTGAGCCACATGCAGCTGCCTGCCCTGCTTCAGAGGATGATTCTCAGCCTTCAAGGTCCGGGCAATCACAGAGGGTGGGCTTACTGGTAGTTGGGAGCTCCAATGTTAGGCGCGTAATGGGGCCCCTTAGGGATATGGCGGCTAAGGAGGGGAAGAAATCCAGTGTGCACTCTGTGTGCATTCCGGGTGGAGTCATTCCTGATGTGGAAAGGGTCCTTCCGGATGCCATGAAGAGCACAGGGTGCAGCCAGATGCAGGTGGTGGCACATGTCGGCATTAATGACGTGTGTCGCTTTGGATCTGAGGAAATTCTCTCTGGATTCCAGCGGCTATCTGATTTGGTGAAGGCTGCCGGTCTTGCTTACGAGATGAAGGCAGAGCTCACCATCTGCAGCATCGTTGACAGAACCGACTGCGGACCTTTGGTGCAGAGCCGGGTGGAAGGTCTGAATCAGAGGCTCAGACGGTTTTGCGACCGTGTTGGCTGCAGATTCCTTGACTTGCGCCATAGGGTGGTGGGGTTTCGGGTTCCGCTGAATAGGTCAGGAGTTCACTACACTCAGCTGGCGGCTACACGGGTAGCGGAGACTGTGTGGCGTGGACTGGGCGGTTTTTTAGGATAGAAGGCCTCGGTAAAGTACGGGGTGGGCTGCAATCTCAAAGGGTGCATGGCAAATACAGGACGAGCTTGGATCAAGGAACAGTCGGAATTTTAGTTGAAAATTGTTGTAGTTGTGCTGGGAAAGTCCCTGAGCTTCAAGCGCTAATAGAAAGCACAGAAGCTGAAATCGTTATAGGTTCAGAAAGCTGGCTAACGCCTGAAATAAGTTCTGCAGAAATTATTACGAAGTCTCAGACCGTGTTCAGGAATGATAGATTAGGCAGAATTGGTGGTGGAGTGTTTGTGTCTGTCAGTAG
The DNA here is from genome assembly GCF_021461395.2 of Schistocerca americana. Classification (NCBI taxonomy): domain Eukaryota; kingdom Metazoa; phylum Arthropoda; class Insecta; order Orthoptera; family Acrididae; genus Schistocerca; species Schistocerca americana. The sequence continues at coordinate 951,384,441 of NC_060119.1, read as the reverse complement.
TGGTTTATCTTGTAGTGAAGTCGAAGTAGATACTCCGTGCGAATTGGTATGGGTGGAGGTTATACTTAACAGCCGAACTAAGTTAATAATTGGCTCCTTCTACCGACCCCCAGACTCCGATGATATAGTTGCTGAACAGTTGAGAGAAAATTTGAGTCTCGTAACAAATAAATACTCCACTCATACGGTAATAGTTGGTGGGGACTTCAACCTTCCCTCGATATGTTGGCAAAAATACTTGTTCAAAACCGGTGGTAGGCAGAAAACATCTTCCGAGACTGTCCTAAATGCTTTCTCCAAAAATTATTTCGAGCAGTTAGTCCACGAACCCACACGAAATGTAAATGGTTGCGAAAACACACTTGACCTCTTAGCCACAAACAATCCAGAGCTGATAGAGAGCATCATGACTGATACAGGGATTAGTGATCACAAGGTCGTTGTAGCTAGGCTCAATACCGTTTGTTCCAAATCGCCCAGAAACAAACGCAAAATAATTTTATTTAAAAAAGCGGATAAATGTCACTAGAAGTCTTCCTAAGACACAATCTCCATTCCTTCCGCACTGACTATGCAAATGTAGACGAGATATGGTTCAAATTCAAAGATATAGTAGCAACAGCAATTGAGAGATTCACACCTCATAAATTGGTAAGAGATGGAATTGATCCCCCATGGTACACAAAACAGGTCCGAACGCTGTTGCAGAGGCAACGGAAAAAGCATGCCAAGTTCAGAAGAACGCGAAATCCCGAAGATTGGCTAAAATTTACAGACGCGCGAAATTTGGCACGGACTTGAATGCGAGATGCCTTTAATAGGTTCTACAACGAAACATTCTCTAGAAATTTGGTAGAAAATCCGAAGAAATCCTGGTCGTATGTAAAGTACACAAGCGGCAAGACGCAGTCAATACCTTCGCTGCGCAGTGCCAATGGTACTGTTACCGACGACTGCGCCGCTAAAGCGGAGTTATTGAACACAGTTTTCCGAAATTCCTTCACCAGGGAAGACGAATGGAATATTCCAGAATTTTAAACACGAACAGCTGCTAGCATGAGTTTCTTAGAAGTAGATACCTTAGGGGTTGCGAAGCAACTCAAATCGCTTAATACGGGCAAGTCTTCAGGTCCAGATTGTATACCGATTACGTTCCTTTCAGATTACCCTGATACGATAGCTCCCTACTTAGCAATCATATACAACCGCTCGCTCACCGATAGATCTGCACCTACAGATTGGAGAATTGCGCAGGTGGCACCAGTGTTTAAGAAGGGTAGTAGGAGTAATCCATCTAACTACACACCTATATCATTGACGTCGGTTTGCAGTAGGGTTTTGGAGCATATACTGTATTCAAACATTATGAATCACCTCGAAGGGAACGATCTATTGATACGTAATCAGCATGGTTTCAGAAAACATCGTTCTTGTGCAACGCGGCTAGCTCTTTACGCGCACGAAGTAATGTGCGCTATCGACGGGGGATCTCAAGTTGATTCCGTATTTCTAGATTTCCGGAAAGCTTTTGACACCGTTCCTCACAAGCGACTTCTAATCAAGCTGCGGGCCTATGGGGTATCGTCTCAGTTGTGCGACTGGATTCGTGATTTCCTGTCAGGAATAGACGTAGTAATAGACGGAAAATCATCGAGTAAAACTGAAGTGATATCAGGTGTTCCCCAAGGAAGCGTCCTGGGACCTCTGCCGCTCATGATCTATAGAAATGACCTGGGTGACAATCTGAGCAGTTCTCTTAGGTTGTTCGCAGATGATGCTGTAATTTACCGTCTAGTAAGGTCATCCGAAGACCAGTATCAGTTGCAAAGCGATTTAGAAAAGAGTACTGTACGGTGTGGCAGGTGGCAGTTGACGCTAAATAACGAAAAGTGTGAGGTGATCCACATGAGTTCCAAAAGAAATCCGTTGGAATTCGATTACTCGATAAATAGTACAATTCTCAAGGTTGTCAATTCAACTAAGTACCCGGGTGTTAAAATTACGAACAACATCAGTTGTAAAGACCACATAGATAATATTGTGGGGAAGGCGAGCCAAAGGTTGCGTTTCATTGGCAGGACTTTTGGAAGATGCAACAAGTCCACTAAAGAGACAGCTTACACTACACTCGTTCGTCCTCTGTTAGAATATTGCTACGCGGTGTGGGATCCTTACCAGGTGGGATTGACGGAGGACATCGAAAGGGTGCAAAAAAGGGCAGCTCGTTTTGAATTATCACGTAATAGGGGAGAGAGTGATGTAGATATGATACGGGAGTTGGGATGGAAGTCATTAAAGCAAAGACGTTTTTCGTCGCGGCAAGATCTATTTACGAAAATTCTGTCACCAACTTTCTCTTCCGAATGCCAAAATATTTTGTTGAGCCAATCAAAATAAAATAAGAGAAATCGGAGCTCGAACTGAAAGGTTTAGGTGTTCGTTTTTCCCGCGCGCTGTTCGGGAGTGGAATGGTAGAGAGATAGTATGATTGTGGTTCGATGAACCCTCTGCCAAGCACTTAAATGTGAACTGCAGAGTAATCGTGTAGATGTAGATGTAGATGAAACATATAAGGTGCAAAAATTGTATAAATATTATGTACACATTGTAGGATTCTACCCTAAATGTAATTTCGAGATTGACAAATTCACAAAACATATGTTTGACTTCCTTTTTACCGCGATCCCCTTTATTAGATAGACATGAAGTTGGCCGATACTGATAAGTGGTGAGAAACGGGAGACCTGACCGGCTTTTCCTTTTTAAAAAAATAAAGTAAATATAGAAGCTAAGTTTTTCTCCACCAAACCAGAGTACGTGTATCACCTATTGAAATATGTACATCAGTTATACAGCACCGATGATCTGCTTGTTGGTGAGTTGGCAGCTATGCAGATGAAGTACCTGGCGTACCTGCAATTCTCTGCCTACACATTGGACGCAATATGCCATCTGCGAATTATTAGGGCTGAAATTACTTCAGTATAACACAGAATACGTTTCAAGATGCTGTTTGTCCACTAGCCAGGAACAGAAACTCGACGCAAGTATTCCACCATAAAGAATCTCTTCAGTGTGTGTCAAACTCCACAGAGAGATAAAGAATCATCACTCAAGTAAACTGAATAACAGCTCTGTCACAGAGAAACGACTTCATGCACTCCCTATTATGAAAGCAACACTTCTCAAAATCTAATTGCCTGGTTCTTCACTGTGGCTCCGCCAGTCTTAGGTCTATACTCAGAGGGAAGTGGCTTCAATCGATCACTGAAGGTAACTGCCCTTGATCAGTCTGCAAAGGGATGTCTCCCTCAATACAATACACCCACTCTCTCTTAGACACGCAGCATCTACATTTGCGATGTTGACAAATCCCAGTAGCTATTACAAAAACATGACATTAAGCTATATGGGTCTTGAATCTGCAGCTAATCATCTGAAGTTCGTACTCCTTTAAGAACACTTTCTTCAAGTTTCCATTACCCTTCCTACATCCTCAGCACTCCACCTATAAAATTCGTACCACTCATTTTCAGTGGGAAGTATGCCCCACCACCTATGAGAAGATTCCTCGGAGGTCAGCTCGCAGTCATCATTTGCAACCCCATGCATTTCTTCAAACTAGTAGGATGTCTTTTCACCTTCTTCCACTCTCAAGGCCCTTTCGCCACGCCAACTATTTTGAATTATGTTTTGTTCAGCCAGAGTGCAACTTCCATCCCCACACTCTCTCTGCAACATGGGTACTGGGACCTCCAGCATTGTAGACCGCCGCCTCCGGGCTCTGCTCTCTCTCTGTGGGCAGTAAATGCCAGCCCCTGCAGTACACAACAATTCTCTTCCCAGCTCCTCCTTAGCCGATAGTGGCTTCCGAGTCACGCGTGGCCCACATCCCCTTTTCTGCTAGTGCTTAGCTCTGATTAAGTCCCAGGCACGCAATACTACATTAGTTGTTAGTTTGTGAAGTTAGCTAGTTTCAGCAAATGAAATGCATTGTAAACAGTGCTCTAATGTAAATACGAATGAAAAAGAATGTACAGAGTATGGTGGCTAAACCTGGCTCCTTCACAACACGAAATTTGAAATGACAGACATCGAAATAAGTGACCATGGAGCGCTAAGGAAGCTCAACTTATATGATACTTCTCATTTAGCAGGAGTATACAATAATTCACTGGAGGAACAAAGCATTCTAATGACTGGAAAACACGCAGGTCATTCCTAGATTCAAGAACAGTCGTCGAACATACACATAAAATTATATGTCTGTATGTGTGAAGTCAGTCTTAGTAGAATTTGTTAACACATTTTATGCTCACATATTACGACATTGCTGTAGATTGAAAATTTCCTATGAGGGGAACAACATATCATCCGAAACCAACAATCCTGTAACACCCAACTCGATCTCTTCTTCTATGAGACCCAGAAAACACTATATACTGGCACAGTTCTGCACTACACACCAATGAACAGATTACAGGTCTACGGAATACCAGCTGTGTAGGCTGAATATCTTTTAGCACACAGAATGCAGCATGTCATTTTCAACGAAATGAAAACATTGGACTTACAAGTAAAGGGAGTGTTATGGACTATTACTTTTCACAATACGCGTAAATAACACAATGGATAACATCAAAAGCTCCATGAGGGTTTCCGCAGACGAGACTGATATGTACGGAGGTCACAGTACCAAGAAATTGTAGCAAAATGAAGGAAGACCTGCAGTAAAACGACACATTCTTCAGGGAATGGCAATTGACACTGAAAATAAGTAAATGTAATCTAATGCAAATACAAAAGACTCTTAATGAGTACACGATTGCAGAACAATCACAAGAAGTAGTCACTTGGAGAAAATATCTAGGAGTATGCGCAGCGAGCAATTGAAAGTGGAACGACCATGGGAAACCAGTTGCAGGTTAGACCTATGGAAGAGTGAGATTCTTCACAAAAATTCCCAGAAGTGTAGTCCACGCACAAAGAAAGTAACTAACGGTACCTTGTTCAACCTATGCTCGAATATTGCTGATCAGTGTGGGGTCCATATCAGATAGGGTCCACAAAGGAAACAGAGAAGATCCAAAGAATTACACCATGTTTCGTTACAGGTTCATTTAGTAAGCGTGAAAGTTTCATGGCAATGCTCAGCGAAGTGCAGTGGGAGATGCTGCAAGAGAGACGTTCTGTATCATGGCATATTTTACTGTTAAACTACTGGTAGCGTACGTTACTAGAAGAATCACACAATATATTGCTTCCTGTTACATATATATCTCGGTAAAGAATCATGACAGTAAAGCCAGAGATATTCGAGCTCATTCGACAGTTTAACAGTAATCGTTCTTTTCCTAAACAATTCATGACCGGAATACGAAAAGGAAGAAGTGACAGAGCTATACAAAATACCTTTCGCAACACGCTATTAGGCAGCTTGCGGTGTAGCTATGTAGGTATAGACGTAAACGAAGAACTGAGAGTAGACAGTCGCGAAAATGCACCGACACATATCGACGACGAAAACGCGCATTAGTTCCGAATTATATGAGAGGGCCACTGGAGATGGACACAGCACGTAGATATATGCTTGTGGACGTATATACTGAAAGAAGAGCAGTAAGGATTATTAGACGAAGAGTGAGACAACGCTGAATTGAACGCAGTGACTCTGATCACCATGCAGGTAAATGGAAAAAGAATGAAATTTATGGTGGACTCTGGCTCTCATGTCCACGCATTTCCTAAGAATTCGTACTTATAGCTCTTGAAGATCGATGTGGAAATACCCAGTCTTAGTGTTTTTAAGGTAAAGGGAGCTATTGGATATCGGTGAGATATTGGTTCAAAATGGTTCAAATGGCTCTGAGCACTATGGGACATAACTTCTGAGGTCATCAGTCCCCTAGAAAGCGCCTAGAACCGCAAGGCCACACCGCCCGACGGTAAGGTATTGTTTAGGATGTATACCATAGTAGTACTTCATTTGCATGCTAAATTGTTAATAGGATTTGACTGTCCTACAGAACGTAAACAGAAATAGATTACAGAAGTTACTAAGTGAGAATAGGATTTGAAAACAGAGGGAGAAAAACACAATTTTGTGATTAAGACAGCTAATGCTAAGGGAAGCGGATTAGGAAGTGTATACTGTGCAGCAGTTGAAGAAGAAAACCAAGAATAGAATGAAGTAACTATTGACTATTTCGGAGTAACTCATCTCTCACAGGACGGAAAGCAGCATATCCATCAAGAGAGGAAATAAAAGTGAAAGTAATAGCTGCAGAAGAATTAGCAGAAGGTCCAGCTGCGGAGCACATATCTTATTGTAAAATTACAAACGCATTTTTGTCACAGAAAACAAGAGTGATGAAAGGCCGCCTTACAAAGTAAGAATGAAACCATATATGCTATTGTTCTTGCCTTCGTTGCCGATCCCATAAGCAAAGAAGGCCACAGTGGAAAAGAAATTGCAGAATATTTTTGGAGCAGGATAAAAAGAGGAGTAACTAAAACAGTCCGTTGTTCAATGTAAATAAGAAGGGTGGAGATTTACAGCTCGAACTAGACGCAGGAAGGGCAAATCGGAGTTCCCGGATTGAAAAGGCCCAACGGTAAAATCACAAAGAGTTGCTACAGAAATTTAATGACGTCAATGTTTTTATGAGTTAGGATCTCACCTCTGGCTATCATCAGGTTTTACTGGACCCAGCATGCACACATGTTCCTGTACGACGTGCGATGCTGTCAGTGACAAATGCTTTCATTGGGGCCAAATAACGTCACATTAGCGTTTATTGATACACTGGAGAAATTTCTCAGATAAGAACTACTCAAATGCGTCTCCTTGTATGTAGATGACATTGTGATTGCAAATAGTACATGAATAGACAATTTGGCAAACCTAGAGGGAACTTTTATAAAATTTGAAACTGGAGGAGTACAATTGAACAAGAGAATTTAATAAAATCATATTTTGGTAGGCAGGAGACAAAATTCTCGGGACATGTATTTATGCAAGAACGTATAACGGCAGACAAGGAGAAATTGGAAACAGTACTTACTAACACCCAGTTCCAAGAAGCAACTTAGGAATTTTGTGGCTTGTGCGTCGACCATCGTCGTTTAGTAGATAATCGGGATAAACGAATCTTCGCACAAACTGTTTAAGAACATCAGTGTGTGTGTTCATGGAAGATTGTGTTCCGGCATTTCGAAAGATTAAGGCACGTCTTATCGGTGCGCAAATATTATCTCACCTAGAAATTTACAAAACGTTTCATTTTGCCTTCTATGGATCTGATAATGGAGCGAGGGCGAGGAAGATCTGACACTATAAGCGGCAGTCAAATGAGAACGACAAGGATGGAAAAGAGGTAAGTAAACCGTTTGTTATTTTATAATTAATTACTATAACTGTTAATACATGTGGTCGTATCCACGTGGTGCCAAACTGTTTTGAGTGCACTGCAGATGTTTCGCTGGGAACCCCTTACACATCCTCCACACAGTCTCGATATCTCCCCAAGAGATTTCCATACTTGGGGACCTCGAACAGAGACGTTCGTTGCCATCGAATTGCATCGGATTAAGAGTTGCACGTCTGCGTGCAATCATGGTTTCGTGGACAACCAAATACGTTTTACATGAAGCCTCTATCCGTCTTGCATCACGCTGAAACGATGTATAAACAATTACGGTGATTAATTTTCATCTGTTGCGGTTTCAGTTGACTGCCCTTATCCTGCCCTTATCTTTGGCTTCAAGAAATCCATCTATTATATAGAAGGCAGGAAATTAGTAGCGAAGTAAAACGTGGTGTGGCTAAAGCATCCCGTCGGGTAGGCCGGTCGCCTGGTGCAAGTCTTTCTAGTTGATGCTATTTCGGCGACTTTTTCGTCGATGGGGTGTCATGATGATGATGAAGACAAAACAACTCCCAGTCCCTGAGCGAACTGACTGACTACTGCAGCTCTACTCCTTGCCGCATCTACTAGTTCGAACAGTTGAAGCACGTGTGGCTGACGCTAAACTTTGATCGGCACGTAATTGGTGGGCCATGCAGATCCACAGGAGTGCTGCGCAGTCGTCATGTTTATTTTTCTACGTATTCTGGGCAGCAAGGAGGTCATTGACATAGGACATCACCGAGTGTGCATGTAGATAAGTTTTGTCTGGAAAAGAGAAACAACAATTATATATATAGTAGCGGAATATTTTCTTCCAGCAAATTACCATCAACTTGTGTTACTTAAGATGTGATGCATACCAGCAAAAAGTGTTGTACGTTACTGACATGAAAACTTACTTTGAGTAGCTATTTGATCTGACACTACACGTGATGGACCTTGCAGAGGAACCATAGATTCTATGGAATTCCACGATATGGCTCGTGCTCACGAAACTAGTCCTAGACGATACGAGCTGTGTGAGCAGGGCCCCGTACTCTTGGGACTCATCTTTACCATTGAGGAACAAACTTTGTACCATCCGACGGAGTTGGTTCGGTGAAATGTTCACGTAGTATTTAACATTAGTAAGACCTTGTTCGCAGCAGTCCATTGAGACCAAACGAATAATTTCCCATATTCGACCATTTCCGGGCTTCACTGAGAAGCCTGTTACACCGTTGAGTAAGTCTTGAACACATATGTTGTCCAGTTGACATTTCTGAAAACTCTTCCTCTCAATTTTGTGAATTTTAACAGCATAAATGCAACAACTAAGTCTGTTAGCAGCTGCTTCTTCTTACGAAACTATAATGCTTCAAATGGTTAAGTATAGAACGAACTGTAAGTGTAATTAGGTTCCCCATAACGTTTACTAAAGTCTTTTTTCTCTTATTGCCCTCACGGAAAGGCTTAAATTAATAATGTTACCGAAATAGCCATGTAATCCGGCGACGTAGTAGCCCAGTCAATGAAGAAAAAAAAAGATCGAATATAGGAAATAATTCGTCTACTCACAAATTTTTGTACAGTGGTAAGAGGGAATGCCATGAAAAATGTACTAAATATCTTGAGTGATAGGGGATGAATTTGGGGGGGGGGGGGTAGGGAGAGGTCTTTGAATGTCAGTTTTCTAAGTTTACCGTGAATAACTCGAAAATCGCTACCTCTAACGTAAACGTATCCTAGTACAAAGTTAAACTGCATTACATTTGCTACGAATAAGGACATCTTAATTTTTTCTCTAGGATTTATAGTTAGCTCGAAAAGAGCGAGACAATACTGAAAATATTGTGCGACTTGCATACACTGTTTGTTAGGTGGTTTTTGTAGGTAACTGGAGGTAGTTTCCTGACTTGAAGGACCACAGTATCCATTATCACAGGAAGTCGAGACTTCCTGTACGCTACTGCAGTACGTTTGCATGCTGTATTGCATGTTACGTTGTTAACAATTATCGTTTACATCGTGTATTGCAGTTGTCGATAAACCACCTAGAACCAACCTAGAGCAAAGAACGTTATTGTGTAACGGCTTACTTGTTTATTCCTTTTCCTTCTTCCTCTTCGTCTTCTTCACCTCCTTCTGCCACTTTAGGGTTAGTTGTAGGGTTAGGTCTCACCATCCCATCATCGGTGTTACCACAAGGTTATAATCCACTGCTAGTTTAGGAGATTTGCGGCTACATACGGTTACATTTTCTCTTCTGTTAGATTTGTATTAGATCGCCCTTTGTGTTACTGATTGCACTCCTACCTGTTCCTTTATCACATGGTTTCTAATGTTGTCTTCCGTATCGCAACCTTTCAAAGATTTTAGGAATTCAATTTCTGATGCTTCTAGCTAGCCATAAAAAAATAAAGCAGGTCGCAAGAACTTTTGTGGACACCAGGAGAAGGTTCACGCAGATGTGGGACAACACGGGCACCACGATGGCATCTCGCCCCTTAACGGCTGCAGCAGCAGCGTGCGGTTATTGCCTCACGTTATACCGCCCCAAAGATTTCTGCTGCAGCAGTCCCAGTGCTTCCCGGGCGCTCATCCCGAGATCTTTGGGAAGCGAACGTTACTCGCTAAGCGAATAAAGTCATTTCCCGTTGCTAGAGCAAAAGCAACTACGAAGCTCGAATTACAGGCGTACAGTTTTACAATGATGTCACGTTCATTTCGTAAGACTGTTACTACCCATGTCTGTTTCCTTTTATGGACAGTTACTCCACGTACTCAGTTACTTTATTTAGGAAAATAAAGCGCCAGAAGATAATGAGAAAGCAAGAAATAACTGAGATGTTTACTTCCAGTGAATATTTCCAGAAATATGGATGGATCACTTATCAACTACGGAGATAAGATTCGGAGGTTGTTCAGGGATATTTTCTGATTACGTTTATATGAGGGGCCTGTGCTTTCCAGCGGCTCTATACAGAATAGTAACGTAATTAAGACTTATTCGATTTGTTACCCTAACTGCCATTGTTATTATGAATATTATATTATTACCTCCAACTTTCAATTCGCGTAATGATCATCATTCAAAGATAAGGGAAATAAGAGCTCGTACTGAGGCGTTCAGACAGTCGTTTTTTCCTCACGCGGTCCGCGAGTGGAACAGGGGGAGGGGGGGGGGCATATGACTTTGGCGCGAATTGTGCCCTCCGCCACACATCGCTTGGTGGCTAGCGGAGTATATATATGTAGATTTGTTCCTTCGAAAAAAAGCCTTAACAATAATGAAGATGTCTGTAACACGCAATCACTGAAATGTACAACACGACACATAGAGTGATGCACCAACGTTCAGGGAGATAGAAAAACGCTGTGTGTCTGCCGTGGCTGCGAGAAGATTTAAACATAACGTCTTTGTGCCGCGCCTCCATTAATTTTAGTGAATCCATACATGAGGTGTGTATCAGCCAAGTCTTCTTCTCTAAACCTCTCTATACTTTCGCGTATCATCATTAAAACTGCCGGAAAAAGTACTCCTGACGGAATCGGATGAACCAATCGTAAGCTTGAGGGCTAAATTTATAGTTTGCATTACTGTTCTCAGTAGCAAGTACAGTGAGCGAATCGATCAAATTTCTTTTCAAACAAGACACACTGAGTCCACCATCTACATTTGCGCCGTTTTTTAGATGGCTGCAGATACATAAGGGCATGAAGGTAAATCGGGGTAAGAAATCAAACGCGATTTCATTACTCTGTGGCGCGCAATCAGAGAACATGCGTCCCTGATACTGAGGTATTCTGGATATCTCCTTCAGCAGCCTCCGAAATTTTCTCGATGATGAGCGGGTTCACCTGCACATGTTCTACAACTTACTCCATCCACAATAATTGACATGTACAGTGCCGGAAAGAAAAAATTAGTACATCCTTTTAGAGGTTTCCGGTTCACTCAAGATTTATGTTGCAACAGTGCATGTGAGTACATAAAATGATTTCATTTACAGATCAACAGCACAAGCGGTTCAGAGGTACTAGGAATCGACCCATGCTGAAACACCCACATTGGTACGTAGTGGAGCGCCCACGTATGGCAATGCAGTCAATCGTATGGCGTCCAGTCGATCATACAGATGACGAATGTTGTCAGGATATACGTTATGCCACACCTGCTCGACCTGTTCATGTAGTTGTGTGGAAGACGTAGATGTCTACGACTGAATTTGTTTATAGAAAACAATTTTATTCAACAATACTGTGGGATGCCTTACAACTACTTCTTTCTGACCTCCTCGCTCACTCTCATTCTAGATAAAATGCTGCCTAAGTTACTAACAGTACATACGTCTCCACAAACTGAAATCTGTAGCAGTAAAATAGTATTTCATTTTTTATACTACTAATTCTTTTAAAGGGCGTCACACGTCATTTGTAAGACACTAAAGAAATGCCTCCACTTTCTTTTCTGTCTTATTTTATATCTTAGCTTGATCGTTGGTACGGTTGAAACTGCCAATGTGAGAATGGAAAAATATGAGATTGGCAGGAAGAAAAAAGAGCTGACATAAAAGTATTTTTTTTTATATCTTATGGGACTTAACTGCTAAGGTCATCATTCACTAAGCTTACACACTACATAACCTAAATTATCCTAAGGACAAACACACACATCCATGCCCGAAAGAGGATTCGAACCTCCACCGGGACCAGCCACACAGTCCATGACTGCATATAAAAGTCGAGGGGATCTAAATACTATTGTAAGGAAGGAAGGAAGATTAGGATTTAACGTCCTCCCGATAGCGGGGTCATTAGAGATAGCTAAACACTATTACAAAGTTGCACTTCATGAAATAACTGAATTCAGTAAGCGCTTACAAAGATTTATGTATCATGTTTTTATGTTTCTTCTGTAGTTTCTCCTTCTTTTTATGTAAACGCAATTGAATTCAGTGTATAGTAATTGGGATGGTCGGCCACTGTGGTGGCTTGTGAAACTCGGTAGATCGTTGTCAGGATACCCATTGTGCACCAGGGGATTTATGAGTGCGTACCTAGTACCTAGTAGACGACCGCCGAGACGTCATTGTGATATATTCCTAAACCATTAATTTATAACTCGATATTCAATAGTCGTGTCGTCGTCCCGGGAAACCAGCGCCTGCAGGACGTCAGCAGCTCACAACGGTCTAGGAAGACGCCGTGGTGAGCAGCCTATAGGCCCCGGTTTGGCACCATAGCGCGCAGGACCACGTCGGGTACCCCGTGTAGAAAGGCCAGCTCGCAGTTGAACAGTGTGCTCATAGCAGAGCAGGTAGCAAGCAGTTTGCCGGCACAGGCAAATGCTGTTGAACTGCTCCACAGTCCTGGACCCGGGCTGTAGACCTCCAAGGTAACAGGTCAGCTGCTGCTGAAGTATGCCCTCCAGGTGTCCCGTCACCAGCAGAGTGGTAAGTACACAGCCAGGCCGCAGACAGTGGAGCCTGAGTGCGGAGAACGTGACTGGCTGAGCCATGTAGATTCGTAGACTGATAGACTTGTAGACTCGTAGATTCATGGACCAACGTAGGTATCGATGATATTGGCTGAAAATGACGAGTATTTATAGGTTATCCACAAGAAGTCCATGGAAGATGTAACGTGGAATTAGGTAAGATACAGTGTTCAGAGAACCACAAGTGGTCTAGGCACAGTCTGGTCTTAGCAGCCGCCCAGACTGGACGTGACGTACTTCCGCCTGTGGAGCGTGTAAACTCGCGTTTGTTTAAATTGTGACTTAGCCTGCGTGTGGGCCTTTAACACCATAGCTCTAATGCTCTACTGATTTATTTTGCCTCTTGTTTTATTTAATGTTACATCGTTGAGCTTCTGTAAATGTGTTTGATTGAATGGATAACACAAAATTATATACTCCTCTCTTTGTAAAAACTTTGATGTCATGATTTGATTCTAGGCAGTGTAGTGTATCTGTCATTTAAATTCTTTGTCGCATGTGGAGGGATACAAAACTTTGGAATTTGTTTAAACAATCCTTTTTAGAAATGTCAAAGGTTCTGTTTTGCTTAAAATGTTTGTTCTCTGTTATGTAAACTGCTGACCTTCACTCAGGGTCCTTAGTTGTGTTATATGTAAAAGGTGTTGTGGTTCCCCTAGGGAACGGAACTGAGTAGTGCGCACAAATTGTGGTTGGCCTAGCTAGAAAAGGTGGAACAAAGAGTCAGTCGGGGGCGAGCTACCAAACTGTGAACTGCTCATGTAAAAGTTGTGTATTGTGTTGGTTCTGAGAGAGGCTTTTCCTGGAACTTTCCAATGCCTCGGATGGATGGATAAAGAACCGGAGCTATTATGGAATTGATGTCTACCATCGCCACCAAGAAATGACAGAGTCCGGCAATTCTACTTGCAAATCCACCTACTAACGTGCATTCGCCACCACATTGCGCAATCACTTTAATGGAACACTGTAGTAATGTACAGTGAAGGATCAGCTTATTGAAAGTGTTAGTGTGCTCAAATATAAGGTAATTTATAACTGAATTTATGTACCTACCTCGATCTTTTTCTCACAGGCTCCTCTCCGTTTGAACTAAAGTAATTACCGGGTGTCCTTATTGAAACAATATTAAAGCCTAGTGTTTTAACTAAATAATGCCTCTGTAACATAGTAAAAAGAAAGTTAAAGTTAATTTGGCAAGAGAGTGAACTAAAGTAAATGATGCTTGCTGAAAATAATTTTTCTATTAAAACTGCTTCTTAATATGTTGTTGCCAACTTCAAAATTGAAATGTTCTTAAAATTGAGGCTTATAAAGTTTTGCTCAGTAAATGATCACATTGCTGCCTGTTGTAATTCGCAAAAGGTGAGTCAGTATCCTAAAAATATGTCAATTTTGTGTCCCACTGTAGTAAAAGTTTAAAACTGCAATTGTGGAAAATCGTATACTCATGCTTGCTAAGCACTGGTTTCTTGTGTGTATTGAGAGTGCATATTAATAGTGTGATAGGATCGACAGGTTATCCTTTATGCTCATGATAAATAAAAATTAATAGAAAGACCACTATCTATGAAAACAACAATTTCTTTACTCAAAAGACAGTGAGAAGTAACCTGTTAGTGATTTCCATTTAACTTTCATCCTAAATAGAAAAGCATTTAGCTGAGAGAGACTTAACCTGTGACCAGTTCATAATTTTGCAGTGAAATACTTTTACAACTTTTTGTCAGATAGGAAAATGTGTGAAAAGTAATACTGAACCTATGTCCAATTTATGATTCTACAGCGAATATTAATAGCAATGTTATTAAGACCATTCAGTTTTAATAAGTCCTGAAAGTAATAGTGTATATTGTTATCTGTTATATTTATGCAAATAATTTGTTCTACTCTGTCAACTCCAACCTTAACGTGAACATACTGTATTCAGGTGCCAGAGTCCATTGCACTCGCGTGTGGCAAAGTATTGGTTGTGTTTGTCCATTTAAAATTACTCATACTTATTTTCTTGAACAAGAATGTCAATCATTCTCTCTAATTAGGCTGGCGACCGTGTAGCTTGGTAAAATATTATTTGTTACTGTTTGAATACTTACATAATTCTGACTTTCACTTCCGATAAGCCACCTCCGTTAGGTACAACACGGTCAGCATAAGAAAATTCCTCTCAGAGGGTAACACTGCTCTGCTTCTTCATACTATCATTGCTTTAACAAGATAGTTTTATTTCACGACCTGCCTCCTACTTTAAGATAATGGTATAGCAGTAGCAGACAGTAGAGTTATAGGCTACGCACGCTAACATCATGGCAAATACACTATGTCATCAAAAGTATCCGGACACTTGGCACCCTCCTTCGGTAATGCTAGAAGTCAATACGGCGTTGGCCCACCCTTAGCCTTGAATACAGCTTTCACTCTCGCAGGCATACGTCCAATCAGGTGCTGGAAAGTTTCTTGGGGAATGGCAGCCCTTTCTTCACTGAGTGCTGCATTGAGGAGAGGTATCGATTTCGGTCGGTGAGGCCTGACACTAAGTCGGCATTCCGAAACACCCCAAAGGAGTTCTATAGGATTAAGGTCAGGACTCTGTGCAGGCCAGTCCATTATTGACGTGTAACCACTCCGCCACAGGCCGCACATTATGAACAGATGAACAGGTGCTCGACCGTGTTGAAAGATGCAGTTGCCATCGCCGAATTGCTCTTCAACAGTGGGAGGCAATGAGGTACTTAGAACATCAATGTAGGCCTGTGCTGTCATAGTGCCACGCAAAACAACAAGGGGTGCAAGCCCCCTCTATAAAGGAGACGACCACATCATAATACCACTGCCTCCGAATGTTGCTGTTGGCACTACACACGTTGGTAGTTGATGTTCAACGGACATTCGCCATACCCACACCCTGCCATCGGATCGCCACATTGTGTATCGTGATTCGTCACTCCACACAGCGTTTTTCCGCTGTTCATTCGTCCAATGTTTATGCTCCTCACACCAATCGAGGCGTCGTTTGGCCTTTACCGGCGTGATGCGTGGCTTAAGAGCAGCCGCTCGACCATGATATCCAAGTTTTCTCACCTCCGCCTGTCATAGTACTTGCAGTGGATCCTGATGCAGTTTAGAACTCCTGTGTGATGGTGTGGACAGACTTCTGCCTATTACACATTACGACCCTCTTGAATTGACGGCGGTCTCTGTCAGTGAACAGTGGAGGTCGTGGTCCCGGCGGAGGTTCGAGTCCTCTCTCGGGCATGGGTGTGTGTGTTTGTCCTTAGGATAATTTAGGTTAAGTAGTGTGTAAGCTTAGGGACTGTTGACCTTAGCACTTAAGGCCCATAAGATTTCACACACATTTGAACATTTGAGAGAAGGTCGGCTTGTAAGCTTTTGTGTTGTACATGTCCCTTCACGTTTCACCATCATATCGGAAACAGTTGACCTAGATATGTTTAGGAATGGGGAAATCTCGCGTGCAGACGTATGATACAAGCGACACCCAATCACCTGACCACGTTCGAAGTCCGTGACTTCTGCGGAGCCCCCTATTCTGGTCTCTCACGATGTCTAATGACTACTGAGGTCGCTGATACGGAGTACCTGGCAGTAGGTGGCAGCACATTGCACCTAATATGAAAAACGTATGTTTTTTGGGGGTGTCCGGTAGTTCACGAGATCGAAATAACGTTTCTACTTCTGCTCGATATTTGCACGACCGAAAGCCTTAGATGTGGAACGTTTCCTCCGTGAGTAGGGGAAGATCCTACCATCGTAATTTGTGGGTACACTCTTCTCGATTCTGAGGAACACGGCTTACTTTAAAATGATCAATGACGTCGCGTGCGAGCGCGTTTTGAACGCGTCTAAACAGGGTCTCCGTTTCTGTCACTCTCATGGTAACGTCGTCGTGATCGAAGTCGAACATACGAGTTTAGGCGTTAGAACTATTACCCTGTTCGAACTGTTAGTCGAGGTACCCGTAGAGGACGACATAGCGTCTTTCCGGCAGTAAGATGCTGTTCGTGATTGTAAGACAGAACTCTTTGCCCACATCCTCACATACCCTGTATGTGTGTGTGAGATCACAACTGATCTGTGCAGCAATGTTTCGTCTTATCTGTCCATTAACGGATGTCCGACCGTAATCATGTACGACGGACAGCAGTGTATTTGTTCTGGGTGTGGAAATGAGGAACACATCTGATCTGAACGCACGCAGCCATGGATAACGCAGCTACCAACTGGAGAAGTGGTACTTCCCTTGTCGTCTACGGTACTTTCGATCACATATGCGACAGCGCTTTAAGTCACCGCCCGCCGACCGGCACCACTCTGAATCACGTAAACACCTGACGGATGTTGTTCCGTTCCTTCTGGAATCTGTTGCGGACGAGGTGACTGACGATGAACTTTAGTCATGTCCGGGTTTCTCCTATTGCTTGGGCTTCATCTGTGGCCGACGCTGAAGTCGAGGCCGACTCTCTGGCTGCCCCGACGGTGGCCTTTCTGACTGGCGAGACTCCCGCTCATCTTCGGACGCGGAAGGACGATTGCGTTGACAGCGCTCCCCTAATCGACGCAAAAGGAGACACTACACGACTTCGGAACGGAACTCTTTTCTCTGTCCAAATGATGCCAACTTTCCAGCGTCTGTGAGCTTGGACGACGACGTCGTCAGTGCGTTTGTGGAACGGCGGCCCTCAGTGACGCATCGATGGAACGGAATGTTCTTGCTTCTGAAGACGCTACCTAAGAAGGAACGATACCAGTCGATCCGACAGAGTCGGCAGCCGTTGAACAAATGGATACCATTGCATGGAGTCAACGCGGGTGTAGAACGAGGATTTTGGAGAAAAAGCCGGTAGCGTAAAGAAGTCTCCATTGTTACGTGAGGCGACCTGCTGACGTCAACTACTGCGCCTTGCGAGGGGCTCCAGGAGCTCTTGCTGACGGGTGCCCCGGCATCTTCACAGCAGCAACCTGCACTACCCCCCCCCCCCCTCCCTCCCCACACAGGGCACAGCTCCAAGCATACAGTATCGTGACACTCAATGACAAGGGCGTCCGCCCGCTGGTCAAGGTCCATCTTCTGAAAGAAATGATATGGGCTTCAGAACTAGACATTCCAGTGTTAGAGGGGGTGCATTTGGTACCGCTACCCAAGGTAGTAGGATATGACTTTTATGACCCTCATGGAGATCACCTTGGCCATGGAGTGGCGGTCTATGTGCGCGAAGGCATCCCGATTGACGACATCACGTATCTCCCATTTTCTAGGTGTATGGCTTCTACGATTTACACCACACCTGTTATTAAAGTATATGCGACTTCTCGTACTGGACGTCGGCGTGAAAGAACACGATTTTATGGGGAGGAGATTTCCCCAATGTCCTTATGTCAAGATGAATATTTTCTTTTTGGAAGGGATTTTAACTGTGTACTCGGCCAGAAACATCAGTACCCGAATTTTGCGCCTCATTGTTTGCCTTACGGGATACCTGGGAGACATCGCGTAGTCGACCCGGCATCATGTTTCACACGAGCCGTTCGGTTAGTCGGTTAGACTGCCGTCTCCAGTAGGATGGTTCACGTGGTGCTCGATGTAGAGTGCTGGTCTTTGGTGTTCTCTGGCCACTATGCGTGCATGTGTGCATTGCTCCTTCACGAGCAGGGGGTTTGGAGGAGTCGAGCACCATGGAAACTCAATACTCAGCATTGCCAGATCCTGATTGTCACCAACGTATCAATGAGATGTAGACAAAATGCAAAGGCGTCTCCGATCCTCCGCATCCATCGTGGACTGGTGGCTGAAATATGCCAAACCGATGCGCCGGCTCAACATTCATAACTTACAACAGGGAGGTGGAAGGCACGCTGTAGTCCTCTACTTCAGCACCCTCCGCGGTCTTGATGGCCAGCCAGCTCCCCGGAAGAACAAACTGAAAGCAGCATGGTTAAGGCGAATTTGCTAGCGATTACTCCCCAGAAGCGGAAGGGGCGTGTGGTGCGTGGCTGCAGACCTGATGTGGTGGGGCTGGAGAATCCCTCCATATATCGTATTGTTGAGGATCGCAGACACTGCAGACAAAACTTAGTCACTGAACTCGTAGACAATCGTGCACATCGGGTCACCTGCCAAGCGGACATGGTCGATAGCTTTGTCGAACATTATCCCCGAGTCTACCATGCCGACGATGGGGCCGTCCTGGACAACAATACTATCGCCGTGGAAGTTCCGCGCACTCTCACACTTGAGGAATGAGTTACACTAATAAATGTCACTACCGCTACCATCAGGGGTGCACTGTGCAAGTCACCAGGCATCACCGGACTCGTACGTTTTGTGGTCTCATGTCTACATGGTGGACGGAGATGTATAATGAACTGATTATGTCTGCGTCTGGGATTCCGCCAACTTTTGTGAGGACATTGTTGTTCTCATTCATAAACTGACGCCTGGCATTAATACGGGCCGCCAATATCGCACTATCACCTTATTAAATGTATATTACAAATTATCTGTGCGGTGCGCTGCAGACCCCCCCAACTACGTGTCCTTTCCAACGCGAAAACTACGCCAGGTGGCACAGTTAGCGTCTAGACTGCGACTGAGGACTGTTGCGATGTTACTGCGCTTACAGAGGCTTGCAGACTTCGTGTGGCGATTGTTGCCGTAGAATTTGACAGAGCATTTGACACCATGCGCCAAGGCTTCCTATAGTCTATCTTACACTCATGATCATATATTAGGGATAATTGAAGAATGTGGCGCCACACAACGTGGCACTACACAACACAGGCACTAATAGCATAGCCACATAGGGAATACACACGACACTGATCTATAAGTCCACGGTATTGGTGATAAGATGCGAAAACCGACCCGAAACCCATGTGCAACAAAACGCCCCTGTTTCCTGCGAATGTACCCCGACATAAGTGTGGGATATGATCACCACGCACATGTACACAGGCCGCACAACGGGTTAGCATTCTCTGGATCAGATGGTTGAGCAGCTGCTGGGGTATTGCCTCTCATTCTTGCACCAGTGCCTATCGGAGCTCCTGCAGTGTCGTAGGGGTTTAAAGACGTGCAGCGATACGTCGGCCTAGAGAATCCCAGACTTGCCCGATTGGCTTTACGTCTCGAGAACAGGCAGGCCACTCCATTCGCCTTATATCTTCTGTTTCAAGGTACGCCTCCACGATAGCAGCTTTGTGGGGCCGTGCGTTATCATCCATCTGGAGGATGGTGAAACCCACTGCGCCCCTGAAAAGGCGGACAAACTGATGCAAAATGACGTCCCGATACACCAGACCTGTTACAGTTCCTCTGTCAAAGACATGCAGGGATGCATGTGCACCAATCATAATCCCACCCCACGTAATCAAATCACAACATCCATACAGGTCCCTTTCAAGGACATTATGGGGTTCCTGATTCACGCCACATGAAAATCCGGCGAGAATCACTGTTCAGACTACACTTGTACTCGTCCGTCAACATAACCTGGGGCCACTGTTCCAATGGCCATGTGCTGTGTTCTCGACACCAGGATTTACGGGCTCTCATGTGACCAGGGGTCAGTGGAATGCACCTTTCAGGTCCCTGGGCGAATACACCACGTCTGTTCAGTCGTCTGTAGACTCTGTGTCTGGAGACAACTGTTCCAGTGGCTGCAGTAAGCTCCCGAGCAAGGCTACCTGCAGTACTCCGTGGCCATCTGCGGGAAATTGTGGTGAGATATTGGTCTTCTTGTGGCGTTGCACACTGTGGACGTCTCGTACTGTAGCGCCTGGACACAATTCCTGTCTTCTGGAATCGTTGTCATGTAATTTTGAGAGCACACTTTGTGGCACGCGGAGGGCCAGTGCTACGACCTGCTATGCTTGACCAGCCTCCAGTCTCCCTAGTATTCTACCCCTCATAACGTCATCAATATGTGTTCTATGAGCCATTTTCAACACAGAGTCACCATTAGCACGTCTGAAAACGTCTGCACACTTGCTCACTGGCCCGTACTCTGACATGCACCAACATACCTCTGCGTATGTGGACTGCTGCCAGCGCCATCGTGCGACGACCGCAGGTCAGATGCACCGCATGGTCTTATCCCAAGGTGATTTAAACCCGAAAACCACCCACCAGAGCCTTGTTTCACCATGTGTCAGGATTATACTTAATTTATGAGCATGAGTCTAGAACGGATGGTCATCCCTGTCCAGTTCATCAGTGTCCTTCAGTGGCTCTTTAGGAGTGCGCGTTCGTTGTTCAAGGTCAGTTAGCGTGTGGCAGGTCCGATACAGATTCAACGGTCGGTCCGACAAGGCTCCCGCCTATCAATGTACCTTTATGCAGCGGCGCTGGAAGCGCTCATAAGCCTGCTGATGACGTAGTCGTCGGGTCTCTCATTACGCGTTTACACATTCCGATATCATGCGCACGCAGATGGCCTACTGCTCCTCCTTCGTTCTAGGGAGGAAGTATCACGGATCCTCGACACCATGACGGCTCATGGGAGAGTGGCTGGAGGTGTGATGAATGCCCGCAAATCCATGGCGCTGTCTATTGGTCGCGGGTTACCCCTGATGAACTGGTACCCCTGCCCTGTGTTCAACATCTCCGCATACTTCAGATCACCTTTACAACGTGAAAGCGCTGTACAGCGGAGGTCATTTTCATCAAGTTTCTCGAAATACTCCTGCATGATTATTGGTCTCTACGCCGCCTCGATCCCATGCACATGTTGCCTACTTGAATACCTGTGTAGCATTCAAAATGGTTAAAATGCGTAGATTCTACTGCAGCCATTACGATAGAACGTTGTATTCAAGCGTCATTCAGATATTTTATGATGACTGGGTACATCTTCAAAGTACGCCGTGACACGCACACGACACCCGCGTGCATGAGTGCTTCGTCTTACGAATGTCTGCTATCGAGCAGTAGCACTTTACAGGGCCACGATGTACAAACAATGGGGCAATGTCAAGGCCTCCATTACGCATCACTTACTTTCTGTCCTTCTGCCAAATTCCCTCTCCCAGTGGGTCCCAGTAGGTAGCATCAGGCCCGCGTTTGCACACAGCGCGGTCTTCATTGTGGAACTCAGTTGTGCTCGCGCCGAACTCCCATGAACGCGCCTGCCGCGGTCAAAAGATTTGTACGTCCTTTTCTTGAGTGGAATCGCCTGTAACATCGCAGAACGCAAGTTCCCATTGTCGCGTTGGTCTGTTATTTGGCGGCATATTCATCACAGTTTGTTTCCCACGCATATCAGATCGACTTGGTATTATGCGACCTATCCAACTAATCAGCACTTCGAAGAAATACCACTGGAGGACTTTCCTCTCAGCACCGTTTGTCATAATGTCGACGATGCTTATCACCGATTAAACTATGTAGCCATTGTGTCTGGTTGTTGGGGCGACAAATGGTCGCGTGTCTTCCACGGTGTCGTCACATGTTATTGGCCCCTACTCCTTTCTTTACCAAGGGGTGGAATATTTTCCTGTAACAAAGTCTCGGGTATTTCTCTAAATAAAGGGCTAGATTTAGGTTAGTTTAGTGTTTGACGTCCCGTCGACAACGAGGTCATTAGAGACGGAGCGCAAGCTCGGGTTAGGGAAGGATTGGGAAGGAAATCAGCCGTGCCCTTTCAAAGGAACCATCCCGACATTTGCCTGAAACGATTTAGGGAAATCACGGAAAACCTATATCAGGATGGCTGGAGACGGGATTGAACCGTCGTCCTCCCGAATGCGAGTCCAGTGTAAAGGGCTAGATTTTTTGGCAAATCTATCAGGAGATTCTCCTCATTCGAGCCTTGATTTTTAGCAATACTTGCAGACAGCGCATGCAGCTGTTGCGCGCTGTTCCCTATTTTGCCAGTTATCTTAACAGCGTTTTTACCTCGCCTCCATTAAGTTGCTGTGTTCCCAGCGTGGCAGGTGCCCACCCGATTCGGGATGAAACATGTCGCGCCCTGTCCTTGGACTCGGCCCGCCTGCCATCCTGTATCACCTTGCGGTTCCGAGTGGGTGGACTAATTTTAATTTGTTTCTCTCAGTATATATGTGCACAAATAATGAAATAAATAAATTTGTAAGTTAATATGAACAGTGCATTGGTGCAGCTCAGCTACGGGGAGACAGGGGCATCGTGGCCAAGACTCGATATTCAGCCCGTGCCCAAATTGTCTCCTACAAACTGTAGCAGACTGTGGCCCTAACAAACCAAAAAAAAGGGGGGGGGGCGGGGGAGGTAGCGTCCTCGGTCCCGGGTTCGAATATCCGAATCTTGGCACCCCTTAAATTTTGATTAATAATCAGCACAGGCTGCCAAATACATCGGGCACAAGAAGTCATCCTCATTCTGGTAACGGCCTTGTCAAAGAGGGCAGAGGAGCGGACAGTGGTTCAGAACACTCTTTTGTCCTTGGGGTGGAAAACTGCACTTAAACTCTAAACAATCAGCAGTGATCAATGGCATCAGGATGCAGAAGGCAATGGGAACCACTTTATTAAAGACACATAACGTCTATCCACAGGACAATAGATCCCGGAATAGTCCATAATTAAGATCTACGGGAGGGGACCGCAAAGGATTAAAGTAAGTGCTACGGTAGATAGAAAGTCAGAAAAGGGAAACCCTTTTTCTTGTCAGATGAGCGTAGGGTATTATCGACAGCAGCAGAAAGCGTTGTAACGGGAGCAGGATTCTTTATGATTAAGAAGGTAGGAAAGAGAGTATCTTACTGTGAACAGTCCAGGGATACCGTTGTTACTATCAGAATCTACAGCAGACAATATAACACGAACAACGGTAGTTGAGCAGCATGGACTTGGTTCTATCAGCGACGGTATGCCCTCTCCCTCTCTCTCTCTCTCTCTCTCTCTCTCTCTCTTTCTCTCTTTCTCTCTCTCTCTCTCTCTCGCTGTCTCCCTCTCTCTAAGTCCCACACTTAAGTGTGGAATCCGAATAATCGTTAAACGAGTAGTAACTTTCAAGACTGACTCTGCATTTCCAGAGCTGACTATTTCATTGGATGCCACAGTAATGTCGAGGAATATTCAAAGGTGAAGTCAGAGCCCTTAACTTGTATTTTGCACTACTGCCCATTAAAATTGCTACACCGAGGAAAAATGCAGATGATAAACGGGTATCCATTGGACAAATATATTATACTAGAACTGACATTTGATTACATTTTCACGCAATTTGGGTGCATAGATCCTGAGAAATCAGTACCCAGAACAACCACCTCTGGCCGTAATAACGGCCTTGATACGCCTGGGCATTGAGTCAAACACAGCTTGGATGGCGTGTACAGGTACAACTGCCCATCCAGCTTCAACACGATACGACAGTTCATCAAGAGTAGTGACTTGCGTATTGTGACGAGCCAGTTGCTCGACCACCATTGACCAGACGTTTTCAATTGGTGAGAGATCCCTGGAGAATGTGCTGGCCAGGGCAGCAGTCGAACATTTTCTGTATCCAGAAAGGCCCGTACAGGACCTGCAACATGCGGTCGTGCATTATGCTACTGAAATGTAGGGTTTCGCAGGGATCGAAAGAAGTCGTAACACATCTGAAATGTAACGTCCACTGTTCAAAGTGCCGTCAGTGCGAAAAAGAGGTGTCCGAGACGTGTAACCAATGGCACCCTATACCATCACGCCGGGTGATACGAATATACGCTTCGAATGGGCGTTCACCGCGATGTCGACAAACACGGATGCGACCATCATGATGCTGTAAACAGAACCTGGATCATCCGAGAAAATGACGTTTTACCATTCGTGCACCAAGGTTCGTCGTTGAGTACACGATCGCAGGCAGCGTCAAGGGTAACCGCAGCCATGGTCTCCGAGCTGATAGTCCATGCTGCTGCAAACGTCGTGGAACTGTTCGTGCAGATAGTTGTTGTCTTGCAAACGTCCTCATCTGTTGAGTCAGGGATCGTCACGTGGCTGCACGATCCGTTACAGCCATGAAGATAAGATGCCTGTCATCTCGACTGCTAGTAATACGAGGCCGTTGGGATCCAGCACGGTGTTCCGTATTACCCTCCTGAACCCACCGATTCCATATTCTGTTAACAGTCATTGGATCTCGACCAACGCGAGCAGCAATGTCGCGAAACGAGAAACCGCAATCGCGATAGATTACATTCCGACCTTTATCAAAGTCGGAAACGTGATGGTACGCAATTCTCCTCTTTACACGAGGCATCTCAACAACGTTTCACCTGGCAACGCCGGTCAACGACTGTTTGTGTATGAGAAATCGGGTGGAAACTTTCTTCATGTCAGCACGTTGTAGGTGTCGCCATCGGCGCCAACCTTGAGTGAATGCTCTGAAAAGCTGATCATTCGCATATCACAGCATCTTCTTCCTGTCGGTTAAATTTCGCGTCTCTAGCGCGTCATCTTCTTGGTGTAACAATTTTAATGGCCAGTAGTGTTCTTTTTCTTTTTGAGTCATCAGACTTCTGACTGCCCGATCAAATTAGGAAGACTAAATATAAAGAATTAACTCCTCTTCCCTCAATATATTGCGATTTTCAAAGTTTGAAGTCTGCATTGCAAATGCCATCTTACAGTGACTGCAATTGAGGTGGCTACCAACAAGATGCGGTGAGCCGGACTTCAGCGGCTGCTAACTGATGCTGGGATGAGCCTATGTGATGTGATTGCGAATTGTGGATCTCATAATCTTCCTGATTAATCGTCACGGATGCGCTTAAGTTTAAAGTAAAGCTTCAAGGTTTTGGCAGGAAAATGAAGACAAGAGAAACACATACGAGCGCTGAGCCCCAAATAGCATCACCAAGTCGAAGTTCGAATCTCAATACGAATGTTAAAACGAATGCCTCTCTGAATTTTCATAGCATTTCCCCAAGACTTCGCAAAGGCACTCGGCATGGAGTTTTGTGCTAGTCCAAGGAAGGAGACCGGTTATTTGGACGATTGTTTACTAGTTCTCACAATAAAGTAAAACTGTGTCCCCCAAAGAAACTCATTGACGTGGAAACGCCAGACAAGTGACGTCCACTTCCCAAGACCAGACTTGTGTGTGGAAAATTCTGGAAATTTTGTTGGGCTTCGCAGACCGTTCCCATGGGAAGGGCAGATTTGGAAATTTGCATACACTCCAGTGGTTAAAAATTTTGCTTAAGGATAGAGATCAGCTGAATGGGAAGTGGACAGCTGAGGACTCCGTGTGAAGTTTACTAATGAAGCAGAGTTCTCACACCTTCCACCGGTGGTTTCCGATCCTGCTATTGAGGACACCAGTCTTCCCTTCCGCCGCTAATTGTCTGCAGAAACTGAAAGAGGAGATTAATCCCTTAAAGGTTCGACCGTCTGATCATACGACCCAGTAGCGGGAGACCCTGCAGTCTTAAGACCCGCACTCTAATTGATCGGCAGCTCTTGTAAAACATGCGCAAGTTCCTCCTGTTTTCTCCCCAGTGAAAAGGAGTTCCCCAAGGTCAGTAGATAAAGGTAATACCAGAATGAAAAGCTGGATTAGCTACAGAGGGTTGGGTTAACAACATGTTACACGCTAACCCCCAGCCACACATGTAATCGGCGCACAATACATGTACAAAGTCGACAGTTTGGTAATGACATTTAGTATTCAAAATAGAATAAAATGTGAGGCAAAGGTCTAGAGCTGGCCGCCATTTCACAAGTTCAGCGATTAATGTATATCCTTTTGTAAAAAGATATATTTTAAGTTTTACGAGGGACAGTGGGAGGGGAAACGCCTCGCAGCTTCCTGATGGACGTCCTCTGGTGCTCTCTGTATCTGCCTTGAACAGTGCGGCAAGAGATCAAATTTTCTTCATCGTTCTTGTGTGTATTCTAGGAGATGAGGTTAAACCTACCGACTCACCTGTGTTTCAAATTATTTGATCAATAATTAATAACACTTGCTCTCCTAATTCAAATATTATGTTACATTTTGCCTTTACCTAAGCAACTACCGCCTTACTTCAAACAACGATATGATACATCACGAAGTCAAAATCCCGCCATACATTAATATTGTATACCCCTCATAAAGACAAAAGAATTGTACGTACCGATTGAATAGGAAGCCCACAATAGTCTAAAACTACTAATACTCATAAACGGCCAAATATCTCATCTGTCTTATACTTTTCTATACCAATGTAGCGTGCAACTTCACTTCTGCCAAGTTAAATTGCTTCTTGCTGTAATATCACGCACTCCCCCTCGCTTTGCGTATCCAAGCATCTACTCACATTAGTATCCTGTACCAGCTCATGAAGTTCCCACACCTCCTCAGACACCTAGATCGCTTTCATCTTTGCTACACATCCCCTAAACTTCATTCCAAATACCCCACAGTAGTTACTGTGCTTGAGAGACTTGTTCTGCAGCAGCGCTTCTGTCAACAAATCCCACCTTCCCTTCATCTTCAATTTCATCTCCAGTCACTCCATGTCCTTCTCCAACATACTTTCAACGGTCTTTTCTTCTCAGGAGAAGAATGCATCCCTGAAGTACGAGCGTCATTCAAACCGTAACCTGTGCTCCATTTCCCGAATAATGATCTAAGCTAACTTTGCTTGACCAGCTGACATCTCATTTATCCCCTGTCACCCATAATACTCCTATCAAATATCTCCCCACATGGGCATTGTGCATCTTTTTTATCTTCATTACTTCCCTCATCAAAATTATTATCCACTTTTACACGAGACCTGAAAATACAATTCCATAACAAGGATACTGTACGTCGTATCACCAACATCCTACCGTAAACATCATCACATATTTTACTGTCTTAAATATTTTCTATTAAAATTATAAATTTTATAGTGCGATGGCTGAAGAGCAGCGGTTTGAAGTGGGAATGAAAATAATCCTTCACATCAAAAATAAAATACGTATACGTATTCTATCTTAGTGTAACCATCATCCCACAAAGAAACCCTCTGTGTCTTGGAGTGTTTCAACGAACTTATTTTAACCTATCCATTTAAAACTTCTAGTTTTTTGATTTCAAATGTCGTGACAGTAGTGCAATATGGCGTACTATCGCTAATGTACTACTTAAACCTTCCCTCCATCTTCAAGTCCTCCATGTCATTTCCCACAGTAATTTCATTCGCCTTCCTCTACCAGACAATGAACTCTTCCGTAAAATCTGCTCTCTCTTCCAAATAAATCTACTCTACCTAAACCACCACAAGTTATAACTTAAATCCATCCCGTGTGCCTGACACCCGCAGATGCTTTGTACATAGTCTTCATATTACGACTTCTCCAGTACTACCTACATGCAAATTCCTAGGCACAGTTACCAGGGATCCTCATCACAGTACGCTAATAACAGAGAGAATGTACACTCGACAGCAGAAACCTCGTGTCACGCCTGAATACGCTAGAAGAGTATTTAACTAAGGTCTTATTTTGTTCAAATTTATAGTATAGCTCGTGCAATGGGAATATGACTATTCCTCATTTTTTGCCTCATGAGGAGCGTCGTTTATGAGTTAGAAAACGGAGTCAAAAACTGAATAAAGTCTAAAATTTGTGACATTGTTTTGTTTGTGTTTAATAAAAGAGTGAAAGCTGTGGAGGCAATTCGAAACACTTGTGCACTGTATCCAGTGAGTGCTATGGAAAAGTCAAGTTGTATCGTTTCAAGTACGACAGTTTGGAGATAAGTAATACACCGCATTCATGAAGACAAACAGAAATTTAAAAAGGACACCTCTGCGATTTGCTACTATAGCCAATGATAATCTAACCGATAAGTGATGGCCAATTAACATTCGTGCGACACTTGCCTTCAGTAGTCATATTGAGGTACAAA
Organism: Schistocerca americana; assembly: GCF_021461395.2. Taxonomy (NCBI): domain Eukaryota; kingdom Metazoa; phylum Arthropoda; class Insecta; order Orthoptera; family Acrididae; genus Schistocerca; species Schistocerca americana. The sequence continues at coordinate 951,355,694 of NC_060119.1, read as the reverse complement.
GAAAGGAATGAGGATTACAGTACAATGTCTTGTCGAAAATGTGATTAAACACGAAGCAGAGTCTCGAACTGGGAAAAATGGGAGGAAGTCATCTGTGTCCTTTCAAGGGAGTGATCCTGGCATTTGCCGTGGTAGATCGAAGGAGCTCACCGTGAACCTAAATCAGTGCGACCTGACGGTGATTTGAAGTATCGGTGATAACTTCATAAGCAGAAAATATGGGTAAGCCGTAACATCCACTATTTCTAACGATGGCCTTAATATGTCCAGAATATGTATTGTTAATTATATACATCTGGTGGCAAAAACAAGGTGTTTATGTTACAAATTGCTTCACAGGTATGCGCCCTTTGCGTTTGACATTTTTTACCAAGAAATATGATGCCTTGCAATCGCAGAGTACAAAATGTGATCTAAAAGACAGCACCGAGGAGCTTGATTGGAAAACTCACCTGCCACACTTCTTCTAATCTGACACCGGCATGTGTTTACCTTTCTCTCCCCCAATCGGTCAACCACCAACAAAGTTCGTAATTGTTTTCTTTTGTTTATTTTGATTTGGGTATTGAACTTTAAACGTGGCTTAACTCAAAATCAACTAGTCGCTACGTGCGTCGGATCTGTAAACTACACTCCTGGAAATTGAAATAAGAACACCGTGAATTCATTGTCCCAGGAAGGGGAAACTTTATTGACACATTCCTGGGGTCAGATAGATCACATGATCACACTGACCGAACCACAGGCACATAGACACAGGCAACAGAGCATGCACAATGTCGGCACTAGTACAGTGTATATCCACCTTTCGCAGCAATGCAGGCTGCTATTCTCCCATGGAGACGATCTTAGAGATGCTGGATGTAGTCCTGTGGAACGGCTTGCCATGCCATTTCCACCTGGCGCCTCAGTTGGACCAGCGTTCGTGCTGGACGTGCAGACCGCGTGAGACGACGCTTCATCCAGTCCCAAACATGCTCAATGGGGGACAGATCCGGAGATCTTGCTGGCCAGGGTAGTTGACTTACACCTTCTAGAGCACGTTGGGTGGCACGGGATACATGCGGACGTGCATTGTCCTGTTGGAACAGCACGTTCCCTTGCCGGTCTAGGAATGGTAGAACGATGGGTTCGATGACGGTTTGGATGTACCAAGCACTATTCAGTGTCCCCTCGACGATCACCAGTGGTGTACGGCCAGTGTAGGAGATCGCTCCCAACACCATGATGCCGGGTGTTGGCCCTGTGTGCCTCGGTCGTATGCAGTCCTGATTGTGGCGCTCACCTGCACGGCGCCAAACACGCATACGACCATCATTGGCACCAAGGCAGAAGCGACTCTCATCGCTGAAGACGACACGTCTCCATTCGTCCCTCCATTCACGCCTGTCGCGACACCACTGGAGGCGGGCTGCACGATGTTGGGGCGTGAGCGGAAGACGGCCTAACGGTGTGCGGGACCGTAGCCCAGTTTCATGGAGATGGTTGCGAATGGTCCTCGCCGATACCCCAGGAGCAACAGTGTCCCTAATTCGCTGGGAAGTGGCGGTGCGGTCCCCTACGGCACTGCGTAGGATCCTACGGTCTTGGCGTGCATCCGTGCGTCGCTGCGGTCCGGTCCCAGGTCGACGGGCACGTGCACCTTCCGCCGACCACTGGCGACAACATCGATGTACTGTGGAGACCTCACGCCCCACGTGTTGAGCAATTCGGCGGTACGTCCACCCGGCCTCCCGCATGCCCACTACACGCCCTCGCTCAAAGTCCGTCAACTGCACATACGGTTCACGTCCACGCTGTCGCGACCGAGCGGGGTGGCGCAGTGGTTAGACACTGGACTCGCATTCGGGAGGACGACGGTTCAATCCCGCGTCCGGCCATCCTGATTTAGGTTTTCCGTGATCTCCCTAAATCACTCCAGGCAAATGCCGGGATGGTTCCTCTGAAAGGGCACGGCCGACTTCCTTCCCAATCCTTCCCTAATCTGATGAGACCGATGACCACGCTGTCTGGTCTCCTTCCCCAAACCAACCAACCAACCACGCTGTCGCGGCATGCTACCAGTGTTAAAGACTGCGATGGAGCTCCGTATGGCACGGCAAACTGGCTGACACTGACGGCGGCGGTGCACAAATGCTGCGCAGCTAGCGCCATTCGACGGCCAACACCGCGGTTCCTGGTGTGTCCGCTGTGCCGTGCGTGTGATCATTGCTTGTACAGCCCTCTCGCAGTGTCCGGAGCAAGTATGGTGTGTCTGACACACCGGTGTCAATGTGTTCTTTTTTCCATTTCCAGGAGTGTACTTTCCCGTCATCAGACAGTTTTTGATAACGAGGTTGAATATATTGTTGACATTTTGTGTGATATTCTTGTTTATTTTGTTCAGTGACTTAATTGGTAATGCTGTTAATATGCAGTACTCAAATAAGGTGGATGGCTATCTAAATTTAACATGAAGTCCTTTGTCACACTCAAGTAGCTTTACCAGACTACAAGGTAAACTCGACAGTGTGACTGTGATAGTAGTCGCTGAATAAAACACAGTTAACAGAGTACTCAGTGATACGATTTCATTAACAGGTTTGCGTATTTTAAGTATCTGTTCAGCAGTATTTTATGTTTTCTACCTCTAGATCTACTAGTTACTGAACGTAACGAAAAGTCTTATGATAGCAAAACTTCAAAAGATGTCGTTCTGACTTCGATATAAGGTGTTTGGAGCTCTGTCACAGAGGAGATATAATGTTATTCTCACATCAGTCTGAAACTGAGAGCTACTGACTCTTACTCTGTACAATCCTTCACGAAAGTAATCTACCCTGTCTGCAAATATATTTTTGGTAAGTCGGTGACACACCGAAGTGGAATTCATTCAGAGTCTTTGACTGACATACCATGAATTTATCAAGTGAATCTTGCAAGATAATTCTCTGTCATTCCAGGAAGTAACTAATTCGTCACAGTGTCACCAGACATATTCCGTTACGCGGTCACGATCCTTCCGTAGTCCTAGAAGGACGATTATGTTTCTACAGGTTGTGTCTTTCTTGAGCGGGATAACAATTTAGGAGAGCATCTTGTGCATCTACGACGCAGCGGCTTAATTAGTTTTCCTAATACGTGATGACGAGTATCCTAGTATTACTGCAAGTGCGAAGGATAGAAAGTTGCTCAGACCACCTCAATACATACGAAAGAAAATAAACGTAATCTACTGAGTTAGAGGTCCATTTCATTGGCATTATCATCTAACAACAGGACCTGTGAAAAAATACTTTGTACCTACGTTATGAAATACCCCGAAATATATCACCTGTTCACATCAAACCAGCAGGTGTCTGGAAAGTATCACTCCTGTGAGACACAGCTGGTGCTTTATTCTCACGACGTACTGTGTACAGGGGTTGTCAAACTGATTCCACAAAGGCTTTCGACATCATTCCTCACAAGCGGCTTCCAATCACAATGCTTTCCTGAGGACTGTTGCCTGAGTTCTTTGACTGGATTCGTGATCTCCCGTCTGAGGTTGATAGGGGAAGGGCGTGGGGGGAGGCGGGGGGGGGGGGGGGGCAAGTTGGGGACGCAATATGGAAGGAAAAGAATTTTCACTGTGGCACATTATTTACCCGACATTTGAACCATCATCTTTCTCCTCATAATGCAAACATCTTTTCTTGGAATCGCTGTACAAAAGATGATTTTACAACCGAAATAAAGGAAGATGCATTAGAACTCTCACATGAAGATTCTGGGGTTCGTTTTTCTCGAGCAGCATTCGCGAGAGGAAAGGTGGAGAAACAGAAGCGATTCTGGGTATGCTTTACGAAACAATTATTCCAGAATGAGAATTTCACTCTACAGCGGCTTGTGCGCTGGTATGAAACTTCCTGGCAGATTAAAACTGTGTGATGGACCGAGTTCGAGTCTCGGTCCGGCACACAGTTTTAATCTGCCAGAAAGTTTCACTTAATTATTAATTACAGAGCATTTGTGTTTCATTGCGATGTAAATGATGTGCCTCAGCAAAACGTAACTGATTGTTTCAGAGACACTGGGTACACTTCATGAATGCTCAAAATATTAATGATGTACTACGATATACAATTTATTATTTGGCAGGGTTGCCACGAAAACTCTTTACTTTCGCAATCCGCTTAGTGTTCTTGCTTGGTAGAACCCACATTTTCTTAAGGCTACGTGTAATGAAGAGCAGATACAGGAAAATAGTTTCCTTCCTCGTGCGATTGCTAGCTAGTTGAAATATTTTGTGGTAGTTACGTTTATCATCGTTTATCATCATTTGAATGAAATACAACAGAAGATGTGGCTGCTCATGTTATAGCAAAAGAGTTACAGCCGTGTTAATATACACTGCAGACGTGCGTAGATTGGATGAAATGTTTGATCGTTCAAGGAGTGAGCGTAGCTTTGCGTCCAGGGCCTGTACTACCCGCGGCTCACGAACTACGGGCCAGCCAGGCTGGATGGCTGACGGGCTGGCCGAACAGCTACAGCCTGGTGTGACACCGAACAGAGAGAGAGCCGGCGGTGGCGGGTCAACAGCCACCCGTCCAGGGACGGGTAACCATGACCGCAGGGTATGACTCTGCCTGTGCCGGTCCTTTTGACGTATATATGATTACTTTCTCTCCCGACATCAATGTAAGAGCAGCAAGCGCCGAATAACGTATCATATCGAGATAGTGTCGTGCTGAATAAGGTGAATGTTCCTTCAGAGAAGGTGGCAGAAGGTATGGGGTGTCACGTATCACCGTAACGAGAAGGCGGAGGAACTACCTCGAAAGAGATACTTCCAACGAAGCTCCTGTCTCAGTCAGGATGGCCGCAGGAGGACAGGTGGCTAGTGTCAAAGAGCAGAGAACATCCCTTTTTGAGCGTGAAGCACTTATCCAGCTCCAGTGACACAATTGGACTCAGCCCGAGGGACGCATGACCGCACAAATGACGAACCGTCATGAAGCAAGAGCTCAGCAAGGACAGTGTTTTATATCGGCTAGCACTTTCGGAGTTCCATCTGAGTGCGTCGGGGAAAAACATCGGACTCACCATCGACGCAGATATGTAAACACGACGAGAAGGAATGGGTGACTATCTGTTTCTTTCTGGGAACTGATTTCAGTGAGATGAGCAGGAATTCTTCCCAGCAAAGAAGGAACTCTCCATGGCGAGCAGTACTTCCACATATAGTAGAATCTGATGCTTCCGACAGTGCGAATGCTGTGCGGAGAAGAGGACTTCATAGTGTAAGAGGACCATTCACCCGTTCACATGTCGGCATTCGTTGAGCTGCAGCTCTCCACGATTGACATCAACATCATGGACAAGCCACCACGGGCAGCTGATTCACAGTTCCGGTACACACTGTTAAGAATCCCATTCATGATGGCAGTTCCTTCTTTCCACTACCCAAAGCAGGAAATGTAAACCTCACCTTACCCTTTAAAAATCCGTCCGTTAGAAATCCCACGTCCCAAGCTACTTTTCTCCTTCATATCGTTCCATTTTCGATGTTTACCTCTACGCCACATATCCATCGATGAAGGACCAATCTTTGTTGGACGCATAGGATCACTAGTATAATCATATTACTCCTCATGACTTTCTAACGATTATACACGTACTCTAAGTCTTCTGTTTCAATCCCATATCTCACGTGGCGCTCTAACGGCGGAGCACGTGACTGATAACGTAGGTACCAATCGATCGAAGCCTGGCCGGCCTACGGAAATTTCCATTCTGTAATCAATCTAACCTTCACCTACCATCGAGGTGAGGAGTTACCAGAAAGGGCATGTAGTTCGTATTTCCTTTCCCTGCTTGGACGACAGGAGTGAAATGGGTTACGCATGTTGCTAAAGTGACGTCCAATATAAAAACTTGCAGCCGGCCACTCAACCACATGCTATTATTTAAATCAGGTCCACGTTTTCTCTGCTATCCAAACTTCCTACCCTTCTGCGTCAACCTTGTCAGATCATATTATGTCCTGTCACTCATTATCGTCACCTCATTCCATTATGAACTACTAGTGCTGCTGTTGCTGCTCCTATGTTGCCACCAATGCATCTAAAAATTGCATCACAATCAACGTTCATCAGGTAGATCATTACCCACAGTGCTCCTAATCCCACCAGCAACAATATCAAAATCACACCTTTTAAACAACATAAGACTTCAGGATGGGCACCTGATTTAATAACAACTGTGATCTAAAACGACGTATCTAATCACATATGCTCAGTAACGTTAAAGAACTGTTCATTTCTCCTTACGTCTTTCTCTCATTGTAACGTGTTCAAAACAAACCGTATTCCAATAAGAGGCAATTGTAATAAAGACGACCAATTTATAACTAATAATTTCCGATAGCATCGCCTCTCCCCGAGAATGGAACCACCCTGGTATTTACCTCCACTCATCAGCAAATAACTATTTTTAAACATCTGCCCTTTTCAGTGGCATATCATTGATACGAGAACAGTTCTCTGTATCTCACTGGCAGTCCTTACGTCCTCCCACCCCAAAATTCACCTTAATATACTTGATTGAATGCTTGAAGATAAATGTAGATGGTAACCAGCGCTGCAGGTTGAGCTGTTGTATATGACTGCAATCGGCAGCTGTGCAAGATCTTCATTACGACTTTGTTGCAAGTGTCAGTCGTAGTTGTAGTTGAGTGTGCCTACTGTCGGAGCTAAATGAATTCGAACATGTGGTTGGCGCTCGTGTAGTGGAAGCCTTCGTAACAAAGTATCCAAAGAGTTTATTGTTACAAGAGGATCTGTATCGAAGCTTTATACCTCACACTGGGAAAGCGGAAAACATTATCCGCTAAGACACAACTTGGACGAAAGTTTGTGCTGAGTGGTCGTATGGACAGTCACTGACGTGGCTGATGAAATATTCGAAGACGACATCTGCAAAAGTCACTGCAGAACCGAATGTTGCACTCGCGACTTCGGTCCGCAACTAAACAAGACAAAGGGAGCCCTATAACCAGGATTTTACAGCCCGAACTGGAATTCAAGAACCACTAATCAGTGATGCAAATACATGTAACAGGAAACAGATGCCAAGGCCATAAAACCTGGACTGTAAAACAATAGAAGAAAGCAATTTTTTTGAAAGTCTTGTTTTACCCTGTTTCAAACTTCTGGTCGAGTTTACTCCCTAAGAGCGGAACGTGGTAAGGGTTCGGTGATGATAGGGCATGTAGCGTCGCAGCTATTATGCGGCTGCCGATTTTTGCAATAAATTTGTTACGTCATGGCAAGCTGTTTTCGAAGCCTGCAGTATAGTAGCGTTCGGGGGCGGCTGGTATGTCGCCTGCCGTATGCGTCATAGTCTCACCTGTCGCTAAAGCGGAGCATGAGAATGCTCACTGTAGCCCGTACTAAATTCGCTTAATAACCTCACCTAAGAAACTAATAATTCGTTAAATATTAGCTGTTTTATTCGAAATTTGGTACATGACGTTTTTTATTCAGACGAGCTTTGTGTCGAAATTTGATACCGTTACCTATAATAGTTTCGGAGATATAAAAAACCTATAAAAAAGTAATTAACTGACACTTAAGAAAGTAAATTCAGATACTAACAATAGCAGTTTATATTTATTTTGTTATTTGAAAACAGTAATAGCACTCTTAATGCGCCGATTTATTTCATAAAAATTTTCAATTCTAAACTTTCGATAATTTTTCATTCGTAATGGGAATAACGGTGCAAAAGTTAATATTTATATTTTGTGTTAGGGTGAGAGAAAATGAGAGCGAATGTGTGTGTGTGTGTATGTGGGACATCGTCAAATTTAAACTCTATATTGTATTACACCTTACGTAACTAGCAAGTGTTAGCCACCAGGATGCCATGAAAAACTGTGAATCCCCCTAACTGGCGGATGACGTGTGTTTGCTTTTATAGTAAGGCAGTCAGGTAGGCAGTAAGAAGATAATCAGTTCTAAAGTATATTTCAAGGATAGTTTCCTCTTAGTTTTGGTTTCGTTTGGTTCGGTGGAACATTTTGTTAACACTTGCAGCATTACGTAGATGCATCTGCAAATGTTGAATGGAGTAAACCAGTTTTAGCGCGAATATGATCATGAAAGTTTAATCTGACTGGCTGTTCATTTTGATCAACCAATGAGAGTAAAGTCTTTCCCCCGCATTGGGATGAGTTATATGCCCTGAAAGCAACGGCATTCGGGCAGTCGTGGACTAGCTGCCGGACGAGAAGGTCACGGCATACGTGTCCGAAAAAAAGTCTGTGTAAAATGAAGAAAAGACTGTTATGTCGCGTTCGGTTTGTATCGCCGTGCAAGCAGATGCAGTTGCGGACAGTTCTGTGAAGTTGGGATATTTTGAAGTCTTTATTGTAGAGAAAACCGCATGTGAAACTATCAGCTTTGTAAAGAATTCTACCTGGCGTGTTCAGTATGCATTTGCAGAACATTTTGGCGAGCATCTTCATTTGGAGAATCCACTGGAAAGGACCGAGTTTGAAACTCATTTCGTAGCAGAGTATTGACTGTATTTATCTCGTAATATTTCGGTTTGGACTTGGCACATTTCTGGCTGTCTTGCGTGTGACGTAAGCCGCTCGTAGTGAATGTGCTATCGACGTAAATGTGGGCTTGTTGACACAATAGCTAAAAGCCAATAAAAACATTAGTATCAGTAAGCGGACATTTTCAGTGAAGGAAGGAAGCATCCCGTTATGCCCGTTATTACTATGAGATTTGCAGGTTTATTTTTTTACCTGAGTTATGTGGTCTATGCAGTCGTAAGTATGGACGATGGTTTTCTTCAATGCTGCTTTTAGCATTGTCTGCATAGTACCTACCAATGCAGAGTAACGTACGGTGAATGAACGCTATACTGAGGTAGGTGGACATTAATTTGGCAGCTTGCTTCACACAGTGATAGTAAACATTCTAACACCGCTCCGCCACAGGCAGACATATCATTGTATTCCATGGGCCCATCCGTTACTATGCAAGGTCTCATTACTGAGAAGAATTATGTGATCGTTTTGCCTGATTACATCCATCCATGGTACAATGTATGTTTCCTGACAGTGATGCTGTGCTCCAAGAGGACAGGGCTTCTGTTGGAACAGCTCGCACAGTCCAGACCTAGTTTCGTAAGCACGACGATGAATTGGACCCTGGCCACGGCAGTTACCAGATGCCAATCTTACTGACCCCTTAGTAGTCTACTATGGATTGAAGGGTGTCGATCGTTATTCACCTCCATCATCGTTACCTGATCTTGTCGCTATTTTGGAGGAAGAATGATTTAATGTCCTTACAGGAGCTGCACGTATTCAGTCCAAGGGAACTGGAAGCTGTTCTGAATGCCGGCTATTTCCCTACTTTGTTCAAATGGTTCAAATGGCTCTGAGCACTATGCGACTCAACTGCTGAGGTCATCAGTCGCCTAGAACTTAGAACTAATTAAACCTAACTAACCTAAGGACATCACACACATTCATGCCCAAGGCAGGATTCGAACCTGCGACCGTAGCGGTCACGCGGTTCCAGACTGTAGCGCCTTTAACCGCACGGCCACACCGGCCGGCTCCCTACTTTGTGTTAAGTACGTTAACGTGCTGCCTGTTTGCTGTTTCGATATTTTGATCCATACCCCGTAAATACGGAAGAAGTCACTGGTTAGACTTTCATGCGTTTCCTTACTTTTCCAGCCATTGCAAGAGTGTAGAATCATAATCTAATGCTCCCGCTAAATAGAAGAAAATATTTACTTCTGTCAACGTCTCATTTAAGACTTATAACGAACAACACAGGAAATGGAACATTTGTTTAGATAATCATTCCCGGAAATTTACTTGTGTACATCACAGGAATACATGGGATACATTACGTACGTACACGATTTAGCAGCAGTTTTGCTATTGTAAATTCATCATTTGAGTCTCTATGTTGGTAGATTGACACTTCGCTGCTTGAGGTAACGTATTATTGTTTCCAATGTAAACAAAAATAATGTAATATCTTTTGCCAATTTGTTTACTTCGTTGGTTCAAATGGCTCTGAGCACTAAGCGACTTAACTTCTGAGGTCATCAGTCGCCTAGAACCTAGAACTAATTAAACCTAACTAACCTAAGGACATCACACGCGTCCATGCCCGAGGCAGGATTCGAACCTGCGACCGTAGCGGTCGCTCGGCTCCAGACTGTAGTGCCTAGAACCGCACGGTCACTCCGGCCGGCTACTTCGTTGTTAATCGCTGTAAGAGTAAAGGGAATTATTGGCTTGAAATGGCTTTGAAAATCGAAATTTGGTTCACAACATAGATAAATATTCTACAACAACTACAATTTTTGTTTGTATGTATTGAACAAATTATTTTATGAATCTGCATTACGTCTCCGACCTACTCTGTGTTGCTTGGAATATATTTTGTACTACACTTAAGTATTATACCGCCTCCAGCATTACGTGCAATAATTATTTCATAGCAGATGAACATTCGCGATAGTCTCCTTCAGCATTAGGGAGAACTGAGACAGCTTAATAAATAAAATTGTTTCTTTGTAACCTCATCTTGGATGTGATAGACAACATTTTAATCTTAATTTCGGTAAACTTTTTTTTCGGTGTAACAGTAAATTAAGCGCAGGTTGCTATGTTCGCTGTTCCAGGCTCATTTGCGCTGGCGGTAATGGGAATTTACCTGCTTCGATGCTCGCTGCAGACAATGGCGCTGGCACATCAGAGGTCTGGGTCTCATAGAATGGCAGCCTGAATGACGTCGCCATTGCTTAATTTCCGGCTAGCGGGAAATTCGCCTGGCACATCAGACGGGCGGAACCACCTGCCTTCAGCATGGCTCCTGGAACGCGATCTCTGGAAACCGGCGCGAGCTGCGGTGCGTCGTCATTCGCTCCTCCAGGACAATTGCAGGGCGCCACTGTAAAAGCGCCTGGGGGAGGGGTAGGAGAGGGGGGAGTCGCTCTCCGTCGACCACCAAACAGGCCTCACATACTCGTTCAAGTTGATGGTTCACGGCGACGAAGGGACCATTTCCGAAGAGGATGGAATATTTCACGCGGCGAATTGCGGAGCGAGGACGTATCAGACCGGGAAGGAACTCGCATACCGAGGTAGGGAGTTGGAGGCAGAAGCTGGCAGCAAAATAATTCTCTGCCGAAACGATTACGTAGCGATTACTAAAACGTAATAGAATACGATCGTGAGATGGCATTAATACCCAAGTCCACTAATAATGTGGAATCCCTAACCCACGGCTGCTGTGGGTAAATTTAACTTTTTGTTGTTGATTTGACCATGGTTTCGGGTTCTCTGATCAATCTTTGTCTTTTTTTAATCGTTTCTGACCTTACAAATAACAAAACAGAACTTTGCGCAATCTTTTGTTTTTAGGATTCCGAGCATAAACAACAGAACAATTGAGTTGCAATAAACTATCTGCTTTCATGTCACCACCTCCACGCAAAGTAAAAATAATACAGCCCTACCTTCAAATATATGTATGGGTGTAACTGACTGCAACACCCATAGATATAGCGCAAAGATTCTCCACAAATGCCTATCTTGGAAGAGACTGCGTGTTTTATTCTGGTGGAGAAAAGCAAAGCGTACGTCAGAATTACGACGTGCCTTGTGAATCAAATTAAATCTCTATATGGCGATGGCCAACTATAGAATAATTCAATGCCCCTAAATAACATTTGCAGACTATCACAGTTATCGTATTCCTTTTAAATGCAATTAAAAGGAAGTTGGAACATCTATAAAAATAACTATGATAACGCCGAATAAAGACCGAACATGATGTTCTGCATCTAACTATTACAACTGATCAGAAAATTAAGAAACTGAAATTCGATTTCGTCATTGCAAACTATTACAAGAGTTATCAGTGTATCTATATCGTTGTTTTACTTAACAGTAACTAAAACATAGTCAATTACAACGCGTCATCGGAATCGAGATATTCCGATCACGTGCTTCGATAGAATTACCTCAACTATTTCAAAAGACTTTTATGAGAAGAAGTATCAATATTAAGGTGATTACCGCTCTTTCATCAGGCTTATCACATGTGATGGGAATGTGAGGTGATCCAGACTGTAGTACATGGTAGTAAAGCTGTGGATAATTCCTAAAAGAAAAAATAAGCAAGAAAACTTTAGCCACAAGAAGGAAGCTGATAAAGTAGTTGTAAGTAAAAAGAGCCATATGTGAAAGAAGGCATAATTTAAAGTAATTTTATTTGGTGGCCTAAAGTGTTTATTATGTTACATCAGAACCCACTTCAGTTACATGTAGTTTTAGGGCTTACATTATAAAGATGATTTCATCTCGAGCAGTCTATTAGATATCGATCAAGAGGCTACGGGCGATCTGAAACTAAGATAAAGTGACTATAATTCAATAAAATTACATTAAAATTAACAGATTAAAAGTTAAGTAGTCGCATTATAAAGATTTTTTACTTATTGCACAAACAGCTCTGTCCATGACCATGGAACAAGAGCTGGACTCAAACTTGCGAAGATAAATTAAACATAAAACTCAAAACAGCGTTCTCAACCAAGGAATAAAAAACTGTACAGTGAATTAGCAAAAGATATTAAAAAACTACAGAAAAACATTTATTTAAAAAGGCAGCTAAAAGGTATCTGTTATGCAATACATTTTATACATTGAAGGATTACTTAGATAAAACCGAGTAGGGGTTTGGTAAAAAAAGTTATACAAATAAATAGTAATAGTGATTATAAAGAATCCAACTTTCCACATAACATCTTCACATTTTGATTTTTCCTTCTTTTTCTTTTTCTAGAAAAACTTACTCCCCAAGCCATACATAGCACAGAATTGACACCTCTCTCTCTTGCTGAGTTCATCATCTCACTCGATATAGATGGATGGCTCTATGGCTCTGAGCACTACGGGACTTAACTTCTGAGGTCATCAGTCCCCTAGAACTTAGAACTACTTAAACCTAACTAACCTAAGAGCATCACACACATCCATGCCCGAGGCAGGATTCGAACCTGCGACCGTAGCGGCCACACGGTTCCAAACTGAAGCGCTTAGAACCGCACGGCCACACCGGCCGGCATAGAAGGATGCTGACTCAGTTTTCCAGGATAACAAATTGGAAGTCGCAGTACAGAAAATGGCCCAGAGGTCACCACTGTGTGTGTGTTTGTGTGTGTAGTGAGTGAAATGCTACGGAACAATCTATGTGTAGTGTGTGCCCTGACTGATAGTAGGATATGAGTGAACAGTGCGGCAATAGATTAGCAGCATGCACATTATTTAATAAGTTATTTGTAGGAAATGTATTGTATACCAGGAATAAATCTAATGATTGTCTCTAACTAGAAGTCTATACATGAATGCGTATACGAGTTAGCTTATTTTAAATTGGTCTAAACTTGTAAACACTTTGACACGTCCTACGTCCTTGTAGATAGAGATCTCCAGATGAATGAAGCTATGACTACTACTACTACTAATCTACAGATTCAAACGTAGCCAAATACACGCATGAAAATATTCGCTAACCATGTCGTAAAATATCTCCCATTGTGTTAAAATTTCTGTCACAGATTCCATATATGAACGTGATACACAAAGGCATATATTAACAATTACGCAATATTCTGAAGATTCATGGAGGAAAATAGACATATTAAAAACTGAAATATTCATTATTACTGTTCCACAATGATACTGATTTTACATAATGTTTGAACCAGCTTTCAGCTTTCTGAACCATCGTCGGACAACCTGATACTGGACGGACAGTCCACACATCTGCCAGAACCTCTCGCTATTCAATGAATGTTCTTTCCGAAGATATGTAAAAGATGATGCATCTCTAAAGGAATCACAAAATGCAATGCTTCGTTTGACATTGATACAAAACAAAATGTATTATGTATTGATGTACTGAATGTCTCAGATTCAAAAGATATGATTATACATGCATAAACTTACTGTTAGGCTAACATGGTGAACTACAGCAGCATATAGATATTAGTTAGTAATCTCTAAACTGTACATAAAATGATACTTAAATATAAACAAAGAACATATGTACTATGTACTAATAAATCATGTAGTTAGCGATTAAACAGTCTGAAAACAAAACCGTGTGCCAGGAGGCTAGTTGCACAGGTACTATATGGTACATCGACAGAAATACTGAGGACGGTGAATGCGATGACAAAAGAAACAGAGGAGAGGGGGCAGATCGGAGGGAGCACAGAATGTAACATGCGGAATGAGAAACGGTCGCATAATTTACTTCAAACACATTATCTTAGGGAGACTCCAATGTTAATTGCCTGCTAATACTAATTAAGGAATAAGATTCGGCGATTAATGTTCATCGAAGGTCCGTTAATGTTAACTGTCTGTCTTTATTTGATACATCAAGAAAATTACATTTAATGTCATAAGATGGGCATTCATTGATAGTATGTTCAGCGAAGTTGGAAACATTCTGTTTCAGTCTTCAACTCCTTTCGTGCACAGTCTAGCCCTACCTGACTGACCCATACATTCTTTGTCGCAAAATTACAAGAAATCTCGTAAACTCCACCCAGTTCTAAAGGTAGAACCTTGTATTTGTTGTTGAATAGATTGTGGGTAATAGTATTTCTGGGGAGCAATGCTGCTCTATACTTCCTAGATTTTAGTGTCCTAAGAAGTGCCTGTGAAGTATTCCTGTATACACATAACACGAGGAAAACTTACTTGTCACTATTAATTTGTGGCTTTTCATGAGGATATAGATATACTATACCATTTGTCTACTGTTTCTCCTAAGTAAGCCAACAACAGTGTAGAACTGTATGTAATTACTTTAATATTTTAAATTCATTTTGAACATTTGATTTCGTTTGTGTTATAGGTAAAGGGCGGTGCATGTGCACCTACATGTTTGTGTGTTACAGGATGTTTGGAATTTGCAGGGGTATCTGTGTCTGTGGAAGTTACTTTCCTGAACATCCTTAACTACTGTAAATGTTTTTCTTTACTAAATTTTATTATTTTGCTCATATGTCAAACTGAAGCCTTTCTGTTTTGTATTTTTCATAAAGGTCAGTCAAAATTGCTTGTTTAGAGTTTTCTTCTCATACCTCTGGAATCTAAAACATTCAGTACATCTGTACCTAGTATTTCATGCTCTGTATCCATATCAAATGAATTCCTGTTTTGTGTTTTTTCAGTATACATGCATAATCCTTAAGTGTTACGTAACTTCGGAAATAGCAGCCTCTGTACAGCTAGAAATTCTCTCTGATACTGTGCGGACTGCCTGTTGAGTCTCAAGTTAATTGACGATTGCTGACACTGCTGGAAGTCTGTTTACAATAAAAGATAAAATAAATATTAACTGGAACATAAATACAGGGAATTTCAGCTTTTAATATATTTTGTATTCGACACACATCTAATACACTCAAAACAGCGACTATACCTAGATTTATGAGAAATTACTGATGTTTACCTTATAGTGTTCATAATCGGTTTTGGTCTCATAACGTTGGCAAGGAATAGTGTTGCCGATTCCACGGGACCTTTGATCCGTGTTCCGTGAACGCCTAGCTTCATTCAAGATACAACGGAGATTGGTCATAACTGGAGTAAGTTGCGTTTGTGTTTTTTCATAACGTCCCAGCTACGTCTAGTTGATCTATGGTCGGCTCCGGTGATCTGAGAGAGCTGCCGAGGCACGTAGGAAACTTCGTGCTCTGTCTACTGAGAGACTCATAAACCACACAAGTCATTGCAACTGGGGAACGTGCTCTTTTAATATGTGTATCATACCTACACATTTATGGAGAGATATTTCAGTAACTGACTTTAAATTTGGAAATATTTCGAGGGGCAGATATGGACCAAAGTTTTTCATATTCCAGCTGCAGATTAAAACTGAAGAAACGCAGAACAGGTTGGTGATGTAGGATATCGGACTTGGGTAAATTAAAACAAACAATGGTTGTTGAGAGTTAGAATGTTAACATTAGGCCTCGGCAGAAAAAACAATGGGAAAGGATCACAATAGAAGATGAATTTGTGGTTTTGGCTGTTGACATAGTGAAGGTAGCACAAATATTCCAGATAAAAAAGACAAGATTCATTAGAAATCCATGTATAATACCGAGTTGTAACTGACGAAAGGAAAATGTATATTAATACAGTAAGTGAAGGAAATCCAAACCCATTCACACGACTAAAAATAATTAACAGAAAGAACAAAACGGCAAATCAGGAATGGTAAGAGGAGAAATTCCTGAGCTGTCGAAATATGCATCAAAATTGGGAAAAATAAAGTTACTTGTAAAAAATTCATAATCGAAGCTTAACAGAGATGAGAAACAACTGAATTAAAATCTAGAGCTCGTTTAGGAAAGCAGTTATAAGCGAATTAAGGCGTACTGAAACGTGCTAGGAATGTATACATGTATACAAACGCTGTGCAAAGCAAACGAAGTTTAAGACAACATAATGCAAAAGATGTGAAAGTGGATGAAGAAAAAGTCTGAGATTCGTTCGGACGCGTAGAAAGTGACAGAGCACTGAAATACCAGTCCAATGTAGGACCTAGGAATACACAGCATTTCCTCCGACTTACTGAGATGCTTGCGATGACATACCATTACAGATTTATTGACCCCAGTATGCAGGGTATGATAGCTAAAAATCCACAGATTTCAACAAGCATGTAATAACTCCAAATCCAAAGTAAATTGACGTTACCTTGTGTATGAACCTCTCAGTTTCGTAAGGAATCGTTTCAAAATACTGACATGAAACAATTACAAGTAAAGGGGAATGCCACCAGAAGTCGATCTCAGGAAATAACAGTTTAGGTTCTAGGGAACTGTTAGAAATCATGAGACAATAATGACCCTGGATTTATCTTACAGAATAGGTTAAACGAACGTAAACTACGTTTATGACAGTTGTAGAATTGGTGACAGTTTTTAATTTAGTTGATTAGGATGCACTGTATGATATCTCAATGATGGCACCGATAAAAACATGGTTGCGACGTTAATTGACAACTAGTACAGGAACAGCACTGTAGTTAGTAGTAGAAGGACATGAAATAACTGCAATAGTTCAGACGGAACGGGGGCAGCGTTGAAGCCTACCAAGAACAAAGAGTTATTCACCTTGTACACTGAGAAACCAGTAAGTGAAACCAAAGATAAATTTGGAAAGGGAATTAAAATTCAGGAATATAAATTCAAATTTTAAGATAGTTTAAGAGCGAGACTTCAGTTACAGAAATATTATTCACCTGTTTCACAAACACACACACGAACACACACACACACACACACACACACACACACACACACACATATATATATATATATATATATATATATATATATATATATATATATATATATAAATGACAACCTAGCCCACTTCTATGTTTTACAGGTCAGGTAAGCATGGTAACCATGCCAGTGAAGTTTTTTTGGCTGCTCTCTTTTATGTCAAACAAATGACTTTCCGCACCAAAAGCACGGGAAAAACCAATAGCTGTCGTTAAAATGGTTTGAAAGTTCATCTTAGCTGGTTTCGATACTAAGTGTTGGACTTATTGGCTTTTGAAGCTAAACAGTGTGGATTTACATAATTCTTATAACAGTTTTCACTATAATTTTTTTAAAGAATTTGTTAACAATCTGTACCTGATGCACCTTTTTTTAAAGAATGAACCTGTTGGAAATTAATATAAAATAAACATGGAAACAAGAAACGATGATATATTTAGACAAAGATATTACTGAAAACTAAAATCAATCTAAGAACATTGCATAGACATGAGTTTCAGTACTGACTGCTCTTCAACAAAGAAATAGAAAAACTTAACGTGTTTCAGAAACAAAGTAATAATAAGGAACTAACCACGTGAACTGAGCACTAAATTATATTCCTCCATATTCTCATATTCTCAAAATTTTCTCCCTATTCCACACGAGAAGCTTCTGTTTCACTGATGGTGCGGTAACATTGCAGTCTCTCTACTGCATACCGTTTTTCACTAAAATGTTTCTCTAATCATTTCTGCAAAACTTTTTGAGGTCCATGACACACCCAAGAGGTACTGACGAACGACTCATCAGATAGCTTTCAGCACGGAATATGCATACTTCACTTCCTTAGATTTCTCAGCACCCAGCGCTGTGCATTGCAGGCTGTTCGTCCCTGCAGTATGTCAAAATAAAGCTCTCTCTCGAGTTACGATATTTCCTTGTTGTAGAATGCGCATGAAACCTCTGAACGTGATTCATTGTAAGAAGTGGGCACAATTTTTCACGACCTTTAAGGACGAAAGACGGAAAGGTAGGCGGATACTTCGGCGAGTGCCTGGAGTAAAAGGAAGTTCAGATCTTTAAAACTTAATTACTAGTAAAATATTACAGTAAAATTACGTAGCTATGAATTTCAAAACTAAACACTCAAAAAATTAGAATAGGCATCACACGAAAAAGTATATGTTAATTCTTCGTTGTTTTCCACTCAACTTTGTTTATCGTTCTTTAGCGTGCCTTGTTTGGAGGAACCTCTGATACATTCATTTCCGTTTTCAGAAGAAAATACCTCTTCGATATTGAACATAAGCACAATAACAAACTGCGCTAATACACACTTCCATACACACACACAGGCACACATAGCCATACACACAAACACACACGCAAGCGCGCGCGTGTGCACGCAAGCACAGAGCACACAAGCAAACAGAAAAAGATGGGTTCCGTGCAGCGAGTCCTTTGTTGTGACTGGCTACTGATAGCGTTGGTCTATTTTGAGACAACATGTACTAGGACCTGGACGTGTTTGAATCAAAGCCACTCTTTTAAACGGCTTTTGAAACCATTCTCCGTCGTTTTCGATTCTCAGTGAGGCTAGCATCCGATTCACCACGGAAAATACTATAAGCTAACATCTTTGGTACTGAGTTCCTTACATATAAAGGAAATACATTAAATGTACTCGCAATTGCGAATAAGGCAACTAGGAGCTGGAGAATGAAATGACGGCAGCGAAAATTTGTGCCGCACCGGGACTCAAACCCGAATTCCCCGCTTATCGCGAGCGGTCACCTTACCATTTGGTTATCTGTGAACTACTCACGGCCAGACCCAAACTTCCATATGTTGCCAACCATGCGTATATTCAGGTGTAAATACGCTATACATTTTTTTACAGGATTTCTGTTGAAGGCGACCGAAAAATTCTGTGCTACGAAAATGTGCAGCTAAGTTTTCTTTCTTGCAGTCAGTTTTAACGAAAATATCAGGGAATTTAAATAGTTAGACGAATTATTTCTCCCATTTATATTATATCTGCTTATTTTTTATTATAAACAAAGAGTGTATATACAACGACATGCTGTTTTCTTCTTCGCCGTTGGGTATAACAGAGAAGAGGGAAGTTGCGTTTGTGGCGTCCTGGCTTATGATTAGAATGCGACTATTGAAAGTGAACCGTCCGATATTTGGCAACCGTATCCTTCATAGACTAAACCTTTACAACACACTGTCACTGATGTTACAATCCTCAAGGATGGAGTACCAATGACGCCAATCGATTTACCGATTCATTTCAAATGGCTTTAATTCCTAATCAACATTTCGTTTGTATTAATAATAAAATAAACTTAAAATAAACTTATTAAGTCGAAGAATAATAGTAAAACAAGTCGAACTATAATGTTTCCCATACATCAGCACTAGTTGAGTACAAAATGTCAAAAATTTCATCTTTATCGCAACAGCAAATGTCTGCTAATGACATCATACTGTGAGTATTTTCTGTTATGGTAAATCCAGTTAAGCCATGAAATGATGTTAGATAACTGAATCGTAAGTAACCTGAAAATGCTGGCTTTGAAACTAATATGTAGGGTGGTTTTGAGACTGACAATGATAACGCCAGTTGCCTCCTTGCGGCTGAATAACGAGATAGATAATGAAGTCTCGATTTACAGTGGGTACCATATTATATTATCAGGTTTGACGGTATGTATGTCCCTATAGACAATAACTGTAGATGTAGTAGTCAGACGCAGCGCAGAAGTTGTAATACATATGGAACAGTTCTGTAAATACAGACAAGACGAAGGAATTTCTTACCTCTATTTTGAACGAGAAAGTAAGCTTTTATTACTATTAAAATGAAGTTATGATCATTATTTATATTTATATTTCTTATAAAGTCTGCTAATCAGGTTTGTGATGATAATTCTTCAAACAATAACATAAAGTAACATGTACAAAATGTGTGCAATTGATTATTTTTTAGTAGCGAAGATATCGACACAGTTAAAAATTTTGTCATTTTCCAGCTCCGGCATTTATGATGCTGTTACAATCCTGTGTTAGCAAGTTGTGTGGAGCATCAAATGGATGACAGCACCAGCATCGGGTGACGACTTCTTGCAGCTTATTATCATTATCTTCAGACAAAATGTATACTTCCAGTAGAACTGTACTAAGGCATGACCAATTAGATCTTTAAGCGTTTCGATGTACAATAACTGTGAACTCTTAAATTCTAAATAGCCCAGCACTGATTAAACTCTAGGGTCACCAACTGTCAAATATGATACAGTCGGGTAATATTCTTTTCCTGCAGTCAGAAACGGTATTTTGAGTTGTCAGCCACATGTATCACGTATTATACAGTCTGCGTTTCACGATCGTCATTTTTTCAAGTTTCTAGCGTTAGAAGAAGGTGGCAACTCTTACGAAATGCACAGTATTTGTCGTGCGAACGAAGATGCCACGACGAAGATAAAGTATGAAACAGAAATAATATTATATAAGAGGATTAACAGTGATAACTGTCACCAACTAATTCTAAATATTTAAGTTATGTCATGTTATAAGTTTGTGTAAATGTATTGGGACACATGTAAATGCACTGTATCAAATTTAACACAACTGGGCTGTATGACCACATTCTTCACATGACCACGCCAGTTATACAGTATTTACGCAGTAATGATGTAAAATGTATATAGTTTGTCTGCTACCTCTTTTTTGCTATAAATGAGAAAATGAATAGTTGCAAAGGCTACAGATCGAATATTTGGGAATTCAACAGTGCTTGGATTGTTAGTGCATGTGGTTTTTAAGATTGGCGGATTCAAAAATTATGGAGGAGCTACTGGAGCACAACGACACAAATATTTTTTGCCTTTGCGATTGCTGCACATTACATTGAATACAAACTGGCTGCCGTAGAAAACAAGCATGTTGAAAAGCAAATGCCCTCCTTCTACTTATTTTAACTTGACATTTCAGAAAATACGTCAATGTCATCAAACCTGTAAGGGAAAAAAGACTCAGAAGGATACGAAAGGGAAAGCTATGAAGGAAAGAAGGTAAAGCATTACAAATCACCCCACTAGCATACAAAATATCTAGGAATGCTTTGAATTTGCGAGACATTTACGCCGGGGACAAAAGGGAAGATCTACATGCAGAAAGCAAGATTGCTATAGTCACACGTTCGCAAAATGACAGACGTGTGATATGTTGCTGTGTTTCACGTCAAAAATGAATTGCTTCTAAATTTTCCACACAATATGAAACAGCTTTGAATGTGGCAACCAAAGTTTTAAGTGTAGCAATTTTTATAAGTTCTTGATCATGTATATATTTATATAAGAATATGTAATGAACACTGATTAGAAAATGATTGTATCTTTGGTATTTTGACGTACTATACTTATTTAGTTTCATAAAAAGACTTGAAAGCATAAATAAATCGTGTATACACGTTCTGATTTCTATTAATTACTGTCTTCCAACACAAAATTTCTTAAAATTCCCATAAACAACAATAAAAAAAGAATTTTACACATTTCACTGTTTTAGCTACACAGAGACCTGATGTACAGCATTTGTTACATGAGCTTCAAGTTACTTTGCTTGACAGAGACCTGCTGTATTACATATGATACATGACCTGCAGGTCATGAAGGAATGATAAATATTTCTTTTACAAATTATTGGCTTTTAGAGATGCTAAGAAGTTTACTGTTACCAATTTTCCAATTCTTTCTTTGTAAGTGTGGTTTCAGGTCTCTAGAGGTTAATTTTTTATGGTATCTTGCGCTGGTTCCAAGAGAAATGACGATACACCACAAAATAGCTAAATGACTAATGTAGATGTTAAATTTCAACAACAGTCTGCACTACCGTAATTTTCAAGGTAGAACTTTATTTCACTATCATTTAATAATTTATTTAATTTGAGACTGTTTATTTTTTAAAGTGATAACTTATGTGGTTCCTAATATAGGTGTTGTTATTTGATCCTTCCTTTGACATTTTGTTGGAAATGTCGTTACAACATCGATGTTTATGTTGTTACTTGAGGGAGAAGAGCAGTTAATTGTTTGTTGGCAACACTTTTTGCCAATGCGTGCTTGAACATGATGTTAAGTGTGTGCTTAAGTATACAATGACGTGACGTGACATATATAATCCCAGAGCTTCTTCGATATATTACGGCAGACGACAGATACTGTGCGGTTTGTGGATTGCCCAACATAATTCGCATCAGTACCATTGATTTATAATACAACAAAAACAATTGTTTCAGAACAGCATGTATCGTTGTCGACTGAGGAGTTTCCCTAGTACATGTTATTCGTAACTACGCTCTTGTGAAGCGGGCATCCTATTTTAATACACAGCTTTCTATACGAGTCTATTGCGAAAGCACCACAGCACCATTATCCATTTGCTGCCTCACAGTAAGGTGTATGTATACCAAATTTTGTTGATATCCGTTTGATGGTTTAAGAGGACATGTGGAACACACACCCACACACGCATACACACACACACACACACACACACACACACACAAACACACACACACACACACACACAGATCCATTGTTATAATATGTATGTATGTATGAATGCTTTAAAAGATTATTTTATACATATTGTGTAATCCCGTTCCATAAGTCGGAAAGATGCAATGTCTTTCGGAGTTGGTAAATCTCTGTTACACAGAAGGCCCCGAAGTTCTGTCGGAAAACATACAGTCTATCAGATCTCAACGATTTTTGAGACTCGTCACTTTATTGCATTTGTACAGGACATTGCATAAACCGATATGTGTATCAATTTCTTCATGTAGAGCACCAGAGCCCCTTATTCGCTTTTGTTAAATGATATTAAATGACATTTAGAAGTATTCCTTCTCTGCTGTTGATTTCACAAGTGCTCAATTTGTTATACCTTGCAGGAAGGGGTATTTTCCGCTTTATTTGCCCGTTTTTTCAAGCATGGTAGGTGTCGATGAGTAATGCAGTTATCGTCCTCTTAAAAAGTGGCGACAAAGCCTATCTGAATGCGAACAGATAACGCACTTGGGTCGTAATTAAGACTGGGAAGATACCTACGCGCAATAACAGTCTTCTTTACAATTAATGCCACGTTGTGGGGCACTATATGCCCTTGATTTCGCTGTCGAACACCAGTCTCATGAAAAAGAACGAACGTGCTCAACATATGGGAAATAAATATATGGAAGTATTCTGAAACAGTGGTAGCTATTTTTGCAGTAGAAATGCAAGAAAAATAAAGGGATTGCTCTCGCTCTTTGAGGAAATTATATGCAAAAATGGAAAAAAGTTTTCAAAAATTGCTTTGCTTTGTTTTATTACTTTTATGTACACTGTCTGTTAGGGGTGGCGGTCATCGCTGAAGCAAGAGCGTTTTCAGTTACATTGGTGTTCTTCAGTTCCACTTTACCCTAACTATTAAAACCACTCGAACCAACCGGTTTTTAGGGTAACCGATATTCGTATTTTCAGTACCTATTAGTTCCGATAATAGACTTAGAAACCGAAAAAAGATCGGAAAATTTTAACTTTCTGAGTTTCAAGATACATAGGTTGAAACTATTAAATTAATAAAGCAAAGGAAAGAAAGAAAACTTGGTCCATTCACGGTTCGCTGCTTCTCTCCAGAAGTGATAAGTCGCTGAATATTGCACAAAAATGACCGGTTTCCGCCCACTGATTCTAATTTTTTGAAATTCTTCTCAAAAATCACGGTTTATAATAGGATTATATCACTATGTGTGGATTACGAAGAGGTGAATACGGGGGTTGATTAATTCTTCCTGTTAATTAGTCCGTACTCAATGGCTACCAGCGGACAAAGGCATATTATGTTGACACAGGCAACTGATCAGCAAAATTCTATTTTTATAGGAAACTAGTTTCCACTTCTACGAAGTAGAAAGTATGTTGTGGCAGATAGTGTTTCTAATCTTGTAAAGCAAAAGGAGCACTGTACTTTACTATTAACGCACTTCATAGAATACTTTCAAACTAGGGATGGTGCCATTATGTAACATAACTGCAGTCCAATAACGGCAGCGCGAATCTACTATACAAATCTAATGGGGCAAGCTTGTGCACTACATGTACACGCGTTCCATCAAATAGGTCACGGTTCATCGTCGCATATACGTTACTGTCTCAGCAATGTTGTAACAATTCTTATGCCATTCGGGTTTTGGTCATTTCTGTCGCTATTGTTATTAAAATAGCAGTGATGGCTTTTTCCGTTTTCTGTAATAATGCAATTTTCAAAGCTATGAAAATTTTGCGAGTAACAATTGATTTGTTTTTAAGGACGGTTCATTTAAATTCCAAAAAAGTTTGCGCTTCTGCTATGGATAACTGATATTACGGTTTCTTGAGCTGTTATTGGTAAAAAGTAAGAACCACCTGCTAGTCCGGCACCAAATAAGTACCAAATAATTCCAGTTATTCAGACCTAAAATACCGTTAACGTTTTTGACCGCTCGGTTTTACCCATCCCTTTACATTTGCTTCGAGTGTATTAGATAATTATAATTGACTCCACTTGCTTGACTTCTTCGTATCAAGCGATAGCGACCACGAACCAATATAAGAAAGTATCCGGACATAAAAGTGGGTGATCGCACGCACGTGTGTGTGTGTGTGCGTGTGTGTGTGTGTGTGTGTGTGTGCGTGTTTTGTTGGAGAACAGTGTTTTTAATACTTGTGTTCTAGGGCTTGACAGTTATGAGTATTGTTAAACGCCTTTTATTCGGCTCAGGCATCGTCATGTTGCGCCGACAATGCTATCAGCAGCGAGCATGCGCTGTCAGTAGTGGTTTTGAAGTTATAAATATTGAGATGAAGTAAGTTACCATCTGAGTAAAACTAGTGGGAAGTAGGTATGTGAATTTTATTAAAGTGGGAAGTATTTAAGCTGATAAATTTGGTATATATTATTTAATGTATAAATAAAATAATTAAAAATGTGAATCGGAGTATCAATCTCGTTGAATGGAAGTAAAATTACTGCTTCAGATGTCAACTTGCGCGGCATCCTACATTACGCTCATTATTAATGTGGACAGCGGCTTGGAATGATTTGTAGCTGACTTTTCTATAGTTACAAGCAGATGCTTACCGAGACAACATGACGAACCCGTAGCTTCGTTGGAAAAACAGACTTTGATTTGAGAATTACATCACCGTGAATAGTAATACTCTATTATTCGATTAATAATAAACTATGTCAAAGGACATCGTCTCTCATCTCATTGGTCACTACTTGATAATTTTGCGTAGCAGTTAATTACAGGCACATCGCGGGCAGGAGACACACGTCTCATTTTTTACTGAGCGTGATCTGTTTGTGAGCCGCTTCAAAAGACTCCACTGATTCAAATTAAATGACATCATGCTGCTGATCTAACTTCAGATATGCTTGCTTGTGCACTAAAGAGTAGGGTTTGATAAATGTTCATAACCTTTCCATCCTTAACGTTAATCAGACTAGCTACTCGTACCTAGGAAATATAAGAAGGAACTTGTACAGTTATGTATAAACCACAGATGATAACTAAATTGTGTGTCTTCCTCCCACCTGTGTTCTGCTTCTTTTTATTGTAGCAAACTGATTCACCAGTAGATCTTCAATTAGTTAGGTAATTTCCTTATGTACTGTTTATTTCAACTTGTTACTGTGCACCGTAAACATTCGCACTCCGGTTAACAATCACACCTTCCCTCTAGCCAGACACATCAGTTTATTACATAGAAGTTCAAATTATAAAAGTGAGCTATTACTTCAAAGCAAATACTTAACGAGATCTTCCGAGGCACGCAAGTCAAACATGTTCGCCCATAAAGTATTTAATGTAACAGATACTACTTTGGCTAAACGTGAGAGAAAACTGAACTAACAAGCAGCATCGTTGCTGGCTGACCAGAATTCCGTGCACGAATACCCGGCCAGTAACTCTGGCTTATGTCCTTGTTATGTTCGGTTTCTTATATTGTGTAATAATTCGTCAGTCATCGCCTGTACCCTGCAGAACTACCGGGTGATCAAAAAGTCAGTATAAATTTGAAAACTGAATAAATTACGGAATAATGTAGATAGAGAGGTACAAAGTGACACACATTCTTGGAATGACATGGGGTTTTACTAGAACCAAAAAAATACAAAAGGTCAAACATGTCCGACAGATGGCGCTTCATGTGATCAGAATAGCCATAATAAGCATAACAAAGTAAGCCAAAGCAAAGATGATGTTCTTTACAGGATATGCTCAATATGTCAACCATCATTCGTCAACAATAGCTGTGGTCGAGGAATAATGTTTTGAACAGCACTGTAAAGCATGTCCGGAGTTGTGGTGAGGCATTGGCGTCGGATGTTATCTTTCAGCATCCCTAGAGATGTTGGTCGATCACGATACACTTGCGACATCAGGTAACCCCAAAGCCAATATCGCACGGATAGAGGTCTCGGGACCTGGGAGGCCAAGCATAACCAAAGTGGTGGCTGAGCACACGATCATCACCAAACGACGATCGCAAGAGATCTTTCACGCGTCAAGCAATATGGAGTGGAGCGCCATCCTGCATGAACATCTTACGTTCCAGCAGGTGTTTATGAGCCAGGCTGGGTATGATGCGATTCTGTAACATATCGGCGTACCTCTCACCCGTCACGGTAGCAGTTACTAACGTTTTGCTGTCCAGCGCCATCTGTCGGACATTTTGTGAACTTTTTTGTTTTTGTTTCTTTTGTTTTTCTAGTAAAACCCGATGTCATTCCAAGAAGCATGTGTGTCAATTTTTACCTTTCTATCTACGTTATTCCGTGGTTTATAAAGTTAATCATAGCTAAAACTTGGTTCAAGAATCATAAAATAAGGTTGTATAGATAGAAGAAGCCTGGAGATACTGACAGATTTCAGATAGATTATATATTGGTAAGACAGAGACTTAGGAATCATGTTTTAAATTGTAAGACATTTCCAGGGGAAGATGTGGACTCTGACCACAATCCATTTGTTATGAACTGTAGATTAAAACTGAAGAAACTGCAAAAAGGTGGGAATATAAGGAGATGGGATCTGGATAAACTGACTAAACCAGAGGTTGTACAGAGTTTCAGGGAGAGCGTAAGGGAACAAATAGCAGGAATGGGGGAAAGAAATACAGTAGAAGAAGAATGAGTAGCTGTGAGGGATGAAGTAGTGAAGGAAGCAGAGGATCAAGTAGGTAAAAAGACGAGGGCTAGTAGAAATCGTTGGGTAACCGAAGAAATATTGAATTTAATTGATGAAAGGAGAAAATATAAAAATGCAGTAAATGAAGCAGGCAAAAAGGAATACAAACGTCTCAAAAATGAGATCGAGAGGAAGTGCAAAATGGCGAAGCAGGGATGGCTAGAGGATAAATGTAAGGATGTAGAGGCTTATCTCACTAGGGGTAAGATAGATACTGGCTACAGGAAAATTAAAGAGACCTCTGGAGAAAAGAGAATCACTTGTATGAATATTAAGAGCTCAGACGGAAACCCAGTTCTAAGCAAAGAAGGGAAAGCAGAAAGGTGGAAGGAGTATATAGAGGGTCTATACAAGGGCGATGAACTAGAGGACAATATTATGGAAATGGAAGAGGATGTAGATGAAAATGAAATGAGAGATATGATACTGCGTGAAGAGTTTGACAGAGCACTGAAAGACCTGAGTCGAAACAAGGCCCCAGGAGTAGACAACATTCCATTAGAACTACTGACGACCTTGGGAGAGCCAGTCCTGACAAAACTCTACCATCTGGTGAGCAAGATGTATGAGACAGGCAAAATATCCTCTGACTTCAATAAGTATATAATAATTCAAATCCCACAGAAAGCAGGTGTTGACAAATGTGAAAATTACCGAACTATCAGTTTAATAAGTCACGGCTGCAAAATACTAACGCGAATTCTTTACACACCACATTTCGAAAGCTTCTATTGTCTTCTTGTCCAAACTATTTATCGTCCGTGTGTCACTTCCATACATGGCTACACTCCAGACAAATACTTTCACAAACGGCTTCCTGACACATAAACCTATACTCGATGTTAACAAATTTTTCTTCTTCAGAAACGCTTTCCTTCCAATTGTCAGTCTATATTTCATATCTTCTCTACTTCGACCATCATCAGTTATTTTGCTCCCTAAATAGCAAAACTCATTTACTACTATAAGTGTCTCATTTCCTAATCTAATTCCCTCAGCATCACCCGACTTAATTCGACTACATTCCATTATCCTCGTTTTGCTTTTGTAGATGTTCCTCTTATATCCTCCTTTCAAGACACTGTCCACTCCGTTCAACTGCTCTTCCAAGTACTTTGCTGTCTCTGACAGAATTACAATGTCATCGGCGAACCTCAAAGTTTTTATTCCTTCTGCATGGATTTTAATACCTACTCCGAATTTTTCTTTTCTTTCCTTTACTGATTGCTCAATATATAGATTGAATATCATCGGGGAGAGTCTACAACCCTGTCTCACTCCCTTCCAAACCACTGCTTCCCTTTCATGCCCCTCGACTCTTGTAACTGCCATCTGGTTTCTCTACAAATTGTAAATAGCCTTTCGCTCCCTGTATTTTACCCCTGCCACCTTTAGCAAAGTACACAATTGGAAATGTGTTCCGCAAGACCAGGAGTGATACGGGATACGCTTGAAGCTATAGACTACGCTTCAGATTGAAAACATACAAACTGTGATCAATTCAAACAAAATGGTGGTATTCGGGTTTATTCCACCTCGAAGGTGAAAAAACACATGTGCTGCCTCAAAATAAAACTGGGCACAGAGAAATCTTACTGATATATCCTTGAGACTAAGAAGCGTGCTGTTTCTCTACTCACTCGGTTATGGAAACTTGTATTTATGGGACAACAGCGAGTTACGATGCTTATCACTTATTTTAATAACTAACCACCTCTTAGGTATTCCACTTAATTGTCACGTAATGTTTCTGGAACTGTTGTTACAGACCCGGTAACGGCTTCAAAGTGTGTAGACAGAGTGGCCGGAAATACCCGTTACAAACATCTAGGACTTGTAGTTGGGAGCGAGTACCTATCGTTTCCGGTGCTACAGCCGTTTGAAAACATGTTTGCTAGGTAGGTTCGCAACAGTATAGTCATAGTGACGGGTGCTTACGTCAGATAGGCTGATGTCATTTGACGTCCTATCCTACCTCACTGACCTGGTTGAGCCTCATTCGCGCGTCTGTCAGTGTTGGAGCCACAGGGTTGAGTACAAGTTTGCCGAAAGCACCGACATGATCCTCCTGAATGGCGAAGCTCACGGCGATAGAACAGCTGCTCGTCGCATTTATCAATATAGTTCTCCGCAACTTCAGACTAGATCGAGTACCTTTTCGCCACAATCACGCAGCGGTTTGGAGAAAGGGTATCTTCACCAGCAGCAGGCGTGACTGTGGCGCTCCAAGGAGGCCCCACACGCCCGAGCTGGAAGAGGCGTTAGTACATCACTTTGATGAGAACCCGTCAACAAGTGAACGAGCAGTCTCATTGTCTATTAATGAGTGGAACTGTAAAATAAGTGATTTACTGGATCACACACAGTCAACTACTTGTAAGAAACGTCGCATTAGCAACACGTTTTCAAATGGTTGTAGCATGGAAATGGTAGGTTTCTGAACATAGGTTCATATTCAAAATATTATGTGCTCACTCCCCTCTACAAGTCCTAGAAGTTTGTAACGTGAATTTCCGACCAGCCTGTATGTCATCGTAATTGTAAGACTTTCTCTGAATATACATTAAATATAAAAAGAAATTTACAGTAGTGTTAGGCAAAGTTCTGTCTGTGTGAATGTATGTTGAAACAGAACAATATTACTTGTGCACTCGTGTAATCGCTCTCTTTTCTGAGAAAGTCTAGTTCACTTGTACCTGACAACAGACTCAAGTGACGGGTGTGTTGCGTCAAAGACACACAAGTCGGGCCTACGGGCACATGGAGACGACAAGTTTTTAGATTGCGTCACAGGACTCATTGGCGAGTTTAAAACGAGGACACAAAGCTCATTTTGGAAGTCTACCGGCTGCATCACTTCCCATGTCTTCTACCGCACGTCGAGTCTTGTCACAAAAGTACAACATCTGCTCGGCTGTTCCTCCACTACGAACGTTGTCTTGCCAACCTAGTGACCCCAGAACCCAACTCAAATTACTACCATTCTGGCCCAACAATCCAATGTTATGATTCGACATTGTGGAAATCATCTTCAACTCAAGTAAGGTCACCAGTAACGCCTCAAATTTGCTACCCTTCCTAGCCACTTGGGGAACATGTGAGTACTAAAAGCGGACCATCGTGTCCTCCTTAGCAGTGAACAAGTATGAGACCAACAAAAACTCACCACTCCCCATAGGAACACATGCAGTACTTCATTTATGAGGAAGTTCTACGTGATAAGATTCCATGACAATTACGGCTTTTCCTCCATACACAGACCAATCTCGACACCATGCCCGTGCATACGTCACCCTTGAGTGCGACTATTTGGACGTAAGCCCTGAACACAGAGATCGGAAATATTCTATCGTGCAACACCGACTGTGCACCACTAATGTCGACAACAATGGCGGCGAGCGTGATTCGCAACCTCGACGGCCGCTCAAGCGACAGCTCGCCGAAAACGAATCAACACAATCATCCCTTCTTTCGCCGACTGCCACGGCACAGCAGCCGGCTGGATCGACGACCTGCACGCAGTCTCAACGCACCCTCGCCTCCCTGCCATCCACGTCGTACACTCACTTGCAGAAAATATAGCCAACCACGACGCGTCCGCGGATGCACGTCACGCCACTGACCACACTGCGCCTGCGCAGAAGCCCTTTTGTTGATTCCACGCAATATATGCCGATTTGTGTCCAACTGCCATGTTCTATGCAATTTTCCCAACTAAAGACATTGCTCAATGGAGGCGCAATGAACTGTGTAGGTTATATAAGTAACCTCGACCCCCATGAAGACAATGCCGGATAGCATTTGCCCCACAGGTTCACAGGTCAGCACTTCGCAGCCGTCCTCAACAGGCCAAATACCATGCGCTGTATATGTTCAGTGCTGTGTAGCAAACGATTTGACAATCTGAATCAATGGTGCACAAGTACGCACAGTAGATAAACGCCTCAACAAAGAACTCAGTTGGATATCTGTCACCACTGATACAGCAGAATCAGTTATCGGCACTGACTTTCTCCATTGCTTCCACTTGTTCTCAGACCTGACTAATGGCGTGCTAACACATGATGAATGGCCGCTCTCCTCCTGGTGTACTCTGCCACACTCCCTCGGCAGCACACCACAGCAGCACTGCTTGCTCCACGCTACTAAACCATTTCCCACGGATATAAATGATGTCGTCGGCTTGTAGATGAATGCCTCCACACCATCGACATATTAAGCACATGCAACAACTCTGTTTCGACATAAGTGATACGAGCTTTCAAGAAGAATGATGAAACCAAAGGCGTCAGACACAAGATCCGAGACTTCTGACGGAAACTCCAATCAAAACGACAGATTCCTATCACATCAGCTGCCTCCACCTATCGTCTCCACTTTGCTGACATCTCTACACTGCCACCAGCCACCTCTACAGCCATCCAAGAACAACCTGACTACACCACTCTCAGCTACTCTAATACTCAGTGTGCCATTATAAACGAAACATTTGCTAAGATTATCAATACCTGGACCAGGTATGCCACAGACCACTTATTGATGCCAAAGCGGCAGCGGACGAGCTCTTACAAGCAGTGACTATTCCTGGCCTTGTGCCATAAAATTGGTTCCCCCCAACATCCCACCCTTTAAAAAAAGGGAAGAAAAAAGAAGCTACCAGGTTGTGCAATGATTGCAGAATCCTCAACACTCTTATCATTATGTTCACCTACCCACCACCAAGATTCCAGGACTTCACCCACTATTTTGCGAACACCTCGAGCTTTAGGTTTGTTGACTGTAAGATCAGATACCTAAAAATATCTATGTGTCCAGAAGACGTTCACAAAACTGCCAGTACGAGAAATTTGGTTTGTGCAAATGAATGTTCATGCTGTGCAGACTTAGAAATGCGGCACCGACATGCCAAAGTTTCATTGATGGTTTGCTCTTCAAATTCCCATTCTGTTGTGCTTATATTGATGATATTAACGTTTCTTACTGTGTCAGGAATTTCACAATAACCACCAGAAACAAGTATTCAACACCCTGTCTCAAGCAGCAGCGTAATTAGTGGAGAGAAGGAGTACGTCTTCCTCGAACACACTGTCAATACATTGGGCATCTGTCCCATACCCCAATACATAGAGACAATGCACCAACTGCCTCCACCACACGACTATGAATAACTGTGTCGGCTCTTAGGCATGATAAATTTTGTACAGAAAATCCCTCCACAGGCAGTCTCCCGTCAAGTGGCGGAAACACAAGCTCTCGCTGGAATGAGTATCAAGGGCAAACGCAAACTCACATGGATAAGGGAGATGCCCTCTGCTTTTGAAAGCACTAAGGATTGCCTTACCCAAGCCATCACCTTGGCACAGCTCCTGCCCGACACACGTCTCTTCATGAGAGCAGATATGACATATATATTAGAGCTGTGATATAACAAGAGATTGGGGGTATGAAGCTGGTACTCCATTTCTACTCATGTAAGCGTATATCTTCATAAAGCAACCGGTCCGTAAACGACAGGGAGCTATTGGTGCTTTAGGAAGCAGTATACTATGTCAGACGGCTGCAGGACGGACCCTGATAGTCTACACTGGTCATTGATCACTTGCCAACTCTTTTTCCAACCTACTTAAGGACAACTGATCTCAACAGTTTTGGCATTTAGACTACATTGTCCATTTCACCATGGACGTCCGCAATCTCATGTGTGGAGAAAGTTGTGGTAAACTATTTTCCACATACCTGCGCCCTGATATTTTCCCTCGACTATGATCAGATCCTGAGGCACAATAACGCGACGATCATATGCAACCCCTCGTTCACGATCCATCCATAACCTAAGGATTGAATCTCGTCCTATACCAAGAGTCGACTCGTCCTATTCTCTGTGATGTTTCACATAATCGCACACGCCCTCTCCTACTTCAAGAATTCTGCCACGTCATATTTGATCAGCTTTGCAATTCGGCAAACCCAGGCACTCAACCATTCATGGACATCTTTGTGTGGCGTAATGTATAGAGAGACTGTAAACTTTGAGGTCCTGCATGTGTCCCATGTGAGAACAGTATTGTCTTATGTCATGTGCAACTTCCCGTAGTTCGTTTCGAAATCCCCAAACACCCCTTTTAATACTTGTTATGGATACCACTATATTCTCTCAGCGATTGATCAGATCATATCATAGATTGGAGCTACACCGCTAAAGGAGATAACAGCTGAATCTATTGTCAAAGTGTTCATGCAAGTGTGGATCTCATGCCCAGGCCACCCAATGTCCGTCAAAACACACCAGGGCTGGCACTTAGAATCTGCACTCTCCCTCAAACTATGTAATATGATAACACTAAGCAGTTAAAAATTACACGATACCATCCTCACAGTAATAGTCTGGTGTAACGGTGGCACCACATGTTAAAAGTGATCCTGCTGTGCCATGGAGAAATATGGATTGAGGAACTCCTTCTCAGAGTCGGCACAGTACTAAAACAAACCTTCTAAGCCTCACTCAACGAAAATCTATGCATTCGGACATCCCTGGTTTTTTACTCCAAGAACCATCACCTACATCTAAGGACATGGGCTTTGCTGCATGTGTAAAGAACCACATAGCTAGACCCCACATTCCGCCTACCCTTCCACACTTGGTGCCTAAAATCTTTGTTCACACAGTACTCACAGACTGTGGCAATGTAACATTAAGGGATGACATGGGACGACCCAACCTGCATTTCCCCAAACTTACTCATTTCACCACAATGTGCTCCAAAGAGATGATCGAACTTTCCGCGTATTATCAAATGGTAAACCTACAATCGTGTCCGTCAAACGGCTCAAACCCACGTGTGCACTAAAGGACGCCTCGCTCATTGACAACATGTGCCAAGCACCTCCATCTCCGATACATGCCGACCCTAGTGTTACCGACGCCATAAAGCCGACCTTCAACTTACGTCTAGTCGTCCGCAACTTCCTTCCCGACAACCACCACGTCAAGCTCATAGGCAATGATATCCTCACTAGAGCGCAGACAGCTCCACTGCACAGTTCCTCCACCAAACTGAAACACTGCATATCCTTACAATTATGGTGCCACATTTACTTCTGACGAACCCCCCATCGTTTCCGTCACCAACTAGCCCTAACATTGCATCCTGATGCCGCCACACACATTACCACCCGTGTGCCATTCGGCATACGCCACCGCCCGAAGGCAATAACGCTTCAGATGCCAATGTACCCGAAAGACCTATCTGTCTCCGTGCAGACCCGCCGGTACCTCACTCCACGCAGTCCCCCTCACACTGTTTCACTTGCGCAAATGGTGGGTGGGGGAGGGGGCGGCTGTTTGGGAACACAGCACTGATATGTTGCATGGCTGTAAGTCGACCGGAACACTGGGCACAAAGTCTCTGGCAGACAGCTTCACTTATGGCTTTGTTGTGTTTGGTTGCTTGTGTTGTTCAGATGGCTCTGAGCACTATTGGGACTGAACATCTGAGGTCATCAGTCCCCTAGAACTTAGAAATTCTTAAACCTAACTAACCTGAGGACATCACACATATCCATGCCCGAGCAGGATTCGATCCTGCGACCGTAGCGGTCACGCGATTCCAGACTGAAGCGCCTTGAACTGCTCGTTCAGAGCGGCCGGTGCTTTTGTTGTGTTTGCTGCATTTAATAACAAACGTGTTCTACATTGTATCCGAATTTTTTGATTATTAGTCTACCTCGTCGCCTATACCCTGCACAACTACTTATACGAAGGCACATGTATCATTTCGCCGTGTCTACAAACTTGCAATTCTTCACAGATAATTCCGTAGCATATTTACTGACCATACTACAATACTTCTTCGACACCAATACCTCTTCATAATTTTGTACATACCGTTTCAAACTTTCAATGTTTCCCCGCACACAGGATGTAGCTCTGACACTTAGTATTTAACAACACGACTTATCATTTCTTAGAGCCGTGCGCACTCGGCCGGAGCAACGTTGTCGACATCCTGAAACCCCGTACATTGGTGCAAAATGCTAGTACGCTGTTCTTGAGATTAGAAATGTCTCAACCGCTGGAAGTGAGCTTCTGTGTCCTTTTTGGTGTATATAGTGATAAAGGTACCTTCACAGTTAGGGGTGGTGGGAGAGGCACAATGACATAATACCTGCTTAAAGCCACCGCTGAAAGTTACACGTGGTCAAAGGAGAAATTTTACACTACTGGCCATTAAAATTCCTACACCTAGAAGAAATACAGATGATAAACGGGTATTAATTGGACAAATATATTATACCAGAACTGGCATGTGATTACATTTTCACGCAATTTGAGCGCATAGAACCTGAGAAATCAGTACCCAGAATAACCCCCTCTGGCCGTAATAACGGCCTTGATACGCCTGGGTATTGAGTCAAACAGAGCTTGGATGGCATGTACAAGTACAGCTGCCCATGCAGCTTGAACACGATATCACAGTTCATAAAGAGTGGTGACTGGCGTATTGTGACGAACCAGTTCTCGGCCACCATTGACCAGACGTTTTCAATTGGTGCGAGATCTGGGGAATGTGCTGGCCAGGGCAGCAGTCGAACATTTTCGGTATCGAGAAAGGCCCGTACGGGACCTTCAACATGCGGTCGTGCATTGTCCTGCAGAAATGTATGGTTTCGCATTGATCGAATTAAGGGTAGAGTCAGGGGTCGTAATACATCTGAAATGTATCGTCCACTGTTCTGCCGTCAATGCGAACAAGAGGTGACCGAGACGTGTAACCAGTGGCACCCCATACCATCACGCTGGGTATTACGCCAGTATGGCGATGACGAATACACGCTTCCAATGTGCGTTCACTGCGATATCGCCAAACACGGCTGCGACCATCATGATGCTGTAAACAGAACTTGGATTCATCCGAAAAAATGACGTTCTGCCATTCGTGCACCCAGGTTCGTGGTTGAGTACACCATCGCTGGCGCTCCTCTCTGTGATGCAGCGTCAAAGGTAACCGCAACCATGCTGCTGGAAACGTCGTCGAACTGTTCGCGCAGATGGTTGTTGTCTTGCAAACGTCCCCATCTGTTGACTCAGGCATCGAGACGTGGCTGCACAATCCGTTACAGCCATGCGGATAAGATGCCTGTCGTCTCGACTGCTAGTGATACGAGGCCATTGGGATTAAGCACGGTTCAGTATTACCCTCCTGAACCCATCTTCTTCCTGTTGGTTAAATTTCGCGTCGTGGTGTAACAATTGTAATGGCCAATAGTGTACATGAACACAATCATTTATGTACAAATCTTAACTCATCTTTTTGATGTAATATTATCATCTATATATAATATTATCTATAGGTAGCTGTAGATAATATCATCTCGAAATCCCCCAATGAAATCGATTTATTGACAACAGCCAAAATATTGTTCTTGTGAAACAACTCTCTCTTTTCCAGAAACAGACATAATGTTTATACAATGTTACTTAAAATCCGTGTTGATTGCAAAACGTCATGTGAATAAACGAATCATAAGTAACATTATATATCTCTCTTTATTCTCACCAAGTAATCAGCTATCTACGGTAGAAGTATAATTGATACTACATCTTTAGATATCCAGAATGCATTCGACACCGCTCCTCACAAGCGACTTCTTATCAAATAGCGTGGCGATGTATTACCGTCTCACTTCCGTGACTGGATTCGTGATTTGCTTTTAGAAAGGACACACTTCGTGGTAACTGACCTGTCGTTCTCCAAGGACGCATTATAGGCCTTCTGCTGTTCCTGCTCCACATGAACGATTCGATCAGAATCAATTGTAAGATGGTTTAGACAAGATATCTGTACGGTGTGAAAGGTGATAATTAATTCTAAATTACGAAACGCGTGATGTCATCCGCATTTGTAACAAAAGTAATCAGTCCACTAAATTTCGGTTACGCGACAAATCACACAAATCTGAATGATTTAAATTCAACCAAATACTTAGGAATTACTGTAATGAATAACTTAAATCGGAACGATCACATAGATAAAATTGTGGGGAAAGAAACTAACGAATGCGATCTACTGGCGGAACACTTAGAAAATGCAACAGATGTACTAAAAAGGCTGTTGATACTAAGGTTCTGCGCCCTCTTTTGGAGCATTGCTGTGCAGTGTTGGATCCCTATCAGATAGGATTGACAGAGGACACCGAGCAACTTCAAAGAAGGGCAGATCGTTTTGTATTATCGCGAAATAGATGAGAGAACACCACAGATATAAATGCGAACTGGGATGGTAATAATTAAAACAAAGGCGTTTTTTGTTGCACCAGGATCTTCTCATGACATTTCAGTCACTAACTTTCATCAGAGAGTGTTAAAATATTTGTTTGCTCCTACCTACATAGTGAGACATGATCATTATAACAAGATAAGAGAAACCATAGCGTTCACTCAAAGATTTGAGAGTTCCTTTTTACAGCGCGCTGTTTGGTAGTGGAACGTTACAGAAATAGCATGAAGGTATTTCGATGAACCCACCGTAGGTACTTAATTGTGAATTGCAGAAACATCATGTAGACGTAGATGTAGATATCTGTGTCAATGTTAACACACTGAATGTAGGGTGTGTTTTGGAGAGAGAGGAAAAATTCATAACCTTGTGAAATTCCGAGATGGCTGGCAGATGACCGTCAATTCCGTATGAGGAGCGCAATGACATCATTCCTACTTGTAGCATTGAAAGAAAACTATTATCCGGTTTCACCATTGCCTCCCAACCATCACACAACCAGAAGATTATGGAGGAAAAATAGTAGATGAATAATTTCTAGTATCTTCAGTACTATAAATCTTTTTCTCTTCAGTAAACGAACAGGATTTGATAACAGGTAAGACGACGTGTTACTTCGAACTCTTACCGTTTTTTAAGTGTTCCACTTATCAGTTAACAAGTATTGTTTACTGTCGCAGTAATGTTCTGGTGGCGAGGAATATATACACCAGATGCCAGTTAAAGAATAGTGGGTAACAAAAAAAATATCTCTCGGTTATTAAGTGCATCATATTGATATTACTCTCTCATCTATTGTTGAAAACTGTAGTAACATTGTTGATGACTGCTGAGGTTCTCTAGTCATAGTTTAAATAACCACTACGCATAAGTAGTAAAGAGGAGAATGGACTAATGCTTCATGTTAGGCTTTTCTTCTCAACTTTGGGTAGAATAATTTTGGTTATTGGCATGCGTCATTCTAACTAATGAATCAGCTATATTACCTAGGTTTCGACCGACCTGCTGCGATCCTCTTCAGGACTGTTCACTGACACTTGAAGAGAAGCGCAGCATGTCTGTCGAACAACGGTTCAGTATCGAAAATTATTTTATTCAAACTGGATGCCTAAGAACTTGCTCCCTCACTGTTAAAAAATGTTAAACTTTTTCATTTGTTTCGAGAGCCTCTTTCCGTAAATGAAGTCTGTAGTTTTCCAGTAACAGAGGGAAATGTCATCCCTCTCTAAAATAGGTAGGGCATCCATGTATTCCTATTACCTACTCATAAGTGCGAGTGCATATTTCGATAGTTACTGCGTTCGCCTATATTTTCTCTGAGTCTTCAACCCTGCCAGCAGAGGGTATAGTCGGGGAAGGTGATTTAGGTGGCTCCGCCGGCGAGGAGAAGAAGATTGTCCACTGCATTGGCTACGGACAATTTCTCTCCATGGTTGCTGGCTGGTCGCAACGCCGAAGTCGGCTGAGCCAGTAACAGTTTGTAAGGCCTCGAGGTGGACTTGGATCTTATTTGGCACCGATTTTCAATCGGCATCAGTCACCTGGAATTGTCTCCCAGAAAGGAAGGCAGCCCGGACTTATACATGTCGGGGTACGAAGACTGCGTGGTGAGCATTGTGTGTTTCAGTCAGTTAACGAGGCGGATTTGTAATGTTCGGCATTTGTTGCTGCCGTCAGTGGAATAACATTTTGTTCATCTTCAATATGTAGCGGACGAGTTGCTAAAGAAAACAAGTAACACCGCATTTCGGCTATCCAGATTATACTATTTTTTTTTCTTCAAGCTAATACGGCTAATGTTTAGTAACCGGATATAAACAGGCTGAGTAACTAACTATTGCCACCTAGAGTAACTGCGAAAGTGTGATAGTAGCTGACAACGTTGTATGACAAATGTTACATGGGACAACGGGGGCCATATTATGATATAGGTTTTGTGTTACTGGGTGGAGTCGCGTCAGATATATGAAGGTCCAATTTGTTTTTTTAAATGGGATGCTAGAGATTGGTAATTATTTTCTGATAGCGGCTATCGGCACGAATCCAATGATGTGTAACAGTGAGGTCTTTGAAATTCAACGCTCAAAAAAGTGGCATGAACGTCCATTCAGAGAAGGTGTTAGAAGTGATGACTATTGGTATCAATGCAGTGCTGTAATCTTCTTATCATGGACTGAGTGGTATTCCTTATCACTTCGGCACTTATCGAAGCACATGCTCTGACAATCCTCTCTCGTATATCGTGCCAATAGTAAATATTCGCCGAATACGGTGTATCCACCTAACGCGCCATTGACATGTAACACCGTTCAACGGTTTCACATTACAACACTAATAGGAACGGTAAGACCAGTATCGTCTAATGAAGCGAATGTGAATAACGTATTGCTTTGAAGAACAAGTCGATATGCCTCCCATTTACGGAGAATGCCAACGAAATTCTGTGAGAGCTAGACACTTATACACTGAAGGACACCCTCAACGTACTCACCTTACACGTCGTTCTTTTAAACATGTGTATGATAAATTGAGAACAACTGGACCTTTAAAGCATCCGAAAGTTACTAGCTAGGAAACGGAAATTGGTAGTCTTGCCACTCTGGTTCGAGATCCTTGTGTTTGTTCGCGTCAAATCGCACGAGAATCGGGCATGAGCCAAAGTAGTAGTGTTCGTGTTCTGCATCGCCATCAATATCATCCTTACCACATGCCTCCACCAAGAATCAACTGGTAGTACGAATTGTATGCGTCACATTGAATTCTGTCGATGGGCTCAACTTAAGATTCAGAGGGATGACGCATTTATCAATTGAATTTTATTTACTGACGAGGCTACATTCACGAACCATGGAAGTGTTAATCTGAGTAACATGCATTATCTGGTAACTGAAAATCCATGTCTGTTGCGGCAAGTTGCGCACCAAAAACCGTGGTCGGTGAATGTATGGTGTGGGATTCTGGAGAAAAGAATTATAGGCCCCTATTTCATCGAAGGATATCTTAATGGTAGGAAGTATACCACATTCCAGCAAGAAACATTAGGTCTGTTATTAGAAGAAATACGTTTAGGAACAAGGAACAGAATGTGGTATCAACACGATGGGTGTCCGGCACTTATTCGCAGATGGCTATAAATGAGTTGCAGAGACAATTCCAAAATCATTGGATTGGACGCGGAGGAGATGTGTCGTGGCCGACTCGTTCGCTAGACTTGACGCCTCTGGATTTTTCCCTGTGGCGATTCGTTAAAGACATTGTTTATAATGACGTTCCAACAACACCTGGAGATATGCGATACAGAATTATCGCAGCATGTGCTTCGATAAGTGCCAATGTGATAAGGAATACCACTCAATCGATGATAAGAAAATCGTAGCACTACACTGATACCAATGGTCATCACTTCTAACAACACCTTCTGTAAATGGACGTTCATGCCACCTTTGCGACCTTCGTTGACGTTCAAAGACCTTACTGTTACACATCATTGGATTCGTCTCGATAGCCGCTATCAGAAAATAAGTACCGAACTATAGCATCCCATTTATAGAAACGAAGTTCTCTGAGGTGACCCCACATAACAACAAAAAACCAACGTCATATTCCCATGCAACACTTGTCCCACGAACTTTTCGGCTCATATAACACTTTAGGAGCTATTCTTAGTGACAATAATTAGTGACTCACCCGGCATATCCTTCTCTGGTTATTCAATCTTAATTCTACAGAGTTTAACATTCCATGCCTTTAACCTATGTTTAATCGTGTATTTTATCTCTTGAAGTACTGATTACTGTTGTAATTACGGTTCGAGGGTTTAGGCTTGTCAGACATTTCAACCACAGTTGTATTGATGTTACTGGAGCGGATAGGCTCATTAAGGGCTATTGGCTGGGAGTCAGGTATTTCACTGTAAAGTTTAATTATCACCAACAAGCGGAAACAATTTATGGTAACTGCATTTCGAATGTTGTTGTAGTTGAAATAAAATTAATTTTATGTAATGCATTTAACAATGAGTTCTCTGAAGCTTGGCATTCCTCCAGTTTCGGTATTTCTGTTTTATTCATTTTGAATGCAAAATAGTTGTTTAATGTTGCAAGTTGGCTTTTCCGCAGTGCGAGTAATCTTGTGTTTCGGTGAAATTATCGGGATGTACGTATTTTTCTTTCAAAGTAGGCCTTTTTGGACAACTGTAATTGAACAACAGAGCCCTCTGTTTAAGAGCCTTCAGCTGATCAGTTCTTGCGTTTTCTTTTAGACTGTTTGCATGTTTGTTAAACTGATTTGGTATTACGAAGGTAGGTTGACTTAAACTTTTGTAGCTGTATTATTCTCTAAATGCCGTAGGGCACCTTCTGCGCAGTCTTGTCATGTAGTGATGGTATATAAACCACTTTGCCTTCTGGTTTTTGATCGCCTTCTCTAACATCTGTTGTCCTGTTTTTGAATATCCTCATTAATTGGGAAAAGGTTACCTAATGATATTTTGATGGAAACAAATTTTAGACATTCGTGTAGAAACGCCTACTGTGTCTTCTGTTACTATTTTAAATTTTCTTAGTAAGTTTTAACAAAGATTCGTGTAGAAATGCCTACAGTGTCTTCTGTTACTATTTCAATTTTTCTTAGTAAGTTTTAAGAAAAATTATCTGATGAACTTTGGAATAAATTTCTTTGTAATTGTGTCATTTCTGTACCCACCTCCCTTATCAAATATTGGAAAATATCAGAGTCACGTGGTGGAAATCTTTAGAGGTGAAAATTCCTTACATTGTCACTGTTTGTAGCTTCTGTGTCAATCACTTTCTATTCTGAAGAGTCAATAACTATTAAATCCAAACGATATTTCATTAAACCAAAATTTCTGTTGAATCCATAGCTTCTTTTGTGTTTTTCGCCTTCTGTGTTAATTCTGTGATAGTCGGTTTTAGATATTACTTATAGACTGATGTGTTGACAGTAGGTTAAAAGAACAGCAGACACTTGTGTTCATGGTCAAACATTTTGTTTCATTACATACATTTCCTATCTTTTACAAACTTTTCTATGCTAAGTAAGTTTCGTTGTAATTTTGTACGCGATTTATTGTGTTATAATTCTCGGTGGCGAAGAAATTGATCATAACAGAAAGTGTGTACCGCTGATATACTTCGCTAAATTAAGGAACGTTGTTAAGCAATGTTTTAACGCGAAATAATCGCCTATATATACGGGACAAGTGACATTCTCGCTGCTCTACGGCTAATACCAAGCCCAACAACGAACAAGGGAGTAAAAAAGTATTGGAAAGCAGTGTCATGTTACGAATGATTAATGGTATCTGACTCGCCATCAGCGACGCTAAGCTGAAAGCATGAAAATGTGTGAAAACGTGGCGAAATTTATCGTTCATTCATCACGCTTCATAAAGAAGGAAATACGCGATTCTCACTTGTGGCGGCTGCCGTTTCTGTATTTGTGTACACTCACAAGCTTAAGGCTCTCAGTTATCGTTTACACTACCACAAAAAAATGTGTGGCACATAAATTTCGGAAGCATATATATACGTAGGAAGTACACTGCATTATTAAAATAGCCATAAAATAATGTAATACATAGAAACATAACATAAAGGCGTGGTGTACATAGAAAGGAAATTTATTTTGAGTGAACACTCCATTTCACTTTTAAAATGGTGCATGTCAATGTAACTAAAAATAGAGAAAAAACCTAAAAGCATTCAAATATTGCATTAAATGTCATGCAGTTCCATAACGAATAAGAAATAGAGGTAGTTAATCTTGAACACAGTGATTCTCCTTATATATCCAGATCCGCTGCACAAAACCAATCTAGGTATAAGGCTGAGAAAGCTACATTAAGATGACTGAAGCTGAAGGGAAAGCTATAGAAATTATTAGAAAAATTATTGCGAAAGAAAACAGTTACTCAAAGCTGCTAATGGAAGTTTTCAGGTACTTAAATAGAAGGAAATGACGAAGGAATTCGGATTAATGCAATATACATGAACCACCTTCTTCCAAGGAGCAACATGATTGCTTGCAACAGAATTGTAACCCATAGAAATGGCTAGGATGAGTCTTCACCCAGTAATACATGTAGATTGGCATATGGGAAAACGTGGCGTTTTACCTCATTCATCATCACAATCAGAAACATGTGATTGGTGGTAATCTACGTCGTGGCCTTTAGGGGGCGTTGTAGTGAATTGTGGCTCAATAAAATTTGAATATTTTGTTAAACTTATAGTGAGAAACAGCCCACAAGGTGTCTGCTGCCACTGTCGTCCCTTCTTCTGAATTCCACTGTTAGCGAATTTCCTGAACTTCGAATTACATGTAGAACTATGCTTTTCATGGCAGCTATGTACTGGTACTGGAAACGTTACGTACTTTTGTTGTGACTGTTAAGAGAAAGCTTGAAAGGAGGTGCAGTTGAAAGATTATTAGTTAACACAGTAGCTTA
This sequence comes from Schistocerca americana, assembly GCF_021461395.2. Classification (NCBI taxonomy): domain Eukaryota; kingdom Metazoa; phylum Arthropoda; class Insecta; order Orthoptera; family Acrididae; genus Schistocerca; species Schistocerca americana. The sequence continues at coordinate 951,311,293 of NC_060119.1, read as the reverse complement.
TTAATCAGTGGCATTACGTCACTCTGTGTATCAGTGCCATACTACAGACCAGAAAGGCTGGCATTCAATCTTCGATCAGTTCTAGCATTTTGGTCACTTATCCATTCAGACCTTTGGTGATGTTTGTTAATGTAAACAAATCGAGTTTTCCTAGGTTTATGAGTCCATAATGAATTGAACGTGCATGAATAATTGGCTGGGTCAGTCATTTCAAAGACTAGAGGAAGGCATAGGCGTATGGCGTCTATTAGATCTACATAATGTCCCAACTTTCCGAGAACGAGAACGAGTTTAGACGACGCTAAAATTACTTGATGTCTTTGTCAAGTATCTTTGCTTAATGGTAGAATAAATTTAAAAAAATATTTAGTTGCTACCAAAAGGAATGTAATGCAGTTAAGAAAGACCTGTCTAAGATAAAGAAGTCTCAAATGCGATGACACGATGCGGTTAGTAGTTTAACACACATCGCCATATTTGTTATTGATTTGGTTAACTTTCATCAGCTTTAGTATTATACTTTAGCCGTAGTGATTTTGATGTCCTCTCTCTGTATCACGACCTAGTGGCCATTTTAGATTGTCATAGTTTGAAACCATTCACCGTGAAAATATATTATATTGACTCCCATGCACAAAGTGCAAAGTGTGTGGCTCTGAGCACTATGGGACTTAACATCTTAGGTCATCAGTCCCCTAGAACTTAGAACTACTTAAACCTAACTAACCTAAGGACATCACACACATCCATGCCCGAGGCAGGATTCGAACCTGCGACCGTAGCAGTCCCGCGGTTCCGGACTGCAGCGCCTAGAACCGCACGGCCACCGCGGCTGGCGGCAAAGTGTGTGAAATCGGACTTCGTAGAAAGATAATGCAAAGGTTCCACTTTGTACGTACACATAAGCGAAACGACGCGACGAGACAAGCTACCGGACGTTTTGCTTTCAAACAGTGTGTGCCCAATCTCTGTACAATCTCTTCTTACTATTGAAACACAGCTATTAGTGATCGCCAGCAAAGGAAAACCACTGTTCCTTACCTTTGTTTTAAAAATTGAGTAACATTTAACCCTAACTGAACTAAGTTCACAGTTTACTCTGCTCTAATTAATTTTACATTTTTCTTCTATAACATAACTCGCATGTAGCGTGAGTATTTCTCTCAACAAACAGAATCAATAAAATTTAGCACCTTTTTGCTGCCATCGAGTTTGATCAGCACTGTGTACTACAAACAAATACAGATTGCAGGGTGAATTCATGTTCCAAATTAGCCCACGGGGAAAGTATTAGTCACTTCCTTAATAAAGTCAACTTGTGCATAATGGTCATATGACCTTCCAACGCTGATGTAAGTCATTTGATGAAGTATGTATGTGCCAGTTGGTTGTGTGGAATCAGTGCAGTGAGGTAGGACGAAGAGGAGACGTGAGGAAAAGAAAGAAAACAGGAAATGTGTTTGGATGTCCCCAGGACCACAACGTGAATGAAGTTGTCCAACTTACAGGTGTATCTGTACGGAGTGTTCAACGGAAGGAGTGGTGTACCATTCGAAGCTACTCGTATGTATCACGGTGTAAGAACAGTGGCTGTAATAAGATCCTAACGGACCGAGACCAAAAAGCAGCGTCTCACTTGTCAGTAACTGGAGTTTCTGTAGTCAGTAAATATACGAGGAGCGTCCAAAAGGTCATGCAACACACTCGGATAATTTCGTTTGAACATATGTGGAATTTATTGTGAGGCATCTACAGTTTCACAAAGTTCCGATAGGTGGTGGCGCTATTTATAGCCTTCAAAATAGAGTCTGTGACGGAGGTGCATTCCAAGCAGAGAGTAATCACTCAGTATGTTTTGGTAGAGCATCGTAAATATTCATTGGTCTTGATGTGTCGACAGAAGTGCCGACACAGTGTTATTTTGAGGGGGCCGATAGGCACGCTATCTAACGCAGACGGGCGTGAATTCTGGAACAAGATAAGTTATGACTGCTATCAAGAAAATACGTAGCTTTGGAATATACTTAACTTTATTTATTCCTTGCGATACATCTCTCTTGACTATACAAATGCGACTCGTAAGATACATGCACTGTTACAATTGGCGCCTTGCTAGGTCGTAGCCATGGACTTAGCAGAAGGCTATTCTAACTGTCTCTCGGCAAATGAGAGGAAGGCTTCGTCCGTATTGTCGCTAGCAATGTCGTCCGTACAACTGGGGCGAGTGCTCTACCGTATATCGAGACCTGCCTTGTGGTGGCGCTAGGTCTGCGATCAAACAGTGGCGACACGCGGGTCCGACATGTACTAAATGGACCGCGGCCGATTTAAGCTACCACCTAGCAAGTGTGGTGTCTGGCGGTGACACCACAGGTCTTTGCAGAAAGTCTGTGGTGAGATGACAGTGAAAAAGGGCAATGTGAATCGTTGCACAAGACGCCTGTCATCTTAGTAACAGGATCGCGCAAACCTCTCGTATCTTCCGAGTGCCGGCCGTTCGCACATAGCCGTGAATTTTTCAGTGTCGGAAATTAAGGAGACTCTCATTAGAGATGATCGACGGATCAGAATCAAACTTCTCCTTTTCCATGCGACGAAAGCCGTAACGTAAGTCTGCCCATACCACAAGAGTTCACAAAAGTTCATTGGATTGTTCCTGGTCATCCACCCTACAGACCGTATATCGCACCTTCCTACTCATAACTGTTCGGCCCTACGAAGAACGCGCTCCACGGGAACCAGTACGTGGACGATGGGGAGGTATTTAATGTAGCGAAACGTTAGCTCCGACGTCGACGAGAAGAGTGGTAACATGCGGGAATACGTATACTCCCATTAACGTGCTATTTAACAGAGATTGTGTTGAAAAATGCAGTTAATGAAGCGGGCAAAAAGGAATACAAACGTCTCAAAAATGAGATCGACAGGAAGTGCAAAATGCCTAAGCAGGCATGGCTGGAGGAAAAATGTAAGGATGTAGAGCCTTATCTCACTAGGGGTGAGATAGATACTGCCGACGGGAAAATTAAAGAGACCTTTGGAGAAAAGAGAACCACTTGTATGAATATCAAGAGCTCAGATGGAAACCCAGTTCTAAGCAAAGAAGGGAAAGCAGAAAGGTTGAAGGAGTATATAAAGGGTCAATACAAAGGCGAGGTACTTGAGGGCAATATTATGGAAACGGAAGAGGACGTAGATGAAGATGAAATTGGAGATACGACACTGCGTGAAGAGTTTGACAGAGCACCGAAAGACATAAGTCGAAACAAGGCCCCTGGAGTAGACAACATTCCATGAGAACTACTGACAGCCTTGGGAGAGCCAGTCCTGACAAAACTTTATCATCTGGTGAGCAAAATGTATGAGACTGGCGAAATACCCTCAGACTTCAAGAAGAATATAATAATTCCAATCTCAAAGAAAGCAGGTGTTGAAAGATGTCAAAATTACCGAACTATCAGTTTAATAAGTCACGGCTGCAAAATACTAAAGAGAATTCTTTACAGACGAATGGAAAAACTGGTAGAAGCCGGCCTTGGAGAAGATCAATTTGGATTCCGTAGAAATATCGGAACACGTGAAGCAATACTGACCCAACGACTTATCTTAGAAGCTAGATTATGAAAAGGCAAAGCTACGTTTCTAACATTTGTAGTCGTAGAGAAAACTTTTGGCAAGTTTGATTGGAATACTCTCTTTCAAATTCTGAAGGTGGCAATGAGTAAAATACAGGGAGCGAAAGGCTATTTACAATTTGTACAGAAATCACATAGCAGTTATAAGAGTCGAGGTACATGAAAGGGAAGCAGTGGTTGGGAAGGGAGTGAGACAGGATTGTAGAATATTCCTGATATTATTCAATCTGTATATTGAGCAAGCAATAATGGAAACAAAAGAAAAATTCGGAGTAGGTATTAAAATCCATGGAGTAGAAATAAAAACTTTAAGGTTCACCGATGACATTGTACATCTGCCAGAGACAGCAAAGTACTTGGAAGAGCAGTTGAACGGAATGGACAGTCTCTTGAAAATAGTAAAGGGGTTTTGCTATTTGGGGAGCAAATTAACTGATGATGGTCGAAGTAGAGAGGATATAAAATGTAGACTGGCAATGGCAAGGAAGGCGTTTCTCAAGAAGAGAAATTTGTTAATATCGAGTATAGATTTAAGTGTCAGGACGTCGTTTTTCAGAGTATTTGCATGGAGTGTAGCCATGTGTGGAAGTGGAACATGGGCGATAAATAGTTCGGACAAGAAGAGAATAGAAGATTTCGAAATGTGGTGCTACAGAAGAATGCTGAAGATTAGATGGGTAGATCACATGACTAATGAGGTGGTACTGAATAGAATTGGAGAGAAGAGAATTTTGTGGCACAACTTAAGTATAAGAAGGGATAGGTTGGTAGGATGTGTTCGGAGGCATCAAGGGATCACCAATTTAGTATTGGAGGGCAGTGTGGAGGGTAAAAATCGTAGAGGAAGACCAAGAGTTGAATACACTAAGCAGATTCAGAAGGATGTAGGCTGCAGTAGGTACTGGGAGATGAAGCAGCTTGCACAGAATAGAGTAGCATGGAGAGCTGCATCAAACCAGTCTTAGGACTGAAGACCACAACAACAACAACATGTTGAAAAATAGGATTGGTATAAAAAAAGAGCGAGGAATAATAAGCTGGTGCACCGGCATTATGAATTAAACCAACCAGCTATCAGAGAGCAAATGTGGTGCGTTACTTATTGAATGCCCCTCGTATTATTTCCTCACGAGTCAGCCTCTCTATTACTGAAAATGATGTCGCAACCACTATTGTGTCTCTTGGTATTAGCACTTACATACATATCGAAAATCGCTTCTGGTACTCTAATTCTTCATTGTACTCGCAGGTTGATTCCAGGTTTTGAGTGAGCAATGCGAAGGGAGCGCCACGCAATGAATATTTAGAGCAGGGTACCATGCCAATGGTCATAGCTGACAATCACGTACAAAAGTGCACGACCTGAATAGACCAAACAGCGCATATACCGAACAGCAACTGTGGTTGAACGCGTCACAGTGCTGCCTTTTTCGAATGTTGCAGACCGTTGAGTCCACCGACAGCACAGTGACACATTCAGTCCGCAGTGTGTGTGGAGGATATAGTTCAGGCCGGGTTTTGTGGTTGTTTTCCGTATCATAACGGATTCAGATTACCATTACCGTAAAGCAGGATGTTTATTTCAGCGTCCTCGGTGACATACTGTTGCCCTTTGTTCATCTTCTTGATGGGTGCATTCGCATTCATGTCTTCCAAGATGCCTACAGCCGTGTTCACAGGTCTCCATGTATACGTTCCCGACTTGACTAATTCAACCCCATAGAAAATGTTTGTGAGGTGGCAGCTTGAGAAACGAGATACTATGTGGCAATGCAATTAGGTATCTCTACGGCATCTAATCTTCAGTGAGTGGCCTCAGCTAGATACGTCATTTCTAAAGAAACTCGTAAACTATCTTCGTCGTCGCACTGAAGCCGTTCTCAAAGGTGGGGGTAGTGTTACGCGGTATTAGCGTGTTGTCCCCTGGTGATGAACAATGTTTCGTCCGGTGTGTTTGCAAATAGACCAGCATCTGTAGCGCAAGTAAGGCAACGCTATGTTACTCGTACACATTCATATTTTTGTAATAGATGCAAATTCAATAATTCAAACTTGCAGAGTAAATATTTATCGCCGAGGAATTTCGACAACAACGTTCGTTATGTATACAGCAAGTGCGTCGCCTGTGCATATACACAGTCTTCTATCTAAAAACTCGAACCTGTGTTTCTCAGGTTGGTCTAACGTATCTGCCCTATGCCTGGGACCTGATGCTATTAACTGTTGTTGGTTTGTTAACTTTAGTCAGCTTCCAACTATTCATGGGTAAGTCTAAATATTACAGCATATAGTGGAATGATGCTCAACGGCCATATAACCTGTATGAATTAGCTGTAACAAATGTAAAAATCATTAATAGTTAAAGAACATTGCAATTAAAAAGAATGAGAATAAATATGCCCTTTACTATCTTCGGACTGACGACTGATTGAAAAAATTTTAAAAGAATAAGCATACTAACAAAACCGAACCGAATTACAATGTCTCTGGATGAATATCCACACAACTACAAGAAACACATATATGTCTCCTCTGAGGCTGTGACGTGCCTACTTGACGAACCCCACAGTCGTGGTAGGCGGCAGCGTGAAGGCCTGGAACGTTACTGGGCCGGTACTTCCAGAACATGACGGCTGACGTGCTGCAGGTGCATACCATGACGACAAGGCCGGCTCTGCTAGCGTGGAATGCTGAGACGGAACTACTGGTACAGCAGTCTTGTAGCACTGGGACTGAACTGTTGATGCAGCCGGACAGAACTACGCGTACTGCCTTCATGAGGCGTAGGGTGTAACTAACTTCGCACGGTCCGGCGGTGGCCTAAATAGTCTGGAGCAACTGGTTGTCAGCGTGGCGTAGTGAGGGCACGTGACTTGCTCCACCAAGAGCTGTGGTGGCGATGTGTAGCTCGATGGTAATCAACCCAAGCTATTCAAGACAAATATCTCTGTGTTAACGGAAGCCTCCAGCCCTGTCCCCCTGGCAGTGAGGCTGCCCGCACGGCCTGCTTAATGTGCGGTGGAAACGCCCACCACGAAGGTACAACATTTCCAACAAAATTCGAATCTTTAATATTTGCAGCCCCGGAGGGCATACGTGTACAATTTACACAACGTTTAAGTACTTACTTTTGTCACATTAACGTGAATATTTCTTATTTGATCACTGTCAAACGTATACTGAAGTTTCTTTCGGTTTGCTCTTGCTGTTGTGTTTCGGACTGAATACCACGGCACCAAGGAAATTTAGTATGTGGTTTTCCAGTTACCGTCAGGAAGGCACGCGGCTAACGACATATCAGAACCTAAAGCGCACCGCAGACTAAGCCGCAGTGTGACAAAATGTTCGTAAAGACTTATCGTCGCCGCTTTGTACCAAACGGCAATGCATACTTTCGCTGCCAGACTCCCAAATTAACACTCTCCGGGGCGTTATTTACACGCACCGATCGATCCACTGGATAGTTTTGAGCCGGCAACTGTAAGAACAAGAAGGCTTCCGTTCTGCTGAAACCCACCCACTCCCCTGTTCACCCGTCATCCGCTGACAGCCGTCGTCGGTATGAGTCCGCCACCTGTATGCCAAGGTCCGGGGTTCAGATCACCGCGCCGTGCCGCCTCCATTCCATAGTATCCATCTACACACAGCCGGTTATTCTAAGAACGGCTGCTGCGGTTTGCAGGAAAGCTGCGATAGCTTCAAGTGGTCGGCAGTGTCACTCAGTAGCCGCAGCGGCTTGATCGATCTTCAGGTACGCATTCTGCCTCTACTGTGCGAATATAAAGACGTCATGGGTCGTCACCAGGCTGTGTCAGTGGACGATGGTCCCCAGTTGTACCCGATGAAGCTTGTAGATAGGATAAGGAGATTTCCCGCAAGCTATATGTCTGGTTGTGCCCACAGTCTCCTCTGACGAATTCCTGTAGTCCGTGGCCATTACATCAAACCCACAGCGTCCATGTGAGGGATGCCAACGCAGTCCTGATAAAGCAGAAGAACGTCTCCTTCCCTCTGAGTTATTCATGGTTACTTATAATGAAACCGACAGTGGTATTTGCTAACAGATCGAATGTTTTAACTGCACACAGATTCCTAAAGTGGCAAGAAAACGACAATTCAATAGTGTTGCACTGCACTACATACATTACTGATAATGAATCCGAAGGAATGTGCAACACAGTTAAAACATAGAGTGCGAGTCGAGTCTTTCAGTTTACAGCGGGACGTGTGAAGGTCTGAAATTTCCGGTTATGTCAAGACAGCTTTGGGAAAAATGAGTGTTGCTCTTTGTGTTACACCTGAGTAAACCAAAGTAACTTTAAAGTAGGAAATACAGTTCAGGGAGAAAAAATAATAACTTTAAAGTTTGTCGACGACATTGCAGTTATTTCGGAGACAACAAAGGATATCTTGAAAAAGAGAAATAAGATGAACATCAATAATAGCAAAAAAAGATAATGTACTATAGTCGATTTGAATAAGGTGATGCTAAGCGAATAAGATCAGAGAGCAAGGGTAATTTTGTTCTTTGAGCTGCAAGGTAACTGATGATGACCGAAGTAGAGAAGATAAAAATTGTACGCTGGTGATGACGGGGAACACGTTTCTGAAGAATAATTTCCTCATAATGCAGGGCCGCAGTCATAATATATTTCTTTAAAGTCAGTATCGCTATTAAACTGTTGTTTATTTACAGTGTTACATTTACACTTTCATAATAATGATTTAGGCTTCAAAGTGCCATTACCAAGTGTTTTAAGTGTTATAAATTGTCTAAGGTGGCATACTGTCGTATTAAAACACACTATTAGAGACATTATCTAAGAGTCGATATTTCTGGCAGAGCCTACTGCTTGGTTTCACACACCATCTTGACTTGCATTCGAGATGGTGTACTCAGTAATGAAACAAAGCAGTAGTCTCTGCCAGAAATATCGACTCTTAGACAATGTCTCTAATAGTGAAATTTAATACGATAGTTTGTCACCTTAGGCAATTTATAACAAAACACTTGATAATGCCACTTTGAAGCCAAAATCGTGATAGTGATGATTGTGTAAGTGTAAATGTAACACTGTACATATGGCAGAACTGACTTTAAAGAGTTAAAGGGTTTCTGAATTTGTTTGTTGACGTGGAATACAGATTGAATTCTTAGAAGCCTAGAATGAACGTGTAACAGTTTAGACAAGAAGAGATTATAAGCATTTGACTACAGAAGAATGCCGAAGTTGAGACGGGTAGATCGCGTAACTAATGAAGACGTACTGAATAGAATTGGGAATACAATAGAGCTGTGGCATAGCTTGACTGAAAGAAGGCCTCGGTTGACAGAGCACATTCTGAGACACAACGGACCATCAGTATAGTACTGGAGAGAAGAGTGGGGGATAAAAACCGTAGATGGAGACCAAGAGATGAATACAGCAACCAGATTCAGAGGGACGTAAGTTGCATTAGTTATTCGGAGATTAAGAATCTTCCATCTTACAGAGGATAGAGTACTTTGTAGATCTGCAACAAACTAGTCGTTGGACTGAAGACCACTAGAACAACATAAACAATATTTAAAAAAATTATAGAAAATATTTTCGGAGGTGTCGGTATAGACACTTGATCGTGCAGTCTAATTAAAAGAATTGCAGCTTGGAAGCTGCGATGATTGCTTCCCACATATCTCTTGGAATCTTCTGGAAGCTTTTTATATAGCTCCCATACGATTTCTGAATCGGATGTTCTCCCTCTTAAACGTGTCAACTTTCGGTACCAATATTCGCAGAAATATTTCAAAGAATTCCTGCCCCTGTTATCATTAAGTTTGCCCATGATAAACTCGCGCCACAAATGATCCTGTTTTTGTTCGGACCAGTATTCTTCCGTAAACTTTTGTTTAAACTCTTCGAACGTCATTAGTTTGGTATTCAAGTTAATTCCCCAGCACTTAGCGTCACCTGCGAAGGCGCTAATTACTACGTTTATCTTCTCCTGACCAGACAAGTGTTCAGGAAACAGTCTCCCGCAATTTTTGATGAAATCCAATGGATGCCATCCGCTATGTTTCTTGGCGGGATCGAAGCGCTCCTCACCTTCCAACAGCTTCGTAAGTGGCGTGCCATTACAGACAACACCAGGCCTATCTTTGATTTCACTCTCGAGATCGAAAATTTTGCCTTGAATTTTCGATGTATTTTGTTCACACTTTTGCACACATCCGATAACTTTCTCGCCTAAATTTCTTTCAGTATCTGAAACTGCCTTTTTCAACTGTGAGATTCCATGTTGGCATTCGTTTACGATCTCAGTTTTAAGACCGAAAACTTTTTCGTCTACTTTTGTTTCAACTAGAGGCTCTAATTTCTCTTGGATGTTGAGAATTTCAACATCAAACCTACTGTTAATTTTGTCAATTTCCCCCTGCATTGTATTCATATTTTTATTAATTGCGTCAATTTCAGGCATCATAGTGTTTACTGCAGAACTTAAATTACCCACTTTTGGTTCTACCTGTTCTATTTGTTTACTAATTTTAATTCCTTGTTCTTCGACTTGTGCTTTAAGCTGACCAACTTGTGTTTTAAGCTGCTCATCAACGTGTGTTTTAAGCTGATCATTCTGTGTTTTGAGCTGATTACTTTGTGTTTTAAGCTGTTCGTCAACGTGTGTTTTAAGCTGATCATTCTGTGTTTTGAGCTGCTCACTCTGTCCTGCAATTTGTTTGGTTAATTGTTCAAGTAAATCGTTCATGTTTAAAATTTTCACGCTGTTTTGTTCTACGAAATCGGTGTGTTTCGATCCTACATCAAAATTTTCTTTCGGTTCTTTCTTTATCTGTGGTGAATCAAATATCTCAGTGGATTCGTTCACATACCCACTATCATCTACAAAGTCATCATCTACTTCCTGTTTTATTCCTTGCTGTGTTCTAGGCAATCTCGACATTTCAATCTGTTCGTTAACATGTTTGTGGTACTGTATGTACGCCAATTGTGTTCCACTAACGCCATCTGTTATCTGGCCACGTACACTCCTGTCATTGCCAGCTGCATTTTCCATTACCCTCGTCCCATCTACTGTGTCTACGTTCTTGTTCATACTGAAAGCAAATTACACCTCACTACCGTACTTGACGTTCACTGCTATTTACTTTACTGAATAATATTGCAATTCGTGCCACTGAACATCCACTGTTTGGTATTCACATTAATTTGTGACCAACAACAACTGGATGTCCTGTCACGGTCGCCACTTGTAACGTGCACGTGGGGCACACAATACTCGGTAAAGCCTGTACTATTAATATTGAGTGGGGTTTACCTTACGAAACAGGATTTTTGTATAGATATTGACCGCGTGTACCTGAATGGTGGCAAATCAGACTTACACCCACTCTGTAATAACAATGATACGTCAAGTAAGTCCGAAATACAACTATACGCCAGGACGGACAAAAAGCAACAAAGAAGATGCTACCAATTTCTTAATAATACGGTCGCCAGCCTAATTAGGCATTAACTGAGTTTCTTCCCTGTACAAGTTGGTGTATATTCATGCAAAACAACACGTAGTAACACTGCATAATAAACTAAATTTTAGAACCAGAAAACCTATTGAACTGATAGTTTCACTTTCTGGACTGATATGGAAAAACCATGAATACATAACACTTCACTATAATGTATACTACAAACCTTCGTACTGTCTATTGATCTGATTAAAATCGGGCATAGGTTACCCTAGAAATAGCATTTTCGAGCCACACACAAATTGTCAATTTTGATAAAGATAAAACACTGATAAATTTTGACTTATATATTGACTTTAACTTTTGCTAGTCAAACCAGTGTGGAACACTTCAGAATTCAAATGAATAAAAAGGGGGAGGGGGGGGACCCTGAAAATGTTATGATTACTATATTAAAAAATTGATTACTGAAATTATCATGCACTCAAGATTTCCAGTATATGAGTTACTACTATTTTAATCTTATTTACTGCTCATTAAAATACCTTTATATCTGTCTCGAAATAATTAAACTTAATTACTATACCAATATTAAAGTTATCTTTCAACTTCGTTAGACCTTAGTTATTCATTTACTGGTTCATTAACAAAACAGTTTTTTAAGCACATTTCTAACATAACTAGGTCTGAAAATAATTATTATTAACACCAAATTTAATTTTTCATTTTGGGACACTCGGATTGCACAACATTTGGAAAGGACCCTATCTAGGTTAGTTGTGAGGATAAATAAATGATAGGAAAGTTCTGGTAAAATTTAAGTTGTTATTGAATAGTTCACTCTCTGGTCCATACGAATACAGTACTAAAAGATTCAACCTGCTTGTATCGATGCGGCGGTCGGCGGGCGGCGAGATGGCGAGGCACAGAGCACACATACAACCCCAGCTATGGCTCTTGACGTATCGGCACTTTAATTCTTCTTAGCGTCGCAATACTTTTCCATTCAGTGCCTATGGAATTTTGCCGTGCTGTGTGGGTGTTGGAACGGCATACCCGATGCTCAATGAAACTACGTCTTCCAGGAGAGCCTCCTCGCTCCAGAACGTGTTGCACAGACCAATGCCAAACTCCAACTACTACTGCTGAGCCCGTTGTGCCGTGCAGTGCCCGTGCGCATTTTCCCGCGCTCGCCTGCCATCCACCTTTTACCGCTCCCTTACAGACAGGGTATTCACCCGAGGTTTTGCATTCTACATACCCTAACACATTGCCTACGTATGGACGAGACGCACAGTTACAATTTTAAACATCTTACAACAGTCTCATCATTTGTTACATTTCAATTCAATCCCAATACTACTTGACATCTGACATAAACATTAATTTTCACATTGAAACTCGTTTACAGTTTTCTTAACACAATGGCATGAAACAAAAAAGGAATAAGAGCAGAACATCAATTACTCAAGTTTATCGAAAAATCAGAAGAAAAAAATTACTTATTTGTACAATAGTACAGCGTTGTTGTTGTTACACAGTCTATCACCCACATTGTTTAACTTATATATTGGCTACATAGTTATGAAGTGTTAAGATGAAATTCACTTGGGAATTAAATACGATCTAGAGTAACGTTAAATTCTCTGTAATATGCTGGTGAACAGACAACTATAGAAGAAACAGAAGATAATTTTAAAATGGCAGTATGCAGAGCCAAAACGATATATATTACAAATTAATTATACATGCAAATGAGACAAATATAATGACTTTAAAAGGAAAGAATCCAGTCAAATCCAAAATACCACTTCAGCTTTCTACGACGTGGTATTAGTTTCAACTACGACAATGACACTGAGAGCAAGTTCAATAAATATCAAGCTATCTGTGAAATAATTGGAAGAACTTTGGGAAGCATAACAAGAAGCTCAAACAAAATCCTACAAAGTTATGGCTGCACCTACTTTTGTATATATTTCCGAAGCATGGGCAGTAATTAAAAGAGAAATCACATAAGCAGCCGGTAGAGACGAAGTATATGAGACATGTAAGAGTCTGTAATAAAATGGATAAAGTAAGGAATAAAACCATAAGATCAGGTTTAAGAATAATTTCAGTTAATGAAAAAAATAGAAGAGAATAGTATTAAATCGACGGATAATGCTGATAGTTTGACAGAGAGCAGCTAGTCAAAGAAAATAATGAATTTCCTGCAGACTTGAAAGAGAGATGTAGGAAGACCTCGTAAGAGATGCATGAATGGGTGACAGAGACCGAAACAACGATGACAATGATGATAAATTTGAACTAAACATTAGGGTAATTATTACGCTCGCTACTCATTTTAAGTAATATGCTGTTACGTTCTGCCAAACGGTATAATCATAAAACTATTCCTACACTTGTGACAATCTTGAGACTGATCATTGCTTACCAGAGAACCTGGCTGCGTGCCTCCTTCAGTTTGAGTGCCAATCACGGAGACCGGACACTGGCGCAGATCTGGAGGCATTAATCACGGCCCGCCATCCGCATCTGTTCTTCCTAATTGAACGTCGTACTAATTTCCCGATTGTCTGGAATAACAAGCAGATCTGGGAGCAGGCGCTAGGGCCGGCCCCTGGAGGGCCGATTTACGGCCGTTCACGGCCTGAAATATCGCGCGGGGCCCATTACGACAGTTCTGCTCATTAATAAATCTCCATAAACGCCTCCAAATAGCTTTTAACCAACCGGAATCATACGATGTGCCAAGTAGCAGTAATTTACTGACTCTTAATCTTCCAGACTAAATGATTCATATTTTATGACATTTAGAACGTAAGTAGCTGAACGAGGTGATAACAGTGGTAAAGTTACAAATGTTGTATTTTAATAGTACGATAGATGTACAGATTTACGGGATTTACGCCGGCAAGTACATAACATTGCTCTATTTACTATTATTCTCCTGTCAGAGATGCATACTGCGCTCAGCTATTGACGAGAAGCGCATTCTTGAAAAAGAAATTAGTTCTGCAGACTTGTTGGGCGGTACAGACTAGAATGAAGATCATTTCAGAGAATATGATGACATGCGTTATCATTAATTGTATTTGAAAAATAGTTAAAATATATGCAAGGTACGTAAAGGAGGTAGCTATAGGCTATCACTATCAGATCGAAAGTATTTCAGGACACCATTACGTAACGCGGGTGTGATTACTAGATCTGAAGTGAGGTGGACCCGGTAGTATGGAAGGAGTACTGCGTTGTCAGCAGAGAAGCAGCAATCGATAGAAAGAGCTCACTGACCTCGAATATGGACTGGTCGCTTGGTGTCACCTGAGTAACAAATCAATCAGGGACATATCAGTCCTTCTAAAGTTGCCCAAGTCGATCGTTGCTGATATGATTGTTAAGTGGAAATGCCAAATAACAACCACATGAAATCACGATCAGGTAAACCTCCTGTACTGACGGGTAGGTATCACTGAGCACTGCAGACGGTGGTTGTAAAAAACGTATGAGAACAGCTGAAGGAATGCTTCGCGAGTTGTAAGTACTACCAGCACTCTAGCTAGCACGATGACTGTGCGAAGGGAGTTAGGAAGAATGGGATTCCATAGTTGAGCGGCTCCTCATCAGCTACACTTTTCTATGATCAATGCTAAGTGGCGATTGACGTTGCGTAAAGGGCGATGGCTATCGACAGTTGATTACTGGTACTCAGTGATTTGAAATATTGAATCTGGCTATACAGATGGAAGGATTTGCGTTTGTCATCATATGAAGCGCCAATCGTGAAGTACGGAGGCGTTCTCATTACGGTGTATGGGTGCTTTCCGTTGTCAGGATACGGGACCCCTTAAGGTGCTTTAAAAAAATTTAAATGTTGAAGGAAGTGAAAACATTTGAAATACGAAAGGATGTGAAAACATTTTACAGGATTGTATACTGCGGATAGGAGACGACGATTATATCAGCATGACAGCACACCCTGTCATAAAGCAGCTTTTACGAGGCAATGGTTTGTGGACAATAACATTCCTGAAATGTACTAGCGTACCCAGATTCCCTACCTGACCTCAATTGGAACACTTTTACGACGAGTCAGTACGTCAACGTCACTGTGCCACGTCCTCGTCTGATTTCTTTACGTGGGGAAGAACGTGTTACCGTTTCTACACAGACATTCATACACCTCACTGAAAGTGTTCCCAGCAGCGACCAAGCAGTCATGAAGGTGAAACAAGGATACACTCCACATTAATAACCACTAATAGGTATCTGCATACTTTTTATCACATAGTGCAATTCTTTTGTAGATTTAACAGGAAGTTAATCCGTAAAAATTGGATATGTCATTTCTAAATCACAACTGTAAAGTTCATATCGGAGGGTAGTTCCCACTGTAGCATCTCTTTTGGCATCTTTCGTTCCAGTATAAGAGAGCGCTAGTTGAATAATTTCCTAAATGCCTCTGTCCGCGCTACTTTTAGTATGATATTGCCAGCGTGGTGTAGAATATTTCCAACTTATTACGAGCTCTCAAAATCTTGTAAGTAAACTTCCGTGGTATTGTTGTCTCTCTTCAAGCGTCTGCCAGTATGAGGTCAACACCATTTCCATTGCTCTTTTTTGTGAGTCGAACAAACCTGTGAACATGCGCGCTACCCTTTCGTCTTTAGTTTAAGTACAGGTTTGCAATCTTCGCACCACTTTGGAATATAAGTATTGACTAATGACGTATCGATGACTCCCATACAAAATTTCATGCTGGTTCCTCTCTGTAATCAAATCCTTAATCAAGCTGCAATTTTTTTGTGATGAGTCATATGAACTTACAATAACCGTTGGTGTAGTACGGAGTGGAAAGCTTTTCGGAAATCACGGAATTGAGCTAATATCCTAGAGCTGTGGCTTACACGATGTCAGTGAGGGAAGTATGAGCTGCGTTGCGCATATTCGATGTCTTAGGAATACATACTGACTGACATAAATGAGGTCACTTTGTTTGAGATATCTAGATGTCTCATAACGTTTTATCAGGGATGACAATGGTATTCGTCTGCAGTTTCGTGGGTCACTTCAATCACCTTCTAGTATCGCGTGCGGCCTATGCTTTCGTCTAAGTACTGAGTGCAGTCTCTCGTACAAGGTATGAGATACATTATGGTTACGGGAGGAGCCAATTAACCCGTAACTTCTTTACACACTCAGATGATTTCACCGCCCTCTGAGCCTTGTTCGGTGTTTGAACTATTAGCCGACCCTAATATTAACTCCGATTAATTGAGTTTTATTCCGTCTGTGTTTGGAAGAATTCATAATTATAAATAAAATGCACAAAATTTTGAATGTTTTACAGCAGAACTGTAGAATTTCTCCAATTCTGTGCTGTTCATTTTCAGCGACACTTCTACCTGTGTCACCATTCTTTGCAATGGTGTGGGAATTAAACTGAGGCTCTTAGCTCTTCTTTTGCAAAGGAACATTTGAAGATCAGCACTTCCGTTTTTCTGTGAGACCCTCAATTTAGGTTCTTGTCATCAATAACAACTTTGGTGCCACCGAAAGCATTTGAAATGGACAGAACTTTTCCCTGTTGGAAATTTTGAATGTCAAGCCGCTTGAAAATTTACGCCACATGCAATGAAACTACCACCGACCAAGAAAGCTATATGGAGTGTTTACAATAAGCAAACGTTTCCCTGAAGAGTGGCATAAATGTTCCTGCGACACATTGTTCAAACATTTTTAACTTTGTGTTACCGCAGTATTCTCAGTGAACACATTTTTATACTATTTCTTGTCATATAATTATTCCAGTCAGACCAAGTGGAGTGGAAATCCAACTGCAGCTTTTACGACAAATTTTCATTTGAACTTGGAGGTCATTATCAAAAATGTTTCTCGTCCAGTTTGTGCATGCGTTTATGCATATGTGTGTGTGTGTGTGTGTGTGTGTGTGTGTGTGTGTGTGTGTGTGTCAGTGTCAGGATCATGTTTAGCTTTCAGTACACTATATGCAGTATTGATAAAACCTACGGCCATGTCGGCAAATGTGTCGGATTGTGTTCATGTTACAGCCAACGAAACATTAGACATGCCGACCGGGAACACCCCACACAAAATTCCTTACTTAATTTTCAGGGCGTGCACAAATTTAAAATTTTCATTTTGTGTGTTGTACGAGTAAGGTATGGTTTCAAACGACTAGGTTTCTAAGAATCTCGTTCGAGTGAAGTTAAGTCGTTCCATTACACGATAGTTCAATGAGCGACGTGACGCTGAGGCAGTTTGCTCGGACGTCAAGTGGTTTAAACCTCAGCATTTATCTGGAGTGATTTCAGGAAGTCAAACACAAAATAAAGACATCACAAACTATGATGGTTGGATGTAATTTCTAACCCTGTTTTACCAGGATTTAATCAGTTTGTAACCTTGGTCAGTGGTGTGTAAGCAAAGCAGTACCTTCTATTCTCGTTTACGCTAGTTAGTGCCTTAAGAGAAAACCGGAGACGGTAGGGGAAGGTAAGGGCATTAAGCATTAGAATCCGAATTTAAAAGAGCTTTGGAAGGTTTAACATCAAATAAGGCGGACGGGATACATAATACTCCATCGGAATTTCGAAAATCATTGGGAGAAGTGGCAACTAAACGACTTTTAAGTGTGTAGAACGTTTGAGACTGGCGACATATCGTCAACTTTCGGAAAAACACCATCCACAAAACACCGAAAATTTCAAGAGGTGACGACTACAAGAACTATTGCACAATCGTCTTAACAGCTGATGCATTGTAATTGCTCACAAGACTAATACAGAGAGGAATGAAAAAGAAAATTGAGGGTCTGTTAGATGGCGATAAGTTTTGGGAAAAGTAAAGGCACACGAGAGGCGGTTCTGACGTTGATGTTCACAATCGAAGTGAGACTAAAGAAGAATAAAGACAGAGTACACTGAATTTATCGACCAGGAAAAAGTCTTAGACAATGTAAAATGGTGCAAGATGTTCGAAATTGTGCGAAAAATTGAGGTAAGCTATGAGGGAAGACAGGTAATGTACAATAGATACAAGAACCAAGAGGGAACAATAAGAGTACAAGACCAAGAACAAAGTGTTCGAATTAGACAGGGTTTAAGACAGGGAAGTAGTCTTTCGCCTCTAATTTTCAATCTGCTCATCTAAACAGCAATGATGGAAATACAAGAAAGGTTCAAAAGTGAGATTAAAATCCCCAAAGCAGGACGGAACAATCTGAGTAGAAGACCTAGAACGAATTGCTCAGATTAAGAAAGCGTAAAACGGGGATTTAACCTTTTGCCCTTACTGTTCAATCTATACAAGAAGAAGCAATGGTGGAAATAAAGGAAAGGTTCAAAATCGGGATTAAAGTCCCAAAGTGAAACGACAGTTACGATATATTTAGCTGAATACATTGCTGTCCTCAATGAAAGTGAGAATGAATTACAGAATCTGTTGAATGGAATGAACAGTGCAATGAGTATTGAAGTCGGACTCAGAGAAAATCGAATAAACACGAAAATATTTAGAACTACCAGGAAATAGAATGCCAAGAAACTTAGCAGGAAGAATGGCGATCGTGAAATAGATGACGTTAAGGTATTCTGCTACCCAGGCAGCAAAATAACACATTCTCGAAGAAAGCAAACAGGACACCAAAAGCAGACTAGCAGTGGCAGAAAAGGAGTTCTTGGCTAAGAGAAGTCCACCGGTATCAAACATAGGTCTTAATTTGAGGAAGAAATTTCTGAGAATGCACGTTTGGCGCACAGCACTGTGTGGCAGTGAAACATGGACATGGGAAAGTAGGAACAGAAGAGAGTCGAACCACTTGAAATGTGGTACTGCAGAAGAATGCTGAAAATTAGGTGGACTGATAAGGTAAGGGACGAGGAGGTTCTGTACAGAATCGACGTGGAAGAGAATTTATGGAAAAAACTGATGAGAAGAAGGGAGAGGATCATATGTTGTAAGTAAGACATCATGGAAAAACTTCCATGATGCTAGAGGGAGCTGTAGAGGGTAAAATCTATGGAGGAAAACTGATATTGGAATTCGTCTGGGAAATAATTGAGAACGTGTGTTGCAAGCGCTACTCTCAGATGAAAAAGTTGGCACAGGACGGAAATTTGTGGGTGGTCGCATCGCGCCAATCTGGTCCTCAATTGAATATATCAAGTGATCTCCAAGAAAGAAGGACAATGGATGTTAGAGAACGGGTCTCACTTTGGAATATGATGGAGCAAAATTTAGGCTGAAAGAGCAATAATAGTGTCGGAGAGCCGTAGAAAGATGAGTTTTTCCATGACCGCTCTTTATGTTGGTCACTTCCTTCCAAGTGTAACAAAACTCGTCCGCTAATATCATAGTCACAGGAAACCCAGCGAGAGCAATCACCAAAGCAACACTAGTCGGAGTATGTACTCGGTGCACATGGAAATACTGGTAACCTAACTTATGTGTACTCTTACTCTTTCTACTACTATTGTTTGAAATAGACTGAATGTAAATATTAAACATACTTGATATAGTCCATATTTGTAGGATTATATTTTTCAGCTACGAAATTTATGTACGGAGTAAGTGATGCGAACAGTGCTCATTGCACTGCACCTATTACGCCCTAAGGCATACTTCCGTGTAATGTCGTACTAGGTTTCACGTTAAGATTCGGTGCGAGTCGCACAGTATCCTGGCACCTGGCCACGAAACTGCCTATTTCCTCCAAGTATCGAGTCGTCCTGCTAGCGAAAAGTTAATGATACACCATCCGCTGCGCATCATTAAATTTACACCGTCTGTCCTAACCCACAATCCGCTTTTGAAAGCACTCGGCGGTGGAAACCACAGAATGCGTTCCACCGGAAAGACTGCAACACGATGTGATGGGTGGCTATCGCTATTCACTGATCTCATATCGGTTACGACGTTTGATGCCGAAATAACATCTTCAGGTAAACATCGACCTTTATTGAGAAGCTTCAATGTGATCAATATTTGTAACACGACTCACTTATAGTTTACAATTACTCTTCACATATACATCCGCTAGACTTAGTTGGGCATGAAAGCAGAAGCAGTAGGATCTCTTATTTCATGAAAATGCATTTGGTCATGGAGTAAATGATGTTCTTCATATGAACCAAGTAAAAAAGAAGATAAATAATTTGAGATTTATGTGAGAATGTAGTATTTTCCCGGCTTCTACAGAGCAACTACCACTGAGCAACTATTTGGTAATTTTAACGATTAGGTACATCAGCGCGACATTCACGTATTTATTTATTTATTAGCAGAGTGTGTATCTAGTATACACTCGTAAATACTTTTCCTGAAAAAACAGCTGAAAAATTATATTACAGTAATCGTCCCTAACTACCCAACGCTCTATCACTTGAACGACCTCCTTCATAAATTATATTAAATCAATTTGGCATCGACTGACATGAACAGATTCTCATCCCTGAAGTAACACGTTCGATCATCGGTTCATTGTTGTTAGCGTGATAAACGGCGGTTGATAAGCATTCTTCTTTGGAAGTAATATTCTTTTTATTACTCGTGACATAAATCAAATTTGCTATCGTAAAACAATAATTTCTCTCGAGCAACGTTGCAACTGGTTGGGTATTCAAAGCTGAGGATTTCAACCAGCCACAGATTTGTGTGAAGGTTTTTAGAAATCATTGCAACCATTCGCCTTTTTAAATACATATATTTCAGTAAACCATGACCGGTTTTGAGCTGCGTAGCAGCTCATTATCAGATGGTATTTATGTGGCATTCCGAGCGAGTACGCTCCATTCACTGGTATAGAGTCTCACAATGGATTTTCTATTTCCTATGCTACCATTTTCTAAAGATTAGCTATCAATTAGATCCGCTATTACTTTCATACATTAATAATGAGGAAGCCATCCATAATGAAGATAATGTCAAGAAAATAATGTACAAAAAATTTAATTTTTATTTAATTATTCATCCGGAAATATCAGGCAATATTGCTTTCGAAAACGTGGGAAATGCTAAACTTTGGAATGCAATTTCATTTATAAATTATTGGAGAAGTCATCGTAAATACTAAATGCACACGCAACATACGAAGATGTGATCATAGATGAGGAATGTTTAAAATGTTTGGCATATAATTTCATTTACAAATCAGTCAAGTATTTGTCGCAATCATTAAATGCATATACTGTAAACTGTATAAAATAATTCCTAGTCCTTTGTAAATATACTTAATCACTGGAAAAGACTTTAAAATGTGTACTCCACTCTTTCCACTACTACAGTTTGAGTTAGAATGTGAATATTCAATGCACTTGATTTAGTCCATATTAGCAGGAATATATTTTGCATCTACGAAATTCGTCTACCCAGCAAGAAGTGGCCAACAATAAATACTTCTAATACTTCCTCAAACAGCACTATATTGAAAGATATACTTTCTGTAGTTATTTAAATGTTGAAAACTTATAATTCGTGAGTAATGGAGCATTTTTTGAACTACAATGCGCACCTGGACATGTTTATGCTAATTGTTCTTATTCGTAGCAATGATTCTGTAATCTGAGACACTGCTTTCCAATTGAGATACATTTGTCACAAGAAATAATGAGCATATCTATCGATAAAGAAACTTAATCTTGGAGTGAGGTGCTGACTTAAATATGATTAATGGTATACGAATCGTTCCTCGTTAAGCTCGCTTTGCTTCATTTAACCTTGACTGTCAGACCCATAATCACAAGTGTGATCTCTAGTAAGGCTCATTTGGAAGTGTGTTAACTGTGATGACACGAGAAATATTGGCTGCTAATAAATGACAATTTGCATTAGGAGGGCGACAGGAAAAGAGTATTCGGAAGGTGCAGAGATCAACCTTCTACGAGATGTAAGTATTACACTTCACAAAGTGAACATCCCCCCCATGATCCGTGGACCTTGCCGTTGGTGGGGAGGCTGGCGTGCCTCAGCGATACAGATAGCCCTACCGTAGGTGCTACCACAATGGAGGGGTATCTGTTGAGAGGCCAGACAAACGTGTGGTTCCTGAAGAGGGGCAGCAGCCTTTTCAGTAGTTGCAAAGGCAACAGTCTGGATGATTGACTGATCTGGCCTTGTAACAGTAACCAAAATGGCCTTGCTGTGCTGGTACTGCGCACGGCTGAAAGCAAGGGGAAACTACAGCCGTAATTTATCCCGAGGGCATGCAGCTTTAATGTATGTTTAAATGATGATGGCGTCCTCTTGCGTAAAATATTCCGGAGGTAAAATAGTCCCCCATTCGGATCTCCCGGCGGGGACTACTCAAGAGGATCTCGTTATCAGGAGAAAGAAAACTGGCGTTCTACGGATCGGAGCGTGGAATGTTAGATCCCTTAATCGCGCAGGTAGGTTAGAAAATTTAAAAAGGGAAATGGATAGGTTGAAGTTAGATATAGTGGGAATTAGTGAAGTTCGGTGGCAGGAGGAACAAGACTTCTGGTCAGGTGACTACAGGGTTATAAATACAAAATCAAATAGGGGTAATGCAGGAGTAGGTTCAATAATGAATAGGAAAATAGGAATGCGGGTAAGCTACTACAAACAGCATAGTGAACGCATTATTGTGGCCAAGATAGATACGAAGCCCACACCTACTACAGTAGTACAAGTTTATATGTCAACTAGCTCTGCAGATGACAAATAAATTGAAGAAATGTATGATGAAATATAAGAAATTATTCAAATACTGAAGGGAGACGAAAATTTAATAGTTATGGGTGACTGGAATTCGAGTGTAGGAAAAGGGAGAGAAGGAAACGTAGTAGGTGAATATGGATTGGGGCTAAGAAATGAAACAGGAAGCCCCCTGGTAGAATTATGCACAGAGCACAACATAATCATAGCTAATACTTGGTTTAAGAATCATGAAAGAAGGTTGTATACATGGAAGAACCCTGGAGATACTAAAAGGTATCAGATAGATTATATAATGGTAAGACAGAGATTTAGGAACCAGGTTTTAAATTGTAAGACATTTCCAGGGGAAGATGTGGACTCTGACCACAATCTATTGGTTATGAACTGTAGATTAAAACTGAAGAAACTGCAAAAAGGTGGGAATTTAAGGAGATGGGACCTGGATAAACTGAAAGAACCAGAGGTTGTACAGAGTTTCAGGGAGAGCATAAGGGAACAATTCACAGGAATGGGGGAAAGAAATACAGTAGAAGAAGAATGGATAGCTTAGACAGATGAAGTAGCGAAAGCAGCAGAGGATCAAGTAGGTAAAAAGACGAGGGCTAGTAGAAATCCTTGGGTAACAGAAGAAATATTGAATTTAATTGATGAAAAGAGAAAATATAAAAATGCAGTGAATGAAGCAGGCAAAAAGGAATACACACGTCTCAAAAATGAGGAAGGGCAAAATGGCTAAGCAGGGATGGCTAGAGGACAAACGTAAGGATGTAGAGGCCTATCTCACTAGGGGTAAGATAGATACTCTCTACAGGAAAATTAAAGAGACCTTTGGAGATAAGAGAACCACTTGTATGAATATCAAGAGCTGAGATGGAAACCCAGTTCTAAGCAAAGAAGGGAAAGCAGAAAGGTGGAAGGAGTATATAAAGGGTCTATACAAGGGCGATGTACTTGAGGACAATTTTATGGAAATGGAAGAAGATGTAGATGAAGATGAAATGGGAGATACGATACTGCGTGAAGAGTTTGACAGAGCACTGAAAGACCTGAGTCGAAACAAGGCCCCCGGAATAGACAACATTCCATTGGAACTACTGACGGCCTAGGGAGAGCAAGTCCTGACAAAAATCTACCATCTGGTGAGCAAGATGTATGAAACAGGCGAAATACCCTCAGACTTCAAGAAGAATATAATAATGCCAATCCCAAAGAAAGCGGGTATTGGCAGATGTGAAAATTACCGAACTATCAGTTTAATAAGTCACAGCTGCAAAATACTAACACGAATTCTTTACAGATGAATGGAAAAACTGGTAGATGCCAACCTCGGGGAAGATCAGTTTGGATTCCGTAGAAACACTGGAACACGTGAGGCATTAGTGACCTTACGACTTATCTTAGAAGAAAGATTAAGGAAAGGCAAACCTACCTTTCTAGCATTTGTAGACTTAGAGAAAGCTTTTGGCAATGTTGACTGGAATAATCTCTTTCACATTCTAAAGGTGGCATGAGTAAAATACAGGGAGCGAAAGGCTATTTACAATTTTTTAACAGAAACCAGATGGCAGTTATAAGAGTCGAGTGACATGAAAGGGAAGCAGTGGTTGGGAAGGGAGTAAGACAGGGTTGTAGCCTCTCCCCGATGTTGTTCAATCTGTATATTGAGCAAGCAGTAAAGGAAACAAAAGAAAAATTCGGAGTTGGTATTAAAATTCACGGAGAAGAAATTAAATCTTTGAGGTTCACCGATGACATTGTAATTCTGTCAGAGACATCAAAGGACTTGGAAGAGCAGTTTAATGGAATGGACAGTGTCTTGAAAGGTGGATATAAGACGAACGTCAACAAATGCAAAACAAGGATAATTTAATGTAGTCTAATTAAGTCGGGTGATGCTGAGGGAATTAGACTAGGAAATGAGACACATAAAGTAGTAAAGGACTTTTGCTATTTGGGGAGCAAAATAACTGACGATGGTCGAAGTCGAGTGAATACAAAATGTAGACTGGCAATGGCAAGGAAAGCATTTCTGAAGAAGAGAAATCTGTTAACATCGAGTATAGATTTAAGTGTCAGGAAGTCATTTCTGAAAGTATTTGTATGGAGTGTAGCCATGTAAGGAAGTGAAACATGGACGATAAATAGTTGGGACAAGAAGAGAATAGAAGCTTTCGAAATGTGGTGCTACAGAAGAATGCTGAAGATTAGATGGGTAGATCACATAACTAGTGAGGAAGTATTGAATAGGATTGGGGAGAAGAGAAGTTTGTGGCACAACTTGACCAGAAGAAGGGATCGGTTGGTAGAACATGTTCTGAGGCATAAAGGGATCACCACTTTAGTATTGGAGGGCAGCGTGGAGGGTAAAAATCGTAGAGGGAGGCCAAGAGATGAATACACTAAGCAGATTCAGAAGGATGTAGGTTGCAGTAGGTACTGGGAGATGAAAAAGCTTGCACGGGATAGAGTAGCATGGAGAGCTGCATCAAACCAGTCTCAGGACTGAAGACCACAACAACAACAAAGTGAACATCGTCGACATTCAAAAAATGTTCAAAAGAAATCATTAGCTTGCACCATGAGCACCAAATTAAAAACGGCGCGCAACAGTGATCACAAACGTTCACAACATCAAGATCGAAGGCGAACTCCTTTGGAATTGAAAACCATGGGTGACATTCAACTGCGTATCCACTTTTAACGAAGGCATATTGAATCATATTGAATCATATTGGCGTAACGTGATGATGAGAACTGCTGGAATGTGATGGCATGCGGCCGAATGCAAACAGTGTATCCTGGAGCTCATCGTGAAACTGACTATCTCCTAAGGCGTAGATACAGACAGTGTGATAATATGTATTATAGTCACGGAAAATCCAGAGGCTGTATCTGTCCAGTGCTTCCAGATGGTATGAAATGCTGTGTCACACTTCTCAGAAAGGATAGTTTGCACTAAAGCAGTATGGTTTTTGTACGCAGACCCGGAATCAAGTAAAAGCAAGTTATTTTGACCAGCCATTGGGCAAAAGCAAGGCCCATTGTAGTGGGACGCGAAATTGAAGCGTCACCCATCCACTAGTGTCAGCCCATTTTGCAGGTGAATATAAGTTTAATTTAGTTTTTTGTTGATGTATTTTTGTTATATTTGTAATGGTTGTGAATTGACTAAAGTTTGTTTTTAATTTTTGTGTTTCATGTACAGTGAGGGCGGCACAACGAACGGAGACAGCATCTTCGCTGCCGGGACCAGAGAGAAAATTGCTGGCCACTATACGTCGCGGGTCGACAGCCAAAGAGCAACAGAAGATCCTGAAACCGAGTTGTTGCGTCGTGCTTCTAAAAATGTGCATTGTACAACAATGACGTCATAGAAAGTTTAATCTTTTTGCAAATGTTCAGTTCTGTCTTGTTAAGGCTCAGGTTCACGTCTATATGTAGGAAGATAATAAACTAGTGGATGCTACAAAAATTTAAATACGTGTTCCGAGAATTTATTTATGAAGAATTATGTTAAGTAATTCATTTGACAAGATTATTAATTTTTGACAGCGTTCATCACGAGTTTGAGTCTTGATAGTTTATTCAATGTGGCTCTAATATCTATCAAAGCAGATAACCTGCATTAATATAAGTTCAGGGGAGAAACAAACGACATCTAAATTGAAAAAGTTTAGGCAAACCAATTGGACTTAGTGACGTAATTCTGCGCACACGACTCAAATGATGATGTTTTAACTACAGTTTCGTTCAAGAACCATTTAGAGACAATTTAAAAAGAACTTAAATAATTTTGAAGGGTGTTGTAACTGACGTAGGTGACGAAGTCTGCACATGGTCGTATGTCAAAAGAAAACCATTTATACAAAACTTACGTCGTTACACAACACCGTGGCGACCTTAAAAACAGGACTTGTGTGCAACTAAGACACACAGATACGAAACAATTAAAACTTCAAGAGTCCTTCGGAAGTCAACGAGAGTCTTCGTGGAGCCTATACCAGCCAGCGGCGACTTCGCGGGTGTGGGCAGCTGACGGAGCGCAGCCAAACAGTACGGTCAAGCAGTTATTCTACCAGAAGGCGCTTCTGTTGGGCAGCAGCTGAACGCTGCAAACCCCGACAACCTTTTTGTCCTAAACTAACAGACCCAGTACGTCAGCTGGGGGCGTTCCTGCGGCTGGTATTTGAGGTGTTGCTGAGGGCTTCGCTTGTCAACGGTGGGTCGGGCGTGGTTGCAGCCAGTGACGTCCCCAGTGTTCGACTCAGCGTCCTGCCGGTTGCGGAAGCGGGGTCGCAGCATCTCAGCGGCTGCATCGACGGTTATTACTTCTGCAGCCCATAGCAGCACACTGATCACCGAGAACTACAAACTACAATATTAGTGTCCGGTGAGTCTGTTTCAAGTTGGAAGTGGAGTGTTGTACATAGGGAGTGTGCTTTTAATAGGATTGTTGATTACATGTCTGCGCATGTAACTAATTATTATCTTACAATAATGTCGGGAAGTGAAATGTCAGACGAAGAGCAATCTATGTCCGATAGGGGCATGAGATCCCTTTTTAGGGCGTTCGCTAAACTAAAACAATCTAACGAAGAATCCACTGATAGATTAAAAGAGGAACTAAAACAGGAATTAAAACAGTCTAACGAAGACTCTACTGCTAGATTAAAACAGCCTTACGAAGAATCTACTGCTAGATTAAAACAGTCTATCGAAGAATCTATTGCTAGATTAAAAGAGGAATTAAAACAGTCTAACGAAGAATCTACTGCTAGATTAAAAGAGGAATTGAAACAATCTAATGAAGAATCTACTGCTAGATTGAAAGAGCAATTGAAACAGTCTAATGCTAGATTAAAAGGGGAGCTAACAAAATCTACAGACAGGTTACAGGAACATCTTAATGAAACCAGTTGAGAATTAAGTGATAAAATAGAGGCTTCTAAAGTTGAAATTCAGGAAAACCTAGTAGGATTTAGTAATAAGATTGCTGATAATAGTAAAAGGTTAGAAGAACACATCCAGGAATCGCGTGAGGAAAAAGCTCGCATCCGAAATGATATTACTGACTTAACCAAGAGACTGGATAACATCAATGTCTTAGTTAGTTACGAGATGAATTTCCTATGCAAACAGAAACTGTTCGTAGAGAAATATTAGAATCTATTAAAGAGGTTTCCACCTAACCTGTAGAGATTTCTTCAATAGATAATGTAGAATTAGAGACATTACCTCATCAAGTATAAAAAGATCATACTGAAATAGAAAACATGATATTTTTAACTACCGAAATATGCAATAACCTTGAGACTTCCAAAGATAATAACATTGACGAAGGTACAGAGCGTTCACATCGTGAACACAGTGAAGAATCGATATTAGCTAACCGTGTATCCAATACAGAAATGCAAATACTGGAAATTACTAAACGGTTATCGGAATTAGATAATAATGAAAACATTTCAAGTAGTAGAAGTAATAACGTAATCAGAGACAACAGTCGCATCGTGTTTGCTAGCTCGGACGACAACAATACAAATAAAGAAATCACGACAAGCAAATCCGACGCAACTCCGTCTCTGCAATATAAACAAAATCAAACTATATCTCGCAGAATGTTGGGATGATATAACGACAAAATTCAAATTTAGCAAGTCGATTTCCTGTATTCAAACCAGGAGGTGAACTTCACCCTATAAACTTTATAAAAACTTTTGAAACTTCATTATCTTCTAAATGGAGCAATGAAAAACGGATTCAATTTGAAATAGGAGATTTAGAAGCAGAAGCTGCGGAATGGGCAGTACTGCATAGAACTGAATTTATGGACTGGGATGATTTTGTTAAGCAGTTTAAACAAAATTATTGGTCAAGACGAAAACAACAACACTTAACTTTACAGTTGTTAGACCCTCCTCCATATTCTAAACGGTGGGGAGGTTATAGGAATTATTTCGAATGGCATTTAAACAGTGTCAAATTAATTGAAGAACCAATTATTGAAAGTCATCTAATACGAGTCCTAATTAGTAGGTTGCCGTATTATGTGAAGGAAAGAATGAAAGAAAGGGAATGGTCACAACCTTGCGAATAATTAGGATATTTAGAACAGTTAGATATACTTAACAGAGAAAGGGAAGACGAGAAATTTAGATTTGGTAGAAATGACAATCCTCGAAATAATAATAATTCGGAACCACGAAAATTTAACAACAATAATCATAGCCGGTTTTGTTATATAAAACGTCACTCTAAAGATAAAGAGAGCCAACAAAATCGTGGTAATAACTAAAATGCGGAAATTACACAACAACGATAATGAGATAAATCATCCTCAAGTAATTAATGAAGGTCAAGTTGTAGGTGACGTTATCATAGGAAGTTCGGAAAACTAGTAAAGTCCTTTAGTACGGGTCAACTAAAGGGAACTGTTAGTCAAGATTATACAAGACCCAATTGCAATTTATCATTAAGGAAGGTGATTGGCAACAAGATTTACTTCAGGAAGACAATCAGATAAGGGAGAATATAGCTTATAAACCCGTTATTAAAGGTTATATTAAAGATACCGAAGTATATATTATAATCGATTCGAGTAGCGAAGTAAGTATTTTATCTAAAGAATTATTTCAGCTTAAAAGAAAATATTGGAATTTCCCAACCTTACCTGTAACTGGGGTGCAAATTATAGGAGTTACTGGTAAAAGGAGTCAAATTGTTACTGAGGAAGTTTATTTAACTTTTGAAATTGCTAAACAATTAATTGCTCACTCTATACCTGTCGTAGCCAACTTAAATGTGGCCATAATTTAGGTATAAATTGGCTATGCAAATATAGAGCTATATTAGATTTTAAAGACTCTTCCTTAACCATCCATAAGGAGGCATGTGCTTTTAAAGTGAGGTTTTCTAATAATCAAGTACCTGAAAATTGCTACGAAAGTACACACAGACCATAAATCTATTAACAGATTTTAGTGATCTTGTTTATGAAGTATACCAATGTGAGGCTAGTAATAGTATCGTAACCGAAGTGAAAGAAAGATGTCATTCTACGAATTGTCTATCCGAACGAGAAAAGGAAGAGTTGGAATCTTTATTGTTAGGATTTAGAGTTGTCTTCTCAGATGAACCGGGGAGAATCAAAGATTACGCTTGTGAACTTAAGATTAAAGATCAAAAACCATTCTTTAAGAAACCTTATCCTATTCCAGTACAATTCAAAGAACCGGCTAGTAGAGAAATAAGTAAGATGCTAGAACAAAATATTATCGAACGATCATGTAGTGCTGTTAACAGTCTTTTGTGGGTAGTTAAGAAAGCTACTGTTTATGATACGACTGGTTCTGGATGCTCGTGAATTAAACAAAATTATAGAGATGGAAAGAGACAGACCTATTCCTATGGAGGACGTACTTCTTAAGATTGCGGGTTCTCGTTGTATGAGTACAATGGATTTAACTGCTGGCTACCATCAAGTAATATTACACCCAGATTCACGGCAATATACGGCTTTTCTTTTTGAAGGCAGATCGTATCAGTTCCAAGTTTTACCTTTGGACTTAATATACCAGTGTCAACTTTCATTAGGGCATTAGATTCTGCTTTGGGTCAGCAATTATTACAAAAGATTATTTTATATGTAGATGATATTTTGGTAGCCACTAAAACGTGGGAAGAACACGTAACGATATTACGGGAATTGTTTAACCGTTTAATTGACAGAGGAATTACTTAAAAATTATCTAAGTCTTACTTCGGAAAGGAGGAAGTGAGATTTTTGGGGCATATAGTGGACAGTAAAGGTATTAGGCCAGACCCAGGACGTATTGAAGCTATTGCTCGATGCCCGAGTCCTAGGAATCGGAAACAACTGAAATCATTCTTGGGAATGGTAGGATATCTGAGAAGATTTCTTCCAAGGCAGGATATTGTTAATCCTAATTTACTGGATTTATTAAAAGAGAAATCAGTATGGCTCTGGGGAAAAGAGGAAGAGGAAGTTTTTAATAAGATAAAGGCAGCGTTAACAGAAGACAAAATGTTATACCATACAGGTTTCAATCAGGACTTTTGTATGTGTACGGATGCCTCTGATTATGGTGTGTCTTGCGTAATATTCCAAGGTGATCTGACCAATGAAAAGGTATTATATCTGCCTATTGCATTCGCTAGTAGAACTTTAAATAAACATGAAAGAAGTTATTTTGTAACCGAGAAGGAAGCTCTCGCAGTGGTATGGGGTTTTCAAAGATTTAGAGGATTATTAATTGGAAGAAAAACGATTGTATATACTGATCATCAAGCTTTAACCTTTTTGAACAATTGTCGGTTACTTCACCGTAGATTATTACGTTGGGTATTATGCTTGCAAGAATTTCAGTACGAAATTAGGTATATAGAAGGACCTCAAAATGTAGCTTCGGATGCTTTGTCGAGACTTCCAGTAGGAATGGAGAATATTAACATTGCAGAAGAACCAGGAACAAATTACCATTTTTAATTCCTTTTAACTCAGGAGAACGAACGTAAGGTTAAACGGATAGTAACTGCTATTAGATGCAATCTAAGAAATGGCGATCAATATAGGGCACTTATACAAAACTTTAATAATGGGGATGAAACAGTTAACACCCGGGGTGTGTGGTTATATTTCAACGACTTGTTGTATTCGAAAGCACAGAGGGAACACCGGAGATGGAAAATCTGCATTCCGAAAAGTGTTGTGTACGAATTAATTACTTATATTCATGAAGGTTACGGGCATTTTGGAATTCATAAATGTATTAAACACCTAATGAAGTATTATTATTTAAAAAATATGTCCCGTATTGTGAGAAATATTATTAGGACTTGCGAAACCTGTCAAAAGGTTAAAATTAATAACAAATCTAAGCGTTATAAATTATATGCTGTAATTCCTCGAGGTCTGTGGGATCTACTGTCATTAGATATTTTCGGCCCTTTGCCTCGCAGTTCAGGTGGATTTACTTATGTGTTTGTTGTAATGGAATGTTGGTCCAAACATGTGAAGCTGTATACTTTGAAACGAGCGAATACCGCAAGCGTTATACGCTTTCTTACCCGAATTTACTTTGTTAACTGGGGCATTCCTAAACGACGTACGTCTAACAACGGTAGTGCCTTTATTAGTCAAAAGTTTCAAAATATGATAAAACAATATGGAATCAAACATATCTTAATTTCGAAATATCACCCTCAAAGTAATTTAGCAGAAAGAGTCATGAAATAAATAGGACAATTATGTAGAACTTATTGTGCACATAAACATACTCGGTGGGCCAAACTAATGCCTGAATTCGAAAAGATATTAAATGAATTGCCTCATCTAACGACGGGATTATCACCTATAGAAATTTTAGGCAAACGAATTATAGGTGAGCCTTTACTAGCTGCTCTACCTTGGCCACCAGTAAATGAGATCCAACAATGCATCCAAGACGAAAAAGTTTGCGAAATATGCTGAACGGAGAATTAAAAGTTATACTCAACATGCTATAGAACCCTCAGTCGAGGTAGGAGACCTTGTGCTAGTACGATCTCATCCTAAAAGTTCGAAGATCAATAAGGAATGTATAAAATTCTTCTTTATCTTTGAAGTTCCATATGTTGTACGTAAGACTGTATATCCCAAAGCGTTACTTCTTATGGGACCTTCATCAGGTATAATTAAAGGATTATATAGTGTTGATCAAATGAAACCCTTCATTCCTAAATAAGTTAATATTTAGTATGTGCTACATACGGAAGAGCGTTCATAGTTTATTCATGTGAAGTTTTTCGTGATAGTTACGTGTTATTTTAAAGAAATAAGAGAAAGTTTAAACAAGTGTTCTACAATTATCTACAGATACTTCAAAAGGAGGAAGATAACTAAAAGGGGATTTATATGGAAGAAATTTTGTTATTAGGTCAGAAGGAATTTTGTATATTTTATATTTACTCGGATAGTAGGAACCAAAGGGGATGGTTAATAATTTTAGGGACCATGGGCGTCCAGAGCTGAATGCCTCACGAGAACATAGCAGAGTGCCTTTAATAGTGATTTGTAATAGTGTTAATATAGAACACACCAAACGAGGCTCTCTCGCTTGTTTCTCCTAAATAAATTGCCAATATCCAACAAAGTGTCCGAAGGTAAAGAAAGCTGTGCCGAGAGTCTAAAGAAAGTTTTGCTTGACTTGTTCTTGACCTCAGGCATAAATAAAGCATTAGGGCAAAGAACGACGTAAAGTAAATAGTACTATTAGTTACTGTGAGAAACTTATTAGTAATATACTTTTTGGGAAAGAATAACTCTAGTAAATGAATAAAAATGAAACTAATCTATCACAATTTGAACGCTCTGTCCTAATGTAACAACGTTAAAGAACGTACTAAATTATTATTTACTAGCAACTATTAAATGAAAAGGAGTAATCTCCATATATTCGGTTGTGAATTACCATAATAGCACAATTAAAGGGAAATGACAAATAGTCACAACAATATCGTCATAAAAGGATTGAATCTATCTAAGAGCAAGGACTTTAGATTACTTAAAATGTGAGGAAAATAGTATAATATTAAGTTAAAATTGTATATAGAAAAAGTTTTATTTTCGGTTAAAACCTGACAAACTGAGCTTGTGGGTAGGTTATGTAGTGGGACGCGAAATTGAAGCGTCACCCATCCACTAGTGTCAGCCCAGTTTGCAGG
Source organism: Schistocerca americana (assembly GCF_021461395.2). Classification (NCBI taxonomy): domain Eukaryota; kingdom Metazoa; phylum Arthropoda; class Insecta; order Orthoptera; family Acrididae; genus Schistocerca; species Schistocerca americana. The sequence continues at coordinate 951,277,774 of NC_060119.1, read as the reverse complement.
TGAATGTAAGTTTAATTTAGTTTTTTGTCGATGTATTTTTGTAATATTTGTAATGGTTGTGAATTGACTAAAGTTTGTATTTACTTTTTATGTTTCATGTACGGAGAGGGCGGCACAACGAACGGAGACAGCATCTTCGCTGCCGGGACCAGAGAGAAAATTGCTGGCCACTATACGTCGCGGGTCGACAGCCAAAGAGCAACAGAAGATACTGAAACCGAGTTGTTGCGTCGTGCTTCTAAAAATCGAGAAAATAGGAATTTGTAATGTTTTGTACAACAATGATGTCATAGAAAGTTTAATCTTGTTGCAAATGTTCAGTTCTGTCTTGATAATGCTCACTCGTATATGAAGTCAGCAACTTGACTGCTGCTTGCCTCTCTCGCAGATGAATATATGTAGGAAATCTACTGAGGTCGCAAATAAATTATAATGAAACGTACTTAACGTATAATTGATACATAGGAAAGGTAATCACATTACCAACGTAATATAATCAACTACAGATTCGGGGCAGATGAATACAAATTGTTAAACAACAAAGCTTCTCTAACCTTCAACTGAAGGCAGTTGATAGAACGAGCGTTGTCCGTTTACCATGTGTTTCAATTTGTTAGCGTCAGCAGTGCAGCAGTGCAGCAGTGCAGCAAGTGGATAATTACACGACCTAGAGAACCTGCGCTGTGTGATAGTACGGAAGAGGCAAAATCGATTTCATGTTTCGTTTTTAAGAATGTCATGTTTAAGTGAATGGTACAGTGTGATATGTTCTTGATTAGATCCTTAGGAGAGGAAGTAGATTATCGAATAAGAAACATAGGGTGCGATTTTAAAAAGGCGCACTGCGGTTCACATCTTTGCAACGAATAAAGTTACAAGAAATCTTAATTGTTTAGTAATATCGCTGTAGCAGCCAAACAACATTTGTGTGATACATTTTATATAATTATTCTGGACAATGTTATACGGCGTGATTGGCCTGCCAGTGCGGCCTAGCGGTTCTAGGCGCTACAGTCTGGAACCGCGCGACCACTACGGTCGCAGGTTCGAATCCTGCCTCGGACATGGAAGTGTGTGATGTCCTTGGGTTAGTTAGGTTTAAGTAATTCTAAATTCTAGGGGACTGATGACCTCAGATGTTAAGTCCCATAGTGCTCAGAGTCATGATTTTACATGACACCATAGCGTGCCTGGAATCGCTTTTCAATGTGTGTATATGCTTCAAGTCAACAATTTGAACACATGTTTTGACCATGACTGTAGTAAACACACGAGGCGTACCTGAGTTGGCTTACTTGGGCACACATTTGTGAGACCCGTTCTTCTGGCGGTCAGACAATGGTTGGCGGCCCTATCGCATTCCTGATATTTGATCCAGTTCCACACATGTTATGTCTAATCCTCTCCAAAGATTTATTCCAACGCAATGTATAGAAGTATATTGTTACATACTTTAAAATGTTGCTATAATTCGGAGTCTACACATATTAACAAATCTAGAAAATTCAGCAACTGTCCACTATAAATCAGAAAATAGCGCGTCCGTCTCTTTATTTGTGTGGAGCGTCTCAACTGCCTCTCCTCGTACTCTCATGCCTGCTGGATCCTCAAATTAAAATATTAAATCTTATTAAAATAATTACGTGAATAAAGGTAATCCCAACATCGTATGCAAGCGTTTGTTGGGTTAGGGGAAAAAGTAAGAAAAGAATCCTTTGTGCGTGCATCACAGAACAGTGCAAGAGGCACCTCTGATATCGAACGCTCTGGCACGCGAGTAAATGACCCTCAATTACGTGGAGGTTAATGATTATGCAAAGAGCTATACAACACCTGGAAAGCTTTAGTGGTAAACAGAAGTTATTAAAACTAGCCCCACACACCGCATATCACCATCCTGACAAGAATAGAAGCAAAACAATGAAACACCGCAAATTTACTGGACAGTGCAGTGAGAAACAGACATTAAAAGTTCACTAAGCGGTTGACTACCAAACCGCAAATGTGCACAGGTATCCAGTGGTTAGCAGTGAACAACGAATTACAAAATGATGGCGATGAGTGGCGGGCACTTGATTAAAGTGAGTGGGGGTGCGGAATCGGACGAGGATTTTATTCGCTGACAATTTGCTGTTTCAATTATCTTGACACACAACACGTGATCCTACCGGATCACACAATTTGTTCGTCTGCAAATGTCGATGGAATCACGATTTTATCTCGTAATACCACCTGTTATCAATTCGCAATTCATAGTGGCTGTAACACAGAAAGTGCTATTTGAACTGCATAATAAATTTATCACCAATGTACTCGATGACTGAGTATGATATGAAATGTCACACACATAATTCAATAGTTCTACATCCACACCTGCGTGGATACTCCGCAAATCGCACTTAAGTACCTGGCAGAGGCTTCACCGAACTACCTTCACACTAATTCTCTATTATTTCACACTCGAACAGTGCGCGGATAAAACGAATACATTTATCTTCCTGTGCGACCTCTGATTTCCCTTATTTTATTCTGAGGATCGCATCTCCCTATGTAGTTCGGCGTCAACAAAATATTTTCCCAATCGAAAGAGGAAGACAGTGACTGATATTTCGTGAAAAATTCCGCCGCAACGATAAACGCCTTTGTATAAATAACGTCCACCCCAAATCCTGTTTCATGTCCGTGACACACACTCCCCTATTTCTCGGTAACACAAAACGTGCAGCCCTTCTTTGAACTTTCTCATAGTTCTTCGTTAATCCTATCCTTTAAGAGTCACACACCGCGCAGTAGTACTCTAAAAGACGATGGACAAGCGTAGTGCAGGCAATCACCTTAGTAGATCTTTTGCAGCTTATAAGTGTTCTGCCAGTATAATGCTGTCTTTAGTTCGCCTGCCCCACAATATATTTTATGTGTTACTACAAATTTAAGTTATTCGTAATTCTAATACCCAGGTAATTAGTCGAATTTACGGCCTTTAGATTTGATTGATATTATCGTCTGACTGAACTTTAACCGATTACTTTTAGCACTCATATGGATGACGTCACTCTTTTCATTATTTATTATCCATTGCCAATCTCCTCACCATACAGATATCTAAACAGTTTTGCAAATGGTCTTAGTCTTCTCATGACTACACTAGACGATAAACGACAGCATCACCTGCAAATAGCATAAGATGGCTGCTCAGATTGTCTCCTAAATTGCTTGTAGAGATAAGGGACAACAGAGGGCCTGTAACACTAGTTTGGGGAGCACCACAAAACACTTTCGTTTTACTCGATGACCTCCTGTAAGTTACTACAAACTGAGACATCTCTAACAGGATATCAAAAACCCAGTCGCATAACTGAAACAATATTCCATAAGCTTGGAATTTGATTGCAAGCCGCTTGTGACGTACGGTGTCAAAAGCCTTCTGGAAATTAAGAAATACGGAACAGCACTCAACACTTCGTGTGAGTGAGGAGTTAGTTGTGTTTCACAAGAACGGTGTTTTCTAAATCCATGTTGACTATGTACCAACAGAGTAATGAACGAATTTCTCGAAATTTTCAGAGAATGCTTTCAGCACAATTTCGGATGATGTTTTATGCTTACCTCCGTAATTAATCATGTATTTTTGCCACCAAATCGAGGGTTAGTAGAAGTCGTCACCAGCTACAATTGCGTGAGTCCTCATTTAGTGTCTGAGGTAGTCATAGATACTCCATTGCCATTTTGTTTGTAGATTATGGGTCACCATTGCAGGGTGTTGAAAGATAGTAAAACCAGCAGATCTTATTGTGAATGAAATACGCTAGAACGCTATAAACTGATTATCAACCAGTCATAGTTACTGTGTATGACTGTACTCTTTCTGCCGAACAAAATTCATTGTAACAATTATCTTATTGATACTAATAAACATCGAAATTACCGGGTGATGCTACAGAATGTATCTGTATGAATCTCAAATGAAGATATCTTTTAAATTTAGAAAAAAGAGTGGTTCAAAGCTAAGAAGTATTCCAAGATTCTGGAACAGCTGCCGACATCGTGGTGACAGACAAAAAGACATGAAAACATTCAATGAAACAGATGAATTTTATGAATTATTATTGAGGGAATGTGGCCATAGTGGTCATACATGATACGCTTCTGATGGAGCAAGAAAACGGAAAGCCCTATGTACCTAAAGTCAAAAGCATACAACAGCTGAAACCGCAGTTCTAAAAACGATCATAGAAAACTAGGAAATCCCGCGTTTCATAGTAATTAGAATGCGTGATGTAGACCAATTCATATAAATTCACCTAAGCTATTACCATCAATGTAATAAACTTGTATTTCGTGTACCAGGGTATTTTACTAATTCACCCGAAATTGGATCCGTTTAGAAAACGAGGAAAATGTAGCAAATTTTGTGTCACATCATTGTCTGAACAGATAATTAGTTGTGGACTCAATATAATAAGATCGCTGTTCAGAAGAGGAGGGTATTAACCAATTTTTGGAAAAAACAGCCGTCTTCAAACAGCATGCTTCATAAATCTTGTCTGCGAGTGTCAGGGTTAGATATGTCTGAGAAGTGAGGTTCGAGAAGCACATCGGTTACAAAATAAAGTAAGAAGATCTGTGTAAGAGTATACCGGGCCAACTGCTAAAATGTCTTCAGCAAGATTATATCTCTTAATGAGAAACGTTTGCAAATATAAGGGCGAATTAAGAAGGGTCCTTAATTATACAAGGGGAAGGAAGGCAAGCAGTAGGTTTAGTTGAACAGATCGCATTAATAAAACGATTTGGAGTATATTAATCAGAACAAGACACTTAGGACGGCCCACTTTCAAGCAATATAAATACGAGGGGCTGCAGGAGAGCTCTCAGAGGTATTTTCAGTTGTAAAAACTAGAATCTGTTGTGAAAATTGACGCATAACTCAGAATACACCGTGCTATCTACGATGAATAAAATCTACATTTATAAGAATTCGCGAAATATGAGGTAGACAAGAAGCAGAGAACACCCTCTCCGTGATGTGTAACAATCTTGTAGAACGTACCAACTATCACAAATATAAAATGGAGGATTTATAATCGGTCGAGGAAAGAGCACGCTATAATAGTGAATGAAACAAAATAATGCACTGGCAATTTGTTAATGAAGCCATAAAATGGCGGAGGATGAATGCGAATGCCAACTACGAGGTTTTAACTCCATTTCTACTAACTGGCACTGAGAACCAAGGCACAAGTTCAGCTTAGTATACCGAAGAATACTGTGTATACAATGCTACAACTTCGATTATGTTTGATCGGCTTACTTGAAAACTGAGACTTAAGATGTAAACAAGCGAGGTATGTTTTCGTATCACGAAAACTACGAGTGTTCTCAGTAGCCCTATTGGAAATTGTGAGAACCCTAAATCGGGTAAAACCTTTTCTGTCAGACAGAACGTATTTGCGATACCTTTGGGCTGCAGTCCAGACAGTATTGTTAGCCTCTAGTGGAGGCAATCTTTGACAACGTTTGAATGAGCGAAATAAGGTAACGTCGAGGATGTTCTCGAAGGTCAGTTAAGGACTAGAAGGATTGTTATAGTTTAATGTCCTGTCGATTACAAGATCGTTAGAGACCGAACACAAGGTTCTGTTCGTAAAGGTGAGGACTGGAATGTGATGTTTCTTGAACAACTCAGCGAAGTAAGGGAGAACGTAATCGAAATTACCGGATATGGAATTCATCCACGTTAACCAAAAGCAAGTTCTTTGTGTTGCCTACTGCAACATTTTGCACGATATCATCTGCAATTAAGACTAAAATAGCAGGCAGTCAACTAATGGAAAAAATGCGTTCAGAATCTTAGGAACTATTGATGTGTTAATTTAGATAGTGCTGTTGAACAGAACATGTATGATACTGTTTCCGTTAGCAGCGTATATATATATATGAGGGCTATCCACAAAGCACATTACGTTTTGGAATTGAAAATAAATAAAGTATTGGAAATTTTTTTCATTATATACAGATGAAAGCCACACTTAAATACTACTTTTCTACATAGTTGCCATTTAAATTAAGGCACTTATCATAGCGATGGACGAGCTTGGAAATTCCTTCGTCGTAAAATTCTGTCGCCTGCGCCTTCAACCACGTGGTTACCTCTTTTGGGACAGAAAATGTGTAATTTTTGTGGAATTCCTGGAAAAAGGCACTACAATAAACTCTCAAAGGTATTGCCAAACTCTGCACAACCTCAGAATAGCAATAAAAAACAAGCGCAGGGGAAAGTTGGGCTCAAAGGTCTTGCTGATTCACGACAATGCCCGGGCCCACACGGCGAATGCCACTCGTGAAGTTCTCGAATCTTTTAAGTGGGAGTTGTTTCCTCATCCGCCGTACAGTCCCGACCTGGCACCGAGAGACTTCCACTTACTCCCAGCAATGAAGAACTGGTTGGCTATGCAGCATTTTGATGACGACGCGCAGCTTCAAGAAGAGGTAACCACGTGGTTATTTCGTGTCATGAGCCGGTCGGAGTGGCCGAGCGGTTAAAGGCGCTACAGTCTGGAACCGCACGACCGCTACGGTTGCAGGTTCTTATCCTGCCTCGGGCATGGATGTGTGTGATGTCCTTAGGTTAGTTAGGTTTAAGTAGTTCTAAGTTCTAGGGAACTTACGACCACAGCAGTTGAGTCCCATAGTGCTCAGAGCCATTTGAACCATTTCGTGTCATGGCTTTATTCACACTTTGACGATGTGACGGGACCTCATCTGATTAAAGATTTTCTGAAGGTGTAATTGCTTCCAAAGATGAATGTGCGAAGTGAGTAACATCTATAAGAAACTGAAAAACTATTTAGTTCATAAGGGGGACAAAGGTGAAATCGCTGCCGTGAAAGTACGAAGGAGTCAGAAGAAAAATTGTCGACCGAAGTTCTCATTCACTATTAAAAAAAGTTAAAATATTTTCTGTGAAATCAAAAGCAAAAGCTTCAACAAATGTCCAAGTCGAATTTCACTGATGAGCGCGGCGGAAAGAGCAGACAGGTGGAAACAATATGTAGTGATCTCCATAAAGGAGAGACACTATCTGCTGACGTACACTGAGGAAAAAGAATCAAAAACCAGGAATGAGTCCGGCGTCATTAACGAAAGTTGGTGTTTTTCTACGTCTGAATGGTGACGTCTATTAAAATTTCGCTCCACCAGCAGCATAAGATAGGCGCTAGTAGCACCACCAAGAATATGCAAATTAGGTTTACTTTAAATACGCACTGTGAAGGTCGTGAGCATTAGCTACTTTTTGCAGTGGACATGGTGAGTTTGAGTTGACGTTAGTTAAAAAAAACGCCTTTAAGGCTTCAGAAACGCCATTATCAATACCTCTATGAGTTTGAACGAGTTCGTGTAGTAGGGCTACAAGAAGATGGATGTTCCCTCTGGGATACTGCAGAAAGACTTACCAGGAATGTAGCCACTGTGTATGATTGCTGGCAGCAGTGGTTACGAGAATATATTGTCGCAAGAACACTGGGCTCTGGACGGTCACGTGGCACTACCGAGTGGGAAGACCTCCGCATTCGGCGTATAGCTCTGACGCATTGTACTGCGTCTGCAGCAATTGGAGCAGCTTCAAGGACAATTCATAGCCAAATGTCCTGACCGCAAACCTCCACCATCTACGACTTCAGTGGTGTCAAGCAGAGCTCATTGCAGGGTTGGGTAAAGGTCTGTCATGTTTTCTGATGAAAGCTGGCTCTGCCTCGTTGCCACTGATGGCGGTGTGTTGGCTAGAAGGAGGCCTTTTTAGGGCGTGCAACTAACCTGTCTGCATGCTAGACACACTGTATCTACATCTGGAGTTACGGTCTGTGGTGTGATTTCAAATGACAGCAGGGGCAATCTCGTAGTTATCCCATGCACCCTGAGTGCAAATTCTTATGTCCAACTGGTAATTCAACCTGCTGTGCTGTCATTCGTGAATAAACTTTCAGGGGATGTTTTCCAATAGGATAATGGTTGTCCACTCATAGCTGTGGTAATCCAACATCCTTTACAGAATATCGACATGTTGCGTAGGCCTGTTCTATCATCTTATCTGTCTCCAGTTGAACACATGCAGGAATCATCGGATGTCCATTCCAGCATTCACAACCAGCATTAACAGTACCTATATTAACCGAATAAGTCCAACGGGCGTGGAACTCCACACCACAAACTATCTGGCACCCTTACAACACAATACATGAATGTTTGCATGCTTGCATTCAACATGCTGGCGGTTCCACATGATATTAATATACCACCGTTACACATTTGCAATGACTTACCTCTGCTTACGTTAAACTGTGATGTAATGACTTACATATGGTACCTAGGCAAACATATTACCAAAATTTCATTACTATACATTAATAATTTTATGGTGTTGCGAGTTTCTTCCGTCACTGAATTGCAAGAAGAGCGTCGATACGGTATGCGGTAGACATAGAGAACAAGCATTAGAGTGAGAGTTTAGCAAAGCTTTTGAACGTTTGCATTCAAACGAGACTGAAGGCACAGAAGACTTTCGTTTGGAATTCCTAAGATCACTGTATAAAGTGGCAAACAAAGAACTGTTCTGGCTAGTGTGCAGAATTTATGAGTGTAGACATTTACCAATACACTTCGGAAAACTGTCCTTCACACAATCCCGAAGACCGCCAGGATTGTTCAATGCGTGATCTATTGCACAGTCAGCGCATACGTCCTGTTATTGACATGAATAATATACAGACGGATGTAAACTGAAACTGAGGATCAGTTACATGATGGTCAGTTTGCCTTGAGGAAAGTTAAGGGCACCAAAGCGGCACTTAAGTCGTTGCGCTTGATAATGGAAACGAGTCCTAAGAAATATCAAAATACAGTCATAGTATTAGTCGATCTACAACATGGTTCGACGATATGGAACTGTACAAAATTTACGAAATTCACAGGAAAACAGGTGTATGCAAAATCTAAAGACGGTTACTATACAATAAGTGAAAATACAGGGAAGAAGAAGAATGGAAAATCAAAAACGAAGTTTTGAGGTGTAAGACAGGTACGTAGGTTTACAACACCTTAACATTCCATCCGAATATCGACGGTTCTGAAGTGGGATTAAAATTCACGGTGAAATGATGTCAATGATAAGATTCACTGATGACACTGCCTTTCTCAGATTAAATGAAAAATGACAAGATTGTTAAATGGAGTAGTCTAACGAATACGAACTATTAATTGAGAGTAAATTGAATAAAGTAATGAGGAGTTGCGTAAACGAGATTAGGGATAAACCTAACATCAAAATTGGTGACCACAAAGTAGACAGAGTCAAGGAACTCTGCCATCTCGGAAACTAGACGACAGAAACGCACGGAGCAAGGACAACATGAAAAGCCGACTACCACAGAGGAAGAAGATATTATTCCTCGAAAGAAACAAAATTATTGTGCAACGTATCCTTACTTTGAGAAAACATTTTCTGAGAAAATATATTTGGAGTACAGCTTTGTAAGGAAATGAGTCATAAGTTATGGAAAAACAACAAAAGGAGATAATCAGACCGTCTGGAGTCTAGTGCTGTAGAAATATTTTGATAATGTTGGCGGACTGCCAGAAAAATGACGATGTTATCCGTAGAATTGGCGAGAACAGGAAGATGCTTAAATCTCAGACGAAGAAGTGACTGAGTGATAGGACATGTGTTATGACATCAGTAAATAATTCCGATTCTGCTTGACAGTGCTGCAGAGTATACAATTTGTAGAGTAGGACTGAGACAGTATACAGCAAATAACTGATAGTAACAAGTGCTTCTCTGAGACTGAAAAATTGGTATAGGAGAGGAATTCGCGGCAGTTGGTATCAAACCAGTTAGAATGATGACCCGACAAAAACGCTCATGAGAAAATGATTTTAGAGCCACCAGTCCAGTATTGCGTAGGACCTCCTCCAACCCTTACGACGGCGACGATAGGATATTAAGTCCTACATACATAAAATGCCCTTGAGAACCAACTTTCCGCATGAGCGATTAATCGCCTCCACAGCTCACAGCGATTTGCTGGGGCCTAAGTTCCAAGAAGAATACACAGAATAGCATACAGGAAAATGGAAATGTAAACTGAGGATGTTATAGATGACGCTCAGTTGGGCTTAATGAAGGGTAAAGGCACAAGAGAGAAAATTATGATATTGTGGTTAATAATGGAAGCAAGACTTAAGAAAAATCAAGACACTTTCATAGGATTTGTACACCAGGGAAAAGCGTTCGACAACGTAAGATTGTGCAAGATGTTCGAAATTCAGAGAAAAATTGGGTTAAGCTATAGGGAGAGACAGGTAATATACAAGATGTACAGGAACCAAGAGGTAATAATAAGAGTGGGACGACCAAGAACGAAATGTTCGTATTAAAAAGGGTGTAAGATAGGGATGTAGTCTTTCCCTTACTGTTCAATTTGTGCATCGAAGAATCAACAATGGAACTAAAAGAAAGGCTCAGGAGCGGAGCTAAAATTTACGGTGAAAGGGTATCAAGGATATGATTCGCTGAAGACATTGCTCTACTGAACCGAATGGGCAGTCTAGTGAGTACAGAATATGGATGGAGAGTAAATCGAAGAAAGACGGAAGTAATCAGAGGTAGCAGAAATGAGAACAGCGAGAAACTTAACATTGGAATGAATGTCACGAAGTAGATGAAGTTAGGGAATTCTGCTACCTAGGCAGCAGAAATAACCAATGACGGACGGAGCAAGGAGGACGTCAAAAACAGACTAGCAATGCCAAAAAGGGGAATTCCTGTATAAGACGAGTCTACTAGTATCAAACATAGGTTTTAATTTGAGGAAGAAATTTGTTAAAAAAATGATTCAAATGGCTCTGAGCAGTATGGGACTCAACTTCTCAGGTCATCAGTCCCCTAGAACTTAGAACTGCTTAAACCTAACTAACCTAAGAACACCACACACATCCATGTCCGAGGCAGGATTCGAACCTGCGACCGTAGCGGTCGCGCGGTTCCGGACTGTAGCGCCTAGAACCGCTCGGCTACTCAGGCCGACCAAGAAATTTGTGAGAATGTACGTACGGAGTGCAGAATTGCATGGTAGTGAAACCAGAACTGTGGGAAAACTGGAACAGAATAGAATCGAAGCATTTGAGATGTGGTGCTATAGACACATGCTGAAAATTAGGTGACTGATAAGGTAAGGAATGAGGAGGTTCTGTGCAGAATCGGAGAGGAGAGAAATATGTGGGAGACACTGACAAGGAGAAGGGACAGGACGATAGGACATCTGTTAAGACATCAGGGCTGACTTCCATGGTAGTAGAGGGAGTTGCAGAGGGCTAAAACTGTAGAGAAAGAAGGAAGTTGGAATACATGCAGCAAATAATTGAGGACGTAGGTTGCGACTGCTACTCTGAGGTGAAGAGGTTGGCACTAGAGAAAAAAAAAAAGGTTCCACGTGAGCTCAACGCTTTCGAAGTTACAAAGCGCTCTGTAGGATTCGGGTAACCTGTCAGCTACACAAGCAAGAACTTGCGGGGCAGTCATCCATAGCTCATTTTGAGATAACTGTGGCGTGGCTGGGGATGGAGGGAGTTGTGCAGAGAGTTTTCATCTATGGGATGTTTGTAGGCAAAAAAAAAAAAAAAAAAAAAAAAAAAAAAGGAATATGATGGCCTGTTGGATCATTTTCACCGTAATTATGAGCATGGATGCGATTCCACCTATCAGTAAATGTCTCTCTCTTCCCTCCCCAGTTTCCTTGTGAGAATACGAGTGGTTTTTATGAATTAATCTCTGATTGGATCCAAGTTTGCTGAATACCACACAAGAATCAGAAAGAAAAAACGTTTATCTGAAGTTCTACTTTCTCTACTGTGCACAAAAATTTTGCATTCAGTGTTAATTTGAATTTCTATTTTTAAGTTTGCTGGTTCTGCTTCCTACACCGCATGAGTGATAATATGATGCTTAGAGGAGGAACAACGACTGTCGTAAACTTCGAAACTGTCATCAATAAAATCCATCAAATCATCACAGAACTTCTGTATACAGTTCAAGCATAATGAGCAAATTCTTCGCTCTTAAAGTTTTTAACACATGCATAACTGATTCAGCAATCGTTTGTTAAACGACCTATAAACGCCTTTCCATGTGCGGGAGAAGAATGAGAATTCGAATATACACATCTTATTAGCCGCTTCCACATGCCTCTGACTGCGTACTCTTTCTGAATTTATATTGAACACATTACCTCTCTACGTCAATATTTTCTTCTCTCCGTTTACTTCATCCTCCCACTTATATATATTTCCTTCTCTCCATTATTTCTGTCTTCTCATGTCCTTCTCTACCCTCTATTTGTCCATTACCTTTACACCCTCTCTCATACCATATGTTCCTCTCCCTCCATATCTTCCTCCCCCTCTTCCTTTCCACCTCCCACTGCCCTTTTCCAACTTCCCACTATCCCTCTACAACATCCAGCTGTCTCATGCGTCTCCCCTACCTTCCTTGGTGTGTCTATTTCCTCCTCCCTCTGCTCTTCTTCTGCTCTATCCATCTAATTCCCCTACCCGTTCATGAGCTGATGTAGCCCCATCAATACTGTTAATTAAAATAGGTCAATACTACTCCTCCCTCCCCCCCCCCCATGAACCATGGACCTTGCCGTTGGTGGGGAGGCTTGCGTGCCTCAGCCATACAGATAGCCCTACCGTAGGTGCCACCACAACGGAGGGGTATCTGTTGAGAGGCCGGACAAACGTGTGGTTCCCGAAGAGGGGCAGAAGCCTTTTCAGTAGTTGCAAGGGCAACAGTCTGGATGATTGACTGATCTGGCCTTGTAACAATAACCAAAACGGCCTTGCTGTGCTGGTACTGCGCACGGCTGAAAGCAAGGGGAAACTACAGCCGTAATTTATCCCGAGGGCATGCAGCTTTAATGTATGTTTAAATGATGATGGCGTCCTCTTGCGTAAAATATTCCGGAGGTAAAATAGTCCCCCATTCGGATCTCCCGGCGGGGACTACTCAAGAGGATCTCGTTATCAGGAGAAAGAAAACTGGCGTTCTACGGATCGGAGCGTGGAATGTTAGATCCCTTAATCGCGCAGGTAGGTTAGAAAATTTAAAAAGGGAAATGGATAGGTTGAAGTTAGATATAGTGGGAATTAGTGAAGTTCGGTGGCAGGAGGAACAAGACTTCTGGTCAGGTGACTACAGACTTATAAATACAAAATCAAATAGGGGTAATGCAGGAGTAGGTTCAATAATGAATAGGAAAATAGGAATGCGGGTAAGCTACTACAAACAGCATAGTGAACGCATTATTGTGGCCGAGATAGATACGAAGTCCACACCTACTACAGTAGTACAAGTTTATATGCCAACTAGCTCTGCAGATGACAAAGAAATTGAAGAAATGTACGATGAAATATAAGAAATTATTCAGATACTGAAGGGAGACGAAAATTTAATAGTCATGGGTGACTGGAATTCGAGTGTAGGAAAAGGGAGAGAAGGAAACGTAGTAGGTGAATATGGATTGGGGCTAAGAAATGAAACAGGAAGCCGCCTGGTAGAATTTGGCACAGCGCACAACATAATCATAGCTAACACTTGGTTTAAGAATCATGAAAGAAGGTTGTATACATGGAAGAACCCTGGAGATACTAAAAGGTATCAGATAGATTATATAATGGTAAGACAGAGATTTAGGAACCAGGTTTTAAATTGTAAGACATTTCCAAGGGCAGATGTGGACTCTGACCACAATCTATTGGTTATGACCTGTAGATTAAAACTGAAGAAACTGCTAAAAGGTGGGACTTTAAGGAGATGGGACCTGGATAAACTGAAAGAACCACAGGTTGTACAGGGTTTCAGGGAGAGCATAAGGGATCAATTGACAGGAATGTGGGAAAGAAATACAGTAGAAGAAGAATGGGTAGCTTTGACGGATGAAGTAGCGAAGGCAGCAGAGGATCAAGTAGGTAAAAAGACGAGGGCTAGTAGAAATCCTTGGGTAACAGAAGAAATATTGAATTTAATTGATGAAAGGAGAAAATATAAAAATGCAGTAAATGAAGCAGGCAAAAAGGAATACAAACGTCTCAAAAATGAGATCGACAGGAAGTGCAAAATGGCTAAGCAGGATTGGCTAGAGGACAAATGTAAGGATGTAGAGGCCTATCTCACTAGGGGTAAGATAGATACTGCCTACAGGAAAATTAAAGAGATCTTTGGAGATAAGAGAACCACTTGTATGAATATCAAGAGCTCAGATGGAAACCCAGTTCTAAGGATAGAAGGGAAAGCAGAAAGGTGGAAGGAGTATATAGGAGGTCTATACAAGGGCGATGTACTTGAGGACAATTTTATGGAAATGGAAGAGGATGAAGATGAAATGGGAGATACGATACTGTGTGAAGAGTTTGACAGAGCACTGAAAGACCTGAGTCGAAACAAGGCCCCCGGAGTAGACAACATTCCATTGGAGCTACTGACGGCCTTGGGAGAGCCAATCCTGACAAAACTCTACCATCTGGTGAGCAAGGTGTATGAAACAGACGAAATACCCTCAGACCTCAAGAATAATATAATAATGCCAATCCCAAAGAAAGCAGGTGTTGACAGATGTGAAAATTACCGAACTATCAGTTTAATAAGTCACAGCTGCCAAATACTTACACAAATTCTTTACACACGAATGGAAAAACTGGTAGAAGCAAACCTCGGGGAAGATCAGTTTGGATTCCGTAGACACACTGGAACACGTGAGGCAATACTGACCTTACGACTTATCTTAGAAGAAAGATTAAGGAAAGGCAAACCTACGTTTCTAGCATTTGTAGACTTAGAGAAAGCTTTTGACAATGTTGACTGGAATACTCTCTTTCAAATCCTAAAGGTGGCAGGGGTAAAATACAAGAAGCGAAAGGCAATTTACAATTTGTACTGAAACCAGATGGCAGTTATAAGAGTCGAGGCACATGAAAGTGAAGCAGTGGTTGGGAAGGGAGTAAGACGGGGTTGTAGCCTCTCCCCGATGTTGTTCAATCTGTATATTGAGCAAGCAGTAAGGGAAACAAAAGAAAAATTCGGAGTAGGTATTAAAATCCATGGAGAAGAAATAAAAACTTTGAGGTTCGCCGATGACATTGTAGTTCTGTCAGAGACAGCAAAGGACTTGGAAGAGCAGTTGAATGGAATGGACAGTGTCTTGAAAGGAGGATATAAGATGAACATCAACAAAAGCAAAACGAGGATAATGGAATGTAGTCGAATTCAGTCGGGTGATGCTGAGGGAATTAGATTAGGAAATGAGACACTTAAAGTAGTAAAGGAGTTTTGCTATTTGGGGAGCAAAATAACTGATGTTGGTCGAAGTAGAGAGGAGATAAAATGTAGACTGGTAATGGCAAGGAAAGCGTTTCTGAAGAAGAGAAATTTGTTAACATCGAGTATAGATTTGTGTCAGGAAGTCATTTCTGAAAGTATTTGTATGGAGTGTAGCCATGTATGGACGTGAAACATGGACGATAAATAGTTTGGACAAGAAGAGAATAGAAGCTTTCGAAATGTGGTGCTACAGAAGAATTCTGATGATTAGATGGGTAGATCACATAACTAGTGAGGAAGTATTGAATAGGATTGGGGAGAAGAGAAGTTTGTGGCACAACTTGACCAGAAGAAGGGATCGGTTGGTAGGACATGTTCTGAGGCATCAAGGGATCACCAATTTAGTATTGGAGGGCAGCATGGAGGGTAACAATCGTAGAGGGAGACCAAGAGATGAATACACTAAGCAGATTCAGAAGGATGTAGGTTGCAGTAGGTACTGGGAGATGGAGAAGTTTGCACGGGATAGAGTAGCATGGAGAGCTGCATCAAACCAGTCTCAGGACTGAAGACCACAACAACAACAACAACAACAATACTACTCCTACAACACACCTGTCATTCAGGCAAGCTTACCTGTTGGGGCCCCAAAACATTTTCTTGGCTCTGACATGCAGGTTGTCTGCAAAACATGTTTATACAGCAGATCAATACTGTTTCCATGTAACATGCATTTTATGCAGGGAAACCTATATACCAGGGGATGAAAAATACACATTACTGTGCTGGAGGTAAGAGGTTACAAACACCACAGTGCTGACTCTAATGAGGCCTGTTCTTCTGTGCTGCATTGGTGATATCCGTCCAATGGTTTGGCAGAAGATCCTGGACATGTGTGCATATACATATAATCTCATGTGTGTGTGTGTGTGTGTGTGTGTGTGTGTGTGTGTGTGTGTGAGTGTGTGTGTACTTCTGTCTCCTCCACAAAATTCAAGATAGGCAAACTGTGAGCAATTATATCATTAGCTTTCAATCCTCTATAATCATTTGTTAAGCTCTTGTAAACTGCACTAAATTCGAAATAAATTCCATTAACATAAGGTCACAATTCATAATGAAAGTTTCATGGAGGAAAACAGGCACAATATGTGATAGATACTCTCTGTAACTAAGGCCTTCAGCATTTTATGGCTTGTGGCTAGACATCCGACAAAAAGAGCTGTCTTGAAAAGCGTCACACAATTCCCCCAAGATCGGTCATTACACGATTAGAGAAAAGTACAATTTCTGTAGTCGTTTAAGATGCATACATAAAAATCAAACCATAATAAAACATTTAAAATATGTGTCGACCATACATTACATAGACAGTAGCAAAAAATCAGGGTCAAAACTAGGTTATTATACTACATCTACGTCCCAAAATTCAAACACGTTCGTACAGTGGACCTAGTTTCTTTATCCCTTCTTCAAAGAATGGTGCAGGCCTGTGCTCATTGTCTGAGAAGTGTCGTGTAGCTAGTTTGGCCTTCATCTGAAGGAAATAGTGAAAGTCACTTTGAGTCGTCCAGACTACGGGAAAGGCGCAGAGAAATCTCCTAGTCCAATAGTTTCATTTCAAAGTTTGTGTTTTAGTTTTGTCGTGAAGGAGTAATCATCCCATGGCGTTTGTTTTGGAGTTTTGTAAGAGCGTTTCATTTAACTTGTGATATCAAAATGCTCTCACGTATGGCTCTAGATAATTCTGTTGTCAAAATTCCTTTGAGATCCCAAATAACAACATCCATCATTTTGAGTTTAGCAGCATCTCCTTTAATCCAGAATGAGATTTTCACTCTGCAGCGGAGTGTGCGCTGATATGAAACTTCCTGGCAGATTAAAACTGTGTGCCCGACCGAGACTCGAACTCGGGAACTTTGCCTTTCGCGGGCAAGTGCTCTACCATCTGAGCTACCGAAGCACGACTCACGCCCGGTCTCACAGCTTTACTTCTGCCAGTATCTCGTCTCCTACCTTCCAAACTTTACAGAAGCTCTCCTGCGAACCTTGCAGAACCAGCACTCCTGAAAGAAAGGATAATGCGGAGACTTGGCTTAGCCACAGCCTGGGGGATGTTTCCAGAATGAGATTTTCACTCTGCAGCGGAGTGTGCGCTGATATGAAACTTCCTGGCAGATTAAAACTGTGTGCCCGACCGAGACTCGAAATCGGGACCTTTGCCTTTCGCGGGCAAGTGCTCTACCATCTGAGCTACCGAAGCACGACTCACGCCCGGTCTCACAGCTTTACTTCAGCCAGTATCTCGTCTCCTACCTTCCAAACTTTACAGAAGCTCTCCTGCGAACCTTGCAGAACTAGCACTCCTGAAAGAAAGGATAATGCGGAGACATGGCTTAGCCACAGCCTGGGGGATGTTTCCAGAATGAGATTTTCACTCTGCAGCGGAGTGTGCGCTGATATGAAACTTCCTGGCAGATTAAAACTGTGTGCCCGACCGAGACTCGAACTCGGGACCTTTGCAAAGGTCCCGAGTTCGAGTCTCGGTCGGGCACACAGTTTTAATCTGCCAGGAAGTTTCATATCAGCGCACACTCCGCTGCAGAGTGAAAATCTCATTCTGGAAACATCCCCCAGGCTGTGGCTAAGCCATGTCTCCGCATTATCCTTTCTTTCAGGAGTGCTAGTTCTGCAAGGTTCGCAGGAGAGCTTCTGTAAAGTTTGGAAGGTAGGAGACGAGATACTGGTAGAAGTAAAGCTGTGAGACCGGGCGTGAGTCGTGCTTCGGTAGCTCAGATGGTAGAGCACTTGCCCGCGAAAGGCAAAGGTCCCGAGTTCGAGTCTCGGTCGGGCACACAGTTTTAATCTGCCAGGAAGTTTCATCTCCTTTAATGTTTTTAGGGTTATTGGGAGAATGAGTTTGCATCCACTTTTTGGACTTCCTTTGTTTCAGAGTTGAATTACAGCAGTAACGTCCATCCACAGCCACGACTCTTTCCATAAATTTCTCCCCCTCTTCTGCTGGCGCTGAAGGAACTAAAATTTTTTCTAAGAACGTTAAAGAGGGCCGTCCTTGAAATCTTAAGAACCGTACATCTTCAAAAAGTTCAGAAATTGTGAACCAACCTCTCGCACGCATTATTTTGGCAATATATTGTACAAGTTTATTAGTCATATCGGAATGTTTTCCCTGACCATTTCCATGAAGCATAAGTGTGTGACCAGTGCACAATTTTCTAAACTACTTACTCGCAATACTTTCAGTTACAATTTCGTTTTCATACACACGACACAATGTGCGATGAATCTTGGTTACATTGACTCCTTGTGATTGCAGGAAGCGAAGGAAGGTACGAAACTCGCAAGCGGAGGGAGACTCAGTGACAATGTCCACTGCAGTCGCTAACTGCTTAAGAAAGCTGAACGATGTAGTTTGGCCTTGAAAACTCCCTTTGTGAACCTCACGAATAGCCATGAAGCTATGGACCTTTGTTTTTCCTTAATAGCCAGTAGGATGACTATTAATAGGCGTCTTATTTTGAATTCTGCACTATTGACAACTGGATGCAGCGCTTCATGCGAAATTCTACTTTCTTATGTCCTGCCATCGACGTTTACGAACACAAACTCATCATCCAGGCGACCGTTAAACTCCAATGGCGGTATTCCTACACCCATTATAAACTCATGGACCTGAATGGGTTGCAAGCATGGATTTGGCTTATGCTTTATGGACTTTCTAACGAATAGTGAAGAGCTACTTCTCGATCAGATGGCAGTCCAATAACCAGTTGATGATGCTGGAAAAGAATAGGCAGAAGATTTGCTGCACCGTGGCCTGTCTTTTTGTAGTTACATTACGCAGTAGTCGGCCATTTGATTTGCTATCAATGCGCTATTTCGCAGGGCAGGTGACACTTTCAAAGCGTAGTATCCGTTTCTGTAGGCAAGCACAATCTTGCCACAAGGAAACGTTCTTACATCATACTTCCCGATTCTGCACCCAACGGACACACCAACGGCCAGCAGTCACGTGAAACTCACCGTGACGAGAGGATCCTTGAATCTTAAATATACCAGATATCTCTAAATTCAGCCACACATTACAGTACGTCCCTCCTACGATTGACACATTATTTTGGCAACCACCGCGTTATTTACGTTATCTGTAATAGTTCCATTTCTACAGGGGGCGTTCAATATGTACTGCAACACTTCTTCTTCTCGGCCAATTTCGGTTGAGGAAATGCGCTATTTTTTTGTGGTACATCATGAAATACTCCGGTTTTAACCCCTGTAGGTTCATGAAGTTCCGATAGGTGGCAGCACTATACGTAGCCTTCAAAGTGACGTTTGTTATGGAGGCGAGTTCCAAGCAGAGAGGTGTCACTGGCTTCCTTTTGGGGCAGAAATCAGTGCATCGCATAAAATCACAGCCATTGCTGAATGTCTCGAGAGACCTGGCAGTGACCAAAAGTACAGTGAGTCGTTGGGCTAGGCGTCTGTCATCATGGCAACAAGGCCACGCCACCCCAGCGTGCCGCCCATCAGCACACAGCTATGATCTCTGCAATGTTAGAGCGTGCAGACTCATTCGAAATGATGGACGGATCACAATAAAACGCACCACTGCACAAGTAGACCTCTATTGGTAGAGCTGGCAAACCCGTCAACCAGATAGGGTATCAAAGGTGTTGCCCTCTGTGATCCTCGCCGCCTAACAGACAATAAAGAAAAACGAAGGACCATCTGTGCTGAACTGCTTGCGCATTACAAAGCTGATCACAGGCAATGTAACATGGGTTGAACACTTCGAACCAGACAGGAAACGGCAATGTATGTAGTGGTGACACCACCGTCCTCTGAAAAGAACTTCAAAAGCGGGAACCTCAGCACGTAAGTTATGGCGAGGGTCTTCTGTGACTACCGAAGGGGTTATTCTGTTTGGTGTTGTGCCTCATGGTGCAGTGATCAACTCTAAAGTGAGCGTGTTCGTCGCCATAAAAATACAAACGAAATTCTCTTTCTCCATGACAACGTAAGGTCAAACATGAGTCTGTTCTTCCGAGGGGAGCTCATTGAACTTGATCTGATTGTTCTTCCTCATCCACCCTACAGTCCGGATGTCACGCCTTCCGACTTCCACCTGTTTCGCCAAATGAAGAATGCACTTCGCGGGAGGCAGTACATGGATGACGTCGAACTTGTTCATACAGCAAGTCGCTCGCTCCGACATCGAATAGTAGATTAGAACTATGCAAGCGTACAGGACATTTCAATAAGGCGGCTTAAGGCCATCGCGTTGACTCCACGTTATGTTGAAAAATACGGCTATTTAGTCGTAGGAGTGGAGAATAATATCATGTATTGGAACACTGAAAAAAACCAACCTGCTTTCAGAAAAAAATGTGTTGCATTACGTATTGAATGCCCCTCTTATCTGTTGAATATACTGAGAAAGAATATTTCTTAAGTAAAGATGGTGTTAGCTTATATTAACTTTGCTTTTGCTGTTATGAACATTTTAGGCATGTCTCTCGTCTGAACGATAAATACAATTAGGTGACATGAAGCGTGGGACAGTGATATGCACAGGGCGGTACTATCGTGTACCCGAGGTATAGAACAGCAATGGATTGGCCCAGCTCTCATCTGAACAGAAGTGATTCCTTTTTCAAAAGAAAACCTTTTCAAGGTTTCTGGCGTGAAAGTGGATGTACTACAGGAATTAACAGAACTCTAACGCAGAATGGTAGTTGGAGCTAGACGCGTGGCACATTCCATTGCGGAAATAGTTAGCGAATTCAGTATTACTGACAGAGTCAAGAGTATGCCGAGAATACCAAATTTCAGACATTATCTCTCATCATGAACAACGCAGTGGCCGACGGCCTGCACTTACGACCGAGAGTAGTGACGTTTACGTAGAGATGTCAGTGCTAACTGACGAACAACACTGCGTGAAATAACAGCGTTAGGACAATGCAGCGAGATTGGGCTCTAATGGGTTGTCGCAGCAAACGATCGAAGCGAGTGCTTTTGCTAACAGCTCGACGTCGCCTGCAGCAGCTCTTCTCGGCTCTGTCCATATCGGCTGGACCCTAGACGACTGGAAAAACCTTGTCTGGTCAGATGAGTCCAAATTTCAGTTGGTAATAGGTGTTGATAGGGTTCGAGTCTGGCGCATACCTTAGGACGCCATTGACCCAATTTGTCTAGAAGGCATTGTGCAAGCTGGTGGTGGTTGCATAACCGAACCGACCATTGATTGGAAATGGTCATGTTCCTCTACTTGGAGACCATTTGCAGCATGGACTTCATGTCTCCAAACAACAAAGGAATTTTTTGGATGACAATTCGTCGTGTCATCAAGCCACAATTGTCCGTGCATGGTTTTTGAAAAACATTCTGGATAATACGAGCGAATGATTTGACCTCCCAAATCGCCCGACATGAATACCATCAGAACATTTCTGGGACATAATCGAGAGGTCAGTTCGTGCATAAAAACCTGCACCAACAACACTTCCGCCATTTTAAGTTATGAACGGCTATAAGGGCAGCATGGCTCAATACTTCTGCAGCGGACTTCCAACGACTTATTGAGTCCATGCCACGTTTAGCTGCAGCACTACGAAGTATAGAAGGAGGCCCGACACGATAATTGGAGGTATGCCATGACTTTCATATCCTTAGCGTAAAGGATTTAGAATCAAATTCGGATTTAAGTAGAATTATCAAATGTTAATCTATCACAAATAGGTGAAAGATAGATAAATCACTGACAACCAGAGGTACAGTTTATACAGAACTCTGACATTAATGCGCGATCTACACTCTTGCTCATAAATTAAGGATAACTGCAGAACGTGGTGCCACTCAACGTGGCACTACACAAAACTGGCGGTAATAGCATAGGCACATACGGAACACATACGGCACAGATCTGTAAGTCCACGGTATTGCTGATAAGTTGAGAAAACCGTCCAGAAACACAAACGTCACTGTTTGCTGCGCATGTAACCCGACATCGATATGGGATATGATCACCATGCACAAGTACACAGGCCGCACAACGGGTTGGCATACTTTGGATCAGGTGGTCGAGCAGCTGCTAGTGTATAGCCTCCCATTCTTGCACCAGTGCCTGTCGGAGCTAATTATGTGTCGTAGGAGTTTGAAGACGTGCAGCGATACGTCGACCGAGAGCATCCCAGGCCTGCTCGATGGGTGTAAGGTCGAGAGAACAGGGAAGCCATTGCATTTGCTTGATAGCTTCTGTTTCAAGGTACTCCTCCACGATGGCAGCTAGGTGGGGCCGTACGTTATCATCCATCAGGAGGAAGGTGGGACCCACCGCACCCCTGAAAAAGGCGGACATACTGGTGCGACATGACGTCCAAAGACACCTGACCTCTTACAGTTCCTCTGGCAAACACAAGCAGGGGTGTACGTGCACCAATCATAATCCAACCCCACACCATCAAACCATGACATCCATACAGGTCCCTTTCATGGACATTAAGGCATTGGTGTCTGGTTCCTGGTTCAAGCCAGATGAAAACCCGGCGAGAATCACTGTTCATACTACACCTGGACTCGTCCGTGAACATAACCTGGGACCTCTGTTCCAAAGGCCATGTACTGTGTTCTTGATACCAGGCTTTACGGACTTTCCTGTGACCAGGGGTCAGTCGAATGCACCAGATACTCATTTGCAAAATAACCTCCGTTCAATGCGACGGCCTTACGCCACCTTAAAGAGAGTGGGGAGTGCCTGTGTGCCTGCATAGTACCACTGTATTGGTCGGCGTCGGACACAACGTCTTACTGCATTAATAATCTCCCAGTTATCCTAGTAACACGCAAGCAATACCGCATAGATGGTCTTCGTTTCTCTCTATGGTCTTCAGTTAGGCGGCTAGGAAACTAGAGGGTACACCCTTTTGAGTACCCCACCTGTTGGACGAGTGTTTCAACGCTACCAAAAGAGACGTCCAGTTGTGCAGCAAGGTGTTTGATTGTGATAAGTCGATTACTTAAAACGAGTGTGTCAGCACTTTATAACATTGGAATATGCATATGCGTTTGCGGCCGGCCTACACGTGGGAGGTCGGACAGATATTGCACGATCTTGTTCCGATGACGACAGACGCCTCGACCAACGAGTCATTGTGCTTCTTTTCACTGCCAGGCTTCCGTAAATATTCTGCAAGCGCCTATGAACAACTGCGATGTTTTCCATCAAAAGAGACTCTATGGCAGCTCTCCGCTTGAACGCTCTCCGTAACAGACGCCACTTTGAAGGCTACATATAGCACCGCCACCTATTGGAACTTAATGAAACTGTAGGGGCTAAATGGGGAATATGTCACACAACAAATGCTGCATTTTTAAGGCGAAACTGGCAGGGAAGGAAAGTGTAACATTACTTACTGAAGGCCGTTCTTATTATCCCTTTGCCAGACGTCTGGCAGTAGGCAGTTAGGGATAGTACCAGTGGAAAATTGGGTTGGTCGCAAGTAGAATACAGAACTAATCGATTAACCAAAATGTAAATGAAAAGTAAAGGAAAAGTGAAGATATTTCTACAGCTAATCTGGAAACTGACGCAAATCAGAGAAATAAATATCTCAAGTGAAAACTAGTCACCCCTTAAATGAACAAACAAGTCGTTATAGATCACTGTAATTATTTTGGTATCTTGCGGTCACGTGATCTCCCTTTGATAACGTTTGTCATGGTGACAATATATGTGCCAGTCGATTGTGCTGATTTATCGCAGTAACTCGACATGAACACGTAAGAGAATGGCAAAAAAAGAGTTATTATGTGTACACATGGCCATTACAGTACCGCCGCGTATGAAGTCGCCCAATTTTGTTGGGGAATCGACGCGGGCCTTGGAACTTGTCTGCGATGAATGGTACGCAAGTTGCAGTATAAACGTAAAACGAGCCTAAGAGATTGTCGACAGTCGGTTTCTAACCGCCAGGAAATTATCATTAAAAATAATGCTGGTCCATGTCAAGCAATTTTCGAGTTAACATTTTGGTATTGGACATTTGGAATCGGATACCTTGCCAAGGACCCTTCTTCAGAGTGGCAAGCACGGCTGCACATCCTAGAGAGGTGAATAACACAGAAACTGGGCGGTAGCTGAGTGCAAACGTGTAGTGCGTTACGACGAGTTGTGATTTTCCCTCTTTCCAAATCACGGAGGCTTTGAATGCACTGAAGGCGCAAGAAGGTGTTTAACGCGAGATGTCTAGAAGTGTAGTTAAGCCAAAGCTAATTCTGAGTTGTGTTAGCGTTGTCTTTCGTTCCATGACTTGGGACAACTCGTTCAGGTTACTGTGATAATGATTCAGGTTTTTTATTTGAACACTCACGCTGACCAAGTTTTGCCCTTTCAGCTTCACTTTCATGGTGAATACGGACACTTCTTATAGGACAACAAAGGCACTTACGTATATTACTGCTGTGAAGAACAACCAGCAACGCTAACACACCTCGAATGGCCCGTTATATCAACTGGTCTCAGTACGACAGAAAATGTTTGGCTCTATTTGGAACAGTGGATGAGACAAGGCAGACAACATCTGTGCAGTTTTACAATTTATAGGATCTAATCATTGATAAACAGCTTCAACTAGATTTTGTATACCTGAAGAATATTAGAATTTCGATTTCTTGCCGAGTTGAGGACGTAATTTTAGACTAACATCTGCGCAGTTTGAAAATTTATATGATCTAATCACTGATAAACAGCTTCAGCTAGATTTTGTATATCTGAAGAATATTATTACTTCCAATTCTTGCCGAGTTGAGGACGTCATTTTAGATTAAGTCTCCTAGGAGTGACGAACATCGCGCTGTATTTTCTCAATTCAGAACAGAGTCAATCTAAGAGGTAGCTTTTGTGTGCTGTGACAATGCTAAGAAAACGCTGCACTTCGAACCGAAGTTCTGTCATGATGGCTGTGCAGTGCAGTTCACTTACTTTCACTAAAGTCACATAAATTCTTTACAGCATAGAAAAATCAGACAATACATTTACCTTTCGCATTGTGTGTTTTCCTTTATTATATGAATTTGAAGTATTTCTTGCAAATTATTTTCAGATAATTGTGGACTACGTACTATCACAAGTATTGTGACTGTTTTTATGTGCATACAAACATTCTAAATTGTGTTGGTCTATTATTTTCAACAGTTGCCACCAGAAATATTTGTAATGTTATCCAACTGCATTAGACGTTCGTAAATACCAAAGGCGGTAACCAGATACAGGTAATTATAATCCACTTTACTTCATTAGGGGTATGGAGGTAATGTCATTTATGCCCATCTCGATTATCGTGTTATTTATAAAAAAAAAAAAAATGGTTCAAATGGCTCTGAGCACTATGGGACTTAACATCTATGGTCATCAGTCCCCTAGAACTTAGAACTACTTAAACCTAACTAACCTAAGGACAGCACACTACACCCAGCCATCACGAGGCAGAGAAATGTTACTTATCAACTCATCGTGTACCTCATATTCGTGCCAAAGACATTTTATGGCTAGTGTCACCATTTTACTAGTAAACCATTAAATCTAAATATTTTTGCAGCTTAAGGTAAAATAACAGAAGCATATCCGGCATGCTGTATGAGTTTCGTAAGGGTGGTGACACAACAGTTACTACCAAAATATATTTTATCGTTCATCCAAGTGCATTAGACGATCGTAAACGCAAAACATGGTTTCCTGAGTTCAAATCCAGTAATTTTCATCATTACGACACGCATCTATCCGGAAGACCAATGACTTTAGACAACGACACGTTAAGAGCGGAAGTAGAAAAAGAAATCCCTGTCAGAGAGTCGACTAACTGCCAATCACTCTTAACCAACAATGGCCAACCATCCAAGAACATTTTCAGGCGAATGGCAAAGATAGAGCATACTGGACAAGCAAGTTATTGCTTCCGGGCTCAATACAGAAGCGTATTTTGATCGCTGTAGATGATAAATTGGTCATCTATTATATTCCAAAACGCAAATGGCAGTGACTCTCTCTGAATAAATCGCCAAAAAGTATAGTTGAGCTAGGTTTGCACGCCAAAAAGGCGCATTTACTTGTTTCGTGAAGTTTTCGCGGGGTCGTTCATTTTCAAGTGCCGAAATCTGGACGTACTGTAAAAGTAAATATTTACTCTGAACAATCTGACTAAGTAATTCAGTCATAAATTGAAAACTGCCCAGAGGCGTTATTCTTCAGCGCTATAATGGAACAGAACAATGAACAAGACTAATACTAGAAGAATTTAGCTAGTTGGGAGGGAAGGTACTGCCTCACCCATCAGACTCGTTCGATATTGGGCCACATCAGATTCCATTTATTCCTATAGTTACAACATTTTCCAAGGGCCAAAAATGTGGAAATATATATGACGTCCAAATAGCCATCGACAGAAATGTTACTCATAAGCAATAAATTTTTTTTGATTTGACATAGAAAATTTTTACATTAGATGCGAAAAGGGTGTTGATGACAAAGGTTGTTATATCAGTGAGTAAGAAGAAAACATGGTTAACAACTTATCTGTTGGAATTTAATGCAAAAACGACATTTGTTTCCGTCCCCCCTAATATTTTTCTATCCAATATCTTTAATGTATGTAACCTATAGCTGATTATAAGATTTTTATTATCACTCAAAGAACTGGGATCTATAATGTGTTAATCAGGTAATTAGAATATGTAGATTACCGTGATGTCTCTACGACCGCTTACTGCTAGCTTTTAATATAAATTGCCATGTATTTGTTTAACTACATGTTCATTTCTACCATTTTAATTCAGTTTACATAGGGACTCAAATTAATACACAGTTTTTGCACATTTAGGAGACAGGCACAATGCGTAGACATTTCAAATCTTAAGGGAGGGAACGTCGATACAACAAGACCAACTGAATCAGACTACACTTAAAGTGTTAAAAAAAATCGATATAGCTGAGCCTACTAAAATAAAAGGTTTAGAAAACGAAAGCGGATGTCAAATAATGGGGACAGCTACAAGGAAATGTGTAACTAACGAGTGAATTCATAAAACATTGAATGTGAAAGCTATGATGTGTCATTCAATCTTGAAGTTTATGTAGATTATTAAAGTGAGTCACTGGTAATGATACAGAACTGCCGAAACACCCCAGAGTGAGAGAAGCGAGAAACTGTGTTTGGTGCAGGAGGCACTGATGATGGTACACAACTGCCGAAACATAGCTGACTGAAAGAAACAGAAAACTGTGTTCATAACCACCTTTTCTTTATGGGTGGCAGGCAACCTTGGACTACGTTTAACGGTCGCAGTACTGAGTTGTCTGTGATGCCTGCGGTGAGGACCCAGGTGTCACCGCGCGTCCCAGCAGAGTGCCACGCCACAGCAGTGACGTGCGCCACGGCCACAGGTTGCGGCTCCGCTAATGGAGTACCCGGCAGCAGCAGCGTCAGGGGGCGTCGCGGCGCTATGGGCGCACATTCGCCATGAACGGGAGAGGGGGACGGGAGAGGTGGGGGATGGCGGTAGCTGGATGAAGGGGCAGCAGTGCGTAGGAAGCGCAGGGCGGCTGAGTGCTGTTTGCCCTCGGAGACGAGCCGCCGCACCGCATCCAAGCAGGACGGCATTAGTCTGAGGAGCGCGATTATCTGACATTGGTTTAATCTAGGGCAATTAGCTGTTCACGTTCACTCTACCTGATTATGCACCTATCTTCAATAATGATGCGCAGTCTCAAGGCTCGATTCAGGCGTAAACTGAAATGAATGTTACCAACGACATATGGCTTAAATAGTGTTGATGCTACGATTCCTGCTGTTTCTTAGATGCGCGCAATGTTGTCATCTGACGCGAGTAGCAACAAAAATTTATTTTTAGTACAATCTCCTGAGTTAAGCGTGAAAGAAGCCTTTATCCACGAGTGGATGTGTAATGGATAGTTATGAGGCTCCTGATATTTCCTAGTGTTATTTATGAGTATCTCCAAACGCTTAGATGGTTTGTAGAACCACACATTGGAAATGCTGAATCAGTGATGAATAACTGCACGTGGCAGAGTGAAAAGAGTTATAGCTCTTTTAGAACACTGTACTAAACTATTTCATCGAATCTTGGCATAGCTTCAGGTTCGAGGGTGCCCCATCGGGGTGGAGATGTGATGTAAAATTCCATCTCAGCCCAATACGCGTCATTTTTGTCACGTTAGTGGTTTATCAACGCGCCCCATTGTGAAGAGAACGTCGGACCACTGCAAAAACATTTTCTATCACTTCGTTTCCGATAGTTGCGGAACCTGTACAGAAAACTGGATTACAGAAAAACATAAACAACATTTTCTCACTTTGCATTGCTCATGATGACCACACATTGCGTGTTGTACCACCACACAGCGAGACCTTCAGAGGTGGTGGTGCAGTTTGTTGTACACACCGGTATCTCTAATACCCGGTTGCACGTCCCCTTGGGTTGATGCATGCCTTTATTCGTCGTCGCATACGACCCACAAGTTCATCAAGGCACTGTTGGTCCAGATTGTCTCAGACCTCAATGGCTATTCGGCGTAGATCCCTCCGAGTAGTTGGAGGGTCACGTCGTCCATAAACAGCCTATTCAATCTATCGCAGGCATGTTCGATAGCGTTCATGTCTGGAGAAAATGCTGGCCACTCTAGTCGAGCGATGTCGTTATCCTGAAGGAAGTCATTCACAAGATGTGCACGACGGGGGTGCAAATTGTCGTCCACGAACACGAATACCTCGCCAATATGCTGCCGGTATGGTTGCACTATCGGTCAAAGAATGGCATTCACGTATCCTGCAGCCGTTACGGCGAGTTCCATGACCACCAGCGGCGTACGTCGGCCATCCCAGAACAGCAGGGAACCTCCACCACGCTTTAATCGCTGGACAGTGTGTCTAAGGCATTCAGCCTGACCGGGTTGCCTCCAAACACGTCTCCGACGATTGTTTGATTGAGGGCGTATGGGACACTCATCGTTGAAGAGAACGTGATGCCAATCCAGAGCCGTCCATTCGGCATGTTGTTGGGCTGCATGGTGTCGTGGTTGCAAAGATCCGCCGCGCGTAGTGGCCGCGCGGTTTGAGGCACAATGTCGCGAACTGTGCGGCCCGCACCGCCGGACTTTCGAATCCTCCCTCGGGTATGGGTGTCTGTGTGGTGTTCTTAGCATAAGTTAGATTAAGTAGTGTGTAAGTCTAGGGACCGACGAGCTCAGCAGTTTGGTCACTTAAAAATTCACACACATTTGAACATTTTACAAAGATGGACCTCGCCATGGACGTCGGGAGGGAAGTTGCGCACCGTGCAGCCTATTGCATACCGTTTGAGTCGTATCACGATGTCGTGTGGCTGCATGAAAAGCATTATTCAAAACGGTGGCCTTGCTGTCAGTGTTCCTCCAGGCTATAATCCGTAGAGAGCGGTCTTCCACTGCAGTAGTAGCCCTTGGTCGGCCTGAGCGAGGCATGTCATCGACAGTTACTGTCTCGCTATAACTCCTCTATGTACGAACAACATCGCCTTGGTTCACTCGAAGACGCCTGGACGCTTCCCATGTTGAGAGCCCTTCCTGGCACGAAGTAACAATGTGTACGCTATCGAACTACGTTATTGTCCGTCTAGGCATGGTTGAACTACAGACAACACGAGTGATGTACCTCCTTCGTGGTGGAATGACTGGAATGACTAATAGGCGCTGCTCATGCATGGTTGTTTACATCTTTGGGTGGGTTTAGCGACATCTCTGAACGGTCAAAGAGACTGTGTCTGTGATACAATATCCACAGTCAACGTCTATCTTCAGGAGTTCTTGGAACCAAGGAGATGGCAAACTTTTATATGTGTGTAGTAACATGTACAATTCATTTCCTATTCATCATTTAATAATGATGCATAAACTGTTACAACAAATGAAAGAAAAAGGGCATAATTATAACTTAGTGTAATATTGTTTATGTCACCGAAATCAGGTTTAGTTGCTCCGTCGTATTCTATCTCGAAGACAGCTACGTTTGACAGACCGATTCTACTTCTGTCAACTTAGATGAACAGATTGTAGCTGTCGATAGGCACATACGGATTATATAATCATGCTTGAGAAATACAGAGAATTTCTGCTGTCAAACTATGAAGTTTTGGAATGCGTAATGGCTGAAGTTGTTTTGGTCATAAGTAAGGAAATCTGATCAGCAAAAGGTAGACAGGCGTTGAGCGGCTTGTAGGGTTTGAGAGAGTAAATCAGTTTATTTTGGAGGAATGATACGGAAGATAACATGGCACCAACCATAGTTTGCTTAAACTGCAGCAATCCTTAAACATTTCAATAACGGTGTAGATTTACATGATGAACTGTTCTCTGAGGAAAATTCCTGTAGAGCGGAAAACAGTACAGTGGTACAAGCTGTATTTAAGCTGAAGTAGGAAAGTATCTACAGTAGTAACAACTGACACCGGTGCATCAGCGAACCTTATTTCTTAATTTGTTTAAACACATATGTGACAAGGGTGCAGCTCCCACATTCCCAGTCCAGAAGTGTGGAATTAATATGGCGATAGGCGCCAGGTCGAAGAATATTAGTTGGCGGACTCAACTGGAAATATTGACAGGAAACGTAACATTTTAGTGCACGTTCCTGGTGGTTCATAACTTGTCAGCCAACTGATATCTGCAAGAGAAGGACGTAAAAATCAACTTATCGGGAGGCAAATGCTATATTACATTTGATGGATAAAATATAATTCTGAATTTGTCGAAAACAAAATCTCGCCCTGGAAAATTCTACCGTGACTGAAAATCAAGTTTGTAGATACTGAACCTCCACTGAAAGGTGGTATTTCACTTGCTATAGCTAATGTAATCAAGTGTGCTAATGTTAATAACAACAAGAAAGATCTGGAGGCAATGTTACCAGGCAAGATTTTAGAATCAGATAACTTAAGTGAGCAGCAGAGAAATGAGCTCAGCAATCTCTTGTATATATATCTCCAAGTCTTTGCAGCAAAACCGGATGTATTAAAAGGAAACTTATATCACATGAAAGTTAAGTGTCATGAAACGTATTGTCACACAGCTTATTCGATGCCCTGGACCAAGAGAGAGGCCGTAAACCAAAATATCAAGAAAATGTTTTGAACGGAAAAGCTTAACAGCTGTTATGTTTAACCTTTAAATCTAAAGAAGGGGGGGAGGGGATGGAAGGGCTGACCCAATAAAGTGAACATTTCAATTCCAATGGGCTTATTAATTAACCAAAACAATCTCACTTAAAATTTGACAAGCGCCACTCGGGCAAGATTATTTAAGAGACATTCTTTATATAAATCATGAGCAAGTTAATAAATAACTTTAAGAAACTATTCTAGTTAAGACACATTATTTAAGACCCTTTCAAATAAAACTTTACATTACATGCAAAATAATATTTGACACACAGCCTCAACTTTAACACGAATACTTAAAACCTATTTATAACTTGGTCAATCTTAAAGAGCGATCCCGAAATTATTCAAATATCCATAGACTTGTAAGATGGACTTGTAGGGCATAGAAAGTTACAACTTCGTACAATGATAAATGTGTAACAACAAGCTTGTAAGGCCGAAGTTTAATCACGAGCCGACTGCGAGAAGTATGACTTAACTTCCAACCAAGACGCAGCTCCGTTTGCAACCCCACGTCGAGTAGGCCACCAAAATGTGAATCAAGCAAATGGTACCGAAGAGGAACTCATGAGCTCAGGCGATGTCCACCGCCCGTAAGCCAAACTTATAATCTAAAGGCAAGCCCTGCGCTTCGGTAGTCCGCTGAAACACAGACCACACCGGACAACAGAAGGTGGAAAATACATTTCTTACCCTTAACATTTGAGTAGGAAGTGCTTCCTTTTACTGGAACAGTACTTGACAAACAAACTCTAAGAGAGGGAAATGAACTGGCTCACAAAAACCGTTACTCACTAGAACTTAATGACACACATCTGCAAATACATCAATATTATGCGGAAGCAGAGAACACGCTTAGTAGGCGGCCTCAAATCAAGTGGAACAAGCATAACTTTACACGTCGTGCAACGTCTTACAGTAGCAAGAGTGATCACAATCACAGTTAACTAACCATTCTTAGTAATTTGCGGGCTTAACTCGGTGTCTTGATGCTGGGGCGATTTTGCGAAGATGCCAGACTATTGCAATACCATAACAGCGTGCCCCTCCCAGTGAGCGGGCACATCCACAGCTCACGACGTTGCCGGAGAATGCACAGTGCCAAGCAACTCCCGCCGACTCCAATACAACCACATGACAACCGCCGCCCGGCCTCAGGCATGGCGTCTTCGCTTCTGTCCGCACGCCAATCGCCTACTCGCGCAACGCCGTGTTACGTTGTCACAGCGTTGTGTCCTCTCTCCCCCACTCTCGGTCGGCACTCCCTTATATCTAGAGCCGGCCCAAGCCCGAAGACAAACCCCTGCGCTAGGAAATCAATCGTACTCATGTCAGAGATACTACTGGCGCCAGTCCCGCCACGGTTCAGTGCTAGAACGGGGAACAGCAGAAACATCCTATAAAACAAAATAAAGTTAGGGGTTTACATCCACATAAACATCTCGAGACATTTATTTTATAGATGTAACATTTGCATTGTATATATCTGTGTAAATATTTCATTTATATTTTCATGTACATAGAAGAGTTAGTTGTGTAACAAGAAAAGTCTCAAAGTAGTTATGTGGATATTGTAAAGAGAAGCTGAAATGCATTTAAAGAGCACTAAATGGAATGACTTGGGTAAAACTCCATTCTACTTGTAAAGGCAAATCCTGTCTTATAAAGACATCTCACGTAATAAATTGTAACTAGTAGTATAGTTTTCTGAACAGAATTTGTCGATTGTGTGTTGATTATTCATTTACACTTTGGCCCAAAATATGTGATTAGTTGTAAATAACTGTGCACTGTTCACGTCAGAAGAACATGTCCCACAAGCTCAAGACAGAAATTTTGAATAATAGTATATGTACTCATGTACATTAATACTAAAGGACGTATTTTCTACAGGATGATGTCCTGTGTCAATGCTTCAGCTAACAGGCAAGGGACTCAGGTCATCTATCTTTCAAGTAAACTACATGATTATTTTGACACTTACTGATGTCTTCGGACATTAGTTTTGCATTTTAGAGTTATTTTTATGCATTATTTCTCATCGGTACGCTGCAAGATTGGGAATGGAACTTGGTCTGGGTCTTCCTTGGAATACAGAAATAAACTGGAATACGAACGAAAGACGTACATGTGAACCACGGAACCACAACACATACAATAATGGCCAAACACAGTTCGCATCGCGAATCTTCAAAGATATTAGAAAAACTGGAATAATTAATATTCATGTACAGCCACGTACCAATGTAAAATTATACAAGTAGTATTCTCCACACACCAGAATAGCTAATTTGGACGTTAGATGAAACGCATAGCTTCAATATCAGCGTTACTTGACTCAAAAGATTGTACAGATTGTACGTAATTGAAAATGAGTAACAAACCGAATGGCAAAATCAGCGATATCAAAGACCTTCAGGGAAAGCCGTAGTACGTAAACGTTGTGTGTAACTACACAAAAGTGTGCAACGGAACTAGTCTGTGAGAATAGTGAACCCACTATTGTTACAAAGAGAATAATAACTTGTAATAATGTGTAATTATCATAAATAGATGTGAAAAAAACTTTTATTTTTTGCTCTGCTCTTTCCGTTTTGCCATTGTGCTTGTCTCTCTCGGTTATTTTGATTCGTGTTACGTAATTAATTCTGCAGATTCGATAAAATGGTCATAGGAGATATTTCTTGGATCTTACTTAATGATCTGCAATGAAACCGTTATTTGAAATCAGAATACCAAATACGTGCATTTGGATATCACGCTTTTCATGTGGAGGATGTTTTGTTTTGTATAGTAGGCTGTGTGGAATAGTATAAGTTGACATACTGTTTTAGTGTAGCCATATTTCATTTGTAAAACTGTCCTTCCTGTACAGATCCATAATTTCGTGCGTTTTCTTAAATACAGAAGTACACTCCTGGAAATTGAAATAAGAACACCGTGAATTCATTGTCCCAGGAAGGGGAAACTTTATTGACACATTCCTGGGGTCAGATACATCACATGATCACACTGACAGAACCACAGACACATAGACACAGGCAACAGAGCATGCACAATGTCGGCACTAGTACAGTGTATATCCACCTTTCGCAGCAATGCAGGCTGCTATTCTCACATGGAGACGATCGTAGAGATGCTGGATGTAGTCCTGTGGAACGGCTTGCCATGCCATTTCCACCTGGCGCCTCAGTTGGACCAGCGTTCGTGCTGGACGTGCAGACCGCGTGAGACGACGCTTCATCCAGTCCCAAACATGCTCAATGGGGGACAGATCCGGAGATCTTGCTGGCCAGGGTAGTTGACTTACACCTTCTAGAGCACGTTGGGTGGCACGGGATACTTGCGGACGTGCATTGTCCTGTTGGAACAGCAAGTTCCGTTGCCGGTCTAGGAATGGTAGAACGATGGGTTCGATGACGGTTTGGTTGTACCGTGCACTATTC
This sequence comes from Schistocerca americana, assembly GCF_021461395.2. Classification (NCBI taxonomy): domain Eukaryota; kingdom Metazoa; phylum Arthropoda; class Insecta; order Orthoptera; family Acrididae; genus Schistocerca; species Schistocerca americana. The sequence goes on along the minus strand of NC_060119.1, from coordinate 951,242,725 downwards.
AGTGTCCCCTCGACGATCACCAGGGGTGTACGGCCAGTGTAGGAGATCGCTCCCCACACCATGATGCCGGGTGTTGGCCCTGTGTGCCTCGGTCGTATGCAGTCCTGATTGTGGCGCTCACCTGCACGGCGCCAAACACGCATACGACCATCATTGGCACCAAGGCAGAAGCGACTCTCATCGCTGAAGACGACACGTCTCCATTCGTCCCTCCATTCACGCCTGTCGCGACACCACTGGAGGCGGGCTGCACGATGTTGGGGCGTGAGCGGAAGACGGCCTAACGGTGTGCGGGACCGTACCCCAGCTTCATGGAGACGGTTGCGAATGGTCCTCGCCGATACCCCAGGAGCAACAGTGTCCCTAATTTGCTGGGAAGTGGCGGTGCGGTCCCCTACGGCACTGCGTAGGATCCTACGGTCTTGGCGTGCATCCGTGCGTCGCTGCGGTCCGGTCCCAGGTCGACGGGCACGTGCACCTTCCGCCGACCACTGGCGACAACATCGATGTACTGTGGAGACCTCACGCCCCACGTGTTGAGCAATTCGGCGGTACGTCCACCCGGCCTCCCGCATGCCCACTATACGCCCTCGCTCAAAGTCCGTCAACTGCACATACGGTTCACGTCCACGCTGTCGCGGCATGCTACCAGTGTTAAAGACTGCGATGGAGCTCCGTATGCCACGGCAAACTGGCCGACACTGACGACGGGGGTGCACAAATATTTCCTCAGCTAGCGCCATTCGACGGCCAACACCGCGGTTCCTGGTGTGTCCGCTGTGCCGTGCGTGTGATTATTGCTTGTACAGCCCTCTCGCAGTGTCCGGAGCAAGTATGGTGGGTCTGACACACCGGTGTCAATGTGTTCTTTTTTCCATTTCCAGGAGTGTATTTCTTATGGTTGTTATATTCTGCGTGCGCCATTTCTTGCGCCGTAGTCTTTTGTTCGTGAAATACGATAGAACCTGCAACCATTTTAATACTACAATGTCCGATAATGCTTTTAATACTAACTTCCGCAAGGAAACGTATTTAAATTCACCGTCAGTAATAAATTTTATCAACAGATTTGCTTTCCAAGTCAAAACTGGGGGCCGTTGCTACCTTCAAACGAAGTTGCATTACCTTTCGCAAAAGTTGTGAATTAAGCCAGTCATTTAATGAAAGAGGTCCAAGTTTCTTTTAACGTTGCTGCAAATAAACCGAAATTTCCTATCATATTAATTGCAAGTAAAATAGCTAAATCCCAAATAACGGGCGGTGACGTTAAAGCCTCTTCTTCATATGTGTCTCCAATTTAGTTAACCCGCCCGATACTTCTTCCACGCATTTCCCCTTGCAGATTCTTATCACTGATCGTTCGCTGATTTATAGAGGAGGTGCAGTTCACTCCACCAGTCTATTCATAGGAGCTACAGGCGCTCCTGTATACCTGTCTCTCAAAATACTCCTCCGAGAATCACAGGTATTCACGTGACTGACTGCGAATAATCAGGCTGTATTCCACACTTTCCTAGGAGTGTGAAGCCTCGGTCACCCCTTCTTCCGACAACCTTCATCCGTCGTAGTAAGGTACGCGAAGCTAAGCCACCCATTTATTTCACTACTACGGCTCGCTGAGGAAAGGCTGGCACAATGCCTTAGGCGAAAGTGGCGACACAATGAGAGCCGACCGTGAAAGGTTCCCATTCAAGGTATATTGCAAATGCGTGTTGTGAAGACCGCTACCTGTCTGAGTGACAAGTATCCTGGTGGACAAAATTAGGAGGTGGGTAACATTTACCCAAATAACTCACGAAGTACTGAAGGGAAGCAAATGAAAATAGGTACTGATAAAATTTATTGTATGACAATAATTTTTATAAAACAATGCAAATGCCTTTTATCAGCGTGAGTAATGGCCAAGTGTCCAACGTGATGCAAATTATACGTTGCAAACTGGCTAGTACGGTGTGTGGCCGCCTTTGACAGATACACATCATTCACTGTGAGAGGCCATACCGTTAACGAACGAGTTCAGCAGTGCACGTGTATGTCGCACCCACTAGTTCTCCAGAGCGGTTTTTAACTACAGTATGATTGTGGGTGAGGAAGTAGCGTGTTGTAGTTGCCCTCCCGAGAGCGTCCCAAGCATGTTCAGTAGGATTCAGTTCAGATCATTTAGCTGGGCAAGCCATACAACTTTTACCATCGCTTTGCGGGTATTCATTAATCTGTGTGATCCTGCATTATTGCATACGAAAATGACCTGAGAGCCAACAGCATCGCTGAAAGGTCGCACATAGGGCTCTGGGCTCTCCACCTGTACCTCTGGGCATTCAGGGAAACTGTGCTAACACTTGGACCGGTGTGAGAGTGTCGTGCATGATTCCCGCCCAAATCAGCACACCTCCACTACCATATGTGTCCCTTTCCATGATGTTTCAGGGATGGTATCACGTTCCACGAATCCTCTATTGACTCGCAGAAAATCTAGTGTAGGCTGAATTTGTACTCATTCACGAAGAAAGCATTAGCCTATTGAAGCTGTTTCCACTTTCTGTAGTGTCCATCATTGTAAATTCTCTCTTTTGTGATAGGGCGTGAGTGAGATGCAGACTGCCGGCTTTCTAGCATACAGCCCTGTCTCATGTAACCTTATGGCAATTCTATTCCAGGAAACTGACGTTCCTGTACTCTAACACTTTGTTGAAACCACTAAATACCGGTCGTCAATGGACATTGTGGCTCTCGGGCGACCTTGTCCTGGTATTCTGGACATGGTCCCACTGGTTTTAAAGTGTTTCCGCAAGTTCGAGATGACACTTAGTGTTACATTCAGCTTTCTTGCAACCTGCGCTTGGGACTTCCTTGCCTGATGCCAAAGGGCGATTCTCGATCTCGTACCATCTTGTAAGCGATGATGTGTACTTACTTCACATAAACAAAACAAAAAATTAGTATTATCCACGGAAGGCAACAACAATCATCACTATACTGTGGAGCGCAAACAGGTGCGCAACTTTCATACCTCCCGCTGACGTTGGACCGCCGACACGAATACGTGACCTTATATCAGCAACACCAGCGCCACACCCTTTTTATATGGAATCACACAGTTCCAGTTTTGTGTGGTTTTCTCGGAGAAATGTGGAAAAATAGTAACTAACTCTTAATTTTGTGCACCACTTTAGTTGAAATCGGACTTCTCGGTCCCGCTGCGATGCCGTCGAACCCTCCTCACTCAACATGCCCGACCGTAAACAAAAAAAAAAAAAAAAAAAAAAAAAAACGGCACTTGGCTGCCAGTCTACATACTGTGTTAAGCTATCTGGTCAAGCTGCTCGAATTGTCACTATATCAACACTTTTAAAACATCACACTATAGAAAAGAAGCTACATGGTGGATAAAAGCAGTTCATTGAATATAGTTTGCGGAACATCAAAGGCACATTCCGTTAAAGTACAAGTGCGTTGAGCACAACTTTAGCAGATAGGGCCACCACTTCAGTCCTAAGCTTTTTTTTTTTTTCAACCTTTTTTCCTCTATAGGTATTACTCCCAACAGGCTCCATCTAGTCCCAAGGAAGTTTTTTCCTTGTTGGTAATTTATGGTATCTTAAACTTCATGTCCACGGTATATACGGATTCACGTGTTCTCTGCGTTTTTATGGAGTCTAACGGACACACCTCAGAAGAGGTGCCGCCCATCGAACTGCTCAACTTCGCTAGGTTTCCCTGTTCAAATATCCATATGACCGTGCTGCATTTAGACTCGGCCCGTGGCCAAATCTCCACTGATTACCTGACTCGTTTTCTCCGTGGTAATGAAACAGATAAAAGAATATACATTTCACTGAACTCAGACGATGACAGAAAATACGTTCCAGCAAACAAACTTGGAACAACTTTATGCAAAATTTATTACTTCAGCACTGCCACATTGCCGTTCTTTGATCCTAACTGTACTGATAAAATTTTATCGTGGTTAAATAATTGAAAACCAAATTTATTTAAAACTGATGAACATATCCTTAACTATCCCATACATATAATGATATACATGGCTATGTTAAATTATTAACATGTGAGCAGAGTTTCACGACGATATGCTGGTGGGAGACATACATACACTCATGCTCATAAATTAAGGATAATGCTGAAAAATGGTGAAACAACGCTCCGGTGGACGTTTTGCGGGTTTAAATCATGTCGGGGTATGAACATGCGGTGCATTTGACCTGCGATCGCCGTACGATGGCGCTGGCAGCAGTCCACATCCACAGAGGTGTGTTGGTGCATGTCAGAGTACAGTGCAGCGTGTAAGTGTGCATGAGTTTTCAGGCGTGCTAATGGTGACTGTGTTGAAAATAACTCAAAGAAGACATATTGATGACGTTATGAGGGGTAGAATACTAGGGCAACTGGAGGCTGGTCAAACACAGCAGGTCGTAGCACGGGCCCTCCGTGTGCCACAAACTGTGATCTCAAGATTATGGCAACGATTCCAGCAGACAGGAAACGTGTCCAGGCGCTACATTACGGGACGTCCACATTGTACAACACCACAAGACGACCGATATATCACCATCAGTGCCGGCAGACGGCCACAGATTGCTGCAGGTAGCCTTGCTCGGGACCCTATCGCAGCCACTGGAACACTTGTATCCAAACACACAGTCTACAGACGACTGAACAGACATGGTTTATTCGCCCGGAGACCTGAAAGGTTCATTCGACTGACCCCTGGCCACAGGAAAGTACGTAAAGCCTGGTGTCAAGAACACAGTACATGGTCATTGGAACGGTGGTCCCAGGTTATGTTCTCGGACGAGTGCAGGTATAGTCTGAACAGTAATTCCCGCCGGGTTTTCATCTGGCGTGAACCAGAAACCAGATACTAACACCTTAATGTCCTTGAAAGGGACTAGTATGGAGGTCGTGGTTTGATGGTGTTCGGTGGCATTATGATTGGCGCACGCACACCCCTGCATATCTTTGGCAGAGGAACTGTAACAGGTCAGGTGTATCGGGACGTCATTTTGCACCAGTATGTCCGCCTTTTCAGGCGTAGAGTGGATCCCACCTTTCTCCTGATGGATGATAAAGCACGGCCCCACAGAGCTGCCATCGTGGAGGAGTACCTTGAAACAGAAAATATCAGACGAATGGAGTGGCCAACCTGTTCTCCAGACCTAAACCCTATCGCGCAGGTCTGGAATGATCTCGGACGACGTATCGCTGCACGTCTCCAAATCCCTAGGACACTTCAGGAGTTTAGACACGCAGTGGTGCAAGAATGGGAGCCGTTCGAACACCTGATTCAGAGTATGTCAACCCGTTGTGCGGCCTGCGTATGTCTGCGTAGTGATCATATCTCCTACTGATGTCGGGGTACATGCGCAGGAAACAGTGGCGTTTTGTAGCACATATGTTTCGGGACGGTTTTCTCAACTTATCACCACTACCGTGGACTTGTAGATCTGTGTCGTGTGTGTTTCGTGTGTGCCTATGCCATTAGCGCCAGTTTTGTGTAGTGCCACGTTGTGAGGCACCACATTCTGCCATTATCCTTAATTTATGAGCATGGGTGTAGTAATGTTCAAAATCTGAGGCCAACTTTCAAAAACTCGTAAGATGATTGCGGCAACCCTCGTAATCGCACAATGTCAGGTAAGACCAAGAGTGTTTGCCAAGCTCTTTGTGTTTCCGAAAGTGTTAAACTTTGTCTTAGGTATGCAAGTGTAAGATAGTACTTACGAATACTGCTGAAGCTATGCATTTAGCGACAATTCCAGGTCATTCCTGTAGTATAACTATCATTCAGTCCAGGTTTACGTTCGTAGATTTCCTTCAAGCCCGATATTGAGATATTTCCTGTTCCATGGCAACTAAGTCTAGACCTTGAAGAGAAATACACACATACAGTGACGAATTTAGACTGTCACCTAACAAAATTTTAAGGTATGAGTTTTTGCAGAATCCTTTGTTAAGTAACATTAGTTCCAATTAACACGGATGAACAACACATACCACATAGCTAACCTTATCTTTTGCTTATATTACATAAGTTAACAGCTGTCGTTTCAGAAAAACAACTTCTGTTGTGACAACATATTCATGTGCTTGCCGCTACAGTTTCGTTGAAAAAGTTTGTCTTGCCTTCTGCAATGACACTTTTCCAGTTTGCAAACTAACCTTCCACCACCAGGTCCCGTAAGATCTTCCGGACCTGCGATCTGAGTCCAATATATATTCATGAATTCGGGGCAGCTAAGGCCAGGGACCAGTATCGTTCCGTACAGATTTCAGCAGACGCAGACGACGTCGGTACACACACCAAGAAAAACGTCAAACAAAGAATCACGTGAAGGAAAAACTTCTTTTTGCTGCGTCTAGGATGTATCCTATCACCGGAATGAAGGGGTTCGTGCTAGCACGAGGAACATATATTGCTACTTGCATAAACGTCTCTGTCTCAATCGAAGATGTTGTGATGCTATATCACATACTGAGTGTAGACTCCTTCGTCAATAGATGTTGACGTCATACAACCGCAAACCAGATTTGAACCCAACGTGATCACCGCTGCTAATCATGATGAGCTTTTTCCCTGATTTCATTCACCTAATTCTGCATCCGCAAATTGCTTAGGGCAATATAAATCATATTAAGAATTAATGGGATACCCTAAGGGAACAGCTATTGTCGTAGATGCTTCGTCATCATTAAAATGTGGGGAAAATGTATAGAGCTTGTACGTATTTATGCATAAAAGTATGAGAACAATAGTTATAAAGCAAATATATTTGACGAAAATTTTAAAGGCAGAGCAATCGGAGGATTGCATGTGTGTTACTCATAAAACAGTGATGCCGGAAGTGGAAAAATGATGACATGTGACCAATTTAGTATATTTAAGAGAAGCCTGCTGTTTCTTTGTCAATCCACCAGTAAGAGACATAGAACTGTCTCCTTTCAAAGCAACAAGAGCAGTACGCACAATTTATAAACTATGGTGGCCTTCCGAAAATAAATGAATGTATTGTGTGTGTCAGCAATACTTCCGCCTATTTTTCCTAGCGTTATAATGATATTATCAGCACCGCAATCTGCATCAATCATTAGATGAACAGCGTATTTAAAATGTATTACCTCCGCTGCAAACATTAGATTCAATTACATGGGAAATAAGTCCGGTTTCAAATTTTATTGTAATGCTAATGTCGTAAAATAGCAATTGCAGGAGAATTCCTTGTATTTCAATTCTGAGCAGTAGTAAAAATTTGTAAAAATAATAGTCATTTGTACTTAACTTCGATTCGAATTCCAATCAAGAACAACTGTGAAGATGAGAAACATATCCTCGATGTAACGAAACAGCTCAAATCACTTAATAAAGACAGTCAGTTTCCTCCCAGAGAATGCCAATAGAATAGCTCCATATTTAGCAATTATATACAACCACTCGCTCACAGATAGATACGTACCTAAAGACTGGAAAATTGCTCGAGTCACACCAATACCCCAAAAGGGAAGTAGGAGTAATCCGCTGAATTACAGGCCTATATCACTAACGTCGATTTGCAGTAGGGTTTTGGAACATGTTCGAATACAGTATATTATGAAGTACCTCTATGAAAACGATTTATTGACACATAGTCAGCACGGTTCCGGAAAATGTCGTTTTTGTGAAACACAACTAGCTCTTTATACTCATGAAGTAATAAGTTCTATCGGCAGGGGATGTCATATTGATTCTATATTTTTAGATTTCCAGAAGGCTTTCGACACCGTTCCTCACAAGCGTCATCTAACCAAACTGCGTGCCTACGGAGTATCGCCTCAGTTGTGCGACTGGATTCGTGGTTTTCTGTCAGAAAGGTCACAGTTCGTAGAAATAGACGGAAAGTCATCAAGTAAAACAGAAGTTATATCCGGCGTTTCCCAAGGAAGTGTTATAGGCCCTCTATTGTTCCTGATTTATATTAACGACATAGGAGACAATCTGAGTAGCCGTCTTAGATTGTTTGCAGATGATGCAAAGTCATCAGATGATCAAAACGACTTGCAAAATGATTTAGATAAGATATCTGTATGGTGCGAAAAGTGGCAGTTGACCCTGAATAAGGAAAAGTGTGAAGTTATTCACATGAGTACTAAAGGAAATCAGCTAATTTTCGATTACGCGATAAGTCACACAAATCTAAAGGCTGTATATTCAACAAAATACTTAGGGATTACAATTACAAATAACCTAAATTGGAACGATCACATAGATGCTATTGTGTGCAGAGCAAACCCAAGACAGCGATTCATTGGCAGAACACTTACAAGGTGCAACAGGTCTACTAAAGAGACTGCTTACACCACTCTTGTTCGCCCTATTCTGGAGTAATGCTGTGCGGTGCAGGATCCGCATCAGTTGGGACTGACGGATGACATCGAAAAAGGACAAAGAAGGGCAGCTCGTTTTGTACTATCGCGAAATAGGTAAGATAGTGTCACAGACATGATACGTGAATTGGAGTGGCAGTCATTAAAAGAAAGACGTTTTTCTTTGCGACGGGATCTTCTCGTGTAATTTCAATCGTCAGTTTTCTCCTCCGATTGCGAAAACCTTCTGTTAGCACCCACCTACAAGGGATAAATGATCATCACGATAAAATAAGAGGAAACAGGGTTCGCACAGAAAAATTTAAGTGCTCTTTTTTCCCGCATGCCGTTCGAGAGTAGAACGGTAGAGAGACAACTTGAAGGTGGTTCATTGAACCCTCTGTCAGGCACTTTATTGTGAATAGCAGAGTAATCACGTAGATGTTGATGTAGATGAAGCTCTTGATAAAGCAATAAGAGCGTATGATTACAGTACCACCATTTTTAAAAAAAAGTTCAATTCTGGATAGTACAGCGGATCAACAATTGAAAAGAGTATTTTCTCACGCATATTTTATGACGCCATATTAAGAACTCACTCGAATTAACAGCACTACCTTTATGGACACACCTTTATATATTTCGTGTTGACGTTGTTTTACTACAAATTTATCATTAGCAGAAACGTGAATTACATCTTTTTCACACCGTTTTCCAGGCTACACTGGAGTAACTCCTTTGCTACTTTGACAGTACTATATGGTCGTGTCGAGAGCCTTGGAGGAGTCTAAGAATATGTCGGTAAGACATTCATCCTTATCAGTAACGTCAAGTACCAGTTTTGCGTATTCTGTAATGGACAATATTGTGTTCTTCCCAGATCAGAATCCAAACTGTGCTTTATTGAGAAGGGTGTATTTGTTAATGTACCTCATTATCCTGATTTCATGACTAATTCAATTACTTTTGAGAATGCAGATTGTGGGATAAGTGGGCTTGAGATTGCTATACCCTCTGCATTACCTTTCTTTAATAACGTTAAACTAATGCGTGCTTTAGGTCCTCTGAAGAAGTACCTGAACTAATTAAGGGATAGTTTATTACTTTTGATAACGGGACTTGTATGTTGGCCATGCGCTTCATCAGAAGAGAGAGTGAAACCTCATCAAAACCTAACCTACTGACGTCCTACAATTTTAATTTCTATAGATCTTCCTGACTTCAAGCTCTATTGAAGCAAACATCATCATGGTGTTTCCCGCGTAAGTCACTGTCGCTGCTAAACGTATTTTAAGAAGATTTTGTTCTACGTTCTTCACAACCCTAGATAAATAGTCGTTTACTAAAGTTAGCCATTTCCTGAGGTTTTTCTACTACTCTGTTCCCATTTTGGATTTGTATGTCATTACATTCGTGTCCGTCTTTTCCAGTTAGATGTTTTATAACATTGCACGGAATATCGATTTATTCACTGTAGGATAAGATACTTTGAATGATTCGTTTACAACAGGTTCTATGCTTTTGTATGTATCTTCAATAGTGATCTAGAAACTGATTATTAGTGTATTGCTTACGCAAAGTACCGAGTTATTTAAGTGCCAGGAGAGAGTTTCTAATATCCGCAGTTATCTATCAATTTTCCTTAGCTGCTGTTGTTGAAGTGACTGCTTTTAGAAATGTCTCCTCAACATCTAATTTCAACCATGTGTAGAAATTAGAGAACTTAGCATCCACATTGTTTTCCGTATATTATGAAATATAAATCATACGACACCGGTATAATGTTCTGCGATATTTCCATGAACACTTCGTCCCATGTTTGATTTCCCAGTGCCCAAGAAGACGTGTGCATATCACGTTCCGAGACGAACCATTTGTAGGCCAGCGGATTTGTGGGTTTTACCAACCCTTTTACTACATGATAGTAAAGATCAGACAGGCCAAGATCTTTCACATATGCTTTACAGTTTCCACTGACAAAGTCTAAGTCCATGGTTTAAGACAGATGTGAAAGTTTTGACACCCTAGTAGCAATAACTACCATTTGCACCACGTCAAAAGTGTTCACTATTGTATGAAGTTATTGCTAATTTCATCCTCAATGCCAGTGTAAGTATCACCACATTCTCTTATGTTACTTATGAAGTCTGAGACTCTTTCTAGGATTTCAGTTAAATTATTGAAAGAAGTGTCCATAGCATCACCAGGTCAATGGTACCTGCACAGAAGAACTTCTCATGTGTGGCTTTAGTTCAGCGGGTCCCAATTCAAAACACGAGGGGAATTCAATAACTAATGCAACACTTTCTTTTCTGAAAGCTGGTTGGTTTTGTTCACGATTCTTCACGATTCCTAGAGGCATAATATTGTCCCTCTTTTGGCTAAGGAACCCTATTTTCCACATGACCTCCTTTCAATGTGACGGCCTTACGCCACATTACTGGCAGTGCCTGTATGACCTCATGGTACCAGTCTACTGTAGACGTCGGAGCCAAAGTCTTGCTGCATTAATATCCTCCCCGTCATCCACACACTACTTCTCGTTGAGGGCATCCTTCAATGCACAGATGGCACTTCATTGCTCTTTATTGTCTTGCGTTATAGAGTAAGGAACCCAGCTGGCACAGACCTTTGAGTACTCCAACGGACTGACAAGTGTGTCAGCATTACCAAAAGAGACGTTCTGTTCAGAAGCGAATTGTTTGATTCTGATTTATCGATCACCTACAGTGACAGTGTCCGCACGTTCCAATGTTACAGGAGTAACAGCTGTGTGCGGCTGACCGGCACGCTGGAGATCGGACTGGTTTGAACGACGTTCTTGCCATGATGACAGGCGCCTCGCTCAACGGTTCACCGTGATTTTGTTAACTGCCAGATCTCTTTAGAAACTCTGCAAGAGCCTATAAATATCTGCAAAGCTCTGGTTTTCTGCCAAAAGAAACTTAACGACGGCTCTTTGCTTAGAGCACATCTCCTTACAGACATTATTCTGATGGCCACGTATAGCGCAGCCACATATCATAACTTCATAAAACTACAGGGGATGAAGCAGGAATGTTCCTCGATATCCCACAACAAATTCCGCATCTTTAACTGGAAAAAGTGTTTCATTACTTATTGAACGTCTCTCCTATTTATCTATGCTAACTGTGATCGGATTTTTTCTCTACCTTTAAATAGAAAAGGCTTTCGGAAAGTTCTGCACAGTCGTCTCTAATTTCCTTATTTTTTACTAAACGAGAATTAAATTTTGGTGAACACACTTGGAACATTTAGCTATACATTGAGCCTACTCGTTGTAGCCTCCATCAGCTGTGACGCATCAGGCCCAGCATACTTTTCATGACGTAAATGTACTTCGGTAAAGTTCTGGGGATTGACGTTTACACCATCACTTGACACAGGAAATAACGTCTTTTTCGCAATGAATTGTTTTACCGCGCAGGTGGGCCATTAGACGACCAAAGAGGTAAAGATCAGACGGAGCCAAGTCCGGACTGTATGCAGGATGAGGAACAATTTTCCAACCCATTTTCCTGATTATCTCCTGCGTCATAAGGGCTGTACGGAGTTTAGAATTGTCATGGTGTAATCTGATGAGCTGACCGTGAAGCTGTGGTCTAAGATTAGTCTGGTTTCCAGCCTTACAAAACATTGGTGTGTACTTCCTATTTCTACTCCACCTTGAGGCAATTCACCCCTCAACTTTGGCCGCTAGAGCGTGTTAGAAGTAGACACTAGAAAACTGTCACACAGCGTCATTCCGTTGCTAGTTGTTCCTACCAGTTGCCAGTCCCCAACCATCGTCCACATAACTGCCTTCCTTCATCCTCATTAGTTATTCCTAGCTGCCTCAAGATGCGCCCGAAGGGCGGAGATCTCCCATTCCAGTTCCTCTGTTGATCTGTTGTGCTGCGTATTTTGTACTTCCAAGAGTGGGGCTTAGTGACTTTCCCACAGAGTTCTCCGCACATTTCCCTCAGTGAAACATTTTGCTACAGCTGCCACAATGCGTCCCACTATTTACTTTTCTACGGAAACTTTCAGAATTTGTACAAATGATCAAGTAAAATACCTCTGGCAAAGAAAAAATTAGCATAAATCTGAATGTATTACATTTACTTCACTATTGAAGTATATAGCTTTCCGATAAGGAGCTGAGATCGGTAGGAGCGCAAGTTCAGTTATGTAAGACGTATGTACATTAGACAGATATCGCACGTAACAGATTTCAATACAACAAGGAAAGAATGTAATAATTTTTTAATTTATATAATGCATTCATTATAAACGTAAATTTTTCAGGACTAACTTGGATGGAAGCAAAGACGACATTGTAATTCAGCAAGTACGGGGGAGATATTAACCATATTATCTCAAGAAATGATGGAATCGGTGTTACATGGAGCTCTAGGCGTCCCCCGCCATGACTCCAGGCGAATCAGTGACGTGTCTTGAGCAAGAAGCTAACATGGATATTATCCGCGATAGGTAGGCCTCTGCCCCTTGATGGGAGACGAGAGGGAGCTTCGCCGTTAGAGCGTGCGTCTAAACAGTGGTGGACGTGATACATGCTCATGCTCGGCTTACAGTAGGGAGGGACTAGCTTGGAGCAGTGGCTGCTGGAGGTCGGTGTTGACCAAGGACGCCTGAGCGCTTCACGTTGGCCATAGCTTTCTGGAGGTTGGGGCCTCACCTGGAGAGTGTTACTGGCGCCACCACGCATCTTGGGAACTTGACTGTCAACTACCCGACCGCTGAGGGAAGCGATCATACTTGTGGAACTGTTGCCTGCCCATAATGTGGACAATGGAGAGGACTTTTGAGGTCTTTTGGTAACAGGCATTAAATCTGTGCTCAGTTTCAACATCCTGGTTCCCTCAGCACTTACTTGATATTTGTGTCATTACTCCGGTTTGGTGCCGTAAGCTAAAAGCGCTTGTTAGAGTTATTCACGTTTTCGTAAAATGTCACAAACATGCATCAAATCAATTGTGTGCTCGCGATGATACTGAATGACGTGAGTGGCTTGTAGAATCTTTAAGTCACTTTACCTAATATCAGTCCTTAAATTTCCTACTGTGATTTTTTTATACTGTCACATCGGCCTGTTTTCTTTAAGGTGCATTGCATTTTATTGCCTTGAGTTTTAACAAAAATACTGTTGATTTAGTAAGTCTCTTCCCATATGGGAATTTAATTTAAATTTAGCCCTTAATGCTGGTCCAGTTGTTTTGTATTCTGGTCTGCCAGAATTGGTGAACTTGATTATATCTAAGTTGGCTGATGTTTAGCTCCATTCATACTGATGTGTGAAGAATTACCCATTACTTAATTATTCGTTTGACATTCGCCAAACAGTTTTGCAATACGACTGAAAAAATGTACCTATTTTGGAAAGGCAACTGGCCAGGTCGTTACCTCAGATCCTTATTACTAGCCATTTGGAGCTTTCTGAATCTATCCGCTTGAGTAATACTATTTGCCGTGCCTATATTTGCCTTGTGTCCCGCCAGGCGTAGCTGATTCTGTTTGTGTATTTGATCGGCTACTGCCCTTGTTTGCTTCCTTGTCGTCTCGTGGTTGGGGCCTTACCTCAGACCATAGTTTCCAGTTTTCAAAATTGTACGGTGTTATATGAAAGTGACTCTCTTTAAGTGTCAAAGTAAAGAAAAGGCATTTAAAGGTAACCTGTAAAATAAGTTTTGCCTATAGTTTGCTTGGCCATTTTTCTATAAAAATTACTAGGTAGTCACTATTGAATTTCTTGCGTCTTAGGCAAATTTCAGGCAAATCTTAAAGCGCCTCCACCGATTGGAAAACTTGTTTGTATATCCACCGGCCGTTAATTCATCATATATCGTAATTTTGAAATGCTGTTAAAGTTCCATGTAGGAGAAATTCTGAGTTGTGGTTCTGGCTATAAACTTAGTTTTAGTATTAACTCTCCTTCGTTCAACCGCTTACTCCACTACAACAAACCTATGGTGCAGTTCCTAAGGATAATTTAGATTCACCTTGCACCGTCATGGGACAGGGAAAAACTGAAGCCCAGATAGAAGAGACCGGCCGCGAACCGCAATCGATCACCCTGAACAGGGCCGCCATTCAGGAGAATGGACGACTGACTTGGGGAACAGGAGACAGTAATTTGGATGCCCAGGCAAGCTATAAGCATGTGCAACATAAGCGGCCAGGAGTCGTTGGCGTCGGATCCGCAATGGAGGGATACCAGCCTCCAGAAATATGGTGATTACAGGGCTTGTGCAGAAGGCTCCAGTGGCGAGTCGGATCCTGCAGTGAAGTATGGGATCAAGCAACCGCAACGCCATAAGCCAGGCTCCCATAATCGAGACTGGACTCAACCAACGCCTGATACAGTCGCAGAAGAGTAGACCAATTGGCATCCCAGCAGGTATGACTAGCAACGAAGGGAGTTAAGATGCCGCCAGCGCCATTGTTTAACCACCAAGACTATGCCCTGCAGATAGTGCCCTGTATCTACTCTTCAGCAACCACAATGTCAGTGGAACTATAGTATAGGCAAAAGTCATGAGCATACAAAGAAGCCGATACAGACGTTCCCATAGCTGCTGCTAGCCCATTGATAATAACTAACAAGAAGCAGACACTCAAGACAGAGCCTTCTGGGAACCCCATTCTCCTGGACTCGCGAGGAACTATGGGAGGGACCAACTTGCACGTGGAAGGAACGAAGCGACAGGAAATTTTGAATAAAAATTTGAAGCAGGCCCCTAGGACCCTACCCATGAAGCGTGGTGAGGATGTGATGTCGCCATGTTGTATCATATGCCTTCTGCATGTCAAAAAAGACGACAATCAGATGTTGACTGTGGGAAAATACCATACCGATGGCCGACTCCAGGGAGACCCGATTATCAGTGGTAGAGCAGCCCTTACGGAACCCACCCTGAGATGGGTCAAGAATGCCCCAAGACTCAAGTAGCCAACTCAACATCTGGCTCACCATGCATTCGAGCAACTTCCACAGAACGTTGGTGAGGCTAATGGGGTGGTAGCTGTTCACCTCCAGTGGGTTCTTGCCAGGCTTCAACACTGGTATGATAAAGCTCTCCTACCACTGAGTCGGGAACTCATGCTCAACCCAGATACGGTTGAAAAGGTCTAGGAGGTGTCGCTGGCAGTACACCAAGCTGTGTTTAAGCATCTGATAGTGGATGCGATCTGGCCTGGGAGCCATATCAGGGCAAGCGACAAGGGTACTTTGGAATTCCCACTCACTGAATGGAGCATTGTACTATTTGGGATGGCGTGTAGGGAAGGAAAGACTCTGATGTCCCAACCTCTCTTTCAGGGAGTGGAAGGCCAGTGGGTAATTCATAGAAGTGGAACTCTGAACATAATGCTCTGTGAAGAGTTCGGCAATCTTGTCTGGGTCAGTACAGATGGCTCCATTCAGCGAAAGCCAAAGGACACTGACGGGGGCCTGATATCAACAGCCTAATCTTGGTCCAAACCTGCAATGAAGAGGTACGGATGCCAATGGTGGAGACATACCTTTCGCAGCACTGCTGATGCCCGATGGCGAATAAAGCAATGGGCTCAGGCACAGAGCCGCTTGAAGGCAATAAGGTGGTCCATGGATGGGTGCCTCTTATGAAATCGGGGGGCCCACCTGCGATCTTGAATCACCTCGGCGATCTCTGGTGACCACCAAGGCACAGTCCTCCGACAAGGGGACCCCAAAGAGCAGGGCATTGCTGATTCCGCTGCAGAAATGGTACCATGGTTAGCATGTGAACGACCACATCAATAGCGCCATGACACAGTGGCTCAATATCGAGAATGGAAGCGAGCAAGTCCCAGTCAGCCATATTCAAAACACCTGGGGAGTGGCTAGAGGAGTGAGTTGCGGCAGAGACAGAAAAATCAGAAAGTGGTCATTACCACACAAGTCATTGTGCACACTCCAATGGACGGATGGTAGAAGTCCAGGGCTGCAGACCGAAATGTCGATGGCTGAGTACATGCCATGCGCCACACTTAAATGTGTGAAGCCACTATCGCTCAAGAGAGAAAGGTCAAGCTGCACTAACAACTGCTCAGTAACAGCACCTCGTCCCATTGTCACCAATTCACCCCACAAAGGGTTGTGGGCACCAGCACAGCCAGGACAGGCAGTGGGTTATCTCCATCCAGTGGAAGATAAAGGATGCAGACAGTAACAGCCCGCTGCGTCCACACTCTAACAGCAACAGCCTCTAAATGTGTTTGAAGAGGGACACGCTCACCGTAAAGAAAGTGAAGAACATAAATGCAGACTCCACCAGATACCTTCTCATAAGCTGCTCGGTTCATGTAATAACCCCCATAGGTACGAAGGCGGGGGTTCGCAACGCCGGAAACCAACTCTCCTGGAGAGCAATGCAGAAGAAAGGGTGGAGACTGAGGAGATGTCGGAGCTCAGCAAGGTGGTGGAAAAAACTGCAGCAGTTCCACTGGAGGATGATATTGTCCATGGCCAAAAACGCATGAAGGAACTGATGAGGCACTGACCACCACAAAAGGAGAGCCTGAATCGAGAATCAGTGCATCTTAGGTAGGGGCGAGATTGAGGTCGTCGGAGGACGCCAAAACCTGCAAATCGTCCAGAGAGTCAGAGCTGGTAGGAACAGCTGGCACAGTGGCAACCTGAACCACATCAATCTTCACCAGCCAATTCTTCTTCTCCTTCGCCTTCTCCTGCTGCTCGTTAGAAGCAACCTGGGTAGGAGACTCAGAAGGAGCTTCAGGGACTGACGAAGAGTAGGAAGCTCTTTGATCCACCACTAACATCTCCTTGAGCCACCGACTGATGTCAGTTGTCGCGCTGGAGGACTTCGAAGGCACACTTCCAAGGGTCACTTTCCACATCTTTTCACGTGAGAGAAGCCAGAGCAGGCTGGCGTATCTCCAGTGGGCGGGGTGGGGGGGGGGGGGTTGAGTGTCTGATATCCCTGTAAGTTGGGGCGGTCGGTCTCTCGTCTCCCAAAGAAGGTACCGTGGGAGCACCAGAAGAAACAGCGTACACCATCATAGACACAGGCAAACAGACAGGGTAGTCCCGAGGGCCCACTGGAGCTTAACAACTGCAGGGCAGCCATTGCCACTGGGGGCAACTAAGTCATAGTCGCAGCATATGATGTAGTCATCTGCTCACGATGAAGTCGTTCATATTTCATCTTTGCATCCTGACAGGTGAGCCTGTCCAGGGTTTTTATTTCCATTATTCGTCGCTACTTATGGAGAACAGGCCAGTCAGGTGAGCAGGGGGAGTGGTGCCTCCCACAGTTCACATATGTGGGACGAGGCACACACGGAGCACCTGTTTGCAGAGGATGACCGTAATCCCTGCATGTGATGCTGGAAGTACAACGAGTTGACATGTGACCAAACTTCCAACACTTGAAGCACTGCATAGGGGGAGGGATATATGGTTTCACATCACAATGGTAAGCCATCACTTGACTTTTCCAGGAAATGAAGCCAAGATGAAGGCACCAGTAGCGACCCTGTTGTCTTTGGGTCCTCTACGCATGTTCCGGATGAAGTGGACACCCTGTCGCTCTAAGTTGGCGCGTATCTCGTCATCCAACTGCAAAAGGAGGTCGCAATGGTAAATAAGACCGTGAATCAAGTTAAGGCCTTTATGGGGAGTAATCAAAACAGTGATATCACCCAGCTTGCCTCAGGGGAGCAATGCCTGCCACTGGGCTGGGGAGGCTGCTTGGATCAAAATCGCCCTGCTGCGCATTTTAGACAACGCCGCCACTTCCCCAAACCTATATTCATGGTGGTCTACAAAAAACTGGGGTTTCGTTTCCTGAAATGTCTCTGCATCAGTCCTCCAGCAAACTAGGTATCGAGGTGAATACGGCTCATAAGACTGAGTCACGCTAAGGTCCAACCAAGGCGTGACCAGGGAGGGGAACGATCGGGAATCACAGGTCACAGCATCTGGCGAGATGGCCCTTGACGAAAGTCCTGGTGCCCCGGAAAGGATGGGAACCTACTTCTTGGCATATGCGGGGTGGTCGCAGCTCAGGCATCAGCAGTGGAATCCCTGTGTTGTCAGGGGGCTACGACCAAGGGGGTACTTGAGAACTTCACCGCAACGGACTGGCTACTGCGCAGGATTTCGGGTGCCAAAATGAACTGTCAGAGGCGCGAAGGATGATACAGCGCTAGAGACGAGAAGTAAGCAACCTACAAGTCTGAGGGTGCCAAGCGTGCCACACGACTACAAGCAGCATGCAAGATCTCAGTGAACGATGGACAAACAAAAAACACCACGTAAGGCGTCCTTCCGCAAATGGCACGCACTGTCAACAGAAATTTAGAAAAAGTGGAAGTCATACCCGAGAGTGGACTATCACAGGAAAGTCGAAAGGTTGGAGATTCCATCTAGTAGCCTCTTATTACAGGCAGGAATACTGCAGGCCAATTCTAACCCCCAAACCCAGAGGGGGATATCTAAGTGTTTAACAGCCGCTATTCAGTAACTGGTGATTTCACTAAGATGACAAAAATCATGGCATAGGCGATATGCACACATACATATGACGGTGGTATCGCCTATAAAAGAGCAATGCATTGGAAAAGTTGTCATTTACCCACAGGTGGTTCACGTGGAAACGTTTCCGACGTGTTTATTTTAGCACGATGGAAACTAACACGCTTTTCACGTATAATGGTAGTAGCAGCTAGACCCACGGGCCATTCCATTTCGGAAACCGCTAGGGAATTCAGTATTCCGAGATCCACATTGTCAAGGGTGTGTTGAGAATACCAAATTTCAAGCATTACCTCTCATCACAGACACTTAACGACAGAGAGCAGCGGTGTTCGTGTCAAGTAGTCAGTGCTAATAGACATGTAACGCTGCTTGAAATAAGTACAGAAATCAATGTGGGGCGTAAGAGGAACGTATCACTTAGGGCAATGCGGTGAGATTTGGCTTTAGTGGACTATGGCAGCAAACGATAGACGTGAGTGGCTTGTTAACAGCGCAACATCTGCTTCAGCACCTCTGCACTCGTCACCTTATCGGTTGGTCCCTAGACGACAGGAAAATCATGGCCTGATAAGTTCAGATCCGATCTCAGCTGGCGAGAACTGATGGTAGGATACGAGTATGGCGCAGCCCCCACGGAGCCATCGACCCAAGTTGTCAACAAGGAGCTGTGACTCCATAATGTTGTGGGCTTTGGTTACATGAAATGGAATGGGTCCTCTTCCTACTGAACAGATTATTGACTGGAAATGCTTATGGTCGGCCACGTAGAGAACATTTTCACTACGCACTTCTTGTTCCCAAACAACAATAGAGTTTTTTCTATAAATGTCACAGCGCCAGTCACTGTTCCAAAATTGTTCACGTTTGATTTGAAGACAATTCTGGACAATCAGAGTGAATGATTTCGCCAATAGAACGTTGTAGGTTATAATCACGAGGTCAATTCGTGAACAAAATCCTGCACCAACAACATTTTCGAAATTGTGGACGGCTATAGAGGCAGCATGACTCAATATTTCAGCGAGGGCTTCCAACGACTTGTCGTATCCATGCCACGTCGAGTTACTGCACTACGACGGGTAAAGTAGGTCCGAAAAACGATATTTGGAGGTATCCCATGAATTATGTTGGCTCATCGTACGTGAAACAGCTTATAAACCAATTAGCATGACCTTACACGAAAGTCTCCTGAAAAAATCGCTGAATTAGTCCTTTCTACTTTTTCTGCCTCCACCCTTGTCCATCAAAGAGCTGAAAACTCCATCGTTATGTCTTGTCATTAGTGGGCTGAGTTTTCAGTGTCTTCCAATGAAAAATCTATGGTGATAACTCGGCCCAGTCACTCCTGGCTACGAGGTGTCAACCCTTACGATCATGCTTCTAAAAATTCCTGGACGGCATTCGGTACAGTGCATATAAACTCAGGCCACGTTCCCACGGCGAACTCGAATCCCGGCAGCAGCAACTGCCTGTGGAAGGTTCCCTAGCGGCTCACACAGCGGATTATCTTGAGAGGCGATTGTGAACATGATCAGGCGACGCTTCTTTGCACTTCTGTTTAGCCAAGCCTGTTTATGTTTATGGGAAGCCTTTTTATTCTCCCAATTCGGATTACCGGGCGTCTCTGTTGTCACTAATTTGTTAAAAACAATAACTATTACCGAGATGAAAACAAAAATTATATACCTAGTCTGTCCATGGTTTGTGACTGTGGGAAAAGGCTCACAATAACAAGGCATAAGTTCCCTTAAACTGTTCATAAGTATAAAGCTGCAAATTATTGCAATATGCTAATAAGAAAGAATAATTTGGCATTATGTTTGATGTTATGTCAGTGCAGAAGTGGACGTTTGGTGTTTAATAATATAGTCACTAGAAAGTGCCCGACGTATGAATTAGTAATACGATAATCAACTCTCATTTGGGATTTTCTTGGAGACGTGGTTCAAAAATGAAAGTCTGTGTTATATTGTCCAATATGTATCTAGCTTCTTTTTACTTGTCAAAAATCTTCAGCGACCTTTAAAACATGTTCCTTTTTGTATATATTAACTGCGTTATGTAACCGTTGGAGATTTGTAACTGCACTTCTGATACTGTTATTATCTTGTTGTTAGTTAAAGAACGACTTTTGTAGCATAAGTTTTGTAAAATTAAATTAAAATATATATACATTTACGAGTTTTGATCTACACTCCTGGAAATGGAAAAAAGAACACATTGACACCGGTGTGTCAGACCCACCATACTTGCTCCGGACACTGCGAGAGGGCTGTACAAGCAATGATCACACGCACGGCACAGCGGACACACCAGGAACCGCG
Source organism: Schistocerca americana (assembly GCF_021461395.2). NCBI lineage: Eukaryota > Metazoa > Arthropoda > Insecta > Orthoptera > Acrididae > Schistocerca > Schistocerca americana. The sequence continues at coordinate 951,221,506 of NC_060119.1, read as the reverse complement.
GTGTTGGCCGTCGAATGGCGCTAGCTGAGCAGCATTTGTGCACCGCCGCCGTCAGTGTCAGCCAGTTTGCCGTGGCATACGGAGCTCCATCGCAGTCTTTAACACTGGTAGCATGCCGCGACAGCGTGGACGTGAACCGTATGTGCAGTTGACGGTCTTTGAGCGAGGGCGTATAGTGGGCATGCGGGAGGCCGGGTGGACGTACCGCCGAATTGCTCAACACGTGGGGCGTGAGGTCTCCACAGTACATCGATGTTGTCGCCAGTGGTCGGCGGAAGGTGCACGTGCCCGTCGACCTGGGACCGGACCGCAGCGACGCACGGATGCACGCCAAGACCGTAGAATCCTACGCAGTGCCGTAGGGGACCGCACCGCCACTTCCCAGCAAATTAGGGACACTGTTGCTCCTGGGGTATCGGCGAGGACCATTCGCAACCGTCTCCATGAAGCTGGGCTACGGTCCCGCACACCGTTAGGCCGTCTTCCGCTCACGCCCCAACATCGTGCAGCCCGCCTCCAGTGGTGTCGCGACAGGCGTGAATGGAGGGACGAATGGAGACGTGTCGTCTTCAGCGATGAGAGTCGCTTCTGCCTTGGTGCCAATGATGGTCGTATGTGTGTTTGGCGCCGTGCAGGTGAGCGCCACAATCAGGACTGCATACGACCGAGGCACACAGGGCCAACACCCGGCATCATGGTGTGGGGAGCGATCTCCTACACTGGCCGTACACCACTGGTGATCGTCGAGGGGACACTGAATAGTGCACGGTACATCCAAACCGTCATCGAACCCATCGTTCTACCATTCCTAGACCGGCAAGGGAACTTGCTGTTCCAACAGGACAATGCACGTCCGCATGTATCCCGTGACACCCAACGTGCTCTAGAAGGTGTAAGTCAACTACCCTGGCCAGCAAGATCTCCGGATCTGTCCCCCATTGAGCATGTTTGGGACTGGATGAAGCGTCGTCTCACGCGGTCTGACCGTCCAGCACGAACGCTGGTCCAACTGAGGCGCCAGGTGGAAATGGCATGGCAAGCCGTTCCACAGGACTACATCCAGCATCTCTACGGTCGTCTCCATGGGAGAATAGCAGCCTGCATTGCTGCGAAAGGTGGATATACACTGTACTAGTGCCGACAGTGCTCATGCTCTGTTGCCTGTGTCTATGTGCTTGTGGTTCTGTCAGTGTGATCATGTGATGTATCTGACCCCAGGAATGTGTCAATAAAGTTTCCCCTTCCTGGGACAATGAATTCACGGTGTTCTTATTTCAATTTCCAGGAGTGTAATTTGTACATGTTTGCCGTCATGAAGTTCTACTTTGTTGCTCTGTGTACCCAGGACTTTCGATTTTCGACGTTCTGCGAACATGTTTCGACATAACACCTCAATGTTCATTGTGATTTGGTCTGGTGTGTTTACAATACGCAGACCTGCAAACAGTTGCTCTGTGTTTTTCCTTCGTATTTCGTTTGTGTTGCAATGTGTGGATGAAGTTCATTATTCTTTGGTTTGTATGGCGTCCCTTCCGTTTTTTGGGTTGATAGAGGGGGGGCATTGGTGGGTACTGGGTTATAATTTAGTCTGGTAATGTGTCCCTGTTATTGTTTCAGTGCCTAAAAAAATCAGTGAGTTGTAAATTATATTCATTTGATTATTTACTAATTTTTTATTCATTGGAAGGATAGTTTGTATTTATCAGGTTTCTTATAATGGTATGGATTTTCTGTTGGGAATGTTTGTCCTAAGAATATTCTTTTTGTGTTAGGTGGTTTACTTCCATGATTTATTAGGTTTCTAGAAAAGGTAGAGAGCCTGATTTCATATTGCCAGCTGCTTATGAGTTCCTCATATCTGACACGGAAATTTCTCTCTGTCAATCCCAATAAACTGATTGAAGGTCTTGAAATTCTAAATGCAATTTAACAGCTTCTCAGTACGTCTCGTTTTTCTGTTAGTGTTAGTAAATGTGGCTCTAGTATATTTCATGTCTGTATGCTATGTGTAGTCCTTGCTTATTCGGTATTATTGCTGTTCTCTAGATTGATTTGTGTATGATGAAGTTTACCATTTTCTATTGTTATTTATGTCACAAGTGTACCTGTTTTATGTGTTTGTGTGTATTAGGGTGTCTGTTTGTTCCTTCGAGTTTCATATTTCCTGGTTCACTGTTTATTTTCATATTTGTTTAGTTTCGTACGGATTTTGTGGGTTCATTTTCCTATTATGTGGGTGTTACACCCATTGTTCATGGCTATGGTGTCTATTGGTTCTAATTTTTTCTCATAGTAATCTTTTCTGAGTGGGATTTTCTTAATTTTGGCATTTGTATCATTTGTTGGATAGCTGCTAGTTTCTGGTTTTGTACGTGGCTTGATGTGCCTTGTATAACAGTTTCAGTTTCTGTTGGATTTCTGCAAAAGTCATATTTATGCTTATTTTCATCTCTGTTTCAGTTAATACCTAACTAGTGTATTTGCCTGAATGTTTGTTTTTCAATGACCAAGTGGATATTCTTATGTATACTCTTATGTCTGCGTGAAGCAGTTTTCTCTGTTGGTTCAACTCCCATATAAATCATATCATTCAGAAATGTGTACCAGAAAAAAATTTGTATCCTCCCTTTGTGATATTTATATCAAACATCGTATTTTGTATGTTGTTAATGAATATGTTTGCCAATGTTACTGATATTGGGGCTCACATTGTAAGGCAATGTTTTCATAGGTAATGTTCTTTCCCGAATTGAGAGTATTTTCAAAATGAGATTTCTTCAAGAGTTTTGGGTATATCTTAGAATTAATGCAGACATTTTGCTATATATCAGTAGGTTATATTTCGTTTAGTTTTACTGTGTCTGGTATTGGTATTGAAGTGTGTATGCTCTCTATGTCAAAAGAAAGGAGTGAAACTGTTTGTGGAATGTTTATGCTTCTTACTTACGTTATAAGTTCATTTGTTGCTTTCACAGTTGGGTTGTTCTTCATTTCATAGTGTTGTTTATGATTTTGTTTATGTTTTGGTACACAATATGACACTGCATTCACGAAATTTATCACAGTTTTCAAAGACACATATGGTTTGTGATGTTTGGCTTGGCGTCTGAGAGTTTGTTCTTTTGGGTTTTCCTGTGTCATGTATAGCTGTCGTTAGTCTATGATTATGTGTTTCAAATCTCTGAGGTTGTTTTTATTTGTATTTGGAAACATTCTTTTGCTCAGGTTTCGGTGTTGCAATGTTGTTTGTGGGGACGAATTGTGTTAATTTAGTGGCGGCGTTCTTGACTATGAAGTTATTCGCGTGTAGTTTTCCTTTTAATATTTTTGTGGCATTATTTCTTAATTGAGGCTTCCTGCTATGCATATTTTTTTACATGGTGTCTAGTTGTTCATTTTATTCTTCACCAGTTCTCGTTTTAGCCCTGCATTTACATTGCTGTTTTCCTGTTTTTCTTCATCCACCTGGATGTTTTTTGTTTCTACAATCAAACTTTCTGTATAGTGACTGTCTGTCTTGGTATTGATGTTGAATTGAGTCTCTTTTCTAATAGCTGTGTTTCTCTGTTAACCGCGTGTATGTTATTAGTTTTGGGTGGAATGTATGCTGATGTGTGTGTTGTACTTTGTTCTGTTTATATTTTATGTTGTGTTTACTAGAGAGTGTTTTAATTTTTCATATGGCTTTGTTATATGTATACTTCTGTGCTCTTCCAGTGATGTGTAAGAATGGTGCAACGCCCCTATAAACCCTCAGGACAGGACAGGTACTTGTACTTGTGGAAAGGGGCCAAAGCGAGCGGCTGCCAGTTACAGTCTAACGCATGTAACTTTAGTATTTGGCCAAACAGCACAAATTTTGAACTTAGTTATCGGCTGCATAGACCTCACTACCTAATGCCTTAAGGGCACAACCACTTAAATTTAAAAACGGATAAAAACCATTAACTTAAGATTCAGACCCAAAACAGAATATTTAGAAGGCAGAAGTCCTCACGTAAGTAAGTTCTATAGCTTGGCTTAAGGCCCAACCAGTCTGATGCTCGAAAGACAAGAACTTTAATTTAAAAACATCTGAAAGCCCCATGACTTAAAACTCAAATTAAATAAATTTAAACAATTAAGCCTTATCATAAATTAGGCTGAAGGCTCCAAACAATCTAACACTTGACAAGCAAGAAGCTTCCATTTCAAAACGGATCAATGCCCATGACTTAAAACACAACTAAAATCAATTCAACTTTAATTCAAAACATCGGCTATGGGCCATACAAATACACACAATAGAAAATAAGAAAAGGCAGATCAGATAACAGCGCTCAGTGGTTTCGGGTGGGGGGGAATCCTAACATTCACTTAGGTGAAACAGGCAGTCGGTCCAACCATGCTCAATCCGACGGCAACCCAACCGACCAACATCAGTCAACAGACCAATGCTCCACACTTGCACCAAAGGTCCGCTCCGCACTTGCACCAAAACGGTGCTGACAGCAGTGACTATGGAACCAAACAAGAACAGATCCCAGACAACCCATGAGAGGTGGCCGACCCGAAAACCAAGTCGTTTAATCAAACGACGGACTAACTCAGAGGCAGTACGCCGGTAACACTTAAATAAACTTGCGAGTGAAAATCACATAAACTACACACAGGCCCATAAACATCTGCACGAGGACTAGACGATGCCCACGGCAGTGACTGTGCAATAACAAGGATGAACCATTAGCCAGCGCACACAGCCAACCCATAAGCAATCGCCGGCCAAATACACGTCGTCTAAGAAGACGACCGACCGACTGTCAACCAAAGTCGTCCACACGCAAAACACGTGTATCGGCAACGGTCGGGCAAGTGATGGCTATCCGCATCTTCCTGACGCTGCATGCATCACTGGTGTTACGTCACGACTGCGCCAACCGACCAACTGCTACATATCAGCAAGGAAACAGCACTAAAATAACTGGGCACTCGAAATCACAATCTACACACAATGTCACAAACACTTGGACGACGAACCGGACCAATGCTAAAAGCAGGGACTATGCAGTGACGAGGACGAACGACGAGTTGAGACACACACATCGCCAACCAATAAACGATCGGTGAGTAATCACGTCGTTCGGTAAGACGAGCAACCGTCCATCAACCAGGACCGTCCCTATTGAAACCACGCGTGCCGGCAACGGTCGGGCGAGCCACGGCTATCCGAACCTCACTGCCGCTCCAAATCGACCGACTGCTGCCTCGTCCCAAGTGTCCGACTGCCAGGTCCGAACTCCACTCCTGGCACGTTGCAACTCACTGCCAGATACGAAATCCCCTTTTCCAACACACGACAACTGGGAAGTAATAGCAGTACAGCAAAGATAATATGGCGGGGCATAAATCGATAAGCGCCGCAGGTGCCGCTCACAGGCAGGCAAGGCAACAACTCAGTAACACCAGTAATTGAATTAACAAAACTAGGCGGCAGTACAGTAAAAACAGAACGTAAAAGGAGAGAGATGGCCCGAACACCAGCCACCCACTGCTCAAATGGGTTACTTGGTCTAAACCGACTTTATTTCGCTTTTCAAACAATTTATTCGTTACTTTTGCAACAAGTTTATCGTTTTGCGCATTTGATTGAATTTAATATGCTGGATGGTCTTGTGTAGTCTTAGTTAACATGCACTGCAGTGTGTTTCTCTGTCTCCTATACTATCCCGGCATGTGAAGCGTCCCAGACTGATGAGTAACAGACTAGTGAGTAACACTCAAGAAAATGAAGAAAAGTAAGTTGGAAAGCCACTTCTTTCGTGGATGAAACACATTTTCTTACGATCCTGCCAATGCATCTCAGCCTACCACCTACTTTTCCTACAGTTTGTCAGATTGTCATTCCTAACAGTAACTTCAGTTATTCATTTGGCCAAATTTTATGGCACTTTCTACTTGAAGGAGAAAGACAAGTCACCAGAAATAAAGAGCAAGAATTGGAACAGCTGATGTAGCAGAATACAATTCTCCTACTAACTGATTTTCCTACCAGTAATGGCCATGTTCATGCAAGAAATGTATCAAAGTCAAAGTGGAATCTGACGAATAATGTCAATGGGTGGGGATGAAAACAGGCTCTCAGTTATGAAACGAGTAAATAGCCTTCTATATTTAACGCTAAATAAGCTAACAAGTTATGAAATTTGACGCTGTCCAGAATTTACCGAATAGTAGCCTCGTAGTAGAATTATCATTACCATTTATCAACATGAACAGACAGGTTCCCTCAGTAGCTCTCAAATACTGAAGTATGGTAAGTCACTATATTTATTGCACCTTCATGTAGCATTAAACTATCTAACTTAACATTCACCCTGTATGTAAACATTCTACCAATCAAAATCTACCTACTCTGCTTTGATAACTCCAAACCAATAGTATTCATTTCACCCACTACTATGACGTGAGTATTTTAGAAACGACTTCGAATAAAACTGTGCATCAGCTATCGCAAAATATTCTCAAACACTCAAAAAGAAGGAGTTGTAATTAAAAGCAACACACACATACACACACACACACACACACACACACACACATATATATATATATATATATATATATATATATATATATATATATATTATTCGAAGTCATTTCTAAAATACTCACGTCATAGTAGTGGGTGAAATGAATACTATTGGTTTGGAGTTATCAAAGCATAGTAGGTAGATTTTGATTGGTAGAATGTTTACATATGGGGTGAATGTTAAGTTAGATAGTTTAATGCTATAGTTCATATATATATATATATATGGGGAAAAACAGAGAATAGAATATTTTTTATTACTGTAGAAAGTCAAGAGTACGCGAAGCATGCAAGTGCTAAAATAATTTGCGCATTTATGATAAAAGACGTTTCTGCCCGGCACCCACTGTGTTCTTCCATCGCCTTAAAGTCGCTCTCAGTTTTAGTTTTAAGGTCTTATCACATAGTGTCGAGAGAGAACGGATACTGTCATGCCTCGATAATTTGCACTGCCATTCTTTCTTCCCTTTTTAAATACGTTTGTGATAAATCCTTCCTTAAATTCCACCCTCTCTAAAATATTTTTGAGTGAAGCACTGAGAAATTATAAAAGGAAGTCCAAAAACGTGGGAATTTTTAGTAGGTGATGACATCTTGCCTCTCTTAAATTTCTCCGATAATCCGGCCATACTCTCCGATGAAGAAGATGATGTGTCTGATATGTTAAGCAAGCTTAAAGAAGAATATGACCAGCTGGGCGTGAAAATTATACTTACAAAGACTGAAAACATGATTATCGGAGTTATAGGAAGGGTTATTGTTACGGATGACGATTCTACAGTAAAGTGTCGTCGATCATATAAATATTTAGACGGAATCATTCCGAATAAAGGTGGAAGCAAGGAGGAAATAAAACACAGAATAAGAAAGTGGAAGGTAGCAATCGAGCAGTTACACTCCATTACTTTCACTACAAGTATGTTAAAAATATTATACGGAACAAAAACAGCCACCAGTTGTGTAAGGTAGTCAAAAGCTCCTTCTTCAGAAGTGTTATTACGTTGTACATGCTAATCATAATGTGCCACGAATAGGCTTACTCATAATTAAAATTGACGATTGTAAAAACAGCCGTCTGGCTTTGTCACACCTAAAATAATACACACATCAGATGTGGCGTGTGCCACCCGTAACGAATAAACATGCAACATGACTAAGCCTATTGGTGGTGCATCATGATCAGCATGTAAAACGTAATATGAGTACAGAAGAAGGTTCAATTACGTGGGCTGAAACCTTGGTCAGGAGCTTTTGACTACTGCCTTCCGCAGCTGGTGGCATCTTTTATTCCATATATTACATCTGCAGAATTTCTGCTGCAGTCATGCTTAAGATTCTATGTCAAAAATGTGACAAATAGAATATACGAAATTGAATTGGAGTGCTTTGTACTTTATGGTGCTGAACGATGGGTCAATGAGAAGTCAGTTGAAATGGAATTTTGAAGAGGAAGTTGTGACGTAACAAGAGGAGACAAAATAAAGAATGAACTGCTACGAGAAGAAATGGGAGTTACCAAGGATATTATATTCTCAATTAAATGTAAACAGCTAACATGGTATAGACATCTCAGAAGACTGCCAGAGGAGAGAAGGCCTTCGAAAATGTGGCACTGGAGACCGCAAGGACATATAAATAGAGGAAGGCGCTGACTACATTGGAACGATGGAATGAGGCGGGCGATACAAAATAGAGCCGTACAGAAAGAGGATTGGCAAGACAGACGGATATGGAAACTTAAATGCGAGAGACGGCACATGGCGTAGAAAACTTGCAGAAAGATGAACCAGATTTCAAACAAGATAATCGCGTAAGGAGAATTCCTTAACAATGAAAATATTCGCTGGAGAGTCGTACTCCCACGCTGGCGGTCGACAAACGTATTGCACTAACTGTAATAAGGCTCGTTGAAGAGTGATGCTGAAACTTTTCTCTTGAAAGTGATAGTAATTACGAAGACGTGGTACAGAATGAGTGTTGCATTATTGGTCTTCAGTGTATGATTCATCTTATCGGTACTGAAAGAATAATTGTTTACTATCGTTACTGAATGTAATCACTAGTCGAACTTTGTAGTCTTGTGCATGTGATGCACGGTACGGAGTATGTGATCAATACTGAAATCAGTCCGCTCGGTAAACCGGTGCTTTTATAGCCACTGCTTTCATATTTCAGCACGTCGGGTCAAGATAAAACGCACAATCACACTGGTGTCCATTTCAGAGTACGTGATCAATATTTAAAACTAGTTCTCACGGTAAATTGTTCCTTTACCGTCGCTGCTTTCATATTAGTCCACGATGCATAAGTTCATGATAAGAAGCACATCAACACATGGGAACTAAAAACTCGGTAGGTCACGTTGTGCTTCGTAAACTATTCCGTTTACAGACTTTTCTCTGCGTTATTCCAAAGTCGCAACCGTTATAACATTGCTTTGAAACTTAATGCAGGTCATATTATACAAACACGTTCTATACACACACAACGTGCTGTATGGAGTGCAAATTACGGTATGAAATGTTCTATATGCGCATGTTTAGAAATTGGTTGTCTAAGACCATATACCAGCCAGCAACCAACAATAAAAAAGAAATCTTTTTGCGTCGTAGGAATGCCGACTTTTCATATGTTACGTCACAAACTTAGTTGTGAACCTGTTGGAGTGCAAACGGAAACAATCACAAAACACATTCTGAAAAGTGTACGCCCAGGAGAAGCACCGACACATCCTGGGACTCGTAGAATGATATTACCTGAGTCTCATACTGTCACCAAAGAACGAATAACATCAAATAATGTCGTGGGAAATTTAAAGCTGCGTATATTATGCAGGTGGGAAGAAAATACTAGAGAGCCATGGTTACTGTTCTTATAACACCGTGCTCATGTTTGTTAGTACATGTACCACAACTACAATAACTTTTGAAATTCCTTGAATGAAGATGACATTTTCCCTTAGGCTGTCTTTTTATTAAGATCTCTTCTGAGTTACATACGTCGTTTCGCCTTAGAAAATCAGCATCAAGTGTTTCACCTGTTCAAAAGCACACTACATTATAGCCACGGAATGTGAATGCAGGAGCGCGAATGTAATATTCAGTAAATTAGTTCCAGTAAACAGTGTGCAATATGCCGGCAAGTGGCAGCGAAGTCACGGGATATGGTTGCTTTCAGGATGGTATACAAATTGTGCTGTTCGTGATTATTCGACACATAATATGTGCACTTAACGAAAAGATATACGCAAAGGTATAACGTTCAATAAAGAAGAAAACTGAGACCATACTAACAATTTACAAATACATGCACGTACATTTACATGTACGAAAGTAAAACCAAATACAGTAAAATAGAAATGGAAAATACAAAAAAAAAAAGATTTGGAGAATATAATTGAGCATACGTAAAAATTAAGAAGATCCATCCGTTCTATAAATGAAACAACGAATCCTATATGTCAGTTCCAAAATTACTGTCAGCAATATTTGACAAAAATTATCTATTGACCTTCTATTTGGATGATCAGTTTGCTCTTTGATGAGTATACCTGGCTGTATTAGGAAATAATTAAACTTTTAACTTCTTCTAGAGAATTAATTTTCGTTCTTTTCTCTCCATGCCAAACGGTTTGGAGCTTATCGTTAATCTTTATTCCTTGCTAGATGTAGCGCGAAAGCAGAGAAATTATTCACGTTAGGTTTCGTGTCTTTATTAAAACGAATCAGAAAGTTATTGCCAGTTTTCACAATGTACAGTGCCCTCGTCGGAAACGACTGATCATAGGATACTGAAACTTTGTGGAAACATTTGTAAGGGCATTGGGAAGAAAAATAATAAATAAACAATTGATAGAAAACAGATTTCAATATCCCGACGAGAGGGCAACATCCGTTAATTGCGTACCCTGTTTCCTTTTCCGGTTATAAACTTTGCTCTCTCTGACGACCATGTGCAGCAACGACAGCCTGGAACCGCAATAGAGATCGCTCTATTGCTGCCCGGAACATCTCGGATGGGATGATGATTATCTCCTTGGCTACGGTCATCTTCAGCTTTCAACGTGTGTCAGCGTCCAGTGACCCCTGTCAGAGCCATGGCAACAGTAACTTCTTCAATAATAAGTGACGCAACTGGCCGTCGGGCGCTGCAAGGGGTGAGTTTCAAAACCCCAGTTAATTCGAATTTCCGAATTATATTCTCCAACCTCATTGTAGAAAGAACAATTATCCTTTTCCCTTTAATGCAACAGCAGCACTATTGTTGTGGTTTTGACCGAATAGCTTTACGAACCCCTGTCGAGACCCACGTTGACTGCAACTGTAACTCAAACTAATGCCTCCCTACGTCACTATACCAGTACCGATGTCTAACGGCAAGTCATGGCACTAGCAGTACTAACAACGCAAACAACACAATCTGAACATGATTTCTACTGTCGTTGGGTAGCCATATGGTAAATTATTTTCCGTCTACACAGGTTTAAGTAGCGAAAATGTTGTTACAACAACTTTGTTCGCCAGTCTGGATCGGCACAGACATTTAACTAATTTTTGATTTACTGAGCAGTTCCGTTCTTGAATAATTCATACTGCTTTCAGTGCGAAACCCAATTTTGATTTTCTTGTTTTTAAATGTACGATCTGTTATACCAGAATACCGGTCGTATCAGGAGTAAACTACAAACTTGGTCATTCTGCATCTATTAAAGTCTCAGTTTCATTCAGCTTTTTCGGAAAGCTGTGCTGAGTGATCGCAAAGCAGAAAATATTGGATTTTTTTGGCATATGATTATGTAATCACACGTAATAAATTATTTTTTTCATTCAGCGTATTTCTCTATAAGCTAGATGAAACGGAAATACACCGAGCGAGGTGGCGCAGTGGTTAGCACACTCGACTCGCATTCGGGAGGACGACGGTTCAATCCCGTCTCCGGCCATCCTGATTTAGGTTTTCCGTGATTTCCCTAAATCGCTTCAGGCAAATGCCGGGATGGTTCCTTTGAAAGGGCACGGCCGATTTCCTTCCCCATTCTTCCCTCACCCGAGCTTGCGCTCCGTCTCTAATGACCTCGTTGTCGACGGGACGTTAAACACTAATATCCTCCTCTTACGGAAATACAAAATATGATTTTCTTGGGTCATATAATTAGAAAATAAACTGCAGTGGACGTCGATGCTGTAACGTGAGGGGAAGACGGGCTGAAGTGTGCTTGCGCATAGTTCCAGTGCTAGAAACCGATTCGCAGCATTTCGTGTTGACACTCCGGGGCTTACCAGCCCTCTTATTGGCGCTGTGGTTGTTGTCTGATCTACCACTGCCACTCTTAATTACGACGATCATGGCCGGCGACTGTGCTGAGTGCACATCCAGAAACTCCTACACGGGTGTGACAATGTTCACTTGATCACTGATACCAGTATCTTAGCACAACTCATGCAGCACATCCAACTTGGGTGGCAATTCTCCGTAAGGACCACTGCGCAACTCGGAAGGTCACAGTTTGACTCTTTCCAACTCGGTCAGCTGGCTGTAGGAAGTATCCTGCGTCTGCGTGGCTCGGTTGCCTACTTCCTTCACGCATTTGCACCACACTGAGCCTTTTGGCTGTGAGCATTTCCTACCAAAGAGTAGACACAAATGGCGCTCTGGTAGCTCTACCACTAAGATATTTCGTGACTGGAGACGTTGAAACAGTTATAAGTACTTCTACCAGCCCAAGGTGGCAAATGACATCACTTGAGCAGAAAGGTGCAGTAATTTTCTTCGACCAGTGTGTACAAGTATTAAGTTTTATTCATGAGGAAGTAAGTAGAAATGTGGGAAAACTGTAGATACAGCAGCATCTGATATGAACAGGAGCAAGCATATCCAGAAAACTGTCTTGTCCTTACGCTAAGCATACTTTTAATTTAAAACGCAGATCTCCCAAAGAAAGCAGGTAATCAGAGATGTGAAAATTACCGAATTATCAGTTTAATAAGTCACAGCCGCAAAACACTAACGCGAATTCTTTATCGACGAGTGGAAAAACTGGTAGAAGACGACCTCGGGGAAGGACAGTTTGGATTCCGTAAAAATATTGGAATACGTGAGGCAATACTGACCCTACGACTTATCTTAGAAGCTAGATTAAGAAAAGGCAAACCTACGTTTCTAGCATTTGTAGACTTAGAGAAAGCTTTGGGCAATGTTGATTGGAATACTCTCTTTCAAATTCTGAAGGTGCCAGGGGTAAAATACAGGGAGTGAAAGGCTATTTACAATTTGTACAGAAACCAGATGGCAGCTATAGGCGTCGAGGGGCACGAAAAGGAAGCAGTGGTTGGGAAGGTAGTGAGACAGGGATGTAGACTCTCCTCGATGTTATTCAATCTGTATATTGAGCAATCAGTAGAGGAAACAAAAGAAAAATTCGGGGCAGGTGTTAAAATCCATGGAGAAGAATTAAAAACTTTGAGGTTTGCCGATGACATTGTAATTTTGTCAAAGACCGCAAAGGACCTGGAACAGCAGTTGAACGGAATGGACAGTGCCTTGAATGGAGGATATAAGATGAACATCAACAAAAGTAAAACGAGGATAATGGAGTGTAGTGGTATTAAGTCGGGTGATGCCGAGGCCATTAGATTAGGAAACGAGACATTTTAAAGTGGTAAAGGAGTTTTGCTATTTGGGGAGCAAAATAACTGATGATGGTCGAAGTAGAGAGGATATAATATGTAGACTGGCAATGGCTAGGAAAGCGTTTCTGAAGTATAGAAGTTTGTTAACATCGGGTATACATTTAAGTGTCAGGAAGTCGTTTCTGAAAGTATTTGTATGGAGCGTAGCCATGTATGGAAGTGAAACATGGACGATAAATAGTTTGGACAAGAAGAGAATAGAAGCTTTCGAAACGTGGTGTCATAGAACAATGCTGAAGATTAGATGGGTAGATCACATAGCTAATGAGCAGGTATTGAATAGAATTGGGGAGAAGAGGAGTTTGTAGCACAACTTGGCAAGAAGAAGGGACCGGTTGGTAGGACTTATTCTGAGGCATCAAGGGATCACAAATTTAGCATTGGGGGGGGGGGGGGGGGGGCAGCGTAGAGAGTAAAAATTGTAGACGGAGACCTAAAGATGAATACACTAAGCAGATTCAGAAGGATGTAGGTTGCAGTAAGCAGTGGGAGATGAAGAAGCTTGCACAGGATGGGGTAGCATGGAGAGCTGCATCAAACCAGACTCAGGACTGAAGACCACAACAACAACAACAACAACTCATGCAGTGTCACTGATACTCTTCTCGTACATTTAGTGGATCCATTTTCTCGCTGTACCAGATGATAAAGTTGTCGGATCTGCTGGAATGGAATCGAGTTTACAGTTTTATTTTACGAGCACGTGCGCGCAGAATGTGCAATTCGACAAAGTGGCAGGGGTGTTTCAGCAGGTAGGCCGTCCCGCCCGCCACGCGCTGCTCCGGCGCTCGTTCGCTCTGGGAGGCCTTCTGTGGCAACGCCCACGCCGCGCTACGCTACGCTGCGGTGCGGTGTGGCCGTACTCTGCCGGTCGTAATATCTCAAAGCGAGGAGGCGCTCGTAAAAGGCATCGCGGCAGGCGGACGGGCGATTGAGAAGCCGAGCCACCTGCTCGCTGCCTACACACACACGGACGGGTCGCGCACCAGGTGACTCGGACTGCTGCGGCAGGAAACTGGAATTTCCTCGTGTCCTAGATAGAGGCTCACACAACGCACAAATTCTAAGTAAGTAACGTACGATAGTGGAAACGTTGATATGGTGAAGTGTATATGTCTTAATATGCAAAAACGGACGTCTATGTGCAGGTTTCAGTTAATATGAGGGACATTTCATAAATACTGCACATAATTTTTTTACTTCGACAATTATCTTTTTTCAGTATATTTTTACAGTTCTTCAAATATAGTCTCCCTACTTCTCTGTTCCTTACTCCCCACATCCCGAAAGCTCAATAATTCCATCCAGGACACTACTTCTATTCATCTAAAGAATGTCTCTGGTAACGGTGGTAGAAAGTTCTTCAAGAGAAAGATCACGACGTCCACGCAAATCGAAGTCTTATGGCCTCATGTCCGGGCTGTAGGGAGGACGCGCAGGTTTTGGGCTACAACATTTCCGATATGCGGGCAAGCATTGATGTGGACAATGAGCGGTACAGCCTCGAGCAACTAAGATCGGGTTTTATGCATTTTTCTGAGCAGGTTTTGCGTGACGTTACGATAATGCACTGCCGTGACACTTGTTTCACAGAAGAGCATCTGCCACAAATTTCACTCTTCGTCCATCTGTTAACGTTTTCGGTCTTCAGCATCTTGAATTATTGTCTACGCCCATACGACCAACACGAAAACAGTTACACTAAAGTAAAACTGTGCTACGGTCCACTGTAAACTCGCCACAAACTTCACTTAACCCACTGTGGATTTCTGTTTGGTTTTTGACGCGTGAAGTTTAGATCTCGATAAACAACCTCTGGTAGTCAACAGCCACAGTACACGAGACCCCGGCAGGTTCCATTTCTACTCGTACCTCTCGCCAAATCTGTTAGAGTACCCATCGGGAAAAAAATACCTTGTGCTTCCTCAAGCTCCCAACCACATGACGTAATTTTCATTCATGTAGCACCAAACAATCCACATTAATACCAAATTGTGTATTATTTAGCAGATGTGCCTCATATTTATTCGAATGGGATGCAACGGTTAGATGCAATTATTCGGAAGGCGTTCAACATTGTGGAATAGGTGCTGAGACCCAATGTAGACCTAATCATGTATATAGTAATGTGCCTTTTACTTTGTATACCCGCTCCTGTCGTAAAGTTAGTAATGATGAAAAATTGCATGTATGGATGAAACGATTTGGTGTACTTACTGAGAATGTAACTGTAACTGGTGATGTAACCTTGTACTATAATTATTAATAAAGTGTGATATGTAGCGTCAGCCGCCAATCGCTGGATGTACATTTGCTCCCTGCCGCCGTTGGATAAGCAGCTGCAGCAGCAAGTCGTATACTCCTAGCTCACTCATTTGTTACGTAGTTTAATTCTTAATTTCTTTGCGTGTTTTTGGTACTTGCATTGTTTAATTCATAAATTTCGGGCGTAATATAGTATTTGAGAGTTGTAGCATCGCGTTTTAGTACCTGAACAGTGTAAAATCGCGTAGTCTCCTTCCGCCGCCGAGCAGTGTCAGCAGTGCGCAAGTAGCAGCATTACTGCATTTACTAGGCAATCTTGTATTTTAATAACAGTTTAAATTTTGTCGATTTGTTTGCGCTCTCTGTAGATTAGTTCAGACGTTCTTTGCAAATCAGTTTTTAGCATGGAAAGGGACTGCAACTGCTGTGTTCGGATGCAGGCCGAGTTGGCATCCCTTCGCTCCCAGCTTCAGGCAGTGTTGGCTTCGGTCACACAGCTTGAGGCTGTTGCCAATGGGCATCACTGTGGGGGTCCGGATGGGGGTTTGTCGGGGACGGCCAGCTCGTCCCACGCATGCCCCGATCGGACTACGACTGTGGTTCCCCGGGATACTGCCCGCATTGAGGCTGATCCCTCACCTGTGGTAGAGTGGGTGGTCGTCTCAAGGTGTGGCAAGGGGCGAAAGACATTCCGGAGGGCTGAACGGAAGGCCTCTCCAGTTTGTCTGACGAACCGGTTTCAGGCTCTGTCTCAGGCTGATACTGATCTTCGGCCTGACATGGCTGCTTGTCCTGTTCCAGAGGCTGCCCCTCAGTCTGCAAGATCCGGGCGGTCGCAGAGGGTGGGCTTACTGGTAGTTGGGAGCTCCAACGTCAGGCGCGTAATGGGGCCCCTTAGGGAAATGGCAGCAAGAGAGGGGAAGAAAACCAATGTGCACTCCGTGTGCATACCGGGGGTAGTCATTCCAGATGTGGAAAGGGTCCTTCCGGATGCCATGAAGGGTACAGGGTGCACCCATCTGCAGGTGGTCGCTCATGTCGGCACCAATGATGTGTGTCGCTATGGATCGGAGGAAATCCTCTCTGGCTTCCGGCGGCTATCTGATTTGGTGAAGACTGCCAGTCTCGCTAGCGGGATGAAAGCAGTGCTCACCATCTGCAGCATCGTCGACAGGACTGACTGCGGACCTTTGGTACAGAGCCGAGTGGAGGGTCTGAATCAGAGGCGGAGACGGTTCTGCGACCGTGTGGGATGCAGATTCCTCGACTTGCGCCATAGGGTGGTGGGATTTCGGGTTCCGCTGGATAGGTCAGGAGTCCACTACACGCAACAAGCGGCTACACGGGTAGCAGGGGTTGTGTGACGTGGGCTGGGCGGTTTTTTAGGTTAGATGGACTTGGGCAAGTACAGAAAGGGCAACAGCCTCAACGGGTGCGGGCCAAAGTCAGGACATGCGGGGACCAAGCAGCAATCGGTATTGTAATTGTCAACTGTCGAAGCTGCGTTGGTAAAGTACCAGAACTTCAAGTGCTGATAGAAAGCACCGAAGCTGAAATCGTTATAGGTACAGAAAGCTGGCTTAAGCCAGAGATAAATTCTGCCGAAATTTTTACAAAGGTACAGATGGTGTTTAGAAAGGATAGATTGCATGCAACCGGTGGTGGAGTGTTCGTCGCTGTTAGTAGTAGTTTATCCTGTAGTGAAGTAGAAGTGGATAGTTCCTGTGAATTATTATGGGTGGAGGTTACACTCAACAACCGAGCTAGGTTAATAATTGGCTCCTTTTACCGACCTCCCGACTCAGCAGCATTAGTGGCAGAACAACTGAGAGAAAATTTGGAATACATTTCACATAAATTTTCTCAGCATATTACAGTCTTAGGTGGAGATTTCAATTTACCAGATATAGACTGGGACACTCAGATGTTTAGGACGGGAGGTAGGGACAGAACATCGAGTGACATTATACTGAGTCCACTATCCGAAAATTACCTCGAGCAATTAAACAGAGAACCGACTCGTGGAGATAACATCTTGGACCTACTGATAACAAACAGACCCGAACTTTTCGACTCTTTAAGTGCAGAACAGGGAATCAGTGATCATAAGGCCGTTGCAGCACCCCTGAATATGGAAGTTAATAGGAATATAAAAAAAGGGAGGAAGGTTTATCTGTTTAGCAAGAGTAATAGAAGGCAGATTTCAGACTACCTAACAGATCAAAACGAAAATTTCTGTTCCGACACTGACAATGTTGAGTGTTTATGGAAAAAGTTCAATGCAATCGTAAAATGCGTTTTAGACAGGTACGTGCCGAGTAAAACTGTGAGGGACGGGAAAAACCCACCGTGGTACAACAACAAAGTTAGGAAACTACTGCGAAAGCAAAGAGAGCTTCACTCCAAGTTTAAACGCAGCCAAAACCTCTCAGACAAACAGAAGCTAAACGATGTCAAAGTTAGCGTAAGGAGGGCTATGCGTGAAGCGTTCAGTGAATTCGAAAGTAAAATTCTATGTACCGACTTGACAGAAAATCCTAGGAAGTTCTGGTCTTACGTTAAATCAGTAAGTGGCTCGAAACAGCATATCCAGACACTCCGGGATGATGATGGCATTGAAACAGAGGATGACACGCGTAAAGCTGAAATACTAAACACCTTTTTCCAAAGCTGTTTCACAGAGGAAGACCGCACTGCAGTTCCTTCTCTAAATCCTCGCACAAACTAAAAAATGGCTGACATCGAAATAAGTGTCCAAGGAATAGAAAAGCAACTGGAATCACTCAATAGAGGAAAGTCCACTGGACCTGACGGGATACCAATACGATTCTACACAGAGTACGCGAAAGAACTTGCCCCCCTTCTAACAGCCGTGTACCGCAAGTCTCTAGAGGAACGGAGGGTTCCAAATGATAGGAAAAGAGCACAGGTAGTCCCAGTCTTCAAGAAGGGTCGTCGAGCAGATGCGCAAAACTATAGACCTATATCTCTGACGTCGATCTGTTGTAGAATTTTAGAACATGTTTCTTGCTCGAGTATCATGTCGTTTTTGGTAACCCAGAATCTACTATGTAGGAATCAACATGGATTCCGGAAACAGCGATCGTGTGAGACCCAACTCGCTTTATTTGTTCATGAGACCCAGAAAATATTAGATACAGGCTCCCAGGTAGATGCTATTTTTTTGACTTCCGAAAGGCGTTCGATACAGTTCCGCACTTTCGCCTGATAAACAAAGTAAGAGCCTACGGAATATCAGACCAGCTGTGTGGCTAGATTGAAGAGTTTTTAGCAAACAGAACACAGCATGTTGTTATCAATGGAGCGACGTCTACAGACGGTAAAGTAACCTCTGGCGTGCCGCAGGGGAGTGTTATGGGACCATTGCTTTTCACATTATATATAAATGACCTAGGAGATGGTGTCGGATGCTCCATGCGGCTTTTCGCGGATGATGCTGTAGTATACAGAGAAGTTGCAGCATTAGAAAATTGTAGCGAAATGCAGGAAGATCTGCAACGGATAGGCACTTAGTGCAGGGAGTGGCAACTGTCCCTTAACATAGACAAATGTCAAGTATTGCGAATACATAGAAAGAAGGATCCTTTATTGTATGATTATATGATAGCGGAACAACCACTGGTAGCAGTTACTTCTGTAAAATATCTGGGAGTATGCGTGCGGAACGATTTGAAGTGGAATGATCATATAAAATTAATTGTTGGTAAGGCGCGTACCAGGTTGAGATTCATTGGGAGAGTGCTTAGAAAATGTAGTCCATCAACAAAGGAGGTGGCTTACAAAACACTCGTTCGACCTATACTTGAGTATTGCTCATCAGTGTGGGATCCGTACCACATCGGTCTGACGGAGGAGATAGAGAAGATCCAAAGAAGAGCGGCGCGTTTCGTCACAAGGTTATTTGGTAACCGTGATAGCGTTACGGAGATTTTTAATAAACTCAAGTGGCAGACTCTGCAAGAGAGGCGCTCTGCATCGCGGTGTAGCTTGCTCGCCAGGTTTCGAGAGGGTGCGTTTCTGGATGAGGTATCGAATATATTGCTTCCCCCTACTTATACCTCCCGAGGAGATCACGAATGTAAAATTAGAGAGATTAGAGCGCGCACGGAGGCTTTCAGACAGTCGTTCTTCCCGCG
Organism: Schistocerca americana; assembly: GCF_021461395.2. NCBI lineage: Eukaryota > Metazoa > Arthropoda > Insecta > Orthoptera > Acrididae > Schistocerca > Schistocerca americana. Next base: position 951,201,827 of record NC_060119.1, on the reverse strand, counting down.
AACCATACGCGACTGGAAGAGGAAAGGGAGGTAATGACAGTGGCACGCAAAGTGCCCTCCGCCACACACCGTTGGGTGGCTTTCGGAGTATAAATGTAGATGTAGATGTAGATGTAGATCTGGTGAACGGGGGCTCGAGAATGCTACAATTTGAAAAAAAAAATCGAAAACATACTGCCGCGTTGGCCGCTGAGCGCCTTCGAGGTTGCATGATGCAACCCGAATGGGGGGTTAGCCGCGGCTACGCGTGCTGCTAGTGAGACTACAGCACGCGTACGGCATTGCATTTTTTTAAGGCCGGTTGGGTTAATTCAGGATTCCAATATTCCATATTATTTCCCATTCTTTTGGCTACAAGACCTTAGTTTTTATTCACTCTCCATTCAATGCGACAGACTTACGTCACCTTAGTTTGAGGGCTTGTAAGCCCGCATGGTACCACTCTACCGGTCGACGTAGGAGCCAACGTTGTGTTGCAATAATAACCTCCCCGTCATCCACGTACTGCTTCCCGCGGAGTGCGTACTTCATTGTGCCAAACAGATGGAAGTCGGAAGTTGCGAGATGCAGACTGTATGGTGGATGAGGAAGAACACTCCAATGAAGCTTCGTGAGCTTCTCTCGGGTGAGCAGACTTGTCTGATGCGTTGTGTTGCATGGAAAAAAAAGACGAATGTTGGCATTTTTGTGGTGACAAATGTTCTGAAGTCGTTTCTTCAGTTTCCTGAGGATAGCACAACACATTTCTGCGTTGACCATTGCAGCATGGGGGACTACATCAAACAGAATATCTCCTTCAGAGTCCCAGGAGACCTTCACCATGACCTTATGGCTGACGGTGCGGCTCTGAACTTTTCGTTCGCAGGAGAGATGGTGTGGTGTCACTCCATAGATTGTTATATTGTTTTCGTTCCGAAGTGATGAACCGATTGTTCATCACCCCTCACGATGAACCTCGAAACGTGCAGGCAGTTCCGCACAGGCGGCCCTTCGTCGCTCTTTATGGTCTTCTGTGGAGGCGAGGAACCCAGCGGGGACACACCTTTCGTAAATTTCTCTTATATTTTCTGCTATTGCAAATAATTCACCGATAATGTAATGGGACAAAGATGAATGAGCGCACTACGTGAGCTGTGAATAAGATACTTGACTATCCTTATTTTTCTCTGTGCATGACTTCCTAGTCAGTCTGCTCTGCAGCGCTGGGGAATTCTCATTTGAGGCACAGTGCCGTGCAGTTGAATTTTTCAAAGAATGAGATCAGAATTCTGTTATCTGTGAATTTGGTAGAAGCTAACTAGAACACTTCTTGATGAAGATGAAAACTCATTCTTGTGGTTTATATTTATGGAGAACGGTCACAGATACTGACAATGGTGAGGAGAGCTTCATTCGCATCCGCTGACGCATCATGGATAAGGATGACATGGCTGACGGTCGCAACTGTTGGGCCGTGAAGGCCTGTATTCAGGGTGAAGTTTGTTGTTATACTGATGAAGAACATTCTGAGGAAATTTTAAAGGTTTGTTTATAGTTTCTTTGTAATGAGAGAATTTTGTAATAGAGTCTTCTTCTGTTGTGCTATCTTTTTTCCAGTAATCAGAAGTTGATTTCACAAAAACGATTTTTTTAAACACACATCCGTGATTCATAGTAAAGTCTTTAATTTTTATCTTGTGCGCATTGTAACTTATGCCATATGCAGCAATAGATTGTTTCTGACAAAAAATAATTTAGAGTAGATGATCGTTCTTTTGTTGCTGTATCTGTTGATTTGTGATTACTTTCGAGAATGTCAGTACTCTAGACAGAAAAACAGCATGCTGAGCAAGAGGTAAGTCACTTTTATTTCAGGGCACATCTCACATTCCATTCTTGAGCAAACACCATGCAGTTTGGATTGTCAGGTGTCAGGCTAGCTAGTACATTAATTTTCAGTGAACAGTGTTAGTAATTTCAGACTGTTAACTTCTTCTGCATAGAGTAGTAACTTATTTTCGAGAGTATTCTTAATCTAACATTACACCTCATATCACACGTCACTTATAACAGGTGTAAGGTGTCAAACTAATAACACACCCTACATTGAAATCCTGAAATAATTATGGTTAAATAGATATGTTACACGACATAGATCTATGAAATTGTACGAATTTTATTGATATGCAGATCGAAAAAAGAACCTGGCATTTCGTGAATATAAACCACTGACACACACACTAGTAATTGCGTGTAAGTAATTTCCCATAACCGAGCTACGAGACGCAGTTGTGAGGAAGGAGAATTTTACAAAGGCAACGCCCATCCCATGTAGGCTGAAAACGTCTTAATGGGACACCTAGCGGACACAATGAGGCGCCAGAGCCACTGCGCATTCCACCGGCGGCAAAAGCCGCCCTTGTCCCTGCTTTTAACGACGACCATTGAGAAAGCCTTTCTACAGGAACACGACTGGAGTTACCAAATGAACGTTTGGAGAAACTAAATGCAAAACATTGGTGACTCACTGTAGCCACCTGTCTTATGACTTGCATGAAAGAAAACACTGTTTTTTCAGTATTACGTAGCAGAAGTTAAACTCTGCCCTACGAAAAAACTAAGCCTGTGATATGCTACAAAAATTCTATTGTGTGGAGTTATAACAAGCACAAACGCCCTAATTGGACGCCCTAATTGGACAGAAAAAATGCGTGGCCACCATCTTTGATATAGACAGATGTAAAGAGAAGAATTCACTATTTTTCTCGCAGCAAATCGTCGAGTGTTTGAGCAAGACGACTCGGGCCGCACTGAGACGATTGCGAGAGTCATTATGTGAACACTTTTTTTACAGGCTCAAGGGGTTAAGCCGCAAAATCTCCTAATACGGAGAATCGCTGTAGTTTAAAATATTCACAATTGTCGTTCTTAATTGAAGCAGAAACGCGACATATCCGAACTAACGAAAAGGACTGACCAACCACTGTAGAGTGCTCTACACTCCAAAATTATTGAACTATTTAATTGTGCAGTTATCTTTGTACAGTTATCTACGTACCCCATACACACACAATTGGATAATTATGGAAATTTTCATTTTGCATTTTAGCGTAATTGATACCTCTGGCCCTAATTCTATTTAATTTGTTTCTACTTTATCGACCCCCAGCCATGGTCATCAAACATCTTGCTACTAAAGAACCTTAGAATAATTAGAAATTTTGCTTCACAGTTGTGAACACCCAATATCAATATTTTACCATCCTGTATCTTCTATAAAATGTCGTGAAGTAATACTTAGATTAAAAATAAACCTTAATAACGAAAATGTAAGCCTTCCATTTTTTTGCTGACACATAGTTATGCCTAAACCCGAACACTAAATTCTGTTAGCGATAACGTTTCCTTTACAGGGAGTGTAGTGGAACCGACATTGCGATCATTGACTGATTACATCACTGTCCATACTGCTGCAGTCTTCTGAAGTCTGCATCCTTGTTACGGTATCTTCCTACCTTGTAGGCCATAGGTTCAACACCATATTCCAAAAACACCCACAGAGCACCTTTGCGTAACTATGGTGGGAAGATAGATCAGAACCAATCTCAGACACGATAGGTGTGCTTCGATACTGAGTTTTATCTGCTTGGTTTTCATAGGACACACAATTAATTTCCTTGGAACTCATTTAGATTCATTTTCTTTATTTCAGGTTTTGCAATTTATGAAGTTTAAAGTATTATTTTGTGACACTGTCCATATGTTCAACATAGGATCAACCAACCGTCAGTTTTGTTATCCAATTGAATTCGGTAAGTAGGGAACAAGCAAAGGGGCGAGAGCGGCAATTCTGACGTTAATGGAAGCAAGGCTAAAGAAAAATCAAGACACTTTAATAGGATTTGTCGACCTGGAAAAGGCGTTCGACAATATAAAATGGTGCAAGCTGTTCGAGATTCTGATAAAAGTAGGGGTAAGCTATAGGGAGAGACGGGTCATATACAATATGTACAACAACCAAGAGGGAATAATAAGAGTGGACGATCAAGAACGAAGTGCTCGATTTAAGAAGGGTGTAAGACAAGGCTGTAGCCTTTCGCCCCTACTCTTCAATCTGTACATCGAGGAAGCAATGATGGAAATAAAAGAAAGGTTCAGGAGTGGAATTAAAATACTGGGTGAAAGGATATCAATGATACGATTCGCTGATGACATTGCTATCGTGAGTGAAAGTGAAGAAGAATTAAATGATGTGCTGAACGGAATGAACAGTCTACTGAGTACACAGTACGGTTTGAGAGTAAATCGGAGAAAGACGAAGGTAATGAGAAGTAGTAGAAATGAGAACAGCGAGAAACTTAACATCAGGATTGATGGTCACGAAGTCAATGGAGTTAAGGAATTCTGCTACCTAGGCAGTAAAATAACCAATGACGGACGGAGCAAGGAAGACATCAAAAGCAGACCTGCTATGGCAAAAAAGGCATTTCTGGCCAAGAGAAGTCTACTAATATCAAATACCGGCCTTAATTTGGGGAAGAAATTTCTGAGGATGTATGTCTCGAGTACAGCATTGTATGGTAGTGAAACATGGACTGTGGGAAAACCGGAACAGAAGAGAATCGAAGCATTTGAGATGTGGTGCTATAGAGGAATGTTGAAAATTAGGTGGACTGGTAAGGTAAGGAATGAGAAGGTTCTACGCAGAATCGGAGAGGAAAGGAATATGTGGAAAATACTGATTAGGAGAAGGGACAGGATGATAGGACATCTGCTAAGACATGAGGGAATTTTCATGGTACTAGAAGGAGGTGTAGAGGGCGAAAACTGTAGAGGAAGACAGAGATTGGAATACGTCAAGCAAATAAGTGAGGACGTAGGTTGCAAGTGCTACTCTGAGATGAAGAGGTTAGCACAGGAAAGGAATTCGCTGCTGGCCGCATCAAACCAGTCAGTAGACTGATGACAAAAAAAAAGGAACAAGTTACATGAGGAGAAAGTTTTTGGAATCAAAATTTTCAGCTTTCTCACATACAGACAAGCTGTTTAGACGAAGCTTACACTTTGAGTACCCAATTGGTGGAGGAGTGTGCGTCATTACTAATAGAACTCATAGCTGTGTGCAGCTGGCAGGCACGTGGGAAATTGCACAGGTCTGCATGATCTTGTTCCGATATTGACAGGCGCTTCGACCATCTACTCATCGTGCTTTTGTTCACTGCCAGGTCTCTGTAGAAATTCTCTGATGAACTGGTTTCCTTCATGTATAGTGCTGCCACCTATCGGAACTTCATGAAACTATAGGAACGGAAGGAGAAATATTCCGCTATGACCCACAAGAAATTTAGAATGCTTTCAACCCAAACTTTCCGGGAAAAATTGGTTGCTTTTCTTATTCAATGTTCCTCACACATGTATGTTAGGAAATGGGACCCTCGACCATTGCTATTGGTTGATGGGCCACATTGCAGGCAACAATCAGGTTCATATCCCATTGATCTCCTGGGCGTCTCCAAACATATCTACAGAATAGAATCTCATTCACCAGAGTAGAATTGTATTCCATAATAATTGCTGTTTCGAACTGTGCACCCAAGTTGTAGTTGGAGGCGCCCGGACAGCACTGCGGTGCCAGCCTTATTGTCACCCACCTCACATCCCAACAACAAGGAGCGATGGTTAGGGGTCCCCTTTTATTTTCATAACGGGACCCGTTTGTCTTTCATTGCACATCATACAACACATGGCCTGTACTGTTGCCCTTCACGACCAGCCACCTGATTTCACATTCCCGCCCCCACATGGCGAGAGTTCCTATTGCTCGTCTTCTTGCTTACCAAGCCCCACCCTGGCCAACACCGTCGCCCTAAACAGAGAACGTTTAGAGAATTAAGGACACGGCCCTTCAACCATCGCTAGAATTTTACGAGCTCCAATTGCACAGAATTTGGCACGATACACCTCAGGAGGACACAGAACAACTCCGTTAATCAGTCCGAATCTAACTGCTTGCTTAAGGCCACAGGTGTGGACCAACTGAGTACTGACGTTTCCCAATTTGTGTGGCTCTTCCTCTCGTATAATTCATGCAGTTTTTCTAAAACTGTAATTGTTAACTTGTCTCTACATGAACCTCACAACTACGGATTTCCGTCCCATAATTCCTTCGTGGTGCATTCTTCGTTTTCTTCTTCTGCTTAAATTGTGTTTCAGCGACTTGTTTAGTTACACAGACGAAATAAAGTTGTCAAATATCAAACATTTTGTTAACAAGAGAATCCGCATTTCAATTCAGCCTTACTATATTTTGATGCTTACGCCTTAGCTTTTCTGACATTTTGAACCATTTATGGATGGTTTCAAATGTCTTCCTGCATTATCTAATGATTACCTGAGCAGTTCTGAAATAATTAATGTAGTAACAATTATAAATTTTAAGCTGTTCATGTCTGCTGAACTTCGTGGAGTCAGTATCATTAATTTAAATAACCACCATACAATGTCATCGGCCAGTGGAATCCACCAAGGTATTGGTTCCATAATGGAGGGACACATTCGAAACTAATAACCAATCACTCAAATTTTCAGTGCAACTACGATGGAAGAAACAAAGTAACAGGCCAAAAAATATGAATGGATAAATAAATATACATATTTATGGCTGGTTCAAATGGCTCTGAGCACTATGGGACTCAACTGCTGAGTTCATTAGTCCCCTAGAACGTAGAACTAGTTAAACCTAACTAACCTAAGGACATTACAAACATCCATGCCAAAGGCAGGATTCGAACCTGCGACCGTAGCGGTCTTGCGGTTCCAGACTGCAGCGCCTTTAACCGCACGGCCACTTCGGCCGGCTACATATTTATATTTGTATATTTACACATATATTTATTTAGTTATTTTTAAAATCGCAATGGTTGTAGCAACTTGGAATAAATTGTAGTTCATTTTGTCTCTTTAACTACTACACAGTTTCAGCTGTGTAGAAATTATCAATACAATTTTGTATATGATGGTTCAAGGAAAAGTAAGTTGGTAGATCTCCTAAATATATGTGATCTGATGTAGATTGTGTTTTTCCGAACTAGGGTACTGGGAAACAGTAGCACAGCCACAGACAATACTTTTATTCATTATTCATTACTAGATGGGCATTCTGTTAGTAAAAGGGTGAATGGCCTTTCAGACCCTGATGCATAAATTTTAACACTAAAAGTTTTCTGTATTCAAAGAAGTGAAACATATAATAACAAACTATGTAGGAAAGTTAATCCACCAACAATAGAGAGTTTTTCAAACCTTGTCAAAGAACAAGAGTGGCAGAATGTTTATCGTGCCAATAACATAGATGATAAATATTATGCTTTCCTTAACACTTTTCTCATGCTTTTTGAGAGTTGCTTTCCATTAGAACATTCTAAACAGGGCACTAGCAATAATAGGCAGCTCGGGTGGCTGACTAGTGGGACAAGGTATCTTGTAGAAGAAAGTGGGAACTATACGAAGTGTTAAAAGTAGTCAGAATCAAGCCACAGTAACCCATTACAGACAGTATAAGGTGCTTAAAAATGATATTAGGAAGGCAAAAAGTATGTAGTATGCAAATACGAGAGCTAATTCTGAGGAAAAAATTAAAACCTTATGGCCAACTGTGAAGGAAGTGTCTGGTCAGCAGCCCAAGGTCGACGATATAAAGTCAGTTTACAGTTAAAATATTTCTGTTGCTGATAAATCAGATATTTGTGTAGTATTTAACAGTCAATTTCTGAACATTGCTGGTGACATACATAATAATTCAGTTTCTACAGAAAATCATAAAACTTTCATGGCAAATGCCTTTCAGAGACTGATGTCTGAAATACTCCTCTGTGGTACAGACAAGGTGGAGATTGAGTCAATAATTAAATCACTAGAGACTAAGGACTCTTATGGTTACGATGGAGTGTCTAGCAGAGAATTAAAGTACTGTGCAGTACATGTTAGCCCTGTATTAATCCATATTTGTAAATTTTCCTTTAGGAATGATCAGTTTCCTGAACGATTAAAGTACTGAGCAGTATATCCGCTTTATAAAAAAGGCGAAAGGGATAATACAGACAATTTTACAACTATTTCTAGGCCATCAGTGTTTGCTAACGTTATTGAAAAGGCTGCGTATGTAAGGATAATTGATCATTTTATATCACACCAATTTGCTATCTAACGTTCAGTTCGGCTATAGAAGTCGTTTAACACCTGAAAATGCTGTATTGTCTTTCCTCTTGAGGTGCTCGATGGGTTAAACAAAGGGTTTCGAACGCTAACCATATATTTTGATTTAAGTAAGGCGTATGTTTGTGTTGCGATAACAAAATGCTGCTCCAGAAGTTGGACCATTACGGAATATGGGGAGTTTCTCTCAACTGGTTCACCTCCACACTTTAGCAACAGGGATCGGTATTGGGACCACTCCTGTTCCTTATTTATATAAATGATATGCCCTCTAGTGTTATGGGTAACTCTAAAACATTTCTGTTTCCCGATGCCACTAGCTTGGTAGTAAAAGATGTTGTGTGCAAAATTGGCTGCATTTCAATTAGTGCAGTTCATCACTTAAGTTTATGGCTTGTAGAAAACTAACGCTAAATCACACTAAGACTCAATTTTTACAGTTTCTAACACACAATTCAACAATTCACAGAATTGGCATTTGATTAATGAAACTGAACAGTTCAAATTTCTAGGTGTTCAGACAGTTAGTAAACTGTCGTGGAAAACCTATGTTCAGGATCTTGTTCAAAGATTTAATGCTGCCATTTTTACCATTCGAACGGTGAGCGATCGTTCCACACGAAAATTAGTCTACTTCGCTTATTTTCATTCGCTTATGTCGAATGGTATTATATTTTGGGGTAACTCTCCCCATTCTAAAAGGATATTTTTGGCTCAGAAATGGGCAGTTCGGGCAATAAATGGTGTAAGTCCACGAACCTCTTGTCGACCCCTGTTCAAGAGTCTGGGTATTTTGACATCGGCCTCTCAGTATATATATGTCCTTACTGTCATTTGTTGATAACAATATTAGCTTATTCACAAGGAACAGCAGCCTTCACTCAGTTAATACTCGGCAGAAATCAAACTTACATTTGAATCGGACTTCCTTAACTCTTATGCAGAAATGAGTGCAGTATACTGCCACGTCCTTTTTCAATAAGCTACCAGTCGAATTCAAAAATCTTTGCAATAATCCAAGCGCTTTCAAATCGAAACTCAAGAGTTTCCTCGTGGTCACGCCTTCTATTCTGTCCAGGAGTTCCTTGAAAAATTAAGATGATTCTTGTTGTGTTGTTGACTGCGTTTACTTAATCTTATGGATTGACTTTTTTAACATTCATAAACATTTTATTTTTATCTGTACTCTTATTTTATGTCGTAATTTCATGTACTGATTCTTCCCATGACCCAGGAGATTTGCTCCTCAATTTTGTCCTACAAAACTTGACGTGTGAATAAAACTAAATAAATCAAGCGAATGGTAAAAGCCGTCCACTAGATGTACTTGGGTTACAGGAAAAATTTTCTTTGTTTTAACAGCTATTCAAAAAACACTTGGCGTCGTATTGTTTTTTTTTTTTTTTTTTTTTTTTTTTGATGTCTGCCAACGAACAGCGTTTCAACAGTGGATAAACAACGTAACTTAAGACTCTTGCTTTAATCGGTCATGTCGTACACTTCAAAATGGAAAAATAAGCGAAATTTTCAATGCAAAAAATACAAAATGAAAGCATCTGCTTATCGAAGTTCCAACAAATACTGTGGCAGTATATTGTCAAAAAACAGATGGTTAACAACATTCTGAAACGGAGCGTGGTCCCATTCTCATTGGTCTGTACTGTTTCAGGTGTAGAGGCCAGGGATTATACCTCCACTGTAGTGGAGGAAACGACTGTATGAAGATAAGGAAGTAACCCCACCTCCTTAAGCGGGCTGTAAGGGTTGAATGGTGGTGTCTGGAATCGAGCAGTAAACCGCTAGTAAAACATGTCTGGTACCATTACTGTTTTATTTTTGTTCTAGTAGAATTTTGGAACACGTATTATGTTCGAGTATAATTACTTTTCTGGAGACTAGAAATCTACTCTGTAGGAATCAGCATGGGTTTCGAAAAAGACGGTCGTGTGAAACTCAGCTCGCGCTATTCGTCCACGAGACTCAGAGGGCCATAGACACGGGTTCACAGGTAGATGCCGTGTTTCTTGACTTCCGCAAGGCGTTCGATACAGTTCCCCACAGTCGTTTAATGAACAAAGTAAGAGCATATGGACTATCAGACCAATTGTGTGATTGGATTGAGGAATTCCTAGATAACAGAACGCAGCACGTCATTCTCAATGGAGAGAAGTCTTCCGAAGTAAGAGTGATTTCAGGTGTGCCGCAGGGGATTGTCATGGGACCGTTGCTATTCACAGTATACATAAAAGACCTGGTGGATGACATCGGAAGTTCACTGAGGCTTTTTGCAGATGATGCTGTGATGTATCGAGATGTTGTAACAATGGAAAATTGTACTGAAATGCAGGAGGATCTGCAGCGAATTGACGCATGGTGCAGGGAATGGCAATTGAATCTCAGAGTAGACAATTGTAATGTGCTGCGAATACATAGAAAGATAGATTCCTTATAATTTAGCTACAAAACAGCAGGTCAGCAACTGGAAGCAGTTAATTCCATAAATTATCTGGGAGTACGCATTAGGAGTGATTTAAAATGGAATGATCATATAAAGTTGATCGTCGGTAAAGCAGATGCCAGACAGATTCATTGGAAGAATCCTAAGGAAATGCAATCCGAAAACAAAGGAAGTAGGTTACAGTACGCTTGTTCGCCCACTGCTTGAATACTGCTCAGCAGTGTGGGATCCGTACCAGATAGGGTTGATAGAAGAGATAGAGAAGATCCAACGGAGAGCAGCGCGCTTCGTTACAGGGTCATTAAGTAATCGCGAAAGCGTTACGGAGATGATGGATAAACTCCAGTGGAAGACTCTGCAGGAGAGACGCTCAGTTGCTCGGTACGGGCTTTTGTTAAAGTTTCGAGAACATACCTTCACCGAAGAGTCAAGCAGTATATTGCTCCCTCCTACGTATATCTCGCGAAGAGACCATGAGGATAAAATGAGAGAGATTAGAGCCCACACAGAAGCATACCGACAATCCTACTTTCCACGAACAATAAGAGACTGGAATAGAAGGGAGAACCGATAGAGGTACTCAGGGTACCCTCCGCCACACACCGTCAGGTGGCTTGCGGAGTATGGATGTAGGTGTAGATGTAGATGTAGGACAGCTCTGGTAGAAGTGAAATTTAATTTTAGTTAGGTGCAGAGGTTTGGTCACCACAATAGATGATGACAAACTCACCATGACGTGGTAAGCTGCAGAGACCAGCGAGCCATCATCAGGAGGTATGCTCGGGCAGCAGTGCGTGTTAGCTGCATCACTCCCTGGAGTCAGCAGCACAGCTGGTGATGACAGTTGTGCTTTGACTGCTAGAACGCTCATTCAGGAAGCTGGCAAAGCAGATGAAGCTAGCTAACGCCTCTTGGCTATACCACACTGATGTTCAGTGAAAAACAAAACACCTTAAACGACTAAAGATAGGACCGTAACATTCACTGGTCATGTTCATTAGTATGCTCTGGAGAAACAATTAACATTCCAGTCAGCTCAGTTCAACATGTGTTCTGTTGCGTAGTAGACACAGCGTCCACCATTGGCCCCGATAACATGTTCCGCGCGTGATGGCATCGACGCGAACAAGGCTTGAATGGCTTTGACATAGCCATCCATGTTGTACTGTTCCAAAATTCGTCTCTGGTGGTTGTCATTGGGTCACAGCGCTGCACGTATCGTTTCACTATATCCCACGTATTTTCGATTGGCGACAATCTTGGTGCTATGACGAACCGAGCCAAAGGCTGACGTCCTGTGACACAAAGAGGGCACGAGTTCGTTTAGCAACATGTGGTCGTGCATTGTCACGATGAAAAATGGCGTCTGGGGCGTTCTGCAGAAAGCGTATCGCTACGGGTCGCAGCGTGTCATTCATGTAGTTCAGATTGGTCACAGTTCACAGGACACGCACACCAACTGTGAATTGTGGTTGTACTCAATAGCACCCTGCGCTGGCTCTGTACGTGTTGTGCGAAAGCAGTCACAAACATGCTGCTCCCCTGTCTGCGGCGAACCAAAATACGGCCATCATGTTTAAACTAACAGTACCTGGATTCGTTTGAAGGACTATCTGTTGTCCTTAATGTCCCCGTGACGTCGTTCTATACAACAGTGCTGTCTCGCAAGTTTCTGTAGTATCTGAAGTGAGTGATCGTTCCACACGAAAATTAGTCTACTTCACTTATTTTCATTCACTTATGTCTTATGGTATTATATTTTGTGGTAACTCTCCCTATTCCAAAAGGATATTTTTGGCTCAGAGCCGGCCGCTGTGGTCTAGCGGTTCTAGGCGCTCAGTCCGGAACCGCGCGACTGCTACGGTCGCAGGTTCGAATCCTGCCTCGGGCATGGATGTGTGTGATGTCCTTAGGTTAGTTAGGTTTAAGTAGTTCTAAGTTCTAGGGGACTGATGACCATAGATTTTAACTCCCATAGTGCTCAGAGCCATTTGAACCATTTGGCTCAGAAATGGGCGTTTCGGCAATAAGTGCTGTATTCTTCAAACCTAGGCGGAGACGTGGACTAAGCGCTCGTAACCCACGCCCTAATAAACGGCGAAAGATTGTCACCCATGATAGTGCACGATACTTAGGTTACACAGTTCCATTATTGCACCAGAGAGGAGGAGTACGAAGATACGTCCCGCAATGCCATTCGAATGAGGTGCCGACCTTCTCAGGTGGTGGTCTCAGTTGTACAATCTGACCCGTCTCGTCGAGTTGTACGGCCTTGCGTGAACCATTCTGTACACACCCCTTGTGCTGCCGAAGCGCTTTCGTCCCGTACGAGCAGCAATTTCCCGGCTGGATGCAAGACATTCTCTCACGCAATAATGCGCCCTCATTCAAAGTCACTGATTTAACGGTACGGTTCTTGCACACGTCTGTGAGGCATCCTGCATTTCGGTTCAAGTGACACTGATCTATTACCTTCAGTTTAAGGCGACAACAAGAGCCGCAGGCGCATTTTACCGTTATTTGGTGTTGCGACACGATATCGATATTGGCCAGACATGGTTCAAATGCTAAACATTTGTTCAGAACATATCGATTTACATGTTCTGTGAGTATGAACGTCCTGTCTCTAACCGTTCAAGGTGTTCTGCTTTCTTCTGCTCCAATCGCCCCTCCCCCCCCCCATATTAGTATTCTTCTTTCCTCACGTGCTCAGGTGTTTTAAGACAGTAACCAGCTGTGTACGTGACGCTGAGCGTTGTCACCACTGCCAGGCTATAGCTCAGAGTCGAAGGTACTTTCAATACATGATGATGCAGGCGGCTATTTACTCTGGACTAAGGCTGCAGAAGCTGTAGGCATCCGCCTGAATGTAAGACTGCATACAGACTACCCAGCATCTTCACTTTGCCGAGTCACCTACTAGGTGACTACCTGCTGTGGATGTCTACATCCCTGTTAGGACGTGTGTTCTGGTCTTAAGCAGTAGCTTGCTGACCACGTGGTTACTTCCCTCCGTGGACTACCTTGTCACTGACCATCACTTTCGACACTGGACATGGTAGAGGAAACGGTTTTAACTGTTCTTTCGTGTATTGAATTCTGCGACCCGAGGTGACCCAGCAGCATCGACGGGCCTGTCATGCATTCGATATAAAATGTTTAATTATATCTCTAATGACCAAATCAATATCCTATTAAGCATTACTTTCCATTTTGGTGCCTTCAAAGGTATAATTTCAGAGTTGCCGGTACCTGAGAGTACAAATACATACGTTATTATTACACATCTAAGCTGCTCATTTCTTCTGGTATTCCTTGTCCTAACTTTTAATTAAGTTATGAACTATTGTTGAGAATATGCTATTAGAATTGTGGCTCCCTACAAGTAACAAATACAGTCTTTTGCAGTGTTTCAAAGTGATTATAATCACTTAACCAGCAAAGTGTGCATAATGGAAATGGCTGTTAATATATTCCTCGAGATTATTACCTTTGCTAAAAATGTTCACAAAAATTCAAAACAGATGTTGCTACATAATTTTTCCTTAGACTTGGTCTTAAAGGTCAGACTGGTTTTAAAGACATTTTGTTTCCTTCACCTAATCATTTATTGGGACTATCGATATTTTCTTCACACCAGTGTCACCTCTATGTATTCCTATTAAATACCAAATGTAGCTTCTGCATTTAGCTTCAGTAAGCAGATTTATTTGGGGTAAAAGTGCAAGAGCTCTATGCTATACAAACATTACGAGATAAAACATTTCCAACGAGTATAAAAACTTTTTTTATTTGTTCTTGTGTGAAATGGGTTAATTAACTTTCCTGTACACATGTGTGTGAATCCCTAAAGGCTCATACTGCTGAGGTCATCAGTCCCTAGACTTACACTCTTCTTAAACTAACTTAAGCTAAGAACAACACACACACCCATGCCCGAGGGCGGACTCGAACCTCCAGCGGAGAGACTGCGCAATCCCTGATATGGCGCCTCAATTCGCGCGGCCACTCCGAGCGGCTAACCTTCCTGTTGCAATATTTATATGATTTACTGAGCTCTTTTTTAGGTTGGTAGTCCTGAGTTTGATGCAATAAATTCTTACTGGGTAGTTGAGCAGGAGGCTTATGTAAAGACTTACATGAATTTAGCGAGTTGTGTGAGGCTCAGTGAGTTGAGACACCTGAAGGAAAATATGTTCAACATGGGAAATCAACAAAAGTTCCGAGAACTGTGAGAACAATTTTACGGATCGTGACACTAACAGCAAAACACGAGGGTCATTCCGAAAGTAGTGCCTCCTACTTTCTTTGTGGTGACTTTGGATGTCCACACTAGATGTCGTTGATGTAGTGCTAACGCTTGAACCTTCCTCATTCATTTGCAGTTTTGCGGTAGTCCGCGCCAGCGGAGGTGTGTTTCGAATTGGAGTTTGATGTGATGTGAGCCATGTGTGATTGAATTCTTCACTGCTCCAGAAATTGCGCAGATTGAAATCCATCGAAGGTTGCTAAAGGTGTATGGACACGATACAATAGACGTGAACAATATGGGGCGATGGTACAGCATTTTCAAGGTAGTGGAAAGGGTTGCATGATAAGCCACGCGCCGATCGACCCTGCAAAGCTGTCATACCTCACAAATGAGAGGTGTTTTGATGAACGCATGCATACTGTTCGGCGGTTAACGACCAGAGAATCATGTGCAAATCTTAATGTCGGCTGTAACGCCTTGGAAACAATATTGGAACATCTTTGTTATCGCGAAGTCTGTGCGAGATGGGTGCAGCGGATGCTTAAAGAAGAACAAAAGAACTCTTCGAATGGAAATTTGTCGGGACCTACAAGACAAATATAAAGCTGAATGTGACCATTTTTTGAATGTCATCGTCACCGGAGGTGGGACGTAGTGTCACCACTACGAGCCTCAATCCTATGGAATGGACTGGAATGGTGACATCTGAATTCTCCGCAAAAAAAAAAAGAAATTCAAGACACAGCCCTCTGCAGGCAAAGTGATTTGTGCAGTCTTTTGGGATAGCAAGGGTGTGGTTCTTTTAGATATCCTGGAGACTAGAGAAACTGTCAGTTCAGTACGCTACAAGATGACACCGACTAAGCCATGAAGCCCGAATTCCCAGGGTATGGTGCATGATACTTGCTTTCCGCACCCTCGGCAGGCATCCTCAATTTTAGAAATGGGACCTGTACTATAGAAGACGCCGGCGGCCATTTGCAGCAACAAGCATCAATACTCAAACTAAGGTTTTATTCGGAGGTTTTGATCAAGTTAGAATTAGAAAATTATTATAATGAAGTTTTAATACCACCTTACAGAGTTAATTAAATGAAATATGCCCACGAGTGGGACACAGACAGGTGATTAACTGAAAAACGCGTACCAAATATTCTGTGAAATGATAAGGGATATGGTGTGGCTGGGAGAAGTCACTAACATATTTATATAATAACACAATCACATTTATTCAATAAACATTACCATCTCAAATATTCCCTCTCACTTATCACGGAATGCTGGCGTGATACAAATAGTATCATATCTAAGTAAACTTAGTTAAACATCCGGCTAACATGTGCCGTGAATCGACAATGACTACCGCCTGTTCCAACTGTAACTTTAATTCGGGCAAGTCCCGTTTTCACGTTTAACTAACTCCGCGAGTTTTACTGGATATTATGAAGGAACAATTAAATCACACGCGTCAATTTACGTTGAAGATCCAGCTCGATCACGAAATGTGATTACGTCGAGCTGAAGCTTCTCACCAAGAAATGCACAGGGTCTGCGGACCACGTGTTACCAATCTCTCTACAATCAGTAGTCAATAAACACATTTAAATAAAATACACTTTGCATATATACTTCACACTCACACTGAAATGCAAATTGAGCAATTCTGAGTATTACTCGGCAATGAGCGCCTGTTCACTCCCAAGTGCAGTGAACACAAATTCCCATTAAATTACTTGGCAAAAGAAATCATCTCATCTCTCCTAACCGAGATGATTCTAGGAAATACCATAGTGGCTTTCCTCAGCAGGGGAGCTGCTTCCAAGTTCAAAGTGAACATGGAATTCTAAATCTTCGCTAACTATCGGAGCGATAGAGCAGAGCGTGCTTATTCACCCAGGTCTTCCCAGCAACAACCCCGATACGGTCTCCCTCGTCCGGGTCCACACATCGTGGCCACAGGGACTCAGAGATACCGCACACGGTTATTTGCCAACCTAACGAGCGCTTATGACGCGCGTGGAGCTTATGCCTCTCTGGTCCAGTGCAGTCGCGCTCTACAACATTCGAGGTTGGCTACACTTCCACTATGCCTATAGCACACCCACAGCCGACATCTCACGCATACCTCATCATACGTTCGCATTCACACTTTGCAGACAATTACCATATGTAATATTAAAATGATCGTCTACATTTAAATAACCCTATCTTCCTAATTATCATCAGGCTCTTCCCTGAGTGTCGGAAGGGCACTCAGATGCCTTTAGTTGTGGGGTCGATCCATGTAGCGGCTTACAGGGAGCCGCTACATAACCCTCCCCTTCTGACGAAAAAATGGGCAGCAAGTGTCTTTGCTTTTTGAAGTGCACTTTCAAGCATTTTTTTTTTTAATCTAGTGGTCGAAGGTGTGTCATTTATCTGATTCTTTACTGAGTTTATTACACATCCTCCTCATCTGTTCCGTAGAGTACGCAGCTCGTGGTCGCGCGGTAGTGTTCTCGCTTCCCACGCCCGGGTTCCCGGGTTCGATTCCCGGCGGGGTCAGGGATTTTCTCTGCCTCGTGATGACTGGGTGTTGTGTGATGTCCTTAGGTTAGTTAGGTTTAAGTAGTTCTAAGTTCTAGGGACTAATGACCATAGCTGTTAAGTCCCATAGTCCTCAGAGCCATTTGTTCCGTAGAACATAGTATTCAAATTCAAAACCCTCACACATGGTTATCTCCTTCTGAGAGCATTATGCAGCTATTAACACATAAACATATGGGCCTATGCCCCTCTTAAACACCATCATTGAAACATACACAATTTACCATTAATATTTTAATTTAATACAAATTTTACCCATCATCTAGGCCAAGCATCCGTTTTTCAAATGTAACATGAGTGAAAAGTTTAAATTTTTCGACAAACATAATCAGTTCTTATACACTAGACATTTAAATCTTTGTGGGCACTTAAATTATTAAAGTCCTGTTGCCAGTGTGTCCCACTTTGAAATATTTCACAAGATCTATCAAAACCCATAAATTCTTGAAATTGCACAATTTAAACAAATTATATAATGAATTGAATTTCATACAACATATAGATAAGTTGGTATTAAGCTTGTGGGCACTTAAATTCTTAGCGTCTTTTCGCATTTGTATCCCACTTTGAAACATTTGCGAAGCATAGAAAACATACAAAATCTATTAGTTAGAGAAATTTTCAGTAAATCACATTACATCTTTAAGCAATTTCGTTCGTTCACTTCTGGATCGACGTGTTAAAGTTTTTTTTTGTCACTTTCCCTATTTACTTTAGTAACTAGCCATAATATATGCAAAATCAGTTCTGCTGAAAAGTAAACACACGCGCTACATATTGAATGTACGTGGCACTTCCAAGCACCTTGCACTTCACTATGGGATCAGGGCACTTGGGGGACCACAGTTTTGGTCTACTTGGAGGACAGGGGGGGGGGGAAGTTATTCTGCAGGTGTCAGCGACTGCAGGCTCTCCGTCGATCATGTCGGCCGCCTCCTTGCATCAGGCCGCTCCCTCACCTTTGTCAGCTCCCCAGGACCCATGTTGCCTCGCGTTGATGGCTGCCTCAGGACGTGGTGGCACGCGTTTCCGCATCGGGTGGTCGTCGATCTCCAGGGCAGAATAGCACCCCCCTAGCAGTCGTCGCCGCGTGCCGCATCGTGAGCGCCCGGACCCGTCTGGCTACCTCTCGTCGATATGTGAGCATATCCGCAATTATTGCCGACAGCCACAGTCCTGACGTCACCCCCTCGGTAACGTCACTCGCCTCTCTCTTCCGTCTGTAGTTCCGGCATGTCCTACTCAAGTGGTGAGTTTGACATGCCTCTTGAATCGGTACTGCGGACGTTGTAGGTGTGGTGGTGACGTTGTTGACACGCCGCCACTGGTGTCACGCCCCTGGCGCGCACCGGTTCTCCTTCCTTGATCTGCTGCACCGCGACGCCTGACCTGGATACGCCAAGCTCGCCTCTTGCTGGTGCTGCAGTTTCCATCCCGGGTTTGTTTGTGACGGTGTCTACCAGGCGTGGCAGCTCGTCACCTCACGGGCGGTCCATACGGACTGCCCGTTACCATCTGCTGCTGTGCGGCGCCCTCAGAGTTGGGGGCGTGTCACCTGCTGGCGCGTGCGCTCGGCATATGTAGGTCACCGCCGCTCGCTGTTCTCTGTTCCGTGATTGCGGCCGGCTACCTGGGTAGCCACCGCTTTGTTCCTGCATGTGGGAGGCCCGGTAATCGCCTCCGGCGCGTGTTGACACAGTCGCGGACAACGCCCGTCACTTAGGGACTCCCAAGTGCCGTGCGCTCGGCCGACGTCTAGCCGCTAATTGCTTGCATCGGCGACCCGGTCTCCTCGGCTGCATTCTCCCCTGGTTGCTAATCTAAACTCAGGGAAGCTTGGCTATACCGGTACATTTCAGACAAATTTTCCATCACAGTCCGACTGTTCTCAGCAATCCATAAGGTCTTCCTACATTACTCAGATTCTATTTCTCTCTCTCCTTCTCCTACTGTGCCATATGGGCGTTATCCTTCCAATGATATTTTAACATGGCTTTTAATTTAGCCGCCTTTTCATACATGAATCATTATCCTATCAATTTACAACCATTTTTATTCCTTATTTGATCCCACAGTGGCTTTATAATAGGGATATTTTAATCAACATTAATCTACGATATTTTCTTTACTGATGGACAATAAATGGATGGAACTAGAATTCCATTTGTTTTAGATTATGATCTATAGTATTCTTAAGACTAACTTATCACACTTCCACGTCCTTCAGTCATTCATTTCTCACTCTTCTCACATAAATGCAACATACACACATAGGCACTCCTTACTAGCTACATAGCAAGCATTCCTTGTAACGTCACACATTTTGCCTCCACAATTTCTCATTTAGGGCAACCTTTCTCTCTAGTTTACAGTACATGCGCTACTCTAACAGGTATCACAGAGAATTAACTACAAAACATGCACTATTGTAACAAAATCCCACACACACAATTACCGCTACTCCCACTACAACCGGTTTTTACGATAACTTACACCCCTTTTCATTTGTACACTTCATTTGAGGTTTTTGCATCGTTCCTCTTCATTCTCGTTACCGCTCCTTCCTGTAACACAACTTCTGGATACGGATTAATCTTTCTCCTTACATATTTATCTCCTTCTGGAGTAATTTCGTCCTTACTCTCCTTACTTTCATGTGCGACTTGTCTCCTCATTGATCACATGGTACATCTTATTGCTCGGAATACAATTTACCTAATACATTTTACACACAACATATACAATATACTCTAAATCTATTTTACCTATATTCTATTGTTCCACAGTTTTTATTCAATGAGGGGTTTCACGTTTGATACATGATGAAGCCCTCTCGATTTTCTCGTCCTCAGTGTCTGTACTTCTAATGCGTTCGGGTGAGGGATACGGCACACACGGTACGGACCATCGTACAGGCTTAGGAACTTCTTGCAGATTCCCTTACCTCTGTTTGACAGTTTGCGAGACCGAACCCACACCTTCTGTCCAATGAAGACTTATTTTTCTCGGTTTCTTTTGGTACGCCTTTTGCCTCCGGTCTGCCGCACTCTTGATATTTTCCAGTGCGAGGTCAACGACCTCCTTGTGTCTTGGTTGTCTTTCCTTTGGCCAAGGTATGACTTCCCGGATTCGATTAGGGGGCTCCTTATTCTTTAGCACTAACATTGGTGCCTATAGCACACCACCAGCAGACATCGCACGCATACCTCATCATACGTTCGCATTCACACTTTGCAGACTATTACCATATCTAATATTAAAATGATCGTCTATATTTAAATAACGCTATCTTACTAATTATCATCAGGCTCTTCCCTGAGTGTCGGACGGGCACTCAGGTGTCTTTAGTTGTGGGGTCGAGCAATGTAGCGGCCTACAGGGAGCCGTTACAATGGGCAGAGAAGAAAACCAACTCTCCACCTGCAACATGATAACGCCACGCCCCGCACCAAGTTTGCGACCACGCAACACATTGCAAAATTCGACTGGACTGTCTTACCATATCCACCGTACAGTCCACATTTAGCGTTTTCAGACTTCAGACTTTTCAAGACTCGGATGCTGTTGTCTAAGCTGTAAGGTAGTGTTTAGCCTCAGCTGGTTCCGATATTTACAAGCGCGGCATGTAGGCTCTGGTATATCGTCGGCAAAAGTGCATAACGAATGGTGGTCACTATGTGGAAAGATGACAGTCTTTAGCTGAAATATTGCTCTAGTAAGCCGTGCTTTTGTGATTTATGTATCTCCTGTAGTTTCCATGAATAAAAAAAAAGGAGGCATTAGTTTCGGAACGGCCCACGACCGCTGACATTTTGATGATTGTAATTATGTTTTGTGAAATGCAAATACAGTGTGTACTAAACAGAGGTTTTCACGGTATGAGCGTTAATAACTTGAACAGAAAAATGAAAACTATGAATTTGTGACTTAGATGGTCACTATATTACTGATCATATATTTCTAAGAAAGATGTTCAAAATGTCCTCCATCTCCAGCAATATATAGTGTTAAACTCTACGGAACAGATCAACACATGTGTTATGGTTACCACTGGAATGGATTCATGGGCAGTCTCTCACGGTATTCAGTGTAGGTGGCTTTTTTTTTTAGACGTTGTCCTTCAGAGTTCCCCACAGAAAGGAGCCTAACAGCGTTGGAAGGGGAGATCTGTGTGGAAACTTATCACTTCCTCGTTGGCCTCTACAACGCTCAACAAATATTTCATGCAAGAACTATCACTTGTCACAATAGTAATGTGACGATGTACCGTCTTGCTGGTCGGTGTTCTTTCAGAAAAGAATGGCCTTACAAATTCTTTGACAGACAAACAGCACCACACTACACGACACCGATAAGGCAGCAACATCAACAGTTATTTATTCTGTAGCATGGGGATTATTTCTTGCCCAGTACACACAGTTATGGCGACTGACATGTCCATTCAGTTTAAACGTCTCATCATGCTAAACAATGACATCAGTCGACTGTTCTCTATCGCAAATGCATTCAAAACTTCGAGGTTCCTATCTAGATCATCCTTATTCATCGTGAGAAGCATCCTGGGAATGTGGAGTTTCTGCGTTGCTTGCTTTAAAATGCGATGAACACTCGGTTTACTTACACTTGATCCACCGTCAGCTTAAAAAATGGTTCAAATGGCTCTGAGCACTATGGGACTTAACATCTGAGGTCATAAGTCCCCTAGAACTTCTTAAACCTAACTAACCTAAGGAAATCACACACATCCATGCCCGAGGCAGGATTCGAACCTGCGACCGTAGCGCTCACGCGGCTTCAGACTGAAGCCCCTAGAACCGCTCGGCCCCATGGGCCGGTGCACTGCATTCTATTCTCTTTCGTCGGCTGTCTATTACTTTTTTCCACATTATTGCTTCTTAAGGTCACGCACTGTTCTTTTCCTTTCAAATTTGTCGCTTAATATCGTTGCTGTTGCACGTGAACGCCTGTACACTTCTTTCACTTTTTCACATTTCCAGTAACATTTTCAAATCCAGTTTCTTTGCTTCAAGGGCAAGTGTCCGACATCTTCTGTTTACTGGCATTTTCGTGTTGTTACTGACAGCCGAAAATAAGGAAAAGGAAAACAAATAAATGGCTACACATACTAGCACCATATAATCTGAGATGAGGTTCTCAGTAATACCTCCTCAGTTATCAAAGCTCTAACAGTGTATACTTCTTCGTGGCATACACTGTACAGTGTGCTCATAAAATGTCTGAAACGCTTGTAGGGATGTTGCAGTGCGGGTGGAACTGAGATATGAATGTTACGAAAAAAATTCGATACGTTACGCCATTTCCGAGTTATTTAGCATCGAAGTTAGCCAATCCGATCGTCGTGCGCGCAAATTCAAGTTTCAGATAACGAGACAAAGCACTCATTGGGCAACACCGCCCCTGGCAGGCCACTTGAGTGTGAGCGCGCGACGCCCCGATTAGCTAAATTCTAACTCGGAAACGGAGCAACTATCGAATTTTTTTTAAAATTCATGCCTCAGTACAACCTGCCCTGTAACATCCCTACAAGCATTTCATACATTTCCTGGCCACCCTGTATATTTAACTACCGATAAAGCTACAGTTAGATTTAATGCATGCTATGATCTGAGTAATGAGTACGAACGAATTTATAGCTTATTTCCATGAGGTGCAGTAAGATAAGAAAATCAGTGTTGAAAGCAAAAGTGAAAACTCATCGCTCCCTATCTCACAAGTTTAGGCTATCAACTCCAAGGAATCTGATTTGGAGGTATTACGCGACACTAAAGGGAAAGAGCCATCAGTGGCCGTTTAATATTTTCTGATGTAATTCCACAGAAATTACATAGTGCCTTTTTCTGTAGCTGACAAATCTGATGTCAACGAGACGTTAACTTCCATCTTTCCATCCCATAATTCATCATGAGGAGTATGTGTTTTTCATACAAAGTCGTGCATCTGATTATTTAGTGTACCATTGACTCCACTGCTACCACCTCACTGCACGCAGTTTGGTCATATCTCATGGACCATGTGCCCTAACTGCCCTTGCCTGACGCCGCTGTGTTTCCTCCCGAGACCGGAATGGCCTACGCGCAGCGAGCCGCTGTTGGACTGCGCCGTGTTGATTCAGGTGGCCGCGATTAGCAGTGCATACGTGCGGGACGCAGTGTGGCCGCTTGGAGTAACACGGTCTGTGCCGACGATACAGCGTCCAGGCATTCCGCGTGTTAATGTTGTTACACTAAACTGCACGTCTCGCCTTGAAAGCAGGAATCAATTGTGAGTATCGAGGCTCATACCATACGTTACACGACATTCTCTCTGAAGGACGCTGCATTGGTCTGCTGTAAGAGTGCACTTGGTGGCTCTCTTGGAGGTAACAGTGTAGCGATTTCAATTCTTTAATGGTTCAAATGGCTCTGAGCTCTATGGGACTTAACATCTGAGGTCATCAGTCCCCTAGAACTTAGAACTAATTAAACCTAACTAACCTAAGGACATCACACACATCCATGCCCGAGGCAGGATTCGAACCTGCGACCGTAGCGGTCGCGCGGTTCCAGACTGTAGCGCCTAGAACCACGCGGCCACTGAATTCTTTAATGCTTTTCTACGCAAAGCCCATTTATTCTCAATTAACATATGATTGATGGAATAACATTATAACCATATCCTTTCCCAAAAAAAATTGCATAATACTGTACTTTATGTAACGGAGGAATGAACAGTAAAACATGTAGCCATGTTTTGACATTGTATACACTCCAAATCTGCGTGGTTCATTTGCTTGACGAACTCGCGCAGTAATATTTCAAGTAAGTAGATAAAAGGGCTGATGATTTTCTTCACTAAGACACTATAACGCAAGTTCAAAGATAA
This sequence comes from Schistocerca americana, assembly GCF_021461395.2. Lineage (NCBI taxonomy): Eukaryota > Metazoa > Arthropoda > Insecta > Orthoptera > Acrididae > Schistocerca > Schistocerca americana. The sequence goes on along the minus strand of NC_060119.1, from coordinate 951,177,456 downwards.
CTTCTGGGAATATCAAATGTAGAAATCACATCACGTAGTTCTGTTCTACAAAAGTGAAGTTTCATTTTGTTCGCCTTTTATCTGGCAGAGTTAAGCTCTTCAGACGTTCTTTCAGACATTATCTATATCAACATTTTACACTGCATGTCTTAACGTAATATTAAAAGCTACAATTTAAAATATAATTGTTGTATTGATGTCATACACTTACAAATTGATAAGTACACTTTACAGCCAGAGTTGAAACCAGGATTTTAGTCTGGTGGGGGCTTAGCTCATGCCACCTTGCTGATTCCAAATTCTCTAAAGGAAGATGTTTTGTTTATTTATAGTCTATTATAATACGAACTACAATAGCGTAGCCAGAATATCTTCGAGGCTGGTGCCAAGAACCCCTTCCCTCCCCTTCCCCCCCCCCCCCCTGTCTCTGTCTCTCTCTCTCTCTCTCTCTCTCTCTCTCTCTCTCTCAGGGACCAGTTGTAGTTCTAGGCAGGGGCTGCAGCCCAGTGCGCCCCCCCCCCCTCCTCGATTCACCTCTGTTGACAGGATGAAACCTGGAGAGTTAAAGTCAGAACATAACTGACGGGAATGAAGTGCAACATGCCTTGTTCTTCAATTTAAAAAATTACAGCAAACTGTTATAATCAGTATTAGAGATCTGTTAAAAAATGTACAAAACATTTTCTGGAAACAGAATATGCTATAAGTAGGTTGTTTAGGTTTTGATGTCGGTAACGCCACGTAGCGCTCTGTACCTGTATGAAAATCACTGACAGTGCTGTATGCAGTCTGTGGCTGGTTGGCATTGTTGGAATTGTTGGAATATTCACTATTGTAATGATGGGCAGTTTGATGTGAACAGCGCGTAGCGCGGCGCAGTTGGAGGTGATCAGCCAGCAGTGGTGGATGTGGGGAGAGAGATGCAAGAGTTTTGAGAGGTTACTATAAGCGGTCGATCTGGACGTGTATCCGCTAGAAAAAGGAAGTTTGTAGAGATGGATGTCATGAATTGATATATATATATATATATATATATATATATATATATATATATATATATATATATATGATGACTTTTGAACATTATTAAGGTAGATACATTTTTTGTTCTCTATCAAAATCTTTCATTTGCTAACTATGCCTACCAGTAGTTAGTGCCTTCAGTAGTTAGAATCTTTCATTTAGGTGGCAGTATTGTCGCTCGTTGTATTGCAGTAGTTCGAGTAACAAAGATTTTTGTGAGGTAAGTGATTCATGAAAGGTATAGGTTATTGTTAGTCAGGGCCATTCTTTTATAGGGATTATTGACAGTCAGATTGCGTGTCAGTTTAGTCATGATCAGAATAAGTAAAAAGAGAAATGTCTGAGTACGTTCAGTTTTGCTCAGCTGTTTGAGACTCAAATACCGTAAGAGGTTTATCGGCCCAGTCATTTATAATTTTTTGAAGGGGACGTTACTTTACAGAGATATACCTGTAGTACATGATAACTACATAGATATTAGTTCGTGATGGGTCACTGTACCTGAATTAGTGTAACGATTATATGGGAAGTATCTCATGTTGTAATGCATGTTACTGTAAAAATCCTTAATATGGCTGTGAAACAGCAAGTGTGTAAATCTGAAGAGATTGAAAAATCACCCAACCGATTGCCAACAAAGGTTAATTAGCCTTTGACCTAGATTTTGATGTTTGTGAAAATATCTTCTTCAGGAGGAGTAGGCATTGTTACATCACATGATGGTGCATTAGATTACATGAAGCTGAGCTGCTCTTGTCATATGCAAAATTGGCAAAACAAGAATTATCCCAAGCCGTAGCTTTAGATAGCAGCCAGATTTCAAATATCTTAGTTCCGAATGAACACCCACTACTAAATGCCCACAGGTTGAGGCTCTCGTCAACATCTAATTGTAATAGGCGTCACAGGGTAAAATAGTTGCATAAGTTTCGTCTACATCATGCCAGAGACTAAGCCGATTGTTCTAACAGTGAGAATTCATTCTGAAGTACGATATAAACTGAAGAACCAAAGAAAGTGGTACACCAGCCTGATATCGTGTAGGGCCTCCGCGAGCACGCAGAAGTGATGCAACACGACGTGGCATGGACTGGCCTAATGTCTGAAGTAGTGTTGGAGGGAAATGATACCATCAATCCTGCAAGGCTCTTCATAAATCCGTATTAGCGCGAGGAAGTGGGGATCTCTTCTGAACAGCGCGTTGCAAGGCATCCCAGATATGCTCAACGTTGTTCATGTCTGGGGTGTTTGGTGCCCAGGGGAAGTTCTTAAACTCACAAGTGTGCTCCTGAAGCCACTCTGCAGGAATTCTAAACGCGTGGGGTGTCGCATTGACCTGCTGGAATTGCCCAAGTCTGTCGGACTGCACAATGGACATGAATCGATTGAGGTGATCAGACAGGATGATTACGTACGTGGCACCTGTAGGAGTCGTGTCTAGACCTACCAGGGGTCCCGTATCACTTCAACTGCTCATGTCCCACACCGTTACAGAGCCTCCTCCAGTTTGAACAGTCCCCAGCTGACGTGCAGGGTCCATGGGTTCATGAGGTTGTCTCCATACTCCTACATGTCCATCCGCTCAATACAGTTTGAAACGAGATTCGTTCTACTAGGCAACATATTTCCAGTCATCAAGAGTGAAATACCGGTGTTCATGAGCCAGACGAGGCGAAAAGCTTGGTGTCGTGCATTCATCAAGGGTGCGTGAGTGAGCCTTCGGCTCTGAAAGCCCATATCGATGATGTTCGATTGAATAGTTCGCACTCTGACACTTGATGGCCCACCATTAAAATATGCAGAAGTTTGCGGAAGTGTTGTATTTCCATCACGATGAACGATTCTCTTCAGTTGTCTTTCACCCAGTTCTTGCAGGATCTTTTTCCGCCCGAAGCGATGTCGGAGAATTGATGTTTTATCGGGTTCCTGTTTTCTCTCGGTACGTTCGTGAAAAGGTCGTACGATAAAATCCCTACTTCATCGCTACTTCCGAGATGCCGTGTCCCATCGTTCGTACACGGACTGTAACACCAAGTTCAAAGGCACTTAAATCTTGATAAGTTGCCATTGTAGCAGCAGTAACCGATCTAAGAACTCCGTCAGACACTTGTCGCCTTATATAGACGTTGCCCACCGCAACGCCGTGTTCTGTCTGTTTACAAATCTCTGTATTTGAATACGCATGCCTAAACCAGGCTTCTGTATATGTAGTCTGGCTACTATCTAAAGTGATGTCTTGGGGTAATTGTTGCTTTGACGCTTTTATATATATGACAAGAACCGCTCGGCTTCATCTAACATAATGTACTATCATGTTATGTAACAGGTCCCACTCCTTCTGAAAAAGGTATTTTTACAAATATCGTAATCTAGGTCAAGGGCTAATAAACTTACGTTATCAACTGGTTGGCTGATATTTCAACATCTCGCATGCAATTATCTTTTTTGTGATAAGACTCTTACTCTTACTGCTTAATAATTCATTGCTCATGATGCTTTACACTGTATTGCATGAAACTCATTTCGACGATATGCAGGTAATTTTCCACATAAGAAGATACGAGCAAACGAGCAAGGTCGAATACCCTCACCACATCGCTTTTATTTATGCGCCATGCGTTTTCGTGAAGAGGCTAGGCACGGCCTTGTCATTGCTTTTGGGAAGGAACGGAATTTGACTGCGTCGTAGGCTGGCGCATGGTATGGCGCTGCCGAATTCCCTACGCGACGATGGAGAAAACTTTTTAGACATATTGCAGAAAACATTATTCGCGTGGGACATGGACTATGACATGTAACAATACGTCCAGGATAATGAATATCTCAAAATGTCGAAGCAAAATCCTTTTACAAATGTGGCGCAGTTGAAACGTATTACTGCTATGTTCGACGTTGCTTTTGCAAGACCGGAATATTTAGAAAATGTGTGCCCGTTAAGTAGAGACTCCGTGATCGTCATCGACTCCACAGACTATCTTTTGCCAAGGACAGTGTCACCAGACACTGAACGAATGCGGTATATTTCGACCATTCAGTATTGCTCTCAGAGACAGATAGTTCGTTACGAGTATACAAGCGTCAAGATGCCCTTTTCAGCCCCAACCATGAGCCTTCTCGTAATGGCCATGTGCCTCTGGGGGAGGGGGGGGGGGAGGGTGCACGATGTCTTTCGTGGATTCAAATGGTTCAAATGGCTCTAAGGACTATGGGACGTAACATCTGAGTCATCAGTTCCCTAGACTTAGAACAACTTAAACCTAACTAACCTATGGACATCACACACATCCATGATCGAGGTAGGACTCGAATCTGCGATCGCAGCAGCAGCACGGTTCCGGACAGAAGCGCCTAGAACCGCACGGCTTCCGTGGATTGGAAATTTTTCACTGAAAAGATAAATGTGGTTGACTTAATGCTACCTGCATACCTACATTTCTTCTTTTTTTTTTTGGGGGGGGGGGGGGGGGGGCTTCCACGAGTTCCTCTCCTGTGGCAACGTCTTCATCTCAGACAAGCACTTCCAACGTACGTCCTCAGTTGTTCGCTGGGTGTATACCAATCTCTGTCTTCCTCCACAGTTTTTGCCCTCTACAGCTCCCTCCAGTACCATGGAAGTCATTTCGTCATATCTTAACTGATGTGCTATCATCCTGTCCCTTCTTGTCAATGTTTTCTACATATTCTTTTTCTCCCCGATTCTGCGCAAAAACTCCTCACTCCTTACCTTACCAGTCCACCTAGTTTACAACAGTTGCCTGCAGCATCACATCTCCAATGCTTCGAATCTCTTCTGTTCCGGTCTTCCTGTAGTCCATGTTTCGCTATTATACAATGCAGTGCTCCAGACTTACATTCTCAGAAGTTTCTTCCTCAAATTAAGGCCTATGTTTTATACTAGTGGACTACTCTTGGCCAGATGTGCCTTTTTGCCAGCGCTAGTCTGCTTTTGATGTCCTTTCTCCGTCATTCATTGGTTATTTTGCTGCCTAGGTACCAGAACTCCCAAACTTCATCTACATCGTGATCATCAATCCTGATGCTAAGTTTCTGTCTGTTTTCATTTCTGCTACTTCTCATTACTTTCCTCTGTCTTCGATTTACTTTCAGTCCATATTCTGTGCTCATTAGATTGTTCATTCCGTTCAGCATATCATGTTATTCTTCTTCACTTTCACTCAGGATAACAATGTCATCAGGTAATCATATGCTTGATATACTTTACCTTGACTTTTAATTCCACTATAGAACCTTTCTTTTATATCCATTATTGCTTGTGCGATGTACAGATTTAACGGGGGGAGGGAAGACCACATGCCTGTCTTACACCCTTCTTAATCCTAGCACTTCTTTCTTGGTCGTCTACTCTTATATTCCCTCTTGCATCTTGTACATATTGTTTAATACCCGTCTCTCCGCCGGCCGCGGTGGTCTCGCGGTTCTAGGCGCGCAGTCCGGAACCGTGCGACTGCTACGGTCGCAGGTTCGAATCCTGCCTCGGGCATGGATGTGTGTGATGTCCTTAGGTTAGTTAGGTTTAAGTAGTTCTAAGTTCTAGGGGACTGATAACCACAGCAGTTGAGTCCCATAGTCCCCAGAGCCATTTTTGAACCCGTCTCTCCCTACAGCTTACCTCTTTTTTCAGATTTTCTAACATATTGCACCACTATACATTGTCGAACGCTTTTTCCAGCTGGACAAATCCTATGAACGTTACGAGCAATATTACGGGTATGTAGCCCTGACATTGTGCCAGAATGCGGGCTACCTGCAATGTAGTAAACTCAGACGAAGAAGTTCAAAAAGCCAAAATCTCTAGTAAACCAGTTATCGGAGCGAAAGTTTTACTGGAGATCTTGTCTTTCTGAAATTTCTCTTCTGAGTTTATAATAGTATGGTGCCGGCAGTGCGATAACTAAATCCTTAAGGTGTAGCCTTGCTCCAGCAGGATCTGTTTCCTATACGCATGTCAGCAATCACGAAAGACTGATCTGCAGAACACAGTAAGACTTTTTTTCTCGATTGCCTTTCTTCTGCACCAATCCAATACTTTTTTGAATGCGTATGGACAGAGACGGAATGGACCATGTTAGAAAACTGTCCTGACCGGGCGCCAAGGGCCCGTGATGACTTTTGGAATGTTACCCTAGCTGCCTCGGAGGAGATGGGAGAAAATAGATTTAATTTCCATCTCATAGACTTCCTCCCTCACAGATTTCAGACGGTCATAGAAGTTTAAGGTCTTCGGTCACCCTTTGAGGATCTAAGATATCTTCCTAATAAGCGTGAACTGTTCATTCCCTTAATTTCTTGATTTCTACAGATAAACAAATTAACGGATCAGCGCAAAGAAATTGCAGTAAGCCAGATACTAACCAAATGTTCTTGCCAGGCAGCTGCGTACTAGACTGCCAGCTACGCCACTGAGCCACGAATGCATTATTCGACAGCTGCCGTTCTATCAGATCTGAAATGCTAAGAATGCCGCAGCGCAGTTTTCTAGCGTGTTGATCCACATATATCGCTACTCCGTAATTCCCACGTAAGTGTTTGGAAGAAGATACATAGAACCACTTTCTCAGTGTTTCTCCACCGTTCCACTCTCTCAAAGCGTGCAACAAAACTGATACTTAAGTCTCAGTGTGAACTCTAGCTTTTCATAATTTATTCGATGTAGATGGGCGTCATCAAAATATTTTCAAATTCGGAGGAAGAATCTGGAGAATTAAATTTTGGGAAAAGATATCGCCGCATCGAAAAACGCTTTTGTTTTAAAGAATGCCACCGTATCTAGAGTAACATCCATGACTCCTCTACTGCGCGATAATACAAAATGAGTTGCCGTTCTTCGACCTTTATCAATGTCCTCCGTCAAACTTGTCTGGTAAGGATCCCGTACGGCGCAGCATTACTCTAGCACAGGACGAAGAATCGTACTACAGGCAGTTTTTTTTATTGGATTTGTGCAAAATAAAACGCAGTCCCTGCTTCGCCTTCCCCACAACGTTACCTATGTGAACACTCCAGTTTAAGTTGTTCGTGATTTTGTCCGTGCGTATTTAGTTGAATTGACAGATTCCTTTTAGTATTCGTGTGTATGACTGATATGTCTGCATAAGCAGAAGAAACTAGCGATCAAAGTCCGAAAACAATTTATTGGACTATTCATTAACCAAAACAAATTCTCCAAGTATATCACCAACACAAAACAGTGATCCGTCTTCGAATCACAGCTACATACAAGAATAATATAGAAAACAACTGAAATAATTCCCTACCATTCTCCGCCAGAGACCTCTCAGATATACCAATCCTAATCCAGAGATCAGCGAGAAGATCCAAGCCAGGCTGCCGGGGTTGCAGCTATCCACGTCTGCTGGTGGTCGGTGAACTGCCGATGTGCGTTTTTTTTTCTTTTTTTTCCTTTACTGTAATTTTAATCACCTATACAGGCGGGCTGTCAGCAGCAAATTACGCTGCTCTTCAGCCTTAAGTGGAACAACCGATGTGCGCCCGAGCGCCGGCCTTTGTAGCGCTTCGGCGGATGAGTACCTCGGAACTATTTTCCGTCACGTGGTATGACGTGTGAAAATAGTTCTGGGATCTGTAGCGAGCTCTTCCTTATGTTTATGTGGGCTGGTAGTGGCCCCTGGTGGCCGCTGGTGTCTTTGCTGTGTTGTTGTTGTTGTTGTTGTTGTTGTATTCATCAATATTGCCTGTCTGTTATGTAGTGCTTCGGTGTGCCTGCGATGCGGGCAACCCGCGGCTGCAGGCTGTCAGTTTGGTTGCTGAAACTCTAGGCGTTGTGATGTCTGGTGGAGAAAGCCACAGCAATGACCACACACTTTTCATTATTATTTCGCACCCCACAGCACAAATCAGTACGTAATTGGATTTGGTCTTCTGATAACTTCACTAGACGGAAAATGACAGCATCATCTGCAAACAATCTGAGAGAGCTGCTCAGATTGCTTTCGGTATAGATCCTTAAAGGATTTGTCCAGTATTAATAATTACTCGCGGCTCAAAGGTCTGGTGAAAGTTTTTGAATGCTAAGTGCTAAAAAAGTGTTAATCTTTCTACTAAACTCTGTATTAGAGGTGTTAGTTACTTTTATGAGCAGATCTAGACACCCCATAAGCGATTGTCTCCTGTATAACATGATTGGTAATTCAGATTTGGCCCACAGCCATTTGTTGTGCTGCCAAGTGTACATACTACAGTTAGCCGCAAATGGTAGCTGTTTACAATTTCTTAATACTGTTTCGTCGAAAGAATGTCGTCTCCCCTCCAGCGAGTCCCAGCTGCGTTCTCGAACCACCTCCGTAATATTCGATTGTTGATCGAACTTACCAGCAACAAATCTAGCAACATGCCACCGAATTTCTTCGTTGTCATCATTTAATTCGACTTAGTGGGGATTCCTAACACTCATGCAGTACTCAACAATCGGTCAGACTAGAGTTCTATACCAGGTCTCCATTATAGATCAGTTACACTGTTCTATAATCCTCGCAATAGTCCGAAACTTATTATTCGCCTTTCCTGCTTGTCCTTATGTGCCCGTTGCACTTCATATCACTTCGTGGCGTTACGCGTAGATATTCAACTGGCGTTATGGAGTGGCACAGCTCACTACTACTTAAGTATTCGAACGTTACAGGACTGTTTTCATACTAACTTGCATTAGCTCACTGTCCGCCCCTGGTAGCTGAGTGGTCAGCGCGACAGACTGTCAATCCAAAGGGCCCGGGTTCGATTCCCGGCTGGGTTGAAGATTTTCTCCGCTCAGGGACTGGGTGTTGTGTTGTCCTAATCATCATCATTTCATCTCCATCGACGCGCAAGTCGCCGAAGTGGCGTCAAATCGAAAGACTTGCACCAGGCGAACGGTCTACCCGACGGGAGGCCTTCGTCACACGACATTTCCATATTAGCTCACTGAGCCGTGGCGCCATTAACTTAGTAGACTCTCGGTATGGCACCACTAGCTCAAGGGTTGTATCGACTATCACTCTTGCGGCCTCGTTGCCAATGTCTATGAAAAAGAGTTGTTGTATGTGGCTTGTGTCCTCAGAAGCTCTTTCCTTGCCGATATATATACGGGTTCGCTGGCTCAAGTTTGGGGATTGGCGGTAGCGTTGCGACAAGAGGCGGTCACGAGTTTTGAGTGGCCGAAGCCATGAGCTACGCAAGGAGGGCCTGTGCAGAGCGTAGATACCGAGTACTTCACCAGGGTTAGCTTCAACCACAAGCAGCAGGCCGACAGCCCGTCGGTTGGTCGGCAACATTCGTGACGGACAACCGCTCGTGGCCTGGCTGCCACTTCTACCTGGCCGTCATCAGGCAGCACTCAGTAACCGCTGCGACGCACCGTGGATCCATAGAGCTGCTTGCCGATAAAGAGGAGTTACATTCTGTAATCCTCGTGGTGATTGGTGTCGTTGCCTACTCAGCCTCCTAATTGTTTTCTGGTTTGTATCCGACCCTCAGAGTTTTACTCGGTCGGCTCTTTGGTCATAAATATAGACCGTTGTACTGTACTAGACACTAGTTGTCGTTTGAAAATTTGTTCTTATATTTTATTGCCCTTCCTTTCTAGTTTATACCCGATCATTAATGTTTTAATGAATCAGCTCCTGGTCGGAAATACAGTCGGAACAATTGCACCAAGGCACAGGTTGCCGTTAAGCGAACAAGGATCTTGTAGTTAGATTTGGATGTTAATCGGTTCAATTTGTTGATTGTAATTACAATTGAGGTACTCTGAACTACCCGTTGTACTAAGCCGTACGTTCCTTTCTTTGAATGACCGGGTTATTATTGGTATATTTTTAACTGGATCTTGTGGTTCTGCCAAGTGAGTTCTCTAGAAATAATTGATCATACGTAATGTTTTAAAACGTTCCTTGTTCAGAGCGGTCTTCATAACTGAAAAGCAATTTAACTTTTGACATATTAACAACCAAGTGTCACCAGGTCTTTAGTCAGAATAAGATTGCCAAAAGGGACGGTTTGGGATCCAGTCACACCTTGGTTGCTGATTGATATGAAATGGTTGCTCCCTTTGAAGCAAGCCTTATCATTGTGATAACTGTTTCCTGATTTGTTTAACCTCTAAGCATCGGTGCCCATCTTAACCCCGAACCTTTCGACATACATGTCCAAATAAAAAAACAGAAAATACGTCATCTGTTTGGGTAATTGAAGCACTCTTATCATCAATATTACTTATATGTTTTCATGTGTTACAGAAGGGTATTGAAGAGGAGAAACTGTGTCCAGCGCGGTAGCAAACACCACTGTTTCACCCGATAACGGACGGGATGTAGGTCCGAGCGCTTGTAATTATTGTCATGTTGTTCTTGTCCTTATTTCGCTTGTAAAAGCTTATTCATTTCACAAATTTGTTGATTTGTATAGAAAACAAATTGATGATTATATGAAGGGCGTATTTCAATAGTTTTCAGCGCTCATTTAACTTTAGGACTCTGTATCTGAAAATGAACAAATATGGACTTGTAGCACTATTTAAATAAGCCCTTCATATATTGTTAAACAGGTTGTGTGAAAAGGAAGTTAGATTGATGGGTCCTTCCTTCCATGTTTTCCTTAAAACCAGTAAATAACACATCTCACTTACATTTCTATACATCTGGAAGAACATGCCATTCTTCACACCAACTAGAGACTCCGTCTATCCTCCTACAGTCACTCATCGACGGCGCTTACCTGTAGACTACAGCGTAACCAGCCAACAGTCACAAACTGCTGCTCACCCTGTCGGTCAGAGTGGCCCAGCCACACTTCTCTGGGGCATTCGTGACGCTACCCTTGCCTCAGATGAACAATCGCCGTCGAGAACAACGTACTGGGTTCTATTACTTAAGAAGCCTTAGAGCCTGCCACGTATGTGAGAGCCTGTGATCGAACTTTCGTTAACGGTCTGCAATTAGCAAGGTGTAAAACGCTTTCCCCTTATCTCTTATCCTTCAAAAATGGTACGCAAGACATTGTACGACAACTGAAAAAGATTTGTTTCACCTGAGCGATACCTTCTAAATTCGAGCGATTTTTGGAAAGAATTATTTGTGTTCCATTACATTTATTACATTCGCACTTAGGATACGTTTAAGAATTCTACAGCAACAGACGCTAAAAACGTTATATTTATTATTAGTAGTAGAGACATCACTCTCCTGCCTAGTTTTCTATGGCCCGCCCAATTTCTCTCCTGTAACATACTTTTCATCCCAGAGTAGCACTTACAGTCTACGTCCTCAATTATTTACAAGTTGTATTCCAATCTATGTCTTCCTCTACAGATTTTACCCTCTACATATTGGCCTGTAATTTTGTACGTCCATTCTCTTATCCCTTGAGGAGATGCATCCACTTTTCCCAGGCGAATGGGATTTACGTTGGATGAGAGATTCACGCAGAAAGCAAGCTAAATGAAGGGTCAGTACTGACTCCTTCGCTATATTATATAGATCGAGGGTAATACGACATAATTTTTCCTTGTTACATCTCGATAAGCGTTTCTCTTCATTTACCGAACAGAATCGTTTACATTACACAGAGACTCGTTTCAGTTATCTGAGCGTAGGACGTTCCAAAGCGCTTGTTATAGCATATCGATTTGTCTTTCCCTAAAACAAATTTTTCGCATCTGTCCGCTTTCATATCACTTCTTAATAATATCCGTACCCAGTAAATGCTGTGCTGACACCAGAACGTTTTGCGTTGTTGCTGGCATTAGCCTACCTTCCGTTTATCAACAGTTAAAGAGTCTGTTTAAGATTGCTGTAGAACTGCCAGCTGTGTAAGAGGAGTTTGGTGAAGCTCTCAGGCAGAACGCGGCACATACTCAGTCAGTTCCACGACATCTGTAACCGCGGCAAATAACAGTGGTGGCCAGGCATTCAACCACAACGAATGAACACTGGCCGCTTGCACTATGCTACAGTACAAGTATTAGACGGCTTCCAATCTTTTGAGATCATTCACTACAGCTGAAACTTTATTCTGTTAAGGTTGGAGAGTATTATTTTATGCCCTGTTATTTGTTTATTTTTTAGGTCCTGTGCGAAGATAAGAGTCACAGCTATTTGGTCATGGAATGATTGAGTACACAGTTTCCAGAATAAATGTTAGAAAAATTAGACCGGAAAATATAATAAAACGCGAAAAATTGGAAGGGAATATGCGAGTAAGCAACATTAAACTCACAACTGTGAAGATTTCCTAGACAGAACAGAAGGATTGCTCCACAAGGAATTTTTTAATTTGGATTTGGATACTTGGGCTTTACCACTCAGTTGTCATTAATGCTGCAAGCCTATTGAAAATGAAACGTGCTGAATAGTGAATTCCTTTTTGGAAAATGCTTAAGAAATGTTATCAAAGCGCATATCGATGTCCCCGTCTAGTGTTCACAGATTGTTTCTTTTAGTCATTCAGAAGGAGTCAAAATTGTCAATAACAAATTCCATGATGAAGTGTATGTAAATGGTAAAGACGCCAAGCTCTCTCCACTTGCCTCTTTTCATTTTTCTTTTGCCCGTATGCGCCGTTCTCGGTGAGAGAGCGTAATTTAAAGTGATCAGCTCTAAATTCTAATTTTCATGGTTAAATTTGGTGATGAAAATAGCTGCAGTCGAAACAAACTAGGCACTGCAGTGTTCGCGTGGCGGCTGTGCTCCCTGAGGGCCACTGGCTGTTAACGATGAGCTGGAGTCGGGCGAAGACAGCCCAGGGATGACCTGTTGCAGCAGCCAGCAAGGGTGAGCCGGTCAGTATCTTGTCACCCGTGTGAAGACCGCGTGGCTTTCAGAGCCAGCTAAACACTACGATCTTCTGCTGCGTTAACCACTTTGTGGCATTTCAAGCACCTCCTGGCCGCTGGTACATGCTGTGTGCGATTCGGTCGCGCCCGTGTAGACACGTTGGTTTGCTTATTTCATTGCGTGTAAAGATGCCTCTGGCTTTCCGAATGCTCAAAAAGCGAATAAGACGATTGGAGGACTGTCAGCGGCGCTTACTGACGTACCTAGGTGGCTCTGAATTTTGGTGGATTGGGGGAAGATTTTGTGATGTCTTTCGGAGCTGTTGTTGCAGAACGATTTGTATACAGGTGACGCATTAAGATCCACGGCTAGCCACTATTGGCAGTCTTTGTTGGAGAACAACAATCTTTCGGAGTTTGTGTGAGGAATTTTTCAGATGACTCTTCAGGACCTCCGGAGAGGTAGGCTGTGGCATGAGGGCAATTGTTGGTTGGTTGGTTGGTTGGTTTGGGGAAGGAGACCAGACAGCGTGGTCATCGGTCTCGTCGGATTAGGGAAGGATGGGGAAGGAAGTCGGCCGTGCCCTTTCAGAGGAACCATCCCGGCATTTGCCTGGAGTGATTTAGGGAAATCACGGAAAACCTAAATCAGGATGGCCGGACGCGGGATTGAACCGTCGTCCTTCCGAATGCGAGTCCGGCAATTGTCAGATGGCAGTTAGGATGCCGTTAATGTCCCAGTAACTTGGGTAGAATTTCGTCATTCCCATCCAGAAGATTGGTAGGAATTCGTTCAGGTACATTAGCCGAGGTCCGCAGCTAGAGACGGAGGTCGCAGCCCTGTTAGCAGCCTGCAGACCAACGCGACGGTGACAGCTGTCTGCACGCACATCATCACTGGCGACTGGCAGTGTGTTAGCAGATTACAGTAGCCACGTAGACGAGTTATCCTGAAGCCTTCACTAGTGTGCACATCCGCACTGTGGCCACAGCAGTCCTTATTTGGTTGTAGACTCTATTACTCGCTTTGTAATCAGTCACTGTTTCGCAATTTATTAGTGCTTCGATCAGATAGGAATTATCGTCCTTTTCCAGAAAAGATGCTAGGGAATCATAGTCACTTGTTAGGCTCCCATTTAAACATTTCTGACTCATCAGTCTTAGATACCATTTGTATTTCCTTGTCCATTGTATGCCAATGTTTTTTATATCATTTGATCTCCATATTGTCAGGTTAAAAATATCATTGTAGTACTGAAAATCACTATCATTTTAGTAGCATAGGAACCAAATTTTTTCCTATTCTCTCTCTCAATCTTTCTTGAGGGTTGGGGGGATAGGGGGTGGAGGGACGATTTTAATGGGTTTGATAACTGTGAAGAACTTTCGACTAATAGCCAAATATATTCTTTTTTTGCGTTAGAGATTTCTACTGTGTTGCAGGCATAGTGACAGCTCTTGGGGGCTGGTTTGTATAAAGATAAAATTATGTTAAAAGTTTTTATAAATTCAGGCAGCTAAGCTTCACCTCGTGTCCCGCTTCATAATATGGCTACGGTACCATTGACACAATATCTCAATTCTAAATGAGTGATTCACTATGTAAAATATCTGTTATGAGTGGGGGGTCATCTACATCTACATCTACACCCATACTCCGCAAGCCACCTGACGGTGTGTGGCGGAGGGTACTTTGAGTACCTCTATAGGTGCTCCCTTCTATTCCAGTCTCGTATTGTTCGTGAAGTGCCATGAGTGACCCCAAGCTTGTTTGGCTAGTCCTTTTCATTTTTTACTAGCAATATGAGCTGATTTCAGTGAAAGCGGTTAACTTAGGGTCATGACATAACAAGTTATTGTGTACCGAGACATTTAACTTCTTTCTCTGATGAAATTGCGTGGTGGCACTAGCTTCATTTTTGAACTGCAATGCTCAGATACTATGGACATGCAGTGCGACGACTATTGCCGTTATGAAACACATTAATGTATTCGCAGTTGCGAATATGGACAACCGTCAGCTGTAGAATGGAGTGACAACAGTGAAAATTCGGGCCCGACTGGGACTCGAACTCACTTACAGCGAACAGTCGCTTTACAGTTTGGCTATCCGTGCACAACTTTTAAGAAAAGTGTCTCACCCATATGGGAACATTAATAATGGATACACGAGAACAAGTTGTAGACGCATGGTTGACGACATATGGAAGCTTGGGTCCGGTCATGAGTCATGCACGGATACCCAAATGGTAAGGCGACAACTAGCTATAAGCAGGAAATCCGAGTTCTAGTCCCGATCCGGCACCTACTGTCGTTATTATGTGGCTGATGTTTCCCCAAAAGTCTGAAGGTATATCGCCAGCCTCATACATTCTTCGCACCAACGTGTAAAATCGTTTTTAGTCCACTTCCGCCAATGATTTTAGCATTTCGGAGGGAATGGTATCTAGACCTTCTGCCGTACATGGGCTTTAGTCTTCTAAATCTCTTCTGAATTCTGATTATAAAACTGGATCCCATATTTCTTTCCTGTCGACTCCTGTTCCTTCTTCTATCACGTAATCAGATAAGTCCTCCCACTAATACACATCCCTCAATATACTCTTTCCACCCATCCGCTCTCTCCTCTGCGCTTATGAATACATTGTGCAATGTTTACATCGGATTATTGTTATGATGTACGCAGTATAGTCCGAAACTCACTTTAGTCATTTAGTGAATTTTGGTACAATACTGACCCACTTTATTAGAGAGGATTCAATCCGTATTTCTTTCACTTAATTGTCACTGACCGAAATAAAACGGCAAAAGAATCGCTGTGCCGGACTGTGGCATTAGCGGGACGTGGCTGAGGGGGTAGGTGAGGGGGGTGGGGGCGTGATTGTGTGCGGTGGCCGGCTTTCCGCCGTAACGAGCACTCAGCAGACCGTAAAGCCTCGCCGCGCCGCGCAGCACCGCTCCGTGCGACGTCGACGGCGTCAATTAGGGGACGCGGGAGCGCGAGTGGGCGGCCGCTGCGGCTCAGCTCATCCGCTGTCCGCGAGCACGGAACGACAGCAGAAGACATGCCGCGCACATCCGTCACAGCCTGTTAATCTCGTGTAGCGTATTTCATTACATTTTAAAAGCAACGTGGTAATTACATTATTTTACATAACGACGTCTTGTGTAACTCTGAGGTGACAAAAGTCGAGGGTACCGATAAGAACACATACAGATGGCGCTAGTATCTTACACGAAAGATATGGAATAACTGTGGGTGGACGCAGGTGTCTTTTGTACTCAAATGATTCATGTGAAAGTCTTTCCAACGTAATTATGACCGCACGAAGGGAATTAACAGACTTTGAACGTCGAACTGTTGAGACGCATGGGACATTTCAGAAATCGTTAGACAATTCAATATTCCGAGGTCCACAAGGTCGAGAGTGTGCCGGGAGTACCAAATTTCAGGCGTTACCTCTCACCACGGACAAAGCTGTGGCCTACGGGCTTCACTTAACAAGCGAGAGCAGCGGCGTGTGAGTAGAGTTGTCTGCTCTAACAGAAAAGCAACACAACCTGAAATAGACACATAATTCAATGTGGGACGTAAGACGAACGTATCCGTTCGGTCAGTGCGGTGGAACTTGTCGTTAATGGCCCATACCAGAAGAAGACCGACGTGAGTGTCTCTGTTAGGATCCTGACGATATCGGTTGGTCCC
The DNA here is from genome assembly GCF_021461395.2 of Schistocerca americana. Classification (NCBI taxonomy): domain Eukaryota; kingdom Metazoa; phylum Arthropoda; class Insecta; order Orthoptera; family Acrididae; genus Schistocerca; species Schistocerca americana. The sequence goes on along the minus strand of NC_060119.1, from coordinate 951,160,942 downwards.
TGGACGAGCGGATAACTTTCACCTGGTACAATTAGTCCTGATTTCATTTGGTAAGAGCGGATATTATGGCTATAGAGTGATGCAAACCCCACGATACCGTGGACCCCACTACGCTATGGGCTGTGGTTACATGGAATCGACTAGATGGGCCTTAAGACAGGAAATTTCACTCAAGACATATCGAAATAAATAGTTTTGCAGCCTCTCTCTTCAGGTGAAATATCCGTTGAAGACCTGGTAAACGAAAGAAGGCAGAAACAAGAAACCACGATAGAATCCTTGAAGACAAAGAATATGCTGTGTACAAATCTGAGGCCATTTGAAGAGACGATATAAGAAAAAAAAAGGAAGAAAGAACGTTAGGTTCGACTTTAAACTGAATATCCTGAAAATAATTTTTTTTTATTCATGTACCTGTTCCTTATAATTTCTGAAGGCTAGAATTGAGAACTGTTGAACACTTATTTCTGGAAACCTAATAAATGGTGTCTCAAGGGTAAATTTGGAAAACCTTCATGTAAGGTGAGATATAAGGCAAAATCCTTGGAATTTTTCATGAATTTTACACTGAAATGCTAGAGAAACTGGTACAGGCATGCGTATTCGAATGCAGGGATATGTAAACGCGCAGAAGCCGATGTTGAGGCCGGCAACGTCTATATGTAACAACAAGTGTCTGGTGCAGTTGTTAGATCGGTTAGTGCTGCTACAATGGTAGGTTATCAAGATTTAAGTGAGTGTGAACGCGTTGTTTTAGTCTGCGCACGACCGATGGGAGAGAGCATCTCTGAGGTACCGACGACGTGGGGATGTTCCCGCAACACCATTTCACGAGTGTACCGTGAATATCAGGAATCAGTGTAGAATGGTCCAGCTAACTTCTACGAAAACATTACATCAGCGCCCCCTCCCGCCCCACCATCTCTCATCCAGCTGTCTCATATCCATCAGATCTCTCGATTTCGACAGTTCCGCAAAAAGGTTTAAATTATAAGTCTTCCAGCCAATCAGAATCGGAAACAGACTACAGGTATTCTGCTTTTCGAATGTCGTACGTAGATGGATCGGTCTGCAAATTTCACTATGAATGCTGCATCATAGTACATGCTACATAGGTAGTGGCTACTGGTGAGTTCCATCCACCCTCTGTCCTTGCGATATCATTATAATGATACTCGGTTCACTGGATGGTGCGTATGTTGGAGTCCAATACTGTCTTGAATGATGTTACTTGAAACCCTCGGTACACTTCCGTTACTCAGAGGCACCACAACACAGAGAAGAATGGAATGGAATGATTCTCGTATACACTAACAAACATATAATTGCACTCATACATCCAGATTTTGGTCGTATTTACTCTCAGTTTTACGTATTTACTATCGGTTTTGCAATTTTAGCAGGTTTTTCAGTAATTTCAACGCATTTTACCTGTTTACTCGAGCCTAAAACCACTGCTTTCGACAATTTCTCACGTCAACAAAACGCCTTATCGAGTCGATGGCATTAGCCAGTAACATTATGGCATGTTTCCTCATTTCTTGCATGATTGCTAAACCAGTATCTCCATTACTTTGTTAGTGCTATGTACTAGGGTGCGAATGTGTATAGATGGCTGTGCAGCAAATCCATTCGGCATTATTTCTCGGGTATATACTCCAAAGCTTTCCAGATAATTTCCTATGCCAGTGCAGTTTGTTTATCTACACATTTCCAGCACATTAATCACAGTGCAGAATTTCCGATTACGACTGACCATCTCTTCCTATGCGGATGGGAGTCACAAAGTATTCTCGCATTCATAGGATAAAGAAAAAGGTCTCCCTGCAATATCTTTGACCAAACCCTCCCTACAATATTGTCTGCCATTTAATTTGTAGCTCATCAAAAGTAGGAGGGTAATACACCTTCTACATTCAACGTATCGTGAAGGAACAGAGCGAGGTGAGTTCCACAAATCAGTACACTTAGATATCGTGCTTTAGAAAGGAACAAAACAAGTGTCCCAATCCTGCACAACTGACCGGTATTCTCACTGAAATACCATAACTGCCGTTCTGTGAGGACTGTTCCGTACCTACCTTCCTCACGGCACCCATCCAGGTACACACGATCTGTCTACATGCGTGGATGCTGAAGAGGTTAGCACTCCTACCACTTACATAGTAAATATAAAACTGATTTTTTTGAGTCTTTTTGGTGATAGTTAAGAAGAAGAAGAAACCTATGGCTTATGGATGATGGAACTCTACGGAAGGAGTTTGAAAAATTTTAGGTGATTCATTTGTGCCATGAGTTCTGTAGTATTGTAGTGTTTTGATTACATCCCAAGAAGGTAATGGAAAGAGAAAAATGATCGTAAAACATAAACACACAGTCTTAAGGTTACACGGTTCTGCACTTAAACATGCTATAAAGGTAAAACGGTTGTTTTCCAAAGAAATATGAAATGAAAAGGCGTTAATACGCCAATGCAGGGAATACATCTCCAACACCTGAAATACAAAGATGAGCCAAAACATTATGATAACCTGATTAATAGCTTGTTTTTCCATCTTTGGAACGAAATAAATCACTGATTCTGCATACCAGGGAACAGACGGTTTTGATAGGTCTGTGGAGTCACGTGGCATTAGACGTCTATCCACAGGTCACGCAATTCGCCTGAACAACGGACCGCTGCTCTGCTTACGCGGTGATGGCGCGCGGTAACAACCCAAATGCGTCCCACAGGATTTACCTCAGGTGTATTTGGTCGCCGAGACATCAACGAGATTTCACTACAGTGCTCCTCCGAACACTGTAATACGATGCTGGCTCCGACACATTGACAATTATCAAACACTGTTGACAGCGCCGTCGGGGAAAACATTAAGCATGAAGGAGTGCAAGTGGTTCGCAGCTGCCAGCATGTCTTCAATTATTTCCAAAGGTCCCATGCAAGCGCAGGAGAATGTCTACCATAGCATAATATTGCTTTCCCCAGCGTGCGTCCGTAGCACACTGGCCGCGTGGAGTGGCCGCGCGGTTAGAGTTGCCTTGTCACTGATTGGACGGCCCTTGCCGCCGGAGGTTCGAGTATTCTCTCGGGCATGGGTGTGTGTTGTTCTTAGCATTAGTTAATTTAAGTAGTGTGTAAGTCTAGGGACCGATGACATTAGCAGTTTGGTCTCCCAGGAATTCAAACACATTTTTTTCGTAGCGCACTGTGTGTTTCGAGCTGTCGTTCACCTTGATGACGGCGTTTGTGGAGAGAATCATCGACTAAGTGTAACAAAAATGTCATTTACCCGAAGAGCCGTCACGTTTACATTTATCAACGGTCGAATCCCGATGGTCCCGTGCCCACAGCAATCGTAATTGACGATGTTGTTAGGTCAACACGTGAACACGTTGGGATGGTCTACTGCGGAGTTCCATGTTCAATAATGTACGATGAAAGGTATGCTCCAAAACACATTTGCCTGCCGCAGCATTATACTCTTTGAGCAGAGATGCCACACATCACCATCTATCTACAAAGCAGACCAGCCTCCGAACTCCACGTTATGTAAAGATTCGTGAACGTCCAACCAGTTAGTGTTCAGTGGTAGTTTCATTGTCCTTCTACTCTTTTCTGTAGATGCTCACGACAGTAGCATGTGAACATTCTATTAGTTTATCAGTTTTCGAAATACTCGTTCACAGGCTTTGCGTAATAATAAATTAACCTCTGTGAATGGCACTTGTCTCAACGGATTTCCCTATTTGCAGCCCAAATCTCTGCTAGGGTGATCGCTTATACACTTTTGTTAGCACATCACTTCCCTGCAAAGTGACCGGTCGACTTCCAATGACGGAGTGGTCACAATATTCTGGTTTATCAGTGTACATTCACCCTGCAAGTTTTCTATCGCACTCACCATGGTGAGAAACTTTAAGATAATAAAACTACTACCTTCTACACGAAATGAAAAAAGAAAGACACCTAGATTGTTAGTGATACTTGCAGTCTACAGCACTTAGGTGTATAGCGCTCGCTATTCACGTCGTATTAGACACGCAACAGTCCTATAAAATGATCTTCGGCCATGGAAAATGCGTGGAACAACGACCTCTTATGAGTAAATAAATAAATGCATAGTAGCAGTGTTTGACATGTGAAATCGGACGCCATCTTGCGTTAAGTCTGTGAAGAGAACAGTCTCTTGCGCACACAACATTTGTCAAATAAATGCATACCAAGGGATGTCAGTACCTCATAAACCCCTGACGTTCACTTAGAATCCCTGAAATTATGAAGGTGAAGACTCGATTTATGTCCAAGCTGTTCATCTAAATGAGGGTGCGGTAACAAATTTTCCATCGGTTTGGTGGACGTGATTCACCACGCATGCGTTTGAAGTCCTATGTTGACTGTGGTATGGAGAGGTTTGCTGTTAACGTCTACAGGTATATATCGCTCTAAGTCACACACAGAACACAGAATTGTATACGCGTCCAATGCAGGTTATACTAAGTAGTTGATACAGGCGGAGAGAACACCGGAAACAAATAGTTAAATGTGCGATAAATGCCTACCACAACATGCCCCTCTCTCCAGAATGCATCATAAGTCCACCAATAAGTAATATCTCGTTACAGCCCATCTCAGCCGATTACTCCATCTACTTTCTGTCATTCTTTAACACAGATCGATGTCAATTTAGAGGCAAATGTGAAACTACTTGTGTGTGTGTGTGTGTGTGTGTGTGTGTGTGAGTGTGTGTGTGTGTATTTATGTATGTATGTATGTATCAGTTTCTATGTGACTCTCACCCCCCACCCCTCCCGCCAGACCCCACTCCATACCTACCTCTGGCGAGTCCATCTTCAGACGCGGCCCTGAACATATTGTGAACGTATTGTGGATCGATCTTCGAACCCTATCCCTGACGTAACGCTTGGTGGACCCACCTAGGGCCTCTGTCTAGATCCTATCCCAGACCTACTCTGCGCCATGGGGCATCGAAATTGGATATCCACAGTAATGCATTTAGTACATGATTCGGATATTGATGTCCCTGTTTCTGTGTGGTTTGCTACATTTGCTTTTGTCTGGTCGATACGCTGGTCTTCAGTAATGAGGAAAGACTATATATTACGTTTATTTACGACGAATGTCAGAAAAACACAACCAGAACATTGTAAGCTTACAACAACCCAGATAGACGGTGTCCTTCACCTCGTACCATAACTAAACATCTGCATAAGTCATGTCGAAACTAGCAGCTGGCTCCCACAAAACTTCAACGTACAAACACAGCAATTAACAATCGACCAGAAATTTCAATTCTGGTTGTTGCGGTGTACAAACCTGATGAGCGAACCGCAGATTACATGCAGCTCTGAGAAAAGCCTAACAGTGTGTGGAGAATTTTGCATAGGAATTCGTTTCAAATCTCACTCCACCAAGAAATGTTCGGGAATGAATCTGAATGCCACAAAACATTCGGTCCTACAGCACTTCAGCGTATGGTAGATCATCCAAAAATCCTATGTGATACTCTATTACGGATGAAGATTCGTTTCTGAATTATATTCACGTGAATCAGAGCAACATACAATACTGGTTCGTGTGAAATCCCCACAGGCTTCATGCCGTTGCTCATCAGTGACAGTGGAGTGTTAATGTTCGGTGCGATATCATTGGTTCAGTACCCTCACCCTGTCAGGGAAGATGAAATAGCGAGATATGTCAGTCCTTGAAGACACTATACCCATTCTCACGGAGGGCGAGGGAATGGAAATGCGTTTGTCAGTGTCGTCGCAGTGCGTCTAGGGAAGTTGTAGATGCAAATTTTCCACATGGTTGGATGTGATAGGGAACTCCTCTCAACAGGCCAGCCCGGTCCCCCGTTGACCCTATTATAATTCTTTTGCCTTGGCCACATTGAAAGAGAGTGTGTACCACGAAACACCAGTGACGACAGGAATATGCAGTAGCGTATTATAGATTCATGTGCGACAATGCCTATAGGCACACTACAATCTGCACAATGCTCGGTTGTCACCGTGCCAAAAGGGGTATTGACATCGTTTGAAGAGACACATTTTTGCCGGAAGTCACGATAATCTGTTATTTTTTGAGCATTTTTTGTGCTGGATGTAATGCAAAAACATGAAATTTCTGTCGGCTAAAGACCACCAATATTTTTGTTTAGGAATCTAAAACTAATTCTTGCGAATTATACCTCTGGATCTCATTTGGGTACAAACAACAAACATTTGCCATTGAAATAAACGTAACTTTGTGTTGAAAATTATGTTTGTTTATTTTTATGGACTGTGCATTCCTTCTCATTGTGTAATTCCCTGCTTTAGTTGTATGTCTGGTCAATTGCGTTTGTTATATATTGCATAATTTCGGAAATACATAAAGTTGCAGAGTTATATGGGACAACCAGTAGTTACAGAGCCATCACGTCTGGCAGCAACAGTGGCTTCACCTTGGCTTGGCATCGAGTCAAGCTATGCTTGCATCACAAATAAGTTGACGTAATTCCGCGCTGCTTAAACTCTCTCAGTGTTCATCAATCGTAGTGAATGGCGATCTTTCCAGTAGGTGAGAGGTAAGGATAGAGTACTACCAACAGCAACAGTCGATCACCCTCAGTATCGAGATAGGTCAGGGCAGCAAGGGCTACATCAGGTCATGTGTTATCTTGATCGAAGACAACGTCACGGAGAATTCAAAGACAGGGCATCGCATCTGGTCTTAACACATCACAAATGTAAGGCATGCTGCCCAGACTATGTGAACCAGAGACGCTCGGGTTGTGTACCCAATGGGATCCGGTGGTATTACGCTAGGTCCTGGTCCCGTACGATGGTGTCCAATGCAATCTGGTAACCTTTTCTCTCCTCAGAGCCACCAGCACGATTATGTCCATGGTAATGTTGTACGTAGAATTAGCCTGTAAACACAATGTGGTGCCATTCCAGCATTGAAGTATCCAACGCTACATCTGGGCACCTCTTTCACCACGCACATTTCCGTGCTGCGACATCCATGGAACCTAAAAAACTATCGTCGTGCTGACGTTCCATCTCCGTTCCACTGTCCATTTTGTTTATATACTTTTTGAGTCACCAGTACTGTGTCTGATCTGATGCAGCTCGCGTATAATTAATCTTCTGCGCCACCCTTTTCATCTCAGGGTAGCACTTACACCCTAGGTCGTCAATTACTTGCTGTATGTATTCCTATGTCTGCCTTCCTCTACAGCTTTTACCCCCTGCAGCTCTATCATGTACGAAGAAATGTATTCCCTGATTTCTTAACAGACGTCCTATCACCCTGTCGCTTCTTCCTGTCAGTGTTTCCCACATATTCCTTTCCTCGCCAATACGGCAGAGAAACCTCCTCAGTATTCAACTAACCAGTTCATCTATTTGTTTAACATTCGTTTGTAACACCACGTTTCAAATCATTCGATTCTTTTCTGGTTCTGTTTTCCCATAGTCAAAGTTGCACTACCATACAATGCTGTTCTCGAAACGAACGCTCGACAGCACAAAAAACAAGCTACCCCTGAATTCCAGTGTGTATGTCGCACCTGAATGTATGCTACCGACATAGCATAGCTGTGTAGCAGGTCCTTTAAAGACTCTGCAGTCACACAATGGGTACCACGAGACTACTACAGAATACTTCTCTTTATGGAGTCCGTCCATATATAGATCGGTACTGTCAAAGAACAAATATTATAAAACAAGTTATTAGAGATGATATTGACGCTTGTAAATTAAGCTTCTTTGCGATAAGTGACACTTCACACATCACATTAAACAGACATGACAAATTGTTGTTTTTGATCAGAATTTGAACCCGTGGGTTGCGTTTCTCATCGATTCCCGACTAGGCATGATAAGATGTAAAATAGCGAAGTGTTCACCAGTACCAGTTTACAAGGCCGAATGTTCGAATCTGGGAATAGATCACGATGCTTTTAGCATTGCTCTGGGAACCCCTTGAAGCTTATATTGCCACTGAGAAGTAAGCAAGAAAGGTATGTAATAAAGTGTAAGATATAAGTGTGAAACATCATGAAGTAAAGTTTTGGTGACATACGGGGAACAGAACCCCGTACGTGTATGAATTGTTGACTATGCACAATCTGATACCACACATTAAATATATTCACCAATAGCGTAATGTTGGAAGCTGAAACGCCGATACAAACAATTTCTTTTTGGCAAGCATTTGATCCCATCATCTCTCGCAATTGGCGTATAACAACGAATGGACATGAAATACTTATTGCTTCCTCACCAGTAGCGAGATATTAACATCTTCTGCTAGACGTAATACAACAAATAGTTCTGTGCTACCTGGGACTCAAATCTCGCATGTGTCGCCTTTGTTGACCCAACACGAAGAGGTGTCATCTATCAAATTCTGTTTCACCAGTAATTATGATTCCACCGCTCGTAGAGACCTGCAGGAGTTTGGCATAGTGGGGAAACTACGAAAAGATGGGACAGTATCTTTCCCAAGGTTCAAATCCAGAGAAATGTTGGAATCGGTGCTCGAATTTCAGTCCATACCAATACTTGCAAAATCTCAAGGTCACTTACAATAAGAAATAAAGGCCTTGTGATATTACATGACGATTGGTTCGTGAACTAAAATAACATTATTAGTGCCAGAAAGCTCCTAGAGAGAGTAGCTGAGTAGCTGGAAGCAGCGATTTCGGCCCCTGAGACAGCCAAAACTAATCCAACTCTCTTCCAGTCAGTAGCGAAATGACATGTTTAATGTTGATTTGATACCACGGCACAGTCCAGCGTTCTTTACTTGGTGTTACTGGACCTGAAGAGTGTACATTTGTGACCCCCCCCAGTGGGAATTTTACCAACACCTCAGCCATTACAAACTAACCTCATACCAACAAATCACAGAATTTCCACGTGTTAGCACCATGTTTTTGTTATGACGGGGTGCGCAGTACATTATACGAGATGTGTTGAATTCTACTTGAGCTGCTTTTATTGTTCAAAATGGTTCAAATGGCTCTGAGCAATATGTGACTTAACTTCTGAGGTCGTCGCCTAGAACTTAGAACGAATTAAACCTAACTAACCTAAGGACATCAGACACATCCATGCCCTAGGCAGGATTCGACCTTGCGACCGTAGCGGTCACTCGGTTCCAGACTGTAGCGCCTAGAACCGCACGGCCACTCCGGCCGGCCTGCTTTTATGAACAGCCTATTCGTGGTCAATTAGTAAACGTCATCCAGTGAAAATCCAAAGCTGTGATATCAAACCTATTCTATTCCAAACTTTAAGTCGTACTCCGTCCGTCTGCTAAGAGCATCAGTCTGACAGAAGGTCAGAAAGTTTCGCTAATTTTCTAACCAGCCACTAATAGAGAGATCTGCGGAAACGTGTTTGTGAAACGTCTAGTTTGTCTCTTTCATGGTAAGACCAATTTCAGCGCCAGGAGCCAGTGGCCGCTTGATATAAAAACGTCCACCCAGCGATAGCGACACCTTGGGCATAAAGCCTGTGATCTACAGCGGACTTTTCTGCTTTCGAATAAGCAAGTATATAATTATGCGACGTTGTGTATTATATAATACTATGTTTCAGCATGCTCTGAGCTGATTTTAGATGGCATGTTGCTATGAACGTGTTTAACTATCGTCTTATTTTGTTCAAGTCTCTAGTACAGCTCGTGCCATGGCATCTTGAATATTTCTCGGTTTTGATGTTGTTAGGAGCGTTGTTTATGCATTAGGAAACGGAGTGTAAAACGGACGAAAGTCTAACATTTGTGATATTGTGTTTTGTTTGTGTTTGATAAAAAGGTGAAAGCAACGGTGGACATCAGAAATACTTGTGCCCTGTTTGGAGACAACGTCTCGTCTAAAACGAGATTAGACAGAATCAGAGTTTCGAACTGGAAAGGAGGGGATTCCCCCCTGAAAGGACTGATTCTGTGATTTGCCGTAATGTATTAAGGAGATCACAGTAAACCTAAATCAGTGCTGCCTGACGGAGATTTAAAGTGTCATATGGTAATTTTATAAGTGTAAAATAGTGGGTAAGCCATAAAAAACATTATCTCAAACATTCACAAAATGCATTGTTACAGACAAAGATCTGGTGGCCAAAAGGTGGTTTGTGTTACGAATTGTTTCCCTGGGATGTGTCCTTCACAGCTGACATTTTTGCCAAGAAATGACATGGCTTGCAGTTGTAGAGTAACGAATGCGACCTGGAGGATGTAGTGTAACGACGTAAGTTTTGCATAAATGGTTTTCTTTTGACATATGACCATGTGCAGACTTCGTCATCTACGTCAGTTACAAAACACTTCAAATTTATTTAAATTTTTTAAAAGTTGTCTCTGAATGGTTCTTGAACGAAACTGTAATTAAAACATCATCATTTGAGTCGTATGCGCAGAATTACGTCACTCAGTCCAATTGGTTTGTTCAAACTTTTTTCGATTTAGATGTCGTTTCTTTCTTCTCAGAAATTATATTAATGCAAGTTATCTGCTTTAATAAATATTAAAACCACATTGAATAAACTTTTAAGACTCAAACTCGCGATGAACGACGTCAAAAATTAATAATCGTGTCAAATAAATCAGTAATACTTCTTCCTTAATATAATTCTTCATAAATAAATTCTCGGAACACGTATTTAAACTTTTTAAGTATACATTAGTTTATTATCTTCATATATACTACATATAGACGTGAACATGAGCCTTGACAAGATAGAACTGAACATTTACAACATGATTAAAACTTTCTGTGACGTCATTGTTGTAGAAACATTACAAATTCTTATTTTTTCATTTTCTAGAAGCACGACGCAACAGCTCGGTTTCAGGATCTTCTGTTGCTGTTTGGCTGTCGACCCGCGACGTATAGTGGCCAGCAATTTTCTCTCTGGTCCCGGCAGTGAAGATGCTGTCTCCGTTCGTTGCGCCGCCCTCTCCGTACATGAAACATAAAAATAAATACAATACTTTAGATAATTCACAAACATTACAAATATTACAAAATACATAAGCAAAACACTAAATTAAACTTATATTTACCTGCAAACTGGGCTGACACTGGTGGATGGGTGACGCTTCAATTTCGCGCCGCACTACAAGAACAGCTGCAAATTGCCCTATCGCACATGTAATCTTCCACCTGCAGGTGTTTACCTTTTCCGCCCCTTATCGGTTGCCCCTTATCAATCAACAAAAATTAGTTTTTGTTTTCTTTCCTTTGTTTTTGTTTGTTTTGTTTTGACGATTGCGCTTTAAACGTGGTGTAAGTCAGAATCAGCAAATCACTACATGCATGGTATCGCAAAACTACCTGCGAATCAACAGAAAGTTTTCAATAACAAGATGGAATATATTGTTGACAATTTCTCTGATATTTGTGTCTATTTTGTTCAATAAGCTAACGGGAAACGCTATTAACATGCACCACACTAATTCATCTGGTGCCTGATCATGACATACATTGAATGGCTATTTTAATGAAACATGAAGTCTTTTGTCAAACTCAAGTAGTTTTACCAGACTACAATGTAAATACGACCATCGGGATGTGGAGTAGTTTCCGAATGAAACGCAATCAACAGAGTATTCAGTGATATGATTTCATTAACAGATTTGTGTATTTTCAGTAGCAGTTCCGCAGTATTTTATGTTTCTTACCTCTAGATCCACGGGTTACTGAACATTGTGGTGAGAGGTACCAGTGCTTGCACAATAAGGTTTAGTTGTTCACTGTTTCCACGTGCACTTTGGGAGTGGAACGAAAGAGTAATAATATGACAGTGGTTCGAAGAACCCACTGCCAAGCAGTTAACTGTAAATTGCAGAGTGTTCATATAGATTTCCACGCAGATGCCAAGCGAGCGTAGCAGGAAATATGAGGAAACCTGGAAATGGGTAGGAGTGCAAAAGCGCTAAAATGCAAGAGTGAAAAGCTAGCAGCGTGTTCCTTACTGAGGCGTATGCCACAGTTCGTTAGGACAGCGAGAAAAGATAGGAGCATTTTCATAATGAAGAATGGAATATGGGTAATTTGGTTTAATGGATCTTGAGGAGAGTGGTAGTGGACAGAAAATAAAGCAGAAATGAAACGAGTGAGCATAGTTTCAGTTGAAGCCGCTAGATTCTTTTATAACGTTTTGGGAGGACGGAGTAGAAGGGCAATTGACGCAACAGTGTAAGCGAGGTGAGAGAGAGTGAGAGAGAGAATGGAGGAGAAATTAACAGTGAATAAATGTAAGACAATGTCGTTTGCATTATGTCTGGAGAGCAGAGTTTGTATTAATGGATGGATAGGAGACAGATATATTTCAAACAACACAACGCACTTCTAAAGCGTAGTTGGCCAGTCAGCCCCTTCAGCCTTCCAGCCTACGGGTGGCCCATAGCTCGCGAGATCAAATATTTCATCTACATTATCCAAGTCTGAGGTATAAACTAACGCAGCTAGAGCTATTTTGCTAAAAATGAGTAGACACATCTACTATTGTTTTATTCAGATATTTGAGCAAAAATAAAGAATACACTCTTGGTAAACCTAGATGCAAGAAAATATTTCAACAAGCCAGCAGTCACCCGATGCAGGAAACTATTAGGTCTACAACTTCGCTTTCGTCGTTTTGCAATGAACTGCGGTAACGGCAAGTGATGTGCAGGTGGTTGGTCATAGGTGTAATACAATCATCTTAGGCATCTGTAAACATAATGCCATAAATATACTAGTCGATTTGTGATTGAATCATAAGGGTATTCTCGATTAAGTGCTTCAACTTACGTACCCATTTCCCGCCATTTGTGAAAAGTTTTAATTTTCTGCTTCAACATGAATAAAACTGTGGCTGTGGCTCTTAAAATGCTGGGTAAGGCCAATGGTGAGGGAACTATTAGTGGAAGAGCGTGCAGAGAATGTTTTCAACGCCTTAAGAACTGTGATTTTGATGTCGATGACCGGCATGACGGTGGAAGGCAGAACGTTTTCGTAGCTGCAGAAACAGACGAAGACAGTCACAGGCCATGATTATCGAAAGCAATTGATGCGTTAGAGCCCAGCATTGAAACGTAAACGGCCACAATACAGCGATAGATACGTAAAGGTAATTTTGCAGCAGGTCAGTGCTCGACCCCATGTCGCAAGAGCCGTCGAAATATTCATGGAAACGTTGAAATGTGAAGTCCTATCCCTCCCTCCGTATTCTCCATACGTTGCTCTCTCTGACCACCACCTTCTGCAATCAGTTACATACAGTCTGGCTGACCAGCACTTCCAATCATATGAACAAGTGGAAAATAGAATCGACTCATGGATCCCCACAAAAGGCACCCAGTTCTTCCGCCACGGGGTTCGTATGCTATTCGAAGATGGGAGAATGTAGTGGCAAGCGATGGGCAATGCTACGAATCGTAATTGTTTCGTAAGTTTTTCACAATAAAACCCCGAACTTCGAGAGAAAACAGTGGAAGCAAAGTTGAAGACCTAGTATTCTTTCTTGTAAGCGCTCTGCCTTAGATCTCACTTTTAGAAAAAAATGTATTATATCAAGCTAACTAAGCAGATTTTAAAAGTAGACAGTTTTGGTGGCGACCTTACCAAATAATTGTGTATGCGTAGTAAATTATTCACCTTTTGAGCACTAATAAAGTGTACTCAATGATTTTGCGAAAACAGACCTAATGTCTGCAGGGATACCGCAATCACTTTCTATATAATGTTAATTATAATCCGTCTTGATTGCAAAATGTTTATTCACATGACCGGTTTCGGTTCCTCTAGAACCGTCTTAAGTTCTAGAGGAACTGAATCCGGTCATGTGAATAAACATTTTGCAATCAAAACGGATTACAATTAACATTATGTACTCAATGACTCTGAGACAAAAAGTGCTGCACGACGGAAATTATGTTCTACTGAAAAACGTTTACATCGCAATGACACACGATTACTCAGTAATTCGCATTTAAGTGTCTCGTAAAGTATTCACAGAATCGCTTCAATTTCTCGACCGTTCCACTCACGTGCGAACCTTGAGAAGAAGGAACACCTAAATGTTTATGTGAGAGTTCTAATTTCTCTTATATTATGACAGTTGTAATATCATCCTTTGTACGGCGGTGGCAACAAAAACGGTTTGCATGCGGAGGAGAAAGATGATGGTTGAAATGTCATGGAACTAACGTGCTTCAGTGAAAAAGCGTTTATTTTAATTTTGCGTCCCCAACTCGTCGCTCTGCCCCCTCCTCCTCCAACCTCAAGGGAAAGAAAAAAGAGAAACATCAGTGGCACTCTCCCCCCTATTTCTCTATTCTACAAATCAGCTGTTTTTTTTCAACGTTTACTATGTGCTTCGTCAATCTCATTATGTTATGATGGCATAGTGCTCAGCAGTATTCCAGAAGAGGTCGAATAAACGTAGTGCTGGCAGTCTCCTCAGTAAACTACCTGGATTTTCTAAAGTTGTGTCAATAACCTCTACGTTTTTTTGACCGTCTCCACAGCATGTGATGTTCCAGTGTTGCGCTGATTTATATTTGTGACCCTAGGCGCCTTCGTTAGATCTATAACCATTAAATTTGTTTTACTTTTTCTGAATCGTCTGTACTCCTCTGAGAGTCGTGAAGGTTTGTTGGGCGAGGAACAAGGCGTTCTAGATACTTTACAAAGGAAAGCAACGCACAGTGTTAACTGATGGGTCCAACACGAAGACAGTACCTACTGTAACATGGTAGTAATTGAATTCATATCGAATGGTTAATAGTCCTAATGCTTTTATAACGCTTTACATTTCATCAGTACCGCATTAAAATGGGTGATGAAGCTTTTGGACCATGGCTAGGTCTAGTACGCAATATAAAGTATTTTACAGGTTTCTGTTAATCTCAAAGTTTTCATTATTGAACTGACTGGCCCAACCCTTCCTCGGAATTCGATGAGGAGATTCCGCCTGCTTTGTATGAAATAAGTTTTAAATCAGGAACCACAAAAGTTAAAGATAGTTTCCAATTACTTTCACTGTGAAGTTTGTTTCCGGATTTAACTTTTATATATGTGTAAGAAGGGAAAGCCTTTTCGGACTGATATGTGGAGGAGACAGGTGATAAACTAGTTACCGCTTCATTTGATGGGACTGTAAACTCCGACTTTAAGCTTAACCATAAACATATAGGTGATAAAGATTTATTTCCTGGAACTTAGTCACTGGAAGTCTTCAGTAGCTGCTCGTTGCAGTTTACACTTCCTGTGGTTTCCAAAACTTTTGTCTTTTACAAGCGGTTACGAATCCAGTTGTAATACTAGATACAGCAGAGAAATAGTGTTTTAAATTTTTTCACGTCTCTTCAAATGTTCCTTAATTTTATTCTTGACGTTTTCGTCTGCCATGTAGCAGGAAATCCCAGGTTCGAGTCCCGGTCGGAGCACACGTATGGTCACCGATGGTATCTGTTCTTTCGGACATGTCCGAAAGAACAGATACCATCTTAGTATATATATATTCTACTAGGAAATCGTGAAGGGTATCGAAGCAGTTAGTTTGATTGCAATTTAGACAGATTTCCCAAATTACAAGGCTTTTAATGAACAGTCTTGCACATTCCAGACTTTCCGTTTGGTTTGTGAAGTAATAAATTTCAAATAATTTTAACAAAATTTCTGTGAAATAAGCTACAGTCGGAAGACAGACCCTGCCTACGGAGAGGTGTACCTGGTGAGAAAAAGATAAATGTCATACACTAAGAGAAAATTTCTGCTGTGATATAACCACCTTACATAGGTATTAGTCAATAAAAAATTATAAATGCTTAGGAGAGTATTATAAAAATTCGCTACTAAATAGCAGGATGATAGGATGACCATTTATAAAATTAACTATTTTCACTGCATCATAAGGCACTGAGGTTTTCCACATGCACCTAGAAGTAAGTTGATGTAATAATTACAAGCAACGGTGGAGATTTGCGTAACCACCTTGTTGCTCACGCTACAGCCATCAGTTATTTTGATATAAGACCGAAGGCAAAATACTGTGCCGGTAAATACTGTGCGACGTAAAAACTGCTTCCAAACGGGCCACAGAGATTTCGTTTCGTACTCTCATCAGTGTGATGCCTGGCTAGAGCGCGACTTGACGAGCAGCCGGCCCTGACGGGCGTCGAGGTGGACTTGGGTTCTGTGTCGGGCCGCTTCATGACCCAGCGGGCCCCGGTGTGCCTCGACCGGCTGACCGGACAGAGCGAGTCGAGGGTCGCCTGGCAGTCGAAGATACGGTCAGGGGAGGGGCGCGCAGACTAGGTGCACGACTCTGACTGTAACACAGTGGATTACGTTATCCTTTTTTTCCATTTGTATTGCTGTAGTATGAGTAATTTTCCATTCTTCTTCATCAATAGTAGAATACTCCTCATAACAGCACAGGAAATGTCATGAAGTCGCTGCATCGCTGATGCACAAGATGTACTCCTAAATTGTTAGCCCACTCAAGAAAGACATTACCTGTAGAAACAGAATCGTTCCGCTACGACTGTAATAGGGTCATGACAACACAGCAGCCGGCCGAGGTGGCCGAGCGGTTCTAAGCGCTACACTCTGGAACCGCGCGACCGCTACGGATGCAGGTTCGAATCCTGCCTTGGGCATGGATATGTGTGATGTCCTTAGGTTAGTTTGGTTTAAGTAGTTCTAGGGGACTGATGACCTTAGAAGTTCAGTCCCATAGTGCTCAGAACCATTTGAACCATCTGAACAACACAGCAGAACATGTGTGGTGACGCTGTCTTAGTTTTGTTACTTCCTGGAATGACAGAGTTATCTTGCGAGATTCACTTGATATTTTCTCCGTATACCAATCAATGATTCTGAATGTTCCGAATGAGTTCAATTTTGGTGTGTCATCGACATGTCAAATATTTGTTTACAAGCAGGACAGATTACTTTCGCGATCAACCACAAATAATCAAGTTGTCTACATTGTGAATTATCGGTTTCAGCCATACCAAGGCAATGAGGAGGCTATAAACGCTGCAGGCTCCCTGAAAATGTCGACGAAGCGTAATGAGTAAGAGGCAGTAGCTCTCAGCTCCAAAATGGAATGACAGTAACATTTCTAATCCTCTGTGACACAGCTACAAACAGCTGTATCGAACTCTGAGAGATATCTTTAGAAATTTTGTCATTACAAAATGTCTCGCTAGATTCTGTAAACAGGGGATCTATAGTTAAGGAGCATAAAATACTGGGGAACTCCTACTGAAACCACACAAATCTGTTAATGATATTGTATCACTGAATGCTCTGTTAGCTGTGTTTCATTCCGCAAGAACTCTCATAGTCACATTGTCGTATTTACCTAGTAGTCTGGTAAAGCTTCTTGAGTATAACAAAAGACTTCCTGTTTGATTCAGATAACCATTAGTTGTACGGTATTATGATGAGACACCATGTAAATGAGGATACTGCATATTAACAGCGTTTTCCGTTACGATATTAAACAAAATAGACACAAATATCAGAAAAATTATCAACAATATATTCCTCACACATGGCTCTGAGCACTATGCGACTTAACTTCTGAGGTCATCAGTCGCCTAGAACTTAGAACTAATTAAACCTAACTAACCTAAGGACATCACACACATCCATTCCCGAGGCAGGATTCGAACCTGCGACCGTAGCGGTCTCTCGGCTCCAGACTGTAGCGCCTAGAACCCCATGGCCACTCCGGTCGGCAATATATTCCTCCCTGTTATCAAAAAACGTCAATAATGCGCTGGCAGCCGCATGGGGTAGCCGTGCGGTCTGGGGTGCTTTGACACGGTTCGCGCGACTTCTCCCGTCGGAGGTTAGAGTCCTCCCTCGGGCATGGGTGTATGTGTTGTCCTTAGCGTAAATTAGGTTAAATTACATTAGGTACTTTGTATGCTTAGGGATCCATGACCTCAGCTGTTTGGTCCCATTGAACGTACCACAAATTTGCAAGTGCGCACGTAGTTTTCCTGTCCCAAGCATTAGCAATTTGCTGATTCTGAGCTAAACAACAAAAGAAATAAAAACAGACAAAAGGAAAAAAAAATTAATTTTCTTCGTGGTTGATAAGTAAATGGCGAGAAAGGGAAACACATACGTGTGGCAAATTATAAGATGTGCGGTAGGCATGTTTGGCAGCCAACTACGTCGTGTTGTCTTCGAGGTCACATTTGCTACTGTGCGACTGCATGGCATATCGTTTGTTGGGCAATAAAAGTCAGCTGCGAAGGACAAATCCCTTCTTAGCACACCTTCTTTGTGCCACTGGATGTATATTAATAACAACACCATTTCTTACTTAAACTGGCCATCGTTTGAGATAACATTTACTATGGATTACCCATTATTTTCTCGTTATGAATTTACCATAAGGTATTTCAAATCGCCATCAGGGCCCATTAATTTAGGTTTACGATGATCTCCTTAAATTCATTTAGGCAAATCCCAGGATCAAATCTTTGGAGGACACAGATAACTTCCTTCCCCTTCCTTCCCAGTTGGTGATTCTGCTTCACTTCTAATCTCATTTTCGACGAGACATTGTACTGGAATCCTCCTTCCTTTCTTTTAACTTCAGTATGACTACTGAAGGCAAGTGTCACACTAAGGTGACCATAGTAATAAATTGCGGATACGTCCATCATCTACGCCTATTTTCCTTTCTGAATGTGATGATTAATTTATCTCAAAATGATCGTATCTGACGAGATACAACATGACTTTCTCGGCAGCAATCACTCCATAATGTGCACAGGTTTTTCGAATTTCCTCCACTGCTTTCACCCTTTTATCAAACACAAACAGAACACAAAATCATAGATGTTATACTATATTCCGTTTTACACCCTGTTTCCTAATGCATAAACGATGTTCCTCATGACGTCAAAAATGACAAACATTCAAGTTGTCATGGCACGAGCTGAACTATGGTCTTGAACAAAATAATACCATAGTTAAATAAGCTTAAAGCAACATACCATACATAATCGCCACAGAACATACTGAAACACAGTATTATATCATAGCCAACGTTACATGATTTAATACTAGCTAACTTGACGACAGAGAAGTGCACTGGAGATCATAATTTCTATGCCCAGTGCGTCGCGAGCACTTGGGTGGACTGTTTTGTACCAAGCGGCCACTGGCTCCTGACGTTGAAACTGGTCTTAGCATGACACACATCTACGAGTCCCTTCACATACATGTTTCAGCAAGATTTTTCTATTAGTGTCTGGTTATAAAATTAATGAGACTTTCTCTGACCTTCCGTCAGACATATCGTCTGGGCCTAGAGACGAAATATGGTTTAAAAAGGAAAGGATAATAGTAGGTTTGATATCATAGTTCGGCGTTAGCACTACATCACGTTAGCTACTAGATCATGAATACAATAATAGACAATTCATATAAGCAGGCAAGCTGAATTGAACACTTCCCGTACTGTGTACGCCATTATAACAGAAACTTGATGGTAACAAGTGTGAAATTCGGTGGGTGATTGGACTGTGGCTAGCGTGTAATGAATAAGTTGTTGGTTCGATTCCTCTTGGCCATACCAGTTTTTAACAGCCACAAACATACCCTCCACAACTCCGGTAACGCTACGTCAAGAATGCAGGACTATACCGTGGCACCAGATCAACATTAAATGTGTCAATTCGCTACCGGCAGGAACAAAGTTTGATTAGCTCTGGATGTCAAAGGAATAAGTCGCTACTTGCAGCTACTCTTTGTGTGTCTAGTAAGCTTTCTTATACCAGTAATGTTATTAAAGCTCTTGAGCGAATCGTCATGTAAGATAACTTCATTTCTTATTTTAAGTGACCTTGAAATTTTGAAAATATTGGCACTGGTCTTGGATTTGAACTCCGATCCCAATTTTTCTCTGGGTTTAAGCCCTTCGAGATGATACTGTACCATTATTTCATTGTTTCCTGACGATCTGACGATGCCAAATTCATACATGGCTGTATGAACTGCGGGATCCTAACTAGTAGTGAATTTGATAGTTGACACTTCTCCATGTGGGTTCACAACGACGATATGTGTGAGATATGACTCTCAGGAGAACAGAACTATTCGTTGCGTTACCTGTAGCCAAACATGTGCACATCTCGCTACTGGTGAAGAAACAATTAATATTTCATGTCTATTCGCAGTTACAAGACAATAGCGGAAGGTGCAGAGCTCGAATCCCTGCCAGGCAAAACTTATTTGCATCGTCGTCCAGGTTCCAAAATCACGCTGTTCCTGAACATATTTAATATTTGACATCTAAATGATCTTAGTTACAATTAATACGCTTACTTGGTTCTACTCCCCGTCTATCACCTCAACTTCACTTCATGGCGTTTCACACTTGTGCGTTGCACTTTATTACATACCTGTCGTGGTTACTTTTCAGGGGCAATATAAGCTTCATGGACTTCCCAGTACAGTGCTGAAAGTAGCGTCATTTATATTCGGGTTCGGTCATTCGGTCTTGCAAACTCATTTTGGTGAAAACTTCGTTGTTTTACATCTCTTTATGCCTTGTCGAGTTACCATCGGACACACAATCTTTGTTTGGTTATCAGTTGATTCAAATTCAGACCAGGAACAAAAACTCGCCATCTCATTTATTGGGTGTGATAACACTTTTGAAGTGTTAGAAATACTTTTTCTAACATTGGTATGTCGCAGTATTAATTTACAAATGGAGTGACTGCCATAAAGAGGAATGTTCTATATTGGTCTCTTGTGGTAACCATTATGAACAGGCAAACGACTGTACCCCACAGGATTTCGGTGTTTAGAGAACCTGTGACACAGCTGCGTTGTGTTGCTTGCCTTCAGCCATGGCCACTTTTTGTGCTGTCAGGTGTTCATTCTCAGATATTCCTTCCACATATGAAGGCTGTTTGATGCTAGTACGAGGGTTGGAACGTTAATAGTGGCAGCTATTTATTTACAGCTCGTACAAAATAGATACGTGCTTGAAAGTTTTACTGACCTTCAGAGTAGTCACCAGCATTGTGTATAACCCGTTGCCAGTGATGTGGAAGTCGTAGGATACTCTTAGCAGTGCCAGTTGTGTTGACTGTTTGACCGGCGCAGTCTATTCAAAAAATGGTTCAAATGGCTCCAAGACCTGTGGGAGTTAACATCTGAGGTCATCAGTCCCCTAGACGTAGAACTACTTAAACCTAACTAACCTAAGGACATCACACACATCCATGCCGGAGGCAGGGTTCGAACCTGCGACCGTAGCAGCCTGAAGAGCCTAGAACCGCTCAGCCACAGCGGCCGGCGGCACGGTCTATTGCCCGACGATTTTGAAGCAATTCTGAACCGAATGCAGTGAAGTGTTTCCTTCAGTTTGGAAATCGAGTTGAACTTACTGCAGAGGAGTGCAGTAGGTGGTATAGCACTTAGCAGCCCCATCCGTCAAACAAATCAGCAACAGCTTGCACTGTACATGCTTGAGCATTGTCCTGCAAAATCATGGTCAGGACCAGCAGAAAGTGTCATCACTTCTGTCTCTAAGATGGTCGTAGCTTGTGTTCCAAAAACGGACAGCACAGAAGTGATGACCCTTTCGATCATCTTGCACCAGTTTACGTTGTCGAACGCTTTTTCCAGGTCGACAACTGCTATGATCCTGTCTTGATTTTTCTTCAGACTTGCTTCCATTACGAACCGCAACGACAGAGTTGCCTCTCTGGTGCCTCTACCTTTCCCAAAGCCAAACTGATCGTCGTCTAACAGATTATCAATTTTCTGTTCGATTCAAATGGTTCAGATGGCTCTGAGCACTATGGGACTTAACATCTGTGGTCATCAGTCCCCTAGAACTTAGAACTACTTAAACCTAACTAACCTAAGGATATCACACACATCCATGCCCGAGGTAGGATTTGAAACTGCGACCGTAGCGGTCGCGCGATTCCAGAATGAACTGCCTAGAACCCCTAGGCCATAGAGGCCAGCTCTTTTCGAGCCTACGGAATATCAGTCCAGCTGTGTGGCTGGATTGAAGAGTTTTTAGCAAACAGAACACAGCATGTTGTTCTCAATGGAGAGACGTCTACAGACGTTAAAGTAACCTCTGGCGTGCCACAGGGGAGTGTTATGGGATCATTGCTTTTCACAATATATATAAACGACCTAGTAGATAGTGTTGGAAGTTCCATGGGGCTTTTCGCTGATGATGCTGTAGTATACAGAGAAGTTGCAGCATTAGAAAATTGTAGCGAAATGCAGGAAGATCTGCAGCGGATAGGCACTTGGTGGAGGGAGTGGCAACTGACCATTAACATAGACTAATGTAATGTATTGCGAACACATAGAAAGAAGGATCCTATATTTTTTGATTATATGATAGCGGAACAAACACTGGTAGCAGTTACTCCTGTAAAATATCTGGGAGTATGCGTGCGGAACGATTTGAAGTGGAATGATCATACAAAATTAATTGTTGGTAAGGCGGGTACCAGGTTGAGATTCATTGGGAGAGCCCTTAGAAAATGTAGTCCATCAACAAAGGAGGTGGCTTACAAAACACTCGTTCGACCTATACTTGAGTATTGCTCATCAGTGTGGGACCCATACCAGATCAGGTTGACGGAGGAGATAGAGAAGTTCCAAAGAAGAGCGGCGCGTTTCGTCACAGGGTTATTTGGTAACCATGATAGCGTTACGGAGATTTTTAACAAACTCAAGTGGCAGACTCTGCAAGAGAGGCGCTCTGCATCGCGGTGTAGCTTGCTCGCCACGTTTCGAGAGGGTGCGTTTCTGGATGAGGTATCGAATATACTGCTTCCCCCTACTTATACCTCCCAAGGAGATCACGAATGTAAAATTAGACAGATAAGAGCGCGCTCGGAGGCTTTCAGACAGTCGTTCTTCCCGCGAACCATACGCGACTGGAACAGGAAAGGGAGGTAATGACAGTGGCACGTAAAGTGCCCTCCGCCACACACCGTTGCGTGGCTTGCGGAGTATAAATGCAGATGTAGATATAGATGTGTTCTGTATATTACTTTTGTCAACAACATGAAAGCATTGAACTCTTAAGCTGGCTGTATGACAATCTTCTCACTTGTCGACCCATACCATCTTCGGAATTGTGTGGATGATGCTTTTTTGGGGAACTCTAATGGTACATTGCCAGTATTGTACAGTCTACACATCAACTTGAATAGTCATTTTGTTGCCATTTCACTGAATGGTTTTAGAAATTCCGATGGAACGTTATCTATCCCATCTACCGTATTTTAAGTATTGTCGAGCTCTTTAAATTCTAAAATTGGATCTCCTGTCAACTTCTATTTCTTCTCCTATCACGTCATCACATAAGTTCTCCCATTCGTGTAGCCGTTCAATATACTCTTACACTTATCTAGCTGAAAATTAGTCCAACTCCGGACTCAAGGAACATGATGTGGCCGTACAGTCAAGTTCAGACGAGGGCATGTTTTCTTTGGCGCTACTCGCTTGTTACCGTTGACATCCTTAAGCAGTATAATACGTAGGTCATGACAATCGTGCAGCAATATCCCAAAACCATAAACCTCAATTTATGTACTTGACGATCGTTAGCTGTCAATTTCCGGTTAGTGCTGGGTGAAGCTTCTCCTGCTTTAATGACTCATAACACTTTCTTCCCACATGCTTCGCCACTTCTCCCAGCTGGAAACAGCTATGACCGATTTGTTATTGCCGGCTCACAGAGGTGGTGTAACAAGCCACAACATAGGGGCCGGTCAGGTATTTTGCATAAGACATTTTAACTCGATTATTCTATCAGTACAGTATTCGCTCCTGGAAACCTACATTACTACAAAGCAGGAGTTGTGAAGCTGCCGACACAATGGAAAAACTGTGGCACTGATGTCATATATGCCGAATGGTCATGGCACGCCCCTCGATCATGTGGCGACTTACGAGGCAGAAGCACTTCCATTTCAAGAATAATAACAGGCCAGGTTCTACACATACCGCCATTTTAGACAGGCATCAAAAGTTATCGCCAGCAACGAGCAACGAATGGAGGTCTAGGTCAATCTTCAAGTTGCAATGAATCAACAAGCTGTCGTTGCCAGATACTCTCTTCACAACCGGCGTGCTTGACCTGAATGCTGCTGATTTGGTGCCTTCCAAATGGCGGGCCACATGGTGGTTAACATCCAGCTGCTACTGGACGCCTACGCTGGTGGCCGAGTAACCTAGCTGTCCAACTGCCAACGCCTCTGCGGGCAAACGATGTTGGTGTGCGCCACCGTCTGTACCCTACCGCCGTCTGCAGTGCGGACTACACTTCGATTCAGAATGCCCGGCTCGTCCCGCTCTGCGTTCTGTATTCGCTCCAGATGGCTCAGCTGCCAACATCGATGTCTTCACAATGGGTTATCGGACAAGTACTGACATCTATCTCCCAGTACTCCTGTGGTGGTAAACTGCAGGCGTTCCTGACTGACAGCAGTACAACTCCACCATCCACCATACAGGTCCTCAAGCTATGACACCTACGGACAGATACCAACATTCGAATACCATATGTGAATGAGACACTCGCTGGGTAATTCATGAAGATAGTGTTAGTCTACCAACCTTGTGTATTTGCGCTGGAATGCTACTCATTTGCAAGTAGCACACTTCAGACAGTTTGCCGTTGATACATGCCGCCTTAATGGGGTTGTAACTTTAGCGCACAACAGGACAGTTCTGGCAGGTCCACAAACAATAGTCTACATTTTACGACGTATGACTAATAAACAAAACGTTGTGAGTCTTAAGATCATAACCAGCGACTAAAAAATTTTGATCCCCCACATATAAGAAGTCACCCTCGTTTTATCAACACCCTGCCCAAAGAGGACAGAGGAGCAGACAGGAATTTAGGGAAACAACCTCTTTCTTACCCCTGGGTGGGGAAGCTGCCCTTAAAAGCCGGAAAACCAGCAGAGATCAAATACTTGAAGGTAACCACTGCACCAAAGACACACAATGTCTATCCACAGGAAATGTGGCTTGTAGTTTAAAAATCACAAACCAATTGCTTTTCACATCTTTAAGACAACATCGGTTCCTGATGTCAATTTGTTATGATGTTTATAAAATGTCTATAAGAAGTTCCAAGCTACTTGGACAGAATTTTCACTATGCATATTCGAATGCCAACTTCATAGATATTTATAGCCTATGTTCATGACACACCAGTCGGCAGAGCTCAACTTCAGGGCAAAGACATCGCCATTTTATGCGTTAAGAGTGGAAATAAATCGTTTTCAATAATAACTCACAGTATTAACCGCTTAATCAGATGGTAGAGCTATTCAGATGTTAGTTTCATGAAATGTAAGATCACTGATATTTCTGAAACCTTAAATTATCACGAATGATACTGTAACTGATTGTGTGTGTATGTGTGTGTGTGTGTGTGTGTGTGTGTGTGTGTGTGTGGGTGGGTGGATGGGTGAGTGATGGTCTTCAGACCTGAGACTGGTTTGATGCAGCTCTCCATGCTACTCTACCCTGTGCAAGCTTCTTCATCTCCCAGTACTTATTGCAGCCTACATCCTTCTGAATCTGCTTAGTGTATTCATCTCCTGGTCTCCCTCCACGATTTTTACCCTCGCTGCCTTGCAATGATAAATTTGTGATCCGCTGATGCTTCAGAACATGTCCTACCAACCGGTCCCTTCTACTTCTCAAGTAGTCGCACAAACTCCTCTTCACCCCAATTCTGTTCAATACCTCCTCATTACTTATGTGATCTACTCATCTAATCTTCAGCATTCTTCTGTAGCACCACATTTCAAAAGCTTCTATTCTCTTCTTGTCCAAACTATTTACAGTCCATGTTTCACTTCCATTCACGGCTACACTCCATACAAACACTTCCAGAAATGACTTCCTGACACTTATATCTATCCTTTACTACTTTAAGTGTCTCATTTCCTAATCTAATTCCCTCAGCATCACCCGACTTAATTCGACTACATTCCATTATCCTCGTTTTGCTTTTGTTGATGTTCATCTTATATTCTCCTTTCAAGACACTGTCCATTCCGTTCAACTGCTCTTCCAAGTCCTTTGCTGTCTCTGACAGAATTACAGTGTCATCGACGAACCTCAAAGTTTTTATTTCTACTCCATGGTTACTAATACCTACACCTAATTTTTCTTTACTTTCCTTTACTGCATGCTCAATGTACAGATTGAATAACATCGTGGAGATGCTACAACCCTGTCTCAGTCCCTTCCCAACCACTGCTTCCCTTTCAGGTCCCTCGACACTTATAACTCCATCTGGTTTCTGTACAAATTGTAAATAGCCTTTCGCTTCCTGTATTTTACCCCTGCCACCTTCAGCATTAGAAAGAGACTGTTCCAGTAAACATTGTAAAAAGTTTTCTCTGAGTCTACAAATTCTAGAAACGCAGGTTTGCCTTTTCCTAATCTATTTTCTAAAGTAAGTCGTAGGGTCAGTGTTGCCTCACTTGTCCCAGTATTTCTACGGAATCCAAACTGATCTTCCCCGAGGTAGGCTTCTACCAGTTTTTCCATTCGTCTGTAAAGATTTCGCGTTAGTATTTTGCAGCTGTGACTTATTAAACTGATAGTTCGGTAATTTTCACATCTGTCGACTCCTGCTTTCTTTGCGATTGGAATTATTACATTCTTCTTGAAGTCTGAGGGTATTTCGCCTGACTCATACATCTTGCTCACCAAATGGTAGAGTTTTGTGAGGACTGGCTCTCCCAAGGCTGTCAGTAGTTCTAATGGAATGTTGTCTACTCCCGGGGCCTTCTTTCGACTCAGGTCTTTCAGTGCTCTGTCAAACTCTTCACGCAGTATCGTTTCTCCCGTTTCATCTTCATCTAGATCCTCTTCCATTTCCATGATATTGTCCTCAAGTACATCGCCCTTGTATAGACCCTCTATGTACGACTTGCACCTTTCTGCTTTCCCTTCTTTGCTTAGAACTGGGTTTCCATCTGAGCTCTTGATATTCACACAAGTGGCTCTTTTTTCTCCAAAGGTCCCCTTAATTTTCCTGTAGGCAGTATCTATCTTATCCATAGTGAGATAAGCCTCTACATCCTTACATTTGTCCTCTAACCACGCCTGCTTAGCCATTTTGCACTTCCTGTTGAGACGTTAGTATTCCTTTTTGCCTGCTTCATTTACTGTAGTTTTATATTTTCTCCTTTCATCAATTAAATTCCTTATTTCCTCTGTTACCCAAGGATTTCTACTAGGCCTCGTCTTTTTACCTACTTGATCCGCTGCTGCCTTCACTACTTCATCCCTCAGAGCTACCCATTTTTCTTCTATTGTATTTCTTTCCCTCATTTCTGTCAATTGTTCCCTTATGCTCTCCCTGAAACTATGTACAACCTCTGGTTTAGTCACTTTATCCAGGTCCCATCTCCTTAAATTCCCACCTTTTTGCAGTTTCTTCAGTTTTAATCTACAGCTCATAACCAATAGATTGTGGTCAGAGTCCACATCTGCCCCTGGAAATGTCTTACAATTTAAAACCTGGTTCTTAATTTTCTGTCTTACCATTATGTAATCTATCTGATACCTTCTAGTATCTCTAGGATTCTTCCATGTATACAACCTTCTTTCATGATTCTTGAACCAAGTGTTAGCTATGATTAAGTTATGCTCTGTGCAAAATTCTATCAGACGGTTTCCTCTTTCATTTCTTACCCCCAAACCATATGTACCCACTATGTTTCCTTGTCTCCCTTTTCCTACTCTCGAATTCCAGTCACCCATGACTATTAAATTTTCGTATCCCTTCACTACCCTGAAGAATTTCTTTTATTTCATCATACATTTCATCAATTTTTTCATCATCTGCAGAGCTAGTTGGCATATAAACTTGTACTACTGTAGTAGGCATGGATTTCGTGTCTATCTTGGCCACAATAATTCGTTCACTATGCTGTTTGCAGTAGCTTACCCACACCCCTACTTTTTTTTTCATTATTAAACCTACTCCTGCATTACCCCTATTTGATTTTGTATTCATAATCCTGTATTCACCTAACCAAAAGTCCTGTTCCTTCTGCCACCGAACTTCACTTCCCACTATATCTAATTTTAACCTATCCATTTCCCTATTAAAATTTTCTAACCTATCTGACATTCCATGCTCCGATCCGTAGAACGCCAGTTTTCTTTCTCCTGATAACGAGGTTCTCCTGAGTAGTCACCGCCGGAGATCTGAATGGGGGACTATTTTACCTCCGTAATATTTTACCCAAGAGGACGCCATCATCATTTAACCATACGGTAAAGCTGCATGCCCTCGGGAAAAATTACGGCTGCAGTTTCCCCTTACTTTCAGCCTTTCGCTGTACCAGCACAGGAATGCCGTTTTGGTTTGTGTTAGAAGACCATATCAGTCAATCATCCAGACTGTTGCCCCGGCAACTACTGAAAAGGCTGCTGCCCCTCTTCAGGAACCACACGTTTGTCTGGCCTCTCAACACATACCCCTCCGTTGTGGTTGCACCTACGGTACGGCCACCTTGAATTAAATTTCTCATCTGTGCAACTTCGCTGTATATTTGCACCTTCAGCAAAAAAGTGAGGGTACATTTGAGGTTCTACCTGTCTCCTAACCTAAGTCCCTGTGACGCTAACGAATGAAAAGGAATCGTCTTAGAGTCATGGCAGGTGGTTCAAAGACGATTCCTTTCAGGTGTGGGTAACGGTTTAGCGGTCTTGATTCAAAGATTTTCTGTTTAGCTAAGTCATTTCATCTTTACATCATTGGCCTCTTCTGACATAGGTAGTGGTGAGTGCCTCGAGATAGGTTTAGCACTCGGGTGTATTTCGACAGATTTTCTCAAGAGCGGTCTACAATATCTGCTTGAAGAGCGTGAAATCTAGAAGCACAAGGAATTCGTGAAGTCAAAGCTGCGACTTTTAGGAAATAAGTGACCGTTTATCGCTGCCTCGAGATAGGTTTAGCACTCGGGTGTATTTCGACACATTTTCCCAAGAGCGGTCTACAATATCTGCTTGAAGAGCGTAAAATCTAGAAGCACAAGGAATTCGTGAAGTCAAAGCTGCGATTTTTAGGAAATAAGTGACCGCTTATCGGGGAAGACATAACATCTGCGATAGTCAAGCACGTGAAGCAGATCCTATCAGATTATAGCCAATATCAAACTGGAATAAAACAAAACAACTTCATTTAAATTCTTGGCGTGCGTTTTGCATGGTGAATATATAGTACTACGCCAAGATTGGCAACGAGAGTCTCTGGCATCTTCATCTAACTGTCGAGGAATTACCGGCTGGTCCGCTATGGGAGTCCTCCAACCCGTCAATATCGGTAGCTTCCTCCTTCCCCAAATCCCTAGACATGGGAGTCGTGTGAGGGAAAAATGACTGCTGCGGCCGCACCATCACCACATTCGCTTCGCGATTTACACTCTCCTTCCATTAAGCTACGCGCAGGACCCCGCTGTTGCTAAGCCGGAAGCTGCTGTCTTTTTTTGCCAGATCAGATTTCTGATGTTCATTTCTTTCATAGCCCCATAAAATATATCAGGGTCGGTATTCCTTTCTTTTGTTTCTTCGCCGTATTTAAACTTAAGCGCATTTGAACAGAGCTCCAGAATAACCTAACTGATAGATTGGTGAAGTTCCTACAAAAGTCCTTATTCGTAACAACAGCCCTTATTGTGCGCATTGTGTCGCCAATCAGCTATCTGCCATATTGGCAGGGTATGCGGTGGACTCTGTCTTGCGATCGCCCAAGTTTGCCTCAGCAGAATCTAATAACATAAGGTAAAGAACGTTCGCTATTGAGAGTCTCTTACTCGTCTTCCTTTCGTGTTGCTGCTGCAAGGCACGTCGTTGCTGGCTGGCGTAACTGTTTCAGTTGAATGTGACCTTCAAGCTTATGATCTCTGATGATAAGCTGTCTTTGTCGCTAATGGTCCTTGTTCTATGGACAAACATTTCTAATGCTTCTCCACGCTCCAAGTTGTCGTGTGTCATGGATGCATGCAACGTTGAGACAATATTTGTTGACTTTCGGTACGACTGAATCCGTGTGTGCCACCACTTTTTGATTTTCGGGTCCCATCCAAGAATCGGTCAGCTTCATTTAATTTCGTCAGGCGCATCTGTCGCTGTCAGTGTATATCTACATGACTATTCCGCAATTCACTCTTAAGTCCATGGCAGAAGGTTCGTTGAACTACCTTCAGACTATTTCTCTACCGACCCGCTTCCGAATAGTACGTGGGAAAAGCGAACGTTTAGATCTTTCCGTGCAAGCTCTAATTTTTCTGTGTCATTACGATGTTATTTCTCCTTATTTAGGTGAGTGTAAACAATCGGCAGCTAATACATTATAGCTCTCATAGGCTCATGGTCTGAGCGAAATTTTGTAGCCTAATGCGTCATATTTCCTTGAAAACTACTACTAATTGTGTTGTAGATGTAGATAAGCTAGCTACCAATCTATAGGATCTAACATTCCAATCTCCAACCAATAGACTTTAATCTTTTTCTTATGACGGAATTCTCCTTAGCAGATCCTGCCCGGAGATCCTAATTGGATAGTGCATTATCTCTGAAATTTTCATCCTAAATGATGCTATTACTATTAAATCGTGAAGTCGAGTGACATATTCTGTGTAAATATAATGCCTGTAATTCTCTCATGTTTGCAGCCGTTCGCGGAAGGAACACTGACTGGGGGCAAGGAATGAAAGAGGGAACCACATGGCCGACTTTGGACATCACACAATTTAATAATTGCAAATGATTTAACCATCATTAAAAAAGATTGTGTATTTGGAAGACACTTGGAAGCAACAGAAGGTATCAGATACGTTTCATAATGGCAAGAAAGACGTTTGAAAATCACACTGTAAACTGCGAAACTTAAGCTTACAGCATGACCATAAATGCTTCGAGATTCGTAAAGTATCAGGAACCGGATACAAGGAGAGAGAAGTTGTCTCTAATTTGTGCAGAAACCAGAATGCCTAATAAAAGAGTCGAAGGACGGTATACGTTTCTAGCCTATCCCTGATGTTACGCAATCCTTACAACTAGCAATCAAATATCGAAATGAAAGACCATCTTGGGAAGGTAACATAAATCCAGCGAGAAGAGAGTGAAATCTGTAGGCTTGCCGATGTAATTCTGCGAGAGACGGTATACGATCTAGAATATCGATCCAGCGAAATGCAGAGTGCCCTAAAGATAGGTTACAAGAGGAAATCAATATTAACATAACGGGGTAACGGAGCGTAAACGAATGTAATCTGATGTCACTGGCGGAATTATGTTAGGAAAGAACACTAGAAGTTGTAGACGA
Organism: Schistocerca americana; assembly: GCF_021461395.2. NCBI lineage: Eukaryota > Metazoa > Arthropoda > Insecta > Orthoptera > Acrididae > Schistocerca > Schistocerca americana. The sequence continues at coordinate 951,129,541 of NC_060119.1, read as the reverse complement.
TTATTGCTGGAGGAGGGGGTGGGAGGAGAGGGAGGGGGAGAGGAAGCTGGGAACCTCGAATACTGTTTGTTGTTGAAGATCATATGTGCGAAAGTCAGGAAGCAACGCCACCTACTTCGACGGGACTTGGTAGATAGTGGTGGCGGTGACAAGGTGATGTCATTGCTGCAGGAGCGGACAACTATCCCAGGAGCCGTCGTCAGCTTGTATGGTTCGGCAGCGGAATGAACAAGCAACGTAACCTGCTGGAGTCAGCATGATGGCAGTATTACTGATTCCCGACATATGAGGGGCTTATTTCAGTAGTGGTACAAGTCCATTTTTGTTCATTGTAAGAAACAGAGTCCTAAAGTTGCATGAGTGCTGAAAAATCTGCAGTTGAATACCAGAAATATTCAAATATATATATGTGAATATTTCTGGTATCTCAACTGCAGATTTTTCAGCGCTCATGCAACTTTAGGACTCTGTATCTCAGAATGAACAAAAATCGACTTGTTCCGCTATTGAAATAAGCGCTTCTTACTGTCGGTAGGACCAGCCACCAGTATATGAGAAAATAATGCTTATTTTCGTGCGTATTTTATTTTAGTATTTAATTTTGGTTGTTTGCCATGCAGGAGTGTCAAAAAGTAAATGTCAATTATAAGCTTTAAATAGATACAAATTGTGATAAGATCTCTACTGATATTTCTTTTCTTTTTTGAAAAGCGTCACACTGTAAACAAAAACAAAGATAAAATACATGAATTTAAGAAATCACGTAATAAGGCAAGGAATTACATAACAGCCAGAATAATAAATCATTAAAAGCAAAATATTAAATTTTTGGTAGCCATGTTTACATTAACTATTTTAATATTGTTTATATCACTATAAAAATCGATATGTCTCGAATCATTTTATCAACTGTCATCATAAAAGGTGCATTATACGATGAGAACCCGAATAATCGATGATCACAGCTGGCAGATACCGCGTTGCGCTGCCCGTGTATAACAGCCCTGTCCAGGCTGCTTTCGTGTCTCTGGCTGTGGAATTCAGCACAGGAAAGGATGATACTCAAAGTGTAGCTCCCAGTTTTATCGACATCGACAGCATGTGCACATGCCGGGCGATGACCGGCGTCGACGCTCAGCGATAGAGATACCGGGCAGCCTCCAGTGTGGGTGTCCCACTAGAGAGGCGGTTGCCTGTAGTAGGTAGTCACTGAGAGGAGAACCCAGCAGTGCCAAAGGCACTAAGTCGGCTGCATACAGTTCCCAGCACAGCTAGTTGCCTGCAGCCACTGGAGGCGAAATCTTTGGCAGATGAGATTCTTCATCTAGCTCTGCAGCCCTCTACAACTCGAAAGCAGCAGTTGATGGATACGGCAGTAGTTGGCATTTCGTACTCATTCCGATACAGTCGTGTACAGAGAACTTAGACAAGCATCTGAGAATACCTGAATACGTTCGAGAACGAGGAAATGATTTATTTTTCTTTTGGGTGTGGGGAGAGATTATGAGAGTCTGCTGGCCATTACTTCTCCACCAGCAGCATTCCAACGGTGGAAGAGAGAACAGGCCACAGCAGATGGATGACGCCATTGGGTGGTGCTGACCTCATTCATTCTGCTCTTTTCTCGTAGTCCCTTTTGAAGGAGCCTAGTTTGAGGTGAAGTACTGCCCAATTTTACTCTTCAGAGGCACTGGCTAGCTTTTTCCACTTCGTCAGCTTCCTGAATGGTCTCTCTTTCACACTGAATATGCCTCCTTGCTTCACACGAGATTGTCACCACACTGAAGGTACTTCTCTCCTGTGACGCCGTTTTGCTACAATGGCGCCAGGCGATACAGTGCTCCAGACGAGGAGACTAGGGCGTGTGACAATAGCTGCTTTGACAGGAAAATACTTAAACAGTAGTTTGTCATCAAAAAGAACTGAACTGTTAACAGTTGGAGCAATAGTGACTAGTAAATGAGAGTTAAAGACAGAGCTCACCACATCACTCGAATACAATCCTCCTAATGCATGGGGCAAGGTGATAATTAGGTCGCCACATGTTGTCGGATATAAAATAAAACTGCCTTCCTTATCAAAATAATTTGACGTTCTAAGCAGTTGCAGCATGAATTATAAGCTGTCATGCAGTGATGTTCGTTATGAGACAACTGCAGGCCAAGAACGTAAATTGATCAAGCAAATAACTTCATTTAGCAACTTCCAAAACGGCTTAAGGCCGAATGACATACGCCTGCCTTGGACAAGCCGTTTTAATTAAATTTTACATTAAAATTTCTTTAAGAAACAAGATTTGTAGCCCTTAAAACCTAACGGCAGCACTGTCTTAAGTAAATAAATTTTCAGTTCTTAGAAAGCTTTAATAGCATTTGAGACATATACAGGACAAGGGAATAAATGTGAGGCAGCCAAGAAAACTAGTTTTTCAATGGGCGAGGATGCTTTAGGGTTTACACGAAATTTGGTTAATAGTAAAAGATACTCATTTGTGATTGTTTTAAGGAACTTTAAACTTACGTCAAAACGTGCCTCCGTGAGCTGGCAGCTGGCAGGCTATCAGGCTTTCAAGCGTAGTGAGGCGAGCTCGTGAGATATTAGCGGCAAATAAGGGGAACTAATTATAAATGAGTCGGCACCCAGACCATTGTCATATATTGTTGAAATACAGAACGCTACAGTATGGCAAACACTTAATATGAGGGGTTAGAAGCAATCGAACAATATCAGTAGCCAATAAACTACACAGAAAGAATTAATTAATCCCGGAGGGCAGAAATGATAAGGAAACAAAATCGCAGTATAATGATTATACGAATGGCTAGTTCCGCATATACCTAATAACAAGTAATGCTGATCCACTACACCTAGCTGGTCAGCTAACTGTCTTGGAAAAATAGCTACCTTGCCCACAGAGGTGCGAAGAATTTACGTTGCCATAATTGATCTGATGAAAAACACCACGCCGACTAAAGTACACAGATAGGGCCCTTTCCACGTTTGCTCCTGAAATCATTTCACAACGTGTTAAATAATGACTGGTCTGTCCTCTAACACACACACACGTAAGCAGAACTAAACACTGATCTAATAATATGCGGTACAAACTACAATATATTAAACAAGACTAGCAAGTAGTACGCCAGAAAAGTTGCTACAGAAAACATTTAACAGTAAGCATGGACTAGCTAACACAGTCACCCAAGCGATGCATCCACTTACATCGCAACTAGGAATCAACACACAAATCACAATCTACGTTCGCCATAAATTGCGAATACGTGTCCAGGAAATCAGCTGGACACAATCTGGTAGAAAAACGGAAACGAACATCTTTGCTCACAATATAATATCGGAGGAACGACCACATATACCAGTTAGACCCGAAAAGTAGCAAGATGCAGTGGGTCACACATCACTTAAGAGAAAACTTTCTCCCCGTTATAAAAAAAAATTTAGGCATGGAACGATTGCCTGAGCAGTCGAGCAGACTCGCTTCCCTCAGTTGTGAACTAACTGACAAAACACAGTCCAGTGTTAAGCTGCCAATAACATTCCACAGGCTAGCCCGCCGCCTTTCAACTATCGTAACGGAGCGCTCACACGTCGTGCGTAAAACCAGACTTCCAACTCTCCACACTTCTGCCGGCAAGACGCTTCACTGCTGCACACGCCCCTATATACCCATACGCCACTGCCTACGGACCTGCTTGCGTGCCACCGTCGTTGAGTTTCCCAGCAAAGCGGCAGTGCCGATACTATCGTTAACTGAGGGGCAAGGACGTCTCATGCACATGCCACGGTTCTTATGTAATTAATGAAACAGTTTCATAGTACCAAATGTATGTATTTCGAACTGTTCTCAGGAGTTCACGTTTAAGCATTCTATGTCCTCGATACAACTAATTACAATGCACTATGCTGGCGAAATGAGTACGAATCAGTTTTAAACGTGAACAAATACATTTTAAACTAGTCACCGTTAACTCAGATTTGAATGTAACCAACTTTTGAGAGAGATAATTCAAGAAACTGTAACATTAAACAAAGTTGCTCGTACTTATGCCAAAGCAGTGTTTGGAATTTAGCAAATAAAAGTGTTAGGAAATCTTTTCTAAATGCATTCTTCTGGAGTAGTGTGGAAGTAAAACATTTCTGATAAGCAGTAAGATAAAAAGAGGGGAGCACACGCGTCTTCAGACTGAAGGGCCGGCAGGGGTGGCCGAGCGATTCTAGGCGATACAGTCTGAAACCGCTTGACCGCTACGGTCGCAGGTTCGAACCCTGCCTCGGGCATGGATGTGTGTGATGTCCTTAGTTTAGTTAGGTTTAAGTAGTTCTAGGGGACTGATGACCTCAGAAGTTAAGTCCCATGTCCCATAGTGCTCAGAGCCATTTGAACCATTTCAGACTGAAGGCCACAACAACATCGTATGTAAATAATAGGAAGCACCAACACCGCACTGGTATTTCGGACTAAAGTCTTGCAATCGTCAGCTGGATATGTGTGTAAAGTATTATAAATAATAAAAGACTGATACGTAGGATAATGATTCCATATCCGTTTGAAGCAGCTACTTAATCATTAGCGCAGATGACGACGTAGGGATCTTTTCTTTTCGCCTTTTCAGTTACATCTAATTGTTCGGTATTGATTTTTTTTATAAATTCTTATCTTATTCTTTTTCAGTTCCTTGTTTACAGTATTTCTTTTCTGAAATTGTGAGAATGCTGCGCATTATTGCGAATAGTAAAAATTAACAAGTAATTTCAGTTAACAGCTATGGTATCAAAAGACTAGTCTTATTGAAACGAAATAAATAAAACAAAATAACGCTCATGCTATGAAATTGACGAATTAGCAACTAGATAAACAATGCTCGATATAAATGCAAAAACATTTCGTAACAACAAATCAACGCCAATCGATGCTACATATTATATTTGTAAGCTACGACTCATTTAGGAGTCAAAGAACTCCATTCGTAGAAACTAAATTCCGGTTTTCATCGGTTACTTAGGTTAGTTTTTCACCCTCCCGTATTCTAAACAACACAGCTCTAAATTTCAGTGCGATACTCTCACACGATTTTCAGGCAATTGCGAGTATAATTACCTACTGATAACTATTGGGCGTTTGCATCAGTATCATTTTGCCACATTTGTAATTCCCCATTTTGTTAACTTTCCACCTTCTATATGTATTACAGTTCCGAAGTGACTGCTCACCAATTGCTGTCCAGATTTTCCATACAATTAATTTGTGCATTTGTGATTTTAACTTTTAATAAATTTCTCATTTTTCTTCATTTACGCATTCGTGTCATACACTGTCGTGCAACCGTGCGGCAGAGAGTTTCAGAGGGATCAGAAGCAGATGAGAACATGAAGACAACTTGGCAGGTAAGGACTCAGATTAAAACTGAAATTTTTGTTGACAAGCATCAACCGATATACACCTCGCAAATGAGTTGTATAATCAGTTAAAGGGGAACTGCCTCTGTTCACATCGAAAGCTGTTACAGACAGCGCAACATACTGTGTGCGTACCTAGATGCACGTGTGTGTGTGTGTGTGTGTGTGTGTGTTTATGTGTGTGTGCGGGGGGGGGGGGGGGGGTGGGCGCGCGCTTTCTTGTGTGGCGACCCTAGGGAAACAGACTATCCTGTAGTGTACTAACATGTATCATTTATCAGTGATACATACTTACCTTAATTTGTATTAGAAGGTTAAAATTTTTCTTAACAGATCCTAGATGTATGCAGTGCTTCAAAATAGGGTTCAGTTTCACATGCAGAAACAAGTAATTAATAGAGTGAATTATGTCGAGGAGAAGTACGGTGCATGGGGTACAATTTCACATGATGAAAGTAAGAGGGATGCTTCTGCTAACTGCTGGTTGTAAAAATTTATGATTCCCGGGTACCCCAACGTACGTAAGGAATATGAAGATTACGCTGAGTGCAGCAAGCAGGATCTGTAAACGTAAATGGATGACAACCGAAATACTAGTTCGCATAGTTCTGGTTTGGCAGAAATGAAGAGTTATCTATTCAGAGAAAGACTTATCAAGGGGTGTGGTGAAAGCTGATGCATCACTTTCCAACCGTTTAGCCCCCGCCTATTCTGTTACGAGCTACACCATGGATAATAGGTATACTGTTTAAGGATGGTAAGGGGATAGTGAATTTGATTAGAAATCAAAATGGCCTCAATCCGACCAACGATAAGAGAACATACCACGAGCCGGGACGTAGAATGTCAGAAGTTCGAACGTAGTAGGGAAATTAGACAATCAGAAATAGGAAATGCTCAATCTAGATATAGTTGAGATCAGTGAAGTGAAACGGAAAGAAGACGGGGATTTCCGGTCAGATGCGTAAACGGTAATATCAACAGCATCAGAAAATGGTATAACGGGAGTAGAATTCGTTATGAATAGGAATGTAGAGCAGAGAGTGAGCTAAAGTGAGCACTGATAGTGTTTCCTCATCCAAATCGATTGCAAAATAACACCGAAAACGATACATCAGGTAGACATACCGACGTCACAAGCCGAAGATGAAGAGATGGAGAAACTATATGAGGATATTGAACGGGTAATCCTGTACGTAAAGGGAGATGAAAATCTGTTAGTTACGGGTGAATGGAATGCGATTGTAGGAGCAGGAGAAGAAGATGGGGTTATGGAAGGATATGGCCTTGGTACAAGGAACGAAAGAGGAGAAAGTCTCATTCAGTTCTGTAATAAATTTCCTCTCGTAATAGCGAATATTCTGTTCAAAAATCGCAAGAGGGAGAGGTATAACTGAAAATTTCCGGGAGATTATATTACATCATAGTCAGACAGAGATTCTGAACATTAATACTGGATTGTAAAGCGAATCCTGGAGCGGATATTGACAGAGATCAAATTTAGTATTGATGAAGAGCATGCTGAAATTCAAGAGATTAGTCAGGAGGACTCAGTACGCAAATAAATGGATATGGATGTACTAAGGAATGAAGAGATAACGCTTGAAGATCTCTGAGGCAATAGATTCTGCAGTAAGGAACAGTTTAGTAAGCAGTTCGGTAGAAGAGGAATGGGTACCACTAAAAAAGGGCAATCACATAAATTTAAAAGTAAAATGTAGGTACAAAGACGGTAACTGCTAAAGACCACGGGTCAGGGACGAAATGCTTCAGTTGATCTACGAAAGAACGACGAATTCGTGAATACAGAAATAAAAGTCATATAGGAGCGAAATAAATAAGAAGTGTAGGGAAGCCAAGGCGGAATGGCAACATGAAAAATGTGAAGAAATAGAAAAGAAATTATTGTCAGAAGGACTGACTCAGCATATAGAAACGTCAAAACAGCCGTCGGTGAAATTAAAAGCAATGGTGGAAACGTTAATACTGCAACGGAAATTCCACCGTTAAATACAGAGGAGAGAGCGGATAGGTGGAAAGAGTATATTGAAGGCTTCTATGACGGCGAAGACTTGTCTGATGATGTGATGCAAGAAACAAGAAACGACAGAGAGGAGATAGAGGCTTCAGTATTAGAATCAGAACTTAGAATAGCTTTGGAAGACTTTAGATCGAATAAAGCAGTAGGGATAGATAACATTCCATCAGAATTTCAAAATCGTTGGGGGAAATGGCAACGAAACAACTGTTCACTATGGTGTGCAGAATATATGAGTCTGCAGATATATCATCTGACTTTGTAAAAACTTCATCCACTCATTTCCGAAGATTGCAAGAGCCGATAAGTGCGAGAACTATCGCACAATGAGCCGACCAGTGTGAGAATTATAGCACAATCAGCTTCACATCTCATATATACAAGCTGCTGTCAAGGATAATATACAGAACAATGGAAAAGAAAATTGAGGATGAGTTAGATGACAATCGATTTGGCTTTAAGAGAGGTAAAGGTACCAAAGGGGCAGTTCTGACACTGCCCTTGATAATGTATGTAAGACTACAGAAAAATAAATAGATTCATAGGATTTGTCAACATAGAAAAAAGCGTTCGATAATGTAAAGTAGTGCAAGGCGTTTGATATTCCAGGAAAAACAGGTGTAAGCTGTAAGGGAAGGAAGGAAATTCGCTATATGTACAAGAAGGAAAAGGGAAACTAAGGGTGGAAGACCAAGAACGAAGTGCTCGGATTAGAAAGAGTGTAAGACGGGGATGTAGTCGTTCGCCCTTGGCTCTCGTAAAAAGTGCTTTGAAAGGTAGAAGATTCCTGTCGAACGAGGTTATGCAACAGGCCGTTATGGACTTCTTCACACAGTAGGACAGGCTGTTGCACCGAAGTTATATCTTCAACACGGTGCGCCGGTGGGTGACTGCCTCAATCCTCAGGACAATTAGGCTGATTAGTATACTGATTGTGGACTATACAGCACTCTGACGAAAATGTTTTGACGACCCCGAATAGCTAACCCAGTATGAAATCCCAGGATATCGTAACTTTATCATGATTTACCCAGTATGTTTTGTACTGTTCAATCTCCAGCTTAGATGTTGGCATGATATCATTAGCAACCTTAGTGCCTGCCTTGCTTACAAGAGCTACAGTCTACCTGATAGTACAACTGTTAATATACCTGCCATGAAGGTAACATTTAAATATTGAGAATTTCATTATCAATCAGCTCTCTCAACGATGGTTACGTGAAAAAGCAAGTGAATCTAACGTTTACATTAAATCTTTTGAGACGAAATTCTGTGGGAAAACGATGGTGGAAATGGATCCGATAGATAACGGCAACATCAGAACATTTCCGACAACCTGTGTGAATTTTATTCTGGGCTGATAAGCAGTTACAATCGATGCCCGAAACCCGAATTTTTGTTCTAGGCATCTCAGTTGTTGATAGCCCATGTTAATCTAACAGGGATATCGCCGAAACTTTTCTTAGTTTAGGTGGCGGATAGATGGATATGTTGCTATGGGTGCGCGACTGCAACGTCTTCAGCCCCCGCGGGAGAACAGTCTAGACTATACGTTGCACTCTACACATCGACGATGCCAAGGAAGGCAATCGGAAGCCATTTTGCAAGGAATTTTCCCTCAGATGTGGATTTGGCCGTTGCTTGGTACTCTCGGCAATAGGGAATGTTTCTAACACGTCAAAACCGGTCGCCAAGAAGAAATTGTATAGAACATTCAAACATCAAGAGCAGTGAGTACAGTCAGCCCCCATGTCACTTCGCCACTGCTCCACTAACTTCATACATACAGCTTTGTATCAGAGCATGAACCAGATAATTTGTGTGAGTGTTTTTAATAATAATCCAAATGCTATAAATCTGTTTTTGGAACCATATTTTCTTTCCTGGTCATGAACTTATGAAGGATCCTCTCATAAGTATTTACAAAACCGAGTATCGTGTTTCAAATGAACTAGTGAGTTATTTATGTTGGCCAAATGTGCAAGAAGTAGCAAAAGTTGAAGTTAAAACTACAAAAGTGAAGCTAGTTAGCATTTTGCTACTCTCAGTTCATCAGTATCATTTTGCAAAAAATACGGTGACAGATTGTGTAAATGTTACTGTCTAAAATACCTGCTTCACAGGTGATGAAAAAGGCAGTTAAACTTGTTTGAACATAATGTAGTCTTAATTACTATCACGGATGATCTTTTTTGGACTTACCTGAGTTCATTGTTGAACAGTTTGTCTCGAAGAGTAAACTATAAACTATCCCAAGTGAAGCTAAGAATTAACTTTGGTCGAATCAGTCTTTGATACTGAAATAACCTATGACTTGACTAGGGACACTATACTAGTTCATGGGTCACCACCATATTCTTCACATATTAGAAAGACAAGTGGAATAGTGTTGTTATTGAGGAAATCTGATATATTTCTATACATGGGAGTGTAAACAGTGTAATTATGATATCAATTTTGTTTATTAGTGGTTGTTACATGTCAGCCCCTCCTGTCATATTTTAGTTCTCAACTTCTTGCAGTAACATCCCTGTACAGGTTTTCAGAACAGGAATACAAAACAATGGATGGTGAGGCAAGACAAGGAAGCACGTAGAAGAAATGAAGGCTCTACAGGGAAGCATACTCAAGAGACAAGTATGGACTAGAAGACGGGAACTTCAAAGGTTTTCAGAAAGATAAAACAAACAGAAAGTCAACTGAGGGCAAATAGTCAGATGAGAGGAAACGGGCTTAATCTGAGAATAATAAAGAGGTTTGGAGAAGGATGAAAGAAAAGAGAAAGAAATAGTTACCTTGATGTGGTTCTTATTAGCCCCGAAACTAAATAATAAATAACAAGGAATAAAACAACGGATGCGCAAGCATGCCATTTTGGTATTAACTTCTAGACTATTTAACTCCATTTCAGGCTGTTAATCTTTAAATTGTTTTATTTGTGTCCTTTGTAGTTGCGGAACTTCCTATGAATACTGAAGTACTGTTATTTGTGACGGAAATCAAGACGTGCATACAGAGAGGCCATTAATTTTTTTATCCGTTAATGGTGCAGAACTGTAGCAGTGTGGGAGGCTCACACGAGCTGACCTTTTCAGCTGCTTGCAGGGCATTAAACAGCAGTAATTGAAGTGGCTGCCTCATCAAAGGCGAAACACTAAATAAATAACTAAAACTCATCAAAGGCGAAACACTAAATAAATAACTATCTTGACTATCGTTTCTTTTTTATTGTCATGCTTTAGAATGTTGTAGCAGTAGTTACTATCAAAAGTAAAGGGGTGACCTTTGATTTAGCAGTGTGTTGCTTGTGAAGGTTATCGTTTTCTGTGACATCAGCTCGTCACCTAGTTACACGTTCTCAAATTTACGTTGGTCTGAAGGAAATGTAGATGACTCTTTGCACCAGTTATACATAATTCATGGTTGCTGACGGTATTTCAAGATGAACCCCCCGATTAGGTAGAAGCAGACGCAAGACCACATAGCAATTATCTTTGAAAACTGGGCATGAAATTGATTTTTCAAAGAACCCGACGCGTAACTGTAGTGACTGATCCGCAAATGACCGACACTGGTATGTACTTGCATTCTCATACGATTATGCAGAAATGAAGAAATAAGACATCTCGCACACTTACATGCATAGGGGTTAGAAACACTGACTGGAGACGGGCATACTTTACTGCGGAAATGAACATCAGTTCAGAAACATTTTGCTTTTATGCGTCGACCTCCTGGACCGTTTGTCCTAAAAAGCGACTCTAATTTTAAGCATTGACTTATTGTCCATGAGGTCACTCTTCTTGTTACGTCTTGTTTCTGTACACACCTTGTTGGACACACTTTTAACTACTTAAATTCAGCTCTGGTAATTATCGATAGTAATCAATCAGATCCAGAATAACTGTTACAACCTACCTTTACCAAGTATTTACCCTTCTCGTCAGTTGGGAGAAACGGTTCACTACTTCTTCAGTGACAACTTCATCTCTAACATGCATAGAAAGCAGAGCAAGACCACTGAGTCTGTTTTCATTTTTATGATCCTTAGGTAGGGCTTTAAACGTTTTAACATACAAAATGTTCTTTGTGGCGTAACTGTTGAAACTACATTACGAAAAATTTTTAGCTGCGTCTCTGTAGCTCAGCCAAAGCTTTCTTGGGTCTTGTAACCGGTTCTTCTGCAAACTTTTTTTTTTTTCAAAAAGCGATATTCTTTGGCTACAGACGAGAATTCTGGGCACATTGATTCATGAAATTAGATTGATTCCAGTACAATTTCGTTACTGCGACTTCCGAATTTCCTCGGAACTGTGCTCCGAACGGATTTAATTACATTTCGATGGCTCTGAAACTTATCGTTGAGTTGCTGTCTTACGTGATACAAGAAAAGTGAGACTGCGTTTCTGGTAGGACTATTGTCTCGATATTATATTGTGGACGCAGACCTCGGTATTGTCATTGTCACTTTGAGTTTTCTGTCAGCTGAGGTCTATTTAAACAGACTTTTGAATTCTTTATCACTATCGTCTACAGTTTCTTCTAAGACACTGGACATATTGTTAACGCTCTCAAATGCTACAACAAAACTACAGTAACTTTTCGAAGTTTTTGTGAAGAGCAATTGTTCCATTAGCACAAAAGTAACAACGAACTGGCTATGAGTGTCTGCTCATAATGGGTGTGCTTTTGAGCAGGTCCTTTATTAGAATATGATTTTGTTGCAGAGAATGCACTACGATAAAAAAAGAAACATTTTTTTAAAGTGCATACCTGTCTCATGTTCGTAAATCCACCGAGTTTTGCACATTGCCAAAAATGTTGATATAAGATCACCGGTATAAGTCTAATAGATTGCTTCAGAAAGTCATTTCGTTTAGTGGAAGTGTTAAAGATGTTTCCGATAGCTTGTACTGCTCCTAAGTCTTTAGGGAACACGGACGATCATGGCCAGGTTCTAACCGTGGTCATCACATTGTATAGAGGATGTCCCAGAAGGAATGGCGAATATTCGGCGATACGACGTGAACGATCATTCGAAGAAAAACAGTCCAATAAACTTTAAAATGAGATGAGCACTTGTTCGTCTTCACTACTGTAAATTACACCTATGCTAGTCAAGAGCGCATAGCTCTTAAAATATGCATTTTAGAGCATGCGGTTAGTGTACTTTTTTCCTTGGTTTGGTCTATACTGCCAGCTCCAAAAATATAGAACTCGAAGAGCATGCAGTACAAGAGATTTGCTTCACTATAACGAAGGTGAAGAGATGTTAATACCTGTCAACGTATGCATCTTAGAGCCCATTTATAGCAGCCTTTTTGGCTTTGATTGATCACTCCTGCCATATTCCTGAATAGTGACCATTCCTTCTGAGACAATCTGTATGAACAAACGTTGGATGTATTTTTTCAATGGAAAATTATGCATTGCTTCGATAGCCGCTCATCACCGCTGCTCTATTGCACCACTGACACACCAAGAAACAGAGTTAACAGTGATTAGTTGCAAACCAGAGCCCTCGTATCCGCTCTCCACCGCCGATATCGAAAATAATCGAACTACCTCATGTAAAGCTGCCGGAAATATGAATTTACTTAAAAATATAAGCGAGAAAAAATTTAGAAAAGGTTTTAAATTATTTTTAAGGTTTAGTGCAAGTAACTGAGTTCTCTCAGCAATAAACTTTGTATGAAAATAGTCCCGGTAATATGTGCGCCGTGAATTATGTTGCCTCAAGACATATATGCAGTTCTTAATTTTATTACGTGGCTTATTGCGTTAAACTTCTAACGTAAGATTGTATCTTTTAATGAGTACATTTGAGGACTTTTGAAATTTGTATATCCATTCAATAATTATATGAAATACAGCAATCACGATTTTTTGTCCCTGTAACCCCTTAGATAGCCAACCTGCAACTAGAATCTAGTGCTCAGTTTAATCTATTGATCATTATTAAGTTCACTACCCCCCCCCCCCCCCCCCCCTGCACTGTTATGTTTTTAGCAGGTGTAAACATCGAGAGGTTACTGCTTTTAATCTATACATACATACCCAAAACAGGAAGGTAGTTGTTCAGTTCTTGTAGGTCTGTAATTCCATCAGCAAGATTGAAAAAGAAACTCGGAACGGTTTAGCGTGTGAGCAGTTTACCGTCTTCTAATACAACATTGAAACATGCTCATGTTGGTGTACGAAAAGGCGAATATGTTCCTTTGAAAAAGACTCTCATGGAAAAGTGTGGAACCAGGATCTTCATTGCCCCTCCCTCACTAAGACTTTTTCCATGTGAACATGTTTGCGCTGTTTTCACAGAGAATATTCTAATCCTTTTACCCACCATCCATTTGCTGCTGATACTTCGCACTCAGCATCTCACTTTCACTACCACTGCCTACATATAGGGTATAATGGGTATAAGTTCAAAATTTTTTATTGGTAACTGAGAACAGTGTTCTTAACAATATTTCATGATGATTTTTCTCAGGTGTAGAGCCACAGTCATATAAAACCTACTGAGATATGTAACCGCCATTTGACTGCGCAATAGGTCTTGTTCCACAAGTATCAAAAATCATTAGACTTGAGAACAACACAAGTCATCCTCAAAATATGTTATTACGAAACCATATCAAGTGAATAAGTCATGCTAATTGCCAGAATTAACTTTTGACAAAATTTGTTCATTTAACCGAAGACACATATTTTAACGACGACTTGTGTTTTACTAAAGTCTAAAGATTTATTACCTGTAACACTTGAAAATGGTCTAAGACTGAAACAGGGGTTGTGGAATTGAATCTCTTGTACAGTAAAATGGCGGTCTTACCTTTAAAAAATGTATTTTGTTCAACACTTCAGTACTGGTATACTTTTTAAAACGGCTGTTTGAAGAGCGTCTCCTGCTGAACTAAAATATTCCTCGAATTTATCTGTTGTAAGAAAAGTTTCACTAATGCATATACACCTACGTAGAGCAGGCAAGAGAACCTGGTTAATACTCACAGCCCCATGTCGTCCACCACAGCTAGATCAGTTGATTTAATGTTTTGTACGTAAATAGCTGTCACAACTCTACCTACCGTTACCAGCTTAACTCAAACAGATTTTCGAATACCGAATCCTAGGACATATTATGTACTTATCTGAAATTTCCGGGCAGATTAATATTGTGTGCTGGACAGAGATTCGAACTAGGGACCTTTTCCTTTTGCGGGCAAGAAGCTTTTAGAACGGGTCACAAGTCGTGCTTGAGTAGTTTAGACGGTAGAGCATTTGCCGTAGAGTACTTGCCCACGAAAGGCAAAGGCTCCGAGTTTGAGTCTCGTTCCGGACACAGTTTTAATCTGCCAGCAAGTTTTATATCAGCACACACGCCACTGTAGAGTCCAAATTTCATCCTGGAAACATCCCTCAGGCTGTGGGTAAGCGATTTCTCAGCAATCTCCTTTCTTCCAGGAGTGCTAGTTCTGCAAGGTACGCAGAGAGCTTCTGTGAAGTTTAGAAATTAGGAGACGGGGTACTGTTACAAGAGTCTTGTGACAGTCACGTTGTGCCGCACTCTTTCATCTGAAATCAGAAGATCGATTGTGACTCAATGTATTTAACGAGTACATGCCGGTTGATCGTATTGACCCACTAACGGTGCACATGGGTTGGTTAAGTAGCACATCTATAGCTACCAAGTAACGGGAACGCCTCATAATCTCCGTAAATCTAAGGATTTCCATCATGTGTTTAGGAAGTGGTTGACGTTGCGGGGTATTTAGTGTCCTATGAATCAGCTACTTTCCTAATACTGAATTTGAAAAAAACATTTCCATTATTAGGTCTACCCATTGTCACCACTTCTCTAGAAGTATATTTACAATAACCATCGGCAGTAGCCGATAATACCATGAAAAAACGGTTTTTATAACTGATGTAAGAGCTATCATATAACAGAGGTTTTCTCAATGTAATATGTTTCATCAACAGCTACAAGACAAGACAGATTTAAGATCGCAGTTTCCTTAGCAGCTCGAAAGCAGTGTTTCCCCACATAGTTGTAGACTAAGATAAGTAGATAAGTGGGCGGTATACGCTTCCATATTACTTCTTAAACGTCGTATTGCATCTTTGATAGTGTCCTTTCACCAACGTGGTAGTTTCAAGCTATGATTTTAAAAATATCACTCACTCTTAAATACCTGAAATACCGAAATATAGCAATCTGTTTATGTCCTACAAAAAGAAAAGAGAGCACACATTTATGGATTCAAACACAATTCAGACGATGTAGAAGGCGTAGGATACAAATAATTTATAGCAAAATTATTCACGTTATCTTACAAGTCTTTGTAGCAAAGGCTATAATAAATTATATACGTGAATTCCTTCCTGAAAGGGAAGTGTCAAAAGAAAGCTGAGGGGCTCTCATCGGGACGCCATCCGCAGGTAGGAGAAAAGTGGACAGGTAGCTACTGAAATTCGACCCTGGAAGTGGCATTCTTAACTCGACATTTGAAAAACAAAAACACGACAAGAAATACAATGAACACTGAAGAGAACACAACGACTACTACAAATGATGACAGAGAGTATGAAATCAGAGCAATACAGTCTAATGAAATACCCAAAGAACGTGGCCAAAAAAGGATAAAAAACACACATCACTAATACGATACTGCACAGCACGTATATCAGTAATAGGACGTACTTCGTCCTCTAACAAGTCGCCTATTCAGAGAACATTTGGCATATATCTGAATAATACTCCTTCCACTACAACATCTGCATCTACTTCGGAATGTTATTGAACTAATATCTATTTTGAGCAAGATGCATTACATTAATGACGAAATACGTAAGACGTGTACACTGCATTTGAATTCTTGAATTCCTCTGTGAACGTGTGAATCTCTCTGAATTGGCGTCTGTTTAGTTGGAAGCTTTCCTCTACTACTGAATCAGAAACTTCCTACGCAGCACACATTCGATTTCTGTATGTTCTTGCTACTACACGGAGGTCTTTCCGTGCTATTACGAGCATGTTACAACTAAACTACATTTCTGAGCTATTAATCAAGCTCAGAATCCAAATCAACCAGCACAGAAAGATTTGAAGTGGACAAAGCAGTGCGTGCCGCGTTGCGCAAGCGTTGTTCTATGCACTGACCTGCACTCCCTGCTCCTCCAGCGTGCCTCTGTTGCGTGCACTGTGCGCGGACCTGCATATGTTCCTGCTGCTCTGCTGTGTCTCCATGCTGTCTGTATTGCGTGCATTTGTGCGAGCGGGACTGAATATCTCCGATAATAATATTATCCAAGAAAAGTAGAATCGTTTCTACATACTTTCACAATTTCTTCACAAACGAGCAATCAGTTTGACTTGTGATCTTCGGTCAAAATTTTTACGATCAGTTCCTTCATTTGCAATTGTTCGGTTACAGTTGTAGGTACAATGGTGTTAACTGTACTGAACTCATTGGGCAAACACCATATTTTACAGACATTGTTCAACAATTCACACATACGAACTAATCAGTGTCCCAGTGAATGTCGGCCTCATAGAATCCGTCGTCCAAAAACACCTTTGCAATTGAAACACCTGTTGTTTTGGCAGCGGACTTCCAATGTTTCACATATAATCTGACAAAGTACTGTTCTTCAAGTGAACGCTGCATCGCATTTGGAAGCGGACCACCACATACATGTTCCCTTAGGTACAACTTTTGACACTTCAGGGGCTCCGAGAAAACTGGGATAGGTCGCGACGGCCAGCTGATAACCCCAACCAACTAAAGCGGGAAGGTAGACCACTCGCCAACCAATAAGAGGGTGGGAAGATATGACATTAATTGCTGGACAAACCTTCTAATTAGTGACGGGCGTATACATCACATTGTGAAATCGTGCAGTGAGTCCCATTTACGCAACTAAACACTCATCACAAAGCAATCAGCACAAGGTATGAAACGTCCCCTTAGAAAAATTGTACATGACTGTGCTTAAACTGACACACAGTATTTTTAGCGCAACGCAATCTGACTTCCAATAATCCCTACAAAAGAATGGCCCTGACTAACATTAACCTCTACGTTTCACAAATCACTTACCTCACAAAAATCTTCGTTACTCGAACTACTGCAATAGAGCGAGGGCCACTACTGCCAGCTAAATAAAAGATTCAAACTACTGAAGGCACTAACTACTAATAGGCATAGTTAGCAAATGAAAGATTTTGATAGAGAACAAACAATGGGAAATACAGAAGCGTCCGATCTTACCCGTCGGCTTTGACCCATGACGTCACAAATGTAGCGGAAACGACTATAAACGACAATTCCAATATGGCGGATATAAAAACATCGCATACGTATTATCCAATATGGCGGATATAAAAACATCGCATACGTATTATAAACACTGAAATACACAAGTTTCACAAAAAGCCTAATGACTCTAACGGGACAAGCGTGGGAAATTGGGGGTTTTTGGGTGGGGACAAACTAAATATACACAAATGTAGCCACCGACCGCCATACAAAACCACGCAAAACAACGAAATAAATCAACATCACAAAACTGACCAAATACCAAAAAACACATTCCTATCCAGAATCGGACACTTCCCTTGACCTATGTAGCTCAACAGAACCTACCGATCACATCCTCCAATACAAAAAAAAAAAAAAAAAAGAACACTTCCCTTACACCTACATACATCTACAACAGCTCCCAATCACATAAATTACGATCGAACACTTCCGTTGACCTATATAGCTCAACAGAACCTACCGATCACATCCCCCAACACCAACCTAAAAAACCAACACTTCCCTTACACCTACATACATCTACAACAGATCCCAATCACATAAATTACGATCGAACAAAGATAATAATAAACATGTGGTACTCGAGGCCAGGCAGGGGGGGGCTGCGCCCCCCCCCCTGACCCTTCCCCCCCCCGCCAAAAAAAACCTCCCAACCTAACCTCGTATTCAGGGCTACGCTACAAATCAATGTGTAGATCCCTAACGTCACGGGTCAAAGCCGACGCGTGAGATCGGATGTTTCTGTTGACACAAAACACACATCAAGAAGAAAAAAAAACGGAACTTACCTCAAAAAAGTTCCAGCCCCAAAAACTAGATTGGCCACCACAATCACACACAAATGCACCCTAACTAACCACTTTCGGCCTATACATTTTACCCACAGCCCTTAAAAAAACCCGAAAAATGCAATAGGCCTCTGGGACACTCTTCCGCCAACAGTACTCATCTAAATGAGACTGAAGGTTGGAAGAGCGCCTCCTCCCCCTCCCAAGAACTGACTTAACCGCCCCCCACATCCCCTCAATTGTGTTAGTGCAAGCCCCAGTATCATAATTCTTAAATTCTAGACTGTGGTTCACTACTAAATGATTAAATCCCCTGTCACCCAACCCCCTATAAGAAGAAAAAGCATCAGAAACTATTGTGGACCCGGGCTCTACGTACACCTCAATTAACCCCACTAATTCAGCCTTCGACCTCCCCTCCACAACCCTAAAAACACATTCAGTACCCCCACCCCCGTGAACAACAGCCCCCCACACCCAAAGACCAGCCACAGACTTCCCCCTCCCATACTTCCTTTTACCAAACTGCGACTCGTCCACCTCCACAAGCACCCCATGCCCACCCAACTTACCCCTGTACTTAATAAATTCCGAACACACTTCCAGACAAAAGGAATACCAGTCTAAAACAGTCCTCTCACTCACACCAGTCTCAAACGCGCAAAAACTCTGTGGGCATCTATAACAAAAATAATATGTAATAAGCACAATCTCACGCATGCCCAATCTAGACTTCTCGAACCAGGTACCACGCCTTATAGAACGCCATACGCCATCTTTCCGGCAACACCACATGTATCCGTCGCTGGTCCGAGAGGCCGGAACTTTAACCAATTTCATCGCCTCAAGGCAAAGAGAACACTTAACAACTTCGGCGATTAAACCGAATAGTTGTAAGAACTTGATAAGTTCTAACGCTGTCTCGCCCATCATCGCCCTCAACCGAACACTATTAAGGCGGTCTTTCATATCCATTCCTAAACAAAAAACCACAACCAAATACACTCAATAACAAACTCACCCGACATACAGCAATGAGCATTAAATTAAAACAAACGAAAACCATGAACACACCACCAGAGAGCACCACAAACAAAAACAAGACTAAACTCCGCGCCGTAATGACGTCACACACCACACCACGCTTACGTCTCGGGTCAAAGCAGACGAGTAAGATCGGAGGTTTCTGTTGACCCAAACAATGTATTTACCTTAATTGTGTTCACAAGTCATAATATATATAGCAGTTCATGACATCCATTCTTTCAAATATACGTCCAGATCATTCGCTCTCAAAAATCCGCCATCTCACTTCCTCACATCCACCACTGCTGGCGGTTCACCTCCAACTGAGCAACGCTACGCGCTGTTACCAGCCAACAACCCAACACTACAATAGCGACTATTGAACAATGCCGAAAAGCCTCAGACTGCACACACCACAGTCAGTGATTTTCATATAGAGCGCTACGTGGCGTTACCAATATAAAAACCTAAACAGCCTACTTACAAAGGTTTACTTGAATACTTAATACTACGTGTTTCAAAAACAAAGAACATATCAGTTCTTTCAGTTTTATAGTAGAGACTAACTATAAAGGGTCGAAATACACTGTGCACGTCACTGAATACAAGGAGCGTCACAGTTTTGAGACAGTTGCGATGATATTTGTTTGTAGCAACATGGCGAGTCACCGCAGGGGAAATCATTTGTGTGTTGGAATTTACGCGATTCCAATGCATTGTTCAAGTGCAACGTGCATTCCACCGTCGATTCAACAAGAAGTCGCCTCTGCGTAGACAGATTTACGACTGCCACACAGAATTGTTGGATGTTGTTTGTATACGCAAAGGGAAGAGCACTGGTCGGCCATGAGCTTATGATGAAAATGTCGAGCCCATCCGAGATGCGTTCACACGGAGTCCTCGAAAGTCCACAAGACCCGCAGGCCAGGAACTTCAACTTCCTCAGACAACGGTGTGCGTGCTTTGAAACGACGCCTGCATATGAAGCCTTACAATATGCAGCAATGGTGTCCCGGTGACCACATCAGAAGGTGTGAATTTTGCATTCCAGTTCTCCAGGATATGGAAAAGGACTCTTTTTCCGAACGACGGATCTTTGGAGATGAATCGGTGTTTCATCTATCGTCCAAAGTAGGGAATTATGTAGGAATTTGGAGGGCGGGGGGGTCACGAAATCTTAGCGTCATCGTCGAACACGAAGGAGATTCACCAAACTGAATGTGTCTGGTGCCATTTCTGTTAACAAAGTTTGTGGACCTTCCTTTTTCGCACAGGAAACTGTGACAGGCACGTCGTACCTCGACTTTCACTGAGATTCAAATCATTTCATTTTCAAGAATGGTGGCACTCGTCTCACTTTCACCTTGATGTGCAGCGTTGTCTTGACGACATAATCCCGAAATGTTGGATTGGAAGAGACTGACAACATGATCTTGTTAATTGCTTTTGGCCTCCCAGGTTACCATACCTCACATCTTGCCATTTTTTCTGTGGTGGTACATATAAGACAGTCCATATTAGACCTATGGCAACTACTTTTAATGAGCTGAGAAATCGAAATGTTAAAGCTATCGACTCAATAAACAGAAACCTGTTGATTTATGTGTAAAGGAACTGGACTCGAGTAAAGCATGCTGCTCATGATGGTATTGTGTATTTGTGAATACAGAAAGCGTTCGTCTATCCAATGACATGGCCTACATGTTTCTACCAGTAGTTAACAATTCAAATGAGGTTATCCTTTTTGAATGACCCAGTTATAAGAAAAGATGGTATTGTTTAAAGTTTACTTATCGAAAAATACAGTTAGGGAAACAAATTAAATTCAGAGTTGCGTTTTGATCAAGGAAGGAGACTACAGTGCTGTATGCGAAAACTTTTAAACTGGCTGCCTAAATTATATTCCACTCAACGATCGAGTGCTGTGTAAGTAGGAGAAGAAGAAATCGTGATTGAGATTCAGTAGTGAGAGCATCCGCTGTTCGGAATTCTAGTAATTTTGTAAAATTGTTGTAGTTAGCTTCTGATCAAATAATTAAGGGTTCGGAAATGGGTGAAGCCTGTTGTAAATGAGATTTCCGGAAGATTCGAGATTTTTAGAGAGAACTATGACTTCCTTCCGATGGGCAAAAGAACTCCACGTGGGAAATTACGCAGACACATGGCAGAAACTTCAGATCGCTGAATATTGATGAAATACGTAGTACTGTTGCTAAACAAATAACCATTGTGTGAAGTTTAGAATCGTTTACTGATCGTTAAAATTTGGGGTTCCTTAGACAACAGGTTGCGAATCCTATAGTACGAAAAGAATATACTACGTGAGTGATCGGAATAATGCAATCTATATGCAAGTATATGCTTTTACGTGAGAAGCTGTGTGTTAGTGCGGACTAGGTATCAACACGTGTGTTAATAAATAGAGGTATGTAGCACAGACATTTTAGCCAAGAACATGTTTTATTTAGCACCCTCAGTCAAACCTGACATAATGTGCCCTCTTTTAAGAGATGCGACAAAACCAGTTATGCACCGGATCGTTCATACACGTTTATACAACTTTTCAAAGTAAGTCGCTTTACTGAAGTGAGTTAATTCCATAAAAATAACGACCCCACCCCGCTACATGCATACCAAGGAACATAAGATTCTACGAATGTAAGCCACTTAAAGGCACACGTAAGGTGCACAACGAGACTGTTTCTTTGTGCTACGAATTCGTTAGGAACTGTGCCAAACATGGTAAGCGTGAAATCGCAAAGGACCCAGGTGTTCAAGTTGCCGATTACGCGCGTAGAGAAAACATCTACATGGGCTAATGGACAATCTAACTCTTACTTAGAGAATTTCAAAGGAGGTGAGCGCGTAATTGAATATTGAATCCCCAAACCCTCCCACTCTCCCACTACCCCCTCCTCTCCCCCCCCCCCCCCCCCCCCCCGCCAAAGCCGGCCTCCTTCTCTACACACTTGTTTTACGACGTCATACCCAAAAGTATATAGCTCCATCATAACTTGGCTTAAGAGCTCCCACCGCCTTCTTTCTCCTCGTCATCTACTTGTGTCTACTTATTACACGCTTCATCTAGTTGTAGTTAAAAAAGCAATTAATTGTCGTAATAATGATTTACGGTTGTTGTTGCCTTATCATGTCCTGAAATTAACACACGAGATGCCAAGGCGTCAATGTCGTGTGACACCTGGAAGTGTAAGATACCAGTAGTACGTAGGTAGTTCACGTATCTCGGAAGCAGTCATCGACATCATCACGACGTGTTTACACGTTTTTATTGACATGAACTACATCCGTGTGTACGATATAAATAACTATTAAATATTGAAATATGTATGCTGAAAATTGTATGATTTCTCCGCTATCGTGTCAAACAATCATGACTAGCGGAAGAATACAGTACTTTACTTCGTATAACTAGGATGGTCAAAGTCTTGGTACAATGAGGTTCCAAACAGCAATGTTATTATACATACATCTCTCGATTCCATCATCATGGATCCCCGTTGAAAGTTGTGTAGGTGACGGTGCTGTAGTAACTCCTGCTGCAACTGGGCTGACAGTAAACGTTACCTAGATACTTGCCGGTACATAATGGATCTGCAAGAGTTCTAATGAAGTTAACGTACCAGCCGATGATTAAAGTACGTTGTCTCTCTCCAGGCGATGACTCGGAAATGAAAATTAATTTTCCAGACAGGGAGCAACCTCTCCAGCTACACATGCGCCATAGCTCTGGCTGTGACTTACACCATCTAAGTCTGGTTTAACGGGAAGGCATCTGAGCGCCAGGCCCTGCGTTCGGGCTATAATTGCATCTCTGGACGTCACGTGTCTCTGCGACGGAGAACAAAGCAGAAGCCCTGCCGCCGGCCCGCAGAGTGATTATATTCGGCAGCAACGTCCATGGTGCGATTATTAAGTGAACCGAGCGAAAACCTGCTTCCTGTGTGGGGCGCTTTGTGGCTTCCGTTAACAGTATCTGCGTGAACAAAGCAGTATTTCCTCCTGTTGTACGGTCGACTCTTCTTCAAAGACTAACTCGCCTGTTTTTTGAAAATTGTCTGCACCTATCGTAAGTGAAAAAGTGAAAGGAGAACTGAAAATTGATAATCATAGGCTCGTGCTACAAAATAGATCGTTATTGTTCGTGAGCTATCACGAGAACTGTGAAGAAAACGGAGGCACATACAACGTTCTCCTATTTTTCGGCAAATAATTGTATGCAGGAGATTGAGAGAATTAATGCATGGATCTACAACCACACTCTGCAACCTCACACTGCTTCCTATTCCGCCACTCTTACAACTGTTTTGTTCACAAATGGAGCACGGAAAAATGATAACTTGTGGGTGTAGACCTGTTTCAGAACTTAGAAAATACATTTTATTTTGCTCAAAATGTACTCTGGGCTACCTACTTCAGTATAGTGTTCATCCCTTGTTCTGCGGGAACTCGGTTGTCGAGTTACAAGGCAGTTTGTGAAAATGCGTCACCTAAAACCATTCCCACTGGGGAAAAAATAGACGAAATAGCGCCCACTTATGGCAGAATGTAATAAGGACGAACTAACAGGCGTTATGGTAGTTATGAACTGCCATAACACTTAGAAGATGCAAAAGGTCTACTAAAGAGACTGCGTACGCTTGTCTCGTGCGTCCTCTTCTGGAGTATTTCTGCGTGGTGTGGGATCCGCATGAGACGGGATTCACGGAGGACATAGAAAAAGTCCATAGAAGGACAGTTTGCTTTATATAACCGTGAAACATAGACAGGGTGCCACGTGTATGATACGCGAATTTGAGTGGAAATAATTGTAACAAATACGTTTTTCATTGTACAATTATCTACTCATGAAATTCCAGTCAGCAACTTCCCTTTACGAACGCGAAATTGTTTTATGACGCCCACCTACATGAGAGAAACGAACCTTGTAACAAAGTAAGAGAAATCAGAGCTCACACGGGGAGATTTAAGTGTTCGTTTTTCCTTCACACGGGTGGAGAATTCAACGGTAGGGAAATAGCTTGAAGGTGGTTCGATAAACCACCTGTCACGCACAATTGTGAATACTGGTCACGTAGATGTATATATCACTGACACCGCCGGAATACTGTGCGCCATACGAGACACAGCTCACCGTACGCTTCTTTCATCTTGCGATAAATTTCTGAAATAATTTTCACTTCTGCCGAAGGTATTGAATAACCGATCATTGTGCTGATCGGAAGGAGTCCATCATGCAACGAACTGCAGAAACAATTCTGCAGAAATGAGGAATTTATGGTGAAGCCATTAAGTGTGCTTGAGCAAATGGGAACACCATCACACCATTCACCTACTGAGATTGCATAACACGCTGCTACAGTGAAGTTCTTCTTTCCAATTACTTACAAATACTTTTATGTTGGATGTGCAAATTGTATTACATCTGCAAAATAGAAGGCGCATTCATCTCAGTGTGTCAGTTTGGTACTAACATATTCGTAAGCATAATTACAATGGAAATGACAATTCAATGAAGTACAGCATGCTCAGTCGCCTTTAATCAGTTGATTTATAGAAACGTTACTTCATCTAGGCGGCCATTCATTATGACATAGTTTCGTTGACTAGATGCAGTGTAATATAGCCGTAGCTGCTTCTTTATGGCAACCATTTTTGTTGTTTGTTGTTTGTGGCTCTGAGCACTATGGGACTTAACATCTGTGGTCATCAGTCCCCTAGAACTTAGAACTACTTAAATCTAACTAACCTATGGACATCACACACATCCATGCCCGAGAAAGGATTCGAACCTGCGACCGTAGCGGTCACGCGGTTCCAGACTGTAGCGCCTAGAACCGCACGGCCACACCGGCCGGCTTCGAATACATATTACTCCCGTGATCCCTTGCGTATAAGATATGTTTGAATCATAGCAAGCCGTCCATTGGACAGAATCGTTGGTGCATATTGGACTGCAAATCGAATTCTCTGACGGAAGAGTGCAAACAGTCTTTTAAGCGAGAGAATACATTCTTCCTAGTAAATCAGGCTGTTCAAACAAACGATCCGAAGCAGAGTACTGACGTGAACTTCCCTCAACGATTTTGTTTTTAAATTTCATTTAAACTTTGGTCTATCCATATGACGCTAGCGTAAAATGAGCAAATTCCGGGTCAAGTGCTTCTTCTTCAGAAACGGTGAGATAGTCAAAGAATGCTTCAAATGGCTCTGAGCACTATGGGACTTAACTTGTAAGGTCATCAGTCCCCTAGAACTTAGAACTACTTAAACCTAACTAACCTAAGGACATCACACACATCCATGCCCGAGGCAGGATTCGACCCTACAACCGTAGCGGTCACGCGGTTCGAGCCTGTAGCGCCTAGAACCGCTCGGCCATCCCGGCCGGCGGTGGGATAGTCATTAGAACCCTCGTAATACTAATACATTCCATATTCGAAGAGCATCTAATTGTGTAAACACCTTCACCGTAAATGGTTCGCAGCGCGGGATTAGCCCAGCTTTCTAAGTCGCTGCAGTCATGGACTGTGCGGCTGGTACCGGTGGAAGTTCGAGTCCTCCGCCTGGCATGGGTGTGTGTGTTTGTCCTTATGATAATTTAGGTAAAGTAGTGTGTAAGCTTAGGGACTGATGACCTTATCATTTAAGTCCGATAAGATTTCACACTCGTTTTTTTTTTTTTTTTTTTTTTGTAACGTAAATGGTTCTGCCAAACTCATTGTGAAAATATGCCGAAAAGTTGATG
This sequence comes from Schistocerca americana, assembly GCF_021461395.2. Classification (NCBI taxonomy): domain Eukaryota; kingdom Metazoa; phylum Arthropoda; class Insecta; order Orthoptera; family Acrididae; genus Schistocerca; species Schistocerca americana. Next base: position 951,103,186 of record NC_060119.1, on the reverse strand, counting down.
TCAAGACAGAATTATACAGATTAATAACAATAGAAGAATATAATAAATTAAATGACGGAGAGAGTGAGCTTAGAAATTTCTTTTTTGGCGAATACAGTTCACAACTGACATTTAAAGCTGCAGCAGAATGGAACATTAGTATTCAATGCCCCATGGGCAGCTAGATCATTAGGGATGGAAGACTATGATATACCATAGAAAATTACTCCAGTGGTGTAACGGAAACAAGAGAAACGTAAATATAGGTTTTATATAACTTGTGCTTGGACCACTCAGTCTCACTCCTTTGACCGAAATTTTTGTTTAACTTTTTAGCTTAGTTTTTGTGATGCATAAGAACTTGGAGTAAGACTTTCACAACATGTTTTTCGGCTGAGAATTTCACACCGTATCTATCTGCTACAGAAATAACCACATCCTCTCTGATATTGCGAAGTACGACGTAACGTTTCTAGGATACTGATGTTCCATTACCTAGATTGGTTAGTGGCCGACTTATTTCTGTCTGCTGCAACGGGAAGGAGGTGTTTCAGAAACTGGTCACCGCTGGTAATTGCGTCCACAACTGACAACGGAAGCGGAGTTAGAGCAAAGTTGAGCTTTGTGCTCGCGCCTTCCCCCGGCCGTCACCGAACTGTTTTCTAAAAGCACTGGCTGGTAACAGCGCGGTCAGCCTCACTGCACGCAACAGTCTCTGGTCGGCTGCAGGCCCGTTTGTTTGCTTCCGGCGGTACAGTGCTGAAGCCACCGCGGTGACAACTGCTTCTGTACGCTACGGGCATACAACCATTCTACGAGTACGAAGTAATCAGACTGATAGTCGTTATGCTTTGGTGAATAAAGGCGGAAAATTCTGTATTTTATATTTATTCGAATATACGAAAAAAAGGTGACAAATTTTCTGTCTGTCATTCTTCATTATATTATGTCTTGTATTTAGTTACGCAATTTCTGGTAACGTAGCTCTCTTGTAGTACCTGAAATACAAATTAACTGACCAACAAGCCAAAATTCGTCCAATAAAGATAACTTCGTAAGTAATTGTCGACTTATGGTGTGCATCACTTACTTGGTTTCTTAAAAAGGTAGATTTGCTTTTGGGTGGTACCCTCCTTGAGCATCACTAAAATTACGACAACGAAGTATGTTTTGTCCCTTTTAAAGATGGTTGCGTATCAGAGACCTTTATCTGTCATAGATCTGTGAAAGCGAATCATTGAGCTGTCTTAAAGTTGAGAAATGTAGATTGAACATTGACTAGTTCTCAAGTGCAGTAGGCAGAACTAAAATCAACATTCACACTATGTGGAACATGGGTCAAAAATGGGGCATGGATACTTTCTTGTATGGAAGAAGCAGACTGTAAACAACGAAACCTTAGTGCACATTTAAAATGAAAAGTTATTGTTAGGCTTCGTGATTGATACGGATCCGTTCGGCTGACTTTGCAAATGGTCAGTAAACACTTATGAACTTCACGGCACGCGCTTAACGATCTCACATATACATCATTTTTTTTAAGTGGCACAGGGTGGGGCAAACAGGTCCACTTGGATAGTCGTCCGCATGACCGACGTGATATGCTGATCTCTCGCGACAGACGTAGGATTGATATAGTGAACTTCAGAAACGTTTTCTCATTTGCTGGTACGTATCGGATCCTATCTGACGGACTAGTCATTGCGTGGCACTCTTTGATGACACTTTGGAATCATTAAAAAGATTATTTAATAGGAGAATATAATAAATTGAATGACAGAGATAGTAAGCTTAGAAATTTCTTTCTTGGGGAATACAGTTCACAATTGATAGATAAAACTTAAGCAGAAAGGACCATTAGTATTTAGCGCCCCATGGGCCACACTGTTTCCACGATTTCGTTGTCACGCAACTTCGCATAGCGAACACCAGGTGCTCCACTGCATATGCCGTCGTCTGCTTTGCACTGCTCCACTCACACTGGCACAGCCCGCACTACGCTCTCAACCCGTGTGGACCACGTGGTGGTGTTACACATAGTGTGCGCGACACGGGATGTGGTTATATGCCTACATTCACGTCCAATCGTATCCGGGCCACTTATTTACCTTGCCATCCATTAAAAATTGGTAAAGACGTATAGGAGCTGTGAAAGGATGCTCAGAAAAAATGTAGGATTTGTAAAGAGATTCATTTGATAGTCATCACCTTAGATTTTAGAACGATTTTAACTAAACTTTTCGAAAAATTTTCGGAGGGGCAGTTTTTATCCAGTGGGGACATGTATTACGGCTACATGAAATCTATCCACAAACGTGTCTGCATGAATTTCATAAATACAGTAACGTAAAATGCAGTAGGAACTACGAAGCAACAGTTACAGGAGACGTTTCAATGTCTTACCAAATCAGACGGACGTACAAACAATGGACAAGTTGGTACTTGTAAGAGAGAAACTTCAAAGATTCTCGTCAAAAGTCCTCGGCCACCGTCCTTCAGGCATATGTACAGCTGCCTGTAGAAGAGACCGCATCTCACTTAGGTAACAGTTTTTGTTGATATTGCCACCAATGTCTACCAATCGAGATACCAAGTTGTATCCACCGATGCCCCAAAGCAACACACTTGGTGATCGTTCGCTCGTCAGTGGATGTCACCATATTTTCCTCTAATGTATGTCTGTAGACAAAATTGAAGTGGGAGTAGGTGTTCTCATGTCAATTGTTGCCTGAGGTTGTTATCGATTTTGGAAAACAGAAGCAGACAGATTTACTGATGTTCCAACAGTGCAGTCCCAACCTGACAGCCTCCAGCTGTCGACAGAAATAGGGTCACACCAAAGGTATCTAGCGTGAAGGAGTCTAACCATCACTCTGGGTAGATGCCTGCTGCTTAAAAAGCTAGGAAAATGGCTGTAGTATCATGTAAATTTCATATATAATCGTCATCGCCTTCGGCATTCTACTATCCACTAGTTATATGGATGGAGAGCTCGGCCGTCGCAGCACTCCCGGTCACGGATCGAATAACCTGTATCCCACATAACTTATTCGATGACGATCATTTGCAGTTTGCCGTCGAGGAGACTTACTAGCACGTACACTTGATTTCACGTTCTCACCACAAAGACTTTTTATTGACTTCACCGGAGTAAAGCTGACCCGTGCATTCACAACAGAGCACCACGCAGTAAGATCTCAGTAGACGCCCCACGACACAACAACTTAACCTGGGGGAGGAAGGCACAGGCTGGGTTCACGGAAAGCCATTTGTTGCTTTACAATAGCTGTTAATCCTCTGTTTAACAAGATATACATACAAATCAATAGTAACTTTTTGAGACTGAGTTCAGAGTGACAAACCAGAAACACCCTCACAGAACAGGAAGTTTAAGGTAAGTTAACAACAACTTACACAAGACTGTTTAGATACCATCTTTCACAGTTGCAGTTATTTTTATAGGACAGGTAATATCTCTTTAAAATAACATGTTCAACATTTGTAGAAACACAGCTCGAGAGCGGTTTAGGCACTCGTACAATTTCAACCAGACAAATGTGACAACTCTACAATTACAGAAAAAGCATCACCGTAACAATTTGAGAACCGCTCACTAAATAGTAAACTTCAAACAATGAGGGTGACCCTCATTAGAAAAATTTTACAAGTTAATTATGATTATGATTAAAAATAACTTGAGGGCGCTTTTACGCTAGCTATTTAGAAACAGAAGGTTATTTTTTTTTATTTACAGGTTCAGCATTTTATCAAACTAGAGAAACTCTTTGACGTTAGGAATTAACAGGAAGCAATAATGACAAAAAAAAAAAAATGGTTCAAATGGCTCTGAGCACTATGGGACTCAACATCTGAGGTCATCAGTCCCCTAGAACTTAGAACTACTTAAACCTAACTAACCTAAGAACGACACACACTTCCACGCCCGAGGCAGGATTCGAACCTGCGACCGTAGCGGTCACGCGGTTCCAGACTGAAGCGCCTAGAACCGCTCGGCCACTCCGGCCGGCAATAATGACAAAGATGACCGAAACGCTCAACAAACTATAATAAAAAGGAAACTACACAATTTAAATACACTCAAATATATCGACCATAAGTTGAGTTCAGGCAGAGAGAGGGGTGGGGGGAGGGGTGAATTTAATGACCTAACGGTAGCAAGTTCAACACCGGAGCATACGTGCCAAACTTCAGAAGTATCTTACCCAAAAATAAGGTAGGGTGGGTGCTTACCAGAGAAAATCAACGTCATCACGAAGGCCAAATCAGTCACCTCCAAAGCCAGATAGTCAACGGGGGCCCAACAGCAAGGAGCCCAACACTCCACATCAGTGTGGCCCTGTACAAATAGCCACCCACTTGGACAAGCAACCGCCGATCAGGCTCCATAATGGCACGCTCACCGTTCGTCATACGTTCCTCACTCTCAAAACCCCACCGTTCTTCACCACCCGTCTCCAACACCCTCTAACCAAAGAGCCAACTATAAGAAAACCGAAGCGTCGCCCGGTGGTGTAACAGGGAAACGAATTGAGCCAGTAAGCAAAGATACAAAAGCTTGCAAAACGAGCATACACGGCTCGCGCAGGAATGTCGTGTCAGTTACCACTCTGTATTCGAATACAATAATTTCTAGTTATAGAACTACACATCCGACCACTCTGGATTCAGTCGGGTCATTGCTTAGAAATGGTGAAATTCCAAAACTATTAAATTAGTTATATGCCTCTCGTTAACGAAATGTAGTGCCGAATGAGTGTCCGTCTTTGAAACTACAACAATAGCTCCGTTTTGTCGTGAGAGCAGTCGGCTGTGTTCATTCAGGCAACCCATTAACCCGTAAAATAATTAAACATTCACTTTCCCTAAGACAGAAATTTGTCTGCTATCACGCCGTAGGACACTGAAGAGCAAATGACCTGCCTGTTTTTTTCCCACCATGCCTTAGTACGCTGAAGAGCCAAAGACCTGCCTAATTTCGTGTAGCGTGCCCGCGAGCACGCAGAAGTGCCGCAACACGACGTGACATGGACTCGACTAATGTCTGAGCCATTTGTAAGTCCATCATTTTAGTGATGGTTGCGGGAGTCGGCTGTTAGAAAGAGGATGTCAAATTAAACATCTTACAGCCGTCAATTTTCAACCTTATTTTATTGGGCAACTTGCATCAGCATTTTACTACGCCAACAGTAGGCAGGTGATGGTTGAAGTTATCACTGTAACCAATATCTATTAATACCAGTATCGTTGGCCCCTATTTTAATCAGAAGCAAGGCAGATTATTCCTACACGTCCGTCAGGGGCGTGAGGATTGAGTAGAAAAACGTTGAAAATGGTTGCCCAATAAAATAAGGTTGAAAATTGACGCCTGAAATGTGTTTACTTTGACATCCTAAATGTCTGAAGTAGTTCTGGAGGGAACTGACACCATGAATCCTGCAGGCTGTCAATAAATCCGTAAGAGTACGAGGAGGTGGAGATCTCTTCCGAGCAGCACCCTGAAAGGCACTGCAGATATGCTCAATAATGTTCATGGCTGGGGAGTTTGGTGGCCAGCGGAAAATTCAGAAGAGTATTCCTGGAGCCTCTGTAGCAATTCTGGACGTGTGGAGTGTCGCATTGTCCTGCTCAACTCCTTCGGAATGCACAATTGGCATGAAAGGATGCAGGTGGTCAGACAGGATGCTTACGTACGTGTCACCTGTAAGAGTCATACCTAGATGTATGACGGGTCCCACATCACTCCAACTGGACCCTCCCCACACCATTACTGAGCCTCCACCAGATTGAACAGTGTCCTGCTGTCAAGCAGCGTCAATGGAGTCATGAAGTTGTCTCCATAACCATAGTAGTCTATCCGCTTTGATTTGAAACGAGACTCGTCCGATCAGAAAACATGTTTGCAATCATCAGCAGTCCAGTGTCGGTGCTGATTGGACCAGGTGAGGCATAAAGCTCTGTGTTGTGCTGTCATCAATCGTACACGAGTGGGCCTTCGGTTCCGAAAGTCTATGTGAATGACGTTTCCCTCAATGGTTCGCACGCTGACATTTGTTGACGACCCAACATTGAATTCTACAGCAATTATCGGAACGGTTGCCTTTCTGTCACGTTGAACGATTTTCTTCAGCCGTCATTGGTCCCGATCTTGCGAGATGTTTTTCCGGCCGCAGCGTGTATCGGGGATTCGATGTTTTACACGACTATTGATATTCACGGTACACTCGTCAAATGATCATACGGGAAAATACCCACTTCATCGCTACCTCGGAAAAGCTGTGTCCCGTCGCTCTTGCGCCGACTGTAATACCACGTCCAAACTCATTTAAATCTTGATAACCTGCCGTTGTAGCAGCAGTAACCGATCTAATGACTGCGCCAGACGCTTTTTGTCTTATACAGGCGTTTGCCGACCGCAGCACCATTGTCTGTTCGCATATCTCTGTATTTCAGTACGCGCTTTGGTGTAGTTTGAAATCAGCCTCTTAGGTATCTCCAACCGTCCTCTGTAGCTTTAGCGGTCAACCCTATGACATCATTCACGGCGACGCTTCAACCCGTAAGGTGTCGACACTTGGGGAAAAGTGGCCGGTGCTCTGAAGTTCATTTGATATGTAGGGTGGGTTAATGGTGTCTCATTGCCAGTAGTTTTCACCAAAATTCTTCCCAGGGCCACGGTGGATGTCTCACAGCACGGGAAGGTCGTCACACACTGTCTTACCCACATTTCACTACTCCTTTTGACACCTCATCGATGTCGGTCGTAGTCCCGACACCCAGCGTTGAAATCATACGGGTTTCTTATTGGTGGCCAAGGAAAACATTTCAATCTCATTACCGCTCAGACACGAAAAGAAGTCAGGGGATGGCATAAATGCCGTCCGAGGTGGCCGAGCGGTTCTAGGCGCTACAGTCTGGAACCGTGCGACCGCTACGGTCGCAAGTTCGAATCCTGCCTGGGGCATGGATGTGTGTGATGTCCTTATGTTAGTTAGGTTTATGTCGTTCTAAGTTCTAGGGAACTGATGACTTCAGAAGTAAGTCCCATAGCGCTCAGAGCCATTTGTGCCATTTGGATGACATCCCCTTTCTTGGGGCGTATGTTTACAAGCATTTCGAGGGTGAAAAAGGCAATCAGCAGTGCAGCCTGTAACCGAATGATGCTCTTGACAGTCTTTGACGGTGCTTACATGTCCAGGACGATTCAGCCTATCTCTAAGGACAACCTGGGGGAGAAACAACATCTGATCCCTTTGGATTGTAGCATTACCGAATTTTTGATCTTACATCTTGGTGGAATCACTAGGGACCATTCAAAATTATTCGACAGAACGTGAACCGCAGTAGCGAAGGTAGTCAATGCTTTTCACTATTCTTGTTTTGGGCCTTTCTATGTGGTGATGACCTTGACACACGCACGAATGAAACGGCAAAGGGTGCCTCTAAGAACCCTCCCCCTCCCAATTCGGCAACTTTTTCCTTGTGTCACTAACTCACCTTTGCTGCCGTACAGAGACAACTGGTGGCTGATCCCAAGGCACCAGTGTGACAGTCAACCACCTCGATATCCCTGAGCTGCGTGATGGTAACTCTCTAAACTAGCGTCTGCTGGCAACATGCGAGAACTAAAGGATGTCGAAAGGGATGGCTGCCACGTTGGCGCGTAGGAATCGGTCACTGATGGTTGCTGCACTTGAACACTTTTAAAGCGCCTAGCAAAAGATGCGCGGATGGCACTGAGAGTGTTGTCGAAAAGGAGTGTGTTTGAGGTACCATAGCACTACCGGCTACTGCTAAATCAACGACACACCTATAATGTAACTTCTGTGAAACGATTTTAATTTGGCCGTGATTATGTATATACTGGCTAAGGTATTAAACTATTTTAGTTTCTCTAAATTTCCTATTGAAAATAAACAACAGCATAGCGAACGGGAATCTAACCAAGATTCTATTAGTAACCAAGTAAACTATGATTACGTAGAATGAAACTGTCTCCTGGGTAATTAGGCAGAGTTGTACCAAGCACTGGCTTTGTTCACAAAGGAAGTTAAGTTCTGGTATTGACATTGCTTGATACTGAAATTCTGTAACGCAGCTTAGAGAGTAATGTACCAGTGATTTGACATGAACTATACAGGAGGAGTATTAATACGGATAGGCAACAACTCGCTCTCAGTAACATATACTACCTGTACATTACAGTAGGAAGTTGATGATCATTATAAGTAAATGATTACGAATGGTGGAGCGCTGCTAACATGGACAAGGGTTCTCTTGTCGGGTTAATTACTTGAAAGTATTGCCATTGAAATAGTTATGAAATAATGTATCTTTCGTATTGATTATTATTTGTATTCGCAAGGAACATTCACCTCATTATACTATTTAGGTCACATGGAATATGTAATACCTGAATCAAGTATTGTATGAATGGTTGTAGCTCTTAGCTTACTACAGTATATGCAAGTTATAAGAATGAAAGTTGTACTTTTTGAGTACCGATATGCCATTTAAATCTACCTTAACTTTTAGCAAGAGGACTCAGAAACTAGTGTATCACAAAACTCGGATCTAGGCTTAACATTTTCGTCACAGTACAATATCGGAAACATTGTTAAATATTTCTTTTGCTTTTAGAATCATCGGTTTTCTGCCTGGTTTGATTCTGCCCGCCACGAATTATTTTCCTCTGGTCACCTCTTCATCTCTGAGTAGCACTTAAAACCTCCGTCCTCAATTATTTGATGGATGTATTCCAATATGTCTCTTCCTCCACAGGTTTTGCCCTCTACAGCTCCCTCTGATACTATGAAAATCATTCCCTGATGTCTTGATAAATGTCCTATCATCTAACCCCGTCTCCTTGTGATTGTTTATCACATGTTCCTCTCTGATTCTACATAGAACCTCTTCCTTCTTTATCACTCTACCTAATTATCAACATTCGTCTGTATCACCACATCTCAAATGCTTCGATTCTTTTCTGTTCTGGTTCAGCGAAGTCCACGTTTCACTGCTATAGACGTCGTGCTCCAAATGTACATTCTCAGAAATTTCTTCCTCGAATTGAGGTCTATGTTTGACACTAATCCTGATGTTCTCCTTGTTCTCATTCCTGCTACTTCTCGTTACTTTCCTCATTCTTCTATTTACTCTCAGTCTGTATTCAGTACTCATTAGACTGTTCATTCCAATCTGTAGAGCATGTAATTCTTCTTTCACTCATAACAGCAATGTCATCAGCGAATCGTATTGTTGATATCCTTTCACAATGAATTTTAATTTCGCTCCTGAACCTTTCTTTTACAACCATCATTGCTTCTTTCATGTGCAGATTCAACAGCAGGAGTGAAAGATTACATCCTTGTCTTGCGCTCTTTTTAATCCGAGCCCTTCGTTCTTAGTCGTCCACCTTTATTATTTCCTATTAACTCTTGTACATATTGTATGTTACCCGTGTCTCCTCGATTTACTCAGAATTTCCAACATCTTGCACCATTTTATTTTGTCGAGCGTTTTTTCCAGAACGAAAAATCCTATGACCATGTCTTGATTTTTTTAGTCTTGCTTCCATTATCAATCGCAATGTCAGAATTGCCTCTCTAGTACCTTTAACTTTCCTAAAGCAAAGCTGATCACGATCTAAGATATCCTCAGTTTTCTCTTCTGTGTACTATTCTTGTCAGCAACTAGGTTGCATGTGCTGTAAAGCTGATTGTACGATAATTATCACACTTGTGAGCTCTTGCAGTCTTCAGAAATGTGTTAATAATATTTTTCCGAAAGTCAGATGGCATGTCGCCAGGCTCATACATTCCTCACGCTAACCTGAATAGCCGTTTTGCAGCCACTTCCCCCAATGGTTCTAGAAATTCTGATGGAATGTTATCTATCCCTTCTGCCTTATTTGCTCTTAACTCCTCCAAAGTTCTCTTAAATTCTGATTTAAATACTGGATCTCCTATCTCTTCTGATCAGATACCTGTTTCTTCCTCTATCACAGCTTACAAATTTTCCCTCTCATAGAGGCCTTCAGTGTACTCTTTCCCCGTATCCGATCACTCCTCTATATTTAACAGAGGTATTTCCGTTGCTCTCTTAATCTTACCACCTTTGCTTTTAATTTTAGCAAAAGTCGTTTTGATTTTCCTATATGCTGTGTCAGTACTTCCAGCAATCTTTTCTTTTTCGATTCCTTCGCATTTTTCATGCAGCGATTTCGACTTAGTTTCTCTGCGCTTCCTATTTATTTCATTCCTCAGTGACTTGTTCAGGGAAATTCAGGTATAAAGAAATACATTTCTGTACTTCCGCCGGCCGGGGTTGGCGAGCGGTTCTAGGCGCTGCAGTCGGGAACCGGGCGACCGCTGCGACCGCAGGTTCGAATCCTGCCTCGGGCATGGATATGTGTGATGTCCTTAGGATAGGTAGGTTTAATTAGTTCTAAGTTCTAGGAGACTGATGACCTCAGCAGTTAAGTACCGTAGTGCTTGGAGCCATTTGAACCTTTTTTTCTTTTTTTCTTTTTTTACTTCTTCTTTCATAGATCAACAGAAGTATTTCTTCTGTTACCCAAGGTTTCTTGACAGTTACTTTCTCCGTACCTACGTTTGTCTTTCCAACTTCTGTGATGGCCCTTTCTAGAGATGTCCAATTTTCTACAACTGTGCAGCCTACTGAGCTATTCCTTATTGCTGTATCTATAGCTTCAGGAACTTTAGGTGAATCTCATTTTGCAAAATGAGGGTCCGTACACAGGTTACTCTCAACAATACTGTGTGTGCGCGCGCGTGTGTGTTTGTGTGTGTGTGTGTGTGTGTGTGTGTGTGTGTGTGACGTAAAGGCTGATAAGGCAAAGAGTTAATTGACCCGTTGTTAAAGCTGAGCATAGTTATCGGAGCAAATAGGATTAACGACGAAAGCTGTCACAGGCCTGAAAGTCCTCTCGCGTTGTGGAGTTGGGCGGCCTTCGGCTGCCCTCCAGAGTTACGTCCACAGGAGACCTCAGGACGCTATTGGCAGAGCCGGCTCGACGAGAACAATGCTTCTCATGGCTTCAAAAGCCTCTGCCCGCGCCTCACGTGCCGCGGTAATCCAATAACTTGCTCCGTTGCACCTTTAATATGGGAAGAGGCCGTAGGGCGGGAGTACGGGATGCTACCGTTCGCCACTGTAGAAACGCAGGAGAATACTACCTGCTATCATTTGCAGTGCCAACAGTGAAGTACGAGTAGGTGGTGGTACAGTATTGGAGTTTTTTTTAAGTCTTGAAGATGTCGTCGCCTTATTGCGCTTAAGAAGAGGCTAAATGCTAAGGAGTATTGACACATTTTACAGGGTTTTGCACAGGGTATAGTAGAAGAACAGCTCGACAAAGATGACTGTATCAACATGACAAAGCACCCTGTCAGAGCAGAAAAAAGGGAGAGATATAAATGTTCAACGTCCTGTCGACAATAAGATCATTAGTAAGGGAGCACAAGCTCGGATTATGGAAGGGTGCGGGGTCGTTAGTCGAGCTCTCTGCCATGACCTTTTTATGGAAATCTCGGTGAACAAAATGTAGATGGTCAGACGACGCTTTAAAACGTCTTATTCTGTGAGGCCATACTTTGTGGATATTAAAGCTCCTGAAATGGACTGTCACGCCCAGGCTCCGGACCCAAAACCAACGGGAAACCTTTGGTGTGAACCAGAACGTCCACCTCGGTCCATGTCCCAGCATCCAACATCATTTGAGCAAAAATGGGCACCCATTCCACCAAAAACAATCAGACACCTCCTCATTGAACGCATCCGCAGAAGATTTCACGCCGTCATAAAGGCGAAGGGCGGACACAACGCATAACAATTTCCACTAACAGGTGTCAGCATACTTTTAATCAGTACTGCATGTATCTGCACATACAGAATGAATTAATAATGTAACTTTGGTTTCTGAGCCTCTAGTCAATTAATCTTCCTGTCTGCTTTTGGTTTATCACGTCAAACAGATGAAATAAACCAGCATTCTGAAGAAACACCTTGAAATGAATATAAATGGGAAAAACATGTTGAACGGCTAAGGACAAAATGATTAAGAAAGACATCGAATAAAGTGGGTTCCTTTGGGATAGGTTTCATGAGGATAGAAGAGTTGGAAGAGACTTTTCACCGGCGTCTGGGAAACTGGAATAGCGGCCTGGTGATCATGACTCAATGGATGACATTGGTATTTTGTTGCTTTGATTTCTTATTACAAGCTCTTTCCTTTCCTTCCTCCACGGCACTAATTCTTCAATCAGATGAAATCTAAGGTACGCCTAGTTGAGAAAAAGACCTTCAGCGGTATCTTATCACAATTTCACTGACATCAGCATCACCACTTCCTCATCTCATTCCAGAAATGAATAAGAAATGAGGTACACACAAATGCTGAAGCACGGGCAATGGAACATGCCAGCAAGGTGAACCACCCCTGTTCCATGACCTGTGCTCCGACACTCCAGTGCACCTCATTTCTCACCCTATAACTATGTTTGCATTACTGACTTATCAAAAATTCGTTTAAGGACTTTCTCACCAGTTCTCACATTAGTGTCTTTGATCTGAAGTTATACATCATTTGCCATGGAATATCGGAACGAGTAGGTAGCGTATTCCTCTCTAAAAACCAATATTTGCTTCTGAACTATACTGCCAGAATAAAAGTCAGAATACCTGGAATAACGATGTAGATTTTGAGCTGATGGAAGCATATGACACAAATAATGGTTTCAACATCGTCCTCTAAGAAATTGAGTTGTGGTATAGCTAATGCTCAGTGAGGTGTAAGCGTATGAACCAGGCAGGCAACCGTGCCACAGAGCTGCACTTGTGCTTTCAGCAGCCAACTGAGCGAGTTTCAAAGGGGTCAGGTTATCTTATTCCGAGGGCGGGATCGGTTTTCGGAGAATTGCTATTCAGGTTGCAAGTGCTGCGTCAGTTGTGAAACAGTAGTGGTATCAGCGGACACGTGAACGTCATCATACAAGCAGATGAGATTCTGGACATCTATGCAGCACAGACGTCTGCCAGGATCATTGTACTGTAAGGGCAGCGGTGGCAAATCGTACAATTACCACAGTACAGATAAGAGGGCTTGGAGGGCCAGACTTGACAACGTGAACTGTTGCGTACCGGTTACTAGCAGTGGCATAATGGGTACGCGCACCGCTTGCCTGTCTTCCAGTCACACCATATCATCGAGATGCATGGCTCGACAGACGCCGTCAGAGGATCATGAGGAAGATGGAAAGATGGAGTGGCTAGCTGTGGTCTTCAGCGATGAAAGCAGATTCAGCCTGCATCTAAAAGAAGGTCGTTTGCATATGCAATATAAACCTGGTGTGTGCATTCGTACAACACACACTGGGTCCGCCTCAAACCCATGGATTCTGTAATTTTCTCGATGAGTATCAAAGTGGGAGAGCACTGACACTCCCTCCAATGATGCCAGAAACTGGAGGTAGGAGGCGTGTTCAGAGGTAGCAGAAGCGATTGGGCTGTTTGTGGATGCAGCGTCTCGTGATGGATTTTTAAAAAACGGCTCTGAGCACTATGGGACTTAACATCTGAGGTCATCAGTCCCCTAGAGTTAGAACCACTTAGACCTAACTAACTTAAGGACATCACACACATCCATGCCTGAGGCAGGATTCGAACCTGCAACCGCAGCAGTCGCGCGCTTCCAAACTGAAGCGCCTAGAACCGCTCGGCCACAGCGGCCGGCTGATGGATTTTGAGCTTCGTCCAAAAGGTGGATATACCAACACAAGGTCCGAGAATATTTTTCAGGCTAAGTCAACCACGGAGCACATTAGGGAATATTGTTTGGGCTGGAGCCAACATGCACCACATCTGGGATATTGATGGGAGGGATACACCTGCGCAAAGGCTGGGATAGCGCTTGGGCGGATCGATGTGCACAAAAAATTTCTTCAGTCACGTATGATCTGAGCTGTAATCTGAAATGTGGATCCACCACTGCTAAGTCCTGGAATATTGCTTAGGCCGCATCCATCACTCAGTACATTGTCGAATATACTTCAGGCACCATACAGAATGTATTATGTCACTGGATATTTTTCGAGGCTGATCGACAGGCGCAAAGTCTGGACAATGTTTGGACGGATCCATCCAAAGATTAATTCCTGAATAATATTTGGTACGGAACCACTAACATATGATTCGGGTACTACCCAAAAGTCTGACGCTGCAGCCGCCACTGTCCCTAGTGTTTTAACAGACTGTCTGAGATGACGGCTCTATCCTGTGGTGGAGGCTGGAGGACTGTAAACTCGCTCCCAACTCCATACTCATCGAGAAAACTACAAACTCCCTCGGACTGTGATATAAACGTGAACATACCTGCATCACGTATCTTGATCCTTACACTACAGTTTATCTATAACTACAGTGTTCACGTGATCATTTATTTGAAATTTGTATGACTCCTGCATCCGTTCTTGAGTACTGGTGTGACTTGTGCCACTTTCCAGTCTTTGGGTGGGATCTTTTGTCGAGACAGTGGTTTTATATTACTGTTACGAATGTGTCTATTATAACAGCGTACACAGAAACCAAATTAACTGTTGTACAATCTGGACTGGAGTACATGCATTTACTAACTGATATAAGCTGTTTTGCTACACAGAAAAAATCTAAGCTACTCACTCTGGTAGCAGTTCTTGATTCGAATTCTGGAATATTTGCTTCGACTTCTTTGATGAAGGAATTAAGGATAAGCCCGTATATAATATTTCCGCTTTAGTGGCACTGTCATCGGTAACATGACCATAGTAACTGCACAGCGAAGAGATTGACTGCGTCTTGCCGTTCGTGTACGTCACATACGACCAGAGTAGAGGCTCTTTGGATTTTCTGCCAGATTTCGGGACAGATTGCCGTTGTGGATAGTATAAAGAATCTCACATTGAAGTCGAAACAAAATTTTTGCGTTTCTGTAAGACTTTGCCAGTTTCGGCAATTATGCGTTCTTTCCGGGACAGACAATTTGCTATCACAGTGTCTTTGATGATATTCTTCTTCTTTTCCTATGGTCTTTTACATATCAGGCCGGTCGAGCTGTTTAAATTCAGTTCAATCCTCTAACTGGTCGTCGTATCTCACTCTTGCCTTTGGGTTTGTATCGTAAGTACATATTTGGAACCATTAATTTTTCTATTCGTGGCAGATTATACTTCTAGTTTAGTTTTTATTTTTCTGTTTCCTCATATATTGCCAAAATATTCAGTTCCTGTAATGTTTCCATTAGGAACCCTGTGAAACTTAGTTTAACCTTTGACTGCTAGGAACTATTTCACTTCAACCGCCTGAACAGGGCAAACATCATTTCTCTTCATAACACAGGTTTAACAGCCATACAGAAGGAAAGGGTTTGACGTTCAATAAGTAACGCAACATTTTTTTCCGAAAGCAGGTTAGTTTTAAGAATGAAAGTTTCACTCTACAGCAAAGTATGCGCTGATATGAAATTTCCTGGCAGTTTAAAATATTGTTCCGGACCGAGACTCGAACTCGGGACCTTTGCCTTTCGTGGGCAAGGGCTCTACCAACCGTTTTTTTTTTCCTGCCGGACCGAGACTCGAACTCAGGACCTTTGCCTTTCGCGGGCAGGTGCTCTACCTACCGACTTTTTTGTTTTTATTTACCACTTTTTCGTTTTTTTTCTCTACCAACTTTTTTAATATTTTTTATTTTTTTTTTGTTTTTAATGGTTTTTTTAGCTTATAAGAAAACAAATAAAAACCTCTTGTGTATGAAAATAAAAGATGACGTTCTTCATAAAATAACACAATATCCTTTGAAAACGGAAATCATAAAAGCTAGCTATATTTCCGCAACGGCCTTCTTTTTTTATTCTTTTTATCTTTATTATTTTTATTTTTTGTTAACATAAGTAAGTATACAGTCTCACCATCGGCAGAACCTTTTTTTTTTTTTTTTTTTTGAGCACAGGAGAAAGAAAAACAAAGAGGCTGCAGATAGAGAGCTATGTGTGAAAAGGATAATCATGTGTAAGGAGAAAAAAAAACTTAGAAGTGGAGGAGAAAAGAGAAGTGAAATAAAATAGGAATACTTTCCGCGCCATGCTCCACTTTGGCGCGCCATCAGAACAAAATGCATTCTATCATTGACCATTGAAGGGGAACGTAGGATTGTCCAGTCTTGGCTGGCACGGTTCGTTGAGATTCCAGCTTTGAGGCGGGTTGCTGAAAATACTCTGTAAATAGTTCGCGAAAGTGGCCCGATAGTGTCGATGTCGGCGAAGGGTGTGGTGATGTACTTGGAGGCGTGTCCAAAAGTCCACCGGATCGACGATGTCGTCCCGGAAGAGGTAGTTGACAGTCATGCCACTGGTCCATGTGACGGCGTGCCACTTAACCGATGGAAAGTAGGTCGTGTCGGGATATATCATCATGGTAGGAGAAACGTGATGTGGTGGTACTCGGAGGTAGAAAACCACAATCTTCTGTACGAGGCTCCAGACAGCTGCTGCTGGCCCACACTCAAAACGATGTAAATCTGTATCTTCGACATTGCACTTGAGGCACAGGGGTGAATCCATCAGTGCGATGCGATGCAGTTTCTGTCTTGTAGTATACTTGCCGTTGACGAGAAGGTACCACATAGAGGTGGTGTCAGTGGTGTGATATGGGTGGTGGATCGTTTTCCAAACTGTAGGCCACGAAACCTGACGTGTTTCGACGGGGTTGCGGGGTGGAGACTTTCGGAGAAGGCGGTAGATGTCGCGGGTGGCCGCCTTCTTGGTCGTGGGGAGCTCGGTGCGTATGTAGCTGTACTCCAAAAAGAAATGGCCGATATGTGACATCGGAGGTGGGATGTGTGCCAAAGACGTCGGTGGGCGTCTCGAAACAGGTGCGAGCTCGGTGGTCAACATTCCAGTAAAACTAGCATTTTGGCTTTTCCATAACCGGAGCATAGTATTGGTGTATAATGCCGTAGTCCTGGCTCTCACATTAACCAGATCGAGGCCACCATCCCGCTTCGGTAAGGTGAGAGCTTCATACTGGACTTTGAAGATGTGTCCAGAACAAATGAAATAGCCGAAAGCCGCCTGTAATCTGGCCGCCATTGTCGCAGTGATGGGCAGAATCTGCGCTATATGGGGTATCCGGGCTGCCAGATGGATATTGACGAAGGTGACTCTCTGGCACATAGTCAGCGGGCGTAGTATGTGATTTTGTATGTTGGCCCGGATGCGTTGCAGCAGCGCCCGAAAATTGATCGCCGAAGTGCGGTGAATGTCTCGCGTGTACACCAACCCGAGACAACTAAGGGTGTCCACCAGTTGAAATCGGACTACGCTGTCTGCGGGAAGAACGCGGCCGATCTTCATGGCGCATGATTTTACCACGTTCATAGCGCTCCCTGCCCCTGCACTGTAACGGGTAATCCACTGCATCGCAGCTTGTACGTCGGCCGCTGAACGTACGACGAGGGCCAAGTCGTCCGCGTAAGCTCGGCAGCGGAACATATGATCACGGAGTGGAATACCTGTCAAACGTCGCCGTAATCCGCAGATGAGTGGTTCCATTGCAATGGCATAAAGCACCGTCGACAAAGGGCAACCCTGCCGTACTGAGCGTTCAATCCGTATAGGTTCTGTAAGTCTGCCGTTGACGAGAAGTCTGGACGTTGCTCCACGGAGGAGCCGCAGAATCATTTGCGTGAACGTCGGGGGGATTGCCATTCGGTCCATCACTGCGTTGAGGAATGCATGATTGACGCGGTCAAACGCTTGTTTGAAGTCGATGGAGATTAAAGCGCCTGGCAGTCGCGAGTGTGTTGCCACAGCGATCACATCCCGATATTCACTGAGGGCTGTCTGTATATTACGATCGCCGCCTAAAGATGTTTGTTCGTGGGAAACAATGTCTCGTAAGACATGTTTGAGTCACACTGCTAGAAGGCGTGTGAAAATCTTGAAGTCGGAATTGAGTAACGTGATCGGCCGATAACTGTCGAGTCGTGTTCCTCCTGCGGGTTTCGGGACTGGTACAAGTAAGCCTTCCATGAACATTGGTGGCGGGTTCGCCGCGCCGGACAAAAGTTCCCAGTACATGTCCCTCCATCGTGGCATCATCAAATCTTGGAAGGTTCTGTAAAAGCCGAGAGGTAAACCATCCGGGCCGGGAGATCGATTCAGAGACCCTTTGGCCACAGCGCCTTGGACGTCGTCGGTGGTCACTTCAGAAGTCAGGAGGGCTGCAGCTGCTGCGCTTAGAGTACCAAGTGTCTCCTGGGCAACCTCAGCAATGGCCTCTGCACCGGCAGGTACTTCTTGATAGAAAAGTCTATAGTGCGTTGTGAATGCATCCGCAATGGTAGCTTGCGAAGTCAGCCGTCGTCCGTCAGGTAAGTCTAAAGTTGTCATTAAAGCCTGTCGGCGTCGACGAACATTTTGAATAATATGATGCATAGAAGGTTCTTCACCGTTAATCCTATCTTGGCTGCGTGCTCGTACAATAGCTCCCTCTAGACGGCATCTGGTCAAGGTTAAAATCTTTGCCTTGATGCGTTGAGCTTCTTTTAGACGATCCGGGGATGGAGGTTGATCCATGAGTTCACGTAGAGCGCTATAGTAGAAATCAGTTGTATGGTGATTCCACCTGGCTTTGGCTCTCCCACAGTGTGTCAATGTGCGTCGGATGGCAGGTTTGGCGCACAGCAACCACCACTACAGTGTGGTCTCGTAACGCATAATGCGTTGAACACAGGTGTGCCACGTGTCGGTGACCTGTTGTCGACATTCGCCAACTGAGCTACCCAAGCACAACTCACGCCCCGTCCTCACAGCTTTACTTCCGCCAGTAACTCGTCTCCTACCTTCCAAACTTTACAGAAGGAGCCGCCCAGTTCGACTGCCAAAACTACCTTTTACATCGCGGCAAGCCACTTCCATTGTGGAGGGACTTCCCTACGTCTTTTACAGCTTACAATACAAGTGCCCTAAGCATGAACCAGCTTTCAGTGCACATTATTTTTCATCGTATAAACTTACGCATATTATAAAATTTCATTACTTTAAACAATCATTTATCTTTTTCCATACATACATTACAAACTCTAAATTTTCGGTCACAAATCAATGATCTTAACTAAAAAGAATAAATACTTCGTTATTGCAGATACAACGTTACATTATATAAAGCTGCTTCTAAAGGCAAAGGTCCCGAGTTCGAGTCTTGGTCCGGCACACAGTTTTAATCTCCCAGGAAGTTTCATATCAGCGCACACTCCGCTGCAGAGTGAAAATCTCATTCTGGCCTATATTATATATGTTGGAAATAGGTTATATTTTAAAATAAGTTTATTAAAATATTTTAACTACATTGGTTGATTTCTCATACATTTTTAACAGACAAATATTACTAAAAATCAAATTATTATTAATGACAGGCCAGAGCTTGATGCATTGACACTACTTTATCGATATTTGGTGACAAAATAGTCATCACAAAATTTCGACTAAGTATAAGAAATGATGCCTCCATGTCTTAACACAGATACCTATCGTATGAATAACTCACATATCTGTGAAGCTCTGAACTTCTTTGGTGCCAGAGTAACGTCAAATTACCAGAAATTGTCCAATGATGTGTAATTTCTAGTTTTTGTTTTGAAAGAAAAAATCTGTTAACTAACAAAATTGATTTGTTCGGTACCTTGCATCCCATTCAGTGATAGTGACAACTTCACCCAATTGCATTTAAAATATTACGTACATTATAGACAAGGGAATTTTAGCAGTCATGAGAAATTTATGTTTAATTTTACAGAACAAAGAAAATGAATATTTATGTGCTGGTAGGTAAACTGTTAACAGAACAATGCAAACCACCCTTGAACTCCAATAATCATTGGTATGCACTGATAAAAGTAAATATTGCGTCAAGGCATATATTAGTTAACATATTAGAATTCAAAGTAAACGATATTAATCTTGTGAGGCATCACGCACTTGCAAGCAACGTATATGAAAAGCTAAGGGTCACCAACACCGCAATTTTAAAAGTGATACTCAGATTACCTATACGAAAATTCCGCCAGTACCTCGTCTCCTGCCTTCCTTGTGTCATTCTAGAATCAACCCCCAGGCTGTGGCTAAGCCATGTCTCCACAATATCCATTCTTCCAGAAGTGCTAGTTCTGCAGGTTCGCAGGAGACCTTCTGTGAAGTTTGGAAGGTAGGAGACGAGGTACTGGCGGAATTAAAGCTGTGAGGACGGGGCATGAGTCGTGCTTGGGTAGCACAGTTGGTAGAACACTTGCCCGCGAAAGGCAAAGGTCCCGAGTTAGAGTCTCAGTCCGCCACACAGTTTTAATCTGGCCGAAAATTCCAGGTTAGTTTTATTCAAGATCCCATTATACCATATTATTTTTCGTTCTTTCGGCTAGATAGCCATAGTTTACAAAATAATCTCAGTCCAATGCCAAGGCCTTACATCACCTAACTGGGAGGGCCTGCATGCCTGCACGTTTTCACACTACTGGTCCACGTCAGAGCCAACATCTTATTGCTTCAACAACCTCCCCATCATCATGCACAGTTTCTCGCAGAGTGCATCCTTCATTGTGCCAAACTCGCTGCTCTTTATGGTCTCCTCTTAGGCGGCGAGTAACCCCAACTGAAGACGTGCAGTTCAGCAGCGATGTGTTTGACTGTGATCCGCTTATCACCTCGTATGAGAGAGTCCATACGCTCCAAAATTGCTGGAGTTACTGCTGTGTGCGGCTGGCCGACGAGCGGGAGACCGGACAGGTTTCCGCGACCTTGTTGCGATGGTGACAGACACCTCCTCCAGAAACTCACCATGCTTTTATTCGCATCCTGAACTCTGAAGACTTTCTGTAAGCGCCTGTGAATGGATGCAATGCTCTGGTTTCCCTCCAAAAGATACTCAATGACAGCTCTCTCCTTGGAACGCAACTCCATTAGACACACCGTTTTGAAGAATACATACAGCTCCGCCTTCTACTCGAACTTCATGAAACTGTAGAGACTGAAAAGCGAATATTCCACGATGTCACATAACAAATTCTGTTTTTTCTTTTTTTTTTTTTTTTTTTTTTTTGTTAACCTGAATTGGCCAAGAAAAAAGAAGGGTAGCATTACTTACCGAACACATCTCGTAAAATGGCATTTTCGTGTCTCTCCGTCTGTTTCTTAAAGTCCTGCTTACAGTACCGCACATTCTCTGACATCTCTATAATTCACTATCCACACATTTGTCTTCTTTAAAAGTAATGCAGCTGCCTAAGGAAATGAAGAACTGAACGTGTTCCAATTTGTGCTCTTCAATTAACTCTTTTTTCCGTACTGAGTATTTCTGATACTGTTTGCTGCTATTTTCAAATTGTAATCTTTTCCAGTTAAATTTAAAAATGGATTGAATTCAGTGGTTTACCTTCAGAATTTGCCACTGGTACAACGTCGTCAGCAACAACAGTATGTTAGTACACCAATTCTTGTTTTTAATAATGTTCAAATGTGTGTGAAATTTTATGGGACTTTACTACTAAGATCATCAGCCCCTAAGCTTACACGCTACTTAACCTTAATTATCCTAAGGACAAACACACACACCCATGCCCGAGGGAGGACTCGAACCTCCGCCGAGACTAGCCGCACAGACCATGACTGCAGCGCCCAAGACCGCTCGGCTAATCCCGCGCTGCTCTTGTTTTTATAGATACTGTTTGGTGGTCGTTCTTTCCAGTTCCAGATGGCATCGTCGATATGAATATTATAAATAGCAGGCTATGACGTACATCCAAACTTTGATTCAGTAATATGTAGTCTGCTGTGTATAACAGAAGCTCCCGTATAAAGACTGTCGATACAGCTTATTAGGTGATTTGGTTATTTACTATTTTCCGGTAAGTTCCACAACCTCTCCGTATCCATCCTGTCAAATACTTTTTCAAAACCTGTTATATATTATTTGTCGTACAGTAGATATATTATCGCTTTATGGCCTTCCTGTTATGAAGTCACTTCGTTTTTCTAGAAGTAACACTTTTATAAAAATTTTAATCTGTTATTCAACGAAGCTGAATGTATTTTGTTGGTGAGATTACGCATATTGCTACCTCCTTAATACGAAAATTTCTTGTGCTCTCATTTTTGAAGTAGCATCATGATCGTTCGTTAGCTAATATTGTGGAACACGGCTCTAATCTGCCGTGTTTAATCAAAGCTGTACTAATTCCCTCCGCATTGACGTATTTCTCGCATTTTTATGTTTCAATTACTTCTTAAATTTCTTGCAAGGTAGTTAAATATGTTTTAATATAATCCCTTATAGTTTCATAATCACTAGCTGCCTTTCGTTTACAACACAGCGGCTTCTAATTTTCTGTCGACTGTTCCTGACTTATTACATTTATTTGTGGTACATCTCTGTCATATTTATGTAAATTTGTCAACATTACGAAAACGAATTCCCTACTGAAGTATACAACATGTTATATTTCTGCTGAAAATGTATCTCAACGAACTCTATAACGCTTTCGTATTAGTGACTTTGTTTTATTTTGTCACTTGTTTGGTCACTGGGAGATAGCAGAAAATACTCAAATGACTTTTGTTTTCCTTTTACTATTTCTTCAAATTCCTCGTTCCAAATTTTAAAGTTTTTCCTTATTTTTGCATTTAAATTATTTTCTAGGGCTTTACCTGCTCATTTACTGACAAATTATTTGATGTTTTTCTATCATTTAGCTTCTTCTTCTTTCTAGTAATCAAAACAAATGGCATACTTGGAACAAGAGTACCATAGGGTTGTTTGGCCAAGAGTCCTGTAGTCTCAGCTATACTCCATGTCTTCCAAGCCAAAATGTTAGCATCTGGAAAAGCTTCAAGACCACCATAATCTACATGATTGCCCCATACAACAGCAAGTGTCAGCCAGGTACTACCTCCAAACTCTGCTTGCACATCACAGGTGAAGTTCAAATGGAGTCCACGAAAAACATTTCAACCTCCAATCAATTGCTGCTTATTAAACCGGCCAGCCAAGTCAATATCAATCGCCTTCAAACAGCGATACACAGGAACGCTGCGCCGCCAGCGACGACGCCGTGCACGTCGCAGAGGCATTGCTGTGGCAGTGCCATTTTGTGCAGATGTGCTTATTATATAGTGATTCAATCATTTTGGTACAGATTTGGAGTCAAAAGTTGGTTTAACAATAAAACTAGTTAATTTATCTTCGTCTGCGAGCGATGAGCCCTTGAATCTCTTCTACGTGATTAGTAGTGCTCTCTTGGCCATAACCAAACTAAGAATATTGAAAGCACCGTGTTCTGTCAACATTTTGATGTCTTGCACTAAGGGAGCAGACTTCGTATTTGCTGTAACACAGCATTCAACTGATCTAGTTCTTCTTTTAGCCCACCTGTATTTGTGAATATCTTTCTTTCGAAATAATTTATTAGTTACTCCATAACTGTCATTACAGTAACTTCTCCTCTGCATTTACGGTACGGTCTCCGTATCTTCCACCACGTCCTTAGTAGGGCTGTTACCTACCTCGGAATTCCAGTCTCCACATAAGTAAATCAGATCTGTTTTAGTTACTCCATCAGATAAAAGCTTGAGCATTTTGGATTGTATCGTATACTCGTCTTTTTTCAGGGCAATAAACTCACCGGATAATTTGTAATGATATATTTCTTCCGCAGCCCTTGCCGAGCAAACATCGTTCTGCAAGGCAGTAGCTTTTCTGTTCATCATCCCAGCAGGGTAGGTTACTGCTTCCATTCTTTGACCCATTTCGAGTGTGTCTTGAACCCACTTCGCACCGCCGACGTTGTAGTCTTCGCCATAACCCCGACATTGAGGCCTTGCGAGTTGCTACCAACCGGAGCTACTAGATACAAAAATTTTTACTCCTCTTCCTTCCTCCTTTCTCAACCGGGCTTGTGACCCATTACGTCAGAAAAGATGGAATAGGTATCGTTTTTTGTAAATTAACTTTTACGTCAAATAACATTTTCCCCAGGAGATGTAATATGCTTTGACTGTTTGATGAATATATCATCAGCATCAGCTATTATTAATGTATTGCCAACAAAGGCCTCCATTTGAATTCTCCATGAAATATACTCTTCATCCAGTACGTACCTAAATATACCCTTGTCAATGAATATATTCATTGGTAATATTCACTGCTCTAAGACTTTACAGATGTGTATGACTTTTCCAGAAAACTTCTACATTCTCTCGTATAATTTTTGAATAAATCGAAATCACAGGTTTCGGGATTTCTGGGAGAACCACTGAACCTAGTGAAAATCAAACATTCAATTTGCGTTGGTGAATTTGTTTCATGGAGTGAGCTGGTAACATTGTCATTCTTACCTTGCATAAAGGGTTACAGGTAGTGTCATTAGATGTGTTAAATACCTAATATATATGTAACGTACGATTGAAGAGTCATGAAAGAATTTGTACACCTGGAAGAGACCTGGTGACATCTGAATGTTTCAGATTGATGATAGAAAGGTACGACAGAGAACTCGAAACCAGATTTTAAATGGTGAGACATTAATCCCAGAGGCAGATGTGGACTCACACCACAATTTATTGGTTACTAATGTCTGAATAAAGAAGGAAATGAAAGCGATGTGACCCGGATAAATTGAAAGAAGAAGAAGTTGTTGAGAGTCCCAAGGGAGCATTAGGTTATGGCTGATTAGAGCAGGGGAAATGAATACAGTAGAAGACAAATTGGTCATCTATAAGAAATGAAATAGTGAAAGCAGTAGTGGAGCGGATGGGTAAAAAGAAAAGGCTTAGAATAAGTTCTTCGGTAACACTGGATATATTGAATTTAACTGATGAAAGAGGAAACATAAAAATATAGCAAATGAAGCTGGTAAAAGGGAATACAAACGTTTATGAAATGAGATTGACGCGAAGTCGAAAAGGGCTAAGCAGGAACGGCTACACAATACATGTAAGGATTTAGATGCATATATCACTAGGGGAAAGATGGGTACCCCCTACAGGAAAAGTAAAGAACCCTTTGGAGTATAGAGAAACAGCTGTATGAATATAAAGAGCTCAATGGGAAACCAGTCCTAAGCAGAAAAGGGAAAGCTGACCGGTGGAAGGATACATACAAGGGGGATGAAAGCAATATTATAGAAATGGAGAAGGACGCGGATGAAGATCAGATGGGAGATTTGATAATGCGAGAAGAATTTGACACAGCTGTGAAAGACGTAAGTCGAAACATATCCCTGATAGTAGACGACTTTCCGTCAAAACTACTGATAGCCTTGGGAGAGCCGCCATGACCAAGCTCTTTCAACTGGTGTGCAAGATATGTGAGACAGATGAACTACTCTCAGTCTTCAAAAACAAATCAGTTATCCAAATTCCGAAGCAGTAAGTCATTGTCACAAAATACTGACAATAATTCTTTACAGAAGAATGGAAAAACTTGTAGAAGCCGATCTCGAAGAAGGCTAGTTTGATTTACAGAGGAGTGTAGAAAGACGTGAGGCAATACTGACACTACGACTTATAGTGGAAGATGGTTTTAAAAAAGGTAAACCTACATTTATAGCCGTTGTAGACGTAGACAAAACTTATGACGATGTCGACTGGAACACTGTCTCTAAAATTCTGAAAGTAGCAGGCATAAACTACGGTGAGTGAAAGACTCTTTGCAACCAGTACAGAAACCAGTCGACTGTTGCACGAGTCGAGGGGCATGAAATGTGGTCGAGAAGTGAATGAGGCAGGTTATCAGCTTATAGCAGATGATGTTTAATCTGTACACTGCACAAGCACTGAAGGAAATCAGAGAAACGTTTGTTCAAATGGCTCTGAGCACTATGGGACTCAACTGCTGTGGTTATCAGTCCCCTAGAACTTAGAACTACTGAAACCTAACTAACCTAAGGACATCACACACATCCATGCCCGAGGCAGGATTCGAACCTGCGACCGTAGCAGTCGCACGGTTCCAGACTGCACGCCTAGAACCGCGAGACCACCGCGGCCGGCCAAGAGAAACGTTTGTACTAGGATTTGAAGTTCAGGGGAAAAAATTGAAACTTTCAGTTTTGTCAGTGACATAGTAACGCTCTCACAGACAGCAAATGGTTTGGAAGAGAAGTTGAAAGGAATGAACAGGGTCTTGAGAGGAGTATTTACGATTAACACCAACAGAAGCAAAACAAGGAAAATGGAATGTAGTCGAATTAAATCAGGTGATGCTGAGGGAATTGTATTAAGAACCGAGACACTTAATGCAGTAGATGAGTTTTGCTATTTGGGCCGTAAAATAAATGATGATGGCCAAAGTGGCGAGGATATAAAACGTAGAGTGGCAATGGCAAGGAAAGCGTTTCTGAAGAAGGTAAATTTGTTAACATCGAATACACTCTTTAGTGCCCGGATGTCTTTTCTGAAGGTATTTGTCTTCAGTGTAGGCATGAGTGGAGCTGAAGTATGGACGACAAACATTTTAGTAAAGAAGAGCATAAAAATTTCTGATACGTGGTGAAACAGAAGAATTCTGAAGACTGGATGGGTACATCACCTAACTAATAGGGATGTACTGAATGGAATTGGGGAGGACAGAAATTTGTGGCACAGCTTGACTGAAGAAAGCGACCTGCTGATAGGACACATACTGAGATATCCAGGAATCATAAGGTTAGTACTGGTGGGAAATATGGAGTGTAAAATAGCAGAGGGAGACCACGAGATGAATCCACTCAGCAGATTTAGAAGGAAGTATGTTGCAGTTGTTATTCGGAGACCTAGAGGCTTGCACAGGATAGAACAGCTTGGAGAGCTGCGTAAGGCTAGTCTTAGGACAGAAGATCAAAAGCACTATAGCAACGACAACATCAACAACGTAAGTTAAGTGCCTCGTCGACATATCCATTACGAGGAACGGTAATAAAGTGCTACCGGAGATATATGTCTGATGTAATGTCCCGTTTTTGGTGTTTAAAAATTTATTTCAAAATTTTACTTTGGAGCATTATATACCTATTCCGATCAAGATTACAGAAGATGACATTCTGATTCATTACAGAGTATAGAATATGCTGTGCATATATTTTACATTATTTTAGATTGATAACACATACGCGCCCATCTCTGCCATTTAATTCCTCTTTTATGTCGGACACTCATTGAAACAGCATTAATAGAACCCGATACTGACCATCAACGCAACTCCTATATTTACGAAGCACCGGGATTTGTTTCGTTATGATCAATTCTCTCTGAAATCTCAGTCTCGGGGAACAGCTGTCTTAGTAATTGGCACAAGGTGAATATTTTAGATGAACTGCGTGTACAGCAGTGCCGTATCAGTTAGAGGTCTTTCAGATTTACTTGTGGGGACTTTTGGTCAAATCTGGTCTCATGGTTTCGGTACAATTAGCTTAGAACGAAGCGGCAGGTTTCTTTATTGTTCGTGGGATGCCGAGAAGCTGCAGTTTATGTATGCACTTTTTTTTGCAAAAGATCTGCAGATCCCTTTTGGTTTATTGTTCAAATCTTAGATACGTTATTATGGGGCGGACATTAGAAGGTAGGGTTAAGTAAAAGCAAATTTCCGCGTTTTGGTTCTAGATGGGCCAGTCGGGCCCGATCGACAACCGTGTCATCCTCTGTCAATGGTTCTCCCGGTCGTTGTCGGGTTTCTTGACCTTGGAACCATGGCTAATCGCTCGAGTAACACCTCAGTTGGCCTCACGGTGCTCAGTACACACCGCACCAGTCTTCTCACCAAGAAAAGATCCCTGGCAGTAGCAGGGAGCGAACATAGGTTCCTCCCTGATGGGAATCAGCAGCGTTGACTCGCGAGTTACGGAAACGAACACAGTAGATGGAAAGTACATAATGTATGAGAAACTTTAGCCATTTGGCGCTGGCTCGATCTCGAGTGCGATAGCTTGGTTTGATTTTACATTCGCCTAAAGCTGGCAGCAGCCGCTCTTGTGGTGCCTTTGTAGATTTCGGCTGTATCTCTTCAGTAGAGTTACTCGTGAAGCGATGCATTAAAGTTCTACCCCTAGGCTGTGTCTTCCTGTCGGTATCAGTCAGTGTTTATATGAGGAGTTGCTCGCAGAGTCCGTAAGAAGCGTAGATGCAGTCAGTGAAGTCCGAGCCTACTAAGTGTGAGGGGCAAACTTCTTTCTGACTCAGCTGTAGGCAGCCAGTGTATTCTTGTGCGCGGCATCACTTGTGACTTACGTGACTTGACGGTGTGTTGGTGGAGCTGAGTCATTCGTTGCACTTCGAACGCACTTCCGTCATTTTGTGACAAAATGTGATCTGGTACACTTTGCAGTATGATGGCCGCAGTTGCCGGGGTCATTCCTAGAAACTGCTGACCCAAATGGCTGGAAGCATCGTTTTGCAGAATGCTGTCTGCAAAAGGTGAACATCGAAAGTGTTTGATGGATGAACTGTCTGCCTGAAAACGAGCTGTTGGCCTTGCCACTTTCTCTCTTTCTCTGCGTGTTATTGTTCTAAGGCTTCACCACGAATATTATTGGAATGCTTTATTGTAGTTTTAATTATCAGAGGACATTTTGCGCTCTCTGTATAACTTCTAAGTTGTTGAAGGCTAATCTTATCACCAACTAAAGGTTGTGCGACACAGATTTATTGCTTTTTTTATTATGAACTGTCATACAATATCTCAGTTTTATTATTGTTGGTCATTAGTTCGTAAGCGTTTGCTATGAACCCTTTGTCTGCTGTGGTCCAGGAACAGAGTTATTGAGTTTTCAGTAAAGTTTTGGTTAAATTCATGAAGCTGAAGTTTCCCATTGGGTCAGTGTTGTTTAAATGTTCTTAAAAAGTTCATTATCTACAGTTGAGATGACAAGTCTTACATTTTCCGTATGGCTCAGTTTTCTCAAGCGTCCTTGTTTTATTAAAGATTTTTTTATTATCAAAAGCTAAACTTAAAGGTTCCATTAATTTGGGTCTTATGGCTCAATTGTTAAAAGGCATCGTTAGAATTTCATTATCAAGGTTATTTGTGGCCTATTCTGGCTGGCCTTATCATTTTGTGTTATGAATCTTTTACAATCCACCTCCTCTCTATACTAATTGTGCCTTAGCAGTGCAAGTGGCCAATCTGAGAATCCGTTTCCTATGAGTCAGAACTGCATCATTGTACAATCAAACTTGAAATGTTCTTCCTGTTACGAAATCCTTAATTTGATAAAACTAAATGTTCTCCTCTTTGCTCATTGAATCATGTGTGCTGTCTGTATTAAATATTCTCAAGGATCAATAAAAAGACTGTTAAGTTAAATATTCTTGTGGCCTCGCCGCTATCCGCTTAAACAAAATCCTCACACCACAACAAAACCTACGTTTCAGTGGGGAATTTAGCAATATTCTTTACTCTTCTACATATATACTTCACATGCAATGCGAGGATGGCGTAAAGTAATATCTCTCCCGGGTCTCTTCCAAGCCCTCGCGAATTATAGAGATATTTGCTATGATATATGGTACAATGGATCCTTTTTTTGCCTACTATAAATGTAGCAAGTCTACGAACAGATTTATAATACTACATATGGTCTCATACTAATATAGGCCTTCCATTGTTTCTTGCAGATTGTGTAGGGCAGACCAATTAAGAACGACGGTGCAATAAAAAGCCCCTCTGCCATGTAGATGTAAGGATTAAAATCCCATAGACAATACGTGACTAAAGCAAAAGCTTTGAAAGTCGCTGATAGACCAAAGAAAAACGGTTGATCAGCACGTTGATTGTACCTTAAGTTACTACCCAGTTGTCGAAGCCTCGATAAATTTTAATCCAGCCTCCTTTTCAACAGTCGGACATTTTAAGTACCATACACGTAAAAAAATTCTGATTGCCGATTACATTCTAATTCTGTCAGGGAATGCATAGGATTTGAAACAGCAGCTGTACTGAATGGACAGCCCCTCATCAGAGGCGATACGACAAACATTAGTATAAGCTGAAAAAGGGTAGTGCGATGTAATCTACTTAGGCAATGTTAAACGAATTATATTACGAAATTAGAGAGGAAAGATAGTAGCTGAATTAGCTAGTAGGGAAAGAAACGAACAGACAATGGTCTATGTACAGAGGGTATACAACACAGACTAGTCACAGGTATAAGAGTATTTCCGAGTAGCGGACACTGTTTTCATTGACTATAGGTACAAGTAGCAGGAAGTCTTTTCTGAAGGTGTCTTATGTGTGGCCTTCGACGGAAGTGAAACGTCAACAAGAATCAATTCATAAGTAAAAGAGGTCTTGCAATGTGGTGCTAGAGAAGAATGCTGAAGATTAGGTGAATAAATTAAATAACTAACGAGGATGTGCTGACTAGAATGGAGCAGAAAACAAATTTATGGGCGGCGCTGGGCAGCCGCGCGGTTTGAGGCGTCTTGTCACGGCCCGGGTGGCTCCTCTCGTCAGACGTTCGAGTCCTCCCTCGGGCATGGGTGTGTGTTTCGTCCTTAGCGTAACTTAGTTGAAGTTAGAATAAAATAGTGTGTAAGCTTAGGGACCGACGACCTCAGCAGTTTGATCTCTTAAGACCTTACCGCACATTTCCAGTTTTCAAATTTATGGCACTGCTAGACTAATACAACTCAGCGGTTATAAGGGATCGTGAGGTATCAACGAATGGTCAGATTGGAAACAGAGGGAAATGAAGGAGGGGAGTGGGGGGGAGTGCAGAGAGATGTGAGTGTTTGACTATAATAAGCTGCTTCAAATGGATGTAAAACAACAGATATGACCACATGGGCGTGATAGTTAATGTGAATTGTGGGGAAAAGAAAATATTTCGTAACTTGGAAACATAGTTTGATAAACTTGTTCTCGTCCTCGTAGTATAGGTGCCAGTCAGTGCTAACATAAAGGGTAGCAGTAGTAACAGAGTACTGGTTGTGTTTTTACAGAGCTCTAACATTTTAATATATCTACCGCTCTGTAACTAAACAAAACAGAGGCACAGAACCAGTTCTCACGTGAAATTGCATCCATTCAGGAGGATAAGTGAAACGTAAGGACTGGATACAGTGTTGGTGCATTTATTGGATGCATAGTTCAGGACACAGTTCCACTCATATAATGATCATGCATCGCTGCATGTCTCACGTAGTGTATAATCTCTGAGATTGGCCTATGACTGGTTATTCTACATGAAATGCTTCACGATTTTCGTGTGGCCTAACGTTACCCTGTACAAGCAAACGCACTGATCATAAACCTTCTGAATTGAATCCCTTATTGCTGGACAGATTTCTGATTATGCAGCATGCTGGAGTCCGTTAACAAGAGACCACAACACGCGAGCCCAACATTATTCTACAGCGTCGCTTAAAAAGAAAAATGGAGGACTGCTTCCCCGCTGACGTTCTTTATCGCCGCACTGAGAAACACGCCATCGACCTGGTGCGCCACACGCAGCTCACTTCTTTGGCGTTCCGACTTATGGTGAGTGCAAATTAGGCTTGTTCCTGTTGGTTCCACGTCCGTAAAATGTCACTTCACTCAGACTACTTTATGGCTCTACTTTTCTCCAGAACGTATTTGCTAGGGTACCTCAGTTTTTTTTTAGATAGCGACGTAGCAGATGAAACAAGTTAATGCAAAAAGGAGGAATCTATCCCAAGAGCAAACGATCAGTAAAGGTAGCGTCAGTGACTTTCTGAGAAGGCTGTCATCTGCATAGCCATTTCAGTGGCTTTATATCTTCCAGAGATTATTTTATGGAGGTACTTGCAGGTCCCCTCTGTGCATGGACAGTATTTAACATCAAAGACAGCTTGCAATGGCAACAGCGAATTCTACATTTTCACATCTTAAGAGGAAAATAGAATATGTATGTAAGATAATTAATCGATCTAAGGTACTTAAAAGTAACGTGATTTGTAGTGAATTGAAGCTTTCGTAAAGGTGTTGTTTTGATGGAACACTAACGTTAATTATTTTCTCAGGGCTTGATTCAGGAAATTGCGGGTGGTCAATGTCCAAGAACATTTCTAAGTTTGTTGGGTTTCGAAGTCTCTAGGTCATTTATGACAACATTTGAGTCAACAAATTTCCTTAGGACGAAAATAGCCTCAGTTGCAGTGAAAAGATATTTTATAAAGTATCGATTAACGTTGATGAAGACTGGACATTTAGCACAGTTACCAGCGACAACTATCTCTACAGATATATGCGCTGCTCCAGATTATCTCTTTCACGAATCCGTTTTGCGTTTTGTTCTCAATTTACGCTTTATTTCACCATTAATGTCTGTCGTCAGCTCGGTGAATTACGGTCTGACAGAACGTCGACTACTGCTCTTGCAGCAAATTCCGTTTTAAACAGTATCCTTTCTTCTCTTTTCTTTGCTGTATTATGAGACCCCCACTGCAGGGAACTAATTATATAGTGGCATTCACTGATTTTTACAGTAGGGCAGTGATGTCCAAGACGATTTCGCTCTAGAACTGGTTAGTTGAAAATCCATCTGTTTCACACAGCTAACAGGTAAATTTTTTCAACTACCCAATGAATGGTCGGAAAACAAGCGATTTACTTTAAACGGCGAATAGAATCAGTTCGATAGTCGTCGCACGTTATTCATAGCAACGTTGGACCGTAAAGATTCTCTAACTTTCACACCGAAGTAAATTTTATACCTTTCTACCTCTTATGAAAATGAATATTGTAGCGATATATTGATCCGAAGTCTAATTGAGGTTGAGATTGAGTTCCAATTTGATGTGCTGTTTGTGAGACGGCGACGCCTACGACTGTGACTCCGTGAAGACAAGTTAGGTCACAGCTACTGAACAGTTCAAGTAATCTTTTCAACTTAATAATGGAAGAAACAAATTGTGATGGGCAGAAGCTTCCGATCTTGTGTGATTAAGGGCACCATTTAAAATATATGGGGCGTTCCATGCTTATATGTAAATGCCAGGACATGGCAAAATTTTCTTGCCTGTATTTACAGCTCTGTATGCAGCGATCACCGGCTAGCAAAATACTCTCAGCAACGAAGTTTATTTCACTCAAGTCTAGATGGCAACATGCTCTTGATCCGTACGGTATGTGTTTGAAGCCAAATACGAGCAAATACATAGCGATGAAAGACAAACAATAAAAATAAGTTAATCATAACAGAGCATTCTGTCAACGATTTGTCTACAGGACCAGTTTTAGTACCATTACTGTGAAATATATCAGTGGAGTGCATAAGTTTAGTACGTTTTTGCTATGAGTGATTACAGCTACAGCAATTGAATAGTGGAGAGGCTATTTTCTTTCGTATATTTTTATTCACTGATGTACTATGACACCACTTTTGGAGAGCGCGACTTACAAATGATCGGGAACACAATAGCGTTAACAGATTGACGTTAATTCTGAAAGTGTTGCAGAGACTTTTTAGCCACGTAATACCTATTACAATCTTCAGAAAGACGCACGAAGTAGTTAGGCTATAATATTTTATTTTTTTACTGCAACGAGAAACTCATATTAACATTGAATCAATAGCAACAGAACTATTATATGTAATCAAAGAATATACAATCTGTCCCTTGTGCGCGCCGCCACAGAATAATGCTATCCTTCACTGCGCGTCTACGGATGTTCTGCTGGCGACTACCACTCAGCCCCCTCCGATAGAGCGGAGCTCCGGGAATGTAGGGGTATTTATATTTCAGCCGACGCCCAGCTCTTGTGTGTACTGAAGGCATTGGTTAAACTTCTTCAGCTTCTGTTGCTGCTAGTGACGGTACCACTTCCTCTTGCGGTGGTGAGGTGGTGTCATCCTGGTCCAGTGGTGTGGAAGGTAGCACTTGGTGCCTGACTTCTGTGTCCTCTTCAGTCGGTAACATATGTGCAGGTTTGTGCCGTTCCCATGATACCACTTGACTCATTCCATTTAGATCTATCTGCATGGCGTGCTCATTCTGTGAGAGCACACTGTAAGGTCCAGAATATGGAGGCTGCAGCGTTGACTTGACAGCGGCCGTCCGTAGCATCACATGTGTACATGAGCGTAGATTTTTGTGCACGAACGTATTCACCGCTCCATGTCTCGAGACAGGAGATGGGCGAAGTCTGGCCATATGCTCGCGTACCATTTGCAATGAAAACGGCAATTCGGTCTGCCGTGCCCCTTCTTTATCGGTGAAGAATTCTGCAGGCAGTCGTAAGGGTTCACCATAAACCAATTCGGCGGTGGGTGCCCCTAAATCCGTTTTCAATGGTGTGCGTAGGCCCAAGAAAAATAGTGGTAACGCTGACGACCAAGACTGTGCATGGCACATTAATTCAGCTTTTAATGTTCCTTGCCAGCGTTCCACCATCCCATTGCTTGCTGGGTGGTACGCTGTGGTGCGATGATGTTGGAATTAGCAGAGGTTGGCCAATTCTAAGAACAACGTCGATTAAAACTGACGCCCCTGATCTGTGGTGACATGTAAAGGGCAGCCGAAACGTGCGATCCAAGATCAAAGAAATACGGGAGCCACCGTTTCTGCTGAAATATCCGATAACGGAATCACCTCTGCCCATCTGACGAAGCGGTCCACCGCAGTGAGGAGATAACAGTATCCTTCCGAAGGCAAAAGCGGTCCCACGACGTCCAGGTGCACATGTGTGAAACGTTATGTGTTAAGTGGGAAGTATCCTAGCGCTTTGTGGACGTGTCGTCCCACCTTGGCCCTCTCACAGTCCAGGCACGTTTTCGCCCAATTACGGCTGTCTCTATTTATACCGGGCCACACGAATCTATCTGTCATTAGTTTGACGCTGGCGTTTATTCCCGGATGAGCCAGTCAATGGATGCTATCAAATAATCGTCGTCGCAATCTCTCAGGTATGAACGGTCTCGGTTTTCCTTGCGATACGTCACACCAAACTCGGTAGTGTTCACCCGTAGGTTGTATTTGTTGCAAGCGTAACCCGGACGTACTATCACGAGACAATTTTGCAAGTTTCTGGTCTGTTTTCTGTGCTGCAGCTATTTCCTTGTAGTCAATATTCTGAGAGATAGTTTCCAACCTAGACAGGAAATCTGCCACGACGTTCTCAGCACCTTTTATGTGCTGCGGGTCTGTCGTAAACTGGGCGATAAACTCGAGTTGTCTAAATTGTCTTGGTTGCCTTCTACTTGCGGTCGGAAATGTCTGATGGCTTCGTAAATTGCCAGCAGCTCCCTATCATGGGCACTCCATTTTACTTGTGATGATGTAAGCTTGCGGGAGAAGAAACCTAGGGGCTGCCAATCGTTTCCCACATTCTGGTGTAGAGGTGTATCTATTTCCTGCTGGCTCGAATCCACAACAATTGCCAGTCGAGCTTGAGGAACTGGATGTGCCAACATTATTGCTTGACGTAGACAGGTTTTGATCTTGTTGAATGCCATCTGCATCTCTCATGTCCACTGTAAAGGATGTTTGCCTACTGCATCCTTGCCGACTAGTGCTGACGTCAAAGGTGCTTGAATGGCCGCCGCATTAGGCGGATGTTGTCTGTAGAAGTTAACTGCTCTAAGAAACCGGCGTAGTTGGCGATAGTCGGTGGGGCGAGTCATCTCTTTGATAAGGTTGAGTTTGTCTTGCAGTGGGCTGATACCGGCTGTTGTCACTGAGTAGCCCAAGAATGGCACCTGACGTCGTCGAAGTAAACACTTTGATTCATTGACCGAAATGCGATATGCCTCAATACGTTGGTAAACAGTCCTTGGATGTAGTTCGTGCAATTCCTCACACAACGAAAAAACCAAGATGTCTTCGAGGTACGCGAAGCAATATGGTAACCCTTTGAGGACTTCGTCAATGAAACGCTGCCAAGTTTGTGCCGCATTTTTAACCCTAACAGCATACGGAGGTATTCCAATTAACCGAATGGTGTCGTGACAGCCGTCTTCGGTATATTAGCAGGTGCGACCGGTATATGGTGATACACTTTTTTGGGATCAAATACACTAAAAATGGTCGCGCCTGCAAGTGCGTGAGTAAAATCCCTGATATGTGAAATTGGATAGCGGTCGGGGATGGTACGAGTATTTAGTGCCCTGTAATCTCCACATCGTCTCCATGTCCCATGTTTATTCTTTACGAGGTGAAGTGGCGAAGACCACGGACTGTCGGATCTACGGACGATTCTCGAGCGTAATAATTCTTCGAATTCTGCCTTCGCTGCAGCAAAACGATCCGGAGCTAACTGGCGTGGACGTTGGGACACTGGTTGATCGGGTGTAATCCTGATGTGCTTTATTGTCTGCCCACCAGACATGGATTCGCATTTTGTTACTTATCTGCAATCAGACGTGGACATAGGGCTTCGTCCTAGGGTGCCTCTAGTGCACTGTGTCCCCCGTCGATTGCTCACTGAGCTAATAGATACCTCAAGTGCATAATGAAACAAGAAATCTGCACCCAATATTGCGTCTGACACATCGGCAATTACGAAAGTCCATGGTAAACCTTCATGGAGCCCGAGGTCTAACTCTACCTGACATTTTCCATAAGTCGCTATCGACGTCTGGTTTGCTGCTGTGAGTTTCGACTAGGATGGAGGGAGCTTCATATCACAGTTTGTAACAGGCAAAACACTAACATCCGAACCTGAGTCGACTAGATAAGCACGGCCGGACTTAACGTCTGTAACAAACAGCCGATGGAACCGTGAAGGTAAAGAAGAAAGATTACTCACCCGTAGCTGCCCCTCGTCGATCTCACCTCGTAACAGTAGGCGCTGGTGCTCGAACTCGCGACCGGCGCCGGCCGCTGTCGCCATTTGGGTGATTGCGGGGTAATGTGCAGAGCGTCGCCTCGCTTCCGAATCGTCGATGGTACCAGCAGATACGCTCCTTAGACCCAATGTCATCTTCCTTGCTCTTCTTGTTTGTGCCTGTCTTGCCTCCGAGGAACGTCAATATCTGCTGCTTGAATCCGTGAACTTGTTCTCGTAGGTCATCCAGTAGGTCATCCAGTTGTTGAGAAACGTCTGGCTGTTGGCGTCGTAGTATCGCCGCCGTTTCCTGTGAGTCTGTACTGTAGTGTCCGAATATCACCGTCGACGTATGCGCTGCGTCTAACGAGGTGTAGACCTTGTCGGCTAATGAGATCAACGACAAGGTATCTTTTTTTATTTTTTTCTTATTTATTTATTGTCCCGTGGGACCAAATTAAGGAGAAGTCTCCATGGTCATGGAACGAGTAAATACATGAAATTATAACACGATATTAGAAACAGATAAAATGAAATATAAAAAAAACATATTGAAGTTGTGGTGTCACCGCCAGACACCACACTTGCTAGGTGGTAGCCTTTAAATCGGCCGCGGTCCGTTAGTATACGTCGGACCCGCGTGTCGCCACTATCAGTGATTCCAGTCCGAGCGCCGCCACACAGAAGGTCTAGAGAGACTTCTGAGCACTCGCCCCAGTGTACAGCCGACTTTGCTAGCGATGGTTCACTGACAAATTACGGTCTCATTTGCCGAGACGATAGTTAGCATAGCCTTCAGCTACGTCATTTGCTACGACCTAGCAAAGCGCCATTACCAGTTACTATTGATGCTGTAAAACATGTACCGTCAAGAGCGATGTTCACCATTTATGGATGAAAGTTAAGTATTCCAGCAGCTACGTACGTTTTTTGTTAGTCTCATTTCCTTGACCTGTTCCAGACCTCACGCCAGCCTGCGTGAGCTAAAACGCGTGCCTTTCGGCTTCCTCTCATAGTGGGTTGGCTGTCTTGCCAATCCACAACAAAGGTGACAAGTCATAAGTTTAAATAAAGAAAATCAACAAATGTAACACTGGAATTTGCTAAATTTTTTAGCTCTTCCAGGAGCTCCTCGACAGAATAGAAGGAGTGAGCCATGAGGAAACTCTTCAGTTTCGACTTAAAAGAGTTTGGGCTACCGCTAAGATTTTTGAGTTCTTGTGGTAGCTTATTGAAATTGGATGCAGCAGAATACTGCACTCCTTTCTGCACAAGAGTCAAGAAAGTGCATTCCACATGCAGATTCGATTTCTGCCTCGTATTAACAGAGTGAAAGCTGCTAACTCTTGGGAATAGGCTAATATTGCTAACAACAAACAACATTAAAGAAAATATATACTGTGAGGGCAATGTCAGAATTACCAGACTATTGAATATGGGTCGACAAGAGGTTCTCGAACTTACACCACATATAGCTCGAACAGCTCGTTTTTGAGCCAAAAATACCCTTTTTGAATCAGAAGAATTACCCCAAAAAGTCATACCATACGACATAAGCATATGAAAACATACGAAGTAGACTACTTTTCGTGTTGAAGTGTCACTTATTTCAGATACTGTTCTAATGGTAAATAAAGCATCATTTAGTTTCTGAACAAGATCCTGCACATGGGCTTTCCACAACAGCTTACTATCTATCCTAACGCCAAGGATCTTGAACTGTTCCGTCTCGCTTATAATATGCCCATTCTGTCTGATCAAAATATCGGTTCTTGTTGAACTGTGAGTTAGAAAATGTAAAAACTCAGTCTTACTGTGATTTAGCATCAAATTATTTTCCACAAGCCACGTACTTATTTCATGAACTACATTATTTGATACTGTTTCAATATTACACACAAGATCCTTCACTACCAAGCTGGTGTCATCAGCAAACAGAAATATTTTTGAATCACCTGTAATACTAGAAGGCATATCATTTATATAAATAAGAAACAGCAGTGGCCCCAGCACCGACCCTTGGGGAACACCCCCCTTAACAGTGCCCTATTGGGACTGAACATCACTACCGCTCTCAATATTGCGGAGCATTACCTTCTGCTTCCTGTTCTTAAAGTAAGAGGCGAACCAATTGTAAGCTACTCCCCTTACTCCATAATGGTCCCACTTCTGGAGTAACATTTTGTGGTCAACACAGTCAAAAGCCTTCGTTAAATCAAAGAAAACTCATAGCGTTCGCAACCTTTTACTTAATCCGTCCAAAACCTCACAGAGTAAAGAGAATATAGCATTTTCAGTTGTTAAACCATTTCTAAAACCAAACTGAACATTTGACAGTAAATTATGTGAATCTACATGCTCCAGTAACCTTGTATATACAACCTTCTCGATAACTTTAGCAAACACTGATGGCATAGAAATTGATCTAAAATTGTCAACATTATCAATGTCTCCCTTTTTATAAAGTGGCTTCACTACTGAGTACTTTAATCGGTCAGGAAACCGATCACTCCTAAAGGAAAAGTTACAGATATGGCTAAGTACTGGGCTAACATACATAGAACAATACTTCAGTATTCTGCTAGATACCCCGTCGTATCCATGAGTGTTCTTCGTCTTTAGTGATTTAATTATTAACTCAATCTCCCTTTTGTCAGTATGATGGAGGAGCATTTCAGGTAACATTCTCGGAACACTTTTTTCTAAGAGCGCTATATGATTCCCTGTTGGGACTAGGTTTCTGTTTAGTTCACCTGCTATATTCAGAAACTGATTATTAAATACTGTACATACATGCGACTTATCAGTAACACGGACATTCCCACTACGCACTGATTCCATATCCTCAACCTGTCTCTGCAGACCAGCCACTTCCTTTACGACTGACCATATGGTTTCAATTTTATCCTGAGACCTAGCTATTCTATCTGCATACCACATACTTTTTACCTTCCTAATAACATTTTTAAGCACCTTACAATACTGTTTGCAATGGGCTGCTGCATTTAGATTTCGACTGTTTCTAACGTTTTGATATAATTGCCACTTTGTTCTACAAGATATTCTTACACCTCTAGTCAGACACCCAGGCTGCCTGTTTGTGCTAGTACCGTGTTTTGAACGTTCTAACGGAAAGAAACTTTCAATGAGCACGAGAAAAGTCTTGAGAAAAGCATTATATCTATCGTCTACTATATCAGCGCTACAAACATCTTGCCAATCTTGTTCCTTGATAAGGTTTACAAAGGTCTCTACAGCAACTGGATCAGCTTTCCTAAACAGCTGATGACTATACTTAACACGTGTTGCAGCACAAAAATCTTTTAGAGCTAAAATTTGTACATCATGATCTGAAAGGCCATTCACCTTTTTGCTAACAGAATACCCTTCTAGTAATGAGGAATGAACAAAAATGTTGTCTATGGTTGTTCTACTGTTCCCTTGCACTGTCGTTGGAAAGAATACGGTTTGCATAAGATTATATGAATTAAGGAGGTCTACCAGCATCCTCTTCCTTGCAGAATCACTTATATAATTAATATGGAAGTCACCACATATAACTAACTTTTTGTATTTACTATAAAGTGAACCAAGAAGCTCCTCTAGCTTTAGCAAAAATGTTGTGAAATCGGAGTCTGGGGATCTATAAATAACAACAATTAGAAGTTTAGCTCCATTAAATTTAACCACACCTGCACAACATTCAAACACCTTTTCAGTGCAGTACTTTGAAACATGAATTGACTCAAATGGAATGCCGTTTTTCACATACATGGCTACTCCCCCACACCGCAAAGAGCTCCTCGAAAAGCTGCCAGCCAACCTGTATCCTGGTAAAGGAAGCCTCTGAATTGTCTCCTTATTTATGAAGTGTTCAGATATACCAATAATTTCAGAGTCGACATCCATAAGCAGTTCACTAACTTTATCTCTGTTACCTTGTATATTTTGATGAAATATACTAATTCCCTCATTACTCAGATACCTAAGCTTTGTCAAAAGTGGTTCCTTTGTTAGAGAAACTTCCCTTAAGCAGGAATACCTATCAGCTGACTTCAATCTAAAAAAAGGTGCAGCTCTAACACCCACTACTGCAGCAATTTTCCCATGAGTGATCCCACCAACCCCACCTATGCTGTCACCTATAAGCTTTACCAACTTCCCCTTCCCATACCTGTTGAGGTGCAGGCCATTTCTAGTGAAACCCGTCCTGCTGATAGACTCCACCGACACCACTGAAATGTGACCCACGCTTCCTGTCATCAGCGCACCCCCAAGTCTCATGTTATTACGCCTGACGGCTGTATTAAGATGAGGCCGATCGTGACGCTGAAACAATTCCACGAAATGCACATTCGTGTTGCCAGTCTGAGTGGCTATCTTTTCCAGGTCACCATCTATGTCATACTCCCCATCCCTATCAATACTATTACCAGCCCCACCCACAATCACTATCTGATCCTCTTTAGTATAATCCCTACATAACCCCCTACGTTAACAGTCACCTGAGCCAATCCTGCACTATGCTTCACAATGCCGATGACCTGGTACTCACTCCCCAGCACTTCCTGCAACTGCTGATCTACACCTCTGCCATGAGAAGTACCTAACAGCAGAACCTTCTTCTTCCTCTTCGACTTTGCAACTGTTCTAGCCACCGTAACTACTGAGGTCTGCTGCATACTTCCTACATCTACAGCTACTAGAGATTCGTCTCCACTAGACTCTGACAGTTGGTCATATCTATTGTAAACATCAATAGTAAAACTAACTGAAAATCTTCTTCTCCTAGCAGATCTCTTGCCAAAAGCCAGCTCCCATTCCCCAACCCCCTTCTCCCTCCTCATCCTATCTAGCTCCTCCTGTGCGTTTTTCAACTGCACCTGAAGGCCACAGATCTTACGCTCCTGCTCCTCTATCAACTTACTCTTGCTACATAACCTGCAGTTCCAGGAGAGGATCTCACCAGAATGCCCACTGGCTTCCCTACTGCATTCCCCCCAGTGAAAATACTTCGAACAAGTCTCACACCGCAATCCAATACTCACGAACCAACGGCAAAGCCCACACTTCTCACTCATGGTAAAATTTTACATTTTCTATGTTCCGCTACTACAATAAGAAGATGTTAAAAACCTGACTACAATAATCACAAATTTACTCTACAAGGGTAGTATATACTATTATTAACAGTATTAATAAACAACAATACAGTAAGAGAATCAAATGACACAGTAACGAAGCTGAAAACAGTTCCCAAAACGTTCTTCTGAAATTATTTCACCAGAAAACACAAAAA
Source organism: Schistocerca americana (assembly GCF_021461395.2). NCBI lineage: Eukaryota > Metazoa > Arthropoda > Insecta > Orthoptera > Acrididae > Schistocerca > Schistocerca americana. Next base: position 951,061,093 of record NC_060119.1, on the reverse strand, counting down.
ACACCGGTTGAAGACTACTAAAGTTCCTAAATAAACCACTATACACAAACAATTAATTAGTACTTAGCTTTCGATGCGCCGCTACAGCTGCAACTGGTCAGCGCGGAATGTAAACACAGGTAAGAGGTTACGTTGCTCGAGCGCCACAGCCGTTCTAACTGCCTCTGGCAACTGCACGTGCCACGGATGTTGCAGTGTCGTATCTGGATACTCGGTGTCGTTGACTAAACTTGGCAGGTGCCGTAAAAATTCCGAAGGTCACTTATCTCCTCTTTTTTCACCGTGCAATACTTGCTGGATACGTTGTTCCAACGGCCGACGTAGTCGCTCAGTGAGTAACTGCTCAAATCGCGTATACTTTTGCGTGGCGGGCGGCTGAAGTATTACGTCTGCGCTGATCATTGCTGTTTTATTGTCAAGCGCACAAACGGCAATCATAAATTTTGTCTCTTCGTTTACAAAGCCATGATGCTGGAAAGTCAGATTGTAACAACAACAACACTGTACTATTGTACATATGATAATTTTTTCTTCTGATTTTCAATAAATTAGTGTAATCGATACTCTGATTTCATTTCTTTTTTTTGTTTCATGCCATTATGTCAAAGGAACTGTAAACAATTTTCGATGTGAATATTAATGTTTATGTCAAATTTCAAGCAATATTATAACAAAATTGAAATGTAAGAAATGTTGAAACTGTTGTAAGAAGTTAAAGTTGTAATTGTGCACCTGGTCCATACGTAGGCAATGTATTAGTATATGTAGAATGCAAAACCTCAGGTGAATACCCAGTCTGTAGGGGAGCGGTTAAAGGTGGATGGCAGGTGAGCGCGGGAAGAAATGCACACGGGCGCTGCACGGCATAACGGGCTCAGCAGTAGTAGTCGGAGTTGGGCATTGGTCTGAGAAACACGTTCTGGATCGAGGAGGCTCTCCTGGAAAACGTGATTTCATTGAGCCTCGGATGTGCCGTTTCCGACGCCTATACAGCATGGCAATATTCCATAGGCACTAAACGGAAAAGTATGGCGACGCTAAGAAGAAGCAAAGTGCCGATACATCAAAAGCCATTGCTGTGATTGTATGTGTGCTCTGGGCCTCGCCATCTCGCCGCCTGCCGACCGCCGCAGCGATACGAAGAGATTGAAACTTTTAGTACTGTACTCATGTGGACCAGTGTTAATTTTGTTCCATACTGTTCAATAACAACTTAAATTTTACCAGAACTGTACTGTCATTTAATTATCCTCACAACTAACCTAGGCAGGGTCCTTTCCACATGTTGTGCAATCCGAGTGTCCCGAGATGAAGATTTAAAATTTATGTTAATAATAATTACCTGCAGACCTATCTATGTTAGAATTATGTTTAAAGAACTTTGTTGTTAATGAAATAATAGATGAATAATATAGGTCGGACATAGTTGGAAGATAATGTTGAAATTGGTTAAGTAATGAAGTTTAATTAATTTGAGACAAAAATAATGGTAGTTAAACGAGCAGGAAATAAGACAAAAAGAGTAGTAACTCATATATTGGAAATCTTGAGTGCTTAATGATTTCAATAATCAAAATTTTCAATACAGTGGTCATAACAGTTTCAGGGTCCCCCCCCCCCCTTTTCTATTCATTTGAATTCTGAAGTGTACTGAACTGATTTGACCAGCAAGGTTAAAGTCAATATAAAACCAAAATTTATCAGTGTTTGACGTTTTTCAAAATTGACATTGTATGTGTGTTTCGAAAGTGCTATTTCTAGGGTAACCTATGCCCGATTTGTTACGCTTGAACGTACATCCACTTGTACAGGAAGGAAACTCAGTCAATGCCCAATTAGGCTGGCGGCCGTATTATTAGCAATTGGTAGCATCTGCTGTGTTGTTTCTTGTCCGTCCTGACGTGTAGTTGCACTTCAGACTTGCTTGACGTATCATTGTTGTTACTGAGTGGGTGTAAGTCTGATTTTGCCTCCATTCAGGTACACGCGGTCAACATATATACCAAAATCCTTTCTTATAAGGTGAAGCCAGTCAACTTACCATAGTACAGGCTTTAAAGAGTATTGTGCGCCAGAGCATAGTGTTACAAGATCAAGCACTTCAAGCCACAGTTCAGGTTTATCAGGTATGAACTGCGGTGGGCTTAATTTCATCTTGCTACTGTTCTCAGTCGAAAGGCTGTTACTTGATGGCGCAGAAAAATTCAACACAGCGTTTTCTTGTTCTTCAATGTCGCATCGTAGTTCCTCAAAGTTCTTTAGCAAAACGTCGCCCCGATTCGTAACACTCCGTGTGCCGCGCGGACTCGCCGATCTCCTGGTAGACGAAATTGAACTGTGCTGCATTTGTTCCTCTACAACGAAATTCTTTATAGGGGTTCACTACTTTAGCCACCTACTACTTATTAAATTGTTCAGAAATACTCACGAAGTAGATAGGCTATAATATTATTTTTCATTGCAACGAAAAGCTCATATTAACATTGAATCAATAACAACAGAACTATTATATATAATCATAGAATAAACAATCTGTCCCTTGTGCGCGCCGCCACAGAATAATGCTATCCTTCACTGTGCGCCTACGGTTGTTCTGCTGGCGACTCCCACAACTTCTTCACTACTCGTCAAATTTCGATACAATTGGCACTGTTGTTTGTCAAGATCAACACTTGTTTTCCGGGAAAAATAAAATAATGTAAGTAGCTAATATTTTTAAAAACAATCTTGGGAAGGCTTTGAACATTGGGCATTGCCACAGAACCAGTTCATTTATGAAAGCAGATGTTAGGTGTAATAGAGGATGTGTTTTATGGCAGTGGATGGAAAATGATAATGGTATAAGGTATGAGCGTTGGAAGGGTTGTAGGGTATTCAGCGTATAGGAAGAACTAATTGGTAAGGCCATAGAGGATGCAAAAGCATTGTAATTGGAGGTGAAAGCATTAAGCTTATAAAATACGCGAATGGTCAAGCACTGTTAGCGTCATCAGAGGAGGACCTACAGAAGATGTTGAAGAGTATTGCAAGAAGAGGCGACAAGTATGGAAAGATGATAAGTATAACAGACTTAACTGACGCGACCAAGCAAGAAGGAAACTCCAGTTAACATATTGTCAGACGGGAAAAAAGTACAAAAAGTAAAATATTTTCGGTGCCTGGAAAGTTTAATGACATGGAATGGAAGTTGGACAAGAGAAATAAAGAGACAGGTATTTGTTGAAAGACAGCGTTTGCAACGGTGAAGCAGTTACTTACAAGTGGAAAAATTCAGTGGAGCTGTGGAAAAGATTTGCTGAAGTGTTATATAGCAGTGAATCATTACATGCGAGAAGAAACAAGAAAGATATCCAGAAAGATTCGAAACGTGGCTATGGAGAAGAAAGCTGTATATTACGGAATATAAGACACACCTCAATTTCTAAGCATTTTTTTTAAATTATATTTTTACTAAAGCTATTATTGGACAGCAAAACCAGAATAAAATGAAATGTATACATAGTTATATAACTGAATGGATCTTTAAAATGGCTGAAAATCATCATCTGAACTTTCTTCTACTTCTTCTTCTTCTTCTTCCTCTTCTTCTTCTTCTTTTTCCTCTTTGGAGTCATCGATGTCCTCTTCATACATAAGATGGTTTTCGCTGTCATCCAGAGTGTTGCTAATACCACGCTTCTTAACAATAATGTCTCCTTTCACTCGAAATCACGACTGTTTTATCCACTGACAAACTTGCTTGACTGTAGGTCGTTTTAAAGTTCCCTTCTGCGTGAATTCATGTTGGGTTTCATACATCATCCATTGTTTCATTCCTCTCTCCCATACCCTGTAAATGATTCAATTGTCGAGACATCAAGAGGTTGCCATTGTGATGTAAGTCCTCCCAGAATAACAGCAAGCTCTGTATTTCCCCGTCTCAGTTTCCCTTTCACTGAATTTTTCAAATGACTCCTAAACTGATTTAGCACAAGAAGAGATATATTCTTCAACAGACCAACTTTCATTCTCTCCCACACTCGGCTAATCAATAATTTCATGCCAGCCTCGTCCATCCAACCTTTGTCATGTAAGTGAACAACAACACCTCGTTGTATTTTAGAAGGTTTTGCCATTGTTTAGAGCTTCAAACTGCTCACTGAATTAAATTAGTTCCGTCAGCGTTACGTGAAAGGACAATGAAAGGACAACAATGTAGTGGATTTTTCATGCCCACTTGTTTTTATAGTTACAGTTTTAGCACCTTTCAAGGCAACAGTTCTCTTACTCGGTACATCAAATTTCAGAGGAGTTTCATCCATATTCCCTGTCTGACTTTTTTTCCACAGTGGTTTATTTCGACGTTAAATTACAAAACGAAGGAAAGGTAATATTTTCTCTTCATACTCTTGTATCATTTTCTGATATATTTTGGTTTGCATGCTAAGTCCACGGTGCTTGATAAACCTGTTTCACCAAAAACCTCCACGCTTGAAGTCCGTTAAGTTCCGCTGTAGCGGCGGATTACGGTCGTGTGTGTGAATCATTTTTGTATTAGTTCCATTGCCATTTTGACGGTGTCCTTGAATCCATTTCCATACCTCATCTTCTAGTTTTGGCCATTTTGCATTCACTCTTCTCTTTGCACATGTAGTCTTCCTCACTTTTTTCCAGTTCTCCTTGATTAGCCTACCTGTTGCCAATGGTTTTTTCTGTTGGTGGAGGTCCAAAATGCCGCCCAGTTGCTCTGTTTCCATGCTCTTCTGCATATGCAGCTACTTTCAATTTACAGTCCGCATCATATGAGTACTTTTAATTTTTTTCCATTTCGGAACTGGCTACTACCATTAATATTTTACTGTTACCGATGACACCAATCAGTATCAGTTCAAGTTCATTGTAACTGTAGACTGCAAGGACGCACCATCCTCACAACTCATGTTCATCGTATCGGTGATATGTTGCAAGAAACAGGTAGGTTTTCCGCGGCATCGCATACATGGCCATTCTTAAAGCTGGCGGGGATTTTAAATCAAACACTGGACATTTATCTGTTGATTTAGAGTATAAGGTGTGCCAGAATTTTGGAGGCAATTTTTCGAAGAAAAAACGGCGTCTTATAGTCCATAAATACGGTAAGGCATCCTGAGATGAAGAGCAACGTTTGATACTAGTAGACTTCTTTTGTCTACGAAAGTTTACGATAGTCTCTTCAGACTTCAGAAAGAAGAAGTAATGAAAAAAAACTGTGGAAGAAGAAAGGTTGTTGAAAGTATCAGAAGGAAAAACTAGCTTTGTCCTGGACATATATTGAGTAAGATTTGTCTGCAACAAAGAATTATATAGGGAAAAGAGGAAGCAATGAGAGGAAGAGGTAGGAAGAGAAGCGGAATAATGGATGATATCAGAAGAGGATGAACATAAGTACATATGAAGGAAGCCGTTCAGATCAAGTCGCGATGAAGAGCGTCTAGTTGAAACCTGTCGTAAGACCGATGCATTAAAGAAGAAAGAAGAACTTGGCACAAACACTACGTTGTTAGAGTTGGGCTGTCTGAACTGGGTTCTTAATAACAATAGTAATAATAATAATAATAATAATCCAGCAATGATATAATTATAGCTTTCTGAACAGACAAATGTAAGAAAAATAGCATAGTCAAGGGAAAACACATTAAACAAGAAGATTATTTATTGGATAACCACAGCGACTGTATAGAAGCGATGGAAAAAAACAGACGTCTATAAATATCAAGGATACAGGCAAATCATAGGAATAGATAATACAAATATTAAAGAAGAACTAAAAGAAAAATATAGACAAAACTAACAAAAATACTGAAAACAGAATTGACAGCAAGAAACATGACAAAATTTATAAATACTTATGCTATACCAATATTGACCTATTCATTTGGAGTAGTGAAATGGAGTAACACAGAACTAGAAACACTCAATACACTTACACGATCAAAATGCCGCAAATATAGAATACATCACATACATTCAGCAACAGAAAGATTCACATTAAGCAGAAAGGAAAGAGGAAGGGGATTTAACGACATAAAAAAACCTACATTATGGACAGGTAGACAATTTAAGAAAACTCTTTATAGAACGAGTAGAAACTAGCAAAATATACAAAGCAATCACTCACATAAATACATTGGCTACACCATTGCAATTTCATAAGCACTTCTACAGCCCTTTAGATCACATAACATCAACAGATACAAAGAAAGTAAATTGGAAAAAGAAAACACTACATGGCAAGCACCCGTATCATCTAACACAGCCACACATCGATCAAGACGCATCCAACACATGGCTAAGAAGAGGCAATGTATACGGTGAGACGGAGGGATTCGTGAATGCAATACAGGATAAAACAATAAACACCAGATATTACAGCAAGCATATTATTAAAGATCCCAATACCACAACAGATAAATGCTGACTTTGCAAACAACAAATAGAAACAGTAGATCACATCACAAGCGGCTGTACAATACTAGCAAATACAGAATACACCAGAAGACATGACAATGTAGCAAAAAAAAAAAAAAAAATACATAAATAACTTGCCATACAACATAAACTAATAATACAACACGTTCCCTCATACAAGTATGCACCACAAAATGTACAGGAGAATGATGAATACAAATTATACTGGAACAGAACCGTTATAACAGATAAAACAACACCACATAACAAAACTGACATCATACTCACCAATAAAAAGAGGCAATTAACACAACTAATTGAAATATCCATACCCAATACAACAAATATACGGAAGAAAACAGAAGAAAAAATTGAAAAATACATCCCAGAAGAAAACAGGAGAAAAAATCGAAAAATATATCCTACTGGCTGAGAAAGTCAAGGACATGTGGCATCAGGATAAAGTTGACATTATACCAATTGTACTGTCAACTACAGGAGTCATGCCACACAATATCCACCAGTACATCAACGCAATACAGCTACATCCAAATGTATATATACAACTACAGCAATCTGTAATTATTGATACATGTTCAAGTACCCGAAAGTTCCTAAATGCAATGTAACTTATACCGTACAGTTAAAAGGAAGTCACGCTTGATCAAGGTCCGCATCACTTTCCATTTTTAGCCAGACATAACGTCTGAGAAAGGAAAGAATTATTAATAATAATAATAATAATGTAGTATGTATGAACGCGCTAGAAAATCAATGAGCCCCACGCATTTCCTACAACCGTAGATTTAACACAAGTATGTAAATATTTGATCATTTGTCTTAAAGGTACGTGCCATAATCAGGCGACATACGTTTCAGTTACACAGAAAGAGGTACCATTTAAGAAAAATCAGCATAAACGACAAATTACAAGTTACTTTGCATCTGCCACGTTGCCAGAAGAATGAACATTGTGACATGGTAGTTTCGAGGAGAGTCAGATATTAACCACAACACAATTTAACTTAACAAAAATAAATCACGTCACTTGGAAGGATCATGGCCGCGAATGTTGTCTACCAATGGTTATCAGTATGGTCATATAACTTCTTAATGTTTCTGACTCATCAATTCCTATTTGGTTTCATGTAAGTGGTTGAAATGAATTAACTGTCTTCACAAAATTTCCATAATTTTATTGTTGCTTATCTTCACAATTTCAGTGAAGATATCTCACTTTGTTGTATTACACTTTGTAATTACTACTCTTAAGGCTACCAGAACTGTGAACGTTACTTCTTGATTGTAGTACTATTAATAATGATGCGAGAATTTATTATTATATGTGCTTTTATGACCCTATGCAAATTATGCATCAGAAATATTTACCAACGAGAACTCCTAAGAATTTGTCGCAGCCATCCCCGTCATGAAGAGACACCCCCTTCCTAGGGCCTCCACTACCCACAGCAAATTAGATAACTGCGAAAGAATACTAACGAGATTTGGAGAGAACTACCGTATACAGATAGTTGACTCGAAAGAGCTGTACATCTCAATGCATTACTATATCCGCTTTTATGACCCTGCGCAGTTTGTGCATCAGAAATATTTACCCAGAGAGAACCCCAAAGAATTTGTCGAAGCCAACCCCGGCCTGGATAGGTATCGCTCTTTATAGGAACTTCACTACCCTCAGCAGATAACTGAGGAAGAATACACACGAGCTTTGGAGAGGAGCCGGCGTGTACAGCTAGAGTTGATTGGGAAGAGCTGAACATATCGATGCAATAGGCGCAAAGATACCAGGAGAGGTATATTAACTGTCTTTCGACTATTGCTGGTCTCATAAAAGACCGGCAAAAAATTTCTGCCTCTGCGGATTTACGAGAAGGCATTTACGGGGACAGAGTTGCGTTTGCCGTAGTTTCCAGCATACAAGGACCGAAAATCACTGATCAGCAGCACCAGATGGAGACGAGCATTTTGCAAACGTTTTTCGACAATTATGTTTTATGGGCGTTGAGTATTTCCCAGAGCGGTGTATGGCCACCAAGTTTCTCCTGTGTGACTGGACAGGTGGCCCTGAGCAGAGCGGCAGGATTGCTGGGGCGAGTAATGAGACAGGGGGCCGGCCGGAGTGGCCGTGAGGTTCTAGACCCTACAATCTGGAACCGAGTGACCGCTACGGTTGCAGGTTCGAATCCTGCCTCGGGTATGGATGTTTGTGATGTCCTTAGGTTAGTTAGGTTTAATTAGTTCTAAGTTCTAGGCAACTGATGACCTAAGAAGTTAAGTCGCATAGTGCTCAGAGCCATTTGAACCATCTGAACCAATGAGACAGGGACCGGTTGTTAGGTTGCAGGGAAAGGTCAGCCTGGAATTGCCAAGAGGCAGGGGAGACAGGGTGCAGCGGTGTGGGTGTCAAATAGCTGAGTGTATAAAATAAAACCTGAAATATACGCTGATTATACTAAGATGGGTGATGGACAAGATATGGACAATCTAAAGACAGCTGTTGATTCACCGCAGGGAGACAAGCTCACTGAAAATCTAACCATGCTTATAACCATATTATTGACAAAGTTACTAATATTTTAAATTACCGTTGTTTATAAAATCCATAACTAAATAGAACAGACTTGCAAAGTGCGCATATGATACATCGTTTCAAATATCTTGATACTAGCGCGAAACATAATGAGTCAATTCTACCATTAAAAAATATAGGTGACTGTACATGAACAATTTATCAAATAATATTAAGAAATTTGCATAAACTAAGATTTCTCCGTACAAGCACTTCCCCGCCAAAGGCAAAGGTTCCGAGTTTGAGTCTCGGTCCGGCACACAGTTTTAATCTGCCAGGAAGTTTCATATCAGCACACACTGCGCTGCAGAGTGAAAATTTAATTCTGGGGTCAACCGATTCACACTTCGATGAGAGTACCAGCCAATAGGCCGTTTGATTCCTACGTTTATTCATCGATGTAAAAATGAGCCCATTGATTCCTGTCTATATAGCGACAATATGTTGTTTGATTTTATCTAAAGTTTTCATTTAGACTAGCGGAGGACTGCAGCACAACTAGGCCTATAGTCACTGTTTTGGCTAGATGAAGTACAGTGCGAGATGTAGTAAATCAAGTTAATAATGTTATTTATCATTACTAGATTTAGAGTTAAATAATGTAATGTGAGGTCAGTCACACACTGGCCAAGAATAGTTCATGTGCATCATCAAATATATAAATGTTACAATTTATTCCAATTTTTAGGAATATTGGTGGAGTTATAAGTCAATGTATTGAAGTAAACATGGCAGGAAGAAGGGTTTTTTTGTCGGTAAGCGGTGAGTTTGATAACAGCTTTTGAAGGTATATCTGGTTCTCTGAATTCTGATACTCTTAGAATCGCAAGCCGGGCTTAAGTGACTGGATATTTTATAGCCATAACAAATTTATTGTTGTCTGTACATTTGTAGGCAGCTGTGAGCTATAGTGATTTGGCTGTTTTGTTTACTTTCTTTAATGGGATGAACTTCAAACTTTTCACACACGACTGCAGTGATAATGAAAGTTAGATTTCGCAATGTGTGCCAACGAGATTTAACGTTGTCGAGCTGTAAGGTTTGGCCGTGGGTTTTCGCGATTTTGTTGTCTGTCTCCAAGCACTTGTTCCACACTTGCTACTTTCTGTGAATGTTCTGTTTGCATCATGTATCTGCATTTTACTTTTCTATCTTGCACCACTGTTTTGTTAAATAATGATCTGATATGAGGCCACCATTCGCATATATTTATATGCGTATCTGGATAAATTTGTGGTCAAATGCTCATACCATCCATTACAGACAACATTTTTATCCCAAGAAATAATTTTAATATTGTTTGACCCTTAATTTTCTTAATTCATTTATTGCTTACGTGAATGAAGAGTCATCAGTTTTATTCTGCTGCAGATGCCACATGTATGCTGATGGCCTCTAGTTGCACCTAAGCACAAAACCAACAAACCTGGAGACAGTTACCGAGAATCTCAAACCGACCTGTGACCACTCTTGAATTGGGAGCCGGATATATGGCTAAAAGTCAACCCACCCAAAACCTTAGTAGTACTGGTTGGTCGTTCTAGGCTCATTAGCCCGAAACATCGCGAATCTCTATCATGTTTAACAGTAAGTGGGACAAATATAAACTTATATACTTCAGCAAAGAGTGTAGGAGTAATGATAGCTGAAGATATAAGTTCGACTGAGCACATAACTGCGCTGTGGAAGAGGGTGTCAGCATCTCTCCATGCCGTACAAAAATAAAAAGTCTTACCTCTTAACGTGACAAGAAGCTTGTACACTTATAATTCCAGGCATTTTTTTTATAGCGATGCCATCCTACGAGGCTTTTCTCAGTAAAGCTCACGGCACCTGGAAATAGTTATGAATGTTAGAGTTCATAATATCTGTGATGTTCGACTCTAATTGTATTTCACCATCATATGAACAGCTGTCCTGGCTGCGTGCTGACATGCGCTGAGATTCCCACACCTTTTGTCTTCTCTACTGCCTTTACAACGAACGCTGTCTGTCATACTTTCCTAGAACTTAACCTTCTTATCTGGACAACATGGCAGAAACATCCGTCCCCGTCAGAGAAAATAACCTTTCTGATCCATTTCATGGCACTTTCACGAAGTCCTTTTCAGCAGCTGGAATTCGACTGTTTTATAAATCCAGCGTTATATTAGAGAACTGAATAACGTCTGCAGCTTCAGAACCTTCTTTCCAACGAGATCTTCCACTTTTTGTAGTATTCTTTGGTGACGCTGTTTCCTTAAATTTTCTTTCCCAGAACTTGCTATATCAGAAAATATCCATCTTGCACACATATAAATTCTTTTTGCACCTGCCACTATCATTACTGTTATTATTGTAGTAATTGTTATTATTACTTTTATTATTACTATTATTGTCTTTATTATTGTCAATATTGCTATAATTACTACTTTTATCACTATCAGTGGCAGGAGTTGCTGAAGTACAAATACTGTCAGCATTAACTTTATTAGTTTATTAGCAGTATTATTTACTCACACTGCCAGAGTAATGGGAATAATCGAGTGAAAACAATCGATCTAATCGTTTGTTGGAAAACAATGACCTCCTTCGGTTGTAGTTTTACGTATCTGTTGAATTACTAATTCATTGGTTTGAGTGAAACTTGTCTGTGGGAGTAACAAAAATGGCTCTGAGCCCTATTGGACTTAACTTCTGAGCTCATCAGTCCCCTAGAACTTAGAACTAGTTAAACCTAACTAACCTAAGACCATCACATACATCCATACCGGAGGCAGGATTCGAACCTGCGACCGTAGCGGTCACGCGGTTCCAGACTGAAGCGCCTAGAACCGCACGGCCACACCGGCCGGCGCGACAGAATGGAAACAATCGTGTCAGTCAGTTGCAGGTTTACTTGTCAGCTGGGTTATTACTCATTTATATCTTCGAGTAAAAGCAGTGAGCGGTAGAAACCGAATAAATAGATTCGATATCGTTGTAGCTTTGATATTGACTGAGTTATTCTTTCTGCTCAAGTGAAAACAACAGTTGTTTTTCCGTCGGTTGAGCGATGTACTCATCTTTAGTTTTATTTGACCGAGCTATCCATTCACTCTTCTGAGTGAAAGCAGCCGACAATGTCTTCGTTAGTTGAACTAAAGAAGTGCTACATTATACCGTCAGAGGGTAGTCCATGACCCTCCCCCCCCCCCCCCCCTCGGAGGGGTAAGTGAAGATGTATCTCAGGGGGTATGTCAAAGTTGAAACAAGCATATCACATCTTTTCGTTTAATTGCATACTTAATGGAGAAATTTTTCTTTTCATCATGTAATATATTCATATACTCTTGTGGATTTAATTCTTTCAGGTGCTATTGACACCTACTACTTAAGCTGATGTATCACTGGCATAGGCCTGCCATCAAATTACCGACCCCTGGATATCCGGGTCAGATCTCATTGTTTTCCCGTTTTCCCGAACACATAGTCTGCAGACGATAAATTGGCCCATGGTCACGATGTACGGAAGGTAGCGGGGGCGTTAGAGGGAAATGTTTCCTCGCCTGCGTTTCAGTGCTGACAATGTGAGGGAGAGCACGCCTCGTACGGATCAGAAGATGTAAATTACATAAGAGAGTAACAAGGATTTGTGAAAGCGAAATATAGAGGCGTTCATGTTCAAACGTAGTACTCATTTGCAGTAAGGAATACGACTCTAAATTAAGTCAGTTTCAATACAGCTCAGTGAGTAGAAGGCAGATGAATCTTATGGTAGTCAGTTGTCTGGCGAGGAGGGTGGCATCACGGTGCAGACAATCTCCGATGTTGGTGGCGTCTCATTATCTAAGTAAAGAAGAATGGAAAATGCAGAATGTTTCAAAAGGACCTTTACAACTTTGATCACTTATATTTCAGAAAAGGTACGGGTAGAAACGTGCGGTTTGCGGCATAGTGTTCACACACACAAAAGGTTCTAGTAGCCGTTTAACACAGTTAATTGTGTTAAGGTGACCATATTTTCTAGACCCAAATTCGAAACTCATTAAAAAATTTTGCCATTGCAAAAAGTCTTCATCGAATGTAAGAAGAGCAAACTATCACTGGTATTTGTTACAAAAATATATTAATTTGTATTTTATGAGTACCTTGTAAACTGAAGGAGTGCGAGCAGAAATACAGCATTAATAGTGCTGTCAATTTTAATCAGCATGTCTGTATTCTTCAGCAGCATATGAAAACATTCAACTCAAGTTTCATCCTAATTCACTATAGTGACTAACATTGCTTTCGAAATTTCTGCAACGAATTGTGGTTTGTCACTGTTCCTTACATTACTCATTTGGAAACCTACCCTTTCAGTAGGAGCACACCCATACAGTGAAATGAACTTCTAATTCGGGATGAATCGTTTCGTAATTGTTAAATCTGGGACAAATAGCTATCCCAAATCACTACGGGAAAAATTCGGCACAGAGGAAGATATGTCGTGACTATGAGAGGAGGGAGAGGGGGTACGAATGGTCGCCTTAAATGTGTGCGCCATCTATAGCACACAGGATATTTAATCAGCACTCCGATACCATGTCCGACTTAGCATGTTCTCATTCATGTGTACTACTTTGGCTCCGATACAAGCTTACAGTTTGTGTAGGTCTCGCCCAATGACAGAAATGTAATCAGTTTCCACATGACCTGAGTGTCAGATCTGGTGTGTACCAGCCATTTCACACACTATGCAAACAGATTAAGGGGCGGGGGGAGGAGGAATGGCCAATCAATAACTAACACGGAAAAATAAGATAGCAGTAGCTTCAGGTGTGTGTTTATAAACCTTACACCACAAACGGCACCTTCCTGCCTATTCCCATTTCTGAAATATACATGATCAAACTTGTAAAGATCGTTTTGGAACGTACTGTACGTGTGTAGGAGAGCTTCTAAGCGTGCTTACCGCTGGATTTTTAATGGACTAAAACAAAGAAACTGTCTAAGGTTCGGTACTCATTTAATGAATTTTGACTATGATTCATTAGAGTCTATTCATTTCCAATCAGTTGATTTCTCCAGACACGAAAACGGTTTGAGTTTACCCGGACAGTTGTATTAAAAGTCTCTCCAGTATTCCTGTGCACGTTCTCAAAACAATGACAAATCCATGGAAATCAGGACACGTTGCAACCATAGTTAGCGGTGCAAAGGTGAGCATAATGTTTCCATTAAGGGTATACGACGAAGAAAGAAAACTTGCATCGATTTAACGACAGTGTGCATTCCAAAAATGCTAAATCATTGAATTAATTACCAACTTATTTGTGAGGAAGTAAATATTTTGCACAGAAATTACGCCAGCTGCTAAATACGTGCAACTCTCATTTTCAGGTTTATAAGTGATGTCATAGTTATTAAAAATTCACACGCTCAAATTTTCAGGATTATCTTTGTGGCGTTACGAATCTTTAAGGGGATAAGAGAGATTCTTTATCATTTACTTGTCCCTTTTAAAAACGTGTTATATCAAATTTTTCCTGTTTAAATAGTTACTTTCTGCTTTTTAGTTTTGTGTGTGTGAAATTTTTCAGTTGATTTCAAATAGTTTGGTGAGATTACAACAGGGACATGTGGTAAACCGCAGGTTTCTTTCAGTTTCTCTTCCTTTGTGTCAAACAATACATTGCTTCCTTCTCCGAACGTCTGGCGAAGAGACCGCGAATATAAGAATTAAAAAGAATCGAGTTCACACGGAAGCTTATCAGTATTAACACCTAACTACGAAACATTCGCGACTAGATCAAGAACACAGGGAAATAACAATGGTACACCAAGCATCTCTTGTCCTCCAAACACTAGAAAACAATGCTTATCGAGAAGTTAGTTTAAAATCAATTCCCAAATTTGTACTGAAAATGCAGACAAGGAACCAACCTAATAAAAACGTGTTAAATAGTAATTGTTCATTCATATATACAAAATTTTACAGTGCAGCGCCAGATATTAAACTTTTAAACCCAACTAAAAACTGATATGTGATGCCACAAGTTTGAAACTTCTTATTTCAGTAAGTATGTAGGTACATTTCCAGCATGCTTAATTTTCAGAAATAAAATTTTTATTCACATCTACTTGAAATAAGGTACTTAATTTGTCTCTAAAAATGGTGTCAGCAATAAGAATGGTTCATGCATAAACGAAAAGACTGAGAAAGTTTGTAAATAAAACAACTCAAACACGGTGAGTGAGTGAAAACATCATATGTACAGAGATTTATTGTACTCCTTTTTTTAAACCAATCGGTTGGGTATTTATATCTATTTATACTGATGACGAAATGGTTTACGCTGTTACAGTTATACTCGTTCACAAAATGTATAGAAACAGTAACTGACTCAAATATGTGCTTGCGATACTTTTTTATTCATATATTTAATGTAAATATAACTGATTGCTTTCTGAGTAAGTAACACTGACAAAGTATTAGATGAACTTTACCTTACGTGGCCTTCACACACATTGATGTTCTGTGGCATCATTCATCAACTACTTTCAACTCGAAACTTCGATCACACCAGCACTATAGCAGTTTTAAAGGCTTGGTGGGCAATCATAGCTTCATGTAAACTATAAAGTAAAACCTCATAGCATTAGACACTCAAATTTTCCGTACACTTCCTTCTTGTAATTTGAAGTCTTTATTAAATACTTCTATTACATAATGTCTGGAAATGGACTGTATGCGACACTTTTCACTTAATATTTTAGTCTTTGTGTTCACCGACAGTTATTTATTCTCCAATAGTGAACTATTTTTGCATGTTCTGATTGCTTTATCAAGTGATCTACTAAACCGCCCCTTCTTCTTTTAAGGTATTCTTTGTTTAGTGGACCTAGCGCCCCTTCGTTACACACTTGGTATATCAATTTAGTTTCCAAGTTGCTTTGGTAGTTTTCCGACATGTTGTATTCTCCTGATGATTTGAGGCACGACGTCTTTATGTCACTGTCAGTACCTAGTACGACTGCAGCTATAACATCGAAGACTCATTACCGCTGAACAGTATTCTTCTACTTTCTTCCTTTCTGCTCCATTGTACATACTGTATAGCGTAACAGTTCCCGTTTGTCTCTCTTTCTTCCTGAATTTCAAATCTTGTAACAATGCGCCTAATCCATTTCGTTGCAATTTCCATGCATCGTGACTCAAACTATACACTAAGTACGCTATGCATTTTACTCCACTCCGTCTCTCGAAAAGTCCGGCTGAAACTGTGGACAATGCCTGACTAGTAAATAAAAACGAGTTACGTGACGCCAAGTCGTTTCCATTCTATTGCTATGCTTGGCTTGGTAACAGACACGTCGAAATTTCTTCCGATGTCTTTAAAGTCTTTATTCCGAGACATTAAAGCGCCGTACAGCTAGTTAAAAGCCGTTTCGCAAGTCCTAGAACAAAACAGCAAATGAATGAACATGGATCTGTTATCGTAACAGAAGAAAGGCAACCATTCAAAACCTTTCGATCTTTTAATTTTCTCTGATGTTATTGTATTTTAATTAAAGGTTTCACTATGACGTATGTGAATGTATTCTTTTATTATTTTCGTTTAGTCTTTTTTTTCTCAAGATGTCGGTACGAATCTGAAGCTACTTTGATTGTTGTGGATCTGGCACCGGTTTTTATGTTCGTATGTGTTGCCACAATGCAGATACTGAGTCGTGGGATGAAAGTAATGCCTTACGCATGATCGATAGGTAGTCTTGTAGTTTCTGTTACTTATGTTCGAACTTTAGCGGTTCGTGTATTGGGTTTCTGAGAAGAAGACGGCAACTAACGCTCCCGTAAGAAACTATAAATTTGACGTGTTCATAGGTTACATTTGTGGCTCAGCATCCAGGTTAAAAGTTTTGCATTCACGCGCTTCGCATTTAGAGTAGATCAGATTAGTCCGAAATTCTGATTATTGCCTATACCAAATGGCTAGGAAAAATATCCAATAGTGTGCAAATAATCAATTACAGTTTCATAGGGAGCGATTCCTGCTTATCATTTATTTTGCTGCGTCGCATACATATTGTAGACACGGGACAGTTTTTAACGCCCTGTGCTCTTTACGCATTTAATTTATGGTTTTCCATTTGTGGTAAAATCCTCTTTTCATTTGTTTTGCGAGTACATTATGCATATATGAATAGCATCACAACGCCCTGTTCAGAAGCTTTACTTGTGCAGTTTTCTGTTATGATGTACAAGCACTGAATACACGTATTATACCGTCCACAACGCGTAGTCAAATAGCGCGCGCCTTTGTTTGTATTCATTTTTATACGAATTTTATCATGAGATTTTGGGGGCTATATTCGCGTTGCTAATTCCTACTACCTGCTCGGATATCCATTCTCTCCCAGGTCTGGTGCTTTGAATTCAGAATCGGAGCCCAATGCAGCTGGCAGCAGTGCTCGGTTTTCGGGCAGCAGTGAAGGCGCTTCCACGTGTTTGCATTGACGCTGTCTGGATGCCGAGTTCCCCAGTACCCTGAATAGATGTCTGCCTTTTTGAAACCCTGTTTTGCTAGCTGTCTAATCATTTTTGGATTATATTTTTCTTAGTTTGCAAGAAGGGGGCAAAGAATTCTATTTATTTTATTTCTATAACGCTTATAAAGACTCTCCAGGACTCGATATAGATGTAGATGCGGACAAGCGTCAAATAGTTAATGTTAGATGGGAAGTATTATTTTTCGGATATTATCAAAGAATCAGTGGAGTGACATATTCTGCAGGATTGAAGTGAGACCGCCGGCAAAAGATGGAATCAAAATCGTGTAAATAGATATCTGGAAACCTATACTTCTAAATAACGGCCACATTACCTGAGTCAAGAACAGTCATTGGTTGCGTAGTAAGTCCGTCTTATGACGTTCAGTGTGTACGTCATAGTGCTTGTTTTGTCTTTGTACTTATTCTTCAGGCTGTGACACTACTACATCAGTCCTTTCGCAAACATCCTTAAGAGGTGTCAGAACAAGATTAGTGTATCCGTAGAGTGGTGGACGAAGTAAACTTCTCATTTACGCCGAACGACAGCCTCAAACGCAGTATTCCAATTGAAGGAGAACGGATTTGCTGAGGAGGTAGCATGGTTCTCCCGTTCACCTGACGTAAATCCTTTAGCTATCTGTCTCAGGTAACGTTTAAAGGCGTCGGTGTATTCCACGGACTTGTGCACACATTACGACAACATATACGCATGTGACCAAACACTAGGGGAGCCAGGTGCGTTCACACGAAGACGTGTTTCTATCAAAAGGAGGGCTGGAGGTTGCGTAAGAATGAGTATTAACATCGCTGACCACCTTGGCAGTGTAAACAGATAGATGTCCATCACACGAGAAAATATCCCGTACCTCTATCGCTATTTGTTTCGGAATTTAAGTTTATAGTACTTTCTTTCTAGCTTCGGTCAGTAATATCTCCTGCAAGAAAGGGGCACTCCTTTAGCACGCGTTGTATGGTTCTGACATGCAGTTCTTCTTTCTTTCTTCTCCTGTAGAACATGTAAGTGTACTGTCATATCGCTGGTTTAGTTGTAGAGTATCTTTGCGGGCAGCCGCGTCTAGAGAGTCGAGCATGGGACACGGAACTGTTGTGTTGTGTAGTGTGTAGCTCTGCATGTGAGAGGCATTGTTACCATGGAAGTTGAAGTGTTGCTACAAGTGTTATTACAGTAAAGTCACAAAGTCATAAAGTAAGTAAATGATTCAGATGAAAGTGCGCCAGAAGTAATTTAAAAACGAACAGTCCTCCTGACAAACGTATTTCTGTATCCTCTCGATGCGTGTCGTACCGTACAGTATCAATCATCCGCGCCGTGTTCGGTCTCCCAGAATGAACTAATGTGAATCAGTAATACCATTTCTTACAAAAGAGAACATTTAAGTGCCAGTGTCTTGTAACGAGCGTGAGAACGTGATTTCGATCATTGCATTCCGCATCATCAACAATCAGCTCGCCGCGACGGTTACGCGCACGCTCGTACAACAGAGAACTGTGAACAACAAATTTAGCCTTGCGAACAGTGATAAAATTTATTACTAGTGTCAAGGAAGACTGGTATCAAATATCTGTGTATCTGTGACGAGCGTAAGAACTTTCGTGCGACCATTCGGCTTCCGCATCTCTAACAATCATCCTCGCCGTGTTCGGTGCGCGTACGCTCGTCCAAGTGGACAGACTGTCAGTTGGGATAAACATTTACGATTTATTGTGTAAACAGTGCAAACTGTGATTTCCATATCGTCTGAGAATATAGATGTTCACACCAGAGGTAGAACGGTGTTGTGCTTAACGTTGAGTGGCTCCCCTTGTTCGCTTGCATATTTCGATAAATAGTTTCAGGCAAGCCAGCAGCAGTGTGGAGCAGAACAGCACGACCGCCGCGGGATTACCAGGTACGTGGTGTGGACAGGGCGCACGGTCAAGCAACGGTCTGAAACGACAACCAGTTTAAAGAACCCCCACCAATTTGTACTCCCGGGCGTGTTACAAACAGCCTCTAACGTATCTTTATCTACCTGCCATTTGCGAGTTAATAAACTGTATTGACCTGTACTACTTGATTAGGAATAACTACTAAACGTGTGATTCGTATTGTTGGTACTGCTAAACGTATATTCATCTCGTGTAAATTTCCAGTTTGGCCAGCGCAGGTCAACCTCGGTGAGGTGCAACTACACACGAACACACACATACACACCTACACACAAAGACATGCACAAAGACATAGCACGAAGGAGCTATTCGAATGGCCGGAAATAGGTGGAAGTGATGTCCAAGTAAAGACAACGAAATGAGCAAGTCAATTACGCGTTAGTTGACCTCTGCTCTTACGCAGCCAGTCATTCGGCTTGGCATTTGATTGATACTGTGGGATATGGTGCCAAATTCTGTCCAACTGGTGCGTTAGAATGTTAGAATCCTAAGGCTGTTGGAAGACGTTGCCCATAATGCTCCAAATGTTTTTAATTGGGGGAACATTCGGTGACTTTGCTGGCCAAGAGAGGATTCGGCAAGCATTAAGAGAAGTAGTAGAATTTCCTGCCTTCTGCAGGCGGGCATTGTCTTGCTGAAATGTAATCCCAGGATGGCTTCCATTGAAGTGAGGAAAACGGGGCATGTAGTACCGTAGCATATCGCTGTGCTGTAAGGATGCAGCGAATGACTGCCAAAGAGGCCCTGCTGTGAATGGAAATGGCAGCCCCGACCATTAATAGTGACTGTGACCCGCAGGACGGTCAACAGTGGGGCTTGTATCCCACCGCTGCCCGGTGCTTCTCCAGACAGTCTTCGGTCTGGTATCTCATAGGCTGGAGCATAATTCTCTACATTGATGAGTCCCGCTTCGAACGAAGACCCCTTGAGCAGTGAAGACGTGATTGGAACGGCCGCAGACACAGATGAGATATGAACCTGACAGTTCCCACTCATACCGCCCGACACCCCGGATTGGATGGGGTGCCATTTCTTTTCATACCAGGGCCGTTTTGGTTATCATTCACCTTAACTTTAAAACACAGCGGTACTTGACGATGTTTAATGCCCCATTTTGTTGTCCTTCAAGGCAAGCTATCTAGGGTATACATTTCAGCAAAACAATGTCCGTCGGCTGAAGGTGAGAAGCTCTACTGCTTTACTTCATGCTTGCCAAACCCTACCTTCGCCTTGGCCGAATCTCTCCCCAGTTACGAACATTTGGAGTATTATGGGAACAACCAAACCACCTAGGGATTTTGACTATCTAGCGCACCAGTTGGACAGAATTTGGCACTATGTACCTCAGTACAATCGGTGTCAAGCCGTATGACTGCTCGCATAAGGGCATAGGTGGACCAAAGCTTTTCTCAATTCGCCAAGCTCTTTCTGTTGCATTTTCTGAATTTGTAGTCATTTATTTGTCTGTAGACGTACATCACATCTACCGATTTCCGTCCCATTCGAATAATTCATTCGTGGTACGTTCTTTTCGCCTTTCTTTCACTTAGTTTTTACTATTACCGGTAGTGGGGCTAGAGTGAAGTATCCAGTTTCATGTCGTAGTTACGTCCACTGTTTAAACACTTGTAAACAATACGTACCTGAAGGAGAAGACCAATTTTATCAGCTGTAACGTTGTAGTAGAGGAAGAATGCTTGCATTATTCTTTTCCCTGCATGTGTAAAGTTTACAGATTCTTGGGAAAGCTTCAGAAAAGATTCTAAGAATGAGTTTTTGGTAAGTGAAGGATTGAGACAGTGAAACAGCCTTCTGTGATGACAGCCCATGGTTTATCACTGAATGAAAGGAGACAATATTTCTGAGAAATGAATGTACTTTTGCAGAGGACTCAACAAAGAAGACAAATACCTTACCGTGCGCTTCCTCCTAGTTACTCACTGACATGAGATTGCTGTGCCAGCTAAATCACAGAGTTGAAATCCCATATCTCAATTTCTCGTCATTTTTACCGTGTTTTGACCTTTGGTCTCGTAGCGCCCCGCCCACAAGTAAGGAAAACATATTACAGTGCACGCCCAGGTCAACCGTTTAAATAATATGTTGGATGCTCCTCAAAACAGGAGAACAATCTCTTACAGTAACCTTTCTTTTTCGCCATTTCATCCTCTGCTCCGTTCAAAACGACTGTTTCGTATTTTTGTGTACTTATTTCCCCATTTTCATTCAGTGTCTGCCTTGCGCTACGTTTTAAACTCCCAACACCGTCAGCTTCTTTTCATTTGCACAGGTCATAGGCTACATTTGTAGCTTTCTGCAGTTTCTTCGGCATTAAAGTTTCATAACAAATAAATGTTGGTCATAAGTCCACAGCTGCTTCTAGAAATGAGCTGAAGCCAAATATCTGTTATATAAAGCTCTGTCTTAGAGTTACGTAATATATCTGTAACCTTCCGGTGTCTCTAGGCCTTTTCCATATGTAGTGAAGAGCCAAAAAAACTGGCACACCTTACTAATATTGTATAGCTCCCCAAAGAGCACGTAGAAGTTCTGCAACACGACATGTCAAGGACTCGAATAATGTCTGAAGTAGTGTTGAAGGACACTAGCACAAAGATTCCTGCAGAGCTCTCATAAATCCGTAAGAGTACGTTGGGGTGGAGACCTCTTCTTAATAGCATGTTGCAAGGCATCCGAGATATGCTTAGTAATGTTCTTGTCGCGGGAGTTTTAAGTGCAGTGGAAGTGTTTAAATTCAGGAGAGTGCTCCTGGGGCAACTCTGTAGCAATTCTGGACGTGTGGGGTGTTGCATTGTCCTGCTTGAATTGCCACAGTCCGTCGGAATTCACATTGGATATCAATAGATGTAGATGATCAGAAAGCATGCTTAACTACGTGTCACCTCTCAGAATCGTATCTAGATGTATTAGGGGATCCAACATCACTCCAACTGCATGTGCCCCACACCATCACAGAGCCTCCACCAGCTTCAACATTCCCCTGCTGACATGCAGCGTCCATGGGTTCATGAGTTTGTCTCTATACCCATACACGTTGAAACGTCCCCTTAGAAAAATTAGTGAATTACTGTGCTGGTAAATCCCTTACGTTATTTGATTTTCAAACAGCTGAGCAGAACTGAACGTACTCAGACATTTTGCTCTTTACCTGTTCTGATCAACACTAAACTGACACACAATATTTTTAGCGCAACGCAATCTGACTTTCAAAAATCCCTACAAAAGAATGGCCCTGATAAACATTAACCTATACCTTTCACAAATCACTTACCTCACAAAAATCTTCGTTAGTCGAACTACTGCAATACAGCGAGCGCCACTACTGCCAGCTAAATAAAAGATTCAAACTACTGAAGGCACTAACTGCTGATAGGCATAGTTAACAAATGAAAGATTTTGATAGAGAACAAACAATGTATTTACCTTAATAGTATTCAAAAGCCATAATATATGTAGCAGTTCACGACATCCATTCTTACAAATGTACTGTTTCTGATGGACACACGTCCAGATCATCCGCTCTCAAAAATCCGCCATATCACTTCCCCATATCCACCACTGCTGGCGGCTCACCTCCAACTGCGCAATGCTACGCGCTGTTAACAGCCAACTGCCCAACGCTACAATAGCCAGCAACAATGCAAACCAGCCACAGACTGGACACAACACAGCCAGTGATTTTGATACAGAGCGCTACGTGGCGTTACCAATAAAAAACCTATACAGCCTACTTACATAGCCCCCATGCTCCCCACAAAAGATTTTACAAATTGTTTTGGGCAGTGACCAATGCATATTTGAAAAAAATTTTCATAATTACAATAACAAAGAAATCAAATGCACACACTTATTGATGCAATGTTGGCCAAAAGCTAAAATTTTCTCACAGTCCATAAAGACAGTTCTGGTCATTCACCACAGTAAAATAGAAGTGTTTTTCTCAAAGTCTGAGCAGTAAAAGAAAAGGCACACAGAAGTAGTTGATTTCCATGCAGTTTTGAAGTAGTGTTGTCCTTCCAACGGAGAGACAGTGCTGACTCTTGACACGCAGACAGGCAACGGGCCACATCAGAGCAAACCCACCACAGAGTCAGTCGAAGTTTTGAAGAATATTGGTAAGTAGGTCATCAAAGAGCAGACCCACTGTTATCCTGGTAGAGATTACGGTAATGGTGGGCCACCAGAGGTGTAGACCCACTGCAGTCCTTGTAGAAATAATGGTATTGGTGAGTCTTCAAAGGTGTAGACCCACTGTAGTCCTTGTAGAGATAGCTAGCAGCCATCCGTTGCGACTGTGCAGGTGCACAATCACCATCGAAGAGTCTTGTGGACAATATAGCAAGTCCATGAACCACCACTTGTGCAATCACAAAATTTTTTTTTTTTTGTCCTTAGAACCTGCAATGCTGTTATCCAGTGACTTGCTGAATTATTTACACACGTGCAAACACTAACAGTCCCAACTTCTTACATATTGTGCTTTACTATGACCAACAGAAACGTGTGCAGTGAAATGTAACTTAAGTTGAAGAACTGGTGTCCATACAATTATAAATTTACAACATAAGAATACAATTACAAAGGTACAAAATACATCATTAAAGAACATAATAGTACAGATAACATTTGTAGTAATACAGGCTTTACAAAAGAATAGAAATAACATATACATCAGTGTTACAGGAATGATGACATA
This sequence comes from Schistocerca americana, assembly GCF_021461395.2. Lineage (NCBI taxonomy): Eukaryota > Metazoa > Arthropoda > Insecta > Orthoptera > Acrididae > Schistocerca > Schistocerca americana. Next base: position 951,036,914 of record NC_060119.1, on the reverse strand, counting down.
AGTAAATACATAAAAGGTCAGAATAACATTCGAAACATCAACTTCACACGTGAATATTAAAACAAAACAGAATAAATAATGTCTAAACATCGTTACAAAATAAATAACATAGTATTAGAAAAATTCTAGAACATATCTCTTATCAGATAAACACATAAAGACAGGAAAAACACAAATACACAAGGGTACACAAACACATAGCAGAATAACACAAGAGGAAAGGGCAGTGTTTGTTATCAGTGTAACACTTGGTACTGCAGTCCAAACCAAAACTTCATTCCATAGATCTTTCGTCTTATTTCAACATTTGTTTCCACCAAAAAAAATCCTATTCAAGCATGCTATCTGTAATTATACGTTCACGTTTTTCTTACCTCATTATTTATTTTCCATTATCTTACCTCATCATTTATTTCCGAGAAAATCATGCCTAAACCTGTTGTCCCTGAACCCTACTTTTTTGTTCATATCCTCTTTCAAAATACTTTTTTGGCCAAACCATTTTCTTATAGCTTCTCAATGCATTTCTTCCAATTCATCACAGCTCGTTCTCTTATATAGCCCACCCCTTCTTAAGCTAACTTAAATCTACTGAGCTCAGATGCTAAACAAAGGGACGAGGCAATGCAGCAGCACAAAACAATTAACACAAACAGCAACGACAAAAAATTCAAATAGGCAAAGCAAACAGCAATATATATAAATTAGCAAAGCAATTGCAATATTTCAACTAATATAAGCCAATGTGCAGCAAACAAGAAAAATAAATCCGTACTAAAACTGGCTTAACAGAGTAATACAAAGTCAAATTCAGTAACACTATGCCTGACAAACAGCAGCAGCAAATGCTATAACTTACACCTAAACATGACAAAGCTCAAGCAGAAAAAATATTACACTAAAGACAACAATGCAGATAAGGGAAATGTATAATCACATCTTAATGTCTACATAATTAAAGTGGTGCACCACAAATTATTCTACCAAAAATATTGCGAAGTATTTGAAAAGAAAATTATGTATGCAGTTACTGTTATTAGTCCCTTCTTATTGTTCTTTCCTTTTCAAGTGCTCCTTTTTCGATGAATGTGGATCATAAAATTATTATTTAATAGATCTGTTAACAGAAAGTTTTCACATTAGCAAATACATTTAATTTTATTTTATAAAACCAGTGCTGCAACACAGCTGGAAAACAGATATCAAATGAAATAAGCAACTATGTACAAAGCATAAAAATATCATTCAAAAGTCAGGTGGCATTTCATAAGTTAGTAGAAATTCTCTCAGTTCTCGTAAAAAGAGCTTTTCATAATCAGGTGTGCAGATGGAAGAATATTTCCCATCAATTCATAAGCATTTCAGTAAGTAGCACAAAGTACGTGCTCCACAGTATAATCATACGTTTCCAAGTAATAGCATGTCATATTTGCGATGCTTTCTACAAAGGAATGTCGATAGCGAGGTTAATGGCCTCTTTCTTCTCCCCCTAATGGCTTTTTCTCAAAGCAGCTGGCACACCTGGCCGCTCACAACGCATTACGTCACGGTCACTTACCTTTCTTACCGAAACATTTACGACAGCAGTTTACGCTACAGTGACAGTCTCATTTAAAAATCTCACAGGTCGAGAATTTGCGTTACAAATGTGTAGAAACAAAATCTTATAAATATAAAAGTTTCCAAAAAATTTTCGTCGGCATTGTGATACATTCACGCATTTACACACATTTCATAACTCTTAATGTACGATTCTTGGTTTCCTACATCCTTTTTTTACAAATCAGAGTCCCTAACCACTACTCATTATTCCTTACTTTATTACACATATACATATTCGTAGAAACTTCGTCAATATTTAATCATAAGAAATACTTAGCATAGTCAAATTCCTCTTATAGCATCAGCCTATTGATCATAAACATACCTTAACAGCATAATACACATTGTCATCGTAATAATGACATCATAAAAACTCAACCAAATCTCAAAAACATCGTAGCTTTCTGCAATAATTTCAAAAACTAAAAAAATTCTCTGCTCATTTCCGTAGTGTCATCTACCTCAAACGTACTTCAAAAATCATAATCCCATACCAAATATATCATTCAAAGCTCTCATAGTATGACAATGGTTCCAAAAAATATGAACATTTCACAAAGTACAGACAAAATACAATTTCATAAGTGTGAAGTTATCCAACTGTGTAAATACGTAAACATCTGTCACTGATGTAGTAAAAAAATGTTTGTTTCTCTGTTAAATAATCAGGTAGCTGTATAATTCTGTGTTGGAGAAATATGGTACCGATGTGTAAAGTTGTATAAGCAAATACCATATTAGCTAGGGCTCCTTGTGCTTGCCACACACATGGTACACAAAGTAAGCGTGTATCCCGCTGAGAATTAATGTAATTAAGCCCTAAGGTGTTACAGATTACAGCAATGGAATGAAATGTATCACGGAAAACCTTTGTATCATTGTAATTCAAAAATCTTTAAATATAAATGTTTTAAGTACAAACTTAATCACTCAAATGCGTGTCCTGTAGCGCTAAATGTGCGTCTTGCTGTAAGATAGTTCTGTGGAAGTGTCGTAGTTATCGTCCTCTGTAAGCAAAGTTCTGCTGAAGTCAATGTACTCACCTCATCATAAACAAACGTGAAATGCTTTGCATGTAGATATCGTAGTTATTATGCTTATTGCCGTGATGAAGAAAGTACTGTACTGTAACGTATTGTTGTGCTACGGAAAAGGCTGTCTCGTTGTAGCTATACCACAAAAGTTACTACTAAAACATGTTTTACTTTCCAGAATAATACATAAAAACTGTGCAGATATAAAACAGATAGACTGCGAAAGCAACAATGTAAATTGTGTCACGCATTAGTAGCGTCATGATATAATCGTGTACCTGCCAAAGAAAGTCATCTTTAATCTCACAGAAAGTACTTCAAATAAATAATATCTTTTCAAGTAAACCAAAATGTTGCATTAAAATCTCATTAGCAGTATATGTTCAAAGTATGTAAGCCTTATAGTCGTTACATAATCGTGCAATTAACAGGCAAGAATGTACACACGCAATAACACCATGTCCTCTGTTCACGATAACAATGCGTTCGTAATTTCTGGTTCTTGACTGAATATTTAACTTCAAACATTGTTGCATGTTAACAGATTCTAAGTCTGACAAAGCATACAAGTAATTTAAAGTGAAAAATGTTATAGCAAAGACTAAGTTTAAAAAAAGAGATTATCTCTCAATAAACGGTTTTACATGTCAAATGTGGTGCAATCCTTTACTGTTCCTAGTACGCAGAGTTTCAACTTCAACGCAATTATCATGTGGTATACGTCGGATTCTGTAAGGTCAATTGCATATCCATCTGTGACTCAAATGTTTCTTCCTATATGACAATGAATGAGTTTTAAGGAGAACTTTCTGACCAATATATAATTTCTTTGCATTTGCTTTACCTTGTAGTTTTCTCCTTTTGCCTGCTGCAGATTTTATATTTTTAATAGCCAAATCAGTTTTGTCTTTGTGTAGAAGTTTACGCATATTCGGAAAAGGTACAAGCTCTCTGATTCTGTTCGGAGGTTCTTCATTCTTCAGTACAAGAATAGGTGGTAAGGCAGTGGAGTCATGAGGCATTTCACTCAGCACGTTTTGAAATAAGTGTAAATACCTGTCCCAATGCTGTTGCTTTCTGTGACAATAAAGTCTGTAAAGCTTATAGATTTCTTTCATAATCCATTGAGACGGGTTACAGTGTGGTGAGTACAACCAAATAAAAACAGGTTTGATTTTATGGTTCCGAAGCATGCGTGACCAAACACCAGACCTGAAATGTGGTCCGTTATCTGAAATGACTTTACTAACATGTCCGACTTCACGTAAGAAATTTTTAACAAAGGCGTTGGATACAGACCGTCCAGTGGCCTTACGTAACGGAGTGAAAGAAACTAATTTTGAAGTAAGTTCAACAGCGACTAGAACGTACGAAAATCTATTCGATGTTCTGACAAGCGGTCCCAAGAGATCAACAGCAGCAAATTCTTTTAATTGAGAAGGAATGATAGGAAACAACGGAGCACGATTTGAGATAGTAGATGGTTTCGCCTTTTGACAAAGTTTACAAATAGAAAAGACTCTTCGAATTCTCTTTTCCATATTGTTAAAACAACAAGTCGTTCGAGGAATATGATAACATTTTCGTGGTCCAAAATGTGCGTAGCTGAAATGAATGTACCAAATGAGCTTAATAACAAAATCGTCTGGAATGCAAAGTACCCATAGCTTGTCATTAACAGTGCAGCGTTTGAAGAGTATGTTGTTTCTAACCAGATAATAATGCCGAATCTGAGCGTGTGTCTTTTCGTGCCACTTACTTTTGATGTCTTTCCAAATCGGATCTTTATCTTGTTCATGGGCAATGTCCTTTGAAGATGTGGAGATGAAGTTTTCAAAGGCGACTTTCTGAATGTAAAGAATACTGAAGTTTTTCTCGAGGATGCCTTCTGTGTTACCTTTCTCAAGCCCAGGCGGTGCGCGTGACAGTGCGTCCGCAACAATGTTCTCCTTGCCGGGAATGTAGACTATTGTGAAGTGGAATTCTTACAGAAACAATGCCCAACGTTTTAAACTGCCATGATTTAATTTTGAAGACGTAAGAAATTGTAATGCACGATGATCACTGTATACTTTTACGTGCTTACCAGAAAGAAAGAAACGGAATTTGTAAAATGCCCAAACGATAGCTAAAGCTTCTAATTCAGTAACGGAATAATTTTTGTCAGATTTTGTTAGCATTGGGTTAGCAAAAGCAATGGTTTTCTGAACAGCAGTGTCATTTTATGTGGCTTCTTGAAATAAATGGGCACCAAGACCGACTTTAAAAGAATCCGTGCTAAGGCAGAAATCTTGTGACAGATCTGGATCAGCTAGTCTTGGCGCGCTAAGTAGCAATTCTTTCAAAGATTTGAATTCCAACTGTGCTTGTTCGTCCCAGTTCCAAATAGTATTTTTTCCAGCGAGAGAACAAAGTTTTGGTGTAACTAGAATTTGCATATTCAGAAAACGACGGTAAAAATTTACGAGACCTAGAAAACTGCAGACTTGTTATTTTGTGGATGGAACTGGAATGGCTCTGATTGCTTCTAACTTTTCAGGATCCGGCTGAATGCCTTCAGAAGAAATAAATGTCCGAAAAACTTCACCTTTGACCTACCGAATTCAGACTTTTCCAAGTTAACTGTAATTCCACATTCTGCAAAAATATGTAACACCCTGTTGAGGAGGCGATTATGTTGTTCCCATGAGGCTTCTGCTATCAGAATATCGTCCACATATAAGGTGATGTGACGTTTTAAGAACTCAGGTAATATGGAATTTAGCCCGCGAATGAATGCTGCCGAAGAAATGTTCAAACCAAAGGGAAGTTTCCGAACTGATAACAAACGCCGAAACAAAGGAAAGCTGTGTATTTTCTACATTCTGGATGAAGTTCCATCTGATAAAAGCTTGATCTGAGATCAATAGAAGACAACACTTTTACACCATTAAAATTTTGAAGAAGTTCTTCCAACGTTTGCGGCCTGTCTGTTTCAGGAATGACGATAGTATTGATTTGTCTCGAAACTAAGACAAGCCTGATCGATCCATTTCTCATCTCAACAACATGTAATGGATTGTTGTATGAGCTTACTGCAGGCTCAATAATGCCCTCGTCATGCATAGATTGTATTTCTGTTCTAACACGGTCCCTATAATGTGCCGGAATTATGTATGGTCTAACACAAAATTTAGTATGCTCACTAACACGAAATTGGTATTGAAATCCCTTGATTGTTCCTGTTTTGTGAGTAAAAACTTTGGAATGTCCTTGTAAAATCTCAAAAAGATCCTGCCTATCAGTGTCATTACAATTCACAACTGTTTGAATGTTATTCTGAATTAACTCATTAGTATCATTTACGCCGTCTATATCATCCCTGTCAGTACTGGCGGAGTGATTGCTAGTGTCACGTTCCGTCGAAAATTCCGTACTGTTCTCCAACAGGAGGTAAAGCCGATTAATTTCCTCGTCATGGTTTGAGAGCCAATCTTAAAATTTCAAAGCTATTGACTTACCTTCTTTCTCTAAATTTATTTCAGCATCGTGAAAGTTTAAGATGGCTTTGTATTCATTCAAAAAATCTACTCCCAATATAATTTCCGTCGACAATAATGGAACAACAAGAAAGTTCATTGAGAAGGTGTGGCTTTGACATAAGTATTCTAAGTTGGTTTGTTGGCGTACATCTACACTTTTTCCAACGATTGCACCTTGTAATTTAATCTTACGTAACGAAAGTGTGGGGCAATCGTTCGATTTGTTGCATTTACTAAGGGTTGTTTCACTAATTACTGAAGTGGGACTGCCAGAGTCAAGTACTGCCGTAAATTTTACGTCATGTACTGTAATGTGAATCACAGGATATGATATATTGTTACGTTTTACGTCATGTTCCTGGAGTAAGATGTTCCTAATGTCTTCCATTTTTACGTAATTACTAACTACGACAGCTGCGTCGTCAGTTTCATAAGTACGTATTGTGGCTGCCAGTGATATGAGTCACGTCTATTGTCACTTTGTTGGCGCGCGTCGTTATTGGGATTTGGAGACCTAACTTCTACAAATTCACCTTGTCGAGAGGGCCGTGCCCTGTTTGAAACCCGCCAGTTCTGATGCAGTTCAGGTCTGTCGTTACGATCATATCGTCTGTCGTCATGTCGGTAGATTCCATAGTTTCTTTCTCGTCGGTCACGTGTTGGAGAATTTCTCCCTGAATCGTAATTTCGCGCTGGACCGTTGCGTCTGAAGTTATTCTGTTTCCCTTGATAATAATTATTTTGGTTCCCATATTGTCTCTTTCTCTGATTGTCTCTGTGATAGTCATTACCGCGGTGAGGTGATCTTTCCCTGTAATTATTACTACTCTGCCAACGGTTGTCATACGGGTGGTGTCTGTTTTGGTCACGATTTACGTTGTAAGAATGGCCTTGTCGTGTCCATTTATTATTTCTGGCATCGCGGAATTTTGCTGGATGTGACCTGCAATTGTTGTGCTCCTGTTTTCGAGTTCCGCGATTGTCAGTGTCAATTTCCAATTCTTGTAACAGTCTCGGAAAAGCTTCAATGTCGTCTTTGCAATGTCCTGCCAAAATAATATGTCGTAAATGTTCAGGCAATTTGATTAAGGAAATGAGGATGAGTTCTGAAGCGCTGTAAGGGTTTGACAGGTACTGATTCTTGTGAAACATGTCTCCAAAATATTTCACAAGACTGGAATACACAGATTGTTCGAAATGTTTCACCATTATGATGCTATGATTTACTTGGTCTTGTGTGGCTTCAGACCAATATGCTGAGAGGAAGGCATGGTAAAATTCTCCTTCACTGTGGCAATCGTGAATGACCGATCGCTTTCTTACAGCTGGTTCATTCTCTAAGTAGCCACACATAAATTGTAATCTGTGCTGTACTGACCAGTTTGGAGGAAAACAACGAGAGAATTGATGAAGCCTTGCTTGTGGATGAATGTCGTTGCCGGAATTCTTAAATGTTTTGAATTTGCGTGTAGTAATAAACAGCTTATAGTCAAAATCATCATGTCGGCGAGTCGCATATCGGTCATTGTTACTTCGTTTCGGCGCTTCCATCTCAAAATTCGGTGTACCTTGCCAATTTCTTTCATAATTTCCGAAGTGCCCTGTTTTGTTTTTTTGTGGCTGTTCCGTATTTCTATGTCCCTCTTCCCGTATTGGAGTGCGAGTGTCCTTTGAAATATGTAATTCTTGTATTACCTGTGTCAACTGATCTTGTACTTCCCGAATTTCTCTTTGGTGTTGCGAATTAATTTGATTCTGATTTTGTTTGAATTTCCTAATTTGTTCGTACTCTTCTGTGTCACTGAAGGCTAAAGGTCTTGTGTCATTCAGATCATGATCCAACTTTGTAGATAAGTTAGTGAACTGATCCGAAAGTTCGGCTACTTTCTTTGATAGTGAACTTATTTCCTCAGTGTGTTTTTCTCAACCAAGTTTCAGAGTGTCCATTTGTGTTGAAATCGTATCTACTGTGTCCTTTAAGTTTTCCTGAGTTTTGGCAAGTTGCGTAACCGAATCGATAGATGCAACTGAGTGAATTTTAGCTTGCAAGGTCTCATGATTTTCATGAACAATAGTTTGCAGTTCTCCTATGGCTGCTTCGTGATTCTATAATGTATTTTCATGCCGCGAAAAAATTGGTTGGAAATGCTCACAAATTTGTGATTTTACGTCATTACAGGCTTTTTGACGTTTCGATTCCATTTTATGTAACTCAGTAGTTAAACAATGTATTTACCTTAATAGTGTTCAAACGTCATAATATATATAGCAGTTCATGACATCCATTCTTACAAATGTACTGTTTCTGATGGACACACGTCCTGATCATCCGCTCTCAAAAATCCGCCATATCACTTCCCCACATCCACCACTGCTGGCGGCTCACCTCCAACTGCGCAACGCTACGCGCTGTTAACAGCCAACTGCCTAACGCTACAATAGCCAACAACAACGCAAACCAGCCACAGACTGCACACAGCACAGCCAGTGATTCTCATACAGAGCGCTACGTGGCGTTACCAAAAAAAGCCTATACAGCCTACTTACAATGTTGAGCGGCTCTATAAAATTTGAAACGATTCCGGCCAGGCAAAGCGTTTGCAGTCATCAACAGTCCATCGTCGGTGTTGACGGGCCCAGGCTAGGCACGAAGCTTTGTGTTGTGCAGTCAGAAAGGGTACACGAGTTTGCCTTCAGCTCCGAAAGCCCATACCGATGATGTTTCCGATGGTTCACACGCTAACACTTGTTGATGGCCCAACACTGAAATCTGCAGCAATTTGCAGAAGGGTTGCGCTTCTATGACGTTGAACGATTCTCTTAAGTCGTCGTTGGTCCCGTTCTTGCAGGATTTTTTTCCAGCCACAGCGATGTCGGATTTTTGATGTTTTACCTAACTGCTGCTATTCAGGGTACACTCGTGAAATTTCTGTACAGGAAAATCCCCACTTCATCACTACCCCTGGTGATGTGTCCCATCGCTCGTGTGCCGACTATAACACCATGTTCAAACTTACTTAAATCTTGATAACATGACATTGTATCAGCGGTAACCTATCTAACAAGTGCGCCAGACACTTGCTGTCTTATATATGCGTTGCCGACGCAGCTCCGTATTCTACCTGTTTACATTACCCTGTATATCACACCCAGTGTATATCATATTCATTTGTGGGTCATCAATGATTAAATCACCCTCTTTACCAAGTTATACCACGTCGTTCCCCTTTTTGTCCATTCTCCCATTCCACCTTATTCTAATACTCTTCTTTTTCTTATTTTCCTATTATTTAGTTCCAGTTGTACATAACAAATCTGTTTTGTTCTCCTTAACGAACTGTATGACTTATTTTCTTCGTTATGTGCAGAAAGGAGGTATATACTTCTTCGTTGGATGTCAGGATTGTGTCTTCATTGGCAACAGTAATTTCTATTTCGTTATGTATCATCAGTCCTGCTGTCGCGCAATGCTAATTTTGTGAAGGATACCCTGCAATCATCCAACGGGGTATGTGATTCCTCTTGCCACTACATATCACAACGATGTATCTAAATGAATCTTATTGATCTATTTTCTTCGTAAAACGATGCAAAGTCAGATTAGATATTTGTCATATGGCGAAATTCCTTTAACATGTGTCGTATTGTTCTGTATGCTTAATCAGTACATATAACCCTACGTCTGAATTGGCTACCTACTTTTCTTCTCTGTAGCCGATTGGATGAAAGAGATGAATATACGAATAGAATTTTTTTTTCTTTGAGAGAATTAGTGAAATTAATACTACCGGTTACGGGAAATGAGCAGTTATCCAGTGCGAAGAAACGGCGTGTCTCTCTACTAGATGGACACAGATATGGTGCCATACTGTCAGTGTCGGGACACTGCGCCATAATCCCGCGACGAAGGTTGAGACGTACCTGAGATCGCGGAAACAGCCCGTTTCAGTGGAATGGGATGTAGTGATTAAAGCAAGATCCGGAAAGTTTGCAAAGTTGCATTTATTTTGCCTCAAACGGTAAAAACAAATGATGGTGAAGTGGGAACAACGTATACAACCCAGAACGTAAATAATTGCCACACGCATGACTGTAGAGAAAAATGTTCTTCTTTTTTTCCAATTTAACGAATATGCACACACATTCCGATAACTTGTTAATATGCTCAATATGGGGTATAACCACCGCTAGCAGCAATACAAGTTTGACAACGACGTGGCATGCTGTGAACGACTCCTTCAATCTCATGTTGAGCCAATAGTGCCATTTTCCTGCAGAGCTACTCGCAAGTCTAGGAGAGCTGTTGATGAATGCTGATGTGATGCATCCCGCCTCCCTAGGGCATCCCAGTTGTGCTCCATATGATTCAAATCGAAATAACGAGAAGGCGAAGCCATGCGTGCAGCATCTTCCGTTTCCAAGAAAACATAGCCACCCTTGCTCTATGAGTTTGAGCATGATCGTCAATTAGTACGAAGTCTGGGCTCACAGCATCCAGCAACCACAGCACTTGAAGTTCCAAGATCTCGTCACGATACCTAACAGCACTTAATCCTTGCCGATTCACCAGTACAATTCCATGAAGAGGTTTTCGGGCACCCAGCATAATCCCTGCCCACATTTTTAGGGATACTCCTCGCTATCGGACTCTTTCCCAATTGTTTGGGTCCCAAAATCGTGTTCCACGTTCCCTCCAAGTGCGAATACACAGAGAACCACTTTTCAGACCAAACTGGAACTAGTTTGTGGGAAGAACATTGGACATTGTTCGAGCGTCCAGGTGGCATGTTGATAACTCCACTCTAGACTTCCCCTTCTGTGTAGACGCGTCAGAGCTACACTCTAACATTGCCACCATTGCTCAATTAATTTGAGCATCATCGTCAATCAATACTAAGTCTGTTCCCACAGCATCCCGCAACCACCACATTTGAAGTTCAAAGATCTCGTCTCGATACCTAACAGCACTTAAACCTTCCCGATTCACCAGTTCAATCTCATGAAGAGGTTTTCGAGCGGTCAGCATAATCCCTGCCCACACTTTTAGGGATTCTCCTCGATATCGGTCTCTCTCCACAATGTTTGGGTCCCAAAATCGTATTCCACGTACCCTCCAGGTGCGAGTACACCGAGAACCACTTTGCAGACCAAACTGGGACTAATCAGTGGGAAGTACATTGGACACTGTTCGAGCGTCCAGGTAGAATGTAGATGACACCACTCTAGACTTCCCCTTCTGTGTAGATGCGTCAGAGCTACACTTAAAGTAGGTTTCCGACAATAATGGCCACTCTGTAGGGGTCTTCAGTACACCTTTTGCGTCGATACGACACGTCCAGAGGATGCTGCGAGGTCAGATTCGTGTTACAGTGCAGGGCTGAGGCTGTACCACCGTGCCCTTGCAGGCAAATGACGGTCCTCTGTTTCTGATGTTACACGTGGTCGCTACTTCCCACGTCTTCGGGATACAGTTATGGACTCTACAAACTATCGCCAAAAATGGGTACTATGGGACTTAACTTCTGAGGTCATCGGTCCGCTAGAACTAGAACTACTTAATCCTTACTAACCTAAGGACATCACACACATCCATGCCCGAGGCAGGATTCGAACCTGCGACCGTAGCGGTCACGCGGTTCCAGACTGTAGCGCCTAGAACCACTCGGCCACCCGGCCGGCCTGTCGCCACATTCGAGAAACAATATACCGGTTCACAGTAAGCCATAGGGTCACATCAGATTGCGACTGTCCTGTTTCCATTCTTCCTATGCCCTCCCCACCTCAGAGAGTCTGGTAAGCGTCTTCTCTGAGCCATACTGCAGCGATTATGACTATGTAAACACGTATTGTGCCAGTGGGTCTACCTGGAAAACAATACCTCGATTGATAGGTGCCATGACGTCATCTATGGCGTGATTGTCCGTTGACCGGAGTGCCATCTTCCGTGTAAAACATGATCGTACGGACATCTGTTGACAGTCGCTATGATTATATCGTGAATTAGACACTTGACAGGGAAGTAGTGGTTTCTTGCTTTAATTTTGGACACCAGTGCAGAAGTGCGGTGAAAAAATAAAAACGAAGTAGACAAAGTTTAAAACGAAGATAAATGTTTTAGTACTTAGGAACAGAGTATGTAGGCAGTACAGATGTACCATTCGATGCACCGATTAAGCATAGAAAAAAATACTACACAGAAATCTCACGAGATGAAACATCTGTCGTTCTAGGGCTAAGAGCATAGCGTGTTAGGATTCTTGCTCAGTCTAGTTAGGCGCAATGAGATTTAGTGATGTCTAGTAGCAGGAGGAACAATGTTGGTTGTCTTGTGAATACAGGGTATTCAGATAAAAATAAAATAGTGGTAACACAGGAGTACGACTGACGGTATGAAATGAAGAAAAGAACCTGAATAAAATACAAGAGGCTACGTATTGATTTCATTATAGCAGCTAAGCCCAACAACAACAGCGGTACAGTAGTACCGCAGGTGGTTAAAATAATGAAATAATGTATGACATAGTGAAATATACTATACAGTTCATTAATGGAGACGAATCTGAATTGTCAGCAGGACCGGAACTCGGTAGTGTGAAAAAAAAAAGAGATGGCAAAGTACTGGAAGAACAAAGAAGGGAAAGGGGGGGGGGGGGGGGCGGAGAAAGGAATGTAAATGGGGTCAAACTGGTGGAAGACTGTTGCACAGATGATTTATGCACTGATAACGCCGGCCGCAGTGGCCGTGCGGTTAAAGGCGCTGCAGTCTGGAACCGCAAGACCGCTACGGTCGCAGGTTCGAATCCTGCCTCGGGCGTGGATGTTTGTGATGTCCTTCGGTTAGTTAGGTTTAACTAGTTCTAAGTTCTGGGGGACTAATAACCTCAGCAGTTGAGTCCCATAGTGCTCAGAGCCATTTGAACCATTTTTTTTGCACTGATAACACGAGATTCAAGACTCTTGATTGATGATTCATATACAGAAAAGAACAAAAGACACTGCAAGGGTTCAGATGAAAGACGCATATGGTAAGACTCATATTTTCAAATCAGGTTTTGTGCTTGAACTTTTCCAATAGCAGCTATGGATCCCGGCCATAATTAGCTAGTTTGTGATTGTGCGTAAAAGCTGAAGATAGTGCAGAAAGGTATGCAGCTAAAGAAATGATTCCTGCACAAACTGAAAAACAAGAGCAGATATTTTTGAGAGTCTCAAAGGGAGCGTAAGGCATAGATTAAGAGATGCAGGAGAAAGAAATAATAAAAAGCGCGAATGGGTTGTTTTGAGAGACGAAATAGTGAAAGGAGCAAAAGCAAGTTATAAATACCCGGCGCTGTCGACTGGAGAGCGGCCAATTGATTAAATGTAAAGGAAGTTTCTGATATGACGCTTTTAACTGTCCTGATCACCTGTATACACGCTGGATTACTAGTTTCAACAGGTCTAAGATGTTATCTTCAGAGCCACTGCGTACAGGTTATGAAATCATGCTGTGCTATAAACCGACGAAAACAAATCTGCTGTTTATCGCACAAGATGATTTTATAATCTGTACGCTGTGGATCTGAAGTTGGCAGCTTAGTCCCGTGAAACCAGTAATCCCGTGTACATACACGCGATCAGTGCAATGAACAACTTCGTATCAGAAGCTTTCTTTACATAGAATAGTGCTAAGTAGAAATCATTGTACATTACACGGTTTGTTAAATGTAACTAACGAAAGATGAAAGTGTGAAACTTTGCTAATGAAACAAGTACAAGGGAATATGTACATCTAAAAATAAAATAACCCGAAAGAGCAAAATGACAAGGAAGGAAAGAACGGAAGAAAATTAAAAAGCTTGAATAACAAGAGCTCAGATGGCAAGCCAGTGCCAAGGAAAAAAGGGAAGACTAAACTATGGAAGCAGTGTACAGAAGGACTCTACAAAGAAGGCAGCCTTGAACACAAAATTGTGGGAAGATTAAATGAAGTAGATTATGAGGAGGTATAAGATACGATGCAGACTTCAAGACGAATTTATTAATCCCATTTCCGAAGAAAGCACGTTCTGAGAGATGTGGATGTTACTTCACACCAGTGACAGGAAAGGTGTAAAGTTTTTAGTACCATCTTCTGTTTTTGGCAGGAGAACGAGAGTTTTTATGCAAAAATCCACTCAAAAACGTAGGGACGTTCAGTGAGAAATAGAAATGTTCATGTCGGATATTTTTAGGAGCCGTAAGGAAAAAACTCGCTCTGAGAACAGATCGGAACGGAGGACATTATAACTGTGATGAACTAATAGATACCTGGGACATGGACGCAGGTGAATGGATAGCAGATGACTGAGGAAATTACGTGCTGGATTCGAAAGTAGAAAAAAAATTGTGACGATGAGCTGCTGGAAGATAAGGAATTGTCACTTTATAACTAGCAGTGGGAACGTGTGTGCGTATATGTAAGGACTGTAATAGATTTAAAACCCTTGAAAAAGCTTTTATCTCACAACAGACATTCCGGCGACAATACACATTTGCCATAGGACTCTGTAATGTCAATTTTTTCTAAACAGTCAGCACAATCAATCTAAATAGTTGCTCGATGACCAGCTTGCGCCACGTTCCTGGAACACAATCTTTGGCGTTTAGGGAGCGTGGCACGTTTGCCTCCAGTGCCGTTGAGACGGTTTTCCAGGTAGAGGCAGTGTGTGAAGCAGCACACACGGCGCTGGCCTGCGGGGTACGGGCCGGCTGTTTGTTCCACCGCTCGTTGGACTTTACAGTTGGTCTGGCTGAGCATCTGCAGCACACAAGGGACCTGTACCGGAAACGGGAGTGGACGCATTATTCCGTTGGCCGACCAGGTCTGGAGCGAGCGGTGTGCCGTCGTTAACGACACATCTTCTAGCGGCTCCTAGTTTACCACTGTTTGTCATTGCACATCTGCACAGTACGCTCTGTGAGCTACTTTTAATTATTGGCTGCGGTGCAGAGTCCACGCGGCATTCGTAAAGACTGATCTCCGCTGTGAACGTGATGATTGTGACTGATTCCGTTACTGCGCGTGTTTGTGCACTGTTGCTTCTATATCCGAACCGGTTCAGCCGTCTGTCGTTATTTTTCACTTTTCCTGCGTCGGGCCATGCAATTTGAGGTGCGTCTTGCTTGTATCATGACATAATAGCTTCCATTTGGTAATTGGAGTAGAGTTGTTATTTGATGGCATGTTTTAAGTTCTTGCGGTTTTGTAAATTCAAAATGGTTGAAATGGCTCTGAGCACTATGCGACTTAACTTCTGAGGTCATCAGTCGCCTAGAACTTAGAACTAATTAAACCTAACTAACCTAAGGACATCACACACACATCCATGCTCGAGGCAGGATTCGAACCTGCGACCGTAGCGGTCGCTCGGCTCCAGACTGTAGCGCCTAGAACCGCACGGCCACTCCGGCCGGCTTTTGTAAATTACTTTAACGTTTAATGCATTATTATTGAGGACGTCCGAATTAATTTTCGTCTAGTATGTAGTGCACTAAAATTTTGGAAATTTGTGGTAAGTACTATGGGGCCAAACTGCTGAAGTCATCGGTCCCTAGGCTTACACACTACTTAATCCAACTTAAACTTACTTACGCTAAGGACAACACATATGCCGCCGGCCGATGGTGGCCGAGCGGTTCTAGGCGCTTCAGTCTGGAACCGCGTGACCGCTACTGTCGCAGGTTCGAATCCTGCCTCGGGCATGGATGTCCTTAGGTTAGTTACGTTTAAGTAGTTCTTAGTTCTAGGGGCCTGATGAGCTGAGATGTTAAGTCCCATAGCGCTCAAAGCCACTTGAACCAACGCACATGTCCACGCCCAAGGGAGGACTCGAACCACCGACGGGGAGTGGAAATTACAAGCTTATGAAACTTATTGCGGCAAACCTTCTTACATGTATTTTGGTGGGTTAAACTTCCAAGCCAATCTTATTATTACATATGTGAGGTTCATCAGGCACGTTGTGCTTCCACCTACGTTTTTCTTCCCGTTGTTTGTGGGTTCAGGTGTGTTCCCACTGGTTGCTTGGAAAAGGAGTGTGGTGAACAATGTATCGGCCCTGCCGTAAGTAATTGCGGATGCGTTTGTCCGGACCACGTTTTCCGACGTGTTGTGGTTTCACATCAAGGAACTTTAATTGTTTTTGTTCTCTTTTAATGAATCCCTTTTGAGGTAAACCTGAATAATCTGTTGTATTTTAGCTAAACACATTCAAAAAAATGTTTGTGGTCAGTCCATTTCAACACGGTTTTCGCGGAACCTTTGAAGAGGGACACAAGATCTGCATATTTATTGGAAAGAAAATAAAATTTATTGTAAATTTAAATTTTGGTACTTCATGTTCCTATCACTGACTTTCGGAGAGTTGAAAGCAAGTAGTTGAATTAACGATATATCCTTTGGTCATGTAAAGTCATTGAAATATTTGATAACTTTCTGATCGATTGTCAGTAGTTGCCTTTCAGTAATTTTATTTAAATTATTTGTTAGTGTTTATGAGTCAAGGTCCAGCTGGCATTATTAATAAAATTGTTTGGTAGCAATTGTTAATAAAAATCTTCATACGATTGATATTTAGCTTCTATTTCGCCCGGTACTTCCGCTCCTAGGCAACCATACGGCAGTAATGAGTACCAAAATTTGTACCACATACTGTTTTCTATGACGTTTTACATGTGGAATTTTCAGGCAAACTCTTTTTGCTGGAAGTATACGCATCAATGAATCATTCTTACTGTATAGCCGCAAGAGTTTCTTAACGTTTCCTGTTGCAAAACAGTTTTTCTTCTCTGGATTGCCTCTGCAGTTAATCCTCTTTAAATTAAGCGCTCTCCACGCATTTTACTAGCAAGGATTGCATTTACCGTTAAACATCTTTTTCGCAGTACACTTTCGTTCATACGAAATTGATGCATACAGCCACATCTGTAGAGGAGATAGAAATAAACCTTCATTCACACTCCAGTGCATTACAGCTCGCTGTGTGTGCAGTCGTTAAAGGGACGGCTCAGGTTGTGTTGTATACTGTCCGCTCTGTGAACACGTCTCATAGTTTTATTTGAAGCTTAGAGCTCTCGGGCATTTTTAGTTCACTGCAAGACATCGGTAACACGAGACTGGAATTGCCGTACAGCATAGAGACTTAATTGTAACTTTCAGTCTAGTGGTGTACATCATTTGAAGATCTGCGTCGTGGTGGTATCTGTGGTCTACTACAAATTATTCATTGGTTCTCCGAGGAGAACGCTACAGAGTCAGTGCTGCCTATTCGGAGACAACTGGGTGGATTGTGTCGACACAGCTGTCTCCAAACTATGAATTCGTTTGTAAGTGACCTCCATGAACAACAGTAGAAGCTCCTGGCAGATAGGTGAGCGAGGAAGTAGGATAAGGGAACTCATAGATTGGAAATTGCATCACGACATCTTTACCGCTTCTGCAATCTGATAACTATTGTGAAATGGTATGGAGGCGGCCAGGTACTAGAAAACTCCTTAGGCACTCAGTCCGACCTGTTCATCAGGAGGGGATACAATTATGTTAGGTCAGTCAGTAAGAGAGAATGTGCGAAATCTCTCATAGTTGTCTGGTCATTTCCAGTATTGAGTCACGATCCTTCAGCCTCTATTTCAAAACGTTAGCGCACGGGTACAGTGTGCCCGAAAACTTGTTCGAAGTGAGGGAAACAGAGGCTGAAGAGATAAAGAGAATCAAGCGAACGGAATGTACTGCAGTATCTGCTGGGAGAAAGCGGTTTGTCATGTTTCAGTCTAGTTGCAACATGCAGTGTGTCGTAGCAAGAGCCATCTGCAGGCATTGGAAGATCTCTGAAGAACCGACTTCAAAGAGTACGCTTCAGCAGTCTCTTTCCAGTCACCTTACGGCGTCAAGTCAAGGAAGACCAACCATACAATAATGTAAAACGATTAAGCAACACGCTATTTAACGTTACGCAGCAGTAATACTAGATTTCGTCGATGTGAACTTTCCAGCTGACTGCTGTTTCTGGTTACTATCCTGTTTTTAGTTAACAGTTAAGTTTCCTTTTACTTATCGTTCTTCGTTTCAGGAAGTTTATTCATGTACGTCCTGATCCACTTGAGTCTAATCCTAAATGCACTCGCAGATATACAGGTTGCGAAAAAGTTTCGTTGAGCAGTTTATTTCACGTAGCTTAGATTACCAATCGTACAGCAGTATGCGTCCCACATTACATTCTATGCTGCAAAAGAAAAATGCGAGGAATCTGGTGGGTAATGTCACAGCGACAATCCACTCTCGGAACTTATCTCCTCCAGTTAACATGCAGGGTTGGAAACACTGCAGACAAGGTCCACTGCACTTTATTAGACTGTTAGTAAACGCATGACTGCCACATGCATCTGCGAGCGTGAGAGGACTCGTTTAGAAACTTAGGGTCCAAAAGCGCAGTTAGAAAATGTAGCATATTTTTCCTCTCTCGTTTCTCAGTTACCCACTAACCAGCGACTCCAAAAACACGGCTGGATTTTCGCATGCAGCATCACGCGCGGAGTCCCACATGAAAGCGTAGGGTCACGCATATTTTAAAACTTTGTCTTCCGTGGTGGAAAACTATATTCGCGCTATCTCTGCATTAAAATGCACCACCAAATAAGCGAATAGCAACCGAAGAGTACTCATATATAATCTTTCTTTCATTATCCATTGGCATCCGGATTACATCCACACACTAGTAAAATTTCTGTCCACGGGAGAACAGTTAACACCGCACTGTTAGTCGTAGTATCTTACTTGCCTAGAGAAGCACTTGTCGCAAATCTTTCTCTTCGACGAAGGTCTTTCATTGTATAACGAAACAGCAAAGAGAGATAAGCACTGTTAACGATAACAGGATAGAAAACGAAAATGGAATTTGAACTGGGCATTTATTCTGAAATTTTGTTGACATTACTCTCAGTACCATCCGTGTTATACGGAAATGTTACAACATACTATACATGGACGAATGACGTTTCATGTTCCACATTCTTTTTACCCAGCACCTACGAATACCGTTTCGGGACATCGATACGATCTCACTACTTAAATGGTACAGAACAGAACGCCATAAAATTCAAAACTTTGTGTTGATTCTTATAAAGAATAAAGGTGTTTCTCTGCTTTTTATCATTAATTTTTCGACTTGTTTGATGACCTCCCTAGTCTCTCAATATCCTCCAACAACTTGTTCCTCTCTGTTTTCCTAGTACGTATATTATCCTCCAAAACCTTTTTTAAATTTTATAAACCTTATCTACCAATACAACTTTCAACTCTACTACGCCTTTCCGTGCGATGACAGCTACGTCTGAGACCACAGTAGAGACAATACTAATTTGTCCCATCTTCTGGAAAGTGATTTCGGTAGGATTCTTTCTTTTTTCTACTGCTAAATGTTTTCAGTAGTCACCTGTCAGAAGTCTTCATTACAAATTTGTCCACTAGTGTTTTGTACTGTACTACGAGGGTTCGTATTCTTTCTGCTTCATGTTTTGAAGTACTTTGAGTTTAAGCTTAAACAGAATTTTGCAGAGACACAGATAACGTATTATTTCCCTAATTTCAGGTAAATATTTGACTTCTGTGTAATTTTACTCTGTCATCTTCTTAGCTTCACTTATCTTGCTCCCCCAGTATTAGAATTCTTTAATTTCTTAGACTACAATGTTTTATTACGCTTTCCACGATTTTGAAGTTCGTTCTTGTTGTGGCCTTCAGTCCTAAGTTCGGATTGATGCATCTCTCCACGTTAGTGTGTCCTATGCAAGCCTCATCTCCTTGCTAAACTACTGCAAACTACACCCACATTAAACTGCTTACTTCATTCAAGCTTTTACCATTCAAATGTTCCTACAAATCCACAATTCCATGGAGCCTCGTCATTTATCATAGCAACCAGCACATCTTTTAATTCATTTGTGCCATAAATCCCTTATTTCCCCAATTCGATTCAGTGCCTCCCCATCAGTTGCTCTTTTGGTCATTCGATCTTTAGCATTCTTCAGAAGCATCATATTTCAAAAGCTTTTATTTTCCGCTGTTCTCTATTGTTTATCAATAACATTTCAGTCCTGTTTTAAGTTACCCATCATGCCTCGGAAGGTTCTTTGTAACACTTAAAATTTTTTCCCACGGTAACATACTCCTCATTATCACAAATGCTTTCCTTGGTACTTCCGGTTTGCATTTTGTATCCTCTCTAGTTCAGATTTAATCAGCTATTTTGCTGCTCAAATAGCGATATCCTACTATCTTTTTTGTGTCTCACATCCTAATTTCATTCCCTCAACAGCACCTTATTTAATTCTACTTCATTCCATTACCCTTGTTTTACATTTCTTTCATCTTATAATCGCTTTTCAAGAGATTATCCGTTTGGTATCTCTGACAGTATTACGTTATGGGCAAATCTTAGAGTTTCATTTATTTTTCCTTAATGTCATTTACAGCACTACATTTGTTCTTGGTTTCATCTTTTAGTTGCTCAGTGTACGGAGTGATAATGTGAGGTTTAGGCTAGAAGCCTTACTTGCTCCCCTCCGAACTATTGATTCTCTTGCGCATGCTTTGACTCTAGTAAGTTTCAGTGTTCCTGTTCTGCTGTTTTCATCACATTTATCTGGGGTTTTAATCTTCAGCCAGTTTTATTGCTAATTACGTTGTTCATCTCGGACAAAAGGTCATGCGTCTTTTTCTTTTATAGGAACCCAGAAGGTGTCGTCTGCAAGCTTAGTATTGGTATATTTTTCGCAATGCAGTGCTTCGCTTAAACACTGCCTACACTTCCGTGTCATACATTAATCTATTATTGACCGTACAATTTTATCGCTTTTATTAGTCCTTGTTACGAAAACTATGTAGGTATCTCATAGTTACGAGGACAAATCATTTTAGCCTGTGTATTTCCTGGACAGACGTGAGCAGGAGACTGACGAGCAGAAGGAGGAGGAGGAGATGGCGGTAGTGCGACTTCAGAAAACACCGTGAAGACTTGCGTGTCTATAGCGTTCGAGGAGGCAGCGTCCGTCGCCGACTAACGACAGCATTTTCCATGTGGACACAATGGTTCAAAATGGTTCAAATGGCTCTGAGCACTATGAGACTTAACTTCTGAGGTCATCAGTCCCCTGGAACTTACAACTACTTAAACCTAACTAACCTAAGGACATCACACACATCCATGCCCGAGGCAGGATTCGAACCTGCGACCGTAGCGGTCGCGTGGTTCCGGACTGTAGCGCCTACGCCCGCATCTCGTGGTCGTGCGGTAGCGTTCTCGCTTCCCACGCCCAGGTTCCCGGGTTCGATTCCCGGCGGGGTCAGGGATTTTCTCTGCCTCGTGATGGCTGGGTGTTGTGTGATGTCCTTAGGTTAGTTAGGTTTAAGTAGTTCTAAGTTCTAGGGGACTGATGACCATAGATGCTAAGTCCCATAGTGCACAGAGCCATTTCAACCATTTTTTGTAGCGCCTAGAACCGCTCGGCCACGCCGGCCGGCTGGTGAAAACGGATCGGCGTCTGTACCTCAAGGACATTTCCCGGTAACTCCGCGTTTCGTATGGGAGTATTTACGACATCGTTCATAGAGTACGGGAAGGTTTCATGTTAGTGAGTGCCTAAGCAGTTAGAGGCCTGATTGAAGGAAATACAATGATTACCTTACTGAATCATCTAAAACTGTAAGTTGGGGGGGGGGGGGGGGGGATGGGGGTAACAGTTTTCTTAACTGCAAGGTTACTAGCGATGAAACTTGGATACTGCATTCCACGCTGTAATCGAAGCAGCAGATCGTGGTGAGCTGGCGATGAAAAACTCCGTTTACTGACATCTGTTGGGAAAGTGAGGTTAACGCTGCTCTGGGATCCCCTTGAGGCTCTCCACCTGGATTTCATACCAATGGGTAGAACCATCAATGCCGACAGTACAAGTTCCACAGTATCATGTCTGGGTCCTGCCATCATGAAGAAGCGCAGATGGATTCTCGATGTGGACAACATGGTTGACCTCCACGACCATGCGAGGCCTAATGCGGCAATCACAACCGCCGACAAGCTCAGGTCATTTTACTGATAGGGTTTGAACCGCCCCCCCCCCCCCCTCCACACACACACACACACACACTTCGGACATTGCTCCTATTAACTGCCACGTCTTAGGTCAGCTGAGGAATTCCCTGTCAGGATAGAAATTCACAAGCAACATCATTCCGATCAGCCGGAGTAGTTCTTCCACAGGCACAGGAACATCTCAAATGTCTGAACCGGGAGACAGGAGGAGAAGTCAACGCAGCTGCAGTTTGCCGTTCGAACAACGTGAGCTGTCTGCCGCGTATGTACGATGCGTCGTACCTTATGCATACTCACTATGAATTTAAAGAAGCAGTAATAAGTTTTATTCGATCTTTTTCATATTGCGCAAATCAACTTCTATTTGTGATGTAGCTATACAGTAAAGATCTTAGATGTGATGTGTGTGAGATCTTATGGCACTCAACTGCTAAGGTCACCAGTCCCTAAGCTTACACACTGCTTAACCTAAATTATCCATGCCCGAGGGAGGACTGGAACCTCCGGTGGGACCAGCCGGACAGTCCATGACTGCAGCGCCTTGGACCGCTCGGCTAATCAAGCTAAAAATCTTACTTCAGTATCTTAAAGTAATATTTTCTGAATATAGAACCTTACCTAATAACCACAATAACTTTTCCGCTTTCAAAATAAAATCAGTCTTGGTTGCGAAGTTATTTTATGTCGCCGGCCGCGGTGGTCTAGCTGTTCAGGCGCTCAGTCCGGAACCGCGGGACTGCTACGGTCGCAGGTTCGAATCCTGCCTCGGGCATGGATCTGTGTGATGTCCTTAGGTTAGTTAGGTTTAAGTAGTTCTAAGTTCTAGGGGACTGATGACCACATATGTTAAGTCCCATAGTGCTCAGAGCCATTTGAACCATTTATTTTATGTCAATAACACGTTTCACCACTTTGGGGAATTATCAAACTGTCAATAAAAACAAGAAACTAATCGATTGGAAACAAATATAGGAAGGGGCATGGTCCTGTATTGTACTGCTACGCAAATAAAATGAACTGGCTGCCCTCCTTGAATATTAAAAATCTGTATACAGATGAACCTCTGGACTCTCAGTGGATGGAGTAGGATTGTTTTCATTGATAAGCCCGTATCGAATTGATCCCCACTGACCAGCCCTGGATAGAGGTGAGGTACCAACCTGATAGTGACCCTTCACAATGTCCAACAACCAGGAGTGACGGTCTGGGGTGTCATTTCATTTCATTGCAAGACCCCTTTAGTTGCCATACGCGGCACCCTTATAGCACAGAAAAACTTCGACGATTTTCTGCGTCCAGTTTCGTTGTTGTTTATGGCAAACCCTTCCGACTAATATTTCAGCTAGATAATTCCGGCTGCATACGACTAAAGCTTTTGCTGCTTGAGTTTGTGCTTGCCAAACCCTACCTCACTGAGCAAGGTCGCCTTATGTCTAACTTGTTAAATGAACTATTATCTCTCAGCACTCAAGCACTGTATAGAGGTACGTACTGAAGTAGCTGACTGGGCTAGAGCAGTACAGATCTTCGGTGAAATTCCTGTACCATCGAATATAGACATCCAACGCTTTGTCACTAAATAATAAGTCAGATTTCGATAGGTTAGACCATGTTCCCTATCATATAGCAATATACACGACATACTAAAAGTAGAGTGAGAAAAGACGCAAAGGAAGAGAGGATGCCATTACAGTAATGTTCATCTTGCCTCCTTCCATCTTGCGTCGCCCAGTAGACCGGATAGCTGGAAGACGGTATCGACCATCAATAATAAGGATAGTTTTGCTTCACCGAAAGTTTCCCAGTCTCCTCTCCGCTTGATAAGTCTCAAACACCTCCCATTGAAACATTGGAGGTGATTTAAGCCACATGTTACTTTAATGTGAGTGGTACAGTGATCAATAAATAATTTTGTTCAACAAACTTCAGCAAAGTCAAGCACAAATTTTCTAATAATATGACCAATATCACCAATATCGTATCATAAAACGGAACAACCTAGCAGTCATAACGTACTTTTTAATAAATTGTTAACTGTACTTACAACTGACCTTATCTACCAGCATGCATCTTCTGCAACATACCACAGATATGTACGTACGGCTTCATCTTTACCTGATGGAATCCATTATATATTCAAAAGGCAATATCTCTATATTAATTTATAACCTTTCTGAATTCTATGTTCCTTAGTTATTTAAGCTAATGGCATTCGTTGTCTGTTGCCATTATGCGTTACATTATTTGTTAAATTTTACTGAAATTTGGATCGCAAAGTACTGAGCTAGGGAAAGTTATACACCGCTGCAAAATAGTTTCTTTATGATGATCTGAAGATTATGATGACATAGCAGACCTGCTAGTTGGATTATAATTAAATTTGCAGGGTATGTATTTGCGGTTAAATTTCACTAACGTGACTAAGTGATACATTATCTCGTTTAAACTGCTGTTGATTACTTAACAACAATAATTTATCAATGCCACTACCACTTCAGCAGCAGAAAATTTTTACCTGACAAACTGAAAGTCGTGGTTCATGGGGTGGGTTCCTGGTATCATGTCCTAGTTCATGAACCACGGGCAACGTATTAGTGGCTAAGTGAGTGGTCCTGACAGTCGGGATACCAGTTACTTTGGAATAAGGCTTGGCATCTCGGACATATTCCGAGTCGTGGTCACCTTTGTGCTCAGACGGCAAAGACTACCAAATCCACCGGTTAGTCCCTCAACCGTTAGGGGTAAAACTCAGTGGGACCCTGGGTAAGTAATGCGAGCAACCTGCTTCCCTGGTACTATAAATATGATGCTGGCAACAATCAGAACAAAATGCCTCAGACCTTTGGAGGTGACGGAGTCCCACCTCTAATTGACGAACCAGGGACTCCTAAGATACGGCTCGGCAAACGAATGGTAACGAGATGGGCAGCTATTAATAGCAATGGGGGCTACTCTGGGAAGAAGGTAGAGCTGGCAGAGGCTGCAAGTAAGATGGGGTTGGACGTTTTAGCTGTTAGTGACATTCGGGTAAGGGGTGAGAAAGAAGAGGAAGTGGGATAATACAAGGTCTACCTGTCAGGAATCAAAGCAGGAATAGCACACTGGGCTGTAGGGCTCTTCATCAAGAAAGAAATGGAACCCAGCGTAGTTGCAATAAGGTATGTAAACGAACGACTGATGTGGATAGATTTGACAGTGTCTAGCAAGAAAATTAGGATTGTGTCAGTATATTCGCATTGTGAAGGGACAGATAAAGATAAGATGATTAGTTTTTATGACGCACTCAGTGATGTAGTTTTTAGAGTAAAGGACAAGGACAGTGTTCTGCTCATGGGTGATTTTAATGCCAGGATTGGAAATCGAACAGAAGGGTATGAAAAGGTTATGGGTAAATTTGGAGAGGATATGGAGGCCAACAGGAACGGGAAACAGATCTTGGATATCTGTGCCAGTATGGGCTTAGTAATCACAAACTCCTTTTTTTAAATATAGGAACATTCACCGGTATACTTGGGAAGGCAGGTGAACCAGATCTGTCGTCGACTATATAATAACAGGTCAGGAATTCAGGAAGGCAGCGAGGGGCACACATGTATTCAGCGGATTCATTGACGACACTGATCACTATTTAATCTGCAGCGAATTTGGTATTGTGAGGCCGAAAGCGCAGGAGGTCAGGTCCATGTGTAGGAGGATAAGATTGGAGAAACTTCAGGATAAGGAAATCAGACACAAGTAGATAACAGTGATGTTATAAAGGTACCAGTTAGTTGAATGTAGTCATTTGCAGTCACTGGAAAAGGGATGGAAAAGGTACAGGGACACAGTACTAGAAGTGGCCAAAGAGTGTCTTGGAACAGTAGTGTGTAAAGGTAGGATGAAGCAAACAGCTTGGTGGAATGACACAACCAAGGCAGCCTGTGAAAGGAAAAAGAAGGCATATCAAAAATGGCTACATACTAGAACTCAGGTAGACACAGAAAGTTATGTTGAAGAAAGAAACAAAGCCAAACAGATGATTACAGCATCGAAGATGAAATCTTGGGAAGACTTTGGAAACAGGTTGGAGACCTTGGGTCAAGCTGCTAGAAAACCATTCTGGGGTGTTATTAGCAGTCTTCGAAAGGGAAGTAAGAAGGAAATGGCAAGTACTTTGGACAGGTCAGGAAAACTGCTGGTGAATCCTGCTGATGCCTTGGGCAGATGGAGGGAATATTTTGAAGAGTTGCTCAATGCAGCTGAAAATACGATCAGTAATGTATCAGATTTCGATGTACAATGGGACAGGAATAATGATGGAAATAGGATCACATTTGAGGAAGTGGTGAAAATGGTCGATAGATAGCAGTGCAATAAAGTGGCTGGGGTGGATGAAATTATGTCGGAACTCATCAAATATAGTCCAATGTCAGGTCTTATATGGCTACACAGGATAACTGAAATGGCGTGGGAGTCGGGACAGGTTCCATCCCACTGGACGAAAGCAGTAATCACACCAATCTTTAAACATGGAAACAGAAAAGATTGTAACAACTACAGAGGTATCTCTTTGATCAGCGTTGTGGGTAAAATCTTCTCAGGTATTGTTGAAAGGAAAGTGCGAGTATTAGTTGAGGACAAATTGGATGAAAATCAGTGTGGGTTTAGGCATCTTAGAGGTTGTCAGGACCAGATCTTTAGCTTACGGCAAATAATGGAGAAGTGTTACGAGTGGAACAGGGAACTGTATCTATGTTTTATAGATCTAGAAAAGGCATATGACTGGTTTCCTAGGAGGAAGTTATTGTCTGTTCTACGTGATTATGGAATAGGAGGCAAACTTTTGCAAGCAATTGTAGGTCTTTACGTAGATAGTCAGGCAGCAGTTCGAGTTGACGGTAAATTGAGTCCATGATTCAGAGTAGTTTCAGCGGTAAGACAAGGCTGCAACCTGTCCCTACTGTGGTTCATATTATTTATGGATCATATGTTGAAAACAATAGACTGGCTGGGTGAGATTAAGATAGGTGAACACAAAATAAGCAGTCTCGCATATGCGGATGACTTAGTTGTGATGGCAGATTCTATTGAAAGTTTGCAAAGTAATATTACAGAGCTAGATCAGAAATGTAAGGACTATGGTATGAAGATTAGCATCTCGAAAACAAAAGTAATGTCAGTGGGAAAGAGATATAATCGGATTGAGTACCAAATAGGAGGAAAAAGTTGGAACAGGTGGACTGTTTCAAGTACTTAGGATGCATATTCTCACAGGATGGCAACATAGTGAAAGAACTGGAAGCGAGGTGTAGCAAAGCTAATGCAATGAGCGCTCAGTTACGATCTACTCTCTTCTACAAGAATGAAGTCAGTACCAAGACTAAGTTATCTGTGCACCGTTCAATCTTTCGACCTACTTTGTTGTATGGGAGCGAAATCTGGGTAGATTCGGGTTACTTTATCAATAAAGTTGAGGTTACGGATATGAAAGTAGCTAGGATGATTGCAGGTACTAGTAGATGGGAACAATGGCAGGAGGGTGTGCACAGTGAGGAAATCAAAGAAAAACTGGGAATGTACTCTATAGACGTAGCAGTCAGGGTGAAGAGGCTTAGATGGTGGGGCCATGTTACACGCATTGGAGAAGCAAGGTTACCCAAGAGACTGACGGGTTCAGCAGTAGAGGGTAGGAGGAGTCGAGGTAGACCTATGAGAAGGTACCTGGATTCGGTTAAGAATGAATTTGAAGGAATAGGCTTAACATCAGAAGAGGCACCAATATTAGCACTGAATAGGGGATCTTGGAGGAATTTTATAAGGGGGAGTATGCTCCAGACTGAACGCTGAAAGGCATAATCAGTCTTAAATGATGATGATGATGATGATGAACTTAATGTCTCGCTTACAGTTTGAAAAAAAAGCAGTTCTAATTGTTCCTGAGTCTGTCCACACATCCCAGGACAAGTTTACTGCTCGGGTCTAATGCCACTGGCGTAAGTATCCCAAGCCGAAGTAAACCAAGTGAGTGCTTAAAGCTTAAGCACACAAAAATCATCCAAATCACTGCATACTCTCGGTTAAAAGCAACCTTCGGTAACCAATACCGTTCAGGAAACTAAGTTATTTATAAAAATGATACATCTCGATCCTTTCGTCAAAATGACCAAAGTTAACTTCAGCAACAAATGAAACGTCCAAATTCTGCCGAGTCGGCGACAAAACTCGAATCCAGGAGGTTCTAAATCCTTCTAAACGGAGAGATGTTGGCTCTCTCAAGTCCCCAACGAATCTGCCCAATTCACTCGTACGCAAAAAGACACGAGAAAAGTCTGGAACCCCTCAAGTCCCCGTTCAAAGTCCTCTTATCGTCTCCACATCAGCTCCTAGCTAAACTTTTAATATCTCCTCCATATCCTTCGGTTTAACTGCTACCGGCTAGCTGCCTCTGTGCCTCTCAGACCATTATAATTAGTTATCTGCCATGCCATGATATACAAATGTATAAAACTATGTACCAACAGGCAACATTAACGACTATAATTAAACAAAACTTATACTCTAAATCACAAATAAATGCTTATTTTAATGACACCGAACTCTACATATAATAATTTGAATTATTACATTAATATGCATTAATTTTGTCAAGAAATTCAATACACAAATGTCCTCCACATTTCACCGACAGTCACAGCGATTCATGTTCCTGTACAATAAGACGTGATTAAAATAAAAAATGGGAACAATGAGTCTAACGCTCTGTGTCCCAGTATTATTTATCCTTACGTGGACAGTAAGCCTACACCAGAGCCAACAATACACACAATGGTTCTTTTGAAAGCGTCTTAAGACTTTCCCTAAGCAGATGCGTGAGTGAAACGGTAACGTTCTATCCTGCTCAAAGCATAACCATACTGGGATCCCCTGCAGACATTAGCAATGCTTGACAACAAGCCGCATTGAGTCACTTGTTCTTGCGCCCCCTGCTACAGCCCACTTGCGAGAAAAGCCGCCCAGTAGCTTCTTTGTTAGCTCTCAGTTTGTGTGTGTGTGTGTGTGTGTGTGTGTGTGTGTGTGTGCGTGCGCGTGTGTGTGAAATATTTTTATTAATATATATTAAAGGAGCACAGTGTAAATGTTATGAGTTCCGTCGAGTGGTTATCAGAATTCAGATTTCGACAACCGCTTCACTGGAATTCGGTTTGATTAAAAGGCATATGCTAGTGAAGACTCTGGAAGCTATGACAGGGACTCACACAATGAGAAGAATGCACACTGCCTATAAGTAAACAAACGTTACTTTTAACGCCGATTTACGTTTTTTAAAATGACACATTTATCCTTCTTCCATGATTTGAAAACTGTAGGTACAATTCTTGATACAATTCCTCTAAACTGTATTCATTCTGGAATACATGAACTTTAAATAATGGAAATAGTGCCATAGTTTCTGCAATAAGGCAATAATATGTAATGCGAATTGCCTGCACCGTGCTGAAGCTTGCTGTAGGTAACCCTGCGCATAACTGCAGAAACTGTGGATCCGTTGCCATCCATTAAAGTCTGCGTATTTCAGAAGGAATGAGTAATGTGTTGAACGTGATGTTTCTTTACATTTATGGACTGTGCATTCCTACCCATTGTGTAAGCCCCCGACATAGATGCATTCCTGATTAACTGCATGTTTCACATTTTGTTCCGTTTCGGAAATGCATGAGGTGGCAGGGTGAGGTGGGACGCCTTGTATTCGCTGGAAAGCAAATCGATAAGGCGTTGGAAAAATCGAAGGGACTTGTAGTGCGAGGAGAAAGAATAAAAAGTACTAATGACGCTAATGATATGACTGTGACATAGGAGAGGGGGAAGAGGTACATGTAATGACGGAGAATACTTTAAGTACGTGTAGAGAGTTCGGAATGACATTGAACATTCCGATACCAAGGTGACACCACTAATATATCACTAAATGGAACGGTATTGGAGCAGGTTCAACCATTCTAGTACTTGAGAAGCTTGGAAACTTCCAGAGGAAATTGTACAGAGGAAGCGAGAGGCGATAGAGACTTAAGGAGGGTTTGCGGAGAAATAGTATCTCACTAATTACACATAGGAAGATGTGTATTTTTTGTATAGAATTTGGTGCCTTTCGTGAAACTTGTATAGTCAAACAGAAAAAGATAAAATTATTAGAAAGTTTTGAAATTTGGTTATAGAGAAGAATGGAGATAACGAAACAGATCGGCAAACTTGGAAATGCGAATGTGTTTAGCATGGTAGGAGAGAAGAATAATTGAATGAGGTTGATACAGAAGACGGAAGGGTACTGGTTGAGACACACATTACGTAGGAACTGTCTACTACTGAGAATCGTGGAAGGAAAAGTAGAAGGAAGAAAATAACGAGTAGAAAGAAAGTTGACAATGCTAAAAGATGTGAAGCGAGGAAGGAGTTACAAGAAAATGTAGGAGGATGCTCACTTCTTCTCAGTCACTTTCATTCACACTAAAGACTGATGTGTGTTTCGACAGTAAAGCCACTGCCAGTTTCTGGAGACAAGAGTTTATAAATATATAAATTTTAAAAAGTAAATGACAGGATAAAAGAAAATTTTTCAATGTCTGCCGTGTGTTTCCTGATTTGCTCACGATATTTATTATGTTCCGGTTGTGTCGGGTTTATTAGAGACTCTTCATCGACTGCGTTTCGGAGGCTGCATTTCCATTCTTTCGTGCAAATTTTCAGCTTCGCAGAAGACTGCGTGTTTCCGAAGGTTTCACAATCCTTGCATATAATCCACCACAGACACGGCAGTCATCGATATTATACTAGGCTAACGTTTTCTGTTACTCTGTTGGAATACACATTAGACAATTAATAACTGTGGCTTTCGTTTTGCTGTAGAGAGGTTCTGCAATATGTGGAAGGTTTGTTTTCCCAACGGTTTTGCGGTGACACCAGTGCGACCGCGACGCCGATGTGCATTATACACAATTGTATTTGTCGTTCTACCAGTGGTCAGTGCATAACGCAAGTACGTGTGCCGCGATAATTATTCGTTGCTTTCTGTAAAAGTCCTATGCTCTGATAGGATTCGGGACGAGACGCAGCTAACAAAATTTTGACAGGTTGTTTATTGTCGTCACTTTAAGCGCAGTGTATACTAAAATAATGAAACTAAAATACAAATAGCCTGCATGCCTGAAATTTATTTAGCGTTGGCATGTTCCATTATCACAACGGCAAAGAATGAAAATTAATGCAAGGTACATTGTCTTGTGTGTGCAGCTTCTCTTATCAGCCATACATATGAGGAACCTGGAAAATATAAACCGATCATACTAGCTTACATGACGTTTAATCACCATGGGCAATTTCATTCGATTTTCGATGACACTTAAACCTTTCAAAGCATGTGAAAATTTCCCCTTGTCATTCGGTACTTGTTATATGTTGACAGAATCTCATTATTGGAAATTCACTGTTCATTAACGTGTTTCGTAATTGCAAACTATACTTGTATGAAAATACGACTTGTGTACCTTTCCCAATCTACGAAACATTTTTGTAATTAAATCATCATTGCATCTTTTAGTTTGTTTCAGCGAGGCATTTTTAGTCGCCTATGATTTTTAAACGACAGTCCTTTAAAAAATTCTCTACGTTGCCTGAGAACAGAAAAAAGTCACATGGTGTCGTATGTGGCTGGGAGTAATTAAAATATTGTTGTTCACCATTAATTTACGAACAAGCAAAGAAAGGTGAGCAAATGCATCATTTTGGTACAAAACCCATTAATTATTTGGCCTCAAATCCTGATGTTTGTTTCTGATTGCTTCAGGCATACGGAGCTGAACATGTACGTAGTACTGCTTATTGATCATTCGATCTTGTGGCATGAAAAATGAAGGAAAATTCTATGGACACAGTGATCATGAGCGTCAAATTGAACTATATTTGTCTAGGCTTCTTCAGGCGTTGGCAAACCAGGAGGATAACAATGGAACATCTACTCCTCAGTTTCGACCTGAAATCAGAAACCCTTGTTTCATCATCTATTATGACACGGTTCTGCACAGTCGTTGAGTTCATCTAGCGACGTGAGTCACTCGAATTCGCCACTGTTTTTGTTCGAGATTAAATAATTCGTGGACAAATTTTGATGTCTCACGTTTCACGCACAAACCACCCAGAAAAATATCGTGGTTTGAGCCAAATGATATGCCAACATCATTACCCAATTCTCTGGCTATTATTTGACGATATTTCTGATGTGTATATCCTGGTCCAGACAGCTGCGTTCCAGCATCGGTTGCTCTTCGGGACCAGGAAGGTTACCAACAGACTCTGAAGTGCCGATGATGTCAATGAAACTGAGGCGCTGCCCCTACCCTCCCATCAGGTACACTTTCCAAACCATAACTGCTAAAATTATTACAGTTTAAGGTTCCGAAGACAGTTTTATTAAACAGCACAAATTTTTAGCTTCCTGGTTCTGTGCTGCACCGGTCAGGTCGCTCGTCGTCTTCATCATATTCACGGTAGAGTTCTAAACGCTTATACCACTGGTTACCAATTCTTTTTCACCTAGGACAGTCAGAAAAAGCAACATTCAGGATTTCTATAGATAATTTATTGCTTTACTATATTCCTGTAGTAAAAAAAATGGCTCTGAGCACTATGGGACTCAACTGCTGAGGTCATAAGTCCCCTAGAACTTAGAACTACTTAAACCTAACTAACCTAAGGACAACACACACATCCATGCCCGAGGCAGGATTCGAACCTGCGACCGGAGCGGTCGCGCGGTTCCAGACTGTAGCGCCAGAACCGCTCAGCCACCAGCGGCCGACCCTGTAGTAAAAGTTAACACACAATCTATGACCCATTTCTATAAAAAAAAAAAAAAAACAAAACAAAAAAAACTCGTTGCTAATGAAATAAGAATCAGGTATATTTAAGACTCCACACGTAGTTTTAAGACCTTATTTACTAACGAAGTAAGGGAAAAAAGTTTGCAGTTGGAGCTAATACAGTGTGTGGTATTACAAAATCACCTTTAAGTATTGAAGTTCTGTTGTATGTCATGTGGTTAGACATTGGCGACATTTCGGCCGAGTGCTGCCCGACTATCGACAGGTGCTGACAGACTGCCGTGCAGATCTACAGGCTGTGATGTCACCTGAGCTCAGTTCATCTACGTACAAGCCATATTTGTCAGACCGGTTTCCATTGTTTGCTCAATTGATAACGGCCGTATTTATAGCGTAATTAATTATTTTTAAATCTATAACTTGTTTACTTGTACTAGCCTAGAAACCGGTAGGCTTTTCTGTGGTAAATATGTCTTTGAAAGCAGTTTAGTGTCCATCTTCCAATGCATGTCCAGCTACTTTCAATCTCTGCACGTAGGTGGTATAGTAGTTTTCTGGAGTTGTAGCTCACTTTGCAAGGTAGACTTGTCATTATGATTTTTGTAGCTTATAGGAAAGAGCAAGTTATGTTACTGTTATACAATCTTCGGTTCTGTTGTTGCACAGCTGCCTCTGCACTTCAGAATTGAAGTATGGTAGGTGATGGAGATATTTAATAGTTCTGTGTTGTGTTGTGATGGTACCTGTTAAAAGAAGAAAGAATTGTTTTAAAAGGCAGGAAGGATGAGTATGATGTATATATTGAAAGGAGAAAAGAATATAAATTTTTCAATAATTTTTATTTTTATTTTATTTTATTTATTTATTTGAAGGGAGGAAGTTTGAGGTAACACTACAGCACTGCGCACCTAATTTTTAGAGATGATTATTGGCCGATACCCTTTTCATGTCATTGTTCGGTATGGCAAGCATAGTATTGTTCCGACCAATGTTATGTGTGGAGACCATTCTCTCTTTTTCAATACATACTTCATTGTAAAATCGTTGTCTTGGAACATCATTTCTTGCGAACAGTTACTCTCCTCAGCCCACTGTTTAAATGTTTATCGTATTACATTACCACATCGCACCATGTGGTATGCAACAGTTTGAATATGTGTTTAGAAATAGAGTAGCTGTCCGCTTGCTGTTTGCTGTTGTACTTTCGAGAAATCTGCTGAAATATTATCAAGACGTGAGGTAAGTGGAAACTTTGATTAGGCCCAGATAATTGTTTTTCTTCAGTTGCTCATTTTAATATACAGACCAATTGTATTCAGATCAGTTATGGTTCGGTTTAAATTAGATTCTGTTTAGTCAAACATCAGCATACGAGTTTTAAGTTGGTTAACAGTGTGTGAACACATAGGTTTGGTAATACGCAAACTTTCATAGAGGTTGAGATAAATTTGTTCCATACCGAAACAAATATAATAGTGGCGAGGTTACATATGTAGACTTTTCTGTCGGGATAGTTGGATAGCTCGTTGTGTTTTTCTTTTCTTTTCCTTTTTTCTTTAGTTCGTAGTAAGATAGTGTTGGCACTGCACTAATTTTGCTGACGTACTTCTTTTTCATATAATTCATTTAAAAATTTGTGTTCAGTTTGTGAAATTTTGTGTCTTTGACGATTATCGATTACGTATTACATAAACTTTTGTCGTAGCTAATATTACAGGTTTTGTGTGGATTTCATTCATTGTTGAGTATTTGCTTGCACAATAGTGAAGTTTTGGATTTGTTTGATTGGTAACTGTAGTGATTTTGTTTTTCCATGTAACAGTCTCTCATTGTGTTTTATACAAGAGAAAACTATATGAAAATCTGTCGTAGCACAAGACAACAGAGGGGGTTACAAAATAACGATTCGGTACGTGCTGAGATAAATAACACTGAGCAATTAGCTACCAATAGCTTACATGAGACTGCAGAAAATGTGATCGGATACACAATTAATAACCAATCTAACGAACAACAATGAAACAGTAAAAACAATGTATAATGAACACTTCTGAAGTCAAGTCGGTGGCGGCAAGTAGCGACAATCTAGCGAAAGCTTACAAAACTCGTCCAAGTAGTGCGAAAGGTCACAGACAAAAAACAAATTCAGGTTTTGTGCCAATGTCTTTTGACCGAACACAACACAAATCACATTTGGTTCCAATTATACAGAATCACAATGTGCGAATCCGGCAAATTTTCAGAATCAGTTCGCCAGATGCTTAAAGAAACACACGACGAAAATAGAGAAGTACAGGAACAGAACAGGAAATCACAGAAAGAAAATTGTATATCACTTAGGGGAAAAATAAAAAAATTACAGGAAGAAAATAGTCACTCACTTCGGAAAGTTAATGAAAATGACGCTCAACCAATAATGAGTACTTTGGCAACTAGATTATGCTGCCCTGAAACAGGACATGGAAAAGCGGAAAGCAAGTAGCATAATGACAAGGGCGAATTGTGAGGCAAAATCAACACTGCAGTTAAGTGTTCTATAGATACACAGATAAAAGAACAGAACGAACAGCTGAACACTACGGTAAAAGAAATTAGCGAACAATTGGAAACTTTGACATTAAACTCTGAAGAACCAAAAGAACAGTTAATCACAATTAAATAAAAGGTGGGTGACCTGACAACGAAGGTGGGAAATCTGTCAACCAGTGCAGATACAAATCTTAATGACACACTGCCAGAACAATTTTCAAAAGCAGCAGGATATCAGTCATCAATATATTTTAAAGACAACCAGAAGAAAATTAACTTGGTAAATTAGCGTTTAGGAACGGCATGAAAGATAAAGTCAACCGTCAGGAAAGAATGCCTAACCGCGACGACGAAAAGGACGAATTTGACCGTTTACATTCATATTCGGAAAACTGTAGTGACCACACAAATTAATGGCGTTTAGGTGATTTTCCATGAGAACAGTACCACACATACAGATACGAAAATGAGTTACCATCGTGGTGCCATAGAGGACAATCTAGTTCACACAGCAAGATAACTTCGATTACAAACACTTGTTGGCGGTATGTAAATTCAATTTTTCCCGTAAATACGGTAACGAAATTCTCCGCCAGGCTTGGACTGATTTTACGTATATCTTTCGCCACTAAATTGGCATCTTGAACACAAATAAGGACATCTCTGCGGTTATTTGAAAAATGAATATGCAACATGAATGCGCTCAGTAGAGAGAAACTGTCAAAGCGTAAATGATTTCTGCCGAGCCTTTTTGTCAGCCTACTGGACGCAGGCCACACAGGATCGGGTAAACCATAGCATTATAAAACTACGAAACTCTGAACTGTCTGACCTCTCTAGCCCAGCAAAATACTTTGAAGATATGGTACATATCAAACTCAAACAGTCCATCAGAGCAAATTGGCAATTGCTCAACAAAATTACCCGCAGATGTAAAGATGACTTCTAAGCAAGTCAAAAACTACTTCTGGAATTGTAGTTGGGCAGTGACAACAGTTTAACGAAAAGACCCCATAATAATCACAATAGAAACTATGACACCCAAGAGGTTTTGTACGGCGTGAAAACATCTGAGATTTACGGAGGTGAGACGATACTCAAAGTCAGATAGTAAGTATGCAGATCTTTATGGACACAGTTCAGGTAGATCGAATCTACAGACATCAGACGAATACAGTAATAAGAATAGGCATAACCAACAGTCACAGTAATCATCATCATTGTTCAGAGTTGACAAATACGGAAAGACAGAAGAAATACTAGAAGTCAGGTCACCAAATCCAAGAGAAAATCAACGACCAGGAAGCAGTACTGGATGAAACTGAAACTAATCGGACACAATATATTTCGCATATATAGAATAATTATATTTACTAAAGTTCTACCCAGATGATAGAACTACATGTCACCTATTTAGAATATATTTCTTTCATTACAGCGCACAGTAACAGTTTGCGATAAACAATGCTATTGCAATGCGTGCCAGAGCGACTATCGTCGCGCGACAGGCAACTTTTGACAATAATCGGGCAACTGTCGTCGTTCAACGGACTTCATTTATCACGCCACAAAAAGGGCGATTTGCTGCCACGACACGTACGCTAAACAAACTGCTACGAACTTCGAAATTTCATCTAGAATCCGAATAAGAATAAATAATTTCTAATAAAATAAACATTGGCAGTATTTTTTAAACCCGTTCTGAGAGGATACACAGGTTACCCGCAATGTGTCAGTCATATAAGAAATATTTTTCGGTTAGACACATTGATTATAATGCAGATAACATTTTCTACCAGTTTGATGAGATACACAGACTGTTAGGATGGTATCACTGTTGTCTAAAAACATAACGAATAGGTATTTTGATAAGAAGTTTTTCAGGATTTATTGTGAAGTAATGAAGTTGTGTTTACTGAAGTGAAATCTTTACTATTGTAGCTATGAGGTGTTCTTTATGTCGAAATAAGTGGTCGAAAACAGAGCAGAGAACTTATTTGAAGCGTGTATTGAGACGAAGATAGATAATATGATTAGTGTTGTAAGAGAACAATGAGATTTATGTTGGTTAAGTATACAAGATCTTAGTGATGACTTTTTTACTTTTCAGCTTTATTCATTGTGTCATCGTACAGGGTAAGATTCTTTTGTATATATATATATTTCTACTAACTTGTGAGACATTGCACACTAACTTTCTTCTATTAGATATGATGTAACGTAATAACATGTATTGCTCTAGCTTAAGGGAATCTCAGGTTGAATTTGCTCTCTTACACTTATTTTACTTATTGAATTTCTTTATAATGAATAATCTCTGCATAATACACTCCTGGAAATGGAAAAAAGAACACATTGACACCGGTGTGTCAGACCCACCATACTTGCTCCGGACACTGCGAGAGGGCTGTACAAGCAATGATCACACGCACGGCACAGCGGACACACCAGGAACCGCGATGTTGGCCGTCGAATGGCGCTAGCTGCGCAGCATTTGTGCACCGCCGCCGTCAGTGTCAGCCAGTTTGCCGTGGCATACGGAGCTCCATCGCAGTCTTTAACACTGGTAGCATGCCGCGACAGCGTGGACGTGAACCGTATGTGCAGTTGACGGACTTTGAGCGAGGGCGTATAGTGGGCATGCGGGAGGCCGGGGGGACGTACCGCCGAATTGCTCAACACGCGGGGCGTGAGGTCTCCACAGTACATCGATGTTGTCGCCAGTGGTCGGCGGAAGGTGCACGTGCCCGTCGACCTGGGACCGGACCGCAGCGACGCACGGATGCACGCCAAGACCGTAGGATCCTACGCAGTGCCGTAGGGGACCGCACCGCCACTTCCCAGCAAATTAGGGACACTGTTGCTCCTGGGGTATCGGCGAGGGCCATTCGCAACCGTCTCCATGAAGCTGGGCTACGGTCCCGCACACCGTTGGGCCGTCTTCCGCTCACGCCCCAACATCGTGCAGCCCGCCTCCAGTGGTGTTGCGACAGGCGTGAATGGAGGGACGAATGGAGACGTGTCGTCTTCAGCGATGAGAGTCGCTTCTGCCTTGGTGCCAATGATGGTCGTATGCGTGTTTGGCGCCGTGCAGGTGAGCGCCACAATCAGGACTGCATACGACCGAGGCACACAGGGCCAACACCCGGCATCATGGTGTGGGGAGCGATCTCCTACACTGGCCGTACACCACTGGTGATCGTCGAGGGGACACTGAATAGTGCACGGTACATCCAAACCGTCATCGAACCCATCGTTCTACCATTCCTAGACCGGCAAGGGAACTTGCTGTTCCAACAGGACAGTGCACGTCCGCATGTATCCCGTGCCACCCAACGTGCTCTAGAAGGTGTAAGTCAACTACCCTGGCCAGCAAGATCTCCGGATCTGTCCCCCATTGAGCATGTTTGGGACTGGATGAAGCGTCGTCTCACGCGGTCTGCACGTCCAGCACGAACGCTGGTCCAACTGAGGCGCCAGGTGGAAATGGCATGGCAAGCCGTTCTACAGGACTACATCCAGCATCTCTACGATCGTCTCCATGGGAGAATAGCAGCCTGCATTGCTGCGAAAGGTGGATATACACTGTACTAGTGCCGACATTGTGCATGCTCTGTTGCCTGTGTCTATGTGCCTGTGGTTCTGTCAGTGTGATTATGTGATGTATCTGACCCCAGGAATGTGTCAATGAAGTTTCCCCTTCCTGGGACAATGAATTCACGGTGTTCTTATTTCAATTTCCAGGAGTGTATGTTACTATAGGAAGCAGCGCCATTAACATAATAATTGTGTTAAGTGTAGTACTGTAGTGAACTTTCATAAGCCATGAAAGATGTGTAAGAAGTCACGAAAGATGCGTAAGGTGGAATCAAAGAGAAAAAGGTAAGGAAAGAACTTGTACAACATACAGCAGCAAAGAAATGGTTACAAAGATTAATTTCAGATGGGATATAGCTATGTAGGCCTAATGTCAGAAATGGTTAGATAGGGGAATGACGACAAATGTTTAAATAAGAAATTGAGCTAAAGAATGTGAACTTACAGGAATGTGTAAAATGTAAGTCAGAAACAAGAAAACAGATAATGTAAACAGTTGTACTGTTCGGAATTTTGTTGAAATTATGGATAAAATAATTAAGAGGTTCACAATTAAAGGATGAAACATAGCTGCAAAGAATGCCAATTACTGACCCTGTTAGGTATAATAATAGACTGAATCATAACAGAAGGTTGTATACATGGAAGAATCCTGGAGATACTAAAAGGTATCAGACAGATTATATAATGGTAAGACAGAGTTTAAGGAACCAGGTTTTAAATTGTAGAACATTTCTAGGGGCAGATGTGGATTCTGACCACAATCTATTGGTTATGAACTGTAGATTAAAACTGAAGAAATTGCAAAAAGGTGGGAATTTAAGGAGATGTGACCCGGATAAACTGACTAAACCAGAGGTTGAACAGAGTTTCAGGGAGAGGATAAAAGAACAATTGACAGGAATGGGGGAAAGAAATACAGTAGAAGACGAATGGGTAGCTCTGAGAGATGAAGTAGTGAAGGCAGCAGAGGATCAAGTAGGTAAAAAGACGAGGGCTAGTTGAAATCCTTGGGTAACAGAAGAAATATCGAATTTAATTGATGAAAGGGGAAAATATAAAAATGCAGTAAATGAAGCAGGCCAAAAGGAATACAAACGTCTCAAAAATGAGATCGACAGGAAGTGCAAAATGGCTAAGCAGGAATGGCTACAGGACAAATGTAAGGATGTGGAGGCTTATCTCACTAGGGGTAAGATATATACTGCCTACAGGAAAATTAAAGAGACCTATGGAGAAAAGAGAGCCACTTGCGTGAATATCAAGAACTCAGGTGGAAACCCAGTTCTAAGCAAAGAGGGGAAAGCAGAAAGGTGGAAGGAGTACATAGAGGGTCTATACAAGGGCGATGTGGACAATATTATGGAAATGGAAGAAGATGTAGATGAAGATGAAATGTGAGATACGATAGTGCGTGAAGAGTTTGACAGAGCACTGAAAGACCCGAGTCGAAACAAGGCAGTGGGAGTAGATAACATTCCATTAGAACTACTGAAGGCCTTGGGAGAGCCAGTCCTGACAAAACTCTTCCATTTGGTTGGCTCTGAGCACTATGGGACTCAACTGCAGAGGTCATTAGTCCCCTTCTTCCATCTGGTGAGCAAGATCTACGAGACAGGCGAAATACCCTCAGACTTCAAGAAGAACATAATAATTCCAATCCCAAAGAAAGCAGGTGTTGACAGATGTTACAATTAGCGAACCATCAGTTTAATAAGTCACAGCTGCAAAATACTAACACGAATTATTGGCAGACGAATGGAAAAACTGATAGAAGCCAACCTCGGGGAAGATCAGTTTGGATTCTGTAGAAATGTTGGAACACGTGAGGCAATACTGACCTTAAGACTTGTCTTAGAAGAAAGATTAAGGAAAGGCAAACCTACGTTTCTAGCATTTGTAGATTTAGAGAAAGCTTTTGACAACGTTGACTGGAATACTCTCTTTCAAATTCTAAAGGTGTCAGGGGTAAAATACAGGGAGCGAAAGACTATTTACAATTTGTACAGAAAGCAGATGGCAGTTATAAGAGTCGAAGGGCATGAAAGGGAAGCTGTGGTTGGGAAGGGATTGAGACAGGGTTGTAGCCTCTCCCCGATGTTATTCAATCTGTATATTGGGCAAGCAGTAAAGAAAACAAAAGAAAAATTTGGAATAGGTATTAAAGTCCAGGGAGAACAATCAAAAACTTTGATGTTCGCCGATGGCGTTGTCATTCTGTCAGAGACAGCAAAGACTTGGAAGAACAGTTGAATGGAATGGACAGTGTCTTGAAAGGAGGATATAAGGTGAACATCAACAAAAGCAAAACAAGGATAATGGAATGTAGTCGAATTAAGTTGGGTGATGCTGAGGGAATTAGATTAGGAAATGAGACACTGAAAGTAGTAGAGGAGTTTTGCCATTTGGGGAGCAAAATAACTGATGATGATCGAAGTAGAGAGGATATAACATGTAGACTGGTAATGGCAAGGAAAGCGTTTTTGAAGAAGAGAAATTTGTTAACATCGAGTATAGATTTAAGTGTCAGGAAGTCGTTTCTGAAAGCATTTGTATGGAGTGTAGCCATGTATGGAAGTGAGACATGGACAATAAATAGTTCGGACAAGAAGAGAATGAAGCTCTCGAAATGCGGTGCTACAGAAGAATGTTGAAGATTAGGTGGGT
Organism: Schistocerca americana; assembly: GCF_021461395.2. Classification (NCBI taxonomy): domain Eukaryota; kingdom Metazoa; phylum Arthropoda; class Insecta; order Orthoptera; family Acrididae; genus Schistocerca; species Schistocerca americana. Next base: position 950,995,008 of record NC_060119.1, on the reverse strand, counting down.
AGATCACGTAACTAATGAGGAGGTATTCAATAGGATTGGGGAGAAGAGGAGTTTGTGGCACAACTGGACTAGAAGAGGGGATCGGCTGGTAGGACATGTACTGAGGCATCAAGGGATCACAAATTTAGCATTGGAGGACAGCGTGAAGGGTAAAAATCGTAGAGGGAGACCAAGAGCTAAATACACTAAGCAGATTCAGAAGGATGTAGGTTGCAGTAGGTACTGGGAGATGAAGGAGCTTGCACAGGATAGATTAGCATGGAGAGCTGCATCAAACCAGTCTCAGGACTGTAATACCACAACAACAAGAACAATAGACTGACGTTTGATTGACTGACTTTGAGGTGAGCCTTGGTTACTCCCTCATTCATGTTTTTTCCCAATTATATTTTTGTTCTCGTTATTTGTGTGTGTGACCACTATCCTCATGTCTTTATTTCTTGTGTGTGACCACTACTCTTATGGGTCTTTTCCTATCTGACTCTATACTTTTGTACTTCACTCATGTTCACACGAACATATTTACTTGAATAGGTGTAAAATTTTCTGTGGGTTATTTGTACACATAACGACTGTTTCTTATCGTGCCTCTTACTGTACACTGTTTCACATGCTTTACATTTCTGAAGTTCTTGCAATCCATAGAAATGTGTTGTCATCATTACACCACACGTTCACTCCATGTTCAACTATTCCACATATTCAACTCCTGTCTTAATATAGGTAACAGTATATCTTATTTGTAACAAAATGTAACTTATTGGCCATTCTCCACAAATGATTAAGACTTAATATGGCAGAAGAAATATTTCTACTGATCATGTATGGAAATATTTTCTGATAAATGTTGGCGTACTTCACTTGAGCAAATAGTATCTGAATTTCATAATGAACTCTTCGACTCTACAAGATGGCTTCGAAGTGATTAATATATCCACAGTCTGCTTCCAGCAGGTACTCTTACATTTTACTGTTCGTGAATGTGTGACCCTGTCAGCTGAGGAATACGCTTGTAAGGTGGCTATAAATTCGCACCTTACAAGCACTCATCTGCATACTTTGCCATGATTTCCAACCGGATTTAGGTATCGTTTGCTAGGTTGTAAGTCATATATATGAATATTTAAAGAAGACTAACATTGCCACATACACCTTGCAAATAACTGTTAATGCTTATTGCATATAAGGTGACAGAGTATCTTTGTTATTGTAGTGGCACCACTTTTTAGGATAGGGAATGTTTGTTTTACAGGTTGCAGCCAGGTGTGGCCCAGATTGCAGTGAGTTACGCATACCAACAGTTGCGAAGTAGAATAGAGGCCACAGGGCCATCAAATTGCTGAAAGAGTATACTTAGCGTTTCTGCATGTCGCAAATCACAGGCAGAAGGGGCTCACTGGCCAACTTAGCGTGTTATGAGTATGTGATGTGAAGCAGCATGTATGGCAAAACAGAGATGCACTGCCGCGTATAAACAGGTGCAGCTTTCTAACGAGATTCATTCATGTGTGGCAGCTCTCCTGTATGGCTAGGCGTGTCACACCACCAGCTACACACAGCAGCAGATGGGGTGCCAGTATTCCAATTCACAGTGGGTCTCTGGTTCGACCATCTGAGGCTGACCTGGGGTCCGTAGCCAGCCAACGGCGGGCCACTCCTTGGCTCGCTAATGCAGGTAGGCGTCCTGGCTTCCAACACATGCTGGAGGCATCCTGAGACGAGGGGTGCAGATTCGGACACTGGATCGCAGGCGATCGTTTTCGCCACTATCTCAGCCACGCGGGCGAGAAGCACACAGCTGGCCCCTGTGGCACACTCTGAGAAGTGCTGAGTCGACAGGAACACAGACAGCTGAGTCAACTGCTCGCACCCTGATAATGCCACTACTCTGCTGGTGTACAAGGCCGACACACAGTGCGTGGACGGGTCACTGAGGAAGCCATTACACGCCAAGCCATTTTGCAGACTGCAAAGTGGTGTCCTCAGCATTGTGGGACCTGGTGACACAGACTGAGGGGAGCGTAGCAGTGTAGTTGGAAACAATAAATCACTTGGAAAGCTTGTAATGGTCTTAATGTGGTGTCTTCTACCTCTTCCATCTATATTTATTCATCCTGATACATTTGGTGGCAGAAGATGATGCCACTACATTTTTTATCAGAATAGTAGCCGTCATCTGTACAGTATGATGTTTGAGCCCACCAGCTGCATTACATTCACAGGATGTGGTGAGTTTGACCAGTTTTCTTCTTTTTTTTTAAGTGTTGGACGTTTTCTTACTATCATATATGTGTTGTGAGTATGTTTCATGGCAGGCCATTTTAAATGTTTTGCGTAGGCATATTATTATTTTTTTGTTAGAATCGGTGTTAGTGTATTTGGGGCAGTAATGTTTATTATTTTTTTGGTTGCGTTTAATCACTTTTGTATTGGTTTGAGTATGATGTTACCAAGTATGATGATATTGAGGTGTATGGAGTCGGGTTATTCTTGTACCAAAATGTTTTGTTTTAGGACTAACTAGGAACGAAATCAACACAATGGCACAGTCAGGGACGTGAGGTGTGTCAGAACCAGAAACAGTATGGATTTTGTTGGAGAAAGTAGCACAATTGACAGCAGAAAATATGCAGTTGAGAAATGAATTAACATCTAGAAGTGAGTGGGAAACCGCATCTGATCAGTCGTTGTTTCCTAGGGTGCAGGAGATGGAGCCAGCTGCCGCGAGTTTGATTATTTCATTTCCTGGCAAGGCACCTGAGGATGAGTGTTCGTGTCTGAAGGACTTGGAGACTTCAGCGGTGATGAATGGTTTGTCTGATGAGCAGTTGTTACATATAGCCAAGACTAGATTAATGGATGAAGCAAAAACATATGTAAGATGTTCTGAGGCCTTAAGGAAGGCAGGACAGTTCTAGCACTTAAAGGACATGTTTTTACAAAGGTACAAAAAACAGAATAACGCTCGGTACCTTACAGAGAGGTTAAGTACAATGTCAAAGAGACAGAGGGAGACGATGGAGAAATTTGCAGACAGGATAAGGGAAATTAATGAGTATTGTTAGGAGTTGGGTCAGAGCGACGAAGCGAAGCGTTCTGTTGCAGGAGGCCGAGCAAAGGGCAGTGGATGTATTTTTGAGAGGGTTACCAGTGCATATGTCACGGAAAGTGCGTGGAGGGACTACAAAAGATTTGTATGCGGCCATTCAGCTGGCAATTGTGTGTGAGGAAATAGATGTGGCAGCAGGGGTAAGCGAGAGGCAAACAGTGTTTACAGGGGGTGTGAAATGTCTTAAATGTGGTTGTACGGGACATGTGCTGAGGCAATGTACCCAGTCACCGAGGAATAAAGGAAGGGGTGGAATTAGGCAGCGAGGATGATGGAGAAATGCAGATAGGAGAGGTGGGCCAGCGTTAGACGGCAGAGGGGGCCCAAGACCCACCTAAGGGAGCTTCCATTTAATTTCAGTGCTACGAATACGTATGCAGAGGTGGAATTGTCAGTGGTTGAATCCATAGGAAGTAAAATGTTTAAGATTTTGTTGGACACAGCGGTGCAAGTGTCAGTGGCTACTAGAAATACATTGGGACGAAGGAAGCTAGATCCACCACGTTGTAGGTTGCGTGGAGTGGAGGATAAGGAGGTCATGCCTTTGGGGTCGGTGACAGCTGACTTTCGAATATTGAAAGTCCGATTTAATGCATGCATGGAGGTAGTATCATGGGTAACCGAGGGCTACGACATGATCCTAGGAGTACATTTCTTGCATCAACATCATGCCAAAATTTACCTTTGCCAACGAACTGCGGAACGTGTGGAAATGTTATTTCAGCTAGGGGAATCTGTTGTCAATGCAGAGTTGTCGCAAGGAGCTTTCAACTTAATGAACAAACCAACTGAACCGCTTACATTAGCATTAAGGCTTAATTCACATGAGTGTGTGTTTAGTGGCACCGGGAGGTCGCTTTGCATAAGTGTGGGGTCCAATCTACCTGTGGGTACAGTATGTGTTATTGAACCATTGGAAGATTATGAATTTTTGGGGGCATTGGATTGTTTTGTGAAACGTAGTGTACAGGAGGGGAACGACAGGCGAGTAGTTCCCGTGAACATGGATAATTTTAGCGCTCTAGAAACGAATTTGAAGAAAGGAGTCTTAGTAGTATATTTGGATGTGGCAGATGACGAAGACTGGTGTTCGAGTGGTAGGCGAAGCGTGAACTGTGCGGCTGGTCCTGGCGGAGGTTTGAGTCCTCCCTCGGGCATTGGTGTGTGTGTGTTTGTCCTCAGGATAGTTTAGGTTAAGTAGTGTGTAAGCTTAGGGACATGACCTTAGCAGTTAAGTCCCATAAGATTTCACACACGTTTGATCATTTTCGTAGGCAAAGCGATCAACAACCAACAACCAAGCTAATTGCAGGAGATAAGGTTCCACAAACAATGAGATGCGTGAAAAATTGCACATAACGTTCAAATTTATTCCTTCTGAACTATAATTCTATTCGCAGTAAATTTCAGAGACAGTATCCACATATGCAGGTAAGTTCAAGTAAAAAATTATATCACGGTACCACATAAATTTCAGGAGATATGTGGTCAAACTCTGAGGTATTTGAAAAATTGCCGCATCATGTATGACGATTAAATTTCTTACTTCTTTGCTACTATCAATATTCGAAACATATTTCGCAGACTGTATTCACTTATGCCACTGAATTTACGTGCAAAAATATATCGATTTACGACCCTTAGTTCAAGAGACATGACGTCGAAAGCACTGAGATAGGTGAAAAAAATACCGTATCGGGTATGTCGTCTTAATATATTTATTATTCACTACTAAGACACTCCTACTAATGTGTCATGGAAATCGCTGAGACCCGGCTGCCGCTTGTGACAGCTTTCATCTGCGAAGTGCAAGCGGGTTAGGTCAGGGCTTCACAACATATGTGCTTGCGGAGCAAGCTGTGAGCAGCAAGGCGCGAGCATGGAGAGGCGGGAGCACGCTACCCCCACTACCGGACCAGAGCGGAGAGTGGGGAGAGTCACGTGGGGCACACAACAGCTGCCGCCAGTCAATGTAATTCCGCGGCCACCTGCAGGGTTATCACTCACGAATTATTACTGCGACAAATGAAACAAATAAAGGAGAATGTACACGTGCCACATAATTTTATTAGCTTAGTGTATGCCTCTACATTCGTATTAATTTTTGATCTGTTACACAATAAGAGGTGTCACTGAAGTGTGGGATTCTCGGTTATCTTCTAGTTTTTGCCCTTTACACTTGCGTCTATGTTTGAAGTAATTGTTCTTGTGCATTGTAGGCGCAGCTTGCAGTTTAAATTTCGATCAAACAAGCCGTTTCTCAGGCGCGTCTTGTTACATTTAGATGCTGAGAAGAGTTGTTCACAAACATACGTGGAACCGAACATTGATATTATTGTAGCCGCCAGTTTGTGCAAAAGAGGAAATCTATCCTGAGGGAAGTGTCTGCAGAATTCCAAATTGTTTTTCTTGTTCTGAAATTCGTCTCTGTATACTCTGTCACACTGCAGGTCAATAATTTCTAGTTGCTGCTCAGGACGAATCTCTTCAATATTCGCTGAATTTGGAGAGTAGAAAAGATCAAAATCACTGTCTAGCGCTGTCAGATCTTGAAAGAGTTGATCAAATTATTCCTTAAGGGCAACTAAACTATGTGAATAACGTTCACAGTCTTTGTGAACATCTTGCACGAATCATAATTTAGGAAAATGAGCTAGATTTCCTGTTTCCAGCTGACTCACCCAAAGTGTAAATTTCATTTTGAAGGCTCGTATTCGATCTATGTAATGAGTAATTAGCAGATGTTTACCTTGTAGTGAAATGTTCAAAGCATTCTGATGGCTAGTTAAATATGCTAAGAACGAGAGATCACATTTCCATGAAGGCTTTTTCAATTCAGGAACACACATGTTATTTATTTCCAAGAACATATTTATCTAATCTAATAGGCAAAAAAATCGATTTAATAATTCGCCACGACTAAGCCAGCGGACTTCGCTGTAATAAGGCAGACTACCATGCTGGCTTCCTACATCCTCAAGAAAGCTTTTAAATTGCCTGTGTTGTAGCCCATGCTTCCTTATATAATTGGTTGTACGATCAACAACACTCATCACATCTTTTAGAGTGATACTCTTTGCACATAAGTAATCCTGGTGGATCACACAGTGAACGCCCCTTATTTCATCCAGCATGGTCAGTTTTTGCATTTTCTCCTTCAACAGCGCAACTAAACCTGATTTTTTCCCTGTCATAGCTGGTGCATCGTCTGTAGGCACTGAAACTAAGGAATTCCACGACAATCCTATATTTCCAACACTTTCTTCAACACTACTTAAAATATCACCTCTGTTTGTAGTGTTCTTCATGGCTACTACATCGAGGAGCTCCTCCCTCACCTGAAGATCTCTATTAACACCTGTAATAAATATGGCAAGCTACGCTGTTCCAGTGATATCAACAAATTTGTCCAGAGCTAGACAATACGCCATAAAATCTTTACAGATATTTGCAAGCTGGCTCTGGACGTCGTCTGCCATGTCCTGTATGCGACGCATAGTGATCATGTTAGATAATGGCACAGTCCGAAACTGTTCAACTTGAGATGGACACATATATTCCGCTGCAACTACCAAACATTCTTTTATTAAATCGCCATCAGTGAAGGGGCGCAAGGATTTTGCTAAAAGCAAAGCAATTTTGTAACTCACTCTGAGAGCTGCCTCAGTTGATTTTTCCTTCGTCGTCCAGATCTTCTTCTGATTGCCTCCTTTAAAGTTTAATAACTTCCTGTGCACAATCTGGTCCATCACATTTTCCACTTCCGTAGTCTTTCGCGTGGTACAACATATAATGTCGCTGCAAATTAAATTTCCTAAAATAATTCAGCGTTTTGTGACATACTAAACAATTTGCAACACCATATTTTTCTGTAAATAGATACAATTTCTCCCAATGGGGGTTGAGCTGCGAAAGCATGGTTGGGGTTACACAACGGTGACTTGACGTGATTCTTAACCATCGAAGTGACTGTTAGAGCTGATCGTTGTACTTTAAACGTTACACAGTCGGCGCGAATTCAATGGGCACGCTGCTGCCCTATTCAAATGTGCGCCCGCATTTCCCCTCCCTCCCCTCCCACCACTCCCTCCGTACTCCACGATCTTGCAGGTGCTCGCGAGTACGTGCCTGAGCAGACGCGAGTACTTGCGCTCGAAACCGGCCAGTTGTTAAGCCCTGGCTTAGGTGAAAACAACACCCGTCACCACTCCTATGAAGAGGCATTTCCACAGAGATTTTTACAAGTTCGCATTGTAGACAGGTTAAACAGCTATACTCATACATTTGTATATTGTGCATATTTCTTTATCCAACTGTTTCGGAATTTCAAAGGTGTTTTGACGAATACATGGAAATGAAATATTTTCGATATTACACTGCAAAGGTTCATCTTCTCTTTCCATTTCAAATATTGCAGAAAATTGGCAAAATAAATGTCTGGGAAGTGCCAGGCTTGTAAGCTAGTATAAAAATAAAGAAGAGAATAACTGATGTTACTCCACTTTTACGTGACTACTTTTCTTTTCCTGTGAAATAACATATTTATGGTCTGAAAAGGAAGTTTTTCGAGGATGCAAAGAAATATGACGCTGTCGATAAGAGCAGGACTGCCGCTTCGGGCAGTAGTTAATGTTACGGAAAAGGAGCTGCTATGAGCGAGGAAATGGCACTAGAACCCTTCAGAATTGGGTCAGTTCAGACATGAAACTTAAGAGGAAGAAAAACAGGTATGTCTTACCCAAATAAACATTGATAATGGTCATACATGAGGAACCCGCAACGTGGACACCACCAGATGAACGTACATAACAGAAATACTTGTAACGGGACATCATTGTCTACCTCTACTATCCCTCAACAGTACTCATTGATACCAGCATTACTTTTCGAATTTTGGGCAGGTCAGTATTATCTCAGCACTTATCTGAAAACACTCATATAATTTTATACTCATTATGTTATATTTTAAGCTAAAATGTATAAAAAGGGATTACTTTCTAAAATATTTTAATTTCGATGTTATAATCGACAAGTGCTAGTTCTGAATGTACAGCTAAAATTATTTTTTAAAGAAAAGTTTGAAATTACGAATTATTAGCACACTTAAAATTTCTATTAATAATTATGCAATCCTGTACTGTTCACAATGTTTATTTCTGGACTCGTTATGAAATAATAGTCGAAATTACGAATGTGAGGAAATCTTGTAGGAATTCATTTGTTAAGAAAAATTGTAAACCCTTTGGAGTATTGTTATTTCCCCTGAGCATGAGATTCGTAAGCTTGCCTCTGATGTGATCGGACGTATTTTTGTATAATAGGTGCGAAGAATGTAATTTCTTCTTAGTTAGAATGAAAAATGAAAGTACTGTGAGGTAAAAAATAAGTAAAAAATATTCTGCAACAATCTTCTAATTTATTTACTTCAAACCAACCTTGAATACCTGATGTTACATTTTCAGCTTCAAGAAGCAGACATCTAAACAAGAAGAACTAGAGCCATCTCAAACATGAGAAACTAAGTAAACTTGAATGTTTATTGTAATCTTCGCTGCTCTCAAATCTTCATAATAGACTTTGCTTATTAATTATTTGGACTGGGCATTTTTTAATGTTGACAAAATATGTAGGAAGGAAGGAGGAGGGAGATTACAAGCAGCAAAATTTATAAGCGTTGTCATTTCGTTTAATTGTCATTGATAACTGGCAACAGTAAAATTGTACACTTTAGAAGTTAACGTATTATTTTCTATGGTATAAACAAATTCATTCCTGCTTTATTGAGACATAAAGGCTATAAATTAGCCTTATTTCAGACAATGTTGTAATTAAATTTTTGTGAAGACATTACGTACTCTGGTGTATAATATTTAAGACGAAGGTAACTTTCGCATGATGTGTCACTCCCAAGTACAATACCTCAATGAAACAAGGACCCTATACATAAACAAATAGTTCAGTGTAGTGTAGTACAGTACAGTACAGTACAGTACATCTACATCTACATCTATATCCATACTCCGCAAGGCACCTGACGGTGTGTGGCTGAGGGCACCTCTATCGGTACTCCCTTCTATTCCAGTCTCGTATTGTTCGTGGAAAGAAAGATTGTCGGTATGCCTCTGTGTGGGCTCTAATCTCTCTGATTTTAATCTCATAGTCTCTTCGCGAAATATACGTACGAGGGAGCAATATACTGCTTGACTCCTCGGTGAAGGTATATTCTCAAAACTTCAACAAAAACCAGTACATAACAGAACTGCAAGGAGTACGCAATGAGACGAAGAGAAGTGACTGTTTTATTGAAGGACAACTATTGGATTGAAAGCACTGCGATTTAGGATGGTCCCCTGTACACTGAAAACGGCTGGACATGATTGTTAACACCTTGTGTGATCATCACGGACGGGAATGTATCCCCCGCGACGTGTCCCGTACAGGCCACCAAGTTGGTAATGAGTTCTTGTGGTGGGGGGCGGGGGTCCCGTTTCTCGATAATTGCTGGATGGTCTTTGGTGGATGTAGAAGTGCTGCAATAAATCTTCACAACGCATCGCACACATGCTCGATCGGATTTAAGTCGTGAGAAAGAGACAGACCAGTCCATTCGCCGAATATCCTCTCGTTCCAAGTGTTCTCCAAGGCGCCGTATGATGTGGTCACGTATTGTCTCCCATAAAATTGAAATCAGAGCCTAACACCCTCGAGAAGATGTACATGGGGAAGAAGTACAGTGCCTCAATGATGCTGACCGGTGAGCGCAACGTTTTGAAGGATTTGGAAGTCAACACGCCCACGACACATTATGCCTCCCAATGAAACACTTGCACTACCAAAAATGGTTATTTTCGGCAGTGCTGGAAGCACCGTCATGTGGCGAGAGGTGAGAATACGTAATCGACTAACAAACATTTTCGAACATATATGGTCCAAGATTCATCGAGACATCTTACTTGGCGGTGACACATCACTCTAAATTTTACCTTCGTTTTTCACACCATTGTATATTAGCTACTATATGACTGAAAACTTGTAAATAGTGGCAAATGAAATATGTTCACTATAGCCATTGTGGATGATGTATTGAAACTTGGATTTATGTTGGATATTTACGTAGGTATAATGTGCAACTATTCGCTTTTTTGTATTGTAGACGATTTACAGCATAGTTAACTAGTTTTGATGCATCTGCAGGTTTATGAGTGGACGTAAGTATTACAGGCAAATTATCTGAACCTCATGCAGCAAGATGTAATGGCATGGTGTTGGTAGAAATATTGGACAATCATTTAATGAAATTTTTGCGAAACGAAGAGATGGTTTTCTTATTAGAATACTTACACTGTACTGCGTCGTTGTATCCATGACAAACTCACTTGAAATTTGGGTGATTTCCACTTCCAGCATCCTAACGTCAGCTTCACATGATCTATTATCTGATCCTCTAATGTCTCCGTCTGTTGACGAGCATGTAGTGTATGAGGACTCTATAATGGTGCAATAAATCGTATGAACATACAAAAAAAGCTAGTGGGTACCTATTGTGTTTATTCTATTTCACTTCTCAGTCTGTAGCCTGATTTGAGGCAGTTCCTTACACCACTCTATCTTGTGCGTCTTCTTCTCTGAATAAGTACTGCAATCTACGTCCATTTGAACGTATTTACTATATTCATCTCATTATCTCCCTCTACAACTTTTAGCCCCCACATTTCCTTACATTACTATATTCGTGATTCTCTGGAGCCTCTGAGTGTGTTCCGTCAAGCAAATTTTAGCCAGGTTCTGCGACTAAGTTTTTTTCGCCTCATTTCTCTCATACTATAGAAGTTGGGTCGACAGCGGCGGCCTAGCACTGGATACGGCCCCGCTACACAGCGGTAGTGGCGGTATAGCTATGGCATGAACTCCAAAGCTGCTTTAGTAAGATTCAGTAGAATTAGTACTGAAGACTAACACGTAGGAGGCGCAGTGCGTCGCCCTGCTGTGTCAGTCGTGACCTACTCAGCTGGCCTGGGGTTTAAATGTAGCTGTTCGCTGCTGACTTGGGGGAAGGCACTTCGTTTCTGTGTCACCCTGGAGATACCTTTAACTGGGGCGGTGGCCACAGCTCATCTGCTGTCACGTGGAAGTGTGATAAACTGCAGAAGCTTTCTGATGTCCCAGGCTCTTAACAGGTGGAAGTCTGATGACATGGAAACATCTGCTTCTAAAAAAATGGGTGTGAAATCTTATGGGACTTAACCGCTAAGGTTATCAGTCCTTAAGTTTACACACTACTTGACCTAAATTATCCTAAGGACGAACACACACACCCATGCACGAGGGAGGACTCGAACCTCCGCCGGGACCAGCCGCACAGTCCATGACTGCAACGCCCTAGGCCGCTCGGCTAATCCCGCGCGGTCATCTGCTTCTGCTGACTTTCTGAATTGGCAGGCCTTTCGAGTGGTGACATCCAATGCTTGGGTTCCCAGCGCTCTGTCTATGGTTGTGTCTATGGCTCCTGTATTCTTCTAGTCTGTACAGCTTATCATCCACGTGTCACTTCCACACAAGTCGGCGCTACAGAAAAATACCTTGAGAAATTACTTAAGTTTATATTCGATATTAACAAATTGCCAGTCAGCATTTATACCCTGTCTACTAATGGATTCCTCAGTCATGTTACTGCCAAAGTAGTGAATCTCGTCTGCTGTTTTAGCGTCTCATTTCGTGTCCATATTCCCTCAGCAACACTCGATTTAGTTCGTCAGCGTTCCAGTGCCCTTGTTTTGATTATTTTATGTTTATCTCTTACGCTTAAGACGCCGTTCATTCTGTTCAGCTGTCTGTGATAGAACTAAAACGTCATCAGCAAACCTCAAAGTTCTTATTTCTTTTCTATGAACTTCAATTCCTTCTCCTAATTTTTTGTTGTTGCCTTTATTGCTTGGTCAGAGTCAGACTGAATAACGTCAGATATTGGCTAAAACTATGTCTCACTCATCTCCCAACATAGCTTTCCTTACATGTCCTTCAATTCTACAGCTGCAGACTCGTTTCTGCGTACGTTATAAATAACTCTTAGCTACTTGTACTTGCTAATTTCAAAGTTATCTATCCCTTCTGTGTTATTATCCTACGTCCTCGAAAGCTTAAAGTGTGATACTAATACTGGATCCTCTATCTTTTCTAAATCGACTGGTGTTCCTTCCTATATTACATCACACAGTTCTTCCCTCTCATGGGGGCCATCAGTCTACTCTTTCCAAGTATCCGCTCTCTCCTATGCATTTAACAGTGGAATTCCCGTCGCACTTCTTTGGGTATTAATTCTTCTTGACTAATCTCTTAAACTTCAACCTACTGTCCATTACTACCACATTGTATTCTGAGTCTATATCTGCTCCTGGGTACACATTAGAGCCCACTATTAGATTTTGGAATCTCTGTCTGAGCAAGATGTCATCTAACAAATTTTCCCGTATCACCCAGCCTTTTCCATGTATACCTCCTCCGCTTTTGATTCTTAAACAGAGTATTTGGTATTAATAACTGAAGTTTATTACAGAACTCAATTAGTCTTCCTCCTCTCTCATTCCATCTCCCAAGCCCATATTCTCATGCAACTTTTTCTTCAGTTCCTTTCCCTGCAAGTGCATTCCAGTCCCCGTAACCATTCGATTTTCATCTCCCTTTACATACTGTATTACCTTTTCTACATCTCCGTGTACTATCTACGTCTCTTCATCTTCAGCTTGCGACGTGGTATGTATACGTGAACTATTGCTGTCGACGCTGGCTTGCCGTCGATTCTGGTAAGAGCAACCCTATTACTGAACTTTTCACAGTAACACACTATCTGCCCTACCTTCCTATTCATAGCGAATCCTTCATCCGGTATACCATTCTCTGCTCCTGTCGATATTATCCTATACTCAGCTGACCATAAATCCTTGTCTTCTTAACATTTCACTTCACTGACCCTTACTATATCTAGATTCAATGTTTGCATTTCCCTTTTCAGGTTTCCTAGCTGCCCTACCACGTTCAAGCTCCTGACATTTCACGCCTCGACTCATAGAACGTTATCCTTTCATCTTTTTCTCAAGGTCACCTCCCTTTTTGCAGTCCCCTCACGGAGATCCGAATGGGGGATTATTCCTGAATCTTTTGCCAATGGAGACATCATCATGATACCTTTTCAACCACAGGTCATCTACCATGTGGATATATGTTACGTGTCCTTAATGCAGTGTTTCCCTTGTGCCTCTGCAACCTCACGTCGTGATCATTGCTGATTCTTCCGCCCTTAGGGGCAGTTTCCCACTCCAAGGACAACGGTGTATCCCAGGACAGGAGGGTGTCCTGACACTTGTCCGCTCCTCCTCCCACTTTGACAATACTGTTATCAGAATGAGGATGACTTCTGATGCCGGAAGTGTTTCGCCACCATACAGACTCCACTGCCATGGCCAGTTGTGCTAGGTTTCTGAGCTGAGGATCCGTGGCGGGAACGGCCAGACCGATGTGGTCCTACATATTTTCGATTGGGTGCATATTCGGGAAGTATGGTGCCTAGCGGAGAACGATAATTTCATCTCAGTGCTCTTCGAGCTAGATACGTACGCTGCGAGCTGTGTGACGTGTTGCAGTGTCCTAATGGCAGATGTCACCATGCCGAGGAGAACCAAACTGAATAGGTCCCCATGGATAGATGCATACTTTCGTAGATCCATCGTGCGTTCCATAATTACGAGATCACTAATGAAATATCACGAAAATATTCCCCAAACCATAAAGCTCCCTTCTACAGACGCTTCACGCATTATGCACCAATGACCATCTGTCTGACAGAGCTTAAAATGTGATTCATCTGAAGAAGCTATTTGTCCCCACTTAGTGAAGACGTCCATTTGTGGTGCTGGTGTACAAATTTCGGCCTTCGTCGACAGTGAACAATAGTCAGCATGAGATGTATCAGGAACTGCTGCAGTGATCAATACTCAACAGCGTTCGCTGAACACTTCGAACATAATCTAGGGTCACGTTAATGTGACTGGACTGCCTGTCCTTAAGCATTCTAGTCTCATCTAATGTCTTCACATGTCCATATTATCTTTGCACAATACTCTCTGCAAGAGGCCCCCAATTTCTCATCTTTTCCATTGTGTTACCCTTAAACCAAATTTCACTTGCGCACACCTAGGGTCCCTTTCACACATTTTTCTGCAGAACCCGTTTTGACAATGTCATTTTCAGAATGAGGGTGACTTCTGATGCTGTATTTATCTGGCTTCATAGATACTTCTTCATAGCGGTTGTACTTACCATACTACTCAGTGTATCGTTGAGGTACGCAAGCCTCCCCACGTGGCCCAGATTCGTGTGGTTCATGGACAGGGGAAAGGGGGAGGGTTTGTAAATTATAAGCACATAAGTCGTCAGTAATATTTACGAGCACTCGGTGCTACTCCAAAAGGAAAATTTGTGTTTAGTTTGGGAATATGGCAGTTTGAACTCCATATCGCGAGAGGAAGTGCCTTGTATTGACCAAAACAAATCAGTCAAACACAAGTCAACATTGCAAACACGAGTCAACATTGCAAGATGGAATTACACGAGGGCTGCCCAGAACGCAATGCACCGTATTTTGATTCTCAGCTGAAAACAACGCTACGCATGAGAAACGTTACGTATGTATTACCTGAAGTCTCCTGAGTGGTCGCGCCAAGTTTCCGTCACTTCCAACAGACAGCGTAGCTGCAGGACTGTTTCAAAATGTCGTCTGTACGTGATGTACACTCTTTGACATAAAACTCGACCGGCGGCCGGCCGCTTCAGAGGCTAAGTCCGCGCCGATCGCGACATGGGACAAGAAAACTGGCCAACTCGCTAATTCTCTAAGTCCGGTTATCTGCACAATCTGGCAACACTACAGACTGCGGCACTTCCTGGAGGAAAACTTGTCCAATGATAGAGACACATTAGGCTGATTACGCCTGTGGTCTAGCGGTAGCGTGCGTTGTTTCTGTTCGTAATGTCAGTGGAACGAAAACAGCTGACATTTAAAAAATTTTATAGTCTCTTCTGTCTGAATGCTGAAGAATTGAATGTAATGGTAGCGCAGATTCAATCTATTTCGCTTTCTGACTCACCGATATCAAAATTTTATCCAGTAACGATTTTGCGGCAGATTTCCTGCAGACTGTCCTCCTCTGGACGACGTATGCGGCAAAGCTCCAGGATCCATTTGCGGGCTACCGGCAGAGGCCGTGGGAACAGCAGCGGCGCTGCACTCCCCCGTTCTTTATCGAAAGCGCCTGCTCCCGCTCATCGCTTTTGATGATTTAAAACGCTTTATTATTAAATGTTGCTCCACAGAAAATTTCTACGATTTCCATTCACGCTCAAAAGCAACGGAGACAGACGCCCTGATTAGTAGGCGGGTATTATATTACATTGATCGGCAATAGCTGAGTATGGCCCGAAATTAATTTTATAGACTGGGACGAAATTAAACCACCTCGCTACATTCGATGAATTTATAAATGCTTCATACCTCGTTTCTTTTCCTTTCAAACTCAATTATTTGTGCAACTTTTGGTCAATGCTCGGATGTTTTCGTCAAGCCAGGGTGAGCGTCTGTGGTGTAAAGTGTATTACAGTTCTTGCTTCATTCCTTATGGTAACTCTATGCGATAAACTGTGAGAATATCTTGCAATGCATGCTCTGTAGCAGTGCAGGAACACTGCACATTTGGAGTTCCATGTATGGGTTCATGAAGTGTGTAATGTTGATCGGAAGTGATAGTTATGGTCATGAGATTTAGACCAGAAAAATTTGTCTTTTGGAGGTTTCAGAGAACGAAAAGGAATTGCTAACGCCGGTGTTAGAAAACGTCTACAGTTAAATGCTATTGCAAAAATTTAGAAGAGGGGAACTATATTAATCAACATGTGCACTTCATAAACAACCTTCTGACATGTTAGACCTGTATGACGAACAAAACTCAAATTTATATCGTTGACAGTCGCTTTGAATCTTTTCAGGATCTATTTTAACAGTGAAGCACCTTGGCATTTGCAAAGCAGACATCCATGATATTAACTTAATTTACTAAGTCGAATCGGACGAAGATTGATGTTAAAAGGCATTCTTCGGATTTCGTATAAAGAATTTTTACTAGCCGTTTGCAACTCCATTAATTAAAATGGAAAATAAAAGGTTGTAGTCAGCGGCTTCCACCGAGATTGGAACTGCTATGTCATACAGTACGACCACCGCAACGCACAAGGGAACCTATTTTTTTTTAATTTTGCTTTTCTCCTTTTACTTTTTTTGACGATTACCCCTTTTTTTCTCTCTTATTTTAAAGCCCCTTAGGAAAATGGCTATAAAAATAGAAACAAAGTGCCACCGCCACTTTTCATCCAATAACAAAAAAAAAAAAATCTTGTCCACTTCAGGCGTTGGCTCCTGACTAAACCTAGCCCAGGGGATGTATGGGAATTCAAGGTTAGGGCTATTATTACAAACAAAACAAAATCTTCCTTTTTCTGAATTTTATTTTTATTTTGATTTTTGTTTTGTTAATTTTTGTTGTGTAATTGATCAGACGCCTTCTGCGCCCCGCTGGAAATATGTTGAGTCACATCTTCTCGAAATTGGTGTGTTCTGTTCAGTAGTTCAGAAATGTACATTGGTTCAATCTGGGAACCTTATTCACTCTTGGCTTAACGAATTCCAATTGCGAGGCGGGTCGTGGAAAGCACTCCCAAGGAAGTTCGAGAAACATTGTCTGTATTTTGGGTGGCGAACAACAACATGACGGTCGTTGAGGTATGTCCAAAAATCGAGTACAGAGTCTACAGTTTGTCCAACTAGGTAGTGAATGGCATGTACGCGAATCCAATTCACAGCATTGGTCTTTGTCCGAGGAAAATAGTCACGTCCCGGAACTAATTATCAAAGGGGAGTATTCCGATTCAGAATGTCCCGCGTTAGAAAAGCCACAATATGACGAATAACCTCTGAGCTAACGACACACTGGCGACCACAGACGGACTATAGTCACTGCGATGTTGCCTGAGACTCAAAACGCAACCTTGAAACACACAAACAGGTGTTACTTATGTGAAGAACGCCGTTCTTGGAGTCCAGAAATTAATTATACTTTCTAAGTGTCTCATCTTGCAGTGGATTCAATTGTACGAGACTTCGATGTGGAAAACGAATGTCAAGGGAATTTAGCGAGGTAACGCCGGCCTACACTCGGAAGTAAATGCACTATCAGAGTGTTGACAAATACTTGCTACGACGCTGCCATTTCTCGGTTCTCTTGCGAGGCAGCTCTTCAGCGAAATGCTTGCTGTGATTTTCCGATACGGTCCTTCAGAGTGGAGACGCGCGCGCACGTTTGGTTTTTATGCGGCGTTCTCCCCTGATGGCTTCTGACGTCGCCTTGTGGGCTATGTCTACATTTGAGACATTCAATTATCATTAATCCAGAATGATACAAGTTTCAGCTTCCGGCGTGGAAGAAGGCTGTTGACGCCGACATTATATCATTTCAACGTAGGGAATGCAAAACGGGTCATTCAATGTTTCTCATTCAACATAAAGCATGTGAGATAATTATCCGTAACGTTCATAATCATCTAAAAGTAAAAACGAAGTAAAAATACATCTGAAGCTTATTCGAATTGAATATAATGTAAGATACCAAACGCTTTGCACCTCGATGTCGAATTTGTCCACGCGCAATCTTTTGCAGCATACAAAAAGAATGTCATGATTACCACGAGAATGAAGAAATATGTTGGTACGAATGGAAGCAAGGAGAGACCCAGTCAACAAATATTCGAGTCCTCATGGCATTCATTTCATTTGAGACGTAAGAAGAGTTAAAGCGGGATATTACTTTCGTTAACACGAAAGATATGCCGCACATATTGATAATGAGGAAGTCTGCGTCTTCATACGTTTCCTCCTTGAAATCTGTATGCTCTCTTATATACTAAGTAGCCTGATCATTGTTTCAGTAATGTTACCCTCTTGTTTGACCCCGTAACGATGAACAGATTCCAAATGCATGTCTCTGCATGAAAGTAGCTGTTCGAACTCTTCCTGGGTTGCTTTTTGTGTTTTATTGCTTGGAATTCCTGAAGCAGACCACTGTGCCTTCTCCCCTTGTGGGTTAGGTCTCAAAACTAAACCGCTTTTTATCCAACGGCATAATTTATTCAGACAGCATCAGCACAAGACTGTCAAACAAAGCCTTCCATTTACAGTTGCAACACTCTAACCAGCACTGACCGAAGTGTAATCCACGGTCATGGTCCGAAAGTAGCAGCTGTCTGTTACTGTGGGAAAGTCCGTACCACACTTTCGATTGCGCAGCACCATTCTATCTGGTAACACTGTGTAGTTGCAGAGTTGTGCCAGCATGTCTGTCCTCACTCTGTCAACTTTATGTATCTCACTTCTCCTGTAGCGGTGATCACAAGGAACAGAAGTAAATGAGTGTATTCTGCATGACGTAACATTCAGTATTCCCTTCTTTCATAGCCACTCTTCATGTGCATCGATACCAAATAGGAATGTGAAAACTCTTGCGAGTGAGAGAATGACAATAACAATCGTAACAAGAACAATCAAATAATGAATAATGTTTATTCCAACGCAGAGCGAGAATGGCTTTAAATATAAAAATCTATATCTATATCCATATCTATTGATTTTTGAGTTGGCACGATGCAAATATATTCTTAGCATTTAGTTACTGAATTTAGTTCTGGATGTTTGCAGAGAAATGGAAAGGTCGGTACTTCTCGCTAGTGTAATATAATGTGAACCAGCAACTACCCTTTCCTTAGAACACGACTCAAGCAGGTCCCCAAGTAGGTACAAAGGCACTGCTGCATTCTTTCCCCTGACATTGCTCTGATGACGGTTAATGCAGATAGTTCCGATTATGAAATACAAAACGTATTGCAGGTTAGTTCCTAGGATAGTAACATTAAATATGCGTTGTAGACGGCACATGAACGTGACGACTATCCATATTACTCAACAATATAAAAAGACAATATTATGGGAATTTAGCAGGATTACTCAACATGAATTCTGAAATTGGTTGACTGACCGCACAGGTGCTAAACGTCGTCAAGAGTATACGATGTCCTAATCGCATTAGGAATGTGAAGTTCGTCTTCGACAGCTCGCATCTTTCACATTGCTATCTCCACCCTACTCCAGACAGCCCTCGGTGGAGTTGCACAAGTTGCCGATGCAATGTAAGGCCTTCAAACCGACAACAGACCACATATTGAAAAATACAAGTGAGTTCTCTTGCAGCGTAAGCTTATTGTAACTAATTTATAAATTATTAGACAGGAACATCGTCCTATTAAAAAAAAAGCTCTCCAGCAGGTCCTCTAATCGCTCCTTGGTACAGTCGTTTGACTATTGAAAATGGTTCCAACAAGTCACCACTAGAAAACACTGCTCTGAACCGCAATAACTCAAGATGTAAAGTAATACCACGATACTACAAATATCAGGAAACACCTTATCACAGATAACACTGTCCTTAAGGCTTGTAAGCTCACATTTATTACAATAAATGACATACCTGAAATGTTACCACTCTCATTAAAACGTCAGATTGGTAATGCACGTAGTAAGTTGGTCGTATTCATGATTTCCTCTTCAAAGTAACGTACCGTACTTATTATTTAACACAAAATGTCATTAAAACTTTAAGTTATTCACGAGCAGCTAGTTGAGAATGTGTAGGAAATTCAAATGACACGACGTACCGTCTTGTTCCGCATATGGATTCAAACCCAGCTCATGCAGACTAAGCAAAGATTTCGTTACTGACGGAAACTAACAGTCATTCCTGATTAAACATACAGAGAGTGATATACCTCGATTTTAGACAGCATCAGTTACCAAATATCAACTTTAAATTGCATAACGCAAACACGTTTAACAGACACGAATTCCTACCCATCATCTATTGTCCCTGTTAACGAACTACGAGAGATGTTAAATATTGCTTCTTCACAAGTAGCTTACTTGAAATGCCGTGAGGTAAAGGTTTGTGTTGGACACGGTTCGAACCCAGAACCAAATCCGATTGCTATCGAAGCACAGTCAAATATGACATATCGGATTTTCGCGGCAGTAGCCAGATGTTTTAACTGAAATGACGAGACGAAACATTAATTTTTTCCTTCCCAGGACTCCAACCCGGCATCTATCGCTGTTGTATTCTAGAGAAAACGATCGTTAAATATGGGTTTGTTGCGCCAGCAGTGATATGTGAGCATGTTTGAACTAGAAATAATATGACGAAGAGCTCAGCGCTCACTGGGAATAAAGCCCCACACATATCGTTGTTGACTACACACAAAGAGACGTCAGCTACCGAATTTTTCTCCACCAGCTGCTCAGAATAACATCTTGAACTTACAGTCATCTCGCAAACAGTTCTGTGTCTCACTGGGAGTTAAAAACTTCAGATATCGTTAGTGTTGACAACGAATGAAAATACATTAAAAATCAAAATTCTTATCCACCAGCAGATAGGTGTTCTCATGCTAGAGCTTGATAATACATAATTAAGTCTTTAGTGCCGGGCCAGGATTCGATCCCATTCACGCGTAATATGTGGAGATGTTGAGGAATCTGCAGTTTTGAACAAACAAGAAATTGTAGCCGAGCTGTATTGTGACGAAGGGATCAAATTCCGCGTTAAGGGCGGTCTGAGTTGCATTCCCAGTTCAGAACCAATCTTATCGACATACAGAAGCTCAGAGAAAAGATGGAATAAGTGTCCTGTGACCATACATAGCGTTTGTTTCGTCACTTGAAATAAATAACTAGTATTAGAAAGGTTACTGGTGATAGAGTTTCTACATGTCGCCACTCCAGACTTTATTGTGGTTCAACCTACCGTCTACCTGGTAGAGAAGGAAATCATCTTTAATGTGAATTTTCAGACCACACTGCCATTACATCTTCTTCACTTGGAGTAGCAAGGAGAGAATGGACTCTGTCTCTCCCTATCTAAAATCATTGACAGAAGTGGGAATCCAACCCAGACCATAGGTATAACAACCTACCATCCGTCCAACAGACCACGAAATCCTCTTCTCTCATTTTTCTATCGTAACGCCGTTGCGCCACACTCGATGAGAATTCTGACATACAGAAAAAAAGAAAAGCTGTAACTGTTTGTCTCTCAGAAGTCAAGACCTGGCCATATACATAATCTCACAGTGCTGTGGAATCAAAAAGTTCTGGAGGAATAGTTGTCGAGCTCTGGAGCTGTTGTAGCTACGCGTCAGCTAGTAGCGTAGATAAGATGTCGCGAGTTCGAATACATTCAGTGCTACATTTTTTAAAACGCAATTCTGCTGTCTGCTGAAGTTGTCAATCTAATGGAACTTTGAACATACTTCCCTTCACTTCTCAACCCAAAGTAGTCGCATGTGGAAAAAGGGCTAACTACTGTGACATTTTGTTCTGTTCAGGTTTAATAGACAGCAGGCAGCAGATGCATCTCGAAGATGTGTAGGGAGAGCGCATCATGCCATAGTATGTCAGAAATGTGTTTTCTACACTAGCTGTCGTGTGGTAGTGAGATTTTATTCTTCTTAAAACTTTGTTTGACAGCTTTAACTCAGAACAAGTTTTCTACATGCATGTAATCAATAAACTGCACGTGCATTGTCATACTGTCATAGATAACATCAGAGAATTCGCATATATCGTTGATGATTAATTTCTCTCTCATGTTTAATATTGTTTCAACAACACTAAAGGAAACCTTACGAAAACTGTGCACTGTTTTATAAGAAATGAAATAAAACTAACCACGATAACCTTACGACGAAAGTATGTTTTAATAATACCGAGTATCTGTACACAAATGTGCCTCTACCGACACGAATTAGTAAAATACTACTCACTTAGATTTTGATTGGGTCTGTGTTTCATTGGTATGCTGTGTCATACCCAAGTGGTATGCAAATGTGGCATTTCATAAATATAGTTACGCATTCCTAGAAACCCAAAATTGGCTTGTCAGCGGCGGAAAGAGGCGTTGCCTGTTGTGCTGCATTGTAAGTTTTTCAACATTGCACTATGAGCCGAAAGTATTTTCTTGCGATTTCCTTATTGATGTTTGATCCGACTCCTTGTAGCTCTTTCACAGAAGGGATAAAAACGTTGCAGTCAGTGAGACTGGAACTGCAAACCATAACAGACGCATTTCCGCAGGTCAGCACGTTACCACAGAGCTCGCGCAAAGGTATGGGTCTGAGCTTCCTCTTACGACGGCAATAGTGCCTAGAAAACTCGTAAACCGCTATTTAAAGGTCGAGATTAGTTGCGATTTCCACCTGCATCGACTTTCCTGTGCTGAAAACCGTAAATTTACAATCTTTTGTTACCCTTCAAGCGATAATAACTCAGATTATTCAATGGAAATGACAGGTAAAATCAAGTGAACTTTGAGGCTTAATTCCGTACACACCAGGAAGTAACTCGTCGATCACAGAGTTGCCAAACATACGTTGCCTTGTCGCCAAATCTCAGTTATAGTACCAGCAGGTAGAAGACGAACTGATGTGATCCTACAGCGGGCTGGGAAGTGACCATAGCTGGTGTCTCCAAGTCGCGGCTGCTACGGCCTGGAATACGTAATGCGTCTGACTCGCTAACTGTAACTAGGTTTAGGGACTGGAGCGTAGTTACCAATAATACTCAGAACTGACTGCAAACTAAGCATCATAAATCAGTAACCCTCACTGTTGTTTTTATATTTCTTTAGTAAGTGTACTCAAAACTAAGAAACTCATACACAGGCGTTTTCGTGCCTCGCCGAAAGTCGAGCACAACAAACAAATAAAAAAAAAAGGATGTTTATGTGTGTGTGTGTGTGTGTGTGTGTGTGTGTGTGTGTGTGTGTGAGAGAGAGAGAGAGAGAAAGAGAGAGAGAAAGAGAGAGAGAGATAAAAAAGAATGAGAGTGTAAAGAAATTGTATCATGGTATTTAAAGAAATCTTTCATTGTAATGACACGTTCCACATCATTACGAAATGTCGCATTCATGATCTATGGAACAAGAAGTAATCTAATGTAATGTAATCTAATCTAATCACATCATATTAATGACCAGCCGTAAAGAGTCATGAATTACCGAAATTTTTGCCAATACCAGTAACCAAATCTAAACTTGAAAATATAGGACGACAAGTTTTGTAATAAACCGTAACTCCTATCTAGACCGTTTCGTCCCTGTTATGTAATCATGAAAGATGTCTGATATACCTTCATTCTGAAGTATCAAAGTGTGCATGCATTTAGAGATGAAGTGCATGATGTGAAGTTCTGTGACGGAGATACAAACCCAACACGTAATCGGATTGATAACTAAGAAAAATCAAATGTTTTCTTACGAGTCGCTAGGTGTCGGAATCTAAAATAAGGATACAAACTTTTGTGTCTAAGAGACAATCGAACTGCACACCTACCGTGCATCCACGAATGTAGCTTAAGTATCAGTTTCTTACTCACGAACAGTAAGATGTGTGCGTGGT
Source organism: Schistocerca americana (assembly GCF_021461395.2). Lineage (NCBI taxonomy): Eukaryota > Metazoa > Arthropoda > Insecta > Orthoptera > Acrididae > Schistocerca > Schistocerca americana. Next base: position 950,971,301 of record NC_060119.1, on the reverse strand, counting down.
TGACCAGAAATAACGACACCTGTTGCGATTGTTGGCAACACACGAACAGACATAAAAAATGCGCGTTAATGTTCACTAGCAGGTTGGTGTGCACTTGATAGAGCTGGAAATGAAATTATTAATATTTTTGTACTGGATCAGGATTCGGACCCACATATTTACCTTTGGAGGAGACCTAGAGAAGACTGCAGTCTTGGGAAAAGGAACGAAATGATTAAACTGTACTGTTCCGAGAGATTCAGATCTTCGAAAGAGGAGATACGAATCCGAATCACAGTCCAGCACCAAATTTTTCAACGTCTCTAGTTCAATCAAGTACAAGTAAACTAAGAGCCCTGTCCCTTTTAATGGCTATCGGTTCATCAAATAAAATAAAATTTGCTAATGTAAGTAAGCTTACTGGCGACTGTATTTCTGTTTACAATGACTTCCGCTATGTCATTTCCCAACGTAAACGGGCTCTGCCCAGTTGGTAATGAAGGAACGTGATGCTTAATGCTGATTCTGGATTATAACGTCTTTCTCTTGAGGTTACCAGAGGTAAAATAAATCTGTTTGTGCCTCTTAGAAGAAAATACCTGAACCCACGCATTGCACCTGTGATAGTTCGTTCCACCAGACCACTGTGGCCACATTTCCCAGCCCCTGGAGTGTGCTGTAACGGATGATGTGCTTAGCTTACAAAATTAATCACGGTGGAAAAAATGCGAGTCTATTTAATGGTTAAGTAGAAGCAAGCTTCTGACGCAGAGATTATGCTATTCTCATGTCAGCAGGATGTAAAGACTCTTCTAGACATCATAGGCTGGATGTGAAGCCATTTTGATTTTTCACAAATTCAGCAAATTTCTTAGTTCGAGAAAATTCACTGTGAAGTGTGAAGTTGCCGGATAATTCGATTGTTTAGTTTTTATTGCCGTTTCAAATATACCGGTTATTTTTGAAACACCCTGTACTTTCGTCGTAAGGTTATCGTGGTTAGTTTTATTTCATTCCTTATAAAACAGTGCACAAATTTTTCGTAAGGTTTCATTTAGTGTTGTTAAAACAATAGTAAACATGAGAGAGAAATTAATCATCAACGATATATGCGAATTCTCTGATGTTATCTATGACAGTATGACAATGCACGTGCAGTTTATTGATTACATGCATGTAGAAAACTTGTTCTGAGTTAAAGCTGTCAAACAAAGTTTGAGGAAGAATAAAATCTCACTACCACACGACAGCTAATGTAGAAAATACTTTTCTGACATATTATGGCATGATGCGCTCTTCCTACACATCTTCGAGATGCATCTGCTGCCTGCTGTCTATTAACCTGAACAGAACAAAATGTCACAGTAGTTAGCCCTTTTTCCACATGCGACTACTTTGGGTTGAGAAGTGAAGGGAAGTATGTTCAAAGTTCCATTAGATTGACAACTTCAGCAGACAGCAGAATTGCGTTTTAAAAAATGTAGCACTGAATGTATTCAAACTCGCGACATCTTATCTACGCAACTAGCTCCAGAGCTCGACAACTATTCCTCCAGAACTTTTTGATTCCACAGCACTGTGAGATTATGCATATGGCCAGGTCTTGACTTCTGAGAGACAAACAGTTACAGCTTTTATTTTTTTTTTTTTTTTTTTTTTTACTGAACGACGTTTTCTACGAACAGATAGCGCAATAGAATAGCTCAAGTGGAAAGGAACACTTCCTATTTAATCTTCTGCATCCTACACTGTTGGCATTTTTGTGTAGGTGGCAGTTACATGATTTTTACTTCGGTGATTACAAAATATAGAGTGGAATGTATGCACTGGGTAGCCGAGGCAGATAGTTCATGGTGATTCGGTCAATCAAGTAAATGAATTTACTGAACATGGTGCGCCGGCCGAAGTGGCCGTGCGGTTAAAGGGGCTGCAGTCTGGAACCGCAAGACCGCTACGGTCGCAGGTTCGAATTCTGCCTCGGGCATGGATGTTTGTGATGTCCTTAGGTTAGTTAGGTTTAACTAGACCTAAGTTCTAGGGGACTAATGACCTCAGCAGTTGAGTCCCATAGTGCTCAGAGGAATTTGAACCATTTGAACTGAACATGGTGCAAATTACTACAGGACGTGTGTCAGAATTCTCATCGAGTGTGGCGCAACGGCGTTACGATAGAAAAATGAGAGAAGAGGATTTCGTGGTCTGTTGGACGGATGGTAGGTTGTTATACCTATGGTCTGGGTTGAATTCCCACTTCTGTCAATGATTTTAGATAGGGAGAGACAGAGTCCATTCTCTCCTTGCTACTCCAAGTGAAGAAGATGTAATGGCAGTGTGGTCTGAAAATTCACATTAAAGATGATTTTCCTTCTCTACCAGGTAGACGGTAGGTTGAACCACAATAAAGTCTGGAGTGGCGACATGTAGAAACTCTATCACCAGTAACCTTTCTTATACTAGTTATTTATTTCAAGTGGCGAAACAAACGCTATGTATGGTCACAGGACACTTATTCCATCCTTTATCTGAGCTTCTGTATGTCGATAAGATTGGTTCTGAACTGGGAATGCAACTCAGACCGCCCTTAACGCGGAATTTGATCCCTTCGTCACAATACAGCTCGGCTACAATTTCTTGTTTGTTCAAAACTGCAGATTCCTCAACATCTCCACATATTACGCGTGAATGGGATCGAATCCTGGCCCGGCACTAAAGACTTAATTATGTATTATCAAGCTCTAGCATGAGAACACCTATCTGCTGGTGGATAAGAATTTTGATTTTTAATGTATTTTCATTCGTTGTCAACACTAACGATATCTGAAGTTTTTAACTCCCAGTGAGACACAGAACTATTTGCGAGATGACTGTAAGTTCAAGATGTTATTCTGAGCAGCTGGTGGAGAAAGGTTCGGTAGCTGCCGTCTCTTTGTGTGTATTCAACAACGATATATGTGAGGCTTTATTCCCAGTGAGCGCTGAACTCTTCGTCATATAATTTCTAGTTCAAACATGCTCACATATCACTGCTGGCGCAACAAACCCATATTTAACGATCGTTTTCTCTAGAATATAACAGCGATAGGTGCCGGGTAGGAGTCCTGGGAAGGAAAAAATTAATGTTTCGTCTCGTCATATCAGTTAAAACATCTAGCTACTGCCGCGAAAATCCGATATGTCATATTTGACTGTGCTTCGATAGCAATCGGATTAGGTTCTGGGTTCGAATCCGTGTCCAACACAAACCTTTACCTCACGGCATTTCAAGTAAGTTACTTGTGAAGAAGCAATATTTAACATCTCTCGTAGGTCGTTAACAAGGACAATAATTGATGGGTAGGAATTCGCGTCTGTTAAACATGTTTGCGTTATGCAATTTAAAGTTGATATTTGGTAACTGATGCTGTCTAAAATCGAGGTATATCACTCTCTGTATGTTTAATCAGGAATGACTGTTAGTTTCCGTCAGTAACGAAATCTTTGCTTAGTCTGCATGAGCTGGGTTTGAATCCATATGCGGAACAAGACGGTACGTCGTGTCATTTGAATTTCATACACATTCTCAACTAGCTGCTCGTGAATAACTTAAAGTTTTAATGACATTTTGTGTTAAATAATAAGTACGGTACGTTACTTTGAAGAAGAAATCATGAATACGACCAACTTACTACGTGCATTACCAATCTGACGTAATAATGAGAGTGGTAACATTTCAGGTATGTCATTTATTGTAATAAATGTGAGCTTACAAGCCTTAAGGACAGTGTTATCTGTGATAAGGTGTTTCCTGATATTTGTAGTATCGTGGTATTACTTTACATCTTGAGTTATTGCGGTACAGAGTAGTGTTTTCTAGTGGTGACTAGTTGGAACCATTTTCAATAGTAAAATGACTGTACAAAGGAGCGATTAGAGGACCTGCTGGAAAGCTTTTTTTGAATAGGACAATGTTCCTGTCCAATAATTTATAGATTAGTTACAATAAGCTTACGCTGCAAGAGAACTCGCTTGTATTTTTCAATATGTGGTCTGTTGTCGGTTTGAAGGCCTTACATTGCATCGTCAACTTAGTGCAACTCCACCGAGGGCTGTCTGGAGTAGGGTGGAGATAGCAATGTGAAAGTTGCGAGCTGTCGAAGACGATCTTCATATTCCTAATGCGATTAGGACACCGTATACTCCTGACGACGTTTAGCACCTGTGCGGTCAGTCAATTAATTTCAGAAATCATGTTGAGTAATCCTGCTAATTTCCCATAATATTGTCTTTTTATATTGTTGAGTAATATGGATAGTCGTCACGTTCATGTGCCGTCTACAACGCATATTTAATGTTACTATCCTAGGAATTACCCTGCAATACGTTTTGTATTTCATAATCGGAACTATCTGCATTAACCGTCATCAGAGCAATGTCAGGGAAAAGAATGCAGCAGTGCCTTTGTACCTACTTGGGGACCTGCTTGAGTCGTGTTCTAAGGAAAGGGTAGTTGTTGGATCACATGATATTACACTAGCGAGAAGTACCGACTTTTCCTTTTCTCTGCAAACATCCAGAACTAAATTCAGTAACTAAATGCTAAGAATATATTTGCATCGTGCCAACTCGAAAATCAATAGATATGGATATAGATATAGATTTTTATATTTAAAGCCATTCTCGCTCTGCGTTGGAATAAACATTATTCATTATTTGATTGTTCTTGTTACGATTGTTATTGTCATTCTCTCACTCGCAAGAGTTTTCACTTTCCTATTTGGTATCGATGAACATGAAGAGTGGCTATGAGAGAAGGGAATACTGAATGTTACGTCATGCAGAATACACTCATTTACTTCTGTTCCTTGTGATCACCGCTACAGGAGAAGTGAGATACATAAAGTTGACAGTGTGAGGACAGACATGCTGGCACAACTCTGCAACTACACAGTGTTACCAGATAAAATGGTGCTTCGGAATCGAAAGTGTAGTACGGACTTTCCCACAGTAGCAGACAGCTGCTAAATTCGGACCATGACCGTGGATTACACTTCGGTCAGTGCTGGTTAGAGTGTTGCAACTGTAAATGGAAGGCTTTGTTTGACAGTCTTGTGCTGATGCTGTCTGAATAAATTATGCCATTGGATAAAAAGCGGTTTAGTTTTGAGACCTAACCCACAAGGGGAGAAGGCACAGTGGTCTGCTTCAGGAATTCCAAGCAATAAAACACAAAAAGCAACCCAGGAAGGGTTCGAACAGCTACTTTCATGCAGAGACATGCATTTGGAATCTGTTCATCGTTACGGGGTCAAACAAGAGGGTAACATTACTGAAACAATGATCAGGCTACTTAGTATATAAGAGAGCATACAGATTTCACGGAGGAAACGTATGAAGACGCAGACTTCCTCGTTATCAATATGTGCGGCATATCTTTCGTGTTAACGAAAGTAATATCCCGCTTTAACTCTTCTTACGTCTCAAATGAAATGAATTCCATGAGGAATCGAATATCTGTTAACTGCGTCTCTCCTCGCTTCCATCCGTACCTACATAATTCTTCATTCTCGCGGTAATCATGACATTCTTTTTGTATGCTGCAAAAGATTGCGCGTGGACAAATTCGACATCGAGGTGCAAAGCGTTTGGTATCTTACATTATATTCAATTCGAATAAGCTTCAGATGTATTTTTACTTCATTTGTATTTTAGATGATTATGAACGTTACGGATAATTATCTCACATGCTTTATGTTGAATGAGAAACATTGAATGACCCGTTTTGCTTTCCCTACATTGAAATGATATAATGTCGGCGTCAACAGCCTTCTTCCACGCCGGAAGCTGAAACTTGTATCATTCTGGATTAATGATAATTGAATGTCTCAAATGTAGACATAGCCCACAAGGCGACGTCAGAAGCCATCAGGGGAGAACGCCGCATAGAAACCAAACGTGCGCGCGCGTCTCCACTCTGAAGGACCGTATCGGAGAATCACAGCAAGCATTTCGCTGAAGAGCTGCCTCGCAAGAAAACCGAGAAATGGCAGCGTCGTAGCAAGTATTTGTCAACACTCTGATAGTGCATTTACTTCCGGGTGTAGGCCGGCGTCACCTCGCTAAATTCACTTGACATTCGTTTTCCACATCGAAGGCTCGTACGATAGAATCCACTGTAAGATGAGACACTTAGAAAGTATAATTAATTTCTGGACTCCAAGAACGGCGTTCTTCACATAAGTAACACCTGTTTGTGTGTTTCAAGGTTGCGTTTTGAGGCTCAGGCAACATCGCAGTGACTATAGTCCGTCTGTGGTCGCCAGTGTGTCGTTAGCTCAGAGGTTATTCGTCATATTGTGGCTTTTCTAACGCGGGACATTCTGAATCGGAATACTCCCCTTTGATTATTAGTTCCGGGACGTGGCTATTTTCCTCGGACAAAGACCATGCTGTGAATTGGATTCGCGTACATGCCATTCACTACCTAGTTGGACAAACTGTAGACTCTGTACTCGATTTTTGGACGTACCTCAACGACCGTCATTATGTCGTTGTCCGCCACCCAAAATACAGACAATTTTTCTCGAACTTCCTTGGGAGTGCTTTCCACGACCCGCCTCGCAGCTGGAATGTGTTAAGCCAAGAGTGAATAAGGTTTCCAGTTTGAACCAATGAACATTTCTGAACTACTGAACGGAACACACCAATTTCGAGATGACGTGACTCAACATATTACCAGCGGTGCGCAGAAGGCGTCTGATCAATTACACAACAAAAATAAACAAAACAAAGATAAAAACAAAAATAAAATTCAGAAAAAGGAAGATTTTGTTCTCTTTGTAATGATAGCCCTAACCTTGAATTCCCATATTTCCCCTGGTATATAGGCAGCTCTTGGGGTAGGTTTAGTCAGGAGCCAACGCCTGAGGTGGACAAGATTTTTTTTTTTTGTTATTGGATGATAATTGGCGGTGGCACTTAGTTTCTATTTTTATTGCCATTTTCCTAAGGGGTTTTAAAATAAGAGAGAAAAAAAGGGGTAATCGTCAAAAAAAATTAAGAAAAAAAGCAAAATTAAAAAAGAAGTTCCCTTGTGCGTTGCGATGGTCGTACTGTATGACATAGCAGTTCCAATCTCGGTGGAAGCCGATGACTACAACCTTTTATTTTCCATTTTAATTAATGGAGTTGCAAACGGCTAGTAAACATTTTTTATACGAAATCTGAAGAAAGCCATTAAACGTCAATCTTCGTCCGATTCGACTTAGTAAATTAAGTTAATATCATGGATGTCTGCTTTTCCAAGGTGCTTCACTGTAAAATAGATCCTGAAAAGATTCAAAGCGACTGTCAACGATATAAATTTGAGTTTTGTTCGTCATATAGGTCTAACATGTCAGAAGGTTGTTTATGAAGTGCATATGTAGATTAATATAGTTCCCCTCTTCTAAATTTTTGCAATAGCATTTAACTGTAGACGTTTTCTAACACCGGCGTTAGCAATTCCTTTCCGTTCTCCGATACCTCCAAAACGACAAATTTTTCTGGTCTAAATCTGATGACCTTAACTAATACTTCCGATCAACATTAAATACTTCATGAACCCATACATGGAACTCCAAATTTGCAGTGTTCCTGCACTGCTGCAGAGCATGCATTGCAAGGTATACACAAAGTTTATCGCATGGAGTTAACATAAGGAATGAAACAAGAACTGTAATATACTACACCCCAGACGCTCACCCTGGCTTGACGAAAACATCCGAACATTGACCAAAAGTTGCACAAGTAATTGAGTTTGAAAGGAAAAGAAACGAGGTATGAAGCATTTATAAATTCATCGAATGTAGCGAGGTGGTTTAATTTCGTCCCAGTCTATAAAATTAATTTCGGGCCATACTCACGTTTTGCCGATTAATGTAATATAATACCCGCCTACTAATCAGGGCGTCTGTCTCCGTTGCTTTTGAGCGTGAATGGAAATCGTAGAAGTTTTCTGTGGAGCAACATTTAATAATAAAGCGTTTTAAATCATCAAAAGCGATGAGCGGGAGCAGGCGCTTTCGATAAAGAACGGGGGAGTGCAGCGCCGCTGCTGTCGCCACGGCCGCTGCCGGTAACCAGCAAATGGATCCCGGAGCTTTGCCGCATACGGCGTTCAGAGGAGGACAGTCTGCAGGAAATCTGCCGCAAAATCGTTACTGCATAAAATTTTGATATCGGTGTGTCAGAAGGCGAAACAGATTGAATCTGTGCTACCATTACATTCACGTCTTCAGCATTCAGACAGAAGAGACTATAAAAATATTTTATGCCAGCTGCTCTCGGTCCACTGACATTACGAACAGAAACAACGCACGCTACCGCTCGACCACAGGCGTAGTCAGACTAGTGTTTTTCTATCATGGGACAAGTTTTCCTCCAGGAAGTGCCGCAGTCTACAGTGTTGCCAGATTGCGCAGATAACCGGACTTAGAGAATTAGCGAGTTGGCCAGTTTTCTTGTCCCATGTCGCGGTCGGCGCGGACTTAGCTTCCGAAGCGGCCGGCCGCCGGTCGAGTTTTATGTCAAAGAGGCTACGTTAAAGAAACGTGCCGTCATTGAATTTCTCACCGCAGAGAAATAAACTGTAGGGAATATTCATAAATGCTTGTGCAAAGTCTATGGCGCATCTGCTGTCGAAAGAGGTACAGTTATTGGCTGGGCACGGAGGGTGAGGTGATCTGAAAGCGGTTCGGCGGAGCTCCACGATTTGCAGCGGCCGGGGAGACCATCCTAGACCGTCACACTGACATGTTGCAGCGAGATGATGATGTCATTCACGAGGACAGACGCATTTCGACTCGGCAGTTGGCGCTGCATTTGTCATCCACGAAGGAAGTGTGGATCCAACTTTCGGCACTCTTGGACATTCAAAAGTGTGGTCAAGATGGGACCCGCGGTGTCTAATGGTGGATCACAAATTGCACAGAAAGAGCAGTTGTCCTCATTTGTTGCAACGTTTCGAAGCTGAGCGTGATGCCTTTTTACCCTGTATTGTGACAGGTGATGAAACCTGGGTGGACCATTATGAGCCCGAAAAAAAAAAGACGGTCGATGGCATGGCACCATTCCCACTCCCCACAGAAGAAAATATTCAAAGCAACTGCTTCCGCCGGTAAGGTCATGATCACCGTGTTCTGGGACATTTGTGATCCACATTGGTATGATGCCATTAATTCAGAAGCATATGTCAACACATTAACAAAACTCAAGACGCTCTTCCGGCGACTTCGGCGCCACAGCATCTGAGGAGATGTTTTGCTCTCGGTCACACATAAGTCTGAGGACTGCTTAACACATCGCAAACAGGGCTGGACAGTATTACCCAATACACCCTACAGCCCTGACCTAAACCCATCGGACTTCCACTTATTTGGGGCATTAAAGGATGCCATTCATGCAAGATATTTTTAGGACGATGAGTAGGTGACTCACACAGTGAAACACTGGCTCCGCCACCAGGACAAGGCTTGGTAGCGACAGAGCATATACGCTCTTGTTTCGCACTGGAGGAAGGCCTTAGAACGGAATACAGGATACGTGGAAAAATAGGGTGTGTAAATAAAACACCATTCTTTCGTATGTGTACTGCTCATTAATATCAATAAAGAATTGTTGAAGAACAAAAATGCGGTGCATTACTTTCTGGCAACCCTAGTACAATTGTGTCAGAATGGCTGCAGTTCTTCACATAAAAAAAGGATTTAATAACTTTTTTCCTTGATATGGGACTGTGGTTGTAGTTTATACTTCCAAATCCGTAGAAAGTTCAAAGATATATATTGTTGTTGTTGTGGTCTTCAGTCCTGAGACTGGTTTGATGCAGCTCTTCATGCTACTCTATCTTGTGCAAGCTTCTTCGTCTCCCAGTGCCTACTGCAGCCTACATCCTTCTGAATCTGCTTAGTGTATTCATCTCTTGGTCTACGATTTTTACCCTCCACGCTGCACTACAATACTAAATTGGTGATCCCTCTATGTCTCAGAACATATCCTACCAACCGATCCCTTCTTCTAGTCAAGTTGTGCCACAGGCTCCTCTTCTCCCCAATTCTATTCAATACCTCCCCATTAGCTACGTGATCAACCCATCTAATCTTCAGCATTCTTCTGTAGCACCTTATTTCATAAGCTTCTATTCTCTTCTTGTGTAAGCTACTTATTGTCCACGTTTCACTTCCATACATGGCTACACTCCATACAAATACTTTCAGAAACGACTTCCTGACATTTATTTCTATACTCGATGTTAACAAATTTCTTTTCTTCAGAAACGCTTTCCTTGCCATAGACAGTCAACATTTTATATCCTCTCTACTTCGACCATCATCAGTTATTTTGCTCCCCAAATAGCAAAACTCCTTTACGACTTTAAGTGTCTCATTTCCTGTTCTAATTCCCTCAGCATCACCCGACGTAATTCGACTACATTCCATTATCCTCGTTTTGCTTTTGTTCATGTTCATCTTATACCCTCCTTTCAAGACACTGTCCATTCCGTTCAACTGCTCTTCCTGGTACTTTGCTGTCTCTGACAGAATTACAAAGTCATCGGCGAACCTCAAAGTTTTTATTTCTTCTCCGTGGATTTTAATACCTACTCCGAACTTTTCTTTTGTTTCGTTAATTGCTTGCTCAATATACAGATTGAATAACGTCGGGGATAGGCTACAACACTGTCTCAATCCCTTCCCAATCATTGCTTCCCTTTCATGCCCCTCCACTCCTATAACTGTCATCTGGTTTCTGTACAAATTGTAAATAGCCTTTCGCTCCCTGTATTTTACCTCTGCGACCTTCGGAATTTGAAAGAGAGTATTCCAGTCAACATTGTCAAAAGCTTACTCTAAGCTAGAAACGTAGGTCTGCCTTTCCTTAATCTTTCTTCTTATAAATGTCGTAGGGTCGGTATTGCCTCACGTGTCCCAACGTTTCCACGGAATCCAAACTGATCTTCCCGAGGTCGGCTTCTACCAGTTTTTCCATTCGTCTGTAAAGAATTCGCGTTAGTATTTTGCAGCTGTGACTTATTAAACTGATGGTTCGGTAATTTTCACATCTGTCAACACCTGCTTTCTTTGGGATTGGGATTATGATATTCATCTTGAAGTCTGCGGGTATTTCGGCTGTCTCATACATCTTGCTCACCAGGTGGTAGAGTTTTGTCAGGACTGGCTCTCCCAAGGTTGTCAGTAGTTCTAATGGAATGTTGTCTAATCCGGGGGCCTTGTTTCGACTCAGGTCTTTCAGAACTCTGTCAAACACTTCACGCTATATCATATCTCCCATTGCATCTTCATCTACATCCTCTTCCATTTCCATAATATTGTCCTCAAGCACATCGCCCTTGTCTAGGCCCCCTATATACTCCTTCCACCTTTCTGCTTTCCCTTCTTTGCTTAGAACTGCGTTTCCATCAAAGCTCTTTATATTCATGCAAGTGGTTCTCCTTTCTCCAAACGTCTCTTTAATTTTCCTGTAGGCAGTAACTATCTTACCCCTAGTGAGGTAAGACTCTACATCCTTACATTTGTCGTCTAGCCATCCCTGCTTAGCCATTTTGCACTTCCTGTCGAAATAATTTTAGAGACGTTTGTATTCCTTTTTGCCTGCTTCATTTACTGCATTATTATATTTTCCCCTTTCATCAATTAAATTCTATATTTCTTCTGTTACCCAAGGGTTTCTACTAGCCCTCGTCTTTTTACCTATTTGATCCGCTGCTGCCTTCACTATTTCATCCCTCAAAGCTACCTATTCTTCATCTACTGTATTTCTTTCCCCTATTCCTGTCAATTGTTCCCTTATGCTCCTCCTGAAACTCCGTATAATCTCTGGTTCTTTCAGTTTATCCAGGTCCCATCTCTTTAAATTCCCACCTTTTTGCAGTTTCTTCAGATATACATGACTGATCATATTGCATTATGTTTGATATGTACCTGCACGAAGTTGAAAGTCAGGTCGTAACGCTTGTATTTCCACGCTACACATAAATGTAGTGGGAGTGCGCACTCTACTACAAATCAACAAGTCATGTTCGACACTAAATGAAGAAACTTAATTCCAAGGCGGCACTGGAGAACGGATCGAATAGGCAGACCTCTGATTTTCACTTGAGATGTAATACGCAGTAAAGGTTTAGCAATAAATTCGACAGCCGACAGTACATTATACTGGGTGTAGAGCAGTTGAAAACAGTGGAAAGCTTCATTTACGTGGACTGTACAACACAGCAATAGAGGAGGAATGACAAAGAAGTAATTTAACGTACAAGGCTACTGCTTTATGAAAAGAGTGAGGAAAATGATACAGAACAAAGCAATCCCCCCAAAAATTAGCGTATTTTGCCAAATGTTATACAGAGCAATTTTATTGCACGATGCAAAAACTTGGGTTATGTAGGAAAGGGAACAAATATGGTATGAACAAGTGAAATTTGGGTCATGAGAAACAAAATTGGAAAAGATGAGAAATTATTAACCCCTTTGCAGAGAATATTGTGCAAAGAAGATGACATGAGCATGTGAAGAGAAGGGAGACTACAGTGCCTAAGGACAACCACAAGATGAAGATAGAGGGCAAGATACTAAGGAAAGACCACGAAAGGTTAGAGTAATTCAGCCCAGCGATGATACGTTATTAGAGGAGGATCTCATGCTTAGGTTTTCGAAGCATAGGGACGACCAGCTGTAGCGAAGCAGCCTACTCACGCCGTATACCCAAAATTTCACATCAGCCTTTCCATTGTGTGCCAGCCAGTCTGCTGTAACTAGCTCAGACGTCATAAATGTTGCGCAATACTTTAATAATCAAGTAAATAACCTGAAAGGTTTCTAGCATGTCAGGAGTAATACTAAATCAATATGTGTTGAATATCAGTTCAATAACTTTAACCATTTTCGAAATTTGGACGTTTTTATGTAAAAATCATTGGCGCAACAGAAAAGAGCTAGAAACTTAAAAATTTACATTTAGATTCCTTTTGCATAATAATTTAGTAGAAACAGTGTTCTGGATCTCATAAATTAAAATTTTAGTTGAAATTCATGATTTTCTGGTTTTTGCCTTAAAAATTAAGGAAGCAAGGTAGATTAAGTAGCGAATAAATAAGGCTAGGATGTTTAAATTTAAGTAGATGGGAGATCCGCTATAATCATAAAGATGTGACAAGTTTCAACTGAATAACTATAAAACTATAGCGATAGCGTATCTCCAAAGGGCAAGTTCTGAGCTCGTCTACTGTAAGTTAATTCTCTCGCCCAAAATATTCGACTTACCCACGTCAGACTTTTATTATGATTACTTACCTGTGTGCTGATTGCACATTTAAATTGAGAGCTTCATTGGCCATCAGCAAAGAAAGCAGTGATTTATTCGATAACTTGGAGTGGTGCATTACTAGCCCAGCGGCTAGTCAGGAGAGCGGATTTGATCAAGCGTTCCCTTAGCCGTCCGCACCGCGGCTTTATACATAAAATCGCTGCGCGAGAGGAAAAGGCCCCAGTTCGTTCCAGACGCTGATTAGCGCACCGCCTGTGCCGGGAGTCGCGTTTCGTTGGTATCAATGCTATAAACAGCCTCGGATGCCGTAATAAGTTACTCGGGATACGCGTAACCATGAAATCGTTTTCGAGTGAAGTGTTAATTCTGGGATGACTTTAATGATCTATCTTCAGTTTGCGTATGTCGTAATTTCACGTGCCGCCACGGGACAGACATTCTACCATTATTTACCATGGAGTTTGATGAACATTATCATCAAATTATGACGAGCATTCCCTCAAACATTTAATTTGAACAGTTATAGTTTCATCAGCGCATTAGACTCTGAACTGTTCTGGTAGTTGGATTGTGTGGATTCATTTTGGTCTGTGACTTTCAGAATATAGTGAACAATTTAGAAAGAATGGCTTTTGATTCTGAATCCCAGACAATCTCCTAATTCCTCAGAGCTATAAGCTGTAGCTATAAGTGTATTTCTCAGATGAAGTGGGTACTAGGAATTCTAATTACAAGCTTCACGTTTTGCTAATCACTTTCTGGTTGCCAATATTGTAGTTAGAGAGCCACTGTTGAGAACGGCAAACAACAGCATAAATACAAAACAATTTAATAATAACTATACCACCTGACGCCCCACATATGGTGCATTGGCCGGGAGGAGGTTGTTCTGTAACCTCTACACAGTGTGGCAGCTGTGCAGCCCCAACTGTGTGAGATCTTCTTTCCTTTTCAGGTCTCACTCATTCTTCATCTTTCCTATCCACTAAAATTTCGGCTCTTACTCTCAAATACCAACATCTTCCGGTATGACTATCAAGCCAGCATTAAGCTAATGAATTCTGTAGGGAGGAGGTTGTTCTGTAACCTCTACACAGTGTGGCAGCTGTGCAGTCCCAGCTGTGTGAGGTCTTCTTTCCTTTTCAGGTCTCACTCATTCTTCATCTTTTCTACCCACCTAAAATTTCGACCCCTTCTTTCCAACACATTAAATTTTCCGTTATGGTTATCAATCCAATAATAAACTAAGGAATTCTGTAGGGAGAAGGTTGTTCTCGAACCTCTACACAGTGTGGCAGCTGTGCAGTCCCAGCTGTGTGAGATCTTCTTTCCCTTTCAGGTCTCACTCATCCTTTATCTTTCCTATCTACCAAAGTTTCGACTCTTTCTTTGCAATACTAAAATTTTCTGTCATGACTATCAAGCGATGAGTTCTGTAACCATTCTATCCACCGATTAGTGAAAAAAAAAACCTAATGTGACAAACCGAACAGTGACATAAACAACAGAGAAGTATGACGTAATTAGGATACTAATGTATTTGAGTAACAAGTATGTATAGAATCCTGGTAATATTGTAAGTACAAAGTTGTTTTTTGGAAATGGTCCATCAACAGTAATTTAAAAAGATATATAAATTCGTGTACAAGCAGGATCTGAAGAGGCAGTGAAACCTATTGTATGCTTCAGAGCTAACTAATTAATAGTAAAAGAGATTGCTTAGTGTTATGAAAAATATGCAGATAAGTTGTAAAAATGAACTCACCTTGTGTAGCAATGAATGGCAGTGTAATAGAATTGAGTAGTGTTTGTGGGTGAGACGTGAAGGACACGTCCCTGAAGTATTTATAAGGTTGGAGCTGGCCATTATTTTGGTGTTGGGTGTGCGGTGACACACCTACAGGTGTTGAGGTTATGAGTTGGAGGCGTGAATGCCACCATAGGTACTCTTATGTTTGATGAGACAGAGCATCTCATGGCGTCCAATAGGTTTAAGGAATTTAGCATTACGCTTGTCCATAATTACTTAATGCACTTTAGTGGTAGGTCGAGAGAGACTGCCTGTGGTTTCAGCGTCCAATCGAGTGGAAATGGATTGCCACGTGAGCAAACTGATCAGCTGCAGTACACTATAGATATAAAATAAATGTGCTATCCTATGTTTTAAATGTTAATAGAGCGAGTGTTAAATAAGTTCATACACTAGTAACATAATGGCAGACGTGAAACATTATTTATAGCTCAGCATAAATACACTTCGATGAATTAAATACATAATTGCAGATGTGGAACTGACACAGCAGCAGAGGACCAACAAGTGGATTTAGTAGTCAACTAAACGTAGTGTGTTTTGAACACTCAGAACTGTACTATTAACACAAGTTACTCACATTCACAAAGAAGCAGGTAAGACAACTACTAATGAAATACACTCATACTATCTCTAAGAATAAGGTAATCGAAGATGAGTCAGCTAAGTAAATAAAATAGAAATGTATCAGGAATGTACCGAGCATTGGTTCAGTGTTCCGGCCCAGAAATGATAAATTGAAATGAAATAGGATTTATGATTGTATGCCTTGAGCATAAATTTTCTTTAGTACGTAACTAGCGGCGTTTTGAGCCATTTGTTTACCGATTTTGTGACAGTTAAGTAACCGCGAGAGTAAAATTGAAAAAGTTCTGTTAACTTCGTTCCAGTAACATATTGAAAGATAAAATGTATATATCCCCATTTCATTGTGAACCACCCTTAGATATTAAGTGAGCAGAGTCTGAGGCATTTCTGGTTGCCAATGTTGTAGTTAGAGAGCCAATGTTGAGAATGGCAAACAACAGCATAAATACAAAACATTTTAATAACAACCATACCACCCGCCACCCACACAGCGACCATGTTCTTTTAAAGTCTTCTCGTCACTAACATTAATCAGTAGAAGGAAATCACATAAAACTTCAATCTGGAGGGCCCGACAGGAACTCCTCTTCACCAGAGTGATGTATCAGTGGCTTAGCGTTTCCGGCATTTATCTCAGTACAACAATCTATTCTATTGTCTACTGAGTATGAGTGATTTTTGAAATTTATTTCGTTCGAGGTCCACTTATAATTATACAGCCACCCGTACTTTACGATTTTATATCTTTGTTGTACTCAAGATCAATATCCGATTTCAACAAGTGCTGTGACTGCTAGTAACTTGTAATGGTGATGCATTTGGCATCAGGCGTCTGGACGATATCAGCATTGTGCGACAGTTCCCATAGCGGTGGCAAACCGTGAAGAAACGCGCACAGCGGCGGGCGAGCTATTTGTGATGTGTGGCTAGTACTCATCTGGCTGTATTTCTCAAGACTTTCGCTGAGAAGAGAAGGAGGATTAAGACTGAGGACGGAATATACAAACAGCAGTTGCCAGGCAATAACTAGTGACACCTGATAATGAGAATAGTAGGAGTTTTTCATTCGATAACAGTGGCTTGGCTACTAGTCAAAGGGCTTGAGGAGGACGTAATTTCACCTCAAGTGAACTGGAAACGTTTATGACTTGGATGACCAAATCAGCTGTATGAAAGAAAACAGTGATCAGACAAGTCTAAAATACAGCAGCAGTTAAAGTAACAGACAAGAAAATTAGTCAGGACCTAGTACCCCTTAAGGAGGAATGGAAATGTCAGATTACTCACTTGGAAACTGCAGTACGTAAAAAAAAACAAGGCTTTTGATAATAACTGTAAGAGGAAGACAAATATTGTAGAGCGTCAGCGGAACTCACGGACTGTGAAGGTGGTCAAGTGATTGGGTGTCACTTGTGTCATGCTTCTGTACGCGAGGCTTCCACACTCTTAAACATTTCCGGATCCACTGTTTCCGATGTGATAGTGAAGTGTAAACGTGAAGGGACGCGTACAGCACAAAAGCGTAAAGGCTGACCTCGTTTGTTGACTAACAGAGACCGCCGACAGTTGAAGAGAGTCGTAAAGTGTTACAGGCAGACATCTATACAAACGATCACACAGGAATTCCAAACTGCATCATGATCCACAGCAAGTACTTTGACAGGAAGGCGGGAGGTGAGAAAACTTGGATTTCTTGGTCGAGCGGCTGCTCATATGCCACACATCACGCCGGTAAATGCCAAACGATGTCTTGCTTGGTGTAAGGAGCGTAAACATTGGACGATTGAACAGTGGAGAAATCCACTTCACAAAATTTGTAACGTAAACAAGTAGATGTAAGTACACACTGATTCGTGGCCTTAGATTTTAATGTCAGTCAACTGAGAAGTGTAGTAAATAATGTTTTACAGACTATCAATAAGATAATGATAAGACATACTATGTGACCAAAAGTATCCAGACACCTGGCTGAAAATTACAAGTTCGTGGCACCCTTGATCGGTAATGCTAGAATTCAATATGGTGTTGGCCCACCTTTAGCCTTGACGACCGCTTCCACCACCGTCGCAAGCATACGTTCAATCAGATGCTGGAAGGTTTCCTGGGGAATGGGAGCCCATTATTCAAGGTGTCCTGCAGTGAGGAGAGGTATTGATGTCCGTCGCTGAGGCCTGGCACGAGGTCGGCGTTCGAAAATATCCGAAAGGTGTTCTATAGGATTAATGTCAGGACTCTGTGCAGGGCAGTGCATTACAGGGATGTTATTGCCGTGTAACCACTCTGTCACAGGCCGTGCATTATGAACAGGTGCTTGATCGTGTTGAATGATGCAAAAAGGTGCTTATAACATCAATGTAACCTTGAGCTGTGATAGTGCCACACAAAACAACAAGGGATGCAAGCCCCCTCCATGAAAAACACAACCACACCATAACACGACCACCACCAAATTTTACTGTTGGCAGTACACATGCTGGCAGATGACGTTCACAGCGCATTCGCTATACACTCATCCCGCCCTTGGTTCGCCACATTGTGTACCGTGGTTCGCTACTCCACACACCGTTTTTCCACTGTTCAATCGTCCAATGTTTACGCTTCTTACCCCAAGCGAGATGTCGTTTGGCATTTACCGGTGTGATATGTGGCTTATGAGCAGCTGCTCGACCATGAAATCCAAGTTTTCTCGCCTCCTGCCTACTTGTCAAAGTACTTGCAGTTCATAATGATGCAGCTTGGAATTCCTGTGTGATTGTCTGGATATATGTCTGCCTGTAACACATTACGACTCTCTTCACCTGTCGGCGGACTCTGTTAGTCAACAAACAAGGTCAGCCTGTACGACTTTGTGTTGTACGTGGCCCTTCACGTTTCCACTTCATTATCACATCGGAAATAGTGGGTCCAGAAATGTTTAGGAGTGTGGAAGTCTCGCGTACAGAAATATGGCGCAAGTGACACCCAATCACTTGACCACCTTCTAAGTCCGTGAGTTCCGCGGAGCGCCCCATTCTGCTCTCTCACGATGTCTAACGACAACTGAAGTCACTGACATGGAGTACCTGGCAGTAGGTGGCAGCACAATGAAACCTAATATGAAAAACATGTGTTTTTTGGAGTGTCCGGATACTTTTTATAACATAGTGTACACACTATTTTACAAATTTTGAATAAGAAATGTTCATTCAGTTGAATTCGATAACGATCGACGATATAGGCCGTATCACCGAGATGTTGGTTAAGCAAAAAAAAAAAAATATTCATTAACAACGATTATTAAGATTATTCATACAGGTGGGATATTAATATGGTCATCTCATGTCGAACTGCGACTGAGTTTGAGAGCACATTCTTAGCGCAATTTTGGTCCAAAGGAAAGCATACAGTTATGAACGAATTTTGCGACGGGCAAATTTATGAGTCTAAAAACGGAAGTTTAATTTCTTATTGTATATCGTGAGTGAACAACATTTCAAACATAGAAAATTAGTTGGAGTTAGTAGTAGAGACGATATAAAATACAGACTCGCAAGAGGAAAAAAGTGTTTGAAAACACAATTTTTTTAACGTCGTTTATATACATAAGTTTCA
Source organism: Schistocerca americana (assembly GCF_021461395.2). Taxonomy (NCBI): domain Eukaryota; kingdom Metazoa; phylum Arthropoda; class Insecta; order Orthoptera; family Acrididae; genus Schistocerca; species Schistocerca americana. The sequence goes on along the minus strand of NC_060119.1, from coordinate 950,952,034 downwards.
GGAAACGTTTTTCTGAATATTGGCGTGTCGTAACGGAAGGAAATTAAACGTGGACGTTAACCAGTACAGACGAAAATAAAAATGTTAATGTGTGGCTCTACAGAAGAATATCGAAGATTAGGTGAGTAGATTAGATAACTATTTGGAGGTACTGAGAGACTTGTCATACAATTGGACAGTTTCTAGGACACATGATAATGCGTGAAAGAATTGGCAAATTGTTAATGGAAGAAAGTCTGGAATGTAACAATTTTAAAGGAAGTCCCAGACTTATTCAAGGTGAGTAGGTATAAATAAAAGTGAGTTGCAGTAGTTCTGCAGAGTTAGAAAAGGGTTCCACATGGCAGATATGTGTAGAGACCTGCCCAAGCAAGTCTTCGAAATGAAGACCGCAACAACAGTAATTGTGTTTCCATCAAATGACGTGATATTATAAGTCAATAATATTATAAGTGCAAGACTGGTGACAGGATAGAGGGGGGGGGGGGGGGGGGATGCGGGTGTCGTATAACATACTCGCACAGTGCGTCAGGACACCAGGAGTTGACATCGGACAGCCACAAGGGGCTAACATGCATTGATTGTGACCCGTCCGTAATGAAACCGCCTCGATTAACCACTCTTCACTTTGAGTGAAAAAGTAAAGTAAAATCACTTCTGTGCTGTCTGCGTTAATCAAAACGCCTACTTACTGTAAAATCAGATTATATTTTGTTTGATTAACACATGAATCTACATCTTTTAATATTTAATTTTATTATATGGACTATCTTTTATGTTGATATAAAATTGCTAACAAACCGTTAAAATTAGTTCTCTGTATCGTCTGATTGTGAAGTATGATGCAAAAACTTTAAGGTGAATTTAATCTAATGTGATGGTACTGTTGGGCATATTAACAGTATGCGTAAAACTTTTATTAAAGCCGGAAGTTCTCTTAAAACAAGTTTAAATGGCCGTGCTAGAGTGGGGTCGCGAAATTAAAGCGGACCGCGTTAATTACGGAAAATTTAATACGATTGAGGATGAATTTGAAGTCAAGTATAATTCGAACTGTTATCGTCTTGAGAGACATGGAAGAGAGTAATTTGGTGGGATTATCCTGGAGTGAGTGGTGTTGCAGACGTAATTTGGTGCGATTGTTGTAATGCAAATGGCGGAATGACACGTACTTGAAAGAGACAGTCGTTAGAAACGTACATTTGCGAACCTGAACTGTGCTGGAGGAAAAGGACTGTTGGAAGGTTTGATGGTGTCGTAATAGTATGGAAATGTGTCCGGCAGTAAACTGTGTGTTACAGAATACGCTAAATGAGAATGAGAGGTTTAATCGATTAATGATTACATAGCAGCGGGAAGTTAATATTATAAATAAACCTTAAGGGCCATTCGTGAATTTTGCAAGTTAGTATGCGATCCAAAGTAATGAGCTGTAAGTGGGCACGTACATGATTGTCATACATGCTGTGTGTCACCTTATTCCAAACTTAAAAATCCCATTCTGACAACTCCCGTGGCCACAGAAACCTTAAGGTATTTGGAAGAAGAAGCGGTACCAGTCTTACCTGATTTACTTCCAACCGTACTTTAAAAGTAATTACGTTTAATATAACAGCTGGGATTACGCCTCTGTGAACGACCGCTATCTTCATTGTTTCAGCACACGACGCTGATACTGTGCGGTATCAGACCAGTGCAGATGCAATATTTAACATATATTTTTGCACTTCCATGATTCCTCTGGATACGTTTTGTCAACAAATACCTCAGGTCAGGAAAATTGCTGGTGAATTCTGTGGATGCCTTGGCCAGATGGAGGGAATCTTTTGAAGAGTTGCTCAATGTAGGTGAAAATACGATCAGTAATGTTTCATATTTCGAGGTAGAATGGGATAGGAATGATGATGGAAATAGGATCACATTTGAGGAAATGGAGAAAATGGTCAATAGACTGCAGTGCAATAAAGCAGCTGGGGTGGATGAAATTAAGTCGGAACTCATCAAATACAGTGGAATGTCAGGTCTTAAATGGCTACTCAGGATAACTGAAATGGCCTGGGAGTCGGGAGAGGTTCCTTCAGACTGGAAAAAAGCAGTAATCACACCAATATTTAAACATGGAAACAGAAAAGATTGTAACAACTACAGAGGTAACTCTTTAATCAGCGTTGTGGGTAAAATCTTCTCAGGTATTGTTGAATGGAAAGTGCGAGTATTAGTTGACGACCATTTGGATGAAAATCAGTGTAGGTTTAGGCCTCTTAGAGGTTGTCAGGACCGGAACTTTAGCTTACGGCAAATAATGGAGAAATGTTATGAGTGGAACAGGGAATTGTATCTATGCTTTATAGATCTAGAAAAGGCATATGACCGGGTTCCTAGGAGGAAGTTATTGTCTGTTCTACGAGATAATGGAATAGGAGGCAAACTTTTGCAAGTAATTACAGGTCTTTACATGGATAGTCAGGCAGCAGTTAGAGTTGACGGTAAATTGAGTTCATGGTTCAGAGTAGTTTCAGGGGTAAGACAAGGCTGCAACCTGTCTCCACTGTTGTTCATATTATTTGTTGATCATATGTTGAAAACAATAGACTGCCTTGGTGATATTAAGATATGTGAACACAAAATAAGCAGTCTTGCATATGCGGATGACTTGGTTGTGATGGCAGATTCTATTGAATGTTTGCAAAGTAATATTTCAGAGCTAGATCAGAAATGTAAGGACTATGGTATGAAGATTAGCATCTCCAAAACGAAATTAATGTCAGTGGGAAAGATATATAAACAGATTGAGTGCCAAATAGGAGGAACAAAGTTAGATCAGGTGGACGGTTTCTAGTACTTAGGATGGCAACATGGTGAAAGAACTGGAAGCGAGGTGTAGCAAAGCTAATGCAGTGAGCGCTCAGCTACGATCTACTCTCTTCTGCAAGAAGGAAGTCAGTACCAAGACTAGGTTATCTGTGCACCGTTCAATCTTTCGACCAACTTTGTTGTATCGGAGCGAAAGCTGGGTGGATTCAGGTTACTTTATCAACAAGGTTGAGGTTACGGATATGAAAGTAGCTAGGATGATTGCAGGTACTAGTAGATGGGAACAATGGCAGGAGGGTGTCCACAATGAGGAAATCAAAGAAAAACTGGAAATGAACTCTATAGATGTAGCAGTCAGGGCGAACAGGCTTAGATGGTTGGGTCATGTTACACGCATGGGAGAAGCAAGGTTACCCAAGAGACTAATGGGTTCAGCAGTAGAGGGTAGGAGGAGTCGGGGCAGACCAAGGAGAAGGTACTTGGATTCGGTTAAGAATGATTTCGAAGTAATAGGTTTAACATCAGAGAAGGCACCAATGTTAGCACTGAATAGGGGATCGTTGAGGAATTTTATAAGGGGGCTGCGCTCCAGACTGAACGCTGAAAGGCATAATCAAATTTAAATGATGATGATGATGATGATGATGATGCCTCAGGTACTAGCACCTTTTATGAATTTTATCAGATTTTTAACCGAGAATAACATACAGTGAGCTTGTTTTTGTCCAAGAATTACGTATAGTATCCTCATTTAGGGGAAAGACTAACCTTTTGCGAGGTAGAAGATTTATTTAGTGTTGAGCTCAGCATATTAGTTTAAATGCACTCACGGTCGGTTTAAGGTCCAAGCGACACAAGACTCCGCTTGAGGCAACGAACTAGGAGAGCCGCCAAAGACGGTAGAACTGTGCCACTGTTAGCAGGAGCCGCTTGGGGCGCCAATCTGAAATGAGCGCGAGGGACGCCGAAGTGAAAGATTTGCCTATAGTTTGTATCACAGTTACTAGCTACAAGCTAAAACTGTCACGGTTGAAAGTATACGAGCGAAAATAGATTAGGGGGGGGGGGGGGGGAAGCGAGAGGACGCCAAATGATCAGTTACTTGCATGGAAAAATGTTCTCGAATCGACCTTGAATTCAGTACGTCACGCTATGCAACAGCAAAATTGTTTGAACATTTGTTGAAATTTTCGAGTGAGACATTACTCAAGTTGACTAAATTAACTGATTTATAACAGCTGCTTAATCTCTTCGGAGACCATATAACAGTTATCAATGGATGCTTTGTTGATAAACACCACGAAAGACACTGAGACCGATTCTTCAAAACACGTCACCCAACTCTTATGAATAGATAATAAAGGTGAAAAGTAAGGTGTCGGTTTGTTTCAAAGCACACTGTAACTTCCTTAACAGGATTAATGAATAATTTACTTACCTGATGATAGGACAATACATGCTGATAGAGTGTAACACGTTTTGTTGTTCTGATATACTACATCACGATTATAAATAAGTTCAAGTTCTGTTGAGTGAGTGAGAGTATGGATTAAGGAAGCGTGTATGTATCACGAACCGATTACACCTTAATGTAAATCCAGAAGAGTATCAGAAAGGAAGGATAAGCCTTCAGTTTCGATATTGTAGTGCAAAGTCGTATGAAATGTGGTTAGTGTCCGAACTCAGACGTACATTAACCCTCAAACTATTGTGTTTAATAAAATTATACAAGAGGACATCTCGTTGGAGGCATTCGCGCTATCAACAAACAGACCCATTATTTAAAAGAGATAAAGGTTTGTAAGGTTTCACTACTCTCATCTTTATGATGGATTCCTAATTTTACAATCATCACAAAAGCACACCTTCTGTCTGTATTACCGGAATGGGACTATTTTAGTTCAGGAGAAATATAGGAAGTAAGATCTCTAATTGTGTCTCTTCAGCAATTCTTTATACGGCATTAATTTTTCCATTCTTAATGTGTACACTCGGAATGTCTTACATACTATAACGTACACCTACTTGTATTACGAAGAATATTCGTAACGATTCCGACCGCCGAACGAAACCTGAAATAGGTCTGATACATTCTGCTAGTAAATCTCTTTAATGCCCCTACTGATATTCGCGTTTGTATGTTTCAGCATTCGGATCCTAATACCGCCTTATAGAAGGTTACTGCTATACAGAAAACTGTGTTTGTTTTACTTTGGAATCTCGTATTGTATGAATGAGTGACTACCTATGATATTACAGTTTCAGCTTCCTATTGCGTAGGCTACAACCTGGTTGACTATTCACCAGTGGTCCAGAGAAGTACCAGTTTGGGGTGTTTAATCTGCTTTCAGATTCGCCACTGTTGTTCAGTGTGGGATTGACATGTAATTTCTCTCGTCTCGTATGGGATGTTGCTGTTATAAATGAAAGTATCAGGAAAATTAGGCTGTGTCATGTGTGTCTCAAAATTCACCGCACGACTTCATTCATTCTTTTGATCAGAAATAAGGTGATACCAAGGGAACTATATTTATTTTAGATGGCCATGACATGAAGTTATTACAGCGCTAGTAGAGCGTTAATAACGTACAACGATTATTACATACAAAGTATCAAAAGCTAAGAAAACTCCTTCAAATAAACACAGAAAATAATAATATTAAAAATACATGGATTCATTCACAACAATAACTTACAAGATGCAGAGATGAGGGTACAGAAGAACAAGTGATAACACAATTCTCTTCAAATTCTTTGGAGAATCCACTATTCGACGGTTCTAACTGCTGTTCTCTTGTGCAGCAAGATCATCGGTAGCGCATGTATCCGCCAGGATCCTTCAAACTCACAAATGTTGATCGTCCTGTGGGTCACACCACTGGCAAGTTTCATCATCACTGTAGCGGCTCCTTTCCTACGTTTAACAACGTAGTTCTCAGTCTGGTTAACGTCTTCCATGTCACTTAGGGAAGATGTAAGCCTTTGGATGGTTCCTCTCTGACATCCCTGTGTCTCGGGCAAATACTCGTGTCAGGGTTCCAACCGGCGAGTTCCGAGAGATGAAAGGATTGCTGCAGTTTTTAGCATAAAGCTCTTTCCTTACCTGACCGTTGAGGCTCATGTCCAAACAAGAGATGTCAGGGATAAATTTCCTGATTCTTCCTCTCCACTACTGAAGCTGCTTCCCTGAGAATACCAAGTGATACCATATAGATAATTTGGTACAGCTTGCTTATTGGAGTTCGTTATAGACAGCCTGTCACAATGCATGCCATCTCGTTCAGAGCTCTATAAACCTCTTTGAAATGTACACACTTTTGCCAAAATGGTGCAGAAAATTCTTGTCCGGAGTAACATAGCGCCATGGTAGATATTCGAAGCACTTTTGGTTGAGCGTCCCAGATGGCTCCTTCCACTTTGCGGATAATCTTGCTTCGCATAGATAACTCTAGCTTTATTTCTTCACAGTGGGAGTTGAATGTAATCGAACAGTCCATCTTTATTCCAAGATATTTGGGAGTATCGCAGTGGAATGGTTATCCTCTCCAAATGATATTCAATTTCGTTTAGCGTCCCTATTTTTTGGATGAAATGCACAAACTTCTGTCTTTCCAGGATTTGGTTTCAGATGGTTACCATGATACCACTTGGCCAGGTCCTCGAGAGCTCTGTCAGCTTTATCTCCATGTGTGATACGTCTTCAATAGAACTATGCGTAACGATGCACCTTAAGCGAGGCTGTGCATTATTTGTGTTCTTACACTGTATGTGAGCAATTTAACTGACATAATGCAACGAAGGAAGCACAATACGGATCAGGATATTACTGCAGGTATAAATGTAGGAAGTGACTCCAACTTTTCCCGAGAAAGGCATTGACGAGATAGTCTGGTAAGAAATACCTAATTTTTGCAAAAAAAAAAATCTGCTTAAAATGTTTATTCTTATATGCAATGTTATAATACGAAAGGATTTTGTGAAAATCGAGAGAGAAGTGTAGAAAAAAATAATTAATTCAATGGAATATCTATAAGAGTACAGAAATTGTGACAGAAGAGTGTGTGAATCGCATTGCGGGACAATTTGGGACGCGGTTGAGAAATGTTGTGAAGGGAAGTCAGAAGTCGGGCACAAACGTAATTTTCGGTAGCAAACCCAATACAAGTTTAAAAGAAGAAACAATTGCAAAGCTGAATCATTATTACAGAAGAGCGATTGTTGAAAACTCTCCACATACTATGGCAATGAAGAATGTAGTTTATGCAGCACTGATCACTGCATGAGCTCTGACGAGAAACCACATCACATAAAGTGTCCAAAAGGCTTCTTGGTGTTTCTTTAGTCGTGCCCTTGCCAAACGAGAAGCAGCAGAATCATATAAAACTGCTATTCATACTGCTTTGGCACCATAGGTTGTTGTTAGAATGATATATGTTTATCAGAGATTGGCACCTAATACAGTTCCCATCAAATGCAAATGAGGGTATAGATTGTATAATTTGACCAAAGTGCCCAAAGGATGTATCTGTATCCAAAAGAAAAGTAGAACTAGCTGTGACAGAAGCTGTTTCACAGTTTAATCAAGGGCACTATCTGACAGATGCAACAAGAACAACAGAGATCACTCCACTGTCAGCAATAAGGACGTGAAGGAACAAAATTAGAGGCGAGAGAAGAAGAAGGAAGCAAAAGATCAGATGGTGCCTATATTTTGAACAAAGGACATGCATCCTGACTGACGGCCATACAAGCTGAGGAAGCTGAGAAGAGAGTATAAAGAACTCACACCCCAGTTGGATTTTAGAACAAGGACCGGGGAGTGATTGGGTAGCTTTGACAGCGTTTATCGCTAATTTGTGAAACTGAACATTAAAATATAGCTTTTTCAAAGTAAATAACCCCTAAATTTGATAACATTTTTAGAGAAAACTCTTACAATCTGTGATAAGAGTCTTAGTACAAACGTGGAAAAAATTAGAAAAGAAAATAGGGATCATGAATGGATTTTAAGGTCGCCGTAAAACATATCCGAAAACTTATATAAAACTGTTCTCTGTGTTATTATATGCAGTCATCAGTTTTCCAAACACATTAAAGTACATTTACTATATAAAAGATTTTCAACAAATCCAACAAAATAAAGTAGAACAATAGTTGCTCAAAATTATTGGGAAGATCGAGTTGTGACTCCGTAGCTATATTTAGCAATAGGCAGAAATTGTGTGTTGAAAACTGGAGACTACTTGATTAGTTACGGATATAGTTTCACCTTTTACCAGACCGTCCCAATAAATTACACAACTATAGAATCGAATGCAACTAATAAACTATTATGCCTAATGATACAAGCTGACTATAGTAGCTGAACGTCGAGAAACAGCTTTGAATCGTTGACCTGTATAAGCTCTATAAGTGAACAACGGCTTTAAGGTAAGAACTACTGAGATTAAAGTTGTAATGGTAGTAGCTGCGGTGGCAAAAATAATTAGACGAGGAATAAGTATAGTTTTGTAACGGTAGCAAGTAGATTTTTTGAACATTAGTATTATGTAGTAACCAGTAATTATAATTATACATTCATTTTGTCGGAATGTTCATATTATACAGCGCGTTTTTCTTTTCGACGTTATAGGCTATAGAAAAGAAAATATCAGTAATGTAATTCAAAGTGCCCAAAATGAAACTAGCATTGATTATGTATAACCTGTAAAAGTACCCTATATATTGAACAGAAGAAATAATCATCACAGACGCTACACTCGGTGTACCAATAGTGTGTTCAGTGAAATTCTGTAGTTCTCTGTCTGGGGCTATTTTATGCTTTCTCCCCGACAAGATTCTAGATTTCCGAATGGCATTCGACATGGTACTCCACTGCTGACTGTTAACGAAGGAATAAGCTCCCGGATATGTGACTCCCTCGAAGACTTCTTTCGTAATACAGCCCAGTATCTTGTCCTCGACGGCGAGTGTTCATCGGAGACAGGGGTAACATCAGGTGTGCCCCAGGAAAGAGTGATAGGACCGTTGCTATTTTTTGTGCACATGAATTATCTGGCAGACAGAGTGGGCAGTAATCTGCGGTCGCTCACTGATGATGCTGTAGTGTACAGACGATGTCGAAGATAAGTGACTGTAGGTTGATACAAGATGACCTAGACAAAATTTCTAGTTGGTGTGATGGGTAGCAGCTGGTTCTTAATGTATAAAAATGTAAGTTAATGCTAATGGGTAGGAAAAACAAAGCCACAATGTTCGAATACAGCATTACTAGTGACCTGCTTGACGCAGTCACAGCTTTTAAATATCTTGGCGTAACGCTGCGAAATAGTTTGAAATGGAACTATGTGAGGATTGTCATAAGGAGAGCGAATTGTCTACGTCGGTTTATTGGGAGAATTTTAGGAAAGTATAGTTCATTTGTAAAAGAGGCCGCATATTCTTGAGTACATATGGAATGTTTCGGACCTGCACCAGGTCGGATTGAAAGAAGACATCGACGCAATTCAGAGGCGAGATGCTAGACATGTTACCGGAGTAGCATGAAAGTGATACTGTTATGCCCCAGGAGCTCAAGTGGGATCCCTGGAGGGAAGAATACATTCATTTCAAAGAAAACTGCAGAGAACGTTTAGAGAACAGCATAAAAACCTGATAACAGAGCGATCCTACTGCCACCAACATACATTTCGCGTAGGAAACCCAAAGATAAGATACGAGAAATTAGGGCTCATACGGAGGCTTATAGATAGTCGTTTTCCCCTCTTTCTAATCTGCGAATGAAACGGGAAACGCTAGTTATGGTATAGGGTACCCTCTGCCACGCACTGCACGGTGGCTTGCGGAGTATGTATGTTGATGTAGATGAAGACGCAAGATACAGCCGTAAACAGAGACGGTGCCACACAGCAACGACAGTCTCCAGCGACCCCCAACATGGATGTGGTCAGGCGCCGTGGACACGGACAATATTATGGTTCCGCGTTAACTCACGCAAATAGTGCCCTAGGAAAAACCTATCTGCCCAAACGCGACTGTAAGCGAACACACGGCTCCATTCACAAGGGAGCATATCCATGTATAAGTAAACGATCTTGATGAAACTTGGAGGGTGCGTAGAGCAGGAAGGAAATAACGCATAACGTTTGTTTCTTGTGTGTCCCCAGTTTCACTTGTAAGGGGATAAAAGACACCGCAACAGGTAATTTTGCGTATTAGGTCGTAAGGAAATATCTTGGAAATGATGGTATGTAAAAATTTTTCTCATACAAACATTGATGTGTAATTAACGTTCATGGAAACTCTGTAATCAACATTTGTAATTACTTGCAATTTTGTAAACTATCTCACCACCATTAATTTATTTTGAAAAATGAGAACATTCGTTACAACATAAATTCAAGAAAATTTCAAGCCGCGTACACTAATTCGTAATAAAGATGGTTTCTGAAAAACCTTATTTCCAAAACAGCAGTCCCAGGGTGCTGTCGGAGTACTTTCAACATGTGGTTCTTATTGTGGTGGTCTTCATAGTGAAGACTGGTTTGATGCAACTCTTCATTCTACTTTATCCTATGTGAGCCTTTTCATCTCCGAATAACTACTGCACACTACATCTCCTTCAGAATCTGCTTACTGTATTAATCACTTGGTCCTTTCTACCATTTTTACCCCCACACTCCCATTCGATACTAAATTGGTAATTCCTTGATGTCTCAGAATGTGTCCTAGCAACCGATCCCTTCTTTGGGTCAGGTTGCGCCACAAATTTCTTGTCTCCCCACTTATATCCAGTGCCTCCTCTTTTGTTACACGATCTACCCACATAATCTTCAACAATCTTCTGTAGCACTACATCTTGAAAGCTTCGCTTCTTCTTTTGTCTTAACTGTTTATCGTCCATGTTTCCGTTCAATACATGGCTACACTACAGACAAATTCTTCTAGAAAAGACTTCCTAAGAGTTAAATATAAATTTAATTTAATTTAAATTTAAATATTAAATGTTAGCAAATTTCTCTTCTTCAGAGTTACTTTTCTTGCCAATGCCAGTCAACATTTTATACCCTCTCTTCTTTAGCCATCATCAGTTATTTTGCTTCCCAAAGAGCGAAACTCATCTGCTACTTTCAGTTTCTCGTTTGTTAATCTAAGTCCCTCAGCTACACCTGATATAAATCGACTACATTCCATTGCCCTTGTTTTGGTCTATTCTCCTTTCAAGATACTGTCCATTCTGTTGAACTGCTCTTCCAAACCCTTTTGCTCCTCTGGCAGAATTACAATGTCATCGGCACAGCTCAAAATTTTTATTTCTTCTCCCTGAACTTCTATTCTCACTCCAAATTTTTCTTTGTTTCCTTTGCTGCTTGCAGATTGAATAGTATCGAGAATAGCCTACGGTACGTTCTCACCACTGCGTCCCTTCTATACCCCTCCGGTCTTACAATTGTCGTCTGATTTCGGTAAAAGCTGTAAATACCCTTCAGCTCCCTGTATTTTACCACGTTAGCCTATCTAGTATTAGTATTGCCTGACGTGTTTCTTCATTTCTCCTGAATCGAAATTCATCTTCTCCGTAGTCGGCTTCTACCTGTTTTCCATTCTTCCGTAAAGAAATCACGTTAGTATTTTGCAACCATGAATTACGAAACGGATGATTCGATTACTTTTGCATTTGTTGGCAACTTCTTTCTTTGGAACTGAAATTATTGCACTCTTCTTAAAGTCCGAGGACATTTTGCGTGTCTCACATATCTTGCACATCAGGTGGAAGAGTTTTGTCATGGCTGGCTCTCCCAAGGCTATCAGTAGTTCTGATGAAATATCACCTTGTTTCGACTTAGGTCTCTTAGTGTTCTATCGATTTCTTCTCGTAGTATCATATCTCCCATGCCATCTTCATCTATGTCCACTTGCCCTTCTATAATATTGCCTTCAAGTTTATCTCCCCTGTATAGACGTTCCATATACTCCTTCCATGTTTCAGCTTTACCTTTTCAGCTTAGGAATGGTTTTCCATCCGAGCTCTTGACATTAAGGCAGCTGCTTCGCCATAGTGAAATACGCTTCTAAATCTTGACTACTCCTGCTCAGCAATTTTGCGCTTCCTGTCAATATCATTAGCAAAGATTAGTATTCTCTTTCGCCTGATTCATTTGCTGCATTTGTATATTTTCTCCTTTCATCACTTAAATGTAATATTTCTTGTGTTTTCGAAGAATTTCTTCTAGGTCTTGTCATTCGTGTTCTATAGTATGCCTTTCTCCAGTTCCACTCTACCGTTCATAATTCTCTCGCTGAAACTCTCGACAATCTCCAGTTCTTTAAACTTATCCAGATCTCATCTCCTTAATTCCCTACCTTTCGTAAATTCTACAGTTTTGATCTTAAGTTCATACCCAATAAATTGTAGTCAGAGTCCACATATACCCCTGCAAATGTCTTACAATTTACGATCTAATTCATAAACCTGTCTTATCATTATATAATAAATCTGAAACCTTCCAGTGCCTCTAAGTCTCCTCCACAGGTACACTTTCATTCATGATTTTTAAACCAAGTGTTAGTGATGGTTAAATTATGCTCTGTTCAAAAATCTACCAGATGGGATCCTCTTATTTCTTCCCCCGACTCCTTATTCACCTACCATTTTTCCTTCTCGTCCTTTTTCTGACATCGAATTCCAGTCCGCCATCACAATTCAACTGCTTTTGGATTCTCTTCCGGACACACTGATGTTTGCCACAAGAGTGTTTCGTGAATACGACGTTCTATTACATCTTAACCTCCAGCTTTCTTTTACATTTAGACTCACAGGGAGAGGCCTGAGACGATTTTGGGCACTGGCGATTCTCACCTCCGCTTCCGATAATCCTTGTCTCATTAAACACCTCGTGCAGTTGCATAGATTGCTTGTGTGGTGTGTTTTATTGTTTTCTATTGGTAAAAATATTAGTGATGCCACGATTTTTAAGTTTCCAACAGCTTATTTTCTCACAAAAATGTAAAAATGTATGTATGTACTGGACTGATTTCAAACGATCTTGATACACGTATCATTTGCTGTCTGAGAAGGAGCACCTCTCAAGGAGATGGCGGTGAGGGTGAAAAAGTAGCGTTACGACACGAGCGCAAAGTCCCAGACTAGTTTCATCCTGCATTTGACACTTAGAGCACTTAGTGAGTTCAACAATCTTTGCCGTTGTATAATTTCAAATCATTACGAAATTTATCACGCCAATAGCCTCTTCAAAATGATGAAAGGAATAACGTCTATCGCTAACTAAAGTTTCACTGTTCACGAAGTAAAACTGAAATATCAGACATGATGTTTTCATTTATTACTTCTTTATCGCTACCTCTATTAACAACACATTTTGTAGGCAGTATCCACCTACATAATTGAATATAAATGCAAAACAGTATCATCCTACGACACATAGTTCAGACGGTAGGACATCTTAAACACTGAGACATGCGGGAAACAAGGTTTTCTTAAAAAGGGGTGTAAATAATCCACAAAATAATCATCCAGTGTTTGGTAATGACAGCATTTATCGACTTACAACAAACTTTAAACATCAATCCAAACTTTTTCAAATTGTTTCTCTCTTACATTCCTGGCAGCAAAATCATCATTTTTAAAGTAATCATACGTTTGAGACCGTTTTGTACAGGGAAACTCCATTCTTTAAAGGATCAGGGCGTTTACTGCTTAGCTACCAGCTGGAAAGAAGCACTGACGGGTTAGAAATCATCTACATACTGTAAGAGTGAGAATTAAAAGGGGGTACATTGAATCATCACTCAGGAACACGTGGACCGATTTCAACCAACTCTGTTACGTACATGACTTGTTATATGTATAAAATTTCTGTGGGAGTAAGATTCTCTAGAGTGAGGGAGTGGGTGGGAAGGGCTGACAAAGATGTTCGAAAACGACACATTAGTATTTATTTCTTGCTTGTAATTGACTTTGAATGAAGTGCAATTTTTCTCTTACATCTCATGTTCAGCGTATCAACCAGGTCGCGAGAATGAGAACGAAACAGAGCCAGTAGTTTTGTAGACGTGTTACGGGACCTAAGATCTAATCAAACGGGTAAATACCAGATATAAATCTAACATCCTCTCTGCCGTCCAATGGTGTATAAATGTGGAGAATCGGACATAAATGTGTGCAATATATGGCACATACACATATGGTCAACATCTCCTAAGCCACAAGAGAGATTTCAAGCAAAATTTTCGTCATACCGGGTGGAAACTGTTTAAGCCCGAAAAGTCTGAAACGCTGCACGAGGCACCAGAACAGTCATTTTTCCGTAATGTCATGATTATCTGTTAGCATTATGTAACCCAATAGAGTGGGTAATCTCTCTCAGCACTCGTACAATTGGGCGTAACACGGAGACAAATCAGACGATTACTAAAGACACCATTTATGAGCAACTGTTAATCCATTTCACTTCTAGCGTATGCACATTGTGAAACTAGATAACATTCCACTCAGAGTACAGTTTTCGCAGTGGTATCAGGAACAGTTTCAATAAAATTGGACATTTCCATCGTCTGTACTCTTTATAGATGAAGCCACCTTCGTGCGTGATGGGGTACTCTACAGCCAAAATTCTAATGTTTTGAATGAGTTTAGTCCACATGCCACATTAACTTCCGCTCATCAATCGCGGCTCTACGTAAATAGGTAGACATACCTGGTTCGTACCCTGTTTAGTTGGGCCATATCACTATCCTAAACCATTGGATGATAGGCACTATTGAAGTTTCCTGGCCAGTGCTTTGCCAGAGTTGCTGGGTGACGTGCCACTCGTTACTAGTCAGCGAATGTGGTCCCAGCATGACAGGGCACCGGCACATTGCAGTCGTCCTGTGCATCGATTCTCGGATCGACAGTTACCAGAAAACTGGGTTGTCAGTGGTCGTCCTGTACCATGGCCTATTCGACCTTCTGATGTGGCACCTCTTGACCTTTTTTGTGAGTAGAGATGTCAAACCTTGTTGGAACAGGAAAATATACGGTTGCTGGGATAGTAGCAGCTGCAGTAGGCATTACAGACACCCAAAGTCTTTGACTTTGTTAGTAAGAACATCACTCACTCAGGTCAGTGGAGGCAGTTTTCAACCTCTGCTGTAATTTTACTAAGGGAGTTGTGTTCGATGTTGTTGTCTCATGGTAATAAAGGAGTAAAATATTTCTGTTTTACTTTTAGTCCACACAGGAAAACACATTAGAAAAAGTATATTCATTGTCCCATACCAGCTCCCAGAGTTTGTCAGTTCAGTTAATTTTCGTCCAGAGCAAACACCTTCTACTGGTTTAAAAAATCCTCACAGCCACACAAGAAAATATGGCATTGGAGATAAATATTTTTTTCAGTGTTTTGCGCGGCGTCCCAGCGTAAGTCGGTTAAATAATTTTCACCCTGTATACTGATTACCATCCGGAAAAAAATACTGTAGGGTAAAAACTATTAACCTCCGTTGGTGTGTGGTTGATTATGAGGTGCTGGCCAGAGAAAGCGGGTAGGAAGTGGTGGACAGAGAGAGAGGGGGATAGGGAGATGGACTGAAAGAGGGTAGGGAGGAGGAGATGGGCTGAGATAGGTTGGGTGATGGACAGATAGATGGGGCGGAAAGGAGGTGGGAGAGTGGGAGACGAAGAGGAGATAGATAGCAAGAGGGAAGCGAGGAGAAGATGGACATACGCAGCGTGATGGACCGATACAGAGGGGAGGAGAAGATGGACAATGAGAAGGGAGGAGAATATGAACACAAGCGGAAGGAGGAACGACATTGTCGGAGAAAGGGTGAATAAAAGAGAGAGGGTGCGTGAAGCGGGAAGTGCTCAAAGATGCTAAGAAAGAGGTGATGAACCAATGGATGACTGGAATAACTAGGTACCCCGGCAATGTCAGGTTTCTCAGCGAGTAAATAAAATACTTTTGAGCATATTTTATACTTCCATTAGTATAAATATCTACAGTCAACTGCCGTTCAAGGGTTAAGGATCTGGCATGCCTCTGGGAATTTGATAGAGAGAAAGTCTGTGAATTTTACATGCTGCGCAGCAATTTCTGAACCTATAGTGTCTATAGGTATGCAGGACATGGTGCAATGAGCGTTACAACCACTGAATCGTTCCCGCAACACGAACATGCCAACAGAGTGGCGGCGTTGTTACTGTAGGTGGCCCGCAAACAACGCACACCGCACGCCACTAGGCCGGCCCTAAGTTTACGCAGGGCGCTGTTTTCTCGCGACAAATATTTGTCCCGCTCGCGGCGTGTGGACATTCCAGCACCGGCAGTGTCCCCTGCGTCGCTGCCTTCCGCCCTGCGTTGTGTCACTGTCGTTCAGCCCTCTTTCTCAGAGTTTCCTCTCGAAGCATCGGAAGGTCTATAGCAAAGATTTGCTCTCGAGAATAACCCACTTTATACAGCCAATCTCGAACGGTGTTGGCGCAGCTTGGCTGACAATGTTTACTGGTAGGCAAAGTTAGTCGTCGAATCGCAAAGGATTTGACATAAACTACGTTTCAAACGATTGGTTTGTAGTATTTTACGATCATTTCACTGACATCTATAAAGTAAGAAATTTCACTAACTTGATTTGGTTATCAAATGGTTCAAATGGCTCTGAGCACTATGGGACTTAACATCTGTGGTCATCAGTCCCCTAGAACTTAGAACTACTTAAACCTAACTAACCTTAGGACATCACACACATCCAAGCCCGAGGCAGGATTCGAGCCTGCGACCGTAGCAGTCGCGCGGTTCCGGACTGAGCGCCTAGAACCGCGAGACCACCGCGGCCGGCGATTTGGTTATCGTTTCACCTTATAAATCTCTTTATTCTCCTCTTTTGACAAACAGGATCACTGTTAAATTCCACTATTCAGTCGTCCTGTTTAATGTCATACACTTCGCTAATTAACTTAGATCCTTCTTTAGGTTTCGCACATTGCGAATGTTGCCGTGCAGTAGATATTTACGGTTCACAAGGATTTCTGTTCACTAATTCAATATATTGTGATATGAAGTCCGTATGACGTATAATGTCTATAACACGTATTATAAGATTTCAGTCTGTCGTTTTTACTTCATGTCTTTCGACTCTTATTACGGCAGGCTTTCTGTACAAGCTGTAGAAAACATTTCGCCTTCTGTGGCTTATTCCAATTTTTTTTTTTTTTTTTTTTTTTTGTGGATCCGCAGCCTCCAGATGGTTAATAAACGTAAACTTGGTCCGTAATAGTCTGTAATGCGATGTTTGTTTAATCGTGCGATCAGGTAATTTCTACTACTGGTCATTGCCAAGCACATTTGTATCGTATGTAATTAAGTGTGTTTTGAAAGCGACATGAAATGCAGATGTAACATATGTGGTTGACAATGACGCTTAGTCGAAATTAGCTAATCGCACATTTAAATAAACATCGCAGTACAACTGATACGGACCATGTTTCCTTTTATTATGCAGATTTTTCCGTTGCTCAACATCTCTTGTAAGATAAGTACTAGTGTAACTCGCGTGTTCCTACATTTCTTCAGAATCCAGTCTAATCTTGTCGGAGGTCGGCTTCTGCCAGCTATTTCATTCTTCAGCTAGTAATTCGAATGAGTATTTTGTAACCATGATATCTTTATACTGACGGATCGATTATATTCAGACCCATTTTGGAGCAGAATTATTAAAGAGTTAAATTCTAATCATATTTTACAGTTCTCACTTATCTAGCACACCTGTCATAACTGCCTCTCCCAAGGATCTCAGTCAATCGGAATTCGTCTGTTGCAGGGGCGTCGTTTCTACGTAGAACTTTCAGTGCGCTGTTAAATTCTCCTCACAATTTCATGTCTTCTATCTCGGCTTCTTTCTTTCCTATAATACTCTCGTCAAGTTGTTCTCCCTTTTTGAGCCCTTTAGTATAATCCTCGCACTATTCTGCTTTCCATTCTTTGTCAAGCACAAGCATTCTCAACACAGAGAAAAATAATATGATACTTAGAATAGGTGAATGTTTCGCACTCATGGCTTGCACGGATTATTTGTTCTGAATACTCGTGTAGAATTGGAATTAGCCACTTAGTTTAGAAAAGCTCACGGTCTGGGAATGGGGCAACGCGAATTGCATGCACTGTTCGGTGTCTCACCATACCTCAAGGGTCATATGAAGCTTAGATTACGCGAAAACTGTTGCTTTACCTCAAGAAATACGGGAAGTTTGTCACCTAATTGGATTGCGCAATAGAGACATTATTTTGACATTCAACCCGTATCGTGTTGCATGAGATCGGTCGAAACACAAGGAAGATTTACTCAGTGGCATTAAACAGATGTCTATTACAAATAAAAGGACAAACCAGCAAGCCTAATAAATGTGTAAGGGAACACCAGGAAGGAACCTGGATCAGTGATTCCGTGGGCTCTTCACCGACGATGAGACTATTGTTTGAGCGAAATTTTCGCTATTGAATATACATATTTTTTTCGAAATCCTCCAATTTTTGAACACCGGTACTAACAATAAATAAATGCAGTCAGTGTCGTTCAAAGATTGAATTACGCTGTGAGTCCAACTTACATATAGTTAAGAAGTGAACGGTATTTGTAAAGTGCCTGGTGACCGTCTTAGTAGTGTGGAGATATCAACGCGCATTTCAGACCTACTGTCGAACAAATCGAATCTATACGAATGTCGGATGCCTCTCACTGCTGCCGAGTGAGCTTTGAGGGCTGTCTATTACCAGAACAGGTTCGGACGACGTATTGTTCAACCTCACAGCCAACTATTTGGCGTCGGATTAACAACCCGCTCCAGCCTTGTCAACACCTTCATCCGGGAGATGGAAGTCAGGTCCCCCGCGAAAGGCTTGCCATATCTGCTGACATGATCTTTGATGAATACGCTTAGAACCAGAGAACCATCGCGGGAATTCTGCCACATACTGAACGACCTCAGCAGGTCTGCAGCCCAAGAGCGGGATTTGCTTGATTTGCAAGGACTGGACCATCATGTGTGGAGGATGCCAAGAATGAGCAAGTCACAGTGCTCAGGGTGCAGCAAACACAATATTAAATGCAAAAACAGAATCATATTTTGACTTCAGAAACCTGAAAGATCACTTTCCAACATACTGCCTTCAATTTGATTATCTTATTCTTTCCTCTTACTAATTTTTCACTACATATGACGTCCGCTTCCAACGCATACGTCCTTCGAAGCTGTACTCATTCGCCGGCCGCTGGTGGCCGAGCGGTTCTGGCGCTACAGTCTGGAACCGCGCGTCCGCTACGGTCGCATGTTCGAATCCTGCCTCGGGCATGGATGTGTGTGTTCTCCTTAGGTTAGTTAGGTTTAAGTAGTTCTAAGTTATAGGGGACATATGACCTCAGCAGTTGAGTCCCATAGTGCTCAGAGCCATTTGTACTCATTCACAATCGCAGACAGTCAGGTGTTTCTAATTTTTGAGTAATTTTTACAGTATTACCAGCCAGACTGTTTTTATATTGAGCAACAAAGTAACTTTAGTTGCAGGGACGCCATATGCCTAACATGTAAGGAATCAAATTAAAGGGTTACATAAATTTGAAGGCGCACACTTACAAGGCGCAGTCCACGACCAGTCGATTATTGCGTGATATTTTTCAGTCTGATGCCCTTACTGAACTGAAATAGTGTGAAAGTGTCATGAGGATACTGACATTCTCAAAAAAGAGACTTTACAGAAAAAGTGTTATACATTACATGAAAGCCACAGCGGAAAACTGCTGTTATCTGAGCACACAAAAAGCGAATATGCTTTCTTTCAAAGACTCTGACTGAAAAGTATGATACCAATTGCCTCGTACTACCTTCTTCGGCACAATTAAAATTTATCCCTAAAATTTTGGCTTGCGAACGTATTAGGGAACTTTTTATTTTAATATGCTCCCTACAACTCACTTCCACAAGCTCCACTAACTGTAATTCTCCAACACGCACTAGTCCATAGCTGTAAGTCTCTCATACACATTCGCTACCAACTGTCCAATCTCATTCACTTTTTTTTTATCTAATGGAGCATTTTTACCTGATTCCCTTTTCTTCCCTGCCACAACAGGGCATCTCACTCATATGAAAACAACTTCGATAGTTAACTTATGTGAAATTTCAATAACGCAGGACTAATTTTACGACTCAGACCGGATTTTACGTGCACAAAATTTTGCATTTTCCTCTGTACTAAAACATGGGGTTCCAGAAACCTTCTGATCACAGCAGAGACATTTTACAGCATATTCATCAGTGCTACGTCACTTTATAAACTACGTTATCACCTCACTCAGGATTTTACAAGTACAGGTAGGGTAACCTTCAATCTCTGTATGTCAGAAACGGATAATGGGACGAAGAAAATTTTCAATTTTCTTCGAGATCGGTGAAGAGGGTTTTACCTGTGGGAAAGGTAACGGCCAGCACAAGGGCTGTGTTACGTAACTTAAAAAATTTTAACAGAAAAATTAATTTAAAAATTTGAAATCTTAAGGAGAATTTTTTTCCGATCTCACTTAGCTTGAACAATCTCAGATGTATTTAAAATAGTTAACTCTAAAAAATATTTTTTTTAAAAAACTCTTTCATAAATAGCCTTAACAAATGCCACGAAAATCATAATAATGCTATTTAAATAAGATTCTTGCTTTACAAAGCGCTCAAATGCCTCTGAGCATTATGGGTCTCAACTTCTGAGGTCATCAGTCCCTAGAAGTGCTTAAACCTAACTAACCTAAGGACATCACACACATCCATGCCCGAGGTAGGATTCGAACCTGCGACCGTAGCAATCGCGCGGTTCCAGACTGTAGCGCCTAATTTATCAATTATTAAGGCAATCAACATCCTGAACTACTAGCACCTCTCTGAATTCGTGTCAGAACTTAAAGCAAACAAATACTTAAATTTAGAAAGTGACTGATTAAATTTATAACATAGACAATGCTAACACCGTTAGTCACTTCATTTCGGAATCAATCATTTCTTAGTCACGCAAGTGACTGTCGAAATTCTTGGAAAGATCTTCTAGCCGAGTGAAGGCGTCCACTCGCATTGAGCGTCATGGCCGAATCGGAATTTAGGAATCTATAGTAAGAACTACTCATCTGCTGTGCATAGCCATCTTGGAATTCGCGGCTCGGTTTTCGTACAAAAAATAGTAACAAAATTCATTTTTTGGTTTTCTAATAGAACTAATACTGCCTCCGTAAGCATCCTAAGGCCTACCTGAGAACTCCGAGAACGGAAAAAACAGAAAAATGAAAAACCGATTTGTTGTTCCTTTTCCTAAACAGAAGGGCAGTGGCACTAAGAACATACTTCTGTTGGATGTACATATGGTCCCTAGCTCACGGGCTATCCAAAACACTTTATTCTACTTTTCTGTCATATGTAGAACGCGAGCAATCAGCTCCGAAAAACGATTGTTTTCATCTGCATCATTTTGGAGAAAATTACATAGCGTATGCTATCACATGTGTACCGATATCGAGAGGAAACTTTTCCACATTAATCAAAACCATCAGCTGGCACAAGACTGTTGCAGAATTGCCATGACAATAAATTTAATGAAATTTATGCCTACAAGTGATATTAGGTTCATTAAATCTCTACTAATAATATTCACAAGTTGGATTGTATGGGGATTAGAAAGGTCTGGAAAACATAAAGAGCAGAAGAAATACAGTTTGACTTGGGATCCTCTGCAAGCCACTGGAAGACGATTAGCGTATTACAAATACTGACGTAGACGTAAACACCGATTTAGCTGAGAACAATTTGGCAATCCAAATTATGACGTTGTCATTAGGGAAATATAACAATGCTGTTCAGAGCTCACTTCTATGTTGACTTCATAGCACCAAATGTCAAGAAAAATTTTGCAGTGTCCAGATGTTTTAAATTTGGTGATCTAGGGCCCACAACTAAATCATGTAGAAGGGATCTGGTCAGAGCGCATTGAAAGTTGTAGGGTGCCTAAAGAACGAAACTCCAAAGAGAAGCGAGAAACCTGTGATAATTCCACGCCCACTCAGGCGCAATCTTTGTAATGGAGTAGAAAAATACTGTGCAATGTAAACGGTTTTTACAGAACGAGAAATTCAAAGAACCGACTATGGCCATTACAAAAAAACTTATAAATATTTCGTTTGTAACACTATGAGATGTGCACTGCTCGCTTAATGATGAAAATATGTTTGCAACAAGACTGAAATCACAAATCTCCGTTAATAGTAAAATTGTATTAATATCTAATGATGAGAAAATGACTTGCCGAAAGCGTGACAGGCCAAATCTCCGACTACGAGGATTCGGGATGTGGAGAGGATTTTCTGGCAGAAAATATAAAACAAAGGTTATACTAGAGATGCAGCTTCTCAGACAGAGGAGAATTATTCACAACCGAGCCATAAAAGCGACTGGAATCCGAACATTTACCAAACCTGGCAACATGCGCTACGCGCTGAGAAATGGTACCAAAATTTAGTACAGTGAAGTGTGGAACACAATGAAGAAAGAAAGCACCTCAGAGCACATTTCAGTGCAGCCAAGTACCGGTAAGGAAAGGAACCACGAATAAAGAGAGTGGATGCACCTGACAGTCGTGACTTGGCTTAATCGGGAATTCGTAATACAACCATTGAGACATGTACACAGAGGTGCTCACCGTTAACTTAGCATAAAACGGGTATAAGCCCTCAACACAACATTCGCGGAAAGGCACACACTTTGCACGCAACACACGAAGTACTCTGGGGAAAGGGCCTCACTGTACATATCAACTAACTACGAATATAAAGATCTCCTTATATTCATCAAAGAAAAGGGGATCGAACATTATACGTACAGGACTGCTGAAGAACGGACACAGCAGTACGTGGTAAAGGGAGTGGACCCCAGTACCCCAAACACTACAGTACAAGCGGCGCTCAACTTCCTAGGATTCGACTGCAAAAGTGCTTCCAGGATGACGGCCTTCCGCTCCCACCACCGTCTACCACACTATCTGGTCGAGATGGCCGACACGGCCGCCTCCCGCAGCCTTCTGCAGATAAAAAGCCTTCTGCAGATGGACGTAAGGGTAGAGATATACGAACCGCCACAGGTCCCCCAACAATGTAACAACTGTCAGCGGTTCGGTCATTCGGCCCTCCGCTGCGGCCTGGCACCCCGTTGCCGCGGATGCGCTGGCAAACACGCATCCAACGCATGCACACTAATCCATGAAACCATAAGCCGTTGCGCCAACTGTGGCCAAGGCCATGCGGCCAACTACAGCGGCTGCGACGTGTACAAAGAGGCGCAGAGGCGCAAAAATCAAAAGTCGAAGACACCCAACGTCATAACACGTCCAAGGCCCGCACCAAACCCTGTTAGGAACGGAGTATCGTTCGCCATGGCTACACGCCCTGGAGGACCGGAGCAGGCCGCGGAACCTATGCGCCCAGCACACGCACTTAACACAACCGCTGCGACAACAGTCGTCTCAGCCAACACGAAACACTACAACCATACCGGTACCAACACTAGCCTCCATACCCAAAACAGCCCCACCCCTGAAGCCACTGCCTGGGAACCTACACACGAGACACAGGAGGACACACTTACACAAGGACCCCTAGAACAAAAACCCAGAGATGGCGTAGGCGACCACGCGGTAACAGGAGCGGGAACACACGTGCACCACAACAAAGTACCCAGCAACAACAAAACACTGACACGCAGACACACAGTCGGCAAGCCAGTGATACCAGCATACACACAACTGGACCCCTCACCACGTCTGACACACAGGCACCTCAAAACGTTCCACACAACAACAACACAAGTGCAGCCCACACATAACGCCAACACCCGCACCAGCGGCCACCAACACCACAACCGAGCCACAGGCCGACACGCACAACACCAACACAACACTTGAGGGCTTATTCCCCCATCACACGACCATCCAGATCTTTAACAAGATCGCGGTGGCCGTCACCACATTCGTCAGACGGCTCATGACTGCTCAACCAGGGCAGTACTGGGCTGCCATACAAACAGCGCCCACCACACTGTTTACACCCATACATGGATAACACGTCACACCGGGCCTCCATTGCAAACAACCAGACACTGACACAGATCCTGTTCTGGAATGCAGACGGGATCAACAACAAAAGGGCGGAATTTGCCGCGCTCATGGAGCGTAAGGGTATCCTTATCGCACTACTGAGCGAGACTAAGCTCAAATCATGCAACGAACTAAACTTCACAGGCTACTGCGTCTATCGTACCGACCGACCGGACGGCTCCGGTCATGGCGGAACAGCCATCATCATACACAAAGACATAGAACACACAAACATAGTGCTCCCTGAACTTGAAAAACTAGAGGTAACCGCCGTCGGGGTCATGTTCAACGGAGCCTACACTACACTGGTGTCAGTATACAACAGCCCTAAAAACATCATAAAACGCGACATCAGCACAATACTCAACATATCGCCGCGCGTAATCGCCGCTGGAGATCTTAACGCAAAACACCCGGACTGGAACTCACGAATACGAAACTGCAATGGCAAGAAACTATACGAACACGCACTAGGACGAAACTACATCACACTAGCGCCGACCGAGCCGACGCACATTCCCTACCGGAGGGGACACAGGCCAGACGTGTTAGACATGGCCCTCATCAAGGGCACAACAACGACACTCACCTTTGCCGTTGAAAACGATCTGCCCTCAAATCACCAACCCGTTATACTGTACATTGAAGAAACACTGCAGCACATGGAACAACGCAAGATGTTAGACTACAGGCGCGCGAATTGGACCCAGTTCAAGGAAACGCTTGATAGTCGCATCCCACCCACCCACGCGATTAACGAGACAGCCCAAATCGATGAGGCAGTCGAAACCCTCACCGGCGCCGTCCAGAACGCAATAGCCGACACCATACCAATCCGCACACCACAACAACACAGTGCTGCCCTGCCCCAGGAGATCCTGGGCCTAATCTCAATGAGGAACCGCCTCAGGAGACATTGGCAGCGTACCAGGCGCCAGCACTTCCCATTAACAGGCTCCAGGGGATAATCCGGGAAAAATACTAACATTTAAGACGCAACAGTGGGACCAGAAACTCGAAGGGCTGGACACCACGCGACCTGGCGTGTGGCAGCTGGCCCGACACTTCACCAGGGAGAAACTGTACACCCCCACATTACAAGGGCCCGACGGACCAGCATATTCTGCGGAAGAAAAAGCGGAACTGATGGCCCTCACACTCGCAGCGTCATTCACACCGAACCTGGATCCCTCAGACCCAGCGTTCACACTTGCTACGGAGGTCACACGCATCTTGGCCCAACCAGCGCGCAACATCATCCGACAAGCTAGTACAGCTGAAGTCAAATGGGCCATCATGCATACCACCGCTAGGAAGGCCCCTGGTCACGATGGCATTCAAAACCGTGTCCTCCAGGAGTTCACGGATAAAGCTGTAGACTACCTAACACACATCACGAATGCCATACTCAAGCACCAACACTTCCCCGCCTTTTGCAAGACGGCCAATGTCCTGATGTTCAGGAAGCCGGGGAAAAACCACTCCCTCCCACAAAATTGCCGACCCATCAGTCTGCTGAGCGCGCTCAGCAAGATCGTTGAGAAGGTAATATTAAAACGACTCACCAGGCACTGTATCACAAACGACACCCTGACACAAGTGCAATTCGGCTTCAGGAATCACCACTCAACAAGACAACAACTCCTCCGCGTCGTTGAATACATAACACATGGATACAACACAAAAAAAGCAACTGGGGCGGTGTTCCTGGACATCGAAAAGGCTTTCGACCGTCTATGGCACAACGGCCTAATACGCAAACTTAGCGACGCAGGGTTCCCCGACGAGCTCGTACGTCTCATACACTCATATCTCACAGACAGGAGTTTCAACACCGACGTGCAGGGCAAACAATCGACATGACATGGTATCCAGGCAGGAGTACCCCAAGGAAGCATCCTAGGGCCCTTACTGTTTAACCTCTACATTAACGACCTCCCAGCTACACACAACACGACGGTAGCAATCTACGCGGATGACACCGCCATCCTTGCGCAAGATTGGAAGCCGTCTAATATTAATTCACGACTACAGACTGCACTCAGAACAGCGGAGCCTTGGCTGGTGAAATGGCGTGTTAGAGTAAACGTCGACGAGTGTGAGGCCGTTCTGTTCACTAGAAGACCGAATCAACTGCGCAAACATCAGCACTGCAACCCAATAACACTACACACACGCCCAATACGTTTTCGCGAGAAGGTCAAGTACCTCGGTGTCTGACTGCACAGGAAACTACTCTGGGGGGACCACATTCAAGACGTGACCAACAAAGCAAACGCGAGGCTCAAACAACTCTACCCTATGCTTAACAGGCGTAGCACACTGAACAGGAGGGTGTCTAGGTCCATGTACATGACACTTATTCGAACCGTGATGACGTACGCAGCCCCTGTCTGGGGATACGCTGCGCCAACTCGCCTGCGCTGTCTGCAGCGCATACAGAACAAAGTACTCAAAATCATAAGCAACGCTCCGCGCTACACACGCATCGCGGACCTTCATCGGGAATACCGGCGAGATACTATCTTGCAGGTATTACAAAAACTCTCCACACGACTGTACAATAACACGAGACACTCGCGCAACCCGTTTATCCTTTCTCTGGGTAACTACGGCCACAACCATAGATGGAAGCATAACAGACCAAAAACACTACCATAGAACGCTAACACGACAGTAGTGGCGAGCCCCTGCAACACAGTTATTACTGGAAACCCCAGATGTTCGACCAGCCGAAAAACAGGCAACTGCAGGGAAACCGTACTACACAGCACGCAAACCAGCCACACACACCCCCTACACCGTCTGTGAGCCGATCTATGACCGATCGCCCACTAATCTACAACGACCTTGAACTGTTGCAGGGACGCAGCAACTGCAGCGAGCGCCGCAACGAGCTCCAACAACGACAAAGGTAACGATGCACGATACCTCGAACTAACATAACCACACCTTGAGTGCACTGTCACAGATAGCAAGCCACTACTGCCCTTACTACCCGTCCTACTGTCGCAGAGGTTTTTTTCCCTTGGCGCTTGCCTTGGCACTTTTTTTCCTCTGCCCTTACAACCGCTACCCTTCGATCGCTTTCGTCCACTTTCTATCTCCTGATGGGCCATGTTAATGAGTAATCTTACCCAGACGCATGGATAACATCACAGCCCGCATCCTGTGACTCCCGATTCAAAAACTAACATGTTATACGGAGGTGACAGTAGAACTTTTGGTTTGGTCACCACGTTGGTGTGGGCGTGGAGGGGCCCCATCCTTTGCGTTTGGGTATAAGCCCACTACAAATCTATGAAAGGCTTTGAATATCCACTAGGTCTGGCCAGCCTATAGGATACTTCAAACTTGCTAAGAGCGCTGAGGCATAGCTTAAGATCCAAACACCCAGAGGGAAATTATGTAACGTTTCCTTTACCCAATGCTGCAGATTTTGTTCAACTGGGATCAAAGAACCTACCAGCTGACTCTCAGCGTTTGGAGAACTCACTGTTTGAAATTTTTGATACAAGAAATTTGAATGTGATCCGAAGCAGCAATGAGTGGTGGTGATTTTACTACCCTCCTACTTTGTGACCTGCTGTGGCGTGACCATGAAGGGGTGCGCCATTGCAACATGAGTTAATAAAATGGAAAAGGGTCCCTCTGAGACACCCCAGTTCAGCCACACAACCACTGCCACTTTCCCATGTTTGTTGACTACTTTAAAAATGTACAGAGGAAATTTATGATGAGGGTCCTAGGGACCTGGCATGCGGCCAGGGCTATCTCATGGGAATTCTTTTGAGAATGTGACTTTGCAGTGTGTCCGGCTTTTGAATCATTACAGAAGAAGGTTGTATGCACGTTTGAGCCAAATTTCAAACTTTACGTAGCACTGGGATATAATCGCAAAGTTTCAAATAGCTATGTGATGGAAGGTAGTATTGTGTAAGAGGTAATAATATATATGCCATAATTTGTGTAAGGATCAGTACAGTCCATGTTGAAATTATGGGTGGCAGGCTTCAACGGAATAAATAAATAAATAAATAAATCAGGAATAAAAAAAACTTTGCAAGATAATACTTTTTCACTGTTATAACCATGGAACTGAGGCAGAGGTCTTTTCCAGCGTATTTAATAATGGAAACAATATCACCTTCAATTGTCTAAGAGAGTGTGGAGCTGTAGCATTCACGAATGTTTGAACACTGAAACGCCGCGCGGGATTAGCCGAGCGGTCTGGGGCGCTGCAGTCATGGACTGTGCGGCTGGTCCCAGCGGAGGTTCGAGTCCTCCCTCGGGCATGCGTGCGTGTGTTTGTCATTAGGATAATTTAGGTTAAGTGGTGTATAAGCTTAGGGATTGATGACCTTCGCAGTTAAGTCCCATAAGATTTGACACACATTAGAACATTTGAGTACTGAAACAGTACCAATGGCGCAGAGCTACCTTAGCCAGTGAAATAAGAGGCAACTCTTATGAAAACCAAGATATGTCTCAAATATAGAAGAAAAACTTCGTATTTTAAGTTAAAGATTCATTTTACTGAAAATCGGTTTGCATACAATGTTGACTTTACCTTATTTCATTGGAATGATGCATTTGGTATCATACAGTTAATTGTTGCACGTGAATTAGAAATTAATGGCCTATATGAACAATATTTTCATTACCTTTTGGTGTTTGTGAGACACTTCATAAGATATATGTTCTCATGGCAGTTGTATAGAGAAAATAATTAATATATTGGAATTATCCCTTTAGAACCTTTATATATACTGCTTCATGGATACTTATTATCTACCTTTTCCAGTAAGAAGTTTTGCTGGCTGCATTATGTAACGCTTGTTTCTTGTATACAGTTGCCCTCTGCAAGAAAGAAATACCCTTTCAGTTTCTTACTGAATTTGACTATCGATTACTCTTCAAAATATTGCTTTGCCTATAACAGCAATCGTACTTAAAGAAAGTAAAAGTTTTGGGCCTCCGCGAAATGTTTAACGCATTCATGGTCGCTTAATTTAAAGCCGACGATAGAGATTGGTAGGAAAAGAGCATAATGAGTAACTGAGCTATTGACGAAAATAAACCACAACTGCGCTCATATTTTTTTCAGTTGAAATATGTGACTGCATTTTACACAGCGCCTGAGTTTATTCGCTTCCATGTGATATTTTCTTTTCATTCTGTACGGTAATGGTACTTTAACGGTAACAGGGCAGCAACGGTAATGGTCAGCGCTTTAGTGTTCGCTGAAATGAAATACAAACAAAACATATCTCTGTCTGGTTTTAAAACGTTGTATGACAGTCACCAGTGACACAGGACGTTATTTCCACAATAAATGAGTGCTTAATAATAAAAAAACGAAGTGGATTCATAATATACTATTTCAAACACAGACTGGTGGCATTATGGTCAGAAACACAAAAGCTCATTTTCCCTTTACCCGCTTGTACCATTATGTATATGTAAAATACTTAAAACAGTTCTTTCGTAAAATTTATTTATTATATAAATAAGTAGCCCTAGAGATCAGTCATTACTAGCGGCCATACCGCTATGCTGAATTTTGAATTACAATAGCAGCTGTTGCGTTGAAATTACGTGGCCACATAGCCGACGGACCTGTGGTTTTAACAAATAATAGCACACATGACAACGTAGCAATGTCAAATCGAATAGCAGGCAGGAGACTTAGCGAAGAATCTGCCAGAACTATTAATTCGTAGGATATTGATATTCTTTCCGGCAAGTGTTGACTTTTCGAGTAAAAGTTAGGATAAAAATAAAGATTATATCAAAGTTACATCCACATCTACACGGAAAGCCTCTACACGGAAAGCCCACAAATCACATTTAAGGATTTGGCAGAGGTTTAATCGAACCACCTTCACAGTTCTCTATTGTTGCAATCTCTTATAGCTCGCGGAGGAAACAAACACCTATATCTTTCCTTACGAGCTCTGATTTCCTTTATTTTATCGTGGTGATCTTGTCTCACTGTATAAGTCGCCATCAACAAAATATTTTCCCATTCGGATGACTAAGTTGGAGATCGAAATTTCGTGAGAAGATTCTGCCGCAACGAAAAGCGCCTTTGTATTAATGATGTCCACCCGAAATCCTGTATCATTTCAGTGACACTATGCCTCCTATTTAACGATAATACAAAACGTGCTGCCTTTCTTTGAACTTTTTCGATGTACTCTGTCAGTCCTATCTCGTAAGGATAGGACACCACGCGGCAGTATTCTAATAGTGGACGGACAAGTGTGGTGTAGACAGTTTCTTTAGTAGATCTGTTACATTTTCTAAGTGTCCTGCCAATGAAACGCAGTCTTTGGTTAGCGTTCCTCGCAACATTTTCTAGGTGTTCCTTCCAATTTAAGTTATTAGTAATTGTAATACATAGGTAGTTTGCAGAACTTACGGCTTTTGGATTTGTCTGATCTATCGTGTAACCAAAACTTAAAGGATTCCTTTTAGCACTCCTCTGTATGACCTCGCACTTTTCGTTATTTAGAGTCAACTGCCAAGTTTCGTATCAAGTTTTCTAAATAGTTTTACAACTTTTTTTTATCTACTGATGACTTTACTACACGATAAACGATAGCGTTATCTGGTTCAAATGGCTCTGAGCACTATAGTACTTAACAGCTGTGATCATCAGTCCCCTAGAACTTATAACTACTTAAACCTAACTAACCTAAGGACATTACACACATCTATGCCCGAGGCAGGATTCGAACCGGTGACCGTAGCAGGCGCACGGTTCCGGACTGCGCGCCTAGAGCCGCGAGACCACCGCGGCCGGCAGCGTTATCTGAAAACAACCTAAGACGGCCACTCAGATAGTCTCATCGATTATATAGATAAGGAACAGCAGAGGGCCTATAACACTACCTTGGTGAACGCCAGAAATCACTTCGTTTTACTCGATGACTTTCCTTCAGTTACCACGAACTGTGACCTCTCTGACAGGAAATCACGAATCCTTGTATATAAGTTAGATGATATTCCAGAAGCACGCAATTTCGCAACAAGCTGCTTGTACGGTACAGTGCCAAAAGCCTTCCGGAAATCCAGAAATACAGAATCAACTTCAAATCCTTTTTCAATAGCACTCAACACTTCGTGCTAGTAAAGAGCTAGTTGTGTTTCACAAAAACGATGTTTTCTAAATCTGTGTTGGGTAGTTCATAATGCTCGAACACAATATATGTTCCAAAATCCTGTTGCATGCCGACGTTAATGATTTGGGTTTGCAATGTTGGAAGCTGTTCTTGATTCGACTTCTGGAATATTTACTTGTCTTCTTTGGTGAATGAATTTCGGAAGGCTGTGTTTAGTAAGCGTGCTTTGGCAGCACTGTCTTCGACAGTATCTCCAATGCTATCGCGCAGGCAAGGCATTGTTTGTATCTCACCTTTAGCATACTTCACATACGACCAGGATCTCTTTGGATTTTCTGCCAGGTTTCTAGAAAAAGTTTAGCCGTGGAAACTATTATAAGCATCTCACATTGAAGTCCGCGCTAGATTTCGAGCTTCAGTAAAAGAACGCTAGTCTTGGAGATTTTTCGTCCGTTTAAATTTACCATGTTTTTCTCGTTGTTTATGCAACAGTGTTCTGACCCGTTGTGTGTCCCAAAGAGAAGTAACTCCATCGTTTGGTTATTTATTTGGTGTAAATAATACTGTTTCTTTGAATTCAGGCCACATATGGTCTACATTTACACTGTTAATTTGGAAGGAGTGGAGATTGTCTCTCAGGAAGCTGTGAAGTGAAATTTTATTTGCTTTTTGCATAGATATATTTTTCGTTTATTTTTGGAGGATTTGGTGACTGCAGTATTAAGTTTTTGTACGACACCCCTATGTTCACTAATCCCTGTATCAGTTTTTATGCTCGTTGTTAGATCAGGATTATTTAATGCTAATAGGTCAAGTGTGTTTTCATAACAGTTTACTATTCGAGAGGGCCCATGAACTGTCTACTCGAAATAATTTTCAGAGAATACATATAACACAATTTCGGATGACATATTTTGCATGCCTCCGGATTTAAACATGCATTTTCGCCAACATATCAAGGGTAAATCAAAGTCACCACCAACTATAGTTGTATGCGTCGGGTACGTGTTTGAAATTAAACACAAGTTTTCTTTGAAACTTTCAGCAATTGTATCATCTGAATTGGGTGCTCAGTAAAAGGATCCAATTATTATTTTATTCCAGTTACCGAGAATGATGTTCAAATATGTATGAAATCTTATGGGACTGCTAAGGTCATCAGTCCCTAAGCTTACATACTACGTAACCTAAATTATCCTAAGGACACACACACACACGCCCGTGCCCGAGGGAGGACTCGAACCTACGCCGGGACCAGCCGCACAGTCCGTGACTGCAGCGCCTTAGACCGCTCGGCCAATCCCTCGAAGCTGTTACCGAGAATGGCCTCTGACTATACTAACTCACAGGAACTATCTACTTCAGTTTCACGACAAGTTAAACTACTTCTGACAGCTACAAACACGTCACGGCCAACTGTGTTTAGCCTATACTTTCGGAACACCGTTAGATTTCTTGTAAAAATTTCGGCTAAACTTATTTCCGGCTTTAGCAAGCTTTCAGTTCCTATAATGATTTGAGCGTCAGTGCTTTACATTAGTACTTCGAGCTCCGATACTTTTCCAGCACAGCTACAACAATTTACAACTGTTTTACAGATAGTTTTTATAGCTCCATTCTCCCTCCACCCTTTGTGAGTCAAGCCCTTTTTGTGTTTTCCCTAGACAACCTAACCTAAAAAATCGTTCTGTCCACATCACATAGCCCCTGCTACCCGTGTAGCCGCCTCTTGCGTGTAATGGACTCCTGACCTACTCAGTGGAACCCGATACCCAGTCACCCTATGGCGCAAGTCGAGGAATCTGCAGCCTAGACGGTCGCAGAATCCTCTGAGTCTCTGATTCAGACCCTCCACACGGCCCTGTACCAGAGGTCCATAATCGTTCCTGTCAACTATGCTGCAAATGGTCATCCACTCGAAATCAAAGTGAATGTCTTCCAATCCAAAGGCTCACACATCTTTGGTAGGGAGGTGAGCCACCATTGGCAGTTGGCTACACCCGGTGCTCTTCATGGCATCCGGAAGGACCCGTTCCAAATCTGGAATGACTCCTCCCAGTATGCACATGGAGTACACGTTGGCCTCCTTCTCCTTCTTGGCAGACACGTTCCAAAAGGGGCCCCATAACGCTCCTAACGTTGCAGCTCCCAACTATCAATAATCCCACCCTTTGTGACTGCCCAGTTCTTGCAGACTGAGAGGTTTTCTCTGAAGCAGGACAAGCAACTGCATCTGGCAGAGTGACAGCGTCAGTGACAGACAGCACCTGGCAGCTGGAACCTGTTTGTCAGAATAACTAGGAAGGCCTTAAGTGCAGCCCACTCGGAAGTCTATCGTCACCTGTTATGCCCTGGGGCGACCTCCCAGTCGACCACAGGTGTGGGGTAAACCTCACTGCGAGCAGTTACTGGGCTGGCCACCGGTGAGGACCGATCAGAGGTGTCGGACGTGCTGGACATTCATTGTATCCCCACCGCCGGCCCACAATAGTGGTGCCCCTCCACTGCCGCTTCTGGCTGTGTAACCGAAGGCATCACAGCCTAGGGCTGAGAGCGAAGTGTCACCATCTTGAATCGCATCCGCACACGGCAGTCATAGTCCCTATCCATACTAAAGACCGTGGGAAACTACACTATCCAGATAAGCGGACTATCGGCACATGCTGCAGAATTGTAGACGCTGACGAAAACGCAGGAACTGCACCTAATAAACTGAAGTACCAAAGCACTCAGGTGAGGCTAAATGATTAAGTAATTCGCCCCTGATTACGAACTTTTAATATGTCACAAAATCGATATACTTTCCGATGAAAACGACAATGCGAAAACTGCGTCTATTAGATATTAACTAACACGCAGAAAACTCAAGAAACTAAACTGTCAAAGCGCACAGATGAGATTACACAATACGGTCCTGGTTAGGAACTCATAAATGTCACAAAATCGGTTACTTCCCTGTTGCTGCGTCTGTCTCCGCCATTTGCTGCTGCCTGACTGTCTGACTAACGCCAGCAAATTGACGCTATCTACCAAAACAACTTAAGCCAATTGTTTAGAACAGACGGACTATAGAATCATTATCCCGATATGCGCGATGGTTATCGTAGCAGAGGAGACAAGTGATGTACAATCACGGACAGAATATTTTATGCTCTTCTGTCACTACAGACGTCCTATTTCATACATTACCAATATTTTTGAACATTCATTTTTGCTTCTTAACAGTATTTCTTTTATTAAAGAGCCAAGTACTGCTTTTCTTAACACTTTTCGTACGGCCAATCAGATATCATTCACTTCCTGCATGAGACATTGAACTTAAAGGACTGCGACACGTTTCCAACGAAAGTAGATATTGATGCAACACAGTTTTACCACCTGTAATAAAGCTGCTCAAACGACCGTACACTCCACTTTCTCATTTTACAGCATTCTTTTGCAAACAAAGAAATGAAGCATGCTTTCCACATGTGTCAAAGAGTATCGTGAAATGTAACTTCATACTTCAGCTGGATCTCCTAGTCAGTCCTGCTTAGCAACATAATACATAGTAATACACCAACATTGTTACAGAAGTAAATGATCAGAGCACCAAACAAATCAGATTTGAAACAGTGAATTCAAAACGTCAAAGGAAACAGCTACAGATTCAATAGATATTGTAATATAGTAGAAATATTAACTTCATACTGAAAATGTTGATAACTGACAAAATGGTTCAAATCGCTCTGAGCACTATGGGACTTACCGTCTGAGGTCATCAGTCCCCTATAACTTAGAACTACATAAACCTAACCAACCTAAGGACATCACACACATCCATGCACGAGGCAGGAATCGAACTTGCGACCGTAGCGGTCGCGCGGTTCCAGACTGAAGCGCCTAGAACCGCTCGGTCACATCGGCTGGCGATAAGGGACGGGTATAGAAGCAACAGGCTATCGACTCACCTGGAATGAATAATGAAAGCTATATACAGAGAGTTTCAGAATTAGACAGACAAACTACGAGCGCATGCGGAACTTGTCTTCAGGAACAAAATGGGGATAGAAAACTGTGTCCCAAAACGCCATCCAACGAAGCTACAGAGCGTCAGAGTTCTTGGTGCCAGAAGGAGGAAAGACTGAGTTTAACGTCCCGTCGGCGTCGAGGGCATTAGAGACGAAGCACAAACTCGGATTGTGTCAAGGGCTGAGAAGGAAATCGGGCGTGCCCTTTCAAAGGGACCATCCCTGCATTTGCCTACAGCGATTTTGGGAAATCACAGGACACCTAAATATGGATGGCCGGACGACGTTTGATCCGTCGTCTTCCCGAATGTGAGTCCAATGTGCTAACCGCAGCGCCACCTCGCTCGGTATTGGTCCCGGTACCTGTACCTCGTATGCACAACGTGATCCCGTAATGATGTTACACGCTCTCATGCATGATGGAGAAAGATACATGTGTCAGTTTGAATTAAGGGATCCTGGTCTGGAAATAAACGAATCTGAAGTTATAAGTGAAAACCTTTCTGAACCTGTGACTAGGGGTAAGACAGATACTGCCTACAGGAAAGTGAAAGAGACCTTTGGAGGAAAGAGAACCACTCGTATGATAATCAAGAGCTCAGATGGAAACCTAGTTCTAAGCAAAGAAGGGAAAGCAGAATGGTGGAAGGAGTATATTGAGGGTCTATACAATGGCGATGTACTTGAGGACAATATTATGGAAATGGTAGAGGATGTAGATGAAGATGAAATGGGAGATACGATACTGCGTGAAGAGTTTGACAGAGCACTGAAAGACCTGAGTCCAAACAAGGCCCCGGGAGTAGACAACATTTCATTAGAAATACTGACGGCCTTGGGAGAGCCAGTCCTGACAAAACTCTACCATCTGGTGAGCAAGATGTATGAGACAGGCGAAATACCCTCAGACTTGAAGAAGAATATAATAATTCCCATCCCAAAGGAAGCAGGTGATCACAAATTTGAAAATTACCGACCAATTAGTTTAATAAGTCACGGATGCAAAATACTAACGCGAATTCTTTACAGACGAATGGAAAAACTGGTAGAAGCCGATCTCTGGGAAGATCACTTTGGATTCCGTAGAAATGTTGGAACACGTGAGGCAATACTGACCCTACGACTTAACTTAGAAGCTAGATTAAGGAAAGGCAAACCTACGTTTCTAGCATTTGTAGACTTAGAGAAAGCTCTTGACAATGTTGAGTGAAATACTCTCTTTCAAATTCTGGAGGTCGCAGGGGTAAAATATAGAGAGCGAAAGGCTATTTACAATTTGTACAGAAACCAGATGGTAGTTATAAGAGTCGAGGGACATGAAAGGGAAGCAGTGGTTGAAAAGGGACTGATACAGGGTTGTAGCCTCTAGCCGATGTTATTCAATCTGTATATTGAGCAAGCAGTAAAGGAATCAAAAGAAAAATTCGGATTAGGTATTAAAATCCAAGGAGAAGAAATAAAAACTTTGAGGTTCGCCGATGACATTGTAATTCTGTCAGAGACAGCAAAGGACTTGGAAGAGCAGTTGAACAGAATGTACAGTGTCTTGAAAGGAGGGGATAAGATGAACATCAACAAAAGCAAAACGAGGATAATGGAATGTAGTCGATTTAAGTAGGGGAACGCTGAGGGAACTAGATTAGGAAATGAGACAAAGTAGTAGGGGATTTTTGCTATTTGGGGAGCAAAATAACTGATGATGGTCGAAGTAGAGAGGATATGAAATGTAGACTGGCAAACGCAAGGAAAGTGTTTCTGAAGAAGAGAAATTTTGTTAACATCGGGTATAGATTTAAGTGTAAGGAAGTTGTTTCTCAAAGTATTTGTATGGAGCGTAGCCATGTATGGAAGTGAAACATGGACGATAACTAGTTTGGACAAGAAGCGAATAGAAGCTTACCAAATGTGGTGCTACAGAAGAATGCTGAAGATTAGATGGGTAAATCATACAACTGATGAGGGGTATTGAATAGGATTGGGGAGAAGAGAAGTTTGTGGCACAACGTGACCTGAAGAAGGGATCGGTTGGTAGAACATGTTCTGTGGCATCAAGGGAACACCAGTTTAGTAATGGAGGGCAGTGTGGAGGGTAAAAATCGTAGAGGGAGACCATGAGATGAATACACTAAACACATTCAGAAGGATGTGGGTTGCAGTAGGTATTGGGAGATGAAGAAGGTTGCACGGGATAGAGTAGCATGGAGAGCTGCATCAAACCAGTCTCAGGACTGAAGACCACAACGACAACAACCTGTGAAACTGGTGTGCATGTAGCGTACTGTTGTTGCTGCGATTGTATGATAGGAGACTTCCAGAAGTGGTAGTATGGACTAAAACAAGAATAAAAGTCAAGTAAAAATGAGTTCTAAAATGCATAACTTAGGAGCTGAAAGCACTTGTTCAAAAGAAGAGATGTGTTAGACAGTAGCGAATATGAACAAATATGCAATTTAGACCCCATATATACTGGAAATTTTGATCTTGATTTGTCCAAACTACAGCCTCTGGAATTTGCCTGTCCCACAGTTTGAGCAATGGTTCAAATGGTTCTGAGCACTATGGGAATTAACATCTAAGGTGATCAGTCCCCTAGAACTTAGAACTACTTAAATCTAACTAACCTAAGGATAGCACACAACACCCAGCCATCACGAGGCAGAGAAAATCCCTGACCCCGCCGGGAATCGAACCCGGGAACCCGGGCGTGGGAAGCGAGAACGCTACCGCACGACCACGAGATGAGGGCTATCGTCAGAGGTATCTGGACGACTTTCTCTTATAATTTCAGACTCGTTCGTTTCCGGATCAGTCTCATTTAAATCATGCTGATACATTTATGCTTGTCCATCATCTTTGAAAGTTTGTAACATCATCTCGGAACTACCCTGTAAACAGGGTGGTCCACTGATAGTGACCGGGCCAAATATCTCACGAAATAAGCATCAAACGAAAAAACCACAAAGAACTAAACTCGTCTAGCTTGAAGGGGGAAACTAGATGGCGCTATGGTTGTCCCGCTAGATGGCGCTGCCATTGGCCAAACGGATATCAACTGCGTTTTTTTAAATAGGAACCCCCATTTTTAATTGAATATTCGTGTAGAAAATGAAATATGAATGTTTATAGAATGAGATTTTCACTCTGCAGCGGAGTGTACGCTGATATGAAACTTCCTGGCAGATTAAAACTGTGTGCCCGACCGAGATTCGATCTCGGGACCTATGCCTTTCGCGGGCAAGTGCTCTACCATCTGAGCTACCGAAGCACGACTCACGCCCGGTACTCACAGCTTTACTTCTGCCAGTATCTCATCTCCTACCTTCCAAACTTGACAGAAGCTCTCCTGCGAACCTTGCAGAACTAGCACTCCTGAAAGAAAGGATACTGCGGAGACATGGCTTAGCCACAGCCTGGGGGATGTTTCCAGAATGAGATATTCACTCTGCAGCGGAGTGTACGCTGATATGAAACTTCCTAGCAGACTAAAACTGTGTGCCCGACCGAGACTCGAACTCGGGTCCTATGCCTTCGCGGGCAAGTGCTCTACCATCTGAGCTACCGCAGCACGACTCACGCACGGTACTCACAGCTTTACTTCTGCCAGTATCTCGTTTCCTACCTTCCAAACTTCGCAGGAGAACTTCTGTAAAGTTTGGAAGGTAGGAGACCACTTTTATCGCTTTGTGATAGATGGCGCTCTAATAGTCACAAACCGGTCCTAGTGGTCGAGCGGTTCTAGGCGCTACAGTCTGGAACCGCACGAACGCCACGGTCGCAGGTTTGAATGCTGCCTCGGGCATGGATGTGTGTGAAGTCCTTAGGTTAGTTAGGTTTAAGTAGTTCTAAGTTATAGGGGACTGACGGCCTCAACAGTTAAGTCCCATAGTGCTCAGAGCCATTTTTGAAATAGTCACAAACGTATATGTACATGGTATCACGTAACATTCCGCCAGTGCAGACGTTTTTTGCTTCGTGATACATTACCTGTGCTAAAATGGACCGTTCATCAATTGCAGAAAAGGTCGATATCGTGTTGATGTATGGCTACTGTGATCAAAATGCCCAACGGGCGTGTGCTATGTATACTGCACGGTATCCTGGACGTCGTCTTCCAAGCGTCCGGACCGTTCGCCGGATAGTTACGTTATTTAAGGAAACAGGAAGTGTTCAGCAACATGTGAAACTCCAACCACGACCTGCAACAAATGAGGATGCCCAAGTAGGTATTTTGGCTGCTGTCGCTGCTAATCCGCACATCAGTAGCAGGCACACTGGGCGAGAATCGGGAATCCCAATAACGTCGGAGTTGAGAATGCTACATCTACATCGATTGCACCCGTACCATATTACTATGCACCAGGAATTGCATGGCGACGAGTTTTAACGTGGTGTACAGTTCTGCCACTGGGCGCAAGAGATATTACGGGACGATGACAGATTTTTGACATGCGTTCATTTTAGCGAAGAAGCGTCGTTCACCAACAGCGGTAACGTAAACTGGCGTAATATGCACTACTGGGCAACGGAAAATCCACGATGGCAGCGATCTTGGCGGGTTAATGTATGGTGCAGCATTATGGGAGGAAGGATAACTGGCCCCCATTTTATCGATATCAATCTAAATGGTGCAATTTATGCTGATTTTCTACGTAATGTTCTACCGATGTTACTACAAGATGTTTCACTGCATGACTGAATAGCGATGTACTTCCAACATGATGGATGTCCGGCACATAGGTCGCGTGCGGTTGAAGCAGTATTGACTAGCGTATCTGATGACAGGTGGATTGGCCGTCGAAGCACCATACCATGGCCCGCACGTTCACCGGAACTGGCGTCCCCGGATTTCTTGTGATCCACCGACAACGCCTCACAACATGCGTCAGCGCATTGTCAATGTATGTGCGAACATTTCGGAAGGCGAACTACTCGCTGTTGAGAGGAATGTCGTTACACGTATTGCCAAATGCATTGAGGTTGACGGACATCATTCTGAGCATTTATTGCATTAATGGGTATTTGCAAGTAATCACGCTGTAACAGCATGCGTTCTCAGAAATGGTAAGTTCACTAGGTACATGTATCACATTGGAACAACCGAAACAAAATGTTCAAACGTACCTACGTTCTGTATTCATCTATCGGGCCAACCATAGCGGCATCTGGTTTCCCCTCGCCGGCCGAAGTGGCCGTGCGGTTAAAGGCGCTGCAGTCTGTAACCGCAAGACCGCTACGGTCGCAGGTTCGAATCCTGCCTCGGGCATGGATGTTTGTGATGTCCTTAGGTTAGTTAGGTTTAACTAGTTCTAAGTTCTAGGGGACTAATGACCTCAGCAGTTGAGTCCCATAGTGCTCAGAGCCATTTGAATTTGGTTTCCCCTTCAAGCTAGACAAGTTTCGTTCTTTGTAGTTTTTTCGTTTGACGCTTATTTCGTGAGATATTTAGCCAGGTCACGATCAATGGACCACTCTGTATATACATACGTATACAGGAGCCAGTGCCGATAACTTCGACGCTCTGTAGCGTCGTTAATGACGCTTAGTGGCACTGGACTCTATCCTCATATTGCCCTGCATCTCACCCCCGCAATATTCTTCGATGTAATTTTGAAACACCTCGCATATCTAATGCCATAACTGCAGCATTAGGAAAAACAACATTATACACTCCTGGAAATTGAAATAAGAACACCGTGAATTCATTGTCCCAGGAAGGGGAAACTTTATTGACACATTCCTGGGGTCAGATACATCACATGATCACACTGACAGAACCACAGGCACATAGACACAGGCAACAGAGCATGCACAATGTCGGCACTAGTACAGTGTATATCCACCTTTCGCAGCAATTCAGGCTGCTATTCTCCCATGGAGACGATCGTAGAGATGCTGGATGTAGTCCTGTGGAACGGCTTGCCATGCCATTTCCACCTGGCGCCTCAGTTGGACCAGCGTTCGTGCTGGACGTGCAGACCGCGTGAGATGACGCTTCATCCAGTCCCAAACATGCTCAATGGAGGACAGATCCGGAGATCTTGCTGGCCAGGGTAGTTGACTTACACCTTCTAGAACACGTTGGGTGGCACGGGATACATGCGGACGTGCATTGTCCTGTTGAAACAGCAAGTTCCCTTTCCGGTCTAGGAATGGTAGAACGATGGGTTCGATGACGGTTTGGACGTACCGTGCACTATTGAGTGTCCCCTCGACGATCACCAGTGGTGTACGGCCAGTGTAAGAGATCGCTTCCCACACCATGATGCCGGGTGTTGGCCCTGTGTGCCTCGGTCGTATGCAGTCCTGATTGTGGCACTTACCTGCACGGCGCCAAACACGCATACGACCATCATTGGCACCAAGGCAGAAGCGACTCTCATCGCTGAAGACGACACGTCTCCATTCGTCCCTCCATCCACGCCTGTCGCGACACCACTGGAGGCGGGCTGCACGATGTTGGGGCGTGAGCGGAAGACGGCCTAACGGTGTGCGGGACCGTAGCCCAGCTTCATGGAGACGGTTGCGAATGGTCCTCGCCGATACCCCAGGAGCAACAGTGTCCCTAATTTGCTGGGAAGTGGCGGTGCGGTCCCCTACGGCACTGCGTAGGATCCTACGGTCTTGGCGTGCATCCGTGCGTCGCTGCGGTCCGGTCCCAGGTCGACGGGCACGTGCGCCTTCCGCCGACCACTGGCGACAACATCGATGTACTGTGGAGACCTCACGCCCCACGTGTTGAGCAATTCGGCGGTACGTCCACCCGGCCTCCCGCATGCCCACTATACGCCCTCGCTCAAAGTCCGTCAACTGCACATACGGTTCATGTCCACGCTGTCGCGGCATGCTACCAGTGTTAAAGACTGCGATGGAGCTCCGTATGCCACGGCAAACTGGCTGACACTGACGGCGGCGGTGCACAAATGCTGCGCAGCTATCGCCATTCGACGACCAACACCGCGGTTCCTGGTGTGTCCGCTGTGCCGTGCGTGTGATCATTGCTTGTACAGCCCTCTCGCAGTGTCCGAAGCAAGTATGGTGGGTCTGACACACCGGTATCAATGTGTTCTTTTTTCCATTTCGAGGAGTGTAATTAAGAATTTTCTGGCCTTCATTTCGTTTTTGTGAATTGCAACTACCGGTACCATAACACATATCTGAAATGTTTCAGATTTGAAGTATTTCTTGTGACACATTGTATTTCAGTCTGTATGTAAGTTACAAGCAATTGCTGTATTTCATGGTTTTCTTGTGTATATTGCCGCAAATGTATTTCTACGTTATTCAGTGGAATAGCGTACATGAAATACGAATTTACTTACGTTGGCTATTACGTCAATAGTGAAATGGAATAAGGGCCCTTTGGGTCTCAGGAATAGAAAACAAGGAAATGACTTTCACAAGAAGGTTCAAATGGTTCAAATGGCTCTGAGCACTATGGGACTCAACTGCTGTGGTCATAAGTCCCCTAGAACTTAGAACTACTGAAACCTAACTAACCTAAGGACAGCACACAACACCCAGCCATCACGAGGCAGAGAAAATCCCTGACCCCGCCGGGAATCGAACCCGGGAACCCGGGCGTGGGAAGCGAGAACGCTACCGCACGACCACGAGATGCGGGCTCACAAGAAGGCTTCCGCCGATTCCATGCGACCGCTCTTTAATAATATAATATAGTAGCATAAAACGTATTCCGTAATTCTAAATAAGACTGACAGACGCGCCTAAGTGCAAGATCCTAATTCAGCAACCAATCATCTGTGTCTTTCTCCCAGTCTCACGTAACGCTTTGTTTCTCTAGCGACCTACAATTAACTGTTGTTAAAATCGAGCAAGTACGTTCACTAGGTTATGCAGATGCGTACAGGTATCTCATCAGTTCCACTCTCTTTTCCTCTCTTGAATTATTTTAATTTTCTGTGAAACTATCGTTTATGTGAATATCTGTCATTTCGGATTTCGTAGTACGAGTGGAAGGCGAAAACTAGAGAAATGATTTAAGGAGGCTGAATTCAGTATTCGCCTTTTCTATGCCGCCTCCCATTTCCGTATCACTGTGATCACTGACTGTAGAGAACCGTTTACAGATTTCGTGTAATACTAATCATCTTTAGAGTATTCATTTTACACAGATTAGCTGTATTTTTCTTCCTAGTTCACTGCACGCTTCTCGGTCTCTTTGCTTTACTTATTCATCAAGATTTTGGCTTCCTTTGAAGTCTACGACGGAGCTGTCTCAGCTTTAACAATAATATTTTTTAATTGATTATATTGGTATTCCACATGTTCGAACCCGTCAGTAAACATTTGATGCTAACTGGCCAGGTATTCTGCAATTTGTTTCCCTTATCACCAAATAAAATACAATGTTTACCTGCTTTCTTATTATTCCTTTTAGGAACTGTATTCATTATAGCTATAGCAACGTGTTAGTCATAGGTTTCTTCATACAAAGTTAAGAAGCCTTTTCTCTTATTGATTACATTGTCCTCATGAGCTGGTTCATTACCTGTTAAAGATAATTTTCATAAAAAGCGTTCACAAACATCGGACATAAATCCCTGTCTCTGACAACAGCATTCACCCCGTGACGCTTCCTTTCTGCAGGTGGATAGATGAAGTCTCTCCTTACTATCATAACATGATTAGGAATTTTAGGCACAGTACGTTAAAATTTTCTCTGAATCGTCCTACTTCTGAAGTTCGTGGTACATACTCTATAAAAGCAATGAGTACTATGTTTTACCCACCTTTGTTGCTTACCTCAAAATCAAAATCATTAGTAATTTAGGATATGTAATGTTGTGGCTGCATATGACGTTCTTGGCGCTTATAAATACGCTACCGCCAGTGCCCATAGGTGCTATATACATTCTACTTCGAGTTTAAGACTTTTGTGTTCACTTTTGATCCCAGCCACCTTTTTGTTAATTTTGCTGGTAGTCATTGTAACCGTGGGACATTGGACTAATTCTGGGTACTTAACGTAATACCACATTGACATTACCAATGTCTCATTTGCTATGACAAAATTTCAGCTGTACGATTTTTATGGGTGATCTATGTTGTGGTCATGGAACGTCTTAATAATACGTTATTACCTTGCCTCAGGTTTCATAGTTATCAATGTCCCCTTAAATAATGAACGTGATTGTACTGCGCATCTCCTCGCTAAGTGGAATACTACATGAAATATAATATAAAGTGTCCTAACAGCTAGGGACACTTTTTTTAAAAAATCCAGTGTTTTGAGTGGTTTGATGTGCCCCTCATTAATGTGCTTCCCATATTTCAGTTTCTGAGTGAACGTCATCGGGTACAGTTGTCTTGTTTTATTGGACGTGGTCCACAGCTTTG
The DNA here is from genome assembly GCF_021461395.2 of Schistocerca americana. NCBI lineage: Eukaryota > Metazoa > Arthropoda > Insecta > Orthoptera > Acrididae > Schistocerca > Schistocerca americana. The sequence goes on along the minus strand of NC_060119.1, from coordinate 950,907,550 downwards.
TTAACACTGTGTCCCAACTCGATCCCATTTCATTTTTCAACATTCTGTGTTCTTTCGACGACCATTTCCTCGTACAAGGGGAGGCCATGACGTTGGGATTTACTTCAAACTTTGTTCACCTTCAGTAGAACATTAAAACAACATTAAAACAACGGAATTTGGAAGTAGTAAGGTGCACTGCTCCGGCAATTCCGAGAAAATCGCAAGAGAAGTTTTACGCGTCTATTACGTAACTGATGTATCTGCGCGTAGGCGCCAGACTTTGGAGTTTGTGGTGCTCAAGTAGTTCGAGCTTCGTAATACAAACACGTATGATGTGTATGTTCGACTCCTGCTCAGTACTTCATTTTTGTAGAAGATGTGTAAAATCTGCGGTATTCGAAACATTTGCATCTTCACTATTTGTTCTTGTTACTTTAGCAACGTTTCATCGCTATGCAGTTTAACTGCCAAATGGAGCCCGCCTCTGTGTCTACAGCTCGAAGCATCGACATGCTAGGTAATTCCGGGTACCTTACCAGATTGCATGTGTAAGGGATTTCGCAAATTTGAGGAAAACTGTGCGTTTCTTATTTACTTGTCGACAGTTATAAATGGTTCAAATGGCTCTGAGCACTATGGGACTTAACATCTATGGTCATCAGTCCCCTAGAACTTAGAACTACTTAAACCTAACTAACCTAAGGACATCACACAACACCCAGTCGTCACGAGGCAGAGAAGACAGATATAAATATGTTTCTTTTAATAACTAATTTTCATTAAAAATAGTAAGTAGTTAAATAAAATGAAATTCACTAAAACTTCATACAAATACACATGCTTTTTTTAAAATTATACTATCTCTCAAATGATCTATTAAATTAAGACTGAGCGGGAGTCAAACCGTCATCTCCTGTACCTTCGTCTTAAATAGCTCGAAAGTTAACCACTTGACCACGATGAACTCTAACGTCCAGCAGCTACGCATAGACACGTAAGGTACATAACAGACGCGTAAAACTTCTCTTGTGATTTTCTCGACTTCACTTGTGATTTTCTCTGAACTGCCAGAGTAGTGCACCTTACTACTTGCACATTATGTTGTCTTAATGGCCTACTATATGTATACAAAGTCTGAATTAAATCGGTGATGCCAACGTCGTGGCCTCCCCTTCTTAGAATTTTTCACATTTTTCCTGAATCTGCTCCGTTGTAGCGTTTTGTATATTTTATGACTTTCATTCTTAAGGGACCTATATTTCTGTATGCCTTTCGTTTCCCGGAAAACTTTTATAGCCTGTTAGCCGTTCAGGTTGATGATGAAGATGGCAATCGAAAAACGTTGAATTGGTGAAAAAGGTGTTACATGCTTAGAGGTGCAAACACTTTGCCAGTAAATAATAATAATAATACACCCTCTTAGAGGTTTGAATTTAACTCAATGTTTGTTGTTGCAGGATTGCGTATGAAGTACATGAAATGACTGCATTTACAGATAAATAGCACAAGTGGTTCTCAGATACCAGGCATCGACCCATATTGGTACATGGTATAGGCTTCACGGGCGGCAATGCAGAAGCTGTCTGTGGCATCCAGTGAATCGTACAGATGACGAATACTGTCCTGGGACAAGTTATTCCACTCCTGATCGACCCTTTTCACGTAGTTATGATAGAGTTGTCAGTTGACGAGTCGCACGAGTCACTACTTGTCCCATCATATTCCTCACTTAGTCGGTTGGAGACAAGTCCACATATCGTGCTGACGAGGTACGCTGGCGCAGATGTTGCAGAGTACGTTGAGTTTCACAGGCACTGTGTGGGCGAGCGTTATATCCCTCGAAAAACACCTTCCTGTTCCAAGAATGGCTAAAGAACGGGTTTCACAATATTCTGCGCGTACGGAGCGCTGGTTAGCGTCCCCAACAGAAACAACAAAGGTGAACGAGAGTTGTAGCTTATCGCACCCCAATGAGGCCTGGGGTGGAGCCACTTTGTCTTGGACGAATGCAGTCTACGTGACCGCCCTCACGAGGCCTGCTTCGAAAGCACGCTGAAAATCACGGCACGCCATTCCATCTTCCTACTGATCCTCGAATGGCAGCGGCTGAGACACGTACGTCGACGCTGTAGCGTGACTGGAAGACGGGCTGGAGGTGTGTGTCCCCGTAGTACTACCGTTAATAAACGGTTCGCAACAGTTCGTGTTTACACGTCTGGGCTCACAAGTCCACCTATCTGTACTGTGGTAGCTAGACTGTCTATCAATGCTGCCCTTATCATACAACGATTCTGGAGGGCGTCTGTAGTGTGTGGACATCTAGATCCTCGTCTATGTGTGTGATAATTTTCGGGTGACCACTAACACCAGTAGGGATAGAGCATCGAGTGACATTATACTGAGTGCACTATCCGAAAATTACCTCGAGCAATTAAACAGAGAACCGACTCGTGGAGATAACATCTTGCACCTACTGATAACAAACAGACCCGAACTTTTGGACTCTTTAAGTGCAGAGCAGGGAATCAGTGATCATAAGGCCGTTGCAGCATCCCTGAATATGGAAGTTAATAGGAATATAAAAAAAGGGAGGAAGGTTTATCTGTTTAGCAAGAGTAATAGAAGGTAGATTTCAGACTACCTAACAGATCAAAACGAAAATTTCTGTTCCGACACTGACAATGTTGAGTGATTATGGAAAAAGTTCAAGGCAATCGTAAAGTGCGTTTTAGACAGGTACGTGCCGAGTAAAACTGTGAGGGACGGAAAAAACCCACCGTGGTACAACAACAAAGTTAGAAAACTACTGCGAAAGCAAAGAGAGCTTCACTCCAAGTTTAAATGCAGCCAAAACCTCTCAGACAAACAGAAGCTAAACGATGTCAAAGTTAGCGTAAGGAGGGCTATGCGTGAAGCGTTCAGTGAATTCGAAAGTAAAATTCTATGTACCGACTTGACAGAAAATCCTAGGAAGTTCTGGTCTTACGTTAAATCAGTAAGTGGCTCGAAACAGCATATCCAGACACTCCGGGATGATGATGGCATTGATACAGAGGATGACACGCGTAAAGCTGAAATACTAAACACCTTTTTCCAAAGCTGTTTCACAGAGGAAGACCGCACTGCACTTCCGTCTCTAAATCCTCGCACAAACGAAAAAATGGCTGACACCGAAATAAGTGTCCAAGGAATAGAAAAGAAACTGGAATCACTCAACAGAGGGAAGTCCACTGGACCTGACGGGATACCAATTCGATTCTACACAGAGTACGCGAAAGTGCTTGCCCTCTTTCTAACAGCCGTGTACCGCAAGTCTCTAGAGGAACGGAAGGTTCCAAATGATTGGAAAAGAGCACAGGTAGTCCCAGTCTTCAAGAAGGGTCGTCGAGCAGATGCGCAAAACTATAGACCTATATCTCTGTCGTCGATCTGTTGTAGAATTTTAGAACACGTTTTTTGCTCGAGTATAATGTCGTTTTTGGAAACCCAGAATCAACTATGTAGGAATCAACATGGATTCCGGAAAAAGCGATCGTGTGAGACCCAACTCGCTTTATTTGTTCATGAGACCCAGAAAATATTAGATACAGGCTCCCAGGTAGATGCTATTTTTCTTGACTTCCGGAAGGTACTCGATACAGTTCCGCACTGTCGCCTGATAAACAAAGTAACAGCCTACGGAATATCAGACCAGCTGTGTGGCTGGATTGAAGAGTTTTTAGCAAACAGAACACAGCATGTTGTTATCAATGGAGAGACGTCTACAGACGTTAGAGTAACTTCTGGCGTGCCACAGGAAAGTGTTATGGGACCATTGCTTTTCACAATATATATAAATGACCTAGTAGATAGTGTCGGAAGTCCCATGCGGCTTTTCGCGGATGGTGCTGTAGTATACAGAGAAGTTGCAGCATTAGAAAATTGTAGCGAAATGCAGGAAGATCTGCAGCGGATAGGCACTTGGTGGAGGGAGTGGCAACTGACCATTAACATAGACAAATGTAATGCATTGCGAATACATAGAAAGAAGGATCCTTTATTGTATGATTATATGATAGCGGAACAAACACTGGTAGTAGTTACTTCTGTAAAATATCTGAGAGTATGCGTGCAGAACGATTTGATGTGGAACGATCATATAAAATTAATTGTTGGTAGGGCGGGTACCAGGTTGACATTCATTGGGAGAGTCCTTAGAAAATGTAGTCCATCAACAAACGAGGTGGCTTACAAAACACTCGTTCGACCTATAATTGAGTATTGCTCATCAGTGTGGGATCCGCACCATATCGGGTTGACGGAGGAGATAGAGAAGATCCAAAGAAGAGCGGCGCGTTTCGTCCCAGGGTTATTTGGTAAGCGTGATAGCGTTACGGAGATGTTTAACAAACTCAAGTGGCAGGCTCTGCAAGAGCGGCGCTCTGCATCGCGGTGTAGCTTGCTCGCCAGGTTTCGAGAGGGTGCGTTTCTGGATGAGGTATCGAATATATTGCTTCCCCCTACTTATACCTCCCGAGGAGATCACGAATGTAAAATTAGAGAGATTAGAGCGCGCACGGAGGCTTTCAGACAGTCGTTCTTCCCGTGAACCATACGCGACTGGAACAGGAAAGGGAGGTAATGACAGTGGCACGTAAAGTGCCCTCCGCCACACGCCGTTGGGTGGCTTGCGGAGTATAAATGTAGATGTATATGTAGATGTAGATGCTTGCACAACTGATGTATTTGTCCAACTTGAGTGAAAATTCTCCGGAAGGACCATCCCTCCACCCAAAAGGCCACAATTTGACCCCGTCAAATTCACCCATATGGTTATAGGAAGCACGAGTGTGTCACCCTGGCATTGTTGGCTTCTTGTTTCACACGTTTGCACAACACTAAGTCTTCTGGTTGTGCATTCCCCATTAATGGGCTGGCATAGATGTCGTCCTGGTACCTATAAAGCTAAACTTTCTCCTAGCGTACGACGCTAAAAACATTATCAGTATATCCAATATTCTCCGGGTAGCATATGCTGTCATCAGACCAATATCCACGTCGTCGTTCCTGGTGCATTATTTTTCTCCGGACAGTGTAATATGCACATAAGCACAAGTGTGTGAAGTAGAAGGGGTAAACTATATAAATTATGTGTATAAGTCAAGATCAATCTATATAGTCGGTTTGTCATTCAGAACTTGAATTTGATACCTGGTCGCTTGTGAGTAGACTGTGATGTCATCGTGTAAGAAACAGGTATATCTGCAAGTTTGTGTCGGAATGCAACAACGGTATGAATGCAACTAATCGAGATCGCATTTTATCTTCATATGATGCCACCAGGATTGGCCCGGATATTACGAGAGTCATCAGAATAAAGAATCTATGGATCGAGGAGGGCCTTAATCAATGTCCGGCAAGATTTAAAGTCCCCATGTGATTACCGCCCGAGGAGAAGCAATACTGTTCACTTGGCAATGAGAGTACAGCAGCGTCACGTACACCGGGTAAGGAAACCGGCTTCGCTGTACACGAGAAGTGTTACGTCAGCTAATGGCCAACAAGTTTGTCAGCAAGGTTATCACTGTTGCTGGCTTCGCTTAAGACGGGAACAGAGTAGTAACACATTGTTTTGTCAAACCAGACGCGGCGACGACCAATATATTTGCGATGTACTGAGACGGGTGGCTGTGCTGCGTCTTCGAGATGGTCTCCAGGACAACATTCAACAAGATGACTCAAGGCATAATATTTCCGTTGCTGTCATGACTTACCTTGATACAAAGGTGTTTGACTGTTCCCCTGGTCGCCACGTCATCCAGATCTCTCACATTCAGAACCTCTAGTGATGGGTTTCCGAGAGACCGACAAACCGTCGGTCGCCAGCCAATACAGTGCGTGAGCTCTAGCATGAAGCTGAAGCACCATGGAATGAGTATTTAAATAAAGATTAATTTTTAATATACTTCTTTTTGAATCCGAATAAAAACAATAAATTAATTTATCGTAGTCTCACAGAGCTTCCAGAACTCGTGCAAACTGTTCTGAAGACTTTGTGCTTGTGAGATTTTAATAGCTATAGAAATACTTGTAAGATTTAAAACGAAAAGCGTGGGTTGCATGGATGTACATAATATTAGTGAGGTGATAATGTAATAGGAAGGAGGTGAGCTGTTCATGCACCAATTAATTGTTGCATGTGCCTAGCGTATTTCGATTTAGATCTCAGAAGTATATTCATAGGCTTTGTCAAGAAACAATAAACAGCGAATCAGTTGCAAACAGGAAGGTTCATTTTAACCCCATGGCCATGGTTTCAATGTTCATACAAATGACTTCTTCAAAGGGAAAATAGTACCATGTGAGGGCGAATACACATATACACATCTCAACAAAAGTTTGGAATATCATAATCTACTACAACGACTTCTTGTAATAAAGCCATTGAGGTTTGTACAATGCCCTATTAACAAAATAAATGTAATTCATTCTGAAAACAAGAATTATTTTTGTCATTTACAAAAATCATTGCAAAACAAAGCCGGTTCTCTCTAAGTGCATATCTTGAAAACAAAAACAGAAAAAATCTTTATCTCATGATGACGACTTTCAGTGCCTGGTAGTGAGTATGTCCTCCCAGTGCTTGGATGAATTTTTCCACTCTGCGAGGCATGCTCTGGATGAGACTGTCTACTTTATATTGGGATGTGAGATCCAATTCCTCAATGGCAGTGTCAGTGAGGTCCTTGAAATTGTCAGAAGGACTCGGGCACTGTGCCAGGGCTACCTTCAACAGGTCCCATGGGCATGCTCAATTGCATTCATGTCTGGGGACTGTGCTGACTAATGCATTCTATTGATGTTGCATCTTTGAAGACACCGAGACATTGTTAGGATGCGGTGCAGACTTGCAATGTCATCAACTAGGGTGAAGCTGCCACCGATTTCACGTCTTCAGGGACTTACAGTCGTTTTTAGGACCTCTTGGAGGTATCAAGGCCCAGTCAAATTGCCGTAGATGGGCATTAGAAGTGTCCGCCATCCCATCATTATTGCCGCCCAAAACATTGCACTTACTCATGCATATGTGGGGACTTCCTGAAAGTATCGTCTTACCTAGTATCGTCTAGCACTTCGGCACAGCCTAACACGTCCTGACTCGTCAGCAAACATGACACTACTCTGTTCTGTAATGGTCCAATGGCGACGTGCAAGAGACCAGGTCCTTCTATTGCGCCGGTTCCGTTGGTTTAGTGTTCAAAAATGGCTCTGAGCACTAGAACTACTTAAACCTAACTAACCTAAGGACATCACACACACCCATGCCCGAGGCAGGATTCGAACCTGCGACCGTAGAAGTCCCGCGGTTCCGGACTGCAGCGCCAGAACCGCTAGACCACCGCGGCCGGCGGTTTAGTGTTCAAATGGTTCAAAGGCTCTGAGCACTATGGGGCTTAACATCTGAGGTCATCAGACCCATAGAACTTAGAACTACTTACACCTAACTAACCTAAGGACATCACACATATCGATGCCCGAGGCAGGATTCGAACCTGCGACCGTAGCGGTCGCGCGGATCCAGACTGAAGCGCCTACAACCTTTCGGCCACAACGGCCTGCTGGTTTAGTGTAAATTTTCTCAGTGGTCCTCTGGATTGAAGACCACCCTGATGCAAAGTCACAATCCTGACTATCAGGCTGCTATATGCCTCTACCTGTCATGTCATTGCAGTTCTGAACACAAGCTAAGTGAAGCTGTTGATGATACTGGACTTCATATAGATGAAAAATAATGACCGGTTACGAACACAAAAAATGTACATACTGTAACGGAGGTACGTTAAAATATAGCCTCAAGGCGTCAATAGAACGCGATACTAGCGCATTAGTTGTGGGGGTAGTACTCAATTACGACCTCCATCTTGTGCGTGTTTATAATATTATGGAGATAAAATTTTATTCTACTAACGCATTTCGGCTATTTTTAACGCATCATTGCAACAGCATCTACCCCCAGTAAGTTTGAGTAATTTTGTATTCGTAACGAGTTATTATTGTCGATTTATTTATATAGCTTGACATATATTAATTCCTAACCTGTTTAGGTTTTTGCTATTTTCCTTCTGAAAAAGACGTCTTTATAAAGGTTGAAACCATTGTCAAGGGCTAGCTCGCTGGCTGTTTATCAGTTCTTCACGAATATTTAAACCTACTGCTGCTCTTCCAGTCAATTACAAAGTTTTAAAATATAATAAAAGCTGTTAAAATTCAGTCACAAATTTCTGGGATTATCTGTATGGAATTAGTAATCCGTATTCGGTCAGGAGGAATTCTTTCATGCCTTTAAATCTTATTTAAAAACGTGGTGTATCAAAGTCTCATTTTTATTTAGATCACTGTTTTCTGCTTCTAAGTATTACGCCTGTGAAGTTTTTCAGTGGATTTCAAACATTTTGACGCTTCTCAGAGACAGGTTTGCTTCTACTTCTCTTTGCGTGACTTCTTCCTATGTAGTTATATCCTACGAAAGGACTATAGTTGTAAAAAATTTGAGAGCTTCGAGCGCACATTGTTCTTCCCATAAAACATTTATGAATTCAAGATAAAAACGAGAAATGGCAGTGGTACACTAAGTATCCTTCGCCACACACCGGACAGAAAGGCGAGTTAATATTGCGTGGTCGTCCAGTACTCAGCCATGTCTAAAATTTGAAATCTGTAACTCATCAGGAAGACAGTTTAAAATCAATTGCAAAATTTTTACTGAACAGAAAGACAAGGAAGCGATATCTATTTCCTCTTTACCCACAACATCTTTCTGGTCAGTCACGTCCGTGCACTCGCATAGCACTTGGAATACATACTCATACTATCCCCAAAACACATTGGTTCTACAGGGCTGCCAAGGTGTAACATGTAACCCTCATCCTCAGATATAAGAAGCATTTTTCGGCCTATTCTGAGCTCGGTTTAAGGAAATTTGTGGTAAGGTCGTATGGGACCAAACTGCTGAGGTCATCGGTCCCTAAGCTTACGGGCAACTTAATCTAACTTAAACTAGCTTATGATAAGGACAACACACACACCCATGCCCAAGGGGGGGACTACCTCCGACAGGGGAAGGGGGGGGGGGGCAGCCGCACGGCTTCGGTTTAAGATATCAAGTATGTACCTCATTGGGAAATTAGATAAAAATATGTTGCAACATTTGTTCTGAACAGAGAGATAGTAACGAAGCGAACCAATCAAAACGTGGTAACGAAGTCATTCAGGCTAACGTCAATTAACTACCTATCCGGGTTAGAGCCGTTATTGCTACCAGAGGTACTAGGTCTGTGTACTAACTTTGGCACCCTGAAATCTTCCATAATCATTTATTTTTCCACTAAACCGTGTCAGCACAAAGAGTAATAATTATTTGCCATCCTTCCCGATGTTTCAAGTTTAAAGCCAGCTGTGTATTACCTTGAGGATATGCTATGATTACAGAATTAGTCAGTTACTTGAGAAGATCTTTCAAGAGCTGCGGTGTGGCGGTAGTAAATAATAACTAACGTGTCGTACTGTATATGATGGTGACTCCAAACTATGAACATTTTCTAATGAGTTTTCTATTCTGGCAGAACTCTCAGAAATAATTGCTATAATTCCTCAGAACTGAGAACAATATTGTTGAACAACCAATACTCGGCATGCCTGCAATCTCTGTTCTGCTAGCCTATCAAACCAGGAGTCCCGGGGCTTCCTTCCTCCTGATATCTCCACCGCAATTACTTCTCCTACTCCAGCGAATATCATTATTCGTAATTGCTGTTTCATTCCACCTCACTTGATCACTCAAGAGTTTTCCGCTTCTCTGCGTTCGACTGGCATCGAAGGACCGTATGTCATGAGCCGATAACACAAAATTAAAATCAGCGGCATCACGTGAGTCATAGGACACCTAGGGTGGAATACCTTTATGCACAACCGAGTCAAATGACACAGTATGCTTGGACAGTTGCACAGAAAAGGTAACAACCAACATGTTTTCCCCAAACTTATGAAATAAAGGTGTGAAACTCACCTAGTGGTCGTTTACCCTATAGGTTCATAACATTCCTTGTATGCATTTACTGTTGAATGAAGCAGTCTCCAATTACACCTCGATAGCTCTCATCCTACTTTTCTGATGTCATAATAGGAATCGTTGTTATGAAACACGTCCTTATCATCATAAGTCTTCGGAAAACAACTATACTTACCCAATCATACATTCTTCAACCATACCTACCCATCTTGATACTATAGTTTTTCGTTTGTAACTTAACCACCTTTAATTAGAGCGTCATGACGGCCTTCTCTCCAACAAAAAAACTTTCTGATCCATTTAATAAGCGGAATTCTGCCAATATTTCTCGCTATATTCATTTAATTTTGATTATAGTCACAATTACAACAGCAGATCCAGTTTGTTCCTGTTCTTATTTTTGCGGTTCATTTACTAAACGACACCCCTCCAACAATCGATGAACAGTCTTCGGTTTCAGGAAGTTTCCACTTTAATACTCAAACTCTCTGAAGTGGATACTCGTACTGTTAATTTTATTCTTGTCTTTAGTCTTCTTAGTGGTTTGATACAGTTTTATCCTCTATAGTCCCCATTTATTATCTAATGAGTCTACATAATCTTCAACGCCTTTCTATAGCACCGTATATCACCCTCTTCCAGTTTCGTCTTTTCCTATTTTCCCACATTTCGTGTTCCACTAGCTTAAAACGCTTTGCTGGTTCAAATGGCTCTGAGCACTATGGGACTTAACTTCTAAGGTCATCAGTCCTCTAGAACTTAGTACTACTTAAACCTAACTAACCTAAGGACATCACACACATCCATGCCCGAGGCAGGATTCGAACCTGCGACCGTAGCGGTCACGCGGTTCCAGACTGTAGCGCCTAGAACCGCTCGGCCACCCAGGCCGGCAAAACGCTTTGTTCCTAATGTCTATACACTGGGCTTTCTTCCAGAAAGTGGGGGCTATGTTATGCTAGTCTCCATTGTATGCCCTCTTTGCTTCATGCGTCACGTGTTGTTTTGCTTTCTAATTAGAAGAATTCCTTCACTTCATGTACATCCTAGTTACCAATTTTAATGTTAAGTTCAATGGTAATCTGTTGTACGGTAATACTTATTACTTTTGTCTTTTTTTTCAATTTAGTCTCGATTGATAACTGGTACTCATCAGAGTGTTCATACCATTCAAAAAAGATACTTCCGCAAATGCGACTTTGCGATTACCAGCCACTACTAATGCGATTCTTTGTAAAGATCGCATTCCAGTCTGTGGTATGGTCTTCTTTTACATTTTTGGGACACGGAGTAGTAAACAGAATGGGTACGAGAGACAGAACACAGATGTGATGGTGATGGTAACATGGAACAGTATAATAACAGGAGTATGGGAATATGCATTTCATGTATGTTACGGGTAACGGCAATAAGTGGGAGGGTGCACGCCTGTACCAGGATGCGTGCCTTGCTCCAAGGCACTCTGAGAATGGAATGGTTATAAGGATGCATCAACGCCTCCTAGACACTAGGAGCTTTGCAGATGATACGGGAGTGGGTAGCCTTGCACGAATTACACCATCGCTTGAAGATGTGGTGCTGGAAACAGTAGAACACACTCCGGGAATTTCGTCAAGGATACTTGCTACACAAGTTCCTGTAGTAAGCCACTGCAGTGTTTGGAGAATAATGCAGTGTAAGGCAACGTACCTGTATTGTCTCCAATGAGGAACGCAACACAGTAATGTTCGCAGAATATTGATTGCAATGCCGTGTACCTGTAACACATCCAAAGAGTTCAGTTTCTTAGTGAGGCGGTCATTGGTCCTATGTTAACGTTCTGGCAGTGGTTGAAACAACAAGCTGCACGTAACCCTACATTTGACAATAACGGTGTGTTTAATGATCACAATTCCGATATTTGGAGTCATCTAGGATGCGCTCTACGTGCTGTGAAGGAGTTCCCACATCAGAGACCTCTTTTCATTTGGCCGTAGATGTTACCAATGAAATTCAGTGGACGGAATCAGCTTCAGTTTCTTCAACATCATCATGCACTATTGCTTGAGAATGTTCTCTTAGGGAAACGCCAGAGGATGTGGTACATGCATGATGGCTGGTCGACAGATTTTGCTGCTGTGGTGAGACGACACATAACATTTCTATATGGCCAAGCATGGTTGCGGGAGGAGAACTTGCACCGGTGTCACCTAATCTGAACCCCACAGATTTCTGTGTTTGGACCCATCTGAAAAGTGTAGTGTTCACCGCTAGGGTTGACACGGTTCAAGAATTGGAACAGAGGCTTGTCAATGCTTGTCCAGAATTTCGAAATGATCCACACTTGTCTGAATGGATTCGCAGTACATTGGAGCGACGGGCACAGGCCTTCATCAGGGTTCCAGGAGACTTTGAACATCTACTCTGACTACAGGCAGCCTCGTGATGCCAGCTGAGGAGCTACTCGACCGAATAGTAGCGGCTTCGGTCAAGAATGCCATCTTACGACCGGGAGAGCGGTGTGCTGACCACACGCCCCTCTTATCCGCATCCTCCACCGAGGATGTCGCGGCGGTCGGATGATCCCGGTAGGCCACTCGTGGCCTGAAGACGAAGTGCTTTCTGACTACGTGCACAGTCATGTAACTGAAGTAGTGTTAACTGGAATCTCCTTCACCTTTAACAGAGGATCTCTAATAATCTTTGTTCATGTTACACACTATTATTACCTTTTCGTAACTGGGACGAATTTTACACAGAATCAAGTCAATGGTATGTGGAAACCACAAAGTAGCGGTTCGTCTGAGGAACTATATTTACTGAGACGTTTTTGCCTCAAGTACCGTGTTCTTTCAACGACATAATTTTAGGCCTTTAATTCTTACACACATTGTAGCTTCAACAGCAGGAATGAAAGACTGCATCTTCACAGTTTTACAACCTTTTTATTCGGATAGCTTTATTCTTGATCTTCAGTTCTTATTAAATATTGTATAATACTTGTCTGTTCGTATAGCTTACAACTACTTTTCTCAGAATTTCGAGTATCTTGCAGTATTTTAGATTGTGAAAAAGTAATTTACATGTCTCGTCATAACAGATTTTTTTTCCTCTGTTCCTTTTATTGTCGAAGTAAAAGAGGACAACGCCTTAACGTACACCAAGAGTGTAATATTATTACCTGTGCTGGAACATCATCTGTAGGCAAACTTTGCAACCAGCAGATGGGTATGTCGGCAAGCCGCCTGTGAAATTCTGCACCTGAGTGTTCAAATAATGATTACGTAGCATTTCACAGTGTAGCAGTCTACTGTAGCGGTCGCCTGTGTTTCCAGATCCCATACCACAATGCTGAGTTTCCGCCGCCACCTATGTGACCGGAGGTGGGCTCCTCTCGCAACACGGCTGACCTGAGCAGCTGCAAATTCTCCCCACTAAGCCAATAGAGGCACTTGTTTCTATACTTCTGACTCTAGCCGAAGCCATGAGCGTCCAGGGGCAGCCGACGGTCTACAATCTTAACCGCTTTAGCCTCACCAGGTAACATCATCAACTTGGCGAAGTTGCAGGTCTGTCAGTGTCTGACGCTTCGAGTGACTTTGAGGGTCCAAGGATCGAACGTCTGTAGGTCTGTCCAGCTCTTTGGACCTGTCAGCAATCCAGTGCCTGCCCGCTGACTGCCGCGATCACGCCGTCCTTGCGTCAGCTGGCCCGCTTCACAGGTCGCTGCTATTTCACTGCCGCAGCGTCCAGCTGCACTGTAGTACTCACACGCTAACGTGGGGCTATGCGCGTGCGGTTTGCTGGTGTTATACTAAGGCAATGCGTCAATGTCTCAATGAAGATACTAGCTGCCGGGACGCACACTTCAACGTATTGTAAACAAGTCACGTTGAATGAAGGATATAGTAACTGACTGAGCTTTCCTGACTCCATGGTCTCCCCGTTCGGAGGCAGAGGTGGACTTGCAGGCCAGCGCTGGTGTCAGTGCTGACCGCTGCTCCCCTGCATTGAGGTGTGGCGATGACACATTTTGGTGCCGGAAACACGCTTGCAACCCGGTCCATTAAACCTGTTTGAACTCTACTGGTGCGAGGATTATCTCAATACAGTTGACTTCCATTGGGCTGTGTTCTCGTTTGCTGATTTTAAATTTATTTACTTCAATGGTTCAAATGGTTCTGAGCACTATGGAACTTAACATCTGTGGTCATCAGTCCCCGAGAACTTAGAACTACTTAAACCTAACTAACCTAAGGACATCACACACATCCATGCCCGAGGCAGGATTCGAACCGCGGTCACGCGGTTCCAGACTGAAGCACCTAGAACCGCACGGCCACACCGGCCGGCTAGAGTTTAAGGGACAACCTTTCTAATGCTGTGGCATAAACAAGTAAACTGTCCAGAAAGCAATTTGAATGTTACATTTACGTTTTATTGCGACAAAATACTATTTTTGTGTCTGGGATGAGATCACAGTCACTTTTCACTATTAACAGCGTTCACCCCTGTAGAAATAACAGACAGACATCTTCATAGCGGCCATGTAATACATTAATATTTAAACATTTTCTTCTCCTCTCAAATCTGAAATCAGTCTCTTTAAATCGATAACCTGCTCTCCGTAATATTACAAAATTTAGTAAACGGAAGTGATAGAGAAGTTTCATAGAAGAGTTGCACGACGCATCTTTAGTGTGTTGACCCAGCTCAGGGGCTACATGAACTCTAGTTGGAGACGATATAATGAAGGTGTTTATCATCGTTGAGAACTCTCTGTGAAACTTCCAAGAGTTGGGAATCCAACAGGAATCAAGAAACGTTACTTCCGAATATACATATATTGCCTATTAACGATAGTACTACGTTGTAAAAGTACCGACTTAAGCTAAGGAGTATTGCTAGTCACTATTACAACGTACCGTCCGGTAGCTTCTCAGGATGAGATCGAGTAAAAATGCCTTTGTGTGAGATCGAATAAAAATATCTTTCCTTCCGCACTCTGTATCGTGGTCCCAGGAATACAAATGTAGTTTTAAATATACTTACACAGGCATTTCCCTACAATAGTTTGTGGTAAGAACCCACTGCAACATTTCAGGACTTCGGCAAAATTAACCTTTATTAACAGCCCATCTGCTGCTGTTGGAAGTTGTGACGCAGATGCCTTTGAACTAAGGTTGTCACTGTACTAAATTTGACGGTACGAGTAGTGGGAATTCTAGGTAATCCTGAGAGTACCGTCAGAATAGTAATCCGGAGGAGTGGCGTTCTGTGGCAGCGACGGCGACTTCTCATTTAGCAGAATACCGCAAACACTGAGAGACGGAAGACCACGGTCAGCCACAGCTATTGAGAGATTCGGAGACTGAGAGCTACTTGCAGTTAGGGAGAGAGAGATAGAAAGAGAGAGAGAGAGAGAGAGAGAGAGAGAAAGAGAGAGAGAGGGAGAGAAGCCTGTCGCCGTCGCCTGTGTCAGTCTGAACTATGCGCTTTACATCACGAACATTGCTCACTCGATGCACAATTGCCGCTATACTTCCTCAATAAATACCAAATACTTTACTAATCAAATACATGTAGGACATTTGTTGGAACGATGGGTATCTATTTCTCAAACCGCTACGGCGTATTGTCCAGAACGATCAATGCTGACTATGTGTGGGGAATGCAATGCGAGCAGAATTTGCACGAGGCTACTGCGCACACCTTATGAAGATACGAAGTGCTTATGGCCAAATGACGCGTTAAAGACGAAACTTTTCTGCGTCCAACTGCCATATGCTCCTAAATCCTTCACTTACTAATGAGTTTTGAAACTTTCGGAAAACAGACTTTGACGGAATAAGTAATGTCTACCTTCAAACATCTATTGCTTCAGACGTTGCAGCATTTCGTTGAGGATCACCAGTATATAAAACATGCCCATTGCATAGCCGTATTTGGCACGGGTTCCAAACACGTAAGCAATATCACAACGTATGACGCTTCGCTTAAGCTAATGCTGATCGTATGTAATCTTCCCATTTCAAGCCCATCACATTGTTACATCCTCATATCTGTCCAACTTGATAGAGGTCATTTGTGATACATTGCTATTATAGTAATGGGAACAGTAAAATTTTACATTTCAACTCTGAACATCTGAAACAAGTCGCAAATAAATGAACAACATTATCTTAACAAAATCTGACTGGGACTTTATGGTATTTTCTTAAGACAGAATTACATTACTGCTACATCAACTGTGAAAATTCTCATGTTTTGCAGCTGTTGCCTATCAGGTCAGAATGTACAACATGACAAACGAGGGTTGCAACACAACTTATTGTGGCACGGTTGAAATTACTTCTACTTCTGTCGATGACTCTCCATGATACTTAACTTGATGAGTCTTTCTAATAAAAATAATTCTCAATAATGTTACACATTTGCTTTCCGATAATAAGCATTGCTTTGGCGTTGATTCAGGTGCTTGTAGGAAGACAAGAAACACTGAATCTATTTCATAACTTTCATCCATGGAATTCAAGATATCATTTCGCTTATTCCATGTTTTTCGGAATCTATGCTAGTTACCTTAACCATTTACTTAGATCTACCTTACTACGTTTCAGTTCATTACATGTTTTCTACGTTTCTACAAGTGATAGATATCAATGATATTAGAATATAAATTGCTACAGTCTAGAATATGACGGAAATTCCACTGTGCTTCGGGACTCTTCAATTTTAGGATATCAGCTGGTACTCAATGCAACTGACAGATGATGTCACTTTTCTTTGCAGTGATACGGCAATTAAACTAAAACTGGAGTCGTAGATCCACTTCTGTAAAAGGTGATTTGAAAGCAGAGTTCGTAATTTCTGCTTTGATTTGATACCCTCACTTTGAGTCCCTGAAACATCCGTGGGCCTCCGGACACTAACATTGGTGTCGCTGACTGCCCTTAAATATCACCAGAACTGTTTCATTTTGTGAGAAGTCTCGTTGAAAGATACACCTAAGGCACTTTTTGAAGGCTTCACGTCGGCCGGAGTGCCCGAGCGGTTCTAGGCGCTACAGCCTGGAACCGCGCGGCCGCTACGGTCGCAGGTTCGAATCCTGCCTCGGGCATGGATGTGTGTGGTGTCCTTAGGTTAGTCAGGTTTAAGTAGTTCTATGTTCTAGGGGACTGATGACCTCAGACGTTAAGTCCCATAGTGCTCAGAGCCATTTGAACCGTTTTGAAGGCTTCACGCATTGCCCTCATGACAGCCAAACGGCTTTCCTTTAGCATCTCCCTATGTATAGGGTTACGCTTTGTTTCACACCTTTTGGACAGCTGTCTGAGTTTCTTAAGAAGTTTCTATAGACCGTGCAGTTTGTCTCTCTCCACAAGCTGTTATTCTAGGTAGATACATGTGACATATTTGTTGCATTAGTTCGTAGCGTTTTTTGTTTTATATTGGTATTCCTCTTGGTATGGACTTATCCATCGCTTGTAATTTTTTATTGACATTTACATTTACTTATTGTGATTTTGTAACTTAGAGATAGTGAGTGGAGCTGTGGACGGTAGAAAATGGAGTGCAAAGTGGAGGGATCGGACATATTCTTTTGTTTGAGTTCTATAGGCGGGAGACAGGAGCGAAGACAGCTAGAAACATGATCCCCGTGAGTGGAAATAATGCGGTTCTAAAGATCACAGGAAGAAAATGGTTTTATAGTTCTAAGGACATTAGTTTAGACGTTACTTACTGTACACGTTCAGGAAGACCTTCGTGGTTTGATGAAGATCGTTTAAAGGCATTACTACATCATCATCCACGTCATTGTACTCGAGAACTGGCAAATGTGACGAACTGCGATCATTCCATCATCGTCCGATATTTGCATGCCGTTGGTAAGGTCAAAACAATCTGGCGTACGGGTACCGTATGCTCTAAGCAAGAATTACAAAAAACAGCGGGTGGCCATCTGAATGTCGCTGCTCGCTCGACATCAACTGGCTTGCGAACGACAGCCACTGTTAACGCGAACTGACATCTTTATGATAACATAAAGAAGAGAAAGGAATGGTTGAGCCGATACAAGACAGCAACTCCCCGTAAAAAACCTGGGTGTATCAACAAAAGATAATGTTATGTACTTGGTGGAACTAGGACGGTGTGGTGTACTTCGAACTGCTTCTCCCAGGTGTGACCAGCACTGATGACATTGATCGTCTACAAGTGAGACGCCTTGCAGACGCAATCCAAGAGCAACGACCAGGAAGACTGCGTGAGGTGATGATACTCTGTACCGACGACCGACCGCATTCTGCTAGACTGACAAAAAACACTATACAGGAGTTGGGTTGGGAAGTCATTCCACAGCTACCTTGTTCACCTGATATAGCGCTCTCATATTTTAACCTTCTCCCCTCTGTATGAGTCAACGTCCAAGGAACTTCCTTTCCGGATGAAAATATGTTCTGAACAAGCCTCGATGAGTTTTTTGCCGGAAAATCACGTGATTTCTACAGTTTCAGAATCGAGAAGTTATCCTAGTGTTGGCAGACCATTGTAAATATTGTAGGAAAGTATATTATTGATGACTAAATTATCCGTTCTGTGTCTCTGTAGTTTCTATTAAACTTATGGAAAAACGCAACGAACTTATGCAGCAACCCAATATATGATCAGCTACTCTTCTAACCATGAGTGATAGTTGATCCATGAGCTCCAGCTCTAAGCTAGACGTTTCGAGTTCCGCCACTTTATCCAATTTATAAAATAAATGGATATAAATATGCTTTTTTCCTTTAGTTCCCCTATGTGTTTTTGTAATCTTATTTGGTAAAATTGGTTTGTGTTTACCGACAATAACTGCAGTGCGCACCGTTTCACAGAAATCTGGTCTAATACAACTAACATACGTACTGTGACCTCACTCTCTGGACATTATTTTGCCGAAAGACGGATAGCATGTGGCCGGCCGGAGTGCCCGTGCGGTTCTAGGCGCTACAGTCTGGAGCCGAGCGACCGCTACGGTAACAGGTTCGAATCCTGCCTCGGATATGGATGTGTTTGATGTCCTTAAGTTAGTTAGGTTTAATTAGTTCTAAGTTCTAGGCGACTGATGACCTCAGAAGTTAAGTCACGTAGTGCTCAGAGCCATCTGAACCATTTGATAGCATGTCGTACGTGTTGCTTCCTGTTCTGAAATAAAATAGTTAATTTGCTATCGGGCACATAAAATTTAAAAAACTCAAAAATTTCGCAAACACATAATCAACTACCCTTAACGTGTACTAATTTTATGCGGCAATGTGAGTAAGACAGAGAGAATTCAAGTGGAACAGAGGATTACTACCATTTTCTCATCGCCTTGAAAACACAAGAAGGATATGGCACTTTGTTTCTACAAGGGTTTTGTAATAATTATGTTAAACATCGTTCGGGCATTGAGTGCTAAATATTTACAATATATCTTTTCATCGTGATAGTACATAATAGGACTGTCTACTTTTGACGTTTCATCACGCTCTGATGAAGAAGAAAGTCACATAAAACATAGAAACTAGAATATCATTTCCGGACGATCACAATTCAAAGTACTCGTTGATTGTGAAAGCGTTTTTCTCCTTTCGAGAGTTGCCTCACAAGTTGGACGTGATGCATCAGTAGTGCAACGATATTTGCATCAGGGATCACGTGAACATTCCCACACTCATGGAGGAGTTTTGGAGGATCATGTATAAACCCGCCAGGATAGTTGTATTGTAAGGGCAGCAGCGGCAGATCGTACAGCTACCATAGCACGGATAAGAGGGCTTGTGAGCCCAGACGTGTCAACATGAACCGTTCCGAACTGGTTATTAGGAGTGGAACTAAGGCTACGTCCGTCTCTAACCCGTCTTCCAGTCAAGCCACCGCATCAACACGCATGGCTCGAGTGGTGCCGTCTCAGGATCACTTAGCAGATGAAAACCAGATTCTGCCTTGCACTCACAAACCTCGGTGGCCGAGTGGTTCTAGGCGCTTCAGTCTGGAATTGCGCCACCGCTACGGTCGCAGGTTCGAATCCTGCCTCGGGCATGGATGTGTGTGATGTCCTTAGGTTAGATAGGTTTAAGTAGTCCTAAGTTCTAGGGGACTGATGACCTCAGATGTTAAGCCCCATTGTGCTCAGAGCCATTTCAACCATTTTGCCTGCACTCAAGTGATGGTCGTTTGCGCGTACGACGTAGATCTGCCGAGCGCTTTTACATACAGTGCGTTCATGCAATACGCACTGGCAGCACCCTAGGCACTACCGTCTGGTGTGCGACAGGCTAAAACTCTCGTTCACCTCTGTTGCTTCTGGAGAGGACGCTAGCCAGGCTCGGTGCCTGCAGAATGTTGTTGGACCTTTCCTTTAGCCCTCTAGCAAGAGGAAGGTTATGTGTTATTCCAACAGGGCAATGCGCGCCCACCACAACGTCCTCTGCAAGACGTGCAGCTCCTTCCCTGGCCGACCGACATGTCTCCAACAGAGCGCGGAGTGAGAAGTGGCACGAGCGACTCGTCAACCAACATCTCTTACAGGACTACGTGAAGAGGTCGAGCAGGCGTGGAATAACGTATCCCAGGACAGTATTCGCTGTCTGTACGATCGACTGGATGCCAGTCAGCGGCTGCATTGTCGCCTGTGGAGACTACGACACGTACTAATATGGGTGTTTCAGCATGGGTCAATACCTGGAACCTCAGAGCTGGTTGTGGTATTGATCTGCAAATGTAGCAATAATTAATCTTGAGTGTATTGGAAATATCTGAAAGGGTGTACAAACTTTTTTCCAGTAGTGTAAATATTCACTTCCCCGGTTTAAAACATGAAGTTCCACATTAATTGTCCCGCTTCCTCTGCTGAGGTGTGAACGCTCGCACTGCAGCGCCAGGCGATCCGGGTCCCCCCGGCTGGGACGCGCCGCGTGGGTGACGGATGGCCGTCGTGACGCGCAGACGGGACGGCCGCTGCGCCGGCAGCTGAGCTGCGCAGCGGCGCGTGCCCGGCGACACCGCTGCTGCTGTTTCAGGGCGTGCCGCCACAAAGCCCGTTACTTCCGGCCCAGCCGGTTTTCCACGAGACTGGCCTGGCGTCCAGCATAAAGGGACGCTCGCGTTCCACAACCACGTTTCTGGTCAGCTTACAGTCTGCGTCATTCGTAACCGGCATTCCAAGCAGATACTATTACTAAAATACACTGCTGTAGATGCCTACAAGCCCATCGATACCTACATCGAGTATTGTGTACCACCTATGACGAAACCGCGCCTTGATGATCTTACTCTGGTACGCATTACGTGACTTCGATACTGAAGGTTTACTTTGAAGCTTCTTTATAAAGAGTGTATGTGTACCTAAATTGCTGAATGGCTGAGACCCACAATATCCTAGCGCAACGCAATCTGACTGCTCAACAAAAAAGGTAACGTTACTTCAAATAATTAATTCAAAATAATGGGCCTGAGTGGAAAGAAATCCTAGCAGCAACCTATACATTTCATTAAGCACTTACTCTCACAAAAACCTTCATTACACGAACTACTGCCATACGGCGAGTGTCGACACTGCCAGCCAAGTAAAAAAAATGGCTCTGAGCACTATGGGACTTAACATCTGTGGTCATCAGTCCTCTAGAACTTAGAACTACTTAAACCTAACTAACCTAAGGACAGCACACACACATCCATGCCCGAGGCAGGATTCGAACATGCGACCGTAGCGGTCACGCGGTTGAAGACTGAAGCGTCTAGAACCGCACGGCCACAGCGGTCGTCGCCAAGTAAAGGATTCTAAAGAAATTCCAACCATATGTGGCATACAGCAAACCAGTGCTTAACAGTATTGGTTAAAACAGTCTTGGTGGCAATTTTAGTTCTTTTTTATTTTTTAAACCCCGCGTTTTCAGTTTTTTCTGAGTTTAAGGAAGGCGACATTGGCCTGATCAATTCGACGATGCCCTTTGGCTACACTGTTAAAAGGATCGTTTTAAGAAATACCAAATTAAGGTCAACCTGAAGATGCCTATATAAGGCAAAACGCGTAGTTCAAAAAATTAAAAAGAATAATATTGGAACCAAGACTGTTTTTAACCAATAAAAGTTTCTAACTACTAAAGCCACTAACTACTAATAGGCATGTGATTAGCAAAGGTAAGATTTTGTCACAGACCAAATAATTTTTTTTTTTTTTTTTTTTGCCTTAAGAATTTGGCATCCAGTTCTGACACGATTATAAATCGTCTTTGACATCTAGTACAAAGGTATATAATCATGAACAATATTCAGTGTCCAAGTCGAACATGTGCAGATTGTTAGCCTACGCTAACACTTCAGACCTCTATCCTCCATCAGTGCTAACTTCTCACATTTAATATCCATCACTGCTCGCTGTTCACCTCCAACTACCCATCAGTACTTCCATCACTGTTGGCGATCAACTTCCTACAACGAGTCCAACCATCCACAGAGTCTCTTACAAAGAAAGCGCAGTCAGAGATACAATACAAAGCGCTACACAGTGCTGCCAACACAGAAGCAGCCCACTTAAAACTTGTGGTTCAAATGGTTCAAATGGCTCTGAGCACTATGGGACTTAACATCTATGGTCATCAGTCCCCTAGAACTTAGAACTGCTTAAACCTAACTAACCTAAGGACATCACACAACACCCAGCCATCACGAGGCAGAGAAAATCCCTGACCCCGCCGGGAATCGAACCCGGGAACCCGGGCGTGGGAAGCGAGAACGCTACCGCAAACTTGTGGTGGTAAGATATCCAACCTACAGCTTTAGTTAATGTAATAGCAGAACCCCTCTCAGGCCATGCTGTTTGAACTAAGAATTCGATAGTTGTTATCAATAATTATATTGTTTTGGTACTTCGATGCCTCGATGTAGCATCTAATAATAGCTGTTTTTAATTGTCGTTACGAATAACTTGAATGAAGTTAAAAATCCTGTCTACTAATATCCGTTCATCGGCTGCAGTGATTAACAATATTAAATCGCTTATGTTTCATAGGGCGTGCAGTGTAGAATAAGTCAGGAAAATACATATTGATAAGAATTTTCCATACTCTGAGATATTAATTTTTATTTACTATTTCTCCTTTCCCTGCAAACCTATTTCGGCTAAATTGCAATTATCGTGTGACGCATGTTGTCTAGCTTCACTGACATACGTATAACATAGTTGGCAACTGTATTTTGACTGTAGATCTGTATGACATCGTAGCTGTAAAATCGTCAAATTACTGTCACAACAAAATTAATTACCGCCTTAAATCAGCAAATACAGAGTGACAGTTAAAATGCACTCGCCAACGATGTTATATGTATGTCAGTCCATATAGACAATATATACGTCTTTCGATACTGGCATTTTAGCCGGAACAGATCTGTAGTGAGAAAAAAATATTAATATGCCGCAGCAGCGAGTCTGGGTACTCCATACAAATGTTAAATAGCTTTCAACGTAAGTGGAGGTCATATTGCCGTCCAGCCACATGATTGTACGATGTCACTGTTTTCTTAAATTAGTTCGAAGTATAGGCAGGATAGGTTGAGTGCCCAGTGCTGGATTATAGCTTTCTCTAGCGTCAACGACATTGCTAGGATCTTAAAAATCAACCCTCTCACCCTTCTTCCAGCGATCTTCCATAATATTGTCGATGTTCATGGTTAACGGTTAATCGATTTGAGTAGAGTTCATCGTATTACTTTGAGGTAGAAGATCGTTTCATACAACTTCATGCTACTGACATCTGGACGCTAACGTGGAAAGAAAAAGAATAATTTCCTTTCAGAGTGCCATCAAATCCCTTCGAAGGCCGTCTTCCGCGAATAGAATGTTCCTTCATGTGACAACAGTATCTCAGATACCACACTATGAAAGCTCTCTGAGCCGGTTCCACACATGTGAAGAGCTTTCCCCAAAAAAGTATACCTAGCTTCAGTACATTCCTGTTTCAGTCACCGGATTCCCGGGTTCGATTCCCGGCGGGGTCAGGGATTTTCTCTGCCTCGTGATGGCTGGGTGTTGTGTGATGTCCTTAGGTTAGTTAGGTTTAAGTAGTTCTAAGTTCTATGGGACTGATGACCATAGATGTTAAGTCCCATAGTGCTCAGAGCCATTTGAACCATTTTATTTGTTTCAGTCAGTATCCGAATACTGCGTCCAATCTGTGCTTAATATATCCGTATTTTACGCCTCGTTAAGCAACAGCAGCTGACGATAAGGAGATTGGAAGAGTGGCTCTGACACCATGAACTCAGGTTTTAGACAGATATAACTAACTTGTACGGTAAGCTGTGTATGTCCCTTCAAGCTGCCTTGCAAATGAGAGCTTATAGGTCTCTACTGATATTAGTGGACTACAGTTTTCACAACAAGCTTTCTTCATTGCAAAGCAACAATTCTCTAAGGGCTTAAAATTTCTAATTCGGCATAAGCAGGTATTGTTCCATTTTGTCATGTCATGACATCAGTCCGTACTGAAATGAGGAAGTCATCCAGTTTTACGAATCACAAATATCTTCATGACTATGAAACTTTCTTACTGTCAGCCACAAGTAGTACCCTAGTATCAGGGGGGCCTGTGGAACTAACACCATTTGCAATCTCTATGATACGGCATCACCATCCGGTAGCTCCTCCCTGCGGCATAGGCTCCAGTCTAACCGCATTCAAAGGTGTATCCTCCACATACATAACAAGTCATTTTTGTTTTGTTTATTTACAAACACGCTTCATTACACACTAATTCTAATACTACATGTATGAATTTGGTGTGTGTATGTGTGTGTGTGTGTGTGAGAGAGAGAGCGCGCGCGCGCTTGTGTGTGTGTGTGTGTGTGTGTGTGTGTGTGTGCGTGTATGTGTGTGTGTAGTCTAATTTCTGTCTTGCATGATAATGAGGACGATGATGATTGTTATGATGATAACGTGAAAAGGGGGAGGTCAAAACCCGATACCGGCACGTAGACCACTCCTCGCGAATAGCACCAAGGGGGCCACCAAGCTTAATGCCCTCACCCGACAGACGGATTACCGTCATTGGTGTCGCATGCTCTCAGTTCATGAGGCACTGTGGAGAATTCGGTATTTAAACTAGGATGTTGCCGCACAGTGTTGCGATCAGGAACTTTATGCAACCACCTCTCCTCCCCTTGCTGACCAAATGCTGTCAGTGAAAATTTTTTTCACCTCCAGGATCCGAATCGGTCGACTGTATCAGCACAAGCTTGCGTTAGCGACCTCGGCCACGGAGGCGCGAACAACAAGTCATTGATAATAGCAAAATATAAAAAAAGGGCACAAAGGCAAACAGCTAAGATTTTATCGGTATAATGGAGAATAATAATAAGAATATCTAAAAGAAAAGAAGGAAAATGTTAGAGAGCAGAGAGAATGTCAAGTGAATGACGAAAGGAACATGACAGAATGTGCTAATATAAGCGTTATTGTCGGAAAATGTATTTCGTATTTGATTAGAGGAATGACAGAGAAAGATGGCAATACTAAGAAGTCAAAACCAAACCAACGTTATTAATCATCACGTTTCTTCCTCTAACACAGTGCGTGACACAGGAAATGATAACAGAATCAAAGATGTACATTGAAGATCCAAAGAAACTGGTACACCTGCCTAATATCGTGTAGGGAACCAGCGAGCACGCAGAAGTGCCGCAACACGAAGTGGCATGGATTCTACTAATGTCTGGAGGGCACTGACACTATAAATCCTGCTGGGGTGTCCATAAATGCTTAAGAGCACGAGGGGGGAGGGGGGAGATCTCTTCTCAGTAGCACGTTGCAAGATATGCTCAATAGTGTTTGGGCAGTTTGGAGGACTGCGGAAGTGTTTAAACTCAGAAAAGTGTTCCTGGAGCCACCCAGTAGCAATTATCGGGAGGTAGGGTGTGGCATTGTCCTGTTTGAATTGCCCAAGTCCGTCGGGATGCACTATGGACATGAATGGATGCAAGTGATCGGACAGCATGCTTACATACGTGTCACCTCTCAGTGTCTTATCTAGACGTATCAGGGGTACCATATCACTCCAATTACACAAGCTCCACATCATTACAGAGACTCCACCAGCCTCAAAAGTCCCCTACTGACAAGCAGGGTCCATGGACTCCTGACTGTATCCATAGCCGTACACGTCGATCTGCTCGGTACAATTTGTAATGAGACTTGTCCAACAAGGCAACACGTTTCCAGTTAACGGCCCATGCGACACGTAAAGCTTTGTCTCGTGCAGGCATCAAGTATACACGAGTGGGTCTTCGACTCCGAAGGCCCATATCGATGATGTTTCGTTGAGTGGTTCACACGGTGACACTTTTTGATGGCCCAACATTGAAATCTGCATCAATATGTGGAAGGGTTGCACTTCTGTTGCGTTGAACGATTCTCTTCAGTCGTCATTGGCCCGTTGTTGCAGGATGTTTACCCGGCCGCAGCGATGTCGGAGATTTGATGTTCTACCGGATGCCTGACATTCATGGTACACTCGTGGAATGGTCATACGGGAAAATCCCCACTTCATCGCTACCTCGGAGATGCTGTGTCCCATCGTTCTTGCGCCGACTATAACACCACGTTCAGACCAACACAAATCTTGATAATCTGCCGTTATAGCAGCCGTAACCATTCTAACAACTGTGCCAGACTATTTGGTTTTATATAGGTGTTCCCGACAGCAGCGCCGTATTCTGACTGTTTACATATCTCTATATTTGAATAAGCATGCCTATACAAGTTTCTTTGGCGCTTCAGTGTACACGAATCAATAAGGTTAAGTGATGAACAGAGAGAACATTAAGAATACAAAACAACGACAGTGCGGAATTAAGATGTACAAATCTTCTAAGATAAAAGTTCGTACAGGCGAAGTGACGAACGAGAAATACAGTCGCAACTTAAAACTAATGAAGCAGTGAAAGTAATACCAGAAGAGCTACATAAATACATTCGAGAATTGAAAACAAAACTTGCTGCAAATTGTATGGTTTTAATGAAATGATTAAAGCTAGAGCAGATTAATACAAAAATACGTTACGAAAATAATTACATGATTCCAGTGGTGTAATAGTATTCCCTGAAAGAGGGGGAGCGCTGCAATTTTTGTTCTTCAAACGAATACGGAAGACGTAAGAACAATAGGCCCGTTAGCTTCGTCTTCGTAACGTAACAAGGTATATATTATAATTATTATCGATTGCGCGTAGAGGACTTTAACTAGTCATTTGAAATAGAATTCGCTTTCATGTCTATTTGCTGGTCATCAATGAAATTGAACAACTAACTAGTCACTTTGCCAGGTACTGATAGATTTTGTATGGCTTTTACTTCAATTTGAAAACGCTTGTTAGTAACAGCCATTACAATATCATTATATTGATGTATGTAGCATGTTGTTACACTCAAAAGAAATTGGATCACAGTGATATACACTCCCGGAAATTGAAATAAGAACACCGTGAATTCATTGTCCCAGGAAGGGGAAACTTTATTGACACATTCCTGGGGTCAGACACATCACATGATCACACTGACAGAACCACAGGCACATAGACACAGGCAACAATGCATTCACAATGTCGGCACTAGTACAGTGTATATCCACCTTTCGCAGCAATGCAGGCTGCTATTCTCCCATGGAGACGATCGTAGAGATGCTGGATGTAGTCCTGTGGAACGGCTTGCCATGCCATTTCCACCTGGCGCCTCAGTTGGACCAGCGTTTGTGCTGGACGTGCAGACCGCGTGAGACGACGCTTCATCCAGTCCCAAACATGCTCAATGGGGGACAGATCCGGAGATCTTGCTGGCCAGGGTAGTTGACTTACACCTTCTAGAGCACGTTGGGTGGCACGGGATACATGCGGACGTGCATTGTCCTGTTGGAACAGCAAGTTCCCTTGCCGGTCTAGGAATGGTAGAACGATGGGTTCGATGACGGTTTGGATGTACCGTGCACTATTCAGTGTCCCCTCGACGATCACCAGTGGTGTACGGCCAGTGTAGGAGATCGCTCCCCACACCATGATGCGGGGTGTTGGCCCTGTGTGCCTCGGTCGTATGCAGTCCTGATTGTGGCGCTCACCTGCACGGCGCCAAACACGCATACGACCATCATTGGCACCAAGGCAGAAGCGACTCTCATCGCTGAAGACGACACGTCTCCATTCGTCCCTCCATTCACGCCTGTCGCGATACCACTGGAGGCGGGCTGCACGATGTTGGGGCGTGAGCGGAAGACGGCCTAACGGTGTGCGGGACCGTAGCCCAGCTTCATGGAGACGGTTGCGAATGGTCCTCGCCGATACCCCAGGAGCAACAGTGTCCCTAATTTGCTGGGAAGTGGCGGTGCGGTCCCCTACGGCACTGCGTAGGATCCTACGGTCTTGGCGTGCATCCGTGCGTCGCTGCGGTCGGGTCCCAGGTCGACGGGCACGTGCACCTTCCGCCGACCACTGGCGACAACATCGATGTACTGTGGAGACCTCACGCCCCACGTGTTGAGCAATTCGGCGGTACGTCCACCCGGCCTCCCGCATGCCCACTATACGCCCTCGCTCAAAGTCCGTCAACTGCACATACGGTTCACGTCCACGCTGTCGCGGCATGCTACCAGTGTTATAGACTGCGATGGAGCTCCGTATGCCACGGCAAACTGGCTGACACTGACGGCGGCGGTGCACAAATGCTGCGCAGCTAGCGCCATTCGACGGCCAACACCGCGGTTCCTGGTGTGTCCGCTGTGCCGTGCGTGTGATCATTGCTTGTACAGCCCTCTCGCAGTGTCCGGAGCAAGTATGGTGGGTCTGACACACCGGTGTCAATGTGTTCTTTTTTCCATTTCCAGGAGTGTAGCTACCATTACGCTTCATCAAATTGTGAGAAATACAGAGTGTAAAGGTAAATTATGGATGGAAATTCCGTATCAAGCAAATTATTCTCCGAAGTTTTAGATGAGGTATTAAGATCTTAAACTGGGAAAACGGAGGAGAGGTGTGTGATAATGATAATTATCTGCATCATCGTGACAATGTAGTGTTTCACTCTAATGTAGATGAGAAAACGTAAGTTTTACGTACATGCCTGACAAACTATTATAGAATTGCTTACTCCTATATGTGATGACTTTATACTGCACGAAACGTTTTCTAAAGTTTATAATGAGGATTTAATCATAGACAAATGTATTACATAATGGTTCACATGAGTTTATGAAGGTGATGTATTGTTCATTCTGTCGACTTCAATATTGGTACTAATTACTAAAACTGACTTTAGGCTACTGGAAAGCTAAGTGCTTTAAAATGTTGATCTCTCATTAAGGTAAAACCACATATGGACATCCTAAAGAAAATGGAAATATTCACCCGTAATAAACAGACTGTAGATACACATCTTAATTAAATATCAGAAATTCAAAGCTGCAAATTCTTCAGTAGCCTTAAGCGTTCAAATAGTTCAAATGGCTCTGAGCACTATGGGACTTAACTTCTGAGGTCATCAGTCCCCTAGAACTTAGAGCTACTTAAACCTAACTAACCTAAGGACACCACACACATCCATGTCCGAGGCAGGATTCGAACCTGCGACCGTAGCGGTCGTGCAGTTCCAGACTGTAGCGCCTAGAACCGCTCGGCCTCTTCGGCCGGCAGCCTTAAGCGTGATCCAGTATAATATTTCCGCCATTTGATCGCAAGATGTTTTCGTGATATTATCTATCGAACTCAAGAAGGATAAGGAATATGTCATCCTTAGACAAGAGGTGTTACTCCTACGTTAGTGAAATAGCCGAGACGTTAGCCTTTCAAAATTCATGCGCATTGATATGAACAGATAACAGAATATTCACAAAACGCGTAGATTAAGTCTCCTGGAAGTCTATGCTTACACTTTTTTAATCCGCTAATCGACAGCTACCTTATAAGAGAAGGCTGAAGTTAAATCAAATGTTGGACCAGAGTTATAACTGGGCCAAACAATAGTCTAGGACAAATATTTAGAACCCTCTTATCAAATATCGTGATCACCGCACTCGAGAGAGCTAAATCAAACTGATAAACGTGCTTTCACATTCAGCGGAATGCATTTAATTAATAAATGAACAGTTCGTATATTTCACCGCTATAGCCTTCTAGGGCAGAAAAGCAAAGCTTTCTTCGGTGGAATCGCGTTGGCGCAGATCTATTATTGCCAAATAATTCCCGTGAGTGGGCTATAGTACAGTTCTGGGAATGAAAGCATTTGCTCTGTGCAGAGTAGATATCGAGAGTATTTAGGGTCCCTGTACAGGAACATATGATCTATCGAGTAATGCGTCAATTATTCGTTAGCACACTACATCATTAAGAGTTGATTATAGGCATCTAAATCAACATCATATCACATCTGTTATACATTTTCGACGATTCGCGGACTGCGCAATTCACTAACGCTTCACATCATTTGCGCATAGCTCACGGTAAATTAAAAACAAAAACTATCGACTTCAGGGTATTTCTGTTCTGTGAGTGACAAATCCTGTCTTACCTTTGTTAGTGCACTATTACAATGCTCATATAGTTCGGAAATCTTGAAGGTGAGAGAACAGTATTACAACGATCGATTGGAAATATTATTGTAGAGATGTTTTTCACATCTATAGTAAACTGTCGAGGGTCCGCATCATGCAGGAAGTATACTACTTTCAATGTGGTCCACATAACGAACTTTGTTAAAAAAAATTGAAGAACAGAAATTCTAAATAATCGTTGGGTTGGTTGGGTTGATTGGGGGAAGAGACCAAACAGTGAGGTCATCGCTCTTAAATAATCGTGTCCATTCATTTGACCGTGTAATGTAAACTGACTATAAAATAAAATGTTTCGCCTCTGGAAGATTGTTTCGAACCGGATGAAGGTCTACTACCAAAAGTTTTTTCTCAAATAAGTATTTCGGTTGAAGTTCTCAGTTTTGAAATATCTTTCTGCAACACCCTTTGCGTAACAAGAAATTTCTGTTTTCACGTGAAGTTCCGTTCATGAAAATAAATAAACGAAAAATAAAGTGAAGATTTGTCGTCAAGAAAATAACAGAGGAGCTATGATACCTAATGAATTATATACAGCTGTAAAAGAGGAACATAGGAATATTTCACGGTCTAGGACAGGAGTGAAGTTAGTAGAGGGGTCTTAATTAGATGTTATTGTCTAACGACAGCATGATCCAGCGGGAACATTGTAGTACTGAACGAGGTGATCTCCTCATAATAAACTTCAAAATCAATAGAAATATGATGGGGCCTCAGACAACTCTGTTAAACAAAGCATTTTTAGGTAGGTAATGTTTTAGTACCGAGACGAATCTTATTCGCTACACGTCTCTGGAAAATGCAGTTATTCAACAGTAACGATTAGGAATTCAGATATTATCTTTCACATTCATCCGAACATCAATGCTGACATAATATGCAACCTATTATTATTCATGATGTATTAATGTCGTCACTAACTCTCATTCATTAGCTAAATGTAATTATCGAATTTCCATATGAATTAATTTCAACGGAATTAATTACTGGCAGTTTTCAGCAGTCGCTGGTGAATGTACTCTCGTTTCCATTACGGCCTCCAAACCTTTTCACGCCGTTGGTTTTACGGCTGTATGTAATTCACGTCCTTCTGCTCCAGCGACGTTAAAGTACGTTAACGAGTCTTTGATACTGTAAGAATTTGATACCACACGAGAGACTGTAATAGGGAGTGAATGAGTGTAAAGAAGAATAGAAGAATGAGCAAATTCAGTACTAGCAACAAATATTGGGAGACAGCATATTTCCTTAATGTGTCATTAAATGACGTGCACACCATTTGTGTGAAAGGTGGGATGACTGGACATGACTCATTGAGATAAAAGACGAAAGGTTCAAAATTTTAAGTTACGTCTCAGTTCTCGTGACTGTGTGCATAACGTGGGTGAACGAACAGCGCATGGTTTATATCTTAGTGGTAGCACTGAAGATAGAAATTCTAAAGGTACAAAAGGTTCAAATGGCTCTGAGCACTATGGGACATAACTTCTATGGTCATCAATCCCCTATAACTTAGAAATACTTAAACCTAACTAACCTAAGGACATCACACACATCCATGCCCGAGGCAGGATTCGAACCTGCTACCGTAGCAGCCGCGTGGCTCCGGGCTGACGTGCCTAGAACCGCTCGGCTACCGCGGCCGGCCGGGTACACATATAAGGAATTAGAAAGAGTGGTATAGGCAACAATACGCATTAATCGTCAGCAGTACTGTTGATGCACTAAGGTTATCCCCCGTATTTGCTATAGCCTGGATTCGATACCCCACTCCATCTGAAATCCATTGCCAAATATTTCAGAGGATACTGTGTAAATGAAATAATGTGGTAGGCTGAAGTATTCTTGCATTTTAGCCCCCACACGTGTCCCTCCCGCTATATACTTCCTCCATCTCTCTCACACTCTCCTTGTTTCCGTACCTTCCTCTTCCTCTCCCCTGACTCAGCTTCTCTCTTTTCTCTCTCTCTCTCTCTCTCTTTCTCTCTGTACATACACATACACGAGTACATCCCATTTCCCTATCACACAAATACATCATCGAACAAGTGGTAGCAATGGTACTCATTCTGGATGCTCAAGGTAAATGGGACTGCATTAATGGTGTATATTTTCCTTGTGTTTTCATGTGCTTACTGGCAATTTGAGTTCGCGCACGGTTTAAGTTCTCCGAAGGCCACAGGAAAGCCAAAGTAGATTTCATGTTATGCTTTTAATAGTGACGTGTTTATGTGAGTAGTGGACTGTGATATGGTTTTGAACAGATATTGTGGAGAGGAAGTGGATTAATGAATAAAAAACTGTATGGTGGTATTTAAAAAGACGTACTGCTGTTCCTATCTTCGTAACGAACAAATTTACAAGATATCAGCGGTGGCTAAGATAAATGGGACACCGCGAATGTTGCTCGGTGTCACGTTTATCTTGACCACCGCTGTTACCTTTTTTTCCAGGAGAAAAATTTAAAGAAAACGTATCCAGCAGGGGAACGTAATTAGCATGACCGCCTTTGTTTTATGAACTTACTTTCAAAGAAAATTGAAGTAGTCTGCTATCTTACGGCGTTACGTGTTCATGTGATTGAGAACTCGGCCATAATCGCCAAACATTTCTGCGCGACGGGGACCGCTCTACGTAATACGTAGTATTACGTATTACGTAGTATAGTGTTACGTAATACGTAACGTAGACTCATTAGTTTTAAAAGTTCTGTATCTTCCAAGGTGTAACGTATAGAACTACGATTAATACACGTGCTGAAGCCCACAAGATGCGGCGTCCTATGCGATAGTAGGATAGGGGAGCCGATGGGAGGTGTGTGGTGCGCCGGTGAATTAATGAGACATCAGTTAATGAACTGTCATGTATTTCCGAGAGTTTTAAATAATTGTGTCATATTCCCAGTGTAGCCTGGCGGCAGCCATGTTGAGCCAGCGTTGCACGGAGACGCAAGATAACACGTCAGTGCCTGGCTAGTAACTGCTGGTATAGACACCTGGCTTTCTCTGTCAGTGCTGCGTCCACGTCGTAGAAGGGTATGGGGTATGGTGACCAGGGCCCATTGCTGCAGCCTGAAATGGCTGCGAACGTCTGTTGGAGCCCCAGCGCTATCGATGAGTGAAGCTGCGCTCAGGTTCAGATCCAGACATCTGCATGCCACTGTTTGTCGGTTGTCGGGATGGTATGCACGCTGTAGACACAACAGCTCAACGCAGGCCAGCTTGAGAGGCGGTCCTGGGGTATAGCTGGTAAGGCAGTATGTATACTATTCAGGATTGGCGACACAGGTGCCATGCCCCCAACTTTAACAGGTCATAGAAGGGCAGATCGGTTTCACATGTCAGCTCAGTCTTCATCTTTAGATACTCACAGGCTTGATCATCAGGAATGCAGCTTGCGGAGACAAAGCTCGCTCCATAGCCGGACGCCTGCGAACACGTAGCATTGGTCGCAAAGCTGGCTGTGGCTGGTGACACATCATCACATTCATCTAGTCGTCTTGTAAGTAGCAGAGCTGGCCTCCCATCGGTGTCAGTAATGCAGATTGGTCAGATTCAGAGTGTGAGGAAAGAAGGCGAGGGTTTTATAGCAATCGATGACCTGATCTGACCCGTAGTGGTGAGCGAATGTGCTCCTGTGTTCTGAGCCTGTCAGCACTCATACCAGTTCCATTGAGAGTGCAGTGTCCTGACAAAGTGGTGGCAAAGTAGAATATGCAGGATGCTTATTTGTTTCGACAGTGCAGCTTGCATTCAGAAGTAATTTCGGACAGTATCCCTCATGTAAGCAGATCATTGTGCTTTGCAATCGACAGATTTAGGGACTTAGGTTGTCTCTGTAAACAGAAAAGTGCCAGTCGACGAAGTGTACCAAATGCAACCGTGGAAACAGTGTGGGGTTGTTTCATATGCAGTCCAAAAAAAAAAAATGAACGGCACACGTAAGCCAAAGACTCAAGATACCACAAAAACTATGTGGGAGGTTTTGCTCTGACATTTCAAACCTCACGGCCTGCAGCTCTTCCAACTACTAAAATCGGAAGACAATGGCCGGCTAAGTTCAGTTTTACATCCCAGTGCCGTAAGAATTTGGGGATGAATATTTCACCTTCAAGATGATATTCAGTGACGGAGCAACCTGCCATTTATCTGGAAAGAGCAATCGCCGCAATGTGAAAGTGTGGGACACTTGAAGACCTTATGAAATTGTGTCAGATTAAAGATATTCGCCGAAGGTCGGTGCTTTCGGTGCAGTGCCACAGACGAATCCGTGTGCTCCGTTTTCCTTTCTTGAGAATACTGGGACGGGTACCTCTTATCTCGATATGCTTCAGTTATAATTAACTCCACAACTGGCTGCTGATTCGGACATTTTCATCTTCCAACATGAGAGGGTTCCCCTCATTGGAGCAACGTTGTCCATCGCTACGGAAACGAGGAATTACCGAATTACCGAAACGAGAAACTTCCGCATCACTTTATTGGACGTCGTGGCGAAGATGAGGTTGCTCTGTTCCCTTGGTTCCTGAGGTTGCCTAGTCTAACACCTTGTTACTTCTTCCTCTGGGGGTACATTAACGACCCTTATAAGTGTTCTCACTGCCAGTTACACTGGAGCAGCACAGACAACAGAACGCATCAGTGCTGCTCTGATGACGACTGCCAGGGTGTTGCTACATAAGGTATGGAAAGAACCTGACTGTTGTTAGAGCGTGTGTCGTGTGACCAGAGGGGAACTCACAGATCATTTGTAGAGTGCAAAATGCAAAGCTGGTGACTTTCCTGATCCATTCATTCATCAATCATGTTTGTACATGTAATGTATTGGAAAATGTAGAAGTAGCTGAAAAGAATTTCAGCACCTCTGTATAATAATAATAATACGTAAGGATAGATCCCCCCCCCCCCCCCCCCCCCCATGAACCATGGACCTTGCCGTTGGTGGGGAGGCTTACGTGCCTCAGCGATACAGATAGCCGTACCGTAGGTGCAACCACAACGGAGGGGTATCTGTTGAGAGGCCAGACAAACGTGTGGTTCCTGAAGAGGGGCAGCAGCCTTTTCAGTAGTTGCAAGGGCAACAGTCTGGATGATTGACTGATCTGGCCTTGTAACAATAACCAAAACGGCCTTGCTGTGCTGGTACTGCGAACGGCTGAAAGCAAGGGGAAACTACAGCCGTAGTTTTTCCCGAGGGCATGCAGCTTTACTGTATGATTACATGATGATGGCGTCCTCTTGGGTAAAATATTCCGGAGGTAAAATAGTCCCCCATTCGGATCTCCGGGCGGGGACTACTCAGGAGGATGTCGTTATCAGGAGAAAGAAAACTGGCGTTCTACGGATCGGAGCGTGGAATGTCAGATCCCTTAATCGGGCAGGTAGGTTAGAAAATTTAAAAAGGGAAATGGATAGGTTGAAGTTAGATATAGTGGGAATTAGTGAAGTTCGGTGGCAGGAGGAACAAGACTTCTGGTCAGGTGACTACAGGGTTATAAACACAAAATCAAATAGGGGTAATGCAGGAGTAGGTTTAATAATGAATAGGAAAATAGGAATGCGGGTAAGCTACTACAAACAGCATAGTGAACGCATTATTGTGGCCAAGATAGATACGAAGCCCACACCTACTACAGTAGTACAAGTTTATATGCCAACTAGCTCTGCAGATGACGAAGAAATTGAAGAAATGTATGATGAAATAAAAGAAATTATTCAGATTGTGAAGGGAGACGAAAATTTAATAGTCATGGGTGACTGGAATTCGAGTGTAGGAAAAGGGAGAGAAGGAAACGTAGTAGGTGAATATGGATTGGGGGACAGAAATGAAAGAGGAAGCCGCCTGGTAGAATTTTGCACAGAGCACAACATAATCATAACCAACACTTGGTTTAAGAATCATGAAAGAAGGCTGTATACATGAAAGAACCCTGGAGATACTAAAAGGTATCAGCTAGAATATATAATGGTAAGACAGAGATTTAAGAACCAGGTTTTAAATTGTAAGACATTTCCAGGGGCAGATGTGGACTCTGACCACAATCTATTGGTTATGACCTGTAGATTAAAACTGAAGAAACTGCAAAAAGGTGGGAATTTAAGGAGATGGGACCTGGATAAACTAAAAGAACCAGAGGTTGTACAGAGATTCAGGGAGACCATAAGGGAGAATTGACAGGAATGGGGGAAATAAATACAGTAGAAGAAGAATGGGTAGCTTTGAGGGATGAAGTAGTGAAGGCAGCAGAGGATCAAGTAGGTATAAAGACGAGGGCTAGTAGAAATCCTTGGCTAACAGAAGAAATAGTGAATTTAATTGATGAAAGGAGAAAATACAAAAATGCAGTAAGTGAAACAGGCAAAAAGGAATACAAACGTCTCAAAAATGAGATCGACAGGAAGTGCAAAATGGCTAATCAGGGATGGCTAGAGGACAAATGTAGGGATGTAGAGGCCTATCTCACTAGGGGTAAGATAGATACCGCCTACAGGAAAATTAAAGAGACCTTTGGAGATAAGAGAACGACTTGTATGAATATCAACAGCTCAGATGGAAACCTAGTTCTAAGCAAAGAAGGGATAGCAGAAAGGTGGAAGGAGTATATAGAGGGTCTATACAAGGGCGATGTACTTGAGGACAATATTATGGAAATGGAAGAGGATGTAGATGAAGATGAAATGGGAGATACGATACTGCGTGAAGAGTTTGACAGAGCACTGAAAGACCTGAGTCAAAACAAGGCCCCCGGAGTAGACAATATTCCATTGGAACTACTGACGGGCGTGGGAGAGCCAGTCCTGACAAAACTCTACCATCTGGTGAGCAAGATGTATGAAACAGGCGAAATACCCTCAGACTTCAAGAAGAATATAATAATTCCAATCCCAAAGAAAGCAGGTGATCACTAATTTGAAAATTACCGAACTATCAGCTTAATAAGTCACAGCTGCAAAATACTAACACGAATTCTTTACAGACGAATGGAAAAACTAGTAGAAGCCAACCTCGGGGAAGATCAGTTTGGATTCCGTAGAAACACTGGAACACGTGAGGCAATACTGACCTTACGACTTATCTTAGAAGAAAGATTAAGGAAAGGCAAACCTACGTTTCTAGCATTTGTAGACTTAGAGAAAGCTTTTGACAATGTTGACTGGAATACTCTCTTTCAAATTCTAAAGGTGGCAGGGGTAAAATACAGGGAGCGAAAGGCTATTTACAATTTGTACAGAAACCAGATGGCCGTTATAAGAGTCGAGGGACATGAAAGGGAAGCAGTGGTTGGGAAGGGAGTAAGACAGGGTTGTAGCCTGTCCCCCATGTTGTTCAATCTGTATATTGAGCAAGCAGTAAAGGAAACAAAAGAAAAATTCGGAGTAGGTATTAAAATTCATGGAGAAGAAATAAAAACTTTGAGGTTCGCCGATGACATTGTAATTCTGTCAGAGACAGCAAAGGACTTGGAAGAGCAGTTGAATGGAATGGACGGTGTCTTGAAAGAAGGATATAAGATGAACATCAACAAAAGCAAAACAAGGATAATGGAATGTAGTCTAATTAAGTCGGGTGATGCTGAGGGAATTAGATTAGGAAATGAGGCACTTAAAGTAGTAAAAGAGTTTTGCTATTTGGGGAGCAAAATAACTGATGATGGTCGAAGTGGAGAGGATATAGAATGTAGGCTGGCAATGGCAAGGCAAGCGTTTCTGAAGAAGAGAAATTTGTTAACATCGAGTATTGATTTAAGTGTCAGGAAGTCATTTCTGAAAGTATTCGTATGGAGTGTAACCATGTATGGAAGTGAAACATGGACGATAAATAGTTTGGACAAGAAGAGAATAGAAGCTTTCGAAATGTGGTGCTACAGAAGAATGCTGAAGATTAGATGGGCAGATCACATAACTAATGAGGAAGTATTGAATAGGATTGGGGAGAAGAGAAGTTTGTGGCACAACGTGACCAGAAGAAGGGATCGGTTGGTAGGACATGTTCTGAGGCATCAAGGGATCACCAATTTAGTATTGGAGGGCAGCGTGGAGGGTAAAAATCGTAGAGGGAGACCAAGAGATGAATACACTAAGCAGATTCAGAAGGATGTAGGTAGCGGTAGGTACTGGGAGATGAAAAAGCTTGCACAGGATAGAGTAGCATGGAGAGCTGCATCAAACCAGTCTCAGGACTGAAGACCACAACAACAACAAGGATAGATGGTGAAAACTTCAGCGGTAGTGTCACATATAATGGCGAAAGGTCTGTATGTGATGGCTAGTCGTATAGACCATTGAAACAAGTAGAGTTTGAAAAAAATGTTTGATGCGTGATGCGTTGATTTCCGTGGGCGATAAAAGGTCATCCTCTACAGATACTAGTATTTCAATGGACACCATCTAAATTATCTTTATTTTTGGCGGTATTCTCGCTTCTAGTGAATATGGATGTCGAAAGTGGCACACGTCCTATGATTAGGATAACAAATGTTTTGTAGGACAGCGACAATGTGTGTTTCGCATGGAAAGAAAAGCTGTACGGTTTTCTTCTACCGCACTAATCTCTGCCATATAAACTGTTTACTAAAGTAGTTCTTAGATGTTTAATTGTTTTTTGTCTGAATGCTGACTCACTTTCGTCAAAGGAGTACTGGTCAAAATGAAGGGTGCCGAAATTTGTGGTGCGATACATAAATGAGCGAATCAGTAATGTACTTTTCTTGCTCTGTATAAAATGTAATACTGTCATCAATGTTTTTATATTCAGCAACATATTTACACGGAGGTAGGTTCTTTATTTTTGTAGGTTGAAATTTATACGTTTCGTCATGCTTGCGTGAATTCCGATGGCCGGCCGAAGTGGCCGAGCGGTTCTAGGACGCCAGGTGTCCGTTCACCAAGAAAAAGAAACGTGAAATTGCTGCACACTCACAGGATGAACCCACCGATTGCGGT
Organism: Schistocerca americana; assembly: GCF_021461395.2. Lineage (NCBI taxonomy): Eukaryota > Metazoa > Arthropoda > Insecta > Orthoptera > Acrididae > Schistocerca > Schistocerca americana. The sequence continues at coordinate 950,867,990 of NC_060119.1, read as the reverse complement.
TCTTCCTTTTTGTGGCGCTATATCGAGTAAAATAGGAAGAAGGAGATGATATGCCCTGCCGGCCGGTGTGACCGTGCGGTTCTAGGCGCTTCAGTCTGGAGCTGCGCGACCGTTATGGTCGCAGGTTCGAATCCTGCCTCGGGCATGGTTGTGTATGATGTCCTTAGGTTAGTTAGGTTTATGTAGTTCTAAGTTCTAGGGAACTGATGACCTCAGAAGTTAAGTCCCATAGTGCGCATGGCCATTTGAACCATTTTTGAATTCCGATGTACATCCAACACGGAGATTGCTACATATCTTAACCACCGGCGGTTCGCTCTGGGTGCTCCCATCGAACGGCGTGTTCCACCGTCGGCTCCCACCCAACTCTGCCTATTATGCTATCAGCAATGAAATAACGTGTGATGTATTACCTACAATGTAGACGTAAAGAACACCTTTGAGTACAATTTTCTGTGAGCCTTCACAGAAAGACTTTTCTAAACTAATGACATATCACATAATTTTGGTTATTTTAAAATTTTTCAATGTCATATCCCATTGTTTTAAAATAAACGAACGGTGTATTAAAATATACGGCTGGCGCGTTTCAAGACGACCGCCGCCCCACGGCGGGACGCAGGGAAAGCATCGCGGGAACATCGAAGAAAACATGAACATGTGCGCCACCCCACAGTGAGGAAAGCAGTTCGTGTGAACGTGTTAAAGAAAGTTGAAAGCAGGTTAACGGCGTGGTCCGATAACGATCACCGACACGCCCACCAGTATGTTAAATGGTTGTGGGAATGTTTTACGATTAGACTAGTTTACGGTTGCTCCCCTATTCCCCTCCAGTAGTTAATTTTCTGACTTCCTCGTGTTTTCAGTGTCTTTGTCGGTCGTAAATGATCCACAAACAAGCGATGATCTGTTTATTTAAAATTGTGACTGCTTCGTCTGTACTGTAAAGGGAAGCTACTTTATAATTTTGCGAAAAGGTGTACATAACATTTGGTCTAAATGTTTGTTATGACAGACTACGACGGCGCGGGGTCATTTTGTCTATTGTCTCTTGGAACGACAGCCTGGCTTCACGTCACGTACATTCATTAGCCATAACATTAGACCACCGACCTGCAATCGACATAAACTCATCCTGGCGATAGCCGCGTCACCTAGCGAGGAATAACTGCTACTCAGACTCACGCATGGTGCATGTGGTACCGGTGAGGGTGCCGTTCGTGTGAAGCATGGGGATGGAGCGCTATCTATCTGAGTTTCACAGAGAGCAGGTTGTGACTGCCCGGAAACTCGGCACGAGCACTCCGGAAACTGCTCCACCTGTTGGGGGCCAGGGCAGTATTGTGATAAGTGTCTTCATCAAGCAACGAAACCGATGTGAGACCCCATCGTGGCCGAGCGGTTCTAGGCGCTACAGTCTGGAACCGCGTGACCGCTACGGTCGCAGGTTCGAATCCTGCCTCGGGCATTGATGTATGTGATGTCCTTAGGTTAGTTAGGTTTAAGTAGTTCGAAGTTCTAGGGCACTGACGACCTGAGAAGTTAAGTCCCATAGTGCTGAGAGCCATTTGAATTTGAGACCACATCAGACGTCATGGGGTTGGGCGGCCACTCCTCATCACAGATGTTGTCCTCATCACGCGACGAAAGCGAGGTGAGACCACATCAGACGTCGTGGGATTGGGCGGCCACACCTCATTACAGATGTCTGACGTCGAAGGCCTGGCAGACTGGTGGAACAGGAGAGGCGGTGAATCGCGGCGGAACTAACAGCTGACATTAACGTTGGGCAGAGTACAAGTGCGCCTGAACACACAGTGCACCGGACACTCCTAATGATGGGCCTGCCGAACGACGACACATTCATGTGCCAATGTTAACACCACGATATCGGCAACTACGACTGAAAGGGGCGCGTGACCATCGGCACTGGACGAAGGCTCAGCGTCAGACAGTTGCATGGACTGATGAACACCCAGCCCTCCATCACGCCGACGGGAGGGCGCGAATCCGTCGTCGTCCAGGGGAAGAGCTCCTCGCTACCTGTACTGCGGGACGGAGACAAGCTGGCGGCGGCTGCATTGTGCTCAGGGGAACATCCACGTGGACATCCATGGGTCCAGTGGAGCATGTGTAAAGCACCATGGCGGCAAAGGAGTATCGTACCCTGGTTCCCGACCAAGTACATCCATTCATAAAGACCAAGTTTCGGACAGCAGTGGAATTTTGCAACAAGATAATGCTCAATGTCACAAAACCAGGAGTGTGATGGATTGGTTCGGGGAACACAGTGGCGAGTTCCATATGAACCCGATCGAACACATTTGGGATGTCACTGAACGTCGCGTCGGAGCTCATCGCCCCCATCCCCGGAATTTACATGAATTATGTGTCTTGTGTGGTGACGGCTCCTTAGCGACCTGCCAAGCCCTTATTGCTTTCATGCCACGACACGTTTTCGCTCTTATCCGTGCCAGAGGTGCATATAGCGATAATTAGGTAGGTGGTCATAATGTTCTGTATGATGTGCTTCCTCCTCGGACAGCTGTTTAAAAGACAGTCAGCACTGTGTCAGCAGGGCGCTTAAAACATTTGGTTGTTCAAAAAGGATTGATTCTATCAGCCAGCCGCGGTGGCCGAGCGGTTCTAGGCGCTTCAGTCCGGGACCGCGCGACTGCTACGGTCACAGGTTCGAACCCTGCCTCGGGCATGGATGTGTGTGATGTCCTTAGGTTAGTTAGGTTTAAGTAGTTCTAAGTTCTAGGGGACTGATGACCTAAGATGTTAAGTCCCATAGTGCTCAGCGCCATTTCAACCATTGATTCTATCAGTTCTCAGTAGGACTACAAAATCAAACAAGTTCTTATCTAAAATTTCCGAGCGATATTCTCATTTTACCCAAACAATTGCTGCTAGCTATCAAATCCGCTCTAATATACTGTACATGACATGAATATATATATATATATATATATATATATATATATATATATTAGCAATCAATAAACAGTGGGAAACTTCACACAATGTTTACTGTTTTTGAATACTCGGTCAATACTACTGCCGCGTGGAGTGGCCGCGTGGCTTGAGGCGCCATGTCACGGATTGCGCGGGCCCTCCCGCTGGAGGTTCGAGTCCTCCCTTGGGCATGGGTGTGTTTGTTGTTCTTAGCTTAGGTTGGTTTAAGTTAGTTTAAGTAGTGTGTAAGTCTAGGGACCGATGACCTAAGAAGTTTGGTGCCTTAGGAATTCACACAAACACACACACACACACACACAATACTGAGTTCACAAATACTCAGTAATTTGAAATTACGAAACTTTGTATAGGACGACACGTGGGATTTTTTAGCCGATCGGAAGAAAATAAAATTTTTTTCTAAAAGTCTTAGAACTTATGGAAACTTTGTTTGCACCTGTTCTCGTTATTTTCTGAACTCCTCTCTTTCTCGTCGAAATGAAGCTACAACATATTTACCAATGTGTGTTACAACACTGGAAATACACGTCCTCATACTATTAAATCTGAATTAAGACTCCTCGAGACGAGCGAGCACAAATCTCTCTCTCCTTCAGAACGCACATTCCGTCTCTACTGAGATAGACAGGAATGTACTGTATCCAGCAGTCAGCTCCAAATTTTTCCGCGAAAGGCACGTAATTGTCCTTGACCAATCCTCAGCTCTCAGTTTACTTCAAAAATTTCCCAACTGTCCGAAAAGCAAATAAACAACGAGTAATCTTAATTTCATTTCCATAAAGGTCAGAAGTACAGAGTTTATTTCTAGAATCCTTAAAGTGGCTACTCTCTATGGATTGTATTATAGCTTCTACGATACTCGCTGTTCGATTACACATTAATACATGCGTCATATATGGGATAAGACCCCACACTCACTCTCTCTGACAGCACAACACACTTAAATATCAGTGTCAAGCAATTGAAATTAGTGATCATATTCGGGAAACTGAAACATATCGTACATTTTCTATTACAAACAAAACACTGCTTAATTAACTATTTATCGACAAACAGTTTATTTTAAGCCATCCTTTGATGTATTTACAATAACGAATTAATTTGTGGGATATATTAAAAAAAGGTTTACCTAATTTTCAATATATGTGAAATTATTTCAAGTGTGGAATAGAAACTCGCAGAGCAGATACTACTGTCATTCTGAAAGACTCAATTACCTTTCATCGTGATCAGTACGTCGCAAACGAAATTATGAATTTATAGGTCTGTGTGTGTTTCAGATGATTTGCAGTTATTATGCGTGAGAATGAGCTTTTCACGATCGGATCCAAAGCAGGTTAGGAACGCGTTCTGCGGTGTTAAATGGCTACTGAGGCGATTCTTACGGCTTCCTAATCCGCAATGCAATTGGCTACGCCAAAGAGCGGTTTGCACACTGGTGACGTGTAGGCCCAAACTGAAACATTTAGTACACAGACAGTGTAAATGTTGCTGAGTACTTTCCTAGGGCACCAGAAGTATCCCACATTGAGTAAATGAGTTAATGTTAACATAATTCTAGTTTCAATGGCGGCCGTATAATAATATTTGTTTCACCTTCTTGGTGGTGGTAAGTTCCTATCTGACCAAACTGCTGAGGTCATGGGTCCTTAGGCTTACATACTACTTAATGAAACTAACTTACTCTAAGGACAACACACACACACCCCCATCCCGTAGGGAGAACTGGAGCCTCCGACGAGAGGAGCCGCGCGAACCGTGGCAAGGCGCCCGAGACCTGACTGCTTTCATGTTTCTTGAGTAAAATATTGGCCAGGAACATCAACCTCGTTAATGGTATAATTGCTCTATATTATCCTGATTTCTTTTTCTATGAGTATGAAAATGAAAAAAAGTCGTGCCTGTGGCCGTGCGGTTTTAGGCGCTGCAGTCTGGAACCGAGCGACCGCTATGGTCGCAGGTTCGAATCCTGCCTCGGGCATGGATGTGTGTGATGTCCTTAGGTTAGTTAGGTTTAATTAGTTCTAAGTTCTAGGCGACTGATGACCTCAGAAGTTGAGTCGCATAGTGCTCAGGGCCATTTGAACCAAAGTCATGCCTGTATCTGAGACAATCTTGTAAACGAAAATATAGACAGCATTCTATGAAAATCGAAACATACTAGTTGACGCCAGTTATCGGAACGATCCACAATAATAAAAAGAAAATCGATAGAACACCAGAACACCTTATTAGTAAAGGGAAGCCAAATGTTAACACTAACTAAAGAAAATTGCTGAAATTCTTTAAAAAAAAAACATTGCGTTATCGGAACGATCCACAATAATAAAAAGAAAATCGATAGAACACCAGAACACCTTATTAGTAAAGGAAAGCCAAATGTTAACACTGACTAAAGAAAATTGCTGAAATTCTTTAAAAAAAAAACATTGCGTAACAATGAATGCCCGTTGGGACAGAATTCGTTATTGAGAGTCAGTGCAGCGATAACAGCAAAGCATTTCTGAGATGCAGACGATACACCAACTGAGATACAGGATGAGGCAACTAAGTCATAACACCCTTGTATCTCCCCAACCGTAATAGATGCAAAGATGCCGTTTGAACAGTGAATTATAGGGACAGGGGCTACTCGAATACATCACATTTCATGTTTGTGCTATTTTTTTATTACAGAGATATGAGGCCATCTCTGTTTTTTTAATTGAACCCTATGTTAAATCTTAGTGTAACTTGATGGTCTTAAAAATATGGTTTCATATATTTGTATATCATAATATTTAGGCGAATAGTTTTTGACACACAGATATGTTCCCGTATTGCATACGTCCTTCGAAGCGGCGATTCCTAATGCCACCTTTCCTGTTGACCACTGAGGAACTTACCAGGGAAGGCGTTGTATTCCTGCTTCTCAATAACGCCGCATGGTGACGCACGACGTAGCTGGAGAGAAGGGTATAAGTATGCTGCTGGGGTAATGAGCCATTGCATTTACGTCACAGTTTCTTTGAGCGGACATTTACACCGACGAAGAAAAGTTAGATGTGCTTCTAGTACATGCTTAAGGCAGAAGAAATGCTGTTAGAGCAATAAAGCTGTATCCTTATCGCGAGCGTCCTACGCGCCAGCGTTTTCCACGTAATTGCAAGAAACTACTGGAACCGGGATCATGGAGCGACTCAGTTGTGCGACTGGATTCGTGATTTCCGGTCAGGAAGGTCGCAGTTCGTAGTAGTAGACAGCAAATCATCGAGGAAAACTGAAGCGGTATCAGGTGTTCCCCAGGGAGGCGTCCTGGGACCTCTGCTGTTTCTGATCTATATAAATGACGTGGGTGACTTTCTGAGCAGTTCTCTTAGGCTGTTCGCAAATGATGCTGTAATTTACGTTCTAGTAAGGTCATCCGAAGACCAGTATCAGTAGCAAAGCGATTTAGAAAATATTGCTGTATGGTGTGGCAGGTGACAGGTGACGCTAAATAACGAAAAGTGTGAGGTGATCCACATGAGTTCCAAAAGAAATCCGTTGGAATTCGATTACTCGATAAATAGTACAATTCTGAAGGCTGTTAATTCAACTAAGTACCTGGGTGTTAAAATTACGAATAACTACAGTAGGAAAGACCACATAGATAATATTGTGGGGAAGGCCAGCCAAAGGTTGCGTTTCATTGGCAGGACACTAAAGTCCACTAAAGAGACAGCTTACACTACACTCGTTCGTCCTCTGTTAGAATATTGCTGCGCGGTGTGGGATCCTTACCAGGTGGCATTGACGGAGGACATCGAGAGGGTGGAAAAAAGGGCTGCTCGTTTTGTATTATCACGTAATAGGGGAGAGTGTTTGGCAGATATGATACGCGAGGTGGGATGGAAGTCATTAAAGCAAAGACGTTTTTCGTTGCGGCGAGATCTATTTACGAAATTTCAGTCACCAACTTTCTCTTCCGAATGCGAAAATATTTTGTTGAGCCCAACCTACATAGGTAGGAATGATCACCAAAATGCAATAAGAGAAATCAGGTCTCGAACAGAAAGGTTTAGGTGTTCGTTTTTCCCGCGCGCTGTACGGGAGTGGAAGGGTAGAGAGATAGTATGATTGTGGTTCGATGAACCCTCTGTCAAGCACTTAAATGTGAATTGCAGAGAAATCATGTAGATGTAGATGGTGATGGAACGCCATACAGAGGACAAGGCAGAAAACTACCACTGGCGAGGTACATGAAGAGTGCGTTCTAGCGTTGGCGCATAACGACCCCACAGTTTCGTCGCCACGTATCGCCTCGGAATGCGGTTTAAGTCATAGAAGTGTTCTACGCATATTGCACCGGCATATATTTCACCCGTTTCACCTCTTATTACATCAAGCACTCTCCGGTGTGGATTTAGAACGGTGCCAGGAATTTTACCGGTTTGCTCTGCAGCACCTACATGATGATCCACCCTTTTTTCAACGTGTGCTTTTTACTCATGAAGCGACTTTCACCAACCACGGTAAAGTCAATTTGCATGAGATGCATTACTCTTCAATAGAGAATCCTCATAGTCTTCGACAGGTACAGCTTCAACAACCGTGGAGTGTTAACGTGTGGTGCGGGATAGTCAGAAATGCCATTGTGGGGCCGTACGTCATACCGGGTATACTAAATGGCCATATCTATGCACAGCCGGCCGGGGTGTCGGAGCGGTTCAAGGCGCTACAGTCAGGAATGTCGCGACTGCTACGGTTGCAGGTTCGTATCCTGCCTCGGGCATGGATGTGTGTGATATCCTTGGGTCAGTTAGGTTTAAGTAGCTCTAAGTTCTCGGGGACTGATGACAAGTTAAGTCTCATAGTGCTCAGAGCCATTTGAACCACTTTTAACTATACACAGTTCCTGCGAAACGTTCTGCCCATTTTGCTGGAAGAGATACCACTAACTACGCGTCAGTGCATTGGTTCCAACTTGACGGCTGTCCTGCTCACTCTTCTCATGTGACTACAGAGCTGTTAAATGAGAAGTTCCCGGTTTGTCGGATAGGACGACGTGCTGAACTGAAGTGGCCAGCCCGGTCTCCTGATTTGACCCATCTCGAGTTTCTTCCGTGGGAAGCAATCAAACATAAAGTGCATGCTCAAATACCAACTACGCCTGACGATACGAAGCATCGAAGCGTGCACTGATATCTCATGCGACACCCTCGCAGCCGTTCGCAAACCATTCGAACGGCGACTACAAATGTGCATTGCCAAAAAGGTTATAAAGGCTCTGAGCACTATGGGACTTAACTTCTGTGCTCGTCAGTCCCCTAGAACTTAGAACTACTTAAACCTGAGTAGCCTAAGGACATCACACACATCCATGACCGATGCAGGATTTGAACCAGCGACTGTATCGGTCACGCGGTTCCAGACTGAATCGCCTAGCACCGCACGGCCACAACGGCCGGCTGTTGCAGCAGAGGGGAAGCATTTTCTGCACATGCTTCAGTAAAATTTTGTATCATGTACAGTATGCATTTTGCATCTTTGTGTTTATTTACTTCGTATTGTGATCATTAGTAAATATTTTCAAATAAAAAAACAAATACGTACGAAATAATTATGAGCAATAAGGGCCTCCTCAATTACATTTGTATTTCTATTACTTAAAATCTATTAACATCTTGCAGTATTTTAATACTAATATGCTATAACAGTTGTCAAATAACTGAATAATATTTGCGCGACTTCATCAGCTAATTTTTGGGCAAAATATCGCAGTATGTATTACTATTGTCGGGTAAATGGGTGTGTTTGTGTAAGGACTGACTCGCGAAGTTTACCATGTTCTCTACACAACAGCCGCGGTGGTCTCGCGGTTAAGGCGCTCAATCCGGAACCGGGTGACTGCTACGGTCGCAGGTTCGAATCCTGCCTCGGGCATGGATGTGTGTGATGTCCTTAGGTTAGTTAGGTTTAAGTAGTTCTAAGTTCTAGGGGACTGATGACCACAGAAGTTAAGTCCCAAAGTGCTCAGAGCCATTTTTCTACACAACAGGAGAGGTCGCATAGGACAGCGCCGCTCCGAAGGACGAACACGATAGGAGACCATATCTGTGACTCAAAAACTGTTCGACTAAATGTTATGATATACTCACATTTGAAACCGTCATTTTAAGACCATCGTGTTACACTAAAATTTACCACAGGGTTCCATTTAGGAAACCAAATATAGCCTCATATCTCTGTAATAAAAAATAGCACAAACGTGAAAGGTGATGTATTCGAGTACCCCCTGTTCCTACAATTCACTGTCCTAACGGCATCTTTGTATCTATTGCGGTTGGGGAGATACAAGGGGTATTATGACTTAGCAGCCTCACCCTTTATACTGGCAGCAAGATATACTTCTTTCCTGCAATGATCGAAAGAGGAGAAAAATTGATGAAGATATTTCGTTACTAAAAGTAGGAATAATTATTAGAGATATGATATAACAAATAAATACAAATATTATAAAGAACTTTAAACGACATCCCCACCTTCCGTAGAACATTTGTAACCTTAGACCTAATATCGATCGTTAATTAAATGAAGACTACTTACTGTTCAGATAACGTATGATGTACCATCTAAAACTTGCATCCCAAACACTTCATAAGCTGAAGATTCTATTGATATATTCTTTCCCCAAAAGATGAAATGGAACCAGCGGCCCTCAATTTTAATCTACACTCAGATTTGAATGACTACTAAATCTGTATTTATATGTGAAAGAAATATTTTAAGTGGTACAATGTCCGCTGAAATCAACAAAATGAAAGTGTAGTAAATTAAAATGTCAGTGGCGTTCCCGTATTCTACTACAAGTAGTCCGCGAGTAATCACAATTTGAACCTTTTACATTCCTGCAGTTTTCTATGCCCCATGTTTCAGCACTTAAGGTGATGAGTAAACAAATTATTCGAATTATGCAAAAGAAGAGGGACCTTTGTGTATGGTGTACAAAATGCCGACCACTCACATCATTACAGGCGGTCAGTCTGTCGTGCAGTGATAAAACGTCGTTTCATACCATCTGATATTATCGGTATATACCTGTAAAGAGTGTCTTTTAGTTATCTCCAGAGAAAAAAATTTAAGCGGGTAAGTATGTCTGCTGGGCGACCAAGGCTCATGTCATGTTCTTTCAATCACTCGATGATGACGATCGGTGAAGGCAAGCTGCAGTACCTTCCAAAAATGCGAAAAGAAATCAGTACACTTGGTTGTTGTCGATCTTTTGGTACGTTTCCTCGTTCACTACAAATTGCATTATATTCAATTACTTCATTAACTTTACAATGTTGTAACCTCCCCGCAAAATTTTAAAAGTCAATAATAGTGAAATTGTAACCTCCCAGCAAGAATATGAAAGGCAATGTTAAGTGAAATGTTATCTTCCCACAAAACTGCATAATAAAAATGAACCAAGCGTAACCTGCTTGCAAAATTGAAGAATAATAATGACCCAAATGTAAACTCCCCACAAACATTAACTAATAAAGATTACTCATTAAACCCACAATAAAATTAATTAAATAATGAAGCATAAACTATGTGTAACATCTGAACACAAATAAATAAACCTGACAAATTTTATAAGGGCAGCGGCGCTGACCTTCGGCCTTGTGCAATAATTAAACCTGAACACAAAAACCAGAATTCTTACATCAGTAAACTCCATCAATATCTGCTCTTATTTTTCGGCACAGCTCCGTGCAATGCTGGCCCATGTTTAATTTTAATTCTTGGAGGGAATGCGTAGGAAAAATTACTTGACTTGACATGAATCTTTTTGTTTAAAACAGTTACTTTATAAGAAAATTATTATTGGGGCAATTCTTGAACAAATTAATTACAATTAGCATATGTTATTAGCTGAGCGCAATGCTGCTTCATTACCTTCTAAAACAATATACCTCGTCCTGAATCGTGACCAGAGATGGAAGGAGAGCACGCCGCCGACGCATGCCGACGCCCGCTCAGTACAACCGTCCACTCGCTACGACTACTGCCGACACAGTGCAACTCGCAACTGAACTACTCCCTCTGCCGACTCCACACACACTACTGAACTCTCGCGCGGTCAAGCGCAGACTAGCAACGATAAATAACTAGTCTGGTCAGAGATTCTGTCATGCCTCGCCATCGCTGGTAATGAATACGTACGCATTTCAATGTTACAAACATTCCACAATCCTACAGATTACCAATACGCTTACAGGAAAGCATTCTGAAATTCTTCTACTGAATAGCATTGTCTCGCGATCGGTGTCATACGAGTTGCCGGTTCGCCTTCCAAAAAACTGCAAATAAATTCAAGTTTGTGCGTTACAGGCCAAGTCGGTGGAAAAGCAAAGCTAAATTGTTGTATCCAATCCAGGGGGTGAATCTGTGTTCTGTCATTTTTAAATGCTTTGAATTTTCTCACTGATAGGAAATGTTTGTAATCAAAATTATCGTCTCCGTATGTCGCAACTGGTTCAGGATTGAATGAAAATCTATTTGACTGGGACTGTTCGAAATCTAACTCACGTACTCTTTGTAGATTACCTCCATTATACTGGCTATGTGAGTGTGAGAAATGTTCGGAATTTGCCGTATGCTGTGACGTGTTATTAACTGAAATATTTTTTATCTCAGTTACTTCTTGGAGTAAACTTGACAATTTTCTACGTAATGTGTTATTAGACGAATCGATCTCATTGATTGTCTGCTGTAAATTTTGGAATTCAGGTGTTTGGTTAAACAAAATCGGTGCAGTATCGTCTGATTTGTTGTCATTATTACTTTCGATAACATCAATACGACTGGCCAATTCATTACATTTCTCAGTCAGTATTTTTACCTGATCATCGTTTTTAGTGTCAGAAGTATCAATCTGTTTTTGTAATTTACGTGTGGTTTCGTTCAATTTTTTTAACGTCAGCTTTGATGACATCGGAATTCTGTGTTAGTTCTAATTGTTTGCGGTAGCGTTCTCGCTTCCCACGCCCGGGTTCCCGGGTTCGATTCCCGGCGGGGTCAGGGATTTTCTCTGCCTCGTGATGGCTGGGTGTTGTGTGATGTCCTTAGGTTAGTTAGGTTTAAGTAGTTCTAAGTTCTAGGGGACTGATGACCATAGATGTTAAGTCCCATAGTGCTCAGAGCCATTCTAATTGTTCGAATCTGTCTGTCACTGTCTGAATATCTGCTGTGTGTGTATCAGTTTTTGATTTAACATCGGAAATTTCATCACGTAATTCGGTGTTCAACTGTTCGATGGTATTAATTTTGTCCGATACAGTAGCAATATTGTTGTCTACGTATGTTTTTGCTTTCGCAAACAATTTACGTTTGTCTTCTTGTCTCTGTGCAGTAATTGTTTCCATGACTTGTCCTTTTACTGTATTCTGATCCTGTATAAATTTACGGAAACGTATATCACTGTTTTGTAGGTGAAGATTAAAACGCTCGTCAATTTGACTGTTCTGTTGTTCAAATTTCGCGTCTATCTTTGCATCCATTGTGCGCGTAAGTTCTGCTGTCATTAATTAAACTCGTCGCGTAATTGTGTTGCTTTTTCCGAGCATTGTTTACCGACTGCACTAATTTCGTCTCTAAGTGATTCTGTTGTAGTTGCATATCTCTTAACTCTTGCGCAACAGATCTAATTTCTTCGCTACTTTTCCTAGCACAAGCCTCAATTTCCTCGCGTAATTGTTCCTTAGTATCATGACACTGCGCGGCAACGGCTCTAATCTGTTCACTCAGCTATCGGGAATTGTTGTCTAATATTTGATTAAGGTGTTTGTTCTGTTCACTAAGTTGTTTGTGATTGTTATCTTGCCTCTCACTCTGTTGTTTGGAATTGTTATCTAGTTGTTGTTTGAAATCTTCTTTAAGATCGTCTTGTTTTTTATTAATTTCATTAACTCGTTGTAGCAATAGTGCCATAATTTGATCCAAACCAAAATTACCTACTCTATTTTCTGTGCTGTTTGATGGCGTATCTGCATATGTCACGTATTGTGAAACCATTTGGTCATTCTGCGATTCTTGAAAATGTTTGCTAATCGGATGTATACTGTTGGTCACTAAATCGGAATTAAATAAATCCGACGCATTCTGATTACACTGTTCGTTTTCATTAGACAAATTTGTCTGTTCATTACTTAAATACTGCAAACCGGGTGTGTTAAGCTGGGCAGCGCTCATTGCAACAGAACGCCCCGAGTCATCAATTGTCGTTAGATTAACAGACGACACAATTCAATTTGTCTGTTCATCACTAGGATCAAAATCAACATTAGTGGTCGGTACACACTAATTGTCTGCAAATGGAAGGTTGTCATCATTATACTGCATGTCGCAAGTACTATCGGTCAAGCTGTTTAACTCGGTTATTTCACTCACTATACCTCGTGATGTACTATTAACAGTTTTCGCGGCATTATTACACTAATCACAATTACTCACAAATGAAACAAAGACAATGCAAAATCCAACAAACACTATTACAACAAAGAGCAACAAATTGCCGATCTGTGGAAAAAAAATTGACAAAGTTAGGAAAAGCGTCGCGCCAAATGCTAATTATATTTAAGTAAATAAGAGCAGATATCTGACTACTTTTCAGAAGATTCACAAAGAAATACGATCCTGGTCCGGATGTCGCCAAGTGTAACCTTCCCGCAAAAATTTTAAAAGTCAATAATAGTGAAATTGTAACCTCCCAGCAAGAATATGAAAGGCAATGTTAAGTGAAATGTTATCTTCCCACAAAACTGCATAATAAAAATGAACCAAGCGTAACCTGCTTGCAAAATTAAAGAATAATAATGACCCAAATGTAAACTCCCCACAATCATTAACTAATAAAGATTGCTCATTAAACCCACAATAAAATTAATTAAATAATGAAGCATAAACTATGTGTAACATCTGAACACAAATAATTAAACCTGACAAATTTTATAAGGGCAGCGGTGCTGACCTTCGGCCCTGTGCAATAATTAAACCGGAACACAAAAACCAGAATTCTTACATCAGTAAACTCCGTCAATATCTGCTCTTATTTTTCGGCACAGCTACGTGCAATGCTGGCCCACGTTTAATTTTAATTAATGCATAGGAAGTATGACTCGACTTGAAATGAATCTTTTTGTTTAAAACAGTTACTTTATAAGAAAATTATTATTGGGGCAATTCTTGAACAAATTAATTACAATTAACATATGTTATTAGCTGAGCGCAATGCTGCTTCATTACCTTCTAAAACAATATACCTCGTCCTGAATCGTGACCAGAGATGGAAGGAGAGCGCGCCGCCGACGCATGCCGACTCCCGCTCAGTACAACCGTCCACTCGCTACGACTACTGCCGACAGAGTGCAACTCGCAACTGAACTACTCCCTCTGCCGACTCCACACACACTACTGAACTCTCGCGCGGTCAAGCGCAGACTAGCAACGATAAATAACTAGTCTGGTCAGAGATTCTGTCATGCCTCGCCATCGCTGGTAATGAATACGTATGCGTTTCAATGTTACAAACATTCCATAATCCTACAGATTACATAACTATTACTTCATCTTTCATCTACCCTTCATGGATTAGACTCGGATCCCGTTCGGTCATAACAAATTATCTAAGCGATTCCTTTCTGTTCTGCCTCTGTTCGTATTCACATTTCTTCAATTTCTTTAATTTCAGTTCATAATTCACAGTTTCTTATATTGTATGCTGTAGAACTTTCTCTTGCTCTTCTTGAGAATTTCATTTCTTTTATGTTAAACTCGCTGTTGTGCAGAAGCACTGGTAAAGCAATATTTTAATACAACTTTATTCTGGTGTCCTCTATAATATTCTTTGCGTTACTAAACTAGGTAGAGACCCTTATATTTCAAAAAATAGCGAGTTTTGTGTCAATAATTTTAGTGGCATCTTGGAACGCTTGAATTTAGACAGCTGCATCATAATGGCGAAATCTAACATGATTTTAGTCATTTTTCCATCCATTACCCTGAAAGACATTACTTTTCTGTGAAATAGTCTTTACATATAGCAGTTATGCAGTATTCATTGAAAGTCGTCATCCAGATTTTCAAGACATCGTAAGTACTAAGACACAAAGACAGAAAGCTGCGAGGAGGCAGTGATTTATCAATGGGGAAAATTGTAAATTTATGCCTGACCGGGATTAGAACCAGGGTCCCCTGCTTACTACGGAGATGCGCTGACCACTTCGTCATCCGGACGTAGTGGATACCAAAATCGCAAGGACAAACCTAGCATGTATTCGGTCACACCAAAATTCTCGACTTACAACATACACTACTGATGTATTTCTCAGTGCAGAACACAATTTCATCTTGTCCCATTGACATAGATCAATGCCCACTGAAACCTAATGTTTTATAATTCGTTTGGTCTTGATTCATAGGGGCTACAGGACCAAAAGGTGTCTGCTCTTTCGGACATTCCGAAAGAACAGAGATCATTTATGTATGTAAACAGGGCGATGATGGCCAGTGATCCGTTCAGTGCGATGTACATCAAACTGGATTTCTTACGGCATTCGGCAAGGTGGCCCGAGTAATGAGGCTAACGAGCAGCACCACTACATCTGTTGTGTGTGGTCTAAGTTGAGAATTTGGGACTAACAGGAGGCACGTTATGGCAGTCCGTGCAGCTGTGGCGACTACTGTATCCGGTCAGCGCATCTGCTTATTAAGCAGGAGACTGAAGTTCGAATCCCAGTCTGGCAAAAATTTTCGAGTCATCCCGTTCATATAAATCGATGGGCACTGGCAGCTAATGTCTTTAATTCCTTTGTGTCTTGATTCATAGTGGCTGCAGTATCAAAATGGTGGACACTAAACACATATCGTAAGCATAGAAAAATTTTTAAACATGCTCTTCCGATACTCTGATACCGTTATCTACAAAAAGCGCCCAATTCTTGATTGACAGTAGTAGGTGTTTTGCTCGATTCTAGTTCTTTGAAATTTTTTAAGGCTTACACTTTCCATCTACTCTCTTCTTCGGTATTATTAGTGATTTCAAATTATTTATAGGGATTTATAACTTATAAGTAAACTACTAAGGTATGTGCTACATGTAAGATTTGACTGTATCTATGGACATAAATCAGCGATGTGACCTAGCAAAGAGAAGCGTTAAAATAATCGATGGGCAAAGTTACACCTACGCAAACGAAAATATCAGAAAATAAGCACATTTTCGTATATATGAACCGCAAAATGTTTAATTCGTTTAAGTTGATTTTAACACGAACCCATAAAGCACATAAGCTACAAATATTTATTTGCCATGATGATATGTGTGTGAACGTTACAAAAACAGATACCATGGGCATACAGGGTGACTCAGCTAGTAATTATATTCACCTCAAATGTTTCCTGAACTACTTAAATTATCACAGGTATGTTTACAGCCAAGTGAATTTTAAAAAAGGGCTCTGCAAATAACGCATAATTTCATTTAATAGCTATATTGATTACAAAACTTTTCTTCGAATGGAGCTATAGTAATTTTTGCGTCTAGTATCACTTCTCTACAAGAGGTTAACTCAATGGCATTTCATTTTTTATAATCCGATTAGTACTTTATAAAAATTACGATGTTTATAACTGAGGATCTATCTGTTTTGAAAATGAAACCCGTGGCTTTCTTATGCGAAGTTGTGTTGTTATGTGGAACTATATCAGGCTGATGAAGCGCTCAAGTTTGACACAGCTTACAAAAGCGGAGAAGTGGAGAAAACGTTGACGTAAAACTTATATTAATCACACTTGTCTAAATGTGGTTGGACCGACATGCCAAAGGGAATGCAAAGTACATGGCATCTAAGACTGATTCATCAGTTAACTAAGGCAGCAATTGTACTGCTGTTTCTGCTGGAACCTTGAAAGTCCCACATCAAAAAGTGCTGATATTGAGCTACAAAGAGTGTAAAATAATAACTTTGCATCATTTAAGATACACGATTACACTGCAGACGTACATTAGCAAAAAGAACTAAAAGGAAATCACCAAAGAATATGCTCATAAATAATTGCTAAGAATTCCACTTACGTTATCATGTGCTTGAAATGCACACCGTCTGCTTCAGTATATGTTTCAATTGGCAACTTCAAGGGCGTCTGAACAGAATGTAGAGATTCCTGCGGTCTTCATTCTCCAGCAATTCGATGTTTTAAACTCTTTTGGATCTTTGGAACTTGTGCAAAGACTTCGTCTTTGGGTTTATAAGACAGAAAAAATTCCAGCTACTCAGATTAGGCAAACATGCAAGCTAACTGATAACGCGTCCACGTCCTACCCAACGGACATATAAGATTTCTCCATTTCACGTTGGCCTGGGGTAATGACAGTGGTTCCACCTTCCAAATAAAGGGCAGAGCTCGAATCTACAAAACCAATAGATGGCAGCTTAAGGTAATGGTGCGAGGATGCAAACATATAAGATACGTTAAAAACGCACCGGAGGCCGCATTAGTCTTAGAATTTAAAGCAGTGGCAGCAGTCACCTGATTCAATGTTAGAATCATGGAAAAAAACCGGTTGGAACGAGAAACGCAATCGTCAAACTGAAGGTAAAAATCCTGAAACGATGAAAGAGCGACCACGCAGCAACGAAGCCGAGTATTCAGGGTAAGGGAAGTAAATGAACTTGCTGAACACCATACAAAGCGGTATGGATAGGCTAGCGTTCACAGGCATGTGTCTCACTAACAAAGAAACACAGGACTAAGTCTAAGATAGTGTGCCGAGATGTAAAGAACGTGGAACCCAGTGAGGTGAAAGCTGAAGTTGACGGGTAGCGCCGAGTGGTGGCGCCTTTAGTGAGAGTGAAACGATAGAAACGACTGTTCCTTTATAATCACATTCCTGAAGATTTCCACATTCAATTACTATTTTGCTAATGATCGTTTTAATTATTATTTTATTCTTATTTGTACCTTACGGATCATTGTTCTCACTATTACTCACATTTTATAATTCATATTAATCTTCATTTTTCCTTATGTAATGCCGTATGTTCTTATAGGCTGGCTAATTAATTTCTCGATTTTCTATAACTTCCATGCTGTATATTTTATTATTTTAATTTTATCAGACGACGTAAGTAGTTTAATTCACCTTACCGTCACTGCTACCGCCACCACTCGGAGCCTCCCATTAAGCTTTTAGCTGACTTCACACTGCGTCCTCCTAACCTCAGCGCACTTTTCATCGACTATGGTATTTGTTTACCAGTAAGACACACACCTGTCAACGCCGTCATGTGTATACGGTTTCGTAATGGTGCTTCGTGAGTTCATTTACTTGCCTTACCCTGAAAACTCAGCTTCGAGTGTATTTCGCGCTATTTCGTTGCTATGTGGTCGGTTTCTTATCGTTTCAGGACTTTTATAATTGGCTTGACGTTAGTATTTTTCGTTTCAAGTGGTTAGTGCCCTGTTTGTAATATTAACTGAGGTGACTGCCGCCATACCTTAAATTCGGAGTAAGTTGCCTCCACTGAATTTCTTAGGTATCTTTGCAGCCTAGAACCATTACCTTATTCTGCCACTGTATGGTTTTCATAAATTCCCGAATTAAAACGTTACGTAATAATTACTTTGCCATATTATAAATGTAATCGTACGATGCGGTAAGAGCACTAAGATTTTAGATTCGGCAAGAAATTGTGGGTCTCTTTCATTCGTTAAAGTCACAATGAGGACCATTCACGTAGTTTGTAATAATCATGCACCAATCGTTCAAACCGAGCGAGGTGGCGCAGTGGTAAGACACTGGACTCGCATGCGGGAGGACGACGGTTCAATCCCGCGTCCGGCCATCCTGATTTAGGTTTTCCGTGATTTCCCTAAATCGCTCCAGGCAAATGCCGGGATGGTTCCTCTGAAAGGGCACGGCCGACTTCCTTCCCCCTCCTTCCCTAATCCGATGAGACCGATGACCACGCTGTCTGGTCTCCTTCCCCAAAACCAACCAACCAACCAATCGTTCAAATTCCACTGATGTTCAACCAGCATCAGGGAATGCAGTACAGTTATGTACAGAGGTGACACAACGGCTCGTTAACATTTGAACAGGAACTAATGTACTGAATATTCTAGTTAGAAATTCACATTGGCACATGTTTTATTGAAAGAGTGCAAAAAGTGGTCATCATATGAAGCTGGACGGCAAGACGTTATTGACGCAGGATGATAATGTTTTATAAAATGAGCTGTAGTGAGAACGGAAGTCAAATCATCCTTAGCCAGGCCGATTAACACCTGCTGGTAGGTATGGCTTTTATGCAGATTGGCGCTCCACGCCATACTGCTACAAGTGTGAAAGATCTCCGGCGCCCATCGTTTGGTAAGGGTCGCGTGCTGAGCCACCACCTTCTACGTGATTGGACTTCCAGGTCCGACCTCATTACGGATGGTAAAAGACAGTATCTGAAGGCAATTTCTTACCTTAACTACTGACATGCTTTATCTTGCTGTTGCCCGCATCTCGTGGTCGTGCGGTAGCGTTCTCGCTTCCCACGCCCGGGTTCCCGGGTTCGATTCCCGGCGGGGTCAGGGATTTTCTCTGCCTCGTGATGGCTGGGTGTTGTGTGCTGTCCTTAGGTTAGTTAGGTTTAAGTAGTTCTAAGTTCTAGGGGACTTATGACCACAGCAGTTGAGTCCCATAGTACTCAGAGCCATTTGAACCATTTTTATCTTGCTGTTCAAAACATTGTCCTTCGATTACAGGTATTGATGAAAAATGACGGTTCACATGTTGAGCATTTGTTATAAAGAACATCGTCTTTCCTAAAAATCATTTTTATACCAATTATTAACTTTGTATCGTATGAAGCCCCATATTTTGGTTAGTTCGTGCACCATTCTTTGTTTCAATATAACACCATGTCTTTTAAGGTAGGTGTGTCGATGTGTACGTCTCTATCTAAATTATTCAGTGAAATATTGAATTTTAAATTTTAATGTACTTGTGGGTCACCCTGTTTATTTCTTACGTTCAACTTTCCATTAATTATATTGAATGTTTAAATGTTTATGGACTTGTGGGTCACCCTGTTTATTTCTTACGTTCAGCTTTCCATTAATTTTACAGACAAACAGAATTTTTATAAGAAAGAACCTATTGTCCTGAAGTCACATGAGAACAGAGCGAAATAATTACATGCGTCCTCTGCAGTTCCCCTTGCTAATCTGCTGGGGTGGTGACACGTTATTCGGATGGAAGTTATTTGGACTCAAAATACGAACAACGCTAAGCTGACTTATTCTATAATAGAGGCAGTTGCAATTCCACTGGGGTTAACATGTTGATGATGAGCAACAGTGGCGAGGAATCTATTTCATTCGCTCTACTCTTCACAGGCTTGCTTCTTCGTCGTTGCCTGATATTCCAATGCCCTTCCAATAGCAATCTTTTTTCATATTCAATGAACTGACATTTTTCTCGTACATCATTTCTAGGATTAACAGTGGACGTACATCTCAATTGTTCTCTTCCTAGTTCATCTGTATTATCCGTAAAGAACTACTTTATCCATTTTCCATAGTTGGAGAAAGACATTATTATTTTTCAAACTAATCAGTACTCGGCACAAAATGGTTCAAATGGCTCTGAGCACTGTGGGACTTAACTTCTGAGGTGATCAGTCGCCTAGAACTTAGAACTACTTAAACATAACTGACCTAAGGACATCACACACATCCATGCCCGAGGAAGAATTCGAATCTGCGACCGTAGCGGTCGCGCGGTTCCAGACTGGACCGCCTAGAACCGCTCGGCCACTCCGGCCGGCAGCACTGGGCACACTTGACCAACATAGAATGACAGTGCATATCCTCTGTGGACCTTAATACCGGCATCGTCACGGTGTTACACTATTTTTCCACCATACCGTTCAAGATATCCTTGCTATGTATCTGTGGAATGAAAAGTGTATCTAATTTAATCTATCTCACGTTACTTATTTCCTAGTGTCAATACGAAATCCTAGAATTTCGCATGCCAAGTTAATTGGTTTCATGTTGAAAGCAGGTAAATCCTACATTCCAAACACTTTAATTACTCGGGAACTAGTGATCAGAATTTGAAGGGCGGAACTCCGTTAAATTCTTCTCTCTTGTGACTACGACAATAACACAACTTAATCGTAGTTACACTTGACAAAGCTAAATACATACCGACATCTCTAAATTAAGATAGCTGTCAAAAGGTGCTATACACCGTTTAGTGAGGATTTAAAACAAAAGTCGTTTAGGTAGAAACGCAATTACGATATCTTATGGATCGGGAATTATCGGATGTGACTCACAGTTTGGAAAATATCGGAGGTGTACACTTACCGAACGAGTTTAGCGTATTATACTCGCATTCGGGACGACGACGGTTCAATCCCGTGTAAAGCCATCATGATTTAGGTTTACGTATATCACTTAAGGAAAATGTCGGGTTGGTTCCTTTGAAAGGGCACAGCCTCTTTCTTTCTATACCCTCCCTTATTCCGAGCTTGTGCTCCGTCTCTAATAACTTCGATGTCGACGGGACGTTAAACATTCTCTGTGTGAACAGCTTAACTGAATCACACACACACACACACACACACACACACACACACGCAGTCCTTATGCTGCTAGTCCTGTCGGGTTAGCTTACGCTCGTGATAACAGTTTATGAAATTGCAATGTGTTTTAAGTCGGAGCAATGAAACTACGCGTGTCGTAATGGACGAACAAATGAATGGTTACCCGCTCACACGGGACTTTGAATTGAATTAGTGCTACTCGAAGCGGAACCCGCAGCGGTGTACCTCAGTCATCCGGCTCCACACAATTATTATGTATTGGATGTGGTTTTCTGTTCGGCCGCAAAAATTATCTGGGAAACGCCGAAATAACGGTTTGTAAATTTGTTTATCAGTATCTGCTAATTAATTGGTCGCCTGCCACTAGTTGTATGTGGTGAAACTAAAACCAGCTACGGCCGTTGAAATACATTGCGACAAGAAATTAATGGATCACTTTTCCGAAAACCCATAATTGTCTCCCATTCCGACGCATAAGACTGAAATTTGACTCAAAGTTGCCTACTACCTTTCTCTGTAAAGGTGCTAAGACGTGGCGAACCGCGACGTCAATCGAGGGCTAAGTGACGCTTCCAACAGCAAGGTCTCGACGAATGCGAAAAAAAGGTCACAAACCAGAAGTTCATGTGACCTTTAAGTTGGATTAATGATGTCGCATTGGCACCAAATTTCACCACAATTCTGTGTCAGGCCTCCGTGGATGTGTCACATCATTCGTAGGTCGTCACAACCTTGTCTTGCCCATATTTCACCCCTTCTTTAACCGCCTGGGCGATGGAGGTCAGAACCGCGACACCCAGCGTTAGAAACTCGTGGTTTTCGACGGGAGGCCGAAGGAAACATTTGAGACACTCCATCGCTCAGAATCGACACCAAATGGTCTCATGGGTAGCACCCTTTCGCTCAAGAATTTGTTTCCCACACAAGTAGCTTTTGAAAACGCAGTTTGAAGAGCGATGGGCAACAGGACGGCATTCTTAACACTGCTGCCACCCCCAGGGCGCTTCAGCCCTGTTCTAAAAAAAACTTGCGGCTGTAACTACATTGAACATGATCTGACACCTTTGCAGTATAGTGCGAACACAACATTTGCTTTGGTATACAGGTTGGAACCATTAGGGACGGTTCAAAAGCCATTTCACGAAATGTGTGTATCTGGTATTCACAGACTTTATCTTCTTCCTTACGCGGACGTAAGTTATATTAATATGAGAATATGTTTCTATTTCGTGTAAGATTTACCTGATTGTCAGGTGGTATCCTAAATGGGCTTTGTGAATTACCAATATAATGCCCGCAGTTCCTTGATTTAGTTTGAGTCTGCACCGCTACATGTAATGTAGAGGAAATCATAAAATGAACAGTCTTTCAGATAAACACAAAGCAATTAAATGAAAGTGCTCTTGGTGCCTAGCACTATATTGCTCCAGGCAAATGCAGCTCCAAATCTCCGCCCATTATTACTCCCTTTGTGTCATCTGTGCAAGTTAACGACTTTACATGACAATGGCCTTTATCGGTATGAGAGGGACGAGATTGACCACGTCGGTTAAATGAAGTGAAGATACCATTAATTACACACACTCAGATGCGGGAATGCGGGAACATTGGGGGATCTGAAGGAAGGTAAAACTTACAGATGGTCATGTAACCATGTGTTCGACGTTTTGCTCTTTAAACAATAATAATGTGTATTTATAGGCTCTGCATCAAAAGGCTAGTCAAAGGATGTTCAAGTTACACGACGCTCGCTGGTAACCGGTAAGTGTTATTTCTATCAAAGAAGTCCTACCAAGATACACAGTCTTGCTACCAGAGACAGGCCATATCTTTTGACACTGTACACATTTACAAGGGAACCTCCCCATCGCACCCCCTTCAGATTTAGTTATAAGTTGGCACAGTGGATGGGCCTTGAAAACCTGAACACAGATCTATCGAGAAAACAGGAAGTAGTTGTGTGGAACTATGAAAAAATAAGCAAAATATACAAACTGAGTAGTCCATTTGCAAGATATGCAACATCAAGGATAGACTGGACGCAGGAGCGCCGTGGTCCCGTGGTTAGCGTGAGCAGCTGCGGAACGAGAGGTCCTATGTTCAAGTCTCCCGTCGAGCGAGAAGTTTAATTTTTTATTTTCAGACAATTTGAAAGTTCAGGCACTCACACATAATCAACTTCGCTCTCCAAAATTCCAGGATATGTTCAGATTTGCTTGGACATAGGAAGGATTTGACGGTCTACACACGGAAAAATTTGAAAACGTTAAAAGGATATGTTTTGACAGAGCTCAGAGAAAAGTGAGCGACTGTGAAACTGTTGGATTCATTTGTTGCAGTTTATGTAACAAACTCTTATGTTTTCATCACTTTTTTGGGAGTAATTATCACATCCACAAGAAAACCTAAATCGGGCAACGTAGAAGAATGTTTTTACCCATTCGCCAAGTGTACAAGTTAGGTGGGTCGACAACATATTCCTGTCATGTGACGCACATGCCGTCACCAGTGTCGTATAGAGTATATCAGACGTGTTTTCCTGTGTAGGAATCGGTTGACCTATGGCCTTGCGATCAAATGTTTTCGGTTCCCATTGGAGAGGCACGTCCTTTCGTCTACTAATCGCACGGTTTTGCGGTGCGGTCGCAAAACACAGACACTAAACTTATTACAGTTAACAGAGACGTCACTGAACGAACGGGCAGATCATAACTTTGCGAAAATAAAGAAAAACTTCTCGCTCGAGGGGAGACTTGAACCAAGGACCTCTCGTTTCGCAGTTGCTCACGCTAACCACGGGACCACGGCGCTCCTGAGCTCACACTATCCTTGATGTTGCCTATCTTCGCATGGACTACTCAGTTCGTATATTTTGCTTATTTTTTCATAATTCCACACAACTTCTTCCTGTTTTCTCGGTTGATCTGTGTTCAGTTTTTCAAGGCCTATCCACTGTGCCAACTTATAACTAAATCTGAGGGGGGTGCGATAGGGAGGTTCCCTTGTTAGAAGCGTGACGTTTACTTCTCTTCATTACTTATGAGACCATCTACTAAGAGCACTTCAAAATTGACACTGTGTGACCTCCATCCGCACTCGGTCCTGCAACTAACTGCCCTAGCACGTTACCCGTTGGTTCTACTGACGCCACAATAGATCCGCCCTGCTGTATGCCTCTCACAAGGAACCGCTGATAGGACACTTACATGTACTAACCACTGAGCTGCCGTCTGTCTCGTCTCTGTGACACATGTGCCACTTTAAGTATGAATTCATGTCTCACACAACTGCAGAGCTTATTTGCTAAAAATAGTTTCAGTTCCATGTGGTAAACTATAGTGGCCACGTAGTTCACTGATTGTGAATAATAAAACGAAGGACACTGATATTTATTCGAAGTAAAATACACAGTCCTCCGTTACTGAACTAATTATAGACATTCTCATCGCTTCGCCTACAGTAACTACGATTGCTCATTTAATGTATAAAACAAATGAACAAATGCGGTAGGATTCGCGCTCTGAAGTTTCCTTACAAACTTAATTATGTATTTAGATCTCTAGGTTTTGATAAGTGACTTTGTATCCAAATATATGACGTAAATGGACGCATGTTTTTATTGGATTGATTTAGAAGCTTAAATTTTGTACACCACCAAGTGAACATAGATTTTAGTTTTTTGATACAAATTTCAACTTGAGAACTAGACCCGTTTCTCAGAAAAAGGGTTTAACAGCGATACAGACGGTCAAAGAATGGCAAAATGCAATTTAATTACAAATTAACCATTTTAGTGTTTTTTCCTTTGATTGTACTGTGAAACCATGCTTCTTGACAAACTTCATAATTCAACAGTATCCTATATGTTTTCATGAGTGATCAACATAAGTAACAAAAACGGCCGTGTCTTTAGATTGCATTGAGTTACAAGCTTAAATTTTTTAGACCGCCAGGGGACCGTAGACTTTACTATTTGGCGTAAATCTCACCATGATACTTCTATTCGTTACTGAGAGAAAGGAATGTCGTGGCTGACAGACAGACAGACAGACAGACAGACAGAGGGACGGGCAACAAAGTGATCTTATAAGGGACCTCTTTGAGTGATTGAGTTACAGAACCCTAAAAATGAATATTTGTCTGTTCGTCTTCTATGCGTTCCTCTGCCAATCATCCCATTAGAATGAAATTTTGGTGAGTTGTGTTCACTCCTGCGAAAGTAATTGTGGATCTAAAAAGGGGCGATACAGAAACGATATAGAATCTTCGGTCATATAAGTCAAATATGCTTATACTTGACCCATTACTTGTATAAATGCATTGTGGTTACCTTTATGGGTAAGGTGAGAAGACGTGATATACGAGTACAAAAGCATTTGGTAAAGACCGATATCAGGGCCAATTATACATTATTGGCGGTCGATAGACTTATTGGTGACAGACACGATGACATTTTACCCCCTCTCCCCCCTCTCCGATATGGGGGAGGGCGGGTGGCTGGAAAGACAATAACATATTAACATATATCTGTAAAGCCTGGAAGACTTCCTACCGATATCGGCATAGCACTTGCTGTCTGGAAAATTTACTGCGATGGTACGACACTACTAAGGTTGAGCTATTGAGGTGAAAAGGCGTGGCATAAAGACAAAACTTACGAGCACCTGGAGTAGTTTCTATTAAATTTTGTATATGCATGCCCGGCAGGTGTGGCCGAGTCGTTCTAGGTGCTTCAGTTCGGAACCCCGCTGCTGCTACGGTCGCAGGCTCGAATCCTACCACGGGCATGGATGTGTGTGATGTCCTTAGGTTAGTTAGGTATAAGTAGTTCTACGTCCAGGGGACTGATGACCTCAGATGTTAAGTCACATAACGCTTAGAACCATTTGAACCATTTTTTGTATATGCATGACATTATTTGCATAAAGGTACTGTAAGTATAAGATGCACCTGCTACCGCTATGGGTGACACGTAGAAACGTCCGAGAATGATGTGCTGGTATTTATTTCTTGTAATTAGGTGGCCTGGAATACCTTAGAACTACGAAGTGCAATCTGTCTCTTATTTGCATTGTTCGCTGCATCAAAATCTTTGTGTTTCACGGCCAAAGATCATGGCACAGAGCTCAATATCACAGATGCTTTTTACGTCCTTTACATGATGTAAGGAGGTGGAGCCTCAGACAAGGGAATCAGACAGTTTCCAGAGACCTTTTGCTCGAAACGAAAACCAATTATTGGCAGAATTACTAATTTCCTTAGAATTCATATGAAAGTGCGGATATGACCGATATTCATGTAGAAATGCGTGTGATATGTAATAAATGTTTGTGAACTAGATACAGTGTGTAATGGGTATAAGTGTAAATATTCTTACCTTAAAATGTGCACCTCAGTATGTTGCTTGCTTTTCTACTTCGTCGAACAGTCTTCCTACAAACGGATAGTAAAATTTACTACCAGAAGTTTCTTGCATGGTCATAACTGTGGCAGTATGTAGACTAGGTTTGTCAGTGTAGACATGACGATTTGTGTCCGCACAACGCCTAACCTGCTGACCAGGGGAAAATATGTACTAATGGCTTCGTCTTGTCACATGTACTTGCAGGTACTACCTAATCTACAAAAATTATACTTTTAGAAGTTGTAATTATTATGCTGTAAATGACGTAAAATTTTATGTTACGTTGTTCAATACATAGTTCTCAGTCACCAATACAAATATCTCCAATTATACCCATTACACACAGGTAACTGAGTATGGTATATGGAACAACATTACACTATTATTTACGGCATCTGCAGACTAATGATTATAGATATTATCATATGTTTCAGGCTGGTTAGTACCTCCAACTACTTGTGGAGATAAAGCCATTAATGCTCAGTTTCCCCCGAGGCAGCAGGTCAGGGACTGAAGTGCGGACACATTGGCACAATATGGTTAGTCTATACCGAAAGATGTAGTATACTTAGTTGTGCAGTTATGAACATACAAAGAAAATCAGGCTGTAATATTTGTGACATGTTTGTGGGAAGAACGCTCGACATTCACAAAAAATTATTCTGCACAGTGATGTGTGTATACATTAGGGTACCACATATGACATATTTGTACTTACACCTCATTACATCCTGTATAACACACACACACACACACACACACACACACACACACACACACACACACACAGGTTGTTGGGGCAATAGGTAAAGATTTCATTCTTATTGTTACCTTTATATGTACCCATTTCAGTATGGTAGGTGTTTTTTCTCCTCCCTAACAGTTTTCCCTAAACACATGGCATTATTTACTACCTAATTTTTGTGCACTGTCGTAACTGAACCAAAAGTGTGTCTGTCACTATACACCACCAATTTTGTGTCCACATGTCCACACTTCGTACCTAACCTGCTGCCCAGGGGTAGTAAAACATTAATGGCTTACGTCTGAAGCAACCAATCTCCTACTCGTAACAAATATAATTATTAGTCTGGAAATGAGAGAGGGAGAGGGGGAAGGGAGAGAGGGAGGGACAGGGGTGGATTGGTTTGAAAGCCCTTGCAACAAATGTCTAGGGGTGACAGATCTTATAATGGTGAACAACGTTTATTAGAGATATGCTGTTCATTGACGCTTCCTGGCGACGGTAAGAATAGTTTAGTATTTTCATCACGGGAACAACTAGATTTCGTCGAGCTTGCAGTGTATACTAACCACATGGGCAGCATAATACCTATCCCACTACATAGATAATTTTTAATAACACAACCACGAGAATGAGCAACTCTAAGGAGAGAAATTTCAATTTATTCAGAATACTGCCTTTCACTCAAAGACGATCACTGGATTATAGGCTACATATTGCGTATGATCGCTGCAGAGTTTGTACCCCCTGCCGCCTCTCAGAGCATAACCAGTATTAGATCACGCCTAGCTTTGCCAGGAACCGCCAGCAAACAGCCTGTCTATGGTAGACACCGTTACAAATGATGTGGTCTATCACCATAAATATTTGTCATAATGATTCTGTATACTTAGAAGGTATCCATGAACAACATTTTAAAATTTGTCGTTGGAATTCTGGTTCTCATGGTATATACATAAATAAACACACACACACACACACACACACACACACACACACACACACACACACACACGCACGCACGCACATTTATTCCCGTTTACTGTTTGTCTATCTCCTCCCTCCTCTCTCCGTCCATGTTTTTCTCATTCCTCATCTTGTCCATCCCTTCCTCTCCCCCATTCTCTGTCCAACTTCTCCTTCCTCTCTCCCTGTTCACCTCCTGTTGGTCCCCATTCTCCTCACTCTATCCCTATCCTCCCCCTCTCTCTTCCCATCCCCCTTTTCTCCACATATCCTCCTTTCTCTCTCTATCCACCCTTTGGTCCCTACACTTCCTCCCCTCCCTCTCTCTGTCCATGACCACAATCCTCTCTCCCTGTACTCCTCCACTCCCTGTATGTCTTTCCTATTGCCCATTCGATTAATCTCATCCTCCTGCCTGCCCATAAATCTCATCCTTCCCCCTCTGTTCATCTGCTCCTTCCACCCCTGTCCATCTCCTCCTGCCCTCTCTAATTCCATTTCATCCTCCCCTCTCATTCTCAATGTGTTCCTCCTCCTGTCTCAATTCCTTCTTCCCTCTCTGCCCACCACCCTCTCCCTCAATCTCCCTGTTTATCTCCTTCCCTTTCCTTTCTGTGTCCTCTTCCTCCTCTCCCCTTCCTCTATCCAACTCGTCCTGTTCCCTTCATTTGCCCATTTCTTCCTCCCTTTTTCTGTTCATGCCCTCCTCCATCCCATCTCTCTGCAGTCTCTTCCTTCTCTTGTCTTCGACCACCTCATCCATTTTCCTTTCTCTGTCACCCTCCTCCTCTCTGTCCATTTCGTCCTCCCCTGTCTGGCCATCTCCTTGCCCTCCTCTTCCTTCTCCTGCTCCTATTCCTCCTACCTGTATCTGTTTCCTCCTTCCCCACAACTGTATGTTCAGTTCCTCTTCCTCCCTACTCTCTTCACGTCATCCCACTCATCCCACTGGAATACTGCTGTTTCTTACACCAACTGTGTTTCTTTTCATTTTAACAAATACCGGTACCTGAATCAAATTTCATTCAGATCGTTCCAGTGATTTAGGAATGAGGTATTTACGTGTGTCTTCGCTATCATATGCACGTGTCAATTATAGTTCCACATATTTAAATCTTCTCCTTGCAGTTTCGTTTACACACAGCTTAATGTTTATGATTGTGTATTTCCTACGCGCCCGGGTTCCCGGGTTCGATTCCCGGCTGGGTCAGGGATTTTCTCTGCCTCGTGGTGACTAGGTGTTGTGTGATGTCCTTAGGTTAGTTAGGTTTAAGTAGTTCTAAGTTCTAGGGGACTGATGACCATAGATGTTAAGTCCCATAGTGCTCAGAGCCATTTTTTTCGTATTTCCTACACTATGTGCTATACAGTGATGTATTATTGCAAGCACACCCAGTGGTATATGTGGATACTGAGGGCAGAGTTAGTTGTGAACAGAGGTATTAGTAAGGAAGTGACTAATTAGAACTTGGTGAATGATGCGGCAGCTTCTCACCCATCTCAGTGTTTTTGATGCCATATCTCCTGAAATACGTATCGTCCAATGACATCTTTCGTTTGGCACATTTAACAGTAACAGCATGTGGGTAGTATCTGTGACATGTATTGGGAGGAGGGTTAGTAACAACGAAGTAATAAATTGAAACCTGTAGCATGATGCTGTAGGTACACACCCTGTGTTCGTGACGTAGTATCCCCGGACGTAAGTGTCGTACAACGACGTAATTTTTCTGGTACATTCAGTAATAAATGTGAGTACTGTCTGCAGAATCTGTCACGAATACAATTAGTAGTAAATAAGTAATAAATTGAAACGTCATACTTCATGTGTCTGATTTACTGCATGAAAAGCAAAAATGTATTAAGGCGACAAACTTTCTCCCTTTCATCAATTTAGGTTTATTCCCAAGTACTGGTTAAAGGAGTATGGCTATTCACGCGTCATGAGTTACAAAGCTTTATCATCCACAACGCTACCACTTTGGTAGGCTCTTACCGCCACAGTGGCTCTTTCCAGCACCAAGTCTGATTGAAATGGGTCCATTGGTTTAGGAGGTGGTGTGTGTTTGTGTGTGTGTGTGTGTGTGTGTGTGTGTGTGTGTGTGTGTGTGAAACGGGTATATTTAATCCACATGTATTACTAAGGAGACAGTAAAATACGAACCCTAACTGGTACTCCAGCGGCAAATAAAGTGTACTGCTGCGTAGCAGCAGCTGCCAGTGCGGGGTTCAGAGATGCTATCACTGCTGAAGTACTCCTTATTCTTCGTGTTGTACTTTCCCTGCAAATACAT
This sequence comes from Schistocerca americana, assembly GCF_021461395.2. Classification (NCBI taxonomy): domain Eukaryota; kingdom Metazoa; phylum Arthropoda; class Insecta; order Orthoptera; family Acrididae; genus Schistocerca; species Schistocerca americana. The sequence goes on along the minus strand of NC_060119.1, from coordinate 950,836,988 downwards.
ACCGATAAAACAAATGTCGTCAGACTAAACTGGAATGCCTCAATCGAGTGAGCACGGAAAATTCCACACGTAAAATTCGCGCATCAGCTTCCAGACCTGCTTTTCGGTTAGAAAAGACTAAGTTTTTTTCTTTGTTGTAATATCTAAACCTGTTTACAGGCAGGCCAGCAGCAGCATACTACGCAGCTCTTTGGCCATAGAGAAACACAAATGAGACAAATGAAGACAATTAGAGAAAAACATGGTGGACATATAAACGGTGACAAACACTTTTTAAAATACATGGAGCAGTTCACGGGTGTAGAGCCCAAGATAAAATTTGTTCAGACACTTGGACACATACATAGACGAAAGTTGTCACACGCGAACGCAGGTGCACAAAACGAATAACACTGAACCACTTAAGCACAAACGACGGCACACACAGAAACATGAGGCGTTGATCTCTGGTGCACGAATGTTCACTAAGCATGTAGGAGTCCGGGGCCCTACCAAGAGAGGAGGAGGGGGGGTGAGAGAGGGAGCGGGGAGAGCGGAGATGCCACGGGCATAGGAGATAGGGGGGAGGGGGGAAGGGGGAGGGAAAGCCCGGGGGAAGAGGGGTGGAGGAAGGGGGGTTGGGGGGAAAAGAAGAGAGAAGGGAGGGAGGGTGCCCAAAGGAAAAGACACAGGAAGTGGGAGAGGAGGACCAAAGTTGATAGGAGGGGTAGATGGAGGGAAGGAGGACATCGTCAAGGAGGGTGAGCTGGCGGAAGCCACTGTGGGAGAGGGTAAGGAGGGTGGAGAGCTGGAGACCAGGTGGGACGTGGGAATACAGGTGCGGCAGTGGGCGGGGGTGGGAGAGGATGGCTGCGACAAGCGGGTGAGGAGGATTGAGTTTATGGGAGGTGTACAGGATCTGTATCCTTTCAAGGAAAAGGAGGAGGTGGCAGAACAGAATGAGGTCGTACAGGATCTGCACGTGCCTCGAGCGATTGGCAGAGCGGCCTCAGGTGCTGCAGTCATGGACTATGCGGCTTGTCCCGGCGGAGGTTCGAGTCCTCCCTCAAGCATAGATGTGTGTGTTTGTCCTTAGGATAGTTTAGGTTCAGTAGTGTGTAAGCTTCGGGACTGATGACCTTAGCAGTTAAGTCCCATAAGATTTCACACACATTTGAACATTTTGATCAGTGTGGGGGAGGGGAGATGGATGCGATAGGCGAGACAGAGCGCATGGCGTTCAAGGATCTGAAGGGATTTGTAAAAGGTAGGGGGGGTGGACATCCAGGCCATATGGGCGTAACAAAGGATAGGGTGGATGAGGGATTTATAGGTGTGGAGTATGGTGGAGGAGCTTGAGGAGACGGAGTCAGGAGCGTGCCTTGGCTTGGGTTATATGGAGATGGGGGGTCCAGGAGAGGCGACGGTCGAGGGTGACGCCAAGGTACTTAAGGGTGGGGGTGAGGGCGCTAGGACGGCCATAGATGGTGAGATAGAAATCAAGGAGGCGGACGGAAGGGGTGATTTTGCCTACGATGATCGCCTGGGTTTTGGAGGCATTGACCCTGAGCAACCACTGGTTGCACCAAGCGGTGAACCGGTCAAGATGGGATTGCAGAAGGTGTTGCGAGCGCTGCAGGGTGGTGGCAAGGGCAAGGAAGGCGTCGTCATCGGCAAACTGGAGAAGGTGGACGGGGGGGGGGGGGGCGACGGCGGCGGCATGTCCGCCGTATACAAAAGGTACAGAAGGTGGGAGAGGACGGAGCCTTGGGGCACACCAGCGGAGGGGAAAAAGGTGTAGGAATCCGTTTTATGGATGGTGACGCAGGAAGGACGTTGGGAGAGAAAGGAGCCGATGAGACGGACGTAGTTAATGGGAAGGGTGAAGGTTTGGAGCTTGAAGAGGATACCGGAATGCCATACGCGGTCATAAGCACGTTCGATGTCCAGGGAGAGGAAGATTGTGGAGCGACGGGAATTAAGCTGGTCAGAAAGGAGATGAGTGAGGTGAAGGAGAAGGTCGTCAGAAGAGGACGGCCGAAAGCCACACTGGGTAACGGGAAGGAGGCGGTGCTGGCGGAGATGCTGGTGGATGCGTCGGGTGAGGTTAGATTACAGGACCATGCTGAAGACCGAGGTAAGGCTGATGGGACGGTAGTAGGAGACGGCGGACGGCGGTTTGCCAGATTTAAGGAACATAAGGATGCGGGAGGTTTTCCACAGTTGGGGTGGTAACTGGTGGACAGGACTACATTGTAGAGCCTGGCCAGGGTGGAGAGGAAAGAGACAGGAGCTTCACAAAGGTGGCGGCAGGTGACACGATCGTGACCAGGAGCGGTGTTGCGTTTTGTGCGGAGTGTAGCAATGAGATCCTGTGTAGTGATGGGGGCATTGAGTTCTGTGTCTGCAATGTTGTCCAAGTACTGGAACCAAAAAGACTACGCTTCTGCTGCATTTATTAGCGTGAGAAGCATAGGTGTTGCAGTTTGTGAACGTGAACAACATATAAATTAACGTAGGAAAAAAAAACTGTACAGACAGTACACACTGCGGGAGTGAAGCAGTGGGCACTAAACTAATTTATACAGGGTGTTCCATTGATCGTGGCTGGGCCAAATATCTCACGAACTAAGCGTCCAACTAAAAAACTACAAAGAGCTGATGTTCCACTTGTCGCAGCCATCGTGGATTTTCCGTTGTCCAGTAGTGCATATTATGCCGGTTCACGTTTCCCCTGTTGGTGAATGACGCTTCGTCGCTAAATAGGACGCGTGCAAAAAATTTGTCATCGTCCCGTCTCTCTTGTGCCCAGTGCCAGAACTGTAAACGACATTCAAAGTCTTCGCCATGCAATTCCTGGTGCATATAAAAGTGGTACGGGTGCAATCGATGTTGATGTAACATTCTTAACACCGACGTTATTGAGATTCCCGATTCTCGCGCAGTTTGTCGGCTGCTGATGTACGAATTAGCCGCGACAGCAGCTAAAACACCTACTTGGGCATCATCATTTGTTGCAGGTCGTAGTTGTCGTTTCACACGTGGCTGAACACTTCCTGTTTCCTTAAATAACGCAACTATCTGGCGAACAGATCGGACGCTGGGATGATGTCGTCCAGGAAACCGAACACCATACAGATCACACGCCCGTTGGGCATTTTGGTCACAATATCCATACATCAACACGATATCGACCTTTTCCACAATTGGTAAACGGTCCATTCTAACACGGGTAACGTATCACGAAGCAAATACCGTCCGCACTGGCGGAATGTTACGTGATACCACGTACTTATACGTTTGTGACTATTACAGCGCCTTCTATCACAAAGCGAAAGAAGTGGTCCCACTAAAACATTCATATTTATTTACGTACTACACGAGTATGTATTAAAAATGGGGGTTCCTGTTTTTAAAACAAACGCAGTTGATATCCGTTTGACCTATGGCAGCGCCATCTAGCGGGCGAACCATACCGCCATCAGGTTTCCCCCTTCAAGCTAGACGAATATCGTTCTTTGTACGTTTTTCGTTTGATGCTTATTTCGTGAGATATTTGGCCCGGTCACTATCAATGGACCACACTGTATATACTGATTCACTCGCGTAGTGTGTACTGTCTGCACGATTTTATTTTCTTTACGTGAATTTATATGTTGTCCATGTTCACAAATTCTAACACCTTCTATGCTTTTCACGTTAATTAATCTAGTAGAAGCATGGTCTTCTGTGATCAAAAAGCAACTCTGGTAGCTTTAGTTATCCATTGCTTTTGTGTTGTAGAGGTATTTCCACTGAAGATTTCATCCATGACTCATATTTCTTTATATATATCTAGCGTAGCAGTGAAATTAGTTTCCATAGATACAGCTTTAAAAAAATTTTAATGTAACGAAATATTTTCTTAAAAGCCCCTATTTCAACTTCTTAGTGGATGAATTTCGAAAATGCTGAAACACATTTTTTTTAAATTTCTGACTGCGAACCCAAATGCCACTTTTCTTAGTTCTAGCTTCCAAATTTCCTTAAGAGCGACATGTTTTCTAAAAGCCTTTCATCTTTTATTTAACCCCGTTAGTAGTGGAATTTCGTACTGTCCCTTATTATACGACGCCTTCACCGTAAGATCCAAACTCCCTCCATATTTCATACTTCTGTCCTTAGAGGTTTGGGCTAGGCGAAGATGACTCAGTGATTCAGTCTTGTCCTACTACACCCCCTTAGGGACTGAATTTCCATAACAGTGATAAACTATTATTCGTTTGTAACGGAGAAGACTAACATAAATTTTCCACAAAAAAGCATTAAGAATGTTTTCCAATAACTCAGTTTAATAAAACATTTTAACCCATTTACACCCCTTTAGGGGTTAAGTTACTTCAACAGTGACGTGCGGTTTTTTTTAATTTCTACAGAGATGCCAAACACAAATTCTCATAGATTTGTGTTTATTGAAAATTTTCATAACTGATTTAGCCTTTATTTCACCCCTGTGGCAGTTGAATTTCCAAAAACAAAGGGAGACATATTTTTTTATTCATAACGGAGAAGTCATAAACCAATTTTCATACATGTAGTTTTAAAAATATTTTAGTAGTTCCTTTTTTAGTTTACTAAATTTTTTTTTCGACCACTATTTCTCGCACGTAGGGGCTAAATTTCCAAAAATGCCGAAACACGTTCACCCATGTTCAGAAAAAAACAGAACACCTTGAACGACTACAGCTAGGACATCCATATTCACAGTATGCCTGCAGAAATGATTACCATTTGAACCATGTCAGCCCGCCGGTCCAAACTCAAGATCAATATTGCGGCGCAACACCACCTACCGGCAAAATATGCCTGCGGCTCTCGCTTTCACTATAAACCCGAGGTAATGGATCAGTGACTAGAGCAGACGTTCAGGATGCCTCGCAGATGTAAGTGCGAACCGTACCGTTAAGTCTGTGAGTTTAAAAGAGGGCACATTATTAGCTTGAGTGAATGTGATGCATCTGTTCGGGAATTTGCTGCTCGTGTGGGACGAAGTGTATCGGCAGTGCAACGGGAATGTGCAGAATGGTTCACGGAAGGACGTAGAACACGAAGAGATGGGTCAGGTCGCGTCATCCAGACTATTCCCAGAAAAGATCGACACCTCATCCGAATGGCATTGTAGGACAGATCTGCGTACTCCTCGGCTCTGGTACAACAGTGGAACAGTGGAACATATCGTACACTATGAGGGGTGACAGTCCGTCGCCGTTTATTATTACATGGGTTACGTGCGCGTCGTCCACTTCTCCGCCAGCGATGACGATTGTGCAGAAACATGCTAGACGGCAGTCGTGTACAAAGCAACGTCACTGAGGACAAGAGTAGCATCACATAGTGTTTCCGGATGAATCCACATATTGTTTGTTTGATAATTATGGCGGCATTTTGGTTCGCCGCAAACAGGGGCAGCGACATCACAGTGACTGCGCTGGCATAAGACATAAGATACACTTCTTTTTTTTTTGTTTTTTTTTGTCATCAGTCTACTGACTGGTTTTATGCGGCCCGCCACGAATTCCTTTGCTGTGCTAACCTCTTCATCTCAGAGTAGCACTTGCAACCTACGTCCTCAATTATTTGCTTGACGTATTCCAATCTCTGTCTTCCTCTACAGTTTTCGCCCTCTACAGCTCCCCCTAGTACCATGGAAGTCATTCCCTCACGTCTTAGCAGATGTCCTATCATCCTGTCCCTTCTCCTTATCAGTGTTTTCCACATATTCCTTTCCTCTCCGATTCTGCCTAGAACCTCCTCATTCCTTACCTTATCAGTCCACCTAATTTTGAACATTCGTCTATAGCACCACATCTCCAATGCTTCGATTCTCATCTGTTCCGGTTTTCCGACAGTCCATGTTTCACTACCATACAATGCTGTACTGGAGACGTACATCCTCAGAAATTTCTCCCTCAAATTAAGGCCGGTATTTGATATTAGTAGACTTCTCTTGGCCAGAAATGCCTTTTTTGCCATAGCGAGTCTGCTTTTGATGTCCTTGCTCCGTCCGTCATTGGTTATTTTACTGCCTAGGTGGCAGAATTCCTTAACTTCATTCACTTCGTGACCATCAATCCCGATGTTAAGTTTCTCGCTGTTCTCATTTCTACTACTTCTCATTACCTGCGTCTTTCTCCGATTTACTCTCAAACCATACTGTGCACTCATCAGACTGTTCATTCCGCTCAGCAGATCATTTAATTCTTTTTCACTTTCACTCACGATAGAAATGTCATCAGCGAATCGTATCATTGATATCCTTTCACCTTGTATTTTAATTCCACTCCTGAACCTTTCTTTTATTTCCATCATTGCTTCCTCGATGTACAAATTGAAGAGTAGGGGCGAAAGGCTACAGCCTTGTCTTACACCCTACGTAATACGAGCACTTCGTTCGTGATCGTGCGCTCTTATTATTCCCTCTTGGTTGTTGTACATATTGTATATGACCCGTCTCTCGCTATAGCTTACCCCTACTTTTTTCAGAATCTCGAACAGCTTGCACCATTTTATATTGTGGAACGCTTTTTCCAGGTCGACAAATCCTATGAAAGTGCCTTGATTTTTCTTTAGCCTTGGTTCCATAGTTATCCATACCGTCAGAATTGCGTCTCTCGTCCCTTTACTTTTCCTAAAGCCAAACTGATCATCACCTAGCGCATTCTCAATTTTCTTTTCCATTCTTCTGTGTATTATTCTTGTAAGCAGCTTCGATGCATGAGCTGTTAAGCTGATTGTGCGATAACTCTCGCACTTGTCAGCTCTTGCAGTCTTCGGAATTGTGTGGATGTTGCTTTTCCGAAAGTCAGATGGTGTATCGACAGACTCATATATTCTACACACCAACGTGAATAGTCGTTTTTTTCCCACTTCCCCCAATGATTTTAGAAATTCTGATGGAATGTTATCTATCCTTTCTGCCTTATATGACCGTAAGTCCTCCAAAGCTCTTTTAAATTCCGATTCTAATACTGGATCCCCTATCTCTTCTAAATCGACTCCTGTTTCTTCTTCTATCACATCAGACAAATCTTCACCCTCATAGAGGCTTTCAATGTATTCTTTCCACCTATCTACTCTCTCCTCTGCATTAAACAGTGGAATTCCCGTTGCACTCGTAATGCTACCGCTGTTGCTTTTAATGTCACCAAAGGTTGTTTTGACTTTCCTGTATGCTGTGTCGGTCCTTCCGACAACCATATCTTTTTCGATGTCTTCACATTTTTCCTGCAGCCATTTCGTCTTAGCTTCCCTGCACTTCCTATTTATTTCATTCCTCAGCGACTTGTATTTCTGTATTCCTGATTTTCCCGAACATGTTTGTACTTCCTCCTTCCATCAATCAACTGAAGTATTTCTTCTGTTACCCATGGTTTCTTCGCAGCTACCTTCTTTGTACCTATGTTTTCCTTCCCAACTTCTGTGATGGCCCTTTTTAGAGATGTCCATTTCTCTTCAACTGTACTGCCTCCTGCGCTATTCCTTATTGCTGTATCTATAGCGTTAGAGAACTTCAAACGTATCTCGTCATTCCTTAGTACTTCCGTATCCCACTTCTTTGCGTATTGATTCTGCCTGACTAATGTCTTGAACTTCAGCCTACTCTTCATCACTACTATATTGTGATCTGAGTCTATATCTGCTCCTGGGTACGCCTTACAATCCAGTATCTGATTTCGGAGTCTCTGTCTGACCATGATGTAATCTAATTGAAATCTTCCCGTATCTCCCGGCCTTTTCCAAGTGTACCTCCTCCTCTTGTGATTCTTGAACAGGGTATTCGCTATTATTAGCTGAAACTTGTTACAGAACTCAATTAGTCTTTCTCCTCTTTCATTCCTTGTCCCAAGCCCATATTCTCCTGTAACCTTTTCTTCTACTCCTTCCCCTACAACTGCATTCCAGTCGCCCATGACTAATAGATTTTCGTCGCCCTTTACATACTGCATTATCCTTTCAATATCCTCATACACTTTCTCTATCTGTTCATCTTCAGCTTGCGACGTCGGCATGTATACCTGAACTCTCGTTGTCGGTGTTGATCTGCTGTCGATTCTGATTAGAACAACCCGATCACTGAACTGTTCACAGTAACACACCCTCTGCCCTACTTTCCTTTTCATAACGAATCCTACACCTGTTATCCCATTTTCTGCTGCTGTTGATATTACCCGATACCCACCTGACCAGAAATCCTTATCTTCCTTCCACTTCACTTCACTGGCCCCTACTATATCTAGATTGAGTCTTTGCATTTCTCTTTTCAGATTTTCTAGTTTCCCTACCACGTTCAAGCTTCTGACATTCCACGCCCCGACTCGTAGAACGTTATCCTTTCGTAGATGATTCAATCTTTTTCTCATGGTAACCTCCCCCTTGGCAGTCCCCTCCCGGAATTCCGAATGGGGGACTATTCCGGAATCTTTTGCCAATGGAGAGATGATCATGACACTTCTTCAATTACAGGCCACATGTCCTGTGGATACAAGTTACGTGTTTCCATTGCCTTCTGCATCCTCATGTCGTTGATCATTGCTGATACACTACTGGCCATTAAAATAGCTACACCAAGAAGAAATGCAGATGGTAAACGGGTATTCATTGGAAAAATTTATTATACAAGCACTGACATGTGGTTATGTTTTCACGCAATTTGGATGCATTGATCCTGAGAAATCAGTACTCAGAACAACCACCTCTTGCCATAATAACAGCCTTGATGCGCCTGGGCATTGAGTCGAGCATAGCTTTGATGGCGTGTACAGGTACAGCTGCCCATGCAGCTTCAACACGATATCACAGTTCATCAAGAGTAGTGACTGGCGTATTGTGACGAGGCAGTAGCTCGGCCACCATTGACCAGACGTTTTCAGTTGGTGAGAGATCTGGAGAATGTGCTCGCCAGGGTAGCAGTCGAACATTTACTATATCCGGAAAAGCCCGTACAGGACCTGCAACATTCGGTCATGCGTTTTCTTGCTGAAAAGTAGGGTTCCACAGGGATCGAATGAAGGCTAGAGGCACGGGTCGTAACCCATCTGAAATGTAACGTCCGCTGATCAAAGTGTCGTCAATGCGAACAACAGGTGTCCGTGACGTGTAAGCATTGGCACCCAATACCACCACGGCGGATAGTACGGCAGTATGGCGATGACGATAACACGCATCCAATGTGCGTTCAGCGCGATGTCGCCAAACACGGATGAGACCATCACGATGCTGTAAACAGAACCTGGATTCATCCGAAAAAATGACGTTTTGCCATTCGTCCACCCAGGTTCGTCATTGAGTACACAATCGCAGGTGATCCTGTCGGAGATGCAGCGTCAAGGGTAACCGCAGCAATGGTCTCCGAGCTGATAGTCCATGCTGCTGCAAACGTCGTCGAACTGTTCATGCAGATGGTTGTTTTCTTGCAAACGTCCCCATTTGTTGACTCAGGGATCGAGACGTGGCTGCACGATCCGTTATAGCCATTCGGATAAGATGCCTGTCATCTCGACTGCTACTAATACGAGGCCGTTGGTATCCAGCACGGCGTTCCGTATTACCCTCCTGAACCCACCGATTCCATATTCTGTTAACAGTAATTCGATCTCAACCAACGCGAGCAGCAATGTTGCGATACGATAAACCACAATCGCGATAGGCTGCAATCCGACCTTTATCAAAGTCGGAAACGTGACGGTACGCATTTCTCCTCCTTACACGAGGCATCACAACAACGTTTCACCAGGCAACGCCGGTCAACTGCTGTTTGTGTATGAGAAATCGGTTGGAAACTTTCCTCATGTCTGCACGTTGCTGGTGTCGCCACCGGCGCCAGCCTTGTGTGAATGCTCTGAAAAGGTAATCGTTTGCATATCACAGCATCTTCTTCCAGTCAGTTAAATTTCGTGTCTGTATCAATTTAATGGCCAATAGTGTATGCAACCCTACCTCAAGGCCTTGTGGTGTGGGGGCCTATTGGGCAGAACCACAAATCACAGTTGGTGTGTGTGAAGGGCACTGTGTCCAGTGTGAAGTACATGGACGACATCCTGCGCCCCGTAGCCACACCCTTTCTGCACAACACCCCAGACGCCGTGTATCAGCAACACAATGTACGACTACAAGGCGCTGCACGGATAGGTGCCTTGTTGTTATCACAGGATGTCAGCCTTTTGCCCCGGCCTGCCAGATCACCAGAATTGTTGCCAATAGAAAATGTGTGGCCCATGGTGAAATGACAGAGCAGCGCCGACTGAATGCCAACCACCACAGATAGACTCTGTAACCAGTTGATAGCAGCGTGGATGCCTATATGCAGTCAAATGGTTCAAATAGCTCTGAGCACTGTGGGACTTCACTTCTGAGGTCATCAGTCTCCAAGAACTTAGAACTACTTAAACCTAACTAACCTAAGGACATCACACACATCCATGGCCGAGGCAGGATTCGAGCTTGCGACCGTAGCGGCCACGCGGTTCCAGACTGTAGCGCCTAGAACCACTTGGCCACCAGGGCCGGCCTCGTGGAAGCAGTTATCAGGGCCCTTGGCGGACAGTTTGCCTAATATGCAACAGGACACATGCTAAACCGAGGTTACTGAATTGCTAATCTATTCTGCAGAACATACTCAGTGTGTCATATGAATATGAACGTCCTATCTCTAGTGGTTCAAGGTGTTCTGTTTTCTTTCTGAGCATGAGTGAATTTCCTTACTTCTGACCGAGAACCAAATACCAATTTTCGTAGATACAGTTTCTAAATTGCCTTAAGAGAGTCTAATTTAACCAAAAAACAAATAAAAATAAACATTTCATTCCCATATTTCACACACTTAGGGATGTCAAGAACCCCACTATTAAGCGATACCTACAGTATAAAATCGTCATTCTCTGCAATTTTTAAATTTCGTCCTGAGTGGTTTGGACTGGGCGATGATGATCCACTGAGTTAGTCAATGAATCGGGCCATTGCCTTGCTTTGTTTATGTGAACCAACTTACAAACAAAAGGGGCCATTGCAGCTTATGCTAGGCACGACTTGTATTACATAAAAATTACTTGTGTTTCCAAGACACTGTAGTCTCTCGTAAGTATCGACTAATTTAATGGCAAACAAAACCATGATGTAACGATAACTTCATCATAAGTGACACGTTATTAGTCCCAGACTAAGCTCGACCCAACTTCCTGTCGCACTAATTGTCAGTATTAGAATTTCGACAACTTTCGTGTCATCTTAGGCTATTTCTGGTTCAACAACAACCGGAAATTGTTCCCATAACTTGTACTTCTCAATTAATTATAAACAGAGTTTATACTGGAAATTTATAAGATGATTCACCCTTTAGCCCATCATTTTGGCCGCTGCCTATTTAGTTTAGGATATCTTATAGCAGCTGTCCGTTCTGATGCTCAAACATTGAGCGTGTTTGGCCGTTTCGTTACTAGCTCCATCCAATCTTCTCAGGAGATCAATCAGTCTCTGTTCACTTTGCTTACGTACAGTAACACAGGAAATAGACGATGCCTGTTCTTGACTTTCTGGCAGCGACTACGTGTCTTATATCTACCGTAGCTTGGTCTGTGTAGCGTACTCCAAGAATTCATAACTCGAGTCCGAATTTAACTTTGTTTATAAAAGCACGAAAATGTATAAAATGTCAGGCGCGTTGTGACGAGTACTGCCACCACTGTAATGAACATCAATCGTGGACGATCTACTTCGCGGAGGAGCGCCAGTTCCGCGTATTTGACAATGCAAACTCCTTTTTCAGTCGTGAATCAGTGGGAATCTATTTGAACCAATCAAACAAATATAAAACAGTTGCTTTGGATTTACGATGTGTGTGTGTGTGTGTGTGTGTGTGTGTGTGTGTGTGTGTGTGGCGGAAGGGAGGAAGAGGAATGGGAGAAGGGAAGGGGAAAGAAATGGGACATCTTCATTGTACAATACAATATCCTGCAAAACCCTGCAGTTTTTATACAGTAGACAGATATCTCCTATAATAAACAAATCACAGCTTGTAATCCGTCCTTCATCACGTCCGACACACAGCTCTCTGTATTATCCGTATTTATGTGAGTTTTGGAACAGTGCCAGTATTAAGGGTAAAGAATGCTTTGAGTGAAGTTACGATTTGATATACTGCATTTGAAAAGCAGGTTTGATTATTTTACTACGGTGTTGGTCTACCTTAATCAGCAGTTGTTTGAGTTGAGTGATCTTCTTTCGAAATAGCGAATGGAAACGTTAAAACGTCATTTCATGAAGTAATATTTTTTATTACCGTATTTACAGCGCAGTTAAAGCGGATACAACACTGCCAGACTGTTCCATCGCTGCCACCAAACAAAGCACTCCTGGTCGCCTTCGCAGAAGTTAATGCCGTGCTGTTTGTGGCACCGTATGACAGCACAGAACAGTGGAGTGCTGAACTTCACAGGGGTCCATTTAACGGCGCTTCCGTCCATGCAGCGGGTACCATTAAAAGTTATGTGTCTGTAACTGAACCCATGAAATGGTGCATACGGCACGGGCAGCTGGAACAAACTTATTTTCACTGAATGCCACTGTTAGCAGATGTACGGTCTCCAGCACTGATGTCTAATGGATTGACCTACAGCTGCGTTCTCTGCAAGGCACAAGAAAATATAACGAACACCCCACAGCTTAATCCCCGCTTTTGCATTTTGCGAACAATATTCCCATTTATGTCAGTCGGTAAATAAATGTGACAGTGGATATTGCGCACGGATTACAATAAATCTGGTGCCGACACAAAGTATTTTAAATCCCTTATTTATCATGACTTTACTACCTCCACTTTTTCACTTTAAATGATTCTAATTGAAACTGCATCTTTTTATCTTTTTTGCTAGGACACTGTTGAATATATGATAAAGCATAGCTTGAAAACATTGAGTATGTTTGTGAATCTCTCCATATACTCACAGTCACCCTCTTCTGCGCTACGATCTCTTTAGTATATAGATATGATTTTGAACTATTGTGCCGCGCCTGGTATAAACTAAATACAATTAATGTTTCGCAAACTTTTTCACACAGGCATACCTTAAGTTCTACATTGTTGTGTGCAAAACGCCACAATAGTAAACAAGTAGATGGCTCTGAGCACTATGGGACTTAACATCTATGGTCATCAGTCCCCTAGAACTTAGAACTACTTAAACCTAACTAACCTAAGGACGTCACACAACACCCAGTCATCACGAGGCAGAGAAAATCCCTGACCCCGCCGGGAATCGAACCCGGGAAAAACAAGTAGATGGTTGACGGACCCTAACGTCTACTACAACATTAGGGAAAAAGCTTTATACTGTATGCACGAGATATAGGAAGTTATGGAAAACAATCCCAACAGCTTCTCCTACAACTTCTCTTCCAAGGATTCCCTAAGAATGAGAATAAGTCAAAAAAGAATACGCCAACATTAAGAACACTGAACACGAAACACACACCAGCATGGTGGATGAAATCTGCTGAGGCTATCTGTAAACAGTTTTCGCGCCCTATGCCTAACTGTTTTACGATAAGTAGTAATAAATCTACAATAGAGTGTCAGATGTGGAAAAATGAAATGAGCGTGTAGCCTCCCTCTTACTAATCGGCCTATCCTGCTTGTGATATAAAATATGACCGTGGATCGCGTGTATGCCTAACGGAATATTTTCTAGTTGTATAAAACTATCTTTCCCGAAGAAGTGATACCGAGAAGTAGGAGAAAAGTGTACAACCGATTCTTCTGATGGAAAGTCTACTAAAAATTAAAGTAATTAAACCAAACAGGGCTATAATTTGGATAATGAATGTTATTTTGTGCATTCACTCATGAACAACACTGGACGGAAAAGGGTACCACTCATCATGAATCCAAAAGTTACACTAATGAACTAATAGGAAGTAATTAACGGTTGCCAGCCCACTAGGGCAATTTACATCCAAAATTCTGTGCAAGATGATGGGAAAGAAAAACATGTATATATTAAACAGTGACGTGGCAACTAAAGGTTGCCACAATTTTTCTTTTTTTACACTAATTTTAAATGAGTATGTAATGATAAAGAAAACTGAGAAGTCACTCTTACATTATGTTTGGCATTAAATTTTGAAAAAGGCAGTCGAGTACTGATTTGAATATATGCAATTAAACTGTATGTTAGTACTGAACTTCGTTTCGTGAACAATGATATTGAGTTACCTCAGCATAACGTCATCAAAGAAATTTAGAAAAAAAGCAAGCACTTTTTGCTTTACCATTACTTATTTTGCAAATTGCATTTCGTATTATTGTCTGACCAGCTGAGACTTATTTACTGATTAGAACAGAATTAAATACTAGAATACGTACCAAACCAAACAGCCATGTGCTCCAAGCTATATGTAAAATAAATAAAACTTCCGCACTCTTAATTTGTGCATTTCTTTAGATTTGAATTTTTTCCAGTGATTGATTCTCAAACTTAAAAAATGAAGCCAGAATGAGATTTTCACTCTGCAGCCAAGTGTGCGCTGATATGAAACCTCCTGACAGATCAAAACTGTGTGCCGGACCGAGACTCGAAATCGGGACCTTTGCCTTTCGCGGGCAAGTGCTCTACCAACTGAGCTACCCATGGAAGGAAGGAGACTAGAAGGTAGGAGACGAGATACTGGCAGAAGTAAAGCTGTGAGTACCGGGCGTGAGTCGTACTTCGGTAGCTCAGATGGTAGAGCACTTGCCCGCGAAAGGCAAAGGTCCCGAGTTCGAGTCTCGGTTCGGCACACAGTTTTAATCTGCCAGGAAGTTTGAAAAATGAAATTGCTTTACTTGAGTCACATACTGAAGCCTCTGTTGTAGAACAGTTAATTGAAAGTAGACTGAGGCTAAAATTCTTAAAAGAGAAATTATTCATTAATAAACTGACTGTAACTATTCAATTTGTTTCTTCTGACACTAAGTTAGCATATTAGGAAAGGAAGGAACAAGGATCCTGCTTGGTAACAATAACTGGGGGCAATGAGGACACAATTTCCCTTAGTTTCACTGATTATTATTTAAAGAAATCTTATCTAATAAATCACATTCAGTTGTCCTGCTGGGTTAGCCGTTAATACTTTCTACCAACCAACAGTCTTACTTCAGCGCTGTGCATACGACGAAACTCGGAGCCGACGACGAAACTGTGTTGCTGGAACTGCTGCTGTTGTTGGAGACGGAAGCATATTGTGGAGCCACGGCTAATTATAGGAACGAGCAATCGTAATTAATACAGCCTCTTCCGCCCGTCCATTGTCTGTACTCCTGCTCGAGACATCTCGCCGGCGCGCATACATGATGCGCCGAAAATGGTACTCTCTACTGCGAGAGCGTTGACACTACACTTCTGCACACTACAATTGCTGGAACCCGTCTCTCTCTCTCCGCGAGCTCTGCGTAACAACTGCCTACCCAAAGATTTTACAACGCAAAAACACTACTATTATCGTTGCTAGTCGATGCAAATAACAATTCCTTTGGCATTTTCGCAGAACTTAGAAGTTTCACTGTAAAACACAGATAAATACAATGAAATGTCAACAGACTTCTACCTAAATGTAGACGTACAGTGAAGCAATGTCCTTACTTATTAAAAGAAAGCATTTAAATTACAACTATTTACACACAATTGAGAAAAAATGTTATATATCGGTAGCAAGTGCCATGCATCCTGCATTTTCGGTGTTACAAGCGTACAGCATCGTTGGTCGGGAGGCACAACTCGGCGAAGTTCGGCCGCCAAGTGTAAGTTTTATTTCATCCGACGCCACATTGGGCGACTTGCGCGCCGGTGATGAGGAAGAAATGATGATGACAACACAACACCCAGTCCACAAGCGGCGAAAATCTCCAACCCGGCCGGGAATCAAACCCAGGCCCGTTTACATGGGACGCAAGCACGTTACCTGCCAGCTAAGCAGACGGACGTGAAATGGGGAAATCTGTTTTCATCGTTTACCTTTGTGGACAGCTGTGCCGACTTCTCTAAGGTGGAACCATACAGCCATAAACTTCACAAAATATTCAGAGCCTATGATCCTTGAACGAAAAAGATATATTACGATCACTTCGCCAGGATAATTGTTCCCTTTTTATGACAGGGATGTGTAAACCTGTCTACCTATGGAACTGATGTGAGTCTACTTTTTGTTTCGCGTGTGAAAACAGCAGTTAACTAGAACATCACTTAGTAGTGTAATTTCTCTCTCCTTTCGTAAGTACAGAAATATACAGTATCTTCTCGGCGTATTCATTGGCCTACTTACTTGGGGGACACTCAACGATACAGGAAGCTATAGTAATGTCACGTTAATCTATTCGATCGCAGGTGACAGTTACCATATAGAAAAGTCACTGTGCCATCCTTTGTACGAACTGTGTCAGCATACTTTAAGGAACAGTCCTAGAACAATCTCTTATCCTCCTCCCGCCTTCACCCATCCCTAATTTTTCTCGTGATCAGACAAGAAGGAAAATATGCATTCTGAAAACGATAGTGGATAGAGGCGACCGCAACGATGGAAAAAATGTTTGCTTCTGGCAAAGACATTAGAATTTATTTAAGTGTCATAATAACAGAAGTCAGTTTGTTCTGAAATGCCGCATGGGTATGTATATCACATAATGTGAGAACCTTCTCAAAGTCTTTACCTACATTTCACGTATGATTCAAGAATCGTATTTACGAGAAGGACAGAATTTACCAAAAACATTAACACGTTGTATCATCTGTTAGAAGTATGGTGAAAAGGTACATACTGGATATGCGACCCTATGAGATGGGAGTGTTGAGGTGGCGAAAAAAAGCTACTCCTTTCGTCGCAAACGTATCACAAACAATAAGGAGGAGAACCTCGAAGCGATTTTAAATTTGATTCATCCCTGTGATTATTCACATCTTGGAAATTAAAACTGGTTATCAATCAAGTGCCCGGTTCTAGGCACTGCAGTCTGGAGCCGAGCGACCGCTGCGGTCGCAGATTCGATTCCTGCCTTGGGCATGGATGTGTGTGATGTCCTTAGGTTAGTTTGGTTTAAGTAGTTCTAAGTTCTAGGGGACTGATGACCTCAGCAGTTAAATCCCATAGTGCTCAGAGCCATTTGAACCAATCAAGTGCCGAAAACGTGAATGAATTGAAAGTCTTCTGTGCATAAATGGAATTAAAAGGGGATAGTTGATGTAAGAACAATAATGACAATACCAGCGGTCTGAGATTCCAAGCGTGAACCCGCTGTCGTACAATTACCTCCTGTCATTCAAAATCAATAAAATAACATAAGTTTCGAAAGAACCTTCACATAACCTGCTCTGTTCATTTATTAATAACGTCGCACCAAGGCGAGTGTAAAAGATGGCCATAAGAGTTATCTCTCGTGGTTACAATTAAATGATTCAGTTAATTTGTCATTCAATAAAAGCATCGCCTAAGAACATTTATAGATCTGCTGTGTACAACCATTCCTATAGGAGAATGAAACTTTAATTTTCTTGAATGCTTGATTCTTGGTTTCATTATTCATTTTTTATTAATTTATTTGAATGCAGTTTGGATAAAACTAAATTTATTAATGAAACTCGTCGTATGTTCACACGCGCGTAAACAAATAACATTCAGGCAATCGGTGCAGCAGAAGCACCAGAAGAAAGTTCACCGCAAGGAAACTTTGTGACACGCACGTAGCCTGCAGCACTGCTCTTCCATTTACGCCACCCTCGGTAGCAGGCAACACGTATCTCTGCATGCGACATGAATAGTGCATTTCGTTGGCACCCAGGAGAGATTTCTGTGTCTTCATTTCGGAACTGCTCTTCGCATAGGACGCCAAGAGAAGTTTGTAACAATGAAATATAGTGGTTTTGAGAGTTCCTTTCTTGATGTAGTATAATAATCTGTGAAACAAAACGAGCGAAACAAACTTCCATTTCAGAGGAAGATTTGCCGAGCTGAACTTGCACGAAATACTTCTAGCGTAAAACTATAGATATATGTACATGAAACATCAGTTTTATTATAAGTTCTTAGTGATTACACACTGCGTCTGACAGTAACCCCACAGACACTGACGTAAAATTTTGCTCTGCAAGATTATTTTGAATACTTCTTATACGTCCTTTTAGCTACAATTCAACTTCAAATTGTAAGTGGAAACATCCATACATGTGTTATATGACATCTTAGGAAATTGGACGCTAATTACTTATGATGTTGCAAATACGAAAGCACTACGGCTGCTAATACAATACTGAACGAACGTAGTTGCCGGCCGAGGTGGCCGAGCGGTTCTAGGCGCTTCAGTCTGGAACCGCGCAACAGCTACGGTCGCAGGTGCTAATCCTACCTCTGGCGTGGATGTGTGTGATGTCCTTAGCTTAGTTAGGTTTAAGTAGTTCTAAGTTCTAGGGGACTGATGACCTCATAAGTTAAGTCCCATAGTACCATTTGAATAATTTTGAACGGACGTAGTCCTATAATGTGCCACATGCTGTCAATGAGAGATAGGTTTTGCGATCATTCTGAAGAAGGGAGTCGTCAAACTTACTGGATAGAGTATTGTGTGATGCATCGAGATTATCAAGTGTTATACGAACAGTGAAAGACTGAGCTGCTGCATGGAATCCTGTACGCCAGATGTAAAGTGTTAATTTATGCTTTAGCTCTAGATACTATGTTCCCACAGGTAACCCTACAAATATATGTACTTACTAGAGTTATTATAGGTGGTTTGGGAATACAGTCTCATACAGGAGTCAGTTCTGACTGCTATTGGGCTCTGTCCTGGCTGGACATCGAGCTTCGATGACCGACATCGGTACGTAATTCCATACAGTCCAAAACCCCATGTTGTCCAATTCCCTTAGTCCTACACAACTAATTGTGAGCAGATTTCCTCTTTAAGAACCAACCTCTAAATGTTTGCGCACGAAGTTAAACGGATGACACAAAAATTACGGCCCCACGTCGGAAAATTGCAAAATATATATATCACTTGAATAGTTGCATATGATTGGCAGGGGGGGGGGGGGGGGGACGAAATAATAGAAAACTGATTAATAACTGCTGCTTGACTAATTAAAACATTATTTGGAAAGAATTATTGAAAGATATTGGAAGGTTTACATATCCTGCGTGAACTTTATGTGGTACTAATATCAACAGACCTTCAATGTCACAACACATTTAAGATCAACATTCATCATTTAAAGTTACGTACCTCCCCCACATCAATTCCATTGTGCATACAGCTGATTATGAAAATAATCATGCAGGATCCCTTCTCCGCTGCTCACACGAATTCCTCTTGTTTGCTTCGAACCTCTTGATGCAGGATTCTCGGCGTGGGCTAAGCGATGGTTCAAATGGCTGTGAGCACTATGGGACTCAACATCTGAGGTCATCAGTCCCCTATAACTTAGAACTACTTAAACCTAACTAAACTAAGGACATCACACACATCCATGCCCGAGGCAGGATTCGAACCTGCGACCGTAGCGGTAGCGCGGTTCCAGACTGGAGCGCCTAGAACCGCTCGGCCACACCGGCCGGCGGTAAGTGATGAACAGGGGGTTCTTATTGATGTAAATACATATATGAATAAACCTGTCTTCCTAATAACTTTTATAGCACTTTTTAATATATGGTTGGAATACACAATTTATTAAAACAATACTGGCGCGTCGGAGCTAGTCATACAGCTGTCTGCTACCACTTACTGAAACAAACAGGTGAAAATACTAGAATTAATCAGTTGAAGAGCGTATCTCTTCTCCTTTGTTTGTATCATAACATTATCTATGGCACAAAATAACTTGCCACTTTACCGCTGGCCTTATAGCTCACATGTATAAAAAGGAAAAAAACGAATAAAAAAAGAATATGATACATTGTACACTCTGACTAACGTTATCTGTCTTCAGTAATATGTTGGTTATTATTTTCCCTGATTGCCATTACCTTCGTTGACACAGATTACAAGCCTACAACTTAACATTTTCAACATACAAAATGAATAACCGAAGAAATGCGACAGTTATATTGATCCAAATTTACATTAAGATTAAATGGAAAGGAGCGTCTCTTTCCTAACAATTAATTTAACTTCTGAGCCTCTTTAGAATTTACTGTGTTTACGATAAATGAAACCATCTAATTCCGTAATCCTCGATCGGAAAAGTGACTGGAAGTCGGTGACTAAAACCGAGAAGTTCACACATACATTACGAGTGCAAAGTGACATAAGACAGGCGATCGTTTTCCACCACTGTGAAATCAAATTGAACTACTCTGCCGGTGCTGCAAATTATGCACACCGTAAGTATGAGTAGACTATGCCGAGTTGTGCGCTGCAGACGTGCTGGCCTCTTCGCGAAGACGGAGTCGTCAGCACATTTGCGGGACTCTAAATTATGGCAGCTTCCACTGCAGTGCTTAGCCAAATTGACCCTCGCGTCCTACCGACAAGTCCAACCAGAAACCATTGCTTCCTATGGGAAAGTCCTTATCTTGTGGCGCTCACTTCAGCGCTGCATATTCCTCGCCGCCCATAGGTGGCAGTCGCCAATCGAAAAATTACTAACCACTGTAGCCCAATCATGAAGATGCCCTCCAAAGAGCGGGCATCTTTTTCAATTTCCATTGACGACGTGAAACTCTCCTCTACCACCAAAAGCATTTATTTCAAAGCTGCGGTTTGACGTCACAAATCTTTATGCCAACCGCCCGTTCTCGGACCAGTGTTCATAACCTCGCAGCTGGGTTCAAGAAATTCATAAAGGACTGCTGCGGAACTAGAGTTTCTTGCCCGTAGCCTGTGCTTTGTATAAGCGGCGGATGCTGATTGCCAAAAGAAGTTAGAAAACATGGCGCCCATATTTCCCACGCAGAGTGCCGTACCACTCTTGGCCGAATGTCAGCTCCAAGCATTGGTGCGAAAGGTCAAGAATTGCCTCCTCCTGTGAGATTCAGGACGATTTCACTTGCAAGAATCTGACGTCACTCATGCTGTGGCCCTTTACACATGTCACCGAGCAGCTTGGCTGTTGCTCTGTCTCAAATCCACTGCTCAGAACATACGCGTACACCCCAGAAGCTTTCATAATCCATTACAAACCGTCACGAAGTTTGTTAAGAGAGATAAGCAAATTATACAGGGAGCACTACTGCTACTCACTGTGTTTCGTAATACACTCATGTTCAGGGAGAACAGAACACCTTGAACGACTAGAGATAACACGTTCATATTCACATAACATGTGCATTAGTATCTTCTGCAGAAATGATTAGCATTTGAATCATGTCGGTCCACGGCTTGGAGGCCAACATCCATATCGCGGAGCAACACCACCTACCGGTAAAATGTGCCTGCGGCTCTCGTTGTCGATATAAACCTAAAGTAATTAATCAGTGTGAGTAGATAAGATGTGCAGGATACCTCTTATGCATGGACCGTATCGTCATATCTATGAATTTGAAAGAGAACGCATTATTGGTATGAGAGAATGTGATGCATCCATCCGGCAAATTGCTCCTCGTGTAGGACGAAGTGTTTCGACAGAGTAAAGGACGTGTGCAGAATGATTCACAGAAGGCCGTAGAACCCGACGAGATAGGTCAGCTAGCATAACCCATACCACCCACTAGAAGACGGACACCTCATCCGAGTAGCATTGCGGGACAGTTCCGCGTCCTCGTCGGCTCTGGCGCAGCAGTGGAATAATGTAGCACATCGTACACTACCAGGGCTAACAGTTTGTCGCCGTTTATCACGGCATGAGTTACGGACACGTCTACCGCATCTCTACCTACCTTCGACTAATGAGCAGAAACATGCTAGACGATAATGCTGTATGGAACGACGTCACTGGGGACGAGAATGGCATCAAATACCGTTTTCGGAAGAATCCAGTTGCTTCTTTTCTTTTTTTTTTTTTTTTAATAATGGTCGCATTTTGGTTCGTCACAGACAGGTGGAGTGGTATCGCAGTGCCAACTCAAGGCCTTATGGTGTGGGGTGCTATTGGGTACAACCACCAACCACATTTCGTATTTGTCCAGGGCACTGTGACCAGTGTGACGCACATGAATTACAGCCTGCGACCTATAACCATACTCTTTGTGTACGACACACAAGACACAAGTTTTTAGCAAGACAGTGCACGAGCACATGTTGCTGCAGGAACACATGCCTTCCTGGTGTGATAGGATGTTAGCCAGATCAGCAGACTTGTCTCCAAGTGAATATGTGTGAGATGTGGAGAAACGTCGGATGCAGCGCTGTGACCCAGTGGCAACCACCACAGACTACCTTTGGAACCAGGTGAATGCAGCTTGGATAACTATACCACAGGACACCATTCGCGCTCCGATGCTATCACACATAAAAGAAGTGACCAGGACCCATGGCGAACGCTTTGCCTACTAGGCAACTTGGTACATGCTGAACTGAAGTGCCAGAAATGCTAATCATTTCTGCAGAATGCAATAATGTACATGTCTTGTAAACATGAATGTCCCATCTACAGCCGTGTTATGTTTTTCTTTCTGAACATTAGTGTTTTAACAACACTTTTATTCGAATTTTCCTTGGTTTCAGACTCATAATGGTAAGTATATTCTAATTACAGATAAAAGCAACATTCTAAATGCTTGCTGCGTTTCAGCAGCATATTTCAAAAGTTCATATGAAAACACTGAAAAAGCTGTAAATAATTTAATCGAAATTGAGAAACTGAACACGAATGAGTCAAACAGAGAGCGGCTGATTCCTATAGTAAAGACGATCATATTATGTGGTCGAGAAAACATACCATGAAGAGGCCACCGAAATGATGGTACACTGAGTGATGAAATCAGCCAAGGAAAATTTCGAGAACTTTTAAAATTTCCTATTGACTCAGGTGATTCGTCTCTCCAAAAACATTTAGAGAAAGTGCCAAAAATGCTACATATCTGAGCAAAACAACTCAGAATCAGCTGATTGATTGTTGCTAATCTGTCACTATGGAAAAGGCACTCGACAAAGTCAATATTATGCTGTCCTTGGCAACGAAACAACGAATGCCAGTGGTACAGAACAACTCAGTGTATGTATCAGGTATCTGAAATTACAAAAAAACACAATACACGAAGACTTCATATGCTTTCTATCTGTAACTGACATCACTGGTGCTGCATTAAGCGATCAGATCGTTCAAAAATTAAATCAAGTCGCCCTACACGTTAAAAATTTGAGATATTAAGATTATGATGGAGGTGCCAACATGTCTGGAAAGTTCAGTGTCGTACAATCCCGAATAAAGCAGGTCCAACCGCTAGCGACTTACATGCATTGTGCGGCACATAAACTAAACCTGGCCATTGTGAGTGCCTGCAGATTGCCTAGTATTCGCAATATGATGGGAGTTGTAAGTCGTGTTACCAATTCTGTGCGCGAGTCAGAAAAAAGGCTGTAACTTATCACGAGAGCTACCATTGAAAGTCACAAGTCTTAGTGATACACGCTGGCATGATGCACTCCTTCAATTCAAAGAGCTCTTTGACGCCATCTTACAGTTCCTTGAAGATATGGACAGAACTTCTCCGCCATCTAAAACTGCAAGTCTTCTGGCTTCTCTTCAAAGATATGACTTTGCCTCAGCTTTGACGGTAACCGCCACTGTATTGATATTACTGTTCCGCTTTCACGGCAACTTCAGGCTGTTGAATTAGATCTCGACCTTTGCTATGAGATGGTACACAATGTAAAACAACGCTGAAACGATACAGAGAAAAGAAATATGATGAAATTTTCCAAGAGGAGTGACATATTGTAGAACCTTTGATCATCCCGGTGCAAGCATCCAGAATCGCCAAACGTTCTTCTCATCGCTCAAATATAGAAGCAACCGATGCTAAGCAAAGCTACAGGTAAAATAAACCTTTAATACATACATACACTTTTTGCTTGAAGCAGCATTTCATTCTTTTCTGTTCTTTCGAGCTCGAAAATAATGTCATGCCGTGTTTTGTTTCAGACTGATTGTATACATTCTTTTCATGGACTTTGTATTGGGACAGTTCACGAGTCGCTATTCGAGAGCAGAGCACTCTTCAACTCTCGACCTGGCCACCATTATACCATCGTAAACACAGGAAATCTGAACTATTTATTGGCAGACGCCCGTGTTTACAGCAGCGACTTGCCTTATCCTCTTAAGTTACGGGGAGAAATAACCCTTACTCTTTGGAAGGAGCGCTGGAGAGACAGAGAAAATCCCCCCGCCCTCTCCCCCCTTCCAAACAGTAGTGTAGCTTCTCTTCGCTTAAACTGATAAAGCCGTACTTTCGTACGACAATGACGGATGACAGACTGAATGGTTTGGCTGCCATGTATATTCACGGAGATATATATGGTAACCTACAACCTGTCGAAGTCACTGAAGAATTTGCAAAGCGTTATCCAAGGAGACTCGCTATGCCTTAAATGAGCAGAATAAAATTGTGTGTGCTTTTTAGTATATTAATGTTTACCTTGAGAAAGACCCTCCCAAAACAAAATCCTGGATTGGCCACTGACTACAGCCATAGAAATTCAGCCAACTCGCACTTTACAACAAATAAGTGTTTTACATGCTTCTCATTTTGATTGTCCTTTCTTCTCGCCAATATATCTTCTTTCATCAAACTGCCCATTTCCTTCCTTACATTTTATAAATCGTAGCAGAGTTTATCTTCAATGGTCAGTTCCAGCTGATATTTCTAGCATTCATAAATTACATTTAACTGTCATCTTGTTTCTTCTCCCTTATAGGTTTTTACTTGTCCCATACGAAATGGTGTACTTGGTTAACGAAGAATTTGGGAAAATATGCACCGCTGATCGTTAAAATTGCGATACATGATCGCAGCGTGCAACAAACGTCAAATCGACATCAAGCCTACTACATGCCTAGATAAGCAAATAATTAACATTTCAACACTGCCGCCGAAGCATGCAGAAATAACGCTATCTAAATTCTATATCTGAGGAAAGACTTCGCTGCTCGGTTCTCACTCAGACACTACATTTCAGTGGTTTATTTGTTTGAGAGAAGGCTGAATTACCCGTAAACGATTTTACGTTTAATATACAACAAATAGAAGTGGTTCTTTTTGGAGACGACGCTAGCATTGTAATCAGTCCAAGCATGCATAAAGAAACAGAAGAAATAATAAATAATGTTCTTAAAAGCATTGCTGACTGGTTTTCTGCTAATGGTGTCACCGTCAGTTTTTAAAAGACATGCATATTCAGTGCTACACATCTAGGCGTACTACACCGTTGGTAAGTGTACCGCTTGTTGAGGATATGATAAAGAGAATAGAAATTTCTAAGTTATTAAGTTTTTATACTGATGAGAATTTTAATTGTAAAATGCGCGTTCGGGAACTTCTAAAACAACATAGTTCTGCCACATTTCCACTTAGAATCACTGCCAATCTTGGGAGATACAAATCAGTGGGTTGACATATTTTACGTATTTTCATTTCGTAATGTCATAGTCCATGGAATAATGTTTTAGATAACTAACGTTTAAGAGAGAAAGTCTTCATTGCCCAAAGATATGCTGTATGAGAAATATACTGTGCACATCCACGATCATCTTCTAGACATCTGTGTAAGGAGTTGAGCATTTTGACTGCTGCTTCACGGTATAAAGGGTGTATCAATAAGAATCATCCGATTTGGCACATCTATGTTTCTGAAACTAATGAACATATGGAATGAATTTTGTTTTTTGATGAACAATCTATTTCCCGGAATTGTTTATGCCATCGGCTAATATTCTGTGGACTAGGAAGATCCACACTACACCTACTACGAAAGTCACGCTGAACAGTGCTGGAACAAAAATTTTTTATCACTTACCCTAATATGTCTGACAGGCAGCGAAGTAATATTTGAAAACAAACGGATAAACGTTCTACTTGACATCTCCTATTCCCTAGAAGAATTTCAATTACTGTAATGCATAAAAGATCATGGGTAGGAATTACTAACATCTTTATACTTAAAATAAAACAAACTTCTAAATTTTCAACACTTAGCCATATTTAAAAATTAATTAGCAGCGATAATGTAAAATGGCTCGTTCCACGGCGACAACTGTTGTGGTTCCCTTGATGAAACAGCAAAGGTGTCACGTTGGTGCGCCTAACGACAAGACTGGGCAGACAGGGGGAAACCAATCGTTTCTTATGGCGAATCAGAACTCTGTATACGCCTCGGCAATGGGTGTATCCGTGTATGGAGTTTTCAGCGAGAAAGAACGTTACCAGACAGTATTCATACCGGTGCAGCACATGACGTCATGGTATGGCGTGCGACTGGGCATACAACTTGGTAATCTCAGGATCGTACATCCACCAATATGGTTATTAGACCTCACATTGCTGACATACAAGGCCAGTGGTGATGCCTTAACTTTCAGGTCTACATAACGCAAAAACGACGTGTTGTCTGTTCTCTCCTGACCTACCCTGATAAAAAACATGTTTGTCTGCTACCAAGGTCAGCACGTTCTTCACATCTGTCACCGTAGAAAACAAGTGTTCATGCGTTGCCGAAACACATAATCATTTAGGGGTTTACAATGAAACTCAATAATATTATGTTTTTTTTTTTATGGAACTAAGTTGAAATGAGCTAGTCCCTGTAAAGGTTACATACAAACTAAGCTACTCGGCCAAAATGTGTGGAACAGCTGATTTTTCGCGATTTTGAAGTTGGTCCCATAGTAAAAATTGTTCTTATTGATGAGTCCCTTCAGCCATTAAAAGATTATTTGCCGATTTTAGGTAAATAACGCGGTATAAAAGTATGAAATTCACACAACACCTAATTATGCGAAAGCTAGTTTAAAAAGAATTCAAAACCGAAGAAACCCGATGACTGATATTACATTACATCATTTACGCTAAATATTACTTCACGCCGGCCGCGGTGGTCTAGCGGTTCTAGGCACGCAGTCCGGAACCGCGCGAATGCTACGGTCGCAGGTTCGAATCCTGCCTCGGGCATGGATGTGTGTGATGTCCTTAGGTTAGTTAGGTTTAAGTAGTTCTAAGTTCTAGGGGACTGATGACCACAGATGTTAAGTCCCATAGTGCTCAGAGCCATTTGAACCATTTGCCATTATTACTTCACGCTGTCCCTTGTAGGGCAGGCAGAGAGAATAGAGTGCTCAGAGCATTTTTGTTGCCAACAGTGAAATGAGGTTTCCAGCTTAGAGAACTTATTCAAACACTGTAATTCACTACATTTTTTATCGTGCCCTTAACAAAACCATTAGATTGTTATTTTTTAAGCACTGAACATTTTGAGTAACCAAAAGTATGAGGAAATTCAGTTTATCCCTTTGTTTAGATCCAGAACAGTATTATGAAACGTGGCACAGCAAACTTACCTAAGAGAAAATGAAGAGCTCGGGTTATCAAAGTCTTCCTCGACAGAAGGTCCAACACCAGAGGCAGAGGTAGTAGCGGATAACGAATGTTCAGACACTTTACATGACGTTAACGGTTCCTGAAAGGTCACATGAAATTGAATGAAACCACAAACAGCTGTTAATTGATGGTCTGTTAACACGATCAGTTTCGCTGCGCTAAAGCAACATCTTCAGCTATAAGTGGTGTCACGTAAATTAGCACGTGGAGACACCTCAACATTTGTAGTCAGAGAATCCAATCCCATGGAGAAGGGAAGTGCTCAACGAATAAAAATCGGCGAAACATTGGGGCGAATAGTGCAGGGGATGCGGCAACTGTAGTCAGTAGTCGTAAGGGTAAGGCACTAGTGGATTCTCTGACTACGAACTTTGGGAGCATCTAAATCTGCTAATTTATGTGACACCACTTACACCCGAATACGCTGCTTTAACGCAGTGAAACCGGTGGGGTCAATTACCCATCAGTTAACGGCTGTCTGCGGTTTCATTCAGTTTCAAGTAAGCATGAATTTCAACGGCTGTGGCTGCCAATGCTACAAAGTAGCAAGTTTCTACCTGCGTCAGAAACTTCTGTTGGCTGTTTATTACTGTGGTAACATTGTTTCTTCCTTACGATTCCTGCTCGAGTCGACAAATGCGAATTCATCATTTCGGATTTCATTTTATTTCTCTCTTTAGCTTTAATAATGTTCATATGGCTAAAAAGGGTCTCCACTTCCGCATTAAACTATGGTAACATTACTCGTGACGGCGCAAAAATTGTCAGTTAGTGAAATGGGTGGACATTTGCATCCCTGTGTTGAAGAAATTCACAACAGAAATTAACAGCTTCTGTTTCGGACCATTTGGCAAGAACTGAATTTTGTCATCGAAAATCAGTTTATGTTAATGTGCCAAGATCATTATTACACGATTCAAAGAGAGGAATCAATTACTTTTTAACGACACGAAGAGCTTTGGACACTGAAAAAAGTGAAATTCTCCTCAAAACTTCATTGTTGTCGTGAAGTCGTTGCAACCATTGAATTATTTATTCGTACACAAACTGGATGCATCTCAGAGGTAGGACATGTTCTTGTTGACTTGGTTGGCTCTGAGCACTACGGGACTTAACTTCTGTGGTCATCAGTCCCCTAGAACTTAGAACTACTTAAATCTAACTAACCTAAGGATATCACACACATCCATGCCCGAGGCAGGATTCGAACCTGCGACCGTAGCAGTCGCGCGGTTCCGGGCTGAGTGCCTAGAACCGCTCGGCCACCGCGGCCGGCCATGTTCTTGTTCTGGGTATAACTAAGATTTTCTCAATTCATTAAACCCCAGGAGCGTCGCACTTGCAGCAGATGTAGGAAGTTGAACTGAACAGTTGTGAAAGGTATTTTCGTTTGTTGGCAATGGTCCTGCCGCTGTCTTGTGCTTTTTTTACGTCACTGTGGCTTATTATTGCGGCACAACACGCCTAAAAATATTACGGAAAAATTTACAATATGCTCTTGTTTCATCGCCTTGAATTCTATCTAGCCAGTCCGCAAATTTACTATCGCGTAGCGATTCTGCACGAAATTTTTGGGTATACTGTCCTTTTACTCTACATATGTTTAGCACTAAAACAACAGCAACTGATTTAAGAAACACAACATTACCATCGACACTACAGATATGCACTGTGGATGCAATTGCAAATTTATTAACACTAGAGCGCATAACAAAACGGGTGCATAACACTACGAGCACAAAACAACACGGAAACGAAGACAAAATACCGTGTATTATAAATGTTTAGGTGGTATAAATTTAAGAGCCACTAGACGTTGGAAAATTAAATAGTGCTGTTTGCTGTATGTAAAATGGATCAAGTGAGTTTAAAAAATAATTTTACGATAAACCTTCCAAATCTTTTTGAAAGTCCACCATAATTCACACCAGGCAGTAGATGCAAAATCTGCACTCTAGACAGGTACTCAAAACCACCAAATTTAGTGGGAAAAATCACTAACTACGCAATACTGATCCAGAGTTCAGTCCACAGCCACTCACATCACACCGACCGAAAGATCAAAGAACTCAACCCAATGAAAAGTCACTAACTCGACTAATCTTGTTTGTATGAATTTCGTTAAGTACATACAAAATAATCAGAAAGATGTACCTGCTGAACGTTGAGTCGACGAAGATAAGTCACCGACATAAGTCACCGACATGGTTTACAGGTAATACTGGTTCATTTTCGCTCGATTATAGCTCTTCTTTCTTCCTATTCAGTAAAAAGAAAAAGATCAAAGATCTCCTTGTCTACGTTTCGATGTAATTTTTTTCGAAAAACTGACAAATAAAAACGAAATCACGCGCTGATTACAATGAAAAACCACTTCAAGAGCGCAGTCCATTGCGCCCGATACGACAGACCATACAACAGTGCCTAATGTGTACAGCAGCTCGGCGCGCGCAATCGCCAACCGCACACTCGTATTGGGCGGGCGGGTGGAGGTGGCAGTGGAGTGTGTATGTAGCTGCGTCCAAAATTGGGTGGCGGACAATTTAAAAACTAGTCACAAAAGCACCTTCTTAGAGAAATGTAAGGTTGAAAAACATACTACACCTACTTAAAAAGGATTACGTAACAAGTGATGAAAATTGTGCTGTAGATGGTATAGTACTAAGACAATAGGACAATGTCAAGTTTAATTTGAGATTTGACACTGGTGGACTAAGATCATTTTTGTGAGGGCGGGAGGTTTGAGCCTCTTAGCCCCCCCCCCACACACACCCCACACCCCCACCCCGCCGTCCGACACTAGTGTGGGACACTAGTTAGTTTGTGATGTTATGGGGAATAAAAATTAAATGTATAGATAAATGCTGGGAGCCCAAATTTCATGCCAAAGGGAGGTATTAATGTAGTTATGCCTATAACAATCATGCACTAGAATCAAGACTATTATCCACCAAGTGTTGAATCCAATAAAAGTATTGTTTACATAGAAATCTTCTTCCCTTATCGTTTTGAGATTTGTGATCAGTGTGAGTAATATAAAGTACATTACTTTCGAAATAGTTTATGAAAAGGCAGTGATCGTAGGAAAACAGAGAAAAGTGAAAATCAGTTCAGAGGTTAAATCGGAAATATATGTGGAAATTAGAGTGTGAGATATAGAGTATTTATTATATTTCAGAAAAGTTTATTAGGTAGTGAACGTACAGTGTTATTAGTAGCCTCGATGGTTTTAGGACAGGATGAGGAAGTCGTTTGCACAAATTAGTGAGAATTGTGGGATACTGTGTGACACGTTGACCTATGTAGTACAGTACATTGTATACATCTAATAAAAACAACAGACATCGAGTATCGAGAAGGGAGGAACCGTTATAAGTAGGTGTGCCAGTGAGGAAAGAGACATACGATATTACAGGCAATGCCTGATCGAGACAGGATTCTCATAGAGGAATGTACAGAGAGACATATTTGAAAAAAAAGAAAAGAAAAATACAGGTAGTAGAATGAACACGCAATACAACATACGTGGCCCACCTGCTCCACGATACAGATAATTGTACCCTAAACACAGCCACATTGAAGAGGCGTATATATAAGTGAGATGAGTTTGTAAATGGTTCCTGAAGATGGACGGAAACTGTTGTAGCAGTTGGAGGGAAACAATTTGATTCATTTACTGATTTGGTCTCAGTAACAGTAGCAAAACTCACCTTGTTGTTCATAATTTTAGATAGCAATACTGGAAAACAGTGATCTGTCAGCTCGCACCGTCATTTATAAAAAAATATCACCGACTTCGGCCTCTAGTAGTAAGTCGCCTTCAGATAATGCACCATCCGGCTGACGATGATGACACTTGAAACCATTGTCCTGACCGCAGTCGCAGAATTTGACCTTGCTATGTTGGTAATGAGGACGGCTGAAACTAAGGAGGAACTACAGCCATTGTTTTTTCGAAAGACATGCAGTTTCATTGTATGATTTATTCGAACCCTCTTCGGTAAAACATTTCGGAGGGATAATAATACTGCCATAGGATCACTCTGCAGGGCATTGCAATCAGGAGAAACAAAATTCTATAGGTCATGACATGTGTTGTTAGGTCTCTTAGTCAGCATAGAGAATTTAGAAAGTAAAATCGATAGATTAAAGTTAATGTATGGTGGAAATTAGTGAAGTGTGATTACAGGAAGAAGAGAACACGACCCCACAACAGTACATGATTAAATTAAGACTCCCTGTCTGAGAGGGCGTGGATGACATACACTGAAACGCCGAAGAAACTGCTATACTCATGTGTATTCAAGTACAGAGATATGTGAAGAGGCAGAATACGGCGCTACTGTCGGCGACGCCTATATAAGCAACAAGTGTCTGGCGCAGTCGTTAGATCGGTTACTGCTGCTACAATGGCAGATTATCAAGATGTCACTTTGAACTTGGTGTTGTAGTCGGCGCACGAGCGATGGGAGACAGCATCTCCGAGGTACTGATGAAGTGGGAACTTTCCCATACGACCGTTTCACGAGTGTACCGTTAACATCACGAAACCGGTAAAACATAAAATCTACAACATCGCTGCGGACGGAAAAAGATCCTGCAAGAACGGGACCAACTATGACTGAAGAGAATCGTTCAATGTGACAGAAGTGCAGCCCTTCCGCAAATTGCTGCAGATATCAATGCTGGTCCTTCAACAAGTGACAGTGTGCGAACAATTCAACGAAATTTCACCGATATGGGCTTTCGCAGCCGAAGGACCACACTTGTACGACTCAAAGCCTTACACCTCACCTAGTCCCCTCAACACCGACTTTGCCTGTTGATCACTGGAAACACGTTATCTGGTCGGACAAGTTTCGTTTCAAATTGTATAGACAGGATTGACGAGTACGGGTATGGAGACAACCTCATGCACCCATGGAACCTTCATGTCAGCAGCGGACTGTTCAATCTGATGGAAGCTATGTAATGACGTGGGGCGTGTGCAGTTGGAGTAATATGGGACCGCTGCTACGTCTAGATACGACTCTGACAGGCCACACGTATGTAAGCATCCTGTCTGATCACCTGCATCCATTCACGTCCATTGTGCATTCCGCCGGACGTCAGCCATTCCAGTAGGACAATGCAACACATGACACGTCCAGAATTGCTACAGAGTGGCACCAGGGACATCTTCTGATTCTAAACACTTCCTCTAGAGCATATCTGCGATGCCTTGCAACATGCTGTTCAGAAGAGATCTCCACCACCCCGTACTCTTACGGATTTACGGACAGTCCCGCAGGATTCATGGTGTCAGTTAACTCTGCCACTACTTCACACATTAATCGAGTCCATGCCACATCGTGTTGCGGCACTTCTGCGTGTTCGCGTGGGCCCTACACGATATTAGGTAGGTGTACCGCATCTTTGGCTCTTCAGTGTATAATGCATTGGTCGTCAAAGTATTTCATGATCAGTACTGGGTTATAGACGTAATACAAACAAATGTGACGCTGGAGTAGCTCAAAAATGAACAAGAAACGTAAGAATGCCTGTGAGCTTCTATGGACAGTTTAGTGAACGCATTACCAATTAGCTGAAATAGCCACGAAGCCAAAACACACCACAATAGCAGAATTATATATGCTTATATGCCTACTAGCTCTGCAGATGATGAAAAGATTCGAAAATTCTATGATGAGGTGAAACAAATTGTTTGGAGTTACGGCAGACAAATATTTAATTTTGGCGAGAGCCTGACAGTCACTAATGGAAGTAAGTAAAGTAGTAGGGAAACATGTTCTGGTGAAGAGGAAAGGGGATTTTCCCCAGAGCTTAGTAATCCGTCTCTTCCAGGTTTGTCACCCTTTTTACAATAAATATGACATCGTTAGGTTTCAGATGGGTTATAGAGCTTTTTTTTATTTACTTGAGACAACAAAATATCTCGACGCACCGTGCGAAAAAAAAGTTCTAGGTGAAAAGTTAAGTAAACAGGACATGTGTCTGTACTGCAACTGGCCACCACCTAACCACCCCTCGTGCGAGGGTGGGGACGAGTTTGTACTTTCAAATGGCAAATCCCCATTTTCATATAAACCTTTGTGTTAGGACTGTTGATATTTGCGTTTTAAATTTACTTTAATCTTCTAAATATGGCTGTCCAGTGCAGTATTGTCTGGTTAGCAACTACTTTTAGCCTTATCCGGGAACAACGACGTTGATTTTGTAGTTTTCTTTTCCCGCTGGGTTGCTTAATATCAGTGAGCTCTTGCCTCGCACACTGGGGTGCTTGGTTGTGGTTAGTACCCCAGGCGGGAGCGCCTGTCATCATCATTTCTAGGACATTTTACGTTATTATAATTGTTGTGGTTTGTATTCCGCCGGTAGCTGCGTTGCGGTCAGCTCTAGCATTTCTGCGACTGAATGGAAACACACACCGAATTCAGTAACCGTAATGGCTGGGTTCAGCGGCGGCCGCCTAAATCAAGCATTCCAATTAATTGGGCCCTCTTTATATGTAACAACGAAGGAAACAGAGAACTACGTTGCCATACAAATGGACTATCTGACTGAAACGTCAATGTCTAGCCACATTATTTGCGCAGTACAGTTATATTTGCAACACTAAAGTCACGTTTGAACGTCAGTGTCAACGGTTAGAAAACTAATCATTACGTTAACATCGTAAATGAAATGCAGAATGAAATGCGTCGATTCTCAATTGCAAAAGCAGGTACATTTGATATTTCTCTATTACAGCGCCATCTACCACGAATAGGACACAGTGGTTTGAGTAAATCGTACGTATTTTCAGCGTAGAATTCGAACAAATAAACAAAATTTGGGGGGGGGGGGGGGGGGGTTCCATTTCTGTATGCAAAAATGGCCCCAAACTCGCTGGAGCGGTGTTACGAAGTTAGGCAGTTGTAGCATAGAATTTCCCTTTTATTTATATTATGCTTTCATCTCGAACACTTTTCTCACACGATGCATCATTTTCAAGATATTCAGCTGTGTCACGTTAAAAGAAACACCCTTTATAATGATAATACACTGGTTTCGAAACCAGATTTTAAATGCAAACGTTTACAATTACAATGCAAACGATTACAATTTACTGAGTATGAGCTGCAGATTCAAACTGAATAAAATTATGGAATTACGAAGAAAGGAAGATTGGTTCAAATGACTCTGAGCACTATGGGACTTAACTTCTGAGGTCATCAGTCCCCTAGCACTTAGAACTTCTTAAACCTAACTAACCTAAGAACATCACACACATCCATGCCCGAGGCATGATTCGAGCCTGTGACCGTAGCGGTCGCGCTGTTCTAGACTGTAGCGCCTAGAACCGCTCGGGGAAGATTGGTGTTAATTGTTTCGTTGACATGTTGCTCATGTAAGAACGTCGGATTGTTTAAATGATGAGGAAGGGAATTGGTCCAGCCCTTTCGAAGGAACGATTGCAGTACTTGCCTAGAGCAGTTTAGAGATACCGCGGGAAACACAAGCCTGGATGGCCGGACGCGGATTTGAACCGTCTTCCTCCCGACTACGAGTCAAATGTGTTAACCCCTGAGCCACGTCGCTCGGCAGAAAATTAGAGATGGCTCCCGGACAAGTAGAAAGACCAGAGGCTTGGTGAGCTTCAAAGGAACCATTAGAAAACGACTGGCCGGAACGGGGGAAATAAATAAAATACGAATGCGGATATCGAATAGAGAAGGCAGAAGACTGTCGAAAGCCTAGTAGAAATTCTAGGATATCACACGAGATACTATTTTTCACTCGAGGTAGAAAATATAGAAATACAGAAATTGAAGGATGTGTAAGTAGGCTGTTTATGCTTTCTTATTGGCAACGTTACGTAGCGCTCTGTATGAAAATCTCTGGCTGTGCTAGTAGGCTGTTTATGTTTTCTTATTGGCAACGTTACGTAGCGCTCTGTATGAAAATCACTGGTAGCGCTGTGTGCAGTCTGTGGCTAGTTTGCATTGCTGTCTGCCATTGTAGTGTTGGGCAGCTGGATGCGAACAGCACGTAGCGTTGCGCAGTTGGAGGTGAGCCGCCAGCAGTGGTGGATGTGGGGAGAGAAATGGCGGAGTTTTGAAATTTGTAAGACTGGATGCACAACATAATCATAACTAACACTTGGTTTAGGAATCATGAAAGAAGGTTATATACATGGAAGATCCCCTGGAGATACCAAAAGGTATCAGAAAGATTATATAATGGTAAGACAGAGATTTAGGAACCAGGTTTTAAATTGTAAGACATTTCCAGGGGCAGATGTGGACTCTGGCCACAATCTATTGGTTATGACCTGTAGATTAAAACTGAAGAAACTGCAAGAAGGTGGGAATTTAAGGAGATGGGACCTGGATAAACTAAAAGAACCAGAGGTTGTACAGAGATTCAGGAAGAGCATAAGGGAGCAATTGACAGGAATGGGGGAAATAAATACAGTAGAATAAGAATGGGTAGCTTTGAGGGATGAAGTAGTGAAGGCAGCAGAGGATCAGGTAGGTAAAATGAAGAGGGCTAGTAGAAATCCTTGGGTAACAGAAGAAATATTGAATTTAATTGATGAAAGGAGAAACTATAAAAATGCAGTAAATGAAGCAGGCAAAAAGGAATACAAAAGTCTCAAAAATGAGATCGACAGGAAGTGTCTATACAAGGGCGATGTACTTGAGGACAATATTATGGAAGTGGAAGAGGATGTAGATGAAGATGAAATGGGAGATATGATACTGCGTGAAGAGTTTGACAGAGCACTGAAAGACCTGAGTCGAAACAAGGCCCCGGAGTAGACAATATTCCATTGGAACTACTGACGGCCGTGGTAGAGCCAGTTCTGACAAAACTCTACCATCTGGTGAGCAAGATGTATGAAACAGGCGAAATACCCTCAGACTTCAAGAAGAATATAATAATTCCAATCCCAAAGAAAGCAGGTGTTGACAGATATGAAAATTACCGAACTATCAGTTTAATAAGTCACAGCTGCAAAATACTAACACGAATTCTTGACAGACGAATGGAAAAACTAGTAAAAGCCAACCTCGGGGAAGATCAGTTTGGATTCCGTAGAAACACTGGAACACGGGAGGCAATACTGACTTTACGACTTATCTTAGAAGAAAGATTAAGGAAAGGCAAACCTACGTTTCTAGCATTTGTAGACTTAGAGAAAGCTTTTGACAATGTTGACTGGAATACTCTCTTTCAAATTCTAAAGGTGGCAGGGGTAAAATACAGGGAGCGAAAGGCTATTTACAATTTGTACAGAAACCAGATGGCAGTTATAAGAGTCGAGGGCATGAAAGGGAAACAGTGGTTGGGAAGGGAGTGAGACAGGGTTGTAGCCTCTCCCCGATGTTATTAAATCTGTATATTGAGCAAGCAGTGAAGGAAACAAAAGAAAAATTCGGAGTAGGTATTAAAATCTACGGAGAAGAAATAAAAACTTTGAGGTTCGCCGATGACATTGTAATTCTGTCAGAGACAGCAAAGGACTTGGAAGAGCAGTTGAATGGAATGGATAGCGTCTTGAAAGGAGGATATAAGATGAACATCAACTAAAGCAAAACGAGGATAATGGAATGTAGTCTAATTAAGTCGGGTGATGCTGAGGGAATTAGATTAGGAAATGAGGCACTTAATGTTGTAAAGGAGTTTTGCTATTTGGGGAGCAAAATAACTGATGATGGTCGAAGTAGAGAGGATATAAAATGTAGGCTGGCAATGGCAAGGAAAGCGTTTCTGAAGAAGAGAAATTTGTTAACATCCAGTATTGATTTAAGTGTCAGTAAGTCATTTCTGAAAGTATTCGTATGGAGTGTTGCCATGTATGTAAGTGAAACATGGACGATATATAGTTTGGACAAGAAGAGAATAGAAGCTTTCGAAATGTGGTGCTACAGAAGAATGCTTAAGATTAGATGGGTAGATCACGTAACTAATGAGGAAGTATTGAATAGGATTGGGGAGAAGAGAAGTTTGTGGCACAACCTGACCAGAAGAAGGGGTCGGTTGGTAGGACGTGTTCTGAGACATCAAGGGATCACCAATTTAGTATTGGAGGGCAGCGTGGAGGGTAAAAATCGTAGAGGGAGACCAAGAGATGAATACACTAAGCTGATTCAGAAGGATGTAGGTTGCAGTAGGTACTGGGAGATGAAAAAGCTTGCACAGGATAGAGTAGCATGGAGAGCTGCATCAAACCAGTCTCAGGACTGAAGACCACAACAACAAGACTGGATGTCATGAACTGCTATATATATTATGACTTTTGAACACTATTAAGGTAAATACATTGTTTGTTCTCTATCAAAATCTTTCATTTGGTAACTATGCCTATCTGTAGTTAGTGCCTTCAGTAGTTAGAATCTTTTATTTAGCTGACAGTAGTGGCGCTCGCTGTATTGCAGTAGTTCGTGTAACGAAGATTTTTGTGAGGTAAGTGATTCATGAAAGGTATCGGTTAATGTTAGTCAGGGCCATTCTTTTGTAGGGATTTTTGAAAGTCAGATTGCGTTGCGCTAATATTATTGTGTCAGTTTAAGCACAGTCATGTATAATTGTTCAAAGGGGACGTTTCAGATGCGAAAAGGAATAAGGACATGCAAAGGATAAGGTTTCGAAAAAAATGCGAAAAATTGCGCTGCGCGGCGGGAATGGCTACAGGAGAAATGAAAAGCTGGAAAGGCATGCATGACCATTGGAAACATTTGGAAACATGCATAATACCATTTAACAGCACTCTGTGGAAAAGATGAGCACTTCTATTGATATTAAGAGCCCAGATGGCCAACCAGTGACGAGAAAACCAAGGGCTTGGGCAGCGTGCAATGCCGCGGATAGCGGAGGCTGGCCCTTTGGCCCGTTGCACACTTACGAAGATGGTCAGCGCTCCGCATTCCGCGCTCGGTTGGTAGTCACGTATTCGAGTAGGGCACCACACAGTTCGCGGACGATCCGCAAGCGGCGGAGCCGTCCGCGCAGCACTTGCGCGCCGCGGACCGTCCGCGTCAGTTGAATACACAGATACAAGTTGGTGCGTGCACATTCCTGCGGATACCGCGCGCAGTAGAAGCAGAGTACCTCATTTCATAGCATTCGACTAGTGTGGTAAATATGGGTGTGATTTAAGAAGTTTCCAGAATGTCTTGTGAAATCGATAGAGACATGTTAATTGCCGAAGTTGAAGGAAGGCCTCACATATGGGATCCCTTGCATGGGGGCTACAAGAACGGTGAAATGCGATTGAAGCATGGCTAGACGTCTGTCTAAATACAATGCTCGGCATTGAAGGTTTGAGCAAGGCAGATCAGAAATAGTGTAGTAAGTACACGCATATTTTCCATGTGTTTTTATTGTAGTTCTATACAAAATACAATGATTTACAATTATTGGATTATAGACATTGACAAGTTCAGTTTATGCACAGTACAAACATTGATTATGTAGAAAAATTGTACACAACAGAAAATGTCTTTCATTGAGATGGATGGCCTGTGTTCATTGAATTTTTGATTCCTGCGAGGGCGCGGCTCCTCTACCGACAAAATATTCCGCAAATTTATCTCGTTCAGTATTACCCGATTTACCGACAGGTGTAGTTTCTGCCACATCTTCGAAGCCGGTAAGGGTGTCTTTAAAGTTGTATCCGTCTCTTACTCGGACAAAATTATGCAAAATGCAGCACGTTTTGACAATAGACACTGCTAGATCCAGATTGACATTCAGGGGCTGGTGAAAAACCCTCCACTTGTGACTTAATATTCCGAAAGTACATTCAATAAACCTCTGGGCTCGGGTAAGTCGGTAAATGAAAATCTTCTTTTTGTGAGTCATGTTTTTTCGGCGCATACGGTCTTAGCACATGTTGTGTTAATGCGAAGCCTTCGTCTGCCACAAGGATATTATGGCACTGGAGAGAGTCATGTGTACCTGGCAATGGCTTTGGTGGGGGTATTGCTAATTTTCCTTTTTCCATTTCCCCTCCCCAAAAAACGCTGTTTTTAAATATATTTGAATCACAGTTCCTTCCGTATCCTCCGACATCAATGAACGTGAAACAATAGTTCGTGTCACAGATGGCCATAAGAATAATGGAGAAATAATTCCTACAATTGAAGAAAAGTGATCCACTTTTGATAGGAGACCACGGCTAATTTCGTTCTATTAGTCTGTTGATGGCTCAGGCATGCATTCTTCTCTTAACGTAGTCCAAATAGTGGCCCTCACCTGTCTTGTAATCTGTCCAGTTGCTGATGCACGCATTAAAAAGGCGTAATGCAGATACCGTGGTCTAGGAGTAGCGTCTTTGATTCATAATCAAAACATCGTCGGTCCCGGGTTCGAACCCCGCCACTGCCTACATTTTGATAAATAATCAGCATTGGCGGCCGAAGACTTCCGGCATAAAAAGTCAGCCTCATTCTGCCAACGGCCTTGTCAAAGAGGGCGGAGGAGCGGATAGAGGTTCAGGGCACTCTCTTGTCCTAGGGGTGGGAAATTGCCCCTAAAGGCGGAAGAATCAGCAATGATCAACGACATGAGGATGCAGAAGGCAATGGAAACCACTGCATTAAAGACACGTAACGTGTATCCACAGGACATGTGGCCTGTAATTGAAGAAGTGTCATGTTGATCTCTCCATTGGCAAAAGATTCCGGAATAGTCTCCCATTCGGATCTCCGGGAGGGGACTGCGAAGGGGGAGGTTACCATGAGAAAAAGATTGAATAATCTACGAAAGGATAACGTTCTACGAGTCGGGGCGTGGAATGTCAGAAGCTTGAACGTGGTAGGGAAACTAGAGAATCTGAAAAGGGAAATGCAAAGGCTCAATCTAGATATAGTAGGGGCCAGTGAAGTGAAGTGGAAGGAAGACAAGGATTTCTGGTCAGATGGGTATCGGGTAATATCAACAGCAGCAGAAAATGGGATAACAGGTGTGGGATTCGTTATGAATAGGAAGGTGGGGCAGAGGGTGTGTTACTGTGAACAGTTCAGTGACCGGGTTGTTCTAATCAGAATCGACAGCAGACCAACACCGACAACGATTGTTCAGGTATACATGCCGACGTCGCAAGCTGAAGATGAACAAATAGAGAAAGTGTATGAGGATATTGAAAGGGTAATGCAGTATGTGAAGCGGGACGAAAATCTAATAGTCATGGGCGACTGGAATGCAGTTGTAGGGGAAGGAGTAGAAGAAAAGGTTACAGGAGAATATGGGCTTGGGACAAGGAATGAAAGAGGAGAAAGACTAATTAAGTTGTGTAACAAGTTTCAGCTGGTAATAGCGAATACCCTATTCAAGAACCACAAGAGGAGGAGTTATACTTGGAAAAGGCCGGGAGATACGGGAAGATTTCAATTAGATTACATCATGGTCAGACAGAGATTCCGAAATCAGATACTGGATTGTAAGGCTTACCCAGGAGCAGATATAGACTCAGATCACAATATAGTAGTGATGAAGAGTAGGCTGAAGTTCCAGACCTTAGTCAGGAAGATTCAATACGCAAAGAACTGGGATACGGAAGTACTAAGGAATGACGAGATACGTTTGAAGTTCTCTAACGCTATAGATACAGCAATAAGGAATAGCGCAGTAGGCAGTACAGTTGAAGAGAAATGGACATCTCTAAAAAGGGCCATCACAGAAGTTGGGAAGGAAAACATACGTACAAAGAAGGTAGCTGCGAAGGAACCATGGGTAACAGAAAAAATACTTCAGTTGATTGATGAAAGGAGGAAGTACAAACATGTTCCGGGAAAGTCAGGAATACAGAAATACAATGGTTCAAATGGCTCTGAGCACTATGGGACTTAACATCTGTGGTCATCAGTCCCCTAGAACTTAGAACTACTTAAACCTAACTAATCTAAGGACACCACACACATCCATGCCCGAGGCAGGATTCGAACCTGCGACCGCAGCAGTCCCGCGGACAGAAATACAAGTCGCTGAGGAATGAAATAAATAGGAAGTGCAGGGAAGCTAAGACGAAATGGCTGCAGGAAAAATGTGAAGACATCGATAAAGATATGATTGTCGGAAGGACAGACTCAGCACACAGGAAAGTCAAAACAACCTTTGGTGACATTAAAAGCAACGGTGGTAACATTATGAATGCAACGGGAATTCCACTGTTAAATGCAGAGGAGATAGCAGATAGGTGGAAAGAACACACTGAAAGCCTCTATGACGGTGAAGATTTATCTGATGTGATAGAATAAGAAACTGGAGTCGATTTAGAAGAGACAGGGGATCCAGTATTAGAATCGGAATTTAAAAGAGTTTTGGAGGGCTTGCGGTCAAATAAGGCAGAAGGGATAGATAACATTCCATCAGAATTTCTAAAATCATTGGGGGAAGTGGCAACTAAACGACTATTCACGTTGGTGTGTAGAATATATGAGTCTGTCGATACACCATCTGACTTTCGGAAAAGCATCACCCACACAATTCCGAAGTCGGCGAGAGCTGACAAGTGCGAGAATTACCCCACAATCAGCTTAACAGCTCATGCATCGAAGCTGCTTATAAGAATAATATAAGGAAGAATGGAAAAGAAAATTGAGAATGCGCTAGGTGACGATCAGTTTGGCTTTAGGAAAAGTAAAGGGACGAGAGAGGAAATTCTGACGTTACGGCTAATAATGGAAGCAAGGCTAAAGAAAAATCAAGACACTTTCATAGAATTTGTCGACCTGGAAAAAGCGTTCGACAATATAAAATGCTGTTCGAGATTCTAAAAAAGTAGGGGTAAGCTATAGGGAGAGACGGGTCATATACAATATGTACAACAACCAAGAGGGAATAATAAGAGTGGACGATCAAGAACGAAGTGCTCGTATTAAGAAGGGTGTAAGACAAGGCTGTAGCCTTTCGCCCCTACTCTTCAATCTGTTCATCGAAGAAGCAATGATGGAAATAAAAGAAATGTGCAGGAGTGGAATTAAAATACAAGGTGAAAGGATATCAATGATACGATTTGCTGATGACATTTCTATCCTGAATGAAAGTGAAGAAGAATTAAATGATCTGCTGAACTGAATGAACAGTCTAATGAGTACACAGTATGGTTTGAGAGTAAATCGGAGAAAGACGAAGGTAATGAGAGGTAGTAGATATGAGAACAGCGAGAAACTTAACATCAGGATTGATGGTCACGAAGTGAATGAAGTTAAGGAATTCTGCTACCTAGGCCGTAAAATAACCAATGACGGACGGAGCAAGGAGGACATCAAAAGCAGACTCGCTATGGCAGAAAAGGCATTTCTGGCCAAGAGAAGTCTACTAATATCAAATACCGGCCTTAATCTGAGGAAGAAATTTCTGAGGATGTACGTCTGGAGTACAGCATTGTATGGTAGTGAAACATGGACTGTGGGAAAACCGAAACAGAAGAGATTCGAAGCATTTGAGATGTGGTGCTGTAGACGAATGTTGAAAATTAGGTGGGCTGATAAGGTAAGGAATGTGGAGGTTCTACGCAGAATCGAAGAGGAAAAGAATATGTGGAAAACACTGATAAGGAGAAGGGACAGGATGATAGGACATCTGCTAAGACATGAGGGAATGACTTCGATGGTACTAGAGGGAGCTGTAGAGGGGAAAAGCAGTAGAGGAAGACAGATTGGAATACGTCAAGCAAATAATTGAGGACATAGGTTGCAAGTGCCACTCTGAGATGAAGAGGTTAGCACAGGAAAGGAATTTGTGGCGGGCCGCATCAAACCAGTCAGTAGACTGATGACCAAACAAAAAAAAAAATACAGATCTGTAAATGTGTTTCCGCTTCCAAGATACCTGTAACGTGTAAGCATAAATTTGATACGTATGTACATTCACAGAGGAAAGTAGATTTAATTCTAGGTATCAAGCCGGCTATGCTGACATAAAACCTTAGATGTATTCCTTCTTAAAATAATATATGTACGCGTCCTCGGTAATAAAAGAATTATCGGCATTCTTATTTCAGTTGATAAGGTCCAGACGAGATGGAAAACTGCACGGGATGCCTATTTTAAAAATCTTGCTAGAATAAACCAAACGAGATCCGGATCAGCAACAACTAAGAGACCAAAATACAACTACCTTGAACAGTTAACTTTATTGACCGTTTCCGAGATGCTCCAACAGAGAGTAATTTTGAATCAGTATCGGTCGTGCATGGTAATCTGTATAACAACAAAGCACTCGCAGTAAACAGTCGAGACGAACCCTTTCAAGAATAAACTGATGATGTCCGACTGAATGTTAACACTGAATCCTTCAAGAGGAAGAGGCCTATCTAGAAAACAACATTTGAAGATAATTTACTTACATTATTAGAAGATGGTAAGGAAAAGGAGGAAGACGACGAACGAGCGTTCTTTGTTTCGCTGTTGCCCTCTGTGGAAACATTAAATGTTGATAAGAA
Source organism: Schistocerca americana (assembly GCF_021461395.2). NCBI lineage: Eukaryota > Metazoa > Arthropoda > Insecta > Orthoptera > Acrididae > Schistocerca > Schistocerca americana. Next base: position 950,793,049 of record NC_060119.1, on the reverse strand, counting down.
GCTATAATTTCGTACTCAGGTACTTCAACTGCTTATGCCAATTAAGCAAACAAATCAGGCTAATTTAAACATACGCCTCCCATCTCCCATCAGCTCTTTCCACTATCCACCGACGTCTTTTACCTACCTTCAATATCCCAACAGCATTCTAACCAATCAATGCAGTACCGCGAGGATCCGTCCGGACAGACACAAGTTGCGACTCCCCATCCCTCTCCAGCCCAATCAATGTCATCATCATCTTGGGAGATGTTATAAAAATTATAGAAATTCACTAGTAATACAATTCAAATGTAAAATTGTCTATTGCCAAACGAATGTAATACATAGTTGTAGCAAAGCTTTGAATGATTACATATAATATTAAAATTAATCGTCATCCGTATACATATTCATATTCTTACCTTAAAGTTACTGCTACTCGTTCTGTCGGAGAAATAGGTGTCCTTTTGAGATTTTCAAGTGTCAGGTTGTCTTGTATTTTACCGACAAGCCCGTCAAAGCAACGAATAGACATACGAAAATGTTGTTGTTGTTGTGGTCTTCAGTCCTGAGACTGGTTTGATGCAGCTCTCCATGCTACTCTATCCTGTGCAAGCCTCTTCATCTCCAAGTACCTACTTAAACCTACATCCTTCTGAATCTGCTTAGTGTATTCATCTCTTGGTCTCCCTCTATGATTTGTACCCTCCACGCTGCCCTCCAATACCAAATTGGTGATCCCTTGATGCCTCAGGACATTTCCTACCAACCGATCCCTTCTTCTGGTCAAGTTGTGCGACAAACTTCTCTTCTCCCCAATCCTATTCAATACTTCCTCATTAGTTATGTGATCTACCCATCTAATCTTAAGCATTATTCTGTAGCACCACTTTTCGAAAGCTTCTACTCTCTTCTTGTCCGAACTATTTATCGTCCAGGTTTCGCTTCCATACATGGCTACACTCCATACAAATACTTTCAGAAATGACTTCCTGACACTTAAATCTATACGAGATGTTAACAAATTTCTCTTCTTCAGAAACGATTTCCTTGCCATTGCCAGTCTACATTTTATATCCTCTCTACTTCGACCATCATCAGTTATTTTGCTCCCCAATTAGCAAAACTCCTTTACTACTTTAAGTGTCTCATTTCCTAATATAATTCCCTCAGCATCACCCGACTTAATTCGACTACATTACATTATCCTCGTTTTGCTTTTGTTGATGTTCATCTTATATCCTCCTTTCAAGACACTGTCCATTCCATTCAACTGCTCTTCCAAGTCCTTTGCTGTCTCTGACAGAATTACAATGTCATCGGCGAACCTCAAAGTTTTTATTTCTTCTCCATGGATTTTAATACCTGCCCCGAATTTTACTTTTGTTTCCTTTACTGCTTGCTCAATATACAGATTGATTAACATCGGGGCCGGCCGGAGTGGCCGTGCGGTTCTAGACGCTACAGTCTGGAACCGAGCGACCGCTACAGTCGCAGGTTCGAATCCTGCCTCGGGTATGGATGTGTGTGATGTCCTTAGGTTAGTTAGGTTTAATTAGTTCTAAGTTCTAGGCGTCTGATGACCTCAGAAGTGAAGTCGCATAGTGCTCAGAGCCATAGGAACCACTTTGAATATCATCGGAGAGAGGCTACAACCCTGTCTTACTCCCTTCCCAACCAATGCTTCTCTTTCATGTCCCTCGACTCTTATAACTACCATCTGATTTCTGTACAAATCGTAAACAGCCTTTCGCTCCCTGTATTTTACCCCTGCCACCTTTAGAATTTGAAAGAGAGTATTTCAGTCAACATTGTCAAAAGCTTTCTCTAAGTCTACAAATGCTAGAAACGTAGGTTTGCCTTTCCTTAATCTTTCTTCTAAGTTCAGTCGTAAGGTCAGTATTCCCTCACGTGTTCCAGTGTTCCTACGGAATCCAAACTGATCTTCCCTGAGGTCGGCTTCTACTAGTTTTTCCATTCGTCTGTAAAGAATTCGTGTTAGTATTTTGCAGCTGTGGCTTATTAAACTGATTGTTCGGTAATTTTCACATTTGTCAACACCTGCTTTCTTTGGGATTGGTATGATTATATTCTTCTTGAAGTCTGAGGGTATTTCGCCTGTTTCATACACCTTGCTCACCAGATGGTAGAGTTTTATCAGGACTGGCTCTTATAAGACCGTCAGTAGTTCCAATGGAATGTTGTCCACTCCCGGGGCCTTGTTTCGACTCATGTCTTTCAGAGCTCTGTCAAACTCTTCACGCAGTATCATATCTCCCATTTCATCTTCATCTAAATCCTCTTCCATTTCCATAATATTGTCCTCAAGTACATCGCCCTTGTATAGGCCCTCTGTATACTCCTTCCACCTTTCTGCTTTCCCTTCTTTGCTTAGAACTGGGTTTCCATCTGAGCTCGTGATATTCATACAAGTCGTTCTCTTATCTCCAAAGGTCTTTTTAATTTTCCTGTGGGCAGTATCTATCTTATCCCTAGTGAGATAAACCTCTACATCCTTACATTTGTCCTCTAGCCATCCCTGCTTAGCCATTTTGCACTTCCTGTCGATCTCGTTTTTGAGACTTTTGTATTCCTCTTTGCCTGCGTCATTTACTGCATTTTTATATTTTCTCCTTTCATCAATTAAATTCAATATTTCTTCGGTTACCCAAGGATTTCTACTAGCCCTCTTCATTTTACCTACTTGATCCTCTGCTGCCTTCACTACTTCATCCCTCAAAGCTACCCATTCTTCTTCTACTGTATTTCTTTGCCCCATTCCTGTCAATTGTTCCTTTATGCTCTCCCTGAAACTCTGTTCAACCTCTCGTTCTTTCAGTTTATCCAGGTCCCATCTCCTTAAATTCCCACCTTTTTGCAGTTTCTTCAGTTTTAATCTACAGGTCATAACCAATAAACTGTGGTCAGAGTCCACCATTGCCCCTGGAAATGTCTTACAATTTAAAACCTGGTTCCTAAATCTCTGTGTTACCATTATATAATCTATCTGATACCTTTTAGTATCTCCAGGGTTCTTCCACGTATACAACCTTCTGTCATGATTCTTAAACCAAGAGTTAGCTATGATTATGATGTGCTCTGTGCAAAATTCTACCAGGCGGCTTCCTCTTTCATTTCTTAGCCCCAATCCATATTCATCTTCTACGTTTCCTTCTCTCCCTTTTCCTACACTCGAATTCCAGTCACCCATGACTATTAAATTTTCGTCTCCCTTCACTATCTGAATAATTTCTTTTATTTCATCATACATTTCTTCAATTTCTTCGTCAAATGCAGAGCATACGAAAATATGTATTACATTTGTCTTCGTCTTTGCGCAATTCGGAATACAGTGTGATGAACGCTTCTTTCGTACATCTTTGTTCCACCATAGGATGCACCCAACACCGTTTCTAGGGAGTGGAATTTCTCTTTTTGTATATCATACAGGCTGAAATTACTTTTACTTGCAGCGAGCTCATCTGTATACATCCGGTCGAACAGAACGATGTGTTACATCACAGATGAGATCCAGCACAGTGCAGGGAAGACCGCGTTCAATCGACTGCACAGAACCGCGCGCATCCGCCCGACTGTGTGAACCATCACGCGGGTGCACCAACGCGGAATGCTGACCATCCGTGTAAGTGTGCAACGGGCCTTAGGCAGGTATCATTCCGTCGTAATTCTTTGAAACATTTTTTATGATAGCAAAGACCACGCTCTAGCCTTTACAAGAGATTCAATAAAATTACTCCAAGAAAACGTCCTTTATAAAAGATAATAGGCGAAGATCTTTTATAACATGTATATTCAACTAAGATATTTTACATTGTAATATGTGCATTACTGACACGACGTAATGACAGAGTGCTTTTCGGAGAGGTCAGTTAATTCCCACAGTCTCTATTCTGAGCTCTCTCATGACAAAAAGCAAGGAAAGGTAGCAAGTCTAAAGAACATGCCAAAAGCAGTAGAATTATTTCTTTTCAGAAAATTTTTATACTGACTCGTAGGTTTTCTGATCTAAGAAGACAGGTGAGGCAGAGGAAATGAAGGAAAAACTTGCTTGGTGGGCAGCTCAACAAGGAACCGGAACGGAAAAATTATAACTTGAACAGGAAAATGAGAGTCAGAAAGCCGAACTGAAGAAAATAAGCACACCTTTTTATGCCACTGTAACGGCTAGAAACGCCACTACAATGGAGAAGGGAACAAATGGATCCGACGGAATTACTGTAGCAATTTTAATACGCCGAATAAACGAGGACGTAAGAGTGGCGCAACACAAATTAACTGCTATTATCAAACCAATTATAGAGAAAAACTAGCTTAAAAGTGATGTGTAAAAGAAAAAAAGAAAACGTTATCTTGAAAACAGCTTCAGGAGATTATGTTATAAAATAAATCAATAATACTAAACTACTGAAAAGCTCCTCTGGCGAACTACCACGAAAGGAACACCTTACGTAATAATGTACAGCACTGATATTCAAAGTCTTTGCTCGAGAGCCAATATTGACATTGTTGGGTGGCACCTCGTACCGTATATATACCGATCTTAATATTAATTGTGATGCTACATAAAGTAGTGTGTTAAAGGCCCAGTAGCCTACAGTAGCTATAGGATGAAGGCGACAAGCTGGCCCCGGCTTGTAGGTACTGGCCGTTAAAAGCCGGCAACATTCGAATAATTTCGAGGCAGCCGTTCTCTGTTTCATGCTGAGGCCACCCTCAGCGAACCAAGTGTTGTGACACAGAAATTACCCGACGAAGTGTTGTGCTGTCTGTGAGAGCGGATGAATGCTCCCACACGATCACAGACGTTTACCAAATGTCTCAATGTCTTTTCCTTCTCGTCATTCGTTGTATTACAGTAGTCTTCATGTAATTGTTATTGATACAAATTTGTAGCCTATTTGAAGATGACGTCTCCACAAAGCGCAGTCACAGATACGTGTTACTTCCGTGTCAAAATTCATACTACAACAACTGATAGGTACGAGTTACGCACGCCCTTGAGTTGTCAGCACTGCAAAATAAACAATAAAATGTTCCCCGTCTGACATTCTCTAACCCCACAGTGGCCGCGCTACTTACTCATCTGCTCCCGTGGTAAGCGACCACCTTAGCACAGCTCACGGTTGAATTCACCAACGTAAATTAAAATGAAGCACGTCTTCCAATATTACTGCCCCTGTAAGTATTTTTATTTGTTACTGAGCAAAGAAACTGAACTATGAAAAAACTCTTAACGTCAGTTGCGTTGTTGGATTCGGCGTTAGTTGCTAGAAGGCTGTTATTATAAAATACGGCTGAGAACACGGGCCGCACGAATACACGACACTGGCTGCAAGTTAACAACTACCAATGTACAGTGTCGCTTCTGAATATCGGGTGCAGCAGATAACGATTTTGTGAATCAGGAAACTTTGAAAGTAAATTCCAAAATTTAACAATGGATAAAACGGAAGGAAATTAGTGGAGAATGGACATGACACGATGAAAGGACATCTCAACAAGCGGAATGTACCTGTATCCGTAGTCCTCCAAGATATAGCTGCGAAGGATCACCAAGTAAAAACTCGTTGCGAGAAATGTGACGATTATAATCACTTGGCAAGGAAGTGTACCAGGGTAGAAATCACTTGTGGTCACTGCGGGGAAGACGAGTATAGAAACGTAGTCTGTGCAATGAACAATGAAAGCCCAACGTGCACACAATGTTTGAGAAGATGAAGATCATGTAATGCAAATGGAAATTAGTGCCCTACGCTCTAGATGTTCCTGAACATACTTATCCTACGCATAGATTACGCTTAGGTCACTAATCATTGCTGATGAAACTGTATTAGACGATGAGAAGATACGTTGGTGTGAAAAACTTACGGACGGATGTAACTTTCGTGTGATGTGTCTCAGCCAAGTATTGTACCTCAAATAAAATTGTACTATACATATAAACAACTGCTGCGGTACTGTACAGGAGGTGACAGAGGGAAATACGTAATGAGATGATCAGTAATTACACTTTTATTGAAATATAATAATTACACTTAAGTTATCACAATTTCTTACGGTCTGCTGTACATCTGGATTACATTTCCCCAAAGCGTCCCATACGTGTTCGAAGATACTTAATTAGGGAGAACGGGCACGTGAGTCTGTTCGCCGCATATCCTCTCGTTCCAAAAGCTCCTCCACCTGTACAATTCGATGGCGTCACACTTTGTCATCCATAAAAAGACAAGAACGAATACACACATGAGAAGACGCACATGAGGAACAAGTCCAGCGTTACAATAACGTTGACCTGTGAGTTTACCGTGTTCAAAGATCTATAGGTCAGTCTGCTCATGCAATATTATGCCCGCTCATACCGTAACACCAGGACCACGAAAACAATATTCTTAGGTGAATAACGTATCTCCACCTCTCGCCTTATGAGAGCATATAATGGACTCAGGTGTATTTCCAGCTCAATGACACCGTAGATCGATATGTAGAGATATTAAAGACATGAGTCTTCTTCGCAAAAGGAAGCCACAAATCTTTAGCATGGATCCCAACGCTGTCGCCAATATGGTTTAGTTCAGCGCGGGATGAAAGAGGCATAATTTTACAGGGATAGAATTAAATATGGAAGAGGAAATCTGTAATGGAAATCGTCCCACATGTGGACGCCTGGTGTCCGTTCTCGAAGAAAAGGAAACGTGAAAATGCTGCACACTCACAGGATGAACCCACCGATAGCGGTTCTTCCTTTTTCTGGCGCTATATCGAGTAAAATAGGAAGAAGGAGATGATATGCCCTGCCGGCCGGTGTGGCCGTGCGGTTCTAGGCGCTTCAGCCTGGAACTGCGTGACCGCAACGGTCGCAGGTTCGAATCCTGCCTCGGGCATGGATGTGTGTGATGTCGTTAGGTTAGTTAGGTTTAAGTAGTTCTAAGTTCTAGGGGACTGATGACCTCAGATGTTAAGTCCCATAGTGCTCAGAGCCATTTGAACCATTTTGATATGCCGTGTTAAGGTCTGTCTCGGCCGCAGGGTCCCCGAAATTTGTAATATCCCAGAGAGTGTGGAAGCAATTATTTAGATCAGACCATTCGTACCGTTTCCGACCGCTGGACAGAACACGAACGCCATATTAAAGAAAAAGAACTAGAGAAATCGGCAATTGCGGAGCACAGCCTCATCAACAATCATAAAATACTGTTTGGTGAAACAAAAATTTTGTCCCATGCCTCCACATACTTGGATTCTGTTATTAAGGAGGCAGTTGAAATAAGATTTAACGAGAATACCTTTAACCCTGACAGCGGACATTATCTGAGCAGTGCATGGAAACGAGTGCTCGAAGCAAAGAAGCAGCAGAGGCAATCCTCGCAGTGTTTACGTTCCCACGTAAGCGGTGGTGCCACCAGCGCGACAGCAGTACCTAATCACTAACCAATCGCAAGCTGACCAATCAGAAGCCATCCACGAGATGTATAAGGCCGCCACAGCAGCAGTGAAGACAGTCAGTTCCTCCTGACGATGACGATGGACGCTATTGGCGAAATTTCGAGATTTGATCCCGAATTGACGAAGCAAGGAAACTGAGAATGTTTTACATATTGGAAGCTACTCTCAACATTTCTGCAGCTGAGCGAAATGAGTCTTTTGCTGCCCAGAGATTCGATGCTAAGTTCGTCGTAGGCTATACAATATTCTGCATCTACATCAACATCCACACCCATACTTCGCAACCCACCGCGAAGTGCATGGCAGCGCGCACGTCCCATTGGACCAGATATTAAGGTTTCTTCCAGTTGAATAGTTGTTCCAATGTCTGTGTGCGTGTTGTCATTATTTTAAACTTGTACTCATGATCAGCATATGGGCGATATGTAGGTGGATTGTTGTATATTGCTAAAGTCCTCATTTAAAGCCAGTTCTTGAAACTTTCTTTATAGACTTTCTGGGGATAGTTACGTTTATTTTCAAGAGCCTAGCAGCTAAATAACTTCGGCATCACTGAAACACTTTCCAACAGGTCAAACAAACCTGTAATAATTCGTGCCGCCCTTCTGTGTATACGTTCAGTGTCCCCCGTTAATCCTATTTCGTATTTCAGCAATATTATAGAATGTGTCATGCGAGTGATCTCTAAGCAATATCCTTTGTAGACTGATGCACTTCCCCATTACTCTACCAACAAACGGAAGTCTATCATTTGATTTACTCACAACTGAACCTATTTGATCATTCCATTTCATATCCCTACAAAACATTACAAGCAGTCGTCACAGGAAACCACGTTTATTATTTTGTGAAGCGTAGAATATTATATTTCTGAACATTTAAAGCAAGTTCTAGTCTTTGCACCATTGCGAAATCACGTTAAGATCTGACTGAATATTTATGCAGCTCTTTTCAGATTGTACTTCAGTATATATAACTACACCGTCTGCAGGAAGTCTGAGGTTACTATTAATATAAACGTTCATCAGCAAACATCCCAACACACTTTCCTGGGGTACTCCCGAAGTTACTTCTACATCTGACGATGACTCTGCATTTAAGATAACATGCTGTGCCCTAACTACCAAAAATTCCTCAATGCATTCACGAATTTCACTTCATATGCCATATGACCGAACTTTCGACAATAAGCAAGTGAGATAATGAGACAAATGCTTTTCGGTATCAAGAAATACTGCATCTGTCTCACTGTCTTGATCCAAGGCTTTCAGTATGTCATGTGAGAAAAGTGCCAGCTGGCTTTCACATAATCGTTGTTTTAGGAATCCATGCTGATTTACATGAGAAGATCATTCAGTTTGACATACCTCCATGTTTGAGCTTAGAAAATGCATTGAGATTCTACGAGAGTTGCCCAGAAAGTAATGAACCACGGTTTCTTTTTCTTCAGCAATTCTTTATTGAGCATAAAGAAAATTACAATTGCGAAAGAAAAGTTTTTTATCTACAAACCCTATTTTTTCACGTAATCTGCATCCAGTTCTATGGTCTTCCTCTAGCGCGAAACAAGGGCGGATAGGCTCTATCAATTCTTGTACTGGTCGTGGAGCAAGTGTTTCAGTGTGTGAAACACCTCCTTATAGTCCTCAAAATGTCTTCCACAAGTAGCATCCTTTAATGGCGAATGAATCATCGGATCGCTGCAACATGTCAGGTGTGTGAGCCGTGGATGGTCTTCCCGACCGCTGCAAATCATGGAGCTCAGCCGATCTCCTTCTGTAGACCTCACTATCCGTGCCCAGCGACTAATTGTACTTCTGTCGACAGATGCTCCGTGGACTTTGCACAAGCGTTTCTGAATATTCCCCAGAGATTCTTTCTCTGTAGTGAGAAATTCAATGACGGTACGTTGCTTGTAATGTACATCACCTACAGACGCCATTTTGAAACTGTCCTGTAGCTACGCTATCTGTCGGAATTGACGGAAACTTGGCGCGCTCTCTCAGGAGACTTCGCAATCACACCATTGTTTTCGGCTGAAAAAAAAAAATGCAGTGCGTTACTTCCTGGGCAACCCTCGTTCAACAAATCGGTGTCAAAGATACTGGACGGTAGTTTTGTGGATCACTTCTACTTCCCCTCTTGTAGACAGGAGTTACTTGTGCTTCCTTCCAACTACAAGGCATTGTTTTTTGTTCAAGAGATCTACGATGGAGTATAGTTAGAAGAGAGGGTAAGTCAGCTGTAAATTCAGTATAAAATCTGATAGAGATTCCATCGAACCCTGGAGCTTTGTTCAAGTTTAATGATCTCGGCTGTTTCTCAATACCATTGACATTGAGTTCACTCATCTTTTCACTTGTACAGGGATTAAACTGGGGCAATAATCCTAGGATATCCTTTGGAAAGGAACCATTGGAAATAGACTTAAGCACTTCAGCCATTGCTTTGCTACCCTCAATTTCAGTTCCCTTGTAATTCACTAGAGTCTGTACAGTAACTTTGGTCCAAGTAGCAGCCTTTACATACGTCTAGAATTTCTTAGGGTTTTGTAAAAGTTCATTTGACAACATTCTGCTATGGTAATGAAGGCATCACGAATTTCTCTCTTGACAGCCAAACGCTTTTCATCGAACATTTCTCCATGTATAGCCCTTCGCTTTCTTTTGCACCTAATATGTAGTAATCTCTGTTTCTGTAAGGGTATCCTTACAATGACTGTATACCATGGAGAGTCCCTGCCATCATGACCTGTTCTAATGGGTTCATATCTGTCCAGTGCATAGTGAACTACTCTGTTCTTTCATGTTTGAGCCATAGTTCCTCAACATGGTCCTGCCCTGTGCTGAAAGCTTCAAGTTCTTCATTGAGATATGACATTACTGATTTTTTATCTAGTTTAATGGATGTATATATCTTTCTCGTTATTTTACTTGCCCTTTCTACTTTCCCAGTCATTGTTGCCACAACTGCGTTATGATCAGTGGTACCAGTTGCAACGCAGACATCCTCACGTAGGTCAGCTCCATTTTTTACCATTAGATCCAATATATTTCCATCATGAATGCGGTTACAACTGTGTGTTATATGTAGCTTTTAGAAAAAGCATTGGGTAATGTTTCACAGGATGTTTTATTACACTCGCCAGTAACAACACTGCAATTTTCTCGGTTGATTGTTGGATGATTAATTTCTCCATCAATGATTACAGTATAACTGGGGAACTTACGTACAAGTGAAATGAAGTTTCCTCAAACGTTTTCGGTTACGCCAGGAGATTAGTGTTGTTTGAAGTAGAATGACCCAATTACAATTTTATGACCACCACTGATATTGAGTCTTGCCCTAAATACTCTCACATGTGACATTAATTTCTATTTTGGTGGATTTGAGTTCCCTGTCTTCTGCGACAAACACACAGCCTCCATTTCCCTTTAGCCAATGCTTTGGATATGCACTTAAATTTTCTCCAAAAGTCTCACTGTTATCGGTATAAAGTTCCATTCAGGTTTCTGTACTGCATTTCAGGAACGCTTCGACCTCAGTCACTTCGTCGTGAACGCTTCCGCAGACAACCACAAGGATTTTAACACTCTTACCTGTGGGAGGCATTTCTTTCGATACACAGATACTTCTGGGTTTCCTACAGGTATCGTTATCTCGACTGGATCGAGAGTAGCCTAATCTAAAAACCCGTTGTGTGTGCCTCACAAACAGTCAGCCACCAGGGAAGCAGCCTTACTGTGTAGTGTACACCTGGCCGATTTAGGGTCACCCTAGAGTTATCAACCCTATAGCGCATGTCCAGTGAAATAGCCGCTTAACATGTCACGGAACTGCAGCCTCTGGTTCAGGCCAAGGGGCCATGATCTGTGCTGGAGACAATGAAATTCCGTGCACAAGGCTAGTCTTCTCAACAATCCTTGCCAGGCGCTGGAGTGATCCAAGTATGACCTTGTAGCCGGGACGACATGCATAATTTGTTCCAACTTGCGCCACAATCTGCAGCTGCCTGCGTCCTGTTCCCTCAGTGGCTGCCGGAATAGTCTCGTCATCATGTTGAATGACATCCCTAGATATGCACACTGAGTGCACCTGGTGCCCTATCCTGCGCCTTGCTGCAATTTCTCTAAGGAGTACCATCGTTCGCCGTACGTTTGAACTGCCGACGATTAATAGACCCCTACCCTTTTGCGCTATCCCCCCCCCCCCCCACACTTGACACCGGACAAAACAGGTTTCCCCAAAAAAAGGTGAAGTGAATCCCTCTGGTCCTGTTTCAGTTTCAATGAAAGTGAGCACCACGAATTTGCTGGTTGGTGGATCGGTATAGCAATATTTGACAGACGTTAGCGCAATTTCCAGCTCCTTAAGAACATCAACCAACTCACCTTGTGTTCAAGAACAGCATTCACAGTGCGGCTGCATTTTGGCTGGTGCACTGTATTACAGCACAGTGTACAAACGATTTTAAATTAAGCGTGCTGGTTATCTTTTATATCTGTTGAGCTAGAAATTACTAATTCCCTATAAGAATTTGAGCAAATACACAAAACGAGATTTCTATTAAGGAAACAGAAAAACCATTGGTTAAATTACCAATTTCCTAAAATATATTGAGGTTAATTATAGTTTTTAACAGACTCGAAAATAGAGTAATTTACGATAAATATAATGTATACTTTTCATTAAGGAAAACTAGCTACAAGAAATATTTTCGTTACAATATCTGCTACAGTAACTAAATCACGATCGCTGAATTATTACAATGTGATTACGCCAAGGACAACGGTAACTTCCAGAATGTGTCAAAAATACAATGAAATTCATTGTGATATGTTCTTTGGTAGTAACTGATCTGCTACGAAATAAGTTGTCCAAAAACACTTGTACCTGTAACTTTCGAAAATATAGTTTTGTTAGCGTCCGAAAATTCTCAAAAATTACCTATTGCTCACTTAATTATAAAATGAAATTAAAGATCGACTGTTTTTTATTAGTATAGGCTTACCTGCAATGATTTTAAAAGAGTACAAATAAGTTTAAGCCCACAATCGACGATAATAGTAGGAGATTATCATATCACTCGTAAATGTTCGAAATTTCCCAATATTGCCGTGAATAAGATTCTTCATGAAAATTTCTGACTGGCGCAGACTCTTGGATTGCTACCAAAGTCCATCCGTCCGAAGATCTATTCTGATGACTGATAAGTGTAATGTCTGGATTCACTTGCAATGTCTGCTCTGAGGACACAGTAGGCTACACTGGGCAAGTTCAAACATACCAGGCAGGCAACCGTAGAGCAGCTAGACTATCGATGTGACAAATGGTTCGAAGGATAGTAAAAAATCCGTACCGGAACAATTGTATGCCAAATTATTATAATTCTATAAGTACATCGGCTGCTAAACTACGGTTGCCTAATGTCAAAATTAGGATATAGCAAAAGCTGGGGACTAGAACGAACAGTGCCCCTATCATAGCACTAAATAGACGAATTGGTTCTGTCGAGAGTTACGAACGTAAAAGAAGGAAACCCACTTTTCGACTTATCTGGCAGTTTCAAAAATATTTAAATCAAAGCATCTTGACATGGTCACACTATTTAGTGAACCAACTCTAATTCCCCACTGCAGTGAGCTCTCTTAGCTGAGAGACGTTGGCATACCTGCATCTTGCAATTTATAGGCTAAAGTCCCTGCTCGTATGTCCGGAATCCAAGAGATTTGCCAGCCATAGTAAACAATATAAAAAAAGAACACTGATGCGCCCAAGAAACTGGTACTGGCATACAGAGATACGTAAACAAGCAGAATACGGCGTTGCGTTCTGCAACACTTATACAAGACAAGAGGTGTCGGACGCAGTTGTTAGATCGGTTACGGCTGCTACAATAGCAATTTATCAAGATTTAAGTGAGTTTGAACGTAGTATTATAGTCGACACACAAGCGATGGGACACAGCATCTCTGAGGTAGAGATTAAGTGGGATTTTTCCGTATGACCATTTAACAAGTGTGCCGTGAATATCAGGAATCCAGTAAAACATCAAATCTCCGAGATCGCTGCGGTCGGAGAAAAGATCCTGTAAGAACGGAACCAACGACCACTGAAGAGAATCTCTCAACGTGACAGAAGTGCAACCCTTCCCAAAATCACTGCGGATATCAGCACTGGGCCATCAACAAATGTCGGCGTACGAACCATTCAACGAAACATCATTGATATCGGCTTTCGGAGCCGAAGGTCCATACGTGTACCCTTGATGACTCCTCGACACAAAGCCTTACGCCTCACTTGGGCCAGTGAACACCGACATTGGACTGTTGATGACTAGAAACATGGTGCCTGGTCGGGCGAGTCTCATTTAAAATTTTATTAAGCGGATGGACGTGTACGGGAATGGAGACAACCTCACGAATCCATGGACCCTACATGTCGGCACGGGACTGTTCAAACTGGTGGAAGCTCTTTAATGCTGTGGGGCGTGTACAATTGGCGTGATACGGGCCACTGATATGACTAGATAAGACTCTGACAAGTGGCACGTACGTAAACATCCTATCTGATCACCTGCATCAATTCATATTCACTGTGCATTCTGACGGACGGGCAATTCCAGCAGGACAATGCGACACTTCACACGTCCAGAATTGCTACAGAGTGGCTCCAGAAACATTCTTCTGACTATAAACACTTCCGCTAGCCACCAAACTCCCCACACATGAATATTATTCAGCATATTTGGGATGCCATACAACGTGTTGTTCAGAAGAGATCTCCACTTCCTCGTACTTTTACGGATTTGTGGAGAACGCTGCAGGATTCATGGTGTCAGTTCCCTCCAGTAGTACTTCAAACATTAGTAGAGTCCATGCCACATCGTGTTGTGGCACCTCTGCGTGCTCGTGGGGACCTATAGGATATTAGGCATTTGTACCAGTTTCTTTGGCTCTTCAGTGTAATGTGGCTGAAGAGCACATATATAACAGCATAAAACGTTTTTCTGTCGGAGTAAATTTCTAGAGATAGATTTGTTCCTGCGGGGAACATCATTTTTTTTTTTTTTTAATTTCTGGGTGTGGAGGGATCTGATTTTTCTCCTGGGGGTAACATTTCTCCCCCAAATCCACACCCTGTTATATTAATGACGAGGGATTTGTGTTTCTAGACCAGAGGTTAATCTACAGTAGGTAGTGTCGAAAGCGGTGGTGCATCTATAACAGGAATAATCTAGGCACGCGTCATAAACCTTAATGACTCGTTGTGATCTTGCACGTAATCAAAATTGCATTGTTGGATGACATGATGGTATGTGTCATGATATACGACTTCTTTTGGCTTTTCTAGCGGCTTGCTACTGTAGTAATTCGTGAGGATATCATTGTGTGTTAGTAGTTCCGGCAAGCACCAGCCATGTGACAAAAAACTACTTTCATTATTTCATTTTTTCGAAGTGATAATTAAAACTTCGTAAATGGTCTCAGTCTGTAGTTGAACAAATGCACCTTACTCCTAATGTGTAGCTAAAGCTTCGCTTCTCTCCTGATGCTGAAACGTTGACCGTTTTGTCTGTATGACATATAAAATCACATCAGTTCCCAATATCAGATTTTCTGTCATTTTAATTTTACATATAAATGTGGAACTGAAAAACTTGTATTAGGTTTTCTGTTAGATGACGTAGTTGATGAAATTGTGTCATGACGGAAGAGTTGCCTGGAATTCTAACGGATTTATATTCCTAATAATCCACTGCTCCAACAGTTTCAATACGTTAAATGAAACAGAACGCCCTAAGTTTCAGTGCTTTCCTTGAAATTTTCACTGGATAGCTACACATGTACGCTTGTGAGACACTCACCACGCAAAGGAAAGAGATACTATCTCATCACAAATTATAGGGTATAACTGATCACCAATATTTAATCAGTGATTTTTCCGTAGGACGGAAAAATATGATGACTGAAGATTTAGGATACACTAACGCTGTTCTTTTCATCAGGCGTTTCCTAGTCGTACTTCTTTGCGATAACATTGTGAACGACAGATTTTAAAGAGCAAATTTAACAGATAAGTTGTAAGGCCGGCGTGAATACTCGAATGCTCAGTGCACCTAAAAGTCAGATATTTCAATTCGACTCTCGATTCCAAGCCAGAGAAGCGTCTCCCTTTTCGTAGAAGCTTCCTTTCGCATTATGAATCTCCTTTCTCTCTGCGATCTTCCCGCCCAACACTTTAAGGTGCCGACGTTGTACACCTCCACTTTCTCGTCGCAAGAGTTGTGGTACGGTTTCATCTGCCAACCTCAGCCACCGTCCATTCTTCCACCACCGCACCATTGAAAACTGCTCATGAATTATTGAGATAGCGGTAGTGTAACGTAATCTGCCGTGTCTGTCAGACTTTTGGCCCGCAGCCGCAGCGTGGCCGCTGCAATATTCTGCAGCCGCTGGCGCCGGCAAGTGGCTGTCGCGGCATGAGTTATGGTGGCAGCCCTGTCGCCGCAGCGCCGCGCCGTGCAAAGTGGTCGAGCGCTCGAGACGCCGGGCGACAGAGCGCCCAAAAACAAGGGCCGCGCTGCCAAATACGCAGCCCCCTCGCTGACGTTACTGCTTCATAATTATAAGCGTTCGCCCGGTCGTGCATTCCGGCAATGGGAGTGTTTTCGCATCAGCGACCCAGTAACTAACACGTCCAGGCTCGCTGCTGTCCCCAAAAAAACACTGTTTTTCTCTAGCATAGCATAAACTTCAGTTCAGATTGTATGAGGCAGTAATGTATTTACGAACTACGTTGAAGTACTAACTACACATGCAAGAAGCGGTTTGAAGTTTGGAACTGCAGAATCTTTCATTTGAGCAGCAATTACAGACACTACATTTATACTTTTCCTGCGGAGACAAGTAGGTCGTAGTCAGCTGTCGTGACATGTCGGGGGATCTATGTCGCCATTATGATTTACCTCTTATTGCCTAACGTCTACGAATGTACACATACTTCTACGCAGGATTCGTATAGTCTGTGACAGATGCATTGATCAGCCAGAACGTTATAACCACAGTCCTACTATAAATATATACGCGTCCAGATAATAACAGCGTCAACTGGCGGGGATTGATTATTAGTCAGACGCATTCGCGGTGCATTTAGTATGTGTGCTGGCCATGTGTAGAATGTGGAAGGCGAGTGATCCACCTGAGTTTGACCGGAGGCGGATTTTGATAGCCCAGAGGGTCGGCACGAACATTTCGGAGACTGTGCTACCTGTCGGGTGTTCGCGTAGTGCTGTGCTGAGTGTCATCAACACGTGGTGAAACAAAGGTGAAACCACGGCCAGACGTCCTGGGGTTGGGCGTTCACCCCTCATTACCGATGCCGCACGTCGTAGGCTGGGTAGACGCTGAGCTATGGGGGAACTAACATCAGACTTTAATGCTGGGCAGAGTACAAGTATGTCTGAACACACAGTGTACCAAACACTCCTAACTATGGGCCTCCACAGCCGACGACGAATGCATATGCCAAACTTAACACCTCGACATCGGCAACTACGACTGAAATGGGCACGTTACCATCGGCTCTGGACGTTGGTGCAATATCAGAGCGCTGCATCGTCTGATGATTCCCGATACCATCTTCATCATGCCGATGGGAGGACGTGAATCCATCGCCTTCCAAGTGAACAGCTCCTTGACACCCTTACAGCGGGACGGTGGCTCCGTTATGCTCTGGGGAACATTCGCGTTGACATCCACGGCTCCACTGGAGCTCGTGCAAGGCACCATGACGGCCAAGGGGTATCGTATACTGGTTGCAGACCACATACACCCCTTCATGACGATCATAGTTCCCCGACGGCAGCGCCATTTTTCAACAAGATAATGCGCCAAGGCCAGGAGTAAGAGGGAGCGGTTCGAGGAACACAGCGACGAATTCCAGTTGATGTGCTGGCGTCCCAGCTCACCAGATCTGAACTCAATCTAACCCATCTGGAACGTGAGAACGTGGCGTCAGGGCTCATCGCACCCCTCCCCCTAATTTATAGGAATTATGTGACTTGTATGTGCAGATACGGTGCCAGCTCCCTCCAGCGATATATCGATATATCATTGCTTCCATGCCACGATGCGTCCCCGCTGTTACCTGTGCCAAAATTGGACATGTCGGCTATTAAGCAGGTGATCATAATGTTCTGGCTGAACAGTATGTACATCCCTCTTGTAGTATAGGTTATTATCTCTATTAATAACGCTAATTATTATTATTATTTTGATTGTTATGTAATATTTTGGTGTATCCTTCCTGGTCAGATGTAAGAGATGGCGGTAATACCCTAATTTTTTCTAGCTTCATAAGGGATAAATGAATAGATAAATTCTTCAGATATTTTATGCAGTGCCTA
The DNA here is from genome assembly GCF_021461395.2 of Schistocerca americana. NCBI lineage: Eukaryota > Metazoa > Arthropoda > Insecta > Orthoptera > Acrididae > Schistocerca > Schistocerca americana. The sequence goes on along the minus strand of NC_060119.1, from coordinate 950,775,195 downwards.
CATTGAAATAAGAAACTTTATTACCTAAGCACTTTGCTATTTTAGGCAGGAAACTGATGTCAATCTGTTGTAACCAGGAATAATGAAATAAATGTATCACCTTTCTAGGGTTTATTGATACAACACTGATTCAAAACATTGCTGTTACCAAGCGTCAAGTTGCAGACGGACACTTTATGGAAAGTATATAAACTTATGGTGGTTACCAGTGTCCAGGTTCAAATGGTTCAAATGGCTCTATGCACTATGGGAGTTAACATCTGAGGTCATCAGTCCCCTAGACTTAGAACTACTTAAACCTAACCAACCTAAGGGCATCACACATATCCATGCCCAAGGCAAGATTCGAATCTGCGGCCGTAACAGCAGCGCGGTTCCGGAATGAGGCGCCTGGAACCGCTCGGCCACCGCTGCCGGCCTCAATGTCCAGGAAGTGCAAGTGAAATGCGGATATCAAAAGTTCGTTGAAATTCTAAGCCTAATGAACGAGGTAGTGAACTTAGGACTTAGGTCCACAGCGCAGCCAAATCGACATTGAACAGCAGGTCCACCGCAGTGTAGTAATTCTAGTTGTGGAGTCGAACATAGCACGTTTAGAACAGGTTTGTAGGCGTCAGTAGTGGCGTTAGTGGCGTTAAATAAGGCTCCGTAGTTAACGGAGCCGGCGACTGGGGTCGCTGTTTGTACTGAGCGGCCAATCGCTGAGTTATGGGTGGACAATCAATGAATCGTCTGAAGCGTGCTCGAGCACGAAGGCCGCTTGCGATGCTACCAGCGAGCCTGCACGGAGAAGTGCAACCAAAGATGCGTTTCTCGGCCGTGCGTAATAGCCCTCCGCTGCTCGGTGCGGAGGCTTAATAGTGGTGGGTACCACACTATCATAGTAGGCGATAGGTAGACAGTGTAAAAGTGATAGAAGTCAAACAATATATCTAAAACCTGCAAATGTAGACCTTAGGCACTTGCAGTCAATCTCAGTTCAACTTCCTCCTTTTTGTTGGTACAATAACCAGGCAAATTACTTTAGCTTTAGTTCCACATGTAAACAGTGAAGATTATTTGCAGGATTCTAAGGACTCTAGGGAAGAAAATATGGGACAGGAGAAGCAGAAAGTAGTGATTCCTTCGATAGTGATGATAATGAAGTTAATGAACCTGATAGTACAAACATTTAGCGTCCAGCTCTAGTAAAACGAACCTGATTAAACAATGCCCAAAAAGACAGAACACTGTCAGCCTGAAGTAACCAGCTCTGTCGTGACTTATGAACCAACAACGTGCAAGATAAACTTATATACCATTGTGAGAAGAGAGATATTTCAGAAAGACTTCATTCTAGTGAAAAGAGCAATATTAAACCCAGATACCAGAATCTTACAATCAATGCTTCTCCAAAGACCTTATCTGGAAAACTGGTGACCAGTGATATTCTGAAACATTAATTTTTCAAAATAAAATTCTCTTTATACCGAGAAACCAGCAGAAAGCATATCAACTATCTGATAGGGAAGAAATGGAGAAATTCATAGGAATCATTACGTCTGTGAGCATTGGGAGAATGACTAATCGTAGAACGTATAAGAGTCCTGCAACGCGAAAGCTGGTGTCAGAAGCAATGTCGCGTAACGGATTTAAAGGAATCCTTCATTCTATTCTTCTGAATAACATTGCACTGCAGAAAAAAAGCAAATGAGTAAGGTTGTCGCAGAATGTTCAAGATTAGTCGCTTGTCAACGTCTTCAGTGAATCATCCAAGTATGCTTGCATCCAGGGTAGTGAATCAGCAGTAACCGAAATGATGGTCACTTTTCGAGGCCACCATAGTTAAAGGATCTGTATGATGGGAGAATATTTGATGGAAGGGCAAGTGGATCTCTGTCAGAAATACTTGATTTTGGAAATGGTAGCAATGGAGTATTTCGGCTTCCGCAGGATTTGGCCGCACACTCCAAAGTTTCCTTTAACAGTTATATCTCTTCTCCTGAATTACTTATCCATTTGTTGAATATGGACATCTGTGCATCCGGTATACCCAGCTAAACTAGGATCAGAGAATGTGCTCTTTTTCTGTTCAGGTTGTGGGGAAAGCTGGAAGATTACCGTAGCTTACAGCGTTGATACGGATGAAAAGTCTATCGTTGAAGTATTAGTAGAAGTAGTGGTAATATTAATGATTTTGCGTATGAATCTCTTCTGTCCATGGTTACTTACACACAGATTTGTTTTTGGAGAGCGTCCACCTTGAGCAATGCACAATTTTTACGTTTCTTTTTATTCCCTAAACACGTTTCGTTGAAGTTTTAGCGTCATCAGTTGGTGTTTCGTTAGCTTCCATAAAAGAGAAAAATATTTTATTTTACTACTTGTATACAAATTAATTTGAGTTTTTACGCGTTTGAAAAACACATTTCCTTGATTTTATGTAATTTAATGTAGTTTTTTTGTTTCATAGTTCGTCATATAAAGCCACATAGAACTCAATGTAGAATAGAAATTTACTTCTAAAACCTACGGCTGGATGTGTTATGGTTATGCCTACGATTAACTTATACTATGTGAAACATATTTCTCACTTTCTCTCTCTCTCTCTCTCTCTCTCACACACACACACACACACACACACACACACACACACACACACACTCACGCTTGCATACATGCATGCACACAAAATCTTCCTCATTTTATTAGTTAATGGTAAGGATAACCATAACATGCCTAGACGTATATTTTAGAAGTAAATAACTGTTCTACATTAAGTTCTGTATGGTTGTAGATGACAAACTGTGAGATGAAATAAGTGCATTAGATTATTTAAACTCCATGAAATCCACAGCGTGAGGTAACGAGGCATATACACAAAAATTTTGTCTGTTTCTCAAATAAGTAACTACTGTCTTTAAAAACTCAAATTTGTAAATGTACAAATTGAACACAAAAACATGTTTCCTATTTTATAGATGATGACAAAAACCCACTGTTGATGTGGAAACTTCAGCGAAATGCGTTGGAATAAACTGAACAATAAAAATTGTGTTTTGCTCAAGCTGGAACCCCTCCAAAACTAAATCTGGTAACAGTCTTGGTGCGTTTTCCTACACTTTCCCGGGGAAGTAATTAATGATATTCATGTCCAGTCTCCAGCGGTAACATATGGTCGACACAATATTTTTGCGGCCCACCTGGCCGTCGTCTTCAGGTGAGTAAGTCGTCGCACTATCTCGCCGGAACTTAATCAAGCATGCCGTGGCGGCTCCTTTATACACCGCGAGTGCGCAAACGTAATTGCCCTTTAGCGCAAGGCACAACGGCGCACCGGTGGTGAATACTTGAGGAAACGGTAAATCGATACAAACGTTATTGACAGCTTTTGTAGGCCGAAACAAAGACAGCTGTCCTTTAATGTCAAAGCAAACAGGGCTCTACCACTTACTTGAAGGATACTCTTATCTCTGTTTACGACATTGTCAGATAGACGGATTTCAATGGCTTCATTCACCACACAGTCCCAATAGCGCGACGCAGGGGCAACCACTTGTCTCATCAACAAAGTTTTATGTGCCTTCAGTAAGACAATGTTCCCCCACTGCAGATTTATCTGGCTGAAATAAAGGCGTATGGCGATGGCGCTCCACTCATCGATCCTAGACCCTACGAAACGTTGGTCCAAAATCGGATTTTCCGCAATGGCTGGCAATTTTGTAGACACCGGGTTTCCACAAACGCAAACAGAGCTCTGGTCTTAGCTGGTGGCTGGGATACATTTTTAATGTCAAATTTCTTTAAAATTCTTCCTATTTTTGAAGATATGCTTCCCGCAAAACTTAGAAATGCTACGAATTTGCTTGCATCTTCTGTCGGTACACGCGAAGGTCCAAGATAGAGCACGACGGATCTGATTGTCAGTGTAACTATTCTGCTTGAACACAGCATTTAGATGGTCCATTTCATGTGTCAAACTGTCTGCATCTGAGCTCCTTTTACCAATGTACGTAGGATCCCATGCGTTTATATGATAGATCACAGCTTTAAGTGTGAATATATCGGTCAGTATGTGTAAGCGTACGTTAAACACTATGTGCTAATGTCCTCCTGTAGACAAAGACATACAAAAACGTAAGTTTCAGTCCTTGCCAACTTCCATGGTGAGCTTAATATTGGGATGTAGACAATTAAAATGAAGTAGGAAACGATCCAGAACATCAACCACATGTGGATAGCATATACGTATCTTCGACTCATCTCCAAAAACAAGTTTGTTTTAAGAACGGCGTCTCCAGTGCTATGTCCTCAAAATCTTCCATCAGCAAATTGGTGATTATGAGGGATAATGGACTCCCATGGCCACTTCGTCAGTTTGTTCAAAGTATTTGAAATAAAAAATGCGTCGACGTCAACGTATGGCCACAGTTCAGTGGTTTCTTCGTCCGATTTTTCACCAGTGAACTGCAAAGAATCTTGAAGAGGAACTATGGTAAAAAGTGAAACATCAAAACTAACAATCAAATTTGTGTGACTGAGACACAAAGACTTGAAACACTGAATAAAGACAAGAGAAATGAAGATTTGATGTTCACATTTACGGCAAGGGGACTGAGAATAAATGCTAAATATTTGTCTAAGTTGTAAGTAGGAGCGCCCAAATTAGTATCAATAGTGCGACGAGGAACTCCTTGCTTGCGCACCTTAGGCAGACCGTATAATCTCGGGGGGACTCAGCACCAGGTCGAAATTTTGTAAGAAAATCGTCAGATAATGACCTCTCATTCAAAAGTGAAAACGTCTTGCGTTTTATACGTTCAGTTGGTTCGTTCTGTAATCTTCAGTAGGCCGAGTCTGCAAGCAAAAGATCCATTTTACCCACGTAATCGTACCGCGAGGTAAGAACCGTTGCGTTTCCCTTACTTCTGGTAGAATTACTAAATCTGGTCTTCTCTGGATGACCGGATCGCGGCTCTTTCAAGCGAGGACACGTTACTTCGCGGAGATGGCACCCGACGCTACGTATGCGACACCTCTTGCCTAGCTTCAGCAGCTAGATCGTCGGGATACCTGGACACCGTTTGTTCATTGGCGGAAATGGATTCCATTATGGGAACACTCCTTAGTGTAGGGGCAAAATTTAATCACTTTTCCAGTACTTTCATCGCAGTATAGTCCAGTTTGCCTGTAATATTAACCCATGTCGACGGGTGTCATCATCCGTTATTGTAGACTGAGAAGAAAGCCGTTCAAACATCGAAGATTGCCAGCTGACGGCGTTCCCACAGACGCAGACTGATATAGCCTAGCACGAACTATCAATCCTATCCCAGTACGCAGCAGACAGCAACACATAAACTTCCAAATGCAAATAAGATAAATCCTAGGATATGAAATTCAGTTGTCTACGTGTAAGACGAATGTACTTCTTTACTAAGGCAAATGCAGTACGCTTTTTAATGTTGTTGACCTTTTTTGTACCAATGCAATGAACAATTCAGGCAATTTAAGTATTATACCTTCATTCCAGCATCTCAGTAGAAAAGCGAGGCCGCTCAGAAAATTTCCCTTCTTCTTACGAATTTTATCAAACTTCCTTACAATTTCAAACATCTCCACCCCGTGGAGGCTCTTGATGTGGCCCCGTAAAATAATTTAATGACAATTACTTTGAACAAACTGTTAAAATGGCTATGGGGAGTCCATTATTCCCCATAGACACCAATCTGTTTATGGACTATTTTAAGTACATGGCACTAAAGACGGCGTTCTTAAAACCGACTTGTTTTTGGACATAACTCGACTATACGATTATGGTATGGCTACAAGGGAGGGATACTCTGGATCGTTTCCGACGTCATTTTAGCTGTCTGCATCCCGATTTTAAGTTCACGATGGAAGTTGAAAAGGATGGAAAACTTCCGTTTTTATATGTCTTGGTGTACAGGAGGGATGATGGGACATTAGGACACAGCGTTTGGTAAGCTAAAGCATACGGACCGATATCTTCATACATCGTCATCCATCGCACCAACGCAGTGGAGTCCGAAATACATTGGTAAAAAGAGCTTATGCCCCATCAGATACAGATATACAGATAGTTTAACACATGAACTGGATCATCTGAATTCTGTGTTCAAGCACATCCGTCGTGCTTTATTTTGGACCTTTGCGTGTATCAACAGAAGATATAAGCAAACCGGTCGCATTCTTAACTTTTGCGGAAGCATCTTCAAAAATAGGAAGAATTTGAAAGAAAGATGATATTAAAAATGAATTTCGTCCAACAGCTAAGACCAGAGCTCTGCTGGGCTCGGCGATGGATGATTTGGTTTTGAGGAATCCCGGTGTCTACAAAATTCACAGCCATTGCGGGAAATCCTATACTGACAAACGATTCGTACGGTCCAGGACCGCTGCATGGAGCACCATCGCCACTCGCTTTTACTTCAGCCAGAAAATTCTGCTATTGCTGAACTTTTTCTTACTGAAGAATGTAAAAAATTGTTCGATGCGACACAAGTGGTTGACACCGCATCGCGTTGTTGGTACTATGTAGTGAAGGAAGCCACTGAAATCCGGCAACTTGACAAATATTATAAACAGAGATAAGGGGTATCCTTTAAGAAAGATTTGCAACCCTGTTTTGTTTGACATTAAAATACAACGGTTTCTGTTCCAGTCATCAAAAGCTGTCCACAGTCTTTGATATCGATTTATCGTCCCCACGAGTTTTCACCACCGGTTCGCCTCTGTGCCTTGCGCTAGAGAGCAATTACGTTCGCGCTTGCGCGATGGTCCTACAGACGGTGTGTGAAGGAGCTGCCGCCGCGTGTTTGATCTCAGTTCCAGCGAGTTAGTGCTACGGTTTGCTCACCCGAAGATGGCTGCCAGGTGGATCCCAGTAATATTATGACAAAATGTTGCGGCTGGAGACCCGACATTTATAAGTCTTACTTAGTCATAAATGTTTTATATAAGGATATTGGTCAGGCCTTCGTGTTGAATTTGAAGACAAACAGTAATAAAGTAATTAATATAAACGAATATTTACAGACTTTGAGGTCTAGAATGGGAAGGATGAGACAGGTAGTTGGCTGTGTCCTCATAGTAGGAACCATCCCGATATTTCCTTGAAATAATTTAGAGAAACTACGGAAATCTAAATCTCGATGGCTGGATGAAGATTGGCACCTCAACCCTTCCGAATACAGGGTCACTCTGCTTAAAATAGTACAACCTCTCTCGTTTTACACCTGATATAAAATATTGTTTCACAAATAAGTAATTTAATAATGATAAAATGCTAATGCTGTAATGTTCATTTACTCATCAGTACACATTGCAGAACTTATATATACTATTTTCTAATGAAATGATAATCGTCCGGTATATATGGGTTAAAATTGTGGGGGGGAGGGGGGGGGGGGGAGGTAGTCAGCCGGCCGGGCAACGCAGCAGGTTCAAATGGATCAAATGGCTTTAAACACAATGGGACTTAAGATCTGAGATCATCAGTCCCCTAGACTTAGAACTACTTAATCCTAACTAGCCTGAGGACATCACACACATCCATGCCCTAGGCAGGATTTGAACCTGCGACCATAGCAGTAGCGCGGATCTGGACTGAAGCGCCTAGAACCGCTCGGCCACAGCGGCCTGGCAACGCAGCTTGTACGACTGCAAAAAGAAAGAGAAAGTTTACGTGGATAAGCCAGAAACAGGAAAGAGCAACAACAATTTGATGCGAGTAGTGTATAGAGCAGACTTTCTTCTGTCTCGTACAAGATAAAGATCAAGAGCAGAAAATGGTACTTGAAACTGGCGTTTCACTTTCTGGTCATTACAGTCGTGTATTCCTTACTGTAGTATCTAATTATCAAGGTTCTGGATCACTGAAGGACTTCAAGATGAATATAGTAACATGTCTCCTTGCTGATGTACTTCTGAAGAATCAAATGGCGTATCCCCATTTCCATCACCTCTTAAAGCTCCTTCCAGGTCCACAAAGAGACATTTTTAACCTACTACTTTCAGATTTTGTGGGAGAAGAGCCCACAGTGACCCACAAAGATGCAAGATGGGTGCTGGTAAAAGAAAATCATGTTGCATCAAGTGTCAGTGTTACTTATGTGTTATACACAATAATTGCTTTTATAAATAACGTAATGAGATCTAATTTGATAGGTATGTGTCAGCAGAGTGTGTGGCTTGGAAGTGTGTGTGTGTTTGAGTGTGTATGTGTGTGTGGGTGTGTGTGTTTTGTTTAATGTCTATTTCTAGCTACGAGAATTGGTTACTTATATATAATTACGCCTGGTGTACAGTGCATCTGTGATTAACAAGTCTCAGTAAATGTATATGTTTTGTGTTCAGCACTTCTTAGTAGTAAACACTCAGTATCTAAATATTCATATTCGTAACGTCCCCTTTTGTGGATGTTATTGATATTTATGATACTATTAAAAAATTCTGAAAAATTCAAAGTGTTCGATTTTAATCAGTTAATACCCCCGCATTTATTTACAGGGGAAAGTATGCTTGCTACTAAAGGGGTAAGGCATTAATTAGACAGACGGACTACACGGAAAGCTAGCTCTTCCAGAATACCATTTCTTTGAGTAACGCTTTGCACAATACTATTGTCCAGAAAAAGCACTTTGGAAGCAGGTAAATATAACCACAACGAACTGTGAAACAGGAACTGCTGAGTATTATGTAGATGCACAGAGAGCGAGGTGGCGCAGTGTTTAGCACACTGGACTCGCATTCGTGAGGACGACGATTCAATCCCTTGTCCGGCCAACCTAATTTAGGTGTTCCGTGATTTCCCTAAAGCGTTTCAGGCAAATGCCGGGATGGTTCCTTCCCATTCTTCCCTAATGCGATGAGACCGATGACCTCACAGTCTGGTCTGCTCTCCAAATCAACCCAATCCGACCCACAGAGAAGGGTCATATTTGAGATTATAAGACCCTTTGCTTTTTTTGATGGGGAATTACGTTCTTAACATGGTGAACTACTATCTTGTGGTTCCAGTTACTGAAGATTTGTTTAAGTATTAAAACACGAGGGATTAAGTGAAACCTGCTACTAAACCAACTGTCATAAGCTGCATTTGTTATACACATAAGCAATTATTATACCATAGTTTCTCTAAGGAATGAAAATTAGCAGATTTGTTGTGCTCCAGTCATCTTAAGCATCGAAACAAACTAACTGCAGCAATCACAATATGGTGTTTATGTATGCAAAGTTATACTCTGATTCTCTACGACATTTTGAACGTTAACAAATTCAAAGGTTCTTGATACTGCCGCAGCAAAATTTTGCCACTGCTCTTCTTCCAGTTACAGTCTAATACTTCGCGGGTTGAAGACATCCAACTGTGGCCTCCGGGCCGAAGAACACGACCACAGTGCTCCGTAACTGGTCGCTGATTGACATACATAGTCTTTATGCTTTCCTTCGTCTGCCTCGTCTCGTAAGGGCAAGGTAAAGTAACAAAACATTTAACAACTCGGTGGAAATGAGAGTTTGTACGCAGGACTGTTACCAGAGGTCTCCCAGTGTTGCACGGAAAGCAGACGTCACATGGCGTGAGGTCAGCGAAACGGGTTTGCCCTTACGAGACGAGGCAGACGAAGGAAAGCATAAAGACAATGTATGTCAATCAGCGACCAGTTAAGGAGCACTGTGGTCGTGTTCTTCGGCCCGGAGGCCACAGTTGGATGTCTTCAACCCGGGAAGAATTAGAGTGTAACTGGAAGAAGACGAAGTGTGACGAGTGTAGCCCAGGAGATCGCTATGCTCACGGTACTGTTTCTCGAGCGCCGAGACTGTTCCAAACCACAGGCACTCCTTCCGGAAGGAGAGAGGGTTGTCAAACACGGTCAACTACAGAAGGAGACAACCACGGCATTGCGCAACAGGCAAGAAGGCACCCGCTACACACAGAGGGTGAAATTACAACCATAATTAACCGGCATGCAAGGTACGTAGTCTAACTCCCCATAGTTGCACAGAAACTTTATGGAGTTGTTCTCTATGCCACGAGCAGTACGTTTTGTTCCGCTGACACCCACATGACGACGATACCGTACACGAAGGTGCCAAGAGTATGGGAACTGGACAGACGAGGAGTGGGGCACGTCCTCTTTTAGGTTGAGAGCAGATTCAATCTGAAGAGTGACTCTGGAACGTACCATGAAATTGCGTGTAGCGAGAACACGTAAAGCACCCTGAAAAATTGTCGAACATGATCGTTTTGGTGGTCCAGATGCTATGGTATTGCAAGGCATAATGTTGCCTAGGCTTACTGATCTTCAGATCTTTGAACCCGGTACACTCACCGGTCTCCTTGTTGTGAAACTGTAATCCTTCTCCCATGAGTGTCGTTTCAGAGATGCATTCAACCGTAACATCATTAATATGGATGGCAATGCGCGACTATCGGTGGAATGAGAGGATATTCGGAGAATGGACTGGCCCGCCCATTCCCCCGGCATATCCCATCGAGCATGTGTGGGATGCGGGATGCGGCGGGGGGACGTATTGCTGCACGCCTAAGTTCAGCACCGTCCATCTAGGGTTGCCAACCGCGTTTGTGGAGGAATTGAGCACCGTACCACAAGAACTCATCATCCTTGTGGCCAGCATGGGCGCACAATGCAGAGCATGCAGTGCCATCCAGGGTCATCACACACCATACTGAGAACCATGTGAAACCTTTTGCGACGTCCAGAGGGTCATCATAATTAGCCATGATTTAAGTGTAATTATTGTCATTGAATAATGTAGCCATTTCGGTTCGTTTGGTTACGTATTTCTTTGTCATACCTTCTCTACTCTCTTGTAATAGTTCTTTCTGTGCATGGTACAGGTCTCATCGAGCTCTGTTACTGGGCAGTAACACACCACGCCAAAGTTACTTTTGTCCTTAAGTTTTGCACACCACTGTATACAGATGTCACCCCTTAGGGTCATCAGACGCATCTTCTCTGGTACTTCGGCAAATACTTGCAGTTTCGTTTTTTAAGTGTGTGACTGGGATCAGCCCAAAGTATTGCACATGACGTCTTTCATACGACGTCTAATGTGGACGGAGAGTGGCGGCTTGTTTCTCGTTACAAACGAAATGATTTACAAAGAGTGATTTTACATGGTCACCTCATAGAGCGGTCTACATAGGGCGATATTCGTGTTATCGATATATATGAACAGGTACTGTAAAACACGAGGAACAGTCAGTACTCCGGCTGCGAATTGGCAGCGCTACTGCTTTATTGTGATAGCAATCAATGAGACCCTAGGCAGTGCCGTCGTTGCTGGACTACGGCTATTCTTTGTACTTTACTGTGCACATCGATAACACGAATATCGACCTAGATTAATCTGGAGCCGCTTTATCGAGTGGACGTCGCATGAAAGATGTGCAGAGCAGTATTGGTTTTGGCTGACTCCGTCTACACATAGCCAAAAACGTAATTGAAAATTTTGCTGAAACACCAGAGAGAATGTGTCTCATCACTCTTAGGAGAGACACATTGTATATTTCAGTTTCACGAGTGCCGTCCCGACCTGATTAACGAACTGCGTGCACTAAGGTGTGTGACTGTTTCATTTATGCTTATATTGATTTCTCGTGCATTGTTTCGTATTTCTGGCATATTTTATACGACAACCTACATCGGTATTTTGTAAGTGTCACTATGGCCTCTATGGATCAAAATTAATAACCTGGTCTATTAACTGTTTTCTTACGCTATAGTCATCTTAGCCGCTCGAGTGGCCAAGTGGTTTGAGGCGCCATGACACGGATTGCACGACCCCTCTCGCCGGAGGTTCGAGTCCTCCCTCGGGCTTGGGTGTGTGTGCTGTTCTTAGCATAAGTTAGCTTAAGTAGTGTGTAAGTCTAGGGACTGATGACCTCAGCTGTTTGGACCCTAAGGAATTCACACACATTTGAACATTTGAACATAGTCATCTTAAGTAACCGTACAAGGTAACTATCGAGAATCCGAAACAACATCTTGCCGAAACAATTAAAGAAAATATTACATTATTTTATTTCCGGAAATAACGTAATTCCTTTTGTTATACGTAAATGTGAACCAATAACAAAGCATGTTGTTTTTATCACTACTAATGAAATATGAATGTCTCTGATGCCTAGGTTAGGAATTTCCAGCAGTATCAATCATACAACATCCACGAAAAAGGGCGCACAGATTGACCACGCCGAGATTATTTCACAAGGTCCATGTTCCGTTTCAAATAACTAAGATTGCTCAGGACGAAAGGGATATCCATAAAATGAAATTACTGCAAAAATCCAATACTGTAAATTTTGCAGCATTGAGAAATTTTAACTAATAAAACATACCATTCATCGGAGACAAACGGGGACTAGGCATATAACAAAATTTCAGTCGTTTCAATTGGAGTTCAATGGACAGTCGAATGAGAGAGTCACAGAGACAGGCTTCGAGTTGTTTATGGCTTACTGTTGGCGTAAAAAGCAGCAGTTATGAATTTATAAAGATAGGCGGAAACTGATACGAGTGGAGAACCGCACGAAACCAACCTGAAAGGTGATAACAATTACACAATGCAACTGAATTGGAAGTTGAACCACGTAATTACTTAACTGTTTTCAAGACTTCCTTGGGGGAAGCTCTTTTCTGTGATTAGAAAAGAGCAAAAGTCAAGACTATCACACAACGAACTGTAGAACTAACCCAAGCAACTAACCCGTTCTTTTGTTCATCTCGAACTCCGCCAGTTTTTTTAATTAAGAAGATAGCACTTTATCGGTCTATCAATCAACTTTTAGTACTGGCTGACACTGATCTCCATAGGGAAACAACTTATACTTATCTTCGACGGGAGCAACTAAATGAGAGAAATAATTACGTGGTGCTCCGGGAAATTTCGATGTGGCAACAGTTGTTAGTGTGACGCTGTACTTGTCGTGTGAAGCTAGCTCCAATCTCGGGCTTATTGCAAGTTCCTCAATATCTACGGAGAGGAATATCATCGTCCAGTGAACCTGTCGAATGATCAATACGAATTATAAAATTATTTACGCGAGTTATGAAAAGGAGCAAAAATTGAATATTGACCCTGAACAATAAAAAGAACGACGTGCCCCACATGAATACTAAAAAATTTAGAATACACAACAGTTCATACGAATTTAAAGGTTATATGTTCAAACAAATAACTAAAGATTACAGCTATGAACAGCCTATGCTGTAACCAACACAATGAATATGTTTACAGAAGGTGAATAAAAGACTCCATTTTAATCGCAGAATACTTCGGCCTTGTAAGAGACTTCCTATACTGCGCTTGCCCGTCGTCTTGTGGAGTGTCCACTAGCCCGTCGTCTTGTGGAGTATTGCAGCGCTGTGTGGGATCCTAATCAGATAGCTCTGGCGGAAGATATTCGAAGAAGTTCTTCGAAAATAACTTGTTTTCTATTATCGCGAAATATGGTGAGAGCGTCACGGATGAAATTAGATAGTTGTGACAATTAATAAAATAAAGGCGTTTATCGATGCAGCGAGACCCTTTACTGCAGTTTCCATAACCAACTTTGTCTCCGAAAGCGAAACTATCAGCTTCTTCCTTAAGTTCGTAGTGTTTTTATTTAGCATGTTCGTATTGCGGTTGACATGGTTTATTTATCGATTGTCAGAATTTTTTTGCAGTTCAATGTTGATATTTGAGTGTACATATTGTTTTTTTGTCATTCGGAGATGTGAGTGGAGCTGTGGACGCGAGAAAATGGAGTGCGAAGTGGAGAAATCGGAACATTGCCGACTTGTTCTTCTGTTCGAGTTCAGTTGTGGGGTGACGGCAGAAGAAGCAGTCTGAAACATTTGCGCTGTGCGTGGGGATTATACCATCGTACAGAGCAAGGCAAGATAATGATTTTCGGCGGGGTCAGGGATTTTCTCTGCCTCGTGATGGCTGGGTGTTGTGTGCTGTCCTTAGGTTAGTTAGGTTTAATTAGTTCTAAGTTCTAGGCGACTAATGACCTCAGCAGTTGAGTCGCATAGTGCTCAGAGCCATTTTTGATAATGATTTTCTCATTTTAACTAGGGCCGTTTTGTCATTAGTGACTCTCCACGTTCTGGAAGACGTCCGAGGTGCGATGAAGATGGTTTAAACGCATTAATCCACAATTATCGCCCCTGCGGGTTCGGGGGTAAGAATAGGCCCGCGGTATTCCTGCCTGTCGTAAGAGGCGACTGAAAGGAGTCTCAAACGTTTCGGCCTTATGTGATGGTCCCCTCTCGGGTTTGACCTCCATCTTTCTAAATTCTTCCGAAGAGCGAGCCAATTGGGGAAGGGCGCCTTACTTGGTGCATTGCGTCCATTTTGCGTTGAGACCTTTCGCCAGCTTATTCGTCGGTGCATTGCAGTCCTGCCCGCTCTCTATCTCTTGGGCTTGGATACGCTCCTGAGTGCACTTTCCACCTTGCGCTTTGCAGTGTCACTTTGTGCACTGACGACGACCATAGACCACATGTCACCTAACATCCAGCACGGTAGTCAGTCCATTGTGGTGGGGCTGCCATTTACCCTGTTGGTTGTAGCCCCCTCACAACAAGGGATCGTTCTACTGATGCCTGCGCCGTTAACTCCCCAGGTATGCCAAGGAGTAGATGCCCGTCTCCCTGAGGCATCAGGACTCCCGACAATGGCCAAACTGCCAGGTGGCTATTGCTGCGGCTGGGTGGCGCCTGTGGGGAGGGCCCTTGGTCGGAGTGGGTGGCATCAGGGCGGATGACCCGCAATGAGGCGTGGTTCATCATCTCTCGCTGGTGGGCCTCCACCAGCAGTCTCTAAGCGATCGAGGTCTAACCTCAATGGGAAGAAATTTGATCAGAGATCATTTCCCTCCCTGGCCACTCCATGGCAGGAACGTATGGCTAAAGAAGGCAGTGGAGATTATTTATCCCAGTACCTCGTGCGTACGCGAGTTGATGGGGAATCATTTATGTCGACCAAGCCCCAGTTTTTTGTGGAGCACTTAGAGGACAAGTTCGGGGAGGTGGAGGGCTTGTCCAAGATGCATCCTTTGCCCAGTCACGGAGGTTGCTCACTTGTGACATGTTGGGGGATTTTTCCATCACCATCACTCCCCATGAAAGTATAAACATGGTCCAGGGTATTATAGTCCACAGGGATCTTCAACTGCAGTCCAGCGATGAACTACGCGCCAATCTAGAATGGCGAGGTGTTCACTTCGTCCGGCGCATCCATCGGGGTCCGAGGGATAATCAGGTAGCCACCGGTGCCTTCATCTTGGCCTTCGAAGGTGATGTTTTACCCGAAAAGGTCACGGTGATGGTTTACCGCTGTGATGTGAAGCCATATATCCCTCCTCCGAAGTGGTGTTTTAAATGCTGGAAGTTCAGGCACATGTCCTCCCGCTGTACTTCCGGCATCACATGTCGAGATTGTGGACGTCCTACGCATCCCCATACTCCATGTGCTCCGCCTCCCATCTGTGTTAACTGCGGAGAACACCATTCCCCCTGCTCGCTGGATGTAGGATATTCCAGAAAGAACGGAGGATAATAGATTATAAGACCCTGGACTGCCTGACCTACTCCGAGGCTAGGCGGAAATATGAGAGGCTCCATCCTGTGGCAATGACATCAACCTACGCCGCTGCTGCAACAACAGTTCTCCCATCATCACGTATCGTTGGCTCTAAGATCTGTCAGAATCCACCGGCCCCCTTGGTTGCGGGGGACACTTCCCTCCCTGTTGCTCCTACTCCATCTCCTTCAGGAGCTACCCCCCCCCCCCCCCCAACCATCGGGGACATCAGTTTCCCCTTCCCAGCCGGAGAAAAGTAAGACCTCTTCGGCTACTCTCCCCAGGAAGGGGTACCTTGGGGACCTCTCTTCACAAGTTCCGACCAGCGGAAAAGCAGACACCCACAAGTGGCTAAAATAACCATCAGTCCCCAATAGTAGGGCTTCACGGTCGTCGTCCGACCCTGAGACTGACCCAGTGAAGCTCATGAAGCCTGAACCACCGAAGGCACAGTGAGAGAAGCAGGAAAAGAAGAAAGTCCCCAAGACCAACGACATTGAGGTGGCACCCGTCCCACCGCTTCCTACAAGCTCTGTGTCTGAGGACGAGGTGGAGATTCTGGCGTCCGCTGAGGACCTCGATGTCGGCAGTCCCTCTGCCACCATGGATGGCACTAGCACAGGTGCTTCATCGGAGGCAGCAGGTGACCCGGCGGCGTAATCTGCCTTTCCAGTCCCTTCATGCGTTTCTCGGCCATGGACAATACCATCCTCCAGTGGAACTGCAGCGCTTTCTTCCACCATCTAGCAGAGCTCTGACAACTCATCAGCCTTCACCCTTTCTTCTGCAATGTTATTCAGGAAACTTGGTTTACAGCAATGCGAACCCCCGCCCTCCGTGGCTATCAGGGTTACTATAAGAACGGCGCTGCTTATGAAAGGGGGTCTAGTGGCGTCTGCATATATGTCCTTAACTCCCTTCACAGCGAGTCTGTCCCTCTACAAACACATTTAGAGGCTGTCGCTGTTCGGGTGTGGACGCCACAGGCTGTTACCGTCTGCAGTCTTTACCTTCCAATGGATGGTGATGTGGTGCAGCATGTCCTGGCTGCGCTGATGGCCCAATTGCCGCCACCTTTCTTGTTACTGGGCGACTTCAACGCCCATAACCCTCTGTGGGGGGGGGGGGGGGGGTCAGAGGCGACAGGTCGAGGAGCCACCATTGAGAATTTATTGGCACGGCTCGAACGTTCGCTTTTAAATGATGGTTCCTTCACACACTTTAGCGTGGCGCATGGCACGTACTCTGCCACCGACCTCTCGATCTGCAGCCCTAGCCTCTTACCGTCTGTCCAATGGAGAGTGCATGACGACCTGTGTGGTAGTGACCTCTTTCCGATCTTTCTGTCACTGCCACAGCGTCAGTCTTCTCTGTGCTCTTGCAGGTGGGCTATGAATAAGGCTGAATGGGACTTGTTTTCCTCCACTGCCGCTATTGAGCCTCTCTCTAATGATGACATTGATGCGGTGGTTCAATCGGTCACCACTGGCATCGTTACTGCCGCCGAATCTGCCTTTCCCCGTTCTTCTGGGTCCCCTCGGCGGTGGACTGTGCCTTGGTGGTCGCCTGAGATCGCTGAAGCAATTAAAGATCGCCGGCAGGCGCTCCAGCGTCACAAGCGACATCCCTTCATCGAACACCTTATCGCCTGCAAACAGCTGTGTGCGCAAGTCCGCCGCCTTATCCGCCAAAGCAAGCAGGAGTGCTGGGAGCGGTACGTGTCCACCATTGGCCTCCATGTCACTCCATCGCAGGTCTGGGCCAAGATTCGACGCGTCTACGGTTATCGGCCACCTGTCAGCGTCCCTGCGCTCTCACTGAATGGAGCAGTCTGTACTGACTCCGACATCATAGCAAATCGCTTGGCAGAGCTTCTTCCAATTCCCCCTGGCCTTCCACTCCATTAAAGAGCGGATGGAACGTCGGAGCCTTTCTTTTCGCAACCCACCATCCAGAATCGTACAATGTTCCATTCAGTGAGTGGGAATTTCGCAGTGCCCTAGCCGCTTGCTCTGATACCGCTCCTGGGCCAGATCGCATCCACTGTCAGATGCTGAAACGCCTTTCAGTGGACTGCCAGCGACGGCACCTCGACCTTTACAACCGTCTCTGGGTCGAGGGTGAGTTTCCGTCGCAATGGTGGGATGTCATCCCCATTCTGAAACCTGGCACGAACCCTTTGGACGTGGACAGCTACCGTCCCATTAGCCTCACCAACGTTCTTTGCAAGTTGCTTGAACGGATGGTGACCCGGCGCTTGAATTGGGTACTGGAGTCTTGGGGCCTTCTGGCTCCGTCTCAGGGTGGGTTTCGTAAAGGCCGCTCCGCCGCCGACAATCTGGTGAGCCTGGAGTCGGCCATCTGTACTGCCTTGGTCCGTCGTCACCACTTGGTCGCTGTCTTCTTCGACATGCGGAAGGCGTACGATACGACATGGCGTCTTCACATTTCTACGCTTCAAGGATGGGGTCTTCGGGGCCTCTGCCGATCTTTATCTGAAATTTTCTGTCGTATCGTACCTTCCGTGTGCAAGTCCTCCCATAGTTCCTCCCGAGTCCAGGAGAACAGTGTGCCACAGGGATCTGTTTTAAGTGTCTGCCTGTTTTTAGTAGCCATTAACGGGCTCGCTTCGGCGGTGGGACCGTCTGTCTCAGTGTCCTTGTATGCAGAAGACTTCTGCCTTTACTACAGCTCTATTGGCTTTGCAGCTGCTGAACATCAGCTACAGGGCACTATCCGTAAGGCGCAGTCTTGGGCTGTAGCTCATGGGTTCCAGTTTCTGGCAGCAAAGTCCTGTATTTCTGCCAGCGACACACTGTCCACCCAGAGCCATTGCTTTATCTTGATGGCAAACTTCTTGCAGTGGTGGAGTCCCATCGGTTTTTGGGGGTGGTTTTTGATGTCCAGTTGACTTGGCTGCCTCATATCAGGCAGCTTAAACAGATGTGTTGGCGGCATCTAAATGATCTGCGATGCTTGAGCCACACCTGCTGGGGCGCCGACCGATCTACCCTGTTACGGCTCTACCAGGCGTTAATACATTCCCGTCTGGATTATGGGAGCCTGGCTGCTGGCTCAGCATCCCCATCTGCGTCGCGAGTGCTGTACCCAATCCTCCACAGCGGGATACACCTTGCCACTGGTGCCTTCCAGACCAGCCCTGTGGATAGCACACTTGTGGAGCCAGGTGTCCCTTCACTGGGGTTACGACGCCAACAATTACTGGCTGCTTATGCTGCCCATGTTTTTAGCTTGCCTGGGCATCCAAATTATCGTGTCTTGTTCCCACAGTCGTCCATCTCCCAGAACGTCGGCCCCAGTCGAGTTGTCCTATCGCCGTACGCGTCAAAAAACTTCTCTCCAGGCTTGGGGTTTCCCCTGTTCCACCTCCTTTCCGGGCACCTCTGCATACCCCCGTGGTGTGCGCCTCGCCCTTCCCTTCGGCTCGAATTGTCACAGGGTCCGAAGGACTCAGTCGCTCCGGAGGCCTTCCACCGCCGCTTTTATTCCACCCTGGCCACGTATCAGGGCTCTGGCGTTGTTTACCCTGACGGCTCGATGGTTGCTGGTCGTGTCGGTTATGCTCTGACTCTAGGGGACCACCATGAACAACATTCATTGCCAGCAGGCTGCGGTGTTTTTACTGCAGAGCTGCTCAGGTGAGTCCTTCGTTATCTGTAGCGATTCGCTGAGTGGTTTACGAGATCTCGACCGGTATTTCCCTCGTTCTCGTCTGGTGATGGCTATCCATGAGTCCCTGCATTCTCTTGCCCATTGCGCCCGCTCTGTGGTCTTTGTGTGGACCCCCGGTCGTGTCGGTATCCCGGGCGATGAACATGTTGACCGCCTGGCCAAACAGGCCACCAGTGAACCCACCCTGGACATTGAACTCCCGGAGACTGATTTGCGAGCAGTCTTCCACCGTCAAATTTTCGAGCTATGGGACGCTGAACGGCGCGGTATTACCACCCCCAACAAACTCTGTGCCGTCAAGGAGACAACGACAAGTGTGGCAGTCATCCCTGCGAGCCACCCGCAGGGACTCAGTAGTCCTTTGCCGGCTCTGCATTGGCCACACCCGCTTGACACACAGCTTTCTTCTGCGGCATGAGGACCCACCTCTATGTCGATGCGGGTCGGCTTTGACGGTGGTCCACATTTTGTTGGACTGCCCACTTTTAACCGTGCTCAGGCAGACGTTTGGGCAGCTTGATACGCTCCCTGGCCTTTTAACTGACGACAATGCTATGTCTAGCGTAGTTTTACATTTTATTCGAGCAGGGGGTTTTTATCATTTAATCTGCTTGTTTTTAATGTTGATTCTGGCTTTTGGCCTCCGATTTTAATGTGAGTTTTTAATGTGTTCTCGGTGGTTGGCTTTTCTCTTTTTTTTCTCTATGGTCTGCCAACCACCGTCACACTCGATGTGATTTCAATTTGTTTTGTCTGATCTCTGTCGGAGTATTTCTTGTCCTGTGTCGTCTGCCGTCTTTCCTGTTGTTCGTCTTTTATTCTCTGTGGGTTGTTTTAGGCTTTTATTTTTTTTTTTTTTTTGGAAAAAGGGACCGATGACCGTAGCAGTCTGGTCCCTTTAATCCCACAAACCAACCAACCATCCACAATTATCTACGTCAGTATACTAGAGAAATGTCAAATGTGATGAACTGTAATCATCCCACCAATGTGGGGCATTTGCATGCAATGCGGAAGGTTCCAAAATCGGGCGTATGAGTGACGCATGGTCTAAGCCAAATTCACAAAAATAATCGGGTTCCTCATGTGTGCATCTCTGCTTGCTCGTCATCAATTGGCTCGTGAAAAACACTGATCATTCCTATGCTATATCGTTAATGGTGACTAGAAATGGTGTCCTTATGCTAATATAAAAAAAAAGGAATGGTTGATTATAAACAAATAAACAACTCCTCATACAAAGACAGGCGCGTTCACGAAAGATAATTTTATGATTATGATGGGACGGGGACAGTGAGATGTACTCCGAATTGCGTCGTCGACGTGTAACCATCATTGCTGACATTTGTTCACCACAAGTGAGACATCTCGCAGACGCAGTCCACGAATAACGACTAGGAACACTGTGTGAAGTGATGCTACTGCACGATAGCCCCCACCCGTATTCCGCTAAACTAACAAAAACCACTATACTGGAGTTGGATTAGGAAGTCATTCCGCACCCAGCTTATTCATCTGATCTTTTGTCCTGAGGTTTTCACCTTATTTTTATAGAACAACTTTCAACGAACTTCCTTGCTGGATGAAACTGCGTTCCAAAACCACGTGAGATCTATGGTCGCCATCGTTGACAGACGGTTGTAAATAGTGAAGGAGAATAGTTCATTGTCAACTGAAGTCTCTGTAATGTTTATTTATTGTGTTCTTTAAACTTATGCAAACACGCTGCGAACTCATGCACCAGCCTAATATTTTGTTGGTTTCCACCTGAATAGGAGAAACGATCACTGTTATAACAAAAAAAGAGATATCACAGCTCGCACGGGAAGGTACTCATTTCCCTACGTGGTATTCCTCAGTGGAACGGTCGAGAAATAGTCTTAAACTCCAAGCGCTTAAGCGTGAATTTCATAGAAGTCATGTACACTACTGGCCATTAAAATTACTACACCACGAAGATGACGTGCTACACACGCGAAATTTAACCGACAGGAAGAAGATGCTGTGATACGCAAATGGTTAGTTTTTCAGAGCATTCACACAAGGTTGGCGCCGGTGGCGACACCTACAACGTGCTGACATGAGGAAAGTTTGCAACAGATATCTCATACACAAACAGCGGTTGACCGGCGTTGTCTGGTGAAACGTTGTTGTGATGCCTCGTGTAAGGAGGAGGAGAAATGCGTACCATCACGTTTCCGACTTTGATAGAGGTCGGATTGTAGGCTATCGCGATTGCGGTTAATCATATCGCGACATTGCTGCTCGCGTTGGTCGAGATGCAATGACTGTTAGCAGAATATGAAATCGGTGGGTTCAGGAGGGTAATATGGAAAGTAGTGCTGGGTCCCAACGGCCTTGTGTCACTAGCAGTTGAGATGACAGGCATCTTATCCGCATGGCTGTAACGGATCGTGCAGCCACGTCTCGATCCCTGAGTCAACAGATGGAGACGTTAGCAAGACACCTCGGTCATGGATGTGTGTGATGTCCTTAGGTTAGTTAGGTTTCATTAGTTCTAAGTTCTAGGCGACTGATGACCTCAGAAGTTAAGTCGCATAGTGCTCAGAGCCATTTCGGTAGCAAGACAACAACCATCTGCACGAACAATTCGACGACGTTTGCAGCAGCATGGACTATCAGCTCGGAGACTAGGGCTGCGGTTACTCTTGACACTGCATCACAGACAAGAGCGCCTGCGATGGTGTGCTCAACAACGAACCTCAGTGCACGAATGGCAAACGTCATTTTTTCGGATGAATCCAGGTTCTGTTTACAGCATTATGATGGTCGCATCCGTGTTTGGCGACATCGCGGTGAACGCGCCATTGGTTACACGTCTCGGTCACCTCTTGTTCGCATTGACGGCACTTTCAACTGTGAACGTTACATTTCAGATGGGTTACGAGCCGTGGCTCTACCCTACATTCGATCCCAGCGAAACATTTCAGCAGGATAATGCACGACTGCATGTAGAAGGTCCTGTACGGGCCTTTTTGGATACAGAAAATGTTCGACTGCTGCCCTGGCCAGCAGATTATCCAGATCTCTCACCAATTGAAAGTGTCTGGTCAATGGTGGCCGCGCAACTGGCTCGTTACAATACGCCAGTCACTACTCTTGATGAACTGTGGCAACTTTTTGAAGCTGCATGGGCTGCTGTACCTGTACACGCCATCCAAGCTCTGTTTGACTTAATGCCCAGGCGTATCAAGGCCGTTATTACGGCCGGAGGTGGTTTTTATGGGTACTGATTTCTCAGGATCTATGTACCCAAATTGCGTGAAAATGTAATCACATGTCTGATCTAGCATAATATATTTGTCTAATGAATGCTCGTTTATCATCTACGTTTCCTCTTGGTGTAGTAATTTTAATGGCCAGTAGTGTAGATGTACATGTTGATTTATATAAATTTCGACGGTCCATCACAGGTTGTAGACGTGGTCCTACGACTTACTACTTTTCCTCAATGCACAGTTACGTTATGCACTCCATGCACTAGACTACTGTATTACGCAAATCCAAAACTGCATTCTCATTGTTATCACAAATTTGTCGTTGTCTAAGGAGAGAAATTTTTCTGTGAAAATTTAGTTAATGTCGATGGTCTACCAGCAAATGCCAGTGGTCGAAGACTGGTCACCACTTCTTAAAGTACAGAAACCTTGAGTATTTCAGGGGCATAACAGTGTATTATACTATACAGATATAATTTGTGATTCACCTTTGAGTGAAGGAACGAATAAAGTCTAAGGTTTTTAGAGTCTATGATGTAGAGGCTAATGCGGAATACAAGCCTGAATTGGATAAGGACTGGTCTGAAATATAAGAGCTATAGTTTTGATGGAATCATCCCAGCAATCACCTTACGTGACTTTGGGATACCGCGGAAAACCTGAATAATAAACATCGGCTGTGGATGTGAAGCCCTATCGTACCGTATACGAACACATGTCACTCTAGTCACTATTGTAGAGCCACGTTGCTCTTGGCCAGGAAATATTTATATGCAAACTAAATTTCAACTCTAAATGAAGACGCTTTCACATTTTTCACTGCATTATGCACTTCTGTGTGAATGAGAGGAGTGAAACATGACCTACCACCTGATTGTGCACTGTTCTTTTCTGAGTGTCGCAGCCTGTGAGTCTATGTGCCAATTGTAATTGTCGCCTCCCTCAACTCACACAACGAAGAACAATAAGTTGCAATATCACTTCTTTGTGAAATAGAACCGTTCCTCTCTCTAAGAGGTGTAAGTTTCACAGCATGACAGAAAGGCCTCTCGGAAGTCTAGATGGAAAGAAACTTTCGCATCTTAAGACTTTCTGTTACCAATTTCTCAGTCTTTACATTTGGATGACTATTGCTCCAAAAACCAAACACCTCTGGTCAATCAAATGTCAGCCACAAAGGTGCTGATAATTACAAGGGTGAGGGTTGATGTCAGCTGCCAACGGTTTGGTTTTCCCGATCACACGCTGACCTTAGCGACTCGTGGAAGTCCAAAGACAACCCCATCCGTGGAACTTAGTGTGAAACTGGCTCTCAACCTGCTTCTGTCGAGCTGTTTTCAGCTATCAACACGAATGTGATCCGATCTTATCCACCGCCTGTGCGTCCGCGCCCCTGTGTTTGTCATTGAATGAGGTGCCTCTCCCATTTACGATAGGCTGTCGTGTTATAGTATACAGGAACGCATCAGTTACAATGCACAATTCCGTGTCTTAAAGTAGGTGTCTTTGGTCACACTAAGAGATGGTAAAGACGCTGAGATATTTTTTTTCATACTGCTAGATTTACAAAAAGGTAGGTACCTATAATGGTGTCCTTCGCATGGATTGTTCTTAAAGTTTCCTGACGGCCAGAATGCGAGAGTCTTTTGTCGAAGCGCTCATACAAAAATGCTGAACGAAATGTCTAAATTTGCCGTTGATAAGAAAGGTGAGTTACGTTTTAATGGACTGTGACAAACAACGGGAAGCATAATTGACATAATGGCGCGTGGAGGCTCACCATGACTTAAGTGAGCCAGATGAAACTATACTCACGGTGGCTGGACCACGGTGTGCTTTCCTTCAATGTTTTTAAGCTCATTTCTGAGAGTATTTCGATTGCTTTCATGCCGCCCAACACGGTTTATATACTGTGCTAATTTTCTCTCCTCTACATGACTACTGAACCCAACATCCTCTACATGTGTTACATACATAGTCTTTGTTCGACCCTACTATTCCATGACGCTGTAGTAGACGTACCACTAATCTTTCCCTTCTTCTAGCGAGGATTCTGCATAGACTTCTTAACCACTTTTTTTTTTGTAGTAGATCAGAGTGCTGTAGCTGGAGAATACTGTACCCAGGAACACACGATGTTTTTAGGTCGTTACTTCAGTCAAGTGCTGAATTTAAAATAACACGAAGGAAAGCGCACTCCAGCCCCCATAAACAGTTTCCGCCACGTGCTACAATTTTTGTTGTTGTTAGATATGAGGTTGTGTTTTGCGCAGAATTCATAAACACCTCACGTTATACACATTTAAATGTCGTGTAGTATATTAACTCGCCCACTAACTGGGGCGGGTGGCGGATTGGAAGGTATTGTGGAGAGCGAGGGGGGGGGGGGGGGGGGGGGAGGAGGAGTTTATACCCACCTTTTACAAAAATGGTTATCACCTCAGTTCGCTTATATTTTCCAATTTAAAAAAAGGTATTTACTGTTTTTACTGAACTGTTCTACCACATTCGATGTACGTTTTAAATTTTCCCGTTAAACTTGACTCAAAAGTTTAAGTCTCAGTAACAGGTGCCACAATCTGCAAGGAATGTGATAGTCAATATTTCTAGGTTCAGGATCTTCCTTATACATCAATATCTTCTCAAAAATAAGTTAAGAGCGAAAGTCAAGACATATAAACGGAAACCGCATTTTTGAAATTTTTGAGGAGGAAGAGAAGGAGAAGGAAGAGCAAATTAGTTTGTAAAGTTCCTTATACAACGAGGTAATTAGTGATGGAGCACAAGCTCGGATTAGGGAACGATGAGGAAGGAAATCGTCGTGTTCTTCCAAAGGAACCATCCTGGCATTAGCCTGAAGCTCTTTGGAGAAGTCACGGAAAACATAAATCGTACAGGGTGGCTGCACGCGAATTTGACCCGTCGTATTTCTGAATGCGAATCCAGTGTGCTTACCACTGTGCCAACTCGATCGGTTTTAATTTTTTTTCCTTTTTGCTGCTCATTAAATCGGTAGTATACATAACTGAAAGCGAATTGATATTGCTGGGTATGCGCTGAAAGGTATTTTCAGGTTCTGCACCCTACTCACACTTCAGTACCTCTTTAAGAAAATTGTAAGTTTCAGTAACAATTAAAGAAAATTTTTAAATATTTTTTCGGGAGTGCATACAGGGGCACCCCACCTTCCCCCCCGCCCCACATCGGCACCGCCGGCCCCACTTTGGTAATGCGCGTTATGAAAAAGGCTTGGTTTCGCTAGCTTTGAAGCTATTCCGAATATTTTGTTAATTGTACAGATACCGAATTTTATGGAGTGTAACATGTTGTCAATTTTTAGAACTATTTACGTAACATGTGAACGTTAAGCTATTTTTCGTTGGTTGTGCACCATATTGCACCTTGAACAGATCTTTTACTATGAAACATGCGACATTTGCAAATTAACTGCGTTTCCTTACTGTCTTAAAAACTATATCTGTTTTGAAAATGAGGATTTGTGCTAGTTTCTAATATCTTCTATTTCTAAATTTATTTAACTTGTAGCTCGTTCTTGACAATACTTCTCCGTAATTTGATTTCACTTATTGATTAATACTGTGTAGCGTAAGTCTAACGAACAGTGAAAGTATTAAATACAGTACTTACAAGATTTTCTAGATTTCAATCGAACATCTGTTCCTACGTACAAGACCATGTTGTTTCTTGGAACACGTGTTCACACTTCGGAGAACCTTAATGTTCGTTAGTCATTGCAGATAATTATTACAGCACGTACGACTTCGGAGGTGCACAGAGGTACAGCAGTCTCCCCTACGACATTTCATCATTTGAGTTTAACATTCCTCGACAGGACCTCATTTCCAGTGCTTTCATTTTCTACTTCTGTAGATTTGTGACGTCCATGTTTCGCTTCGATACAATGCTGATCTCTGGACGTACAGATTCAGGAACTTATATATCACCTCCAAATCAGTATATGAAGAGTACTCCTTTGCTGTTGTAAGCTATCTTCGGCAGTGCCAAAGAATTAATATCTTCTTTGCATCAGCCGTCCTCTGTAATCTTGTTCTCTAACCAGGCGAACGCATTCATTTCCTTCACTAAGGTGTCGCGTCCAGTTTGATGTTCTTACTACATTCATCACTTTCGTCGTTGCTTTGTTTATCCCTAGACCCTTTGAAAGGAATGGACAACATACATAACACATACTTTGATTTTAGTTTCCCATATATCCAGCTGGAAAGTGTACGTCGTCTGCAGACTTCAGCACTGTTAATTTATCTGGCACAAAATGTTTCCCTGAATAAAGGACGAAAAAAATATGCGACACTTTGCGAACGGCGTACCATTTCTCATCCCATTTCAAGACAAAAGTTTATCTAGCAAGACCTAGCCCTGCCCATTTCTGTAATTGAAACGTGGTTAAGAAAATGGAGGCTCTGGCAGCGTTGTAACGCCATGCAAAGTTGCCAAGAACAGTGAGCATCAACTCTGCGCTGTGCTGCAATTGTTCCATTAGATCAGACGAGGCAGTGGCTTGATGAACGGATAAGCATTCTTGCCTGTGTGTGAGTCGTCTTTTCCAGTTAAATCACCACATTGCATATCGTATTATATCCAGTTTACACCTCCAAACTACGGTATCTAGTGTGCTTCTTTCTGTTCCTGCTACCTTTACCTATAGATTAGATTAGATTAAATTAGTACTTGTTCCATAGATCATGAATACGACACTTCATAATGATGTGGAACGTGTCAGGTTAATAAAAGGTATCTATACAAGATATTACATTACACAAAATATTACATGACACTTAATACTTTTAAGTTTTTGTGGGGGTTGTGGAAATTACCCGCTTACTATATCCTAAAATTCATCTAATGATTAGAAGGAGTTGCCATTGAGAAATTCATTTATTTTCTTTTTAAATGCTGTATGGCTATCTGTCAGACTTTTGATGCTATTAGGTAAGTGACCAAGGACTTTTGTGGCAGCATAATTTACTCCCTTCTGAGCCAAAGTTAGATTTAACCGTGAGTAGTGAAGATCTTCTTTTCTCCCAGTGTTGTAGCCATGTACACTGCTATTGCTTTTGAATTCGTTCGGATTGTTAATAACAAATTTCATAAGTGAATATATATATATATATATATATATATATATATATATATATATATAAATTGTGGGGCTACAGTGAAGATCTCTAGCTCTTTAAATAAGCGTCTGCAGGATGATCTTGGATGAGCTCCAGCAATTATTCTGATTACACGCTTTTGTGCAATGAACACTCCTTTACTCAATGATAAGTTACTCCAGAATATGATGCCATACAAAAGCAGCGAATGTAAATAGGCGTGGTAAGCTAATTTCCTGAGACGTATATCGCCAAAATTTGCAATGACCCTAATAGCTTAATTAGCTGAACTCAAACGTTTCAGCAGATCTTCAGTGTGTTTTTTCCATGACCTCATCAATGCATACACCTAGATATTTGGAATATTCTACCTTAGCTACCAATTTCTGTTCGAAGTCTATATTTATTGATGGCGTCATACCATTTACTGTGTGGAACTGTATATACTGTGTTCTGTCAAAGTATAATGAGAGCCCATTTGCAGAGACCCACCTATCGATTTTCTCAAGAACATCGTTTACAATTTCACCAGTCAATTCTTGTCTGTTGGGTGTGATAGCTATACTTGTATCATCTGCAAAAAGTACCAGCTTTGCATCTTCGTGAATACAGAATGGCAAGTCATTAATATATATTAAGAACAGCAGAGGACCCAAGACCGAACCTTGTGGCACCCCATTCATGGTTGTTCCCCAGTTAGAGAAATCGCCGGTTTTTGGCATATTATGTGAATTGCTTATTTCAACTTTCTGCACTCTTCCAGGTATGATTTGAACCATTTGAGCGCTGTCCCATTCATACCACAGTACGTGAGCTTATCTAGAAATATTCCATGATTTACACAATCAAAAGCCTTTGACAGATCACAAAAAACTTCTGGTTACTCAGAGCATTTAATATTTCATTACTGAAAGTATATATAGCATTTTCCGTTGAAATACCTTTCTGGAAACCAAACTGACATTTTGTTAAAACTTTATTTATACAAAGGTGTGAAGCTACTCTACAAGACATTACTTTTTCAAGAATTTCGGATAAGACAGTCAGAAAAGTGATTGGGCGGTAGTTGTTGACATCAAACGTATCCCCTTTTTTATGCAGTGGTTTAACAATGGCATACTTCAGTCTATCTAGGAAAATACCCTGCTTCAGAGAGCTGTTACATATGTGGCTAAGAATCCCACTCATCTCATGAGAGCAAGCTTTTATTATTCTGCTGGTAATGCCATCAATTCCACATGAGCTTTTATTCTTGAGAGAGTTTATTATCTTCCTAATTTCAGCAGGAGAGCTGGGAGGAATTTCAATTGTATCAAATTGCGTGGGTAAGGCCTCTTCCATTAACTGCCTTGCTTCTTCTAATGAACATTTAGATCCTATTTTCTCCACAGCATTTAAAAAAATGATCATTCAAAATGTTTTCTACTTCTGGCTTGTTGTTTATTAACTTTCCATTCGCTTTGATGGTAATTCCGTCATCCTGTGCTCTTGGTTGCCTTGCCTACCTTGTAATAATATTCCAAATTATTTTAATTTTGTTATCAGAGGTATTAATCTCAGACATGATGCACATGCTTCTGGACTTTTTAATAACCTTTCTTAATGTAGGAGAGTAGTTTTTATAATATATGACTGTTTCTGGGTCATTACTCTTTCTTGTAGATAGATACAGCTATAAGGTAAGACATAACGTAGTATTGCTGTTGTAGTTTCATCTCTTCGCAAGCTACTCGCTGAACGAAAGCTATAACTACGTCATTGATTTGTAAGAGATCTCCCAGAATTATCATCTTTTCTTCACTCGGTATTCACGCTGGTACTTAGTGTGAGTAGAGTAAGCACCCTTCTAATGTCTATTGCGCATTATTTGTCAGCTTTAACGTCCCTTCAGATTCCCGTATTTAATTGTCTTGTCCGGATTCGTCCACAGTAGATTCATTTTCCATTTTTCGTTTCTCGTCGTCTTCGTATTCCATTTCCTAAACTTTCTTATTTTACCACCGTGCCGCATTTAAATTTGTTTTTTACTGTCACTCTCGGTGGTTATACTGAAAGCTGTTTCCTTCCAATTTTCTACTTCACCTCCCTGTTTGCATGCTCCAGTCACGGCTGTTGTGCTTTCATTCAGTTGTTCCTGTGTTGTAGCGTGGTGTCTTGTTTCGCGCACTGATAGTTATTTATTTTACTATTGTAGACGTCTTGTGGTGTTTGCCACGTATGGTTGTCGGGATTGAAGAACATATGGGACCGCGTGAGTATCCATCCAAATCTCCGGTCCACCATGTATTGTTGTGTCGTTAGCAGACTTTTGTTTCCTTGGTGTCTGTGCCGAGTTGTCCTTCTCAGGAGCTCGTACTGCTTCTTTCTAATGGCCGTTTCTTGTTATTTTTATCTGGACGCGAACAATGAAGAGTTTCATTTTCCCTGTCTGTTTCGTTTTCTTGCTGTTGAACTGAAACCTCGTGGGCTCTGTAGCTGTTTTCTGAACAATAGTTGCAGTCTAGTCTTTATCGGTTTTGTCCTTTGGTCGTTGTCTGATTTCTTTCGTACTTCAGTTGTTGCTGGTCTCTTGCTCAACGGTGGGAATTCCTCTTCAATCAAACAAGGGGACGAATCAGTGGGTTCCATGCGAGTGTTCTCCGTGTCGCCTGTTGCAGTACTTCAACGAATCAGTTGTGCCTCTAATCTTGTCTGCAGTTGCAGATTATTTCGTAGAATAGACCCGCGCTGTGGGCAGTTTTCTGGAAGATGTCCTGGTTCATTGCACAAGTGTCATGTGGGAATTTACACAGCATATATTATATATGCCTTGCGAATGCCTACAATTACGTGGAACGGGATATGGGAGGTAACAAACATTCTTACACATGTAATCCCGTTGTAGCACCGAATCTTGTATCTGTTAGATAGTTTTTCCAATTCGATACTTATTACTTGTTCATAATTAGAAAGTACCTTTATCAATTCGTGGTTGTCGAGCTCTGGGGAAAGATTTAGCACCCTCACAATTTTCAGTTCGTTGTTTGCGTTATTTGTGCGAACGATACTAATAGAATCATCACGACGACAGAATTGAAATGTGTCCTGGGTTCAGAGTAGTATTCATCTAAATAGCAGAACTATGCAGTTTAGTAAGGACACAGTATTTCTCATTATCCATTCGTAAGAACTCAGCATTATCATCAGAAATACTGAAGTTTTCATGAAGCCACTCAGGAATTTCCCAAGCTGTAGTTTGCACATGCCTTGTATTCTTGTCAGAGCCGAACATCAAAGTATTTTTCCTGGCCTAAGCGATGGGCATTATTTACAGGTACGAAGCAGATTCTCCGTTTGGAGAGTAATACGCCAAAACAATGAAACAAGAAGTATTACTACTTGCCAACTCGGTAGCTGCAGAAGGAATGCTATACACACGTAACACTTGTTTGTGTAACCAGTTAGCTGCAACATGGAGCACTGCACCGCACATACACACAGGCTGAGCACCCAGCCAAGACTGTAAATTTTAGAAGTTGCTGGTTTGGAACCCAGAACCCATGAGGTTTTAATACTAATCAAAGGGGCTACAGCTAGTCCACGGGTTCAAGAAATATGATCCATAATGGAAGTGCTTTCGATGTCCCAGCTATCTACTCAGTGGGCTATGACGGCTGGCACATTAGTGTGGAGTGATGCACGTTCCTCAGTACGTTTCGATGGGCTGCAACATACACCCGATTTGAGTTTGCTAGATGAACATTTTCATCATTATGTGTGAGGAATCGCATCCCGGCATTCAATTGTGGCATTTTTTTCTTCACCCTGTATTTCGATGGGACCATAATATTTAGGAGTGTCTCTTGCACGTTAGTAACAAATGCGATTGTGCGAATTTACTTTATGTGATGACCACGTCAGGGGTCTGGTAGTTAGAACTATGATTGCGAATACGACAAATTAGATTCCTGGTCACCTACGAAAGTTACTGTTAAAGAAATTTAAACTGATAAGTATTACTGAGTATTCTAATCGTAGAGTACCCTACTATACAATCGTGAAGTAAGTAATATTTAAAATTAAAACAATTGTAGCCCTCAGTCGCGAAAATGAAGTCCTTCTTGGCTTAGGTTTGAGCGAGTGTCTTCATCAGAAATCAAAAATTTAAAATTGGCATGTCACGTGTAAAACAAACATGAAGCGACAACGCTTTAGTCACAAAACATTAAAATAGAAAACGTAGAGGCAGGCCACTAAGGGCTGCACGACATGTCGAGCTGCGGTAACATCTGACTAAAGCGTTATCGCTTCATATTTATTTTATACGTGATATGCCAGTTTTAAATGATTTATTTCTGATGAAGGCGATCTTACAAGTCGCCGAAACCTAGGATAGAAAGACTTCATTTTAGGGACCGAGTGCTGCACTTGTTTTAATTTTACCTTGTAGCGGTCGCTCACAACGCAGCCATCTTTAAAACTTTAAGTAATATTTGAGTACAACATAACTCATTTCGAGAGCGACAAGAAATCTATACTTCACCTTTGTCTCGTTTTCTCATCGCTTACATTTCATATCTACCATTTTATATCTTTTACGCAATGTATGTCATTATTTTCGCCATCCATCTATCTCAGCTTCTCTCGGTGTTCTTTTTCCCGGACTTTTTTCATGGTTCCCGTGCGCCTACGCTGGGTCCTCTTAGTTCCGCTCACTGGCAGAAGGGTCCACTTTTCCCGTGTTTATTGCACACCCGTTAAACGTGCTGGACGTTGAAGAATGACCTGTCTGCCGTGTCTGGAAGTTATTAAGCGCATGAGCTCTGGTTATCACGGATAGTGAGGGCGTGCTACACCCTGTCGCATGCTGGAGCGACATCGCGATAAGCTCATTATTTGTACGCGGCTATATGTTCTGAAGACGGAAAGGAGTGTCAGATTGTAGCAAAATGATTGATTGCCACACTTTCTTTCCAATCTGGGTGGTAGAATGGACTGAATGTTAGAGACTGCTATCAGTGGATACGTGGCACTATAGCTGTACTAGAGGACATGAGATTAACTGTCGCAACAATAACAGCTGAAAGAGCAAAATAGTTGTGAGTACGTGAGAATGATTTTAACCCCACTCACTCCTAAGATATTTATAACACTCCCAGTTAACAGAACCAAAAATGACTTCAAGTGAGATTACGTCATTGTCACGGCATCCATCAGTTGCCATTTTCGTCAGAATGGAAACTAATTTATGGTAATAATAACTATTCAGACATGTATTATTGCTCGCATGGCGTTCGATTGTTTCCTTGAGAAGACTCCATTTTATTTCTGTACCTCGTTCTCCATCTTAAGATTTCTCATGCATGTGAAAACTTCAAAACAGTTTATGACAATTAGGTCCGCTACTGTTATACCATAACCTTAAAGTTGGAGACAAATAATGAAACTATCTTGTTAAGACAATTATGGTGTTACCCTCTGAGAGGAATTTTGTTATGTTGACCGTGTTGTACCTGACGGAGGTGCCTTATAGGAGGTGAAAGTCAAAATTAAGTAAATTATTAAACAGTAACAAAAATTGTTTTACCTATCTACACTGTTCAATAACGGTCGTCAGCCTAATTAGGCAAGAGAATGAGTAACATTCTTAGTCAAGAACTGAAAATAAGTAACTTCAATGAGCAAACACAGCCTATACTTTTGTCACTCGAGAGTGCAATGAACTCTGGCACCTGTATACAGTATGTTCACGTTACGTTTGGGGCTAACAGGTCGGGAACAACTATTTGCACAAATATAACAGATAAGAATACACACTATTATCTTGAGGACTTAGTCAAACTGAATGATTTCAATAGCGTTACTCTGAATATTCGCTGTAGAATAGTAAATTGGACTTAGGTTCAGTATTACTTCTCAAACTAATTCCTGTCTGACAAAAAATTGTAAATGTAGTTCATTGCAAAATTTTGAATTGGTCATAGGTTAAGTCTCTCTCATCTAAATACTTTTCTATTTAGAATGAAAGTTAAATGTATTTCACTAACAAACAATTTCTCACTGGATTATGAATTAAAAATATTTACTGGTTTCATAGATATTGGTCTTTCTATTAAATGTTATTCATCATGAGCATAAAGGATAAACAGTGGATCCTATTACACTATAAATATGCACTTTCAATACACAAGAGGAACCCAATATTTTACCGAATTTGACTTGAATAGCAAGTGTAATTAAGACTTTCTATAATGAAGTAACTTTGTGCATTTGAACTACTTTCAATGGAGGGGGCTCCTTAATCTTGACCACTGTAGCAGAGCAAACTAACGCACTTTCCATACACTAGAGAAACAAGGACTCATCAAGCATGAACATATAACTCTCAACAGTTGCAGTTCTGAACTTTTACTGCAGTGAAACGCAAATATGAGATATTTGTAAGATCCTTTCAACAAACAATATTAATTTTAGCACACACTATTGCCATATTAATTTTAATATGCCTTCAATAAAGGACACTCTGTAAAAATTTAGCGTGGGAGGCACCCTAAGTGGATATGTGATTGAGAATAAATCACGGTAGCTACAAGAGTTCAGTTAATTTTTTACGTTATATTCGGGTACACTATAGCATCCTGTGAGCTGATCCTTCACTGTACATTACTATAGCGTTCCATTACATTGAGTACACAGTGTGGTGGCGATTGCATGTTGGCAGGTGGATTTGCAGGTAGAATTGCTGGACTGTCATTTCTTGATAGCGATGATAGATACCAATATCAGAGTAGTTCCAGCTCTTTATCCATCAATCCGAGGCATTGGAAGATGTCAGAAAAAGCCTCTCTTGGAACCAACACAATACTTAACTTTTACATGAGTTGTTGATAGTTTGGTAACTCGTCCCCTACTGACTCTTGGTTCCATCTTTTCTACCTAGGCCAACCACAAACTGCGCACGCTACACAGATCCGTTCCTGAAGGGAACCACAACACCTTTTACATACAAAATAACTGAGAACCCTAAGTGAAGTTCAGCAGTTTACATAAAAGCAAACAAACATTTTAAATAAAACAGAAAATTTGCATATGTTGGTAGTTCTACACAAAATTATTTAATTTTGAAGATAAGCAAAGAGATTATATGAGGAAGAGAAAATATCATTTGCCCATATTGTGCATATTACATGGATTACACTTCATTACAGTATCTAATTAATCATACACTAATTACAGAAGTTCAACGATGGGATGTTGGACAAAACAGAAAGCTAAATGAATCAACAAAGGGTATGTAGTGTCTAAGCTATGTTGTTACAAGTTCAGCTTGCATTTTGACGTTTACCTTACCGGGATTATATGCTAATCGCAGCTTAAGAAACGTAATACTTAAAAGTGTGGGAGGGCTCGAAAGATGTAATCAGGCCTCATGTTGTTCAAAAATGTCTTCAGTGTGCTGTTAGTACGGCCTCAAAGACAGAGCTTTCTTCACTCGAAAGTTCTGAGTCAACATTATCTCTCGTAACTTTTTCTTTCATGTGTGTCTGTTGCAGTTAACGTCCTTGATTACATAAACAACATCTAATGGGATTTTAATCCCCACATAGTTAATGATTAATAAAACCCACCTCAGCGGCGTTATTACACATTAATAGTGTTACGACCGGTGTTGTTCGTTGAACATCCTCATGTGGCCGAGTTGAGCTAAGGTCATGACCTACGGTCTGATTGTCGTAGATAAAGGTAATAATCAGATCCAAAAATAGCGATTATGAACGCTGTATCGATCGCCTGGCGCGGCTTTGGACAGCCGGCACAGCTTGCTGCTGTTTACTATCATTAAGTAGTGTTAGTTGTAATAGTGAAAATGGTCAAAATTATCTCACATAGTTATTTCTGTCTGCTTATTAGCATCGATTAAATATGGCTAGCAACTCTAAAAATTGTTCTTGTACATCTCGAAATTTGATTAACTACTGTCCTACCTTTCCTGACACCGCCGGCCGGAGTGGCCATACGGTTCTAGGCGCTCCAGTCTGGAACCGAGCGACCGCAACATTCGCAGGTTCGAATCCTACCTCGGGCGTGGAAGTGTGTGCTGTCCTTAGGTTAGTTGGCTGTAATTAGTTCTAACTTCTAGGCCACTGATGACCTCAGAAGCTAAGTCGCATAGTGCTCAGAGCCAAGCCTTTCCTGACATCGATTAGGATTTGAGCAGTATAGCGCAGTCCACATGTCGTACTACACATGTCGCCAACATAGAGCAGAAATACGCAGGAGACGTTACTGTGATGTTGCTATTTATGTTTTTTATTTAGTTCGATACATTAATAGAACACGCATTTGTCCTGATTTCACATTTTTATTTCTTAGTAACAGCAAAATTGCTGAATATTTTCTGATGCGAATTCATCTGATATTTATCAACCTAGGAAAAGTTACTTATAATAGGAAAATACCACGAAGATCTGAATATTTATTGACATACGAGTAATAGGTGCGTTATCTGTTGATAAATATCGAGTGATAGTTTAATGAAGATTAACACCATAGGTTAATACCGTAGAGATGATTGGCGTTATACACACTCCTGGAAATTGAAATAAGAACACCGTGAATTCATTGTCCCAGGAAGGGGAAACTTTATTGACACATTCCTGGGGTCAGATACATCACATGATCACACTGACAGAACCACAGGCACATAGACACAGGCAACAGAGCATGCACAATGTCGGCACTAGTACAGTGTATATCCACCTTTCGCAGCAATGCAGGCTGCTATTCTCCCATGGAGACGATCGTAGAGATGCTGGATGTAGTCCTGTGGAACGGCTTGCCATGCCATTTCCACCTGGCGCCTCAGTTGGACCAGCGTTCGTGCTGGACGTGCAGACCGCGTAAGACGACGCTTCATCCAGTCCCAAACATGCTCAATGGGGGACAGATCAGCAGATCTTGTTGGCCAGGGTAGTTGACTTACACCTTCTAGAGCACGTTGGGTGGCACGGGATACATTCGGACGTGCATTGTCCTGTTGGAACAGCAAGTTCCCTTGCCGGTCTAGGAATGGTAGAACGATGGGTTCGATGACGGTTTGGATGTACCGTGCACTATTCAGTGTCCCCTCGACGATCACCAGTGGTATACGGCCAGTGTAGGAGATCGCTCCCCACACCATGATGCTGGGTGTTGGCCCTGTGTGCCTCGGTCGTATGCAGTCCTGATTGTGGCGCTCACCTGCACGGCGCCAAACACGCATGCGACCATCATTGGCACCAAGGCAGAAGCGACTCTCATCGCTGAAGACGCCACGTCTCCATTCGTCCCTCCATTCACGCCTGTCGCGACACCACTGGAGGCGGGCTGCACGATGTTGGAGCGAGAGCGGAAGACGGCCTAACGGTGTGCGGGACCGTAGCCCAGCTTCATGGAGACGGTTGCGAATGGTCCTCGCCGATACCCCAGGAGCAACAGTGTCCCTAATTTGCTGGGAAGTGGCGGTGCGGTCCCCTACGGCACTGCGTAGGATCCTACGGTCTTGGCGTGCATCCGTGCGTCGCTGCGGTCCGGTTCCAGGTCGATGGGCACGTGCACCTTCCGCCGACCACTGGCGACAACATCGATGTACTGTGGAGACCTCACGCCCCACGTGTTGAGCAATTCGGCGGTAGGTCCACCCGGCCTCCCGCATGCCCACTATACGCCCTCGCACAAAGTCCGTCAACTGCACATACGGTTCACGTCCACGCTGTCGCGGCATGCTACCAGTGTTAAAGACTGCGATGGAGCTCCGTATGCCACGTCAAACTGGCTGACACTGACGGCGGCGGTGCACAAATGCTGCGCAGCTAGCGCCATTCGACGGCCAACACCGTGGTTCCTGGTGTGTCCGCTGTGCCGTGCGTGTGATCATTGCTTGTACAGCCCTCTCGCAGTGTCCGGAGCAAGTATGGTGGGTCTGACACACCGGTGTCAATGTGTTCTTTTTTCCATTTCCAGGAGTGTATAAAGAGAAAAGAAACACAGACCACGTTTGGGACGGGATTTGGTAGATGTGATGTCCCTGTACAGACGAACCAACGATTCCATTCTCATAAAATTTGGATGATTTATTGAAGATAAAGGGCTTCAGAATTTGAGAGAAGCATAAGGTGTTAGTCCACCTCTGGCCCTTATGCAAGCTGTTGTGGGGCCGTGTGGCTGGCAACGGTCAGGCTGGAATCCCACCACCGCCTGGGGAGTCTCGAGATACGTCTCCGGCCTGAAATCTCATTGACTGAAGTAGAATTGTTTTCAGTATTGAGTACGGCTTCGAAGTGAGCCCCGATGACCACTGAAGATGTATCTGGGGATGCCTAGGACGGCGGTGGGATACCAAGAGGACGGTCGTCCGCCATATGGCATGACGGCCAGAAAATGGTTCAAATGGCTCTGAGCACTAGGGGACTTAACTTCTGAGGTCATCAGTCCCCTAGAACTTAGAACTATTTAAACCTAACTAGCCTAAGGACATCAAAAACATCCATGCCCGAGGCAGGATTCAAACCTGCGACCGTAGCGGTCGCGCGGTTCCAGACTGTAGCTCCTAGAACCGCTCGGCCACTCCGGCCGGCGCACGACAGCCAGAGTTGATGGTATGGGTTGCTATTTATTTTCCTAGAAGTACACCTTTGGTTGTCATCCGCGGCACACATAGAACATAGCCATAGGTCCACATATTCTACACTTACTTTTGTTCCCTCCATGGCAAGCCATCTTCTGCTTCTATTTCTACTAGACAGAGCCAACCCACACTCAGTAAGAGTACCGACTGCTTGTCTTGGTGGTTGCAAAACCACACCTTGGCCACCTATGTCGCTGGATCTCTACCTAGTTGAGATCATTAGGAGCTTGGAGCATTATAGGGCACGGACCTCTAACCTCCTCAGGATTTTGACGATCTTAACGCGACATACAACAGGACATCCAACAACTCTATCAATCAATGCCAAGCCGAATAACTGCTTGCATGAGGCCCAGAGGTGGACCAATGCGTTATTGGCTAATACTATTTGTAAACTTCTTTCTACTGAATAGAACTTCCAGCTTTTCTGAAGCTGACCATTAGTAGTAAATGTGACTGAAAGTCTTCGTAGTGACGTGTGATCATTATAATTACAAAATCTATAAGGAATTTTAGAGAGCTGGATGATCGCGTAAAAACAGATGCTGGGCGTTTTCTACACCCGTTTATTTTGTTCTTCATTACCCGTTTCGGGCTCTACCTATTTTCAGACGACCTGATGAAAGTACAGTGACACATAAAATTACGTGATGTAAAGAAGCAATGTGTTAGCAACATATTTGGCAGAACAGTTATGTTTGATAGGTGAATACATGCCATTTTAAAGAAGTGCTAATTATAACCTTGTCAAGTGCCTCAAAAGTAGTCAGGGAAACAAGTTGAACGAAATAGCAGCAGTAACTAGATGCGATGGCCTAACACGTAGAAAACACAATGGAGTGACAGAAACGGTCTCTTGTGTCTGATAGAGAAGCAGTCCATCAACACATTACGTGACTACAGCGGAGCTTCTTTACATAATCATTTCATCGTTATCATTAGTTGCATATTTGTCCAACTTGGTGTAAAAATGCTATATGTATTAAATATTATTTATAAATTTTTAGAACTTGTCGTGCGAACCTATTAGACAAAACACAAAAGATATATAAGTAATCCCTGAATCCCTGAAAATGGAAGTTAATAGGAATATAAAAAAAAGGGAGGAAGGTTTATCTGTTTAGCAAGAGTAAAGAAGGCAGATTTCAGACTACCTAACAGATCAAAACGAAAATTTCTGTTCCGACACTGACAATGTTGAGTGATTATGGAAAAAGTTCAAGGCAATCGTAAAATGCGTTTTAGACAGGTACGTGCCGAGTAAAACTGTGAGGGACGGGAAAAACCCACCGTGGTTCAACAACAAAGATAGGAAACTACTGCGAAAGCAAAGAGAGCTTCACTCCAAGTTTAAACGCAGCCAAAACCTCTCAGACAAACAGAAGCTAAACGATGTCAAAGTTACCGTAAGGAGGGCTATGCGTAAAGCGTTCAGTGAGTTGGAAAGTAAAATTCTATGTACCGACTTGACAGAAAATCCTAGGAAGTTCTGGTCTTACGTTAAATCATTAAGTGGCTCGAAACAGCATATCCAGACACTCCCGGATGATGATGGCATTGAAACACAGGATGACACGCGTAAAGCTGAAATACTAAACACCATTTTCCAAAGCTGTTTCACATAGGAAGACCCCACTGCAGTTCCTTCTCTAAATCCTCGCACAAACGAAAAAATGGCTGACATCGAAATAAGTATCCAAGGAATAGAAAATCAACTGGAATCACTCAACAGAGGAAAGTCCACTGGACCTGACGGGATACCAATTCGATTCTACACAGAGTACGCGAAAGAACTTCCCCCCTTCTAACAGCCGTGTACCGCAAGTCTCTAGAGGAACGGAAGGTTCCAAATGATTGGAAAAGAGCACAGGTAGTCCCAGTCTTCAAGAAGGTTCGCCGAGCAGATGCGCAAAACTATAGACCTATTGTTGTGACTTGGCAAGACAGCCAAGCCACTATGATAGGCAGCCGAAAGGCACGCGTTGAAGCTCACGCAGGCTGGCGTGACGTCTGGAACAGTTAAAGGAATAGCGACTAGCAAAAAAGGTACGTAGCTTCTGGAATACTTAACTTTAATCCATAATTGGTGAACATCGGTCTGACGGTACGTGCATCACAAGATAAATAGCAATTGATAATGGCGCTTTGCTAGGTCGTAGCAAATGACGTAGCTGAAGGCTATTCTAACTATCGTCTCGGCAAATGAGAGCGTAATTTGTCAGTGAACCATCGCTAGCAAAGTCGACTGTACAGCTGGGGCGAGTGCTAGGAAGTCTCTCTAGACCTGCCGTGTGGCGGCGCTCGGTCTGCAATCACTGATAGTGGCGACACGCGGGTCCGACGTACACTACCGGACCGCGGCCGATTTAAACGCTACCACCTAGCAAGTGTGGTGTCTGGAGGTGACACCACACCTATATCTCTGACGACGATCTGTTGTACAATTTTAGAACATGTCTTTTGCTCGCGTATCATGTCGTTTTTGGAAACCCAGAATCTACTCTGTAGGAATAATGGATTCCGGAAACAGCGATCGTGTGAGACCCAACTCGCTTTATTTGTTCATGAGACCAAGAAAATATTAGATACAGGCTCCCAGGTAGATGCTATTTTCCTTGACTTCCGGAAGGCATTCGATACAGTTCCGCACTGTTGCCTGATAAACAAAGTAAGAGCCTA
Source organism: Schistocerca americana (assembly GCF_021461395.2). Taxonomy (NCBI): domain Eukaryota; kingdom Metazoa; phylum Arthropoda; class Insecta; order Orthoptera; family Acrididae; genus Schistocerca; species Schistocerca americana. The sequence continues at coordinate 950,734,201 of NC_060119.1, read as the reverse complement.
CGGAATATCAGAACAGCTGTGTGGCTGGATTGAAGAGTTTTTAGCAAACAGAACACAGCATGTTGTTATCAATGGAGAGACGTCTACAGACGTTAAGGTAACCTCTGGCGTGCCACGGGGGAGTGTTATGGGACCATTGCTTTTCACAATATATATAAATGACCTAGTAGATAGTGTCGGAAGTTCCATGCGGCTTTTCGCGAATGATACTGTAGTATACAGAGAAGTTGCGGCATTAGAAAATTGTAGCGAAATGCAGGAAGATCTGCAGCGGATAGGCACTTGGTGCAGGGAGTGGCAACTGACGCTTAACATAGATAAATGTAATGTATTGCGAATACATAGAAAGAAGGATCCTTTATTGTATGATTATATGCTAGCGGAACAAACACTGGTAGCAGTTACTTCTGTAAAATATCTAGGAGTATGCGTGCGGAACGATTTGAAGTGGAATGATCACATAAAATTGTTGGTAAGGCGGGTACCAGGTTGAGATTCATTGGGAGAGTCCTTAGAAAATGTAGTCCATCAGCAAAGGAGGTGGCTTATAAAAGAATCGTTCGACCTATACTTGAGTATTGCTCATCAGTGTGGGATCCGTACCAAATCGGGTTGACGGAGGAGATAGAGAAGATCCAAAGAACAGCGGCGCGTTTCGTCACAGGGTTATTTGGTAACCGTGATAGCGTTACGGAGATGTTCAGCAAGCTCAAGTGGCAGATTCTGCAAGAGAGGCGCTCTGCATCACGGCGTAGCTTGCACACTAGGTTTCGAGAGGGTGCGTTTCTGGATCAGGTATCGAATATATTGCTTCCCCCTACTTATACCTCCCGAGGAGATCACGAATGTAAAATTAGAGAGATTCGAGCGCGCACGGAGGCTTTCACACAGTCTTTCTTCCCGCGAACCATACGCGACTGGAACAGAAAAGGGAGGTAATGACAGTAGCACGTAAAGTGCCCTCCGCCACACACCGTTGGGTGGTTTGCGGAGTATAAATGTAGATGTAGAAAATTTTTTTTGTGGCCATAGCTTACTTTATTAATGGACAACAGACGAAAACTACACATAATGTGATTAATACAAAAGAATACCAGAAGTATTTCTCCATAATTATGATCTTTCACAATTCCGTAAGAAAAATAGTAAAATGCGTATGAGGTAGATAATTTTTTTAAATTTATTTAAAGGAAACTAACCTCTTGATATACATAATTTACTATTTTGCTCTTATAAGGTTGTAAGATGTTATAATTATAGAGAATTACTTGTCACGTTATGTTGTACTAATCACATTCTTAGTAGGTTGCTTCTGTTATCTACTGTATGGAAAAAAGCAACCTATGTGTTTCAAAACATAATTTCTTTCTACATATTCTCTTTTGCCTAATAGGTTGGCATGAATAGCTCTTAAAATTGAGAAATACGTAATTTAATTCATATATCTTTTTTAACACTGATTTTTATTATGAACGATGAAATGATGTGCAAAGCAGCAACGCTATAGTCAAGCTACCTGTGGGAATAATTTTTACCTAGCAGGCGTAAGAGGCCGTTTTCATCATTCCACTGTACGTTTTTTACTTGTTACGTCATCGTATCTAGTTGCTGATGCTATTCATTTGAAATTCATACTTTTTCTGACGATTCTGAAGTCTTTATCAAAGTTATATCCAACACTTATTTAAAATGCTATGTATTCATCTACCATAAGTAATTTCTGTGTAGATATGTTGCAGCTTAGTGCCTTATTTAAGGCATCTGTGCTATACTACACCACGTAATGTATTATTTTGTTACTGTGTTTTAATCAGTAGTCGTAAGATAGGCTGAACCCGAAACGCTTAATAAGGATTAAGGTAAACGGGTCTACAAAACATATAGTATCTGTCAGTTTTTTTGCGAGCGTTCTACTTTTTTAAATTTCTGATAGTCCTTTTAATCATTTTTATAGCTTTACATGTACATCACACCTACCGATTCCAGTCCCATTCGTACAATTCCTCCGCGGTGATGACCCAAATATTATCAGCAACTTCTTAATACCGTTTAGTCCATCTTCGGAAAGCATTAGGGACTACAATAGTGATAGGGACTGGCATACACTCGACAAGTATTCTCTACGTTTCTGGAGGTAAGTGGTACTATATATCTGCGCTGCCTTCCCGTGGTTTGTGGGCGTGCAGCTGACATACCATACCATCCCTTACGTGTTTTATTAAATCAGGTGAATTTAGTGGTCTCAACATCAAAGTGAGTTCATTGTCGTGATCCTCAAATCTCTACAGAACGCTTCTGGCCTTCGACACAGACAGTTATCACCGTCGGAGGAAGATAACAGACATGAAGGGATTGATATGGTCCGAGGAGTTCAGATAGTCCACAGTTTTCACAGTCCCATTTGTAACAGCGGCTGAGGTGAATGTCCACCCTAGGGTAATAAACTGACTTCGCAAATATCATGGGAACAGCGGGACACAGATGGCGCAGGTGGGTTGCACGTGCATGACAATCCACGTGTGCCAGATGCAGTTGTATAAGGAGAACTTCTGAAAAGTGGTTGTGCAAGTGATTTCTGTAAAATACAACGTCGTTGGAGCTTACGCCGTTCGAACATGGCATGGTGGTCTGTGCACGACTGTTGTGAATTTCGATTTTGGCAGTGGTCCAGGAATGCAGTTTCACACGTTCAGCTGTGTCCAAGGTGTATCGTGAATCGTTGAATGAGGGTGTTACAGTCCGGCCGTCCACCTACCCTCGATGACGGTTACTGGCGAAATGTGAGACGGATCATCAGTACTACAGAAAGGGCAACAGTGCAACAGATCACTACTCAATTGAACACAGGACGTGCTAGATACGTGTTCCAGTGGTTATTCCATAGGAACATTGGTTCCATAATGTATAGGAGATGGCGCCGCACACAGTTTCCACTGTTAATTCAACGTCATGGGGCACGACGGCCTGCATTTGGCTCCAGTCACCATGTATGGACTCTGGAACAAAGGCGTAACGCGATATTGTCGAACAAATCGCGATGTCAACTCCACCATGTCGATGGGAGGCACTAAGTGTGGCGCAGATCAAACGAATAGAAGGATCCTGCCTACCAAGTACGTGTGATCCAAGACGGTGGTGTCTGCTGTGGTTAAAAAATGATTCAAATGGCTCTGAGCACTATGGGACTTAACATCTATGGTCATCAGTCCCCTAGAACTTAGAACTACTTAAACCTAACTAACCTAAGGACATCACACAACACCCAGTCATCACGACGCAAAGAAATATCCCTGACCCCGCCGGGAATCGAACCCGGGAACCAGGGCGCGGGAAGCGAGAACGCTGCCGGACGACCACGAGCTGCGGACTCTGCTGTGGTCAGTATGGTGAGTGGCTTGGGGATCTTCTACACCCATTTTTGGCCATCCAACATCCCGACAATTCTGCGTTACTCCATTAAATTTCGGGCATGTAGCCGCGCAAATAAAATTTCAAATGGCTCTGAGCACTATGGGACTTAACATCTATGGTCATCAGTCCCCTAGAACTTAGAACTACTTAAAACTAACTAACCTAAAGACAGCACACAACACCCAGTCATCGCGAATAAAATTTCCGCTACTTCGTTGTTTGAAGAAGATTACGTGCCACCACATTACTCCAACGTCACCCTGGAATGGTTCCACGTTCGTTGAGCGGAGGTCCAAAGACTGAAATGGCCATCCTGGAGCCGAGATTTGAAAGGAAATTTGCGATGTCAAGGAACGCTGGCAACGCGTCATGGATGCAGCATCCACGAAAGGACAAGGAACGATTTGGTGTCAGTCGCTTTTAGAGGAATACCAGGGACTTGTAGAATCAGTTCCAGGTGTCTCAAACGCAATCTGCAGGGCCAAAGGAGACCCCACGCGATGTTGTGTTCCTCTATCCCACGACATTTGCTCAGTTAGTTTATTGCTCCCAATGGCCGACTGCGTCAGTGGCGAGATAAACGTTTCGTGCAGCCAGCCGCCTGGGTGACGGTGTATTCATACACTACCTTCGACCTGATGTAACAAGAAAAGTAATTCATTTGACCAGGAGACACGTTTGCATAAGCGCAACGTAAATTGTCGATGGTCGTGATGTCGTATTGATGTGTCACTGGGTGAGGCTGGGATGGGATGTCTGCTGTGGAGCTCCACTTCAACAATGTGCGCTAAATGGTGCACTTCGAAACACTTGTTCCTGCACCACCATTGGACTCTGTCGTCAGATCTGTCATAGAACAAATGGTTCAAATGGCTCTGACGTAACTTCTGAGGACATCAGTCGCCTAGAACTTAGAACTAATTGAACCTAACTAACCTAAGGACATCACACACCTCCATGCCCGAGGAAGAAATAGAACCTGCGACCGTAGCGGTCGCTGGGCTCCAGGCTGAAGCGCCTAGAACCGCACGGCCACTCCGGTCGACCCTCCGATCCCCGCGTACTATATTGAGGTGTCACCTACTCGGGATTCACTGTCCTTCAATTAATTTCTGAAGATGACTAGGGCAGCAGTTTCCGAGATGCCCTGTCCAGGGCGCTGTCCCAGAATAACACGTCTCTTATAAGGTCAAACACACGCAATCCTCCAAAATACAAGAAAAGCTAGGAAGATTTACAGTTTAAACCTGCCTGCCAGCAGGTACACACCATCAGAAACCTTAATAAAGACCCTTACTCAAATCCACAATCAACCAAAATTGAAGAAAGACTGGGAAGGCATCCTGTTTAAATGTGACTTGCAGCTAGTACACATAAGCAGAAACATTATTAATGACCATTAACGTAAATCCCTCAAAATACAGGAAACTGGCAGCAACAATGCAACTTTGACAATGAAAGGAGTTAAATAATGACTTTGGATAAGAAACTCAACAGTTCGTACTCGAACTGAAAGTAAAAACTTAATGCACTCCAGAACCAGCAATATAAGGCCTGCAAAATTTAAGCAAGTTGTTAAAGGAAAAATGTAGCCACAAGGAACCTCTGACTTGCAGAATATATCTTAAGGATTGCGTGCTTGCTCAACTCTCAGTATTTGAATATATCAAGGGTCCCGGAAATAATCGGGCGACACTCCGACGTGTCACGTACAAACGATCAAATTTACTTAACTCGAGCTAACACTAGTCAGCTGAAAGAGGTGTCAGGCTGCGAGCAAATCTAGACATCATGCAACGACGGACGTGTCGCCACAGCATGATGAAAATACGTCTCTGTTCTGGGCCCAGGCAACAGGAACGCATCGTCTGCTGCCAGAACTGTCCTGCCAACATGCATCAGAAGCCATCAGTAATCTCGCCAAATAAAGCTACAGGCTACAATATCCCAAATGTAGGAAATATTACGAGGTCTGTTCAGAAAGTAAGGTCCGATCGATCACGAAATGGAAACCACAGCGAAAATCAAAAATTATTTATTGGCAACTGTAAGACATGCCTTCCTGCTACCTTCCTGAAGAGTCGCCACTCCGACTAGACATCAGTTGTGGCTTTGTACAAACTTTCCAATACCCTCATCACAGAAAACAGCTGGCTATGCTTTGCGTCAAGTGTCTACGCTGGTCTGCCTTTCGTTGTTTGTGCCAAAATGTTGTCTTCGTATCCAGCGGTTCATGTGAGCAGAGATGAACATCGGAGGGAGTCAGTTAAGAGCTGTATTGTGGATGATCAAACACTTCCCATCGAAAACTCTACAGGAGCGTCTTCATTTCCCCTGCAGAACTCACCTGAGAATTGTCTCGAAGAAAGAAATGCATGGCGTTTATGTTATGTGGGCTGCGTTGCTTCAGGCGAAATCTCTCACCAGATCCACATACATGGTGGGAGACACTGTTGTTTTAGGCACGTCCAGCTGCTCACTTTGCGCACTGAACTGAAAAGAGAGACGTGAAACGATCGGCAGGAACATTAAAGACACTGCGCAACACATACATGCAAAGTTCCACCAGATTTTCACAGTTGTTTCCATTTCGCCCCAAATCGGACCTTACTTTCCGAATAACCCTCGTAATCTACTGTTGAAGTGGCTACTCATACAAGTTAATATTACACAACAACTGACCACCTGCAAATTCATAGGGCCCACCCTTTGTTTTTACAGTGCAGTGCTTTCAACACAGACTATATTACACTCCCAATTACATCAACTCTATTTACAACAGAGAGTATTCATACACTTACAATGAAAATAATCTGGAAAAAACAGATTAAAATCGTTTGCAATGACCAGTGAGAATCCACACACTTTCTCGAAGACATAATCAACATGATGAGTCAAATTCAACATTAGCACAGACGTGGTCTTACTATAAGGAGCACCAATAAAAGATCAAAACCTAACTCCACTCAAGTGTTAAGGAGTCATGACTTCCAGGATTCCAAGTAGGGATATTACTGCCACCAATCCATGCGGGTGGTCTACAGCCATAATGTTTACGTTTCCATTATTTCCCCAGAATTTGCTGACCAAGTTGCACATGGTGTCAACTGCCCTTCCAGCTGGATAACTTAGTCTGTGACCAACTTAACAATTCGCATCTTCACAACCTCTCGACCTGATCGCATGAGTACTGCAAGAGCAAACTCGCCAGCCTTGTGGCCTCTGCTAACTTATGGTACCACAGTCCACCAAGCCCAACAACACACATATCGACGAAAGATCACAGCTAGGCATATGACTAGGATAGACGTCAGCTGTATAAGTAGTGGCACCAATGGAGCGGCATGCTCAACAAAATTAAAGCTGCCACAGCTCAACTGTCCCCACTTATATCAACATTTGCCCTCTGGGAAAGAGTGGTGAGGTCAACTAACCAGCTTAACGTCACTAAATTGGACTTTGAGGGCCTTGCCGGTGGCTAAATCCTTGACCAACAAATTAACAGCCGCAGAACCTTGACAATGGAACACGGACAAATAAAGCTGGTGGTGAATTTATCAAAGTCATGGGCTCACCCAGCGTAGTTACTTAGAAAAATCTTATACCCTACCTAGCCCACAAAGGGGCGTCTATTATGGTTATAGCTCTTTGTCTGTCAATGATGTGCCAATTCAGAATTGTTCCTAGCCGGTTGCCATTTTTCCTGAAGGGTACCAGGAGTGTTAGATGCAGGCAGAACATCATTAGTGGTCCACAAGGCAGACTGTGGAGAATTGATGGTCCATACTACCAGTGAATGTTAATAAAATAGTTCCAGTGATGTGACTCTGTGGAATAATAACGATTGTTAGGCACAAGACAAGAGGTGCTTCTCCGTTTATCATGTAGGTATGCATAGAAAGCCGTGGCTTGCCTGTGGATTGTCCTCACCAGTGCACAAAATTTTCCTGTCTCAGGGGTACAGACAAGTTTCTTATATGCAATGCGTTCTGGCGTGCCATTTGCCTCAGTTGGTCCACCACATTGTCAGGTTTTTCCCCATTGGTGGCCCACACACTGGTCCCACGGACTACATAAACCTTGAAGGCCCACTTTTTGTTATCGCCGCACAGAGGACCTGTGAGACAGCTCTCGACGCCACTTCATCATTGACCCGCCATATCAGTGGCCCAGCTGGGCCATCAGTTTCACTATCTGAGCTGCAGAATTGCCCAGTTTCACGTTTTGCCTGCTTCTATGTGTGTGTGCCTTTATGGCCATGTGTGCCTCCCTCATGCCAGAATACTGCCGTTCATGACCTGAACTCTTTAACATAAACAAATTTCACCAACAAATACACTTACAAGCGATATGAAGACATACATACATAACTCATGAAACAAAATTTAAATCAGTATTTTATGAATTATTTTTTGATAATTCAAAATAACAATAAATTGTGTCCATGGAGTCTTTTGTAGCGGCATGACTGGATAAAATCTTTTCTGTTTTCAAGCAGTGATAATTTGAAAAGAAGTCTCAAGCTTTCGATGGTTAACTCCACTATCGTTGTCAGGAGTGAAACTAATGAGTGCTGGGGCTATTTTTTTCTTTATTTTAATTTCTTGTCCCTGTCCCATACATACAGGGAAGGGCTGGCGGTGGCACAGTCCACTCCTTTTCAGCCAAATGAGTTTACAAAAATATATGAAAGGTGAACTCTTACATAAAAAGGGGTGTAAAATGAGGATTAAAAAACACAGTAAAAGGAGATGATGAGAGTTAAAATATATACTAATGCAGGGTCATTCACTGGGGGGGGGGGGGGGGACAGTTAAAAATTCGACTTATAGTCAGAAGAACAGAGCCGGCAATTCGATACACACTTAATATCACTGGAGTCAAACACAAGTTAAAAGTGGGCCTTAGTATAAAAATCACACAAAGCGAGACACTTAAAACACCACTGCAAACGACAGAACAATCAAGAAGAATAAAAATCGCTGGTAGGGACCTGCAGAGATACTGGAGGCCAGAGGGGGGGAGGAAGAGTGGAGGAAGGTGCGGTGGGGGGCTGGGAAGGGTGGCAGGAAGAGGAAAATCGGGGCAGGAGGTGCACCAAGAGGCGGGTGGGGCGGTAGATGAAGAGGGAAGACAAGGCAGGAGGGAGTGAAGAGGCACAGAAGTGAGGTTGGTTAGTTGTTTCGGGAAGGAGACCAGACAGCTTGGTCGTCGGTCTCATCGGATTAGGGAAGGATGGGGAAAGAAGTCGGCCGTGCCTTTTCAAAGCAACCATCCCAGCATTTGCCTAGAGTGATTTTAGGGAAATCACGGAAAACCTAAATCAGGATGGCCGGACGCGGGATTGAACCGGCATCCTCCCGAATGCGAGTCCAGTGTCTAACCACTGCGCCACCTCGCTCGGTACAGCAGTGAGGCATGGGAGAGGAAGGAGGTGTAGGAGGGGGAAAACCGCTAAGGGAAAGGGGTGGGGAGGTGAGAGAGAGCCCTGAGGACTAAGGGGGAGGAAGGTGGGGTTAGAGTTGGTAGGAGCGGTAGATGTCAGGGCGAAGCTCATCATGTGGGAGGGGTAGATGCTGGAAGTTGAGTTGGGAAAGGAAGTGGAGGGTGTAGAGATGGAGAGAAGGTGGGACACAACAATTAAGGATCAGAAACAGGCTGGGGGTGGAGAGAAAGGGGGTACGATAGAGTCGGCGGACGACATACAGGGGGGGAAGGAGAAGGTGGTGGAAGAAGATGTCATAGAGGATGCACGTGGGGGACAGAAGATGGATACGGAAGGCGAGGCGGAGTGCATGGTGTTCTAGGATTTGGAGGGCTTTATAGAATCTGGGAGGGGCGGAAACGCAAGCGACGCTGGCATAACAAAGTACGGGGCGGATCAAGGATTTGTTGGTGTGAAGGATAGTGGAAGGATGCAATCCCCATGTCCGCCTGTGAAAGAGTTTCAGGAGTCGGTGTCTGTTGTGGGCTTTGTGTTGGATCGCCGGGGCTGGCTGGCACTATATCCCGCTTATATACCTACGATTACGGCCGCCGTCACCAGTCAGAGGACTGAAACGACGCATGCGCGGAAGGAGAGTTGGGCAGCTCATAACAGCTCCTGACCGCCTTGGGACCGAGAGACGTTAGGTGGATCGAGGGGCCGGCGCCACGTTTGAAACTGCCGCTCCCACCTCCCTGCAAGCGTCAAGCATCCGCTTCTACTTCCCTTCGACATCCAAAACCAGCCCCCACTCCCCACTTAGTGTACTAAACTTGTCTAGTTCCTGACTCTAACTTGGATTTAAGTGTAATAGACTTTGTTATCTCTTTCTACATAAAAACTGTGCAACTCAATTCAATATTGTATTAACCCGTTTGTAAGAACGAAAAACAACACTTATTAGACAAGACTATTTCTAAATGTCAACAAAAACTTTCACCACACATGCAGTACCCCACTTAGTAACTACTTTGTTATGCTAATCACTCATATATTACTGCCTATGTCTCGTGCTAGAAACTACTCTTAAAATTTTGCTACCCTCCGTACAACCATTTCTTCCAGATGGTGTAATCTCAATCTCCCAAATACTCGATGTCGCCTGTCCTCGCCGCACCTCCGCTGGCTGTTGATGTTGTGGAGATGCCATTTGACTGCAGAACGAAAATATGCAACCACGCAACGGCATATGAAAATGATGTGATCTAGGGTATGTCTCCATCTATGTGTTTGCTTGTCCAGTTACACTATCCTGGTATAGTATACTCGAAATATACAGTAAGTGGACTGCTAGCCTGATACATAGTCTTTCCTTTGGTATTGTTTTCTTTTTTGTCATCGGTGATCTTTGTGCTACTTTCAACTTCATATTATCCCCTCCTGTTCGCACTGCGTTTTGAGGTTCTTTATTCGCGCTGAAGTCCATTTAGGGGTCTTAACAGTCACATCATATCTTCTACAATATGACTGCTGTAAAATACAATTTCTAATGATCACGACTGTCATTGTCACTAGTCTCGATATTTGACTTATGAATTAGGATGTCCGTATATTCAGAACATTCTTCCTCCACAGCAATTGTAGAAACATAATCGCTCCCTAGTTTTTAATTTCTCACGCGAATTCCATGTGACGTCCTTTAATTAAACCAGAAGTTCATCCATACGATAACGGTGCGCTCGTACACCTCTGTGCAGAGCAGGCCATCGCATAAAGTCTCGCGTACCTTCCGACAGAGACCAGTAAAAATCATAACCTTACTCTACACAGCAGAGCGCTCTTACGGCCCTCTGCAAAGCTGGCCACCTAACAACAATCTCCATTCTCTCTGGCCGGAGACATAATCTACACGCAACACTGTGCACCATTAACGGTGCCTTCTCACGTCGCCATTCGGAGCAGGCCACCTTACGTATCTCATCACCTTCGACGGATAAAAACAGAACCGCGTTCGATACACTTGCGTGCCGCTACAAACAACAAATGGCAAATTACCCTCTGGTGAGGCCATCTACATACACGAAAAATTCATATAAACTCTACCCTTTTAAGAAGCGGTCTCAAAATCTGTCTTTCGAAATGCATGAACAATTTCGGTTGTGATACAAATTCACTCAGGTACGAGTTCGCGGCTCGTGGTCTTGCGGTAGCGTTCTCGCTTCCCGCGCACGGGGTCCCAGGTTCGATTGCCGGCAAGGTCAGAGATTTTTCTGGCTCGAAATGACTGGGTTTTGTGTATCTTTCATCATCATTTCATCCTCATTCACTCGCAAGTCGCCGTAGTGGGGTTAAAGAAATTGTGGAGCGGCGGGCGAACCGCCCCGCGAGGGGTCTCCGGGCCACCAATGCCATACACTCATTATTATTACTGTGGTATTCATCTCTCTTACATCTACATTTTATTTCATTTATGGTTACATTTAGTATTGACTAGGTAACAAATTTAAGGACGGCAAACATACTCTCTACAGATCATTGTATTATCAAACTTTCAGATTTCGTTCTTTTCCGTGTTAGACAGACATACAACAATTTGCAAGCTTTATATAGATGTGTGCTGTGTACCTGCTTATAGGATATAAAAACAGTACTATGAGATAATATATTTGTGTGCTACATGCTGTCTTACATCACACTGTGGTTCGTTACTTTCTAGCATCTAAATATTACCTACATTCTATAACGAACTTACTAAGTATATAGAATTTCTGTTCACCCCACTTGTTCCTCATGTTCGATTATGTTCATCTGACTGGCTCTGAGACTCGTCACAGCCGCATTATCAGTCATGCCTGTACTGTTGCCTACTCAGTCTTGTCGACCATTGTTTCCGAGACACTCTTGTCCTGGGGTCAGAGGTCGTATCTCGACACATTGTGTCCTGCTCTCATTAGAATTGGATTTTTGCCACCTCAGTTGGAAATTATTTCGGTTATCTCACTATTACACCCCAACATGAATTACTATTTGGCTGATGACACTTCTGATCAAACTGCTGACGATTATTACGTCCATTATTTCTCCACGGCGAACTATTTCCACCTTGATTCCTTTCATCTCTATAGTGTTGTTCTATTGTTTTGCCAATTCCGTCCTCTGTGAAAGCTTTTGTTCCCATCTCTCCTGTCCTGCTGGGTCTTTTTCTGTTTTGTCTTCTCTCGCACCTGCTGTTGATCAAACGTGAATTCGAGTTCCCGGAGGATCCTTTTAAACACTTCCACATCACGTTCACATTTTCCTGCGAGAGTTTGCTGACATGGAAGTGACAGTTTTATGTAAAACAGCAGAATGATTTCACCAGGACTACACGGATCATCTAAATGCTAGTTCCGTTCGGTCATCTGTTCAAAGAAATTTACCGGGCTGCGGAACCCAGAACTTTCGAAGTCCCTAGATGTCAGTAGTTCAAGTTTCACGCGGTCTTCAGTCTCCAAAGACCAGTATATGTTTAGGAAAGCATAGCAGGATTCCTGGTATGGTATACAAGATCTTGCAGTGTAATGCATGCTCTCTGCAATGGTTACCTCCACGTGTGAAAACATGAAGTCGAGCTTGTACATGAGAGGCCATTAAGGTGGCAACGACAAATAGTACTGCACAGTGAAGGTTTCGGGATGTTATGTGTTTCCTTCATCCCTGTAAAGCTGGAACTTTCGTTCTGATTTGAGGGGCTTAAAGTCAAAGGTTTCCTCTCTACTCGTCGGTCTTGGTACTATGTTTCCTCTTTCTTCAATCTCGATGTGCTGTATGCTGTCATATTCACATTCTATCCTCTGTTCACTGCTCTTGTCGGCACTGGTATTGTGTGAAGCAGTTCTCCGCAAGCTGTTGCCACTATATACATCAGACGCACCGTCACAGTACTGCGCGCTGCTTCTTTCCATCACATCCTGGTTGTGTGTAGACTCTTGGCCCATGCTACTCGCTATTATCCTGTATTCTGCTCGGACTTTTTGTGGATGAATGAAACTGTTGTGATGCTCTGCACTCGGAGATCAGGCGTTTGCCAGTGGGAACAGTATTTGGTTGTTGTGAATCTCACTTGCTTCCTCAGCGTCCGCCGTCTGTATGTTACTTTCTATCTCTCTTTCAGTATGAGTACTCTACCTCATCTTCGATCTGACTTCTGCCGATAGTTGCTTCACTTCAGTCTGTATATGTTCGTTAAAACTGGACAGTTCAGCCGTCTAAGCATCATTTTTGCAGTTTCACTCTTCCGTGACTGAGCTCCCTCCATCCTCTTTATTTGCGTCTGTGATTTTGACAGCACAGTCGTTCCGACCTTTGTGCTGTTCAGTGCCTCTTCCGGCGTTTCACGAGCAATGAGTTTAGGACCTGTTGCTATCAGTTTTCTTCGTTCCGCGGTTCTTTTTGCTTCTTCAATTTCCCGCTTGCTTTCACTTCATCCTTGACTTCGCGCACCTCACTTTTGATGGCTTGTATCTCCCCCTTGAGTTCGGCATTTGCTTTCTTCAGCCGGCCGAAGTGGCCGTGCGGTTAAAGGCGCTGCAGTCTGGAACCGCAAGACCGCTACGGTCGCAGGTTCGAATCCTGCCTCGGGCATGGATGTTTGTGATGTCCTTAGGTTAGTTAGGTTTAACTAGTTCTAAGTTCTAGGGGACTAATGACCTCAGCAGTTGAGTCCCATAGTGCTCAGAGCCATTTTTTTGCTTTCTTCATATCGTTGCGTGTTTCGGCAGTGACCTTTCTCATATCGTTCCGTGTTTCGGTACAGAGTTTTTCGATTTCGTCCCGTGTTTCGGTTTTGACCTTTCTGATTTCGATCCCTGTTTCGGTAATATTCTTATTCATCGTTGGAGATAGACGTTCAAGAAATTCGAGAATGCACGACACGCCAGCGTCTAATCCCTGTCTGTCATTCTGACGTCCTCCGTCTGTACTTGTTGAGGATCTCCTTCTCTCATCCATTCCGAGATATGCGTGCGCATAAAATTCACCTCTTCTTGTGTCGATCGGACTGTTCCATGCTCATGTACACGAAGGTGGTTCGTTGCAACTACGAAAAGTAGCTGTCTGTCCGACTGGGCTCCCGACATAATTTCGTATTTCAATGCTTGGCTTTATCTGCCTTTATTCTTCATTTTCGCTGGCCATACGATCGCCCAACGCCTGCCCAAACTACGGGTCGTCACAAAACTGCATTAGATCCATATCCTCCTCACCGGCTTTAAGATCTGTTTGGAATTCTACCTCGCGTTCACTTCCCATACTGTCACGTGTGTCTTCATTTCACGAATGTTACTAAAACTTTTCTGCTGAGCTGCCGAGCGAGCTCTGTCTCTAGCCAACATACGAAAGCTAAAATAACCCGCGCAAAATACCCCTAAAATTTATCAACGACAAAGATACGAGTTATGTGAAAAATTAAACTCTCAGCATTCTTCTGGCTACCGATCATTCACGAATATGCCTCAAACAACAGTACAAATCTCACTTAGATGATAACATGCTGCCTACCAAAAAAATTCGCATAATAAAAACACTCACAAGACGGAACACAAAAGAAAATCGACACGCAACAAAACTCATTAACCAGCGAGGTGATGTGCAAGCAGTACAACTGAAAACACAAATATAATTGTAGTTCTAATACTATCGCGCGGCCTTACAAGTACTTGGAAGTAAAGTACAGCGATTCATATCTATGCAAGCAAGCTGGGTGATCTCTTACATCAAATTTACACACTTAAATATTTTAAAATAAGGTTTACGTCAATCAATTCTGTTGCCTATGTGAGATACCTAGGAAAGAATCCTGACGGGGTCAACTATTTCCAACGCGCCCCGCAACTTTATTGGGTGTGTTTTTTGTACAAGCATGATTTTCACGAGTACCTTCATGTCTCCCAACTGCGGAGTTCCGAGGTAAGCGCGTAGGGAGACCCATCAGTGTCAATCTGCGCAACGGATACTCCTAGTTAACTCCATCTTGAAATCTAGCCCTGTCACTCATAAATACCTCCAATAACCATATCAGTAAAGGAAAGATCATGGATAAACTATAATGCTACTGGAAGGACAAATGCTAGTGTTCACAAGAAATTTTTTTAAAAAAAAAGTTCAGAAATTTACCGACACAAATAAGATACAATACATCTTGTGGACTCAAACAGTTGTGAAATAAATGTACTTAACTGATATTCGGAAACTTCTGCCTGCTTCTGCCCATTGGGGGTAACGTGATCTGAAAAACACTACACGATTTGACTTAATTCTTCTGTCGGACGAAAACTAGAGCAAGCTACAAGAATCGATTGATCGGCGTGTAACCTCAGTGGAGTAACCTTTATAGGTGATCCCAACAACTTAGCCTGTATCTGTCGTAAGAAGCTACATCACAGTAGCAAAAGCATTCTGGTTGAATACAATGATGCTACTGGCGACGAAGCTGCAGTTGCGCAAATGTTGTGAGAGCTGAAACCCAACACCTTACAAAGCCGACTGCTGCCTGTAACTGCTAAAACAAAGCTTTTACTGCCAGCAACAAACGTGTGATGCAAACACTCAGCATAAGGCGAAATCCAGCAACGTCTTAAGTGCAAGTGAATAAAAGCAAAGCTCTCCCAACAACTGCATGCCACTCGCAAGACGAGGATTCCCAACACAAGGTGGAATACAGTATTCTCTTTAAACGTACAGCAAAATACAATGCATTGAATTATCTCTAAAAGAGAAGTTCTGCATTGCACTCAGTATTAAACAGAATTCTCCTACGCGCTTAGGCGCAGAGATAAGAAAATGTTGCTGCTATTTCGAGAACTGAGACAGTGTCCCCTCCTCCTTCCATAGTTCAAACAGGAGTGTCATAACTAAAACTGCCGACTCCGTACTTCCCCCATGTGTGCGTTCAAGCAGTTCACTGCTTAGAGACCACAGTGCATACTGCCTCTCCCCTCAATTGAAACGCCTCCAGCCAACTTTACCGCTACCGCCCAAGTCCGGACACCGTCTCAAGTATATTTAGGGTGTCCTCAACGACTGTGACGAAAAGAGTGTAAGAAAATCTGAACGCCTAACTTTACTGATATTTACGCCCGGCAAGAGCGTGAGTACAGCACGTATTTGGCGGAGCGGACACAAGAAAGAATTATGATAATATGGGGGACCGCAATATATATATTCGTACAATAATTCTCTAAGCTTTGATTATTTAACAGCATGCGACACACCGCCTAGTTAGTATAGGATTCCGTGACGCGCTTTTAGAATATTTCCAGAATGAGATTTTCATTCTGCAGCGGAGTATGCTCTTTTAGAATATGTTGAAACTGATGTCTAAGAGTTCATAGAGAAATGATGTAAACGTAATTTGAGGGATTATATTTCGTGTTATCACATTAAATTATTGCTGCAGGATATCTTTACAGTGACGAAATTAATTAATAGAATCCTATGAATTAAAGAAAGTATTTACTTTTCTAAACGGAATAATCTTTGTTTTGCCGAGAAGCGGCCAATGTCTCTAATGAACAGAAAGTTTTTAGTATCCACTTTAATACGAAATAAATTAATGTACTTCCTTTTTTTACTAATTATGAAGCGAGTCTTTTAAAGCCCCCGTTTATAATGGAACGCAATGAAATTGTAATGAAATTATTCCTAAGCAAGGTACCTGCCAAGAATGGTCGATTGTTCGGCCATTCTTGTTGTTTATCCAGCATACTGAAAACCTTGAAAATAAACCTTACTTCTACCTCTCCATGAAGGTCACTACAAACATCAAAGGAAAATGCACAGTTAGCATAAATTTCAATATATTAATTAAAACTCACAACTTACAATGCGAAACGGCTGCTGAAAAATGCGTTTTCCTCAAAGCTAGAACAGAGAGTGTATGTAATAACGCTGGTCTTTTTGGTTTCTCGCACCAGAGAGTAAACGAACAATTACATTGCTACATAGATCCTATATAGTTATCTTATAGAGTCTGTTTGTCCCGTTATTGTTTCGTTTCATTACAAATTACCGTTCTGACAGTTAATTATAAGCGCATTTTTAGAGTCCCCACGTGATATTCTCTATAGTTGAAAGTTTTACAACTGTAATTTTAATTCTTTCTGTGTTCGACTTGTCGTCGCACGATTTAATATTTTGTACTGCGTATCGGTACAATGGCCCTCTGGTATGAATGGGCAAAAAACACACGTGGTTTGTGAAAGTCATACCACTTTTATAATAACACGTGTCACTTCACGTCGCTTTTGTATTTTACTCACATGTGCACGTGTATATCAGTTTAGAATAGTCGATAATTTACATTCATTTTGTCACAAATAACATCTACCTTTTTTTTAGCAGGTTTCAACTATTTCTAATATGAGCGTGTCTCAATCTTTCGCCGTTGCACTACTCGAAGAGAGAACAGCTTGGTATGATTGAATAATCCCGGTAAACAATAGCTTTACTCCCCTATTTAGGTTACGGGCGACGGGAAAAAAACGGTTTAGAAAAACCAGCCCGGAGTCTTCAAACCGTTCACACTCCCGCTACTATGAAGTATTGATGTTAAATTTGATTACCTTGATTTGCAGACGATCGTTTTTACAGAAAACAATTTTACACAACATTTACAAGTTACCTATTTAAATCATTTTATCGGATATAATGTACGAGAACATATAATTGATGGTTAATTTTACTAAGTTGGTTCACTATTCTAGTGCATCAGCTTTCAATGTACGTCCACTTTACATATGTAACACAGTTTTTAGGGGATACACATAGCACAAAAACTGTTTCATTCATATCTCTCGCAGTCAACACTGCAGAATACTATATCAATATTTTATGTAAACGTAAGCTTCCGCAGTGGTTGTCACAGTCAGTAAAATTCATCTGGGTTTGAAAACGCATTGCCAATTATAAAATTCCAACGTTTCGGCGGCTATTGCAAGACCCCTTCCTGAGAGTATGCTGTCAACCGCTGAATCAACGCTAGTCCGGTGAATTATGTTCTATGGAGTGCTGTCATTGGATATGAGAATGAAGAGGAAGGGTGTTAGGTGCTCATTTATTACACAGAGTGCTGACGCGCTCTAACCGATACTAGATAGTAAACAACGTTACGCCGCAGCCGCCGCTCAGTTTCCTATTCGCCAATTTCCACTAATGGTAAGCAATAAAGGGAACACCAATGGAAAACGCCTATTTCCACCAATGACAACACGTAAAGCAAAGATAAATAAAGAACACCTAATACCCTTCCTCCTCATCCTCATATCCAATGACAGCACTCCTCCATTCTATATAAGTAACCAACCAAGCGCTCATTCAGCAGTTAGCAATACACCCTGAGAGAGACGTCTTGCAATAGTCGCCGAAAAGTGGGAATTTCATTGTTAACAATGCGTCCTCAAACCCAGAAGAATTTTATTGACAACAATTTGTGGCTACGGATTTTTATATAAGTTTATAACAAATTATTACGACGTTCATTGTCGGTTGACTGTTGTTCGATGCCGCTGGAATGGTGGGCAGTCGATCGGGAACTCTCCTACCGCTGCCGGTCGTTGAACGCTGGACAGCTGCTCATCGTTGTCATGGGAACGGGCCTTGACCACTGCGTGCTGATCAGCTGTTGGATGGCAGGCCTGCTCCGTCGTCACCCCACACCATAGCAAACATGAAAAAGGTCCACCGCGCGTCAGCTTTCTTATCATGAAGGGAAAAGATATTTTGGTAGGTTCACAATCACTCATCAGCCACACGTGTTTCTGTGCGTACATTGATTTGGATGTCACTAGTCGAGCACTTTACAACATTTGGGATTAGGCTTCTTCCAAATGCACAGCTCATAGCTTGTCAACACCTCCCGTTACAAAAGCACTGCTTTTCCACTTCCTGGAGCGTTCACACAGTCGTCGTGTTTCATTAGGATTTTCTATTGTATGTTGGTCCAACTGTTACTTTAAGCGTTCAGATGTTCCGTGTTTTCACGTTACTCACTGCCGTATGCGGATTCCGCAGTTTGACATTACAACTAACACACATGTGAATTTTCAACAGTTTTGTACACTGCATATAACTATTTTATGCGTGAAACTTCACATTAATGTTTATGCATTTCCACATGATACGCTTTATGGCCATAAATTTACATGCTATTTACAGATTCACAGTCTTTTCTGTGTATCATAGTTCCTCCTGGCTGTGGTTGTGCTCACCGCTTTTTCCACCTACACAATTCTTGGACTTGTCTTTTGTTTGTTATAAGTTTTTGACCTTTCAATATCGCTACTTTAGCGTCCAGATTGTTCGACACTTGAAATGCACTTCTCGCACGCAGTTTGTGCATTGTACGTGTGAAGACTCCATTATAAGCACTTTCACTTTCACGTTATGTAGCACACGTGGTACACCCCTTACAATAAAAGTATTTATACAGTATTTTGATAGGATTCATGTAGACAGGGTCCCATCATGCAGAAAGTTCGACCAATTCGTCACCTGAACTATTCAGTTCAGTACATTTTACTATCATAGTTGCTGTCAACATTGATTCATTCTCTAGTGTTTACTTCGCTTTCTGAAAACAGTATCCGTCCACATTATTCCCAAGTATCTAATGTGTGAAGGATTTATACCTTCCACTGTGATAGTAGTTTAATATCAATACTTATGTTTGAGAATTTTGTCATTGTGAATATTCTAAACTTCTTTGATATCGGTTTATGATTTGCAGGCGCACATTAGTCACCGAGGGACCAAACTAATTGCCTGCATTCCCTTACTTACATTGTGATTTTATGAAATTTACACTTACTAAGTCCACTTTCTTCATTAGCAATTCACTTTTTATTGCCATTGTTCGCATGCTGTCTCATGTATTCAAGGAGACATCCTGCTTTCATACACAGACACATAAATGTACGTATACATAAACATTTAGACATATATTTACAATACACACACAAGAAAAATACAAGAATAAGCCTAAAATTAATTAAATAACCTTACACTACTGTAACTACTTTTGCTTCATGACCTTCATTTTACGATGAATAATCTGTTTCATTCCTTTGACACAAAGAGTGTCAAGTCTGTGTGCGGGTAGATACCACGCACCTTTTGTGTCTCAGTATTTGCCAAAATATAACATCCCTCATAAGGCTTGTTAATAATCCGATGTGGGCCTGTATATAACAGGTACCACTTTTTGTTAACCTTTTTTATTCTTGCGGCTTTTGGATGTGTCCTCAGTAATACATCCGCAGTAATACTTTTGTACCCTGTGTAACCTTTCCTTGTGCTTCCGCTGCTTTACGTCAGCTTGTTTTTTCAGTGTGACCCCAACGTCTTGTAAACTTTCCCCAGCGACTCATGTCTGGGTATTCTAGGGAGTGGTTTTACCCATGCATCTAGCATAACTGTTGATGTCATGATTTCGTCTGGTGTATACCCAGTCAATTCTTGTGGTAGGTTATTATAAATATTTACAAAATGTGATTCTAGGTCTACCCATTTTGTGTTGTTGTGAAGCATATGTTCTCGTGAACCGATTGAGCTCGCGAGAACATCGATCCACAAAATTCCTACTCGGACTAAAACGTATCACTAACATGTGTTTGCTGTCTGCCTCTTGCAGAAACTGTTTCCATTTTTTACTTTTAAAGCCCGCGATATCCGAGAGCAGCGTCACAGGTTTTCCCACAAGCATAGTGTAGTCCGTGACCACTTTTCTTACTATCGTGGCCGACGTAGAGTTTCTTATCGGATAAATCATTACTTTCTTTGAAAATGTGTCATAGACGGCTCTGATGTACCTGGCTCCACTTCTACCCACCGGTAAGCGTCCAGTGACATCGACTGATGTTATTTGCAGTGGTTTTGTTGGAATGATCAATTGTAACTCGTTACGAGTGCTCGTATCATTTGCTTTGCCTTCTTACAAATTACCAACTAGCTGATCAGTTTTGTGACACGTCGGCTCAAGTCCGGGAAGCTGAAATTTTTTTCCGAACATTTCCTAATCCCAAAAATGACCCCAACAATGGTGCGTGTATAAAATTACATTGTCGACTGCATCTTCATGAATACATATGCACCATTGTTCCGATTCCTTTTGGTTTGTATGAAACAAGAGTCCATCATGTACTTTATAATTTTTATATAAGCTCCCGGTCGGGTTTTGTTCGAGTGAAGTCTTTATTCTGTTCCAAACAGGGTCTGCCTGCTGGTGGATTTGCATATTATTGCACATGCGTGAGAACGCCTGTCTGCAGCTTACGTCGCTTATCAACAAGATCTTATACTCTATTAATCCTTCCACCAACTTTGCGAATTCCGGCAAACCTTTTGGTAACCGAGATGACGCAAGCGCATCTACGTTGTCACCACCTTTGACATGCCTAATTTGAAAATCGTACTCTTGTAATGCAAGCACCCACCTGGTTAAACGAATGTGCAGTAATCGGTATGTAAGTAGGTAACTTAGGGCCTGGTGGTCGCAGTAGAACATCAAGCTCTTTCCATAAACATAGTAGAAATACTTCTTTAGCGCCCACACTACAACCAGAGCTACTTCAGTAGCCGAGTATGCGCGCTCACATGCAGTTAGTACGCGACTCGCGAAACCAGTTATTCTCACTTCAGGTTGTCCCTCATTTTCTCCTAGTTAATATAAGCAAGCCCACAAAAGAAAGTATCTGTTGCCAGATAGAAATCCTTTGACGTATTTGGGTGGTGAAGGATTTCTGATTCCAACAGTGCATTTCTTATGTTGTCAAAAGCCTTTCTACTTTCCTCCGTGAACATCCAAGGTCTATTTTTACGTAACAACCGTAGCAGTACCTCATTATTGAGTAGCTGCACGGACACGAAACGCCTAAAGAATGACGCCATCCCCAAAACAGTCTTCAATTCTTAATTGTTTATTCGTAGTGGGGTGCGGCAAATGTTGAATAGCTTCCAACTTGCCTGGGTCGGTCATTACAGCTATTGGTAACACTGTATGTCCTAAAATCTTTATCTAAGACGGGCCAAATTTTGATATCTTTAAGTTGGTGGTAACTCCCGTCTCTGCGAACCTAGCTAACACCCGGTCTAATAGTTCTAGATGTTCGTCCCACCTTTTCGTAGCGATTAATTGGCTCTGAGCACTATGGGACTTAACATCTATGGTCATCCGTCCCCTAGAACTTAGAACTACTTAAACTTAACTAACCTAAGGACAGCACACAACACCCAGCCATTACGAGGCAGAGAAAATCCCTGACCCCGCCGGGAATCGAACCCGGGAACCCGGGCGTGGGAAGCGAGAACGCTACCGCACGACCACGAGATGCGGGCAGCGATTAATATATCACCTACATACAACGTTACCTTTTCCAGTAAGTCCGGTCCGAGTAAGGTGTCAAATGCCTGAATCAAAGACTACCACACTTACATTAAGCCCAAAAAGCAGCAATCGGAACTGGTAACTATGACCGGGAAATGTATAGGCTGTATATTTTCGCGAGGCCTCTGTTGGCAACACTTGCCAACAGGGCGCCTGAGATCAAGACTAGTAAGGAATTTGACTCCTTGGAACTTCTGAATCTGTTCTTCGAGGTTCTCAGGTCGGGTTCTTACAGGTATAATGAATTTGTCAATGTCTTGGGCATCCAGCACTAACCACTTATTTCCATCTGCTTTCTCGACTGCGAGCAGAGGACTGCTATATGACGACAATGAATGTTCTACTATTTGCTATTTAGGCATTTGTTGAATCTCTTTAGATACGGCTAGCTTCATAGCCCATGCCATGGGATACGTGGCACGGCGAAAGGTATCATGCGGTTTAATTGGCATATCATAAGTGTATTCCTTTATTATACCAGGTTTCTCGGAGAATACGTGACTACACATTTTTAGGAGGTGAGTCAGTTCATTCTTTTGGTTACGGTCGAGGAAACTCGATCCCAACACCTTTACTTCAATACTTTGTCTTATTTCTTTTGTATCAGATTCGGTTTCATGGACTACTTATTGTAAGTCGCCCTGTAGACGACATTTTCTACATGCCGTACCTTCGGGTCAGAGATATCCACCTGAACCTGCCTAGAGTAATTATTATATGTGTCAGCAGTCTTTATCAGTGCTAGTTTAATAACCTTTTTGTGGTTTTTCAAGGTGCATCCAAACCCAGAATACAGAATACCACTAAGTTCATGACGACCAAGAATGAGCATTTCATCTCTCCTTTTTCTACGTCTAGGACGGCCTGTACCTGATTTTTAATTATTTGCACCCGGCCACGTAGGGCCCCCACAATTTTACGTTTTTGCAATCTCCTGACCTGGTCTACACATTTACAGAATTCAAGATTCATAACTGAAGCACTTGCTCCTGTACCAGTAATAACAGTTACGGGTATTCCATATATCTGAGCCTAAAAAGCGGCTTGTACTAACTCAACCTTTTGTTGCTGTGTCTGTCTCGGTTTAGCAATTAATTCCTCCCTGAGTTTTTCACCTTCATTATATCTCAACAAGAAAGCTTGCCCTCTTTGCGTGCCTTCGCCCTGTGCCATGCCGACCCTATGTCGAAGGCCTACAAATGTCTTAGGGAGTTGAACGCCCCCGAACATCCGAGTTCTGGCTCTTCGACCACTTGCACAATGGATACTGTTTCAGTTTGTTTCTGTTGTTGCTGTTTCGGCACGTATTGCGGTTGTGGTGTACAGTGCTGCTGCGAAGGTGGTGGCGGTATTGGTATAACATTTATGTTATTCACTGGCACGTTCCGGTCGGCGGAAGCATGATGTATGTGTCTACCAATTTGCAGGGCCAGATTTGTGCCACTGCTCATTAGTAGTTCGCATATTTTTGTTAGCAAAGGAAGTGTTAAAACTTCCTTCGTTACTCCGTTTCCTATTATAATTTCCGTTTTTATCGGGGAACGATTACTATTTCATTGTATTGGTAGCCAGCAGAACCACTGTCACTATTTTGTTTGTTGCTACTGTGGTCGGCTCGGTTATCACTTTCTCCGCTCTGTCCACCTTCCCTGGGACTGTTTCCGTTTGCATTTCTTTGCTTATTGTTACTACTGTTCGATCCTGGCCCACCATTACCAAATTCGTTTTACCTGGCGTACTCTTGTATTAAATCCAATGAATCTATGGTGGCCATAAACTGTTCGAGGTCCATATTGAGGACATGAACAAGCTTTTCCCTGATTGAAATTGGTAAATTGCCCTTTAATGCACACACCACATCTCTCGGAAGCATGGGTTCATCCCAGTACCGTGTCTTGTTTAAATATCTTTCGATGTATTTTAGAAGATTGCCTTGCCGGTGATTGGGTGGCTCGGGGTTATAAACTTGCTTTCTGAGTCGTTCTTGTATACATTACGACCAGAAGTGAGCTAAAAACATCTTCTCAAAGTCTGAGTATACCTGACAGTTCTCTGCAGCCTCCATTGTCCAGAGAGCTGCATCCCCATTGATAAAGGAAATCACATATTGTATTTTCTGTTTCTTCGTCCACGAAAGAGCTAAAGCATTTCTATAACTCTTGATAACTGTCACTGCGTGGATTGACTTTCGTTCCTCTGTGAATGTTTGGAACTGCCTGTGCTTCATAAGCGACTCCTAATGTTTTACCCGTGCGACAGTGGGCACTGCACCCACATCTGTCGCACCAACAGTACTCCCATAACTGCACGGTCCATACTGCTTGGCAGTATCGCGAGCCAACCGTCACAATTTGATATATTCACAGGTACGTTTCCGTACCGGTTACTAACGTGTGGTGGACTATCAATGTTCCCTACGACTACTTTCCATTTCTAAAGCGGAAGTTCGCTGCTCCATCTCCCTTAGTTAAGGGTTTAAGTGCGTGGTCGAGTCCTGGCTCTCACAATCTCTGTCACGGAAGCGTTACTTCTTGTTCTATTTTTGTTTCTACACTGTAATTTGATCTGGATTTTTAGCTAGCGATTTCACCTGACCCTCCAATACTTGTTGCTCTCTGTCGAGTTCGGTGACCTTCCCGTCAAGTTTCTGGACTTTCGTTGGAATACCTTAGCTTTGTACTACCAATCCGGAAATTTGTTCCTGAGAACCATCTATTTCTCCGTGAAGATATGAAACGATGACTTTATCTCGTTAATCTAAAACCAGATTTAGTTGACAGACTAAACGTTCATTAAGATCCACGTCTTTCCTTTCCTTTTCCAAGCGTTCTGCTGGTACTGTCGTTTAAACTTTCATAATTAACTTCATTTTCCGCAGCTCTGCTTCTAATATACTCTTCACCTGAGCTAATAGTCTTTTCTCTTTCGAGACCCTCCTCTTTTTCGCGTTTTCTTTTTCAAAACGTTCCTCTTTCTCGCGTTTCTCTCTTTTCCCGTTCCTCTACTAGACATTTGCCAGCAACAAGGCTAGAAAAATCATCCGTCGGTGCTGGCTGTGGTAGCACATCAGCTGTGTCTACAACTGATGTTTTATTTGAGTCGTAAGCTGAGCTGACACCTGTTTACTGTTCCTGCTGTTGACGGCTAGCAGCAGGCTATATTTCCTCCATATTGGTCTGTTCAGTTTCCAAATTGTGGATTACTGAAACAGATTCGTCCTCGATCTCTGTTATGTCGTCCATGCCTAGTTTCCTCTCTTTGCGGTCTTAAACATACTTCTATTAACACTGTTATACCCAAAAGACACAAAAAACACAAAAATACACCACTTGGTCACACACAAACAGATACACTGTACACACAATAAAACACTATATCCTAACAAACTCACATTGAAAAACTCAGTTGTAGCACCTTGGCAGGAAAAATAAAAATTAGGCGAGCCAGTCCTGACAAGACTCTACCATCTGATGAACAAGATGTATGAGACAGGCGAAATTCACTCAGACTTCAAGAAGAATATAATAATTCCAATCGCAAAGAAAGCACATGTTGACAGATGTGAAAATTACGGAAATATCAGTTTAATAAGTCACCGCTGGAAAATACTAACGCGAATTCTTTAGAGACGAATGGAAAAACTGGTAGAAGCCGACCTCGGGGAAGATCAGTTTCGATTCCGTAGGAATATTGGAACACGTGAGACAGTACTGACCCTACGACTTATCTAAGAAGCTAGATTAAGGAAAGGCAAACCTACGTTTGTAGCATTTGTAGACTTAGAGAAAGCTTTTGACAATGTTGACTGATATACTCTCTTTCAAATTCTAAATGTGGCAGGGGTAAAATACAGGGAGCGAAAGGCTATTTACAATTTGTACAGAAACCAGATGGCAGTTATAAGAGTCGAGGGCATGAAAGGGAAGCAACGGTTGGGAAGAGAGTGAGACAGGGTTATAGCCTCTCCCCGATGCTATTCCATCTGTATATTGAGCAAGCAGTAGGGAAACGAAAGAAAAGTTCGGAGTAGGTATTAAAATCCATGGAGAAGAAATAAAAACTTTGAGGTTCGCCGATGTCATTGTAATTCTGTCAGAGACAGCAAAGGACTTGGAAGAGCAGTTGAACGGAATGGATAGTGTATTGAAAGGAGGATATAAGACGGACATCAACAAAAGCAAAACGAGGATAATGGAATGTAGTCGAATTAAATCGGGTGATGCTGAGGGAATTAGATTAGGAAATGAGACACTTAAAGTCGTAAAGGAGTTGTGCTATTCGGGGAGCAAAATAACTGATGAAGGTCGAAGTAGAGAGGATATAAAAGGTAGACTGGCAATGGCAAGGAAAGCGTTTCTGAAGAAGAGAAATTTGTTAACATTGAGTATTGACTTAAGTGTCAGGAAGTCGTTTCTGAAAGTATTTGTATGGAGTGTAGCCATGTATGGAAGTGAAACATGTACGATAAATAGTTTAGACAAGAAGGGAATAGAAGCTTTCGAAATGTAGTGCTACAGAAGAATGCTGAAGATTAGACGGGATGTCACGTAACTAATGAGGAGGTATTGAATAGAATTGGGGAGAAGAGGAGTTGGTGGCACAACTTGACTAGAAGAAGGGATCAGTTGGTAGGACATGTTGTGAGGTATCAAAGGATCACCAATTCAGTACTGGAGGGCAGCGTGGAGGGTAAAAATCGTAGAGGGATACCAAGAGATGAATACACTACGCAGATTCAGAAGGATGTAGGCTGCAGTAGGTACTGGGAGATGAAGAGGCTTGCACAGGATAGAGTCGAAGACCACAACAACAACAACATCCTTGTAACGTACGTTGTTGTTCTACATTGTTTAGCTCTAGTATTTACAGGGACACAGAGAAAGCATTCTAGGTTTTGGAAGGAAAAGCCGTAATTGTGATGATGTGCACTACAACAGAAACAAGAAGCACAACTCAAGGAATGATAATGTAATGTGTGTTGCAGCTCACAAGCGACATTGAAGCAGATAGTTCCTGTGACTTAGTATGGGCAGAGGTTATATTCGACAACCGGAATAAATTAATAACTGGCTCGTTTTACCGACCTTCGGTCTCAGATGAAACTTGCTGAACGGTTCAAGGAAAACTTGAGTCTCATTATACACTCCTGGAAATTGAAATAAGAACACCGTGAATTCATTGTCCCAGGAAGGGGAAACTTTATTGACACATTCCTGGGGTCAGATACATCACATGATCACACTGACAGAACCACAGGCACATAGACACAGGCAACAGAGCATGCACAATGTCGGCACTAGTACAGTGTATATCCACCTTTCGCAGCAATGTAGGCTGCTATTCTCCCATGGAGACGATCGTAGAGATGCTGGATGTAGTCCTGTGGAACGGCTTGCCATGCCATTTCCACCTGGCGCCTCAGTTGGACCAGCGTTCGTGCTGGACGTGCAGACCGCGTGAGACGACGCTTCATCCAGTCCCAAACATGCTCAATGGGGGACAGATCCGGAGATCTTGCTGGCCAGGGTAGTTGACGTACACCTTCTAGAGCACGTTGGGTGGCACGGGATACATGCGGACGTGCATTGTCCTGTTGGAACAGCAAGTTCCCTTGCCGGTCTAGGAATGGTAGGACGATGGGTTCGATGACGGTTTGGATGTACCGTGCACTATTCAGTGTCCCCTCGACGATCACCAGTGGTGTACGGCCAGTGTAGGAGATCGCTCCCCACACCATGATGCCGGGTGTTGGCCCTGTGTGCCTCGGTCGTATGCAGTCCTGATTGTGGCGCTCACCTGCACGGTGCCAAACACGCATGCGACCATCATTGGCACCAAGGCAGAAGCGACTCTCATCGCTGAAGACGACACGTCTCCATTCGTCCCTCCATTCACGCCTGTCGCGACACCACTGGAGGCGGGCTGCACGATGTTGGGGCGTGAGCGGAAGACGGCCTAACGGTGTGCGGGACCGTAGCCCAGCTTCATGGAGACGGTTGCGAATGGTCCTCGCCGATACCCCAGGAGCAACAGTGTCCCTAATTTGCTGGGAAGTGGCGGTGCGGTCCCCTACGGCACTGCGTAGGATCCTACGGTCTTGGCGTGCATCCGTGCGTCGCTGCGGTCCGGTCCCAGGTCGACGGGCACGTGCACCTTTCGCCGACCACTGGCGACAACATCGATGTACTGTGGAGACCTCACGCCCCACGTGTTGAGCAATTCGGCGGTACGTCCACCCGGCCTCCCGCATGCCCACTATACGCCCTCGCTCAAAGTCCGTCAACTGCACATACGGTTCACGTCCACGCTGTCGCGGCATGCTACCAGTGTTAAAGACTGCGATGGAGCTCCGTATGCCACGGCAAACTGGCTGACACTGACGGCGGCGGTGCACAAATGCTGCGCAGCTAGCGCCATTCGACGGCCAACACCGCGGTTCCTGGTGTGTCCGCTGTGCCGTGCGTGTGATCATTGCTTGTACAGCCCTCTCGCAGTGTCCGGAGCAAGTATGGTGGGTCTGACACACCGGTGTCAACGTGTTCTTTTTTCAATTTCCAGGAGTGTAGTTGGCAGTGACTTCAATCTACCTTCTGTACGTTGACAAAAATACATTTTCAGACCTTATTGTAGGTAAACAACTTCCGTAATTGTTCTAAATGTTTTTTTAAAAATTATTTTGAACAATTTGTTCACGAGGCCATTCAAATTTAAAATGGTTACGAAAACACACTTGACCTGTTAGCCACAAATAATCCTGAGCTTCACGACGGATACAGGGATTAGTGAGCACACAGTCGTAGCGAGGATCAATTCCGTAACAAAGAAATTCACCAAAACTAAACGCGAAATTTATCTATTTATAAAAGCCGCTAAAAATTCGGTTAACGTCTTTCTAAGAGACAGTCTCCAACCCTTCCAAATTATGTAGGTGATGACCATATGTGGGTTAAGTTCAAAGAAGGAGTATCACCAGCACTCGAGAGATTCATACCAAATAAATTAATAAGAGACGGAAGTGATCCCCCATGGTACACAAAATACGACAGAAAGCTGCTGCAGGAGCACCGAGAAAGGCACGTATAATTTAGACGAACGCAAAACCTCCTTTACTGAGGCTCGAAATTTGGTGCGGATTTCAATGCGAGATGCATTTAATAGTTCCCACAACGAAACTCTCTCTAGAAATGTGGCGGAAAATCCAGAGAGATTCTGGTTCTATGTTAAGTAAACCACGGGAAAGGCTCAGTAAGCCTTGCGGAGGAGGAGGAGGGGGAGACAAGGGACCGAACCCTTCGGAGGAGGTAAATTCGTGGCAAATGTCCGGCGAGGCAAATGTACGCACACCGGACTGACAGCTGCCGTTCAGTAGATAACGCGAAGACATAAAAAAACTAGATTTTACAAACTGTTTACATGGGCACGAAAATCGATTGTGGAACTGGAAAACGGCTTTATAAACGTAGATTTCCAGTATCGATTTTGAAGTGTTAACCTGACCATTCAAAAGCGGAACTGGGACTTCGGCTTACGAAATCCGGTTTTGGAAACGCGTGTGATCTGGGTTAATGTATTCCCACACATTGCGCAACAGTCACATAGTACTTTAAGGGCAATTCCTTGGCCTTTCTTCTTTCGTGATGTGTTTGTATGCCGAATACACCACGGAAACGACGGACCCGAGAAGTCCATCCTTGTTCACTCGAAAATGCCTCAGCCTTTCTCTCGTCCGCAATGGCACACA
This sequence comes from Schistocerca americana, assembly GCF_021461395.2. Lineage (NCBI taxonomy): Eukaryota > Metazoa > Arthropoda > Insecta > Orthoptera > Acrididae > Schistocerca > Schistocerca americana. Next base: position 950,704,207 of record NC_060119.1, on the reverse strand, counting down.
CGACAGTTCTTTTGACAGCCTGGAACCCATCACAGCCGAGGGCTCAAGAAGTCTTCGGAGTGCTCTAGAGGGAGTCTGCCGTAGCACTCCTATCGAGATAGCGGCGTTTCGCGCAGTCGTTATTGCAAGACATATCACCAAAAGCAATCACTTTCTTAGCGGCAGGTAGTGCGAGCCTAGCGAAATGGCCGCTCAGCCTAAGGCGCCATGCTATCGTGGACCGCGCGGGGTGCCCCCAGCGCAGCGGAATGGCCGCTCAGTCAAAGGCGCCATGCTGTCCACGGACTGCGTGGCCGCCGCCCTCGGAGGCACGAGCCCCCCCTCGGGCATGTGTGCGAGCTGCCCTCAGCGGAAGCTAAACCTAGATTAATTGTGTGTAAGACTAGGGACTGATGACCTCAGCAGTTAAGTCCCATAGACCTTACATACATTTGAAATTTTTCTTCGGATTTTACGAAAAACCACACACGACTGTTACGAAATATGCATGTTCCTTACATAACAGTAGCCAAACAGTGGAAGTGAACAGACCACAAGAGGCAGCTTGTCAACAGCGAACAGTTTCTTGTCAACAGCGAACAGTTTGGACTTGACGTTGATTGCTCTTGGAGGAAGGCAACTCCAACGTGTGAAATGTCAATTACCAAGTAATTTTAATCAGGCTATAGTGTGTTGAACAAAGGGAGTAAGTCCATTAGTAAGTGTCTGGATACAGTGGGAATTCAAATTGGATCGTTAATTTCAAATTGTTTTCATTCATCTCTAAACCAAAGACAATTGATAGTTCGGAGGGGGTGGGGGGGGGGGGGGATGGTGGTCATTGGCTCACTGGGAACATGGCACTTGCATTAAGAAGCTTTCAGTTCCCATGGGTTTCGCTCTGAAATTTAAAGTTACTGTGCTCTTCACTAACTATGGGTCCGCCATGGATTTTCGACTGAAGAAGGGGTCCGCCTGCTGAAAATGTTTGGAAGCCCTGATTTAAAATATCTATATCAATTGAAAGAATGTGGCTACACGTGAACTTTAGTACTTTTATCAAACAAAAACCTTTTTTAAACTTATGTAGCAGGCTGCATCAATCAAAGCATTTAATGACACAATTTAATAAGAAAGCACTCTGCATGGCCCCCAGTTGCCTAATCATGCTAATACTGAACTTGGAAACTCATGCAATCGAATCCTTACCTTGGTAAGCAACCTCTGTTACTCGCGTCCCCACATCAAGATTGTGAGATCTATTTTGTACAATAATATTATGACAGATGCAGTCTATCCCAGTCCAGCAGCTCGGTTTAATTATTTTCCGTGCTGAGTAATGGATTAGAGCTGTTACAAGTACATGGATAAGAACATTTCTAGAATTACACATTTCAGAAAATTGTTATTATACATACACAGCAATAATCTGATATTATTTATTTTTCAGTAAATATTTTACTCATTACAGCAATATTTCTGACCTGTAAGTTGGATATCGAACAGGAATATTTGTTTCGTTCGAGCCAAAACTTGGGCGCCATTTGGAGCGCTACCGCCCGGTCCGGAAACCGTCTCAAGTATACTTACGGTGTCCTCAAAGAATGTGACGAAAAGAGTATAAGAAAATCTTAACCCCTAACTTTACTGATAATTTTGGCCCGGCAGTAGCGTGAACTGAGCACGTATCTGGAGAAGCGTACACAAGAAAGAATGGCCGGACGAAGTGGCCGTGCGGTTAAAGGCGCTGCAGTCTGGAACCGCAAGACCGCTACGGTCGCAGGTTCGAATCCTGCCTCGGGCATGGAAGTTTGTGATGTCCTTAGGTTAGTTAGGTTTAACTAGTTCTAAGTTCTAGGGGACTAATGACCTTGTAAGTAGGCTGTTTATGTTTTCTCTATGTAAGTAGGCTGTTTAGGTTTTTTTATTGGTAACGCCACCTCTGTATGAAAATCACTGGCTGTGCTGTGTGCAATCTGTGGCTGCTTTGCATTGTTGTAATACTCGCCATTGTAGTGTTAGGCAGCTGGCTGTGAACAGCGCGTAGCGTTGCGCAGTTGGAGGTGAGCCGCCAGCAGTGGTGGATGTGGGGAGAGAGATGGCGGAGATTTGTAATTTGTCATGAACTGCTATATTTATATATGATGATATCAAGGTAAATACATTGTTTGTTCTCTATTAATATCTTTCATTTGCTAACTATCCCTATCAGTAGTTAGTGCCTTCCATAGTTTGAATCTTTTATTTAGCTGGCAGTAGTGGCGCTCGCTGTATTGCAGTAGCTTGAGCAGCGAAGATTTTTGTGAGGTAAGTGATTTGTGAAAGGTATAGTTTAATGTTAGTCAGGGCCATTCTTTTGTAGGGAATTTTGAAAGTCAGATTGCGTTGCGCTAACAAAATATTGTGTGTGAGTTTAAGGACAGTCGTGTATAATTGTTCAATGGGGACGTTTCATATGTCGACCCTTAGCCGAGGATACCTCACTGGAATCTTCTGATTTTTTTTCTTGTAGTTTGTGTAATTAGTGTAGATTTTGTTTATTGATAGCGCGTAATCATAGAGAGAATTTCCTTTGTAGTTGTAGTTTTTCATTGTTGTACAGTAAAACAGTTGTGGCATGCATGTAGATTTGCAGCAAGTTTTTCGCAGCTGCGCTTGCAATTAACTAAATATTATTTTCAGTGCTATGTTAATGTGTTCTCTTATTTTTGCTCTTCAAATTGTGTTTTTCTGTGTTGTCGTGTGAAATACTGTGACAATAATGGCGTGTGAAAAACGTAATACTAGGCTCCAAAGTAAACTGAGAAATGACAGTGAAGACGAAAGCAGTGTGTTAGCGCCGCAGAGCAATGAATTAACTAATGTTCAAAGTGGTAATTTGGTAATTGCGCATAGGGAAATGGAGCGGGCGGCAAACAATGGTGTAGACAGTGAAACAGGTAGTGAAGAGGGAAGCGTTATCGATCGATTGGTCGGCAACAGCTCGCCTCAGGAATCGGGAATGACAGAACACAATATTGCAAATACTGCAGACTCAGGTTTTGGGTTCTCACCGTTTTCTCAAATGAGTCAAGACACATTTTCCGCTTGTCAAAATGTGAATGTTGCCGGTGCAACTTCACTGCCGGAAAGCACTGAGGAACATGTTTCAGACACCAGTGCATTGTTATTACAATTAATGCAACAAATGGGACAAAAGCTTGAAACGTTAGACACAATGGAACAACACCAGAGACAAACACAGCAACAGTTAGACACAGTGGAACAAAATCTCAAAAAGTTAGACACAGTGGAACAAAATCTTAAAAAGTTAGACACAGTGGAACAAAATCTTAAAAAGTTAGACACAATGGAACAACACCAGAGACAAACACAGCAACAGTTAGACGCAATGGAACAAAATCTTCAAAAGTTAGACACACACGCGAAGATTTAACTACTGAGTTACATAACATCGAATCGAAATGTCAAAAAGTCTGTAATGACGTAAAAACACAAATTTGTGAGCATTTTCAACCTATTTTTTCGCGGCATGAAAATGCATTACAGAATCACGAAGCAGCCATAAAAGAACTGCAAACCATTGTTCATGAAAATCATGAGACCTTGTGGGCTAAAATTGACTCAGTTGCATCTACCGATTCGGTTACGCAACTTGCAAGAACTCAGGAAAACTTAAAGGACACAGTAGATACCCTGAAAATTGGTTCAGAAAGACACATGGAGGAAATAAGTACACTATCGGAGAAAGTAGCCGAACTTTCGGATCAGGTCACTAACTTATCTACAAAGGTAGATGATGATCTGAATGACAGAAGACCCGTAGCCTTCACTGACACAGAAGAGTATGAACAAATAAGAAAATTCAAACAAAATCAAAATCAAATCAATACACAGTACAAAAGAGAAATCCGGGAAGTACAAGATCAGTTGGCACAAGTAGTACAAGAATTACGTATTTCAGAGGACACTCGCGCCCCAATACGGGAAGAGGGACATAGAAATACGGAACAGCCACAAAATAATAACACAGGGCATTTCGGAAGTTATGAAAGAAATTGGCAATGTGCACCGAATTTTGAGATGGAACGGCCGACACGACCTAACAATGACCAATATGCGACTCGCCGACATGATGATTTTGACTATAAGCTGTTCATGACTACACGTAAATTCAAAACATTTAAAAATTCTGGCAACGACATTCATCCACAAGCATGTCTCCATCAATTCTCGCATTGTTTTCCTCCCAACTGGTCGTTAGAACACAGATTTATGTGTGGCTACTTAGAGAATGAACCAGCTGTAAGAATGCGGTCGGTCATTCACGATTGCCATAGTGAAGGAGAGTTTTACCATGCCTTCCTCTCAGCATATTGGTCTCAGGCCACACAAGACCGAGTAAAACAAAGCATCATAATGATGAAACGTTTCGAACAATCTGAATTTTCCAGTCTTATGAAATATTTTGAAGACATGTTGCACAAGAATCAGTACCTGTCAAACCCATACAGCCCCTCAGAACTCATCCGCATTTGCTTACTCAAATTGCCTGAACATTTACGACACATTATTTTAGCAGGACGTTGCAAAGACGACATTGAAGCATTTCAGGGACTGTTACAAGAACTGGAAATTGACACAGACCGTCGCGGGATGCGAAAACAGGAAAACAATCACTACAGGTCACATCCGTCACAATTCCGTGACGACAGAAACAATAACCGGACACGACTGGTCTATTCTTACAATGCAAATCGTGACCAAAACAGACACCACCCATATGACAACCACTGGCAGAGTAATAATAGTTACAAAGAAAGATCACATTTCCGTAGTAATGAATATGACAGAGACAATCATAGAAACAGACAATATGGTAACTAGAACTATTATTATCAAGGGAGACGGAATAATTTCAGACGCAACGGTCCAGCGCGCAGTTACGATTCAGGGAGAAATTCTCCACCACATGACCGACAAGAAAGAAACTACAGGAACTACCGACATGACGACAGACGATATAATCATAACGATAGACGTGAATTTCATCAGAACTGGCGGGACTCTAACAGAGCTGGGCCCTCTCGGCAAGGCGAATTTGTAGAAGTTAGGTCTCCAAACCCCAATAACGACGCGCGCCAACAAAGAGACAATAGGCAATGACTCACACCGCTGGCAGCCACAAAACATACTTATGAAACTGACGACGCAGCTGCCGTAGCTAGTAATTACGTAAAAATGGAAGACAGGGACATCTTACTCCAGGAACACGACATAAAACATAACAACATTGCATATCCTGTGATTCACATTACAGTAAATGATGTAAAATTTACGGCAGTACTTGACTCTGGCAGTCCCATTTCAGTAATTAGTGAAACAGCCTTTAGCAAATGCAACAAATCGAACGATTGTCCCACACTTCCGTTACGTAAGATTAAATTACAAGGTGCAATCTTTGGAAAAAGTGTAGATGTACGCCAACAAACCAACTTAGAATTCTTTTGTCAAAGCCACAGCTTCTCTATGAGCTTTCTTATTGTTCCATTATTGTCGACGGAAATTATACTGGGAGTAGACTTTTTGAATGAATACAAAGCAATCTTAAGCTTTCACGATGCTGAAATAAGTTTAGAAAAAGAAGGTAAGTCAATAGCTTTGAAATTTGAAGATTGGCTCTCAAACCATGATGAGGAAATTAATCGGCTTTACCTCCTGTTAGACAACAGTTCGGAATTTTCAACGGAACTTGACACTAACAATCACTCTGCAAGTACTGACAGGGATGGTATCGACGACATATTTGATACTAATGATTTAATTCAAAATAAAATTCAAACAATTGAGAACTGTAATGACATTGATAGGCAGGACCTTTTTGAGATTTTACAAGCACATTCCACAGTTTTTACTCACAAAACAGGAACAATCAAGGGATTTCAATACCAATTTCGTGTTCGTGAGCATACTAAATTTTGTGTTAGACCATACGTAATTCCGGCGCATTATAGGGACCGTGTTAGAACAGAAGTACAATCTATGCTTGATGAGGGCATTATTGAGCCTGCAGTAAGCTCATACAACAATCCATTACATGTTGTTGAGAAGAAAAATGGATCGATCAGGCTTGTCTTAGATTCGAGACAAATCAATACGATCATTATTCCTGAAACAGACAGGCCGCAAACGTTGGAAGAACTTCTTCAAAATTTTAATGGTGTAAAAGTGTTGTCTTCCATTGATCTCAGATCCAGCTTTTATCAGATCGAACTTCATCCAGAATGTAGAAAATACACAGCTTTCCTTTGTTTCGGCGTTTGTTATCAGTTTCGGAAACTTCCCTTTGGTTTGAACATTTCTTCAGCAGCATTCATTCGCGGGCTAAATTCCATATTACCTGAGTTCTTAAAACGTCACATCACCTTATATGTGGACGATATTCTAATAGCAGAAGCTTCATGGGAACTACATAATTGCATCCTCAACAGTTTGTTACGTATTTTTGCAGAAACTGGAATTACAGTTAACTTGGAAAAGTCTGAATTCGGTAGGACAAAGGTGAAGTTTTTGGGACATATTATTTCTTCTGAAGGCATTCAGCCGGATCCTGAAAAGTTAGAAGCAATCAGAGCCATTCCAGTTCCATCCACAAAAAGACAAGTCCGCAGTTTTCTAGGTCTCGTAAATTTTTACCGTCGTTTTCTGAATATGCAAATTCTTGTTACACCAAAACTTTGTTCTCTCACTGGAAAAAATACTATTTGGAACTGGGACGAACAAGCACAGTTGGAATTCGATTCTTTAAAAGAAGCGTTACTTCATGCGCCAATATTAGCTCATCCAGATCTATCACAAGATTTCTGCCTTAGCACAGATTCTTCTAAAGTCGGTCTTGGTGCCCATTTATTTCAAGAAGCCATAGAAAATGACATTACTGTTCAGAAAACCATTGCTTTTGCTAGCCGAGTGCTAACAAAATCTGAAAAAAAATTATTTCGTTACTGAATTAGAAGCTTTAGCAATCGTTTGGGCATTTAACAAATTCCGTTTCTTTCTTTCTGGTAAGCACGTAAAAGTATACAGTGATCATCGTGCATTACAATTTCTTATGTCTTCAAAATTAAATCATGACAGGTTAAAACGTTGGGCATTGTTTCTGCAAGAATTCCGCTTCACAATAGTCTACATTCCCGGCAAGGAGAACATTGTTGCGGACGCACTGTCACGCGCACCGGCTGGGCTTGAGAAAAGTACCACAGAAGGCAACCTCGAGAAAAATTTCAGTATTCTTTACATTCAGAAAGTCGCCTTTGAAAACTTCATCACCACATCTTTAAAGGACATTGCTCATGAACAAGATAAAGATCCGATTTGGAAAGACATCAAGAGCAAATGGCATGAAAAGACACACACACAGATTCGGCATTATTATCTGGTTAGAAACAACATACTGTTCAAACGCTGCACTGTTGATGACAAGCTATGGGTACTTTGCATTCCTGACGATTTTGTTAATAAGCTCATTTGGTACATTCATTTCAGCTACGCACATTTTGGTCCACGAAAATGTTATCATATTCTTCGAACGACTTGTTATTTTAACAATATGGAAAAAAGAATTCGAAGAGTCTTGTCTATTTGTAAACTTTGTCAAAAGGCGAAACCATCTACTGTCTCACATCGTGCTCCAATGTTTCCTATTATTCCTTCTAAATTAAAAGAATTTGCTGCTGTTGATCTCTTGGGACCGCTTGTCAGAACATCCAATGGATTTTCGTACGTTCTAGTCGCTGTTGAACTTACTTCAAAATTTGTTTCTTTCACTCCGTTACGTAAAGCCACTGGACGATCTGTATCCAACGCCTTTGTTAAAAATTTCTTACGTGAAGTTGGCCACGTTGCTAAAGTCATTTCAGATAACGGACCGCAATTTAGATCTGCTGTTTGGTCACGCACGCTTAGGAATCATAAAATCAAACCTGTTTTAATTTCATTGTACTCACCACATTGTAACCCGTCTGAACGGATTATGAAAGAAATCAATAAGCTTTGCAGACTTTATTGTCACAGAAAGCATCAGCATTGGGACAGATATTTACACTTATTTCAAAATGTGCTGAATGAAATGCCTCATGATTCCACTGCTTTACCACCTACTCTTGTACTAAAGAATGAAGAACCACCGAACAGAATCAGAGAGCTTGTACCTTTCCCAAATACACGTAAACTTCGACACAAAGACATAATTGATTTGGCTCTTAAAAATATAAAATCTGCAGCAGACAAAAGGAGAAAACTACACGGTAAAGCAAATGCAAAGAAATTGTATATTGGTCAGAAAGTTCTCATTACAGCTCATTCATTGTCACATAAGAAGAAACACTTGAGTCACAAATTCTTTCTAGTTTACAATGGACCTTACAGAATCCGACGTATACCACATGATAATTGCGTTGAAGTTGAAACTCTGCGTACTAGGAAGAGTAAAGGTTTACACCACATTTCACATGTAAAACCATTTATTGAAAGATAATTTGCTTTTTAACTTAGTCTTTGCCATAAAATTTTTCACTTCACATTTCTAATATGCATTGTCAGACTTAGAATCTGTTAACATACAACAATGTTTGAAGTTAAATATCCAGTCTAGAACCTAGGGAACATTTTTAAACAGAAATTACGAATGCATTGTTGTAGTGAACAGACGACACAGTGTTGTATTTGTACATTCTTGCTTGTTAGTTGCACGATTACGTAACGACTATAAGCCTCACATACTTAGAACATTTACCAGTACTGCTAATGAGATTTAATGCAACATTTTGCTTTACTTGAAAATATATTCTGGATTTAAAGTACTTTCTGTGAGATACCAGACGACACAGTGGTTAGTTTAAGTGACTACTACACGATTTTATCACGACGCTTCTAATGAGTGACAATTTACAATGTTGCTTTTGTAGTGTTTCTGTTTCATTTCTGCACAGTTTTCTGTTTTTTTCTGGAAAGTAAAACATGTTTTAATAGTAACTTTTGTGGTATAGCTACAATGAGACAGCCTTTTCCGTAGCACAACAATACGTTACAGCACAGTACGTTCTTCACCACAACAATAAGCGTAATAACTAAGATATCTTTACGCAAAGCATTTCACTTTCGTTTATCATGAGGTAAGTACATTGTCTTCAGCAGAACTTAGCTTTCGGAGGACGATAACTACGACACTTCCACAGAGATTATCTTACAGCAAGACGCATATTTAGCACTACAGGACACGTATTTGAGTGATTAATTTTGTACTTAAAACATTTATTTTTAAAGATTTTTGAATTACAAAGAAAGTTTTCCGTGACACATTTCATTCCATTGCTGTAATCTGTAACATCTGAGGGTATAATTACATTAATCCTCAGGGGGGTACACGCTTACTTTGTGTACCATGTGTTTGGCAACCACAAGGAACCCTAGCTAATATGGTATTTGCTCATACAACTTTACACATCGGTACCATATTTCTCTAACACACAAATTACACAGCTATCTGATCATTTAACTGAGAGATAAACTTTTTTTATTACATCAGTGACACATATTTACGCAATTACACAGTTGGGTAACTTCACACTTATGAAACTGTATTTTGTCTGTACTTTGTAAACTGATCATATTTTTTCGGACACATTGTGATGCTATGAGAGCTTTGAATGATGTATTTGGTGTGAGATCATGATTTTTAAAGTACGTTTGAGGTAGATGACACTATTGAAATGAGCAGAGTATTCTTTTAGGTTTTGAAATTATTGGAGGAAGCTACGACGATTTTGAGAGTTGACTGAGGTGTTATGATGTTATTATTACGACGACAATGTGTATTATGCTGTTGAGATATGTTTATGATCAATAAGATGATGCTATATGAGGAATTTGGTTATGCTACGTATTTATTATGATGAAATATTGAAGTGTCATCGCAAGATTGACGTGTCGACGAATATATATATGTGTAATAAGGTAAGGAGTAATGAGTAGTGGGTAGGGACTCTTGACTTGTGAAACAGGATGTTGGAAACCAAGAATCGTACTTTAAGAGTTATGAAATGTGTGTATATGCGTGAATGTATCACAATGCTGGCGAAAATTTTTTGAACACTGTTATATTTACAGGATTTTTTTTCTACACATTTGTTACGCAAATTTTCGACCTGTGAAATGTTTATATGAGACTGTCACTGTAGCGGAAACTGCTGTCGTAAATATGTCGGTAAGAAAGGTAAGTGACCGTGACGTAATGCGTTGCGAGCGGCCAGGTGTGCCAGTTGCCTGGAGGAAAAGCCATTATTGCGAGCCCTTTTCAGCGGCACAGGTAGAAAAAAAATAAAAATAAAAAAAAGACGCCATTAACCTCGCTTCTGACATTCTTTTGTAGAAAGCATCGCAAAAACGACACGGTCGAACTTGAAAACATATGATTACACTAGCTCTTAATTTATGATATTTACTGAAATGCCTAATGAAATGACGAGAAGTATTTTTACATCTGCACACCTGATTATGACAAGCGTCTTTCTACGAGAGTTGAGAGAGTTTCTACTAACTTATGAAATGTCACATGACTATTGAATGATATTTTTATGCTTTGCTTTTCATAGTTGCTTATTTCATTTGATATCTGGTTTCCAGCTGTGTTGCAGCATTGCTTTTATAAAATGAAATGCATTTGCTAATGTGAACACTTTCTGTCAACAGATCTATTAAATAATTATTTTATGATCCACATTCTTTAAAAAAGGAGCACTTGGAAAGGAAAGAACAATAAGAAGGAACTAGTAACAGTAACACATAATTTTCTTTTCAAGTACATGGTAATATTTCTTTTTACAATCAGTTGTTGTGGTGCACCACTTTGATTACATAGATATTAAGATGTGAATATACATTTCCCTTATCTGCATTGTTGTCTTTAGTGTACTATTTTTCTGCTTGTGGGTTTGTCATGTTTAGATATAAGTTATTACATTTACTGTTGCTTGCTTTGCCAATTTGCATTTCTTTGTCATTGCTGTTTGTGTTAATTGTTTTATGCTGCTGCATTGCGTCGTCCCTTAGTTTAGCATCTGAGCTCAGTAGATTTAAGTTAGCTTAAGAGGGGGTCTATAAGAAACTAACTATGATGGATTGGAAGAAATGCATTGAGAAACAATAAGAAAATGATTTGGCCAAAAAAGTTGTGTACAGTGGAGAAAAACTATTTTTGAAAGAGGATGTGAACCGAATACCGAAAGCATGATTGGATAGGATTTTTTTTTTTTTGGCTGGAGCAAACGTCGAAATAAGAGGAAAGATATATGAAGTTTTGGGTTGGACTGCAGTAAAACAAACCCTGTCCTTTCCTTTTGTGTCATCCCTCTATATGTTTGTGTACTCTTGTATATTTGTGTTTTTCCTGTCTTTATGTGTTTAGCTGATGAGAGCTATGTTGTAGAATTTTTCTAATACTATGTTATTTACTTTGTAAAGATGTTTAGACATTATTTATTCTGTTTTGTTTTAATGCTCATGTGTGAAGTTGTTGTTTCCAAAACTATTCTGATCTTTATGTAGGTACTTATAATTCCTGTAACACTGATGTATATGTTATTTCGATTCTTTTGTAAAGCCTGTATTACTACGAATGTTATCTGTATTGTTATGTTTTTAATGATGTATCATGTACCTTTGTTATTGTATTTTTATGTTACCAAATTGTAATTGTTACCAGTTCTTCAAATTAAGTAACATTTCACTGCACACGTTTCTGTTGGTCATACTACATGGACAATATGTGAGAAGTAGGGACCGATAGTGTTTGCACGTGTGTTAATGATTCAGCAAGGGACTGGATAACAGCATTGCTGGATCTAAGGACAATTTCAAAAACTTTGTGAGTGCACAAGTGGTGGTTTATGGACTTGCTATATTCTCCGCAAGACTCTTCGATGGTGAATGTGCACCTGCACAATCGCAACAGATGGCTGCTGGCCATCTCTACAAGGACTACAGTGGGTCTGCATCTTTGATGGCCCACCATTACCATTATCTGTACAAGGACTACAGTGGGTCTGCACCTCTGGTGGCCCACCAATACCATTATCTCTACAAGGACTACAGTGGGTCTGTTCTGTGATGACCTACCTACCAATATTCTTCCAAACTTCGAATGACTCTGCAGTGGGTTTGCTCTGTTGTGGCCCATTACCTGTATGTATGTCAAGAGTCAGCACTGTCTTTCCGTTCGAAGGACAACACTACTTCTTCAAGACTGCATGGAAATCCACTACTTCCGTGTGCATTTTCTTCTACTGCTCAGACTTTGAGAAAAACACTATATTTTACCGTAATGAACGATTAGGACTGTCTTTATGACTGTGAGACAATTTTAGCTTTTGACCAATGTTGTATCAATAAGTATGTGCATTTGATATCTTTGTTATTGTAATTATGAAAAATTTTTTCAAATCTGTATTGGGCACTGCCCAAACCAATTTGTAAAATTTTTTGTGGGGTGCATGGGGGCTATGTAAGTAGGCTGTTTATGTTTTCTCTATGTAAGTAGGCTGTTTAGGTTTTTTTATTGGTAACGCCACCTCTGTATGAAAATCACTGGCTGTGCTGTGTGCAGTCTGTGGCTGCTTTGCATTGTTGTAATACTCGCCATTGTAGTGTTAGGCAGCTGGCTGTGAACAGCGCGTAGCATTGCGCAGTTGGAGGTGAGCCGCCAGCAGTGGTGGATGTGGGGAGAGAGATGGCGGAGGTTTGTAATTTGTCATGAACTGCTATATTTATATATGATGATATCAAGGTAAATACATTGTTTGTTCTCTATTAATATCTTTCATTTGCTAACTATCCCTATCAGTAGTTAGTGCCTTCCATAGTTTGAATCTTTTATTTAGCTGGCAGTAGTGGCGCTCGCTGTATTGCAGTAGCTTGAGCAGCGAAGATTTTTGTGAGGTAAGTGATTTGTGAAAGGTATAGTTTAATGTTAGTCAGGGCCTTTCTTTTGTAGGGAATTTTGAAAGTCAGATTGCGTTGCGCTAACAAAATATTGTGTGTCAGTTTAAGGACAGTCGTGTATAATTGTTCAATGGGGACGTTTCAACCTCAGCAGTTGAGTCCCATAGTGCTCAGAGTCATTTGAACAAGAAAGAATGATAATACACTACTGGCCATTAAAATTTCTACCCCACCACAGACCCGAAATTTAACCGACAGGAAGAAGATGATGTGATATGCAAATGATTAGCTTTTCACAGCATTCACACAAGGATGGCGCCGGTGGCGACACATACAACGTGCTGACATGAGGTAAGTTTCCAACCGATCTCTCATACACAAACAGCAGTTGGCCCGTGTTGACTGGTGAAACATTGTTGTGTAAGAAGGAGAAATGCGTATCATCTTGTATCCGACTCTGAGAAAGGTCGGATTGTAGCCTATCGCGATTGCGGTTTATCGTATCGCGACATTGCTGCTCGCGTTGGTCGAGATCCAATGATTGTTACCGGAATATGGAGTCGGTGGGGTCAGGAGCGTAATACGGAACGCCGTGCTGGATCCCAACGGAGTCGTATCACTAGCAGTCGAGATGACAGGCATCTTATCCGCATGACTGAAACGGATCGTGCAGCCACGTTTCGATCCCTGAGTCAATAGATGGGGACGTTTGCAAGACAACAACCATCTGCACGAACAGTTCGACGACGTTTGCAGCAGCATGGACTGTCAGATCGGAGACCATGGCTGCGGTTACCCTTGACGCTGTATCACAGACAGGAGAGCCAGCGATGGTGTACTCAACGACGAACCTGGGTGCACAAATGGTAAAACGTCATTTTTTCGGATGAATCCAGGTACTGTTTACAGCATCATGAAGGGCGCATCCCTGTTTGGTAACATCGCGGTGAACGCACAATGGAAGCGTGCGTTCGTGATCGCCATACTGCCGTATCACCCAGCGTGATGGTATGGGGTGCCATTGGTTACACGTCTCGGTCACCTCTTGTTCTCATTGACGGCACTTTGAACAGTGGACGTTACATTTCAGATGTGTTACGACCCGTGGGTCTACCCTTCATTCGATCCCTGCGAAACCCTACATTTCAGCAGGATAATGCACGACCGCATGTTGCTGGTCCTGCACGAGCCTTTCTGGATACAGAATATGTTCGACTGCTGCCTGGCCAGCAGATTATCCAGATCTCTCACCAATTGAAAGCGTCTGGTCAATGGTTGCCGAGCAACTGGCTCGTCACAATACGCCAGTCACTACTCTTGATGAACTGTGGTATCATTGTTGAAGTTGCATGGGCCGCTGTACTTGTACACGCCATTCAATCTCTGTTTGACTCAATACCCAGGCGTATCAAGGCCGTTATTACGGCCAGAGGTGGTTGTTCTGGGTACTGATTTATCAGGATCTATGCACCCAAATTGCGTCAAAATATAATCACATGTCAGTTTTAGTATAATATATTTGTCCAATGAATACCCGTTTATCATCTGCATTACTTCTTGGTGCAGCAATTTTAATGGCCAGTAGTGTAATACGGGAGACCGCAATCTATACTTTTCTAAAATAGTTCTCTGAGTTTTGAGCATAGCTGCTAAGGGTCAGTCACCGTGTGAGAATTGTATTAGAACATATAAGCCCTCGGTCACAAATATTAAGTCAAAACTGACCTGGTTTCGACGCTACTATGAGCGTCGTCTTTAGAATTAGACTAATTGTTCTAAAACATTAGGTATATAATACATTAATAAAATTAGAGTTTGTACTGTCTGGAAAAAGATGCAGTACTTACAAGTCACATAGTAAAAAAGATCTATGCCGGAAAGGCGACGTCATGAATAGTTGTAAGTAAGATGGCGAGCAGCTGAGGGCTGCCTATACTTCAGTGAACAAGGGTTTACCGAGGCCCAACAATGGATTTGAAGTATACCCGGGTATAAATATATTTCCCAAAGATACACAGAGCGCCGAGGATAAAGTACAATTATATATTGGGAACGATCTATTTGTACGTATTAGCAATGAAACCAGAAAGTACTGCACTCAAAATTGGAATAGAAGGAAACTGGATTAAAATAATGCGAAATTTGTCGACGGTACGGGACCCGAACTTAGATAATGGTTTGGGGTTGCTATCCTTATGGGAATTGTAAGAAAAGCAAGGATCAATGATTAATGGTTAACGAATCCGTTGATAGACACACCAATATTTCGCAAAACGATGTCTCGCAACCGATATGGACAGCAACAATTAACTGTATAGTGCCGACCGATTTGTCAAAGTGCCATTCGTAATTGATTATTTTTCCAAAAAGTTTAAAGAAACGTTTAATCTAAGTCAAAACATCTCAATTGATGAAGGAATGATACCGTGGCGTGGACGGTTAAATTTTAAAATTCACAGTCCGTCGAAAATTACGGCATACTCATTAGGATGCTGTGTGGTTCGAGTACGGGATACATTTCCTCATTCAAGATATATTCCGGCGCTGGAAGGCCTTTAGCAAAAACAGTGACGGAACTACTGACACCTGATGGAAAGTGGCATCACCTCTGCATGGATAGTTGTTCCAAAAGTGTAGAACTTGCAGGTAAGTTACTTACAAATAAAATTCAAGTTTGTGGAACGATACGGCAAAACAGAGGATTTCCGGAAAATTAAAGCGAGCAAAAGTCAAAGTCAATGTGTCTGAAGCTTGTCATCAATGGAAAGGTGACGACCGGCCGGCGTCAAGCCGAGTAATCCGACTTAGCGCTGCCGGCACCGAGCGAATAGATTTGTACGAGACGTGCGGACGACAAAGTGTTAATGTGGGGTGTGTCCTTCCATCGGCTTTAACAAAGCTTGAACCCAGCTGGGGACATTCTCAGTGAGGTACCTTAATTTCTGTAGATTAATAGCAGTCCATTCTTTGCCAAGAACCCAAACCAGAGAAGTTAATGCTGTTGGACACTGGGCTCTGGAGAGAAGGCGACGTTCTGACTCTTCCCATTCCAGCGGTTTCAGTCCATATCAGGATTGTTACTGTGTGCAAATCTTTGCTTCTCTGACACTGACAGGGCGCGTTTTCATTCTAATTCAATCATCGTCCCCGAAATGCTCCCCTAATGTACGCGACACACAATGCTGTAAAGTATGTCCATACTCTTCCGCATATAGCGTTGCGTTAAGCTCTCCACGTACTACATACGATGGCATGCAGCGTTCTCCAGACATTCGCCAAGCCCATATCCTTGTATCGGACTGCCAAGGGTAGAGCGTGATTCATCACCATAAATCACTCGTTCCCCGTCTTCACTCACCTCCATTGTGGTTTAACACTGACTACATAGATGTGTGGTTAATGAGGAGCTTCACTATCACTGTCCCCCATTCTCTTTAACTGCTTGTCTCACAGTCATTGTGCTAGCTGGACAGGTGGTAGCACTATGGTGCTCACGAGTGATTCCTCCCTCTGATTATCGTGATGTCTTACAACGGTCGTCCTCAATATTTGGTCATTGCTGTCTTTCTGTTGATGAGTTCTACCTGTTCTTGGTTTAGCTGTGGTTCTTTCTTCACATTTCCATTGCACACTCACATCACCGACAGTCTATTTGGGCACCTTTAGAAGGCTTGAAGTGTCCGTGATGGATCTGTGACTTATGTGACATCCAACGACTAGTCCATTTTCGAAATCACTGAGCTCTCCTGAGCGACGGGTTCTGCTGTGAATGTGACTTTCTGACTGCGCCTCTGTTCGCACCAGGGGAACCACCTCTGAAGGCATCTAGTGGTCAATTCCGCATAACATAGGAGTGTCCGGATACTTTTGGTCGGTAGTACATACATCGGCAACTGGTAAGTTGCCAGACTAGAACGGCAAAAGTAAGACCGAGTCAGGTGCCATCTAGCCCACATTTCCATTTTCTATTCTTCAATAAAGATGATAAGTAGAGTTTACCGTCCTGCATTTCATGCAAAGTGAAAGTTGTCGCGTGTCACGCAGCAATCTCCATTCGCGGTGAGAGTGATGTAAAAGTAGCTCCTTTTAAAACGATACGTAGTTCATTATACCTATCAAAAAACTGTCAGTTCAGATAAATTTAAAAACGCCAATTCGTCAAGAGTACACTTTCGTCTGTAGCACTTGATCAGAATTATCGCCCCAACCTTACGGTGAAGCAACGGTCGGTAAGCCAAATTGTCAGCCGTCTTATAATATTAATCCTCACTACATGCTTTCTCTGTCTACATCATCTTTAACTTCAGTAGATCATTCACTTCTCGACTTCTCGAAATTTTCTTCACCCAAAATTTTCAATTATTTTATTTCTGTTCGATATTTTCGTTAGACACATGTGAGAAACGTCATGATGAAGAAACATTCTAGCTCCATAACTCATGTTTCTGTTCTTCTATGGTCGTAAAGACTTTTCATTATTTTTATTTAAGAGACAGCCAGTGGTGTACAAATTTCACACCTACATCTACATTTATACTCCGAAAGCCACCCAATGGTGTGTGGCGGAGGGCACTTTACGCGCCACTGTCATTACCTCCCTTTACTGTTCCAGTCGCGTATTGTTTGCGGGAGGAACGACTGCCGGAAAGCCTCCGTGCGCGCTCGTATCTTTCTAATTTTACATTTGTGATCTCCTCGGGAGGTATAAGTAGGGGGAAGCAATATTTTCGATACCTCATGCAGAAACGCACCCTCTCGAAACCTGGACAGCAAGCTACACCGCGATGCAGAGTGCCTCTCTTGCAGAGTCTGCCACTTGAGTTTGCTAAACATCTCCGTGACGCTGTCACGCTTACCAAATAACCCTGTGGCGAAACGCGCCGCTCTTCTTTAGACCTTCTCTATCTCCTCTGTCAACCCGACCTGGTACGGATCCCACACAGATGAGCAATACTCAAGTATAGGTCGAACGAGTGTTTTGAAAGCCACCTGCTTTGTTGATGGACTACATTTTCTAAGGACTCCCAATGAATCTCAACTTGGCACCCGCCTTACCAACAATTAATTTTATATGATGATTTATTACAGTACTTTCATGTTCCTACGATTTTCTTAATCTGGTATGTTTTGTGGCTGAGGACTGGGCTGCATTACATATTACTTGTCGACAGGTACAAAATGTAATTGATACAGCAAAGACTGAGCGAATAAATCAGGACTCATGTGTAGCCTGTCAGTGTAGGTAGCGTGCAGGAGTGCTGGTACCTGCCTGTCCGCAGTGCGCAGCGGCAATGCTTGCGTCTTGGCTCGAGATCACCGCATGTGAACATCCCTAAATCGTTGAGGAGACTCTAAGTGTAGGGGCCTGACAACACTAGTGCGAAACTGAAGCGCTACAAACTGCCTTTTACCTCAGATACTAGTTGCTGTTTTGTTAAGAAAAAGTATCTACGCAGTTAATACCATTTGCCACCTTACCTCCCATTTTGCAGTGTCTAGTTAGCATGTGGATTTCTGTAGGCAGTTAGTTCTGGTACCGTTCTCTCAATAGCTTTGATCACCAAAATATTTCACTGCGACTACGTATCTGCTCGTAAACTGTCAGCAAAGTATAAACCGCGGCCTTTGTCTCTTATTCAGAAAACAGTTGCTGTGTGTCCTGAGTCATCCCTGTTGCCCTAGTGCTGAGCCGTCCTGCCACAATATTTTCTCTGCAGCTCTAGTCTGATACAGAGAGATATTAAAAATAATGCTACGTGCTTCCATTTATGCAAATACTAGCGGGCTGAAGGGTAACGTGAAATGCCTGCAGAAAAGAAAATATTTAGCAAAAGAACGAAAAATCAGCGTTATCAACATTCCTGTCTCCCTCATTTACAAGATATTATTTCAAAGATGTGCAATTTACGCAAACGATGAGGATTGTCCCGGTATGTTTTATTATGGGATAGTTTCCGCAGTTGCTGCGAGGAATTTTGTTGTGATTTTGTCTTCGGATCTAGAGAATTTTAATATTAAAAAGAATTTTCGTAGAACTATTAATAAGGGCAGACGTAGCACCGCGAATCGATGGGCTGGCCTTACAAAATAGAATGGAATGATGTGTATTAAGTTATAAAGAAATTCTTAACTTCATCATAACCTTATTTTTATAATGATTAACTACGTAATATATTAAATTTACCGTAAGTAATCTAATCGAAATGTGAGTGGCAAACGTTAAAATGTTTAAAATAGAGATTATTCATTGAAGAAACGAGGGAAATTTTTATATACAACCAGTAAGGTTAATTAGGAAAGAAGAAGAAATTAGACGACCAGGAGTACGCTAAAACGTGCTGAAATAGCTTATTATTTATGTATTGACCTAGAAGTGACGTATTACTTTATGCTTTTGTGATAAATGTAGCGTGACAACAAAGACACGAGAAGCAGTCAAATTCGTAGTTTGTAAATCGCATTGTTGCATGAAGTTACCATACTTTAATAACTCCCGTAAGGTACACTGTGTTATGAAGGCAGGGTATTAGATTCTAAAGTCTCGTCGAGCACTAGAGCATAACAGACAGAGCTCAAATTCGAAATGGGGAAGAATGAGGAAAGAAGAAATGACACATGTTCTTTTCACAAAGAAACATCCTAGCATTTTCTTGAGTGACTTACGACAGTTATGATGAGCAAGGTACATGCCAGAGCTGGCGACGGCAAAGATTGTAGATAAAATTAATTTGAAGGAAAGATGAGTCAAATGTTCTGTGGAACGCATTGTCTAAATATAAGAAATAGATCAGAGAAGCATTTGGCTCACCTCATGTGATTCTAGCATCATTTAAAGTAGCGTCAAATGCTTGTGTAATCTGTTTTATATCTTGTTTTCAGGCAAATCATTTCACAGAACTTTTATTCACAAAACTTGTTCTTATTGACACGCCATTAACTTTCCTAGCGTCTTACGTTCTTGAAATGTTCTCAGTTTAGTACTCGATTCCAAGGAAACTATTTCGACAGTGAAATATCATATTACTGTAACATTATATTTTCAGAAGGTAGTCCATGATAAGATAAGCTTTTTACTACCTCATTTGTCTTCCTTGTGTCTATTGTTCGATGACGGTCCTAAATTTAATACTTGATTGGAACGAAGCCATTTAAAAAATCTAATATATTACCAAATCAATTCTTTGCATGCAAAATAGCAACGCGTTGAAGACATGCACCATTTTGTACATCACTTGCCGTAGTAGTGTTCTCTGTTCCTGAAATGTCCTAAATTTAGTACGTGATTCGAACGAATTCTTTTTGATAGTTAAATACCACGCTAGTTTAACTTGTTGTGTGCAAAATATCTAAGCCTTGGAAAAAACGTACTTTCTCACCTTCATTTATATAGCTAGCAGCAGCTGTTCGTTAAATATTTAATTTTTTTCAGAAATAACTAATTAGGTTTTCCTTAATTAAGCTGATTACTTTCAAACAATTAAGTTTTTGGCGACATTACATCTCACATTTGTCAATTTCACACCCAATTTGTGTTCGTTTGGCAATGTTATTTCGGGAAGGACTTAATTGTGTAACTTCGTGTAATTTTCTCTCAAACTGTTAATTAATTAATTATCGTGGGTGTTTTAAGAAAATTAATTCTTTATGCAAAACGAAACCCCACAATGGTAAGTTCGATACCTCATTCGTCCATTTTCCACTTTTCGTTTGCCTAAGAATACTCGAAGATAATTGTTCCTTCGAATCACTAACTTTTTTTTCATAACTACACTGAATATTTCCAAGCAAATAGTTTTTTTTTTTCAAAGCTGGACTATACGGTGTTCCATTTCACACCGAATTTGTCAGTTTCTCACTGTTTGTTCATGCACAAAAATTCGTAAAAATATCCATTTCGTAATTTATTGGGAATCTTGTTTTCGCTTCTCTCGAAAATATCACAAAAAATGGAAAGGGTGTTCAAAAACACATAAATGATTCCTCTGTTAACTTACGTAGAAACGGAGTAAGCTGTAGGACAGACACATTGTGATGTACAAGCAAGACGGGAATATATAATAAACGTTCATGTCCTGTGTTTTGAGCATGTAAAACTGAAAAGACTTGCTCAGGACAGAAAGTTTAGAGGAAAAACACATAGTGCTTCACACAAAAAGGTGGTAAACTACTTGTAAGATGTTTAGGTAATCTACCGACTCATTTTCGCGAACGTTCCTCTGCGGCAAGCTCCGCCGGAGAAGCGATAACGCCATCAAAGAACTCCCATGCTTAACGCGATGTATAGACCCGAGAACATCTATCAACAGCGTGGTGACAGCACGAAAGCCACGGTACCGTATTGGATGAACCGCATTCTGCTGACGTACATGGAGATATGGTTGAGAGTATACTTATAAGGAACCTATGACCTCGGATTATTTTTGTGGGTGAATTTGAGAAAACCACATTAAAAGTTTCTTGCACTCCGTGGTTTACGACAGATACGTTTTTCAATACCACGGAGCGGAATATATCGTGTCTATTAAGTCCATTTACTTGCAGAAGCTGCTAGGTATGGTCATTAACCTCTCCTAACAAATGTGAATCACTGGCTGTCATAAGGCGTTAACATTTTACAAAATTGGTCGTGAATTCATGACGCATTGAAATCACGGAATTTATTAGGTTGAGGAGATGGAAATGCTTGGATTCTGAAATAAAACCTTCTGTGGTTTCTTGCCACGTCAATCCACAATTCGACCTCTACGTTTAAGAAGACGTGTTCCCTCCTGCCATCTTCACCGTTGACGCGTTGCTTGACTTCATTACTTTCTATGATAAATTCCTCACATCCTTATAATTATACAATATCCTTGCTAAAGTCCTAGGAATTATTTGCTATTAATCTCGTTTAGAATATATTCCATGAATTATAAATCTGTGCAACATGAGGATATAATGTTGTATTTTGTCGTGTGGGATTGTGACAACTGAACATTCGCAGTGTTCGCCTCATAGTGTATTGTAAGATAATTACTTCATGCAAATAAAAGGGTTCCATGCTGACAGTTTTTCAAGTTTCAAAGCAGTCACATAGAAAATTACTGAGTGTTCAAGGAAAGCACTATACCATTGTTTGTTGGACGGAATTTGAATTGTCTATGTCAGAGAGGAGCACCAGTTCACTCTTCATATTCACTGAACAGATCGCATTTTCAACCCCTTTTAGCCTCAATTACCTTAGCGCTCATATTTTAATGACAGTGCCCTCTAAGTTATATCTAGTAGATATGTTTCCGATTAGCCGGGCCAAAGTGATATTCACATTAGTGATAAGAGGCGTTTACGTTGCTGACAACAGCAATCGAATCTGCAGTGTCAACCTAAGTACATCATTCAAGTAATCTGTGCATATATCAATTAATTGCCTTTTCAATATTATTTGCAGCAGTAAGGTAGCGTAAACTGTAGTGAACAATCGGAAACAAATAACAGAATTAAATCATTTCTATGGCCAAATACCTGTGCTTGATGTCAGTAGGCATATTCAGTTCTGATTTCTGCTTTGGCGTGAAACTGGCTTACCACATAACCTAATATGACATTAAATCTGTTTGGACTGAGGAGTTCCTGTTGATTTATTATATACATAATATCTGTTTCTGACGCTCTCCAGTTATAGGAATATTAGAAGGGGAGCTGAGATTTCGAAGAGATCTGTCATTCGGGGAACACAATTACTATGCTAGTCATAGCCTGCTTCATACATCAGAGTGGACACTTTCGCTAGGTAGATAAATGATTTGTGACAACGAAGGAGAAGCAGGAACAAGCCCACCGTAGCTACGAAGACATTGTGAACATCGTAACAGTTAAAACACTGTTACCTTTCGGCATTTTTTTATTTTCCATGAAAACTTACCTACGATAGCTGGTGATTATTATGACGACAATGGTGAGATTCTGAGTTCTGCACCCATGGCAGCACACATATTAGCTTCGTTACTAAAACTTTCCGAAGTGAATGGCGTTGGAATGCTTGAAAGTCTGTAACTGACCAACACACACACACACACACACACACACACACACACACACACACACACACACACAAAAGTGAAGGGTCTGACGTAATAAACGAATCACTGATAATCCTAATTGGTCCACCCATCTATGGGAAACGTGAAATTTCACATACTTCCCACTCTAATCGTAACAGAAGCCACCGAGTTAAGATTTCTAAATTTACTTTTAATCTCGGTGATACATACTAGTATGAATAAACATACTTGACAAAGGACATAACCCAGCGCCGGCCGCGATGGCCGAGCGGTTCTAGGCTCATCAGTCCGAAACCGCGCGACTGCTACGGTCGCAGGTTCGAATCCAACCTCGGGCATGGATGTGTGTGGTGTCCTTAGGTTGGTTAGGTTTAAGTAGTTCTAAGTTCTGGGGGACTGATGACCTCAGATGTTAAATCCCATAGTGCTCAGAGCCATTTCAACCATTTGAGCCATAACCCAGCAAGTTTCCCAACGTGTAACTGTATAAATGCACTACCTCTCAATATGAGAATTAAATGGGCGAATTTCTAGACACCATGCTCATGAACGAAGGGAAACGCAACACTTTACCACACTGGCAGACCTTACATGTTTTGCATCACAGGAAACAGAGCGTGAGGCAGGACCTGCTGTGACACCGCAGTCCATGAGAAAACTACACAACACAATAAAGGCATATTACACCCACATCTGGCATCTTATATTCTAGCTGGAGGTACACATGTTCCAGTACAAACGAGTTACAAATGGGTAAGGACAGTCAGAAGAACACAGTAATCAGTCATTAAAGAAAAACTGTCAGCATGCGAACAAAATAGATGAAATTTACACATTTAAACTACGAAAGTTTACGAATTTAGCTTTCGGCCAAGAAATACAGCTCATCATGTAGATAAGAACAAATACAATCCGTCTTTTGCAAAAAGGTATTAAAGTATCGTAATGTTCAATGACTACACTAAGTAATCCAAACTACGCTATTTAAGAACCGGAGCATCCTTTCGGTGCAGACAATATTAAACTGTCCAGCGTTAGTTGTATTTGAAATGTATGATCTCATTAATATTCCAAACTGCTGTGGAAACCATTTCATACTCTAACACAGCAGGGTTCACACACATAGGGAAAATTAACCTCTGTCCTACAGAAACAACGAATATGTTGATAGGACATGGCCTGGGAAATTGAGGAATATTTATATTGGTCATGAATATGAGAGAGGGGGGCAGGTTGAATTTTAGAGTCTGGTCAAGCCCTGACCTCACTAAGCTGCTTCAGATTAATGTGTTTTTATTATGCTGACATGAAGAGACTTCCACGTGACGTACAGCGGGGGGAGATTCATCACACCAATCTTTGAACCAATGAGTACAACATCACATACACACGTTGAATAATTGAGGGGTTGTTAATAACCATTTCTCACTTCCTTCTAAAATGTTGCCTCCATTTCACGTTGTTCGACTCTTGTACCGCGTTTGATTACTGTACAAATTGTAGGTAGACTTAAGCTCACTTTATTTTACCCCTGACAATATCACAATTATTATAAAAAGTGTGTTGCAGTCAACATTGTAAAAAGGCTGTTCTGTATGTACATTAAAAATAGACGTGAGTTGATCATTATTCAGCCTATCTTCAGAGATAAATCGTGGGCTTAACATTGCTTCACTTGCTCCTAGTTTTATACGTGATGCAAGTTGATTTTCTATTAAGTCGAATACATCGGTCGTTTCATTCATCTCTAGATAAACTCAGTTAAATTTTTTGTTGCTTTTTATATACTGTATTATTCGTTTAGGTTATCATAATTTATTTCAATCTCTTTAATTGATGATGTAGTTGGCTTCTTGTGGATAGTAGCTTTATGTCTTTCTTGGACATGATTTCCGTTCACAATGATGACCATACTACGGCTAACGGCTTATTCGTTATATTAACAGAATCTGCCGTCGGTTCTTGGTAGAACAACACTATAATAAATGAAAAGCACCAGTTTGCTTTTGTTCTACAATATTACTTTTATTGTTAAACGGTTTTCGGCTTACTAGGCCATCTTCAGACATTTACTGAGTATAATCACCAAAGAAGTTATATGTTAGCAGACAACATTGGAAGAGAAGTAACACATCTAGACTGAAGTAGAAACATACATTAAGTTACCTCCTTGCAATGAAAAATTAAAAACTGAACAGTACGTAAATAACAGTGGAGTTCACAGGAAAGCCTTTAGCACAAAATAGGAATAGTATGCCTACATAACAGTTTCTATTAATAAACCAAATTAATAAAATAAAATAAACTTAGTACTAGAAAAGGCTGCATCAGGAGGTATGAAAAATGGAGAGTGATACACAACCAATTAAAGAGACAGTTATCATTGTAACTACACAACACATAAGGAACATAAGTAATATCAATAAGATGAACAGAAATAAATAACTGTCTCTTTAATTTGTTGTGCTCACTCTCCATGTTTCATACCTCCTGATGCAGCCCTGCCTAGTACTAATTTCATTTTATTTTATTAGTTTTGTTTATTTATAGAAACTGTTATGTAGACAAGCTATTCCTATTTAGTGCTAAAGGCTTTCCTGTGAACTCCATGGTTATTTATGTACTGTTCAGTTTTTACTTTTTCATTGCAAAGATGTTACTTACTGTATGTTTCTACTTCAGTCTAGATGTGTTACTTCTCATCCAATGTTGTCTGCTAACATTTAACTTCTTTGGTGATAATACTCAGCAAATGTTTGAAGATGGCCTAGTAAGCCGAAAACCGTTTAACAATAAAAGTAATATTGTAGAACAAAAGCAAACTGGTGCTTATTCGTTACTCGAGATAGTCCAGAATTATCTGTGATTAATTTTATACTGAGAACACTGGGCTCACATAACCGAATATTCCATTCTTCCTCTTAACTTACTTTTCAAATTCCTTTTCTAATTTTGTAATCCCTTTACACGATTAAAGGTTTTAACATGCCACGACCCCAGTCGTAGAGCGCCATTTCTCTTTAGTGTGGCGCTGTCTGTATACTACATCAACATACATGCACAGAGTCAAATGTTATCGACATAAATATTTTTGCCTATAGTGATACCTACCTGTAAGTACTCGCGTGGATTACTCCCGAAGTGACTCGTTCCTGATTTCTGAAAATTTCTCAAGGTTAAAAATGACTTACTTTGTTATATCTCCTAGGAACTCTTGAATCTAATCACATACTTGATCTGACATTCCACGCACTCGTATTTTGCAGATGGAACGACAATATAAAACTACACTCCTGGAAATGGAAAAAAGAACACATTGACACCGGTGTGTCAGACCCACCATACTTGCTCCGGACACTGCGAGAGGGCTGTACAAGCAATGATCACACGCACGGCACAGCGGACACACCAGGAACCGCGGTGTTGGCCGCCGAATGGCGCTAGCTGCGCAGCATTTGTGCACCGCCGCCGTCAGTGTCAGCCAGTTTGCCGTGGCATACGGAGCTCCATCGCAGTCTTTAACACTGGTAGCATGCCGCGACAGCGTGGACGTGAACCGTATGTGCAGTTGACGGACTTTGAGCGACGGCGTATAGTGGGCATGCGGGAGGCCGGGTGGACGTACCGCCGAATTGCTCAACACGTGGGGCGTGAGGTCTCCACAGTACATCGATGTTGTCGCCAGTGGTCGGCGGAAGGTGCACGTGCCCGTCGACCTGGGACCGGACCGCAGCGATGCACGGATGCACGCCAAGACCGTAGGATCCTACGCAGTGCCGTAGGGGACCGCACCGCCACTTCCCAGCAAATTAGGGACACTGTTGCTCCTGGGGTATCGGCGAGGACCATTCGCAACCGTCTCCATGAAGCTGGGCTACGGTCCCGCACACCGTTAGGCCGTCTTCCGCTCACGCCCCAACATCGTGCAGCCCGCCTCCAGTGGTGTCGCGACAGGCGTGAATGGAGGGACGAATGGAGACGTGTCGTCTTCAGCGATGAGAGTCGCTTCTGCCTTGGTGCAATGATGGTCGTATGCGTGTTTGGCGCAGTGCAGGTGAGCGCCACAATCAGGACTGCATACGACCGAGGCACACAGGGCCAACACCCGGCATCATGGTGTGGGGAGCGATCTCCTACACTGGCCGTACACCACTGGTGATCGTCGAGGGGACACTGAATAGTGCACGGTACATCCAAACCGTCATCGAACCCATCGTTCTACCATTCCTAGACCGGCAAGGGAACTTGCTGTTCCAACAGGACAATGCACGTCCGCATGTATCCCGTGCCACCCAACGTGCTCTAGAAGGTGTAAGTCAACTACCCTGGCCAGCAAGATCTCCGGATCTGTCCCCCATTGAGCATGTTTGGGACTGGATGAAGCGTCGTCTCACGCGGTCTGCACGTCCAGCACGAACGCTGGTCCAACTGAGGCGCCAGGTGGAAATGGCATGGCAAGCCGTTCCACAGGACTACATCCAGCATCTCTACGATCGTCTCCATGGGAGAATAGCAGCCTGCATTGCTGCGAAAGGTGGATATACACTGTACTAGTGCCGACATTGTGCATGCTCTGTTGCCTGTGTCTATGTGCCTGTGGTTCTGTCAGTGTGATCATGTGATGTATCTGACCCCAGGAATGTGTCAATAAAGTTTCCCCTTCCTGGGACAATGAATTCACGGTGTTCTTATTTCAATTTCCAGGAGTGTATTTCGAACGCCTTCCGGAAGTCAAGGAACACGGCACAAATCTGGGACCCGGTATCTACTGCCTATTGGATCCGGTGAAATGGCAGGTCTAGTTGTATTTGACACGTCCTTTGTTTGTGGAACCCATTTTCATTCCTACAAATGAGATTTTTGGTCTCAAAAATCCTACAATACACGTCAGCAGTATAGCCTATAGCTGCGTGCGTCCTTTCGACTAACCTTTTTAAACACGGGGTTGACCTGAGCATCTCTCCAGTCACTAGGAACGCTTTGTCCCTTTAGCTACCGACAGTAGATGGCTGCAAAAACAGGAACAAATTCTTCCGCTTGCTGAATACGGGATCGTAAAGGTATCGCATCGGGTCCCGTTGCATTTTCTCTCTAGCGAGATTTTAATTGATCCCATTGTAACACACCCGGGGGTACAACCGGTGGGGGACCCTTAAACTGTTCTCGTTTGGAACGTGCGGCCTCTCTACGCCACGTACCTGGTACTCTAACGGCAGTCGTAATATTTTTGCTCCACAATGCTGCTGGCTTGCCTGAGATTATGTATACAAATATGTGAACGGGTCTAGCGGAGCCACTCAACGCTAAACATAACACTGTCCTACGTGTGGTACGAACAGTATACAGGGTGGTCCATTGATCGCGACTGGGCCATATATCTCACGAAATAAACATCAAACGAAAATTCTACTAAGAACGAAACCTAACTAGCTTGAAGGGGGAAACCAGATGGAGCTATGGTCGGCCCGCTAGGTGGCGCTGCCATAGGTCAAATGGATACCATATGAGTTTTGTTTATAGGAACCCCCATTTTTATTACATATTCAAGTAGTACGTAAAGAAATATGAGTGTCTTAGTTGGACCACTTTTTTCGCTTTTTGATAGACGGCGCTGTAATAGTTACAAACATATGGGTCACAATTTTAGACCAACAGTTGGTAACAGGTAGGTTTTTTAAATTAAAATACAGAACGTAGGCACGTTTGAACATTTTATTTAGGTTGTTCCAATGTGATACATGTACCTTTGTGAACTTATCATTTCTGAGAAAGCATGCTGTTACAGCGCGATTACCTGTAAATACCACATTAATACAATAAATGCTCAAAATGATGTCCATCAACCTGAATGTATTTGGCAATACGTGTAACGACATTCCTCTCAACAGCGAGTAGTTCGCCTTCTGTAATGTTCGCACATGCATTGACAATGCGCTGACGCTTGTTGTCAGGCGTTGTCGGGGGATCACGACAGCAAATATCCTTCAACATTGCTTACAGAAAGAAATCCTGGGGCGTCAGATCCGGTGAACGTGCGAGCCATGGTATGGTGCTTCGACGACCAATCCACGTGTCATGAAATATGCTATTCAATACCACTTCAACCGAACGCGAGCTATGCGCCGGACATCTGTCATGTTGGAAGTACATCACCATTTTGTCATGCAGTGAAACATCTTGTAGTAGAATCGGTAGAACATTCCGTTGGAAATCAGCATACGTTGCACCATATAGATTGCCACCGATAAAATGGGGGCCAGTTATCCTTTCTCCCATAGTGCGGCACTATACATTAACCCTCCAAGGTTGCTGATGTTCCACTTGTCGCAGCCATCGTGGATTTTCCGTTTCCCAATGGTGCATATTATGCCGGTTTACGTTACCGCTGTTGGTGGATAACGCTTCGTCGCTAAATGGAACGAGTGCAAAAAATCTGTCATCGTCCCGTAATTTCTCTTGTGTTCAGTGGCAGAACTGTACACGACGTTCAAAGTCGTTACCATGAAATTCTTGGTGCATAGAAATATGGTACGGGTGCAATCGATGTTGATGTAGCATTCTGAACACCGACGTTTTTGAGATTCCTGATTCTCGCGCAATTTGTCTGCTACTGATGTGCGGATTAGCCGCGACAGCACCTAAAACACCTACTTGGTCATCATCATTTGTTGCAGGTCGTAGTTGACGTTTCAATGGTGGCTCAACACTTCCTATTTCCTTAAATAACGTAACTGTCCGGCGAACGGTCCGGAAAAATGGCTCAAATGGCTCTGAGCACTATGGCACTCAGCCCCTAGAACTTAGAACTACTTGAACCTAACTAACCTAAGGACATCACACGCATCCATGCCCCAAGCAGGATTCGAACCTGCGACCGTAGCAGTTTCGCAGTTCCAGACTGTAGCGCCTAGAACCGCTCGGCCACTCCGGCCTGCTGAACGGTCCGGACACTTGGATGATGTCGTCCAGGATACCGAGCAGCATACATAGCACAAGCCCGTTGGGAATTTTGATCACATTAGCCAAATATCAACACGATATCGAGCTTTTCTGCAGTTGGTAAACGGTCCATTTTAACACGGGTAATGTATCACGAAGCAAATACCGTCCGCACTGGCAGAATATTACGTGATACCACGTACTTATAGGTTTGTGACTATTACAGCACCATCTATCACAAAGCGAAAAAAGTGGTCCAACTAAATTATTCATATCTCCTTACGTAATACACGAATATGTAATAAAAATGGGGGTTACTATTTTAAAAAACGCAGTTGATATCCGTTTGACCTATGGCAGCGCCATCTAACGGGCCAACCATAGCGCCCTCTGGTTTCCCCCTTCAAGCTAGAAAAGTTTCGTTCTTTGTGGTTTTTTCGTTTGATGCTTATTTTGTGAGATATTTGGCCCGGTCACTATTAATGGACCATCCTGTATATTCTGAGACGATAAGAAAATCGCAGATTGCACTGCTTGCACACTAAGTCGTAAGTGCTGATGGCAGTTAACATTCTTGCTAATTTGATGAGAGGTCATAATTATCATTCCAGTATTCTTGGCGATGTTAATATCCGTCGCTATACAGATTTATGTCGTCACACGCATTTCACACGCTTACTCCCGCCGAACCTTCGGTGATAGATACATAGGCAATGATGATGATTATTTGTTCACAATTTTCACTCTGGCGAGCGTACGCGGGTGATTGTTGATGATGTGGAAGCCGAATAGTCGAACGAAAGTTCTTACACTCCTCACGTAGATACAAATATCTTGTACCAGTCCTTCTTGACGGTTGTAATAATATAACACTGTTCATAAAAGTTAATTTACAGTTCACAGATCTCACTTGTACGAGAGTACACGACACGGTTGATTGTTGATGATGCGACAACGCGAAGACTTAACGCATGTTCTCAGGCTCGCTAAGGAGACTGGCATTTGATTGCTCTGCTTTTTGGTAAACTATTTTACTGATTCACATTAGTTTCATTCTGGGAGGCCGAACATGCCGCGGATACTCAAATACGTTATCGGCAGCACTTCTCATACTTAATTACATCTTTTCGCACTTTTCACTGAATCCATTCCCATATTTCATTACTTCACAATAATAGTAGATGCAGCCATACTTGAACTTCCATAATAGTGACTTTTCCATGCTCTGCTACCCACAACACAACATCGCAGCTCCGCGTCCCGTGCTCGACTCTGCAATGCAGTCGCTCGCAAAGGTACTCCACAACCAAGGCGACGATATGACGATACGCTTATACTGTGGACTCTTCTTCAGTACCTTTCATTATTGCGTTCTGTCGACGATTTAGAGGAGGAAGCATAGTACTGTGTTCTCAGAGAACCGACTCCCTTTCATATGCTTTACCTTGGAGGGCATTAAGAAACCAGAACTAATCTGATATCTAGAAACTTAGTAACAACTTAATGATTAAAGTGTGAACTCAGAACAACTATTCTACGTTTGATAACCTGAATGTATTGTGGCAGGATGTACGATATCTCCATAAAACAAGGAGTCGTTGGTGGTGATGATGATGGTGGTTGGTTTGTGGGTCGCCTAAGTCTCCGGTTATCAGCGCCCTTACAAATTCCCAACTTTTGCTCAGTCCAATCTCGCCACTTTCATGAATGATGTGAAATGATGAGGACATCACAAACAACCAGTCATCTCGAGGCAGGTGCTAATCCCTGACCCCGCCGGGAATCGAACCCGGGACCCCGTGCTCCGGAAGCGAAAACACGACCTTGAAACCACGAGCTGCGGACGATTCCTTTGTTGACGCATCATATTTGCACAGTCCTTCCTATCTAAGCATTTCTTGAATTCCTCCCTTTGTCATCTTCAAAAAAAAAAAAATGGTTCAAATGGCTCTGAGCGCTATGGGACTCAACTGCTGTGGTCATCAGTCCCCTAGAACTTAGAACTACTTAAACCTAAGTAACCTAAGGACATCACACACACCCATGCCCGAGGCAGGATTCGAACCTGCGACCGTAGCAGCAGCGCGGCTCCGGACTGGAGCGCCTAGAACCGCACGGCCACCGCGGCCGGCTGTCATCTTCTGTCTGCTTGTTCAGAGCAGCGTATGAGCGTTGTGTCACTCAGGGATCCAACTTTAGCTTAACCTTATTTGTCGTAACGATGAATGTAATAAAGTCTGCCATAAGTAACGACTACAATACCGTTATTTTCGGAGAATTTCTCATACTTTCTGATCGTCTTCTAGCCTAGCAACCACCACCAACCAGTGTCAGCTGTCTACTAAGAGACTATGGAAGCAGGAAAATACTGATGGTTCTGACGTCTGTTGAGAAGAATCAGTTTAAGACAATTTTAACCACTCTTGTCAAAGTAACATTTTAAGACACATCATTTCCAAATATGGACACTATTGACAGTATTAAGAAGTCGACTAGCCATTTGTGTGTGACGTTAGTATCGACCAATATCCTTTCAACATCTGAGGAAAACGTAGGTCACACCGTTACTCCCCCTGAGCGCAACCACAATCGGCGACGAGCAACGAGACCATCTGCTGTTACCGCAAAGCAGGAGTTATTAGCATTTGGTATTGAAAAAACTTCTGTCTTCGCTTGTTGCAAGTAGTCGAATTATTAAATAGTCACCGAGCAATTTTAACTGAGTGTAGTGCCCAATTTGTAAAACAGCTGACACATTTTCGGGAGGACGATGGTTCATGTCGCTTGCCGACCATCCAAATTTTCAGTGATTTGGGTACATCGCTAGAGCTTAATTCCGGTATGGATCCGATGAAAGGGCTCGGTCGATTTACGTACCCAATCCGAGCTTCTAGTCCCTCTACAACAACTCATCTGTCGACAGGACGTTAAAACGTTAAACGCTGATCTTACCTGCTTCTGATTAGTTTCTGAATAATTCAGGTATGAAAACAGTTGCACGACAGCTAATTCTTATAACATTTTAGTTAAGCTCTGCGGCTATCTTGTAGTATGAGGTTTCGACTAAACAGGCTATCCCGCAATACTTCTTACATTTATCTTCCACATTCATCTACCACATGCAACTGCAGTTATGATACTAAGATTTACGTCTTCTTGAGGGAACCAGTGGAATGATGTGAATTTGAAGGATGAAACGCATTGTGTACTCTATCTTTCTATGAGCTCTTTAAGCTATACATGGCTTGTATTTAGTAGACAAGCATGTAAAGACCATCCGGTGCTCCACTGCGGTTGCCAGGGAAGGAGTCGCCTTAGCAGCAAGACACGAGAGAATACGGTCCTAGGGAAAGAGAAGAAACAGCCACATTGTGACGTTCCTCTGCATGCTGTTGTATAGAAGATAACGCATAGGATAATCTGAGGTGGACTGGCCAGTCGTAAGAAACAACGTGCTGCAGTTTTTCAAACTGATAATCCGACCATGGGTTTGTACCTTGTGGTCCTTGATACGACAGGCGCCGATGTAATGCACCACCCGATATGCTGCTGTCCAACAACGAATTGGATTACACTTCGATGAGAAGAGCATACACAGTGTACGTAGCGTGAAATTTTCTGTACACCACATTTTGATACACTGCAGTTGCCAAAAGAGAAGCGAGTACCTTCCCAGCTCATCGGATCTGCTTTAAGTCTACAAGACGAATACGGTACGTATGTACAGATTCCGTTGTGTGTTTGACTATCTAATCTAAACTAACACCAGAGAGATTTGCAGTGTGCAGTCAAAGCACTTGGATTATGCAGCAGATCGGCCTGCGGTACAGAAAAATCTTAGACTCCTCCATGTATGTGTTTCAACAGTACACATAAGCGAATGAACAGGGCAACGCCGAAAATACAAAACCCAAAATCGAACCCAAACTCATTACATACATCAATCAGAATAACACTTTTGATAGCAAGCTAAACTATTACAACAGTTTTCCTACATAAATAATTATGTTACTTGATGAACATCCTTCTCAAAAAGAGAATCAATACAGTTAATTACAAAACTGATATTACATGTCAGTTAATTCGTAAAACTAATTTTTCCTTGGGAGAGTGAAACTTGTGTTCAGATATCTGGTTCTTTCAAGATGCTCTAATTAACGTTTCTTTTTTTGGTAATGTGACATTGGTTGTTACAATGACGGGGAAAAGAATCCTACTGCTGATAACAATGACGTGGCGAACCATTAACACAGGATCAGGATTAGAGCATACACAAGGACGGAACTATTTGACAAAATGATTCCCCGAAACTGGCAAGTCTTCTACAATTGTAAACGTGTAAAGTGGTGCAGTTTCACACTGAGATAGAGCTGTTTTTGGCATGCCATAATGCTACGGTGGCAGCAATTATCTGGGCAAATTCTCTTCTTTTTGTTATGCAGAAATTTTAGTATACTTACCCTCACTGTACTCTTCTTCCAGTAATCCTTTTGTATCTTATCATTGAATAAACGTTGCATTTTCGCCCATACATACACATACATTTATTTGCGCGCGTTCTCGCAGTCATATCGCATCCGACCTCCTTCACTATTAAATGTCTACTGTTATGGTTCAAATGGCTCTAAGCACTATGGGACTTAACATCTGAGGTCATCAGTCCCCTAGACTTAGAACTACGTGAAACTAACTAACCTAAGGACATCACATGCATCCATGCCCGAGGCCGGATTCGAACCTGCGACCGTCGCAGCTGCGCGATTCCGGACTGAAGCGCCTATAACTGAACGACTACAATGACCGGCTGTCTACTGTTAACCTTTGCTCTAGCGTACCACATATGCTGATACCATACAGTCCTGCAGATAGAATCTTCCTGACGTTACCGGTGTGTATGCTTAAAACATTTACAATAGTGCTTTCAATAGCTTGCAAGAAAATCATTTTACAATGTTACAGTTAATTAAAATGTACAAAGACATACACTCTCTTAAGTGTGAATGAATGTGTTGTTATTTTATAATTTCTATGCTTGGCATTTAAACCCTCCTCATATGTAAAAATACTACACATAATGCTAATAGCAAGCACCAAAACTGACTGTCAGGCGTTCTGGAAACAGAAAATCATACAACAACCGATGACATGGTAGCGCTATCTCTGTCCCTCTATAGTTTAAGAAGAATTTATAGCGGAACTAAACTAAAAATCTATTTTTCCGTTTACAAGGACACTTGCTAGTTTAGTGTAAACATATTACTTACATTGTCATGATGAATAAATCCTTTATGTGGATAAAATAAACCCTGGTTTCAGGATGTAATTCCCATCCTAAGGCGCTACAAAAAAAATAATGAAAACTAAGAAGGAAGCTTTATCAATTTATTTAACTCTAAAGTGCTCATAGAAATGCGGATATTGATTGCGTAGATACATGTTTTCCGGGTAGGCCACGTTTACACGATATTCTACTGGCTGACTCTGAGAATCTTCTCGTGCCTCACCTGCAAAGGATCTCGCATGCTACTTGATAAATTTGGTGGATTTGTTTACGTGACTGGAAACGTTTGTAAATGTCCCGCACAGAACATAGTACCCCTTTCTAGCACATTCCTAGAAACCCTATCTTGTTATATTGCCCCGTACTATACAGAATGCGGTGTCGTGTGACGAGGGCCTCCCGTCGGGTAGACCGCTCGCCTGGTGCAAGTCTTTCGATTTGATGCCACTTCGGCGACTTGCGCGTCGATGGGGATGAAATGATGATGATCAGGACACCACAACACCCAGTTACTGAGCGGAGAAAATTTCCAACCCAGCCGGGAATCGAACCCGGGCCCTTAGGATTGACAGTCTGACGCGCTGACCACACAGCTACCGGGGGCGGACAGCATGCGGTGTAGTGTTGTGATTAACGTTGTGGCTGGTGTACTGCAGCTCGCCACTTGAAACGCGACCGCCATCACTTACTTGTTATTTACTGTTTGTTTATCGTTCCAAGACGCTTCTTGTAATATGTCGTGTTTTTACACTCTTGAATATTGTATATATGTATCAATAAAATCGTTGTGGAATACTCGATGTCTGTACAAACAGCTACACTCTCCATCGAGATGTTCAGTTCTTTACCGTCTGTACTTCAGAGTTAATAATATACATGTCTTCAGCGGCAAGTGCTGTATTTCATTAACGCCTCTACTTTCGGATTTGGATTTGATTGTGTCTCTGAACTGGTATTGCTTGGTCGAGACGCTGGCTACTTACGTTTACTATTGTCACAAAATCAGCAGAGATTCAGAAAATATTGTAACCCTGAGACACACGTACTTATTATCCTCACGATGTAATGAATGCTGTCGTGAGGGAATCTCAAACTGATTCCATATATCTGGATTTCCTGAAGGCTTCGCTCGTCACATGCGGACACAAATCAAATTGCGTGCCTATGGGCTATGGCTCAGTTGTGCGACTGGATTTGTTATTTCCTGTCAGGAATGACACAGTTCGAAGTAATCACAGAAAGTCATCAAGTGAGACAAAAGAGTTATCTAGCGTCACCAAAGGCAGTGTTGTAAACCATCTGCTGTTCCAAATTTATGTAAACGATTTAAATGACAGTCTGAGCAGCCGTCTTAAATTGTTTGCAGATGAAGCTGTCGTTTTCTGTACAGTGAAGTTGTCAGAAGATCAAAACAAACTGCAAAGTGATATAGACAAGGTACGTGTTTGACGTTAAAACTGACAAGTGAATTGCAATAATGAAAAAAAATCTGTAAAATTTCGTTTACACGATAAATCAAACAAATATAAAGGCTGTCATTCAGCAAAATTTCTAGGAGTTACAGTCACGCACAGCCTCAGTTAGTATCATCACATAAATTGCGTTGTGGGTAAGGCGAACCAGATTGATTGATTCACTGACTGAGGAGGTGGGGGGCTATGGGACTAAACAGTGAGATCATCAGTCCCGCGATTCGAAAGTTCTGACAGGATCCGCAGATTTTTAGGTGTCATCTAAAAGTTAGCGGATCCAGTGAGAGACGTGAAACTACCACAGAAGAAGGCAGAAAATGGTAGGTCGAATCTAAAAATTGGAAAAACAGAGGGATGGAAGAGTGATATTTGCAAAGGGGTGTGGTCGTGAGTCCCAGACCCAGGAAACACGAAGGGAGGCCCCAATCACAACCACCCTGCCCCTGCTTCAGGCGTAATGTAAAACTTTGTAACTGAAAATAAAAACCACTTTAACGCAGGAAACTGAGAACCACTTCAACCATCCATGAATTGTCAGCTAATGGTAAAGGCAAGGAATCTCGAAAGCTGTACTTAGTACGAAGGGCCAAAAGAATAACCCAATATATGGGATACTGTCGGCCTGGCTCCACAGCCACATTGTGGTGGTGGCTCGTTACACAAGAGAAGATAGTGGATGAGCCTGGTAGGACCGATGCATAGACGTCATAAGACGGTCGACTCCTTTCGAGAGGAGCTGAAGGAAGAGCGCCAAACTGCAGTAGTCTCCTCGGTGGCGCAGAATTTATTACTGAGAGCAGTAGCGCACCGGATGTCATTCCACTTTTGGGCAAAGAGAGCTCTGGTATATATCTGCATACCTGCACCTAGAATCATGAAAGGGAATGGGTTACAAGTATTTCTAGACAAATGGTCAGCCACTTCATTCCCTGGGATGCTCTCATGCATTGGAATCCAGTGAAAGACAACTGAGCAGGCAGCACAGTTCAGGCAGAGAGAAGGTCATAGATAGCAGAGATGAAAGGGTGACGAGTAGCATGGGTCTACAGCCTTCAGGCTGCTCATCTAGTCGGTACATATTAATACATTGTACAGGGAGGCGTGAGTAACAAAATGGAGGGCCCTGTTGATGGCTAGCAGCTCTGCTATGAACACACTACATAGTTTTGGTATTAGCTGTAATTCCATGCTAGTAGGAAACGTAAAAGCGTATCCTGCCGTATCTATCGATGTAGCCCCATCAGTGTAGAAGATATTAGCACCCTGGAACTCTTCAAAGATGGAACGTACAAGACGCCAGAATATTATAGAGGCTACAGAGACCTGGGATAGGTCGGTCCTAAGGCACCTTGTAAAGAGGGGAGGGGGAGATGAGAAAATACATGGGGCACATTCTAGTGAATGGTAATGGAGACTCAGACAGAAGGTAGTGAAACGCATTCCAACTGGCAATTCCGCCCAAGGGCGGGTATTAGAAGGGAGACAACCCTCGTTTCCAAAGAAGATGGAGCGCACGGGATGGTCGAATAGTGATTCCGTAAGAAACTAGGAGCTAACTCCATCATATTTGTAGAGAGAGAAACCCTTATGCTAAGAGTAGACTGTTGACGGGACTAGTGCAAAGGGCACCAACAGCCAGATGCACCCCATAACGATGAACAGGATCAAGTAGCTTAACAGCGTAAGGAGCAGCTAAGCCATAAAGCTGACAACCATAATCTAGTCTGCACAAAACCAGCGCAGTAAATATGGAGGAGAATAGAATGATATGCACCCCAAGACTTGTGGCCAGGGGGCAGTAGTCTTTATGTGGCGAATATGGGGCAGCCACATAAGCTTGATATTAGAAAGAAGGTCCAAGAAATGTAACCCTGCTACAACATCTAGGCAAAAGTTGCTGGATCGGGGTGTACTGTGGGTCGGCGTCCAAAATTCACAACCCGCGTTTTGGAGGGAGAAAACTGGAAGCCATGGGAAAGGGCACATGAAGAGGCCTGTCGGATGACACCTTGGAGCTGGCATTCAGCGGAAGCTACTTAGAGTGAGTGCACCAGATGCAAAAATCATCGACGTACAACGCCGGGTTAACCCGAGACCTTGAAGAGGTTACAAGCCTCTTGATGGCGACGACGAAGAGCGTGACACTTAACACAGAATCCTGAGGGATATCGTTCTCCTGGATCCGAGGGGTGCTATGTTAAATGCTAACTCTAACCCATAAGAACCAGTGGGACAAAAAACCCCAAGATAAAAA
Organism: Schistocerca americana; assembly: GCF_021461395.2. Classification (NCBI taxonomy): domain Eukaryota; kingdom Metazoa; phylum Arthropoda; class Insecta; order Orthoptera; family Acrididae; genus Schistocerca; species Schistocerca americana. Next base: position 950,665,246 of record NC_060119.1, on the reverse strand, counting down.
TCGGAAGCCCCCAGTTAAGGAAAAGGTAGCAGTATAGAAAGAGGACGCCGATGCTATCTCAAAGTGTGTCGTAAGATGTTCTGCAAGGACGGGTGGATCAGTACACAGCACCCTCTAGGATAAGACATTTGACAATTGATGATCGCTGGCGGCCCAGATGGCTACAGAGCTGGGACCAAACGTGCGATGAAGAGGAGTATGTCACTCAGGGAGGAAACATAGCACTCCCAGCATTGCTTTTTACTCTGCTTAATAAGATATCGAGTCTTAGAAAGGATACACCTAAAAACGACAAAGATGCTCTGTGAAGATGCTCGTTTAAATCGTTTCAGCGCCCGTCGGCTTTAATGGATTGGGACTGCTACGCCATTGGTACACCATGTTACCGGTCGACGAAGAGGGGGACCTGTGGATAGGCGGATAGCAGTGCCACCGGCACGAGGAAACATGTCGGAGACTTCTTGCAGGACCGCATTAATCCAATCCGAAAGAGAGGTGTCGGGATACAGAGCGGATGTATACATAGTCTAATTGGTTTGAATGAGTGGCTAAAATAGGAGCCTGTCCGCCTGGTGAAGGCAAGGGAACGATACAATCGCCGGAAAGTGACCAATGTCACAAAGATCGTTACGGGGTGACCAATGTAGCGAAGACATAGAGCAGAGGATGAGATCGTGAGATCCATAGTACAAAACGTGACATGAGCTGCGTTGAAGTCAGTAGGAGAACCATCAAAGTCTGTAATACACTGATCAATTAGAAGACGCCTATCTATCGTACTGGCAATCCCCCACAGGGGGTGATGTGCTTTGTAGTCCTTGAGGTGGAGGTATGGGAGTGGGAGGTGCTCTACTAATGTAGGCTGTTGAACAGAAGGATGTGGCCTAGCTGGAGGGAGGTAAACATTGCAAATCGTTATTGCTGGGGTCGCCCGCACTCGCGCAGCTATTGCTTCCAGGTTGATACGAAGACGAATCGAGTCACTAATGACATCAGTGTGAACCAAACAGCAGACCTTTACAGATGCTATCTTGGCTCTGGCATGTTTCCAAAAGAGCACCGGACAGACACGAGGCGTTGGAGAGTGTTCATCTTGGAAGTGCGCTTCTTGAAGAGCAAGATAGAATGCAGAGTAGGAGGAAACAAGCTATAGTATTTCTGGTAGGTGATGGTGAAATCCCTGGGGTAGAAGGACAGAGCGGACGAGGTTATGTTTGTGGAAAGGGGCTAAGGTAAGTTACTGCCAGTTACACTCAACATAAAAGATTTATTTCTTAAAATACACAATCACACAAGCAATAATCAAAACTGTCAAGGTTTTAACGAAGGACCTCCTTTGATTTAATGTAGATCCGCTGAAGGCCACATCGAAAATGCAGGGCACAAGGCCTCAGCAAGGAATTGAGGTACAGCTCTTCTGGAGGTTTCACTTCTTTAGAAAAAAAATTTTATGTTCAATATAAATAGGCTCAAAGCCTTAGCTTAAATTTTTCCCATAGAACTCGGCTGAAGGCCAGATATTAATCGAGAACAGTGTTACGGTTTGTAGTGCTACAACGATGAAAATTAATATTACGACGATGTCTAACCTTATTTTCATGATTTAAAGAAGTATTCATGATATTAAAAATGTAATTATAATTTTATTATTTTCATTTTTGTGCTCAGTGTATCAAAGACTTTCTAGTGCACGGAATAAATTAGCATTGTTTGTACTGCGAAACTATTTATGATTGTTAAGGGTTAAGCATGTAATAGCTCGATGTAAGACATTTTGTTGAGTCTGAATTTTGTCCTCGTACTGGTCGGTAGAGAAGGAAAAGTTCCTTAATCGATGTGAAGGTATAAAGGCTGTAAAAAGGAGAGAGAGAGAAGGTAAATACAAGTTATTCAAAACAAATATCTCTAAAGTGTAACGTCTTGTGATTTCCTATAACTAAAAATCGTAAGGTCTAATCTGAACCTGTCCTGAATAACAGCGAAGAACATTTATGTTATCATATAATTTCTTCGTTTGATCATGGTTGTGATTCGCATGTTCCTTTTTGTTACGCGACGTGTTATGGATATTTTCATTATACGCGCAAAAGTGCACGCAGCTTCAATCGAACCTGCGTCTTTCGGAAACGATAACTTTTAATCAGTACAATTACGCGAATACCGTCTAAATCGCAACCGTGATCGCAAAAGTGTTTCCTGGACCAAATAATTCTTATAAAATGTTTATTCTCCAAAGCGAGCAGCATTGCACTATCGCTGACTCGCAACAATCGAAAGAGTAAAAACAGTGCTTAAATAAAATTGTCACCTTTTAATAATTATTATTACCCCATTAAATAAATAAATAGCAATTCAGTGGCTATCCAATCAATAAACAGAAAGGGCAATTCCGGCTTAAGGCCGAGACAAATATTTTCAATGTTTAATTTAAATAGACTGGAAACTCGGCTGAAGGTCACATATAAAAAAAACAATTTAATGGCTTAAGGTCTAGGAAAAAGAGATTTCAATTTGAAAAGGCTGAAGCCCTTATCTTAAAATATTTCGTGTAAAACTCGGCTGAAGGCCTCATACTGAAGAATACCAATCTTAAGACTTAAGGGCAAGTAAAGGATTTTGAATTCTTGATTTAAGACAGATTAAAACTCGGCTGAAAGCCACATACGAACTAGGAAATATTTCTTACGGCTTAAGACCTAGACAAAATTTGTCAACTTTTTATTTGAAAAAGCTGAAAACTCGACGGAAGGCCACATACCACTCAAGTAACAATTTTTTTACGGCTTAAGGCCTAAGAAGAAAAGCGTTGTAATTTTAATAAGTTAAAACTCGACTGAAGGCCGCACAGAGTACTTAAGACTCAAAGGAAATCAGTATGTAAAACGCAAGGAGTGGCACTCAGAAGATTCCAAGGGTCGGCCTGGGAAGGTAACACTAACACACTTTTAGGTGAGACAGGCAGCCAGAAAGACAACTTCTTAATCGGATGGCAACACAACCTAATGACGGTTCACGTCCGACGGACAATCTGAATGATTTCCAACGGTCAGATCCAACTGCACAGATAATGGAAAATATCGGCCGATGAAGAGTAAACCAAGATACCAATAACTTCAAACTAGGTCTCACCAACATCAAGGCATCAAACACCACTCAAGACTAGTTTAAAAGAATACCTAAAACACAACTCACAACTGTCGAGTGACTACGGGAGGCTCAGATTCTAAGCCACAAAACATATGACTTGTTATCACACATGTCGACAGCTGAGGAAACAACAATCCACATATACCGAACAAATCGTAACATTCGAGTTTTAAGAACAGGTAACTAGTTTCTCAACTTGAGTATCCTGCTTTGGAGGAAAGCGAAAAGTCGCTCATACAGCTAATGTCTCCAAATGCAACAGTGTCTGCCACGTTGTCGAGACTACGTCGCTGCTCAATTTCAACGAACAAACAAGGTCCAACCACATTCCAACTCGGAAAGTGGTGTTCATCCCGAGGATCCAAGACATCGTCTACTGAGACGACTGGCCAAGCAAACAACCAATGGCAGCCCATTTTCAGCCACAGCGGTCCCGGCGAATAGTAACATCATAAAGACCCAACTGTTGCTGGCTGTCCACTCTTGCCCGACTGATACTGATGTCAGTGCTCAGCAGGCCACAAGTTGCCATCCGACGACCAGCTTACCGACTGATCAACGGCCATCTGTCTGCGTTGACCTCAGTCCCCGCACATACTTGCAACGCACGGACCTGCCTGCTACTAACTGCCAACTCATCTGATCCCCAAATAACGACGAACCAGACTCAGTCCACAACCCAAAAAGCGACTGAGAACCGACTGACTAACATGCGACTATCTGCCTTCCAACTGACTCTGTTGGCTCACTGCACCGACTCACACTCTTTTCTGTCGAGCAGAACCCGGAAATACTCACAGTCGCTCCGCAGGTAGTAACAAGAACCTACTAGCGATAATGCCGGTGCTGCCACTCACGAACAGCAAAGGTGAGCAAGGATAGTGGTGGCAGAAGACATTAACAAAAAATTTAAAAACATATTCTCGCCGTTTGAGAATTGCAGGAAGGATAGGTCACAATTGTGAGTCACGCACGGCTCAGATGGTAATATCGGTTGCAGTTCCACTGGATTATCGTGTGGCGTGATCTCAGGTTAGATGTCAAGAAGCCAAGGGGAGTTCATGCCACTGACGACGACGAGGTGACATCTGTAAAAACTGGGACTGATTTGGACTGAAGTGGAGAGGTGAAGCTCCCCCTCCTCAGGATGCGAGGGAAGTCTCATCCTTCAACTTGCACTGGTTCTTCTCCCTCAGAGAGAGGGAGGAGATGTTATCTGTAAGGAAATTGGTGGCAGCATTCTCCAGATGGTACAGATTTTGAGCAGCCTTGGGGCTCTCGAAGAGTGGGTTTCTCATCCAACCTGAGATTGTAGGTGTGGTGTCACCGCCAGACACCACACTTGCTAGGTGGTAGCCTTTAAATCGGCCGCGGTCCATTAGTATACGCCGGACCCGCTTGTCGCCACTGTCAGTGATAGCAGACCGAGCGCCACCACACGGCAGGTCTAGAGAGACTGACTAGCACTCGCCCCAGTTGTACAGCCGACGTTCATAGCAATGGTTCACTGACAAAGACGCTCTCATTTGCCGAAATGATAGTTAGCATAGCCTTCAGCTACATTTGCTACGACCTAGCAAGGCGCCGTATTCAATTGATAAATAATATTATGAAGCATGTACCGTAACGAGAGATGTTCTACAATGGTGGATTAAAGTTGAGTATTACATCATCTACGTACTTTATTTGCAATTCTCAAGATATTGTCCTGTTCCAGACCTCACACCAGTCAGCGTGTAATTAAACGCGTGCGTTTCGGCCTCCTCTAGAAAAACAGTGTTGGCTCTTCTGCCAACACTACAAAATTGGCGACGAAGATTTAACGGTCGTATTATTCTAATTTACTTGTGTCATGGCTTCGCCACAATCTCCAGATGTACTGTCCGAATTTTATCGCTTGCAGAATCAGCAGACGCAGGCCTTATTGGATGCCCTTGGATAGCTCGTCCAGGGTCAACATGCAATGCAAAACGATGCGGCAGGCGCCGCTCCACCGCTACCGCAGCCACGACATGCAGTTGCACCACCTTTTCGTCCGTTTGATGCGGCACTGGAAAGCTGGACGGAGTGGTCACGCCAATTTGGATTCCATCTCGCCGCCTACAGAATTCAAGGTAATGAGCGGCAGCCTCACTTATTATCATGTGTCGACGTCCGTACGTACCGTGTGATAGTGAAATTGTTTCCCCGACGGGACGTAGCAACTCTGTCCTACGACGAAATTTTGTCTGCATTAGATGCATATTTCAAAGACTCAGTCAATGTCGTTGCAAAAAGGTATATGTTCTTTCGTACAAAACGTACGGCCGGTCAAACTAATCAGGAGTGGGTTGCAACTTTGCAAGGCCTTACTAGGGATTGTGCTTTTGAGTGTGAATGTGGACTCCCTTAATCAGATACTATGGTGCGTGATGCAATTGCACAGAACGCTTCTGATGTTCGTATACGGGAGCAAATTTTGAAACTAGTCAATCCCTCCCATCAACAAGTGATAGACATATTGGATGGGCAAGACACACTTGACTTTGCTCGGGAATCATTTGAAACTTCGCCAGCTGTGTGTCACATTAACCGGCCCGACAGGCGAGCTGCACGGAACAGTAAACAGCCCTCGCGCTCGTCCACGCAGCTGGCGCCAAGCTCTCAACCACGTGTCCCACGGCAGCAAGCAACTGCAGTGCTAAAATCATGCCCACGGTGTGCTACAAGACATTCGTGTGAGAATTGCCCGTCACGCCAAGCCATTGCTTTTTCTGTAATAAAAAAGGACATGTTCAGAGTGTTTGCCAGAAAAAGCTCAGATCGGACATTCACAACCATTCCAGGCCCTTTGCTTCGCGCCGGAATCGGAATCGACCCAAGAATTCTCAGGCCCGTGAACCTTTGCCCATGGACATTCATGTAGTTAACTCCACTCCGCTCAGTGCCACTCTCTCTAACAGTGACTGTGTTCGTCCCACAAATAGTGTGTGTCGACGTCGCAGGAAATCACGTCAAGTAGCAAGTGCTTCTGTACCAATGTCCGTTCACGTTGCACGAGACAGTCACTCTTGTCGTCAGCGGGACAATAAACTTTTTGTAGACTTGGACATTCATGGCAAGGTCATACCATTCCAGCTCGATACCAGAGCTGCAGTTTCATTGATCAATAAAGACACCTACAAACAACTGGGCACACCTGCGTTGCGTGCCGCAAATGTTAAGTTAAATAGTTATACTGGTCAGAATATCCCTGTGTTAGGACAGTGCAGCCTTCTTGCAACATACAAGGGACAAACAAAACTTGTGTCATTTTACGTTCTTCGTTCTTCTTCTGCAATGAACTTGTTTGATTTAGATTTATTTCAGTTGTTTAACTTGTCTATAGTCAATCAGGTCCTATCAGTGAACCAGACTGTGGCTTCAGCCAGTGTTTCTCGTCTATCTGAAGAGTTTGCAGACATTTTTGCACTGGGCCTTGGTTGCACTAAGAACTATGAAGCACATTTGGAACTGAAAGTACACGCGCAACCAAAATTTTTCAGAGCGCGCAATGTTCCCCGCACATTGCGTGATGAGGTCGCAAGAACCTTACACGATTTGGAATCACAAGGTGTGATTGAACGTGTGCAGGCTTCTGTCTGGGCATCACCCTCAGTCATTATGCCAAAACGTTCCGGAAAATTGAGACTTTCTGTGGACTTCAAGGCTACAGTGAATCCACAACTAGTGATTGCAACTTTTCCTTTACCCCGCCCGGAAGATCTTTTTGACAAACTGTGCCCGGGTAAATATTTTTCGAAGTTGGACCTAGCAGATGCGTACTTGCAAATACCAATGGACGACGAATCCCAGCGCATCTTGGTGGTTAACACGCATCTTGGTTTGTACCGATTCAAAAGACTGCCATTCGGGTGTGCATCCGCCCCTGCATTGTTTCAGCAATATCTGCAAACTGTTTGTGCCTCAGTCCCTACTGCAGCAAACTATCTGGACGATATTGTGATCTCCAGAAAGATGGAAGAAGAACATTTAGACAACCTCCGAACATTATTTCAGGCCTTGCGACAAAATGGTCTTCGCTTGTGGAAGGACAAATGTGTGTTTTTTGCTTGTGACTTACCATATTTGGGACATGTACTCAATGCTCAAGGCATACATCCCAGTCCAGAACACCTCCGTGCCATACAAGACTTTCCTTCGCCGCAGAATTTGAAGCAGCTACAGTGTGTGCTGGGTAAAATAAGTTACTACCATCGCTATGTGCGCAATGCCTCTTCCATTTCAGCTCCGCTTCATCGCTTACGCCGTAAAGGTGTTCCGTTTGTCTGGACGACGGAATGCGAACGCGCCTTTCGCCAGTTGAAATCGGCGTTGCTTTCAAATACTTGCCTTACGCCATTCGATCCCCAGAAACCCCTTTTGTTGATGGTAGATGCCTTGGATTTCGGGATCGGTGCTGTGCTTGCGCACAAAGATGGATCGCAAGATCGCCCTATTGCCTTTGCGTCCAAATTGCTCTCCTCTGCGCAAAGAAATTATTCACAGATAGAGAAAGATGCCATGGCTCTCGTATTTGGTGTCACTAAGTTTCATGATTTCTTGTACGGTCGTCACTTTACCATCATCACAGACCACAAACCTTTGACATCGCTTTTTCATCCGAACAAGCCTGTACCTCCACGTACAGCGCAGAAATTTATTCGCTGGTCTATTTTCCTCTCGCAGTACCGCTACGATATCTTGCATCGGTCCACTGCTAAGCACGGAAACGCCGATGCGTTGTCCCGTTTGCCTGTTGCTGAGGATAGAGCATTCGATTCTTCCGAACTTGCTTGCATGTTCATTGAATCGGAAACCGATGACTGGGTCGAATCGTTTCCGATTGATTTTCGTCGTGTAGCTACAGCCACAGCTGCTGACCCTGTCCTTCCTACCGTTTTGCGTTTTGTTGCTACGCAATGGCCCTTGTCGAAATCACGGATCGAGGATCCGTTTATTCGCCGATTTTTTGCTCACAAGGAGAGACTTCTTGTTCGACGTGGTGTTTTGCTGTTGCGTTCTGATAACGATCAGTCTCGGGTCGTGGTTCCACGTTCGTTACAGTCCTCTGTCTTACGGCTTCTCCACCACGGACATTGGGGTATAGTGCGAACGAAACAACTTGCTCGTCAGCACTGTACTTCGTTCGGAATCGATGCTGCGATTACGAATATGTGCTCTTCTTGCATGGCGTGTGCGGAACAACAGTCCGCACCACGGCGGAAATTCTTTGCATGGCCGAAAGCCACTTCCCCTTGGCAACGATAACACATAGATTTTGCTGGTCCTTTCTGGAATGCTCGATGATTGGTTGTCGCCGATTCTTTCATTAATTTTCCTTTTGTTGTCCGGATGTCTTCCACGACGTCATCTGACACTTTGTATTCGTATCGCTCTCAGCCCCGAGATGGTCGCTCGCCGGCTGAGTTGCTCCACGGTCGTCCTTATCGAACCTTGATGTCTTTGCTGCATCCGCCGCATCAGATTCCTGTGCAGCGGCAGACACCTGCTTTTGTTCCAGGCGACGTTGTATACTATCGTAACTATCGCGCTTCACGACGTTGGCTCGCAGGGCGCATTCTTCGCTGCCTCGGCCGCGCTATGTATCTGGTTTTTGGGGCCTTTGGTGAGGTGCGTCGGCATCTCAATCAGCTGCGCCTCTGTCGTCGCACGGGTTCTGCCGCTCACCGTCTGCTTTCAGCGACGGTGCCGTCCGGTCAGCGCCTTGGGGTCCCATCTACTGGCTCGCCTCCGCCCCAGGTGTTAACGACGCTGCCTTCCATTTTGCCCCATGGCGACGCGCCGCCGCCGTCGCCTGTTCTCCCGCCGGCGACGGCCGCAGTGGACGCTTCGCTGCAGCCGCCGGGCGCCTTCCTGGATCAAGCGCCGCCGATCGCTTCCCGTGACCAGCTGTCCTCCGACATGGAACTCTTGCCCGCTCCGGACCACATGTCGTCTACGCCCGTCGGGTACCCCGACGCGATGGAGGTCGACCCTTCGGCCCCTCCTGTCTCTCTACGGGCGCATACACCGCATGTTGGCGTGCACCCTGGACTAGGTTTTCAGGCGTTTCCTAGCTCCCCTCGGACCGAATGGCCGGGTGCGGGTGGCATAGCCTCCCCTGTTGTTAGGTTCCCCACCTCGTCGTATACGTCAACATGGGGTCCTCCCCACGGTGGGCGGAAGCCTTATAACACAACCGTTCGCCAATTTGCGGGGGAGGAATGTGGTGTCACCGCCAGACACCACACTTGCTTGGTGGTAGCCTTTAAATCGGCCGCGGTCCATTAGTATACGCCGGACCCGCTTGTCGCCACTGTCAGTGATAGCAGACCGAGCGCCACCACACGGCAGGTCTAGAGAGACTGACTAGCACTCGCCCCAGTTGTACAGCCGACGTTCATAGCAATGGTTCACTGACAAAGACGCTCTCATTTGCCGAGACGATAGTTAGCATAGCCTTCAGCTACATTTGCTATGACCTAGCAAGGCGCCGTATTCAATTGATAATTAATATTATAAAGCATGTACCGTAACGAGATATGTTCTACAATTGTGGATTAAAGTTAAGTATGACATCATCTACGTACTTTATTTGCAATTCTCAAGATATTGTCCTGTTCCAGACCTCATGACAGTCAGCGTGTAATTAAACGCGTGCATTTCGGCCTCCTCTAGAAAAACAGTGTTGGCTCTTCTGCCAACACTACAGTAGGTTTCCTAATTTGAGAATGCCAGTGGAGCCTCAACACAGCAAGCGCCAGATAAGAGAATTTTACCAATGAGAAGGAGAAGGAGAAACAGATCTTTGAGAGGAATGGACGAGAGTCATTTCTGGGGGAGGGAAGGGAGGGTGCCGGATATAAGTAAGGAGGGGAGGGGCGGGAGAGGATAGACATAACTGTGGCAAAGGTAGATGAGAGATCCACAGGGTGAAGTCCGTCAAACTTCTTACAGGCTTCTAAGTAGCACACTGGACACTCCAGTGATAGAGGAGAATGTAGACCAGAGCAGTTTACACAGATAGGTTGTGGAATACAAGGGCTCCCCACATGGAATGAGCAGCCAGAGTCACCACAGATGGGAATGACATCACACCGTGATTACATTTGGCTGAACTTAGGGCAACAGAAACAAAGCATGGGACATTGTTGTTGTTGTGGTCTTCAGTCCTGAGACTGGTTTGATGCAGCTCTCCATGCTACTCTATCCTGTGCAAGCTTCTTCATCTCCCATGTACTGAATGATTTGACATTGCATCTGCATACCATAGCCTTGACCTTCTCGGGCGAGTTATCCAGCAAGAGGCCAGGATAAAAGAGCCAGTGTCTACACAATCGTCCTTAAGGCCTCTCTGGACATGTTGGACGAAAAAACGCCTTGTCATTCCAGATTTGCAGTAAGTTCATCATCTGATTGGAGGGGAAAATCCAAATTAAAAGATACAAATGTGTCACATTGAATGATTTGTGAGGAGTGGCATTCACTACATGTCTCCTAAGCAGTCACAGGCACGGAGGGAGACTGATTGGCTGGCAGAAGTTGTCTTAATGAGGAGGGAGCCAAATCTTATCTCGCTTAAGGATTCAACTTCACCGAACTTGTCCTCAATGTGCTAAAAAAAAACAAAAAAAAAAAAAAAGCGCTCCTCTCAGGGGTAGCCAAGGTGGGAACGGCCGGAATTCAGAAAGAGAAAAGGAGACAGAACTATTCCTAGGTAGAGATGTGGTCGCAGAAAAGTGGCCAGAGAGTTTAACACGTTTCAAGTGCCAAACGTCCGCCATTGTACCACCCACTCCGATCAAGGTTTCACCTCATGATCGTCACCCAGCCACAGTAATGGCCACCTGGCATGAGGGTCTTTGCGAGGAGTTCCGATGTCTCGAAAACATAGGCAATCACTCTTTTGATTTCAAGAGGCGTTCATAGTACAGGTACCAACTGTGTGATCTCTGTGGTGTTGGGGGTTCAGCCAAGTTGGTACATAATAGTCCCGTCACATGGACTGGATTCTTAGCTGGTGACCTAGGAAGGCTATGGAGGAGGGAGGGGATGAGAGATAATGGAGAGGAACCCACGTCAAAGGCCCTAGAAAGGGAGTTCTTCCTTAAATTTCAGATTTACAGATGGAGGTCCAACGGTTAGAGTGATAAGAAAGTAGCTTTTTGCAGTCGACAAAGTCTTCACAGTGTCGACATCTCAATCGACGACTCTCACTCTTCTTGTTGATGATGGTGGGATGACAACGTCCTCAACGGCAAATAACCATCTAGAGATATATTAGTTATGAATGCTTGTTCGAATGGCTTTGTCACTCTGAAGTTGTGACTTTCCACAGCTGCCTGCAAGAAGTGCCAGCCTATAATAACACTATGACTGCATTCTGTGAAAATGAGAATTTCGAAGGGCTTTTTTGCGACGTTGGTAGTTACGAGTGTTTTTGCAATACATGTTTCTGTGGTCTGGACATAATTCACATTTGTGACCTGCAGCACAATCGCTATTACATCATGGAACGTAGACTTCCTCCGCTGGCTACAATAAGCATTTTATGTTACAGGAAAACAAGCCCCTGTGTCTGGTAGCGGCCATACTGAATGGTCATTGGAGTGGTTCCCTCTTACCTTGGTTTGTGTCATCCATTACGAATTTTCACCTTTGGCAGCCTTACACTTTTACATATCCACTTCATTTAGTTTTCCTGAAGCGCGCATATGGTACCTCAGTACAGGTATGGGGGAAGCGATGTCATCCACGGATGGCAATGAGTTTCGTTCCACATATCGACTACAGTCGTTTACAATTGAGTGGCGTGAATAGGACTGCTGTGATGGTTAACGTTTTGCTGCGTAATAATCGTCGAAAACATCTATGCAGTAGCACACAATGTCTTCAGAGACCCCAATTTGAAGACAGAGTAAAGTGTTGTCCTCCATCTTCCTAATGTCTCATCCTCTGCGGAACATTTTACTTGGTGTAGACGTTGGTTGTTCCTGCGTTGGCCAGACCCTGATTTGTAGTTTGATGGCTGCGGGGTAAGACTGAGTTGACTGAGAGCATTGATAATTCTGTGGTCAACTGATACTGGAAATTGATGCCAAAGATTGATGGACCATTTTTGAGACTTTCTGTGCAACATCCTGAGGTATGGTGTCAATGATCATGGCTACTGTCTCTTATGTACTAGGTCTGACAGATATGGCAGCCATAAAATTTTGAAGCTCTTCTTTTACAACCTACTACATGAGAGAATCGAGATTGTGGTGGTCTTCCCCAACTGCCATAGGGACCACATCCGTGAAGCGGCAACACCCCCTTCCCTCGACTGTTTTCTGTCGCATTTCCGCGATTCGCTTGAGGCAGTTTCTGAAATATTATGTTGTTGTCATGTACTTCACCATAAGATTTTGATTTAGGTTTTCTGCGACTCCCTCCTCCAAATGAGAGATTTTGTCGATTTCTGTCATTGATTCGTAATGTTGAAAATGATCAAAACATTCTCAAAATATGTTTCTGACTTAATGTTGATTGTAACCAAGTATTTTTGTCAGTTCGGCCTGGAGTTTGTCCCAGCAGTTTAGCTTACTTCTGTTGTTCTAGAACCATTGCTGAGCTTTGTCGTCGAAGTAAAAGTATATATTAATGAATGTAATTCTGTATCTACATGACTACTCAGCAATTCACACTCATGTGCCTTGGAGAGGGATCATCGAACCACCTTCAGTCTATTTCTCTCCTATTCCACTCTGGGACAGTGCACAGGGAAGCCGAGTACTTGAATCTTTTCGTAAGTGCTGTGAATTCTTTTGTTTTAATATGATGACGATATACCCGTGTATAGGGGGACTCAATTAAATATTTTCGCATTTGGAGGACAAAGTTGGTGATTGAAATTTCGTGAAAAGATCTCACTACAACACCTCAGTTGCTGTATCATATCCGTGACATTCTCTCTCCCATTTCATGAACATTTAAAACTGTCAGCATATTGTCGATGTCCTCTGTCAGTACAGTCAGGTGAGGATCCTGGGCCAAGGAGAAATACTTCAGAGAGAAGGGATATGTGTAGTGTTGACAGTCCCTTCAATAGATCTGTTCTGCCTTCGCTTCCTTGGGGTCAACAGCTCTTTTGTGAGTGAGTGCGTGATACGAACAGGTCCCCAGGCTCCTGCAACCTTTCTTCCTTTCTGGGCAGCTTTACCTTCCCCTTCCTTCTCTCTCCCTGATTTATTCCTTACCGTTTGCCCCTTACTTTCCCTTCCTTGGAGTTTTCATTTATGTCGGTCTGGATATTCAACTGACTTTGTTTTGTCTCGCTGCTTTGGTTTGTTTGATTTTCCTCCTCCTTTGTCGACTGCAAAAAGCTACTTAGGTGCACAAAAACATCAGGGTGGCTAAGACTGTGATAAGCACTGTAGGGGAACAAGGAGATCAGTATTTGTCAAGAGCAACAATTACTAATTCCAAAAGGTATGCGAATAGGGATAACTGAACCAGTCCATGTAGAGCAGCTTAGTGTCATCGACAAACAATCAAGCTCCATTACCAGTACAGACAACGTAGGTGACGAAGCTACTATCGAAGTGGCAGTAAAATCTGGCCTGGCCAAGGAGCAATGGCAGCGAATGATGCCCATACTTCGTCAATTTTGCGGATGCTTTCAATCCGGACCAAGCGGCTACTGGTAGAGCACTGTATCAATCCTCGGTAACATACACTAATCTGCCAGCACTCTTCCACAATGTCGACAGCTGAACGACCGACAATCCGGGAGAAAGTGGAGAAGGTACTGCAAGGTGAGTCATTGAACCTTCAGAGAATCCTTGGTCCTCCCCTGTGCTCTTTGTGGAAAAGATGCAAGGCCTTTGCCAACAATCGATGACTGAACAAAATCATGAGAAAGGACACCCATCCATTGCCACGCATCGATGACACCCTAGACTGCTTGAAAGGAAAAAAGTATTCGATAACTATGAACATGCAACTACGCTATTAGCAATTCGAAGTTGATGAATCACAATGGAAAAGAGGAAAAGACTGCTTTCAGAGCCCTTGTCACTCTGTATGGATGCAAAATTATGTTGTTTGGACTATAATACATGATGGGAATCACGTTTGGACACCTTAAATGAACAACATGTTTCTGCTATCCCGATGACACTATAGTTCTTTTGAAGACATATGAAGAACATCTGAGATGCCTAACAACCATATTGAAGTCAGTTTATAATGCAGGCCTCCAACTGAATCCAGAAAAGTGCCTCTTTTGCGCCTAACAAATAAAAGCTTTATGGCACCTAGTGAACGGCAATTAAATCCGTCCCTGTCCAGACGCAATCAGACCAATTAAAGATTTTTCGAATCCTCGTCAAAGCCGTGATGTGACATGTTTACTTGGAATGTGCATAAAGGATTTCTCTACCAAGCAATATTCATTCCAATAACTATTGCAAGCAGAGGCCAAATTTTCCTGGAAGATCTTTCCTTGTCCTTAGGGAAGCGTTAACGTTTTCCCTAATTCTAACGCTGTATCACGAGAATGCTAAAACGGAACTTCATATCGACGATACCAGTTTTGGGGTAGTGGCAGCTGTAATAGGAATTCAGGAAGATGCTGGAAAGGTGACAACCTATGCTTCTACAGTAGTCTCCACGTACAAAATGAATTATTCTACATCCGAGAAAAAGTGCCTTGCAGTCGTTTGGATCATCACCAACATGTTGGCGTATTTATTTGGCATACCATTCATCTTTGTGGCGGATGCAGGTTTGCTAACCTGAAAGATCCATCAGATCATCTGGCTGGATGAGCACTCAGCCTTTAGGCTTACAACTTTACAATAGCTTACAATAGCTGACTGCCTTTCAAGCAATCATTTGGCAGCTCAGTCATCAATGCATTAATTTACATTGCCGCTCAGCAGAAGATCCAGCACATCTGAAAACCGTAGAAGTTTTAGAGAGTGAGAAAATGACAGAAGGAGGATCCCAATTAACAAATGGAGTCGAAAATGGTTGCTCGTCATCTCAGCACACCTGCAGGCAACGATTCTGAAGTATTTCCACAACGCTCCAATTGCAGGTCATCTGGGATTCATGAATAGACAGAATCAGCCTTAGGTATTACTGGCCAGTTCTCTGCCGACACATTAGATACAATGGGAGCTACCGTAACGAAAGCCAGTTCAGATGCAAATGCTGCAGTTTTACCCCTGAGACATCTGATACCCATCTCGTCTGCAGAATTGCTGTTCCCCCAAACTGGATTAGTCATCTTGGGGAGATTCTCGACGTCGACAAACGGGACTCGAATGATAATAGTCTGAGATGTCTATCCACACCCGATAGGCTGTCACCAAAGCTGTGCCAACTGCAGAAGCTCAAGAAACCGAAAGTTCCTTGTGGAAGATATCATTCTGAAGCACAGAGCCAATAAAACGAGGTCTTTGGTTAGCTTTCCCTGCAACTTTATCTATGTGCTGGTTCCAGTTTTAGTCGTAATTGTAATAACTAATTATTTAGTTGAATTAATTGACTGTTTTCAGATTTGCGGCATTCATTATGTGACCAAAATTAAATGGATTCCTCTCAGTACGCGTATGACTTCGCAGTTTTCTGTACTTAGATCCAATTGCAGCTTTTCGGACTATACAGACATCTTAACTAAATCATTTAGCAAATTTATTTTGATCTCCTGATGACATTACGAGCCAGTAAATGACAACATTATCTAGAAACAATCTGAGAGGGCTGCTCAGCTTGCCTCCTGAATCATTTATATGCATTATGAACAGCAGAGGGTCTATAACATTGCCTCGGTGAAGGCTAGATAACACTTCTCTGTTACTCGATGACTTTCTGACAGTTACTAAGAGGTGTAATATTTATAGCAGAAAATCTCGAATCCAGTCGCACAATTGACACAGTGTTCTGTAGGCCTGTAATTTGATTAGAAGTGAAATGTGAGGAACGGAATAAAAATCCTTCAACTATGGTTTAAATGGCTCTGAGAAGTATGGGACTTAACATCTGAGGTCATCAGTCCCCTAGATCTTTGAACGACTTAAACCTAACTAACCTAAGGACATCACACACATCCATGCCCGAGGCAGGATTCGAACCTGCGACGTTAGATGTCGCGCTGTTCCCGACTGAAGAGCCTAGAACCGCCTGGCCACATCGGCCGGCATCATAATCCTTCTGCGAATCTATAAATATGGAATCTAAGATCCCCTGTCGTAACACTCACTCCTTCGTGTGAATAAAGAGCTAGTCTCGTTTCACAGGAAGACCAAACCCCAGAGACATCGTCCCTGTCCCCCTTATGAAACCGTACTACAGTTCAGAGGTAAAGGCTGACTATGAGTCGTACAACGAAACTGCAGACCCATTCAAAGATGGTAAATCTTCGACGGACGAGGTTACCTTCGATACTCGTCATATGAAGAGGATGTAACGACACAGCCAGAACACGACGATCCGCCATCACAGCCATACAGAGGATCATAAACAACATCTAGAAGCAGGGTGCTACTCGTATATTCGGTAGCAATGGGAACTTCTGAAACAGCGGGTTGCTGTACTTGGAAGAAAAGAAGCAATGCCACGAGTAGCGGTGCGAGCAGGGTGGCGTAATGGTTAGCGAGGCTGGCTGGCGTCCCCAAGTGCTTATTATTCAGTACTTAATTATGGAAGTTTGTTGAAATGTACAATGTTTGTTTATTCTGGAATATTTGATGTTTGTATCGAGGGGGGAGGGGATGACTTCTGTTCTGGCTCAACGTTGGTGTTCGTAGCAAATCTCTTGTCGGTGCTAACCAGGGGAACATGGCCAGTTTTATAACTCGATTTTCCAGAATCTTTGCTCAGTGGAAGTCGGTTCAAAATAAGTGAACACGTGTCTAGGCTTATCCGTACATACTTCACCGTTTCTGAGAAAAAGACTGTCAAAGTAATCGACGTAATTTAGATTCGTTTTATGCAGGGATAAACTCGACAGAGGTGGCGGTACTGGTATAGTCGGTAGCGTCCCGGCTTCACACTTTTGCGCCCCGTTTTCGAAACACGATTATTGTTTATAGTTGTTTCTTCATCTTCACATGTTCGTAGTAGATCTACTACATGAATGTTCCTCACCCAGTTAGAGGATACAGGGCCGTTATATTAATCGTAATGTAACCTCCCCCTCACTTATCGACCTTAATGACTGTGAAAATTTAAACCGAGTGCACGTAATGGAAATTTGGGAAAAGCAATCGCCACCGAAGTTTATTTGTCGGTAAAGGGGGAGGAAAGGGTTACTTCTAAAAGAAAGGAAAAATGCAAATGAAACTGGTGGGAATTAATTTCGAGAAAATGGTAAAATTAATATAGAATGTAAATGTGCGGTCGTTACGTTAACAATTAATTGGCGTTAATTAGATATTTGAGATTTGGCGAAAATTACGGTCACCAGTCCTATGGACAACTACTATAATAACTGAAAATGAAAGATTAATGCACATATAATTAGCACTAAAAGCGTGGCAACTGAAGGTTGACACGTGTTGTGTGAAAATTGAATGTTTGTCAGAAGCAATAAATTTAGCCACACTCTGACTTAATTTAGCAAAATAATGAATAAAACCGTAAAATTTAAAGTTAATTTAGTGACTGAAATTAATAGTGAACTTTGTTTCTGAAGCACTACGAAATTCAATAAAATAAGGTTAGTCTTGGCCTACCTCAACAATCATTTCAAAAGCTACTTGAACCTACGCAATTTACAAATAAGAGATTTAACTTTGAACTTGAATTAAATGATTCTACACAATTAACAATAGTAAAATTTAGTACGTACCAAGCTGAGCTGCAGTCACAGGTAAGCTAAAATACGGTAACAAAACTCGCACTCTTAATTTCTGCTTGTGTAATCTAAATATTGTAACCAGCTATGAATACTTTAACTGAACTTTGAAATTAAAGCAGTGAAATGGATTGATATTACTTTATTGCTGGCGTATGAATTTCAACGACACTCGGGTTCATTCCAGAAAAGGAAGGCACCCTGCTTGGTAATGCAATTGGCACAATGAGCAACAGAGGTTCATGCTAAGTTGCTGTATTTTTGTGATGCAACAGTTTGAAAAGCTGAAGTCTGCCATGAAGTTCTAAAACTTTACGTGCTTTTAGTCTTCCTTGTTGGTTGATTGGAGGTTTGCAGTCGTCGATCGGGGAGGTGGCGACAGTCACTCATTGTCAGCCGTCGCTGTTGCAGAAGCTGGATGTTGGCGCGCCTTCTTCTCGACACGGTCACCAGGCGAAACGGGCTCTTGATGTGCGCCAGCTAATGCTTCCCGTCCGCGAAACCATGTCAGAAACTATCATAGCAAGTCGAGCGCAATTACATACTGCCAAACCCCGAAAGCGCGGCAACTCGCGGGAGCGTCACACAACACACCTGCTCCACCGCCGCACTCCAGCCAGACTCTGCTCTGCCCGCTCTCCACGCGGCAGAGTTAACACTACTAAAGATCCTAAACACTTTCGTTCTCCACACGACCTATCGAAGTAATCGTTCGATAGCATAGTTTTTCCTAGGCCAGACTCAGCGTAAAAATACAAATAATATTTACAAAACAAACCAATTATACATCGACATAAATGCGTATATATATATATATATATATATATATATATATATATATATATATATATATATAGTAGAACAATTACAATATGTAAAGACACAGAAATGTCATATCTTCAGGTAACAACATAAGGAAAAAAATTTATAGCACAATAGATGGAAATAGGAGGATATGCATTTCCATCGTTACAGTAAAATTACAGCTCTCTTTCACGATAAGTGTTATACGTTTATTATGTAACGTATATCGTAGAAATATGAATTTAAATTCTCCTATTCTTGTTTTCCAGTCTCATATCAACGCATATATATTTTGTTCTTATGCTCATTATTCAGGATGATTTTGTTCTTTCCCTTGGGTGATCCTGATCATGAAAGCATTCGAAACACAAACTTTTCAAACAACAAGCGCATAGCGCCAAGGGAGGTTTGACACAGTCACATTTCTTCTTATTAATCTCACTATGAAAAGAACATTAGTTAATATTGTTGAAGATTTCACGCTGAGGCTGTAACTTCGCTGCGAACCACACTTAACTGATCATTTTTTCCAAAAACTGGCACTCTCAGTTGATTTTGAATCAATGGACGGATTTTTATTGTATCGTGTCTAGTTGTGATATCCCTTTGCTGTACTGTGCAATTCTGCAGTTTCTGGGCAAATGTATTTGGAGGTTAAAGTATGCGTCAGAGGTTTGACAGAGCACTATACACTTTGGTGGAACTACTTTCAATGAACAAGTTGGTGTTCCATCTTCATTAATGAATTTGTAGTTTCATCATCCTGACAGATAAATGAAAAAAATGAATCAAACAAGGAAACCACAACGGGTTTTCGATGAAGGGGAGCAGCAACGCTAAACCACGACTCCAGCCGCTGTGCCACAGCTGTAGTTGAACTTGTTTCGCCCCAGACGGCGTATAAAGCACCTCGAAAACTTTAACCGTCGTTTTCTCAGAATTGGTCGATTGTCTACGGATGAGCCGAGACACGAGTTCGCTTACTTTGACCCCTGTTCAACCGAGTGAATTTTTGGGGATATCGGGTTATGACACTTGTCGTGTTCACGTCGTAAGTGGTTTGTGTTATTGACGATACTGTTTTCGGATGTTGACTTGATTCTGGTTAAAACTTGACAATATTTCCTCGAATTGCCACCACCAAAGCACTCGTAATATTCGTAATTGGAGTTTTGCATTGTTGTTGCAAGAGCGTGTGCGGAGGATGCCCTACACTGCGGTGCTTCATGGTCCGGAATCACCGGTGTGTAACATGCCAAAAATGCAGAAAACATGTTAGCCTTACGTTGACCAAGATCATGTTTCACAGTCCCCGAAACGGCCCTAATTTAGGTTTTGGTTAAATAACGCAACTTAGAATGTGTGCCATTAGAAAACTGTCTTGTTGCAGGTCAGCCAATGGAATACAACAACATCACGAATCTGTCATTGACTTCCAGTTACTGTTAGACTTTCGAGATTAATCGAAGAAGACATCTTACAGGCAGAGCGTTTTTCTTTTTTCAATTCTGCTCGGAAACCGGCTCTCGTTCTGGGCATAGCACGGAGGGACGAGTCAATGGTACTGGCTCACCCGTTGTTGGTTAATATTCTACTGTCGGTATTGCCTGACACTGGTAATCTTGTCTTCTGTTGTGGCGGTAGATGTTCACAGCGTGCCCCGTTTTCGCATATACTCTGCCTTTCATTTCTGTCTGACGTTTGTCACAAAATGACGTTTTAAACTTAGAAATTTGAGGTAAGTTCCTATGGAACCAAACTGCTGAGGTCATCGGTCCCCAGGCTTACACACTACTCCTCATAATTAAAACAGTAAGAAATAATTTTTAAGCGGCTCAGTCGCAAATCACGAACAAGAGGAAACCACTCCTCGATACACGATGTGGGATTCAACCAATCAGCACAAAATGAGATTAGAAGAACTTCGATCTTTAATTTCGTTTACTTAAAATACAGTTTCAGACGTCGGCCGTTAACATAAAGCTGCCTATATGTTGCACTTCCTGTAAAACCAATGTAATTAGGAAGTATCGCCAACGCTTGACTCGCTTCACTGGGCACGAACTGTAGTCGCTCGTTAGGGACTAGACGCAAATAGGAGGGGTGAATGTGTGTGCAGTCTTCCGACTGGTTTGATACCGCCACGAGTGCCCGTCTTTTTCAACCCACAGTAGTAACTACTTGTATGGGATCAGAAATGTTAAGGTAATATCAATCAAGAATACGTTCCTTCCTTAATGATAAATCCTGAAAAAATGATGTGCTAGGTCTGCTATTATGATTTTTTTTTTTTCAGAAAACGCAAACTCGACCGAGAACATCAAGCAAGGCTAAAGCTATTAAAACTGTTGCTTAGGTGAATTTGAAGAACTGAGTTTCGCTCTGCTGTCTATAAGCCAGCGCTGTCTCCTACAAGTTATACGTCCTGTTATCTTCATAATTGAAAGAATAATTGCAACAGTAAGAAGCTTAGCCGAAATACTGTTTAACTCGGTTTAGACTGACGGGTGTATATATCCGTATTTTCGTATCATAGACTATTCCTGGATGCCTTGGTCGACAGACAGTGCTTCCAGCTGCGTGCAAAAAGCGCCCAAGAGTTCAGAAACCCGCAAATGAAATGTAATTTATGGCACTGAACTGGCTGTCATGAATACATATGGATAATACCGTTGAGTGTGGATGTCTACTACTCCTAGCAAAACTCTGGCATTTTATTACAATGTTAGTATTGATAAAAGCTTTCAAGTATAAAGAGTGAACAGATTATGGTACCAGAAACTGATTTGAGCAGACGTCTAATCATAATTCACTTGCCATTGATTCTCTTCGGTTATAAGACGACGTCACGCTATCCACCCATAATGCATTTACGATATTTGTTGAAAACCTTCATACCTAGACTATTCACAGTTAAGGTGATGTTCATATATTCTACTCGCTTTGCTACGAAGGAATTTTCGGTGTTGTAACTTAGAGTTTGGTTCCTTTACAGACATTGGCTCTATATGTGCAATTGATCTTGGTGTTTCCCCGGGACTTACTGGTTACGGATCTTATAGTCGCTTCCACCAACCCCCTCTGCTATAAGCTATACCGACGGCCACTGGGGACGTTTCAAATACTCCAAACGCTCATTTAATTCATATGTTTCACATGCCCCCTAAAAAATAAAACACAGAAATTTGGCCAGATGATAAAGCGTCTTTCCTTTTCTTAGAATGGTTCTGAAGCTTTACCTTCAGACTTTTCTTGATTCAGCCACAGAATGGAACAGTATGATATAAGAGCTACGAATAAGAATGTTTATCTTAACTTGGAATGCTGGGGACGTCAAACATCAGTAGTTCGTACGTATGTATGTAACTGCATTAGTCGCTACTGAATGTACGCTGTGATAGATACATCAGTAAATCTTTAACTATGGCTCATTCCTAAATTTGTTTCACTTTGTTATCAGTGAGAATGGAGAAGAGAATACTTCGGATATATTTAAAGTAATTCGCACTATTTTAACGTGGCCATACACCCTGAATGATTTTAATGTAGCTATTTACCTTTTACGACAGCCAGAAATTGCTAGCAATACATTTAAAAATCTTGACTCGAGTAACGTCCAGACTGGCTACTCGTCGGCACAAGTTAAGGAATTAGAAACACAAACGTCATCTCACACTGAAGTGCCAATTTTATGTGTGGCATTTGGAATTATGCGTTAAATGATATCAGTAGCGGCACGGAGGAGAAAGTGCGGAGATAAAGGAACAGAAAAGTCGTGCACCTTTACAGCGTTAAGGATAGACGCCATAGGGTCACGCTATCCGCTCATTAAGAACGACAGCCAGAGTGCTGAATTAATGTCCCCCTGTAAGTAATCGCTTTGGATCTCGACGTTGGAGGCAGGAAAATTACAATTACACCGGACTTTCCTCAAAGAATGTTTTGCTCTGTGCCCACCAGCCGGAAAAATGTCGCTCTCTTGAGCGCGAAGACTGCTTGTGCAGTGAAACAACAGTCAGCTATTCATTGTCTGAATGAATTTCGTACACAGAGGTGCTCTAGTCTCGACTTTTCCAAGAGCAGTGATGCTACAGTAATTTATTTGGTTGACAATATTGCAAATGATACAAGATTTTTATTTTATTTTGATGACATCTGAGTCTACCAATACAGCTAGCTCAAGATTACATGGGTGCCTTTCTAGAAATTACTGAGCTGTTTTTTAAAAACTGACATTAACGATAACACATACATATAGTGACCAAAAAGATGCTGCATGTTAAGTTACAAAGGCAGTTTCCAAGCAAACAAAATGAACACACACACACACACACATACACGTACACACTTTAACTGTTATGTTGTATTTTAGAGCTAACTTTCAACAAGAATTCCACGAGTTATTTATCAATATCACCATTCGAAAAGGTCTTGTTTCAGTTTAAACACATCTATAAGTATCTTGTGCGATTCCTTTCTGTTTCTGTGGCAGTGAAAGAAAAAAAACAATGTGGTGACAGTACGACACGAATTTTAGGGAAGTGCAGTCTACAGCAGTCGTGGAAGAATTTCAGGCAGGCCGTGATCATTACGAACTGCCTCTTGCGCAAGAGGATCTCTGTTACGTAATCTGCTTTTAAATTTATCATTTTGTCTCCGGTATGTGTGTTTTGGTTTGCGTCTGTACCAAGTTCCCTCGCACAAATTTTCGGTCTCTCATTCTCCGATCCATTGGCTTCTGACCATGCCTCTGACTACTACTAGAACGGCACTTGTATACTACTTCTGATGCTATCTTATCCAGCTCATCTCCCACACTCTTTGCATGTTCCATGGTTGGCACAAATGTGACTCCTGTACCATTGTTTCGTAGTTTTAATACGCTAACAATTAACAGCAAACCACACGCAGTGCGCAGAAAATTGGCTTGTCATTCAAGCGTGTCACACATCTGGCCCATCTATGAGTTTGTAGGTTTCCTGGATCTACACGACAGTGGATAAGTAGCAGTAACGTTCATTGTCAAAGACTGAACAAGTTCACCTGAAGGATGACAATAGGAATGGGAATTGCCTGTATTGAGAACTGTGGATTAATTATCCACCTCTGCGATGGTTGTAACCTCAGAATATGAAGGTTGTATTTCTAGACTCGAGCCCTGGCTCCAATAAATGCATAGTCTTCAGGACAAACCAACATCAGCCTGCATACATTACATATGTCTGCTGTAGATAGTTGCAGTACACATGATCCTTTTTCCTTTTGTTTAGGAATTTGACGATGGGCACGTACGTGTTGCAGTGGTTAATATTCTCGAAATTAGAACTCTACAACTAGGCCGAACGACCACCTACTGTGTTTTAACGTCATCGTTATAACTCACTGAGTGAGCAAAAGTAGAATGTAACACAGTACGAAAATCACCGTGCCTTCGAATACATTCAAACCAACGATCGCCGTCTTATCACATTATCTCCATCTGCCTTAGGAGGTCGGCTAGACAGACTTTTCTCTTGAAGAAACTGGCCTCGGACACATGCTTGTTATAGACGCTAACTACTGGTATTTAACAACTTTCAAGTGCAGCTATCAATTATTTATT
This sequence comes from Schistocerca americana, assembly GCF_021461395.2. NCBI lineage: Eukaryota > Metazoa > Arthropoda > Insecta > Orthoptera > Acrididae > Schistocerca > Schistocerca americana. The sequence goes on along the minus strand of NC_060119.1, from coordinate 950,640,827 downwards.
AAAAATTCTAGCACGTTTCTTAAGAACTAGTTCACAAATCCTTATTGAGGGGCGCCCACACGGATAAAGGTGGAAGGCACAACCGCAAGAGAAAATTGTCAATGTCACGTGCTGAATTCGAATATATGATGTCTTCAAAATCGTCTTAGTGTCTTGGCCCCTCGGCCTCCACAAACTGGAGTCACATTTGGTGAAGGGCATTTTGAACAGTCTCCCTCATTGTGACACAACCACTGTCCTTTTTGAAACAAATATATTTACTTCTTCCCCAGGCATCAGTACATCAACGGCAAACACAAATCACATCGCGGGCAGTCAGGCGCATTTTCTCACTGACAGCTTCAATTCGAGATGAATTCATCGCTCTGATTGCAGAATGCAGGTATTCAGAGATTCTGGCAGGAGGTACGGTGTGCCACTTACTACTGCAAAGAGATATTGAAGGAATTGTATTGAAAGACGTACTACCAACAGTTCCTGCCGCCTCCAACAGGAGGGCAGAGAGCTTGTTGGTGAGAGTCGACATTTTCCCTTCATAAGTGCGAAGCAATTGCGGCAGGAGACGGATTTCCTCGGCTGTAATGATACAGTTCGCTGAAGACTGAAGGAAGCCGGACTGTACTCACAAGGATCCGCTATGAAATATGAACTCACAGAAGAAAATGTTTGTCTTCTGGCACGGTGGAGCAGCATCTGAAGGCGACTCTGGCAAACGTTATATCAGTGACGCGGTGTTTTCCACGAGATACCATGGTCCAAGAGCTATTTAAAGGCCGCGGAGAACAAAACAACGTGAAGCATATGTAGCGACTACAGGAAATGAACGGCTATCGGTTTCCTGCTGGATTTGGATTTCTACGAGAAAAGTACGAGTACCTGACCGAATGGAGGGAACTCTTGATAGAAGGTAATGCTCACACTTGGTGAAGAATGTGATGCTTCCTTCAGGGATTTGGTGCAGAAGTGCTTTACTTGACTGTGGGAGCCTCAGGTCACCATCAGTTGTGTTCTTCAAGGTATAGTGCATGGAGGCAGCAGATGGTGTAATTAAGTGAAGGCAGCCTTGTGCAGCCAATAAGTAGCTACGGGAGTTAATGGCCGTTATAAGGCTCGTTTAACTGTTAATATATGTTTTACACACTTTTTTGTTTTGCTGGAATTATTGATGACATTGTTGTTTGCTAGCCGGGGGATAAGCGATGCCAATTTCTGTTTCATTTTACCAATGTCCAGAGACTTTTTCATGTTTGTCTGTGCTGATGTCACATGGGCCATCCCTAGTACCCTTGTGTATCCGTTATTTCGGTTATGCATTAGTTGCCCACCAAAACTTTATCTGCAGAAAAAAAGATGGTGAGCTGTTTCGGCAGACATGTAAATGTCTTCAGGGCGTTAGTAAACCCACGCAGTAGTTCGTGCTTTTATGACTTGGGATATGTTGGGGGGAGGAATCGGTACTGCAGGTGGGCGCATTCCGTCTGTTGTGCCCGCCTCACTCCCAACGATGTGCTTATTCAAAAGCCCCATGGAGGTTCACACTCCAGAGTCTATCACCCCGTGACCCTGATAAGTACCTGCATGAAAGCCCTTACACATCTTTCGACAGAACAACTTAAGAGGATGGCCTGTCATGTCGTGCCCTAAGATAAGCAGAACATCTGGCACCTGTTGTCTAGCGGTAGCGTCTATTACTCACAATCAAAACTTCTCCAGTCGCAGGTTCGAATCCTGCCTCGGGCATGGATGTGTGTGATGTCCTTAGGTTAGTTAGGTTTAAGTAGTTCTAAGTTCTAGGGGACTGATGACCTAAGATGTTAAGTTCCATAGTGCTCAGAGCCATTTGAACCATTTTTTGAACTGACAGAGGTTCAGGGCACTCTCTCGTCCTAGGGGTGGGAAACTGCCCCTAAGGGTGGAAGAATCAGCAATGATTAACGGCATGAGGATGCAGAAGACAACTGAAATCCCTGCATTAATTACACGTAAAATGCATCCACAGAACATGGGGCCTGTAATTGAAGAAGAGTCATGGTGATCTCTCCATTGGCAAATGATTCTGGAATAGTCCCCCACTCGGATCTCCGGGAGGGGACTGCCAAAGGGGAGGTTACCATGTGAAAAAGACTGAATAATCAACGAAAGGAAACGTCCTACGAGTCGAGGTGTGGAATGTCAGGAGCTTGAACATGGTAGGGAAACTAGAAAACCTGACAAGGGAAATACAAAAGCTCAATCTAGATATAGTAGGGGTCGGTGAAATGAACTGGAAATCAGGCAAGGATATCAAGAGCTGCCGAAAATGGTATAACGGGAGTAGGATTCGTTATGAACAGGAAGGTTGGGCAGAGAGAGTGTTACTGTGAACAGTTCAGCTACAGAGTTGTTCTTATTAGAATCGACAGCAAACCAACACCGACAACGATGGTTCAGGTGTACATGGCAACGTCGTAAGCTGAAGATGAAGAGATAGACAAAGTGTATGAGGATACTAAAATGGTAATACAGTATGATGTGATAGAAGAAGAAACCAGACTCGATTCAGAAGACATAGATTACCCAGTATTATAAGCAGAATTAGAAGCGCTTTGGAGGACTTAAGACCAAATAAGGCAGAAGAGATAGATAACATTCCATCAGAAATTCTAAAATCATTGGAGGAAGTGGCAACAAAACGACTGTTCAATTTGGTGTGTGGAATGTATGAGTCTGGTGACATACCAGCTGACTTTCGGAAAAGCACCATCCACACAATTCCGAAGGTGGCAAGAGCTGACAAGTGTTGCTTACAAGAGTAATATATAGAAGAATGGAAAAGAAAACTGAGGATGTGCTAGACGAGGATCATTTTGGCTTTAGGAAAGAGAGAGGCAATTCTGACGTTGCGGTTAATAATGGAAGCAAGACTAAAGAAAAATCAAGACACGTTCATAGGATTTGTCGACCTAGAAAAAGTTTTCGACGATGTAAAATGGTGCTAGATGTTCGAAATTCAGAAAAAAATAGGGGTAAGCTATAGGGAGAGACGGGCCATAAACATTATGTACAACAGTCAAAAGCGAATAATAAGAGTGAACGACCAGGAACGAAGTGCTCGTATTAAAAAGGTATACGACAAGGATGTAGGGTTTCGCCCCTACTGTTCAATCTGTACACAGAAGAAGCCATGACGTAAATAAAAGTAAGGTTCAGGAGTGGAACTAAAACTCAAGGTGAAAGGATATCAATGATACGATTCGCTGATGACATTGCTATCCTGAGTGAAAGTGAAGAAGAACGGAACGAATATTCTAATGAGTACAGAGTATGGATTGAGAGTGAATTGAAGAAAGACGAAAGTAATGAGAAGTAGTAGCAATGAGAACAGCGAGAAACTTAACATCAGGATTGATTGTCAGGAAGTAGATGAAGTTAAGGAATTCTGCTACCTAGGCAGTAAAATAACCAATGGCGGACAGAGCAAGGAGGATATCAAAAGTAGACTAGCAATGGCAAATAGGGCATTCCTGTCCAAGAGAAGTCGAGTAATGCCAAATATCGACCTTAATTTGAGGAAGAAATTTCTGAGAATGTACGTCTGGAGTACAGCATTGTGCGGTTGTGAAACATGGACTGTTGGAAAACCGGAACAATAGAGAATCGAAGCATTTGGGATGTCGTCCTACATAAGAATCATGAAAATTAGGTGGACTGATAAGATAAGGAATGAGGAAGTTCTGCGCAAAATCCGAGAGAAAAGGGGCATGCGGAAAACACTGATAAGGAAAAGGGACAGGATGATACGACATCTGTTAAGAGAAGAGGGAATTACTTCCATGGTACTAGTAAGTAGAGGGAGCCGTAGAGGGCAAAAACTGTAGAGGAAGACAGAGATTGAAATACATCCAGCAAATAATTGAGGGCGGAGGTTGCAAGTGCTACTCGGAGATGAAGAGGTTAGCACAGGAGAGGAACTCGTGGCAGGCCGCATCAAACCAGTCAAAAAACGTACATTCTTCGGACAGCGCAGTGCTCTGTCACTATATGGATGTGATTATGACCCTCGCTCGCCTTAACACTTTCTCCAGGCTTTTGGATGCTCGGACTTCCGCCAGCGTTTGACTGGGTCGATAATTATTTTCTTACAGCTGTCCTCTGTCTTATGGGATACCAAGATATTGTTGTCGATGTTGTCATACGTCTCCTGTATGATGTGACATCCCAGGTGCTGTATAGTAATAGGCTCCCACAACAGACCCTCATCAGGCTTCCGGTGCGAGAGGGATGCCTCCTGTCTGCCCTGATGTACGTCTTCACCCTAGACCACTGTTATGTGATTAGAAAAAGAGATGGAGATGTCGCTAAGTGGACATCGATGTTGCTGCACCACCCACGCAGGCGATTTGGTCCTTTGCCTTCGTAGTGCCGACGATACCTAGGTAGCACTGGTGTGGGTAGCGACCTGTAGCGAGGCGTCAGCCGGCTCTCTCAACGCAAGTAAATCGCGGGCTTTGTTCATCTATACAGGCAGGTGTATATCTATACAGGCCTGTTGGAGGGGAGCAATGACTCATTCAACCTGCCATGGCATCGATTTCGCGGACCTCCGGCGCTCTGCAGCCCTCAGCTGAAAATGACTGGGTTGGGGTTCCGCTCCCTTAACCTCTCGCAGTGTAAGTGCTGTGTGAACACCAAAATAGTGCCGCGTATCCTTATGTAGTTCAAACTTTACCTATCCCACACACCCTGGCTCGCCTCTTATTAACTGCGACGGATTCTTTTGTTATCCGTGGGACTATCTACAATGTTCATTATGAGTTCCTGATCCTCGCCTAGGCGCGAAGGGGTCCGGGTCTCTACCGTATTCTGGACAGGACTCAGGCCTCTTATGTCCGTTCGAGGGCGACGATGCGCGGCGTTGCTCGACGTGCCTTACCAGCACAGCAAACTTTCTCGGTCTTTGCCACCTGTGCGCTTGTTGTCGACGAAATAAGTGTACAATGAGATGCAATAGGACCGCGCCCCCCATTTGCACAACAGGTGGCGCAATATAGGTGGGCGTTGAACGCCCATTTTTTTGCCACTGCTACACGCTCCTCATGGTATGTCACCGTCAGGGGGAAGCAACTGAATCGTTCTCGTCTCTACCAAGTTCACCTCGCCGATTGCCACCTCGCGGATTGCCCACTTTGCGTCACGTGCGGCGTGCCGCCCACTGACGACCGATGCTTCGTTTGTGGCCCGACGGTAGACGTCTGGCACTTGTTCCAGCGAATTCTGGCATTCCTCACACGTGCTGCTCCTCACCGAGCAACAACACAAGTGATGATGTTCCCTGATGACGTGTAAAACCAACAGACAAAGGCTCACTCTGTGAATAGTTTCCGCGACCTGGCAGTTTATGTTTTTTTGCCACAGGCGACAGGAGAATTCTCGACTTTTTTGGACTTACGTGAATAACTGATATTGCACCATTGTCCATAAGCCGAAATACTGACAACACTTTTCAAACCTCCTGAGGAGTAATTTCTACGACCTGCTGTGCAGCTGGAAAATCCCTGCGATGAGCAGTTGATCTGATGCACTAGTGTTGATATTTTTTATACTATGATCCCCAACGTTTTTCGCCTTCATTTCGAGAAAACATGCATAGACACCTCCATGGCTATGAGCGGCATTTGTGCTCTTCACTCAACAGGCCTGAGAAGAAAAAATCTCTGTTACATACATTTGTTGTCTTGTCCCTCCTTTCTCTTCCACCTTTCTTCGTTTTGGTAGAACTGTTGGGATGGACGTAGTTAGGGTCTAACGCCTCAAGTGGTTCAGATATTTTTTTTGTTTTTAAGATCAAAGTGATGGTGGCAAACAGACACCCTTTCTATAGCTTTGTTTATTATTAGAAAAGTCAGTGAAAAATGGAGATATTGCAGTGGCCAGCACTTCTGTCTCATAATCAGAAGACTTGGGTTCGACTCCCAGCCTGGCACAAATTTCCAATTATCTCCATTGATTTGAATCAATGCCCATTCGCAGCGAACGTCTATAAATACTTTGTGTCTTTATTTATAGTGGCCGCTGGATCAAAGTTGAATGTGTTCTGTCGGACATGACCGAAAGGACGAATGCCAAATGTGTGTGAATTTCTAAGGGACCAAACTGCTGAGGTCATCGATCCCTTGACTTACACGCTACATAAACTAACGTAAGCTAAGAACAACACACACACCCATGCCCGAGGGAGGACTCGAACCTCCGACAGGAGCGGTGTCTCTAACCACGCGGCTACTCCGCGTGGCCCGAAAGGACCGATACCACATGTATACAAAGAAAAATTCTCGAAGCAAAAAAGATCCAACAGTCACATGAAATCAAGAACATCTGATCTCACGTAATCGTTAGTTACACGAAGAAACATATTTGAAGTATACTGGAGCCGATATGCATTACAATCATCTATTTCGTTACTGTCGTACACGCTTTCATAATTTGTCTGAACATTGCCCGAAATTTTGCCGTGTTTTCATCAAACAAAATTTGTACAAATGATTAAAAAATGTAAATATGCAGCTCTCAATTCTGCACCGTCAGATTACCACTTCACTTCTTTAATCATTACGCCACAACACACAGGCGTCACACCCGTCGTCTTAACAACTTGAGTTCCTATGATCGTCGAAGGTATTTTTGTGACTTTTGTCATCATTCTAAAACGTACGAAGTTATCATTTCATCATTAAAAATTCGACGTTGGAAATAAATTGTTCGTAAAATATAGATATAGTGTCCTTATAAGCGCATTCATCTTTTTTAACCTCTCTACCTCTTATTTGTTGGATTCCAGATGTTGTCGCTGAGAATCTGACATCTGGCCTGTCGCTAATCTGCCTCGTAATGTGTGCAGTCCTTAGCACTCGGGGCATATGTGAATACAGAGTGAGCGTCGGATATCTCGTACTTTCTCAATCACTGACCCACTTCGTCTGTCTGACGTTACACCTCGGCTCCTTTATATGCTGCTGTGGCCTGCAGTTTTCTCGGCAGTGACCCAGTTTGTTGTGCTGTTCAGTGGTTGTCCAATATCTCGTTGACATTTACGTACTGTTGTTCAATAAAGAGTAGCAGTCGCATTTTGAATGACAGCTGAGAGTAGCTTAGCATTGGAAATGGCTCAAGAGTGGTGTTCTTCTTGATCTGTACGTCCCAATATCTGATGATGTAGCATCATATGTACAAATGGAAATTTCATTTATCAGCTCTATATAAAAGATAGATTGGTGGTTCTGAATAAATGTTCTGCTGAGGTGCTTTATAGATATTAGAAGCAGTTGCATTGTTTGAACCGTTAATAGTGCTTTCATCGGAGTGGATCCTAAGGTTTCTAGGGAAGAAGCCTCGTACTGATGCGTGCAGAGTGCCTGCAGCAGCTGCCCGACAGCTGCGGCATACAACATGCAGACATAATCATGGTGAGGTCGCAGCAGCACGCAATGCATACGTGAGGCCATAACGGCGTCTGTGTACCATGTGCTTCCCGTTGTGGCGCGTAGTATATTCAGGTCTGGTCACACTTAGCTTTGACACTGTTTAGAATTGAAGTAATGGAAATGTATGAAAAAGTCGTTGTGGCTAATCTGCCTTAAAATCACTTTACTCATTCTCTTTTAGATCCCAGTTTTATGTCAGTAACTTTCGCATTAGGTGCTCTGTATTTACTAGAGCTTGTGGAGTGAATTAGTCGTTTAGTCAAACAAAGAAGCTCTCTCTGGGTGCATGGCGTTAGCAGTGATGGTGGTTTTTCTACAGCGCCTTTACTTATTCACCATTTCTGTTATTAGCTATTTTCACTTCGGTCAGTAGAAAAGATTCATATCTCTACATGTTTCTCTTTGATAGGAATAAGACGAGAATAGTGTTTCTCATTCCTGATGTAACCGAAGGCGTTCTGTATGCAAAGTGTAGAGCAAATTTATTTCCTCAGCCTTGTCAGGTGGCCGAGCGGTTCTAGGCGCTACAGTCTGGAACCGCGCGACCCCTACCGTCGCAGGTTCCAATCCTGCCTCTGGCATGGATGTGTGTGATGTTAGTTAGGTTTAAGTAGTTCTAAGTTCTAGGGGACTGATGACCACAGCAACTAAGTCCCGTAGTGCTCAGAGCCACTTTTTAACTTGTCTGGTGTTTTCTATTTTTTGAATTGTTCGCATAACATGTGTGAATATATACGCGTGTAGTCAAATTAGATACCCCTATTATTACCAACCGTTTTCGTCCCGATGAAAGATGTGAAACCATATTGTGTGATTTCCAAGAGATTTCGAAATCGTTGGGGGACACCGTGATCCGTGACCATTCAGTTATTAGCCACAGCCCAGGCGGGTGGTCGTAGTTAGGTCCGTTGCGTGCGCTACTCACAGGCCCAACATACCCCAAATACGATATCAGGTGGCACGGTTTTCGCCATAATATTCTTAAGTTTGAAAGAACTTTCCTGATAAAATTATCGCATGAAGAAACTTAATTCATCGATATATAAACATTTCAGAAGAGAAATTGTCCAGATGAAACCGCAGGTCATCTGCTGGGTCCCCTGTGACTTAGTAGAAGTCACCTGTAGGTATCTGGCGCCTGTGGCCCCTTCTGATGAGCTCTTTCTGGTGACGTTGACTCCTGACTAGTTATTAGTGATTTTCTGTCCTGCGGGCAGTCTGTTTGTTTCACCAATCCAAGATACCCGACGATGATCCCTGTCATCATTGTTGCACCTGGATGTTGACTCTTGTATCTGCATTTACCCCGAATCTTCGTTCATGCTGTATCGGTTACATGGAGGCACTGTAAACGCTAAGTTTCTCTGTGCCCTCAGGAATGTAGTACCTATCACGACCTCGCTGACATCGCTCATACTAAAATATGTGATGAAAACTATCCGGACACCTGGCTGACAATGACTTACAAGTTCATGGTGTCCTCCATCGGCAATGCTGGAAGTCGATATAGTGTTGACCCAACTATAGCCTGTTCAATCGCTTATTACACCAAGCGAGGCGTCGTTTGGCACTTACTGGCGTGATGCGTGGCTTATAAGCGGCCGCTCGACCACGAAATCCAAGTTTTCTTACATCCCGCCTAACTGTCATAGTACTTGTGGATCCTGATGCAGTTTTTAATTCCTGTGTGATGGCCTGGTTACATGTCTGCATATCTCACATTACGACCCTCTCTGTCAGTCAACAGACGAGGGCCTGTACGCTTTTGTGCTGTAAGTGTCCATTCACGTTTCCACTTAACTATCACATCAGAAACAATTGAGCTAGGGATGTTTAGGAGTGTGAAAATCTCACGTACAGACGTTTGACGCAAGTGACACCCAATCACCTGATCACGTTCGAAGTCCGTGAGTTCCGCGGAGCGCCCCATTCTGTTCTCTCACGAAGGCTCATGACTACTCAGGTCGCTGATATGGAATACCTGGTAGTAGGTAACAGCGCAATGCACCTAATATGAAAAAGTATGTTTTTGGGGTTGTCCAGATACTTTTGATCACATAGTGTATGTCTCATGACTCCAAAGTGAAATAGATGTGTTTTTATTAACGTGATAGTTCTTTCACCATCACGGCATTTATGTTTTCTTCACTTTCCTAACAGCACATTAACGTATGTGCACTCAACAAATTTATCATCCGTCTCTCTGCAAGCATCTTCTGGCTAGTCACGGGACGACAGATGCTAACATACCTTAATGTAATAGTAGTAACGCGTTCAAAAGTATTTAATTTTGCAGCTATCGTCCCACGATCTATTGGATGATGAATGACGAGAAATACCTGGAAATGGGACGAAACCGTGAATTTACAGTAAACAGTATCCAGTTCATGACGGTGGCAACGGCACTCGTCTTCGACAAACAGTCTCTCTCAAAATGTTCCTGAAAATTGTGCAATGCAATACCAAAATCGTATGCCACTAAAATAAGAAATGTAAATACAGTTGAAGTTGTTGCCCACTAAATAAAAGTATCTGTGCTCTACCTGCAGCAAATTGAATTAATCAACATGTTGAAATAAATATCGTCAGTGATTAAACATCAGCTACCAAGTATGTTATAACGCCTACGAATCCTACTGGCTGATTTGAGCATGGCAGCGGAGCTTGGTAGATATTCTAATGCGTTCGTGTGAAACCGATCTACGATGGAAATAAATTAGTTCCAATTTTGACCACCACGTGCAAATATTGCGCTGTGACTGCAAGAAAGAGGTAAAGAAGTGTGCAAATATTGCGCTGTGACTGCAAGAAAGGGGTATACAAATGTTACCGTGTGTAATGGACTAGGAAATGAAAGTGGGCAGATAACATCAAACAATTCATAAAGGCATAATACTGATTTTACTATTAACCGGCACTTACACAATTTGTTAGATAAGTGCGCCGGAGATATCGACGATATGCTGCATCCATAAAACGATGTGATCAACACTTGCTCCCTGCAGCTCCGGTGGAATCAGAGCACCGGGTTTCTGTATACTGTCCTGCAGATTAGGTAGAGAGCGAAAGTCTCCCTGGTAAAAGGGTTCATTTAGATATCACCAGAGCCAAGAGTCAAATGAATTCTGCTAAGGTGATCATGCAGACCATGCACCTGGAAAACCTTTGGTCATAACACCGTCGTGGGAGACTGCATCAAGAAGGTCTTTCATTGGGTGATCGACTTGACGTGTTGCCCCGTTTCGAGTGGAAACAGTGATTTCTACACAGTTGCGCTCTTCCAAAGTAGGAACCACGTGCTTTAAAAGGAGGTCCCGATAACGTGGAGACTTGACGGCACACCTGACAAGCATTCTGATTGTATTCTCTTCAAAGAAGAACGGACCGAGAATAAAGGTGCATGTGAATTAACAACGCACTCTGACACACGGCGAGTGCAATAGCTTTTCATGTACGGCACGCGATTTAACTGTACCGCAGGTTCGCTGCAACCTGATATATAAAATCACTTCATACAATGTCGCCCAATCACATGTCATCAACTTCGATCCGTGCCAGAAACGGAAAGCAAATTCAGAACGTTACTGCAAACCATGAGGCTGGATCTTGTACGGGTGCCAGTGTAATAAGGACCGCAAAACTTTCCGTGCTGTTCACCATGTAGTGGACAATCGTCGTGACACAGCACAAGCACTAGCAATATCCAGGATAAGTGTTGCATGGTCAGCAACATTAATTTCGTCAATACCTTCCGAGGGGCAGGACGACTTCCTCTTCCAGGTGCCACACCATGCTCATTCGTGTTTTAGCATTTCATTATAATCTTCCTTGAACCATTCAATGACATAGGACTTCTCCTTCGACCTGTCAGTCGGCGATACTTTTTCACTAAAGCACTGTAATTGCGGACGTTCGCATAAAACAGTTTCACAAACAGCGCACGGTCTCTCTTCTCGACAGTCATGCTGTACACCCACTTTATGACATGGATGTAATACCGTCATACAGACAGTGTACAGCGCCAGATTTCCAACTAGTGGCTAAGATTTAAACTCTTTCTTTCAGCGTAGATCCGTTCAGCAGTAACGGATTATCAGATCCACCTAGTTTCGATGTCGTACGATAACTGCAGCCCACACTACATGTTCGGAAGCAACTGCACTTTAATCATAACCCCCGGTATTATAGATTTTCTCAAACACTTGAGTTCATCAACATTCATTGCGTGCGTCATTACTGATTTTGGGACAAAAATTTTATAATTTGGTCTTAGTTTACAAACTTCTCTTCCTTGATACCACATGACATAATTTTCTGGCGCAATTTCAATCCACAGACACAAGTAAATCGCTGAACGAACCCACCAGTGAGGGTAATATTTAGTGTCTATCCTTAACTTTGACGTAGGTAGCTATCTGAAAAATTCGACATAGTAACCCCACCAGCAAGATGTATTTTGTCTTCTATGAATTTTGTTGGGAAAAATCAAGCATACACTGGAAATAATAATAGCTCTGATAGAATACAACGCTAGGAACAAAACAGAATCCACTCTCAATAACGTAAATTCACTCCTGCAAAGTGTAACGTGAAAAATTACGTTGATGAAGTGAGATGTTACAAAAGCTTTTTTTGAACTGACAAATGATACTTCATTAGATAATCCACTGTTCTGCTATATCTTTCAGTTAAGCCACGTATAATGAGATGTACGGACGCATCGTATCTGCAAACATGGACGACGTGTCGTCTTATGATGCACGCGATACTAGCTGGTCGGGTAGTTCCTTCTGTGTCGTCGGGCCCTGCCTTGGAGACATGGTGCGAGCCACAGACGGAGAGCGGCTCGGACAGTTCCTATGATGTCACGAGACTATGACGATATTTACCCTCGCAGATACTCTTAATAGAAATCTGTCAACTAAGACAGAGGCGTATTCAGACTTCATTCTTGTAAATGCTTTTGCAATGTCCTCAATAATGTAAAGACTTCGTGACGCACAGCTATTGCAAGCAAGAGTACAACATACGAGAAGTTGCTAATGAGAAGCCTCGTGTTTATTTCGAGAGTTGGATGTTGGTTTTGTGCTCTTTACTTCCAGAAGTAACTATGGCACGTCGAGAAAAAAGTTCGACCAGAAGAGATTGGGGAGCGAACTGAAAAAGTACGGTGAGCAAACTTGAGTGATGGGAAGTCTTATCTCCCAATCAGACCTTATTTCGCCACTCGATTCCACAGCAAAGAACCAGCAGAACTTCACAGTAGAAAGGTACAAGGATATACAGGTATACAGTTACAAGAATATTTGACCACCACCCACGTGAATTAAACGCGATGGATTGTGACGCAAGTTTTGAGAGCTAACTCAAATGTACAACGATATAACCGGCTTCCTTTCAATTAGCAGTCACCCATAAACTCCGATTTTATTAGGAGCAAACACACAGCCAGCTTCCTGGCGTAGAATGATCGACATTTAGGAAAACCAATTTAGCCTCGGCTCACAATAATTAACTCGCTGCAGCAAATAAATTGAAATGGTCTCACCTAATCTCTTATTCATTGTAGAATCTGCACGGCAACATGTGCCGCCACCAGACAAAAGCAATCCTCCCTCCAAATACGGCTCCACTTCACAAGCACCGAAATGACTCAGAATATCACACAGACTCGAATGTAGCTCAGTTATAGCGAATTCTGTTTCAAACAAGGATAACAACATTGGCAGCAACCCGCGAACGATTACCATTTGATCGAAAGCAATCGCACTCGCCAAGGACGTAAAAGTGCATCAGTGACTAGGCTAGAGGTTGTGACAGTGCTCCTATCAGCTAACTGACAGCAACATCGTGCAAAGTATGGCAATGATGAGTACTTCGATCTACTTAAAACAAAATACAACGTGCCGAATAATCTGGCAGCTTTCACATTCATTGATTTTGTTTCAGAAAAAAACGTCCAGTTACGTAAATGACCATCAGGTAGACTTGTTTTCATAGGAACATTTCAGATCATGGTGACTGTCACCGACGTTATTCACCGAACGGCACAGCTATTGTCCAGACAGTTTACTGGGTGCTATGGAGAAGGGAGGTTATTGAGGTCTCTCATGCCACCTGCACGCACCCACATGAGGAGGGAGAACTTGGGCTCATCGACCTGCCTGCCAAATGTGCATCACTCCTTGTTCAATGGACACTCCCCATCTGTGACAAGCGCAGGCCCAGTCCCACAGCAGCGTTCTTCCAACATCCGCAACCAGATTCCCAGGATGCCCCGCTCGATCCCACGGCTATCCCTTTTCGATTGTCTTCTGTGCGTCAGTTCTTCATGCAGAAAAGCTATATTTCACCAGACTGTTTAGAGCATCAAAATCGGACGGTGCAGAGGCTACATGAAGCTGTTCGCGCAACACCGCCGCGGAATAAGTTTGAAGTACGGCACCCACATCGACAATGGAAGATTGCTCGGCAGAACATCTCCGCCCTTTATCTATCCCCACAAGTCAAAGCTATATGGTATAAAGTGGATAATCTGCTGCACAGATTACACCTAACTCCGTCCAACTTGTGCACCACTTGTGGCGGGGTAGACAGTGTAGAACATCGCATCCCGTGCCTCCGCTTCAAATCAGTGCGCGATGTCGCACAGGACATGCTGCAGCTCATGAATCGCACAACGTAGCTAACAGAAAACCAGCCCGTAAACGTGTCGCGGGATAAATTATTAGTCAGCATCGTGGTATTCAGTTAATGAGGTTCTGGGAAGAAACTTATGAAGTGAATAAGGAATAACATCACTGACGATGTGTGGTGGCGTGTTTGATGGCCGCACTGTTGTCCGACTTTTCAGATCAATAGTTCAGCAGCGCGTTGTATACAGAACACGAAAAATCGTAAGACAAGAACTGTATTAATTATACATATTCTTCCTGAAAATGAATCTCATGATACCCGGCCACTATGGCTGAGCGGTTCGAGGCTCTTCAGCCCGGAACCGCGTGACTGCTACAATCGAAGGCTCGAATCCTTCCTCGGGCATGGATGTGCGTAATGCCCTTGGGTTGGTTACGTTTACGTAGTTATAAGTTATAGCGGACTGATGACCCCAGATGTTAAGTGCCATAGTGCTCAGAGCATTTGAACCATTTGAACCGATCTCATGATAAGTTCAGAAAGACCCATTTTTTGGTATACTTGATCACAGATATACACAGGGTGAACTAGAACTCCAGGACTAAATGCTGGAGGCATTATAGGGATATTTTCTTAGTATTTTGGTATAAGACACACATGATCCCGGTGTTTCGTTACAGAGTAGTTACATATCGATTGGTCTCTTACCCCTTGTATAGGGATTACACCAAAAATATTTGCACAGCAATGTAAATATCAACGGTTTGTGTTGTGTGCCTTGTTGGGATAAGAACGTTTCCTACTGACTCACAACTCTTGCAGTTAACAACTTTAACTCATACTTTACTCTTGGATCTTCAGCATGCATCCAGTAGCCCGCATCTCGTGGTCGTGCGGTAGCGTTCTCGCTTCCCACGCCCGGGTTCCCGGGTTCGATTCCCGGCGGGGTCAGGGATTTTCTCTGCCTCGTGATGGCTGGGTGTTGTGTGCTGTCCTTAGGTTAGTTAGGTTTAAGTAGTTCTAAATTCTAGGGGACTGATGACCATAGATGTTAAGTCCCATAGTGCTCAGAGCCATTTGAACCATTTGACCCATGCATCCAGTATTCCTCGGTCCTCACTAGGGTTCGTTTTACAGACTGTGTTATTGGTACGTCAACAGTGATACACAGCAGTGTGGGCATGTCTACTAATGAAGAATCGTTCGATACGTACCTCGTTTAGGGTTCAGAGAGTACATTGGAAAAGCAGCTCGACAACTCTATGCTCAGCTACCGCCGCAGCGACAGCAACCACCAATAATTTTACACCTGTACTACGTATAACCGAATCTATTCGTGTTACAACACTTTGGTGACTGAGTATTACACTTTTTCCACTGCCGTGAAAGTATTTCTTACAAAAAAGCAGAATAAATCATATTATCATTTTGTAGCAAGCCACCGGAGACTACAGGTCCATTTTACTAAAATACTCAGAAAATGTCCCTGAACAACATCCGAAATTTTGACGCTTGAGTTCTTGTTCACCCAGTAAAGAAATGTAAACTAATTCTCTAAGAGATGCATTATGCTGCCAAATCAAACTGTTCCCGTCTAAATAGTGAAAAAAAAATTATTTTTCATCTGAACGTGTATCACGCCTCAAGCAGGAGGGTGTCCATCTTCATAACTGCTTGTCCGTCGACTCCACATAGCTCCTTACCTGCCGCCTAACGTTTGTGAAGTGATACGTAATTTCGATTTGCCTCACATGCATTGGCACAGTAGAGTCTCCAGATATGATTGTATCATCAATCGTAGCACTCTTGGCCATTTCTATTTCTCACCACTGGCTCAACATATTGCAAATGGCGTATACAGCCAGAACGCCTCCCAACTCAGAACCCTACACATTTGTTTTGACAATCGTATTACCAATCAATGTCCCAGGTTAATAAATTGCATCTCCCTAAACCTGTCTTTAAAATGAACAGAAAAAAGATACAAATCTCAAGCTACTAAACTATGTACGATGAATTCGCACATCTGATCTGATAGGCTACTAAATGAGATTATATAAGCCACCACCATAGCTGCGTGAACTGGCATACGTATCAAGCACTTTTACTAGATCATTTTGTTGATACTTAGTTTTCTTCCACAATAACGCGTTGAAACTAGTACACAGAGTTGGCATATTCTGTCTAAGACTAAAACTCCGTCCGAACAGGTCTTGGAGGGCCCAACGGTACCGACCGGACGCCGTGTCATCCTCAGCCCACAGGCGTCACTGGATGCGGATACGGAAGGGCATATGGTCAGCACACCGCTCTCCCTGCCGCATGTCAGTTTAGGAGACCGGAACCACCACTTCTCAGTCTAGTAGTTCCTCAGTTTACCTCACAAGGGCTGAGTGTACCTAGCTTGCCAACAGCGCTCGGCAGACAGGATGGTCACCCATTCAGCACGACAGCGCTTAACTTCGGTGATCTGATGGGAACCGATGTTACTACTGCGGCAAGGCCGTTGGCCATACTACCGTCAGAGTACATATTCATCTATGTACGTGTGAAAATTCAGTAACATCGAAGTTGGAGTGTCTACACATTTCGTAGCACGGAGCAGCTACTGACCCGATTAAAGACAAATGAAATCTTCCATAATAGCTCAAAAAGTAAAAGACAGTCAGTCTAACATAGCAAACACCATTGGAAAGCCATTAAAGAACATTTGGACTATTATAGACCAGCTACCTAACAACATGAAAGAAATAGTGACTCCATAATTCTTTCGTTTAAGCAAATAGTTTACACAAAAGTCATCATCCCTTAAACTAGTATAAAGTGCATTACGTGTATTACATACGTCTAGACACACATGACTTAACTGTATAAACCTTGGGAATAAAACCCTCTTATGCTGAAAACACATGAAAATTTTATGACATGTTGACTAGACTTATCTTTCTCCCTAATATTTATGCTTAAATCATGGCATACATACGTTTCAGTACTTCATCTAGTAAATTAGTGAATACGTGTTAGTTGTCATACATCATGTGTGTAAGTTCTTTAAATTCCAGTTTGGGTACGACGCCTTAACATTGCATACTGGTCAACAGATGACACCCAGGATTAGGAATTATGTGTATTTGGGTAATTCTTTGCCAAGTGCAGTCTATCAGTGTGAAGCTCTCAAATCGATGCTGGACAGATACTTTACTCCACAGACTCTGAATTTCAAGTTCTTTAGTTATGTGAGGATTGGAACTAGTATTCTATTATCGGTATCGCATTAAGTACTAACTGCGCAGAACCACCTATTTGCAGACAGGAAATAGTGGACCCTTATAGCGACTTTTTGAACCTCGAACTTCATCCTAGTCTACCATTTTCCGAATTTCTTTGGTAACCGCTGGTAAGGATACACATCTAAATTGAATCGTTTCCACGGATAATGATGGGACGATCATCAAAAACGTTATCACGTCCTCTTAGTACCTGTTATAATTTAATGCTGTGTGCTGTATGGAAGCAGTCTGATTCATTATCTTTTTCACTTATGGCATTCAGTATAGTCGTAATCGTTAAGCAGAAATAAGGAGCTTTTTATCATTTTCCGTAGATCTATCTGGAACTTCCGTGTTGGGTCTTTGTGAACTTCTATTATCTCATTTTCAGAGAAGAATTCTTCCTTCTTTTAATAAGGTTGATAACAGTCATAAATTTTCAATTTTCAGAAAGCCTACATGTACAGGTACTATTATCAGAGCCAGTTCATGCTATCCGCCACCATATAAAAGGGCCTTTGTCACCTCTATGATCCACCGACTTTTTAGATTGTCATTGGCCGACAATGAAATATGCCAAGAACTTAGTACATTAAGGCAAATTGCAGTAGCCAACGGTTTCTTTGCTAATGATGTTATGCGCCCGTTCAATAGGAACAAAAAGCACATAGTAAATAGTAGGCAGACCCGCGCTCATCTAGAAAAAAGAATGAAAAGAGAAAACTTTAAAACTATTACAATGAAATTTTACCGAAAAATGTCCCAACAAACAGAAAAGTGTTTTTGAAACTCCGTGTAAAACATAGTTTGAGTAAAGATTCCTGATAAATATGACGGTTCTGGGTTTACAAGATCGTTTGTAGTAGTTGTGAGAAATTTTATATCGCTCAAACTGGCCTTTCTTTTAGAATAAGATTCAGGGAGCATTTACAGGCACATAACAAAACTGCATTGGGAATTCATCTGGCAGAAACCGACCACACCATAGGAAATATTGAGAGATTTCTCCTCGGTAAATCAACACTCGATCGCACCAAGCTGCAAATTGCACATGCAAATGTCCAACCTCTGCCAGCTCACTTCGACGTGTTCAAATATATATTTCAGACTACTGATATATACGTAATACTTATGTCAGAGACTTGGCTGAAACCAAGTATTCCTACAACTTCCGTAAACCTAGATGGCAGTATCTTCCTCAGGCACGACAGATTCAACAGACGAGGGGGCGGAGTAGGGGCGTACATACGCTCTGATTTGTCATCTACTGTACTACACACATCCGACAACAATGTAGATAAACAAGAGGAATATATGTTCTTAGAGATCAAATCCCTTAACAGAAAGTGCTTAATATGTGTCCTTTACAAACCTCCTAATGTAGGCGAGTTCGCCTGCTTCGAAACTGCCCTCTCTAGTCTCGAATCATCATATGAACATGTAATTATAGCAGGTGACACAAACATAAATTTTCTGTGCAGTAGTCCTTCCACTGGGAAATTTATGAGGATGCTTTCTTCCTCAAATATGACGCAACTTCAGCTGGCATCTACTCATCACACGACTACCAGTCACATTTCCATGGATATATTCGCAACGAAATCTCCAAACAGAATAATCCGCACCTCTCAAATATCTGCACCTGGCATGTCTGCCCATGACATCATTTTCATGACGTATTCACTAGAATGTCCTAGGAAAAAACAAAAACTGTCTACATACCGAGACTTCAAACGCATAAATTTGCCTGAACTCGAAACTGAGGCTCAAGAAATAGTTTGGGGGATAACCCCTACTCCCCTCATGGACATAAAGGACAAACTCCAAGATTTCACTACCACAATTACTAAACTATATGACAAATACGCTCCAATAAAGACCAGAAAAGTAAAATGGAAACCTGCACCTTGTAGCGGGGCTTTAAATTTCGCCGCGCTACACTCGTTCCCTCAGATAAAAAATATCCCGTCGCAGCGGTATGAGCGCTCGACGGCAGAGAAAATACTAAAATGGTAACACTTTTTTTCTTTTCTATCCGTTTTTTGTTTGTCTCTTGATAGCCGTAGCTTAAGGCAGGCGTGATCGGATGCTGACGTAAAAACTTACTGGCTAATCTTGATCTGATTGTAATGTGTAGACATTGTGGAAGTTATTAAGAAATTCGGTGGATGGAAGTAGCAAAGTGAATTAAATTGCATACAGTATCAAGATGATTTTAATTAGTATAAATTAGTGATCCCTGGACTATTGCAAGTTTTCGGAACAGATTTTTTCACGCTGAAATGAGGGAGATTTTTGAAGACCTGGACGCCGCCCGAAAGAAGACATGTTAACCTGGTAAAGAATGAACTCTAGGCTACGCCATTTCCCCCCGTCAGTTACATTTTGTTATTCTCAGTCATTTTTCAAAATTTTTTATAGTGGAAATCGGTTTAACTTTTGCTCAAAAACGCCACAAGGACCACCCCAACAATAGCTTTTTCGAATAACGAAGTCCGATAGCTTTTCTGTAATACGAGGTCCGATTTATATTTCATTCATTCCCTTTTTCACGGTCTCTCTCCGCCATTTTTTTTTTTTATTATCCAATACAACTGGCTCCCGCGTCAGGACGCAATCTTCGGATGTGTCGTTTTTGAGCAAATTTGAAACTTTAATTTGTATTTTTTCCCAACAGAGAATATCAAAAAAATCCTGAACTTTAAAGGGTAACTAAAACACCAACTTTATTGTACCTAAGCAAATGACTGTACAACAATATTGTAAAGAATTTTTGTAACTAATTCAATCTGTTTTTCTTTGCATGGCATATGTTGATGCAAAACTGTTATTTTGAGGACTTTTGGTGATTGTCCGATGGAGATGTATTAAGAAAATCCATATGTTGACGAATACGACTTACGCAGAAGTGTTTGACTAGCCGCTGCAGGACAGAAAATTTAATGGTGAGTCACACAATTATGTTTCATTCAAGCATTCAATAGCCAACTGCAGAATCCATTTTTCCCTTTCCACACATCCTGTAGTTTTCTTCTAGATTTTTCTAAAATTATCTATCTCTATTGTAGTTTGTGGTAATTATAGTATTGTTGTAGCATATGAAGATCGTGAATTTGACAGCCAAACAGTCATTTGTTACGAAAAATTTTGTCCGCCCTGCTGCAGCTTTCTCAATCATTGTTTGCAATAGAGCAATCATTTACACTGACGAGAAAATATTTCAACCTAAATTTGAGTCAAATTTTTATTAATCAGACTTATATTATTCCCTTTTTGACTTACGATTATACATTCTATTACAATGGAACGCGGTAAGGTAGAGATAGTTTCGGCAGATGAGTTAAGTGAAGTAGATTCATCTTTCAACCAACAAGAAAGTCCGCGTTTCCCTCCATGGACGAGTTCACAGATCAATGCAATGATTTTGCCTCAAACTCGCAACATTTGTGATAATACACAGATGGCGACTTTAAATGACGAAATGTGTAATGGACGCGAGACTAGACCGTCAGCGCCATTGTTAACATCAATGTCAGAACCGAATATGAGACAAATTCAGCAATGTGACACAAATCGGACACAGGAAACTGACAAACTGGACCGACTATTAGAGTTATTTGCAGACATGAAACGAGACGTTAGTCAGAAAATTGAAGCAAAACTGGACGCACTTGGTCAGGACTTTAAACAAAGGCTAGATAAAAGCGACGAAAAATTTGACGTATTAAACCGTACTATGACCGAAAATTTTGAACGAACGACAAAACAGATGACAGAATTAAATAACACCACTCAAAAGCTCAGCCAGAGATTTGAAACTTTGTCCAACCGAGTCACTAAACAGGAAGAAGCTTTGGTTACATTCACACACGAAACAAAAAACAATATCACCCGATGTGAGAATCAGTTAACTCAAATAGTTAATGTGCAGCAGGAAGTGAACACTCGTGTGGAAGAGTTAGCTCAGGCCCACACTTCAGCTAGCTCCACCCAAGAAAAGCTGACTGAAGAAGTGGGAAATATTACCCAACAACTTACAATGGTAGTTCTTGAACAAACCCACCTCAAAGAAAAGATAGAAAAACTAGAAGATCGAGCGGACCTCGCGTCACTAAACAACGACACCAACATGGCCGAAAGAATTGTACATGAATGTAAATTGTGTGACGACTACCTGGACAAAAAACTTGAAACAATTACACAAGACATACTTTCAAAAACAAAGGCACATGTTAAAGACGAGACAAAACACATAGAAGACGAAGTGACAAAATTACGAGACAATGTTGTGCCGTGTTTGGCGATTGGTGCAAATGCATCGTCGGGGAACGACAAAACAGCTAAAACCATGGCTAATGACATAGACAGAACACCTATTGTGGAATCACCTATTACAAGTCAAAATTACAATGTGCCGCTTTCTTTTCCACCAAACGAGCAATATTACGGTACGACACCTAGAGTAGCAAGTGACACAAACTACGTCAATACAGTTATGCCAACCGGCATGGCCGATGACACGTTTGTAAGACATGGGTATTTCCAGACATTTTCCAGTGAGGACAAGCACAAAGTCCACCCTATTGTGTTTATTAGATCATTTGACGGTGTTTTTCCACGTAATTGGTCAGAAGTCGATAAAATCAGATACGTCACCAATCTCATGAGAGGACGAGCAGCTAAGTGGGGTGCCACTATGAAACGGCGGTGCCTTACGTTTGAACAGTTCGAACAAGCCTTCTTGGACGAATTCTGGTCCGAGAATGAGCAACAGAGTCTAAGGAGAGAAGTGTACAACCCCGAGACCTATGACCCTAAAAAAGAGACGTTAAGACAATACTTTGAGAGGTACTTAGACAAGACACTGTACTGGTCCAAACCAGCCGACTTGTCGGCGATAATTGACACTTTAAAGAGCCACTTACCCTTTCCATACCGAGACAGGTTAATAGGAGTACCGGAGAATGACGTTAAGACTTTCTTAAACCTCTTAGATCAAATGGACGTAGTTTACAGAGGCGATTCACGCCATTCAAATTTTACTCATATTAGTAACCAAAATTAGCACCCACCCCAAAGGAACCGTAGTGACGGTGGTTGGTGGAACCAGCCCTCCGCGCCGCGACACAGTATGATGCCTGCGCGCGAAACATATTCAAATGGAAACGTGTATGACAGTAGGAACAACCGAAGAAATTCGTGGAATAATAATAACAACAATAATTATCTTCCATGTCAAAATGGTAACTACAAGCAAAATGAAAATCACAGACAGTACTACAACAACCGCAATAGGAGACGTGAGAATAACCGGTACAACCCGGGCTACTATGACAGGAACATGACATATAACAGACATAATTACCACCAAAACAATAACAATCCCAACAATCACCGACAGAATATGTGGAACACACAACATTCACGCATGACAAATCATAACCCTCCACGGAAACCGCCACCGTTTCCCAATACAGTTATGCACTCCCCACCACGAAGTAGCAATAACAATTGCGGCGCGCCATCAGCTGACGCGTGGGCGCCAACCGGCCGGAATGTAAACATAGTGGAGCTCGTCAATGAACCCGGCCAAACACAGCAGACGATGGAAACAGTCGACGACCGAGCTAAGCGCTCGTGCTTCGGTCGTGAGGTGTTGTAAGAGCGCAACGGCTCAGACGGTTTGTTTCTTCAGGTACGACGACAAAATGACAGCTATTATATTCAGGTCCTTTCAGAATAGCAAGCATACCTCACCCAGGTTGTTACTCCCTAGAATACCTGTTATCTCACAAGCCGAGGGGGCTGCATCCCCACAGACATTTGAAACCCTTTGTGCACTAAAACAACATAATATAATGATAACTAAGTTGAACGTGAGCAAGTTGCTGTGAAAACGAGATCATAAATATTTGTATTGAATACACGAACATTAAGTTATACAGCCTAAGAACACAAACATTCATTTATGGAAATTATATACTGCAGTTACACTTGTACACATAATTATGAAGAGAATGTAAACCCAGGTGAATACGCTTACTGAATGAGAAACGATATTCATATAGGAATGAGGTCTATGCAGGTTACATTGGTTGTTAATTGTAAATTATAAGGTGAATCAACAACTAGCTAGTTATTTCAAGGCACTATAATGAGAGGAAATAATAGCTATTGACATCAGTAATGACATAGGTATGTAGCAGAATGAATTAGGATGTAAGAATGAATGATCAGTATGAATGAGTTAATATTTAAGTTAATATAAGAAGGTAAGTTACTGTGAAGTAGTCGATGGAGACAGATTATTTGAGGAAAATATTAATGGAGTTTTATGAGAATGGAAGTGCCAAATGGCCCCATGTATGTGATATATTAATGTTTGATGAGGAATATGTTTAATGTATAAGGATATATATATATATATATATATATATATATATATATTTTGATGAATATGTGAGTAAGGAATGAGTGAGAATGTTTTGGTAATATTGTGCTACATAGAGAAGTGAGTAAACAGTCTACATCTGTAAGATTATACAAGAATTTCAGTTTGAAAGAAAACATTTGTGTTGAGTTAGAACACGTGAGTACAAGACGTTAAATGTGAATCTATTTACAGTGCCCTTGAAAATGAACGAATGTAAGAAAAGCAGAGTGAACATAATGGTGATTACAGCTGTTGAAAGAAGTGTAATAAGAATGTAACTTGGAAACACATTAGCTTTAATTTATTTCAGAAGTGTAACTTAGTAACCTTTCGTTAAGTTTTGTTAAGCCATTGTGTGGAAGAAAACATTTATAGTTCGTGTTCAGACAGGAGAATGATATTTTAAGGAACTTAAGTTGAAATATAGTTTTCGCACAGCCCTCATGTGAATACATTTGTATAGAAAAAAAATTTTTTTTTACACAAGGTAGAAAACCCTGAGGAAGCAAAAGATAGAAGAGTTATTAAGGCTGTTTTGCGACTCGTACAACACCTCCACTTAAGCGAACAGAGGACAAAATTACATCTATGTTGAAGACAACATTTGACTTTTCAGGCTATGCAAGGTAAGTGCAAAGGAGCAGTAACCACCCGTGCAACCAACGTCGAGCAACGGACAGTGAGAAAGAGACATTTTACTGTCAATTATAATAATATGTTCTTTATTTATAATTTATAGATAGAAATGATATATATATATACCACATACATGATGTTTAACCTTCACTAAAGTAGAAGAAAGTTCATGGTTGAACTCTTGAGAGGAAATTTGATATGTTATCATATAATACACATTATGAGAGAGACAATCTCTGAGATACATTTTCCATTTGTATAGATGGTATCCACAAGAAGTGGAGATATTGAGGAAGTACTGAGCAGATATGCGATTCACTCATGCAAGGATTTGTTAAGGTATAATACACTAAGTCATATGAACAATCACAAGACAAACAGAGAATCTGTCATGATGTTACGCTACACAGACTTGACGTAAGGACACTTACATTTACCCATGATTTGGTAAATTGTAAGCACCCCCTTTCACACACCCCTTGAAGGTGATGCAAACATTATAACGTATTGTGTGCTCTTTTTATGTATTAGCAGTAGGATTTGGCAGTTTTTAGGTAGTGAATAGTTTCTTGCAGTCTATCTTTCTTTCTTTCTCCAATATCCTACCACCTACTGCAGCTGGGTATTGTTTGTTTATGGAATGTAAGAATATATTTTGTGACAGTAAACTTTCAGGTATGAATAAAAAGACATGAAGAAAACTGAGTATGGCATTACAAGCCTGGTCAACCACTAGCCAAGATATGGAATAAAAAAAAAAAGAGGCCTAATAAATGAAGGAAAGCCCATGCTTTAAACATTAAGTCTGATGTCCCTTGGCACGCCCAAACCTGAATAAAAAAAATTAATACCCCAATAAAAGAAAGGCAATGGGACTTAGTATAATTTTTTTTTAGTGTAAATATTTCACGTGTATATTCTTGTAAATTTATATGTATTTGTATATGTGTTAAAACTTTGCATATTGTCAACATATTTTGAAACGTGACCACGAAATGTAAGCTTTCATAATTTACGATGTAAACATGCTTGGACAAAGTGAACTGTTAAAATGTAAATGTGGCAAAAAGTGTTGCAAACTGTGTTAAACAGTGAACGTTATAAACGACGAATTTTGTGTTATTTGTGAAACTTATGGTGCATAAACCAAATAACTGTTTGTAAATCTATATAAACTGCAATTTACTTCGACGATAATGAGGATTTTCACACTGCAATTGAACGTTTGTTGGCGAGTGTAAACCTTTGCGAACATCGACGCCGTTGTTCCTGGCCGGCCTTCAGATGCTTTGGAGAAAATAAACTCAGCACCTGTCGTAGGCGATGTGGAGGCTAAAAACTACATCGACCATATATGCCCCGGGAACAATAGTCATGAAAACGCACAAGGACCTGGAGTGTTGTGTCGTAACAGAAGACATGGACGTTGCTTCAGATCACGCACACGCTCAATCTTATGGTGTCACCGAACTTAACACGCCATTTATGCTGGAATAACAACTTGTAATGAACACTATGTGAAAGTGAATACTGTGCAAGACTGTCATAACACAGCGATTTTGAAACTGCCGCACGCGAAATTCAGTGATGCTATTGCGCATGCGCAAAGAGTACATGCTGCCAGAGATGCATTGGGAAACCAACGCTGGAAGCGCACAACATTAACTGCGCTGGTGAGCAGCTTGCTCAAACACACACTATGTAAACATATATATATTAATTGTCTAAAAAGGATCAAAACTGTAACAAGTGTATGTAGTATATAGATTTAGAAACCAAGTATTGGCAAAGATAATCCTCTAAGTATGCACGTGGCGTTTCCTGGGAAAATATGTATAATAGACATTTAGGTATATCTATTCTATTGTTTTCTAGCCTGCCACGCTAAATGTTTTAGCGTGACAGTCGAGGGGGCGATGTAGCGGGGCTTTAAATTTCGCCGCGCTGCACTCGTTCCCTCAGATAAAAAATATCCCGTCGCAGCGGTATGAGCGCTCGACGGCAGAGAAAATACTATAATGGCAACACTATTTTTCTTTTCTATCCGTTTTTTGTTTGTCTCTTGATAGCCGTAGCTTAAGGCAGGTGTGATCGGATGCTGACGTAAAAACTTACTGGCTAATCTTGATCTGATTGTAATGTGTAGACATTGTGGAAGTTATTAAGAAATTCGGTGGATGGAAGTAGCAAAGTGAATTAAATTGCATACAGTATCAAGATGATTTTAATTGGTATAATTTAATGATCCCTGGACTATTGCAAGATTTCGGAACAGATTTTTTCACGCTGAAATGAAGGAGATTTTTGAAGACCTGGACGCCGCCCGAAAGAAGACATGTTAACCTGGTAAAGAATGAACTCTAAGCTACGCCATTTCCCCCTGTCAGTTACATTTTGTTATTCTCTGTCATTTTTCAAAATTTTTTGTAGTGGAAATTGGTTTAACATTTGCTCAAAAACGCCACAAGGACCACCCCAACAATAGCTTTTTCGAATAACGAAGTCCGATAGCTTTTCTGTAATACGAAGTCCGATTTGCATTTCATTCATTCCCTTTTTCACGGTCTCTCATCTCCATTTATTTTTTTATTAACCACTACAACCTTGGCTGACTGATGAACTAAAACAGCTAATGAATCTCAGAGACGTTGCACATCGAGCATACAATATACACCCTCCACCAGAAAATCACATTGTATACAAGCAGAAGCGAAACAAAGTCAGTCAAGCGGTGAGAAACGCTAAGCTCAGGCATGCCCGTACATTAGCTGAATATAGATGTAGACCAGCTATCCTGTGGAAAAATCTCCATAGTTTCGGTTTAGGCAAAATAAAAGTTGCAGAAAATCCCATGGTCCCAGCTGAAGAACTAAACCGATTCTTCACATTACCTGCAACCACAATTGAGCCGCAAAAAAAAAAAAAAAAAATAAAAAAAAAATAAAAAAAAAACAGAGAATCATTTATTACTTCATGGGGATGAACGACTAAAGCAAAGAAGAAGTCTATCTACGGCACGTCACTTGCAATACTGTCAAGAAAGCCATAATGCGAGTTAGATCAGCATCTACTGGACATGATGGCATCACTATCCAGATGGTAAAACTTATTATTGATCAACTACAGTCCTCTATTACAGACATTTTTAACGACTCGTTAATCACAAGTGTTTTCCCCGAGGCATGGAAACTGGGACAAATCAAGCCACTGCCTAAAAACGACATCACCACAGCACCCTCTGACTACCACCCCATCTCCCTTCTTCCTGCACTATCAAAGGCCTTAGAATATATAGTCCATGACCAGCTCACCGACTACCTAACTACTAACAACCTACTAGACGAATACCAATCAGGTTTCCGTAAACATCGAAGCACAACATCCGCACTGATAAAGGTGACAGATGACCTGAAACTTGCCATGGACAGACAAGAAGCGACTATCATTTGCTTCTTAGATTTCAGCAAAGCATTTGATACTGTCGAGTTAGACATCTTACTAGCCAAACTTAGCGGTCTAAATTTCTCACCAAGTGCAGTGCAATGGTTTCGCTCATACATGACGTCTCGTCAGCAACGCGTCCTGTCCGGGAATATAAAATCACAATGGCGGCAGGTAGTGTCAGGCGTTCCCCAAGGCTCATTACTAGGTCCCATACTCTTCTCTCTGTATGTCAATGATGTGTCATCGGTTCTAACTTATTGCCAATATCATATGTATGCTGATGACCTTCAGTTGTACCTAAGTGCGAAACCAAACAATCTTAAGAAAGCTATTGAAAACTTCAATACTGATCTCGATGCACTATCAAAATGGGCACAGGACATAGGACTAAAACTAAACCCATCTAAAACCCAAGCGGTACTTGTTGGTCACTCTAAGCTCATTAGCCCAAAACATTGGGAATCCGTACCATCTCTTACCTTAAATGGAACAAATATTAACTTCTCTACCTCAGCAAAGAGTTGGGGAGTAATAGTAGATGTAATTCTAAATTGGACAGAGCACGTAACTGCAGTGTGCAAAAAAGCATCAGCATCCCTTCATGTACAACAAAAGTATAAAAAACTCTTCCTTTTCGATCTGAAAAAGAAATTAGTACAAACGCTTATACTCCCAATCATTGATTACACCGATATTATCTCACAAGGCCTCTCTCAGGAAAACTCGCGACGTCTGGAACTGGTCATGAATGCCTGCGTCCGATATATCTATGATGTTCGACTTTTTGATCACATTTCACCAGCATATGCAAAATTGTCCTGGCTGCGTGCAGACAAACGCAGAGATTTCCATACACTCTGTCTCATCTACTGCCTTATAAATGTACACTGTTCCTCATATCTCTCCTCGTCCTTAACGCTTATGTCTGAACAACATGACAGAAACACACGTTCCCATCATAATAAAATCCTCTCTGTTCCGCTGCATCGCTCAGTCACCTTCTCAAAGTCCTTTACAGTAGCGGGAAACCGACTATGGAATAACCTCCCTCGGTATGTTAGACAACTTAAAAACATGTCCAGCTTCAAAAAACAGCTAATGACGTATCTACTCAAACAACAGTAATGCTTTCCTTTGTACACGAATGCACTTCACCTCATTACTTCCCCCTTTCCCCCTCCTTAAGTCTCCCTCCCTCAAACCTCGCTATACTAGTAAACATCTACTTTACACACCAAGATATTAATGTACATCTGCACAAATCTTCATTACTATTGCCCATTTTTCTCATGTTTATCATTATTATTTAATTTGTTTTTCTGCTACTATTATTACTTTCATCATAATTTTTATGTATAGCACCCGTTGATAAAATGCTGCCAGTACTTACTTTATTAAGTCTTAGTCATTATTCTTTATTCATATTGTGACTAGAGTAATCTAATTTTCTTATTTAAAGTATTGTCATGATTTAACTCTGATGTGTGCAATGCTGCATGTGTGAAACACTGGTCCGATGTAAGAGAGGGCCTGAAGGCCCTAATCTGATCACGTTAAATTAGTAAATATACTATACAGATCAGACAAGCGTCGCGCTCTCGACTCGTTGAAAGAGTTGCAGATTTACAAAGCCAAAAACCGTGAACCCACTAGGCTACTCAATGGAGAAAGCGATTTTGGGCCCAACACGTACTCTGCTTTGTTTGATAACGTACTACGATAACCAAATAATGCCTCGCATATTTATACCTAGCCTTGCTTGATGATTTATGTCGAGAACAGTAAGCATTTCCTTACTTCCAAACATTAGTCGATCTAATCCTGTAACTGATTATGTCCTACCTATTCATAGAATGTATGGCCAGACTATATAACTTTATTTTTTCACTGTTAATACGTTGTTTAAACGTTTTCTGAGGGAGACATATCGCGACGTATGTAAAGCCCTCTTGTGGTTGAATTTCCTACGAGCGCGCCTGCATAAGCTCCTGGCGGCCGACCCAACAGACGGCGCTGATCATTGTTGTCATTTTCCAGCTATCATACAGACATTTTATTTTTCATAGGTAATTTATAGGTTGCTACAGACAATGTATTACGTATATTATTTTTGACCGTAAATTCACCATTAAGAGGTTGGACTTATTCTCTTCATATATTTCTTACTAATAATTTTATATGGATAATTGTATTTATCTTTTAATGTGTCATTATTGGTTTCTGTGGTAGTTATCAATACTTATAAGTCTGATACATGTATTTTACCTAATGTGTTTTTATCAGATTATGTTTTTTGCGTAAATGATGACTACATCTAAGTAGAGTCATCTCCGGGATACAGGCAAAGATATTTCCGGTGGCTACTGTACCTCACTAACGAGTTGAAATAATGACTGTGCGGACGATGTGGCTATTCTACACCTTATTTCAGATCTATGTGACGATGCTGTGCTGATTATATTTACATGTTTTGAAGATACCATTATGAAGTTGACTGCAGAAGAATACTGTTGTTCCCAACATACATGGCATTAAGGACAACGAAGATAAAATACGAGAATTTATTGATCATACGGAGGCATATAAAGACTCATTTTTCCCTCATAATATTTGCAGGTGGAGCAGGAAGGGAAATAACTACACTACTGGGCATTAAAATTGCTACACCAAGAAGAAATGCAGATGATAAACGGGTATTCAATGGACAAATATATTATACTAGAACTGATATGTGATTACATTTTCAAGCAATTTGGGTGCATAGACTGAGAACTCAGTACCCAGAACAACCACCTCTAGCCGTAATAACGGCCTTGATACGCCTGGGCATTGAGTAAAACAGAGCTGGGATAGCGTGTACAGGTACAGCCGCCCATGCAGTTTCAACACGATACCACAGTTCATCAAGAGTAGTGACTGGCGTATTGTGACGAGCCAGTTGCTCGGCCACCATTGACCAGACGTTTTCAATTGGTGAGAGATCTGGAGAATGTACTGGCTAGGGCTGCAGTCGAACATTTTATGTATCCAGAAAGGCCCGTACAGGACTTGCAACATGCGGACGTGCATTATCCTGCTGAAATGTAGGGTTTCGCAGGGATCGAATGAAGAGCATAGCCACGGGTCGTAACAAATTTGAAATGTAACGTCCACTGTTGAAAGTGCCACCAATGAGAACAAGAGGTGACCGTGACGTGTAACCTATGGCACCCCATACCATCACGCCGGGTGATGGCGATGACGAATAAACGCTTATGCTGTAAGCAGAACCTGGATTCATCCGAAAAAATGACGTTTCTCCATTCTTGCACCCAGGTTTGTCGTTGAATACACCATCGCAGGCGCTCCTGTCTGTGATGCAGCGTCAAGGGTAACCGCAGCCATGGTCTCCGAGCTGATAGTCCATGCTGCTGCAAACGTCGTCGAACTGTTCGTGCAGATGGTTGTTGTCTTGCAAAAGTCCCCATCTGCTGATTCAGGGATCGAGACGTGGCTGCACGATCCGTTGCAGCCATGCGCATAAGATGCCTGTCATCTAGACTGCTAGTGATACGAGGCCATTGGGATCAAGCACGGCGTTCTGTATTACCCTCCTGAACCCACCGATTCAATATGCTGCTATCAGTCATTGGATCTCGACCAACGCGAGCACCAATGTCGCGATACGATAAACCGCAATCACGATAGGCTACAATCCGACCTTTATCAAAGTCGGAAATGTGATGGTATGCATTTCTCCTCCTCACATGAGGCATCACAACAACGTTTCACCAGGCAACGCTGGTCAACTGTTGTTTGTGTATGAGAGATCGGTTGGAAACTTTCCTCATGTCAGCACGTTGTAGATGTCGCCACCGTCGCCGAGCTTGTGTGAATGCTCTGAAAAGCTAATCGTTTGCATATCACAGCATCTTCTTCTTGACGGTTAAATTTCGCGTCTGCAGCACGTCATCTTCGTGGTGTAGCGATTTTGGTGGCCAGTAGTGTAGTAGTTGTACACGGTACCCTCCACCACGCCCCGTAAGGTGGATTGCGGAGAATCGAAGTAGATATACATGATGATGTAGAGACTAACTAGAGCAGCTATTTCATCCAGTTTCTTATATTTATTGGTTTTGCCCCGGCGTTGTTCAATAATTTTTGAGGCTGGAACCTACGACACGTTCGACGTATCGTTGGTGCTGCACAGGCTACATTTCCTCTCCCGCAAGCTCTGTCCTGTTGGCGCAGGCGTTTTAGGCGCGCCGCGTGCCGTGCAGACGTGCGCTACGCAGCGTAGCGGCCGCCGCTGTGGCCAGCAGCTGGGCCGGAGCGGGACCGCCGCGCAACTAATTAGCATTAGCAGCGGCCGAGGCCGGGGCGTGCCAAGCCGCCGCGCCATGCCGCGCCACGAAGCGCCACGGCCGCACCGCGGCGCGGTCAGCGGTAATGGTGGCTCAAGGGCGCCACCACCAGGGCTCTGCTGCCAGAGCGCCAGCCGGACCAGTCCCGCTGGATCCCCTAATGGGGCGGCTGCCCGCTGCGCAACGGCCGGCGAGCGCCGCCACGCAGCAGCGCACTTCCACACTCTCCGCTACTTCCGTATCACGAACGACTGGACTGCTTTAATGTCGTCCTACATTAACCTTTCGCAGCAACAGACGTCCTCTTTGCGTTCCGTTTTGAGAGCGGCTTTCGTTATGGCTGTGCTGTTCGCCAAATGCTGGTGCCAGTGCTGAGAGGCGTCTTTCCGGCCGCCATGAAACACTTATCATCCGCTTTATTACGTGAAATAATTTAATACAGGGACACCTGAAATGTGTGTGTGAACAATCTCGTAAATAATTTTATTCTTTTTGGATGTCTTACGATGGGCATGCCACACAGGTCTCTGTATCGTGTAGTTACGAGCGCCCAGCCTCGTCAGAAAGCTGCACTGCCCGGAGACTAGGTAGGTCGTGTTACGTGTTGATCGCGGGGGGGGGGGGGGGGGAATAGGGACCTGTAGCTGGATGTCATGGCACTGAGCAAGTACATGAAGGCTATAGAATCTGGTGCTCTTGGGAATTATTTTATTAATCTGATGTAAGATGGTATTATTACAAAAGGAACAGTATTATTATGTGTTGAAAGAGATGGATGTACTAAGATTTAAGGTAACGAATGAAAATATATTGCACTTTATTGCAGCAGCATTGATGAAAGACATCCAGATCAGCAAGTTCTTGCTATTGGTTAAAAACAGTCTTGGTTGCAATTTTAATTTTTTATTTTTCAACGACGCGTTTCGCCTTAATTAGGAATTTTCAGGTTATCTTAATTTGGTATTTCTTAGAAGAATCCTTTAGTCAGTCTAGCCAAAGGGCATCGTCGAATATATCAGGCAACATCGCCTTCGTTAAACTCAGTAAAAACTAGAAATATTTCATTTTTTTTGTATTTCTAGTTTTTACTGAGGTTAACGAAGGCGATGTCGGCCTGATATATTCGACGATGCCCTTTGGCTACACTGACTAAAGGATTCTTCTAAGAAATACCAAATTAAGATAACCTGAAGATGCATATATAAGGCGAAACGCCTAGTTGAAAAATAAAAAACTAAAATGGCAACCAAGACTGTTTTTAATCAATACTGTTAAGCACTGGTTTGCTGCATGCCACATATAGATTAGAATAATTTCTATAGTCCTAGCTGTTTTCATAAAATTTTGTCACAGTCAATGTTAACGAATTTCAAAAGACGAAAAGAATTTTATTATTATTATAATGACTTTTACAAAATAGTTCTCGGTTTACTTGCCGCGTCGAATTTGGATAAAATCTCGATCTTTCGATGACTACCTCCGTCATCTCCGTCAGGGGTAAAACTGACGAAGATGACGGAGGTAGTCATCGAAAGCTCGGGATTTTATCGAAATTTGACGCGGCAAGTAAATGAATTTTAAGTTAGAAAAAATTTTAATATTGAATAATACTTTTGTATTTCTCCAGCGATGATCTTACATAATAGCAATTTGTAACAAAACATTTTCTTGTTGCTTGCTGATCCTTCAGGGTTGAAATTTTGTAAAGGGGATAGTCTCAAGAAGTTATTTTTGAGAAGATTTTTTAGATACCTGCGTCATTATCCAGCTCCCATTATCTGATGAACATTCTTTTTTATGAGGTATACATTTAAAGAGAACCATGTTTGCCTTGCATCTATTTAAGAGGTCAGAGTGCCCTACCGCGATTTAGCAGCAGCTCAGAAGCTGAGGCATGGCATTTTCCATTGTGACACAGATAAGCCAAATACAGGAGATGCGAATTTTCAATTTCACTACTTCAATTAACAGTGTCGAGATTAATTATTATCATAAAAGTTCAGAGTCTTCCTTTTGTAACAGACGGTGTTGGTTCAGACAGGGCATATTTCATTTGCGCTCTCACAGATTTTCTTCAAATTCTGGTAGGCAGATCTAGTTCTTAACTGAAAAACTCAGGTTAGTTTATGCACATCGTTATTTCTTGGAATGGAATTTTTTGGTATGTAACAGCCTATGATGATAAAGACACTACACCTTCACAAAGAGACAGTCCAGAAATAAAGAAAACAGTTGATATTTGCATAATCTTCCTTTTCATATTTATTAATATAACTTTCAGATCTTACAGCGTAAGTTTAGTTTTTCAAGATAACTTCCAAATCGTACAGTCTATCTTTTCCGTCACACTTAACGCACTGCATCAAATTAAGTGAAACATTAAACAATTTGTCGTGTTATAAATCCTCATACACTTTGCGTATCGTTGATTTTACCTCATTCACTGCAGTAAATGAAATGTACATTAGACACCGAAATTTCATTTCAGATTAAGAGCAGAATGATATCTCATTTCGCTCTCGAGTTATTAAGTTTTATATCCGAAGGACAGTGACACCCGACAAGCTCATTCACGTCCTTGCGCATCGCAATTAATACGGGCGTAAAAGTAGCTCTATCTCACAAATGGTTCAAGATATCCAAACGAGATAGCTGCAAATGACAGCTAGCACGTATCTTGTATATTGAAGACTCGACACTTTCTTATTCATCGTGATATGGAAATAACTCGTCCGCAGCAATGAGAGGTCTGGGGCTCGGGACACTTCCAGACGTCCATAGCACTGTAGGGAAACCCAATTGGCCCCGTATATACCCGTGCGCAGCACTTTGGGTACAGCGTAGCAGGACGTGTACACACGTTCACAGCAGCGAAAGGATTAATTGCCATCTTGCTCTGTCCTATCAACATAATCTTAGCACCTGACACGAATTATTAAGTTTTACCAGTAACCTCCTACCGCCCAATGCTATGAAGAATCGAATTCCTACAGATAGCGAGTAGGAACAGTAAAAGTGAAGTGATGAAGTGAAACATCATGCTTGATGCTGAAGGATTACCACATCAACAACAAAGATTTTTTAGCCAATAGGTTTTCGTAACCCTGTTTTGTAGACCTGTATTCGAGAAAAAGTTTAGGACAGGTTTGAAATTAGGTATATTCAGTTTGTGGCCTCATTATGAAGCACTGGATGGTATTGTTTTGGTAATTTGCTCTCCGTTTTAAGAATTCTACTTTTTTTCCACGCATTTCACTGTTTATAGACTGTATATAGACTGGGACACTGAGATGTTTAGGACGGGTGGTAGGGACAGAGCATCGAGTGACATTATACTGAGTGCACTATCCGAAAATTACCTCAAGCAATTAAACAGAGAACCGACTCGTTGAGATAACATCTTGGACCTACTGATAACAAACTGACCCGAACTTTTCGACTCTGTATGTACAGAACAGGGAATCAGTGTTCATAAGGCCGTTGCAGCATCCCTGAATATGGAAGTTAGTAGGAATATAAAAAATGGGAGGAAGGTTTATCTGTTTAGCAAGAGTAATAGAAGGCAGATTTCAGACTACCTAACAGATCAAAACGAAAATTTCTGTTCCGACACTGACAATGTTGAGTGATTATGGAAAAAGTTCAAGGCAATCGTAAAATGCGTTTTAGACAGGTACGTGCCGAGTAAAACTGTGAGGGACGGGAAAAACCCACCGTGGTTCAACAACAAAGTTAGGAAACTACTGCGAAAGCAAAGAGAGCTTCACTCTAAGTTTAAATGCAGCCAGAACCTCTCAGACAAACAGAAGCTAAACGATGTCAAAGTTAGCGTAAGGAGGGCTATGCGTGAAGCGTTCAGTGAATTCGAAAGTAAAATTCTATGTACCGACTTGACAGAAAATCCTAGGAAGTTCTGGTCTTACTTTAAATCAGTAAGCGGCTCAAAACAGCATATCCAGACACTCCGGGATGATGATGGCATTGAAACAGAGGATGACACGCGTAAAGCTGAAATACTAAACACCTTTTTCCAAAGCTGTTTCACAGAGGAAGACCGCACTGCAGTTCCTTCTCTAAATCCTCGCACAAACGAAAAAATGGCTGACATCGAAATAAGTGTCCAAGGAATAAAAAAGCAACTGGAATCACTCAACAGAGGAAAGTCCACTGGACCTGACGGGATACCAATTCGATTCTACAAGGAGTACGCGAAAGAACTTGCCCCCCTTCTAACAGCCGTGTACCGCAAATCTCTAAAGGAACGGAAGGTTCCAAATGATTGGAAAAGAGCACAGGTAGTCCCAGTCTTCAAGATGGGTCGTCGAGCAGATGCGCAAAACTATAGGCCTATATCTCTGACGTCGATCTGTTGTGGAATTTTAGAACATGTTTTTTGCTCGAGTATCATGTCGTTTTTGGAAACCCAGAATCTACTATGTAGGCATCAACATGGATTCCGGAAACAGCGATCGTGTGAGACCCAACTCGCTTTATTTGTTCATGAGACCCAGAAAATATTGGATACAGGCTCCCAGGTAGATGCTATTTTTCTTGACTTCCGGAAGGCGTTCGATACAGTTCCGCATTGTCGCCTGATAAACAAAGTAAGAGCCTACGGAATATCAGACCAGCTGTGTGGCTGGATTGAAGAGTTTTTAGCAAACAGAACACAGCATGTTGTTATCAGTGGAGAGACGTCTACAGACGTTAAAGTAACCTTTGGCGTGCCACAGGGGAATGTTATGGACCATTGCTTTTCACAATATATATAAATGACCTAGTAGATAGTGTCGGAAGTCCCATGCGGCTTTTCGCGGATGATGCTGTAGTACACAGAGAAGTTGCAGCATTAGAAAATTGTAGTGAAATGCAGGAAGATCTGCAGCGGATAGGCACTTGGTGCAGGGAGTGGCAACTGACCCTTAACATAGACAAATGTAATGTATTGCGAATACATAGAAAGAAGGATCCATTATTGTATGATTATATGATGGCGGAACAAGCACTGGTAGCGGTTGCTTCTGTAAAATATCTGGCAGTATGCGTGCGGAACGATTTGAAGTGGAACGATCATATAAATTTAATTGTTGGAAAGGCGGGTACCAGGTTGAGATTCATTGGGAGAGTCCTTAGAAAATGTAGTCCATCAACAAAGGAGGTGGCTTTCAAAACACTCGTTCGACCTATACTTGAGTATTGCTCATCAGTGTGGGATCCGTACCCGATCGGGTTGACGGAGGAGATAGAGAAGATCCAAAGAAGAGCGGCGCGTTTCGTCACAGGGTTATTTGGTAACCGTGATAGCGTTACGGAGATGTTTAACAAACTCAAGTGGCAGACTCTGCAAGAGAGGCGCTCTGCATCGCGGTGTAGCTTGCTCGCCAGGTTTCGAGAGGGTGCGTTTCTGGATGAGGTACCGAATATATTGCTTCCCCCTACTTATACCTCCCGAGGAGATCACGAATGTAAAATTAGAGAGATTAGAGCGCGCACGGAGGGTTTCAGACAGTCGTTCTTCCCGCGAACCATACGCGACTGGAACAGGAAAGGGAGGTAATGACAGTGGCACGTAGAGTGCCCTCCGCCACACACCGTTGGGTGGCTTGCGGAGTATAAATGTAGATGTAGATGTAGAACATTTCGTGAACTACGTGTCGTAAAGTGTCTTAAGTTTGCAGTTACTTTCAATGCTCTGTGTGAGTACTGTATGGAGAATGTGTTACGAATAGAATTAGCAACAAAGAAGAAATAAATTATTCGTCGTTCCTGAGCCGGAGGTTTTACTGCGTGAATAGCGAAAAAACTTTATTTCTGTTATTATTTTGTGGGTGTGTCAGAGAGAAAAATTTCGAAAATGATTCAACCCTGGTAATACCAAGGTCTTCTCAGAAGTGTGTGCTACCAACAGAAGCGGTGGAGGTCAGGGTAATTCATGCTAATCCTATTTTTTTTAAGAATTGCTGAATTTCTTCATTGTTGTTCACTTTTATTAACAACGTACCTTTTTAATAAATACTTATATGTAGTATGGTCCAGAACCAGAAAATGTCTTACCACGCTCTTACCACTACTAACGCACTTTCAGTAACGTTTACTACTAGAAAGGGGGGGGGGGGGAACGGTGTTACTTTACACCCATCTAGTAATGTCAAGGCATTCTCAGTAACGCGTATTACCAACGGAAGGGGGCGGTATAATTTATGCCAACCCTGAAAAGATTTTAAAATACTTAAATTATTTTGGATTGTTGTTCACTTATATTAACAATATACCTTTAGAAAAAATTGCTAGGTAAGTGAGTTCCAAAATTTTAAAATGCCTTTTGTCACATTTTTAGACACACCAACGCACTTTCAGTAACGTGTACAAAGAAGAGAGGGGATGGAGGGATGCAGGGGTGTTACTTTCCACCTAGACCAAAACAATTGTGAAACAGTACAACTTTCGTTATTTGTTCTACACTTTTACTCACAACACAATTTTTAATGACATATTGGTGTGTATGTAGGGCGCTGAACCTGAAAATATTGAACAAAAAATTCACTGTAAAAAGTCTTCCTGAAAGTGCATTCTAGTAGTCTGAATAGGTCATGGTGCTTTAGAGTGTGTGGTCACTATAATGATAGAACTCCTCTCCCTATGACATCATGTTGGCAGATGGTTCAATGCTGGGAGTAGAGCATTGCTCAGCACTCCTCCATTACGCGGCTTCTTGCATTACCTGGGAAGGGATCTTAACTTTTACCCAGCTGTGCCAAGTACCTACATTATTTTTGCCACATAAAAAGTGAAAAAGGTGTTCATGATCCATTCCTTCAGGATAAGTAGAAACGAATTACAAATAAATGTTGCATTTACCTATGTCATTGCAGTGCATCATATCCATATGAAACTAAGTACCGGTACTAGAAAGATGCAGTGTACAACTGTGGGATATGACATAAATACTGTAGGGATCAGGATGCATCTTCGGTGATGGGTGAATCAGCGAATGGTGAATCAGATTGTAACGCAATTTCACTATCAGGATGTGGGCTGCAGAGGCAATGGTGACTGGCTTCGTATGGCGAACCATCAGTATCGTGTTACTGGATATAATAGTCCTTTACACATACCTGTTACAAGTACCGAAAAGCAGTTGCTAGGAAGGTTGTTAACTTCGAATTTTAAATATCAATACAGTTGCAGAATCTCTCCCGAGGAATAAATCGGCGACAATGAGTGGGAATAAAACTGAATACGTGGATTGTTAGAATGGACTCGTAAATCTGTATCAGTATAGTGCACGGTGGATAATGAACGTAAAAGGGCTTACAGAGGCACGGGAGTGATGACAATTTGACTGGGAAGATTGCTACTTGATTCGTTGTATTCTTGCGACTAGTAAGTTGTTTCATAAGTCTGAAGCTCCAGGATGAGTCGTACTGCAGACTTTTTTTTTTCATTGGAAGTCAGTTTTGAAGTGATATGGAGCGATTTTTGTAAAGAGAAGAACTTCCTGTTATGCTGTCCAGATGGAAGCACTAAAGAAGACGAACTTCGATGAGTTGATTTAGTTTCACGGTAATATCTCTAGTGACATGTTTACAAATGTTTTTCCGTTCACCTCTGGAGTCGTAGGATAGTGGTAGGCACTTAGCAGCAAATCTATCTTTGTATGAGAACGATACGGCCCTCTTGATTTCGAACGAACTGTTCTGTTTCGAGGCGGAAATTGAAATTATCTCCTAATGATGGTAAAAAGAGTTGCGAAATATTTTATAATCTAAACTTACTTGTTTTCTCAAAAGAATGTGAATACCAAGCAGGCATCTAACAATTTCGGGGGCAGATCCCGTTCCGGTTGTGATATGAAACTAGAAGATAAACAGCACAATCGCGTTCTGTTACCGAATTGCGTGAAATGAATGTTACTTCTACATACAGTTGCATCTGTTTAACGTAATGATTCTGCCAACTATTCAAGAAAAACATTTGCACTCTTATTGTTGCACAATTAATGAAAGAAATTAATATTGATACACTTCATTCATTAAAATATCTGAATCTGTCTACTGAAATAATTGTAAGACTACGTAATTGTAAGAACACTTAACTGTCGTTATTTTGTATGCGGCAAAGGTCTAATATTTATCAGACAAAAGTGGTCTCTCACGTTAATATATGTAACCAACGACTAATGTGATAATGTAATACAGTGATAAAAGTTATTGCTTTAAACTAGTTTTTGAAGGAATGGCAATGTCACACTCAATAGCTATACGGTCGGTACATCATATTGCTGACAGAAGGGGCCAGTTCTATTCCTGCCGAATCCGAGATATTATCCGTTCTAGGATTTGTTGCTGTGTCTTCCTCACGTTCGTATCATCATTATTGACATTCCGCTATTGAAATGGCTGTTCGGCACGTCCTGGGTGCATATAAAATATGAAACAATAAAGTCTCATTGTAAACTACACCTCCACCTACCATCATAATTATAGTACACTAATTAGCTTGATCGAGCAAATTTCGTTAGCTTAAGTATAGTGACACACTTACGTGCTAATTGATTACAGAAA
The DNA here is from genome assembly GCF_021461395.2 of Schistocerca americana. Classification (NCBI taxonomy): domain Eukaryota; kingdom Metazoa; phylum Arthropoda; class Insecta; order Orthoptera; family Acrididae; genus Schistocerca; species Schistocerca americana. The sequence goes on along the minus strand of NC_060119.1, from coordinate 950,600,042 downwards.
GCAGCCAAAAATTATTTCGTATAAAAGAACGGAATAAACAGCAAGTTAGTTTAGTAAATGCTGTGCTAAAATAATAACAACCTGAAAATAAGCCGCGTATTAAATTAATATTCCAGACCACTGCAATACTTAAAGTATATTACGACATCCTGCTTTTAGTGAAAAATGCTACGGTGTTTCTACACACGCGTTCAGAGAAAACACGTTCTGAAAAGTGCAATGGTATTTGTACATACGCATTATGAAGAGCCATTTCGTCTCTTCTTAGAGGTTCTTTCATTAACAGTAATAAAAAAAATCAGTAGAGAAAATACTTCCAAGGAAAAGCTAATTTCAAAGAATTAATTGGAAGTCAATGAGACGTGAAAACTCATAATTAGTTTCTTCCAATCAATGTCATTTACTTTTCTTCTTCTTAAAATGGAATCAGTTGTTCGACTCATATTCACAAGTAGTAATCTGGCCAATGCTGCATCCAGTAAGGTCATATAAGATTCGGGTGATTTACGTGCTACCTTCAGTGAAAGCAGGAACGACAGATATGTGCCACCCCAGCTAAATTACTACTCAAGTTCCATAATATTCTCCATAGCATTTTCGAAACACCTCAATTGACTACAGTGTGCCCCTGAATCCACAAAAACTCTGCTTAATAACAGTAGAAAGACCATACAGTAGAAAGTAAATGTATATGTGAATTACTTTGGGCAAAATAGTTAGTCACCTATTTGAAGCCCCGTCATTTTCTCCCATTGCGAAACAGAAGTTTCTAATTCTGCTCAAAGATACCTCTGTAACGTTACAGAAACATGGCACTCTGCGACGTCAGCCACGGGCTTGGCGACGCTTGGAGGAGGAGGAGGGGGTGAGAAAATCATAAACAACTTTTGCTACTCCGGTCATTTTCGAATTTCGTCGTTAGCTCTCGAATAGTCCCTGGTTGTTCCATCCTGTATACCAGATTAGAAACTGCGGTCGCACTACTCTCAGAAGGTGGTCAGATACCGCTCTCTGAAGTTGCAGCCATACGCCTTTAGAGAAGGGTTCAAACTTTCAGAGAGTGTCAGCAGTGTGAAAGGTTCTGAGAACATCTTCCTGTTGCTTATCGCAATTTTCGTGTTTGTTCTGATCGGGTTGTATCTTCTGTCACCAACAGTAAAAGTGGATAAATTCAGTCTGGACGTCTTTGTTCTAACCGCCATCGCAGAGTTTTCACGAGAAGGAGAGATAAAGTAAGGGGGGGGGGGGGGGATAGGCGTGACGACTTTCCCATCCATGGTGGCGTTCGGCAAAATTATGGTGGATTTTGATACCAATTTGACCTCAATTTGACCTCATTAACCCACCTTAAATATCACATGCACTACTGACCTCTGGTATTCTTTTCGTACGTATCGACACCATGCTGTTTGAAGATCGCCGAACCAAAGGGTGAAGTCGCAGGGCGCCACGCTTTTGCGCCATTACGGAGGAGTGCCTCTAGGTATGTTTGATCTAAATATCAATCCTCTGTGTGGAAATGGACATTTGTGGGGTATCGAAAATGTGCCACTTAAATTGTTTTGCGCAATGTATATGAAATACATACATTCTGCACATAGCTGAAACTAAGATTCCTTCACGAGGATTTTCATAGTCATTTCTCATAATTCTCTGTGTCTTTGGATATAAGTTACTACAGATCCAAATTGCAGTTTTTGCTTCATTATAATTCCAATCTTGGATCAAAACGTTTATTTACAATCAGGTAATTAATTTCGATCGTTAATGACCATGTTTAGACCTACATATCACGTAAGTTTTCGTTCCTGTGTCAAAACTTGTGCCACTATGTATTACCCAATAAGATAACCAAGTCTGTTTGTAGTCGAAATATTAGACATCTGTATATATGCATGCGGAAATTACTAAGAAGTTCATTCTTGTAAGACCTCCAAAGCATGGCTCTTCCAAAATATTACTTTGTCTACAATACGACATGATGGGGTTGAGTTGTACAAAATAGTGACAGTAGTCTTTTAGTATGACTAACCAGGCTGAATACAAAGTGGTTTTCAATACCGTTGTAGTGTATGAAAAAAATCAAGTGACTAGTAACGGTACATTCTGATTTAGCACAAAAATTCAGTAACACTGACGTAAGACTAGCCTATTGGCACGTTAGATTATAGATATTGTATTATATTAACAACAGTCTATTCCAAAAGCACAGCACAAGCACTGAAGGAGTGGATACAAACACAAGTTATCAACTAGCGAACTACAGTCTTCCTAGTGCGAAGAAAAATACGATGTAGAATCTTTCCAAGCCTAACACGCCCTTATTAAATGTTCTAGTGCTCAAGTTACAAGTATGAAATCGAAGAACAGTCCAACAATTCCATTGTAATGACCTGATAACTGCTACAGCGAAGTGCTACAGAAGACATTTATGGTAAATACAAGATTTGTTTAGGTGCAGACAACAGCCAGAAGTCCCGACCGTAAGACGGAATGACACCAGGATTTTTAATCTGTTTTCGTAACTGCTGTGTGTCCGTAACCAGACAGGTTCCAACTAAGAGCAGAAGGAAAACCAGTCAGTAGAATTTGTTTGTAAAATAACTTTTTTTGCTACTTGCCACGATTTTCTTTTATTTAATTATTGTACGAAGCTTTTCAGGGAGCTATTCCAATTTTCACGTGCGTTCTCTAGCGTTTTATGATATTTATGCTTGATATTTTTTGATGTGAGAGATGCTGCAATATTCTCTTCCCTTTACTGCAATACATAAACACGCGAAATTCGGCAATTATAGGTGAAAACCTTTTTCCTGCAGTTTCGTGTTGTGTACTTATGCAGAAACTCACACATGTCAAACAGCCACTCACGCAGTTTACAGAGCACAGTACGCACTGAAACCAGCAATAGTACCGTACCAAACAGTCATAAAGAGATTTTACATGCAGAAAAATATTTAGAGATAACGCTATAGATCGTCCTCGTAGTATTCATAATATTCTTTTCAAATACAACATATGTCTTTATTTGCTTACATATTATTTACAACTGTACTTACTTGTGTATAAAACTAATTTGCTTCCCTCAGTATTTTATCGAAACAACTGAAAGAACTTTGAAGCTTATCCCCTAAAGAACAAATGAGACAATATTTCCATAAAAAAAAAAATTAAATATCAACTTATTACCTTTAAAAAATTTAATTTTTCGTAAGAAAAAGGTATCTCAGGAAATGATTGACATTTAATTTCTACAAACAGGTTAACAATAAGCTGAGGTATTATCAAGGTTGTCAATCAACAGTTTATCTTCACACTTTTTGTGATGTGAATAAGTTTTCGGGGACGGATCCATTTGATGACCATCCTTCACTCGCTGGAGTACTTCGTCATTTTGCTCACATTTCCGATTTCCTGTCCTGAAGTTTGTATGTATTGCTAATATTGTGCTACTGTGGTGTGCTCCATTGTGCTTTGCGTAACTGTTGTGGGTATCTCAGCCTGATTCTTCTATTTTATTGTATGTGCAACATGTGCTTGTATTATTCTATGTAGTCCACAATTTGAATATGGTTCATGATTACATTTTATTTTATGCACCAGTTCCTGTAGTAGTTTATTAGACGTAGAGGGTTGAGCTTTTTCCTTGTGTTTTGATGATATTTACAGTCCTTTGTAGGATTTTGCTAATACATGCTGTAACACTGCGCTTTAGGGCACGATACTCATTAAAGCCTGTACTATGGTAAGTTGACGGGCTTCACCTTATGAGAAAGGATTTTTGTATAGAAATTGACCGCGTGTACCTGAATGGAGGCAAATCAGACTTACACCCACTCTGTAATAACAATGATACGTCAAGCAAGTCCGAAATGCAACTACACGTCAGGACGGACAAGAAACAACACAGAAGATGCAACCAATTTATTAATAATGTGGTCGCCAGCCTAATTAGGCATTAACTGAGTTTCTTCCCTGTACAAGTTGATGTTCGTTCAAGCAAAACAACACGTAGTAACACAGCACAATATGTTAAATTTTAGAACCAGAAAATCTATTGAACTGATAATTTCACTTTCTGTACTGATAGGGATAAACCATAAATACATAACACTACACTATAATATTTACTACAAAACTTCGTACTGTCTATTGATCTGATTAAAATCTGGCATAGGTTACCCTAGAAATAGCACTTTCGAATCACACACACAATGTCAATTTTGATAAAGGTAAAACACTGATAAATTTTGGTTTTTTATATTGACTTTAACTTTGCTGATCAAATCAGTCTAGAACACTTCAGAATTCAAATGAATAAAAAAGAAGGGGGGGAACCCTGAAACTGTTATGATCACTGTATAAAAAAAATTCGATTACTGAAATCATTATGTGCTCAAGATTTCCAATATATTAGTTACTACTCTTTTCATTTTATTTCCTGCTCATTTACATACCATTATATCTGTCTCGAAATGATTAAACTTCAGTACTAAATCAATATCAAAATTATCTTCCAACTTTGTCAGACCTTTGTCTATTAGTTCATTAACAAAAAAGTTCTTTAAACATCATTCTAACATAGCTAGGTCTGCAGGTAATTATTATTAACATAAACTTTAATTCTTCATTTCGGGACACTCGGATTGCACAACATTTGGAAAGGACCCTGGCTAGGTTAGTTGTGAGGATAATTAAATGATAAGACTGTTCTGGTAAAATTTACGTAGTTATTGAACAGTGTGGAACAAAAGTAACACTGGTCCGCACGAATACAGTACTAAAAGTTTAAACCTGTTCGTATCGATGTGGCGGTTGGCGGGCGGCGAGATGGCGAGGCACGGAGCACACATACAACCACAGCAATGGCTCTTGATGTATCAGCACTTTACTTCTTCATAGCGTCGCAATACTTTTCCATTTAGTGCCTATGGAATTTTGCCAGGCTGTATAGGCGTCGGAACGGCATATCCGAGGCTCAATGAAACTACCTCTTCCATGAGAGCCTCCTTGATCCTGAGCGTGTTGCTCAGACCAATGCCCAACTCCGACTATTACTGCTGAGCCCGTTATATCGTGCAGCGCCAGTGTGCATTTTCCCGCGCTCGCCTGCCATCCACCTTTTACCGCTCCCCTACATACAGGGTATTCACCAGAGGTTTTGCATTCTACATATCCTAATACATTGCCTACGTATGGACCAGACGCACAATTACAATTTTAACACAATGACATGAAACAAAAAAGAAATGAAATCAGGACATCGATTACACTAATTTATCGAAAATCAGAAGAAAAAAATATTATATGTACAATAGTACAGCGTTGATGTTGTTACAATGCGACAAAAGGTGGATATTTCTTTATATCTTTTTCTTCCTCTGTGGTTTGTATCTGGATATTTCTTTACTTTTTCCAGCACTGAGTCAACCATTGAGGTAGTGCAGTCGTTGGTTGCAGTAATCTGAGACCTTTATTACCTGTTGCATGTTTTCTTGGTGCTAAGATATTTTATTTGCTTTGTGCAGAGCTGACGTATATGGTGCTTGCATATGAATGCTTGGGTGATAAGAAGTTGCAGACACTTTAGTGTCGGTCACTGTATCTTGCCCAGAAATGTAGAATGTTTATGTAATTTTGCATCTTGTGACATAAATTAGATTAAATAGTTTCCGTTCGATGGACGTACAGTCCAAACGTCCAAAACCAGTATGCCAATCAGGAAAAATTACCATTAGCGTTGAGATAATCATCCCACCGACGTTTCAGGTTGAAAATACCCGTCTGGTAAAACAAAGTTTCCTGCAGCGTGGCAACGTCCGCAACCGCCTGCTGTAAATCCTAGTCCCACAATAATCATTGGCCTTTTTTAAAAGACCCATTGCGTGATAATGTCATGGGAAGAAATCAGGAATTTCGGATGGGTGCTCGAGTGCCTCCCACCTATGCTGGTGCTCTCCGAATGGTGTCTACCGGTGTTTGTCCTTCGGGAGTCAAGAAAAGAGTAACAGCACGTTGCTCCTGTTTGAATAAATTTGTCAATAACTTCACCATAGTCCACACCTTCCTATTTACCGCATGCAAGTCGGAAAGACACGAATGCGACATTAATCTCTTGGCTACATATCGCTGCTTATATACCCACATCGGACTCTCACTACGTTGCATACATGCTGCAGAAACGTCCTAAATCCATAACTTTTGATCGTACATTGTATTTAGTTCTAAGTAACTCAAACCTGTCTTGTTCCCGTTGCACTATGATGTAATATCCTTATGTAGTCTGTTAGAGAAATTGGGAATGTACACTATGCTTTGGCACCCCCCTTTTACTAACAGTATGACATCGAAAAATCTCCTATAAAGTATAGTAGTCTCCTTTTTTCATGGTTCGTAGCTATTAAAAGATTATTGTCCCAAATTATTTATGTATATGACAGCTATGTTACCACGTATGTGTGATCCCATTCATAAATCATCTGTCTGCTTATAAACGTTACCATTAATTCTAAAAATGTAGATACTTCGGGGTAGTAAGAGAATTGCATGAATTCAGCACCATCTGTGTATGCAAGTTTGTTATGCTACACTAGGATCTCTTGAATTATTACTGCAGCTTTTAATATACATTGCGTTTTGCAGCAATTAAGCATTAATCAGCTGCCGAAAGAAAATGTTTCTCACTGAGGCACAGGAAAGCGGGATTCCTGGAATGAGCCACACTCCTTGTAGTAATCGTCGGCTATCAGGTGCCGCTCCTCTTGCGGAAGTGTGGGGACTGGTTGTACTCGTCTCACTAGTTAAAATGCTTTTACTAAATTTCATGATGGGAACGTATTTTCACGATGCCCCGTCACGGCTGTCAAGATTGCGCTATGGTGGGGGAAGCGAGGTAACTGGGTGATGGGAGCTTATGAGGTAGGGGGTGGGAGAACTAGCTTCCGGGGAGATGTCAGTATGCATGTGAAGTTAATTCACATGCAACGAGTCAATAATTTGTTTCTTGGACCAGCGAATCAGACTTCTTTGCCTACTTACAGGAGAGGGTTGTGTCCTATAATTTTGCTGATAATTGATTTTCTATTAAGAGTGCCTTTCAAGGAATAAACTGTCTCCTACCTGCCGCCGTTACTCAACACATTAAAAAGTGACGATTATCACCTAAAAAACCATACAAATTCTAGTAGGATTCGCGCTCTGAACGTTCTGTACGAACATAATTACTTGTGTAGATTAATCAGATATAGGTTATGACGAGTTAGTTTACGAATATCTAAATATGTGACATAAATGGATGTGTCTTTTGACTGCATTGACTTAGAAACTTCATCGCTAGGGGACCGTAGACCTTAGTATTTGATATAGATTTCAACTTGGTATATCTACCTATTCCTGAGAAAAATGGGTCTTAAGAGGCTGACAGATAGGCGGACACCAAAGTGATGCTACGTGTGTTCCGTTTTTTCCGACTGAGGTACGGAACGCTAAAAACAAGTAAACGGAATTTGTTAATGCCTTTAGCGGTGAGAACGTAACTGATATGGGCCTACTAGTTGTGGAGAAATGTGTGCAATGAAATTAAATGTAACAATACATCTGAGCACACGAACACACACACACACACACACACACACACACACACACTCACATACAAATATACATTTCACAGCAATCCTACGTAGAAAAAGCAAATTGCTCTACCGCACCTAGTCACCTCAAGGAACACTTCATCAAGAGGCTTAGTGGAGATGACAAAGTATGCAGTAAGAGAAACTAATTACGGGGTGAGGTGGCGTCGATAGAGTCAGAATGAGAACCTCTGTGAAACTGATAACGAGACGCTGGAGGCTTACGCTGAGTCGTTCTCCCACCACCTGGCTGCAGATAGCAACTAAAGCGGAGATGACGTGAACGAACTATCCCTACCTTGCCGAAGTCATGGGCAAGCGCCCCACTCAATTCACAAGACTTGGACACTTGGTGCCGACAGCAGCGGACGTTCACTATCTTCAGCATCATTGGTCTCAGGTTATCAGGAATCTTGATGTATCTACACCTATCAACAAAATTGGCACCCTTTAACCCCACCAAGACTTTAGAAACAGCTTTCGTGCCATTATTTGCAACATTACTATTAATTTAAATATATATTCCATTGATATCGCACTTATCCGCACGAAAGTTGAGATGAGGGTTAGTTTAGTGAGGTAAATATTTGTTCTTCAAGGATAAGTGATTTGTAATTAATTACTTCTCATGCATCGATCGAGTGTATGACTACCAATTATTCCTCCAACATGCTCTGCTCTTAAGTTTGTTTAATTATGCTGTCTTTTTAAACAGAGGACTGCCTTTAAGTCTCTCGCACCCATTTGGAAAACAAAATACTGGAATTTTCGTTCAATGTATACACTGAAGAGCCAAAGAAACTGCCGCACCTGTCTAATATCGTGTACGGCCCCCGCGAGCACGCAGAAATGACGCAACACGACGAGGCATGGACTCGACTAATGTCTGAGGTAGTGCTAGAGGGAATTGACACTATGAATCCTGCAGGGCTGTCCATAAATCTGTAAGAGTACGACGGAGGAACGGTCTTTCCTGAACAGCACGTTGCAAGGGGTCTCAGGTATGTTCAATAATGTTCATGTGGCCAGCGGAATGCACAATGGACATGAATGGATGCAGGTGATTAGACAGGACGCTTACGTACATGTTACCTATCACAGTCGTATTTAGACGTATCAGGAGTCCCACAACACACCAACTGCACACGCCCCACACCATTACAGAGCATCCATCAGCTTAAACAGTCCCCTGCTGACATGCAGGATTCCTGAGGTTGTCTCCATACCCGTACACGTCCATCCGCTCGATAGAATTCGATACGAGACTCGTCCGACCGGGCAACATCCCTACTTCACAGCTACCTCAGAGATGCTGTGTCCCCTCACTCGTGCGCAGACCATAACGCCACGGTGAAACTCACTTAATTCTGGATAGCCTGCCATCGTGGCAGCAGTAACCGATCTATCAACTGCGCCAGACACTTGTTGTCTTACCTGTGCATAGGCGTTGCTGACCGCAGCGCCGTATTCTGCCTTTTTATAGATATCTCTGAATCTGAATACATGGGCCTATATGAGTTTATTTGGCGTTTCAGTGTAGTGAGAACTACAGAGCCCTGGAGACGCACTCAAAACATGAACATATACTCAGGAAATGCTGGAATCTTCGACAACGTTCGTATTTGGTTCGATAACTGCAATGATAGCTGCAGTATTTAGTTTAATACTGTTGTTGGTTGTTCTGCCATAAGTGGTGCTCGAACAGTTTTATATTCTGAACTTTTTGCTATTCATGTAACTTCTCAAATTCTGTCTCCTTCTCCTGCTGCCTTTGATCCTGGAGATCAATGATTGTTGGACCCTTACAGGAGTTTAGAAACTGTAACAGAGACACACGTGTGGAAATGTCATTAAATTAGTCTCGGCTATATTTGCGTTTTCACTAACGCCAGTTGATAATAAAAGCACAGTAGAAGATGGAACTCAATGAAGAAAGAGACATACTGTGATAAACCTGGCACAACACAATCACGATAATTGACTTCAATATAAGATCGTTCCAGGCATCGCAATCTGTAGCACAGGGGCCAGTATCAAAGTTACAAGTCACTCGTTTGAGCTACACTTGGTCGAGAATGATAGAAAATTTTGGTCCTACGTAAAATCGTGAACGAGGTCGAGACCTCTACTCGGTCCCTCGTCAAGCAGTCTAGTGAGGCAATTGTAGACAGTAAAAGGAAAGCCTGAGTTATGAATTTTGCTTTAAAAAAGCCATTTATTCGTTTGATCGCTGCATAAATTTCCATATGGATGACCGAGAAATAGGCGTTGGTGGCGTCCTCAAACAATTGAAGAAGTTGAAAAGAACTAAGTCATCAGGTCCGTTATGGAATCGCACATGCTTTTATAGAACTCATAGGCATTATCCCGTTATCTAGCTTGCGTTTATCGCGAATATATCGCTCAGCACAAAGACTCTAGGGGAGGGAAAATGGCGCAGCTGTGTACTGTACATGAAAAAGGTATAAAATGGACTTCTGAAATTACAAATCAATATCCTAAACATCTGTTTACTGCAGAACTCTTGATCGTATTCTGACTTCGAATATCATACATATTCCGCAGAGAGGAAATTTTCTGCCCAAACCAATAGGGATTTAGAAAGTATCGTTCGTGTGAAATTCAGTTTACTTATTCATCGCACGATATCCCGCGAATCATGGATGGAGAGCAAGGGGTACTATATTACTAGTTTCTGGAAAGTGCTTGACAAGGTGCTACACTGCAGACTGTTAACGAAGGTCCGAGCGTACGGAAGAGATTCTCAGATATGGGAGTGGCTCGATGTCTTTTAAGTAACAAAACCATTTACGCTGCACGGACGAGTGGTCATCAGAGACCAAGGAACGGTCAGGAGTACCCTACGGAAGTGTAATAGGAGCAGCAGTTTCCGGCTTTCTATTCATGAATCTGCAGTGTACGGTAAGTGTCGTCGTTGAGTGGCTGTAACAGCATGCAGTATGAACTGGACAGGATTTCTGTTTGTTGTTTTGAGTGGTAGCCTGCTCCAAGTGTGAAAAACGTAATGTAATACCTTAGTTCTCGAGTATAGTATTAGTCACATACTGCATACTGCTTGACATAATCGCGTAAATTAGATATCCACGCGTAGTTCTGCAGAGTTACATGAAACGGAAGGGCACCTGAAGTCGAGGGCAGTGGGGTGGGGCGGTGGGGGGATGGAAGGGGAGGGGGGGCGGGAGGAATGGTTGAGACCACATAAAGAGCACATGTGCGATTCATTCATGAGTACTACTCAAGTTTTTGTGATCTTCACAAAGTCGAAGCAACTGAGAAACGAAATTGTTACTAGCAGGTTCATTAAAAAGTGAATATTACGGAACTGAAACAGGAATCCATTGATGGAAGAAGACGTTCTTTCAGGGGCACACTACTGAGAATATTTAGAGAACCAACATTTGAGACAGACTGCAGAACGATTCTATTGCTCGCTTGTGCGCACCATGAAGATGAGATAACTGAAATCAGGATTCATAGCGAAGCATATGGCCAGTCATTTTACGTCGTTCCGCTTGCGAGAGCAACAAGCGTGGGAAAGATTAGCGTCTGCCAGGCATGTTACGGTAGCGTATGTCTACAGATACACACATTGATACAAATTCATGAATTAATATGATGTGATACTGCACCAAGCAATATTATAATCAGACGCAGCGTGGGATTAGCCGAGTGGTCTCATGCGCTGCGGTCATAGACTGTACGGCTGGTCCCGGCGGAGGTTCGAGTCCTCCCTCGGGCATGGGTGTGTGTGTTTGTTCTTAGGATAATTTAAGTTAAGTAGTGTGTAAGCTTAGGGACTGATGACCTTGGCAGTTAAGTCCCATAAGATTTTTTCACACATTTTTGTCAATAATATAATCCGACATTAGTGAATACGGAAAATGGGTTACTCTCGTCTTCAAATACAACTATTTTGCTTCTAGACACAATAATTTGGTCTAGAAATCTGAAGTCCTCTCAGCGCTACTAAAGTGCAATTTCTCATCAGTTGTCTTGGAAGTAAGACATATCAACGGGATGTTTAAATGACTGATATACGTTCACTACGCAAGACGTAATAGGAGATTCGAATGGTTCAAATGGCTCTGAGCACTTTGGGCCTTAACTACCATGGTCGTCAGTCCCCTAGAACTTACAACTACATTCATGCATCGACCTCGGGAATTATCATTACGTAAACATGTCTGGACGTGTTGCAGTTATTCTAATCTTGTCGTCGTAATACCTGCGGGAGCGAAAGATAGGGGCTTCTAGAATATCCCTCGAGTTTTCATCCATTGTTCTGGAAGCACTGGAAGCAGGCTTTCACAATGTAGTACACGAGAGCGTCTGCTAACTGAGTATCTCAACATCTGCATGAATCAGACAAACCTGTGTCAATTCCTGCTGCTCTTTACATATGTGAATAATTGCTTTTAGCTGTGTTTGGTAATAGCCGCATACACTTGAATAATGTTCTTTGATGGTGTAACGTTTCCCCTTACTAGCCAGTTAAAGCTAAAATATAGCCATGATAATATTTGGGTAGTGAAATTAAATTTAGATGAGACTATTATCTCTGAGTAAAATCTGACATGGTAGTGGAGAGAAGTGTACAAGTCGTTCTAACGAATAATCGGTCCTAAACTATCACTTTCTATATACATGGATTTTGTTTACTACGGAAAGCAGTTCAATCACTCACACAAAGGGTGCCACAAGACTCAAACAATCCACAATAAAACTGTTGTTGTTGTTGTTGTGGTCTTCAGTCCTGAGACTGGTTTGATGCAGCTCTCCATGCTACTCTATCCTGTGCAAGTTTTTTATCTCCCAGTACCTACTGTAACCTACATCCTTCTGAATCTGCTTAGTGTATTCATCTCTTGGTCTCCCTCTACGATTTTTACCCTCCACACTGCCCTCCAATACTAAATTGGTGATCCCTTGATGCCTCAGAACATGTCCTACCAACCGATCCCTTCTTCAGGTCAAGTTGTGCCACAAACTTCTCTTCTCCCCAATCCTATTCAATACTTCCTCATTAGTTATGTGATCTACACATCTAATCTTCAGCATTCTTCTGTAGCACCACATTTCGAAAGCTTCTATTCTCTTCTTGTCCAAACTATTTATCGTCCATGTTTCACTTCCATACATGGCTACACTCCATACGAATACTTTCAGAAATGACTTCCTGACACTTAAATCAATACTGTGTGTTGACAAATTTCTCTTCTTCAGAAACGCTTTCCTTGCCATTGCCGGCCTACATTTTATATCCTCTCTACTTCGACCATCATCAGTTATTTTGCTCCCCAAATAGCAAAACTTCTTTACTACTTAAGTGCCTCATTTCCTAATCTAATTCCCTCAGCATCACCCGACTTAATTAGACTACATTCCATTATCCTCGTTTTGCTTTTGTTGATGTTCATCTTATATCCTCCTTTCAAGACACTGTCCATTCCATTCAACTGCTCTTCTAAGTCCTTTGCGGTCTCTGACAGAATTACAATGTCATCGGCCAACCTCAAAGTTTTTATTTCTTCTCCATGAATTTTAATACCTACTCCGAATTTTTCTTTTGTTTCCTTTACTGCTTGCTCAATATACAGATTGAACAACATCGGGGAGAGGCTACAACCCTGTCTTACTCCCTTCCAAACCACTGCTTCCCTTTCGTGTCCCTCGACTCTTATAACTGCCATCTGGTTTCTGTACAAATTGTAAATAGCCTTTCGCTCCCTGTATTTTACCCCTGCCACCTTTAGAATTTGAAAGAGAGTATTCCAGTCAACATTGTCAAAAGCTATCTCTAAGTCTACAAATGCTAGAAACATAGGTTTGCCTTTCCTTAATCTTTCTTCTAAGATAAGTCGTAAGGTCAGTATTGCCTCACGTGTTCCAGTGTTTCTACGGAATCCGAACTGATCTTCCCCGAGGTTGGCTTCTACTAGTTTTTCCATTCGCCTGTAAAGAATTCGTGTTAGTATTTTGCAGCTGTGACTTATTAAACTGATAGTTCGGTAATTTTCACATCTGTCAACACCTGCTTTCTTTGGGATTGGAATTATTATATTCTTCTTGAAGTCTGAGGGTATTTCGCCTGTTTCATACATCTTGCTCACCAGATGATAGAGTTTTGTCAGGACTGGCTCTCCCAAGGCCGTCAGTAGCTCCAATGGAATATTGTCTACTCCGGGGGCCTTGTTTCGACTCAGGTCTTTCAGTGCTCTGTCAAACTCTTCACGTAATATCATATCTCCCATTTCATCTTCATCTACATCCTCTTCCATTTCCATAATATTGTCCTCAAGTACATCGCCCTTGTATAGACCCTCTATATACTCCTTCCACCTTTCTGCTTTCCCTTCTTTGCTTAGAACTGGGTTTCCATCTGAGCTCTTGGTATTCATACAAGTCGTTTTCTTATCTCCAAAGGTCTCTTTAATTTTCCTGTAGGCCTCTACATCCTTACATTTGTCCTCTAGCCATCCCTGCTTAGCCATTTTGCACTTCCTGTCGATCTCATTTTTGAGACGTTTGTATTCCTTTTTGCCTGCTTCATTTACTGCATTTTTACATTTTCTCCTTTCATCAATTAAATTCAATATTTCTTCTGTTACCCAAGGATTTCTACTAGCCCTCGTCTTTTTACCTACTTGATCCTCTGCTGCCTTCACTACTTCATCCCTAACTGATAGAAAACAGAAATTAATTAATACAGTCGCCAGCCTAGTTGGTCACTGCCAGTCGAATATCTGGTCGATGGTGTGGTTATGTCTGACACAAGTTTCTTACAACACGGCACATAAATAAACAATAATGAATAAAGAAAGCAGGTGTCTGATATGATTGAAACTCAAGTATCTAATCTGGAAAATTTCAAACTCGTTATTGCAAAGTAAATGAATGACTGGAGGTAGTTTTTATGCGGCGGTAATTTACGTGACTTCAGATAAATGATTAGATTACTATACGTGGCAAGCTACGTAGTTTGAATAGATTCTCATCACTATGAAAAATTACTGCGTCATATAAGTAGCTGTTGGCTTTCAACAGACTGACAACGTCGAAATACGAACCATGTCAGCACGCAATAGCACTAATACAATAGACACAGATAGGAAACATATGAAGTTAATTTATTTTCTTCTTTGATTCACAGCTGCCAAACGTACTTTAATTTTTAGTTGCTTTACATTGTCTTCACTCTGTTAGCAAGAACTATGTTGCCCCAAAATATTAATGAACGACATTGATAGCTTACTGTTGCTTCGTTATTAATTACTTTCAATTATCATTTTCGCAAACAAACAAAACTGGGAATAATTCTTAATACTTTTCTTTTAGCTATTCCAACAACGACTGGACAGGAATAGGACTCTAAAACAGGTGAACATAACTGAGGTAATGACAAGATCAGGTACCTACAGTTTTTTCGTACAACACTGATTATTACAATAAATTTCACTGAAACAATCACTATGTACCGTTTCACAGAGTAAGTAACGTGAACGAAAGTAAAACAATCTTGCACTTCGTTGCAGACGTTAAGCCGTCGTCTTCACAATCGTCTACAGTGCTCCCACTGCTCCATGTAATATTATGGGCACATCTTGATTCGCAATGACCATTTATGGAGCCGGATCTTATAGTAGTCTCTTACATCTGCCAACACTTGTCAAGCTCTTTGTGCCTCGCTAGTAGCAACTGCATCTCCATAGGCCCAACAATGCTCGCCACTTGCGTATCTTCATTCTTACGTCTCACAACCAAGTAGATCTCCGGAGAGCTCCACTCTGACGTCACACTCCTGTCCAGAGACAGGGCTCCTACATAAGTCTTCACTCTCTCCCAACGATATTGGTTTTCGTGACTTTCCCTAACGGCAACCCAGGATGAATGCATTAAAATAGTATATAAATTTTACAACTTGCAGCACATATTACATTTCCAGTTCATGTACAGTATCTATAGATGTTCAGAATAAACAAGTACATCATACCTGCAATACGTATAACGTGCTAAAAAAAATTTGGGGGCACATTTGTCTTATAGTTTACAACGGGCTGCACGAGTCTCTTCTAGACAAACTCCTTCGTAAACTGCATGAATTTTCAAATCGCGCTACACATGACTGAATGTATACTATGGACCATACCTCCCACCATGAACATTTGTGATGCCATTGTTCATTTGTTACATCCAGTTATTTGTATAAGCTTATCGATTCCATCTGCAACTGATTGATATTGTATTCTTTGGAGACTTTGTTCTTTCGTTTTGTGATCTGCACAGTTTTACGTTTCTCAGTATGTCAAGCAAATTGACAATTTTTGTACCACTTTCAAATCTTATCAGTGTCTGACAAAATTTTTGCAGCTGTTTTCAGACAATGATTCACTAAATGTAATTGCATCACCTGCGAAAATTTTTGATTTGTTATTAAAGCTTTCTGCAAGGTTAGTAGTTTATAGTTTGAACAGTAATGGTCCCAAATCACTTCCCTGGGGCACACCTGAAATTCTACATTTGTCGATGACCCTCCGTTGAAGGTAACATCCTGCGTCCTCTCTGCCAAGAAATCGTGTCTGTTCCCAAATTTCGGTTGATACCACATGCTATCGTAGTATCGTAGATGTGGTAGTGAGCGAAATACTTTTCGGAATTCAAGAAATATTGCATTCGACCTAACTGTTTTGATTCATGAATCCTTGGATGTCATGCGGTAAAACCGCGAATTGCGTTTCACATGATCGATGTTTTCAGAATCTTTAAGGACTGGCTTGGTGGATATTATTCTGTTCGAGATACCTCGTTACATTCGAGATCGGAACACAGCATAAAATCCCACAACAAATGTACGTCAGGGTTAATGGACTGTATTTTTGTGGCTCACTTCTGCTATCCCTCTTGTAGATGAGTGCGACCTGTGGGTTCCTCCAACCACTGGGCACGGTGTTTTATTTAAGTGATCCTCGTTATATTAAGCTTAAAAGAGAGGATAATACAGCTGTATTTTAGTGTACAATATGACAGTAATACCATTATCTCCTGGAGAAGTGCACAGTTTTAACGTTTTCAGGTGTTTTTCAACGCTGCTGACAGTTACTATTTCACTTGTCGTTGCAGTATCAGAGAATTAAATTGAGATAATACACCTGCTTTTCCCCTTGTGAAGGAAGACCTTAAAGCAGATTTCAGGGTTCCTGCTTCTGTATTTATAAAATAAATTTTAGTTCCTGCCTTGGCCTTGTGCGTCTCTACATTAAATTTGGTGTCAGTAACATGTTAGTTTGAACAGTAATGGTCCCAAATCACTTCCCTGGGGCACACCTGAAGTTCTACATTTGTCGATGACCCTCCGTTCACGGTAACATGCTGCGACCTCTCTGCCAAGAAATCCTGTCTGTTCCAAAATTTCGGTTGATACCACATACTATCGTAGTATCGTAGATGTCTACATGTCAACATAATTGTTTTGAATTGTGTCTTTCGATAATATTCTGCTACGGTTGCCTTTTAAGGTTCCACGCATTGCCTTCTTGGCAACAAAAGGTGTTTCATTCAATGTCACTCAGTCTATAGCCCTATGCTTTGTTTTACTCGTATTTTGGAGTAGTATCTGTTTCTGAATGTATACTATGGACCATACCTCCTACCATGAACTTTTAAACTGGTTAAATGTCTATCAAGTGCATGAATGATATACTTTTAAGTCCGACCCACAATTCTACTTCTTCCTGTGCAGAACTAAATGTATTAAGTTCCTCACTGAAATGTAACTACTGCTACTTTATCTAGTCTAGTGACCATATGCAGCTTTCTTTTAGGTCGAGGTACATTTCGTACTTTTAGTCACTGTTGGTACAATTTCCTTGTGGTCTCAGCTACTAGTTCAATGTAGATATCGTCAAATGGCTCAGGTCTATTTGCGATTAGCGCCAAATGAGTGCGATTAGGAACTCTCTGATCAATGTAGTTGTTAGAGAAGTCCTTTAATAATGTTTGACAGTGTGGATGGTCACGACAGTCACTTACAAAACAGGAGAGATCATGCACTTTTTCCAAGTCGTTGTCAGATGTTCAAAGTATCCTCTGCTAATGACAGGATGAGTAGGGATCTTACTTACTAATGAATGCAGGTTTGCTTTAAAGTTCTTTTGGTTGCATCTGGCTAGAGCCTGGTGGTAAATAGGAAGAGCCTAGCATAATTTTGTGGTCACCCAGACAATCACACATACAGCTCTGAGTTCTGTCTCGGTGGATTCGAGTTTTCTGTCACCTCATCCGTTTCCCAATTGCCGCTCGTTTCGATAGAAACATCAACTGTTGGGTAGAAAGCTCTCTGCTGACTTTTTGCACATGTTATTATGTGACCCTCACTGTTTTTAGGAGCTGTTTAATTTCTTACCCTTTGTTACAAATGCTTCGCCAATTAATCAAAACAATATCAGTACTTTTGTGTAGGGATGGGGGGTCATTTCTTTGGATCTTACTCTGCAGATACTTCCTGGTCTCCTACAGCTATCGTTGCGAGGACTAGTTGGAGGTTCCCCTATCCTACGTCGCAAATCTAGGAGGTCGTGTCAGAGAACCATGGAAGTCTCTGATTCTAGCCTACCACTTATCTCAGAACAAAAAGACCACGAACAGTATGGGGACAATGTTGCCAGTTGTTATCCTCGTTGAAGTTCCGTGAGCAAGTTTGAGTCCACATCTCTCTGCCAATAACTGAAATGACATCACGGCCCACACGATAGGCATCCTTTATTCGAACGTGCGCCATAACACGCAATTCCTTGCATCCTGTTCTCTTAATAGTTGCAAGAACAACCCCTTAAAAAAAAGGTTCAAATGGTTCAGAGCACTATGGGAGTTAACTGCTGAGGTCATCAGTCCCCTAGAACTTAGAACTACTTAAACCTAACTAACCTAAGGACATCACACACATCCATGCCCAAGGCAGGATTTGAACCTGCGACCGTAGCGGTCGCGCGGTTCCAGACTGTAGCGCCTAGAATAGCTTGGCCACTACTGCCGGCAGCCTCTTCAACATGTGGTTGGTGTTCCAAGGCATATAACTGAGTCACTGAGGAACTGGTGCTCCTTCTATTCCTTGCAAGCTGGCCGGTGTGGCCGAGCGGTTCTAGACGCTTCAGCCAGGAACCGCACGACCGCTGCAGTTGCAGGTTCTTATCCTGCCTAGGGCATGAATGTGTGTGGTGTCCTCAGGTTAGTTAGGTTTAAGTAGTTCTAGGGGACTGATGACCCCAGATGTTAAGTCCCATAGTGCTCAGAGCCATTTGAGCCATTATTCCTTGCAGCCGTTGTCCAAAAGGGCACCATTATATACATACTTTTTAACCACCAATAATTAATAGACCCTTTTGTCTTTGCCGCCCGTGTCACAAAGGACAGTAGATTTCCTAACAAGGGAAGTGAGTGACACTATCACTTTTTCGGTTTCACTGGAAGACAGCACACCGAACTTGTTGGTTAGGGGAATGGGTGTGACACGCCTCTTACCTTCTCTCCCCAGTGTGAGGTACTTAGCACAATCACTGACAAGGCAATCGCAGTCAGTTAAAAGAATAGACGTAGGTGCTATAAATGGAGGAGACAATATCCACAGAAAAGGGTAGGACTTGGGGTACTATTGGTGTCTGAGGTACATATCTCGCAGTAGCCATCCCATCACACCCATACGTGTTAGTTTCGAATCGCTTGTTAGTAGGCAAGACGATTTCAAGCTGCTTGCGAACATCAGCTTCCTCATCCGGCGCCCAAGAACAGCATTCACATACAAACAGTGGTGCATTAGCGCCATTCTGGTCACAACGTGTTACACTCGTCTATGAAATGAGTACGTATTGGGTTACCTCTTTCTGGCGTGTGTAGTGACTTCAAGCAGCCACATCAATTATTCAGATATATCTTCATATGTTTGCGTTACGTGACTCAAAGTGTGAGATGCAATGTACGTTTGGTGGGGATGAGGAACTGGAAAGATGAGAACTGGAATTAAAGCGATGGTGTGGCAAGGGGCAACAATTTACACTTACCACTATCCCTTTTTCACAAAGTAGTTCAAGGTCTAAACCGGTAGCAGGAAGAGTACCATTATGAATCTGAAAATCCACTCTGTCAATAAGACCAGTGCCTCATAGGGAATGGATTCTTGTGTCACACCGGTACATTGTTAAGCCCCCAAGAAACACGGATGCAGAAAATGAAACAACTGATGAATTGTACCCACCCGTTGATACGAAAAATGAAAAACCATATAATTACACAGCGCAAACTGAAAGACTTGGTTGATGATTTATGAGGGGCGATCAATAACTAATGCAACACTTTTCTTTCTAGGCCATTTTCGGTAGAGAAAATGCGGACCTTGTTGTGGGACATGGTGGAATTTTCGTGCTTCTGCTGTCGTAGTTCCATGAAGTTCCGACTGGAGGTGGCACTACATGCAGCCTTCAAAATGGCATCTGTAACAGAGGTGCACTGCAAGCAGAGAGCAGTTACTGAGCTTCTTTAGGCAAAAGAAAAAGAGGTCGTCGCAGATAATCGTAGGCACCCGTGAGTCGCTGTGGCGAGGCGTCTGTCATCCAAGCCGTACAGACGCACAAACCTGTCCGACCTCCCACGTGCCGGCAGGCCGGACAGAGCTGTGACTCCTGCTGTGTTAGAACTTGCGGACACTTTCATTCGATGTGATCGCCGGATGACAACCAAACACCGTGCTACATAGCTGGATGTCTTGGTTGGTATTGCTGAGACACTCGTCCATCAGTTGGGGTAATCGAAGGCGTGTGCCTCCTGGGTTTTTCGTTGCCTTACAGAAGAACATAAAGAACGACGAAAGACGATCTGCGCGGAATTGCTTGCGTGTTACGAGTGTGATCGTGACAGGTTTTGGTCGAAACTCGTAACAGGCAATGAAACATGGGTTCAACACTTCTAACGAGAAACTAAACTGCATTTCATGGAGTTTGAGGAATATGGTACACAACCTTATAGTGTGGCATGAACAATGCCATAAGATCAGTTTGATCGACGACATGTTGGAAAACCACTAATAACTCGGTAGTTAAAAAGAGTTTGTTCAAATGTGTGTGAAATGTTATGGAACTTAACTGCTAAGGTCATCAGTCCCTAAGCTTACACACTACTTAACCTAAATTATCCTAAGGACAAACACACACACCCATGCCCGAGGAAGGACTCGAACCTCCGCCGGGACCTGCCTCACAGTCCATGACTGCAGCGCCCTAGACCACTCGCCTAATCCCGCGCGGCTTAATAGTGTTTCTAAGTTAAAATTATCCACATGAAAATGTTGGTGACCTTGCAGAAGACCGCTCCTGTAAGGATATTGAAGTGATAGTATAGAGGTAGTAACGGAAGGTGACAACCGACTAGTGTACGATCTTGATCAGTGACTGTACGAACGAACACATTAGGCAATGTAAGAACCGAAAATTTGGAAGAAATCCCAATGTAAACAACGGTAGGCGAAATTTCCTATATTTACGTTTATCTATGCCATAAAAATTATCCCGCCGCACAGGAGAACCTTTTCAGGTGTTATGAAGGTACCTGCATAACAAACTTGTTAATGAATCACTTTACTATGAGTTATCTTGGGGTTTTAAAATTTCTCGCGAATTGGCACTTCGAGCCCGGAACTTAGCCTAGGTAAAGTTCAAGGATAGATGCCCGGATCCACAAACTGCTTTAATCTTTAACGAAGTTCCAAGAAACAGCGCGCTCAACGCTACCAAGGAAAAGATTCTGTCACGAATGTTCGGCAGGTGTGGAAGTACCAAGTACCTGGCATGATGTGGACCTTTGAAACTAAGTTTCAAAATCTCTGGATAAAATTCATTCCTGTTTACCTCTATTACTTTCAGAACTATTTAACTTTGCGTCTCGAAGCTGCGGAAACTGCAACGAGCATTCGGAAGTAATATACCTGAAAGATAAAAGTTTTTCAGTGCTAACTACTGTCTTCAAGTAACCAAGATGGCAGCACATTTCGGGTCCATGCTATGTCTTGAGGTCCTGTAGGTAAGGGATGGTTAAAGGTTAACCTCACACTGAATTTAACGCCGTTTGGCTCTAACTCAGTTAACAAGAAAATCAAGTAATAATTTGCCGACATATTCTGACACAAGGAACTTGACTGCACGTATTCAACAGCGTGTCGTAAAGGGCCGCAGAGTGTATACTCACTTTGAGATGACAGAATCATTGGCAAACAAATCAATGTCTCATACCTGAGCAGTAATTCTCTATGGCTTTGCCAAAGTACAAGCACAGTTGGAGACAATTACGCTCTTAACGGTGTTTCAACCACAGTCCAAAGTCGGTAAGAAATGCTGTAATACACTCCTGTGAAGTATATTCTTGTGGATGTGAATACTTTTATTGTTAAAAACATTATGCTGCAAGTGTAATACGAAACTGCTAGTGTGCATCGAAGTGAGCTTCACTGGATAATGGTACCAGAGCTGAGCGACTACTACAAAGCGCCGCAACGCCAGCCAGATTCTCTGAAACCCGAGAGCGGTAACGGAACTCTCAGTTACACACATCAGTCTGCGCCTGTGTAGTAATAGTGGGGAGGGACGACGGGAGCTGCTCTGGTAGACCTGGCTTCATACACTAAACCTTTTGTTGCCTACATACGTGACAGTGCTGACTTGCAGCACTCAACATAAAACGAAGGAAAAATCACCAAAGGCGATGAAGTAAACATCACAGTACTCGAATGAAGAACTGCTGCCTACATGATTAATTTCTAGGTACACTGTCTAACAAGAAAAGTGGAGCACTCAGCACGTGAAGAGGAAACGGAATGGAACCTAACGAGTAAAGAGGGTGTGTGATGTTACTTCGGAGATAGCAAAATCGAATCAAATTTTCAGAATACTGGGCTGTATGAGTCCACCTATCAGTATGATGGTGCACCGCCTCTGGACTGGATGCGCGCTCGGGCTCAGTTGGGGAGGATGTGATACAGCCGCTGTACTGTCCCATAAGACAAATTGGTCCACGTCTGTTGCTACTGGTCCTTCAATACCTGGATACTGGCACTGGGACGGAGTTGACGTCGGAGATTCTTCCACACCTGCCCAAACAAAGCCAGATGTGGGTATGGTGTTGGTCAAAGTACGTCAACATCAGGCATACAATTTATGGAGGTCTACTCCATGTGTATGAAAAGTCATTGCCCTGTTGAAAAACTGCACACGAGGACGCAAGATCTCCGAGACGTATCATTATATCATCATAGTTCTCTCAATCACAACCAGCTAATATCTGAAGCCATACGTGATGATTCTCCACACAATGAGACCAGGGCTAACACCACTGTGCCTCTTCAAAATATGGCAAAGATGAGACCTCTTCTCAGATCATTGCTATACTCGCTGACGATGATCAAACGTGTAGTAGTACAGAACCGCAATGCATTGCAATGCGGCGCCATTAATCAGCAGTCCATGGTTCCCTGTAAGGCACGACTCCCAACACAAGCTGTTTGTGTCTAGTATTTTAACCGCAACCTACGCATGGGACGGTAATTCCCTACTCTAGCTGGAGCTAGTCTGCGACTAGTAGTGTGGGATGACACAGAATATTGCAGAGAGTCCATCACTTGTTCTCGGAAAGCAGGAGCAGATGTGAAGGTGCTACGGCGTCCTTCGTGCACAACGGCTGGTCCTCCCTTGCGATGGTCAGGTGTGCTCCACCTGAACCTTGGTGATGAGTAAGCCTGCATTCAAATTCCCAAGCCGTGCGACACTACGCCACTGTAGCACCCGAAAGTCTCAAAAATCTGGCTATTGCACGATTCGAACATGTACTCACATAGAGACTCATAATGAGATCGCTTTTGTACTCTCTCAGGTGTTGATAAACGTCTCTTACGACAGCGTGGCGGTTCCGTATCCTTCACAGTGATCACCCAACAACTGACGCTGTTCACGCCTCTAATACACTGTACAAGACCTCGTAACAACACTAAATACGAATAACAGTAATCCACTGTGGGTAGTCATTCTACCTATCACAGTGATTTGGAATTGTAATCACTTACCTGCCCGCCGTACGAAGTAACATTAACATCCGACCATGTCTTTTCGGTGTATTTGGATGTAGGCCCCCCTTGGTGCAGCGAAGCAACTTAAGTCGCTAAATAAAGGAAAAATTTCCGGTCCATATAATGTGCCAGTCAGTCCCCACTCACAGTATGCTGATGAAAAGGAGCACCTTTAGCAATAATTTTCTATGATCTTGTTCCACAATTGGTGCATTACATTTTCCCAGCAGTCCCCATAACACAGTGCGCCCACCATTATCGAACACGATCGTTATGGCGATCCATGTGTTATGGTGTGGGTAGTCAAAATGTACCATTGACGCACTGACCTCCAAAGTTTCGAATACGGTACACTCACGCTCAAAGTTACTGTGACAATGTTTTCCTCCCCATGTGCTTCTTTTCAGTGGGGCATTGGGCACTGCCATCATTTGTACAGATTACAGTGCGTGACTGCTTCGGACTGCGCAAGTGAAGGAGATCTTGGAACGGGACGATATTCTGCGAATGGACAGAACTGCCAGTTGCCCCGACTTATATCCCATCGAGTGCCTATGGAATGCGTTGCGGGGACGTTTTGAAGTACAGTCTTAGACACAAAAATTGACGGCTGGCAGGGCGCCACAGAGACCTAAGTCCGAGTGGCCAATAAAACCAGCTACCCCTGACAACGCTAAGTCCGGCCATTTGCACAACCTGGCAACACTGTAAGATGCGGAAGTCTCAGAAGGAAGTGTTGTCTACTTTCGAGATGTTGTCGTGTTGTGTGGGACCGTGGCCTAGTGGTAATCGTCTTGCATTCACATCCAACCGTACATTTTTTTTTTGTTACCACATTTCGGCCCTCGTCTAAAGTTATTAGTCTGACTGAACATTTAAGATTAATTTCATCACATGCTACCCACCAGTAACAACAAATATTCGAGAAACAATTCCAGGGGACAGCTCGTGGCTGCAGCGGCTACCGGCCACCGCCCAGACGCCAGCAGACGCCTGAAATAGGGCGCCGTCCAGGTGAACGCGGCGCGACGTTGTCTGTGTATGTATCAGCTGTCAGTTTCGAATTTGAAGTTATAGTTATCATCTTTCAGTTAAGCGTTGTATTTTGCATATTTGAAAATCACGAACTACGGTTACGGATTGTAAAAATTGGTTCGTAAGGGGAAAAGGATGTAACATGTGCAACACAATATTTACATGATGACCTGGTGCTTCTTGTCGGAACATTCAAGAGGCATCCTACAGATATTTTCACTAGTGGCTCAGAAGTCCGATGCGAGAGCCGACTTGGGGCCCTCAAACGTGGCAAATTCACTCCAGCAGGAGGGTTAGCCATGAGCTCATGTCTGCGCGATCGTTCTGCAGCTAAGTTATTACGCCATAATTGGTCGTGCATCTTGTTTCCGTCTGCAGTCAGTTTCCTCCATTTGCAACAATCGTCAGCTAGTTGCTCCCTCTTTTCACTGTCAATATTAAATGCGCACATATCACCCTTGACGCAATCCCTAAAGCGTAGTGAAGGTCTTGCGTGGGGTCTCTTTGCTCCTGCTATTTCAGTGAGTAATATGCGCCAGGGCAGACGGGAGTGGTC
The DNA here is from genome assembly GCF_021461395.2 of Schistocerca americana. NCBI lineage: Eukaryota > Metazoa > Arthropoda > Insecta > Orthoptera > Acrididae > Schistocerca > Schistocerca americana. Next base: position 950,574,706 of record NC_060119.1, on the reverse strand, counting down.
TGTACGATGCAGATGTCCTAACCACCGCATGCGACGTTGCTTGAGCGTGGCGCTGATACTCTGTTGTTTTGTAGTTTTCAGAACCATATCATTTGTCACATGATCCTTCCATGGTATTCCCAAGATGCCCCGTAAGCACCGCAGGTGAAAGGCATTGAGCTTTCGTTCCTGTTTGGCGTACGACGTCCGCTGCTCAGCTCCATACAAGAGAGTACTCAGCACACATGATTGATACACAAGTATTTTTGACGACAATGTAAGATATTTGTTGTCCCATGCTCGTTTGCGGAACTTTCAGAAAGTGCTGGCAGCCTTTACTATACGTGCATTTATCTCGTCATCGTGGGAGAGATCTTCTGTCGTTATTGAACCAGGATAGAGGAATTTACCGACTACCTTCATCCTTTTGTCATTACAACCGTCTTATTTACGTTTATAGACATGGAGAAGAGCTTGCACGCAGTAGAAAATTTATCCACAAGCACTAGCAGATAATGTTGAGTATGCGCTACAAATGCAGCATCGTCAGCAAGTAAAAGACTGTTTATAAACAAGTTTACACGGAAGCGCATGAATCTGAGTAGAGAAATGTTGCAGAGCTTCCCATCAGCTCTGGTAACGGATGAATCCACAGGTTAGTTTCACCGAAAGTAATACTGAGCAGCGCTGAGAGAAAAATATAGAACAGAGTGGGAGCCAATAAGGAGCCTTGACGAACCCCTCTTTTGACAGCAAACGTATTAGTGTGATTCCGTCGAAGACCACTGCACCTTCTATATCTCCGTGAAAAGCCATGATCATCTTTGAGAGCTTTGGAAGACACACAATCTCCGAAAGTACTGTATACAGTCCTTCTTCACTGACGGTATCGAAAGCCTTGTTTAGGTCGAGAAAGGCAATGAGCAGAGAAGTTTTCTGCTCGCAGCACTTTTGCTGAATTCGTCGGAGTGTGAAGATCATATCAACTGTAGATCGCTGGAGACGAAACCCACATTGTTGCTCAGGGTATATGCACTCGGCAAGCTTCTGAAGTCTACCAAACACCACACGGGCAAATGTTTTTCTAGGTATACTCACAAGTGAGATTCCACCACGACGTTTGTAAATCGCCGCGATCACCTTTACCTTTGTATAAAGTAATCGCTCATGTCTTGCGGCACAGTACTCTCAGCCCAACATTTCAGTAAGAGTTTGAAAAGCAGCGAAAAAACTGACTTAAGTTTTACGATATCTGAGGAGATGTTGTCTTTGCCAGGGTAATTCCTACATTTAAGCTGTGCTGTTGCTCTCTGAAGCTCCTACATAGTAGGCGTGACATCCAAATCATGGTAAGGTGTCATCCTTTGCGTTTGAACTAATGTTGATAGGAAATGAGTAGAAGCTGGGTAATGTCCTACCTAACAGTGTAATTGACATTTTCGATCTGTGATGACTTTTGCATCTATTTCCTTGAGTGGTACACAAATTTTTTTTTTTTTTTTTTTTTTTTTTTTTTTTTTTTTTTTTTTTGGAATGGGTCCAATAGCCCGTTTGATGCCCGAGTACACTCCAATGTCGCCAGCATTGAAACACACCTGTATGCCAGTGCAAAGTCGCTCCCAATAGGAACTGATGCAGTTGCGGACAGTGCGTCCCACAGCTGCCTTTGCTTTGCTTAGCTCCCTGCGTGTAGAAATACATGGGTTTTTATGCCAGATGACAGTTGTCTGACGCTTAGCTTCAAGGAGAGGTTTCAGGTCATCTAAGTTCTCCATGAACCAATCCTGGGATTTCACTTCCAGATTACCGAACACATTTCCAGCCGTAACGGTAAGAAGCGATTTTATCTTCTGCCAGTCTTCAGAAATAGGAGCCGCTGAGTCCCAGGGATCTACCACTTTTTGTATCTCGTCACTAAATACTTCTTCTGCAGCAGTGTTTCTTGTTTGGCAGGGATTAATTTTTGTTTTGAAGGTTTTCCGGCAGAGTGAAACTTTTTAGTCGCGAAGGGCACTTTTGTCGCTACTAGTGCATGATCCGCGGGCGTCACAGACAGCACTGGGGAAAGAATGTGTATGAAGAAAGTAATGCACATCTTTCCATTTCGCTAGAATAAGATCCAATTGGTGCCTATGTTTTGAGCGGGAATGAATCTAGAAAACCTTGTGGTTCAGTTTGCTTTTAAAGTATACATTGGTGAGACACAACTGATAATTTTCCCAGAATTCAAGTAACCATAGACCCTTTTTGTTCATCTTGCCCACTCCGTGTTTGCCTAGGCAGTCAGGCCAAGTGGCGAAAACACTACCAATACGAGCGTTGAAAGCACCAAGGATGCATAGACGGTCCCCAGGCTGCGCACCTTTCACCACAACGCAGAGTTGTTTATAAAACTGATCCTTGGCATATGCAGCTGAGGTAAGTGTTCATGCATACACAGATAACAGCCTCCGTAGTCCACTATTTGTTAGAGTCGTAATGCGTTCTGAGATCCCAAGCGTTGGCGACCACCTTGGATGTCGCGCCACGGAGTAGTCGAATGACGACAGTGACAATTGGCTGTAGGTATTGCATATCCTGGGGGATTGCTTCCAAATTGTCGTGGTCAAGCGGTCGAAAGCTTGACTGTAATCGATTGCTTCAGCGCACCCTTCAGACATGGACTCGCCAGTGAGATTAAGTCACGATATTCACTGAGTGCTGTTTGAATATTATTGTCGCCTCCTAATGACGTTTGATCGCGTGAGATGATGTGTTGTAAGGTTCGGTGAATCCGCGCCGCCAACAGTCGAGAAAATATCTTAAAGTCGCAGTTCAATAGCGTCAAAGGACGGCAGTCCTGAATTCGTGAGAAACTGGACGGTTTGTAAATAGGAATAATCAACTCTTCCACAAGGGCCGCAGGAAGAGTTTTTTTTAAAAAAAGCAGTTGATCCTCACTTCCAATCCCGGTAAGGCACATATTTTCACACATCACCCCTGATTTCGTATACAGTCCCAATCCAGCTTACATCAGTAGTTCATTCCCTTTCCGGAAAAAATGAGAAAAATAGGGAACGTGGTTGTCTACCAGGTAGAAATTGCTTTCGTTCGCCTTTAGAGACTCTCTGAAAGCCTTAATTGTTTTGTAGCAGAGCCTCAAGCAGACTGATAGAAACTCAATTAGGGAAATGTAAGATAACACTCGAGCAAAATTTGTCCTGCTACTTTCAGTATCCCTTAGTGTCAGAGCGAATACGTTATGGTACTGCAAAATTCATAATGCCACTTTTGTCTCCATCCAACATATTTTTTGTTGTTGTGACTGCATAATTATATATATGAACGGCCACATTTTCATAATACTTGAGTACGATACAGGACATGAAGTAAATACAGATATTTTTCAAGTCAAAAGGTCGGTAATATCCTGCTAATTCGTGTTAAAATAGGCACAATCGTCTAAACAGACAATTAATGCTTTATTAAGATAGACTGCCATTGTGATATTTCTGTAGTAAGTTGAATTTCTATTTTTATTAGTAGTGTCAATATTTTAATTGCGTTTTCCATTAGTTTACTCAGCAGAACAGTATTCATCAAAGAGAAATTAATCTGCAACAGTATATTCTTTCCCAATATCTAAAACACCTGACAATGCTACATTAGTTTACAAATTCTACGCTTGTAGAAACCTATTAGTTCTAACGGCGCCATTAACCAGTGTAGTTCGAAGAGCATTTTCCTCTAGAAATGAATTGCCTTGATGGTTGAACGATCAAGAGCGGGAAAGGTAAAATCTTACGAGTATACGAACACAGGGACTAGTGCCTGACAGATGACTTCCCTATCAATAACCGAGCAAGGTGGCGCAGTGGCTATCACACTGAACTCGCATTCGGGAGGACGACGGTTCAATCCAGCGTCCGGCCATCCTGATTTAGATTTTCCGTGATTTCCCTAAATCGCTCCAGGCAAATGCCGGGATGGTTCCTTCGAAAGGGCACGGCTGACTTTCTTCCGATGAGAAGGATGACCTCGCTGTCTGGTCTCCTCCCCCAAACAATCCAACCCTACCCTATCAATACAAGTGCCTGAGAGATGACTTCCTTATAAGTCTCCTGGACAGTTTTGTTTGTCAAACCAACAGAGTGCGTTATCCTGCAGTGGCCACACGTGACGTTGTTTTGTCGATCGATTTTCTCACACTGCGACAGAAAAGTGTCTCAATTGTTGGCAACAATTTCCAGCTGTGATGGACACACGCTTGGGGAAGAATTCGTCGTACAAAACACACTTTTGGAGCTATTAGATGGAGAATATTATGTTCGCACTACACTTTGCTTGAGTCTCTGTCTTTTGGTAGGGCTCAGCCTTTCAATTCTTCTGAGGAGGTTAACGATTGAGGCATCATAACTCGTGAGCAGTAACAGTATTGCATTGGCAATGAGCGACCTGATGACGTTCATGCAAATCTGCAATAATAGTCACTCCGTTGATTTTTGTTGTTTCGAATTAGAGGAGGAGGAGGATATTGGTGTTTAACGTCCCGTCGACAACGTGGTCATTAGAGACGGAGCACAAGCTCGGATTAGGGAAGGATAGGGAAGGAAGTCGGCCGTGCCCTTTGAAAGGAACCATCCCGGCATTTGCCTGGAGTGATCTAGGGAAATCACGGAAAACCTAAATCAGGATGGCCGGACGCGGGATTGAACCGTCGTCCTCCCGAATGCGAGTCCAGTGTGCTAACCACTACGCCACCTCGCTCGGTCGAATTAGAGCATGCATTACTCCTACACCAGACTTCCATACCTTGCCTGTTACATGCCAATGTCGTGTGATGGTTAAATGCTAATCCATCACTTATATCAGTAGTCGAGACTTCCTTAATGTGCAAAATCATTAATGCCAGAACGATCTATGTGGATACAACAGTATCTTTTTCTGGTGCAGTTTTCTGAAAAGCACTTGCTCCACACACAGTACAAATCTTTCGAGCTACCTCCTCTGTATTCACCCCTCTGTTGTAACAAAAGTAAATATTGTGTCGCAGATGTTACACATTTTTCCACTTGCGACCCTAATTTTACACCGCTTAATCGTAGTTCATGATTTTCAAGTATGCAAGATCCAATACTTAACAGCAAGATGATAACTATAATTTCAAATTCCTAAATGACAATTGATATATACCGTAACAGCGTCGCGCCACGTTCACCTGGGTGGCGCGAGATTTTAGGCGGCGGCTGGCGTCAAGCCGGTGGCCGGTAGCCACTGCAGCGAGGGAAAGCTCGAGCGTAAGCTGCTCTGACGCAGCCACGAGCTAACTGCAGGATTGTTCGTGAAGTATTTTTTATTACTGGTGGGTAGAATGCAATGCGAATTATCATCGATGTTCAGTCAGACTCATACCATTAGATGAGGGCTGAAACGTGATTTAAAAAAAAACACTTCTGGACCCGAATGCACGACGAATACTACTAGACGACGGGCCCCCACAACAGGATATCATGTCGGAAGTAGACAACACTCTGCAGGCTTTCAAAATAACATGGTGATGGAGGTGTGTGACCGTCAACTGCGTAACTCCGACTCCTAGTTGAACTATTAAAAATTTTGGCTGGTTACGTTGTCTAGGGGAGGGGATACGTACTTGCCTCATTACAGGCTGAGTCAGCCGCCCGGTGTGGCAGAGCGGTTCTAGGCGTTACAGTCTGGAACTGCGCGACCGCTACGGTCGCAGGTTCGAGTCCTGCCTCGAGCATGGGTGTGTGTGATGTCCTTAGGTTTGTTATGTTTAAGTAGTCCTAAGTTCTAGGGGACTGATGACCTCAGAAGTTAGTCCCATAGTGCTCAGACACATTTGAACCATTTTTGAACTGCTGAGTTTACAGTATACAATAGAAATACACACATCAATCTAATGGTCGAAGGTTTCTGTCACTGAGCAATTGCAAATTATGAAAGTAACATATAAATTTAGCAATGAAAGACTGCAGTTAAATAAAATCTGCAGGTACTATCTTAACGACTTTAAATGATGAGTACGATAGTAGAAGTACTTTTGAGAATGCGGTATATTTTTGCAAAACACTTATTGGTGTCGACGGTCCAGCAATTAAATGAAATATAAGTTGAATAACAGGGAAACAATAGATTCTTGCTGCACGTAATTAGTTATGAACAACAACATAGCTCGCGAGATATTCACTTCTAAACGCATACTACGTAGAAGCCACGGAAATCACACAAAAGCACAAGCCGGCACTACGAAATAAGCAGCCTACTCACGCCTGATAAAATTCACATCAGTCTTTCCATTGTGTGCCAGCCCAGTCCGCTGTAACTAGCTCTGACGTCATAAATGTTGCGCAATACTTTAAAAATCACGTTAATAACCTGAAACGTTTCTAGCATGTCAGGAGTAATACTAAATCCATATGTGTTGAATATCAGTTCAATAACTTTAACCATTTTCGAAATTTGGACGTTTCTCTGTAAAAATCATTGACGCAACAGAAAAGAGCTAGAAACTTAAAAATTTATATTTAGATTCCTTTTGCATAATAATTTAGTAGAAACAGTATTCTGGATCTCACAAATTAAAATTTTAGTTGAAATTCATGATTTTCTGGTTTTTGTCTTAGAAATTGAGGAAGCAAGATAGATTAAGTAGGCGAATAAATAAAGTTAGGATGTTTAAATTTAAGTAGAAGGGAGATCCGCTATAATCATAAAGATGTGAGAAGTTTCTACTGAATACCTATACAACTATAGCGATAGCGTTTCTCCAAAGGGCAAGTTCAGAGCTCGTCTACTGCATGTACTGTAATTAAATTAATTATCTCGCCCAAAATATTTGACTTAGCTACGTCAGACTTTTATTATGATTACTTACTTGTGTGCTGATTGCACATTTAAATTGAGAGCTTCATCGGCCATCAGCAAACGAAGCAATGATTTATTCGATAACTTAAAGTGGTGCATTACTAGTCCAGCGGCTAGTCGGGAGAGCAGAATTGATCAGGCGTTCCCTTAGCCGTCCGCACCGCGGCTTTATATGTAAGAACGCTGCGTGAGGAAGGAAGGCCCCAGTTCTCTCCAAAAGCTGATTAGCACACCACCTGTGCCGGGCGTCGCGTCGCGTCCGTATCACTGCAATAAACAGCCTCGGATGCCGTAATAAGTTACTCGGGATACGCGTAACCATGAAATCGTTTTCAAGTGAAGTGTTAATTCTGGGATGACTTTAATGATCTATCTTCAGTTTGCGTATGTCGTATTTTCACGTGCCGTGGCGGGACAGACATTCTACCATTATTTAGCGTGGCGTTTGATGAACATTATCATCAAATTATGGCAAGCATTCACTTAAACATTTAATTTGAACAGTTACAGTTGCATCAGCGCATTAGACTCCGAACTGCTCTGGTAGTTGGATTGTGTGGATTCTTTTTGGGCTGTGACTTTCAGAATATAGTGAACATTTTAAGAGAATCGTTTTTGATTATGAATCCCGGACAATCTCCTAATTCCTCAGAGCTATAAACTGTAGCTATAAATGTATTTCTCAGATGAAGTGGGCACTAGGAATTCTAATTACAGGCTTCACGTATTGCTAATCACTTTCTGGTTGCCAATACTGTAGTTAAAGAGCCAGTGTTGAGAACGGCAAACAACAGCATCAAATAAATAATAGGAACATTTTATAACAAATAATTCCACCCGCCGCCCCACAATATCTGTCTCGCGCGACCACGCGCAAACTGCTCCAAGTCTTTTCCGCGACCCCTCAAGTCTCTCTCTCTCCCGCGCCGCACTCTCCAGAACTTCGGTAGTCACCTCCCTTAGTAACGAGCGCTGTGAGTGGCTAGAGCGCTCCCTCCACGTCTCCAAGCTAAAGTACACTCACAAACATGAAACACTTTCGAAATACTGGATTTACGTTAAAATTACTTGAAATTCAATACGGCTGGACCATAAACATGCTCTAACACATATTACTGGATACATAAACAAATTAAATAAACAGTAGAGAGATTCGAGCACGCACGGAGGCTTTCCGGCAGTCGTTCTTCCTGCGAACCATACGCGACTGGAACAGGAAACGGAGGTAATGACAGTGGCACGTAAAGTGCCCTCCGCCACACACCGTTGGGTGGCTTGCGGAGTATAAATGTAATGTATAATAGGACAAAAGTTATGCCAGTAACCTAATGCCCCTGTGCTTTCTACAACACAAAAAATATTTAACTAATTTGTAAATAAATATTATACATGGAATATAAACAAAGACATAGATGAATAAATATATTTATAAGCATACTGCTACCGTTTTTTCGTGTAACTGTAGAGTACTTATGGCCTGACGCGATCAGTAGTAATCGGCCAATTTGACCACCGATAACTCATGTATTATTCAAGTTGTATGTCTCTCATTCATACCAACTTAGGTTTACACTGATAGTTTTCTAAAGACACGTCAATCGCCGAAATCGGATGAAGCGTATAAATTTTGGAAATTCGTTGCTGGGTGTTACTTGCATAATTTACCGTTAGATGCTAAATTTTAAACTAATAAAGATATTGAAAATCTGATTACACCATCAGAATCGTCGTGCAAATAATTGTAACGTACATGTTTCTTTTTGAGGTATCTTGATTCGTCTGGCTACTATTAATTTCTATACGAACTGTGAAATGTCAGGCATTAAGGTTTCACAAAGTCCGCCATCTTTGGCCCTCCCGGCGCACAGCGTCACCAAGGATTTCCCAGCCACGTGCTCGATGGACCACGTGCTCCGGCCGTTGTGAGGCACCACGCGGATGCTGACGAGCTCGGCCCTGCCGCGCTCCCCAAGCGGTGGCCGCCAACTCTGAACTTGGGGCGCCGCAACTCGCTCGTTACCTCACACACCTCCACTTCTTAACATTCTGGCTTTACCAGAATGTTCAAAAGTAGCACCCTTCTGTTCATACTAGTACAAATAAACAAATTACAAAGAACAGAATTAAACGATAAAAACGCCAGGCCAATTGTGTTTGCAAAGTTTTTGTCGTGGTGTGGTAGCAGCATGAATTTCAAAATAAACTTAAACTAACATACACTCCTGGAAATGGAAAAAAGAACACATTGACACCGGTGTGTCAGACCCACCATACTTGCTCCGGACACTGCGAGAGGGCTGTACAAGCAATGATCACACGCACGGCACAGCGGACACACCAGGAACCGCGGTGTTGGCCGTCGAATGGCGCTAGCTGCGCAGCATTTGTGCACTGCCGCCGTCAGTGTCAGCCAGTTTGCCGTGGCATACGGAGCTCCATCGCAGTCTTTAACACTGGTAGCATGCCGCGACAGCGTGGACGTGAACCGTATGTGCAGTTGACGGACTTTTAGCGAGGGCGTATAGTGGGCATGCGGGAGGCCGGGTGGACGTACCGCCGAATTGCTCAACACGTGGGGCGTGAGGTCTCCACAGTACATCGATGTTGTCGCCAGTGGTCGGCGGAAGGTGCACGTGCCCGTCGACCTGGGACCGGACCGCAGCGACGCACGGATGCACGCCAAGACCGTAGGATCCTACGCAGTGCCGTAGGGGACCGCACCGCCACTTCCCAGCAAATTAGGGACACTGTTGCTCCTGGGGTATCGGCGAGGACCATTCGCAACCGTCTCCATGAAGCTGGGCTACGGTCCCGCACACCGTTAGGCCGTCTTCCGCTCACGCCCCAACATCGTGCAGCCCGCCTCCAGTGGTGTCGCGACAGGCGTGAATGGAGGGACGAATGGAGACGTGTCGTCTTCAGCGATGAGAGTCGCTTCTGCCTTGGTGCCAATGATGGTCGTATGCGTGTTTGGCGCCGTGCAGGTGAGCGCCACAATCAGGACTGCATACGACCGAGACACACAGGGCCAACACCCGGCATCATGGTGTGGGGAGCGATCTCCTACACTGGCCGTACACCACTGGTGATCGTCGAGGGGACACTGAATAGTGCACGGTACATCCAAACCGTCATCGAACCCATCGTTTTACCATTCCTAGACCGGCAAGGGAACTTGCTGTTCCAACAGGACAATGCACGTCCGCATGTATGCCGTGCCACCCAACGTGCTCTAGAAGGTGTAAGTCAACTACCCTGGCCAGCAAGATCTCCGGATCTGTCCCCCATTGAGCATGTTTGGGACTGAATGAAGCGTCGTCTCACGCGGTCTGCACGTCCAGCACGAACGCTGGTCCAACTGAGGCGCCAGGTGGAAATGGCATGGCAAGCCGTTCCACAGGACTACATCCAGCATCTCTACGATCGTCTCCATGGGAGAATAGCAGCCTGCATTGCTGCGAAAGGTGGATATACACTGTACTAGTGCCGACATTGTGCATGCTCTGTTGCCTGTGTCTATGTGCCTGTGGTTCTGTCAGTGTGATCATGTGATGTATCTGACCCCAGGAATGTGTCAATAAAGTTTCCCCTTCCTGGGACAATGAATTCACGGTGTTCTTATTTCAATTTCCAGGAGTGTAAATTATGAACGAAACGGCATGTTAAATAAATGCCTGCATGCAATTTTTTTGACAATATATGTAATTTTTAATTGCACTTTCACTAATATGCGATTTTGGATGCACTAAGGCGCCTTCTTGCACTAATTTTTTCCGTCGCATTACACGCGCTCACACGGATTTTCGCATGAAGTATTGATTAACTCACATCACTCTTTTAACCAAGTGGCTCGCGTAAATCGTGTCTGCCTCTGAATTCTGAGTTCCGCCGTTTATCGTGACAAATCTGTCTACAACGAAAACCAAAAGTAGAAACCCGTCAACAAACCATTTCCCAAAACCAACCAGGATTCTCCTTAACGATTCCTTGCAACGGAAAACGATACTTTAGGAACAAAGTCACAAGGCAAACTCGCCGGCGGGATTAGACGAGCGGTCTAAGGCGCTGCAGTCATGGACTGTGCGGCTGGTCCCGGCGGAGGTTCGAGTCCTCCCTCGGGCATGGGTGTGTGTGTGTTTGTCTTGCGGTTAATTTACGTGTTAAGTAGTGTGTAAGCTTAGGGACTGATGACCGTAGCAGTTAAGCCCCATACGATTTCACACACACAAGGCAAACTACTGAATCACAGTAAGCTCTAATTCCCACAAGTTCTATTTAATTGACTTTAATAAATCATTCCTACCTCCACGCACCACAAAATGCGTGCACATACAATTACAATTTTAATGCCCTTCAAATTGACGTCTAAAGTCTTGGCCACACTCATATACAAAGCAAATATCAATACGTATTTCAGTAAAATTCACGATGTCACTGACCTCCACCCATCCTCATTGCCTAAATTTCCCCCTTTTCCTCATGTACAGTGCCACAATAAACTAAAAAATTACTAATGAATCCCTTCATAAACAAATAAATTACCCCTTAAAAATTACTACCACTAATTACAGATTAGAACAGCTTTACACTTCTGCACTCTCTCTGTATACAGCCTCAATTCCGTCACGTTTCTTTGACCCAAAGATTTTCCTGAGACAGGGTCCTTTAAACGGTATGCATTTAGGTGAGGGCATTCCGCCACAACAAATGGTCCACGGTAGAACTCGAATAATTTCTTAATCTCCCCATCCATTTCGCTGGAACGCACTTTGGTGCGTACAAGCACTTTGTCACCCACTTTGTACGTCATCGGTTTGTATCGTCCATTGTGTCACCTTTTCCTTTCAGTGGCTAACTTTTCCATGCTGACCGTTACTGCCTGTTCTCTTTCAGCAGCCGATTCAACTTTTCGCAGCGGGAATTCTACCGTTTCTGTGAGCAGGAACTTTGGTTTCACCCCGGTCATGACTTCCAGAGGTGAGTACCCCGTAGCCTTACTTTTTACGCTGTTGAGTACGTCCTCAAACGCGCTCACGTACTCCACCCACTTGGAATGACGATTGCTGGCATACGTCCTACATAAACGTAATCCTTCCCGCATATACCGTTCACACGGGATGCTCGCTGAGTGGTAGACCGATATACGGATATGTTGCACACCCTGGACGTCCATAAACGTGTTCCAATAGTTCGAAGTGAACTGTGATCCGTTGTCAGACAACTGCCTTACTGGTTCTACAATATTCTTGAAGTAATCCATCTCCAGTTTGGCGATCAGACTTTTAGTATTCGCTTTCCATATCGGATACAGTTCAATGTACTTAGAGAACACGTCCACCACAACAAAGATGTACTTCATACCGCCGCCTCCTGGGTAGTGGGCAAAAATTGTCCACAGCCAGAAACTCGCCCACTTTGGTTGGTATAACGCTTTGCATTTCCCCCCATTGCGCGGTCGTGCAGTATTTGCCTCGTTGGCAACGGGTGCACGCCGCCAGCTGCGCGCTGACCCGTCTGGCCAGATTATTTTCGTGGGCGTATTCCTCGATGATTTCGGTGCGCTTTTCGGTCCCGTAATGTCCGTGACTTAAATGGACGTAGTCTATCAACTGTTCCACATACTTATTGGGAAAACACAGCCTCCATTTGTCCGTCGCTTCATCATTCCGCCGGAATACAACTCCCTCCTGTATCTTAAAATGTTTTCGCATTTTCTCCCATCCTTTCCTGTCTAAATTCACCATAATGTGTTTCAGCTCAGGATCATCATTTTGTGCTCGCCGCATATCTTTGCACACCGCACGAATATCTTTCTCCCCCGCTGCCTCCTTCATATACAGTAGCTTCAATTCGTTCGGCTACTCCCTTACATCGTCTTCCGCCCCCACTGGTAATCTGGACAGAGCATCGGCAACACAATTTTCTGTACCCTTGATGTAGTGGATTTCGTATTCGAATTGCTACATAGACATTGCCCAACGCATTAACCTGTCGTTCAGTATCCTGCAGTCCTGCTGATAACTCAGAGATTTGTGGTCCGAAAACACTGTCACTTTTCTGCCTTCTAAATATATGCGGAATTTCTTAAATCCGTACACGATCGCGAGGATCTCCTTCTCACATACGCTGTATCCACGTTCGTGCTTATTTAGCAAGCGGCTGGAGGTTGTCACACTACGGTGTTCATTTTTTTTCCATTGACTAACTTTTCCTGATATAGCTCACAACCTACTATATAGTCCGAACTGTCCGACGCTAAACAGAACGGGAGATTCAATAATGGGTCTGGGCACTATGGGACTTAACTTCTGAGGTCATCAGTCCCTAGAACTTAGAACTACTTAAACTTAACTAACCTAAGGACATCACACAAATCCATGCCCGAGGCAGGATTCGAACCTGCGACCGCAGTGGTCGCGCAGTTCCAGACTGTAGCGCCTAGAACCGCTCGGCCACTCCGGCCGGCAACAGGAGATTCATATCTCTGTAGTACAACATCTTACTATTGCACAATTTATCTTTTGTACCCTGGAATTCCGTTTCACATTCCTCGGTCCACCTCCAAGCTTCAATTTTCTTTAACAATTTGTATAAATTCGGATTATTCACTCTTTCCTCCCCCAAGAATTTTCTGTAGAAACCGCACAAGCCCAAGTTTGACTTCAGTTGTTTCCTACTATTGGATCTACTACTTTCGGCAATGGACTTTAAATTTTGGGAACTAGGTAAAATTCCTTCGACGTGAGGATATGCCCCAAGAATTGAATTTCTGCTCGAACAAACTCACATCTTACGAGCTTTAAGGTCATTCCACCTTGCCTCAGAGCCATGAGTACGTCCTCCAAAACTCGACAATGCTCATTCCACGTTTCTGTAGCGATCAATATTTCATCTACGTATATCATGAATTTGCTCATTACACTCTCCTCCAGGACATAACTCAGCGCTCTTACAAAAACGGCCACAGAAATTGTAAGTCCGAATGGTACTACCCTAAACCGGTAGCTTCGCCCTTCGAAAAGGCAAGCAGCGTACCGTCTGCTTTCCTCTGCCAACGGAATCTGACAAAATCCCGAGGTCAGATCAACACTGGACATTAATTTGATATTATTAAAATTCAACAGCAGTTCCACCATATTGCTTAGGTGGTCTAATTCCCTTACAATAACTTTATTTATTTTTCTCCCATCTAATACAATTCTGACCGAGTTATCCCATTTTTTAACAATAACCATATGATTGCAGTAATCACTCTTACATTGTTCGACTATACCCCAATCCAATATTTGTTTTAATCGAACCCTGACGGTATCCCGATCAGCTATAGGCATTACATACGGTTTGCATTTTGTTGGTTCGTGAGGTTTCACTTTTACAGAGTACTCGAAATTGGTAACTTTACCAGGGCGATCCGAGAATACGTCCTCGTAGCGAAACAACAGCCCACACAATTCTTTCTTTTCCCCTTCTGATATACCCTTGACTGCATGAATCCCTTCCTTAATTCTGTTATGCATATCGACTTCCTCACTCCAACCCTCAGTAACTATAGTGTAAGCAATCTGATTTGCACCTGCTAGAAGCTTTTTAAATTTTACTTGCCTTTTTTCATTCTGAAATTCTAATTCTAGGCACTCCCCAACACAATTAAGCGAAGTATTGTATTTGCACAGGAAGTCAGTACCTAAAATTACCTCCTTTACTAGACCACTCACCACAAAACGTTCTTTCTCGAATTTAATTTCTCCACATTTAAATACTAACAGTATTTGCTGTCTTATTGGCTTACTCACACCACCAACTACCGTTTTAACCTGAACGCCTCTGACTGGGAAGATTACTAGTTTCCTATTTTTTATCATGTTCATAAAACTTTCCGACACCGCTCAGACATTACTACCTGAATCTAGAAGTGCATCTACCATTTCCTTGCCAACTTTAATTTCAATAATTGGTTCTATATTTACCATTTCTTTCGTTCTAAATATTTCTCACTTAATAAATCATTTTCTACGTCTCGTCCTTTCTCTTCCATCCCTCAATCTCAGGTTCATCCCAAAATAATTCATTAAATATTTCCTTCGCCCGAAAATTCATTCCTTTCCCCTTTCTAAACCTCTAGCAATTTTAAACTTCTCTCGTTTCCACATATGCGGCAGTAACGATCGTAACGTTCTACCGTACCAACGCCAATCAGTCACACTAAAATCACACTCCTCCTTCAAATACCAATTTGTACTAACTTCAGTACACAAACTATCCCCATCCGCACTATTTACTCCGGCCGTCTCTAAATTTTCTGTTAGTTCCTCCACACCTTTCGCCGATTCACTACGCACAATATGCACTACTTTACTGTTTTCTCCCTCCAAAATATCGACACTTGCAGCTTCAACCAAATTACATATCAGTTCACTGTAAAATACTTTATCTTTCTGAAATAACACATCGATGGCTAAGCCATCATTACCATAAATATTCGTCTCATTAACCTTATCTGCTGATATACCAATTAAATCACCACAAAAATTCACATCAGAAACCTTACTTTCCTCCGTCGACAAATTAACTTTACGTGAATCGTACACAACTTTATCCTCCGTCGCTACATTACACAAATTGCTGCTACCTTGTCGTACAATTTAGGGACTTCCTGACTTGCTACATTCCGCTGTGATCGGACAAAAATCAGCACACACTGCCATTTCTACACGTCGTTCATGCAGATTAACCCCCGATCCTATTTGACATACATTCTCACTTCCACACTCTGACAAAGGTTTTAGATTCACACCTTCTTCAATAAGTTTCGTTTTCCTTCATTCGTGACTAGAAACACGTAAATTACTTCCTCCGAAGTATCAATACCAGTCGCTTTTACATTATTACATAAATTACCGTTACTCTGTTCCTTTAAACAGAAATCATCTACCTCCGCAGATCCATTTTAACTTCAACTGCTGATGAGACAAGTGCTAAGCCTCTCTTAGTAACACTGACGCTTTCCGCCGAAACACAGTCACCCTCACTTGCAGCTGGCGAGACCAAAGCTACGCCGCCTTCAATAAATCGACGCTTTTCGCCAACTCACAAATATTTGCTACTACAACACCTTCCTTACTGCAATTTCTACTCTTTTCTAATACCTCTTCAGAACTCTCCACACTAGTTGCTTTCACAAAATTCATCTCATCTTTAACTTCTTTTTCAACCATTGAATCTTTCCATTTATCACCATTCTCACACTCATTCATTCTACATTCATAACTTACATCATTCCCTGCAAATTTCTTCCCATTGCTGTCACTTAAATCTCTCACAAATCTATGCTTCCACCGTTCGCGCCTGCTTTTATTGAAAGAGCCACCTATATAGCCTTCCTCCTTAACATACTCCATATTACATATATGTTGCCTTTCTCCAAACCTATCAAAATTTCTACCATTACCATTATCTCCAGTCCTTTTCATCGCCTGTATAGATCGCCATTCCCGGACCTCAAACGGTGCGAGCATTAGTTTCCCGTCCGGTTGTTACGCGATTGCACTTCCCGCGAATTTCATTCGTCACAACTGAGTCCTTTCATTGGAACCCCTTCACGGAAGTTATCACTCCTGTTCGTTCTCCGACCATTGTGCTCATTCCATCTACTACCCCCTGAGAATTCCTTTAATTTCTCTCACGATTATTATTTTGACGATGATTATCTGGCTTTCCGTTTTGATAACTACCTCCCGGTTTGATCTGAGGTTTGAACTTCAAAGCCCTATCTAATTTATCTACAAATTCTATAAATTCGTCCACGGAATCAGATAGACTATGGAGAAGATCCCACCGCAAATCTTTGGGTAATCGCCATCTTAACGTAATGATTTCCTTTAAAACCCCCCAACGGATTTTACGCGTGCATAATCTTGCGCCCCATTACCATACCTGTAACTTGGCCCGTTTAAAAATTCATTTTTGATCCGATTTTGCTTTTCCTCACTCCAAAATTTATTCAAAAAACGCTTTTCGAACTCTTCGTACGATTCGAACGAACTACATTTAACATTTGCCGAAGACTGTGGGTCTCCTTCCAAATGCCGTTTAACGTACTTTATTTTCGCTTCGTTCGACATGCCGTGAACAAAAGCGTCCCTACACGCAGCCAAGAAATTTACTGGGTGATATTTTCCGTCGTCTGTGTAACATTTCACAGATTCGGTATTTGCCCAAGGTATATTTATAACCGCCGTGGCCTGTTGGGAGGTTGACGAATTTAAATCACTTTTTATCTGCAGCATTTGGTTTTTAAATTCATTTTCACTAGTTATATTGGACTCTATTTTATCCTTAACTGTGTTCACTTCCTTCTCCCCCTCACCTACACCACTGTCAATGTCACTAATTGCTAAATTTATATTGCTTTTATGAGCATCTTACGCTTTTTTACAGTCGCTTACCTTGCCCACAAGTTCCGTCTGTATTTTATTCTTTTTTTCCCCACGATCTACTTCCACTGATTCGATTTTAGATTTTACTATTACAACTTCGTCTGTAATTTTACCCATATCCACTCGGACACATTTTAATTTGTCATCAATTGCTTTTTCAAGGTTACCCATAATTTTTTCAAATTCCTTTTTCACAGCGGAACCTATTTCAGTTCGCATTGTACCCTTATCTGGCCGAATTGTATCCGTAACTATTTGAACTGTACTGATAATATTTGCCTTTGTATTCACATTATTTCCCAATCCCTGGGTCATTTGCATTAAATGAGACATCATATCTCCCCCACATTCATTCCTCTTGCCTGAATTCCTACTAGGTATACTTTCGCGCTCTGATCTCGGACTAACCGGCTCACTCCCGCTTTCAGAATTACACATACTAGGTGACTGTTTTATATCCGCGAGATCTATAAGTGGAGCTTGAACTTCAGAAACAAACAATATCTCTCTATGTGCGCAGGCACTTATCTGATCTGAGATGGTTCCTTCTGCCATGGTGATAGCGTTGCTTGTAGTGAAAGTCGACACTGAGGACTGCTCTGGAGTACTCGAAGAGGCTGCCGGTGTGCTGCTGTTGAACTGCGTCCGCCACTGGAGAAAATCGCCTGCTGACGATGGCTGCGTGTTCCAACCATCTCCAATACGCTGTCCATTAAACGCACTAACCGCTACTGATCCCTGCACTCAACTTACTTAGACTCTGAGCCCCCATGCAAATTGCCTTTAACGTGATAGATTAGGACCTCAATCGATATCCTGTGTTAATTTTGAATATTACTGCGTAATATCACTATCTCCAGAAACCTACTTTAGGTGTTTTGTGAGAGGTTCACTCTACAGAAATCTCTACAGATTTTGCAAAGGTTTTTACACTTCACATTGTATGCTCAATAACAAAGAGCAAAGGAGTTATCACTTTTCAGGACACAAATCCCGGACGAGCCTCCAAATGCGGGCTTTCAAAATAATTAACGAATTAAATGAGGGTGTGGTGGCCCTCAACTACGTAGCTCCGACTCAGAGTTGAAATATTAAAAGTTTTGGCTCGTTTCGTTGTCTAGGGGCCGGGATACGTAGTTGCCGCATTACAGGCCAAATACGTCTGAGTCTACACTGTACGATAAAAATACACACATGAATCTAATGGTCGAAGGTTTCTATCACTGAGCAATTGAGAATTATGAAAGTAACATATAAATTTATCAATGAAAGACTGCAGTTAAATAAAATCTGCAGGTACTATCTTAACGACTTTAAATGTTGAGTACAATAGTAGAAGTACTTTTCAGAATACGATATATTTCTGCAAAACACTTATTGGTGTCGACAGTCCAGCAATTAAATAAAAAATATAAGTTGAAAAACAGGGAAACAATAGATTCCTACTGCACGTAGTTATGAAGTACAACATAGTTCGCGAGACATTCACTTCTAATCGCATACTACGTAGAAAAATGGTTCAAATGGCTCTGAGCACTATGGGACTTAACATCTATGGTCATCAGTCCCCTAGAACTTAGAACTACTTAAACCTAACTAACCTAAGGACATCACACAACACCCAGCCATCACGAGGCAGAGAAAATCCCTGACCCCGCCGGGAATCGAACCCGGGAACCCGGGCGTGGGAAGCGAGAACGCTACCGCACGACCACGAGATGCGGGCACTACGTAGAAGCCACGGAAATCACACAAGAGCACAAGCCGGCACTACGATATATCTGTCTCGCGCGACCACGCGCAAACTGCTCCAAGTCTTTCCCGCTACCCCTCAAGTCTCTCTCTCCCACGCTGCACTGTCCAGAAGTTCGGTAGTCGCCTTCCTTAGTAACGAGCGCTGTGAGTGGCTAGAGCACTCCCTCCACGTCTCCAAGCTAACGTACACTCACAAACATGAAACACTTTCGAAATACTGGATTTACATTTAAATAACTTGAAATTCGATAAATATACCTACGGTTGGACCATAAAAAAGCTCTAGCACACATTATTAGATACATAAACAAATTAAAGAAACATATGTCAAAGGAATAGAACAAAAGCTAGGCCAGTAGCATAATGTCTCTGTGCTTTCTATAACACAATAAATATTTGCCTAATTTGTTCATGAATAGCATATATCGGATATAAACAAAGACATAGATGAATCAATGTATTTACGAGCTTTCTGCTGCCTTTTTATCGAGTAACTCTGGAATATTTATGGCATGACGCGATCGATACAATCGCCCATTTTGACCTCCAATAACCCATGTATTATTCAAGTTGTATGCCTGAAATTCATACCAATTTAGGTCTTGACTAATAGTTTTCTAAAGACACGTCGATCGACAAAATCGTATGAAGCGTATAAATTTTGGAAATTCGTTGCTGGGTGTTTTTTGTATAATTTACCGTCAGATACTAAACTTTAAACTAATAAAGATATTGAAAATCTGATTACACCATTAGAATCATCGTGCAAATAATAGTAACCATCTGGCTAACATTAATTTCTATACGAACTGTGAGATGTCGGTCATTAAGGTTCCACAAAGTCCGCCATCTTTCGCCCTCCCGGCTCACATCGTCACCAAGGAATTCCTAACCACGTGCTCGATGGACCACGTGCTCCGGCCATTGTGAGGCACCACGCGGATGCTAACGAGCTCGGCCCTGCCACGCGGTCCGAGCTGTTGCCGCCAACTCTGAACTTAGAATATTTCCAGGGCACTGCAACTTCCCGTTACTTCACAACTTCCTCCTGACACTTCCGCATCTTACAGTGTTTCCAGATCGTGCAGATGGCCGGACTTTTCATGGGCGGTCGGTTTTATTGGCCATCTTAAGTTACCGACTCGGACGTCTCTATGGCGGTCGGCCGGCGGTCAGTTTTCATATCTGATACAGTACGTGGTCTAGGGGTAGCGTCTTTGATTCATAATCAAAACGTCTCCGGTCCCGGGTACGATCCCCGCCACTGCCTAAATTTTGATAAATAATCAGCATTGGCGGCCGAAGACTTCCGGCATAAGAAGTCAGCCTCATTCTGCCAACGGCCTTGTCAAAGAGGGCGGAGGAGCGGATAGAGGTTCAGGGCACTCTCTTGTCCTAGGGGTGGGAAATTGCCCCTAAAGGCGGCAGATTCAGCAATGATCAACGACATGAGGATGCAGAAGGCAATGGAAAACACTGCATTACAGACACGTAACGTGTATCCACAGGATATATGGCTGGCCTGTAAATGAAGAGGTGTCATGATGATCTATCCATTGGCAAAAGATTCCGGAATAGTCTCCCATTCGGATCTCCGGGAGGCGACTGCCAAGTCGGAAGTTACCATGAGAAAAAGATTGAATAATCAACGAAAGGATAACGTTCTACGAGTCGGGGCGTGGAATGTCAGAAGCTTGAACGTGGTAGGAAAACTAGAAATTCTGAAAAGGGAAATGCAAAGGCTCAACTTAGATATAGTAGGGGTCACTGAAGTTGGGGGAAGTGGCAGCAAAGAGACTACTCACGTTGGTGTGCAGAATATATGAGTCTGGCGACATACCATCAAACTTTCGGAAAAGCATCATCCACACAATTCCGAAGACGGAAAGAGCTGACAAGTGTGAGAATTATCGCACAATCAGCTTAACAGCTCATGCATCGAAGCTGCTTACAAGAATAATATACAGAAGAATGGAAACGAAATTTGAGAATGCGCTAGATGACGATCAGTTTGGCTTTAGGAAAAGTAAAGGGACGAGAGAGGCAATTCTGACGTTACGGCTAATAATGGAAGCAAGGCTAAAGGAAAATCAGGACACTCTCATAGGATTTGTCGACCTGGAAAAAGCGTTAGACAATATAAAATGGTGCAAGCTGTTCGAGATTCTGAAAAAAGTAGGGGTAAGCTATAGGGGGAGACGGGTCATATACAATATGTACAACAACCAAGAGGGAATAATAAGAGTGGACGATCAAGAACGAAGTGCTCGTATTAAGAAGGGTGTAAGACAAGGCTGTAGCCTTTCGCTTCTACTCTTCAATCTGTACATCGAGGAAGCAATGATGGAAATAAAAGAAAGGTTCAGGAGTGGTATTAAAATACAAGGTGAAAGGATATCAATGATACGATTCGCTGATGACATTGCTATCCTGAGTGAAAGTGAAGAAGAATTAAATGATCTGCTGAACGGAATGAACAGTCTAATGAGTACACAGTATGGTTTGAGAGTAAATCGGAGAAAGACGAAGGTAATGAGAAGTAGGAGAAATGAGAACAGCGAATAACTTAACATCAGTATTGATGGTCACGAAGTCAATGAAATTAAGGAATTCTGCTACCTAGGCAGTAAAATAACCAATGACGGACGGAGCAAGGAGGACATCAAAAGCAGACTCGCTATGGCAAAAGAGGTATTTATGGCCAAGAAAAGTCTACTAATATCAAATACCGGCCTTAATTTGAGGAAGAAATTTCTGAGGATGTACGTCTGGAGTACAGCATTGTATGGTAGTGAAACATGGACTGTGGGAAAACCGGAACAGAAGAAAATCGAAGCATTTGAGATGTGGTGCTATAGACGAAAGTTGAAAATTAGGTGGACTGATAAGGTAAGGAATGAGGAGGTTCTACTCAGAATCGGAGAATAAAGGAATATGTGGAAAACAGTGATAAGGAGAAGGGACAGGATGGTAGGACATCTGCTAAGACATGAGGGAATGACTTCCATGGTACTAGAGGGAGCTGTAGAGGGCAAAAACTGTAGAGGAAGACAGAGATTGGAATACGTGAAGCAAATAATTGAGGACGTAGGTTGCAAGTGATACTCTGAGATGAAGAGGTTAGCACAGGAAAGGAATTCGTGGTGGGCCGCATCAAACCAGTCAGTAGACTGATGACCAAAGCAACAGTGAAGTGAAGTGGAAGGAAGACAAGGATTTCTGGTCAGATGAGTATCGAGTAATATCAACAGCAGCAGAAAATGGTATAACAGGTGTAGGATTCGTTATGATTAGGAAGGTAGGGCTGAGGGTGTGTTACTGTGAACAGTTCAGTGACTGGGTTGTTCTAATCAGAATCGACAGCAGACCAACACTGACAAGTATAGTTCAGGTATACATGACGACGTCGCAAGCTGAAGATAAACAGATAGAGAAAGAGTATGAGGATATTGAAAGGGTAATGCAGTATGTAAATGGCGACGAAAATCTAATAGTCATGGGCGACTGGAATACAGTTGTAGGGCAAGGAGTAGAAGAAAAGGTTACAGAAGAATATGGGCTTGGGAGAAGGAATGAAAGAGGAGAAAGACTAATTGAGTTCTGTAACAAGTTTCAGCTAGTAATAGCGATTACCCTGTTCAAGAATCACAAGAGGAGGAGGTATACTTGGAAAAGGCCGGGAGATACCGGAAGATTTCAATTAGATTACATCATGGTCAGACAGAGATTCTGAAATCAGATACTGGATTGTAAGGCGTACCCAGGAGCAGATATAGACTCAGATCACAATATAGTAGTGATAAAGAGTAGGCTGAAGTTCAAGACATTAGTCAGGAAGAATCAATACGCAAAGAAGTGGGATACGGAAGTACTAAGGAATGACGAGATACGTTTGAAGTTCTCTAACGCTATAGATACAGCAATAAGGAATAGCGCAGTAGGCAGTACAGTTGAAGAGGAATGGACATCTCTAAAAAGGGCCATCACAGAAGTTGGGAAGGAAAACATAGGTACAAAGAAGGTAGCTGCGAAGAAACCATGGGTAACAGAAGAAATACTTTAGTTGATTGATGAAAGGAGGAGGTAAAAACATGTTCCGGGAATATCAGGAATACAGAAATACAAGTCGCTGAGGAATTAAATAAATAGGAAGTGAAGGGAGGCTAAGACGAAATGGCTGCAGGAAAAACGTGAAGACATCGAAAAAAGATATGATTGTCGGAAGGACAGACTCAAAATACAGGAAAGTCAAATCAACCTCTGGTGACATTAAAAGCAACGATGGTAACATTAAGAGTGCAACGGGAATTCCACTGTTAAATGCAGAGGAGAGAGCAGATAGGTGGAAAGTATACATTGAAAGCCCCTATGAGGGTGAAAATTTGTCTGATGTGATAGAAGAAGAAACAAGAGTCGATTTAGAAGAGATAGGGGATCCAGTATTAGAATCGGAATTTAAAAGAGCTTTGGAGGACTTACGGTCAAATAAGGCAGGAGGGATAGATAACATTCCATCAGAATTTCTAAAATCGTTGGGGGAAGTGGCAACAAAACGACTATTCGCGTTGGTGTGTAGAATATATGAGTCTGGTGACACACCATCTGACTTTCGGAAAAGCATCATCCACACACTTCCGAAGACGGCAAGAGCTGACAAGTGTGAGAATTATCGCACAATCAGCTTAACAGCTCATGCATCGAAGCTGCTTACAAGAATAATATACAGAAGAATGGAAAAGAAATTTGAGAATGCGCTAGATGACGATCAGTTTGGCTTTAGGAAAAGTAAAGGGACGAGAGAGGCAATTCTGACGTTACAGCTAATAACGGAAGCAAGGCTAAAGGAAAATCAGGACACTCTCATAGGATTTGTCGACCTGGAAAAAGCGTTAGACAATATAAAATGGTGCAAGCTGTTCGAGATTCTGAAAAAAGTAGGGGTAAGCTAAAGGGAGAGACGGGTCATATACAATATGTACAACAACCAAGAGGGACTAATAAGAGTGGACGATCAAGAACGAAGTGCTCGTATTAAGAAGGGTGTAAGACAAGGCTGTAGCCTTTCGCCCCTACTCTTCAATCTGTACATCGAGGAAGCAATGATGGAAATAAAAGAAAGGTTCAGGAGTGGAATTAAAATACAAGGTGAAAGGATATCAATGATACGATTCGCTGATGACATTGCTATCCTGAGTGAAAGTGAAGAAGGATTAAATGATCTGCTGAACGGAGTGAACAGCCTAAGGAGTACACAGTATTGTTTGAGAGTAAATCGGAGAAAGACGAAGGTAATGAGAAGTAGCAGAGAGGAGAACAGCAAGAAACTTAACATCAGGATTGATGGTCACGAAGTCAATGAAGTTAAGGAATTCTGCTACCGAGGCAGTAAAATAACCAATGATGGACGGAGCAAGGAGGACATCAAAAGCAGACTCGCTATGGCAAAAAAGGCATTTCTAGCCATGAAAAGTCTACTAATATCAAATACCGGCCTTAATTTGAGGAAGAAATTTCTGTGGATGTACGTCTGGAGTACAGCATTGTATGGTAGTGAAACATGGACTGTGGAAAAACAGGAACTGAAGAGAATCGAAGCATTTGAGATGTGGTGCTATAGACGAAAGTTGAAAATTAGGTGGACTGATAAGGTAAGGAATGAGGAGGTTCTACGCAGAATCGGAGAGGAAAGGTATATGTGGAAAACACTGATAAGGGGAAGGGACAGGATGATAGGACATCTGCTAAGACTTGAGGGAATGACTTCCATGGTACTAGAGGGAGCTGTAGAGGGCAAAAACTTTAGAGGAAGACAGAGATTGGAATACATGAAGCAAATAATTGAGGACGTAGGTTGCAAGTGCTACTCAGAGATGAAGAAGTTAGCACAGGAAAGGAATTCTTGGCGGTCCGCATCAATCCAGTCAGTAGACCGATGACCAAAACAAAACAGTACGTCCACATGCGCCAAAGTCCATCATCTGGCAGTTGTCAACCGCTCTGCAGGAGAACTGAACGCCCTACCACATGAACTCCATGACAACGTTGTGGCCATTCAGGGAGCACGTTGCAGAATATGCACTACAGTTCGAGGTGATGCACCACATTAAAAAAGCACCATATTTTGCATTTCATAATATTCAGTGGACATATTAAATCGCGATGTCTTCAGTGGAATTAATGTCTTTGCGTAAAAGTGTCATTCCTGTTCGTCTCGTGGCGTCTCTCTTTCTTTGGTGTACTGTAATAGTTCTTTCTACGCACGGTCCAAGTTTCATCGATCTATGTTGCTTGTCAAAGACACTTCATGGGAAAATTACACCTGTCCTTAAATTTTGCCCGCCAGATTTCCAGAACGTTATCGACAACAATCGTCACCCAGTAGCATTTAATCAAATTTCTTGCCTGTGGAATATCGTCTCTACTGTGGGACTGTATGCGTGATTTCTTGTCGGAAGGGTCACAGTTCACGTGAAGTGACCGGGAGTCATCTGGTGAAACCATACTTATATCTGGTGTGCTCCAGGAATGTATGATGGTCCTAATCAACGTTTAAGGAGACAATCTGAGCACCTCTCTTAGACTGTTTGCAATTGATGGTGATGTTTACCATCTAGTAAAGATAATCAAAACTAAGTACAACATGTTTCAGATGGACTATCGGAATGGTGGAGAAAGTGGTAATTGACTCTGATGAATAAAGACTGTGCGGTCTTCTACACGACTACGAAAAATTCCGTTAATTTTCTGTTACACGATAACTTGTACAAATTCAAAGATTATTGATATCTAGAAGTTACAATTTCAAACAACTTAAATTAGAACCATCACAAAAAGAAATGTTTTATGAAAGACGGAACAGAGACTGCGTTTGGCTAGCATACCACATGGACAGTGCAACAAATCGACTAAATAGACTGTGGGCAATACGCTTTTAGAAGCGTAGCTCGATATGTACTGTAACAAAATAGTGGCAATAGTGTCACGGGTATGATCAACAAGTTGAGTAAGAATCACTGTAATAAAGGCTTTTTCGCTGTGGTGATAGATATTCGTGAAATTGATGACAATATTTTCCACCTCCAATTCCAAAAACTTGTTGCTGACGTCAGTTAACATAGGGAAAACTAACTATCGCTATAAATGAAGGGACATCAGAGTTCGCCTGGAAATACGATTACGTAGGTGGAATGACAGATAAACCGTCTGAAATTGGTTCTATGCACTGTGAGCCAAAGAGTTAAATGTGAATTGCAGAATGATCATGTAGGTTTACATCCCCCCCTAAACTCTGGTTTGACGTCCTATCCAGGATGAGGTCGTTTCGAGACGATGCACAAGCTCAGGTCAAGGAAATCGCCTGTGCACTCCCAAGGAAACTATCCAAGCATTTGACTAAACCGAACTGGGAATCCTAGGATGACCAACATCGGTATGGTTTGTCGGGGGTTTGAACCGTCTTCCTCCCGAATGTGTGTCCAGTGGCACGCATACATCTAATTTCGGAAGTTCACTACGGCGCTCTACCTGATGCTGAGGGCAGCCTTGCACACTGCTTTGTAATGGAAGTAAACAGATGATTATTACACTCTCACGAGAATATCTAGAGCACTATAAGAAACTGAACAGCCTACGCCACCAGTAGATCCAAAATTCGCTGCTGTGCTCCCACGTATACAATTCGCATGGTATTGTCATACATGGGAGAGGAGCACTTCGGTGTTTCAACACCGTCCAGCGCTTCCGTGGTCGCCAACATTTCACAACGCAAACAAAAACAACAAACAAGTGCGCTTCATTCAGCTCGTTTCGTACGATATAAATATTTGTTCTGTTTCTCGGCAGCATTAATCATATTTACCTTACAGCTCTCCATCAAAGAAAATAAATTCTGTATGGTTAGCTGTACGTTTACACTGTATATGAATTACAGTAGCGAAAAATTCAATTATTACATCGACTCGGTCACA
Source organism: Schistocerca americana (assembly GCF_021461395.2). NCBI lineage: Eukaryota > Metazoa > Arthropoda > Insecta > Orthoptera > Acrididae > Schistocerca > Schistocerca americana. The sequence continues at coordinate 950,547,702 of NC_060119.1, read as the reverse complement.
GTCGGGCATTGCACTGCTCACGACACTGTCGACCAATAAGTAAATACGTATTCACCCCCTGACGAATGCACAGTAAACGATGCGTCAGAAACAGCGTATCGACCACAAATAAACGTGTTCCTACCTCTCACCTAATGAGAGTGCATCCAGCATTGTCGAACACGATCATTTTTTAGGTTCAGTATTACGTTACGGGTATATCTTATTGCTATTTTGTCTAAACCTGACATGGTGAGACCGTGGCTGCGTACAATTAATGTAGGTTAATTCTTACAAAGAAGAAGACATCAACCAGCCACTAGTATTAATACTGCTATTTATTTAGGTAAATAGCGCTGTTACAGGTTTCGAACTGGCAAGTTCGTCATCAGACGGCTGTTCACACGATTTTCAAGATACACTTTACATTATCGTCCGTTTTCGATTTTTATTCTTGCACTGTGGCGAAGTATTTTTAATACAAGACGGTTAAAGTCTTGTCTCAATGACCGCTGAGCTCTTTCCCCAACGAGTCGTACAACCCACGGTTGTGGTATACAGTATTGTCTGTAAACCACAGGCAACTATAGAATCATCTTTTTCACGGAATTTGTGAATACCATACAATTAAAAAAGTCCCATAGGTAGTTTCGGAACGAACACGTATGAAACACTAGCATCGTGATATATACTTGTGTATCTTCTTCCCAAACCCAGCTCTTCAAGTTTTCTCTATGGCTTTCTCTTTCCGTTATCATAATGCAATATCATCAGCGAATTTTATCATTGATATCCTTTCGACTTCAATTTCATTTTCACACTTGGACCTGTCTTTTATTTCCGTCACTGTTTCTTCGATGGTTAGATTAAACAGCAGTGGCGAAAGATTAAATTCCTGTCTTACACCCCTTTTAATCCGAGTACTTCGTTCTTGGTATTCCACTGTTATTATCCCTCTTGGTTCTTGTGTATATCGTATATTGCCCTTCTTTCCCTATAGGGTAACACTAGTTTTTTCAGAATTTCGAACACCTTGCCCCATTTTACATTGTCGACTACTTTTTCAGGTATCCAAATCGTATGAGCATGCCTTTATTTTTCTTTAGTCTTACTTCCATTATGAACCACAACGTTATAATTGCCTCTTTGGTGCCTTTGCCTTTCCTAAAACCGAACTGTTCGTCAACTAACACATTCTCAATAGTCTTTTCCGTTTTTCTGTATATTAGTCTTGTCAGAATCTTGGGTGCATAAGCTGTTAAGCTTATGGTACAAAAATTCTCGCACTTTCCGGTCTTGCAATCTTTGGAATTGTGTGTTTGTCTTTTTTACGAAAGTCGGATGGTATATCGCCAGATTCATACATTCCATAACCAACGTAAATAGTCGTTTTTTTGCCGCTTCCCCCAGTGATTTTCTATCAATCTGCGTAGTGTCTGTTTGTTCTAAGTCGTGTCTCCCTACCATTTTCGCACAACGACGCTCTGAGCGTGTTTTTTAGTGAATTGACTAGTTTGAACCTGGGACCTGTTGCTGGTAAGGCGACGCCAGACCACAGATGACATGTAGAGTTCAGAAGAGTTCAGTGAGACTAGCGATGACATAATCAAATACTTAATGATTTCAGCGTTGACTCCACTGCACTCCCTGTTAAAGAATCTTAATACTAACTAAATTTAGTGGAAGGGTTTCAAGGCTTTCCTATTTTTAGTTAGCTGGTAAAATAACGTCGAAAAGGAGTTAAGGTTACCACTGGAAATTATATTCTACTCACAAAATATTGTTTATAAATTACACTATTGATAAAAGGAAATATTTTAATACAGGATGATAAAAACCAACTGCATTCAACAAAAATGTAAACGAATATTCCCTGAATGGGTTTCGAAGTTCTACAATGGATCGACGGATGACCTACGCCATATCACATCTATAGTCTAGGTTTAAGATAAGTTTCATAAAAGAGAAAACTATCCAAATGATCTACAGTGACCCTCAACTATCTTTAATTAATTATTTAACTTGTCATAAGTTATAGTGGCTGATGTGGCTTCTCAAAATGAAATAACAGAAAAATCATCGCGTTTCAGATTTTAACTTCAAGTAGCAAATGTGAATACCATGAGCTTTAATTGACGATCGACACTAGTATTACGTAAAAAGAGGATGTAACAGATGAGACTTCTGCAGTTCTGAGTGAAGCGTTATGCGCTGTTATGCGGCATCGCGTGCGTTCATTACCTTGACGGTGTTTAGGCAGCGCCAGGGGGCGGCGGGCGGCGCAGCTCCATGCACCTCGCCTTCTCGGAAGCAACTCCCCTCCTAACTTCTCCTTACTACAATTTACCGAAGTTGGTTTTAAAAAATGGTATCTGGCTGTGTTTTCAACTGACCAATCAGCGTCTCAATGTTAACTTTAAGTTCCGCCTACAAAACTTTTGTCTATCCAATGGGAAACGTTATACTTTTCCTGCTGGGGCAATGTTTTTAATGTTTGCAACGTAACAGAGACATTATAGTCTCACGCTAAAACTTGCAGCTGGTGTGGCCCTTTTAGTGTTATCATAGGATCTATACTGTTCTTCTGGAGGGCTCTATCTTTTAACATGGGCTGGAGGGCTCTATCTTTTAACATGGGCTGGGGGTGATCTTGGCGGTCGGCTGGCGACGTGCGTGTCCGTCCCTTATCGTAGGGCCTTCTCGCTTACACGGCTCTGCTCTCGGCTTCTTTTCTCGTTTCTCCCCTCAGAACTGCGTCTGTTTCACGGTGGGAAGGTATGACATGCATTTAGGCGTTCTTGTGTTAGTCTGTGGTATTCCATTTGCTCACTCGTTGATCGTATTACTTAGGTTAGTTTAATGTCAGGATGTATTCGGAGCTATGTAACATACTGCCAGATTTGCTATCATGTCAGGGTTTTCACGGAAGATGGTGGATTTGCCTGACACCTTACAATTTTAGATTTCTGATGGAATGTTATTTATTCCATCTGCCTTATTCGATCTTAGATCTTCCAAAGCCCTTTTAAATTCAGATTCTAATACTGAATCCCGTCTCTTCTATGTCGATTACTCTTTCTTCTATCACGTTATCAGATAAGTCTTCCCGCTCAAAGGGGCTTTCAGTGTACTCTTTCTGCCTATCCACTGTCTCCTCTGCATTTAACAATGGATTTCCCATTCCACTCTTAATGTTACCACCCTCAATTTTAATTTCACTAAAGGTTGTTTTGCCTTTTCTGCATGCTGAGTTAGCCATTCCGATAGTAGTTTCTGTCTTCACATTTTTCAAGCAAACATTTCATCTTAACTTGGGGGGGGGGGACACACTTTCTATTTATTTTCTTCCTAAGCAACTTGTGTATCTGAATTGCTGAATTTCCCTAAACAATTTTTTATTTCCTGCTTTCATAGATCAACTGAAGTACTTCTTTTGTTACCCATTATTTCTTAGCAGTAACGTTATTTATGCCTATGTTCTCCTTTTCAACTTCTACACCTTTTAAAAATGTTCTTTGCTCTTCAACTGCCTACTGAGCTATTCCTTATCGCAGTGTCTTTAGCCTCAGATAACTTTAGCGTATAACTTCATTCCTTAGTACTTCCGTATTCCACTTCTTTTCGGATTGACTCTTTCTGTCTAGTCTCTCAGACTTCAGCCTTCTCTTCATCAGTACTTGTGATCTGAGTTTATGTCTCCTCCTGGGCATGCCTTACAATCCAGTACCTGATTTCTGGATCTCCGCCTGTCAATGACGTAATGTAACTGAATCTACCCCTATCTCCAGGCCTTTTCCCCGTATTGCTTCTGCTCTTATGATATTTGAACAAAGTACTCGCTTTTAGTTGGTTAAATTTATTGCATAACTCAATTAGTCTTTCTCCTCTGTCATTCCTACTACCAAGCCCGTATTCTCTTGATACCTTTTCTTCTTCCACTTCCTCTGCAACCGCATTCCTGTCTCCCATGGCCATCATATTTTCACCTCCCTTTATGTACTAAATTAACCGTTCAATATCCTCACATAAGTTATCTGTATCTTTGTCTTCGGCTTGGGACGTCTGCGTGTACAACCTTAACTGTGGTAGTCGGTACTGGTTTGCTGTCGATTCACATGAGAACAGCCCTGTCACTGAACTTCACAGTAACTCTTTCTCTGCCCTACCTACCTATTACTAACAAATCATACTCCCGTTACAAAATTTGCTGCTGCTGTTGATATTACCCCATAGACATTTAAGCAGATATCCTTGTATTCCTTCCATTCCACTTCACTGACCACTACTATATCTAGACTGACCCTGGGCATTTTCCTTTGCGGAATATCCAGCTACTCTGCCACGCTCAAACGTCCAACAGTCCACGCCCCGACTCGTAGAACGTTATCCTTCCGTTGGTTATTCAGTCTTTTTTTCATGTTTACCTCCCACTTCGCAGTCCCCTTCCAGAGACACGAATGGAGTACTAATCCGGAATCTTTTGCCAATGGAGACATCATCATGACACTTTTTCAATTACAAGCACATGTCCTGTGATAGAAACATGATCTCGTAGGTTTACATGTCTCAGCCGCGTAGTAGAACACATTGGTATACACGAATATTGTATCTTGTAGTTGACAACATTGTAAGAGAAAAATTATTATTTTCAGACTAGCGATACTGAAACAATTCGTTTCCCATATACTATAATGAGGGTTCGTAACAAGAGCGCTCCTAGTTGAAATACCAGTCAATTTAAATTCAAATGTTCGATAAAAATTAATGCACTTACGTATGTATATATGTATGTATATGCAGCGTGTTCAAAAAAAGATGTCGAATGCCTTGAGAAGTGGTAGCACTCATCGATAGAAGAAAAATAAATCCCGGAAACTTGGGTCCGAAAACACATACTTTCTGCTGTAACATGTGTTTACAGGAGGTGCTCAACGTCCCGTACATCCATGAAAATGCACCCCTCTGCCCTCCGGCATGAGCAATGAGACACCCTTTGAGGTATACCGGGTTGTCGTTGTACCCGCTGGCACGCATTGAAGACGCGACCCTGTTGTGTCTGCACGTCGTTGACTGGCGTGGTGTAGAGCAATCCCTTCAAGCGCTCCCGTAGCCAGAAGTCTAGCTGACTGAGGAACGAACAGGCCAAGGTGTGGTGCGCCCCCGACCACCCCCTCCCCCCTTCCCCTTTCCCCAACGAATCCAGTGGTACACAAATCTTAGTCTCTGATGTTCGCGTGCATTGTAATGAAGGTATGCTGGTGTGCCATCATGCATGAATCATTATTGTATTCGTTTCTGCAATTACACGGCCTCCAGCAAGGTTGGCAATACGTTATTGAGGAAGTCCAGGTAATACGCCCCAGTTAGTCTTCGTAGTAGCACATCGGTGTTGATATCCTCTTTCCTGAATTGCTTGGGGATTTTCATATGTCCATACTTACTGGTTATAAAATGCACAACACTATCACTTTTCAATCCTCTCTCATTGGTAAATAAACTCTTGGTTGTGTACAGTGGCTCTGTGGCACATTTCTGCAACAGCCATTGACAGGAACTGCAGTCTGCCATGATGAACCGAGCGACCACTTCGGTCGCAGGTTCGAATCCCGCCTCGGGCTTGGATGTGTATGATGTCCTTAGGTTAGTTAGAGTTAAGTAGTTCTAAGGTCTAGGGGACTGATGACTTCAGAAGTTAATTCCATAGGGCTCAGAGCCATTTGAACCATTTTGCCATGATGATCCTGTGGTCTTAGGCAAGAACGCGCTGTAGGTATTATAGGTACAGCAATTGTTCCCGGAGTACCCCCTAGATAACAGAATAAAACACGCCATCTGCTGCTGTTAATCGTGAACACAGGCCACAGAGGTTTCTTCCAACGCACGTAGCGCACCCACCTCCATGTCAGGCGTGCGGACTTTGCGGGGCCTTCCATCGTCAGTCTTCGGAGGTGCAAGGGTACCTGTGTCCATCAGGATCTGGAACAATCTGCCGAAAAGCTTATCAAAGGGCGCTCTGCACTGTGGATATTTTTCAGCACTGAGGGCATGGGTTCGTAGGCTACGTCCATTTCTGAACCATTTCACTTGTCGCATAGTACGCTTCCGTTGATAGCAAGTGGTGGAAGTGTAAATGTAAATGTACTACTCCTTTTATACATTCAAACAGTTCAATGACAGTAAACACCTAAGTGAATCCGCGTTTGAAAGTAGGTAAAACACCATGATAAGTTCCCAATAACGCACACTTCCACAACGAAAACTAACGTAGCCTACAACACTGCTCGAACCACACAACAAACTGCAGACCACCTAGTGGTAGGTAGAGTACTGTGAGTAAAACATCATATACACTGTCGACACATTTGATGGTGAGCCAATGCAACGTCTGAGCTAATACCCACAAACAAGCTATGCGCAGTCCTTGCATCAACACGTGTTTATCTTCGAAAGTTTGCGTTCCCGGACAACATTTAATGGACGTAAATTTCTTGTTCCGATGAGAACTACCACTTTTGCCGGCCGGTGAGGCCGAGCGGTTCTAGACGCTTCAGCCTGGAACCGCGTGACCGATACGGTCGCACGTTCGAATCCCGCTTCGGGTATGGATGTGTGTGATGTCCTTAGGTTAGTTAGATTTGAGTAGTTCTAAGTTCTGGGAGACTGATGACCTCCGACGTTAAGTCCCATAGTGCTCAGAGCCATTTGAACTACCACCTCTCAAAGTATTAGACAGATTTTGAACACCTTGTACATATGTTCCACATCTCTTTCTAAGCCACTGGACCGTTTGCAAACAAACTTGGTACGCGTATAACTTACATTGTTTTGGAGGGGGAAACTTTATTCATCCATTATTTGGGAATGAGAGCACTTTGCGACTTGCAATATGTAACGTCCCCTTAGAAAAATTATACATGACTGTGCATAAACTAACACATAATATTTTTTGGCGCAACGCAATCTGACTTTCAAAAATCCCTACAAAAGAATGGCCCTGATTAACATTGACCTATACCTTTCACAAATCACTTACCTCACAAAAATCTTCGTTACTCGAACTACTGCAATACAGCGAGCGCCACTACTGCCAGCTAAATAAAAGATTCAAACTACGGAAGGCACTAACTACTGATAGGCATAGTTAGCAAATGAAAGATTTTGATAGAGAACAAACAATGTATTTACCTTAATAGTCTTCAAAAGTCATAATAAATATAGCGGTTCATGACATCCAGTGTTACAAATTTCAAAACTCCGCCATTTCTCTCGAGTAACGAAGATTTTTGTGAAAGGTATAGGTTAATGTTAATCAGGGCCATTCTTTTGTAGGGATTTTTGAAAGTCAAATTACATTGCGCCAAAAAATATTGTGTGTCAGTTTAAGCACAGTCATGTATAGTTTTTCTAAGGGGACGTTACATATGTAACTTATGACATTACTTATAAATATACTTCATGACGAGAAAACTCCTGTGAAATTGTGTCACTGCTCTTAAAAAGATTTTGTCTTTGTGAGGGTGGAGACCTTTGTCTCTCCCTGTTCTTTGATATACCAACCTATAAGTTCCAGGATTAGGTATTTTTGCAATAATGTAAGGCCCTGAGTATAGTAATTGCCATTTTCTGTTCAACTTATCGATCTTTTTCGATTTGGGATGTGTTCTCAGGACGACTCGTTGCCCTTTGAAAAAAAGGTGTAACTCGTTTTAACATTTTGTTGTATATTCTCTTTCTGTATTCTGCTGTGTTCTCTAGTGTAATTACAGCTTGTTTGATTTTATCCTGTAAGGTTAACATTTTAGTAGGTAATTTTGGTATGGATGATTCCCATTCGTCAGTTTGCTTTGTGTTAAACGTAAGTTCATTGGGAGTGAAAACTGTGGGAGAGTGGGGGAAATTGTTTACTTTTTGCATAAATGGAGTCACGTATTCAATCCATCGCGAATGTTTATTATGAGCTTAATTCCCTATAAATCTATTGAATTCTTTAAACGTCCTCTCCACGGGACTAGCTTCTGGGTGGAAAAAACTTACCAAGATGTGTTTAATGCCCTGTGTACTCATGAATAGTTTCCATTTTATTCCTACGAAATAAGCTGCATTGTCTGTTAATATGACTTTGGGTTTCCCAACTCTTTGTAAATAATCGTCTTCAATTCTCCCTATGATGCTACTGGCTGTAGTGGTTGTGATAGCATAAAGTTTGATGTATTTTGTGAAAGTATCATAAAGAGCTATTATGTATCTGACACCACCTTTGCTCTAGGATATGGCCCTGCGATATCCAGAGAAACCATTTCCACTAGAGCTTTGGTTAGTATGGGGTGTAGTTCTGTAAACTTTGACATATTGGGTGGTTTTGTTCTTTGACAAATAGCACAAGTTTTTAATATTTGTGAAACACGTCGTCGAAAATTAGGAAAGCAACAAAGTTTGTAAATCTTGTCTGTACATTTTGTTGCTCCGTAGCGTCTCCATACTTCATGAGTGTGTTTGATAAATTCATCGATTTATTCCTCTGGATTGCATGAACATCAATGGTTAGAACTTTCGTCCTTTCGGTGAAACAAAACGACTTTGTGTAACTGATACCATTTACTTACCTTGTGGTTTGCATTCCGGTTAAGATGACGCGGTTAAGATGACGCGTCCGTGCTTAAACGAAAGTCTTTGGACATGTCAGGATGACTCAAAATGTTTGCCGATACAAGGCATTTTTAATTTTGTTAAAGTCATCCTGGAATTCCTCGTCCCATAACCAAGGCTTATTCTTTCTCAATACGTTAAGTAGGGCATCGCTATTCATAAGCTGCTGTGGTATAAATTTTCGGAAAAAGGAAGTTAGTCCCAGATATGCTTTCAATTGTTTTCTGTTCCTTGGTAGTTTGAAATTACGTATGGCATGTAGTTTCTTTGGGTCTGGTAATATACCCTGTTCTGATACGATATGTCCTAAAAATTATACTTGTTAGATTTCTTTAGATTTGCTGTTACTCCATACTTTGTAAATCTCTGAAACACCTTTTCTATTGTACTGATGTGTTCTGCCCAAGATGTGGCTATTAAAATATTGTCACCATAAATAGTAACTTCACTGAGCAATTCAGGTCCTAAAATCTTGTCCAAGGCTGGTATAAATATGTCTGCGCTAATGTTTAAGCCGAAGGATAGAACTTGAAATTCATAACTCCTGCCGTTGGAATGAAATGCTATGTATTTTCTACTCTGCTCATGCAACTTTATTTGCCAGTAGGATTTTTTAAGGTCAAGGGTGCTGAAATATTTGGTGTTATGAAATTTTAGCAGTTGTTCATCTAAATTATCTGGTTTTGTTCTTACTGGTACCAGGATTTTGTTGGTGCCTCTTGCATCTAAAACTAGTCGTACTGATCCATCAGGATTGGTAACTGGTAGTAATGGGCTACAACACGGACAAAATGATGGTTGTATGAATCCTATTCGCACATTCTATTGATTTCCTGCTTAACTGCTTCACGCTTTGCCTACGGTATAGGGTAAGACATATCATAAAATGCTTCGTGAGGATAGACATTAAGTTTATGTTCATAATCTTTGATTACTCTGGATTTTTATTAAAAACACTTGCATATTTAAAAAGTCAGTCAGAAAGCTCTTGTCGTTGTGTAGCATCTAGAATATTTGATTCGTTCAATTTTTGTTCTACTAATTCCTGGTTAACTTCAGTGTCGGTCTCCTGTTCGTTATCATTTTTGTTCGTAAAATACACGGTAGGAAATGAATACTGTACAGTGACATGGGGTTCTGGCTTTACTTTGTCATACTTCACGGTGTAGTAATCAGGCTGATAGAAATTCTTTGGTCCTTCACAAAGAAATGGCACTTACCTATGGCTATTTGAGTTTTTTATGTTCTAAATGTGTCCATACCTATCAAGTAGTTGACTCTAAGTTTGTCTGCTATTAAAAAATTACACTGCTCAGAGAGTCATCCAATGTTCACGGTGATAAGAGTTTGGTGTTTTACTGATTTGGTTTTGCCACCTGTAGCTGTTTGTACTTTGCAGTTTTGCACTGGCAGAACAGAAAATTTATTCCGCCTTTTAAATTCAGTGAAAAATGCTTCAGACATTAAATTAGTCGTGGACCCTCTATCAAGTAGTAACTGTGTGTCTATACCAAAAATTTTCACTCTGATTACTGCTTGCACTTGTTCTTCCACTGTACTTACCGCCAACTTTAGTTCATGTTGGTATAGATCGTCTGTGTCTCCTTGTTCATAGAATCGTACGAAACATGTTTGCAAATCTGGTTTGCCCCCGTCGCTTACTCGGTCTACAGTATGGGGCTCAACTACGAGCGATTGGGGTTTTCCTGCGGTGTAGTCTGATCTACTTCGGTACACGGGACAACCTCTTTCAGTTGTACTGTGTGATTGTTTCCCCAGTGTGTATCATTTCCAGTTCGCAACATGCTTTCTCGTGTGTTCATATGGCTGTTGCCTTATTGTGATTTTGCTGGTCAGAGGTTGGCTGCGGTACGGCGTGTTGTATGTTATTGTTGATGCCGCGCGCCGGCCACCGATGCGGCTGACTGTTTTCATTTACGCGCGGTGCATAATTTTGAGAGAAGGGATTAAAATTACCTTGTGGATGGTAATCGTTCCTGTTATACGAAAAGTTTTGTCTAAATCTCCTGTTCCTCTCATTTCCATTCCCGTATCCATAATCACTGTTGATGTATCCTTGCGGTTGCGTGCACCAGCTTTGCTGTGTGTTCGTGACTGGATTTTTGTACTGCCCATACAAGTTACGTTGTTGTGGTGTTTGGCTGTCTGACCCCCTATTTGTTTCCACTTTCTCTCCATGTATTCGGTCGATTGATTCTAAAATGGATAGAAAATATTCTGTATCGTGTTCAGGTGTAGTAATTAATTTTTCACAAATGTGTGATGGCAAACGACTTTTTAAAAATTTTAAAACATCCACATGAGAAATAGGGTTTGTCCAGTAAGGTGTTTTGTTGGGATACTTCCCAAAATATCTTCGCAGGCTACCATATTTGCTATTAAATGGGGCCGTGTTAAAAACGTCTCGCCTAAGTCTCTCCCGTACGGCTTCTGAGCAGTATTTGTCAAGAAATGCCCATTCAAATTGTAAATATATGGTACAACGCTCAGCTACCTCGGTCGCCCACAAAACTACATCGCTTAGAGTGTACCGAACAACAAACCTGATGTTTTGTGCTTCCGTCCAATTCCTAGGAAACACATGTCGAAAAGCACTAATAAACAAAACAGGATTCATCTTCTTACCTTCACTCGTAAATGTTGGAAATTGACGGTGTCTTAATAGACCTCGGTCAGAAAATATAGTGGATAAGCAATTTGCATTTTTGCTGTGTTTCCATATCTGTCATAATTATTTACACTTCTCGTAGGTACTGGTTCTGGTGTTATGCCATGTAAACTTACACTTTGTGGTCTCTCATTACTATTGGCATTGTTTGTAGGCTTTGCAATGATCTGTGTGCATACATTAATTTGGTTTTGCTGTGGCTGGCATATTGTTTATGTGTACAACTGGTGTCTTTGTATCAGTTTCACCTAAGAAATGGCGTATCCTGCGCTCAGTAGCTTGCAAATTGGCGTTCACTTTGTCGAAAATGTCATTTTGCTTTGGCTGAATAACCTTTGCAGCTACATCATTGATTAATTTACATTCCTTCACAACTTTTTCCGCTGATGTACTGGTTTTGTCTAAAGTACCTGCTTCACCTTGTGAAATTACGTGAGATAAATTTTCATTAATTCTCTCTCCTTTTTGGCACAGACTCATTCGATTTCAAGTGATGCTACTTTTAAGGTGAGTTCATCAAGAGCTATTGGTATATTTTCAAGTCTTTGTGCAGTTTGTTTACTATGGCAGAGATGTTCTTTACTGTGGATGTTAATTGTGTTTGTGTAACTCCCAGGTTCGTGTGTGTCTTTCATCGCTTTTATTTGCTGCTCTACTGTATCATTCTGCTCGTTTTATACCCGTAATGTCATTATTTACTTCGGAAGGTACATCTTGTTTTAGCTTTTTTTCCATGTCTTTAAATTTTACATTCATCTCTTCGGGAAAATTCTTTTTCAAATCACTGATCTGCTTTGTGACTGTATCCTGAAAATCTCTCAAAACTTGTATTTGCTTTTGTTTTATGTGCTTTATGTCCTGTGTGACTATGGTAAGGTTTTGCGACAAACTGTCAAATTTTGTATTTATAACCGTTCGCAAATTGGTGTTTATATTTTTTACGTTTGCACGCAAACTGGTGTAATTGGTGTTCATACTATCCAGTTTTTGAAGCATCGCGGCAAGTGCGTCATTTTGGCTGCTATTTTATGTACTTTGGTTGTTGACAACTGTACTCTGCAAATCAACATTTGAATTTCGTGTGATGGGTGACGGTAAAGTGTCATAAAAAATCATGTTATATGGGCTTTCTATGTTTTCCCGTGCGAAGAGAATGTTGTTCGCGGAGATACGTGATGTAGTTTTATCTATTATCATCAACGTATCATCAAAGTTAGAGAATTCCGAAAGCTCACTAGCACTTGTCATTTGAGTCATGTTCATCTCTGAATACGCCTAATTGTGGAAGACAGGGCGCTGGTACTTCAGATGTTCTATCGTACAATTGTACGCCATCTTGGCTAATTGCGTTTTCACCATTGTCAACAGTTATGGAAACTGATTTTTGTGCCATTTTGTTTGAACATTCCGATGAAAATTTTTGGAAAACAGTAAAGTGAAATACGTTACTTTTGTGAATTTAAAAATACGATTTACGTGTCGTAAAGCGTTAAATAGCTACTTTTATGACGCACGAAATGATATGACACAAAAACTTCAAACTTTTCTCTCGCTACTCATTACGTAAAATTTCCAAAAAATTCAGTACAGTGCCTTTAGGAAAGGAAAGTAGGGAAAGATACTTGTAATTATTATGCAGGAGACGCTACCAAACATAGCTAAGCAAGCGGTTGTGTAGCGGTCCTAACTTTGCTGCGATGAAACGAACAGTGTATTTCCGAAATTTTCCGCGAATTACGGTTTCTTTTTGCTTCCATTTTGAATTGGTTTTCTATACAATTGTTTTTGGTTGTGGTTATTTTGCTCCCAGTCGTGATGTTGCACATGAAAATTTGAAAAAACTAGCACATGCAAAAAATTCTCATACAATGTCATAAATAATTTTAAATAATTTACACAACTCGTTTCATGGCTTTCTCTATGCCCTGCCACGGTCGCCAAATTTGGGATTTTTATAGTTTATCTCCTTTGAGTCCGTTTTAACGTGAACTTACTTCCATGTAGTCGAGATCTACACACACCTGTTACGTGCTTCTTCTTCCGACGCCGCAAAACTTATCATTCTTGACCGTGTAGGTAATGTAATTTTCATTTATCGGATTTCTTCTTTATATACAGGCAGCACTCGCGACATGAACGTTTACGTATTGCACAGGATTATAACTGAATAGCTTCTTGGTTTTGTTCCAATAATAACTATTATTCAGACAACGCAAATGTCTACGACACACATCTTACAAAAAATACATCTTCTCCACTCGAGAACTAAAGACAGAGTCACGTTAATGATCGACATAAAAAATTGAGAGGCGTTTTATTATCATGTTTTATTCGCCTTCCGGCGTAGCAAAATATATCTTTATCGACGCTTACAGCAGCCGCGCTAGTAATTATTATCATTGGTGTTAAATTTTTGTCATAGCTTATTGGGGCTTTTCCTTATGTACCTATACACCACGTTCATAAGACTCTTGATCCTCGGGATATGACCGATGGATATCGTGGTACGTTACGGGGCAGCGCTCTATTCGCTGGGACGTCAGGAATATGATCCTGTGTACGAGATCACAGAAACACATGTTACTGGAAAAGGCATATAGGAGCCATGAAGATAGATGAATGGCAGTCTGACTGGGACCTAGCAGCACTGCAAGGAGTATTTACAACATATTCCCAAGCATCAGAAACAGACACAAATTGCGAGACATTGCCCCTGGTTGAGGTACGGTGTACCTATTATCAGATCACGGTCCAAACTCCAAACATTTACATCGAGCGTTATACAGTAACACATCTATCTGTGAATGTGGAATGGAGGGTCCCGTTGATCTTGTCGTTGTCAGATGCCCCTCTCCCAGGTAGAGAGAGACTTTAAAACCAGACTGCGGTCTGGAAACAACTGTAAGTGATAAAAACTTGTGAACTACAGCCACTATGAGCTACAGCCAGTATAATAACACACGCAATACCTAATAGAAAACTGCTTAATTTTCACTATACAGGGTGTTACAAAAAGGTACGGCCAAACTTTCAGGAAACATTCCTCACACACAAATAAAGATGTTATGTGGACATGTGTCCGGAAACGCTTCATTTCCATGTTAGAGCTCATTTTAATTTCTTCCACCTACGCTCAATGGGGCACGTTATCATGATTTGATACGGGATACTCCACCTGTGCTGGTAGACAATGTGCCTTTACGACACAACATGTGGCTCATGGACGATGGAGCTCCTGCTCATTTCAGTCGAAGTATTCGTACGCTTCTCAACAACAGATTCTGTGACCCATGGATTGGTAGAGACGGACCAATTCCATGGCCTCCACGCTCTCCTGACCTCAACCCTCTTGACTTACATTTATGGGGGCATTTGAAAGCTCTTGTCTACGCAACCCCGGTACCAAATATAGAGACTCTTCGTGCTCGTATTGTGGACGGCTGTGATACAATACGCCATTCTCCATGGCTGCATCAGCGCATCAGGGATTCCATGCGACGGAGGGTGGATGCATGTATCCTCACTAACGGAGGACTTTTGAACATTTCCTGTAACAAAGTGTTTGAAGTCACGCTGGTACGTTCTGTTGCTGTTCCATTCCATGATTAATGTGATTTGAAGAGAAGTAATAAAATGAGCTCTAACATGGAAAGTAAGCGATTCCGGACACATGTCCACATAACATCTTTTCTTTCTTTGTGTGTGAGGAATGTATCCTGAAAGTTTGGCCGTACCTTTTTGTAACACAAAAGGTGGGCAGACCTCGAGTTCGTCCGAGGCTCAGAGTAACATATCCAGTAATGTAAGATGGAAGTTATTAATAAGTAATTTCTATTTTCTTTTTAATTTTATGTATTTTAATTTTTCTTATTTTTTAAATGTTCAGTTTTATTTCTACCTTAATGTTACCAATTGGTGTAGTTAGCATGATTTACTACAACATACACAATGTAAAACATGGTATGTCAACACGTTTATTGAAGACGTACGTCATGTTTAGACATCCAGTTAACAGGTCCAAAATTCGTAAAGTTAAACTAAATTGAACTTTAGCTGATTGTACATAAGTGCTCCTGCTTTGACGAACCCTCAGACACATTATCTAACCTTGACTGGCCCGCTAATTAAACAGACGTAATCACATAGAAAATATCTGAAACTGAATGGAACCCATGGGGAAATACTGCAAACAACTTCAACGCAGTCTGGTAGATCTGGTTACTCACTGGGATTACTCAGTGACTAGCACCAGTTGGATATCACATGCCTGAACGTACTGCCGGACTCTCGCTGAACGGAGACCATCAAGGATACAAATGGTAATAGTGTGGTCTCTTAGAGTGATGGGGTCGAGGAAGGGGGTAGGGAGGGAGAGACCATTGGCCAGGGCGACTAATTTCGTGATTTCGTGGCCGGTGTGGTTAGTACGTCCATCTTTTCACAAATGGTTACGGATCCTGTTCAGTACAGAATGTCAAGCCGGCGGCGGTGGCCGAGCGGTTCTAGGCGCTTCAGTCCGGAACCGCGCGACTGCAACGGTCGCAGGTTCGAATCCTGGGTGAGTGTGATGTCCTTAGGTTAGTTAGGTTTAAGTAGTTCTAAGTTCTAGGGGAATGATCAGCTCGATGTTAAGTCCCATAGTGCTCAGAGCCATTTGAACCAGAATGTCAAATCAAACACCATCCACCCGTCTAAATTTCCAAATTGTTATTTTACTGTGCACCAGTTTCTGCGATATATTACGCTGTCTTCAGGCCCCCTGACCGACGTGTAAGACGATTGCCTCCTTTTTTTTTCAGTCAAATACTGATATCAGTATGTTTCTACCGACGTCGGCAGATGATGTTTGAAGTGATCGCTGTCTCGAAATATACGGATAACAATCTTTGAATGCTGGCCCCTATTTTGACTGCATCAAAGGTGGGTCAGGGGCCCTGAAGATAGCATAATATATGGCCGAAACTGGTAGCCCAATGAAATAACAATTTGGGAATTTAGACAGCTGAAGTGTGTTTGATTTGACATTCTCTTAAATTTTTTAAAGTTCAAGAACTGGTATGGGAATTACGGTAGGTGTTATTTTCAGCTCGTTTTCCAGAATCCAATCGCCTCGTGACTCAGTATACGTGGAGGGAGATTCCTGTTTCAAATATACTGTGGACCGCAGCGTCCACATGTCGCCCGTGGAGCACAATGCTCCGACGGCCATCGGTTCTGCAGGAACTGCTTTGTGGACAGCGCGGCGGGCACAAGGAATCCGCCGCACGTGTCTGCGCCTCGGCGGTATCTGCATGCACGCTGCGCCTCGGCAGACGCTGGAAACTTGGCAACTGCCGCTGTTCCCGGACCGAATATTACACAGCCGGCAGTGGAAGCTATTGAAAGTGGAGGCTCGTGACTACCATTCACGCACTTCAACAACAACGGAATATGGAATTTAGTTTCAGCGGGAACTTAAGGCATTGTCGCCAGGTAGGCCGACTGCATTGTTCTCATCGTACAGAATAGCTTTTGTAATGGCGTATTGAAAACACTAAAAAGTTGTGTAAGTGTAATTCTGGCCTGTGAAACAAGCCGATTCTTCAACTTTCTCCGGGCGTTCATTTTAACCTCATACAAACATCTCGTAGATCCCATAACGAAATCCTCACTCTGCAGCGGCATAGCCCCCGATACGAAACTTCCTGGCAGGCCAAACCTGTGTGCTGGAAGTTTCATGACAGCGCACTCTCCGCTGAAGAGTAAAATTTTCGTTCTGGAGACATCCCACCCTCCGCAATGTCTTTTCTTCCAGGAGTGGTAGTTGTGCGAGTTCCACACATGAGCTTTTGCGAAGTGTGGAGATAGGCGATGAGGAACTAGTGAAACTAAATCTGTGAGGAGAGACAACGAGTCGTGCCTGGGTAGCTCAGACGGTTCAGTCTCGCCCACGTCAAATTCACCTCGCGGAATCTTCATCGTGTGTCGCCTGTGGAATGATGGATATAGATGACCATAGCCTTATCTGCGGACTGACGAAGGATGTTTGGCATTTGGTGCACCAAATCTTAATTTTTGGCACTACTTAAATGAATGACACAGTGCGATCGTACAGTAATCGATAACCCACCTCGTAGCTGAATTATCCATGACAGGAGAAGCTGAACTGCCAGTGGCAACCACACTGCTACAAGAAGACATGCGTTGTTAATCCCGCAGCGAGCAGCACCATTGAGCGTACTCGCGTAACAAAACGACCTATTTTGCTTTACTTCGTAGCTGATAGCCGACGAGTAACGTCTTTCATTGATATACCCCTCGGTACTGTGAGACGTGTCGTAACACGAACTTTTGCCACACATTGACGATGGTACCAAAAAGGAAGACATTTCTTTCTCCTTTTCCTTCATATATTTTGGGCCCTCCTCGATCCTAGTCCTTCCACTCTTCGTAGTTCTGAATGGCAGAAAGGGACATGATAGCCAGGCCTCGAGCTGCGACTGCTGAACTCTTTGCCCCGAACACGCTTTTCCATTCTACTAAAAAAAGAAAATATAAAAAGGAACAAAAGGAGAAAAAGAAACGATCATAGAGCTCTTTCACGCGAAAGGCAAAGGTCCCGATTTCGAATTTCGGTGCGGTACGGTTTTGAGCTGCCAGGAAATTTCATTTAAAGATGGGTTACCTCTCCTTTAAATCAGCTCATCTGCTACGAAAAACTTTTGGGTTTGATACTGACGTTGCTAGCATCCTACTGCACTCTTCTGTACCATTCTGACCTGCTGCATCCTGATTACCCGACGATTCTGGATGATCTTTTCGTCAGCGTATTACGGAAGTTCTCCTTCTCAACGGCTTACAAACCGTGACATCTGATAAATACACGGCGTTATACGTGTAAGTATGGTTTATTCTGGTAAGTTGACAAAATTTTATGTAACGACCAGCATACATCTTACCCCGTACATGACAAAAGCTTGACTTGATAATAGTTCGAAAATGAGCACCCTGAGGTAGCATTACAATAAGACTGAAAAATATTACACAAGCTATTGTTATGATAATAGTAGGATAATTCGTCTATGAGCAGAATTCAGTGGGAATAGTACTTATCTCTGCCAGAATAGAGCAGGCTATGGTTTGATTTACGAGGGCAGTTCAAAATGTAAGGTCCGATCGGGGACGAAATGGAGACCACAATGAAAATCCGGAGCTTTGCACTGGTGTGTTGGGCAGTGTCTCTAGTATACCCGCCGATCGCGTCGCGTTGCTTTTTTCGCTGAGCACGTAAAATTGCCTAGCAAATAGTGTCTCCCTCCAAGCATGAATGGCAGCTGAGAGATTTCACCCGATGTCATGCACACCAAATAACCTAGCTGTCTTGCGTTTCCTTCTTCATGACAATTGTCGGCCGCATTCTTCAGCGGCAATGAACGTGTTCCAAGGCAATTTCGATGGGAAGTGTTTGGTCAACACAATACAGCCCGTGATTAGCATCTCCTGAGTTTCATCTCCCCAAAACGTGAATCGCTGGCTATAAAGATAACATCTCGACGCAGAAAACGAGCAATAAACCAGTGTAGATAATAGCGGAGAACACAGCAGGCTGTCATCTACTGTTTGACGAGGGTAAATGAAAGTTGGTACAACGCTACGACAGATGTTCAAGTCCGAGCGGCGACTATGCAGAGAAGTAGCTGGAAAGTGTAGCTAACTGTGGCGGTTAAAAAGTTTTTGATTTTCACTGTGGTTTCCATTCCGCGAATGACAGGATTTTACTTGCCGAATGCCCTCGTATTGACTGATTTTACAGAGTGAGGGGGAGAGTATAGCGTATGTGACAGAGAGATTTTACCATGAGGAAACAGGAAATCTGCTTCATAAGTCAAACTTCAGCGATGTAGAGCACGACAATTTTAGTTCCATTAGTTACGTTATACTGTAAGCAATTGGTGGCAGTGCGTTATATTTTCAAGGAAGCATGAAGGGTATACCACTCAGAACAAGGTGTCGTCTGTTTGTTTCTGTAGGGAAATTTGAGACGGAGATGGACAAAGATAGACGTAAGATAGACTTGTTTCGAACCAGGAATTTCTGATGATTGATGAAGCATTGCCATTTGCACAAAATATTTTAATCACCTCCTAACTTTCCTGAACTCAGTGCTACGCTTTGAATTGTGATTTACTTGCCCTGAATCATACTGAAATACTGCCCAGATTTGGATTCGAAGTTGTCAGAGTGCATTTAGGGTGTTTTTATTTCAGTGGAGTAATCTTCAGACCTAATTATTCCATTTACGACCATTATATAATTTAAGCCGCGCTATTCTGAAGAGACAGGCTGACACAGAACAGTTGGTAGTCGCTGTTCATCAAAGTTATGGGTTAATCGTAAATTTTTTATTGCACGTTGGAGGTCATGGAATCGGGGACTAATTTCTAATGATGAAGACTGAACTAAAATATACGTGGTAGGGAATATTCAGCACATAACCGTTTACTACACAAGCGGAATCACTCTAAACTGAATGTGTCAAGAGGTTTACTGAACATAATACGTGAAGATGTAGAACTGTAGAAATTCCCGGAAAACATATTTAAATTTCACGAAATGTAGTTATGCTTTGGTTGAGCCAGAAGTATGGGTGCAACGATTCTCGATTATGACGATGATGTTTGGTTTCTAGGGTGCTCTGCAAGGCGGTTAGCAGCGCTCATACAAATTCCCAATCTTTGCTCAGTCCAGTCTCGCCACTTTCATGAATGATGGAGATCGTGAAATGATGAGGGTAATACAAATACACAGTCCCAGGGCGGAAAAAATCTCCCGGCCGGGAATTGAACCCCGGACGCAATGATCCACAGACAGCAAGCTAGCTAGTTTTTCTTAAACATTTTATTAAAAAAAGAAAAGGATAAAGGCAGGGGTACAATACTTTATTGTATTTTATTTGTTTTTCGTTTTTTTCTTATAATTTTATTTGTAATTTTTTTGTTGTTTTTGCCTTCTTTCGGGGGTGTTCAGAACAGCCAGACGGCGGGGTGTCCTGGTTGTCACTATTATACCACGAGCTGCGCACACGATTGGTTGAAATGGCTCCGAGCACTATGGGACTTAACATCTGAGGTCTTCAGTCCCCTAGACTTAGAACTACTTAAACCTAACTAACTTAAGGACATCACACACATCCATGCCCGAGGCAGGATTCGAACCAGCGAACGTAGCAGCAGCGCGGTTCCGGAATGAAGCGCCTAGACCCTCTCGACCACAGTGGCCCGCGCACACGATTCTCGAGACGCATAAGAATATTCCTGATGCCGAAGTTATACTTAAGCAAGTGCATATACACATACACAATACTGTCCTAACTTAGTCTCGAAATTGTTATTCATGAATTAAATAAAAAATGCTTCCCATCCCCCGGTTCTGAAAACGATTTACAGGGAACATCGCTCAGTTGTAAAGCAAATGCTGCACCTAACACCCTATCTACTGTTGCCTGCAGCCAAGGGGTCTGACTAGTTCTGATATACATGGCCACTGTTACCAGTCGTTCCGCAGAGGACGCTTGTTCCGTTATTTTTTTAGTCAAAACGCTTTGGTTTTTGAGTAGCTTTCTGCAAGATATTTTATTTATACTATTCTTAGTACCTCACTCTTACGATGAGTAATACCTTTGTACCATATCAATGTTTGAACAACTTCTTTTGGTAAACAATGTAATTCTTTTCATTATTTATTTCAGTTTAACAATTTGTTTTGTGCATCACTAATGCGGTCATGGCGTCCTATCAGGGGGTCACATTACTCTTCGGTAAAATTGGCCAACGTGTTCACCCTAATAAGAGTTAATTACTTCCAAAAACATGCTTAACACAACAGACAAAACTAACTTCTAAGCCTTTCTAAACATAAAACTATCATCCGCCTTTCTTTCCTTTTGTGACAATTTTGAACTAACTGAGCTATATAAAACCGTATCTGTTCCTGTAATATTTGGCGCAATACAAAAGGTCGGTACAGACGGTCTGCTGCAGCCATTTACTGTTCTTTCATATACTAGTGCGTGAAGAAACCTAGAAAACGTGCTCGGAAATTAGAAAAAAACACAGAATCCTGCTGCAGTGGTACTGGCCCGCTTAGGAACGAAAACTGGTCACTAGTAAAGCTTCAGTAAAATGCATGTAATTCGCATTCGTGATTCTTTCCAGTTATACATAATTAGTGCGATAACTTATAATATGTAGATTCCAGTTGTGTAAGTGGTAAGCTTCTATCAGTAACTATCGTTTGGTGCAAATTCAGATCCTCTGTGAAGACTACTTACACCCCCTTCCCGTCTTTCCTTTGCGGCCAGAGGCGTCGCCCCACTACCAGCTCGCTCAGTCTTCAAGGGTAGAACATAAAAATTGTAAAGAAAGTAGATCGTTGTTCTTAAGCTGATTTTCTTGAGCAGCTAGAACATTATGACCACCTACCTAATAGTTAATAAGTCTACTTTTGACACCAATAGCAGCGGCGAAGCTTTGTGGTATGGAAACAATGAGGTCCTCGTAGATCGCTGGAGGGAGTTGGCACACACAAGTCACCTAACTTCCAAAACTCCGGGGAGGGGGTGATGAGCTATGACGCCACTTTCGGTCACATCCCAGATGTCTTAGATCGGATTCAAAGCTGGCTAATTGGAAGCCAGTACATCAGCTGGAACTCGCCACTGTGTTCGTCAAACCTCTCTATCACACTTCTGACCTTTATGACGTTGCGCATTTTCTTGTTGATAATTGCCGCTGCCATCGGAAAACATGAGTGTCATGAATACGTGCACGTGATTTGCAACCAGTGTACGACATCGGAAAACATGAGTGTCATGAATACGTGCACGTGATTTGCAACCAGTGTACGACTCTCCTTCGCCGTCATGGTGCTTTTCACAAACTCCACTGAATCCATGGTTGCCCACGCGAATGTTCCCCAGAGCGTAATGGAGCCTCTGCCAGTTTTTCCTTGTCCTGCAGTGCAGCTGTCAAGCAGTGTTCCCCTGGAAGACGACGAATTCGCGCTCTCCCATCTGCATGATGAAATAGGTATCGCGATTTACTACACCATGAAACGCTCTGCACCATCTCCTGTTTTACCAGTATGCTCAGCCTAAGATGTCCGTCACCTGTAATGAATATGGCCACCCAACCACATGACGTTTGGACATGGTTTCACCTTGGTTTCGCCGCGTGTTGAAGACACTCACTACAGAACTCCTCGAACACGCGACAAGTCGTGCAGTTCCCTAAATGCTCTTGCCGATCCTCCTGGTCATCACAATCAGCCCTCGATCAAACTCAGATAGATCGCGCGCCTTCCTCATTCCACACTCGGACAGCACGCTCTCTGACATTACATCTATATTAAAGAAGACTAGAGTACGATACTAGCAACATTTGTATCAAATTCAAAAGTTAGTCGTAGCAGATGAGCTGTGTCTGACTGGCAGTCATTCCTCACCAGGTGACACTGCTATCACTTTTTGGAGTTTTCCCTTATATGACAGGCTACTACCGAAAACGAATATGCCTTCCAAAATATTCCCAATTTCAAATCCATTTTCTCCACCCTCAGAGCACGAGTGGAGTTCTGCTGAAGATGAGAGAGTTCCCCAAGTAATTATGTTTATAGTGTCTTTGTATTATGTTTATGTCTAACTAGTAACGTAATTAAAGCTGTAAAAAGATGTATGTTGTCCTGTCAGTGATTATAGTACATGTAAAGTACTGCCGTGAAGGAATCACCTGCTAGACGGAAAAGGAAAGAGGGAAACGACGTCCGCTTTTTTCCTGTCCTCCGAATGAGGTAAGGGCGGAGATAGCATGTATCAAGGCTGCCTGTAATCTCGTTACTTCATCATCCTCATTTGACTATTACATTTTGCCTGTCAGGTGCATATTAATGGGCGCTCATATTAACTCATGTTCATTAGCAAGGACGGAGCGTTACGTACAAGGATACTGAATAGTGACAGTTTTAACGTTTCCGGAATGAAACTTTCAGTCTGCAACGGAGTGTGCGCTGATGTGACATTACCTAGTAGATTGAAACCGTGTGCTGGCCCGAGATTCGATCTTTTATCATCAGTGTGACTTGGTACTATCATGAAACTTCAGTACACCATAGTCAGATCATCACGTAATATATGCTGCAAATGGGAGAACAAATTAATTATGATAATAAGACAATAACAAAAGGAAAAAGGAAAAAAAGAACGAGAACATAGCCGCAAAGCCACCACCAAGCTCTCATGATATGTATTAAAGCTTTTATAGTTTTTTATATTTATTTACTTTTTAATTTTTTTATTAAGTTTGTATTATATAGAATCAAAAAGCAGAAAGGCAACAAATCAGATCATATTTTAAATGGCAACGTAAGAAAAATTTCTGTATGATTTCAAGGATTGTAAACATTCGTTTATGTATATACTTCATCTATACACATTTTACAATAGAACTGAAGCGGTACTGAGCCAAAACACTTAATAAAACGAGCAGGGAAACTGGGAGAAAACAACCCAAAGCAAATCACATGGGAAACATACATAACAAGGGAAACATCTGTCACTACAAAAATGAAATTCACCTACAACTTGCCGACAGAAAACAAGATTCAACATGGTGGCGAAGAGGTCTCGATATCGAGACAATCGCAAGCATATCCAATAGCCCGTGATCATGTACTGCATGATGTGATCTTCCCCCTCGCTTTCTACAATATAATGAACGAAGTCTCCCAGCAACCACATAACGGTATGGGTTTTCAACCGTGGAAAGATAGAAAAATCTGGGCGCAATGCAATGTCCGTTGTGTGTGCAGTCTCAGAAGATCGCGTAACGAAGGCCAATTATGTCCTGATCCAAGACCAGTTTGCCATATGACCTCCACAAATAAAGCGATGTCGTATCGTATCTAGAGAGGTACAGAGCCTACATAAATCCGTGTCACTAAGACCAACATGGAAAAGTCACTCGTTCGTAGAAATCAAGCTATTTACTACCTTATACCACGAGGACGCTACGCGCACAGGCGAAATCGGAAGACAGATATTGAGCCAAACTGTCGTCCAGGTTGTTTGTGGCGATTTTCTTTCAACGAGGTTCAGACAAGGGACTGCTTACCAACGAGTCTCTAGGAATTTCATGGTGAGGAGAGGTCTCCAGAAAATGTCAGCCCCTAAGTAGCTCACCGCAAGACAGAAGTCACGAATGTGTTTCAACTGATAATTTATGCATCCAACATCAATAGGAGGTCCAAGACTAGCAGGACGGACACAGAGAAATAAATGACACGTGAATATGTGTTTCTTGAGTCATCGTCAAAACAGTACGACGCACATTTAGCGTCTTCCTTCGTATATCAGTCGGGTCTAGCCACCCAAAGGAACGAGGCTTCGTGATCACCTCATACCGTAAGCGAAATATATGTCCTTTCCATAATAAACGACCAGACAATTGTCTTAGTTTCTTCGAGATCATCAAGGGAAGCAGATAAACTTGCATAAGACACATGTATCCAGTATTCCGACTTTCTGGAGCAGAGTTAGAGAACTTCTTTCATGCTCTATTATCGCTCCCTGAACTTTTCCCACAACAGACTTCCGCCTGAGCGTCGCCATTTTGAGTGGATCAATGATGATACCGAGAGACGTCTGCCGATCCACCACAGTAGCCCATAGAACAATTGCGTCATCTAAGCCTAGCAATGTAATAGGCCTGCACTTACCTTAATTAAGTAGTGTACCTGAACTCCGACAAGAATCTTCGATTACAGCCTTCACTCGTGGTATCACAGCAGAAGTGCGAAGTAGAACCATCACATCATCTGCGTACGCACGAACAGCTATAGTCCCTCCAGAAGGTGTCCAATCTCTCAGCTGGGATGCTAGCATCCAAGTAGGGGCTCCACAGGCAACACAAAGTCATTGACAGCGGGCTTTCTTGAGGCACTCCGCTACGGATATTTATCGGGGGCGTCAGTTGGCCTTTAACGACCACCGAAGCCGAAATACCCGTAAACAGATTTGAGAACACTCGCCGTGTGTATCCAGAATCCGAAGCAAGAAGTCGTGATACACACGGTCAAACGCCTTATCAAAGTCTAGAAAAGCAGGGGCGCAATGGACGGGCGTTACAGCAGCAACCGAAGCCACGTCATGACACTCGACAATAGGAGGAGGAATGGTACGACCAGGTACGCAGCTTTGATGTTGGGCAACAATCTTCTTCATCAGAGATGACTTACTACTACTAATTACCCTCACCACAGTTTTATAATGAAAGTTTAACAAAGTAACTGGGCGATAGGTCTCAGGGCAAGTCGGTCGAGGGCGTTTCGAGATTAAAAGAATTTTTCCCACTAGGAACGAGGCTGGCACTACGCTACCCTGTAACACCTCATTCAAAAGAGATGTAAAGGTAGCACCCAACAGCGGCCAAAAGCGCACGTAAAATTCCTTGGGAAGTCCACTCAGATCCGGGGACTTTTGAGAAGGCGTTCCCCCAATAAGTTAGTAAACTTCCTCAGGCGGAAGTTCAGCTAAGAGCGTTTCATTATGTTTAGGTGTAATTGTCGTATCCAAGACGCTGACTAGTGGGTTGTAAAAGGTTACAGTGGACTCATCGATGTCGTAGATGTCTACCTAGTACTGGTGTAAGCCACGCACTGTATCAACTTGTTCTGATACGATACGTCCATTATTTGTCGTGAGAGAATGAATACAAGAGCGTCGGCGACGGGTCTGATGCCGAAGAAAATTATATAAGGATGCCAGTTCTTCCTTCGCCAATGTTCTTGGCTGGGATCGCATTTTCATCCCTTCCATTCGTATTCTTTTAAAGGTGAACAATTTGCCTTTACACGCCCACCTAACATCCGCTATTCGCAGTGGAGCGTGATTCGCAGCATCATAAAGTTCACGCAGGATAGAATAGTAATATTCGCAAGTTCTCCGAAAGTCTCGCGCTTTGGCGGCACAGAAAAGTAGCAAAATTTGCTTGAGTCTCGGTTTTGCCAGCTGTGTCCACCAGTCAGAGTTGGAAGAGTACTTCCCAATGGACGGCAGAGTACGCTCCCACACGGTTCGCATCACGTCATCGAGAGAGGGGTCAGCTAGATGAGCGACATCTAACATCCACGGAGTGCGAAACACTTTGACTGGTGGCCGTTCTAGATCAAGGATTGAAGTCACAGGACAGTGATTCGTAAAGTAGGTTGGGATGACTTCAAAGTTAAGAATTCAATTGTGCAGGCGTTCTGATATGTAAAACCTATTTAACTGGCTATTAGAAGTCGCAGTAAAGTAAGTATATTTAACTAACGTCGGCTATTTACATACCAAAACGTCTTGGAGGCGTAAGAAGCGGACCAATTCATGTAATTCGCCACAGAAATTAAAATTTGGAGATTGATCCGCAGGACGCAACGCACAGTTAAAATCTCTACTCATGGACTAGAATCAACACAATGAAGTTGTATATGAATGGCCCTGCACGAAAGCTTTCCAGCGGAATACCATGCGCTTAAAAACACGACCGAGTTCCAGCGAAATCAAAAACAGAAAGTTACAACGTGTTTCTTCAGAATGGAATCACACGACGTGGTGGACAACTTCACTTTGGAGTCTTGAATATACTGGAAAAACATCCACTACTCTTAAAAGGTTTTCATTCATTCACAAAGTTACTTATTCGACAAACTCTCAAACACTTACACCACCTAGGAACTCCTGAAGAATCAACTGAATTACAGAAAAAATATTTGATTTTAAGGGGAAGACAAATAGTAAAAGGAGTCATACAGACGTGTCTCCCTTGTAAGATAACCAGCAGTGCCCGATGATGCGAGAGAGAAAGTCCTTTGCCACCTTACCGCATTAAATTCGCTAATGCATCTGCAGTAACAGCCTTAGATTTCGTAGGACTATTTTTCGTCGTACTCGGTAACCTGTTACAAAAATGTCATGTTACTATTTACATGTGCTACTACAAGAGGTCTCCACCTCGAATTTTCATCAGATATGAGCACAGATAAGTTTTTCATAGCCTTTAAGTCAAATTATTCAAATGGCTCTGAGCACTATGGGACTTAACATCTGAGGTAATCAGTCGCCTAGAATTTAGAACCACTTAAACCTAACTAACCGAAGGACATCACACACATCCATGCCCGAGGCAGAATTCGAACCCGCGACCGTAACAGTCGCTCGGTTCCAGACTGAAGCGCCTAGAATCACTCGGCCACAGCGGCCGACTGGGAAAATCACTAGTAGATGAAGAAACACTTAGGACCTCATTAGAATAAATAAAGCCGTCGTCAGCTGACGACAATTGCACGTTGGGAATCAGACGCACAGACACCAAGCCACTTCTTATCGAGAGAACCGTTAACTACAACACCCACAGGTCCTGAACCAAGCATACTGTAGTATTTACGAAGAAAAGAAATAGTATAAGAAAAATTACAAAATGGTTTTGTGAAATGATAGAGGGAAGAAAATTTGTTAGAATTAAGAAACTTTCATGAAGTACAGCGTCCTGCCAGGAAACCGCTTATATGTATAGTGGGAGGCACTGTGCTCTTACAAAAGGATAAGCTGTCAAGATATACGGGGAACAGAGCCCATATTATTGAAACAACAGCAGGTAGAGATCGGATGATGCGGACCCTCATTCCACCAATCCGGGATGGAAGAAAAATTATTCGGCCAGTGCAACTGGTCATTCGTCTGGAGATCGACCAGGGTGGAGAGGATGTTGAGGGTTAAATACATACTCTGTTTGTAGTGTATTAATCTTTGAACTATACATCACTGACTAGTACCGTAAATAAATCGGTGAGAACGATATATGTTCTCTAGTCAGGTTTTCTGCGATGCGTAAAATGTTATCTTGATGCATACGGATGAAAAAAAGATGAAAAAATATCAGTAGAAAATTTCTCTTTCTATGTTCATATCGACTCCCATAGCAACAAATTTATTGAAAAGAATACATTTTCCCGTGTGGTTTTTATACCATCCCAATCATTACGTCATGATCAACTGATTGTGGACTGTGACATTTTCAAGTGCTGCTCCTATAGTATTTTCTTACCTGCATCCTGTATAGGTGTATACAAACGGTAGTGTCATTTCAATATGTAACCACCGACATAGTAGACACGACCGTTAACAAGTTCCCTTATTCGTCGACCTTTTAAAATATGATCAGTTACGTTAAGTATGTACACAAACGCGTGATGCATGTGACTCAGGTTGATTTAGCACTGTGCACAACAGGAGTAGCAGTTGAAAATGGCATAGCGCCCCACAATCCGCTTAACCTCAAACTCCATCCGAACAGGCTTCAGAAGGCCCAACGTTACCGACCGACAGCCGTATCATCCTCTGCCGAAGGGCGTCACTCGACAGGATATGGAGCGGCATGTGGTCAGCCCACCGCTCTCCCGGCTGTTGTCAGCTTTCGTGACTGGAGCCGCCACTTCACAACCAGGTTGCACTTCACTTGAGCCGTCAAGGGCTGACAGCATCCCGCTTGCCAACAACACTCTACAGACCAGGACAGTCACCCAGTCAAGTGGTATTCCAGTCAGACAAAGCTTACCATCGGTGATCTGAAGAGAACCGGTGTCACCACTGACGTTATCAGCTTAAAATGAAGTAAACGAAAGTGACTGTATAACACTCAAGAGAAAAAAGGAAATGCCCTTTAAGAATGTTTCTCGAAGTCACAGACTATATCTTCAAGGATTTTTGTTTTGGCACGATAAGCTTTTGGAATCGGATAGTGAAATCCAGCAGCCAACTAGATCTGCTATTAATTTCTAGTGAGCATATGCAGTCGAAATTCTCAATAACTTCCATGCGCTTAATTGGATACTATTTCCGAGATAAGACTATCACTGAAAAAAGAAACATTCCTGGCCAAGAGAAGTCTACTAGCATCAAACGTAGCTCTTTATTTGAGGAAGAAATTTCTGAGAATGTGCACTTGAAGCACAGAATTGTATGGTAGTGAAGCATGGACTGCGGGAAAACTTGAACAGAAGAGAATCGAAGCAGTTGTGATGTGGTGCTACATAAGAATGCTCAAATTTAGGTGGGCTGGTAAGGTAAGGAATGAGGAGGTTTTCCTCAGAATAAACAAGCACAGGACTATACGGAAAACACTGACAGGAATAAGGGACAGCATGTTAGGACATCTGTTAGGATATCAGGGAAAAACTTCCATGGTACTAGAGGGAGCTACAGAGGGTAAAAACTGAAGAGAAAGATATGGATTGGAATACATCAAGCAAATAATTGAGGATGTAGGTTACAAGTGCTACTCTGAATGTTAAACGCAACAACGAAAACGTGCGTTCGTTGTGTTGTAAATGTGCCGGACGTCAGTTTGTGGGTTGGAGTTATACGCCTATGGCAATTGGTCGCTCAACACAGGGACGGTTAATGCAGTCTATAGTTAACGCCGGAGTTGTCGTCAATTACGTTCCATGTGTGCTTGATTGGAGACAGATCTGGTGATCGAGCAGGCGAGGGTAGCATGTCGACACACTGTAAAGCATATTGGGTGACAACAGCGGTATGTGGGCGAGCAACCCCTGGAATGTGGTTCATGAATGGCAGCCAGCACAATAGGTCGAACCACCAGACTGACGTACAAATTTTCAGTCGGTGTGTGGGAGTGGGGGGGGGGGGGGAATGGGAATGGGGGGGGGGGGAGGGGTTGTGGTACAACCACGGGTGTGTTCCTGCTGTCATAAGAAAGTACACCCCAGACAGCTCCAGCTGTAGGTCCAGTGTGTCTAGCACGCGGCCGGCCGCGGTGGTCTAGCGGTTCAGGCGCTCAGTCCGGAACCGCGCGACTGCTACGGTCGCAGGTTCGAATCCTGCCTCGGGCATGGATGTGTGTGATGTCCTTAGGTTAGTTAGGTTTAAGTAGTTCTGAGTTCTAGGGGACTGATGACCACAGATGTCAAGTCCCATGGTGCTCAGAACCAACCAACCTAGCACGCGTCCTTCTAACCAACACACGGCCATCATTGACACCAAGACAGAACCAACTCTCATCAAGGAAACACAACAAACTTCCACCCTGCCCTCCAATAAGCTCTCGCTTGACATCACTAAAGGGTGGTGGCAATGGGAATGGTACGGAGTCAGTGGAATGTACACGGCGTCTGGTTCGCAGCTGTCTTTGAAGTAACCGATTTGTAGCTTCTCGTTGTGTCACTGTGATGCCAACTGCTGCTCTGTTGATCAGGGTGCTGCTGCAGATGCAGTTCGAGGCGCCAGAGCTATAAGCCGAACTCGATGCTCTTCTCTCTTGGCAGTGCCACGTGGCCCTCCGCAGCCCGAACCTCTTGCCACCGTACGTCACGTGTCCCTCGCTGCCAGCAATCTTGAACAGCGGCTACATTCCTCCCACGTCTTTCTATAGCATCCGAGAAGGAACACCCAGCTTCTCGTTGCCCTAGTAAACGAGCTCGTTCAAACTCAGTGAGGTGCTGATGTGACATCCCTGTCGCCTTAAAGTCATTCTTCACTACCATTGAATCACCACGTCCAGTCTCAAACGTAACTAACACTCACGATAGCTATAGTGTGTATTTAAGGCAAACCTGAACTACCTGCCATGCTTCGTTTCTAAAGGCAGGTTCTCCTGAAGTTGCTCCCAACCTGACTGTTCCATTTCTACACCATCTTGTGTGAGGTACTACCCAGAAATAATTGAACATTTTTACAGTTACTGTAATTTATGACCATTGATCATTATCGAAAATTAAAGCAGTGGATCTTTGTGCACGAAAAATTTCAATTCCACACGAAAATAAATGAAGTAGAGGAAACTGATATTTCACTCGCCCGATGTTAACATCTGTCACACAAGCTGTCGGCAACACTTGATAATACATTGAGAAAGTTAAAGAATCTATCCTGCGATGTAAGTCGCGGTAGCATAGATATCGAGAAGGAACATTTACGAACCTATCACCTGTAGTTGAGTTCGGTAGACCAAGTTTTGCTGAAGTACTGTCGTGGGTAACGATCAATTCGACACAGGCTACCGGAGCAGAGTACAGTTGTAATGGGGGTTTATTGGCACTGATGCTGAGAAAACGATAGCTTAGAGTACCTGGCAATGATGTTTTGAGATGGCTGCGCGAAGAGAAATGAAATAATCCTTCCCTGCGGCTAGTTATACTGCTTACTTCATGGTTCTTCAAGCGGGCAGCCTGTGTGGTCGGCAGTCATGTTGCGAAGCTACCACGGTTTGTAGCGGAACAGTGTTGTGGTCTCTGAAATGGGTCTTCGTGCTTTGATGCACAAAGACGTAATACTGTGAAACCTGTGCACGTGTAATCCGCAGATGAATGATGATAATACCTGTCGTTTTAAGTTGATATTAAATTAAGTGTCTTGGAGTATTTGTAATATGTGTCTACAGTTTTATTGAAACATACTTTGAGACACACTAGAAGGAATAAAAATACTAAAATTTGCCCTCTAAGCAAAAGGTGATCATTTACTACAATGTATCCACGAACTTCATCATTGGATATAATTTCTCATCTGTTTGGTAGCTTATACACAACTTTATGTCTTCGACAGTAATTGCTTTTAGTAGCATATAAATACGATCGGAATTATGTTAAAAAACTATAATACCAAAGTGCAAACAATACTGTAGATACCTGACATTGTTAGTGTAGAGACAGCAGTGTGTTGTTTCAATGAATGTTGATATTTTGTAATATCCTTGCCAGCCAAGATCGTATACAGGAAAACTTGATAACTAATTTCCGTTCGTCTTCAGACATGAAAGCTATTGAATACAGAAATTTCATTCAACATCAATGGTATTCACAAAAGATTTCCACAAAATCATTGAACACTGCAAGCCAGAATACAAAACGTCGTGTCTAAGACAAGAGGAAATTTTTGCTCTTGGCTGTTAAATACGCAAGGAAATGTCAATTATAGAGAATATACGGTAAAATTACGTGAAAATCGACACAGATACAACATGATGTAAGTCTATATATGTTATAAATGACACCATAATAACGTAAAAGTTGTGTCAAACATTTCATTTAATGCCGTACCCTCTAACTTGCGCTTGTATCATAGCTATACAGTAAGTACAGACAAGCAGTGTTGTCGTTCATTCAAAATGACATTGAAAAAATCCATGCTCTCTGGTGGCAGTGACAAAGTTTCCAGGAGCTGGTCGTTAGCAGACTAATCAATATTACGTGACCAGGCTTATAGGTGAAGAAAGAGACAGAACGTGGCAGCACAGTATTGTACGAGTGCCAAGTAGAGACACCTTTACGTTGTCAGGACGGTGTTTTGGAGCCTGTAGCGCGCCTTTCAGCGCTATTTAAGCACGATTAGCAAGTTAACATCAATTCGTTCAGATTGACAGTTTCGTGTCATCTAATTAGTCATGGCTGAAACCTCGTGCCAGTGACAGAATGTAAATCCGCTGACTCCTGCTGTCAGAATGCCTGATCAGTCTCCAGGTCTGTTACCCCTGCAGTTAGTGGGCTGCTGTCTGACAGTCTACAAGCGAAGCCATTGCGTGGGTATGTGTCCGACACTGTGAACCATTGGTATTAAATGCTCTGATGGAAGTCATGTAGCTGGATGATCCTGGTTCCACTGGACGGGTAGTCCCTGGAACCAGGAAGTCGCCTGCAATGATGAGAGGGAACACAGGAATTGGGTGGCCCTCTCACCCAGCACTGACGTGTTGTTGTTAGCACAACAAGACCATCAGTCTTCCCATCAACTAGGTGGCACGTGGCAGCCATTTCCCAGACTACTGAACAGGTTGTCGTTACTCAAATGTTGTCATTTTGGGAATGGAAGGCATCATATTCACGAGAAGTGCTGTAACATATAAAGCACAGGTGTCACTACACTGTAAATATCACTACACAATAGTAACCAGTAAACTGAATGCTTAGGTATGAATGCTGTCGGTCGTAATGACATACTGAATCCAGTAATGTAGAACTGCAGTATTTAAGGAGATGAGTGGGAGGTAATAATGTAAAGTTCTGCTCGCTATGATCGAATGTGGCTTGCTTCTTTACTAGTGGTCAGCAGCCCTCCTTCCGCTTCGTTTCCCTGACAGTTTATTGCAGGCTCTTAACTGTACAGCCAAGTCTCTAAAAGGTGGTACTGTATCTAAGGTAGAGCTTCTTTCTTCATGTAACAAGAGCTAATGACTATCTGTCTCTCTTTCTCTCTCTCTCTCTCACTCTCTCTGAGAGGACACTTTGCTGAATGTGTAACTTCTGCCTGGCTGTTGGTGCCAATGTGGCTATATGTGCTCAAGTGTATGTATGACAAACAGTATGAATTGGTGTATGAAATTATTAGAGTAAAATACACAAGTTCCATAAGTACATATAAATACGAGGCGTGTTTTTTTTAAGTAAGTACGGTTTTGAAATTAAACAAAAAGACGTGCTAAGATATCTCAATAATTTTATTTTACATGAAAGCCTGTACCTTAATCTATGCACTGACGCCATTACAGTCTGATTCTACCTTGTTTACATTGTGTACTGAGTGTTTAAGGTGCCTCCAATAATCGTGAGACCCGCCGACTGTGAAGTGGGGGCTGTTAAAAGATTTCTTAGTGCTAAAGGCCTAAAAGCGATCGGTATTCATCTTGAGATCTGTGCAGTTAACAGAGAAAACATTGAGTGATGGGATGGTAAGAAAGTTGGTTAGAGCAATTAAAGATGGCCGCACAAATATGCATGATGAACAACGGAGTGGGCGTCCTAAGGTCGTTAATGGAAGTTTGGTGCAGGAAGTGGACAATAAGGTGAGAGAAAACAGATGCTTTACGGTTTCCTCCTTGCGGAATGACTTTCCGAATTTTTCTCGTAGTGTTTTGTATGGCATTGAGACCGAGCACTTGAATTACCGAGAATTGTGCTCCACGTTGGGTACCGAAAATGTTGACGGATGTGCACAAAACCAAACGTTTAGACAGTGCATTGACTTTCCTTGAGCGGTACCACAACGACGGTAATGATTTCTTAAGCCAAATTGTTACGGGTGACGAAACATGGGTGGCCTACATCACACCAGAATCAAAGCAACAGTCCATGGAAATTGAGCAAGGGCATCGTTTTGCGGCAAGGCAATGCCCGTCCGCATGTGGCAAATCAGACCAAAGATCTCATCACATCTTTTCGATGGGAGACTCTAGAACATCCTCCGTACAGCCCACATCTTGCGCCCAGTGACTACAATCTGTTCCTGCACTTGAAGAAACACCTGGGCGGTCAGCGGCTTCAAGACGATGACGAAGTCAAAATAGTGGTGATGCAGTCAGGTGGCAGACTTCTATGAGGAGGGTATTAAGAAACTGGTACAACTTTATGACAAGTGCCTCAAAATTGACGGGAATTATGTAGAAAAGTGGATTAAGGTACAGGCTTTCATGTAAAAATAAAATTATTGAGATATCTTAGCACGTCTTCTTTTGATTTCAAAACGGGACTTACTTAAAAAACACGCTTCGTATGAAGCTGTACAGAAAGAGGTTCCGTGCGGATGTCGTAAGGCAATAAAATTTTTTATTAAATTAAGACTAACTACACAGATATATATAAAAAGTATTTTCTCAAGGGGGGAGAGGGCTCTTTCTCCCTACATGGTGCGTCCTCAGGTGGAGGATAAGAAAAGGTTCTGCGGATATACTGGGTAGGTGGAAGATGGATTACTACCTACCCGATTAAGGGATCTGACATTCCACGCTCCGACCCGTAGAACGCCAGTTTTCTTTCTCCTGATAACGACATCCTCCTGAGTAGTCCCCGCCCGAAGATCCGAACGGGGGACTATTTTACCTCCGGAATATTTTACCCGAGAGGACGCCATCATCATTTAATCATACAGTAAAGCTGCATGCCCTCGGGAAAAATTACGGCTGTAGTTTCCCCTTGCTCTCAGCCGTTCGCAGTACCAGCACAGCAAGGCCGTTTTGGTTATTGTTACAAGGCCACATCAGTCAATCATCCAGACTGTTGCCCTTGCAACTACTGAAAAGGCTGCTGCCCCTCTTCAGGAACCACACGTTTGTCTTGCCTCTCAACAGATACCCCTCCGTTGTGGTTGCACCTACGGTACGGCCACCATAAATCGCGAACACAATGATATGTTATGACTTTCATTGACTTACAAAAACCCGTGCAACAGAACGGGAATCCCTTACCTCTATACTAAAAAAATTAACCTGGACAACAAAACCACAAACTTAATCAGAGAAATTAACACTCGCATCAAAGTCGTTCATGGGAGAACTCATCGATCGTTCTGAGATAAACACTGGTTTACGTAAAGGATACAAGGATTCTGACTCTCCCCACTGCTATTTAATTGCGTGCTAGGGGAAGAGTGGAACGCGAATATCCATAGTAGAATCCGATTAGGAACAAGATAAAGGCACCAAAGTCGAATCTCTAGCCTAGCTGCTGCACATTAAATGGCCCTTCTAGCAGAAACCTGAAAGGAAGTCAAAGAACAGACATTTGAACTACAAAAACAAGTAGGCAAAATAGATCTCAAAATCCGCTTCGAAAAGACCAAGCTAATAAAAAAGATAAAAAAAATTGCTCGAAACATTTTAAAGTGGGAGAAGAAAAATATGGGATCGCCAAAGAACTCAACTATCTTGGAAAACACACACATCAAAAAAAGTGTTGCATCACCTCGGTTCCGAGATTTCTGGAACCTGTACAAAAAATTGGAGTAGAGATCAACATAAACATTATTTTCGCCATCGTTATTGTTCACGAAAACCACACATTGCATGTTGTACCACCATATAGCGAGACCTTCAGAGGTGGTGGTCTAGATTGCTGTACACACCAGTACCTCTAATACCCAGTAGCAAATCCTCTTGCATTGATGCATACCACAAGCTCATCAAGCCAGTGTTGCTCCGGATTGTCCCACTCCACAACGGCGATTCGGCGCAGATCCTCAGAGTGGTTAGTGGTTTACGTCGTCCATAAACAGCCCTTTTCAATCTATCCCAGGCATGTGCGATAGGGTTCATGTCTGGAGAACATGCTGGCCACGCTAGCCGAGGGATGTAGTTATCCTGAAAGAAGTCATTCACAAGATGTTCACGTTGGGGGCGCGAATTGTCGTCCATGAAGACGAATGCCTCGCCAATATGCTGCCAATATGGTTGCACTATCGGTCGGAGGGTGGTATTCACGTACCGTACAGCCGTTATGGTGCATTCCATGATCACCAGCGGCGTACGTCGGCCCCACAACGTCACCCCAAAAGAGCAGGGAACCTGCACCTTGCTGCACTCGCTGGACAGTGTGTCTTAGGTATTCAGCCTGAGCGGGTTGCCTCCCAACACGTCTCCGACCATGGTCTTGTTGAAGGCATGTGAGACACTCATCGGTGAAGGGAACGTGATGCCAGTCCTGAGCGGTCCATTCAGCGTGTTGTTGGGCCCAACTGTACCACCCTGCATGGTGTCGTGGTTGCAAAGATGGATCTCCCCACGGATGTCAGGAGTGAAGTTGCGCATCATGCGGCCTATTGCGCACACTTTGAGTTGTAACACGAGGTCCTGTGGTTTCACGAAAAGCATTATTTAACATGGTGGCGTTGCTGTCAGGGTTCCTCACAGACATAATCCGTAGGTAGCGGTTATCCGTTGCACTAGCAGCCCTTCGGCGGCCTGAGCGAGGCATGTCATCGAGAGTTCCTGTGTCTCCGCTTGGCCTCCAT
This sequence comes from Schistocerca americana, assembly GCF_021461395.2. Lineage (NCBI taxonomy): Eukaryota > Metazoa > Arthropoda > Insecta > Orthoptera > Acrididae > Schistocerca > Schistocerca americana. The sequence goes on along the minus strand of NC_060119.1, from coordinate 950,510,581 downwards.
GGTTCAAATGGCTCTGAGCACTATGGGACTCAACTGCTGTGTTCATCAGTCCCCGAGAACTTAGAACTACTTAAACCTAACTAACCTAAGGACATCACACACATCCATGCCCGAGGCAGGATTCGAACCTGCGACCGCAGCAGTCGCACGGTTCCGGTCTGCGCGCCTAGAACCACGAGACCACCGCGGCCTCCATGTCTGAACAACATTACTTTGGTACACTCCGAGACGCCTGGACACTTCCCTTCTTGAGAGCCCTTCCTGGCACATAGTAACAACGCGGACGCGGTCGAACCGCAGAATTGACCGTCTAGACATGGTTGAACTACAGACAGGACTACCCATGTACCTCCTCCCTTGAGGAATGACTGGAACTGATCGGCTGTCGGACCCCCTCCGTCTAACAGGTGCTGATGATGCATGGTTGTATACATCTTATGGTGGGTTTAGTGACATTTCTGAATAGTTAAAGGGACTGTGTCTGTGATACAATATCCACAGTCAACATCTGTCTTCAGGACTTCTGGGAACCGGGGTGATTCGATACTTTTTGTAAAGTCTTCAGTAACAGTGAACTTGCTGGCAGTGTATAGAATCGGAAAGGTGCGCGATATATCTATGTTTGATCTAGGGCAGATAGTAATGACCCGGAGGCTCGGGGCGAGCCTTTCTGAAACTGCACGACTTGTCGGGTGTTCAAGAACTGCTGTGGTGTCTTCAACGCGTGGCGGGACTAAGGTGAAACGTTGTAGGCTTGGGCATCCACCCTTCGTTATACATGCCGGACGCGGTACGCTGGGTAGACTGGTAAAACAGGACAGGAGTCGAAATGTGTCGGACCTAACATCAGCCTTTAATGCTGGGCACAGTACAAGTGTGTCTGACCACTCCGTGCACCGAACACTCCTAAATGTGGGACTCCACAGCCGACGATCTCGGCAACTACGAATGAAATGGGCACATGACCATCGGCGCTCGACGTTGGTGCAGTGGCAGATTGTAGCATGGTCTGATGCACCCCGTACCTTCCTCATCATGACGATGGGAGAGCACAAATCCGTCGTCTTCCAAGGGAACATGTCTAGGATGTGATTGAATGTGTCGTCAAAGCTCATCGCCCCCCTCCCCGGAATTTACGGGAGTTAGGTGACGTGTGTGTGCAGTTGAAGTTCCAACTCCTTAAAGCGACCTGCCAAGGCCTCATGTCTTCCATGCCACGACGTATCGCTGCTGTTATCCGTGCCAAAAGTGAAAATACCGGCTATTAGGTAGGTGGCCGTAGGTGGTCATAATGTTCTGGCTGATCAGTGAAATCGTCAAACACTTATTTCCAACGAAAACAGGTTCGTCGATAAGATTATAGATAAATATACACTCCTGGAAATGGAAATAAGAACACATTGACACCGGTGTGTCAGACCCATCATACTTGCTCCGGACACTGCGAGAGGGCTGTACAAGCAATGATCACACGCACGGCACAGCGGACACACCAGGAACCGCGGTGTTGGTCGTCGAATGGCGCTAGCTGCGCAGCATTTGTGCACCGCCGCCGTCAGTGTCAGCCAGTTTGCCGTGGCATACGGAGCTCCATCGCAGTCTTTAACACTGGTAGCATGCCGCGACAGCGTGGACGTGAACCGTATGTGCAGTTGACGGACTTTGAGCGAGGGCGTATAGTGGGCATGCGGGAGGCCGGGTGGACGTACCGCCGAATTGCTCAACACGTGGGGCGTAAGGTCTCCACAGTACATCGATGTTGTCGCCAGTGGTCGGCGGAAGGTGCACGTGCCCGTCGACCTGGGACCGGACCGCAGCGACGCACGGATGCACGCCAAGACCGTAGGATCCTACGCAGTGCCGTAGGGGACCGCACCGCCACTTCCCAGCAAATTAGGGACACTGTTGCTCCTGGGGTATCGGCGAGGACCATTCGCAACCGTCTCCATGAAGCTGGGCTACGGTCCCGCACACCGTTAGGCCGTCTTCCGCTCACGCCCCAACGTCGTGCAGCCCCCCTCCAGTGGTGTCGCGACAGGCGTGAATGGAGGGACGAATGGAGACGTGTCGTCTTCAGCGATGAGAGTCGCTTCTGCCTTGGAGCCAATGATGGTCGTATGCGTGTTTGGCGCCGTGCAGGTGAGCGCCACAATCAGGACTGCATACGACCGAGGCACACAGGGCCAACACCCGGCATCATGGTGTGGGGAGCGATCTCCTACACTGGCCGTACACCACTGGTGATCGTCGAGGGGACACTGAATAGTGCACGGTACATCCAAACCGTCATCGAACCCATCGTTCTACCATTCCTAGACCGGCAAGGGAACTTGCTGTTCCAACAGGACAATGCACGTCCGCATGTATCCCGTGCCACCCAACGTGCTCTAGAAGGTGTAGGTCAACTACCCTGGCCAGCAAGATCTGCGGATCTGTCCCCCATTGAGCATGTTTGGGACTGGATGAAGCGTCGTCTCACGCGGTCTGCACGCCCAGCACGAACGCTGGTCCAACTGAGGCGCCAGGTGGAAATGGCATGGCAAGCCGTTCCACAGGACTACATCCAGCATCTCTACGATCGTCTCCATGGGAGAATAGCAGCCTGCATTGCTGCGAAAGGTGGATATACACTGTACTAGTGCCGACATTGTGCATGCTCTGTTGCCTGTGTCTAAGTGTCTGTGGTTCTGTCTGTGTGATCATGTGATGTATCTGACCCCAGGAATGTGTCAATAAAGTTTCCCCTTCCTGGGACAATGAATTCTCGGTGTTCTTATTTCAATTTCCAGGAGTGTATTTCTCTGAAATTTCACTAAAAGACCGTGTAACACTGAAAATGTAGATAAAATACTTTCTCCACCATCCAAAATTTTTCGCCGTTGATAATTAGTACCTCTACATATAATTCTGAGTCTGTACGCTTTCTTACAGAAACTATATTTAATATGTAGCGGATGTAATAGTGTGTTTATTTGTGAATGTATATAACTGATGGTAACTGCAATGCAAATATTTGTTGGGTAGTAGCCAAGAAACTTGGATAGCAACTACGAAATGGCAATAGCTGCCAGCCGGGAGGAAGCAGAACAGCTTGAGTGATGAAAGATTGCGGAAGTGTTTGGTGAGCTCTCCCGCAGACGCGGTGTGCAGCTACGATGGCGCCAGTTTAGGCGCACCTAATTCGTTAACCCGCGAGTTTTGAGAACACGACAGGAGTGGACAGGCGGAGGAAGCTGCAACAGTTCTAACTACAGCCTGTCCCATAATTATCTGTGTCTCTGCAGACAACTAGTGGTTCTCAAGCAACAGCAGGAACAGTAGCAGCTCACCATTGTATTCGGTTACATTCTTCGTCATCCGCACAGCTACTGACTGTTAAGTGACAAAATACAACTAGTATTGTAGAGGCATTACCCAGCGATATTTCTTTCACAAAGTATGACTAACCTGAGTGATAACCTGAAACAGTTAAAACTTACAGGAAACCTGTCATGTCACTGCTCTCAGACATTATTGAAATTGTTCAAATGTGTGTGAAATCCTATGGTCATGAGTCCCTAAGCTTGCACACTACTCAACCTAAATTATCCTAGGGACAAACACACCCTCCCATGCCGGAGGGAGGACTCGAACCTCCGCCGGGACCAGCCGCACAGTCCATGACTGCAGCAGACATTATTACCAAGCAGCGTTCCTTGTCTTTCCATGCAATCACCGAGTCTCGAAAACTATGAAAATTGATTAACTGTTTACAGCCAGTATTGTTTTTTGCTAACGACCAGTTTCAGTCTAAATTTTCTGCCTCGGTAACTGTTCATTCTTGTGTAGCTCAATCGAGGCTTACCTAAGTTTTCATTTTCAGTATTAACTTCAAGCGCTTGAAGTAACGTAAAATTTCACTGACAAAACTAGTAACTTAAGATACAGCACAAACTAAGGTTGCGCAGTTTCATTTATTCTGTATTTAGCTTAGCGAGTGACTTGTGCTGGTTTGCTATGTATTTTGTTGCTGTTATATTAATAGTAAAGTAAGCTACTCATTTGCTTGAAGTAAATTAAATCAACCTTCCGATAATCAAAAGAAAATTGCTTTCTTTTTCTAAATTTTGCGTTACGTTAAAGCGAGATTGCTGAAACCCATTTTTTACATAACAAAGTTTAAGTTACAGTCATTTATTTAACCAGTAACTTCATTTAACTTTGCCGGCCGGAGTGCCCGAGCGGTTCTAAGCGCTATAGTCTGGAACCGCGCGACCGCTACGGTCGCAGGTTCGAATCCGGCCTCGGACATGGATGTGTGTGATGTCCTTAGGTTAGTTAGGTTTAAGTAGTTCTAAGTTCCAGGGGACTGATGACCTTAGTTGTTAAGTCATATAGTGCTCAGAGCCATTTCATTTAACTTTACGTTCTAAATTTAGTATTTCAGAATAAGTAACAGCAAAGTCAGTGTTTTCTGATTCATTTATTTTCTCGCGATATTTTGTGTTGTGGAAAAGCAATGACAAAATTCAATAGAAAAACCAGTGCCGGCCGAAGTGGCCGAGCGGTTCTAGGCGCTTCAGTCTGGTACCGCGCGACCGTGCTTTCTGATTCATTTATTTTCTCGCGATATTTTGTGTTGTGGAAAAGCAATGACAAAATTCAATAGAAAAACCAGTGCCGGCCGAAGTGGCCGAGCGGTTCTAGGCACTTCAGTCTGGTACCGCGCGACCGCTACGGTCACAGGTTCGAATCCTGCCTGGGGCATGGATGTGTGTGATGCCCTTAGGTTAGTTAGGTTTAAGCAGTTCTAAGTTCTAGGGGGCTGATGACCTCAGATGTTAAGTCCCATAGTGATCAGAGCCATTTGAAACATTTGAAAAACCAGTGATTAATTGCTTAAATATCTTTGCTATTACCTTTCTAGAGATTCATTGCCCTAGCTGACCACTGACTGTTTAAGTATCCTTTTTTTAGCTAATCAGTATTCTTGTATTATCAGCATACTCAATACGTTAAGTATTACGTGATACCCTTTCCCTCCTGTGTGGTGAGTGGGCAATAGCACTACATTCTGCCGATTTCAAAATTATCATCAGTATTTAGATTAGGTTTAGGATGGATCCTTCCATCAGGAGGGCCTTTTGTACTATTTCCTCCTGCTAACCGGTATTATTTTCCTTCGACAACGATCACCATACTCACTGTAAAATTTCATTAGGCATACGTGATCACGGTCAGTTATATCGGAGTCCAGTAGGCCTACTAAGGGACGTGAAGTTACAACGCTCGGTACGAACACAGTTCAACAAAATTCACTTCATTGATGAAATAATTCATTCCACTATAGTCGTGACTTTTAAGCACCATGAGCGTCCGGATTACATTTTTGATGGTTTCCGTTCTATGGAAGAAACTTGAATGATTTAAAGCAATTGAAGGTTAATATATCTACGCTTAAATTTCTTATGAATGTAGAATTATCATGTTATTCATTGGCGCTAGTAGTGGCTGTGAGAGCAATTGTAGCTTGTCGCACATTATCCCTCACAGGACGAATTCTAATGTAGGCCTTGAGCAGCGCTGTGGAGACAGTAAGAGCGAGACAAATAGTGTCACCGTACTGGAGGTCATCACGAGCTGAGTTACGGTCGTAGTGGGTCAGACATCTGTTAGCTGTGTTTATGCCAGGACGTGTTGTAGCTGGTGACGTCTGAGATGCGATACTGAGCTGACTACGGCGTCGTCCTATCCACGCCCCTGATTTCTCCAGCCTTTGATATTCCATTCTGTTTGGGATTGGGTGCTGGGAGCCACATTGTATGTTTATAATCAGTACTTCTCACGTTATGATACACCCACCCCTCTACTGCCGGCGCTTGGTGCCTTTCGGAAATATTTGTTTGAGCTTAATTATCTGAGCTAAGGGTCTGTTGCTTCAGATGATTTATATTCCAGAATATTTGGCTGAATACGTAACTGCGCCTATTTAGAGATTCCTGTGTACCAGTGAGAGCTTCACTATAGTTTGTTTTGGCTACACACAGTGTGGAATACTGAACTGTAACGTTAGATTTTTCCCATTGATACGGCCAATGGCTTTCTTGTGCTGTAGTACTGTGGAAAGATGTTATGGCAATAAGCCATAACAGATTAAATTTTGATCTTAGTTTTTTAAGGATTATGCATGTAGTCTTTAGTTTTAAATTTAGTTTGCTTTAACTGAATTTTCCTGTATGTAATACATGTGTTAAAGTTGTGTTATAAATTTCCATTTCTAAATATTACGGAAGGGAGCATTGTGTGTAAGATCTAATTATTAAGTACCGCCTCGTGGGGGTAAGCTTCTCATTTTCATTATGTAAGTGTATGGTTTACACAAGGTTCATTGCCGTGTGGTTTGGCTACAGTTCTGTCAGATCTTATTCTCTGTGCATTTATTATGTTTTCCTGTATCATATTTTATTCACCTAAATGGTTGGAGTGACATTACCGTCACCACTACTAAGAATTCTTGATATTTTATAAATTTGGTAAAAGATAAAAGTTTGAAATTTGCTGGCATATTAACGGGCTTTATGCTGACCATGTCTCGAGAAGGCGGCCTTGTTTGTGTGGCCTATTTCTCATATAAGTAGTGTTCGTTACCAGCCCTATTTAGTCTTCTGAGCTTCGCAGGCAGCTTTTCAGTGGCTGATGGCCACATGGGCTTGTTGCTTTTATGCACCGCCTTTCTGTTTACTGGCAGCCTTTGAGGTACAGCCACGATTGTATTAGCGCAGTGGTTCACGCTGTCTGCTAGTAAACTTCATGTTGAGCACTGGCTGTATTACTTAATGTTCTGACATATGGAACCTTATTTAAAGTTTTACTTGTTCATCTCCTTCGGAATGTGCTTGTACTGCCAATGATATGAAGTTTGGGTTGCTAAGTTCTTCCTAAACTTCCCTAAGGACAAGGTACTGTCTTGATTCTTATCATACATGAATATCTTCAAATAATTAACCATAATTAGTGGTTAGGCCTAAATTGGTGTTGTACTTGCCTCACGTGTGGACAGTCTTAATCTGTTTTGATGCCACGCTGGTTAGCCGGGCGGTCTAGGGCGCCTTGTCACGGTTGGCGCGTGTCTCACCGACGGAGGTTCGAGTCCTCCCTCAGCCATGGATGTGTGTTGTGCTTAGCTTAAATTAGTTTAAGTTAGATTAAGTACTGTGTAAGCCTAGGGTCCGATGACCTCAGCAGTTTGGTCCCATAGTATCTAACCACAAATTTTTTTTCTGTTTTGCTGGTTTGGTAGTTGTGAAATTTTCAGTAGATTTTATGCTGATTTTAGCAATGTGCTCGCAATCTTCTGTGTTAAGAGCCTGTTACTTTAAAAAAGTTAATTAGGTTTGTGAAAATTCTTTAAAGGCCTTGAATGATCTTTTCTGAAATTGTCTTAAAGATACCTTTGCTGCTGTCCTTCGATTAGCTTCTGTTTCGAGAGCAAAGGAGTTTGTTAAATGAATTTTGCTGTTTCATTATTGTAATGGAACTGTGTTTTGTGGCTTGTTGAGATAAAATCATTTATTAAAGCTGATTACTTCAGTAAGCAACCAGAATTCCTTGTTAATATTGTATTTATTTGGCTTCAAATGGTTCAAATGGCTCTGAGCACTATGGGACTTAACATCTATGGTCATCATCCCCTAGAACTTAGAACTACTTAAACCTAACTAACCTAAGGACATCACACAACACCCAGTCATCACGAGGCAGAGAAAATTCCTGCCCCCGCCGGAAATCGAACCCGGGAACCCGGGCCTGGGAAGCGAGAACGCTACCGCACGACCACGAGCTGCGGACTGTATTTATTTAATAATACTATTACGTAGCAGTTACGCAAATGTATCCATTCAAACGACAAATGGTGCCGCTATTCTGGGATCGCGCTTCCATGCTCTCCTTGTCCTACTCTTCCCTGTGTTTTGGGATTTCGCCTAGAAAGTGCCACATTGTCCAAGACTACATTCTCAGTCTAAAACTGAGTTAATAGTAATGGTAAAATAAATCAGACCTTGGCCTCAAATAATACATGAACGACTCGGACACGTACTATCCTTTCACGCACAGTTCAAACGCATGACCGTTAGCAGCCTAGATAATGATTGGTTAAGGACGACTTATTTTAAACAACTGCCTTTACACTAACGAAGATAAAATTCGGATATAATCCAAACGCTGTGCAAGGCTGGATCAGTCACACGTCTAATGATGCGTACTGTGATTTACACAACTTGCGATAGATGTGGCCCAAACACTAGCTCACATCAAAATGCTCGTACTTCCATACCACACAAACATGCAATAGCGATGAAAGAGAATGCGCTGTATTGTTCTACAATGTCATCTTCAGTTAATCTGGCGATGTAACCAAGTAACAAGCTCATCTTGGCCCTGACTATGGAAAAATCGTTCGTGTGCTTGTTGACTTCTCGATACTGCTAGTATAGTTTATAGCTGTATTCCTCTTACTGCCGTAATCCCCATGGTTACTGTATAGTGAGCTGTTTCAGCAGAATTGACTATGGTCGTCTGGCCTTGATCACCTCCATGTCAGTTTTCTCGAATTCTGGTTTTTTTCTTTGTTACTTCATTCCGCCTGTGGGGGACGGGCTGGCAGAAGCGATGTAGCCGGTCTTCAGCCTATGGGTTTGAACATAATAGTTGTATGAAAACATAGAAAGGTGAACAAAATACGGGTATGGAAAATTTCCAGGAGATGATGCGGCGGAGTTGCCGTTTAATCGCGAGCTGCTTGGAGGTGCCTAGTAGCTGGAGCTGATTCTGATGTTGTCTGCTTAATGACCAGCTACAGGTAAGAGATAGACGGAAAATACTATGGTAGCACGGTGGAAAGTGAAACAAAAGATGACGATAGAGAGCTGATATTGAAGTATTGGAGAAGGAGAGAGGGTTTTTCTTGTGGTTGTGAAAGAGGTGGTGATGGAAAGGATCTAGGGTACTCTGGGTTGAATGGGCTGCTCAAGAGTGGAATATAATGCGTTAAACAAGGGTGTCTACTCAGGAAAAGAGGAAGTGGGTGTGGCTTTGAGAATATCTGGCAGTACCTCAACATCACACAGAAATCAAAATATCCACGGGTATGCTGCCGGTCTATAGTGTCCAACGGGCACAATATTTCGGCGATCAAACATGTCGCCATCATCAGGTGAACTGACGGACTGAGCTCCTGTGAACGTGCCGGCACGGAGATCCGTACACTATGGCTGCTCAGAGGGAACTGGGTTCGGTCGCGGCGGCGGCCGATTTAAATACCCTCCGCCAGCGGCGCGCTCCCTCCGCCGTCCGCGCCCAGCGCCACGGTCGCGCGGTGGAACAGATTGCGACGGCGTCTGAGATGACGTCGGTGTGATGGCTCTGTCCACCGTGGTCGTCACAACTATACGTCTGCTCGATTTACTCTTGATTAACCCGATCGCTGGTTCCCAAGCCTTGCTAAGATTATAGCCACAGTCACGGTTTATAAGGTCGTCATTGGTGCGAATTTCGATGGCCTCTCTAACAACGCTGTCCCAGTATCTCGACGTCTGTACCAGAATCCTCGTGCGGTCATACTCCATGGCGTGATTTTCCGACAAACAATGTTCAGCGACCGCCGACTTGCTCGGATACATCAGTCGAGTGTGCCTCTGGTGTTCACGGCATCGATCCTCGACGGTACGCATCGTCTGACCAATATACGACTTGCCACATTGACACGGAATCTGGTACACGCCGGCCTTCCTCAAACCGAGGTCATCTTTGGTGCTCCCCACCAGTGCACGAGTTTTATTTGGAGGACAAAACACAGTTCCGACCCGGTGTTTCTTCAGAATGCGGGCGATTTTCCCCGAGAGTGCGCCTGTGTATGGAATAAATGCAGTGCCTACCTCCTCCCTCGTGACTTCATCCATCTCAACAGGTTGTGCTTCAGTGGTTGGGCGGAGAGCACGTCGAATCTGCCACTCTGAGTACCCATTTTTTCGAAATACAGTTCTCAGATGTTCCAATTCCTGGGGTAGACTCTCTGCGTCTGTGACGACCACGGCGGACAGAGCCATCACACCGACGTCATCTCAGACGCCGTCGCAATCTGTTCCACCGCGCGACCGTGGCGCTGGGCGCGGACGGCGGAGGGAGCGCGCCGCTGGCGGAGGGTATTTAAATCGGCCGCCGCCGCGACCGAACCCAGTTCCCTCTGAGCAGCCATAGTGTACGGATCTCCGTGCCGGCACGTTCACAGGAGCTCAGTCCGTCAGTTCACCTGATGATGGCGACATGTTTGATCGCCGAAATATTGTGCCCGTTGGACACTATAGACCGGCAGCATACCCGTGGATATTTTGATTATCAAATACGCCGGGAGAAACTCAAGAATCACATCACACAGAAAGTTTAAAGATTCGTTCCATGTTTAAAGGAGCATCGTGCTGGTGAAAAATGGCGTCACTATACTGCCTTGTGATGGGAAACACAAGAGATCGCAGAATGCCTGTGACGTACCGTTGTGTGCCAGAAATTTTTCAATAACTACCGGCCGTGACCTGAAATCATACACAATGGCTGCACACACCGTGCCGGTTGTCTACCTCCAAAACTAAGAATGCCATACTCACCGACACTGGGCATCTGTGACAGTGAAAAATCGATTTTCATTCCTGAACACAAAGTGACGCTGTTCATCAGCAGTCCTTGCTTCACAGTCAAAGCATCACTCCAAATACAGCCGTTCTAGTTGTGGTTTTACCACAAGCCAACGCTCCCAGTCCAGGAGACGCTAGTATCTGAGTAGTGCAGGATGGCACAGAATGTTGTGTGTCAGAAATTTCTCAGTAACTACCGGCCGTGACCTGAAATCATACACAATGGCGGCACACACCGTGACGGTTATCTTCCTCCAAAACTAAGAACTAATTACTTGTTCTCGGATGGCGAGTGCAGATATAAAGTTCTTCCGATGTGCTTGGTGCACAATACGGAGATCCTCTTTTTCGGTGTTCAGATGTCCAATGAAACCTTGAAGAGCAATCATGCGCTGACGTTCGCACGCAGTCCAACATTAGGCCACTGACACATTCGAATGCCGCATGTATTTTGACGATTCAGTTAGCTACATAGAGGCCCCTTTCCAACTCCACCAGACCAGCTAACACGTCTTCTCACGAATATGTGGCATCTCCATGACTGGTGGCCGTCTTGTTTCAGATAATAGCAGTTATAAACATTTACATACCTGCCGATAGTGTGCATTCGCGTGAAGTGACACTGACATACCACAATCTCTTCTTGCTGCATACATACTGCGTCAGGCAGTGTAGTTGGTACTGATTCCTAATGTAACCTTCACGGTGCTGCATCCCTTCAGTAATCTTAGAGGCTTCAGATGAGTTCTTTTCATCATAGGCCCCCGAGCTTTCAGCTCGTGCACTGCCTTGCTGCCTTGATCGCTGTGCAAGATCTTCTGTGGCCTTGCTCCATCGTGCTTTGTATTTCTTTCCGTTCTGAGTGATTCCTGGGATTGCCACTTGAGTAGCCTGTGCCACCGCTTCCATGTTAAACTCGACTCTATCTGTCGGTAGCTATACTTCTTTGCAACGAAGTTTCAGCCACGTGTTCCTCTTTACATAGCGCAGTTGTGGTAATGTTTTTGTGACTCGTTCTTAGAGATACTTGACGTGATATCACCTTAGAATAGGTGCCATTTTCAGCAAAACTAACAGCATATGTTCAGTCACCTACAATTTCTCCGGGCAGGCGGCTATCTTAGAACAGCTGTACCGTTGAAACCATTTTCTTCTGTAGTCTGTAGAACTAGTCTTCCTTTTCTGGACGCCATACAAGAAGGACGTATTACGTGCATTTGAAGAACCTATCTGCATGTTCTGATCATTACCTCTGGATATCTTGGCAAGTTAGCAACAGAAATATCGTCTTCCGAATTCTTCATTTGTATTAATCAAGTTGGAAGTTTGATTTTGAAATATTTTTAATTTACCAAAATCACTGCAAAGTATTTTCACTGTTCTCTTATTTCAATTTCTAAAATGAAATTAATATTGGAGTTTTAAAAAATGTTTCAATAATTATTTTTATATTTTACAACAATAAACGATAATGTGAAATATATTTTTGACATTTATCTAAGCCCACGAACACTGACACTATTAAACACGTTCCGGTCATCAAGTGTGGTACAAAATGTAATTTTTTAATTCTATGGTCTACTGTCTTCACCGTCTCCCAGTTTATCAAACGAACATTGATAAAGTGGTTAGCAATATTAAGAAATACTGTTGCTCATGGGTACAGTAGGAATACCGTACGCAAAATGTATAATAAACTAAAACAAAAAGCAAAGACTAACAGTCAAACACATATTCAAAATCAAAACAGAACTAAAACGAAGTATATTCTATTGACGTGCAGGTGATATATTTCAGAAAAAAATATACTGCTACTTTCAAAAGTTTCAAATTAAACTGGCATTTCGAAATAACAACACCTTAAATAGCTGTTATTCCACCAGACAGAAACTAAAAAAGACATATAATGGTTCAGTCGTATATGAACAAAACAGCGATGCTTCCCATCATAACTGTATCGTCCAGACATGACACTCGTTTGCAATTAGATTAAGTGAACGTACGTTTACTAAAAAACAACTTTCGGATTAGACCTGGGCAGCACTCATCGTAAAATCAATGGTGCTGACCACAATAAGGGGATCTTAGATAGAGTAGAGAAAGGAAGATAAGGCAACTTGTTGGAAAGTCTACACATATACGTTAGCAGAATGACCAGTGAGAATTGAAGCACAACTATTTCTTTAATATTTTCAGTGACCATCTGTAAGATGTTAAGGTGATCAACATATATCACAGTCTACACGGTAAACTGTGAGCGCCGGCCGCTGGTGGCCGAGCGGTTCTGGCGCTACAGTCTGGAACCGCGCGACCGCTACGGTCGCAGGTTCGAATCCTGCCTCGGGCATGGATGTGTGTGTTGTCCTTAGGTTAGTTAGGTTTAAGTAATTCTAAGTTCTAGGGGACTTATGACCTTAGCAGTTGAGTCCCATAGTGCTCAGAGCCATTTTTTTAAACTGTGAGCAATAGCCCCTATATAATCACTTAAACATAGACATCGTTGCACACATCATTTTAACATATTGTTTAACTTTCAGTGTTATGGTTTCTTAGTTTAACACTTTTCGTGTTAAGACGTTCTCAATATGTTTACACACACGCGTAGTCTGCCAACATTTCAACAGTATTCAACAGTATCAAGATCACTTGGGAATTTCCCAGTTTTGGACAGTATTTACTAGTTTAACGTACCACGTAGACGACTTTCTACACATCTGTTCCGAGTCTTTTTTGTACTTACTCTGCAATGCGTGCGTCCACAGATATTTATGTGTTTCATCATGAACCTTTCGCTACAATCTCTTGCTATTTAGACTGATTTCTAAGTATTGGTTACATCTATAGCCAGTTACGAAACATGGGCTTTCAGATATGTATTATACATTTAACGACTGTGATCTGCCGTTATTTGGCGTCAGTGATTCAGTTGCAGGACAAAATTGAACTTATAACTATTTATTTCGATTATTATTCTACTTCTTAAATATACTACATTGACCGCTTCCCTGTAGACGCAGGTCTACAAATCGTACATTTCTAAAACCACTTATGTAACTTAGGTACCCTACAACGTAATTAAATATTGAACGATTATGATGAGCTGTTATTTGCAGTCAGTGATTGAGTTTATAGGGAAATATTGCATTTTTAATTCTTTGTTTCGACTCTGATAGTATTTTTTAAATATGCATCACTGACCTCTATCACATAGATATCGCTCTGCTTATTGTAGACTTCTGTAACAAGATATGAAACTTAGGCATTCCACTGCTGTTTATAATGCATGTTATTATATTGCTCACTAGTTTTGACTATTTTCGCGGTACGCGTAGCACACAGTGACTGAATGTATACGCTAATCCAGGCAACAATAACATATCACATAGGGGCAATGTTTTGTTGTACCATTGACACATGTTCCCTTCATTTAATTGTTGTGGACCTTTTGCCTTTCCTATGCTTTGTAATGTTTTAGGTATGTCACTTTTAAAGGAGTGCTTTTATTTGCTGTTGCACGGAATAATGAGAAATTAAAGACGATCCATACATCCAGATAATCTTTACATGTTCTGTATCACAGACTAAGGTTGACTAGTGGATGTGTGGTTTTGAACCATTTTAGATAGATAATTCGCACCACGTCTCCTGGAACACAATCTTTGGCGTGAAGGTAGCGTGGCACTTTTGCCGCAAGGGCCTTCGAGGCCGTGACTCCGGGAATGGAGTGTGAGAAGCAGCACCGGCAGCTGAGGCCTGTAGGGCGAAGAGGCCGCTGTTTATTGTGCCGCCCGTGTGACTTTCAAGTTGGTCTGGCTGACAAGGGAACCTCCCCATCGCACCCCCCTCAGACTTAGTTATATGTTGGCACATTGAATAGGCCTTGAGAAACTGAACACAGATCAATCGAGAAAACAGATAGAAGTTGTGTGGAACTATGAAAAAAATAAGCAAAATATACAAACTGAGTAGTCCATGCGCAAGATGGGCAACATCAAGGATAGTGTGAGCTCACAATTGCCGTGGTCCCGTGGTTAGCCGGCACGGTAGCTCAGCGTGTTCGGTCAGAGAGTTAACTGCCCTCTGTAATAAAAAAAAAACTAATGAATCAACGACGACTAAAACGGGTGTCTTGCGACGTCCGCCCCGAGCAGATACAAAGAACGAAGACGTACAAAATGAGACGTGGTTAGCGTGAGCAGCTCCGGAATAAGAGGTATTTGGTTCAAGTCTTCCCTCGAGGGAAAAGTTTTATTTTTTATTTTCAGACAATTATCAAAGTTCAGGCACTCACACATAATCAACTTCGCTCTCCAAAATTCAAGGACATGTTCAGATTTGCTGGGACATATGCAGGAATTGGCGGTCTACACACGGAAAAAATTGAAAACGTTAAAAACATATGTTTTGATAGAGCGCAGGGAAAACTGTGCGACTGTGAAACTGTTGCATTCATTTGTTGAAGTTTATGTGACAAACTCTTATGTTTTCATCACTTTTTGGGAGTGATTATCACATCCACAAGAAAACCTAAATCGGGCAAGAAGAATCTTTTTACCCATTCGCCAAGTGTACAAGTTAGGTGGGTCGACAACATATTCCTGTCATGTGACGCACATGCCGTCACCAGTGTCGTACAGAATACATCAGACGTGTTCTCCTGTGGAGGAATCGGTTGACCTATGACCTTGCGATCAAATGTTTTCGGTTCCCATTGGAGCGGCACGTCCTTTCGTCTACTAATCGCACGGTCTTGCGATGCGGTCGCAAAACACAGACACTAAACTTATTAGAGTGAACAGAGACGTCAATGAACGAACGAACAGAACATAACTTTGCGAGAATAAAGAAAGTAAATTTTTCACTCGAGGGAAGTCTTGAACCAAGGACCTCTTAATTCGGCAGCTGCTCACGCTAAGCATGAGAACACGCCGCTCCGGAGCTCACATTGTCCTTGATGTTGCATATCTTGCGCATGGACTACTCAGTTTGTATATTTTGCTTATTTTTTTCATAGTTCCACACAACTTCTTCCTGTTTTCTCGACTAATCTGTGTTCAGGTTTTAAAGGCCTGTCCACTAAATCTGAGGGGTGCGATGGGGAGGTTCCCTTGTTCGTATACAATAATAAACGTAAATGTTTTCATATTTTAATTCACCTGTTTATTAGTTTTACTACTTTTTTGCACCCAGTTTCAGGCCATTTGCATGTTAATTTCCTTGAGTTGCACATTAATCATATTTTTCGAGCCCAGCGTGGTGTCTCGATTTCATCACATTCTCCGTAAACTGATAGTGTGAGGACATTGGGGACGTACAACGTCTGCGGGCTCGCATACTCGCTATCATATAGCGAACACCACGCAACAAAATCTGCTCTGATTAAACAAGGAAATGCCACAACTGCAGCTCAGTTAGTTAATCTCAAACTAGCCAGTTCCACCACATTATCAGTTAGAACATAACGCGGTTCAGCTAACTGAACTAAAGCAAGGTAATGACACCATGCGCCGCTACTAGCTGTGCTATAATAGGTGAATGCAGAAAATAGTAAAGGACCTTGTACTTCAATTTTGCTTAAGCCCTGTGTCTTGTATTTTGAATGTGGCCTTAAGCCGATCTAAAGTTAATCAAAGGAGGTCAATTAAAGTTTTAAATGTTATGCATCCTTGTTAAAATATTGTGTGTTGACAAATAATGTTTGTATGTTGAGTGCAACTGGTAGGAACTCAATTTGGCCCCTTTCCACAACCTAATCCACTCTGTCCTGCTAGCCCAGGCATTTCAATGTTCTTGCTGACTTTTTATACATCATGTAATACATAATTCATTTCTGAACAAAATAATGAGTATTTTTGGAGTGTTTGAAACTAACTAGCTAGTATTTTCGAAATGTTAGCATGTTTCTGAAAGGTGGACGAAGTACAGTGAAAATCTAATAACTATCCAAATAATAAGACCATATTTAGCTAAAGCTCGACATTTGTTTCAATTTTTCTTATCTGCTTAACACGTGCCATTAGGCGCCAGTTTCTACAGATTTGCACTGTATCACAAGGCGCATTTTTCTGTTTTCCATTTACGATGACCTACTGTTAGCGCTGAAGCTAATTTTTTACCTGGAGAAGCTCCTTCCCACATCACAGGACGTCACAGGAGCGTATTTGATGTCGGGGAGGTCACTCCAGGCCAGCGTTGGTTCACTGTCTCCAAATACTGTAGCATTCCCAGAGAGCCTGTCTCTAATTTTGCTCGTAGTAGAATATCCACGATTCCGCTGCAGAATACTACGCAACTTGTTATTCACTTTGTCTGCCATTTGATGACGAGCTCGACCCAACTCACTGTGAACATGTTGCATAATATTCAGTGTGTCACACAGCTGAATACCTGTGGCTTCCAGTCTTGTGATGCATTTCGATACCTCTGGAAATTTGGCGTTGATATATGCCAAGTTTCGAGACAAGTTATCTGTAAAGATCTCTTTCACAGTTTTACAACACTTTATTCATCGTTCTCAAGCTCACAAAATATTGTCTTTATTTTGGCATAGTCAGTGCAGTAATACTCATCAGCATTAAGCCAAAAACTCCTTAGCGTACGGACAGGCTGTAGGAAGAGGGGTCGGGAGGCTCTTGTTACTTAAATTTCTGCACCAGTACCGGAGCTTTCACACAGATTTTTTTTTCAGGAAATTGATTGGTCAGCAGAGCCTAATTTTATCGCACCACACCTTCAACTTTGTATATCGCTTGTGCAAGGTAAGTGAACTACACCATACCGGAAGCGAATCTGTAGCCTCTTGATTGCTTTATCTATTTATGATGCACCATCTGCAATTAGTAACAGAACGTTGTCTCTGTTCATACCATCCGGCCACAGCAACTTCAAATTGTTTTCAAACAAAATGGCAATTGTAGGGTCTTTTTACAAACTTCTCCAGTCCCCTCAACTCTTAGAACACTAACAGCATTTGCAGCATAGCGCCCACCCACATCGAGGATATCATCTGAGGACATCCAGACCTTTTGGTCAGCAACATTTATTTGCATTGTGTTGAGTACCTACCCACAACAGGCGAGTAAATAGTTCTTTCTTAGTGTACTTTCATCTGGAAGTGGACATGTATATTTCTCCAAGAACTGTATGAAGTGTGGATTATTTAGCTTCTCCAATGAGATGTTACAATACACCATCACTTTGCACAAGATCGAAGAACGATTGCATGGTTGAATATAGACATGTCTGCTCAAATAACAGTCTTTCTCTGTTGTTTCAGCACTGCGCTTCACACAGCTGCTGCATCTGGCGGTATACAGTGTCGTTACACGCTCGATCGCTTTCTTGCTCTAAATTTAACTCACATATTTTACAAAATGATGTTTCTCCGTCATGTGATGAAGAGTTTCTCTCAAAAATCATGAACAAAACCGCGCAACTTCATGCTGTTGGAGAACGATTTTTTTTTTATATATAACCAATCTGAGATTTTATTCAAACTGGATAGCGTGACCACGTTTAAGATGTTTATTACGTCGGAAGCCGTCTATGTTGGCTTCGAGAGCGTTTTATCGTCCCCGCAAAGCAATGCCTTACGTCATCAAACCGACTGTTGTGTTATTTTGTTTATTTTCTGATTTTTTCTGATAAATAAAGAAACTTTGTAGTAACTGGAGCGTTTAATTGTGACACTGTCTCCCGAAACATTGTCATGTGAGCAACAATTATATGTTTTTTTTTATTTTTGCTGCATTAAAGATGTGGCAAAGAAATGCATTTTTGACAAAAGCTGGCCGAAATATGACCTATTGCGACAAGAGTTGGCCGAAATACGACCTACTATAAAAAGGTTTATATGCACTATAAAAATACAGTTCTCTACACTAAAATATCTGGATTCGTGCATAAATTGATGTGAAATTTATTATAATCGGGGCCCAAATGACCGGAGAGTTGCCAGCGTGGGAACACGAGTAACTGCAAAAATGGTGGGCGCTGCCAACGCATGTTTCATGACAAGGAACCGTCCTTGCAGGTACAGCAGGAAACTTATCAGTAATTAGGCGACATACAAAAAATTGTGTCTATTCTCGAGCAGGTGGTCCCTGCAATGCGACAAGAAAGTGTCCTTGCAACGCAGGTTATGCCAGGTTTGGGTACTGTGTTTTCGAAGCTGGGTGCGAACGTACAATAGCCTAGCTTCGGTCTAACAAATAGCTTCCACACGAACGCATACCAAGGGATTTAGATAAATATCTGTGTACGAAAGGACTGGCGGTGTGTAATGGATTACTTGTTGGACAGCATATGCTCGACTCAAAGGCAGCTGCCTGGTTGGAGGTAACGATTTACGAGAGCAGCACTTGCAATGATTTCTGGACTAAATGTCTGGTAACTACATTCACATTTGCGCAGAAGTATCTCGTTGTGGCGGGATACTTGTGCGACGTAATTACAGATGACGAACGGTGTAGTACGGTGCACTCACACTTTCGTGATCACGTAGAGCGTCCACTCTTTGGCTCACGGTCGAGAGAACAGATCCTCAGTATTTCAAGGTAGCCGAATATTGAGGACCAAGAGGTACAGAGGACGGTGCATGTTAGCGAGGAGAGGATTAGAAATGGGGTCCATATTTGCATATTAGTTTCCATGATCCAATACAGATTTCCTGCGTATCATTAGATTTTGGCACTTACAATGGAACGATTCGCGTGTTGGTTTTTGAGGTACGATCAGCTTCTTGATTTAACTAAAATATTTAAAATTGACGGAAAGTATTTTGAAATTTTCTGTCACCGTACTTTTATTCTCATGAATGATATTGTAAATATGGGCCAAAATAACTTACATTTTCCCAGCGGGGTAGCCGTGCGGTCAGCAGCGTCTTGTCACGGTTCGCGCGGCTCCCCCCATCGGAGGTTCGAGTCCTCCCTCGGGCACGGGTGCGTGTGTTATCCTTAGCTTAAGTTACTTTAAGTTAGATTAAGTAGTGCTTAAGCCTAGGGACCGATGTCCTCAGCGGTTTGCTCCCATAGTCCTTACCACAAATTTCAAAATTTCCATACTTACCTTTACCTCTAATGGAATCAGAGTTTATCAGTATGGTGCATCAATATTTGACTCCGTATCAGGTAATGTGAATTAGTGAATGCATAGTTAAACCTGTAAAAACTTAAAGCGAATGCAGATATTACGCTTTTGAGATTTACAGATGCGTACTGGACCAGTTCTATGAAATATCTGTTCTTAATACTGTAGGAATGTGGCCCCTATAGTTGGTAACTAGGAGGAAGAGAGCACATTACTGATTCGCTGACGACACTCAGAAAAAGTGATGAAGTTATTGGGCAAAGAAGAATTTCGAAGGAAAACGAGCGTGTGGCATCGTTGGCCGGGAGGCCCCTATTCGGGGAAATTCGGCCGCCAAGTGCAAGTCTTATCTCATTCAACGCCACGTTGGGCGACTCGCGCTCCTGTGATGAGGATGAAATGATGATGAAGACAACACGACACCCAGTCCTCTAGAGGGGAGAATCTCCAACCCGGCGGGGAATCGAACCTGGGCCCGCTTGCATGGAAGGCAAGCACGTTAGCCCCCAGCTAAGCAGGCAGACATTCGAAGGAAGAAATCGCTTCGTGTATAAAACAAGAGTGGCACGAAGACTAAACTGTAGGTGCAAAAGGATTAGAGTGTTAGTTCCTATGTAGTGTGAGGGAAAGTCTTCCACTGTAGTATTATCTGCACTTGAGTAGTATGATTCATTTTTTTACAAGAACAAATACTTTACGACAGATGTTTCTGCGGAGATACCGGAGCGCTGAATGATATGAAGGAGCTGATGTAGTGGATGGAACACTAAACAACATCGTAAGGGACGAATTGTTGCAGCGTAAGTTCAAAAGTAGATGAAAAGGTGTGATTCGTGGTAGAAACAGGAGAGTATCCGGGTAATCATGAATAACTAATTACATAAATAGATGCAATGGAAGGTCGCGGTATAATATATATTGATTTGTTTGGGGTGTAGTGAAAGGCATTTGTTATAATTTCTGTGGATCGTGGGACTCACCTCTGCGATGTGTTGCAGGAAACCAGCCAAGCACACAACGAGACGTGGTGCGCCGTGTTTCCATATTGCAGTCTTGAAAGCAACCTGTGTGGGAGGCGTACGATACTTACGGCGTCACGAAGTGAAACTAGTGCAAAATGTTTAGAATCGTAGCAGATCGGTGGAAACTTAACAAAATGCTGGAATCACGAGATTTGGATTCTGTAACCTATTCACGGTCATCTGAATTTAATCTATTTAAAAATAATGTAGAGTCGATTTACAAATTTTAAAATCGCTATGCAGAAAGTAGTTACAACAACTGTTATTGTTATGACATGAAGACGTGTTTAAACTCTGATGCAAGGAAAATGTAAACAAAGGTTCAAATGGCTCTGAGCACTATGGGACTTAACTTTTGCGGTCATCAGTCCACTAGAACGTAGAACTACTTAAACCTAACTAACCTAAGGACATCACACACATCCATGCCCGAGGCAGGATTCGAACCTGCGACCGTAGTGGTCACGCGGTTCTAGACTGTAGCGCCTAGAACCGCTGACTTCTTGCATATCTTCCATACAGCCCCGATCTCTCCCCATACGATTTCTGTATTTCTGGAGCTCCGTTGAGAGACACTCGTGACCGTCGATTTGCTTCGGGTGAAGAGTTGCACGACTTGGTACAGTCACGGTCCCACGTGCAATCGAGAACATTTTTCCACGAAGGCACTGACCGTGTTTTCTGGCAGTAGGTCAAATGTCTGAAGAGCTGAGGCGATTTCTTTTGAAGTGATAAACAGTTTACGTAGCGTTTCCTAATCTCTCTCGCATTCGTTTTTCTGCCCCCTACGTGTAAAACAGTTCAGCTCCCTTCTCGTATACGCTCGTTGACTGGTCGATCTATTCCCGCTCTTCGTGTATTCTCCGTTTTATTAACATTGAGCGTTGTCAAGGATTTAATTGAAGAGATTATTCGCAGACATAAATAACTGATTAGAGAGATCTACGTATGAATGAATTACGTTCATCAGAAAATGAGACCACTAAATATTGACATCTATTCTATAAGATCAAACTCCGCCATTGCCGGTCCCAAGCCCGGATCCTCATCTTACAAGTGATGAGGTAGGAGGAGGGGGAGGAGTAACAACCTCGTAAAAAAACCTGGGTCCATCTGGCTCCGGATGGTAGCACCCTGTGAGGGCCCCTGCCTAGGGTTACGGGTGAAAACCGGTCAACGGTCTCATAGGCGGATGAGGAACTTTTAACTCACAACGGCTGAGAGAGCGGTGGAACCCAAAATCTATAACTGCAAGCGTCTGTACCCAGATTGGGCGGCTTGTGGGCAGCGTCTGTTCCTCGTGTTAGAGGCGGCTGTTTCAAGAAAACCTTCTAACGCTAACAACGTTAGTCGTATTCCTGGTAGGTTACGCAAGTAATCTCCCCAACTTTGAAGAATTTCAACAGTTACAATCTTAACGCATGATGGAAATGTCTTTCAATAACGAAACTACCCCAGGTGGCCAATCCACCGTCGGCAACGACGCAAGCAGACCCATGGATTCTGGGGAGTCTGCAACATCATGCAAATCCAACAAGATTAAACCCAGAAAAATCTTCAACATAGCAACTCTCAACTTAAACTCCCTTATCAAAGTGAGAAAACGTAAGCACCTTACAGACCAGTTACACACGGAAGACATACAAATTGTGGCGCTACGAGAAACTCGCTTCACTGATGAAAACACATTTGAATCAAACAAATTCAGAATATTTAAAGGAAAACCTGGAAAAATTGTAATGAAGAAATGCCCTCAGCTTGGCACAGCTTTTGCTGTAAACACAAAAATTCTGAACTCTGTCGAACATTTTTGGTCAACATCCTCGAGAACATCTTTCCTCACTTTTCGATGTGCAAATAAAAAATACACATTAATCAATGTTCACGCTCCCACAAATGACAAAAATAATGCTAAAAATAGGGAGGAAACAGATGAATTCTGGGAAAACCTTAAGGATCATATATCAGAAATCCCAGAACACAACGCAAAAATACTTCTAGGAGATTTTAACGCTCAGATTGGAAAAGAAAAGAAATTCCGCGATATTGTCGGCAACTTTCCCGCACACAAACGAACCAACAAAAATGGAGAAAGGTTAATTATGCTCTGTAAGCAGTTTAAACTCAAGCTAATGTCAACACGTTTTAAACATCTTCCCAGAAAACAAAAACCTGGGTATCTCCGATAAAGAGTATCGGAGAATTTCAAATAGATCACGTTGCCATCTCCTCCAAATGTGAAAAAGAAATATTGAACACACGTGTCCGAAAATCTCTAAACCTCAACTCCGATCACTATCTCACGAAAATAAAACTAAACTGATCCCACAAAACAAACAGAAAAGCAGAAACGGTGAATATAAAAACAGAAATAAAATAAATTTTGATCTTACAACCCTGAGAAATTACAACCTTAAGTCTAACTCTAACCTCAAGGATTTTCAGAGAAAACTAAAGACATTCTCCCTTTCACAAAACCTCCAAGAATTTCAGAACAACTTGATTGAGGCAACAGAAACAACCTTTCCAAAAAAGAGCAAACCGAGACACCCGTGGTGGGACAGCAACTGTAATGAAGTTCTGCATGAAAGACTTAAAGCCTGTAAAAAGTGGAACTCACATAAAACTGAAAACAACTTTGATGAATTTAAGCAAGCCAGAAACAATGCCTCGAAAACTATTCGCAACACCAAGAGACAATATGGAAAACAACAACTGGACTCAATCGAAGAGAATTTCAAGAAATGCAACACGGCAGCTTGGTACAAAACATGCAACCAGAAACTCCGAGGATACCAGTCCCCTTGCCTAAACCTTATGGGAAATAATAAGACTCTCGCCACCAACAATACTGAAAACTGTGAAATCCTGGCTGAATATTTTGAGACACTCCTAAACTGCCAAACACCCATCCAGACTCTCAGTTTTACACAACCAGAAACATTACCAACACATTCAACACCTCCGACACGAGAGGAAATCACAAACATAATCAAAAATCTCAAAAACAGGAAAGCACTACACAAAGAACTTGAACAAGTATGGGAAACCATGCTCCTTTTATGCTCACATCATGAGGATGAACCCGAAACAAATATTTTCGTACATCGCAAATCTAAAAAATAATAATTTATGGTTTATCAACACAGAAAGAGATCTAAAAGAAATGGACATAGATCAGGAAACAATATTTAACAGAAACCCTTTTAGAAAAAAACTGAATTCATTCACGGGTTTCGGTGTGAAAATTAAGAAGACTTGTGGAACTAAATGGTCTGAAGAAGGAAAAGCCGCCTTCAGCGCAAGAATGAAAGAAGTGTGGACTGAGAGAAAGAAGACTTCCCAGAAGCGCAAGAAATAACTGTTTTCACGGTCTTTAACGGCAAAATTTGTATAATAATAATAATAATAATAATAATAATAATAATAATAATAATAATAAGATCAAAATAATTGTGTCAAAACCCGTCAGAAGAATGAATGAAAACTTAATGTAAAAGTCAGATAAGCACTGCATACCTCTTGGAAAGTACTGAGTTAAGTATCCATAAATAAATACGAAATTAAAGGTAAATGAATCGCGTGATCTTATCAACTAATGTGGTAATTAGTTGTGATGAAATGAGATTGGCCGGCCGGAGTGGCCGAGCGGTTCTAGGCGCTACAGTCTGGAACCGCACAACCTCTACGGTCACAGGTTCGAATCCTGCCTCGGTCATGGATGTGTGTGATGTCCTTAGGTTAGTTAGGTATAAGTAGTTCTAGGGGATTGATGACCAAAGTAGTTAAGTCCCATAGTGCTCAGAGCCGAAACTAGATTGAAATTAAGATTACATGTTCGCTATCGTTGTAAAACAAATAAGCTGCAGAAACAATAAATTTCTTAGCCGACTCTATCACGATAGCGAAATTTCCAAACTTCCGCGTATGAAAATTACCTTATGGAGAACAGATGTGTAGACCTTACTGATCAGAGGAACATGTCAACATCATGCATACCATTAATAGAGACGTGTGTCGTATGCTGACGACCACTGTCCTGTTGAGCAACCTGCCCGTGGTACTGGTACATGAGATGTAAAACATGAGGAAGCAAGTGTCCATGGGGTACCCGCTGTGCCGTCAGCATTCTCTCAGTCACTACCACCGTGCCAGCAGTGAAAGCGCCGAACCCCTCTAAAACTTGGAAGAATGGGATCTCTCCTAACACCGCCCTCACATACCCCGACAATGGTCATCCGGGGTAGCACAGAACTAGGATTCGTTGCAAAACACAATGTGACCCCATTTCATCAGCAGTTCATGCTTCTCGGTACTGAACACCTCTAAACACAACCATTTGAATAGTGGTATTAACAACTGCCTACCCCTGGGACGGTAATTCCCGAGTCCATTTCCCGCAAGTCGCAGACAAACGGCGCCTGATGACACAGAACGTTGCAGGGAGCCCATTACTTGTTCCCTAATAGCAGGCACACATGTGAAGAGTTTGCGATGCACTTGGTGCACGTTAAGGCTATCCTCCCTTGAGCTGGTCAGGCATGGTTGACCAGAACTCTGAGGACGGGTATCCTGCCTGCCCTCACGTTCCCATGCAGTCCAACATATGGCCACTTTCGCGTCTGATGCCTGGCTCCAATGGTTCAAATGGCTCTGAGCACTATGGGACTTAACATCTTAGGTCATCAGTCCCCTAGAACTTAGAACTACTTAAACCTAACAAACCTAAGGACATCACACACATCCATGCCCAAGGCAGGATTCGAACCTGCGACCGTAGCAGTTGCGCGGTACCGGACTGCAGCGTCTAGAACCGCGTGGCCACCGCGGTCGACCGTCTGATGCCTCACAAACCTGGACATTTCATTATTCAACCAGGTAGCCAAATGGCAACACACCACGAGATTCCTTTCCTTCTCTGTCAGGTGTTGATAGCCGTGTCCCACAAGGATAAGCGGCATCTCTGTCCCCTTGTCACTGATCACACAAGATCTGAAGCCGTTCGTTTCCCTTATACAGTATACGCGACCTAGTCTGGTAGCAGCACTAAACATGCAAAATACTAATGCACTCTGGTAGCCGTTCTACCCTTCAAATGCAAATACCCGATAATGGTGCGCACGTGTACTAAGTTACGCTGACATCCGACCGTGTCTACCGAGATCCTCAAATCTTTCGTCAGGCAATGTAAATTTATAAGACAATTGGAGAGAGTAACTTAATTTTGTAATAATTTATGCCGTGACAGGGAATTATGAAACTATTTAATCTGAGATGAGGTGCAAATATTTGGAGTGTAGCATTATATGACCTTAAATAATTATTTCTCACCTTCTGTACAATAACGTAATTAAAACTATTACGTAACTTCTTACAAAATACGTATTACATAGGATTTCACAGCCTTCTACGGAGAATATTAAATCACGAATACCACAAAAAAGTACCAAACAGCACAAATGAAATTCTGAGGTAATTCTGCACGTCTTTTAATCTTCCTCCTTCTACAGTTCCTGCGTTAAGCCCTGAAAAGTGAGATTCTCTCGGCTGACTTTCTTATTACAGAAGTTTTAAGAGAGTCCAAGGAAGAGATTTATTTTCGTGTCGTCAAAGTTGCACTGCTATGGAGGACGATATTACTGAATTCAAACGGATATTAAGTGATAAGCATTCCTCTGGCAACCTACGCATGTGAAGCGAAATTTTTTCTACTACTGAATGACTCCATAAAAAAAAAATAACATCAATATTGAAACATTAATCACATGTGAATAACATCTCTCCATGTGGCTGACAATATTCGAATGACGTTATCTGTTGCTAAGTACCCACCATGTTCAGGAATCCACTTATATTCACTCAATGATATCAGTAACTGTCGAGAAGACAAACGCGGTGTTGTGGATAAGTTGTTCAAGATCACAGATATCATTCAGAGCAGCAAGGAAAAACGCCATCACCAAAATACTAGCGGAATAAGGTCAGAGAGTAATAATCGCTTTTATGGTAACGTTACTACGGTTTTTGTGCAGCGTGTCTTCTTTTCCAGTCTTGTCTCGAAAAGTTTTACGTCTAATTTGGTCACGACACAAACAGCCGTAATCCTAATAGTATCATGGGCAAAAGCTGACCAGATTTCCTTACATTTTTTAAGTATTGACCGTGATCGTATTATGTAAGTGTAAATAAGGCATTCCATGAACAAGAGTGACACTAGTAAGCATCAACAAAAGTCCCTACCAACTGGATCCATAAAATATTTCAAGGTGTAACACGTTTCCTCGACAGAACAGAGTGTGAATAGTATGGCTGAACACCGTAACACAGATTAGTTCGTGTTAACTGTGACAGGTATGCAAGCTGTATATCTAGATCCGATGTACGCTTACTTCAACTATTATGCTATACAGTGTTTCTTTACACTGGTGCAAAGTTTCCTACAAGTGTTAAAACACTATTCTCACTTTCTAAACATTGTGAACAGACTTACCAAAACGAATTCCTTTTTTATACAAATACTTTCACCAAACAACTTCGATGAGATATAGAAACCATGTATGAGGCTACATCCTCATAGCAACACGTAATCCTCGAACACTTAATCTTCAGATAATGATTTTCCTAGCATTAATCTGACCACCAAATTGCCTTTCAGCAACAGCAAAGGGAATCTACAGAGATGAAATCACACCTAACGGTAACTTTAAATACTGACACCTATTTATACTATTCAGTCACGAAATAGTTTCAAATGCTAGGTCATAGAAGCGTTTCAACTTCTCACGAGTGTAAAACCTCTGCTTGCCAATGAAGTTACTTTTCAACATAAATCATCTATTTAATATTCTGAAACATTCACTATAAACAAAATCTGCACTCAATTAACTTATCCTTTTTCGATGACTTTACAATCGATATCTGATTTTATACTGCACATAATCGAGATACGAAATTAGAAAGTCAAGAAGGACAGTATCTCAATTAGCGTCTAACAGGGAAATGTCAGCATTCAGAAGCATGTATTAAATTCACATACGGTATATTCAGTCAATAACAAGAAAAACTTGTCAGTGCATCAAGAAACGGTACAAACCAGGCAGGTACAAGGCTGTTGCCGTTATAGGGTCTACTACTGTACAAGGGTAAGTCAATTAAAATACGCAATTTAGTTATATTCTTGTTTATTTTGGTAGTACTGTCGTTTTACGTTGATGACGCATGCCTTGTTTATTTGTTGTTATATCTTTGCAATTTTCAAGCTGCTAGGTTAGTTTCGTTAACACTGCCGTGTTGTTAATCATTGCTGCTCCGCTGTCTATTTGCACCAGAGAAGAGCAGCTTTCAGTGATCCGTTTTTTGTGGTCGGATGGCGTATCAGGGGCCGAAATTCATCGAAGACCTTCGGTACAGCAGGGGAAAAGGGTTTTGCCACAACAGAGTGTCTAAGAATGGGTTGAAAATTCCGAAATTGTCGCACACGTTTTACACACGCTGAAGGAGCCGGACGACCGTTTACCGCCACAAATGAAGAAACCATTGAGCGTTCACGTGAAATGATTCTCTTAGACAGACGATTAACTACTGACGAAGTGGCACATCATCTGAAAATTAGTCACGGTTCTGCCTACGACATCAACCCTAACAGACTTGTGCTTCATAAAGTTTGTGCAAGATGGGTCCCAAAACAGATCACACAGTTGAAAAACAAACGATCTTGGACATCTGCAAAAAATATTTGGATCGCTATGGTAACGAAGGGGACAACTTCTTAGACAGGATCATTACCGGTGACGAAACATTGATCCATCATTACGAGTCGGAGAGTAAACGGCAGAGTATGGAATGGAAACATCCAAATTTTCCGTGCAAGAAAAAGCTCAAGACCCAACTGTCCACAGGAAAACTGATGCTTACGGTTTTTGGGACGCACAAGGTCCAGTACTGGAACACTATGGGGAAAGGGGCACAACAATATACAGTGTACGTTACAGTGAGATGCTTACTGCCAGGCTAAATCCTGCAATTCGAAGCAAACGCCGAGGATTGCTTTCAAAATGTGTTGCTGCACGGCAATGCCCATCCGCATACAGCTGCCCACACTGCTGAAACGCTCCAAAAACTCAAATTTGAAGTACTAGATCATCCCCCATATTGTCCCGATCTTACCCCTTCTGACTATCACTTGTTTGGTCCACTCAAACAGGCATTAAGGGGCTGTTGATTTGCCTCGGACGAAGCAGTGAAAGAAGTTGTGCACTCCTGGCTCGCAGCTCAACCGAGACCCATATTTTGTGAGGGCATCAGGAAGCTTGTACAACGATGGACCAAGTGCGTTGAAACGCATGGAGACTATGTCGAAATACGGTGTTCTTGTAAGTTTCCTATTTGATTACAATAAAATTTTATAACTACTTTGATGATGGTAACTGACTTACGCTCGTACCATGGGGGCCACATGCGTGTCTTACATACTTCCTCAAGCTATGTCGTTTGAGGCTATTCCGAACAAATACATTTATCGTGCTGACTATTTCGCAAGTGTACGCAGGCTTCCCTTCAAACGTGTTCTCTTTATGCTACTTGCAGGACTGTAGACTATTTTGATGCGAAAGCAGCCGACTCGTTCCCTTTATTTCCTTTAACTCCTTCTTGTTTGTCTACTGCACAGACACTTCCCCTTTGTTATTGCTACTTACAGTTACATCACGTCTTCTGTCTATATTTAACCTTACTGTTCTTAATACAATAACAGGTAGAGAAACATCTCTATAGCAGTATTAATTACAGAACTTCTGAATAAATACTCTTTTGCAACATTAAAATGGAACACGAATAATAAAATTTTATTCAATATGTGAAACATATCAGCCTATAGAATCAGTTGATAGTGTTACATGGAGACGCTAATAATAAGCATACGGTAGCTTGACGCCTCATCCATTGTCTTTGGAACAAAATAGCATAGTCATGAAGATTTACCTATCACCAATAAAAATAAAGTTACGCAATTAATTTACTGTATTTGTAGGTACATATCTGCAGTCCTGGCATGCAATGAAACCCTCGCGTCACTTTTGTGGTAGCACTCCTTTAGAAGCGCCTAAACCAAATGACATAAGCAACCGATGAAATGGGGAACGGCTTCGCCGTTTAATTTTCTCTCCCTTAGCGACATTCTACGGTACTGTGGCTCGAGGCTTTTTAAAGTGATGTGTTTCAGTACTTCTTCAGGATTTTCATTTAGGTAATTATATCTCCCACTATTTATAAAAACAATATTTCTAATCTTAATTCCAAAGTTATTCAATTAATTTCTTAAAATGTTTTCTTTCGAAGAACGTGAGAAACTGAAAACGAACTGTTATTTTTGTGTAACACAAATTATTAAACACGAAATATTGAACTAATGTGATTAGTCAGATAATAATTTTTAGACTGTTGCGTAAATACGTAGCGTGTTTGTTTTGCTTGTTGGTATTCCTGTTGCTACGGGTTTATTTATCGATTTCCATCTTTTATTTGTCGCTCACTGTTGCTATTTGAGTTTACATAATGTCATTTTGTCATTTGGAGATAGTGAATGAATCTGTGGACGCTATAAAATGGAGAAATCGGAATATTTCTGACATATTCTTCTGTTTGAAGGCAATAGAGGAGGTACAGCGGCGTAGGCAGCCAGAAACATTTTCTCTGTGCACGGGCATAATGTTTTCGGATAGAGCATGGCAAACAAATCCTTTTCTAATTTCAAGGAGGATCGTTTTGACACTAGTGACTCTGTAAGTTGAGGAAGTCATTCGGGGATTAGTGCAAATCGCTTAAACGCATTAGTCCACAATGATCCACCTCGAAAACTGGCAAATGCGATGAACTGTGGTCATTCCACCCTCGCGTGACGTTTCCATGCAACGAGGAAGGATCAAAAATCTGGTATATGTGTACAGTACGCTCTGCGCCAAAATCAGAAAAATCAGCGGGTGGCCATATGTGCTTCTCTACTGGCTCGCCATCAGTTGGGTAGTGAACAGCACGGACCATTCCTATCCTGTGTAGTTACTGGTGACGACAAACGGTGTCTTTATGCCTAAATAAGATAAAAGAAAGGAATGTTTTAGCTCAAGCAAAGGAGCAAGTCCCGGTACAAAGTCCTGCACGCATCCTTAAAAGAAAATGTTAGGCATATGGGAGAACAGTGACGATGTGGTATACTGCGAATGGCTCCCCCGAGTTTTAGTCATCACTGCCGGCGTTTATTGTCAACTGAAACGACTTGTAGACGCATTTCAAGAACAGCGGCCAGGAAGATTGCGGGAAGGGATGCTACTCTGCCCTGACCCCCACCCACATTCTGCTAGACTGACACAGGACACTTTACAGGAAGGTTGGGAAGTCATCCGCACCCACCCTATTCACCTAATCTTGCGCTCTGAGATTTTCACCTTTCCCGCTCTGTATCGAGCCGCCATTAGGAACTTACTTTCTGGATGTAAATGCGCTGCGAACGTTGCTCGACGAGTTCTTCGTCTCAAAACCTCGTGATTTCTGAGGAATCGAAAACTTGGCGTGTGCAGACTGTTGTAAACGGTTAAGGAGAATATATTATTGACGTCTTCATACTCTGTAATGTGTTTATTAAACTTATGGGAAAACGATACGAACTTATGCACCAACCTAATAGTTCATTAAGGTTCAAGTTATATATATATATATATATATATATATATATATATATATATATATATATATATATATATATATATATGCAGAAGAAGTGTTATCTTCCTGGAGAAATGAATGCATAAAATTTTTTGATTGATACAACATTAAAGCTTTGCTCACAAGGCAATTACTATTTGGTGATCCTCACTATAATGCAATAACCATATTCATTTCAGCTAATTTCTGACTTGTAAATGTCAAATTTGCAATCAAGACACAAAGGAATAGATGACTTCAGCTATCAGTGGTCACTGATTTAAATCAACGGTTAAAGCTGAAAATTTGTACTGTACCAATATTCGAACCCATGGCTCCTGTTCACTAGGCGGACGCACTGATAACTGTACCATCCAGACACAGTAGTCATCGCAACTGCACGGACGACCCTTGAACGCCTCCCACCAGACCCACATTTTCAGCTTATCCATACATGCCCTTGCCCACTATGGTCATTATTTGCGGCATTTCGCCGATTCCTGTAATAGTTCGATCGAGGTGTGTATCGGCACTGAAGTGATGAATATGTCGTCCTCGCCTTAATTATATATGTGGTGTCCGCTCTTTCGCGCACTTCTGAAAGAATAGACAACATATATGTAGAAATATTTGTAATAACAAAGAACATAACGACTATTGTAACAGAATGTAATAGTCAAAACACAATGTTTGTTGAAGAGATATCGGCTGGATTTTCTATAATTAACACCAAATCTAATCGTTCTAAGACAATCTTGCATTCAGAAGATATGGTACTGTTAAGTTCAGTTTACCTACAAATTGTGGTAAGTTCCTGTGGGACCAAACTGCAGAGGTCATCGGTCCCTAGGCTTACACACTTCTTAATCTAAAATAAACTAACTTACGCTAAGGACAACATACACACACACACACACACACACACACACACACACACACACACACACACATACACATACACACACCCATGCCCGAGAGAGGACTTGAACCTCCAACAGGAGGAGCCGCGCGAACCGTGGCAAGGCGCCCACGCCCGCGCTGCTACACAGCGCAGCTTACCTAAAAAATGGGACCATACTCTGTACTTCAGCAGTGAATCGTGCTGCGCAAAATAAACATTTTTGGCATTTTTAATTTACCTGTAGCGTACTACTGCATATGTAGCTGAGCTACGGCTCTGTATTAATTCTGGTCATTAGATATTCGAACTAAAGTTATGTAGTCGAGGTTCGGTGACCCGGCCAGTCTGTGAATGGTTTTTAGGCCGTTTTCCATCTGCCTCGGCGAATGCGGGCTGGCTCCCCTCATTCCGCCTCAGTTACACTATGTCGGCGATTGCTGCGCAAACAAGTTCTCCACGTACTCCTACACTACCATTACTCTACCACGCAAACATAGGGGTTACACTCATCTGGTGTGAGACATTCCCTGACGGTGGGGGGACCACCGGGGGCCGAACCGCGCAATAACCCTGGGTTCAGTGTGAGACGACGGAGGGGTGAAGTGGACTGCGGTAGTCGTCATGGGGTTGTGGACCACTGCGGCTGCGGCGGGGACGGACCCCTCCGTCGTTTCTAGGTCCTCAATTAACATACAATACAACACAATACAAAATTATGTATTTCCTTCAGTTCCAAAAACGTAGTACTTTTTACATGGTGTATTTTACTGATTGAGAAGAAAGTTTGTATAAGCTGTATAGCTCTATGAGAAATACGAAATTGTATATACCGCGTCTTGTCAAAATTAAATGAGAAATCACCTATTACAATTCATCTGTTGAAATTTTGGAATATTTTATAAGATGCTGTCATAGCAAACACGGTGGTAACGCTCGTTTATTCCCTTCATTCCTGGAAAATGAACAAAATGTGCATCTTCAGAACGTGTACGTGGAATGTAATGTATGTCAGAAACAAAGAGGACTCAGTGGCGTATCTAGTGTTACACTGTGTCTTTATGCTTCAAATACTGATTGTGTGATGATATTTTGTTGAATTAAACTGATAAACATTCTTTGTCATCTGTATGCGACAAAAAACTGAAATATTATCTGTCTACTACTGAACGATTCTTTAACTTTTAGATGGGTGTACCATGTTCTATAAAGTAAAAAGCCTTAACCATGTCACAAAATATTTCCAATAAACCACAGTATCTATCGTTAACTTAGGACTATATGCTGACTTGCAACGTCGAACAGGAGACACTGGCGAGGGTTAACACTAGCAACAACTGGAATTATCGCTAGTTTTTCCACCTGCAGACTGTTGCCTACATGTATGTTAAAAGTGTACAGCAGAGTGGTCTTTAGCTTTAGACATATTTATACATATTTTCTGTTCCTCTATAGTTATAAAAAGCAGTTTGTAAAATATCTGCTCAATCAGTCAACTAGGCCGCCTTCTACTGCACTGATGTTCCAAATAGTTTACTCTTTGACAAATTCCGTTCTAACATTCTTTACTCCTACTCTTCTCCAGCATTTCCTTTTTTATTTCGAAAGAAATTGATAATGAGCCCAACAATCCTAATTTTGCAAGGAACACTTCCTGCAAACGTAAGGAGTTTAAGAAACTTCATTATTTATTATTTGTTGAGCACAACTTCCATAACATCAATGCATATTTATTTACAACTAGTATTGAAAAACTTGACGCGAACGACAGTCATGCAACATAATGTTTTCCAAGAGAGAATCTGATAGGAGTGGGGTTTTTTTACGCTTTCTAACAACGATCTGTGAAAGAAATTGTTCCGCATTATCATATTTTGTAAGAATGTTCTCGAAACTCTGGTCGAGATTGAAATTTGTTTTGAAGTGAACTGTATTTTTTTTTAATCTTAGCCTTTGCAAGCAGTAGCAATCTATCATTATTAAGGCTATTAATCGAGGAAATCCGTGCTGATGAAAAGCCACCAGAAGAGAGATTTCGTACGAAGGGTTCTAAATGATGAGAGCTTGATATCTGTGAAGGAAGAAAACCTTAATGAAACTTTGACACAATAGTTCTTCAAGTGTTTTGTTAATAGTTTTGGTGCTGTAATGAATGACGCGAAACAGTGCCTGCGTTCCACTGAATGCAAAGTACGAGAATTGTAAAAGAAGTCTCTGGACTAGGCCATTGGCTAGCCAGGCCGCGAAATTCAATACAGAAGCACCATTGTCCGACCAGATGGCACAGAGACTTTCAAGCCACATGTCATGGATGCCTATAGAGAATCAGAGAAATTGCAGTATAAAAGCCCTTTTCGAAGAAAGAGCTGACGTAGTGAGCCTTACGCAAAACCCATTAAAGTTGCTTTAATATAATTCATTTGGTAGGGAAAAAAACCTGTGCAGGCCGATCAGGTGTATGGACATACCCACAGAGGTCCCACATTTTCAAAGAAATTGGGTTCTCTTCCTTGCTTTCTGCTACGAATTCATGTCTTCTTGGTCTCGAAAAACTCAATATCAGTGATATAATATGTCAACGAGTGGTAACAGCAGAAAATTATTAAGAATAGGAAAGGTGACTGTCTTATTATTATGTAAAACTACTGTAGGTTTCAGCAGACTATCTTACGTAAGTGCAGACTATCGTAGTTTTCCTATTAGTTTTGGTCAGTTAAAGCCGTAACTGTGTTACTTGTACGTTAAGTGTGTTTCATACCTGTCGGGCGTTGCCTCATTCCGATCCCTGCATTTGTGTATGCCATCAGTGTCTTACTAAATCCTCCTAGAAATCGGAATCTGTGAACCGTCTACAAACTGAGTGGAAATATACCAAGTTCCATGTAGCCTACAGAACACTCTCTTCTGCACAGTTACCCCCGGTTATTTAAAAATGTACAGCATTTGTTGCAAGATCAGAACTGTCAACGTTTGTTTCAGGTTTTGTTCGAAAATCGTCGATTTGCCTCGTGAAACGCAGTGATGTTGTAGCAAAAATTAAAAAAAAAGACTTATGATATAGTTCTAGAAAACTCAATTACATCAAAAAAGGTGAAATTTAAAAAAAAATGCAAAACAGAAAGATATAGGACATCGCTTCACTCCTTCGTCGAGCTTGTATAAAAAATGTTTCTGTTATTCACAAACTTGTTTCACAGCTGTTAGTAATAACAGGAAACTCTTGCCTTTGATCATAATGAAGAACAGTCCAGAGAGTACCAATTACTTCAATATTAATATAGATATTATTATCTTGTTGCATGTAAATTGTACTTGCAACAAAAGTAATTTATGTGGTGCATATAAGCGCTGAAGTTACGCCATCAACTGATTTTTAATAAGTGTAAAATGCAATTTATATTATTTAAGGATATAAAATAAACAGTGGATTAACACTGAACGATCTGCGGTTCTAATTATGTGCAAACAAACAAACGAAAAATACAGAGAACTC
The DNA here is from genome assembly GCF_021461395.2 of Schistocerca americana. Lineage (NCBI taxonomy): Eukaryota > Metazoa > Arthropoda > Insecta > Orthoptera > Acrididae > Schistocerca > Schistocerca americana. Next base: position 950,474,716 of record NC_060119.1, on the reverse strand, counting down.
GTCGGTTCCCAGTTTCTCTCTCACACGTTGATTTATGTTTCTTTCCTCACCAATACTACCAATGCGACCGTAATCTAGGGTTGCCATACGCCACGGATTTCACGGACATTCCGCGATTTTAGGGTAAATGAAAACGTCCGGGCCGAAAAGGCAAATGTCCGCGATATTTGCTGGATTTGAAGTCAACTTCCGGTAATTTCAAAAATTGCTGTCTAAGAAGCATCAATATGTTATCTCTTTGCCTTCACATTATATAAAATTTCATAAGCTGATTGAGTACCAGATTAAGTTCCTTTCATCTATTCAAGGTTCTGAGAAATACGATTGGTATAAAAACAGTCAAATGATGACAATAGAACTTCGTGTACTGAATAATGTAATGAGTATTCTTATTTTTTGTAATAAATGCTTTCTTAATGAAGCAGTCTCTGGATCATTAATTAAATGCACTTTTCCCTTAGCTTATGCGCATGAGGACTCCTTATTCTTCTTATTTCCTTCGATTGGCTACGGTGACCGTAAGTTTTGTCCTGGTTTTGGATTCCGAGATTATGGCAACCCTACCGTAATTCTACCATTTACTATGTCATTTGCTTCCTTTACGGAACCGTAGATTTGGTAGAGGACACCTCTCACTATGAACGATATTTTAATTGAAAAATGGTTTTTCTATCATACGGCTACCTTCCATCATTACAGTTTAAGTCCAGTCAAACTGCTTGCGATCGTAATGAAACAAAAACGCGAGAACATACTGTAAAAGAATCTCTTGATGGAAACTTTGGAGGAACTGAAGCAAGACTGCACATAAGGGTCTATTAGGTGGTTTGATTATTATTTGCAATGTCTTTCCTCCTACAAATGTGTACTTGCCTGATTTGTACTGACACTGCAGTCCGCGCGAGGATCACTGATGGATCTTAACACATCGAAATAGATCGCAAAGTTCTTTAAATTGTACTAACTTGGCGTCTTCTCTTCCAGTAATAATCCCAGGTCAGTGAAAGGTAGGCTATAAGATTTGCTAGGCACACAGCAAAAACTACGTCTTTACTGGACGTTGGCCACTTCCCTGGCCACAGGAAAGCGTGAGACTCTTCACAGCCAGTGGGAATCATTCTCACTGGACATCGTTCGTGGCAACACGACAAAGCACGAAATGGGTCAGGTCGCTCATACGTTTTATGATTCAAATGTTGTCATCAGATTATTTTCATCAGTAGTCTGTAATGACTACTTTGATGAGAGGTCCTTCACATAGCTAAATGAAGGCGCTACTGTACTACGGTACTGTGGGTTAAACAACACAGTAGCAACCCTTTTTCGCCCACTCCGCTTCCATCAGTACTTTCTAATAACGTCAGCTGTCTGCTACAGTACGTAGGATTCTGTCATTGACCATAAACTAATTATAGCTTTCAGAGCTAGAAATGTTACGTTTAATTTTAGAGGACGGAGAGGAAAAGAGTGCAAAATTTTCAAAAAGTGAAAAGGAATATTGGCGATGTGATGGTTTAATAAAGCGACAACTGAAGAAGTTTTAGTATACGTTGGATTTGAAAGTAAACAATTACGTAGATTTATCCAGCTAATTACCAGAAACTTTTGCCGATATGGAGACACACTTATTATGCAGATGTTGGAAACCATTGAAACTTACGACATTACTTACAAACACTGTGTGCTTATATCTACTCAGAGTCAATAATATTTTGAAAGGAGGTGTGCCACTATTGTTAAGGTTGTGAGCATATATGGTACCTCTAAAAAGTCCTCAGTAGCATTTCTACAGCCGATTATTTAAACAGGTCTCTAAAATAGGTGACAAGAAATTCAATTACATAAGATTCGCCAAGTATGAAAGAAATTGTATCATTTACATGAGTCTCCATTAAACTTTGCAAGTCTTAATACTTTTCTTCAGTTTTTGAAATAGCACTCGTAATTATGTGCGAAATTCAACAAATCCCGAATATATATACAAGTGTTCATACAAGACTTTAACCATGAAGACTGAGAAACAATTTGTAAGAAAACAAAAGGAAACATGGCGTACTGTGCGAATCAATTTCTTATCTTATATAATGACGAAGTTACCGTGTGCCGTGCAGAACATTATAACGTACACGATATTCGTTAACTGCAGCCGTAGCACTCCTCTGTCGGCAATTTGAAAGGCATCCCTATTTTATAAATAACGTACAAACTACAACAGTTAATATGTGGTTTCACTTAAATACACTGTTGTTATGATGTTCTTTCACTGAACAATACAGAAAACTAACTCGTTTCAAGGTTAGTAAACGACTGAAACAACTCACTAACGGTTGCCAACAGTGACGTAAACGTTTCTACATTCTTAATGGAAAGCAAACTAATTTACTTGTGTAATAATCTTTGCTTCTCTGGATGGTGTGGAAAGCTACTGCAGATACACGTCTGTGTCATCTATATTAGATTCACCAGAACAATAACAACAAAATAAAGGGAAATCGTGCTTTACTTTAACCTCGTACGGTTTTGGGATGGATTCATGTTAGCGAAGTTGTTAAATTTCAGGCAAAATCATTTATTAGCTGTAACTCTCTAGCTAAAATTAGTGGACTTATGTTTATATGAATTTCTCTCTCTAATTTTACTTGTAGAATAACAAAACTAAAATTTTTGCATATATTCGCGATTGACACACACACACACACACACACACACACACACACACACAGTGGTCCATTGATCGTGACTGTTCCAAATATCTCACGAAATAAGCTTCAAACGAAAAAACTACAAAGAACGAAACTTGTCTAGATTGAAGGGGAAAACCAGATGGCGCTGTGGTTGGCCCGCTAGATGGCGCTGCCATAGGTCAAACGGATGTCAACTGCGTTTTTTAAAATAGGAACCCCCATTTTTATTACATATTCGTGTAGTACGTAAAGAAATATGAATGTTTTAGTTGGACCACTTTTTTCGCTTTGTTATAGATGGCGCTGTAATAGTCACAAACATATGGCTCACAATTTTAGACGAACAGTTGGTTACAGGTAGGTTTTTTAAATTAAAATACAGAACGTAGGTACATTTGAACTTTTTTTTCGGTTGTTCCAATGTGATACATGTACCTTTGTGAACTTATCATTTATGAGAGCGCATGCTGTTGCAACGTGATTACCTGTAAATACCACATTACTGCAAAAAATGCTCAAAATGATGTCCGTCAGCCTCAATACATTTGGCAATACGTGTAATGACATTCCTCTCAACAGCGAGTAGTTCGCCTTCGGTAATATTCGCACATACATTGACAATGCGCTAACGCATGCCGTCAGCCGTTGTCGGTGGAACACGATAGCAAATATCCTTCAACTTTCCCCACAGAAAGAAATCCGGGAACGTCAGACCCGTCGAACGTGCGGACCATGGTATGGTGCTTCGACGACCAATCCACCTGTCATGAAATATGCTATTCAATACCGCTTCAACCGCACGCGAGCTATGTGCCGGACATCCATCATGTTAGAAGTACATCGCCATTCTGTCATGCAGTGAAATATCGGTAGAACATTACGTAGGATATCAGCATACATCGCACCATTTTGACTGCCATCGATAAAATGGGGGCCAATTATCCTTCCTCCCATAATGCTACAATATATATTAACCCGCCAAGGTCGCTGATGTTCCACTTTTCGCAGCCATCGTGGATTTTCCGTTGCCCAATAGTGCATATTATGCCGGTTTAAGTTACCGCTGTTGGTGAATGATGCTTCGTCACTAAATAGAACGCGTGCAAGAAATCTGACATCGTCCCGTAATTTCTCTTGTGCCCATTGGCAGAACTGTACACGACGTTCAAAGTCGTCGCCATACAATTCCTAGTGCATAGAAATATGGTACAGGTGCAATCGATGTTGATGTAGCATTCTCGCCGGCCGGAGTGGCCGAGCGGTTCTAGGCTCTACACTCTTGTGCCGCGCGACAGCTACGGTCGCAGGATCGAGTCCCGCCTCGGGCATGGATGTGTGTGATGTCCGTAGGTTGGTTAGGTCTAAGTAGTCCTAAGTTCTAGGGGACTAATGACCTCAGATATTAAGTTCTATAGCGCTCAGGGCCATTTGTACCATTTTTGTAGCTTTCTCAACACCGACGTTTTTGAGATTCCCGATTTTCGCGCAATTTGTCTGCTACTGGTGTGCGGATTAGCCGCGACAGCACCTAAAACACCTACATGGTATCATCATTTGTTGCAGGTCGTGGTTGACGTTTCACATGTGACTGAACACTTCCTGTTTCCTTAAATAACGTAACTATCCAGCGAACGGTCCGGACACTTGGATGATGTCGTTCAGGATACCGAGCAGCATACATAGCACACGCCAGTTGGGTATTGAAATCACAATAGCCATACATCAACACGATATCGACCTTTTCCGCAATTGGTAAACTGTTCATTTTAACACGGGTAATGTATCACAATGCAAATACCGTCCGCACTGGCGGAATGTTGCGTGATACCACGTATTTATACGTTTGTGACTATTATTGCGCCATCTATCACAAAGCGAATAAAGTGGTCCAACTAAAACATTCATATTCCTTTACGTAATACATGAATATGTAATAAAAATGGGGGTTCCTATTTTTAAAAAAACGCAGTTGATATCCGTTTGACCTATGGCAGCGCCATCTAGACGCCCAACCATAGCGCCATCTGGTTTTCCCCTTCAAGCTAGACGAGTTTCGTTCTTTGTAGTTTTTTCGTTTGATGCTTATTTAGTGAGATAATTTGCCCTGTCACTACCAATGGACCACCCCGACATAATCACCATTTCTATCGATGCATTTTTGTAGACGCTATGGCAGTTTTTGTATGCCCATGTCATACCAGCTCGCTGCCATGCTGTTCAGAAAGTTATGAACCTTTTCTTTCACCTCGTCGTCGGAGCTGAATAGTTTTCCGGCCAAATGTGCTTTTAACTTAGAGAACTGGTGATTGTCACTGGGTGCCAGGTCAGGACTATAGGGTGAGTGGATGATTATGTTCCACTGAAACTGTTGCAGGAGAGCAACGGTTTGCCGAGCGATGTGTGGGCGAGCGTTGTCATGGAGAATGTGTATGCACTTGCTCGACATTCCTCTTCTCCGGTTCTGAATCGCCCGTTTGAGTTTTTCGGAGTCTCACCGTACCTGTAAGCGTTAATTGTGGTCCCAGTGGGCATAAAGTCGACCAACAATACCCGTTTCCGATCTCAAAAAACGGTTGTCATGACTTTATCGGCAGTCTGCGTTTGTTTGAATTTCCGCATTTTTGGCGAAGAAGGATGCCGCTACTGGCGTGATAGTTGCTTGGTCACTGGTGTAAAGTGGTATGCCCAGATGTCGTCACCCGTGGCAATTGTATAGAGAAAGTTGTTTGGCTGCAAGGCGGTGAATAAATGCCCAGGAAGCATCAACTGGTTTCCGTATGTCGTCCTCAGTCAGCATGCGTGGCGCACATCTTGCTCACACTTTCCGGTAGTTCAACGTTTCCGTTAAAATTCTGTGAGTGGTGCTTCGGGAAACCTCAGGAAGACGGTCTCCCGCTCCTTCGGTCCGACCAGCTGCAAACTCTCTACACCACTTACGAACATTTTTGACATCATCGCACGACTCACCATACACTTCCGTCAATTGGCGATGGATTTCTGTCGGCGCAATGCCCGTTGCCTTCAAAAACTGAATAACTGCGTGCAATTCGCACTTGGCGGTAACATCCAACGGGAGCTCCATTCTCAACGGTTGCCAAGCCTAGATTGAGCGCCTCAGTGCGGTATGAGCATGTTTACACACAGCGCGTGGAGCACTCTTCGTGACAGTGTGACCAACTGCCACACAAACAGAGATTTATAGTTATAAAAAAGTGGGAGACCTTACTTTTGGGCTTACCCTCGTATATACATACTTACTACACGGCATACGGTAACTACGTCATTGTACTTAAAAAATCAGAAATTGATTCGTACCGTACACCATGTTTCCTTTAGTTGTCTTAGCAGAAAATTGTTTCGCAATCTTCATGGTTAAAATCTTTCATGAACACTTGTACGTTGCACTGAATAATTAGAATTTTATCCGCTCTAATTGTCTTGTTCATTCATTTCATACGTATGATATTCTTAGTATGAAAGATATTCTTTCTTAGCGTGGACTCAAAGGCGCATATACACTGAAGAGCCAAAGAAACTGGTACACCTGCCTAATATCGTGTAGGGCCCCCGCGAGCACGAAGAAGCGCCGCAACACGACGTGGCATGGACTCTACTAATCTCTGAAGTAGTGCTGGAGGCAACTGACACCAGGAAACTTGCACGGCAGTCCACAAACTCGTAAGAGTACGAGGGGATGGAGATCTCTTCTGGACAGTACGTTGCAAGGCATCCCAGATATGCTCAATAACGTTAATGTCTGGGGAGTATGGTGACCAGTGTTAGTGTTTAAACTCAGAAGAGTATTCCTGGCCGGCCTGTGTGGCCGAGCGGTTCTAGGCGCTTCAATCTGGAACCGCGCGACCGCTACGGTCGCAGGTTTGAATCCTGCCTCGGGCATGAATGTGTGTGATGTCCTTAGGTTAGTTAGGTTTAAGTAGTTCTAAGTTCTATGGGACTGATGACTTCAGATGTTAAGTCCCATAGTGCTCAGAGCCATTTGAACCCATTTGAGTAGTCCTCGAGCTACTCTGTAGCAATTCTGGAAGTGTGAGGTGTCGTCTTGTCCTGATGGAATTTCCCAAGTCCGTCGGAATGCACAACGGACATGAATGGATGCAGGTGATGAGACAGGATGCTTACGTATGCATCACCTGTCAGAGTCGTCTCTAGACGTTTCAGGGTCCCATACCACGCCAACTGCACACGCCCTACACCATAACAAAGCGTCAACCAGCTTGAACAGTTTCCTGCTGACATGCAGGGTCTATGGATTCTTCAGGTTGTCTACATACCAGTACATCTGCTCGATAAAATTTGAAACGAGACTCGTCCGACCTGGAAAAATGTTCCATTCATCAATAGTCCAATGTCGGTGTTGACGTGCCCAGGAGAGGCGTAAAGCTTTTTTCGTCATCACGGGTACACGAGCCCATATCAATGATGTTTCGTTGAACGTTTCACATGCGGGCACCACCACTGAAATCTGCAGTAATTTGCGGAGATGTTCCACTTCTGTAACGTTGAACGATTCTCTTCAGGCGTCCTTCGTCCCGTTCTCACGGGATATTTTTCAGGTCGCAGCTATGTCGGAGAAATCATGTTTTACAGGATTCCTGGTATTCACGGTACACTCGTGAAATGGTCGCAGAGGGAACATCCGCACTTCATCGCTACCTCTGAGATGCTGTATCCCATCGCTTGTGAGCCGATTACAGCTCCACGTTCAGACTCACTTAAATACTAGATAACCTGCTATTGTAGTAGCAGTAACCGGTCTAACAACTGCGCCGAACGCTTGTTACCTTCTATAGGCGTTGCCGACCGCACGGACGTATTCTGCCTGTTTACGTGTGTCTGTATTTGAATACGCATGCTTATACCAGTTTCGTTGCTGTTCCACTGGACAAATGTACTTCGCATTTATCAACGACTTGTATGTAATAGGTTGTGCATTTGCACGTCCGTAATGGTTCAAATGGCTCTGAGCGCTATGGGACTCAACTGCTGTGGTCATAAGTCCCCTAGAACTTAGAACTACTTAAACCTAACTAACCTAAGGACAGCACACAACACCCAGCCATCACGAGGCAGAGAAAATCCCTGACCCCGCCGGGAATCGAACCCGGGAACCCGGGCGTCGGAAGCGAGAACGCTACCGAACGACCACGAGATGCGGGCGCACGTCCATAATGTTTCCCAGCAAACTATTAGGTGATGTAGCAATTAGAATATGTTTAGCAAACACAAGCTTGTCGACAATATCATCATTAAATTTCGCATGTACACTTTTCCAGTATAGTTTCTCCGCTGTAATTAGATTTTGGGAAGCCTATATACGACACAAGACACAATATTGTAATTTAATATGCTCTTTGTAATACATAATCATATTTTTATTGGTCAGTAAGGAAAATATTTCACTGACATACTCTTTTCATGAAGATCAACTCTGGCATCTACATTATTCGCTGGAACCACAGAAGAATGTGAACTACAATATTTTCTGATGAATACTCGTGCATTTTTGTTTATTTAATTTACGACATTTTTCCGCTTGGAGTGTCAAAACACAAACGCTTACAGCTCCTCAGATTTAAAGCTTAAGTTATCCTGTAAGCGTTATGCCTCTGAAATTTGAAAGTAAGTTTTCATAAAGCAATAATTTCTCTTTCATGTAACATTTTCATTCACGTATACGGATTCTGGCAGTTCATCCAGCAAAAGAATTGTTGAATTTGTAGGTCGTGGTTTGTGGAAGAAACGGTCCTAGCATATGGCCAGAACCATTAGGGAAAGAGAATTTATTATTCATTTTATTATATTATGCATCATATTCAACTGACAGAAGTTCTAAACCGTTTTAGCTCCCAGGCAGATTAAAACAGCACGCCTAGAATCTTGCCGTTCTAGAAAATTACCAACTGAGTAATCCAGACACGACTAACGGCTCTATCCTCAGTGCTTCAATTCCAACACCATCCCGCTCCTACTTCCCCAACTTTAGACGTCTTGGATTCACGTCACGCTCCAGCACGCTGTTATAACATGCCAGGAAGTTTCTAACCAACGCCTATTCCTCTGCAACTGGATGATTCATTCGGGTTCTAAAACCATTAATAGTAAAAATACGCAGGAACTACTTAAAAAAGTTGCGAAAGGTTTGATTAACCAATTATTACATGAAGTAGAATACAAGAAAATCTACAGTGATATATTTCCAAGGAACACGCTGGATCTGTAGGAGAGCCTACTAGCATCGACTCACACTTCCGTCCCTCGCTCACCTAACGCTCTGTCCCCCAAAAGCATGACGGTCTCTCTCCGCAGGCACCCAGGCTTACGCTGTGCTGGGTAGAGCTGCCGCTGGCTGTACAACACCCAGCAAAGCCACAACAGCGGCACGGCGTCAGAGTGAACCCGCAGCCAGCCACGAAAATTAATCAAACCGCTTTAATTAGGGTAATTGTTCAGTATGCTAAAAACCAAACGCACATTACTCTTTCTGTCTGCCTGTAAGCGGCCATAAATATCTGCAAAACGAGCCAGCGTATTCAACGTGAAGCAGGGAGAGAAAGTCTTACGGAACATTTCTCTGCGGTACCAGTGGGTTTAATTAGCTCTGTAGTAGAAGGCGCTGTTGGGTAAATGGTTGAGGCCGGGCAACTTAAAAGACATCTAAAGAGAGCGCAGGTATATTTTAACGCTTTCACAGAAGTTGCTCCAAGCGAAAATTGTGTGAAGCCAATTTCACTTTATTATAAGGGACTGAGGGAAATAGCAGAAGAAGAAGAAAATCTCTTGCAATTCTTGATGTGATGTTAACATTATTTTTGTTACTCTGTATTAACAAAAGAGTGTCTTATTGACACCTCATTCTATCAATACCTTTATTTAGGGTATTTTTATTGTCCCTAATTTTTGTATGATTATTATTTTAGAAAAGGATCTTCATCTTCAGTATGTACGCTACAGTTGCGCTCTTTACATACCATACTTTTATTTGTTAGACGAATCAGAAATGGCTAATGATGTTGACTGTACCATCACATGTAAAAGCGTCATATGTATAATACAATGAAATAATAAGCAGGTAGTTGCAAAAAATAAAATAAAATAATTTCTGTACCGGTTTCAGCCCTTAGAGCCCTTCTTCTGAAGGTTATAAATATCGCATTATTTGCGAGTATCAACAATTAAGTTCATGCAGCAAAGTGATTTGGTCATGTGGTTCATAGAGTCTGCACAAAATTAGTATAAAGAAGGAAAACAACAAGTGCAGGCATCGTGCCAGAACAGGAGATAATCATATAAAGCGACTGTTCTGGTATGATGTCCGCACTTTTTGCTCGCTTCTTTATATTTCACTTCTTTATACCAAGTTTGTACAGACACTACGAATCACATGTCCATGGAATTTCGCTGTATGCATTTTATTGTTGACACTCGCAAATAATGCGATACGTATAATCTTCTTAAGAAATGCACTAAGTTCCCGAAACCGGTAAAATTGGAAATTTGTGGTAAGTTATATGGGACCAAACTGCTGAGGTCATCGGTCCCTAGGCTTACGCACTACTTAATCTAAGTTAATCTAATTTACGCTAAGGACAACATACGCACTTATGCCCAAGGGAGGACTCCAACCTCCGACGGGGGGAGCCGCGCGAACCGTGGCAAGGCGCCCGAGACTGTACAGCTGAAACCGGTACAGAAATTAAATTTCCTTTATGCAACTGTTTGCTTATTATTTCATTATATACCGCTACATTTTCTGAACATATATAAAATACTAAAATGCAATATGTGTAATCCAACAGGTTTCTCTCTATGATGTACAGTTCTTTGGAGCTATTTTCTACCTTACGTTTGTGGTGTTGGGATTATTTTGTAAATAACGCTTCGTGTATGTGCTTTATTTTCTGGGTCGGAAGATGGTCATCACCGACCGAAATTAATAACGTGATTACAAACAAACATTCTGGCCTAAGACTGGAATTATAATGAGGCAAAACGATCTTCATTTGACGGATGGGTTGACATATCTCACGACTTTATAACAAAAGTCTATGCCACTACACGAATCATGCGGCTGAGATACATATTATGTTGCTTGGAGCAGCTGTGTAGTTTATACAGGGTGAGTGGCCTAGGATGTAACACCGCTCGTATTTCGTGAAACATTCGAGATGTTGAAACAGATAACCGAGATACTGAAGCAAGTATTTTTTATAATGGAACGATAATAATTTTTAAGGCGTTAGAAAGATCTTAATTATAAGGGTAAAACAATATATTTCTTACCAATGTTGTCGCTAAAACGCTTTGCAAAACCGTTCAAGAAGTAGGCTAAAAAAGTGAAGACGGTTGGAATCACCTATTACGGCGAAACATCGCCAAATGTGTCCTTATGTGAGTCTGCGTCGTTGTAAGCAGCAGACAGATGGGCCTAGCTACTAAGATAAAACAAAGCTCCTCTTGGTCCCAATTAATGAAAAATATATTAAGCGTCAGCTACGATTGTTGTAAATAGAACTATATAATAATTTCTTCCATATAAGAAGTACGTCCAAATTTCTCACGCATCTCAGTGTTTATGACGTTATGATTAAAATTTTCTCGGGGTTCAAGCCGCGTCAATTTCAATCAAGTCCTCGAGCTTTCGATGGCACTCTCCACCATTTTCATTCGGAGTGAAACCATCGACTTCCGTGGCTGGTAGGGTTCTGCACTTATATAGCCACGACTGCGGCCTCTGGCATCAATCAGAGAGGGCCGAAACGAAGCGTGCGTGGAAGGCCAATTGGACAGCTCGCAGCATCCCCGCCCCGCCGCGGGAACGAGTGGCGTCGGGTGGCGCGAGGGGCCGGAGTAACGTTCGGAACTGCCGCTTTCGCCTCCCTCCAAGCGTCAGTGAATCGTCGTTACTTCCTTTCGAAGTCTGAAGCCCATCCGCACATCACATCTTCAGAACTACGAGGGTGGGTCAAATGAAATCCTTAAATTTGTAATAGCAAATCGAAATTTCCCGCCGTTATCCTGTAAGTTGGTAAGCGTGCTACAAACAGTGTGCAGAATGGCCTGTAGATGGCAGCATAGTGCAGATGCACTCATAGCGTCGCATAATAAGTATAAATATGGTCGCCCCACTTGCGACTTGCACCAAGGAAGAACAGCGTTCTGTTATTCGGTTTTTGTGTAGTGAATGTGTGAAACCGATTGAAATTCATCGACGAATGAAGGTTCAGTACGGTGATGCCTGTTTGTCACAGCAGCAAGTCTACGGAGTAGGAAGTTCGCAAATGGTGTGACTTCAGTGGAGGATGCTCCTCGTCCAGGTCAGGCACAACGAGTTGTGACTCCACAGAACATTCCAGCAATTGAAGCCATAGTGAAGGAAAACCGCCGAGTTACACTAATTAACATTACAGCATGTTTACAGATTAGTCATGGGTCAGCACACCACATTGTGCCTGATGTGCTCTAGTTTCACAAAGTATCTGCAAGATGGGTACCACGGCAACTGACTCCTGAAATGAGAGAACGATGTGTTGATGCTTGTGAAGAACTTCTTCGGCACTTTGAACAAGAAGGTGATGACTTCCTTGCAAGAATCGTTACTGCGGACGAAACCTGGATTCCTTTCCACCAACCGGAAACGAAGAGAGCAAGCAAGGTCTGGCGCCATTCCTCATCACCAAAACCAAAGAAGTTTCGAATAGAACCATCAACAGGGAAGGTTATGCTGACTCTTTTGGGACGAAAAAGGCGTCCTTTTGGAGCATTACGTGCCTAGAGGGACCACTGTCACCAGTGCATCATACACAGATCTCCTAAAAAATCATCTGCGGCCTGCAATCAAATCAAAGCGACGTGGATTGCTGTCAGCAGGTGTCCTTTTGCAACATGACAATGCAAGGCTCCACAATGACCGTACAACAGTTGCAACAATCACAGACTTGCATTTAGAGTGTCGTCCTCATCCACCATACTCACCAGACATTGCCCCAAGTGATTTCCATGTTTGGACCACTCAAAGACGCAATGGGATAAATGAAGTTTCGTTTTGATGAAGAGGTACGCCACGCGGTGCATGAGTGGTTGCGCGGACTACCACAAGATTTTTTTTCTAAAGGTATTTAAGCACTTTATAAGAGCTGGAGGACTTGCATTGAGCGTGGGGGAGGTTGTGTTGAAAAGTGACCCAGCTTTGTACCACTTCTGCACAATAAATAATATTTTAAAAAAATTTAATGTTTTCATTTGACTCATTCTCTTATGTGCCATGTTGTTGTTGTTGTGGTCTTGAGTCCTGAGGCTGGTTTGATGCAGCTCTCCATGCTACTCTATCCTGTGCAAGCTGCTTCATCTCCCAGGACGTACTGCAGCCTACATCCTTCTTAATATGCTTAGTGTATTCATCTCTTGGCCTCCTTCTACGATTTTTACCCTCCACGCTGCCTTCCAGTACTAAATTGGTGATCCCTTGATGCCTCAGAACATGTCCTACCAACCGATCCCTTCTTCCAGTCAAGTTGTGCAACAAACTCCTCCCCAATTCTGTTCAATACCTCCACATTAGTTATGTCCTCTAATCTTCGGTATTCTTCTGTAGCACCACATTTCGAAAGCTTCTATTCTCTTCTTGTCCGAACTATTTATCGTCCATGTTTCACTTCCATACATGGCTACACTCCATACAAATACTCTCAGAAACGACTTCCTGACACTTAAATCTTTACTTGATGTTAAAAAATTTCTCTTCTTCAGAAACGCTTTCCTTGCCATTGCCAGTCTACATTTTGTATCCTATCCACTTCGACCATCATCAGTTATTTTGTTCACCACATAGAAAAACATCTTTATTATTTTAAGTGTCCCAGTCCCTAATATAATTCCCTCAGCATCACCCTAGTTAACTCGACTACATTTCTTATCCTCGTTTTGCTTTTGTTGATGTTCATCTTATATCCTCCTATCAAGACACTGTCCATTCCGTTCAACTGCTCTTCCGAGTCCTTTGCTGTCTCTGACAGAATTTCGATATCATCGGCGGACCTTAAAGTTTTTATTTTTTCTCCATGGGTTTTAATACCTACTCCGAATTTTTCTTTTTGTTTCCTTTACTGCTTGCTCAATATACAGATTGAACAACATCGGGGAGAGGCTACAACCCTGTCTTACTCCCTTTCCAACCACTGCTTCCCTTTCATGTCCCTCGACTCTTATAACTGCCATCTGGTTTCTGTACAAATTGTAAATAGCCTTTCGCTCCCTGTATTTTACCCCCGCCACCTTTAGAATTTGAAAGAGAGTGTTCCAGTCAACATTGTCAAAAGCTTTCTCTAAGTCTACAAATGCTAGAAACGTAGGTTTGCCTTTCCTTAATCTACCTTCTAAGATAAGTCGTCTGGTCAGTATTGCCTCACGTGTTCCAGTGTTTCTACGGAATCCAAACTGATCGTCCCCGACGTTGGCTTCTACTAGTTTTTCCATTCGTCTGTAAAGAATTCGTGTCAGTATTTTGCAGCTGTGACTTATTAAACTGATAGTTCGGTAATTTTCACATCTGTCAACACCTACTTTCTTTGGGATTGGAATTATTATATTCTTCTTGAAGTCTGAGGGTATTTCGCCTGTTTCATACATCTTGCTCACCAGATGGTAGAGTTTTGTCAGGACTGGCTCTCCCGAGGCCGTCAGTAGTTCCAATGGAATGTTGTCTACTCCGGGGGCCTTGTTTCGACTCAGGTCTTTCAGTGCTCTGTCAAACTCTTCACGCAGTATCATATCTCCCATTTCATCTTCATCTACATCCTCTTCCATTTCCATAATATTGTCCTCAAGTACATCGCCCTTGTATAGACCCTCCATATACTCCTTCCACCTTTCTGCTTTCCCTTCTTTGCTTAGAGCTGGGTTTCCATCTGAGCTCTTGATATTCATACAAGTGGTTCTCTTATCTCCAAAGGTCTCTTTAATTTCCCTGTAGGCAGTATCTATCTTACCCCTAGTGAGATAGGCCTCTACATCCTTACATTTGTCCTCTAGCCATCCCTGCTTAGCCATTTTGCACTTCCTGTCGATCTCATTTTTTAGACGTTTGTATTCCTTTTTGCCTGCTTCATTTACTGCATTTTCATATTTTCTCCTTTCATCAATTAAATTCAATATTTCTTCTGTTACCCAAGGATTTCTACTAGCCCTCGTCTTTTTACCTACTTGATCCTCTTCTGCCTACGCTACTTCATCCCTCAAAGCTACCCATTCATCTTCTACTGTATTTCTTTCCCCTATTCCTGTCAATTGTTCCCTTATGCTCTCCCTGAAACTCTGTACAACCTCTGGTTAATCGTGCATGCATATTCACTACTATATGCGAACTCTGCCAGCCAAATGTGTTATGAATTTAGCAGTAAAGATGTAATAAATAAGAACGACATGCCTGATGCGACAGTTTCTATGCGTTAAAAACAAAAATGCAGCAAGTTACAAACTTTTTTTCTATCATCATTTTATGGGGGTTTCAAGCTAGAAAAATTTTCAAGAAGATTTGAAATTGTGCTTAAAGTTTTAGCAGGTCACTAACAGCTCCCGTTCTCATATAAGGAATAGTGCCTATAGTAGCTATACATTATACATCCTATTCATTATGAAACTCGTAGTGTGGATGTGTGGATTAAATACACTGAAGTCTGTATAAGTACTGTACTCATTACTTTCAATCTTATCATGTAGCACACATCAAACAATACAAGCATTTTCACAAATATGATACAGTTCAAAAGAAAAAGAGTAAATATCTTGTAAGTGCCAGTCTTTAACAGCACTATTTATTTATTTATTTACTTTAGTTGGTTCAATTGGCTCTGAGCACTATGGGACCCAACATCTTAGGTCATAAGTCCCCTAGAACTTAGAACTACTTAAACTTAACTAACCTAAGGACATCACACACACCCATGCCCGAGGCAGGATTCGAACCTGCGACCGTAGCAGTCCCGCGGTTCCGGACTGCAGCGCCAGAACCGCTAGACCACCGCGGCCGGCAATTTACTTTAGTGATACAAGTTACACGACGAGTTCGTTTCGTGGTTTGGCTATTGTCAAGTGTACCTGTGAAGGTGGTGTAACATTGTTCCTGACGTCTATGTTGGTCATTGTCTACATATGGCACATTACGGTTACATCTTAGCTGGTATGACGTAGTC
Organism: Schistocerca americana; assembly: GCF_021461395.2. NCBI lineage: Eukaryota > Metazoa > Arthropoda > Insecta > Orthoptera > Acrididae > Schistocerca > Schistocerca americana. The sequence goes on along the minus strand of NC_060119.1, from coordinate 950,458,824 downwards.
CATACTTACTCTCAAAGATGCCATGTGGATCACCTCAGACGTAAGCATAAGGTGCCATATGTAGGCATAGACTAACATAAACATAAGAGACTATATTATACCACCATCGCAATTACAACTCAATAATACCAAAACCCCGAAACGAGCTCGTCGTGTAAGTATCACTTCATGTAAATAAGTAAATAGTGCAGCAGAAAGCTTGTACCTGAAATAAAATATGTGGTTCTTCGATCTCATGCAAGCTGTGGGCCTACTCTGCGGCCCCACTGCCAAGCAGAGTAAATGTTCTTCCTTCATTCGCCCACTATTCCTCAAATCAATACGTATCTTGTACTAAACACTTTCTAAAGCAGCCTATGTTCTTCTCTGCAGTTCAAGCTATCTTCTTACCTATTTCCCTCGAAATCGATTCAGCGGTTTAGTAATGATAAATTTAAACATCACACATGATGTGGTAGTTTATCAAGCGTCTCAGTGTTTATGATGTGATATATGCTGAATTATGTGCCGTACAATGATATAATTTTGCAAGAATATGCAGGAACATACGTGAACACTGTCTACAAAATTTGTTGCGAATACAGTTAGTGGTAAGGAAGTAATCAATTAAAACGTTATGCCTTATGTGAAAATGAGCAGCGAAAATGTAGTGAGAGAGAAATCTTTTTTCTTTCATCATTACGAATAGGGAGGGGGCAGGTGTCAGCGAGTTAAAGTTTCTTACGCGTTTAAGTTTATGTGTAAAGTTTGTTGCAAGTTACTAAGTACACTCGTTCTCAAATACTGGATTAATTTTTAGACTTAATATTCAAGAAGATTTAGAAATTTTTAGACACAATTCTTTTAATGACGGTTGCTATTACGTAATACAAAATTTTTAATGATGTGAAGGCGTTACTTCCAAATGCGTAAAGTTGAGCACCTTTTCTCTTCAGAGGAGCCATCAAAATATCGTTTTCCTATCTCTCCTTTTCATTTGTTACATTGTAATCATTTCGTTCAAAAATGTACCTGTTACATTGTCCTACGTAATTTTTCATTTTGTATAGCACTGGCTACTGATGTGTAAGAGGAATTTTCATCTCTTGTTGAGAAATTAGAAACAGCGATCTGTTTTCCTTGGTAAAATACTTGCTGTAGCTAAGATGACACAAATTCTTCTTTATTTTTGACACTTATGCGCTAGTTAAACATTTTTCATAAATTAGGTAGCTGTTACCTTCGATTGTTACTAGATGGCTCAACGCGTTGTGATAACTTCGTCATGTGTGGCTCTTATGCTGATGCCGCCTCCAGCAACCGTTATCTCTGGCAACCTTTATCGGCGTGTACCATGCTACGCCCTGTAGCTATAGTTACCGGCTTTATTTTAGTTCCAGTGTCTATAATTTTATGTGTTTTTAATATTAACTTCTTAATATAGTATTTTACGATACGAGAGCATTTCTCTTAAATTCGTTCGACAGTTACAACATGTGAGTACAGTCTTCCTATAAATCTATTAAGAATAAAAACTACATACACTCCTGGAAATGGAAAAAAGAACACATTGACACCGGTGTGTCAGACCCACCATACTTGCTCCGGACACTGCGAGAGGGCTGTACAGGCAATGATCACACGCACGGCACAGCGGACACACCAGGAACCGCGGTGTTGGCCGTCGAATGGCGCTAGCTGCGCAGCATTTGTGCACCGCCGCCGTCAGTGTCAGCCAGTTTGCCGTGGCATACGGAGCTCCATCGCAGTCTTTAACACTGGTAGCATGCCGCGACAGCGTGGACGTGAACCGTATGTGCAGTTGACGGACTTTGAGCGAGGGCGTATAGTGGGCATGCGGGAGGCCGGGTGGACGTACCGCCGAATTGCTCAACACGTGGGGCGTGAGGTCTCCACAGTACATCGATGTTGTCGCCAGTGGTCGGCGGAAGGTGCACGTGCCCGTCGACCTGGGACCGGACCGCAGCGACGCACGGATGCACGCCAAGAACGTAGGATCCTACGCAGTGCCGTAGGGGACCGCACCGCCACTTCCCAGCAAATTAGGGACACTGTTGCTCCTGGGGTATCGGCGAGGACCATTCGCAACCGTCTCCATGAAGCTGGGCTACGGTCCCGCACACCGTTAGGCCGTCTTCCGCTCACGCCCCAACATCGTGCAGCCCGCCTCCAGTGGTGTCGCGACAGGCGTGAATGGAGGGACGAATGGAGACGTGTCGTCTTCAGCGATGAGAGTCGCTTCTGCCTTGGTGCCAATTATGGTCGTATGCGTGTTTGGCGCCGTGCAGGTGAGCGCCACAATCAGGACTGCATACGACCGAGGCACACAGGGCCAACACCCGGCATCATGGTGTGGGGAGCGATCTCCTACACTGGCCGTACACCACTGGTGATCGTCGAGGGGACACTGAATAGTGCACGGTACATCCAAACCGTCATCGAACCCATCGTTCTACCATTCCTAGACCGGCAAGGGAACTTGCTGTTCCAACAGGACAATGCACGTCCGCATGTATCCCGTGCCACCCAACGTGCTCTAGAAGGTGTAAGTCAACTACCCTGGCCAGCAAGATCTCCGTATCTGTCCCCCATTGAGCATGTTTGGGACTGGATGAAGCGTCGTCTCACGCGGTCTGCACGTCCAGCACGAACGCTGGTCCAACTGAGGCGCCAGGTGGAAATGGCATGGCAAGCCGTTCCACAGGACTACATCCAGCATCTCTACGATCGTCTCCATGGGAGAATAGCAGCCTGCATTGCTGCGAAAAGTGGATATACACTGTACTAGTGCCGACATTGTGCATGCTCTGTTGCCTGTGTCTATGTGCGTGTGGTTCTGTCAGTGTGATCATGTGATGTATCTGACCCCAGGAATGTGTCAATAAAGTTTCCCCTTCCTGGGACAATGAATTCACGGTGTTCTTATTTCAATTTCCAGGAGTGTATATTATACTAGAACTGACATGTGATTATATTTTCACGCAATTTAGGTGCATAGATCCTGAGAAATCAGTACCCAGAACCACCACCTCTGGCCGTAACAACGGCCTTGATACGCCTGGGCATTGAGTCAAACACAGCTTGGATGGTGTGTACAGATACAGCTGTCCACGCAGCTTCAACACGACACCACAGTTCAGCAAGAGTAGTGACTGGAGTATTGTGACGACCCAGTTGCTCGGCCACCACTGACAAGACGTTTTCAATTAGTGAGAGATCTGGAGAATGTGCTGGCCAGTGCAGCAGTCGTACAGTTTCTGTATCCAGAAAGGCCCGTACACGACCTGCTACATGCAGTCGTGCATTATCCTGCTGAAATGTAGGGTTTCGCAGGGATCGAATGAAGGGTAGAGCCACAGGTCGTAATACATCTCAAATGTAACGTTCACTGTTCAAAGTGCCGTCAATGCGAACACGAGGTGACCGAGACGTATAACCAATGGCACCCCATACCATCACATGGAGTGATACGCCAGTATAGCGATGACGAATACACGCTCCCAATGTGCGTTCGCCAAACACGGATGCCACCATCATGATGCTCTAAACAGAACCTGTATTCAACCGAAAAAATGACGTTTTGCCATTCGTGCACCTAGGTTCGTCGCTGAGTACACTAGCGAAGGCACTCCTGTCTGCAATGCAGCGTCAAAGGTAACAGCAGCAGCCATGGTCTCCGAGCTGATAATCCCTGCTGCTGAAAACGTCGTCGAACTGTTCGTGCAGATGGTTGTTGTCTTGCAAACGTCCCCATCTGTTCAGTCCGGGATCGAGACGTGGCTGCACGAACCGTTACACCCATGCGGATAAGATGACTGTCATCTCGACTGCTAGTGATACGAGGCCGTTGGGATCCAACACGGCGTTCCGTATTACCCTCCTGAAACCACCGATTCCATATTCTGCTAATAGTCATTGGATCTCGACCAACGCGAGCAACAAGGTCGCGATACGATAAACCCCAATCGCGATAGGCTAGAATCCGACCTTTATCAAAGTCGGAAACGTGATGGTACGCGTTTCTCCTCCTTACACGAGGCATCACAACAACGTTTCGCCAGGCAACGATGGCCATCGGCTATTTGTGTATGAGAAATCGGTTGGAAACTTTCCTCATGTCAGCATGTTGTAGGTGTCGTCACCGGCGGCAATATTGTGTGAATGCTCTGAAAAGCTAATCATTTGCATATCACATCATCTTCTTCCTGTCGGTTTAATTTCGCGCCTATAGCACATCATCTTGGCGGTGTGGCATTTGTAATGGGCAGTTGCGTAGACATCGCTGCACACATCATTTTAACATATCGTTTAACTTTCAATGTTATGGTTTGTTAGTTTAACACTTTCGGTGTTAAGACTTTCTCAATATGTTTACATACACGCGTAGTCTGCCAACATTTCCACAGTATTCAACAGTATGATCAGATAAAAGAAATTATTCAGATAGAGAAGGAAGACGAAAATTTCGTAGTCATGGGTGACTGGAACTCGATAGTAGGAAAAGGAAGAGAAGGAAACGTAGTAGGTTTAAAAATGTCTCTGAACACTATGGGACTTAATATCTGAAGGCATCAGTCCCCTAGAACTACTTAACTAACCTAAGGACATCACACACATCCATGCCAGAGGCAGGATTCGAACCTGCGACGTAGCAGTCGCGCGGTTAAAGACTGAAGCGCCTAGAACCGCTCGGCCACACTGGTCGGCAAACGTAGTAGGTGAATATGGATTGGGGGTAAGAAATGAAAGAGGAAGCCGCCTGGTAGAATTTTGTACAGAGCATAACTTAATCATAGCTAACACTTGGTTCAAGAATCATAAAAGAAGGTTGTATACATGGAAGAAGCCTGGAGATACTGAGAGGTCTCAGATAGATTATATAATGGTAAGACAGAGGTTTAGGAATCAGGTTTTAAATTGTAAGACATTTTCAGGGGCAGATGTTGACTCTCACCACAATCTATTGGTTATGAACTGTTGATTAAAAGTGAAGAAACTGTAAAAAGGTGGGCACTTAAGGAGATGGGATCTGGATAAACTGACTAAATCAGAGGTTGCAGAGAGTTTCAGGAAGAGCATAAGGGACAATTGACAAGAATTGGGGAAAGAAATACAGTAGAAGAAGAATGGGTAGGTTTGAGGGATGAAGTAGTGAAGGAACCAGATGATCAAGTAGGTAAAAAGACGAAGGCTAGTAGTTTTCCTTGGGTGACAGAAGAAATATTGAATTTAATTAATGAACGGAGAAATTATAAAAATGCAGCAAATGAAGCAGGGGTAAGGTAGATACTGCCTACAGGGAAATTAAAGAGACCTTTGGAGATAAGAGAACCACTTGTATGAATATCAAGAGCTCAGATGGAAACCCAGTTCTAAGCAAAGAACGGAAAGCAGAAAGGTGGAAGGAGGATATAGAGGGCCTATACAAGGGCCAGGTACTTGAGGGCAATTTTATGGAAATGGAGGAGGATGTAGATGAAGATGAAATGGGAGATATGATACTGCGTGAAGAGTATGACAGAGCACTGAAAGACCTGAGTCAAAACAAGGACCCGGGAGTAGACAATATTCCATTAGAACTACCCACAGCCTTGGGAGAGCCACTCCCGACAAAACTCTACCATCTGGTGAGCAAAATGTATGAAACAGGCGAAATACCCTCAGACTTCAAGAAGAATACAATAATTCCAATCCCAAAGACAGCAGGTGTTGACATATGTGAAAATTACCGAACTATGAGTCTAGTAAGTCACAGCTGCAAAATGTTAACGTGAATTCTTTACAGACCAATGGAAAAACTGGTGGAAGCCGACCTCGGGGAAGATCAGTTTGGATTCCGTTGAAATATTGGAACACGTGAAGCAATACAGACCCTACGACTTATCTTAGAAGGTAGATTAAGAAAAGGCAAACCTACGTTCCTAGCATTTGTAGACTTAGAGAAAGCTTTTGATTATGTTGACTGGAATACTCTCTTTCAAATTCTGAAGGTAGTAGGGGTAAAATAAACGGAGCGAAAGGCTATTTACAATTTGTACAGAAATCAGATGGCAGCTATAAGATTCGATTGGCATGAAAGGGAAGCAGTGGTTGGGAAGGGAGTGAGACAGGGTTGTAGCCTCTCCCCGATGTTATTCAATCTATATATTGAGCAAGCAATGAAGGAAACAAAAGAAAAATTCGGAGTAGGTATTAAAACCCATGGAGAAAAAATAAAAACTTTAAGGTCCGCCGATGATATCGAAATTCTGTCAGAGACAGCAAAGGACTCGGAAGAGCAGTTGAACGGAATGGACAGTGTCTTGATAGGAGGATATAAGATGAACATCAACAAAAGCAAAACGAGGATAAGAAATGTAGTCGAGTTAACTAGGGTGATGCTGAGGGAATTATATTAGGGACTGGGACACTTAAAATAATAAAGATGTTTTTCTATGTGGTGAACAAAATAACTGATGATGGTCGAAGTGGATAGGATACAAAATGTAGACTGGCAATGGCAAGGAAAGCGTTTCTGAAGAAGAGAAATTTTTTAACATCAAGTAAAGATTTAAGTGTCAGGAAGTCGTTTCTGAGAGTATTTGTATGGAGTGTAGCCATGTATGGAAGTGAAACATGGACGATAAATAGTTCGGACAAGAAGAGAATAGAAGCTTTCGAAATGTGGTGCTACAGAAGAATACCGAAGATTAGAGGACATAACTAATGTGGAGGTATTGAACAGAATTGGGGAGGAGTTTGTTGCACAACTTGACTGGAAGAAGGGATCGGTTGGTAGGACATGTTCTGAGGCATCAAGGGATCACCAATTTAGTACTGGAAGGCAGCGTGGAGGGTAAAAATCGTAGAAGGAGGCCAAGAGATGAATACACTAAGCATATTAAGAAGGATGTAGGCTGCAGTACGTCCTGGGAGATGAAGCAGCTTGCACAGGATAGAGTAGCATGGAGAGCTGCATCAGATCAGTCTCACTACTGAAGGCCACAACAACAACAACAACAACACCTTAAACGGTGCCAGATATCTTGTGTTCACAATTAGAAGACGCAGAGAAGCTCAATGCAGTATTTCAACAGGATGGAGCCACAGCTCACACATTCAAACAACGTATGCCCCACATCGGGAACGTGTTCCCTGAACACAGACTTGTCAAAAGAGGCCTCTGGCCTCAAAGGATCTCCGGCTTAAGGTTGTATGATTTTTGTTTACGGAGTACACCAAAAAGCAAAGCGTATGCTGACCATCTTCGCACAATAGACCATCTTACACGTACATTGCTAGAGAAATTAACAGCATCGCGTCTGTACAACTACAGCGTGTTGCTGGTAATGTTGTCACATCCATGGCCACCACTTCCAGCGTCTCTTATAAACAGATAACTACATGTCTCTTAACGTCACTGTTATCTATTCATTTTCGTTTAGTTCATTGTTACTTGAAACTCGGGCGTGAGGCGTATCTCTACTTTATGAACTTTATTGTGTAGTGAAAAGGATAATTAAATCTTTGAAGTCCAGCTATGTTCCCTCTTCTGTACTGGAGGCTGAGTGATAAGAGAAATACTGCGCATCATCGACCACACCGAAAATGGAACACAGTGGGGTCTTGTAGCAATATGTTCCGGCAGCATGCTAAATAACAGGGAAGTCATACTTACGACGATTGTTTGTTACAGTTTGCTTGTCGGAATGGACGTGAAAACCGTCATGCTAGAGGATGAGATATTGGAGAAACTGTATGAGGTCTTATGGTTACTGAAAGCTAAACATATCTCTATAACGCCATCAGATGCAGGCAGTACCGTCCCGTCGAAAGTGCAAGAGCCTTTTAGTGTCGTTTTAGCTAACGTAGAGACGATATTATAGGAGAGTAAAATATTTTCTGCAGAAAACCAACCAGTCATACAAGCTGTTTTGAAACGTAGGAAAAAGTTTTTGTACAAAATAATCCATGCAAGAGCATACCTTCTATACCCAGGGTTTAGAGGACGAGCTTATACTGCAAATGTGAAAAGTTAAGCACTTAATGAAGCCTCAGTGTAACGGCCGTATGTATATTGCACACAGTCAGTACCTTTCTGAATTTGTTTGCCATAGTAATGTCTCTTTTCGAGCTCTGAGTTAAGCGCTGCTACATTTTGTTTCCCGCAATTGTATCTTGTAGTCCAAGTGTAAAATTTTTACCTAGGATAAAGGAAACAAACCATTTGAGTAACACTTTTCGATTTAAAATAATTACACTACAAATGGAAGTTCTCATCCTGAAGTACGGAATATGAAATCCATCAACATTTTTGTCTTATTATACTTATCAGAGTCTATCAAACGAATTTAAATCAACTTTTGGTTCTAAATCAATCTTACTGAACCATTTTAGATCACGGGCGCTTCTCTGTCGGTAACCTGAGAAAACCTTCTAACTCGCACTTTAAATAATTTTCCATTGTTTTACCAACATGTCCCGTGTACTGTTCTGTCCTTTGAGTTGTTGTATTACAACGGTGTTTTAGGTAAAATATCTTATCTGTTTTTGTGTCTTTGTGGAATTGGTTTAATTTACCATTACCTTTCCCTGTGACCAGGTTCGGTATTTATGAACTACCGCCTTATTTCGGTCTGCTGCGCACATACTCACGAAGTTCGTCTATTATTTACCTATCGAATTGAGAAGCTTATAGTGACATACCTGGAGAGCAGCCTTTCCTCTACGCAACATCTTTATCCGTTGTTCATTGCCACACTATTTATTTCTGTGTATGTCTTTTCTGTGTCTATGGGAAATGTGTGGTGATCTATTACGGTGAAGCAGTTTCAGGAATTTAAATTTATATATGTGCCGTTCAGTGTCATCATTAAGTTTATGGACTGACGATTTTGATCCACTGACTGCATATATGTTCATTTAAAAGTTTACAACATTTTTTAAGACACTGGCAGATGAGAGCGAAGTTTCGAGTTTATTGAACGCTTCTCGCCAAATGGGTACAGCCATAACGGGAGGTACGTTCGGCTCTCCGTCATGTGTGACACGAGTCTTTGAGCTGAGCGAGTTAATTAAACTTCCTGCAGGGGCACGAACTAACTTCCTGGCGAAAAGGGGAAGGGGGCAGGTCGTTCCACCTTTGTGTCGGCTGCTTTGCACTTTAAACGACGTGCACGCAAGGAACGGAGGCTCCTGCAAATTAGAGACTCCGCCGTACTCCTAAGTGCCACTTAAGTTGCGATGGTTACACTGCGTACATGATGCAGGACCACCAGATCACCAAAAATATCGTTTTAAACAGCTGAAACGGTACAGTAGTTTCCGCCCTATAAGCAGAAGGTTTCGCTGCTCGCTCGCACCGGGAAATAGAAACAGAGGCGGCTCCGCAGCCAATTTTATTACACGACGCGGCCGGCCGCGGGTGCAAAAGAACGCATGTGGACGGGTGTAAAGAAATGTGTCAGGCTTCATTATTTATATGTGTCGTGTATTATGCATTTCTTGTACGTGGATGTAAATCTGCACATGAACTTTCCTAATCCTCCTCACACCTTTCCGTAAAGCGTGGCCAAATCTTTGTTGGGAAGTAGTTCTGTAGTATAGTAGTGCCAACCTTACTCCTGGCTAGGGGATCAGAGAGACATCACAGGCAGGTAAGAAGTCAAAGACTTTCCAGTGTCACAAGATTTGGGGTGGAGAGGTTGATCACGGCCAAGTGGTTCGACCACCCCCTCCACGGGGGCCCAGGAAGACCTCCGGGTGCCCGCCATATTCTGCAGTGTTACAGAAGACGGATAAGTGAGCAGACGTGCCTCTAGTGCGTCTGTCTCAATGTTCACGCATGGAAGAGAGGTATTTGAATATTTGTACTAATTCTTTTATTTCCAGCTTCGGATCGTGTAAGGTAATGAATGTGCTCGTTTAATTCCGGAAATTTGACCCCCTGTGTTAAAGTATCTGGTCCCCAGTTTCCCCATTATCCTCCTCACATAGTGAATGTTCTTTGTAAAATATTGGGAGACTTTGGTGGTATACATCTGGCCAACGCAATTCCGTCTTACCTGTAGAAATGTGCGCGCAGATCAGTATATAATATAACCGAGCTACAAGTTGTAAAATTGTAATATCTGTAAACTGAACCAATTGCTGCTATCGGTGTAAAGTCGAGTGATAATGCTTAAAATAAATAGGAAATAAACTGTCGTCAATTCTTAACATACCTTAAAAATCACAAAGAAGTCAAGTTAAAGAAATTTATTTAAAATAAAAGATATAGAATGCAGGGACCCACACATCTGCGTGTCAGCCCTCCAGCCCCTTGCCTAGTAACGTACAGGAAGAACACGCTCTCTAGGAAGCACTCTCAAGCTCTTCACCCCAGTTATCCGTTGCGCAATTCTGATTCAGGGCCTGGCATCAACTTTCACCTGGCGTCCCTAAGCAAGGGGGTAAGATGGTAAACTTTCACAGTGACGTGGCATTTCTTATATTATGTCAGCGATGAAGCCAAAGATGACAAACAGAGTTTACGGCTATGATACTGGACACACCATCATAAAGAAATGTATACTAGCACAAAAAATAACGCAGTTAAAAACTTTAAAGTGACGTAATCTGGATGGGAGAACAGAGTGCAGAGGCCGGTCTTCCATCGTTCCATACGTATGCACAGAGAGCCCGCGCTCGAGGAAAACACGAACAAATGCTTATAATGAAATTAACTAGACAGTTTATGCTGTTGGACAACTCTGCAGTCGTAACACACACTCTCCAAGAAGTGATCCTCACCAATCCATGAACAGCGCTGAGTCGTACGGCGCATACACGCTCATTATCAAATATGTTTAGCGCGTAGCAGGCAGACATTCTCCTGATAGTCAACATACGGATGCCACTACGAAATGTGCTAAGTATGCTATGGTTAAGAGAGTTAAGATCTATAGCATGTGTTACGGGGTGTGGAAGGAGAGAATGAAGCGTAGATCCTCCCACACGTCAATATATTTATCAATGGGACAAAACTGTTCGAGAGACGGGAAGTTTGATTTCAAAATCTGGAAAACATTCTAAAACTCACGTGGATGAAGAGGCTGTGGAACGTGTGCTCCAAACACTCTTTAGAAAGCCGCGTATGCCTACTGCTAGAGAGGCTAGTATGGAACCAGCCTTCTCCCGTTTGATGTGCACGACACTAAGCACAGTCATCTATGGTTTGGTGCTTTCGAGCTACAACTGTCGCATCACATTAACACTGAGGATCACAGCAGACGATATGAATTTGCTGTTGAAATGTTGCATCGTGTAGACGAAAACGACTACCTCAATGCACTGCTGTTCAGTGATGAATCTACCTTCCACGTCTGTGGCAAAGTTAACCAACGTAATAGTCAAAAATGGTGAAGTGAGACTCCAGGAGAAATTACTAAATGCGAAAGAGACACATCAAAAGTTATTGTGTGGCTCGGTTATCATGAACATGATGTGATTGATCGAGTTTTTTAATTGAATGTAGGGTGACGAGGCACACATATTTCGGCATTTTAGCGAATTACGTAGTTCCATAGATGCATCCCAACGTCATTTTCCAGCACAATCGTGCCCCACCCCGTTTTAATGGGGATGTTACCACGTTTCTCCATGAGATGTTTCCTGAGCGTTGGATCGGGATGGGAGAGCGGTCTCATTGTTTGGTCCCCTCGTTCCCTCGATCCGACTCCACTGGATTTCAGTGCATGGGTGTTTATCGGGACACTGTTAACAAGACGTAGGTTCCAAACCTTGAACACTACTGGTCATTAAAATTGCTACACCAAGAAGAAATGCAGATGATAAACGGGTTTTCATTACACAAATATATTATACTAGATCTGACATGTGATTACATTTTCACGCAATTTGGGTATATAGATACTGAGAAATCAGTACCCAGAGCAACCACCTCTGGCCGTAATAACGGCTTTGATACGCCTGGGCATTGAGTCAAACAGAGCTCGGATGGTGTGTACAGGTACAGCTGCCATGCAGCTTCAACACGATACCACAGATCATCAAGAGCAGTGACTGGCGTATTGTGACAAGCCAGTTGCTCGGCCACCATCGACCATACGTTCTCAATTGGTGAGAGATCTGAAGAATGTGCTGGCCAGGGCAGCAGTCGAACATTTTATGTATCGAGAAAGGACCTGCAACATGCGGTCGTGCATTATCCTGCTTAAATGTAGGGTTTCGCAGGGATCCAATGAAGGGTAGAGCCACGAGTCGTTACACATCTGAAATGTAACGTCCACTGTTCAAAGTTAGGTCAATGTGAACAAGAGGTGACCCAGACGTGTAACCAATGGCACCCCATACCATCACGCCGGGTGATACGACAGTATGGTGATGACGAATACACGCTTCCAATGTGCGTTCGCCGCGATGTCACCAAACACGGATGCCACCATCATGATGCTGTAAACAGAACCTGTATTCATCCGAAAAAATGACGTTTTGTCATTCGAGAACCCAGGTTCGTCGTTGAGTACACCATCGCAGGCGCTCCTGTCTGTGACGCAGCGTCAAAGGTAACCGCAGCCATGGTCTCCGAGCTGATAGTCCCTGCTGCTGGAAACGTCGTCAAACTTTTCGTGTAGATGATTGTTGTACCCATCTGTTGAATCAGGGATCGAGACGTGGCTGCACGATCCGTTACAGTCACGCGGATAAGATGCCTGGCGTCTCGACTGCTAGTGATATGAGGCCGTTGGGATCCAGCACGGCGTTCCGTATTACCCTCCTGAAGTCACCGATTGCATATTCTGCTAACAGTCGTTGGACCTCGACCAACGCGAGCAGCAATATCGCGATACGATAAACCGCAATCGCGATAGACTACAATCCACCTTTATCAAAGTCGGAAACGTGATGGTACGCATTTCTCGACAAATAAAGACTCTCTGATGAGGGATGGCTTTATGATCATTGTCCATTTGCGAGACTGAAATGCCCCTGGTGGTTTTGCTGGCTCGTGATACGGAAAACAAAGTATGTAAGTCGAGCACACGCGAATGGGAAATCATTGTAGAGGTGATACGGTCCGGACTCTGACAATGGGTAGACTTTTATGGACCGATGCCTGGGAACGAGTTCCTGCGAACCGGAATGCTATTCGCTTGTTCCGTGCCACTTTCTTGTGTATATATGGAAAGTGATTGAAGGACAGTGAATCCAATAGTAGGCGACAAGGTGCTGGACGTATACGCCTCATCACAGAAACTGGAGGTTGAACGGTTCCCCGCTCTGTAAAACAGGATTGGTGGCGGCCTGCGGCAGCTCTGACGACGTGTTCTCGCGTTGACCCAACGACATAGTTATTTGAGAAGTCAGTGCGCACTCGATCATCGAGACTGAGAGGTAGGTCAATGGAAACGTGTCGACTGGTCGGACGGATCGCCCAGGCGAACTGCTGCTCCGAACATGCGCCTAAGGCGCTACAGTCACGGACTGTGCGGCTGGTCCCGGCGGAGGTTCGAGTCCTCCCTCGGGCATGGGTGTGTGTGTTTGTCCTAAGGATAGTTTAGGTTAAGTAGTGTGTAAGCCTAGGAGCTGATGACCTAAGCAGTCAAGTCCCATAAGATGTCACACACATTTGAACATTTTGAAAATGCCCCGCGCTGCAGACGCCGGCCAGTCGCGGAGCGTTTTGCTGAGGTATCATACACCTGAGCTTCCATGGGGCCAGCGTTAGTAATTGAAGGCAGCACTTCAGCTGTTACAACGTGAACATTATTCCTGACAACATGCATCCCTTCACACTAGATGTCTTCATCGACTCTGTGTCTACCAGTACTATAAATGTCCTTGTCATGGTTTCCAGATCGTGGTAGCCAATTTTGTCTGATCTAAACCCCTATTGGAGACATCTAGAGACCCTATGGGCACCAGCTCCGCGCCCACAAACCACCGATCCGTAATTTACGGCAATTGCAGGACCACTGCATAATCGTAAAAACATACCAATGACACTTCGAGTCCGTGCCACTCACACTTACTGCTGTGTTTCGTTACAAGTGTAGGTTAGTACGCTACTAAGCATATGTTCGTAATGTTTTGGCTCATCAGTAGAGGCTAGAGGGTGTAAAAGAATTACATCTCTATTTACGTCATTTGCAGATTAATAAATACAGGGTGTTTCAAAATGAACATACCGATTTTAAGGCGTTGTTGCATTTATTACGTACAACTTACACTTGTAAAGAATACACCAATTGGAAGAGCAATTCAGACAGTTTTGTTTGTATACCTGTGGGCAATGGGAAGAGTATGGAATAACAACGAGTGAGCCAGAAGCTGTGGTTGAGCGGCTTTTAAGCGCTTCAGTCCGGAACCGCGCTGCTGCTACCGTCGCAGGTTCGAATCCTGCCTCGGGCATGGGTGTGTGTGATATCCTTAGGTTAGTTAGGTTTAGGTAGTTCTAAGTCTAGGGGATTGATGATCTCAGATGATAAGTACCATAGTGCTTAGAGCCACTTGAACCATTTTTTTGAACAAAGAGTGACTGAAAAACGTGTTGAACGAGTGCGAGTCTTTCACGCTCAGCCCGACAAAATATCGCCGCGGAGAGGTTATGCGCCGTTCTTTTTCGGTGAATCAACTGTATCTGGTGTTTCTTACCTTGATGTGCTACAACTATGGCCCGTGCCTCACCTGTAAGAAGCTGAACAACACATCTTCATCTTGGAGCAGGATGGTGCGCCGCCTCACTGGCATAACTCAGTACGCGACTGATTAAACGGCGTTGTATCCGATCTGTGGACTGACGTGATTATGTGGATGTGCCTCAGATAACAGCTGATCTATTCGACTTAAGCAACAGTGTTATTGCAACAGTTACTCCTGACACATTGATCAAAGTTTCGGTACACCTTGCCTACGGGCTCGATGTGTGATCGTTTGTGTTTCTCTTTCATTTGATGTGTTATTTACAGTTGTAAGGTGAATGAAAAATGTGCTACATAGCCTTAAAACTCGTATATTCATTTTGAAACACCCTGTATATCTATTACAAGTCGTATTTTTGATGTTGGTGTAGTAACTTTAAGTGCACGTGGCACAAACATGCCATTAATGTCTATTTTCTCCGAGATCAAGGGAGGGGCTATTGAGAGTGATAAGGCGTTGCAGCACGCCTTGCGATGGCGATCGTGGAGGTAACTCTCTCCCAACTAACAACAAAAGGACAAATCTGTCAGGGTTATAACGTGCCACAATAAGCATTACTACTCGTAAACAAACGTTTAGTGTGAAATAACGATCATTCGTTAATAATTGGTCTTGTGTATGGCGACCAGTGCCACAAAGGTAAAACTGAGCACATTAGTGTAAAACTGTTTAATTGAGGATTTAAAACTTATCCTTCAATCGTTTCTTTTCATGTGCATAACACTGCTGCGTTATGCAAAACAACAAACGGAAAATAGGAAGACGTGGTACATAAGACAGAACTTCCTGTGCGATTCAAAACAAAAGAATATTTCCACATTCTGTACCCTTTACGATAATCAGGACAGACGAAATTAAGGCTCTTATGAGCTTCCGTAATAGTATAACAACCCCGATTCTTATCACGTCCTTCACTGCAGATGTTTGGAAAGGTCTCCATCAGCTGCACGACAGGCTTGTAAGCGACGATACGGAGATGCTGTGACCCGTCTCCATACTGCGCCCAGAAATAAAAATCCAGTGGATTTACTTCGCGGGATCTGGATGGCCAACACACGTGTCTTCCCTGGTCAAACCATCTGTTAAGAAACTGGCCATCTAAGTACCGACGTAGCATTCTACTGGCATGACCTGTCGTGCGTAAACCATATCTCGAGACGTGAAATGTCACCCAGAGACTCTGGCAGTGAAGCAGCTTATCTCCGACGATCCCAGCCCACATGGCCGGCCCGAGTGACCGAGCGGTTCTAACCGTTACAGTCTGGAACCGCGTGACCGCTACGGCCGCAGGTTCGAATCCTGCCTCGGGCATGGATGTGTGTGATGTCCATAGGTTAGTTAGGCTTAAGTAGTTCTAAGTTATAGGGGACTGATGACCTCAGAAGTTAAGTCCAATAGTGCTCAGAGCCATTTGAAGCATTTGAAACCGGCCCACATGTTTACAGCAAATCTTCCTTGAAATCCACCATGTCGAATGTTTTGAAAGTTTTCATCTGCCCAGGTGTGAAAATTATCCATATTCACACCACATTCGCGAGTGAACGTCGATTCATCTGTCGCTAGTACTTCCCGAAGAAACTCTGTGTTGTTTTCATACTGTCCCAAGAGCTAGGGGCAGATGGTAGGTCTCCGTTGGTAGTCCGCTTCAAAAAGATGCTGAACTCTCTGGTGATAACGATGCAGTAACTCTTCACGCAACGTGCCAAGAGTAGTCGTATGAGATGATTCCACCTGACATGCCAAGCTTCTGGTACTTATTTGTCTTGAGTTTTCCTTCAACTATACATAGAATTTCCTCCTCAAGTCTTAATGCAGCACCATCACATTGTGACCCACAACCCTAGCATCGAGGACGAGGTGATCCCGTGCCTCGTAGTCGTTGATGCACTGCAACGAAGGTTCACGCGTTCGGAACAGGAGGAGCTGGGAATCTGAGACGCTAAATCTCCCTTGCACTTACCGCAGATTTTCTAACTAAATTAGGTGCATATTAGCTACTTCTGCCTGTATGCCTCCATAATGTCGGTGGTGTGTCTGCTTGCTTTCGGCAAGGTTATTGGCACTCGACAGTGGGTTGGTTCAAATGGCTCTGAGAACTATGGGACTTAACATCTCAGGTCATCTGTCCCCTAGACTTAGAATTACTTAAACCTAACTAACCTAAGGACAGCACACACGTCCAAGCCAGAGGCAGGATTCGAACCTGCGACCGTAGCAACAGCGCGGTTCCGGACTGAAGCACCTAGAACCGCTCGGCCACAACGGCCGTCTCGACAGTGGGGGGGTAGGGAGCTGTTACTGCTGTGTGGACGTGAAGAAGCGATACGGTTAACCTGCGCATCGCTCAGTTTACCATGTAGAGTATATCTGGTCGTAAAGCAAATGACATGCTTGTGGCAAGACTGTAGGACGCTGAGAAAAACCAACCTACACACTGATGTGTGTACGTATTAGGGATGAACGTACAAAAATGCCTGCAATTTCACCCGTTACACCCCCGTGTATCTTCTATCACTTTGATACGCTTCAGTGGTAACATCGCTCTCCACTGATCTGCAGTCTAGCAAACATAGATCCACGACAATTACAACAGGAAACAGAATCTCCTTCAAATATCGGACGGTAGTGGTTCTTAGCCGTCCTACTCAAAACGTTTAGGATGCAGAATCTTTCACGAAAAGTTCTTGCCCCTTTTATCGATTCGTTGTATTGGGAAAAAGACATGAGAAATACCTTGTAACAGCTCGTGGCAAATGGCATCCGTCGTTCCATATGATTAGTCGTTATGGGCAGTTTTAAATATCCAGAAAACCTTACGTTATACCCAGTGGAGTCAACTAATTCTTGAATAGCATTGAAATAGTGTGCCTAAGTGAATACGCCTGTTTAGAGTTTAGTACGCTCAATGTTACATTTAGAAACGCATGATACGAACTCAGTTAAAATGACATGTTGTGTAACCTTCACACCACAAGCGTGGCACACTAGAAACTTCCATCACTGGAGTAGAAAACGACCAATTTTCATCTCCTATTCTTGTGTAAAGGACAATATCAAGCGCACGCGAGGCGCCCGTGCCTGTGTATGTGTGTGTGTGACTAGAAGGATGTACCCCCAACGGCTCAGTAGTTAACTTTACTAGCCACAGCTTACCTGACACAGTCAGCCATTTTTACTCCCGTCTCCGCATCACTCTAATTCGTCATTAACATGTTGGAATATCAATTATACATTACAAATTTGCGTTTTTTTTAGTAAAGGCGCTAAAATAACGCATACCATAATATACGAGGATTGCACTTGATAGTGGGAAAAAATTCCCGAATCGCGTAATGAAAGAAATAAATAAAAGAAATTCATGACTGGTAGCAGCAAAAGTCACTCTGTAGCAAAATCACAGCGTCCTCTTGTCGCGGGTGTTTTGCAGCTGTCGCCACGTCTCGCATCTGAGTCACCAGACGCCTCGGTCTCGCCATTCTTCTTCATCCTCTTCTATTCCTCTTCTCTGCATTACTTCTTGGATATCCCTCAGCCACCTGTTTCGTAATCTTCCTCTTCTTGTTCCTTCGGGCCACCTTCCTTTGGCCACTTGACTTCTTCCATTCTTTTCACATATCTTAACCATCTGTCTTTCTTCAAATGTATCCGTAATACTGTAACACGTCTCGGTCGTTTCTCTTATCTCATCGTTTCTTAGGAGGTAAAATCGGGATATAGTACGTGTTCTTTTCAAGTGATCCGTTTCTAATGCTCTAACTCTCTTTTTTCTGTGAGTTTCCAACACTCTCTACCATATAACTTCTTACAGGTTTCACGATGGATTTCTATAATCTTATTTTAAACCTTAAACTCATTTTGAAGACCGAAGTACAGGATTTAATTTTTTGATAACTCCTTCCCCTACTTTATCTGTTGTTGGATTTCTCTGTCACATTTTCCATCACGTGACGGGATACTATCCAGATACTTAATCTCATTGTTAACCCAATGTGTAAGTTACGTCCCTCCTCTTCGCAACATGGTTATTGCATCATTTATAAATTAATTTTCAACCCCAGTTTTTATATTCCTTCAGAAAATTTCTCAATATGTGAGGTGTATGTTTTAACAACCTAACCATCAGCATGCCACTATGTTTACGTACATTGGTTCCTTACTTCATTCACAATGCCCATGCACGTTCTACACCAGATATCCAGTGCCTTCTCCACATGCAAGTTAAAGAGTGTGTGAAACGGACACCACGCTTTTTGAGTCCTTTAACTGTTGTGACGAACTCTCAAGAATTTTCTGCCCGCCTTAATGACACATCCTGCCGAATTTCAGACGTTTATGATACTTCCTACGTACATTTTTGGCAAATCCAGTCATCACTGCACCTCGAACAACATGTTCAGCGGCGTCATGTCCTGTGCTGTCTCGACATCTACAAAGACGAAATATCTTCCCCATGATCTGTTTAAGGATAAAAATGTTATCTGCACATGACCTGAATGGTTGAAGGCTCTTTGCTGTTCTACGTCGCCGTTCTTGATTTTAACATCAGTCCTACTGCCTGATAAATGAACATGGGCCACTTTTGCAACGATAAATGCTATACATTCGATTGCTTCCTTTTCTGTGTATGGGGCTTGGATACTATAACTTCCACTCTCAATCGACATGCTGTACACATCAGATCATTCATCCCGTCCAACAGATCCTGTAGTTCTCCACTTTTACTGAAGTTAGGAATGCCATCAGCCTTATCATTATCATCCTTTCACCCTGAAACTTAATCATACTGTGGAAACATTATGTACCTCATACTTTCTTCGAAGAATACATTGAGCAGTAGCGACGAGAACATACATACATCCCTGTCTTAATTCGAACACCTCGTTCTTGGTGGCCTAGTCTTATTGTTCCCTCTTGGTTCTTGTACATGATACACGTTAACCGTCTTTACCTGTAGCGTAATTCTATTTTTCTCGGAATTGAAACCATCTTGCACCACTCTGCATTATCGAGCGCTATTTTTAAGTTAACAAAACTTATGAGATTTTCTTGCGTTTAGTTGCCTTGCTTCCATTACCAAGCGCAACGTCAGTACCTCATCTGTGGTGTCTTTAACTTCCTTAGAGTGAAACTTATCGTCATGTGACAGATTCACAATTTTCTTTTCCATTCCTGTGCATATTATTCTTCGCTGCAAGAGCTCTTAAGCTGACTGCCATATTGTTCTCGCGTTTATCTA
Source organism: Schistocerca americana (assembly GCF_021461395.2). Taxonomy (NCBI): domain Eukaryota; kingdom Metazoa; phylum Arthropoda; class Insecta; order Orthoptera; family Acrididae; genus Schistocerca; species Schistocerca americana. The sequence goes on along the minus strand of NC_060119.1, from coordinate 950,438,906 downwards.
CTCTTGGTATCTTCGGAACTGTGTGGATGACGTTTTTCTGAAAGTCTGTTGGTACGTCGATTGCCCCATAGATTCTACACAACAACCTGAATAGTTCATTAACTTCGCATGATCGGGGTTCACAGCCATGCAGAACTTTTTAAAAGGCATCATATAAGCCGGCGTATATGTTGTCCTTAAAAAACCTGAGTAGTGGTTTTTTACCACTTCAGCCAATGATTTTAGAAATTCCGACGAATTGATTTCTCTCCCTTCTACCATACTTGCTCTTAGATCTACCACAGCTCTATCAACTTTTGACTCCTGTGCTGGACCTCCTTTGCCTTCCACATCCACTCCAATTTCCTCTTCTGTCGCGTCGTCAGACTAATCCTCCCCGTCATCCAGCCATTCATTCTATTATTTCGACCGATCCGCCTTCTTCTCTGCGGTTAAAAATACAATACCCACTGCTCTCGTAATGTTAGATAGCGTGCTTTAAATTTTTTGAAGGTTGTTTCGACATTTCAGTTAGTTGAACCAGTCGTTCTATCTTACTTCTTTGATTTGTTCACATTTTTCCTGTACCATTTCGCGTTGGCTGCTCTGTACTCCCTGTTTATACAGATCCTAAGCGATCTGTATTGATGTATTCCTGTCTTTCGCTGACCAGTTTTGTAATTCCTTCTTTCGTCGATAATCTGACGTAGTTATTTTGCTACCCACGATTTTTTTTTCGCAGGTACCTTCACTATATCTACGATTGTCTCTCCTTCTGTTATTGTCATTTTTAGAGATGTCCAATGCTCTTCAACAGAACTGCCTACTCTGTCAATCGGTATCGCAGCTTCCACGTCCTCAGCGAACTCCAAACACGTCTCATTATTTCTCAGTACTTCAGTATCCCACTTACTTCCACATAGATTTTTCCCGATGATTCTCTTAACATCAGTCTGTCTATATCTTCCTCTGGGTACAACTTACAATCCAGCATAATCTCCACCGAACGAACAATGATGTAACCCAATCGGAATCTACCCGGTATCCGTATCTTTTCTAAGCATAAACCCTCTTCTTGTGATTCTAGAACAGGGTATTAGCTCTCAAACCCTGCCGCCCTTACTGCGAAACCCATATTTTCCGGTAAGCTTTTCCTTTATTCAATTCCTTACAACAGCCTTCTGGTGCCAACTGATTATTAGATTTTCATCTCTCATTATACACTGAATTATCCATTTAATATCCTCGTCTACTTTCCCCATCTCTTCATCTTCTCGTTGTCGGCTTTTATACCTGAACTATTGTTGTCGGCCTTGGTTTGCTGCCGAATCTGATGAGAACAAACCTATTACTGAACTGTCGATATTCTCTCCTCGACCTCCCTATCGTAACAAATCCTATTCCCGTTAGAGATTTTCTGCTGTTATTGGTGTTACGCCATATTTGTCTGACCAGAAATCCTCATCATCTTTCCATTTCACATCGCTAACCTCCACTACATCTAGACTGAGACTCTGCATTTCTCTTTCGAGATTTTTTAACTTTCCTCCTACCTACAAACTTGGCTGAAATTCCATACTCCGACAAGCAGGCTTTTATCCCTTCGTTGGATATTCGTGCCTTTTCTTGTTTTCTGTCCCCTCCTCCGCCACCTTTGTCAATGCCAGTGGCAAAACGAGTGTGGCTCTTGTGTTTGCAAGCCTGTAAAATTTTCTCATACTCTGTCAGACTGATAATCCAGGTTTGCTCATTCTTTTACCTCTTTCCTCACCACTGCAGCCACTCGAATTGTTACAGCCATAGCCACGTTAACAGAATGTTGAGAACGATTTTAAAGCAACTCTCTCTCACACACTTACAAACATACGCATACACACACACACATGAAAATACGCATATATGTCTGTGCAGAAAGTATGCAACCAGTTTTTAGCAGGAACGAAAAGCTGTAAAATCGTCCAGGAATAAGGAACTACTTATCCAGGTCGATTTTCGGTTGGTGCAATAGCGATGAATTTACATTTAAAATAACTTCTAGGGGAGCACAATTCTGTTTCTCAAATACGCCACGCAGAACATCATTAATGAGGAGATGTCGCAGTTTTGCGTACTGTTGCTGTTTTCAGTTTCAGTGGCCAAAGATATAACAGGTAAATTATTAGGGTATGAAATTATGTTTTTTGTGCGATAAAAGCCCAGAAGCTGTTAACGAATGTAAAAATTCGTTTGGTTAATTAGTAACATCGAAAATGTCAGCCAGCTTGATAGTCGACGTGTGCTGTACATTTTCGGAACAGGAGAGCACCAAAATATTTGTTTTATTGGCTGCAGCTGTTTCACTTAAAGATGAGTGATCATGCTCTGTTGTCTCCGCAGTGTTACCACATTGAGAGATAACACCGTTTTTGCTTAAGTGGTTCTCATTGCCCGAGTCATTAGCCTTTCCCGTTTTCTGTAAGCGGTTCCTCATATTTACGTTGTCGGATTGTTAACATTCGTCCCTTTATATTCCACACTCAATACGTGTGATCTGAAAGGATTGAATTATTAATTTTCACCTGTTCTACGGTCATACTAGTTTCCGTCAGCAATTCTCAGGCAGATAACGTAGAAGTTTAGGACCACCTAAGCGTAAAAAAAATAATGTTCAGGCGATTGTCAGCAGCACCGATATACTTGGAGAAATGCTGTGCAGCTTGAGCAATGGTGCTGTGCACTTACTGCTGTTACATGGCTACATTTTTCAATGTTTTCTGATTGTGCAAGCCGGTATTATGGTATGACGTATCTCTTACTGACGTTTGCAAGTTAGCTATGACATCTTTTCTGATTAAATGGCATGTACGACATATGAAGTTGTCACAATATTTTCCCTTTATGAAGATGATCAATAATCACAACCGGTTGTGAATAAAGAGATTGTAAGACAGCACAATGTTTACCATGCATTTCTCCAATCACCTAAGCGCAGTAGTCATCTTGCAACTACATGATTTACTTCGAAGACTTTCGGTATAGGTCGATGTTGAGATAAGGTCCATATTGGAAGGGATCTGCTGGAAACTTATGCTGCTCTAAATTTATTTCTTCTTGTTGCGTTTCACGACGCTGGTATTCTGAATAATGGTGGCAGTCAAATCTTTTTGACAGTTCACTGACATAAAGACAAAATTTTAGTAACCTGATCCATTGATAGACACAAAAATTTCGATTTTGCTTTATGTTGGGGACTTGCTGGTGAGTTCTCTTCGCATTTCTACTGTAGATGGTTTCAAGCCATTCCCTATTAATTTTACACGTTCATTTAATTAGTGTACGTACTATTATGCCAACAGTCACCACCCATACAATTATCCTTACTAGCCTATTTTGAGCTAGTACAATGTCATCTCTCTCATGCTTTAACTCCGATTAAAATTATTGTGTGACTGACGTATCATCGAGTCGAGTGGTAGAAGCCAACCGCCATCCAATCACTGTTCTTTCTCGAGCTCCACGTCCTCGTTTTGTAGATACGTGCAGCGCCTTCAAAAGCGACGTCTGATGCGACAATGCCATCCCCCGCGCTCGCTCCACCCCGCCACTGTAATCTGTCAGTTACAGGTAATTTTAATTGGAGTGTAGAGTCACTAGAAGCCTCAGTCGGTGCATTATATACGCGACTGTGAAGTGCAGGGTTACGCTCTCTGGCTCTTCCTGAATTTCATGTGATTTTCTTGTCATTTTTGTTTGTGAGATACATTGCCTATACACGGTGTTACAAAAAAGGTTATTGACCAAAGATTTCTTCTGAGGGTGCAGTCGAATGCTTTTTCATTCTCTATAAATGCTAGGTACGTTTCCAAATTGAATTCTCGTCTTTCTTGTGTAAGTTTCAACGTGAAAATATCATCGGCACGGAATTTTCCTTTACGGAAGTTTGCTTGCTGTACTAATAAAATTATATCAGAGATGTTTCGAAATTTTTCGAAAGAAGTTTCCCTTAACGCATGGAGGCGGAGCGGGAAATAGCTTTGATAACTTCAGTGGGAATTACGATTCTTCGGCAAGATCTACATACATAAATACGAATATGATCTTTTGGACATGTCGGATACCATATATATATATATATATATATATATATATATATATATATATATATATATATATATATATATACACGGTGTTACAAAAAGGTTCGGCCAAACTTTCAGGAAACATTCCTCACACACAAAGAAAGAAAATATGTTATGTGGACATGTGTCTGGAAACGCTTACTTTCCATGTTAGAGCTCATTTTATTACTTCTCTTCAAATCACATTAATCATGGAATGGAAACACACAGCAACAGAACGTACCAGCATGACTTCAAACACAATGTTACAGGAAATGTTCTAAATGTCCTCCATTAGCGAGGATACATGCATCCACCCTCCGTCGCATGGAATTCCTGATGCGCTGATGCAGCCCTGGAGAATGGCGTATTGTATCACAGCCGTCCACAATACGACCACGAAGAGTCTCTATATTTGGTACCGGGGTTGCGTAGACAAGAGCTTTCAAATGCCCCCATTAATGAAAGTCAAGAGGGTTGAGGTCAGGAGAGAGTGGAGGCCATGGAATTGGTCCGCCTCTACCAATCCATCGGTCACCGAATCTGTTGTTGAGAAGCGTACGAACACTTCCACTGAAATGTGCAGGAGCTCCATCGTGCATGAACCACATGTTGCGTCGTACTTGTAAAGGCACATGTTCTAGCAGCACAGGTAGAGTATCCCGTATGAAGTCATGATAACGTACTCCATTGAGCGTAGGTGGAAGAACATGGGCCCAATGAAGACATCACCAACAATGCCTGCCCAAACGTTCACAGAAAATCTGTGTTGATGACGTGATGTAGCATGTCAACGCAAGCACCGAAGTCAACATTACCTTCCTTCAATTGGGCCAACTGGCGGTGAATCGAGGAAGTACAGTACATACTGAAGAAACTAAAATGAGCTCTAACATGGAAATTAAGCGTTTCCGCACACATGCCCACATAATATCTTTTCTTTATTTGTGTGTGAGGAATGTTTCATGAACGTTTGGCCGTACCTTTTTGTAACACCCTGTTTACAACAGAGCCTATGCAACACTGATTAGCACACAAGTGTAAAAGCAATAGCAGATTCATCTATGAAGAAAATAATAAAGCCGAAATATAATACATGGTTTCCTCAAAGAATGTCTGCAGGCTGTCATTGAGGGAAGCCGAAGATCTGTGCAAAGTAATACACTTTCCTCAAAATATAGGTTTGCAATATCCGCACTTGTTGAAGGAGGTTAGGGAACGGCGTTCGTGCTGAAGAATTGCACCCTGATGACGAGTCGTAACCTCTCGCAGTTAAGTGCCGCCATTTTGGTCGGGGTGCGATATAGTATGATCCCTAAAGTGGACAACCGTCACCGAAGGAATTACCACTTGGTTAAAGCTCCATAACGTCAAGGATATGCATTTGCGATCATTTATGTGGGCACCAGCAAGGCGACAAAAGAAAGCCACTGTTTCCTTGAGCCCGGAAATATCGTCGGCAGTTCGTACTAAAGCCATGACGTCATCGAGGTAAGGGCGGACCGAGAATCGTTACTTCAGTGTGGTCCAGCGACGTAGTTTCGTGTCAGTACGACGAAACAAGGCTTCTAAGAACAAAACGAAGTGACATGGATAAGGGACTTCACTGGCGTGGCCATGACCGTTCACTGTGGTGTGGTTACCAGTGAAAAGGATGGCTAGGACCTGGCATGCGTCACGAGTAGAATCGAAAGCGGTTATCACATTCATTAGAAAACTGTGACAGATACGATCGAGCACATTGTGAAACTCGAGAAAAAGCAAGGTCGCCGAGATGTTAGTGCCTGTAACCACCGAAATGACAGCTCAACATTCGGTAAAGGAAGTTAAATCGTGTCTTGGTGAACGGCAACGACTTTGTCCAGCAAGTTAGAGAGACGGGTGTTTGCAGCTCGAAAGACAATTTTATAATCGAAATTCAGGAGAGTAATCGAAGTGATTCAAGATCAAGCCTAGCCTTTGTTACCCAAAAATGTTTTCATTCATATAAAAGTAATTTTAATATAATTATTTTCATTAAAATGTTTCGGATTAGTGTATATGGGATTTTAGTTGTTTTTCATACAAACGTTTAGAAACAAAGCGGACGACGTAAGACGTCCAGTGATCAGCCAAAACATTATGACCACCTTCCACACGGGTAACACCTGCAACACTTGGTGACGTGGAAGCAATGAGGCCTTGGTAGGTCGGTAGAGGGAGCTGGCACCACGTCTGCCCACACACGCCACCTAATTCGCTTAAGTTCCTAGGAAGGTGGCGATGAGCTCAGACGCAACTTTCAATCACATCCCAGATGTCTCGGTCGGGTTCAGATCTGGTGAGATAGGGGGCCAGCACATCAATTGGAGCTCACCACTGTGTTCCTCGAACCACTCCCTCACGCTCCTAGCCTTGTAACATAGCGCATTATCTTGCGGAAAAGTGCCATTGCTATCTGGAAACCTGATCTTCAAGGAGGAGTGTACGTGTCTGTAACCAGTGTGCGATACTCCTTGGCCGTCCTGGTGACTTGCAAGAGCTCCACTGGACCCACTGATGCCCATGTCAATGCTTCCCATAAGATAACCGAGCCGCCGCCAGCTTGTATGCGTCCCGCCGTACAGGTGTCAAAGAGTTGTGGCCTGGAAGACAACGGATTCGCACCCTCCCATCGACATGATGAAGAAGGTATCGGGATTCATCACATCATGCAACGCTCTACCACTGCACCAACGTCCAGTGTCGATGGTCATGTGCCCATTTCAATCGTAGTTGCCGATGTCGTGTTGTTAAAGTTGGCACAGGCATGGGTCGCCTGCTGCGGAAATCCACCCTTAGGAGTGTTAGGTGCACTGTGTGTTCAGACACACATGTACTCTGCCCAGCATTAAACTCAGATGTTAGTTCATCCACAGTTCGCCCTCAATCCTGTTTTACAAGTCTGCCCAGCCTGTGACGTCTGTCATCTGTAATGAGGGGCGGCCGCCCTCCCCTACGACGTCTGGATGTGGTTTCGCCTTCGTTTCACCACATGTTGAAGACACTCACCACAGCACTCTTGGAACACCCGAGAAGACGTGCAGTTTTCTAAACGTTTGTGCCGTGCCTCCGGGCGATCACAATCTGCCCTCGATCAAACTCAGATAGATCGCGCTCCTTTACCAATCTACACAAGGAGAGCATGCTCACCAACATTACATGTACTGTGCGTGTCTCTGACTAACCGTGACTCCTCGTCAGGTGACACTGCTATCGCTTGGACTAGATTATATCAATAGTAGGTCGGTGGTCATAACGTTCCGGCTGATCAGTGTATAAATGTACAGTTATCAATAGTGCTGTACCCTGAGCGTATAAAGTGTTTTAGTTGTTCAGACAATTATAATTTACCATTCTTGTAATTGTAGGACCTAGTTACACACGGTAAACATATCCGCAAAGTGATAGAACCTACTGAAACGAGGAGAGAACGAAATGAAATTTCACAGGTGGAGAGGATATGGAATGTTGTTCCAGTGAGTTTACCATCAAAATAATGTAGAGCATAAAAAAATGAGTACGTTGAGTTAAGGAAACGAAAATACAGATTCTTATTGACATAAACAGCTTGAAATTTTAGCTCTTAATAAATGGCCATTGAGACGGCTGCCTGTCTTAATGCATGCATGAAAACGTGGCCGAACCGTGCATTAAAACTGTGCCTAAATCTACATGAATGACAACGGTCAATATCACTACCCCTTGGACGAGACCTTATGACATACCAGAATAAAAACAATCTTTGTTGAGAAATTATTTAACATCAGTGACGCTTTCACCCTTTTGGGGCATCATCAGATTGTGTAAAAGTAGCATGATATAAAACCTGTCCATCATCAAGCCATGAAACATAGAAATGGCAACAGTAACTGGATATGCAAGTCATCCTTCCAGCAGAATATAGATCGAATATTTTGAGGGACAGGGAGATGCTACGTACTCGTGCGTCAGAACGCTATTAGCTCCTGACAAGGTTTTAAAAGTGCTCCATTGTCGATCTCTATTTGGCTAGCTGGCGGAATATTTCGTTATCTAGATTCGTGGGGCATTTGGATGTGACAGTGGGCTGATGGTGGACTGCATGGGAACGAGAAGGCTGGTATAGGATTCCGTCGTCTACGTTCCGGTCGACAATGTCTGATCACTACAAGGCAGGATCGCGGTATTGTGCACCAAACACATACCTGTAATCTGGAAACAACTTATGGACCTCCCCCCCCCCCCCCCCCCCGTCCCATTGGTCGCGAAAATCTGAATTAGGGAATCACTGTCCCACGCGTAAACTGCGTTAACTCGACAACAAAGACGGCAGCATTTGGGTGGTAGAGTGACCAGGAAGTGTAGGTGGCTGACAAATGGCGTCGCATTGTGTTCAGTGATGAATCACGGTTCTGTGCTGACCTGGATGACCATCAACATCTGTTTTAAAACAAAATTCTCGTGGTGTCAACGTCTCATTTGTGAAGCATGTATTTTCGTCACTAACTGCTCACTGATTATGCTCAATAAGCATTTTTTCATTTGAACTCAGCATTGACACACAGTCTCCATATCTCGAGCACTCAACGTATTTGTGATAAACAATATTACACATGCTTTATAGATTACCGCACAAAAATGTAACAGCTATTGGTAGCCTTTGTAGGCTGCTCCATGGAGGAATTATTTCCGTTCGTCATATTAACATTCCTTTAATTAAACTGTTATACATTTATGCTAGGCTTATGGCCCAACAATACAATTATTAACTGAAAGTCAAAATGTATATTAATTACAATAATGTTTCAATAATATCAGTTTACATAACCGCAAAGGAATACCAGCGGAATGCAGCAAAACAGACGACAAACCGCTATCCCTTTTCAGAGAGTTTAGATATGAATTCCAACCTTCTGCGCTGCGTATTTGCGGAGACGACTGCTGCAAATCAATGGAGCGGAATTAAACTCGATCCCATCAAAGCGCTTCCCATCCGAACGTGGCAGTGGGCGGTCAGTCCGGTGCCGTGGGACTTGGCTGTGAAAAATCAGATATCGGTTCCAGCTTCCGCGTCTAATTACCGCGAAATGCGGCGCTGGAATCCGTCGGTTGCTGTGCGACATCGACGGAGCGTCACCTCCACCTCCCAGGAGGGTGGTCGGGTAGAGGTAAGCGGTGACCGCCATTACTACCTCCTTCCGACATCGATTCCTGCCTCCCACTGGTCGCCACCTCCCTCCTCCCCCCCCCCCCCCCCCACGCATCCCCTTCCCCGTCACCGACCCATTACTTCCACCGCATATTATCTCCCGTACAGCACACGACCATAAATGGGCCTGAATTTGCACTCAAGCAGCTTCTCTTCCCGTTTCTACGCCTTACACGCCCTTCTCCCAATAATTCGACGTGGTCATCTCTCTTTCTGCCTTTTCCTTTAGTTGTCAATCCCTTTCCACATTTTCACATTTACTCTATTTTTTTACTTCTTCTCTTCGTTTCATTACGAAAGTAAGTGCCGAAAAAACCATTTACAGTAGACTTGTTGTCGAAATTAATGTAGTTAGTATTAGACTGTGAGCAAGCAGAGTACCAATGGGACCCTGGCATTGTCTGTCACTTCAGGTGCTCAGAGCGCTGTTCATGTCATTCCCAGACTGTGAAACTTTTCCAGATGAGAAACTTTCAGTTTTCTCTAGAAGTGTACACCAGGTCAGTCTGACCCTGCCGTTTTCTGTTTGTTACTGTGCATGCACCACCTCACTTACACAGCACGCTGCCGCCAATGTAAATCCAACATTGTGGAAGATCTACTAGACGATGGACGTTCAATGTTGTGAGACACTGTTGATTAATTAATTTGACCGAAATATTTTTAAAGATACGCAGTGACCCTGTAGTACACATTGTGTAACTGTTCTGCCTGTGAGTGTGAAGTCCGTGTATGTGAAAGTGTCACGCATAAATGACATTTTACTAACGGAAGCTGGAACGGGAAGTATTCATAGAAGAACGTAGTTGTAGAAGTGACTGTGCTCCTGCAGTAGTTATGGAATATGTCGAAACAGAGAAGTTTGTCGACTTTTCATACTTGGATGGAAGAACTACATTTGTCCACGGTAAGAATGTTCACTGTTGGAACATATCTGTCCTAGTATAATAGGTATGTCACCAGCCGATGACATTGTACTTCATATTCCAAGAGTGTGGAAATAATGAATGAATCCATTTACGAATAATTGAAAACACGTCAAACTATTTATATAACGCGTGTATTTCATTAAATGAATAGCGTCTTCATCTTATAAGACCCAGGGACCTTTCAAGCTTCATTATTGAATAGTTTCCATGATAGTTTTTACTTAGCCTGGAATTTTGATTGCGTTAGTAACGATGTCCATTGAAAAATACATATGGAGGAGACGCAAAATGCGTTTCGTATATTACAGTCCCATTTAATTATAACATATCTTATATTCTGTTAATTTGTCCAAAAAATAGTTGAGGGTCATTGTGAACCTGGTGTACATCGCATGTGACAGTTTCCGAGGTGTAAATTACTAGGGTTACAACACAACATTACAGAAATCCATACTACACATGAATATCGCATTTTTTACGAAATTTGTCATGGATATTGAGTCTTGAAACTTCATACATGTTGCGCATTAAATATTAAATATATCGTAAAAAAGAATATCTACCGAAACTCATACGTAAAAAACACAATACGATATTTCCAGAATGAGATGTTCACTCTGCAGCGGAGTTTGCGCTGATATGGAACTTCCTGGTAGGAGTGCTAGTTCTGCAAGGTTCGCAGGAGAGTTTCTGTGAAGTTTGGAAAGTAGGAGACGAGGTACCGGCGGAAGTAAAGCTGTAAGGACTGGCCGTGAGTCGTGCTTGGTTAGCTCAGATTGTAGAGCAATTGCCTGCCTAAGGCAAAGATCGCGAGTTCGAGTCTCGGTCCGGCACACAGTTTTTATCTGTCAGGAAGTTTATATCAGCTCACACTCCGCTGCAGAGTGAAAATGCCCCAGGCTGTGGCTACGTCATGTCTCCGCAATATTCTTTCTTTCAGGAGCGCTAGTTCAGCAAGGTTCCCAGGAGAGCTTCTGTGAAGTTTGGAAAGTAGGAGACGAGGTACGGGCGGAAGTAAAGCTGTAAGGACAGGGCCTGAGTCGTGCTTGGGTAGCTCAGAACGTAGAACAATTGCTCGCGAAAGGGCAAAAGTCCCAAGTTCGAGTCTCGGTCCGGCATACAGTTTTAATCTGCCAGGAAGTTTCACAATACGATATGATACTTTAGAAGGATCCTTTGCCAAGAAAGTTTCGGTGATCAACGAAAAAAAAGGAGGCACGATTTCAAGAGTTGACTAACAGATACAACTTCCACCAATTTTTGACTCGCTTAGAGACATTACTGGCGTCTATACTATAAATGCGTTTTATATTTCTTGCGTGATTTTTCTAGGAGGTGGAGACTTACTAAGTCGGCACTATCGGTGCACTGTAGTGAAGCCCGCAGACAGCGTCCAGAGCTCTAACGTTAAACATCACGTAAAAAATAGTTTAAATTATATTATAAATACCGATGTTCAGCATAACTTCTCAATACAGGTGTAATAGTTTAACGAAACTAAGAGTGTCTAAATGCATTTTATTGTACTTAGCAGGAACCTCAGGTGATATTAATGTCTTGAAGGTGAAAGTAACACCAAGCACAAATAATTTCATATGAGCAAAATTTTCGTGTCTAATATAACGAATTACAGCATGGGTAACTAACCCTGATGTCATGATCAGTATTATGAATACCTCATGTACACAAAACCGTCCATGTGTATAGAGATGCTGATATGTAGTTCTTTCTAAATATTTTCATGTAAAAATTAAAATAAAAAAAGGCTGTTGGGCGCCATCTCAGTTGCACGTCTGACAGTTGTAGATGTTGTGGATACTGAATACCGCCATTTCCCTGTTTGAGCCAGGTGTGAGATTAAGCCTCTACACAGCTCTCTTCATTATGTTCTCGACCAGACATACCCATCTGGGCGCTGCACTGTCACATTTTAGGTCTGATCACAATCAGGAGTCTAGGATGCGAAAGTGTGCAGACGTGGTTTTACCCGAATCACCTATGCTCCTCTTTGAAAGGTAAAAGGCGCGATGGTATTTTGGAAAATAATAATGAATCACGCCTTACTGTAGCGAAAACTAGAAGAATGCATTTCAGTGAACGAAATCTAGGGATGACAGAGTGGTGTCGGTTGGATGTCAGTGGCCAGTTACGTACGTGCACAGGTGCCACGCTATTAATCAGTCACGCTAGACCGCATGACAACGGCTATCTCGCGATTGTAAGAAGCCTCAAACGCCTCAAACGCCGACACTTTGTCATTTCGTCCATTTGTCACTCCAGGAAAGTTCTGCTATCCTTCTCTCCTTACTACACGCTGTAATTATTGAAGATTAATCTCAATAAAATGAAGTGATCTGGTAAGTACGATGTTAGCCACAAATAAAAAGAACGAATCTGTAACGACTATTTAAATTTAGATAAGTGGGGCATTGTTCTCTTTGAATCGGCAAATTACATTCGAATGGAGTTGATGATTATAGTCCCTGCCACGTGGGACTTAATTCAATGTTTCTGAAATGATTACGTGCTCGCCTGAACATTATAAAGCTCTACCAAAAACCACAACCTAATGTTTCGAACACACGATCAGCTTGTCATCTGCCCAATTGAACAATGAAGGCATTGAATGCCACTAAGAATGGAAGTGAATCATTGGAAATATATACGTATGAAAGGTACTCTAAATATCTCAAGCAGCAAATGAAGAGTACGAACCTGGATGTGCTGTCTGGTGCTGTACCTGCTTAGACGGAACATAATATTTAGCACACAATCAGTGGTGAAGTTAAATAATTAATTTGACGGACACGTCAAACCTCACTATTTTGCTATTTCCGTCAAAGACGATCTCTTAAAACTCACATACTCTGATAACAAGTGTAGTGATTTCGTCGAACTGTTTCAGGTGTTTCATTACTGGATATACGTTTTATGATGTATGAAGGCTTTTGGCTATTTACAGTTTATATTATCTACATAGCCAGTTGCGTGCCATGTTTCGTGCCTTTTACCACTAAGGTTTCCATTGTTACCTTTTCTGGGCGTTTTACTAAAACATATCCACATTAAACTATTGCAAAAAGTAGTCCCGCGCAATTTTCCACTATTTATGCTTGGTGTAACACTTGACAATCAACGCCTGCTACTTTACAGTGCTACTTTACATTATGTGTTGCATTCAACTGGTCACTAACCACGACTCCTCCTCTCATTCACTCACACGTAACAAAACAGTGAAATGCTCGGAATAGAGTATGCAGGAGATTTGAATGCAGAGAAAGCAACTGATTGTGGCATCGACATCACGGTTTCCGGCTCTTTTTGTGATATGCAGTTCCCCTGTTAATTAACAATGGTAGTTTCCGCGTCTGTACTGTTTTGTGATATGACAGCATTCGGATCATCGTATAAGTGAATTTGTGCCAACATAAGAAACAGTAGAAGTGACATTACTAAATACCTCAAACACAATTAAATCTGAAAGTGGTAAAAATGACAATTATAATTAATTAGTAGAATGCAATAGCAAGTTTATGAGAAGCAGACACCCGTATCTGCTAATCTGAAATTCGGGGTCAGCCGGGTGAACAACAGTATAGCTTGGATACGATGCTGCTGGAGTGGATAGAAACTGCTACAAACTGTTTATTGTGAGAAGGTTACGTTGTAAGTGATAAACCACAAAATACACGTCTGTGATTTTGAGATGAAGATTAGGATATGAGGACGTATAACCAAGGGAAAGATAGATGCCGCCAACTGGAAAACTGAAGATTCCTTTGGAGAAAGGAGAAGCACCTACATGAATATCAAGAGCTCATGTGGTAAGCCAGTACCAAGTAAGTAAGGGAAAGTTGAAAGGTGGAAGGAATATGTAGAAGCGAGATACAAAGGAAACTAAGTTGTTGGCAGCATTATAGAAATGAAAGAGGAGTAAATGAAACTGTGTTGGGAGATTTGATACTGCGAGAGGAATTTGACGGTGCAATGAAATACGTTAAAAAAAGGTAAACAGTATTTCCTCAAAACTATTGAAATCCTTGCAACAACAGACCGCAAAAAAGGATTCCATCTGTTGTATGATTTAAATGAGGCTGTCTAAATTCTCTGCAAGAAGATTGTAATCATTCCAATTCCAAAGAAGGAGTTACTGAAAGTTGTGAATATTACCGAAGTATCATGGTAGCAAAATTGTGGCACCAATTATATACTGAAGAATTGAAAAAGTGAGAGAAACTGTCGTTGGAGAAGATTAGTTTTAGTTTTGGCAAAATTCAAAAACACTCCTGCGAATAGTAGCCCAGGACTTATCTGCAAAAGGTAAACACACATTTATAGCACTTTCACATTTAGAGAAAGTTTTGACGGTGCTAACTGGAACGAATTCGTTGAAAAAGGTAATAGGGATAAAAGGAAGGAAGCGAAATGATATTACTAACTTGTACAGAAAGCAACAGTTGGACGTCACAGGGAACAGCGGTTGAGAAGGTCGTAAGACGTGGTTGTAGCCTATTCCGAAATTAATCAATCTGTACATTGAGCAGGCAGAGAGAGAAAATTTAAGAGGGAATTTAAGTTCAGATAAATAAATAAAAAATTTGAGATTGGCCGATAACGTTGCAATTTTATCAGACATAGCAAAGGACACGGAAGAGCAGCCAAGTGGAATGAATAGTGCCAGCAAACGAGATTATAAGATGAACAACCACAGGAGTAAAACGAGGGTAATGGAATGTATCTCAATTAAATAAGATGAAGCTGAAGCAATTGATTAGGAAATGAGACGCTGAAAGGATCCGTTCACCTTGAGGTTTTCCTCTTTCTAGTTCAAACTATTCGCATGTTTTTTTTATTTCCATCGCTTCTCTGAACAAGCGCGTGTGAGATAGTGCTTCTCTACAGCCAGAACTTCCGTGTCGGCGAATGTTATTACGTGGTCGGTCTCATTCAGTGCGTGCTCTGCCACGGCCGTTTCTCCACCTGCCCCAACCTGCAATGTCGTTTATGCTCTTTGATCCTGGTGTTAATGGATCGTCCAGTCATTCCGACATAAACTTCTCCGCATGTGCATGGTATACTGTATATTCCCGACATTGCAAGTGGGTCTCTTTTCTCCTTCGCCGATCTAAGACACTCTTTGATCTTCCTTGTCGGTTTGAAAATCGTCTTCACGCCATGTTTGCGCAATATACGGCCGATTCTGTCCGTCACTCTGGGAATGTAGGGCAGAAAGGCCGTACCCGACATTTCTTTTTCTGGTTCCTTACTTCGCCGAGTGTTTGGCTCTGTTACACTTCTAATATAATTTGTGGAATACCCATTGCTCCTCAGGACAGTTTCCAGGTGTTGCATTTCTCGTTTGAGGTGTTGCGGCTCACCTATTCGTCCTGCTCTCGTTACGAGCGTACTAATCATGCCTCTTTTCTGGCTCGGGTGGTGGTTTGACAGTTTGTGCAGGTATCGGTCCGTGTGTGTCGGTTTTCGATACACACTGTGTCCCAGGTTTTCGCCGTCCCTTGTGACCAACACTTCTAGAAATGGCAGTTTCTTGTCCTTTTCTACTTTCATGGTAAATGTTATGTTGGCATGGAGGCTGTTTAGGTGTCTTACGAAGTCACCGAGCGGTTCTTCACCATGGCTCCACACCACGAAAGTATCATCGACGTACCTGTACCACACCTTAGGTTTGCAAGTCGCCGAGTCCAGTGCCTGTGCTTCGAATTGTTCCATGAAGAAGTTGGCCACCACTGGACTGAGAGGACTACCCATGGCGACGCCTTCCAGCTGTTCGTAGAAATCGCCATTCCACGTGAAATAGCTCATGGTGAGACATGCATGGAAGAGCTTTCTGATGTCTTGCGGGAAAATGGAACCGATGTGCTGCAGAGCGTCACTGGGTGACACTTTCGTAAATAACGAAACAACATTAAAGCTGACCAGGATGTCGTTTGGTGCAAGTTTCAGTTTCTTAAGCTTCTCAATGAAATATCCTGAGTCCTTAATATCTTGCCCCCCCCCCCCCCCCCCCCGCCGTCTAACAGCCGTGTACCGCAAGTCTCTAGAGGAACGGAGGGTTCCAAATGATTGGAAAAGAGCACAGGTAGTCCCTGTCTTCAAGAAGGGTCGTCGAGCAGATGCGCAAAACTATAGACCTATATCTCGGACGTCGATCTGTTGTTGAATTTTAGAACATGTTTTTTGCTCGAGTATCATGTCGTTTTTGGAAACCCAGAATCTACTATGTAGGAATCAACATGGATTCCGGAAACAGCCATCGTGTGAGGCCCGACTCGCTTTATTTGTTCATGAGACCCAGAAAATATTAGATACAGGATCCCAGGTAGATGCTATTTTTCTCGACTTCCGGAAGGCGTTCGATACAGTTCCGCACTGTCGCCTGTTAAACAAATTAAGAGCCTACGGAATATCAGACCAGCTGTGTGGCTGGATTGACGAGTTTTTAGCAAACAGAACACAGCATGTTGTTATCAATGGAGAGACGTCTACAGACGTTAAAGTAACCTCTGGCGTGCCACAGGGGAGTGTTATGGGACCATTGCTTTTCACAATATATATAAATGACCTAGTAGATAGTGTCGGAAGTTCCATACGGCTTTTCGCGGATGATGCTGTAGTATACAGAGAAGTTGCAGCATTAGAAAATTGTAGCGAAATGCTGGAAGATCTGCAGCGGATAGGCACTTGGTGCAGGGAGTGGCAACTGTCCCTTAACATAGACAAATGTAATGTATTGCGAATACATAGAAAGAAGGATCCTTTACTGTATGATTATATGATAGGAGAACAAACAGTGGTAGCAGTTACTTCTGTAAAATATCTGGGAGTATGCGTGCGGAACGATTTGAAGTGGAATGATCATATAAAATTAATTGTTGGTAAGGCGGGTACCAGGTTGAGATTCATTGGGAGAGTGCTTAGAAAAGGTAGTCCATCAACAAAGGAGGTGGCTTACAAAACACTAGTTCGACCTATACTTGAGTATTGCTCATCAGTGTGGGATCCGTACCAGATAGGTTTGACTGAGGAGATAGAGAAGATCCAAAGAAGAGCGGCGAGTTTCGTCACAGGGTTATTTGGTAACCGTGATAGCGTTACGGAGATGTTTAATAAACTCAAGTGGCAGACTCTGCACGAGAGGCGCTCTGCATCGCGGTGTAGATTGCTCGCCAGGTTTCGAGAGGGTGCGTTTCTGGATGAGGTATCGAATATATTGCTTCCCCCTACTTATACCTCCCGAGGAGATCACGAATGTAAAATTAGAAAGATTAGAGCGCGCACAGAGGATTTCAGACAGTCGTTCTACCCGCGAACCATACGCGACTGGAACGAGAAAGGGAGGTAATGGCAGTGGCACGTAAAGTGCCCTCCGCCACACACCGTTGGGTGGCTTGCGGAGTACAAATGTAGATGTAGATGTCGATGTAGAGTCGGTCTTCCCCATGTGTGGCTGGAGCAGAGAGGCCAAGTGTTTTGCCAGTTTATATGACGGTGGTCCAGCAGCGCTAACGATCGGTTTCATTGAGAAGGTTAAGAAACTGAAACTTGCACCAAACGACATCCTGGTCAGCTTTGATGTTGTTTCGTTATTTACGAAAGTGCCACTCAGTGACGCTCTAGAGCACATCGGTTCCATTTTCCCGCAAGACATCAGAAAGCTCTTCCATGCTTGTCTCACCATGAGCTATTTCACGTGGAATGGCGATTTCTACGAACAGCTGGAAGGCGTCGCCATGGGTAGTCCTCTCAGTCCAGTGGTGGCCAACTTCTTCATGGAACAATTCGAAGCACAGGCACTGGACTCGGCGACTTGCAAACCTAAGGTGTGGTACAGGTACGTCGATGATACTTTCGTGGTGTGGAGCCATGGTGAAGAACCGCTCGGTGACTTCCTAAGACACCTGAACAGCCTCCATGCCAACATAACATTTACCATGGAAGTAGAAAAGGACAAGAAACTGCCATCTAGAAGTGTTGGTCACAAGGGACGGCGAAAACCTGGGACACAGTGTGTATCGAAAACCGACACATACGGACCGATACCTGCACAAACTGTCAAACCGCCACCCGAGCCAGAAAAGAGGCATGATTAGTACGCTCGTAACGAGAGCAGGACGAATATGTGAGCCGCAACACCTCAAACGAGAAATGCAACACCTGGAAACTGTCCTGAGGAGCAATGGGTATTCCACAAATTATATTAGAAGTGTAACAGAGCCAAACACTCGGCGAAGTAAGGAACCAGAAAAAGAAATGTCGGGTACGGCCTTTCTGCCCTACATTCCCAGAGTGACGGACAGAATCGGCCGTATATTGCGCAAACATGGCGTGAAGACGATTTTCAAACCGACAAGGAAGATCAAAGAGTGTCTTAGATCGGCGAAGGAGAAAAGAGACCCACTTGCAATGTCGGGAATATACAGTATACCATGCACATGCGGAGAAGTTTATGTCGGAATGACTGGACGATCCATTAACACCAGGATCAAAGAGCATAAACGACATTGCAGGTTGGGGCAGGTGGAGAAAACGGCCGTGGCAGAGCACGCACTGAATGAGACCGACCACGTAATAAAATTCGCCGCCGGCCGAAGTGGCCGTGCGGTTAAAGGCGCAGCAGTCTGGAACCGCAAGACCGCTACGGTCGCAGGTTCGAATCCTGCCTCGGGCATGGATGTTTGTGATGTCCTTAGGTTAGTTAGGTTTAACTAGTTCTAAGTTCTAGGGGACTAATGACCTCAGCAGTTTAGTCCCATAGTGCTCAGAGCCATTTGAACCATTTGCACCAATAAAATTCGCCGACACGGAAGTTCTGGCTGTAGAGAAGCACTATCACACGCGCTTGTTCAGAGAAGCGGTGGAAATACAAAAACATGCGAATAGTTTGAACTAGAAAGAGGATAGCCTCAAGGTGAACGGATCCTGGCTTCCCGTACTGCAGCGAACGACCGTCGCAGGTAGCAAGAGGAGAACCGCACCGGAAATGACCGCGGAGAAGCCCTCGGACGTTGGCGCGCCAGGTACATATAGTCTGCGCCCGCGAGCTCGGCTCCAGTTCACCACCGGCATGGAGGGTGAAGCTTTGACAATGCCAGCCACTCGTGCTGGCGAAACGTCAGAAAAATCGTTAGATGAACGTCGGCCGAAGAACCCGAGACACAAGCCAGCAGGCAGTTTGTCAACAAGTGGCCACGAAAGCCTCAACAATTTTGTATTAGCAAGACTGCCAAGCCACTATGAGGTAGCCGAAAGGCACGCGTTTAAGCTCACGCAGGCTGGCGTGAGGTCTGGAACAGTTAAAGGAGTTGAGTCTAGTAAAAAAGTACGTAGCTTCTGGAAAACGTAACTTTAATCCATAATTGGTGAACAGCGGTCTGACGGTACATGCTTCACAAGATAAATAGCAAATGATAATGGCGCCTTGCTAGGTCGTAGCAAATGACGTAGCTGAAGGCTGTGCTAACTATCGTCTCGGCAAGTGAGAGCGTAATTTGTCAGTGAACCATGGCTAGCAAAGTCGGCTGTACAACTGGGGGCGAGTGCTAGGACGTCTCTCTAGACCTGCCGTGTGGCGGCGCTCGGTCTGCAATCACTGATAGTGGCGACACGCGGGTCCGACGTATACTAGGGGACCGCGGCCGATTTAAAGGTTACCACCTAGCAAGTGTGGTGTCTGGCGGTGACACCACATAGAGACTGGCTGCAACACGAAAAGTACTTCTGAAGAAGAGGGATTTATTAAGAGTAAATATAAATTTTAGTGCTCGGATGTATTTTCTGAAGACTTTTTTCCGAGGTATAGTCTTGTAGTGGAGTGGAACGTGGAAAATAAACAGCTCAGGCAAGAAAGGAAGAGAAACTTCTGAAATTTGGTGCAGCAGAGGATTGCTTGAGTTTAAGTCGGTAGATAAACTAACGAGAAAATAGTAAAAAGAAATCTGTGGTGCGACTTGATTAAAAGAAGGACTCAGTTGATAGGTCACATTCTGAGACATGATATTATCGTCAGTTTGGTAATGGAAGAAACGGAAAAGGGGCAGAAATTGCAGAGGGAGATCGAGGAATGAGTACAGCAATCAGAATCAGACGAATGTAGGTCGTAGTAATTATTTGTTTGAAATGATTGGCACGGGATAGCGTAACGTGGAGAACCGCATCAAGTCAGTTTCAGACTGAAGACCAAACCGACAACTCTCCAACTTACAGGGATTCAGAACCACAACATGTTAGTTTGGTTGCAAGAATAATAATGAGCGTACGGCATTGGTGGCCGGGAGACCCCTCGCGGGGTCGGTTTGGCCGCCGCTCCACAAGTTCTGTAACGCCGCTACGGCGACTTGGTAGTGAATGAGGATGAAATGAAGATGAAAGACACACAACACCCAGTCATCTCGAGGCAGAGAAAATCCCTGAACCCACCGGGAATCGAAGCCAGGACCCCGTGCGCGGGAAGCGAGAGCGCTACCGCAAGACCACGAGCCGCGGACGGTTGTAAGGATGTTGCATTTACACTGGCGGAAAAAAGGCAGCTCTAAAAAATGATTAGTGTAGAGTAATGGAATGTCGGGAATGCATTTGTCTAGGCACATACACAAAATTATTAACATGGCAAGATCACAGGTTAACGTAAGCGTGAGATAAGCCATTACAAAGGTAAAATTCTGGTACATTATTTACCGTAGAAACAGCCAAAATGTTGAATGCAAGCATGCAAGAGTGCGTGCTTTCTGTTGTACGGGTGCCGGAATTCAGTTTGTAGAACAGATTTCCATGCCTGTTGCACCTGGTCGATCACTACAGGGACGTTAATACTCCTTGTGGATAACGTTTAAGTAGTCGTTCGATGACATCCATATGTGCTCGATTGGTGACAGGTAGGGCTTGCTGCGTTACAACAGCGGTATGAGGGCGAATGTTATCCTGCTGAAAAGCATCCTCTGAATGCGGTTCGTGAATGGCACCCAGGTAATCGAATCACCAAATTGAAGCATAAACTTTCAGTCAAGGTGGTTGGGATAACCACGAAACAGCTCCTTCTGTCATACCAAATTACACCCCAGAACACAATTTCAGGTTTAGGTCCAGTGTGACTAGCACTCAGGTTGTTTGTAGGCATTCAACTATCTCCATTTTATCAATACTTGTTAATAAACGGCCAACATAGGCACCGAGGCAGAAACAGCTTTCATCAGAAAACACAACAGATATTCATCCTACCCTCCAATGAGCTGTCGCTTGACACCACTGAAGTCGCAAATGGTTGTGGTCTGCTTCCAGTGGAATGCACTCTACAGGGTTTCTGGCTCGGAGCTGAACTCGACGTAACTGATTTGTAACAGTTCGTTGTGTCACTGTGGTGCCAACTGCTGCGAAAATTGCTGCTGTAGATGTAATATGATGAGCCAGAACCATACGTCCGCACCCTAGGGTCACGCGGCTGTCTGGAGCTCGGTCTTCTAGCGGCCGTGCATTCTTGTGACGACCAATGTCAGCAGTCATGTACAGTCAGTACATAGACTCAGAGGGGTGTTGTTCATGGCGTCTTTGTCGGCTTAAAGGATTTCCTGATCAACCTCAACGCATCACGTCCATTCTCAAAGATGACGAATGCTCTCTATCGCTACAGCTCGTATTTAAGGCAAATCTGATTTGCATCCTCATAGTGGTGCTACTAGCGCCGCTCTTATGCGACTCGCGCGAACCTGCAGTATATATCGTCTGACAGATGTCGGAACACGGCTACCAACTTTCGTTTTTGTCGCACAACTCCTTCTTAGTGTTGTGATTTGTTTTTTAAGTCACTATTTTATGTCGGTGGTGTATGTGATTCAGGATGCTACATCGACCGTAGAACAACGCTCTACTAACGACCAGACAGAATATAAGAAATTTTGTTGTCAGAGAATCAACATATACATCTGCATGATTTCTCTGAAATTCAGTTAAATGCCTCAGTGAGCTTTCATCGAATTACCGTCATCCGGTTTCTCTACCAATCCGCTATCGTAAAGCGCGCGGAAAAAGCAAACACGTAAGTCTTTCCATGTGAGCTCTGCTTTCTCTTATTTTATTATGATGATCATTTCTCCCTTGTCAGCTTGTTTGGGCCATTAAAGAGTGCCATTCGTGGAGGACGTTTTGAGAACGATGAGGAGATGATTCACATAATGAAGCACTGGCTGCGCCATCAGGGCAAGCATTGATACCTACAGGGCATACACGCCCTTATTTCCCGCTGAGGAAGGCCATACAACAGGATGGAAATTACGTGGAAAAATAGGGTGTGTAGTTCTCATTGTGTTCTATAATAAATTCTTGGAGAAACGAAATGCGGTGCAATACTATCTGGGCAGCCCTTGTAGAATTCTGGAATATTTAATTCATCTTCTTTAGTGAAGAAGTTTCGGAAAACTGTTTATTAACTCTCCTTCATTGCAACTGTCGTCAGTGATACCACAATTGTTATCTTACAGAAAAAGTATTGATAGCGTCCTGCCGCTACATACGATCAGAATCTCTTTTGGGTTTTCTGCCAGACTTGGAAACAGAGCTTCGTTGTGCAAACTACAGAAAACATCTCGCAATGAAGTTCGCCCCATACTCCGGACTTCTGTAAAACGTTGCCAAGCTTGGAGGTTCTTCTAAATTTGGCATAATTTTCTTATTGCTTCTGTAACCGTGTTCTAACCTGTTTTGTGGACCATGGGGAATCAATGTCATCTCCTATTATTTGGTATATATATCTCAACTGCAGGTGATATCACATATGGTCTATTCTTATCTGTCTATTTTATCTGTTTTTTCTCTTTCTTTTATAGTCAACACATTCACAGATTTCACTCAGTGGACGTGTCATTGGAGACAGTATGCGCAAGTGTACCAGCTAAGTTGCCTGCGTTTATCTTGCGTTTGCTGCAACTGAGAAGTGCTACAGATTTTTTTTTCGTAACGTTAAAGACAGGGACTTCTCTTCACTTCTTGGACTAAGACTGAAGTTGAGTGTTGGATAGAATGAGCCACAGGCTGTAAAATTGAAGAGGAGCAAATGGTGCCATCACTTTAAGTATTTGCCACAGAAAATCGATAAACTAAGATTCCTTTTGTTGTGCTAGTCACAATACGTCACTCAGCCGAAGCAGTTTGGAAAGCTGCCCGTTAGCGGCGGAGGCACCAGGACAAGAGCGGTGGCTCAAGTCTGTCGGCGAGACCAGCTGGACGCAAGAGGAACATCAGAGGGAACCCAGAAGTACCACGAGTAGGATGGACTTGACAGCACTGAGGCGGAGCCACGTGTAGTGGGCAACCGATAAGAGGACTGTATTGGCTGGATTGTGGAAGTACGGAACACTTGTGCCTGTTCGCTGTAGAGCAGTCAGTTACTGTCGGTTATTGGACGGCACGACTTGGGGCAGCGTATTGACCTCTGTGAGTGTGTAGCCATCAAGCGCTGCCCTAACATTTTGGTGCAAGGTTCTGTTAACTACCTCTCCTATACAGTCGGTATTATGCCTGTAGGAGAGGCAAACAATGTCGTTCCTGCGTGCATAGGCTTTTTGTCTGTGCTAGGGTGATTAGTTGTTACTGCAGGGCGGTAAAGCATTGCTATAGTGAGACAGATGTTCGAGTGCTACGAACTCCCCCCCCCCCCCCAACCCGACTTGTGGAATCGTGATTTCAAGTCAGATAAAGATGAAACAGAGTATTACGCCAAATACAAAGGGCCGTTCATTCCGCTCATTCCGTCTACGTCGTTCAAGTGCTAGTTCGTTTGAGAAAATAAATGTCTCTCACGAGACTCGATAGGCAGGTTCTTTTTGGAGAAAGCAAAAGAGATGTGAAGCAAACATTTGAGATGCACGCACAAATGTATCCCGATAGACGGTGTCCTTCAAGCATGACTTTCAGTGAATGGGCAAAAAAAAAATGTATATATTATTGGAAGGGCACTGGAATACTACGCAGAAGGCAAAGGGAAAACCTGTAGCTTCATCGATAAAGAGAATTCTTTGAAGAAAGAATCTGTTGTCCTAAAATCTCAACAGAAACGAACGAAAGAGCACCGTGCTTCAGTAGCCCCACGGGTAAATCTGATGGTGAAGTGGCATGTTGTGGTTGGAAGCTGTCTGCGTGCAAACTCCTTCCAAATATGTTAACATCAGGATGATGGTTTGCAGTATCAGTCACTAGATTATTAAGGCCCTTTGGTTGATTAACAACAAAAGCACCGCTATATAACTATTTGTTTTCGTCATAAGATTACATATCATGTGTCCGTATACAGATGCCTAAGAATAAAGCGACTTTCCTGCAAAAAGTTTCTTTAAAATAATTTCACGGATCTAACCGCCACTAAACTAAGCAGGTTAACAATTTTCCTGAGGCGTTGCAGGTGCTGGGCAGTTTAAATTCAAAGCACTAATGAAGATATTCGTCTAGAATGACTTCCTCAAACATAGGGCACGATCGACATAGCAGTGGCAAACAACTGCTGCATTCACCGGTGCCTTCGCCGGTGACGACTCACAACGTTACACGTTAATCCAGTCAGTCATGTAAAATGATGTGGGCCAAGCTGCTTGATACTTAAGACATAAGATTACTAACCATCAAGGAATAAACCCTTAAATCCTGAAACATAACAGGTGAAAAGATTTAAAAGTATGCACTGATAACAGTTTAAACAGAGGTGCGACTGAGGGCTCGGCATGAACCATTTAACTGCCACAAATTATTCTAAAATAAAGCATATGGCAATACTGCCAGAACATTTTAAAGACGGCCGTAAGAATAATGACAATATAGAATATTTCTACGACGGGGCTCTAGCCACTCACCTATGCAAAAATGCAAAATATCCTTTGCTAAAATAGTTCACCGGCGTTTGTCGGTCCCAAATGAATCATTAAAACCAACATCGGTTCTAACCATCTACGTAGGTTTCTACAACAATCAAAATGGGGAAATTTTAATCAGCGTGTACAGACCTTAATACACTTTACTAGACTTCCCTACTTCAACCGGCAGTAGCCGCTTAAATTGCAATCTACATTCAATATAAAACAAAGTAAATTTGCCGATGGTTTAAAGATTGCGCAAAGAGACAAATCACAGAGATCTTAATCACCTGGTGAAGACCCACAAACCTAAGTGACAGTATTCTAGTGACACATGCATCGCCCCTGATCTGTTCACAGACGTTCTCGAGAAATACTCTATCGTCTTTCAAAGGTACGTTGGTATTTCTCCCCTGGATCCAATTCCAATGCCACGAATGACATTAATGAGCACGAATTATGTTGCGTCTCGCTGTCTACAATATTGTTTTCAGATCGTCACGGCCGACACTTTCCAGGAGAAGAGCGTTAAGTGACAAAATGCTTCTGAGCGATAAATTGACTAATTAAGTGAAGTTCAACCTTGCTAGCGTCTGCTTGTGAGCCTCTTGACATGCGATATTGAATGCGAGGCACAACCATCCCAGAGATTGGTTTCACCTTATCTGGGTTCTGCTACAGTGAATAATGTGGGCAGACTTCAGGTATCGGTTAAATCAGTCAGTGAATGAAGGCAGTAGGTAATACGGGAGCTTAGTGATCTGCTTTATCCCGTGATAAAAGCAAAACTTCTGGAACTCCCTTGAAGTGAACACTGGTGTAGAGTCGCTCGCAAGCTTACAGGGTGCGCCAAAACCCGAAAACATGTGGAATGTTGCAAAGTGATGGCAACCCTAGTGTCGTGACTTGGGACCAAGAAATAACAACGCGTGAATGCGTTGACCTGTACCAACCTATCGCCCTTCTTTGACCTTAGAAGTGGCCCCAGGTAACACTTTCTCCCCGATCTTGGCATATGTTTTGCTTACACCGATTGTCCCGCACAAAGAATCTGTTGAAAATATGAGAACACAGCAGGCACAAGAATGTTAGTCAAGCAGATAATATTTCATGTCTCTCTTTTGGACTTGTAGGACAGAATCCTGTTCTCTGTGTAATATATCTCCACCAGATGCCCACCTCTTACTGCCTCGTGAACGCTACCAAACTCTGGCTCGTCTCTTGTTTGGTCGCTACATTGCAGAACAGAGCGGGGACTTTGATTTGCAGTGGATGTCCATGCTTTACATATCCTTCGCTCCCATCCTTCTTCGTCAGCTTAGATAGTCTGCTTAGGGCATCAGTGACTTGATGTTCTGGGCCTTTAATGTGGGCCACATCAAACTGAGAAGCCGAAATATCGGCTGCCCACCACGCGACCCACCAAGTGTTCTGGGCACGGACCAATACCCCACTTCCTGCCTGGTTGTCGTTTTCTATCCTGAATTTTCGGTGATTCAAGTAATACTTGAATTTTTCTAATGCTAACGATACCGCAAGTGTTTGCTGTTCAGGGACTGGGTAATTTAGCTCTGAACCGTTGAAAGCTCTGAAAGTGAATGCCAAAGATCTATGTATTCTTTGTTGCTCCTGCAGCATAATGACAGCTATCCCACCAGTTGAAGCATCTGGGACACTAGAAACCAGAAAGCCCAACAGAAGTGCATTGCTAAGAGCCGACTTCCAATGCGTCCAGAACAGCTTGCCGACACTGGTTCGAAACCAACCTCCCTCATTTCCTCCTTGGCAGGTGCAGAATTGCTGCCAAGGCCATGATTTTGGATATTAACTACAGGAAGAAATTCTCCATGCTTACTAAATGGGCGATAATCGTTTCATTCTAGGAAAACAGAATATTGTGGATGGCCCGAATGGAGAGCTGGTCGATCTTGGCCCCAGATAGTGACCAAATGTGCCCAAGGAACGGTATTTCCCTCTTTGCCAAAAACACTTGTGACCCAGCAGATCTTAATCGCCTTAATACTTGCTCTAAGTATTCTAAATTTCCATCAGTGCTGGGACTAAATGCCACCACATCGTCCAAGTGATTGGATACGCAATGGAACTTCAAAACACCCAACAAGTCCAACAAGTGGAAGAGAACAGTAAACCCAGTGAATAAATCAAATGATACTCGATTAAATTAAGCAAGTAATCATTACAGATGGCACTCGGTGGCTTAGACTCCACTGTCAACTGAATTTGTTAGTATGCCTGATTGAGTTCCAAGACCAGGAACACCTGGGCTACAGTGAACCAATCAACACAGTTATAATAGTCTGGCAGAAGCTGAGACTCCCAAATCACCTTTTGCTTTAACGACTGTTCGTCCAACACTGGTCAGAATCTGGACTTATTAGATTTTGGAATCAAAAATATGGAAGAAACATACGGTGATAACGATGATCTAATAACCCCGACTTTGAGTTACGGACTCAGTATTTAGCACAACTAGCGTATTTTACGTGTGGATACCCTACACTGAAGCGCCTAAGAAACTGGTACAGGTACGCACATTCAAATACGGAGATATGTAAACAGGCAGAACATGGCGCTGCTGTCGGCAACACCTGTATAAGACAACATGTGTCTGGCGCAGTTGTTAGCTCGGTTACTGCTGCTACAATGGAAGGCTATCAACATATATGTAAGTTTGCACGTGGTGTTAAAGTCGGCGCACAAACGATGGGACACAGCGTCTCCGAGGTAGCGATGAATTGGGATTTCACGAGTGCACCGTATCGGGAATCCGGTAAATCATCAAATCTCCAACATCGCTGCGGCCGGGAAAAGATCCTACAAGAACAGAACCAACAACGACTGAAGAGATTCGTTCAACGTGGCAGAGGAGCAACCCTTCCGCAAATTGCTGCAGATTTCAGTGCTGAGCCATCAACAACGGCCAGCATGCGAACCACTCAATGAAACTTCAACGATATGGACTTTTAGAGCCCAAGGCCCACTCGTGTACCCTTGATGACTGCATGACAAAAAGCTGTACGTCTTGCCTGGGCTCATCAACATCAACATTGGATACTTGATGACTGGAAACATGTTGCCTGGTAGGACGAGTCTCGTTTCAAATTGTATCTTGCGGATGGACATATGTGGATCTGGAGACAGCCTCATGAATCCATGAATCCTGCAGGTCAGCAGGGGACTGTTCAAGCTGGTTGAGGCACTGTAATGGTATGGTGCATGTGCAGTTGGAGTCATGTGGGACCGCTGATATTTATAGATAAGTCTGAGAAGTGACATGTACGTAAGCATCCTGTCTGATCAGAAGCATTCATTCATGTCCATTGTGCATTCTGAGAAACTTGGGCAACTCCACCAGGACAAGGACCACACTCCCCCGCCCCTCACGCTCTGCCTAACATCTGGTTTTTGGATCATCGTGGTGCACACATGCTGGCAGTCGGTCGTTCAGTGACCAGATTTTGCTTAGCGAAGAATTAACTTCCTACGTGAACATGGGCCTTGCCTGTATCCTTGTGAGCCTCAAGACACATTTAATGCTGGTCTCAGTCACCCCACAGATTGGTCCCTCTTCGACTGAGAATTCATATAGTAAATGACGAGTGCAGACTTCAAGTTTTGGTTAACGCACGCAGTGAATGACCGCTGCAGTTAATATGGACTCATAGTGGCCTGTTTAGTCCCATGTCAAAAGTGAAACCTCGTGAACTGCCTTGAAGTGAACACTGGTGCGTTATCGCTCATCAGCTCACAGTGTGGGTCAAAACTTGAAAAGACAGATGTGAGAGGCTGTGTGATGATGACAGCCGTAGTGCCGCAACTGGGGACCAACCAACAAAACCGTGAATTGTGTCGACCATCATCATTAGCAACCTATTGGCCTTCGATTACTGTTAGAATTCGATGCTTCATATTCAGGACCACCTACCATCAAATCACAGATCTCTTTCTCCATTCCTTGCAAAGTCAGCTGGTCCCGAATGTCCCCAACAGAGAGAATGGTGACAATATGAGAACACTGCAGAAAAAAGAATGTGAGGCAACAAGTCCCGTTTTTACTGTCTACTTTGACCTTATAGCGGAGTACCCGCTTCTCCATAGAATATCTCTCCACCTTGTTCCGTCTCGGAATCTTACCAACCTCAGGATCATCTCTTCCTCGGTCGCTAGATACAGTGACGATCATAATTTCGGTCAGGACAGTGTTCGCTCCCCGCGGGGTGAAAACATCGGTATGTATAGTGGATGCCGATGCTTCTGTTTCTCCATCTCCCTTCTTGTCCTCTTATTCAAACATTCTGCTTAGGGCATGAAAGGTTCGGTTCTCATCGCCTTTAATGTGGCCACTTCGAACTGAAAGGTCAAAACATCGACTGCCCTCCTCGCTACCCACCCAGTTTTTCGGGCTTTGACCAACACCAAACGTTTACTAACCTACGTTTCCGGTGTTATAAGTAAAACTCGAATTTTTCTAATGCTAACAATACCTCAAGTGCTTCCTGCTCAGAGAGTGAGCAATTCATATCCGATCTGGTAAGGGCTCTTTATGCATATGTCAAAGGTCTACATATTCGTTGTGGCTCTTGCAGCAGAACCATAGCTTTCACACCGGCTGAATCAATGTCTGTACAACGAACGGATGATTGCAATCCAGATCTCCCAGCATAGGTGCTTGCTAAGTGCTGAATTCAAGGCTTCGAAAGCAGCTTGCTGACTCTTGCCGCAAATCTACCTCTCCTCTTTCCTCCTCAGCTGGTTCGGAGGTGCCATCAAGCCAATGAAGTTGGGCAAGAACTTCCTGAAGAAATTCGCTATGCCTACGAAAAAGGAAATTAGGATCTTATGGATCGCCGTTGTGCGGGACTGGTCGATCATGACCCCAGATGCCGAAACAACGTGCCCGAGAAATGACATTTCCCTCGTTCCCAGCCGCCCGCTGTGGCTGAGAGGTTCTCGGCGCTTCAGTCCGGAACCGCGCTGCTACTATGGTCGCAGGGTCTAATCCTGCCTCAGGCATGGATGTGTGTGATATCCTTAAGTTAGTTAGGTTTAAGTAGTTCTAAGTCTACGGGACTGCTTACCTCAGATGTTAAGTCCCATAGTGCTTTGAGCCATTTTGAACCTCGTTCCCAATGTCACCCGTCCAGCTTTGATTGTGATCCCAAGAGACCATAACCGGTTTGCTACTTACTCTAAGTGCCCTAAGGGCTCAGTAAAGGCGAGACTATACGTCGCCACATCGTCCAAGTAATTGTATACACATAGGAATTTCAAACCCCCCAACATGAAGTACAACGGATGAGATTGAACAGCAGACCCACTGGTCAAACCAAACGACACTGGATTATATTCATTAAGGTTGTAATCGCTACAGAAGGCAACCTTCGGCTTAGAGTCCTCTGCCAATAGAATTGGATAGTGCGACAGACTGAGGTCTGCGTTACTACGAAAAACTTTAATGCAAGTCTGGAAGAGGCATGGGCTCCAAAACTACCTCCTGATTTAACGACTGGTAGTTCACGACTGGCAGAAACCGGAATTATTAGAAAATGGCATAAAAAATGTGGGAGAGGGGTACGGTGATACCGACTGCTTAATCACCCAACGTGCTGACTAAGTTCTTGCGCAACTCACTCAGGTGGAAGTAACCTATATGACGGTTGTATATCCGGTTCCTGGTCGGCCAGGCGAATGGTATATACAATTTTCGTGGTCACTACTAACCTATTGGTGAGCACATCCGGAAACGTAGCCAGGACGAAACCTAGCAAGGACTTGCAATAACCGTTCCCTCTCTGCAGCAGGTGACAACCCAACATGAAATTCACATTCGCCGCTGTCTACACAGCTCACTCACTATGTCACACTGTTTTCACAACCCCAAACTCCTCTTTGGGGCCAAACTTAAAATGTATCTCTTTCCCCCACAACACAAAAAGCACTGAGAAAATCCCAAAATCTCGCACGTCAATAATAAACTGGCCGTCAGTCCCGTCACTAGCCAAAGTTTCACTCGCAGCTTTACCTATTGTTAACTTACATCGAACCTTCACTAAAATCTGTAAAACGTCCCCTGGAACAGTACAACAGTCCTCTATACTTGGGTTGTGCAAGCTTACAGCACATTCTAAAAGAGCCAAAATTAACTATCGACATTGCACCACTCGAATCCATTATTGCACGCACTCGATCCGTTTCTAAATGAGCACAGATAGACGGCAAGTGGCTAGCGTTTACCGCAAGCACCTTCCGGCATCCACGAGGCATGAGGCACCCACGAGGCAGTCCCAGTTCCGCGTGGTGGACCAGGTTCCTGGCGTCAGGAGTTAGTGCCACATTCACACGGTCATGGACAGTGTCAGACTAAGAGTTCCCGCCTGCCACGACACAACGACGCCCCTGCGCACTCTGACCACCTCTTGGCGCTGTTGCCTCTCTCCCTACTAAATTCATACCTCCCCTGACAGCATCATCGTCCCCATGAGCCACATCTGTATATTTCACGTTCTCAATAGGAGTTACCAGACTGTCGAGGTCCAAAACGTATTGAGTCTCTCAGAAATCAAAATGCACTCTTTATTTACAGGTCTCAGCCCTTCCACCATGCTTATGACCGCGTCCAGCTCAAGTATGCCCGAACATAGGGCTGCCCTAGCCACCCAAACGCGCTGAATGCATTCGAAATATATTTTCTCCTTTCCTTGTAGCTTATAAAAATATTGGGCACTTGGGTCTTTGCGCCTTCGTGCGCTTAAGCAGCCCTCCAGAATTTTGCTACACAGAGAAATCAAGGGTCCTCCGACTCCCAACACCTCGGCTACCACTTGACCCAGCCGACCTTCGGCCAGCGGGTAAAGAATTTGTCACACTACCTCATCCACTACTTGCAACACTATGACTTGTTCTTCTAGCATAACAGTTAGCCATACACTTTCTTTAATATGGGCAACATCTCAGATTGAACGAAGCTGAATACCTCTGACAAGAGGCTATAAGTAGGGCGGGAGTTTACCAAAAGGATTGCAAGTGTGCAACAGCCGCATCAAATACTTCTTCTGGTCTTCACCTGTCTCACCATCTTCTTGTCCCTTAAGATTACACAGAAGGCGCTGAATTAAAATAACTTCTCGCTGAAGAGCCTATAGAGCAGAGGTAATCTTACGATCATGGCCAGCTAAAAAAATATCACCAATTCTATTTACTACATTATCAGCACGGCGTGCAGCCACAAGATTTGTCCCTGTGAGGGTGTAGTACTCTCGTAATGGACTACACCCTCCCCTACAACATTATGTAAGTAAGTGTTAGTGGTGCAAGAAGCTCTCACCTCGTTAACTGCCTTTGCAGTACTTCAACAGGCCTTTGCAGTGCACCAAGAAGCCACTGTCGCATGACGCCACTTTCTATTGGTCTGACACACCCCTAGAGCGGGGCACCCAGTATAGGTCCTCCTTCCTCAGGTAATTTGTTCCCAACATCTTGCGAATGTCCATGATGCCTGACGCTGAAACACAAGACCAAATTACACTTTTCTCTTAACCTAGGGCTTACACAAACTCACTACGGCAATTGCTCAGTGGCAGGTACTTGAAACTGAAATAAATCCCCACTCTGCCACGATTTAAAAACTACCTCCACTTTGTCCTACCACAGAAATACGGAATGGGGTACCCTTTGGAGCAGTGGTAGGAAGGACACAAGTGAAAGGCACTGGGCAAAATATGGAATTTACTTTACTGAAAAAATCGTACTTTTGCACCTGAGCAAAGCACACAGCTATTAAGATAAACAACTCACAACTGGCATTAGCGACATTACGTAATAACGCAACTCTATTTTGGAATTTACTTCAACAAGACCAGACCAAACAGGGTTTGTAACCTTCAACCGGCCCAAACCGCCCTTAAAACAAGTGACACAAGTTAACAAGTAAAGAAAAATTCAACAACTGTCACTAAATAATTACATGACAATAAAACCTTAATTGTTGCATGGATTTCGACAGCCTCACCTAAAAGAATAATTTATGAATCTCGGTTCCAAGTGGCACTAGCCACTCTATTGAAAAAACAACGTAAATCATAGAAACATAACGAATGAGCAATGGCTCTAGCCATCTACGTAGGATTACGTAACACCCAAAACACTAAAATTTTTATCGTCTTTCAGCCATCTTAAAATACTTATCTCGACTTCCCTACTTGAACCTCTAGTAGCCACATAATTTAAAACTACATACAATATAAAATAATCATCCCAATGGTCCAAAGATTGCTCAAACAGAAAAATAGCCGTGGAGTTTAAGTCAGCGCTTAGCCGCCTTTGAATTCACTATTGCAATTGGCACTAGGCGTTTTATTTTTCAAGCTAAACAAGCACTTTATTACTGATATGCACACTACGCTAATCCTTTTAATAGCTTACACAAACAGATTAAATTTCAGTCTTAGCTCGGCGCTTAGCCGCCTTTAAATTCTCAAATGTATGAATGAATTTGAATCGGTACTAGCTCTTTAAATTTTCAGACTACATAGTCAGATTACATAAACAGATTACAGTTTTGTTTTAACTCAGCGCTTAGCCGTCTTTAAATTCTCAAATGAATTTATCAGTTCGAATCGGCACTAGTCATTTTCAATTCAGGAACACTCAAAAAAATTTTTTTTTTAAAATCCGACCCTTTGCCACTATCACATCAAAAAAATCTCTTTAAAACAACTTCATCACTTCATGGATGTAGACGTCACTAAACTAACCAGATTAATTTTCCTGTACAATGAGAGGTGCTAGGGAGTTTAAATTCAAATCGCTAATGAAGCTAACCGTGTAACAGCACATCCCCAAACATAGGCATCGGCCGGCCAAGCTCATGAAAACAATACCTGCGTTAACCTGTGCCTTCTTCGCTGACAACACACCCCGTTACACGTAGGTCGAGCCAGTCAAGTGAAATTATGTGGGAACAGATTGTCTGATACATAATCAGACGTAAGGTTACGATCCGTCAAGGAACAAGCCCTTAAATCGTGCAACGTAACAGATGGATGGTTTTAAAAGTATTCATTGGTAACAATTTAAACATAGAGGTGCGATTGGGGGCTAGATATACACAATTTAACTGGCAGAAATCACTTTAAGACAACACCTATGTCAATGTTGCCAGGATATCTTAAAGATGGCTGTAAGGACAATAACAACAGAGAATATTTCAACTAGGTGACTCTAGCCACTCACATATAATCAGTAGCTCATATGTAAAATTTACTTTCCTAAATTGGTTCGCCACCTATGTTGGTCCCAGGGTTTAACTTGGAAAATATCAGAAATAATAACCAAATTAAGTTTTATGAACTGATAAATTACCCAGCAACGATACTTGAAGATGATGCTACCATGAACCTAGGAACAGTTTTTCCCGTTCCTCACTACGAAGCCTTCGAAATGCAAGCCGCATCGGCTTGTTCCGTCCTCACTAAACAGCACCGCGACAGGTCACGCTGGTCGATGGTTCACTCACACCGTCCACGAGTCCACAAGTCGGGCCGCTGCGGCAAGTCACGCGTTGTGTACTGACTCATCCACTGTTCGCTGTACTTTCTCCTTTGTCTATTGGGCGCCACTCTCCTCCTTGAGATCCCGTCTTCGCGATCTCGCGAGCCCTGGGGTCGCGCTGCCAGCTCTGCAACTATCGCTGACGCGAGTCGATAGCCAAAGAACTCTGCGGCACACATCACCCAGCGCTTGACATTACGACACTGCCAAGCAGATCTACTTTGGAATCTTGAAACAGTGGAGAGCGAAATGGCGCTCACTGATGAGTCTTGAGAGTAGGTTATATCTGCATGCATGTGATCGACGTACATTCGTTTTACGTAGACCTGGTCAACTGCCTGATCCGGAGTGCAGTAGCCCACGACACGCAGCCATCAGTTACAAATGGCAGTGACGTTTGATGTTTCTGCAGGGCAAAGCAACCAGTGCCCGCTACAGTGCTCAACCTGTTATCCCCACGCTGCTACCATTTCTTCGATGAGGTGGTCATACGTTTTTCAGCAGGACAATGCATGTCCACATAAGGCTACTACGACACAGCCTCGTCCTTGTTATGTCAAACAAATGCATTTTTCAGTAAGCTCACTAGATATTTCGCCAGTTGAACACTTATGGGGCATGATGAAGCGACAACCTACACGTTCTCCAAGGCCTGCTAGAACCATAGCCTGATTGTAACAAAAGGCGTAAGATGCTAGAGTCGGACTGTGGCAGAATGCCATTCGGCAATACAATGATCGTTTGCATGCAACAATACGTGCTTGCGATGCCTCCAGAGGAGGGTACACTGTGAATTGATGCGACTGTACGGACCCTCTTTACTGTGTCATGTGTGTTTCATTAGGTGTGATTTTGTTATTGTATACTCCTACAATTATGAAGTAACTGTCATCTCAGGTATCAATAAAATGATCTTGTCCTTGAGCGTCCTTCATTCTTTTCCGTTTGACATTATTAAGCTTAGCAGAGTAATCTGCACATCTTACAAAGTGTTACAGACTCTCATTAAGGAAGTAACTCTTGAGACACATAGACGTATGTGGTAGCAGTACAATGGGTGCCCAGACCATTACTCTCTTGTTCCTAGGAAAACCCACACCAGACTTTTCCTGGTGGCTGGATAAGACGTGAAGGCGTTTTCAGTAGGCACGCACGTCCGCATGATTCCAAGTGAGCTTCTCTTTCTGTGGGTTAAACTCAAAGACGAAATCAGTGCTCAAATTCCGACGCCTCAAGGTGTTCTCAAACATCGCGCATCTACGATATTTTCAGTTATATCGAAGGAAACACTTCATCCTGCCCACAAGTCTTTGAACCAACGATTTAAAATATGTAGTGCAGTAGAAGGCGGCCATTTCTAACAGTTAAATGAGACAAGTGGATTTTTAAGACATGTAGAAGAGCACATTCGGCTTTGAATTCCTTCCTGTTGCTGATTTAATTTTGTCCTGTAAGTGTAATTTTTTATTTAACCGTCTTTAATACTCAGTTCCCTGCTTTACAAACCCATTCAATTTTTGATTTGCATCTTTCTTTGAAGGCTCTGGCAGATACAAGAGCGTAACTTTTAACGTAGTCAACTGGTAAATCATCGTTAGATGACGGATCCTTTACCCTCCATTTGAAGTGTCAGCCCAGCTATACGTAGCCAAGTTTTCCTAACTGTGTCAAGCATCGGTACCCCATGAACCTCATGCGACATTTCCGTATAAAGAAAAAAGGAAATTCCGCGTATGACTTCTGTTAGTTGGTTTGCTGGTTAGTTGAGGGATTAAGCGGCCAACGCCAATCGGCTTCGTGTTCAAAACACATAAATCGTAAATTATAAATATTGCAATTTCTCCCAAAGTTCTAACCAGACTCTAAAGAGTGAAACGCCGTTCTATTCGTCTCTGTTAGAACTACTACACTATCAGCCGAAACCGCTGTCGTTCCATTTGAGAAAGCAAAATTGATCTAGATAGCTCTACAGTTAATTTAGCCACGAAAATAGACTATTTGTCATTTACTGTGGGATTTTTCACAATTCATTTGGGTGAAAACAGTTCCGGAAATATTTCAGGTGAACAGCGTAGCTTAATAACACGGCGTGAATGCATAAATGAAGATGGAGCCTACGAAACGTGTTCTGAATGATAGTCCATTGTGCAGGCAGTAAGAAGCAAAATTGGAAGTGACACAGACTATTTTTCTAGATGACAAGTTTGCTCTACTACCAACACGAATTGTAGCTTTAAGGAAGTTAGAAGAGAAGTTGTAAATACCGGGTGTCCCAGAAGTCTTTCTCAGATTACAAACATTCATAAGGCATAACCTATGACACATAGAAAAAAAATTTCATTTTTAATTTCATATGACGCTTCCATGTTTTTGTGTGTATACATACCCACTGTTATTTCTTCTGTCACAGAGCCCAGTAACAACGGCGGAACCAGACACGATTTGCAAACAACATGTACCCAAACCAGGAGAAGGCCCAGTGTGTCCTCTAATATCACGCGATACAGTCACCAAAAACAGTCCAGAGAAGCTTCCAGACGGCATGCCATTAACAGCCACCAGGTATTAAAAGCATCAAGATGCGGATCGCGAAGTTTAAGGAAAAGGGAGTGCGAAGACGATTCAAATAGTGAGAGTCGCCTTCGTGAGGAGTCCCAAGAAGTCAGAAGCTCATCTGAGTAACAGATTCCGAACACAGTAGTGACCGCATTCTGCGTAAATAACTTCCTTTGGTGCATGCAAAGTCCAGATCGTACGGTCCCTCCAACTAAGGGAATTCAGTTCTCGTTACGACTTTGATGTTGCCATGCTGGCCCAGATTGAAAAGATAAAATCGTAGGACTTCTTTCTTCAATGAAACGACAACCACAGCCAGTAATTATCATGATGTGTTACAGTTATTTGGTTTCCTCCAGATTCAAGATATTCGGCACTTAATTTCCCAACAAGATGATGTGCCAGCTCTTTGGGGGGCTAGATGTTCATGTCTATTTGGATACAATATCAAGATCCAACTGATCTTCGCGATCACCGGATGTAACACAACTGGATTTCTTCATTTGGGGCTACGTCAAGAACCAGGTTTACCAAGCACAAGTGAACGACATCGCAGCTTTGCGGCGCAGAATTACTGACGTCTTGACATTCAACCCTCACGAAATGTTTACGAACACAAGTGTGGAACTGGAATGTTGCCTCGATCTCCTTCGGGCAACGAAAGGTGCTCTCGTCGAAATTTATTAACTGTATATGTGTACGAGTACACAAAATTATGAATATGTTACCAGCACGTCAAGATAGATGGTATATGAGCTACTTCCTAAGTATGTTTGGGATCAGTGAAATATTTCTGGGACACCCTGTATAATAAATGCATAAAATGCGTAAAAACTTATATAACCAAGGGCATTGTCTTGCAACACAAAAATATGACACTATCAGTGGTAAGGCCTAAAAAAACTGTATGCAGCAGAAACAAACTAACAAGATTTGCGGATGATGAAAAACTGGAAAAATTGGAAAGAAGTACTCTAAGGAGAAGACTAGGACCTAGAAGTAATAGTTACGTTTAATACAAACTAAATCGAATCGGGAGCTCTATTTGAAAATGGAAAAAGTAACTGTTGTAATGAAGAAAAGAAGACTAGAGTTTTACGGCCACATTCACCGAATAGATAACAGACTAATCAAGCAAGTATTCACCTTAATAAACATGCACAAATCCAAACCCACATAGTTTACCGAAATTGACAAAGATATTAAAAAATGAGGAATTCGAATGGACGTAATAATCTGGGTTAAGTTAAGTATCAAAGGTGGGTCAGATATGATAGTCGGATGCTTCTATAGACCACCTGCATCAGCAACCGTAGTAGTTGAGCGCCTCAGAGAGAACCTGCGGAACGTCGTGAAGAAGTTTCGTGATCATACTATTGTAATAGGGGGAGACTTCAATCTACCAGGTATAGAATGGGATAGTCACACAATCAGAACTGGAGCCAGGGACAGAGACTCTTGTGACATTA
Organism: Schistocerca americana; assembly: GCF_021461395.2. Lineage (NCBI taxonomy): Eukaryota > Metazoa > Arthropoda > Insecta > Orthoptera > Acrididae > Schistocerca > Schistocerca americana. The sequence continues at coordinate 950,400,245 of NC_060119.1, read as the reverse complement.
TCCTGACTGCCTTGTCCGAGAATTACTTCGAGCAGATAGTTAGAGAACCAACTCGTGAAGCTAACGTTTTAGACCTCATAGCAACAAATAGACCGGAACTTTTCGACTCCGTGAATGTAGAAGAGGGTATCAGTGATCATAAGTCAGTGGTTGCATCAATGACTGCAAGTGTAATAAGAAATGCCAAGAAAGGAAGGAAAATATATTTGCTTAACAAGAGTGATAGGGCACAAATCGCAGAATATCTGAGTGACCACCACCAAACGTTCATTTCTGAGGAAGAGGATGTGGAACAAAAATGGAAAAAATTCAGAAACATCGTCCAGTACGCCTTAGATAAGTTCGTACCGACTAAGGTCCAAAGCGAGGGGAAAGATCCACCGTGGTATAACAATCATGTACGAAAGGTACTACGGAAACAAAGAAAGCTTCATCATAGGTTTAAGAGTAGTCGAATCATAGCTGATAAGGAAAAGCTGAACGAAGCGAAAAAGAGCGTAAAGAGAGCAATGAGAGAAGCATTCAACGAATTCGAACATAAAACATTGGCAAACAATCTAAACAAGAACCCTAAAAAGTTTTGGTCATATGTAAAATCGGTAAGCGGATCTAAATCCCCTATTCAGTCACTCGTTGACCACGATGGCACCGAAACAGAGGACGACCGAAGAAAGGCAGAAATACTGAATTCAGTGCTCCGAAACTGTTTCACTGCGGAAAATCGTAACACGGTCCCTGACTTCAGCCGTCGCACGGACGCCAAAATGGAAAATATTGAAATAAACGATATCGGAATTGAAAAACAACTGCTTAGTAGCGGAAAAGCATCCGGACCAGACGAGATACCCTTAAGATTCTACAGTGATTATGCTAAAGAACTTGCCCCCTTTCTATCAGCAATTTATCGTAGATCGCTGGAAGAACGTAAAGTACCTAGCGACTGGAAGAAAGCGCAGGTCGTTCCCATTTTCAAGAAGGGTCATAAATCAGATGCGAATAATTATAGGCCTATTTCGCTTACGTCAATCTGTTGTAGAATAATGGAACATGTTTTGTGTTCTCGTATTATGACGTTCTTAGATAATACAAATCTCCTTCATCATAACCAACATGGATTCCGCAAATAGAGATCATGTGAAACTCAGCTCACACTATTTGCCCAAGAAATTCACAGTGCCGTAGACACTGGCGAGCAGATTGATGCCGTATTCCTGGACTTCAGGAAGGCATTTGATACGGTTCCGCACTTACGTTTAGTGAAAAAAATACGAGCTTACGGAATATCGGACCAGGTTTGTGATTGGATTCAGGATTTCCTAGAAGAAAGAACACAACATGTCATTCTTAACGGTTCAAAATCTGCAGATGTAGAGGTAATTTCGGGAGTACCGCAGGGAAGCGTGATAGGACCTTTATTGTTTACAATATACATAAATGACTTAGTTGACAACATCGGTAGCTCCGTGAGGCTATTTGCAGATGACACGGTTGTCTACAAGAAAGTAGCAACATCAGAAGACTCGTACGTACTCCAGGAGGACCTGCAGAGGATTAATGCATGGTGCGACAGCTGGCAGCTTTCCCTAAACGTAGATAAATGTAATATAATGCGCATACATAGGGGCAGAAATCCAATCCAGTACGATTATGCCATAGGTGGTAAATCATTGGAAGCGGTAACGACCGTAAAATACTTAGGAGTTACTATCCGGAGCGATCTGAAGTGGAATGATCACATAAAACAAATAGTGGGAAAAGCAGGCGCCAGGTTGAGATTCATAGGAAGAATTCTAAGAAAATGTGACTCATCGACGAAAGAAGTAGCTTACAAAACGCTTGTTCGTCCGATTCTTGAGTATTGCTCATCAGTATGGGACCCTTACCAGGTTGGATTAATAGAAGAGATAGACATGATCCAGCGAAAAGCAGCGCGATTCGTCATGGGGACATTTAGTCAGCGCGAGAGCGTTACGGAGATGCTGAACAAGCTCCAGTGGCGGACACTTCAAGAAAGGCGTTACGCAATACGGAGAGGTTTATTATCGAAATTACGAGAGAGCACATTCCGGGAAGAGATGGGCAACATATTACTACCGCCCACATATATCTCGCGTAATGATCACAACGAAAAGATCCGAGAAATTAGAGGAAATACGGAGACTTACAAGCAGTCGTTCTTCCCACGCACAATTCGTGAATGGAACAGGGAAGAGGGGATCAGATAGTGGTACAATAAGTACCCTCCGCCACACACCGTAAGGTGGCTCGCGGAGTATAGACGTAGATGTAGATGTAGATGTAATACAGTTAGAGAAGCCACACAAAAGGCAGGATTTCAGGATAGAGAGAGGTCTTCTAAAGGAATAAAGATGACCTAAGAAGAAAAGAAACGATACTCTCGAATCATGACCGAAGTGTGCGAGCAACGATAATCAAACCCAAAGAAGCAAAACAAAAGCTGACTTATTGTAACCTTCCAAAAGTATTATTCGAAGAAACAAAATAAATAAATGTGTAATAGAAACTGCTATTAAAAAGAAGGTAGAGAACAAATAGGATCAATATGTGTGAAATAATCGGAAAATGTCACTCGAATATCTGGACTCGCGAAATACGCAAGTATGAGGCAGGTTTTTGGAATATGGAAATACTAGAACTTCATATCGTATCGTGTAGAAAATCTGATAAAGCAGAGATATCGAATTTCCACACATTCATTATATACTGCGTTTCCAGTAAAAAATAACTAACTAAGAGCGGCCACAGGTCAAAGAGAAACATATCCTTCTTTACAATTGTTGTTTAAGGGCCTTGCGAATGTTCTGGTTGCAGTGGTTTATCAGCCATCACAAATACGTATCATACCCTAGACAAATTATTTCACCCCTTATACTTCTAAACTCTCTGTGCACCATACCAGTTGTTAAGTTTTACATGTGAGCACCTGGAGCCTGTGTAGGACTATGAATTGTGTTTGTTTACTGAGATGCATATGTGTGGCTGTGACGCGAGGCAGAAGGGAAGTGGCTCATAGCACCTAAGAGTATGTACCTAAGAGTATCGGTTTACGAGACCAAAATAACCGTTGGTGCACTTTCTCTACACCGTCGATAAACATGGGGGTCTTCTTCTTTAGCATATTTTCAGTCTAAATCGTGAAACGAAAAACCCGGATTGTGAAGATACCATAAGAGATGCACTGAGACTAGATAATGGTATGCAGAAGAGGCGGTACAGCCACTGAGCATTGTGTTGGGCATTTGGGAAGAAGGGTGTCTCACCTTACATTTCGACAGTTTCCATTCACCTGTCCTAGAAGAGACACCTGGCGAATACCTAGACGTGTCATTTAACAAGCTTTTATTCATTTAATATTAACCATAGTATAATATTTAATTTAAAAAAGCTGTAATGGGAAAAGTTTCTTTGTTCTCAGTCTAATTATACAATGTAAGTAAATTTATAAGACACACACTAAATATAGGGGGAAATTTTTTATGTTACATTCGCTGTAGAGTTAGAAACAGATGCAATTTATTTTTGGATGGCAATAATCCGAATAATGAAGATAAAGGACCTCGCATTCCGACGAAGTTGCTCTAAATGGAAAGCTCTGAAAAAAGTAATCAATATTAATAACAGCACAGTAATGCGTGTAATAAAACACATTCCTCTCCCGAAGGAATTCAGATATATCGTTACGCATATCTGCGCTCGTACCTGCGCAGACACACTCGCACATACGGGTCACAGCGCACATACACATATCCTCTTAGGCATACGGTAGCAAAAGTTATATTGGTGAATGTGGTGTGGGACAGAAAACAACGGACAAGTGAAGGTGGAAGAAAGGAGGATAGAGAGAGAAATAAAATATACCAGCTAACATTTTTGCACAATAACAATTCTGAGCCGGCCGCTGTGGCAGAGCGACTCTAGAGGCTTCGGTCTGGAACCGCGCGGCCGCTACGGTCGCAGGTTCGAATCCTGCCTGGGGCATGGATGTGTGTGATGTCTTTAGATTACTTAGGTTTAAGTAGTTCTAAGTCTAGGGGGCTGATGACCTCAGGTATTAAGTCCCATAGTGGTTAGAGCCATTTGAGGCATTTTGAGGTGTCTCTCCGAAGATACGTCAGGCGCACTTTCTCAGGTTTTTCGGCAGATATTTACAGTTTCATTTTTCCACTGTGTAGCCAGTGTCAGCCCAAACAAATACTGCTCATCACGTCTTGCATGCGACGCCCACTGTCAACGGGTAGCGACGGTGTGTTCCCCTTTACAACAAAAAGATTTTTCAACAGAACTTTTACGTGCCCATTAAACAGAGCGGTCACAGATTAGTCTATTCCTATATTTTTATAGTCATTACGCATTAACAGGGACAGCAAAGCTCGAGGAATAACCAGTACCCAAGCAGCGAATGCACTACCCTGGTCCGCGCTGTCTTCTACCGCCAAACATGCACTGCTACTGAGTCGCTGCTGAGTTTCTGTTTACTCCTCGTGTTTAGCTGTCCCTGTTAATGCGTAATAACTACAAAAATATAGGAATAAATTTGGGAACGCTCTAAGGAATGACCACTAGAATTTTGACTGTTTTTGTAATGGGAAATATGCCTATGCATTCTGTAGACAACGGCCGTCGCGTGAAAGACGTGATTAATGATCATTACTTCTGCTGACGTCACCTACACCTAATTAAAAACAAAATTGAAAATATCTGCCGATACATAAGAGAACATGCGCCTGACGATTCTTAGGACAGACACCCGGTACAAGGAAATGTCACACAGCTATCACAAAGTGTTTTACATTCTGGGCATCCGCAGCTGTTGAAGTGCATGTTGGTAAGCAGAATTCCATTGACAGCTGGTAATTATTATTATTATTTTTTTTTTTTTTTGAGTCCGTCTTAGCAACTTGTGAGGGCCGCTTCTACTCTTCGCAACATCCGCGTTGCTCTATCATCACACCGATGCGGACAAATCTTGAAAGGGTCTATAACTAAGCAAATCACGCACCAGAAATTTTAAAGACATTAAAGGATCACATCTTTGTCACCCTCCGTTCGTCAATGTAATGTAAAAAGTGTTAACTGAACATGTTGACTGCGAGGAATGGGTATGCCCGTCAGATTTTAACACTGTTGCACCTGATGGTGTGGCTTTAGGCCGAAAAACCGCTTGTACGTCAATAAAACAACAATTTAACCAGTTGTCAGCGGAATTCTCGAAATGCCACTCAGCTGATTCCTCATCCAGGGGGATATTGCATGTCAAACTTGATTACTAACGACAAGATCGTATTTTGTCACCTGCCGCGGAGCAGTTCTAGGCGCTCCAGTCCGGAACTACGCTGCTGCTACGGTCGCAGGTTCGAATCCTGCCTCGGGCATGGATGTGTGTGATGTCCGTAGGTTGGTTAGGTTTAAGGGGTTCTAAGTTTAGGGGACTGATGGCTTCAGATGTTCAGTCTCAAAATGCTTAGAGCCATTTGAACCCTTATTTTTTTTTTTTTGTCGCCTGCCAGAATAAGGAACGTCAACCAGCATGCTGCGTCTGGAGTCGTACAGTTCACAGGTGCGGCGTCACGAAGCACCCACACTTCAAACCAATCACCACAAAGTTCCAAAAACTAGCCACCTAGGCGGCGCTCATGATCTGGAATGAACTTCTACCAATCAACTTCTACCTCCTCCATGAAATCTTCAGAGACTGAATTCATCTGCCGCTGGTTACATCAGACCGCACAACGGACGTTGTTAGCGAAACTAAAGTTGTGCGGTCATCAACGAGATCGCAGATGCAAGATTATCCCGCTGGTCACCGATAAATTGAGCGCACTGCCGCACACGGCCAGTTCCTGCAGTTCTCCATTTGGGGATCCAGTTGACGTTCAACAGTTCCTATGTTCCATACAACAGTTCCAGTCTACTTTTTCAGTGGACACCGATCATTCGTTGCCGCAGTAATACCAAGCCGCTATTTTGATCATAGAATGAAGGCTTCCACGGCAGGTGTTGTCATTACTTAACACTTCCGGGCTGAGATGCCGTTTGCCCATACATATAACTCGCCGCTTGTCCTCGGAGGATGCCTTCCGCAGTCGACGGCGAAACGTCAGGGGATAGTTTTATGTATGGACCACGGCACGTCAGCCCGGAAGTGATAAGTAATGAAGCCGCTATTTATCAGTGATCATCTAACATTGAAATGCCGAGTGTCTAGTGAATAACTGGCATAGACAGCAGTTCAGACAGAACTAAGTGGATTAGATTGTTAATTTCGGTTATTTAGGGGACAGGACTCAAATGCCAGTGCCATGCAATTAACAACACTTGCTGTTAAGTAGGTGCTCTATTGGCTGAAAAATTAAAGGTGGTGAATATCGCGAAATTTAAAAACAAAGGATTGCGAATGAGGAGATACTTAAAAAATACAAGATGTCAGGGAATTAAAACGTATAAGATGACACGAAATTTAAAAAAAAATTAAAAATATTAAACATATCCAAGGTGGCACACTAACTCACTTGTGCTTTGTACCACATACACTTTCCCTTTCCCTCCCTCTCCCTTTCGCCTCCGCTCCCCCCCCCCCCCCCCCCCACCGTCTAATCACATCCCTAATCACATTCCTGTACTTTACAGTCCATTAAAATAAAACAGCCAATTAGAATGTAGTCCTAGAGCTCAGAAGTTTCCGAAGGGTGTGAATTAGGCACAATGCTCAAATGAACCTGAACAACCCGATTTGCAAAAAAGATTACATGAAGGATGTGAATTTGGCACCATGCTCAAATGAACCTGAACAACTCGATTTGTAAAAAATATTACATGAAGGATGTGACTAACTGTATTTCCATGTCATATGACCATCCATGCACAGATGACGTAAGTCATCACGGTGAAGTAAAGTACATACAACGATCAGTTATTCGAAACCAGAGTAGATGAGTCGACGTGGAGACGTGACAGAATGGCGGAACCAGCATTCGGCGATTGGATTGGCTCAAGGCCACGCCGTGAGGGAAGCTGCGCGATTTGTAGCGTACCCACACATACTGCCATACGGATCCAGAAGGAACAGCGTACCACTTAGCAGTCAGGTAGCATGGCGTAAGAACAGTTGCAAAAACATCCTGGTTAACAGTCACCCGAGACAAGTGTCACACTTTGTTAATGACAGTTTACCTCAGTCCCAACAGGAATTGGTGATCTCTGTGAATGCAGACACATCTCAACCAGTTTCCGAGCGTACATTGCGAAACAGTGCACATGCAACAGAAATTTGGCGTTAGATTCTTCGCTAAGTACCATTCATTTCACTGGCAAATAAACCAGCACTTCAGTGAGCCGGAAAGTATGGAAACTAACAGCAGCAGACCTGAGGCTATTTCGGTGGCCCATAGAGGTACGACTTTTTTCAACTGGTGGGATGAGCCAAGTGCACTGAGAGCCCCCTGAAACGTTTGGCCCGCAGTAGGTGCGGAGGTTGGAGGACATGTGGGAAGTAGATCGGCTTTGTATGGCGAATTTCTTCTTACCATGACTCATTAAGGCTACCGTTAACAAGAAACGAGATACTTATTTCAGCATTTTCATTGAGGATGTGTTGCCATTTTTCTTACGCCTTTGTGATGAGTACACCGTGGACATGCTCTTCTTACAAGATAGCAGCCGGGTTCACAAGAGGACTCACCGTATCACCAGTTCAAATGGCCCCTTTATATCGCCTGTTCTTAATCACATAGAAGTTAAGTATTTTATCCATCTTCTGCAACTGTAGTTCTGTATAACGAAACAATCAGCAACCCCATTAAGAAGGTAAAGAAAAAGAAATTTATTTCTTAATCGGTTTCAGGCACTTGATGTCCTTCTTCTGAAGGTTAGATCTGTACAACAATGGTATAAAATTGACAAAAAAGTGCAGAATTAGCATCTGTTGATTGGCTTTTTATACTTGTATAGGCATTATGACCCACATGACCACAGCAATATGTTGCATGCTCATTGTTGTTGACACTTGCAAATACTGTGATAGCTAACCTTCTGAAGGAGAGTACTGAAACCGATCAGGAAGTTAAATTTTTTATGCCCACAGAAATTATCTGTGAGGATGTGTAACAGCGGGTGAAACACGGCAGTTAGTACCCCAGTAAATTCGTACTTTGTTGCCTACCATTACGGAGATGCATACCTGAAGAACTGTTTGGGCTCCCTTCCAATCCGAATTGAGGCCATTTGTAAAGACAACAGGCAGTTTCCAAAGGTATTAGTTTGATGGCTCCTAAGGATCACAAGGTTTTGGCCCAATGCGCACGAGAAAGACATCAAGCTTGTGTGGTGTGGTGATTCCATTTGTCCGTTTGCTAAGAAGAGATTATGGGATGGGTGAACATACAAGTTGTTTGGCCGGAGGGATCTTGCGGCTGGAAGCCCTTCGGATAGCCTCCCGTAAAGTATGAAGCAGAGCTGCGTGTTTTCTCTCTCTCTCTCTCTCTCTCTCTCTCTCTCACACACACACACACACACACACACACACACACACACACACACACACAGACACACAGACACACACAGACACACAGGAGATTGTCTTAAAAGCAACGCAGCCTAAATTAGGGCTCATTGTTACAGTAAATTAAGGTACCACGCTATTTTCCTAATTGATGTATTCATTTACGTAGCACATTCTCAAGTATTTTTACACTAAGAACTCTCGCTGCTGTTAGCTGATCTTGGTCACACTATATCAGTGTTGTGCTTGTTTCCTGGGCGTGATTACAGCACTGCTACAGAACTATACATGGTGGTCAGAGATATTTTAAAAAGCTTGTAAGGGTATTGCGGGATAGATGTGATGAGAAATAAATGTTAAGAAAATAATTCGACACGTTGCGCCATTTCCGAGATAGGGCAAGAGATTGCTCAGTCTTTGGCTTGGGTTCGATCCTAACAACCGTCCCATGTCCAATACTTGGATCGCTCTCTTCGTTGGATTTAGGAAAGAACACGTTTGCCGACACCGTCGCTGTCGGGTTGCTCGAATTTGTGTTCGCAACCGCCGGATTGGCTGACTTCAATACTACGTTTCTCGGAAACAGCGCATCGTATAATATGCTTTCTTAACAATCTCATCACAACCTACTCTGCAACACTCTTGCACGCTCTTAAGCTTGCTTCTCACCACCATCTACACAAACTCACTTATGATGACGTGATAATGGTTGATAATCTACGTTCTTTAGTGTACATTGATGGTAGAGGTTTTGTTAAATGTTAATGAGTTAAATATGTATAACACCGGTTTTGATATGATGGAAAGTTGGGGCATAAAGGCTAATAACAGAAAAAGATAATGCAACCTCGACTCCAACACTAAAACTAAATGCTCCTACCGAGACAGGTTAAAATTGGCTTCTTCCTCTTTAAGCGAATCACAAATTCAGTCTCAGGCATGAATTCAAAGTGACTTGCGAATTGCAAACTGAAATATATTATTCCTGTATGAGGCATTCTAAAAGTTTTCAAAAATTAACAAAGATATTTTTAAAGCGCTGGTGAACGTGCAAAAACATTGAGCCTCCAGTACGTTCTTCAGGACTTCTATGCCAGGTAAATGTCTAGTCTAATTCATGTCTTCCGCTACGATAACTTCAATGCATTTCGACATGGGTGCATGGTTACAAGTTGGAATTCATACGTGTAGAAGAATTTTGGAAACAACAAATATTTCATGATGACAACGATGTGAAGTGGCATTTATCGTGGAGTGGTCGCCAGCAAAACGTCCCCTGTAGATGTCAACTGGTCGCTAAGGCATTTGTTATCGCGCGAACGCCACAGCGGCTGTTGGGGGAATGAGTTACTGCCAGGACGCGCGCTGCTGTTGCCGCTTCGGGCTCGGAGAGCAAGTAGCGGAAACGCTCAAACTACCTGCCGTACTCAGTCCACATCGTGTATGTGGGGCATTTCGCCACAATTATACAGAGGAAATCTATTAATTTCGCACTTCGCACACAATATAACTGAACACGTTCACTTACAAACAACAGACTACTGTAGACCACTACTGTTGTGAGCGGACCATAAAACAGAATTTTGTGGTTGTAAAAATTGGTCTTTTGGTGAGTGCTCATCGCATAAGGGCTGTTTAATTCTTTTCTAGTAAATAGGTTCTACGCTGTCTCCAGTTCATGAAACAGTTTCGTACTTACTAATTAACACGCAAACTTGGGATAGTGTGTTATTTATTTGCTTTAGCTTTTTATATTCTTAACACAACAAATAAGTACTGTAAAACACATGTTGCTCTTTCATTCTTCACTCTGTAATTTTTAGTTACAGGAAACTGTTTTCTTTAGTCTATGACCGCGCTTTTATTTTTTCTCCTGGCTACCGGTTTCGGTACCAAGTACCATCATCAGAACACTCTGTGATCAAAACATCACTGTACATAGTTGAAATAGTTCTTTAAAAAACATTTACAAAACATTTTTCCCTACGAAAGCAAACCCATGGTACAGAGTAAAGCCTTAGAATATGGGAGGCACTATACCCCTTGTACGTGATCGTCAAAGTGCCTTTCAAAATAGGTGTGTCATTCACTAAATGTAAATATCAGTGCCAATTTTAGATAGAAACTGCAGCAAGAAGTGATAAGAGTAACCCTTCATTTTCTTGTCAAGAAAGAGTCACAGACCGGAACCCAGTACTCAAAAGAAAATTGTGACCGTAGACTACGGAAATATTTTTATATTTATGTTTGTATTGGACGTTGTTTCTTCCACGAAATTTTTCGTTACTTATTCATTTTTGCTTACTTGAGATCGCATTTTCCAAAACGAAGGTAATTGCTCTTGCTTATTCTGCATTCACTTCCTTCTGCCTTCGAACACAGTTCTTTCCTTTCTTAACGGTGGAATGTCAGTTATGACTATACAAATGTAAGGACGGTGCAACAATCAATATCCGAAAGGAGAAAATCCCCTACGAGGCCGGGAATCGAGCCTGGGTCTCTTCGGATAGTGGAATGGCGTGTTGATTGCGGAACTACCGAGGCGTACCGGTTGTTTCTACTTCACTGCACAGATAACACATTTTTCTCATGACATTTTCTGTTTTTCCCATACCGGTGGTCGTTGTGTTAATCTGTCTATTACATCTGCTATACGCGTTTGTCTTGTCTTTCCTTTCTACACGCGACGCACTTTCCACTGTAAATCAGCATACACCTGACCTCGAGACTTGCAAAGAAATCTTTCCTCCTCTAATGACAATTATTTTCTGTTACTTTGCTCTTTTAGCAACGAGTTCAATTTTTGCGTAAGCACACATGAATTACAGGTCCTCGATTACAATAATTTTTCTGTTATTACGTGGAAGCAATATGCACGGTATTATTATTAATCAATGTTTACTTATAATCATTAACAGTCTCTTTCGAGACATACGTTTTCGGTAGGATAGAGTGAGGGTAATAATTCGCTGATTTTCTTCGTACTGTTCACTGCAGAAGTTCCACCTACCTCAGTACGGCGGCAGATCCCTAGCCCGTTTCTCTGCATACGTATGTACTGTGCTGACGAGGTAAAAGCAGCGTTGAAGAAAATGCTGTCAATACTTACGTTGCAAAGTCCGCGTAAACTCTGGTGGCAAGCTATCCTGTAAATTCTTATAATACTTTTCGGGAGGAAACTGGTTGTTTCGTTCTCTCAGTAAATTGTCAAAATTCTGAAACGAATCTTTTATACCATTTATTTCAGAAAATACCTGTAATCGTCCACATGTAATCAGAGAAAAACATCACTGTCCTCAGTTCACAGTTCATGCAACCCAGTGCACACCCAAGTCTCATCCATTAGGTAGGACCAAGGTCGCATGACCTGGTGGTTTTGGACCTGATAGTTTCGGCCTGTTGTACATCCTCAGCCTGGATTTTGGAGTCCAGTGGCAGGGCCATTCTAACAGTAACATTTTGTTGGTGCTCTTCCGCTGTCGGCCATGAGGGTAGGTTATCTTTTCCTACATTAGGTTCCGCAGCCACCATTACTACAGTGGCAGGAGGGCTTCATTGGTGCAGGCCTGCAACTGAATTTACACGTGGAGGTTAATGTGCACTGCTCGGCTGTCATGCGGGTGCCGACACTAGTCTCCTGCATAGCTTCTTCAACGCTCAGATAGCCGACTTCACGAAACTGGGAGCCAGTGTGGTCTTGAACACCTGTCCTGCATCAGAGCACGAAATACGCTGGGTGACTTTAATCTCCTGTGTTTTCTCCTCTTCTGCGAAAACAGAATTTTTTGTTGCAGATTGGAGGCGCTTCGGAACAGTTGACAAATGTGAGTGGAAAAATATAAGATATACCCGGTTCATGAACAGTGGATCCACGTCTTCTACGTGTAGCCTCACCATTACGACTCGTAGTGCTGTGAGTACAGCGTTGACACTTAGAGCAACACATTGGAGTAGGTACAAATGGCCTGTCTTTAAGGCTAAGCAATATATTCGGACAACTTCGGATGTCACCTTTTCATGAAATTCTGAACTCTAGTGGCACATTCACTTAGCCATTCCTGTTAGAGTTACATGTCACGACACGTTACAGCTCTTTCACAACAATTATCCCAATGTACAGCTCAATGCTGATAGTAAATTCTCCACGTAGGCTGGAATGTAGTAATTTGATTACTTGGGACGCTCCTAATGTATCAATGATAGGTGTATCATTGCGCAGCCTTTGAGAGATCTAAGTTGCCCTGCAAGTCCCTCTAGACCTTTATGGATGTAAAAAGGCGAAAGTTTTTCAAATGAATCTTCTACACTTTTAACTGAATGAATACATTATGCACCACAGGATGTGGACTGTTATTGTCACTCGTTTCTCTTACGTTCTCAGACGGCTCAGGTAGACTAGCCACAAGAGCTCTCTGGGAGGTTCTGGTGTTAATACTGCAGAACAGACCCCACGAACTGCAGGGAGTATAAGAGAGGGAATTGGGATTCAATGAAATCCCACAAGCAATTAAGGACGTAATCGTCCACACAGACAAAATCTTCATAATATGAAGGTAGTATCTGTTCCCGAGTGAACAGATACCATTGATGACCGTGCAGTTTCTTTAGAATGAAATTATAGTTAAATCGACACCCTAGCAGCAAACAGGGGTTGATATACGTCATTGGGGACATGTTGAAAATGTGCCCCGACCGGGACTTGAACCCGACGTTCTATCCATCTGAGCCACTGAAGGCACAGAGGAAAGTGCGCGTGCAGGGGCTTATCATTTGCACGTTCCCCTTCATTGGCTGTGTAAGTCTCATGTAACTGAATTAATTAAAGTATTCGCAATTGCGAATATGGAGAACTATCAGCTGTAGAGGAAAACGGCTACAATGATAATTTGTACCGAACAAGGACTCGAACCCGGACTACCCATTTATCGCTAGCGGTCGCCTTAACTTATACGTCACAACTCACGGCCAGACCTAAACTGCAATATCACGTTATATAACTGAGTTGTCGTAGGTTCCCTAGAGGGTCCCGGTGATGACTGTCTTACCACAAGAGACATGTGTCTCATCGGTGAACAGCACACCTTGTGGCCTGCTCAGAGCTTACAATTACATAGAACTGGCGGCGTTCACCAGTCCCCAGATAAGGAAACCCGGGTTTGCCAATCTGTAACGGACTGCACATTTATCTTTGAGGATTTCAAGTACAATTATCAGAAATGGTTCAAATAGCTCTGAGCACTATAGGACTTAACATCTAAGGTCATCAGTCCCCTAGAACTTAGAACTACTTAAACCTAACTAACCTAAGGACATTACACACATCCATGCCCGAGGCAGGATTAGAACCTGCGACCGTAGCGGTCGCGCGGCTCCAGACTGTAGCGCCTAGAACAGCTCTGCCACCCCGTCCGGCTACAATTATCACTACATGAACTAGCTGATAGTAGCATATTAAATAAACGTTCCTTGATGCTGATGTATTTAATACATTTACTCTCTGAATATGAGACTTCGTCTCCAGTGTGCAGGTTCGACGTAATAAGAAATTAATTCTGCCAGATATCATGGAAAGTGTGGGTCTTTATAAAAACTACCACTGGGCCTTTTAAACACATATAAATCAGTTTCCCATTACATATGATTTGTCTTGAAATGAAAAAAATGAGAGTTTTATGCAGTCAGGTACGCATACCGACGAATTAATCTCGCTCTACATTTATTCACACCGAACACACGTTTTACAGCACTTTGACTTACAATGTTTTCGTAGTGATCGCTAGCGACAAATACCATTTCAAATAATCTAATAAACGAGATATGCAGACGTATCTGACATCGGCTATGAAATCGGTTGTCAAGCGAACTTTTTCTGTCGTCTCGTAGCACAAAGTTTTATCCAATGATCTCAGCAAGCAGCAAGGAATAGCGCAACGAACCGTAAATTACTGCAGAAAAATACTATCTCTGGCCAGCAGATAACTGACCATCAGATGCAAAACTTTCGCAAACAAACCTCTTAAACCGAAACGCTACAAAGCCTGAATCCAGTAAACAACTGTGTAGCTCTGTGTTCACCATTTAGATTCTGTGTGTACCTTTATGGAAAAATACCGCGTACACGACGAGGGTTACCTCGTGTTGCTATCTAGCTCTGTGCGGGACAGGAAGAGAAATTCCGCTCAAATTATCACCATCTGCTCCGTCTCCTTTTTTATGTACTGGATCCATAAATTCAATTTCCAGACATCATAGCATTCTTTTCCATTTCAAATATTTTGCTTGATTACTGTAATTTCTTTTTATGATTCTTTGTTAACAGGTTTAACGAGTTATAATGCATTTCCATCTGCACCACATGCATTGGCATTGAAAAATATTTCTGTCTAAATTATACTTAGATCAGAGGTGAGACACCGTAGTGCCCAAAATCGTTTAGGCAATACTGACACGAACTGTGGCGTAGTTCTTAGGGTGGAGTGCTGTCCGTTGCCCATTCAAACCCGACCTCCAGCAGTTACTTGTTATTGAGCATTTATCATTTCTCGAACGTCCCTGAAATATGTTTGTAATGTTCTGTATTTTGGAATATTTTATGTCTTATTAATACCAGCATTATGAGGCGAACTGTGTTTGAATAAATAGCGGCACCAGGAAGTCATTTTCGTACAGGCTGTACGTTGGTGCCCGTGATAAATGTGATTACAGCTCTAGGTGATGCAGTTCATCGGCGACCATGCTTTGAGATTTAGAAATGAGTCTGATTACAACGTGACATTTGTGGTGGAGGCATCGGATACTTCATAACGTCTACCTCGCCGTGACTCAAATTAGGCAACATGAAAGCCGCCGCTTGCCCGAACAGCAGACGGTATACAAGCAGAGCATCATTCATAAGTTCCATGTATTCAGGAAACATTAAGGACCCACCGGGTTAGCCGAGAGCGCTAATGCACTGCTTCCTGGACTCGGGTAAGCGCGCTGGCCCTGGATCGAATCCCCCCGGCGGATTATTGACGTCGGCCGAAGTACCAGCCAGACTTTATGTGGTTTTTAGGCGGTTATCCACATCCCACTAGGTGAATACCGGGCTGGTCCCCACGTTCCGCTTCAGTTACACGAATCGTAGACGTCTGAACACGTTCGCACGGTTCCATGGATTACAATAGACGCAGACAGCTGGGGTACACTACTTACGTCCCAGAGGGTATGGGGTGGCGTCAGGAAGGGCATCTGGCCACCCCTTAACTAACTTTGCCAAATCCGTTTGTAACCATGCCGACCCTGCGAAACCGCGGGATAAGGCACCAGTGAAAGAAAGAAAGAATTCAGGAGACATTGGGGTCCAGAAAATCAGTAAGTCAGCTGCACGTCGTACATCCATCAGCGTTTTCCGGAGGTGCCAGTCAGGATCGGCAAAAGAGCTGAAAGGACGCGACCAAGACGCACAATGCAATAGTTCGGATGCCGTACTTTTGCTTGTCCGTCGCAGTCCAACAGTAGTTCGAGATCAACACAGAGAGGCTCAAAAGCTGGAATAAACTCCAGCCCAACGGACTAAAGCATTTGACGACAATCACAGCAAGTTCCCTTAGAACAAATGAAGACTGGGAAAAACTTTTTGGGGAGACGACACAGAATGTTAGGATCTCATGCCAAATCGTGAGTCCGAATATGACAGTAGCCTACAAACCTCACACTAGACGAAAGGAGTCGAAGTGTTCCAAGCTCTTCTGGTAAATGATGTTTCAATCTTATAAGAATTCATCAGAAGATCCCACCGAGGAACCGCAACGGAAAGCGAATGAAAAAAGAATGACCTACAGCAGAATGTGTTCCGTTTGGCAGGTTTTGAAGGCCGCTATATATGTGTTAATAGAAGAGATACGGCAATGTACGGAAGCCGAGAACGACAGACCAAGTACACAAGATAACTGTCTGCCTCGAACTAAGATGTTAATAGAGAATATCGAAGAAGACATGTATTCTTTTTCATCACCAGTCTCCAATATCAACAGAACGCTCCAGGAAGAAAACATTCGGCCAACTTGGACTTAGGCCGCTGACGTCAAACGACAACCCGGCAGCAAATGTAAGGCTCTGTAGAAGAACAGACATTTGGAGGACAAAAGACAGCACGCTGCTTTGTTTTCACTGTGAAGCCTTGAATCGTTATATGCCACTGCAGAGAAAGAAGGTGAGTTCTGAGGACTACTTCGACATTAGACTTCAATCACCACAACAGTTCTAGTCACGCCAGTCAACTGAACACGGTTATAGTCGAAGTGCTGGCCGAAGTTATCGCTGTACGCAGGACGAGGTTGCTCTCAAAGACCTTGTCGCCGCTCCCCGTCGTCATACAGACGTACCAGCCACTCGCTCAGCCACCGACTTCAGGAAATCTAAGCAATGTGACCATCTGTCGAGGTAAAGCCGCCAAGATGAAAAACCTCGATGGAGGGAAGTCATCAAGATATCAAGAAAGCTCAGTGACGTCGCCATCGACGGCCGACCTGTTCAGAGGCCAGTCGACTCAGGGGCTTCCTGCGTATCATAAGAACAACTGTCAATAACGTAGACCTTCAAATTTGTCATTTTAACACAATGTAGTCGTAAAGTTACTGTCATGTGGAACTTGTTGTAGGCATCACAAACAGTCACAGACTGCGGTATATCAGAGCTCCTGATTGACGAATATATTCCAGCTAGAATACATAACAAAGATTCCTTTGAGAGTTTTTTTTTGTCTTTGAAGATGTTATCCTGTCATCATCAACGAAACGAGTTCCAGTGGCCAATCGAGATGAGAATGAAGCTTTTGTGGATCGCAAAAAGCTAATTAGGCTCGTGGCAGCGACGACCTAAAGCACAGCAGGTTGCCAATAAGAAATCACTATTTCTAATTGTCATGTGCAGCACAGTCGACCAGTCCAGGAAGGAAAGCTAATTGTCATTGACGAATAACTGTGCTCCGCTGTCACCACAAAGAACCTAGGGAAAGAAGCTATTATCTAACTGCTAATAAGATCTGATCTGATCGAGGAACAGCGACGGCAGGTCCTGCGTCAATTTTCGGATGCTTTCAACTCCACTGGCGAGAAAACATGTCAAGCGCACATGGTAAAATATCGTGTCAGCACTAGGGTCCATTTACCAATTACCTAGCGCCTACATATAGAGCGTCGCAATCTGAACAACGTATAATACGGGAGGAGATGTTACAAGGGGACGTCATTGAACGTTCGAAGAGTCCTTGGACCTCTCCTGTGGTCCTGGTGAAGAGGAAGGACGACATATAGTGTATATGTATGAACTAGTGGCAAGTAAACAAAGCTGAAGAAGATGTCTTTCGTTAAGGTACGACATGTCGTACAAGGGGGCTACAGCCATGACGTAAAGTTGAAGGGAGTTATGCCACTGCTGTATAGCTCGCTAGAATAATTCGTCACTTGTTTTTCAAATACTCTTATTTACTTACATATTTTTTGCACTGCACAAGATCTGAACATCATAGAAAGTGCGGAACCACATGTGTCAGCTGTCAGTTTCGATACTCAGGTCGGGTACTGATGCTCATGGTTGGCACATGTGATTCCATTCTTTCAATAAAGGCTATGCGTTTTGTTTCTTTAATGATCGACTGTACCCCAAACCACTCAGTAAGTAAGACTTTTCGAACAGCATAAGACCAGTTATTCTAGCGACCTATTCATCTGTGGTATAAGTCTCCTCTCCCTTGTGCACATGTTGTTAACACCCTCGACCGAAAGGAGCAAGAAATACCCTGTATCAGGCTACTCACAAATCGAGGCTGTCTGGGAGGACTATCTTCATAACTTTTGATGCCTTCCACGCATCTAAAGCTATACTGACTGTATCATCTGACACTCCTGGCATCTTCGGACATATTATGGACCACCTGCCTGAGACCTGAAATGTATGATGAGTATTTCTTATATGTGGAACATTCATTCGTTTTTCAGAAAACATCTCAAGAAGACAACAGTGTTGGAACATGCTTGAACTGCAGATCCGTGTCTGAAGCCGAAAGGGTACCTCTTCGTCGCCCAAGAAATAAGACCCTTGAAGCACCTAGTGAATTGCGATGGCGTCCTTCTTGATCCAGAGAAAACAACAGCAGTCTCAGAATTTCCACCTCCTGGCACATTCGTGATGTGAGAAGTTCCTTAAAGTTTTCTCGTATTACTGGCAATTCATGAGGAACTTCTGCACCAAGGCACATCCCTTGCAAGGACCACTGTAGGGCGATACCCATCTTTCAGCAACGACATGCAAGAAAGATACATCTGTGGTGTCACCGCCAGACACCACACTTGCTAGGTGGTAGCCTTTAAATCGGCCGCGGTCCGTTAGTATACGTCGGACCCGCGTGTCGCCACTATCAGTGATTGCAAACCGAGCGCCGCCACACGGCAGGTCTAGGGAGACTCCCTAGCACTCTCCCAGTTGTACAGCGACTTTGCTAGCGATGGTTCACTGCCTACATACGCTCTCATTTGCAGAGACGACAGTTTAGCATAGCCTTCAGCTACGTCATTTGCTACGATTTAGCAAGGCGCCAATTCAGTTACTATGTCTTCTGAACAGATAATATTGTGAATCATGTACCGTGAAGAGCTACGTTCATCATTAATGAGTTAAAGTTAAGTATCAAATTAATTACGTCCGCTTTCTGAATTCTCATTCCTTGTCATGTTCCAGACCTCACGTCAGCATAGTTCTTCCCTCCTCATGCCAGCCTGGGTGAGCTAAAACGCGTGGATTTCGGCTCGTTTGCAAACACAACAATATCCATTTCCCTAAGGAGGTGCCAACATCTTCTCAGTCCTTGCATATTTTGACGACGTTGCCGAGACAGAACTTTACACTGACACTAGCGTTTATGGCATAGGTATAGTGAAAGAGAAAATTCGGGAAGGTGCTGAAAAGTTTATAGTTGATGCATCCAGAGTGCCCTATGAGATGAACTACTTTACAACAGAGAAAGATTGCCTTGCAGTTCTCTGGTTCATTACCAAGTTATGGCCATGATTTGGCATACTATTCACTTTGTGCTGGACCATCCTTGTCTTTGCTGGCTAACTGGCCTGAAGGACCTGTCAGTTTCATCGGCGAGGTGGTCAGTGATGCTTCAGAAGTACAATGACACAGTTGTACACTAACGCGGACAGAAATACAGAGATATCAAGAAATTTCAAGGAATCCCTTGACGGAACACAGCAGTGTGGATGAAATCATTGCATTAAGTGATATTGCTGATGAAACAGGGAGAAATATGAAGCACTTCTGAAAAGCATATAAGCTTTGGAGAAGGAGGTAACAACCAAAGGAGTATCCCAGTTAGTAAACGGAAAATTGAATAAGAGGAACTATGATACAATGTGACGAATTTCGTTGCTCATCATCGAAGCTCATACATGGACAGCTAGACAGAAGTTTTTCCACAACCCTCCAGCATCTGATCATCGTCATTCATAAAGACTTTAGATAGAATTGTAGACAATTACAATTGGCCATGTCTCCAGGGACCCCTTAGACACTATATGAGCCACTGTAAGAACAGAAAATGACGGAAGCAAGAGCTGAAATTTCCTCCCGGGCTTCATGTAACAATCCCACCCGCCGCAGTGTCATATCGAATTGGAATCGACCAGTTGGGGCGGTTCACGAAGTCAACAAACCTGAATCAACTGATTATAGCCCGCACTCACTAACTCACCTACTACGAATATATGAAAATGGTTTCTGTTCTTTCGGGCTTACCGGCCAATAATCTTCTTTGTTGCGGATGCACTCACATTGCTCAAACTCTTACGGGATTCGACAGATTGACTGCCGCGAGTAATGTTTATAGTGGGCAGTAGCACTATAAAGGTACTGTGTAGGCACTAAGTTGGAAATGTGGGTCTCACGGGAGCGTGCCAGAGATAAGTCTCCACAGTCGTACTATAAATTTTGTCCTCAATCGCTCAGTCGGATAGAGAGTCGGCCATGTAAGCAGGCGATCCTGGATTCGAGTCCCTCGTCGGGGCACACATTTTTGGCTCTCCCCATTGATATTAATCAACACCTGGCAGCAGCTAATGGTCAAGATTTCATTGTAATTTCACCCACTATGCTGTCATATCCTTGCCAACAGCTGAGGTTCTGGAAATTATTTAGTTCTTCGCCAAGGATATAATTTTGAGGCTTTCCAGTTGATAAAAGTTTTCGTATTGAGACTAGTATCTGAGGTGACACCAAGGCGAAATTATTGACAGAATGAAAACTGCCTACCATCCACAGAGTGACGTCCTCACAAAACGCTTTAGTAAGACGCTGATAGATATGCTCATGACGTATCTTGATGTCAACAGAAAGATATAATTATGAGTATTGGGACATTCAATTGGTAGACAGTGAAGATAAAGGCTGTTCTTTCTGGTTTATGGTCACTAGGCCGAAATGAAATTGGATACACGGCTCCCATTTCAGCTACACGATACATAGGATGACTACATGAAACACTTGACCACCAGGATCGAAGAAACTAGGCAGCTAGATTGCATATGAACTGAGATCCCTATAGCACCAAGAACGAGCTAGACGGAATCAGCCTGGGAGAATTGTACGCCTTTGTGTCAAGTGAGACAATCAGAAATGATACTAAAGCGCTCCTTTGGATCGCATTGTATCCTTTGTCACTTGTCATAGTCACATATGAAGCCAAGGATTATGTCCATTCATCAAGAGGACTAAAACGAAGAGATGCTGTCCATGTCCGCCATATCAAGATCCTGAGGCGCAGATAGCCGATGGAAGGTTCACGAAAACTGAAAACCCAGTCCGCAACCGTGATGCTTAGATGGTACGGGCTACCTTCGATACCCTTCAAGTGAAAATAATTAACAACAGGAACTGAAATTGCTCAAATGGCTCTAAGCACTATGGGATTTAGTATCTGAGGTCATCAGTCCCCAAGACTTAGAAACTACTTTTAACAAATCTAAGGATATCACACACATCCATGCACGAGGCGGGATTTGAACCTACGACCGTAGCAACAGTGCGGTTTCGGACTGAAGCGCCTAGAAATGAAAGTGTTTGTTGGCCAGTGTCACTACACTAAGGTTGTGGTAGCAGCACCTTCTATCCTGTTGGAGCCTCTTTGCTACGTGACGCTACACAGACACCACCTAGTTGCGGCTCCGATAGCATTGTTTGTGCCTCAGATTGGAGGGCTTCATCTTTGTTGCTACTGCGAACTGGACCCTATTTCTTGCTGCATTATTTGTAATGAATCTTCGCACACTTAGAGAAAAAGAAGTAAATCAAATCGTGTGTATACTGTTTTCACTTCTTGGCTAATCATTTCTCCTCGTGTCCAATTTTACTACGATGACAGTTGCCACACCACTCTATAGCCCACCTCAACTTACTATTGTGTATGGAGCCGTATACAGTATCATAAATACTAAAAGAGTTGGCCCAATTAAACTCGAAACAAATGGACACCACTCCACTCAAATAAATCAAGTAATGGAAGAAGGGATCTTCTAGCTTTGGATGAAAACAAATGGTCACATCATGATTAGATTTATTATCTTCAAACGTGATAATTACCTATCGATACATTGAAAAGTACATGGGCTTAAGACTGTAAAGTGTAACTTTAGCACAGGCTGCTGGGAAGGATGAATCGCAGTTACGTTAATAATTTGCGGACACAGTCACTGTCTCCAAAAATTCTTAGTCAAATTTATAAACTACAAGGAGAGATAGGAGCGAACACCGCGAGATTACCAAAATGAACATTGAGAGCAACAAGTTGGTGGTGTGAGTTTAAAATCACGTACTCGACATCTGAATGGCATCGGCAGTTGCGACGATGGCCCATCTTACCAAACATGTGAAACAGGAATAACGAAGCCGGCAGCAGCAGCGGCTGAAGAATGTGATTTCAACCTTCAATTTGTACTCTTCAGTACATCATCCTTCTAATGGTAGGGAGGCTCGTCTCGTCAGTCATCTCTTCTGTCCTAACCTGAAGTCTGTACTCTCCGAAAATCTAAAGTGAAGTGCACCATTCTAAACCTTATGGTGAAGTGTAATATTCCTGGTCGCTCTGGAATTTTGCGGAGTTCCTTCAGGCAGGAGCTCGGTGGCCAATGTTGACAGAGGTTGTGAGTACCGACCAGTAACCCAAGTGAAGATGCTAAGCAATCTCTGACTCCTATAGATTTTCTCTATGTTGTGCCAATAGTGCGCCAAGGTGTAGATAAAGGTAGAAAATTTCTTACACTGCATGGCACAACTATGAGAAGGGTCTATCCGACGCTCAGCAGTCTCTCCAGAAAATAACTGTATTACTCAATCAGAAACATGGATACTGAAAATTTAATCTGAACATTATTCCGAGGCGTCGTAACGAGAATTCACATACCCTGACGGAAACCGCACCCGAACAGTGATCTGTTATCTTGCTAACAGCCTTCTGCGCAGAAATTCACGTTCCTTTCGACAGAATATCTGGAAATCCCGTGACCCAGTTGGAGAGTGAGCTGGAGGACGAGAATGTCCATGGATGCTGATTTGTTTGAGGTTGCGAGTCTGCCCAGGGCATATTTTGGTGATGGCCAACTCCTCTTCAATGAATTCCTATCTAGTGCAGTCTTTTTGTAAGCTTCCAAACTGTTGGAAACATTCACCGTGTTTTATAGGAAATGTGAAGGAACAAACAGTGAAATGTAGACAGCTATTGGCGATACTAATCCATAACTGCAATTACACAACAGCGTAACTGAACGGCTATCTGATCAATGGAATTAGATTATCAGCCTCTAAAACGAGTTAATGGCCAGTTTTAGAGAAAAATAACCACGTTAAATCACATCCCTATTGTGAAACAAAATGGATGCAGATGAATTTGTGCTCAGATTTCTCTGAAGCAAAATGTCATCAACCAGATTTTGAAGTGGTCTCTTTTTTTCATTTTCAGTTTCGCATGCTCATCATGTGATGAGACACAAGTCATATTCTTCTTCTTCACTTTACTTACTACTCAAATGGCCATTACTGTACTCCATCTCTGGCATGGTCTTTCCACATTTGTCCTTCTAGTACATTTGTGACTGAGTGCCTTTACCAGTAATCCCCTGGCACCCATATGGTTTGGATGTTCTTCCATTTTCTCCTATTTTACTTTTATTTTCCTTTTACGTTATACATCCTAAATCGTTTCTTATACCTTCATTCCTTTTTCAAACTTCCTTTGTACATCGTTCCACTTTGCTCAGAAACGTCATTTCCTGAGCCTGTACTCCACTTTATTAGCGTCTCGTTGTTACCCATACTCAGGGGTTGTAATATGCCAGAACCACCAAGATGTGTGGTTTGGGAGAGAGGGGTGACTCATGTCGAAGCGTGCGGACAAACACCGGCAGGTGTGCCATCGACGTTATTGCATCGAAGCGGCACAGTCAGCCTTTCGCTGACCCCACTGGGAACGCTGCACAGTGTGTGTGCGTGCGTCAGCTCCCATGACAATGCTGGAATCTGCTGCATCAGCGTCCAGTCCCCAGCACCGCAGACGTAGCGCTGCTAATCGCGTTATAGCTAAGAGGCTGCCGCGTGTGTTGGCTGCACGGGTAGCCTGAAATACAGCTGACCACTCCCTCAAGCGCAGCTAATGGACACCATGTAGAACACCGAAAGGAAACAGCCGTCCGCTGTCGTTGTAGTTAGCCTTAGCAGTTCCGGTCGTCTGCCCAGAGTAGCACGTTCAGTGACTGCAGACAGCACTGCGCCTGGGAGGCCGCGACTTAGCGTCTCGGCCCGGCCCTGTGGATGACAGCTTGCAGTCCGCTGAACTATGTCTCCCAGAGAACGGAGGCCAACAGCCTTCTTGCTCCTCATGCCAGTGCAGGTCCCAGTTGCGGCCCGCCCCATCGCAGCTATGCCGCGTCCATGGAGCAGAGGATGGCGGAAATTCGGAGGGCCGGTTGGCCGCCGATATCCATCACCAGTGGTCATCGTGATTGGCCTGCAACTTAAGCAATCGTCATTCTCTCCCGTTCTAGACATGGACAGAGTGTTGACACGACTGCCTGATTTGAGACTCTTATTTATGCGTCATTTCCCTACGCCTCTGACATAGTTTCTCTGGAAGTGACAAGTGGAGTGCTCTTTAGGAATTGCAACGTCTTCTTTCCTCGGCCCACTTCGGCCACTACACACAGGCTTCTATGCGCTGAAGCCGGCCGGTGTGGGCGAGCGGTTCTAGGTGCATCAGTCTGGAACCTCTCGCCCGCTACGGTCGCTGGTTCGAATCCTAACTCGGGCATGGATGTGTGTAATGTCCTTAGGTTGGTTAGGTTTAAGCAGTTCTACGTTCTAGGGGGATGACCTCAGATGCTATGTCCTATAGCTTTCAGAGCCATTTGAACCATTCTAGGCGCTGTTGTGACTGCAATGTATAGGTTTTTCACAGTGTGACGGTAGCTTGTGCTGCCCTGATTACTTCAAACTTTTATAAGTGCCCGCCAGTCCATCCCTTCTCACCTGGAAAAATATCAACACTGCTTGTGCCTGCCATCCGATGTGCCCTTGGGTCCCTTAATTACCACCTTTCAGCCATAGCTGCATGAAATTTATACGAGTTCCCCAAATCCATGCCTGTACTTTTTCGTGGTGCACCATACTTCCTCCCTTCTGAGAAGATCCGTGCTGAATCTTCAACATCCTGCTGCCTCTCAACTACCTTAAGTCTAATAATTTATATATTACGACAATCTCGCGATTTCGCCATACAGGACTTATAGCCTACTTACACTTTACTACTTCCATGTCTCCCTTGTCATAGCCTTACACACTAATTATGACAACTTCTTGCTTCCCCGACTAATTCTGTCAACCATCCTACCAGTAATTGGTGTGTTGACAAGTCCACTGGCTATACCTTTTGCGTCTTATCCAGAAATACGGTACTCAAGAGGCTGCTATGAACACGCCAAAATTGGTGGCCGATAATCTCACCACTATTATTTTCAGCTCCTGTTCTTCCCGGAGATGGTGTACACCCTGCCACATTTGTTCCACCGAAATTCACCCTTGTTGGGACTCTATTAATCTTTCCAAGGACTGCGAAAACTATGGATTGAATGTGTCATTTAAATACGTAAAACTTCTAATGGATAATACCCTGAGAGACACTTCTGGCCAATACAGTGCATTCTGAAACAGTGTCATAACAGTTGAGACTGTAAGCGTCAACTGAAGAAGGATATCCTCAGCAGTCGTGCCATTAATGATCATTCCGCTTTCCCAGAGCTCGAGGTTTTTCAACAATAACGGCCTCCCTCTATCGTAGCAATTCAACCAAAAATTTTCCGTCGTCACTACGGAATATAAACAATGTATACCCACCCGCTGGATTTAGTTCGGGGTAGCAGAAGCTCCTTCCCACAACTCGTCCCATTTACTTCCCCCAGAAACAAACTCGATAGAGTTGCCTTGTACACACGTTTCCAACTCTATCTGTGGCATTACCACATGAGCCTGGCTCTCCTTGGAGGCAACAGCAACACTCCCTGTGTTCTCACCTGCACCCACATTCCTCCTTGTGAGAAGCACAATCCCAAAAAAAGAATATTATTAATAACAATATAGAAAACTAACAACTCCGTACAAAAAGCAACAAATATCTCTTTGGCAATAATAACATATACTTCCAGATACACTAAATAAAGAAAAGATCAAACTTCAATTATAGACCTTACTTACGCGATCTTAACCTATACGGCACATCATGCACGTTACGTTGCCCACCAATTCCAGGTTCCTTCTCTTCACCCTTTGTAACTTTAATCTCCTTGTTGGCGATAACTGTGATACTCCCTCTACCATTCCTTTAAACGATTTTATGCCACTGAGGTGTATGAAGGATGCTTTGGTGGGGAACTGTATCTTCATATTGATCGGTGAGGTAATTTAAACGACCCCTGGTCTGGTCGCAGGTATTTTGTTAAAAATTTTTCGTTTACCCCCTTTAACGTATAGGGAACAGTGTCCATTACCCACTGTCACACGCAACGTTGCAGCAATTTGCCCATGCCTCTGTTCACTTTTTCCTGGCGTTCTATACGTCACCTCAAATGGCGACAAGCCCGTTGCAGTATGAACCTTTGAATTATAGGCACACTGTACGTAAGGTACATTGGTGACCCAATCAGACACGACGTCTGGAAGCTACGTAATAACTCAACATCTCTCCAGCTGTCTTGTGCATGCTCCGTTCTCCCAATGGTTTGCGGATGCAATGGACTAGTCCAAACTAGTCCGTACATCCACTGAAAGCAACTCTCTCTCTCCCATACCTGTTGGTATCTTATCCTGCTGATCGATGATTACTGAAAAATTGATCTCACCCCCATGATAGGCGAAACTTGTGCCACTGTCTCAGTTGTAATTGTTACTCCAGTTGAAAATAAGTCCCACTGAGTTCCACTCCGCGTTGCAAAAGATGAATCTTAGCACGACGAGAAAGTCTGTCCTGAGATTCACTGAATATCCTTCACCTATGAATGACAACAGCTCCATGCATTCGTTTTCCAGACAGAAATCTCTACTATTGCCGTACCCAATGAGTACACCCTATTATCGCCAACCTCAAGCAACACATAATTCGGGGCCCCCGTCTACTCTTTCCAACGAGATCCAGACTGATAACGGACGCATTCGTATCTGTGTCCACCAACAATTTCTGTTCCTTGACACCCACTTGCTGCTATCATTACCGTATTTCAGAGGCACTGCCAAGTGTCCGGGAAGTCACTACTAAAAAATTATCCCGTGACAGTGCGACATCGCAAACGGCATACATAATTATTTACTGATGCATGACAACTTACTCCAGTACGTCGCTTGCCATTCCTTCTTTCAGTAGCGTAACCGTGTAAAACCCACAAACATCCTGGTACGGCAAATGACAAATTATATAAGCATCTTGTACCCAGTTTGTGCAGTTTATCATCACGCACGCAGTATTTGCACCTATAATGTACAAATCTCACAGACTAAATCGAAATGTGCAGATTAATATTGTATGTCCGTAGAGTGAACCCTTGTATTGATGTAACATATATCTCTGTCTTTGATGTCACAGTAACATTGAGAACGAATTACTTAGTACTCTGGTAAGTAATGGCAGTCCTAACGTTAAAACAGCAGTGACGGAGGATCGAGTGCGTGGCTCATACACATCTATTAATGGAAAAAAAGGACCTTTCTCAACCATCAATTTATTCCTTTTGTCAACTGTCAGGCAGTGGTAGCCGACTGCAACAGATGCAGCAACAGACAAGTAAACCGCTTTTGTGTCATTTACGAGTTCCTAACCAGGAGCGAATTTTATTATACCATCTGTGTGCTTTAATAGTTTAGTTTCTTGAGTTTCCGCGTGTAAATTTAAAATGTAATAGCCACAGTTTTGGCGTTTCCGTTTGCGTCAGAAAGTAAACCAATTTTCTGATATATTACAAGTTTCTTATCAGGGGCAAATTATTTAGTTTCACCTGAGTTCTTGAGTATCTGCGTATTATTAGACACAGTTCATGCGTTTTCGTTAGGGTTTAAATTAGAGCTGCGCAGCACGTGCTGACAGTACGTTTAATTGCATAGTTTAGTTTTCCACTGTCTTTCATAAGGACAGGGACTGTGATTGTTGTGTGCAGATGCGAGTCGAGTTGGTGACACTTCGCTCTCAGCTTCAGGCTGTGATGGCTTCGGTTACACAGCCTGAGGCTGCAGTGCATGGGCACCACTGCTGAGCCGCGCGGGATTAGCCGAGCGGTCTTTGGCGCTGCAGTCATGGACTGTGCGGCTGATCCCGGCGGAGGTTCGAGTCCTCCCTCGGACATGGGTGTCTGTTTGTCCTTAGGATAATTTAGGTTAAGTAGTGTGAAAGCTTAGTGACTGATGACCTTAGCATTTAAGTTCCATAAGATTTCACACACATTTTTTGGCACCACTGTTGTTGGCCGGCCGTGGGGATCCAACGGATGTCCAGCGCGTCAGAGTCCTCCGATCGGTCCTCACCGGTGGTCAACCCAGTTACTGCTCGCACTGAGGATGACCAATCACCTGTGGTCGAGTGGTTGGTCGCTCCAGGGTGAAGCAGGCGCCGAAAGACTTCCCAGGCGGCCACACGTAAGGTCTCCCCGGTTTGTCTGACAAACAGGTTCCATGTGCTGTCAGTGGCTGACACTGTCGCTGAGCCAGCTGCTATCGCCTGTCCTGTTTCATAGGAAACTACTCAGCCTGCAAGATCCGGACAATCGCAGAGGGTGGGACTATAGATAGTTGGGAGCTCCAACGTTAGGCGCGTTTGGGGCCCCTTAGGGACTTGGCTGACAAGGAGGGTAAGAAAACCAATGTGCACTCCGTGTGCATACCTGGCGGAGACATTCCGAAAGTGGAAAGGGTCCTCCCGGGTGCCATGAAGAGCATAGGGTGCAGCCAACTGCAGGTGGTGGCTCATGTCGTTACCAATGATGTGTGTCGCTTTGGATCACAAGAGATTCTCTCTGATTTCGAGCGGCTGACCATTTGCAGAATAGTCGACAGGACCGATTGCGGACGTCTGGTGCAGAGCCGAGTGGAGGGTCCGAATCAGAGGCTCAGACGGTTCTGCGACCGTGTAGGCTGCAGATTCCTCGACTTGCGCCAAAGAGTGTTTGGGTTTCGGGTTCCGCTGAATAGGTCAGGAGTCCAATATACACAGGAGGCGGCTACACGGGTACCAGGAGCTGTGTAGCGTGGACTGGCCGGTTTTTTAGGTTAGAAGGTCTCGGGAAAACACAAGATGGGCTTCAGTCACAAAGGGTGCAGGTTAAACACAGGAAGAACATATATACAAGAACCATTGGTATAACAGATGTAAATTATCATAGCTGTGTTGGGACAGTACCAGAGCCCCAAGCGCTAAAAGAAAACACTAATGCTCAAATCGTTATAGGCACCAAAAGTTTGCTAAATCCGGATATTTGCTCAGCCGAAATTTTTGCGAAGAACATAACGGTGTTCCGAAATGATAGGCTAAACATGGTTGGCGGTGGCGTGTTTGTTGCTGTTAGAAGTTGTTTAACTTGTCGCGAAACTGAAGTAGATACTTCCTGTGAGATAGTATGGGCAGAGGTCATTGTTGGCAACCGGAATAAAATAACGATTGTATCCTTTTTTCGACCTCCCAATTCAGATGATACAGTTGCTGAAAGGTTCAATGGAAACTTGAGATTGATTTCAAACACATACCTGACTTACAGGATAATAGTTGGTGGTGACTTTAATTTACCCTCGATATGTTGGCGAAAATACATGTTTAATTCCTGAGGTACGCATAAAATATCATCTCTGAAAATTATTTCAAGCAGTTAGTTCATGAGCCCACGCTAATAGTAAACGGTTGTGAAAACATACTTGACCTCGTAGCAACAAATAATTCTGAGAATGTGATTTTCACTCTGCAGCAGAGTGTGCGCTGATATGAAACTTCCTGGCAGATTATAACTGTGTGCCCGACCGAGATTCGAACTCGGGACCTTTGCCTTTCTTGGGCAAGTGCTCTATCATCTAAGTTGCCGAAGCACGACTCACGCCCGGTACTCACAGCTGTAGTTCTGCTGGTATCTCGTCTCCTACCTTCCAAATTTTGCAGAAGCTCTCCTGCGAAACTTACAGAACTAGCACTCCTGAAAGAAAGGATACTACGGAGACATGGCTTAGCCACAGACTGGGGGATGTATCCAGAATGGGATTTTCACTCTGCAGCGGAGTGTGCGCTGATATGAAGCTTCCTGGCAGATTAAAACTGTGTGCCCGACCGAGATTCGATCTCGGGACATTTGCCTTTCGCGGGAAAGTGCTCTACCATCTGAGCTACCGAAGCATGACTCACTCCCGGTACTCACAGGTTTACTTCTGCCAGTATCTCGTCTCCTACCTTCCAAACTTTACAGAAGCTCTCCTGCGAACCTTGCAGAACTAGCGCTCCTGAGAGAAAGGATACTGCGGAGACATGGCTTAGCCACATCCTGGGGGATGTTTCCAGAGTGAGATTTTCACTCTGCAGGGGAGTGTGCGCTGAAATGAAACTTCCTGGCAGATTAAAACTGTGTGCCCGTCCGAGATTCGATGTCGGGACCTTTGCCTTTCGCGGGCAAGTGCTCTACCATCAGAGCTACCGAAGCACGACCCACGCCAAGTACTCACAGCTTTACTTCTGCCAGTATCTCGTCTCCTACCTTCCAAACTTTACAGAAACTCTCCTGCGAACCTTGCAGAACTAGCACTCCTGAAGGAAAGGATACTGCGGAGACATGCCTTAGCCACAGCCTGGGGGATGTATCCAGATTGAGATTTTCACTCTGCAGCGGAGTGTGCGCAGATATGAAACTTCCTGGCAGATTAAAACTGTGTGCCCGACCGAGATTCGAACCCGGGAACTTTGGCTTTCGCGGGCAAGTGCTCTACCATCTGAGCTACCGAAGCGTGAGTCGTGCTTCGGTAGCTCAGATGGTGGAGCGCTTGCCCGCGAAAAGCAAAGGTACGAGTTCGAATCTCGGTCGGGCACACAGTTTTAATCTGCCAGGAAGTTTCATATCAGCGCACAGTCCGCTGCAGAGTGAAAATCTCATTCTGGAAACATCCCCCAGGCTGTGGCTAAGCCATGTCTCCGCAGTATCCTTTCTTTCAGGAGTGCTAGTTCTGCAAGGTTCGCAGGAGACCTTCTGTAAAGTTTGGAAGGTAGGGGACGAGATACTGGCAGAAGTAAAGCTGTGAGTACCGGGCGTGAGTCGTGCTTCCTTATCTCAGATGGTAGAGCACTTGCCCGCGAAAGGCAAAGGTCCCGAGTTCGAATCTCGGTCGGGCACACAGTTTAAATCTACCAGGAAGTTTCATAGCAGCGTACACTCCGCTGCAGAGGGAAAATCTCGTTCTGGAAACATCCCCCAGGCTGTGGCTAAGCCATGTCTCCGTATTATCCTTTCTTTCAGTAGTGCTAGTTCTGCAAGTTTCGCAGGAGAGCTTCTGTAAAGTTTGGAAGGTAGGAGACGAGATACTGGCAGAAGTAAAGCTGTGAGTACCTGGCGTGAGTCGTGCTTCCTTATCTCAGATGGTAGAGCACTTGCCCGCGAAAGGCAAAGGTCCCGAGTTCGAATCTCGGTCTGGCACACAGTTTTAATCTGCCAGGAAGTTTCAAATAATTCTGAGTTAATAACCAACATCAAAACCGATATAGGCATTAGTGAACACAGGGTGGTCGTAGCCAGATTGAATATTGTAATCCCCAAATCCTCGGAAAATAAGCGAAAATTATACCTATTCAAAAAAGCAGATAAAAATTCACTTGATGCCTTCCTGA
Organism: Schistocerca americana; assembly: GCF_021461395.2. Classification (NCBI taxonomy): domain Eukaryota; kingdom Metazoa; phylum Arthropoda; class Insecta; order Orthoptera; family Acrididae; genus Schistocerca; species Schistocerca americana. Next base: position 950,368,311 of record NC_060119.1, on the reverse strand, counting down.
GAGACAATCTCCAAATTAATAATATAACTGTAAACCAGATGTGGCTTAAATTCAAAAAAATAGTATCGGCAGCAATTGAGAGGTTTATACAGAATAAACTAACAAACGACGGAGCTGATCCTCCTTGGTACACAAACGGGTTATAACACTGATGCAGAAACAACGAAATATACATGCCAAATTGAAACAGACGCAAAATCGCAATGGTTGGTGATCCTTTGCAGAATCTTGAAACTTAGCGCGGTGTTCAATGCGAGACGCCTATAACATTTTCCATACGGAAACTTTGTCTCGAAACCTGGCAGAAAATCCAAAGGGATTCTGCTCGTATGTGAAGTATGTTAGCGGCAAGAATCAATCAATGCTTTCTCTACACGAAGACAATGGAGATACTATCGAAGACAGTGCTGCAAAAGCCTTTCGAAATGCCTTCACAAAAAAAGACGAAGTAAATTTTCCTGAATTCGAATCGAGAACAGCTGCCAACATGAGTAACGTAGAATTAAACATCCTCGGAGTAGTGAAGCAACTCAAATCACTTAATAAAAGCAAGTCTTCTGGTCCAGACTGTATACCAATTAGGTTCCTTTCGGAGTATACTGATGCATTAGCTCAATATTTAACAATCATATACAACGGTTCGCTCGACGGAAGATCCGTACCCAATGACTGGAAAGTTGCACAGGTCACACCAATATTCAAGAAAGGTAGTAGGAGTAATCCACTAAATTACAGGCCCATATCAAATGGTTCAAATGGCTCTGAGCACTACGGGACTTAACATCTATGGTCATCAGTCCCCTAGAACTTAGAACTACTTAGACCTAACTAACCTAAGGACATCACACAACACCCAGTCATCACGAGGCAGAGAAAATCCCTGACCCCGCCAGGAATCGAACCCGGGAACCCGAGAGCGTGAAGCGAGAACGCTACCGCACGACCACAGGCCCATGTCGTTAACGTCGATATGCAGTAGGATTTTTGAACATATATTGTGTTCGAACATTATGAATTACCTTGAAGGAAACTGTCTATTGACACACAGTCAACATAGGTTTAGGAAACATGGTTCCTACGAAACACAGCTAGCTCTTTATTTACATGAAGTGCTGAGTGCTGTTGACAAGGGATCTCAGGTCGATTCCGCATTCCTGGATTACTGGAAGGCTGTATCATACAAGTGGTTCGTAGTAATATTGCGTGCTTATGGAATATCGTCTCAGATATGTGACTGGATTTGTGATTTCCTGTCAGAGAGGTCACAGAGCTCGTAGTAATTGACGGAAAGTCACCGAGGAAAACATTTCAGGCGGTCCTCAAGGTAGTGTTATAGGCCCTGTGCTTTTCCTTACCTGCATAAACGATTTGGGAGACAATCTCAGCAGCCGTCTTCGTTTGTCGACTAATAAGGTCATCAGAAGATCAAAACAAACTGCAAAACGATTTAGAAAAAATGTCTGAATGGTGCGGAAAGTGGCAGTTCACCCTAAATAACGAAAAGTGTGAGGTCATCCACATGTGTACTAAAAGGAACTCGTTAAACTTCAATTACGCGATAAAACAGTCTAATCTAAAATACGTAAATTCAACTAAATACCTACGTATTACAATTACGAACTACTTAAATTGGAATGAACACATAGAAAATGTTGTCGGGAAGGCTAACCAAAGGCTGCGTTTTATTGACAGGACACTTAGAAAATGTAACAGACCTACTTAGGAGACTGCCTACACTACGCTTGTCCGTCCTGTTTTAGAATACTGCTGCGTAGTGTGGGATCCTGAGCAGATAGGCCTGACGGAGTACATCGAAAAAGTTCAAAGCACGTTTTGTATTAAAGCGAAATATAAGAGAGAGTGTCACAGAAATGATACGGGAATTGGGCTGGAAATCATTAAAAGAAAGGCGTTTTTCGTTACGACGGAATCTTCTCACGAATTTCCAATCACCAACTTTCTCTTCCGAATGCAAAAATATATTGTTGACACAGGCCTACGTAGGGTGGAGCGATCACCACGATAAAATGAGGGAAATCAGAGCTCGTACCGAAAGATATAGGTGTTCATTCTTTCCGTGCGCTATACGAGACTGGAATAATAGAGAATTGTGAAGGTGGTTCCATGAACGCTCTGCCAGTCACTTAAATGTTATTTGCAGAGTATCCATGTAGATGTAGATGTAGGTATAGTAGTGTTTGTTTCATTAACATTCCTCTCCTAATTTCTCAAGTACCTTTCGTGCTTCAGAACAAGTTTCTATTTTCTTTAAATCCTCGAATCTCTCATTAGTCGGTCCAGTTTGAAGTCTTCTGCGGGAGGAGGGATGAGCGGCAGTAATCCGGCAGAACGAGAGCAGTATGGCAGTCAATACGGAACGCTCCACAAGGCTCTGAGTATGAGGGAAGAGAACGGCACAGCTTGTTAAAATTAAGCTCTTAAGTGCCAAAAACACTTCGGTATAGCCAGACAGGCTCATTAGAACGTTCCAGCTCCATTCACTGCGGTTCAGGTTTAATATTGTTGAGAGAAGTATACCTCTTGTTTCAGAACACTCCAGCTGCTACTTCGTGCTTCGTTGATCCTCATTAAGAACATACTTCTCCAGTAAATACTTAAATCCTTCAACAATATTGTCGCACTCCATACTGCCAATCTTTATTGTTATTGTTATATTTTCCTACATTTACTGTTTATTATAAAGTTTCGTAGAAAACTTTCCTCTAGATGTGAATTTTTACAACGCTGGTAAAGTGCTCTTTCAGTTTTCTCATAGTTACTAACGATTCAGTTAATGTCCATCAGATATTTATACATATACACACTTACTTTCCCAAAAACATTTCTCAGTAATAAATCTACGACTTCCAATATTATCATTTCACAGTAATTGATCTCCCATCGATCTGCTAAGCTGTCTGTTATTCACTTACTTTTTATGTCCGTCCCGGCCTAAATCAGAAACTGGGCCTGCTGTAATTTCGTTCCTTCTGTGTATCACGTCATTCGAGTTTAGAATTACTTTATATGATAAATGCTCTTAACGTATCAGTTTTGTCTTGAACGAAGAAAATATGTTTTTTGAAGAAATATTTGTAGTAAGTAGAATGCCTTATGTGTGCAACATAAAACGCCTAAAAATTTCATGGTGGACAACACAGACTGATGTACTGCCATTCAATTGTAAAAGACTTCCTGCTGTGAATGAAACCATCGCAACGAATATACTTGTATTTGTCACACGACGCAGTGCTCAGAGATTGCTTGGTTGCACAGTGCTCTTATTTGACATCGTAAGCAGTAAAGTTCAAAACAACCTCTGTTGAAATTAAAAGCAAGGGTTGGAAATTCCAGTGTTAAAAGCAGAGAAGAGAGCGGAGAGGTGGAAAGAGTACACTGAAGGCCTCTGTGAGAGGAAAGACTTGTCTGGTGTGACAGAAGAAGAAACAGGAGTCTATACAGAAGAGACTGGGGATACAGTATTGTAATCAAAATTTAAAAGCTCTCTGCAAGACTCAAGATCAAAATGGTGCTGAAAGGATAGTGAATATTTCATCAGAATTTCTAAAATCACTGGCGAAGTCGCAACAAATTCACTGTTCACGTTGGTGTATAGAATATATGAGTCTGATGATATACCATCAGACTTTCCGAAAACATTATGGACAAGACCTGAAAAGTGCGAGAAATGTCGCATAACCAGCTTAACAGCTCATGCATCCAAGTTGCTGACAACAGTTATATACAGAGAAACTGAATAGGAAACTGAGGATGTGTTGGATGACAAACAGATTGGATTTAGAAAAGTAAAGGTCCCATAGAGTCAATTTTGCCTTTGCAGTTGAGAATGGAAGCAAGACTAAAGAACAATCGAGACACGTTCATAGGATCTGTCGATCTGGAAAAAACGTTAGACGATGTAAAATTGGTGGAAAATGGTCGAAATTCTTAGGAAAATAAGAGTAATACACAATTTGTTCAAGAATCAGGAGGAAATAATACGAGTGAAAGATCAAGAACGAAGTAATCGAATTACAAAGGGTGCAAGGCAGGGAAGTAGTCTTTCGCCACTGATGTTTAGTCTGTATACTGAAGAAGCAGTGATGCAATTAAAAGCAAGGGTCAAGAGTGGAATTAAAATTCAAGGTGAAAAGATATCAATGATACGACTGGCTGATCACATTGCAATTCTCAGTCAAATTGAAGAAGAATTACAGAATCTGCTGAATGGAATGAACAGTATAATGAGGACAGAATGTGGATTGAGAGGAAATCGAAGAAGAAAGCAGTGAGAAGTAGCAGAAATGAGAATACCGAGAAACTTAACATCACAAAGTAGATGAACTTAAGGAGTTCTGCTATCTAGGCAGCAAGCTGGAAATCAGAAGCAGGCTTTCACAGCGAAAAAGAGCATTCGTGCCCAAGAGAAGTATTTATCAAATACAGGTCCTAGCCTGAGGAGGAAATTTCTAAGAATGTACGCGTAGAACAGAGTAATGTCTGGAAGTGAAGCATGGACTGTGGGAAAACCGGAACGGAAGAGAATCGTGGCATATGTGGTACTACAGAAGAACGTTGAAAATTCGTTGGAGTCATAGGGTAAGGAATGAAGGGGTTCTTCGCAGGATTGAGGAGGAAGGGCATATGTCGAATACACACAGACAACACAAATATACAAAACATTTTTCTTGTGAAACACAACTAGCTCTTTACTCTCACGAAATGTTGAGTGCTATCGACAAGGGATTTAAAATTGATTCCGTATTTCTGTATTTCCGGAAGGGTTTTCACACTGTACCACACAAGCGGCTCGTAATGAAATTGCGTGTCTGTGGAATATAGTCTCAGTTATGTGAAAGGGTACGTTATCTCCTGTTAGAGAGGTCACAGTTCGTGGTAATTAACGAAAAGACATCGAGTAAAACAAAAGTGATTTCTGGCGTTCCCAAAGGTAGCGTATTAGGTCTTTTGCTGTTCCTTATCCGAATAAACGACTTAAGAGACAATCGGAGCAGCCCTCTTAGGTTGTTGCAGATGACGCTGTCGTTTATCGACTAGTAGACTCATCAGAAGATTAAAACAAATCGCAAAACAATTTACAAAAGATATTTGTCTGCTGCAAAAATGGGCAATTGACCTTAAGTAACGAAAAGTGTGAGGTCATCCACATGAGTGCTAAAATGATTCCATTAAACTTCAGTTACACGATAAATCAGTCAAATCTAAACGTCGTAAATTCAACTAAATATTTTAAATTGGAAGGAACACATAGAAAAAGTTGTGGGGAAGGCCAACAAAGAGTGCGTTTTATTGACAGGATACTTAGGAAACGTAACAGATTTACCAAGGAGATCGCCTACCCTACGCTTATCCGTCCCCTTCTAGAACACTGCTGCGCGGTGTGGAATCCGTACCAAATAGGATTAACGGAGTACATCGAAAAAGTTCAAAGAAGGGCAACACCTTTTGTATTACAGCGAAATGGGGGAGAGATAGTCACTGAAATGATACAGGGTTTGGGATGGACATCATTACAACAAAGGCGTTTTTCTTTGCGGAGGAATCCTCTCACGAAATGCCAGTCAATAACTTTCTCCTCCGAATGCGAAAATATTTTGATGACGCCGACATACATAGGGAGAAACGAATACCATGATAAAATAATGGAAATCAGAGCTCCCACGGAAACATCTAGGCGTTATTTCCTTCCGCGCGCTTTACGAAATTGGAATAATAGAGAATTGTGGAGGTGGTTCGATAAACCCTCTGTCGGTCGTTTAAATGTGATTTTCAGTGTACCCATGTAGATGTACATCAAGAAGAAGGGACAGAATTGAAGAACATCTGTTAGGACATCATGGAATAGCTCTCATGGTATTAGAGAGATCAGTAGAGGATAAAAACTGTTGAGGAAGACAGAGATTCCAATACATCCAGAAATGCAAAGATTCAATCGAGATATAGTAAGGGTCGACGAAGTGAAATGGAAAGCAGGCAAGGATTCCGGGTCAGAAGATTATAGGGTAATACCAACAGCGGCAGAAAATGGTAAACGAGAGTAGGATTCGTTATGAATGGGTAGGTACGGTAGAGAATGTGTTACTGTGAACAGTTCAGTGACAGGGTTGTTCTGCATTTCACTTTTCAGATTTTCTAGTTTCCACGCCCCGGCTCGTAGAATGTTATCCTTTCGTTCATTATTCAGTCTTTTCTTCGTGGTCATCTCCTCCTTGAGAAACCCCTCCCGGAGATCCGAATGGGGTGCTATCCGGTAATCTTTTGCCAATGGACAGTAAGCAACGGCTAATATTGAATCAAAGCTTACATTTAGGCAACAGTTAACGAAGTCTTACAATTCATGAATTTGAACGAGAATGAATTGGAGGTTTTTGCTATGTAAGCTCTGAGTTTCTTAAATTGTCTACTAAATTTATTCATTAAAAAACATAAACTGGTCTTGTCGAATACAGACAGTTAAATTAGTCTTCAAACGTCGTAAAGCAAAACTATGGTATACTTACACTGGGAAGCTACACACTTCTTGGTGTGCATGAATGATCATAATACCGTACTGTTTGGAAAATGCACATGTTAATACACGGCGTCGATATACAAAGAGAATCATACCGGCGTTTTTTCATTAAATAACCATAGTAAATGACATTCTCCTCTGCAAACAGCAGCTATCGTGGACAGGTGACACACCATGAAAACTACATTAAATTGAAAAGAAAGATAAAAGTTGTTCACGTATATACGTATTGCTTCTATGTTGAAAATTGATTACTATTCATTAAATGATAAGAAATTGAGCTTGTAAGCAACCTTACAACCACATAGAGATGTATAGCAGTGACGTGGTTAAGAAAAAGCTGTCTATTTCATTGCAAAAGAAACTTTAATCGGCGAATCTATACATACATAAACAGACGCTGGAGGTGTAAACATTTGTTACAGATCTGAAAGCACAAAGCATAATACCGTCTGCTGGTCATTGTGAGAAAGGGGCTGAACAAAGCCACAAAGCTCCGTGTTCCCTCAAACTGTTAAAAATAAGGAATATAAAACTGTGTTAAAAAGCAAATATTTCCCTTGAATTTACTTGGTACACTGACAATGAATTTATTTTATTTATCGTTCAGAACGTTAGCGGAAAGTCTTACACATCGACTACTGCCCAACAGTCTGTAAGATTTATGTGAAGAACATAAACGTAACTAATTTTTTCCTCTTTTTCTAAGGAACATTGTTAAAACTTATCCAGTGTTTCACGTTGTTTAAATCTTCTCTGGTTATCAGGCGAGTCGTAGCGTTGTATTTTTGCGAAGTTTCTGTGAGTTTCCTACTCGTATGTTCAGGCGAGGTGTCGCTTTCGTGTCAAATTCTTTCCTTCATAGCCAGGGGACGACATACTCCAATCTCTTGCCTCCGGAAGAAATGTCACAGAATTCTTTTGTGGGCATAGTATCATTGTCTGTTGAAAACCAAACAGATATGTCCTATGTTGCTTCTGTTATCTGCCGTTGCACAGTTGTTCATTTGCCCAAGGCGAGCACTCCTCAGATGTTGTGAACAGCGCTGCGAGATGCATCACTGCGTCTGAACTATGTACTCCACGCCACACGTGCAACTTATGGTATAGATGCTAGGTGCCCGTAACCTTACAAGACCCTGATTCGAACTATTGAGCGGAAAACTGTTTTCATGTTGCGCTTGCACATTGTTCTGGCAAAGCTGGCTGTGGACTGCTTTGCGTACGGAGGGAACGTCAGGTGTTCCATTTCTTGCTCTGGATTTTTTCCTTTCTTCTTCTTCCCCGGCTGGACAGTGCGCCTTAGATACATGCCTCCGAGTAGCCGTTTTTGAGGAAAGTTTGGCACCGACACTGTTACTCGATAGCCAGACTTCACGTGTCACGTATGGCTCGCATTCTGTGTTGCAGGGTGGTGAGAACAGATTTGCGTTGCCCTGTATGGTGGCAGCTGTTGTATATTTACTAATTTAAGTTTTTTTTAAGAATTAATTTAACAGTCATCCCACATAAATGAATTTAAATATTAAATCATCCACGAAGTAGACGAAGTGATGGTATAATTCCGCACACAAAACCTCGATCACCATTTACAACTGTCTCCCGTATTATTGAAAAGCCAACGGAAACCGCTTGCGTCATACGCATTTAGGAATATTATTGTGCTGTTTTAATCATTATGCCGATAGTTACTTGGTAGTTTTATAGATCATACAATGAAACTTTGTGCCCCCTTTTTTGCATTGGCAGTCTGTAAGTAACCACAGGAAGACTGACACCGATAACAGCATTGTGAAATACGCGCGTGCTTGTGTTGAAAAGATATGTAAATGAAATAGCGTAGATCTGTTACTTTATTTCCAAGACATCATCTTTCCCAAACAGATCGTTTGCTCCATCAGTATCTTCTGCGTTTAGTCCATTCATCACTTTATCATTTGTCACTTTATCACCACGTTTCTAACGTACACAGACTATTATATAGAAAGCAAATAATCACCACTGGAAAGATTCCCAAACTACCTTACGAAATAAATGTGATTCAGAGTCCTGTATGCTGGAAGCCTATGGACTGGGCATTAATGTACTGAAATTTGTGATGTCATGTTCTGGATGTTCCCTGTAATAAAATAAAGAGAAAATTTTAAAGCTTAAAGTATCATCGACAGAACTCCATCATCGACTAAGCCCTAACTTCGTTGTGAAATGAACAGGTGGCCGTGGCCTGTTTAGGCAAGCACACAAACCTTTTACTGAGATGCTTAGGCGTAATCAGTAGAAAGCATAATTCTCGCAGGTCGCACGAGGTTTTAAGCCCCGCTAGTCTTAAATACGAACAGAATGTCTCAAGCATTGTCTCTCTCCCGATCTGTTTGATAAGTTTTCCTACCTACCAAGAACTTTTATCTGAAACAAAATTTGTCATTTCATTAGGAACAACCCTGAGCAAAAGCGGACTAAGTGTGACGGCTGTCATGTTAATGTCACTTCCTCTGAATATATTCTGGAACAGATGTTAAATTAAATTGTAATTAATTAAATGAGATCAACATTAAATTTACACATCAACTGAGTGACACGCAGGTCACATTTTCAGACGTAATTCTCATTCGAATTCAGCTACCCTTTCTGCAACTCAGAAAACTTGGTTCACGGTCGTCCATATCTCATCTTTTCGATCAGGCTTTCCACAATAAGCCTTTTCATACAGAACAATGCTGAAATGACTAAATAACAAAAATGGTTAAAGGGAAGAAATACTCAGGAAAATGAATAACATACTTATAGTCTTTCGAAAGTACTTTTAATTTACGTGGACTTCTTGTATACTTCAATGCGATTTACAGTATGCATTTTCTTCTCATCACAAGCATATTATTCAGGGTGATTTTCTCCACAGTGTGCAAACTCGTAGGGACTGATCGATGAGAGGATACGGAACAAAGAAGATTTTACTAACTTATGTCCGGAAATGCATAGTTCCCATGCTAGAGACTACTTATTCAATCATAATTTGTTAGAGAGACTGCAGTCTAATACATGCTGTACCATGCGGCCAGCGTTACAGTATGCATTATTGTTCTTCATACGTCATGTCCTATCACCCTCTCCAGCCATAGTATTTGGTAATGTTGTGTCCGGTTCAATTTTCTTATTGACTCACTCGATAGTGGATGGGATACAACACTGTAAACAATGGTTCCGTATTCAAATCGAGAGCTTGCCGACGTGGTGTTTACTTACGGAAACGCAACTGGCGGCGGCAGCATTATTGTATCAGGAGACGGATCCCAGCCGACAGCAACAGCATTCAATGTTTACGACAATGTTTCTCCATTTATCTCAGACAGGGTCGTTTCAGGAAGCAGGATATCATGAAGGGCTTCCCCGAAATATTCGGACGCCAGACTTGGAGGAAAATGTGATTAACATTATGGAAGGCGACCGCCATGTCGCTACCAGGCAGTGGGTCGCCAGTACAGGGTAGGAAAGACCATGTGGAACATTCTCCATGACAATTGTTACTAATCTTATCATTTACAGCGTGTGTAGGCTTACCAGCTACAAATTTTCCACATCGGGAGCAAATTTGTCACTGTTTTCGCCAGACAACCACGATACCAGGATTTGTGTCATGTATCCCATTCACAGATGAGGATCCCTTTATACGGAGTGGTATCTTAAACTTTTATAACTGTCATCTGTGGGTTAGTATGCAGAACCCCTACGGTAAGGTGACAGCGAATCATCAGCATCGGTGCAGTCGGAATGTGGGGACCGGGATACTTGGCGACCGTATTTTGGGACCAGTCTACCTTCTAAGTCGCCTAACCGGCCGGAACGCTTGTGACTTTGCCTACTCTTCTGGAAGAAGTGTCATTGACGATTATGTGGCTGCTACATGACGGTGCTCTAGGCCACTTCGCCTTTAACGTCCAGACGCGTCTCAGTCGTGTCTTCCCTGTTCGATGGATCGGACGAAGCGGTCCAGTTGCATGGCCTGCTCGTTCACCGGATATCAGCCCGTGCGATTTCTGGTTATGCGGCCATCTCAAAAGTATCGTGAATGCAGAGCCCATTCGAGATGTGGATACTTTGGAGCAGCGTCTTCATGCTGCCGTTGACACTGTTCGGATTCAGCCTGGCTGGCGTGAAGTGTGAGAACATACTACGGCGCGTACATGCAGGCATTGAGGTAGACGAAAACCGTTTCCAACACATTCTGCAACTGTGGCTGCGTGGTAAAGAGCTTATTAGACCACAGTCTCTGTAACAATGTACAATTGAATAAACGGTCTCTAGCATGTAAATCATGCAGTCCAGGACATAACTGCATTATGTCTTTGTTGTTGTGTATCCTCTCATAGATCGGTCCCTACAGTTCGTACGTGGTAGAAAAAAATTAATCTGTTCATTTAGGTTGGAATCATAATCATGAGTCAGTAACGATCACATTGCAGTTATCTGTTAAGATCGAGTATGTAAGATGTCAAGTAACCTTAATTCTGTTCTAATTTTTAATTCAAAGGTTTTTTGCCATGAAGACCCAATGGTACCGACCGGCCGCCGTGTCACCCTCAGGCCACAGGCGTCACTGAATGCGGATATCGAGAGTCACGTGGTCAGCACACTGCTCACCCAGCCGTATGTCAGTTTCTGAGACCGGAGCCGCTACTTCTCAATCAAGTAGCTCCTCAGTTTGCCTCACAAGGGCTGAGTGCACCCCGCTTACCAACAGCGCTCGGCAGACCGGATGGTCACCCACCCAAAAGCTATGCCAGCCCGACAGCGCTTAACTTCGGTGATCTAACAGGTACTTGTGTTACCAATGCGCAGGGCCGTTGGCAATTCGAAGAGTTAACTGTCTTTAAATAGTTAATGACAATAAAAAAACATAGACCCAGAAATAGCTAAGAAACAAGAACATTCAGTTGTAGAAAATACACCCGGTTCTTTGGTATGTATTCCTGACAGAGAACTTGATACTGCGTTCACGAACTTCGAGTGACCTGGTGATTACTGACTCACTATTCGTCACTAGAGACAGGAAATTACCTATATTAATGTTAGTACTGACTTATCAGAACACAACTTATCTTCATCAAAGACTGTAATCTTATCATCAATGAACAAGAAGAGTAACTGCACAGGCTCAGGAAAATGCAATCGGATCCTACTTTAAAGGTGGCGACCACTGTTAATTGAGGATGCTCGTTAAACAGAGGAATTTTCAGCACAAATCTCTCCAGTTGTATCAGACCTCTAACTTGACATTCACCGGTGGAGTTCCTTTGTGGTGCTTTCTAGACAACGTCCTGCACAGTTCAGCCACTTGTGGTGCCTAATGCACCATTTATACGACTTGGGGCCACGTTTAACAAGTCTAGGACGTCACAGCCTCAGTTTACACTGAATCACTGAACTCAATGACTCGATTTTCATTCACTTGTTTCTAAGTATGCCTCGTGTTGGATAAGTACGCCAAGCGTACACTGAGGTGACAAAGGTCATGGGATAGCTCCTTTTGCCTGGGGTAGTGCAGCATATCGATAGGAATAGAAATGAGCTTCGGCGTCATTGTCCGGTAGGTCCAGCCGCCTTGGTGCAGGTCTTATTACATTCGACGCCACATTGGGAGACCTGCGCGCCGAATGGGGATGAAATGATGATGAAGACAACACAACACCCAGTCCCTGACCGGGGGAAATATCTGACCCAGCCGGGAATCGAACCCGGGCCCGTAGGAGGGCAATCCGTCACTTTGACCACTCAGCAATAGTGGCGGATAGGATATCGATGTGGACTCAACAAGTAGTGGGAAATCCCCTGTAGAAATACTGAGCCATGCTGCCTCTGTAAATGTCCACAACTGCAAAAGCGTTACCGGTGCTGGATTCTGTGCACGAACTGATCTCTCATTCTGTCCCATAAATTCAAGATATTCTCTCGAACTATCCAGTATGTCCTTTTAACCGATGGTCAGGTGACATGGCGCATTGTCATCCTTAAAAATTAAATTGTTGTTCGGGAACAAAGTCCACGAATTGCAACAAATGGTCTGCAAGTAGCTAAACATAGCCAGTTCCAGTCAATGATCACTCCATTCCATGTAGACACAAATCACATCACTAAGGAGCCACCACCAGCTTGCACAGTGCCTTCTTAATCGCTTCGGTAAATGGCTTCCTGGGGTCTGCGCCGTACTCAGACTCTACCATCAGCTCCTACCAACTTAAATCCGTACTCATCTGAGGAAGCCGCTGCTTTAGAGTCGTCTACAGTCTCTCCGATACGGTCACGTGCCCAGTAGAGGCGCTGCAGGCAATGTCGTACTGTTACTAAAGGCAATCGCGTCGGTCGTCAGCTGCCACAGCCCATTAACGCTAGATTTCACCGCATTATCCTAACGTATATGTCCCACATTGATTTCTGCCTTTATTTTACGAAGTTTGCTCGTCTGTTAGCAGCACTGACAACTTACGCAAACGCCGCTGCTCTGAGTTATTAAGTGAAGGCCATCGGCCACTGCTTGAAATTTGGTTTCCTCGGAGCTTGTTTGACACTGTGGATCTCTGAATATTGTATTTCCGCAACTTAATGTCTTATGCGTCTAGTTGCAACTGCATTCCGGGTTCAAAATCTGTTAATTTCCGTCGTGCGGCCATAATCACTTCGGAAGCTTTTTCATGTGCCTGACAGCTCCGTTAATGCACTGCATTTTTATACCTCGTGTACGCGATACTATGGTCCCCCGTAGATCCGCGTATCGCTATACCATGACTATAGTCATGGTACTCCTACTCTTCGTTCGCAGGTACTTTTATTCCTATCGTTTGAGCTAATGACGATAATTACCACTACTTTTTCCTGATTCGGTTTGTACATTGCTTTCCGACAGGAGAAACGCATCGCACTATTTCAGGCTCAGTCATAGAATGTAAGCCTACTTCACATTGGCCGCTAAGGAGATTGGAGTTTGAACCCTGGGTCAACGTAAACACCGCTCAGGGATTAGGTCCTAGGCCTGTTCTAGCTTTAGACTGCCTACAAGGCAGTACGAGATCTATGATCGTGCGTGGAAGGAGAGTGCCTTCCACTCGCCTACCCATTGTAGCCAGTAGATGAATCCAGAGTTTTCTGCTGTTTCTAATATAAGCTACTTCTCATTCGGCTTCATGAAGCTGAGTGGACCCCGTGTCAGACCGTATATTGTGGTACGGGGAATCAATCACAGATCCTTCTGCAGGGAAGGCAGTGACGCTAGGCATTGTTTTACTGGGGCATTCTCAACCATGGGTTCTTCAATAAGTGTTTTCTTTCTATAGAAAACCTAGTCCTGCCACTGACACTAATACAGACCTATGTTTTGTTGAGATAACATAATAAAAGGACAGAAGACAACTGAAGTATTTTGCTTCCTTGGTTTCAGGGTTACCTCGTCAGCACAGTCACTTTCTCCATCTTCCAGTTGTGTGGGAACTTCGAACTGTGTTTCATGCACTATTTGCACGACTTTTGCTTATATGATTTACATTTAGTCCATTGATGTCCATTCCTCGGTAACAGAAAGCCACTTATCCGGTGAATTATATTACTAAATGCCAGGAGACAGTAAACTACATAAATCAAAAGCCGCTTCATTACCTCGTTAACCAAGTCCATCTTCTTAATTACTTGTTAATGATGATTTGCAGGTTTGTTTCTCAAATCAGGTGGGAGAAGTGCATGGATGACGACAGTAATTAACTACTTCCATGTAAACTGCAATTAAAATCATGTATGTTCATCTGATCGGCATATAAAAATAGATGTACGCAAGTATGTATGTATGTATCTATGTATGTAAACCAATAGACCGATTTCAACCAAACTTGGTACACATCTCATCTACTGTTTGCCAAAAACCGCTGAAGGGGTAAGAACCCTACACCTACCAAAGAGGCAGTGGTTGGGATGTAACAGCAGTGTGTTGCAAAATGCGTGAATACTCATACTTAAGTTATCCAGTATTTGAGAATGAATGCACTCAGAAAACTGCAAGAAACTTTCCACTATTTTCAAATCTTTACAGAAATTTTTCTCGCTGACGACCCCCGCAAAATGATGACAGCAAAGAATAGTTTGTTGCTTACTGCATATTCGCTGTTCATGCAACAAAACTGCCACATGGAGCACGAATTTTTAATCTATTACTTCTTTACTACAAACTAAATTCATGACATGTTTTGAGGACAGTATTTACACATACCATTGAATGGCCCAGATAAATTACTCACTTTCCGGGATACGATGCCATAAACACTGAATGCGTGGAAAACTCCCACTTAATGCAACACCTTTAGACTTACTACTTGTTGCTACTATCTCTACTCGCAACACTTTTCGCAGACTGCGTTCATATTTACCGCTGAATGTGTTGCGTTGGAGCATAAGTTCGTAGCGTTTTTGTTTTGCATGTTCGTAATCCGATTGCTCTGCGTTCATTTATCGATTACGGTTTTTGATTTGCAGTTCACTATTGCTATTACAGTTTACATACTGTCATTTTGTTATTTGCAGTAGGTGATTGTAGCTGTGGACGCTAAAATATGAACTTCCTAGTGAAGAAATCGGACATTTCCGGTATATTCTTCTGTTTGTGCTCAAAAGATGTGTGACAGCAGTGGAGGCAGCCAGAAGAAATTGCATCGTGTATGGGGATAATGCCAATGGACAGAGTACGGCCAGAAAATCTTTTTCTCTTTTGAAGGTGGATAATTTTGACATTAGTGACTGTTCACGGTCAGGAAGATCCTCGAGATTAGCTGATGATGGGATTTAAAAGCATTAGCCCATAATGATCCACGTCACTGTTACTCGAGAACTGGGTAATGTGATGAACTCTGTTTATTCTAACATCGTGCGACATTTGCATGCAATGGGAAATATTCAAAAATGAGGTGTGTGGGTACCGCACGCTCTAAGCCAAAAACACACAAGTCAGTGGGTGACCATATGTGCATCTCTCCTTGCTCGTCATCAGCTGACTCATGAATAACACCCGATCATTCCTCTCCTAGCGTTACTGCTGATGATGAATGGTGTCTTTATGCTAACATGCGAGAAGAAGTGAATGACTGACAGCAAAGAAAGCAGCAACTCTCCATACAAAGACCTGTGAGTATGCACAAAAGATAATATTACGCATCTGGTGGAAGAGCGACGGTGTTGTGTACTATGAAACGTTTTCCCTTGGTGTAATCATAACTGCTGACGTTCATTGTCACCATCTGACATGTCTTCCAGACATACTCCAAGAAAAAGGAAGACTGCCTAAAGTAATGCTACTAAATAAAAATGCACGCCCACTTATGCATGACTGACAAAAGCATTATACAGGAGTTGGGCTGGAAAGTCATTCCACACCTACCTTATTTATGTGATCTTGCATCCTCATATTTTCACCTTTTCCGATCTTTATCAGACACCTTCAAGGAAGTTTCTTTCTAGATGTAAATGCGTTACGAACGGGGCTCGACGAGTTCTTAACCTCTCAACCACGTAATTTCTACACTCGCGGGATCGAAAAGCTACTCCAGCATCGGTATACTGCCGTAAACAGTGAAGGAGAATATATTATTGATGACTAAAGTCTCTGTTATGTATATCTGTCATGATTATTAACGTAGTGGAAAACGCAACCTAATACCTACAAGAAAATATCATCGTACGCACTCGGTTCAGGAGATATAATGTTACAAACACTGAGACGATTGAGAAACTGCAGCGTCATGCCTCACATATTAATTTATTCCTTCTTTTCTACTAAGTCTATTCACAACACAGTTCGGAGACAGTAGACAAAATTACTTCAATGCACAGCACTTAGTCCAGGAGATGCGATATCATAAAAAACAAGCTGCGTGAAAATGAAAATGAATCTGCAGGGCGAAACTAGCTAGGCATACACTTGACATATGAGTGTAAATACATATGAAATATGTTGAATATGTGTGAAATATATTTAACATGTGCGTGTACGACAAAAGCCAAGGGTGAAAAGGTCATCATATACACATACTCGTATTGGTTACAATCTGGAAAGATATACTATAGGAGTAAGAAGCACCAGCCTACTATTGGAATAACATGTACAGAGAAGAGAGGACGAGGCGACGGGGAGACAGCTAGAGAGAAGGAGGTTGTAGACATAGATGGGAGGAGGAGATGGACTGAGATAGGGGAGAGGGAAATGGACAGAAAGAGGAGAAGATGGACAGAGAAACGAAAAAGAAGGAGATGACAGAGACAGAGGGAGGAAGAGACAAAGAAATTTTGGAGGAGAAAATGAACAAGCAAAAGAGGAGGAGGAAATGGAGAAAGGGAAGTCTGTTTGTTTTGTGTTATCTTGTATCAATCTCTTTCAGATGAGAGTGATCTTGTACCCCAGCACACATCTAAAAATGGTGTTGTCAATTAAAAGATTACCTTTAACCTAATAAAATGAATACAGCAAGGCACACAAAAATAAGAATTTAAAAAACACATACATTTTTAAGTCTCCTTCTGTTCCTTTCTCAAGGGTCTTTAGGGAGACCAAAAATAAAGTTTACTATAACACAGACATATAAACACAGCATTGCACTAAAGAGGTGTGTAACGCAATGGATGTGGCAGTTATAGTGGGTGAGCTGGTGCTAAGAGAATGGTTGCACCTTTACTTAACAGTGGTATTTGGGCAGTTCCTGTCTCCAGCCTATGGTATCAACAGGTAGGCATCTGGACTACTGACAGACCAGATATGGGGAAGGAGATACAGTTGCTCTCATTGCAGACAGTCATCCATCAGCAGTTGTCAGTGTCAATTTAAGTGCCCAGAGGCAGCAATAGTTGGTCTGTTGCTCTCCAGGTTTTGCTTTATGGTTAGCAGTGGCGTTACATCTTGGTCGGGTCCCTTGAGACTGAGGCATCAGTCTATAGTGGTCCCAGGTGGTTGCATGACGTCAGGAGCGAGCCTTGGTTACCTGCTGGCTGCAGGCGAGACACCCCTGTGGTTGCTTTCACTCTCCGCTGGGACGAGTGAAAGTGATAAACAGGACTGCGTCTGCGCCTCGTTTACACTTGAGCTGCCCCAATGTCATCACATCCGCTAGCTGCCTGCGCTGTCGCCACAAGGTGGGGGTCGGATCGCCTGTAGGTAAGTGGTCGTGTGACGTCAGGGGCGAGCCTCTCTTACCTGCTGGCTGCAGGTGAGGCACCCCTTTGGTAACGTCACGTCAGTTGGTCTCTCGTCCTGGAACGTCGTCCTTGTTTTCGACGTCACGCTGGCTGCCGTGTCCAAGGTCTCGCTACGACACCCGAGACCTGACTGCACTGAGCGATGTCTGGCCATGGTCTTCTAAGCGAATGTCATTTAGAATGCTGCAATCCTCTGAAAAATTCTTAGCATATGTTTAGTGTCGTGATTTTACAATAAATGTTTACTAAAAGGCTTATATGAACTGATGGTCATTAAACTTTGCAATATTATTGGCGAAGACAAACACAATCTCCTTCGCTGTCAAAAAAAAAAAAAAAAAAAAAAAAAAAAAAAAAAAAAAAAAAAAAAAAAAAAAAAAAAAAAAAAGATTATAAAAGCGACCCTTACAAATACATTTTCAAAAGTTAAATTTATGTCCGAATTATCAGAACCCTTCGAAATAAAAACAGGAGTTTGACAGGGGGATGGGCTCTTACTGTTGCTTTTCAATTGTGTACTTGAGAAAGTAGTAAGAGAATGGAACACAAATATTAAGAGTGGTATAAGACTGGGTTTGCAACAAGAAGAACCTTAAAGTAAATTGCATTGCTTTTGCATATGATATGGCCCTGTTTGCTGAAACAATGGAAGAAGCACGGGAGAAAATCCTTGAACTAAAGAATCAAGCAGCTAAAATAAATCTTCACATCTCCTTTGAAAAAACTAAGATATTGACACACATCAAGCACTCATGTAAATACCTCAAAGTTCAAGAACAAAAGATTCAAATTGTAAAAGAATTCAAATATGTCGGATAATGGATTAGTTGGAAAGCTGGGGAAAGCAAAGCAATGGAATCCAGAAAAAAATTAACTTTAATTCGCCTTCGAACTAACAAAAATTACATACAACAAAAAATCCCTTTCATGGGGGTTCATAGTTACACATTACAAAACAGTGATTAAGCCAGAAGCGCTGTATGCAGCAGAAACACTAAACATGAATTTCAAAGGCCAAATGGAGAAACTTGAGCTACATGAAAGAAAAATTTTAAGAAAAATCATAGGACCAAAATTGCAACACAATAAGATTATATACAACTAAAAGCAAACTCTCTAGAAGAAAATTCAAAAACTGTCACACACTATGGAAATAGGGAGGAAAATCTGTTATTGCCATCTTCTCAGAATGAATTCCAACAGAGTAACCAAAGAAATCTTTGACTTTTTCCATAACAGCAAAACCAAACATGACTGGTTTAAAGAATCTGAGGAAGACCTACTAGAATTAATGAGTTCAGAAAATTCACTAATCGATCGAACAGCTAAGTTAATTACTAAAGATGGAAACATAAGGTTCCAAGACAAATCCACACAAAAGCCCAAACAATTCATCTGATAAAAATAGAGTAAAAGAAGATCAGAAAGAATGAAGAAATACTGGGCCCTAAGAAAAGAGAAATGCCAAAGAAATGATTGATCCAGCGTACCCCAAAGAGGGTGAAACGAAAGAAGAAGAAGAAGAAGAAGAAGTAGAAAAAGAGTGCCTTGCTGCTGTCTGTAAATAAGATAAAGAACGAAACCACAAGAAATTAATCTCGTTTTCTAGTTATGAAACAGTTGTAATTGTATACGTCAGTGTCATGTTAGTTTCCCAGTGCCGCTCATACACTCCAATGGGCTACACTGGCACAGCCTGCACAATCATACTTCAAGCACTCTTATACCATGCAACACTTGCTTCTAATTATTATACTCCTTACCAAGTTTAACTACCTCTAACACTTTCTGCTTTACCCTACCTTGAACTTTGATACCTCTCCTCACGCCAACATTTGATGGTGATGCTAATGCAAATATCTGGCGCAAAATCTGGGTAGAATACTTCCCACAGCCATCTGTACACTGCTCTTTGTGCTGTCAGCATAGTTCAGACATTGGCATGAATTCACCTTTCCCTCTGAAACTGACCAATAATTCTCAAAAATCGATGTACAGACATTGTCAATAAACATCTGGTGCAATGACATAAAAATACCAGGTCTGGCGATCCGCAATCGGAAGACCTCAAAACAAACATCATCACACTCCTGTCGATAATCCGTAAGCGATAACCACAGACGAAAAAGCACCTCCAACGGAAAACATCACACCCCATCACTACCAACGAGATCACATCGCTCCGCTGGGGTAACCCTAATCGAATCACAGCGAGGGTAATAACCACATTAGAGGGTCACACACATCTGGTGTGGACAAACCACGTCCATCTCGCAAGATACCCCCACCGGTATCGGTAGCATGATCCAAATCACGCCAAGATGCACTATCGGATCACAAATCTTCTGCGGCACCATTATCGCCTCCTCAGTCTGAATGGCCGTACAGACCGTGCATACGCCCCACCGGCTAGGTACACATTATCAACAGAAGACATCCAAACCATCACTACAATACAAGAGGAATTCTGAGAAAAATTATACTACCAAGACTTGTGCAGTTATTCTTGAATCAAAATATGCAATTTTCTCGTTGATCAAACACATACCTTGCTTTGGCGTGATATCCTACCTATACAGCAATGTTGAAGTGTTAAACGGACCAGTTTTGTCATAAATCCGAAATGTTTCTACCCGAGAAATTGGGACATTCCTATCCACGAAATAAATTTCTATTGGAGAGATATGAAAGGATACCAAGTAAGCCAGCAATTTTCAGTAAATCATCAAAGTGAAAATGCTGGCCTTTAAGTTGTAATTTCATGCACTGAAACGTTCCATGAGCTTGGAGATTTGCCCCTCAATTTGGTACTACGGAACTAGACGTGTAAAATAAATAAAAAAATAAAACTACGAATGCTAAACACAGTGATCAGAGGTCACAGGAGATCTTGCCTTCTAACTACAATAATAAAACATCCGAATGTGCAAGTGCGAACAAAGAAAGAACAATACACTAAATGACCACACAAATAAATCGGAAACATATGGTTCTTAATTCTAACTTAATGGTCGAACAGTACAAGTTTTACCCTATGAAGGGTTTCACATGGCAGATGTAATGAATTTCTAAGAACTACTTGGATTTCAGTGTTTCGAGTTCCACCGTGTATGAATGGAAAACCCTACAAACTCGAACAGGTCCGAAATAGATTGGGTAAAATTTGTGACATAGATGTTTTTGCTTAATCGATATTCGAGAGCTTCTGATGATGACTTTTTTGTCCAATCTAAAACTCTCGTTTTTCAGCATTCCTGTCCCATGCATCCTTTCTCTGTACACCTGCCACCCGAAGACGTCTTAGAGCCAGCTCAATAATATATATATATATATATGTATATTGTTTCCGGGTTCACGGGTGTAAGTCAATTACGTCGCGAATAAGCACTTTGGGCTACCTATTTTTTAGCATGGTCACTAGTGCCATTCTTGGGACTCCGTGCGTAGGTCACTCGTTACGTCCTGGAAATGATATAAGAAGATATTCCAGGTGGCATGCGTAGATGCGGTAGAGATTCCCAAAGCTTTTCAATATTCTCTACGTCGGTGACAACTGGGAATAAATTATGGATGCATAGATTGGTCTTATCCTGTGCTGTCTCAACATGACCTTTCATTTGTTTGTTCTAAACTGGGGTCCATTGTCAGAGATGATTCTATCCATGTGTCCTACATTTGACAGGATATTTTTGCAAAAAGCTTTGATCACCGTTTGGGTAGTAGCTTTCTTCAGTGCCGGCAATGTGACATATTTAGACATAAGCTCCATGACAGCTAGTATATAGCAGTAACCCTTACTCGTGCGTGGGAGTAGTCCCATGAGATCTGTGGCGGCCATATTCTTTAAATTCGTCGGAATGGTAGTTCATACAGGATGCAGACGCGCCACAGTGCATCTTCCCCTTCACAATGGTAGGATAGCACCCCTTTATCTAACAAATACACTACTTGCCAATGATATTGCTACACCACAAAGATGACGTGCTAGAGACGCGAAATTTAACAAACAGGAAGGAGATGCTGTGATATGCACATGATTAGCTTTTCACGCCATTCACACAAGGTTGGCGCCCGTGGCGACACGTACAACGTGCTGACATGAGGAAAGTTTCCAACCGATATCTCATACACAAACAGCAGTTGACCGACGTTGCCTGGTGAAACGTTGTTGTGATGCCTCGTGTAAGGAGGAGAAATGCGTACCACCACGTTGCCGACGTTGACAAAGGTCGGGTTGTAGCCTATCACGATTGCGGTTTATCGGATCGCGACACTGCTGCTCGCTGTTAGCATAATATGGAATCACTTCGACCTTTTCCAGCACTACCTCATCTCGCACAATTTGTGCATTTCTTCGCGAATCTTGCGCTACTAATCTGGTTATCCTAGCTCCCGCTACTTCCGCGTTTCATCTCTCGTTTTCCGGATGTCTTCAACCTCGTCTTTTACACTCTTATCTTTATTCCAGACCTGATTTATGTTTTCGAAAGATTCATCAGCCCTCCTTAGATTTATCATAATATCTTTCATTACTTCGTCGTGTCTCTTTTCCACCTTGTCTTCTGGTATCTGAATTTCCCCATCGTCATTAATATCTCCTGCCATTAGTCTTCTTCTTGTTGTTGTCTCTTCTCTGCCTCTTGCATAAACTGAATGATCGATTCCAACTGCGTACGTCCAGTAACGTATTCTTGACTAGACGCACTTGAGTCAGCTGCTGTATGGTGCATTGCCTTAGAAATCGGACTGTTACTTTCCCCGAATGTTCCTTTTTTCTGTATCTGCATAATCTACACGACCTGCCGCCTCGCCATCGTTTTCATTTTCGTTTCCTGAGTGAGCTGAACCCTCATCATATGAGTATTCTACGTTTGAAAAATGCGCCCCGATTGCAAATTAATTGATATGAGCTTCTTCTACCGTGCTATCTTGTTCTGCATCAATGAGTTGCTCATGTTGCATTTTGGACGACGATAGCGCGGAGCCTTTCTCACTACACACAGGAGCTTTTCTTCTCATAAGCATTCATATCAATTGATTTTTCCGTGCGCTTCCAAAATTAATGCATCAAGCGCCGCATCTCTACTCTGACCTTCTTTAAGATAAGGTACACATTTATGCCTATGCCCAAAACAAGGGCCTGTTCCTCAAGGTAACGCACTATCACACAAAAGTTCCATGATTCGACAGCCCATCTAAGGGTCGCTAATTACTAGATGTCACTTGATTTATCATAAATATATGTCCAAGTGATGGTGGATGTTATTGTCTTTACATAAAGTAAAGTTTTTCCTCCTCAACAATCTTGATATCATGAGCTGCACCCTTCATGAAATTAGTGAATTTACTCAGGCCACTTCTGTTGCCTTCATCTGCGGTCAATTTCAAAACTCAAATTAATCATTAAATTAACTAACTTAGCTCGATTGCTTTCGGAATTGCTGTTATATCCTTGTATCACCACAATAAAATAAAAACAGTGAATGGCTGGAGGAGTAAGAATGAGAACAGTGGTGCAGGTAAATTTACAAAAGTAATGACAAGTTTATATTCATCCTTTTATAAATACAGTCGTATTGACAAATCTTACAAAAAGAAAAAGAGTAACATAAATCTGGAAAGGAATTGTGCATTTTTGGCAAGGCATTCATTGGGGTGGAAACTACACAAGTTCTCTCCTGAACTAATCCCTTTTACAATGCAATCAGACTTAAATTACAAGAATCCACTATGAGGATAAATTCTGTTCAGATGGAACAAACTACACTCAGGAAAACCACAAACTATGGTTCACCGAGAACAGAGAGCTGCGAGTATAATTTAACAATCCTATGGTGATGCAGCACCTCGATTTAGGCGGCAGCAGAAAACGGCATGCTGTAGGCGAGGCTTGGAGTGCGGTGGCAGCTGTAATACTCTGATGCGTCCGGAAAAACATGCATACTACACAGATATTTTTCCGATTATTAGAATGTATGAAATTTCCCTAGCAGAGCCTTGAATTCTCAGCAGATATGAGTGTGAGGTCCATATGTTCACTAGTCTGGCCAACCAGTTTGACTCAAAGAACGACGTCGCATGCTGGAATTGTTAAACGTCAGACAGCCAACTCAGGGTGAATACGTTCATCCTCGTGTCACGCGATACGTCTAAGATGATATGCAGTTTTATTGTCGGTACAGTTAGAAATTGCCACGGGTTCTTAGTCACAACAAGTTGCATACCAGAAGTCTCAGCACCTAGGGAAAGACCTGAACTTTTCCACCAGGGAGGATCAGAAGATGAAGAAGGCAAAGAATCACAATAAGTTTCCACCAAACCACAAACAGGGGCCGAATTAGCAGAACAACTTGCCTGTACTTTGTACAAACCAATCAAACTATCCTACACTCATTGAATTTCCCCTCTTGACTGTTCTGCTGATCTAGTTGCCAATCCCGACACAGCACCGCGGTTCCCAGTCTGGAGGAGCAAGCGTCCACTTCGCACATCCTGAGAGTAGACAATCACCGAATCAAAATCTCTCTAGACTGAGAAAAGAAGATACACACGTTTGTCACAGCCAGACAAGTCGGCTGTGGCAGAACATTGTGTTGATACTGGCCATTTTATAAGCTACCGTGATGTGAAGATTTTGACATCCCCTCTTCCTTTTGGGATTCCGTCTGCAGGGAAGCTAAAGGGATTTGATTAGTTACTAATTTAATAAATATAAATAATGGTTTTATGACGAAATAAGTCTCGGGTGAACAGCCTGGTATGAGTGTGCAAAGGACACAATATTTCAGCAGTCGCCCACGTTGACATCATCAGGTGCACTGATGTACTGACCGGCGGTGGCCGGCGCCATATATATATAGGACAATCCCCTTCCCGCTCCTCCCTCAGGCGCTTCCTATGAGTTAGTACTGTCCGCACCCCGCGCGCGGTCCAGGTACAGCGTCTGTTCTCCCGCCGTCTGGGCGCTGCGTCCTAGGTCTTCTCGTTCAGGAGGGTCTGCCAGCACCTCTCTCATTATTCTTCCCTCCTGCCTCGAAGTCGGTACACTCTGGGAAATATCCTTCTTCTTTTTAATCCGGGTGATCGCGGGTTCCCACGCCTTGCTACGGGTGTAACCGCTGTCACTGTAAGCAAGCGCACTTCCTCGGGCAGTGCCCTAACCTTCAGTCCCTTCCCTCCTGAAATACCTGCAATCTCATGCATCCCACCTACTCCCTAAAATGTAAAGCCTGACCCACTCTGACCACTCCTGAACTCACCATCCCTGTGCGCCCTCTGGACGCCCCCCACCGCTTCTGGCAATTACCTTTGTCCCCCTCCCACCGCTGAAGACATCATCAGGTTCCTCACCATTGTTCTACAGAATGTCCACCCTTTCCAGCGCCCTCATACCCTCCAGCAGATATGCCTTGCCGCCTGTTCCGTCTTCCACCTTAAAATGGATGCCACCTACTCCCACAACCAGGCCCATTTCACCTTCTCCCACCTCGACACCCTCGTCTAAATCCCTGTCATGGCGCGACAGCACCGTATCCTGTTCAACAACATCTGTTCCCTTCCCACCAACAAGAACCTCTTCATGAACACCCTCTCCACCCACCACGTGGATGACTTCCTCCTCAATGAGACCTTTCTTCAGCCCCACCACACCATTCACACCTCGCCCTACCTCCTTCACCGCTCTGACAATCCCTTCCCGATAGCGTGTGGTGGAGTTGCCATTGGTCACCAACGCCAGATCCCAGTTCGGCTTCAACCTCTCCTTCCCGACCCCACAGAACACCTGATTCTTAGTCTCTTCTTCCCTGGTCTTATCATCACCTGAGCCACCATCTATGTCTGCCCTAATGCACCTATTCCTTTTGACTTCCTTTCCCACATTGACCGTACCTTCTCCTCCTACGTGATCGCCGCCAACCTCAACATCCATAGTCGATCCGCCACCCAGTTACAGTGGTGGCGTCGGTTCCTCTCCTCCCCTCAAAGGGGACCTCATCCGAATCCAACTCCACTCCTGATTTCATCCTCTTCTCCCCTAACCTCCTTGGCCGCATAACGGTGGATGTCCTGGACCCCATTGGTAGTGACCATCTCCCTGTCCTCCTCACCATTTCAGATGGTCGTCGCCCCCGCCCTGAACCCCATCATGACCCTTCCCCTAAGTATGTCCTTGATTAATCCTGTGCTGACTGGAATGCCTAATGGGATACCCTCTCCACCCAGATCGATGGCTACCCCTTCACCTACAGCCAGCCTGATGATATTACCCATGCTGCCTCCTTTCTCCGGCAGACCTTGGCTGAGGCTGTGGAGGCCCACGTCCCTTGTGTCGCCATCCACCCCCACCATCCTAGCTTACCCCCACAGGCCGTCCTCCTCCTCCGTGAATCCCGCCGTCTCTACCGTGCATTCCTCCGCATGTGTGACCCGGACACACTACGACGCCACCGGCAACTACAGAGACACATCCGTAACTTGCTCGCAGCAAAGAAACGCTGGGACTGGGGACAGACATGCACCCGTTTAAATGCTACCCTTCCTATCAACTTGTGCAAGTACTGGTCAGCCTTCTGCCACCTTACCATATCTAAACCCTCCTCCTACTATTCTCTCCTTCATGACAACACTTCCGTGACAACACTAGTAAAGCCAATCACTTGGCCTCCTACATCTCCGGTGTCTTTACCATCCATGAAGATCCCCAGTTCGATTACTCCCTCTTCCCAGATGTCCACGAGCGAACTGATACCTCTGTCCCTCCCCTCGCACCTGGTTTCCAATAATTGGACAACATTGCACACACAGAACTCAATGCCCCAATCACTACACAAGATCTCATCGCTACAGTCCACACGAAACGCAACACTGCTCCTAGTCACGATCGTGTCACCTATCCCCACCTTTGTGGAGCTCCTGCCTCTTTCCTCTCCACCCTGGCCGGGCTCTACAATGTAGTCCTGTCCACCGGCTACTACTCCGACCTGTGGAAAACCTCCTGTATCCTGATGTTCCTTAAACCTGGTAAACTGCCATCCACTGTCTCCTCCTACCGTCCCATCAGCCTTACCTCGGTCTTCAGCAAGGTCCTGGAATCCATCCTCACCTGACACATCCACCAGCATCTCTGCCAGCGCCGCCTCCTTCCCGTTACCCAGTGTGGCTTTTGGCCATCCCTCTCATCTGCTGACCTTCTCCTTCACCTCTCTCATCTCCTCTCTGAGTAGCTTAATTCCCGTCGTTCCGCTATCTTCCTCTCCCTTGACCTTTAAAAAGCCTATGACCGGGTATGGCATTCCGGTCTCCTCTTAAAACGCCAAACCTTCGCCCTTCCTATTAACTACATCCGTCTCATCGGCTCCTTTCTTTCCCAACGTCCTTCCTACATCACCATCCACAACACAGACACCTACACCTTTTTCCCCTCTGCCAGTGTGACCCAGCGTTCCGTGCTCTCCCCTCTTCTGTACCTCTTGTATACAGCAGACATGCTGCCGCCTTCATCCCCCATCCACCTTCTCCAGTACGCCGATGACACCGCCTTCCTTGTCCTCGCACCGACCCTGCAGCGCTCCCAACACCTTTTCCAATCCCATCTTGACCGGTTCACCGCTTGGTACACAAGTGGTTACTTAAGGTCAATCCTTCCAAAACCCAGGCGATCATTGTAGGCAAAGCCACCCCTTCCTTCTGTCTCCTCGATTTCTACATCACCATCTATGGCCGCCCTATCGCCCTCACCCCGACCCTTAAGTACCTTGGTGTCACCCTCGACTGTCGCCTCTCCTGGATCCCCCCACCTCCGGATGATCAATGCCAAGGCACGCTCCTGACTCTGTTTCCTCAAGCTCCTTTCCAGCCTTACTTGGGGTCTGGACCCTTCCACCATCTTCCATACCAATAAATCCCTCATTTGCCCAATCCGTTGCTATGCCCCCCCTGCCTGGATCTACACTCCCCCTACCTTTTACAAATCCCTTCAGATCCTAGGATGCCATGCTCTTCGCCTCGCCTATCACATCTGTCTCTCCTCCCCCATGCGGATCCTGTATGACTTAATTCCTTCCCCCACCTCCTCCTTTTCCTCGAACAGATATGGATCCTCTACACCTCCCATAAACTCGATCCTCCTCACCCGCTGGTCTCTCCCATCCTCTCTCGCCCCCGTCCGCTGCCGCACCTGTACTTCCACATCCCACCTGCTCTCAATCTCTCCACTCTCCACACCCTCTCCAAAGGTGGCTTCCGCCAGCTGCCCCTCCCTGATGATGCCCTTCACCCCTCCATCCAACTTAGATCCTCCCTCCCTCCTCCTCTGTTTTGTTCCTATGGACATCTTCTCTCCCTTCTCTCCCTCCTCCCTCTCCCCACTCCTCCCCCAGGCTTCCCTCTACCCCCATTCCTCCACTCTCATTCCTGTCTCCTCTGCCATTGGCATCTTTACTCATTCCTCTCCCTCCACCTGCCCCTTCTTCCCCTCTTGGCATGTCTCCGGAGTTGTACACGCAACGTGGACATTCGCGCATCGGAGATCATCGCCATCAGTTTCTCGTGCGTGTGCCGTCGTGTTTGTGTTAGTGTTCACCGTCACACTCCAACGTCACCTGTGCTGTCGAATCATCAGTGTTTGTGCGCCGTGCGGTGTTTCAGTGTAATTTTCGTCGAGTGTGAACGGCTCCGTGTTTTTCTGTGTCTAGTGTTTTTTGCCCGTGACTATATCTATTATGTATCTTCTTCATGTTATTCTCATTGTTGACTCGAAGGCTGAAGAGCAGCGTAAGATGCTGCCGCCAGCCTACCTATATATAGGTGTAAAAATTACAATAGAGGAAAAGATGTAGGGAAGCAATTAGGATCCCTGGTGGTGTCCTCATCCCCTCCTATCAACTTTGATCCTCTCCTTCCACAGCCTTGTTGTTTCCTTTGGGCACTCTCTCTCCCTTCCTCCCCCCTTCCGTTCCTTCCTCCCCCTCGCATCTCCCTCCTCCCCCACCTTTTCCCCTTTTGGCAGGTCCACGAATTCGTACATGTCAAGTGAACATTCGCGCGCCGGAGATCATCGCCGTCGGTTCTTTGTTTGTGCCGTCGTTTTAGTGCTTGAGTGTTTCACCGCCCACGCTTCATCGTTCACGTGTGTCATTTCGGTCATCAGTGTTCGTGTACTAGTGCTGAACGTTTTTAATTTTACTACACCTGTGAACGGCTCTGTGTTTTTCACTCATGTGTTACTGCTTTTTGTCCGCCATTATGTTTTGTTTTTCTGTGTCTTCTTAATTTATATTTGTACTATCTGTGGCCGAACAGCGGCGTAATATTGCTGCTGCCGGCCCACCTTTGTATAAGGTGTTAAAATAACAATAAAGAAAAGAAAGAAGTAATTAGGAGATCTACAAAAGTATAGAGAAAATATCATAAATAATTGCTAAGAGAGCAGGACACCTCTATCGAATGAACGAGAACATGACAAAAAGACAATCATTCCTGTATCTCTGTATGAAGTAATCTATAATAGCATGGATTACCAAAATAAGGAATGAAGAAATAACACGAGAGACTCGGAAATAACAAAAAAAACTTTTTTAAGAATCAAATACTAAATCCAGAAGGCTTTCAAAGCGGAAGGAATGAGATATCACGACCAACATGGACAGAAGAAAGGATAGACAACACTGGGAGAAAATGAGGGAAAACTGCAAAAAATAGGAAATGACAACAACAAACAAAGAAGAGAAAAGTAAACTGTTGCGTGATTCCAGTTGACCAATATGAAAATAAAAAGGAAAAACAAAAATTCATTGTTTCAATAAATAACGGGAGGAGTACTGTTTTCTCGAGATCACTGACTGCTGCTCTCAAAATTTCGAATTCGGTTGTTCGCAGACAAGTGTTGCCACTTGTAAGGAAGAGACATGTATCTATGACGTGCATTATCAGTGCAGTATCAGTTTCGTGTCGAACTATTACGACAGCCACATACCTTGAACGGAGGAGAGCTGGAAGAGGAGCGCCAGAATTTCCGTGGGCGCCTTTCCGCCACGCTGCTCACAAAAGGAGGCAAGCGCCGCGCCGTGCAGCGCCGTGCCTGTCGCCCTGCAGCCGGTACGGCCTGGACCCGGCTTTGCTTGCGTAATGAGCGCCCTCCCGTCAACAAAGGTGCATTAGGCCGCCCCACAGTTTGCCGAAGTTGTTACGCCGCCAAAGGCTGCAGAGCCCGACTGCTCGCCGAGCTACACGTGGTAACTGGGAGGCCCAACTTCTGGACTATCAGGTAGCGGAACACACAGCCGTAAAAATGTTCCAACGTGTATCACATTCCGACAGGAAGTTTCTGTCAACAACTCGAGTTCGTCTGCTAAACTATACCACCCTTAATTAACATATTTCCACAAGACAGTTAATAGCGCAAGTACAAACGATGATTGCATAAAAATCGACATGCATGATCTTCATACTACACCGTGTGTTCCATGCCACGTGGAATAACTGATGTTTCAGATGCGGTTGAAGGTGCTGAATGATGAGTGAAGTATTCACAGCAGGATTAAATACTTGCCCGCAGTTGCGATTCATCCTGTGTTTTAAGGTGTCTCCCCGTTGCACACACAGGTAATATATCGAAAACATTAGAATTTGTCCCTCTAACCTGATTGATAAATTCCAATCAATGAGTATGGCACTGCAGATAATGCTGTTATTCCATTGACTCTATCATGAGTCGAGAGTCAAAATTCTTGGTTCAAGATCATCCAGCACGCCTTTAATATCTGCGAGGATGTCTCTTAAGTCTGCTGCAGAGTGAAAGATCAACTCCCCAAAATAATTAACCCTCGGAATTAACAGTATTCTTAAACTGTCCGGTAACGGATATATTTTGGAATAGGGTAGCAACATGACTTCTGGCTAAGATGAAAGCGTTGTACACACCAAAAATTCAAGCTGGCTACTAAGGATAGTAAAAGAAGCATTCAGAATATTTATAGCACATAGGTCGTATACTCCATATTTAGCGTAATAATAGGTATCACGTAAAATAATAGGAAAATATTAATTTGTACCGATGCTCAATTTTAGAATAAATTACATAATCACATACAGGTTGTTTCACAATTGATGTAACACACTTCTAGACGTTCTAGAAGGGACTTAACAGCTTAAGTTTTACATAGGAACCCATGTCCACAAACGTCATCCAACGATGCTACAGAGCGTCAGAGTTATAGGCGCCGGTGTTTGTGAATGTATGTATATGCAGGGTGATTCCATGATGCCATTACAAACTTTAAAGGACGATGGAGAGGGATAAATGTATGAATTTAAGATAAGAGTCCAATATACGGTAAACGAACGTGTCGAAAATTATGAGTGAAAATCGTTCTGTTATCTCTGACAGTGGAATACATGTACTGGTATTAAATAGAACGAAAAACCAGTCCAATTTGCAGATATTTTATTTTTCATTCGATGGCTAGTTTCGGGCCGACACCCATTTTCAAATCAACATAACAAAGTCGAAAATGGCATTTCCGAAGATGTAGATAAATGTGTAATGTACAGATACTCCCGTATGCTGGAAGTTCATATGGGCCGGTATTGTTGTTGCTAATACTGAGGATTAGGCAACTTTCAGAGGTGATAGTATGGAGCAAAACAAGAAAAAGTGTAGTGAACATAAACTCTATAACGCACAGCTTAAGACCTTTGAGTACTCGTTCAGTTAAAAATAATTTGTCTTTCACACTAGCCTACAGGAATAAGTGCTCATTGTTCTTAAGGTGTGCATCTTAGAGGCAATGTTTAGAAGACATTCTCTCTTGTTTTGGTCCTCACTTTCATCTTTGAAAGTTGGCTACCCTAGCAGTGTGTAACATTAATAGTGAAACACTCTGTATGAATTGTCGGCCGGTGTGGCCGATCGGTTCTAGGCGCTTCAGTCTGGAACCGCGTGACCGCAACGGTGGCAGGCTCGAATCCTGTCTCGGGCATGTGTGTGTGTGTGTGTGTGATGTCCTTAGGTTAGTTAGGTTTAAGTAGTTCTAAGTTCTAGGGGACTGATGACCTCAGCTGTTAAGTCCCATAGTGCTTAGAGCCATTTGCACCATCTGTATGAATTGCTCCCTAGTGAAGATTCTGAGATAGGTACTTCTCGCATCTTATTTGCTTTACAGTTTCGCGTTTGTGCGCCCTGGTTATGAATGAACTCCATATTGTATTTTGTACCATACAGGTCACAAAATATAATATTCAGTTCATTCATAACCACGGTGCTCAAATGCGAAACTATATAGCGAATAAAACGCCAGAAGTACTTTCTACTTGTATGCTACACATTTATTGAATCTGTGGACTTGGTCTAGCTTCTTTGATTAATAATGAAAGCAATCTCGGTCCAGGGTTCGAAAACTGCCACCGCTTAAATTTTGATTAATAATCAGCATCGCCGACCCAAGACTTCCGGCATAAGAAGTCACCTTTATTCTGCCGTGTGTGATGTCCTTAGGTTAGTTAGGTTTAATTAGTTCAAAGTTCTAGGCGGCTGATGACCTCAGAAGTTAAGTCGCATAGTGCTCAGAGCCATTTGCACCATTTTTTTGGGAAGAAGACAATGATTTTTTGTCAGATGAATGTACGGTAATATCAACTGCAAGAGAAAATGTTATAAATGAGTAGGATTCGATATGAGAAAGGAGAACGAATAATTGAGATCTGTAAAAAATTTCAGTGAAAGACTACTGGAGCTTTGTAATAATTTTCACCTAATAATAGCGAATATTCTGTAGAAGAATCACAAGAGGAGAAGCTATAATTGGAAATGGTCGGATAATACGGGAAGATTTCCGTTAGATTATATCACGCTCAGACAGAGATTTCGAAATCACATACTGAATTGTAAGGCGTACCCAGGACTAGATATAGACTCAGATCACAATCCAGTAGTGATGGAGAATAGGCTGAAGTTTAAGAATCGATACACAAAAAATTGGAATACACAAACACTAAGGAGTGACAAGATACGTTTGAAGTTCTCTAAGACTGCAGATACAGCAATAACAAATAGTTCGGAAGGAAGTACAGTTCAAGAGAAATTGACAACTCTAAAAAGGGCTGTCACAGAAGTCAGGAAGAGAAACAAAGGTACAAAGATGGTACGAGACCGTGGGAACAGAGGAGATACTTCACTTTATCGATGAGAGAAGGAAGTACAATATTGTTCAGGGAAATTTAGGAGTACAGAAATACAAGTGACTAAAAAATGAAATAGATAGGAAGTGCAAGTAAGCTAAGACAAAATGGCTGCCTGGAAAATGTGAAAATCCTGGAAAAGAAAGGAATGTCGGAAGAGCCGACTCGCATATGGGAAAGTCAACATGAGCTTTGGTGAAATGAAAAGCAAGGGTTGTAACAATAAGAGTGCAATAGGAACTCCACTGTTAAACGCAGAGGAGAGAGCAAATAGGTGGAACGAGTACATTGAAGACCTCCATGGGAGGAAAGATTTGGCTGATGTAATAGAAAAAGGAACAACAGTCGATTTAGAAGAGGTAGATGATCGAGTTTTAGAATCAGAGTTTAAGAGAACTTTGGAGGACTTAAGACGAAATAAAACAAAAGGTATAGAAAATATTCCGTCAGAATATCTAAAATAATTGGGGCAAGTGGCAACAAAACGACTATTCACGTTGGTGTGTAGAAGGTATGACCATGAAAAAATAAAATCTGAATTTCTGAAAAATATAATCAACACAAATCCGATGACTGCAAGAGATGACAAGTGTAACAGCTTAACAGCTCACGCATCCAAGTTGCTGACAAGAATAATATAAGAAAAATGGGAAAGAAAATCGAGGATGCGTTACAGTACGATCAGTTTGGCCTTATGAATGATAAAGGCATCAGAGAGGCAATTCTGCCTTTGCGGTTCATAACAGAAGCAAGACTAAAAACAACTAAAGGTACGTTCATAGTATTTGTCGACCTGGAGAAAGCGTTTGGCAACGTAAAATGGTAAAAGATGTTCGAAATTCTGAGGAACTATGGGTAAGCTATAGGGGGAGACGTGTAATATACAATACTTACTAAAGCCGAGTGGAAATAACAAGAGTGGAAGACCAAGAACGAAGTACTCTGATTCAAAGGGTGGAAGACAGAGATTAATATTTCGCCCCTACTTTTTAATCTGTACATCGAAGAAGCAATGATTCAGGAGTGGAATTAAAATTTAAGTTGAAAGGATATGAGTGATGCGGTTCGCTGATGACATTGCTATCATGATGAAAGTGTAGAAGAATGACACGATCTGCTGAATGGATTGAACAATCTGACGAGTACAGAGTATCGATTAAGGGTAAATCGAAGAAAAGCGAAAGTAATGAGAAGTAGCAGAAATGAGAATAGCGAGAAAATTAATATCAGGATTGAAGGTGACGAAATAGATGAAGTTATTGAATTCTGCAACCTAGGCAGCAAAATAACCAATGATGGATGGAGCAAGGAAGACATCAAAAGCGTATTAGCACTGACAAAAAGTGTTTTCCTGGCCAAGAGAGATCTACTGATATCAAACGTATGCCTTAATTACAGGAAGAAATTACTGAGAATGTAAGTTTGGAGCACAGCATTATTTTGCAGTGAAATATGCACTGAGGGAAAATCGGAACAGAAGAGTATTGAAGCATTTGAGATGTGGTGTTAGAGACGTTTGTTGAAAATTAGGTGGACTGATAAAGTAAAGAATGAGGAGGTTCTGCGCAGAACCGGAGAGGAAAGGAATATGTGGAAAACACTGACGCAAGGAGAACGGACAGGATGATAGAACATCTGTTAAAACACCGGGGAATGACTTCCGTGGTACTAGAGGGAGCTTTAGAGGGCAAAAAGTATAGAGAAAGGCAGCGACTGGAAAACTCCATGTAATAATTGAGGACATAGGTTGCAAGTGCTTCTCTAAGATGAAGTTGTCACAAGGAGAAATTCGCGGAGGTCCGTGTCAAACCAGTCAGAAGACTGATGACTCAAAAAGAAAAAAACAACATGTAAAGGGTATTTTGAACATGTAAAAGACGTACTTCTTCTCTTGTATCACAGACGTAAACCAAAAATTTATGTTATTCTTAGCAACAGTCAGTCAAACTGAATAGCCACACGCTTTAAAACTGATTCATACTGTATATGTAAGATATATCTATATTTTTATTCAACATTTTCGTCACAGTTGCGCGTTTTTAACACTGGTGATTAGCAACGGCCACAGCCGCTTGTTTTGTAAGCAGGCCTACACTCAAGTGCTTAGCGAAGCAAAACCTCACCGACAAATTCAGATTACATGACACTGTCTCACATCAGATATGGTGGAACACATACACTCCTGGAAATTGAAATAAGAACACCGTGAATTCATTGTCCCAGGAAGGGGAAACTTTATTGACACATTCCTGGGGTCAGATACATCACATGATCACACTGACAGAACCACAGGCACATAGGCCAGGTAACAGAGCACGCACAATGTCGGCATTAGTACAGTGTATATCCACCTTTCGCAGCAATGCAGGCTGCTATTCTCCCATGGAGACGATCATAGAGATGCTGGATGTAGTCCTGTGGAACGGCTTGCCATGCCATTTCCACCTGGCGCCTCAGTTGGACCAGCGTTCGTGCTGGACGTGCAGACCCCGTGAGAAGACGCTTCATCCAGTCCCAAACATGCTCAATGGGGGACAGATCCGGAGATCTTGCTGGCCATGGTAGTTGACTTACACCTTCTAGAGCACGTTGGGTGGCACAGGATACATGCGGACGTGCATTGTCCTGTTGGAACAGCAAGTTCCCTTGCCGGTCTAGGAATGGTAGAACGATGGGTTCGATGACGGTTTGGATGTACCGTGCACTATTCAGTGTCCCCTCGACGATCACCAGTGGTGTACGGCCAGTGTAGGAGATCGCTCCCCACACCATGATGCCGGGTGTTGGCCCTGTGTGCCTCGGTCGTATGCAGTCCTGATTGTGGCGCTCACCTGCACGGCGCCAAACACGCATACGACCATCATTGGCACCAAGGCAGAAGCGACTCTCATCGCTGAAGACGACACGTCTCCATTCGTCCCTCCATTCACGCCTGTCGCGACACCACTGGAGGCGGGCTGCACGATGTTGGGGCGTGAGCGGAAGACGGCCTAACGGTGTGCGGGACCGTAGCCCAGCTTCATGGAGACGGTTGCGAATGGTCCTCGCCGATACCCCAGGAGCAACAGTGTCCCTAATTTGCTGGGAAGTGGCGGTGCGGTCCCCTACGGCACTGCGTAGGATCCTACGGTCTTGGCGTGCATCCGTGCGTCGCTGCGGTCCGGTCCCAGGTCGACGGGCACGTGCACCTTCCGCCGACCACTGGCGACAACACCGATGTACTGTGGAGACCTCACGCCCCACGTGTTGAGCAATTCGGCGGTACGTCCACCCGGCCTCCCGCATGCCCACTATACGCCCTCGCTCAAAGTCCGTCAACTGCACATACGGTTCACGTCCACGCTGTCGCGGCATGCTACCAGTGTTAAAGACTGCGATGGAGCTCCGTATGCCACGGCAAACTGGCTGACACTGACGGCGGCGGTGCACAAATGCTGCGCAGCTAGCGCCATTCGAGGGCCAACACCGCGGTTCCGGGTGTGTCCGCTGTGCCGTGCGTGCGATCATTGCTTGTACAGCCCTCTCGCAGTGTCCGGAGCAAGTATGGTGGGTCTGACACACCGGTGTCAACGTGTTCTTTTTTCCATTTCCAAGAGTGTATTTCAGCGTGATAATTTCAACAGGTGAAGCAGTACTGTTTTTATTGGAAGTATCACGTTTTAATATGATTACTACCCTATCTGATGTTAGACTGTGTCATGTTACTCGAGTACGTCGGTGGGTTTCGCATCGATAAGCACGTCAGAGCTGGTCTGGTTTGAAAATGACGGCTACGTTCGAAACTTTTCACCTGTATAAAATACACGCAACTGTCACAGAAATTCTCTATCAATAACAATCAAACCTTAGTCTCTGGTTCTTTTCCAACCTAACGTTGGGACTACATAAATATAAAAAATGGCTGAATTCTATTCAGGTAATGAGTCATAAAAATGCGAAATGAATTGAAACACACAGTATTACATTAACAATGACACACTGTGGAGTTCATTTTGTTTTATTTTTATATCTTTTAATAACTGAGTAGGGCAAGATCATTTATTAATTTTGAAATAAGAGGAACATTTATCTGAGAGTGTCAGATCTTTTATTAATTTATGAATAATTTTTGGAGTTGAAAATAGGAAACTATCGTTTTGTTAATGAAGTAACTGTTTAGTTAATTGCAACAGATGATGAAGTGGAGCTCGCGGCTCCCTGTTTCTCAAGTTCTTTGTACAAATTCCCTTGCGCTTTGCTGTACTTCTTAATCTGTCACAATGGTGTGAGTGATGTTGGCTATTAGGAAAGCTTACTCAGGTCGATACGAATGGTCGTCGTTTACTTTAATCCTATGGAGACAACTTTCACATATGTGTGTCCTAGCCACATCCTAATCATGTATGTATTGTGCCGTATGACGATATCAGATTGGGAAAATCACAGTTTTCGTACAACGACCGATGAACATTAGTGTACAATCCTTTACTATACCCGGTTTTTGAGAACATTTTTCGTGGAGAACTGCGGCTTCTCTTAGTACTTTAAAATGAACGTGAACAGTCTCGACCGCAAGAAGCCTTTATTTTAGTAGTTACTGGATTTAATCAGTTCCTGTCCATTATCAGACCGCGTTCGATGTTGGTAGGCGGTGGCGGTGAACAGAGCAAAACTTCACGAACTGCACGAACTTCAACTGCTCAGCTGGGGATAGTTTCTCTTGTGAACTATGCTGATTAAAGAAGTGTGAAGTAGAAAAAACCTTAGATTCGACAGTTTGTAATACCGTATTGCAGCAAGGCATCCACTGTCTCTTTATGTTAGGTCGCAAATGAGACTTCATCCACCTTATATTACAGTGCCACTCCACATGTAGTTCAGACATGTGTGCCGTGTTTCACATTACAACACCAGTTACTGGGATAATCCTCTTTTGTTATAATTACAGGATAATTAATAATCGTGCATCTTGATGGAATAAACTAGTCAGCTAAGATGCTAAGAGGTGTTTCTTACTCTTCCATGAACACGACTTTATTCATTGCAATGTGACACAAATAAACTTCTCACAACTGCAGTTCATCCTCCCTATGTCAAACACATTGAGGTGTGTTGACAGAGAAAATACTGCCACAGTGATAAAACTGATCTGATTATAATTCGATACAGTCAGCAAAGCCAAAAGGATCACGTTTTCTAGATGAGACACGTTACTCGCCTCTAAATAGAGCAACTATCTTTCAGTCCCTGCAGTGAGGACCTATATTAACTCCTCCAAGTAAGTCTACTACCGAGATAAACGTCCAGTTGACAAAGAGCTGATTTCAACGGGAGCAGGCGACGACCCACTTACAAGATGGGTTATTCACAGCTTATTCTGTTTCTAGTGATTGCTTTCCGGATGTTATCGGTTGTCGTTTGCGTCTACAAACGTCATTTATTGCATTAGCAAGTAACCAAAGAGTAATATGAAGCTTTGATGATGGTGTGAAAACGCTTATGTCGTTTGGAATACTGGGTCATTTCTATCGACGAATCCATACTCAGACATGAGCCAAGTACTGTACCGTAGTACTGTCATACACACCGAAGCGCCAAAGAAACTGGTATAGGCATGTGCATTCAAATACACAGATATATAAACAGGCAGAACACGGCGCTGCGGTCGGCAACGCCTATATAAGGCGAGTATATGGCACAACTGTTACATCGTTTACGGCTTCTACACCGGCAGGTGATCAAGATTTAAGTGAGTTTGAACGTGGTGTTATAGTCGTTGCTTAAGGAGTGGGACACAACAGCTCCGAGATAGCGATGAAATGGGGATTTCCAGTACATTCATTTGCTAGTGTACTATGAATAGCAGGAACCGGTAAAACATCAAATCTCAGACATAGTTGCGACCGGAAAATATACTGCAAGAACGGGACCAACGACGACTGGAGAGAATCGCTCAGCGTGACAGACGTGTAACCTTTTCGAAAATTGCTACGTATTTCAGTGCCGGGCCATCAACAAGTGTTAGCGTGCGAACCATTCAATGAAACATCATCGATATGGGCTTTCGGAGCCGAAGGACGTCTTGTGTACCCTTGATGACTACTGCACGACACGAACTTTTACGTCTCTTTTGGTCCCCTCAGTACCGACTTTGGACTGATGATGCCTGATTAGACGAGTCTCGTTTCAATTTGTATCGAGCGGATATACGTGTATGGGTACGGAGACAACCTCATGAATCCATGGACCCTGTATGTGAAGCTGTTGAAGGCTCTGTAATGGTGTGGAGCGTGTGGAGGGATATGGGACCCACGACACGTCTAGATGCGATTCTGACCGGTGACACATACGTAAGCATCCTGTTTGATCAACTGCATCGATTAATGTCCATTGTGTATTCCGACAGACTTGGGCAATTACAGCAGGAATATGCGACACTTCCACACATTCAGAATTGCTACATTGTGGCTCTAGGAACCCTCTTCTGAGTTTAACACATCCTTTAGCCACCGAACTCCCCAGACGTGAACATTACTGAGCATACCTGGGATGCCTTGTAACGTGCTGTTCAGAAGAGATCTTCACCCCCTGGTAGTCTTACGGATTTCTGGATAGTCCTACAGGATTCATGAAAATTCCCTACAGCACTACTTCTGATACTAATCGAGTCCATGCCACGTCGCGCTGCGGTGCTTCTGCGTGCTCGCGGCAGCCATACACGATATTAGGCAGGTGCACCAGTTTCTTTGGCTCTTCAGTGAAACACGAGCTCAGAGGAAGCTACACGAAAATGGTC
This sequence comes from Schistocerca americana, assembly GCF_021461395.2. Classification (NCBI taxonomy): domain Eukaryota; kingdom Metazoa; phylum Arthropoda; class Insecta; order Orthoptera; family Acrididae; genus Schistocerca; species Schistocerca americana. The sequence goes on along the minus strand of NC_060119.1, from coordinate 950,328,610 downwards.
ATATATTAGTTGTCTTAAATTGTATCACTTTAGAGTGAGTTAATAGACCTGTTGGCCTAATTTTGAACTGAGCCGTTTTCTTAAACACGATGAAATAACAACGCAGCTTTGGAAGATGTATACAGACGAAACTGAGAGGAGCTTCACGTACATTGTTTCACAGAGAAGTCGTACGTTCTTGTCAGCGCAGATAATCAAAAAATTCACCATTGGGCTACCATTGCATTTATAATTTAACCGTCTATGTAGCAAATTCTGATGTATGAAGATGTGATACTGATTATACTATCAAACACAAAAGAAAAACATGAAGTGGAGTATGGAGTCCATATATTGCGGAAAATTCGGAATTTAACGTCCCTGGGAGTGATTGTCCCGTTAAATCTCCTTTACAGTTGTACATTCAGATATTAGAGTAATATTTTATTTATCCTGATAGCAGTGTCACTACATTTTTAGTACGGACATATTCAGAATTATGGTGCCATTTAGAGCGTAACTACACATCTGATACTGTTTGGTGAACCGCTTCCGTTGTCTGCCTACATACTATGTGTCCTTATGGTGAAGAATCTAACAGCAGTTTGCAATCTGTACTTATTTCTCTTAGTGCTAGAAGTAAAAAAAAATTAATGAGAATAACGTGATGGATACAATTAAGCCGAATGTAGTACTGCGTCATTCTATAAAACACTTTCATTATAAACTGTACAGCGAACGTTGGGATCGTATTACAACATTCTTCCTCATGGAAAAATCTGATTTCAAATTGTTGGAGATGAGCGGTATCAACACGTCATATTTGTGAAACTTTATTGACCATAGAATGTAATGGGTTCTGTCAGTGTATTTCCGTGCACATTAGGAAGGAACATGCCAACCAAAAACCAAGTGGTGATATGCAGACTGTCCCCAATCACTGACAAGCCGACTAGCGCACCGACAGCTCCTTGACTGGTTTCGGTTATTTGAAACATCATCAACTGGAAGGAAAATTATAACATCTGTTGTTCTGAAAATACATATTTCTTATAGATGACACTTTCGTATACCAAATGTAAGAACGAGAAAACGGGCGAATGCAACATAATCAGAGATTCACGATATCTTCAAACACATAGGTAATGTGCACATACAATTCTGCCGGGACACCGAGAACCCGTTCTGTTACAGCGCCTCGACAGATTGCCAGGATGGCGTGCTCGCTAAAGCCTGAAAAGCTACCAATCTGGACGTTTCCCGCTGGTGCGACTAGTCAAGTTGTGCAACCTACCAGTACTCCAGAAATACATTTTTCACTGCAGGAATCAATTCTTCCGACTCTGCAATTTGGCCTATCTCGTCTAATGTCGGTTCTGAATGTGCTGACGCTCTAGTTTGTACTGTCCTGTCTGGCGTCAGTCGGACTATCACAAAGGTAATTAGGGAGTCTGTATAGGAAAAAAAGGCCCATGTTTGATACTGGTAGATTGTCTTGGCCAGAAATGCCAATATTACCAGTGCTGGTCTGCTTTTGAAGTCCTCCTTGCTCAGCCCGTGATTGGTTATTTTGCTGTCTTGGTAGTTGAATTCCTTAACTTCATCTACTTCATGTCCATCAATCCTGATGTTAAGTTCCTCGCTGTTCTCATTTCTGCTACTTCTCATTCCGTTCGTCTCTCATCGATTTACTCTCAGTCCATGTTCTATACTCATTAGCCGGCCGGAGTAGCCGTGCGGTTCTAGGCGCTACAGTCTGGAGCCGAGCGGAGTCTACGGTCGCTGGTTCGAATCCTGCCTCGGGCATGGATGTGTGTGATGTCCTTAGGTTAGTTCGGTTTAACTAGTTCTAAGTTCTAGGGGACTGATGACCTCAGATGTAAAGTCCCATAGTGCTCAGAGCTATTTGAACCATTTTTAGAAGCAAGTGTAGGCCGAGTAAACAAGATGCTGGATCACACCAACATGAGATGATTTCGGGGTACAAGTGGTCGGACCAGGAAAACTACGACTGCAGAGGCGTCGCCCAATGCATGCGACACTCGTGGCGCTCACGCTGGAGTCACGGATCGCTCCAGCTCACAAACGCGAACAACTCCTCAAATGACAGACATGTTTGGTGGAGATACCAGACCACCTCCTTCTGACTTTGTGTAATTCCATACACAACCCTAGGACGCACCGAGTGTCGTTGGTCTTATTATTACATTCCTCTGTTTTCCTCGGATAACTGCTGCATTCATATTCTCACACAACTGTAGTTTCTATCTCGATGTCTTGTTTTATTCGTGCTATATATCTTTTATCTAACAATACTCTCTGTTGTTGATCCTGTGTAAGTATTCCGTATTGGAAGCGTACCCTATCAGATAGTGGAAACGACCAGCACATTTTCTGCATGCATTACTGACGTCTTTGACACTTCTCTGCCGACTTTTTTTTTCACATGTGCATTCCGACACAACCCTATTAAATAACTTTTAGTTTTAAAGTAGATTTCTCCTCTCACTGTCATGAGTAATCCTAAGCACTATTGCGCAGCTACCCTGATGAAGGGTATCACCAATTGTAGCCATAACTTTGACAGTTTTACTTCATATGACACAGTCATGCAGAGCTGATAAGGACTGGCAGCAATGTCGTCGGCGGGCAATGAGGACTGGAAGCAAAGGCAACGTCCGGAAATGTAATCGATGACGATAATGGGCAGAAGGGCCTGCCGGTAATAGTCAAGAAGTGGTCAGTTTCTTTATGGAATTTCAACTCTGACAGCATCCGAGGTAGTTGTTGTTCCCTAGAGATAGAGGGGTTCAAACACTTGGACCTGGTGTACGTAAAACACAGGTGTCTTAAAAAAGCAATGTAGTTACTACAAACCACGCACATTACCTACTTTTAATAGACAAATACATATCATTTTAAATAACTATTAAATATAACTTCCACAGTTAGGAATACTGCAATGAAAATATAGGAGCGGCCTTTGTGCCTGCTAGGTAAGCTGTCTATCAACAGACGGCGCGACTATACCGGCGCGATTTTAGATCAGTTCACCATTATCATTACTTACATATTTTTCTATAATGTACGTTACTTTTAAAAATTTCATATGAAATAAAATACGTACATATTTATAAATCTTAAAAGCTACTGATGCAAACTTGTTAGTCAAAAAATTAACATACATATTCATGTTCTATTTATATATATAGCTTAATTTTTTATATAAAATGGATAACAGCAAAAAACAACACGTAGTGGGGTTAATACAAAACGATAAAGCATCCATTTCTCTGTAGTTGTGGCATCATACGATCCCATAAGAACCAAATGGTAAAATACGTAAGTCAAGCAGTTAGACCTTTTTTCTTTCAAGACGAATAGTTAAATACTTAGAGCAGTAACACAGCTTATTTATCTCTTTCATTAACGACCACTTCATCCAATGCACGATAAAACCCATTTCATCTACTAGGGTTTTGCTCATAAATTGAATTATGGAGACGGAAGTTAGCCAACTGTTGATATAGATTTCAAGTTCCTCGAGAATATCTAAAATGTAGTCTTTTCGTTCACTATGTAATATGGAAAAGGTATTTTCAGTTATCACGAGATGGTGGTTCCGCTCATTCAAATGAGAACCAACTGCACTATTGCCACTTGAATAGTTGTGTTCTCCGAATCTTATGCGAAACCACTGTAGAGGTTATCGCAAAATCCACATTAAATTTAGCACCCTCCTGCGTTACAAAATTTTACCCGTGGCACGCTAAGACAGTGATGTAATAGCTTCCTTAGTTTCTTATCTGTTTGAAAATCAACCTGAGTTTACAACATTTTGAAAGCATCGGCTATTTTTTCTGAATCATACCCAATATATAGTAATGAAATATAAATATAAATACAAGCGTAAATATGAATACAAGCACAAACATAAGTTTATATTTTGACACAAGTCTTTGTGGGTGTCAAAAAACCTATTTACCATATACCGGGTGGTTTATAATTAAACACTCCCTATTTAACACGTTATAACACCGAAATTATTTACCTTAGACGGACCAAACTTGGTAGCATTAATTTCAAGGACATAGGGAAGACGGATAACGTGGAATCAGTTCAGTTGAAACACTTCTAATATGCTGCTACGGTAGATCATACGATTACGTATCACTACCATTACTGCTACAAAAGGGGCTCAACATTGCGCCCATCAATGTGCAGAAGAACTTTAAAAGCGCAGGAATGCATTCTTCACAGCAGAACGAAGCATGTCCGTAAGTATGGTTGCTAATTCGCTTGTTATGTTGCGCTTCAAATCAGGATATGTGTGAATGTTTCCCTGGTAAACCCTGTCCATCAGGTAGCCCCACAATCAGAAATCACAGGGAGTGGGACCAGGTGATCGTGCCGGTCAAGCGTTTAGAAACGACCAGTTGTTAATTCGATTGTTTCCATATATGTTCCAGAGAAGCCGGTGAACGTCATGAGTGAAGTGTGATGGGGCCACATCTTGTATGATAACGCTATTTTGTCGAAAGTCGACATGTTGAGAAACGTGGCTGTTGTACTTAAGGTTTATAATTTATATAAAAAACAGCTACCAGCCACATGTATGGTTTAAAAAGGTTTATTCTCTTCAGACCATGACCGGTTTCGGATTTTTCTTTACAAATCCATCTTCAGATGGCAGATTACAAGCATTCTTGGTTGGACCTAGTTTTGCTTTGTGTTATTCGTTTGCTGCACTAGGAAAGAAAAGAAATATTTTTGTTGTCATATATAGGCCCACTTTCATATAAAATTTCCAACTTATTCAAGAAGAAGAATGTCAAAATCAGTTTCTCTACCAATAACAAACTCCAACAAAGAGTCATACACTCACTCCCACACAATAGCATACCCCATAAAAGATCTGGAATTCATAAACTGAAGTGTAACAACTGTCCTAAATTCTACATTGGCCAAACAGGCAGAGCTTTTGAAACAAGATTCAAGGAACACCTTGATGCCCTACGTCTGAAAAACCTAAGCAAATCTGCTCTTGCCACCCATCTTGCAGAAAACAATCATACAGTTGAGAATATAGAAAACAACCTGCAGATATTACACCTCAAAGACATAGGTTTCACATTGAATCTCCTGGAGGAGATTGAGATTCATACATATAAAAACCGGTTCCCTGATCTCATTTTGAATGAACAGACAGAGTCAGTTAACACCCCCTTCTTAAATAACTCTGAAGAAGTTTTTACTTTTTTAAAATTAACTTAAGTCCAATATTCCATCAAAAACATTCAGTATACAGGCCCCAAAAACTGCTTATACGTCACTGAAAAAAAAAGAAAAATTGCATAATTGAAAACATATGCATTGCATATTATTTCATATATTAGAATTTATCTCTTACTATTGTAACAACTAATTAGTAACACACAGTAATTCTGTACTACATATAATTTTTGTAATCTTATCTGTATGTAATTTTATTTATTCCGTTTTAGTTTAATTTCATATAATAGCAAAGAGATGTTTTACTGTACCCACATCCACTATACAGCATCTGTAAGTTAACTTCGTTATGACTGTAAGCTCTTTGCAAATATTGTTTTCGTTTGTAATGTGAAGCTGGGCCACGTTTTGTAAACGTTATTCGTGTGTGCTGTGTGTGTAATTAAGATGATGAGGTTTAAAGTGACGTCCATTGACTGGAATAGCACTTACATAGTGCATATTGAAAAGTGTATCAAGCTGGCGATCTAAAACATAAACGCACGAATATTTCGTCAGACAGAACTACACAGCTCGTAAGTACACTAATCCTGCAAGTTTACTAATGTTTATAAAAACCATCTCATGAGCAATTAGATTTTGTAAAAGAAGTAAATCTTTCGTAGTAATACCATTACCGATATGACAACAAAAATATTTCTTTTCTTTCCTAGTGCAGCAAACGAATAACACAAAGCAAAACTAGGTCCAACCAAGAATGCTTGTAATCTGCCATCTGAAGATGGATTTGTAAAGAAAAATCCGAAACCGGTCATGGTCTGAAGAGAATAAACCTTTTTAAACCATACATGTGGCTGGTAGCTGTTTTTTATATAAATTATAAACCTTGTATGAAAACTGCTGAGTTAATGCGTCTCTCGCTTGTAGGGCTGGTATCACACGCTGGCGAAGCACATCTCAGTAACGCTGGCCAGTCACAGTGCACATATTGGGTCTTTAAGCGCCAACCTCTTCAAATAGGAAGGAGCCATTGATGAACGTAGCCGTGAAGTCACACCATACGTTGACCCGTTCACGCTACAGACGAACTTCATGCACAGTGACTGGAGGCGAAGATCCCCACACACGGCAGTTCCGTGTTTTGAACTCACGCGTCGGAGAAAAATGAGCTTCGTCTGTCCACAGGACGATTCAGGGCCAGTCCTCGACAATTTCAGTCTTTGCGAGAAAGTGGAGAGCGAAGTCAACACGTCATTGTGCGTCCTGTGGTACAAGCTAGCTGCTGTACGATATGGGTCTTGTACGCATACTATTTGAGAATGGGTCGAAGCGACTTCCATACAGTGGGCCATGGGACATTCAGCTGTCGTGATACAGCAAGCGCACTGCCTGACGATCGGGAATTGCGCGCAGTGTTTTCTACCATAACAACTGCGATTTCATCAAGCACCTGTGGTGCAAGCTTTGCGATTGACAATGTTATGGTTAGGTCAAACATAACAAATTGTATGTGAGAGATCGCGTTTGTGTGCGTGTGTGTGTGTGTGTGTGTGTGTGTGTGTGTGTGTGTGTGTGTGTTCTGTTATGGAGAGTTGTCTGTTCATTTATTATCTAGTTTCCTTCAACTATGGCTTTCTGTATTTCATAGTTTTCTTCAATTACTAGTTTTTGTGAGGCCTGTTGCTACATGTGAAAATATTCAACTCAGCGTTGATATCTGTTGGGCTGAGGTTCACGTCTGTAAGGTGTTCAGCAAATACAAAGTGATAGCTGTAGCTTTTTGAAACTCGTCTGTCTTCTGTGTATGTGGTATTAAAGTTTCTAATGGCCTGTGCCACATAAGTTGAATTGTTGTCGTGTAATGTCGATTGGTATATACCAGAAGTATTGTGTTTGACTGTGCTTGTATTGGTTAGCCTTAGTTTTCTCTGTATTGAGTTGTTGGTCCTGGCTACTTTTAGCGCTTGTTTGTTACGTGTGTTGTTTATTCACATGTGCTTTCGTAAGTGTGTGTGTGTGTGTGTGTGTGTGTGTGTGTTTCTGTGTTTGCGTGGTGTGCTTTTATATTCTTTGTCTCTGTGTTTGTAAGTTGGCGATGTGCTATTTGTTTTTGTGTCCCAAGTGTCCCCAAATTTTTTGTTTAAGTATTGTGATTCGGGTTCACTATAATATTTGTATCATATACATTCTCTACTGATATTTTCTTGAGTGTATCTATTTCATTTTTGTAACTGTATTCAATGCGTGGAGTTTTGTTCAGTCTGTGCAGTATATATTGAAAATCAGCTAGTTTCTGTGCATTCACATGATTAGAGTACTGGTGTATTGCTATGCTGTTGATGGTGACTCTTGAATATGGAGAACTGGTGTTGGTTCTTGTGTATGTGTATTATGAGGTGAAGAAAATTTAACATTTTGTCATTCTCTGTGTCCATTCCTGTTTCCAACATTTGTTGCACTGTGTGAAGATTGCTTCAGAAATGAATTACAAATAATCAGAAGAAGTAGAGAATGGATACCAGAAAAACATTATAGAGAAACAGAATCACATAGTTGAGAGAAAGTAAAAAGTAAACCAACACTCAGTTCTCTGCAAAGGAATCCTCTACCCTCGAACTATTACTATCAGACAACAGCAACCCATAAACACCCGTCACCCCTAGCACTCTACACACACACACAAACACGCACGAGCGCACACACACACACACACACACACACAGAAACACAGACGATTTTTCACTTAGAATTAGTTAATGACAGAGTTAGAGCAAATAATAGCATCCTGTCGTAAAATTCACTGTACACACACACACACACACACACACACACACACACACACACACACACACACGCACACAGAAACACAACCGGTTTTTCACATAGAATTAGTTAATGATAGAGTTAGACCAAACAATAGCATCCTCAGTCGTAAAATTTAGAGGTAAATAACTCTTCTACATTATTTTCTGTGGTTGCAGATGAAAAACTGTGAAAGAATGCAAGTGGCATCAAAGCACACAGAAACCCAGGTAACCCACAACATGTGGCAGAAAGGTACATACACGCAACATTGTTTGTTTTTCATATTTAAAGTGATATCTTAAAAACCCAAATTTATATGTGTACACATAGTGAAGAGCATTCTCACTGTCTAACAGACAGAAAATAAAAACTCATTGATGATGTTAAGACTTCAGTGAAACATGTTTGGGAAGCAGAAGAAAAGATGAAGTTCATTTGCTCTAGACGGACACCCTCCCCATCCTCTCCCCCGTCCCACAGAAAAAAAATCAATATGAAGTTCATAGTTAAATTTAAAAATGAGAGCTCTCTCAACTTCCTAGATCTCTGTATCACTAGAGCAGGTTCAAAAGTATAGTTTGACGTCTTTCGTAATCCAACAGTGACATATTTGGTAAGTCCAAGAGACTCATGTAATCTAGATGTGCATAAACGGACCTACTTTGTATCTATGTTTTATAGGATATCAAAACTAGTCCTGGGCACAGAGGGAGTATATAAGGAAATTCATAAAACTATTCAAACCAGGTTAGCGATTAGTTTTGCGGAAACAGTAAACAGGAACTTCGGGAAAATATTAAAGGAAATAGAAAGAAAGACAGATGAAAATATAATTGCTGTCAAACTTATGTCACTACTATGTATTGGCTCTGTTTCAGAAGAAAATAGCAGATAACTTTAAAGCTTGTAGAGTCAGGCTGGTTTCCGAGCAAATGACAGACCACAGACGTTACTACATCATAGTGCATATATGCCACCGACAAGTTTTGCAACGCAGGAGTCTACAAAATTACATGTGAATCTTTCGACAACTTGCACATTGCGCAAACTAGAAGAGAGTTTAAGATAATGTTCAGAGAACGCAGCTATGTGTGTATCTGTAGTACGTTGCGTTCTCATTTGAAAGAGCAGAACCACCATCTCACAGCAACTAAAAATACCATTTCTGTATTACATTCTGAACAAAAAGAAAAGTTTTAAGATATTGTCAAGAAATCTGATATTTTCACCAACATATGGCCAGCTCCTAACCTTATAATTAATAAGCAGACCTCTGCTAGTCGAAAGTGTTTTTTTCGTAAATTTGACAATCTGCTCAGGAACAAAAGAGAAACAGATAAATAAGCTGTATTACTGAAAATCTGCTGTTTTACAATAGTCCACTTTCGAAAAAAAAATAATCTACCTATTTCACTTACGTATTTTACTATTTGGTTCTAACGGTGTTGTAAGAGATTATAATTATAGAGAAAAAGTCTGCGGCTATTTGGTATTAATCGCGTTATGTCTAGTTTGCGTGTTAGCCATTTTATATCAGGAAATTAATCTTTGTATACACAAAAAATTATTTAGCTGCTGGTAAAGTTTTCGTGATGTGAGTTCGTGGTCCAAGAAAGTCTCCTGTACATGACGTTTCGTCCAGGACTGTGCTTGACACCCTCAGAGGCCCTCCATAGCTGAGAGTAAGTTTGGAAAAAAAAGGATCTCATATAGAGACTTAACAACAGTCGTTATTCTCACGCCCTGTATTTGAACAAGATGCAGAAATGTTGCTGGAGCCTCATGTATACTCCTAACTATGGGGTTAGTAGTTAATTAAATATAACTTACCGGATGACGTCGCCGACAACCGCCAACAAGTCGACAGTTGGCATTTTGTACGTCGGGAGCCACTTAGTTCTCACTGGATAATTTTCTCTCTGCGGTGAAACCTTAAGTGTCACACCTTGAAAATATTTACTCTGTAGCTAACATCTCATTTCAGATTTTTAAGCAACGAATATGTCATCTTTCCAAAGAAAGTCACTGCAGAAAATCACTGGGCACAATCACTTAGTTAAAGGAAAAGGAACAGTCTATCTTTATTACTGAGATCTATTGACACACCGATATTATGTGTACACGTAGGCTGTCATGGTACTCAAACCTTACGATTCCAGTGTGATCGCGTAGTATGTGAAGCTGGTCGAGCTAATGTATGTGAACGAAAAGTTGCAGTTGAAGCATCCTTACTCCAAGCAGCCATCTAAGCTCATATAAAGATCAAATTTAAATCCGCTGGGTTACTCTAGTTTGACTTGGCAGACGCAATCGTCTACTCTGGGAACAGGGCACTTCTGTGAAGTCACATAAGTCGATAGACCTAACCGTTTCAAGTCTTACATTAGTGTGGAGGCCCATGTACAGGAACCGAATGTCTGACATGAATCGAATGTTTAACACAAAAAGGGTTTAATCATGCACATGATTCAAACAGATAAACCCAACGGATACATAAAACCAGGAAGAAATCGTTTACTTGCTGAAGCTGTTGATCGGGATGAGAAAAAATGGAATCTGCACTTCGTTTTGAACGACATGTAGAGGTGAAGGCTTCTATCTACTTTTGGAAGTCTCCGAAATGATGAACAAATTCATGGTAATACATGTCTTGCATGTTGGGCTACAGCTAGTATAGGGACTGCGTTGTAAGCTCCAGAGTAAGATCCACATGAAAAATCAATTTTGTGTAAACAATAGTTATATCTTTCGAAACAAATTTCAGTAATTAGGTAGAAAGCATATGTTGCATTTAAGGGACATACAAAGCAAGTACTTTGCTTCAGAATCATCGATGTCACAGTCACGACATAGATGGGTACATACAATTAAATGACCAGAGTTGGTAAAATGAAATTAGTCTCTCATTGGGTCTATAATACAAAAAAAAAAAAAAAGGTTCAAATGGGTCTGACCACTATGGAACTTAACTGCTGTGGTCATCAGTCCACTAGAACTTAAAACTACTTAAACCTAACTAACCTAAGGACATCACACACATCCATGCTCTCTATAATACAACCCATCCATAATAGTAATGGCCGTCAGACTGAACCCTGCCATAAAAAAAGCTGAAATCTGCTAATAATGTCATTTATGGATTCAGTACTTCTCGAATGTAGGTATTAAATTAACAGAGACGACAGTAAGACGGATTAATTGAAAGAGAATGAAAATAAATTCTGTGTGAAAAAGAAATTTTATTCTCGGACCTCTTCTTTTCATTTGGCTCTTTTCGTCAGTGTTATTCCTTCCTCTCTCTTTCCGTCCCTTTCTCTCTCCCTCTCTCTCTCTCTCTCTCTGTGTCTCCCTCTTCCTTCCCACTGTCAGCCTCCTTCTCGTAAGGATTTACAGAACTCAACATCAAGAGCAGTAAATCAAGGAGCCGCGCTGGGGGACTTGTAATTCTCGCCAGAATAGCGTAAAGAAACAGCACAAGCAGCAACCGGCGACGGCTGCCGCAGCGTGGTTGCGGCATGAGGAGTAGCGACTTCTTGCGGCCGGAACGACACCAGACACAAATACCCGCTCTCAGCCCCAGCGTGGGGCGGGTTGCAGCGTGCCGCGGCAGGAGGGGCGTGCCTAGCGAGATACAACCCGCCCAGTAATCTTCTTGCAGACGTGCTGACCGTTTCTCACACTGCAGATCTCGTAGTTGTCATAGGACGCAGCGAAATAGCTCAAGAGGGCATAGGGCCATAAACGCTGCAAATACATGGCGTAACTAACCTGCCGTCTTCCCCCTCAATATGGTAATGAATTGGACTTTAAAGAGCGACATCTCATGCTTAGAATAAATATCTACACCAAACAGTTAAATGACTCACATTCTGCGGCTAAATCCTAATCTGCATCTACATACATCTGCGTGTGCACTGTACATTGCGTGACGGAGGATGCGCCGCACGAAAATTATCAAATCTCTTCCTTTTTCTGTGGCTTTCTGAACGAGGCATAAATTACTGTCAGTATTTCCTGTATACTCCTTAATCTCACACGCATTTTTCTAATGATCACTTCCTGAAATATACAGATGGAGCAGCATAACATTCGCACCTGTTTACAATACACGTTCTCTAAACATAGCCAACAGTGCTTCCAACGATTCCATTTTAAGTTCACCATTACGATGGTAGCAGTGTGTCTATAAATCCATACGATGTCTCTTATATTGCCTACATCATAAGCACTCTCTAAACTGGAACGAGGGAATTCGTCGTACTACCTGTAGCAAAGCGTTTCATTTTACCAGTACCCTTGCATTTTCTGTCCGCCTTTCCTAATATTAAATTTACAAGATCACTCCATTTAATATCACTTCTTAGTATTATCAGTAAATACTTATGTAAGCACCTGATAGGATTTGGACGTGGATTGCTTATAAAACCAAGTCCGCGTCTTGAATTTAAAGTGCTCTCTCATATGCAATGTTAAGACCGACAAATTTAGCTTCTAATGCAATCTGACTACAAAGGCTATATAGATAAACGACATGTAATATGCACCGCTATTGGCTCAAGATTTTAAATTAATTGCAGAACCGTGGTGTAGAAAGGTGTATATCCTGCATCTAGTGGTATTGTGCTAACTGTTGGGTGCATCTCAGTACCACGTCTTGTGACTGGGAAAGGTAATTGATTTTGGAAAATTCTATGTAGCGTATAATAATTAACAACATGCGATGTTAGTGCTCATAAATATATGGTTCATAAAGTCCCAAAACGTGAAGAAATTAAACAAAACGAAATGTATAGGGTGATTGCATCATAATGTTAGAAACTTTCACATATGATGGAAAAGGTAAAGGTATCAATTTGAGGTGGGCGACGCTGGTCCAAAAACGACCGACTCAAAAATTAAACACTTCAAAAAACGTTTTGCATCACCACGGTTCCCAGAACTCTGAAGATAGACGTTGATTGTGGATATTGTATCACACACATTGTCCCTTTGACTCTTCAGAGATGTCACTAAACCCGCCGAAAGATGTACACAACCAAGCATGAGCTGCACCTATTAGACAGAGGGGGGTCCCACAGCCGATCAGTTCCTGTCATTCCACCACGAAGGAGATACACGGCTCGTGTTGTCTGTAGTTCAACCATGCCTGGACGGGAGATACCGAGGTTCGATCGCGTCCGCATTGTTACTTTGTGGTAGGAAAGGGTCTCAACAAGGAAAAGTGTCCAGGCGTCTAGGAGTGAAGCAAAGCTATGCTGTTCGGACATGGAAGAGATACAGAGAGACAAAAACTGTCGATGACATGCCTTGCTCAGGCCGCCCAAGGTCTACTGCTGAAGTGAATGACCGCTAACTACGGATTATGGCTCGGAGGAACCCTGACAGCAAAGCCACCATGTTGAATAATGCTTTTTGTGCAGCCATAGGACGTTGCGATACGACTCAAACTTTCCGCAATAGGCTGCATGATGCGCATCTTCACTCCCGAAATCCATGGCGAGGTCCATCTTTGGAAAAACGACACCATGCAGCGCAGTACAGATGTGCCCAAAAAATTTCCGAATGTACGATACGTGTATGCCTTCCTCCAACCGATTATCAATGTTCATCCTGTGGTATTTTTTTTTAAAGAAAATAATTGTTGAGGCGATGTTTTGAGCCGTTCTGGTACTCTTTAGTTATTGGTTGTTGTTATCTCACTTCTCGTTTCATTCCAATGTAAAGGAAAATTTGTAATTTGTTCACGAAAAACATTTAGATCTTGTCAAATGGTTCAAATGGCTCTGAGCACTACGGGACTTAACAACTGAGGTCATCAGTACCCTAGAACCTAGAACTACTTAAACCTAACCTAAGGACATCACACTCATCCACGCCCGAGGTAGGATTAGAATCTGCGACCGTAGCGGTCATAACGGCACTCCTCTATTAGAATTGCCAACATGTTCTCCAGACATGAACCCTATCGAACATGTCTGCGCTAGATTTAAAAGTTCGCTTTATGGACGACGTGACTCACCAACCACTCTTAGGGATCTACGCCGAATCGTCGTTGACGAGTGGGACAATCTGGACCAACAGCGCCTTGATGAACTCGTGGATAGTATGCCACGACGAATACAGGCATGCATCAATGCAAGAGGACGTGCTGCTCGGTATTAGAGGTACCGGTGTGTACAGCAATCTGGACCACCACCTCTGAAAGTCTCACTGTATGGTGGTACAACATGCAATGTGTGGTTTTCATGAGTAATAAAAAGGGCGGTAATGATAGGTTCCGGATGTCTCATAACCGTGGTGATGCAAAACCCTCTTCGATGTGTATATAAGAGGAAATCGTTCTGATATCTCTGACAGAGAAATGCATATAGCAGTGATGTTGTTGCTAAGACGTGCTTAGGCAGGGGGATTTCATTGGTATACACCTAAACAAGAAAAAAATGTCAAATAAACGTGGGCTCTAAAATGAACATCTTAAGAGGTGTGACTACTTGTTCATTTTCTCTCCTATGGAACTTATCTCATTTACAGAACAACTACTCATAGCTCATAAGGTACGCATTTTAGAGCCCATATTTGCTGGACGTAACCTTCTTGTTCTGTTCCATATGACCTCTTCCAAAAACATGAAGACCAAGAAGCCTGCAGTAGAAGAGATTTATTTCACAGTATCGAAGATGAACTGGTGCACATAGTTCTTAAGGTATACATTTTAGAACACATTTATTCTCAAATATATTGGTCTATATGACCTCCTGGGCATGTGTCTCACGCAATGTCTATGCAAAAACATACATGTAGTCTAGTGCCGGAGATCTCGGAACGATTTTCACTAATACTTTTCTACTAGGTCGTCACCATATCAAAGTTAGTGACCTCAAATTGCTACATGTACTCTTCTCCATCATTCCTGAAACTTTATAACATCATCACGGAATTTTCCTGTAGATGAGCGGAAAATACCGAATACCGATCATTAGCCCTGTGTGTGACAAATTTAAGTGATCTTCCATTCGGATGGATTAATAACAATTTTACTCTGTTGCGTACATCAAAGCTCGCTCTTTTCACCAAGGCACAACAACCATATCTCAAACGGAAGTCAAGAAAGTCATGAATGCTACAGTGATATTTTCTACGTCAAATCTCGCAATGCTGAGCAACAAAATAAATATACTTAAAGCACACGGTCTCTCTTTATAAGTATCAACTCGTGAAAATATGCTCATCCTGCAAAGCAGGTATGTCGTCTTTCTTTCTACGAGCTTCGTTATTTAAGATTGACGTAATATATCTCATTATGACGACTATTATAGCTTTTTAAATATCCTGTATCTCCCATATATCATCGACATATTTAAGTAGACTGTTCTGTGGGAAAGGGAGGATGGAATTACACAACTAGCCGTTAAAACTGCTACACCACGAAGAAATGCAGATGATAAACGGGTATTCAATGGACAAATATGTTATACTAGAACTGACGCAATTTGGGTGCATAGATCCTGAGATAGATCCTGAGATATCAGTGCCCAGAAAAGCAACCTCTGGCCGTAATAACGGTCTTGATACGCCTGGGCATCGAGTCAAACAAAACTTGGATGACGTGTACAGGCACAGCTGCCCATGAAGCTCCAACACGGTACCACAGTTCATCAAGAGTAGTGACTGGCGCATTGTGACGAGCCAGTTGCTGGGCCACCATTAACCACACGTTTTCAATTGGTGAGAGATCTGGAGAACGTGTTGGCCAGGGCAGCAGTCGAACATTTCCTGTATCCAGGAAGGCCCGTACAGGACCTGCAACATGCGGTCGTGCATTATCCTGCTGAAATGTAGGGTTTCGCAGGGATCGAATGAAGGGTAGAGCCACGGGTCGTAACGCATCTGAAATGTAACGTCCACTGTTCAAAGTGCCATCAATGCGAACAAGAGGTGACCGAGACGTCTAACTAACGGCACCCCATACCATCACGCCGGGTGATACGCCAGTATGGCGATGACGAACACACGCTTCCAACGTGCTTTCACCGCGATGTCGCCAAACACGGATGCGACCATCATGATGCTGTAAACAGAACCTGGATTCATCCGAAAAAATGGCGTTTTGCCATTCGTGCACCCAGGTTCGTCGTTGAGTACACCATCGCCGGCGTTCCTGTCCGTGATGTAGCGTGAAGGATAACCGCAGCCATGGTCTCCGAGCTGATAGTCCATGGTGCTGCAAACGTCGTCGAACTGTACGTGCAGATGGTTGTGGTCTTGCAAACGTCCCCATCTGTTGACTCAGGGATCGAGACGTGGCTGCACGATCCGTTACAGCCATGCGGATAAGATGCCTGTCATCTCGACAGCTAGTGATACGAGGCCGTTGGGATCCAGCACGGCGTTCCGTATTACCATTCTGAACCCACCGATTCCATATTCTGCTAACAGTCATTGGATCCCGGCCAACGCGAGCAGCAATGTCGCGATACGATAAACCGCAATCGCTATAGGCTACAATCCGACCTTTATTAAAGTCGGAAACGTGATGGTACGCATTTCTCCTTCTTAGACGAGGCATCACAACAACGTTTCACCAGGCAACGCCCGTCTACTGCTATTTGTGTATGAGAAATCGGTTGGAAACTTTCCTCACGTCTGATCGTTGTAGGTGTCGCCACCGGCGACAACGTTGTATGAATGCTCTGAAAAGCTAATCATTTGCATATCACAGCATCTTCTTCCTGTCGGTTAAATTTCACGTCTGTAGCACGTCATCTTCGTGGTGTAGCAATTTTAATGTTCTGTAGTGTATATCTTTTCTTGCAATTTTCGCTCACGTGTGTGTAATGGCAGGCAGGCCAGGCCAGTATGAAACTGTATCATCAATACTCAGAAGCTTAGGAAACCTTTTGAACTGTGCAACGGGTGTTGCCATGGCACCACTAGTTGTTCGTATTACATGTCAGAAAATTCTTTCTCTTTCTGACAATCTGTGACAAAAATAACCTCTGAAACACTTTCAGTCTTCTAATTAATTATCCTTACAAGAATTATAAAGAGAGGAATTACGTGTGGAGGGTGAGTACAATAGTAGGTCCTATACGAAAAATGGAGGTTTGCTACAGATGATATTGGCACAATATTGTGAACCTTCCATAACATACACTGTGGTCGTTACTCACTTTCTTGAGGATAAATTTCAGCGTGGAGACCCCACGAGAGAATTAGTACACGGACTCCAGGATGAATAATTTTGTTTGACAATTTACGTAATTAGTCATAGGAATGAAATTAGAGTAAGCTTCTAAACGCAGTTCCTGGCTAGGAAGCTCCAATAGATTTATGTGAAGTTCAGAACTTTCTCGCAGAAATTATTTAAATTTTGTAGATTCCGATTCCTGAAAATACCTCCATATATATGGGTGTTCGTTACACTCGGGAAAATTTGCTCCATCGATCAGAATTACTCTCCAAATTACTTTCGTTATACGTGATCACCTGTCAACATCAAGTTCCAGTTCATAATGTGGAGAAAATGGTTATGGATCCAGAACAAAATCAACAAACAGCGTACACAAATATGTCTAATAAATCACTAAGAGCGATTACTCCACTGAATAGTTAACGATTCTTGACAATTTGAACAAAGAACCTGTGACCATCACTCACTGATTATGTTACGAAAATTTCATTGAAATTACTTGTTCTGATATGCAGCTGTCGCATATTAATTATTTGAGTCACGGGAAAGCATTAAAGCTAATGAAAGGAAGTGGTGAGGGCAGATGATCAGTTGCGGCCCGAGAAACAAAGCGTCATTTGAAATTTACGCACTTCATTGAGATTCAGTCAAATGATACCATGATTAAAACAAAAAAAAATCGTTTTTGACCACGTGATTGTGATCAGGGGGCGCTTCTTTAACACTAATCAATATTTAAGCTTAGTAAAGCAGCCTCAACTTACATCAAAACGATGATCCGTACATCGGTGATATTCAGGGATTGGCGGCTAATGCAGGAGAGTCTTTAGAAACGCCAACGGTCGGGGCAAGCGGAAACTATCTTCTGAACTTTTTTAACATGTTGCGGATGTCGTCCGTTGTTAGACCTAGCCAATCGCACGAACTAAAAATGCGGGAAAAGCTCTGGACTGACCCGAAGGTAGACTACTGGATACCATTGGAAAGTTCTAGTGCAGTTGGCACTACTGTACTCCCAGGAAGTGGAACTTCTCTGTCCACCACTGGCGCTTTTCCAAATTCAGTCATCCACGCACCCACAGTATATAGTAATTATTTCAAAAAAGGTGGGTAAAGGAAAGAGATCGAGACATCAAGATGAAATAAAGTTTTGCTGCACTTAATCAGACAACAGAACAGCATCTGTGACACATTTTAATGAGATAGCAAAAGATGACAATAGTAATGCGAAAGAGGACCCCACACAGCCAAACTGCAATTTACCCCACCTACGTGCCCAAAACACCGTGCCACACCACCAAATTGCCCAAGGAAGACTCCAGGCTAGCTTCAGACAAACTGCTGTGAGCCTTCAAACACGCTACACAAGTTCTCCAAGAGTAGTGCTGGGATCTGATTGGCCCGCTGAACTGGAACTCAAAGTTCAAAAAATGGTTCAAATGGCTCTGAGCACTATGGGATTTAACATATGTGGTCATCAGTCCCCTAGAACTTAGAACTACTTAAACCTAACTAACCTAAGGACATCACACACGACCATGCCTGAGGCAGGATTCGAACCTCCGACCGTAGCGGCCACGCGGTTCCAGACTGAAGCGCCTAGAACCGCACGGCCACACCGACCGGCGGAACTCAAAGAATTCATCTTAAAAACTTGGCAGACTGCGCCAAACACATATTATGTTGGTAGTAATGAATAAATAGGTATAGAAATGTATCTTTACAGTAACATGCGGTTTAATAATACCTGAAATAATCTAGTGAGAGAGTAGCAATTGTGAGAGACTGCTTTCAATCATACGATGTGTTCAAGATGTTCACCACCAATCTTTCCGTAAGGTCTGGTTTCAAATTAAGTCCATTCCCTACTAAAGAGACCTGTCGTTCATTACACGAATTGTAAATTTCGTCCAAAGGTTTCAGTAGTTTTTCGATTGTTCAGAAACAATACTTCCCTGTACACAACGCCATCTATAGCGAACTACTTTAAACTGCTGCTTATAGAATCTACGAAATCGGTTACGTATATCGAAAACCGTTCAGGTTCTAATACCCCTCCTTGTGGCACACCGAACCTTACGTTGGTTTCTGTGTATCGTTCGGCCTCCAGTAACAACGTGTGTGTTCTATTAGTCAAATATTCCTCAAGCTAGTCACATATTTGCGAAGACATTCCATATGACAGCATCCTGATTTGTAGTCGAGGATGTGGTACGGTGTGGAACAAATTACGGAAATCTAAGAGGAAACGATAAAGAAAGAAGTTGTCAACAAATAAAACAAGCTGTGTTACATATTGGCGCCGTTTCTTTGAGGGAGTCTTGTTTGCTTCCAGGCGTATGTTTCAGGTTCCGACGACACAAGAACGTCAACGATGTTGGTTTCTATTTGTGTGTAGCCGATACTGTGCTCTTTCTGAAAACAGGAGTGATCTGTGATTTTTGCCAGTCACACGGTAATATTCTGAGGTAAATTATTATAAACGGAGAGGTAAATGTAAAATCCACTATCAACTGCTTTTGTTTTCATAAAGTAATTACCAGTTAGAGGGAATGTGAAAGCCACTAACAACTGCTTTTGTTTTCATACAGTAATTATCCAGTTACGTAAATGTGAAGCCAAAATAATCTGATGTCGTTTATGTTCGACTGCTGTAAGGAAGTGCACAGTGCGACTGTTTAGGACAGTGAAAGTTCAAATACAATAAATATCTGCGCCAATAACTCTTTTTAATTCATGTCACGGATGATTTCGATAGTTTTAACTCTCATTTTCAGGTTTAACAATAGTATTATGTTACGTTTTTGCAGGCTGGGTACCTAGTAAATTCTGTAGTTTTCTTTTAGTTCAAAAATAAATAGTAGGCTCTTGTTAGCACAAAGTGGCACTAAGACTGTAAATTTTAAACGGTGATAAAGTTACTTAAAATCTGTTCCAGTGCAGAGAAACGCCCGCATCTCGTGGTCGTGCGGTAGCGTTCTCGCTTCCCACGCCCGGGTTCCCGGGTTCGATTCCCGGCGGGGTCAGGGATTTTCTCTGCCTCGTGATGGCTGGGTGTTGTGTGCTGTCCTTAGGTTAGTTAGGTTTAAGTAGTTCTAAGTTCTAGGGGACTGATGACCGTAGCAGTTAAGTCCCATAGTGCTCAGAGCCATTTGAACCATTTGCAGAGAAACCTGCGGTTCGTCATAAATACACATTTTTAACTTAACTCGAACCAAGAACAAAAGCAAGTCAAAGGTTATGACGATGTAAAGTATTGTGCCCTTGCCTTAAAAATCACGCATTATTAATTTATATTGTGAATCATAGACATATACACCATATACAAAACTGTTTCATTTTTTAAAACAACTTGTTAAAAGTATTACTATCGCAAATACATAGCAGTAAAGACACAAATAAAAATAAAATAAAGAACATAAATGATACAAATATTTGAAACATAGCTGCACAACAGCAACGGTTTCACGTAATAAAATTATATCCAGCCGACCAGTTCCAATGGATAAAGAAATTCTTTACCTAGGTTTCGACAAACATAAATTTTTCTTCCTCAGAAGGTAACCTAAGGGCAATGAACATCATAGCTTACGTTAGAAAAATATAAAACTTATAACCCAAGAATAAATTTTAAGACACATTAGAAAACTCTTGCATTACAGAAGTATGATAACGGCGACTGGTACTTACAATTTTACGTTAGTAAGGACTAATGTACCATCGCCGTTTTCACAATTGTCGGCATAGATCCATGTGTCAAAAATAAAATATAGCCCTAGAATTAGGGTTTGTCACGTTAATATAAAATAGCTCATGGATCTTGCAGAGCTCACAACCGACTGAGTGTAATCGGCGAGCGTAGTTACTCTGAAAACAGGGAAGGTGGCGCTCGTGCCGAGAAACATGTGCCAATTGGCGTACAAAGGCAACGTGTAAATTATCAGTATTATTAACGTCGTTAGGTAGAGTAAAAAGGAAGGAAATTAACACTCCGTTATAACAGTATGACAGTATTGGTACAAATAATGTAGTTATACATAAAAAAAGCAGGTTGCGCTTGCGCCTAGAAACTTACGACCAGATATAAAACTTGTAGACTGCTATCAACATAATTCTCTTCCCCTCCCTCCCTTCTTCAGGTCTCCCTCATCTCCTTGAACCTGGCAGATCCTCTGTAATGATCGTCATCAGAGTGCCACGTCAGTGTTGTGTTTCGTGCTGTTTCTCGTGTGCGTCCAGAGGTGTGATTTTAATTGTGTACTGCCTTGAGGTTCGCCGTCAGTGTTACGTTGTGTGCTATGCCATCCGTCAACACCTTTATGCTCCAGTCATACTGTGCCTTGTGTTCTTTTAATCGTCGCAGAGTGTGGCTTTTTGTGTGTGCTACTTTTAAACAGTTTTTTTCTCTCCATTTTACAGTCACCCCGTTTTTTTGTATATTGCCTTCCATGATGTTCTCCCTTTTTTTATATCTATGTTCGCCTTCTTCTCTCCTTTGCTGTTTTTAAATGTCTTCTATTGTTTTGTTCTATGTCTTTCGGCTGAAGAGCAGCGCATATGCTGCTGCCAGCCCGCCCCGATGGGGAATTGAAATACAATAAAGAAAAAAAAAATCAACATAATCTAATTCTTGATGTTTTTGAACAGTGCTTTGGGAATTAAAGTCACAAAAGCAGCAGAAAATAGAAAGAGTTACAGTGCATTATCTAGTATATGTGCGAAGCTCATAAAGAAGAGCATTGTCACTATCTGAACTTCAAGAGCTTTGCAGATGTAGTAGATGATGCACTGTAACTCTTTCCCTTTTCTACTTCCTGAGTGACCTTACGGCGCACTGTAAGACTTATTTTTAAAAAAGTGTTAATGTTACTCATTTTTTCTGCACGAAGAAACGCTGATAATATCCGTTTGTACAACCGTATTTGCATAGCTCGAGAATGAGTGAATAAACAGATGCGGTCGTGACAAGAGAGCGTAACCTGATGCAGCGTGAAATCCAAAGTGCACACACGCAAATATTAAGAGCTTAAAATATACCATAAATGTCTCAGATCATTAATTTTTTTGAAAACTCTCGGTTCATATTGAAAGACAAACTGCTGCAAATATAATTGCTACACAAGTGACTGGCAGCGGAGTGGGAGTCAAGGTAGTGCGTGATGTTACTTTATAGGTGACTTCCATCACTTGGACTTTAATTTATTGACATGGGATATTGTCAAACAAATCCTGTAGCACAGTCGTTATGAATTGAGAACGACGTATATTTTACTATCAACGAAACAGTTCCTTGTTTATTCCGTGTAGTCGTGACAAAAGCATGAAATGTCAGATGGATGATCAAAACATGTTGAAGTACGCGAAACAGTGCGATTCTCGTGGTAAAATCGTCTAGATTGCACACAGATTGACTGGCACCATATGGCCCAAAGTAATGTCTCACGCAGAAGTAAAGAAATATTGCCAACAATTGATGAAGGCTACAAAGGTGAGACACCGATCGGGAAGGAAGGCGATCGATATCTACCACACAGGGAAAAGTCCAGGCAGTTGAGGAAGAACTATGGGGCGAAAGAGATTTTACAAGATAAGGACCTTCACACAGAACTTCTCTATTTGCTCCGTGAAGAAAGAGCAGATTTCCATCATGGAGGAATTGAACTGCTGGTAGAACCTGACTGTTTTATACAGAATCTTCACGACTGTGTTGAAAAATAGTGTAATATATCTGTATCGATTTCTAGTGTATTGCAGGTTTCAATAAAAGTAACTCGGCCTGTCATAATAACACAATCTGTCCCCTATGTGAAGCAGCCACCTGTTTACTTTACAACGTAATGTAACTCAATGAAAGAAAGATTGTACTTGGCTGTATATAGACTTCAAATGCAAGGGCTAGAGTTTATCACCAATGGCAAATTTGCTTCACGTTAGAAAATGCTCGACTCTTAACTGAACGATTCTGCGTCGGCTTGTGTTAGCCTTTGCCGATTGTTTTTGTTTGTCTGTGTAATGTACTTCTCCGCGCTCTTTAGTGTGGATAGGGACTGTGATAACTGTGTGCAGGTGCAAGCTGAATAAGTCATGGGTTCACGATTCGCAGGAGGCGGCTACGCAGATAGCAAGGCTATGTGGCGTGGACTGGGCGGTTATTTAGGTTAGAAGGTCTCAGGAAAATACAAACGGACTTCAGTCTGAAAGTGTGACGCTAGAACATAAGAAGAGTGTAGCTACAGGAATCATCGGTATAACAGTTGTAAAATTCCGTAGTTTTGTTTGGAAAGTACAAGAGCTCCAAGCGCTAATACACTCCTGGAAATGGAAAAAAGAACACATTGACACCGGTGTGTCAGACCCACCATACTTGCTCCGGACACTGTGAGAGGGCTGTACAAGCAATGATCACACGCACGGCACAGCGGACACACCAGGAACCGCGGTGTTGGCCGTCGAGTGGCGCTAGCTGCGCAGTATTTGTGCACCGCCGCCGTCAGTGTCAGCCAGTTTGCCGTGGCATACGGAGCTCCATCGCAGTCTTTAACACTGGTATCATGCCGCGACAGCGTGGACGTGAACCGTATGTGCAGCTGACGGACTTTGAGCGAGGGCGTATAGTGGGCATGCGGGAGGCCGGGTGGACGTACCGCCGAATTGCTCAACACGTGGACCGTGAGGTCTCCACAGTACATCGATGTTGTCGCCAGTGGTCGGCGGAAGGTGCACGTGCCCGTCGACCTGGGACCGGACCGCAGCGACGCACGGATGCACGCCAAGACCGTAGGATCCTACGCAGTGCCGTAGGGGACCGCACCGCCACTTCCCAGCAAATTAGGGACACTGTTGCTCCTGGGGTATCGGCGAGGACCATTCGCAACCGTCTCCATGAAGCTGGGCTACGGTCCCGCACACCGTTAGGCCGTCTTCCGCTCACGCCCCAACATCGTGCTGCCCGCCTCCAGTGGTGTCGCGACAGGCGTGAATGGAGGGACGAATGGAGACGTGTCGTCTTCAGCGATGAGAGTCGCTTCTGCCTTGGTGCCAATGATGGTCGTATGCGTGTTTGGCGCCGTGCAGGTGAGCGCCACAATCAGGACTGCATACGACCGAGGCACACAGGGCCAACACCCGGCATCATGGTGTGGGGAGCGATCTCCTACACTGGCCGTACACCACTGGTGATCGTCGAGGGGACACTGAATAGTGCACGGTACATCCAAACCGTCATCGAACCCATCGTTCTACCATTCCTAGACCGGCAAGGGAACTTGCTGTTCCAACAGGACAATGCACGTCCGCATGTATCCCGTGCCACCCAACGTGCTCTAGAAGGTGTAAGTCAACTACCCTGGCCAGCAAGATCTCCGGATCTGTCCCCCATTGAGCATGTTTGGGACTGGATGAAGCGTCGTCTCACGCGGTCTGCACGTCCAGCACGAACGCTGGTCCAACTGAGGCGCCAGGTGGAAATGGCATGGCAAGCCGTTCCACAGGACTACATCCAGCATCTCTACGATCGTCTCCATGGGAGAATAGCAGCCTGCATTGCTGCGAAAGGTGGATATACACTGTACTAGTGCCGACATTGTGCATGCTCTGTTGCCTGTGTCTATGTGCCTGTGGTTCTGTCAGTGTGATCATGTGATGTATCTGACCCCAGGAATGTGTCAATAAAGTTTCTCCTTCCTGGGACAATGAATTCACGGTGTTCTTATTTCAATTTCCAGGAGTGTAGAAAGCACTGGCGCTCAAATCAATAATGGCACTGAAAGCTGGCTAAAACCGCAGATATGTTCAGCCAAAATTTTTGCCCACAACCTAACGGTTCTTCCGCAAGGACAATCTAAACTCATTTAGCGATAGCGTGATTGTTGCTGTAGTAGTTTCTCTCTTGTCGTGAAACAGAATAGATTAGTCTAGTGAGTTCGAATGTGCAGAGGTAATTCTTGGCAACCAGAACAAAATAATAATTCGATCCTTTTATCGCTGTCCCAACTCATATGATACAATTGCTGAAATGATCAAATAAAACTTGAGTTTTATTTAAAATACGTACCCGACTGATTGCGTTATAGTTGGTGGTGACTTTAATTGACACTCGATATGTTGGCGAAAATACATATTAAATCCGAAAGTACGCAGTAAACTTCATCCAAAATTGTGTAAAACGCATTCTCTGAAAATTATTTCAAGCAATTAGTTTATGAGCCCGGCGAATATTAAACGATTGTAAAAACATACTGAACCTCTTAGCAACAAATAACTCTTAGCTGTTAGTATGCATCAAAACGGATACAGGGATTAGTGAACACAGTGTTGACGTAGCAGGATTGGATGTTGTAACACTAAAATTCTCCAAAAGTAAACGAAAAATATACCTATTCAAAAAAAGCCACATAAACCCCTCCAGAGAGACAATCTCCACACCTTCAGAATTAACAGTGTAAATGTAGATCAGATGTCCCTTGCATCCAAAGAAGTAGCATCGACAGCAATTGAAAGATTTATACCAAATAAATTAACAAACGACGCAGCTGATCCTCCTTGGTGCACAAACCGGACCAGAAAACTGTTGTATGCCAAATTTAAACGAACACAAAATCCCCAAGATTGGCGATCTTTTAGAGGAATTCGATATTTAGCACGGACATCAATGCGAGATGCTCGTAATAATTTCCATAACGAAACTTTATCTCGAAATCTGGCAGGAAATCTTAAGATATTCTGGTGCCCGGTGTGTACAACACCCCTTGCCACTGTGGGAAGGCTTATATTGGTCAGACAATCCGGACCATTCAGGACCGATGTGTTGAGCACCAGCGGCACACACGGTTGCTTCAGCCTAAGAAATCTGCAGTGGCGGAGCACTGTCTTATCGAGGGACATAGAATGCTGTATGACGAGACACAAATGGTTGCCCTGCATCCTGCTATTGGGATTGGGTTTAAAATAATTCATAGAGATTAGTTTATCTGATAATCTTATTAATAGGGACAAGGGTTACCTTTTAAGTAAGACTTGGAACCTGGTGTTATCAGACATTAAAAAACAACGGTCTGTGTTTGGATCGTCGGAATAATTTTTAATTTTTGATAGTGATGTCTCGATTCCGCCTGTTTCCACTACTGGCGGCGCAGTATGTTTACTTGCGCTAGAGGGAAATGCTCAGAATAATGTCCGTCAATCTCAATGAATGTGGCAATACGTGTAGCGACATTCCTCTCAACAGCGAGTAGTTCGCCTTCCGTAATGTTCGCACATGCATTGAGAATGCGCCGACGCATGTTGTCAGTCGTTGTCGGTGGATTACGATAGCAAATATTCTTCAACTTTCCCCACAGAAAGAAATCCGGTGTCATGAAATATGCTATTCAGTACCGCTTCAACCGCACGCGAGCTATGTGCCGGACATCCATCATGTTGGAAGTACATCGCCATTCTGTCATGCAGTGAAACATCTTGTAGTAACATAGGTATAACACTACATCGGAAATCAGCATACATTGCACCATTTAGATTGTCATCGATAAAATGGGTGCCAATTATCCTTCCTCCCATATTGCCGCACCATACATTAATCCGCCAAGTTCGCTGATGTTCCACTTGTCGCAGCCACCATGGATTTTCCGTTGCCCAATAGTGCATATTATGCCGGTTTACGTTACCGCTGTTGGTGAATGACGCTTCGTCGCAAAACAGAACGCATGCAAAAAAATCTCATCGTCTCGTAGTTTCTCTTGTGCCCAGTGGCAAACTGTACACAGCGTTCAAAGTCGTCGCCTTCTAATTCGTGGTGCATAGAAATATGGTTACGGGTGCAATCGACGTTGATGTGGGATTCTCAACACCGACGTTTATGAGATTCCCAATTCCCTCGCAATTTGTCTGCTACTGATGAGCAGATTAGCGGCGACAGTAGCTAAAACTCCTACTTGGACATCTCACTTGTTGCAGGTCGTGGTTGACGTTTCACATGTGGCTAAACACTTCCTGTTTCCTTAAATAACGTGACTATCCGGCGAGCGGCCCGGACACTTGGATGATCTCGTTCAGGATACCGAGCAGCATAAATAGCACACGCCCGTTGGGCAATTTGATCACAATAGCCATACATCAACAATATATCGACCTTTTCCGCAATTGGTAAACGGTCCATTTTAACACGGGTAATGTATCACGAAGCAAATACCGTCCGCACTGGTGAAATGTTACGTGATACCGTGTACTTATACGTTTGTGATTATTACAGCGCGATCTATCACAAAGCGAAAAAAGTGGTCCATCTATAACATTCATATTTCTTTACGTACTACACGAATATGTAATAAAAAATGGGGGTTCCTATTTTAAAAATCGCAGTAGATATCAGGTTGAGCTATGGCAGCGCCCATAGCGCCACCTAGTTTCCCCCTTCAAGCTAGACGAGTTTCGTTCTTTGTAGTTTTTTCGTTTGATGCTTATTTCGTGAGATATTTGGCCCAGTTACTATCAATGGACCACCCTGTAGATGTAGGTAAAATTTAGTTTTTGAAGCGCCTTCGTTTATACAGCAGGTAAAATGATTGATGGAAAATAATCAAATTAGCGTTCTTGTCGTACATTTACGCTCTTCTGTAGTGTACCTACATCTAAACACCACAATTAGCCCACGTAATTAAGGACTGAAAATACTTTTGGTACCGCATGTAACCGTACAAATAACGCAACATATGGTATTTTCTCACAGCTGACTCACACGACGGAAGGATTATAAGGAATCTTCCAACTTTGCGAATAGTGTGGAGATACAGGCACGCTGAAGGTGTGTGCAGCAGGCGCTTTGGTATCCGAGGTGACCAAGGGCGGTCCTCTCGTCCCGCTGTGAGAGGACAGGAGAGCAGAGCCGGCGGTGTACCGCAGCAGACGCGGCCGCCGGCCGCAAAGCGAGTCTCGCCAGCCGTGCCCTCCGTCCCTCTGCCGCTTTGTGCTGTGTGCCGCTGCGGTCCCCTCTGCCAACATAACACCAGTAGCCCCCCTGTGAGTGCTAGGATTTCCACCTGAATGTACTTCTCACGACTAATGAGCCACACACAACTGCGCCTTCCTAAGGTAAAGCAAAGAGCCTTCCGAAAGCCATTTTATAAAAAAAATGGCTGATTACCTAGCGTTGCTTCCTTTAGTATTTTTGTTTCACCCTATTCTCGCCTCCATTTCAGCAGTGGTAGCAAACGCCTTCAGAGCTGTAACCAGCGTCAGTTCTTCCATGCAGTTTTCCGTAGCTTTCCGATGGCACTACCTCCCTAACATTCGGCGCACACACATACGTGAGGCAAGTCTAACCCCCGGTACCTTTGTAGATAGTAAGAAACACGTCTACCAAATTTGGTTGACACTCATCCACACAGCCCAGCCTCAAGCTTCACATGTCGCCTCCTACCTACTCCCACTCCCACATCTTCCTCTATGCGTCAGTTACCTTCAGCTCTATTATTAAAGTTGTAAAACCACTTTAGGCTACAGTAGACTATCGTAAGTAAGCGTAGAGTACAATAGTTTTCCTTATAGCGTTGGTCAGTTCAGATTGTATCGGGGTGACGGCCGTAGTGGCCGTGCGGGTCAAGGCGCTACAGTCTGAAACCGGGCTACCGCTACGGTCGCAGGTTCGAATCCTGCCTTGGGCATGTATGTGTGTGATGTCCTTAGGTTAGTTAGGTTTAATTAGTTCTAAGTTCTAGGTGACTGATGACCTCAGAAGTCAAGTCGCATAGTCCTCAGAGCCATTTGAACCTTTTTTTTTTTTTTTTTTTTTTTTTGTTGTAACGGCGTTACCTCTACGTTCTGTGTGTTGCATACCTGTCGTGCTCATTTCGATCGCTTTGTTTGCGTGAGCGATCAGTGTCGTAGCAGATTCCCCTACAAAATGGAAGCGGTGAACCGTTTGGAAACTTATCGAACATTTTAGTTCTACAGTATTTATAGCAACACTGAAATGGTCAATGATTAAATCAGGTTTTACCTGAATATTGTAGACATGTAACTTGAAATAAATTGACGGTGTAGTAAAAATAGAAAAAAAATTAAAACAATACATCATATAGCGATAGAAAACGTAATTTCTTAAATACAGGTAAAATGTAAAAAAGAATGTAAAACAAAACTTGTCAAACATTGCTTCTATACTTCCTTAAGTCCATGTACAACATGTTTCGGTCATTCATGAGCAACTTCCACACCTATCAATAATAACAGTTAACTCTTGCCTTTCATCTTGATCAAGAAGTTTTATTGAGTACATAATGACAACGTAATGATATGTATTATTGTGTAATTGAGCATTTAAGCTTATTTTGCATTAGCACTTTTATATATAATATACACAAAGAAACGAAACGAAAACCAAGGGGAAGTCGTTGGCACGTAGTTTCTCTCTCACACATTCAATTTCTTTTTTTTTTTTCCTTTCTTTCTTTTTTCTACCAATGCCAACAGTACTATCGGTAGTACTAGCTCTACTACGTCATTTATGTAATTTACCAAAGCTAGTGAACAGCAGTTTTGGCAGAGTGAAACACTAACTATTACCGTTGAGTTGGGCGCTAATGACCATAGAAGTTTTGCGCCCTAAAACCACAAACAAAAAAAACAAAAAAAAAAAAAAAATTACCGTTGAGGTTAAAATTCCGCAATATTGATGATGCGACACGAGTATTAGTCGTTTACGGCCACTTTTTTTATGTCTGTCCTTCCGTAACCGCTACCAGTGTCACCTGAACTGTCAGCAGTCACCCTAACAATGCCTCAAACTATAGCTTAGACACTATTATCGGTTGTTTAAAATTTTTTCAATGTTTAACCTCCTTCCTGGCACTCGGGGTGGTTTCCTGCCACTTTCCGCATTTAGTTTGCTGTTAGTCGTATTGGTGCGCAATTTGAGAGGTATATCGAAAATGTCCCAGGTATTACCGCACCATCGCTACGAACAGCAGAATAGTCCGACAGCACTTTATTTAGATGATAAAACCAATTTATATAGTCTTTGTTTTCATTTCTCCTTGCACTCTACACTTATGCTACCCTGTCTCCTACCCTGTCCTACCACGTCCTCATAATCAGAAGTGCTACCACTTCCCTATTCCCAGACTACATCAGCACCAGTTATATTCGTCCCAAGATATCTTCAAATTGTTCCAGAACAATACGAGAACACACACACACATACGACACACACACACACACACACACACACACACACACACACACACACACACACAGATTCGCACATGATAGATATGGCTATACGTACATACAAATGTATATCTGCATGCAAAATTATATAATCAAACAAATCATGTTTACATTTTCTCTGAACTGACACTTCTATATCATTTATCAAGATCTTCTTCAACGTACTAAAATTTCGTTTTTATAGAGTTGATTAAAATTTAAACATTATTGACTACGGAATAATTCCTCTTACAAACTTTCGTATTATTTCGTTTTGGATTGTAAACACTGCAAAAGGCAAATGATGCAGGTGGTTTGCTGTAGATATGAGGCATGTTCAGAACGTAAGTGTACTGTGACCTTAACTGGCTGTCGTTTCTTTGTTTTTCTAGTGTTGGTAATACTGAGTTGAAGAGGGGGACCTCGCTGAATACGACAAGCATCAGGTGAACTCAAGGTGCAGTGTCCGGTTGCGTGAAATATGTCGTTAAGGAATCCCACCAAATGCGAGCTACGTGCTGAGTTTCGCTTCCTATTCGCGAAAGGCGCAACTAGTACAGAAAGGTTTTCGCGAATGAAAACGGTTTACGGCAAAGGTGTCATGAGCAGAACGAATGCGTTTAAGTGGTGTAGGGCGTTTAGTGGAGGCAGAATGAATAGGAAGACCTTCCATTCGGGCTGATGATATGGTGCAAAAATGGAGGAAACTGTTCGTGAAGATCACTCATCGGCGGGGATGAAATTTCTGCAATGTTTCCACAATTCTCCATAACTCTCTTATAGGAGACACTCACAGATATGCTGGAAAACTGGAAACGGTGGGCAAGATGGGTCTCAAAACAGCTGACAAAGGAGCACAAGAATACTCGGATCGACAGCACTTGTAAGTCCCTTGAGAGACTTGAATGGAAAGCTGCTCGTTTTGAACAGTAGTGCTACTGACAATATGACTCATGCATATACTGTTATTTAAATATTTGACGATTCTGTGCTGATTTTGCATTTAACATTTGACGATGCCACCCTGGATGCAGTACATTAGCACACTGTTTTTATAGAGCACAGATCTGAAGTTGGTCATTGTAGACCGAAACCAGTAACCAGTGAACAAAACGTTTGTGACCATAGGCGTAAATTAAAGAAAATTTAATCTAATCAGCCTTACTTCATCAATATGGAAATGTATTTTGATGCAGAGAATTCAAATATATGTTATGTTAATCATATATTTTTTAGTTTCCTTTCACTTATGATTCTCGTCGTTTAAAATTTATTCGAGTCTGTTTCTCCTCTTACCGTATTTCACAACGAAATTCTCGCAATAAGATGTCGTAGTGCGATTCCTTACATATCAACAGTCCAAAAACGTGTGTGATAATATTCGTTTCCGAGCATATTCTGGATAGGAAATAGACATCAAATATAGGCAATTGGCAGCATCTTAATCGCACGAACGGCAAGTATCTCAATTAAGTCTTGTATAATGTGCTGCCCATGCAGTGAAGTGGGTAGCTTTCGTTACATTGCTTGGGTTTACGAACTCTGTTCCATGTTAAGGTCCTTTTTTTTCAAGTTCCTAATTCTAGACTGCGTCACAGGCTATCTACCTTCTTAATTCCTAAACACAGAGCAATAACAGCAGGTTCTATACAAAACACCTACAGTTATTTAGGATTAGCTCAAAAATGAGACTATAATAATATTCATTATTAGATCTTTAAACACGTAATTTAGTTTTGAACATTTACTCTTAGCACAGTCTTCTTTCAGTTATAACCCTTCCCTCAAAGCGAAACCTGCAAACAATTTCACTACTCCCCTTTTGCGTCCATCCCTACTTTTATCCCCTCTTTTACCCTCGATAGTTCCCGTGAAACCAAGTAAATCACATAGTTACATCGACCAGCTGAATTTTGTGGCTGTATTTCATCAACTATATTCGAATCCTATTTCCGGGACAGCCTGTCCCACTTGTTGAATCAATTGATACAAAAAAATCAGGCCTAGAACTTTCACGTCCATGACATTTGTTTATGACGTCACCAGCAGGACGAGCGAACCCGCATCACAGGTAATTATGAATTTTTTTTATTAACATCATAATCTAAAGACTAGTTATTTTATTTAGATTTATGTTCGTCTAGCACAGCTAGGGATACTGCGTAATTGGAGACTTATGTTTTCACAAAGTTTTGGTTTTAATAATTCAGAACGTAAGTTGTGTTCAAAGAAGTCGTGAATCACACTCACACATATCCGATTACTTGTTGACATTACGGCTGAAGACACAGACTACGCGACCCATTTTCCAGACCATTAATTTATTCATCGCGCGGGGTGACGCGTTGTTTAATATACTGAAATCGCATTCGGGAGAACGGTGATTCAGATCCTTACCCGGCCATCCATTTTTCCAGTGACTTCCCTAAATTTCTCTAGGCAAATGTCGGAGTGGTTACTTTGAAACGGCAAGACATATTTCCTTCTCCATGCCTGAAAGCGTTCCATCTTTTTGCTCTGACTCTAATCACTTCGGTATCGAAGAAACCTTAAACCCTAATCTTTCTTCTTCCGCTCATTAATTACTCATCGTTATTCTGTTTTCTTGGAAATCAATCCCAAAGTCATCCGAAAATATTCATATCGTTGACTTTGTCAAGGGACGCACTGTTGCTTAAACATTAATTTAAGAACCTAAAAGTTGATTCCCTTATCTGCGTGATGTGCGTTAGTAACAAGCACTGACGCGAACGAACTGTGTAGATGCGCCCTTCCATTGCCAGGGAATGTGAAAGAACTGGTAGAGGGCTTCCGTTCTGCTGTAAGAATTGTTGATGCAGCTGTGCTATGAAAATTTCTGAAAAAGGTCATCCACCGAATCGCGAAATATCTGGAGATGAATGTCGGTTGCTTTCAACAACCGTTGTGAAGAGTATGTATGTTTCGTGAAAGACGTTGTCACTGATAATTAATTTAGATTATTACAATCAGTCTCACTTACCAAATTAAGTATATTTAACATCTCCACAATAAAATATTTGCAATTGTTTCTGTGCGGTTACAATAAGTTTAGTTGGAGCTGATAATTACTCTTCATGAATGTTCGTAGCACGTATGATCAGCAATTGTTACGTTGAATGTTAAAATGCTGCAATCACAGGATCCGTATGTTTTAAAAATTAGAACATAATAAAGAAAAATAGATTACATCCTGTATCAAACTCACAAACTCGCGTTTCTGACGCAAAAATCTACCAGAGCATTTACCTTTATCTCCCTTGTCCCAGTAATTGTGCCTCCATTTGTAAGTCTTTTCGCAGTATTTTCTCTACTGGATTGTTTTCTTTCGTTCTTCTTTGAATTTCCAAGTAATTTTAGAGGGGTAATGAATAAAGAAAGTGAGAACCTCTCCTCTCTGCACGGTAAATTTTACGTATCCTGTTGAAGATCAATTTCTTCGTTTAGTTTATTGCTGCAGCATTTCCTTAAAATAGAATTAACTTACGCTTTTTCAAAGAATATTTCAGACTTCTTCTGAGACAGGTGAAAAAGGCAAGACACTGAATAA
The DNA here is from genome assembly GCF_021461395.2 of Schistocerca americana. Classification (NCBI taxonomy): domain Eukaryota; kingdom Metazoa; phylum Arthropoda; class Insecta; order Orthoptera; family Acrididae; genus Schistocerca; species Schistocerca americana. Next base: position 950,294,636 of record NC_060119.1, on the reverse strand, counting down.
TGAAGGAAAATAAGGTTGGCGCTAACGTCCCCTCGACAATAAGGGCAAAGGGGAAACTCGGAATATTTCTAGCATTGCTCTTGAATGTGTTGCACTCAGTGCTAATATTAATTTGTGTTAGTGGTATGAATGCAATATGTTTCAGTTTAAGGCGAGACAGTGTTACGCAGTACAGCCAATAGAGAGGAAGAGAGGCAGGATCACAGGGACTGAATGTAGTAATGTGACAGATCCTGCTGCCAGGGGAAGTCTAGTATTTGGTAGCACCAGAAAAAAATACATAAACAGAATTTCTACCGTCAGTAACAATTTGCTTGTACCACTGCTATGCTGCTGAACCTGAGGCAACACAGGAAAAAAACGGAGTCCAGTTGCTAGCAGTATAGTTTATTGCTTGGGTAGTACTATTAGCTGAGTCGGATTATCGTTATCTCATAGTGTCGCGGCATAAGCCGACCCAAGCTAAGGGTTTATACACAACAAGTCTATCGACCACCGCCCGCATGCCAGTGGGATGCGTCTGTTTACGTAATCAATGAATGGGTACTAGCCGAGAGCGTCTCCAGGCAACGTGCACCCGTTTCAAAATGAGAATGGAAAGATAAGACACAAGTACTGCTCATGTATCGTCAGCCATTTTCTCTATTGCTCCTATCAGTTACCGTGGATGATTTCCTGTGTCTTGGTGCAGGAACGTTAAGTACCAAGGCAACCACATACGTTCCATAAGAAAACATTATTCTGTGTTGCATGTGGCTCGTTCAGTCGTTACATCTAGACACCCTGCATTCCTGACCTTGCATCGACCCAGCCTGAAATACGCTGCTGACATCTGCAAAAATGCAGCCAGTCGCGTGCCAAACGTGAATATAGCCTCAGATTGGGCAACAGGGTTTGTGCGACGGGAAACTAGCCGCTTGGCCAATATGAGAGGGAGCCTCGACCTGACTTTAGTGTTAACTCCTTTATTACAAAAGTTGATGGTTGGAAGGTGACTTGAAGTAATGTCAAATAAAAGTGGTTTGTCACTCCTAAATTTATTCAGAAACAATGTTTGTATTGAACGAGTCGTACCCAAGAAGATATCAAATCTTAGTAAAGATCAGATGCCTGGCTAGCATCGTTCTGTTCACTATGAAATGACGCTGTTTCTATTATTTGTACCCACGACACAACAAGAAAAATTTCTCAGCTTCTCGCCTATGATCCCATCAGCTACGCTGATACTACTGCAGTTACTTCTGCCGAGCTCTGTATGGCTACCAGTGCTCAAGCTTTAACTCAGCCTGGCTCTTTCCACCTCTGTACATCTCATACAGAGCGTCTTGGTCATCAACTCTCTGCTCATGGCTGTATCAGGTATGCTACTCCTCTCGGATCGTCCTCATCCCTTAATCTCTGCCTTGGTGCATTCTGTTCTTCGAGTTTTATTTCGAGTTCTCGGCTCTAATTACGCTGGCTACGTCCTTTGCCTGTCATTGCCTCCTCACGATATATAGATGTCCGTCGAAAAGACACTCTCCTTGTCTCTCTCATCCCAAGCTGTCTAGTCGTGCGTGCCGCGTGTCAGGTCCACTTGGAGGTAAACCTGACAATGGTGCAACGTAATGACCTTGTTTATAGTTTATAGCGTGACACGTTGATGGAATGGATCCTGGTTCACAGTCGTTGCTCACAAGACTTGGATTTTCTTGTGGATACTACTAGCCAAACCAGAGAATAGACGTTTTCAGAGCAACCAAAATCGTGTAGATCACTCTGCATCTTCCTCTGACGAGCTACACCAAATGTTGACGCCTGATCCCTGTCTGATCTGTGTCTGTTGACACAGAGTTTTGTAATCACTGTCTGTCCATTCTAAAATGAGAGTCACTGAGCATGAAAGGCGTAACCACTGGTCATAATATTCGTTCATGGCAGACAACGTCCAAGACTGGACTACCGCGAGAAGCTTCACCTAACAGCAAAGGTAAGTAAGTAACAAGGAACGGATCGCAAAACGATTACAGTTGAAGATAAAGCTGGAGACCGAACCGTGAAGCGAATCCGGAAGACAGACTTGTAAGCTTAGAACATCACAACACGGGAAGAAACCAGCATAAGATGCTCATGACGATTAGCGAAGGACAGCCTGGGGCGCATTATCTGTCTGTTTTAATACTATAGAATACTCCCTGAACAGCTGCCTATGAGAGGTGCCTGTGCCACTTGTTGCAAGACAGTTTGAACACGCAAACTGCTATTCTTGCATCCGTAACAAGTCCTGGGCGTAAAGCCTACCAGAAGAGTCACAACCATTCCTTCATGAACTATCACAAATCACCCGAGCTGCAGAGATTGCCACGTAACATAAAACTTCCGAAGCGCTCTCCTTCTTATGAGATAGGTAAAAAAGGACTGTAAAAAACTACTTGAAATTTTCTGTAAAGTCGATATTTAAGAGCATTCAAAAGTCGAATATTGTGGCCTCCTACACTCTCAAACTTCAAGAAGTCTGTAATAATTCTAAATCCTGCGATGACTGGAGTTGAACGTGGTGAATATAACCGTGCCTAAAAAGATAACTGAAACACACTGACATGTCATTTATAGAAGAATCTGAGCTCATGGACGTTTGAAACCCATCATGCTGCTTGTACGTTATCATGGAAGTGACAGATGCAAGTAAACACATAATATACTCTCACCAGATTTCCTGTACGTACATGACACCACTTCGTTCTTGATGTTTGCGCAGATATGCTAATAAGATGAGTTATCAGTAAATAATTAATTTTCTTGGAGCATGGCTGACAAAAGTTATTCAGTATGTTTTTCTCGATACAAATGTTGCTCTGAAATCTAGGAAGATATGTTATTTCGTATGTACGTAACAACAGAGTTCTGTTCGTGCTGCTCATAAGCGGTTAGTGACAAAGGGTCATCAAAACTTCTAGATTATTCACAGATTGTATCGTTGTCTGCATGAAGGAAAGGAAATAGTGTGAAATCTAGAAAAAAAACACGTTTCTTCTTTGCGTGCTAAATGATAAAGCGGAATATTACGCCAAAAACAGAAGAATCTGCTAGTATCCTGTTACCAAATTAGTAACCTGATGTAAAGTACCCAGGGGAATAGAATCATGAAACGTATCTGCCTTTTCTTTGGCCGACTCGTTCCATGTGATACCAATGTACGCCATATTGACAACAAGAATAAATATGGATTACAAGAAGTATCAGAGACAGTTCCTGAAGTCTATTAGCAATACCACTCTCAGTTTGTTCTTCCCACTATAACTTACGTGAGTTCCTTTGCAGAGGTACCGTAAGGTCGACTTTTACTCATTGTTATTTAGCGAATAAGTTTCCACCAGATAATTGAATGGATGCTTTTGTCATGGACAGACCTCTGACGAACTGCGAGCAGTAGGCGGCCTTTTGTGAACTTTCTCCTAGGGAAGACGTTCTCTCCTGATGAGCAACGTACGCCGTCCCCGGAAAGCCTTTGAAATGGCGATTGCTGAGTGGCGCTGGCCCACAGTGCCGCTAAAGTTTCCCCACGCAATATGCGGTTTGTTTTGCTCTCAAATTCCTTGAAGCGAGGAGGACGGGTAAACAAGTACAGATGTTTCAGGTTGTGTGTTGTTCGGGGTCAGAGAGGCTCTTATCTATCTGGGGAACACCTCTTGGTCTTGTGCGTTGTAAGATGACAGTTCTGGCAATTGCTTGCACAGTGTTACGTCGAGATGAGCCGCATCTGCGGTGCACATTGCTGGCTAGTTTCTCCGTCATTGTAGAGACTCGCAAGAGAACGTCCTTGAAGATCCAACTCTTGCCGATCCAAAAGCGATACTTCATGTCAAGATAAATCGTTTCCTTGTGGAGCCAAGAAGTCTGTCATGTGACCAGGTATGGGTTGCTTTTCACCTCAGCCGACACAGATAGAATTTGTGGTCATCTGGAGCGCTGCGTCGTGTATATCATATAAGGACATCATTTTAGAATGCTATGAGACCAGAGACGCTAGTGTGATTGATTATATTGTTCATCACTATAATTTTATTTCGGTGTAGTTTCCATCATCAAGCTGTCAGTGAAAAGAACGTAGTTTGGTACAATATTTTCTATTTTTAAGTAGATAATATAACCTGTAATAGAACAACGGGTTGCTAAGAACAGGTGGTTTTGATATTCATACGACATCGATCTCTCAGCTGCTGTCGCAGTATTGCATAAGTTTGCTCCTTTAATGCTGTTAGTGGTATAGTAGTTGCAAAATTTTTTGTTGGAGCAGCTTTTTATGTACTTGTCCAGTTATGAAAATTTATTTCATGACTTTTCGTGACAGCGGTATTGACAGTTGAGTCAGAAGTGTTACAAGTTTATATGTTGTTTGCATCTTTGGTATTGTCTATGTCATATATCTGTTCTTATCAGCTTTATTATATTGCTTGTACTATTCGTGTTTATGTAAATCAATGAGAAAATGCAATTTAATCGTACAGTTGGTGATGGAAGTGGCGATGCCAGAAAGTGTTGTGGTGAAATAAATTGTGAGAATTTCCCGAAGTTATTTTCATAAATACAAACTATCCAGTGCTTACTTTGAATTTCTTGAAGACATGATTTCTGATATGTGATTTCTGATAGGTTTGAAATTTTGTTTTCTGCCCATATCTTGTTTGTGGATCAAAGACGGAATTCCAATATTAGATACCGAGAACACATTAGAGATGGGGACAGAAACCCGTCAAGTCTTTCACCACTTGAAAACAGAGCGACATTCTGTGGACATTATAGATCAGGCCGTCAACGTTTTACACATTGGACAAAAGAAACCACTAAAGAGTAATCTTGAAGAAACGCAAATACATTCATACCTGTAAAACTACCTTAAAGAAATTGTAGTTGAAGAAATCGATTTGAATCACAAATATTACATTGAAGGTTTTATTGAAATTATCCTACCAAACAAGAGATACAGACAGATACATACAGATTCATATTCACCGACTTTACGGTTATTCTTAGAGCAAGAGGCATTGTAGACATAAAATACGAAGCTCCCATGTCCCTGTTATACGCTGCAGCTATATGATATGTACGATAAGCAATAATGTCTGTATCATAAAAGGCCTCAAGTCCTTCTACTTTATCCACTTTGTCTCCTGGGTAACGTTCAATTGCTACAGTAACCCACCCATTACCAGGTTGGTTGGTGTCATTATTTGTTAGAGTGAAATTTAATACTCCTCCACAAAAAACTGAAGGGCCATGCAAAAAAACTTGCCCATTAGTGTGGTTGACATCCATATTAATATTATCTATGGCTTTGTAAACTGTCTGCGTGTGCGTGCGTCAGTCACCGAGCAGCCCCACGAGCGGCAGCACGTATTCACCGACATGCCGCACTATTACATGAGGAGGAGGCGCACGCTCCAGGCAGTTTATAAAGCCATAGATAATATTAATATGGATGTCAACCACACTAATGGGCAAGTGTTTTTGCATGGCCCTTCTGTTTTTTGTAGAGGAGTGTTAAATTTCACTCTAACAAATAATGATACAAACCAAGCTGGTAATAGATGGGTTGCTGTAGCAGTTGTACGTTACCCATCTCTCACATCAGAGATCATGTTATGACGAAATTTAATCTACGAAAACAGCATTGGGAACGTGTCACGAACATTGAGCACAACAACACTACCTGACATAACCATATCCAGAAAGAAAAACAAATCTATTAAATTACATATGTTCATAGAACCACACTAATGCGAATCATAGAGGCAGTATAATGTAGCTGATGAAAAAAAAATTATTACCTACAGAATACCAAAGAGGGAAACACCCTGTAACCATGTAACATCGCCGACTCGACTGTAAAAACAGCTGTCAAGAAACGTCATTACGAACAAAACTTCCATAATTCGTTAACTACAAAAATAACTGCTCAAAAAAAAATTAACATCCAGTATAGCACCAACAGCATCGAAGTATCATACTGACACAATACGTACTGTGACTTCAACTGAGACATCGATGTCATATGGATATCAAGATCAAATGGTTCAAATGGCTCTGAGCACTATGGGACTTAACTTCTGAGGTCATCAGTCCCCTAGAACTTAGAACTACTTAAACCTAACTAACCTAAGGACATCACAAACATTCATGCCTGAACCAGGATTCGAACCTGCGACCGTATCAGTCGCGCGGTTCCGGACTGAAGCGCCTAGAGCCGCTCGTCCACCTCGGTCGGCTGATATCAAGATCACTTGATGTACTTAGCAAACGGTAGTTCAACGATAGGTTACATTATCTACTTAAAAATTGAAAACATTGTACTGAACTATAAGCCCACGTTTTACAGATAACCTGAAGAGAACAATCACGTCGAAATGGGGATATATTAATAACAATATAATCAAACACAGCAGCGACCTTGGTATCGTAACATAATGATATCCTTATAGGACAATGGAATGCCCGTGACATACTAAATCCACGTCGATTGTTACAACAGCTCCCCACCCCCTCTCTGTCCTTACCCCCTCTCCATCCTTGAGCTCCTAATTCTGCTGGTGATTTTTCTCAAAATTTAGTTTAGAGGTCCATATCCCTACTCGTCACTGGCTGACCACGAATTAGGTGCTGTAATATGCCGAGGAAGTTTTTGATAGGGCAACTTCTTTCCACGGAATTCTCAGGACAATAGGCGACCGAACATTTATAGTCGGTCTGGTTGTAGTCTCTGGGAGAGAAGACTTCACCCTACGAGCAGATTTCGTGAAGGGAATTCATCCAATGCTTGTGTGCTAAATTCCGGGAGGCAGATGTTTTCACTCTGATGCCAGACTACAAGTCATAAATTATAGTCTGAAGCACAAGTGCGACTCTAGTTAGTGTAGTGTCAAGTTTTGACAAGCAAATATAACATATTAAAACCCTTTAAACAATTATCGCCCTAGGCGACTCAACAAGTCTCACTAAATGCAAAGGGTATTCTACCATAATAAAAATATGAAGTCAGCTTCATTAAATGGAATACAACAAACAAGTCAGGGCCCTGACGGGCGTCCACCAATGATTAGCATTCAGTGAAATTTAATTTACAGTTTGTTGGTGTTCCACCAGCAAGCAGACAGGTATTAACACACCCTGGAAATCAAATAGCACAACAGCACGGTGATATAGAAAACACCTTAGATTTAGCAGACACCGTGGACGCTAACACATACTAAATAATATCAACTGCTTGCGCAACCACATTGCTCTAAGGATTAAATTGAAGTCGCTCACATGGGGTCTTAAGAACAAAGCACATCACGCATGTAAGCACAATTTCGCCGATGCAGCAAGGCTCTAACCGTAATTGAGAGACTATCCTTCTCTGACACCACCAAGAAGTGAAAGACCAAGACAAGGTGGTAACAAAACACGGACTGAGAGGGCAAGGATGTGTTATACCATTCCTTCCACATTCGCCCCGAGACATCTAGAGCAAAGTATGAATAAAATAAAATTTTGTATGCAAGGAGACGTCCGACAAATCCATGGGTCCAGTTTAAGAAAGGTGCCACCAGCACACTGCCAGGCTCAGTACGACACGGGCTGCAACCGCCGAGCTGGACGGCGCAGCACAGTCCTTCACAAACTCTCTCGCTAGACCCGGGCTCCACTCCACTAACGCCGTCTTACTTGCTTCTCGCGAGCCACCTAATCTTGCTCCTGGAGCGCCACCTGCCTTCCTCGCAAGGCCGCAGACCAAAGATTTTTCTTTCGGTAAAAGGTCGACTCGGAGCGAGCCGCCACGGCTGAGGTTCATTCATTATTTCTCTTCTGCAAGTCATTAAAAGTTTTCTGGTGCGTTCACTCGTTTTTCGTGTGGACCTCTCAAGCAGCGGAAGTTTCATTATAATCATCCACTGTTTTGTGGTCACAATCAGTCACAACAAATATCCTCAAAGAAGAATTTTAGATGTGAAATACTGCTTCAGAAATTCACATAATTTGAAAACGAGTTTTGTCATTTCTGGATGTTTTTGATTTCCATCGATGAAACTGAGTTTCTTCCTTATTCGTACTATGATTACATTTCTTCAGTCACTGTTGCTGGATTTGGTGGTGAGATTTATTTTTCACCCTATTAAGAAAAGCATATTTCACTTGTCTGAAGTGGAGAATGTCACGACTGAGAATGGTGTAAACTGGCTTGAAGTTGGTTTACAGCTAGACAGTGATTCTAGTAGTACTTCCATAAATATCTAGTAAAGTCATTTCGATTTTCTGTTCGATTTTAACAACATAAACTCGTTTCTGCCAAGAAGAATGAAAAAAGGCCAAGAAGAATGGAAAACGAGACGGAATGAAAGACTATAGGAGTACTGAAGGATAACCACTTAGGATACCTATAAAATGTGCTAATTTTAATAGCAAGTCTAATAAATTATGAAGAAACACATCACAAAGACGTTCAGCATCTGAAGTATCGAACATTATTTCTATTCCAGTGTTTCACTCACCATTGCTAGGATGCATTCACTATTCCCCCTTAGCAATATCCAGTAATGATACAAAAATTTTTCTTAAATCTTCTGTTGAAGAGACGTAGTGAAGCTTCAGAGTACTGGATGTTTCACCAAATCATGATGGACTGTTAACTTGTGTTGTCCCAGCTGCCGCGCGGGATTAGCCGAGAGGTCTTAGGTGCAGCAATCATGGACTGTGCGGCTGGTCCCGGTGGACGTTCGAGTCCTCCCTCGGGCATGGGTGTTTGTGTTTGTCCTTAGGATAATTTAAGTTAAGTAGTGTATAAGCTTAGGGACTGATGACCTTAGCAGTTAAGTCACATAAGATTTCACACACATTTGAACATTTTTTGTAGTCCCAGCTACGACTGTCTTGAGACACAACGTAATCCCAAACGTTTGCTGAAGATGGAGAAACAGCGGTTTCCGGCTTGGATCATGGCCTTGAAATTTGTTCATGATGTATCTTCCCTAAATGTCCTCTCAGTTTTCTGTATGATCGATTCCAGACCGACAGTGTCTGTTCTGGCCCAGCGTCATAATTACGTTTACTACTGATTTCATGGTACTGTCCGGAATAGTTCCATTACACCTCTTGCAATTTCTACGGTTTCACAAACTCGTATTAACTCTTTCCTCAGTGTCGACTCTGAGGCTCTAATCTAAACATACGCAAACAGTGAGTTGCATCTATACATGTACTTTCTATTACAATTAAATTTATACGAACATTATTTCGTATTAGTTCAAACAATACAGGGGATGAACCATCTCCTTACTTCAAACCTGCAATTATATCAAAGCGTCTGCTGATTTTCTTTCCGATTTTCATTTAATATAATTTAATCTTTACTTTTCAGGTTGAGTCTAGATAATTTTATTATATTTCTATGTATTTACTGGCTCAACCAATCAAAATGTACAGCTCTTAATCTTTTTATGCAGGTAATGCAACAAACGAGACGTCCAAGGTTGTAGATGATGTCTAAACAGCACAAAGCACAACACAGGTGATACCCGTAGCATCAGTTCAAAGTAACACTGAAGCGATGGTTCAAAATCTCATGCATATGTTCAATGAACGATATATTGGGACTGATGAAATTATGGTTAAACAGAGTAACAAAACGGATCAGTTCAATAAACGATTAAAAAAACAATTAACCACTTTCCACTTACTGGTAATCCACACATCAAAAAGGTTTTGCATCATCCCGGTTCCCAGAACTCCTTATTCTATCACAGACACGGCTTTCACTGTTCAGAAATATCATTAAACCCGCCCAAAGATGTAACCAACAAAGCATGAGCAGTGCCTGTTAAGAGGAGCGGGTCCGACAGCCGATCATCTCCAGTCATTCCGCCAGGAAGAAGGTACACGGCTCGTGTTGTCTGTAGTTCAACCATTCCTAGACGGTCAATACCGCGGTTCGATCGCGTTCGCATTGTACTTTGTGCCAGGAAGGGCTCTAGACAAGGGAAGTGTCCAGGAGTCTCGGAGTGAACCAAAGCGATGATGTTCGGACGTGAAAGAGATACAGAGAGAGACAGGAACTGTCGATGACATGCCTCGCTTAGGCCACCCAAGGGCTATTACTGCAGTGAATGACAGCTACCTACAGATTAAGGCTCTGAATAATCCTGACAGCGACGCCACCATGTTGAACAATGCTTTTAGTGCAGCCACAGGACGTAGTATTGCGACTCAAACTGTGCGCAACAGGCTGCATGATGCGCAATTCCCGAAGTCCATGACGAGCTCCATATTTGGAACCACGACACCATGCAGCGTGGTACAGATGGGTTCAGCAACATGCCGAATGGCCGTGCGGTTCTAGGCGCTGCAGTCTGGAGCCGAGCGACAGCTACGGTCGCAGGTTCGAATCCTGCCTCGGGAATGGATGTGTGTGATGTCCTTAGGTTAGTTACGTTTAATTAGTTCTAAGTTCTAGGCGACTGATTACCGCAGAAGTTAAGTCGCATAGTGCTTAGAGCCATTTGAACCATTTTTTTGAACATGCCGAATGGACTGCTGAGGATAGGCATCACGTTCTCTTCACCGATGGGTGTCGCTTGTGCCTTCAACTATACAATGGTGGGAGTCGTGTTTAGAGGCAACCCGGTCAGGCAGAACGCCTCAGACACACTGTCCATCGAATGCAGCATGGTGGAGGTTCCCTGCTGTTTTGGGGTGGTATTATGCGGGGCCGACGTACGTCACTGGTGATCATGAAAGGCGCATCAACGGCTGTACGGTACGCGAATGCCATCCTCCGACCGATAGTGCAACCATATCGGCAACATATAGGCGAGGAATTCGTCTTCGTGGAAGACAACTCGCGCCCCCATCGTGCACATCTTGTTAATGAGTTCCTTCTGGATAACGACATCACTCGACTAGAGTGGCCAGCATGTTCTTCGGACATGAACCTAATTGAACATGCCTGGGACACGTTGGAAAGGCCTGTTTATGGACGACGTAACCCACCAACCACTCTAAGGGGTTTACGCCGCATCACCGTTGAGCAGTGGGACATTGTGGACCACAGCGCCTTGTTGAACTTGTGGATAAAATGCCACGACGAATACAGGCATGGATCAATGCAAAAGGACGTGCTATTGTTTATTAAAGGTACCGGTGTGTACAGCAATCTGGACCACCACCTCTGAAAGTGTAGCTGTATGGTGGTATAACATGCAGTGTGTGGTTTTCATGAGCTTTAACAAGAGCGGAAATGATGTTTATGAAGATCTCTATTCCAATTTTCTGCACAGGTTCCACAACTTTCGGATCCGAGGTGATGCTAAACTAGTTCTGGTATGTGTACAAGTTTACACCAGTACTTAGTTCAATGAACACTTTTCGACCATACGTAACGAGCTTAAACCGTACTCGGAAACGACTGATAAGCGTTTTCGACAGGTGGATACAGACATGAAGGCAAGCGAAAAACGTCTTTGCGACAAAACTGAAGCCACAGCCAGGCAATGCGCAGACAGAACAAAACCTTTGAGAGATGACATTAATACTTTAAGACATCAGTGTAGTGAAACGTATAAATGCTTACAGATGAAATACGATCAGTAAATGAAAGAATAACGAAATTCCGTCTCGAAAGAAAATTAAAAGAGATTCTGGTCGTATGCAAAGTACACCAATGAAAATACGCAATGAATACTTTCACTGCGCGATAACAATGGTGATGTTACAGTGCCAATAAAGCAGTATTTTCCAAGCTTCCTTTACTAAAGAAACCGAAGTAAATATTCCAGAATTCTAACCATGAAAACCTGCCAATATGAGTTAAAGTAGATATCCTTGGCGTAGCAAAGCAGCTTAAATGACTTAATAAAGGAAAGGCCTACGGTTCTGATTGTTTATCATTCAGGTTCGTCTTATAGTATGTTGGTAGTAGCTCCTTATTTAGCAATAGTATTCAACCAATCGCTCGTTCAGAGATCCGCACATGAAGACTGGAAACTGGCTGAAGTCACTCCAATATCCGAGATAGGAACTATGAGTACTTCGCTGAATTACATGCCTATAACACTAATGTCGATTTGTAGTAGGATTCTGGAATATGAACTGTGTTCGACCATTTTGAGTTATCACGAAAAAAACAATTTATTGACTAACAGTCAACACGGATTCATAAAATATCGTTTACATGAAACACAACTCTCTCTTAATTCTCATGAAGAAATGAGGCAGCGCTCTTAAACATCCGTGTTACAAGAGTTTTTACCAGCGAAATAAAACGCAGTAACTGCACTGACGGAAGAAAATCACAACTCCAAAAAATAATTAATGTAGAGTAATGAAATTTCGGGAATACATTTGTCTGGATAAAATACTTAAGTGACTAACATTCCAAGATTAAAAGTTAATGTAAGCAAGAGATGGGCTACTGCTATCTTAGGACATCTATTTTTGGCATGGAATTCGAAGCCTGTTGCACTTGGTCGGTCAATAAAGTGACGCGTAATGCTGTGCATGGATGAGCCTGGAGTTGTCATCCGATGATGTCACACACATTCGCAACTGGATACAGATATGGTTACCGAGCAGGCCGAGACAATATGTCAATGCTCTGTAGAGAATGTAAGGCAAAGGTATTGCTGCAGTGGATTCACCGGCTCCCGTCAGATCACCGAAGTTAAGCGCTGTCGGGCGTGGCTGGCACGTGAGTGGGTGACCATCCGGGCCGCCATGCAATGTTGCTCGTTTACGGGGTGCACTCAGCCTCGTGATGCCAATTGAGGAGCTACTCGCCCGAATAGTAGCGGTTCCGGTCAGAGAAAACCATCATTACAACTGGGAGAGCAGTGTGCTGACAACATGCCCCTCCTATCCGCATCCACAGCAGAGAATGACACGGCGGTCGGAATTGTCCCGTTGGGCCACTTGACTGTAGAGACTGTAGAGAATGTTGGGTTAAAATAGCGGTATGTGCAGGATCGTTTTCCTGTTGGAAAACTTCTCCTGTAATGCTGTTCATAAATGGCAGCATAACAAGTCGATTCACCAGACATAGAAATTTGCTGTGATGGTACGTGGGATAGCCAGGAGAGTGTTCCTGCTGTCATACGAAATCACACCCAGACCATAACTCCACGTGTAGATCCTGTGTGTGTAGCAAGCAGACAGGTTGGCTGCACTTGCCCACCTGGCCTTCTTCCTGACCCTAAAAAGGCCAACGATGCAGAACAAGCTTTCATCAGAAACCAAAACAGACCTCCATTCAGCGCTGCAATAAGCTGTCGCTTGACGTCACTGAGATCGCAAAAGTCTGTGGTTTGGGGTCGGTAGATTGGACACTACAGGGCGTATGGGCTGGAGCTGTCCTTTAAGTGCCGGCCGGAGTGGCAGACCGGTGCTAGGTGCTACAATCAGGAACCGCCCGAGCGCTACGGTCGCAGGTTCGAATCCTGCCTCGGGCATGGATGTGTGTGATGTCCTTAGGTTAGTTAGGTTTAAGTAGTTCTAAGTTCTAGGGGACTGATGACCTCAGAAGTTAAGTCCCATAGTGCTCAGAGCCATTTGAACCATATTTTTGTCCTTTAAGTAACCATTAGTAACACTGTGCTGCCAACTGCTGGTGAAATCGCTGCGGCAGATGCAGTACGATGCACCACTGCCACATGCCGAACACGACGGTCTTCCCTCTCGGTAACAGAGGATTCCGCAAACAGAGATCATGTGAAACTCAGCTCGCCCTATTTGCCCAAGAAATTCACAGTGCCGTAGACACTGGCGAGCAGATTGATGCCGTATTCCTGGACTTCAGGAAGGCATTTGATACGGTTCCGCACTTACGTGTAGTGAAAAAAATACGAGCTTACGGAATATCGGACCAGGTTTGTGATTGGATTCAGGATTTCTTAGAAGAAAGAACACAACATGTCATTCTTAACGGTTCAAAATCTGCAGATGTAGAGGTAATTTCGGGAGTACCGCAGGGAAGCGTGATAGGACCTTTATTGTTTACAATATACATAAATGACTTAGTTGACAACATCGGTAGCTCCGTGAGGCTATTTGCAGATGACACGGTTGTCTACAAGAAAGTAGCAACATCAGAAGACTCGTACGTACTCCAGGAGGACCTGCAGAGGATTAATGCATGGTGCGACAGCTGGCAGCTTTCCCTAAACGTAGATAAATGTAATATAATGCGCATACATAGGGGCAGAAATCCATTCCAGTACGATTATGCCATAGGTGGTAAATCATTGGAAGCGGTAACGACCGTAAAATACTTAGGAGTTACTATCCGGAGCGATCTGAAGTGGAATGATCACATAAAACAAATAGTGGGAAAAGCAGGCGCCAGGTTGAGATTCATAGGAAGAATTCTAAGAAAATGTGACTCATCGACGAAAGAAGTAGCTTACAAAACGCTTGTTCGTCCGATTCTTGAGTATTGCTCATCAGTATGGGACCCTTACCAGGTTGGATTAATAGAAGAGATAGACATGATCCAGCGAAAAGCAGCGCGATTCGTCATGGGGACATTTAGTCAGCGCGAGAGCGTTACGGAGATGCTGAACAAGCTCCAGTGGCGGACACTTCAAGAAAGGCGTTACGCAATACGGAGAGGTTTATTATCGAAATTACGAGAGAGCACATTCCGGGAAGAGATGGGCAACATATTACTACCGCCCACATATATCTCGCGTAATGATCACAACGAAAAGATCCGAGAAATTAGAGCAAATACGGAGACTTACAAGCAGTCGTTCTTCCCACGCACAATTCGTGAATGGAACAGGGAAGGGGGGATCAGATAGTGGTACAATAAGTACCCTCCGCCACACACCGTAAGGTGGCTCGCGGAGTATAGATGTAGATGTAATGCCACGTGGCCGCCCAGACACCGGTGGCCGCCCAGAGACCGGACTAATTGCGACCGTACATTCTTGTAACCACCACTGCAAGCACCTACAGTGGATGCATTCCTGTGGAATCTTAATGCAGTATCGCCGAAGGAACATCCAGCTTCTCGTAGCCGTAGTATATGACTTCCTCCAAATTCAGTGGGATGTTGATTACTGCGTCTTTGTCGACTTAAAGGCATTAAAGGCATTCTTTACTAACATCGACTCACCACGTCTGATCTAAAGGTAACTAACGCTCATGACCATTATAATATAGATTTAAGGAAAATCTGACTTGCATCCTGACAGTCACGCTTCTGGCGCCACTCATAGGCGACTAAGGCAAATTTCAATAGACATTATCTTGCAGGTGTAGAAACACGCCTATAAGCTTTCGTTTAGTCATGGACAGTGCGGCTGGTCCCGGCGGAGGCTCGAGTCCTTCCTCAGGCATGGGTGTATGTGTTTGTCCTTAGGATAATTTATGTTAAGTAGTGTGCAAACGTAGGGACTGATGACCTTAGCAGTTAAGTCCCATAAGATTTCACACAAATTTGAACATTTGAACAAACTTTCGTTTATGTCGCACAACTGCATTTTGGAAACAGCAAATAGGCATTGGCAAAATGAAAGGCTTGTTGGAGCTGTTTTGTCATGGTTTCAACGTATATAAAACGTCTTCTTCAGAAGCAAATATTGACAGCTGTTTTACATGTTGTGGCAGAAGTACATTAAAATGTAGCCGAAAAGCGACAGTAAAATATAAATTGTCACCTCCATATTTCTTTCCCTTCAGTGTATAAGCAAATGGCAAGGATGGCGCTAGGCAGAGACGGTCGGCTGCATCAACGAGGCGCTGCCTTTGGTGCGTGATGTACGGTGGTGACATAAGAAATTTATATTCTTTTGATAAAACGATTTGTCTGCATGAATGTGTAGGTTCGGACGTTGCCAGCCACCTGCGGAACTTCACTTGTTCCCTCCACCCCAACCCCAGCCTTCGCATGACAGTCACAGCAACCAGGAGTTCGGCCAGCGCAGCCTCGCACGCCTGCGCCTGTCACGCCAGCGTCAGCGGCCGTTTCCGACTGGCTACGCTGCTGCCCCATGGCCGCCGCCGCCGCCGCTGCCGCTGCCGCTGCCGCTGCCGGTGGGTTCGGCGCTCGCCGTGATTTCCCGGCGGACGGCGGCCCCCGGCGCCTCTCTGGCGCTCATTACGCGCCTGATAAATTCACCTCCCCTCTAATACGCGCCCACATCTCACGGGCCGTCGGCGCCGGCTATTTCTGACGCCGTTATTACTCTCCAGGAAGCAAACAGACTCTCCTTCCCCGTCTTCACGCCCCACTGCCTGCCGCGCCGCTATTACATCACGAATTTGCCTACACCTCACTCCTGCTTTCAGCCGATTACTGTACGTGTGCTGATCAATCGAGAGGCCATAAAGCACATGCTACGGTTCAGTCCCACTATTTTGACAATTGGCGGCGATGAATCTCAGAATCTATTTTGTGACATGAGGATGACCGCTGACGGTCGGAACAGGACATTTTGTTTGAAATTATTGTGGTTCTGTTGGATAATAAATTATATTCTAAACAATCAATAGATATGTGTCACCATTTCGATTACATTTTCTTCTTTCTTAAAATATCATTTCGTTGAGTTATTATTTTGTTTCCTGGCAGCATGTTCAACAATCTGCTAGAATGATGTGGTGCGAAACACTTGGCCCTGCACCAGCATTGTTCATTGTCGTCAGTAATGCTGCAGATTGTTATTTGTCCTGTTTTATGGCTCTAACAATCCATCGTCAGGCCTGACTGACTGCAGTTACAGCGCCCATACACATTTTGACCGCACTTATTGCGATCGACTTACCCATAACGTCCACGAGCCCAGCGACGTTCAGCAAGGCAAAAAAAGGGAAATCTTGTCACCTACCCGTCATTTAACCAATTTTCACAAATCCTGAACACAGCAGCACGCGAACGGCCAAGCGGGGGCGCCATTTCTGTGACGCTCGTTCCCAGACGCCTTGTCTTAAGAATCTGCGCTTTGTAGGAATTGCTTATATTCGGGTTTTCCCTAACAGCGTCCCACATCATCATTAGAATGCTCCCCCTCTCGCCACTGTTTTTCTTGTATACTTTCCTTACCACATCATATATCCGTAATAAGACAGGCGTATTCTGTCTCGCCGCACACAGTGGTCGTAATTCTTCGATTCGTCTACATGTGGTTCATATCCTTCTCAGATTCTAATAAGACTATTGTATCATTTGGAAATGACGTACATTGTATTTGATTACTATTTATTTACTTCATTTTCGTTCCACTTTTTCTTGTTTCTGTAGTAATTGTTAAATGAACGTGGACAGAAAGGGTAGTCCTATCGGACGCTTCTTCTTACTTTAGCGATTTTCCAGGCCTCCATTATCATCAGTCTGAATGAGACATGTGATTAAATTTATTTCCAGTGATGCGATATTTTTTTGACTCATTACTCTTCGAATCATTTATGAGTCACACAAATACCCGAAATAGGAAAACTTGGTAACGACGTTTTGATACTTGGACAATAGCACAATGGAAGAATGTCATTTCCTAGGAAGAGCCGTGTTACACACTGTTTCCAACTTCTGAAAAAATTTACATCCCAAGACTGAAATATGGTGGGAACGTGATGATGATATGGGCACTTCATTCTTTTTTTACACTCCTGTCCGGTTTGAAGCGGCCCGCCACGGATTCCTCTCCTGTGGCCACCTCTTCATCTCAGAGTAGTACTTCCAACCGAAGTCCTCAATTATTTGCTGGATCTATTCCAATCTCTGCCTTCTCTACGGTTTTGGTCCTCTACAGATCCCTCTAGTACTATGGAAGCCATTCCCTCATTTCTTAACAGATGTCCTATCATCTGGTCCCTTCTCCTTGCCAGTGTTTTCCTCATATTCCTTTCCTCTCCGACTCTGTGACGAACCTCCTCGTTCCTTGCCTTATCAGTCGACCTAATTATCAAAATTCGTCTGTAGCAGCACATCTCAAATGCTTCGATTTTCTTCTATTCCGGGTTCTCCACAGCCTATGTTTCACTACCATACGATGCTGTGCTCCAAACGAACATTCTCAAAACTTGAAATTAAGGCCCATGTTTGATACTGGTAGATTGTCTTGGCCAGAAATGCCAATATTACCAGTGCTGGTCTGCTTTTGAAGTCCTCCTTGCTCAGCCCGTGATTGGTTATTTTGCTGTCTTGGTAGTTGAATTCCTTAACTTCATCTACTTCATGTCCATCAATCCTGATGTTAAGTTCCTCGCTGTTCTCATTTCTGCTACTTCTCATTCCGTTCGTCTCTCATCGATTTACTCTCAGTCCATGTTCTATACTCATTAGCCGGCCGGAGTAGCCGTGCGGTTCTAGGCGCTACAGTCTGGAGCCGAGCGGAGTCTACGGTCGCTGGTTCGAGTCCTGCCTCGGGCATGGATGTATGTGATGTCCTTAGGTTAGTTAGGTTTAATTAGTTCTAAGTTCTAGGTGACTGATGACCTCAGAAGTTAAGTCGCATAGTGTTCAGAGCCATATACTCATTACACTGAATCTCGTAGCTCTTCTTCACTCTCAGTCAGGATAGCAGTGTCACCAGGGAATCGTATTAGTGATATCCTTTTACCTTCAATTTTAATTTCACTCATGAACCTTTCTTTTGTTTCCATCATTGCATCTTCGATACACAGTTTGAAAAGTTGGGGCGAAAGACTATATCCCTGTCTTACATCCTTCTTAATTCGAGCACTTCGCTCTTAGGCGTCCCCTCTTATGATTCCTCTCGGCTCTTGTACATACTGCATATCAGCCGTCTCTCTTCATAGCCTACCCCTATTTTTCTCAGAGTTTCCAAAGTTTTGCACCATTTTACATTGTCGAACACTTTATTCAGGTCGACAATCCCAATGAACGTGTCTTGATTTTTCTTTAATATTGCTTCCATTATCAGTGAAGTCACCTGACATTCCTCGTATTAATGAGGTGGGGACGCCATAGATGGCTAACATAACCGGGGACTGAATTACTGCCCGTATAAGCGGTCTCCTTCCACATGTCCACCAGGGGAAGGTTCAGGCGATTTCTCGTTCTGGGGTTGAGAAACTGACCCCGAAGGCGTATGAATCGTACAGATTATAGATGGCTGGAGAGCGCAGAGGGCAAAGAGTCAACACAACATAAAAGATCCTTAAAGGTATCTCGAGCTCCGTCATGGCAATGCACTGAAAGAAAGAAAAAAATAATTACGTACTCTTCTTAATTTTCATTCTGGTGCAGTGCAGGTGTGACCTTCAGTAGTCTGTTTATTGGTTTTACATTGCATTTGTTAAAGTCCATGAACCCCATCGAGTAGAGTCTGTGAAATTTGTGAAACCACAAAAGATATACCATTTTTTGATGTGTAAAACAGTAGAAAGATAAAATTATTATTATTTACTATATTAATATTATATATATGGCAACATTAGACGTGAAACAGCTGCTGTTCTACAGAACGCTCTTTATCTATATCTTTCAACTGCACAACACTATCTATAAAAAGTTATAGTATATGCAGGGTCTGGAGAAAGATATGGACACACCAAAACACAACAAATTACAACACCTAACACCGTCGAGGAATCTCATTAGCATTGAAAAGAGCTTCCAGTCGTCTCGGGAGGGGTCAATACAGGTTTCCAGGAAACCATAGGCATTCTTCCTGCAATATTGTGGAATGTGCAGGTAACGACGATGGAGATGGGTAGCGATCAGGCACTCTCCTCTCCAAAGTAGACCATAAAAACTAAATAATATTGAGACATGGCGACAGAGCTGTCCAGGTAGGTGCTACACTTCGTCCTCGTGCTCACGAAACCAATCCTGGAACACACGAGCTTTATGCACAGGAGCATGTCGTGTTGGAACAGAACATTACCACTGGCGAAAAAGCTTGGTACCATGAGGTGGACCAGATCTGCAAAAATTGTCACATAATCCTTGGAAGTAATGCGACGTCTAAATATAACGGTAATGAAAAAATATTCTGCTCCGACATCCATCAACGTCACTGCTTAAATTATGAATAAAATTCGCCAGTACTGGTGGACGAAGACTTCCGGCATAAGTGGTCACCCTCATTCTACCAACGGCCTTGTCAAAGAGCGTGGAGGAGCTGACAGAGGTTATGGACACTTTCTTGTCCTTGGGGTGGGATATTGGCTCCTAAAGGTGGAAGAATCTACAGTAGTCGGCGACATGGGGAAGAAGAAGGCAATCTAAATTACAGCATTAAAGACACATAATGCGGATCCACGGAATATGTTGCCTCAAATTGAAAAAGATTTATGATCTTTCCATTCGCAAAAGATTGCGGAACAGTCTTCCATTAAGATCTTCCTGACAGGACTGGTAAGGGGAAGATGACCATGAGAAAAAGAATGAATAACCAACGAAAGGATAAGGTTCTAAGAGCTGAGGCGTGTTGGGAAGCTAGAAAATCTGCTAAGGGAATTGAAGAGGCTGAATCTAGATAGAGTGGGAGTCAGTGAAGCGAAATGGAAAGAAGAAATGGATTTCTGGCCAGATGAGTATATGGTAACACTAACAGCAGCAGAAAATTGTACAACGGGAGTAGGATCATTATGAATGGGAAGGTATGACAGAGAATGTGTTACCGTGAACACTTTAGTGATAAGGTTGTTCTCAGAAGAATCGACAGCTAACCAAGACCAACAACAATATTTCAGGTACACATACCGTCGCAAACTGAAGCTATTGAGAAAGTAAATGAGGATGTTTAACGGGTAATTCAGTACCTAAATTCAGATGAAAATATAGTATTCAAAGGGAACTGGAAGGCAGTTGTAGGAGAAGAAACTAAAGAAAGAACTACGGGAGGAAACGGGCTTGGTAGTAGGAAAGGGAAGGGAGAGTGAGTAATAGAATTCTGTAATAAATGTCAGCAAGTAATAGCGGATTCTCTTTACAAGAATTACAAGGGTAGGAGGTATACTTGGGAAAGGCTGGGAGATAAAGGAGGATTCGTGTCACATTACTTCATGGTCATGCAGAGAATCAGATATCAGATTATGAATTGTAAGGAATGCCCAGGAGCGGATGTAAACTTAAATCACAATTTGATAATCATGAAAAGTAAGTAAAAGTTTAAGAGGTTAGCCAGGAAGAATCACCACCAAAAGAAGTATGATACTGAAGTACTACGTCTGAAGTTCTCTAAGGCTATTTATACCTCGATAAGAAATAGTCGGTAGTTCAGTTGTAGAGGAATGGACATCTATAAAAAGTGGAGTCACGGAAGTTGGAAAGAAAAACGTAGGTAGAAAGAAAGTAACTACAAAGATACCACAGGTAACGGAAGAAATACTTCAGTTGATCGTTGAAAGAAGGAAGCATCAAAATTTTTGGGAAAATTCAGGAATTCAGAAATACAAGTCACCTACGAATAAAAAAAAGTTGTAAGTGTTGGAAAGCTAAAGAGCAATGTCTGATGATATAAGTGACGAAATCGGAAAAGAAATGATTGTGAGGACTGATTCAGCATACAGAATAGTCAAAATAGACTTCAGTGAAAAGCAGGGTTGTTAACATTAAGAGTGCTATGGGAATTCCACTGTTGAATGCAGAGCAGAGAGGGGATAAATGGAAGAAGTATATTGAAAGCCTCTAAAAGGGAGAAGACTTGTCCCATATGATAGAAGAAGAAACGGGACTCGATATAGAAAGGTATTTAAATCAGACTTTGAAAGAGCTTTGTAAGACATAAGACCCAAATAAGGCAGAAGGGATAGATAACTTTCCATCAGAATGTCTAAAGTCATTGGATTAATTGGCAGCAAAACGGTTATTCAAGTTGGTGTGTAGAATATATGAGTCTGGCGATATACAATCTGACATTCGGAAAAATATAATTAAGGTAGACTGCAAGAGCAGACAAGTACAACAGTTATGGTACCGTCATAAATTTAAGTTGCCGACAGGAAAAATGTACAGAAAAAAGGAACAGAAAATTGAGGATGTGTTAGATGACGATCGGTTTGGCGTTAGGGAAGGTAATGTTACCAGAGAAGCAGCCCTGACGTGGCGGTAGATAATGGAAGCAAGAATTAAGAAAAAATCAAGATACGTTCGCAGGATTTGTCGTCATAGAAAAAGCGTTTGGCAATGTCAAATGTTCCAAGGCGTTCGAAATTCTGAGGGCAATATGGGTAAGCAGTAGGGAGAGACGCAACAGGCAATAATAAGGGTGGAAGACAAACAACGATTTAAAAAGGGTGAAAGGTAGGAATGTTGTCTTTCGCCTCTATTGTTCAACCTGTACGTCGATGAAACGATGACGGAAATAAAAGTTTACAGAGATGCATTGTAATTCAAGGTGAAAGGATATAACACTCGCTAATGACATTGCTGTCCTGAGTGGAAGTAAAGAAGAATTACAGGATCTGCGGAATGAAATGAACATTCCAATGAGTACAGAACATGGACCGAGAGTAAATCGAAGAAAGATGAGAGTAATGAGAAGTAGCAGAAATGAACAAGCTAAAAACTGAACATCTGGACTGATGGTTGTAAACTAGATGAAATTAAAGAATTCTCCTACCTAGGCTGCAAAATGACCTATTTCGAACGGAGCAATGAGGAAATAAGAAGTAGACTATCGCTGGCTAAAAGGCATTGCTGACCCAGAGAAGTCGGCTTGACCTTTGGGAAAACCGGAACAGCAAGAAGTAGAGCCTTAGGAGATGTGGTACGACAGAAAATTTGGTGAATCGATAACGTAAGGTATGAGGAGGATCTGCGCAGAATCGGAGAGGAAAGGAATATATGGGAAAATTTGACAAAAAGAACGGACAGAATGATAGGGCATCTGTTAAGACATCAGGGAATAACTTCCATGGTATTAGAAGGAGCTGTGCAGGGTAAAAACAGTAGAGGAAGACAGATATTGGAATACATCCAGCAAGTAACTGAGGACGTAGGTTGCAAGTGCTACACTGCGGTGAAGAGTTTGACACAGGGGGGAATTCGTGACGTGCTGAATTAAACCAGTTAGAAGACTAAATAAAACAATTTTAAATGTTCAGTGCTCAAATAATCATCGTATCCCCGCCATATTTCACTCTTGGACCTAAATTCGTCCAGAAGTTGAAAACACGTGCAACAAGACTCATCCAACCAGAAGACATTCTACCACTGTTCCACTGTACAAGTTTCATGACTTCGGTGCCACGTTTTCGTGTTTCGGGCATTTACATCACTCTTGAATGATTCTGGAATTCCAGCTCGCCCAGCATTTCCCTGGATACGGAGCTGTCTTTGTGTTGTTTTAGTGCTGATAGGGTTCGCTACTGAGAAATTCATTTCTGCAGTTAGTGTTGCAGCCGTCATCTTCTGGTTTTCCGTCAGAATCATCACTTCACACAAGTCTTAATCCGCGTTGTGATTCCCTCTTTCAATGTGCGTGGTACAGATCCTAGATCCGCTGCCTCTTGAAACACCGAACACCTCGCCTCCCTTGGCTACGGAAACACTGCCCGTACAAGTAGCAACAATTTCTCCACGCTGGAATTCACTTATCTCCGACATGATACATCCGACTACGTAGAAGACTCTTTTGATCATGACTGATGCTTGTAAAATGTTGAGGATCTCGTACAGGTGCCATTCATGGTCAAATACATCAGCGCAACCTGATGTCTAGGCTAGCATCTGCAGCTAAGTTCCCGCGTGCAAGTCCCGCGACGTTTCCATAGTTCCGCCTGTAGGTTTGTTGTTTGGGATATGCGTAAAAAGGAAGACTGTCAGCTACTATCAGGCAAAATGGATTACTATAGGCGAACTGTTGGAGGTTAGACCACACCAGAAATGAAGTCATAATACAACTGAAAAGGACGGAAGGGAACAGAGTGGAACCTAATGAGTGGAAGAGATTGCTACACTATGGCCGTTTGAAAGGAAAGGATGATTATGCTTTCCCAATGGCGGTTAGATGGTGGATTAGAGAGAATAGAATGAAACGAGATCGAAAATGTAGAAAATGTACATCAGGAGTTGAAAGATAGCTGTCTAACCAGCACCCTCCGTACGTTCCATTTATTTACACGTCGATTACTGGCGCACACTTTTGCCTTTGTGTTAGTAACACATTCATCGATTCCCGCATTTCGTCCTCCACATCGGCTACTCTTAAGTCATAGTCTTACGATTCAGTAACACTGGGAAATTTTGGTTGTTTAGGTTTTATTGTCGAATGTATAGGATATTGGCACTAATGTCAACGATCAATGTGTGTTGTATCTTGCTTTGTTTATGAACTGAATTTAACTATTTATTGTGTCTAGTAAGTCAGCTCTTCATTCACCAAATAGGCCTTCCACCTTTCACATTATTTTCATACATGTATTAAGGAATCGTCCTAAGTATAACAATGCTGAAAGCGGCTTGTGTTTGTACATGAATCAGTTGAACTGTATAAGGCTTCTCCAAATTTTGAAGTACAATAATAATTACAAAGTTAGTGCAAATCTCATAATTTATTTCAGATTAGCACATTTCATATGTTTAATTAACTGAAGCATAAGTTTTTCAGATACTAGAAAAGAACAAGCGTGAGGTGTAACCTAATACCTACGTGAAAATAATTAATGTAATATTCTAGTATCTGATGGAAGTCAGCTTTTCGAATCAAAAGAAGACCATTGTTGTTCATGGTCGTGCTCATAAGAAACAACTTATCGATTAGCATATTTTTTCAGGTCAGGTGAAGTAAATCAGTTCAAAAACTTCGAGACAGCTGCTGCTCTTTTATTTACTTGTTTTGAGGTGTTGCGGCATTTTGAGGTCATTTCGACGAAGTATAACAAATTTATACTTAAAACCATAAAAAGATGTTTCTTTCTTGCTAATCTAGCAGACATTAAATGAAACAAAATGATTCGTTTATGCTGTGTAGGTATCAGTGTAGAACCACATGTGGGAATGGTAAGATTGCATTTTGTTAATTTGGGCCTTATTCAAATGAGAATAGTTGGATTCTATTTTGTTAATTCGGGCCTTAATGGCTTTTTAACGGAGTAATATATACAGAGTTATCCCCTCTAATAGATGCCCAACAATCTCTGCAAAAGGGGTTGGGAAACCCGCAGACCACGGAGGTTCAGAAAAGAGAATCGGCGTTAGCAGTAAATATCTCACATATATGTACTGCATTTTTTGTTGCTTATTTAGTCTGAGCAGATTACAGCGGTAAAAGTCCTCTCTCAAATTTGACTAGGAACAACATATACAAGAAATATTACATAATAATCGCATTAATAAAAATTTGCATTATTAATAAAAGTCATAATTGCCATTAACAACAATAATACATCACATGTTAAAATAATGGAGGAATGAAGAACAACACTAGTTAGTTATTAATAAACAAGTACAACAACAATAATTTTGCCTTATTAACAAAAGTAGTTGTCTGCAGCAGTAATAATAATAGGAACACTAATGATAATAATAAAATAATAAAAGCATTAAGAATGATATTGATTAATCTATCACTTTTGAAGTCTTGTTTGGTGTTGGAAGAAGTGGAATTAATAATAAAAGAGAAGAAAATTGAAATGAAAGTGACATGGATGCTAGGAAAGAAGAAAATTTCGATAGAGAACTTTGTAGAGAAACAGACGGAAAAGTGGTCGGGCGAGAGTGTTTATGAGAGTAAGCTGCAAGAAGACAGAGTTATTATGATAGAAGGTGCTTCATTAGTTGTCTTTTGAAGTTTGGTAGGATTTTAACTTCTCTAACATTGTTCCAAAGCCAGGTGCACGGTAAATAAAATGATTTAGAGAATATGGCAGTGTTGTTTAGTGGTACTGAGAGGATTTTACTCTGTTGAGAACGAGTATTTCTGCAGTTTTGTTCAGTTAGTACTGTAAAGGTTGAAGATAAATCGGAAAGGGTGCAATAATTGAGAAGAAGATACAGTCAACACGGTTTGATAATCTCTATGCTTATTGACACGTAACTTATGAAAATTGTTCGTTAGCTGTACTGATGTAGTCGAAACAGCGTACATCACAGATGTGTAGCACACAAGCACTCATCAACAATTGCAGGCGACGTGGGCTTTCATACGAATGTCCTTGGTGAATACGATCGCCATAAGCTAGAATGAGGAGTATTGGTGACTTTTAGTTTTGAGGTAGAGACTGCAGCTGTGTGTTCAGTCCAGTCTAGGTCACGTTTAAGAATTATCTCTAAATTCGTTGCCGAAGAAGATAATATGATTTCTATGCTGTTTACGGTTAAGGACGGAAGATGTTCTCTGAACTGAGAAGTAATAAGTCTTTTGTGAAAGACCAAGTTTGCTCTCGTTTTAGATCGGTTAATTTCAGACCTATGTTCCGCATCTGTTCTGATAAGTCATAGTAGCTCAGTATTCACGTTCTGGATGCCTGTTCGTAGATTTGTTGGGCTTGCACTTATATTTGGCGTAAGTTTATAAGCGAATAAATGATAATTGCAATGTGAGATGATAGCTGATATATCATTAATATAAAATGCGAAAAGTAATGGAACCAATGCTGACCCTTTTGGGTTTCCGAATGTTTCATTCGTCCATTCCGACCTCTTTTTTTCGATCATTACACATAGTTGGAAGTATGTAAGGTATGAATTCAACCATTGTAAAGAATGCGAAGAAATCGTCCGTATTGAAAGCTTTGAATAAATTCAAGTAGCACATAACAGTCGCCTCTTTTCTGTCCATAGGTGGTTCACTTCGTCATTCCCTTTTATAATAACAGTCGTTGTGTTGCAATTTTTGCTGAAACGAGATTTTAATTCATCGAGAAGTTTATATGGTGCTAAGTAAGTAGTAAGCTAATCGTGAATTACGTATTCCAAAGGCTAAGAAAATGCTGGTAGCACGCAAATGGTCCTGTAGTCAGTAGGCTCTCTGCTAGATTCCTTTTTTGGGTAGCGGTTTTATGAATCCTGAACCGTGATTTATTTTCAAAAAATATTCTTAAGAATTTATTTTATTTACTACCGATTCATCAAGAACATTAACACATTAAATCACACTGTGTAAGCATGGAAGTAGTTGCCAGGGATTTACTGATGAAATCATAACCAAATTCCTTTTAACAAATGGGAATTATATTCGCTTTAATAGTGCCTAAAAGCTTTTTTTTAAAGAAGCAGATTTAAAATTATAATCAGGAAGTACCCTCTAAATATGAAACTTACAATTTATTCAGAGGCAGAAAGAAACAAGTTTTGACTATATGAGCTTTCGGGCAGAGAACCTTGCCGCTCCCTTTTGACACGGCCGTAGTTACGACCGCTCACAACAGACTCTGAAAGACTACACTGGTGCAATCTGCAACACATCAGATAACTTTAAACTAAGAGTTTTAACAATTTACACAATCACACAAACTATGCACCCCCCGTAGGAGGGATGAAAATGGTACAAAACACTAACAATTAAAATATTACCCTGCCACTGAAGGTGCAACATGATTTTAACTTCTGAGAAAAGTTTTGTGGTGAAAGGGTGGCAACTTTATATACTAAAATGATCATTTAAATAAAAGCCCATGAAATGCTATCTTATATAAAATTCTTAATGGTTGGCCAAACCATAGTTTAGATGCTCTACAGTACGCAGATACCGCCTCTCAAGATCATAGGCTATAATATCAAAGTTTCCAAAGATCAAAGCATATTTCAGGTATTAGGCCGTTACACTCCAAGCAATAAATTCGTTAACACGCCATATCCGACAAACATGACAGAGGCAGCTACTAACGTACGGTAGATTGATAGGTGAAATAATCATTTGGATGCTTAATAGGAACGAGAGGCTCCGCTCAGATTGAGGTTTGACTTTTCCTAGCCCTTGTAGGTTTTTCGGCAAGATGGAGGGTATCTGAAAGTCAACAGTTAACGAGTGGGCATACCTGAGTTTTGTATTTCTCGCCGACTGACTAACGTAGTGGCTTTTCCACACTTCGATTCGAGATGATTCTCGGTCGGATGCTATTTACACCTCCTGTGTACTTTGCTTCTGATAAAGGTGTCTGAGTTGATCGGTAAGCCCCTCAAAATCCCTATCCAGTGACGCCTATGGGCTGAGGATGAGGTGGCGGCCGGACGGTCGGTACCGTTGGGCCTCCTATGGCCTGTACGAACGGAGTTTAGTTTAGTTTTTATAACTGTAAGTCTTGAAAGCACTAGTACAAAGATAATTACAGAGTTACAGTTACGGGAACACAAGGTGAAAGCATAGACATAAAGACTTACTCAAAATTTATACAGTTTGAAGATAGCAGTTAGAGTACAAGGGATGTTACACTAGATTAGTGTTAAACGAAGGCGAGCGCTGTTAAGTTTTCGCTTCGGCTCGCTATTCAGTCCTGTCATATTTTACCTGCCTTCTTTTCTAATGCAATGTTGATAATTACTCAGCCATCCGGAGTCCACCGACGCTGAAGGCCGAAATGGGATATAGCACTGTTCAAAAATTTAATACGTTCCTGTGTAAGATTTTCTCTTGTTGTATGCCCCGTCTGGGTAACTTGTTGTTGTGGCTGAAGATGTCTGCCCCTTTTCGATATGAGACAGATTTCGCAATTACTGGAAGAGGTTTCTTAGAAGCCGATGACCATCGTCCCACCCGATGGCTGCTGTCGATGTTTGCCTTACTGACTTCAGTGCCTAATTTGTCACGTGAAACCTGTATAAATAGGTTGTGTGTGTCTTTCGCCTATTCTTCTGCTACACCAAACAGCTGCACGCTTTTGGTACGGTTCTACCTCGTCCATCGCAATAGAGACTATTTCTTCCAAACGTGTATTTTTCTCATACTCAGACACATACTTTTTTAAATCGTTAATTTCAGTGGTATTTCTCTGAAAAAACGTCACGAATGTTTGCTATAACTGCTTCTGATACTGAGTATGATACAGAGTCAGCATTCAGATTGATACTATCATTTTCGTGAAGCTCTGCACGTACCTCGTAGCCGTGGCCTCGCCTCCCACAACGAGCCGGGTGGCCACTGCGTCTTCCTCTGCCCTGCTGCTTGATGCACTGTTTTTGTGTTTCCTGTTTACCAATTTCCAGTTTAGTTACTGATGGAGCACAGAAAAAATAGCATTGTTGAGAAGAACGCTGCTAGTTACATAAGCTCGATATGTATTGAACAACAACAATTGAGAGAACAACTTCGGTTTCGACTAAGGTTTGCGAGCCTATTTGCTCAAGGTAGAGACCTTATACACACTTCAAAAGTTTGGAATGTCATAGAGTTTACCATAATGACTAGTACACCAGCTGATGTTTTTACGATACCTTGTTAACAAAATGAACATAAGTCCTTCACAAAACAAAATGATTTTCTATAGTTATAAGGTATTATTACAAAACAATGCAGGCTCTCTCCTGTGTGTACGTCCTGAAAAAAAACAGTGAAAATACATATCTCATGTTGATGATTATCAGTCTTTAGTTGTATGTCCTCCCCGCATACGGATGAAGTCAAGTTTATCTCGGAATATAAGGTCCCACTCTCAATGACAGCTTCAATGAGGTTCTGATGATTGTCAGCTGGATTCCGACGCTGTGCAAAGGCCACCTTCAGAAAGTCCCATGCATGTTTAATTGCATTCATGTCTAGAGGCTCTCCTGGCCAATGCATTCAGTTGATCTTGCATCTTTGAAGATACCCATACACTGGTAGAGTACCGTGTCGTCTTGCATTGTCATTGACCAGGATGACGATATCATCGATTTCTTATCTCCAGGGAGTTACAATGGTTTGTAGAACCTCTTGCAGGTATCTGGGATCGATCAAACTGCCGTAGATGGGAATTAGAGGAGTCCAGTCCACTGCGCGATGTTTTTATCCGTAGAGAACATTACACTTCCACCTGCCAATGGATGAACTTCCTGAACGAATCGACGTTCTTGGTGTCGTCCAGTGCTTCTCAAATGTTTATGTGCAAGAGCCCAGGTCCTTCGATTGCGTCGATTCCATTGGTTCAGTGCAAAACATCTCATTGGTCTTCTGGAATGAAGAGCACCCTGATATAATCCTCTACGCACTGAGTGGTCTGAAATGCGAATCCCTGTTGGCCGGGAGAATTCATTTCCAATGCATCTGGCAGTTAATGATGGCCACCGGTGAGACGACACTTGAAGATAACGATCCTGCATTGATGCAGTCATGCGAGGACATGCACTATGAGGTCTGCTGTTCACATTTCCCATCCTCTCTCTGCTTTCTCCACACCTCAGACAAATCACTTTGAGTGACACGTAACCGATCGGCAACGTCTTGCTGTGTACGACCTGCTGAAATGAAAGCCACTATCCTGACTCTGTCAAAGTGTTGTATGCCTCTACGTGACTTGTTACTGCAGTGCTGCATGTAAATTGAATGAAGGTGTTGTTGATGCTGGACTGTTGGGGGTTGCCGCTGCGGCTGTGGTATGTTTACATGAATAGGATACGACCACAAAGAATGCCAGTAGTAATCACCGTCCAGTATATGGGAACTAACTGGATAACGCATGAAGTTCCTAGGTCAATGATACCTCTAGTATCGAAGACTACATTTTACGATAGTATCCCAAACTTTTGTTGAGCAGTATATTTGGCACCTACTACGTGGTGATAAAATTTTGTTGTATTTTGTGTTTATAATAGAAGGAAACATAAGTGATGCATTTGCAGATAAATGATAGACAAAGAGCTTCGGAGAGCCTGCTACAGGAATGTGAACAGATTATGTTGCAATGCTTTATTTCATAAAATTGTGTAACTGTGTTGAGTTAAAGTGGTTCCTCACAAAACACAATTACAAAAATATTGACATACTTTCGCCGGTACTTTTTAAATAGTAATACGCCTACCATGTTATAGAAAATCTCTTCCCATAAGAAATCATAGAGTGCCACGAATGTACTGCTTTATGAAGGATATCTTTGACCATAAACGACCAATGTGAACAATTTATACCATTTCCCTGAAACTGTGTAGTTTACTGTTCAATAGTTTTAAAAATTTTCTGTCATTTCCATACACAGATTTGCTTTGCCATTTATACTTGATAGTACATTGGGACTCGAACAATTAAGTTACACATGTAGTCGCGCTCTAAGAATTCTGCACAACATTGTGGAATATCGTTGGAAGAGAGTACACGCACCGGGTTTCCTGCAGACACAGTACTACTGCAATACGGTTAACAGATGCATCACAGTGTACGATTAAACTGTCCATGCAATTGGAAACGTACTCCAAAGCTTAAGTACCTGGGACAGTGGAATTTTGGTGGGCAAAAATTTATAAACTGCACACAGATTCACCGTGAATATCTGGCGGTATATCAACTAAAGGCATGACCCGTCCAGCCCTAGTCAAATGGTGCCAAAATTTGACCATGGTCGCACT
This sequence comes from Schistocerca americana, assembly GCF_021461395.2. NCBI lineage: Eukaryota > Metazoa > Arthropoda > Insecta > Orthoptera > Acrididae > Schistocerca > Schistocerca americana. The sequence continues at coordinate 950,263,243 of NC_060119.1, read as the reverse complement.
CACATGATTGATGCTGGTCGGGAAGCCCAAATCTTACACCAGGCTGTTCCCTTCTTAATTCAGGCTGAAAGAACATGTAGAAGGAAAGACATATTCCAACATCAGGACATTCACATACTGATTCTTCATGAACACAGGAGCGGATTTCTGTCATCGAGGAATCCAACGATTGGTTGAAGATTCTGTCCATTGTTTACAGAGACATGGCAACTGTAGTGAAAAATAGTCCCATGTATCTGTGTCACTTTGAAGTGCAGCGCAGTATTCAGTAAAAGCTATTTGGCCTGCCCCTTGTATCACCATTACGAGTGAGGTGGCGCAATGGTTATTGGCGCAGTAGTTAACACACTGGATTCGAATTCGGGAGGACGATGGTTCAAACTCACGTTATCCGTGACTTCCCTAAATCGCTTGAGGCAAATGCCGGGATTGTTCCTTTGAAATGGCATGGCCGATTTCCTTCCCCATCCTTCAATAATCCGAACTTGTACTCGGTCTCTACTGTCCTAGTTGTCGAAAGGAAGTTAAACATTAATCTCTTCCTCCCACCATCATTTTAAGTGAAGCTCCTCATTATAAGTGAAGCTCCTCATTGAATACTGACAACAAAATTATTTGAACTGTAATTAACACTCCCCAAACCGTTCTAGACGAAAGTGTGCATTACAATTTTTCACAATCTGCGCGTGGAAATGGTGACTGTTTCCGTAAGCCCGTGGTAAGTCAATCAACTTTAGAATTAAATCCTTCGATACAACCGAATTTGATCTCCTAAATGGTTTTTTGTTATCAATTTTAATTTTATGCTTCCACGAATTTTCTACGACTACTTTCTTGTCCCCCGTGTCTCCGAGGTCGACATTTACGTACACACCCTGAAAATCACGTGCGAGGGTCGTTTGTACCACTGCTATTCATTTCTTTCCAGCTGCACTCACCAATGGAGCGAGGAAACTGTAATTGTCGACTTGCCCAGTAAGAGCCCTGATTTTTCGTCACTTCCAGGGAATTACGCGAGGTGCATGTTGATCGCAGTAATATCGTTGTCAAGTCTGTCGCAAATGCACGTTCACTAAACTTTCTCACAATTATTTCGCGAAAAGAGAATTCTTCCCTCAATAGTTTCCCATTTGCGTACACAGCGTACTTCCTTAATAGTCATGTGGTGATCAAACCTACCGGTACTGAATCTAGCCGTATTTCTCTGAATTTCTTCTGTCTTCCATTAACGCCTCCTTGAGGGGACGCGAAACACTCAAACAGTATTCGAGGATGGGTTGTAAAATTGTTCAACGCACTGTCTCCTTTATATATGACTCAAACGTTCCTACAACTATTCCAGTAATAATCGCCTCCTCTATAACCGAAATTAGGTGCTCGCTCCATTACGTATTGCCTTACACCGTTACGCCTTATATTTAATTTACGTAACTGTGTCAAGCAGCACGCCACTAATACTGTTTTCAAATATTCCAGATTAGTTTTATCCTACTGCTTTGCATTAAATTTCATGCTTGACATTGAATGCAAGCTGCTATCTCACCTAACAGAAACTTTGACCTGATCAACCTGCATCCTACTGCAGTCACTCACCGACACTTTTCTGTACATTACAGTGGTTAGCAGCAATCAGTCGCTTGTTGTTACAGACCATAACCGAAAGATCGCATATGAATACAGAGAACAAGAGCTGTCATAACACACTTCCCTCGGACACTATTAACCACGCCACGTCTCTGATGAACACTCGTCGTTAAAAAGATACAATGGACGGTGCCTTTGTCGCTGATGAACACTCGTCGTCCAGGGCAACTTACTGGGTGCTGTTACTCAGAAAGTCTTCAACCCACTGAAGTATTAGAGAATCTCTGATTGATGCTCGGACCTTTTTTAACCGTCTGTAGGTTTGAACTCCGTCAAACACTTTCCGGAAATATACCAATGTTGTCATTCAGGTTATCGTGGTAGATAAAGGTAAGTTAAGTTTCGTTCGAGCGGACAAAACATTTGTCTCTTTCAACTAAATTGGTTAAACTCGACCTTATAATATGCTGAAGATGTCTACAGGACATGGATGTTAAGGATTTAGGTCTCTAATTTTTCGAGTCCGTTCTTTTACCGTTCTTGTGTATGGGAGACAGTAGTGTAGGGTTATTGTCTACAACTGATCAAAAGTCGTAGATCCTGGATTCTATAACAGCCACTGCTTAAATTCTGAACGAAAATCATCAGCAATGGCAGCCAAAGGCACCCGCACGAGGAGTCACCTATGTTCTGTCAACGGCCTTGAGAAATAGATGCAGTCATTCAGAGGGCCCGCTTGAACTTGCAGTGGGGAAACTATCCCTAAAAGGTGGATGGCTCAACAATTATCAATGGCATGAGGCTACGTAAGGCAGTGGAAACAATTGAATTAAAACTGATGTATGTCCACGCGATAAATGACCTGTAATTAAAGAAGTAATATGATGGTTTCTCTATTGCCAAAAGATTAGTCCCCGACTCAGATTTCTAGGAGAGAACTTCTATGCGAGAGGTAACTATAATAAATGTACGGTCGACGAAAGGCAGCTGTTTTACAATTCGTATTACAAATGTGAGAATTCTGAATGTGGTATGGATGTAGGATATTTCAAAATGGTCTGGATATTGTAGGAATCAGTGAAGTAAATGGGGGAAAATTAGGATTTCCCCTCAGGTGAATATAGGCAATATCATCAGCAGCAGAAAATTGTATATTAGGAATAGGTTTTCAAGACCAATAGGAAGTTAAGGCTGAGAGCTAGTTACTATGAACGGTTCTTCGAAAGTATTTTCCTTGGAGTAAACGTGGTCACCCCGTCAAATGATAAAATGTTTATGTATGTGTGTGGAGACTGGGAGGTCATTGGTGCAATTTTCTGTTGACTGTTTTAGCTGGATTTTACCGATTTTAGCCAAGTGAGCTGATCATCATTGCTTCAGTTTCTTACAACAAGATTGTGCAATGGGCAGTTTGATACAGTTTCGCTCTAAAATTGCGATGTGTGTGGTGAAGCGGCATGTATTCTTCACTGCGCGGTGGCAGATGACAGGCGTTTTTATACTGGACGATAATATTATCACCGTAACGATGGGTCACTGCAATGTCTGGGTAGCTCTGCAACATTCTTCGAAAGCTTAGCAGCCTCGTTTCTTACCTATACAAATGCGTATTAGTAGTGTAATTGAAGTGTTATATTGTCTTCATCATATGCCATCATGACATATAATAATCAGTATAAAATGAGAAACTTATTTTATTATAAGCTGAAATTAATACCATAGCGTGGGGGATAACTATGCAGCTTGCCTGACTTTGATATTGCTTTTACCTTAACTAATCTGAGTTTAGATGTGGAAGTGAAATTGTTTATTTTCGTACATAGAGTGAACTATTCCCAGTGCCAACTGCATTTTCAGCTGTACTCATACATATTTTATGATGTCGTAGAACCAATTCTTATCTATTTTGATAAATCTCATGTGCGATACAAAAATCGAGCTCTACTTATTGACAAACTTAAAATTTAGTGAAATGGTCCCAAGAAGCAATCAGCATGTATTTTGATAAGTAAGTAATACAGACAATTTAGATATGGAAATATATAGTTCGATTGTCCATTTTGCTTGCAAAAACTGGTACAAGTATCGAAATTTCGTTGTCAACAAGTGCTGCCAATCTAGTAGATTTTATGGTGCGAATATGCAAGCTACATGCGGCAGTATCCCCCCTAATTCATTCTTCCATCTATTGTGCACATTAAACAATGGCCAGTACAAGTAATTAATAAGCAAAGTCATTTATGAAAATTAGTGAGGAGCGAAGATTACAATAAACTTTCAAGTTTACTTAGCTTGTCGTGTTGATATAGCTCCAGTTCTTCTTGTCTAAGGGTCTGATTTTTGAAGCTGTAATTCTCTCATTACGTCCTCACGGTTGGTTTGAACTAATAAATTTGAAGATTGTTGTTGCACCATCTCTTTTACGTAAATACATTTTCTCACACTTAGTATATCATACAGTATTTTAATTTTTCACATTAACAAAGTCGAAATTACATTGTTCACACAAAAATAGAAAAATTCGTCCTATCACATCAGAGACAAGATCGCGACTCTCACATTCTGCGGAAATAACAATATTCCGAAGGGTTTACAATTTTTCTTAACAAATGAATTTCTACTTGTTTCTCTTATGTTATTAATTTCTATTATTATTTAGTAAATGAATCAAGAAATAAACATAGTAAACAGTACAGGATTGTGTAACTAATAATAGAAATCTTAAGTGTGCCAGTAATTCGTAATTTCAAATGTTTCTAAAAAAATAATTTTAACTGTGCATTCAGAACAAGTACTTATCGAGTGTGACATCAAAACTAAATTTCTTTATAAGGTAATTTCTTTTCATAAATTTATGCATACTGTATGTAAAATTATATGAAAGTTTTCAGAAAAGCAACTGAGATAATACTGACCTGTCCAAAACTCGAAAAATAATACCAATATCGACAACTGCTAGTAAGGAAAAGTAATGCTAGAGGAGGATGCCCCGTTACAATGCATGTTTTATTTTATTACAGAACAATTAAGTTACCACAGTAGTGAGATACGTCCTTTGTGCTCAGTGTCTTTCCTGTTTTTAGAAAAAAAATTGTTTTTGGTGCAAAGCTCGAATTTCCATCCTCGATTAGAAATCTGTAATTACACTTGTGTGTTAAGCAACCTGTGTGTGTGTGCGTGTGTGTGGGTGTATATTGAAAATCTTTGCTAATTTTGATAAATAATTTTTTGTGATTCTTCATTTTCTCCCGGCGTATTTGTTGACTGTACAGTCCGCGTGGTTACTGCCAGTTCATAGTGTTCTGGAGGTACAATATTTCGACTATTAGACATGTCGCCATCGACAGACACGCTGACGAACTGAGCTCCTGCGGGCGCGGGTCGGCTAGTCTCCTCTCTCCTTGGAGCCGCTCCCGCCCGGTCTGTGCCGGCGGCCGTGCGCCGGCGATCGCGGAGACGCTAGCGTCGCCGTATGTGATGCGGAGACGCTAGTGACGGCGTCTGTGATTGCATTCATGTAAGCTCTCTGTCCGCGCTGGTCGCCAGATCGTGTTGTTTCCTGCGAATCTTCTTAATTATACCCAATCCTGGTTCCCAAGCCCTGCCAAGATTACAACCGCAATCTTGGTTCATGAGATCGTCGCTGGTGCGAATTTCTATGGACTCCGTAACGACGGTGTCCCAGTATTTGGAAATCTGTGCTTTTTCCTGATATATAGGCGTGATTCTCAGACAGCGCTCTGCAACCACTGACTTGATGGCATACACCAGTCGAGTGTGCCTGTTGTGATCTCGGCAGTGATCTTCGATGGTGAAGCTGACTGCCCATTACATGTCGTCCCACACTGACATGGGATCTGGTAAACACTGGCTTTCCGCAAAATGAGATTGCGTTTCTAAATGGGGTCCTACAAATATTACGAGGGCAGTTCAATAAGTAATGCAACACTTTTTTTTTCTGAAACAGGGGTTGTTTTATTCAGCATTGAAATACACCAGGTTATTCCCCAATCTTTTAGCTACACAACACTATTTTTCAACGTAATCTCCATTCAATGCTACGGCCTTACGCCACCTTGAAATGAGGGCCTGTATGCCTGCACGGTACCATTCCACTGGTCGATGTCGGAGCCAAGGTCGTACTGCATCAATAACTTCTTCATCATCCGCGTAGTGCCTCCCACGGATTGCGTCTTTCATTGGGCCAAACATATGGGAATCCGACGGTGCGAGATCGGGGCTGTAGGGTGCATGAGGAAGAACAGTCCACTGAAGTTTTGTGAGCTCCTCTCGGGTGCGAAGACTTGTGTGAGGTCTTGCATTGTCATGGAGAAGGAGAAGTTCGTTCAGGTTTTTGTGCCTACGGACACGCTGAAGTCGTTTCTTCAATTTCTGAAGAGTAGCACAATACACTTCAGAGTTGATCGTTTGACCATGGGGAAGGACATCGAACAGAATAACCCCTTCAGCGTCCCAGAAGACTGTAACCATGACTTTACCGGCTGAGGGTATGGCTTTAAACTTATTCTTGGTGGGGGAGTGGGTGTGGCGCCACTCCATTGATTGCCGTTTTGTTTCAGGTTCGAAGTGATGAACCCATGTTTCATCGCCTGTAACAATCTTTGACAAGAAATTGTCACCCTCAGCCACATGACGAGCAAGCAATTCCGCGCAGATGGTTCTCCTTTGCTCTTTATGGTGTTCGGTTAGACAACGAGGGATCCAGCGGGAACAAACCTTTGAATATCCCAACTGGTGAACAATTGTGACAGCACTACCAACAGAGATGTCAAGTTGAGCACTGAGTTGTTTGATGGTGATCCGTCGATCATCTCGAACGAGCGTGTTCGCACGCTCCGCCATTGCAAGAGTCACAGCTGTGCACGGCCGGCCCGCACGCGGGAGATCAGACAGTCTTGCTTGACCTTGCGGCGATGATGACACACGCTTTGCCCAACGACTCACCGTGCTTTTGTCCACTGCCAGATCACCGTAGACATTCTGCAAGCGCCTATGAATATCTGAGATGCCCGGGTTTTCAGTCAAAAGAAACTCGGTCACTGCCCGTTGTTTGCAACGCACATCCGTTACAGACGCCATTTTAACAGCTCCGTACAGCGCTGCCACCTGTCGGAAGTCAATGAAACTATACAAGACGAAGCGGGAATGTTTCAAAATATTCCACAAGACATTTCCGGTTTTTTCAACCAAAATTGGCCGAGAAAAAAAAATGTGTTGCATTACTTATTGAACTGCCCTCGTAGTACACAGGGTGCGCACCATTTCGGACGCAAGGGGTCTGCCCCAGCAGACGGAACAACTTAGATGTGTACGGCACCCAGGATGGCAGTTCAGGCGCGCTCTCCGCCCCACCACAGCAGTACAACCTGTGGAGACGTAAGAAATCATGAATGAAAAGGCAGTCACTGCCATTGTGCTGAACACTGGCGCACTATCGGGAAAAATCGCACCATATTGAAGAACCACCGAGTAAAAACTGTCTTTTGCCCGCCCAATAACACACCAGGATTACTGGGAAGCGTCAAAGATGATCTCGGTTTACGGATGACCAGCACATACCTTATTCCGTGTCAATGTGGCAAGACATACATTGGACAGATATTGAGCACCGTCAGAGGTCGTTGTCGGGAACACCAGAGGCATACTCGACTGATGTACCGCAACAAATCAGCGGTCACATAGGACTATTTGTCACTGAATCGCGCGATGGAGTAACAACGCACCGGGATCTTAGCACAGACTTCTCAATACTGGGACGGCGTCGTTAGAGATGCCATATGAATTTGCACCAGGAACGATCTCATCAACCGAGATATCGGCTGTTATCTTGGCCAGGCTTTGGAACCAGCGCTGGGTTTAATTAAGAGGACTCTCACAAGCAAAACGATCTGGCGGCCAATACGGACAGAGAGGTCACTTCAGCGATATCGCACACGCTGACGCTAGCGTTTGCGTTAAGGCTGACGCTCGGCCTCGAGCATGGACCACGGAGGGAACAGCTCGCGGGACAAAGGATATTAGTCGGCCAGGTGCCAGCTGGAGCTCAGTTCGTCACCCCACCTGCCGACAGTGAAATGTCGGATTGCTGAAATATTGTGCCCATTGGACAGCATGAACAGGCACTGCAATCGTGGTCTCGTCGATCAGTTTTATTTTGGTGTAATGATCGTATTTTTCATACATTGACCTTTTATCTCTGCCATGTACCACCATCGTCTTTGACAATATTTCGTATTAATCTTGTCCCACCATTGCCTCTGATGAAACTTCCTGGCAGATTAAAACTGTGTGCCGGACCGAGACTCGGACTCGGGACCTTTACGTTTCGAGGGCAAGTGCTCTGCCATCTGAGCTACCCAGGCACGACTCACGCCCCGTCCTCACAGCTTTACTTCCGCCAGTACCTCGTCTCCTACTTTCCAAACTTCACAGAAGCTCTCCTTTCTTCCAGGAGTGCTAGTTCTGCAAGGTTCGCAGGAGAGCTTCTGTGAAGTTTGGAAAGTAGGAGACGAGGTACTGGCGGAAGTAAAGCTGTGAGGACGGGGGGATCAGTCGTGCTTGGGTAGCTCAGATGGTAGAGCACTTGCCCGCGAAACGCAAAGTTCCTGAGTTCGAGTCTCGGTCCGGCACACAGTTTTAATCAGCCAGTAAGTTTCATATCAGCGCACACTCCACTGCAGAGTGAAAATCTCATTCTGGAGGCATTGCGTTTGATCACAGCCTCTCTTAGGTGACACAAATACTCCACTCCCACTAGCTTTTGTCACTCGTTCAGTACAATCGATGGCGCTCACAACTGATTCTCCGGGTATGGGATAGCAGCATCTTCTGTGTTAGGTTGTTCTGGTGTTGAACGCATTTGCTGCCACACGAGACGATCAGCAAACCGCACCCATCACAGATGTAAGCCAGCTTCCAATACTGATGTCAACACAGCAGCCAGCACTAAGGGTTTGACTGGGGGTTTAGCAACAACACTCCGGTCCAGGCCGGAATCTGTCCTACACTTCAGCGTCGCACGAGTCTGATATCCTAGAGTAACAGCGGGTCAGGTTCGCGTTTAGCATCACTACACGGCATCTGACGTCGCACTGCATCTGAGGTGACAACGTGGGCAGTGTTCTGAGAGGGATCAAGAACTCCCAAATCAAAATACACACGTCTTGGCCACTGCCATCTGCGAAAGCACAGCTACCGACAGGGTATTCCTTCCACGCCAGTGGGCGTCAAAACCGCAGCATCAGGGAGTTGTCGGCTTCCACTCGACGCTGACGCAGCGTCTTTGGCAGCAGCGAGTCCGCTATTAAATTCAGAGCAATCTTCTCCGGGTTACGTATTCGCTAGTTGGTGCTGAAGGGGCAAAAGCTTGTATATTCAGCAATAAATGTAATAATTTTAAATACTGTTTTACCGCGTCTAGCGACGGTGCACATGTCCTTGATCTGCAACCTGACGCAAAGATAGGGATTGAAATGGAAAGAAGACAAAGATATCTCATCAGACATCAACAGTAGCAGAGAATGGCATAAATGGAGTAGGATACGTTATGGATAAGAAAATAGGGCATTGGGTGAATTACGGAGAAAAGTTGTTCTCATCAGAATCAACAGCAAGCCTACACAGACAACAATACCTCAGATACACATGCCGACGTCGCAAGCAAATGATGAAGGGACAGAGAAAGTATTTGAGGATATTGAAAGGGCAATTCGGCACGTAAACGGAGTTGAACATCCAGTAGAATGGTTAACTGGAATGCGGTTGTAGAGGAGAAAGTGTTACAGGAGATTATGGGCTTGGAAGCAGAACGGGAGAGAAGAAACACTAATTGAGTTCTACAATAGAAATAAGTTAGAAATAACGCTTACTCTGTTCAGAAATCACAAGAAGAGGAGGTATACTAGAAGATGTCCGTATTATGTGGGAACATTTCTTATGGATTTCATAACGATTAGGCAGAAATTTCGAAATCATGTATTGGGCGGTAAGGCGTACCCAGGACCAGATAGAATACAGGATGACAGTTTGGTAATGATGAAGACTAGGCTGCAGTGTAAGAGACCAGTTACGAAGAATCAATGCGCAAAGACGTGAAAAACTCCTGATTTGGAGTTTGAATAGGACTTGAGATCAACTTACTTTCATTTATTCCGCTCCTAACAAGAAATAAAAATATAATAATAAATGAATCATGAATGAAATATTTTATTGTCCAAGCAATAGCATCGACAATACTATTATTTTCAATTTTGCTGATTCAAATAAATGAAGATATACGCTTGAAGTGTCTGAGTCTATACGTACTGGGATAATGAATATCTCAGAAGGCATTTTGGATAACAGGGAATGGAAACTTCAAAAAGCGCAGTCAAACGTGGTGAAAAGGAAAACGTAAGTACAAGGAACGTAACTACGAAGAAATCATGGATAGCAGAAGAAATACTTCATTTGATCTATGAAAGAAGGAAGTACAAAAATGTTGTGGGATGTTCAGGAATACAGAAATACAAGTCACTTAGAAATGACAGAAACATGATGAGTTGGGATGCTAAGGCGAAATGGCTACACGAAAAATATGAGGAAATCGAAAAGGAAACGATTAGTGGAAGGGCTTCCTCAGCACAAAGAAAAGACAAAACAGCCCCCAATAAAATCAAAAGCAAAGGCTGTGACACAAAGACTGCAATGGTAATTCTTTTGTAAAATGCAGAGGAGACAGCGGATAGGTGGAAATACATTGAAGGTCTCTTTCAGGGGAGGAGTTGTCTGATGACATCGCAGAAGAGGAAACTGGAGTCTACAGGGAACAGGTAGAAGATATGGCTTCAGAATCAGAAATTTGGATGGCTAAAGGTCAGATGAGGCAAAAGGGATTCCATAATAAATTCTAAAATCGTTGATGGGCGGAAGTGGCAACAAAGCGACAATTCGCATTGGCGTGTGGGACCTATGAGACTAACGATATACCGTCAGACTATCGAAAGAACATCATCCAATCAATTCTCAAGACCGCAAGAGCCAAAAAGTGCAAGAATTTCACACGATTAGCTCAATAGCTCATACATTCCAGTTGCTTAAATTATTATGCAATAATATGCAAGAGAATGGAAAAGAAAACTGAGGATCTGTTAGATGAATATCGGTTTAGCTTTAGGAAAGATAAAGGCAAAAAGGCATCAGAGAGGTGGTTCTGACGTAGCAGTTGATACTGGAAGCAAGACTGAAGAAAATTCAGGACACGTACATAGGATTTGTCGACTCAAAAAAAGCGTTCAGCAATGTAAAATGGCTTAAGATTTTCGAAATTCTGAGAAAAATGTGGGCACGTTATAGGGATAGACGGAACAATAAGCCTGGAAAGCCAAGAACGAAGTGCTAGGATTAAAAAAGGTGTATGACAGGGACTTAGTGTTTTGCCCCCAGTTCATTCTATACGTCGATGGAGATCACAAAAAGTTTCAAGAGTAGCATTAAAATTCATTGTGAAAGGGTATGAATGACAAGATTTTCTGATGGTATTGCTTTCCATAGTGAAAGTGAAGGAGGATTGTTAAATGGAATGAACAGTGTAATGAGTGAAGACTGTGGTTTTGTGAGTAAATTGTTGAAAGACGAAAGTAATGAGAAATAATGGAAATTAGAACTTCGAGTAACTTAACACCACAATTGGGGATTACTATGTACATGAAGTTAAGGAATTCTGCTTCCTAAGTAGCAAAATAACTCGTGATCACCGGAGCTCGGGGGACATAAAACGCAGAATATCACTTGCAGAAAGGGCATTCCTGGCCAAGAGAATTCTCATGGTATCAAAAACACGCCTTAAATTGGAGGACAAAACTTCTCAGAAAGTTTGTTTGGAGCACATCACTGTTTTGTGGTGGAAAATGAACCATGTGAAAACCGGAATAGTAGAGAATTGAACGATTTGAGCTGTAGTGCTACAGAATAATCTAGAAAGACTTAAAGGAATAGCTACGGTGGTAATACAGGGAGCTGTAAATGGTAAAAACTGTAGAAGAAGATAGAGATTGCAATACAACCAGCAAGAATTGAGGATGTAGATTGATAATGCTATCCCGAGATGAAGAGGTTGATATAGGAGAGGAATTCGTGGCGGGCCGAATCAAAATAAAACAAAGAAATTAGAGCAAATTACAAACTTCACATAATTTTTGACGTTGTGTGCCGCTATGTCAATTAATGGGTACAGTATTCGACATAATTCCTTTTTTAAGATAATAAAAGTCGTTTGTATAGTTTTGAACATGACTGTCATGTACTGATTAATTTACTTCATTTTAATGGCTGATAAAATAGTGGGCTGTGACTGGCTGACATAATCCGCTGTGACTGAAGGAGAGGGCCGTGGTTTACCCCAGCGTTTACCTGTAACGTCACAGATAAGAAGGAAGTGGCTTGTCACGTGACAGATAAGTTAGATAGTGGCTTGTGACGTCACGAGGTGCCCTTTGCCTTGGAGCCAGCCCAACCGGTAAAGGTCAAAGAGCGTTTGAGTCCTCATAGATTTACTATTTTGTGTCTATGAGGTCCATAAAATATGTCTATAGAGTGTTATTTGTCGAAATAGTGTCTTAAGATCTGTTTACAATTAAGAACTGAGAAGTATTTCACAAAACTATATGCCCCATTGTATCCTCGACTGATTAAAGTCGACTCCAACTAATTGTGCATGATCGGGTACTTCCGCGTTATAGGCCATTTACTTTCTTTCAGTTAAAAAACTAGAAAATACATAGAGACGCTATGGCCCATCATCTAGCGCTCCCTGTTGCTCCGTTTCGTATTATTAGTAGACATATTTCGTGACATAATTCTGCAATTGTTCTGAAAGAGATAGAGTGGCTGATTTTTTTTGAATCGTCGCTGCAGTGTACTTAACGTATAAATTCACTCGATCTTCTGGGAGCATTATTTATGATTAAAAATTTGTAACTGAGCTGCTTTCATGTACATCGATGTATTTTCCATTTACGTAATAAAGCATGTTTTATACAAGCTCTCCTTGCCATATACCTCAGCCCGTATCGTACTCCCAGGACTTTCTGCCGACGGAAAATAATGACACATGCTTGCAGTATAATCTGCAACACTTTTAAGGTCTAGAACATAAGGTCAAAAAATTTTATAGTAGATCAAAATAAAGTTAATACAAAGGAAAAGTGGCCAAAGTTGCAAAGTTCACTTTTATTTAGTTTATGACTAGTTTCAGGCCGAGAATGATTTTCAAATCATGTAATAGCCAGAATTGAATTTTCCAAAGTACATGAACCAAGCCAAGATGCCAACCATAAATGCATCACAAAGCACAAATGAACAGTTACAGAGCATACTGTTATCAGTCTTGTTTGTCATCCGCGGTAACCTTGCAACATAGCGGTCTGTCGACGATAGTCTACATCCAGCTTTGTTACCCTTCATGGTAAGCCGTCCTGGGCTTAAATTTCGGAAAGATAATGCGCTCCCACACGCAGCGAGATTATCTACTTCTGGCCTTCATGCTTTCGAGACCCTACCTTGGCACACAAAATCGGCGGTTCTCTCCCCAATTTAGAACTTTTGGAGCACTGTGAGCAGCGAACTTCAAATGTTATGGGACTGTTGTTCGGACCGGACCCGCAGCATATGCTTATTCACAATAATCAAAGTAGGTACAATTAACTGCTCTTAAGTGTATGAATGACTGTTGCTTACTCGCAGTAGTTAAGAATGGTCTTGCATGCTACTGAGAAGTAAGGAAATGTTTGGAAGCAAACTGGACGACACGGCCAGTGAACCGAACACTGGGACTGCTAGGCGCCCCAATGTGCTTCTCTGGAGAAGGACCCTAAATAGGGGTTGTCACACGTTGACAAAGAGCCAGCACGGCCTTCCCTGATGCCGCCGGCCGAATACTGCAACAGGAAAGTTTTGTGTGGGGACAATCTGCGAAAACACGTTACGAGATGGAGTGAGGTGGAACCTTAACAGAAAGCATTGATGTCGTCCGCACGTAGACACCTGGGTTTGCTATTGGACAGGTGAAAATAAGGCACCTAGTCTTTGAAAACTTTGGGATCCCGCTAAAAGCGCAGGTCCTACATAGAAAGCTTTGTTTTGAAGGATGGACACTGGTTCATACGTAACATATCCCAGAGAGACTAAGACCACGACAATGCTGGAAGGAAAGAGACAGAAAGAGTGAAGAATGGCTGTTTTCCGAGGAAACTTAAGAAGAATTTCACTGGTTGGCCAAGTTAAAAAACATTCCAGAGAATGGGACCTGTGCTCTTAGAGATTTCTTTTTCCAGCCAGTTAGCGTTAGCTTGTAACGAAAAATAAGGCAAGGCTAGGTTTCCTTGACAGACGCTGTTGAACAGTATAAACGGAATTCATGTGACTCTTCACGCTACTTGGTCAACTCGCAGAATTTCTGCTTATGACGTCGACTTGGGAGGAAGGAAGCTGGCGCTACCGCAGATTGAGATCGCAACGTTTCTGCACCAAAAGATATAGTATGGTGTGTGCGAGCCACTTCTGGATGAAGGGAAAGTCAGATCAGTTGTATCTTAGACATTCAGTCTAACGATTTATGTTTTCTTTATCCAGCAGTCTTCTGACGGCTGACGGGTCTGATGCGACCGGCCGCCAATTTCTCACCTGTGCCAACCTCTTCATCTCAGAGTAGCACTTGTAACCTACGTCCTCTATTTGCTGGATGTATTCTAATTTCTGCCTTCTTCTATAGATTTTGACCTCTACAGCTCCCTTTAGTACCATGATGTCTTAACAGATGTCCTATCATCCTGCCCCTTCTCTTTGTCAGTGTTTTCCACATATTCCGTTCCTCTCCGATACTGCGCAGAACGTTGTCATATCTTACCTTATCAGTTCACCGAAATTTCTATATCCATGTCTAGAACCCATCCCAAATGCTTCTATTTTCTGTTCCGGGGTTTCCCACGGTCCATTTTTCACTACCATACGATGCTTTTCTCCAAACGTACGCTCTCAGAAATTTCTTACTTACTCTAAATCCGTATTCTGTCTACATTAGACTGTTCATTCAATTCAGCTGGTCATGTAATTCTTCTTAATTTTCAATCAGCATAGCGAGCGATGTCATCAGCGAATTGCATCACGGATATCTTTTCAACTTGAATTTTAATTCAACTCCTGAACCTTTCTTTTATTTCCATCGCTGCTTCATCCCTGTCTTGCACCCTTTTTGATCCGACCACTTCGTTCTTGGTCGTCCACTCTTATTATTCCCTTTTGGTTCTTGAACATTGTGTGTTACCCTCTCTCCCTATAACTTACACCTACTTTTCTCAGAATTTCGAATATCTTGCACCATTTTACATTGTCAAACGCTTTTTTTATGTCGACATGTCCTATCAACATGTCTTGATTTCTCTTTAGTCTGGCTTCCATTATCATCCGCAACGTCAGAATTGCCTTTCTCGTGCCTTTATCTTATAAGTCATGAAACGTTTGCTTCTAAGTTGCACAAAAGGTGCAAGGAATGCGACTTATTTGTTTTCACACCCACCCCTCGCCCACCCCCCGTGTTACCCATGTCAGATTAACAGATTTGTTTTCTCAGAGGTTACCTTATCGAAATACAGCCGCAGAATAACTTTATGATATATTATTGAGAGAAGTTTTTTATTATCATAATTCTGAATTATTGAAAGCGTAACTAAACCAAATGAATATATCAGAAAGTACAAATATATTCACTTACACATCCAGCTCGAGATTTTGGCGATCCAGCACACGAGACGCACAGAACGTGGCATGCTATCCATTAGGAGGACAACCAACAACTGCATCAAACAATGCGAATCCGAGTAACTGCTTGCAAACGGGAGCCAACGCGTTATAAACCTGCACTCTTTTTATAGCTCTTTCTCCTGAATAAATCATCCAACTTGAAGTTGAATAACAAGTACACTGGTTTTGTTCGACAGATTTTTGTTTATTTAGAACTAATTTTTAGTGTATACTTCGAAGTACGTATCAAATAGGAAACAGTGTTGTGCGAAAAATGTGATGTGTAAAACAAGAAAAGCATAGTTCTGCAGAACAACTAAAAATCAGGTTACAACTATCAGAGTATGTAGGAAAAAACATCAACTAAGTGCTAACAGACGGCATTTCCCGATGTAGGCGAGGAATCAAGCGGTAATTACCAGAAGTAAAAACTACAATATTGTTAACCAACTGTTTTTCGATCTTAAAGCAAATAAAAATGGAAACAACTTAACTATTGACCTCTGATCATGTTTTACCTCAATAAAGCAAAACGGCTCTGGTGAAAAAAAAACTGAATTTTTTGTAGTTGCAAAAACAGAACGAAAATACGCTCAAGAATTGTAAAACATCTAACTATATGACCACAAAAACGAAATATTCTTCGTTTATGTTGTGCAGCAAACATTTTTTAACTTTGAAAAGTAAACTTTAGTTACAAAACGATTGGAGTAGATAACTTTACAATATTACAGGTTATTGGGGTATGATGCTGTGGTTTGTGAGGTTCTGTCATTGGCTGATAAGTATCTGCGCACCAGCAAGTAATGTTTAGTAGCAAACAAGTTTTACATTGTAAGTAATGTGTTTATTTAACTGGCAATATTAAACATACTACATGATCAACGCAAATAATATTAAAGTATTACAAGTTTTCTTGTTCACGTTTGTGGGGTAAAGAGTAGGAAATTCCGTTATGATTTAGTTTTGTGTATCAGTATGTGTTATTTTCGCGGTTGACACCGTCGTGTGAAGCTTAAAAGTGTGCAACTGCTTAGCTGTCATTGACCATTAGAATCAGCTTGGGATTTTGAGCTAAATGTCTGTTTACCTCAAGTGCTTCTAATAGACTCACTTCTCTTCCTTTGTTGGCTGTATGTAGTTCTTCTGTGTGGACTTGATATTTCTGTTCTTAATTCAGCACATGTTCAGCAAAGGTGGTTATTAATGCAACCTCCACCTACATTCGTTTTCAATAATCCTAGTTGTTATGGCCATGTCTTTTTGACAAGTGTACAGTTTGATGCTGTCATTGGAAGCGATTTTGTAACCACTAATGTTACTTAACAGATCTTTTTAGTCCTTGCTGTTGAACAGGATGTGGGCTGTAGTGCCTGTAACATAAAATGAAGTTTTGTAATTGTAGAACTTGAGGGTATTGGCTAATTTGTCAGACAGCTTTCCTAAATATGCTATAGCTCACGAATTGATTGTAGAGGGGCCTTACGCATAGGGGAACATTTTCCTTCATTGGTTTCTGTTTACAATGTTGTCAGTTACTTCAGCTGTATGTCCATTGTTTGATGCAGTGTTCATAATGGCGTCTAATTGTGTTTGAAAATTCCGTTTCGACATTGTTATGGATGTATCCTGGAATGGAAGGCAACATGTTTGTGTGATACTGGGTGTTGAGAATATGAGAGTATTACAGAGTAAGTTTTGGTCGCTTTTCTGTATTGAAACTATGTGTATTTGTAGTGGTATCTATGCTGAGGCCTAAAAGTTAATGAATTTTTCACCAATTTCCAAAGTGAAATGTATGTTTTTATGTTGTGAGTTTAGATGTTCATGGGATATGTTCAGTTGCCTTTTGGTTCCGGTCCACAGACGCGGTATGTCTTCTACATATCTGAACCAATATTTTATGTTTTCACTCAAAGGCTCATTATGTAGGAGAGGTTTTTCGTAATGGTACATGGAGATTTTTGCTAAAAGAGAACTGAGGGTAGACCCCACTGCCAAACCATCTGTTGTGTAGGGTACCTTCTCACTAAAAATAATTTTGTTCTAAACATGTGCGGGTGGCCAGTTCTACGTCTTCTGCTTGTATAGGGTTGACACCTGCTCTTTACAGAAGTTCTTTTGAACTATAGAGGCATTCTTTGACTGGTTTGTTTGTAAGTAAGTTGCTAACCTCAAAAGATACCAGTCTTTCATTGTGTGAATTAGAGAGGTCTTTAATTTCATTAACGAGATCCACTGAACTTACAGTTCCAACCTTAGATTTGAATTTTGTCTCAGATTTGATACAAAGACGTATTTCTTTGGTAGTTGTATAGTTTGGTGCGGTGTAGGGTGGCACAAGAGTTCTAGGAGTCTACACACTATAGGAGCCACTGGGTTCAGTTTGACCAAATACTTAGCATCATATTAAGGTATTATATATTTGCAGTTCTGGGTTAAGTTTTTTAATTTATCCTTTGAAAACTTTGGTGGGATATTTGTTAAGGATATGGTAGGAATTAGGTGTGAGGTGTTGTTCCATTTTCTTAACATACTCACGTTTGTTATACTTTGTTAGGAATATTTCGGCAGTTCACTGTTAGAGCCTTAATATTATAAGTGTCTTTGCTTTATGGGCGGTATGTTTTCTCTCTTCCATGTATACTGGTGCTCATTCTGAGGTGTCGCAGCTAGGGCGCGATCGCCAATTTGACTATTAAAGCTTTCTTGTATGAATGAATCCAGTGTAAGCAGTCATAATCTTATACGATCTGCAACGGGCGAGCTGTGTCCTGCAGACGTGCGTCTTGACCATAGAGGCGTGACTGCAGCGTATGAAAGTAGCGGACAGGCGCTTACAGAGTAGTTACATTCTCTGGAACTATAAAAATTAATAACTGATCTACAAATAGCCTGAGGAACCTCATTTTAGGTACATAACCTTCTGTTGTGTAAAAGGAACAATCTGTCAAAATCTGA
The DNA here is from genome assembly GCF_021461395.2 of Schistocerca americana. Taxonomy (NCBI): domain Eukaryota; kingdom Metazoa; phylum Arthropoda; class Insecta; order Orthoptera; family Acrididae; genus Schistocerca; species Schistocerca americana. Next base: position 950,244,901 of record NC_060119.1, on the reverse strand, counting down.
AGTCAATAACTGTCATAATTCGAAAGTTACAAAAAAAGGAAAGTCAGTAAAAAACGTAAAAAAACCATATCAATATATACGTGTCTATAGTTCACCAACTGTGACTATTTGAAAAGATATGATAACACCTTCAGTGTTTAGATTCAAATTTGGAAAGTTCTCATTTTAGAAAACCTTTCGTAATTTTGCTGTGTTAATAACTTTAAGAATTTCAAGTAGATACTTATGTTTTGTTTAAGGGTGAGTGTGAAAGAGAGTACTTTGTGAGTGTATGTGGGACATTCACCAACATTCAGTTTTGAGTTTGCAATTCTGTATAGGAACTTGCAAGTGTTCCAGCTTTGTATCGTGGGAACGAATCCACCAGTGGTTCCCCAACTAGTGGATGACGGATGTCCAAGCATGTTTGAATATGTGAGAGGCAGCCAGAACGTTCGCGACTATATAGTTAAATTCCAGATGTAAAGTACACCTCATAGTTTATTTCATTTTATTTGTTTAACAAGAGAGTTTTGAGTTGCTTATTTTAATGACGTCAATGAGCTGAGCGCAGTGGTTGGTTCTTGCTAGATTTTGGCGCGAGCCGCGCCCTGAAAGTCAGTTTTGATTGACCGTAAATCTGTGCAGCCAATAAGAAGTGAGACGGTTTGCCACCCAACGCGTGAGATAGAGGTGCTTGTAGAGAAATAGAGAGAAGAAGGAAGTTGTTGACTAGCTTTCGAAGCAGCCGGTCATGCTGGAAGTGTCCGAAAGCATTATGTGTAAAATGAAGTGATATTGTGACTTCCGCGTTTCGGTACAGTGATAAAGGTAGCTGGTGTTTACCATTAACTAGTTGTGAAGTTTTAAGTGTCGACAGATATTTTGTTCTGGAGAAAATCACGCGTGTAAACTTTGAACTAAATGCGTGGCGGTACTAAGTAAATTTTTTTTGCTGAGTATTTATGGCGAGCAAAAACTTTATTTAAAGACAACCACTGAATGCAGAGTGCAAAAGTAAATAGCAGTTCATTGATTGTGTTACTCTCGTAAATGATTCCGGAATTGGATTGGAAAATGTCTGGCTGTTTGAATGTGACGAGGACTGTGAACAGGAACTTTAATGATTTGAACACATATGGGGTGATGATCTTGCTTAATGAAAAAAAAATCCTAATGCAAGTTTAATGGGACCTATGAACTAAGAAATTGGAACAGCAACCAATTTCCGATTTATTCTGTAGAATTCACAAGACTATTTTCAGCTTTTTTGTACTTATAGCGGCCTCCGCGTGTAGTTATGAAATCTCAGTTTCTTCAACATTGCTTTTCTGACATCTCTTAAGCAGCTGTATTTCAGAGGTACATGAAGTCAGACCTGGTTATCCACGAGATGTAGGCGTTCAGTTCTCACTGTTATTTTCCTTCGACTTACGTTTCATTCTACACGTTTAAATACCTATCTTCCAATACGGGAAGGTATCCTCATTACCTTCCATGTAGCGCACACCTCACCAGCACCGCATGGCTGTCCACCTGGATTCGTGAAAGCCCATAAGAGGCCTCGCACAGGCAGTAGTTAGGGGAGTGCTGCCTCCCGTAGGCATCTGCCCATTGTGTGCACCTGCCGACGGTGTATGCCCTGAAGCGTTCTGCATAACAGGAACGCAAACAACGACAGACAGGTCCCCGAAGCCCAGCCCTGAGCCACGAGCATCTGTATTGTAGTCTCCACTATCATCATACAAAATATGTCTCTACGGTACAGTGCCCTTACCACGAATTCGTGTGCCCAATTGTCGTTTAGGTGATTGATAATATTTCATTTTATCTTCCTAAGATCATTATGCCACCCGTTATGTAGAGATGTTAGCACATTTTTACAGACAAACGAACAGGGAAGCACGAAGACGTAACACGAAGGCAAAAATATAGTCATAGATGTGATGCCAGCTAATTGTATGTGCCTACGAGTTGTATATTTAGATGAAGTATGAGTGATTAGCAGTAATTACTGTAAAAATGTTTTCTATGTTTTGTGATTAATTCATTGCACACACACACACACACAATACTGGCCATTACCGAGCGAGGTGGCGCAGTGGTTAGACACTCGACTCGCATTCGGGAGGACGACGGTTCAATCCCGCGTCCGGCCATCCTGATTTAGGTTTTACGTGATTTCCCTAAATCGCTCCAGGCAAATGCCGGGATGGTTCCTTTCAAAGGGCACGGCCGACTTCCTTCCCCGTCCTTCCCTAATCCGATGAGACCGATGACCTCGCTGTCTGGTCTCCTTCCCCGAAACAACCAACCAACCAACCAACTACTGGCCATTAAAATTGCTATACCACGAAGATGATGTTCTACAGACGCAAAATTTTATCGACAGGAAGAAGATGCTGTGATATGCAAATGATTAGCTTTTCAGAGCATTCACACAAGGTTGGCTCCGGTGGCGACACCTACAGCGTGCTCACGCGAGGGAAGTTTCCAACCGATTTCTCATGCACAAACAGCAGTAGAGCGGCGTTGCCTGGTCAAACGTTGTTAGGATGCCTCCTGTAACGAGAAATGCGTACCATCACGTTTCCGAAATCGACAAAAGTCGGATTGTAGCCTATCGCGATTGCGGTTTATCGTATCGCGACATTGCTGATCGCGTCGGTCGAGATCCAATGACTGTTAGCAGAATATGGAATCGGTGGCTTCAGGGGGGTAATACAAAATGCCGTGCTGGGTCCCAACGGCCCCGTATCACTAGCAGTCGAGATGACAGGCCTCTTATCCGCATGGCTGTAACGGATCGTGCAGCCACGTTTACAAGAGAACAACCATCTGCCGAACAGTTGGACGACATTTGCACCGGCATGGACTATCAGCTCGGAGACCGGTTACCCCTGAAGCTGCATCACAGACAGGAACGCCTGCGAGGATGTACTCGACGACGAACCTGGGTGCACGAATATCAAAACGTCATTTTTCGGATGAATCCAGGTTCTGTTTACAGCATCATGATGGTCGCATCCGTGTTTGGCGACATCGCGGTGAACGCACATTGGAAGCGTGTATTCGTCATCGCCATACTGGCGTATCACCCGGCGTGATGGTATGGGGTGCCATTAGTTACACGCCTCGGTCACCTCTTGTTGGCATTGACCGCACTTTGAATAGTGGTCTTTACATTTCAGATATGTTACGAGCCGTGGCTGTACCCATCATTCGATCCCTGCGAAACCCTACATTTCAGCAGCATAATGCACGACCGCATGTTGCAGGTCCTGTACGGGCCTTTCTGGATACAGAAAATGTTCGACTGCTGCCCTAGCCAGCATATTCTCCAGATCTCTCACCAATTGAAAACGTCTGGTCAATTGTGGCCGAGCAACTGGCTCGTCGTAATACGCCAGTCACTACTCTTGATGAACTGTGGTATCGTGTTGAAACTGCATGGGCAGCTGTATCTGTACACGCCATCCAAGCTCTGTTTGACTCAATGCCCAGGCGTATCAAGGCCGTTATTACGGCCAGAGGTGGTTTTTCTGGGTACTGATTTCTCAGGATCTATGCACAAATTGCTTGAAAATGAAATCACATGTCAGTTCTAGTATAATATATTTGTCCAATGAATACCCGTTTATCATCTGCATTTCTTCTTGGTGTAGCAAATTTTAATGGCCAATATTATATATAAGCCAACTCCCTTGCCGCAGTCGTCACACCGTTTCCCGTCAGACAATGAAAGTTAAGCCCTCTCGGGCTTGGCTAGCACATGGATGGTTCACCGCGCTTGTACTCAGCCTTTCTGAGGCCAATTGAGGAGCTACTTGATCCACAAGTTGTGGCACCGGTGACGAAAACTAACAACAGCCAGAGAATGATATGCTGACCACATGCCCCTCTGTATCATCATCCTATGACGCCTAAGGACTGAGGATGACATGACGGCTCTTCGGTGACGTAGGACCTTCAGTGCCTGTTCGGACGGTTTTGTATGTACATAGCGTGTTCATTTAAACTGAAGAGATTGAAATAGCTAGGAAGCTACGCTTCGGACCAAAACAAGCTACAATTTCAATTTGTTTGCCTCAGACGGGGAAATTCGACCCCCCCCCCCCCCCACCCACTCAACCAGTCCCCATAACCCCGTGCGTGGGCGGCGGGGGAAAATACTGAAACCTTCAGCTTTTTTATTGCAGATTACGATTCTACGCAAAATCGCATACGTTTTCTATGAAGCATTTCCTTTTCGAAATTTGTGTTAAGTTCCTATGGAACCAAACTTCTGAGGTCATCGTCCCGTAGGCTAACACATTACTTAAACTAACTTACGCTAAGGACAACACACCCACCCATGCCCGAGGGAGAACTCGATCCTCTGACGGGGGAGCCACGCGAACAGTGGCAGTGCGCCTCCAACCGCGCGGCTACCCCACGCGGCATAGATAGCTCTGTAACTGTAAGAATTGAAATGATTACATAATCTTAATTTACGACATGCTATTCAATGGCACTTGAATATTCAATGGCACGTGCACCCCACTTCCATTCCGTGAGGGTAGAACGGACTAACATTTCATAACTTCTCATTGGAAACCCCATTAGCAACGTTGTATTCCTCCGACATATCGAACAGGGAACTACTCGACGCACCACTGTGGCCGTGGCTCGAGATTACACTACTTTATTTTTCCAATTAGGACAAGGGCTCAAACGTAGTACCTCCAACTTCAATGCACTTAGTGATATGCTTTTCAAAGGACCGTACACAGGCTTTCTGATGTAGTCGTCCATGTCTTCTCAGCATGTTGTCACTTGCAGCTATGCCTTATCTTTTAAATATCTTTTGGAAAAGAGAAAGACATAAATAAGATAATTAATATCTATCAGCTTATTAGTGCCACGACAAGAATAACATTGACGAGTAAAACTCTACCTGGTTATGGAAATCGGCGCCATGAAGTTCTTCATCCAATGATACGTGGTCTGGATGATACTTATGACGATGCAGTACTGTAACAATACTACTTAAAGACATACCGCAATTGGGGTGAAATTACCGATAGCTTAACCGTTAGATGTCGTGCAGTGCCGCTAGTACAGCTATTACATTAGCTTCTCCTATAACACGTTTGCTTCGTTTCCTTTTGCCGGCCTGTACGCTGTCATCAGACAAAAAGGCGTTTACAATTTTGTAAAAGAATGGACGAGAGCAAGCTTTCTCTGGGAAACAGTCATCATACAAGCCAACAGAAGCCACAACATTTCCCCTAAAATCTCCGTAAATCAGGATCATTTCATATCTTTCTTCTGTGGTTGCAACATTCATCGTTCACTTGCACGTATGTTCCCCTAGTGATAGGTAGGCGTGCAGGCCATAAACAAAGTGATGTAATCATAGAATGAAGGCTTTCACGGCAGGTGTTGTCGTCACTTAACATTTCCAGGCTGAGATGCCGATGTCCATACATAATGCTCTCCCCTGACGTTTCGCCTTCGACTGCAGAAGGCATCCTCAGAGGACAATCGGCGAACTGCAACGAGAGCACTAGTGAGCGCCGTATACTCGTATATAAGCCATCCAGAGGGCGCCGGCATCAATCACGTGACGTCAGCTGTGCAGTGATCTCTGATATTGCCAACTTTCTCAATTGAAACTAATCGATAGTCACGCTGTGGCTGCAATGTTGACATCCATATCTTATCCAGCTTAATGCCTTCATCTTTTCTATTAAAATTATTGCAGTGTTTGGCAATCTCAATGGCCTCTCTGTACATTCGCACATAATATTGGTGGAACTGACAGTCATGCTAAAAATTCATATCACTTCATCGATATTATTTAGGAAATGAGTATGGGCCTTGATGATATCGTGGTCAGTTTTGACGTGGTGTCGCTGTTTACCATGATCCCGGTGAATGAAGCGATCACATGTACAGCGGACATTTTTCCTAGTGATATTTTGGCATTATTCAGACATTGCCTTACAACAACTTATTTTCAATATAATAATGTTTTTTATGAACAGATTGACGGGGTGGCTATGGGAAGTCCTCTTAGTCGAGCGGTGGCTAACTTGTTCATGGAGAACTTTGATCAACGTGCGCTGCAAACAGCTAGAAAAAGACCAGCCAGATGGTATCGTTATGTAGACGATACATTTGTTATATGGACCCATGGGGAAGAGGAACTGTATGCCTTCGTGTTACATCTGAATAGTATTAATCCAAGAATTCAATTCACTATGGAAAAGGAAATCTATGCTCACCTGAACTTCTTAGATGTGACTGTAATCAAACGAGAGTATGGATCATTGGGTCATAAGGTTTTCAGAAAAGACACACACACTGATCGTTACCTGCAGAAAGATTCTAACCACCACCCAAGACATAAAAGAGGGGTGATTAAAACATTAATAGACAGGGCGCACAAAATATGTGAACCAGCTCACTTAGATGATGAGACTGAACACCTTAGAGCGACCTCCAAGAAGAGTGGGTATTCTAACAGAGAGATAGATCGAGCACTACGCCCTAGACTGACAACTAGGGCGGACGAGGATCGACACCAACCCAAGGGGAAAGTGTTCTTACCGTTCATCAGTAAGCTGGATAAGATATGGATGTCAACATTGCAGCAACAGCGTGACAATCGACTAATTTCAATTGAGGAAGTTGGCAATATCAGAGATCACAGCACAGCCGACGTCACGTGATTGATGGCGGCGCCCTCTGGATGGCTTATATATACGGCGCTCACTAGTGCTCTCACTGCAGTTCGCCGATTGTCCTCGGAGGATCCCTTCCGCAGTCGAAGGCGAGACGTCAGGGGAGAGTCTTATGTATGGACTACAGCATCTCAGCCCGGAAATGTTAAGTGATGAAAGTGTTGTAATGTTTAGAGCCGCTATCTGTTCTACGTCTGCACGATACGTGAGCTGCGGATGCAATGTGCTGCCTGGTATGATGCATCGTAGTTCGCTACACGGTCACGGTGGCGCATCAAGTAGTCCCCTTTTCGATATGTCAGAGGAATACAACGTTAAGAATGGGGTTTCCTGTTACAAGTTACGAAATACTTGCCTGTCCTACCCTCGCAACATGGATATTCTCGGGCCTAAGAGTGTCCTGACATAAATTACGACTGTGTACTCATTTTCTATTCCTCCGATTACGCACCAGCTGTGGCGTAACAAAGAAAATGCTTCAGATAAAACTTACGTAGATCTGAAATTACGATGAAATCTAGACCATTAGGTGCTTACAGGCGTTGATGCCACGCTCCCCGTGAGACCCACACTTCCAGCGTACTGTCCACACACTACATTTGTAGTGCTCCTACCCACTATACCCATTACTCACGGCAGTCAATCTACCGATTCCCGTAAGAGATTGAGCAATGTGAGTGCATCTGCACTGAAGAAGATCATTGGTCGGTAAGCCATATATATATATATATATATATATATATATATATATATATATATATATATATATATATGTAGCGTGTTACAAAAAGGTACGGCCAAACTTTCAGGAAACATTCCTCACACACAAATAAAGAAAATATGTTATGTGGACATGTGTCCGGAAACAATTTCCATGTTAGAGCTCATTTTAGTTTCGTCAGTATGTACTGTACTTCCTCGATTGACCGCCAGTTGGCCCAATTGAAGGAAGGTCGACTTCGGTGCTTGTGTTGACATGCGACTCATTGCTCTACAGTGGCATCAAGCACATCAGTACGTAGCATCAACAGGTTAGTGTTCATCATGAACGTTGTTTTGCAGTCAGTGCATTGTTTACAAATGCGGAGTTGGAAGACGCCCATTTGATGTATGGATTAGCACGGGGCAATAGCCGTGGCGCGGTACGCTTGTATCGAGACAGATTTCCTTCCGGAACGAAGGTGTCCCGACAGGAAGACGTTCGAAGCAATTGATCGGCGTCTTAGGTAGCACGGAACATTCCAGCCTATGACTCGCGACTGGGGAAGACCTAGAACGACGAGGACACCTGCAATGGACGAGGCAATTCTTCGTGCAGTTGACGATAACCCTAATGTCAGCGTCAGAGAAGTTGCTGCTGTACAAGGTAACGTTGACCACGTCACTGTATGGAAAGACCTACGGGAGAACCAGTTGTTTCCGTACCATGTACAGCGTGTGCAGGCACTATCAGCAACTGATTGGCCTCCACGGGTACACTTCTGCGAATGGTTCATCCAACAATGTGTCAATCCTCATTTCAGTGCAAATGTTCTCTTTACGGATGAGGCTTCACTCCAACGTGATCAAATTGTAAATTTCCACCTAAGCTCAATGGAGCACGTTATCATGATTTGATACGGGATACTCTACCTGTGCTGCTAGAACATGTGCCATTACAAGTACGACACAACATGTGGTTCATGCACGATGGAGCTCCTGCACACTTCAGTCGAAGTGTTCGTACGCTTCTCAACAACAGATTCGGTGACCGATGTATTGGTAGAGGCGGACCAATTCCATGGCCTCCACGCTCTCCTGACCTCAACCCTCTTGACTTTCATTTATGGGGGCATTTGAAAGCTCTTGTCTACGCAACCCCGGTACCAAATGTAGAGCCTCTTCGTGCTCGTATTGTGGGCGGCTGTGATTCAATACGCCATTCTCCAGGGCTGCATCAGTGCATCAGGGATTCCATGCGACGGAGATTGGATGCATGTATCCTCGCTAACGGAGGACATTTTGAACATTTCCTGTAACAAAGTGTTTGAAGTCACGCTGGTACGTTCTGTTGCTGTGTGTTTCCATTCCATGATTAACGTGATTTGATGAGAAGTAATAAAAGCGTCTTTGATTCATAATAAAAACTTCTTCGGTCCCGGGTTCGATCCCCGCCACTGCCTAAATTTTGATATATAATCAGCATTGGCTGCCGAAGACTTCCAGCATAAGAAGTCAGCCTCATTCTGCCAACGGCCTTGTCAAAGAGGGCGGAGGAGCGGATAGAGGTTCAGGGCACTCTCTTGTCCTAGGGGTGGGAAATTGCCCCTAAAGGCGGAAGAATCAGCAATGATCAACGACATGAGGATGCAGAAGGCAATGGAAACCACTGCATTAAAGACACGTAACGTTACGTGTATCCACAGGACATGTGACCTGTAATTGAAGAAGTGTCATGATGATCTCTCCATTGGCAAAAGATTCCGGATTAGTCCCCCATTCGGATCGCAAGGAGGGGACTGCCAAGGGGGAGGTTACCATGAGAAAAAGATTGAATAATCAACGAAAGGATAACGTTCTACGAGTCGGGGCGTGGAATGTCAGAAGCTTGAACGTGGTAGGGAAACTAGAAAATCTGAAAAGGGAAATGCAAAGCTCAATCTAGATATAGTAGGAGTCAGTGAAGTGGAAGGAAGACAAGGATTTCTGGTCAGATGAGTATCGGGTAATATCAACAGCAGCAGAAAATGGTATAACAGGTGTAGGATTCGTTATGAATAGGAAGGTAGGGCAGAGGTTGTGTTACTGTGAACAGTTCAGTGACCGGGTTGTTCTAATCAGAATCGACAGCAGACCAACACCGACAACGATAGTTCAGGTATACATGCCGACGTCGCAAGCTGAAGATGAACAGATAGAGAAAGTGTATGAGGATGTTGAAAGGTTAATGCAGTATGTAAAGGGGGACGAAAATCTAATAGTCATGGGCGACTGGAATGCAGTTGTAGGGGAAGGAGTAGAAGAAAAGGTTACAGGAGAATATGGGCTTGGGACAAGGAATGAAAGAGGAGAAAGACTAATTGAGTTCTGTAACAAGTTTCAGCTAGTAATAGTGAATACCCTGTTCAAGTATCACAAGAGGAGGAGGTATAGTTGGAAAAGGCGGACAGATACGGGAAGATTTCAATTAGATTACATCATGGTCAGACAGAGATTCCGAAATCAGATACTGGACTGTAAGGCGTACCCAGGAGCAGATATAGACTCAGATCACAATATAGTAGTGATGAAGAGTAGGCTGAAGTTCAAGACATTAGTCAGGAAGAATCAATACGCAAAGAAGTGGGATACGGAAGTACTAAAGAATGACGAGAGACGTTTGAAGTTCTCTAACGCTATAGATACAGCAATAAGGAATAGCGCAGTAGGCAGTACAGTTGAAGAGGAATGGACATCTCTAAAAAGGGCCATCACAGAAGTTGGGAAGGGAAACATAGGTACAAAGAAGGTAGCTGCGAAGAAACCATGGGTAACAGAAGAAATACTTCAGTTGATTGATGAAAGGAGGAAGTGCAAACATGTTCCGGGAAAATCAGGATTACAGAAATACAAGTCAAGAGGAATGAAATAAATAGGAAGCGCAGGGAAGCTAAGACGAAATGGCTGCAGGAAAATGTGAAGACATCGAAAAAGATATGATTGTCGGAAGGACAGACTCAGCATACAGGTAAGTCAAAACAACCTTTGGTGACATTAAAAGCAACGGTGGTAACATTAAGAGTGCAACAGGAATTCCACTGTTAAATGCAGAGGAGAGAGAAAATAGGTGGAAAGAATACATTGAAAGCCTCTATGAGGGTGAAGATTTGTCTGATATGATAGAAGAAGAAACAGGAGTCGATTTAGAAGAGATAGGGGATCCAGTATTTGAATCGGAATTTAAAAGAGCTTTGGAGGACTTACGGTCAAATAAGGCAGAAGGGATAGATAACATTCCATCAGAATTTCTAAAATCATTGGGGGAAGTGGCAACAAAACAACTATTCACGTTGGTGTGTAGAATATGTGAGTCTGGTGACATACCATCTGACTTTCGGAAAAGCATCATCCACACAACTCCGAAGACGGCAAGAGCCGACAAGTGCGAGAATTATCGCAAAATCAGCTTAACAGCTCATGCATCGAAGCTGCTTACAAGAATAATATACAGAAAAATGGGAAAGAAAATTGAGGATGCGCTAGGTGACGATCAGTTTGGCTTTAGGAAAAGTAAAGGGACGAGAGCGGCACTTCTGACGTTACGGCTAATAATGGAAGCAGGGCTAAAGAAAAATTAAGACACTTTCATAGGATTTGTCGAACTGGAAAAAGCGTTCGACAATATAAAATGGTGAAAGCTGTTCGAGATTCTGAAAAAAGTAGGGGTAAGCTATAGGGAGAGACGGGTCATATACAATATGTACAACAACCAAGAGGGAATAAGAAGAGTGGACGATCAAGAACGAAGTGCTCGTATTAAGAAGGGTGTAAGACAAGGCTGTAGCCTTTCGCCCCTACTCTTCAATCTGTACATCTAGGAAGCTGTGGCAAAAAAGGCATTTCTGGCAAGGAGAAGTCTACTAATATCAAACACCGGCCTTAATTTGAGGAAGAAATTTCTGAGGATGTACGTCTGGAGTACAGCATTGTATGGTAGTGAAACATGGACTGTGGGAAAACCGGAACAGAAGAGAATCGAAGCATTTGAGATGTGGTGCTATAGACGAACGTTGAAAATTAGGTGGACTGATAAGGGAAGGAATGAGGAGGTTCTATGCAGAATCGGAGAGGAAAGGAATATGTGGGAAACACTGATAAGGAGAAGGGACAGGATGATAGGACATCTGCTAAGACTTGAGGGAATGACTGCCATGGTACTAGAGGGAGCTGTAGAGGGCAAAAACTGTAGAGGAAGACAGAGATTGGAATACGTCAAGCAAATAATTGACGACGTAGGTTGCAAGTGCTACTCTGAGATGAAGAGGTTAGCACAGGAAAGGAATTCGTGGCGGGCCGCATCAAACCAGTCAGTAGACTGATGACCAAAAAAAAAGTCCGAAAGATCATATTCATATTTATATACGTAGATCTTGCCGAAGAATCGTAATTCCCACTGAAGTTATCAAAGCTAGTCCCCGCCTCCACGCATTAAGGGAAACTTCTTTCGAAAAATTTCGAAACATCTCTGATTTAATTTTATTAGTACAGCAAGCAAACTTCCGTAAAGGAAAATTCCGTGCCGATGATATTTTCACGTTGAAACATACACAAGAAAAACGAGAATTCAATTTGGAAACATACCTAGCATTTATAGAGAATGAAAAAGCATTCTACTGCACCCTCAGAAGAAATCTTTGGTCAATAACGAAGATAAGAAGCACGTGATAGAAGTATGCGAAAGTTTATATAAGATAGAAACTGGCGAAGATCTGACACCAGAAATTAGGGTAAAGCAGGGAGTAAGTTAAAGCTATTCAGCGTGTATATCGGCGACTTTGCGAACTGAATGGAGGACATAATACCTCAAGGTATAAGAATAGGCTCAGATGAATTCTTTAACACAATGCTTTTTGGGAGCGACCAGGCAATTATACAGAACAGTGAAGACAAACTACATGTAGAAGTACACAGATTAAACAACATAAGCGCTAATTGTAACCTGAATATATCAACAACTAGAACAAAACGAATGGAGTTTTAGGAAAATATCACACAAAGACCAAACATATCATTAGTACACAATAACTTAACAGGTGTCCCATTTCCAGTATATGGGACATAAAATAATTTTTGGAAAAGAGAAAGACATAAATAAGATAATTAATATCTATCAGCTTATTAGTGCCACGACGAGAATAACACTAAAGAGTAAAACGAGAAAAGGAATCAAAATGAATTTTACAGATGATGGCACTCGCAACGTACTACATATAGCAGAAAGTTGGACTTTAAGTTCAAAAGATGTAACACAACTTGAAACAATAGACTCAGTGAAAGAATGCACAAGAGAAGGCAAGAAATGAAGCTATAATGGAAGAACTGGTGGCACAGCCATTAACTGAAGAAGTAATCCCACGAAAGCGGGGACAGAGAGAGCGTCTACAGCTTACGTCTGCTTAGAGAACCCCTCAGAAAGCGAGCGAATACAATCCTACTACATGAGAGAGTGTGGGAAGCCCGAGGAAGAAATCAGGTGAAGCCGGCATAGGCGATAGGACCTAATCCTAGAACGTATAAAAAGAAGAAGGAGGAGGAGGAGGAGGAGGAGAAGAAGAAGGAGGGGGAGGAGGAGGAGAAGAATACTGGAACATAGCCTTTGATAATGGATGGGACATAAGGAACACAACTTTTAAAAGGACAAAAGATTTGATAGTACAAGTTGGAATATACAAAACGAAGGTGAAGCCTAGACAAAAGAGATAAACGGTTGAGGTTTAAGCACTTTATTACGGCAGAAAAGGCAGATAGCTATGTCTGCTGTGTAGTGACGTAAAAAGGTCAGCCAGCAACAGGATTTATAATAACAATAAGGTGAAAATGAAGCATATTGGGCCTTCAGCCTATAAACGAAAGACGCGGCAGAGTCAGAATAAAAGGTAAATGCAGGATATAACGATAATAACAGCATATGCGCCAACAGAGAAAACAGAACGTAGAATAATAACAGAACATAGAATGAAGTAACAGACTGATTTGGACCTAGAAACTACGTCCATTAAAACGCGAAGATACGATCTTTTGATAGTTTTAGGACACATTAATGCGAAAGTTACATCTACATACATATCTATAAATCAACATGATTGCTCTGCAGTTCATAATTGAGTGCCTGGTAGAGAGTTCAACGAGTCACGTTTAAGCTACATCGCTAGCGTTCCCCTCTCAAACACCACGTGGGAAAAATGAAAATTTGTATCTTCCTGTGCGAGCTTGGATATCGCTCATTTTATTATGATGATCATTTCTTCTTACGTAGGTGGGTGCTAACAAAATATTTGCACATTCGTAGGAGAAAGCTGATGACTGAAATATCACGAGAAGGCCCTGCTTCAGCGAAACACCATTTTGTTTTAATGACTGCCACTCTAATCCATGTATCATATATGGCACCCTATCTCTTATTTCTTGATAATAAAAAACATGTTGCTCTTCTTCAATCTTTCTCGATATCATCCGTAAATCCTATCTGATGTGCATCCAACACTTCACAGCAATATTGCAGAAGACTGAGAACAAGCGTAGTGTAAGCAGTCTCACTAGTAGATATGTTGCATTTTCTAAGTTTTCTGCCAATAAATCCCAGTCTTTGGTTTGCTTTCCGCACAGCATTGTACGTGTGATCGCTCAGAATTTAAGTTGTTCGCAATTGTAATCCCTAAGTATTTAGTTGAGTTACAGCCTTTAGATTCGTGTTATCTATCGTGTAACTGAAATTTAGCTGTTTCCTTTTAATGCTCATGTGACTGACCGCCCACTTTTCATTAGCCACTTTTTCCATCAAACTGATATCTTGTCTAAACCATTTTGCAATTTGTTTTGATTATCTGATGACATTACAAGACAGTAAATGACACCATCTGCTATAAACAATCTAGGATGGCTGTTCATATAGTCTCCTAAATCGTTTCAGTAACTGACAATGGCCTAAAACACTCCCTTGGGGAACTCCAGATCTTCCTTCTGCTTTACTCGATGACTTTCCGTCAATTATTACGAATTATGATTCTTCTGACAGGGAAACATGGATACAGCCCCACAGCTGAGACGATACTCCAGAGGCACGCAATTTAACTAGAAATCGGTTGTAAGGTAAGGTATATGAGTGCTTTTGAAGTTCCCTGTCAATAGCACTCATCATTTCGTGAGAATAAAGTACTAGCTGTGTTTAACAATAACGATATTTTCCAAATCCCTGTTGGTTATTTGGTAATAAATCGTTTTCTTCGAGGTTATTAGTAATATCTCAAGCAAGTATATGTTCCAAAATCCCACTGCAAATTGACGTTAGTGATATGGGTCTGTGATTCACCGGACTATCTCTATTTCTCTTCTTGGATACTGGAGTGATTTGTGCAACTTTTGTCTTTGGGTACTGATCAGACTAGGAGTGAGCGGCTGTATATGATTGCTAGATATGGAGCAATTGTATCTCCATATTCTGAGAGGGACCTGGCGGGGATACAGATATCTCTTTTAAGTGACTCTTGCTGGCATTTGTTCTTGATACTAATTCTGGAACATTTACTTCGTCTTACATTATGAAGGAATTTCAGAAAACCGTGTTTAGTAACACTCCTTTAGTGACACTGTCATTGATAACTTCAACATTGTTGTATCACAGTGAAAGTATTGATTGAGTCTTGCCAGTGGTGTACTTTACATAGGACCAGAATAGCTTTGGGTCTTGTGCCAGATTTCTAGGTAGAGTTTCATTGTGAAAGTATTAAAAGCATCTCGTTTGCACTAAATTTCGAACTTCTGTATAACGGCCTCTGTAGTGGGGATTTTCCGCTCTTTAAATTCGGCGTGCTGTCTTCCGCAACAGTGTTCTGACCTTTTTTGTGTACCAAGGGGGGATTAGTACCATCTTTTATTAGTTTACATAGTATACGATTGTATCTCTCAATTGCCGTCGATACTATTTCTTTGAACCACATCTGGTCTACACTTACACAGTCAGATTGGAAGAGTGGAGACTCTCTCTTAGAAAAGTACCAAGATAATTTTTATCTGATTTTTAAAATAGGTGGACTGTACGTGGAGTAATTTTTGGGAAATACACTTTAAAGGATGAAAGTAATGAGAATGAAGCTACGTCCGTTCGCTACCAGCTGTTTTCCACACAAAAGGATACGCGTTGGAACACGTAAATCGACTGTTTTTGTAGTAGTTAACCAAATATATCATATGTTAGAAAATGTACGTCCTGCGTTGTTTGTCACATACGTACAGAGTACTGGGTACAAACTGTTACTCGGACCACTGCGTTGTAGTGTAATACACAAAACTGGAATGGAAAAAAAATTACATTGGAATACAAAAGAAACTGAATGATCCTGAAACTGCAAATTATACCAAATAATAGTTAAGGACGATCTGACAGCAGAGGAGAAACTGATAGGAAGCTAAGACAGGTGGAACACAAGCCAGAAGCTGTTGAAGGAGCAGTAGAAGAAACAGAATTGATAAGAAGAAAGGACAGACATGAATCGTTTTCGAAGGAATGCAGATTAGCAATAGAAGACGGGAATGCAGGAAGACTGAGAATGCTACAGATACACAAGAAAAGATAGGTAAAGGTTCATAAACAACCAAAATTAAATCCCCTTAGGCTATTTACGAAAAAGAAAAAGGAATGGCTGACAGCAAAATTTTGTGAGAAAGAAGAATTAAAGTAATTCAATAAAGCAAGAAAATTCTGACTTGCAATAAGGCAGAGGAAAACTGCTTTCAATCGACCCTAAATGTATTGAAAGTCGTCTTCACAGCTATAGCTTTCACAACTGATTTTTCTTCCCCGTATTCTAAGCCACAGACCTCCTGGAAAGATGTAACCGTACCGAGCAATCGATTTCTTAAAGATTCTCAGTCTTCGGCCAACTCTGTAGGGACATAGAAGTGAAACTCATTGGTGAATGTAACGCCAATCAGAGGCGTGTGTGCCGAGTATTCAGCTAAGAACTACCAGTTTAAACTGATGAAGTAAAGGCTGGTCTGGTTTGGGATTCCGCTGGCGTGTTTCGGAGTGCAACGGCGCTGCTATGGTTGAGTAATGGACCGCCTGATTATAATTAATGTGCAGCTACTCACGAAGGTCCTTTGTGCGTTGTAAGTATCGTATGACAGCAGAACTTGGTAGCAAATCTAATGCGTTAACGTGGAACCGATTTACGCAGGAAAATTATTATTTCCCGTCTTGACCACCAGGCGGAAATCTGACACTATACACCGTTTGTGTGTCTGTGTGACATTCATGTTGTCATTGACAAGCCATAATGTGAGTGTACAGCATGGACGTCGACAAGAGAGACCGTGCGTTGATAGTGAAACTGTTTTATTTCAGCGGCAGCAACTACATTGTTCCACTGAGAGTATCGCCGACTGAAAAGACTGAGGACAGGTCTGATAACTAGTTTAAGGCCATCTTCTCGTCCAAATGGGCAAAAAGTAGGCAAAGTTCGTAAATTTTTTGAGACAGTGAAAATACATGGGGATTATGATTGAACGTACTTCGAACTTTATTATAGACTTTCAATACAAAAAAGTGGGGCCGGTCGTATGGTTTGATCAAGAGACTGCGAATTTGAAGTACGTAGACTGCGTACGGTGTAGTCCCTCAGTAGTTATGTGAAATCGAAAATGGGTAACATCAGTCGAGACGACAGTCAATTTATGGGAGCTTTTACCTAATTACAATGAAATACCTTAAATTTAACGATATGGTGCTAACACGAACCTTGAGTTTGATTTCTGTGGGATTTGTTCAATCTTATGGCTTTACAAAAAATAGTTAATACAAACAAATTTCATGTATTACAGATACAAGTTTTCAAGAAATGTCCTTACTTTTCGATAGTCAAAGGTAGAAGTTAATAGCTTGAAAAATTTTAATTTTATGCTGCACGCAGTTTTGACATATTGGGTATTGAGAAAAACCTGATTAAAGTTCAGAGAAAACTTTTATGTATGTTATTATTTCAATTTACAAAAACTACATATCATTATATACTTTTGATGTCACCGCGCACACGTCTGAAGTTAGAGTTTCGAAATGGCCAATCATATATGGCGGATCAAAAATTATGTTCTGACCGATTTTGATCGCAATTTGACCCAAAAAATACGTTTTCGCTACTTACACTTGGTATTTAACACCAAGACGATATATCAGCTTTCCCTATAACTCGAACTGTTTGAACTGTTCCTGGAGAGCAATACCTTCGTCCTTATTGGAGAGAAAAGCCGATCTGGCTGAGCTGGATGTACTGCCTCCTGCAGCCTGCACACGTTGTTCGTCAGACGTTTCTGGAAATATGTTTACAAGCACACTGAAACACAAATCATTTTGTAAACGTGCGTCTCTGCACGACATGTTTTGTACCTGATCCGGGGGCCTCCTGCTGAGAGCGTCCCACGGGGGCCGAGACACTGCTTGGAACAATGAGCTGTAGAAACCATTGTAGTGCATGGATTAAAAATCTCTTCGTGCCAATGTTCTAGATACATAAGCTTCGTAAAATTCGAAATTTTTCCTTTCAAAAAATGCAATAAATACATTAAAATTTTCGACCATTTTGGATGCGAAACTGTCCCTATAGATGATCGTAATTAAAATGTACGAAACAGGTAAGCTTGGTGAGGCACCTGGAGGGGGAAGGCGTTCTGTCCTAGGAAGTCATTGACAGGGCTGCTTACTCTGCTACTGGCCATGCAGCCCTTGCCCAGGCTAGTGCTAGTGCTCGTGCATTGTCACGCGAACTGTCCTTCCCACGATGGACAGTACAGGAAGTTTTGCTGCCTATTATTCACTAGTACCCGTAGAAGACCCAGACGGTGCAAGAGCTGCAACCTCATGATTTGCAGCAACGTTCTGAATTTTCTCTTTTGTATCTAGTTGAGCCATGCTCCTTCCTACCGATCTTGTTTCCCAAAGGGAGTTGTAAACTTTGACTGAGAACCAAGCCGGGAGACCTGGAAAGCGTGTGCAAGTGGCACACGTGATGCAGAACTACAAGGGACAGTCGTAGCCTGACAGCTCGTTCAGGTATCAGGAAGTTAGCAGCAATATCGGGTGCAAATGCGGTGAGTAGGGACCAGCTGTGCCGTAACTCCAGGAGGTGGTTGGCCACCCAGCACCGTATACACAATCACCTGCATGGTTACTGGGATGCACCGTGCGGCCCTGATCGCTGACACGCCTTGCCCTAGATTTCCACACTTTGAAACCGACTGCCTGAACCGGGAATGTGCGTGTATTAATTCACCTGACTGTTTGTCGAGACTACATATAACTTGGTGAGCAACTCAGTTGTCTGTGTAATGTGGTGCTGCAAATTTTATGTGCTTGGCGGCGTGTGGCTCAAGTTGACATTCTCTGTAATGCCTGCAGTAGCAGCTTGTGCAATTGTATAATAGGAAACAAAACAAATTTAAGCGTCATTGATTCCGCAGATATTTGTGTCTGGTGAAAGTTTTCAGGTGAATGCAACGCACGACATAGGCATTGCATCCTTTGTGTGTTTTGTATTTTTTAACTAAAGGGTGAAAACGAATTGAGGCCAACTGCTGAACGAATGTTCTTAGTCTTTATTTTCAGATTTCACTTTGCTTAATAAGACCAAGTAAACCATATTTTTATAGTAATGTGCAGAATATAGCGTTTTCGATTTTTTTAGTAATGCTGGCCTTAAATATTATGTAGCTTCATACTGGGAAAATGTATTAAAACGTTTTGTTACCTAGAAAATTTTATGAAATTCTCAAGCTGTAAAGCTGCGGTGCAATTTCAAATACACCCAGGAGTCATTACAGCGTATTGTGCTGCCTGCGGGATGAACACCCACCTCATTAAGCAGTCTAATTCACAAGCGGCAGTTGCCGCTGAAGGGCCGCTAAATGGGAGTTTTTTTCTGTTTCGTTGCGGTTAACAATACAAATGTAAATTTTACTGCAGATCTGTCCGTTGCAAACCTGAAATTTTTATAGCTGTTAAACCTCAAGCAGGTATTGTTCTTTAGTCAACACTTATAATTAACTGTAATACGTTTCTTATGATCAGTACTGTTGAAACCGGAGGCCTCCTGGAAGCATTTTGGACAGAGATTGCATATTTCTGGGTTGAAATTATTTGTGGCCGTGTACGCATAGGGAAGCTGCGTATCCAAACTTTTCTTGAAATTGAAAATATTTCCACTGTGTCGTTGTTTAAGATTTTAGGGTTTTAGCTTTTGTTCAAAAAGGGGTTTGTTGGGGCTCTGTTTTTTATTTGAAACGTTATTTTGGTTTTTAGTCTGTTGTACTGATTCGATTGCTACGGCCTTATATCCATGCCTGCGGGTTCACTTGTGCGCTCCTCTTATGGTGACTGGCCACAACCGGCAGTGACTGTCACCGATGGCGCCTACCTAAGGCTTCTTCTTCAAAGTTTAGTTTCGTAGTTTTTGGAAAAGCTGTACAAACAGGATTTAAAGAGTTTCATTATAAGTGATCTGTAAATTACTCCTTTAAAATAAATGTTAGTTGAACTCTTTATTTAATTGTAAATGGTGTTTGAAATATAAATATTTACTTATTATTGCCTGGGTCTCTCATCAAACAGCTACCTGTGCTGACGCCAAAGTGGGGAACCACATTTCACTGGCAACTTTCTGTGTGGCGACGACGTACATTTTAAACTACACGGGGTACCGTGAACACGCAGAACCACCAATACTGTTGTACTGTTAAACCGAGTGTTGCTCACGAAGAGTCATGGAAAGCACCGTATGTGTCTTCGTGGCGTGGATTCACAAACGCCTTTATTATTGGTCCGTTCTTGTTTTAAAAGAATACAACCAGAGGGCCTGTTTGGGGTACCATGACGTCTGCACGTTATCGGGACCTTCTTTTACCACTTGTGATCCCCGCCTGGGAAGAGCACAACTGTGTGACAACTAGCTTTCATGCAAGATATTATATCACTCACCCATTGAAAGATCTGCTTAATGCTGCCTTCCACGAGCGTGCTTTCTCCAGATGATTTTGCAAGATCGCCTGATACGAGTCCATGTGACATTTGATTCTGGGTACATCTAAAGGAACTCGTTTACCAGGATCTGAAGGCAAACATACAACAACATGTTGCTCAGATTACACCGGAACTGCTGTGAGCAACTACTGATCACGTGATTTTACGGGTGGAGCAATTCACCGACATCTCTGTTGCTAATTTCAAACATATTGTGTAATCGATGGTTAATAATAAAATCAGCGTTATTCCTTTCCCACTTGTTTGACCTGTCTTCCGATGTCTCTTTCCTAATACATTACACATGGACATTTCCATACGTCTGTCTTGCATTCAGAATATCAAATTTGCATCTCGTGGGCGTAATTGGAACTTTTTTTCCGAGTCGGTTCCGTATCAACGCATCACGGTATCTACCTAGTTCCCATGTAACACAATAACTACAGCCCACACTGGATCCTTGTGAGCAGCTGTGCTTTAGGTATAAGTACGCGTTATTAAGTAGAACTCAACTGACTTTCTGTTGATCAATCTGAGATCTCATGTTACAGCTTTTACCGATCTTAAGCTTGCGTATACACTCCTGGAAATTGAAATAAGAACACCGTGAATTCATTGTCCCAGGAAGGGGAAACTTTATTGACACATTCCTGGGGTCAGATACATCACATGATCACACTGACAGAACCACAGGCACATAGACACAGGCAACAGAGCATGCACAATGTCGGCACTAGTACAGTGTATATCCACCTTTCGCAGCAATGCAGGCTGCTATTCTCCCATGGAGACGATCGTAGAGATGCTGGATGTAGTCCTGTGGAAAGGCTTGCCATGCCATTTCCACCTGGCGCCTCAGTTGGACCAGCGTTCGTGCTGGACGTGCAGACCGCGTGAGACGACGCTTCATCCAGTCCCAAACATGCTCAATGGGGGACAGATCCGGAGATCTTGCTGGCCAGGGTAGTTGACTTACACCTTCTAGAGCACGTTGGGTGGCACGGGATACATGCGGACGTGCATTGTCCTGTTGGAACAGCAAGTTCCCTTGCCGGTCTAGGAATGGTAGGACGATGGGTTCGATGACGGTTTGGATGTACCGTGCACTATTCAGTGTCCCCTCGACGATCACCAGTGGAGTATGGCCAGTGTAGGAGATCGCTCCCCACACCATGATGCCGGGTGTTGGCCCTGTGTGCCTCGGTCGTATGCAGTCCTGATTGTGGCGCTCACCTGCACGGCGCCAAACACGCATACGACCATCATTGGCACCAAGGCAGAAGCGACTCTCATCGCTGAAGACGACACGTCTCCATTCGTCCCTCCATTCACGCCTGTCGCGACACCACTGGAGGCGGGCTGCTCGATGTTGGGGCGTGAGCGGAAGACGGCCTAACGGTGTGCGGGACCGTAGCCCAGCTTCATGGAGACGGTTGCGAATGGTCCTCGCCGATACCCCAGGAGCAACAGTGTCCCTAATTTGCTGGGAAGTGGCGGTGCGGTCCCCTACGGCACTGCGTAGGATCCTACGGTCTTGGCGTGCATCCGTGCGTCGCTGCGGTCCGGTCCCAGGTCGACGGGCATGTGCACCTTCCGCCGACCACTGGCGACAACATCGATGTACTGTGGAGACCTCACGCCCCACGTGTTGAGCAATTCGGCGGTACGTCCACCCGGCCTCCCGCATGCCCACTATACGCCCTGGCTCAAAGTCCGTCAACTGCACATACGGTTCACGTCCACGCTGTCGCGGCATGCTATCAGTGTTAAAGACTGCGATGGAGCTCCGTATGCCACGGCAAACTGGCAGACACTGACGGCGGCGGTGCACAAATGCTGCGCAGCTAACGCCATTTGACGGCCAACACCGCGGTTCCTGGTGTGTCCGCTGTGCCGTGCGTGTGATCATTGCTTGTACAGCCCTCTCGCAGTGTCCGGAGCAAGTATGGTGGGTCTGACACACCGGTGTCAATGTGTTCTTTTTTCCATTTCCAGGAGTGTATCTCATTTTTCAACTTACCTTCCGTCGTTTGGTGAGATCCGAATTGCTTTGTGGAATTCGTCTCATCCTCTTTTAGTGAACTGTTTTCTAATGCTTTTCAAATTTAATTGAAATCATTTTTTATGGATACTTAATATTCTAATTGTTCCATGCATGGGCGAGTCTGTACTTCATTGTGACCATGATCATGTTTCCGATAAAATTATACTCTGTTGAATTAAAGTTTACGTTGTTTATTCGTGATCCCTTGTTACAGTTTAAACATTCTAATATATCTACGATTGGGAGTACAATATGCAATCTGTCTCGAGCTGTCTCACGTAATGTTAAAGATTTTCTGGCTTAGCAGAGATAGGTCTTACTGATCCGCTATTACAATCAGTAAACACGTATCCCAAAACTACAGTCAGTAAAACTCTTCCGCTGTTTCGTTGCTTGTTTCTCACGCCAGAAGACAAGAATCAGCAGGAAACGCAATTTATATATGGCGTGATTGCTCAGTGTGCTTCAGTTTCGGTCTTCTAATTAGAAAATATCATATTAACAGACTGAGCTTTCTCACTCGGTTTAACTTGGCTACAAGCTTCTGTAAACTTGCTAAGGCCTTATCGCTAGGTAGTACAGTCATGGAATCCATTCAGATGTGCATTTATGCTCGCTATTATTAAGGTTCACCAAGTAAGCTATACCTGTTACTTAGTTGTTCTGTTCCTTTAAGACATTCTACTAGGACAGCTTTACAATGTCATATCTCCACAAACTTTATAAATAAAAAACAGCATGTTTAGGGTACATATTTCCAAGTAATCTGAATTTAACACAAGGGTTATTAGCTTACAGCATGCAAAACCATGGTGTTAAAACGACTGTATTGCATAAATCACAAAGATGGTTATTTGCGTTGAAAATAATCGTATGTCTCTAATGGAGGGGAGACTCCGTCTTGGGTTTTTCGGTCCGATGAAGAGCACAAGATGAATATCAATAGTGATCGAGAACTACAATTTTGTAGAGGGAGTGAAACATGGTGATTGTCTCTCTGCAGTCTTGTTTCATCTAGCACTGTATAGTCTGATACAAAACACAAGCAAGAGCGGCACAATAATGATTAAATTCATTCATTTATGTGCATATTTATGTGATAGTGCAATTATGACCAGAGAAAGTAGTACCTTTATAAAAATGGAGTAATTAATGGTAGTAGAAGAAGGAAGAATTAGGCATAATGTGAACTCAAAGAAGACAAAATACATGATAATGTCCAATTCGCAGGCTAGGAGATAGCTGCATGAACTGGAGACCTGTTTCCGTTATCTACGTGTCCTTTTACTTAGTGACAGTAATATAACAGGAGGTAGAACCTATTATGCGATTGAACGAGTTTTTTTAAGAATTCTCTATTTACAAGGTATTCAAAGTTAAGGGCATGTAATTCCCCTGTAGGACTCGTTACTACATATGTGTCAGAAATGTGGACGATGACAGAATCGCGTGTGATCAGTTTGAGGACGTTTGATAAAAGGAATCTTGCGGAAAATTTATGAGTCAGTGAGACAGGCAGAGGGTTGGAGAGTAGGAGAAACCATGAGATACAACATCTTATACAAGGAAAAGGTATTTTTAAGACTTATTAAATCTCGGGGAAATCTGCGGAGGACGTATTGGTAGATTCCATCTGTTACGATGCCCAAAAGAACAATGAAAAGAGTGTTGGTTTCCACGAGAAGGAAGGGTAGATCAGAAGCAAGAATGTGGGATGTTTTGTTTCCTGAACTTACCAAAGTAGAGATCCTAGACAGTTAGGCTTGAACTGAAACAAGAAAAAATACATGATAATGTCCAATTCGGAGGCTAAGAGAAAACTACATGACCTGGAGGCCTGTAATAAATATTTTAAATGCGTCACTGTTTCCGAGAAAAGCAGAGAACAGACATGTAAGGAAGAGACTGTGAGGCGACCAAAGGACTTTCAGAGGCCAAAGGAGAAGAAGATGTAGAATATATGTGAAGGTGTAAATGAGACTTAATGGAAAATACTTGTAATTCTGTTTTTCCCAATATTTTAGAGGGACGTCCTTGCATAACGTAAAGGTCTAACATTCTTGCGCAGAGTACAGTGATGCAGACACAAAAATCTTACATTCGATTCGTGAGTTAGTTTTATTAACATTGGTTACAAGTTGTTAGGTATTCTCTTCAGTAAACACTATTATTCCTTAAAGTGTTACAGTAGAGGGAATTAATTATCGCGCAGCTGTAATGACAGTCGCATCAACAGGAAACATACTGACACAGCACATGTTTCGTAGTGAGTTTCTTGTTGACTCCTCTCCTAAGACTGATGTGACGCAGCTCTCTACGGTAGCCTGCCCTGCGAAAGCATTTGCATCGCTTCCTACCTACTGCAATCTACCCCCACATTTGTCTGTAGTCATTCTACGGTCTCCCTCAATATATATTTACCGCCACACCTCCATCCATCGCCAAATTTATTATGTTTTGATTCCTCAGACTGCATCCTATCAACCGATATTGTCTTTCGGTTCAATAGTAACATATATTTTTTTCATGCTTGATTCGATTCAGTACATCATCTGTTAAATAGCCCACCCTTGATGATGTAAGAGGCTACACCCATGGCTATTACCTTCAGAGAAGACTATCAAACACTGAAATTTCTGTAAGATTTTAAAGAAGCGTTGTGTGTCTACTTATCATTCTTCTTCCTGAAACGCTTATGTTTATTCTAGCTGTTCACAGACCCTCATACACGCTTCTCTTTCCATCCACAGTCTGTCATTCAGGACCTCCTCCCTCTGCAGTCCTCTGCGGTTCATGTCATCCTTCACCTGGTCTCCCCATCTTGTTGGTGGTCTTCCAACGAGTCTTCGTCCTGATTCTGTCCATTCGAGGGCTCTTCTTGTTCCATTCTTCTAATGTGGCCAAACCATTTAAGCCTATTACTTCCCATAGTTTCTTTTAGGGCTTAATCTGCAGGCTTGTTTCGTAATGTTTCATTCCTTATCCTGACCCGTCTCGTATTACCCAGTATCTCTCGTAGAAAGCGTTGCTTGTACTCTACACAAAAGTCCAACATACTGATCCATAGTCAAAACTGGCAGATAATGTGAGTTGCTTTGACAGGTATTTTCAAATTTCTAATTACATCCGATACACAATAATAAAATTTCCAGCTATTTTCTATTCTCTCCGAAATTTCATCATTAATATTGCCTTTTTAGTTAATTTAATTCCCAGGTACTTGAAAGCATCTATGTCCTTTAAAAACTTTTCCATTACAACTTACATCCTTCATTTTTCCTGCTAATTTTAATTATTTCACATTTGCTACGCTTATTTTGATGCTTACTTCTCCAGTTACTGTTTGCCAGGTATTTATTTGTTCTTTCAATTTCTGCTCAACTTCTTTCCCATTCATAAAAAAAGTTGAAATGTGTGTGAAATTTTATGGGACCACTCGGCTAATCCCGCGCGGCCCATTCATCACATCATCGGAAAATGCTACGATTTTCATATCGTCTTATGTCGATCCTTGAGATATTTCGTTATGATGTTGTCCATGACGATATTCAAAAGCATTATGTGAGCGCGCTTCTTTACTGAACCTCTCTGTCTGTTCTAAATAGCAACCGGCAATGGCCGAAGTAGAAACTGTCAGTACGAGTTAGTTACCATTTCTGCTTCTGCTGTTGGCAGTCATTTTGTTGCCCAAATACCAGAACTGTCCCCACAGAGTCTTTTTAAATCAATTCCAGTGCATTACCTTTGTTTACTCTTGTCGCTGTTCACCTGGCAACCCCATTACAAGGTACTATCTTTTACTCGGACTAATCCATGAAGTTTATTTTCATCTGTGATAAATTAAAATATCATTTTAAAAAGTATAGACATTATTTCTCCCTTTTCTTAATTTCTCTTTGTTTTTCTTTACCGCTTATTCAATGCACAGCTTGAATAATAAGGGTGATAAGCTAAACACAGTTTTATTCTTTCCTTAACTACTGCGTATCAATCACGTCTTTCGTCTCTAATATCGGCAGTCCGTTTTCTGTATAAGTTAGAAATAACATCTTGCTCTCTTCACTATACCCTTGCTACATAGAGAATTTCGAAGTGTGCATTCCATTCAACACTTCCGAAGGGCTCTTCTAAACCTGCGAATGCTATAAATGAAAGTTCGCCTTTCGTCAGTGTACCCTGTATTGTCTTGCACATTCATAATTTCTGCGAAACCGTGACTGATCTTCCCCGATGTTATTTTTTGTCAGCCTTCTGCCCTTCAGTTAATCGCTTAAAAAAGAACCACTGAACAGGCTGTCGAATAGTCGGCATTTTATTTGTATAGTATTTCATAATAATGCAGCCTAACACAAAATATTATTCTATTAATAAAATGAGTATTAGCAATTTTCACCCATTACATATTAAATGATGGTTAGGTAATAACCCTACCTCTCAGTTCTTGCCTTTTTTCGAGTAGTTATATTCTTGATTTTCAATTTCTTGTGTCTGATATATCTTGCACCACAGATAGAATAGTTTTATGAAAGTGGGTTCTTCCTTGGATAAAAAATATTCTGAGGGAAAGCCATACACTCCAGGAGCTAACTGTGTCTTAGGTGTTCAAGTTTTTCGCTAACTCCATCCCACAATATGATATCAACGATGTTCTCTTCCATTTTCATACTAATGTCACAGCTTCCATCCACCTTCCGTCTTTCAGCCTGCCCCTCTTTGATTGGTACTGGCTTCCCGTCTTGACTTAGTATTTTCATAGGCGTATATATTTTCATCAATGACCTCTTGAATTTTTATGTAGTCATAGAATCTTCACAGTCTTACAGTTTTCTTGTTCGCATTCTTGCTTTGCATTTGCACCTCTCTCGAAACTCAAACTTTATTCGTGTATATTCTCTTCAGCTTGCTTCATTTCCTGCTTTCCTCAGTTACATTCAGTAAGTCCTCTGTTATCAAGGATCTTTACTGAGTCTTATGTTTTTTTGTGCAGAGAAGAAGAAAATAACGGAAACGATCATAAGTTTCAACATCTAACATGTCCCAATATGTACAACTTTGTTAATACTTCTGATCCTGTTTTGTATCTTTCAGTGCGTGTGGAAACACTTTTCAGTTTGACAACTTTACTGTCACACACAATCATTTCGCTCTATTAACGCCTAATCGGTTTCGGCAGCAACTAGTCACCTGCAAGCAGCGTTCTGTTTTGTGTACCTACAAAGCTTGAGTTGTGGCATACAAACTAACACACAATTACAGAATGCTAGTTGTGGGATCTGAAGATGTGCATTGTTGGTCGAAGCAGGTCAATTGCTAACTGATAAAAGTGATTGTGTCTAATAACAAATCGTTGACACTGGATCAAACATGTACGTCTCCTTGGAAATCTGTCAGTTTTTAATGATTTGTTGACATTATTGAAAGTCTTTGTCTACAAATAGTTTGTATTCAAACACGCGTTATCAAGTGGCGCTATCTATGTAGTATTGATATGCGTTCACCATCTCACTCGTCAGAATGAGTGAAAATAACGATGTTGATTGAAAAGAAATCTTACTGAAAACAGTGAGTTATTGAACTCCTATGAGTGGACGTTACATTAATTTCATTCCTGATGGGAAGAACAACCAACATGGAATTTCAAGGTGAGCCGAGCATTAATGTAGGGAGAAATCAGGCTAATATTCTTAGGTGTATGTATGTATACGTTCCATCTTCAGTTACCAAATTATATCCAGTTACATTGAGTTTACGTTGTGCTGTTTCGTTCATGTAAGCGCTGAGATGTTATAACGTTAAGTGACAACATATCCTGCGTTTGTGGAGCTACTTTAAGTAGCTGCACTGGTACAATGCCACACTGATACAGTGTCCATACACAAATGTAGATGCAGTAAGAGAAAAATCTCCTGAAGATGTATCAACTAGACGCTGAGTGTGATAGAATTTAATATGGAAAACGTCATTTGTGATTAATGGTGTAATTAATACATAAGTCTAAGGGAATCACCGTTTCACCACTGTCTAAGTTGTTAAGATAACCATGCTTACAACCAAGTCAAGTAAGGACTGTATATTTATTTGCGATAAAGACCGACTTCGACCCGCCCAGTGAACTTCTTCATACCAATAAGCATCTGCGCAGTGATTCGGTGGAAGAAAAGAATTGCGAGTGACGATACGTAAGACGAAGCAACCACTATCCAGGTTAGCTGGTAACTAGAAGTAAGATCTGGCAGTCTGTCACAGAAGTTCAGGAGGATTTCTATCTTCTACAAGCTCCGGATCAGTGACATACACGAATCTTTCACTGCGCTCTAAGGCGGGCTGGGGTGCACAGCCAGATGACCAGTACAGGACCCCGATAAGCCGTTGTGTTGTGATGCCGTCTCTAATAGGGACTGGCAGGTAGAAGCCCACACAGCAGTGCCGTCAGCAGCTCTGAAACCTGCATATCTCCCTCTGTTAAGACGTGCCATCACAGTGAGTCAGGAGAGCATGAAGGAGCTGCAGGGTGGGTGTTTACCTACGGAGCTCTTATATCCCAAACGTGAGATCTTTCTCTGGGCAATATAACCGAATAAATAAGATATGCCATTAGTAATTCCTGTTCAATGGCGATTCGGCATTGAGATGAGTAAAAACATTAAAACATAAGGGTACTTGATAGAAGATGTTTTCATTCAACAATGTTTTTTTTTTTTAAATTCAAACTATGATATTTCGTACAGGAAATGGCTGTTGAAACTCAAAAACTTTTCGCTTACATGGACGTCATGGCCGTAAAAATAGTCATAAAATTATGTTAAACGTATTTCCGAAAGGGAAAAAATTTTGAAATATATTAAATTAAATTTTGAAATTCCCATCTCAGTTTTGTATTACGCTTGGAGATGCATGAAAGTATTATTCAATGCAATACTCTGTATCGGCTTCCAAAGAACATACGCTGCTGACCACCCAAAACGCCACACCTTGAAGGAAGCATCCAAATGAAGTAAGATCTGCAGCATGCGTTTGCGACTACGAGACATGCGCATTATTAGCATTTCAGTCGTAAGCGCTCACCACGGGCGCGTTGTAACACCACCTACATGGGCTATATAAAGTGGAAGGGACGGCCGTGTGCACGTACTAGAATTATTCTTTCCTGTGGTCCGTCTGCAAAGTAGCTTCAATATGCCACGTACAAGAGAGCCAGGACGTTTCGGAGTTGCCCATAGGGATAGCGGATAATCCTACGGAGAAGTCGGTGATCTTGTCGGAGGAAACCAAGCAACTGTGATGCGGATCTGTAACTGTTGGATGCAAGAGAGAACGACGGACCAATGGGACAGGTTGCACCCACCTCGTTGCACCACTACACTTGATGACCGGCATATTGTGCGCATGGCAGTGATGGATCGCTCTGCCACATCACGAACCGTACCGCACCAAATTCTTTCTTTTGCGGAACGATAAGCGTACGTGCGTATCATTCGACCTTATCTGCAGCAGAGTCGAGGCAAAGACAGATCGAAGCGCATACTTGTAGGTCTTAACGAGTGCTAGCAACTGCCTCCGGCGGGGAGCGAGTGACTATTTAAGACGAGTCTTGTAATTCTTGATTGCGAGTTAAAGTTAGCAAGTTCTCTTTAGCACACGGCAAAATCAAGACCATTTTTCTGCACCTTTACAATTTAATACTTATTTTCCGTGGGCCCTGCAAGGAACCGAGTGTCCGCGAAGTGTGACGTCACAAGCTCGTTGCGGGGCCCGTACACCTCGTGGGCCTCGCACCAGAGTAGACTGTCCATTACTGAGTTTACCACTGAGCCAACGTCACAGACGTTTGCACCGCTAATGATACGATAAACGACGGAGATGGATATCCTAAGGAACGACATTGCCTTACCGTTTAATCCCGATTCTTACTGCACCACCACGATGTCGGATTAGAGTCTGGAGACGGTGTTCTGAGACACTGTTGAACTGTTGCATTACGCATCGCCATAGTGGTCCTGACCCGGTATTATAGCTTGCGGCGGTATTGGATCCCACTCTCGCCCTATACCACTACGCGTTGCCGATACAATACCCAACCAGTTCTACATCTCTTAAGTGATGGAGCCTGTTGTCCCACTGATAAGTCAAAACATTAGATCACTGCCCATCGCGACGTTGTGGGCCACCTGATGGCATTGCGTAAGCGGAGCAGACATGGGCAGGGAATCACCCTGGCGAATATATGGGCTGCCAATTGAGAAAATTTATTGAGATAATCGAGTTTGACACAGGGCAGCTGGCCGATCGCCACACTGCAAGAGCATAACGCGCTACAGTGACTCGAAATGTACAGTACTACTCCGCCGTCCATCGGATTGCTTTGTTGCCTTGACCTCTCTGTTCTCCTGACCTCTTGCCTATCGAAAACGGCTCGTGGATGATTTCCTTTTCAATTAAATATTGATTTCCCATGGACAAGACCGCTGCACCAACCGGGATACACCAACCGCTGCTGCACAAGATCAACTTTGGAAAAGTATTGGACCAGAATGGACTTCTATACCCCTACAGCACGTTCAGAACCTCTCTGATTCAACGCCGGGACGTGTAGGAGTGGTATAGTTAGCAACGGTGGGAACACTCAGTTCTGATTTTATCATCTTCCTCAATTCATATGGGATTGTATTTTCAATCGTGTGAACTATATACAACGTGTCATCTCCCCAATCAGCGTGGCTGCGATATCTGCTGTCTTTCTTGGTGTTGCATTTTGGATGGTCAGTTGTGTAAAAGTTGGTGAGGAACAGTACAAGGGGAACTGTAGCATCATATTGTTAAAATACACTATAAGCTAAAACATAAGATCCCTAGAATGAGATTTTCACTCTGCAGCGGAGTGTGCGCTGATATAAAACTTCCTGGCAGATTAGAACTGTGTGCCGGACCGAGACTCGAAATCGGGACCTTTGCCTTTCGCGGACAATTGCTCTACCAACTGAGCTACCCAAGCACGACTCACGCCCCGTCCTCACAACTTTACTTCTGCCAGTACCTTCCAAACTACCTTCCAAACTTTACAGAAGCTCTCCGCCCGCAAAAGGCAAAAGTCGGCGAACCTGGCCGAATGTTAAATTGCTACTTCATGAGTGTCTACGGAAAGAGTTAGAAGGACAGTGAAACTACCACTAGGCGACAAATGGTTGGAAGTCCACGACTCTCCACAGAACGAGGAGTTTGGAGGCTTCACTGCTGTGTAAAGTAGGTTAGCACAAGTGCTTCGGCGCTTAGCGATCATCGTACCTTACTGCACATGGAGCTCCGCAGCAGACCACCCCTACATGTACACAAGTTAACCCGACGACATTGTCAATTACTATTGCAGTGGTCACAGGACAATCGGGATTCGACCGTCGATCAATGGAAACGTGTCACCTCTTCAGGTAAACCACAGTTTTGCTGCACTTGATATATGGTCATCTCCACAAATGCCGTTATGGAGGCGAACGGCGGCTCGAAATGCACAGCGCCCACGGACGCAGGCTGATGCGAGCAGTATTACGTTACGGTAGGCATTCTTTTGTGCTTGGTAGTATTCGAAGACAAACTGACACTTACGAAGCACCTGTGTCACTTCATGCTTGATGATTTTTCCGATGGCGACGTCATCTTTCAGCAGGATACTTGTCCATGCATCGGAGACAGATACGTGCTACAGTGGACCGAGGAGCATTATAATGACCTCACGTTGAAGTCTCGGCGACTAAATTCGATTGATTTAAATCCTGTGGAAACATCTGCGTCGCTATCGGGCACCATCACCGCGTACGAACATTGGCGGTCCGTTATCTACGCTAACAAATGACCTGTGCGTTGACATCTAATGCCCAAACCTAGCAACAAACTGCCGGATTCCTGATACGCAGAACCAGTGATGTACTTCGTTCCAAAGACGGAGAAACAAGCTCTTAAGTAGGTGGTCATAATATTTGGCTCAGTGTAGTTTGCCGATTCCAGTGTTCATTATTATAATTTAGGGAAAAGCTCCAAGCGGGACACTCTGCATTCTGCACTGTAGATCAATTATTATAATGAATTTAATGCAGAAAAGCTTAACATCACTAGCCAAGTTGAGAGAAGCTCGAGAAGGGGTGTTGTGAAAAGCATATATACGTGGTAAAATATAAGAATAGGTAGTTCATTCATCGCGGTTGGTGAATGAGGTAAAATAAAGTATGAAGGGCACTCAAATGAAAGGCGAACAACCGTCACAATGGGACCATTGAATGGTTCTATTGAAAAGCAATCAGTGTGAGCGTTAATGCGTTTATCCCTCTTGGAGGCGAGACGGCTGATTCCCGTTTCGTAGAACGCGGTAGGCCGCTGAAGGATCTACAACCGCACCCTCTCTTCATTTCCTCTTCCGATCGAGACCGACGTCCACGCATGTCTCTCTTCAGGTCACCAACGACGTGAAAACCACATAGTGAAGGATCTAGGCTGTACGGAGGATGTTTCAGTGTTTCGCCACCTAATCACTGAACGTAGTCTTCGTCCGATTGGCAGTATGGGGCAGGTCATTATCATGCAAATTCGACTTCAGGGGCACTGCGCTCGTCGAGTTCCTAGAGTGTGCAACTGCACTTATTGCGCAGGGTTATGAATAAAATTTGCAGCAACTGCTACGCACTATGGAGTCAAAACGCTCAGGAATGCTTCCGGACGGAATCGTCCTGTTACACGATAACGCCTGGACCACACTGCCTGTAAGACTTGGTTGCGGAACACTGCATATTTCTCCGTACAGCCCGGGTCGTCCACTTCGTGAGTATCACGTCGTTGGCGATCTGAATAAAGACATGCGGACATCAGCTTCAGTTGGACGAGGAAGTGAAGTGAAGGTATGGTTCTGGATCCTTCCTCGATCGATCACGTTCCACGAAACAGGTTCAAATAGCTCTGAGCACTATGGGACTTCACTTCAGAGGTCATCAGTCCCCTAGAACTTACAACTACTTAAACATAACTACCGTAAGGGCATCACACACATCCATGCCCGAGGCAGGATTCGAACCTGAGACCGTAGTGGTCGCGCGGTTACAGACTGTAGCGCCTACAACCGCTCGGCCACTCCGGCCAGCCACGAAACAGGAATCGATTGTGTCTTCTCCCAGTGTGAAAAGCGTATTAAAGCGTGTAGTGACAGCTTTTGGATGGAACCATTCCATGATTGTGTTGTGGCCGGTGTTTGGTTTTCACTGACTGCCCCTTACAGGTGAAAATGAACAAAATCGATTTATAAAGCAGTTTTTTTGTTCGAAACTACCTTTGGTTTGGAGATAGAATTGAGCTACTACCATTTATTAGAAACCCCTCTATAAATTCTTTGGGCCTCTGTCTTCTGATCGATGTCTATGAGTGGTAATAATTACATTCCTAGACAAACCATTTTTTTTAAATTTTCTCATGTAAGTGTCATCAAAACGAAATCTGTGTGCTAGGTGGATTCTGTTATCACACCACATAGATTAATTAACAAGGAACATTTTGAGAGGTAGATACCAGATTTCTAATGCATGAAATGTTGCAAAAGTGCGGCTGAAGAATGTCACACTTGCTTAGACACTGTGGTCGAGATAGGTGAGATTTTATGTTTCCCATCGGGTAATATACAGCTATTTTGGTAATATACAGCTTTTTTGTTGTGTCGGCCACTGTGGGAGTCAGCACAAACACCAACAAGAAAGAAGAGAAGTTGTGGTGGCCGGTAGCAGTAATACAAAATCATCTGTACAAAACAATTTCAAATTATAACGAATCGTTATTTCTAAAAAGAATGTAAACAAAACTTCTCATTATGAGAAGGCTCCCTAGGCCTCCTACTTGAAAGTACCATAGTGCATATTACTGCTCGCAGAACGCAGGCTAGGTAATGTCTTCCTCTTTCTCAGTACTTATGCCGTCGAAGTCAATGACCAAAGTGGGCCGACCACAGATAGGTGGCTGGTTAAATGAGCGTTGACAGGGGACGCTGAACTCTGGTCTCCCTGGAGGTGTTGCGCAGCTCGCTCTTCCCATTGGCGCGAGAGAGCGTCTTCTTGATGCCATTGCGCTGCGTTGATCTATTCGGTGTGCATTCGATGCTTTAGGACTGCACAGTCTTAATCTCGATTACCTTCCTTTGGTCTAGACAGACAGACCTGTAAAAGGAATATATCAAATGTAATAGAAATTGAAATTCACAGTCAAGTTCATAACATGCCTTCAGAAGATAAAATGTACAGATGTGTTTTTTATTTTCCTTTGTATTTGTACAAAGCTGAAAGTAAATCCCTATTTTAGTCTTTTCAGTACGAAAAAACACTGTAGGTTGCAATTAAAAATGGATCTTTTTGGAGTCGTTGCGCCTTTCTGAGGTATTTCTAGAATTTGTTTAGGAACTGCGGATAACTCATTATTCATAACTAGCCAAATCATTTGGTGTGCACCTTTGGCGAAGGCATGCAGCTTTTCTAAGATGTGGGGATTACAAATGCGGCCCTGTCTTAGCGTAGTCAGATGCCTTGCCGAAGGTGCACACTGGAAGTTTTTGCTAATTGTGAGTGATACATTACCTGCAATTCCAAACAAATTCTGAAGATGATTCAAAAAAGCGAAACTTGTCAATAAAATTTGCAACCCAGACTATTTCTTCAACTCAAAATATATCGCAGTTGCTGTACCATGGCTGCAGAGTTGGAGAATTTATATAACTGTATTTTAGTTTCTGTCACGTGTCTCGATTTCTTGAGAATTTCTGAGGGTCTCAATAGACATCAGTAAAATTTTGAAACTTGAGCATAAAGCCTGTTGGTTTATTTCTTGTGCAAAATACAGTAGAGGGGGGTAAATATATAACTGATGTCCACTTGGACATATATAGAAATAGATTACAATCACTTAATTTCCTTCTGTCCAAATTACAACTTTCATTAAGCCTGTTGTTGATTTCGAAATCAGGTCATCAGTCCCTCAGCTTATACACTACTTAACCTAAATTACCCTATGGACAAACACACACACCCATGCCCAAGGAAGGACTCGAACCTCCACCAGGACCAAATACTTACTGGAACAATACAGTTGTAGTGGATGGGGGCCAGGAAGTGCCATATTAAAACTCAACGAGAACTTCCCAAATGATTTATTTGCTTCCACTACAGTGCTCCATTCACCTCAGTCTGCATCACAGGGCCCCACAATGCTGAGGAAGCACCCCAGTGGCCTGTGTAATGCAGCGCTGTGTCGTGCCAGCTTTGTCCGGCCCGCTGAGTTACGTCAGGATGGCTCCTCCAGCAGCCGGCTCAGTGGCCACCATCCCTGTTGACTCCGTGCTGCTCCACAAGGAGCAGTAGGCCGGCCTTGCTGCTGCTTCCTCCTCGCTGGCGTAGCTGAGAATGCAGCGGCAATGACCACCCGCGATCCATCGTCCGAATCTGCGGCCCTCGCCCTGAAAGTCTCCAACATGCAAGGGGAGCCGAGATGACTGCCCGCTGTAGTGAGCCAAAGAGTGGCCTGTAGCTGGCTGACTGGCAGCAGACCCCACATCGGCCTCAGAGGATGGAACCAATGACCAGCTGTGGACTGGGATACTGTGGCCCCATCTGTAGCTGCATGTAGCCCGGCGGTGCGACACGCCTCGCCGTCCAGGAGAGCTGCCACACTTGAATGAATCTCGTTAGAAAACGGCACCTATTTACACTTGGCTGTGCGCCTCTGTTTTTTCAAGCATGCGTCACGTATTCATAACACTTAGGCCCTCTTCTGCCTGTGACTTGCGCCATGGAAACTGCTTGTGCGCCCTCTCCGGCAGTTAAACTCCCCTGTGGCCTCTATTTGCCTTCGCAACTGCTGATATGCGTAACTTACTGCAGTCCGGCCTGCACCTGGCTGTAACTCCTGCTCCGAATATCGCACAAATCTAACTTTCCCTATCCTAAACAGTGGTGCCGCTACATAGTGGTGTGAGTAGGAAGGGAGCAGGTGTATTCTATTTTGAAGCAACCGCTAAATGTAAGCGAGCAGCATGCTGTGTTCCAAACTCAGCTCTGCGCAAGGAACATTTCTCGTTGAGTTCACCCTACAAATTAACGGATAAGTTTTAATGATAGAGTAGTAGACTAGTGTCGACCCCAGCAAATAAGTTCCAGCAACGTCTGCTTCAAGTGGCCCAGTGGAAACTTAGTTAGCGATATTTGTATCGCAGGACGTTTACTGAGAGAGCAATGTGAGGAGGAAACGACATTTCCTGAACAGCATCGCTGCTACGGATTAAAAATATTCTGACCGCCACTGACTAGAGTACAAGCTTTTAAAAACATTAAATCCGTATCAGAAAGAAATAAAAGATGATAACTACAGTACTTAGTGGTATGTGTCATTTGAGTTTAGTAGCAATACCCTTGAGACATTTACAGTCACAGTAAATTCATTTGATGAGTAGTAGGTTGAACCAGCACAAGGGAAGGCACGTGATACCCTTAGCACGTTTAGTAAGCTCATTGTGTAATTTAGTTCAGAGTGTAACACCAGCAGTTTGTAGTTCTA
Organism: Schistocerca americana; assembly: GCF_021461395.2. NCBI lineage: Eukaryota > Metazoa > Arthropoda > Insecta > Orthoptera > Acrididae > Schistocerca > Schistocerca americana. The sequence goes on along the minus strand of NC_060119.1, from coordinate 950,207,841 downwards.
ATTTGTCATCGACTGATTTCTTTTTCTTAGTTCCTAAGACGTTTAATTGCAAGAATAGAAAGAAATATACCCACCATTGAACACCTTCCTCCGCTAAGCAGGACGCCGTTGTATCTTGTGAATTTTGCAAGCCATGCAGTGTTAAAATCTGTCAATCAGTCGAGTGATACATGGTCACACTCAGGCAATTTGTTGCGATTATTCATGCCTTCTATATCGTATATCATATATCAATGAAACGTCAGTGACTAGTGATGATCGAAACCGATTAGCTGTTATCAGATAAACGTCATCGTGTGAGTCCGTGACGTTGTGAAAATGAAAAGTATTATCATATGCACTGAATGATACAAAACAAAAGCAGAAATATTATAAGTGGAGTAAATATAAAGCATTATAGTCATTAAAACTTATGTCCATCTCTATTGGTTTAGAGTCCTTTGGAAAACTAAGTTATTAGAAACGGAGCAGAAGCTCAGATTTTTGAAAAATTGGTATGGAAACTGGCCGTGTCCAATTCAAAGGATTTCGTGAAACTACAGAAAACCTGTGAAGGACCATCGGGGATTTAATCCGACGTCTTCCCGAATGAGAGTCCAGTACGATGCCCCATCTCACTTCTAGCTTCTAGTTATTGCTGAACCTGTTAATACACTAATTCCATATTTCCAGGTTTTAAATTACATAACGTGAATGACTGAGAAGGAAATGGGGTCTCTTGAAATAGCACACAGTTCTTTTGGAAAGGTGTGACGAAATAAATCGGATATGTTAATAACGGGGGCTCTGTTCATGTAAGTACTTTAGGAAATATAGGTAAACTTAATATACATACCTCGACGGAGACTCGAATCGCGGAAAAGCCGAATGTAAGTTTTGTTCCTAAACTGCAGAGTCCATGAATAATCTTTTGATTTTTTGTGCTACTAGCTTAAAAGTAGCACCAGACGTAATTGGTCTCAAGACAGTACTAACAGAAGACGATATAAATGAAAATAGAAGTTATAACCAAAACTCAACAGATGGAAATGAATCAGCCTAGTAGAGGAACTTCGGTAACTAATCTACTATAATACAAAGGACAAGGTTTGTTTACACTTACATTTTAGTCATTGTTTCCAAAGCCTATCCTCGGTATCACTGTAACTGCTTGAGATTAGAACACTTACCGAAGATTAACAATTGCATTGCTCGCTACAGTTCATACGACTCTCGCTTTCCCATGTTTAGTAAGGCTCCCTTTGCCAGTAAAGGAATGCAAGCTGCATCGCATACCAAATCAGGACATATAAACCAGATAATGTTGTTGAGAGAACAGGCTGACGAAATTTCGAGAATTATCCTGCCTTGCTGACAGCCCACGCGGGGCAGAGAATGTAATAAGAGAAGCAATGAAGGCTTCTCCGACAGTCACGAATTCGGGAGCTAATTCCAAGTTCGTCCAACCATTAAATGGCAGGTGGAGGAGACAGAATGAGGTTAACCTCTGTTACACGACGAAGTGTACTGACACCTCGTACAACTGTCTCCAGTTCGCACACGCCGTTGACGCCGTGTTAACCTACGGGAACGGCATAATTTTCGACACAAAAGTGAAACGCCACGCTGTGGTTTGCTTACGAAAATCGGGTAAGCCTGATCCTTGCTACGATGCAGAAAACAAACTCATTGCAGCAAATAATATTTAAGCATCTAGGTCCCAAAGTTTACACTGTAACTTAAATCCAGACCTTACTAATATAAATATTGTTGTGACTTGTTTTGTCCCATACAATGTTTGAAGATGAAATTATTCATCCACCCGTAAAAAAGGTTCTTTAGATTACGAAGGCACTTTGTAGGACACGCTAAAATTACATTAAGTCATTATAATTTAATTAGTCCTGATACGACCATTTCAAGCTACAGTATTACGATTAGAGGACTGTCTTCACATTAGTTCTATAAGGAATAGTAAGGCTGTGTTCCCGTGCCGACTGTATACCTAATATCAAAAATAATACAACCACGACCTTATTAACACCTTATCTGAACCACCTTACGTGAACATCTTCTGACTTAAAATCAAGATACTGCTGAAGTGTTGTATCACGAAAATTAGATCTAAAACAACTTGAAGTACTTCATTTCATTTGATTTAATATACTTGTGACGATATTAGAAATAACTTTAAATTTGATGTAAAACCGGTTTCTTAGCGTTTCGAAAGCTTATGCAGATATTATTACCGTAGACTGGAAAAACGGATATCTATATCTATATAAATAATTATCGGTTCGGTTTCCTTCCATGTGCCAGGGATTTGACTTTAAACCAATTTTCCATATTACTTCTGTGAATCGAGTAATAAACTTCTTAGGACGATGACGTACATCTTATATACTGAAGCTAATCTGAACATTGCTAAAACAGGAAAGTGAACTTGACAGAGTGTTAAGCTAGGGCCACGTCTGCCTATTCCAACTGAGCAGCGAAAACTTTGTGCAAGTAACTTGTCCGAGAACTAGACGTTTAATGAAACCGCACTTCTCAGTTTGCATTCTAAGTTCTTTTCGTCTAAATACATAGGTTTCACTGCTTTTATTATTGTGATTATTGTTGCAATGTTTCCTTCACTTCCGAAACCAAATATAACCAATCTCGTGTCCATACAAGCTAATGTGACAAAAATTTCTATTACTTCCAAATTTTGTGATACACAATATGTGAAAATATTTTACCTTAACAAATTAAGAGAAATTGATACATTTTAGTTGCATTATCCAACAGTACCGAAGGTTCAGCTGACATTTTTTAATAATAATTACATTCTAAGGGTCGTGAACTGATGGGAGAATGTATGGCACTTAATTGGGTCTGAAGAGAAACATTTGGTAGTTTTATGGGGTAATTGTCTTTTTGCTTGCCTCTTGTAAATTTGTTCTGGAGAAATTCTACACACAGACCTACAGTAATCCGCAAGCATTGTTTCATTCCAGCAGCCTTGATATGACTGTTCTACGACAGAAATATCGTGGCCGAATCTTTCTTCATCACTGACGATTCCACTACTAGGAGCAGATAAGTGAAGTTATGGAATTTTTGCAGAAATACTGTCACCAAATCACTCGAATTTCACCCCTTATGCTGCCAAAAAGACCATGAATGAATCCATTTATGGATTTCCTTGAATCTAATATATTTAAGAACACAGTTATTACAGGAAACAGCGCTCTATAATTATTATAAACAAACTGGAGGCAGTTTTGATCGCATAAAATTTTTTAATGTGATGACCGGTTTCGATCTTATTATAAGATTGTATTCAGACCTACAATGAACAAGAATCCTTATAAACATATAAAGGACGAAATAGGATATCGACAAAACAGTAAATAACGCTGATATACCACAGATGTCTGCCGGAGGCCGTAGCGCATGGCAAGCCTCTTGCTTGTGGCTGGTGGTGTACTGCAACATGATGGACGCCAGCTGCTAATTAAATACTTGAAGCCACGCCCAAGGTCTCCGGCATAATTTCAAGGATAGCCAATCACGTAAGTTGCATTTCTGCCGCTTAAGAAAGTAACGTGGTAGTTACTATTAAGTAATTATGAGACCCAACTCACTTTATTTGTTTATGAGATACAGGCTCCCAGGTAGATGCCATTTTCCTTGACATCCGGAAGGCGTTCAATACACTTCCGCACTGTCGCCTGATAAACAAAGTAAGAGCCTACGGAATATCAGACAAGCTGTGTGGCTGGATTGAAGAGTTTTTAGGATACAGAACACAGCATGTTGTTCTCAATGGAGAGACGTCTACAGACGTTAAAGTAACCTCTGGCGTGCCACATGGGAGCGTTATGGGATCATTGCTTTTCACAATATATATAAATGACCTAGTAGTTAATGTCGGAAGTTCCATGTGGCTTTTAGAGGATGATGCTGTAATATACAGAGAAGTAGCAGCATTAGAACATTGCAGCGAAATGCAGGAAGATCTGCAGCGGATAGGCACTTGGTGCAGGGAGTGGCAACTGATCCTTAACATAGACAAATGTAATGTATTGCGAATACATAGAAAGGAGGATCCTTTATTGTTTGGTTATATGATAGCGGAATAAACACTGGAAGCAGTTACTCCTGTAAAATATCTGGGAGTGTGCGTGCGGAAAGATTTGAAGTGGAATGATCATATAAAATTAATTGTTGGTAAGGCGGGTACCAGGTTGAGATTCATTGGGAGAGTGCTTAGAAAATGTAGTCCATCAACAGAGGAGGTGGCTTACGAAACACTCGTTCGACCTATACTTAAGTATTGCTCATCAGTGTGGGATCCGTACCGGGTCGGGATGACGGAGGAGATAGAGAAGATCCAAAGAAGAGCGGCGCGTTTCGTCACAGGGTTATTTGGTAAGCGTGATACCGTTACGGAGATGTTTAGCGAACTCAAGTGGCAGACTCTGCAAGAGAGGCGCTCTGCATCGCGGTGTAGCTTGCTGTCCAGGTTTCGAGAGGTTGCGTTTCTGGATGAGGTATCGAATATATTGCTTCCCCCTACTTATACCTCCTGAGGAGATCACGAATGTAAAATTAGAGAGATTCGAGTGCGCACGGAAGCTTTCCGGCAGTCGTTCTTCCCGCGAACCATACGCGACTGGAACAGGAAAGGGAGGTAATGACAGTGGCACGTAGATTGCCCTCCGCCACCCACAGTTGGGTGACTTGCGGAGTATAAATGTAGAGGTAGAAGTAGATTATTACCAGCTATAGAACTTATAAAACAATTTAAAAACCTGTAGCTTTTAAAACATAGTTTCCATGAACCTTTTCCTTTCTCCTTCTAAACTCCGTTAAAAGCAGGATCTTTTGTATTTTTCAAATATGTGTTCCAACAAATAGAAGTTCCTTAACTTTTGCATCACTTATAATCGGAAATTTATCTCTTAAATACTACTCACCTGTCCACCATGATTTATTATTTTGAAACATACATTTTTGATAAATCCAGTATTATAAGGAGAGGTGGAGGAAGAACAACTTTCTGGTGCTCAAGAGACTCGCTAACTATGTTACCTTCGGTCAAGTTTTCTTACAGGTACATTTGTTCCTATAAGAATATGATGTGACTTCCTATAACTAATGTTCCACGTACACGAGAAAAAGCATTATTTAGTGATACCCACTTCCATTCCTAAGAGTACAGCTACGACTTTTAGATCGCCACAGATTTTTCACTTTGTGTTCAGCATATTCGATTGAGTCGTGAAAGAGTGCTATATTGGCGTAACTCTTCGTATGTGAACTGCATGACGTACAGGATTAGAGAGGAGACGGTTGTAGTCGTGAAGTAATAGAGAGTTCAGATTAAGCTTGGATGAGGCTATGAACATCCTCCAATCCGACTGTGATTCAAATTCGATTATTTGGTCAAGCCATTAAAGTCTCAGCAAACAATGTGATTGTTTTCCTTCTCAAAAGATACGAGCCCTTGAAACATCTAGATACATTTCTTGACTGGTGACACGTGTGTAAGTCTCCTGTTTCGTCACCTGTATCCATTCATGTCCATTGTGCTTTCCAACGGACTTACGCAGTTCCAGCAACACTATTCGACACTCCGCACGTTCATAATTGCTACTGAGTTCTATGTTTAAATACTTCCACTGGCCACCAAACTCCATGAACATTATTGAGAATATCTGGGATGCCTTCCAACGTGAGGTCTCCATCCCCTCGTACTCTTACGGATTTATGATCAGCTCTGCAGGATTCATGGAGTCAGTGCCCTACTGGGCTACTTCAGACATCAGTCGATTCCGTGTCACGTCGTGTTGCGGCACTTCTGCTCGCTCGTGGGGGCCTACACGATATTAGGCGGGTGTATCAGTTTCTTTGGCTCTTCATTGTAGTATCGTTCGATGGGTGCTAACGAAAACCAATATGATCTATAGTTGTGAGTACCTACAATATGCGTTTAAAACCATAAAATTTAGATCTTGTACGGTCTATAAAGGCGAATACCTACAATATGGGTTTAAAACCATACTACGTAGTCTTAGTAAAATCAATGTCTATAACAACATCCGTTTAAAACTACAAAATTTAGTCGTTGTTCACATTAATTAGAAGTGCAGGTAATTAATTTCATTCGGCACTGAACATCTTCAGATTTAGTGATTGTCAAGCCGAGATAATTGGTGGAAGTATTTTACTCTAGCTCTATGATAACTGTTTCTTTTGAAAGCGTGTCTACTATGCTGCCCTGTAAAATCATTAACATTCTTTTGCCATTCACTGTGCTAAACTCTACTAGCTATTGTAATAGTCCTTCTCTGCAAAACAACTGAACGCGGATGTATAGTTTCGCTGGGCAAAATGTAGGTCTAAACAGTATTTCATTGTGGGCACTATTATTAAATGAGCAGGATTACTAAAACTGCATACGGATGTCTACTAGACTTTCCTGATTACTACGGTCTTCAAATATACGAGTACGCAAGCGTTGTCCTTTATGTCTTGTACTATCATCCACCCACTACCACCTTCCGTAGGATCCTCCAGTCAATATTTCTTGATCTTCAAGACCAGCAAAAAACTTCCTCCATCCATCCTTCCATTTCAGAGTAGGAACTGCAACCTATGTCCTCAATTTTTGTTGTATGTATCGCAGTCTCTGTCTTCCTCTGCAGATTTTACCCTCTAAAGCTCCCTCTAGTACTATGGAAGTTATTCCCTGATGCTTTAATACCTTGATACATGTCCCATCATCCTGTCCCATCCTGTCCTATTAATGTTTTCCAAGTATTCCTTCCCTCGTCTGTTCTGCGGAGAACCTTCTCATTCTGTGGCACCACATCTCATATGCTTTCCCACACTTCGTGTCCCACTGCACAATGCTGCGCTCCGAACTACATTCTCAGAAACTTTTCCTCAGGTTAAGACACCACAGAATTCTCTTGGCCAGCAAGCCCTTTCTGACAGTGCTAGTCTGCTTTTTATGCTCTCGTAGCTCCGTCCGTCATGGGTTACTTTGCTGCCTAGGCAACAGAATGCCGTAACTTCGTGATCACTAATTCTGATGTCATGTTTCTCACTGTTCTCGTTTCTGCTACTTATCACTGTTTTCGTGTTTCTTCAGTTTACTCTCAGTCCATATTATGTACTCATTACACTAGTCATTCCATTCAACAGGTCTTGTCATTCTTCTTCACAGTCTCTGAGGATAGCAATGTCATCAGCTAATCTTAACATATATATCTTTTCACCTTGAATTTTAATCCAACTCTTGAAGTTTTCTTTTATTGCTTCACTGCTTCTTCTACGAATAGACTGTCAACCGTGGTGTAGCGGCAGCGTCTTTGAATAGTAATTAAAACATCCTCGGTCTCGGGTTCGAACTCCGTAATTGCTTAAATCTTCAATGAAAATGATCAGCAATGGCGGCCGAAAACCACAGGCGAAAGAAGTCACCTTTATTCAACCAATGGACTTTTCAAAGAGAGCAGAGGAACTGACAGAGTTTCTGGGCACTCTATTGCCTTTTAACTGGGAAACTGAGCCTAAGAAGCGAAAAATCAGCAATGATCAACGGCATAAGGGTACAGATGGTAATGGAAACCACTACTTTAAAGAATATAACGTGTATCCACAGGACATGGTGTGAGTAATTGATAAATTTCAATGATAATCTCTCCATTGCCAAAAGATTCCGGACTGTCTTCCACGAAGATCTCCGGGAGTGGACTGCCAAGGGAGAGGTGGCCACGAGAAAAAGATTGGATAACTAACGAAAGGATATCGTTCCACCAGTCGGGGCGTGAAATTTCATAAGTTTCGTCGCGATAAGAAAGGCAAAAAATCCTCAAATAGAATTTCTAAGGCCCGTGGGCGTCGGTGAAGTGGAATGGAAAGAAGGGAACGATTTCTGGTGATACGAGTTTAGGGTAATATCAATAGCAGCGGAAAACGGTATAACGGGAGTAGGATTTGTTATGAATAGCAAGGTAGAAAAGAGAGAGCTACTGCGAACACTTTAGTAATAGGTTTGTTATCATTAGAATCGACAGCAAGCCAACACTGACAACAATAGTTCAGGCATATATGCCGACGTCGAAAGCAGGGGATGAAGTGAGAATGTATATGAGGATATTGAATTTAGCACGTAAAGGGAGATGAAAATCTAATAGTCGTTGAGCATTGGGAAGCGGTTGTAGGGGAAGTAGTAGAAGAAGTGGTTAAGGGAGAATTAGGGCTTCGTACTAGGAATCAAAGAGGGCAAAGATTGAGTTCTGCAATATCAGATAGATCAAGAATCTTGGGAAAGCTCGGGAGACTCAGGAGGGTTTCAGTTACATTACATCACAGTCAAACGAAGATTTCAAAATCAGATTTTGGTTTGTAAGGCGTATCCAGGAGCAGATATGGATTTAGATCACAATTCAGTCATAATGAAGATTACGCTGAAGCTTACGGGACTAGTCAGGATGAATCAGTGCGCATAGAAGGGTAAAGTGTACTGGGTGATTAATGCATCCTATTAAAATTAACTGCTGTTTAAAGGTAATTTGCCCCAGACAAGGGATTCTAGATTTAAAGTATGCATGAGAGTACGTCAAGTATAATTCCCAAAAGATGCGGATTGTTATGCTCAAATACTACACAGTGGATTCCTGAATATCATTTTCCACGAAAAAACATATGTCAGGATTAACGAAAAAGGATGATTTCTATAATTAATAACGTCCGCGCTCATTATTCGTAGCGTAGCTGGACGTAATTTGTGTAGCTTTCTTCTTGTGAAGATGTAATTGTCGTCCGAATTGGTTCCATCTCCATTGACCTCAGATTCTGACGCGCGTTCAGTAAATAATGCATAAAGAAGTGGCAAATCGGAAAGAATTCAGTGCTATCAAAACTGAAATTAGGAAATATTGGGATGCAACTGGATTTTATTTCTGTGTGTAGAAGCTAAAAATCAAGATAAAGATTCTGAGAGGCATTCTATCGTTAATATACATAACAAGATTCGGAGTCAGTATTCATTAGTTCCCAAGAACCTCAAAAGTCACAAAATTCTCACACGATCTTAGAATAAACACGAGATTGCACAAATAGGTTTTCCGACGCATATTTAACAATCAATTCATTCATACTCGGAGTTGCACTTAACACACTAGTTCCCGTGTTGCCACCTCGAATACCAATCGTAGACTGACTTTAATTAACCCAAAATCACACAGGTAGGGTACATCATCCGATTCAGTTTTTCAACAGTCTCATCCGTCTTTACATGACTCAGGTTCACACACATAATCATGTATCACCTCCTCGGAAACCGATCATAGACTAGTAGTGAGCTATCTTAGCAGTTTCGCAACTGCCCTCTGAGAGCGAACTTGCGAGCAGTCCATCTTTTCCATCAATAAGCACTGACAGTTACTAAAATTGGAAATTAGCATTTCGTAATGAATTGAGTGATACTGAAATTATCATTAATAAATTCTCCCTGAAGCTATCGTCACAAGCACGGCAGAACTGTAATTTAGTACTCGCTGTAAAGAATAAGGGATTTCTTTCTTGGCGTCCAACGTGGGAAGTATATCCCCATTCACCCTCTCTCTCTCTGCTACAATACGATAGACATTTACTCGTCTGGCCTTTCTCACTCTGTGTGATCGTCTGCCGCGTCGTTCCGTCAGTCAGCCATGCGATTGTAACTATTTGCCAGCACCCGTAACAAAATCTTCCTACACTGTGCATTAAAACATAGCAACAAAACGTAATAAACGTGGGCGGACGCGTGTCATAAATGCCACAATGTTTGGATACGGAAGTACTAAGGAATGAAGAAACGCGCTTGGAGTTCTCTGAGGCTGTAGATACTTCGATAATGAACCGCTAAGTAGGCATTTCAGTTGAAGATGAAGTTGCAAAGAAAAACATAGGTACATGGAAGGTAACTGCGAAGAAAGCATGGGTAGGAAACAAATTATTCATTGACCGACGGAAGACGAAAGTTCAGAAATGTTCAGGGTGGTTCAGGAATACATAAATACAAGACCGTTAGGAATGAACTAAGTATTAAGTGCAGGGAAGCAAGACGAAATGGCGGCATGAAAAATGTGAAGAAACCGAAAAAGAAATGATTGTCAGAAGGCTCAGCATATGGGAAAGACAAAACAACCTTTCGTGAAACTAAAAGCAAGAGCGGTAACATTAAGATTGCGATGGGAATTCCAATGTTAAGTTCAGAGGAGAGAGCGGATACGTGGAAAGGCTACACTGAGGGCGATTTATCTTGTGACAGAAGAAGAAACAGGTGTCTATGGGGAAGAGATAGTGGATCCAGAAGGGCTTTGGAGGACTATAAGTCAAATAAGGTAGAAGTGACAGTTTACACTCCATGGGGAATTTCTAAAATAACTGGGGAAGTGGCCACAAAACTATTCACGTTGGTGTATAGACTATATGAGACTGACGATATACCATCAGACCTTGGGACAAATGTCATCCACACGACTCTGAAGACAACAATAACCGACAAGTGTAGGAATTATGGCACAATCTGCTTAAAAGCTCATATGTCCAAATTCATAACAAGAATAACATATAGAAGAGTGGAAAAGAAAACTGAAATAAGGGTTAGGTTTGTAAAATGGTGTGGAAGACCAAGAAAGAAATTCATGGGTTAATAAATTTGTAAGACAATTACTTAGTCTATCGCCCCTGCTGTTCAACCTATTCGTCAAAGAAGCTTGAGGGACTAATTAAACAAACGGAATACATGCGCTCTTTTTCAGGCACTTCGGAAGCATAGTTGTGGGAGACGGAGGGTATCAATAGCACTCTAGTCGTTTCATACTATTCTGTTTATTTACCTCGTTGTTCATCCAGTTGTTGTCTTCAACTGATCTATATTGAAAAATTCTTCACAAGGTTGAATAATTTCATTCTTAATTCTATCTGTTTGCTTATAAATTTGTCAATATTTGCCTGTATACATTTGGCATTCGTATGTTTGCTTTTAAAGTCCTGTGTCATATATTTACAATTCACGGCATGCACTACACATTTTAAGTAATGACTAATGCAGTATGGTGGCTTAAACCATTTTAACCCTTCATCCGTGAAGAAGGTCCAAGACCGAAAACGGTAGATTTTTGGATGTAAAATAAAAGCAGCTGATGGTTCAAATACGCATTGTATATATACCTATGGATTCGTTGCATATGTCTTATTTTACTCGTATTGCAGTTCACACTCATGCTTACTCTCAAATTTTCTCCATTAAGTTCTCCCATTCGTTTTTGACGTTCATCTTTAAGTGTTCAGTTTTATCAGTAGTAACGCGAGAACGTGCAATGCCGTCAAGAAAAGTGATGGGTTCACGCTTGTTAGATTAACAGGTATTCCTTGTTCACTCTCCAAGTGGTACGATTCTGGAAACGTGTACGGGGCTGCTGAGAACTCTTTTGATAATATATAATCTTGACTACTAATAATATATAATCTTGACTACTTTCAGTACTAAATTTGTCATTGTACAGATGAAGTCCCAAGAAAACTAGCGCTGAATTTATTTCTAGTGTATTCACACAGGCTGAATCAATGAATTATTAGGACATATGATAAGGATTCCATCGAAACTGTATGAAAGTCTCTCACTAAACGACTGAATCCCAGATGAAGAGGTAACTAACATTTCTCCCTGTGTTCTATAATACAGGCCACAAATTACTGAGACTCCATTATGCTTTCTGAATCAGTCTGGTGCATTTGTCTTTTAAAATTCAATGTGTGTGTTTATACTGTAATACACAGTACATTTCGGAATTTAGTTACACCCTATATTTATTTACAGATGTCTTTTTCTCGTTTCTTGGATTGATGATAGTCTTCTTGTTACAAAAGGAATTGACAAAGACGCCATCAACTTACAAGGAGCCTTTTGTATGCGATGTCGGAAAAGACCAATGATGTTTATGGCATTCGACGCCCAACATATCGTCCCCTACGCAACCACTATGTTGGCTGCTAATGGCAACAGGGAGTGAGACTGAAGGTCTGGAGCACAGCACGAGGCTGCGGAGTGTAGTTGAACTGCTTAGTCGACGAGTAACAACACCGCTACAGTGCTAGTATTGTTCACACAAAGCAGAACAGTAGCAATGATAAACGAAGCAAACATTGCATTATATCTACAACAGTTGTATGTTATATGTTAACTGGGGACCTAGAAATGACGGAGAGGCTCCGTCCCCGCCGCAGCCGCAGTGGTCCACAACCCCACGACGACTACCGCAGTCCACTTCACCCCTCCGCCGCTCGACACCAAACCACTCTTTCAGGGTTATTGTGCGGTTCGGCCCCCATATGGACACCCCCCCCCCCCCGCCCCCCAGAGAACGTCACACACCACTTAAGTGTAAACCCTATGTTTGCGTGGTAGAGTAATGGTGGTGTACGCGTACGTGGAGAACTTGTTTGCGCGGCAATCGCCGACGTAGTGTAGCTGAGGCGAAATAAGGGGGACCAGCCCGCAATTGCAGAGGCAGATGGAAAACCGCCCAAAAACCATCCACAGACTGGCCGGCTCAACGGACCTCTACACAAATCCGGCTGGCGGATTCGTGACGGGGACCAGGCGCTCCTTCCCGCTCCGGAATCTACAACCGTTATTGAAGCTAACAATTCGTTAGAAAGGAACCCAACGAGTTTCGCAGGGTGAGGAAGAAGTGGTAGATGAAATACTAGATGAGTAAGTGGATTGTGTGGTGTCGTATACGCTACACTGTGCGTACAATGTTCATGAGGACTGCAGTGATGACGATGCCTGCTTAATAATTGAAACTGATAGTGAAACGGCTGTCGAGCCATATAATTCATCAACATTGTCTGCCAGGGAGCCATAAATCCCGTCTCCAGTGAAAAGCTGTAAAGAATAACCGTTCCCCAAGCAGCGGATACTAATCATAATTACGCACATGGAGATTTCGAATAAGTCCTCAGCAATATGACCGTGTGGTGCAAAAGAAAAACTACGGGTATTCAAGGAAGGACAAGGCGAATTTGTTACAAAAACTGCTGTTTGTGCGTTTCAAGGATGCTCGACAGTATGTACAGAATGTGCATGGTAGTGACCTGTTACGTTATGCACATCAAATGGCGCTCGGCATGGATTATAGTGATCTCGAGGGAAGCAGTGAATAGTTGCTTAAGTTGAAACAATGCTGCTAACTTGGAAGACGTAAGATAACGAAATCTGAAACAAAGTGTCAATTTGACGATGCACAGCAGACTGCGGAATCGGCCCGAAAATCTGTAGGTGAGATGAACTTAGCCCATCCTTCAGTAACGAACTTGTTTAGAACTCTGAACAATCGGGATTTGAAGAGCGAATGCATATGAAAGGAATCCTGGAAATTAGAAGTACCAAGAGAGTTGTATATAGATCAGCTGACATCAATGTCTTAACGCATTCATATACAATTATGCCAGATGTTAATCTAGTTTGTAAATTGGTTGGGAAGTTACTTATTGTACTGCCAGAAATTGGAGTTGCTCAGCCTCCTATGATTCTTTCTCGCATTTGTGATCTTCCAAGGGTAGTAGGGAATATTTACGTCACAGCAAGCAAGAGCCGGAAAATTTGCATAAGGGAACTACAGCTATAATATGAGCACTGTTTTTTGCCAATATCTGGTCTAAATAACGTGCTTAAGTTTGCTTCCCGGTCTGCGTATAAAAACCATACTCCTTTAGAACGAACTATCACTCTCGGAAATGTGGACATTACAATTCATACCAACTGGAACAAGTGGACAAATTCAGTCTGTGTGTGTTTGTTTTTTCCGTGCCCATAAAACATATTATCGCGTTATCTGCTGCCACTCCTTAAAACATACTCTGTTTCACAATAACCTCCACGTCAGCTTGTTTCGCATTCAGTTGGATGCCATCACGTTCCATCCGTTCTCATCACCCCGTTGCATCAATACGTTTCAATTTGCTTTCCTTAAGAGAGAATACCTAGCAGAACGTCCTGCACAGTTTTTAACTCCTGAGGAGTTCGTAATCGACTTCAACGGTGCGAACCTTTGTGATCACGGTGGTGCGTCCCATTTCATTCGATGTTCACGGTGCTAGTTAATGATTTGTTTTGAATATATCTTGTATGTCGACGATGTCCATTTTGTGAAGTGTAATACATACATTCCGCAAAAGCTTTATCACTACACCTCCAGGACACCCGTTTTCTGTCGCCCTCATGCTGCACGTGGTGATTCACTGGCAAATAATACTTGTATTGTTCCTGTCAAAATTGTTCACACAACACTTTAAACGAGCCTTACGAATGATGGAACTTGCGACCTCGCACTCAAGGGTTTCCTCGTGAGTAAGATTGTGTGATTTAGGGAGACCATTCGTGGTGCGACGAGATGCCGACGAATTAGGAATGTATGTATGCAGTCATATGAACATAGCTCCTGTCATCTTCGAAGACACTGCATACTCACCATAAAGATGTAGAAAAGAGTACAAACACTTAGGACTCGAGAAGTTGATGTTAAAATCCTATTTCATGTTCATTGTAACCTGAATTTGAGCACCCGAGTCGTGGTACGGAAAAAATCAGTAAAACAACACTGATCAATGTCGGCAGCGGGTTACGGGACTCAGTAAGCCGTCGGTCATTAGTATCAATTCAGAGATGCGAAACTGCCAGTCGTCAGATCCTTCTACTTACCTCTAGTCAGCTACTTTCCACTTTCTGTGTTGTTTGAAGACTTGCAGCTGTACGTCACCCTATTACACTATCAATGTCCGTTTGGGAGTTACCCGACTCCATATTTCAATGGCATACATACAGCACAGGATCAATTGGGTAAAAAGACGAGGGCTAGTAGAAATCCTTGGATGACAGAAGAAATATTGAATTTAATTGATGAAAGAAGAAAATATAAAAATGCAGTAAATGAAGCAATCAAAACAGGAACACAAGCGTCTCAAAAAATGAGATCGACAGGAAGTGCAAAATGGCTAAGCAGGCATGGCTATAGGACAAACGTAAGGATGTAGAGGCTTATCTCACTGGGGGTAAGATAGATACTGCCTACAGGAAAATTAAGGAGACCTTTGGAGAAAAGAAAACCACTTGTATGAATATCAAGAGCTCAAATGGAAACCCAGTTATCAGCAAATAAGGGAAAGCAGAAAGGTGGAAGGAGTATATAGAGGGTCCATACAAGGGCGAGGTACTAGAGGGCAATATTATTGAAATTGAAGAGCATGTAGATGAAGATGAAATGGGAGATATGATATTGCGTGAAGAGTTTGACACAGCACTGAAAGAAGGCCCGGGAGTAGACAGCAGCCCATTAGAACTATTGACAGCCTTGGGAGAGCCAGTCCTGACGAAACTCTATCATCTGGTGAGCAAAATGTATGAGACAGGCGAAATACCGTCAGACTTCAAGAAGAATATTATAATTCCAATCGCAAAGAAAGCAGGTGTTGACAGATGTGAAAATTACCGAACTATCATTTTAATAAGTCACGCCAGCAAAACACTAACGCGAATTCTTTACAGACGAATGGAAAAACTAGTAGAAGTCAATCTCGGGGAAGATCAGTTTGGATTCCGTAAAAATATCGGAACACGTGAGGCAATACTGACCCTACGACTTATCTTAGAAGCTAGATTAAGAAAAGGCAAACGTACGTTTCTAGCACTTGTAGACTTAGAGAAAGCTTTTGACAATGTTGACTGGAATACTCTGTTTCAAATTCTGAAGGTGGCAGGGGTAAAGTAGAGGGAGCGAAATGCTATTTACAATTTGTACCGGAACCAGATGGCAGTTATAAGAGTCGAAGACATGAAAAGGAAGCAGTGCTTGGGAAGGGAGTGAGACAGGGTTGTAGCCTGTCCCCGATGTTATTCAATCTCTATATTGAGCAAGCAATAAAGGAAACAAAAGCAAAATTCGGAGTAGGTATTAAAATCCATGGAGAAGAAATAAAAACTTTAAGGTTCACCGATGACATTTTAATTCTGTCAGAGACAGCAAAGGATTTGGAAGAGAAGTTGAACGGAATGGACAGTGTCTTGAAAGGAGGATATAAGATGAACATCAACAAAAGCAAAACGAGGATAACGGAATGTAGTGGCGTTAACTCGTGTGATGCTGAAGGAATTAGATTAGGGAATGAGACACTTAAAGTAGTAAAGGAGTTTTGCTACTTGGGGAGCAAAATAATTGATGGTGGTCGAAGTAGAGAGGGTGTAAAATGTAGACTGGCAATAGCAAGGAAAGCGTTTCTGAGGAAGAGTAACTTGTTAACATCGAGTATAGATTTAAGTGTCTGGAAGTCGTTTCTGAAAGTATTTGTATGGACTGTAACCATGTATGAAAGTGAAACACGGACGATAAATACTTCGGACAAGAAGAAAAGCTTTCGAAATGTGGTGCTACAGAAGAATGCTGAAGATTAGGTGGGTGGATCACATAACTAATGAGGAGGTACTGAGTAGAATTGGGGAGAAGAGGAGTTTGTGGCACAACTTGACTAGATGAAGGGATCGGTTGGTAGGACATGTTCTGAGGCATTAAGGGATCACCAATTTAGTATTGGAGGGCAGCGTGGAGGGTAAAAATCTTAGAGGGAGACCAAGGGATGAATAAACTAAGCTGATTCAGAAGGATGTGGGCTGCAGTACGTACTGGGAGATGAAGCAGCTTGCACAGTTTAGAGTAGCATGGAGAGCTGCATCAAACCAGTCTCAGGACTGAATACCACAACCACAACAACAACAACTACATATCCCTTAGCAATTTTTCCCTCGGAAATTGGTTGAAATGGACTTCTGTTAACTGACAGTAGAGATTCCTGTCTGGTTTGAAATAGATTGTCATTACAACATATGACACTGATCTCCAGTCTCTGTCGGAGAGTATTCCTTTTCGAACACCATTCTCTCAGGCGCTGCTACACGCAGCCCGTGGAACAACATTCCTTGGAGACACGATGGACAGTCTTTGTTGATACAGTAGCAATTCGTGATCGTGCACCCAGAGTGTGGTGTAGTGTTTCCTTTCCTCGGGGTTCTGCCGTGAAAATATAAAATAGAAAACCTGATTGGGTTTTGAATTTCGGTGGAATAAGTTACGGATTTGGCGGACTTCATATTATTGATTGAGATAGTGATGTAATTTGACCGTGCATGGCAGACCGGGTAGGCAACACTACAAAAAGCGACTGTACGGAAATAGCATCAGAAACTAGTTGAAATTATTTTATAATCTTGTTAGAAACGCAGTACTAATTACAATATAGTCTTCGTGGCTGTCCTCCTAATTCTCTTGTAGGACGACCCGTCTTTCACTCTTCTCCGTCTGTTGAAAACTTCTTCAAGTTGTCACTGTCAGGATCAATTTACAAATTCGGTGATAACCATTTCGAATCACTATTGAAACAACTTCGTTTCGTAATGTAATTTTAATTTCCACTTAAAAGCATATTTAACACAGCGCCGAAAAATACACGTCTTTCGTATGAAGACAAGAGAGAGAGAGTAATCAATTAGTTGTTAAAAACAAACATCTACGCAAAAGTAAAAAAAAAGATCAAAATTGTTTATAAAAATCGGTCGCTGGCGCAGCGCTCATCTGCATGCGCGAACTCATATCTTTGTATTGGCGGAGGCGCGGTAGTCAAAGTACCGTTACAGTGGCCACGGACACGTCCAAACAATTTTTCTCTTTTCACCATTCTGTCAAGATTACATGTCGGCATCAATGATTCCATTAAGCCAACAGACACAAATACTATACTGGCAGCGGTGGAAAACCAGAGGAGCTCTTAGTGTGGTTTCTGCACCATTTTCAATGCTTCAGAGCGTCCAGTGTGAGCTCTTAAGGATATGATCAATGTTTTGTCCGCTGAGATTATCTCTAGTATACTTCCTGCGTATAATACCAGGGCAATCTCAGTGTATGAGTGGGTTGAAATATTATCACAGAAAATTGAAATGGAAAACAGGAGCTCATTTCGCCTAGGGAAAAGGGTTAATTAGAAATGTTAACAATAAGTTGTTGACAGTGGAAGATTATCTGTTATACCAGTAACTTCACCTAATCATCTTGAAAATCTGGAAACATTATGTAAAGATCTTATACGGTCGTATTGTACTCGTAAGAGAGAGAAAGAGAGGAGAGAGAGAGAGAAAGAGGAAGAGAGAGAGAGAGAGAGAGAGAGAGAGAGAGAGAGATAAAAGATAACTGATGATACAGGAAAATCAATCTGCAGATACAGGTATAGTGTGAAGAATGTGTAGAAAAAGAGGAAACTGGAGTTTCTGAACTGGAGCTACGGTGCTACTGTTCTGAATAGCGGTTCTGCACTCGCCCTTATCGCGCAACGTTGTGCGCAAGATAAAAAGCGCTCAACTCACCCTCACGCGCTCCAGTCTCCACCAGATTCGATTAAAAACGCAGTATCATTTTTCAAAACGCAGAAGAGGACACAAACAAATAATTACACGCTGCGCTACACACTAATAAAGGCGCGTCAGCCGGCGCTGCTGGATTTCCCGGTTCGCCGGCCCTCTTTCCGCATTCACTGTCACGTATCCGGCGGCTCGGTGATGGAAATAACGCGCAAACCTCGGCTCATCCAATCAATGCAAAGGCAATTTGTTCGGCAAAAATCTCCAAACTTGCTGTTCGAAACACGGTTTGCAGGACGTCCGCCAGACTTCGCGCGCGGTGACCGGGGCTGCCGCCGCGACCGATGCCTTTACGTAGACAGCAGCAGAGGTATCATTTTCTCAGGCCAGCTGATATCCGGTGTGCTATGTAGCATTATCTCAGCACTGTCAGGGTGAAATAAATGGAGGACACTTTTATGTGATGCCTTAAAGAGAGATATAATACAGCCACTAGAATTAATCATCACTTCTTACATTGAAATGTTCCCTCTCTTAATCTAATGACATTCTGATTCATTCCTGTGCGTTTATTCCAAATGTTGCAAATGCAGTTTGAAGGGTGTAGCTGTAGAAGCTACCTATAACTAACATGAGTGTAATAATATTGAATTTACTCAGTGGGATGCACAACGCGACTTAAGAAATTTGACACGTTGTTTTCATTAGTTCGTTTTATTTTTTAGCCAGAGCTATTTCACAATTTCAGAAAAAATTTGGTACCGATTTTACTAATTTCGTGTTTTAATTTTGGCATTCACTAACAGATCAAATGTGTTTAGGCACCCATATGTCATAGGAACTCATAAATAAATATAACAAGATGCCTACCAGCAGTAAGGGCCGGATGAGTCGCTCAGGAGTTGTCAGTGACTACGAACGTGAACTAGTTATTCTATTCGCTTTTGAGTATCAAATCAAACACAATTAAATCCTTCTCAAGCTACTCACTCGACTGTTAGTGACATGTATGTTAATCGAAAACGTGATGGAACAACAACAGCTGAACAAGACAAGATATACGTCACCTACTGACGGACATGGACCGTAAAAATTGTGGACAATGGCTGGGAAAAGTCGCATGGAACCACCGGAAGGAATCAATCGCGGGATAAAAAATTTCACCAGCAGTCCAGTTAGCACAATGACTGTGCTGGGGTACAATCGCGAGCAGCTCCTCATAAGCCACAAATTTCTTTGTCCTTTAGTAAGTGCTAAGCGACGATTCAGGCTGTGAAAAGAGCGACAAGACGATTGGCGTTGTGAAAAGACCGACACTACTGGGCAATGGATAATTGTAGTGAGTCATTAGGATTACTGATTCATGCGATAAGCTTGGAAATCCAGTGGAAGGATTGGGGTTTGACGAATTCCCGGAGTACGTTACCATCACTTGTATGCCAACAGCGAAGCACGGAGGAAAGCTCGCATTATGGAAGGCTGGGGAACGAGATCGGCTGTGCCCTTTCAAAGGAACCATCCCAGCATTTGGCTTAAGTGATTTAGGATAAGCTCGTAAAGCCTAAATGTTGATGGTCGGAAGGGAATTAAACCGTCGTCCTCCAGAATGCGAATCCAGTGTGCTAACCAATGCATCACCTCAGTCGGTAAACACAGAGGTTATAGTGCTACGGTATACGGAGGTCTTTCGTGGAGTTAGGACATAGTCCCCTCGTTGCGCTTAAGAAAACGCGTGGTGGGTAAGGGTCTGAATACATTTTACAGCAATGTATACTGCATGCACAGAGGGACCTTTCGGAGTCGATGATTGTATCACCATGACATTGCACCCTACCACAAAGCAATGAAGTTTGTTGTAAACTATACATCTCTTTCTCCCTAACTGCTTAGTACACAGTATCAACACTAGGAATAATAACAATATACACAAAAATTTAAAATCACTTACTCTTGCCCAGAAAGGACTCCAGTATTCAGAACCGCGTATTTTCAATAAGTTAACAGCTATCAAGTCCGCCCCAGTAGCTGAGTGGTCAGCGTGACGGATTGCCGTCCTCTGGGCCCGGGTTGATTCCCGGCTGGGTCGGAGATTTTCTCCGCTCAGGGACTGGGTGTTGTGTTGTGTTCATCATCATTTCATCCCCATCCGGCGTGCAGGTCGCCCAATGTGGCGCCGAATGTAATAAGACCTGCGATATGGCGGCCGGACCTGCCCCGCGAGGGGCCTCCCGGCCAATGGCGCCAAACGCTCATTTCCATTTCATTTCCAACAGCTATCATTAAGAGTTTAGTTTAAGGCAAGGTACAATTTACACATAATTTAAAACAATTTTTGGTGGCCAACTCCTTCTATTCCATCTATGAGTTTCTCAACAAGTGCAGTAGACTTTTTTTATGAAAATTTATTATACTTTAATTTTGTGACAATACTTGGTTGTAACAGCCAAGTAACTACCTACTGTGTGAATGATGGATGTATGGAAAGCAGATGTAAGTCTTAAGTCTGTAAGTAGTGGAAGTTTAATATTAAATCTTGTAAATAATCCGACTGTTCTTAACTGAGGATCACTGAAATGAATAATTTACTTTATTTTTTGACAATACTTGGTTGTAATAGCCAAGAAACTAGCAAATGTCTGAACGATGGATTTAATGAAAGCAGATGTAAGTATTTAACCTATAAATATTAGAAATTTAAATTTAATTTATGTACAAAATTTTACTGTTTATTGACTGAGAATCATTAAAAGTAATGAAACTCAAGTTTTTCTAATTACATTTTTGTAATGTGTTATCTGATATGTTCCACACCTAGGAGGAGTCCCGCTTTTATGTGCCTATGGAATGAATAATTAATCTAATCTAAACATCTTTGAGGCAATGTTTTGTGGACAGTAACGTTCCTGAAACGGACTGGACTGCCAAAGACCGGATCTGTACCCAATGGAACACCATTGGGACGAGTTAGCACGTTGACTTCGCTTCAGACGCCAGCATCTAACTTCACTCTGGTTTCGGCTCTTTAAGGAGGATGGTATAATATTTTGGGGTAACTCTTCAAGTCAAACAAAAGTTTCCAGAGTCCAAAAGCATGTAATAATTATTATTTGTGGAGTATATTCACGAACGTCCTGTAGAAACCTGTTAAAGGAACTGGGTATACTAACTACTGCCTCTCAGTATATTTACCCCTTAATGAAATTTGTCCTAAATAATATATCTCTTTTTCTAACAAACAGCTCATAAATACAATACCAGGAACAAAAATGATCTGCACAAGGACTTAAAAGCACTTATATTAGTTCAAAAAGGGGTCCACTACTCAGGAACACTCATGTTCAATAATTTGCCAGCAAACATAAAAAATTTAGTTACAAATAAAGATCAGTTGAAAAGAAGCCTGAAAGACTTACTAGTGGCCAAGTCCTACTCCATTGACAAATTTTTTACTAGAAACAAATGATGTATTGTATAAACTCATACTATTAGTATTGTTATTTCAGGTTTAAAAAAATGACATATAGTATACACTCATACTATTAGTATTGTTATTTCAGCTTAAAAAAATGTGACATGTTCCCATCCAAGAGGATCTCCTCAGTACGGATATATGGAACGAAAAACTAATCTAATCTAATCTAATGGACTGCCATTGCTCCACAAACTTTCAGACGCCTCATTTAAAAGCAGAGTTCAAGTGGTCATACACATGAAGGGTAGACATACCTATGTTAAACACCACTAACTGCTGTCCGGGTCTTTTTGATAGATAGTGTATACTGATAAACAAGTCGTATAGTGTTTACCAAATGTGCATTAACACCGCTTTTAGCATCGAAATAAAAACCTGCGAGCGCTACCAAATCGTCACCGCAGCAAATAACTTCGCGTGTTGTGCGACATTCCATTAACAATTTTGTCACCGCGCACAAGGAGAATACAATCACAATGAAAAATCATCATGGTGTATTTTGATTATATTTGTTAGAGTAGGGTCACGTAATAATTCGAGAACTTCTAGAAAGTAAGATTCATAAACAGATGTAGATTTCATAAATTACTAAATTTTTATTCAAATTTCAAACCACACCAAATCTTACTCCAATACTTTAGCTGGAAAACAGAAACACAGAAAATTAACTGGAAAACTGAAGATCATAACGGGGGAATACGATTGAAATCGTTGCGAAGACTGAAATAAGAATAAACCAGATTTCCTCAGATGCGCAACCCCTATTTCATAAAGTACAAGATAAATAGCAAAGTGAATTCCTCATTCAAGATGCACAGAAACGAGCTGCTTAGAATATTTACTCTGAGATAAGAAAATAGCTCTTCGTGCTACAGCGACAAGCGACACTTACTTCTTCACACTGCACAGTCAGCACGGGATGACAGGCAGGAGGCTAACGATAGTTGCCACAGGACGAGTCCCAGCAAACCAACTGATCAGAAGGCCAAGTTCTATATAAGCAGCTCAACTCCGGTTCGAAGGGGCGGCAACAAATTTGTAGCGAATATGGTGAATATACAAGTGCCTCGAAGCAGGAAAATAGAGGGGAACGCTGAAAAAATTTCCCTACTACGACTTACAGATACCCGTAGACAATTTTTAAGGTTGGTACCAAGTTAGACAGTTTTTATATATTCCTTAAATTGCCAGAATGGGAGCGATCTGTAGTGTAATGAACTTCAACAAAATTCCTAAGAGCCAATATTGCTAACAAAGGATTTATTTAGTTGGCCAGTTTTGATAATACTTTATTACCACCTTAGGAAGATTGGAAGATTGTGACATAGTCTTACCGAAACCGGCCATCTAAATAAATAACTAACCAGCAATCTTGGCTGTTTGGAATTTTGCCGAAGTTCAGAACATTCTTATATATTGGATGACGTAAGATATACAGTGCGTGGGAGGGTAGATAGTACACGAGACTGGCCTAACAGAATTACTGATAGTGCGAAATTTCTCACATTTTCATGGGAATAGAAAGGCAGGATTTGAGCCGTGTGCGGCTCGTGTTGATGCCGCTCATAGCTTGGCATCTTGTAATAGCGATAGTGGCGTCTCATTTTTATAGTGTGTTCACTGGCGCCACTACGTTTGCTCGCCTTGTCTCTCCGTGAGTGGCAGCAGCAGCACTTGTCGATAGCTCGAACTGTGGTACCATCTTTGGAGCTGCCTCTAGTATTTCCGGGTCGTCATGTGTCGACCTAGTTGAGTTGGGACGGAGCAGCAATGAGGTCGGGCAGCCAGTACTTGCCCGACTGCTGGCAAGACACATGCACTGTCCAACGGAAGGATATGGTAGCGAGCGCGAGTGCCCGACCCCGTCAAGGACCGGATTCATCGAGTTTGAGTTGAATGGACCGTGATATTCGAGTAGTACAACTTTCACCTGTGCGTGTGTATGTGTGTGTGTGTGTGTGTGTGTGTGTGTGTGTGTGTGTGCCCGTCGAAATGTCCTCATGGCAATAATTTGCCAGTCGACGATTTATACTGGGATCTTTCAAGTGCGTTGGTCGTTCGGTCGGTCGTCGCAGTGGACGACGTACATTTGGTCTACCGACCGTTTCTGGCATTTCTGCGTTTGCGCCGAATTGTAATTCGTCCATGTTGTTTCACAGTAACTGGTTTTAGTATGTGAGTTGTTGGTGGAGTTGTTTTCCCGGATCCGTATGTATCTTGTGGTATTGAATGATCAATTATTTTAATGCTGTCTGCAAACTGGATTGGGGGGAAGGGGGATGGCGAAGGGACATCAGGTCGGCTTGGGGTGCAGCAGCTAACAGGGACGTGCAGGGCGAGGGCAAGCTGGAGCCGGGGGCGGCGTGCTGCCACTGCCGGATCGAGGAGGGGTAGTTGCGAGAGCGACGACCTCGTTACACACCAAAGCCTGGACGTTTAAGTTGAGTGAAGAGTTAACCGCTAATGCAACCACGACTATTGTGAGATCTCGCCTTTGATCGGCAAGCTGGTGCTCCCAGGGTTGCTGAGCCTGGCGGCAAAGAGTGAAGTGTTTCGAGGCGGTCAAATACTGCAGCCGTCTATCTCTATTTGTTATTCATCATTGTATTTAGTAATATTCTTATAAGTGAAGGGCAACCAGCGGTATTACCTACCTTGTGGCCGCTAATGCCCCATTTACCTGCCCCGGAGCTTAGCGTTCTTTTCCGGCAGTGTACCTGTCCTCATTGTGTTGATGTTGTCTAACACGGCGTGTAGTTCGACAGCCTCTTCTATTGTACTGTGCTTATTTTTTTGGAGGTCTACCTTGGTTCTAGTGTTTCCTTCGGCCTTGGGTGTTTCCTGAAGACGTAGTGCTGTTTGCTTGTCGCCCTTGCCTAAAAATATTCCAACGTTGTACCGGTGATCGGACGTTAGGCGGGTTGGTTGTAAGTAGGCTGTTTAGGTTTTCTTATTGGTAACGCCACGCAGCGTTCTGTATGAAAATACTGGCTGTGCTGTGTGCAGTCTGGGGCTAGTTTGCATTGTTGTCCGCCATTGTAGCGTTGGGCAGTTGGCTGTTAACAGCGCGTAGCGTTGTGCAGTTGGAGGTGAGCCGCCAGCAGTGGTGGATGTGGGGAGAGAAATGGCGGAGTTTTGAAATTTGTAAGACTGGATGGCATGAACTGCTATATATATTATGACTACTAAGGTACATACATTGTTTGTTCTCTATTAAAATCTTTCATTTCCTAACTATGCCTATCAGTAGTTAGTGCCTTCCGTAGTTTTAATCTTTTATTTAACTAGCAGTAGTGGCGCTCGCTGTATTGCAGTAGTTCGAGTAACGAAGATTTTTGTGAGGTAAGTGATTTGTGAAACGTATAGGTTAATTTAGTCAGGGCCATTCTCTTGTAGGGATTACTGAAAGTCAGATTGCGTTGCGCTAAAAAAAGATATTGTGTGTCAGTTTAAGCACCGTCATGTATAATTTTTCTAAGGGGACGTTTCATGTGTCGACCCTTAGCCGAGGATACCTCACTGGAATCTTCTGATTTTTTTCTTGTAGTTTGTGCAATTAGTGTAGCTTTTGTTTATTGCTAGCACGTACTTGTAGAGAGAATCTCCTTTGTAGTTGCAGTCTTTCATTGTTGTACAGTAAAACAGTTGTGGCATGCATGTGGATTTGCACCAAGTATTTGGCAGCTGCGCTTGCAATTAAGTAGATATTATTTTCAGTGCTATGTTAATGTGTTTTCTTATTTTGCTCTTCAAATTGAGCTTTTCTGTGTTGTCGTGTGAAATATTGTGACAATAATGGCATGTGAAAAACGTAATACTAGGCTCCAAAGTAATCTGAGAAATGACAGTGAAGACGAAAGCAGTGTGTTAGCGCCACCGTGTAATGAACTAACTAATGTTCAAAGAAGTAATTTGGTAATTGTGCATAGGGAAATGGAGCCGGCTGCAAATAATGGTGTAGGCAGTGAAACAATTAGTGAACACGGAAGCATTATCGATCGATCGGTCCGCAACAGCTCGCCTCAGGAATCCGAAATGACAGAACACAATGTTGCAAATACTGTAGATTCAGGTTCTGCGTCCTCGCCGTTTTCTCAAATAAGTCACGACACATTTCCTGCTTTTCAAATTGCGAATACTTTCGGTTCAAATGCATTGCCGAATAGCACTGAGGAACATGTTTCAGACACCAGTGCATTGTTATTACAATTAATGCAACAAATGGGACAAAAGCTTCAAAAGTTAGACACAATGGAACAACACCAGAGACAAACACAGCAACAGTTAGACACAATGGAACAAAATCTTCAAAAGTTAGACACAATGGAACAAAATCAGAGGCAAACACAGCAAAAGCTTCAAAAGTTAGACACCACACTTGAACAAACACGTGAAGGTTTAACTACTGAGTTACATAACATTGAATCTAAATGTCAAAAAGCCTGTAATGACGTAAAAACACAAATTTGTGAGCATTTTCAACCTATTTTTTCGCGGCATGAAAATGCATTACAGAATCACGAAGCAGCCATAAAAGAACTGCAAACCATTGTTCATGAAGATCATGAGACCTTGTGGGCTAAAATTGACTTAGTTGCACCTACCGATTCGGTTACGCTACTTGCAAAAACTCTGGAAAACTTAAAGGACACAGTAGATACAATTTCAACACAAATGGACACTCTGAAACTTGGTTCAGAAAAACACACTGAGGAAATGTGTTCACTATCGGAGAAAGTAGCCGAACTTTCGGATCAGTTCACTAACTTATCTACAAAGGTAGATGATGATCTGAATGACACAAGACCTGTAGCCTTCACTGACACTGAAGAGTATGAACAAATTAGAAAATTCAAACAAAATCAAAATCAAATCAATAAACAGTAGAAAAGAGAAATCCAGGAAGTTTCATAGGTATTAAACATGGCCATTTTTACTGTAATATTTTTTCTGCTTGAGCTTTGTCATGCTTAGGTATCAGTTATTGCATTTGCTGCTGCTGTTTGCCAGGCATAGTGCTACTGAATTTCACTTTGTATTACTCTGTTAAGCCAGTTTTACTACTGATTTACTTTTCTTGTTGCTGCACATTGGTTCATATTAGTTGTAATGTTGCATTTGCTCTGCTAATTTAGATATACTGCTGCTTGCTTTGCCAATTTGCATTTTTTTTGTCATTGCTGTTTGTGTTAACTGTTTTGTGCTGCTGCATTGCCTCGTCCCTTAGTTTAGTATCTGAGCTCAGTAAATTTAAAATAGCTTAAGATGGGGTAGGCCATATAAGAGAATAAGTTGTGATGAATTGGAAGAAATGCATTGAGAAGCTATAAGAAAATGGTTTGGCCAAAAAAAGTATTTTGAAAGAGGATATGAACAAAAAAGTATGGTATATGGACAACAGGTTTAGGTAGGATTTTCTTGGAAATAAATGATGAGGTAAGATAATGGAAAATAAATACTGAGGTAAGAAACGTGTGAACATATAAATACAGAAAGCATGCTTGGATAGAATTTTTTTGGTGGAAACAAAAGTTGAAATAAGAGGAAAGATATATGGAATGAAGTTTTGGGGTGGACTGGAGTACCAAATGTCACACTGAAAACAAACCCTGTCCCATATTTTTGTGTTATTACACTATGTGAATTTGTGTTTTTCCTGTCTTAATGTGTTTAGCAAATAAGAGTTATGTTGTAGAATGTTTCTGATAATATGTTATTTTCTTTGTAAAGATGTTTAGACATTATTTATTCTGTTCTGTTTTAATGGTCATGTGTGAAGTTGATGTTTTGAAAGTTATTCTGATCTTTTATGTATATACTCATGTCATAATTCCTGTAACACTGATGTATATGTTATTTCGATTCTTTTGTAAAGCCTGTACTACAAATGTTATCTATATTGTTATGTTCTTTAATGATGTGTTTTGTACCTTTGTAATTGTATTCTTATGTTATAAAATTGTAATTGACACCAGATCATCAAATTATTAACTTGTAAGTTTCATTTCACTGCACACGTTTCTGTTGGTCATAGTATATGGACAATACGTGAGAAGTAGGGACTGTTAGTGTTTGCACGTGTGTTGATAATTCAGCAATGGACTGGTTAACAGCATTGCTGGTTCTACGGACAATTCGAAAAACTTTGTGAGTGCACAAGTGGTGGTTTATGGACTTGCTATGTAGTACAAGACTTTTCGATGGTGATTGTGCACCTGCACAGTCGCAACAGATGGCTGCTGGCCGTCTCTACAAGGACTGAAGTGGGTCTGCACCTTAAATGGCCCACCAATACCATAATCTCTACAAGGACTGAAGTGAGTCTGCACCTTCAATGGCCCACCAGTACCTTAATCTCTACGAGGACTTAAGTGGGTCTGCACCTTCGATGGGCCAGCAATACTATAATCTCTACTAGGACTACAGTGGGTCTGCTCTGTGATGACCTACCTACCAATATTCTTCAAAACTTCGACTAACTCTGCTGTGGGTTTGCTCTGTTGTGGCCCATTACCTGTCTGCATGTCAAGAGTCAGCACTGTCTTTCCGTTGGAAGGACAACACTACTTGTTCAAGACTGCATGGAAATCCACTACTTCCATGTGCATTTTCTTTTACTGCTCAGACTTTGAAAAAAAAAAAAAAAACACTGCAATTTTACTGTGATGGATGATCAGGACTGTCTTTATGGACTGCGATAAAATTTTAGCTTTTGACCAACATTGTATAAATAAGTGTGTGCATTTGATTTCTTTGTTATTGTAATTGTGAAAAAATTTTAACAAATATTTTTTGTGGGGAGCATGGGGGCTATGTAAGTAGGCTGTTTAGGTTTTCTTATTGGTAACGCCACACAGCGTTCTGTATCAAAATCACTGGCTGTGCTGTGTGCAGTCTGGGGCTAGTTTGCATTGTTGTCCGCCATTGTAGCGTTGGGCAGTTGGCTGTTAACAGCGCGTAGCGTTGTGCAGTTGGAGGTGAGCCGCCAGCAGTGGTGGATGTGGGGAGAGAAATGGCGGAGTTTTGAAATTTGTAAGACTGGATGCCATGAACTGCTATATATATTATGACTATTAAGGTAAATACATTGTTTGTTCTCTATTAAAATCTTTCATTTGCTAACTATGCCTATCAGTAGTTAGTGCCTTCCGTAGTTTTAATCTTTTATTTAACTAGCAGTAGTGGCGCTCGCTGTATTGCAGTAGTTCGAGTAACGAAGATTTTTGTGAGGTAAGTGATTTGTGAAACGTATAGGTTAATTTAGTCAGGGCCATTCTCTTGTAGCGATTACTGAAAGTCAGATTGCGTTGCGCTAAAAAAAATATTGTGTGTCAGTTTAAGCACCGTCATGTATAATTTTTCTTAGGGGACGTTTCATGGTTAGTCGGTCGGTCGGCGCTTAAGCTGTTCCTAGTTTCAGCTGTCATCCCGTTACGTGTGTACAACTCTTGGCTGCCTGTTTCACCTTGCCGTATGTTTCAGTTACCATCCCAGGCCAACCCTTGGACAACTTGCTGACATCCGCTTGTCCTGATTCATTAGATTGTGATATTTGTTTAAAATTCAATGATAAATAACAAATAGAGATAGACGGATGTAATATTATACCGCCTCCAAACACTTCACTCGTTGCCGCAAGGCTCAGCAGCCCTGGGAGCGCCAACCCGCCGACCCAAGACAGGATCTCAGAATAGTCGTGGTTGCATTATCAGTTAACTCTTAACTTCAACGTCCAGGCACGATTTGCAACGAAGTCGCCGCTCTCGCAGCTACCCCTCCTCGATCCGGCAGTGGCAGTACGTTGCCAGCGGCCCTGGCTTGCTCTGGCACTGCACGGGCCTGATCGCTGCTGCGCCCCAAACCGAACTGATGTCCCTTCGCAATACCCCCCCCCCCCCCCCACCACACACACACACACACACACACAAATCCAGTTCACAGATAGCATTAAAATAACTGCTCATTCAAAACCACAACATAATGCACACGGATGCAATAACTCACAATACTAAAGCCAGTCACTGTGAAACAACACGGATGAATTATAAGTCAGCACAAACACAGAGAAGCCAGAAGTGGTCGGAAGACCAAATCCACGTCGCCCGCTGCGACGACCGACCGAACGACCAACCAACGGTCGTCTCCACTCCAGACAGGCACGGGGAAGATCCCAGTATAAACCATCGACTGACAACTTATTCCCATCAGGTCACTTCGACGGGCGGACACAAACACGCAAGTCGAAGTTGCACTACTCGAATATCACGGTCTATGCAACTAAAACTCGCTGAACCCGGTCCTTGCGTGTTCGTGCACTCTCGCGACCATATCCTTCCGTCGGACAGTGCATGTGTGTCGCCAGGGATCGGGGGAGTAATAACAGTCCGTTGTTGAAATTCGTTCTGAATAGATATTTGCTTCATTGGAGACTATGATACTGCTGTGGTCCAGTGTCTAGCATTAACTCGCAGAAACCACGACTTCAGAATGCGCCGATTAGTCCCTGAAAACCACCCCAGAATGGAAACCCAACCTGACTAAAGCCGGAACTCCAAAGTGAAATGAAACGAACGGAATTGATACAGGATCGAAAAACAGTCATGTTACGAGTGTAATGGTTTGGTGAAACTATTAGTAACGTTTTGTGAAATAATGAAACGTTCACTTGTGTATTTGCTGTTGCTCTATAACATCCCTGCCTGCAACTGCAAACAAATATAAAAACCTTTACTGATTCATAAGAGCGGCGGTATGGCATCGTTCTCCAGCCACTGACAATTTTCTGAATTCCAAGTACTAATTTAATGATATCAGAGAAACAGCCATGCCACTTGTATAACGTAAGAGGATTATTTTTTTCTCCCGAACATAGAAAAGACACATTTTCACAGCTGTGCGTGTTCATGCAGCCACCCAGAAAGCACAGAAGTAAGTCGTTTCTTGTTTCCCTCCTTCTTTTACAGTTCAAAAATTTTACTATCTCCTAGAGAAGTCTGCCAGATATATAAAACTCAGCAGAGCTACCTATCCGACTGAAACAGCAAAAACAAAAGAGAAGTTGAGAGGCGTTACTAAGGTAAAACTAGGCTGTTCGTCTCACGTTCCAATCCCCCTTCCCTACCCCATCTCCCACAAGGATGCTCTCGTAAAAAATTCTGCGACGATCATTATTTCTCTTGAAACCACCGTTTTTGTCACATATAAGACGACAAGATATATCAAAAGTACCGGGTGGTTATATTTAAAGTGAAATTCCACACAGACGTCCAGTGTGGCCTGTAATTGCCTTATGTCAGAGAAACTTGGTAGAGATTCTAATGCGTTAATGTGGAAGTGATTTACGCTAGAAATATATTAAATCTCAATTCCGTCACAGGTGCACAATAGCAATATGTAGCATGCATCTTGCTTTTGACACTGGCAAATAACGCGACAGTTACAAAATAATGCGATATTTATAACCTTCCGAAGAAGAGCTCTAAGTGATTGAAATCGGTTAAGGAAATAAAAAGCGCCGGTGGCCGAACGGGTTCTAGGCGCTTCAGACTGGAACCGCGCGACCGTTACGGTCGCAGAATCGAATCCTGCGTCGGGTATGGGTGTGTGTGATATCCTTAGGTTAGTTAGGTTTAAGGAGTTCTAAGTTCTAGGGGACTGATGACCTCAGATGTTACGTCATATAGTTCTCAGGGCCAATAAAAAGCCTGTTGTGCAGTTGGTCACTGAATATTCCAATAAATACAACTACAATTGCTGAAGATGGATAAAATGCTAAAGTTTCTGTATGTGGTGGATTAGGAACGGAATGTGGGCAGAAAACGTCAAACAAGTGAGAAGGCATAATGATGCTTCTATTGTTAACTGACGCTTGCACAATTTGTTCACTATGAGAACCGGAAAAGTCGACGATATTATGTGCAACGCCAGATTTGTACCTGGTGGCCAAAACTGGAACCACTTTTTCAGCTTTAACGTATTACCACCCAGTACGTCACTCTTTAAACTGAGAAACATAGATACCGTAGTGACAAAAAGCTGAAAATGTAACTACCTCAAAAAAGGGAAAGGAAATATACGTCTACAAATATTATGGGTATCAAAGGAAAAGAGCAATGTATGAGGTGCAATTCCAGAAACAAAAAACGCATGAGAGCTCCAAAATTAAGCTACAATATTATAAACTTTCCTACTGATACTGAAAGCACGTACTTTCACTAAAATTCTTCCTAGTGTGTGTGAGAAGGAAGGTCGAAACCAAGGTACCTTGAAGCTGACATGAGAGCATGCGAGGCAGTCGGAGGACGTGCATCGTAAAACTGGAGCTGCCTAATCAAATTAACAGAGGGAATGGCCACGGGCCCCAGTTACCAGCAATTCAGCTCTGGCTCGTGTGAGCGGTCGTAAGGCTGCGCTTCGTCACGCAATTTGGGGAGAGGGCTCAGTCACTGCAATCGTCGCTGCGCTCCTATGTCTTTCAGATGCTTCTCATATATTTCCTCTTTCTACTCATAATAAGACGTAATTATTTTATGGATGTTAGAAAAGTAATTTAACGCTTTTGGCATTTGTGAAATGCCAGTAGAAACGTAAGAAAAATATGTACATATCAGTAGCATGAAATGCTTATACCATAAGAAAGACTGTAGCTGTACGGTTGAAATGTTGATTATTCCAGTGTTGAATATCTTTTATTTTACGACGCCCATGTATACCCAGAAAGACTAACATAATTGATACGTCCACGGACGCCTCCGTCACTAAACTTTCCATACATTAATCAATGTCACTAAACAAAGGTTACAGATTTTAAGGTCTGTGTTTCAGCATAACATCAACGTAATTCTCATTATTCATTTCACAAAAAGAAGACATTTTAATTTCTCCGATATCTTCTTTTAAAGTTTATTTCTTTCTCGATGGAGGAATAAACGGTTCCTACCGTGTCAGATGTTTATAGACCTTTTCGTTTATTACTCTGCTCCTTATCAACAGCCATAAAATTGCTGGTATATTAATTTACGTTCAAGGATACAATTTCGTAATACTATTACCACCCTATATTCTTCTTCGTATTTGTGAAACGATCATCTGCTTCATTGGAAGTGTGTACAGGATCTTCTTATTGTCACATATAAAATAATTCGGTACACGCAAAGCTACAAAAGCTAAATGATGAACATGTACAAATACAGTATCGACAAAGAGTAGCAGAAAGCAATCGGCAAATTATGATATTATAGTGTGTCTCGTGAAAGAATTCTGATGTCCCGAGTAAGATAACATACGATGGCTGTACGCGGAAAGAAATCCTTAGCCCGTTTGTTCATTTAGAGCGCTCAACTGGAGTTTACTGGCGCTCTAAGCTAGTAGAGACAGAATTTTTCTTTTATGACAAAACTGTACTGAGTTGATTTATTTTCACCAACTTGTGGTAATTATTGCTGGAACTGTACATCTGACACAGGTTCGTATATCTAAGAACCTTAAGGAATTTCATCGTAAGAGTGGTAAGCGGTAGGCGCAGATGTGTTACTGGAAATACTGATGAATAAATCGTAAAGTCTTGCAGACATAGTGTGAAGTATGAGAAGTTACGTTTCCTTTGAGAATCATTAGTGCAGAAAATTCAAGGAGGCAGCCCCAGCTTCTGAGACAGAGCCTGGATCTCCGTTGGGTTGTGCAGTGAAATATTGACACATTATCACAAGGCAGTGGAAGGTGTTCTTGGGTAAAGGAACGGGGAGTGGCAGACAGCTGTAGGCTTTCATTTGTTTACGGAAGCTATAGAAAGTGAAAGGGTAAAATCTGCAACGACTGGTAGGTAGATTACATCCATATTCCCGAGTCTACCAGTCACAATATTATAATGAAGTACTATTAATATTGAATCGTCCTGGCAGATTAAACCTTTGTGTCCGATCGAGACTCGAACTCGGGACATTTTGTTGTTTGCGGGTAAGTGCTCTACCGACTGATCTACCCCAGCACGTTCCACGACCTCCCTCACAGCTCTACTTCCGCCATTACCTCATCTCCTACCGCCACACAGTTTTAATCTGCCAGGAAGTTTCGTATCAGCGCACATTCCGCTGCAGAGTGAAAAATTCGTTCTGGAAACTAGGAATTATGTTTTTATCTAAGAATATTACAAACATTAGGACTGGAATGGCTCCTCAGAATTAATAAAATGTCACTAACGAAAGGCGAGGAGAAGCAGAATTCGTATTTTGGAAACGGTGCGAAGAGTGAAAACATTTATTCATTGAAGGTGTGCTATGCTGAAGACTGCTGATTTTGTAGGTAAATTCCCTATTGACTCTGTAATGCTGTGCTATTATGTAATTTATAAAATCCAAGTGTTATCGAACTACCTATACAGTTTGTGATGGGGTTCAGGCTGTATTGACTGACCTTTAATATTTGACAAGTGAATGGATCATGCTTTGTACTGCACGTTCTTTGAACTAGCGTCGTTTTCAGACAAGAATTATAGGTGGATCTGATGGGTGCTTTAAAACTTAATTTTTTTCTGTTGTACCAACCTAAACGTGCCATTAACCTATGATGAGTATTTCTGTGGAAAGATAATGTCATGGTTATGTGAATTTTAATGCCTACCTAAAAGTTACTTGTTAGTCTACTTCATTCCTTGCAAAACGTGCGTTCCGTGTTTCCCGGTCTTTGATTAGCATACTGAAATAATTTAAAATTGTCGTTTCCATGGGAGTCGCTTAGTGACCAATAAGAATTGCCTTCTACTCTCCACTTGGTTAAACCATTCTATAGCTGGGTGATTTTCGTGTATTAACACAATGTTTTACTGTGATTTGCTTTTATTGATTTTCACACCGTTTGCAAAGCTTGGATTCCAACTAATATTTTTGCCTAGTGTAACGTCTTCGGTGGTTTTGAAAATAATATTCTAACTTCACAACGTGATAGCTTGAGAAACACTGAGTTTTTACGTTTGTAGACTGTGCACGTATAAAAAATTTTGTCTTAAAACTGGTCCCGCCATTGTCGGATGTAATGTGATTGATACGTGATGCTTCTAATCAATTGCTGGTTTTTAGAATATTTTTTAATTAACTGATGACGGAATGTACTTTTGGACTGCAGTCCAGTGATACTAAACAAGTTCATTACCTACGTCGCTGAAATGCATATTCCAAAAATTGTAGATGTATAATTTGTCGCAATTTCACGAAGCTATCGTTGATTTTTATTTTCTGTGTTAAACAGAATGAATTGTGTCCAACCATTCAGTAAGAAAGTTCCACATAGACCGTTACGATGTCTACGTTCCCTGATCAGGTCCAAGATCTTGTGGAAGATAATTTTTTGTTACTTCGTTGGAGTTCGCATAACCTTAAATCGAATTTTAGTAACATTATGAGACTTCGACTTTAGAATTTCCTGGAATTGAAGACTTCAGCTTCTCAGATTGTCAGTTATTCTAACAGAGATATCGGGGATTTGAAATCATAGACTTCCTCTGAACATCTGAACATTTGACGACTAGGTGCTGCCCAGTTTAGTAAACGATTTGGAGGTAGAGCTCAGTGAATACGCTATCCCATCATTCCTTGCTGCTTTCGTTTTGGTGCCTTTTTGATTGTTGTTTCTATGCAAGACCACATTGTATTTTCTATAATGGCTTTAGTACCAATGTGACTGATACCGGAAGCTATATGTGACGAAGTGTCTCGATCAGAATTGAAATGAATTTCTATTTCCGTGTGCATTGTTATGTAGTCTTCTATGCCGTTTTTCTCGTAATTTGTGGCAGATCCGTCATTTAACTCACTGATTATTTTTTGTAACTATTTTTCTTTCTGTTATGAAATAAGACGCTCACGAATAGCCGCTTCCGTTGCTAATAGGTTCTTTCTTAAAGCCCATGAGATATTTCGGCCTTCGCATCCAGGTCATTTTCAAGTGCACGTTGTGCTTTGCTGAAAGAACGGCAAATGAAACAACATCAAATGATCATTGGACGTTGCTTCACACAGCACACTGTACGCTTTAAAGGACCCACATGCGGAGGCTGAAACCTGCTGGGGACTTAAAAGGAGATTTAGCAGAAACTAGAAAATTTGGATATTTGTGGTAAGTTCCTATGGGACCAAACTACTGAGGTCATCGGTCCCTAAATTTACACACTACTTAATCTAACTTTAACTAACTGACGCTAAGGACAACACACACACACACACACACACACACACACACACACACACACCCATACCCATGTCCGAGGGAGGACTCGAACCTCCGACGCAGGTTGCCGCGCAAACCATGACGAGGCGCCATAGCTCGCACGGCTACCCGGCGCGGCAAAGCAGAAACTAACCGAGTATGCATGTATGGAACAACAGCAACCTTTAAATATGGAGTAACCAATAATGACGGAAATATAATGACGTTCCCATTCTCTGTGAAACTCATGTTGTATGCCCTCAGTTGGATGACCTATGAAATTAGTCTTTAGCAATCAACATTTTTCGTCTCGGTTCCCTTAATTGTGGTTATAATCACGGTATAATAAGGTGAATTCAACAAACCCCTAGAAGTAAGATGCGGTACTCACCTTTAATACCCCTCACGTACACATTACGTTTATCATAAATTTCATTTGCCACCTTCGCGTTACATATTGCACAGATTATTTAGACCCCTTTGTCTTTTTACCCTTATCCCGGTACATCTTCATGTGCCTCTGCCCATTAAGACTAAATGTCAAGTGTTTCAGTAGATTAACGCAATCTGAATTTGAGTGCGGGTATCTTTTCTTAAGTTTCGTTGCTGTAGATGGCAGCGCCTTATAATTTAAATTTTCTTATCGTTCATGTGTTCTATTCGTGATGGTTCTACTAAATTTCTTATCATATCGCAGAATATTCCAAAGTTTGATACGGCAGGAAATTAACTAAAGAAAACTTAGCTTTGTTTCGCATCCATAACGATTAATGTTCTCTTGTTGCGTGGCGGTTTATGTTTTGTGAGCAACGAAACAGCTATCTGGACAGCCGTAATTTGCAGCCTTCCGGATTCACGCAAACATTGTGAGGACAAAACGCTTGCTGTTATTGTGAGACAAGAATTGCTGCTGGACTCGAGTAATTTTGCCTTTATTAATGTAGGGAGCGGCATAATATTTAGTGAAGCGACATTTGTTTTGAAACCACTGTATAGCGTCGCTTTAGCTCAAGGCCAGGCTGTTTGTAGCGTCGGGTACGCTTTTGTGGCGGCGCTGTATGGCCGTAATAAGTCAGCCCGTCATGAGGGCGCTCCCAGCTGCAGGACATTCTGACTGTGACGGTAAAACGTGTGGCGGCCATCTTCAACTACGTGTGCTCTCTGAAATGCCATATAAATAACGCTGTTCTCCGAAGACACCATTACAAATTACGGATGTGGTACTGACAACGAGATACTGACACTTAGACACCTTGACATTGTTGCATGACATGCAAGCAAACCAGTTCGATATTTTCTCTGGGATGACTTTTCTTGCCGGCCGCTGTGGCCGAGCGCTTCTAGGCGCTTCAGTCCGGAACCGCGCGACTGCTACGGTCGCAGGTTCGAATCCTGCCCCGGCATGGATGTGTGTGATGTCCTTAGTTTAGTTAGGTTCACGTAGTTGTAATTTCTAGGGGACTGATGACCTCAGATTTTAAGTCCCATAGGCTCAAATCCATTTGACCCATTTGACTTTTCTTAAGCGTCTCATACGAAACTGAGGTTACTATTGTAGTATTTATGAGGCATTTTCTTTACTGAAATCCTATACACCCAAATTCAACTGGACGAGGAAATCGTCTAATTCTTTTTTAAAGCTGACTGTTTCCGTGAGGGATTAATTTGTTAATTACAAGATTTCTCATAAAATTTGTATGTCTTACATCTAGATTTGTGTCATTTTTAAATTTTCTGATTTAACTGAAGAAGACGGTACAATCATACGTCAACAGGAGCCTATCTGTCAGCCTGCGCTAAGAAATTTTACCTCAGTTTTTATATTTTCATCGACATCCATATTCTACCAAAGGGCAAGGGCCTTGCCGCAGTGGATACACCGGTTCCCGTGAGATCACCAAAGTCAAGCGCTGTCGGCCGTGGCCGGCACTTGGGTGGGTGATCATCTGGGCCGCCATGTGATGTTGCCATTTTTCGGGATGCACTCAGCCTCGTGATGCCAATTGATGAGCTACTCGACCGAATAGTAGCGGCTCCGGTCAAAGAAAACCATCATAACTACCGGGAGAGCGGTGTGCTGACCACACGCTCCTCCCATCAGCATCCTCAACTCACAAAGGAAACTCCCCATCGCACCCCCTTCAGATTTAGTTATAAGTTGGCACAGTGGATAGGCCTTGAAAAACTAAACACAGATCAATCGAGAAAACAGTAAGAATTCGTGTGGAACTATGAAAAAAACAAGCAAAATATACAAACTGAGTAGTCCATGCGCAAGATAGGCAACATCAAGGAGAGTGTGAGCTCAAGTGTGCCGTGGTTAGCGTGAGCAGCTGCGGAATGACGGGTTCTTGGTTCAAGTCTTCCCTCGAGTGAAAAGTTTAATTTTCATTTTTAGATAATTATTATCTGTCCGTCCGTCGGTTCGATGCGAGGTAACTGACGGTCTACACAGAGATAAATTTGAAAACGTTAAAAACATATGTTTTGACAGAGCACAGGGAAAACTGTGCGACTGTGAAACTGTTGCAATCATTTGTTGCGGTTTATGTGACAAACTCTTATGTTTCCATCACTTTTTTGGGAGTGATTATCACATCCACAAGAAAACCTGAATCGGGCAAGGTAGAAGAATCTTTTTACCCATCCGCCAAGTCATGTGACACACATGCCGCCACCAGTGTCGAATAGAATATATCAGACGTGTTTTCCTGTGGAGCAATCGGTTGACCTATGACCTTGCATTCAAATGTTTTTGGATCCCATTGGAGAGGCACGTCCTTTCGTCTACTAATCGCATGGTTTTGGGGTGCAGTCGCAAAACACAGACACTAAACTTATTACAATGAACAGAGACGTGAATGAACGAACGGACAGATCATAACTTTGCGAAAATAAAGAAGGTAAACTTTCCACTCGAGGGGAGACTTGAACCAAGGACCTCTCGTCCCGCAGCTGCTCACGCTAACCACGGGACCACGGCAACCTTGAGCTTACACTTTCCTTCATGTTGCCTATCTTGCGGATGGACTACTCAGTTTGTATATTTTGCTTATTTTTTTCATAGTTCCACACAACTTCTTCCTGTTTTCTCGATTGATCTGTGTTCAGTTTTTTCAAGGCCTATCCAGTGTGCCAACTTATAACTAAATCTGAGGGGGGTGCGATGGGGAGGTTCCCTTGTCAGAATGACACGGCGGTCGGATGGTACCGATGGGCCGATTGTGGCCTGAAGACGGAGTGCATATTCTACCAACTGTTTGTAAACAGGTAAAACTTCCAGTTCTACCAGTTATTAGAAGTTCTCTCCCGCACTTTTACGTATGGAGCGCGTAAATCAGTACTTCTTATAAAAACGGATATACGTATGATAGTGCCTGAGACTGTGTGTCTGTATGTGTGCTCTTCATCTTCTCCTAAACCACGGAACCGAATTCACCCAACTTCTTACACAAATCCTTTACTGTCAGACAACAATCGCTGGGGTCATAAGAACCACCTACCTTTCTTAAGTCAGGACATATGACGTCAGAAACAATGAGACGCGTGAAAAATGGCGCCTTATGCATGACGTTTTCATACTTTTTTTTCTTTACTGCTAAGGCACTCCTACAGTCGGAGCCGCTTAAGGAAATCCCTGACGCCTGGCAGCGTTTTCGACAGCGTCTATCTGCGAAACGCAAACGTCTGAAGACGAAAATAATCGCCATCTACAGAGCTACGAAGAGACGTTGCCATAGCAACGTTCACAAAATCACGCCGAAGACACGCCTATTTGCACGAATTTTTCCTTATTTCAACGGTGTTATACACGTCAAAGGAACTTTTTCGATATGACACTAAAAACACGGCTCTTTTTTGTTTCCGTTTCTAACAGAAAATTGGTGACACGAATATCCAAGAAACTCCGGGTTTGTCAGCTAGACATTCTTATAAATTAAAATAGAGCTTGGCTTTCGATTTTAGCTCCGAGCTCCGAACGGGGGTGTAAGAGATTACTCCATTACGCAAGTCTTGCCGTATAGAAAAAAGAAATCGGGGGAGGACTCTGTGTCTGTGATACAAATGCAGAGGGTGGTCGTAACAGACTGAAAAGCTTGAAAGGGTGTTGCAGAATAGGTTATGCTGAGAAATAATTCTTAAGGAAAAATTCGGTACGTTACACCGTTTCCGAGTTAATTAGCACTGAAGTTAGTCAATCAAACTGTTGCTCTAGCAGATTCAAGCAGCCCGCCAGGTACAATTAATGTCATTAGTTCCCACAGCGTACAGTGCTAAGCCTTTGGCTCTCTTATTCGGTCTTAGAAAACCAATCGAAGAACACATTTCGCTACACCGTCTCTGGCGGTCCTCTTTAACTGTCACTTGACTGGGCTAACTTAAATGATAATTAACTAAGAAACAGCGAGACGTATCGAACTTTTTTCCTTAACAATTATTTCTCAGGACAACATACCGTGCAAAACCATTACAAGCATTTCAGACTGTTTCTGACCATCGTGTGTATAACTGTAGCAAGTGTACATGGTGAAACTTATGTTAAGTACGTGACAGACGTATCAGTTACGTTATTTAACAATGAATTTTGGTGGAAGATCTGGAGCAACAGGGTAAAGACGAAATCATTATTTTGCAATATCGAGTAGCTTACTAGTCGAAGAAACATCGACATAAACCATTGGCTTTCTTAGCAGCTCACAATATTGTTAAGTTTTTAAAGATGTGGTTGCACTAATATTGGGAAAGAATTCAGACGATCGGTGGCTCTAGCGTAAGTCTGTAATTACATTGATATTGGAAGTTATTGCCTACTCCAATTCCCTTCGCTAACAGACGCACGATATAGTGCTGTACCGAGACAGTCATCCAAACAGCCAAACGGAATAAGAGAAATGCCCACGAACCATACTGACACAATTACTTTTATCTAGAACTAACCAAGGCTTTAGAACACATGATACGTAACCACCTTAATGACTACTTGCCAAAAAATTGCACTCTAGACAGACACTAATCAGAACTGCACATACATTGCTGGAAAACAACTGCTCCGATAAACGTAATGAATTTCCTGGATGGAGTAAAGAGACGCTTGTTATTAGTACAAAATAGCCATACTGACAAAGAGGCTGCTAAAAAGAAATTAATTAGGTTTTGTAGCCGCCAGCCACACAAATGGCCGCAGGCCACACAAATGGTAATTTGTTTAGAAAAGAGAGGAAAAAGGGAACAACAAAATACTACGAAAGTAGATTACAAACACATGAACTCCTTCTTCATACATACTACGCAAGCCACCATGCGGTGCGTGGTGGAGGGTGTTCCATTCAGAATTAGAGTGAGGGAAAAACGACTATATGCCTCCGTACGTGTCTCGTTATGCGAAGTATACCCTGGCTGAAGTATGATGGCTCTGGAGGCAGCTTCAGATGCCGGTACTCTATTTTTTTATTGTTCGTGCTCCTAGAAAAGAAGGCCGCCTTCCTTCGATGTATTCCCATTTAGTTTCCGAATCATCTGCTGTACTTATGTGTCGATCTAATCTTCCGGTAACAAG
Organism: Schistocerca americana; assembly: GCF_021461395.2. Lineage (NCBI taxonomy): Eukaryota > Metazoa > Arthropoda > Insecta > Orthoptera > Acrididae > Schistocerca > Schistocerca americana. The sequence continues at coordinate 950,166,183 of NC_060119.1, read as the reverse complement.
CCTAGCAGACCGCTTTTTATGTTCTTCGATGATATCTTTCAGTCAGACCAGTTGGGGATCCCAAACACTCGAGGAGTACACAAGAGGGGGTCGCACTAGATCCTATACGCGGTCTCCTTAAGAGATGAACCACACTTTCTCAGAAGTCTCTCAGTGTGCCCTCCGTACTACCCCCATTAAGTGCTAGTTCCATTTCATATCGCATTGCAACGTTACGCCCAGATATTAAATCGAAGCGACAGTATCAAGCAGGACACTACAAACGCTGTATTCGAAGATTACGGGAATGTTTCTCCTGCTCATCTGCATTACCTTACGTTTTTATACATTTTGAGCTAGTACCCATTCATCAAGCCAATGAAAATTTTGTCTAAGTCATCTTGTATCCTCATAAAGTCACTCAACGACGACACCTTCCCATACACCACGAGCGAAGAGTCGCAGACTGGTGCTCACACTGCTCGTCAGGTCACTTAGGTGTGTAGAGAATAATAGTAGTCCATTCACACTTACCGGGGAATACCTGGCGATACCATTGGGCCTGATGAACACTGGCCGTCGAGGACAACGTACTGGGTTCCATTACTGAAGAAATCTCTGGGAACCTACCTCGTACGCTTCTCACTTCGTCAGCAGTCCACAGTGGGAGACCATGCCAAACGCTTTTGGAAACCCAGGAATATGAAATCTGCCAGTTACGCTTCATCCAGAGTCCATAAGTTATCATGTGGGAAATGGGCAAGCTGATTTTTGACTTGCGCGATGCTGATTTGTGGACAGAAGCATTTCAGTCTGATGGAAATTTATTGTATTCTAACTGAGAATATGTTAAAGAATTCTGCAGCAAACAAATATTAAGAATATGGTCTGCCGAGTCACCCGCGCTTTTTTCCAGCCGCTTGGGATTCTCCGCTGGACGAGAGGCTCTAAGCACTATGGGACTTAACATCTGAGGTCATCAGTACCCTAGACTTAGAGCTACTTAAACCTAACCAACCTAAGGAGATCATACACTTCCATGCCCGAGGCAGGATTCGAACCTGCGACCAAAGGAGCAGCGTGGTTCTGAACTGAAGCGCCAAGAACCGCTCGGTCACAGCGGCCGGCGCTGGACGAGAGGTTCGCGAAAATGGAATCAAAGTAACGGGCTAATACCGTAGAGTACTGTTGGTAAAACTGAATTATCAGGCCGTCCGGGTCGGCCGAGCGGTTCTAGGCGCTACAGTCTGGAACCGCCCAACCGCTACGGTCGCAGGTTCGAATCCTGCCTCGGGCATGGATTTGTGTGCTGTCCTTAGGTTAGTTAGGTTTAAGTAGTTCTAAGTTCTAGGGGGCTGATGACCTTAGAAGTTAAGTCCCATAATGCTCAGAGCCATTTTTTTTAATTATAAGTCCGCTCGGATCCGGCGACTTGTTTGTTTTAAACTCTTTCAGTTGGTTTTCTGCGTCAGAGATACCTATTACTACGACGCCCATACGTAGGTCTGTGCGATGGTGAAATTATGGTGTGTTTGTAGGATTCTCTTGCGTGAACTATTTCTTCAACGTAGAATTTGAAACTGCGGCTTTCGTTTTGCTGACTTCTACTGCCGCACCAGACTGGTTGACGAATGAGGAGATACAAGCCGTGGATGCGCTTATGGATTTTAAGTAAGACCAGAATTTTTTCAGGAGATCTTTTGCTAAGGTATAATGTTTGAGGAACAGTTGATAAATTATCAAAAAATTACTCTGAGCACTATGGGACTCAATATCTGACGTCATCAGTCCCCTAGAACTTAGAACTACTTAAACGTAACTAACCTAAGGACATCACACACATCCACGTCCGAGGCAGGATTCGAACCTGCGACCGTAGCAGTCACGCGGTTCCGGACTGAAGCGCTTAGGACCGCACGGCCCCGCGGCCGGCATAAATTATCTATTGGGTCCGTCTCAGTTGAATGAATGTATAATTCATCGCTGCAGTTGTTACCGTTTTCCATTCGACTCGCCCTTCCAGAAAAGCTACACTTGTTATTAACTGTAACTAGATAGCTTCGTACGAGGAAGTCAACCTGTGAGCAACAATGCTCTCATTGATAAGACCATTATGTGCTTTCTCTTACGCCTGAACGACAACTGAGGGCATAAAACGTGACTGGCACAAAGAATCGAAACCCCACTATACGACAGATGATATGCTTCTCACGCCCCTGTGGAATTAGTGAACACCCATTTAGGAGAGTATTTCAAAAGTTTCTCAGTTTTCTATTTTCTGTGCCAAGCAATATCTCTATTCGAATTTGTTGCCTGGACATCGAATTTGGAAATGTCCTTTATCACAGCAACTTTCAGTGGTAAATCGAAGTACATTACTGCAGTATCTTAATTTTTTGTGTTGACAGTGTCGGTGGAAGACCATAACTCGTTATGTACGCTCGCCTACCAGGCATCACCAATTACTGCATCAGCGCCTTGCATTTCGTGAGATGATACGTACATAAAATCTGAAATATGTTATTGCAAAAACATCCTGATCAGCTTGCAGGAGTAGTGGTACTAAATACTTTTGGATGGGTATTTGAAAGGAAATTAAACGGTATTTCCTGTTTTACCTATCTGATGCGAACGAAGTAATTGCAGAAGTTCGTTAATGTGTACTTAATAGGAGTCTTGAGTAGAAATTTTTGATGAGTGGAAATAATGTGGCATTGCTTATCACAAATATGGAGCCCGAATTTCATTATCACACCACAATTTTCACATAATATTCTTACAAAATAATCGCTTATCCATTAATTCTGTGATCATACTACTAAGCTGCATTAGAATTTCAGCAGGTGAAAAAATATAAACAGTGATTAATTTCGTAATAACATAAGTAATTCAGTTTTAATACAAAGTTGACACAAATCTGAAAAATGCACAGAAAGTATATTAATTACGAAGGAACTTCCAGTTTTTTGAATATCTGCAGTGGATGTGAGGCAGACACGTCACGCAGCAAGCATTAGTCTTCTGCGAAGTGTATGTTGCAGCTGCCATTTTTTTTCTAAAGTAATTTCTTAGCATTGCTGTTTCACACTCACTTTTAACAATGATATTCTGAGTGCGATGTCTGAGTCGTCAGTCTCCAATTTTGTAGAAATGCTAGATTCTACAGTAGAACTATAAGTAGACACGTTTTGCAAAGTAGGAGGAACGTAAATGTGTAATAGGGATGTAACAGGTGCCTACAAGACATTAGGCTGTTTGTTGCAGAATGTCAAGTCTATCACACTTAGGTAGTAACCATTATGCTATCGCTATTCCCGGAACGACATTGAAACCACTAACCTGAGTGCTTTAATCGAACGTCTGAGACTTACTACTCATGTTCTATATACCTCATGGTGCTTCCAACATTGGTTCTGCCCGCGGTCTTAGTCCCCAAAATGCGCGCAATAAGATTAGAATATAAAGTAGTATCCGTTTGTCTTTTGATTTGTAAAAATAGTTCAATAAAACAAAGTGATAACGGGAACAAAATTTTAAAAAAAAGTGTTTTATGCAACAAATGAGATCTTGTAGTGCTAGATGGTGCCAAATGAACAGGCCAGCAGATAATGAATATTATATAAATTTTATGAGATTTATGTACATGAATTAGCCATTTTGAAATGTGATGAGACATGAATATAATTTATTGATTCACCTTTTTAAATGAAAAAAGAACATTTGTTGTGATATTGTTAGAAATACAGATGTAGAAAATATTTTTAAAATTTCCTTTTCAAGAGACACGTGGTGTTTATTTGTACTACGGTTCTAATAATTCTGTGGTCGTGACTTGAACGTGAGAGCAGCTGTTGTCTTAAATACACCTGACTTGATTCTAAAAGACACGTGTTGAACTGTAATGCCAAATACAACTCAAAATATGTGTCGTGTATGAACTGTATGCAAACCATTCTCTCTCGTACTGAGACCGGAAAAATTTGTATTGGGGGCAGAAATGATTACTAACTCTACGATATACTTCCTAAAGTCGGGTATTCAAGAGACAAGTTGTCAAGAGAAACTACAGTGAACCACAGACGCTGGAACGCTCAGCATTCTTGTTCCGTTGCACAAGTCTCAATGAAAGCTTATGAGCTCGTCCTCCCCATTTCACCCTACAACTCCATTCTAAAACGCAGCGGGCGAAGCGCTGTGACATTCGGCGCTGTGAGTGGGTGAGTCGTGGGAGGAGAGGATGGAGGGGTGGAACTGGAGAGGACAATTGCTCGGCACGTACAGCTGTCGTCCTCAATTCTCTCCATACCGCATTACTGATGTATGACTCAACGACATTTAGTACACAGCTGCAAACGGCTGATCTGATCGGTATTAATTCTGTAATGCATTGTATTATTACTTGTCTCCCGTATCGCTTTCCGAAGAACGTTACCTAACTCTTAAAGTACCGAATCCATGAAACAAATAAGTTGAAACCATTTCAGCGTGACTTTATAGACTAATGAAAATGATGTGGAATTAGAGCACATAAAATCCTTACAAAGGTAATCTATGAATATTTTCATGTTTATTTTCTGGGTATTCAGGAAAACTCAATGTACGAGACTGTCGGTCTAGTGATTCGAATTTTTTTAATTTGTAATTGTCCGTTTTCGAGTATTTTATTCATAAAATGTCTTTTATAAACTAACGAATGCAATACTTCACTTTCTTTCGCAAATGTACCCTCCGATACTGCATACAGTCTAAAGTTACTTCTTGAGTACCACCGCCTCTCCTAAAAATGTAAACTGTGCTTCTACCTATCAGCTTCTACTATTCTCTTCTACTATTCGATAAAATACTTCGGTGAGTTTTTTGATGAATGCGATACTAGACTGATTACGAACTATTTTTCTCACCCACCAGCTCTTGTTTTCTTCCGGACCATAACAACTACATCTCTGTTGTAAATAGTCTTCACGGGTGTGTCGCCGGATGACGTTATGCAAATCCCACAATATTTCCTCGGAGCAACTGTCCGACATCATCAGGTGGTTAAACCTCGGTGGTGGCAAGGTACGACTGACAAGATCCGCATGTCGACCTCGCTGTATATAGGGCACGCGCGTGAAGATTGCGCAGGCGCGGGAACCCCGCATGCGCAAAAATTTGCAGATAGATGGCGCCAAATTCAAACGCCCTCTGCCGGGAAACGCAGAGCGGCCGTTCTGCGCGTGCACTGACGCTTTGTTTACTATCATGCTGACAAAGTTATGATGGGTCTATTATCGAAAGCTCTTTGCTTTCTCGTCGTGATTTGACAGCAACCAATGCAGGGTTCCAGGCTGTACTCAATTGAAATCCCGCATCCCTGTTGATAAGGTTATCAGCTGTACGGATATGTATTGCTTCCTTAATGACGCAATCCCAGAAAGAGGATGCTGGGGATAAAACTTCCGTCTTTTCATAAATCATGTGATGTCCTGTGTTCAGACAGTGTTCTGCAATTGTCGACTTCTCCGGTTGGCGTAGGTGTGTATGACGCTGATGTTCATCGCAACGTTCTTGTACTGTGCGACATGTCTGACCTATATATGCCGTCCCACACTGACAAGGAATCCTGTACACACCACGTTTCCTCAGACCGAGATCATCCTTAACCGAACCTAACAGGTTCCTCAGTTTTGCACATGGTCGGAAAACACACTTGATTTCATATCTTTCAAGGACTCTTCCGATTCTTGACGACATGCCGCATCCTGACTCGGGCGCCACCTAAGAAGACCAGCTTTATTACCGCAGCTGAAAGAACTGCACTATAAGATCTGAGAAGAGGCCAAGACATCGTCATCCTACCTGCTGACAAAGGAAACACTACTGTTCTCCTCTCACGCACAGAATATAACAGCAAGACGTACAAACTGCTCGACGATCCTGCATACAGTAAATTAAAAAGTGATCCGACGGCTAGGATCCAGAGGAAGACTTTGGAACTCATCAGGAAGAACTCGATCCCAGCGCAAGCACGCACAGAATATAAAAGCAAGACGTACAAACTGCTCGACGATCCTGCATACAGTAAATTAAAAAGTGATCCGACGGCTAGGATCCAGAGGAAGACTTTGGAACTCATCAGGAAGAACTCGATCCCAGCGCAAGTCGCTAGGGGTTTACGTCAACAAGCTGCAGTTCCTCCTAGACTCTATGGCCTACCCAAGATCCATAAGAGTTGGGTGCTTCTGCGCCCTATCGTGAGCATCATTGGAGCACATACTTATTTTCTTGCCAAATATCTGACGTCACTATTGGGACCTCTCGTAGGCAAGTACGACCATCATATTCGCAACTCTGAGGATTTAATAGGTCCCTTGAAAACTGTTAGACTGCAATCATCGGATCTCTTAGTAAGTTTCGATGTTGTGTCTTTATTTACAAAGGTGCCCTTGCAGGACTCTTTAGAGCTCATTAGTAACAAGTTTGAGGAGGACATAGTGGCACTATTTAAACATGTGCTTACTTCAACATACTTCTTATTTCAAGACCAATATTTTGAGCAAGTGGACGGTGTCGCCATGGGGAGCCCTCTTTCTCTTGTGGTGGCCAATTATTTTATGGAGGACTTTGAAGATAAAGCAGTACCGTCAGCCACTCTCAAACCCTCTTGTTTTCTGCGGTATGTTGACGATACATTTGTGGTGTGGCCACACGGACTGGATACGCTACCTACGTTTCTTCAACATTTAAATTCGCTCCATCCGAATATTAAGTGGAAAAGGATGGCACTTTACCTTTTCTTGATGTTTTGGTACGAAGGAAAGCAGATGGAATCTTGGGACAAGCCAACGCATGCAGATCTATATTTGCAGGCCACAAGCTCCAGCATCCAGCACAATGCGGTAGAGCATTACGTACGCTAGTTCATAGAGCGTGTGTGGTATCTGACTCTGAAAGCCTGCCGAGTGAGATGCACCATTTGAAGACAGTCTTCCGTCAAAACGGTTATTCTGAGACAGATACTTATTGCATTCAGGCCCAAGCGAGTTGAATCTATGGTGCAGGATGAAGATACGAAGACACCCACCACCTTAGCCTTCTTGCCGTACTTTGGTGCCATGTCGTCAAGAATCGGAGCAGGCCTTGAAAGATATGAAATCAAGTGTGTTTTCCGACCATGTGCAAAACTGAGGAACCTGTTAGGTTCGGTTAAGGATGATCTTGGTCTGAGGAAACGTGGTGTGTACAGGATTCCTTGTCAGTGTGGGACGGCATATATAGGTCAGACATGTCGCACAGTACAAGAACGTTGCGATGAACATCAGCGTCATACACACCTACGCCAACCGGAGAAGTCGGCAATTGCAGAACACTGTCTGAACACAGGACATCACATGATTTATGAAAAGACGGAAGTTTTATCCCCAGCATCCTCTTTCTGGGATTGCGTCATTAAGGAAGCAATACATATCCGTACAGCTGATAACCTTATCAACAGGGATGCGGGATTTCAATTGAGTACAGCCTGGAACCCTGCATTGGTTGCTGTCAAATCACGACGAGAAAGCAAAGAGCTTTCGATAATAGACCCATCATAACTTTGTCAGCATGATAGTAAACAAAGCGTCAGTGCACGCGCAGAACGGCCGCTCTGCGTTTCCCGGCAGTGGGCGTTTGAATTTGGCGCCATCTATCTGCAAATTTTTGCGCATGCGGGGTTCCCGCGCCTGCGCAACCTTCACGCGCGTTCTCTATATACAGCGGCGTCGACATGCGGATCTTGTCAGTCGTACCTAGCCACCAGCGAGGTTCAACCACCTGATGATGTCGGACAGTTGCTCCGAGGAAATATTGTGCGATTTGCACAACATCATTCGGCGGCACACCCGTGAAGACTATTTACAACATATCCGCCGGGAAAGCCTGAAGAGTCACAACTACATCTCTATCTGCAAAGGTAACCTTAAGGTGCATTGCACAGGATGCAGCTGGTAGGAAGTATGTTTGTCGCCAAAGGGTATTATGTCTAATTTCGTGAGTTGCCTGATTCTGGTCATTTCGTGGGACGTATGTGGGAGGAACTAATTTATTACTCGAGTCTTCATGGATCTCGCAGTTCATGTCTCTCCTAGTAATTCCATCTCATAAAGATCCCACGCTGATGAACATTACTCTAGAATTATTCTGGCAAGTGTTTTGTAAGCCACGTTTTTCGTGAATGAACTGCATTTCCTTAATATTAATCCAATACCTTTCAGCCGGACATATACTTTTCCAATTAATTTTATTTGGTCATTGCACTTCAGTTCGTCCCGGACTGTCATTTTTCGGTATTTTATGGTTTTTACTGTTTCCAGTGATTATTCGACAATAGGGTATTGCTGCAGTTGTGGTTTCTTTGCCTCGTTATGCACAGTAAGCTAGATTTATTTACGTTCATGGTGCTATCAGTCCCTTCACCAATCATGGATTATCTGTGAGTCTTGCAATTCGCTGAAATCTTCCGGCGTAGCTACCTTCTTATAGACAAGTGAATAACCAGCAAATGGTTTTATGGAGGGCGTTATCCACTAGTTCATTTACATAGATAATAAACAACGACGATCCTGTCACAGTTATTTTAATACTCCTTAATTTACATATGTCGATTTTCTTCCTATAAGAACCGCGTGTTGAGCTCTAGGCACGAGCTCTAGGCACAAATCTCGTCCGATACTCCGTAATCTTGTACTTTGATCACTAAGTGACAGCAGAGAACTGTATCACAGGGACTCCTTAAGTTGAGCAACACGACATCGATCTGGGCACCCACGTCTACGGTGCCCTGGGTCTCGTGGACGAATAGAGTAAGCTGTTTTTCACAAGATCTCAGTTTGCAGAATCCATGGTGATTCCCGCAAAAGACATTTCCATTCCTAAACCGTCATAATATGTGAGCAAGTAAATGTATTACCTTATAGTCGTGTTATGTACATCTGTCGTACGACCTTTCTTGAAAACTGCAATGATCTACGCTTTTTTCTCCACTGGCTAGATAACGCTTGTTTCTCCAGCGAGTAACAGAAGATACTACTACAAACGGGGAATGTACTTTCGCATAATCTCTGTAGAAATTTACAGGTATTGCGTCTCGTTCATGTGTCTTCCCACTGTTAAGCGACTGTAGCTATTTTTCTGTTCCGATGTTACTAATATCAATATCAGCTGTTTCGGCATTCATGCGAGGACTGAAAGGAGGAGACGTAATAAAAACTTCTGCAGTGAAACAGTTTCGTAATACCGAATTCAGTATTTCGGCCTTCTCTCTGCCATATTTTGTTGTGATGCTAATGTGATCACTGTGAAAATTAGTGGAAGTTTCAATCCGCTTGTTGGCTATACTTTAGACCGAAACTTCTTATGGCTTTTAGTCAGATCAGTTCGAAAAATTTCACTTTCAAATTAATAGCACATTTCTCTCGTTGCTCTCCTTACGTTCATTTTAATTTCGTTCAGCACTGTTTGTCAGCTAGGCTTGAACTTAAATCGGAAGTGAAATCGCTCTCTTAACAAATTTCTGGTAAGCCTATAAACTATGCTGGGTCTTCTTCATTTCTTATAACCTAGTTCGACACATATTTCTTCAGGGCGTATCGAACAAAGTGTTTTATTTTTATCTGTTTCAGCTCAACATGTTCATCTTCTGAGCAGAATATTTGGTGTTGATTAATGAGATACTATGCAATTGCTATCCTGCCTCTCTTGCTAAATAAATATATGTTACTACGTTTATTCATATTAATACATAACTTTTATACCCACCAAGACTGTCACCGTCTTAAAATTACTGCTGTCCCAATCTATGTTAACTGATTCGAAAACTTCAATTCTCTCTGTCGCTAGCAGTTATAAGATGTTACGAACTGATTCTCTGTTTGCTGGAAGTAGTACTCCGACGAGAAGTTCAGAGCAGTGCCATATGAATTGCTGTCGCTGGCACCAGTTTTGATCGTTTCCCTCTCTCATTCTATAGCTGACAAATCGGTGTCTCCCGCTATGACAATAGAGTAATCAGGACACGAAATTCCGCATGTTCTCTCTGAAGTGCTCTGCCACTATAGCTTCTGCTACATGGTCTATAAAAGCATAAGGTAACCGTAATTGACCCACATTTGAAGCTTCAACTCACCTACGTTACACTATGTTACCAAAGTATCCGGGCACTCCCAAAAGTGTACGTATCTAAAATTAGGTGCATTGTGCTGCCACCTACTGCCAGGTACTCCATATCAGCGACCTCAGTACTCATTAGACATCGTGAGAGAGCAGAACTGGGCGCTCCGCGGAACTCACAAACTTCGAACGTGATCAGGTGATTGGATGCCACTTGTGACATACATTTGTACGCGAAATTCCCACGTTTCTGTCCCTAGATTCTCTTTTCTGATGTGATAGTGAAGTGGAAACGTGAAGGGGCACGTACAGCACAAAAGCGTTACAGGCCGACATCCTCTGTTGGCTGACAGAGACCGCCGACAGTTGAAGAGGGTCGTAGTGTGTAATAGGCAGACATCTATCCAGACCATCATACATGAATTCCAAACTGCATCAGGATCCACTGCAAGTACTATGACAGTTAGGCGGAAGGTGAGAAAACTTGGATTTCATGGTCGAGCGGCTGCTCATAAGCCACTCATCCCGCCGGTAAACACTAAACGACGCCCCGCTTGCTGTTAGGAGCGTAAACACTGGACTATTGAACCGTGGAAGAACATTGTGTGGAGTGACGAATCATCGTACACGATGTCGCGATCCGGTGGGAGTGTGTGGGTATGGCGAATGCCCGGAGAACGCCATCTGCCAGCGTGTGTAGTGCCAACAGTAAAATTCGGAGGCGGTGATGTTATGGTGTGATCGTGCTTTTCATGGAGGGGGCTTGCACCCCTTGTTGTTTTGCGTCTCACTATCACAGTACAGGCCTACACTGATGTTATAAGCATCTTCTTGCTTCCCACTATTGAAGATCGATTAGGGGATAGCGAATGCATCTTTCAACACGGTCGAGTACCTGTTCATAAAGTACGGCCTTTGGCGGAGTGGTTACACGAAGATAACATTCCTGTAATTGACTGGCCTGCACAGAGTCCTGATCTGAATCCTACGGAACACCTTTGGAATGTTTCGGAACGACGACTTCGTGCCAGGTCTAACCGACCGACATCGATACCTCTCCTCAGCGCAGCACTCCGTAAAGAATGCGCTGCCATTCCCCAAGAAACCTTCCAGCACCTGACTGAAAGTAGCCCTTCTAGAGTGGAAGCTGTCATCAAGGCTAAGGGTGGGCCAACACCATAATGAATTCCAGCATTATCGCTGGAGGGCGCCACGAACTTGAAAGCCATTTTCAGCCAGTTGTGTTGTGGCTTGGCAAGACAGCCAAGCCACTATGAGGAAGCCGAAAGGCACGCGTTTAAGCTCACGCAGGCTGGCGTGAGGTCTGGAACAGGACAAGGAAGTTATAGTAGTAAAGAACGTACGTAGCTGCCGGAATACTTAACTTTAATCCATAATAGGTGAACATCGCTCTTGACGATACATGTTTTACAGCATCAATAGTAACTGGTAATGGCGCCTTGCTAGGTCGTAGCAAATGACGTAGCTGAAGGCTATCCTAACTATCGTCTCGGCAATTGAGAGCGTAATTTGTCAGTGAACCGTCGCTAGCAAAGTCTGCTGTACAACTGGGGCGAGTGCTAGGAAGTCTCTCTAGACCTGCCGTGTGGCGGCGCTCGGTCTGCAATCACTGACAGTGGCGACACCCGGGTCCGACGTATACTAACGGACCGCGGCCGATTTAAAGGCTACCACCTAGCAAGTGTGGTGTCTGGCGGTGACACCACAAGTTGTACGTTCCTTTTGTTCTTGTGCTTTCCTGTTCAGTTTCCTTCATAGCGTCATTAGAAATTATCAAACTGTTTACAGCAATTAATACATTCTATTCATAATCAGATCGAGTTTCTGCAGCTGGTCTGATTGCGTACTGCACAATATCTTCGTTTTAAATTTGTGAAAAGTTTGTGAAAAGTTTTGAAATTCGGAAATAAATGTTGCATCTCCCCTATAATCTTTCAGCACGATGTCCTCAATTTCACCTCGCTAATTTCATCTCAGCTACAATTAAGATTTTCCAAGAACATTTTTCAGGTTAGCAAATTATTATCTACTTCCATTACCCAGTTACATTTTCTATCCCACTCTGCCTAGCCTATACAAGCGGAACACTGTGCTCAGGCAGTTAACAACCTGAATTTGACTGCGAGCCCAAACTGGCTGCTTTCAAATGTACACTGCACTACCAGAAAACTTAAGTCGGTTTATTATGAACCATCATCGTTTACATTACAGGTCATTTGCAAAATATAAGTACCACAATGGCACTGAGTGAATGCGATTTCACTAAATCAGATGCAGACTCCGTTTAATCACACAAAGTAGGCTTTCACGGCCGGCAATTATGATGTTATTGATATTTGATTTATGCGCATAAGGCCATGACCAATTTGTAATTTCCTGTCTAACGTTTCGTGTTCCACTGCTGCAGAGCTCGTCAGAGGCTTTAGCGAGTATGAAAGTTGTCACGGGCTCAGAAAAAGCATAGCAAGCGAACTGTTTGTATGTAGCGGTCTGATGACATAAAGAACCGACATGAGTAGAGACATATAAACGGTTCGGCTTGCTGCGTTTATTTGGAGCTTCTAAGATCTTTCTGAGTCGTTAATAGCCTATTGTGAATTGTCCAGTAGTAGATGACGAGGCTTTAGGCCCACTAATCAAATATCAGCAATGTTGAACAAGGAACTTAACTCGCGTAAATGAAATTCCGGAATCAGAACTTACATTTGCTTAATAAGGTTCACAACTGCACAGATTATTTTTGAAAATCTTACAGAAACGTCTACCAATAGAGTACAGTGCAGTAATTCAGTAATGATAGCTAATTTATACAGCTGAAAATATATATATTACAATGGCGCTGAGTGAATGCGATTTCCCTAAACCAGTTGCAGACACAGCTTAATAACATAAAGTAGGCTTTCACGGACAGTATTTGTGATGTTATTGTTCACTTTGAGAGAAACTTCGAAGCCCGATTGATACCGTATATTGCAGAAATCGGCCATGTTGAACCGGTTCTGAATTACTCCTGTATACTTTATTCATACCCTCATTCTAGTCAGCTCATCCACAAAATAATTTATTCTATTATTTGTCATTAATCCGTGACTCAATAATCTGCTACAGTTTGACGTGCAAGCGAGTGAAAAGCCGGTTCATAAATATAGAAAGAGTTTCCTCATCCATATGCAGCAGATATTTATTTTAGTAATTTGATACTCTAGTTACAAGCAGTTACACTGAATAATCTTCAATAAATTATTTAGTGAACCTTTTATTAACCAAGAACGTTGGGGAACAAAAATTGCCAAATATCCACATATCAAAGATAGTTTTGCATCACCTCGGTTCTGAGAGTTCTTGAATTGCCCTCTCTGTTTATTGATTGGATAGCCACTGAATTTCTATTTATTTATTTAATGGGATAATAATAATTATTAAAAGGTGGCAATTTTATTTATGCACCGTCTTTACTCTTTGGGTTGTTGCGAGTCAACGATAGTGCAATGCTGCTCGCTTTGGAGAATACAAATTTATAAGAATTATTTGGCCCAGGAAACACTTTTGCGATCACGGTTGCGATTTAGACGGTATTCGCTTAATTGTGCTGATTAGAAGTTATCGTTTCCGAAAGACACGGGTTCGATTAAAGCTGTGTGCACTTTTGCGCGTATAATGAAAATATCCATAACACGTCGCGTAACAACAAGAAAAATGCGATTCACAACGGTGATCAAACGAAGAAAATATATGATAACATAAATGTTCTTCGCTGTTATTCAGGACATGCTCGGATTAGACCTTGCAATTTTTAGTTATAGGAAATCACAAGACGTTACACTTGAGAGATATACGTTTTGAATAACTTGTATTTACCTTCTCTCTCACTCCTTTTTACAGCCTTTATACCTTCACACCGATTAAGGAAGTTTTCCTTCTCTACCGACCAGTACGAGAACAAAATTCAGACTCAACAAAATGTCTTACATCGAATTATTACATGCTTAACCCTTAACAATCATATATAGTTTCGTAGTACAAACAATGCTAATTTATTCCGTGCACTAGAATGTCTTTGATACACTGAGCACAAAAATGAAAATAATAAAATTATAATTACATTTTTAATATCCTGAATACTTCTTTAAATCATGAAAATAAGGTTTAACATCGTCGTAATATTAATTTTCATCGTTGTAGCACTACATTGCCCCCTTTGGAAGTACAGTCACACTTGTTTGACTGGACATCCAAGCAGGCTTATTTTCATTGTCTGTTCTGTTTAAAGCTCACTGTGTTCTTTCACTTGGAAGCATGTGCTTTGTTTACTTTTAAGTCTCAGTGATTTTGAGTTACGCTCCCCCATTCGGGCAAAGGCCAATGGGAAAAACCCCGGAAAAAAACCACGGCGGAGTGAGCGCATCTTCCATACCCTCTTTTTTAATTTTCAACATTTGAATATTCACTTCGTATGACATTTCATAATGGTACAATTTCGTGATAGTCCTGCTGGTGACGACGGCTGGCGACTTGGTGTACTGCAACACCGATGTCTTGCCCCATCAGGTAAGTCTGCGATGGACTGCGATGACGTGGCAGGGTGCGGTAAGGGATGACGGATGATATCGCTGCAGTATGCTGCCCTTCACCGACACGTGTGCTCAGCATCCCAGCATACAGTCATATGAAATTCAAATAGCTGTATCAGTTCCTTAAATTAACATCTAAATTACATCATATTTCACTCACTCTTTCACTCCACAAGAAGAAGGTGTTTTTTTTTTTTTTTTTTGGTGAGGTGTTCGACTGTTTGTGAGTTTCTTTATCATGATGCAAGCCCATTCGTCCTTCCGTCGTAACTGACTATCTGCAAATAAAAGTTCATGTAATTACGTTCCAACATTGATACAGTTCTGCAACGGGTTTAATAATATAGTCAGTAGCAGTTCCCAACACTGTTACGGCTCACCACTGTTGCTGACTGATCGATAAAAACACTTGCTCTTGAGTTTTAGTTGGCCTGGAATGTTGCGTCCACGCATGTGGTCCCAATAACACTCTGAATACTTGGCATTACTAAACAATCGTAGCACAAAATCTGAAAACGAAATCATGGTAACACAACGCACTCATTGAGCGCCCACTTTTGTGTTAAATTTCACTCTTTCACCAGTGAAATAAAGTTCGTACGCGCAGAGGATAATTTTCACAGGAAGTCTTTGTTCATAGGTCATCTGTGACATGTTCACTCCACCACGTCGTCACTTGATCACAGTTATCAAGTCTGACAAAGTAAAGTCCTTGTGCTACCCATAAGAATGTCTGTACACAGTATAGTTACATAATGATAAAGAACTGAATGATTGTACATATCAAATGAAGTACATAATTGTAGTCATTTACAATATAAAAGCAAATCCTAAGTCATATATTTTCTCGAGAAGGTGCTCCTGGACTTACAAAGAATTGTGCAGTGATAAACACAAGTTTGTATATGTTTGTCTGTGTAATGATCTGTTCAGTCATGGACAACATCTTGTTCGACCTGGTTTATAGCTCATGCAAGTCCGAGCACTAACTTACGGTGGAAAATTTGTTAAACCTACACGTAACTCACGTAAACTTTACATGTTGTAAGTGTGTCCTGTACACAGTCTGAAAGAAAAAAAAACATAACCTGCTCACCCTAGCGAGTTCAAAATAGTTAACAATCAACAAAATGAAACGTTTATTTTCTAAAGTCACTATATCCTACTGTTGTGTGAAATATGCAGTTCTGTTCACTGTTCGTAGTTTCACACGCATAAGTTCCTGAAAGTTTACTAAATCTCAACAAGTTTGTATTATGTTTGATTAAGTGTCTTAGGGTGGAATCATCTTGAAGCAATTCTTCTTCTCCTTGCTGCAGCTCGGCGTCCTTTTCTCCGTCGAACTGGAGCTGAAATTTTCTTACAACTAACTGATATTCTGAGAGTCTCTTCCTCCAAGCTGTACTGATGCTTCCAGTGTTGTATGTTCCTATTCTCCCACACGCCACATCGCAGTGTGTCCAAGAAATACTTATACACTAGTCCATTAATCAGTAATTGTCACTTAGCGTACTCGCACAGTACTTGAGTCTTTGATGTTTGACTTCGCCTCATTACGACACACATAAAAGGTCATCTACTGTACTTAAGATACATATCTTTTCAAGTCTTTGTGATTGTATAGTCCTTTCTGTTTATTTGAGTTGGGATAGAGCAAGAAATGACTATTTTTATGTGGTGTACCTAAGATCACAAATGGTCCTGAATATAACGGAAACCACTTCTTTATTTTTCTCTTTAATAATGACGACATCAGATAATTCCTTACTAACACCATATCTCCCACGTTAAATTGTTGAGTATTCTGTAGTCTCCAGTTGTGTGATTCTTGCCGTTTCTGTGCATTCTCGTATAGCATGACCAATGCTTGTCTAACTTTGTCCTCCCAGTCTTCCGGTTCGGTATTTAGTTTTGGAAGTGGGTTGACCCAACTATTGTTCTCTTTTGTTTTTAATGTGAGTTCTGCTGGAGTAAAACTCGTCGATAAATGTGGTATGTAGTTTACAACACTTTCAAGCGGCTCTATGTATTCTACCCACTTAGTTTGTTTAGCTGAGTAGTACATTCTCACAAAGCGATTAAACTCGCGGAACACACGTCCGTGGGATTACCTTGGGGGTGGAACTTCGAAGTGAAAATTGGTTTTATATTATGTTGCTCTAAGAATTTATTCCAGGTAACACTCGTAAAATTTGAGGCATTGTCAGAGAGTAATGTTTCTGGCGTTCCGAAATGAGGTATGTAATCATTTTCCAATCGGTTTTTTATCGGTCTAGTGGCTGTTGTTTTTGTGGCAAATAGCTTTACAAACTTATTAAAGTTATCTAGCACTGCTACGAGGTATTTGACCTCTCCTATGGCAGTTGGCATAGGTCCAGCGATGTCAATACTTAAAAGTTGGCGCGAAGCAGTTGGAACAATTGACTGCATTAATGTCTGCGATGATAAAGCACACGGCTTTACGCGCTGGCAAATGTCACATGCTCGCGTCATCCATAGGATCTTCCTATACATGTTATGAAAATGACAATACATTCTTAGTTTCGCCAGGCACTTCCTTGAACCGAAATGACCCCAAACATTATGTGTACATATTATTAACTTTTGCTCACATTGCTGCGGAATACATACTAGCCAGTTTCGTGAATCCTCATGTCTTCTGAAGAATAACACATCCTGATGTAAAATGTAATATTTATGCAATTTCGAAGCAGGATCCGTCCTCAGTTGATCCTTGATCTCGTGCCAAATGCCGGCCCAAGTGGCCGTGCGGTTAAAGGCGCTGCAGTCTGGAACCGCAAGACCGCTACGGTCGCAGGTTCGAATCCTGCCTCGGGCATGGATGTTTGTGATGTCCTTTGGTTAGATAGGTTTAACTAGTTCTAAGTTCTAGGGGACTAATGACCTCAGCAGTTGAGTCCCATAGTGCTCAGAGCCATTTGAACCATTCGTGCCAAATATTATCTATATCCTTTTTTTGTGCCATATTTTTACACATGTCTAGAAAATATTTATGATTAACGTTGTCCGCCATTAGTAACACTTTAAATTCCGATGCTTGCTCTGTGAGTTCACTAAATTGAGGTAAACCTTGGGGTAGCCTAGACAAAGCATCTGTCACAATATTATTACTGCCTTTGATGTAAATAATCTGGAAATCATACTCCTGCAACGCTAATGTCCATCTTGCCAAACGTGCTTCGAGAAGTTTACAGGTCAGCAGGAAACTCAAAGCCTGATGATCACAGTATTCGCGAACGTGTCTACCATAAAAAAAATTACGAAATTTGCGGAACGCCCATACCACTGCCAATGCTTCAAGCTCTGTAGTGGAATATGCACGTTCGCATTCCGATAATACACGGCTTGCGAAAGATATTATTTTTATTTGCTCTTGTCCGTCTACTGTTACTGTTTGAAATAAACACGCACCTAACCCAGTAAATGAAGCATCTGAGGTTATGCAAAAATCCTTACTGAGATCTGGATGGCATCGGATTTCATTACCGGTAAAAGTGAGTAAATATATGGTGATAACGAGGTCTCAATAATTCCCCATTCCAGCATTCGTCTAATTTCTTTTGTTACTGCTTCCTTTTTCGCGCTGGGTATTGAGTACGTTTGATGACAGTAAATGTCATGGCGAAACACTTGCATGTCGTACACGTAACCTTTAATTAGTCTAGGTTTTTTCAAATATACTTTACGATAATTAGTAAGTGTGTCTAATAATTGCTTTTGTTGCAGACTGTCAAGACCAGAGGATTGTTGTACTTTTTCTACTATTTCAGAGAGGTGGATATTCTCCTCGTCCTTCACATCTTCCATGACCGGGAATGTACTGCAATTGAAACTATCTTGAAGGTGCCATAAATGTGCGCGAATCGGTTCTATCTTTAAAATTTGACAATATTTGCCATGCAATTCTTTGGTCTTTACCAAGTCTAACCTGACTCTCGTGTCACCGAAACACATGCTGCATTCACCCTTTGCGAGATCGATTATAGTTTCCGTCTCTCGTAAGATATCTAATCCGAGGAGACAGTTCACGGCTAAATTCTTTACAATAAGGAAGGTGCACTCTTTGGCTCCCATTCCAAAATTAATACAAATCCGAGTCTGTTCCCGAGCTAGTTGGGCTTTCTGACTAATGGCTCCTGTAACTCGACAATTAGTGACTGGATAAACCGGAATCTTTCTAATCTTCTTTAAGTGAAGAAAGAACGATTCATTCAGCACATAAACAGATGCTCCAGTATCTAAAAGCGCCGTAGTTTGAATACCATAAATATCACAAACTATAGCTGCTTGTACAACTTCCCGTTCAAACAAATTACACTTCTTCCGAAAATCTTGACATAATTCCTCTCGTATATCGACTCCGTCATTATATCTTTACATCTGCATAGTTGAACTACGTTGCTGAGCAACATCAACAGAATTATTCCTACACACTGCATCTTTTGCGTCGTTCGACCCGATCGCCGCTGATTCTATGCGACACACATTCTCATTGTTACTACAGCTGGTTGTCTGCACGCTTAATTGCTCGTTATTACTAACATCATTCATGCAAGTGCCCCCTAGACACCCTGCGACTGACACACGGGAGCAGAATGTAGTCGCATCTAGTTTGACTGACTGGTACTGGTTGATGGTTGCGGTTCACTTACCTCAATGATCTTGATATTTTGATTCGGTGGTTGCCATGGCTGCGCATTCATATGCTGCTGCATGTTATTTGACATATTTGTATTGTACGGGGGTTGTACATGATAGTTACTGTGATATTGCGGTGGCCTAGGCTGCTGCCATTGCTGTTGTGCATAATTCTGTGTTGACCAGTTATGTGGTGGTTGCATGTTTTGCTGATTATTTGAAAGATTACCGTTATTGTAATTGGCGTTAGCTCTAAAATCTCGTTTCCGTTTCTTTGAAAAGTTTCTGTTATTGATTTGTCCACTATTGTTCTGTGGATGATAATTGTGATTCGGTGCATTACCGTACTGTCCATTTGTGTTCATATTGTGGTTCTGCCATCCTGAATAATTCGGACTATTCCAATGATTTTGATTCCCATAATAGGTGTTTCTATTACTATTGTTCTTGTGGTTTCGCCCGTTGCCATTACCATTACCATTATTCGACGAATTATTCCAATAATGGTGTCTGTCCTCTTCGATAACCAAATCTAAAGAGTACAGTACAGATAGAAAATGTTCCACGTTGTCTTCAGGAATGTGAAACAAATTCTCCTCTAGATCACGCGGTAACTTCTCCTTCAATATCTTTAAAACATCACACTCAGGAATTGGTGTGGATAAATATTTCACTTTGTCCAGATACTTTTCGAAATATTTCCGCAAAGTACAGCCTTTTCTATTAAATGGCTCAGGACTATAAACTTCTTTTCTTAATCGTCCTTGTACCCCACGCGACCAATACTTGTTTAGAAAAGCTTGTTCAAATTCATCGAAGGAGCTGCATTGTTCAGCTTTCTGTGTCGCGAACAACGCTGGCTCACCTTGAATATGGGTAATGGTAAAGACAATTTTCTCCCTTTCGCTCCAACTTTTTGGCATTATTCCGCGGATCCCTTTGATAAACACAATTGGATGGGGTCCGTTCTTATCATTGGTAAACTTCTGAAACTGTGAATTCTTCACTAAAGCATCCTGAGTCACCAATGATTGTGAATGGTCCTGACAAACGGATGTTACTCCACGTGTTGGATTGAAATTATTGCCCGTCTGCCCCCTACTTTGTGTTAAAGGCGTTTCATAATGATCAGGGTGTGTTTCTGTGATACTAACACACTCAGGTGAACTGTTATGAGATGTTTGCATACGTGTTTCATTAAGCAGTTTCTGCACGTTTTGTAATTCAGTCTGGAGTTCATGAATCTTTGTGTTGTTGTCATGTATCAGTTGTGTTCCTGCTCGTTGTAACATCACAGGTAGTTCCTTCTGTATAACAGTACTAATTTGTTTGTCACTTAGCCATGTGTTGAATGTGGTCACAACGCGTTCTTCTCGTTATTTGAATTTTTGTTCTATTACGTTTTGATTATCAACCGTAAGGTTTTCTCTAGATGTACTTATGTTGCGTATTTCTGCTTCCAAAGAAGTATGTGTTTGTTGTAATTTATCCACATCCTTGGTTACTTGCTGTACATTCTGTGGTAAGTCATGGTATGTTTGTTGCATACTTGAAATGTTGTTCTGTATAGCAGACAACTGGGTATCTATTTTCTGTCGCAGCTGGCGATCGTGTTCTTTTATTCGGTTTTCAAGCTTTTGATCTATCTCTTTTGAGAACTGTGGAAAGCTTAACTGCGTACGGTCGTCTAATTGACTGATGCGTTCATCCAAGGTCCTAATCCGTTCATCTACTCTGCTAATACGTTTACATAAATTATTATTAATCTCCGTTGCAAGCTGTTTAGCAGTGTCTTGTTCACGCTGTATCTTTGATTGTTCCTGTATTTTAAACATTTGTTCCATTTTCATTATTAAGAGAGAAAATGGATCCATTACTGTTTGTGTTGGCTCTAGCGGTGGTAAATCGACTATAACTGGTGTTTCTTGTGGTTCTGCTTCAGTATGCACTTGAACTACCGGCTGTATTCTGCCTGAGTGTTCTACAGCAGATGGATCACTGACTTTAATATTAGTGTCCTGTTCTATATCCTCTGTCTGATCTGAAAAAATATAATCAATTTCTGCATCGCTAGTTATTCCTTCTCCTCTGAATGTTCTTCAGTTACTTCCTGCTGTGTAGCTTTTCTTACACGTCGCACTGTTTTCACCATGTTTGTAAATGTTTTGGTGCAAGTCTAATCGGGAATACGTCACACGCAACACATCAATTACTCCGTCACACAAAACATAAAATAATTACTACACTGCACGAGATTGGAATCAGCACTATAAATGTTCACTTTCATTTGATTAAAATTCAGTTCCAATCTCGTTCAGTTAACCTCTACTGAAAACAATTGATGCTGTATTTTACTGATCCTCCTCCTAAGAGGACACACTCACAAAATTTAAACTTTTTTTGTTTCGATTGGTTTTTTTTTATAGTAAGCTACAGCACCAGGTTGAAGAAGATGTTGTGCCTACCTTATGCAGTGCTTCGTTCTGCTGCCGCTGGGATGGAATGGTACAGCAAAAATATCGTGCTTAGGGTCGTCGTAGATTTCCGGTCATTACAGCATGAAACAAATAGAAAAAACACACATTAGCACACACATATAATCTAGTCCTGTCAATAGGTTGCCACTGAATTGCCCTCTCTGTTTATTGATTGGATAGCCACTGAATTACTATTTATTTATTTAATGGGATAATAATAATTATTAAAAGGTGGCAATTTTATTTAAGCACTGTTTTTACTCTTTAGATTGTTGCGAGTCAACGATAGTGCAATGCTGCTCGCTTTGGAGAATACACATTTTATAAGAATTATTTGGCCCAGGAAACACTTTTGCGATCACGGTTGCGATTTAGACGGTATTCGCGTAATTGTACTGATTAAAAGTTATCGTTTCCGAAAGACGCAGGTTCGATTAAGCTGTGTGCAATTTTGCACGTATAATGAAAATATCCATAACACGTCGCGCAACAACAAGAAAAATGCGAATCACAACCGTGATCAAACGAAGAAAATATATTATAACATAAATGTTCTTCGCTGTTATCTAGTATAGGCTCAGATTAGACCTTGCAACTTTCAGTTATAGGAAATCACAAGACGTTACACTTGAGAGATATTTGTTTTGAATAACTTGTATTTACCTTCTCTCTCTCTCCTTTTCACAGCCTTTATACCTTCACATCGATTAAGGAAGTTTTCCTTCTCTACCGACCAGTACGAGAACAAAATTCAGACTCAACAAAATGTCTTACATCGAATTATTACATACTTAACCCTTAACAATCGTATATAGTTTGTAGTACAAACAATGCTAATTTATTCCGTGCACTAGAAAGTCTTTGATACACTGAGCACAAAAATGAAAATAATAAAATTATAATTACTTTTTTAATATCCTGAATACTTCTTTAAATCATGAAAATAAGGTTTGACATCGTCGTAATATTAATTTTCATCGTTGTAGCTCTACAACCTGTACAGAAAACTGGAATAGAGATCAACAGAAACATCATTTCCACCCTTTTTGCTGCTCATGAAAACTACACATTGCATGGTGCACCACCGTACAGCGAGACCTTCAGAGGTGGTGGTCTAGATTGTTGTGCACACCGGTACTACTAATACACAGTAGCACCTCCTCTTGCATTGATGTATGGCTGTATTCGTCGTGGCATACTATCCACAAGTTCATCAAGGCGCTGTTGGTTCAGATTGTCCCACTCCTCAACGGCGATTCGGCAAAGATCCCTCAGAGATGCTGCTAGGTCACGTCATCCATAAACAGCCCTCTTCAATCTATCTCAGGCATGTTCGATAGGGTTCATGTCTGCTGCCACTCTAGTCGAGGGATGTCGTTATCCTGAAGGAAGTCATTCACAAGATGTGCACCATGGGGGCGCGCATTGTCGTCCATGAAGACGAATGCCTCGCCAGTACGCTTTCGATATGGTTGCACTATAGATTGGAGGATGGCATTCACGTATTGTAGAGCCGTTATAGCACCATCCGCGACTACCATCGGTTACCCCTAGACACCAGGTAACCTCCATCTTGCTGCACTCGCTGGACTGTGTGTCTAAGGCGCTCAGCCTTTCCGGGGTGCCTCCAAACACGTCTCTGATGAGGTTTTGGTTGAAGGCATGTGCTACACTCATCGGTGAAGAGAACGTCCTGAGCGCTCCATTCGGCATGTTGTTGAGCTTATGTGTACCGCGCTGCATGTTGTCGCGATTGCAAAGATGGACCTCGCCATGGATGTCGGGAGTGAAGTTGCGCGTCATGCAGCCTATTGAGCACAGTTTGAGTCGTAACACGACTGACGTCCTGTGGCTGCACGAAAAACATTATTGACCATGATGGCTTTGCGGTCAGAGTTCCTTCGAGCCGTAATCCATAGGTAGCGGT
Organism: Schistocerca americana; assembly: GCF_021461395.2. Lineage (NCBI taxonomy): Eukaryota > Metazoa > Arthropoda > Insecta > Orthoptera > Acrididae > Schistocerca > Schistocerca americana. Next base: position 950,142,421 of record NC_060119.1, on the reverse strand, counting down.
CATGCACTGCAGTAGTAGCCCTTGGGCGGCCTGAGCGAGGCATGTCATCGACCGTTCCTGTGTCTCTCTCTGTATCTCCTCCATGTACAAACAGCACCACTTTGGTTCACTCTGAGACACCTGGACACTTCCCTTGCTGAGAGCCGTTCCTGGCACAAAGTAACAACGCGCACGTGATTTAACGGCGTTATTGACCATCTAGGCGTTGCTGAACTGGTCGAATGACTGGAACGGATCGGCTGTCGGACCCCCTCCACCTAATAGGCGCTGCTCATGCATGGTTTTCTACATCTTTGGGCGGTTTTAGTGACAGCACTAACAGTCAAAGGGACCGTGTCCATAGTCAACTTCTATCTTCAGGAGTTCGGGGAATCGGTGTGATGCAAAAGTTTTTTTAATGTGTGTCGTTAAGTAAGCACCACGAAAGTTTCTCCTCAGAATTTTAGTTCAGTTTTAAAAGAACTGGGGAATGACCATATGTTGTGTAGTAGGGATATCATCTCTCCGTTACTTACATATCGAGACCAGTCCTGCTGTCAGTACCTCACCCTTCATCCATATGGACCGCGTTACTCCTCTTGGATCGACAGTAAGCACATCCTACAGCGAAGAAGACATACTATTAAGTCTTTTATGAACAGTTATTGTTCTATTATAAACTTACGATACCACCACACTGGCTACAAATCATTTTTCCCTTATGTTCTAAATAAGTTACAGAATTTGTTAATCTCCTTAATGTATCGTAATAAAGCTCAGAGCTGACATGTTTGCTCGATCTCGTAATTATAATATTATTTCAGTTAATTTATTTTGTAGATCTAAGGACATTTACAAATTTATTGATAATGAGCAAAAATTACTGGCTACGGTCAGCTGATGGTGGAGTACTACCTCGGATTGTGGAAGGATGCCGGAGGAAAACGGTCGTGTAATATTCCAAAGAACCACCGACGCGTTTTCTGTAGTTGATTTAGGGAATCTACAGAAAAAATACACTCCTGGAAATGGAAAAAAGAACACATTGACACCGGTGTGTCAGACCCACCATACTTGCTCCGGACACTGCGAGAGGGCTGTACAAGCAATGATCACACGCACGGCACACCGGACACACCAGGAACCGCGGTGTTGGCCGTCGAATGGCGCTAGCTGCGCAGCATTTGTTCACCGCCGCCGTCAGTGTCAGCCAGTTTGCCGTGGCATACGGAGCTCCATCGCAGTCTTTAACACTGGTAGCATGCCGCGACAGCGTGGACGTGAACCGTATGTGCAGTTGACGGACTTTGAGCGAGGGCGTATAGTGGGCATGCGGGAGGCCGGGTGGACGTACCGCCGAATTGCTCAACACGTGGGGCGTGAGGTCTCCACAGTACATCGATGTTGTCGCCAGTGGTCGGCGGAAGGTGCACGTGCCCGTCGACCTGGGACTGGACGGCAGCGACGCACGGATGCACGCCAAGACCGTAGGATCCTACGCAGTGCCGTAGGGGACCGCACCGCCACTTCCCAGCAAATTTGGGACACTGTTGCTCCTGGTGTATCGGCGAGGACCATTCGCAACCGTCTCCATGAAGCTGGGCTACAGTCCCGCACATCGTTAGGCCGTCTTCCGCTCACGCCCCAACATCGTGCAGCCCGCCTCCAGTGGTGTCGCGACAGGCGTGAATGGAGGGACGAATGGAGACGTGTCGTCTTCAGCGATGAGAGTCGCTTCTGCCTTGGTGCCAATGATGGTCGTATGCGTGTTTGGGCCGTGCAAGTGTGCGCCACAATCAGGACTGCATACGACCGAGGCACACAGGGCCAACACCCGGCATCATGGTGTGGGGAGCGATCTCCTACACTGGCCGTACACCACTGGTGATCGTCGAGGGGACACTGAATAGTGCACGGTACATCCAAACCGTCATCGAACCCATCGTTCTACCACTCCTAGATCGGCAAGGGAACTTGCTGTTCCAACAGGACAATGCACGTCCGCATGTATCCCGTGCCACCCAACGTGCTCTAGGAGGTGTAAGTCAACTACCCTGGCCAGCAAGATCTCCGGATCTGTCCCCCATTGAGCATGTTTGGGACTGGATGAAGCGTCGTCTCACGCGGTCTGCACGTCCAGCACGAACGCTGGTCCAACTGAGGCGCCAGGTGGAAATGGCATGGCAAGCCGTTCCACAGGACTACATCCAGCATCTCTACGATCGTCTCCATGGGAGAATAGCAGCCTGCATTGCTGCGAAAGGTGGATATACACTGTACTAGTGCCGACATTGTGCATGCTCTGTTGCCTGTGTCTATGTGCCTGTGGTTCTGTCAGTGTGATCATGTGATGTATCTGACCCCAGGAATGTGTCAATAAAGTTTCCTCTTCCTGGGACAATGAATTCACGGTGTTCTTATTTCAATTTCCAGGAGTGTAACTAATTCTGGTTTTTCAGGTGAAGATATGATCTGCCATTCTCTCAAGTGCAGTCTAGCGTCCGTTTTTGGGCTGTAGTGGGTTAGGGTGTAAGGGCAGGGGGCTACATCAGATAACTGACTGATCTAAAGCGGCCTCCACAAATTCGTCTCAGAGTGGCACTTGCTCTCTATCTCCTCGATTATTTGATGCATGGATTCAAATTTCTGTCCACACCTATAGTTTTTTCAAACTACAGCCCGCCCTAATACCATTGACACTTCGATTCTCTTCTTTTCCAGTTGTCCTAATGTTCTATTATTTACTTCTGCACATTGCTAAGCTTCATATATACATTATGAGATAGTTCTTCCTCAGCTTAAGGTCGAAGTTTGAAACTAATAGGAATCTGTTGACCAGAAATGTCCTCTGCACCTGAGCTACTCTCATTTCTGCGTATATCTTGCCTCGTCCATCATGTGCTTTCTTGCTTGTGAGATAGCAGCACTCTTTGACATCGTCTGCTTCAAAGTCCCTAATTGTGATATTAATTATCACACATTCTAATTTATGCTACTCCTTCCATCTTTCTTTGATTTACTCTGCACCTGTATTATGTACACAATAGAATGTTCATTCCATTCTACAGGCCCTGTCACTCTTCTTCGGTTTCAAGTCGCTAAGACTGCCAGCAGTAATCTTATTGTTGACATCCTTTCACTCTGAATTTTAATCCTACTTCTGAAACTTCCTTTTATACCTGATACTGCTTATTCTATGTACAGATTGAGCAGTACAGGCAAGAGACAACAAGTCTGCCTCAGATCCATGTTATTGATCCTTATAGGTTCTATACGTAGAACATAAATACATAGAACATAAACTGAAATCACTTACTTACATCCGTCCGTATATGCATGCTCAGACACTTAAGTGATTTTCATTTGGTGTTCACTAATAGATACACTGATTCCATGAATCAGGTTTTCGTAAATAATTTCTAAATATTTCGTACATATCGTCTGAATTGTGACGAATTAAAGTTGCCAAACCATTGCCGCTATAATTCGAGAGAGGAACAGTGATTGGAGAGCGCAGTAGGAGCTGTGTAACTTGCATCTGGTGTGGTGGTCTAGCCGTAAATTATGTGCCTTTACAAAGATTGTGGGATCGCACCTGCGTCAGTTGCTTTAATTTTAGGCTGCCAGTTTCTGATTGACTCAGATTACTAATCACAATTCGCTGTCTTTATTCATTGCAAATTCTTTGAATAAAGGGCAGTGAGTTAATTTTGAAGTATCCTAACAGAAAATCGTATGATCTATAATCAAAATCATCAGGCTATGATGTGAGACAGTATGAAACACAAATACACTACTGGCCATTAAAATTGCTACACCAAGAAGAAATGCCGATGATAAACGGATATTCATTTGACAAATGTCCGCCCCGGTAGCTGAGTGGTGGCAGTCCGCCTTTCGCCGCGGAGCAGCTCGGACTTGTTTACGTCTCGGCTGCGAACGGTCGCGGAAGAAGCGGTGTTTACACCGTCGTCACTCGCGTGTGTTACTGTTTAAATAGAACTCAATGGCACACAATTTCCGAAAAACCACGATACAGTTCACGTTCTGTAACGAATATGCAAGACCGAAGGCTTTCGAAATCGAACGTTTCTTGAGGGACGAAGTGCATCTTAATTACACGGAGATTATTGGAATTCATTTATCAATCGTGAGCAGCACTCTTTACGTAAAGATGATTGACGACGCAGCATGTGATAGGATCATTGAAGCCGCCAAACGAGGATTCCAGTTCCGACACTCCGATGGTCATATTGGCGAAGTTTTAGTCGCTCATTCGGGCCTGGGCGTGCGTACGATTCGAATCTTCGAGCTGCCTTTCGAGGTACCCGAATTATTGGTCACTGACTCACTACAGCCATATGGCAGAGTTATTAGTCATACGACCGAACGCTGGGCAAGTTTTAGCACGTATCCAGTGCTCAATGGTGTCCGACAGGTGCGAATTGCCCTTACAAAACATGTGCCATAGTACATAAACATCGGCGGCTGTCGAGCTATTGTCATCTATGATGGACAGCCCAGGACATGCTCCGGGTGTGGTGGTGAAGGACATCTTCGATCAGCGTATATGCAGAGGAGACTCGTGCAACTCCCCAGCGGAGACTTCCAGAATCTGACCACACCAACGTCACTGCCGATGACTTACGTGACGGCACTTCGCGGGGAGGTGACGCCGAGGTCGGGGCGCACCATCGAACCGACGCCGCAGTTGATTGAGGCGCCTTCGGACGCCACTGAAGAAGGAATGGCTCCGACCAACCTCCAATCTCAGACACTACAGGTGGCGCAGAAAGAGGATGAGAGCATCACAATAGGCATGGAAGCTGAAGTGGAACGGCCCCAGGGGATTGTGGCGGCGGCGGGAACGCAGGAGATGCAAGATGCGCCAACACCAGAGGCCGAGGTTAGGGCCCGCAAACAACGCTCGCCAAAGCGCCGCAAGAAGCGCCGACTAAACTCTGCGGAGACGCTCCCTTCTCTTCTAGGGAGCCCAGACGAGTCTAACACTATGGACCTGTCTGACATGGAACCACAAGCTTCGGATGTCGCAGATCATATGAACTCGGACAGTGAAATGATGTCATATCGTTCAGACGATGCATCCGCTCAGGGGCTTGCTACCCCTTCGGTGGTGGAGTCCACAGCTGCGAAAGAACAACAGATGTCACACATCAATGCCGCACAGGAAAATTTGGAGCACACCAATAGTATCAGCTGGTATGAGCAGGACGACGACATCACCGATGCGGACCATTCTATTGGTGGGGCCTTGCATCCGTCCGCATCTCAAGAAACCTAATGCCGCAGGGACACGTTCCTCGGGCGACCCTCGGCGGATGTGCAACGGGACTATCGACACGGTGAAACTTTGTCATTTTAACATCATGTGGAGATGACAGCTACTCGACCCCAGGCTTACAGAATAGGGACAGTGAATGTAAATATCATTAGATCGCCCGTGAAACAGCAGTTGTTTAGGGACATGATATACGCGTCGGATGTGGATATACCGATGGTGCAGGAAATTTACATTCCTGAGTTCCAGGACGTACATGGATACATCTCCTACACCTCGCCACACTCGAACAACGACAGTGGAACGGCGATATTGGTCCGGGACGGGATTCCGGTCCGAGACCTGGCTTATCTACCTTCGGCACGAGGACTGGCGATAACTGTTAATGGAATTCGCATTCTCAATGTTTATGCCCCTTCCGGCACAGACAACAGACGGGCGCGTGCGAGATATTATTCGGAAGAGATTGTGCCCTTATTTACCGGCAGATTCGATCATTTCATTATAGGTGGTGACTTCAATTGTGTTTTAGCCCAAAAAGACCAGACACCACATTACAATACCTGTCGTGAATTGCATGTGCTATGCCGGGATCTGGAGTTAAGCGACACCTGGGACATGATTCATAGGAACCGTGAGGGATATACTTTTTTTACGAGTCACTCGGCGAGCAGACTCGATCGAATATATGTTTCGGTTGGCCTACAGGATAAGGTGGTCGACGCGGAACGATGGCCTGCGGCATTTACTGATCATCTGGCTTACATTTGTACCATGTCACTCCCTAGGCAAAGTGTGTGGAGAAGCCGCGGGACATGGAAGCTCAATTCGTCCCTTTTGGCGGACCCCGAATGTCGTCAGAGAGTCGAGGAGGTATGGACCACATGTCAACGCCGTCTACCAACGTATACCTCCGTGCTTCAATGGTGGCTCGAGTGCACTAAGCCGGCAATAAGAAGAGCTCTAATACAGTATGGTCGGGATAAGGCGAGATGGCAGAGAGACACTCTTGATTATTATTACACCATGCTTCGTGAGCTGTCCTTCCAGGTGCCGTCTGCAGAACATCATGCGGAAGTTCATCGTGTCAAGGCACAAATCCTATCGATCACGCGACGACGACTGGGTGGCATCCCAATACGGGCAAGATGTCTTGACACCATCACTGGCGAACGTACCTCGATGCACCATGTGTCGCGGGAACATAAGCGTTACCGCCGGGCATTGGTAACAGTGCTCCACGGTTTAGATGGCCGTCAACTGACAACACAACAGGACATTGCAAATGAATTTTTAGAGCATTTCCGCCATCTCTATGCCGGTACACCGACGGACCGTCAGGTAGGGGAAGAGATACTGCAACATCTGCAAACGACACTGACAGAGACGGATAAGGCAGCGCTTATGGAGCCACTCACAGAAGGCGATATAAAGGTGGCACTCACAAAAGGAGCGGCCCATAAATCACCGGGGCCAGATGGGATTACGCTAGAGTTTTATCGAGAATTCGTGGACATGATGATGCCACAGTTGGCGTCGATGTACAATGAGGCGATGAGTCCGAACATGCGCCTACCGTCGGATTTTGTGACGGGCTTTCTTCTTCCCATACCGAAGATGCAGAGGAGTCGTAGTGTTACTCAATATCGGCCTCTCACTATGCTAAACACCGATTATAAAATTTTTGCACGGTTACTAGCGTCTCGTCTCAAGCTGGCGATATCCAGGACAATATCCCCTGATCAGGCTTGCCTAGGGGTGCGAAGCAACATCTCCTCGGCGTTAAGTGAATACCGTGACGTTATCGCCCTTGCGGAAACTTGTAAAATGCGAGCAGCGATGATATCTGTGGACTTCGACCGTGCGTTCGACAGGATAAACCATGACTTCTTGGCGTCAGTCATGAGCCGAATGGAGATTCCACCTGTTTTCATCTCCATCATTATGAGGCTAATAAGAGGGGCTACATCGAAGGTGATTGTAAACGGTCGGGAAGCGGGCTCGGTTCCTATTAACAGCTCCGTCCGACAAGGGTGCCCACTCTCCATGATGCTGTTTGCGATAGCGCTTGAGCCGCTGATGTGTGTTATGAGGCGCTCACTTACTGGGATAGCGCTTAATGAGAACTCTTTCGTTTGTCGCGCATATGCGGACGACCTGATCCTTCTTGTCAGATCAGGTCATGAAGTGCATCAGGCTGTTGAATATCTAGACTCTTACGGGACGGCAGCAGGTAGTGTCATTAACATGACGAAATCCAAAATTATGCACATTGGACGGGGTCTGGAAGACATACCGGGACCGTTTCAGACGGTGGAATCGCTGAGATGTTTGGGGATCACATTTACCCGCTCACTACGGCGGTCAGCGGCGGCGAGTTCTCGGCGGCTTCTGCAAAATGTTCGTCTGGCGATACGGAACAACTCACTGAGAGCCTTTGACATGATCCAGCGTGTGGCATACACTAACGTTCACATAGCGTCACGTCTGCCCCATTTAGTGCAGATCCTACCAATACCGAAGGGTATTGCAGACCGCCTCATGGCTGCCTTTGGTTACTATGTTAGTACTGGGATGTTGTTTAAGATCACATATGACACGTTAACGCTACACTTCCGGAACGGTGGCCTCAACCTCACAAACGTGCGAAACAAAGCTCTGGCGCTTTACATGCGAGCGATGATACAAAATTGGCAACAACGAAAGCACACCATTACGTCAGCTCTGATAGAAGTACTTGTTCCGCCTTCGTACGAACCCCCTATTGCGGTGGGCAATATTTCGCCTTCTCTTGCACACATTGCCTCATTTCTTGTTGATTACAGTTATGTTCGTCTGAAAGTACCTTCGACGAGACTACCCACGACTCGGGAGATCTATTGGTGCTTCATGGATCACCATGCCCGCAACGTAATGGAATTCAAATACCCGTCGAGAACGTGGAACCACATTTGGTGTGCAGTGCATACTCCATTACTGTCAACAGCAGCGAGATCGATGTGGTACATTCTTATAAACCGTAAACTTGTGACCAGGAGTCGATTACATACAATTCATATGGTCGATTCTCCTCTTTGCACAAACTGTGGCCTGTTAGCAACGGAAGAACATGGTTTAGTGTGTGGCGCAGCGAGGGACGTCTGGATGCTGACGCGTCGAATATTGGCCTTCCTTCGGCGAACTAACTACACAGAAATCACATCGGATGTACTTTTTCTACCGGACAAGACCTTTTTTCCCAAACAAAAGACGTATGCGGTCAATTGGATTGCTGGACATGCGACGAAATATTTGTATTCGTACGATATTAAGTCCGTGATGGATTATTGGATGTATTTACAAGAACAACACGAGCTCATACGGAGTCATACGAAATACAGGACTTACTTTTCCAATTTTTTAGGAAGTGTTTTTCACAATCCGCCCGACAGCTGGGGTGTCCCAGAACTGAGAAGACTCCTGCAGCAGAACGACTAGAGACAATACTGCGCGGTTCAGTTATATTGGCATACAGCACACTGAGAAGACAACGGGCCCCTACATGGTCGCCGCAGGAGAAATACATGAATATATGCCGCCCACAAAGGCAGAAATGGTCAAGATTATATGGCTGTCTGCCAGATTTATGATGCGACACCGCGTGCTGCAGGGATTGTCATGCAGATGATAACTTCATTTTCACTCCCGCCCGTGACTAGGATTGTCATTTACTTTCTTCATGTTACACACAAAAATAGGGCGCCCTATACGTTGATTTTCTGGTTTCCAAATTGTTTTTGCTTTGTTTTTGCTGTCTCGATCCCTTTCTTATCCCTGAGATAGTACAATTGTACGAATAAAGATTGTTTGTTTACCCTGCCTTCCTGCTACCAAAAAAAAAAGATAAAAACATCCGCTTGGAATACGGATTTTTATTTTTTTATTTTCACTTTTATTTAAGTTGTATGTAAATCTTATTTATGTATTTGTATAGATGTATGACATTTAAGTAAAAAAAAAGGGGTAGCGTCTAAAAAAAAAAAAAAAGTCATGTGGATACGCCTTTGATTTTGGATTCCTTATTTCCTTGATATGGAAAAAAAAAAAAAAAAAAAGTGGTCAGCGTGACAGACTGTCAATCCTAAGGGCCCAGGTTCGATTCCCGGCTGGGTCGGAGATTTTCTCCGCTCAGGGACTGGGTGTTGTGTTGTCCCAATCATCATCATATCATCCCCATCGACGCGCAGGTCGCCGAAGTGGCGTCAAATCGAAAGACCTGCACCAGGCGAACGGCCTACCCGACGGGAGGCCCTAGCCACACGACATTTCCATTTTATTTGACAAATATATTATACTAGAACTGACATGTGATTACATTTTCATTCAATTTGGGTGCATAGATCCTGAAGAAGCTTGCACAGGATAGAGTAGCATGGAGAGCTGCATCAAACCAGTCTCAGGACTGAAGACCACCACAACAACAACAACAACAGATCCTGAATTCAGTACATAGAACAACCAGCTCTGGCCGTAATAAAGGCTTTGTCCGCCCCAGTAGCTGAGTGGTCAGCGTGACGGATTGCCGTCCTCTGGGCCCGGGTTCGATTCCCGGCTGGGTCGGAGATTTTCTCCGCTCAGGGACTGGGTGTTGTGTTGTGTTCATCATCATTTCATCCCCATCCGGCGTGCAGGTCGCCCAATGTGGCGCCGAATGTAATAAGACCTGCGATATGGCGGCCGGACCTGCCCCGCGAGGGGCCTCCCGGCCAATGACGCCAAACGCTCATTTCATTTCATAAAGGCTTTGATACGCCTGGGCATTGAGTCAAACAGAGCTTGGATGGCGTGTACAGGTGCTGCTGCCCATGCATCGTCAACACGATACCACAGTGCATCAAGAGTAGTGACTGGCGTATTGTGGCGAGCCAGTTGCTCGGCCACCATTCACCAGACGTTTTCAGTTGGTGAGTGGTCTGGAGAATGTGCTGGGCAGGGCAGCATTGGAACATTTTCTGTAGCTAGTAATGCTCGTACAGGACCTACAGCAAGCGGTCGTGCATTATCCTGCTGAAATGTAGGGTTCCGCAGGGCTCGAAAGACGGGTAGAGCCACAGGGTGTAACACATCTGCAATGTAACGTCCATTGTTCAAAGTGCCGTCAATCCGAACAAGAGGTGACCGAGACGTGTAACCAATGGCTCCCCATACCATCACACCGGGTGATACGCCAGTATTGCGATGACGAATACACGCTTCCAATGTGCGTTCACCGCGATGTCGCCAAACACGGATGCGACCATCAATAATGCTGTAAACAGAACCTCGATTCACTCGAAAAAATGACGTTTTGCCATTCGTGCACCCAGGTTCGTCGTTGAGTACACCATCGCAGGCGCTCCTGTCTGTGATGCAGCGTCAAGGGTAACCGCAGCCATGGTCTCCGAGTTGATTGTCCATGCTGCTGCAAACGTCGTCGAACTGTTCGTGTAGATTGTTGTTGTCTTGCAAACGTTCCCATCTGTTGACTCAGGGAGCGAGATGTGGCTGCACGATAGTTTACAGCCATGCGGATAAGATGCCTGTCATCTCGACTGCTAGTGATACGAGGCCGTTGGGATCCAGCACGGCGTTCCGTATTACTCTCCTGAACCCACCGATTACATATTCTGCTAACAGTCATTGAATCTCGACCAACGCGAGTAGCAATGTCGCGATACGATAAACCGCAATCGCGATAGGCTACAATCCGAACTTTATCAAAGTCGGAAACGTGACGGTACACATTTCTACTCCTTACACGAGGTATCACAACAACGTTTCACCAAGCAACTCCGGTAAACTGCTGTTTGTATATGACAAATCAGTTGGAAACTTTCCTCATGTCAGCACGTTGTAGGTGTCGCCACCGGCGCCAAGCTTGTGTGAATCTGTGAAAAGCTAATGATTTGCATATCACTGCATCCTCTTCCTGTTGGTTAAATTTCGCGTCTGTAGCACGTCTTCTTCGTGGTGTAGAAATTTTAATGGCCAGTAGTGTATTTTAAACCAATAATGTCCCTGAAACCATTTGAAAAAAGTTAAATTGCGAAATAGACATTTGAATCCAAAATACCGGGTGTACCATTCGTCTTTCAAATAATGGCTCTGAGCACTATAGGACCTAACATCTGAGGTCATCAGTCCCCTAGCACTTAGAAATACTTAAACCTGACTACCAGACGTCTTCCCCTGATTACAGTCATACATAAGTCATAAAATATGACACATAAACAAATACCTTTCCGTCCTGAATTGCAAGTGACATATTCAAAGTTTTGTGTGCATAAATACTTACTGTTACTTTTTGTTTGCTACAGGGCGCAGTGACGTAACAACAGCGGTATCAGACTGTACCACACGTTCAGCTTACGGCTACCTCTGACTGTCTCACATACAGCGGGCCGATCTCAGTCTCACGCAACAGCCCAGTAATTACGAGCACTCTGATCCGTTGGTTGGAGGGACTGCACGACGGGGCCTTCACCCACGGAAACGAAGTTGCCTGTGTAGGATGCCTTCGTAATCTGCAACTCACTTAAGACTCTGACTACCTGGGGCATCTCACGAAGTCCTCCCCCACGGAATTTGTAAGTAGCCTGGTTGCATGTTGGCAGCGCTACAGAATGTGTTGATATCGCTGATAGCGCTCTGCACCCTCGGCAAAAGATTCTGTGGTTGGACAGACTAGCATTTAGGGAGTGGCTAGGGAAGTGCATTGGCATAATTTTCTTAGTGGAGACTCTGTGCTGGTAGGACACACAATGTAATGTGGATTGAAATGATGTGTTTATAAAAAAAATATACAAGGAAATGTATGACGATCGATGGTGTTGATAATGTTTCGGTAGTGGCATTATTGACAACTATATAATTTTTCGAACTGGATGTCACATGACTAAGGTAAAATTTTCTAAATATATTGTTTGCTCTTGAACAAAATCTTTCTTCTTGCTAACCATATGCCTCCGAGTAGTTTGAGTCTACAGTAGTTAGAATCTTTTTATTTAGCTGACTGTTGTTGCTATTTGCTGTAGTTGCTGTAGTTCGTGTTATGAAGATTTTCTTTGAGGTAAGTGACTTATGAAGAAGAATGAGGTTCCCACTATCGGGATTCGTGACTGAAATGAGTTTAGCAGATTAACAGAGTGGGAGGTAGTTTCATTTTTCTTTAATTTCGTATTTGTATTATTGTTAGGATTTCTTGCAATTCAGGGCATTCTTTTGCGTTAATTATTGGAAGTCATTCTGTCAATGTATAACAGTCAGATTCGTTGGGCTGACTGTTGTTGCTATTTGCTGTAGTTGCTGTAGTTCGTGTTATGAAGATTTTCTTTGAAGTAAGTGACTTATGAAGAAGAATGAGGTTCCCACTATCGGGATTCGTGACTGAAATGAGTTTAGCAGATTAACAGAGTGGGAGGTAGTTTCATTTTTCTTTAATTTCGTAGTTGTATTATTGTTAGGATTTCTTGCAATTCAGGGCATTCTTTTGCGTTAATTATTGGAAGTCATTCTGTCAATGTATAACAGTCAGATTCGTTGGGCTTGAATATTGTGAGTACTAAATGAATATGTTAAGTTTGAGTTGTCTTTGTCAGAGAAAGTTATGTAAGTCAATGTTTAGTAAAAAAAAATAATTAAGAAGGTAGTTTCGAATTGTCTGTGAACTAGGTCCAGAGCTGCTACTTCTAGGGATGTCACAGAAGCTCCCTTTTCCCTTAAACGTCGCATAGAGCTATTTACGTATGTTTGCTGGTGGGGGTACTCAGCCGCCAAATAATTGTTAAAATTCATGGTGAACTTTCAGCTGTTCTTTATTTTGCACAGTTCGCTTCGCTACTAGTTTCCGTCAAATGACCATTATCAAGCGGCGGTTTATGCCTGCTTATGCTTGGTTAATGGTCATTTGACTGAATCTTGTAACGAAGCGAATTGTGCAAAATAAAGGACACCTGAAGGTTCACCATCAATTGTATCAATTCGCAAACAACATATTTATGCTTTTAAAGTCTTTTGGCTCTCTACGGTATGACGTCTGGAATTTTCCCTGGACTGGTTTTCGTGACTGTGTATTGTGGTACCGGAGGACACATTAATCTTTCACCTGGCGTGAGTACATTTTGTTTGCGAATGGTGTCCTATTCCGCTGTTTTACGTCGTTGGGTCCTGGGACAAAGTAACAGTAGGTATGTATGTATGAGCACAGAAACATGAATGTCTCACATGTAAATCAAGATTGTATGTTTTATTTTATGCCTGATCTATGTTTGTAACTAGGGAAGACTTCTGGGACACCAAGGTATGTGATGTTTATTTCATATTATTCTATTTCTTACATCTTCTTACCCCTGATACGGGGTGATTTACAAACGGTCCAGTCACATTTATGCGCCCATCTTCTACGTTCGACGTCAACGTGTGATAACCGCTCATAGACAGCGGGTGGAAACATGAGTAGTGGAGGTGACATAAAACGTGTTGTGCGGACGGGAAAACAGTGCAATCGTCGTCGTATTGCTGAAAGGGAGCGATTTATCTGACGTTCAAACGGCCCAAACGCGGAAGCGTTTCCGAAATGGTCGACTCTGTGAACTGTTTGGATGCCGCAGAGGTTAAACTACACCGTGCATGGCAAAATGGAGCTTTTCAAAAGCGGCGCCCAGGTAATCGTGGTGCAACACTGGCCATAGATGACAAGAGTGAACTACTCCTGCGGAGATGTGTACAGGCGAATAGAAGTGCAACTGTCGAGAAACCGACCGCCCAGATGAACGAAGGGGCTACTAACAGCGTTTCCTCAAAGATTGTTGACTAAAAATTGCTGCTTATGGGTCTCCGAATCCGGCGCCAGGTTCGTACACACACGCTGACTGCCGTTCTTCGGCAATGAAGGCTGGAATTTGTACATCTGTACCGAAACTGGATGTCCACTGAGTGGCGACAGGTGACCATTCCAGATGAAACACGTTCACGCTACACCAGACTGAAAGTAAACACCCTGCGAAATTGGTCGGACAGATGAATCACGTTGACACTCCGTCGGACTTAAAGCAAACACCCTGCAACAGTCGTCGGAAGAGTCCAGGCAGGGGTCGACACCCGTTTGGGTCACTTTCATTTACTCTGCCAATTATCCAGCTTTAACTTTACGTTGACAATTTCTGCTGAAATGAGATTAGCACAATTCAATATCTGGAAGTTCTTTGAAATATTGGCAGTGTTTTACTCAGTTTGGAAGTATCGTAATAAATACGATCAATAATGAAAAGGTAGCCACCTGATCACAATGTTGTGATGTACAACCTAAAATTTGAAATAGTTGTTCGAGAACAACTGCACGAGGGAAAAATACATGAAGCGAAAATACGTGGTTGAAATGGATTTTAATTGGAGCCGGTAGAAATTAATAGAAGGGTTCAACATCACTTGCAGTTGGTAACTTCTAGATTTATTTCGAGGAAACACTTAAAATTTTCCTTTAAAATGTAACATGACCCCACCATCTAAGCCTCTTCACCCTGACTGCGACATCTATAGAGTTCATTCCCAGTTTTTCTTTGATTTCCTCACTGTGCACACCCTCCTGCCATTTCTCCCATCTACTAGTACCTGCAATCATCCTTGCTACTCTCATATCCGAACCTCAACCTTGTTGATAAGGTAACCTGAATCCACCCAGTTTTCGCTCCCATACAACAAAGTTGGTCGAGAGATTGAACGGTGCACAGATAACTTAGTCTTGGTACTGACTTCCTTCTTCCAGAAGAGAGTAGATCGTAGCTGAGCGCTCACTGCATTTGCTACACCTCGCTTCCAGTTCTTTCACTATGTTGCCATCCTGTGAGAATATGCATCCTAAGTACTTGAAACCGTCCACCGTCCACCTCCTCTAACTTTGTTCCTCCTATTTGGCACTCAATCCGTTTATATCTCTTTCCCACTGACATTACTTTTGTTTTGGAGATGCTAATCTTCATACCATAGTCCTTACATTTCTGATCTAGCTCTGCAATATTACTTTGCAAACTATCAATAGAATCTGCCATCACAACTATCTGCATATGCGAGACTGCTTATTTTGTGTTCACCTATCTTAATCTCACCCAGCCAGTCTATTGTTTGCAACATATGATCCATAAATAATATGATCAACAGTTGAGACAGGTTGCAGCCTTGTCTTACCCCTGAGACTACTCTGAACCATGGACTCAATGTACCGTCAACTCTAACTGGTGCCTGACTATCTGTGTAAAGACCTTTAATTGCTTGCAAAAGTTTGCCTCCTGTTCCATAATCACGTAGAACAGACAATAACTTCCTCCTTCCTTCCGGGTCATATGCCTTTTCTAGATCTATAAAACATAGATACGATTCCCTGTTGCACTCGTAACACTTCTCCATTATTTGCCGCAAGCTAAAGATCTGGTCCTGACAACCTCTAAGAGGCCTAAACCCACACTGATTTTCATCCAATTTATCCTCAACTAATACTCGCACTTTCCTTTCAACAATACCTGAGAAGATTTTACCCACAACGCTGATCAAAGAGATACCTCTGTAGTTGTTACAATCTTTTCTGTTTCCATGTTTAAAGATTGGTGTGATCACTGATTTCGTCCAATCTGATGGAACCTGTCCCGACTCCCACACCATTTCAATTATCCTGTGTAGCCATTTAAGACCTGACATTCCACTGTATTTGATGAGTTCCGACTTAATTTCATCCACCCCAGCCGCTTTATTGCACTGCAATGTATTGACCATTTTCTCCACTTACTCAAATGTGATCCTATTTCCGTCATCATTCCTGACCCATTGTACATCGAAATCTGAAACATTACTGATCGTATCTTCACCTACATTGAGCAACTCTTCAAAACATTCCCTCCATCTGCCCAAGGCATCAACAGGATTCACCAGCAGTTTTCCTGACCTGTCCAAAATACTTGTCATTTCCTTCTTACCTCTCTTTCGAAGACTGCTAATTACACTCCAGAATGGTTTTCCAGCAGCTTAACCCAAGATCTCCAACCTGTTTCCAAAGTCTTCCCAAGATTTCTTCTTGGATGCTGTAATTATCTGTTTGGCTTTGTTTCTTTCTTCAACATAACTTTCTCTGTCTACCTGAGTTCTAGAATGTAGCCATTTTTGATATGCCATCTTTTACCTTTTACAGGCTGCCTTGACTGTGTCATTCCACCAAGCCGTTTGCTTCATACTATCTTTACACACTACTGTTCCAAGACCTTCTTTGGCCACTTCTAGTACTGTGTCCCTGTATCTTGTCCATTCCTTTTTCAGTGACTGCAGTTGACTACATTCAACTAACTGATACCTTTCTGAGATCACCGTTATGTACTTGTGTCTGATTTCCTTATCCTGAAGTTTCTCCACTCTTATCCTCCTACACATGGACCTGACCTCCAGCACTTCCGGTCTCACAATACCAATTTCACTGCAGATTAAATAGTGATAAGTGTCATCATAGAATCCCCTGAATACACGAGTGTCCCTCACAGCCTTCCTGAATTCCTGATCTGTTATTATATAGTCAATGACAGATCTGGTTCCCCTGCCTTCCCAAGTATACCGGCGAATGTTCTTATGTTTAAAAAAGGAGTTTGTGATTCCTAAGCCCATACTGGCACAGAAATCCAAGAGTTGTTTCCCATTCCTGTTGGCCTCCATATCCTCTCCAAATTTACCCATAACCTTTTCATACCCTTCTGTTCGATTTCCAATCATGACATTAAAATCACCCATGAGCAGAACACTGTCCTTCTCCTTTACTCTAACAACTACATAACTGAGTGCGTCATAAAAACTATCCATTTTATCTTGATCTGTCCCTTCACAATGCGAATATACTGACACAATCCTAATTTTCGTGGTAGACACTGTCAAATCTATCCACATCAGTCGTTCGTTTACATACCTTATTGCAACTACGCTGGATTCCATTTCTTTTCTGATGAAAAGCCCTACACCCCATTGTGCTATTCCTGCTTTGACTCCTGACAGGTAGACCTTGTATTCTCCCACTTCCTCTTCTTTCTCACCCCTTAGCCGAATGTCACTAACAGCTAAAACGTCCAACCCCATCTTACTTGCAGCCTCTGCCAGCTCTACCTTCTTCCCAGAGTAGCCGCCATTGATATTAATAGCTCCCCATCTCGTTACCATTCGTTTGCCGAGTCGTATCTTCAGAGTCCCTGGTTTGTCAATTATAGGTGGGACTCCGTCACCTCCAAAAGTCCGAGGCATTTTGCTCTGCTTGTTGCCAGCATCATATTTATAGTACCAGGGAAGCAGGTTGCTGGCCTTACTTGCCCAGGGTCCCACTGAGTTTTACCCCTAACGGTTGAGGTACTAACCGGTGGATTTGGTAGTCTTTGCCGTCTGAGCACAAAGGTGGCCACGACTCGGAATATGCCCGAAATGCCCAGCCTTATTCCAAAGTAACTGGTATCCCGGCTGTCAGGACCACTTATTTTGCCACTCATACGTCGCCCGTGGTTCATGAACTAGGACATGATACCAGGAACCTACACTACGAACCACGTTAATATTTAAACATAAGATTAATCCAAGGTAGTTACAACAAGTTGCCTCCATAAATCCAGTACTCAGACAACGTTAAGATTGACTACTCATTCAAAAACTTAATTGAGATTCTGCTCCTTAGCAATATAGGACATTCGTCAACAGACCACACTGTCTGCTACATGACAGCCGTCTCACTCTCCAGCTAGGGCTAATGGGTACCCCACTGAATGGCCATTGTACGTAATTCTAAAACACACTTAAAAAAACGTGTTTAACAACTCAGCGCTCTAACTGCCCTGTCTCTTCCAGTAGAACTCCTATTAGTTGGACGTGTTAGTGGATCAAGCGAAAACAACAATACCACAAACAAATCAAGCAATACTATAACCAGCCACTGTACAGCAACAGGGACGAACTGCAAGTAAACAATGACAAAAAGACGCTAGAAGCAGCTAGAAGACCTAATACACGTCGTCTGCTGAGACTACCGATCAACCGTCCAACGGTCGTTCCCGATGAAATCAGAGGCAAGGGAAAATGTTGCAAGTAATCGCCCACTGACAGTTTCTTACCAGGAGGTCACTTCGGCGGATGGGAACACAATGGGCAACGGTGGACACACTTTCGATAGAAAACGAACAGCCACTAGCCTCTCATGAAAAATCGGTTTTGGTCACTTCCTACACAATCGGCCAACTATAGTGGCAACTGCTTCAGCTGAGAGTCCCAACTTCCTCCCAGCAATTTCGAAACGAGACTCGCACACCGCGAAAATTCAGCGCACCAGCCGCAGCGTCGCAGCAGTGCCACTGGACGAACAGAGGAGAAACCAAGCAGAAAAGCCGCCTAGAAAAGAAATCTATACGGGCCAACACAGCTCAACCGCCCCTCTGGAAGAATAAACCCTCCCTAGAGCTTATTCCTGACAGTAGAGTGGGAGAAAGGAGGGGCTTGTTTCAATTGACTGTCCTAGAAAAATCGGAACAAGCTTCCTAGAAATACCAGCAGCGCTGACCTTAGAAAGAAGGTAGATAGTAATTGCAGCTGTAACTCCCCTACTAGGAATAAGACAGCTGAACCAGGAAAAGCCATCCATAACAACATACACTCCTGGAAATTGAAATAAGAACACCGTGAATTCATTGTCCCAGGAAGGGGAAACTTTATTGACACATTCCTGGGGTCAGATACATCACATGATCACACTGACAGAACCACAGGCACATAGACACAGGCAACAGAGCATGCACAATGTCGGCACTAGTACAGTGTATATCCACCTTTCGCAGCAATGCAGGCTGCTATTCTCCCATGGAGACGATCGTAGAGATGCTGGATGTAGTCCTGTGGAACGGCTTGCCATGCCATTTCCACCTGGCGCCTCAGTTGGACCAGCGTTCGTGCTGGACGTGCAGACCGCGTGAGACGACGCTTCATCCAGTCCCAAACATGCTCAATGGGGGACAGATCCGGAGATCTTGCTGGCCAGGGTAGTTGACTCACACCTTCTAGAGCACGTTGGGTGGCACGGGATACATGCGGACGTGCATTGTCCTGTTGGAACAGCAAGTTCCCTTGCCGGTCTAGGAATGGTAGAACGATGGGTTCGATGACGGTTTGGATGTACCGTGCACTATTCAGTGTCCCCTCGACGATAACCAGTGGTGTACGGCCTGTGTAGGAGATCGCTCCCCACACCATGATGCCGGGTGTTGGCCCTGTGTGCCTCGGTCGTATGCAGTCCTGATTGTGGCGCACACTTGCACGGCGCCAAACACACATACGACCATCATTGGCACCAAGGCAGAAGCGACTCTCATCGCTGAAGACGACACGTCTCCATTCGTCCCTCCATTCACGCCTGTCGCGACACCACTGGAGGCGGGCTGCACGATGTTGGGGCGTGAGCGGAAGACGGCCTAACGATGTGCGGGACTGTAGCCCAGCTTCATGGAGACGGTTGCGAATGGTCCTCGCCGATACCCCAGGAGCAACAGTGTCCAAAATTTGCTGGGAAGTGGCGGTGCGGTCCCCTACGGCACTGCGTAGGATCCTACGGTCTCGGCGTGCATCCGTGCGTCGCTGCCGTCCGGTCCCAGGTCGACGGGCACGTGCACCTTCCGCCGACCACTGGCGACAACATCGATGTACTGTGGAGACCTCACGCCCCACGTGTTGAGCAATTCGGCGGTACGTCCACCCGGCCTCCCGCATGCCCACTATACGCCCTCGCTCAAAGTCCGTCAACTGCACATACGGTTCACGTCCACGCTGTCGCGGCATGCTACCAGTGTTAAAGACTGCGATGGAGCTCCGTATGCCACGGTAAACTGGCTGACACTGACGGCGGCGGTGCACAAATGCTGCGCAGCTAGCGCCATTCGACAGCCAACACCGCGGTTCCTGGTGTGTCCGCTGTGCCGTGCGTGTGATCATTGCTTGTACAGCCCTCTCGCAGTGTCCGGAGCAAGTATGGTGGGTCTGACACACCGGTGTCAATGTGTTCTTTTTTTCCATTTCCAGGAGTGTAGATATAATGACAGCCTGCCTTAGTATGGGCACTGGGGCCCACGTAATCGATGAATGACTTGCCCATATAGACGAAGGAAGCCCTTGGGTGACTTGTGATTAGGTTTTCCCATTTTACGTACATAGCTCGCCCTCCCCCACTCATCCTTACTCAGCGACAGCCAAGTTACGCGTTGTTTCGGCTTGTCGATGTTCCTGTGAAACCCAAAATGTCCGAAGACAGCCAAAAATGGACGAGACAGTTTCCTTGGGCAAACAAACTCTCTGCTCAGGTGGTCTCCCAACCTAATGATAAAAGTCCCTTAATTAACAGGTATCCTGGCACCCGCTCCCCGGCAAGTGGACGCTTCCTAATAGTGCCCAGCTTGGGTCACAGTCCTGCTTAAATCCAAGATCAGCAAAGATCTCCAGCATCTCGGTTAAGATGGCACCAGCCAATTCCTTGGATGATTTGTCACAGTCTGGTATCTCCTCGCCGGCCTCCTGAAACATCTGACTAAGTGCGTTGGCCACGTGGTTATCAACCCCTCTTATAAGTTGCACCCGAAAGCGGAACTCGAATATGCGCTCTGTCTATCTAGAAATTCTACCTGATTGTCAGTTTAGAGATCACACTCACTAGAGTATGGCTAAAATCTCATAGTCGTAATGGAGGTTTGTTATTCAGTCGATGTTAAGCACCTTGAAGCATTGGCGGCAGGGCACCTCCCACCAGAGAATGCCTGCAATAGAACAGCGGCAGCACCAGCATTGGAGGTTTAGGTCCGGACGCTAAAGCCCTTTTGGAATTCTGGGATGGCCAAGACTGGAGGGTTACTTAGGGCAGGTTTATTGACCTCAAAGCAGACTGCTGACTCTCTTCCAAAACAAAGGCCTCCCCCTTTTTACGTGAACTATTAAGAGAGTTGGCAACCTGGGCGAAATTTGGAACAAATTTACGGAAATAATTGGCCGTACCAATTATTTGGGGCTGTAGAGAACGTCGCCAGAAGAGGGTGCGTTCTCGGCCGATGCTGATCCTGTCTTCTGAAACAAGATGCCCGAGGAAGGAGATCTGACGTCTACCTGGGGTGACTTTAGATGTTTTAACCGTTAACCCAGTTGTCCGAAGCCACGATAGCACCTTTGAATATTATACACTTGCTGATCAAAAGAACTACTACAGATGAGAACATCGTCGAGGAGTCATACACGCAGCCAAAGTTGAAAAAGCCCTACAAATGGACCAACAGACGAGACAAGAACGCTGCCCGGTAGATAAGCCGACTGAATTCATACAGGTTCTAGTCGGTTCAAAATGCAGTCAGCTGCCTGGAATCCTCATGACGCTCCATCTGCTAATAGGCCTGGTTAAGATCAAGCCCAGTAAAATATCTGGCCCCTGAGAACCACGTGAAACAATTGTGTAAATGGGGCAACGGCACAGAGTCAAGGACGATCTTTCGGTTGAGGGTCCTATAATGGACCACCGGACTAAAATCCTTGCCTTATCCTGTGGCCAAGATAAAAGTGGGAGACATATAAGTCTCATTCCCTGGAGAATGTTGAGCACATTGCCATGTTCCGAGACAATCATCTGCAAATTCGCAACTGCCTTGCACACACGTTCTATGTATTTGAGCAAATTCTCACTATGCCCTTGTACCCGCCTATAATGGTCACCCTCTTATTCATTACGGGCGCGGGGTGATATCTTTAACTGTCGCGGCTCCTCATATCTCCTATTTGCGAAAGTACACTACCAGCAAACAACGGGTCAAAGAATATATTAAATGCAATGTAACTGAGTGGGGAACATGCAATGCATCACCATGAATCTCAAATAGGACGATCAGCCACAACAGGTCCTCAACTTGGGGCAGTTGGTCAGTGGCTAGATCAGAAACACCCCGAAACAAATGCGTAAATGGGTTGGGCAACTTAGCAAATGATTCTACAGCCGATCTATCGGGAAGGTAAGCATCAGTATTCGGGCCCACGTCACCTGACAAGTCCTGGGTGACGCCGCCCCTCTGTGCCACTTGTGTCCCTTTCTAAGCTCTTCGTCATAGTGGTTGCTCGTCAATCCCTGCCGTGAGTAAACAATTGACTAATCATGACATTTTGCTCCTTAGTAAGATGGATGTTCCTCAAATCAGATATATGGTTCCCCAAATGGAAAAGTTGAGCCTGAACTCTCGCCGTTTGCTTGTGACTCAGCTGATCTTCTTCAAGAAACTAAATATTGCGCTAAGCTCACTGAGAGCACCAGAACAAGTAGAAAGTACTGCACCTACCTCGCCAATCAGGTTGGAAGAAACATGAAACGGGCTGTCCAAGGACGGGCGCAAACTCGCAGCTAACTCGGCAACGCCGCCAACTATTGATTCCCGCCGTAACTTAAACTCATATTAAAGCTGGTCACCTTTTAAATAGGCCAGACCAAGGAAGATTCTACACTCATGTTCATAAATTAAGGATAATGCTGATGCATGGTGAAACAACGCTTAGGTGGGAAGTTTGAAGGTTTAAATCACCTCGGGGTATGACCATGCGGTGCATTTGACCTGCGGTAGTCGCACGGTGGCGCTGGCAGCAGTTCACATATGCAGAGGTGTGTTGGTGCATGTTAGATTACGGTGCAGCGAGTAAGTGTGCAGACGTTTTCAGATGTGCTAATGGTGACTGTGTTGATAGTGGCTCAAAGAACACATAGTGATGACGTTATGAGGGGTAGAATACTAGGGCGACTGGAGGCTGGTCAGACACAGCAGGTCGTAGCACGGGCCCCCCGTGTGCCACAAAGTGTGATCTCAAGATTATGGTAACGATTCCAGCAGACAGGAAACGTGTCCAAGCGCTACAGTACGGGACGTCCACAGTGTACAACACCACAAGAAGACCGATATCTCACCATCAGTGCCCGCAGAAGGCCACGGAGTACTAAGGTAGCCTTACTGCAGCCACTGGAACAGTTCTCTTTAGACACACATTCTACAGACGACTGAGCAGACATTGTTTATTCGCCCAGAGACCTGCAAGGTGAATTCCACTGACGCCTGGTCACAGGAGAACCCATAAAGCCTGGTGTCAAGAACACAGTACATGGTCATTGGAACAGTGGTCCCAGGTTATGTTCACCGACGAGTCCAGGTATAGTCTGAACAGTGATTCACGCCGGTTTTTCATCTGGGTGTGAACCAGGCACCAGATACCAACCCCTTAATGTTCTAGAAAGGGACCTGTATGGATGTCGTGGTTTGATGGTGTGGGGAGGGATTATGATTGGTGCACTTACACCCCTGCATGTCTTTGCCAGAGTAACTGTAGCAGGTCAGGTGTATCGGGACGTCATTTTGCACCAGTATGTCCGCCTTTTCAGTGGTGCAGTGGGTCCCACCTTCCCCCTGATGGACGATAACGCACGGCCCCACCGAGCTGCCATCGTGGAGAAGTACCTTGAAACAGAAGATAGCAGGTGAATGGAGTGGCCTGCCTGTTCTACAAACCTAAACCTCATCGAGCGCGTCTGAGATGCTCTCGATCGACGTATCGTTGCACGTCTTCAAACCTCTAGGACACTTCAGGAGCTCCAACAGGCACTTGTGCAAGAATGGGAGGCTATACCCCAGCAGCTGCTCGACCACCTGATCCAGAGTATGCCAACCCGTTGTGAGGCCTGTGTACGTGTGCATGGTGGTAATATCCCATATTGATGTCGGGGTACATGCGCAGGAAACAGTTGCGTTTTGCAGCACATGTGTTCCGGGACGGTTTTCTCAACTTATCACCAATACCGTGGACTTACAGATCTGCGTCGTGTGTGTTTCCTATGCTATTAGCGCCAGTTTTGTGTAGTGCCACGTTTTGTGGCACCACATGCTACAATTATTCTTAATTTATGAGCGTGAGTGTAGAATCCATCTCCTACATAACAACAACATATATTAGACAAGAATATTAACTAGTAACACAATTCAATAATGAAGCCACTAGTGATGTCAGCAAGGGGAAGACAAACATCCCTTCACCCCCCCCCCCCACCCCTTCCCCCCTAAGCTCACTCAATGGAACAACCACTAGCCCCATGCTGCTGGTACGACTGAAATGGACTTTCATTGGTTAAGGCAGGAATTCATGGAGGGACCAACATCACTTATGGTTGACAACGTCAAGATTTAGTTCGTGAAAACATTTAAAATTTTCCTTTACAATGGAATGAAACGAGAAGCCAGATAAGAACAAGTATTAACGACAGAGCGTCAGAACGGCTTAAAAATTCGCCTCGAAATGTATCTTTCTTTAAAAAAGATTACAACAATATCAACAACGATAATCACAGAGCGCGGCAAGGCTTAGAATGTATTTTCAAAATCTCACTTCAAAGGAAAATTTACGGCAAGATCAAAATCAATAATCACCCACCGCCAGAAAGCTAAGAAACTGCCTTGAAATTTTTAAGTATTACAGCAAGTTCAAGATCGATGCAGAAATACTCCCTTTTAAAGTAATTAAAAGTAATTAAAAAGCAGTTCTAACTACACTTACAATAAGATTCAACTTGGTGAAATTTAATTACAGTCTGGCTTGAAACCATTTTATTTGGACAATTTTGAGTCTTGATTCCGGGAGGTGAAGGCGGACACGTGCAAATTTAACGAGGGACGGAAAATGTACGAAGCTCCCCTGGACAGAACATCACAGTAAGCATAAAAACTTAAGTAATCGACGACCCGCAACCGTAACTCGGCACAGAATAAAGGTCCCAATGATACACTAGCACCGGCCACCACCCAGAACCGCGCCTGCTTCCTCTCCCTTCCAAATCAGTCGGCTGGTGAGGCACACCGGAACAGTTTGTTGGCCAGTCGGACCACCAGGAGATTGGTTAGCATGCATTGTGGCTAACTAGCCAAGCCTGCAAAACTGACAACGTCATATTAGTATTAGATCAACTTCGTAAGTACGTAAAACACGAGAATAGTTCGCCAGTTGAATCTTCTGCAAATCTGTTCCGGTCTGTTTTAAGAAAATTACAAACACTTAAGTCCAAGAAGTAATCAAAGCTGCGCGGTGTAGACGTGCGATCTGAGGCGTTTTGTTCCCGTTCGCGCGGCTCCCCCCGTCGGAAGTTCCAGTCCTCCCTCCGGCATGGGTGTGTGTGTGTTGTCCTTAGCGTAAGTTAGTTTAAGTTAGTTTAATTAGTATGTAAACCTAGGGAACGATGACCTCAGCAGTTTGGTCCCATAGTCCTTACCACAAATTGAATTGATTGAAATAATCAAAGTTAACTGCAGTAGAACTGTTCATTGTCCAAAGAACTCTTAATTTATGTGTACTGACAAACATTTAAACAATAGGGTATATTTAAACACAAGAGTAATCCAAGGTAATTACAACAAGCTACTTCCACAAAACCAGTACTCAGCAGGCGTTAAGATTGACTGCTCACCCAAAAACTTCACTAAATACAAGTACTGTCGTTTACCAATAGAGACCTCTTATCAACAGCCCACAGTGTCCGCTACATGACAGCCTTCTCGCTGTGCGGTTGGGGCTAGCGGTCACACCATTGGATGGTCAATGTAATTCTAAAGCACAATTAAAAAAAGCATTTAACAACTCAGCGCAATAATTACCCTGTCTATCCCAGTAGGACTCCTATTACTATTTGTTGGGACACTTCACGTATCCAAAAAATAAATAAATAAAATAAAATATAAAAAGTAAACAATTCCACAAACAACTCAAACAATACTAAAACTAGTGACTGTGCACCAACATGGACCAATTGCAGGTAAACTGGGGCACACAGAATCCAGAAGCGGCGAGAAGCCCCATTACTCGTCGTCCGATGACACGACCGACCAATCAACCAACCAACGGTCGTTCCCGATGAAATCACGGGCAAGGCAAAAGATATCAAGTAAATCGCCAACTGACGGCTACCAAGCTACCGTGAGGTCATTTCAACGAACGGCAAGACAATGTGCGGCGGCGGCCAACAGTAGTCTATAGTCACTTTCCACAAAATCGGCCAGTCGTCGTAACGATCGCTTCAGCTCGGACCCCCAAATTCCTCCCAGCACCGTCTAAACGGAAAACGCGAAAATTCGGCCCAACAGTAGCGGAACGGCGGCAGCGCCACCGGACGACCAGAGGAGAAACCAAGCTGAGGAAGTCGCCGGAAAGAGAAGTCGATAAGAGCCGTCACGGCTTAGTGGTGTTTCATCTTTTATGCTACAAGTAACATGTTTTCCACAGAAAACTACTTCAGCAACTCCAGCAACTCTGTGTCGTTTACATTCTTTCAACAGCGCAGCAGATGACTCAGCTTTCAGCTGTGTACCTTCCTTGAATCAAACCTTGAGATAGACAGGTTGATTGCATGACATAGCGAAATGTGCCATATACCATGACAAGTAATTGCGCCAACGAGTCCCAACAATGCATCTCAGTGCATACTTACTGTAAAACAAGCTAACCATTCACGTCATGGGTGTTTTTTGTTATTTTTTCATTCTCTTGTGTCACCTCAGCCAGTCTGCGATACGTGCTGAGTCACTCACACATACATACACCTATGATACACATATGATATTTATATTAGTTGTAAATAAATTGTTTATGTAAGTCTGTAGGCGTTAGTGGACGTTGTCACCAAAGTTAAAACCTTCTTGGGTGTTAGGCCGCGTGGTATTTCCTCTGAAATAAACGACATTTCGACCCCTCTGCTGGGATCTTCTTCAGGATCTTCCGGTGTCCACTACTGGTAGCAGTGGGGAAAATTCTTGTGGCTGTCATTGGTGGACCATCGTCATAGCCTAATATTTCCACGCTGATATAGAAGAACGGGCGTTATTGGATAAACTCCTGTGGATACTATTGGTGGCCCACCGTCACTAGATAGAAAGGTACTTACACATAATCATAATATTATGTCTGTCAATTGATATTAGTACTGACAGACATAATCTTATGATTATGTGTCTTTATTCTGTATTAGTTTTATTCTGTGACATGGCCAAAGTTTGGCCTTCAAAATAATTTATTTCTGTAAGTATCATGATTTTCCTTATTATGAAATTATTAGATTGACGATGTATTTTAATGTTTAATATATGTCTCTATGGGTTAATTGATAGGTTCAAAACAAGATACCATTATTGGCATCGAAACCTAGGCAAACTTAAAAAATTTTACCTTGCAACTGAAGGCTAAATTTCTTATTGTCTGTAGTCAGTAAATGTAGCTCCTGTACACCTGGGTATTCAGCCTCATCTTTTTGCATTGACGCGTTTGGTATCTCCGATTCCGCCTTTCTGTAGTAGTTGCGTTACAATTACTCTGTCAGCGGATGAACATTAAGACCCTAGGAAAATCGCTAGAATGCTGATCGATATCAACATCTATGAAGAAGGATTTCTTTTGCTGATGAAACTTCGAGATCTGGCACCTTCTACGTATACTGGTGTTGAGTCACAGTTTGGACTCGAAGCTATTTGGTGGTTTTCCATCTTTGTCAGCTCCCGCAAGTGGAGCTACGATAACGTTTGCTACGAGCACTATTAGGAAAGAAACGTCCGATAACTGGGAATTCAGGTGGGAAGATTTGGTATCTGGTAACCCTAATGGAAGTGCTGAGGTCCCCACATAACTGCTTTAACAAATAACTTGTATTTATTAAAGCTGAACGAGTTTTAAAAACAAACACTAGCAAAATTGACTCAGTAGAGTTTAGAAAAACGACTTTTAAACAACCACCAATAACTATGAGACACCTACCAATAAGTATACACAAGAAGTACAAAATTTTAAAAATAATTAACTACACTTAGCAAAATCAGTTGAGCAGCTTTTTAACTAAATGATCTTTAAACAGCAGTCAGTAATTATGAACCCACTGTCACTCAGTAGATAGTAAGGGTACAGAATTTTAAGAGCAATTAACAGTCACTAAATATTATCTGTAGTTAACCAAAATTCTATGATCAGGTTTTAAGCAAATGATTTTTTAATGGCTGTTGTTAATTATGAACCCGTTATCATTCAGTAGACACAAAAATAGAGAACAAATAGAAACGAGTTAAGGGTCACTGCATAACCACCTACAGTTAGCCAATTTCCACTAATCATATTATATGCAATGTCCTTTCAACAGCTGTTATTAATTACGAACTCACAGTCATTCAGTAGACGACAAAAGCCAGAATTTTAAAAAATTAACAGTCACTGAATAAGCACCTACAATTAACCAAAATTCACTGATCAGGTTTTCAGCATATATCATTTAAACAGCTACTATTAATTATGAACTCACTGTTACTCAGTAGACATCAAAATAATGAATTTAGAAACAATGAACAGTCACTGAATAAGCAGCTACATTTAGCCAAAATTCTCTGATCAGATTTTAAGCAAATCGTTATCAACCAGCTACTATTACTTATGACCCATTGGCGTTCAGTAGAAAGCAAAATACAGAATTGCAAAGAAAAAAATACTAACAGTTGCTGAATAGGCAGTTACAATTACACAAAATTCACTGGTAAATTTTAACCAGTTGACTCTGAATACAGTGTTACAGCACAGAATAGTAAAGGGGTTGAAACCAGAAAGTTTTATTAAAGCTCACTCACATTGCCATAGGCAAACTGAAGTTATGAGAGAGACAGAATAGTAAGTGAGAAGCGATTCAGTAGGTCGCAAGCGGGTCACGCCGATGACTTTTAAGACACCGTCTTAGAGTGAGGGTATGTAATCCCCAAAACTGATTGTAGCAGGGAACCGAAAGTAGCGATACAGGCATATTGATGAGCTTGTAAGACATGTTGCAAGGAACTCTACTCTGTCACAAGAGCATATAGCGAGGAACTGATGCAATAGTTAATAACCAGTGAAGAGAATATAGCACAATATGGAGGACACGTAAGGTCACTACGAACCGAACCTTGAGTCAAAACCTGATACTAACTCCCTTTATATACTCCAGCCCACCAGCTCTCGTCATGAGTTGACCGTTAGGATTGACCATTCACAATAATGGCACTCGATTCCATGATTACGAAACTGTAGTGAATCTAAACACTCCAGCACAGTCCATGAACTAGCCGAAGATGATAGCCTTCACCTGAGGAACTAAATGCTGCTCGCCGCCCACCATTTACTGAAGAAGAAACTGACTGTCTTCAGACAATACCACATCTCAGACTACTCCCAGTGCTGGACTTCGACGTGGAAGCCAGCAAAAGGGCCTCTTGGAGTCCCGCTCAACATTCAGGCGCCTTCGGGCGCTGACATCTACCGAGGGTAGGCAGGGGATCAACAGATCACATGAGTTCTGACGCCAGGTACATTGAGGAGGTGTCGTCATCGTAGAATTCGGAGTGGGACCGAGCGCACTCTAGCAGCCAGCCCGCAACGGCCACGGCTGTTCGCCGTTAGACCGCCGCGGCGCCAGGGTCGTTCACATCTTTTCCTGGAGCTGCAATCGCTGAACTCACTCGAAGGAGCTCAACTAGAATTCAGCATGGAGCTGAATGAGCAACAGCCGAGGCTGGTAAACATTGAGTACAAATTACTGAACTCTAATGTTTCACCAACGTCGTTAATGCTTCGCACATTCCCAGTAGCTATTCAGACTTCAAGCAGACATGTCTCCACTCGAGCCTATGGTACACTCAGCGACAAATGTTATTGTGACAAGCTACTCCTTTCCCTTTCGAATGTGCTTCTTTTCAGAGATATAATAGGCACCAAAAAAATCGTTCATGTGGCTCTGAGCGCTATAGGATTTAACATCTGAGGTAATGAGTCCCCTAGAACTTAGAACTACTTAAACCCAACTAACCTAAGGACATCACACACATCCATGCCCGAGGCAGGATTCGAACCTGCGACCGTAGCAGTCGCGGGCTCCCGGACTGAAGCGCCTAGAACCGCACGGCCACCACGGGCGGCCAATAGGCTCCAACTTCATTCTTTTGGATGATAATGCGCGACAGCTTCGAAGGCTCAGAAGGAGAAGTTCTTGCAATGAGAGGATTATTCGGCGAATGTACAGGCCAGCCCGTTCTCTCGACTCAAATCCCGTCGAGCATGTCCATTAGAAAGAAGTATAGCATCACGTCCCCATACACTAACGACCATCCAGTCTTTGTAAATCTCCTACCACAGGAATCGATGCACGTTGCAGAACATGCATTAATGCCCGTGGTGATCACATTCCCTCTTAACAAACCCCCCTCCCCCCCTCTTCTTTAGAGTCTACTTGACCAACGTAAATCGAAATGACTTCAGAATACTTATTGTCCTTCGATAAATGTGTCACTTCTCTTCGAGTCATTGGGTATCTCTATCTCTCACCTTGAGTGCAATACTGCAGCAGATCTATCTAGGTGTGGTTCAAGTTTCATCAATCTATATTACTTGACGGTAACACATCACGTGAAAGTTAATTTTGTCCTTAAATTTCGCACAACGATGTTTTTAGGTGCAGCTTATATATAACATGTACCTGCAACGAGAGATGCAGCTCCCTCCCAGGAGTATCTATGTCCATCCTTGTAGTAGATGGTTACGAGGAATTCGGTTGCTCAGTATTAAATGAAAATTAAAACACTTCCATTCGACTCTTTTTCATTTAGTCTATTTACGCAGCCAATTTCTGTGTTCGATTACATCATTGTCAAGTCACTTTACCAATGTCAACAGGGAAAAACCGAATCTCGTATACAGTCATTACAGGAGTTATTATTAACTAACCGGTGTCCTTGGATATCCATTTCTTTAATTTTAGATACATATACATGATTAATTTTCGTTTATTTTCATCAGTATGTCGGAGCTATGAATTACTTTTTCGACACGACCAGAGTGCTCTTAAATAAGTGTGGTTGGCAACAGTGTTCTATTTCAAACGTGAGCAGAGAATGATGTGGCTGGAGTGTCGAAGTCATATATTCCTAAGGAATGTATGTATGCTTAGCTTATTCATTCAGAGAAACCCACAGAACCTTAAATTAGGGTTGACAACTCGATTTCTGCTTGATATGAGAACAGGAACTGATCCATAAGATAGCAAAATGTAGGTACGATTAAGGAGAGAAATGACGCTACACCTGTTGCCAGATGAAGTTTATAATTTAGTACTTATGAACCAGTAGACTACCTATTTAAGAGTCTAACATATTGATAAATGTTATTGAAGTGAGGTTTAGCAGTGTACTCGGTACGGCTCAACAGTGATTGTGTGGCGACTGCTGCGAAGAGGATGTAGGGGCCTGTAGCACTTCCGGTCAATAGAACGCTCATGCGGTTGGCGCGACCGCCACAGTGAGAGAAATCTGATCGAAATCAGCGTTCAGTTAAATTTTATGGCAGCGCCCGCAAGCTGAACTGCCCACAAATGAGCCATTATCACTTCGACTGACTGTGCGTCACGGTAATGGCATTGCCGTAGCCCCAGTGGGTACCGAACGGTGCTCTGCGGCAACAAGATCAGATATCGTCTGGACGTATTAACGGCTGCGTCACTGTCGTCCCGTAAAGTCCTGCGTGGCTAACACTCTCGCAGGAATATCAGTTTATCGTCGACTGCCGTCAGCTGCCATCCACAGCCGTGTTCACACACGCTTTGTGCAAATAGAAATAGATTGGTCGACCCTAAAGTTAACTGAATAACCAGAAGTTCCGACTATCTACTAGGATACAATTCATTAAAGAGTTAGCGATACGTTGATCCATCTTTATGGCAATATTTCCTGTTGTTTATCCTAAATAGACCATTCTTCGGCCCGAGTTATTCTTCCTGTTGTTAACATTTGCAGTACATATTAAATTTAAGGAATAAGTATCCCTTGTATCATATCAGAGACTTGCTGCTTTTATACCGTATTATTATTTTTATCAATTTATCTTACATTTTTTGGGTCATCACATTTCTGGCTGTTTTCATACAGCCAACCACGATTACTTCTCATAAGCCAAGCTCTTCATCTCAGAGCAGCATTTGCAGCCACTTTCGTCAATTGTATCTTTGATATGTTCCACCCAGTTTCTCCCCTAAAGCCTATAAAGCTCCCTCGAGTACCATGGTAGTTATTCCTTGGTGTCTTAAGACGTTTCCTGTTGTCCCATCTTTTTGTCAGTGTTTTCCACACGTTCTTCTCCTTATTGTTTCTGCGGAGATTCTCTTCTGGTTTCCCCACAGTCAGTGAGTCACTTCCATGAAACATTGTGCGCAGAGCGTACATTCCCAGAAGCTTTTTGCTATTTTAGACCTATGTTTTATACCACTAGACTTCCTTTGACCAAGAATGCCCTTTCCCGTGTGCTAGTCTGCTTGCTTCGTCCGTCACCTATTATTGTGCTCTGAATCTCGCATAATTCCTTGGCTTCGTTTTCTTCGTCGTCCCCAGCTTGTATGTTAAATATTCCGCTATTATTACTTTAGTCTTTCTTCGGTTTGCTCTCAGTCCATAGTGTACGCTTATTATACGGTTCATTACATTTGACTATTCCCGCAAAAGTACGACACTTTCATTGCGGAAAGCTGAGTCGTCAATGATATCATTGATTTCCTTTCAAATTTCTTCGTTTGCTTCGACGTCTCAATTGCAAAATAATTTTCAAAATATCACAAGCTTTTATCCAATTTTCAGGTTAATTTAGTTGTCCAACCAGTCAGAAGTTATCACATCAGAACGATCATCTTTGATTGAAACTTGTCAGGCCATAACCAAAAAGATAAATTTAAAAAAGTTACAAATGAGACTGCAAAATAAACTACATATTTTAAATGTCGACACAGCAGCTAAGACCCTTGTAACGAAAATGTTGGCTGTAGTGGAAATACCAATTCTGTTCTCGTATTTTCATTATTGCTTCTTCGTTGTATAGATTGCATAGTATGGGTGAAACACGGCCCATTATAAGCAGAGCAATTCGTTCTTGCTCTCACGCTCTTTTCTCTCGTGCTTCTGTTACATATCATCCGTACTTCATAACAGTTGACCTGTATTTTCCCGGGAATTTGAACACTTGCTGCCGAATGATTTCCTTGCGTCACCAAATCATATGAATATGTCTTCCATTCTCTTAAACCATACGTCCATTATCGACGGCAAATGTCTCTGTTCTGTATTTATCTTTTTTAAAACCCAACAAATCTCACTTAGATGATACTCAAATTCTGTTCCATTCTTCGCTATAAATTGTTCTCGTCAGCACCTCGATTCATGACCTATTAAACTGATTGCACGGTAGTTCTCTCATTTTTCTGTCCTTGTATCTTCGTGGTTGTGTTCATGATATACACTGTCGAAAAAAAAATCTTAACACGAATGAGTTGCGCGACATAAACGATAGGTGATAGGTGTGTTTTTGCATCTGAGATATCTACTCCAATTTCGTGCCAGATGCATAAGATTTTTCTCCCGGCGAACTGTGCTTTCTCGACAATTGCAAAAAATGTTGAAACCAGCACTCCAATAGCGATGCTTCTCTAACTTACTGAACTTTGCCGAAAATAATGAGTCGTGATCTAATGCCAATCACACCGCATAGCTCCCGCCTATCATTACAAAACAGCTGTTTCAGCCGCGTCTCCATGATATCAGTGACTAAAATGCCAATGGCGCATTTTCATGACTGCCAACTACACTTGCATCAGAGCCCCTCTGAAATTCTGAGAGCATCGACGACGTTAGGCCATTATTTCTGCTGACCATATTTTCTTCCGAATAAATGGCTGTGTATAAAAGCCCTCTGAAAAACAAAGAAAAACCTGTCCTTTCCTGATGTCACCTGGCCCCATTATCGCTGCTGGGCAAGACGAGGCACGAGATACACAACAGCCGCTACCCCAAATTGTGCTTAGACATCTCTGCTTTTGTAAAGTCAACCACCGATTCCGCCCGTCATCTAAAACCCGTTTTTTCACCGAATTCCATGTCCGCTCCATCTCACATTCAATGTTCTGTGCTTTTTCACACAAACAAAAGTCATTCATAAAGAGATGAGCCTGCTCCACATTATGTGAGAAAGGAAATGGGGTTATATACAGTCACTGTGTTTCTATGTCTGTGAATAAAGATATTACCTATGCAATACATTCTGATATCATCGTCTAATTACATATTTTCCCGCTTTGATTCACGCGAAATCACAATCCTCATACTCATTCATTATAGTTTTATACACCACCAAATGTCATCAATTAATGAAAATACCGAAAATATCAGGGATAAGTTCTTTAAGGGGACAAAGTTATAGTTTTTGCTTAATAATGGGTGAGATAGCAAAGAACCCCTTTATTAATTGGGTAACCGTGAAGTTGTTTACCAACAAGAAGCCTCTGTGTATGGATCCTGAGTGTATTCCAGTTTCTGTCTTCCTCTACAGTTTTCGCCCTTTACAGCTCCCTCTAGTACCATAGAAGTGATTCCCTAATGTCTTTAGAGGTGTCCTATCATCCTCTATCTCTTCTTCTTATCAGTGTTTTCCACATGTTCCTTTCCTCGTCGATTCCGTGAAGAAACTAATTCGTTGCATTATCAGACGATACAATTTTCCACATTTTTATGTAGCACCACATCTCAGATCCCTCGATTTCCTTCCATTCCGGTTTTCCAACAGTACATGTCTCACTACTATATAATGCTGTGCTCCAAACGTGTATTCTCAGAAATTTATTCCTCAAATTAAGACTTACGTTTGATACTAGGAGACTTATCTTGGACAGAAAGACACTTATCGCCAGGGCTAGTATGTCCTCCTTGCTCTCTGCGTCATGGATAATTTTACTGCCGACGTAGCACAATTCCTTGACTTCGTCTCTTTCGTGACCCCCGATTCTAATGTTATTTTTATTTCTCATAGTTTACATTACTTACGTCTCTCTTCAATTTATTTCAGTCCATAACCTGTAGTCATTAGACTGTTTATTCCATTCATTACATCCTGCAATTCTTCTTCACTTTCTGTGAAAGTAGCAATGTAATCACCGAATTTTATCATTGGTATCCTTTAATCCTGAACTATAATCCCACTTATGAGCCTATCTTTTTTCTACCTCATTGCTTCTCCGATGTATAGTTTGAACAGTAAGGGCGAAAATCTGCACCCCTGCCTGACACACTTTTTAGTGCGAGTGCTTTGTTCTTAGTCTTCCAATCTTATTGTTTCCTCTTGGTTCTCGTACACGTTACTCGTCTTTTCTTATAGCTTAACACAATTTCCTCGGAATCTCTAAGACATGGCACCATTTTGCATTATCATAACATTCTTTCATTTCTAAAAATCCGATTGACATGATTCATTATTCTTCATTCTTGCTTTCATTATCAGCCGCAACGTTAGAACTGCCTCTCTGGTGCCTTTAACGTTCCTAAGGCCAAAATGATCGTCATCTAACACATCTTACATTTTCTTCTCCATTCTTCTGTGTATTATTTTCGTCAGCAACTTAGATGCATGGGTTGAGCTGATTGTGCGATTATCTTCGCACATGTCACCTGTTGCTATATTCGAAATTGTGAGGGTGATGTGTTTCCGAAAGTTTGGTGGTATGTCACCAGCCTCGTTAAATGCGAACTCGAGTTCCCTCAATATTCCTTTGAATACTTCTGTGTCGCTTCCACACCTTCCGGCAAGTGTTTGCTGGTAGGCAATTGGTATCTTCATATAACACAGGCGTATAATTTCAGCTGCGCTATAAGGACTGCCGAGATACTGGCTCCTCTTTGTCATTTTCTAGAAGAACTTTACAGGACTTCGGTAACCTGCGCCTTCAATATATGTAGACATTATTAATTCTTGCTTAATGCAATTCTTTTGACCAGAATTTGCCCAAGAAGGCATTCCGGAACGCATCATACGAGTTGCACGTCCTGGCGAAGTTCCTCATATATTCCACTGTGGCTCCCTCCATATGTGAGCAAACGAAATCGAGCTTATACATGAGTGGCCAGTGTGGAGGCAGAGACAGGTCAAATTGGCCTATAAATGTTTTGGGATGAAGACTATTGCCTTCATCTCTGTAATGTTGAAACTTCCTCACCCAGATGACGTGTTTAACATCAAATCTATCTTCGCCATGATAGTTTTGATTTCTTCCTAAATTCTGTTGAATCGGTATCTCCGGGTGCAAACTTCCTTTTCCAGAAACTCTGTCTTCCTCTCTGTCAATGTGGGTACTCGATAAATGTTGTGTACTACATACTAGGCGAAAGCAATTGTACCCCGTCGACGTGTGCGTGCCCACCGAGTTTTCTACAGGCTTCGGCGCGGCGTTACGGTATGCTCCGCTGCTACCGGCTTCCGCCGTGTTATTCGAGCCGTCCAAATTACCGGACAGAGAAGTCGGTTTACGCGCTGATAGAACTATGTGTTCAGCACTAGCTACCTCCCTGTTGCTATCATTGCCAGCTACTTCACCTTGAGTCGGTATTGTGGTTTTCCCGATAAGGCGTATAACTTCATTCTCTAGATTTCGTTTTAATTTGGAGACTTCATCTCTTAGTGCATCCCTAGGCACCAAGTCCGGTTGTTGCTGTTGCTTATCCTCAATTCGCTTAATGCGACTCTACAATTTGGACAAGACACCCTTCCCTACTTTAACGGTACTCTGTGTCGAGTCGTGAGTTTCCTTCGCAATTTTCTTTGCCCCATTTGCTATCAATTTCGCTTCATTGGGTGTTCTTTTAATTATAGCTACCTCCTTTTCTAATTATACACCTAAGTTCTTTACCTCCCATTTCATTTCACCCATCATTTTTGCGCATTCCCGGTGTTCGATAATTTTTGAGTTAATTTCAGAGTTATATTTTTCGACGTTGGATATTTTTATACTGAGATCGGCGTGAAGCGCGGTGTAGTCTTTTCTTATTTCTGCCTGCATTCCTTTCAAAATTTCTATAATGTTCTCTAGACCTGGCCCATTTTGAATTTCTGTCGCCTCTGTCTTACAATGAGCCCCGTTTCCCGTGTTCCTGTTAACCGTTCTGTGTCTAGGAACGTAATGTTTCCGGGCACCATTCTGCTCGCTCTGGATTGAACCACTCGACTGAGGTTAGAAATAATTCGTTTCAGCGACACTATGGCACCGTGGGCTATATCCTCTATAATTATGGCTTACGACATCAGCCTCCACGTGCCGCGGTTGCTCAGCGTCACTGTCGGACTCATAGATTCTACTACCCACTGGGCTGAACCTATTCTTATCATCACCTTCCGGCATATGCATTTCACACTCGTCATTTTCGCTTGCAGTACCCTTGCGGCTGTCACCAATTTTATCACTATTACAGACGAGATTCTGCTCTGCTGTGGCCCTACTTTCGCTCTCGTCTACACGTGCAATTTAATGTGAATCGTACACCCAACAACAACATATATTTTAGTATTAACAATAAAAAGGAACAAAATACCAATCACAAAACAAAATGCTAAACTGGGTGTCCAAAGTGGACAGAAATACTTATACTTGCTAGTAGGACTCACACACAAACGGTTGTGCACTTAGTGTTCAGTATTTCCTGAGTACAAGTAACATTAGCACACACAACAAAACAACAGAAGAACAATGAGCTTGCACCATTGAAGCAAAAAACACAACAACAAAAACCACACAACTTATGCTACTTATTTTTAACAGTGCTTCTACTATCAAAGTGATCAGACAAGTTGGATCACAATGAAAAACAAAACTGAGGTTTCTCCTAACTGCATCTTAGGCAGATCCAAAAATTACTAATCCTGGCAGGGTCGCCATATGTAACACCACACCCGTTTCTTGTCCAATTTTTGCGTGTGTTCGCCTCTGACAAACAACTTGCAGAGAAATTGGGAGTGGAACTGTAGACAAAAATGTATAACACTAGATTTAAATGTGGCCCTTTCACCCCCAATTAAACTGCGGCGCTAGTGTTGACGATAAAGCACACCTATTTTTTCTTCCAAACATGAACGGATGTTCAATGACATGAAACACATACACAAAAAGAAAATAAAGCAAAAGGGTGAATTTAGGATCAACTGCTGAAAGTAAAGGCTCTACTGAATAACAATAATTTTATTATAACCTTCAGATCAATGCTGAATAAAAAACAATGAAGAATATACATATCATCCTCCTAACTGGCATTGGCAGTAACTGTCTTAAAATCAGTTCAAAACTCGATCTCTTATAACATATATATGAAGAACCACTACACTCCAAAGTACCGTGAAACCTCTGTGGAAACAGCAATTGCAGTTGATCTAACTACTTAACGTTACTCCTAACACAGGCCGAATCGAGAGCGACCTCACCGTAATATTCCTGTTGTAGCGGCTGTCTCCGACGGCTACAGCTTGGCCGTGCGGTCGGCGAGTGGCGTCTCAGAAAGTACAATCCTACAGTAGTCGAACACCAGACGACTGTCTGTAAACTTCTCTAATTGTGACAATGTTTCCATCAGCAGTGAGCTGGTGCGGCTAACGTCCTCTCAGAACGAAAGACTAAGAGGGGAGACGACTTGGCTAACGTCCTCTCAGTTCGAGAGCCCAGCACAGAAGACCTCTACCAAGAGTCCAGCAAGATCGCTCTTCACCTTTGTTTACTCACCTCAACTCTTACTGAGCGAATCACATCACTAGAAGCTCTCAAAATACCCAGCTTTCCAGTGCCAATCAATGTACGGCCAGGGAATAGAACTCTTTTCCACATTTCTTTTATTTCTACAAAATTTTACAAGTTAACTCTGCCCACGCTAGTTGGGAAGAATCACAGCTGTGGGCAATAACATGTTTACTGGAAGTTTTCTCCCAAGAGACCACTCGAGATTTTCCCGGGAAGATTCCCTGTCGTAGCGAACACAGATTCATGAATTGGAAGTTAGTTATTCTGAACTCCTGGCCTGCTCCACTTGAGTTACACGAATGCGTAAAATTAGTGGGATATAGGCGAGAGCACACACAGGAAAGCCCGTCCAGCTATCCACTGCTCAGTTTTGGTAAACACTTGAACCCCTGCAGCTGTGGATCCCTCAGAGGTTGGCAGCCGCTGTGGCCTCTCTAAGCGAATTACAGAAATCCCCCAGTTCACCGTTCATACCGTCAGGCTGTGGCCTTCGGCGGCTAGGCGGGGACGTACCCGAGTTCTGTCTCGCGTACTTTCTTTCCGCAAAATCTTATAATTACAAAATCGCGGAATTCTCGAATGCCGATGCGTTTCCACATAGATTTCCTACACCGTAATTTAGAGTATTACTCCAACAAAACCTAAAGTGTCACGTTAAATGGACTCATATAAGGTGCAAGGCCGTTGCCACCCTACAGCCCTTGGTTTGGAAAACGGCCCACAAATAGCGGAACAATACATACAGAATGTATATTGGCAAACCACGGTTCCTTCGGTTATCAGGGAGACGACTGCCGTGAGAGGAAAATGGAATAACCACCGAACCGTTCTATGAGTCGGAACATAGAATGTCTGATAGTAATAGGAAATCTTGAAATAATTGATAGGGAAATACAAACACTCGTTGTAGATAGTGTGGACAGTTAAGTGAGAGGGAAAGAAAGTTAGGATTTCTGACCAGATGAATGTATGGTAATATCAACAGCAGCAGAAAATGGTATAGTAGGAGTAAGGTTTGACATGAATGAAAATATAGGTGAGGAAGTGTGTACACTATGAACAGTTCAAATGGTTCAAATGGCTCTGAGCACTATGGGACTTAACATCTTAGGTCATCAGTCCCCTAGAACTTAGAGCTACTTAAACCTAACTAACCTAAGGACATCACTCACATCCATGTCCGAGGCAGGATTCGAACCTGCGACCGCAGCAGTCCCGCGGTTCCGGACTGAAGCGCCTAGAACCGCACGGCCACCGCGGCCGGCATGAACAGTTCAGTGACAGGATTGATCTCATCACAATTGTCTCTAAATCAATGCCAACAACAACAGTTCAGTTATAGCTGCTGACGTCGGAACAAAGTACATGGTGATAATGGGCTCGTAATCCATTGGGTGAAAGGAGAGTTTTCTGCACTTACTCAACCTCAAAATTACTTACACATTGTTTCAAAAGAACAATATTTACAAATACACCTGGGCCAACAGAGAAAATGCATCAATTACACCCTAAGGTGAAAAAAAGTCGTGAAATACCTCCTAACATCATGTCGGACCTTATGTTGCAGTAACTGGATGTGACATGGACTCAACAAGTCGTTGGAAGTCCACTACAGAAATATTGATACATGTTGCTCCTATAACCATCGTTAATTGTGAATGTGTTGTGCACGATTTGACCTCTTTATTATGGCCCATAAATTTTTGATGGGTTACATGTCGAGTGATGTGGGCGGCAAAATCATTCGCTTGAACTGTCCAGACTATTCTTCAAACTAATCGCAAACAGTTGTGACCTGCTGACATGACATCGTTGTTTGGGAACGTGAAGTCCATAAATGACTGCAAATGGTCTCCAAGTAGCCGAACATATTCATTTCCAGTCAATGGTCGGTTCATTTGGACCAGACGACCCAGTCCATTCCACGTAGACACAGCCCACACCATTATGGAGCTTGCGCAATGCCCTGTTGATACCTTGGGCCCAAGGCTTCGTGGGGTTTGTGCCACCCTCTATCGCTACCTCCAGCGCTTACCAACTGAAATGAAGACATCTGACCAGTCCATGGTTCTCCATTCGTCTAATATGCAAGCGATATAGCTACGAGCCCAGGAGAGGCACTGCAGGCAGTTTCGTTCTGTTAGCAAAGGCATTTATTTTATCGTCTGCTTCCATTAAGAATTAAAGCCAAATTTCGGCAAACTGTCATTACGGATACGCTCATCGAGCAGCCCTCGTTGATGTCTGCTGTTATTTCGCGCAGTCTTTCTTATCTGTTATCACTAACAACTCTACGCAAACTCCACTGTTCTCGATCATTAAGTGAAGGCCGTCGGCCACTGCACTGTGCGTGGTGAGAGGTAATGTCTGCAGTCTGGTATTCCCCGAACACTCTTGACGATGTGGATCTGGGAATATTGAATTCTCTAAGGATTTCCGAAATGGAATGTCCCATTCGTCTAGTTCCAGCTACCTTTCCGCATTCAAAATCAACATTCTTTCCGTCACGTGGCCGTAATCACGTCGCCAACCTTTGTAAATGAATAATCTGATTACAAATGACAACTTCGCCAATGCACCGTCCATTTATACCTTATGTACACGATACTTGGTTCAAATGGCTGTGAGCACTATGGGACTTAACATCTTAGGTCATCAGTCCCCTAGAACTTAGAACTACTTAAACCTAACTAACCTAAGGACATCACACAACACCCAGCCATCACGAGGCAGAGAAAATCCCTGACCCCGCCGGGAATCGAACCCGGGAACCCGGGCGTGGGAAGCGAGAACGCTACCGCACGACCACGAGATGCGGGCAAATCGCTACACGATACTACCGCCATTTGTAAATATGCACATCGCCATCCCATGACATCGGTCACGTAAGAGTATATTACATTGTAGTGAATAAGAATTCTGATTCTTTAGTGTGAGAAATGAAAGTGTGTGTGTGTGTGTGTGTGTGTGTGTGCGTGTGTGTGTGTGTGTGGTTATGTCATAGGAAATGAAAAGGTAGAAGGTAGACAACAGAGGCCAAAATAGTAACTGAAAGAAACTGTAAGTAATATAGCTTCTGGACAAGCATGTTTGCTGGTAGCATATCCCATGGTCTAACTGGTATGTATTAAATCTTTCAGTGATAAAAATAATTACTATGATGTTAATATCTTGGCAGCGTGCAAAGTACTTTTGCAGCTGGTGTGAGTATGCAGCTAGGATAAAATGTGATCACAGGGTGTGCAGACAGAAATTTCGACCTTAAAAAGGAGACATGTAGCGTCACTGCATTCAGAACTGATCAACAGTCCCACGGATTCCGTGGAGGAATTCCTGAATTTTATTGGAAACATGGATAAGTCTATGTGTTACTGGGTTTAGGAAGAATAACAATAAATATCAAGGCAGAGGTAATAAA
Organism: Schistocerca americana; assembly: GCF_021461395.2. Lineage (NCBI taxonomy): Eukaryota > Metazoa > Arthropoda > Insecta > Orthoptera > Acrididae > Schistocerca > Schistocerca americana. The sequence continues at coordinate 950,100,031 of NC_060119.1, read as the reverse complement.
ATAATAATGGTAATAATAATTATTATTATTATTACAGCAATGCTGATTCTGACAACAGAAACGGATGTTAGACATGAACAAAAAGAGGGTCTGGAGAAATAAACGACGAGTAGAGCACAGAAGTTGTGGAACGGAAGAGAATTTCCAGGGGAGAAGAGAGATTGACAGGCAAAGACCGAGACGAAAGGGTCCAAAACGTGATACTTGTTTGGTAGACAGTCAAAAACAAACTACTTCCCCACTTATGGTTCACAGATGGCGTAAGAGCTATAAAATAAATAGAACTGGACCAGGTTATAAACATAATGAAAAAAGTGAGCAGCCCTAGCTTCGCATGGGTAGCAACGATAACGTAGAGCTGGACAACGTGTCTGGTGTAGCTGTAATTTTGTTGACCGGTCCCTGCATAGAGTTACGATTAAAATTCGGGGAACAACATTAGGTAACTAAATATGATCCCTTTCATACACCTTAGATTAAAGCAACACATTTCAGGAAAATATTTGTTGGTCACGAATGTTACTGGCGTTTGGAGTGATACCTCGAGGCTACGACAGGACCTGTGAACTGCTCTGTCACCTAGCCTGCCAGGCTGTTCTGCCAGTCTGGCAAGAGACACGTATTCTGTGTGACCTTTTACAGCATTTCCTTGCATCACTATGATGCACTCTCTACCTAACGGTTTACTTCCCACAACATCGGTACTAACCTCCCTTTGCCACACATTCTCAGTGGGAAGCAGACACTACCACACATCATTCGTATGGAAAACACGCAGATACGCTATATCGGTGTAAGTTTCCTCCGCCACACAACAGCGACTGGGTGCGCAAGTTATAAGGATATCAAGGACATGTGTCTTCTGCCATTCTCATCAGTTAGCAATGGCATCGTTTTCACAGAGTCTGAGGACTTAAGTTCATGATAGTGCAATCACTTTGCACGAAATACTTATGGACGCCGTGCGCAAAACTTTGTCGTAAATCAGTCTACATATTAGTGCAAACCGTATCAAACTCTCAACAATGGTTCCTGAGATTGGCCCAAAGAATGAAAGTAATGAGTATTTTACTTATTGCGTGATGGAATTATTTAGTAGAGATAATGCTGTTGAACAGGAGCGTATTGAAAACAGTGTGGGTTTGGCAACTGTTACAATCAATCATGTATCTAAGATAGAGGCAGTGATGCCAAAAGTACAAGAAGTTGTTGGCATGGAACTGAGGTGCAATGCAGACGGTAGCACTGAAGCTATTAGTGAGGAATCAGTTTACAGTGGTTCAAAGGTGAGTGTAAAGAAAGAAAGTAATACCTGTGATATTTCCTCTTTGGATACCAATGTGTATAAGCCCGCTGCATCTTAGGAAGGGAAGACAGAGAGGAGACTAAAGCTGATTCTTCGATTTAATCGAGTTGAAGAGAAATCTTATTCTAAAAGCACAACCTATTAACACAGTGATTGAGGGAGAAGTGAAAAATATTGTCCTTTCAGGTTTTGACTCTAGTTTGTCAGCTGTATCAGAATCTCTCGGGCAACAAATCAGAAGGAGGGAGTTGCTGGAAGAATCACCAGCGACTGGTGGGAAAATAAAAAAAAAAAAAAAAAAAAAAAGAAACACTTGAGCTAAGGAAGCCAATTATAATAGAAATACTGTTACAATGTATAATTGACAGTAACTGTCTTGCTATTAATTGTTTCGTTGTTCATGGTTTAATGCTGAATTTTATTTTGGGGATGGATTTCTTATATAAGTATGCTCGTAACATTATTTTGGAGGACAGATGTCCGTATTTCGGTGCTTGTGGAATAAAGGAAAAGGATAACATTCAAAAGGGAAGTAACGTAGGATGAAACGAAGACATTTACAAAAAGAATGAAGTGCTGCAAATCTGTAATATTTGAGATGAATTCTTCTCAAGTGTTCATTCATTTATTTATTACTGTGTGTTTTTGTAATTCTTTTAGGTGGGACAGTTATAATGTGCAGTTAGGATAGCTTATATCCGTGGTGTAATTTGGTTTTCATTGCTGCAAATGACAGATGTGTCAGGGATTCATTTGACTGAGGATGGAGTGAGAAACCAAATTCAATATTTCACTTTGTAATATGACTATGTACCTATTTTTGTCATGACCGAAATATTGGTGGGGCTTCATTACTTATGTATCTATAGCTGTATTTGAGAGGTATTATTTGTCAAAAATTGTACTGATGTGGAGCTGTGATACAAGGAACAGAATCTATAGCTTAAGTCTCATATGTAGAAGTGAGATTTGCTGGTGAATTTTAGTAATAATAGTGGTGCGTTTTTTAATTATTTGCTTCCATATCAATACGTAAAATAAACATATTGTGAGTTTCTTGAAATCAGTGTTTGCTTAGCAAATAATCTGGAATTGCTACTGATTTTTGTTGTCTATGTATCCACAGATCAAGTAGGAATTAATTAATTTATTCTGGGTGAGGTTGTTTCTTTTATCGGAAGCTGATGTAGGAAGCAAGTTACTCGGTATCAAACTTCAGACACACAAACTTAAAATGTTTGTATTTGGGACATCATTTGTATGTGTGGCTTATCTGAATTTAAATGTTCTTCTTATACTTTGTTCCCTTAGTGAATCTCTTTGGAGAGCTATCTATAGTGGACACAAGGTGAAACACGGAAGGGTTGAAATAGCCTGATCACTTGGTAGTCAATGGCTCACTAGAATAAACAGAAACTCACTGTTGTCTTTTGTTTCAATATTTGATAAAATGTGGTTTCGATGGCGAGCAGTTGTACAAAGCATTGCTGGTAGTGCATGGAGGCAAAAGGAAGATGGCCAACAACCACACCGATGGAGCCTGGGTGCAAGAAACTAATCCCATCCATGTGGTATTGTAATGGGACAGCAACAGTGGTTTAAATTATGACGCAATGGCAGCGAGGTGATGTATGTGAGACAGGCTGCAGTGAATTAATTATCTGAGGGTTCCCTTCAATAGTGAAACGCTGTCAGTTAAAAGAGTTATGTGGACAATTAAAAATCCCAAAGTAGCTAACATCGTTGAGCTTAATAAGTTCTGAAATGAAACTGTTTTTCTTCAAGATTTGTTTAGTAATGAAAATAATACTTTGCTTGTATAGGCTACACATACCTATTATTTTCAAATATGTGTTTATGTTTGCACGTGGTTCCCGATCATTACTCATGCTTACTCATATACCACACAAATTTACCACACCAGTTTAGGCACAAGGAGTGATCTATGTGATAATTACAACGAAATCTGGTGGTACTTCATACTGCAGTTAACCATGTAAGTGCAATATGACATTACGAGAAGCCAATCTGAATTGGGCGAACAGTGCTTTGACAGTACACAGCAGCCCCCTCACTGAGTGAGGAATCCTTGTAAGCTGATGGCTGGACACCAGAGTGTGTGTTTTCCCAAGTCCAGAATGGTGACACATGGCTGTAGGTTGGAGACGATTCTGTTTTGGCTAAAGTGGATAAAATGAAAGATGATGCCCATATTTTCAACAGAAGTATGTTACAGACATGATACAGACATGATACAGGAAAAACACATACACCAGAAAAAATACTGTGATGAGAAGAACTCATTTCAACATAAGCCATGCCGCTAGGATAAATACTGAGAACGCTGGAGTTGTTTTAATTATGATATATTTGATAATTAATAAATCTGAGCGACTAGAAGGGCATGATTTTGTGAAGTATAAAATGAAATCTGGCAGGACGAGTGAACACCAAAACTAGCTACTTTCCAGATCAAATATGTGTACAAAGAATTACGGGCGGGTTTATTAAAAGTTGCACCAGCTTCTGGCCAACGCTGCCCGCCCGGCGGAACAAGCACAACCTACAACAATACCTGCTGCTATAATACCTTTTCGACAGTTTCGTGAAACAGAAGAAGAATTGTCTGACTGGTTGCCACAGTTCGAAGCCCATTCCCTCGCTCACAATGTACCAGGTACCGTGAAACTTCCATATCAATTATCAACGGTAGGAAGTGCAGCGCTCCGCCTCATTCAAGAAATCTTTCCTAACGCCACTCCGAGTGAACTTAGTTATGACCAGGTAGCACAGGCACTAAGAAACTTTTACGACCAACAAGTGAATGTGGTAGCAGCTTCACTTACAAAAAACGGTCAGAACAAACTTATTGCTAGTGGGTAACTGATTTGTAGGGTATGGCAAGGAAACGCCAATTCAGATGTGCTTGCGGTGCTTTATATTAAGATATTATGGTTTAAATGTCTCTGAGAACTATGGGACTTAACTTCTGACGTCATCAGTCCCCTAGAACTTAGAACTACTTAAACCTAACTAACCTAAGGACATCACACACATCCATGCCCGAAGCAGGATTAGAACCAGCGACCGCAGTGGTCGCGCGGTACCTGACTGAAGCGCCTAGAACCGCTCGGTCACTGCGGCCGGCCATATATTATGTTCTATGATGCTATCGCGCACAGTGTTTTTGATGTGTAACTCAGTTAACAGATTTTGAAACTGTCTGATACATCATTTCAGCAGATAGTACAAATATTAGGTCAGTACGTATCCGTTACACTGGCAGCTGATAAATTGGAGGAACCGGCTATTTGCTGGGTTGAGTCTGTTGCTTGTGATCGCCCCATTCCGCACCGGCTGCTTGTGCTAGCCACGCCGAGTAATCAACGCTGCACACCGCGTAAGCAGTTCACTGAACAGGCTGCTACCCAGGCGAACAGAGTAAGTCTTGCCCTCGCTGTTATTCACGACACAAAAGCCAAGACTGCCCCTCCCGACAAGCTCAGCGTTACGCTTATGGTAGGAAAGGACATGTGCAACCCGTATATTTGCAATGGAACAGACATAAGAATTCAGCCCACTCACAAAAATCTCTTCAGAAGACCCATTTAATTGATGCAGTATATTCCAAGTCTGCAACAAGAGAGTGTGCAGTTTCTTCTGTGATACGTCAAACTTTTCTGTTCATTCACTTATTTGTGGGAAATGTGGGAAATTTCACTTGGACAGAGGTGCGTGTGTCACATTGCTCAATCGCCATGCATGTGAACTGTTTGGCTCCCCACGCCTGTCTAAAATTAGCATGAGACTAACTGACTGCTTATAATGAACAATTCATACCCCTTCTCGGAACATGTACTTTGCCTGGCATGTATCGCTCTCGTATGCCAACGGTGACTTTACAGTGCTACTATCTCGCGAGTGTGAGAACATATTTGGTCTTGATTCTTTTGATTTGCTTGGCTTTAATATTCAGGACAATGTGCTGTCAATGTCTGCATTCAATGCAAAAGACAGTGTAGCTAGCTTGGTAAAAGAATTCCTGGAACCCTTTTCTGAAGGTTTAGGAAAAGCTAACAGTTTTGTTGCACGTATTACGCAGAAAGACAATGCTCAGCTGAAATGTTGCTGGGCCCAAACTGTTACTATTGCTTTAACGGACAAAGTTGCTGTTAAACTTAAAGAATTGCAAGATAACGGAGTTATTGCGCCCATATCAGCTACTCAATGGGCAAGTCCAAGTCCACTGGTTTTGTTACCCAAACCTTCAGGTCACATTCGCCTCTGTGTTGACTTTAAGTCTACAGTGAACCCACTAACTGTGATTGATTCTTATCCATTGCCACACCCAGAGGATCTCATGGACAAAATAGGCGCTGGACGCTACTTTTCAAAAACTAATTTGCTTGCCGCCCGTCTTCCAATACTGCTTGATGACGAATCTCAAAAAATAAAAGTTAAAAGATAAATCTTAAAATTTGATTCATACAAACCTTGAATGTAATTAATTAAGTAAATAAACAAGCTCGTGTGTTGTGAACACTCAATTGGGCTTGTTTAAATATTTGCGTTTGCCTTTTGGTATTGCTATTGCACCCGGGATTTTCCAACAGTATTTGGAACAGATGACTGCACAAGAGCCGACCACTGTGGCCGAGTGGTTCTAGGCGCTTCAGTCCGGAACCGCGCTGCTTCTACGGTGGCAGGTTCGAATCCTGCCTCGAGCATGGGTGTCTGTGATGTCCTTAGGTTAAGTTAGATTTCAGTAGTTCTAAGTCTAGGGCACTGATGACCTCAGATGGTAAGTCCCATAGTGCTTAGAGGGATTTGAACCATTTCTGAATGCACAAGCGCCAAACTGTTCAAACTATTTGGACGATATTGTTGCAGGTTGTACACCTGAAGAACGTACTGCAAATTTACGGACTTTGTTTCGTGTGTCATCTGATGCAGGACTTAAGTGTCGACTGGACAAGTGTGATTTCTTTAAACCTTAGTAGCAGTATCTTGTTCATTTCATAAACAGTCAAGGTGTACATCCTCTTCAGTCACATTTGTAGCCATAAGAGACTTACCAGTTCCTCGCAATGTCACAGAATTGTAGTCAGTCGTAGGGAAAATGAACTATTATATTCCGTTCATACCGAATGCTGCACAAATTGCGGCTCCATTGCATCGCTTGCGTCGCAAGAATGTCCGCTTTTTTGGATAGACGAGTGTCATGAAACTTTTTCAAAAACGTAAAGATGCCTTTGCTCAGTGATCGATGATTAGTTCACTTTGATCCTAACAAGCAAGTTGTTTTGGAAAATGACGCTTCCTCTTACGGAATCGGTGCAGTGCTTTCGCAGAGAATTCGTGATACAGACAGGCCTCTTACTTTCGCATCTAAAGTGTTGACCGAAGCTCAGACTTTGACTATTGTGTATGGCGTCACCAAATTTCATAACTATTTTTATGGCGGAAAATTCTATTTAGTAACGGATCACAAGCTTTTGCAGTCCTTGTTTCATCCGACAAAAACCGGTTTCTGTACTAACTGCTCAAAAATTGAAAAGATGGGCTTTGTTGTTGTCTCAATACCAGTACGAGATTGTGTATCGCCCGACAGCTCGACATCGTAATGTGGACGCGCTTTCACGTCTTTCAATTGGCCCTGATACAGACTTTGACGCTTCTGCTGCATCTTATTGTAACATCGATGCTGAAGATTCTGAACTGCTTCAGCCTTTTCCGCTGAACTATAAGAAAATTTCAGAGGCCACGGAAGCTGATTGAGATTTGAACACTTCGTTGACAAACGTTCGCACATCTTGACCTCGTTCCTTGAATAGCATTAACAACTCAGAAGTGCGCCGATACTTTGCACGTCGGCATAGCCTCGTTGTACGGAAAGGTGTATTTATTGTTCAAAATGACAGTGGATAATAATGTTCGTTGATCGCTAAAGCTTTGTAAAAAGAAGCGTTGCAGTTACTTCACCAAGGACACAGGTGGATTTTTCGTACGAAGCAGTTAGGGCATCGACACTGTACTTGGCAGGGTATGGACACCCAAATAGAACAGATGACGTCACAGTGTCATGCATGTGCGGAAAATCAGTCTGCACTGCCACAACCATTCTCTGCTTGTCTGCTTTGTCGTTATCGCCATGGTAACGTGTGCATATCGACTTTGCAGGACCTTTTTCGAACATTCATTGGTTCATTGTGATTGAATCATATAGCAAGTTCCCTTTCGCTATGCCTATGAACTCGGCAACGTCACATAGCACAATTCAGGTGTTGTAATCGATTTTTTTGCCTCGAAGGTTTACCTGAAATAGTTGTGTCAGACAACAGCCCTCAGTTCACGTCAAATGAATTTGAAACATTCTGTGAACGCAATGACATACAGCATCTAACTAGTGCACCGTTTCACCTACAGTGAAACGGCGAAGCGGAAACTTTTGTCAGAATCTTCAAGCAGCAGACGGCCAAACTTCGCTCCGCACACACCAGGGATAAAGCCTTGCAACTGTTTCTCGCCTCATATCGTTCACACCCGCGAGATGGACCATCGCCGGCGCAATTGATTCACGACCGCCGCCATCGCACACTGTTCCACCTGCCCCACCCTCCTTAGCATCCCACGCCGAAGGAAGGTTGCAAGTATAGCCTCGCGACGCTTGATATTGTCTTTTACAAGGTTTTTAGCGGCAGCAGACGGTGGGCGCGAGGTGAGATCGTCTGTCGACTTAGCGCCAGCATCTTCTTTCAGGTCCAGATGGCTTGCAGCCCCTCCGTCAAACTCAATCTCGCCTCGGTCATGTTCACGACGATCTTGCAGATCCGCGGGTCCAGAGGACAGCGCGGCCACAGCAGTCGCCAGAGATTGTCCTCACGACACCGTGTGACGTCCCCATGGAAACGGAGCCTTCGCCTCCTCCGCTGCTTCTCGTCCTACCGATGGAGCTGGACCTGCCCACACCGTAGCAGTCGCCGCCTTCTTCATCTCGTTCATGGCAGCAGGAGGTGGACACGTACCCTTCTGGTCGTTTTCCGGGGGACGTTTCCGCCGGAGCACAGGCCGGATGGCGGGGTACGGCCGGAAGCTTGACGTCCCCTGCAGCCACAGCTATCGGCCTGGCGATGCCCCGTCACTCCTGCCTCCCCCGTCGTGGTTGCACTCCGTACACGACGACGGTCCTGTGCTTTGGGGCGAGGAATATTCTAGTGTAACCACAAGCGCCGGAACGAAGATGAAGGACGCAAGAGAAGAGAAGGTGGTGAAACGACGTTGGTCAATAGCGCACTGACAAGGACCACACCACGACAGGAGCGAACTCTGCAAGAAGAGAATATAAACGCCGCTTCTGCCTGCCTCGGCCACCCTGGATCGAGACAGTGTACGGTCACGCTTAGCAGAGAGTGCTACGATATCAGTTATTAGTAATCCACAAACTGTTTGTCAAACTTGCATGACCGTTGTATATAGCAAAAGACTCGGATATATGTTCCATGCCGCACATCACTTGCGACACCATTGTAAATTCCAAGTTAAGTATTGTCAATGTTCTTATTTGTAATAGAAACTATTAATGTTATTAGCTTGAATTGTTGTATATCATTCCAAGAATGCAGCATCCTTTAGGCACCCCGTACGAAATGATTGGGCAGGACTCCACAAAGGCAGCAGAGCCTAATCTAATCTTCGTGCGTACACACGATTTTCTGTTTAACATGTATTTATAATTTTTCATAATTTCTAGTCACACTGTAAGACTGGATATAGGTGCGCTTTATGAGTTCTATTAATAGCTTATTTAAGATTGTGTTGTTATTTTAACAAGAGGTCACAAAATTAACAGAAAATTTTCACCGTTTTCTAGTACCTTGTCTATAAGCGTGGCCAGATTTAAATCTGAATGGTGGCCATTACTGGGATACCCTGATCTTCGTGACCATGAGCTGTAGACTTTAACTTTTCTCTGGACTTAGAGTATTTGACTGTGTTTTTAGTGATTATTTACTGCTATGGATACTTGTACTCCTTTGTAACAAGTTTGATGCATGTTTTGTGCAATTGTCATCCTGGTCAACGAACTCTCCTCGATCAACTGAAGACGCATGCTGGAGATATTTATTACTGTTGTTTTTTTCAATCCGAAATTTTTTCCTCCATTCATATAAGTGTGAAAATTATTTAATAAATGTTTATTTGGTTGAAAATGTAATCTTTCGTTTCGTCATCATCATTAGTCCTATGGGGAGGTTTTTCATTTGTTTACTTATTTACATAAATTTTTCGCTGGCTTATCTATTTACTAGAATAAATTAAGGACCAAACTGTATTAGAAGCATAGGGTATAAAGCGACGCTGGAAGTCCGACTCCCTCTGATAAAAACAAGCTAACAACAAGGTCGCGTATTAACCATAGCAAAATTAATTTACAAAATCAGCTATGAATTGGTAAAGCCTGAAAAAAGATAATCACGGAAGTTGTACAAACAAACTAGATAAAGGGAAATTAACTGCGATGAAACCGTGGCCGCCTTACTTGATTTACTAAGAAAAAAGTACAAAAATGTTTATGGAATGACAGGAATGGAGGAATATAAACACTAAGGAATGGAATCAGCACAAGGTGGAAGGCAAGCAAGACAAAATAGCTGCAGAAAGAATCTGAATAAAACAAAAACAAATGATCGTTGGAAAGACAGATTCAACATACAGAAAAGTCAAATTACTTTCGATGAAATTAAAACCAAGGGTGTCAATATTAAGAGTGCAGTGGGTATTCTCCTGTTAAATGTACATGACAGAGCACATAGAAAGAATAGATTGACGGGCTCTGGGAGTTGCAAGATTTGTCTGATGGTCTCTATGAGACTGATGGCATGCCAGTAGATTTTCGGAAAAATATAATCCAAACGGTCTCGAAGATAGCATGGGCAGATACGTGCGAGAACGATCCCACAATCAGCTTAAAAGTTTCGTATTTCAAGCAAGACTTAAGAGAAATTAAGAAATGTTCACAGAATTTGTCGCTAGAGGAAATGTTTGACGAGCTAAAATAGTGGAAGATGTTCTAAATTCTGAGAAAAATGGGTATAATCTGTAGAAAAAGATGATACTATACAATATCCAAGAGGTAATATGAAGAATGGAAGGCTAAACAAGAAGTGCTCGGATCAAAAGACTGTAGGAGAGAGATGGTCATTCACACCTACTGCTCAATCTACACATCAAAGAAACAGCGACGGAAATAAAAGTAAGATTCAAGATTGGGATTAAGAGTGAAAGGTCCTCATTGAATCTCAATACGTCTTATGGGATCTGTTAATTGAAATAAACAATCTAATGAGCACAGAATATGCACTGAGAACGAAAAGAAGAAAGACGAAACAAATAACAAGTAGAAGAAACGAAATTAGTGATAAATTTAACATTAAAACTGGTGAGCAGGAGGTAGGCGAAGGGAAGTTATTCTGCTGGCTTGGAACAAAATAACATGTAAGGGACGAAGCATAGACGACGTAAGAAGCTGAGTAATACAAGAGAACAGAGCTTCCCTGCCGAATAAAAATCTATTAGTACCAAATATTTGCCTTAATTTGAGGAAGATATATCTAAGAATATAAGTTTGGAGCACAGAATTGTATGGTAGTGAATCAAGGGCTGTGGGATCATCGGGATAAAACAGAATCGAAACGTTTGAGATGTGGTGTTACAGAAGGGTGTTGAAATTAGATGGCTAGGAAGAGGAATCATCCGCATTATCCCCGAAGAAGAAAATATGTAGAGAAGAGGGGACAGGGTTACCGCACATGTGTGAAGACATCAGGGAATAGCTTCCATGGTACTACAGTGATCTGAAGGAAAGGAAAGAGAGATGTTTGGATGCACCCACCAGAGAAATAAGGACCCAACGTGCAACTGATACTCTGAGATAAGATGGTGCAGGAGATGAATTCTTGGTGGGTCACCGAACCAATTCGAAGACTTACTACTCACAAATAAAAAAGGGTTAGGATACCAGGAAGGCTAAACGTATAGTCCTGCAAGGCTTCGTTTATTTTCCGTCATGCGAAATTTGTGATGTGTTTAAAATTCTTTCTGAATAACATTTCATTAACTTTGAATTAGGTAAATTAGATTTCATTAAGAAGTTCTCTTAGCTGTTGAAGTTGCAGATTGATCAATGAAAATGTATAAACCTCTTTCGAACGTTTTAATTACAATAATTTATCATCCTGACATGGGAGCTACATTATTTGAAACTGAGCCTTACATAAACGAATGTCAATTTTTGAAATATTGTTGTGATTCGGTATTTTCATGAATACGGCTTCGAATAATTTCCATTCCAGAATGTTTTGCATCAGTAAAATGACGAGTGGCCACAGAAATTTTTTTTCTGCAAGCATCAGCTAACGACTTTTCCAAGTATGTTACTTTTATTACTGCAAATATACGGTTCTGACAAAAACGGAGTGGGCTTTCCGATTATTCACATAAATGTTGCTCGTAAAATTTTATAGTACTCAATAAAACGATAGAATTTGATAGTGGCAATGAAACCTTTCCGCTGTGTAACAACCCGCTACCCATTACCATCGCTTCTTATAGATGAATTCGACAGTTCATTGTAATTCTAAACTCCATCCATTTCGTCACATTTTGTAAGTAAAATCCAAATTCATCACACGAACTTTAAATTTTGGGCAGTATATATTAAAATACCGAGCTGTATTTAGGTGTTAAGCATTCAGGCGACTTAGAATTGATTAGGCGGTCAAAAATACTTTTCCATTTGCTTTTATTTGTGCAGTTTTATTAAATTTTGGGTTAATTAGCAATACAGGTGCTAAAGCCTACTGTCCTGTGGAAAAGTGTTGTTAAATAGTCAGGTAAAGGTTTGGAGCAAGTTTTTTCCTTACGATTAACCAATTAGCAAGTATGGTTCCCTCAGAAAGTCATCTAGTTCGGAAAATCCAAAGACAATGATAGTAATTTCATTTAAAAGTTTCTGAAACAGACGGATAAGTAAGTATTGACCAGGTAACCAGGTATGCTGTTAACAGAGCTAATTCATGACTGTGTAGTGAGCTTCATCTTGTAGACGTAATCCGTGTCTCTGCATACTATAAAATTAAGCGCTCAGAGAAAGAACTTTCAGATCCTAGCGAACAATGACGAAATTTATGTTGAAGAGACTGATACGATGGCGTCACTGCCACGAGGTGGTGCAATAAAGCTAGTGCATTTCCTAGTGAAGAGAAACGATGAAACGGCGACCAGTTACCTTAATGGATCTCAGCTCCATCACAACCATATGGCTGCAATTTCAGAAAATGAAAGTCTTTTGATGTAATGAGAAAACGATTGCAAATTGCAAAAGAAAGATATTCTGTAAGTGGCAATCAAACGTTTCTTTTCGAAGGCCGCAAAGCCCAGTATCGCTATGCCAAGTAGGCAAAATCGTCGTGAGCGTTGAGTCAACCATCCCACCGGGCTGAGGTTACCCGTTTGTAAAACACTGGGTCTTGCTGTGTGAAAAAAAGTCTGTAAATTCCTGCTGCACGTTCTCGTCCGGCATGAGTCGTCGAACGTTCAACGCCTCTTTTTAAGTACACGACTGCGTCACAATCGCAAGAGGAGAGATCAGGGCAATAGGGCGGGTGCTCCTGAATCCCACCTGAGGGGCGTATGGGTGAGGCCGGCCTCCCAGATAGATCGGCGTCTTGTGTCGAATCGCGACCAGCTCGGAACTTGGCGCACTATTCTACAACGGTGGTTTTCGTCCGACCTGCTCCACCAAACACATCATTCATTCATCGGTGTCTGGCTACGTGTTCGTGCTTCAGCAGTCAAGAACACTTTAACGACACGTTGGTCCTGTTTGGATGAATTTGGTAATAACGTCGCCATAGCTCTCGTTTCTGCTTTTACTGCACTTGCGCCAGAAAGACACGAATGCCACATTAATTCCTTGCCTGCAGGTCGATGCTTTTATACACGCGTCGTACCATATACGCCGCAGCGACACAATCACACAGAAACGTTTTGATTGTCACTTGTAACATTGCAGGAGTTTTACTGCAAGGGAACCCTATGTGAGGATTACAATTTGGTTCAAATATGGCAAAATGATTATCAGTAAATTTTTTGTATATTATGACCAAAAAGTAACACAATGAAATTGTACTTCCTACTTTCAGCTGAGAGAAAGGGACAGTTTGATTGGTATCAGGGTTCAAGGCTGCGATAGTCGTAAGTGGATACTGCATTCTGCTTAGCCACCTAGATCCAACGGGATCATTAGTGAAAGCTTATTTTCTTAATGACATGAACAAATTTACATAGTAAGAATGTATTTTTTATAAATCTGACTCAAAAGAAACGCGATCTGCTGTATTCGAAAGTGACGCACATGAAATTTATACATTAAGTCAATAACATTCATGACCTCAACAGCATGTAGGAACCAAAAATCAATATTGTACCAGAGTATTCACACCACACAAGAGCCGGCCAAGAATTTATCGCCTAGGTCACGTTGTCTCTAAACTGAATTTTGTTGGCACTGCCTCTGATTTACTCCTGAAAGCCAAAGACTTTGAGCTTCGTGCAATACGTGAATGACCAGCAATACTGCGAGAGCCGACAAGACTAATGCAGCCTGGTAGAAATACGGAGGTTGGGAAAGAAAACTGGAGACTGGTTGGTAGTACATTTGCGCACTCATTCAGTCGCGCTGATAGCGCATAAAATTTAGGCATTGATAGTAACAGTCTATAGTTAGTAACAGTGATGGAACAGTCTATAAATTACAGTTGGCATTGCAGCTGTGAAAGTGAATGGCCCGCTTTTGTATACCGAAGATCGTCTGTTATAGGAACGAAATCGAATTACCTTCAGCGGAAAGTTGCGTATTTAGTAATGCAATTTTTAACCTTCCTAAAAGTTATGCAACATCGATTACAAAAAATACACTTATGGAAAAAATAGCTGTACCAAAAATTAATTAATGTAGAGTAATGATATTTCGGGAAAGCTTTTGTCTAGGTAACATTCTTAAGTGACTGACGTTGCTATATCAGAAGTTAATGGGAGGTTTACTCTCTTTGGCCCAAAAAAACATGCTCTTTGAGAAATTTTTTCTCGGGATTTGTCATAGATATCAGTGTCAAATTTGGTCAAGATATTTATTGATATCTCCTCTACAAACTGGATTTTTTTCGACCGGAACTGTCGAAGAGCAAAGGCGGAATTGCCGTCGGAACGAAACAAAATTTCGATGTAGACCTCCACGCGCGTTATGTCACAGGTTAGCCGACTCGTCTCAAATCAAAATTGAGTTGACGTTAGCGAAGTATATAAGATGCTTTAAGAGTTGTACCTCGCTTAAGTTATTTAGACCATAGGAAACAAAATGGCGGCTATTTGAAAAATTTGGGTTTTTTCGTCGATTTTTCGACTTCGTCTCCAAATAAAATTAGTTATAGTTGATGTATCGGAATAAAAGTGGTATAAGTCCTAGACAATTTAGTTAGCTTCGTCGTTGAAGTTTTGACTACATATAAATGCAATATTATGCAACTTACGTTCAATCTGCTATTCCGGGTCCATAAACTAGTCCTTCCTCTTCCCCGTAGAGGGCTGTCTGCTCCATCTGGGCCATCCTGCACTGCTCCAGAGTCGCTCGTACGGCCGGTGACAAGCGGTTTCCGGCCGCTTGAATCCGGTGGTCGTCCGAATGCCTTGGTGAACTGCGTCGAATCGAGTCCCAGGGTGACGTCTATCGTTGTCATGGTCTTCAGAATTGCTGAATAGCTTTCGTTGAAGCTGCTCACTGCCAGGTAAGTCGCAATCTCCACAGTCTTCGAACCAGAATGCAAATGCTTGGGGGCTAACTTCCAAACACACGCGCTCAAACTTTCTTTTGAATTTTGTGTGTTTCCTCCCAAGCACCGGTACAATAACTAGTCCTCCGAAAGAAAAAAAACTGTTGCGTGAAAAAGGCCGATTCCAGGTAGGTGGAATTTTTTGTTGAACGCGAATAACAAACATTTTCGTTCTGTGTTTGGAAAAACTGTTTCAGGGGTGGATTCTAAACACTTTCATGGATCCAAAAATGCAATTTAAAAAAGAATCCATTTTTGAACCTACTGAATGCAAGTATCCAAACGTGCATGGATTGTGATGTACAGGTACCGGATCTCGCCTTAGGATGGAGCTCCATCGCTTCTGCTCTTGGTCGGTCAATATAGGGACTGTTAATGCTGTTTGTGGATGACGCTGGAGTTGTCGTCCGATAGTGTCCCATTTGTGCTAGACTGGAGACAGACATGGCAACATGTAGACACTCTGCAGAGCATGCTGGGCTACAACAGCGCTATGTGGGCGAGCGTTATCATGTCGGAAAGCACTCCTTGAACTGCTGTTCAGGAATGATAGCACAACGGGTCTAATCATCAGACTGACGTACAGTTTAGCAGTCAGGGTGCCTGGGATAACCACGAGAGTGCTGCTGCTGTCTTACGAAGTCGCACCACAGACCATAACTGCAGGTGTCGGTCCAGTGCGTCTAGCGCGCAGACAGGTTGGTAGCAGGCCCTCAACTGGCCTCCTAACTGACACAGGGCCATCAGTGGCAGCGAAGCCGACACATCTTTCATTAGAAAACACAACAGGCCTCCACTCTGTCCTCCAATGAGCTCTCACTTGAAGCCACTGAAGTCGCAAATTGCAGTGGTTTGCGGACAGTGGAATGTACGCTACAGGGTCTCCGGCTCGGTGCTGTCCTTGAAGTAACCGATTCGTTGTGTCACTGTGGTGCAGTTGCTGCTCAGATTGCTGCTGCAGACGCAGTTCGACGTGCCTGAGCCATACGCCGAACTCAGTCGTCCTCTTCGTCGATGGTACTAGGTGGGTATCCAGGGCCCGGTCTCCTGGCGACCGTACATTCTGATGACCGCCGCTGTCAGTAGTCATGTACAGTGGGCACATTCCTCCTACGTCTGTCTGCATTGTAGGGCAGAACTATGTACAGTTCAATTACAGAATTATTTTCATCACAATAATCAGTCTATAGACAGCAAAAACAATGGTCCAGATATACATGCTGACGTAGCAAGCGGGAGATGGAGACGCATAGAATGTACATGAGGAAATTCAACACATATTTAAGTACATGCGAGAAGATAGTCTAATAACCATAAATTATTTGAGCACTGAAGTACGGGAATGAATAGAACACGCAGCTACAAGAGATCTTTGCTCTGCTGTATAAATGAGGAAGGAGAAAGACTCATTACGTTTTGCAATAAACTTCAGTTAGTAATAGCGAAAACGCTGTTCTGAACGCAAAATGTGGTATAAGTCTGGAGACAGGAAGATTCCAACTGCATTGCTTCATGGTCAGACAGAGATTCGGAAATCAGATTGGATTGTAAGACATATCCAAGAATAGTTATATACTCACGTCACGATTTAGTAACGATGAAAAGTAGACTGAAGTTTGACTGAATCTCGCCCAGAAGAATCACTGCGAAGTACTGATAAATGATTTGTGTCAGAAGGCTGTAGATACCTCGGTAATGAATACCAATATGAAGCGTTCAATTGAGGAGGATGGACATTCCTGAACTGGCAATCACAGAAGTTCCACAGACAAACGTATGTATAAGGAAGGTAGCTGGAAAGAAAGTTTGCTCAAATAATCAACGAAAGAAGGAGGTAAAAAATGCTCAACGTATGAGAGGAACATAAGAAAATAGGCCGCTTAGGCTCCACAATATCCTTTCTTTCAGGAGTGCTAGTCCTTCATGCTTCGCAGGAGAGCTTCTGTAAAGTTTGGGAGGTAGGAGACGAGGTACGGGCGGAAGTAAACCTGTGACGGGGTGTGAGTCGTGCTTGGGTAGCTCAATTGGTAGAGGACTTGCCCGCGAAAGGCAAAGGTCCCGATTTCAAGTCTCGGCCCAGCACACAGTTTTAATCTGCCAGGAAGTTTCATATCAGCGCACACTCCGCTGCAGAGTGAAAATCTAATTCTGGTGCTCGATGGGGTTTAGGTCTGTAGAACAGGCAGGCCACTCCATTCGCCTGATATCTTCTGTTTCAAGGTACTCCTCCACGATGGTAGCTCAGTGCGGCAGTGCGTTATCATCCATTAGGAGAAAGGTGGGACCCACTGCACCCCTGAAAAGGCGGACATACTGGTGCAAAATGACGTCCCGATACACCCGACCTCTTACAGTTGCTCTCTCAGAGACATGCAGGGGTACACCAAACATAATACCACCCCACACCACAAACCACGACCTCCATACAGGTCCCTTTCAAGGACGTTAAAGGGTTGGTATTTTGTTCCTGATTCACGCCAGATGAAAACCCCTCGAGAATCACTGTTCAGACTATACCTGGACTCGTCCGTGATCATAACCTAGGACCACTGTTTAAATGACCGGGTATTATGTTGTTGACACCAGACTTTACGGGTCTCCTTTGACCAGGGGTCAGTGGAATGCACCTTGCTGGTCTCCAGGCGAATAAACCATGTCTGTTCAGTCGTCTGTAGACTGTGTGTCTGGAGAAAACTGTTCCAGTGACTGCTGAGCAAGGCTAACAGCAGTACTCTGTGGCCATCTGTGGGCACTGATGGTTGGGTTAGATTAGAGTAATTATAGACCCACAAAACATGGGATGCTCCTGGGTGTGGAACATGTCAAATAAGTACATTACAAAAATGAAATTAGAAAAACTTGAGTTTCATTAATTTTAGTGATACTCAGTCAATAAACAATAAAATTATGCACATGAATTAAAATTAAACTTCTAATATTTACGGGTTTTTAAACTTACATCTGCTTTTATTAATTTCGTCTTTCACACAGTAGCTAGTTACTTCGTTATTACAACCAAATATTGTCAAAACTTAAAGTAAATTATTCATTTCAATGATCCTCAGTTAAGAATAGTCAAATTATGTACACGATTCAAAATTAAACTTCCACAATTAACAGGCTTAAGACTTACATCTGCTTTCCATACATCCATCATTCACACTGTAGGTAGTTACTTGGCTGTTACAACCAAGTATTGTCAAAATTAAAGTATAATAAATTTTCATTAAAATGGTCTACTGCACTTGTTGAGAAATTCATGGATGGAATAGAAGGAGTTGGCCACCAAAAATTTTTCTAAATTATGTTTGAATTGTGCCTTGTCTGAAACTAAACTCTTAATGGTTGCTGCTAACTTATTGAGAATATGAGTTGCTGAATACAGGACTCCTTTCTGAGCAATAGTAGTGAATTTCAATCTTTATGTGTTTTGTTCTTATTCCTAGTTTTGATACTATGCACTAAGCAATTAGTTGGAAAAAATGTATTAAGGAATACATATACTGAGAAGCTGTGGTTAGTATGCCCAAATCTTTGAATAGGTTTCGACATGATGTTCTTGGATTTACACTACACATTACTCTTATTATACGCTTATGTACTCTAAACCTTTTTTCTCGGTTTGTGGAGTTTCTCCAAAATGATATCATATGACATAATGGAGTGAAAATAAGCAAAATATGCCAGCTTTTTTTATATTTATATCTCCTATGTCTGACATCACTCGCATTGCAAACACAGACTTGTTTAGGCGCTTTAGCAGTTCGTTAGTATGTCCTCCCAACTGAGCTGAAGGCTCACTCGTGTACCCTTGATGGCTGCACGACACACAGCTTTACCACTCGCCTGCGTCGGTCAACACAGATATTGGACTGTTGAAGACTGGAAACATGTTGCCGGATCGGACGAGTCTCGTTTCAAATTGAATCGAGTGGTAGGACGTGTACGGGTATGGAGAAAACCTCATGAATCCATGCACCCTCTGTGTCGGCAGGCGACTGTTCAAGCTGGTGGAGGCTCAGTAATGGTGTGGCGCGTGTGCAGTTGGAGTGATATGGGACCTCTGATACGTCTTGATACGACTACGACAGGTAAGACGTACTTAAGCATCCTGTCTGATCACCTGCATCCATTGATCTCTACTGTATATTCCGACGGACATGGGCAATTCCAGCAGGACAATGCGACATCCCTCAAGTCCAGAATTGCTACAGAGTGGCTCCAGGAATACTCTTATGAGTTAAAACATTTCCGCTTGCCATCAAACTCCCCAGACATGAACATTACTGAGCACATCTGTGATGCCTTGCAACGTGCATTTCAGAAGTAACCTCCACCCCCGTAATCTTACGGATTTATGGACAGCCCTGAAGGATTCATGGTGTCAGTTTCCTCCAGCACTACTTCAGACATTAGTCGAGTCCATGCCCGGTCGTGTTGCGGCACTTCTGCTTTCTCGCGGGAGCCCTACAAGATACCAGTTTCTTTAGGTCTTCAGTGTATCTTGTATAGGCGAAACTACTGCCATGCTGTCTGGAGGCACTGATGAATTGCTGGACCCAATTGGGTGGCCGACCTGGTACGGAATGTAGAGAGAAACGTGATGTGTTTCTGTAGTACTAAGTTATATGTGTGTATTTGTGTTCAAGTCAGACTGCAATAAAGGCAAACAGTGATCACTCGTGGTCACTGCAGAAGTACAGAAGTATTAATATTAGTGACAACAAAATAATTTTGAGCTGTGGTAACATTGTAATGGTTATATTGTTATTGTAACAGGAATATATTATGTTGTAACCGTAGTACTAACAGTATATATAGTGATAACAGTAAATTAGTCAATACAATTCGAGATAATGAAAATCTAAGGCTTCCTATCTATGACACAGTAAAGGAAGACGCGACTATTGGTGGATGGCGGTGCCATAGTAAACCCATTGGTAGCTACTTAAATGTTGGAGTGAAATTAGTAAAAAATAAATAAAAACAAGGTAAAATAGTCCTACAGAGAATTCAATCAATCCATGTTCAAAAAAAAAAAAAAAAAAAAAAAAAAGAATTTTAAGAAAATAAGTAGATTATTATGAAAATTCACGCACATGTAATTCTGTATGTAATGCTCCATTGTTGTAATCGACAGTACGGAAATAGATAGATAACATTTAAAATTTTTTGTAACATTGTTCCAAGGGAACATCGATCTACTAATATTATGACTTGTATAGCAAACACTGTCGTGGTAATACATGAATTGTTGATTTTTATTTTTTAGCTGACTGGTTTCAGCTTACTAAGAAATCATCATCAGATCTACGCTCCTTGATGCCAGCAGGAATACCTGGGGTGGAGCAGGTCCGTCCGTACTGACATGAAGAACACTGCTTGTCCACGCCAGCGCGGAAGGACCTGCTTCACCCCATAAATTCCTGCTGACATCAAGAAATGTAGATATGATGATGATAATTTCTTAGAAGATCTAAATCGGCCATCTAGCAAATAAAAATCAACAATTTGTATGTGATGACGACTGTGTGAGATAAATCAGAAATAAATAATAACATAATAACAACCTTACTGGCCCGCGTACTGGGAGTCGGCGGCTTGCAGCCGTGCTTTCACGTGCCGCCCATGCGAAGAAGACTGCGGCCCTCTTCTCCAGATATGGAGCTGTTCTAGTGAGCCAGCACATTAATTTGCGAGGCACAACAGCAATACGTCTTTAGAACCTGCGAATATGAAATAAGACTATGGACGGAATACGTGGATTTCATAAACCCGGTAACAACAGAAATAAACTCTTGTACGCACTTGTATTTTTACTGAGATGCCTGGACTAACAAAATACACCGACGTTTGCCAAGTTTACCGCGTTTACAGACACTGCGGCCGCCAAGGGTAACAACTAACCAGCAGGACACCGACGATAAAGAGGACCCATTTACAATGCGAAAAGTAGAGTCTCCCAGTGTTTTATTTGCTTGTTTCTGCTTATCTCTTACCGTATGTTAGCGTATCCCTTGGAATGGCTGGACGCCGCACCGTCGTCGCTTTCTGATTGGACGCGGTAGCAGCTTATAGCCCGTCAACCTTCAAAGTTCATGGTGTTATGCGCCGATCGTAGCAAGAAGATTAGTTATACAATTACGTAGGCTTCAGCGGCCAGATTCAGTCGACATTAAAGTTTTCTGGGTATGGTACTGTGTCATATTGTATAAAACTACTGCTGGAGAAAACCAACGTTTCGGCCACGGTTTTGGCGGCCTTCTTCTGGGTCTACTGGTGCGTTCTAGCTATGCAGTGTCCCTTATAATTTTGTCATTAGTGTTCATTACGCATGCCATTACGTCATCATTTTGAAAAGATAGTTCATTTCATTGGTCACTTAAGGAAGAAAGAGAGGGAACGTTTTTTTAATAGGTTAATGCGGTGGAGGGAGAGCGTAACTTGTGTTGTCTATTGGCTCTTGTATTACGTGCCTTGATTGGTGGTCACCGGCGAATGAAAAGTTGGCTCCTGTTTTCCAAATGCTGGACATCGGGCGTGAGGCGGCAGTTACTCGCCGATAGTGCTCGCGCCTCCTGTTGACAGTGCGGTCTGTTGCGCTCTGACTGCTGGCAGCCAAGATGGGGCAAGCCTGAGTCCATCGTCTCTATTCATGAACATTAATTATGTAAATGCTCTGTGTTTAATTTCACGCAGTGACACTGCGATATCAGAGTTGGAAAAGCGACTAAATTTCGCACCAACTTGGAAGACTTCGCCCATCAAGATTTTTATCGCTGCTGTTGACGAAGGTTTCTTGAAACTTTCTAGTGAAACTGCTGAAGGGATATGGCAACAGACTTGCACGACGATAACTACGACCCACGCGCCCAGCAGATCATCACGCTAAGGAAAGAAAAACTCCCCGTTATTTAAGGAAAGACACAGAAATAGTAATGTTAGGTGCTGAGAAGGGAGACATTACTGTTCTTCTGTTTGCAGCATGTTAGTTTGCCAAGATGATGAATTTGCTACAGAATGCAGTATAACATCGTCTCCGAAAATTTCCAATATATGCAGTACGGCGGCAGATATCCGCCCTTCTCAAACCCAGCCTGTTTCATAACTACCTGAAAAAGATTTTAAATGTACGAACTTCAGTTCCACCACGACTTGATAACCATTGTGAGCATTGTATTAACGCTAACACAGCGGCTAGGTATATGGTTTCTATTTTGTGCCGTTGACAGGAAAATGTGAAGATTCGGAAGATTTTATATGTTGACTAACAACCATCAGCCCTGAACCAACAGACGTATTATGTGGTCTCCTCATTCACACCAGTGCCCTTCCATGGATTCACAACTCATATGAGGGAAACTGGAAGAGGATATTGTACTTCTTTTCAAACATGTGCTGCTCTCAAGTTACTTTTTATCTGAAGAACCTCTGTGTTGTGGCCAGAGTGATTGATATGGAGCAGCCGACCCCCGTGTCGTTCTCTGAGAATAGCGTTATTTGGATGTCGTATGGACGTGCATGGAGTTAGCACGCGTCTCTCTCTGCTGTTATCGGTTTTGACGACCTTGGAGTCAGCACTTCTCATTCAAGTAGTTCCTTAAATTGCCTCACTAGCCTTATTGCTATCCTCCCACCCAGGAAAAACCTTTGGAACTACTAAGAATCGAACCTGGGTCTCAGCGCAGCAAAGAGGCACGCTAAACACGGCAGCTACAGAGGCGGACAACTTTTTATTTAACGACCTACATTTTGAACAGAATGAGGGAATTGCTGTCGGTTTCCCTCCGTCAAGCACTTCAGACGACGATTTTAAAATGTAAATGTTCTTGCAGAAGAGTAGACGATATCTTTGTGATATGGCCAAACCTTTTCGATATGGCCACTTCGGGCAGCAAAAGCTTCCTTAATTTTTGAAACAAGTTTACTCCCTCCGTCCAAGCACCTACTTCATCATGGAAGTGGAGACATTCCACATCAGGATGTCATTCTTCGGAGTAAAGTAGACGGCCCCATGGATGATAGAGTGCTCCCTAAAGCTGCGCCCAGTGAACTCTATCTACGAACTGCGAGCTTTCATCACCTACCACAACGAAGCCGTGTACTGTGGACTGTCGTTCATATGGCTAGCGCTACCGCACATACAGAGACTTCAGTAAGAGAGTTTATCCACCTCTGGTTTGTGTTTGTCCGGAATAGGTCCACCCCCCCCCCCCCCCTCCCCCCAAACGCCTATTCATAAGGCTTTTCAACCAGCACGCATCAAACCTCAGGAGCATTGCGTAGACGTGCAGCACCATTAAAGACAGAAACCACGAACAAAACGTCACTCCACATTGGGTCAAAAAAATAAAAAAAACAATATTGTTGCTAAACACTGACGTGACAGTGTATATGGCTACGTAGAGACGAAGATTCTCTCGTTTGCCTCCACATACTTGGACTCTATCATGAAAGACGCAATCGAAACGCGTGTACCTATCGACTTAATTAAGAAATACTCGATATTTCGACTCAACAAAACAAGGGAACCACCAGTTGCTAGCACTGAGGTATCATAGGCCGCAGACAGACGATTGCAGCGAGCCTACACAGACGGGAAATCAGTGTAAGTATGCTTAAGCAGGGTCAACACCTTGCTAGTGCATGTTCTTGGGAGTCCGTGCATTCCCCAGCCTCGATTTGAAGACCACAGAGGGGTTGTGGATATCTACGACATCTATTACTCATCTACGATGACTTCGTAGCCCCACCCTTTGGCGCCTGAGCTTTTATTGTGAGCCAGCATATAACTAGGCGGCATCAACACGTCAGTACCACCCGAACATGACGAGGAACTGCCTCATGGAAATATTGTGCAGTTTACACGACACTGTCTGACGAAACGCCTGTGAACCATTTAAGTCGACCTTTATTGTGGTTGGTGAAGCAGGCCTGCTATGCTCAGGTAGCCTGAAGGCTACTACCCCAGATGTGGTTGTGGTGGTGTCGCTTGTAGTTACCAGGTGGTTGCTCAATGTCCCGTCTTGAAGACAACGATGTTAAATATTATTTTTATTCCGTATTAGAACTGCTGTGAAGGTACTAGATGTCAGTCAACGTCCCCAACCCAATCCCTCTCCTCCAAGACGCAGGCCAGACTCGGATGGTGAAACGGCTCAGCTGAGAAAAATGCTACTGTCACGCACAGCGTGTGGCGTACACCTTTGTCAGTGGTAATTGCTGGCCAAGTGATGGGAGCAGCCTAGCAGCGATGGAGGTGACTAAGGCTTTGGGCATGGTCCCCTTCTGTTGGTCTGCATAAGCAGACGCCCTTTACAAGCAACTCAGCATGAGGCACACTGTAGTCGCAACACGGTCGTTCGGGTTCACAGCAGCGACGTGTGCCCGATAAGTCTAAGGTAGATGGGAACACCATTCACCCAAACAGGTAGTGACAAAAAGGAGGAGTGTTTGTCCACCGATGTCTTGACAGACAAAAAGTTATATAGTGCTGGCACGAACCATTGGGCCCTTAACAGCACATGGAAGCCGGTGGACCATCTCTTTGCCAGGTGCACCACTGGTTGGAAGACACCAAGTCGGCAACATTAAGGCAGTCTGGCAACAGACACGAAACTAGGTTAGAGGCAGATCACTGTCCTGCGTCGAATCGTATATGTCCTTTCGTACCCGAGTCGTGGTGGTGTCTGCCTTGTGATTGTCTAAAACGGTATCAGTTTAGTCCTCTAAATCACAACGAGATCGAGACGCAACAATTGGCCACTAAGCAAGGGTGATATCATTGCTCCAGCTTTCCCATCGTCTCAGGAACTTCTCTTGCATTGATGTTATGCTATATAACCCTCCCTTTTCAGAAGCCCTCAGAGCAACTTCCACTATGTCGGTGTACTTCCTTCGCAGGATCGCCTGACTATTAACGTTCCTTGTGTCACCTGTTGAAACGTCCCCTTAGAAAAATTTACAATTAGTGTGCTAGTAAACTACGTTATTTGATACAAAGACAGCTGAGAAAAACTGAACGTACTCAGACAGTTCTCTCTTTACTTAATCTGATTGTCACTAAACTGACACACAATATTTTTTTCTTTTAGCGCAACGCAATCTGACTTTCAATAATCCCAACAAAAGAATGGTCCTGAGTAACAATAACCTATAACTGTCATGAATCACTTACCTCACAGCCGGCCGTGGTGGCAGAGCGGTTCTAGGCGCTTCAGTCTGGAACCGCGCGACAGCTACGGTCGTAGGTTCGAATCCTGCCTCGAGGATGGATGTGTGTGATATCCTTATGTTAGTTAGGTTTAAGTAGTTCTAAGTTCTAGGGGACTGATGACCTCAGAAGTTAAGTCCCACAGTGCTCAGAGCAATTTGATTTGAACTTACCTCACAAAAATCTTCCTTACTCCAACCACTGCAGTACAGCGAATGCCAATACTGCCAGCTAAAGAAAAGATTCTACCTACTGAAGGCACTAACTACTGATGAGCATAGTTAGCAAATGATTTTGATAGAGAACAAACAATGTATTTACCTTAATAATGTTCAAATATATATAGGAAATTTGTATACAGAAATTTCCTTTTTCTGACGGACACACGTCCAGATCGTCCGCTCTCAAAATTCTGGCATCTCTCTCTCCACATCCACCACCACTGCTGGCGGCTCACTTCCAACTGAACAACGCTACACGCTGTTCACATCGAACTTCCCAACACTACTACAGCGAATATTCCAACAATGCCAACCAGCCACAGACTTCACAGAGCACAGTCAGTGATTTTCATACAGAGCGCTACGTCGTGTTACCAACATAAAAATCTAAACAGCCTACTTACACTGTTTTATGATGTTTTTCTGTCGAAATTCCCAGAAGAGTCTGCCGTTACACTAGCAACGGTGGCTCGCGAAGCAGCTAAGACGACATTGGTATAAAGCAGCTCAAAGCTTTTACCGAAGCTACTAGGGACAAGTAAGAATGAAAACGGGCGGAGATATTCCGGTGACCTCCGAAAGTCTGCGGCAGAACAGAGAAAGATGCTCCTGTCGACAAGTTCATTAGGCAGCCGGACGTGGAAGCATCAGCAGCGGCAGCGCTCCGACGTGCGCATTTCTCTTCCGCGGCAACCCCGGACAGCCTGCGTGGCGGCTGCGCTGCCAATAAGCGGCGAGCCGCCCTCTCGTTAAGGAAGGCGGGCGGGCGTGGCGAAAGCTGCGGAGGAACGCGCCGGCCCACTCTGCGCCGCGCCGCGCCGCCCGTCGGCGCGGGGCATCGATTCCGGGCCGGAGGCCGCCTCGTCCCGCCTCGAGTGCCTGCCTACCCTACTCGGCCCTCCACAGTACCGAACGCTGATCAATGCCTCGTAACGGAAAGGGGGCGTCCAGCCACTGTGTGCGTACGGCACGAACATGGTAAGGACACCACAAAAAAGCGACTTAAACGTTCCACCCCAAATACTGGTTATTTCGGAGGTTTTCTCAACTTCCGAACTAATTATTCATGTGTTACGACTACTCGACATGCTGGTTTTACTTTTACACAGCCGGCAAAAATCTTAGTACATCTGGAAAGAGGACGTCGATTATAATTTGATGAAGTCATATGACACCAGTGGAATACTAGATGTACATCTACATCTACATTTACACTCCGCAAGCCACCCATCGGTGTGTGGCGGAGGGCACTTTACGTGCCACTGCCATTACTTCCCTTTCCTGTTCCAGTCGCGTATGGTTCGCGAGAAGCCTTCGTGCGCGCTCGAATCTCTCTAATTTTACATTCGTGATCTCCTCAGGAGGTATAAGTAGGGGGAAGCAATATATTCGATACCTCATCCAGAAACACACCCTCTCGAAACCTGGACAGCAAGCTACACCGCGATGCAGAGCGCCTCTCTTGCTGAGGCTGCCACTTGAGTTTGCTAAACATCTCCGTATCGCTATTTCGCTTACCAAATAAACCTGTGACGAAACGCGCTGCTCTTCTTTGGATCTTCTCTGTCTCCTCTGTCAACCCGACCTGATACGGAAACCACAGTGATGAGCAATACTCAGGTATAGGTCGAACGAGTGTTTTGTAAGCCACCTCCCTTGTTCACTGACTACATTTTCTAAGGACTCTCCCAATAAATCTCAACCTGGCACCCGCCTTACCAACAATTAATTTTATTTGATCATTCCACTTCAAATCGTTCCGTACGCATATTCCCAGGTATTTTACAGAAGTAACTGCTGCCAGTGTTTGTTCCGCTACCATATAATCATACAATTAAAGGATCCTTCTTTCTATGTATTCGCAATACATTACATTCGTCTACGTTAAGGGTCAGTTGCCACTCTTTGCACCAAGTGCCTATCCGCTGCAGATCTTCCTGCATTTCGCTGCAATGTCCTAATGCTGCAACTTCTCTGTATGTTACAGCATCATCCGCGAAAATCCACATGGAACTTCCGACACTATCTACTAGGTCATTTATATATATTGTAAAAAGCAATGGTCCCATAACACTCCATTGAGAACAACATGCAGTGTTCTGTTTGCTAAAAACTCTTCAATGCAGCCACACAGCTGATCTGATATTGCGTAGGCTTTTGCTTTGTTTATCAGGAGACAGTGCGGAACTGTATCGAACGCCTTCCGGAAGTCAAGCAAAATGGTATCTACCTGGGAGCCTGTATCTAATATTTTCTGGGTCTCATGTACAAATAACGCGACTTGGGTCTCACACGATCGCTGTTTCCGGAACCCATGTTGATTCCTACAGAGTAGAGTATGGGTTTCCAGAAACGACATGATACGCGAGCAAAAAACATGTTCTAAATTTCTACAACAGATCGATGTCAGAGATATAGGTCTATAGTTTTGCGCATCTGCTCGACGACACTTCTTGAAAACTGGAACTACTTGTGCTCTTTTCCAATCATTTGGAACTTTCCGTTTCTCTAGAGAGTTGCGGTACACGGCTGTTAGAGGGTGGGCAAGTTCTTTCGCGTACTCTTTAGTGATAATTGTTGTTACGTCGTCCGCAGACAGACAGAATAGTAGCAAAGCTACCAGAGCACCATCTTTATCTACCCATTTGTAGGGAATTCTCACAGCCAGAAGGCTCAGTGTGGTGCAAACATGTGAAACAAGCAGACAACCATGCCACGGAGAAACACTCGTCTATCCTACAGCCAATTGAGCGAGCTTAAAAGGGTCAAATTGAGGCCTTCCGAGTGGCAGGATGATTATTTCGGGAAACTGCCATACAAGTTGGACGTGATGCGTCAGCTGTGCAACGACGCTGGTATAGATGGTCACGTTAACATTCTCACACCTGTAGGCTAGGTTCTGGACGTCCACGAAGCACAAAAGCCCGTCAGGATCATCGCACTGTAAGGGTAGCGGTGGCAGATCGTACAGCAACCACAGCCCAGTTGAGACGCTTTATGGGCCCGGACGCGTCAACACTCACTGTTACAAACTGGGTAGTAAGATTGGGAATATGGGCACGCACAGCCCAATTGTCTTGAAATCACGCCACAGCATCGACGTGCAAGGCACGACCGGTGCCGTCAGAAATCGTTAGGAAGATTGAATGTAGCGCCGAGGTCTTCAGCAATGAATGCAGATTCTGCCTGCACGCATGTGATGGTCGTTCGCACGTAGGACTTAGACTTCGTGAGTACGGCCTCTTAGAGTGCATTTATCCGAGACACACCGCCTGCACTCCCGGTCTTATGGCCTGGGATGCGATACGATACAACGCTCATTCTCCTTTGGTGACTCTGAAGGTAATGCTAACCAACGCTCGATACGCGCACAATGTTGTTAGACACGTTCTTTTACCGTACTTGCAACAGGAAGGTGATTTGTTGTTCGAACAAGATTTTGGTAACCCACACACTGCCCGTGAAACTCAACGTGCTTTTCAAGACGGTCAGCAACTTCCCTGGCAGCACAATCTCCAGTCTTGTATCCAATCGAGAATGTGTGCAATTTTATGGGACGAGAAGTGACTCGTCCGACAAGCCAACCAATAACTTAACCGAACTACGTGGGCTCGAACACGTGCGGCATAACGTATCCCAGGACAGTACTCACCATCTGTACGATCGACTGGAAGGCAGAGTCAGCACCCGCATTGCCGCCAGTGGAGGCTACACCAGGTACCGATCTAGGCGCGCAGTCCGGCACTGCGCGACTGCTACGGTCGCAGGTTCGAATCCTGCCTCGGGCATGGATGTGTGTGATGTCCTTAGGTTAGTTAGGTTTAAGTAGTTCTAAGTTCTAGGGGACTGATGACCACAGCTGTTCAGTCCCATTGTGCTCAGAGCCATTTGAACCATTTTGAACCAGGTACTGGTACGGGTGTTTCACATGATTCGGTAATTAGTACTCCATAACCACTTCTGCTGTTTGTACGTATAATCATTCCACGTACTCCACACCCACTGTTGCAATAATAAATCCTGAGCGAACTGGAAACCTCTAAAAGAGTATACCAATTTCTTTCCTGTAGTGTATATCGCCTTATTATCTTGCAGTTCTCTCAATTTTGAGTGGGGCATCCGCTACAGATTCGGTAAACAAACCATTTTCTGTTAACAGTGCTGTACAGCTTCAATGTATTTAAAGAGTGACGCCGTAGTACCATCAGAAGCAGCTGTAATGTCTATTTATTCACAGAAAGCCAGTTCAGGTTAAGCAACCAGCTTCAGGTCGGACATTACCGTTACATCTAGATAAAGGGAAGTTTCATCGTCCAGCATCTGTCGCACATGGTCTGTAGACAATCGCAGTCAGAATAAAATGAAAATATAGTAACGTGAGATTTGACAGAGATGATTAGCACACTGGACACGCATTTAGGTTTCCCTTGGTTTCTGTAATTTGCTTAAAGAAAATGCGTGATGGGCACAACTCACGTTCTTCCTTATTCTTCCTCAGTCTGCTTTTATCCTTCATCTTCAGCGACTTAGAGGCGACGTAACGCTGAACGTTAATCCTATTCTGATTTTCCGATGCAGCCTACTCACACTGACCTGCCTATTGACATAGACTCCTATGTCACACTGAAATTCACCGACGTCATTATGATATTGTGGTGAAGCACCATTTGCTGGAAACGTAAACGCCATTTTGATGAGGGACACCTATCTGTGAAACTGAAATGATTCCCAGAAAATAAAGGTGAACTGATAAGGTGATTGAGCTCTTTTGAAAAATTAAATGGAAGTAAACTTCACTCTCGCTTAAACGACATGTCGAAAATGTGCTCAAGAGATGTCTAAAGACTTTTGTCTGCTTCAGATTGATAGTTACATGGATTGGCACTGTCACTTAACTAGAAAAGTAACTAATTTCCAATTAATACCTTGTCTTTAAGCAATATTTTAAGATCTCGACACAGAGCTCCTAAAACTCTTTTTATCTGATTCTTAGTATTTATGTGTGTTGTTTAAGAAGCAAACATTAATTAGTTCATACTTCATAATAACATGTGGGACGCCCACCTTATGAGATGTACTGTACTTTGACTTTGCTGACTGTTAAGTAATATTTGCCTCATATGTTGTATGACACCTTGAGCGTTGTTATTAGACATTGACGAAGCATTTTCAACTTAATTTTATATTATCAAGTAAACCGAAGATGTGTTGCAAGGGTCTACATGAATGGTCAAAATCATGCTTAGTACGAAACTGTCGTTGCGTTATTATCTTAAACACTGGTTCTTCATAAAGCAACGATCCACCAATGTCTGCCTTGAGTGGAATTATCGTTTATTTCCTAGCCATTTTAGTCTATTACGTCACTTTCAAACAGAATTTGCGTTAGGTGATTTTTTATGCATACTCCTTCTTTGTCCAATCTTAACACTACGAAGACCTTCTCCAAATACTTTTTGAAATCATTTAGCAGCCAAAGTGATTGTAAATTACGTAACAAAGAATAAAACACCCCCGATCGCTATAAATTATTTAGTTTTACTTCTAGTGCCAGGTTTCAGTTCATATCACCATCTTCAGACCACAGGCACTGACATGTATGAAATGGCTGGTGCCAGGATAGGGTGTACGGGGACGCTGTGCGGCACCAGAGAAACAGCCAGAACTAGCAAGACTTCTTCGTTACATCTCCCCACCATTGCAGACAACAGTATCGTGACTGAGGCGTCGATTGGCTTCCTTTGCGTGTCGTCCAGCAATGCTAATAGGGCACGCTATTCGTCGAGTGGTTGTTAGTCATGCGACTGCCTCTCAGCGATGACTCGCCTTAGCGCGCTGGCCAGTTACGGTCGCAAGTGTGTTGGCGCGGCTCGCGCCCTCATCACTGTCCAGCAGATGGCCGACAGGTGACATTAAGGCCGTGACCCACTGCCCTCCAAGAGGGCTGGCAAGGTGCTCCCTAGGGCCGGTGCTAGCCTGGAGAAATGGCGGCTCCAGCTCTAGTGGCTTCAGGGCGGGCTGCCCTGTCAGAGTCAAATTGTCGTCCCTGAACCGCTTTCTGGGTGGCGCTGCGAGGGTCACAGCTCCATAGCTGAAGAGGTTTGATATAATGTATGTGTATTTAGTGCAGAATTTCTAATTATTAATACGTTTTGGAGCCGAATTTGCTTGGGCTTTGCTGTGCCTTCGGCATATATGCTGAACACTTCTGTGGCGGCTGGTGTGGGAAGGCTTCTGCCTTCTTCTGTTTGGGTACTGCTGTGTCAGCTGTTACCAGACCTCGCCCGGCCAGCAAGAGTCACGATGTTGCGACGGATGTGATGTGTATTGTAAGGCATAAAATCTGCACTTGCCTGCGGCTGGTGCTTCAGCAACCTACTTCCTACTCTGCACGTTGACCTCTAACAAGAGCTAGTTTCTAAAGTCACCTTGAACTAGATTCGATACAGTATCGCAGTACAGGTGTTGTTCAGAAATACGACGCAATGTACAGGAATAGGTCAGACCCAAAAACATGGTTGATAATTCGTGGAAGTTTGCGTCTGGCTGTGAAGTATGCTCGAATAGCATAATGGCATGGCGTGATAAGCGGAAAATCTAGGTTCGAGTTACAGCCCGGCACAAATTTTCATTGTCTTCAGTGCTTACGAAGCTGATGTTTGTTCACATTTGATACGGCCAAGTCGATACTTACCGGCAGTACATCACTGATGCTAAATATTTTGCTTCCTGCTGGGAGGCACGAGCGCGCAATCGTGCTGTTAGTTCTTAAGGCACCGTGGATGAACAAGCGAGGAGTCGGTCTGAGTCCACGCAGGGCCTTTCGTTTGTTCTGCAGCGAAGCTCTGGCGGTTCGGAGGTCAGGTGGTTGACCGCTCAGCAAGTGTTGTCATTTTGACATAGTTTTGGAGATGGAAAAACTGAAAAACGTCAGCCACAGCCTACAGACTAACCAACCAACTACCTGAATGCGGCATTTCATTACTGCAAAGATGGTTCTGATATCCAGGCAGTTCTCAGCATAGATCCGTAAAACGCTAGTCAAAACTAACTGCTCTGATATTTCGCCTTAATTTTTCATCTTAACAACAAGGACTATAATTGCTTTGAAAGGCAAAGGCTGTCTCATTAGTATCAGTTGCCCAACAGACTAAGTACAGGAAGCTACAAAAGTTACGACCTTACAACTCCATCTATCTTGGACTTTATAAATATTACTAACAGTAACGCGTGTCTAGGACACCCAGAGAGGAGCGATGAGTTTTCACTTTCATACCTACCGAAATCTAGGAAGTTTATTAATTTCTAGAATAGCGACGCTTTTCTTCATACAGAGTAAAAACAGAGATGTTTGAATTAAAGAATTCATTAAAACCACAGAAATATATTACTTCTTCAACACAATAACACAGTGCTAAACTCATGTACTTTTAATAACCGTTGATCAACTTTCTATTTTCTGCCATATCCTCGCTTCACGTCAAAATATTCAGTGTCCAAATTTCGTCTGAAATGTTTTGAAATCGAGATCAGCCAAAGAAAAACGGACAAAAAGATTAAAATTTCCTCAAACTTTCCTAACTAAGTTTGACGACTGTCAGAAATACTTCAGTCTGGTCACAGTCGAACTATGATCGGAATGGTGTTAAGCTATGTAAGTATTCGGAAATCTGCATTAAGTTCCTAAATAATTGCATGTTTTCGAGTTTCTTGTATTCAGTGTCTTTATATTATTCCATGTTTTGCATTCTTTCTTAATTATTTTCAGAAAAATTCTCTCGCATTTCTGAATTGCCTCTAACACGTTATTAAAGTATTTGGTGCTTATGAAAACAAAATCTTTTAAGATGTGTATTTCACTATTACACGCTCGATACAGACATTTAATGATATTACTTCAGTGTTTCTCTACTCGCATTGAACTATTGGTTTACAAGGTTACTAATTACACAACATAGACGTATTTAACGGAAAACCAAATGGCTATGAGTGGTTTTTCAGTACCACTATAAATATGGAGCCAGCGCTTTGATATGATCAGTTGTGTTTCCTGTTTTCGCTCTT
Source organism: Schistocerca americana (assembly GCF_021461395.2). Classification (NCBI taxonomy): domain Eukaryota; kingdom Metazoa; phylum Arthropoda; class Insecta; order Orthoptera; family Acrididae; genus Schistocerca; species Schistocerca americana. The sequence goes on along the minus strand of NC_060119.1, from coordinate 950,066,338 downwards.
TTGACTTCTCAGTTGGATATAAAAAATACGTTTTATAGTGGTTTTGGAAATTAAATACCTAATGGGGTAAAATAGGGTATGATGGTTGTATGAAAATATTTTATTGTGAAAGCATTTTAGTGCTAAATCTATGAAAATTTAAATTTGGCTTTTCAGTCAGAAGAAATTCCGTGTTTCATCGTTTTTGCAAGTTCAACCCCTATGGAAGTAAAACTGGGGATGAAAATTTTTGTGGAAATATGTCAATGCGAGAGCATTTTTGATGCTTAATCTATGAAAATTTGTATATGGCTTCTCTGTTAGAAATAAAAACATGGTCATGCCACTGCTTTTGGAAATTTAGCACATAAGGGTGTGAAATAGGGTCATACTGGTTCGCTGACTCATCATCTCCCAGCCCAAACCTAAGGCTAGAAAATTCAAGTTGGGAGAGAGTATGGACCTTATACTGTTGGCATCGCTTAGGACGGAAAGGACTGTCCGAAATTCCTCTCTTAAGGGGGTGAAACACGGGATGAAAGCCTTTATGAAGGTATGTCGCTATTAAGGGGATTTTGAAGCTAGAACTTCGAAAATTAGTGTTTGGCATTTTAGTGAAAAAATATAGGAAATACATGTTTCAGCGCTTTTGGAAATTCAACCGTTAAATTTGTAAAGCAGTCGATGCAAATTTTTTGAAAATAAATATTTACTAAAGAATTACTAAAGGCTAAATCTATGACAATTAGTATTTGATTTATCAGTTACAAATTATAAAAAAGTGTTTCGTTGTTTCATAAACTGAGCCCATAAGTGAGTGCAAAAGGGGGTGAAACTTTTTAAGAAAATATTTCGTTATGTTAAAAAACGTCTTAAAGCCAAATTTATAAAAATTTGCAATTTTCTTCTCATTTAGATATAAAGAAATATTTGTTATTGGCTGAAAGTTGCTGTGGAAATATCTCCACAAGAACGCAAAGGGCATGATTAACAAAAACTTGGGAATCCTGCTACCAGAATCGCTTTTTGATCAGAAATGCACTGGGGAAACACCGTGATAATATGACCTTAATTAGCGTGAAAAGCTTAGGTGTTGGAAATGGTGAACAAATAAAAATTCTATTAAATAAGAACAAAACTCTCTGCAAGCTATACAGTCTAAGCGAGCAATGCAGACGGTGCTAAGCTGTTGCCTTTACTAATAAGATACGAATATCTTACGGGCACTGTCAAAAACACTTATTAATTTATACCAATAAAAATGATGCAGCAGTGATGTATGAGAAGTATATATTGTAGCATAGGATTTGGATGGTGTGTGTTTCGGACAGGGAGCTGAGCAAGCGTGGACTTAATTTTACTAGCAATTTATTAACCATTAAAACAGTCACACGTATGGCATACAAGTAACAAAATCAATATGGCTCTCGCTTATAAGAAAAACAGCACCACAACCAGTGTGTCCAACCGCAACAACCATAACATGCTGCAAGGCACAAATGGAGCTTCCATGCGTAGTATCACTGATCGTCCAGTGCACAATCTATACCACTTGCTGTATGTCACTCGACTAACCAAAACACTGCTGAGACTTTGTAGCAGATTAAAACTGTGTGTGGAGTGAGACTCGAACTCAGGATCTGTACCTTTCGTGGGCAAGTGTTCCACCACCTGAGCTCCCCAAGCACGACTCACGACCTATCCTCACAGCTTCAATTCTGCCAGTACCTTGCCTCCTACCATCCAAACTTCACAGAAGCTCTCCTGCGAAAATTGCAGAACTAGCACTCCTGGAAAAATCGATGTTGCAGAAACATGGCTTAGCCACAGCCTGCAACACGTTTTCAGAACGAAATTTTCACTCGGCAGCGTAGTGAGAGCTGATGTGAAACTTCCTGGCACATTAAACTTTATGCTGGACCGAGGCTCGAACTCGGGACCTTTGCCTCAGACGATAGAGCACTTGCCCAAGGAAGACAAAGGTCCGGTGGTCGAGTCTCGGTTCGGCATACAATTTTAATATGCCCGGAAGTTTCATATCAGCGCACACTCCGCTGCAGAATAAAAATTTCATCTTCAAATCACTGCTGTTAGTCACTAATGCCCCTGTTTTGTGCGCTATTTTAATCTGGACGCCTCTGTCTGCGTCTCCACTGAAATCGCAGTCCTATCTTCCGGGAAAAGAGACCATCCATCCTACTAGACTGTGTCCGTACAGCGGCCATGTCTCACTATGTCCGTCAGCGAGGCGTAGTAGACAGATCCTTGATCTAACAGCATCGAGAAGGTTTCCCACGCTTGGGTCTCCATTAACTCACTGGCTAAATCTGCTCCATGGACAACCAACGGACTGTATGCACTGTCCTGATTATGGCACGCACTGGGCTAGTAACAGCCCCCACTGAGTACAAGATAACTTCAAGCGGCCATCGATTGCCACCACCGGAATGAAGTGCATCGCATACCGCGCTCGCAGTCCAATGCTTGATTCCTTTGTTCGGCTCGCCTGCTGGTCAGTCCAAGACTCCGACTCGAGAGCTGGTCAGCGCAGGACTCCCTGCTCCACCACTCGCTTCCACATCCAGGCTCGGAGCGGTGACGGCAGCACTACAACGACGCCGGCCGCTCCCCCTATTCAATCGTTAACGCGAGAGCACTGCAGAAGCGGCTGCGTGGTTGGGGCAGGAATCAAGACATGCTGCGGTTTACGCGTAACATTTATGTAAGTTTAATCACATTTCATGTAATCCCATTGGGAAAAGAAACAAGTTGTGGTGTGACATTCTTCCAAAGCCGGATAAGATGGTCGGCAGGATCTTTTTAGTTTGATTTTCTTTAATTTCAGTATATTTATTAAATTACAATTTAGTCTCTTAGAAGCCGCGAAAAATATGCTACACAAAGACAAACTGTTATATTGGCTTAGTTATACCTGGAATACCGCTTACCCTTAGAAGACACTCCTGTTGTTAAATGCATGTTATTTGATGGTGAAGCAAATATGTGTACCTATGTAAAGGTTAATCGCCTTTTTTAGACAATGATCTCTTGTAAAGCAATATTCACTGAATTATTATGTTCTTGGCTGAAACCCTTTAAAGTGACCTGTGCGTATGAATAACGACACGGAAAAGCTTACATTTTCACCGCCTTTTAAATGTGAGGAGAAGGAAATCTACAACCAGCAAAAATCTGTAGTACCAACCATTTCACTCTGCTATAGTTAAAATTTAAAGTCCATTTCATGATCACCTGCAAGCGAGAGAAAGCTGTTTACAAGTTCGAAGCCGTTTTTACAGTTCGTTGTTTAGTGAAGCATGTACCAAATTTTCCTTTAGCATTGCCCTGAGCCAGATACGTTTCTTTCCCTCTCATGGGGACAGCTGCTTCTGATCTTCTTGGCTTTCTCATCTTGTTATAGTCGATAATTTTCTCCGAAAACGTTTTTGGGTATTTTGTTTCATGTTAGCTTTCTTTCCTTTATATCTAAATAAATATTAATTTGAATGAATTTACCCATTTCCTCTTAACATATATGCTCATTCTTCACCGTATTTTAAACCTAACAGCTACCTCATAACTTTTAGTTATGGCTACTCGATTTCTTAAACATCCCGAGTGGTTCTAGGAGCTACAGTCTGGAACCGCGCGACCGCTACGGTCGCAGGTTCGAATTCTGCCTCGGGCATCGATGTGTGTGATGACCTTAGGTTAGTTAGGTTTAAGTAGTTCTAAATTCTAGGGGACTGATGACCTCAGATGTTAAGTCCCATACTGCTCAGAGCCATTTGAACCGACCTCGTCTGTTGAGTGAAAATCGACAGTTGAAGAGGGTCGTAATGTGTAATAGGCAGATATCTGCCCCGACCATCACACAGGAATTTCAAGCGAATGTGTACCAGTGCATTGCCTCGTTCGTTGTCGTCAGTGACTCTAAACAAGACCAGGAATTGGACAGCCTCACGTATGTTTTCACTTGCTTTACATGTGTACTTCAGCCAATTCACCGTTTCTTTCATTTGTAACAAGTAGAAATCAAAAAAGACATCCACTCCCGAAATCACATAATCTGCACAATTAAATGTTCAACATAAAGTGACGATTTCGGAACAGTGTTTGGCGGTATAATAAATGGATATTTATGTTAGTACACTAGTTAAATCATTGTTGTTGGAGACACCCATCTACATCGTCGTCAGTTCTCGATCTTGGAAAAATATAGGGTCTGGGTAGTAATTGCCGGAGATATTTAGTTGCCACGGGTAGAGCCGGCAGCGTTTAAAGTTATTAAAAAGACAAACCGTACTAATGGCTCAAAAGCTGTAGAATCTTCAGTGCCGAGCAGTCGGAAAATAGCTAATTGCAATATCATCTTGGAAAAAAAATCGTTTCATTATATTCTTCATTGTCCGACTTTATAGCTTTGGTTAAGACCTTCATGATTTCTATTATTGTGTGATGTCTAAGTACCAGCTTCTTTGACTGCATTAATATTTCTTTAAATTCTCCTTATCTACCGCATTGCTATAGTGTGTCTAACTGAATTCCTACTCTGAAAGTTAATTGGTTCTGTGATCTGTATTTCTACTGATTCCGTCTGGTTTAATGAGTTAGTTAGAATGTCACCCTACTTTCGTGTTGACTATTTTCCGTGAAGGAAAGCTGCCTGACTGAAGTGCTTGTTCATAAATTCATGTACCTCGTGTCTTGATTGATGTGGCACTGCCGATGCCTGCCGATGTACATGAAAATACATATGTCAGTCTGACTTCTACACAAAACCGTGAAAAAATTAAACAATAAGCCCTAAGTACAATGAGTGGGGATTGAAAACAATATTTTGCCTTAGATCAGGCGGTTCTAGATGAACTGCATTGATTGAAGAGCTTCATATTACATTTGCGGCTATGTATTGCAAAACACACACACACACAAAATATATTGAAAGAGGATACTTTGTCCAACAAAAATTAAGAATCTTTACCTTGTCGTAAAATATAGTTGTCATACGTGGTTGGCTAAATACAATCTGAGATTCTGCCAAAGACTGCTTGATCCACAAGCATTTCTAGGTTCTTTTTCCCGCTGCCAAAACAGCATCCGTATCTCGATGCATACAAACTTGCATGAGTCTATTGAGTCATCCATCATTTAGAAAAATCCCTTATATGTTAGTTATTTACGTCATTCTGTGGGCAAGACATCAAGGAGATAGTATTACTTTACATGAACAAAAGTAGTATAAGGCACGTCGACATGGGAACCTTTCATATATACTCTTAGAATCATCACTTGATCATGGAACCTAGGGAACTGGAATACTTGATCAGTAATTTTCTAACTGGTGCGCAATACTGCTGACTGGTTTCTGCAACACCTGATGTTCTGGAAGTATACATCGACCTATTGGCATTTTCGAATACTCCATTCGTTAAACTTTGGTGTAATATGCGAGTAAACTGAGCTACTGAAATCTTGTCTTTGGCGGGGCCGGAAGACTACCCGACTTTCATCTCCTTATACACTTTAGGCCAATTCAGTATCTCTCTCATGCATACTACCTATACATAGGCGTAACGATGTATGTTACATATGTTGCATACATTATTTCGTCATTTCTCGCCAGTGTCCTTACTACGTGATCGTTTCTTGTTCCTTTCCACTTCACCTCATTAGTACTTACTTACACTAGCGTATCCATTGCTTTACCAAGATATATATTTCTGCTTACTAAATTCGTTTTCTCAGTTCTCAGGTTCAATATCTCTGATTCATCGGTAGCAGTAATGATTGGCTGGATGCTACATTTGGCTGTGACACAATCCCTTTATCTCAGATCGAATTTATGGAAAAGATACACTCTAGATGGAAGTATTCAATAATCATCACAGACGGATTTATTCAGCATCATTACTGCACTATGCAGCCAATCATACCCTCCATCGGCGTACCCGAAAATTTGCCAACTCAAACCTTTTGAAGGTTGTCTCCTGATCCTTTCTAGCAGTGACATGCAAACATGCACAGCAGCAGACATACTATTAGCCAATCAAACAATATGGAATGGTGTATAGTACGACATAGTACTTGTACGTGTACCAGTCGACATTCCTGCCCCTCACAGTATTCCGAATCAGTGTGCACTGATTCATATTGCTTGAAATGGAGGTTCATGTGGTAAGTCACGTCATTATTGCGATAATTGAAGAAATACAGAATATGACAATACATTTTGGTAACAGAAAGTATTCAGTTACCTTAAAGATTTTAAGGACTGTTGAGGGGACATAATATGTCGTACATGGCCATTGTTAAATTATCAAACTTTGTGAGCGATTATCTTGAAAAATTTTTTAAGACACCAGCTTCCAATTTTCCATTATTACTGAATGTACTTTTGTAGATACACTGAGCTGGAATCATTCCAAAAATTGTATTATGAGACGTGTTACCTTTTATAAAAAACCAAATAAATGAATATAAAAATCAAACAATACTGAATATTCTTATTATCCTACTTCTGTATATGTTGAATCTCAAACTTGGCATGCTGCGAAAATTTCATGTCGCTATCGTCAGTACTTCTTGAAAGAACAGGTCATTTATGGCGAAATATAGTTCCGATATATTGTGTTTTCGAGAATTTCTTAGGACAAACTCTTACACAGGTTTACATTTCTGGGTCTTTTACGCACTACAGTAGTCCTGGCCCCTATTCTGTCCTCTTCACTGTCACAGTCGTCCGGTGCATCTTATTTCTTTCTTGCTTCTTTGTCATTTGCTGAGCAGCCAACTCTGATTTGCGTATATGAAGCGATTCCAGTGCACGCACTTCTTTAGCTGTGTTCTGTCCAAATCTTACCCCTGAAATCTCTGGATCTTTCAGTCTTTTATAGTTTCCACCGTTATATTGAAAACACTGCTAACGTTAGACGTATGAGACCAACAAAAACATTTTTTTTGGACACGCCACCACACAACATTACTGAAGGACTCATTAACATTCTGGGTCTTCCCATGCAAGCACTTCTGATACAGCGGCAACCACCAAGTCTTCAGCCACCCCATTTTATCAGTCACCTACAGCTTTTACATGTGTACTATATCCAGAAGGAAGCTTCGGCAAAGTCAACAAAGTGCAGAGAACGTTACCAGCCTTTGCACATTAATCAATGCACCTGAGGCCATAGAATAGTCTCACATTAGTCTCATGCAATTAATAATTTGCTGAAGTATGAAACGCGTTTTCACTTTTACACTTTTGACATTTAATAATTTATATACGTACAACACTTACCATTGCCCTGTAAAGTTTATCTGCACCAACAAAAACAAAACAGTACACAGTTTCACAAAGAACCTGTGCAAGGATTTGCAGATCGGTGATGATGTTGTCCATAATATCATTATTTTTACCACTGTCAAGCTCATTTAATGTTACTCTCCTTTGGGTGTGCTAGGAGTGTAGGTCATTTCAGAAACATTATTCCGGTTTCTTTTACTGTTCGTCATGGCTTTCCTAATACTACAGACGCATATCTGATCTCACATATCTATTACACGCTAATTTGCGTTTCTTAAACATACTTTTACGCTTAGTCGCTTATTAACATATAAAATTGCATCTTAAGCAACTTCACTACAGGAATTAAAAGGTATCGCACTACTTTGAAGCAAAATTAATGCCAGAAGCAAAGGATTGATTTGATTATTCGTAATGTCAACATCTGAGACGTAACTGTAGCGAAAAGCAAGGAAATTCACAGTCTGCTAGACTTTCTGTTTTTAATGTATGATATACCAAAATCGTCAGCTAAGCCCTATGTAAATTATGCTATAGAAAACACAGAATGAAATATTTCATCGAATTTGACGTACAATGTCTTCTTAACTGCACTTGTAAGGCTTTATAGATCAGCAATACAGTAGTTCTCCAGCCTAAACTATCCACATATGTAGAAAATGTTGGTATAGTTCATGGCAGTTCTTGTAACAAAAATTAAATAATTAAATTATAGTTATGTAGTTAACTGGAAGTAAGTTATTCACTTATTTTTGGCCGACTGTGAAATAAACACAGAATAAGATTCGTTACTGCTTCTTATTTGACTGGTTATTGCCTACATCTCATAACATGAGAAGAGTGACATGTCTTTTGGTATCAGTTCTGAAGGATGAGATCTAATTAAAACACAATATATGGTTCACGTTGACATCATTTTAATTAATTCCGGCTTTTGATGAACTGATTTACGTAATAACCCGATTCTCTGCAGTTTTAATCTTGTAAAATAATGGATATTTTAATAACTATACTTCGGCTGATTGAATAATCCAAATAAAGGATTAAACAAATACAGCTTGCTTGGCGGGTAAATCCATAGCACTCTTTCCATAGTGCACTCTCCGTTATTATACATACGTAGTCCATTGATGGGCAAAGAATGCATTACATGCATCATGCAATAAATTATGAGAAAATGAAAAATGTCTGTTCTTTTATCAAAAATGATTAAAGTACTCTTTTGTATCAAAATATGGACATTTTTAGAGCAAGGTATCACAAAACGCTAAACCTCGAGACAGCACAAAGCAATTAACATGGTAGTTGAATATATTTTTATCGTCGTGTTGCTACACAGAACGACCAGATGCAAAATATCAACTGTATATAAGAAAGCTGCATGTTTAAAAGCGAGACAGCTGAACACAGATGGGTAACAAACTTGGTCGACTGGTGCCCAAGCATCCTGAACTGCACTAACAGTTACTGAGGACGTCGAAAGAGTGGAAACATATAAAATTTATTTAGGGGAAGGCAGGTGATTAATTCGTGTTGCGGTTGCGGGACGCATATTTCCGAACATCAAAGAACTATAGTCTGTTCCTATGCCCGAAATTTGATGTTATATTCCGGTACTAGAAAGAAAAGGAGCGTGAGCTAATTTCATCTCGAATACCTCCCGTTTGCAGTCAGTGGAGCGATTTCGCCATGAATTAGTATGCATAGAATGCTTCGTGCAATTGCTGTATCCTTGAGGCGTTAGATCACACATGATCACGCAGCTCATAGCTCTTCAAACGATTACAAGTGCCGGCATGCACAGTGAACAGCCAGACCATTATGACCACCTACCTACTATTGACATAAATCCGTTCAGGCGAGGAATAACTGCTAGTTAGACACACGCACCATGCATGTAGCATCAGTTAGTGTGCTGTCCGTGTGTAGAAGGGAGAAGGCGCGGGTTCTATCCGAGTTTGACCGAGGGCAGATTCCAATTGCCCGAAGGCTCAGCACGACCATTTCGGAAACTACACGACCTACCAGGCGTACGAGTAATGTTATGGTCACTGTTTCCCACAAGTGGTAAAAACAAAGTGAAACCAAGTTTAGACATCGTGAGTTGGGCGACCGCTCCCCGTTACTTTCCTCATCTGCAGCCGACGACCCATGCATGTGTCAATGTTAACACCACAACATCGGCAAATCCTACTGAAATTGGGACGTAACCAACGTCACTGGACGTTGGTGCAATGGCAGAGCCTTGCACGGTATGATGAGTCTTGTTACCTTCTTCATCATGCCAATGGGAGGGCGCGAATCCGTCGTCTTCCAGGGAATCAGCCCCTTGACCCCTCTACTGCTGGACGGAGACAAAAAAGGTGGCGGTTTACTCCATTATGCTTTAGAGGACAGTCACATGAATATCTGTTGGTCCAGTGGAGCACTATGACGGTCAAGAGGTATCATAAACTGGTTGCAGACAGCTCGAACAGTCCACGGGTATACTGCCGGTTCATAGACATATTTCGGCGATCAGACATGTCGCCATCGTCAGGTGCGCTGACGAACTGAGCTCCTGAGAGCAGGCGGCCGATTTAAATCCCCTCCCCCCGTGGGCCGCTCTCTTCGCCGTCCGCGCCCGCGCCCCAGTGGTCGCGAAGACGTGGGCATCGGAATCTGTCGTAGCGTCGATGTGCTTGCCTCGTCAGCCCTGGTCGCCAGTTCGTACTTCTTGCTGAGAGTCTTCTAAATTACATTCAATGCCGGGTCCCAAGGCTTGCTGAGAATGTAGCCGCAATCTCGGTTGATCGGTTGATAAGATCTTCCCTGGTGCGAATTTCGATAGCCTCCCTTATAACGCTGTCCAAATATTTAGAGGTCTGAGCCAGGATCTTGGTACGCTCGTAATCCATCTCGAGTTTCTCGGACAGACAGTGGTTGCAAACTACTTACACCCCTTCATGACGATCGTGTTTACATATGGTAGTAGCATTTTTCAACAAGATAATGTGCCATGCCATATGACCAGGAGTATCATGGAGTGGTATGAGGAACACAATGGCGATTTCCGATTGAAGCTCTCTCCTCCCAACACTCCAGATCTGAACCCTATCGAACACATCTGGAATGTGATTGAAAGCCTCCACTCCCTCCGCAGAATTTACGGGAATTAGGTGACTTCGATCCAACACATCTGGAATGTGATTGAAAGCCTCCATTCCCTCCGCGGAATTTACGGGAATTAGGTGACGTGTGTATGAAATATGGTACCAACACTCTCCAGCGACCTGCCAAGGCCTCAATGCTTCCATGTCACAACGCTTCGCCTCTGTTATCATTGCCAAAGTTGTACAGACCGGCTGTTAAGCAGGTGGTCATAATGTTCTGGCTGATTACTGTAAACTAATTTGCGAACCAATGCAAGAGCATTCGGTTCACGAATTATTCAAACCTTATAATATAGAATGACAGGTCAAATGGTTTGATTTGGCGAGGTATGTGACCTGGATCCTTCTGATCGAGGCAGTGTCTAGATAGGTACTGGCACTTCCATGTCCTATAGCACCGACTGCGACTTTTTATGTCCATGATGATATGGAGGGTTATAAGAACCACACGGACTAACTTTCAGATTCAGTGCCACGTACCACAACGGGAAAACAGTTTATAGTAATCATGGGTTCCAAAATGCATATGATAAGAGCTATGAGCACTTGTTCAGCGTAGATGCTGTGAACCATAACTACTTGCTTTCGTTATTTAGGGAGGAGGTAGTATAGACATACCCGTTCCCTCTATTATCGGTATTATGCTTGATTACGCTCTTTCATTCTTACCCAGCACTGCTTCGTGCGTGGTGTCCAGGAGGACGCGCAAGTGAGTTTCGAGCCTTTTACATGTACATCGAGATCGCGGAGAGGATTGTCACTATATCGGACAAGAAGAAAAGTTCAAGCTGGCCTCAGGAGTGGAGTCCTTTCCGAGCGGACAAGTTGAGTGGAGGCCTTGTAACCTCCTCCTCACTTATCGAGCTTAATGGCAGTGAAAAATTAAACCGCGTGTACACAAAAGAAAACAGGTTGACAACATATTAAAATTCATAGAAAACATAGAAAATGGTTTAGCTATTCTAAAATCATCAAAATTCCTAACAGTATCAAGAAATGGAATTCTATTTACAAAATTAACCAGAGTATCCAGAATGAGATTTTCACTCTGCAGCGGAGTGTGCGCTGATATGAAACTTCCTGGCAGATTAAAACTGTGTGCCCGACCGAGACTCGAACTCGGGACCTCTGCCGTTCGCGGGCAAGTGCTCTACCAACTGAGCTACCGAAGCACGACTCACGCCCGGTACTCACAGCTTTACTTCTGCCAGTACCTCGTCTCCTACCTTCCAAACTTTACAGAAGGTCTCCTGCGAACCTTGCAGAACTGGCACTCCTGAAAGAAAGGATATTGCGGAGACATGGCTTAGCCACAGCCTGGGGGATGTTTCCAGAATGAGATTTTCACTCTGCAGCGGAGTGTGCGCTGATATGAAACTTCCTGGCAGATTAAAACTGTGTGCCCGACCGAGACTCGAACTCGGGACCTTTGCCTTTCGCGGGCAAGTGCTCTACCAACTGAGCTACCGAAGCACGACTCACGCCCGGTGCTCACAGCTTTACTTCTGCCAGTACCTCGTCTCCTACCTTCCAAACTTTACAGAAGCTCTCCTGCGAACCTTGCAGAACTAGCACTCCTGAAAGAATGGATATTGCGGAGACATGGCTTAGCCACAGCCTGGGGGATGTTTCCAGAATGAGATTTTCACTCTGCAGCGGAGTGTGCGCTGATATGAAACTTCCTGGCAGATTAAAACTGTGTGCCCGACCGAGACTCGAACTCGGGACCTTTGCCTTTCGCGGGCAAGTAGAGCACTTGCCCGCGAAAGGCAAAGGTCCCGAGTTCGAGTCTCGGTCGGGCACACAGTTTTAATCTGCCAGGAAGTTTCTTAACCAGAGTACATGGTCATAAAAAACAGGTATATCAAAATACGCAAATTAATAATTAATTACATAAAATACACATTTTATATAACCTTTTCATAATTAATATTCTCGTCATGAGAGTCCACTTAACGCTAAACAAGAAAATAATATATAGCAGATCGACAAAAACATAAATATTTACAACAGAATTCTTTCGCATAGGCTGTCGGGGAAGAAAAACAACTCCGCCTTCCGTACCCGCAAGCACAAAGAATGCCGACAGCAGCACAAGAGCCGACAGCGGCACAAGAGCCGACAGCGGCTCCGCCTTGCCAGTATTGTTGCGCCCGCCTGTGCGGCACGCTTGATCTCACTCGCCCTTGTAACGGCACTTCCAGAACGTCCGTTTCACTGAATTCTTTCGGAAAAACTCACTCCCGAGTAATCTCAAGGAGTCCATAAACACTATCACAGTGGATAACTCGACACTGTGCATCAACACACGCATGTACTAGCCTGATACTTAAAACAGCGGCTAAGTACATCGGCAATGACTAGTAAATCACATTTTTATGAAATCTTACAGCTAGTTACAAAATCATGTTTACATTCCTTAATATACTGTGACTCAGCTGAAAACTTCAAACTACCAGCTTGGATTTTTCAATTGGTTACTAATCTGTTACTCTTAAATCATTTAATCAAAATTAATTACTAATTAATGACAACTTCTTTAACGACCTCTAGGTCAGGCAAAAGCATCGCAACATGGCACATCCTTAAATATTACACTCTATATTTACATACTGTACAAATTACCCTTTCCGTAGTATTAACCAATCCTTGGTTGGTACAATTTCAGGTCTACAATGTTCTGTATACCTAATAGCTTTCCAGAGCTTGGATACTCTAAGCAATAAGCAATTGTGTGAGGTATACCAATGACTTTATATGGTCCATTATAAACAAACTTAAATTTAGAGATTTCACTGTCTATATCTCGCTCGATTTCTCATGAGCTTTTACAAGTACTAAGTCTCCGACTGCAAACTTAGCAAAACGCGCTTTAGCGTCATGACGACGTATGCGAGCATCGGCTTTTAGCTTCATTGTTTCTCGCAAACGATCTTTTTTCACACAAATACTAATGTCAATCCGTGGAGGGAATTTGATTATCTCTTCCACTAAACTTTTACTTCTGTCATCAAACAGGATTTCCTCTGGAGAAAATCCTGTAGACTCATGTCTCAAGGTATTCATAATTCTCTCAAATTCTGCTACATATTTGCCCCATACCCCATGGTTGTGGTGGCAATAGGTACGGCAAAGTCGGCCTAGCTCGCGCATATACCTCTCAGCGGGATTTACAGTCGGACAGTAAGCTGAAATATGGATCACATCGACCCCATTACTTGCCATGCCTTCATTCCACAACTTAGAAGTAAATTGTGCCATATTGTCTGATAGAATCGCCTTGGGATTACCAATACGAACAAAATAATCGTTCACAAGCTTGCTATAAACCTCTTTGGCTGTAGCTTTCCTAATCGGGTATAGTTTGATGAACTTGGAAAAAGCTTTTAGCACTACTAAAATGTAGGCAAAGTTTCCTGATGATTTGGGCAAAGGTCCGTACAAGTCCACGCACAGTAATTCAAAGGTGTCGTTAGGCCTTATACTTTGCATAGGACCACGACTCGTACAGTTGGTAACCTTCACCTTCTGACATAAATCGCAAGTTTTCACTCTGTCAGTAACGCGTTTTAACATGTTGTTAAGATGCACTACTTCACTCAACTTTTCCGCACATTTCTTTGGTCCACAGTGACCATACGCCAAATGGTAGTAGTCCATTATTTCCGTGACGTATTTGGTGTGCCAGCATACCCGCCAAACATTACTATCTTCACCCCTACGTATGTACAAGATATGATCGTATATCTTGCAATACTTCTTTAATTTCTCTCCTTCTGGACTCCTTTCGTCGTATCGGGTTTTCACCATATTTAAACAACCGTCCTCGTTCTGATGACGATGTAGATTCTTACAGACGTTCACTATTAATTTACGTCCCTCACCTTCTTTAAAATAGTATAGTTTGACCACTCCATCTCACTCATCTTTCAATACATCTTGATTAGACTCGGGCAACCGTGACAGCGCATCCGCTACGCAATTGTCGGTCCCTTTTACGTAACAGATGTCACAGTTAAATTGCTGTAAATACAGCGACCACCTAGTCAGTCTTTCGTGATGTAGTTTACAATCCTTCACATAAGTGAGCGTCTTATGGTCCGTATGAATAATCACCTTACGGTCCCATAGGTAACCCTTGAACTTCTTGAATCCCCGTACGATAGCGAGACACTCTTTCTCAGAAATCGTGTAGTTACGCTCACTTTTTGATAAAGTTCGACTCGCGAACGCTATCGTCCGGTGTTCCTTATCCTCTCCTTTACCAACTTCTCGGAACAGTTCTACCCCCACCCCGTAATTCGACGAATCCCTCCCCAGATGGAAGGGTAGCGATAAATCAGGATGAAATAGTATGTCAGATCTTAACAACTCGTCTTTTAATCTCTCGAAAGCGGCCTGACATCCGTCAGTCCACACAAACGGAACATTTTTGCGTAAGAGGTTATTCAAATTTTCATCATTAAACACTTGTCCTTTTGCAAATTTACGGTAAAATCCTGTGAGCCCTAGAAAACTTTTTAACTGTTCCCTAGACTTGGGTGGAGGACAATTCCTTATTGCCTATAGTTTCTCTGGGTCTTTCGTAATACCAACAGTGGTAATTAATGCCCTAAAAATTTCAGTTCCTGCTTCACAAATTCGCATTTCTTTAGCTTTAGAGTCATTCCGCCATGGCGCAATGTTCATGTAACAAGTAACAATGGTCATGCCAAGTGGCATTGGGCATCAATAGGTCGTCAACATATACAGTTAATCTTGAACTCAACGCCGGCCCTAGCACTTTATCTAGGGCCCTGATGAATACGGACACAGATCGAGGCTAGTCATGAACTTAACGTCATGAAAACGTTGCAAAATCTCCTCCATACTCTCTAGTCTGTCTGTTTCGCGATGAACGACCCTATTCAGCGTGCGTGCGTCAATCACAATACCCACACTACCATCCCGTTTTGCTGCAGTGACCAAACCGTAATTGTATGGACTCGTACTTCTTTCAATCAAAAAAAATGGCTCAAATGGCTCTGAGCACTATGATACTTAACATCTATGGTCATCAGTCCCCTAGAACTTAGAACTACTTAAACCTAACTAACCTAAGGACAGCACACAACACCCAGCCATCACGAGGCAGGGAAAATCCCTGACCCCGCCGGGAATCGAACCCGGGAACCCGGGCGTGGGAAGCGAGAACGCTACCGCACGACCACGATATGCGGGCTTCTTTCAATCACTCCCCATTCTATCATCTTATTTACCTCCCGTTGCACTGCTTCCTTTTTGGACAGCGGTATAGCATACGTTCTCAAGAAGAATGGTTCGTGCGGAATTACATGCAACTTGCATTTATATCCTTCCACGAGTCCCAGTTTGTCTGAAAACACACTCTTATTCATCGTTATTACTTCATACAGGCCTCGTCTTTGTTCGTGTGTTACGTTTGACACACCGTCTACAATAGTTTCCAATTCACTTTCTACACTATTGTCAATACCGAGATTCCCCACGTTACAGTAGTTCAAATTCATTCCTACGTCAATGGCATCCGGCGAGTTAACAATGTGTATACGCTGGTATTGCCTATGCACACCATCTCCTGCCTCGTCAAAACTAACTACTTTTGTTTTATCTTGTGACGTACATGTCAAAGTTTTGCTTTCGAAATTAATCACTGCTCGGTACTTTAATAGCCAATCTAACCCGATAATTAATTCCGTAGTTAAGTCTGGCACGACGACAAATTCTTGTTCAAATCGTGCGCCACATATCTCGAAGTTGACAAAAATCTGTTTTGTGACCGGTTTACTGGCCTTCCCAGTAGCACCGATAATTTTCACTCCTGTTACTGGCATAACTACGATACCAGATCTGTCTTTCAGTAACTCAAATATTTTCCCAGATACAGCACTCAATTCTGCACCGGTGTCAATTAACACGTTTAGTTGTAGGCCGTGCATATTAACAGACACTACTATCTGTCTACACTTGTCCTCGACTGTTTGTTTATTTTCCCACAGTAAATCCTCGTCTATATCCAGGTCATTCCAGAAAAAACCATCTGGCTTTGATCCTAAATCCGGCTTATCTGGAGGCTTTTTTAGCCTCTGTTCACATACAGTTTTAATTTCAACACGTTTGTCCTGAGGCTTAGTCTGTAGCTCCACCTCCAATACCGAAACCTTTTCCTGTAACTCGTCAACTAGTGAGTGTTGCTTTGCTATCAATTCACTAATTGTCACCTTCGTTGATTCCTCTTTGGCCAGATTGATCTCATCTGCCAATCTACCTGGAGGAATGTGCCCAGTAGTATCTGCAATTACTTCCTCTGGATCTGCGCAACCCACACTGCTACCGTCTGACCGTATAATGTCAGCTCTAACCTCATACACGCTGTAATCTACGTGCTTTTCTACCAATCGTGTCCGGCCAACACTAAAATTCTCGTAATCCTTCTCCTCAATAGTTTCGCAATGTTTAAACTGGAGTTTCGCGTCGGATGGGTCGGCCACTTCTAACACTATAACTTTCGGTAAAGTCGGCCGGTCAGGGCCAGAACTTTCCGTTACTACTTCAACATCCAACTCTTGCGGTATGAAACACGACGAATCTTGCTCGTGCTCCCCATTAACATCAACTATTTCTGGTAAAGTCTGCCGGTTAGGGCCAGAACTTTCTACCATTTCACAAGCACTATCTTCCTGCGGGACGAGACGCGGAAAATCCTGCACGCGTTCCCCTTAAACACATCTCCCATACAGGCCACTATAATCTCTTAGTTCGTCGTATAAGCGACCGAACGCCTTAACCGGACCTCATCCCACTCTGCATCCCCTCGCTCGATGACGGACCTTTTATCCGACATCTTATGTTCTCTCAACACTTGCAAATCATTCTTAAACTCAATCTCCAGTTCCGATGTGGGTGTTACAGCTGCCACTTTATAATCGATTTCCGGAACACTGCTTAACTTGCTCTCACTGACAGTGAATGTATTTTCTGCTGCCGTGTCTACAGCTGATCTACTACTTGTGGGCGCACTCCTTTCTCCTAACACGGGCACACTTTTCTTCCGTTGATTATTCCATACGGAACTTTCATAACGACGACACCTCGGTTTCCAACTGTTATTGGGCCGCCAAAATTTCTCGACGCCCGGTCAGCCCCTCACCAGCGCGGCTAATGGTTTCCCTGTCTCGTCCCAGCAGATATGCTCCCCGGATACTGCTGAGGCGGCTGGTCACACCCTCTGGCACTATTACTATTCTGCGAAGCCCGTATCACGCTAGTATGATACCGGTTTCCGTTATTCCTGTTATTATTTGCATTGTATCGATTGTCACTATCGTCCGAACCACTATTGTTATAGCTGCCAAGACTGCGGTATGCATTATTCCCATAGTTAACATTGTTGTGGTAGCTGTGGTACCCGTTGTTGTTACCACGGCCTCTACCCCTGTCGCGATTATTGCGCCAATTGTCCGCGTCCTCAACTCTTTCCAGGAAATCATTGATTGTGCTGTAATTGCTTCCAACGTAGCGTTTTGTATCATCTGGAAGCTTCTTGTAGAGTTTCCAAACTATTTCGGATTCCGTGCGGCGATCACGCAAATATTCCAAATAACGGATACAGCCCTCACAAAACTCCTTCATCGAGCCGCGCGAATTAGCATGGAAAGGCCTCGATACGACAAATTCGCGCCAGACACTTTGTTGTTTTTGCTCTGACCAGTATTCAGCCAGAAACAAAATTTTTAAACTCGTCAAAAGTCAGGTTCGTAATGTTGAGGCTTAAGCCCCAACGCTTGGCATCACCAGCCAACACATCAATTTTGTTGTTGTTGTGGTCTTCAGTCCTGAGGCTGGTTTGATGCAGCTCTCCATGCTAATCTATCTTGTGTAAGCTTCTTCATCTCCCAGTACCTGCTGCAACCTACATCCTTCTGAATCTGTTTAGTGTATTCATCTCTTGGTCTCATTCATCTCTTCGTCTTCCTCTACGATTTTTACCCTCCACGCTGCCCTCCAATGCTAAATTTGTGATCCCTTGATGCCTCAGAACATGTCCTACCAACCGGTCCCTTCTTCTAGTCAAGTTGTGCCACAAACTTCTCTTCTCCCCAATCCTGTTCAATACTTCCTGATTAGTTACGTGATCTACCCACCTAATCTTCAACATTCTTCTGTAGCACCACATTTCGAAAGCTTCTATTCTCTTCTTGTCCAAACTATTTATTGTCCATGTTTCACTTCCATACATGGCTACACTCCAATCAAATACTTTCAGAAAGGACTTCCCGACACTTAAATCTATACTCGATGTTAACAAATTTCTCTTCTTCAGAAACGCTTTCCTTGCCATTGCCAGTCTACATTTTATATACTCTCTACTTCGACCATCATCAGTTATTTTGCTACCCAAATAGCAAAACTCCTTAACTACTGTAAGTGTCTCATTTTCTAATCTACTTCCCTCAGCATCACCCGACTTAATTCGACTACATTCCATTATCCTCGCTTTGCTTTTGTTGATGTTCATCTCATATCCTCCTTTCAAGACACTGTCCATACCGTTCAATTACTCTTCCAAGTCCTTTGCTGTCTCTGACAGAATTACAATGTCATCGGCGAACCTCAAAGTTTTTATTTCTTCTCCCTGGATTTTAATACCTACTCCGAATTTTTATTTTGTTTCCTTTACTGCTTGCTCAATATACAGATTGAATAACATCGGGGAGAGGCTACAACCCTGTCTCACGCTCTTCCCTACCGCTGCTTCCCTTTCATGTCCCTGGTTTCTGTACAAATTGTAAATAGCCTTTCGCTCCATGTATTTTACCCCTGCCACCTTCAGAATTTGAAAGAGAGTATTCCAGTCAACATCGGCAAAACCTTTCTCTAAGTCTACAAATGCTGCAAACGTATGTTTGCCTTTCCTTTATCTTTCTTCTAAGATAAGTCGTAAGGTCAGTATTGCCTTACGTGTTCCAACATTTCTACGGAATCCAGACTGATCCTCTCTGAGGTCGGCTTCAACCAGTTTTTCCATTCGTCTGTAAATACACTCCTGGAAATGGAAAAAAGAACACATTGACACCGGTGTGTCAGACCCACCATACTTGCTCCGGACACTGCGAGAGGGCTGTACAAGCAATGATCACACGCATGGCACAGCGGACACACCAGGAACCGCGGTGTTGGCCGTCGAATGGCGCTAGCTGCGCAGCATTTGTGCACCGCCGCCGTCAGTGTCAGCCAGTTTGCCGTGGCATACGGAGCTCCATCGCAGTCTTTAACACTGGTAGCATACCGCGACAGCGTGGACGTGAACCGTATGTGCAGTTGACGGACTTTGAGCGAGGGCGTATAGTGGGCATGCGGGAGGCCGGGTGGACGTACCGCCGAATTGCTCAACACGTGGGGCGTGAGGTCTCCACAGTACATCGATGTTGTCGCCAGTGGTCGGCAGAAGGTGCACGTGCCCGTCGACCTGGGACCGGACCGCAGCGACGCACGGATGCACGCCAAGACCGTAGGATCCTACGCAGTGCCGTAGGGGACCGCACCGCCACTTCCCTGCAAATTAGGGACACTGTTGCTCCTGGGGTATCGGCGAGGACCATTCGCAACCGTCTCCATGAAGCTGGGCTACGGTCCCGCACACCGTTAGGCCGTCTTCCGCTCACGCCCCAACATCGTGCAGCCCGCCTCCAGTGGTGTCGCGACAGGCGTGAATGGAGGGAAGAATGGAGACGTGTCGTCTTCAGCGATGAGAGTCGCTTCTGCCTTGGTGCCAATGATGGTCGTATGCGTGTTTGGCGTCGTGCAGGTGAGCGCCACAATCAGGACTGCATACGACCGAGGCACACAGGGCCAACACCCGGCATCATGGTGTGGGGAGCGATCTCCTACACTGGCCGTACACCACTGGTGATCGTCGAGGGGACACTGAATAGTGCACGGTACATCCAAACCGTCATCGAACCTATCGTTCTACCATTCCTAGACCGGCAAGGGAACTTGCTGTTCCAACAGGACAATGCACGTCCGCATGTATCCCGTGCCACCCAACGTGCTCTAGAAGGTGTAAGTCAACTACCCTGGCCAGCAAGATCTCCGGATCTGTCCCCCATTGAGCATGTTTGGGACTGGATGAAACGTCGTCTCACGCGGTCTGCACGTCCAGCACGAATGCTGGTCCAACTGAGGCGCCAGGTGGAAATGGCATGGCAAGCCGTTCCACAGGACTACATCCAGCATCTCTACGATCGTCTCCATGGGAGAATAGCAGCCTGCATTGCTGCGAAAGGTGGATATACACTGTACTAGTGCCGACATTGTGCATGCTCTGTTGCCTGTGTCTATGTGCCTGTGGTTCTGTCAGTGTGATCATGTGATGTATCTGACCCCAGGAATGTGTCAATAAAGTTTCCCCTTCCTGGGACAATGAATTCACGGTGTTCTTATTTCAATTTCCAGGAGTGTAATTCGCGTTAGTATTTTGAAGCTGTGCCATATTAAA
This sequence comes from Schistocerca americana, assembly GCF_021461395.2. Classification (NCBI taxonomy): domain Eukaryota; kingdom Metazoa; phylum Arthropoda; class Insecta; order Orthoptera; family Acrididae; genus Schistocerca; species Schistocerca americana. The sequence continues at coordinate 950,045,385 of NC_060119.1, read as the reverse complement.
CTGATAGTTCGGTAATTTTCACATCTGTCAACAACTGCTTTCTTTGGGATTGGAATTGCTGTATTCTTCTTGAAGTCTGAGGGTATTTCGCCTGTCTCGTACATCGTGCTCACCAGATGGTAGAGTTTTGTCAGGACTGGCTCTCCCAAGTCCGTCAGTAGTTCTAATGGAATGTTGTCTACTCCCGGGGCCTCCCCATGTCTTTCAGTGCTCTGTCAAACTCTTCACGCAGTATCGTATCCCCCATTTCATCTTCATCTACATCCTCTTCCATTTCCATAATACTGTCCTGAAGTACATCGCCCTTGTATAGACCCTCTATATACTCCTTCCACCATCCTACTTTCCATTCTTTGCTTAGAACTGGGATTCCATCTGAGTTCTTGATATTCATACAAGTGGCTCTCTTTTTTCCAAAGGTCTCTTTAATTTTCCTGTTGGCTGTATCTATCTTACCCCTAGTGCGATAAGCCTCTACATCCTTACATTTGTCCTCTAGCCATGCCTGGTTAGCCATTTTGCACTTGCTGACGATCTCATTTTTGAGATGTTTGTATTCCTTTTTCCCTCCTTCATTCACTGCATTTTTATATTTTTTCCTTTCATCAGTTAAATTCAATATTCCGTCTGTTACCCAAGGATTTCTACTAGCCCTCGTCTTTTTACCTACTTGATCCTGTGCTGCCTTCACTGCTTCATCCCTCAGAGCTACCCATTCGACTTCTACTGTATTTCTTTCCCCCATTCCTGTCAATTGTTCCCATATGCTGTCCCTGAAACTCTCTACAACCTCTGGTTTACTCAGTTTATCCAGGTCCCATCTCCTTAAATTCCCACCTTTTTGCAATTTCTTCAGTTTTAATCTACAGTTCATAACCAATAGATTGTGGTCACAGTCCACATCTGCTCCTGGAAATGTCTTACAATTTAAAACCTGGTTCCTAAATCTCTGTCCTACCATTATATAATCTATCTGATACCTTTTAGTATCTCCAGGATTCTTCCATGTATACAACCTTCTTTTATGATTCTTGAACCAAGTGTTAACTATGATTTGGTTATGCTCTGTGCAAAATTCTACCAGACAGCTTCCTCTTTCATTTCTTAGCCCCAATCCATATTCACCTACTATGTTTCCTTCTCTCCCTTTTCCTACTGTCGAATTCCAGTCACCCATGACTATTAAATTTTCTTCTCCCTTCACTACCTGAATAACTTCTTTTATCTCATCATACATTTCTTCAATTTCTTCGTCATCTGCAGAGCTAGTTGGCGTATAAACTTGAACTACTGTAGTAGGCATGGGCTTCGTGTCTATCTTGGCCAATATGATACGTTCACTATGCTGTTTGTATTAGCTTACCCGCACTCCAATTTTTTTATTCATTATTAAACCCACTCCTACATTACCCCTATTTGATTTTGTATTTATAATCCTGTTGTCACCTGACAAGAAGTCTTGTTCCTCCTGCCACCGAACTTCACTAATTCCCACTATATCTAACTTTAACCTATCCATTTCCCTTTTTAAATTTTCTAACCTACCTGCCCGATTAAGGGATCTGACATTCCACGCTCCGATCCGTAGAATGCCAGTTTTCTTTCTCCTGATAACACATAAATAACCGCATTAATGTTTCTCTCATTAGTCCATGATCTGGGTAAAACTCTTTCACAATTTTTAATGAAATCTGCCGCGTGTATACCGCCTTTTTTCAACGGGTTGAACCGCTCCTCTTTCGTCAACAATTCCGAACTATGTACACAGATTGACACACAGCTCTGTTTTTCGTCAAGTTTCTTTTCTAATCCCGACACTCTCGTAATTACTTGGCAAGTGGTTGTCGCAAGCGTTTCCGCTTCCATCTTTTTCTCTTCGCAGGTATTAGCCTGCTTCCTCACTTTAGTATCTACTTCGGATACTAAAGCCTTTAAAGTTTCAACCTTCTGTTGATACTCTTTTTTCACTAATTGAATTTGTTCCGTCACCTTATTCTCGATGATCGTAGCAACTGCTTCTCCTACACTATTCTCGATTCTGCTAATTTCGGAATCAAAACGAGTATTTATGCTCGCAATTTTCGCCTGACCTCCTATCATTTCCTGTTTAAGATTACCGATTTCGGTATTAATCATAACAATATCTTCTTTGATTTTATCAACTTTTGTGTTAACAACTCCAACATTGATGTTAACAACATTAATAGCTTTGTTCTGGTTGTCTAGCTTCCTTTCAATTTTTTCAGACTGAGCTTTAATTTCTGCCGATTGACTATTGATTTCATTAATCAAAACATTCAATAAATCAGTTATATTCCCGGAAACTACCGCTTTTACTTCCGTAACTGGTTCCCCTATATATGTTCCTCCCGTATTCGTCATCGAGGGGTACGGATTTGATTTTCGCTTCCGACTCCGAAACATTTTCTGATGTTTGGAATTCCATTTCTGCTCTTTGTTGCGTTTCGGCGGTCGCGTCTTTCATGCTAACCGCCTGCCCCTGAACAATGGATTCCGCGCTGCGTGTTTCCCACTGTTTGACCGATTGTTCCGTATCCAAGTCTACCAAATTTTGGTAATTATTGCCTTCAGTCATTTTAATAATTTTCGATATAAATGCCAAATCTCAAATATAACTAGGATTACTCCCATTACTTATTATCGCTGACGTAACGGCCTGTTCGTATCCAGTACTTTGTTACGAGATTTGCACAATGCAAAATTCGTGTACAGAACAACCTCAAATTTGAAGATTGTACTGTCACCAGGTCGCCACGTGTAACCTCCCCTCACTTATCGACCTCAATGACATTGAAAAATTAAACCGCGTGTGTACCTAATAGAAATTTGGGAAAAGTAATCGTCGCCGAAGTTCATCTGTCGGTAAAGAGGGAGGAAAGGGTTACATCTAAATGAAAGGAAATATGCAGATGAAACAGGTGGAAATTAATTTTGAAAGGGGGTACAGTTAATAAAGAAAGTAAATGTGCGGCCATTACGTTAACAATTAACTAGTGGTAATTAGATATTTGAGATTTGGGGGAAATTACGGTCGCCAGTCCTATGGACAATTACTATAGTACCTGAAAAAGGAAGGTTATTACACATATAATTAGCACTAGAAGCGTGGCAACTGAAGGTTGACACGTGTAGTGCGAAAACTGAAAGTTTGTCAGAATTAATAAATTTCGCTACACTCTGACTTAATTTAGCAAAAGAATTAATAAATCCGGAAAATTGAAAGTTAATTTACTGACTGGAATTAATAGTGAGCTTTGTTTCTGAAGCACATCGAAATTCAGTAAAATACGGTTAGTCTTGGGCTACCTCAACAATCACTTCACAAGCTACTCGAATCTACGCAATTTAGAAATAAGAGATTTAACTTTGACCTTGAATTAAATGATTCTGAACAATTAACAATAGTAAAATTTAGTACGTACCAAGCTGAGCAGCAGTCACAGATAACCTAAAATACGGTAACAAAACTCGCACTCTTAATTTGTGCTTGTGTAATCTACATATTGTAGCCAGCTATGAATACCTTAACTGATCTTTGAAATTAAGCAGTGAAATCGAATGATATTAGTTTAATGCTGGCGTTTGAATTTCAACGACACTCGGGTTCATTCCGGGAAAGGAAGGGACCCTGCTTGGTAATGCAATTGGGACAATGAGCAACAAAGGTTCATGCTACGTTGCTGTAATTTAGTGAGAAAAATTTAACAGTTCGAAAGGCTGATGTCTGCGATACAGTTCTAAAACTTTACGTGCTACCAGTCTTCCCTGTTGGTTGATTGAAGGTCTGAAGTCGTCGATCGAGGAGGTGGCGACAGTCACTCACTGTCGGCCGTCGCTGTTGCGGAAGCTGGATGTTGGCGCGCCTTCTTCTCGACACGGTCTCCAGCCGAAACGGGCTTTTGATGTGTGCCAGCTAACGCTCCAGATCGCGACACCAAGTCAGAGGCTAACATAGCAAGTAGAGCGCAATTACATGCTGCCAAACCCCGAAAGCGCGACAACTCGCGGGAGCGTCACACAACACACCTGCTCCACTGCCCTCCTCCAGCCAGACTCTGCTCTGCCCGCGCTCCACGCGGCAGAGTTCACACTACCAAAGATCGTAAACGCTCTGGTTCTCCACACGACCTATCGATGTAGTCGTTCGATAGCATAGTTTTCCCTAGGCCAGACCCAGCGTAAAAATACAAATAATATTCTCAAAACAAACCAATTATACATCGACATATATATATATATATATATATATATATATATATATATATATATATATAGTAAAACAATTACAATATATAAAGGCACAGAAATGTCATATATTCAGGTAACAAAATAAGGAAAAAATTTATAGTACAAAAGATGGAAATAGGAGGATATGCATTTCCGGCGTTACAGACTCCAGAGCAGAACGTGGATGAGTGCATGACGCCAGCACGGTGCCTATGCTACCTTTCAGACAGAAGGAGAAGTGGGTGGCTGTACATCGTGTGACGAAATCGTTAGTTCATATGTAGAAGCAAAGGAAGATTGCTGTAACACTTACTACTTGGCAAGAGCAGAACTTGGTGAATACGTTTAAGAACATTTCCGGTAGCAGTGCGTTTGCCTCGCCAAGCCAACTTGAACACGCAGTGGACTGTCGTTTAGTATTATTTGGCGGAATTTTACTCCCTATTCGTCTGCAGTTAATTTCTTACTTGTGGTTTGGTACTGGCGCTATCAGACATAACCTCTTTCTCCTCCCACAGGAATTAAAGTTCTGTCAATTTTCTAGAGACAGAGAGCAACACGGACCTTACGTCATTCACTGGCGCCTTGTCGGGCGCACCTCCGCTTAAGCACAGGAAACTGTTTGGCTGTGATAGTGGAACATATCAACACATAAATCAATGTAAAACACAGTCCGTCATACAGCTGTGTTGTTCATATCTTTCACATATGTACGAAAGAACAAGAACAGTCTTGATCCTGCAGCCACTACGAATAAGATACGAAGGAATTAAAGGCATTAGCGCCCAAACGGCTCTGATTTAAATCGAGGGTGAATGTTGAAAATTTGTGACATACTGCGAATCGAACCAAATCTACTGCTTAATATGCAGATGCTCTGATCACTGCGCCATCCTGATTCATAGTGACTTCGACTTCAAAATGGTGTCTCTTATTTCGCACATGTCTCAAAGAACGAACACCACACACGTAAAGCGAGGACGGCCAAAAGTCACTTCAGTGCAGAATTGTTACGGGAATCAGCCAAATGCCACGAGTAACGAAAATAATGAGGAAGAGGCACTACATCAGTAGTGTGTGAAGAAAGTGAGAATTGGGATCTGACGGTAGGCATTTTACAATAGTCCTTGCAGTTACACTTAGCACTGTGTCCGAATGGCGTAAGTCCCGCTTTTCTATCCTGTGTTTTCCTCGTTAGTGTTGTTCTGCGTGCCGAGTGAGTCGTAGCGCCTCCGCTGCGCCTTACTGTCTGTCTCTGTTCGTCTACTTGCAGCGGCGCCTACCGACCTGCTATGGCTTCCATGGTTTCCAAGCGTATCCCACGAAAAGGTACTATGAGCTTTACTTTTGATAAAACAACACCAAAAGTGCAACCCGGGTCTCTATAATTCTGGGACTGTCTTGTCGATACAATTTATGTGAACTCTAATCAGGTCCACACCTCTTATTTTGAGGCAGACGAGAACGTGGTTAAAGTGAAATTTACGCATCTCCTTCACGTTGAAAGATTACTGCCGCAATATGCTTCTCATGTCCCGTTCAAGCATCGCGATAATTCCTTTAGTATGGTGCCACTCGCAGATGCTGCATTTGCAATCAATGTTCGCTTTTCAACCTTCAGCCGGAAGTTGATGACAACTTTGTAAAAGACATTTGACCCCTTACGGTAACGTTAAAAACGTTCCTCGTGAACGTTGTTCTACTCTGCACAGATAACATTGCTATAATGGAATTCTCTTCGTGAAAAGGTATATTAAACGTAATATTCCATTAAATTCAAAAATTTGTGATTACCGCATTCGTGTCATGTATACTGGTCAAGAGGGAACCTATTTCCTGTGTAATGAAAGTGAACACGTTCGATCTAATACCCACAGAGGATTTTTGTATTAAGGCCTTCATTAGTGCAGCGTCGCGTGTTGATGGTTGCTAATCTTATTCCTTCCACTCGCGAGGTCGGACCTGCTCCCGATCGTAATGAGCGAAACGTCAGTTCTGATAACCGTGGAAATAAATATCCGCCTCTATCTCCGCGATAGGTTCAGAATACTATTGCTCCAGGATAGAACCTGAACAGTGGCAAACAAGCGACGTCGCACTAAAGATAGTGAGGATGAGGACTTGGCTGCCCCTTCTGCCCCAACCACCTCCGCATCGATAACGTCCCGTCCTCCTCTCGATGCTACGTTACCGCCGATCCGTGGTACGGTGAGTGGCGAAGAAGTTATCTCCGGAGTCCCTCCTGCTCGCGAAGTGGCTCCTACTGAGCTGCCTATGTGTGGAGACGGAGCAGAGTAGCCCCCTTCGACTTTGTATCCTCCGTTACAGTCTGAGGCGATGCAATGTCTTCCTGCTCCTTCGTCTTCAGCCGCCGAAGGTTTCCTGCATTTGCCGACTACAGCAACTACCAAGGAGAATAAAATTAGCCACCAAGTATTATCTGTTGCATTGGCAGTTTCAGAGAATGCTTCCACCTTAGTGACTGCAACTGCATTACATGACCCTAGTTCTGAGGGGCAGGAAGCTGTCTCTTTAACCCCTTCCGCACGTCCGCCAACAGACGTAGCCGACAGACACAACCTGACCGCGCGGTGCCACGTAAGAAATCGATGAAAAAAGGTTGCGATGAAGGGTGTTCTGGTACGCAGATCTCTGATTCCCCTGTGAATTCCACAATGGATCTTGACTCTCAGCTGTCTACGTAATTCTACGCGGAGGTTCGTACACCACTGTATAGCCGTGATCAATGACCCAAGTCTACACGTTCCTTTCCTTAAATGTTAATCGTGTGGAATCAGAACTGCGACTGGCTTCGCTGCGTCATTTCATTTATGATTCATGTGCGGACATCGCTTTCTTACAGGAGGTGCTATTTAGGCACTTCTCCTTACCTGATTTTCATGTGACCTTTAATGTAGCACCCGAATATTCTGTGGAGAACCCCTTATTCTTTCACGAAGGCATTCCTGTTGTTAAGGTGGAAATGTTGGATTTTGGCATCGGCATAGGTTGTCAAATTATTAATCTTACCTTGGTTCTTTTAGATGCTGCTGCTGGCACTGGTGGTGCAATGGATCGTCTGCGTTTTATACAGAGGATATTTTTGTGTAATAGTCCTCCCACTATTCCGTTGGGTGGTGATTTTAACTGTGTGTTGCGTCCTACAGAACAATGTAAAATTTTAATTTATGTCGCGAATTACACCAATTGCTCTTTTTCTTACGCCTGCAAGACGTCTGTGTATATAAATACCCGACGTTAGTTACATTTACTCACTTTACTGCAATTTCTGGTAGCCGGTCAGATAGATTTTATTATCAGACTGGCAGAGCGATTGCACACTTGATGTTGAAGCCATCGCAACTTGCTTTAAGGATCACTTTGTTGTTACTAAATCCTCAATCTAGAACGGGAACCAGCCAATCTATTTCGCGCTCCGTGGATGTTAATCGTCGCTCACCTCTCAGACCCCTCTCTCGATTATGTGACGCGAGCCTTGTGGGAGCGCATTCTACGGTCCACTTGGAAGTACTCTTCCTTTCTTGATTGATGAACACAGTTCGCAAAACCGAGGCTCAGGGAAACTTTCATTCTTTTCTGTGCTGCTAAAGCGCGATAATTTCGGAGAACTTACGAATATTACTGTTCCATCCAAAGTGAACTTTATGATGCTGCGGATCACGCCCTATTGCTAATAACGGATGGGGTGTAAATGCTAAATTGTTAACCTTGAAAAGAATAAAAATGCAAGAGTTGAAAATGCGATCCAAGCTCCATTCTTTGCTGACTCGAAGAACTGACTTCCTCATATCATTTGCTTTGGCATCAGTTCCGCCGCCGACACGCTTATATTCATTCTCTCGCGACAAATAATTGACTATCGTATCGGAACAAGTTGATATAGTGCGTGTCTTACGCAAATACTATGTAGACATCCGTGACATCGATGCGTCCAGCGCAACGCCTTAGGACCCACTAGTCAGCATCTTGTACACAACAATTACACCTGAACATAATGATACGCTCGTAGCTGTGTTTCAACCTGAGGAAGTTTACAAACTTATTGTGTGATAGCCCTCTCAAAAATTTCCAGGTCTGGATGGACATCCCAAGGAATTTTACGTGCGCTTTTGGTGCTGTTCTGTGCTACATTTACGTCTCTTTTGAATGAAGTGTTACTGGATAGATTAATGCCGACCTCGTTCATAGTGGAAAAATTGTTTTACTCCAGAAAGGCCCTGGACCGGCTACCCCTGATAGCTTTCGCACAATTACTTCGTTAATCTTTGTTTGTAGGACTGTGGCGGGGGCAGTGAATAATAGGATGTCGGCTCTGATGTAAATGATTATTGCCTAAAATCAAAGCTGCGTATCTGGTCGTACCATTCTTATTCCTATAGTCGAGTATCGTGACGTGGTTTCGGTTGCTGCTATCGGGTCCATCCCTTGTGTCCTTGATTTCCTAGACTTTGATAAGGCACTTGATCGTGTTCATCACAACTTCTTCATTCAGATTCTGGAGGCAGTTGTTTTTACTGCTGCTACACCGCGAGTGCTCTCAAATCTGTTTACGGTTATTTCAGCTTCGGTGGTAGTCAAAATGGTTCATATGGCTCTGAGCACTATGCGACTTAACTTCTGAGGCCATCAGTCACCTAGAACTTAGAACTAATTAAACCTAAGTAGCCTAAGGACATCACACACATCCATGCCCGAGGCAGGATTCGAACCTGAGACCGTAGCGGTCACGCGGTTCCAGACTGAAGCGCCTAGAACCGCAAGGCCACACCGGCCGGCCCGGTGGTAGTCAAAGGCCAACTGACACCCCCGATAAATATCCGTCGGGGAGTGCCTCAAAGAAGCACGCAGTCAATGACTTTGTGTTGTCTGTGGAGTCCCTACTTCGGATGCTAGCATCCCAGTTGAAACGTGGGACGCTTTCCGGAGGGACTATAGCTGTTTTTGCATACGTGGATGATGTGATGGTTCTATTCCGCAATTCTTATTTTGCGAAGTTTAGATGACGCAGTTGTTCCATGGGCTATTGTGGTGGATCAGCATACGTCTCTCTGTATCATTATTGATCGTTGTCCACTCAAAATGGCGACGCTCAACTGGAAGTCTGTTACCGAAAAAATTCAGAGAGCGATACTAGAACATGAAAGGCGTTTTCTTACTCTGCTCCAGAAGGTCCGAATACTGGATACATATGTTTCATGCAAAGCTTATTACGTGGCCTAAGTTCATCCGCTTACCTCGATGATGGCGAAGAAACTACAGCAATCGTTTGGTCGTTTCTTATGGAAAAGACATATCTTTCGCTTACGGTATGAGGTGGTTACATAGCCTCGTTACTTTGGGGAGTTGTGTCTAGCTGATATACGAAGGAAGACGCAGATGCAGTATGTGCGTCGTACTGTTTCGATAATAACTCGAGAAACACATTCATGTCTAGTTTACTTTTCTGTGGCTGTCATGATACTCTCGAACTCCCCATTGGTGTTAGTCGCATTCATTATGACTTCCATCATGCGGTGAGCTATTTAGAGGCTGACAATTTATGGAGACCCGTCCTCACCATGAAATTCCTACAGAGTTTCCAGAATGAGATTTTCACTCTGCAGCGGAGTGTGCGCTGATATGAAACTTCCTGGCGGATTAAAACTGTGTGCCCGACCGAGACTCGAACTCGGGACCTTTGTCTTTCGCGGGCAAGTGCTCTACCAACTGAGCTACCGAAGCACGACTCACGCTCGGTACTCACAGCTGTACTTCTGCCAGTACCTCGTCTCCTACCTTCCAAACTTTACAGAAGCTCTCCTGCGAACCTTGCAGAACTAGCACACCTGAAAGAAAGGATATTGCGGAGACATGGCGTAGCCACAGCCTGGGAGATGTTTCCAGAATGAGATTTTCACTCTGCAGCGGAGTGTGCGCTGATATGAAACTTCCTGGCAGATTAAAACTGTGTGCCCGACCGAGACTCGAACTCGGGACCTTTGCCTTTCGCGGGCAAGTGCTCTACCAACTGTTTTTTTTTTTTTTTTTGTGTAATCTTTATTATGGAACAAACGGAGAGTACATATATATATACACAAAGCAAAAGTTCTTCAAGGTACCAGTTAAACATATACAAAGGAGTGTTAGGTAAACAAATTATTAGAATAACATGAAATACAACAAATTAGAACATATCCTGTTTTCCTTTTTTTTGTTTTTTTGTTTTTGTTTTTGTTTAAAAATTTTTATTGAACAAACTAAAAGTACATATATTTTCACTATGCAAGAGTTCTTCAAGGTACCATTTAAAAATATACAAATGACTGTTAGTTAAACAAAAAAAATATTAAAAAGAAAAACATTAAATACAACAAAATATAACATATTCTGTCTTCTTCCTTTTTTTTTAAAAAAAATAAAATTGTGTTTGTTTTTGGTCGATGCATGAAAACGTGGATAAGGGTGTTGCATCATGTGACAGGTAGGCATGGTACACCCCAACTTTGAGTGGGGTCAAGAAAGACGCTGCGGAGATAACCGGCAAAAGTTTGTCGGTAAGATGGTTTTCGGGTGAGGGTGCTATGCGCGGTCACAACTTTGTACCAGAAGTCAAGGACTGTATGCGGACCACTCCGAAAGAGATATTCTAAAGCCTGTCCTCGAAACCAGATTAGGGTATGGTGCTTAGCAAGAGGGTAGTGAAATGTCTGGGGCAACAACAGGAAATCCGGGGTTACCGTCGTTGGCGGGGCACGGAGGTAAAAGCCCACGATTCGTTGGATGAGGAGCCATACGTTTTGTTTCAGGGGGCACGTAAGACGGTGCTCGTCGGTGTCTTCGAGCTGACAGTCAGGGCAGAGTGGGGAGGTGGCCAGTCCTATGCGACAAAGTCGACTATTAGTCGGGAATTTTCCATAGACTAAAACATACCAGAGTGCAGACACAGACGACGGTAAAAAGGGTGCATGCACACACCCCCAAACCGTGCGCCAGTTAATGTCAGGATGCTGTAGCACCATGGGGTCGCAAGAGTTGGACAGCATAAACAAACGATAATAATCTTTTGTACGGGGAGGACGGGTGACTGGAAGATCGGCCCGAACGTAGCTGAGTTCTATGAAACAATTGGCGACGTAGTACAATAATGGAGAAATAGGTGCCACATTGATCGGTGGCTCGAGAGAAGCTGGTCGGAGGATATCTAAGAGACAGCGTGTTAAAGACGGGACCGGCCCCTGCCAGTGCCGCAACAGAGTGTGGACAAAGAGTGCAGAAGAGCGTGCCCGCACGTTGATGAGTCCGAGGCCACCTTTTGCAGGAGGCAGTGTTAGAGTGTTGTAGCGGACTTTGAAAAGTGCCAAAGGCTGATTGGATGCGGCGGCCAAGGAGTAACGGCAGTGGGAGGATCTGGGCGACGTGTACCAGTTTAGGGGCGACATAGATGTTTACATAGGACACACGTTGGAGTTGGTTTAAGTTACGGTGCACTTGACCGCGGACATGGTGCCGAATCGACTGCAAAAGCCGCCGGTAAGCCAGGGCCACTGTGCGGTGTGTGGAGCTCGTAAATTCGATACCCAAGTAACGAAGGGTGGCACTAACTGGGAGTGGGGTCGGCACCATAGCCGGGAGGCCGCGCCCAATGTGCATCATAGTCGATTTACGGACATTAAGAATGCTACCAGAAAGACGTCCATACTGCTGGATCCATTGGATGGCGTCATTGAGTTCCGTGGAGGAGCAGGTGAGAAAGAGGAGATCGTCCGCATAAGCCCTACAGTGAAAGGTGTGGTCACGCAAAGTGAGGCCCTGCAGTCTAGAGGTAAGTCCAGTGATGAGGGGCTCAAGTGCAATGGCATACAGTAAAGTAGACATAGGGCATCCTTGACGCACAGAGCGGCGTATAGGAATCGGTCCTACAAGCCTCCCATTGACTTGTACCATCGAGACCGCGGGAAGGAGTAACCGGCGAATGGCATCGACAAAAAGCAATGGGAACCCCATACGTGTCGCCACCATGAGGAGGAAAGGGTGTCGAACGCGATCAAAGGCATTCGTGAAATCGACGGATACCAGTGCTGCACGAAGGCGACAAACCGACGCCAGTGCAATGATGTCACGGCATTCTCCCAGGGCTGTTTGTAAGGTGGCCGCACAACCACGTGCAGTCTGCTCAGGAGAAAGGACCGTAGGTAAGACGGTGCGTATGCGCGCTGCTAAGAGGCGTGCATAGATTTTATAGTCTGCATTCAGTAGTTTAAGGGGGCGATATGCAGAGACATGAGACCCTCCCTTCGGTTTAGGCACAGGTAGAAGAATGCCAGTGACGAATTCAGGTGGAATTGGGAAGGACGGAGTAAAGAGTTCCTGAATCATTTCCGTCCAGCGAGGAAGCATTAACGTGGTGAACGCCCGGTAAAACTCCACTGGGAGACCATCTGGTCCGGGTGATTTGTTCTTGGCCCCTTTGTTGATCGCTTCTACCACCTCTTCTGCGGTGATTGCAGATGATCAGGAATGGGCGTCGTCATCGCTTCATCATCATAAAATTGGCGATAATGTTCAGCAAAGGCGGACACGACCGCCGCCTGTGTTGTGTGGTGAACACCATAGGAGGTCGTGATGTTGGGGACGAAAAGCCGACGTCGACGACTATGGTCGGATGCGGCATGGATTGTGGATGGGGTTTCGTCGTGGAGGAGGTCTTGTCGTCGGGAACGCACCACGACACCATGCAGTCGTGCACGTTGAAGAGAGAGGAGACGAGCTTTAGTACGTTGTCGTTCCCTGTGGGTGTCAGGTGATGGAGGGAGCGCATCGAGCTCTTGGAGGACGGCGTAGTGAAAATTTGTGGTGTCTCGATGCCATGCTGCTGCTTCCTTGCCACATTGTATGAAGGCCTTTCTGATCGCAGGTTTGGCACATTTGAGCCACCAATGGAACGTGGATGTGTACTGCGGAAGGCGTCTTTCGCAAGACGCCCATGTAGCGGCAATACATTGTCGGCAGTGTGGATCATTAAGGAGGGAGGTATTAAGCTTCCAGTAACCTCTGCTGCGCCACACTGACTGAGGTGGCAGAGCCAGGGAGCAAATGACGGCGCAATGGTCCGAAAATGCAAGGGGCCATCGTTCAGCTTGGGCGACTTCATTGCCGAGGTGAGCAGAGACATGAAACCGGTCCAGTCTGCTCGCAGAATGTGCTGTATAATGGGTAAAACCGGGGGTATTGCCATGAATTTTCTCCCAAACGTCCACTAGATGAAAATCTTCGATTAAGGTGAGCAGCGCCGGGCATGGCGAATAACCAGGTACTTGGTCCTGCGGATGGAGGACACAGTTGAAATCGCCTCCCATGATAAGGCGATCATAGCGTCCAGAAAACAGGGGCGCCACGTCATGTCCGAAGAAAGTGGACCGCTGCCGACGGTTCGTGGAGCCAGACGGAGCGTAGATATTGATGACGCGCGTGTCGAAGATGGTAACAGCCATGCCTCTTCCACAGGGAAGGATTGTCGTGTCCGTGAGTGGGATTCCTTCGCGTATGTAGAAAGCCACTCCACGCCCTGATTCATCACATGTGGACGTGTATGAGTCGTAGCCGTAGACTGGTGGTAGTGTGGCAACGCGTACTTCCTGAAGAAGGGCGACGTCGACGTCAGAGGCCCGAAGCATGTCACATAGGAGTTGCAGCTTGGGTGCAGTGCCGATCATGTTGATGTTCAGTGTGGCAAACCGGTATGTTTGTTTCAGTGGTGGTGGACGCGCATCTGCCATCACCAAGGGAAGTAAGAGGAGGGCACCGACAGGAAGTCCCGTCCCATCAGCTGCAATGCCTCGCTTTTGATGTTAACAGGCAAATGGTTCAAATGGCTCTGAGCACTATGGGACTCAACTGCTGTGGTCATAAGTCCCCTAGAACTTAGAACTACTTAAACCTAACTAACCTAAGGACAGCACACAACACCCAGCCATCACGAGGCAGAGAAAATCCCTGACCCCGCCGGGAATCGAACCCGGGAACCCGGGCGTGGGAAGCGAGAACGCTACCGCACGCCCACGAGATGCGGGCGCCAACTGAGCTACCGAAGCACGAGTCACGCCCAGTACTAACAGCTTTACTTCTGCCAGTACCTCGTCTCCTACCTTCCAAACTTTACAGAAGCTCTCCTGCGAACCTTGCAGAACTAGCACTCCTGAAAGAAAGGATATTGCGGAGACATGGCTTAGTCACAGCCTGGGGGATGTTTCCAGAATGAGATTTTCACTCTGCAGCGGAGTGTGCGCTGATTTAAAACTTCCTGGCAGATTAAAACTTTGTGCCCGAAAGAGACTCGAACTTGGGACCTTTGCCTTTCGCGGGCAAGTGCTCTACCAACTGAGCTACCGAAGCACGAGTCACGCCCGGTACTCACAGCTTTACTTCTGCCAGTACCTCGTCTCCTACCTTCCAAACTTTACAGAAGCTCTCCTGCGAACCTAGCAGAACTATCACTCCTGAAAGAAAGGATATTGCGGAGACATGGCTTAGCCACAGCCTGGGGGATGTTTCCAGATGAGATTTTCACTGTGTAGCGGAGTGTGCGCTGATATGAAACTTCCTGGCAGATTAAAACTGTGTGCCCAACAGAGACTCAAACTCGGGACCTTTGCCTTTCGCGGGCAAGTTTTAATCTGCCAGGAAGTTTCATTTCAGCGCACACTCCGCTGCAGAGTGAAAATCTCATTCTGGAAACATCCCCCAGGCTGTGGCTAAGCCATGTCTCCGCAATATCCTTTCTTTCAGGAGTGCTAGTTCTGCAAGGTTCGCAGGAGAGTTTCTGTAAAGTTTGGAAGGTAGGAGACGAGGTACTGGCAGAAGTAAAGCTGTGAGTACCGGGCGTGAGTCGTGCTTCGGTAGCTCAGTTGGTAGAGCACTTGCCCGCGAAAGGCAGAGGTCCCGAGTTCGAGTCTCGGTCGGGCACACAGTTTTCATCTGCCAGGAAGTTTCATATCAGCGCCCACTCCGCTGCAGAGTGAAAATCTCACTCTGGAAACATCCCCTAGGCTGTGGCTAAACCATGTCTCCGCAATATCCTTTCTTTCAGGAGTGCTAGTTCTGCAAGGTTCGCAGGAGAGCTTCTGCAAAGTTTGGAAGGTAGGAGACGAGGTACTGGCAGAAGTAAAGCTGTGAGTAGCGGGCGTGAGTCGTGCTTCGGTAGCTCAGTTGGTAGAGCACTTGCCCGCGAAAAGCAAAGGTCCCGAGTTCGAGTCTCGGTCAGGCACACAGTTTTAATCTGCCAGGAAGTTTCCTACAGAGTTGTTGGAAAGCGGTCCCTTGCGCGAACCTCGTTGAAAGATGATCGGCGCAAACAAACTGGGCGACTGTTTGGTGCAATATTAGTCTTCCGATATTGCCGATGTGCGAAGGGTCCTCTTGGTATAAAGTAGTAAATAACTTCATTCTAACGAACGAACGAGTTTTCCGTAATGGGCTTAGCGACACGGCTTTATGTAGTCGTTATACATCTGCAGATACGATACGACACCGCTTTACTTTTGGAGGACATACGCCAAATTGGTCTTGGATTAAGAGCACAACTGGCCTTCCTTAGTCGATCTGATGAGACTTTATACGCTATGGACATCATATTGCTCCCAGATTAAATACTTCTCTCCACGGTCGAAAACCCATACCGGTATGTGGTTACTGGGACTCTTCGTTCATTACGTTACAGAAGGTGAGGGGAAAGATCATATGAACTTCATACAGTAAATAATCACGGCCTACTGAACATGCCTGCGAAGGCCTCGATATTGAGATCTCTTCGCCAACACATTTAATCTTGTCTTCCGTCGGCAAGGTGGTTAATTTCATTTTTCTAATGACAGGTATTTAGTATATTTCCGATTTGATTTGCTTCGGTTTGTTCTGTCCTAGTTTCCCTGCTCGTTATGTTTAGTGTTTTCACTCATTGTCGCTTCAGTTATATTGTAAAATGTGTATAGATGAAGAATATATAAACATGAGCGTGTATGTTGCTTGAAATCATATTGAAATTTTTCTTAGTTTGCTATTTAGAATACGATCTGATTCGTTGCCCCTTCTGCTTTTAGATTCTATAAAATACAAAATAAACAAGAATTTAAAAAAAGCTAAATAAATATAATAAACTATAAATAATTGTTTATATATATCATGAGAGCTTGGTGGTGGTTTTTTGACTATCTTCTCAGTTTGTTTTCCTTTCTTCCTGTGTTACGGTTTTGTTATCATAATTAATTTGCTCTCCCATTTGTCGCTTATATTACATGAAACTCTGACTATGGTCTACTCAAGTTTCATGATAATGTTTTTCTCGTGGCCTTCAGTCCTCACACTGGTTTAATGCAGCTCTCCATGCTACTCTATCCTGTGCAAGCTTCTTCGTCCCCCAGTACCTACTGCAACCTGCATCCTGCTGAATCTGCTCACTGCATTCATCTTTTGGTCTCTTTCTAAGACTTTTTATCTTCACGCTGCCCTCCAATACTAAATTGGTGATCACTTGATAGCTCAGAACATGTCCTACCGACCGATCCCTTCTTCTAGTCAAGAGTTGCCACAAATTTCACTTCTCCCTAATTCTATTCAATACCTCCTAATTAGTTATGTGATCTACCCATTTAATCTTCAGCATTCTTCTGTAGCACCACATTTCGAAAGCTTCTATTATCTTCTTGTATAACTTATTTATCGTCCACCTTTCACTTGCATAGATGACTACACTCCATACAAATATTTTCAGAAACAACTTCTTGACACTTAAATCTATACCCGATGTTAACAAATCTCTCTTCTTTAGAAACGCTTTGCTTGCCATTGCCAGTCTACATTTTATATCCTCTGTACTTCGACCATCATCACTTATTTTGTTCCCCAAGTAGCAAAACAAATTTACTACATTAATTGTCTCATTTCCTAATCTAATTTCCTCAGCATCACACGATTTAATTCGACTACATTTCGTTATCTTCGTTTCGCTTTTGTTGATGTTCATCTTATATCCTGCTTTCAAGACACTGTCCATTCCGTTCAACTGCTCTTCGAGGTCCTTTGCCGTCTCTGACAAAATTACAATGTCATCGCCGAACATCAAAATTTTTATTTCCACTCAATGGATTTTAATTCCTACCCCAAATGTTTCTTTTGTTTCCTTTACTGCTTTCTCAATATAAACATTGAATAACATCTGGGATAGGCTGCAACCCTGCCTCACTCCCTTTCCAATCACTGCTTCTCTTTCATGCTCCTCGACTGTTATAACTGCCTTCTAGTTTCTGTACAAATTGTAAATAGCCTTTCGCTCCCTGTATTTTACCCCTGCAACTTTCAGAATTTGAAAGAGAATACTCCAGTCAACGTTGTCAAAAGCTTTCTCTAAGTCTACAAATGCTAGAAACCTAGGTTTGCCTTTCTTTAATCTATCTTCTAAGATAAGCCGTAGAGTCAGTATTGCCTCACGCGTTCCAAAATTTCTACGGAATCCAAATTGATCTTCCCTGAGGTAGGCTTCTACCAGGTTTTCCATTCGGCTGTAAGGAATTCGTGTTAGTATTTTGTAGCCGTGACTTAATAAACTGATAGTTTGGTAATTTTCACTTCTGTCAATACCTGCTTTCTTTGGGGTTGGAATTATTATATTTTTCTTGAAGTCTGAGGATATATCTCCTGTCTCATCTATCTTGCTCACCAGATGGTAGAGTTTTGTCAAAGCTGGCTCTCCCAAGGCTATTAATAGTTCTAATGGAATTTTGACTACTCCTGGGGCCTTGTTTCGGCTTAGGTCTTTCAGTGTTTTGTCAGACTCTTCACGCAGTATCTTATCTTCCATTTCGCTCGGCTGTATGAAGTTCATAGGATCTTTCCCCTCACCTTCTATAACATAATGAACGAATACTTGCCCGCGAAAGGCAAAGGTCCCGATTTCGAGTCTCGGTCGGGCACACAGTTTTAATCTGCCAGGAAGTTTCATATCAGCGCACACTCCGCTGCAGAGTGAAAATCTCATTCTGGATGTCGTATCGTGTCTGTAGACGTACAACGATTACATGAAGCCGTTTCGCTAAACTCAATGCGGAAAACTCGCTCGTTCGTTGGAATGAAGTTACTTACTACCTTATACCAAGAGGACGCTATGCGCATCGGCAAAATAATTCAAATGGCTCTGAGCAGTATGGGACTTAACACCTGAGGTCATCAGTCCCCTACAACTTAGAATTACTTAAACCTAACTAACCTAAGGAAATCACACACATCCATGCCCGAGGCAAGATTCGAACCTGCGACCGTAGCGGTCGGTTGGTTCCAGACTGAAACACCTAGAACTGCTCTGCCACACCGACTGGCCATCGGCAAAATCGGAAGACTAATATTGCACCAAACTATCGTCCAGGCTGTTTGCGAAGATCCTCTTTCAACGAGGTTCGGTCAAGGGACTGCTTTCCAACGAGTCTCTAGGAATTTCATGGAAGTCACAAATATGTTTTAATTGTTAATTTGTGCGACCAACATCAATAGGGGGTTCAAAATTTGCTGGACGGCCACAGAGAAATAAACGTGACGTGAATATGTGAGTTTCTTGAGTCATCATCGAAATATTATGTCGCACTTATATCATTCGCGTCTTCTTTTGTGCATCAGCTAGGCCCAAAGTCCCGAAGAACGTGACTTTGTGACCACCTCATAACGTAAGCGAAAGATATCTTTTCCATAATTACAGACCAGACAAATGCTGTGTTTTCTTTGCCATCATCGAACGGAGCGGATAAATATATTTTGTGTAAGACATATGTATCTAGTATTTGAACTTTCTGGACCAGAGTAAGAGAACACTTTCCATGTTCTAGTATCGCTCTCAGAATTTTTTTCGTAACTGACGTCCAGTTGAGCGTCGCCATTTTGAGTGGACAGCGATCAGTGATGATCCCGATAGACGTATGCCGATTCACTGCAGTAGCCTATGGAACAACCCTACCATCAAAACCTCGCAAAGTAAGAAGCCTGCATTTACCTTCATTATGTAGTGCACCTGAACTCCAACAAGAATCGTCGATTACAGCCTTCAGTCGGGTATCTCCTCAGAACTGCGGAGCAGAACCCTCACGTCATCCGCATTTGCACGAACAGCTACAGTCCCTCCGGAAAGCGTCCAACCTTTCAAATGGGATGCTAGCATCTGAAGATGCTAGCATCCGAAGACAGGGCTCCAGAGACAACACAAAGAAGTCATTGACAGCGATCTCATTTGAGGCCCTCAGCGACGAATATTTATCGTGGGCGTGAGTTGGCCGTTAACAACCACCAAAGCTGAAATACCCGTAAAAATATTTGAGAGCCCTAGCCGTGAGTCAACAGTAAGACCGACTGCCGCCAGGATCCGCAGCAAAAAGTCGTGATTAACATGATCAATAGACTAATCAAAGTCTAGGGAAGCAAGTTCACAAGAGACGGACCTTATAGCAGCAACCGAAACCAGGTCGCGACATTCAACAATAGGGGTAAGAATGGTACGAACAGATACGCAGCTTTGAAGTTTTGCAATAATCATCAGAACCAACTGCCCTTGAAACTGTCTTACAATCAAAGCTTGACAGAGTAATTGGGCGAAGGCTATCAGGGGAAGTCGGTCCCAGGTCTTTCGGGAATAAAACAATTTTCTCCATTTTGAACGAGGTCGGCACTACTCTAGCCTCTAACACTTCATTAAAAAGGGACGTAAAGGTAGCACCCATCAGCGCTAAAAGCGCACGTAAAATTCCTTGGGAAGTCCATCCAGACAGAGGGAGGTTTTGAGAAGGCGATCCCACAGTAAGTTTGTAAATTTCTTCAGGCTGAAAAGCTGCTAAGAGCGTTTCATTACGTTCAGGGGTAATTTTGATATCCAAGATCCTGACTAGTGGGTCGTAGAAGGTTTCACTGGACTCATCGATATCGTAGATGTCTACAAAGTATTGGTGTAAGAGACGCACTATATCAGCTTGCTCCGAATCGATACGTCCATTAATTGTCGTGAAAGAATGAATACAACCTCGTCGGTGACGGGTCTGATGCCAAAGCAAATGATATAAGGAAGTCAGTTCTTCCGGTCAGCAAAGACTGGAGCTTGGATGGCATTTTCAACCCTTTCCACTTGTATTCTCTCCATGGGAAATAATTCTGCCTATACACGCCTAACATACGCAATTCTCAGAATGGCGTGGTCCGCAGCATCATAAAATTCGCGCAAGATGGAATAGTAATATTCATAAGGTCTCCGAAAGTACCGCGCTTTGGCAACACAGAGCAGAATCAAAGTTTGCCTAAGCCTCGGTTTTGCCAGCTGTGTCCACCAGTCGAGGATGGAAGAGTACTTCCCAGTTGACCGTAGAGTACGCTCCCACACGGCTCGCATCACGCCACCGAGAGAGGGGTCAGCCAGGCGGCAATGTTTGACAGCCACAGAAAGCGAAAAATTTAACTGGCTGCAAGTATAGATTGAGGGTTGTGGTCACAGCAAAGTGATCCGTAAAGGATGCTAGGATGATTTCGACATTAAGAATGCAATCACACTGGCAGTCTGATAAGTAAAACCTATCTAACCTGCTACTAGAAATTGCTGTAAAGTGAGTAAATGTAACTAACGTCGGGTATTTACATACCCAGACGTCTTGCATGCGTATGAAGCGGACCTATTCATGTTCAAAAATGGTTCAAATGGCTCTGAGCACTATGGGACTCAACTTCTGAGGTCATCTGTCTCCTAGAACTTAGAACTACTTAAACCTAACTAACCAAAGGACATCACAAACATACATTCCCGAGGCAGGATTCGAACCTGCGACCGTTGCGGTCACGCGGTTCCAGATTGTAGCGCCTAGAATCGCTCGGCCACTCCGGCCGGCACCAATTCATGTAATTCGCGACATAAATTAAAATTTTACATTGATGTGTAGGACGCAACACACAGTTAAAATCACCACACAACGGAATACTGGGAGGACTATTACACAAAAATATCCTCTTTATAAAAACGCAGACGATTCAATGCGCCACCAGTGCCAGAAGGAGCATATAAAAGAACCAAGGTAAGATTAAAAAGTTGAAAACCTATGTCAAAATAAGCACAACAACAATAGGAATCCCTTCGTGAATGAATAAGGGGTTCTCCACAGAATATTCGTGTGCTACATTAAAGATCACACGAAAATCAGGTAAGGAGAAATGAATAAATAGCACCTCCTTTAAGGAAACGAAGTCCGCACATGAATCATAAATGAACTGACGCAGCGAAGCCAATCGCAATTCTGATTCCACACGATTAACATTTAAGGAAAGGAACGTGTAGACTTGTATCATTGATTACAGGGGTGTACGGAAAGTCCGAGTAGATTTAGGTAGACAGCTGAGAGTCAAGATCCATTGCAGAGTCCAAAGGGGAATCAGAGGCATCGGGTCACCAGAACCTCCGTCATCGCAACCTTTTCTCTTCAATTTCTTACACGCCACCGCAAGGTCGGGTTGTTCGGTAACGTGGGATAGCGGTCTCTGCAGAAGGACGTGTGGGTGCGGTCACAGGCACAACTTCCTGCCCCTCAGAACTAGGGTCATGTAATGCAGTAGTGGGCACTAAGGTGGAAGCATTCTGTGGAACTGCCAATGCAACAGATGATAGTTGGTCGCTAATTTTATTCTCCTTGGGAGATGCTGTAGTCGGCAAATGCAGGAAACCGTCGGCGGCTGAAGACGAAGGAGCAGGAAGACATTGCATTGTCTCAGACTGTAACGGAGGACACAAAATCGAAGGTGGGGGACCCCGCCCCTTCTCCACACTCAGGTAGCTCAGACGGAGCCACTTCGCGAGCATTGGGGACTCTGAAGATAACTTCTTCGTCACTCACCGCACCACGAATCGGAGGTAACGTAGCATCGAGAGGAGGAGGGGACATAATCGATGCAGAGATGATTGGGGCAGAAGGGGCAGCCAAGTCCTCACGCTCACCATCTTTACTGCGACGTCGCTTGTTTGTCACTGTTAAAAGATCTATCCTGGAGGCAATAAGATTCTGAACCTATCGCGGAGGTAGAGGCGAATATTCGTTTACACGATTATCAGAACTGACCTTTTGCTCATTATGATCGGAATCAGAAACAGTTCCGACGTCGGGAGTGGAAGGAACAAGATCAGCAACTGTCAATATGGGACTCTGCACTAATGACGGCATTAATACAAAAATCCTCCACGAAAGGAATTCCACTATAACAGTGTTATATGTGTTGAGTAGACCAACGTTCACGACGAACGTTTTACACTTTACCATAATGGGTTAATATGTCTTTTAGAAAGTTGTCACCAGCTTCTGGCGGGAGGTTGAAATGCGAACATTGGTTTAGTCAGTTGCAGCATCTGCGAGTGACACCGTACTAACGGAATTATCACGATGCTTGAACATGATTTGAGAGGCATGTCGCAGCAGCAATCTTTCAACCTGAATGGGATCCACAAATTTCATTCAAAACATGTACTCGTCTGTTTCAAAATAAGCGGTGTGGTCCTGGTTAAAAAAAATGGATCTGAGTACTATGGGACTTAACTGCCGTGGTCATCAGTCCCCTATAACTTAGAACTACATAAACCGAACCAACCTAAGGACATCACACACATCCATGCCCGAGGGGAATTCGAACCTGCGAACCAGACTGTAGCGCCTAGAACCGCTCGGACACTCTGGGTGTGGACCTGATTAGAGTTCATATCAGTTGCATCGACAAGCCAGTCGTAGATTTCTAGAGACCCAGGTTGCACGTATCGAGTTGTTTTATCGAAAGTAAAGCATCCTGAGTGGCCGACGGCGCTGTAAGTAGACGAACACAGAAACACAGACATATTGTAAAGCAGAGCGGAAGCGCTAGACCCACTCGGCAGACAGAACAGCACTAACGAGGATAACTTCACACAAGCGACGCTGCGGAAGAGAATAAACAACAACTTTCCCGCTCGGCGCTTGAAGCGAACTGACCGCTATCCAAGCACGGTCCACGGCCTGAATCAAACAACCATATGTCGTCGTTCATGTGTCACAACGGGCACTCATACACAGTATGCAGTTTCCCTAGAGGGGGAGGGGCATTGTTACTGAAAGTAGTTGCCTGGTATAGGTGGTGAAATACGATGCGGCAGTGCCTATGTTGTTAAGAAGTAGCAAGCGTGCACGTCCGAAAGAACTCTTCATCGTACTTCTCAACAACACAGGTACTGAAATACCTTATTACACTACATTTATTGTATTATCCTGCAGAAGTTTTCAAACGTTTATATCCTTTAGAAACTGTTGCCTTACAAGTTGCGAAACGTATGTGTGATTTGAAAAAGTGCTCACGTGCTCCAAGAAGGCTCTTTGCGGTCCATTTATACTGTCATATCCGCTATAAGCATACACTGTCTGCGACTTGAAGGTTATGGAGTACAGTACCTAATTCCTTCAAAATCTGTATGGCGAGCGATAAGCAGTGGCAGTATCTCAGAATCGCCACAATTCCAATGGTCCTGCTATACCTATGAATGGTGGCTATACATACAATCCAGAACAACATACGCAGTTGCTATATCGAGTTCAATTTTTAAGCTTCATGAAAAAGTAATGTGGAATACGTGATATTATCATAGCTAGTTTCCTCGCTGTTAAGAATCCTCCACTTTATTTATTTATTTTTTATTTATTTATTTATTGTTCCGTGGGACCAAATTAAGGATAAGTCTCCATGGTCATGGAACGAGTCAAAACATGAAATTATAACACGATATTAGAAACAGATAAAATGAAATATAAAAAAACATTTTTAAGTGACAAGTCGTAACTTTAAATAAATAAAATCAACAATGTAACACTGGAATTTGCTTAATTTTTAGCTCTTCCAGGAGCTCCTAGACAGAATAGAAGGAGTGAGCCATGAGGAAACTCTTCAGTTTAGACTTAAAAGAGTTGGGGCTACTGCTAGGATTTTTGAGTTCTTGTGGTAGCTTATTGAAAATGGATGCAGTAGAATACTGCACTCCTTTCTGCACAAGAGTCAAGGAAGTGCATTCCACATGCAGATTGGATTTCTGCCTAGTATTAGCTGAGTGAAAGCTGCTAACTCTTGGGAATAGGCTAATATTGCTAACAACAAATGACATTAAAGAAAATATATACTGTGAGGGCAATGTCAGAATTCCCAGACTATTGAATAGGGGTCGACAAGAGGTTCTCGAACGTACACCACATATAGCTCGAACAGCCCGTTTTTGAGCCAAAAATACCCTTTTTGAATCAGAATAATTACCCCAAAAAATAATACCATGCGACATAAGCGTATGAAAATATGCGAAGCAGACTACTTTTCGTGTTGAAGTGTCACTTATTTCAGATACTGTTCTAATGGTAAATAAAGCAGCATTTACTTTCTGAAAAAGATCCTGAACATAAGCTTTCCACAACAGCTTACTATCTATCCGAACGCCTAGGAACTTGAACTGTTCCGTCTCGCTTATAATATGCCCATTCTGTCTGATCAAAATATCGGTTCTTGTTGAATTGTGAGTAAGAAAATGTAAAAACTGAGTCTTACTGTGAGATAGCATCAAATTATTTTCCACAAGCCACGAACTTATTTCATGAACTACATTAGTTATTACTGTTTCAATATTACACACAAGATCCTTCACTATCAAGCTGGTGTCATCAGCAAACAGAAATATTTTTGAATCACCTGTAATACTAGAAGGCATGTCATTTATATAAATAAGAAACAGTAGTGGCCCCAGCACTGACCCTTGGGAAACGCCCCACTTAACAGTGCCCCATTGGGACTGAACGTCACTACCACTCTAATTATTGATGAGAATTACTTTCTGATTTCTGTTCTTAAAGTAAGAGGCGAACCAATTGTAAGCTACTTCCCTTACTCCATAATGGTCCAACTTCTGCAGTAGTATTTTGTGGTCAACACAGTCAAAAGCCTTCGTTAAATCAAAGAAAACACCGAGCGTTCGCAATCTTTTATTTAATCCGTCCAAAACTTCACAGAGAAAAGAGAATATAGCATTTTCAGCTGTTAAACCATTTCTAAAACCAAACTGAACATTTGACAGCAAATTATGTGAATTTAAATGCTCCAGTAACTTTGTATATACAACCTTCTCGATAACTTTAGCAAACACCGATGGCATAGAAATAGGTCTATAATTGTCAATATTATCTCTGTCTCCCTTTTTATAAAGTGGCTTCACTACCGAGTACCTTAATCGGTCAGGAAACCGACCACTCCTAAAGAAAAAGTTACAGATATGGCTAAGTACTGGGCTAACATACATAGAACAATACTTCAGTATTCTACTAGATACCCCGTCATATTCATGAGAGTCCTTGGTCTTTAGTGATTTAATTATTAACTCAATCTCCCTCTTGTCAGTATCATGGAGGAGCATGTCAGGTAACAGTCTCGGAACAATTTTTTCTAAGAGCGCTACATGATTCCCAGTTGGGACTAGGTTTCTATTTAGTTCACCTGCTATATTCTGAAAGTGATTATTAAATACTGTACATATATGCGACTTATCAGTAACACGGACATTCCTACTATGCACTGATTCTATATCCTCGACCTGCCTCTGCAGACCACCCACTTCCTTTACGACTGACCATATGGTTTTAATT
Organism: Schistocerca americana; assembly: GCF_021461395.2. Lineage (NCBI taxonomy): Eukaryota > Metazoa > Arthropoda > Insecta > Orthoptera > Acrididae > Schistocerca > Schistocerca americana. Next base: position 950,019,445 of record NC_060119.1, on the reverse strand, counting down.
TTATCCTGAGACTTAGCTAGTCTATCTGCATACCACATACTTTTTGCCTTCCTAATAACATTTTTAAGCACCTTACAATACTGTTTGTAATGGGCTGCTGCATATAGATTCTGACTGTTTCTAACGTTTTGATATAATTGCCACTTTGTTCTACAAGATATTCTTATCCCTCTAGTCAGCCACCCAGGCTGCCTGTTTGTACTAGTACCCTGTTTTGAACGTTCTAACGGAAAGCAACTTTCAAAGAGCACGAGAAAAGTCTTGAGAAAAGCATTATATTTATCGTCAACTGTATCAGCGCTATAAACATCTTGCCACTCTTGTTCCTTGATAAGGTTTACAAAGGTCTCTACAGCAACTGGATCAGCCTTCCTAAACAGCTGATGACTATATTTAACACGTGTTGCAGCACAAAAATCTTTTAAAGTTAAAATTTGTGCATCATGATCTGAAAGGCCATTCACCTTTTTGCTAACAGAATCCCCTTCTAGTAATGAGGAATGAACAAAAATGTTGTCTATGGTTGTTCTACTGTTCCCTTGCACTCTCGTTGGAAAGAATACGGTTTGCATAAGATTATATGAATTAAAGAGGTATACCAGCATCCTCTTCCTTGCACAATCACTTATACAATTAATACTGAAGTCACCACATATAACTAACTTTTTGTATATCCTATAAAGTGAGCCAAGAACCTCCTCTAGCTTTAACAAAAATGTTGTGAAATCGGAGTCTGGGGATCTATAAATAACAACAGTTAGATGTTTAGCTCCATTAAATTTAACCACACCTGCACAACATTCAAACACCTTTTCAGTGCAGTACTTTGAAACATCAATTGACTCAAATGGGAAGCCGTTTTTCGCATACATGGCTACTCCCCCACACCACAAAGAGCACCTCGAAAAGCAGCCAGCCAACCTGTATTCAAGGAAGCCTCTGAATTATCTCCTTATTTAAGAAGTGTTCAGATATACCAACAATTTCAGAGTCAACATCTGTAAGCAATTCACTAACTTTATCTCTAATACCTTGTATATTTTGATGAAATATACTAATTCCCTCATTACTCGGATACTTAAGCTTTGTCAAAAGTGGTTCCTTTGTTAGAGAGACTTCCTTTAAGCAGGAATACCTATCAGCTGACTTCAATCTAAAACAGGTGCAGCTCTAACACCCACTACTGCAGGAACTTTCCCATGAGTGATTCCACCAACCCCACCTATGCTGTCACCTATAAGCTTTGCTAAACTCCCCTTCCCATACCTGTTGAGGTGCAGGCCATGTCTAGTGAAACCCGTCCTGCTGATAGACTCCCCCGACACCACTGAAATGTGACCCATGCTTTCTGTCATCAGCGCACCCCCAAGTCTCATGTTATTACGCCTGACGGCTGTATTGAGTCCGATCGTGACACTGAAACAGTTCCACGAAATGCACATTCGTGTTGCCAATCTGAGTGGCTATCTTTTGCAGGTCACCATTTATTTCATACTCCCCATCCCTATCAATACTATTACCAGCCCCACCCACTATCACTACCTGATCCTCTTTAGTAAAATCCCTACATAACCCCCCTATGTTATCAGTCACCTGATCCAATCCTGCATTAGGCTTCACAATGCTGGTGACCTGGTACTCACTCCCCAGCACTTCCTGCAACTGCTGGCCTTCACCTCTGCCATGAGCACTAACTAACAGCAGAACTTTCTTCTTCCTCTTCGACTTTGCACCTGTTCTAGCCACCGTAACTACTGAGGTCTGCTGCATACTTCCTACATCTACAGCTACTAGAGATTCCTCTCCACTAGACTCTGACAGGTGGTCATATCTATTGTAAACACCAATAGTGAAACTATCTGAAAATCTTCTTCTCCTAGCAGATCTCTTGCCAACAGCCAGCTCCCATTCTCCAACCCCCTTCTCCCTCCTCATCCTATCTAGCTCCTCCTGTGCGTTTTTCAACTGCACCTGAAGGGCACAGATCTTACGCTCCTGCTCCTCTATTAACTTACTCTTGCTACATAACCTGCAGTTCCAGGAGAAGATCTCACCAGAATGCCCACTGGCTTCCCCAATGCATTCCCCCCGGTGAAAATACTTCGAAAAAGTCTCACACCGCAATCCACTACTCACGAACCTACGGCAAAGCCCACACTTCTTACTCATGGTAAAATTTTACTTTTTTTAAGTTCCGCTACTACAAGAAGAAGATGTTAAAAACCCGACTACAATAATCACAAACTTACTCTACAAGGGAAGTAACTACTATTATTAACAGTATTAATAAACAACAAATGTGAATATAACAAAAGACTATTACAGAAAGAGAATCAAACGTCTAATGACACAGTAAGGAAGCTGAAAACAGTTCTCAAAAGGTTCTTCTGAAATTATTTCACCAGAAAACACAAAAAACACCGGTTGAAGACTACTAAAGTTCCTAAATAAACCACTATACACAAACAATTAATTAGTACTTAGCTTTCGTTGCGCCGCTACAGCTGCAACTGGTCAGCGCGGAATGTAAACTCGATACGAAACACTCACAAATATCAGGTCACAACACAAGAAGGGCAGAGGTGAATGAAGAAACCACTAATAAGTCATTAATATAGTAAATATTATCACACTATGATGTGTTTCACCTCACAAATTGCGCTTAAGCTGTGCTGACACTTTCTGTGAACTTTGATGATAATACATAATACAGAAGCAGATTACAGCGAGTGCGTCTATGTAGTTATTTGTATCGCTTCACATCTCTAGGAGCCATTTCTAACCTGTGTATCTGGTTTCCGTGCCGCACGCGACAGTAAATTTCGACATAAATAATAGTCATAACAATGTCACCCTACATGAGTTGTTTCGTTATCTGGTACCAGTGCTACAGAATTATCCACCAGATTCTAATTCTTTGACAGAATAATGGGTAGTGCATTAAAAGCAATTACACTGGTGTAACAGCAATGGAAATGCGAATTACAGTTATAGGTTATACCGAAGAGATGTACAACAGTAGCCACATTCTAATGTTTCTTATATCATTGTATAGTCAGAGACTCTTCTGTCGTTATAAGTAACAGCCGCACACGACTTTATCAAACCTTAACTCATCGCCAAGGCCACACGGAAGGGATTACAGGTGTATAAATTTGAAGGTATACAATGCATAACGATTAAGGTTGTTACATTCGATATCTCATAAAAATGGCTGAACTCCGTAAGACATAAGTTATTTTCAGTAGCCCCTAGACCTGGGCCTAAGGCTATTCACCGATTACCTGAGACTGCTACCAACAAAGAATTTTCGTGAGCAACTAACTGCAGCAATCTTTATCACTTAAAGTAATATTCTCGCTGCTGCTCTCCTTCTATTACGTGACTCATTTGAATACCCATGGCTGTCGTGATTCGACTAAAATCACTGAAAATAGATGCGCCACCAATAACGAGAAGACTCTATCGACTACAAACAAGCAGACGACCTGTTGCTGAAGCCAAACCGTATCGGTAAGCATCTGAAGAAAGCCACAGTTGCCCATATAGGATTATGGGGTAAAAGCGGTCTAAGAGCACTTATGGTTCAATTACACACTAAGGGAAAAAATCTGAGCATTATGGGGAGGGCCCTTGAACCGGCTCGGGATTTTTACGATCTAACGCTCCCATTGGACAGAATTTGGCACGATATCGTCCAGGAATACATGCAACAGCTCTGTCAACCAATGCCAAGCCGAATAACTGCTTCCACAAGGTCCAGAAGTGGACCAATGTATTACTTACTTGCTCAATTTATAAAGCTCTTTCTCTTAAATAAATAATGCAATTTTTTGAAATTTTAATCATTGTTTGTCTGTATGTGCACATTGCATCTACCGATTTCCGTCCGAGTCGGATAATTCGTTTCATGGAGCGTCTTTTTTACTTATAAGAATAACTGCATTATGGTTAACTATGATCCATCACAAGCAAATTAATATTGAAGCAATTTATTTTTACGTTGTCCTAAATGTCAAAGTTAGTTACATTAGTCGTGCTTTATGTAGGCAGTTTAAATGTGGGCAGCCAAAGTGAAGTGTGTCGCTCAATGAAATCAGACACCCTTCTTGGTAACTGATCGTTGGTAATTGTCGATTTGAAAGTTACTTTCACAGTTTTTCTTGATCCGGGACTCTTACAATATCGGCTGTACGTGACAGCTCAATGCGTAATACACTTCGTGTTACAAGAAAACCTAAACTTCGTGTTAGACATGTTCACCAAGTTCGCACATATCATCATGCTGAAGGTTACAATGAACTTAGTCATCTCTCTAATTTCTTGAGACACTGAATATTGAAGTATGCTGACGATGATGAAATCGTTTTAAACTGATTGAACTCAACATTAAGCTTAGTAGTAAAGTGCGGTGAAAATTCTAGTGACAGCGTACCGTAGAGATCTAAAACCATGACGTTACACTCACCGAACGTGGTTTCATAGAGGAAACCACCGCAACATGTGGACATACAAACAAAACCTAACCTTTTAAAGTCGGTAGAACCAAATTGTTTCATGGTGTTTTGGTTAAAATGTTCCTAAATTACAAATTTTTCACTGACCGGCAAGAACTGATTTCGATAAAAGTATATTAACGTGTGTGTGAAGCACGTATGTATCTCTGTGTATGTGTACTGTGCCAGTTTTGTCCTCCCTTTCCCTCTCCTCTCATATGGTAAATAGTACCAAAACTTTGCGTGCTTGGTTTTCTTTTATTATTTCTTTTTCCCTTCATTTCCTTTTGTTAAAGGATAATACAATGTCAAGAAGACTATAACAGTCGAAAAGTGAAAAGTAGTAGGACTTATGCCAGCGCTGACGGCGTTAAAAGTGTAAAAGGAGAAGGTATGATTGATGGCCGATGTATCGAGTGAACTTGATTGAAATACGCGTAATCAAGACTGTAAGCAATTAAGGGCATAAAAAGATCTGTCTGATCTATTCCAGAATCTCTGTCACGAAGCAAACAATGCGGAGAAAAACACTGAAATGTAGTTTACTTGCAGGAGGAAATATTACGGTGTGGCTTATGGTAATCTTTATGGGCATAATTGGTTCAAAACACAACAACAATTTCACCTGCTTTAGCATTCACAGGTACGCTCACTTCACCCAGAAACAAAAAGCAGAATTAAATTACAAATTTTGTGACGAATAATGTTAACAGTCGGAAGTTGAATACACATGGTCCGTTAGAGATTCCGTCAAATCTAAAACTCATATTGCCTGTCGTTCACGTGGAACAGTTACTGGACCGTGATCAGAATGTTATATCTGCGTTTCAGTAAATACCGTCTCTGCAGCGATATACAGAAATTCATTTATTCACTTAGTATCTATTGCAAATTTCTGGCTCAAAATATTAGTTTACAGATCTACAAGAATGGATATCTTAGAAGACTGCAATGTTATTCTAAAGGCATGACGCATAACATTGGTCTTCACTGAAATCACCACACTCATTACAGTTGCGTTAGCAGTGTGGTCGATGTTACCTGCAGAAATACAGTCATTGCTTTCCATTTGACGAATTACGCTTAGAGTGCAAAAGTTAATTAATATTTTACCGTCAGTCATATTCAGTCAGCCTAATAAAATTGAAGGACAATGCTGAAGAACGCAATTGAAGCAAGCATACCGTGAAGACAACTCGTCTTTGCAGTTGATGAATTCCCAGAAATACATAAAACATCTTTTCTTCATTTAAATTTAGGTATGGTTCACGTTCTACATGCATGATATCTAGGTCTTTTCTTCTTCATACTGATTGTTCTGTTGTAGAAGTTACGATAAATATTTTCATTTTCCATTACGTCACTGATGTCGGACTACTGCTGTAGGCTCCCCTAAATAAGCTCATCTGAGGAAGCTATTGATAAAATTTCTTAGAGAAGTATACCCCTGAATTTCCTTGCTGTCAAAAATTGCAAAATTTTTCCACTTTTCGGTCTGTTTGTTGAGATTTTCGAATTTGCTTAACATTCAAACTTGGGGTCTTGGCATCAGATTCTCGTCTCCTAACATCTCTTACAATGTTTGCTTTTTTTTCCTTTTCTACTTCCATTACTACAATAAAGTCTATTTGATCTCATTGCAACCATTCGTAATGGTACACAATTTTATTTGGCACTTTCGCTAGTTGACAGATGCCAAAGTGCTAACTGCTCGATTAGATCCATAACTAGGCACAAGTTGTTTAGAAGGGCGATAAGGCTTTCTGCGGAGAGTATAGGAAAGATTAAGATGCACCTCTAGTCACTCATAGGTTAAGAATCAATTCTCCGTGAATGACACCAATGACAATGTATATCATTTTTTACTGTTTGGTATGAATCCTGATATATATCCCAAATGCATTCCAATGCTGATTCAAATCCTCATTTGCAAAAGCTCCTCAGGCCCATTATGACATATAAAAAAATGTTATTTTATTGACAGGCAACATATTTGTGAATAGCTTATCAGACATCGTTGAGCAAAAAAGAGCTCGTAAAAATACCAGGTGGATACATATGATTTAATTGTAAAAGTCCAGAAAATTTCAGTTACTAAAGTGTTCCATTTTATGACTTATGTGACATATTTCCTAGTTCAAGCATATAGGTGTTACGCAATGCAACAAGATACCCTCTGCAGTATAGTTTTTAAGTGATGTCTGTAGAATGTGTAAGCGTCATGGAAATCAGGCCAACTGCAGTCATGGGCTGTGCAGCTGGTCTCGGCGTAGGTTCGAGTCCTCCCTCGGACATGGGTGTGTGTGTTTGTCCTTAGAATAATTTAGGTTAAGTAGTGTGTAAGCTTAGGGACTGATGACCTTAGCACTTAAGTCCCATACGATTTCACACACATTTGAACATTTTTGATCAGGCCAATGTCCAGTCGTGAACCAGTTCTTGATGAGGTTCTATCAGTTAACCTTCGAAATGTAGTCAGTTTATCCGCTGGTAAGCGGCCTACAGACCATTTGCTTTGGTCAGGAGGTCTAGCGAATTTGGTCAGGTTGTCAGGTTAGACACGTTGTCAAGTCATGTGTACATGTGTCGATTGTCAGATCCCTCGTTGGGTCCTTGTCACAAGACCACGTCACCCGACCGCCCGAGCGACGGACCGGAGATGAGAGTGGTGTCTTGCTGCCACGTAAATCTCTTTAGTTGAGCATTGGACTTCACCGCGAAAAAGTCGTGAGTATGTCCATCTTATCAAGTCACTGTTGCTATTAAGCGACAGGTCATTATGGACTTCTTACAACTCTGTAAGAACTTCAAATGTTTGTGAGATGCTTGTGACAAGTAGTATTGCAACAGGGATGCCAGAAATCAAGCACTACAAATCATTACAGAGAAACTAAAAGCAGACTCAGATAACCGATACACAGATTAGGAAACATTCCGCGTTACTTGCAGGTAAAGACGTGCTACGGATATAATAAGAAAACAGGAAAGATTAATCGAGGCGGCACAATCACACTTTCAAATAGGAAAAAAAGCAGCTGAGCTTGATGGACGGGCTATTGGCCTGCACTCACGAGAACTGAATCATGTTCAAAGATGCACTGCAGAAAAATCAATACATCATATTACGGTACAATCATCAATAGCCAATTTAAGTGATACCAAACCATGTCCCTGTCGTCGCTTTCATGGCCGTCACCGTACAAGTACAGATTAAGTCGTTCCAGCAGTACGCGCAGTTCTACAATTCCCCTCAGTTACTTCAAATATACGCCGCTCTGTTCTCCATGCCGAAGAAGAAGAATGAGAACTAGAAAAAAGTGCTTACATGATGATTGAGTTCCTTATATTTAAGAATATTGCTTCACAATAAAACGTTTTTTAACGTGAAATAAATTCTAAATAAGTAATTTGCATTCACAGAAAGCCTTTTATTTACCTCTACGTAGTTCCTGAGAATTTCGCATGCTGATTCCAATGTTCCATTGATTGATTCTGAAAGTAACTCTTGCGAGAGTGAAGCACTTTGTTTAAGATCTACATAGTCTCTTCTAGTAGCTAAAAATCTAGAGTAGCAACCAATCCTTCTCAGCGTGACACTTTCTGCTTCGAAGGCAATGGAGTCATAATGAGCAGCAGTGTAATGAAATTGTAGTTGTCCTTTCTCATGTAATTTCCAAACACTTTACTATCCATTTCTCTCAATAACGTCGTATGACTAAACTGTTTTCGTTTCAGCAACCATTTCTTGACCCTCTTCAATATCTTTCTTACTCGAGGAGTTTCTAGGAATGCTACCAGAGCAATGTCCATTTCCTTTTGCTTCGATAGAGCAAGAGGCATGGTACGCGAACGTGTATAATCTCGACAGGAGAGAAGTGGCACCTGACAGTATTGGGCGCAACATTAGGCCGTGTGGAATGCGTACCTCACACGTCGGGTCCGCTCTCGGACCCACGGATCAGGTCACCCGTAACCGTACGATCAGAGAGAGTCGACGCCACCGCCTATGATCAGCACGTGTTTGCCTACGACAGTTTGTATGCGTACTGTGACGGCACCTTACGCAATATTAGAATACTTAAATAGCGCGCAAGGCCCTGTAATTTGATTGGAGGCACTGTCGGGACTGGTCATTGTCGCCAGCAAGGACTTAAGGCAATCAAGATGCGCTGAGAACCGCATGAGCAACTAGACAGAGGCGTAATGTAACATATGTCACATTACGCGGGAAGTAGTAATATTTCTGCTCTGCTTTATTGCAATGCAGTTTGCAAATCGTGAAGAACCACGCGGAACTGTTATTATGGAAGTGTACTGTATTCCTTAACAAATAAATTGCTCTTGCTCGTGGTTCTTAGATACATGTAAACACGAATTAATATTAAGACAGTTGTGACCCTTTGGCTTGAAAATTCAGTAATGATAATCTGGTGTGTAAAAGTATGGCTCGAAAGTAACTTTTGTATATCGTGTGTGTATCGTGTCACTGCACGTAACACAGCTCGAAGAAACTTCGACCATTACACACAGAACTGCTTCAGTGTATTGCAGAAAATGACTGAAAAAATGCGGAATGAGCCGAAAAGAAAGGATGTTTTTGTTCAAAGACAATAATTACGCTGACGTCACCCCGATTTATGAACTTGCTTGGACAGTAGAAGAGGAGAGGCGTGGTTCTCAGTAGGGCGTGTGATCACCGACGGCAATGCACACTGAGCGATCTGCTCCGAACCCGATGGCAAGTCCGCAGCTCGTGGTCGTGCGGTACCGTTCTCGCTCCCCATGCCCGGGCTCCCGAGTTCGATTCACGGCGGGGTCAGGGCTTTTCTCTGCCTCGTGATGACTGGGTGTTGTGTGATGCCCTTAGGTTAGTTAGGTTTAAGTAGTTCTAAGTTCTAGGGGACTGATGACCATAGATGTTAAGTCCCATAGTGCTCAGAGCCATTTGAACCATTTGAACGTGGTGGCAAGGCTCATAAGGCGTTTCTGTGGTAGGGCGTTCCAACAACGCAGCTGACAACTGTCCTATGGTCATTGGTGCACGTGGCAATGCTGCAACACGTGTACCCTACAGCACCCACAAGTGCACGATGGGATTTGTGTTGGGTCAACGGGCAGGCCTGTCCATTGTCCCGTCATCTTCTCGTTCTGAGAGTCCTCCGTCTGGGCTGATCGATGCGGTCGCGCGTTGGCTTCTGGAAAAATGAAGCAAACGCCAAATGCATCCCTGAAAAGGCGAACGGTGGGGGGGGGGGGGGGGGGGGGGGGCAAATAGTATAGTGTCAGATTAACGTTGCCCGCTGAACGTACCGTGTTCAAACATTTCGAGGTCAGTACCCACATGCAGCCTTACGTTTCCTGTAATGACACAGTTCAGCGAAGCAGTAGGACGTATTTAGACATCCTCGTAACATAAGGTCACAGCATGATTTTCATTTACATATTTGTTAAGGTCAGCTGATAATCCAGTTTCTGGGATTTTGAAGTATGCGCCAATGTAATGTGCCTGTAACAAATAACTCCATGTGTTTGGATCTATTTGCATAAATGTTATAATTTGTCTCTTTGAGAAATTTGTAGATATTATTATCTTTGTAATCAGTTTTTGCAAAAGTTAAACAACTCATTAATGTGGAACAAATGGCTCTGAGCACTATCGGACTTAACATCTGAGGTCATCAGTCCCCTACAACTTAGAACTACTTAAACCTGGATGTGTGTGAAGTCCTTAGGTTAGTTAGGTTTAAGTAGTTCTAAGTTCTAGGGGACTGATAACCTCAGATTTTGCCCCATAGTGCTCAGAGCTATTTGAACCATTTCGAAATTCTGAAGCAGCTCTCCTATAATACTTTTCAAGTGCTATCAACGGATACCTAGGTAATTAAGATCGATTACGACATTTGGAAGTTATTAATTTGTAACTGAACTAAGTGCATTCATACCTTCCATCTCCAAAATCTAAAATACTTTTTTGGGTAGAGAGTGGATGTTAGGATGTATTTCCTCCCGTCGTTTTTCACTTACTAGTGGTGCCACTTCCTATCTTGTGTTCTGCTGCCATGGGTTTTACTTTTGCAGCATAAGTGAAATAATAGGCGACCTCTGTGTTTCGGCATGGCAGCGCCCTCATCCCATGCGCAGGCCGGCAGCTGTCTACTCGGCAAGGAAAACTACTAGTAGTAACCGTTCGGACTGTCGGATGTCCATTTGAAAACGATTTACCTCGTGGCCTGCTTATTTCGCCTAAAGCGGAAGCTGAGGAGTCGTTTGCTGGTCAGACGGTTGGACAAGCTACTTCGTTGAGAACTAATCTCGCCTGAGAAAGGACTCGAAGCTTACTACGACTGTCTTGTCATTCCACATTTGGACGACGCTTTTGCCAAACGAAAGCTAGTTTCAGGCAAGGCAATGTAAGATAGTGTATTTGTAATGAATGTAAATTCTGGCATTAAATACAATATACGGAAGAAACGCATGTAGAGACCACATGACTGTTACGATGCGAACATTTTAATTTCTCCCTGTTATGAGTTTCATTTATTTTGCACGTTTGATGCCAATCAGCATAAGACCTGTCACAATGTGCCCTTCGCAGTTCAATTATTTCTGAGTTATTTATACGTGGGTTAATATGAAGAGAAAAGCTCAAAACGCCCTCCTGAAACGTTATATTGAACAACGTGACTGGCGCTGCAAGAAGAGGACTAATAGGAGTGCGTGACTGAGTTACAGCACAGATCTACCTTCTTACCCAATGTACCCTAAGCCCACCTGCACATACTCGACCTGTCAAACTTACCTCATCTTACCTGTAATGCAGTTGATCATACGCTGCGTTTCCATACCTGAAAACTGATTACCCTTTGCATTAAAACAATAACACTCTGGGAGAGGGTGGTACACCATCAAATAAAGAAAAAAGTAACCTGGTGAAACCATAATATATTGTTGAGGCCCACTGTCTTCGAATTACGTGAAGATGCAGGTTGTTGTTTTTGCGGTCTTCAGTCCAGAGGCTGATTTGATGCACCCCTAAATGCTACTCTAATCTGTGCAACCTTCTTCATTCCCAGTACCTACTGCAACCAAGGGCCTACATCCTTCTGAATCTGCTTTGTTTATTTATCTCTTGGTCTCCGTCTACGATTTTTACCCCCCACACTGCCCTTTTCCTTTACTGCTTGCTCAATATACAGATAGAACAACATAGGGGATAAGCTACAACCCTGTCTCACTCCCTTCCCAACCACTGCGTCCCTTTCATGCCCCTCGACTCTTTTAAATGCCATCTGGTTTCTGTACAAATCGTAAATTTCTTTTCGCTCCCAGTATTTTACCCCTGCCACCTTCAGAATTTGAAAGAGAGTATTCCAGTCAACATTGTCCAAAGCTAGAAAGCTAGGTTTGCCTTTGCCTTTCCTTAATCCTGTTTAGCCATTATGCTCTTCCCGTCGATCTCATTTTTGAGACGTTTGTATTCCTTTTTGCCTGCTTCATTTATTGCATTTTCATATTTTATCCTTTCATCAATTAAATTCAGTATCTCTTCTGTTACCCAAGGATTACTACTAGCCCTCATCTTTTTACCTACTCCATCCTCTGCTGCCTTCACTATTTCATCCCTCAAAGCTACCCATTCTTCTTCTACTGTATTTCTTTCCCCCACTCCTGTCAATCGTTCCTTTATGCTCTCCCTGAAACTCTCTTCCCCGGCTGAAGTGGCCGAGCGGTTCTAGGCGCTTCAATCCGGAACCGCGCGACCGCTACAGTCGCAGGTTCGAATCCTGCCTCGGGCATAAATGTGTGTGATGTCCTTAGGTTAGTTAGGTTTAAGTAGTTCTAAGATCTAGGGGACTGATGACCTCAGATGTTAAGTCCCGTAGTGTTCAGAGCCATTTGAACCAAACTCTCTACAATGTCTGATTCTGTCAGTTTATCAAGGTCACATCTCCTTAAATTCCCACTTTTTTGTAGTTTCTTCAATTTTAATCAACAGTTCATAACAAATAGATTGTGGTCATAGTCCAAATCTGCCCCTGGAAATGTCCTACAATTTAAAACCTGGTTCCTAAATCTCTGTCTTATCATTATATAATCTAGCTGAATCCTTATCCTTCTAGTATCTCCAGGCCTCTTCCATGTTACAGCCTTCTTTCATTATTCTTGAACCAAGTGTTAGTTATTGTTAAGTTACGCTCTGTGCAAAATTCTACAAGGCGGCTTTCTCTTTCATTTCTTACCCTCATTCCATATTCACCTACTACGTTTTCTTCTCTTCCTTTTCCTACTATCGAATTCCAGTCACCCATGACTATTAAATATTCGTCTTCCTTCACTATCTGAATAATTTCTTTTATCTCATCATACATTTCAACAATCTCTTCGTCATCTGCAGAGCTAGTTGGCATCCAAACTTGTACTACTGTGGTAGGCGTGGGCTTCTATCTTGGCCACAATAATGCGTTCACTATGATGATTGTAGTAGATTACCCGCACTCCTATTTTTTATTCATTATTAAACCTACTCCTGCATTACCCGTATTTGGTATTGTATTTATAACCCTGCATTTACCTGACCAGAAGTCCTGTTCCTCCTGCCACCGTACCTCACTAATTCCCACTATATCTAACTTTAACCTGTCCGATTAAGGGATCTGACATTCCATGCTCCGATCCGTAGAACGCCAGTTTTCTTTCTCCTGATAACAACGTCCTCCTGAGTAGTCCCCGTCCGGAGATCCGAATGGTGGACTATTTTACCCCGTGAATATTTTACCCAAGAGGACGCCATCATCATTTAACCATATAGTAAGGCGGCATGCCCTCGGGAAAAATTACGGCTGTAGTTTCCCCTTGCTTTTAGCCATTCGCAGTACCAGCACAGCAAGACCGTTTTGGTTAGTGTCACAAGGCCAGATCAGTCAATCATCCAGACTGCTGCCCCTTCAACTAGTGAAAAAGCTGCTGCCCCTCTTCAGGAACCGCACGTTTGTCTGGCCTCTCAACAGATTCCCTTCTGTTGTGGTTGCACCTACGGTACGGCAAAATGTATTGCTGAGGCACGCAAGCCTCCCCACCAACGGCAGGGTCCATGGTTCGTGGGGGGTGGGGGGTGGGGGGGGGACGGGGTGGGGGGAAGCTGCAGGTATCATCCAGAATCCATTGAGGGTATGCTAGCAAAAACTAATTCTGATTGATAAGACATTTCCGCCCTCATCAAAATAGCTACTCCCGTACAAATAACCATAACGCTCCTGCTCTCTCAGTCTCTGCCTCTCTCTATTACTGCCATTCTCTGCCAAAGCCTCCTGAGGCTTATAAGAGGAATGACTGGTTAGTTCTGGATCTGCTGGCAAAAAGTCACACAGTATTCTCCAAGACACAGAAATAATATAACCCCACAGTAAAGACCAGTAGGTCGTCAGAGTGTATTAGTTAATAACACTAGGACAAAATGCAACTAGATAATCAACATCGGCCTACTTACCGACAGTAGAATGTATAAATGTAAAAGTAATGTGATCGCACGTAGCCATCGATAGGTTTACAATGTTTGGAAGTAAGAGCATCTTTGACAATGTCGTAACAGCTGTTTTAGTTGTCAGGTTGCAGCACTTAGAATATTTTGCGATGGAGTATGACTTATGGTTTTATGTATGAGACATAAAATAATGAGATGGGCATCATATGTAATATATAACATAGCGAATGTGCTTGATACTGGCCCACGGCGAAAATTAGCTAGTAAATCGATTTTAATGAAGCACAGTTCCATCTACAACGGACAATGTATTCTTTCTTAAATACTTAGAGGCTGTAGATCCCCACGGAAGCAAAATATGTTGAGTGGTAATGTATGACGCTACATGAGCTTTGTTCAATACACATTCTTCGTCTAAATTTCAAAATATTGTCACCATCCAAACATACTTTCACAACACCAAGTAACAGTACTACCTCCTACCGACTGTACACATTAAGATTTGGTTTACATAAAATAAACAAATACAAAGCTTATTACGCAACTGAGTTAGGACTGCTATTTGACAATGGTTCTGTTTCAGCCGAAATCTGTCGTGTTCTCCTCCACACATTGTTCTGTCACCTATGTTTATTACTTTTATGGGCTACTGTGATGTCAGACAAGCTACTTTACTTTTTCCCTTACTACACTATAATGTTCTACATCGGGTCTTCCAACGGAAACTCTTTCCAGACACTAGTTTCAATAATTTGCCTTTCATGCTAATCCCAATATCCATAGATTCCTTTTCCAGGTTTCCAGGCGTGAGAAAGGCCTACCTGCTTGACATTAAACGGTTCTACCTCAGAAAACGGCGTCGAACCTTCAGTTTCTCCATTGTATTCTTATGCCACCCTCTCAGAAAACTTACCGACGCCGCAGTCCGAACCCTGCCACGAGTCTTAACACTTTCGGGTACTCCATCACCACACCACACGACAATGGATGCCTTCAGCCGTCGCTTGCTACACATAATTCTGATTCCATTGCTTAATCGTAACTGAAATGTCATCGATACTTTCGATCATGGTGCGGTTTGCACAAATCAATCTTAAATGACGACCCAAACACATACGTGTTATGTTCGAACCTTTTTCCTTATCTTAATCAGCTATCGTGATTCTAGAACTTTACAACTTGGAAATTAGATGTAATTACTTCGTCTCACTGTAATGAGCAAATAATATCCATTTAGCGAAATACGAACATTTTACAGTTCAAGAGAGAAGCACAAATATAAAATGTAGCGCTGTCATATAAAAGAAACCACAAACACATTTCATATCTTGCATCACATCTGAAAACGCGGTTGCAGACTTCGCCAGCAGTAGCTCTGCTTGACCACAGTCACAGCCACCGCCAGTTCTATCAACATCCCACATAACTTTGTAGACTAGTCGCTGAACAAAATCACCATTAACTTGTCTTTTATTAAACACATCTGTATTGCTCCTACTTTCGACCTTCAGTATACACTTCTTGTTTGTAGACCTATCCTCTTTGTTGTCTTCGTCTTTAGCTTAGGCTCCACAACTTTTGCGAGGAAACCGTCTCCTGGCTGGTCGTAAGGCACACAGAACTAAAACAAAATTCACTGACTTTTACTGCCTGACAAAAGCAGTGAAACAAGTGAAACACCCAGAAGGAGAATGAAAAAATGTAATTTATTTTAGTGATTACAAAACCGAAAAAAAAATTTAAACAACTTGGCAGCATGTCCCCACTTATCAGTTTGATGTTGCTCCCCCTGTAGCCTGGGTAGATGCACTAAGTCGTGTAGGAAGGTCGCTCTAAAGCCGTTGTATGTGTCCTGAGGCGAAGTGACCCACAACTGTTGTAACTGGTCCGTAACACCTCGGCTACTAGGACGAACCTGAGGTTCAAGCTGGTCAAAAACAAGCTCTATCAGAACTGGGGATCTTGCTAGTCGTAGGAGTACTTAAACATCACACGAACAGTTCATAGACATATGTGGCATGTGTGCACGAGCACTGCGTTTTTGAAAAATGCCTCATAACACGTTCTACCCGTGGTCTAGAGGTAGCGTCTTTGATTCATAATCAAAACGTGTTCGATCCCCGCCAAAGCCTATATTTTGATAAATAATCAGCATTGGCGGCCGAAGACTACCGGCATAAGAAGTCAGCCTCATTCTGCCAACGGCCTTGTCAAGGAGGGCGGAGGAGCGGATAGAGGTTCAGGGCACTCTCTTGTCCTAGGGGTGGGAAATTGCCCCTAAAGGCGGAAGAATCAGCAATGATCAACGACATGAGGATGCAGAAGGCAATGGAAAACCCTGCATTAAAGACACGTAACGTTACGTGTATCCACAGGACATGTGGCCTGTAATTGAAGAAGTGTCATGATGATCTCTCCATTGGCAAAATATTCCGGAATAGTCCTCCATTCGGATTTTCGGGAGGGGACTGCCAAGGGAGAGGTTACCATGACAAGAAGATTGATTAATCAACGAAAGGATCACGTTCTAAGAGTCGGGGCGTGGAATGTCAGAAGCTTGAACGTGGTAGGGAAACTAGAAAATCTGAAAAGGGAAATGCAAAGGCTCAATCTAGATATAGTAGGGGTCAGTGAAGTGAAGTGGAAGGAAGACAAGGATTTCTGGTCAGATGAGTATCGGGTAATATCAACAGCAGCAGAAAATGGTACAACAGGTGTAGGATTCGTTATGAATAGGAAGGTAGGGCAGAGGGTGTGTTACAGTGAACAGTTCAATGACCGGGTTGTTCTAATCAGAATCGACAGCAGACCAACACCGACAACGATAGTTCAGGTATACATGCCGACTTCGCAAGCTGAAGATGAACAGATAGAGAAAGTGTATGAGGATATTGAAAGGGTAATGCAGTATGTAAAGGGGGACGAAAATCTAATAGTCATGGGCGACCGGAATGTAGATGTAGGAGAAGGAGTAGAAGAAAAGGTTACAGGAGAATATGGCCTTGGGACAAGGAATGAAAGAGGAGAAAGACTAATTGAGTTCTGTAACAAGTTTCAGCTAGAAATAGCGAATACTCTGTTCAAGAATCACAAGAGGAGGAGGTATACTTGGAAAAGGCCGGGAGATACGGGAAGATTTCAATTAGATTACATCATGGTCAGACAGATATTCCGAAATCAGATACTGGATTGTAAGGCGTACCCAGGAGCAGATATAGACTCAGATCACAATATAGTAGTGATGAAGAGTAGGCTGAGGTTCAAGACATTAGTCAGGAAAATTCAGTACGCAAAGAAGTGGGATACGGAACTACTAAGGAATGACGAGATACATTTGAAGTTCTCAGACGCTATAGATACAGCAATAAGGAATAGCGCATTAGGCAGTACAGTTGAAGAGGAATGGACATCTCTAAAAAGGGCCATCACAGAAGTTGGGAAGGAAAACATAGGTACAAAGAAGGCAGCTGCGAAGAAACCATGGGTAACAGAAGAAATACTTCAGTTGGTTGATGAAAGGAGGAAGTACAAACATGTTCCGGGAAAATCAGGAATACAGAAATACAAGACGCTGAGGAATGATATAAATAGTAAGGGCAGGGAAGCTAAGACGAAATGGCTGCAGGAAAAATATGAAGACATCGAAAAGGATACGATTGTCGGAAGTACAGACTCAGCATACAGGAAAGTCAAAACAACCTTTGGTGACATTAAAAGCAACGGTGGTAACATTAAGAATGCAACGGGAATTCCACTGTTAAATGCAGAGGAGAGAGCATATAGGTGGAAAGAATACATTGAAAGCCTCTATTAGGGTGAAGATTTGTCTGATGTGATAGAAGAAGAAACAGGAGTCGATTTAGAAGAGATAGGGGATCCAGTATTAGAATCGGAATTTAACAGAGCTTTGGAGGACTTACGGTCAAATAAGGCAGAAGGGATAGATAACATTTCATCAGAATTTCTAAAATCATTGGGGGAAGTGGCAACCAAACGACTATTCACGTTGGTGTGTAGAATATATGAGTTTGGCGACATACCATCTGACTTTTGGAAAAGCATCATCCACACAATTCCGAAGACGGCAAGAGCTGACAAGTGCGAGAATTATCGCACAATCAGCTTAACAGCTCGTGCATCGAAGCTGCTTACAAGAATAATATACAGAAGAATGGAAAAGAAAATTGAGGATACGCTAGGTGACGATTAGGTTGGCTTTAGGAAAAGTAAAGGGACGAGACAGGCAATTCTGACGTTACGGCTAATAATGGAAGCAAGGCTAAATAAAAATCAAGACACTTTCATAGGATTTGTCGACCTGGAAAAAGCGTTCGACAATATAAAATGGTGCAAACTGTTCGAGATTCTGAAAAAGAAGGGGGTTAGCTATAGGGAGAGACGGGTCATATACAATATGTACAACAACCAAGAGGGAATAAGAAGAGTGGACGATCAAGAACGAAGTGCTCGTATTAAGAAGGGTGTAAGACAAGGCTGTAGCCTTTCGCCCCTACTCTTCAATCTGTACATCGAGGAAGCAATGATGGAAATAAAAGAAAGGTTCAGGAGTGGAATTAAAATACAAGGTGAAAGGATATCAATGATACGATTCGCTGATGACATTGCTATCCTGAGTGAAAGTGAAGAAGAATTAAATGATCTGCTGAACGGAATGAACAGTCTAGTGAGAACGCAGTATGGTTTGAGAGTAAATCGGAGAAAGAAGATGGTATTGAGAATTAGTAGAAATGAGAACAGCGAGAAACTTAACATCAGGATTGATGGTCACGAAGTCAATGAAGTTAAGGAATTCTGCTACCTAGGCAGTAAAATAACCAATGACGGACGGAGCAAGGGGGACATCAAAAGCAGACTCGCTATGGCAAAAAAGGCATTTCTCGCCAAGAGAAGTCTACTAATATCAAATACCGGCCTTAATTTGAGGAAGAAATTTCTGAGTATGTACGTCTGGAGTACAGCATTGTATGGTAGTGAAACATGGACTGTGGGAAAACAGAAGAGAATCGAAGCATTTGAGATGTGGTGCTATAGACGAATGTTGAAAATTAGGTGGACTGATAAGGTAAGGAATGAGGAGGTTCTACGCAGAATCGGAGAGGAAAGGAATATGTGGAAAACACTGATAAGGAGAAGGGACAGGATGATGGGACATCTTCTAAGACATGAGGGAATGACTTCCATGGTACTAGAGGGAGCGGTAGATGGCAAAAACTGTAGAGAAAGACAGAGATTGGAATGTGTCAAGCAAAAAAGGTTGCAAGTGCTACTCTGAGATGAAGAGGTTAGCACAGGAGAGGAATTCGTGGCGGGCCGCATCAAACCAGTCAGTAGACTGATGACAAAAAAAAAAAAAACACTGTCGCATTAAAGAGATTACACATCCTGCAAACAGGATACCGTATGTCTGTGACACATCAGTGCACCAACAGGGATCCCTTGATCACTACCAGCTGTGAGTTGAAGTCATACCTGGTGGCATGTTACACAGTGATACCAGGAATAACACTGCAGTACCTCTCCAAAACACTGGAAGGTCCCCAGGTCGCAACTATACTCGCCGACTGCAGCCCTTTGCGTTGTGGTGTTAACATCAGCCTACGAATGTGATGATAGTCCACTAGTGTGACTGCTGTTAGCCTCCAACCAATGGTGAGGGACGACACAGGATGATATGTCTTGAGCTGATGCCGATGCACAGAGATTAAAGCCCAGGTAAACGAACCATAACAAGTTAATAGGATTATTCATAAATACCTAAAAAGTACACTTAGTTCGGAAGCAATAATACAGACTCAACCTAAATTCGTGTTCCCGTCCAGGAATCAGATTTATACACAAATGAAAGCTCGCTTTATGTTTGTTATAGATGTTTAACTGGCAGAAGGCCAAAACTGTAATAACCAAAAATTCAGGATTCGGAATCACTGCGAAAGTTTTAAAGTTAGCAGCACAATTACAATTTCTCTGATTGGCCTTGGTCTCTGCAAAGAGAGACAATGTGCGCTTAATTAGCGTAAGGCCAAAGTCCACATGACCAGAGGTAAAGTGAGTGTCCTAAGCCGGCCGGTTGTGGCCGAGCGGTTCTAGGCGCTTCAGTCCGTATCCTCAAACCAGTATAAACTTAAAGTTTAAGAGCGCTCCACTGCGGCGGCCCAATACCAGTAGTCACTCGACCGCACCACAGTGGCAGTTCCCGGCAGGATAACGGGCTCTGAAGACCTTCAGGCGCGCTGGTCCCTAAGAGAGACTCGGACTGATCAACCGCTACTGTGATCGGCGTGGGGCCCACAGAACTCTCTAGGAATGACGTGGCCTGATACCGCAAAGTGCCTGCTTAAATACTGTGGAGGCGTCAGGATACTGTCGGTACTATATCCACACACGCGACCCTGCAGAAGCTAGTAGGTCCGCGAGAATGTAGAGATCTGATAACGACCTCGCTGCCGTCTCGTAGTCAAGCGGGCGTTTAAAGTGTATGTTCTTGTGTTTCTAGTGCCCCCGCCACACAGCTCTCTATGTAGGCACTCACAGCTGGACGCTGGTCTGAGGGATTTACGGGTAAGTGAGACATTCTGCACACACTCTGTTAGATGCTGATAATGCTGTTTCACAAGACTACGCAGCATTTCCGTATCCTTCGCAGTGCTTACACATATTACGGTGTTCACACCCCGCGAGCACGCAGAAGTGCCGCAACACGATGTGGCATGGACTCGACTAATGTCTGAAGTAGTGCTGGAGGAAATTCATACCATGAATCCTGCACGCCTGCCCATAACTCCTTAAGAGTACGAGGGGTTGCGGATCTCTTCTGAACAGCACGTCGCAAGGCATCCCAGGTATGCTCAATAATTCTCGTCTCTGGCTACTTTGGTGGTTAGCGGGAATGTTTAAACTCAGAAGAATGTTGCTGCCACCACTCTGTAGCAGTTTTGGTCATATGGGGTGTCGTATTGCCTTGCTAGAGTTGACCAAGTCCGTCGGAATGTACACTGGATGCTGGTGACCAGACAAGATGCTTCTAGACATGTCACCTGTTAAGAGACGTATCTAGACGTATCAGGGGTCCCATATCACTCCACGCACACGCCCCAAACCATTACAAAGCCTGAACCAGCTCTAACAGTCCCCTGCTGACATGCAGGGTCCATGGATTTATGAGGTTGTCCCTATACACGTACACGTCCATCCGCTCGATACAATTTGAAACGAGACTCGTCCGACCAGGCAACATGCTTCCAGTCATTAGCAGTCCAATGTCGGTGTTGATGAGCTCAGGCGAGGCGTAAGGCTTTGTGTCATGCAGTCATCAAAGATACACGAATGGGCCTTCGGCTCCGAAAGCTCATATCGATGGTGTTTCGTTGAATGGTTCGCACGCTGACACATGTTGATTGACCAGCGCTGAAATCTGCAGCAGTTTGCGAAAGGGTTGCGCTTCTGTCATGTTGAACGATTCTTTTCAGTCGTCGTTGGTAATGTTCTTGCAGGATCTTTTCCGGCCGCAGCAATGTCGGAGTTTTGATGTTTTACGGTACACTCGTGAAATGGTCGTACGGGAAAATCCTCACTTCATCGCTGCCTCGGAGAACTTGAGTCCCATAGTTCATGCGCCGACCCTGACACCACGTTCAAACTCACTTAAATCTTGATAAATTGCCATCGTAGCAGCAGTAACCAATCTAAGAACTGCTCCAGACACTTGTTTTCTTATATAGGTGTTGCCAGCCGCAGCGCTGTATTCTGCCTGTTTACATATCTCTGTTTTTGAATACGCATGCCCATACTAGTTTCTTTGGTGCTTCAATGTACAATGACCGGTAAAATATGCAATAATTTATACAATACAGATAACACTACTTATAAGTAGCGCAACACTTTTTTAATTTATGAGATCTAGACAAAAACGAAATTAGAAGAAATATCCTTACATCGACAATCCCTTAGAGCTGTTACAGCTCATAACACTTTCATACATTTTAAATATCAATTTAACAAACGTAGATAAATTCAAATCGGCCACACATTAAATGTAACAGAATCTCATTTTAAATTAAAGAGCCCAGAAAATTCTACAGCAGTCGGAATGACTCTTAGATGTAACTGATATTGCTGAATGTTCTAGAACTAACGCACATTGATATCAGTCCAACAGGCAAAACAAGATAACACGAATGTTCTTAAGGTAAACTAACGATAAATTCCCGCAACCTGTGGTGTACATCTTCACCTTGTATAATTAAAAGACATCTTTAGTAACCCAATACAGCTTGCCACTGAACAGCCTTCCAGCAAGCCAAACATGTCACAAGACAAGGGAAACAGACCAGGCCAATGTCGCTACATTATGCCGTATACTGGCTGAAGGATACGTTATTGATATCCACGTCACGTCAAGAAGGCACATCCAGCAATACGTTCCCATATAGTCCGAGTTGTCTCTGTGGTTTTCGCTTGTAGGCCCTCACATAGGAACTGAGGCCACACGAGAGGATAGCAACGCCGAAGCGGCCAGGCGTGTCCGATGTGGATGCTTCTCAGGTAGCGAGCGCTGGCCGTGATGGCGGATTTGAGGGCCCACTCGAATCTGTTCTTAGCCGTGACGTTGTTGAACCGTTATAGTTTACTTATGGTTTTCCCATCGGTCTTGCTTTCATTTGACTGCCCCTTACATATGGAGACTCACCTACCAGTTTATGCAAGAAAGAATCGTTCTTCTGCAGTCTTGCTGCATTTCGCTACGATTTCTCAAGCGTTGCGTATTTCCTCTATACAGATCGTTTCAAAGTCATTGAATCAAACGTCTAGATTTGATAGTTCACGTTCTGGGGAATAGCTTTTATTAGAGACAAAATGTTTGCTGATACTGGTGAGGCTGTGCACCCTTTAGTATCACCGGCCCTGGGACGACCAGATGTCACCGAAATGGCTGATACTATTAACCAGATGTACTGAATACCATCTACCACGGTAAACTGATGCATTTCCAACAAGAGGCTCAAGTGTCTTTAAGCAGAGAATGATATACATCCCTCAAAAGAACTGGAGGAAAATGATTTTGGGCGTCTCCCATACTCCACTGAGCATTGAGGACTGGGTCTGTTACCAGAGAATACTTTATCTTTCACGAATAAGGTACACAATGGAGCATGATTAGATTCTCGATTGTTTACATAAAAAGAATTGGAATGTCCGACAGATGTCAAAAACAAAGTGGAAACGACCATTAATCCTGGGTGCTTTGAATAGGACTTCGAGAGTTTCAGAAATGTGTATGCCCACCGTGAGCGTTTATCACTGCCTGAAACCTACATGGCATCCTTGGTACAGATCTACGGAGGTGATCCAGAGGTTTCGGTTCCCATTCTTCATGAGAGCCCTTGATAGTTCTTGGAGAGTCTGTGGTGGAACTGAACGACCCTGCTGACGCCCACCACATAGGCTTTGGTGTTAGAAAGAATTAAGGGCCACCACCGCATACATAACTACCATATGGTTCAACAGGATCTGTTCGGTGTACTTTCTGGTGGTAAGGCGACTATGGAGAACGAGGAAATCCATATGGAATGGTTCTCAAAACTGAAGCCTCTCCACAACATCACAGAACCTTGGAAAGCTGACGATTCCCTCGACAATATTCTGCAGGTGTGCCTCACCACGGATCTCTGCACACAAACACGGCCCTCACCTTACGCCAGAGGATATCTAGACTCGTCTGTGAATAATAAGTTTCACCCACCAGTAGCGAAGTTTCCATTTAACATGGGAACGACAGAAATGAAGGCGAGCTGCAAGATGTTGTCGTGTCAAGAGGCGTACCCGAATAGGACGATCGGATCGTAAGGTGGTTTCAACTAATATGTTCACTACATTCTGATCAGACAAAGCGGTTCCAGTGGCCCTTCTGAGATCGTCTGGTAGCGCTCTGGCTGTATCCGTACCACGCCACAAAGCAGAAGTGGCTAGATATCGGTCTTCACTTGGGGTTGTATTGCGTCGGCGACCTTCTCGAAATCGCGTTTAGTGCTGACCTTAAACAGATCACCTTTGCAAAGTGTACTGCATTCAGATGTCGTACAATTTCCATTTGTATACCAAACTAGAAAACACTGGGACAACGGTACTCACTTCCTACTGAGGTATCACATGACACTACAATACATAAAACAGCCAATAGATGGAGAGTTATTTTAATGGTTGCCTACAGTTAAATGGAAGATCTGGAGCCATCCAATAAGACCACAGGTACCGCCTGTATCAAAATCGACTTAACATACCGGACGTTGATAAACGTGTTCCCGCAATTCTTTTGAAGGAAATCAGGAATTTTAATTTTGCTGTTCCCAGTCCCTTTCACACGGAGCAGGTGTCTGGGGTTAACGGCAGTACAAATTGCGTACGGATGCAGCAGAGTGACCATTCTGAACCACCTCTCAGGGGCATAACCAGTGCAAAAGGACGTCCAGAGTCACCGAGAAGTATCAGTAAACATTTTGTGCGAAACAAAAATTGCTCCCCGTGATCTATCACTCATAAACGTTTGTTGTAAACACTTTCAAACATCGTGAATGACTGAATCGTTCGCAAAATACACCAGAAAGCGTCCAACGCTATTCACCGAACTCGAACATTTAACTGTCGCAGGCTTATAAAAATCATTAATATATATGCTACGGGCCATTAAAATTGCTACACCAAGAAGAAATGCAGATGATAAACGGGCATTCATTGGACAAATATATTATACTAGAACTAGCATGTGATTACATTTTCACGCAATCCTGAGAGATCAGTACCCAGAACAACCACCTCTGGCCGTAATAACGTTCTTGATATGCCTGGACATCGAGTCAAACAGAGCTTGGATGGCGTGTGCAGGTACAGCTGCCCATGCAGCTTTAACACGATACCACAGTTCATCAAGAGTAGTGACTGGCGTATTGTGACGAGCCATTTGCTCGGCCACCATTGACCACACGTGTTCAGTTGGTGAGATATCTGGAGAATTTGCTGGCTAGGGCAGCAGTCGAGCATTTTCTGTATCCAGAAAGGCCCGTACAGGACCTGCAACATACGGTCGTGCATTATCCTGCTGAAATGTAGGGTTTCATAGGGATCGAATGAAGGGTAGAGCCACAGGTCGTAACACATCTGAAATGTAACGCCCACTGTTCAAAGTGCCGTCAATGCGAACAAGAGATGACCGAGATGTGTAACCGATGGCACCCCATATCATCACGCAGGGTGATACGCTAGTATGGCGATGACGAATACACGCTTGCAATGTGTGTTCACCGCGATATCGCCAAACACGGATGCGACTATCATGATGCTGTAAACAGAACCTGGATTCTTCCCAAAAAATTACGTTTTGCCATTCGTGCATCCAGGTTCGTCGTTGTGTACACCATCGCAGGTGCTCCTGTCTGTGATGCAGCGTCAAGAGTAACTGCAGCCATGGTCTCCAAGCTGATAGTCCATGCTGCTGCAAACGTCGTCGAAATGTTCGTGCAGATGATTGTTGTCATGGAAACGTCCCCATCTGTTGACTCAGGAATCGAGACGTGGCTGCACATTCCGTTACAGCCATGCGGACAAGATGCCTGTCATCTTGACTGCTAGTGATACAAGGCCCGTTGGGATCCAGCACGGCGTCCCGTATTATCCTCCTGAACACACCGATTCCATATTCTGCTAACAGTCATTGGATCTCGACCAACGCGAGCAGCAATGTCGCGACACGATAAACCGCAATCGCGATAGGCTATAATCCGACCTTTATCAAAGTCGGAAACGCGATGGAACGTATTTCTCCTCCTTAGACGAGGCATCACAACAACGTTTCACCAGGCAACGCCGGTCAACTGCTGTGTGTGTATGAGAAACCGGTTAGAAACTTTCCTCATGTCAGCACGTTGTTGGTGCCGCCACCGGCGCCAAACTTGTGTGAATGCTCTGAAAAGCTAATCATTTGCATATCACAGCATCTTCTTCCTGTCGGTTAAATTTCACGTCTGTAGCACGTCATCTTCGTGGTGTAGCAGTTTTAATGGTCAGTAGTGTATATTTCTGAACTTTAGCAGTCTTATAGCAACCCTTGTGTAAGTTCGAAGTTACTTTTATAACCTATGATTTACTCCGTCAAAAATTTCGTTTTTATTTTATCTGCTAGCAAGTTCTGAATACAGACACAATGCTGGTTTAATAGCTCTCCGTTTGCTGTACCTGCTCTTAATGCTCAAAAGTTGTTTAGCGTTTTGTGTCTGTTTCTTATCACACTAACTATAATGACCTCGAGATACGAATTGGATTCTAACATTGTCTGCGTATAAACGTACCCGTGTATCACATAAACGTTTCACTCTTACTTATCTTCAGTAGCTTATTGTGCAGAACACGATTGTCTGGTTCAGTCAAACGCTTCCCGTAGGTCAGGTAGCCAGCGTAATGAAACAGTCAGTACTCTGCTCTAATAGAAACTACTTGGACTGTGCCGCACTGCGACAGGTTGGGTATTCGCGTCAGAAGCGCAGTCTCGTCGCTGACGTCACCGTGCTGAATGGGAGGGGGACTGCCCACTCAGTATCCTCAGAATAGTTAGCACCAGCCGGACGCCGCGGCACGTGTCCGGGGAGCTGAAAAGCGCGTGAATCCTTCTTTGTCAGCCTTTCGAGAAACGGTTTCCCCCTCACTCAGAGGTTCATCACTCACGGGAAAGCCATTCTGGGTACCTCATTCCACTGCGCTCCGACAACCTTCGTCCACTGAAGTATTTGTCAACCTCCTTCCCTGAGAAATAGTACGGAACGCAAGGGTACTTCTCACACTCGTTGTAAGATATACTCGCACAAGCTGAGTAGCTGACATTTTGATAGCATGAAATGTAATGCATATGTGATCTTCAATTCCACGTAGATTCGTACAGTGAAGAAAGAATATTAAAATCTGATTTACACACAGATGTGACCGACTCGCTTCTAGCATGTTTCCTGTGAGCTGAACCGATGTAAAACAAATGCTATTCATGGAATGGCCAACAACGTGTGTATCATTTACTTTGTTGACAATTTTGGCCATATTTGATATAAAACTCAGCGTTGCAATGTTAACAGAAACAGTAAATATTGTGCAAGTCGTAGCACAGTCCCTGTAAAGAGTGTTAGACCGATCTTCCTATTAATCATGTAATTCTTTACAGAGTTCAAACAATATGGTAACAAGGACTATTAGTAAAAATTAGCATACATGTCTCAAATATGCATACGAAAACTTCCACCGAAAGGTAACGGCGTTTGGGTATTACTCATCTAAAAGCAACATCTGCGAGACATATGGAAATGAATTTGTATGTCGGCTATTTAGGTTTTATGTTGGTAACGCCACGTAGTGCTCTGGAGGAGGAGGAGATTAGTGTTTAAGGTCCCGTCGACAACGAGGTCATTAGAGACGGAGCGCAAGCTCGGGTGAGGGAAGGATGGGGAAGGAAATCGGCCGTGTCCTTTCAAAGGAACCATCCCGGCATTTGCCTGTAGCGATTTAGGGAAATCACGGAAAACCTAAATCAGGATGGCCGGAGACGGGATTGAACCGTCGTCCTCCCCAGTGCGTAGTGCTCTGTATGAAAATCACTGACTGTGCTGTGTGCAGTCTGTGGCTGGTTTGCATTGTTGGAGTATTTGCTATTGTAATGTTGGGCAGTTGGATGTGAACAGCGCGTAGAGTTACGCAGTTGGAGGTGAACCGCCAGCAGTGGTGGACGTGGGGAGAGAGATGGCAGAATTCTGAGAACGGACGATCTGGACGTGTGTCCATCAGAAAGAGTAAATTTGTAATACTTTATATCATGAACTGATATATATATATATATATATATATATATATATATATATATATATATATATATATGATGACTTTTGAATAATATTAACGTAAATACATTGTTTCTTCCCTATCAAAATCTTTCATTTGCAAACTATGCCTATCAGTGGTTAGTGCCTTCAGTACTTAGAATCTTTTATTTAGCTGGCAGTATTGGCGCTCGCTGTATTGCAGTAGTTCGAGTAACGAAGATTTTTGTGAGGTAAGTGATTCATTAAAGGTATAGGTTATTGTTAGTCAGGGTCATTCTTTTGTAGGCATTATTAAAAGTCAGATTGTGTTGCGCTAAAAATATTGTGTCAGTTTAATGTTGATAAGAATGAGTCAAGAGAGAAATGTCTGAGTACGTTCAGTTCTGCTCAGCTGTTTGAAGATCAAATAACTTAAGAGGCTTATAAGCACAGTAATTCATTAACTTTTCTAAGGGGATGTTTCAAATTTAATAAATTGTTTTTCGGTATGAAGATTTTTACCGGACATCACAGGTATTTAAGAGACTTCCTGAGGCGTTCTGGACCTACGACCTGTATTCGTGATAGAGAGGCCATTGAAATTGGTGTGGACCCTGTGTTACTCTGAACTACGAACTTGTACTACAAACCTCCAGACACTGATTGCTGTAGGGTAACTTTTACAAGCACAATAAGAGCGAATAAACTGCTTTCAATCATTGTCTTTTCAGTGTATGGAATTACCAAAAGATATTACTAATATACCGCACATATTATATTAAGACACAAGAACGTCGAAAATAAGAAGTACCTATAAAATTGAGAATGTTGTAACTTGCAGGATGCTTTTATCCAGCATTTGGTGGTTGTTGATGAAGACGATGGGCATAGCATCAAAAACTGAAAATCAAATTTAGTTTCATTGAAGTAAGGAAATAATTTACTTGAAGGTTTGTTGTACCTGCAATAAAATACAGTGGCGGAAAAAAATCGGAGCAACAAGAAGGAGTCGTTCGCCATAAACGAAAGTCGGTAGGCGTGTTTCTACATCTGAATGGCGATGTCTATTCAAATTTCGCCCCAATCGCATAAGAGTAGCGCTGGATTCGCCACTACGGAGATGAAATTCAGGTTTGCTTTAAACACATGCTGCAAATGTCGTGAGCGTTAGTTACCTTCGAGGTTGGACGTGATGAACAGATGTTAGTCAAGACTACCTTTAATGCGACAAAGATGCCATTACCAACAGAAAGTTTGACCTAGGTCATGTACTAGGACTACGAGAAACTGGGTGTTCCTTTAACGATGTTGCATAACGACGTTACAGGAATGTAGCCACTATACATGATTTAACATTTTAAAGAACAAATTATAGGAAACAGCGATTTATAAATATAGCAAATAAACTGGAAGCAGTCTTGCTCGCATAAATTTTTAATGTGGTGGCCGGTTTCGATCTTATTATAAGATCATCATCAGACCTAAAATGAACAAGAATCCTTATAAACATATAAAGGACTAAATCGCATATTGATAAAACACAATTATTGTCGATTGTGTTTGTTACGCTACTCCTTACCACATTTGTTTGAAACTCCTGTGTTTTATTATATTATATCGACAGACATTACGTCCGACGAATGTGCCTGTGCTCTTCAATATGTTTAGTATCACACTATCATGCTTTATATTTTGTGTACTATATTAACTTGTGACTGTTGTTTTCCCACAAATTACTCTGGATTAAGTGCGTGTGTGCACCAATCAATTTTCTTGCCTTATGTATTCGCTATATGTCACTTACCTGTCTTTTACTATTTGACAAGGGATGTTTTTTTCCCCCACACTACTATGGTGTATTTAATAACACTATATTTCAATATAAAATAATGGTTACCGCAGACATTATTTCGTCCGCTCATGATGTGACCGTCCGGACAGGGGTTTTATCTGTTCTTTAGTGGCATAATGTCATTAATTTTACGCTCATGACAGCCATCACGATGCATTCTATGCAGACCAACGACCGTAACGGAAATATAGCTCTTACTTTATAAATTTCTGTAACAATCCACTACTAATATCGCATTCTAGATGTAACATTTGTTGCCGGCTGGAGTGGCCGAGCGGTTCTAGGCGCCACAGTCTGGAACCGCGCGACCGCTACGGTCGCAGGCTCGAATCCTGCCTCGGGCATGGATGTGTGTGATGCCCTTAGGTTAGTTAGGTTTCAGTAGTTCTAAGTTCTAGGGCACTGACGACCTCAGAAGTTAAGTCCCATAGTGCTCAGAGCCATTTGAACCATTTTGTAACATTTATTTTGAGGAGATGCCTTTTAATAAAATTTTTAATGGTAACACTAACTCATGCGCATTCCACGTACCCATATCATGTACTGATCGACCTTCGTTGGGTCTCCCTGGCAAGCTTAGAGCGATCAGGACGCTTTCCCCACAAATAGCCTCTTTGGCCCTAGTAAGACGAGTAGGTAGCCATGGTTACTAGAGTGGCGTCCTCGTTATCATCTATGCTTCGGTCGATAACACTACATGATACAGGGCAACACTATTTAGGTCGCAGTAATTACCTTTTTAAACTATATTTTATAAGCTATAAGATTTTACCTTGTTTGATAAGTTCTATAAATGGTAATAATTACTTAATAGTAACTACCACGTTACATTCTCAAGCGGTGAAAATGCAACCTACGTGATTGGCTATCCATGACGTTATGCCGGAGACGGTGGGCGGAGCCTCAAGTATTTAATTAGCAGCTGGAGTCCTTCACGTTGTAGTACATCACCAGCCACAAGCAAGATGGTTGTCATGCGCAACCGCCCCCGCAGACATCTATGGTATATCAGCATTCTTTACTGTTTTATTAATATACGATTTCGTCCCTTATATGTTTATAAGAAGTCTTATTCATTGCCGGCCTGTGTGGCCGAGTGGTTCTAGGCGCTTTAGTCTGGAACCGCGCGACCGCTACGGTCGCAGGTTCCCATGCTGCCTCGGGCATGGATGTGTGTGACGTTCTTAGGTCAGTTAGATTTAAGTAGTTCTAGGTTCTAGGGGGCTGATGACCTCAGATGTTAAGTCCCATAGTGCTCAGAGCCATTTGAACCATTTTCTTGTTCATTGTAGGTCTGAAGATGATCTTATAATAAGATCGAAACCGGCCACAACATTAAAAAATTTATGCGATCAAGACTGCTTCCAGTTTATTTACTGTGCATGATTGCTGACAGCCATGGATGATATGTGCCTCTGAGTCTTTTGGCTATCGATTCGCATCAGCGATAGCTTCAGCGCTGGCTGCGCGACTAGAGTGCGTGAGAGGCCGCGAGTACTGGGTCTTAGGGAATGGAGTGGGGCGAGATAAGGGGAGGAGGAAGATCACCGAGCAGCGGGCGAGCCTGTACGCAACCCGTGATACGCCGCAGCGGGGGTGCGTTGTGGACTCGCGGAGGGCTCAGAGTGTACCACCGTCCGAACGTCGAGAGCACCGGGGTCTGGCGCTGTGCTGTTTAGCGAGAACGAAACAAACCATTGCGGCTGACGTGCCGAAGGTTTGGGAGTGTGGAGCGGGAACTACTGCTTTTATATTCATGGTAACATCGTTGTCAAATATCGTTCCTTTAGAAATTATCCTTTAAAAATTAAATTTTTACAAAACGGTCGGTGACATGTACTGAAAGGCTCAGGTTGTGCGGTATCTTACAGCGGTTTAGTTAGAAATATGGGAATCTTCAGGTATGCTCCTAAGCTGTGCCTTAGTGCACGAATATAAAGCATTGTGACTAAAATTAACAGAATTTTCCATCTTGGCTAATACTGGTTTGTAGCGAGTGGCCATTTCCTGTATACTTAAACTTACTGTGTGCTTCAAAACTTCTAAACCACCGTGTGCTTAAAGGCATAGTAAGCTGTCTGTTGTGTAGCTGTAGTGGTAGCCTAGTGGTTGTTATTTCTGATTTTTTTCAAGTTAAACGTTTAGGATCGACGTAGGCCGGTAAGCCGGCCGGGGTGGCCGAGCGGTTCTAGGCGCTACAGTCTGGAACCGCGTGACTGATACGGTCGCAGGTTCAAATTCTGCCTCGGGCATGGATATGTGTGATGTCCTTAGGTTACTTAGGTTTAAGTAGTTCTAAGTTCTAGGGGACTGATGACCTCAGAAGTTAAGTCCCATAGTGCTCAGAACCATTTGAACCATTTTAGGCCGGTGAACTACTATAGCAAAGATAATTTTGCATATAAGCTAGCGGCTGTTTGTTCGTAATTTACGGCATTGTTAAAGTAACGGCTGTCGTACCGAACACTTAGTCACTGTCTTGCAACATGACGCTTAAGAAACTGTGTTATCGGCCGCTAAGTTGGCTATTGGTTAATATATTCTCTGTTGGTATCATTCTTATGTCCATCTTTAACATGTTCCGGTAGTGTCGCCATATGCGTTGTTTTAGAGTAATTTGTGGAAGTGAAATGGTTTATTGTCTAGCCTCGAACCGCACCTCTGTGCTTAAATTGATATCATTGAATACTTCTAGAAACTTCCTCCTGTTTCTTGAAGGATTTAAGAGCTTATTCATTGATAAGCTCTAACCGTATGTCTGATAAAGTATCAAGTAGCTAGTGCCCACATCATCTCATGTCAGTCTCTGTACTTATAGACCGATGGCCTTTGTAGTCTAGTCCCTCCAACACCACAAACCAACCTTATCTCTGTACTTACATGTAACGGGATGTGTCGGTAGCGCTAAAGGCACCTTTCAATGTAATTATTGTTTTCGTGTGCTGTGTCGATCGAGGCCTATGCCTGAGGGTATCTCGTTAGACAATTAGCTTCATTACTAATTTGAATTTATTCTCCCAGGCACCTGTCATTTCTCAGGAAAATTACTAACCTGCATGGTTTAGTGGCTGCGAGAGCCATGAATTTTATTAATGTTTTAATGGTGTTACGCGTGGCCAAGGGCCGAATTAAAAAACTTTCTGGTGTATTCTTAAAGTTAAAACGGCTAGTGCCGATTCATATTGAAAAATTAATTGCAGAATTTAGAGGCGGCTAAGCGCTCAGCTAAACTTAAACTTTATTCTGTTTGTGTAAACTATTAAAAAGGTTTGCGCCATGGGCATTTCAATATGTAACTGCTTGTGTAGTTGCAAACCTTAAACGGCTCGTGACGATTGAAATTGTGAATTCAAAGGCGGCTAAGCGCCGAGTCAAACTCCAAGTTTTATCCGTTTGCGCAATCATTAGGCCATTGCAAATTTATCTTATTTTATATTGTATGTAAACTGCCATTTAAGTGCTACTGCAGGTTAGTAGGGAAGTCGAGTTAAGTGTTTTAAGGCGATTACACGCCGACTAAATCGTTAATATTTTGAGTGTTGTGTAATTACACGTAGACGGTTAAAACCGTGGCTGATATGAATGATTCTGTGGTTTATTTGCCACCCGGAACCTAGAATAATAACTGATCCTTTAAGGTGAGACTGCTGAGTACCGTTAGGAACATTAAGGCCTTACTGCCTTGCAGTTACTTACGATGAAAACTCCCCGTCGCAACCCCTCAAATTTCGTGGTAAGAGGGCTCAGTGGACATCACGTCAAAACCTGAACACAGGTCAAGCACGAAAATAGGGAATAAGATGTACCGTACTGTGAAAAAGAAGCAAAACAGAAACAGCGAACGGTCAAAGGACAAGAAGTGCAATATAGAGCAGCCTAGATACACAGTGTCGTTGTAGTCACGTGGTGATGGTGTTCGACTGCCGAGCGGCGACCTGTGTTCAGTAATCCCTGGTGCAACATTTATATTTTTTAATCGCTGTTCGCTGTGTTCATATTTGTGTCTGTGTCGTGGTGTAACGTCCTTTTGCAACAGCGAGGTGTAAGGAAGGGACCTATAATGACAGCTGATTCTGCACAGCTACTCTGTTAGCAGTCTGCAGTGGTTTCGAATGGGAACAGCAAATGTTGGATGACAAAGCTACGAGTCAACCGATTCCTCCACCAGAAAACACGTCTGGTGTCTCATAGACGGCATTTGTGACAGTGTGTGTGTCATATGATAGGAATCATTTACCGAAGCACATAATATGTACGCCTGGTGAATGAGGTACGAGTCCTTGCCCAATTTAACACTTCGTATGAATACGACTGTGATCACTCACAAGTAAATGATGAAAACATTATAATTTGTCACGTAAGCTGCAACAGATAAACACAATAGTTTCACAATCACACAGTTTCTCAGTGCTCTGTCATAACATGTGTTTTCAATGTTTTTGAAGTTGGGTTTCGTTTTCGAAGTTTTGACGCTTGAATTCCTTCGTTGTAACGTAGTTTACACCCGTTTATTTGTTGTTTTCATTTCGGTGAGACGTCTATTTGGTACCTCACCTGCTCTGACTACTCATCACGTTTTCTTGCGACGGTAACGTATTCTTACCGCATGACTCATATTCTACCAGTGTATAGTATGAGAAATGCCGAGATTACAGAAAGAGAACCAAAATTTTTGTGACTGGACGGACAGTTGATAATGTTGTGAAATAAATAAATAAAAAAAATTAACGCAAGAGAGATCTGAGCACGACTCATCCTCGTCGTAGTCTAACATCGTCACCACTTAACCACGATATCGCAGCTGTTTGGCTATGCTCAGTTTTGCAGTTCTTGAGTTTTCACCTTCGAGTGTTTCTATTTAGCCTTTTTTCACAGTTCAGCACACCTTCTTCCTGTTCTCATGCTTGGTCTACGTCCAGTTTCTGACGGGCTATATGCTGGGCCATCTTACCACTAAATTTGATTTGGGTGGAGAGCGGGGGGTGGTGGGGGGGGGGGGGGGGTGCCGATGGGCAGTTTCAATTGTTAGTAACAAAAGGCTAGTTGAATATGAAATATTTTTAGCTTGTGTCATTTGCTTTAAAGGCAGTTTGGGCAGATCGAGACTTAAGAACTCTGTTCGGCCATGTCTCGTTGAATGAAGCCCGAAAGTGTTATTATGTGATAGGCTAATGCCAACAGTATGTAGTTTCTCTTAATAATTCTGCATAGCTAAAGTGCCGAAGTACTCTTTGTCAATAAAGGAAATCTATTTTTTTATTTTTTGTGCTTAGTGCGTTTTATACTAGGACCCTTGTATCCTTGCTCCGAAGGTCAGAGTAAGATCACGGTTGCGTGGCGGAGCTGGCCTAGCGGCTTCTTAGGACACTGGTCAGATCGCGAGAGGTTACTGTGCAGGCGGTTGGTTGGTTGGTTTGGGGAGTAAAGGGATCAAACTAAAGGGTCATCAGTAGCAGGCGTAGGTGAGGAGAGTGTTGCCGGCGCCGCTTGCACCTCCTTACTTGGTGTTGTGCAGGAGGGTAGTCCTCTTGACGGATACTGCGGTTGCACGATCTGGCAGATCTTGTAGTAAACAGGGTTCTTTGTTCGTTGACCATGATCGTTAGATGACCTCTATGGTCTTCAGGAAGAATTTACTTTGGCTCAGGGCCTTCTGTGTAATCTTCTGTGGCAAGCAGAATGAGAGGCATGCGAAGGGTGGAAAGAACATCTGATAGGGCAATCTCACACTTGTGATCCTTTTGGGAAACTCCCGCACCTATTGTTGACTATTGTCAGAGGCATTCACGACCATTCGGTCCGAAATGTTACCCATGAGCCTTGGAAAAATTGCTCTTTTAAAGAGCGCGCTGCAGCGCGTTGTGTGAAGCAATCGTCCTCCGTTTCTGGCGGTGGCGCCGCTGTGGCAATCGCAGCTTTGGTGTCTCCCTCTGGTGGAAAAGGGGAAAGGTTGCCTCTTCACGTGCATTTAAGGGGCGCTATAAGCTCGCCAGGGGGTTGGTCAGTCGGAGAGAATGTGGGTCAGTCACTCGTCACCAGTTACCGGTCTGTCTCTCGTTCGCATTTGTGCGGCAGTTAGTGTCTGTCGTTCGTTCGGAGTGCTAGTATGTCTGTAGTTAGGATCAAACTTTAAAACCGGCAAAATGAGAATCTTGCCACTCTGCCAGTAACAGAACTCAGCTAGTGGTCCCCCGGTGGGGGCTGAGTTCCTGCATCTGAGTTTGCGTGGGCAACGGTCATTGGCGGTTGGATCGATCGATTGGTCGGGCGTGCACTGAGACACAAGATGACTTGTCCGCCTTGAGCGTCGGCGCATGTGAGGTCGCCAAG
Source organism: Schistocerca americana (assembly GCF_021461395.2). NCBI lineage: Eukaryota > Metazoa > Arthropoda > Insecta > Orthoptera > Acrididae > Schistocerca > Schistocerca americana. The sequence continues at coordinate 949,983,436 of NC_060119.1, read as the reverse complement.
TGAGACCAGTGGGTCGCGCCGTATTGCGAGGGATAGTGGCTTTGCGGCCGACACGAGCATCAGGAGTCAAACCACGACATCGGTCTGGCCGGTGCGAGCTGCGACGCCGTGAGACGGGAGATTGGCGCGCCTCCCTGCGTCCGTTGAAGCGGCTGCCAGCGGGCGGTTCGGGAGATCGTTGGAGCTGCTGCGCCAGGTCTTCACCAGAAATCGCAGTTTATTAGAAGTTAAGTGATTGGAGATATGTTCTTTCATTTAATTGTTAAATTCTACTTGTTTTCTTGGTGAGGTCACCAGCCGCTTTCTTTTGGGGCCGACCCACCATTCTTCTCCGTTTTCCCACCCGCAGGAATGTGGTTATTTGTGAATTGGGTGGTCCGTTTTTCCCTTGTGGAGTAGGGGCGGGTTAGAGCAACCTATGGTTCGGGTTCTTCAGTAATCTACCTGTCAATTTTCCATACGTTAATAGCTGCCTCTGACATATTTGTCGGATTCGGTGTTAACGAATTTATTGCTTGAAGTGTAACGGCCGAATTCCTGAAATATGTTTTTATCTTGCATATCATCCTGAGAGGCGGTATATGTGTAACGTAGAGCATGTTTGGCTAACCTTTTACATTTTATGTAAGACTGCATTTCATGGGTTTCATTTAAATGGTTATTTTAGTATATGAAGTTGCCACCCTTCCACTATAAGTTTTTTTTAATCAAGTTGCACCTTCGGTGGCAAGTTAATCCTGTAATGTTAGTGTTTTGTACCATTTCCATCCCTCCTACGGGGTGCATAGTTTATGTGCTTGTGTGAGTTGTTAAAATTTTTAGTTTAAAGTAATCTTGTGTGTTGCAGATTTGCACCGGTGTAGTCTTTCAGAGGTTGTTGTGAGCGGTCGTGACTACGACCGTGTCAAAAGGTTCTCAGCCCGAAAGCTCATACTGTCAAAAACTTGTTCTTTCTGCCTCTGAATAAATTGTAACTTGATATTTAGAGGGTGCTTTCTGATTATAATTTTAAATCTGTTTCTAAAAAAATGTAGGTTTTTAGGAATAAAATTTCCATTTGTTGAAAGAAATTTGATTTGTTTTCATTAGTTACCCACTGGCAACTACTTCCACGCCCACATAGTGTGGTTAAATGTGTTAAGGTTCTTGATGAATTGCTAGTAAATAAAGTTAATTCTTAAGAAAAAGTTTTGAAAGTAAATTCACGGTTCAACCCACATAAAATTTTTAATAGCTAACATTTAAGGTAGAACAACAAGCCGCAGTGTTGCAAGTAGTGGAGAGGAGGATCATCGATTTCTCAGTCCAGGAAAATTCTGGAGGGCTGCCTAGGTGCACGAAGGTGCAAGAACCTAAGAGACGAATATTTTTGTCGGGCACGAGGAAGGGAGGAAAATTTATCTGAATACATTGAACGTCTAAAGACACCTAGGGTACACTCGCAGACCTATGTGAGGATATTCCTCAGACGGACATGGTCACGACCATGTTGGACGACCTGCGACCTCTAGATAGACCGCGTATTTTGTTTACTGAGAGACTCAAGACCTTTCTGAATCTCCACCCTCTAGTAACTGTTATTGACATTCTGAAGTATGAAGATGAGCTTCGTTGGGAAGCTGATGCTATCAGGAAGGGTATGAAGAGAGTAGTGCGAGAGGCAACCGCGCCAAGAGGTGTTGAGGGTGGGCGGGATCGTAGTTTGGATGTGGCAGTTGGGAATACCTAGTCAGGCACTGTCCAGTACCGCGGGAGTGTGACGAAAACTCCTGACGCCAAAAGCTCGATCGAGAATAAAGGAAGCCGGCAACGCCTGGAAGGTCCCTGAAGGTGCGTGGGGTGGAAGCTAGCCGCCTGCCATCTATCTGTGCACAAAAACTGACAGAGCCAGTGTCTGCCTTATTGGATTCGGATAGCACAAATCGATAATCAATTACGACTGCTTTAGAGGAGACAATGAGGTTGCCCGCTTACTGCAGCTTGACTCGAATAGAGAGAATTGTTGTACTGTTTCAGGAGACCACGTACAGATTGCTGGTGAGATTCGATGTAAGGATAAGCAAATTTATGTAGCCCGTAAATATTTTGGGTCGTGAGGGCAACGACAGTCAATTTACTATTGGGTTATGAGGTTTTAGAAAATTCTCAGTGTATTTCGGATTGTGGGGTGAAACAGATTCATTTTTAGCTCCTGTGAGAAGCTTGTCTTTTGTAAGCAAAAAGTGGCACGGGGAATGCGTTGCGTAGGCGGTCACAGGGGTCAATCTAAGGTCGGGCGCTTGTCTGCTGGTGAGAGGGAAAAGTTATTGCACGTCCTGCGTAAGTTTCCGCATGTCCCACCAATAGGCTGCGGTGTCCACGAAAATTGAATGTATCGTCCGACTGCCCCATCAGGAAACGGTTAGACAATCGCCTTATAGGTTATGCCCAACTAAAATGCGTGAGTTGCCCCAAATGTTGAGTCAGCTTTTGAAAGATGGCGTAATTATTCAGTCGATGCGCATTTCCCATACTTTTGGTTCAAAAATCTAATGGTTCCGGATTCCTATCAGTGGTGGATTATCAGTTGTTAAGTCAGAAGGTAGTTTTGGAATATGTGCCTCTGCCAGACTTGCAAAACTGTTTTACGTGGTTCGTCGGAGATCAGGTGTTCTCGGTCTTAGACGTCGATCAGGCATACTATCAAACTCCGTGACGATGAGTTCTTTGGCTACGCAGGCGAACTGAAAGCTTGCAAGTAATCCACTTTTCAATTATGAAATGCAGTACACACGAAGACGTGATATGTTCGGTTGAATTGTTTGCAAATACTCATATGCATTTTGTGAAACTGAGAATGTGTAAGAATTTTTACTTTTTAACATCAAGTTGCTGTTGGATGATTAACTAGCGAGAGAGATCCGTTTTCGCCTGCCGGGGTGGGGGAGCGGTTCTAGGCGCTACTGTCTGGAACCGCGCGACCACTAGGTTCGCAGGTTCGAATCCTGCCTCCGGCATGGATGTGTGTGATGTCCTTCGGTTAGTTAGGTGTAAGTAGTTCTAAGTTCTATGGGACTCATGACCCCAGAAGTTAAGTCCCATAGTGCTCAGAGCCATTTGAACCATTTGAACCTCAAAAGTTAAGCGCCTTGGTGCTCAGAGCCATTTGAACCATTTTTTTAGAGATCCGCTTTCTAAAATAAGCTCTTGTTTGGTTGAAAGAAGTGACTTCATTTCATTTCCTTATACTACCAGAAGTTCTTACAAAATGATAAGAAAACATGGTTACCACTCTGGTTCCCGTTAACAAATATTGTTGTTGCATTCATCAGAAAATAAATAATAGCTCTACTGGAAAAGACTAAAATTTTAGATTTTTACATGATATCAGTTAGGCGTCAGCAAGATGTATGGACTGGAATGGGCATAACAATTCCTCTCACCTCTAGGCGGCAGGTGGGCGGGCCATTAAATACTGTATGGAACAGGCAGCTTCAGCTATAGGCATTGATACGCTCCCATAATTCCAGACATTCTTCAATCCCTTCAAGAGACTAAGTGGAGTTTTCGTGAAAATCTGTTGACGAACAGCCCAGTATCTTAGTACAGCTGTAAACCACGACAGAGAACCTTACATTACACTTTTTGTAACAATAACTGTAGTGGTAGTGTAACTTGGTTTCTTAACAGGAATGGAAAAACCGCATTTAAGAACTGCTGTGCTACTTTCATCTTGGTCATGAAAACCGAAGTGGCTCCATTTTTAACATCTTTTTTTTACAATCAAATCTTCAAAAGGCGCTCCCCTCATACCGAGGATTCACGGAAGATTGCCTCCAATTCCGTTTAAGAATCGCCTCCCAAACTAAGTGCATATCCATTGTTCATTCGCATCTCTTAAGATGTAGTCACTAATTTTTCCATACATTGATGAGGAACGGTCTGATTACTTCAGACGATGCACACGGGAGAAGCAAGTTTCTGTACCTATCTGTACTAGCTATCAAGCAATGTTATGATTACTGCTGTTTAAGAGTACTAGCCGACATTCGATTTGTAACTATGTGGTTTATATGACTTCAGTAGCACCTCCAGAACCAGCATGTCTCATAACACGTTAAGTAGCTACATATTTGCATTACTCATCTAAATGAAGTGTGTAACACGAAGCAATAAATATTAGAGTTTCAGTGTTAACATAACAATTTATTACACATAAGTTTGAGTTCAGTAATAGAGCCACAGAGTTGATTTTTTTTTTTTTTTTTTTTTTTTTTTGCCGTTGTTCTTATGATAGGCCGTATATGCATAACAGCAATTAAAGAGGATATTTTAATTTGAAAGCCATGTACGTAATTGAAAAATGGAAGAAAAACAGTTAATACACTGAGATTTTTTTTCTAAAACAGTAATAAACTTTATTTGCACATTTGTTTCTCCTCCAGGTTACAACGTAGAGGCAAGTTCTTATAAATTACTGATATCTTCAGCACGACACGAAAGTGTATATTGACACATTTTTGAGTCTATATGAGATTCGTCATTAAATTTTAACATTTTTAAAAGGTATTTCTTCAACACCCAATAAAGATTTGTTACTTCACGACACAGTAGAAAAATAGGTATCACAGCCGATATCTTCAGTTCACTTAGTTGAAATTGATTACGATTTATAATCACATTTATAACAAATTAATTCACATTTTACGAATAGAATGTTCCATTTAACATTGTTCAAGTCTATATGAATTCCAAATAGTTACTGCGATGGATTACCTTACCAAATTTGATATCGTGACACTTGTTAATGCAGATTGTAATTTGGCGATCATTAAAATATCCATAGGAAAAATGGTAGTTAAACTTTTTCTTTAGAAACAATGTGATCCACTCGTATTATGTGATGGTTCAGGAATTCTAAAGAAAAGAAGAAAAATACGGTATTATCAAGTCTTCACAATAGATATTTCTTAATATATTTCTCACTACATAGCTATACTTTCTGATAAACATTTCTCTACTATTAACTGGTAGGTATTTCATTACTGTCTTAATTCTACGAAGCTTTCGGTGTTAAACAAAACTTTGAATTCGATATCAAGTATCAGTATTACAACTAAGCTACTGAGCCAGAACTAGTCGGTTTTAGCATACGAGCGTAACAGAAAAGAAGAGGAAAACAGAATAAAGTACTACGGAAATAGTGGCTTAAAGAGTTCTCCAAAGAGTAATCGAAATAACTAGAGGAGAGAAGAGAAAAACATTTGACGTTACGTATTTTCATTCCAAGGAAGCCGCCGACATATTTGGTAAATCATAAGGAAAGTAGTAAGAAAAAAGTACCATAATAAGGAATAAAAGAGATTTAATGGACACTGGGGATAGGAATATCCGATAGAAAGCGCCGTGTTATGTTGTAAATACAGCAGTTGAATCACGAAAAAAATGTCTCCTACACTGCATGTATCTTCTTTGACAAGAGCGGTTGCTTAAAGACTTAAGGGTGAGAGGATATGTTTGTCCACTGCAAATTCTTTTTGACATGGTCATGAGTTTTACTGGAGTACCCGTAAAAACGAATTTTTAAGAAAATGGGTAAGATTCTTGCCACAGTTCGTTCGAAACACTTGCGAGATGAAGTAGGTTAAGAGGATGCTTGTGATGAGCTATTAACGACTACTGGAAACTTTCACCCACCTCATCCATCCCAAAAGGCACTAGTTTAGTCAAAATATAAATAACACTACACTGATTTAAAATAATTAGAAAAACTTTGTTTCTAAATGTCCGAATGATCGGGGATAAAAAAAACTGTCAAATACTGATATAACATAGAGGAAATAATTGAAGGGCTTGGCGCGTTGCTTGAGTTCTTATAGGAAAGAGGACCTGAAATCAAACTTGGGAGATATTGCGAGAAATGAGATAAAGAGCTGTTGCGAACACGGAACGACTGCTCACCTATTGGGGCGCGTGTGTCGAAGGAGTCCCGCTAATTCCGCCTTTTGCCACTGTCTTTCCTCTTCTATCTGCAATCGCTATTGTTTTCGCCATCTTGGTTGTTTTGACTGGGCAGTCGAGAATATACTGCTAAGCACACTTGCCCCACTTTCTGCGACGATAGTGGAGTCATCTGCATTTATTTTGGTTCCTGCCTGTAAAAAGAAAACTTCTATTACTACGTAAAACAGAAGTTAAGCAATATAGATCACCAGTCGAAACAATGAAGTGGTCGAACAAAATATTTTGATTCACGCCTGCAGAAAATCCTCTAAAAAACAACAGGATTCAGAAGAAAATGCAATGATGTACCCTATCCGTGAAATGTAGCATATGCAAGAATGTACATGTTAAAGGCCTGAACGAAACACGGAAGTAGTGCCAAAAGAATTTTATTAATTTCATTCTTTTCGTATAGACAAATTATTGTCTTCATTGTTCTGGGCTGCATAAACGTTCATGAAATCACGAGGAAAAAATAATGACGTAATCCACTCTATGAATAGTGCGCCTAAGGCGTTCAGCGTGACCAAGTTGTCTCCAAACACGTCTCTGGTTGAAGGCATATGCGACACTCATCTGTAAAGAGAACGTGGAACCAATCCTGAGCGGTGCATTCTGCATGTTGTTGGGCCCATGTGTACCGTGCTGCATGGTATCGTGGTCGCAAAGATGGACCTCGCCATGGACGTCAGGAGTGAAGTTGCGCATTATGTAGCCTATTGCGCACAGTCTGAGTCGTAACACGAAGTCCTGTGGCTGCATGAAAAGCATTATTCAACATGGTGGCGATGCTGTCTGGGTTCCTCCGAGATATAATCCATAGGTAGCAGTCATCCACTGCAGTAGTAGCCCTAGGTCAGCCTGAGCGAGGCTTGTCATCGACAGTTTCTGTCTCTCTGTATCCCATCCATGTCCGAACAACATTGCTTTCGTTCACTCCGAGGCGCCTGGACACTTTCCTTGTTGAGAGCCCTTCCTGGAACAAAGTAACAATGTGGACACGATCGAACCGCGATATTGACTGTTTAGGCATGTTTGAACTACAGACAAGACGAGCTGTGTCTTCCTTACTAGTAGAATGAGTGGAACTGATCAGCTGTCGGACCTCCTCCGTTTAGTAGACGCTGCTCATGCATGGTTTTTTTACATCTTTGGGTGGGTTTAGTGACATCTCTGAACAATCAAAGGGACTATGTATGTGATACAATATCCACAGTTAACGTGTATAAAGTAATCGTACACTATGTGACCAAAAGTATCCGGACACCTGGCTGAAAATGAATTACAAGTTCGTGGTGCCCTCCAACAGTAATGTTGGAATTCAATATGTGCTGCACTGAGAAGAGGTATGGATTTTGGTCGATGAGCCCTGGCACGAAGTCAGCGTACCAAAACGTCCCAAAGGTGTTCTACAGGATTCATGTCAGGACTCTGCCCAGGCCAGTCCATTACAGGGATGCTGTTGTCGTGTAGCCACTCCGCTACTGGACGTGTATTATGTAAAGGTGCCTGATCGTGTTGAAAGACTCAATCGCCATCCCCGAATTGCTCTTCGACAGTGGGAAGCATGAAGGTGGTTAAAACATCAATGTAGACATGTGCTGTGGTAGTGCCACCCAAAACGAATAGGGATGCAAGCCTCCTCCGTGAAAAACACGATCACAACATAACATCACGGCCTCCGAATTTTACTGTTGCCACTACACACGCTGGCAGATGACGTTCACCAGGCATTCGCCATACCCACACCCTGCCATCGGGTCGCCACATTTTGTACCGTGATCCGTCACTCCACACAACGGTTTTCCATTGTTACGTTTACACTCCTTCCACCAAGAAAGGTGTCGTTTGGCATTTACCGCCATGATGTGTGGCTTATGAGCACCCGCTCGAACATGAAATCCAAGATTTCCCACCTCCCTCCTAACTGTCATAGTACTTGCAGTGGATCCTGATGCCGTTTTGAATGCCTGTGTGATGGTCTGGATAGATGTCTGCTCATTGCACGTTACAACCCTCTTCAACTGTCGCCAGTCTCTGTCAATCAACAGACGTGGTCGGCCTGTACGCTTTTGTGCTGTACGCGTCCCTTCACGTTTCCACTTCACTATCACATCGGAAACAGAGGACCTAGGGATGTTTAGGAGTGTGGAAATCTCGCGTACAGACGTGTGGCACAAGTGACACCCAACACCTGACCACGTTCGAAGTCCGTGAGTTCCGCGGAGCGCCCCATTCTGCTCTCTCAAATTGCCTAATGACTACTGAGGTCGCTGATATGGAGTACCCGTAGTAGGTGGCAGCACAATGCATCTTATATGAAAACCGTATGTTTTTGGGGGTGTCCGGATACTTATGATCTCATAGGGTATATAACTGTCACAATCAACCTGCTTAGCAAGCTAGAAACAAACTTGCTAAGTAGGCACGAACTGATTGTGAGTCTCGTCTATGATTACTGTGCAAAACATGTATTGCCACTGCGGTGTTCGTCATTACAATCAGGCACTTTCAGTGCAGCCTCAATTACGTCAGGCCACAGAGTGAACTATTTGGTTCGAATCGAGTCGCAAAAGTATGTACTGCAACTGTGACAAGATTGGTTTATATTAGTGTCACGAAATATTAAAAAAGGTTACTGGTGATGTATCAGAAACATGCTGAAACCGAAAGAAAGTCTGGTTTGTGTTCACCTCAACAGGAATGAGCTATTTGCATTTACGATTACTTGCTGCCAAAGTGATACAATACCATTCAGAGGCAACACCGCGATCAGAGTGAAGCAAATTGAACAACCGTTCGCCATTAGTTTTAGAATTTAAAACGAAGGGACATGGTACATGATAGTGTTGAAGGAAATTATGAAACGTAGAGTAAAATAATAAATTTCCACGTTTACGTAAAGTTAAGGACGTGAAAGTTCTCTCTGTGCTGGTCTATAACACAAATTGACACAACCAACAACAGGTAATACTTCTTAACAACACCCACATGAAATGAGATATATTCGCAGTTTTACTGCTTTTGTGTGGGTGTTGTTTTACGCCGCGCAAACTTCAGCAATGATTTCGAAAGGAAATTCGACGACTGCATATCTCACAAGTTCGTACAAATACTATCTCGCTTTTAAAACAACCACAGAACGTCGAAAGAAGAAAGTGACGACGCCACAACTGCTTTCGACTGGCGTTTCTCTGAAATCGGAAATCGATTATGTGACTCCCACGGTCGTTAATTTTGAGAGGATTCATGACTCACATATTATGACACTACGCTATTTCAGGGCAACGGTCTATTGCAGATTTATCACAAACACGTCACTCTATGTACGATCTGTTGTAATTGCATGTCACTTAAGGACAAATCAACTGTAAAAGTCTTAAAGAGGTTCTAAGACGAACGACAATACTTTTCCAAACTTTAACCGATCACTGTGGTCATGCAGTAAGAGAGGTGCGATAGGGGAGACCAAGGAAGTATATTCACGTCCTGGTAGATGCTTCTTTCTCCCATCTTCGCATTTGTAACAAACTCTGAGACTTTCTCGTTCATGTAACAGAATCATATTCTATAGGAGCATATACAAGCGTGCTCTATCAGGAAAGAGTTTCATCTATTTCGTGACTTCATTCGGATTAAGAAACTAAAGATGACGCTGCTGCAAATGAACCAACAAGCAATGACATTCATATTCTCTCTTGTCACAAATATTTATCCGCCCTACTTTTTTCAAAATATTTCATGATTTCAAAGGGTGTGGTCCGGGAAGTATCTTACTGCTGAGAGTGAAATGAGCAGACGTGACATTTATATTCTTCCATGTCGCGAATACTTGGCTGCCTATTTCCGAATATGCTGTGATTTACAAGTGTCAATAGTAAGGAAACTAAGTGCACATCTTGAATTGCCATAAATCATATTTACAGTCTTGTTTGTCACAAATATTTAGTTGCCGTAGGATCCTTACCAACGCTTCCGTAAATCTGGCGGTCAAGATAAAGATCACACCACACAGCAAGCAACTGACGCCACGTGACCAGCTGCACGTGGCAGTACGTAATCGTTATAGTCACTCGTACACAATGACTTCCGAAAGTATGGAGGATAATAGGCAGTGAGGCTCCGCAGGGAGCGATGAACAACGTGTCACAGTCTCTCTCTATGTATACACTATCTATTTGGTCGCTGTTTTAGACGCCTTGCATCATTAAACGCCAAATCGCGACTCGTACAATCACACTACCATACTTTCAGTGAGTTTCTTTGCTTTTTCTATGTGGTCTGCCATACTGGAAACTGGCTGAGATAGACCTGAATTCACTCACAGCAGCAATCGGTATGACATGACACCCGTCTCCGTTCGCTGTCCGTTAGTACGTTCTTATGACCACTGTTTTTACCACATGTTGCTTAGCAGCGAATGGTGCACCATTCATTGTAGACCCGTTGGACACTTCGAGTTCCTTCACAAACAAATCTGACAACTTCATTCACTGGGTGATTATGAACACGCCCCAATTGGATCCTCATGTCTGCCGTTCTTTCACGTACTTACATCGACCGATACAGAAGCACTGATTGCTTGCAACAGAGTGCCACATACACGCTGTTTCAGCTCCATGATTTATGCAATATGTGGAGGGTATAAGGAGCACAAATTCCACACAATTAGCTGAGAGTGAGGAAACAGGATATGGCAATACACACAAAGACAACTACTTAATACTACACCTGGTCAAAGACATAAAATAGGCATATAAAACACATACGTGCATACCAAAATATAACCTCCCACCATAGGCATCACATAAATACATTCTATATACGGCAAATAAAGAATACTAAGTATAATAACATGGTGTGCATGTGTGTTCAGTTCACATGCTGTACTGAGAAGTACTCTTACTGGTGTAGGCGAAAGATCATCTTCACCAGCAGAACATACGTACAATGACACCATACTATAACTAAACATATATGGTATAAGCGCAATTGCGCAAGGTAAAACTACTCTTGTAGTCGAAAATATCGAAGAATTGAAAACCACAAATAGTGCCAAACAAAACTGATGGGGAAATGGTCTGACATGACGTAAATTGCATTCATTAAGTTGCACATGTTTATTACGTATTATAATGAATCACGATCCCCTAACATTACCTATTTCGTATACAGAGATAAACGATACCATGCATAACATTGATTCTTGCGTAGGTTAAAATTATGTCAGCTGTTTCACTAAAAGAACTCATATGATATTTTTTCCGATGTGTTATATTTCAGGTTAAAACGTAGAAAAAAAGAAATTAATATGTAACAATCGATATATACTAACAGTTAAAATTACTCTTCTTTTAAAAATAATTGAAATTACATAATTTGTGGCATACTTAAAATTGACATTACTAATTGCACAATCTAATGAGAATTATTAAATTTATCTCCAGATTGATTTACAAATTAATTATATATTTTAGCGAAGATTCTTCTCTGCTAAAGGAAGTTTGCAAACTCTTTTGCTTCGTAAATTTTTGTGTTGTGTTGTGATGTTGAAAGATGTGACAAAGAATAAAATAGAAGAATAATACAGGCTCATCTTCATCAGTTATTTAGATATCAAGAACCTAGAAAATCGAAATTTCAGCTGCAAGAATGTATCCCTAGACAAGACTTTGAGCCATCGACAACAACAACGAGATAATGAAGATAAGTAAAAAGTTATTCTTATGTATACTTGAAGCCTCTCGAAAGTTTCAAATTTGTGCGAAGATAGAGAATTTTTATAGTGATGTGTGGGAGGGTAAGATTGCAGTATACATAGTTATTATAGAATTACTTGTTTCTGATGACAGACAGCTGTTAATTAAATATGTGACCATATTAGTGTCCCATCGCACCCAAGACTCACTGAGTCTTATGTACAATGCTGTTATTTTTCTGTAGTGCCCTATGGAAGGGTTATTGGAAACTAACTCGAGAAAACGCTAAATAGTTTGTGTTCCGATCTCATAAACGAAACAGGAAAATGGATTTTCTCTATTTACCTACCACTAATATTAGTTGTTTTTATTTCACTTCTGAAATACTGCTTTTTCCACTCCGAAAATATTTACGCTGAGTCATCTCCAAAATACAACGTCTATGGCATTTATCTCGATAGTTCGCTTCTACTTCCGTAACCCTTAATCACTTAGTCTAATCTTTGCGTGATCTGGTATTCGATATTCCCTATGTTTTACAGCGACCTACCCTTCAAAAAACTTATAGCCGCCGTGTTTGTAGGTTTGTACGTTTTCGTGCATTTTACACGTTACTGATACTTACAACAAAATGTTATTTAATCTGTGTTCGGCAACTGCAGTGAACGATGGTTGCTTGGAAAGTAATGCGATGCATTTTTTTTCTGAGCCGGAAACAATGCTACCAATGCGAAACGTTACGTCTGTATTATTTGAAGTCTCGTGAGTGAGCGCGCCAAGTTCCTGTCACTTCCGATAGATAGCGTAGCTGCAGGAATGTTTCAAAATGGCATCTGTAGGGGATGTAAGTTCCAAGCAATGTGCCGTCATTTAATTTATCACTGCAGAGAAAGAAACTGTGGGGGATATTCACAAATGCTTTTGCAAGGTCTATGGAGCATCTGCGGTCGACGGAAGTATAGTTAGTCGCTGGGCACGGTGGCTGAAGTCATCAGAAGGGGGTTCGGCGGAGCTCCACGGTTTGCAACGGTCGGGGAGAACATCCACGGCTGTCATACCTGACGCACCTGACCTAGCCCCGTCAGATTTTCACTTTTTTGGGCCATTAAAGGATCCATTCGTGGGAGACGTTTTGAAGAGGACGAAGAGGTGATTCACACAGTGAAGCACTGGCTCCGCCACAAGGACGAGGGCTGATAGCGACAGGGCATACACGGCCATGTTTCGCGCTGGAGGAAGGCCATTGAACGGGATGAAGATTATGTGGAAAAATACGGTGTGTAGATAAAACACCATTCTTTCGTATGTGTAATTCTCATATAAAGAAATGTTGAAGAAAAAATGCGGTGCATTACTTTCTGGGCAACCCTCGTATTTTTAAGAAAATTTCGCATTTCGTACTATACAATATAGGGCTAAAAGCTAGTATATGCCTACTACAGTACATGATATATTTGGCACTAACGCCAACGTTTAATAAAATGATAATCAAGTACTGAAAACGCAGCTGTGACCTAACTTACTTTTCCACATGCGATTAGTTATAACGAACAGAGATTAATTATAACTAAGCGTGTTATTTTTCAATTACATTGTCATATACTATCGTAATTATACGATTTTAATTCTTTGTTTATTCTTCATCCGGTGTTTTGTTTTGTATCTATCGCAACTCCGTTTAGAAAATTCTGTGAACGAAGTAGTAACAGACATACAACAAGGAATTAAAATCGTATAACCACTCTACAATATGCAAATACTAACCAAATTTCTTTCAGATTGTTATTACCCGCTACGGCAATATATTTCATTTGGAAAAGTAACGCAGATGTGTGACACTTGACATATGTAAATGTAAACTGAACGTGCCACACGAGGATTAAGCTGGCTGCATTTGTAAGTCAGCTGTGTAGTCATTTCATTTGTGCTGGAATGTAGCAGTCGAGGTCGGACAGCCTGATTTAATCATTTGGCAGCTTAATGACTCGTATTAATGACGTCAATGTTACAGACAATGCGCAGCACTGAAATTCCGCCTGCAATATTGTCGTGGAGCGCACACGTATTTGGCGAGCTGTTCACACGCACAATTCACGTTCGCTCATGATATACTTCCTGTACAAACAACGTTGCAACTCCCCATGTTATGGGCCATTATTGACACCATAATTGATTACTAAGAAGTATTCACTGGGAACACATTAAGTTAGCGCAGGTGAATGAACTAAAGGCTACGAAAAGAAGACTAAGGTTACTGTATTATGTTTCAATGAAATTCACGAAATTATTTCCCTTACTTAAGCGGTTTAGTTGTTAATGTATTCACAGTATGTCACAGAGTGCGCACTCTCTCTCTCATACATACCAAACTGCGTACTGTATAGCTTGGTATGAATGTAGATTTACCCGTTGCATACTTGTCATGAAAACAGTCAGATTTTTAACCGGCTGGCAGTGTCATAATACTGCAACACAGCCGCTAGGGTGGAAAATCAACGGTTTATAATGTGCATATTAGTTCACTGGCCTTAATATGGCAGCTACAAATAATTCTTACCGACCTTGCTCAGTGTTAACTGTGGATTGGAAAATGTGGCGTTCCCGAAGTGAAATTTCTTCAGCGTCACCATTCATCCGTTTCGCCAAGTAGGTGCTTCAGTGGACGCACCTGTCAGAAACTGCAGAACATTGCGTTCTAGAACATGCGTGAAGTTAGGCTATTCCATCTAAAAGGCTAACTGGGAGCTTATAAATAAGCCTCCACCTCGGAAGTAAGCAACCAGTTTTGAACCGAAACTTCATTATCGTGTAACCTCTCATTCATCGGAGGCATCGAAGTCTATTACGAAGGACGATTACGGTTTGACGACCCGTCGACAACGAAGTCAGAAGAGACGGAATACAAGCTCGGATTGAAGCATGATGAGAAATAGAATCGAGAGTGTCATATTCAAGCCGGCCGGTGTGGCCGAGGGGCTCTAGGCGCTTCATTCTGGAACCTCGCAGGTTCGAATCCTGCCTCGGGCATGGATGTGTGTGATGTCCTTAGGTTAGTTAGGTTTAAGTAGTTCTAAGTTCCAGGGGACTGATGACCTCAGATGTTAAGTCCCATCGTGCATAGAGCCATTTGAACCATTTTTTGTTATATTCAAAGGAAACACCCTAGTATTCGTCCTAAGCGGTTTGAGGAAATCAGACGACGGTTTTTATGTGTAAGCCGAGCCCTCCTCGTATGTATACCATCTTTTTAATCTGCTGTTTGTGACTTCCTGAGCATCAGAAAATTAACTTACCCAATGGATAGGACCAATGATAAGTTAGTTCCAAAGCCCAGCTAAGACTTGCTACAGATGAGAACGTAGATTGTGTGCATACAAACGGTTTCTTTTCTTTGATTGCCTTATGCTTCCCTTTCTAAATCCCTCTCTTCCACTAGCTCTTCATTTCCTACTAGCCCTTTCACACTACGTCCTGAAATATTTTCTGAATGTATGCCAATCTTAACCTTGCTCCCCCCCCCCTCTCCGGTTTGCACCATCTGCAGCTCCCTTTAGTACAATGAAGGTTACTTCCTAATGTCTTAACATACGTCCTCTCATATTGTGCCATCTCCTTGTCAGTGTTTTAAATATGTTCCTTTCCTCACCGCTCCTGCGAAGATCGCCCTCATTCTTTATCCAGCTAATTATCAGCATAGTTCTGTAGCATCACATATCAAACGCTTCGATTCTCTTCCGTTCCTGTTTTCCCGCTGTCTGTGGTTCACTACCTTACAAGGCTGCGCTCCAAACGTACATTCTCATACATTTCTTTGTTAAATTAACATCTAAGTCCGACAACAATAGATTTTTCTTGGACAGGAATATCCTCCTTGCATGCGCTGATCTACTTTTTATATCATCCTTGCTTCGTCCGTATGGTTTATCTTGTTTCCAGGGAAGAAGAATTCCTTACCTTCGTCTGCTTCGAGATCACCAGTTTTCATGTTAGTTTGTTGCTGTTACTTGTCATTACCTTCGTCTTTCTTTGGTTTATTCTCAGTCCATACATCGTACTCATTGGAATGATCATTTCTTCCACAGATCATGTTTATCAATAATCTCATTTACGATGCTCTCCTTTACTTTGTTTGTGTTCTGTTCACTCCTAATGTATATTCTGTACTCATCAGACTGTTCATTCCATTCAACAGGTCCAATACGACTTCTTCACTTGCACGAAGGATAGCAAAGTCTCCAGCGAATCTCATCTTCCCACTCTTGAAACATTCTTTTTTTCCAGTCATCGCTTCTTCTATGTGTAGACTGAACAATAAGGCCGAAGAATATATCCCTTTCTTACACTTTTTTTAATCCGAGTACTTCGCTCTCGGTCTTCCAGTTTTATTGTTCCGTCTTGGTTCTTGTAAATACTCGTATCGTATATCATCTGTCTCTCCCTTTTGCTTACTCCAATTTTTCTAAGATTTTCGAACGTCTTGTTCCGTTTCACAGTGTCAAACGCTTTTTCAAGGTCGACAAATCCTATGACCATTCTTTATTTTTCTTCAGTCTTGCTTCCGTTATCAAGCGCAACAAGACAACTGTCTCTCTGGTGACTTTACTTCTGCTAAAACTAACCTGATCGTCATCCAACAAATACGAATTTTCTTTCTCCGTCTTTGCATATACTATTCTTGTCAGCATATTGGTTGCATGAGCTCTTAAGCTGATTGTGCAAACGTTCTCGCACATATCGGCGGGTGCTGCATCCGCAATTCCGTGAATGATATTTTTCTGAGAGTCTGATAGCAAGTCACCCGTGTCATAGGTTACACATACAACGTTAAATACTGGTTTGGTTGCCACTGCCTCCATTAATTTTATAAATTCCGACGGCAAGTAATCTATTCCTTCAGATTTACTTCATATCGAATGTTCCAACCTCTTTTAAATTCAGACTCTAATACAGGATCTTTGAGTCAACAGTCTTCTGAATGGTTTCATGCGTCCCCCACGAATTCCTCTCCTGTGCCAACCACTTCTTCTCAGGGTAGTGCTTGCAACCTAAGTCCTCAATTATTTGCTGGGTATATTCCGATCGCTCTCTTCCTCTGTAGATTTTACACTCTACAGCTTGATGGAAGCACCATGGAAGCTATTCCTTGACTTCTTAATACACGTCTATTATTCTGTCCCTTCTTATTGTGTGTTATCCTTATCCATTTATTCCTTTCCTCCCAGATTCTCCGGAGAACATTGTTTCCCTTATCAGTCTGCCTAATTTCCAATATTCCTTTCTAGCATCACATCTCTAATGATTCGATTCCCTCCTTTTCCTTTTTCAACAGTCCATGTTTCACTACCTTACAATGCTGTGCTCCAGGCGCACATTCTTAGAAATTCCTTCTTCAAATTAAGGCCTGTGTTTGATACTAGTAGACTACTCTTGGCCAGGAATGTACTTTTTGACAGTTGTATGCTTTTTATTTCCTCTCTACTCCGTCTGTCATGGATTACTTTGCTTCCTTGGTAGCTGAATTCGTTAATTCCATCTACTTGATGATCATCAGTCTTGATAAGTTTCTAGATGTTCTCGTTTCTGCTGCTTGTCATTAGTTTCGTTTTTCTTTGATTTATTCTCAATCCATATTCTATATTCAGTAGACTGTTCATTCCATTCAGCAGATCCTTAAATTCTTCTTCATTTTCACGAGGATAGCAACGTCATCAGCGATTCTTATCATTGATATCCTTTCATCTCAAATTTTAATCTCACTCTTGAATCTTTCTTTTCTTTCCGTCATTGCTTCTTCGGTGTATACAGGGTGTCCGTAAATTCCCGATACAAACTTTAACATTACGTTCTGTATGTGCAGTATACCGGGTTCGTTTTCGTTTTGTGATAATGTATACACGTAGTGTTTAAGTGTCAATACAGACAAATGTGCTTAAGGGATAAGCTTATTTCTTAAGCACACTTGTTTGAATAGAGACTTAAGTATTACTTGTTGCGCTATGTTGCAGTTCTAATTGTTTTCTAATAATTGTACTACATCACGCCTAACTCAATTCCTCAGTCAGAAGCGGGTGAATTAAACATCTGAATTGAAACTATCGGATAACGGAAACGGGGCTTTTCTGGACGTGGGTCCTATTAAAAATATTATGTACTCACTCCACTATACATGTCCAAGAAGTTCGTAACGGGGCTTACACCCTCTTTCATTCAAGCATTTTTTACTTGGTCTTCCACTCTCACTGATCTGTCTTGGCTCTTGAATATATTGTATATCACCAGTCTTTTCCTGTACTTCACACTACTTTTCTCCGAATTTCCAACATCTTGCAGCATTTTACACTGTCGAACGCTTTTTATTGGTCGGAAAATCCTATGATTGTGTCTTGATTTTCTGTAGTCTTGCTCCCATTATCAACCGTGACGTCATAATTACCTCTAGAAGTCTTTACCTTTCCTAAAGCAAAACTAACCGTCACATAACACATCGCCAATTTTCTTTTCTATTCTTCTGTATATTATTCTTGTCAGAACCTTGAATGAATGAGCTGTTAAGCTGAGTGTGCGATTATTCTCGGGCTTGTCGACTTTTGATATCTTCGGAAATGTGTGGATGACGTTTTTCCGAAAGTCATATGGTCTGTCGCTAGACTCATATAGTCTACACACCAAATTGAATATTTGTTTTGTTGCCACGTACATAATGATTTCAGAAATTCTGGTGGAATGATGCCTATCCTTCCTGCCTTATTCGATCTTAAGTCTTCCAAAGCTGTGTTAAATTCTAATACTGGATCCCCCGCCTCTTCTTCTAAATCGACTCCTGTTTCTTATTATGTCATGTCATCAGGTAAGTCTTCCCCTTCATATATTCCTTTAATGTACTTTTTCCTCCTATACGCTTTGTTATCTGCTCTTAACGGTGCAATTCTCACTGCACTCTTAATGTTTCTGCCCTTGCTTTTAATTTCGACTTTTCTGTGTGCTGAGTCAGTTCTTCCAATAATCATTTCTTTTTAGACTTCTTCACATTTTTCATGCAACCATTTCGCCTTGGCTTCCCTGCACTTCCTACTTATTTCATTCCTCATCGTCTTGCATTTCTGTACTCCTGAACTTCCCTGAAAATTTTTGTACTTACTTCTTTCAACGATTAGCTGAAGTGTTTCTTCTGTTACCCATGGTTTCTTCGCAGTTACCTTCTTTGAAACTATGTTTTTTCTATTCAAATTCTGTGACTGTCTTATTTAGAGATGTCTGTCCCTCTTCAACTGAACTTCCTACTGAGCTATTACATATCGCAGTGTCTACAGACTCATATAACTTCAAGTGTATCTCTTCTTTCCTGACTACTTCCGTATCCCACTTCTTTGCGCACTGACTCTTCGTGCCTAGTCTTTTAAACCGCAGCCTACTCTTTATCATAACTAAAATTTGAGTGTATATCTTCTCCTGAGTGCGCCTTACATTGCAGTATCTGATTTCGGAATGTGTGCCCACCCATGATGTAATCCAACTGAAATCTTTCTATACCCCATGGAGTTCTCCAAGTGTATCTCCCCACCTTCAACAGTGTAGCAGCTATTAATATTTGAAAATCACTGCAGAACTTATAATTCCTCCCCTCTCATTCTTAGTACCAAGCCCCTATTTTCCAATAACCCTTACTTCTGCTCCATCCCCTACAACAGTTGTTCAGTCTCCGCTGTCTATTAAATTTTCATCTTTCATTAAATACTGAATTACCCATTTAGTGCCCTCAAATACTTACCTCTCTCTTCATTTTCGGCCTTCGACCCTGGCATGTATTACTGACCTATCGTTTCTGTCTATTCTGATGAGACCTATCTGTCCTACGTTCCTGTTCATAACGAATCCTACTCCCGTTATACCATTTTCTGCTGCTGTTGATATTACCCTACGCTCATCTGACCAGAGATCCTCGTCTTCTACCAATTTCACTTTATTGACTCCCACTATATCAATATTCAGCCTCTGCATTCCCTTTTCAGATTTTCTAGCTTCCCTACCACTTTCAAACATCTGTCATTCCACGCCGCGACTCATAGAACGTTGTCATTTCGTTAGTTAATCATTCTTTTTCTCATGGTCACCTGCCCCTTGGCAGTCTGCTCCGGGAGATCCAAATGTGGTTGGGGGGGGGGGGGGGGGGGGGAGGGACAAGAACCGAATCTTTTGCCAATGGGACATCATTATTACACATTTTCAGTTACAGGCCACATCTTCTGTGCATATACATTATGGGTCTTAATCGCTGTGGTTTCTATATCCTTCTGGGCCCTCGTGTCGTTGGTTATTACTGATTCTTCCGCATTTAAAATCAGTTCCCCACCCCAAGAGTAAGAGAGTGCCATGAACCTTTGTCTGCTTTTTCTCCCTGTTTGAGATGGCGCTTGGCTGAATAAGGTCGACTTCTTATGCCGGGAGCCTTCGGCCACCATTGATGATGATGTTAATTCAAAATTTAAACGGTGGTGGGAGCCCGAAACCGAGGACGTTTGGATTGCTAATGAAAGGTGGTATCGCAGCCAAGCAAATAAGAACTCTGCTTCATTAGCTCGAGAACTGTGGATCGAGTTTCGCTTCCGGTACTCTCTTTTTATATTATTCCTACGTAATTCTAACAACTAATATGCATATTATGCCGAGAAATTGTCTGATGACCCAGAACCAGTTACGGATGAAACCCGAGTTTGTTTCGCAATTAACTTACCGAAAAAACCATGCACACTTAAAGATTCGTCGTTCATTACAAATGCTGTACTTCGCAATAATTATTGTTCCCATGTTTAAATGATCAACATCATCCTGATTCTTAGAGTGATCCATAGGTTATAAATTGTACTTGCACAAATGTCGATAAAATAATATGAATAAAATGACTGCACTGATTTGTAATTTGATTAAAAGTCTCTCACTGCGAAAATTTTTCTCCTTGTTTATGTTAAACGATTATGAAAATAATGTTAGTTTGCACTATAATATTTTCCCACTTACTGACAAGAAAATATGGCAAGTGCCATAACTCAAATCCCTCCATCCCAGACACGCGCTTTACCATTCCTTTTTTCTTTCCGATACAGAAATAGAATGCTTGTGCCGACAGGAAAGAACGGACACAGTCAGCTTCAGCGTTGTTGGAGATAAGGTAGGTACAGGTCGAATCCCGTGGCCTGGCGCGATACCTCGGAACTGGCCTGTCACTGTGCTTGTCCCTCCCATGGTACTCGCTTGTTTTAAATTTGTTTATTGATTTCCTTGCTTTAAATTGTTTGAAACCTTGCAACTTGTTACACAACAATAAAAATAAAATATGGAACGGAATCGAATTTCATCCTACATGACCTCCGCTTCTTAAAAAAACAAAAAAATAAATAAAAATTGTTTTCCGCTCGTTGCCTGCAACAATTTTGTTCATTTTCTTTTTATTAATTAAAAAGAAAAACAAAACCAACATGGCCGCAAAGATGAATTAACCTACCTAACAATGTGATCATGACGAGAATACCACAAGGTCAGGTTAACTCAACCGATACCTTGACGACGAAATGCATTCCTATTGGCGAATACATTAATTGAACTCGCAATTGCAGATAAGGATATGGCTCTGAGCACTATGGGACTTAACATCTGTGGTCATCAGTCCCCTAGAACTTAGAACTACTTAAACCTAGCTAACCTAAGGACATCACGCACATCCACGCCCGAGGCAGGATTCGAACCTGCGACCGTAATAGTCGCGCGGTTCCGGACTGAGCGCCTGAACCGCTAGACCACCGCGGCCGGGCAGATAAGGATAACCATCAGCTGTAGATGGTACCTTACTCAGAATAACTCAGGCACTGCAATATCGTATTGGCGAATAAGTCGCGATACCGTGGCATGTGCAAATGATTTCTAATTTCATTGGCCACATATTAGTGGAGGGTGAATAGGTCCCTTTCGCTCCCTTCTTCTACAAAGTAATGAAGGTAGCGGCCTTAACATCCATCCAATTGTATCTGATATTACTATCGGAAAGGAGGATGCGTCTGGACGCAATAGGATATCAGCGAAAAGGCAGTCTCAGTGGATCGGGTCAGAAACGCTAATTGGTTTTGCCAGCGCCAGTTCGCTTCGTTACCATGACAGGTAAATCTATCTTGTAGAGTATCTATTGTGAGTCAGTGACTACACAGATCCGCAACACTACGTCCAATACGAAGGAGAGGCTCATTGCTGGATAATAGATTGTGTACCACGAGATACGATCAAGACGCCACCGCCAATGGTAAAACAGGAATGCTAACACGAAATCACACCGACTTCCAAGAAGTTTGCTGTGAAGCCCGTTCAACTTCCGTTGTACAGTCAATCCCTCTGCTCCACATTAACAAAAACGAGGTAGTGAGGCGTTGCCTCTATAGAATATCTGCACCCAAATAACTGACAGCAATACAAAATTCACAGACATGTTTTAACTGGAAACTGACTCGACCAACACTGCCAGACGGATCAAGACTGCCCGGCCGCAGACAGTAAAATAACAGAGATATGAATGAGTGTATATGGCGAGAGAAAGCCAGCGCGGTGCACCGAACAAATAACGTGATGCTTTCCCCCTAGAGCACGCGCACGAATAAACAGCTCTTATTGTTGTAATCGGAAAATGTGATACTTCCATAAAAAAATGAGTAGACAGCTGCTATAGTTTCCAAGACTTCATCGAAGGATGAGGAGAGATCTGTGGTGTAATATGTTTTGTACAAGTTATAGGTATGCAGAGTACGAATTTTCTGAAGCAGGTTAAGGGAACACCATTCAAGCCCCAGGATTGCTCCTGAAATGTTCTCCGTAACCGGCTTTTAATTAAGTTTAACCATTTTGAGTGGACAGGGTCAATTATGACTGTCAAAGATTTAATATCGACCACCGTCGACCACGAAATGACAGTATTAATTTCATGAATATATATTTTTCTTCGTTGACGTGGACATCAAGTACACGGCAAAATACACGCAAAGTAGCCCGGAGCAATATAATCTCAGCGAGAGAACGTAGTTAACACCATCACATCATCCGGAAATCTGCGCATCGAGATAGTCTCGCTCTTTAGTGTCCATCCTTGTAACTGACCGGACCGACTATTCTTGAAGAATGGGCTCAAGTGATAGAATACACAATGACATTGAAAGCGGACTTCCCCGAGTGAAACCCCTATG
Organism: Schistocerca americana; assembly: GCF_021461395.2. Classification (NCBI taxonomy): domain Eukaryota; kingdom Metazoa; phylum Arthropoda; class Insecta; order Orthoptera; family Acrididae; genus Schistocerca; species Schistocerca americana. Next base: position 949,960,536 of record NC_060119.1, on the reverse strand, counting down.
GATGGTAACATGGCATATCAGTTGGCCGTTGACAGCCACCGAAGCTTGAATACCCGTAAACACGTTATACAAGACCCTGTGTGCGTCAACTGCGAAGCAAACGGCTTCCAGTATCTGAAACAGGAAGCCACATTTGATCCGGTCGAAAGCCTTGTCAAAATCGAGACATGCCAGAGCACTAGGAACAGAAGTAACAGTGGCCTTCGACATGATATCACGAAATTCTCCTACTGTAGTAAGAATAGTACGACCTGGAGTAAAACTCTGATAGTCAACAACAATTTTGCCTAACAAAGCACACTGCCATCTGTTCACTGCCCTCTCCACAATCTTATAATTAGAATTTAATGAGCTAATCATGCGAAATTCATCAGTTGCTGCCCGACCAGAACTTTCAGAAATTAACAAGATTTTGACAATTTTAAATGAGTCACGCACAATCACACCTCTCAACACTTTATTCAAAAGTAATGCAAAAGTAGTACCCAAGAAAGGCCAAAAACGCATACGACTCCTTAGCCAGACCATCTAACCCTGGTGATTTGCCAGAAGGTGATGTAACAAAGTGGCATCATCACATCATCACATTGAAATCCCTCTAAAACCGCAGCATTATGAGCAGGTGTAAGTTTACGATCCAAACCCTGGACAAATAATTCGGATGACGTATCGACAGGAACTGGTACCTCACACAGGCCAACATAGCAGTGATGTATGTCTTTTTGTGATGTCATAATGTTGCCATCCTCTGGAGTGAGAGACGTGACGCATACAAGTCGACGACGAGTCTGATGGCGAATGAGACGATATAAAGAAGCCAATTCATCCGCTACATCGTAACATGGTTTGAATCATGTCCTTAACCCTTCCGTTTGACGCTGTGTCAATCGTAACAACTGCGCCTTGACGCGCCTGACGTCTAGAATCCGTAGCAGAGCCTGATGTGGTCTTCGATAAAAGTCACGCAAGAGGACGTAGAAAAATTCTTGCTTCCTCCGTAATTCCCGCGCTCTATCAGCGCAGAATCGTATCAGTGTTTTTCTGATCTTCGGCTTTGCCGGTTGAACCTATATTTCCAAAATAGGGGGGTATCGCGTAGTTGAACGGAGACTACGACCCCACACTTCCCGGATCACCTCATCAAGAGAGGAATCCTCCAAGTGCACCACATTCAACCTTCAGGGAGATCGAAACAATTTCATCGACTGTGCCTTGTAATTTAAAGCAACAGTCATTGCGCAGTGGTCCGTGAAGCTGGCATTGACGACATGGACAGACAAAATTGTACCACACACCTTACCAGGTAAATAAGATGTGTCAAGCTTACTGCTGGAAGTAGCATGAAAATATATATATTTGACTAGAGTCGGACATTTACAGACCCAAACGTCCTTCATTTTCAAGGAACGAACTAAATCTTGCAATTCCCTACAGATATCAAAATTGTGAGACTGGCCTACAGGATGCAACAAACAGCTAAAATCCCCGCCTATCAAAACATTCTGCAGGCATTCCCGTAACAATTAAACACCTCTTCCTCATGAAATCGGGAACGGCCTGGAGTGCGTCCGCTACCGGGTGGTGCATGGAGGAGAATCGGGGTCACGTGAATAAAAGCACAGCCTATTCCTCTAACTTACTAAGAACTTCAATCCCTTCGATGGGAATGCTCTCCCTAAAGAAATAAGGCAATCCCCGTGGAACTTTCGGGAGCCACATTAAGCACACTGCAAAAACCAGGGAGAAAAAAGCGAGTAAAGAATAAGACATCCACAGAGGAATCATAGATAAACTGTCTCAACGAAGCAAGCCCTATTATCATTCAAAGAAAGAAATGTATAAGCCTGACTACTTTAACAACAAGCAAATAAATTCAATGTGCTGGCCAACTGAATTAAGTCATTAATGAGTGTCAATATCAATGGCTGATTCCCATGATGAAGGGGGGCGGGGGGGCTCCCATTCCCGCCTCTGTAATATTTACGTTTCTTCTTTTTACGAGACACCACCCGCTCAGGTTGAACGCGTTGTTTGCAACGACTACGAGGCAGTTCAGAATCGACAGTACGACTTAGGCGGTTCTTCAACATTAACCAGAGTAGGTTACAAACAAGGTGCCACATAGATCCACTCCGTAGGATGGTATCCTTGCAAATGGTTCAAATGGCTATAAGAATTATAGGACATCTGAGGTCACCAGTTCTATAGACTTAAATCTACTTAAACCTAATTAACCTAAGGTCATCACACACATCCATGCCCGAGGCAGGATTCGAACCTGCGACCGTAGCGGTCGCGCGGTTCCAGACTGTAGCGCCTAGAACCACTCGGCCACCCCGGCCGGCGCCGTTGAATCACAGGAACATCAGAAGTCTCAACTTCCCCGCCCGTGGGCTTTTCCGGATGAGACACTAGAGACCTCAGCAGCTGTTTCCGCTCTATCGACCCCATCAGGAATGCAGGACTTAGTGAGGAGTGGGCGAGGTGTGGACGTATTCGACTCCCCATCACCCGGTGTCCAGCGTCTCTTATGTTGCACTGCAGACTAGGCAACATCAATTTTGGGACCTAGCTGCAAGGATAAAAGCTGAAAATCGGGAGCAATAAACTGCGCATCCCTGTGTTGTTCCTTTGTACCCGGGGAAGACGTTGCACCAACCTCGTGAGGAGTGGAAACGAGGCCAGCTAACATCAATTTTCTACGCTGTTCAAAACAGGATTTCAATGCTAACCCCCCCCCCCCCCCCCCGCGGGAAATTAGACCTCAGGTGGGCTCTTTCCTTGTAGAGAAAGCATCTCCCCACTTCCCTGCTACACGTGATATGTATGCGCTAACTACAGATCTGTAGATAGGAAGAAACGTTACATTTAAGTATCATCTTCACTGAACGGATTCCGCTATAATATTTTAACTGGTACTGAGCGGGCCACCGTTCGTGTCGTATACCCGTCACATCACCAAAAGGGAGCAACTGCCGTCAACTTCCAACGGGAGACTGAACTCTCGGATCCGTGTTAGCAAGCCACACCATACTTAGGGAGACATCACGATCCTTAACGGGAACCGAGCGAGGTGGCGCAGTGGTTAGACACTGGACTCGCATTCGGGAGGACGACGGTTCAATCCCGCGCCCGGCCATCCTGATTTAGGTTTTCCGTGATTTCCCTAAATCGCTCCAAGCAAATGCCGGGATGGTTCCTTTGAAAAGGCACGGCCGACTTCCTTCCCCATCCTTCCCTAATCCGATGAGACCGATGACCTCGCTGTCTGGTCTCCTTCCCTAAAACCAACCAACCCCAACGGGAACTCGAGAACAATGGTGCAAAAGCAACCTACCTACTTGTACTGGATCCAAAAATTTTATGAAAAATACATAGTTATCAGAATCAAAATTGGCAGTATGAACCAGAGAAGATGTTACATGAAGAGCCAATCATGAATTTTCAAAGATCCGGACTGCACGGAAGCCATCGATTTATCGAAACTAAAGCTGACTGCACCTTTTTTTTGGAACAGATTTGGAAAACATGATGGACATTATAAGTGGACTACACCGCTGGTAACAGACACACACCACAACTAATGCAACGGACCAAACAACGATGCGACGCGACGGTGCAGTGAGGCGATAAACTAACAACTTTCCCTATCGGCGCTGCCCCAGGACCACGGGTGTTCCCTATCGACTCGAATTTACTCTTCTATCACGTCATCAGAAGAGTCGTCCCTCTCATGGATACATTCAATGTACTCATTCCACCTATCCACTCTCTCCTCTGCGTTTAGCAGTGAAATTCTCATTGTGCTATTATCTTGCTACCTTCGCTTTTTATTTCACCGGAGATTGTATTGACGTTTCTACACACTGAGTCAGTCCTTCCGACAACAGTTTATTTTTCACATTCTCCACATTTTTGCTGCAGCCATTTCGCCTTGGCTGCATGCACTTTCTTTTTAATTCGTTTCCAAGTGATTTATATTGCTGTATTCTTGTTTCCCCCAACATTTTTGTACTTATTTCTTCCGTCGATGAATTGTAGCGTCTCATTTATTACCCATAGTTTCTTCTCACTTAGTTTCGTTGTACCTGTTTTCGCCTCTTCACCATCTTTGATTGTCATTTATGGAGATGTCCACTAGTCTTTAACTGAACTGCCTGCTCTGTGTTCCCTACCGCAGTTTCCACATCTTTAGCGAACTGTAGACGTGTCTCAACACTCCTGAGTACTTGAGTATATCACTTCCTTCCACACTTTTTAGGGGCTATTCTCTTACCCTACAGCCTACTCATAACCATTACTAAATTGCAATCTCGCTCTATTTCTACTCCTGGCTATGCCTTACAAATACTTAATTTTGAAATCTCTGACCATCACATAATACAGCTGGAATCTTCCCTGTCTCTAGGCATTTCCACGTATACCTCCTCCTCTTGTGATTCTTCAACAGAGCATTCACTGTTACCTTTTGAAATTTATCGCAGATCTTAGTTCGACTTTCTTGATTCTCATTCCTGTTCATATCTTTCCGTAACACTTTCTTCTATTCCTTATTCCTTATTCACACACGCGTTCCAAACCCCATTGAATATTTGATTTCCACCTGCCTTTAGGAAATGAATAACATCTTCGAGATCTTCATATACCCTATCTATATCTTCATTTTCTGCTTAGGATGTCGGCATGTATCCCTAATCTACCATTGTCGGCGTTGGTTTGCTATCGAATGTTATGACAACAATCCTGTCACTGAAATGTGCACAATAGCTCACTATCTGTCCTTGTTTCCTATTCATAACGAATCATGCTCCCACTACACCATTTACTGCATTTTTTAATATTACCGAGTATTCGAGTGACCAAAAATTTTTGTCTTCTTTCCTTTCACTTCAGTGATCACAATTATACAATCCATGCACTGATTCATAGTATGTTAACGTGTCGTTGATTATTCCAACTTTTTCTAATGGTCATTTCCCCTTGGCAGTCCCCTCTCGGAGATTTGAATGGGAGGCTAGTTTGGAATCTTTTGCCATTTTAAAGAATGTTCTGGCGTGACCACAAACGCCGGAACGAAGATGTGGAACGCAACAGCATAGAAGGCGGGGAGAAACCGTCGAGCAATCGTGCGTGGAATTGAACTACTCTGCGCCAAGAGCGAAAACGCCACTCCTGCTAGCCTAGGCGACTCAGATCGGTCCAGTCTGCAACGGGATCAGTGCTGCGCTCTCAGATTGTCGTGATCGGTATTATGTGTTTACTTGGACTTAATGTATAGCAAAAACTTCATTGTTTTCATGTCGCTTCTCGCTAGTGGCAGCCGGCCGCTGTGGAAGAGCGGTTCTAGGCGCTTCAGTCCGGAACCGCGCTGCTGCTACGGTCGCTGGTTCGAATCCTGCCTCGGACACGGATGTGTGTCCTAAGGTTGGTTAGGTTTAAGTAGTTCTAGGGGACTGATGACCTCAGATGTTAAGTCCCATAGTGCTGAGAGCCATTTGAACCATTTTGTTAAGTCCCATAGTGCTAAGAGCCATTTGAACCATTTTTTTAAGTCCCATAGTGCTTAGAGCCATTTGAACGCTAGTGACATGTGCAGTAATAAAAGTTAAGTATTGTCAATTTGATTTCTACAAATAAAACTACTAATATTATCTGTTTTCTTGTATAGCATTACGAGAACACAGCATCATTTAGGCACCCTATAAGCAACGAGTGGGCAAAATCCCACAAATGGTGAAGAGGTGTTAGAGAAAAGCAATTCCCGTGCATGATGGCCATGAACTTTGGAAATTCTTTCTTGTCTTTACGTTGCAGGGGCGTATATTGCTTTAACAGTTTCTTGTCGTTTTTGCTAATGAGTGTTTTCAGGTGGGTGTCGCAGAAAATTTCTTTGTACTTATTTTTGTCTATTTTGCTTGCCTTACCTACTTACTGCATTTGTGTCTTCCCACATGCCCTCCCCTCCAGTCCCTCCCCTTGCTCAGGCGACGCGGCTGCAATTGTTACTTGCCACACAGCTAATGCAGATGTTTCAGTTCTACAGTCAACAAATATCTACCCTGCTCCAAACAGTGCAGCAGCTACTCGCCCACGCTGTTCGCCCAACAGAATGAGCACCACCTACTACAGCTGCTATACCAGCTTTTCGACAGTTTAGTGAACAAGACGAGGAATGGCTCGAGTGGCTGCACCAGTTCAGTGCGCATATAGTACCTCACAACGTCCCAGATACTGTGAAACTTGCCTATCCACGGTTGGAAGTGCAGGGTTCCGCCTCATTCAAAAACGTTTTCCTAACGCCACTCCGAGTGACCTTGCCTATGACAGTATTAAACAGTACCTAACAAATTATTATGACCGACAAGTGAATGTGGTAGCAGCTGGATATCAGTTCTTTAATTGCAAGAAACGGTCAGAACAAACATATCGCAAGTTGGTAACAGATTTGCAGGGTATGACAAGGAAATGAAAATTCAAATGTGCTTGCGGTGCTTTATATTCAGATATTATTTTGCTTAATGCGATCATATACAATGTGCCTGATGTCAAAATCAGAGAACAAATTTGGAACAGTCCGATCCAACATTTCAGCAGGTAGTGCAAATTCTAGATCAGTATGATTGCGGTGCCTTGTCGCCTCATACATTTGAGTGGCCAGCTATTTGTCGAGTTGAGTCCTTAGTTGTCATCGCTCCATTCCGCACCGACGGCGTGCGCTAAAAACGCTGAGTAAACAACCTCCCCAAGCCACGTACGCAATTCGCTAAACAGGCAGCTACACAGGCGAACAAAATTAAGTCTTGCCCTCGCTGTTATACACGGCACAAACGCAAAGACTGTCCCTCCCGCCATGTTCAGTGTTACGCTTGTGGAAGGAAAGGACGTGTGCAATCTGTAAGTTTGCAACGGAAGAAACATAAGAATTCAGCCCACTCACAAAACTCTACTCACAAGGCCATGTCATTAATACAGTAAACAAGTGCAGTTTCTACAGTGATACGTCAGTCAAACAAACTTTTTGCTCATTTACCTACTTGTGGGAAACGTGAAATTTCAGTTAGACACGGGTGCCTGTGTCACATTGCTAAATCGTCACACATATAAACTGTTAGGTTCCCCAAGCATGTTTCAAACTAGACCACAGTTAACGGCTTGTAATGGACAGGACATTCACGTTCTCAGGACATGTACTTTGCCTGCCATCTATCCCTCAAATATGTGAACAGTGATTTTACACGAGTGTGAGAACGTATTTGGTCTTGATTCTTTTGTTTTGTTTGGCTTTATCATTGAGGACAATGTGTTTCCAGCGTCTCCATTCAATGCAAAAGACATTGTAGCTAGCTTGCTAACTGAATTCCTGGAACTTTTTTCTGAAGGTTTAGGCAAAGCTACCAATTTTGTTGCACATATTACGCTGAAAGACAATGCTTAGCTGAAATTTTTCCTGGCCAGGGCTGTTCCCATTGCATTACGAGACAAAGTTGCTGAGCCGTGGGCGGCTCGTGTTTATGCCGTTTCTCGTTTGTCACCTTCTCCTACGGTAACGCTGCCTCGTTTCTTATTCCATTTACTGGCGTCACTAACTTCCTGCTTTAGCTGCCCGTGAGTGGCAGCAGAAGCGCTTATCGAGAAGCTCACTGTCGTACCATCTCTGGAGCAACCGTCAGTATTTCCGGGTTGTCGTGTGTCAGAAGTTCAGTTGCTGACGGACTAGCAGTAGAGTCAGTCGGGGGACAGAGGAGCAGTGCAGTCGGGGACGGAGCGCTAGTGAGGTGCGGGCAAGCAGTGCTCGCCGACCGCTGGCGACACACATGTACCGTCCAACGGAAGGAGAATGGAGCGGTACGACCGTTGGTTCGTCGTTCGGTTGGTCGTCTCATCAGGTGACGTGTATTTTGGTCTTTTGGCCGTTTCTGGACCTCGTCAGTTGGTCATCATAACGGACGTTGGTCGGTTCCTTCCTTGTGCAGAGATGTCGTGGCCAGTGCGCAAGAGCTACCTCTGCGTGGTTGGGTCCGAGCCAGAGTGCCCGGGTCGCCGTGTCTCCGAGTTCCGAACGGACATGGAGTTGGTTTGGAGGTGCAGTCAGCTTCGGAATGGAACTGAGTTGTATCCAACCCACAATACAAGAAGGTATTTGGTTTGAAACGTGAAACCTGCTTACAGAAATTATCGAGTTCTTCATTACACCAACAGAAAGAGTAAACTGATTAGTTTTAGAAGTGACAAGAAGAGTCACTATGTTTGCGCTGAACTGTGATAGAGGACATAGTGACTATAGACGTACAGTGGAACACGGAGACCGTGAGTGGGCATCAGGGAGAGGTGTATGAAGGCAGGAGGAGGTGTAAGTGGATGCGAAAAGCAGCAATATATGTAGAACATCGCATAATGACAAGACAGCACTTATTGAGCATGCAATGACAACTCGTACCAAATACATTTTATTTTATAAAACACTAATCTATTGCTTCGGCCATAACACTACCTTATTTCACGTTTTATGCAAGCGAGGACCTCGATGAGCTCAGTTCATACAGGTAATTAAATTTCAGCTGTGTTGAAAAGTGAACATAGATAGACTGGCTGCCTTTTCCCAGTAAATTCTCAGAAGATGTTAGTGATGTATAAATATTGATACCGGTGGAGCTAGAAAGGGAAGGTTAGGAAAGAATTTTAGAAAGAGGACAATTGTCATGGTCACTAATAGAACGATCACTGCTTGTAACGAATGTTGGCAACTGTCGGAACGCATTATTTATATTTGATGTGAATCATTTACCTGATCAAAAGTATCTGGACACCGCTATGTAAAGCGGAACTGACCACTAGACGTAAGTGACCGGAGTTGGAAGCAGAATCGATTGTCAAGGAAAAATCAGTGACTTCGAACGTGTTTCTGTCATTGGATGTCACCTGAGTAAAAAGTCAGTCGGGGACATTTCATCCTTTGTAAGGCTCTTTATGTCGACTGCTGGTAATGTGATTGTGAAGTGCAAAGTCGATGGAGCTATCACAGCTAACGGACGGTCGAGCCTTGCGGTGAGTGGTAGTCAAAGAACGCATGAAATCAGCGGAAGACATCACTCGTGAGCTCCAAAGGGCTTTACACACCACGGGTGGCCGCCAGCCGCCCGCGGGCCGGACCCGGCTGTGACTGCTTTCAATCCCGCCTGCGGAAGAAATTCTTGCGGGAAAGAATATGGCGATAGCATTGTACTCCGCCCGGGACGCATTCCTCGAATACTTCCGCTGACACTCGGTTCGCCTTGGGTTCGCAGCTCACGTCGCAGACCGGTGAAAGTTTTTACTACACCGTGCACGCCATTTTGCCGTCGCTCGTTTCGAACAAAAACGTAAATCACTCTTCCAGTCTGAGCACGTGATTTATTTGGTGTTATAAAATCAACCGATGCTTTTACGATCAGTCATAAAAGTGTTCCTTGCCAAATATTAAAAAAATCCTTCAAAATAATGTTTGTGGATATTTACACACAAAATTTCAAACACTTTAGTGACTTGCTTGCGGCCAAAAGTCGCAGAATTACTGCTAATTACTTGTCGACAGGGATTGTCTCTCTCGCAGCCGCGTTTTGTTTCCCTGTTCCTTCTGGTATTAACTTTACTAAATAATTTTTGTCCGTTGTGAACGTTTTTGAACACTGCTGCTGTTGAAATTAAAGGTGATTTTTTTAAATTAGCTGTAACTAGTTAGTTTTATGAGCACTATCTCTTCGATGATGACATTTAAAGATGCCTGGTTTCCCATCTTCAGAAGTTAATATTTATTTATGTCTCATGAACTTTTTTTTCTGTACTAACAGCGTTGTAGGAGTTTGCAACGGAAGTTTTTAAGAGAGTTATTGTAAAACTTCGCAACTAAAAACATAACCTTCACGGCGGATAAATAAATGTAAATGTTTGAAGATGGGGTGAACACACGAGGGTCGTTCAGTAAGTAACGCCCAATTTTTTTTTCTCAGAACACATATATTATTATCAGTCACAATTTGGTGACAATGTACATCGAAATGTCTTTTTCCTGTCCTATTTTACGACGTAGTCTCCATTACGCTCTATGGCCGTACGCCAGCATTGTGGAAGAGCATGTATTCCCTGCTGGTAAACGCTCTTGTCCTGTAGGTGTAGCCATGTTTTCACTGCTGAACTGTCACCCTCGTCATCTTCATCTTCAAAGTGTGTTCACCGTAGAGAATCTTTAGGCGGCCCAAAGAGATGGAAGTCCGAGAACGCCAGGTCTGGCCTGTAGGGTGGTTGAGGCAATGATGTCCAACCCAGTTTGGCAAAGTGTTCTCAAACTTGTGTGTGGTCGTGCATTAGCGTGTTGTAGCAAGATTCTTGTCCGATCGAACACATCGGAAACGGTTCTTTATTCAGGGTCTTTACGTACACCTGTGAATTGATGGTTGACCCACTTGGCATCACATACACGAGAATGACGTCATCACAATCCCAGAAGACTGTCACCATGACTTTTCCGGCAGAGAGGGTTTCTTGAATTTATTCTTTTGTGTTTTATGAAGATTATGCCACTCCTTGGACTGTATTTTTGTTTCCGGCGCAAAGTAGTGCACTCAGCTTTCGTCCCCCGTAACGATCGTAACGATGTATGACAGAAAGGCCTCTCCGTCTGTCTCAAAACGCTCCAACAACTCAGATGACTTGGCCTTTCTTTGTATCTTGGGGTCCGCTGTGAGCACTCGTGGAACACATCGTGAGGACCTCTTTGCGTATACAAGATTTTCGATCATTGCAGACGCATTTCCAATGCGCGCTGACAACTGTAGAGCCAATTGACGAGTTGTGATGTGCCGGTCGACACGAATAATGGCATCCGCAGGATTCAGTATTTCTGGAGCAGTGGCTGTGACGGGATGTCCTGAGCGTAGCTGATCATGGAGATCTGTTCCTGCATTTCCTGAGGCTGTAGCTTTCTTTGCCCGTGGCGCAAATGCACGCCTATCAACTGCAGCATCGCAATACACTGCACACAAACGTTTATGGATGTTCACCACTGTTTCTTTTTCTGCACACAAGAATTCAATAACAGCACGCTGCTTGTAGCGTGACTCGTATGTAGACGCCGTTTTCACGCTGTACTAGGGCTCTGCCTTCTGCCAGACCGGTTCGAAACATCACTGCCCACGGAAAAAAAATCAAATGTGAAGCAGCGTCAGGGACGTTTGTCTATGTGCATTAATAGCTTTAAAAATCTGGGGCATTTGTTACTGAACAACCCTCGTAAAATGAACGCACTTTTGACGAATAATTTGTTGGCCTGACGTGTAGGGAAAAAGGGTGCCATCATACTGTCGCGTTACCTCATAAACAGTAGCGTCACGGACACTAGTTTTGTCTTTGATGGGCGAGCGCGTTGATGTCTCGTTAGGTGACGAGGTGGCCCTTGAGCTTAAGTATGTATCTGAATGAAGCCCGCGGGTGATGAAAGGTTGCCCATGCCAGTTAGAGTAAGTCAGATGGAAGAGAATGTGTTTCTCGAATTCCTGCAGAGCCTTACCTGCCGTCACGTGTAGTGTGAACAGTGGAGTGTAGAGGAGGTGATGTTATTGCATGTTAGTGTTTAGAATGTGGTGACCTTATTGTACTTAAGAAAAAGCTGAATGCGGAAGAATTTGAACACATTTTGAGCATTGTGATGCGGAGAGTAGAGGAACAATTCAGAGACAGTCACTGTTTGTATCAGTATAACAGTGCACTCTGTCGTAAAGCAGTCTCTGTAAGGCAATTTTTCGTAGACAATAACATTCCTCAAATGGATTGTCCTGACCATAGTCACGATCTGAAGCCAATGCAACACTTTAGATCAAATAATTTAGGGTACTGGACCACGTCATTTCAACTACTGAAACAGCTAAATTTCCGACGTTTCGACCTACTTGCTGCTTTTCTCTTCAGGGCGGTTTACAGTGAACCGCCCTGAAGAGGACAGCAGAAAATTGGCCGAAACGTCGGGTATTTAGCTGTTTTTGTTGTTACAATGATGCGGCATAATATCCAAATTATTTTATCCAAAATGATACAGGCTGTGGAAGCCTATGAACTTACACCAGTGCAACACCTTTGGGATGAGTTAGGCCTCACTCGAGTCCGCACCATCTAGCGCATTTGACGAGAAATGGGCTGCTATTCCTCCACTGACATCTCATCGGAAGCTATCGCAGCAGAGTTCAAACGATCGCAAACGTAGGGGATGGTGACCCCCAGTCTATTGATAGGTGTTCGGATACTTCTGACCAGACAGAGTGAAGCGCGGTTTAGATCGTTTTTTTCACTGTCGTAGAAGGGGGCTGATACTCGTCGCTGTACGCTGAAGCTTACTGTCACAAATATCACGTAAAACTTACGTAAAACCGCAGAAACGCGGCCGCAGAGAGCTCGTGCGCGAATGGTGTGGACGCTCGGCTAGACGGCGCTCTCCTTGTGGCGCGCCAGGTGGGGCGTCTGCGTGCCCGCGTCGTGGCGGCTCCTGCAGCCGGCGGCGGAGGACTTGAGCAGCGGCAGTGGCAGCGGCAGCGGCAGCACCGGGGGCGGAGGTCGCGCTTCCAGCAGCGGCTGCGGGTGGGGGACGGGTACCGGCACTGGAACGGGCCAGCACGCCGCCTCCAGCACCACAGGCCCCTGCGCAACGGCACATGTCGCGGGGCGCCTCTTTAGGCTCTAGGCGAACTGTTGCATATAAAAATTGCTGTACACAATTACACAACTGGTCATTAAAATTCCTACACCGCGAAGATGACGTGCTACAGACGCGAAATTTAACCGACAGGAAGAAGATGCTGTGATACGCAAGTGATTAGCTTTTCAGATCATTCACACAAGGTTGGCGCCGGTGGCGACATCTACAACGTGCTGACATGAGGAAAATTTCCAACCGATTTCTCATACACAAAACAGCAGTTGACCGGCGTTGCCTGGTGAAACGTTGTTGTGATGCCTCGTGTAGGGAGGATAAATACGTTCCATCACGTTTCCGACTTTGATAAAGGTCGGACTGTAGCCTATCGCGATTGCCGTTTATCGTATCGCGGACATTGCTGCTCGCGTTGGTCGAGACCCAGTGACTGTCAGCAGAATATGGAATCGGTGCGTTCAGGAGGGTAATACGGAACGACGTGCTGGATCCCAACGGCCTCGTATCACTAGCAGGCGAGATGACAGGCATCTTATACGCGTGGCTGTAACGGATCGTTCACCCAGGTCTCGATCTCTGAATCAAGAGATGGAGACGTGTGCAAGACAACAACCATCTCCACGAAAAGTTCAACGATGTTTGCAGCAGCATGGACTATCAGCTCGGAGACCATGGCTGTGGTTACCCTTGACACTGCATCACAGACAGGAGCGCCTGCGATGGTGTACTCCACGATGAACCAGGGTGCACGAACGGCAGAACGTCATTTTTTAGGATGAGTCCAGGTTCTGTTTACAGCATCATAATGGTCGCATCCCTGTTTAGTGACATCGTGGTGAACACACATTGCAAGCGTGTATTCGTCGTCGCCATACTGGCGTATTACCCGGCGTGATGGTATGGGGTGCCATTGGTTACACGTCTCGGTCACCTCTTGTTCGCATTGACGGCACTTTGGACAGTGGACGTTACATTTCAGATGTGTTACGACCCGTGGCTCTACCCTACATTCGACCCCTTCGAAACCCTACATTTCAGCAGGAAAATGCACGACTGCGTGTTGCAGATCCTGTACGGCCCTTTCTGGATACAGAAAATGTTCGACTGCTACCCTCGCCAGCACATTCTCCAGATCTCTCACCAATTGAAAACGTCTAATCAATGGTGGCCGCGCAACTTGTTCATCACAATACCCCAGTCACTACTCTTGATGAACTGTGGTATCGTGTTGAAGCTGCATGGGCAGCTGTACCTGTACACGCCATCCAAGCTCTGTTTGACTCAATGCCCAGGCATATCAAGGCCGTTATTACGGCCGGAGATGGTTGTTCTGGGTACTGATTTCTCAGGATCTATGCACCCAAATTGCGTGCAAATGTAATCACATGTCAGTTCTAGTATAATATATTTGTCCAATGAATACCCGTTTATCATCTGCTTTTCTTCTTGGTGTAGCAATTTTAATGGCCAGTAGTGTATTTCTTTATCATTTCCTTTTGCAGCTCTGGCAGTGGCCTTGTTCGATCACAATTACTGGATGTCGCGTTCAGGGTAAACAAATGCTTCATGCTCCACATCTATAAATTACTTTATTGATAGAAGACTTGTATGACAAAAGTCGCTATACACTACCACAGTTTAGGAGCCTTAACCGCATCCACAGATGTATCTAAAATTGAGCAGTAGTAGGACGTCGTATCCGTACCTCAAAAACTGACAGGCAAACGTCTACTGTAGGTGGATCTCAAATAACATCGCAAATTCGTCGTACACCTACGGTAGACGTTTTCGTATTAGTTGTCCTACTACTGCTAGATCTCGGAGAACCTCTCAAATTGATGGTCCATCTACGGTAGATATGACCCCTTTAGCTCTTACGACATAGACATAACGTCCTATTACTGCTAGATTTCAGATACATCTGATGATTGGTCTGAGATCTAGAAATCGTCGTAGTGTATAGCGACTTCTGTCGTGCAAGACTTCGGGTAATAAAATATTTTTCAGCAGTGGCGGATTTATTTACCATAAAAATGTTGCAAAACAGTTGTGGACGTCTCACATTTAAAAGCTTATTCTGGAAATTATGTCCGCCTCTTACGTAGAAAACGATTTCTTACATAAACCCAAATATCGCTGAGCACCTTTATACCGTAAGCAGTGGGGTATTCTTTATTTAGTTTTGTGAGATGCAAATAATTTGCAAGTAACAGTTATTCAAACGAAATTACGATAAAAGCAGTTTTTGTTTGTTGCTGCGTTACCTTAATTTTTCTACATAATTGGGTTATGTAGAATCCTCTATATGTTATTGGATATTGATAGCTTTTCACCTACAAATGATAGAATGTTACTGCTCGTTTGGTCGGCAATTTAACTGTATGACTAAACACAGTTTTGTTGTGCGGAAATATTTTCCGGTTATATTTAGTTTCGAAACTAACTCTCTCACCTGAATTAACATTTGTTGTTGATATGCTCACGGAAACACCATTTATATTTTGTGCAACTTGACTCACAAACGATAAATTTTTACCTTACAAAACACTATGTTAACGTTATTGCTATGACTCCACTTCCTGTTGATGTTCACTTGTTATATCAAATAGCGCAAAATTTGATCTTTCCTTGAGTGCCTCTCTCTCTCTCTCTCTCTCTCTCTCTCTCTCTCTCTCTCTCTCTCCGTGTGTGTGTGTGTGCAACGTTCGAATCCAAACTTGGATGCAGTGGACATCTAGAACTGTTATCCAATAAAACGTGATCAGTATTGCGCAGAGAGAGAGAGAGGGCGAGAGAGAGAGAGAGAGAGAGTGAATACGAAGATTCAGCATCCTGCTGCACGTCTAGGACCAGAAAATCGCCATTAACTGTCGTCCATTGAAACGTTGTTTGTGTGCCGAAACGAGTGCTGATCATAGTGCTGTTGCCATGTAGTGTTGGAGTTGAGATGAAGACAGCAGCGCTCCGTCTAGTGTTATCAGACATCCAGTCACAGCATTTGGCGACATAGGAAAAGCGTTCGACAATATAAACTACGTCATTATGTTCAAAGCTGTCACAAGGAACCTCTTGAGTGCGACTTCGAAAGTCCAGTCATTGGTGAGTCTAATTTGACTGTGATGTGTTAAATTTATGAGATAAAAAATATTAGTGGCTAATGACACACCATGTGCATCAAGAGGGCGACAGTAAATGAGCGTCCTGGAGGTACAGAGATCAAGCTGGGATGCACCTGTAGCACTTTGTATTTACTATACTTCATAAAATTTGCATCGTTGACATTCAGGAAACTTTCAAAAGAAATCATTAATAATTTCTGAGAACACGTCACATGGAATGTGACAGCAAGCAACCAAATGAGAAGTACTGTGTCGTGGAGCTTTTCCTGAAACTGGCTATCCTTTAAGGCGTAGCGGAAGCTAGTGCGGTAATGTTTTTATACGCACGGGAAAAACAAACATTCAAAGACTGAATCTTTCTAGTGATTCAAGGTGTTGTGAATTTCAATGTCGCATACTTTTCAGGAGGGATAGTTTGCTCTAAAAGTGAATGATTTTTATACGCAGACCAGGAATCAAACAAAAGCAAGTTAACTTGACCATGTATTGGGCAAAAGCAGTGCTCACACCATAGTTGTAGTTCTCTTACGCCCACTTTCCCTCTCTTGCTTGCTGTAACGTAAATATTCTGCTGCCTTTGCAAGATCAATGACATGAGAAAAAATCGTAGGGGGCGCAGCACAATAAATAACTTTCCAGCAAATTTAATATCCAGATTATCAGTTGGCGTAGTTATATACGAATGCGTTAAGGCACTGATGGCAGTTGATCTTGGTACCTCTTATTTCCAAGGTTCCTTTCATATGCATTTGTTCTCCCAATCAACCCTGACAGAAGCTGGAAGCAAATTCCTTGATGAACGACGGGACAAGTTTATTTATCTCATCCAAAAACTTTCATGCCGATTCCGCAGTTTTCTGTGCATCGTCACTTGACGCTTTGTTTGAACTTCCATACCAACATATATTTAAATTTTTTTAAAGATGTTCACGATGTCCGAATCGATTCCTTCAACTACAATTTGTTTCACAAAACTCTAAATATTGGTTTAAGACGGAAAAAGAATTGAATTTTTGACGCAGATTCACTAGTAAAGGACAGTAACAACGGCAAGAACCTTCTTTTTATGACGTTATCTATTTAGGTATCTTTTAGACCATCTTCTGACCTACCACTATGATGGTAGACGGTGGTGGTGGTGAACGGAGCAGGCGCTACGACTCTACAAACGCTAATTGCTTGAGCTTGAGAAGTTAGTGTTTGTGAAGTCGTAGCACCTGCTGCGTTCACCACCACCGTCTACATCGTGGTGGTAGGCCTGAGGATGATCTAAATCAAACCGAAATTGGTAACCTTATTAAAAAAAAGTTTCTTGCAGTTGTGACTGTTCACGTTCAAATATTAAAGAGAGCATTTCTGGCTGAAATAACGGTACTACTGCCAAACTTCGGCCTAAATCCGAGAAAGAAATATCTGAATGAGCACAGCACTTTATGGAAGTTAATTGTGTAAGTAGGCTGTTTAGGTTTTTATATTGGTAACGCCACGTAGCGCTCTGTATGAAAATCACTGGCTGTGCTGTTTGCAGTCTGTGGCTAGGTGGCATTGTTGTAATATTCGCTATTGTAGTGTTGGGCTGTTGGCTGTTAACAGCGCGTAGCGCTGCGCAGTTGGAGGTGAGCCGCCAGCAGTGGTGGATGTGGGGGGAGAGATGGCGGAGTTTTGAGAACGGATGATCTGGACGTGTGTACATCAGAAACAGTACATTTGTAAGAATGGATGTCATGAACTGCTATATATATTATGACTTTTGAACACTATTAAGGTAAATACATTGTTTGTTCTCTATCAAAATCTTTCATTTACTAACTTTGCCCATCAGTAGTTAGTGCTTTCAGTAGTTTGAATCTTTTATTTAGCTGGCAGTAGTGGCGCTCACTGTATTGCAGTAGTTGGAGTAACGAAGATTTTTGTGAGGTAAGTGATTTGTCAAAGGTATAGGTTAATGTTAGTCAGGGCCATTCTTTTTTAGGGATTATTGAAAGTCAGATTGCGTTGCGCTAAAAATATCGTGTGTCAGTTTTGTGTTGATCAGAATAGGTAAAGAGCGAAATGTCTGAGTACGTTCAGTTTTGCTCAGCTGTTTGAAAATCAAAGAATGTAAGAGGATTATCAACACAGTAATTCAATAATTTTTCTAAGGGGACGTTTCAGTTGGACAAGTGGACTATGAGAAAACCAAGAAAGAGGAGATATTGGGCTACACAAGAATGGTAATAATTAGATGGCCTGATAAAAATACGGAAGTTCTTAACAGAATTTGTCAGTAAAGGAACATATCTAGAGCTAGACCTGAATATATAGTCCGCAAGCCACCGTACGGTGCGTGGTGGAGGATACCATGTCTCACTAAAAGTCATTTCGTTTCCAGTTCCAATCGTAACCAACAGAGCAAGGGAAAAAGGAGTGTGTGTATGCCTTCATACGAGCCCCAATTTCTTTTACTTTATCTTCATGATCCATACTCGAAATTTACGTTGCTGGTGGTAGAATAGTTCTGCTGTCAAATTTCTAATTCCGGTTCTCTAAATTTTGTCAATAGTGTTCGCCGAAAAGAACGCCGCTTTCCTCCACGGGTTCTCATTTTCCATTAAGGATACATGGTACTTTTCCGGCTCAATATTATGTAAAAATCAACAGCTACTACTTTCAAGCACAGTTTATAATGTGTACGTTTTACAGAACTTTTGTTGGTATCAGGTAATGGAGCACACGTTCTAAACAAATTATAAGTAGTTTGAATATTTTTGAACCTCCATAGGGTTATAAAAAAAATTACAAAGAAATCGATGCAATTTTTTTCACAATGCTTCCTCAAATTAAGGGGCCATTTAGTCCGATGTTATTCATTTGAAATTTTTACCATATGTGCGTGACACGATGGCAGAACTACGAGACCTATTTAATTCCACCTATTGTGTGTATTACAAGGATAAAACAATATCACATCTTACATTTTAATTTTTATAATTGTTTCATAATAAAAATGTTATTTATTCTATATTTTAGTTGATTCTGCAATAACGCTGAGGTCTACTGCATAAGTATGGACTATTGCACGGAAAAAATTTGAGCAATGCTTTATAAACCATAGGAAATATTTTTACCTGAATTCTGAAAAATATAAGGAAATTGCGAATGAAGATATGAGTCCATTTAAACTGTGCCTCAGAACATTCCTGGAGCATAGACTTCATCCTGCAGCATTTTTTCATCTTGAAGCTTCCTCTTGGCATTCCTTTTAGGACTTCTTGGTTCTTTGGTAACTTGAAGAGCGAATCTTTCAACTTCATGCACCCATTGTTTCTCACACACAGGCAAGTGATCTTCCATATTAGAGCCACGTTTTATGCATAAATTTCTCAGAACTTCCAACCTTTCTATCACTCCATCATTGAAACATATCGCTGCATCTATTACACAAACGTTTAATGTATATAGTCCTACAAAAACATTCTTGGGTAATCTTTCCCATATGCAATGGTTGAAACTTTCATTTGTATTCTGAGTGCCTCCATGAAGACATTTACTGAGCAAAACAGGGTCACTCAGGTCTCTAAAAATTGGTTTTACTTCATTCATAAGCAGCTCAGAAAGAGAATGCTTCTGATGGTATATTTGTCCGCTTTCTTTTGCTTTTTGGTAAACACACCAAGAATCTGCTAAATTAGGAGTCCGTGAACAGGATTGTCATGTGTGGACAATGTATGAAAGTAGGAGGCCCATCAGCTTTTCTCATTGGTGTAACATCATTCAGAGGTGCCTTTCGTCGAATGGTAAGTCCATAATAACTCTGAAGAAGGTCTGATTCCGTTTCTGTCAATCTGCCTCGGCCAGACAGAGATTTTTCATCAGCTTGGACCTTTCCTTATATTACTCTTCGTAGCTTCCCCAATCTAACACCCATCCTCTTTTGCACATGTCCAGAACATTCCAGTTTTGTTACCAAAGTATCACCATAAACATTTAACTCATTAATTTTATTGAAAGCCTTACAGTCACCATCGCCTAAGTACTTCGTTTATCTAACGTTATAAATGGGCAGTCTTTGTTTAAACAATCCGGAGCAGTAGCTCCATCCAGTGTGTTCACTAAGAGGCTCAGAGTTCAACTGACCAAGTACACAGTACTGACACCAGAGTGCGCCGTCGTCCCATAGCGGTCTGGGAGAAAAATGGCGAAAGAAGGACTGAGTCAGTCCTAATGGAGAGAGAAAGGAGTGTACTTTATTTATTTTGGGACAATTTATTTAGCGACGGATTTCATGTAATTTATTTAATACAGTGATACAAAACACTCACCCTGGCTTGCATGGGGTCACAGTAACTAGTCTACAGACCTGCAGTACACTAATGTTCAGGGGAAACAACTCGTAAATTGTCAAAATAAGCCGTGTAAAAGGATCTGAAAACAGGTTTGCTAATTGACGACTGTAGAAATAATACAATGCACAGCCTGTACACCTGTTCACAAAATAATGCAACAGACACGAGAACAATACACAAATTGTCAAAAAATAATGCATGTGTAACACTATGGAAATACACTCACAACGCTTAAACAGACGAAAATAATGCAGAGCACAATCACTCACTACACGTAAAAAACGCTTTTTAACTATCGTCATCTGCGACGTAACTGCAAACTGCCTCCCTACGGAACTCTAAGGTGTGCACAATGGATGGTGCGGTCCCACATGCAAGATGCCTCTGGCCTGCATACATGTGTTTACTGTTGCTGGGGCGACGCCTCTCTGTCTGCAGTTCAACGAAGACATAATTGCTGAGCGACTCACCATCATAGGTGCAGATAAAAGGTTGTCAGTGTTGTACTGACGTCACAGGTCTATGTAAATGACAGCCAAGTCTCTCTCTCTAAATGCACTATAGAAATCTGTTGCAATCCTTCCTAGAATAGCACAGGGTGCATTGTTCATAGGGATCCTAACGGGACATTCGAGATGCGTCTAGCTGTGAGCATGTTTACCTGCTCAGCGTGGCTGACACATCGCCGCTAAATGTTCGTATAACGATTCATAGTCGCTAGCGCAACTAAAATTTCTCAGTGTTCTACTGATGTCAAATGACTATGTAAATAAGAGCCAAGTCTACCTTTCGGAAATCATAACGTGCCTCAGAAATAGTTAATGGTCGGTTTTGTAGGAGCTTTCGTGATATCTCAGTTTCTCTGCACGGAAATTCTTGTCCTAACAGAACCTGTTTACAAAAATTGCCTGGAACACCGCCGAATGCATTCCTCCTACTGGTCTCAACGAGCTGATCAGAATGCCCCATTCATTCGCAAGGCATCATTTGTGTTGGGACATAGGAGCCTCCTCATAGCAGTGAGAACGTTCACATTTCAGAAAATTTTATATGAAAGCAGGTCTTAACAATTTCCAGGAACGGTAACATGTGATGGTCGGGGAGCCACGTTAGGACCATCAAGAGGAATGCATTCGGCGTTATTCTAGGCTATTTTCGGAAAACAGGGTTAGTTAGGACAAGACCTTCCATGCAGACAAGCTGAGACATCACGAAAGCTCCTACAAAACAGACCGTCACTATTTCTGTGGCACTTTACAATTTCCGAGAGGTAGACTTGGCTCATATTTACATAGCCATGTGACATCACTAGAACACTGAGAAACACTAACAACCTTTCATCTGCGCCTGCAATGGGGAGCCGCTCGGCAATAAGGTCTCTGCTGGACTGCAGACAGAGAGGCATCATGCCAGCAACAGTAAACATGAGCATGCAGCCCAGAGGCATCTCGTGTATGGGTTGAGCATGAGTGCATCATCCAGCATGCCACCTTGGAGTTTTGTAGGGGGGCAATTCGCTGATACGTTACAGCTAATGATAGTTCGATAACATTTTTTATGTGCAATGATTGTTTATGCACAGCATTATTTTCGGCTGTTTAATCATTGTACCGTGTTTGCACAGCATTACGCATGCACCATCTATTGACAATTTACGAGCTGCTTATGTGTCTGTTGCATTATTTTGTCAACAGGTGTGCAGAATGTGCAGTGCATTATTTATACAGTCACCGATTAACGAACGATTTTTTCAGATCCTTTTACATGGATTATTTTGACAATTTACGAGTTTTTTGCGTCTCTGTACATCAGTGTACTGCATTATTTTGGTGATTTACAAGTAATTTGCTGGTCTGTAGACTATTTACTGTGACTCGAGCACTCCAGGGTTAGTGTTTTGTATTCCTGTAATACATAAACTATTGAAATCCCTCGCCAAATTAATTGTATACATTATCCCCTCCTCCCAATAAACAATGGACCTTGCTGTTGGTGGGAAGGCTTGCATGCCTCAGCGATACAGATAGCCATACTGTAGGTGCAACCACAATGGAGGGGTATGTGTTGAGAGGCCAGACAAATGCGTGGTTCCTGAAGAGGGGCAGCAGCCTTTTCAGTAGTTGCAGGGGCCACAGTCTGGATGATTGATTGATCTGGCCTTGTAACACTAACCAGAACGGCCTTGCTGTGCTGGTACTGCAAACGGCTAAAAGCAAGAGGAAACTACAGCCATAATATTTCCCAGGTGCATACATCTTTACTGTATGGTTAAATGATATTGGTATCCTCTTCGGTAAAGTATTCAGGAGGTAAAATAGTCCCCCATTTGGGTCTCCAGGTGGGGTCTAGTCAGCAGGACGTTATTATCAGGACAAAGAAAACTGGCGTTCTACGGATTGGAGCGTGGAATGTCAGATCCCTTAATCGGTCAGGTAGGGTAGAAAATTTAAAAAGGGAAATGGAATGGTTAAAGTTAGATATAGTGGGAATTAGTGACGTTCGGTGGCAGGAGGAACAAGACTTCTGGTCAGGTGAATACAGGCTTATAAATGCAAAATAAAATAGGGGCAATTCAGGAGTAACTTTAATAATGAATAGGAAGATAGGAATGCGGGTAAGCTACTACAAACAGCATAGTGAACGCATTATTGTGGCCACGATAGATACGAAGCCAACGCCTACTACGGTAGTACAAGTTTATATGCCAACTAGCTCCGCAGATGACGAAGAGATTGATGAAATGTATGACGAGATAAAAGAAATTGTTCAAATAGTGAAGGGAGACGAACATTTAATAGTGTTGGGTGACTGGAACTCGATAGTAGGAAAAGGAAGAGAAGGAAACGTAGTAGGTTAATGTATAATGGGAGTAAGGAATGAAAGAGGAAGCCACCTGGTAGAACTTTGTACAGAGCATAACTTAATCATAGCTAACACTTGGTACAAGATTTGTGAAAGAAGATTGTATACATGGAAGAAGCCTGGAGAAACTGGAAGGGCTCAGATAGATATACACTCCTGGAAATGGAAAAAAGAACACATTGACACCGGTGTGTCAGACCCACCATACTTGCTCCGGACACTGCGAGAGGGCTGTACAAGCAATGATCACACGCACGGCACAGCGGGCACACCAGGAACCGCGGTGTTGGCCGTCGAATGGCGCTAGCTGCGCAGCATTTGTGCACCGCCGCCGTCAGTGTCAGCCAGTTTGCCGTGGCATACGGAGCTCCATCGCAGTCTTTAACACTGGTAGCATGCCGCGACAGCGTAGACGTGAACCGTATGTGCAGTTGACGGACTTTGAGCGAGGGCGTATAGTGGGCATGCGGGAGGCCGGGTGGACGTACCGCCGAATTGCGCAACACGTGGGGCGTGAGGTCTCCACAGTACATCGATGTTGTCGCCAGTGGTCGGCGGAAGGTGCACGTGCCCGTCGACCTGGGACCGGACCGCAGCGACGCATGGATGCACTCCAAGACCGTAGGATCCTACGCAGTGCCGTAGGGGACCGCACCCCCACTTCCCAGCAAATTAGGGACACTGTTGCTTCTGGGGTATCGGCGAGGACCATTCGCAACCGTCTCCATGAAGCTGGGCTACGGCCCCGCACACCGTTAGGCCGTCTTCCGCTCACGCCCCAACATCGTGCAGCCCGCCTCCAGTGGTGTCGCGACAGGCGTGAATGGAGGGACGAATGGAGACGTGTCGTCTTCAGCGATGAGAGTCGCTTCTGCCTTGGTGCCAATGATGGTCGTATGCGTGTTTGGCGCCGTGCAGGTGAGCGCCACAATCAGGACTGCATACGACTGTGGCACACAGGGCCAACACCCGGCATCATGGTGTGGGGGGCGATCTCCTACACTGGCCGTACACCACTGGTGATCGTCGAGGGGACACTGAATAGTGCACAGTACATCCAAACCGTCATCGAACCCATCGTTCTACCATTCCTAGACCGGCAAGGGAACTTGCTGTTCCAACAGGACAATGCACGTCCGCATGTATCCCGTGCCACCCAACGTGCTCTAGAAGGTGTAAGTCAACTACCCTGGCCAGCAAGATCTCCGGATCTGTCCCCCATTGAGCATGTTTGGGACTGGATGAAGCGTCGTCTCACGCGGTCTGCACGTCCAGCACGAATGCTGGTCCAACTGAGGCGCCAGGTGGAAATGGCATGGCAAGCCGTTCCACAGGACTACATCCAGCATCTCTACGATCGTCTCCATGGGAGAATAGCAGCCTGCATTGCTGCGAAAGGTGGATATACACTGTACTAGTGCCGACATTGTGCATGCTCTGTTGCCTGTGTCTATGTGCCTGTGGTTCTGTCAGTGTGATCATGTGATGTATCTGACCCCAGGAATGTGTCAATAAAGTTTCCCCTTCCTGGGACAATGAATTCACGGTGTTCTTATTTCAATTTCCAGGAGTGTATAATGGTAAGACAGAGATTCAGGAACCAGGTTTTAAATTGCAAGACATTTACAGGGGCATATGTCGACTCCGGCCACAATCTATTGGTTATGAACTGTAGATTAAAAGTGAAGAAACTGCAAAAAGGTGAGAATTTGAGGAGATGGGACATGGATAAACTGAAAGAACAAGAGGTTGTAGAGAGCTTCAGAGAGATAATTATGGAAGGATTGACAAGAATAGGAGAAAGAAATACAGTAGAAGAAGAATGGGTAGCTTTGAGAGATGAAATAGTGAAGGTAGCAGTGGATCAAGTAGGTAAAAAGACGAGGGCTAGTAGAAATCCTTGGGTAACAAAAGAGATATTGGATTTAATTGATGAAAGGAGAAAATACAAAAATGCAGTAAATAAAGCAGGCAAAAAGGAATACAAACCTCTCAAAAAATGAGATCGACAGGAAGTTCAAAATTGCTAAGCAGATATGGCTAGAGGACAAATGTAAGGATGGTGAGGCGCATATCACTAGGGGTAAGGTATATACTGCCTACAGGAAAATTAAAGAGACCTTTGGAGAAAAGAGAACCACGTACGTGAATATCAAGAGCTCATATGGAAATCCAGTTCTAAGCAAAGAAGGGAAAGAAGAAAGGTGGAAGGAGTATATAGAGGTTCTACACAAGGGCGATGTTCTTGAGGACAATATTATAGAAATGGAAGAGTACATAGATGAAGATGAAATGAGAGATAAGGTACTGTGTGAAGAGTTTGACAGAGCATGGAAAGTCTTAGGTCTTTCCATGCTCTGTCGAACTCTTCACACAGTACCATATCAAGACCCCAGCAGTAGACAAGCTGCATATTCAGCAAGCAGTAAAGGAAACAAAAGAAAAATTAGGTGAGGAATTAAAATCCATGGAGAACAAATAATAACTTTCATGTTCGCTGATGACATTGTAATTTTGTCAGAGACAGCAATGGACCTGGAAGAGCAGCTGATCGGAATTGACAGTGTCTTGAATGGAGGATATAAGATGAACATCAACAAAAGCAAAATCAGGCTAATGGAATGGAGTCGAATTAAGTCGCGTGATGCTGC
This sequence comes from Schistocerca americana, assembly GCF_021461395.2. NCBI lineage: Eukaryota > Metazoa > Arthropoda > Insecta > Orthoptera > Acrididae > Schistocerca > Schistocerca americana. The sequence goes on along the minus strand of NC_060119.1, from coordinate 949,934,903 downwards.
GAGAATTAGGTCAGGTAATGCGATACTTAAAGTAGGACATTAGTTTTGCTATTTAGGGAGCAAAATAACTCATGATGGTCGAAGTAGAGATGATATAAAATGTAGACTGGCAATGGCAAGGAAAGTGTTTCTGAAGAAGAGAAGTTTGTTAACATCGAGTATAGATTTAAGAGTCAGGAAGTCGTTTCTGAAGGTATTTGTATGGAATGTAACCATCTATGAAAGTGTAATGCGAACGATAAATACTTCAGACAAGAAGAGAATAGAAGCTTTCGAAAGGTGGTGCTACAGAAGAATGCTGAATGTTACATGGGTAGATCACATAACTAATGAGGAGGTATTGAATAGAATTGGAGAGAAGAGAAATTTGTGGCACAACCTGACTGGAAGTAGGGATCGGTTGGTAGGACATGTTGTGAGGCATCAAGGAATCACCAATTTAGCATTGGTGCGCAGCGTCGAGGGTAAAAATCGTAGTTGGAGACCAAGAGATGAATACAACAAGCAAATTCAGAAGGATGCAGGTTGCAGTAAGTACTGGGAGATGAAAAAGCTTGCACATGATAGAGTAGCATGGAGAGCTGCATCAAACCAGCCTCTGGACTGAAGACCACAACAACAACAACAACATTATTTCGACAGTTTATAATTAGTGAGCATGTCTGCAGAGCGATTTACATGCATTTTTTCGGTGATTTACGTGTAGTTTGCAGGTCTGTTGGGTCTGCGATTCATTATTTCGGTAAATTTCGAGTTGACTGCTTGTCTGTACATCAATGTACCATCAACGGACTGCATTATTTCGATAATTTACGAGTAGTTTGCTGGTCTTTAGGCTGTTTATTGTGACTCCAAGCACGCTAGGGCGAGTGTTTTGTTTGTGTAATAAATGAACTATGTGAAATCCGTCCCTAAATAAATTGTTCCAAAATAAATAAAGTACACTCCTTCCTCTCTCCAGAAACTCGACATTGACCGCCATGGGACGACAGCACTCTCTGGTGGCAGTACTGAGTACTAGGTCAGTTGGACTCCGTACCTCATTGTGAAGAGTATCGATGGAGCTACTGCCTCAGGTTATTTAAATAAAGACTGCCTGCAAATTAAAGACTTATGTCCATACTATCCAGCTACTGGACCCAGGTTGAGTCACTTTCTTGCTAATTCCAAGGAAGAGGTGGTGGTCAAACGAATGAGATGAGTGCAGGTAGCCCAAGTGACCATTTTTTCTGCCATTTTCTCAGGTTAGTTTAGAAAGCCCAATTGACCTTTTTTCTGCCAAAATTTAAACTTCCCGCCATTTTGAGGGAGAGGGGAGGGGGAAGTTGACGGGTGGGGAGCGTGTTAGGTTAGTGAAGGTAGCTCAATTGACCTACCTTCCCTCCAATTTTTGAATATCCCTCCATGACGGCATTGCGATGTTGCCACATCTCTCACCAACATCTTGGATCCGCCGTCTTGAATATATTTGGCAACAATGCAACCTGGGTTGGAGCTGCTCTTGACCCAGTACTTATTTGTACTATTGGTTCGATGCTACAAATGTACAAATCTGTCAACGAAGACCGCAATTTTCTGCTACAGGCAGAACTGAAGGCTAACACCAGTAATGTCCCAGACGGGAATGGGTACGATGACATTATCTCTGAAAGACTGCTTGAATCTGGCTTACAGTGATAACTGTATATGTGCAAAGGGCTGCCAGGATCTCATCCTTGAGGTTTAGCAGCAAATCAAATAAAAGCATGATTGTTTAGGCGCTATTGCACTCTTGTTGGCTGCCACATGCAACCTCACTTCTTTGTATTGGGGTTAATGAGAACAGCAGCTGCAACGACAGATATATTTTAGTCCGAGGTTGTGCCAGTCATATGGGCACTTCCAATGTTTCACGTCAGCAGGGCAGTAGACGGCTACTTGTAGCCCGAAGGTGCCTGACATTTCTTCCTTCAAACGTATCTGAGCGACATTTGATAGGCCACTTATCTGTCACAGACCTCCAGCTTTCACTCTAGGTAATTTACGGACTTGCAATCGACCCCCGTAGTGCCTTCTTTGATTCCAAGGGATATGTGTAGAATTTCTGACTGATCCGAGGAGGACTTACAACTTTTGAATTTCTACAACTTAGGAAGCATACAAGGCTCTGTAATCCCAATCAAGAGTTTCCCACCAGATACTTAGCCTGTATGACAAAGTTTATTTAAATCACAAGCTTTCTAGTAATCAATGAAAAGATTCGCAGGGTTATTGATAAGCATCTCCTATGTTTCAGAAGGCACCTGCAACCAAATTACAAGACACACAGTGGACAGAGCATTTCTCTGAGTCTTTATTGATGATACGCGCCACGGATGAGGTGTCGCTGATAGAACGACCACTACGGAGAAGACGTGCCAGAACATGTAGAGAAATCGTCGGCTCCATACTGCTGTATCCAATTATTCTGGGCCTGCAGCCAGACAACGAGTGCCGAGATTTCCAAAGCGGGACTCTTTCATAGCGTCTTCCCAGAGAGCAGCAGCGGTAGTAGCAACTGCGGCTTCAGTGAATTGCGTGCACATATTGACGTTTGCCGCATCACAAACAGTGACCTTGTTGAGCACCCACAATGTGAGTTAAAAACTTGGAGAAATGCTCTGTCCGCTGATACGTGTAAATTTTCTGTATGTACTGTAGTTTTCGTGCAGTCATCCTCTGATACGCGATATTTCTTACTGTGATACGCAGGAACTGCCGTATTATAAGAGAAATTATGAAAAATTTGTATGCTCGGCATCACCACGACTAATCGAAGCATAAAGTGAGATTCATTCTCAACGAAGTTCTTGTTACAGGCACGTAAAACGCTTGCGTTTCAAAGACATTTCTGTAAAACCGAACTTGGTGTTTGACAGCGTCTTGTAATATTTGTCAATGTTTCAGCTACTGTTGCTATCTCCACTGAGTTCGTCTACCATTTTGAAGTAAGTTTCTAACACCCACCGAAGTACTGATCAATAACACGAGTACAAAATGACGTGATGATATAATAACACCAATTTTGTTGTTAAAGTACCAGTTGTAGAGAATAATGGATAGAACTGTTGGCAAGGGACCCCAGTTTCAGAAATCCGAATTCTATTGGACATTTCTCTAGGATTTAATACAATGCTTTTACGTAGAATCTTTTCTTAAGTAGAAGTATCACCAAAGTACAATGTTCATATGTCGAAAGGCTGAGATGCTAACAAAACGCATCGTAAGAATTATCATGGTATGTAACATTCTAATGGATTTATATTTATACCGCCAAGGAAAGCAGATGTCACTGTTTTATTTTTAATTTTCTGGTTCTTTTCTCTTTCATAAAGTTTTTATGATGCAGAGCTTTCTGAGAAAAGGATATGTAAGGAATGTAAGATATGTACGTGACCGAAAGGTAGCTGGAATATTTTCAGCAGGATATGAGAAGTCAAGGTGAGATGAAAATAATATGGGATGTGCGGTTCTATGAATTTATTTTAATACTTCATGGGAGATGGAGTTTTATTGGGATTTATGTGAGATAGAGCATATTTTAACTTGTAATTAAGGACACAAGTTTAAGAAAGGTGTGATATTCCGTTATGTCGCGATTGACGGCTGCTGCAGATCTAGGGTCTGTTATTCCTTCTGTTACATTACATTCGAAATGAAATATGCACGCATCAAGCTATAGCTCGAGAAACAAAAATATCATTAACGAAAAACACTTATCACAAAAGCGTGTGCCATGGGACATGCACTGAAAGGCAGCAACCTTTCGTGGGATGTGTGTTCGTCACACAAAAACCTCCAATGTCATCCCGTCACTAGTTGCTCTCTTTATACGGTGGGATCTGTATACTACTTCGCCCGCTACGTTGTCAGACTATTCAATGGAGAAAGATATTAAGTAAAATTACGTGGTCCCCGCTGCTTCTCTCAGGCTCTACTCCGCGATGCCCTTCCACCTAGGTGTGCTATTCGCAAAGCGTTCTGTAATAATCTCTGAGGAATTCAGATAATGCAGATAGGACGTGGTGGAAATTACCGATTTCAGTTAGTAATTGTTCATATTTAGGTACATTTATATATCAGTTAAACCTTCGAGTCAAAATATCTCTGCCAACTGATATTGTCATACTCTACTTCAAATTCATTCACTCGCCGTACGTATTTAAATCAATTATTTAGTGATGTCAACTGTGAAAAACGTTTTATAATGTGTCTATACGCTTCAATACTGGTTAACTAACTACATGACTTTCTCAAATACACTGCATGACCAAATTAAAGCATCACTTTCTCGAACCCTCGTAACTGCCTCCCATTCCAACGTACAATTTTAAATTTTGATTTAAAGGTGCCCAGAAGTTTTCTGTGTAACGCCTGCAGTGCGCTCACGGGCTTAGCAACGCTACAAACACCAAGGTGTGGACACGCGCTAGAAAGGCCATAGCTCAGAAGTTCAAGTGAGCTGTAAGACTCACTCGATGGGAAGTTCATCATAGCCCGTATTACCTACATTTCGCTCTTTCTTTTAACGCATTACGATGGAGGTCAGAGCAGCGTCACGCAGCGTTCTAAACAAGCTGTTTTCTTATGAGTTTCTGAAGGTACATTTGCTGTGTGCTCAGCAAAGGTGCGTGGTGACACCGAGGGCGTTGCCGAACTTGGGGAACCTTAGAATGACTTAGGGACTCTTCGCCGTTTTATTCACAATCATGTTGATATTGCAACCCCACTCCGGCCCTGTGATACGCCGCAGGAGGACGCGAAATTCAGATCCTGTCGAATGGTTTTCAATGGTCTCTGGGGACTTCATCCTGTATACCGGAGCAACTACACTCCAAAGAGATCAGATCAAGTTCAGTGGGATAGCAGCCCCACGATGTCCTTAGAGTAGGGTTGCAGCACTCAGGGGCTGGCATCAGCGTTGAACGTAATCAAGAACGTCATCCTGCTGCTTATCGCATTGTGAACTGTCGTTATCACCCACGAAATGGGTGGGAACCAAAGCCTAAGGGGAAAGGGTAGTTTCTTTGATGCCCTTTGTGCTACTCTCTGAGCTCTTTTCGTGTCGGTTCTGAATAGCGGTTAGCCTGAAATGTTTTTCTTCGCCACTGCAATAAATCCGTGTGCTTTCAATGTTGAATGTCGCGGTTTTGACATCCAGCGCAGAGGCGTCAAAAGTAAGGGCGAAATGTGGGTGGGAGGGACTATGACGGCCTTCCCATTCGGTAAAACATTCATGGTGGCATAGAGCAGTATTATGATGAAATTTGGTGTCAATATGAAATCACTAATTCACCTTACAGGTTACTTGAACTGGGCTGTGGCCTTTTCTCGACACCTTTATGTATGAAGCGCTGCCTAGACCGACGTTGACGTCGTAGAACCCCACCTAAATTGCAGTGTTACAGAAGAAGTTTCTAGGCACCTTTGAGTCAAATTTCAGTCGTATGCGTTGGAATGGGAGATAATTAGCGGGGTTCGAAAAATGATTCTTTAATTTTGTTGGGCAGTGTATTTACGTGTCTACCATTTCAACCATGTAAAGTGATGATGTTCCGAAGCAGAAAAAATCCATTTTTTACCTGTAGAAGCTCAACAATCAACTTTTCTATACAAGGTGGTCCATTGATAGTGACCGGGCCAAATATCTCACGAAATAAGCATCAAACGAAAAAACTACAAAGAACGAAACTCGTCAAGCTTGAAGGGGGAAACCAGATGGCACTATGGTTGGACCGCTAGATGGCGATGCCATTGGTTCAATGGATATCAACTGCGCTTTTTTAAATAGGAACCCACATTTTTATTACATATTCGTGTAGTACGTAAAGAAATATGAACGTTTTAGTTGGACCACTTTTTTCGCTTTGTGATAGATGGCGCTGTAATAGTCACAAACGTATAAATACGTGGTATCACGTAATATTCCGGTATTTGTTTCGTGATACATTATCCGTGTTAAATTGGACCGTTTACCAATTGCGGAAAAGGTCTATATCGTGTTGACGTATGGCTATTGGGAAAAAAATGCCCTACGGGCGTGTGCTATGTATGCTGCTCGGTATCCTGAACGACATCATCCAAGTGTCCGGAACGTTCGCTGGATGGTTACGTTATTTAAGGAAACAGGAAGTGTTCCGCCACATGTGAAACGTCAACCACGACCTGCAACAAATTATGATTCCCATGTAGGTGTTTTATCTGCTGTCGCGCCTAATCCGCACATAATTAGCAGACAAATTGTACGAGATCGGAAACCTCAAAAACATGAGAATGCTACATCAACATCGATTGCACCCGTACCATATTTCTAGGCACCAGGAATTGCTTCGAGACGACTTTGAACGTCATGTACAGTTCTGCCACTGAGCACAAGAGAAATTATGGGACGATGACAGATTTTTTGCACGCGTTCTATTTAGCGACGAAGCGTCATTCACCGACAGCGATAACGTAAACAGGTATGATATGCACTATTCGGCAACGGAAAATCCACGATGGCTGCGACAAGTGGAACATCAGCAACCTTGGCGGGTTAATGAATGGTGCGGCATTATGGGAAGAAGGATAATTGGCCCTCATTTTATCGATGCCAATCTAAATTTTTATATCCTAGCCAGTAATGCCACCCGAGCCCGCTGCCAAAAGGTTGGTAGCATCAAAGTCCGGACGCCGTCCGCATAAGCAGCGCCAGCGAGACAGGAAATCGCCGCAAGTCTGCGCGCGCCACCGGTGGCTTCTGGCTTCTTAAGCGCTGGAGTCGCGAGCGCTAGGACAGTTCTGTATTCGCCGCTCAGTTGTATACTCGCCACCGAATTGTGTACTTGCTAGTCAGTTGTGTGTTCGTCGCAGCAGAGTTGTTGTTTGTCGTCAGCCGACGCTGACCTAGCCGCTCCGACTCGAACTAGACAGATTTCTGTAGACACGGAGTTCACTACTGTGTTGCTGTATCTTCGTTAATAAAGATAAGTACCGACTTTTATTTAATCAGAGTGTTTGGGTTTTCATCTTTCTGTTCACTGTTCCAGCGGACCGGTCGGCCCGCTATTAAAAGTGTGGCGGTGACTTCGTAAGCCGTTTCTACAGCGAATTGCTTGTCGCTACGAACTCCGCCACAAAACTGGCGACGAGGATGGGATTACTGGCTAGGATATAACATAAATGGTGCAATGTATGCTGATTTCCTACGTAATGTTCTACCGATGTTACTGCAAGATGTTGCACTACATGACAGAATGGCGATGTACTTCCAACATGATGGATAATCAATGTTTGGCACATAGCTCGCATGCGGTTGAAGCGGTATTGAATAGCATATTTCATGACAGCTGGACTGGTCGTCGAAGCACCATACCATGACCCGCACGTTCACCTGATATGACGTCCCCGTATTTGTTTCTGTGGGGAAAGTTGAAGGATATTTCCAATCATGATCCACCGACAACGCCTGACAACATGCGTCAGCGAATTGGCAATGCATGTGCAAACATTAAGGAAGGCGAACTACTCGCTGTTGAGAGGAATTTCGTTATACGTATTGCCAAATGCATTGAGGTTGACGTACATCATTTTGAGCATTTATTGCATTAGTGTGGTATTTACAGGTAATCACGCTGTAACAGCATGCGTTCTCAGAAATGATAAGTTCACAAAGGTACATGTATCACATTGGAACAACCGAAATAAAATGTACAACTTACCTACGTTCTGTATTTTAATTTAAAAAACCTACCTGTTCGCCTAAAATTGTGAGCAATATGTTTGTGACTATTACAACGGCATCTAACACAAAGCGAAAAAAGTGGTCCAACTAAAACATTCGAATTTCTTTACGTACTTCACGAATATGTAATAAAAATGGAGGTTTCTATTTTTTTAAGACGCAGTTGATATCCGTTTGACCTATGGCAGCGCCATCTAGCGGGCCAATAATAGTGCCATCTGGTTTCCCCCTTCAAGCTAGACAAGTTTCGTTCTTTGTAGTTTTTTTCGTCTGTCGCTTGTTTCGTGAGATATTTGGCCCGGTCACGATGAATGAACCACTCTGTATATAAGAGATTTCTTGCTGATAAGTTATCTGACAGCTTACATGGATTTCATAGTTACCTTTTAGTTCCACAAGAGCCTATGATATCACCGTTTAACCAGTTTCCTATCAGACATGTTAAATTTTAATTATCCTCCATCTTAGATGTAGATATTCATTGCTCACTGTCGAGTAATCATCACCAGACGTTATTCATTTGTAGCGTATGCTTGCTAAGGCGCTTTGAAAATCTAAATACACCACTGCTTCTCCTGTGAATGCTTACTGTTTCGTTAGGGCTAGCAGCGACAGCACTTACGGAGGCATGAGTGGCTGCAGCGACCGTCGTAGGGTAAACGACGGAGGGCGGCGTCGGCGTAGGGGTGGGTGAGTCGCTGACCAGCTGCCTCGTGTCCGCGGGCAGGGGGTGCTTCAGCAGGCCCAGGTGCCCTGCGCTCACGTCTGCAACAGCAACGCAGTGTGCAGCTGTAACTTAAGTCTGTTGTTTCAAGATTTGGTGCAATAATACGAGAATACCCATAGGAATAAGAACTTATCTTAAATAAGCGTGTAACAGACTTCGCATCATGCCGTCTGCAACAAGTTACTCAGTTTGCTATCGCACTTCTCCTAGTACAAAAAATGGTTCAAATGGCTCTGAGCACTATGGGACTTAACATCTGAGGTCATCAGTCCCCTAGAACTTAGAACTACTTAAAACTAACTAACCTAAGGACATCACACACATCCATGCCCGAGGCAGGATGCGAACCTGCGACCGTAGCGGTCGTGCGGTTCCAGACTGAAGCGCCTAGAACCGCTCGGCCACATCGGCCGGCTCTCCTAGTACATTTTCGGTGACGAGATGGATGCCGTTAAAATAATTAGGACGACGAAATACTGCATGTCTTAGTTTCGATCTGTTCATTGCAATAACTGCGGTGTATAAAAGGGCTTTACTTTTTCAGTCTCCGATTTTACTAAAAATTGAGGTATGTATAATATAACGCATTAGGTACAGCTATATGTACGTGAAGGAATTACTTTTTAAGATAATTACCATGGTGACAGGATTGACAAGTTTGGCGCAACTAAATTGTACCTTTCATATCCCTTCTGAGGAGCCACGTCGTAAAAATGTCTCGTAGTTCTACGTTTCAGAAAGTCACAAATCTTCTGCTCATCTCAGACAACAGTCAATACTGCGGCATATAATGCTATTTTGTGAATAAACGTTCAAATTAAGATATGAGTTACACTTTCGTCAGGTTGCAAAGTTGAGAGGCAACACGCCACCCTCCCACCTTAACAACATTGTCAGTCAGATAAACGTTCATAGTTTAGGTCATGATCTCGATGTTCCCCAGTACTATATTTGGTATGTGTGCTTTGTGACTTTTTTACAAGAGGAAATTGCGGGCGGAACGTTCTTGTAACTGTGTGTATAACCTGTAGAGAACTTGTACATCAGGGGCCATAGCAGAGGTCAGGGAGAACAGGCAGAGGGATGAATTGGCGACCATAAACTCTGAGCGCAGTGACCAGGCTGTGTGAGTGATTCTGGGAACCAGCACTCAGTGGTTGATACCTACAGAGGGACTTCTGGGCGTTGCACATTCACTTAGAGTCGGACAAGGGGGCGCTGGTTAGCAAAACTTTTTGCCTGGGCCAGATGGCATTCTGTCACGATGGTAGCCAGTTGGTGGAAAGTGGGTGAAGGAGCCATTTAGGAAAGACTGCTGTAAAGTAAGCCTTTGTGCAAATGGTGGGAAGATCGTAGAACTCCACGCATTCTTATGTTGGAACCTGGAACAATACGGATAGAAGGCTGTTGCACGTGTTTAGTGGAGACAAGAGGGTAACTACCCTGATGCCACGGAGTCGCCAGTTTCTCTTTGCGAGCAACAAAAACCTAATTATTTCATTGGCACGACTGTCTGGGAAGATTAATATCCTTCATTCCGAAACTGGAAACGGTCGTCTTTGAAGGATTATATATCTCCGTAAATGAGGAACTGTGGTCCGTCCTAGGTAGATTTATTTTCTGCCAAAACACGGTCATGCTCATTGTGAGAACGACGCCTAAATAGTCTAAAGTCTTGTTTCAGACAAGAGAGATCTGGGTCACTGATTGTCTCCTCTCAGGATATGCTAAGTGGACGCTTGCTCCTCCAGCGTGAGAACCCTGGTGCTGTGTCTGTATTGGCTACCAGGCCAACAGGACAATCAAGAGGGGAGATTCAATGAGTAGAGGATAGTACTATGTATTTGTGCAATGTAGGGGTGGTTTCATTTTTGCTAATTAGGCTCCCGTACTGAGGTTTGGTGGAAAGTGGTTATGATTATTTGCCTTTCACATCTTCTGGTCCTCCGCTGGTGGGGAACCTCAGGTCTTTCCCTAATGAGTGAGACTTGTGGTCTGTATCTTTTGGTGGACTAACAGCCATTGTCTGCTTCCAACTGTACTGACAGCGGAACTCCAAATCGTCTTCGACATATTGTATGTCACTAAGTTGAATTTAATCGTCCTGAGTCAACCGTCTTAGTTTGACAATTCCACCACGCACGGTCGTGCCTGTTAGTCAAATTGATTTGACCAGACCAGCAAACGGGTGTATCTGGCACTGATCCACCCCACACCTAAATCTGCAGGGATTTCAGGGCTCTGATAGGGAAGTTTCCTGCGTTCTGATAATCAGTAGTTTGAAAATTTTTTGTGCACGCATCAGAAAATTACAGCTGCCACAGCACGCCACTCCTTACTCACAGTGCACCGTTTTCTGCTGCACCCTGAATCAAAGTGAAAGGGTTAAACACTACTGCACTGGCGTAGGCTTGTTGAATGATATCCACAGCTCCTGTTCGCAGGTGAACCGTAATTTGTGATATACTTGGTCGTAATTCAATGGACTGGGCCTCACAGAGGATTAATGTAAACAAATCACATTGCGTTGTAAAAGGAATTAACTCAGGGGGGAATTTGTATAGCTTGTCCCCAATGCATTATTTGAAAATCAAACACCATCCTTTTTCTGATTTGTGTTTATCATTTTTGTGTAAGATTTATCAGCTTGTTGAAGTTACAACGGCATCAATAAAACTTGTCATTATTTTGATTACTAAAATACGGCACTGTCCTCATTCATACTGCCTCGGCTATTCATTGTTTTTATTTTGTTGTGGTGATGCTTCGGTACACCAGTAATTTAAGGTTCAGTCTTATTAAATCAGTTAATTTGGTTTTAATTTGAGTACTGAAAGTAAATCCAGGGATAGACAACACAAGTACCCTGAGTAAATTCACTAATGTCTATATAAAATTTACGGGTCTAGCTCACGATTTGAAAGTTTTTGAGAAGATAATCCTTTTCTTTATGTAAATACAACATTCAGCGACACTCAATCATATATTTATAATTAAAGCAAGTGACAGCTTCCAAATTATCTTTCCCATGTCGTTACTTTACGTTGTCAGGGTTTTTATTCAGTCCATATCTCAGCTCGGAGAGTAACATTACATGCTTTAACGGTGGTTAGGCAGACTTCTGTAGTCACTGCCACATGTGCGAACTTCAATGAGGTGTTCAGAAGATGTCTCAACGTACATGAGAGGTGTTGTTAGTGAGAGGTGTGATACCCCATTTGTCAGCAGTTGTAGAGGTAAGGGGGGAGGGGGGGGGGGGGAGAGAGATTGATACTTCACCTCCACTCAATATAAATTGCTTTTCCCGTGATGTCTTACTGACTCGTTAGCTCGCCAAATCTGGTCACCAAAGGATTTTGTTATTATGTTTGTATTGTGCAGAAATGATGAGAATGCCCATAACTGACAAATTAGTTCCGTATTTTGAATATACTGGCTAAGAAGCTAAAATGTCTCGCAAATTTCAAATTTCTGGGGCTTTACGATCTCTTAAGATGGAGAAGTCACTCACTAAGCATTGTGGAAAACAGTAGGATCTGCACATGGAATGTTATCGGTGATACTGCGTTTCGTAGTCAGACTACATCATTTTCTCCTAGGCACCCTTGATACTACAGCAGCAGCGTTGCTGTAATAACAGAGAAGGATAATTGTTGCTTATATGGCCGAGTTGTGGTGAGTTTGGCGGACGTTTTGTGGTAGAGTATACCAGCGAGCTAATTCTTAGCAGTTGCTGGATGCAGAGACGCAGGTACTGAGGTTAGTAGAAGGGGAGGGGACGACACCGTATTGTTCTTGGGGAAACTGTACCGTTTAGTTCTGGTGTGATTTTTCGACGTATATAAAGCTGAGTGTTATCCTGATATAATTTTCTTTTCTGATATTATAGAACGCTAAAAGCAATCTGCAAGCTATAGGGGGGAGGGGGGCTGGGGAAGCGAGGTTTTGTTACTGGTGTATATTTGAAGTCTGCTGTCTGGTAAAGAAATTTAGTCTGATACAGACATAACTGGATTATTACAAGGAAGCGGTAATTGTGTCAGAGTCATCTCATGGGTGAAAGAAACACTGGACACATTTATTTTTTAACCAGTTCATTAAAATTACGGAGCAGCAAAGCGTTACTCCCGATAGTCATTATCATTTCGTGGAGAGTGATGCATATAAGTCACGTAGCAGGACTGCGTCTATCAGAAACACCTGGAACGCGCGAAAGTACTTAGCCTACATCGTAGTGTTGCCCAATTAACTCAACAATCTTTATAAATGTTCACTTGGGAGGCCAGGATAAAGCCCCAAGTGACTTCTGCTTCCTCCAGAGATGAAGAAATAATGTACGGTCGAAGTTTCACCTCTAATGAAGTACTGTAGGGCACCGTGGCAACAAGCGAGAAGAATTTAAGCAGTGCAAACACAAAAGCTAATGCATCAATACGATAGACAGCTAAGTCACCATGGTTATTATGAAAACAAAACACAATACATACAGATAATGACCGTAATTCATCCCTTTATGTTAACTAGATACTTATTTATAGCTATATTCGAAACTGAAAATATGCTCCAGTTGTGAAAGACCATTGTTATAACAAACTTTCTTGTTTGTTTATTCATTTACTTTACATCTCCGGTGGTTATGTGACTATTGAGCCGTATCAGAGAAGACACTGATCTCATTTAAAGAGTAAATCTCTGATTGACGACGTTTCTCGAGAAGATTCGGATTCAGTAAACAGGCTGTTATCTCACAAGGTGGACTCAATTAAATACTTGTGCGTCCAGCGATCGTTGAATATTTAGATTTAAAGAACAGCAATCAGTCGACAAATACATCATTTACTGAAACTGATCGAGATTTCGACTATTACTTAGTCATCATCACCAGTGTAATTGCCAAATAGTGGCAAGGTCTCAAAGTGTCAGAGCATAAACACTGATAATTGACACAAGCCTATACGTGTAATTGACTACCGGCTGGGCAACAAAATCCAGTCAGTCGGCTGAGTTACGGATTGATCACCACTTGCACATTATAGTTGTATCAATTTCCTGAGCTGTATGAACAGGCGGGTATGACTGAATAGTGCGAATAACGAAGAGGAGAGATTGGGAGACATCTGCTAAAGAGAATTTTTTAGTAATTTATAAGTAGCTTGTGCTTCAGTGAAGGAAACTCACTTGGTCTTTATGTTGACACGGCACTTCGTTGCGTAGATCGCTTGCCCATAAACCAAGGGCAAGAAAAGGTGGGCCATTTTGCTAACAGATTAAGTTGTATTGTAAGTAGGCTTTGTATTCTGGTCTGTCACGGCGAGACGAGGGTAAATGGGACAGGCGGTATTCTTCATCTACGATCATAAGCACGCTAACAGAAGGCATCTGCACGAGAGTAGCGTTGATTTATCTCATCCACTCCTTCAAAAAACAGGAAATTTGTGTCCTGCAGGTGTTAGTGACGGTAGGCGTGATCTGGAAATATTTTCATCCTTGTGACAGAGGTTTAGTGATGCACTTCGGTTTGCATGCAATGGCAAATGCTGTAGGTGTAAATCACGTACCAGTGTGGAGGGTATCGCTCACGTAAAGCCTGGAAGTTAAACACTTTCAGAGTGTACAGACGCTACGATGGCCCGATTTCGAATCTTATATGAAACTTTCGCAATCGGCTTTTCATAGAAGTTATTATGATATTGCGATCAACTCAGGAGATTGCCCTCAGGTGAGGACACCTTTACATAAACCGGATATTTTAGCAATGGAATTAATCACATCTGGAATACCCGACTGCTGTAATAGTAATTCCGTGTGACTAAGCACTCAGCAATTTTGTGTAGATCTTTCAATTTGACGCCACATCGGTGACTTTCGTGTCCTAACACACCGCAGTAGTTCTACCAGTGGAAGAGTACCTACACTTTAACGTGGCTTCGGAGAGACGAGGTGTTCCTTGCGAGTCTTCCAATTACTGAGAGGTGAAGATTATGTTTGACGCAGACTGAATTATTTCCTGTTCCGGCCGGGTCTGATCCCACGGCCTTTGCTTTTCCACCCACTCGCTTTATCTTTAGACCACTTGTCCCGACACACGATTACTGCTACATCTTACCAAGAAGCTTTTTCCGTGAACGAGTGGATTGGAATGGTTGACAGTCATCTTGTTGGACCTTCGAGTCCACCAGCGCGCTTACTAATTTGGGCAGGTGGAGTTGGACTAGCCAGCATGGTCAGTGAGCTTAGCTTAGGCCTCTTAATTAAATAACAAATTAGTTTGTTTTGGAGGGGGGTTGGTGGGCTATCAGAATGTAGTGTAGATTACACCATTTCCACAGATCTGACATGATTATCCGAACCTGTGCTTTGTGACAAGAAACAGAACCTACCATGTTCGGCAGAACTGCCAATCTATAAAGCATCCTTTATGAACCTCAGAGCACTTACGTGAACACATGTTGAGGCTTCAGTCCAATGTAGCCTTAACAACACGTAATTGTGTGTAACTATACACATTCGTACTCAGAATGCATGGAACTTTCATGCAGTCAATTCACAAATGAGACACGACAAATTAAGTTTTTCTTGTAAAACGATATACTTCGTGTGACGTGCGATGCCTCAAATTTTGTCATGTCTGAAACAGGTTATAAATTTTGGTGTCCTGTAAAACTTATAGCAGCGACGATAGCATTTTGAAACCAGCGGAAAACGTGTTCCGAGAATGAATTAATTTACTCCACAAAATGTCACTGCTTGTAACAAATAGGATTTGTTCGTCGAGTGAATTTTACGTTTCCGTTGTACCGGGTGATCAAAAAGTCAGTATAAATTTGAAAACTGAATAAATCACGGAATAATGTAGATAGATAGGTACAAATTGACACACGTGCTTGGAATGACATGGGGTTTTATTAGAACCGAAAAAATACGGAAGTTCAAATAATGTCCGACAGATGGCGCTTCTTTTGATCAGAATAGCAATAATTAGCATAACAAAGTAAGACAAAGCAAAGATGATGTTCGTTACAGGAAACGCTCAATAGGTCCCCCGTCATTCGTCAACAACAGCTGTAATCGAGGAATAATGTTGTGAACAGCACTGTAAAGCATGTCCGGAATTATGGTGAGGCACTGGCGTCGGATGTTGTCTTTCAGCATCCCTAGAGATGTCGGTCGATCACGATACACTTGCGACTTCAGGTAACCTCAAAGCCAATAATCGCACGGACTGAGTTCTGGGAACCTGGGAGGCCAAGCATGACGGAAGTGGCGGCTGAGCACACGATCATCACCAAACGACGCGCGCAAGAGATCTTTCACGCGTCTAGCAATATGGGATGGAGCGCCATCCTGCATGCCGGACTGTGTGGCAAAGTGGTTCTAGGCGCTACAGTCTGGACCCGCGCGACCGCTACGGTCGCAGGTACAAATCCTGCCTCGGGCATGGATGTGTGTGATGTCCTTAGGTTAGTTAAGTTAAAGTAGTTCTAAGTTTTAGGGGACTGATGATGTCAGCAGTTAAGTCCCTTAGTGCTCAGAGCCATTTGAGCCAATTTTGAGCCATCTTGCATAAACATCGTACTTTCCAGCAGGTGTTTATCAGCCAAGCCGGGGAAGATATTCTATAACATATTGGCGTACCTCTCACCCGTTACGGTAGCAGTTACAAAACCAGAATCACGCATTTCCTCGAAGAAAAAAGGCCCAATAACGGTAGATGTGGTAAATCCAAACCATACCGTGACTTTCTCGTCGTGTAATGGAGTTTCCAGGACAGTTCTAGGATTTTCAAATGGTTCAAATGGCTCTGAGCACTATGGGACTCAACGGCTGAGGTCATTAGTCCCCTAGAACTTAGAACTAGTTAAACCTAACTAACCTAAGGACATCACAAACATCCATGTCCGAGGCAGGATTCGAACCTGCGACCGTAGCGGTCTTGCGGTTCCAGACTGCAGCGCCTTTAACCGCACGGCCACTTCGGCCGCCCTAGGATTTTCGGTAGCCCAAATTCTGCAGTTGTGGGCGTTGACAGACCCTCGGAGCGTGAAATGAGCTTCGTCGGTCCGCAACACTTTACTCAACCAATCGTCATCTTCCGCCATCTTTTGAAACGCCCACGCCGCAAATGCCCTCCGCTTCGATAAATCGCCAGGTAACAGTTCATGATGCCGGTGTATTTTGTACGGATAGCATCGGAGGGTACGCCTAAGTGCCAATCAAACAGTAGTGTATGGAGTGCAGGTGCGACGTGCGACTGCACGAGCTCTGACTTCCCCGTGCATAGACGAACCCGCTACAGTCTCCATTTCTTCCTGGACTGTCTCAGCAGCATTACGTCTTGTGCTCGGTCGGCCACTACGGGGTCCATCGTCTAAACAACCCATAGATTCGAAACTTCGAAATCATTCTCGCCACAGCTGCATTTGTCAACGGACCTTTACCCGTTCGAACCCCTTCCTATAGCGGTAGTATCGTAACGCTGAACTACCACATTCCCGATTCTGATAATACAGCCTCACTAAAAGCACCTTTTCAGGTAATGTCAACATGCTGCGAATGCTGGCGCATCTGATTCTCTCTCTTTTTTTTTTCCTTTACTGATTTTCAATTCCCCCAGAAGGATTCTCTCTCTCGTTGCAGCTCCTTTTATACACGATTGTCATACGCAGTCGCTGACGTTTCGCTGTCCAGCGCCATCTGTCGGACATTTTGCGCACTTTCTTTTGTTCTAATAAAACCCAATGTCATTCCAAGTCTGTATGTCAATTTTTACCTCTCTACTTACATTATTCCTTGGTTTATTAAGTTTTCAAATTTATACTGACTTTTAGATCACCCGGCACACGCTACATAATACACTAAGTGTCGCGTTGGCAAAAATGGTTGGAATGAAACTGGAGCAAACCCAGAAGAAAATAATCTACAGCGTTGAGTTTAACAGCTCAGACAGAAAGAATGTCGATACGGCACGTAGAAATTCTGTGTAAACCTCTTGAACGCTAAAAACTTTATTTATGAAGCGTTTCCAGTAATTATCGTCACATAATATGTACCTAGGAAAGCTCAGACAAATGATCAGTACAAGAAAAGACGTTATTTTGAGACGTCGTATGACAGACTGCTGGCATGCTACGTCTCAGAATAACATCTTTTGCAAATACGCCTAACGACTGTGGCACATGACATTGTACGTTTCCTTATATTGCTCACTTTTATGAGCTTTCTTGAGCTATTTTATCAGATGATGACTGCTCGAATCACGTAATTAATAAAGTTTTTAGCTATCAAGACGTTTCCATGTAGTTGCCACATGCCAAATCGCGATGATCGCATACCTTACAAATGTGGATATTTCCACACCTTACCCTCCCTCCCCGTATGACACTTGGTAGCACCCAGCGCTATTTGTAACTAAGATTTTCAATCTAACAAATTAGTGCTCCACTCACCTCCTTCATTGGGGATGACGTCAGGGTTGTCCTCGGTGGTGACGGTGGCTGGCGTCTGTGGGGGCGGCTCCTTCTGGCTGGCGGCAGCCCGCAAGCGCGCTCTGCGCATGCGCAGCGCCAGTAGGAGGGCTGGGATACCGACCAGCAGCAGTGCCACCAGCACCCCTGCCAACAGCAGCGCCTCCACCGGCACCGGAGGCTCCTCTTCTGCACAACGTAAACAACAACACCCGACTCAACAACAATAACCAACCAGTAACTCCTCGTCCAGGGACCCAGTACATAAACACTGTGCTGTAATGGTGACGACGCCATTCCAGTGGTGCCAACAACAACAGTCAAACTTCCAGGAGCCCGGCATACGAATACTGTGCTGTGGTAGTTACAGCAGCGGCTATGTGTAGCGACACTGCCCGACACATACAAGGAGCGGACAAAAATATGGGGACGCCTCATAAACGACTCATCACCATGCCCAATAAAGTGTAGGAAGACTTTTGGGATTCAAAACAGATTCCAGTCGTCTCGCAATGGATAAATACAGGTTCTGTACGGTTTCCAATTGACTCTTATACCATTCTACCGGAAAAATAGTGGCAACTTCAAGTAACGATGATGGAAGCAGATAACGATCATACCCTTTTCTCAAAAGTAACTCACAAAGACTATAGAATATTGTGATGTAAAAATTTATCCTCATGTTCGCAAAACCAGTCCTGCACGATGTGACCTGGTGAGCAGTGACCCCGTCATCTTGGAACACTGCCCAAAAATTTGAGAAAAAAATATCATACATTGGGATGGAACTGATCAGCGAAGACGATCACGTAAAGCCTTGCAAGGAAGGAGACCTTGAAGGAGAACCATGAGGTCCATGGAATACCATGACATCACTGCACAAATAATCACCAAACCCAGGAACGTTTCACTCCTGGCAGAAACCACCACGCATCGTACACTTGGGACGGCGTACGTCACACGTAAACTTAGTCAGAAATGGGAAACGCTTTGAAACAAGACTCATTCGACCACATGAGTTTCTTCCATAGCACCGTCCGCCCAGATAGCTGAGTGGTAAGCCTGAAGGATTGCCGTCCTGCGGGTCCGGGTTCGATTCCCGGCTGGGTAGGAGATTTTCTCCGCTCAGCGACTGGGTGTTGTCTTGTCTTCATCAACATTTCATCCCCATCGGGCTCGCAGGTCGCCCAATGTGGCGTCGAATGTACTAAGACCTGCACCAATGCGGCCGGACCTGCCTCGCAAGGGATCTCCAGGCCAATGACACCGAACGCTCATTTCCATTTTTCCATAGCACAACAGCTAAGGCTTTATGACTTCAGGATTTCGTTTCCTGGTTACGGTAATTTGTATCAATGATGTGTCGATTTGGAATTCCATATTGCTCACAATTTCCACTTTATGAAAGTCAGTACCTCTTGTTTCCGTGCTGAGAGGGCTTGCAAGTGCTACATTTAATTCTGCAGTGACTTTTGCAGCTGTTCGATCTCTGTTTTTCCTGAGAATTCTCTTCAATGACCGTGTGTCGCATTATGACTCAGCGGATGATGTTTTTCCGCATTCCCTGTATGCGGTGGACATCTTCGATACTCTGCCTCCTGAAACACCAGACACTCCGAGTTGGGTTGGGTTGTTTGGGGGGTGAGACCAGACAGCGAGGTCATCGGTGTCATCGGATTAGGGAAGGACGGGGAAGGAAGTCGGCCGTGGCCTTTTAAAGGAACCATCCCAGCATTTGCCTGCAGCGACTTAGGAAATCACGGAACACCTAAATCAGAATGGCCAGACGCGGGATTTAACCGTCGGCCTACCGAATGCGAGTCCAGTGTGCTAGCCACTGCGGCACCTCGCTCGGCAGACACTTCAGATGCTGGCACCATACGAGCACCAATAATTCTCCCACGCTCGAATCCACTTACCTGCGACATGATGTACTCACAACTATCAGAGAACACTGTTCTGTCCATGACTTGCAATGACGTTCGTGGTCAAATGCAACGGCGCCACGAACAGACTTGGCTACATCGACATTCATATTCAAGCACGCTTCTCTGGCGGTGTTTCAAATTTTGTCCAACCCCTGTATTTCTCCCTGTTTTTTCCCTGCACTGCCCCAGCCAGGAACACAGGCACCGCGGCCGTGGAGTCTTGAAAGCGAGTTAGACGCATAGCAACTGCCGTTATGACCTCCTGCAAGAGGAGCACAGGTTTTCACCTCGCGGTCCAGTTGGAAGTGTCGGGGAATGTGGTGGGCACCACAAAGGCGATGATGTACGATCAATTCCGAATATTGTCACCATCTGTAATGAAGCTACTAGGAATGCTCCATCTGAGAAAGGCTTAAGGAAGTTAAGTCATGTCAGCTGGTGCAGTTAAATATTATCCTTTGTTATTGGAACTATGTTCCTGGGTTAACTGGTAATAATAGGAAGAGTATCTCTATTTCATGACAGATATTTTCTTGCTGAATGGAATTGTACCGATTGTTTTCATTTACTGTTAATCATAAATAATGAGACACCAATTTCACATTGTAAAATTATTATTCTGTTCAAGAGCTTTGTCTGTGATAAAACTTTTCTGGTTATAATCTTTGAAGTATATTTTATTCGTGTGTTAATTTACAGTCAATTTGATGTTACATCTTTAGTGTTCTTCGGTAAATGTGTACGTATTCATCCCAGTCGTAGTACTCGCACATCGTTCGGTACCCACGTTGTACATGTTCCACGAATCTGAGAATCTGAAATTCAGCTTACGTACAAGACAAAATCATCATTTTCGATGGAATGTTCATTAGCATTTTCTTAAATCTTGTGCCTGTTCACAAAGAAATGCGACGGCGGGATGACCGATGTGCACTCCAGGCAGATTTGATTTACTTCTTCATTAGTTATATGATCTACCCACCGGAATTTATTCTGAACTGTTTATTGTCCAAGTTTCATATCCATATGAAGCTAAACTCTCTATAAGCTAAATGCTTTCAGGAATTGCTTCCCGACACAAAAATTCATAGAGGCAACTTGTTTATATTTTTAAGAGGAACCTTTCTTGCTCTTGTAAATATGTTTTTATACCCTCTTCTGCCAGTTTCTAGCTCCACACTGTCAAGTACTACGGATGTTTCAGCTCCTTTTCTTTGAGGCAACACATCCTATAATTTTCCAAATTATCATTGTGGAAATATTATATTCATGTTAATTAAAAAGTGGTAAATATAAATCTGGATAGAAAAACCCGTTTCTCCTGAAAGTGAATCCACTCTCCTAATAATAATGATTCAACGCTTGTTCCCATCCCAGCTTTACTGACAAGTGACGATCCTCTATTCTGGATACATTACTGTTCATTAATTTGTGGATGATATCAAGGTTCTCACTGATGATGACTGTTGTGTTTCATATTTCATCTCCTGATAGCTAGGGATACTAACTAGAAATTCTGAGTTCTTCGGTATGAACAGGCTTTCGTACAGAGAAATTTTTATTAGTGAATAATAACAAGAAAGACCATGTAATAGCTTCAACAACGTGTTTTAAAATATAAAGGAAAGTAAACACTAATTAACATTCCAACTGTGACTTAAAAACATCTAAATCCTTCCATCCTGAGTCATTCGTGTGGAAGTGTGAGGGATACATTGCTTGTAGAACATAGAACGCAGTTCCAGCCTAACAATCTTACGCATTTCAGTTTGTTTTTTCTGTAGCGGATGGCAGGTCTCACGTGAAAATAGGCGTAGAATATAGCTGGCCCGTTCAAAATATGATAAACATGAGCAAAGTGGTTCCTGTGTAGCCTATATACAGGTTTACATTTCCTTCATTATGAACATTCACTATGTTGACGCTATTTCGGTGTCAACATTCATCATTAATATATGGAATATACTGGACTGTCGCTATCTTATCAAAAACTCCCTTAAAATGGACTACGTTTCTTCACTGCAAAGGGACTCGTACATCTTAAATTAAAGTATAATTAAGTTTTTATTGACAGCGGTTTTGTAACAGCTACGTTGTGGATTATCTACATCTGCATTTATACTCCGCAAGCCACCCAACGGTGTGTGGCGGAGGGCACTTTACGTGCCACTGTCATTACCTCCCTTTCCTCTTCCAGGCGCATATGGTTCGCGGGAAGAACGAGTGCTGGAAAGCCTCCATAAGCGCTCTAATCTCTCTAATTTTACATTCGTGATCTCCTCGGGAGGTATAAGTAGGGGGAGCAATATATTCAATACCTCATCCAGAAACACACCCTCTCGAAACATGGACAGTAAGCTACCCCGCGATGCAGAGCGCCTCTCTTGCAGAGTCTGCCACTTACGTTTGCTAAACATCTCCGTAACGCTATCACGTTTTCCGAATAACCCTGTGACGAAACGAGCCGCTCTTCTTTGGATTTTCTCTACCTCCACTGTCAACCCAACCTGGTACAGATCCCACACTGATGAGCAATACTCAGGTATAGGTCGAACGAGTGTTTTGAAAGCTACCTCCTTTGTTGATGGACTACATTTTCTAGGGACTCTCCAAATGAATCTCAACCTGGCACCCGCCTTACCAACAATTAATTTTATATGATCATTCCACTTCAAATTGTTCCGTACCCATACTCCCAGATATTTTACAGATGTAACTGCTACCAGTGTTTGTTCCGCTATCATATAATCATACAATAAAGGATCCTTCTTTCTATGTAATCGCAAAACATTACACTTGTGTATGTTAAGGGTCAGTTGCTACTCCCTGCACCAAGTGCCTATCCGCTGCAGATCTTCCTGCATTTCGCTGCAATTTTCTAATGCTGCAACTTCTCTGTATACTACAGCATCATCCGCGAAAAGCCACATGGAACTTGCGACACTATCTACTAGGTCATTTATATATATTGTGAAAAGCAAAGGTCCCATAAAACTCCCCTGTGGCACGGCAGAAGTAACTTTAACGTCTGTAGACGTCTCTCCATTGAGAACAGCATGCTGTGTTCTGTTTGCTAAAAACTCTTCAATCCAGCCACACAGCTGGTCTGAAATTCCGTAGGCTCTTACTTTGTTTATCAGGCAACAGTGCGGATCTGTATTGAACGCCTTCCGGAAGTCAAGGAAAATGACATCTACCTGGGAGCCTGTATCTAATATTTTTTGGGACTCATGAACAAATAAAGCGAGTTGGGTCTCACACAATCGCTGTTTCCGGAATCCATGTTAATTCCTATAGAGTAGATTCTGGGTTTTCAGAAATGACATGATACGCGAGCAAAAAACATGTTCTAAAGTTATAGCTTAGTTAAAGGAAATGCTACGTATGGCAGTCAATTCTTGAGCGGTGTTGGTAATTCATGAAGTCTATTTCGTTCTGAAATCGGCTAGTAACGATGTCTTTTTCCCCTACATGCATTTCCTTAAGATCCCCTGACTGTGGACTTCGTAGTAGACTGCAGAAATCGTACGGTCTACCACCTTAGCCGGAATCGTTAATGTCCACATTTACGCGTATACTCTACATGCCACAATGCGGTGCATTACGTCTAGTCGTTCCATTTTCTATTCCCCAAACAAATGGAACGAGGGAAACTGATTATGTATGTGCTTCAATCGTGTTCCTTAGACGACATGTAAAATGCTGTGGAAGGAATTACGTCGAATTTGAACATTATTGATCCAGTGGGAATATCATGGAACATAATGAAATTTAATGAAAATTTTACCAACAAATGGGCCTGTAAGCGTATTAACATAAACGGAGTTGGCTACAAATTATAGATGAATCGCAATACGACATCTATGGTTTGAGTTGCGCATTGCACAGTCTGTGCTATCCATTGCTCGGCGAAAGTTCGGCAGTCAACATTTGCGGCACTGTTAGTTAGGTAAGCACATCCACAGCGGCAAGGTCGGACCACATCGGGTGGCAAAAATCGGTTATTAATTGCCCGGCGGCCAAAAACCACATTCAAAGCTAAATGACGTCGGTTTTTAATTGCCACCGTTTTCTGGCGCAAGTTGAAATCGAGAAACAGCATGTTCCACAACAGACTGGAATGTCTCAGGAGTCACGTTCAGAATGCATTATGCATTGTCTCTACAGCAGCCGCTTCACTGGGTGTGCAACGCATGAAGAAGCGCCATTTCGCATAAAAATGATTGTACCCACACATTGTTGAAGGGTTAGAATGACTTTGGTACGCAAAAGACTCTCATAGCGGTTATGAATGACATGTAACATAACCCACAGGACTTATCCCCTCGAAAAAATACGGGCTTGGATAAATGATGCCGTCGACCCGCAGCGCACAGTCACCTTTGCAGAACAAAGTGGTACCGGTTGATGTGCGTGTGGACGGTCCGTCGCTCACGTTCTGCAGTCATCTATATTGACATGTCCTTGAAGTTTGTAAATGGTCTCTGTCTGTGCACAGAATGTTCCTTGGTCGTTCATTGTCCTATTCCATATCAACAAGAAAATCCAGAGCGAACGTTTGTCTTGCTGGCAGGTCAGCAGCAAGCAACTCCTCAACATGGGTGATTTTGTATGGGTAGCAGTGCAAAATGTGTCGTAGGATTTTATGAACGGTGCTCGCAAGAATGTCCAACGTCTGGGCGATTCCCCGTGCACTGTATGTTTGCACATCAATCGACGTCTTGTTCAGTGTTGTCGCCACAACTTCGGCAGACGTCTGATCAACTGCTTTCCGTCCTCATCCACATACTGCAAAAGAACCTGTCTTTTAGATTTTTGCAATCATTTTCTCTAGAGACCTAGCGAGGTGGCTCAGTGGTTAGCAGACTACATTCGCATTCGGGAGAACGATGTTTAAAATCCGCGCAAGACAATCCTGATCAAGGTTTTCCGTCATTTCCCTAAATTGCTTCAGGTAAATGTTGGGATGATGCCTTTGAGAGGGCACGGCCGATTTCCTTCCCAGTCCTTCCCTAAACCGAGTTTGTGCTCCGTCTCTAATGACTTCGTTGTCGACGGGACGTTAAACTCTAATCTCCTCGACTATTTCCCATTTTCTCTAGGTCCTAGAGTGTCTGGAACTTCTGCGAGGCTACCAGCGCACAGCCATTGTTCTTGTGAAAGAGCTTCATCAGTAGCGCTCAATCATTCACAGAGACTGTCATTTTGGGCGTCTCGGACGAAACTGAAGAACAGCCCTGTACCATTTTTTTTATTGGCGTGCTTAATCTGACGCTTACACCGCCATTTGTTAGTCAAATTTAATTTGTTCCATGACTATTCTCCCTGCTTCAGTTACATGCTGTTCAAATTTGGCGTTGTTCTGTGCAGTGGTTCTCTTTCTTCAGCGTTTTGAAACTGGAATTTTAATTACCGTCACCCTGTATGTTGGTGACAGCAGCAACGTTCTGAAGTCTGTCGCCAATGTCTGATCTCTAAACTTTCTCAACATCATTACGCGAAAAGGGAGTCTTCCCATCTGAGTCCACGTAATATCAGAGAAGTAAACGAATAACGCAAGTTTACTCAGCGGCACTGGACCAGGAAGAAGGCGGATCGCACCGGTGTTGTCAGGGAAGAATAGCATTAAGATTTAAGTATTTGAGGGAAAAGACGACCGTAAGTATCATCAGTTCTATGAACATGTCTTGCCAATGAACTGAGTCAAATTACAAACCTCTATTTTCGTATTTCGTGACTGTTAGGTGTGGACGTTCAATGTGACAGGCTCTCAGGGTGCCACCCAGACAGTGAACCAAACGGAAATCAAGACCTCACTTATACTCAGATCACAGTCGGTAACCAGTGCTGGTTCGCCCTTAAATAATCTCATTGCTACCATCTTCCGTTAGATATTTCTTTGAGGACTGGAAAAATAATCCAGTTTGTATCAGAAATTTTAGGAAAATCCAGCAGCACCAGAATGCTAAGGCCTCCTCAGTTGTCGAACTGAGGAAAGCTTGTTCGAAATAAAATTTATTATTGGAATAGTTAGGGCATGTAAACGAAGCTAATTTCTCTTCCAATATTTTGTAAGAGTGGTCAGTGAATCAACTCATCACTACCTCAAATGAAATTTTTCTAGTATAATGTAGTGTAAAGAGTACTGTGTAATTTACACTGCACTACAAAGACAACAGTGTAGACAGTACTAACTTGATAGCAGTTGCCAGATGTCAAGATCAAAGCGGCAAAGTGCACAATAGCACCTTAACAGGTCAGGAGCCGACCTCTGTACTAGCAGCATAAGGCAAACAGATCGTTTGTGTGTTTACTTTACATGCTTCTACGTGGAAGTGAGTCACTCATTTAGATTTGTTTGTGTGCATTTTTAGTGTAAACGTTAATTTTTCGCGTGTTGGTATAGTGTAGTTTCCCATCGTATTTAGTGTGGTTATGGACTGTGAAAGTTGTGTTGGGATGCCAGATGAGTTTGGTCACATCTCCATGCAGTAATAGCTTCGATCAAGCAGCCTGAGGCTGTTTCCAGTTGCCATCACTGTGGCACACCAGGTGTGGGGATCCAAATAACGTCCAGCGTATCCCTCGTGCCTGATTGATCCACTACTGTGGTCCGCCCAGTTACGGCCCGCATCGGTATTGATAGCTCAGCCGTGGGAGGTCGTTTCAAGATGTAGCAGGCAGTCAAAGACTGCAACTGATAAAGACCCTGAAACCGCTGTAGTCACTTGCCCTGTTTCAGAAGAAGTATCTCGGCGTGGATGGTTTAGGCATACAGGGGCAATTAGCCCAGATGTTGAATAGTAGCTTCCTGATGCGGAGAGGATCAACCTACTGCAGGTGGTGGCTCAAGACGGTACTAACAATGTGTGTCGCTTTGGACCGAAAGAGATTATCTCTGGTTTCGGACAGCTAGCTGAAGTTGTAAAGATTGTCAGTCTTGCTAGCGAGATGACGGCATGGCCCCCAGTCTGCAGCTTCGGCTGGTACAAAACCTAGTGGGAGTCTGATTTAGAAGGTTCTGCAGCAATGTAGACTACAGTTTGTTTCACTTACACCATAGGGTGGTGGGTTATCGGGTTCTACTTAACAGGTCAACGGTGCATTACAAACATGAAGCGGCTGCACGAGTACCAGGTGCCCTGTGGAGTGGACTGTACGGTTTTTTAGATTAAATGGTAACGGAAGTGTAAAAATAGGGGATCAGTCTCAAAGGGTGCTGTTGAAACACAGGATGAGGGTACACCTAGAACACATTGGTATTAGAATTACAGTTGTAAATTGTCGTAGCTGTGTTGGTAAATAACCACAACTCCAAACACGAGTAGAACATAGTGAGGCAGAAACCGTTATAGGCACTGAAAAGTAGCTGAAGCTGCAGGTAAGTTTAGTAGACATTTTTACCAAGAACCCTATGGTGTTGATAAAGGGTAGATTGAATTCTGTTCGTGGTGGCGTACTTGTTGCTATTAGTAGTAATTTATCTCGTAGTGAAATTGAAGTAGAGAGCTGCTGCGAGCTGGTATTGGTAGAGGTTATACTCGACAACCGGGTTCCTTTTACCGAACGCCTGACTCAGATTATGTAATTGCTGAAGCGTTCAAGGAAAATTCGAGTCTCACCTCGAATAGGTACACAACGCATATAGTTATAGTCAGTGGCGACTGCGATCTACCTCTGTAAGTTGGTGAAAATACATCTTTGAAGCCGGCAGTAGACATAAAACATGAAAGTTTTACTAAAAGCATTCTCAGAAAATTATTTTCAGCAGTTATTGAAACAGCCCACTCGAAGTATAAATTGCTGCTTTAACGAAATTCACATCTTAGTAACAAATAGTCATGCGTTAATAGGGAGCACCATGAGGGCTACAGGGACTAGTGGACACAAGATAGTTGTAGGGGGAATGAATATTTTCTTAATAACTTCACTTATGTCTTGACACATTTTTATTTTTCGTCAACCTTTACACGTTTCGACTTCCTGACATTTTCTAAGGCAGTGATATGTCAGTCATATAAAAACATTGTATCACTTCAATATTCTTGAGAACGAGACAAATGCAAACTGCTACCAATTGAAAATTTTGGCTTCTAGTTTTCACTTGGTAGCAGTTTGCCCCTGTCCCGTGCTCGAGAATGTTGACGTGATATAATGTATCTAACGTTTTATGTGACTGACATAGCATTGCCTTTGAAAATGACCGAAAGTCGAAAGGCGTAAAGCTGGTAAAAAATAAAAGTGTGGCCATGACATACGTGAAGTTATTAAATGTGTATTCATATCGCCGCGTCGTCTCACAGCATTTTCATGCAAACTGCAGCAGACTGAACATTGTGGCATCCAAAACCATCAAAAGTAAACGGAAATTATATATCTATTTATAAAAGCAGATAAAAATTCACTTGGCGCATTCCTAAGGGATAGTCCCCATATCTTCCAAATTAACGATGTAAGTGTAGACCTGATGTGGCTTAAATTGAAAGAAACTGTATGTGACGGCAGCTGAGAAATTTATACTAAAAGAGGCAAAAGTAATCTCCCACGGTTCACAAAACACTGTCGCAAAAGCAACGGAAGCACCATACGAAATTTGAGAGAACCTAAAACTTCCAAGATGTTTTGCAGAAGGTCGGAATTTAGCGTCCACTTCCATGCAAGATACTGTTATTAGTTTTCAAAACTCTGTCTCGAAATTTGGCAGAAAATCCTAAGCGATTCTATTCGTATATAACGGACGCCGGTGGCAACATACAGTCACTACTTTCAATGAGTGGTGACAGTACCACTAACGGGGAGCTACTGAAACCACGCCTGTCAGTCTCAAACTGAGACATCATCATCCTGGTGACTCCGAAGGCGAGGATGGATATTGCAGCAGCAGTCATATCTCCGAAATCTATTTGAACCATGGCAAGAAAACAAACGTAAGGTCGACGATGCGACGATGGAAGACGAGGTGACTAGAAAAAAGATGACAAGTATAGATACGACAGACAGATGGTAAAGGTACCGGCCATGATCTGATCATGGAAACTTTAACTCGGATGGTCGAAGGGACATTCGAACTCCTCTCCTCCAATACCACCTTACTTTGTGTGGCAGATGGTATTCCCGCGCCGGCCACCGTGGCCGAGCTGTTGTAGGGGCTTCAGTCCGGAACCATGCGGCTGCTACGGTCGCAGGTTCGAATCATGCCTCGGGCATGGATGTGTGTGATGTTAGATAGGTTTAAATAGCTCTAAGTCTAGGGGACTGATCTTAGATGTAGAGTCATTTGAACCATTTGGTATTCCCGCTACCACTGTTTTTACGTTTTAGTAGCACCAAGAGTGGTATTTGGCAGCCAGTTCTCCAAAGGTAACAAATTACTTCTGGGCTTTTGTGTCGGATTCTTCGGCCGATGTTCTTTTGACGATTTTCCGGACTTTTCGCCAGTACGAGTGGCTGGCGTTGTCAAAATTCAATCCTGCATGGTTATAAGCGGGCCAGAGTCATCGATCTTGCGACTGCAGATTATACACTGTCCAGTACAATTAAAGGTCGAATCCCCGTAATTGTCTCCAATTGCGACACAGAAGTTAGAAGTTTGGTTCAAAATTGCAAGCAACCATTTCGATAACCCTTAGATTTCGCATGACCGAAAGCATGTGCTAGAACAGCAGCCGAACACCGTTCAGATGAATGGGCGTCGATGTCTTTGTACAGGTATATTTCTAAAGTTCTCAACAAAGGTACGTGGGTGACACCGAAGGTATTGCCAAATTGAGGTCTTAGACCGATCAGTTGCCATTTAATCCGTGCAAGTGCGAATACCGCCCCCCGCCATAAAACCCCTCCAACCCAACCCCCCTGCGCAGCTCACCCCGTCGTAGGTTCGAGGATTGCCTCGCGCATGCGTGTGTGTGTTGTCCTTAGCGTAAGTTAGTTTAAGTTAGATTAAATAGCTTAGGGACCGATCACCTCAGCAGCTTGGTCCCATAACACCATACCACAAATTTCAAAAAAAAATTTTCAAACCCTCCCCCCCCCCCCCCCCCACCATTACCAGCGATAACGCCACAGGAGGGCTAAAGAACAATGAGCACGTTTTTCTGCTTCATATCACGTTCGAATTTCGTCGTATGGTTTTGAATGGTCCCTAGTGGTTCCACCCTGTACACCAGAGCGGTTTCACTGACGCCCTTTATGCCACCTCCTGAGGCCTTCTCTTGTCGATTCTGAGTGGCGCGTGTCTCAAAAGTTTTCTTCGACGGCCCACAAGAAAATTATGTGAATTCAACGCTTAGTGTCGCGGTTCTGACCTCCATTACAGAAGCAGCAAAAGAAGGGGTGAAGTGTGTATAAGAAGGAATGTGAGGATATACCATCGTGTGACACTTCCACGGTGGCGTTGGGCATAATTGTGGTGTAGTCTAACGCCGCAAATGAATTTCTGAGCTCTGGTCTTTGATTCATACGTGTCGACTTGATGCTGTTTAAAGAGGGTCCGAGCCCGAGGGTGATGTCTCAGAGCTCCTCTTTTTACACCATGAGACAGGGAGGTCGTAGGAACCTTTGAGCCAAACTTCAAACCAATGAAGTGGCCGTTTAATTATGTTGCTCAGTGTATGTACCTGTCGCACCAGCGTCCGAGGACTTCTCTGTGGTCATTACCGCTGTCATCCCCTTGCTATCTTGGTAGGTCAGAACAATCTAGCTTCGGGTGAAGAACCCGAGACTAAAGTAAACAAGCAAGTTGCCGAGAAGTGGCCAAGAGAATCTCAGCAATTTTGTAATCCTGAAGATGTTGCACCTTCCCTGTTGAACTTGCGCATGTTGCTTGGAAGGAAGGACACTCGATAAACCTACAAACCTCCGCGTGAGCTCAAATTTCTGTGATTTCTTCATTGTGGTCGTTTCACGAGACGTATGTGGGATGAAGTAATATGTTTGAAAACTTTTCTTGGAAAGAACGCTCGCAAAATGTCAGCCGTAAACCTTTCCGTGACATACAACGCTTATCTGGCAACATCTGCCACCGAGGTTTGGTGACCACATCCGTAACTCTCTCACGTTCATGTTGTATGAATATATGCCAAGGTACAGAGGGGCTGTACCTCGATAAAGCGATTCAGTTCTTCTATGTAAGAGGACACAATACGGCCAGTAATTGAATGCAAGTTCTCGTGGGCTGTTTGGAACAGAAACGATGAATACCAACTGCTTACGGAATAGATAATAAATTTGATATGTTGTGTACGAAAATCCCTGTTGCATCGTCTGCGACCTCCTAATCCCTAATTAATCTCACAATGTACACCGAATATATTTTACCCGTGGCTGTCTTCTCCAGAAGGATAACGGCTGTTTATGGCTATTGGCTGCAGCCTCCCTATCTGGTATCGACAGCGAACCGTTTGTTCCACGCATTATCGGGGCGGTGGCGCATTGTGCACTACCTTACGACGTGGCACAAAGCCATAGCTGATAATCCTGGATTCGTTTAATTCTCATAACTTCAGTTCTAAACAAAAGCACAGTTAATAGCTTGCAGCTATAGTCACCCAGTTCAGAGACTCAAGTAGTTAAGTGCTGGAGATTATACGCAGTTGGAAGCGGAGCCGTTAAATGGCGAACAACGCATGGCCGAATACCATGAACTTTAACTCTGCTGCTGTCGCTTTGCATGCTTAAAGCACATTTTTCTGGTGTAGTGATGAAATACAGGTTATCGGGAGGAATGATATCACAAAACTGTAGCCTACATTAATATCTGTTATGTGCTAACTTCTATCGGCTGTTTTCTATTTGTTACTGCAGTCATTTGTTTGGGGATAAGACTTTGAAGGGGTTATAGAACTAATCCTTCCAAGCGATGAAATGTAAATCAACAAATGAGGCTGCGTCAATACAGAATTCCTGTTGGATTTTATGGTTCAAATGGCTCTGAGCACTATGGGACTCAACTTCTGAGGCCATTAGTCCCCTAGAACTTAGAACTAGTTAAACCTAACTAACCTAAGGACATCACAAACATCCATGCCCGAGGCAGGATTCGAACCTGCGACCGTAGCGGTCTTGCGGTTCCAGACTGCAGCGCCTTTAACCGCACGGCCACTTCGGCCGGCTGTTGGATTTTATATTTAAGTCTATGAGAAATGATGTTTTTGTAAGCTGCATTAATTTTATCTTCTCTCACAGTGAAAATTTCTTATTCACCGACAAATCACACATTAATTCACGTCTCTGTAATATAATAATCGGAATTACAAAATGCTGAATAATATTGATGTTTAAACAGTACATGGTTCGTGGACACTTTGTAAGTAGAAATATATTAGCGCTCAAAAAAACTGTACCATTCCAAAATGCAGGACTTGTTTTAAGATCTACTACTGTTGTCGTATTACATATTTTTCTCAAATGGTACTTCTCAAATAATAGATCACATACACTGCCGTACCGCAGAAGTGACTGAAACCGAAACCCTTAATGTTAGCCAACGTAGTCAAATTGGAGTACGTAATCTACTTTGCAAAATACTTCCTAATTTATGGTTCACGTGGCTCTGAACACTATGCGACTTACCATCTGAGTTCATCAGTCCCCTAGAACATAGAGCTACTTAAACCTAACCACCCTAAGGACATCACACACATCCATGCCCGAGGCAGGA
This sequence comes from Schistocerca americana, assembly GCF_021461395.2. Taxonomy (NCBI): domain Eukaryota; kingdom Metazoa; phylum Arthropoda; class Insecta; order Orthoptera; family Acrididae; genus Schistocerca; species Schistocerca americana. The sequence goes on along the minus strand of NC_060119.1, from coordinate 949,902,385 downwards.
TTCGAACCTACGACCGTAGTGGTCGCGCGGTTCCAGACTGAAGCGCCTAGAACCGCTCGGCCACTCCGGCCAGCCGCAATTTATGTCTTCACTGCAATGGTTGAACGTATAACGTTTACTTATTTCTACGCTTATGAATCATCATCAGATATAAAATCATAGAAAAGACAAAAAATTAAAAGCCGCGCCGAGTGGCCGCGTGATTTGAGGCGCCATGTCACGCACTGCGTGGGCTCTCTCGCCGGAGGTTAGAGTCCTCTCTCGGGCATGGATGTGTGTATTGTTCTTAGCATAAGTTAGTTTAAGTTACTTTAAGGAGTTAGTAAATCTACCGACCGATGACCTCAGCAGTTTGGTTCCTTAGGAATTCACACAAATTTACGCACAAGAAATTAAAAGTAGACAGATAAAGATAAATATAAGATGTATACCCAGTATCTCGTTACAACATTAACAAATCGAACAGTAGCTTTGTGCCGATGTTGGTCATTTGACCTCAGATGCCCTGTCTGCTCATTCTTTCTCGCATTTATAAAATGCAACTCTTTTCATCTTCATTGTGGATACTGCCTTCCGACGTTGAATTTCTTCCACTTCGTTAGTTGGGAAAGGAACAAGAACAGTGTCCCAGTGACCTTCGAACGGGAATGAAAAAGATTTGAAAAGTGTTTGAAATTGGGTAAACAGCTTAGCGATTTGTTACTAAAGTTCATAATGGCTTCGCTGCATTTTCAATTTTCATTTGCATAGAGTTCTCCTTCAACACAGAACCCCTCTTAAAAACCTATCTCTTGATAGACGAATTCTACTGCTCTCGCATAAACTTGTGGCCCTTAGGAAGACATGCAGTGAAAGCCTTACTATGCAAATTTGTTCTTTGAATATTTTCGCACATTGCTATTAGTTGCACTGTTGCACTACCTTGCTGTAGAAAATACTATTCAAAATGAGAAAAATGCTCTTCGCCAACATTGCAAAGACTGGACTGCAGCTAGCGTTACTCAGCGTCATTTCGGTAGCTTTGAGTGCGTTATAACCAGGAGAGTGACTGCGGGAGCGATAGAGTCGATTGAATGTACCAAACCAGGCGGTACGCGCATATCGCTGACACAGTGATTCGGCTGCGTGTAGAGTGTGTACAGATAAGCTCCGTTGCCACAGCCAACACGGTACGTCATTTAGGCAACTAATCACTTTACATCCGTACGGCAATGCTGCTGTGGCTCAGTTCTCTTGGTGGTCGGTCGCTCAAAAGTTGTCACCGGCTTATTCACCTAACAGATACAACGCCTTTAGGTGATGATAACCTTGTTTCAGCTCATCCAATAAGGACAACTGCATTCTCTTGGTTGAAAAAAAAAAAGAAAAGAGATGGGCTATATTTTTCATTTGTGTAGTTTCTGTCATTGAGACAGTGAAAGAAGAAACGACGTTTCATTGATGTCGAGTGAAGAAATCATGTCTTCTAGTTAACTAAAAGCTTTGGATAAAGTTTATGAATATGTTCGTACTCATGAAAGCTAATTAAATGTTTTTTTCCAACTTCGGAGAAAATTATAAAAATGAACTTTCTCAAACCTGAAAATTGCAAAAACGAACTTTTTCAAACCTGTCAGTAGGTTCCGACACAGAGTATTATTACCGCTTATTATATAAAATGTCAGTAATTTTCTTTAAGAAGCTGTAGGCGTGGTCTGAGAGTTAGAATCCTGTGACATTTGTGTCATCTATTTATGTAATAATTTTTTTATTATTTCAGCGCAGTATTACATTCAACAGATGATACTGAGGACATTTCACTAAAGCTAAGAAGTGAAAGTCGGAAACTATGTTATGTACGAACAGACAAATGTTTTAAAGACAGGATGGATACTATTACTGATTACTGTTCTAGTGCCTACAGCATTAACGAAATTACAAAAGAGATATTTTCAGCAGCCCTATGGTACTATCTGCAGTCAGGTTTCCTTTCAAACCACATGTCTATTTTTAGGATTAATTTTAGATGTATATTTAAGTTATCAGACATGTAGCATACAATACGTTGTACAAGGAGTACTGCCAGGGCTGGTATCTGCAGGGTGGGGCACTGTCTGTAAGGCACTGATCAGCTTGTAGAGAAGAATTATTTGCTCAGTTGTCGATTATAAAAACTTTATTTATAAATTTGGATCTAGAGACTCCTAAAAAGGCTAGATGTGTGACTGGACAGTGGTCTGTTTAGGAGCCATGGTGGTATCTGTACATCAGCACTGCTTAATATTTATATATTTTACAAATTGCAGTAACTTCTTTGCAATACAGGTTAGCAGCAGGAAAAGCCGTTTGCTAAACCCACTAGACTTCACTGAAACAAATATTCAAATCCCAAAGTAATTAAAAACAACGAATCTTTTAATATTTCAGTGTCAGTACAAACATTATGGAGTACAAGATGTAAAGAGCAGGCGACGTGTGGCAGAATTACTTGTATAAGGAGTAAATAATTCTTGCGGCTACAGCCGTGCAATTGTAAACGCAGCTGTAAACATGGCGAACAGGCTAAATAATGTACGCTCACAAAAGAAACAACAGTGGCAGTGTAATTATTAATGTATCGTCACAGCAGACAATAACATTATCATAAAATAATCTCAATAACGACTCCATTACAGTAATAAAAAACATAGTACCCAATGCCTGAGACTTCTCAAGTGCAACCTGCATCGGTATTCACTCACGCCAAAATAGCATGATTCACGTCAGTTGTCCTTTTAGCTATTCCACAACTTTGATAAACTCTTCCTTGAGTGTCTCGGAGATCCACACAGATGTTGCAAACCAATAGAGCTCTGAGATTTATAACGTCGGTTTCTCAAGCATCCCTTTCCCAAGAAAAGTTACGATTAACTTCATTGATGTGTATATAAGTATATGTTGCAATAATGGGTATTATATTTTCATTCAAGAATACCTTTGTAATATCTATTTCTATCTTTGTTATACGAGCTTTCTTTCAGACCACATAAATGCTTAGTAAGATGACAAACTCTTATTCTAACATTGGCAGGATGTTTACTTTTCCTCCATTGAGCGACTCCATTTTCTTTTCATAGTGGAAATATTTACTTTTAAATTATATTTTTCTGTTATTCAAATTTATCACTTTCTAAAACTTCCTTTTCTGTTCGTGAAACATGACCGTTTTCATCTACACAGTCCTCTGTCTCTAAGTCAGCAGTATCACTGTAGGGATCTTCATAATTCAATCTTGCAACAATTCCAACCATACATCAGAGTCTCTGCTAAACTCTGTCCTAGGTTTTCTTTACCTTTGACATTTAGTCCACAAACTAAAACTATACCGAATATTTACATTTCGTAGATAGGGATTCTAGGTAAAGAGAAAATTAACTGTAATTATTTTAGATTGTCCTGAACGTACGGAAAGTTATATAGAATTTAGAAAAGCAATAAAGTAGCAAACACTAATTTGTTTCAGGATGCAGCAGTGGTGCTCGCAAGGATGACCAGTGTCCTCCAGGCTAAAATAATGTATCATAAGCAATGCAAGTTGAGTAACTGAAACCCGCTGATGGCTGAAACCAACGGTTGATGAGTTAACGGAAAGGTATTGAAAAGATGTGAACTCAATCGAGTCCACTCAGACAAAATAAAGCGGAAAATCATGTGGATGACGAGTTTCATCCAAGCGAACAGTGGAGGGTTAAAGAAATTACACCTTGGGGTAGCCGCGCGCGGTAGCCATGTGGTCTGAGGCGCCTTGCCACGGGTCGTGCGGCTCCCCCCGTCGGAGGTTCGAGTCCTCCCTCGGGAACGGGTGTGAATGTTGTCCTTAGCGTAAGTTAGTTTAAGTTAGATTAAGCAGTGTGAAAGCCTAGGGACCCATGACCTCAGCAGTTTGGTCACATGGGAATTTACCACCACCACCCTTGAGGTACAGTTAATGTGGGGAACTCAACCACAAAAGAGAGCTATAAACTGCTAGTCGAACAATAACAGCCTATAATCAACGTGTAAGCAAGGCTTACACGTCACTTTAAACAGTTTATTTCGAAAAAATCCTGGTACGAGTGGTGGATACAAGATAGCTACATTTAGTGTAAATGATATACTGTAAATGCTATTCTGTGATCACGTGTTTGAGGACTTGAAATTGATGGGTTGGATAGCAGTTACTACTACATTAGAGGGTACATGCAATACCCCTTTTCATGCCTCTACTCCCATTCTGATCTGCTTAAAACGGATGGTCATATTGTATCAATATGTGATAGACTGGATGATGTATATCTCGTTGATCCATTAATCTTAAGAAAAAAGTGCCATAAACTGCTGTTGTTCCCACAAATACAGCTGCTCCATGAGAAATACGCTGACCTTTTTTATGTGTATTCTGTATAGTTTACATTGTCCTAAATCCTATGGTAAAGTTAGCAAAAAATATTGGGTATCTGTATGAAGGCAAATGCTTCCTGGATAGGCCACCTCCGAAAATGATGGGTATAATTACACCACAATCTTCACACCTCCTTCTAAAACACTTACAAGCGTAATGAGTTACGTTTTAGCACTGACATCTATTGACAATGTATTCCGCAAATTTTAAGAAGCAGAAGTAATGTGTCAAACAGAATGATCCATTACCTATTCAATATCTCGTGCATAAAGCACATCGATTAGGTGACCATCTTATAAAATACCCAGATACATGTCTTCCGGACTAAATAGCATGGTATTATACTGTGATTTATAACTGTGGTGGTGCAAGGGGTATCAGATTCCAGAATGAGATTTTCACTCTGCAGCGGAGTGTGCGCTGATATGAAACTTCCTGGCAGATTAAAACTGTGTGCCGGACCGAGACTCGAACTCGGGACCTTTGCCATTCGCAGGCAAGTGCTCTACCAACTGAGCTACCCAAGCACGACTCACGCCCCGTACTCACAGATTTTGGAAAGTAGGAGACGAGGTACTGGTAGAAGTAAAGCTGTCAGGACGGGGCGTGAGTCGTGCTTGGGTAGCTCAGTTGGTAGAGCACTTGCCCGCGAAACGCAAAGGTCCCGAGATTGAATCTCGGTCCGGGACACAGTTTTAATCTGCCAGGAAGTTTCGGGTATCAGGTTGTTGTCATAATACATAACATGATCACCGATTTCTGATCGTGAACAATAAGTTCATTTGAACTTTGTACCAGAGTAATCAATGTTTGTTCCAAGTCTTAATTTTCTGCATTATTTCGTCGTAAAAGTCATTTTGGTTCAGCTACCATCTATATCAATGTAATTGATGCAATGAGGTGTCTACCACACAAGGGTATCTTCTGCTGTTAACAATTCGCTCGCATTATATTATCTGTTTTCCGTTGTTGAATACAGATGGCTGGGTGAGAAGTCATGTTCCTTGGGAGTGTTAGCTTGCATTAAAAAGATAACAAGGCTGATACAGAATAAGTATAAGCCACTAAATTTCATCCCTATGTTGGTGTTTTAGAGGGTAGCGTATCACTCTCCTCACACAAGAGAAATGTGTGTTCTCTTATTAGTTTTGTTAAATTCCCTGATGTCCCTCTTCCTGACTACATAATAAGGTGTCAAGCTTCTATATATAACTTTATGGAGATGTTACACTTTTTTGTACGAATAAATGGAATTTTTTTTACATTGTACGACATGCTAGTTGCTCGTCCTTACTTCATAAAACATACATAAAAAGTAGTGCAACAAAATACTTCCCTTGATATTTGTGTCGAAATACAAATCTATGACAGATTCTCTTAAGATTTCAGATAGAATTCTAGGTTCCAGGTAAGGAAACTGAACTGCAACAATTGACTTCTTGTTACAGCATTACAGTGGCAAGCTCCTCTGCTGGCAGCAAAATCTTGGTTTGAAAGCCTTGAGGGTGTACACTAGAATAATACATCCATTGTAAATTACAACTGCGTTGCAGTTTGTTGTGTGCACAGTACATCAAAGTGCTCAATGCATGATTTCCTTCCGGCCTTTTTGAAGGTTAGTGTCACTGTCTTTCTTTATAAGCAAAGGAACCAGTGATGGGGTTGCAAAAATGTGTTATTAATCAAGTGGGCGAAAGCATTATTGCACCTCCTGGTCACCTCCCGCAAGCAAAAAACCAGGGTCAGGTGATCATGATACTAAATTGCCCGGGGTGAGAGATACAAGAAATCTGCATTTATAGAGGCCTCGCACTTGCGTGCGGAGCTCTTTTTTGGTTTTGTATACGATGTACACTACCTATTTTAGAAACGCGCTGCATTGTATGGGAGAAAGATCTGTGACCCCAAACAACCACATAGAAGACCTTCATCTATAAAATACGAATAATTACAGCACCAAGCAGACTAAGGCATTGTAGGGAGGCGCTGTATAAGGTTGATCGAATTGGAGAGCTAGAACAGGTGGCAGACTGACCTTTTAAGTGCTGAAGAAGAAAAAAATTTTAGTGTCCTATTCCTCATTTACATTCCCTACACCACAAAAAAACCAGGGTCAGGTGATCATGATACTAAATTGCCCGGGGTGAGACATACAAGAAATCTGCATTTATAGAGGCCTCGCACTTGCGTGCGGAGCTCTGACACCTGTTTGCACACTTCCCCCGTTATCATGCCATGCCGTCTCAGTGAGAAGAGGGTAACATTGCAGACCCACTGCGCTTAAGTGGCAACGCAATTGCGCAAGAAACACTGAACGTTTTGTATGCGACTTGGTTTAATGTTTTACAGCAATTTAGATTACAAACAAGGAATTACAGTATTACTGAATTGTTTTAGGCATGCTGGAGACGAAACAATCAGCATACAGATAGACACAAAAAATTTCACAAATTTATATTACTCATGCTGCAGCGTAATCATGCCTCAGTTACTTTCGTAAACGAAAAAAAAACATAATTCAGATATATTGTTCAGTATACTAGTATATGTTCCCAGTCCCATTATGGAGACATGGAAACTCTTTCCAAGGAAGACGCCTGGGAAACCTTGAAATGTTATATCTTAAAAGAATTTGTCGTTTAAATAGGAACTACTTCACAGATCGGTCGGTTTCACCTGCACATGAGCAGGTGTGCTTACAACTGAAAAGCAAACGGTTTCATAAACAGATCAACAATAGATTTGAAACTGACATTGTCCGCAAAACGTTTAGGAAACCGTTCACGTAATGCTTTCAACGCCACAATAAATTCTTCAAAAATCGCGATTTTCCTTACTCTACACACCTCAGGAAAATGAAAGGTTCTTGTCCGAAGTTGCCCCTTCCACAATTCGATTTCCTTTTAAAGGCTTCCCTGCCAAATCAGAAATAATTTGTTTTCCACCGTTCAGCGTCTTACTGTGTGAAGGAAGTAAGAGGTCAGCAATTCAGTATAATGCACTAATTTTCGTTCCTGCTTTCCTTCTTGCTTCAGTACTCAACAGCAGTGACTCTTAAACAGAAAAATCGTTTTTGGCAAGAACATTGACTTAACTAGTGTTCTGTGTAGTGATACACAGGTTGTACATTTTAACTTAAGACATTAAACTATCTCGACAACTACACATCAAATCAGAAAAATATATAATTCCAATTAATTTACCACTTAGGGGGACATCCAGTAATACAACACACGACCCACAACCACACCCCGTGCGTGAGTGGCGGAGGGCCGCTTTAAAATTTCCCGCCTTTTATTGCATATTACAATTCGACGGTTAAATCTACATACTTTTTGCCTGAAGTGTTTTCATCGTTTATTAATAATTATAGTACAGAGTAATATCTCCAGTTACAGTTACATTTTCTGCAAGTACACCAAGTTCTTTCATCCATACATGTACTTTCATATCATTACTATTCTACAGTAGCGACTATACAATGTAAGAACCATATTACTATGTACATAGCTAGATCTACTTTGGGCCTTTGGATCGATACTACAATGCCAAGTTTCGTAAGCGATAACATCTCGATCGGCGAAGGATTCCAGTCCAGGTAGCGATGCATTTTCACAACGAACAATGGCCAGTGTAAACCAACCACTACCAGAATTTCCCATGGCACACCGCCGGTGTCAGCTTTCCAAATTGGTTAAAATTTTTTTCACCGAAATGGCAATCCCGTATGCGTGCTGTAGTCGTATTAGCAGCACGCTTGCCATTAGCTTGTCAGAGAAACGCTAAGTCCGTTATCGAATGAAGCCATCTGTTGCCTCCTTGAGCCCCAGGTTCGCGATGTACGTCGTCCAAGTTTATCCTCGAGGCTAATAATATGTTTGTAGACAAACATGTGATGCAGGCGTTGACGATACACACGTAGACGGGGCATAGTGCTTCAATGCTGTTGCAGATAGAGCTCACAGTGGAATGGTTCCGCTGATTTATTTATTTATTTTTCCTTTATTGAGTTTCGATTCCCCCCGAAGGGGGCAGCGGCTTAGTACGCCACTCTTCAGCCTACAGAATTTGTTTTAAAAAGATGAAGATAATAAATAATAAAAACAGGCGATAAAATTGGTGACTTAAATGCTAAAATGGCGGAAAACCGTGGAACTTAAAACATAAAACAAAGGGTTGATGATGCTTTTTTTCCGCTGGTCTGCACTGCCCGCTTATATAGGCAGCGAACGACCTTGGTTACGTAACGCTGCTGATAATGGACTTTGACTCTGCGGGCGCCGACAGGAAAGGTTACACCGTACGCGTGCTGTAGTCGTACTCGCAGTACGCGTTCTCCGGTGCGCTGGCCTGGTGCCTAGCCAAGTTGTGCGGGTTGCGTCACCAACGCGCTAGGCGCTCAGCGGGCAGCGCGGCACTATGTCTTTAAATTTTTTCAAACTGTTGCATCCTTGAGCCCCCGTTCACCAGGTGTACATCTACAGGTTACAGAGGTCAGGGATACCACTTCATTAATAATTATAGTACCGAGTAATATCTCCAGCTACAGTTACATTTTCTGCAAGTACACCAAGTCCTTTCATCCATACATGCATTTTCCATCATTACTAACTTATCTACAGGAGCAAATACACAATGTAAATGGCATATAACTATATACATAGGTAGGTCTAATTTGGGTCTTCGGGTCAAAACCACAATGACAGATTTTGTAAGCGACAACATCTCGATCGGCGAAGGATTCCAGTCCAGGTAACGATGTATTTTCGCAACGAACAATGGCAGTGTAAACCAACCACTACCAGAATATCCCATGACAGCGTGTAGGGTGAAATTTACCCTAAAACCACGGAAAAATATGGGTCCATTCAGTACGACACTTTGAGCTGTGCCATCTGGTGATTTACACTGGCCGTTGTTCGTTGTGAATATGCATCACTGTACATTGGATCAAAATAAAGGGAAAAAAATTAAATCAGCGGAACCATTCCTCTGTGAGCTCTATCTGCAACAGCATTGAAGCACTATGCCTCGTCTACGTGTGTATTGTCAACGCCTGCATCACATGTTTGTCTACAAACATATTATTAGCCTCGAGGATAAACTTGGACGACGTACATCGCGAACCTGGGGCTCAAGGAGGCAACAGATGGCTTCATTCGATAACGGACTTAGCGTTTCTCTGACAAGCTAATGGCAAGCGTGCTGCTAGTATGACTACAGCACGCATACGGGATTGACATTTCGGTAAAAATTGTTTTAACCAATTTTGGAAAGCTGACACCGGCGTGTGCTATGGGAAATTCTGGTAGTGGTTGGTTTACACTGGCCATTGTTCGTTGTGAAAATGCCTCGCTATCTGGACTGGAATCCTTCACCAATCGAGATGTTATCGCTTACGAAACCTGGAATTGTGGTATCGACCCGAAGACCCAAAGTAGACGACCTATGTATATAGTAATATGCTATTTACATTGTATACCCGCTCCTGTAGAAAAGTTAGTAATGATGAGAAAATACATGTATGCATGAAATGACTTGTAAAATGTAACTGCTGTCATCGGAGGAACAGAAATGGGTACACAATGGTGATTTACGACATCCTACTCAACGGCTCTTGAATATCCAATGGCACCTGGGACCCCACCTCCATGCTGCGTGGGTAGGACAGGCCAGTATTTTATAATTTCCAATTGGAAACCCCCTTCGCAACGTTGTATCTCACCGACATATCGAATATGGGACTACTCGACACTCTAATGTGGCCGTCGCTCGAGACTAAGTGTTCAAACGCAGTACCGCCAATTTCAATACAATGAGTGATTAGTTTTTCAAATGATCGTACACAAGACAGAAGCGTTGCAGACTTTGCCATGGAATCGTGATCTGCAGTAAGAAACTGGGGTTCCCACTGAATATTTCAAAGTTGGCCCCCGCCCCCCCTCCCCGCACGGGGTGAGGTAGCGGGTTGAGTGCGGTATCGTTGGATGCCCTGTCCCAAACAAACAAATTGGAATCATAGCTTATTTTGATCCGATGTACAGTTTTCGATATATTTCAATGTCTTCAGTTAAAATGAACACCATATTTAACGTCATCATATTCTGTACAATTCCATTTATTACTGTTAAGTTGATGATGTAATAACGCATAGAACTACAGAATATATACTATTCCTATCACCAATCGAACCACGCCCACCATGCCAGCTAATAGAACATAAAGTGTTTATGTACAAAACAATACATCCCGTGCAAATCTTTTCTGGATCGTTGTAATGTTTTGCTCTTCCGTCATCAGCCAGATCTTTGAAGTCTTTCAGCATGCTATTGCAATGCCATTCCATAGCAAATTTGCGGTACCTGTCGATTATAATACTGAATAAGAGATATTGCGAATTTTCATCCTTACCCTGAAATGGCCCTTCATCTTTAAAAGTCGGGACTACAGGTAGCTACAATATGTCTTTAAGTGAAAACAATCACTGGACTGTTGAATATTAACCCACAAAAAACAGTGAAGGATTAACAGTGCTGACACCACAATTCTGTGGAACTGAAGAAAGTGGAACTGAAGAAAGTCATACCTACTACAAAATTCCACATCAAGTGGCTGAATAAACAGTGTCGCATCGCTCTGCTCCATAAATTGTCGGGCTATACCGAGTAGCTCCGAGAAGGGTCGAGTAAAGTCGAGACATGCATACACGTGTGCAGCACATCATGCAGGCTTCCATACATGCATGCATGCATGCAGAACTGCAAACCGTGACCAACCCAGGACTACATAAAGCCAAGGTAGACGCTGAGAGAAATAATAAGTAAGTGTAATTCATCCACTAAAGAAGTGATTTACAAGACACCAATACTGATAAAATAGAGTTACTTGATTGGTTGTGGCTGACCTGCAAAGCAACCGCAGCAACATAAATGATCCAATGGATGTTTGAAATTCTGCCACCACCATCGTATATGTGACGGGGCAATAATAGGAATAAGATAAAAGACATTACGGTCGGTACAGAACCATACAGATAATCAGTTTTTCCTCAATTAGTACGGATGCGGAACAGGAACGGAAATCGATTATGCTATTATGATATGCACTGTAAAAACTAGCTGGACGGGTATGTGTTCACATATGCACTGTTCGGAGGCCATTCTGAGAGATTTGCAACACTAATAGGCTGTAGCGATTTACAGGAAGACCTGCACAGGATTGACAGTTTGAGCAGGAACTGAACGTAACTAAATATGAGGTGCTAATGATAAATAGGCGAAGAGCCTCACTCTTATTCTATTACATACTGAAGACAAACCACAAGAAATAGTAGCAGTCGGTAATAACTGGAATTAACCATCCAGAGCAATCTAAAGTAGAATGTATTTATACAGAAAACAGTAGTACAGAAGCAGATGTAATGTTGAGGTTAATTGGAGGAAGGAGGAATCATAAATGTTCATGAAGGAGACTGCGTCAGCCAGGGACCTTTAGTTGGTCAGATTAAATATGAGACAAGGTCCAATGAACAACGATGCGTTTTGGCGGGGAATCGGCCAGTCAGCGCAAGATGGCAAACAAACTCCAGTGGCAAACACTGCAAGAGGAGTGCTGTGCATCACGGAGTGGCTTACTAAAAAAATTAATATAGAAGTATAAAATTCCTGGTAATATATTACTTCATTCTAACACGTCTCGCACGCGAAATGAATGTAATGAGAAACAGGAGCTGATATGGAAGTTACCCAACAGACGTTCTTTCCATGCACCATTCGCTAATGGAACAGAAATGGATGTTAAATGATGATAGGAGCATTCCGTGTAATGAAATGTCAGTAATAACTTTTTTATAAACAACTTTTTTCGATGCTTTGAAGCAATAAAAGATATGTTTAATGACGGAAGGAAAGCCGAGTAAGTGTCTACATTCGAGACCCATGAACCTGGCGGTGGTCGTCTCAATCCCTATGTCGTTAATGTAGAAGATTTACATCATTTTCTTGAAGTTCGCAACCAACGTGTGTGTGTGGAGTTGTACAGAATGAAATCTTTTTTAATAGGCATTGCTTACTAGCTGAGTTGAGAGAATACGTTTTTATATGTTTTTATTTTTAGGCGCTTCAGTCTGGAACCGCGTGACCGCTACGGTCGCTGGCGTGAATGGGTGTGCTACCCTTAGGTTAGTTAGGTTTAAGTAGTTCTTAGTTCTAGGCGACTGATGACCTCAGATGTTAAGTCTCATAGTGCTCAGAGCCATTTGAACGATTTTATTTTTAGTGAAATACATATGACAATGTTTGAAGCCCGAACATCCCTGAATCCTTGCAGTGCATTACTGGAATAACATCTCCAAAGCCATCATCGCTCTTACAGCCAACATTAAAACCGTTACTGCACAATTCTTGCTGTGGTAAAGAATATGTCAAGGTGATGGAATGTTTATAACGCTTTATATTTCAAAATAATTATACATACATACATTGTCCACAGCAGTGACTCCCTATGCACATCTTCATCTCTGTAAACTAACTGCCAGCACATACCAAACGTTATATGGCGACATCTCAACCTCAGAAACTATCGTCACACATACACACACAGACACACTTGGATCACGATGTTTGAAAGCAAGTCTTTGGAATACTAGAAGAAAATAAACTAAACTGAAACAGGTAGCACTAAAATTGTAAGAAATTGCTCTAAATCTGTAAATACAAATAGAAATTGGTCATACATTGGAATGCTTGCAGAAAATAATATTGAGATATTTGGAAATTTGATATATGGAGTATTGGGTGAAAATCGTCAGAATTGTCCCAAATAGCCCCAAAATTGTAACAAATTGTCTCATAACTGTAAATAGAAATGGAAGGTGGTCATACTTTGCACAAAATTCCGTTGGGCAGCCATGACATCATTAAATGATAGCAATTCAGCCAATAGGGTAACGCCCTACCATTTTTCGCACATCCACTGCAATATCAAAATCTCTGACGTCCGATTTGGGCCAAAAATGATAGAAATCCAGCCTCAGTGTCATCTATACTTCACCCACTAGGGCTAGAGGTGTTAGAGGATACGGATGGGGAGCGGTGGCAACTTGAAACCGATCAGACAAACACACATCCTGTCCTTAAATACATAAAAGAGTATTTGTACATATCTTGTTTACTTTAGGTCTATATAAATAACACATATATACGTTTTACTTACATGAGGAAATCAGACAAGTGAGTGGTTTGTCTACATAAGTGATGTCATTGTTCACACACGGAGGTGTGGTCAAGTGACATCAGTCACAATTTAGCAAGAATAATGGTACCTTTGTGCTTGTAGATACCCTGCTCCCCTGCTTGACTTATCAGTGGCGGAGCAGAGATTATAAAGATCATGGAGAGACTGGCATAGAGAAAAGCAAATACGCGTCCTGCAAGAATTACAGAAACAACTAGCATCGCATGTATCATACGTTCAAATGGTTGAAATGGCTCTAAGCACAATGGGACTTAACATCTGAAGTCATAAATCCCCTAGACTTAGAACTACTTAAACCTAACTAACCTAAGAACATCACACACATCCATGCCCGAGGCAGGATTCTAACCTGCGACCACAACAGCAGCGCGATTCGGGACTGCAGTGCGTAGAGCCGCTCAGCCACAGCGACCGGCTGCACCATACGTGATTGTTTACCACACTACTCTGCTGCGAGCCCCCACCAGCTTATCTGTTTCCGTTGGTGGGGATACTAAAAATACTGACTGATTAGATTGGAGTATTTGCTTCATTTAGTTTCGCTCTTATATCACAATCCTTCAACGAAACTGTTGAGGAACTAGTGAAGTACGCAACGTAAGTAGGAACCGATATAAATGGAAACGGATCCTTACAAAGACTTTTACGTTCAGACAACGCAAATGGCGAGTGAAAGATAGCGCCCTGACTGCTCTCTACAACTCGACATTACAAATCGCCCTTGATTTCATGAGGTCAGACATAATGGATGTTTGACCACAATCATCAGTCATCGGGTACTAAACCACTATACACTTTTTTCTTGTCTATCAGATGAATGGGATATTTCTTAACGAGATTGTGATAACGTTTCTTTGGGAATGCTACTCGCATAGTTTGCAACCAGAAAACAGAGCTCTGGTCATTGATTATTGAACAGTTGTATTCAGATGAAGCTTCATTGTCCACAGTACCTCCAAATCGGTGAACGCTATGCACTCCATCTTGTCTGCCATATCCGGTTACCTGCCACAACATTGATCTTCTACCACCTGATTAAATTCCGATCTCATATTAACTATAGTCAACACCTCCACATATCCTACAATGTCCGCAAACTGCATAGCATTATCCCACCAAAAGTAAATATAAAATACATCTGATTAAAAATTTAGATATAAATTTACTGGACACCTTTCTAAGAGAAGGTCTCCACTCCTCCAATCTGATATGAAGTGTAGACCAGATGTGGTTTCAATTGAAAGAAATAGTATCGACGGCAGTTGAGAAAAATATACCAAATAAGTTAATAAGAGACAGTACTAATCCACATGGTACACAATACAAGTCAGATTACTGTTGCAGAAGGAAAAGAAAAGTACGCCAAATTTAAAAGAACGCAAGACCCTCAAAATTGGTGCAGTTCTAGAGAATCTCGAAATCTGACGCGGAATTCGATGCTAGATGCTTTTAATAATTTCCACAACGAAACTCTTTCTCGAAATCTGGTAGAAAATCCAAAGAAATTCTGATAGTATGTTCATAAAGCACACCAGTGGCAAGACGCATTCAATACAATCACTGTGCGATAACTATGATGATGTCACTGATGATAGTGCTAGTAAGGCAGAATGGTTAAAACACAGTCTTCCGAAATTTCTTCAACAAAGAAGATGCTGAAAATATCCCAAAATTCGCATTAAGAACAATGGCAAACAAGACTGACTTAAAACTAGATAGCCTCAGTGTAGTGAAGCAGCTCTAATCATTTAATAAGGGGGGGGGGGGGCTCCGGTGCAGATTGTATTCCAGTCAAGTTTCATTCCTATACAATATCACTATACTTAGCATCATGTACTACCGCCCATTCGTCGGAAGACCCGTAACTAAAAACTGAAAAGTTGCACAAGTCACACCAATAGCCAAGAAAGCAAATAGGAGCATTCCCACAGACCCATGTCGCTCACATCAATTTTCAGTAGCATTTTGGAACATGTACAGGCTCGAACACTATGAATTACCTCGAAGAAAACAGTTTATTGACAGACAACCAACACGGATTCAGAAAATGTCGTTCTTATGAAACATAACTACCTCTTTATTCACATGAAGTCCTGAAGCCAGGGGATATCAAATTGATTCCATATTTTTAGATTTACAGAAGGCTTTTGACACTGTACCTGACAACCGACATCTAATCATGTTTCATGCATATGAATTATCCTCTCAGTTGTGCAACTGAATTCATTATTTCCCGTGAGACAGGTCACAGTTCGTAGTAATTGGTGGAAAGTCACCCAGTAAAACAGAAGTAATACCTCGCGTTCCCCAGTGAAGTTTTACAGACCCTCTGTTGTTCCTGATCAACGTAAGTAATTTACGAGACAATTTGAGATTGTTAGCAGATGATGCTGTCAATTAAGGTCTTATAAGGTCATCAGAGAAAATAGTGCAGTAAACGAAGCAGGCGAAAGGAATACAAACGTCTCAAAAGCTACATCGGCAGGAGCTGCAAAACGGCTAAGCGGGAATGGCTAGAGGACAAATATAAAGACGTAGGAGCATATATCACAAGGGGTAAGATAGATATCGCCTACATAAAAATTACAGAGACCTTTGGAGAAAAGAGAATATCAAAAGCTCAGATCGTAAAACAGTCCTAAGCAAAAAATGGTTTAAGTGGCTCTAAGCACTATGGGACTTAACATCTGAGGTCATCAGTCCCCGAGACTTAGAACCACTTAAACCTATCTAACCTAACGACATCACACACATCCATGCCCGAGGCAGGAATCGAAACTGCTACCGTAGCAGTAGCTCGGTCCCGGACTGAAGCGCCTATAACCGCTCGGCCACAGTGGCCGGCGGGTTCTAAGCAAAAAAGAGCAAGGTAGAAGGAGTATACAGAGGGTTTATACAAGGACTATGTACTTAAGGGCAATTTTATGGAAATGGAATAGGACGTAGATGAAGATGAAATGAGAGATATGATACAGCGTGAAAAATTTCACAGAGCACTGAAAGACCTAAGCAGAAATAGGGTCCCGGAAGTAGACAACATTCTTTTAGAACTAATGATAGCCTTGGGACGGCCACCCATGACCAAACTCTTCTACCTGCTGGGCAAAATGTACGAGACTGGCGACATACCCTCTGAGTTCAAGAAGAATATAATAATTCGAATTCAAAAGAAAGCAGGTGGTCATAGGTGTGAAAATTACCGATCTGTCAGTTTCATAAGTAATGGTTGCAAAATACTAACACGAATGGAAAAATTGGTAGAAGATCACTTTGGATTCCGTGGAAATTTAGGAACACACGAGGCAGTACTGACCCTACGACTTACCTTAGAAGCTAGGTTAAGGAAAAGCAAACCTACGTTTGTAGCATTTGTAGACTTAGAGAAAGCTTTCGAAAATGTTGACTGGAATACTCTCTTTCAAATTCTGAAGATGGCGGGGATAAAATAACAGAGAGTGAAAGCCTATTTACAGTTTGTACTGAAATCAGATGGCAGTTATAAGACTAGAGGGACACGAAAGGGAGGCAATGGTTGAGAAGGGCGTGAGACAGAGCTGTAGCCTATCCCCAATGTTATTCAATTCTTAAATTGAATAGACAGTAAAGAAATGGAAGAAAATATGGAGTACTAATTAAAATCCATGCAGAAGGAATAAAAATCTTAAGGTTTGCCGATGACATTGTAATTGTATCAGTGATAGCAAAGGACCTGGGAGAGCAGTTGAACGCAATGGACAGTGCCTTCAAAGAAGGATATAAGATGAACATCAAGAAAAGCTAAACGAGGGTATTGGAATGTAGTCGAATTTAATCAGGTGATGGTGAGGGAATTAGATTAGAAAATGAGATACTTCAAGTAGTAGATGCGTTTTGCTGTTTGGGCAGCAAAATAACTAATGGTATTCAAAATATGGAGGATATAAAATGTGGACTGCTAATGGCAGGAAAAGTGTTTCTGAAGGAGAGAAACTTTTTAACATCGACTACAGATGTCAGGAGGTATTTTATGAGAGTATTTGTATGGAATGTAGTCATGTATGAATGTGAAACGTGGACGATAAACAGTTTAGACAAGAAAAGAATAGAAATATTGGAAATGTGGTGCTACAGAAGAATGCTGAAGATTAGATGGATAGATCACGCGTCTGATGAGGAGGTACTGAATTGAATCGTGGAGAAGAGGAATTTATGACACAATTTGACTAGAAGAAGGGATCGATTGATAGGACACGTTGTAAGCTATCAAGGGGTAGCCAATTTAGTGCTGGAGGGAAGTGTGGAGGATAAAAATCGTAGAGGGAAACCAAAGGATGAATACACTCAGCAGATTCAGAAAGATGTAGGTCGCAGTAGTTACTCGGAGATAAAGAGGCTTGCACGGATAGAATAGCACTGATAATTGCATCAAACCAGTCTTTGGACTGAAGATAACAACAGCGAGATCATCAGATGGTCAAGACAAATTGCATAACAGTTTAGACAAGATATCTTATTGGTGTTGAAAGTGGCAATTCGCTCCAAATAATGAAAATTGTGGAGTCATCCGCTTGAGTCCCAAAAGAAATCCGCTAAATTTCTGTTACATGATAAGTAACAAGCATCTATAGGTTGTCAATTCAGATATATACTTAGCGATTACAATTACGAATACCTTAAATTGCAACGATTAACGTTGAGCGGAAAACAAGCCGATGGCTGCGATTTATAGATCGAAATCTCAGAAAATGCAAGAGGGCAGCTAATATGCTTGTCCCCCTCTTCTGAAGTGCTGCTGTGTGATGTGGGATCCGCGTCATTAAGGGTTCACGGAGGACATCTAAGTGCATTGTTTTGTATTGTCACGAAACAGGACAGAGAATGCCACGGAGATGATACGCGAATTGGGGTGGTAATCATCAAAAGAACGACGTTTTTCGTTCCAGCAAGACCTTTCTTATCAAATTCTAATTCGAAACTTTCTCCTCATAGTGTGACTATATTTCGTTGGCCACCATCTACATAAAGAGAAATGATGATCGTAATGAAATAAGAGAAATCTGAAGTCACATAGAAAGATTTAAGTGTTCATTTTTCCTTCGTGCTCCGCGGAACTCACTGACTTCGAACGTTGGCAGCTGATTGCGTGTCACTTGTGTCATACATCTTTACGCGAGACTTCCACACTCCTAAACATTCCTAGGTCCACTGTTTCCGATGTGACAGAGGAGTGGAACATGAAGGGACACGTTCAGTACAAAAGCGTACAGGCCGATCACGTCTGTTGACTGAGAGAGACCGCCGACAGTTGAAGAGGGTAGTAATGTGTAATAGGCAGATATCTATCCAGACCATCACACAGGAATTCCAAACTGCGTCAGGATCCACTACAAGTACTATGATAGTTATGCATGAGGTGAGAAAACTTGAGTTTCATGATAGACCGGCTGCTCATAAGCCACTCATGACACCGGTAAATGCCAAACGACGCCTCGCTTGAAGTAAGGAACGTAATCTTTGGACGAGTGAACAATGGAAGAACGGCGTATGGAGTGACGAATCACGGTACACAATGTGGCGATCCGGTGGCAAGGTGTGGGTGTGGCGAATGGCCGGTGAACGTCATCTGCCAGCGTTTGTGGTGCCAACAGTAAAATTCGGGGGCGGTTTGGATTATGGTGTGGTTGTGTTTTTCATGGAGAGGGCTTGCTCCTCTGGTTGTTTTGCGTGGCACTATTACAGTACAGGCCTACATTGATGTTTTAAGTACCTTCTTGCTTCCCACTGTTGAAGAGCAATTCGGGGAAGGCGATCGCATCTTTCAACACGATCGAGCACCTGTTCATAATGCACGGCCTGTGGCGGAGTGGTTACACGACAATAAGATCCCTGTAACGGACAGGCCTCCACAAAGTCCAACCTGAATCCTACAGAACCCTTTTGGAATATTTTGGGACGCCGACTTCGTGCCTGGTCTCACCGACCGACATCGAAACCTCTCCTCATTGCAGTACTCCGTGAAGCATGGCTGCCAAGAAACCTTCCAGCAGCTGACTGAGAGTGGAAGGTGTCATGATGGCTAAGGGTTGGCTAACACCATATTGAATTTCAGCGTTACCAATGGAGGGCGCCGCAAACTTGTAAGTCATTTTCAGCCAGGTGTCCGGATACTTTTGACCACATAGTGTATGCGGGATGTAGCAATAACATGTCCGATCATTCCCGGAACGTGCTCCGGAATTTCAGTAGTAAATCTCCCCGTGACGCACAACTCCTGTTATTACGTGTATATTACTGCAGTTTGGTTCAAATGGCTCTAAGCACTATGGGACTTAACATCTGAGGTCATCAGTCCCCTAGACGTAGTACTACTTAAACTTAACTAATCTAAGGACATCACACTCATCCATGCCCGAGGCAGGATTCGAACCGGCGACCGTAGCAACAGAGCGGATCCGGACTGAAGCGCCTAGAGCCACTCGGCCACAGCGGCCGGCTACTGCAGTTTGTTGTGCACCTCCGTAACGCTATCAGACCGACTAAACGAACCCGTGGTGAAGAGCGCCGCTCTTCTTAAGGTTACGTTTATTTCTTTTATTAAGCCAGTCTGCTAATTCTCCTTGACTAATGAGCAGTTGTCAAGAAATGGTCAGACAAATGTCTTGTATGCCCTTCTTTCGTGGACGAATTGAATTTTCTTCTGATTCTTCTTGTGAATCTCAGCATGGCATCTGCTCTTCTTGCTATTGTTTTATGTGGTCTTTCCTCTTTACATGGCGCTCTATGCTTACTCCCAGGTATTTTACAGTTACTAGTGATTTGTCATCGCTAATATAGTTCGTCGTCGGAGCATGTGCATGTCTTCTAGCGGTTTGATACGGTATTATTGCGTTGCTATTTTCTTACTGGTAACCATATCATCTGCAAACAGCTTCATGGAGATTCTGATCACTAATCATTGTATCATGTATCCCACCCCTACAATTACACACACTCCATACGCTGCGTCAACGTAATTGTAATTGACTGCCCCTCTCAAACAACTGAATCCTCTCTGGTATTTATCCATTCCATTCTATCAAAAAATAGCTCTCCTCCACCTGTTTCACTACACACAAGAGCTTACGTTTTTCCTCTCTATTTTCCATCATTACTTCTTCTCTTGATACTTCGGCCCTTTCCACCCATTTAACTCCACCTCTGTATCAACATCTACATCTACATCTACGGTGATACTCCGCAAATCAAACTTAAGTGCTGGACAGTGGTTTCATCGAACGACGCTCCCAATAATTCTATGTTCCAGTCTCGAACTGCGGTCGCAATGAACGACACCTATATCTTTCCGAACAAGCTCTGATTTCCCTTATTTAATTATGACTATCTTTTCTCCCTTTGTAGGTAGGAGTCAATAAAATATTTTCGCATGCTGGGAAGAAATTTGGTGACTGATATTTCGTGAGAAGATTCCAGTGCAACAAAAAACGCTTTCGCTTTAGTGATGTCCACCTTAAATTCTGTACCATGTCAGTGACACTCTCTCCCGTATTTCGCGAAAATACAAAATGTGTTGCTCTTCTTTGAACTTCCTCGACGTACTAAGTTAAACCTAACTGGTAGTGAGACAACACCGCGGAGCAATACTGTTAATGAGGACAGACAAGCGTAGTGTAAGCAATCTCTTTAATAGTTCTGTTACATTTTCTAAGTGTTCTGCCAATGAAACGGAGCCTTTTGTTTGCCCTCAGCACAATATTTTCTATGTGTTCTTTCCAATTTCAGTTGTTCATAATCGTAATTCCTAGGCATTTAATTGAATGTACGGCCTTTAGATCTGACTAATTTATCGTGTAAGCGGAGTTTAAAAAAAATGTTTCAAATGGCTCTGAGCACTATGGGACTTAACATCTATGGTCATCAGTCCCCTAGAACTTAGAACTACTTAAACCTAACTAACCTAAGGACAGTACACAACACCCAGCCATCACGAGGCAGAGAAAATCCCTGACCCCGCCGGGAATCGAACCCGGGATCCCGGGCGTGGGAAGCGAGAACGCTACCGCACGACCACGAGATGCGGGCAGCGGAGTTTAAAGGACTCCTTTTAGCACTCATGTTGATCACCTCACACATACATTATTTAGGATCAGTTGCCCATTTTCGCATCATTCTGATAACTTTACTAGACAGTAAACGAAAGTACCATGTTTAAAGAAGCTAAGACGGCTGCTCAGATTGTCTCCTAGATCATTTATGTAGATAAGGAACGGCAGAGGGCCTTTAAAACTAACCTGGGGAACTGCCGATTCGAGTTCTCTTTTACTCAGTGACTTTCTGTCAGTTACTACGAACTTTGAACTCTCTGACAGGATATCACGAATTCAGTCGCATAACTGAGACGATATTCCATAAGCATGCAATTTGACTACAAGCCGCTTGTATGGTATAGTGTCAAAAGCCTTGTGGAAATCTAGAGATATGGAATCAATTTGAAATACCTTGTCAATAGTACTCAACAGTTCGAGTGCGTAAAAAGCTGGACTTGTTTCACAAGAACGATATTTTCTATATCCCGTCTGACTGTGTGTCAGTAGGCTATTCTCTTCCTTCTATCTTACCGCTATACACCCCAACGCCTACCTTCATCTCCACTGTGCGTACCGAGGAGACCGCAGCATTCACACCCACACGCTTCGACGCTAACCTAACATTTTCGTTCCCCAAAACCCATTCTTCCTGTGCATATCTTTCAACGCTAGAGTGAAAGTGCAAAACACATTTTAATGAAAGGCACAGTTTCTGCAACGTGCTTCAAACGTACATATGTTTGTTTTTACATTTGCCTTCAGTCTTTCGATTTTAGTTTAAAGAACAAAGAAAATGAACAGTTTGATGCTGTTTTACTACTACTAAAAATCGATCTTCTTAAAGATTTTACAAACATTCCTAAAATCATCTTGTTATCATATTTGTTTTGTTTTTATGAATATTGTAAAGTATTCGGCTGAAGAGCGGGATGCTGTACTAGCGCCAGTCCACCCCCCTCCTATGCAGAGAGCGGGCCATGAAATAACAACAAAGAAAACAAAATTTTCCAACTTTGACAGCAACTCCGATGACAAGGAATGATATCAAGGTTTATTTCCTATAAACGAATGCCATCCGCTTTTATCGACGTTAACGAGGCTATTCCCATACATAATGTTATCTTCAATTTCAAAAGCAAGGTTTTTGGCTTTTTTTAGTGATACTGCAAGGAATAATAAATAACCAGGCCACAAAACATTATTTTGCACATGTTTTATTGATATTAAGAGTTAAATAATTCTGTTGACATCCTCTGTCGAAACAATGTCATATTTTTCTTTAATGTACTGTCAAATCTCAAGCAAAGGAAAAGAACCGTACCCTCTACGGAACTGCAAGAATCGGTTGCGGCAGATATCGACCTAAAACGAGCTAATTGCCACTGGTAGCACTTTCTCATTGTCCTATATAAAGCTGAAGTGCCGTTGCAAGCCAATCACATCGAGCAACCAGGAAGTCTACAATTCACCATCAAAGTAGAAGGCGCGCTGGGGCTTGTTTCTACTGTAAATATCCCGGTACTGTACTTTAACATTTATGCATTACCGCCCTTTATTGCAAATCGTAACCAGTGATTCCTACTGTCATGTTTTCCTTGGAATAGTCTTGTAAATAAGCTCCTTGGTGAAAACGGACCACTTCCGATTTTTTTTTTATATTTGGATTTCTTCTGTACTGTTCCGTTTCTTCGACATCAGCAAGGTTGTCTTTCACTTTTTTGCAAGCAACAACTTGTTGTTCAGCCTGAACCTGCGTCTTTGGCACTGTATTTTAAGTAGCTACCGAGCCGAAAACTTACTACTCGGAACTTATGTCTTACAGTACATTCCGAGATGGCTGGCTAAGGCTTTCAGGTATACTGTTGTCAGTACAATCTGCCCGTTGTCAGCTGTCTCAAGTAGCTATAGGAGTGTCGGTATGTGGTTTACTAACATCTCTGTTGACGAGTGAAATTATGTGAAATTACAGTGTAAAATTTCTATCATCTGTGTTTCGATAAAACCCCCTTCCCGGATTATTGCAGCTCATAACACTGGACTGGGTCACCTCAGGATCAAGGCTGCTGACTGAATATGTAACATTCATAGATTCCATTTTCCGTTATTAAGAAAACATCATGAGTATGTTACACCTTCCAAACATCTCTTTATTGAGGACTCGTATTACGCGATGAGACGCAGTGGTCAACACATTGTAGTCGTATTCAGGAGGCGTCCTCGGAATTCCTGTTTGCGTCAACACAAATTCATGTCAGACAACCGGCATTAATATAATTTGACAGAGTACGATAAATTATTTCTGTCTTCGCTAGACGGTCTGCATTATCTTCAACCACCTAGATGTGATATCTTGATCTTCTTTTTCGTCTCATGGGTCTCACTTGTGCAACAGTGCAGCTAGCTTGGAGCACATATGAATATGAAAGTGTTCTTAGGCGGTACTATGTACAAAGACGCTGGGAGCACCATACTTCTATACATTTTGTTGTACATTTCTGGAGGAATATTAACAAGAAGTTAGACTTTTTTCTGGTTAGTTGCTGAATTGTTATGGTACAGCGTATTTTAGTTTTCCTACCCTGTTCCCACTGAGCGAGGTGGCGCAGTGATTGTCACACTGTACTAGCATTCGGGAAGACGACGGTTCAAACCCGCGTCTGGCCATCCATACAAAGGCATCCGTGCTTTCACTAAAATGCTCCAGTTAAATACCGGAACGGTTCCTTTGAAGGGACACAACTAATTTCCTTCACCATCGGTGAAACATTCCGAGCTTCTGCTCCGTATCTAATGACCTCCATATCGACGGTAGATTGAACCCAGTTTTTCTCTTTCCTTCCAAGTTTTTTTCTGTTCATATCGCGTCTGTTCAGATTCTTAACTGACTTTTCTCGCAAGTGAGCAGTATTGCAGGCTTTACATACTTAAAATTGTTTCGTAATTATATAGATAAGTGCGCGACAAGAAAGACAATGCTTTCCTAAAGGGTAAAATGAATGGTTGTCGTTTACCGCTGCTGCGGCTTAACTTGTATCAAAAAGATAAATAAGGGAGCAAAAAAAAAATTGGAACAAGAATAAAATTGTAAGGATAACAGATACAAATGCAGAAGCTCTCTGATCGTATACAGTGGTTGGACATAAATATGAAGACACCGCAAGAAATAGATACTTGAACATAAATGTAGATGCTAGCCATCTTCCGTCTGTGCAATGACCCCAATACGTTGAAGTGTCTGTTGTGGTCGTAATAGTTCTCCGTGTTGTTGTGAGTGCATTATGTCGGACCTAAGTGAATTCGAATGTAGTCAAATTGTTCGTGGTTGTATGATGGGTGCTTCCATTAACAAGGAACCCAAAGTACTGGATGTTCTCAAAGGCACCATAACGAAGATATGTACCACACACAGAGAAAGCGGAAAAACATCATCCGCTAATCCAAAACGCGGAGAAAACGTGTGTGTTGAGTGATCGTGACAGATGATTGTGACGAAATATAAGACGACGATGGCAGCGAAAGTCACTTCAGAACTGAATGTCCAGCGCCAGCTGGAAGTGTAAAACCACTCGTCCTGCGGCGACTCAGTCCATTGTTATGAGCTGCCATAGCTCCCGCAAGAAACTCATACGGTAGGAATTTCAAATAATTTCACTTGTCAACAGGGATGTTAGTGAGACATATCTCCAAATCGTTGGAGCTATCTACGACATTTTACAACGGACAAAGTATATCCACAACAGTAGCCTACACCTGCAAAAGGAAAATGTGGTGCCGGTGCCATAGAACTTGAGCTATGGAGATATGGAAGGAAATCATTTTGTCGCACAAGTTTTGTTTCATATTCTTGCCTACTTGTGGCCTATTTTATGTCCCAAGAGTGAAACATGGAATGTGTTCGGAGATGATTTGGATAGGCTTATCTTATTATTCCACGGGCCCCACAATTATCCTAGAAAATAGCATTGTTGCCAAAGTTCATGTGACAATTCTGGCTGATGAGGTGCATCCCATGGCAGAATGTTTGCTCCCCAACGGTTACGCTATGTGAGATGATCACGCAGCTCGCATCGTCTAGGACTGCTTTTGGTGAGCACAAGGATAAATGTCGCATTTGCCCTGCCCACCAGAGCTATCAGAAAACAATATTATTAAGAAAATGTTTCAAATGGCTCTGAGCACTATGGGTCTTAACTTCTAAGGTCATCAGTCCCCTAGAACTTAGAACTACTTAAACCTAACTAACCTAAGGATATCACACTCATCCATGCCCGAGGCAGGATTCGAACTTGCGACAGTAGCGGTCGCGCGGTTCCAGACTGTAGCGACTAGAACTGCTCGGCCACCCCGGCCGGCAATATTATTAAGACTCTGCGGTGTACTTGCGAGAGAGGTTTAAGTGATCGCAGTCCACCTGTAATATCCTTACTTTAACTTGCCATTATTTTGCAGGAAGAATGGTATAAGATGGCCTTGATTACCATACGGGGCCTGTATTTGTCCGTTCTGAGACGACTGGGAACTGTGTTGAACAACAGCGTGTTTCCTACAGTGTATTAGATATGATAATAGATATGGTAATATAGAGTGTTCGTATTTCAATATTTTTGTCCAAACTCTCTACGTCTGGATAGATAACGTAGCATACAGCATCAGAATAAATATAAACAAAAAGACAAAGCTTATGAACGGTATAGAATATAGAATGATGAATTACAGAACATAAACTGGAAACACGCACTAAAAACCTGGACGTATTAGCTGTATACGAAGTACATTTACTGTATACGAATAAGTCAAAGGAGACAGCAGAAGCAGATCGGCGTGGTAAACAAAGGACTGAAATAAGAAGAGAGGTCAGTAGCGAAATAAAAAATTTCAGGGTCGTATATAGAGCCACTTCGGTTGCACCTAATTTTGTTAACTGACCACGGTTTCGATTGGACTAGGGCAATCTTCATCAGACTATCAATTTACTGCATACGAATAAGACAAAGAACACAGCAGAAGCAGATGAGCACGGTAAACAAAGGAATGGAATAAGGAGAGAGGTCAACAGCGAAATAAAAAGTGAAATTCCTCTCATTACAGGATGTATATACAGCCACGTCGGTTGCACAAAATTTTGTCAGTTGACCACGGTTTCGACTACACTAGGGCAATCTTCATTAGAATAAAAGTTTACATGGAATACAGTCATCGGAATAAAAGGTTACATGGAATACATGTAATTTTTTATTCTGATGAATATTGCCCTAGTATACACCAAACGGTGGTCAGTTGCAAAATTTTCCTGCAACCGAAGTGGCTGTATATACGTCCTGTAACTGAACAGCGTAAGGTTTCTGGGTCATAGCCAATGAAATATTTAAAATTTTAAGAAATACCTCTGATAGTCTGTGCCATCATTCTAAGTAATTTAGAGAGTTCATAGAGAAACTGGGCGCTGCACTACACATTTCATTCCTATCCTCCTTTAAAGATTTCATACTATATTGCTTCACCTGCTGTTTCGTCTAAAATGTGGTACGCTGAATCTAAAGATACATATGTTAATTTTGTAAGGATATTTCTTTTGAATTTCTATCTACTGTAGTAATCGCATAGTTCGTGAACAAAAAGTTTGCGATGCCAACTGTCCGATACTTCTCCCACCAAGAACACCGTAGCTTTTTGAGGTACCGAATTCGAGAGTTATTTCAACGAATTTTACATAAATAAACGGTAGTACGAACTCTGCTATAGACGATTCCCATACTTGTGAATGTGAGTGCAGGAGATATTTTTTGTATATGGGTAGCGCCCGTGAAAAATTCAACAGTAGCGAGCTAAACTGGCACTTTGTAGGTCAGAGGCAGCTCGCGAGTGAGAAGTATATCGCACTCGCGACGTTGCGTACTTAAGAGCTAAGTCTGTGAAGAGTGGGGACTGCGACGCTGTGGATTGCGAGCAGAGGGAAGCAACACGTAGCGGCTGCGGGCGGGCGCTTGAGTGCGGCAGTGCCGGTGAGCGAGCGCCTGCAGCCATTCTGCGTTTCGCGAGTTCATTGTGCCACCACTCGGCGAGATTACCCCAGTGGGACAGGCGGGCTGCGGCCGAGATATTTATACAGCGGCCGAGCTCCACCGCGCCGCGAGACGTGCTCCCGGGACGGAGGCTCGCCTTAGCCGGGAGGGATCTGCCCGCTGCTAACTGTCGCTGGTGCCGCGTCGTAGAGAGACAGTAGTTACGCGTGGCCGACTTCACCGGTTGCTACGCGGGGACGGAGGCTCTAAAGAGGACAGCTTATCATTCCAACGTTCATCGTTTTCGATATGTTGCGGAAAGTATCTTCAGTGGTAATAGAATGTACAGATTAGAATGATTATTCGCCAACCAGGGACACGGGTAGTACAACCAGATTTATTTTCCTGATCGATAAACCAAAGGCTCACGTGACTCACACGACCAGAGTAAAATTCATAGGATGTGTTCCAAGATAAAGGTGCACGACAGGTGCAGAATATTTGCCGATAAATATTCATGTATGGACATCTTCAACTTTTGTAGTCCTGTCTACCTCAGTTGCGTGTAATAGTACGGTAT
Organism: Schistocerca americana; assembly: GCF_021461395.2. Taxonomy (NCBI): domain Eukaryota; kingdom Metazoa; phylum Arthropoda; class Insecta; order Orthoptera; family Acrididae; genus Schistocerca; species Schistocerca americana. The sequence goes on along the minus strand of NC_060119.1, from coordinate 949,874,086 downwards.
ATTGATAATTCTCACTTATGGACCGTCTGACAGCAACTGAATAAAACACAATTTTAGTGCCATGCCCGTTTCGCCTTTATTTTCTGCAAGGCATCACCAGTGGGCTGGAATATGCACATTTGTTAGCTACTTAATTTACATTTTTGTCACTGTGCCTATAGGTTATTAACAGTTCTGGTGGTTGGTATTTCCTATTAAGTAGTAATATTTCGAACTGTACTTACGGGTTTCGTGGACAATTTCTTACATATTACTCTCCTGTTGCATTTTTGGTGTTGTTCTTCATCTTAGGAATGCCAATTTGCGGTGTTTTTCCCACATTCACAGATACTTCAATAATTCCACTCAAAAGTTTGGCAATAATATTCGATCTTTGTCAAAAACATTTCACAGTCGGCAACAGAAACCAAAATATTCCATTGAAACCAGCGTTCAGTTCATACTGCTGTGGAATGTGGAAAAAAAACGGCAAATTGGGATTCCTAAGATGAACAAAATTTTAGGTTTGCCGATGACATTGTAATTCTGTCAGAGACAGCAAAGGACTTGGAAGAGCAGTTGAACGGAATGGACAGTGTCTTGAAAGGAGGGTATAAGATGAACATCAACAAAAGCAAAACGAGGATAATGGAATGTAGTCGAATTAAGTCAGGTGATGCTGCGGGAATTAGATTTGGAAATAAGCCACTTAAAGTAGTAAAGGAGTTTTGCTATTTGAGGAGCAAATTAACTGATGATGGTCGAAGTAGAGGGGATATAAAATGTAGACTCGCAATGGCAAGGAAAGCGTTTCTGAAGAAGAGAAATTTGTTAACATCGAGTATTGATTTAAGTGTCAGGAAGTCGTTTCTGAAAGTATTTGTATGGAGTGTAGCCATGTATGGAAGTGAAACATGGACGAAAAATAGTTTGGACAAGAAGAGAATAGAAGCTTTCTAAATGTGGTGCTACAGAACATTAGATGGGTAGATCAGATAACTAATGAGGAGGTATTGAATAGAATTGGGGAGAAGAGGAGATTGTCGCACAACTTGACACGAAGGAGGGACCGGTTGGTAGGACATGTTCTGAGGCATCAAGGGATCACAAATTTAGCATTGGAGGGCAGCGCGGAGAGTAAAAATCGTAGAGGGAGACCGAGAGATGAATACACTAAGCAGATTCAGAAGGATGTAGGTTGCAGTAAGTACTGGGAGATGAAGAAGCTTGCACAGGATAGAGTAGCATGGAGAGCTGCATCAAACCAGTCTCAGGACTGAAGACCACAACAACAACAACAACAAGATGAAGAACAACACCCAAAAATGCAACAGGAGTGTAATATGTAAGAAATTGTCCACGCAACCTGTGAGTACAGTTCAAAACATTACTACTTAATAGGAAATACCAACCACCAGAACTGTCTATAACCTATAGGCACAGTGACAAGAATGTAAATTAAATAGCTAACATATGTACATATTCCAGGCCACTGATGATGCTTTCCAGAAAGTAAAGGCGAAAAGCTTATGGCACTAAAATTGCGTTTTATTAAGTTGCTGTCAGACGGTCCAGAAGTAAAAATTATCAATGTACCATAATTGTCATGTATGGAGTCAAGAATATCATAAGCAAACGAGATTTCCTGCTTGCCTAGTTAGAAGGAGATATCATCAGAACTTGCACATAAATTGCTTTACAAAGTGTAATCAGCGTTCCTGCTGTACCGCACAATAGACCATTTTTCATACACACATTGCTTTCTGATGGAAAATGGGAGCCATATTTGCGAAGAAAATAGATGTTTATTCAGTAGGTGAGCGCTTGCAGATTAATACCCATGTTCGAACCAACCAAGACTTGCAAAGTTAAATTACGACCTAAATAACAATAAATAATGCCTATACATATATGTCCAGTCACAAGTGAACATCACTGAAGTGACTTGAAAAAAAAGTTATACTAGCAAGTGTTCTGATTTATGAACATTTCACGCATTTGATTGGTTATGCCATATCTCATCTGTTTTTGTAGTTTCCATTAGAAGTCTCTTATTAGAAATGTGTTAGTTTATCGACACCAAGCGCTATGTGTAAATGTTCTGTTATTGTGTGGTTTGTGCACATATTTAATTCTTCACATCCCTTCGTGTTACATTTTCTGTACTGTGGAGAATCTGCCGGTCTTGCTTTGTATTTGTGTTATCTTGTGTTATACACTCCGTTGTATACTTATTGATGTTCTAATGCACAGGGTCACGAGGATGGCGCCAGTGAAGTGTCGAAACTGGTGGCTAAAAAAAAAAAAAAAAAAAGGACTGATTGAAATCCACCAAGAGTTTCTGTCTCTTAACATCCAGCATGCTGGAAGTATGCACGTTACTTTCTATTTCATTGGATGTCATATGTAAGAAACGCCCAACGAAGTACCAATTAATATTACACTGCACACATGCTACACTCAGTACCCCAACTTTAAAATTATCGTCATGACGTATATTAATGGTGTTACAGTTTTCTTTTTGTGAGCCAAGAATTCCCCCGCATGTCTTACTACATTTTCGCTGATCATACATTATGTATGCCGACGGAGTGGCCGAGCGGTTCTGGGCGCTACAGTCTGGAACCGCGTGACCGCTACGCCCGAGGCAGGAATCGAACCTGCGACCGTAGTGGTCGTGCGGTTCCATACTGTAGCGCCTTTAACCGCTCGGCCACTCCGGCCGGCCAGTAGTAGATAACATCCTTGACTTTGTATTTAGTTTTGTCAGTGGCTCACTTGGTAGACAGTCAGTTGTGCGCGCTGTGACATTCTTCTTTCAGGCATAGTAGCGAGCAGTTGAGTTTTTCAGAGAACGAGATTTGTTATTTGTGAATCTGGGAGAAATTATTTGGAATATTTTATTATGGAGATGAAAATTTTTTCTAACGCTTTTTCATTCTTTGTTTTAATGGCAAAAGTTATTGTGGGAATTTCTAAAGGTAACCCATGCATGTGCATGAATAAGATGTCTGTTTGTCAGAACTGGACTATAGGAAAACTGTATATGAGGGAATCGAAGAGACTGGGACGTGGTGCTATAGAAGGATATAGAAAATAAAGTAAATTGACAAGAGGGATGAGAAAGCTTTTTGCAGAATCTGTTAAGAAAGTAACACATGGAAAATACTAAGAAGAATGGACAGGGAAGTATGTTACGTGCTATGATGTCGGGAGGACAAATTAATGGCTTACAGTATCAAACGAGACAGAAGACAGATAAAGAAAAAAAAAATCAGACATCTCCTAAGCGAGACGGTGACTAAATTGAAGCTACTACGTGATACGATGGTATACCGTGGACTCAAATATGCATGCGTCTGACATGCGACTGTCGTCACAATAGCGGCATTCGTAGACAAAGCTTTATGCGTAAAATCGCTTCCTGAAAAAAATACTGTATAAATTGAAGGTATTTTGTGTGTCCCTACTGCCATCAGATCGATTCTAATTAATAAATACAGTTTACTAATGCACATATTGAGGGTGTATATGAATTTTTGTCAATTTCTCTTACCATTTAGTGCACTCAGCACACAATCTCAGTCATCATCCGTACTGAAATAACCGCCTTCCGGTCAGTTAAACTCAATTAACAAGTCTACCAATAGTCAAATGTTCGCATAGTATCCAATCATTAGGTCTTCATGGCAAAATATTTCACAGTTCCGTGTTCGTCAGCAAGTTATTGTCTCTAAACAATGTCTATATAATACATCACGCGGTGATATGGCACGTAGTAGAAATAATATCTTTCTATTTAGTTATTAAAGCCTCGGAAGTATCACCCAAATCTGACAATGGTTATCTCCACTTCCTATAGTTCTCTTTCCTCTAACACACTCTTCCTGACATAAATACTAATGACGTATGTCCCTTTGGATCTGAGGAAATTCTCTCTGGATTCCAGCGGCTATCTGATTTGGTGAAGGCTGCCGGTCTTGCTTACGAGATGAAGGCAGAGCTCACCATCTGCAGCATCGTTGACAGAACCGACTGCGGACCTTTGGTGCAGAGCCGGGTGGAGGGTCTGAGTCAGAGGCTCAGACGGTTTTGCGACCGTGTTGGCTGCAGATTCCTTGACTTGCGCCATAGGGTGGTGGGGCTTCGGGTCCCGCTGAATAGGTCAGGAGTTTACTACACTCAGCTGGCGGCTACACGGGTGGCGCAGGCTGTGTGGCGTGGACTGGGCGGTTTTTTAGATTAGAAGGCCTCGGGAAAGTACGGGGTGGGCTGCAATCTCAAAGGGTGCGTGGCAAACACAGGACGTGCTTGGATCAAGGAACAGTCGGAATTGTGGTTGTAAATTGTTGTAGTTGTGCTGGGAAAGTCCCTGAGCTTCAAGCGCTAATAGAAAGCACAGCAGCTGAAATCGTTATAGGTACAGAAAGCTGGCTAAAGCCTGAAATTAGATCTGCACAAATTTTTACGAAGTCTCAGACGGTGTTCAGGAAAGATAGATTAGGCAGAATTGGTGGTGGAGTGTTTGTGTCTGTCAGTAGTGGTTTATCTTGTAGTGAAGTCGAAGTAGATACTCCGTGCGAATTGGTGTGGGTGGAGGTTATGCTTAACAGCCGAACTAAGTTGATAATTGGCTCCTTCTACCGACCCCCAGACTCCGATGATGTAGTTGCTGAACAGTTTAGAGAAAATTTGTGTCACGTAACAAATAAATACCCCACTCATACGGTTATAGTTGGTGGGGACTTCAACCTTCCCTCAATATGTTGGCAAAAATACTTGTTCAAAACCGGTGGTAGGCAGAAAACATCTTCCGAGATTGTCCTAAATGCTTTCTCCGAAAATTATTTCGAGCAGTTAGTCAACGGACCCACGCTAATTGTAAATGGTTGCGAAAACACACTTGACCTCTTAGCCACAAACAACCCAGAGCTGATAGAGAGCATCAAGACTGATACAGGGATTAGTGATCGCCGGCCGCGGTGCTCTCGCTGTTCTAGGCGCGCAGTCCGGAACCGCGCGACTGCTACGGTCGCAGGTTCGAGTCCTGCCTCGGACATGGATGTGTGTGATGTCCTTAGGTTAGTTAGGTTTAAGTAGTTCTAAGTTCTAGGGGACTGATGACCACAGCTGTTAAGTCCCATAGTGCCCAGAACCATTTGAACCATTTTTGATTAATGATCACAAGGTCGTCGTAGCTAGGCTCAATACCGTTTCTTCCAAATCCACCAGAAACAAACGCAAAATAATTTTATTTAAAAAAGCTGATAAAGTGTCACTAGAAGCCTTTCTAAGAGACAATCTCCATTCCTTCCGAATTGACTATGCAAATGTAGACGAGATGTGGCTCAATTTCAAAGATATAATAGCAACAGCAATTGAGAGATTCATACCTCATAAATTGGTAAGAGATGTAACTGATCCCCCATGGTAGACAAAACAGGTCCGAACGCTGTTGCAGAGGCAACGGAAAAAGCATGCGAAGTTCAGAAGAACGCGAAATCCCAAAGATTGGCTAAAATTTACAGACGCGCGAAATTTGGCACGGACTTCAATGCGAAATGCCTTTAATTGGTTCCACAACGAAACATTGTCTCGAAATTTGGTGGAAAATTCGAAGAAATTCTGGTCGTATGTAAAGTACACAAGCGGCAAGACGCAGTCCATTAATACCTTCGCTGCGCAGTGCCGATGGTACTCTTACCGACGACTGTGCCGCTAAAGCGGAGTTATTGAACGCAGTTTTCCGAAATTCCTTCACCAGGGAAGACGAATGGAATATTCCGGAATTTGACATACGAACAGCTGCTAGCATGAGTTTCTCAGAAGTAGATACCTTAGGGGTTGCGAAGCAACTCAAATCGCTTGATACGAGCAAGTCTTCAGGTCCAGATTGTATACCGATTAGGTTCCTTTCAGATTACGCTGATACAATAGCTCCCTACTTAGCAATCATATACAATCGCTCGCTCACCCATGAATCTGTACCTACAGATTGGAAAATTGCACAGGTCGCACCAATGTTTAAGAAGGGTAGTAGGAGTAATCCATCGAACTACAGACCTATATCAAAAAATGGTTCAAATGGCTCTGAGCACTATGGGACTTAACATCTGTGATCATCAGTCTGCTAGAACTTAGAACTACTTAAACCTAACTAAGGACTTCACACACATCCATGCCCGAGGCCGGATTCGAACCTGCGACCGTAGAGACCTATATCATTGACGTCGGTTTGCAGTAGGGTTTTGGAGCATATACTGTATTCAAACATCATGAATCACCTCGAAGGGAACGATCTATTGATACGTAATCAACATGGTTTCAGAAAACATCGTTCTTGTGCAACGCAGCTAGCTCTTTATTCGCACGAAGTAATGGCCGCTATCGACAGGGGATCTCAAGTGGATTCGTATTTTTAGATTTCCGGAAAACTTTTGACACCGTTCCTCACAAGCGACTTCTAATCAAGCTGCGGGCCTAAAGGGTATCGTCTCAGTTGTGCGATTGGATTCGTGATTTCCTGTCAGGAAGGTCGCAGTTCGTAGTAATGGACGGCAAATCATCGAGTAGAACTGAAGTGATATCAGGTGTTCTCCAGGGAAGCGTCCTGGGACCTCTGGTGTTCCTGATCTATATAAATGACCTGGGTGACAATCTGAGCAGTTCTCTTAGGTTGTTCGCAGATGATGCTGTAATTTACCGTCTAGTAAGATCATCCGAAGACCAGTATCAGTTGCAAAGCGATTTAGAAAATATTGCTGTATGGTGTGGCAGGTGGCAGTTGACGCTAAATAACGAAAAGTGTGAGGTGATCCACATGAGTTCCAAAAGAAATCCGTTGGAATTCGATTACTCGATAAATAGTACAATTCTCAAGGCTGTCAATTCAGATAAGTACCTGGGTGTTAAAATTCGAACAACTTCAGTTGGAAAGACCACATAAATAATATTGTGGGGAAGGCGAGCCAAAGGTTGCGTTTCATTGGCAGGACGCTTAGAAGATGCAACAAGTCTACTAAAGAGACAGCTTACACTACACTCGTTCGTTCTGTGTTAGAATATTGCTGAGCGGTGTGGGATCCTTACCAGGTGGGATTGACGGAGGACATCGAAAGGGTGCAATATAGGGCAGCTCGTTTTGTATTATCACGTAATAGCGGAGAGAGTGTGGCGGATAAGATACGCGAGTTGGGATGGAAGTCATTACAGCAAAGACGTTTTTCGTCGCGGTGAGATCTATTTACGAAGTTTCTGCCACCAACTTTCTCTTCCGAATGCCAAAATATTTTGTTGAGCCCAACCTACATAGGTAGGAATGATCATTAAAATAAAATAAGAGCTCGAACAGAGAGGTTTAGGTGTTCGTTTATCGCGCGCGCTGTTCGGGAGTGGAATGGTAGAGAGTTGGTATGATTGTGGTACGATGTACCCTCTGAATTGCAGAGTAGACATGTAGATGTAGATGTAGATATGTGATACACCATACGTCTTACAGTTCTAGGACTTTTGACAAGAAAATGACTTGAGTCATAAGTAAAAATGTCATATACGTGTGTCCGGAATCTATTCCTTATATCAAGAAGCTATTACTTATGTAAACTGAAAACTTTGAGTATTAGAATAAATTTACGTATCTAAGCTATCATTCAAATCATTAACCTGATTGGGCGGCCGGAGTGGCCGCGCGGTTAAAGGCGCTACAGTCTGGAACCGCACGACCACTACGGTCGTAGGTTCGAATCCTGCCTCGCGCATGGATGTGTGTGATGTCCTTAGGTTAGTTAGGTTTAAGTAGTTCTAAGTTCTAGGGGACTTATGACCACAGCAGTTGAGTCCCGTTGTGCTCAGAGCCATTAACCTGATTTGAATGCTGATCTGCAATTTTTTTTCCGATTTTGGCCGTCTAGGGACCGCGTTAAACAACTATTTTTCAATGTACATTTCTCCTATTGCGCTCCTCCTCTTTTCTCTTCTGCCAATATGTCTTCATCCTCTCTCTGTGCTGCTCCCTTCGGTCCTCTGTCCACACTGTTCCTCCAGTTCTTCTCTTCTTCACTTCAAATCCTTCAAAATGTCTCTCATTAAGTCTCCGTTGGTTATATCATCTTCTCCTATACCCATCTCCTCTAAGTCTGCTTTGACTTCTTTGAACCAGGTAATTTGGGTTCTGGGGTTCTTGTCAAAAAACATGAATATTTTCTTTGTCAGCCTTTCATCATTCATTCTTTTCTAATGGGCGTAAAAGCTTACTCTTCTCTTCCTCATAGTATCTCCCACTTTCTCAATTTTGTCATACACTTCTCTATTACTTCTAAGCTTCCAAGTCCCATTCTCAAACCTCGGCCCAAGTACTCTTCTAATGATTTTTCGCTCCTTTTTTGCTATAGCTTCCATTTCCTTGTTAGTGTTCATTGCTAAACATTCAGATGCATACAGACACTCTGGCTTAATCACAGTGGTGTAGTGCCTTATTTTTGCGTTAATTGATACTGACTTCTTGTTGTACACATTCTTTGTTACCTGGAATGCCATTTCCATTTTTCTTGTTCTTGTTTTATTTCCTTCTTTATCTGAAGCATTGGGCTGGATGATTTCCCCTAAATATTTGAAATTAGAAACCTTCTTTATCTGGCCATACTTTGTAATCATATTGTTCGGTGCCTCTATTACATTGGTTAGGTACTCTGTCGCTTCAAAGGAGATTTTCAGTCCTGCTTTTTCTGCTGTTTCATTCAGAATATTGATCTGTTTACCTGCTTCTTCCAAACTTCCTGCCAGAATCGCTAAGTCATCAGCAAAAGCGGGGCAATCTACTTCTAATCCATCCTTTATTCTTCCTAATCTGATTTTTTGTATTCCTTCTTCAGTCGTTTTCTTCCTCCACTCTCTAATAACTTTTTCTAACACACAGTTGAATAGGGTAGGTGACAACCCATCTCCTTGTCTTAATCCTGTTCTGATTTTGAATGGTCTAGATACCTCACCACGGAACTTTGCTTTTGCATAGGTATCCGTAAGTGTTTCTTTGACGATTGCGACTGCTCCAAACTCACTAAGGATGTTAACCAAGGTTGTTCTGTCAACGGAATCGTACGCCTTCTTGAAGTCAACAAACGTGATAAAGATGTCTTTTCCTCTTAATCGTCTATATTTAATAATTAACTTCAAGTTTAAAATTTGCTCCACACAAGATCTTCCCTTCCTAAAGCCTGCTTGGTATTCACCAATTTCTTGATCAAGTTGTTTCTCCAATCTGTTTTGTAGGGCCTTAGATAGAATTTTATACGTTACCGGAAGTAAAGATATCCCTCTGTAGTTATTTGCATCGGTTTTATCCCCTTTCTTGAAGATGGGGTGTATTAATGCAGTTTTCCATTCTTCCGGTATACGTTCCTTTCTCCAAATCTCATTGATTATTCCCAGTAGTTTTTCTTGAGTTGTATTATCCACACTTTTCCACATTTCTGCAATTATCATGTCTTCCCCTGGTGCTGTATTGTTCTTAAGGTTTTTAATGATTTCTCTGAGGCATGGGGGTTCAGAATTATTGTTTACTGTGTTTGGGGTGTTGGCCGGTAATTTTTCAATAGGTTCCTGACAGTTGAGGAGTTGTTCAAAATTTGCTATTATTATTTGGAAGTGTCGAGTAAATGATTATTACATTAGCTGTAACAGAACAGACATAATTAATACACGGCTTGGTGTCTGATATAGCAACATGATATACGCTAGCACAGCTGTTTACTATACGGTACACGCACTGATTGGGTCCTAGTTCAGTCGCACTACATCTTTGCACTGAACATGAAAGGCCGCTGCGACGATACTGTCTCTTAATAAGCGAATAAATATCACTACGCCACAACTAAGCAGGTGTACCCTTGGACAATGAAATAATGTTGAACATCAACATACAGGCATAAGAACTTCTTGTGATAAATGGCAGAGAAAAATGAGTTAATGCGGATGAGTAGGAAGAACAAACCTGTAATGTTCGGATACAGTATTACTAGTGTCCTGCTTGATACAATCAAGTCATTTAAACATCTGGGCATAACGTTGCGAAACCATATGACATGGAACGAGCATGAGAGAACTTTGGTAGGGAAGGCGATTGGGCGACTTTAGTTTATTGCGAGAATTTTAGGAAATAGTGGTTCATCCATAAAGGAGACAGTATATTAGGACGCCGGTGCGACATATTATTGAATACTGCTCGAATGTTTGGGATCCGTACCAGGTCGGATTGGAGGAAGACATCGAATCAATTCGGAGGCGCGCTGCTAGATTTGTTACCGGTAGGTATGAACAGCACGTAAGTGTTACGGCGACGCTTCGGCAACTCAAGTGGGAATCGCTGGAGGTCAGGCGAAGTTCTTCTTCTCGAGAAACACTGTTGAGAAAATTTTGGGACCCGACAATTGAAGCTGACTGCCGAAAGATTGTACTATCACCAACACACATTCTGTTTAAAGACCACGAAGATAAGATACGAGATATTACTGCTCATACGGAGGCATATAGGCACTCGTTTGTGCCTCAATATAGCAGTGGAACAGGAAAGGAAATGAGTTGTAGTGATACAGCGTACCCTCCGCTACGCACCGTACAGTGGCCTGCAGAGTATCTACGTAGATGTAGATAACCAAATAGGGTCATAATAGAGGTTGGCGATTGTGTAATTTTGCTCCTCTTAACTTTCATCTAAAAGCCAACTTACTTCAGATGGTTCAAATGGCTCTGAGCACTATGCGACTTAACTTCTGACGTCATCAGTCCCCTAGAATTCAGAACTACTTAAACCTAACTAACCTAAGGACATCACACACAGCCATGCCCGAGGCAGGATTCGAACCTGCGACCGTAGAGGTCACGCGGTTACAGACTGAAGCGCCTAGAACCGTGCGGCCACCACGGCCGGCGCCAACTGTTTTGTGAAGTGTGTTTTGTACAACCTTAAACACGATATAAAAAGAAAGCTATCACTTCAGAAGGTTTCTAGATTTTGTACATTCTGGCCATATACACGTAAAGTCTGAGTCTGTGTTGCATGCATAGAAGTCAAGATTGTGTACCGAGAAAAAATATTGTTTCATCCAGTACCTTTGGCACATGCGATTCTGTCCAACGAGATATGTGGTTATTTTTCACGTATAGCATCAAAGTGAAACCTTTCCAGCACTGTGATATAAGACTTAATCCTCTCTGTAGCCATTAAGTTTAATGTAATCGATGCACCTCACTGATACGTCTCAGCTATAGATTTCGTTGGTCTGCGTATTTATGGTTTGGAATGTCACGTTGTATAAATATCTGGAGAGGTTCCAAACTTTTTTAGATGAATTCTGATTCAAATCCACTTTCAGCTCTGTTGTCATGTTCATTTGCTTACTTACCTCTGCGATCCAAGTCCTGTACTACGAAATTCCCTCGTTACTTACTGTGTAGTTCAGTATCAACATCATCTTCATCTCTCTTATTTTTGCGCAACTTTGTAGAGGTATCTGCCCTTGCACTGCAAACCACATTTTCGAAATGCTGAAAATTGTAAAAAAAATTTAATACTGTGTTTATTGTAATCAGCACTTTGTAATTGTACATTATTCCCACATTCGCATGTCCACCTGAGTGCTTAGGATTCACTACACTCACGTACAAAATCATGTGCGCACCAATTCCGTGAAATTTATTTTAAAAAATAATTCGGACGTTGATAGTGTTGAGTTCCTAAAAAATCTGTTGCCACTGTTTTTTTGCCTCTACCGTGTGACATGGCAGATACAGGGAGTGGTGTGGCATGCATGTGACACAATGCCAAAAGCAGTAACGTCACACCATGCGTTTCAGGGCGATGAAAGTGTTCTGATTTTATTCAACTTAATATTGCATGTAGATGAAGCACAACTACATCTGCCTCTTTCCCAGTAAAATACTTTTCGCATACTTTTCGTTTTCATGTGTGCCCGCTGCTATACAAACTTTCTCATTCGGTTTTGTGGAAACAGCACCAAAAACAATTTTAATCTTTTGCACCTTATAGTATAATACTACAGCTTGAAATGGCTACCTTTCCAATGTTGATTGCAATTATTTTTATATTTCGCAAACTCTGAGGGGTTTGAAATAAGGCGTTAGTCCGATGACTGGGAGAAAATGATTCGGAATTGGATAAGACGGGCTCTTTTGGTATGCAACCTGGTAAAGAGAGGAAACGAATTGATTCCACGTCACTGGGAGCAGTGGCCACAGCAATGCAGGAGGAGACGAGTGGTGGTGTGCAAACGTGTAGTGCACGGAGAATTGCCCGCACATTGGACATACCCGTGAGAACGGTGCGTAAAATCATATGAAACATCCTTCTTTGCTATCTATTCAAAACTACCCTTGTGCACAGGTTGCTTTCTGTTGATCTGCCAGCAAGACAGACCTTTGCTTTAGAATTTCTTGTTCGCATGGAAGTGGGCAATGATAGGTCTCTGTTCAATTAAAAACCGATTTTTTACATACTATGTGATATGACCTTGCTGCTGTGGACAGGCTTACGTAGCTAACAATATCACCCCTGTATACCCATCCCCGTCTAACTCTTCCATCATTCTCGACAACCTCTTACTGCAAAAAAAAAAAAAAAAAAAAAAAAAAACAGGAATTCCACAGAGTACCGAAGACGATATTTCAGATATTTAGCTGCCGAGTATTCTTCTACGTTTTTTCCTCTTTTTTTTCGAAGGACTCGCTACAGTTCGAAGAATGGCGTCTGAATCGTCAAAGGAAATATGAGAGCATCCGCAGCCGGAATATATACCAACACTAAGTCAAGAAATATGGACGAACACTGCTGATGGAAACTATGGAATCTACTGATCTGTATTGGCAGCATAGATTTAATCAACGTCAGAATTGAAGATTCTGCAAAATCTGGATCAATGTTTTCAAATTACAAAGGTTTTCCTTCCATAGTTTTGTTAGCTATTTGAGGCGCAGATGGATTATTTATCAACTAACGATGGCAAATATCGCCGCTACGCTTAACGGAGAGTATTGGAAGAAATTTCTGTTGGTAAAACACTGTCAGGCGGCAAGCTCTCGCATCCAGTAACACCTTTGCAGCAATAAGATTACAGATCTCTTATTATTTTGCTATAGATGAAGCTTTTCCTCTCGCAATACATTAATGAGGCCATATTCACGTAAACAATAAGCAAATAAATGGCGCATTTTTTATTAAAAATTATCTAGGGGAAGAATGTCTGTAGAATTTTCTTTAAGTATCTTAGTGCCGAAGTTCCGGGTGCTGGAAACTTCAAAAAACTGTGAAGTGTATAAAATCGATGTTATAGTCCAAGCTGTTTGCGTATACATAAATTATTATAATGATGGTGTACATTCTAAGCCATCTGTGCAGATAAATGTAGATAACCATACTGAGAACTCACATCAAAAACAGAAGACCAACAAAAACCTGCAAGCAACTTCGTGGAATCGAAAATACACCCCTGTACTTTCTTTAATAGCTGGAGTGGAGCAGTGCCTTTTCAGAACAAAGACTGTATGTACCTACACATCGACAGGGTTTGATATTAAATCAATGTTTTACAGAAAATCATATTGCATGCCCGTATTTCTATTTAGCTGTATCTTCTTACTCTTCCCCAAATAAATTAAATGTTTTATTTGTGTGGGCATATTGTGGGCATGTTGTCTGTAGTTGCTTTATAATTTCTGAAGGTATTTTAGTTCTGTCGCGGCAACTACAAGCTATGCGTGTTTCTTTTTTTCGCCATACACGTTTCACTTCATTGAGGTAAAGTATCATCAGTGGTGGTGATTTCTGCTTGGTTTCTCGCCTACATAGGGAAGTGCCGTTTGCTAGCACATCTTTGGTGTCTTTTTTCATTAGACACTGACACTCATAGTCCATTTTTTTTGTTGCTCTGTAGAACTATGCATTTATTTCGTTTTACACAGCACACTTTTTCGCAAGAAGTATAAAAATACACAGTAAACAGTGGTGTACGAAAAAGTGTGCTCTGCAAAACGTAAGAAATCCATAATTCTACACAACAACAAAAAGTTAGACTGCAAGCATCAGTGGCTAATGAAGAAAGACACCAGAGATGTGCTAGCTTACGGCATTCCCCGATGTAGACGAGAAACCAAGAGGAAATTACTACCACTGGTGACACTTTATTTCAATAAAACGAAAATCGTATGGTGAAAAAAACATATCGTCAGTTTGGTAGAAGTTGTGTCATTGAACAATGTGTATTTCATCTTAAGATGCAAGCATAAATGGTATTTGAGTATGATTATTTGTAAGTATTTGCTCAGCTGGAGGTATCATCCTCTCCTCTGGTAATAGTATCCAGCTCGCGTTCAACAGCCTATAAAATCAAGAGCAACGGAATTTTTGGATTGGAACGGGAAATCGCCTGACTTCACGGATAATGTAATAGTTCGCCAAGTGAAGCGACAGATGTCTTCAGTTCTGGACTGACCATAACTAATAACTAGTAAGTAATAAACCACTTTGCCGGCCGGTGTGGCCGTGCGGTTCTAAGCACGTCAGTTTGGAACCGCGTGACCGCTACGGTCGCAGGTTCGAATCCTGCCTCGGGCATGGATGTGTGTGATGTCCTTAGGTTAGTTAGGTTTAAGTAGTTCTAAGTTCTAGGGGACTGATGACCTCAGTAGTTAAGTCCCATAGTGCTCAGAGCCAATAAACCACTTTGGGTGATAAATACAAGATAGCAAAAGCGATTCTTTGAGACAAGAAGTGGTGGTGTTCTCACTTGAGTTGTCGTTTTCATGTGGAGCTCAGCACCCAATAGCCAACACTAATTGAGCAAGACAGTCTATCACTTCTCCGTCCCGATTTGGTTCACAACAGCATGATGAATAATCAAAGAACATGAGAAAATCCGTAAGACCTCGAATCTGTTCATGGCAGTGGTACTCAGCGAGTGAGATGTGTCAGCCTCAGATCCAGCTGCAACCGAGCCCCACATTTAACGGGTGGCGATTGAGAAGATACGGATCAGGACCGCTCTCCTATGTTTTCAGTTGGGTGGCCAGCAACAGTATGGAATGCTTGTAAGGTTGTTGCAGGCAAGCAATTTCAAAGTTTGCATTGAAGGTAGCCGCTGAGACAGTTGCGCGTGCAAATTGAAGCGGCCCGTCAGATACAGTTTGTGTAAGTTGGTGCGTGAAGCGTACTAAACTATTCAGCCTTTCGCTCGAGTTCGACCCTTACTACTGTCCCATGTTCAATATTTGTACCGCACTGTTGTTCGTTTTTAGGGAACCAAACGAAGAACATGTTTGGCCGTTTCAATTTGCGCACACAGTTGCCTGACTGGCTAAATTCAATGCTAATTAATCGGAAACAGCGTAACGTATCGAATTTTTTCTTATGAATTATTACTTATCACATTCTACCCTTCAACCCTCTTACAAGCTTTTCAGACTGTTTATGACCAATCTACATTGCGGATTCCATTCTACCTTAGGATAAATAGAAAGGTCTTTCAATGTTAAGTAGATATCTTTCATTCAGCTGTTCAAGAGTGAATAATCTGATGGGTGATGACTCACGAACATTATATGTTCACTGTTCTTTGTTGAAATTACAGGTGTTCTATCGCGCCGTGTTACTAAGGTAACTGTCGGCTCGATTGTTTTACTTGAACATTTGCTGCCAGGTTAAACTTTTTCTTTAATGTGTATACATTGACCGTACTTATACGGCATTATTTCACTTAATCTGTAGACTACATACGTTTAATTTAGTACTACTATTATTTTCCTTTTCATCTATGATGTTATTCACAGTTGTTATATTTTCAGCAGTTTTCATACTAAAATTAAGTCGTCAGCTGCTCTATCGGAATATTTTACGAACTTCACTGATTTCGAAAGATTAATTTGTCATCTTCGGAAGTTCAATATCGTCTTAGAACACGTAGTTAGCTGCCCTGTCTATAAAGATTTTTTTTAAATTGTTAAATATTCCTCGGCTCTAGCGTCTATAAATTTGCAGCGTTTGTATACTGAATTTACAGCGTGGGACAAACACTGTGCATTTGATAAAAACTGTTTTCTGATGTAAACAACAACAGCAAAGTATCTTTTTCCTTCGTTTTTCAACTTGTGCAAAACACAGCTAAACTTAAATATTCTTTACAAGTTTTAAGAACTCTAAGAGAAAAGTGGGACTCTCATCCAAAGATATTGCAGAAGAGAGTGAGGTGACGAGTGAAACTTAGTCTTTACAACTTCAGAAGTGACCGTTCCCCCGCTTCATCGATAGCAACCGATACTCTGAATTCCTGCAGCACCATGCTCCGCAGAAGAGAAGGGAACAGCAGTAAGGATATTTGTCAAAACGCAGAGTTTCAAGTGGTGTGTCACAGTCGGAGCGATATCACGCGTCGTAGGACATACGCATAGTTCAGTGACTTTACCGTTATTTCTGGAACCATCTCTCACGTAAGAGGATCGAATCGGTGGTGTTCAGCAGGTACGGCGCATTCCCGTAGCACTCATAAATTAAAGAAAATAAGTGCTCTGCAATTGTGTTATTGAAAGTGATTCGTTTTAACGTAATATTTTGATGATTGATAATATAGCCATTGCTTCTCATTTCCTTTCGAAACTTAAGTTATTTATTTAACAGCTGCTAACTAATATTGGTGGTCACGAAATCAACCATGATCTACTGCACCATTGCATAGTTGCGGCAGATACAAATAATCAGATTTTACTCATTAAAGGTCTGTGTATCTTCCAGGCCCTCTATGTCTTTCCTTGTAAAAGATTGTCTTGTTACTTCACTTTACTTCACTTAAATATGCGAAATGAACGTGATTTGCAGTAACATTATACATTACTCTCAAAATAACGTTCATGGACGTTCGCAACAAGACATCTCAAAAGTTGCGTCATCTTCTTCAATGTAACAAGCAGCTACATGTATATTGACACCGAAGTAAATGGGCAATGCAGATTAAAGGATGAATATGTCTTAGATCTCTTGTCGCGTCCAATGAGCTTGTGTATTCAGGTTTCCAACGATTTCCTCTCTCGTAATTATTAAGAGTAAATCATCCTGCTATCGGTCTGCGTGGAATTTTCATGTGCAACTCCCCAAATGATGTCTTCGACACGCCACGAAGTCACGGAACTTCCATACGCCAGAAGAGATTACGTCGACGAATTTGATTGAGTTACATTAGTAGCGATGCTGATACCATTACATAGTGAATTACTCCACTTATTTCTCTCTGACTTTTCAGCATTGACTCCCCCACCCCCCTTTCCACGCACCACTATAGCATCTGTCAACAAAGAAGACTTTGAGATCAGAAAGTGTTAAAACATTTTTAACTGCTGCCGTGGCTATACCTGTTGTGGAACTTGGATACGGGCACTGGGTGCTGGAAGGCTACAGAGAAATAAGCTGTTATCCACCATGTAACGGAACCATCTTCGTTGGTAATGTTCCTGCAACGCAGACATCGAAGTAATCTGTGGTAGCGTGTGTAAGTTCTATGATTCTGTGACATATCGATGACGTAATCGAGCGATTACGTACCAAAGTACCACACGGTACATTATACACTTCTCTTGTCCGCAACTTCTGCTGAAAAGTGGAACGCAAACAAGGTGATGTGGTACCGTGTGGCCCAGGAAGCATGTGGCTCGATCCTACTTTCAAGCGTTAATCATACATTCTGTTTCAGTATCGACTAATCAAAGTTTTTTATGGTGATGGGAAGCGATTAGAGGGGGCGGTAACACAATCATAACGATGTCAGGAGCCCACATTTGAGTTATCAATGGAAATGTAATACGTACGGAAGTGTTTCAAAGAAACATGACCAACTATATGAACTACTGAAATTGAGAGAAAGCAGTGAATAAATAATCAGTGACAAGATTCTCATATTCAATTTATAATGCTAGCTCGAAGATGCCACTACAGGGTTACGTCGAACAAGAGACACAAATATTAGCAATGCGGAACAACAGTGACACACGATGGCGCGTTATCTGGTCCGTAGGCAGTGAAATATCACCTTGCTATGTAGACAGCTGCCAAAGATACTTCTAATCGCGTGAATTAACGTCTCGTGAATAATTAACGTCATACCCATTTCGCTTGAGGCCTCAGAGCCATACTACTGTCGAATAGAGTGAAGTTACCTCTGGGTGAAGTTAACAGGGAAGTTAACACAAAAATTATGTTAAATAAGTACGCATTGGCGATGAAAATTCTTTCATTTAACTTGTTGTATTTGCTTCTCTAAAGTTCTTAATTTGTGACAGTGGCCATTCTGAACTGTTCCCTGAATACTATTCGTTTTCAGGACAGATGTTTCTTTTTTAACTTTTTTAATAGGCTACAACTTTTATTCGTGTGGCAGGCGTAAAGCATCTTCTGTGTCTGGGACCTGTGCGCGTCGTGCATTCACCTTCCACAACGATATCTGAAGCAGTAACAAAAGTAAATCTAGTATCCTTACTTATACATGGACACACAAATAAAACTTTGGGAATTACGGTGAAGTTCGCCGTTTATTCTCGAACGTCCCTTTCATGAACAAACATACGTAAATACAGTAAGAATGTGACCCAAAGAACGCAGCAGCAAGTGATACAGTGGACGAAGCTACAACTGTCTATATCAATTTAGTGTTGGAGTGAGGTAATTAAGGTAATTATTTGCAATACGTTACCCCCTCCCCAACTCATTCGCTAGGTAGTCCCGCTTCGACGTAGACGTTTGTCGTAGCATTATACCAAGTTTCCAACACCCTTGTCACAGAAGGCAGCCGCCTGTGTTTTCCGACTCTTCTCCACAATTACCTGCAGTTCGTTGTCTGTTCTAAAATGTTGTCTTCATAGCCAGCGATCATTTTGAGCAGAGACGAGAGGAAGCCAAGACCGGCTGTACGGTAGATTATCAAACACTTCCCATTGAAAACGCAACAGCGGTGTCCTCATTTCCCTTGCAGCGTATGGCCGAGAACTGTCACGAAGAAGTAAATGCATGACAGGTATTTTACGTGGGGTTGCATGAAATCAGGTGAAACGTCACAGAAGGCACACCAACTTGACTGGAGACACTATGCTGTAGGCGACTTTACGAGTTCACTGTGTGCCCAGGATTTAGAAGAGCGATGTGACGCGATCGACAGGCATACTAGAGAGACTGCCCAAACCTTGGTGCAAATCTTCATCGGATTATCACTGTCTTTTTCCATTTCACGGCCTACCGGACCTTACTGTCCAAACAGCCCTCGCATTAACTGTATGGGTTTCACAAATATGTAACTTTGAAGTCCAAAAATTTGTTAGTTTCACACCATTTGACAGTATCGGCAACATGGTGTGTACTACGATGTGCTCAGTGACTCAAACTACCCGGATGGTACGTACCGACTACTGTAGGTAATCGACATAAATGGGAACGAATGAACTTGATGGATCTTATTTAAAAACAAGTTCTCAGTAAGAGAACAGTCAAATGTCAGGATAGCAACAATGTTCTATTGCTAATCTAAATGGCCTGTCCGTCTGCAAGTGAAGCCTGAAGGCACTCTCCGTAGCCATTAGGTTGGATAAAGTATCACACCTCGGCCGGCTGCTAGGTAATTCTTTCCGTTTAACTTTGTAGTTTTAGACATCGGTTTCGTCATATTTTTTTCGGATGAGGTATACATTATTATCGATTTGGCGCTCACTTTGGTAATTGTATCTCTGTCGATATATCATTTCCACTCGCCACAAAATAAATGAGACAGGCAGACCTAATGTATCCTCTCCGCTGGCAGTGGATGCAAAGAGAGACGCCCTCACGTCTTTGTACTCTATATACAAAGTAACACTGATATTACAAAACATTAGTATGGACGACTTCATTCCATTAAACCTCTTAATTATTTTGTATGTTATCAAGGAAATGAAAAGGAGGAATACCACGCAGGCAAAGGAAAAGCAATACTTCTCCGGCCAGTCTCAGCATCAGTAGCAAAAAAAAAAAAAAAAAAGGCGTTCAGGATCGTCTAGCAGGAATGCTTAATATTCGAGGATAAAACGAGAGTCAGGTGTTCTAGCTAAAACAGGCTGTAAAATTCATGCCTTAAGAGCTATGAAAACTTCTTCAATACTGTGAAACAAATCTCTTCCACTGCGAGCTCTTTGCTTCTCACACTTCTGGAGGAGGTAGTAAGGACCAAACGAAGAATAAAGCTTTTGTAGTGGACATGGGCTCCAAAAGAGCTCTGAGCATTTGTTCACCAGAAAATATGTGTTTCACGTTTGTGAAGAACAAATTCTTGCAGCTCTTAAGGTATGAATTTTAGACTCCATGTTTACTAGATTTTTTTTCGAATGGTCGCTCCTGTCATGTCCCTTAATATTGAACATTCTGCTGCAACACAGTGTGTGGGTATTTCCATTTCTTGTCTGGCCTGAACCGTCTAAGAAGGTATCCCTGCGCTCCTGGTAATCTTCTTCAAGGCAACAAGAAGGCGCTCTAGTGACCATCACCATCTTGTTGTCCACTAGCAATCGGCAAAGACTTTAACCGCGCGCACAGCTTAGAGGTGACCTACTGGGGTTTGGCTGTTTTCATGGAGAATTGTGTGGTATCGCAGCTTGTTTGTGGAAGCTATCGTGGTCGCTCATCGTGTATGTACGATTGATTTTTACATCGCGAGCCGAGCCTTCGACTACTGTGGAGCTGCAACTCAAACCTATCTGTGCAGTAAAGACCATATTTTGAAGATTTTGTTTGGGTATGTCCCTGCTGGTTTGCCTGGTAGACGTGGCCAGGTACATCGTCCCGCCATTCGCTTTGTCCTGGTACAGAAACAATGGTGAGCACCATTTCTTGTGGGTGCAGTGTTGTTCCAGATTCACGAAACAGTACCATCCCTACCCACCTACCTCTGGGTGTTATTTGTTATTTTGTCAGTAAACTGATGAGGATCATTCTGGTGACAGTATTTTGCTGATCTCTGCATCCTGGCGATAAGAACCTGTCTAAATCAAATATTTACATAATTGTAAAGAGTAACAGTTTTGAAACGTCATATGTTCTTTCTAAATTAAAGTTTTAGTGTCTGCTATTTCCAGTATTTAAGTGCCCTATATATTCAGGGTGAAAATAAAAAAAACCGACAAAACACAGGTACGGAATTCCGACTGAAAAAGACGGAAAAACATCCTTATGAATATGTGTCCGGAAATGCAGCGTTGTCACAGTATATGGCGCTGACGAGTGAACCTTACGCCTAACCACGTGCGATGTGCTACTTCTGTGTTGCAGGCTGTGTGGTTGACGCAGTGTTCTATAAGCAGCAGAATGGTGTGGTATTCGTGCCGGGAACAAGCCTAGATGGTGTTTATGTACGGCCAAGCTGATGGACACGTCGAGAGGACAGCACGGCTATACCAAAACAAATACCCTCACAAACACAAACCACACCACACTATATTTTAAGATGTTTTTGGTCTTTTGTGTGGTCATGGGTCCTTTCAGACAGACGAAAGTGCAAGGAGGCGGCGGACTGTGCGTACACCAGATTTGGAGGGCTAGGTCCTACAAGATATTGAGACGAATCATAGTACAGGCGCCAGGAAAGGGGCCCACATTGTATAAGCCAAAGTACGTTTATGTGCATGCACTGTCACCTGTGACGAATGCAAGGATTATCGGCAGTCCTCTTCGGAGCGATTTATTGCCGTTGCACGAACACAGTCGATTTCCAGACATTGCTCATTGGACTTTTTTCTCCATTTAGAGTCAGAAATCCATCCCTGCAGTTTTTCGGTTTAATCGATGTACACCCTCCATATACACGAGCATGTCAAATGGACTGAGTTGTACTCCGTCACGTTTCTGTTGTGGTTCGGGGGTCAGTGCACTGCCTGTCAGTATGTAAATGTAATTTGTGCTCTGTGTTTGTTTTAGAATTCGTCGAGCAACTGTCTGGTAGGTGGGCCGAAGTTGAGCCGTTCCCGTAATTGCCAACTCATGCGCTCTCGGTCTTTCGATTGCCTGGAATTTTGTTTCTCTCAAAGTGGTTTTTAACGCCCTCAGTCTGCTTCAGCAACGTGTACATTACTTTAAATTTTCTGTTTTCTGTGATTACACATATTCGTGAAATAGCGACTCTCTTTGGCTTCTTTATAGCGTGTCTGTAAAGTTTTAAGCACCTTAATACAAAGTTCCTCATCCATACGATTGATACTGGTTCATGCAAAAGTCTGCTTCACAGAGGTGTAGATTGCTTCAGATTTTATACTTTCGGTGATGGTGCGAACTAGTGAGACAACGATCACTTCTGATTGCTTCACAGCTGTGCATGAAACTTTTTATTTTTTTCTAGTAATTTTGTCCACGTAATTTGGTAATTATTTATATTAAATAGATATAATGTTGGTATACTACTATTAATTCTTTTACTTATGTGCGAATACATCCAGCAAATAACTGAGTACGTAGGTTTCAAGTGCTACTCTGAAATGATGAAGTTGGCACAGGAGAGAAATTCGTGCCCCGCCGCATCAAACCTGTGAAAAGACTGATGATCCAAAAATAAAAATATGTATTTTGATATTTATTGATGCTATGGTCGTTCTATCTGCTTCACAGACGTATGTATTACTTACATTGTCAACTACCTGCTGATGTGTATTACAGAAACTATTGTTTGAGAAAATTTTTGATAAAATTTGTGTGCGAACAAGCATTACTTGTTTTTGTAAATGACAAACCGGTGTTTGTAGTAAATAAAGAAGTTATTTTCTGTCAGACTCTTTTTTTATTTTCGCTGAGAAGCTTAATGATCCCAAATCCTATCTCCTACCCAGTTCAATTATACGTTTATAGTGTTACGAGTGGTTTCGTTCGTATAAGGGGCAACCAAAAGTTTCCGTTTTAGGCTACTGCTGCAAAGTATGTGCAATGCAGCGCTACTCCGATGCAGGTGTGTAAAGTATCCACAGGCAGGCAAGGGACTAGTAGGGTATTTGCAGTCTTCTGTCATGCGTACATTATACATCGAAACGTGAACTACGGCGACGTTATTACCAAAAGCGTCCAAAAAGAACCATTTTGGTGTTATTCTTTTCTTGGCTGCCGAAGGACAAACACGGGTAGACATCCGTCGGACAATAGAGACAGTGTATGTGGCAGAAAATCTGTCTAAACCAGCGTTGTGAAATGATACGCTAAATTTCATGTTGCTGCTTTATGATGACCCACGTTCCTGTATCGCAAAAGTCGTAATGCTGAAGTTACGCCAACTCGATTTGGAGACACTCGAGCAGCCACCCTATAGCACTGACCTCTCTCTATGCGATTATCACGTTTTCGATCCCTTAAATAGTCACTAATTCCTGTCGGACGACGTCGTGCAGCAGGCAGTTGCCGACTTCCTCACGCAACAGGACACAGTGTTTTACCAAACAGATATATTCAGGCAAGTCCGTAGGTGGGGTGGTTTTGTCAATGCTCAAGACGTTTTCGCCTCATTGACATTCCGATTCTGGAGTTCACGACCTTCCAGTGGATACTTTCTGATCGCCCCTTACATATCATATACTGGCTGTTTGTCGTATATAATATATAATGTTAAAATCTAAGAATGAGTCTCCCCCGTAAAAAAAAGAAAAAACCTCATCAAAATGTAGATTCATAATGCAGATACCGTTATGCAGAAGAAAAACCCTCTAATCACTAGCCGTGCGTAATGGACGAAATATACGAAGTAAGAAGTGTTAGTAGGATTCACAGAGGAATGGTTGAAGTCGCGTCTGTCGATCCGGTGGTACCTTGGTCGAGTCGCGGCCTGCTGAGGCCACCGCCGCCGCCGCCGGTGGAGGCGCTGGGCGTGGTCACCTGCAGCTCGGCGGCCGAGTCGCTGCGGCCCTTGCCGTTGCTGGAGAAGACGCGCAGCCGGTAGGAGGTGGCGGGCTCCAGCCCGGCCAAGGTGAACTCCGGCGAGGCGCGGCTGGTCACGTTGGCCACCAGGCGTCCGCCGCGGGCCGCCAGCAGCTCCAGTGTGAATTGCTGCGGCGGCAGCCCGCCGTCAGAGCCCCGCATGCACGACACCTGCAGGGACGTCGCAGACCGCGACGACACCCGGCAGTCGCGCGGCGGGTCCGGGGGACCTGCCGGGCAAGCAGGGCACAGTGGAGGACCTCTCAAGTCCCGCTTCTCCTTCACCTAAGAAGAGGGCCTGGAACGTCTTCACACGATCTGTTACACTACAGTAATCACTGAAACATGACACACTCCTCTGTCTTAAAGGACTGGGTGAACCACGTGCCAACGCTGGCTATATCCTCAAAATCAAATGAAACTACGGGGTTGCTGAGACCTTTTCAGGTCTTAAACCTCTGTGAAGTAAACTGCAGACTGAAGTGACAAATGAAAATTTGCACGAAAGCCATGTTTCGAACCCGGGTGTCGTGCCTCACTAGGCAGATGCGCTAACCACTACGCCACCCTGGCATGGTGGGTTTGCACAACTGCACAGACGGCCCTCGCACGCTTCCCTCCCCAATCTAAATTCCCATTCAAGTCTCAGTCCACGTGGCATTCCCGCTAAATTTGAACAACGTTGCAGAGACTGTCCGACTGTATTGGAAAAGTACTTTAGCATCGGGCGAAACGGGGGATGATCAGGTGCAATTCCAATCCAGTTGGGGAGTGTCTGCAGTGCTATTGGATTTTAATGGGAATATCGTGTGGGCTGAATGGGAATTTGGACTGAGAAAGGAGGCATACAAGGGTAGTCCGTGCAGTTCTGAAAACCTACGTGACAGCGTGGCGTAGTGGTTAGCGCAACTGCTTAGTGAGCAAGAGACCCGGCTTCAAATCCCGGCCTTCATACAAATTTTCAGTCATCACTTCTCGTATGCAGAGTGAGTCAGAGTCAGGAGGGAAGGTACATGCTTTGATGGGTGATACAACTGGAGATTCTGAACAAATAACTTCTAATAAACATATGCCCTTTTCTTAACCGTCTCCGGATAAACCAATGAAAACAGCTAGGAACGGGAAAGGTGCAGGTGACGGTAAATTAAGATACTGTTATGGTTTGTTTTATTGTGTACGTTTCCTCACAGAATATGTTCAAACAGTCCACCGGCAACTTCAATGCATGTGGCCGCTCTTGTAGACAGTGTTGTGTCGCCGATCGGAGCTCAGCTTTGCATTCCTGTACCTGGGCACAAGCATGTAAAATACAAGCGAGAAGTTCCTCTCTCGTGTCCACTCTGCACTTGTAGACGTCGCTCTTAAAAGTAATCCAACGAGGTAAGGTCGGGTGACCTTGGTGGCCAAGCAATGATTCCACGGCGACCAATCCGACGACCAGGATGCGTTGTGTTGAGACACTTTGTCACTGGCCGTACGGAATGCGTAGCAGCTCCGTCATGCTGAAAGTACGTAAGAGCTCGTGTTGCCAAAGGGACGTAATCCACGTATTCTGATAACACATTTTGAAGAAACTCAAGATACCGCGTATCAGTAACACGGTTATCTAAAACAAATGGACCGATGAGTTGGTCATCAATAATACAGCACCACATGTTAACTTAGAAACGTCGTTGAAAATTCGTTTCCACAGTACCATGCACATTTTCATTTGAGCATACATGAGAGTTACGCGTGTTGTTGATTCCGTTGCGGGTAAATGTTGACTCATCAGTGAACAGAATACTTGGAATTAATCGCTCATTGGCAATGATCCATTGACAGAATTCTAGCCGGGCGGCAGAATCTCCTTGATTCAGATGTTGTACACACTGCCAATGAAAGGCATACAGTACGTCCTGTGCACTGTGCGTATCACTCGTGTTTGTGGTATACCAACTTGGGCAACAATTCTTCTAGAGTTAGTGTTGCGTTCGACTACTTGAAGAATGTTCTCATCTTCATTAAGAGTTTGTTGTACGGGACGTTTAGAGGCAACATTTACGCTGGGCAGCATACCACTGTCACGCAATCCGTGAAACATCCTGCAAAACACCCTGCTACCCTACACTCTGCGTTTCGAAAACCGTTGTCGTTAGTCTCGCACAGCAGCTCTGGATTTCCCATCAGACAAACCATAGAGAAACACCATCGCAGCATACTCTGCATGTGTGAAGACCCGTAGCATCTTCACAACACAAAACTGTATTCGTTGTTCAGGTAACAACACTGTAGTACCGTGCACTACGACAAGCACTGTCGGACAGAGATTGGAGGTAAACAAATGCACCATGCGCAAGTTAACTGCGTGCTGGCACGGTTAGTAAGAACGCCGCTACACGTTTCCCGTTCCTAGTTGTTTTCATTGGTTTATCTGTAAACGGTTCAGAAAAGTACATATGTGTATTATGAGTCTTTTGTTCGGAATCACCACTAGTATCAACCCTCAAAGCATGTACCTTCCCTCCTGCCTCACCCTGTATACACAACATGTATGCGGGAAACTCTTGTCACGGCATCCATATGGTGGAAATACCCTCTCTGTAAGTGTTGTTAACACTTCCAGTGATATTTAGCAAGACAATTCGAATGCTGACATTGGTGTAAACGTTCATGACAGCATCTCGTCTTATACCAACCATAACGTTCCGGATTACTAACCTAATCGCAAGTAACTGGGTTTAAATATTTAATAGAATCGCAGAAATATGTTTGGATACGCCTAATGGCAATACGTTCGTCGTTTCGATGGGAATGATAAAAAATGACATCTTTGTATTTGTACACTTACGTCTATGCTCTGTGAACAACTGCGGAAAGCATGGCAGAGGATCCTTCCCCTTGTACTATTTATTTGGGAGTCTTCTCACGCAATTCTCGTGTGAAACGGGGGAGGAATGACGACTTTAAGCACTTCCGCGTGTGCTGTAATGATTCTGATCTGAACTTCTCAGTCACTACTTGAGCCAAACGTAGACGGTTATTCTATGCTCATAGATCGCTCAGTACCGTTTCTTGAAATTTGAAAGTGGCCATTCGAAGGGTGGTTGGCCTCTGTCAATCGAGTCTGCCTTCATGCCTTTCAGAATATCTGTGAATCTCTTCCACTGGTAAAAAGAAACCTGTTAACACTCGTGCTCTCCTTCTTTAAATATCCTGTGTCATTTCTATGAGGTATGGTTCTTATGCGTTAGTGCAGTTTTCTTGAATGGATCTCGCAAATGCTTTGTAATTAATCTCCTTTGTATATTAATTACATTTTCCTAACAACGTATCACTATGTCGAAGTCTGCACCATGCTTTAACTACTACTGAGCCTACGTGACCACTTCATTTCATATATTTATAAATTGTTTATATGAGGTAACTGCTGCTAATACGCAGTTGCTAATATCCACACACTCACATGTAAATACTGCTTATAGCATATCAGCAAATTGTGAAGTGGATGACCTCCGAGATGTCTGCGGCTATTCTACTACCTAAAAATGATAAGAATGTATCCTGAAGACGAAACCAAATGTCATTGTAACTTGAGACACGAACACAACATCGGCGGTTAAGTATATGATTAGAATTCCAGTTCCCTGTGACACAATAGTGACCGAACCCCATTAGTCTTATTGGTGATTTAGCATTGTTACAGGCCTGGTGGGGTATACAACGAGTGTGAACTGCGTCAGATGTTGAATGACCAGTCTAAGAATGCGGAAATGCAGTTTACTCATGAGATGCAGCGTTATGAGGTCTTGACACTCTTTGGAAAGGACCTCTCTGTACGTCTTTATTTGATATATGGTTGATTCGTGAAGTAACAAAGCATGTGCCTCACCAGAATTTTGGAAGAATGGGGCGCCTTTCCGGATCACAGCCATCCAGATATGTGTGACATTCTCCTGTGGCAATAACCTGATGTTGGGCAGCATGGGAACGCGAGCGTAGACGTACTCGACGTCAAGATAGCGCTCGACCGCATTTGACCACCATAAGGGAGTATCGCTGTACTGTGCACCAACCACATTCTAGCACATTTGTACCTGCCACCCGAAAACAAGTAACGGACTCCGTAATACATTATGCGTCATCCTGGACCACTGGTCTGAGACTATCAGAAGCCAGACTGGGAATTACCGTCCTACGCGTAGACAGCCATTAACAACACAACACAAACACCTGTATCTGGATTTGTGTGCCCGGTGATGAGTCGTTGTTCTCCGCAACCCCAGATGACTATCGTCGGCTAATAGGACTTCGATCTGTTTAGAGGCCCATTCTCCCATTGTTTTGAAGAGGCACAGACGGTGTTATTTCTGCTATTATGGTGAGGGAAGCCATTGTGTGTGACTTCAGGTCACGTCTGGAAGTGACTGAGGAAACTTGACTGCGCGGGATTAGCCGAGCGGTCAGGGGTGCTGCAGTCATGGACTGTGCGGTTCAAGTCCTCCCTCGGGCATGGGTGTGTGTGTTTGTCCTTAGGATAATTTAGGTTAAGTAGCGTTAAGCTTATGGACTGACGACCTTAGCAGTTAAGTCCCATAAGATTTCACACACCTTTTTTTCTTTTTTTTCTTTTTTTTTTTAGGAGTCTTGACGGTACAACGATATGCCATGAACATCCAGTTTCCTCACGTTTTACCTCTCGTACGGCAGTGTCGTGGTGCCTGTTTTCAACAGGACAATGCTCGTCCACACATAGCACGTGTCTTTTTCAAAAATATCTGCGTGCTTTTGAGGTATTAACGTGGCTAGCAAGATTCCCAGTCCATCCCCAATAGAATAGATTTGGGATCAGCTCGGACGTCAACTGTGTACTAGTCCAGTTATCCAGGATATCAGGGATTAGTTGCAGCAGTTATGGGACAGCTTGCCTTGTCAAAGGATATAACATGTTCGCGGCACTCTTCCCAACCCAATCAGAGCATACATCCACCAAACGGAAAATAACATTATACCGATAAGTGGATTCATATTTTCTAGTTCCTCGTTAATCTTCCTGGATATTGTAATCACTGGAGTAGGAATATATACGCTCAAACCGTGGAGTTTCATTTTGTTTCATTACATCCTTCGTCATGACTCTTTTTTCTCTATTTTCTGCCTGTACATTAACGTACAACGAACCCCAGACTGCAGACTAACCTGCAGGCACCACCTGGAAGACGCAGGGCTGCTGCTGGGCGCCCACTTCGTTGCGGCCCCAGCAGAGCAGCGTCCCGTAGTCGGCGTCGCTGAGGGGCGTGTGCGTTGCGACGCTGCGGCCCGGCTGCGTAGTGACGGCGGCGGGCGCTGTGGCGACCTGGGCGCTGCTGCCCGCTCCGGCGTCGGTGCCGCTGGCGGCCGTGGGAGCTCCGCTGCCGGCGCTGCTGTTGAAGGCCCAGCGGAAGAGCGTAGCCGGCGGCCGCGCGTCCACCTCGCACGGCACTGACACCGGCTCGCGCCGCGCCGCCCCCCACACCGTCTGCTGGCCCGCCGCGCACTCGGGTGCGTCTGCACAGCGCACAGTGGGCGGGCGCTCCGCTGCAGGTTTGGCTAGGTTTCGTTTCGGGAACAGGATGTACACTACTGGCCATTAAAATTGCTACACCAAGAAGAAATGCAGATGATAAATGAGAATACATTGGAGAAATATATTGTACTAGGACTGACATGTGATTACATTTTCACACCATTTGGGTGCATAGATCCTGAGGAAACAGTACCCAGAACAACCACCTCTGGCCGAAATAACGGCCTTGATACGCCGGGGCATTGAGTCAAACAGAGCTTGGATGGCGTGTACACCTACAGCTGCCCATGCAGCTTCAACACGATACCACAGTTCCTCAAGAGTAGTGACTGCCGTGTTGTGACGAGCCAGTTGCTCGGCCACCATTGACCAGACGTTTTCAATTGGTGAGAATCTGGAGAATGTGCTGGCCAGGACAGCAGTCGAACATTTTCCGTATCCAGAAGGGCCCGTACAGGACCTGCAACATGCGGTCGTGCATTATCCTGCTGAAATGTAGGGTTTCACGAGGATCGAATGAAGTGTAGAGCCCCGGGTCGTAACACATCTGAAGTGTAACGTCCACTGTTCAAAGTCTCGTCAATGCGAACAAGAGGTGACCGAGACATGTAACCAATGGCATCCCATACCATTACGCCGGGTGATACGCCAGTATGGCCATGACGAAAACACGCTTCCAATGGGCGTTCACCCCGATGTCACCAAACACGGTTGCGACCATCATGATGCTGTAAACAGAAGCTGGATTCATCCGAAAACATGACGTTTGGCCATTCATGCACCGAGGTTCGTCGTTGAGTACACCATCGCAGGCGCTCCTGTCTGTGATGCAGCGTTAAGGGTAACCGCAGTCATAGTCTCCGAGCTGATAGCCATGCTGCTGCAAACGTCGTCGAACTGTTCTTGCTGATGGTTGTTGTCTTGCAATCGTCCCCATCTGTTGACTCAGGGATCGAGACGTGGCTGCACGATCCGTTACAGCCATTCCGATGAGATGCCTGTCATCTCGACTGCTAGTGATACGAGGCCTTTTGGATCTAGCACGGCGTTCCGTATTACCTTCCTGAACCCACCGATTCCATATTCTGCTAACGACTTGGATCTCGACCAAAGCGATCAGCAATGTGGCGATACGATAAACGGCAATCGCGACAGGCTACAATCCGACCTTTATCAAAGTCGGAAACGTGATGGTACGCATTTCTCCTCCTTACACGAGGCATCACAACAACGTTTCACCAGACAACGCCGATCAACTGGCGTTTCTGTATGAGAAGTCGGTTGGTCATCTTCGTGGTGTAGCAGTTTTAATGGCCAGTAGTGTACCTCAACAAGAGCTTTTCATCTTTGGAAGCAGCATTCTAACGTCAGCGATATCCAGCCTAAAACCTTCAGTATGGTATTAAGCCATTCATTCGGTTATTATCCTGAGAAAGCTCATCTTCATATATTGATAAACGTGGAAGAAAGGCATCACTGAAGTGCAGAACTAAGGAAAAATTTAGGAAAGTTACAGAATATGTCAAACTTATCATCAGCCAGAACATGATTCTGAATTCCACTTTCAGTCCAACAGATAGTTTTAAAGTCCCAGATTAGACTACAGTACGCAATCAATATCTCAGAGTGAGACACTCAAGTTGAGACCATAAAAAAGACAAACATGAAAGTATGAGAGAACAAATAGTTCGAAAATTAAGAACTATGAAGATAGAAACGAACTACAGAATACTTTTTGGCGACTGAAAGGGACACTCGTCAAGGCTAAATATAGAGCCTTTAAATTTGAAGAACTAGATTTCTCCACCAGACTGTGTGTAACATTTCTGCTCACACTACCGGTTTCCGGCATTCCAAACTTTTAAGTGTGTCTTTAGTGACGTATGTCTGCCCCGATAGCTGAGTTGTTAGCGCGGCGGTCCATCACGGCAAGGGGTCCGGGTTCTATTCCCAGCTGGGTCGGAGACTTTCTACGCTCAGGGACTGGGTGTTGTGTTGTCCTCATTATCATTTTATCACATCAGTTTAAGACAACGGGAAACCACCACTGGGATCACTTCCCTAGACGCTCATGCGGTGGACCTCTCTGACGAGACCTGCCGTAAAGCAGAACACAAAGTTTTTTTTAGTAACATATGTGCCTACATCGTTGTCGTTAATTTAAAAATTGCGTGCCTTGTATACAGCCGTCAAACGTCCTCTTTTCGTAATATTTACTATTTCTTATTTCCACATCGCAAAATGAGGACGTTCGACAACTGTGCTTTGCGCAATTTTTAAATTAGCCACATTATGTTACTAGAAACACATTTGGAAACGGCAATGCTCGAAACGGGTAGTGTAAAAAATAAAATTAAAAAAATAAATGAATATGCACGGTATGGTAGAAGAAGGTGGTTCTTCAAATACATTGAGGCTGTGGAGCCTACAAGAAAGAAAATATTTGGTCATTCGTGGTTTGTGGAGGCCTTGCCTCCACCCAAATATTTTTCGTAGTAGTCCTAAAGGTTGGTCCAGACATTAGCCATTCACTCGATTCATGAAGTTACAAATTTTCACCTGTCACACCACTACTCTGGACTCTGTTTTCATATATAATAAACGACTCTTTCTAACACTGTAATGCAAGGCAGTGTACTTTGATCGTGGAAAATGGATTAGCAGAAGAAGTAGCTGCTACTGGTCGGTTGACCAAAAAGAGTTACATGACCATGATGAGCTTGACAAATGAGGAAAGTAAAATCTTCTATCAGAGCCAGCAGGATTTAAATAACTTTTCCTTCGACTGTTACGAGCAGCTCAGTTTCCTTTATCGAGCACTAGCAGCAGAGTTCCTGGAGAACAGGTAGTTTTGATAAATTGTATGCATACAACGAGTGAGCAGAATAGCATCATTAGTATGGTATCAATCGGAACATATTGGTGGACATGGAAATAGCCAAGGATCGTCGGAATCCAATTTCACTGTCGTGATTTCCTTGCTGGTTGTGGAATGGATGAGATGATGGTAATAAATAACTTGCCCATATCATTTTATTGTTCTTGAGCCCGGCGGTGTTGCTGGCGTCGCCTTTCGTATTCCTGGCGCCAGTAGCTCGATCTGTCCTGTGATGTCCCTTCGGTTTGAGGCCACTAAGGTCTTTGATCGAGGTTGTTGATGGGGACGGGGCGTGTTGTGGGATGGCGAATTGGCGAGTGGTAACGGACAAGGAGGACGGTGTGAGAGGTCCATCTTTTTTTTATCTCATTTTGTCGCTTTTGTTCGTTGCATCTGCTCGGGGCGGATGTCGTAAGACATTCGTTTAAGTTCGTTGTTGATCGATTAACTCAGTTTTTTTTTATTACCGAGGGCAGCTAATCCTCTGACCGAAAACGCTGAGATATTGTGCCGGCTCCACCCGGCGAGTGAGGCGAGCGCTTGTGCAAGCGTCTTGGGCACGGAGTGCGGTGGGTGTTTGCTGGGCGCATTTGTGGGTAGATTTGAATCCGTGGCTGAATCTGAGAGCCGTCTTCGCGCGTAGCCTGGCCAGCCAGTTAATAATGGCTGGTGACAGTGGTCACATCGTTGCTCTGCAGCTTTTGCCCTGTGGATGCCGCATGATTTGTTGAATTGTCGGTTTGGTCGGAGGATATTAAAATAGCGTAAGGAGCCGTTGATGCCAAGACATATACCCGCTTATTCAATGGAGACCGTTCATTTATGTTGCGGTGATTGGTTTGGTGTCTCACCACAAATCTGCTATTATATGTTTTAGCTCAGTGTCGTCACCATAGTTGGTGGCAGTTTTCCGTACACACGCTCCGGTCGGCGAAATTGTGAGTGGCATGCAGTTCTCATTTTGTTGCATCGTTGCTGCTCCTACAAGCTTCTTGGCCTTGCAGTTTTGGCGAGTGCTCACTATCGGTTGGAGAAATCGTCTTATAGTGAAGAGAGGTGCTATTTTATGTGCACTGATGAAGAAGAATTCTGTGGAAGCAGCTGGGCAGGAGACACTGCAAAATAACTACGGACTTCTTGTGGTGGGGCTTCTTCACCGTCAACAGACGCGGAACGAGGTCAATGTTGCCTGTGTATGACGCCACGCCCTAGTATACAGTGCACGCCACATCAGTTGTTTCGGAGTTGTCGCATTATATTGCTGTTATTCTGTGCCTGGCTTGAGGCTAATGGAAAGCTGTGAGTCGTTCATTCTCTCTCTCTCTCTCTCTCTCTCTCTCTCTCTCTCTCTCTCTCTCTGTGTGTGTGTGTGTGTGTGTGTGTGTGTGTGTGTGTGTGTGTGAGCGTGTGTGTTCATTGCTATAAGTGTCCTATAGTGACGTTTTACAATCCTATGGCGGAACGTGATTACTGATTTTACGTATGTGTGCTGGTCGTGGAAGATTGTACATGGTACTCTTGTTTAGAATTGTCTTTTTTTTTTCGACTGCACGGTGGAAAAAGCGGAGGGTTGCGCCATTAGCAACAGTAGCTGTGAAAGAATTACACGCCGTTTGTATTCCCTTGAAATATACCAATATACCAGGAATTGTTTGCCACATTCAGTGTGAGCAAAGAACTGATGACTTCTAATTTGATAAAGAGCAATTGGCGTGGTCTTTTGATACTATTTGCCAGTAAATTAATTTAAAAGTACGTCTGTAAGAAATTTTCTTGGGCCAATAAAGCTGATGTGAATGCACCACGCTCCCTTATGATAGTGGACTGATCAGTTATCTAATATAAGTGGTGTCTACGGAGAATTAGCACTGTTAAGCGGTTCAAAAGGGTCTGAGCACTATGGGACTTAACATCTATGGTCATCAGTCCCATAGAACTTAGAACTACTTAATCCTAACTAACCTAAGGACATCACACAACACCCAGTCATCACGAGGCAGAGAAAATCCCCGACCCCGCCGGGAATCGAACCTGGGAACCCGGGCGCGGGAAATGAGAACGCTACCGCGCGACCACGAGCTGGGGACCACTGTTAAGCGAGTTTATTTCAGAGCGTATCTAAAGGGCGTGTTAAGCTATTTAAGCTCTACGGCACGAAAAATGACTAGTTTGATCTGATGATTTGACGTATAGAGAGCACAGAGCGTAATGGTGTTCCGTTAAAGCGGCGAATTGGGCACTAGTAGTTATGTTTTGCGTTGTCCTGTGTTGATTGGTGACCAGAGATTCATTAGCTGTTAGATGTGGTGTAAATTGTTATTGTGGGGTGGTTCTCGTCGACGAGACTGAACTGGTTAAAATTGGAATTCATTTGTCGTTGAATGTTTGAAGGTGGAAACCTGTGGAAAAAAAGCCAAATTTTGATATTTTTTTCCGGTGGAGAAATGTAGCTGGTAAGTTCTGTGTCCTTTGTACCCCGCTCCCCCCCTCTTCCTCCTTCCAGAGACCGTAGAAGGCTAAAAGCAAAGTAGATACTCAACAAATACATGGCGCTCTTGTATGAAGTTCTAGCAAGCTGATGTTCATTGATACGGTGGTATGGAATTCATCAGCAACTTAGGATGTTAAGTGAAATGGCTTGGGGTAGTAGAGGCGTAGTTATATTACAGCAGTGATACCATTTATTAACAACGCTACTATCGAACAGTCACTGAAATATAACGTAAAATTTTTCCAAATCAATTATTTTAAAAGTGCACAGTAACTATAAATAACGTAATAATGATTCTAAATCTATAATAATAATAATAATAACAACTAAAAAAATAATACAAAAAAATACTCTGTGACAAGAGTAGCATTACCAGTGTACCCTGACAATAGAGCTAAATCGCTCTTCAACGTATCTTATAAAATCTCACAATTATTAATGAGTTCTGGCTCAGTCTTACTAGAAACCCTCTTTTCGAGAATAATCAACAAGTTAATACTAAAATCCTAACCTAAGCGGCGTACATAAAATCATAAATAATATTTAATTAGACAGAATAAATACACTATGTGATCAAAAGTATCCGGACACCGCCAAAAGCACACGTTTTTCACGTTAGGTGCATTGTGCTGTCACCTTCTGCCAGGTACTCCATAACAGTGACTTCCATAGTCATTAGACATCGTGAGACAGCAGAATGGGGAGCTCTGCGGAACTCACGGACTTCGAACGTAGTCAGGTGATTGTGTGTCAATTGTGTCACACGTATGTACGAGAGATTTCCACACTTTAAACACCCCTACGTCCACTGTTTCCGATGTGATACTGAAGTGGAAACGTGAAGGAACACGTACAGCACAAAAGCGCACAGGAAAACTTCATCTGTTGACTGAAAGAGACTGCCGACAGTTGAAGAGGGTCGTAACGTGTAATAGGCAGACATCTATCCAGACCATCACACAGGAATTCCAAACTGCATCAGGATCCACTACAAGTACAATGACAGTTAGGCGGGAGGTGAGAAAACTTGGATTTCATGTTCGAACGGCTGCTCATAAGCCACACATCACGCCGGTAAATGCCAAACGACGCCTCGCTTGGTGTAAGGAGCGTAAACATTAGACGATTGAACAGTGGAAAATTGTGCGGAGTGATGAATTACGGTACATGATAAGGCGATCCGATGGCAGTGAACCGGCCGTGTGGCCGAGCGGTTCTAGGCGCTACAGTCTGGAACCGCGCGACCGCTACGGTCGCAGGTTCGAATCCTGCCTCGGGCATGGATGTGTGTGATGTCCTTAGGTTAGTTAGGTTTAAGTAGTTCTAAGTTCTAGGGGACTGATGACCTTAGAAGTTAAGTCCCACAGTGCTCAGAGCCATTTGAACCATTTTTTTGATGGCAGTGTGTATGTCGAATTCCCGGTGAATGTCTTCTGCCAGCGTTTGCAGTGCCAAGAGTAAAATTTGGAGGCGGGGATGTTATGGTGTGGTCGTGTTTTTCATGGTGGGGGCTTGCACCCCTTGTTGTTTTGCGTGGCACTATCACAACACAGGTCTACAATAATATTAAGTGCTTCTCACTGTTATAGAGCAATTCCGTGATGGTGATTGCATCTTTCAACACGATCGAGCACCTGATCGTTATGCACGGCCTGTGGTGGAGTGGTTACACGGTGGTAATATCCCTGTAACGGACAGGCCTGCACAGAGCCCGGACCTGAATCCTACAGAACACCTTTGGGATGTTTTGGAACAACAACTTCGTGCTCGCAGTGCCGGTGGCACTGTGAGCTACTCTGACGCTCCACGTGCACTCAGTTGAAGTGGAAAGACACCACTAGCTTCGGCGCAACAGTTAAGTGGGGCGGGACTTTAACTGTGTTGCATAATCACTGCACATCAACGTAATCCTTGATTACAGAATTCGTTGTCAAAGTAGTTTATAGCTCCAACTGTCTGGCAATTTAGCATACCTGATTTTTATCAAATACTGAGACTGATTTGCAGTCAGAATGGAGCGATGGTAGTAGAATCTCCAAACACAGTATAGGAGAAGCAAATTCCTTCGAGCTGGTAAACATTTGAGAAGTGCAATCCTGGCAAGGATGTTAGAGACGGAGAAGAATCGTACGTTTGCATTGGAGGCATGTTTTTCTCTACACATGTAACGAAATACGAGGACATGCTGAAAAGTAATGTCTCCTTTTTTTTAATTCAGTATCAGTTTACGTATTACACGTCACGCGTATCAGTTGCTCGACTTTCCCGCTTCACTGACGCAAACTGCAATCCTTTGCCGCTAGAGTGCTCAGAATGGTAGCGTGTGACATGGCGGTGTGCAACGTAACTGTATCAGTACGTGAGAAACAGAGTGCGGTAATCGAGTTTATAACCGCAGAATACTTGCTTCCAATAGATATTCATATCAGAATTAAAGCTGTGTACGTGATGACAATAACGACATCAATAATGAGCGACGTTGGATTTTTCGTGGTAGTAATGAAGGAAATGGTGGTGCTAACCTCAACGTGTGAGACAGAACTCAAAGTGCATGACAGCGTACGGCAATCGACGAGATTTTTGTACTCTGGTTGAGGATCAGAGGAAAACTTCGTATAAAATAGACAAAGTGTGGCACATCACGATACATGTACAGCCTTCCATTGCAGAACTGCAGTACAAAAAACTGTGTGCACGGTGCTGCCTCTAATAGTCACATGACATAAAACAGGGGAGATTAGACATCTGTCAACAGTTTCTCTTACTATTTGAGCGTAAGGGTGATTGTGTTCTTGACAACATTGTGACAGGTGACGAAAACTGGGTTCACCCAGAAAACAACAGAGCAATGGTTCAAATGGCACTGAGCACTATGGGACTTAACATCTGAGGTTATCAGTCCCCTAGAACTTAGAACTACTTAAACCTAACTAACCTAAGGACATCACACACATCCATGCCCGAGGCAGGATTCGAACCTGCGACCGTAGCGGTCACGCGTTTCCAGACTGAAGCGCCTAGATCCGCTAGGCCACACCGGCTCGCACAACAGAGTACCAAGATAGTTCCGCCACAAAGATCACCGACGCCAAAATAGCTCAAGACCATGCCGTCGGCAGCAAAGTCATGGTCACAGTGAATTTTAGAATTTATGTCTAAAAACAACACCATAATTTCCGCAAGGTACGGCTAAGCCCTCCGGAAACCGATAGCATGAATTCGAAGTGTTCGTCAACACATGGAGTATCCTCTTCTCCAAAATGACAATTCCAGACCACACACGGGTTCTGCTACGTCTGCAACAATCCGCAGCCTTAGGTTCACTATCATCGATCGTCTCCCATACAGTCTCGAGTTGGAACCTTGAGATTCTCATCTCTTTCCAAATCTCAAAGAATACCTTCGGGGACTGCACTTTGACTATCATGAAGAGGTGCAAGAGGAGATAAGGTCGTGGCTCCGTCAGCAAATTCAAGCTTTATACAGTGACGGTATCGGCAAATTGGCCTCTCGGTGGGAGAGATGTCGTCGCCAGGTTCACTATGTTGAGGAATAAATATACTCGCAACAAGAGTAAACATATAGAATGTTAACAAAGTTTATTTTATTTAAATAACTGTAAGCGTTTTCACACAAAAAATTCGGAAGCATAACTTTACAGCAGTCCGTCGTAGATAAGAGTTAGTGGTAACTCAGAGGCATTGCTAATCCCGTATCTAGCGTGCCAGTCGCTGCAATCGATGACATGGTGACACCAGCTCCCATCGCCGCGTGCCTGCTTCCGTGCCGTCCACTTCTACGACTCTGCAGCCAAGTCTGAGAAACTGACCACTTTCAGGAAGCTTCCATGCTACCTAGAGGGTTCATCGATGCAGAGGAAGGAGGCAGAGGCGGATCTTTCACATGGTCACCGACAGACAGCTGTATTTAAACTCCCAAAGGGCCAGCCGATTGTTACTGTAACTGCTAAGCAATGTTGTGACGCTAAAACTGTGTCGGACACAGCCATGGAGTCGACGCCGGCCGCTGTGGACGAGCGGTTCTAGGCTGAAGCGCCTACAACCACGCTGCTGCTACGGTCGCAGATTCGAATCCTGCCTCGGGCATGGATGAGAGTGATGTCCTTAGGTTAGTTAGGTTTAAGTAGTTCTAAGTCTAGGAGACTGATGACCTCAGATGTTAAGTCCCAGAGTGCTTAGAGCCATTTGAACCACGGAGTTGACGATGCCCCAATGACGCAGCAACCACCACACTCGCCTGACTGCCAAGGCATTTGGCAGCCAACACACCGCTGTCGTCCCTACAAGATCATTCACCATCTGCCAACCGCTGCCGAGGCGCGCAGGGATGGCCACCCACCTCAGTACTGCTGAGATCTACCAGCCAATGGTCCAGAGGTTAATTCTGG
This sequence comes from Schistocerca americana, assembly GCF_021461395.2. Classification (NCBI taxonomy): domain Eukaryota; kingdom Metazoa; phylum Arthropoda; class Insecta; order Orthoptera; family Acrididae; genus Schistocerca; species Schistocerca americana. Next base: position 949,834,829 of record NC_060119.1, on the reverse strand, counting down.
TTGCGGCCGTCATCTGCCGCAAAGTGGCAATACGTCGCCGGCTGTCTCTGGCCGGCAGCAAAGTCGTGTCGAGAGGTCTGGTCGTATCTGCCGAGTCGGCATTTACGGGGCCCACCTCCAAAGTGTGTGGGTACACCGCACGTCGTACGGTACGCATATTCCTGGGACATGACAAAGGCAGGCCATGCCCGGGACGAGAGCGTTCACGAATAATTGTTCAGCTTTAACATATTAATAAAAAACTGTTAGTTGCATAAGGTTTCGCTGAAGCGACCACAAAGTCCTCCAATCTTCCTCATATACTGCAGTGCAGTGAGAGACACTCCTTTGACGATTTTCAGCAGTGTCAGCTAAGAATTAACTCTCAATTTACGATTATGGTTCCGCGTCAGCTATAGAATATTTCAGAACGTCTGAAAATTTGAACCGGACCGGGACTCGAATCTTTATTTTCTGAGTGTGAAAACATCAGCACAAATGGAGAATTGAGTCGATTCTGGAGGCGTGCTCGGGTAGTCAAAATGGTCAAAGTGGCCGCTCGCGACATGCCGTAAATCCAGGTTCGAGTCCACAGATGCAGCGAAACCATAATCGTGGTATTCGAGTTCATTTATAATTGATTAGAACTATTCATCGTGAACTCAGTGTCTCATATAGTACCACAGTAAGTCATCCCATAGCAAGGCAATGACGAGAGAAAACAATATCTTGCCCTGTGTCGGAACCACGGTCATATAATGCGAGCACAAAAGAGTGAAGACCATAGGGACAGATGGAGGTCTTAGCCCCTCATGGAGGCCAGCTCGGATAGCCGAAACGACTAACACGACAACTTAGACAAGTGGGATATCCGGGTTTGAGTCCCAGCCTGTCAAAAATTGCCTTTTTTCTCAAATACCATAGCCATAACCATAATCGCAATTTTTGAGTTTATTCCCTCACATTCATCCGAACGCAGGACGCTCCAGGTGGGGGCTGCGCATCTCTTGACAAAAACCAAGTCGGTTTCCACCACCCAGTAGCGGTCGTAGTGCCCTCGCCAGCTGTATAATCGTGTCAGAGATGGGATAACTTTGAGACTAACTGATCGACAAAGAAGAAGCAATAATTTCATTCTGGTGACAAAAGGAGACTGAGACTGCAACAGCATATGCAAGAACAGCTCAGATATTCGATTCTCCACGTGATATCTTTCTATCCTTATGTCCTTTATTTCCCGCCATCCTGTTTTTCCCCAGTTCGGGTTTAGACTCAGTTACTGTACTTGGTAAAGACCCCTGGAATCAATCATTAACACGTCTGGTATCTACAGACATCAAAAAATGTTTTGCATTACTCCGATTCCCAGAACTTCTGAAGACAGACGTGGACTGTGGATATTGTATCACAGGCACAGTCCCTTCGACTGTTCAGAGATGTCACTAAACCCGCCCAAAGATCTAAACAACTATGCATGAGCAGCGCCTATTAGACGGAGGGGACCCAACAGCCGATCAGTTCCAATCATTTCACCAGGAAGGAGGTACACGGCTAGTGTTATATGTAGTTTAACCATGCCTAGCCGGTCAATACCGCGGTTTCCGCATGGTTACTGTGTGCCAGGGAGGGCTCTCAACAAGGGAAATGTCCAGGTGTCTCGGAGTGAACCAAAGCGATACTGGTGGGACATGGAGGAGATACAGAGAGACAGGAACTGCCTCGCTCAGGCCGCCCAAGGGCTACTACTGAAATGGATGACCGCTACCTACGGATTACGGCTCGGAGGAACACTGACAGCAGTGCCACCGTGTTGAATAATGCTTTTCATGCAGCCACAGGACGTCGTGTTACGACGCAAACTGTGCGCAATAGGCTGCATGATGCGCAACTTCACCTACGACGTCCATGGCAAGGTCCATCTTCGCAGCGGCGATACCATGCAGTACAGATCGTCCCAACAACAAGCCGAATGGACCGCTCAGGATTGGCACCACGTTCTCTTCACCGATGAGTGTCGCATATGTCTTCAACCAGACAATCGCCAGAGACGTGTTTGGACGCAACCCGGTTAGGCTGAACGCCTTAGACACACTGTCCAGCGAGTGCAGCAAGGTGGAGGTTCTCTGCTTTTTTGGGGTGGCGTTATGTGGGAACGACGTAAGTCACCGTATCGGCTGTTCGATAGGTGAGTGCCACCATGTCGGCAGCATATTGGCGAGGCATTCGACTTCATGGACGACAAGGCGATACGTGGGATCCACGTAAGGCACCGCATCGGCTGTACGATATGAGTGCCATCCTCCGACCGATAGTGAGGCATTCGTCTTCATGGATGATAGTACGCTCCCCCATCGTGCACATCTCGTGAATGACTTCCTTCAGGATAACGACATCGCTTAACTAGAATGGCCGGCATGTTCTCCAGACATGAACCCTATCGAACATGTTTGGGATAGATTGAAAAGGGCTTTTTACGCACGACGTGACCCACCACTCTGAGGGATCTACGCCGTATCGCCGTTGAGGAGTGGGCAATCTGGACCAACAGTGCCTCGATGAACTTGTGGATAGTACCCCACGACGAATATAAGCATGCATCAAAGCAAGAGGACGTGCTACTGGGTATTAGAGGTACCTGTGTGTACAGAAATCTGGACCACCACCTCTTTAAGGTCTCGCCGTATTTTGGTTCAACACGCAGTGTGTGATTTTTATGAGCAATAAAAAGGGCGGAAATGATGTTTATGTTCATCTCTATTCAAATTTTCTGTACAGTCTCCGGAACTCTCATCACCAAGGTGATGCAATACTTTTTTCATGTGTGTATAAAGTGCAATTCACTCCATGGACTGAATCACATGATGTATATTGCTTGGTATTCCGACAAAATGTCCATTACGACGGCCACTGCCGAAAGTGTGCATGACTTAGGCATGGGTTACCTCGGGTTCCCCGATACCGTAGGAATAGGTCAGAATAACCATCAAGTTTCTCATGTAAACTGGAATTTCGTAAAACAGAGTAATGTAAACAGTTAAAGTGTTTGCTTAAATACGAGATTAAAGTAACTTTTCGGTGAGACTTCTACTACGTGGTATGTGCGCCGTAGCAAGGCGTATAGCAAATACTTAATGCATTTAGTTTAGTAGGAAACATGGATATAGTGCGATATTTTGAATGTTTGGTGAAGTTCGTACTTCGGAACAGGAATGTGCCTTTGTATTACCGGCACCAGGGTAATAGTAAATAACATTTAGCGCCCAGCTGAAATGCACATGATAAAATATAATGCACATGATAAGATATACGTGAACAGTGGTACAGCGCTGACAAAGTAGAGCATGAGCGAATTGTCCAACAGTAACGGATGGTTAAGATTTTCACTCTTTCATTATGCTACACTGACACAAAGCAGTGACGTTCTGAAATACGACACGAATACGAGATGGGCGTTAGACTTGACATCATCATTAAACCGCTCTAGGTCCCTCGAAAGAGGGTGAGGATGACAGCATAAAATCCGCCAATGATGTTCGTCCAATCTGGAGATTTGATACTACGGGAGAACGAGTCAGGCAGTAAGAAATATCACGAAGTACCCAATTGTGCTGACTGCACAGAATGGTGGCTGACTGTTACTCAGGAATTAAGTCTCTGGTATCGTAGAAGTCCACGAAGCAGGAGCACTGCACCAATCACTCGGCTTGAGGGGCAACTCTCAGTGCATGTATTGACGTTGTCTTTCAAGAATTGAGGATTCATTATGAGGTGATACCATTGTGATGATGAGTTACGGTTACCATTATTTACATCTACATGTACGTGATTTCTCTGCAATTCACAATAAAGTGCCCGGCAGAGGGTTCCATCAACCACCTTCATGCTGTTTCTCTACCGTGCCACTCCAACAGCGCGCGGGAAATACGAGCACTTAAATTTTTCTGTGCGAACCCTTATTTCAATAGTTTTATCGTGATGATCATTTCTCCCTATGTAGGTGGGTGCCAACAGAATGTTTTCGCAATCGGAAGAGAAAACTGGAGATTGAAATTTCATGAGAAGATCCTGTCGCAACGAAAAACGCTTTTTTTCCATGATTGCCACTCCAATTCAAGTATCATGTCTGTGGCACTATCTCCCCTATTTCGCGATAATACAAAACGAGCTGCCCTTCATTCAACTTTTTCGATGTCATCCGTCAATCCCACCTGAAGCGGATTCCACACCGCACAGCAATACTCCTGAATATGGCGACAAGCATGGTGTAAGCAGTCTCTTTAGTAGACGAGTTGCACCTTCTAAGTGTTCTGCCAATGAATTGGTTTCCTCTACCCACAACATTATGTATCTGATCGTTCCAACTTATGTTATTTGTGATTGCAATCCCTAAGTATATAGTTAAATTTCCCGCTTTCAGATTTGTGTGACTAATCGCGAAATCGAAATTTAGCCGATTTCTTTTAGTACTCATGTGAATAACTTCACACTTTTCTTTTTTTCACGGTCAATTGCCAAATCATTTTGCAATTCGTTTTGGTCATCTGATGACTTTACAAGACCGTAAATGACAGCATCATTTACAAACAATCTAAGACGGCTACTCAGATTGTCTCCTATGTCGTTAATATAGATCAGGAACAACAGATAATCCATAGCACTTCCTTGCGAAACACCGGATATTACTTCTGTTTTACTCGATGACTTTCCGTCTATTACTACGAACTATGACCTTTCTGACAGGAAATCACTAATCCAGTCGGACAACCCAAGCGATATTCCATACACACGCAGTTTGCTTAGAAAGCGCTTGTGATTAACGGTGCCGGAAGCCTTCTGGAAATCTGAAAAAATGGAATCAATTTGACATCCCCTGTCGATAGCACTCATTACGTCATGAGTATATAGAGCCAGTTGTGTTTTACAAGAACGATATTTTCTGAATTCGTGCTGACTATGTGTCAATATATCGTTTTCTTCGAGGTACTTAATAATGCTCCAAAACCCTACTGCAAATCGACGTTATTGATATGGGCCTGTAATTAAGCGGATTACTCCTACATCCCTTTTTGAGTATTGGTGTGACTTGAGCAATTTCCCAGTCTTTAGTTACGGATCTTTCTGTGAGCAAGCGGTTGTATAAATATGGAGCTATTGCATCTGAAAGAAACCTGACTGGTATACAGTTTGAACCGGAGGTCTTGCCTTTATTGGGTGATTTAAGCTGCTTTGCTACACCATGGATATCTGCTTCTATGTTCCCCATTTCGGCAGTTGTTCTTACATGGAATTTATGGAAACTTACTTCGTCTTCTTTGATGAAGGAGTTTCGGAAAACCGTGTTTAATAACTCTGCTTTAGTGGCACTGTCATCAGTGACTTCACCGTTGTTATTGCGCAATGAAGGTATTGGTTGCGTCTTGCCACTGGTGTGCTTTATGTATGACCAGAATCTCAGGGCACTTTCTAGTCCTAGGGGAGGGAAACTGCCCCTAAAAGCGCAAGAATCAATGACATGAGGATGCAGAAGGAAGTGGGAAAGACTGCATTAAAGACACGTTACGAGTACTGCAGATTCCGAGACACGGTTTCGTTGTGGAAATTATTAAAAGCATCTCGCATTGAAGCACGCGCTATATTTCAAACTTCTGACAATTCTGGGGATTTTTCGTTGTTTTAAATTTGGCTTGCTTTTTTCGTTGCTTCTGCATCATCGATCTGACCCGTTTCGTGTACCATGGAGGATCAGTACCACCACTTATTAATTCATGTAGTATAACATCTCGTATTATTAACATATTCACCGGGGTGTGGCAATGGAAAATAAAAACATCATTAAGTATAAATCACATGAAATGAAAGGAAACAAACCCATTCTCAATCAAGTTGACTATTTAATTGAATAATATATATTCAGCCATAGCCGTTTCTGTATTGCACCAGTGGTCTAGGGGTAGCGTCGTTGATTAGTAATCATTACGTCCTCGGTCATAGATTCGAATCTCACCACTGCTTAAATTTCGACTAATAATCAGCGCTGGCGACCGAAGACTTGCGGCATAAGAAGTGCTCTCATTATGCCAACGGCCTTGTTAAGAGAGCGGAGGTGCGGACAGAGGTTCAGGGCACTTTCTAGTCCTAGGGGAGGGAAACTGCCCCTAAAAGCGCAAGAATCAATGACATGAGGATGCAGAAGGAAGTGGGAAAGACTGCATTAAAGACACGTTACGAGTATCCACAGGGCATGTTGCCTATAATTGAAAAATTGTCAAGATGACCTCTCCATTGGTAAAAGCTTCCCGAATAGTCCCCGATTCGAATCTCCGGGAGGGGAATGCCAAGGGGAGGTGACCACGGGAAAAAGACTGAATAACCATAGAAAGGATAACGTTCTACGATTCGGGTCGTGGGATGTCAGAAGTTTTAACGTGGTAGGGAAACCAGAAAATCTGAAAATGGAAATGCAAAGGCACAATCCAGATATAGTAAAGGGTCAGTGGAAGTGAAATGGAAAGAAGACAAGGATTTCTGGACATATGAGTATAGAGTAATATCAACAGCAACAGAAAATGTTATAACGAGAGTAGGATTCGTTATGAACTCGAAGGTAGGGCAGAGAGTGTTTTACTGGGAACAGTTCAGTGATAGGGTTGTTCTTATCAGAATCGACAGCAGACCAATACTGATGACGATAGTTCAGATATATGCTGACGTGGCAAGCTGGAAAGAGGAAGAGATAAAAAACGTATACGAGGATGTTGGAAGGGTAACACAGTACGTAAATGGAGATAAAAATCTAATAGTCGTGAGGGACTGCCAAGGAAGGAGAAATAGAAAAGGTTGCAGAAGAGTATGGGCTTGTGGCAAGGAATGAAAGAGGAGAAAGACTATTTCAGTTCTGTAATAAATTTCAGCTGGTAATAGCGAATATCCTGTTCAAGAGTCACAAGAGGATAAGGCAGGGTAATACGAGAAGATTTCAGTTAGATTACATCATGGCAGACAGAGATTCAGAAATCAGGTACTGGATTGTAAGGCGTACCCAGGAGCAGATACAGGCTTAGGTCACAATATAGTAGAGATAAAGAGTAGGCCGAAGTTTAAGTCATTAATTAGAAAGATCAATCCGCAAAGAAGTGGAATACGGAAGTACCAAGAAATGACGACATACACCTGAAGATCTGCAAGACTATAGATACAGCAATAAGGTAGTAGGCAGTACAGTTGAAGAGGAATGGACACCTCACAGAACTTGGAAACAGAAACGTAGGTACAAAGAAGGTAACTGCGAGTAGCCACGGGTACCAGTAGAAACACTTCTGTTGATCGATGAAACCAGAAAGTACAAAAATGTTACGGGAAACTCAGGAATACAGAAACACAAGTCGCTGAGGAATGAAATAAATAGGAAATTCAGGGAAGCTTATACGAAATTGCAGCACGAACAATGAGAAGAAATCAAAAAGGAAATGATTATCGGATGGACTGACCCAGCATGCAGTAAAGTCGAAACAACCTTACGTAACAAGTGTGGTAACATAAAGAGTGTAACGGGAATTCCACTGTTAAATGAGAGAGCGGATAGATGGAAAGAATACATTGAGAGGCTCTATGAGGGGGAAGTTTTGTCTGACATGATGGAAGGAGAAACAGGAGTCGATTTAGAAGAGATATCGATCCAGTATTAGAAGCAGAATTTAAAGAGCTTTGGAGGACTTAAAATCAAATAAAACAAAAGGGATAGATAATATTCCATCAGAATTTCCAAATTTTTGAGGGAATTTTCAACAAACGACTATTCACGTAAGTGTGCAGAATGTATGAGTCCGGCGACATACCATTTGACTTTCGGAAAAATACCATCCATACAATTTCGAAGACTGCGAGAGATGACAAGTGCAAGAATTACCTCACAATCAGTTTAACTGCTCATGCATACAAGTTGCTGACAAGAATAATACACAGAACAGTGGAAAAGAAAATTGAGGATGTTTTAGAAGACGATCAGTTTGGTCCTAGAAAAGGTAAAGATACGAGAGAGGCAATTCTGACGTTGCGGTTGATAATGGAAACAAGAGTAAAGAAAAATCAAGACACGTCCATAGGTTCTGTCGACCTGGAAAAAGCGTTCTGCAATCTAAAACGGTACAAGATGTTAGAAATTCTGAGAAAGACAGGGGTGAGCTATAGAGAGAGACTGGTGATATACAATATGTACAAGATCCAAGTGGGAATAATAAGAGTGGACGACCAAGAACAAAGTGCTCGGGTTTAAAAGGGTGTAAGAAGGGATGTACACTTTCGCACCCATTGTTCAATGTGTACATCGAAGAAGCAATGATAGATATAAATGAAAAGTTCAGGAGCGGAAAAAAAATTCAAGGTGAAAGGATATCAATGATACGATTCGCTGATGACATTGCCATCCAGAGTGAAAGTGAAGGAGAATTATATGATCTGCTGAATGGTCTGAACAATCTGATGAGTACAGAATATGGATTGATAGTAAATCGAAAAAAGACGAGGGTAATGAGCAAGTAGTAGAAATGAGAACAACGTGAGGCTTAACATCACGATTGATGGTCACGAAGTAGATGAAATTAAGGAATTCTGCTACCTAGGCAGTAATATAACCAATGACGGACGGAGCAAGGAGAACACCAAAAGGAAGCCAGTTATTGCAAGAAGGGCATTCCTGGCCAAGAGATGTCTACGAGTATCAAACATTGGCCTTGATGTGATGAAGAAATTCCTGTGAATGTACGTCTGGTTTGGTTCAAATGGCTCTGAGCACTATGCGACTTAACTTCTGCGGTCATCAGTCGCCTAGGACTTAGAACTAATTAAACCTAACTAACCTAAGGACATCACACACATCCACGCCGGAGGCAGGATTCGAACCTGCGACCGTAGCGGTCGCCCGGCTCCAGACTGTACGTCTGGAGTACCGTATTGTATGGTAGTGAAACATGGACTGTGGGAAAACCGGAACGGAAGAGATGTGATGCAACAGACTAATGTTGAATCTTTGGTGGACTGTTAAGATCGTTTTCGTTTCTTTTGAGTAATTTACTTCATTTACTAGAATTCCTCATGCTGCGTATTCGGCTCGCTGGCAAGACTTTATTTGTCTCAAGTAAATCTGGATAACATTATTTACAATATGTATCTGGGAGAGACAGTCAAAAGCATCACGATATGTAAACGATGTCAACGTCGAATAGTTTTTCGTTATTTGACTGATACCTGTTTAAAAAGACTCGAATCATACTTCCATCCTGAGCGCTACGGCGAATGTGTCACCCATCTTCGTATATTTCCCACCTCTTTACCCATAGTACGTAAGGCAAGATATCTTATTTATCCCTTTCGTGACGAGTTATTACATCGGCGATTATGATGACGGAAAAAACTAAACATTGCCACTCGGGATGAAGTACGAGAAGGATTTCATAGGCATAAATCATTACTGCAGCTACTTTAGTCAGTTTTGGGATATGCAGTTCGTTTTTCCATTGACTGGTGAAGTTCGTGAGCTACAAAAGTAAGTCCTTGTACCACTATTTGGTACAAGGACTTACCTTCTTTACTCTTGCTTCCATTATCAACAGCAACGTCAGAATTGCCTCTCTCGTACCTTCACCTTTTCTAAAGCCAAACTGATGGTCATTTAACAAATCCTCAATTTTCTTTTCCCTTCTTCTGTGTATTATTCTTGTCGGCAATTTGGACGTATGAGCTATTAAGCTGATTGTGCGATAATTCTCGCATTTGTCATCTCTCGCTGACTTCGGAATTGTGAGGATGATATTTTTCCGAAGGTCAGATGGTATGTAGCCAGACTCTCACATTCTACACGGCAACGTGGCTAGTCGTTTTGTTGCCACTTCCCCCAATAATTGTAGAAATTCTGGTGGAATATTATCTATCCCTTTTGCTTTATTTGATCGTAAGTCCTCCAAAGCTCTTCTAAATTCTGCTTTTAATACTGGATCCCCTATCTCTTCTAAATAGACTCCTGTTTCTTCTTCCATCGTTGTACCATATAGTGGTAAGTACTTTTATAGAGGAACTGCTTTTCGTACTGATAATCGCGTCCGAGACAAAATGTCTGAACTATTCACATACACACAAAAACTGATTCCCTTAATTAATCCATGTATCAGCTCTAGTACCAGTCTGAAGGAGAAAAGCAGCTGTCTCCACACCATATGTTGACCCAGAGTTAGCATAAGGAGTTGGAGAACACGTCTAGAGTTAAACCCAGAACGATAGTTTCGTCTTGCTGTAGAGATGTACCGAACACATCTCCGCTACATTAAACCGTAGCACAAACTTGATAGGGCTGTCGTAGCCTCATGTGATTAAAAACTCAGAAATGGGAAAAATAAGGTAGAGGTCATAAACCATACTCCGGACTCCTCCACAAGCAATACCGGTTTGACACTGCAGTAAGCGTAAGGACAAGCTGGCTTTAATAATGAGAGAAAGTTCATTGCGCATTATTAGTTTGGACGGAGAGGAGGTCAAGTTTACGAGAGCTCGTGGAAAAAATAAAGAGTCTGCATCGTATCATGATTCAGTTGAAACAGATTTACGGAAAATCCATTATGAAAGAGCACTTGGGTGAGCAAAAAGTGAACGGGTCCATTGCGAAAAACTACAAAAAGTTTCTCGCTCCAGGACGTCTCTTAGCCCGCAGCCTGTGAAATTCATGGCGGAGGGGAGACTGCAGTGCAGGGATACCAACAACTGAGAGAGCTCTCTCAACTGCAACTTCAGTGCTTTAGCCCACAAATCGGCATTTGCTGAGTCTGAGTAAAGGGACATACTAGGGAGAAAGGAAGCACACGAGAAGTAGATCAGAGTGTTTCACATTTGTGCAGCAATTTCAGGACAGTTCATAGCGTTATCATTACCATTTATATATTCAGCAGCCCGCAATGAATTGGTATGGACGAGACATGGGATCATATTTTAGTGTTTCAATTCCTCATCTAGACACACAAGATCGTGTTGCTACTTTTAAAACTAACTAATAGTTAATTCTTAGTTTTTGAATATTTCCTTCTAACTTTAAATGTTATGAGAATTGTTTTATTACCTCGAATCAACCAAGTAAGCCTATACAGGATACGCTAGTCCTCCAACTATAGTAATTTCTGCTCCCTCGAGAAATATGTCAGTGTACCTAAAGGGAACTCATGTCATTATTTGCGGCTGACTGATGATAGGAATGGTGTTTTAGTATCTTCCTTATCAATGTTACTGTTTGCAGGTGTATGTATTCATTTCTCTGCGAGACGATTTCGAGATACGAGTATCAATCATAAGAATTTCATGATATTATTCATCGTTCGTTCGAGACCAGTTCAAGTTAGTTGAAAAAGAAATAGTCTTCCATACGCATAAACGATTGCAGACCTTATTTAATGTCCATTTCGGTGAAAGATCATAGACTTAATTATATTTCAGGGCGGATCTCGGTGCGAGCTTTGATGCATGTTTCGGAGGAGTGCGTACCGCCTCACTCTGATTTTCACTTCGCTAGGCGCAGTCACTTTTTCACCACTTTGTTGCACAATAATTAAAGACCAGCCGTCTTTAGATGGGAAATTATATACGTGGTCTTCCGAAATTATTCGTTCAAATAAATACAAGAGGTACAAAACATCAAAACAAAAATATTTAATTATTTTAATATGGTCCTTACAGCAATTTACGACCATAGGCAAGATTCACACAGAAGGTAGCTTAGCACGTTAACTGCAGCAGTGACAGTGACAGGAACCGCTCGAATGCGTGACCACTGGCCTGTAGGCACGCACTACATCGTCGGAATAATGATTGTCCTGACCATCCGAAGATTCCTGGCATGTCCGAAGTGGTACCAGCAGTGACGGCAATTCCAGAGACGAGTTCTTCTTCTGTTCCCACCATGGTTTCACGCACCAGGAGCTTCATATGCCCCCCGAGCAAGAAATCCAGACCCTTCAGGTCAGGCGACGTGGCTGGCCAGGCCAGAGGGCCATTTCGTCCGATCCATCGATTCTGGAAGGTGGCTCTCAGATGATTCTTCACAGCAATGCTGAAATGGCCTGTCGTTCCATCGTGCTGCAAGTACGTCCTCTGTCTAACATCATAGATACACTCTGGAGCAATTCTGGTGACACATGTTTCACGCGTGTTCTCCGTCTTTTGCAGCGGAATGGAAGAACATATGGTCCAATCAACCTACCTCCTAGAATGCCGGCCCACACGTTACACCGAATCGCTGTCGGTGAGCATTATGTCGAGTACGTCGTAGATTCACATCGCCCAAACATGCGCATTGTGTACACACGGCAGTTTTGAATGTTAGTACACATCCTCAGTCGACGACATCGGCACAGCACCTTACGTTATCACTGGTATGTTCCCCAGAGGCACCAGCTGCAACACGTAAGACGGCTTCAACGAGCAAATCACGGAAAGCAACGCTCATGTCATCCGTAGGAGCCACGCCGGATTTTGAAGTACACCCTCAGATCTTCAGCGGTCGCGCTGAAAACTACGGACCACCAGGTACCTCGGCAGACAATAGCATGAGGTCACTAGTTTCATCGACAGACCACGCCTATATCCGGCCGCAAGTTCCCAGGGGACAGTGCGTCTCTTCTTGGAGAATAGCTATTTAAGAAACCCAGGCATGACTTAGGACATGTCCCATCGACGAGAGCTCGTCGATTCGTGCGATGACTGCTTGCAGAGGCTCAATAAACCTCTCGGCGATGTGCCATTAATGTCGAAAATATGACATCGAGAATTAGACTTTGTATTAGAAAACAGCTCTCTGCGAGTGTTGGTCACTTTAGTGTTTAGTTCGGGCTCCAGGCCGTTATTTAGAGTCAAATCCGCAGATTTGTTTTTTAGTTTTCGGAAAGACAATATAAAGAAGTTATTGTACTCCTACTGGGACTCTCTTCCAGTTAGGAAAAGTAGATTTCGCAAGCACGACTAACAAAATGTACCCTAAATATACAAGGTGACATCAGAGAACATATGATCCTTATCGAAATATATTTGTTTTGATGTTCTGTACCTCCTGTGTTAATTTGGATGAACAGTCGAGGAACACCCAGTATAATATTACGGTGACGTACGGTGTAAGATAGGAGAATATTCAGTACATCTGTGGCTTAAGTGTGTCCCTGAACGAAACCCTCCACACGCTGTGGGTTAAACCATTTGTTAGGAGTCGGTGTGCTCGATACCTTCCGTCATCTGAAAGAAACACACTACAAGCATCTAGTCAGCTACCACCAAATGTCTACGTTATTTTGCCCACTGGAGACTTGACGCTTTATGAGCCACAGTGAACAACCATCTTTGACGATGTACCCTACTGGAAGTCTCCATTACATAGAGTCCCGTCCGCAAATTGGTTAACGTGGGCCTCAAAATTTCGAACGCGATCCCTTCTTTCTGCCACTCGTCACGACGAAAAGGCTCACGCGCACACACAAACACACACACACACACACACACACACACACACACACACACACACACACACTCAAACACCACGTAAAGCCATGATGTACGTCAGCGGTGGACAGTCACGTCAAAACGTGTTACCAGCTTCACGCACAGCGCAAGCACTATGTCTTCCGGCCCGTTTCGCTGACTGTGGCAGTTGGCATATAGGCTTTGCCGAATTCTGATAGTCTACAGCGACCTTGGAAAAAGGTCCGACAAATCGGTAACGTGAAATAGCATTTCAGTCTGGAGCGTTAGTAGCATCTGCTCACAATGCTATGCATAAAATTCGCTAACAAGCTGAAGATTTTGAAGATCCCAAGTTAAAGAAGTCTGACGAATTTATTTCTATTTTTTTCTGAGAAAAGCTTGCGTATGGCTTCACTTTTGTAGTATTTGTATAATTATTCAGCCATAAGAATCAGACATGATTCCTAGACTTGCAATAATATTCGAAACTATCGTTAATACGAAGAAAAATTTACATATTATTATGTTGATCACCTTGCCCTCATTCACCTGTAAAGGATGTTTCTAGGAATTGAAGTTTTGTCTTAAGTATATTATTGTGCCCATATTGCCCTTTCATGCTTGAGACATCGTCGTGTTATGGGAAAAATTAAGTTCAGCGATCTTTTTGCTTCAAAAATAGTATGAATTAACACTAGCTCCATAATCACCATCATCTGCCAGTAGCTGCTACATAAACATGCAAAAACCTTTACCAGTGCCATTAGTGTTCCTTGAAAATATTATGATTCTTCCTGTGGAGCTATATTAATTAGAGCTTGATATTAGTCGTTTTTAATCAGAAACATTTTCAAAATATCCGCTTATTTGTTGCTTTCTACTAACACAACCGGATGCAACGTCACTACATCAAGCGAAGAATTTTATTTAGATTGTGTAAGTTAGTGAAAACGCGTGGAAGGCCTGCGCTGGTGTGTGTGTGTGTGTGTGTTTTTGTGTGTGCTTGTATGTATGTGTGTGTGGGGATCCGACCTGGGACACCTTTTTATCTACAGTGCTGAAGGGACAGACGATTGCTATCTTAATAAGGAAGAGACAAGTACTAGCAAAACTTATGCTGTGAATCTGGATCATTACTTCTGCCTCTATACCTCAGCTGAAGAGAGCATTTCCTACGTCACGCTAAAGTTATGGGACTAATACCGGTGCGGGACAATTCTTATCGTTCAAGAAGCCACAAAGCTGGCGAGAGTCAGATTTCGCAAGGACATTCACCGATCCACAGTTACAAATCTGGGGGCTCAAAATGGTTCAAATGGCTCTGAGCACTATGGGACTTAACTTCTGAGGTCATCAGTCCCCTAGAACTTAGACCAACTTAAACCTAAACAACCTAAGGACATCACACACGCCCATGCCCGAGGCAGGATTCGAACCTGCGACCGTAGCGGTTGCGCGGTTCCAGACTGTAGCGCCCAGAATCGCTCGGCCTCTGGGGGAACAGTCAACCGTTCAACCATATCCGTCACCCAGTGAATGCCACCTATACACACATATAGCATTCGTCACGGTTTCTGCTGCGAATTACTAAAATCAGTCGGAGAAGAAATTAAACGCTTTTGTTTAAAATGATAACGGCATCTACATGAAGGGAGAAGTACAGCACCACACAGAAAGTGACACCTAAGCTGTCGACAATACAGTACTTTAACAGTGCACATAGTCTGCTGCCGACCGCTGAGGTTTCATTTCCCGTGTGGTACTGTAGACATAGGGGTTTGTAAATATTGCTGCGATCCAGAAGAAATCATACTTAGTACTTCTTAGATGTATATATACAAGAGAATCAGAAAATGAAGCTGTTAGACCCGAAATGGATATGGAAATAAAGAAACTGAAGATCTTTCTAGCAGCCAGAGGCTAACTGAAAAATTTGTGGGACGAACAATACGAGACTGGAATAGAAGGGAGAACTGATAGAGGCACTCAAAGTACCTCCGCCACACACCGTTAGGTGGCTTGCGCAGTGTGGATGTAGATGTAGATTTAGATCTTAAGGGACCAAACTGCTGAGGTCATCAGTTCCTAAGCTTACACACTACTTAATGTAACTTAAACTAACATACACTAAGGACATCACACACACACACACACACACACACACACACACACATACACACATGCACGAGGGAGGATTCAAACCACCGACGGGGGGAGACACAGAGGCTAATTTAGTTATAATTTCGACTACAGCTGGACGTAAGTTGCACTATAAAGTACTGTATTTTTCCTATTCCCATTACCTTAAGCTCAACACCTAAGGTGTATTTGTTTATGCCACCAACTGTTTGGTATCAAGACTCCTGTGTGCATCTTAAATGTAGCTCTTGGAGATAATCTGAGAACACTGAGGATAGTTCCCATCTGTTTCGTTCGAGTACGATGTACGTTAGTGATATGTGCAGAGGCAACTAACGAAGCTTCACTGAGATTTATTTTTATGTGTTACAGACCGGCAAAGTAGTTAGGTAGGGGTAATTCATTTATCTGTTTGTTTGTGACATGTTCTCGTAACGCGTGCAGGTATTTTGGATCTTACACAGTGTTGTATATGACGAACGTCCCTAAATTACTCAGCTATCCTCAGGGAAGAAGGAAACTGTTGTTTGACGTGCCATCCAAACCACTAGTCTCTGGCGAATATCCACACCATCGGGAGGCGAATGTTTCGTTAAAAATCTCAGTGAAATTTCCGTGGTCCAACCAAGATTTGATCCTGCGACCTTTGAGTTTTGAGGCACTGTAATTCCTTTTTCTTACGTATTTTTTCGTCGTTTTTCTTCAGCAGCTACGTGGGAATGTTGAAAGATATCTCTCAGATTTCATTGGTGAAAACATCATATAGTTTTTTCTTCATTATAGAGGGTGGCCAATCCCATGACCGACCATGCTGAGCTACCGTGCGGGCTACCACTAAACAACCAGGCCCGACAGATATTCTGCTCAAGCTTCCGCCCCTCTGCAATTAGACGGCTGTTACATGACTGCATTTCCCAGCAGATACCGCCTCCCCTCTAGGTGACGAGCACGAAGCTCTTATCAGTGCCACTGACACCTCATAAAACGCCGATTAATTATGGACAACACACGCTTATTAATACTATGAATAATAAATTATATACGCAAATATTTCTCGGTAATCAATCTAACCATTAGTGGAAGCCGAATCAAAATCCCTACAATAGTTAATAAGACTGGCAATAAAATATAGATAGAAAAACGTGGTACGTGACTTTATTTTGCTTATAGGTTGGTATTCAGAACTTAAGGACGAAAGTAACTTTCGCATGATGTGTCACTGAGGCAAAGCTCGATGAAACTCAGACCACACGTAGAAGGAACTGCTGCAGTACAGTACAGTACAGAAGGTAACTGAAAGAAATATGCCACCTGCATTTTCCCTACCACTTCAGGCCCTATTCACTTCTCCAATCTTCATTTTCTTGAGAGTTTCAACATTTTCTGCGAGTTAAAAACGTTGTATTCACAATGTCGCAGTTTGGGTGCTAATCATCTGCCTGATATGTTTCCAGTCTGTAGGTGGGTGAACTGATTGCACAAAAAGTGGTCGTATGAGGAATACCCTCCTTATGTATCTTTGGCATCAATTTCTTCACCAATTCGTCTGGCACAGCACATCTTTTAGTGATTTCTCTGTCTGACAACTAGGCTTCCTTATGTACGAAACACTAATAAATGTAGCATATTCAGGGTGTGGCCGTCAGTGATCAGAACGACTATTGTATGAAGCCGGCCATTCAGTGTAGAGGAAACAGAAATGACACATTTATTCAAAGCCAATATTTACACTGAAGTCACAGCGATTCATGATATTCCCTGGGTATTACAAAAGGCGGGACATGATTCTTAATGGTTTGTGCGATAACTACGGTCAGCAATGCATGGTCTGCAAATTGTGCCCAATCTGTCCACAAGCTTAGTAAGGAGTTCTTGTGGTACTTCGTCCGCGCAGTTGACAACTGTTGAATGAGTGCTGGTGCACGTGAAAGTGCTGCAATACTTCTAAAGTTACGGCCTTGCGATATTATGCCTACTCACACCATACCACCTAGACCACAATAAAGATCATCTTCGACAATAATCCTGGCTGAATTACTGGTCCCACCTGTCGACATTTGAGGATCGGTACGTCCAGCGTTGTCCAACATGATCTTTTTCGTGGTCCCGGTATATGAAATGGGAAGGCATAATGTTGCGTGGGCGTACTGACCTCCAACACAGTACTAGCACTGGTCGACGTCATTGAGACACACTACTCATACCTTGTGTGTTAGGGGTGGATTCGGTCCTGACCCCATTTTTATGGGTGACTATGCGTGACAGTGTCAAACAGCACAGGTGGAGCAGCTTTTGGAACGAGAGGATTTCTTCGACTTAAAACCCTTCGATCACGTGTGGGCTGCGTTAGGGAGACGTCCCGCAGCACTTCCACATGCACCGACGACCATCCAGCAGTTTTCAGCCGCGCTAGTGGAGCAATGGAACACAGTACCACAAGAATTCACCATCGAACTTTTGGCCAGCGTGACAGTCGAGCAAGCATTTCTGTTTGTGGGGTTCACAGACTTCCTGAGGAACCGTATCACGTTTAATTATTAATTAAAATTTCCAGGCTCAATTGCCGTGGTCCATATATAAAACTACTTCTCCTTCCTGACGTTTCGTTGCCTACTGCAGGCAACATCTTCCGCGCTGAGTCGGCGACTGGCTGCTAGGCGCTGGAGGTCCCCCTTATATAGAGCGCTTAGATGGCGCCACCACTCATCACGTGCTTTCGACTTTAAAACTAACTCTGGCTAGTGCCATCTCTCTCGATTAAAGGTAATCGATTGTCACTTCGTTGGTGCAAAGCCGTCCGCCATATCTTGTCTAGTTTTAATCCGTCTTCTCTTTTATTAAAATTATTTTCGTGCTTGTAGATCTCTATGGCTTCTCTATACATGCGGGTATAATAATGTGAAGTCCTAGCTATCACGTTTGTCTCACTAAATTTTATTTCGTGATCACCGTCTTTGAAAACGTGTTCCGCAACAGCTGATTTGTCAGTTTGTCCCAATCTACAGTTCATTTTGAGTTCCGTTAGGTGGTATTAACACTCCTTTTAGTTGTTGCAATATAAACCAAGCCACAGCTACGCGGAATTTTATACGCACCTGGGGTGGCTAAGGGGTGTCGTGCGTTTTAAAGTCGAAAGCACGTGATGAGTGGTGGCGCCATCTAAGCGCTCTATACAAGCGGGACCTCCAGCGCCTAGCAGCCAGTCGCCGACTCATCTCGTAAAATGTTGCCCGCAGTAGGCAACGAAACGTCAGGAACGAGAAGTCTTATACATGGGCCACGGCAATTCAGCCGGGAAGTTTTAATTCATGAAGACGCCGGCCGTGAAAGCTTACATGTTATGACATGTCACGTTTCTTAATGTCCAGTGGACCATCAAAAATAGAGATGACGCCAGTGTAGTTATTTTATATTAATTTTCGTTTGTGTTATTGCAGATTTACTTCGGTTACCTTCTGTACTACTGTTACAGTTCTTCCTGCGAGTCGTCCAAGTTCCATGGAGCTATGTTACATGTCAGAGAGACATCTACCGAAAGTTACTTTCCTCCTTGAGTTTTGGATACCAGCGTATTATATACATAGACAGTAAAATTCGGATATAGTGGTAGGTTGGTTAGCGTCGCTTTCTCTAGATCAAGGGGGCCTCGGGTTCGATTCCCGGCCGGATCAGAGATTTTATTCACTCGTGAACTGGGTGTTGTCCTCATCATCTCTTCGTCATCATCAACGACGCGTAAGTAGCCGAAGTGGCTTAAAATTCAAATTATTACATTTAGGTGGCAGAAAAACTCCAGGTGGAGTCTCCCAGCCAAAAGTACTATACCACAATTTAATTTCATAGACAGTATAGTCGTTGGCGAACATGATGTCGTTCAAAGTGTATGCTACAGCTGGAAGTAGATAGGTGGGTATGAGGACAGACCAGTATCAGAAAGTGAGAAAGGATGAGGCAGCCTACCAACTTTCGCGTTGAGGCGGTAAAGAAGACGAAGAGAACCATAGATGGATATTTTGGCAATACTACTGGAGGGACGTTGGACAATCTGCTCTGACCTGAAAAGGGATATTTCTGTATTTTCGAACAACGATCAGAGGTGACTGCCTCCAATCGGTGGACTTATTTCCCCACGTTAAAATCGTATCGTGAATTAACCTTCTGTCGAGACAGGGCCCACAAGAAACACATGTCGCAGATTGTATCACAGACACAGTCCCTTTGACTGTTCAGAGATGTCACTAAACCTGCCCAAAGATGTAAACAACTATGCATGAGGAGCCCCTATTAGACGGAGGGTGTCTGACAGCCGACCAGTTCCAGTTATCCCACCAGGAAGGAGGTACACGGCTCGTGTTGCCTGTGGTTCAACATGACTAGACGGTCAATACCGCGTTTCAAACGAGTCCGCATTGTTACTTTATGCCAGGAATGGCTCTCCTACAAGGGAAGTGTCCAGGCGTCTCGGAGTGAACCAAGGGCTACTACTGTAATGGATGACCGGTACCTACGGATCATGCCTTGGAGGAACACTGACAGCAACGCCACCATGTTGAATAATGCTTTTTATGCAGCTACAGGACGTCTTGTTACTACTCAAAATGTGCGAAATAGGCTGCATGATGTGCAGCTTCACTCCCGACGGAAAAGTCGAGACAGGGCCCACAAGAAACACATGTCCCAGAAGGAACTTGCGATGTCACACTAGCTGCCTTATCCGACATACATTGTGAACGCTCACGCTCAGCTGTGTCCGGGGCGATATGGGAATCGCTGTGTCAATGAAAATGTACCTAATGAGTCCAATCGACAGGTAAGTAGTATTAAACTCTTTTGAAACAGTAACTCTCTCCCCGCCGTAGACGGTCGTTCGGGCTCGTTAGGCCTGTAGTGTCACATGCTGCGACGCACGCTACAGGGCCACGTCAGCCCCGGATCCAGAGGCGTGTCCTCACAAGTTACTGCAGTGAGACAAATGGCTGTGCGAGACGGGTGCCTGTCCGCAGCTCGTGGTCGTGCGGTAGCGTTCTCGCTTCCCGCGCCCGGGTTCCCGGGTTCGATTCCCGGCGGGGTCAGGGATTTTCTCTGCCTCGTGATGACTGGGTGTTGTGTGATGTCCTTAGGTTAGTTAGTTCTAAGTTATAGGGGACTGAGGACGGACCATAGCTGTTAAGTCCCATAGTGCTCAGAGCCATTTGAACCATTTAGACGTCTGCCTACTCACACTTGACGTCCAGAGTGAGCGGGCTGCTGCCCGCGCGGCCCTCGTCGTTGGCGACGCGGCACGAGTAGCGGCCGGCGCTGTGCCGGCGCACCGCCTGCAGCACCAGCGTCAGGTTGCTCAGCAGCGTGCCCGCGCTGGCGTTCGTCTGCACCTGCTTGCCCTGCAACCACAACCACACACACCGTTCTGCTCAGCGCGCCTTCCCGAAACGTGAAATGTCTGTGCTGCGTAACCACATTAGGTGTCAGAAAAGAGCTGCAACACTTTCTTTTTTCAGAAAACAGGTTGTTTCTACTCATGATGACTACAAAACCCTATTTTTCAGCAGTCTCCGTCCAAGGCGATGGCCTACCGCCATTTTACTGCGAGAATGCGAGTGCCTGTATGCCTGAATGGTACCAATCGACTGCTCGGCATCTGGGCCAACGTTTTGCTGCAGCAATAACCTCCCCATCATTCACTTACTGCTTTCCGCGGAGTGCATCCTTAACTGTCCCAAACAAATTGCAGTTTATGGTTTTCTGTTAGGTGGCTATAAACTCATCGGACACACAATTTTAAGTACCCCAAATGGTGGACGAGTGTGTCATGGAGCACCATCATAAACCTACTCAAAATTATTTCATGCCTACACACTCATTTTTTTTCTAAATGGTAACTAGGACTTTATGAACACCCCTTGAAGTTACTTATGACAGGGGAAGTCCTCAACTGTCTCAGAGATCATTTAATACTTCGAATGCATTATACCTACACACAGAGGTCGATTCGTCTTGCCAGTGGATGTTTAGCCACTTATCAAGTGTTTATCTTGCATGCTTTGCCAGTGAACAAAATCACGATAAGTCTTTGGGCGATGCGTCTGTCATCATCGCAACAAGGTCGCTCTAACCTGTCCGATCTTCCACTCGGTGGCTGGCTGCACACGGCTGTGACTTGCAATGTAGTAACGTGCAGACATTCTCATTTGAGGTGATCGACGGGTCAGAGTCTGATACCTCGCCACACACCTGTATGTCTCTATTGGTAGTGTTGACACACTTCGCAAGACTCTGTGGATATCTGTGGTGCTATGATTTTCCGCCGAAAGAAACTCACTGACGACGTTTTCAAGGCCACGCATAGCGCCGTTACCTATCGGAGCTTCGTGGAACTATAGGTGTTGAAGCTGGAATATTCGCCAAACTCCCACAACAAATTCCGGATATTTTTCAAGCGAAATTCGCCAAGAAAAAAATGTGTGTTGCGTTAATTATTGAACGCCCCGCGTAGATGAATGAAAAGGGAAACTTGACAGGAATTTCAACGAGCTCATGGAAACTTGAAAAAATTTGTCTTGGCACCAGCAGTAATTTGTCGGTCCATGTAGTTGTCTTGAGTAATTCAAGACCGCAGCTAGCTCGCTCACTCATTACCCACTGTACGCCGAAACGGATGGCGATAACTCAGCAACTAAATCCGTTATGCGTTCGTCGTTTTAGCAGTGGCAGTTCAGCTGCAACTGTTCGAGAGTTTCGCCGACAGCACAGGCACCGCACCTCCTACAGGTCAGACGAATCAACGGTGGCACCAGCAGTTTCGTGATGCTGTCAGCTGTAGTGAAAAAGTTTTAAATTGATTTGCTTAATTACTTTTCAAATAAAGTTCCGTAATTAATTTTTTGTTTGCTTGCAGGTAAATGTCAGCAGTTTTGGTACACACCTATTGGCCGCACCACTCTATCGTACTTCTCCAAAAGAGGAACCAAAATGAAACTATATTAACCCTTGATAAAGTGCAGATTGGTACAATAATTAATTTTCTGCATTTATAAGGGATCAACACTGCCTCAAACCACGCCGAGTTTATGCGTTCATACGGCAACATTGCAATTTTGCGTGATAAAGTGGTTCGGTGGTGTGCTCGAGACCAGTATATCGGAATCAAGGAGATATCGAAAATCAGTCATGGACCAGGTTACACGAGTAACCATACACTAGCTCATGCTGCACGTGGCACAGTAATACATGCATGTTCATGGGCTATCAAAATTTGGCTCAAAATCCGTGGTCTTGACTTCAAACAGAACCCATAGGTTTCTCACTCTTTCCTCGGATGAGAAAACAATTATGTGAAAGCCATTTCCAAAATGACTACAAGGTCATTTTCGACGAGGGTTCTATTATGAGCAGCCAAAACGCAGACCTCGATTAACAAGGTATCCGCCAAGTCTTTCACAGTCGTGAATAATGTCTCGTATTCAAGTTTGAATAAGTAGAGTATTAATACCATGGAGCCACGTCATATTCCTACTCAAAATGTTTTCGTGACTGCAGACTTTTTTTTTTCTTTATGATAGTTAAGACTTTATCAACACCCCTTGAAGTTACTTATGTAAGGGGAATTCCTCAATTTTCTCTGCGAGCTCGGTCAAAACTTCGAATATATTGCACCTAGCCCGAAGAAGTCGTGTCGTTATTCCAGCGGACAGTTAGCCGCTTATCAAGTGTTTATCTTGCATGTCTTGCAGCAACATTTACATTTCACATCATACAGTATTTAGGTGCTGCAAACCCTTCATGTGGTGATAAACATGTAGTGTTTCGTAAATTAGTTCTGACAGGAAAATTGGAAAATAATTTATTTTCATATGAAGCATCCAGTTAAGGACGTAAGAAAACATCAAACACTATAGACACATATTCCATACGAGCAAAAATGGGACTCTTCACAGTTTAATGTGTTTTGCGTCGTTTGTGAAGAAAAAAGTTAGTGCCCATTCCTCTCAGAAAATACAGTTACAGGAAACACATTCCTGGATTTGTTGAAGACATGGCTTCAACAATTGCTGGATTCTGCAGAAAATATCGCATTTCAATTTGGCTGAGCACCACTACCCTATCATCTACAAGTAATACCTTTCCTCTGAACTGCCGTGACGATGACTCGGCCATGAGGAGTGCACAGAACCCACACTGCGCAACTGGACATAAAACACATTTAATCTTTTTGTAAAACATAGAGTTAAACTTTAATTGAAAAGTTAACTGTGAAAAAAGTACCTAATATTGTATGAGAATGCATGTAAAAGATGTACCCCTTGTGTAATTGGATGGTTCAATCCAAGGAGTCTTTTTCTGGTGACATCAATGAATGAAATATTCTCGGTTTACGAGCCACGTCATTTCACATAAAATGCTGAGCTGACGACGGATGTCTTCTCCATCATTATCAGGAGTAAAAAAACCCAGACTTCTGGGGCTGGCACAGTGTTCCACTTATATAGGTGCGATTGCATCGTCCGGAATCCTCAGGAGAGGGCAGAACCGACGTGTGCACAGAAGGCGTGTTGGGCAGCTATCAGCAGCTCCGGCCTGCGTGGGGCCGATGACGTCATGTAGCGCGAGGGGTCGGCGCCACGTTTGAAATTGCCGCTCCCTCCTCTGTACAAGGTTCAAATATTTGTCTTAGCTTTCACTTGATATCCAAACCCACCTCACGCCCTATTAGTTGTGTACTCCTGGTCTCAGGTAAAACTGTTGCTGTTTAATCTAATCTCCGCTGCCAATATGCTGAGGCATCAGCCTATATTATTGTCTTTTCAAGTTGTATTTTACGTCCATTTTCCAGGCAGTCTTAGTTTATGGCCGACTTCTCAAGCTCCCTTTGGTTAATACAGCACTTTTGCTCAATACATCACTCGGCAACAGTGTGAATCGTTTGACATACATAGCTTCTGTCGCATTCGCAGAGGTCGCCATATACATTAGGCACTCTAAAGCCTATGTTTAACTGGGCACAACATATCTCATACCACACAAGTGGGCTCGAAAGTTGGCCTCAGTAATTGTCTCCGTAGAAATTTTCTTATTCATTGCCCCACATTATGATACGAAAGCAGCCGGTCTGGCCATTTCTGCCGATTCATGAGGCGTCCTCCATCGGTGGTATCTGAAAGCGTTTGTAATGTCTCCTTCGCTATAATCATCGTCTCTGAACACTCGTCTGAAACGGTACAATTTGGAGTATAGGTGGTCGCCGTCAGCCATAAGCTTTACTCTGTAAACTTACGTAATCAGCGCCGTTTCTTGTGTAAAGGATGCTGAAAACTAATAGCGTCCAGTTAAAAGTCACTGTGCGCTGATTTCCTGTACAGTGATTGGCAAATCTGGCGTCACCTCATAGGGATTTCATTGTGATGGAGACAGACACAACATATATAACCGAGACCGAGTGTACACAAATACTAGGACATGGTTTTACGGCTTTGTATGTCGGGTGACAGCAAAGAAGGATGCTTCACACATGTACGGCGGCAGGAATGACACTTTCAAACGTGGCGCCAGCTCCTCGCCCCACCTGACGTCATCGGTCCCACGATGGGTCGGACCTGCTGCGAGTTGCCCAGATCGCCTTCCGTGCATGCTCAGTTGGCCTCCTCTGGAAGGCTCCAGATGTTGCAGTCGTGCCTGTATAAGCGGAACATGGTGTCAGTCACGGCAGTCTATCGTTTTTACTGCTGATAATGATAACGAAGACAGCCGTCGAAAGTTCGAGTGTTTTATTTCTTGTGACGCAGATTGTAAGCCAAAGGAAATTTTATCCAATGTGATGATTCTTTCTAAATTAAAATTTTGTTGCCCCATGCCTAAGTTAAAATTCACTCCAAGTTTCTATCTATATTCATCAAGAACACGCAGTCTTGCGAAATCAGATCAATCTTTTTGAAAAACCCATACATTGAGTGGCTTGTCATGCTCAAGACTGTGGAAAAGCGACCTTAATTTTCAATATAACCTTCATTTGTGTGAATATGGAGTTTACAAAATGGTATTAACAGTTTCGATTTTGGTAGCAATCATCTTCAGACCTTAAAATATCGTTACAGAGTGCTACACGTCATATATTATACAACTAAGTACTGAGTACATTCTGCTGCTGGTGTAAGATGACATCTAAACCCCCCCCCTCCCCCCCCCGTAAACTACTGAATCTTAAATCTTAGTACTTGATTGTACATTATGAGACTCCATCTAGATATTTTACGATCTGTAGATGATTTCTAGCACAGGGAAACTAATTTACAGTTAGTAGTCAAGTTTTCATTCATTTTACATTAATTTCATTAGGAGCTACCTAATAAACCACGTATGTATGGGCTTAAGTCTTACGTTTGTACAGAACAATGTTTAACATGGTATTCCTGGTACATTTATTCTTCTTAGTACAAAATGTATACGAAATGGTAAAATGAGAATGTTGCATGTTACAGTAATTATGCACTAATTGTAACAAATAATTTATACCGTTAACTGACAAGAGTGAAAGTATACGATGATGAAAACAAAAACTTTCCTGTAAATACAGGTCATAGCAAAACAGCTTTCTGTGAGGAAACTTAGAATGTTTGGTTACTGGCTTAAGCTAAAAATATTGTTGTAGTCAATAGAATAAGTATTTGAAATATGGCGTTGTCGATTTAGAACCCATGTAATTTGGAAGATAATTTCACCTTTGGTCAGGGAACGTGAATGGCTAGGCTCTGGTAAATATTGCTGCTGATGTAGCACGGCACCTGACTCACCAGTATAGTATAAGATAGATAGGTAGAGGAGGGCCTGTACTTCAAATATCACCTGACTTCAATCTTCTGGGATCATCGCTGAAGTAAAATGTACAGTGCTATCGTTTTTTAAGATTGAATAACTAGAACTGCGAACTGTACAGTCTAGCCATTTAATTGATTCTTAAACTATAACACGGTGAAGTAGAATTTTATTATCCGTTAAAGCAGGCCCTCGGTAAAATTTGAGAGTGGCCAGATAGGAAGTTAATCGAAATACATTAAAATATATTTGCACTAGAACAATATTTCCTACTTCAGTCAGTAGTAGCTCATAACCATACATCTACAATTATCTCGCAAGTGGTTTACGGATCCATGTTTACTGAAACAATTTTTTTGCTATTGTCGTATACTTTCACTGTGTCAGTCTCCATTCTAGATGACCTCACACCCTGTATAACCTTTCCGGATTATCGTTCAATAACCATGTGTTTTCTTCTTTATCAAATGGTGTTAAGATTGCCGCCAATAGTCTCTTACTACTCACTTGCGAAGGCAGTAACTGGGATATATCAGTAGTATCGCTGTACCCAGGTAGCGCGGCAGTGCGCAGCCGTACTCACGTCGTGCGTCCAGACGACGTCGGTGACCCAGGGGTCGGCCCGCACACGGCACTCGAGGTACACGTCGTCGCCCTCGCGGATGGCGCTGGCGTTGAGGCCGCTGCCCAGCTCCAGAGACACGACGGGGCTGTCTGGAAAACGGCGCCTCGTACGTCGCTGGCCTCCGGGCGAGATATTCTCTACTAATCAACTCTGCTCAAAGCAGCCTTCCCGCAGAAATGTGGTGCTTGAGTCATGCTGCCATGCTAATCAGCAAATGTCGCAAAAACTGATATCAGCAGGATTCAAAGTCTACCTGTACATGACCATCTTTGTCTGTGGTACTTGTGTTTCAACTACAGAAACGAGCGACAGACTCCCTGCTACTGCAATTGAGGAACATGCGGTGCAGTGTACCATTAAATGTGGAGGCAAGACTAGAAAATCAGGACACCTTGTGAGGTGATGCCCACTGCCTAATTATATGAGGGCGTGTATTGTAAACACGAGAAGGGACCTGTCCGGAAGGAGATCTGTCACAGGCCGCTGAATGCACGGTTACGTATGCGTGGCTTTTCCTGGATACTAGAGAAGGGTAAGATGTTTGGATGCGGCAAAGACGGCGGATTCCGTTGTCTGTAGGATAACTAGCTACAGCCTTTAGTTCCGAAATAAAGTAATAAATGGTAGAATAAACAACAAATAAGGCAGACACCAAGATGATCGTGACAGTGAGTAGTGTGCATTGATAATTATACTACGAAAAATGCAGAAGCTACTTTGCCAACTTTTAGATAACCCTTAAAAAATTTGTTACTAGCAAAAGCATTGAGGAATAATTATAGTCTTGGTAGCAGACCATGATTGAGGGAGTCAGTATAGTCACTGATTATCACTCATCGCTAATACACAGCTTTATGTATATTGTATTTTATTTACAGTTAATTATGCCAATACGTCAGAAGGGCGAATCTTCCACGCATAATGAATGCACTATGCCGTACCCATAACTTTGTTCTACTGCATCAGATGTGGTAAGAAGGATATCCGCAACTGAACTTCATAGAAGAGTCAGATAATCAACAGCTGCAGTTGCAAATATGTTTATTGGTTCAAAATCACAATCGGTTTCGGGGAGTTGTAAGCCTATGTTATTTTATACTATGACTATGTACATTTAATCATCTCTGTTCACTTACATATTGTGTATTCACCTTTTTACTACGTTCGGACTTATCAGTCACCTCTTACACTGTTCGTCAGTAGATGGCTTCACTTTTTCTTGTAGTTTGACGGTCGCAAGGTTTCCTTATACCACCGCATCATCACCTGCACCATCACCTGCATCTTTACCTGCACCATCACCTGCATCATCACCTGTCCACCGCCTAGGGTTCGCAGCGAGTGGTGACGACGTGAGTAGCGGTGTAAGTTCTCTTACGTTCTTGTTTTAGCAACAATTCTTATACGATCTCTAATTATAACTTCTTCATTTTCAATTTTGCAGTCTTGTACATTTGAAGATGGGCTGCTAACTGCACGACGCCGGTCGTAACTCTGAACCAGTAAAACTATTTACAGCTTCAGCGGCTGATTACCCGACGCTAGTTTTCCTACTTTCTTACCTTTACTTATTACATTCCGCGTCACCTAGGAAGCGGCCCAATTTCCCGCCTTTCTGCGCATCCCCTCCATTAACTGCTGGAAGTCAATAAGTTTCATTATCTTTCCGAGCTCCTAGTTGTGAGTTACTTTTGGACAGAGAGAATCTCTCTACAGCTCATGCTTGACACGTTCAGGTATGGGGGTAATGTAGAGTAATATGCAATATAGAAGTGAAAACTTGAACAGACAGTATCGATAATTGTAGTTTTATTTTTGCTGGCCGGTTTTGGCAGATGTAATTTTGCAACATCGGAACTTATGCAAACACACATAAATATATCTCCTTCGTATGTGCACGCTGCAGAATGCTGAAAAGGTCTCTGAGGTAAATTCCAATATAACGAGTTTCAGACATTGCCATCATCAGGTATCCTAGGACATTAAGCTGCACAAAGATAGAAAAATGACATGTTGTTGTAGTGCGGCGGCGTGGTTCCTTTCGTCCATTATCTGCACCTACCCTTGAACTCGTTGCAGCATGTCACCGGTAGGAAAGCCGAGCAGGAACCTACCGTACTGAAACTCGTACCAGGTTGCATACAACGTAACTATTCCATGAATCTGGAAAAGATCTCAATTTCGAATGAAAGGTGGAAATATTGAGAAAATTTTGGTACATTCTGAACCTTAATAATGTACACGTTCAGTGTCATGCCCGTGCTAATCTTAACACAGTCATGCACAAACCCATTAATTCCCGTTAATAAGTTTATGGCAACTTATTTCCCGAAATCTGAACAGCTACTAAGCTCAGATTGTTCTTTAATGAAAATACTCGCCAAACTATTAAGTTTATCGGTGTCTAATGAACTCAAGTTTTTAGTTACCGATCTGTCCAATATACGA
This sequence comes from Schistocerca americana, assembly GCF_021461395.2. Classification (NCBI taxonomy): domain Eukaryota; kingdom Metazoa; phylum Arthropoda; class Insecta; order Orthoptera; family Acrididae; genus Schistocerca; species Schistocerca americana. The sequence continues at coordinate 949,805,347 of NC_060119.1, read as the reverse complement.
CGCGGAATTACTGTCTTTTCTCATACACAAAATTACTTAATAAATCCGTGATTTCTAAAACACACACAGGAATAAATATCCCTTTACTTTAAAACAGTTTTGAAACATGTAGCACAACTAAAACTGGCAAATTATAACTTCCTTCGGAGCTCATTCTACACACGGCCGTAGCATTTAAATGCTGGACTCTGACTACCTAGACTGCTGTAAGCATTCTCTATCTCCAAGAGAAAGGACGCGCGAAAAATACTCTGTTCTGACGTGCCAGTTTTCTTTAAGGCCAATAGAAAAACATTATTCTCCCGCGTTAGTCCGCGGTTTTCATGACTAACCAATCAACAAATAACACGATTTCGAACTGTCCTTTTTCCCGAAATAAATATTTAAAATTCTGATATTTTCTTTATACTGTATGCTATTAACTATTTTCATTTGCACTCAAATTAGCTTTCCTTTTACCATAAACTTACTTAACATATTATGATACAAAATTCCCCGTCGTCTGCATTCACACTGTCTTAAAAGTTTCTCACGCTAATTCGTGCAGCGTTTGTCAGTATAACAGTGATCTATATATTTACTGTAGACCACATTTACACATCACTCACACTATTAAAAACGTATACAAAACTGCACGAACACAAATAAATGAAAAAGTCTTAAAGAAATAAACAGAACAATTCACAAAAAACATTCTCTTGACCTGTTTTTGAATGTGTGTGTGCACTACTAGACTCTGCTGGAGTCGGCTGAATCCGCTTGAGACCATCTGTCACTGTGCATGCGTCAGTCATTTTCCCAATTGGCAGGCTCTAGGCAGGAGCGATATAAGGCGCCACGCCCCACTAGTAACTATCATAAGTAGACTCTGCTTATCATCATTACTACTACAACATGTACCTCTTTTATTAATGTGCAACACGATGTTCCAGGATATCTGATGACAGCAGTGTCCGAAACGCTTAATATTGGAAGAATAAAGTCAGCTTGCATCCAGTCAGAGACTTTTTTTTTCAGCGACCTATTTGGCAGCGGGCAGATTGCACATACATTTCGTCAAGACTACATGCCCGGTTCGTGACTCGACGTCGCACCTTTGCTATATCCCACCACATGTTCAGTAAATCGTGTTAAGTCGTGACAGATTATTCTACAAATATAAATAAGATCCACAAAAACATTTACATAACATGTCATGCATATTGCACCGGCTGCACAAGCTCATATTTACGCAACAACTGAATGGAAACTATTGAATCACGTTTTAAAAAGAAGCTTTGAACCTGAACGTCAAGTATTCACCATGGCCGTCTTCTTCATATCGCCACACGTACTTTGACTGTCGTTCATTTTAAGGACGTTTTAAGACAATTTGACTGAGAGTGCTGGGAGTGTCCAATAATTTCTACGCTTCATTGTAAATGATTCGAATGTGTGTAATCTGCTTATTTCGTACCCGATTGTCTTGATGGATAATGTCTACTTCGTATATTTGGTATCGAAACATCACTGAAGTTACATATCTATTTCGTTGGACTTCTTGTCTAAATAAATAAATAAAAAGTAAAACTAAGTAAAAACAATTGAAATTAACAATCTAGTAGCCCCCAACTTACTTTTTTTCTATTCAGGTGTGCCTGTTGATACAAATTTATGCTGCGAAAACAATTGTACTAATAAAAGATTATTCAGTAGCTGCTACGGTTTTGTTTAAGAAGAATGCATTCATGCAAATGTGGCTGCCCGCAATATAAAGTGCGTTGCTATGAAGCTGACAGCCTACAGTGCCTTTTCTTTTCTTTTCTTTTCTTCTACGTTACGTTGGGGTTGAGGGCCCACACATGAAGCAATTAATATTGTAGGACTAACAATAAACTATTGTTCCACAAACTGTATTTTTATGTAAATCCTGGAAAAACATTAGTATCGCAATAAATTTTTGAATACCAAAACTCATTTATCTAGACAACGCAACTTCTACATCATCTGGGATACGTCTAAGTCGTGCTCTCACTGTGGCTATTGGTAGGCTACGACTTCTTGGACTTTGTTTCAAGGCCACTCTTTCACCGTCTCGTTAGTCCTCTGTTCAAACAGGTCACCCTCTCCCTCACTATGAGCACAACGTGCCGGAACGTCATGCGGTGATGAGGGCCTGCCTACGTGAATACTGGTTCCCACACAACGCCGTAGACAGCGCTTACGACGCACGTGAACCACCCAGCAGCTTTTGTATAACAGTGAGTGCCCTGGGTGTTGGAGCAGCGGAGAGAGCGAGCGACTCACAGCGGACGGCGAGCTTCCAGCAGTCGCGGCGCGCGCCGGCCGGCAGCCGCGGGTTGTCGCCGGAGCAGCACAGGTGGCGGCCGGCGTCGCGCGCCCGCGGCCGCAGCGGCAGCACGCTCGTCGTCGCGTTTCCGTCAGCGCTCACCTGCAACACCGCCACACCAGGAATTCAGCTTACATACAGTACCTCTCTCACTGGCCTGTCGCCCACGGCTGCGCCCGCGTGCGCGTTTGGCACATATAGTTCATGTTTCTCCTCGACCCCACTTCCTTCACTTCCATCCCTCTTTTCCTTTCTTTCTCCAGCCATGTTTCTGTCCACCTTCTGCTCCACTTCCTCTTTCCATCTCTTTCCCCGCCGTCTCTCTCGACATCCCTTCTCTCTCTTATAATTATCCAACTTTCCCTCCCCCTCTCCCTACGCTCCTTCCGCTTTCTACATCCCTGTAATCTTCTCCTTTCCCTTACCTCTCTGTTCGTGTCCTGTTGTCCTCTCTTCCTTTGCCCATTCGCTCCTCCTTACACACTCTGTCCATTTTCTGCTTCCCCTATCTGTCTCTCTCCTCCTCTCGTCTGTCTGTCCTCCATTCACTCCAGCCCTTTCTCTCTGCCTATTTCCTCCTGCCATCCTCTTCCTGTCAGTCTCCTCCTGCCTCTCTCTCTCCTTATCCATCGTCTCCTACTTCTTCTCCCTGTCCATCCCCTCCTCTATGCTCGTCAACCTTTTCCCAACAATGTCCACCCGAATTTGCGGAAGCCCAATAATGCAGAACACTCCTACTGTGTGGTTGAACCTGTACATTAAGGGCTTGAAAATGATTTTTTGTCCTTCATATACAGACTACTATGTGAAACGGATAGATACGGCTGGTAATAGAACTCCATCACAAAATACCTGTCTTGAAGGGAACCTACACATTGGGGGCTGAAAAAACTGTTTCTTACCCCTGACATGTAGTCAGCCCTGGGAAGCAGTTCGATAATGCAGTCCAGTGCTACTCCCTCACAACACACCCATTGTGTAGGGCAGTTCTATTACGTAGGGAGAGAAACAAAAAATCAATATCATGGAACAAAACATATTAATGAGTAATTTCTAATAGATAGCGCTGTAAGCGCCAGAAAATGCACGCCAAAAGATACACAGCACAGTCCTCTTCCTCAGTTGGCATCCGAGATGCTCAGCATAACTGTTTCCATGAAGCATAGCGTACTGCCAATAAAGCTGTTTTGCATGAATGGTGACTGTGCGTTAGTAGTCCTGCAGAGCTTCCAGACACTCAGGGGTATGAAAACAGTCGATGGTCTGATGTCTTTCAAGGGTATGAGAAAATGTATAAAGAATTCGAAAAGACAGATTGTTTTGAAGTGGAATGTGGCAGAGGGAGAGAAGACATCTGTCGAAGATGAGGGCACAGCACTGCAGAAAGATTCATGCAGTGGCCTGGAAACATGTAGCGCATGGGAAATTGCCCCAACGTTGGTCATGCCTGCGAGTACGTTACATAACGCAGTTGGAATCATCATGCACTGTTACCCATCCAAACTCATACACATTCCGGACGTGCTTACTGCTGACCTAACAGCAAAACAAACATTCGCTTAGGATATTCTTGCTCGCATGGAAGTGGATAATATGCAGAATTGCAGAATGTGGGAAACGGAAAAACCATATGCTCATCAACCAGTACCACTTAATGGCACAAAAGTGACTGTGTAATGTGGGTTCACGGCGTCGTTTATCGTAGGGACGTATTTCTTTTTATTTTGTTTTGGGAGATGAATCCTGCGGATCGTTTTATCTGTAGCGTCACTGGTAAAAGCTATGAGACTATTTTTCACAACAACATCATTCGAACACTTCAACAGCGTCGGTGTGGGCAGTTTCACTTTTATGCAAGTTTTCACTCCTCCGCACATTGCACAGCAAGTGAAGCAGCTGTTGCAGGGGCATTTCGGAAACGCTAGAATGTCATCTGTCATATTCATATAGCCTAGCCATCCAGATCACCTGCCCTTCATCCGTGTGATTTCTGGCTGTGAAATTACGTGAAAGACATTAATTTCAGAGTTTCAATTACGAACGTAATTGAATTGGAGGCAGGCATTGCTTAATGCATTCTCACCACATACACCCTATGGTATATTGTTTTGTTTCTCGATTTCAACTTGTGGCAGGAAATGGCAGACAGTATATTGAACATGTCTTACGCCAGAAAGAAATTTTCACTCAACAGCGGAGTGTGCTCTGATATGAAATTTCCTGGCAAATTAAAACAGTGTGCCGGACCGAGACTCGAACTCGGGACCTTTGTCTTTCGCGGGCAAGTGCTCTACCAACTGAGCAACCCAAGCACGACTCACAGCTTTAATGCTGCCAGAACCTCGCCTCATACCTTCCAAACTTCATAGAAGCTCTTCTGCAAACCCAGCAGCAAGCTAGCAACACAAGCGAACGGCCCTCTATGTATGGAACGTGGGCCAGCCGGTGTAGACTTGTGGTCCGGCATTTGATCGGGCAGCAGCAGAGCGGCGGAGTCTGGGATGTTGCGCTTGAGAGACGAATGGCAACTGGCTGCGGGGAGCTGGTGATAATGTCCTCGTGTGTATGGAGAAGGGGGCGGCCGTTGTCTTATTGGTGTCTGAGAGTGTTTTGTGGGAAAACGAAACAGCAAGGATTTGGAGGGGGGCCTGAGAAGCTTACTGGTGGTTGGTGGCTGACTATACGATAGGGCAGTCCCGACGGCTAGGGGTACGGGACGTCCGTGTTGGTGTGCTCAGGTCTGTTCATTGTTTTGGGGGATAAATTACTAATGATTATTACGTTTTTAGTTTTTGATGCTCATTTCAACACTTTATTTTGTATGGATGCTGAGTACTCTATTTATATGATTGTATAGGGTTCTGGTAGCATGAGCACCCATCTTCTATTATAAAATTTTATTTAGTCATTCTGAAGACTAATTTTCTGGCTTTCGTACTGTAAATTAATTCTGTTGCTTTCAGTATTGTTGACACTGCCCTTTTGTTCTGCAGAATCGTGTTCATTCGTTGAGTATTTTAATTATTCTGAGACTGGTTCATGTTACTCTGTATTATTTGTGAAGACATTTATACGGTTTCGGAATAACTGACAAAAAATTGTTATTCTTGTGTGTTGCTTAAAGATTTGTTTTAAGGTTCTATATTTATTGTGAACTGTATAAATTGTTATAAATCTGTTCATGATTCAGTTGTGGATAAACTGTGTACTATGATAAGAGAAATGTAAAACCTCATACACCCAGTCCCTTCCACTCCTCAACCTATGATGATGCTACTCGTTGTTGACATCTATAAACCTTCGTGAGTTCTAAATATGGGGTCTACAGAGGCTGAATAAAGCTGGAACTGTCACCAGCAATAGTCAGTTGTTTTGTTTTTATTTTATTTCTAAGAATGGGTGCACCTCTCAGCCTATCCCTATTTTTCAGACATGTTGCCGATACAATTTTTTTTTTTTTTTTTTAGCATAAGATTCACACCTTCGCCATCTTTCTCACCTCGGGTGCCTGATGTTTCGACACCCCGCCACACAGCAATGTTCTGCGGGTTGCCATCGCAAATAGAAAAGGCAAAAAGGCAGGTAGATGCCTTTCTTAGATGTTTTGGTCGAATGGAAAGCTGATGGACGATTCGGCCAACCTGTGTATCGAAAACGGATGCACATGGGCCTTTGTGTCAACGGGCGTCGTTTTCATCATCACCTCGGACGAGAGATAGCCTGAACATCATAATGGACATTTGTTGTTGCTGTTGTGGTCTTCAGTCCTCAGACTGGTTTGATGCAGCTCTCCATGCATACGGTAAAGCTGCATGCCCTCGGGAAAAATTACGGCTGTAGTTTCCCCTTGCTTTCAGCCGTTCGCCGTACCAGCACATCAAGGCAGTTTTGGTTAGTGTTACAAGGCCAGATCAGTCAATCATCCAGACTGTTGCCCCTGCAACTACTGAAAAGCTGCTGCCCCTCTTCAGGAACCACACGTTTGTCTGGCCTCTCAACAGATACCCCTCCGTTGTGATTGCACCTACGGAACGGCTGAGGCACGCAAGCCTCCCCACCAACGGCAAGGTCCATGTTTCTTGGGGGAGCTAAGACTATTTCAGTCAAAGACTGTTATGTCCTAGGTTGTCACCTCCACCGTGGATACCGACTATGCCTCGAGACGGCTTCTCAACCTCGGGTGCCTGATGTTTCGGCACCACGCCACACGGCAGTGTTCTGCGGGTTGCCGTCGCACCAGGTGCCTGCAGCCGACATTGTTCAACTTCACTGCGCCATCCGCTGCGAGATCATGGAGATCACCAAGATCATCGGACAGCCGGCCTATTTCGCATTCGCGAAGCCACACGACGCTGGCTGTTTTCGGGTATCCATACTCCGGGTGGTCTATATGAGACTGCCGCCTCTAGCCCTCCAGCAGAGTGGGCCGCCAAGTGTGCCGTCGAGTCTACCGCTGGCTAAACAACGAGTCACCTGTACAGCACTACTGGACGAAAGCAACGCAGATGCACGACCGATTGGAACCACAACCGATTCCGACCTTGAAGAGTAATAGATGATGACAGACTCTGTGCTTTCTCTTGCACCTTCATACAATTTTTTAAGTAGTAACAGTTACTCTTATCAGATCAGAACGATCTCTTCTGGTCTTTGTAGAGATTCCATTTCTGTTGTTCGTTTTTCTTCTTGCTTCCTTAGAGAAATAAATCCTGTAGTTGAAGGCTATCTGGGAATTTTATTTCTGCGTGCACATTCCCACAACTGCACACATCAAGGACCATCGCGCCTCCGAGATTAATCACGTGACGACGGTATTCAGAAGGAACGGGTGTTCTGTCCGTGATAGGTCAAGCCGTCGAGGGTACCAAGACGCGACGCCTTTCAACCCAGCCAGAAGGACGAAAACATAACTCGGCTTCTACTCTGCGGTGTGAAAACTATTAAGTTCACGTAGAGTTGTAAACAGCTAAGGAATCAGATAAGTTTTCCGACCATCCATAAAAATAAAAGAAATGCTTCGTCTTATGAAAAATAATCTTGACCTGAGGGCACCTGGGATTTACAATATTCCTTGCAAATGTACCAGCAGTTACGTGGGGCATTCCATACGAACTGTTGTGGATCGCTGCGCTGAGAAATGTCGCCAACTTAAACACGAAATTTCCAAAAATAAGCGGTGACCGAGGACAGTCTGTGAAATAATCACAAGATTATCTTGGAAGAAATCGGAATATTCGCTCACACATCGAAATACAGGGTCTCTGTGATCAGAGACGTGGTTGTAAATAAGTTACGTGTTAACAACTTTAAAGAAGCCTGCTGTCCAGTTAGCAGTGCATGGAAGTGTTATTTGGATAAAGAAACACGATGTAGGAAGAATTCTCAAAGTTTACAGCCAGATGTAACTGGTGGCGCCATAACGGACGCTGGAGAGGAGGAGCTAACGTCAGCAGTGGACGGACAGGGCATCACCCAAACACAGGCTAACTTAACACAATGTCGGGGGAACATGACATTCCTGTACAATGGAGTGACACGTTATGGGGTACCGATATGCATATACATAGATGGAGGAATTATAGCCTACACAAGATACAAAAGCACATTGCATTGGCGGAGTTGTCACTTGTACTCAGATGATTCACGTGAAAACGTTTCCGAGGTGATTATGGTCCCATGACGGTAATTATCAGACATCGAACACGGAATGGTAGTTGGAACTAGAGACATGAGACATTCCATTGAGGCAGTCTTTAGGAAGTCAGTGTGGCGAGGTCCACAGTGTCAAGAGGGTGCAGAGAACACCGAATTCCAGGAGTTATTTCTTACCACGGACAACTTTGTGCCGATGGCCCTCGTTTAACGACCGAGAGCAGCGACGTTCGTGTAAGATTGTCAGTGCTAACAGACTGCGTGAAACAACAACAGAAATCACTATGGGACATACGGTGGTTGTATCGGTTAGGGCAGTGCGGCGAAATTTGGCGTTAATGAGCTATGGCAGAAGATGACCGACACGAACACCTTTCCTAACAGCACGACATTGGCCTTCAGCGCCTTTCCTGGGATAGTGACCACACCAGTTAGACCCTATACGACTGGAAAACTTTGGCGTGGTCAGATGAGTCCCGATTTCAGGTAGTAAGAGTTAGGGTTCTAGTGTGGCTCATACCACGCAAAACCACGGATCCAATGTCAAGAAGGTACTGTACGATATGGTCGTGGTTAGCCGGCCGGTATGGCCGTGCGGTTCTAGGCGCTTCAGTCTGGAACCGCACGACCGCTACGGTTGCAGGTTGGAATCCTGCCTCGGGCATGGATGTGTGTGATGTCCTTAGGTTAGTTAGGTTTAAGTAGTTCTAAGTTCTAGGGGACTGATGACCACAGATGTTAAGTCCCAAAGTGCTCAGAGCCATTTTAACCATTTGGCCGTGGTTTCATAATAGTGTGGGTTGTGTTTACATGGAATGGATGGGTAATCTGTCCAGCTGGACCGATTATTGATTAGATATAGCTATGCTTGTCTACCTAGAGATCATTTGCAGTCGTTCATGGACTTTGTGACCCCAAACAGCGATGGATTCTTATGGATGAGGATGCGTCAAGTCACCGGCCCGCAGTTGTTCGCGATTGGTTTCAAGAACATTCTAAACAATTCGAGCAAATCATTTGGCCACCTAGATCGCCCGACATCAATATCATCGAAGACTTATCGGACATAATCGAGAAATCAGTTTGTGCATAACATCCTGCATCGGCAACACTTACGCAACTATGGACAGCTAAAGAGGCAGTATGGCTTAATACTTCTGCAGAGAACTTCCAAATACCTGTTATTCCATGTCGAGTTGCTGGAGGTCCGACGCGATGTTGGGAGATATCCCATGACTTTTGTCACCTCAATGTACATTTCCGCTTTGGGACAATTCGGTGGCGTGGTCTATTTTGACTTCTGTATCATTTGCATTTTGTCCAGTGTCGTTGGTGACAGACACCCGGTCCGGTCTAGCTTGATCACAGCCAAGTACTTAACGACTAATCGTGGCTGTTACCACTTCCGATTTAAGGCGCAAGAGACACAAGCCGCCGCTTCGGACACCGCGTTGAAAGGGGCGCCAAATTGCAAGGCTTGTATGCATAAAGTGCGTAATAAAATTAATAGCGAAACCTGACGCTGGTAACAGTGTACCAACGAAAATTTTATGTATGGGTGGAGGGAGGGTCAAAGTCGCTTGTGTGGAAAAATGTGGGCTAACCGGGCCTGAATGTTACGCTTTCGACGACACAATGCTGAAGCATAGCAACAGCTGACGCCACCAACAAAGCGATAGCCTATCGTGAGTTATGTGTAGTAAAGCACGTTGGTAAAAGCTTGCCTGTCAATATTCGGTTTATAACTAAAAGTAACTTACGTCAGAGAAAGAAAATCTTAATGAAGTATTATGTGATTGGACAGATTATTAACTTATTCTGTAAAGATTAATTAACGGTAATTTACCTGAATAGTTCATAATGATGTAATAGCAATTAAATATGATTCAATTATACGAACCTTAATTAAATGTAGTTTAATTGCATTCCTGCACCTAGCGCAACTAATAGAATTACTGATTGAAAACATTGTATAGAGTGCACTGCTTTACATACGTTCGCGCTATGCAACACTTAACTGTACTAATTGAGAATAACAGACGTAGTCAACGCAAATCTGAACCACGCGTTGGGTGGCATTAGAAATTAAAAACCTTCCGAGTATCAAGGTAATAAATTGTTAACTACAAATCTGTTATTTATCGTTCCTGTAACTGTCGTCTTAGTTATCATTTACACGTATTACGCTTTTATTATCCTTGCTATAGGCAGTCGTTCATCACTTCAAATATACAAAGCGGAAACGTGTATTCACGGGCCATATTCTCCTTTGTTTCACAATCTCTTCGTGCCACATCTTTTGAAACAGATTGTGAATGCATATGGTTATTCGTAATCAAGGCAGGTACCGATGACATAGAACAGTTATTAGTGTGACAGCAATTATAATACGCGCCGCAGGTTAGAAAAATATCTTGGAATGACGACATCTCTATCACTTACGCTGTGTTCGCATGTTCTTCGTTGTGATAAACCAAAAGGTTCGTATAAATGCTGATTGCAATGTGGCTTTCATGGCTTGGTTAAATGATACGAATGCAGCTGATGATTTCATAAGCACATTTTAAAGAAAAGAAGAAAAAAGCCTCGTACCACGAAGTAGTTATCCGAATGGTACGGAAATCGGTTGATGTGATTTACATTTACGGACAAATGAATGAGTACAGTTTCAGAAAAATTGGGTCATTTATTCAGAGGGAGAGCTTGATAAATTGAGCAAGTCAGTAACGCGCTGGTCCTCCTCTAGCCCTTTTTCAAGCAGTTATTCGCCTTGTAGTTGTTTGATACAGTTGTTGGATGTCCTCCTGAGGGACATCGTGCCAAATTCTGCATATATGGCTCGTCACATTGCCAAACGCCGAGATGGTTAATCTGCCCTGTCCATAACAATCCAAACGTTCACAACTGGGGAGAGATCTGGCAAAAGCAGGGATCGGCAAGCACAAAGACAGGCATTAGAGACTCTCGCAGTGTGCCTAAATAGGATGGCTTTACATCAAGGAGAACAAAACGGGGCGTAGGATGATCTGAGAGGACATTTACAGTCCTGGAAATGGAAAAAAGAACACATTGACACCGGTGTGTCAGACCCACCATACTTGCTCCGGACACTGCGAGAGGGCTGTACAAGCAATGATCACACGTACGGCACAGCGGACACACCAGGAACCGCGGTGTTGGCCGTCGAATGGCGCTAGCTGCGCAGCATTTGTGCACCGCCGCCGTCAGTGTCAGCCAGTTTGCCGTGGCATACGGAGCTCCATCGCAGTCTTTAACACTGGTAGCATGCCGTGGCAGCGTGGACGTGAACCGTATGTGCAGTTGACGGACTTTGAGCGAGGGCGTATAGTGGGCATGCGGGAGGCCGGGTGGACGTACCGCCGAATTGCTCAACACGTGGGGCGTGAGGTCTCCACAGTACATCGATGTTGTCGCAAGTGGTCGGCGGAAGGTGCACGTGCCCGTCGACCTGGGACCGGACCGCAGCGACGCACGGATGCACGCCAAGACCGTAGGATCCTACGCAGCGCCGTAGGGGACCGCACCGCCACTTCCCAGCAAATTAGGGACACTGTTGCTCCTGGGGTATCGGCGAGGACCATTCGCAACCGTCTCCATGAAGCTGGGCTACGGTCCCGCACACCGTTAGGCCGTCTTCCGCTCACGCCCCAACATCGTGCAGCCCGCCTCCAGTGGTGTCGCGACAGGCGTGAATGGAGGGACGAATGGAGACGTGTCGTCTTCAGCGATGAGAGTCGCTTCTGCCTTGGTGCCAATGATGGTCGTATGCGTGTTTGGCGCCGTGCAGGTGAGCGCCACAATCAGGACTGCATACGACCGAGGCACGCAGGGCCAACACCCGGCATCATGGTGTGGGGAGCGATCTCCTACACTGGCCGTACACCACTGGTGATAGTCGAGGGGACAATGAATAGTGCACGGTACATCCAAACCGTCATCGAACCCATCGTTCTACCATTCCTAGACCGGCAAGGGAACTTGCTGTTCCAACAGGACAATGCACGTCCGCATGTATCCCGTGCCACCCAACGTGCTCTAGAAGGTGTAAGTCAACTACCCTGGCCAGCAAGATCTCCAGATCTGTCCCCCATTGAGCATGTTTGGGACTGGATGAAGCGTCGTCTCACGCGGTCTGCACGTCCAGCACGAACGCTGGTCCAACTGAGGCGCCAGGTGGAAATGGCATGGCAAGCCGTTCCACAGGACTACATCCAGCACCTCTACGATCGTCTCCATGGGAGAATAGCAGCCTGCATTGCTGCGAAAGGTGGATATACACTGTACTAGTGCCGACATTGTGCATGCTCTGTTGCCTGTGTCTATGTGCCTGTGGTTCTGTCAGTGTGATCATGTGATGTATCTGACCCCAGGAATGTGTCAATAAAGTTTCCCCTTCCTGGGACAATGAATTCATGGTGTTCTTATTTTAATTTCCAGGAGTGTATTTTCATAGCTGGACACCTTCGGTTGTCATCCGCGGTAGTCTTACAGCTAACCTATATGGCGACGATATCCTCTGCCCCGTTTTGTTGCCTTTCATGGCAGGCCGCCCTCTCTCACATTTCAGCAAGATAACGTCCACACGCAAACAGGGAGAGTTTCTACTGCTTATCTTCGTCCTTGCAGAATCCTGCCTCGGCCAGCAACGTCGACGGATCTCTTCCCCAACTGAGAATGTTTGGAACACTACGGGCCGAGCCTACCAACCCTCTCAAGAACCTTGACGACTTAAAGCACCAATTGGACACAATTTGGCACTATAGTCCTCAGGAGGATATCAAACAACGCTATCAATCACTGGCAATCCGAATAGCTGCGTGCATAAGGGCCAGACGTGAACCATTGCGTTGTTGACTTGCTCAATTTGCCTAGCTCTTTCTCTTGAATAAATCAACAAGTTCTTCGACTACTGTAATAATTTGTTTGTCCTGCACGTCTACATACCGATTTCCGTCCCACTCGCCTAATTCCTTCGTGATGCGTCGATTTTTTTCATTTTTTTCTTTTTTTGCCTCAGAATATTTGCTGTGAGATACAGTGCAGTCAACAAGTGGCCACATTAGAATATTAATACCTCTGGTCATCATTCTATTGCGGCTGGATCACTTGTTAGTTTCGGACTTCAGCTTCATCTCATTTCATCCTTTTTTTCCCTCTAGTTTTAATCACTCCCGGTTCATCAAAACTATAACCGGATGATAATACAAATTTCTCCGTACGTCGTTTTTGTGATCTGAAATCTGATTTGCACCAACAGAGAGCAAACGCGATTGATGCAAAAACATATCTTATAGTTGAGTGGGTAACCATAATCATCCATCTCCATGGTTGCAATGGATAAAATTAAGTAGAATTGTTCCACAATCCTTAGACTGTAGTTGTGGCATCAAATAACAATGTCAGGAAAGCAAAATAACCTTCATCAATGTAAACGAAACCAAAGCGTTGACAAACAAAAGATGGTCGCAGCTAGTGAGCAAGTAAGGTCTAAAATGCTACTAACATTCAGTCAATTCGAAATTAGTTTTGTCTACCTGTTACTATCGTCAGCCCAATGACTGATTTATGAAGCTCTCCACGCTACTCTGTCCTGTGCAGGCTTCTTCATCTCCGGCTAACTGCTGCAACATACATCCTTCAGAATCTGCTTACTGCATTCATCTCCTGGTCTACGAGTTTTACACCCCACACTTCTCTCCAGTACTATATTGGTGAACCCTTGATGTATCACAATATGTCCTATCAACTGGTCCCTTCTTCTAGTCAGGATGTGATAAATCTTTTCTCCCCAGCTCTGTTCAGTATCTCCTCATTAGTTACGTGATCCACCCATCTAAGCTTCAGCATTCTTCTGTAGCACCAAATTTTTTAAATTTCTATTCTCTTCTTGTATAAACTGTTTATCGCCCGTGTTCCATTTTCATGTATGGCTGTACTCCATACATATTCGTTCAGAGAAGACTTACTGACACTTAACTCTGTACTTGATGTTAATAAATTCCTCTTCTTCTGAAACGTTTTTCTTACCGTTGTCAGCCGACACTCTCCAACTTTGGACATCATCAGTTATTTTGCTGCACAAATAGCAAAACTCATCTACTACCTTAAATGTGTCGTTCGAAATTTAATTTCCTCAACATCACCTGATTTAATTCGATCACATTCCATTATTCTCGATTGGTTTTTGTTGACGTTCATCTTATGTCCTCCTTTCAAGACACAGTCTATTCCGCTCAGCTGCCTCTCCAAGTCCTTTGCTGTCTCTGACACAATTACATCTACATCTACATCCATTCTCCGCAAGCCACCTGATGGTGTGTGGCGGAGGGTACCTTGAGTACCTCGAACGGTTCTCCCTTCTATTCCAGTCTCGTACTGTCATCTGAAAATATCAGAGTCTTTATTTCCTCTCCCTTGACTTTAATTCCTACTCCCAATTTGTCTCCTGTTTCCTTTAAAACTCGCTCAGTGTGCAGACTGTATAAGGCGTGGGATAGGCTACAGCCCTGTCTCACTCCCTTCTCGACCACTGCTTCCCTTTCATGCCCCTTGACTCTTACAACTGCCGTCTGGTTTATGTACAAAATGTAAATAGCCTTCCACTCCCCGTATTTTACACCTGCTACCGTCAGAATTTCTAAGAGAGTATTTCAACCAACGTTGTCAAAGTTGTCTCTAATTCTACAAATGGTGTAAATGTAGGTTTGCATTGGCTTAATCTATCTTCGAAGAGAAGTCATTTGGTCCGTATTTCCTCGCCGAGGTTGACTTCTACCAGTTTTTCCATTCTTGTATGAAGAATTCGTGTGAGTATTTTCCAACCTGATTTATTAGACTGCTAGTTCGATAAGGTTCACACTTGTCAGTGCCTGTTTTCTCTGGAATTGGAATTATTGTAATCTATTGTATGCCGGAGGGTATTTCCTCTGCCTCATACATCTTGTTTACCAGATGGGAGAGTTCTGTTACGGCTGGCTACCCCAAGGCTATTAGTAGATCGCACGGAATCTCGTCCACTCCCAGTGCCTCGTCTCGACGTAGGTCTTTTGTGCTCTGACAAATTCTTCTCGAAGTAAAATATCTCCCACCTCATCTTCATCTGCGACCTCTTCCATTTCTATAATAGTGGCTACAAGTACATCTCGCTTGTACAGATCTTCCGTATACTCCTTCCACCTTTCAGCTTTTTCTTCTTTGCCTAGGACTCGTTTTCCAACTGAGCTCTTAACATTTGTACAAGTAGTTCTCTTCTCCGTCCTCCTCAAGAACCAACACTCGAAAAAAGGTGGCGGGAACTCAATATTTTCTGTCTGTTCGGGAAATCCAGAAGGTAAGAGATACCCGGAGCCCAGGTTAAAGACATGTTGCCGGACTTACAAGTGTCCGAGACAGTCCTGCTTGTCATCTAAATCACTAAATTCGACGTTAAGGAATACTGATACATCTTTTTCGCTGCATGGGAGAATTCCTGCTAAACAGAACTCGAAACATCGCAGTCATGGAAGCTAAAGTTAGATGTGAAAGCAGCGGCAAGGGTACTCCAATCGAATGTTAATTCCTTTGATACTAATGTTTATGTAAGAGCTTTCGAACTCAGATACTGAATTTTGAGGTGGGCTTACGAAAAAGAGATATAGACTCACAACATGAATTAGTAATGGTGAAGAGCTGCCTAGAGACAATCTTGAGGAAGAATCTGTATGCAAAGGAGTGGTGTATGAAGTTAGAGAGAATTTTGAGGTGGAATATCCGGTAACAATGAAGACTAACGTTCTTCACTAATGAAATGCTATTGATTCAGTAAGTGCCACATTTTGTCATTAGACTTTGGATATTGCGGATCTGAATGGTTCAGCTGAGGAGAAATGAGCATCTCTAAAAAGGGGACCACCGACGTTGTGCAGACATAAATGGATATAAGAAATGTAAATATGACGACAGTGCAGCGCTAACAGAAGTAGTACCTCGGCTGATTGGCAGTGGAACAAGATACAAGAATTTCCCTGAAAAGAAAGTAATGTAGCAGTATATCTCATCCACAAATGACATCAATAAACAGTGCAACGTAGCTAAACCGAAACACAAGCAGGACTAGTGACAAGAATTCTAAAATGAATGGTCCTTGGAAGGGCCAATTTAACAAGTACAATAGCCAAGCCATATTATCAATGTGAATATGTGAATTACAGCATTAAGGGCAGAGATAGAGCAGATAGGAGAAAATATATTACTGGGGGTCTTATTTCTAAAATTTCTATACTTATAGAGTTAGCGATGGCCAGAGGATTATTAAAGTTAATTAATACCATCTATGCCGGCAGGAGTGGCCGAGCGGTTGAGGGCGCTACAGTCTGGAACCGCACGACCGCTACGGTCGCAGGTGCGGGCATGGATGTGTGTGATGTCCTTAGGTTAGTTAGGTTTAAGTCTATGAGACTAGTTACATATGATATGTTATTGGAAGAACACGACCAACTCAAAACCGAAGATTTCAAATGCGGATTCGTGTGAAACTTTCACACGATGGGCCTGATGGCTCATGTATTGAATAATGTAAAAGGAAACTGGAGATTGGTTAAAATGATCAATATAGCTTAACGAAGGGAAAAGAACCAGAGAGGTACTTCTGATGTTACGCTTGATAAAGAAATGTATGTGAAAGGATTTCAAGAGCTTTTGATTATAACTCGTCACTTTTGGGCTTACCAGAAAGTGTTAATATACATAACATATAAGGGGAAGAGCAGCTTAGTGAAAATGACATCTTGAAGACACTCATCCAAGTCCTGTGGCACACAGTAAGAATGACGCGTCTTGCCTCAGTGACAGGTTCAAACTCTGAGAGCATATGCTTCGTGTAACATATTATCTGCTTCTAAATATATCTAACGATTATGAGAGTAAAATATTAATTATCCTACTTGATACGAATGTTTACCGAAAGTCGTTCTAGTTGCCCTCCATTTGCGAATAAAATAGTGGGGAAGGCCTGGGTGAGGGAGGAAACATATTGCTACACAAATTACCATTCGTATATTCATCGTGTTGGAGCTTGTTCATCAGACATGAGCCTTATACTTGCTGAAATTTTACGTTTGCATTAGCAGAGTTGATCTAGACGCGTGTTTTACTCGTCATCTCGTCATGTCAGCTACCAGTGCATACGAACGTATCTATAGAAAACACTATAGTAGGAGCTTTTTCGTTTCTTAGCTACCACGATCATACTCCTCTACATTTTATTTTCTGGTACAGTGTAAATATTTTCATGTACAGGTCTCTTGTCGACACTGGACAGGAACTGGCTATACAAGAGACCGTTCTGGCAAAAGAAATATAAATATTTAACCGGTAGAAACGGTAAGTGGTTGCTAGGAATATGTACTAACTGTTTATGGGTTCGTAATAGACCATATGCATTACTCTTTCTTGATTTAATACGTAATAAAGTCATTACATAACATCACTTAAGTAAACACAATAAAAAAAAACACTTCAAGTAAGAAGTTTTTCAACAAATGATGCATTACGCAATTCTATAACGACGCAGGGCACTTCACATTAAAATCCTCATCAGTGGAAGACTTACAGTTTCTTTGATTTTGTTGCGGAGGTACTACTCTTATCACCGTTCACGTAAGAGAATAACAGTAATTCTATTCCCTCTCTGATTCCAGTCGGCTAATTGAACTAATTATCTTCTGTCAGAAGTTGCTGGTTTTCGATTCGCTTCATCCGTTTAACTTCTTGATTAAAATAAGTTTCGAATGTCACGGCCAATCTTAAAGATTTCTCACGTAGGTATTGCATTCTCTCCTTCTGCAGAAATGTCGTAAGAAAATGTGTCCCGTGAGAATTAATATCAATGTTTTTAAATTCCAGTATATGCAGATAACTATTGAAAAGCCAAAAAACAATCGGTAGTTTATATTCCTGGACATACATGCTTTCCTGAAGGTGTATTGATTACTGTGAGTAAAATCCTACATGTCGGGACTTGTAATGGACTCATTATTTTCCGATAGCTGTTGCAGAAGTAATCAAGAAGCCAGTTTCCTATAACTGCGTTCTACTTTTCTGGAGATGGCTTCCCCAGGCGGCAGTTATCACCAAGTAAACGTGCTCAGCGTTAATATCCAACAGGTCCCGCAGAGAGCAGAAGATTTCAGCTTCTGAGGATTTATTGTTTTCCCGTACGATCTCTTTTTATATATCTTATACACAGTTTTACGCAGTTCGGTGAACAATACGATGCGAGTCATTCCCAAAAATACGATATCTCGCCGTTCGACCATGGAACACGTTCACCAGTAACAGCTGTGCATTAGAGTTCCGCGTTTCCTTACCTTATAATCCTTACTGATACAGTTAAAGCGTCTCCATCGCAGTTACCACACGCTTTTATGAGAACATTTACTGAATTTCAAAAACAGATAGTTCAGTACTGAGCTGGTAGGTACGTGACATTGCTGGTAAACAGCTTCATTTGCTGGCAGCAAAGCAGTTGTCTCTGTTGCAAAAACGCGGAGCCAGAGAGAAGTTTTCATGCAAACAGAGCCGGAAATCAGCCTGTTCTTTGAATTCGGTGCAGCGTTGCACACCGTACGAAGACGCAGATTATGTTTTGCATTACTGGATTAATATTACTTCTCATTCTATGTTCGACGGCAACGTGTATAAGATTCATGTCATAGTAAAGCAATATTATTGTCAAATACGTTAACATGTCACTCTTGTTTGTATAGAAACAATGAGTGAGCAGAGAAAGGCCGAGCTAGCGCTCTGCTCTAACTGAGAATGGAGCAGCATAAAACAACTGTCGACGCATGACTAAAATTAATGTGAATTCAAGAGTGAATTATAAAGTGACTTATCTCACGTAATTTTAGTGAAATAGAGTTGTGGTAAGTAAACTGAGTCTGTTAGTTGTAATTCTGTCATGAACAGCAACTTAACTCGTTAGAAATTGTTAAAAAAAAAGAAATTAAAACATCCAGAAACTCCCATGTTAAATAACCACTTAGCAAAGGGTAAAAACATCCGGCTGTAAGCTACTGTGATTTTCCTATCTAGCATGTATATTATTTTTGTTAGGCCACCAGGAGACTTTTTTAAATTCTTGTCATACGAATAAGTAAACATGACTACAAAGGATGTCAGTGAACTGGTTTTTTTTTCTTTTTTTTTTTTTTAGGTGTGTGAATTCCTGAGGGACAAACTGCTGAGGTGATCGGTCACATGGCGCCTCTAACCACGCGGCCACTTCGCGCGGCTGGTGTGATTCTCCTCAAAATGCCCTGCAACCATTGACTTCGAAGTACACTAAATCACAATGCGAACACCTATTAGTGAACATTAGCTCGGAGTGTGTCCACCCTTCGCCTGGTCACCGCTTCAGCTCTGCTGGGGGCACCTTCTGTGTGGTGTCGGAACGTCTGTGGAAGAAATGCAGCCAATCGTTCCTCATGAGCCGAAGGTAGTGATGATGGACGCTGGGGTCTGGAGTGAAGTCCATGTTCTGACTCACGCCAAAGGTGTTCCAGCTGACAGGACAGTCCATTTCAGGAATGTCTTTGTCCACAAACCATTGCCTCATAGATGCTGATTTATGACAGGGTGCTTTATCATGCTGTTGCAGCAGTCATCGTTCCTTAACTGCTCCTTTACTGTAATGTGTGTTCACATCTTTCAGATTTAGCGCGATGACAGGACCACACCCAAACCTTGATAAACATCCTCAACTGTAACACCAACTCACCTGTACCTTAGTGTTGACATCACATATGATGGCAGGTAACGATCGTCGGCATCCGCCAAACCCATCTCTTGTCAGTGGATTGCCGCAGGCTATAACGTGACTGATCACATGTTTCCAATCATCCACTGTCCAGTGACATCGATTTTTACAATACACTAAGCGTTGCTTAGTATTGACTATAGAACTGTGTGGTTGATCAGGAGCTGCTCGACCAATGTGAACGTTAAACTCTGATCTCCCTGATAGTCTTTCGATCAATGTACGCACTCATTTTCAACCCGCTAGACACGATCATTTTGCCAGTCGTACTGCTGGTAGCATTTCTGAACTCACGACAGACTCCTTCCGCAGATCTGATGCGATTTCTTACAGCCAGACTCCGCATGCTCAACGGCCCCTCACCATCTGTTCATGAGTTTTGCCTGGTCTTGGTTAAGCCGCCGTTGTTCCTTCACATTTCGATTGCACAATCACTTGACCAACTGTCTTTTTCAGGCATGGAAACACCACAAACCTTTTTTTCGGTCTTCAGCTGCGTAACTTGAGTGAATGATGATATTTGGTCAAAACGGAGAATAATATGTTTCCACCGAGCGAGGAACTAGCATTATATACACTGACGAGTCGGAGAAACTGTTACACCTGCCTAATATCGTGTATGGTCCCCGTAAGCACGCAGAAGTGCCGCAACACGACGTGGCAAGGACTCTACTAATGTCGGAAATAGTGCTGGAGGGAACCGACACCATGAATCCTGCAGGGCTGTCCATAAACCCGTGAGAGGATAAGGAGTTGCAGATCTCTTCTGAACAGCACGTTGCCAGACGTTCGAGATGTGCTCAGTAATGTTCATGTCTGGGTAGTTTGGTGGACAGCGGAAAAGTGTGTCTGGAACCATTCTGTAGCAATTCTGGACGTGTGGCGTAAGGTATTGTCCAGCTGGAATTGTCCAAGTTCATCGGAATGCACAATGGACATGAAATGATGCAACTGATCAGACGGAATGCTTACGTACATGTCACCTATCAGAGTCGCATTCAGACGTGTCAGGGGCCTCGTATCACTCCAACTGCAAAAGCTCCACACTATTACAGAGCTTCCGCCAGCTTTAACAGTCCCCTGCTAACATGCTGGGACCATGGATTCATGAGATTGTCTGCAGATTCGTATACGTCCATCCGTTCGACACAATTTGAAACGAGACTCGTCCGACCAGGTAACATGTCTGCAGTCATAAACAGTCCAATGTCGGTGTTGACGGGCCCAGGTGAGGCGTAAAGCTTTGTTTCGTTCAGTCGTGAAGGTTACATGAGTGTTTATTATAGTTTAGTAGCTCATCTAGTGAAGCCGGCCTGAGTGGCCGTGCGGTTCTAGGCGCTGCAGCCTGGAGCCGAGCGACCGCTATGGTTGCAGGTTCGAATCCTGCCTCGGGCATGGATGTGTGTGATGTCCTTAGGCTAGTTAGGTTTAATTAGTTCTAAGTTCTAGGCGACTGATGACCTCAGAAGTTAAGTCACATAGTGCTCAGAGCCATTTTGAACCATTTTTCATCTAGTGAATCAGACGATGTGTCCTTATGAGAAGAATTAGATCATCTATTTCATCTTAAAAAAGTCCCATCTATTACCGCGAATAGAGATAGACATTCTCATAATTTTGGAAACCTCACAGTCGTAAGATTTTTATCCAGTCAAGTTAATTCTGAAATATTTCTTGCACGAATTTTTGATGGTGTAGAAAGAGAGAGATATGCAAGAATGGTAATATTATTGTGGAAAGTTCAGTTCAGTTTCGTCTCTTACCGATGTAATGGCCGGTTTTATGTGATCTGAAACAACGATTTGCTACTGAATCAATCCGACTCTGTTTAAAATGAAATATTTTTCGTAATTCTTTCTATACACAGTTCGAATATAGGGGTCATTTCAATATTACATAGGGGTGTCCATATACTTTTGATTAAATATAAAACGAATACATTGTTAATATAACGTAACGTCTTTTTTCAGTACCGCCGACGTTGATTGTACTTTCCTTGAGATTTTCTGTCTTAATTCAAGCCAGCCGGAGTGGCCGAGCGGTTCTAGGCGCTGCAGTCTGGACCCGCGCGACCGCTACGGTCGCAGGTTCAAATCCTGCCTCGGGCATGGATGTGTGTGATGTCCTTAGGTTAGTTAGGTTTAAGCAGTTCCAAGTTCTAGGGGACTGATGACCTCAGAAGTCCCATAGTGCTCAGAGCCATTTGAACCATTTCTCAATTCAAGATCGTTATAGAATATTGCCTGCTCAGCTATCGTGAATTGTGTGTACCGTATGTGCTCGTACCAAACAGGAACAGGATTTAGCACAACACGAGGAATGGAGAAAGTCTTAAGGACGGTCGCTGACGTTGCTCAGGACTAGACTTGGATCTGATAATTGGAAATGAACAGGGTGTACTAAAGGCGCGGCTCGAGGGAAGCGCGCGCTGGCCCGGCAGACACTTGAACAGAGTGGCTGTTGGAAACGCAGTTTGGAGCGCCGTGCCGCTCTTTGGCCCCTCTTCCAGTGGAGCGCCGAGTTGTAAAGAGAAGACGGCGCGCGCGTTCTGCCGCTGAGTGGCCCCTGTTCGCTGTCTGGGCCACTCAACCGTCGCAGTCCCGTGGGGACAACAACCTCGAGGGTCAGGCGCGCTTCTCATTTCCGTTACTGTCTCTGCCGCACCGGCTGCGGCCTCAGCGCTGCGCCCGTAGCTCCCTCTCTTCGCGCAATACGGACCCGTGGCGCAGAGGCGAGAGAGGAGGCGAAACTACAGCTGAGTAGAGTCGGAAGCCCAAAACGGAATTACACAGTGCCAGTATCTTCCAGAGGGCCGGTGTACTCCCCGAATCCTGGCAGCTACTACGGAAAAATTGCCATCGCAGAATACGAATGTCGGTGAAAAGTATATGCAACTCGAAACATAGTCTCTCTCTTTTTTGTTAAACTAAAACAGCTGGTTATTGCGAAATATTTTATTGGTAAGCTGACTAAGATTTACTTCTTGTATATGAGACTTCGAGGGTCAATATAAAAGTAAAGAACCGTTGAACAGTCATTTTTCTTGAAGACTGCCGATCGGGCCGGGTCTCACACGAGTAGCAGTCACAAGGGTGCAATGGGAGTAGGGAGTTGGACCCCAGATAATTACTCCTGGGGTCGAGTGATTGAGTATAGATCACAACATCAAATTTATTGATCAAATTACACAATAGTTGGTTCAAATGGCTCTGTTCACTATGGGACTTAACTTCTGAGGTCATCAGTCCCCTAGAACTTAGAACTACTTAAACCTAAGTAACCTAAGGACATTACACACATCCATGCTCGAGGCAGGATTCGAACCTGCGACCGTAGCAGTCGCGCGGTTCCAGACTGTAGCGCCTAGAACCGCTCGCCCATCCCGGTCAACTACACAATAGTGACCACAGGTATAAACAGCATAAGTAGTACAACGTAATGACTGGAAGTTAATATATGAATTACTGGCCATATATTGCGATTAAAAATTGAATTGCTCGAATCCAATCTAATGCAACCATAACTTCCGTAATACAGTTTATAATAATCAAAAACGTATAGGGTGTCATTAAGATACAAAGCTTTAAAAAATATGCAAAATCCAAAATTACTTCTTTTACCAAACGTAGTACAAACACCTCCATTTACTGTGCGGTTGGTCCCGGTGGACGTTCGAGTCCTCCATCGGGCATGGGTGTGTGTGTGTGTGTGTGTGTGTGTGTGTGTGTGTGTGTGTGTATGTGTGTGTGTTTGACCTTAGGATAATTTAGGTTAAGTAGTGTGTAAGCTTAGGGACTGATGACCTTAGCAGTTAAGTCCCATAAGATTTCACACACATTGGAACATTTTTTGAACCTCCATTTATCCCCTTTATTGAAAAAAACAGTAATCATGGAATCCACTGGTCTTTCGGTCCTGGTTGGTGCCAGTAGGTGAACACCGTTTACAGCATCATTTACCGAAATTCAGTTATCTATAACGAGTACATCTGTTGCAGCACGTCTCAACCGCTGCCCCTATCCTGTCCAGTAATTCAGCAGTCTAGAGCGTTTATACGGCGTGTTTTCGTTTACAGAAGCAACAGATGGATTTCATCAGCTCAGATCATGCCCTGTTATACATAGAACTTAGAAGGTGATTTCATTAACCTACAACAAGGACATGTTCCATTTCACCATCTTAATAAATAATAATCAAGCACCTGCAACGAGACCAGTAGCGCCCGGCTGCTACAGAAACTTCTACAGAAACAACAAGCCTGTCTACTCAGGCGCCTTATAAGTATGCCTTCAGCGTTTCCTTTAAATTAGCATCTACACATTGCAAAAGACTGACCACTATTACATTCAGCATCTTCTCTTTGAGCCACAAATAGTGCTAGCTGATTCACGAGAGATAGGCCGTGACAAACAGCGGTGAACAGTTCCAAGAGACTTCTTCAGTACTCTCACCAGATGCACAGAACAATCATACCTTAATTCAAACGTCGCCACAAATGCAATTACCGCGTTTTCCGATGAAGCATTGATACTTCTGCAATAACACTGCTTGAGCAGGGCACCGAGCTCACCACTTGTTCGCGGGCAACGTTAAACACGATGCAACATTCTAGAATTGCGGTTTCATCCATCACATTTTCATAAACGTCGATTATCTGTCTGTAAATTTCGATATTGCGAACATTTTCATTCACCGAATTGCACTATGAACCTAACACTTATCGGGATGGTTAATCTTGTCACACTTTTAAAACCGCACTAATAAACAGCAGCGGAATAAGCCCGATTGTTATTAGCGCCCTACTGGCGCCAAAGATTAGAAACGTCCACGGCACGAAAGAGGGAGTAATCTGCGCGTCTGGTCAGATCAAAATGTTATGTATTTTTAGAATGACCTATGTATCTGAGATAATCAGACACCATTAACGTCACTATAGATATAAGATCTCCATAACCTACTGTGATATGATGTTCATTTGACTTCATTGAGAGATACCATATTTTCAAGAAACAAGGAAGAATGTTGTTTGTCGACGATTACTGCATTTGCAGTGAAAAGTAAATGTACATGAAAGTACACGGATGGTGCAAAGAGTCGAGAGGTTGTCCCAAAAACAAAAGAAAGAAAAACATCCAAAGTTTGGCGCAGGTTCCTTACACAAAAAGAAGAAAAAAAAAATCCAGTAAACATGGCCTCCAAAATGCATACCGCAAAAGCTTCTTCTTCCATAGGGAGAGACATCTATTCTACTGAGCATGTTCTCATAGGTATACTTTATAGAGCCCATGCTTACTGGACTTTTTTTCTTGTTTTGGTAAGGTAAGGAACCTGTCCCTAAAGCTTGTCCACGTTTCTTTGGGACATCCTATACATAACTGCACTCGAAGCAGCGAGTATTCACAACACGACCACTCGCTGCGCCTGAAACACACTACTGTCCTAGGCGTC
The DNA here is from genome assembly GCF_021461395.2 of Schistocerca americana. Lineage (NCBI taxonomy): Eukaryota > Metazoa > Arthropoda > Insecta > Orthoptera > Acrididae > Schistocerca > Schistocerca americana. The sequence continues at coordinate 949,780,100 of NC_060119.1, read as the reverse complement.
GAAATATTGTGCATAAGAACTGTACATCTAGAAATGAACCTAAGCTTCTCAGCAGACTTTATGGCGAAATATTCTTGGCTGTATTATTAATGTTCGACATTCCTGCTCTTCTCTCAAATAGAGTCCTAAAATATTGCACGTATGCTTCAATATGTGTTACAATACTTCTTATCTTGTTATTTATCTCCTTCCATAAATAAATGAAAGATGCAGTACAACAGTTTTACAGTCATGATAGAAATACAGTTTTAAAAATTTGCAACAATGTTGCGTTCCTAAATTCGCGTTTATTGCCATACCATTTTCGCGCTGACAGAGTTGAATAAGAATAGATATCGTGACATATTTCTGAATTTCTGAGATTTTTCTCGATTAATGCGAAATGTAGAGGATAAGAAACAAGTGATGTAAACTAAGAACAGATTCCACAATTATCGCTTTAAATCTGCCTACATGTGGCACAAACACTAACAACTATATCTCAAACAAGGTACTTCTGAAAACCTATTACTACAAAGTTGTTTCAATCTTTTAAAGCGTGGTATTTGTCCAAGCATTCATAAAATCTTACTTTTAAGTCAAGGTTACGAGTAGCGTTTCATTCATTGGGGCCCCTGACTTAAGATTTGTGTTGGTTCCGTTCCTTGGATCTCTGGCCACATTACCCAAGAAAATGTTCTCCTTCGTTTAGAGTGCAAAGCACATAGTAGTTGTTTTATTTTAAGATACGTGTTTTAGATTCCTGAAGAGTGTGATTCGCTGTGTACGTATACCTGTTCGAGACAGCCCTCAGTCTTTCGGGAGGCGAGATCCGGCGGTTATTTTGATGCTGTTATGAGCAGTTCGATTCCACAAAGGAATTATTTCTCAATTAATGTTTAAAGTGTACATGCCTTAAAGGAAAGTAACTGTTTCTGTATGTGACCTTTATTGTTTTAACTTTTTAAACTGACCGATTTAACTAGAGTTATTACACAAAATTTTGTAAGAGATTGTGTAAGTTTATTTCTCGTTGTGTGACTCTGGCACCTCTTATTACTGAATTATATAAGTTGGTGTGGAGATATCTCAAATAAGAATAACCGAGCGAGGTGGCGCAGTGGTTAGCACACTGGACTCGCATTCGGGAGGACGACGGTTCAATCCCGTCTCCGGCCATCCTGATTTAGGTTTTCCGTGATTTCCCTAAATCGTTTCAGGCAAATGCCGGGATGGTTCCTTTGAAAGGGCACGGCCGATTTCCTTCCCAATCCTTCCCTAACCCGAGCTTGCGCTCCGTCTCTAATGACCTCGTTGTCGACGGGACGTTAAACACTAACCACCACCACCACCAAATAAGATTTTTCCATTAGTACCTCGCCCACGTTGCATTGTACACTTAATATCTGAGAGGCACAATAAACAGTAGGAAAAGCACGTAGCTTAGAGGAAGTTGGAAAAGCGAGGTAACGTGTAGTACACAAGAGCAGTGGTCGCTCAGCAGTGCTTGAAATGAAGAGGCGTGCATGGAGCGTCCACGCGTGGCTAAGCACTGATGACGGACTGAGAGGAAATGGCTCAATATAGGAACTTAACAGGTTTGCAGCTGTTCGTAAAATGTTGTTCCTACAAAACTTCTACGTCGTCACCCACCGTATGCGTTTGCAAGAGAGTGCATATTCAATAAGTGCATTTCACCGTCGGCGAAAGGCAGCGACAGCGTGCCGCGCATCTTCGAAGGAAACATTAATGTGATTCCTTTAGTTTTGTGAAAGGAAGGAACCGGTGAACTATAACATACATCTACGCTCTAATTAACTACACTGATGCTAATCGGTTCTTAACCTGATTGCCTTGTCCTTAGTTGAACTGACAACCAAATTAATGCTTCTAATAAACTTAAACTATTTCTGTAAATTGGTAACAATAATGACAGGTTTTGTGCACTTTAATTCAGTTGCTGTTTTAAACAGTGTTTCACTGCCCAGCATATTTTGTAATGTACTCCTATAGCACATTAAATGTGTGTTTGTTTTGGTTTTCTGGTCTGCAGTGGAACGGTGCTGTTTCGGTGTTGTCCATTCTTTATTAATAATTGGCACAATTACTGCCGAAAGGATATAATTATTGCTCGGCGCGTTTCTTATAAAAAGATGTTTAAAGTTTTTGCAAATATTTTAAGTTATTGTGAGCTGGTAGTAAAGCGACGTGTATGTTCAGTTTAATAATGTCGTTGCAATTACAAATTTATGCATTTCTTCTAGAATGATGAAGGACTATACAGGGTGATCATTGATCGTGACCGGGACAAATATATCACGAAATAAGAATCAAACGAAAAAACCACAGAGAATGATACTCGCCTAGCTTGAAGGAAGAAACCAGATGGCCCTATGGTTGGCCCGCTAGATGGCGCTGCCATAGGTCAAACGGTTATCAATTGCGTTTTTTAAAAAAGGAGCCCCCTATTTTTTTAACATATTCGTGTAGTACGTACGTGCAGTACGTGTTTTAGTTGGACCACTTTTTCCGCTTTGCGACAGATGGCGCTGTAATAGTCATAAACATTTGGTTCATAATAAAAGACGAACAGTTGGTAACAATGGTTCAAATGGCTCTGAGCACTATGGGACTTAACATCTATGGTCATCAGTGCCCTAGAACTTAGAACTACTTAAACCTAACTAGCCTAAGGAAATCACACAACACCCAGCCATCACGAGGCAGAGAAAATCCCTGACCCCGCCGGGAATCGAACCCGGGAACAGTTGGTAACAGCTAGGTTTTTTAAATTAAAATACAGAACGTAGATACGTTTCAACATTTTATTTCGGTTGTTCCGTTGTCATACATGTACCTTTGTTAACTTATCATTTCTGAGAACGCATGCTGTTACAGCGTAATTACCTATAAATATCACATTAATGCAATAAATGGTCAAAATTATGTCCGTCAACCCCAATGCATTTGGCAATACGTGCAACGACATTCCTCTCAACAGCAAGTACACTCCTGGAAATGGAAAAAAGAACACATTGACACCGGTGTGTCAGACCCACCATACTTGCTCCGGACACTGCGAGAGGGCTGTACAAGCAATGATCACACGCACGGCACAGCGGACACACCAGGAACCGCGGTGTTGGCCGTCGAATGGCGCTAGCTGCGCAGCATTTGTGCACCGCCGCCGTCAGTGTCAGCCAGTTTGCCGTGGCATACGGAGCTCCATCGCAGTCTTTAACACTGGTAGCATGCCGCGACAGCGTGGACGTGAACCGTATGTGCAGTTGACGGACTTTGAGCGAGGGCGTATAGTGGGCATGCGGGAGGCCGGGTGGACGTACCGCCGAATTGCTCAACACGTGGGGCGTGAGGTCTCCACAGTACATCGATGTTGTCGCCAGTGGTCGGCGGAAGGTGCACGTGCCCGTCGACCTGGGACCGGACCGCAGCGACGCACGGATGCACGCCAAGACCGTAGGATCCTACGCAGTGCCGTAGAGGACCGCACCGCCACTTCCCAGCAAATTGGGGACACTGTTGCTCCTGGGGTATCGGCGAGGACCATTCGCAACCGTCTCCATGAAGCTGGGCTACGGTCCCGCACACCGTTAGGCCGTCTTCCGCTCACGCCCCAACATCGTGCAGCCCGCCTCCAGTGGTGTCGCGACAGGCGTGAATGGAGGGTCGAATGGAGACGTGTCGTCTTCAGCGATGAGAGTCGCTTCTGCCTTGGTGCCAATGATGGTCGTATGCGTGTTTGGCGCCGTGCAGGTGAGCGCCACAATCAGGACTGCATACGACTGAGGCACACAGGGCCAACACCCGGCATCATGGTGTGGGGAGCGATCTCCTACACTTGCCGTACACCACTGGTGATCGTCGAGGGGACACTGAATAGTGCACGGTACATCCAAACCGTCATCGAACCTATCGTTCTACCATTCCTAGACCGGCAAGGGAACTTGCTGTTCCAACAGGACAATGCACGTCCGCATGTATCCCGTGCCACCCAACGTGCTCTAGAAGGTGTAAGTCAACTACCCTGGCCAGCAAGATCTCCGTATCTGTCCCCCATTGAGCATGTTTGGGACTGGATGAAGCGTCGTCTCACGCGGTCTGCACGTCCAGCACGAACGCTGGTCCAACTGAGGCGCCAGGTGGAAATGGCATGGCAAGCCGTTCCACAGGACTACATCCAGCATCTCTACGATCGTCTCCATGGGAGAATTGCAGCCTGCATTGCTGCGAAAGGTGGATATACACTGTACTAGTGCCGACATTGTGCATGCTCTGTTGCCTGTGTCTATGTGCCTGTGGTTCTGTCAGTGTGATCATGTGATGTATCTGACCCCAGGAATGTGTCAATAAAGTTTCCCCTTCCTGGGACAATGAATTCACGGTGTTCTTATTTCAATTTCCAGGAGTGTATTTCGCCTTCCGTAATGTTCGCACATGCATTGACAATGCGTTGACGCATGTTATCAGGCGTTGTCGGTGGATCACGATAGCAAATGTCCTTCAACTTTCCCCACAGAAAGGAATCCGAGGACGTCAGTTCTGGTGAACGTGCGGGCCGTGGTACGGTGCTTCGACGAGCAATCCACCTGTCATGAAATATGCTATTCAATACCGCTTCAACCGCACGCTATCTGCCGGACATCCATCATGTTGGAAGTTCATCGCCATTCTGTCATGCAGTGAAACATCTTGTAATAACATCGGTAGAACATTACGTAGGAAATCAGCATACATTGCACCATTTAGATTGCCATTGATAAAATGGGGGCCAATTATCCATCCTCCTATAATGCCGCACCATACATCAACCCGGCAAGGTCGCTGATGTTCCACTTGTCGCAGCCACCGTGGATTTTCCGTTGCCCAATACTGCATATTGTGCCGGTTTACGTTATCGCTGTTGGCGAATCACACTTCGTCGCTAAATACAACGCGTACAAAAAATCTGTCATCGTCCCATAATTTCTCTCGTGCCCAGTGGCAGAACTGTACACGACGTTCGAAATCGTCGCCACGCAATTCCTGGTGCATAGAAATATGGTACCGGTGCAATCTATGTTGATGTAGCATCCTCAACACCGACGTTTTTGAGATTGCCGATTTTCGCACAAATTGTCTGCTACTGATGTGCGGATTAGCCGCGACAGCAGCTAAAACACCTACTTGGGCATCACCATTTGTTGCAGGTCGTGGTTGACGTTTCACATGTGGCTGAACACTTCCTGTTTCCTTAAATAACGTAACTATCCGGCGAACGGTCGGGACACTTGCATGATGTCGTCCAGGATACCGAGCAGCATTTAGATCACAACAGCCGTATATCAACACGATATCGACCTTTTCCACAATTGGTAAACGATCCATTTTAACAGCAGTAATGTATCGCGAAGCAAATACCGTCCGCACTGGCGGTGTGTTACGTGATACCACGTACTTATACGTTTCTGACTATTACAGCGCCATCTATCACAAAGCGAAAAGAAGTGGTCCAACTAAAACATTCATATTTCTTTACGTACTAAACGAATATGTAATAAGAAATGGGGGTTCCTATTTTTTAAAAAAAAACGCAGTTGATATCCGTTTGACCTATGGCAGCGCCATCTAGCGGGCCAACCATAGCACCATCTGGTTTCCCCCTTCAAGCTAGACGAGTTTCGTTAATTGTAGTTTTCTCGTTTGATGCTTATTTCGTGAGATATTTGGCCCGGTCACTATCAATGGACCACCTCGTATACTTGCGTTTTTTTCCTAACGTAAGGTATGTACAGTGCTATGCAATTCTTGAGGGTGAGGTAGTTAAAGTACAATACATATTAACTAATCTATTAAAGTTGCGGGGGCATAAACCGAAAGCTCTTCCAGTCGTGCATAGAAACCTGGACGTCTCATGGAGTGAAGCCAGTGTGACTATACCGCCGAACTAGGTTTGTCCCACAACTCAAGGCAGTTGAAGGAACGGGGATTCACAGTGTGTCTCAATCAGTTACGGTGGGTTGTGTTGGTGTTCTTAAATACAACATGGCCTGGAAACAACAACTGGATGAGTTCCGTGGCAAAAAAGTACCGGATAATTGGAAGATGTATGAGGTGTTACTGGTGTAATCGTGGAGTTTTACAATGCTCACAGCATTACTTCATGTGCATTGGCAGCGCGCAGAATTAAGGCACTGCTGCCGGAAGCAGAGCAGGTGGTCGACCACGGTCAACTATTGCAGAAGGTGAAAGCTACATTGTGCAAGAGACAAGAAGGAACCAACGCCAAACAGTGAGTGCAGTTGCAACCACATATAAGGGTACTCAAGGGACACAGGCACAAAGAATGCATGGGTGTGATTTCTTTGCCCGGTGACACCTGAACTTTGGCGACACCGTTTGCAGAGGTGCCAAGAGCTGAGGAACTGGACCAACAAGCAATCGTCTCGCGTTCTTCTCGGATGGAAGCAGATTCAGCCTGAGTAGTGGTTCTGGACGTACCCTCCAGGAACATTACTGAACAAGATCGTATTGCGATGATCCAGGCGTTATGTTGTGGAAGGTATAATTTTGCATGGGACTGCTGATCTCCAACTCTTTGAAATGGTACAGTCGTCGGCCAACGTTATTGTGACACTGGTCCCATTCCCCATGTGCATCTTATCAGTGATGTATTCGGGCCTGACTTTATTTTTACAGGTGACAACGCGCGACCGCATCGAACAGTACTGGTGGAGAATCTCTTGGAACGAGAGGGTGGACTGGCCTTTCCGTTTCCGCGACTTAAATCCCATCGAGCATTACTGGCATGTGTCGGTGAGACGTATTGCAGCAAGTCCACATGCACTCACCACCATCTAGTAACAGTGCGTGTGGACGAACGGAATACTGTACCGCAAGAACTCTTCACTAATGTTGTGGCCAGCATGGAAGCACGGCGCAGAGTATGCATTGCTGACAATATGGATTCACAGAATGATATAAAAAAGGTAAGAGTAATGAAAAAGTATATACTGAACATTATCAAACGACAGAAAATGTATAAAAATGCATAAAATGTATAAGGAGTGTAACTACAAATATGTAACATTTAAATAATTGGTAAGTTCAATTTCATAGTGGCGTACATTACAGAACTACATTGAGCTGAAACTTTCTGGGTAGGCGAGGCTCGAGGAACTTCGGAGGCCCAACTCCCACAGGGAAAGTGATGACACTGTCAGTAATCAACAGTAATATTGATATGAAAAAAGTATACTAGCTTATTATTTTTAATGAAAAATTGTAAATAACCTATCAATATCATTTTCACTTAGATCTAAACAAATTCCTGCTGCATCTGGGACCGGCTCGAAGTTGTTCTGAAGCCCTCCCACCTGGAACACCCAGGTAGTGGAACACTTTCTTCCATCAAAAATTTCTCCTCCATCTATTAGCTTCTGCTTGGATTTAAATTGTTTCTGTTTTCTTTTCTTCGATTTATGTTCATTTTATTCCACTACCAACTCATTACTGTAACTCTTGGTTTAACGTTCAAGAAAAAAGAAAAAAAAATGTTATAAACATGGAACAATGTATTGTAACATTCAAAATTGTAAAATGTACAACTTGCTTTTTAAAATAAGCAGCAGATCTTTCAACATGCAATAAATGAAATGAAATGTTCGTGGTCATCATACAGCCTATTTAGAATCGTGTCCCACCTTTTATAATGAGCCCGGAACTGTCATAAATCGCGGTGACTTCAGTGTAATTATTATCTTAGAATGAAAGTGTCTTTCCTGTTCGTCACACTGGCATTTCTTTTAGTTACCTTCTGTAGTATACTGTGGCAGTTCCTTCTATTTGTGGCCCAAGGTTTTGCGATCAATGTTATTTGGCAGTGACACATCACGCGAAAGTTACTTGCGTCAGTAAGTGTTGCACACCAGTGTACTTTGTCTTACATTTATATGATCCTTGGGCTTCAGTAAATTGCAATAATGATAGCTACAGACTACTGAAGATGATCATACATCTTTATTAAGGACTAGTGATCGATCGTCATACACTTTAAATTTATACATTCAAGTTTCACGTATTGCTATTAATTGAGTGTTGTCCTTGATTTTCTGTGTCGCTATGCCACGGATTAAGCCCTGTACTTAGGTGAAACCAATAGGAAGTATTAACACTCAGGTCACAAAGGATAGGGTTACACACACCACAGAGCTTTATTTTTTTACTAATACATACTCATCGTTACACCAACCATATATGATTGATGTGAACACTGATGCTGCATGCTGCATTCAGTACTATATTTATCCTACGCATTATGCAACCGGTTGATCTATTGTCAGAAATACAATAGCTTACTAGTACCATGGAAATTACTGATGTTGAAATCATTTTGTTCATATAATCCGAGACAACCCTAAATTGAAGTGTAAGACCATACTTTTTGTCATTTTATGCATTAAGTGACACAGTGTACGTTAATTATCAAAGTCAATTACACAAATTAAATTGTTTCGTCTCTTCGTAAGTCACTCATATTTTCTGCCTGACGACAAAATTATACCCACAGCCGTAAACTGGGAACAGGTATCAGTATCTTCTACATGTAAGACACGTCGCCAGAAGATTATCTTCGATACATTTTATATTATCTTCAAAGGTTATACGGACGCTATACGTACAAACTGAGCGAAAACCATTATCGATTCTTTAGGACCAGCTAGTTTTTTTACATCTATGAAAGACGAAGGAATCCATTGTAATACTAGACACAACGACGCCAATAAACATCCGCGGAATGTCATGCTGCAGTTAAAGTATATCAGCAGCAGGAAAAAGACCATCAATGGCTCATTTAGGGAAGCGACAGATAACTAAATAAAAGTGACATAAGCGACCTAAAATTATCAAACAATGCTGTACACACTGTCGAAAAGTAGTTATCTGTTCACCAGAGGTGATGATGACTTATGTCGTACTACAGAATACATATTTTTTTGTCGAAATATCACACATGTAACTCCCATTACGCCATTCGACATGATGTTCTCCCAGCGAGCATCTCTAGCAGACACCTTCTCAAAAATTTCTTTAAAAACGCTTAGCGACAGAGGTTCGAGATTCTGGTACTGGCGTGTAACGTCTGTAAAGAATCTACTAGGTAGTAAGTCACAACACTACACAAGAGGTAATTTTCAAGAAAAGTTCGGACGAGATCGTAATCTTTACACTCAGAAATAGTGGACTGGGCTTTGCGGTCGAATAAATAAGCGACAAAGCGAGCACAGACACGCAAACCACGAGAGGGGCGTCTAGTAATGGCTTATACCGGCCCCAGAGCCGCACGACGTTCTTACTGTAACGGTAATGTGCTGCGGAAAGAACTTACATACTGAGAGAAGACGAATTTCGCTAAGTTATCGGGACGTAGTTTTACGTTCCTGCGCGACATAGAAATATAGACCTGTCTCTCTATCTAGAGTGTTCTTTGTCTAACAGGATCTTGGAAGAGTTCCAACAAATTTCTGGTATTGGTCTTTGGGATCAAACTTAACGTAACATTTCGCCGAGGCAGGAGAAAGATTACTAATGCTTCTAATTACGAAGTCTACTGTAAATTAATAAACTGGGTAGTTTTAACTGTATGAAAAATTACGAAAGGCTACTTCCACAATATACTCACTTCCATAAGTCTTATAATTTCATGAATTAAAATTAAATTAATGAATTAAAATTAAATCTCTATAAATAGATAATTTTTTGTAGACGTCGAAAGTTACATTTTGGCGTGTTTCATAGTGTTTTGTTTTGCTTTATGGGACCTGTACAGTCTGATGCAGTGTGAAGTCGATGTTACGATGTTCCGTCTACGCTGACGCCGGAGAAAATATTCGTATGGAGAAAACCAGTGAAACCTCAATATCATAGTTAAATGTAAATAATAAACGAATTATTTACATCCTATATAAGCATTCACAGCGCAAAAACATCAAAATAATACATAAGCTTGGTTTCAGAAATTTGCGCAGAATTGATATTAGGAGGTAGGAGCAACCGCAGCTCTTGCCCTCTTGAGAGATGCAACGAGTTGTAAGACTCAGCGTAACAGTCCTCCCCCTTTGAAGAATATTGCAGAGAAAAGTACGTCACCACAAAGCTGACGGCCAATGCCGCCGTATTATTGCGTTCCTTTCACGACTGCTCTAAGAAGGCATGACGCGCCGCGCGGTAAAAGATACAAAGCACTGCCAAAACCAGTCCTATCACAGAAACACAAGTCTCATTGTGATCTCAGAGAGCTCCACATAATTTTTTATGGTCCCCAACACACTGCAACGCTATGGCGAAATGCTTCTCTACATACACATATTATAAATACAGTCTCCCCCGACTGTTTCTGTATGTGTGAGGAGGATAACGTGAGGAACTACTGTAGGGATTTTTATACGGTTTTCACTTATAGACGAACTGATTCACGAGGAATGTTTGTGTATATAATTTATTATCACTACGCCAGACACGTCATATGGCCATACATACAAGACAGCGTTTCAAGAAGCAGTGCCTCCAAATTTTTTATGTAAAATCTTTTGAAGCTTTTACTTAAAATCTATTTTATTAACATTCTGCACCTTTATGCTTCATGTCTACATATTTATTGCCCAAATAACTACCCTGGCGACGAACACGTTTCTCCCAACGATAGACCAGTTTGTTAGTACCGTCACTGTAGAATGCTTGATTTTGTTGATAGAGCCACAAACTAACCTTTGTTAGCACCGCTTAAGCACTATCAATGCGAAGTCCTAGATAGTGTTCTATAAATTATGGAAACAGATGAAAATTGGGGCCAGATATAGACAGTATGGAGCATGATCGATCTCAGTGACACAAAAGCAGCGGATTCTTGCATGTGTCCCAGCGCTTGTGTGTTGTTCTAGATTTATAATGCTGAAGAAGAGAGTGCTTCATGTGCGAATGAAGTCTACGATTTCATCTCTTTCTGAGGGTCTCTCAAGTATCGGAATACGAGCGGAGATCAAAAAGTTTCCGTTTGCCGGCGTTGTTGCGGCATATATGCAACCTAGCGCGACTACAATGCGGGTCTACTTACAAGCACCGACGTGCAAGCAAGTGGTTCATCGAACGGAAACTTTCTGAAACTTTTTTATCGCCCCTTGTAACTACGTTACACACCGCCACGTTACACTCTATAGCCCTATAGTCACAGAGGACTGTTACTTGCTTCAGCGAAGCGTGAAAACCGGGCGAGTAATACGGTGACATGTAATACCTCAACATACCGTATATTGAGAATAGAACAAACAAACAGATATTTTTTTCAGTTCACACTCGTAGTTATGACCGTGCTAAGCCAGGTTGGATCACTGGTTACCAATATTTGGAAGTTTAATGTGAGGCGTCAATGTCTCTCGCTGCATGAGAATGAAGATGAAAACTACGGTATCTAATACTGCTAGGTTGCAACATATTTTACTAATTATTGTGTAGTGGAAGAACAGAAGCTATGAGTGTTGCTGGCAAAGCGTTATGACTGCTTTTTTTCTACTTCTAGAAGATGTGTACAATATCGTCGGTTGAGTGCTGTTGCAAAGAGCGGTGGCAGTGGAACGTTTCGACTGCAGGAAAGGATGGCCCAGGTATCTTTTGGAAGATCGATGATTCTGTGCAATCCATAGAGTTTGACTGTCCCCGGCGGGACATTCTCCATAAAGGGTAAATGGTAGGCCACATAATTAATATTCAGGTAACTAATTTCACGTAGGACGTTAACAGGAGTGAGTGTACTAATCACACAGGTACCTCAAATACCTTTTTACCAGAAGTGAAGAATTTTTATAAGTAAAACATGTGATCCAGAGCGAATTAGTTTTTCTGTTTGTGTTGAGTTTGGTTGTCCTGTAGGGTGAGAATAGGATTTCTAGAGAAGGACGTTATAGTTGCTTTTCCTATTTTATGTCAGTAAGTCAGTACTGTTTGCGTTGATGATGACATTCTCGAATTTCGTTCTGACTACAGTTCAAGTGATTTACTTCTGCGTGGATGGCGGAAAAATATGTTACCCTTGTTCCTTACATGTTTATATCTATGGCTATTGCAGAATACCCGGAGTTGTTGGACAGAGATATATATTACTACAAAAGTGAGAACCGGGTTAACAAACTAAAACGTATAAGATTTTCTGACCCCAGTTCTAGCAAACTAAAGCCTCATGTAATGTCACCAATATATCACTTAGTCAAAAATATTCCCAACACACCTAAAACTGTTAATAATGAACTACTCCAGAAAAAATTTATACACAAATTTGGAGACTACTTCAGTGTTCTCCCCCTTTCTTAAAGTAACCGAAGTCGCCATTACTAAAATGGTATCAAGTCATCCATCAAAGTAAAACACTAGTTACTGCTAGATAAAAAATTAGTCTAATGAAACAGCTGTCTTTGACTTTTTACAGTAAGTCTTAATATCGTAGACTGAGACGAATTAAATTGTAATGCGGTTCTACATAGACTTTATGTCTTTGATCTGATTGGTCATTAGTCTGGAACCGCGCGATCGTTACGGTCGCAGGTTCGAATCCTGCCTCAGGCATGGATGTGTGTGATATCTTAGGTTAGTTAGGTTTCAGTAGTTCTAAGTTCTAGGGGACTGATGACCTGAGAAGTTAAGTCCCATAGTGCTCAGAGCCATTTGAACCATTTTTGTTCGGTCATAATCCGCTATTTATGTGTATTTATGACGTTGTTTACATTAAATTTGACTTCTGTCTTTCTGACATTCAACAAATGTTGTCAATACATTGCTTGAAAAACTGGGAAACGTCCAGAAGGAAAGGATGAAATTAAATGAGAAGCTTCACGGGTTGAGAGCATAATATTGTACTATTGCAATGATTACAAAAAGGTATCAAACAGGTGAAGAATTTGGCAGTAAAATCCTACTTTTCAGTGTGTCATTCCACCACCTATAGCCTGGATGCATGGACTAATTTGGTTGGGAAGGGTAACTTACAGCCTGTATAACCCCTCCTGAGTCAAGCTCGCGCACAACTGTTGTAATTAGTCCTTGAGTCCTTGATAGTGGTACTAGGTACTAGAACAGAATTTGCGGCCGAGCTGGTTCTATTAGGTTCTGTTAGAGTCAGATCTAGGTATTTTGCAAGTCACTGAGTACCTCAGAATCACGCACACTGTTCATAGATACAAGTGGCATGTGTGGACGAGAATGGTCCTATTAAAAAATGGCACCACGAAACTGTGACACACGATGAGGCTGGGTATCCATGACGTAACTCTGAGAAATCAGACTTCCCTCTGTCATTGCCAGACATAAGCATACCCGATAGATCTCTACATGCTAAAGTCGTTAGTATTACCGCTGTGCTCCTGCAAAACATTACTCGCCAATGACGGTCGTCTGGGGAAGTGGAGAACCATTATTCATTGCTGACCACAAGTAGACCATGTTTCCTAGTCACGAACGCACTCGAGTCACAGACATTAGTGTTGTGGTGTTCATGGCAGCATACTCATAGGACGGTAATTCCATATTCCAGCTGTTGATGAACTACAGCCAAAGGTGTGGCATGAGACAGAATGTTGCAGATGCTCCATCACTTTCTCTCAGATAACAGGCGCAGATGCTAAGAGATTACGATGTGCTTAGTCCACAATTCGGCGTTCCTCCCTTGTCGTGGTCAAACATGGTCGACCGGAACATTCATATCGAGTATGCCCTCAGGTTCCCATGCAGCCCAACATCTAGTCACAGTAACATCCGAACGCCACACAGATTTGGGTATTTCCATGACTCGACGAGCCGGTCATATGGAGACCCACAATTATGTCCTTTCCTAATTGTGCCAAGAGCTGATAACGCTTTCTCACACGATTATGTTACATTTCCACACCCTTCAGACTAATCATCCAACATGTGCAACTGTCCACGTCTTCGATACGTCCTACCAGGCCTGGTAACAACGCTAAACAAGAGCAAAACAAATGCATTTTGGTGGCCGTTATGCCTGTCACAAGAAACCTTAACTCCAGTCATTTAAATATCCGCCAGTGGTGTGTGCATGTAGGAACTTACATTGACCTAATACCATGTCTTCTGGGTACTTCACACTTTTTGCCAGACATTGCATGTTATGACAATAAAGGTCACTTTTTCATGTTACAGAAATTTCATAGATCTGTGTCAGATCCTCTATGATGCTTAATTTTTATAAATAATTTGGCATGCCGCTTCCAGCAGCATATCCAAAGTTGGTTGCTAATGATACGATTCACTCTACTAAAGGATGCAATGAATCCGATTTACAACAGCAGGTCTCTGTCGTAACGTAACAAATGTAAAAAATTATTTATGTAATGTTTCATGGTGGTATATGACAGAAAAATAATTGTATCAATTGAGAGAAAAATCAAACGCAGACATATTCGCCATTACAGAGTAGTGGTTCCCAATCGGGGGTAATTTGCATCACTATTTCGTACTGTAACACATATTACATAAGATACCAATAATAAAACTGTTTCCCGATACTACCATTAATAGGTGACTCAACGTGGTGGAGGTTACAGCTTGTGAAGCGATTGTATGAACAACATTTTTCCATTTTTCACATAGTCCACCCACTACACACATAGCTTGTACTTAATAACACGCATCTATGACTGTAAAATTGAGCCATCTATATATGTCATGAAGATGCCTTCTCCACGTTGTAGACAGGTAAACAAAATACTCAGCAGCACAGCACAACAGTAACTAAGTAACGTCCAGGATGTTGCTGTAGGACCTACACAGTATTATTATTATTAGTTGCAGTGGTCAGACAGAAAGCATTGATAGCCTGAAATCTTCCATCTTCTGCTAAATCAGAAGTAGTGAGTATAGCAGTTGGTTGGTTGGTTGGTTTTTGGGGAAGGAGACCAGACAGCGTGGTCATCGGTCTCATCGGATTAGGGAAGGATGGGGAAGGAAGTCGGCCGTGCCCTTTCAGAGGAACCATCCCGGCATTTGCCTGGAGCGATTTAGGGAAATCACGGAAAACCTAAATCAGGATGGCCGGACGCGGGATTGAACCGTCGTCCTCCCGAATGCGAGTCCAGTGTCTAACCACTGCGCCACCCCGCTCGGTACAGTATAGCAGTCAACCGTTTTACAAACAGTAAGTGTAGTAAACACATTTTAATTGGTTGATTGTAGATAGGGCTGCTGAGAGTCGGCGACGGAAGTATTGTTAGAGAGAGGATTAGTACAACGGTTTTTGTAACAAGTGTACATCCTTAGTGCGGATAGTTATCTTTCCTTTCTAAAACGGAGTTGCAAGTAGCACTTGTAATGCACTGAGAACTGCTCCAGCACTCTATAAAGAACAAGACTGCTAAAATTGAGCAGTATCAATTGCCCCTTTACTCAGTAGTTCGTGGTTTAGTAAAACATCTACAAAAACTAAATATCGTTTATCTGACATCATTTTAAAGATAAAAGTGTTCAAAGCCAATTCTCTTCACTTCTGTAGTTCTGGTTGGATATTGCTAGACAACACCACAAAATACAACAATATAACAATTACACTCCTGGAAATGGAAAAAAGAACACGTTGACACCGGTGTGTCAGACCCACCATACTTGTTCCGGACACTGGGAGAGGGCTGTACAAGCAATGATCACACGCACGGCACAGCGGACACACCAGGAACCGCGGTGTTGGCCGTCGAATGGTGCTAGCTGCGCAGCATTTGTGCACCGCCGCCGTCAGTGTCAGCCAGTTTGCCGTGGCATACGGAGCTCCATCGCAGTCTTTAACACTGGTAGCATGCCGCGACAGCGTGGACGTGAACCGTATGTGCAGTTGACGGACTTTGAGCGAGGGCGTATAGTGGGCATGCGGGAGGCCGGGTGGAGGCGTGAGGTCTCCACAGTGCATCGATGTTGTCGCCAGTAATCGGCGGAAGGTGCACGTGCCCGTCGACCTGGGACCGGACCGCAGCGACGCACGGATGCACGCCAAGACCGTAGGATCCTACGCAGTGCCGTAGGGGACCGCACCGCCACTTCCCAGCAAATTAGGGACACTGTTACTCCTGGGGTATCGGCGAGGACCATTCGCAACCGTCTCCATGAAGTTGGGCTACGGTCCCGCACACCGTTAGGCCGTCTTCCGCATACGCCCCAACATCGTGCAGCCCGCCTCCAGTGGCGTCGCGACAGGCGTGAATGGAGGGACGAATGGAGACGTGTCGTCTTCAGCGATGAGAGTCGCTTCTGCCTTGGTGCCAATGATGGTCGTATGCGTGTTTGGTGCCGTGCAGGTGAGCGCCACAATCAGGACTGCATACGACCGAGGCACACAGGGCCAACACCCGGCATCATGGTGTGGGGAGCGATCTCCAACACTGGCCGTACACCACTGGTGATCGTCGAGGGGACACTGAATAGTGCACGGTACATCCAAACCGTCATGGAACCCATCGTTGTACCATTCCTAGACTGGCAAGGGAACTTGCTGTTCCAACAGGACAATGCACGTTCGCATGTATCCCGTGCCACCCAACGTGCTCTAGAAGGTGTAAGTCAACTATCCTGGCCAGCAAGATCTCCGGATCTGTCCCCCATTGAGCATGTTTGGGACTGGATGAAGCGTCGTCTCACGCGGTCTGCACGTCCAGCACGAACGCTGGTCCAACTGAGGCGCCAGGTGGAAATGGCATGGCAAGCCGTTCCACAGGACTACATCCAGCATCTCTACGATCGTCTCCATGGGAGAATAGCAGCCTGCATTGCTGCGAAAGGTGGATATACACTGTACTAGGCTGACATTGTGCATGCTCTGTTGCCTGTGTCTATGAGCCTGTGGTTCTGACAGTGTGATCATGTGATGTATCTGACCCCAGGAATGTGTCAATAAAGTTTCCCCTTCCTGGGACAATGAATTCACGGTGTTCTTATTTCAATTTCCAGGAGTGTATTATGAGAAATATGCATTCCTACATGTAAGAACTGTCATGTGAATTCTACGCAAGTGGCACCTAAAAATTTACTCAATTGACAATTTCTACAGATCTCCATACTGAATACTTAAAAGTGAATGTTTTTTAGTGTATATAGCTATTTGAGAACTGGTTTATGTTTCCTGATAAGTTATGACTTGTGATTTGATTATGTGGAAGTGATAAATGATAAATAAAGTTATGAGGAAAAACTGTACTTAGACAGTATGTTGATGATGGTGGAGCTACGGCGGGTGGGGATGGCGGGGTGGGGGGGATACCAGCTAATATCTCATTGAACTCAGGGTAATGGCACTTGAAAGCTTGGGAACAACAGTTATAAGAGTGTCTGCGATCTCAATTTGTACAAAAACGTCAAATTTCAGCTTGCAGCTCGGTTTTCTTTATATTCAAATAGCCGGTTTCTGGCCAACTGCCCACATTCAGATCTTTTGTTACGGTTACAGAATAATCTGTCGACACATAACAGTAATACAATTGTCTTAACTAAAAATATAAAGGTTTTGTTATATGATATCAACACGTATGCCACTTAAAATAACACAATAAGTGTACAGCATTATACAACAAAGACTGCAATATTAAAACTAGAAGTTGAAATGATTTTCATAGAGAAGTACGCGGAAATGCCGTAAAATGTGGAAAATTAACCAAATAAGACAACAACATTATTATTATTTTTACTAATAGCTGGAAAATACTGAAATATCGATTAACACTGAAGAGCTGTATGACGGTGCATACACCTTCCACTATGTTCAAAATATGCGCGAAACGGTTGCTGTCTCTTTCATAGAGGGGAAATTTGTGCTGTTGCATTCCTGTTTAGTTTCATTGCAATTGCGGACCAAGCAAGATGAGGAAGTGACCTTGGCGATGAGTAGTTATACTGACTTCAGAAGTGGTAAGACTGAAGTTGTTTGTATGTGTGTGTGCGTGTGTGTGTGTGTGTCTGTGTGTGCGTGTATTTATGTAACTATATTTGTTGTGGTCTGTAGTCTGGTTTGATGCAGCTCTCGTTGCTAGTCCAACCTGTGCAAGACTCTTTGCAAGAATACTACAGGCTATACACCCGCTTACTGTGTTCGATCTTCGGTTTCGCTCATCAAATTTTAACACCAGCACGTCCCCCCATTACCAAATTAAATATTATATTTTGCCTCAGGATGAATACTATCAAACGATCCCTTCCTTTAGTCAAATTTTGCCATAAAGACCATCTATCCCTAATTCGTTCTGGTACTTCTTCATTGCACATATAAAGCCGTCTGCCAGAGGGCATTCCTAGGAAAAAGAAACCTATTAGTAACAAATACAGACCTTCCTTTGCAGAAGAATGTTCTGAGAATGTTCCTTCGGAGCACAGTATTGTAAGCAATGAGTCACGGACTGTGGGGAAATCGGAAGAGAATCAAATTCCTTGAGATGTGGTACTACAGAAGGATGCTGAAAATAAGTAAAGGATTGAGGAGATTCTGTGCGGAATCTGTAAAGAATGGAACATATGGACGACACTGAAAAGAAGAAGGAACGGAGTGAAAGGATATGTGTTAAGAATTCAATTGATAGCGTCCATGGTACAAGAGGGTGCTGCAGACAGTAACAATTGTAGAAGAAGACAGGGATTGCAATAAATGCAGCAAATAACTGAGGACATAGAGTGCAACTGCTACTCTATGATGAAAAATTGACACAGGAGTGGATATCTTGGTGGGTGCAAGGAAACATGAAAAAGAAATTCTTCATTGGCTGCCGCATCTATCCATTTAATATTTCGAAAGAAAGACCGACGCCAGCTGCAATCGGCCATAGAAATACTAGGATCACTCGAAAAGAAATGCACACTATTTTTTTAAAATCCATCTTTTATTCTACACGTTTGAAAGTTTTACAGTGAGTAGATACATCCCTTAGGAACAATATTTTCATTTCCCCACATAATTTCCATCCCTCTCAACTGCCTTACGCCATCTTGGAACCAGCGCCTGTATACCCGCACGGTAAAATTCTAGACCAAACTGTTGGAGCCACTGTTTGGCAACGTGCACAAGGGAGTCACCATCTTGAAACCTTGTTCCACGAAGAGAGTCTTTCAGCTTTCAGTTTCCCAAAGAGATGATAGTCACATGGAGCCAGGTCAGTACTGTAAGGCGGGTGTTTCAGTGTTGTCCATTCGAGTTTTGTGATCGCTTCCATGGTTTTTTGACTGACATGTGTCCGTGCATTGTTGTGCAACAGAAATACATCCTACTTTTGTCGATGTGGTCGAACACGACTCAGTCGAGCTTGAAGTTTCTTCAGTGTCGTCACATATGCATCGGAATTTGTGATGGTTCCACTTCGCATGATGTCCTCAAGCAAGAGTCCTTCGGAATCGAAAAACACCGTATCCATAACTTTTCCAGGAGAAGGTGCGATTTTTTTTTTTTTTTTTTTTTTTTTTTTTTTTTGTCTTGGGTGAATTTGTATGATTCCACTCCATTGATTGCCTCTTCGTCTCCGGTGAAAAATGATGGAGCCATGTTTCATCATCTGTCACAATTCTTCCAAAAAATTCATCTTCACCATTCTCGTACTGTTCCAAAAGTTCTTTGCATATCGGTTTTCTTGTTTCTTTGTGAGCTACTATAAACATCCTGGGAACCTACCTGGCACAAACCTTTTTTAACGCCAACATTTCCAGTATTCTGCAAACACTTGCTTCCCCTATCCCAATGTAGCGTGACCATTCTTTCACTGTGTTGCGTCTGTCAGCAGTCACCAATTCGTTACCTCTCTGCACATTGTCTGGAGTGTGTGCAGTACGAGGCGTGCCGCTGCGAGGACAATCCTCAATATTGCCGTGCCCGCATTCATCATGTAACCTGCTTGCCCACCGACTAACTGTACTGCGATCGACAGCAGCATCTCCATACACCTTTTTCAGCTTCTTGTGGATGTTTCCCACTGTCTCGCTTTCCCAGCACAGGAATTCTATGACAGCACGTTGCGTCTGACGAACGTCAAGTGTAGCAGACATCTTAAAGACATGCTGTGACGGCGCCACTCACGGGAACAGGTTGAACTAAGTTTGAAAACAGGCGGGAAGGATGTACCTACACACTGTATAACTTTCACACATGCATAATGAAAACTATATTCTTACAAAAATAGTGTGCATTTCTTTTGGAGTGACCTTCGTAATTCGATGGCGAAAGTTGAAAATTTGTGCCAGATCGTGACTCGGACCCAAATCTCCCGGTTATGGGAAAGGTAGCCTTAACCGTCTCTGCTATCACAGTTCTCCGTTTGTCCATTCACCTACTTGCTGGCTGCGAGTCCTGTAGTCCCTCAAGAGGCTCGGACCCTGTTGTCCATCCTCACTGATGTTACCAAGGCAGTCACACCTATATATGAGGGGTGTCTATTCTGTCGACGTATTTCTTCGAAATTTGGTATTTGCGGCCGCTGTATACAACAAGAGAGCGGTGTCTGTTTTTTGCACACATATACATGATGTCTTTCCTGAAAGTCGTCAGTGCGTTTTCTCTGGTGCTTCGGCTGATATCGGCAATTTCTTTTCTTCAGTGTGAAGTTGCAGTCAGTCCAGTCACATACTGCTCATTACATCTTTCATGCATTGCCCCAGTCCGTCGAATCGGCACGCAAAATTCCACTTTAACAGTCGTTTGGTTCATAATGGGAAACAAACCGACACTTTCTGTCAACGTTTGGCGTCACATGAAAGACGTGGTGAGCAGTATGTGATTGGACTGACTGCAGCCTCACACTGCAGAAAATAAATTGCAAATATCTGCCGAAGAACCATAGAAGACGCTCCTGACGTCATTTAGGAGAAACATCACGTATATATGATAAAACACTCTAACACTTCAGTAGTCTTCTGTAGCACTAGGTTTCAATCCTTTCATCTGAGCTGTTTGTTGCCAACGTCCATTTTTATCGTTTTCTTAAACATTGTTCCTCCGATTATCACTCTGCATTTTATATTCGCTTTAGTGTTACCTTCGTTACGTATCTTAATCCTGGAACAGCAAAACAAATCTACATTTTGTGCCTCATTAGCTAGTCTCATTCCCTCAGTACCATGGTATTTAATTCCGATACACTCCAGCATAGCTAAAATATTTTCTTTTTATTTCTATAAAGACTGAGACACCTAAATTCCTTTCCATATGACTTGACTGCAATCTGTGTATTGTTCACTTCTTCAGAAGCGATTTGATTACATCCTCTGAAACTGATAAATGGGTGGTTCGTTGTTGTTATTGTTTCAACGTATCCCTTAAGAGTAAATCATGGAAAACAAACATTTGTTATAAATTGCTGAATTGAGGCATCCTAGAGACATATCCGTGCATTAGGATGTTTAGTTATATTGATACATTTGTCTCGTGTATGTTCTCTGTAGTCATTTGCCCATTTATCGTATCTGCCTTTCCAAATCTGTTGGAGTTTCATCATCTACATTGGTACTATACAAACCACTGTCACACATACGACCACAGTTACATCGCATTATACAGCGTATCAGCTTTATTCATGAAGATTTAATTATCACTCCAAAAAATCAGTTTTCTACGTCTTAAGATCATGTTTGCTGACATCAGTTTTTCTTGAGCAATGGACGCTGTCACTCAGGGTTGCAGAAAAACAACGACGAAGAGTGTGAGCTGATGAGTGGGACAGTGGGCCTCTTACTTGAGAGGCTCGTTATAGAAGAAAAATTGAAGTGATTAGGAAACAATTCTAAGACGAATATACCGCACCTCGACTCGATGTATATTAATCAGGTACATAAGATCATGAGGCTAGGAGACTCGAAATCGTTCAGGGTATATGAGACGAAGAGCATTTTTTGGCAGTCTGAGGCCATTTCCTTCTTCCTAATTAATCATGCGATCGTATTACTCAGTATCCTAATCAACGATGGTTTCTCTTGTTTTTCTTTCATCAGACTTGTTTCGGTTCTTCACAATGTTATTTTCACTTGTTTCCGTACCACATAATTACTGCGTCTTCCCACATTTTCTTGAAATCAATTACGAATAGTTTTTTAAACAACAATCTAATTTGTTCGTATTGCTGTTTGCTGATTTTATAATGTTTCCTTTGTGAACGAATGTAAACATGCACCGTAAACCTACAAAACCTTTGGTATCCTATGTGAAGTTCCATAATGAAAAATCGTTCCTTAGCTTTATCCTACTTTATCCTGCTATACAGCTCTTTGGATGCTTACCAAAAGAACTGTAGAAGACAAAAAGTAACCAAATTAAATTGCGATGTTTCCGAGCACGTTATAATTTTAATTTGGTCCTCCAGGACCAAGCGGCGAGAAAGAAAACGCAAGCTATGAAGCAAAATTTGCTTTAATAAAGGGAACATTCGAAAACTCTATCCATCTACGGTAAGGGGACATCTTCATTATCATATCTGGCCAGTGCGGAAAGTGTATATCAATTGTGGCTATATTCGATGCTGACACGTAGTCTAACATTGGTGATTTGTGATCTCTGTGTACATTCCCGTTCGTTGGGTCTGACAGTGACAAAACCTGTTCACCCTTCGAAGTTGGTATGTGTGTGTGTGTGTGTGTGTGTGTGCGTGTGTGTGTGTGTGTGTGTGTGTGTGCGTGTGTGTGTGTGATTTCACACAGAGTGAGCGGTTAAGAGAACATAGAAATGAAATAGCTTTGTTGGTCTTAGTATTACCTATGCTAACATAAACTACATTACACAGCGTAATCAATATGCGTCGTGAAATAAAACGATATTGGTTTACTTTTGCTGTTTATTGTGTCAGACAGCAAATAATTAGTACTGTGGCGTAACAGCGCAATTATCTTTGTGGTGTCATGGATAATGACATGTTTCGGCCCTCTTGTTTTCTCTTCATATTACGAGTATCTATTATTTGCTCAACCAAAGAAAGCCACGGGCCTGTGCGTGTGTGTGTGTGTGTGTGTGTGTGTGTGTGTGTGTGTGCGTGTGTGTGTGTGTGTGTGTGTGTGTTTGTGGTCAGACTCTGAACTGCGAAATAATACTGAATTGGACGTTCTGTATGGTTATTACTTCAATGATTGATTTTCAGCCCGGGATTGTATTTATCTCAGAGAGAACGTGAAACGTTCACCGACCATTGCTATTGGCATTTTATGTGTATTATGTACTACTCAAAAGAAAGGTATACTTGAAAATGTAACGGAACATTATGAAACGGAATCCACTGGCTCCCAAGATCTGAAGTTCGTAAAACATTGTTTCCTCTGTGTAAACTTTTTGTTGTGTTTTTGTCTTAAATTTTTGTTGGATCTGGCTCAGCTTCATGTATCTTTTCCTTTCTGTCCTTTCTCCTGTCTGCATGGTATGTAGAACGTGATTGCATTTTATCTCCAAGTAATTTAGGTTATAGCCATGCGGTCTAACGCACGGCTTTCCGGACTGGGAAGGTGCGCCTGGTCCCCAGCACGAATCCGCCCGGAGGTCCGGTGAGCCAGCCAGTCTGTGGATGGTCTTTTAGCGGTACGCGTACACCACCATTACTTTACCACTCAAGCATAGGGATTAGACAAGTCTGGTGTGAGATGTTCCTTGGGGAGGGGGGGTCGACCGGGGGCCGAACCGCATTATAACCCTGAAAGAGTGGTTCGGTGCGTGGCGGTGGAGGGGTGAAGTGGACTGCGATAGTCGTCGTGGGGTTGTGGACCACTGCGACTGCGGCGGGAAGGGATCCTCTCCATCGTTTCTAGGTTTAAATACAGTACAATACATACAACTTAGGTTACTTACATCTTATTCAAACTACAATACATTTTAGTAATATTATTATTATACTTTGTCCTAATCTGGATATTAATTATTTTCACAGCCATGTAATGGTGAGCAACGAACGATGTTGGGAACTGCTATCATGGTGATGGTATTGATTGGTTGCCGTTCCTGCAGCCCGAAATGCAAATTAGGTGATCAATACAAGAACCACTGTTTACTCAAAATTAGTTTGACGAAGTCCGATCTTTTTAAAAGAAGCATTGCTATGCAACGCAAATACTGTTGTTGAAGTACTTACACGGGGTGAATCGACTTAAACTAGCATCACGCATATTTCGTAAATGGAAAGTACTGCTGATGTGTGGTCTTCACAGAATGGATTGGTAGTCAGGGTCTCGTATTGTTAACCAGTAAACAGATTCTAATAATTTTTTGTGCAAACATACATTTTTTAAAATTGACAATAACGAACTGGAAGCGGGGTTAGTTAGAAAGCCTTTGGTGTTTGTTGTAGGAGTCATATACGAAAAATAGTACTTTCAAACGTTTTCTCACCAAAAGTTGTCTGTGCTATTCAGCTTGTTTAGTTTCTAAGTGCGTTGTTGTTACGTTTGCTTGCAGTGTGCTTGTGTGTTTCTTGGGTGTACTGCGACTTCCTAGCCAGTCAGTGTGTGATCGTGAGTGAACGATGGGATTTGCCAGTCCAGAAAAACCGGATTGCTCATGTTGTGCGGAGAGTGTAGAAAGAATGCAGTTCTTTCTTGTACGGAGCATGCGTCAAGATATCGCAATAGCCGTCAACCATCTGGGAAATTATTTATCAACCTCATTTAGTAGTTACGTGAAAGTGGTAGTATAACACCTGCACAGCGTAACAGAAGGAAACAAGTGGCGTCCGAAGAGGGTGAAATTAATGTTCTTGCTGCTGTTGCCGTTGATCCGCACGTTAGCTTCTGCGCAGTCGCACAACAAAGTGGCATGAGTCGGGCAGGTTCCCTACGCACTCTCCATCGACATATGTTCCAACCCTACCGTTTCTCTCTCCATTCAAGAGGTACACGGGAATGATTATTAGAATCGTCTTCACTTCTGTACGTAGGCATTACGATGGGGTAATCCAAATGTATCATGTATCATTTAGTGATGAAGCCATATTTACCAATCATAGCCAGGTAAACCGATGAAACATGTGCTACTGGTCTGTTAACAATCACTCGTGCCTTCGTCAGCTGGAACGTCAGCGTCCTTGGAGTGCAAACGTGTGCTGTGGGATAGTGAACCATCAGCTCATAGCCCGCGCTTCGCAGACGGAACTCTGAATCCTCACAATATCACAGCCTCGTAACAGATCATCATCCATGTTCCTCGGCAGACTAGAAGAACCCTGTGGTAACAACATCGTGGCTTTCCAACCCATACTGCATTTCTGTCTCTAAGCTGGTCGTAGATTGTGTTCCAAAAATGAACAGCATATAGACAGCAGTGATGACACTTTCTGCAGGACCTGGCCATCATTTTGCAAGACAATGCTTAAGCACGTACAGTGCAAGCCGTCACTGATTTGTTTGACGCATGGGGCTGCTAAGTGCTATACCACCTACTGCACTCCCATAACATAAGCCTTCGTGAGTTCATCTCTATTTCTAAACTGAACGAAACACTTCACGGCATTCGCTTCAGAACTGCTACAAATTCGTTGGGCACTAGACCGCGCCGCTCGAACTGTCGACCCAACTGGCACTGCTAAGAGTATCCTACGACTTCGGCATCTCTGGCAACGGGCTATACATAATGCTGGTGACAACTTTGAAGTTCGATAAAACTTTGAAACACGTATCTATTTTGTACGAGCTATAAATAAAAAGTTGCCACTATTAAAATTCCAATCCTCGTATAATGATTTCCTTAACACATTTCTCATGCTATTTGAGAGTTGCTTTCCATTAGAACGTTCTAAACGGGGTACCAGTAGTAATAGGCAGCCCGGGTGGCTGACTAGTGGGATAAGGATATAATGTAGAACAAAGCGGTAATGATATCAAAACGTTAGAAGTAGTCACAATCAAGCTACAGTAGCCCATTACAAACAGTATTGTAAGGTGATAAAAAATTTAGTTACGAAGCAAAGAGTATGTGGTATGCAAATAGAAAAGCTAATTAACCGGATAAGATTAAAACCATATGGTAGTTGTGAAGGAAGTCTCTGGTCAGCAGCACAAGGTCGACGATATAGTTCATAGTAAAAAATTTCTGTTACTGATAAATCATATATATGTACAGTATTTAACAATAAATTTCTAAGCATTGCTCGTGCTGAAATACTCCTCTGTGATACAGACAAGGGTGATATTGTGTCGATAATTAAATCATTGAATATGAAGGACTCTCATGGTTATGATGGAGAGCCTAGCAGAATATCAAAATACTGTGCTGCACATGTTAGCACTGTATTTAGCCATATTTGTTATTTTTCCTCTAGGAATGGTCAGTTTCCTGAACGATTAAAGTACTCAGTAGTAAAGCCGCTTTATGAAAAGGGAGAAAGGAATTATGTGGACAATTTTTCACCTATTTCTATGCCACCAGTGTTTGCTAAAGTATTTGAAAAGTCTGTGTATGTAAAGATAATTGATCATCTTGTATCACAGTATTTGCTATCAAATGCACAGTTTGGCTTCAGAAGTCGTTTAACAGCTGAAAATGTTATATTTTCTTTTCTCTGTGAAGTACTAGATGGGTAAAGCAAAAGGTTTCGAAAGCTTGGCATATTTTGTGATTTAACCATTGCATTTGATTGTGTTGATCACAGAATATTGCTCCAGAAGTTGGACCATTACGGAATACGGGGAGTAGCTCACAATTGGTTCACCTCTTACTTTAGCAACAGACAGCAAAAAGTCGTTATTGACAATGTTGAGAATTGTTGTGATGTAGGGTCTGAGTGGGATACAGTCAAGTGTGGGGTGCCCCAGGCATCAGTGTTAAGGCCATTCCTTTTCCTTATTTATATAAATGATATGCCCTCTAGTATTACGGGTAACTCTAAAATATTTCTGTTTTATGATGACACTGGCTAGGCAGTAAAGGATGCTGTGTGCAACACGGGCTCGGTTTCAAACAGTGCAGTTCATGACCTACGTTCATGGCTTGTAGAAAATAAACTAATGTTAAATCACAGTTTTTACAGTTTCCAACACACAATTCAACAAAATAGACGTTTTAATTTCACAGAATGGTCATATGATTAGTGAAACTGAACAGTTCAAATTTCTAGGTGTTCAGGTAGGTAGTAAACTTCCGTGGAAAGCCCACGTTCAGGATCTTGTAAGACGACTTAATGCTGCCATTTTTACTATTCGAACGATATCTGGAGTGAGTGATCGTTCGACACGAAAATTAGTCTACTATGCGTATTTTCATTCGCTTATGTCGTGTGGTATTATATTTTGGGGTAGCTCTTCCCATTCTAAAAGGATATTTTTGGCTCAGAAACTGGCGTTTCGGGCAATAACTGGTGTAAGTTCACGAACCTCTTGGCAAGCCCTGTTCGCGAGTCTGAGTTATTGACATTCGCCTCTCAATATATATATTCCTCACTGTCATTTCTTGTTAACAGTATTAGTTTATTCCCAAGAATAAGCAGCTTTCACTCAGTTAATACTCGGCAGAAAACAAACCTTCATTTGGATTGGACTTCCTTAACTCTTGTGCAGAAAGGTGTACAGTATACTGCTATATCCATTTTCAATAAGCCACCACTCAAATTCAAAAATCTTAACAGTAATTCACGAGCTTTCGAATTGAAACTGAAGTGTTTCCTCATGGGTCACGACTTCTGTTCTGTCGAGGATTTCCTTAAAAAATTAAGCTGATCCTCGTTGTATTGTTAATTGCGTTTACTTAAAATTAGTGATTAACTTTTTTCGGTTTCATAAACATTTTATTTTTTTCTGTTATTACTTTTGTGTTGTAGTTGCATGTGCTGACACGTTCCATGACAGTGGAGATTTGCTCGTCAATTATGGTCCTACGGAACTTGACGTGTAAATAAATAAATAAATAAACGGGAAGTGTGTATTGCCACTGTCGGTGGTCATTTTGAAAACAACCTGTCAAAGTCAGCAGTCTCGTTACTGTTCAAATTCCACTTAACTAGTGATTGTAAATGCGCTGTTCTTTAGTGTGTGCTACCACACGTATTGTGCAGGTGTCGGTGTGGGAACTTTTTAAAATACAATTCCTCGTAATTCTGCAACAAGCATCACTGACATTTTGATTTACCCTACTTTGAGTCTATTAATAACTTTGAGACTGTTAATATCAATAGGCATTGTTCCATTTAAAAGCGTATGTTAGCACAAAACACTTTATAAATACTATAACAACCTTTTTATTGGCTAACAATAAGAGAGCACGAATACCAATAAGAACTATGAAAACCGCACATCAATAGCACTTTCCATTTCCGTAGAAATTGCAGTGCAAGTTTTATTTGATACACCCTGTATTTCGTGCGACCGTCACACGTCATCCTGTCAGTAACGAACCAACAATTACTGATTACGCTGATTTCCGTCACTGTTACCGTCATCCACACTGTAAGTTTCATGTTTCGTGTTAGGTAGACACTATGAAGAACAATTATCTTGAGAAGAAGTAGTAAACTAATCCACGGAACAGAAAATAAAGAAAAAAGGAATAAAATAAAATACAAAAAAGAAGCATCAAAACGAAGGGAAAAGACGTGTTCTACCGAAATTGACAATACATCGCTACCTAAGGTTGGACAACATTACTTTTGCTTGACATTCACAAGAGTGCTGCTTCTGATGTTTAGATCTTTGTCCATTTCAAGTAAAGAAGCTTTTTTTAATTTCATATAAGAATTTTTATCAGCCAGTATTTTCTCAGGTCAAAAGAAGGCTGTTCTAGTGGCATCTAACGTAATGGCGAAGTCACGCTGCACTGTTGTACGCACGATCTTTAATTCTTGATTCTGATAATCTTGAATGTTAAGCATTGTTACCGAACAGATGTTTCTTCATATCATAACTTATCAAAATTCTTTTAAACATTTTTTGCTTAAATTTTGTTTTATGGTTAAAAATAGCCAAGGAATAAAATTATACATGGTCCTTGACTTGGAAAAATGCGGATTCGCTAATGCAGAAACCGAAATTCAAGCATTTCTGAATGCAAACTAGAATTGCGTTCTGAAAGCGGTACAGAAGCTGGAATTGATAATCATTTATTTGAATTTGATGTACACCCAACTAATGCAATTCTTCGTGCCATTAACGTTTCATGTGAAGTAGATGTTACAGTGAATGATACTTCATGTGAATGGAATGTTCAAGTAATTAATCGATCCGTTGATTCAGTTATGTAACTGTTCGGAAGTTTTCGGGCAACGGAAGGAAATATAAAAGATATTAAAACTGAACAACAAACGAACTTTAGTAACATATCAGTGCAATTAGAACAACAGTCCAATGATTTAACAAAATTGACTAATCCAGTGTAAAGCAGTAACAGGTTAAGTTGCACAACTGAAAGCGGCCTATGAAAGTCTTCCGATAATCATACGCTCATTGACTAAGGAATAAAAATAATTGAAATATACGGTATAACAATTAAAATGAAGCTAATCCTTTGTAAAGGAGGAAGGGGTTTTAATATAGGAACAATTCAATGCAAGCAAATTATTGTAACATTTCGCAATGGTTTTCGGACAAGAATGTGGACATCAATAACAAATTAGATTCAAAATTATAACGTGTAGTAAACGAAACAGACATAGCCACGAAGCCGGAACGTGACAATTCCCGTGAATCAACAAAATCAGAATTAGCGCGGATAAAATCTATTTTAAACGAAGATATGCTGCAACGGCAACGATCAAGTTACAACCCAAATTACAACTGTGCTACAAGAACTGTCTTAGGTCACGGGTATTCAAGACACCTTAACAACGTTTTATAGATCAACTGTTAACAGATCATGTGACATTTACAATAATCCTGCAACGCATCCCGCGATGTACGATAGTGAAATGAATTACGATGATGTATTGCCAAATAGTGTACCATGCGAAGTAGGAATTGCACCGTCACTATGTTATGTCTTAATCGAGAAGCGTTTACTTAAGCACAGGCAGTTCCACATATTTTCGCCAGATAACTGTGCCCCACAGCATGTTGCGGCTTTCGAAGGCGTGGTACCTCAATCTTGTAGTGAACAGCAAAAAAGTTTGCTTCCCAACAACCTAAATTAGGGGTGATCGAGCCGTTCGCATAACTAAAACGGCAGAATCTTGCCAAACATCTGCACAATTTTAAGGAGCATTTTTATTTAAATACTGCTCAGGTTGCTATCAGTAAAGGCTAAGGAAACAATTCTGAATCCTTTCATAATAAACAGGGTAGCCTCCGCAGAGATTCTGAGAAGTACATAGACAAAACTCATTTTGGGATGAGCCAATTTCTCGTAAAGATGTTTTGAGAATTCTAAAGGCGAAGTTGACTTGAAACATTCGCGAGAGACTGATACAAGTACCGGAATACGACCTAGAACATTTCATGTATCTGTTTGACGCCATAGACCTGATCTATGAAGGCATAAAGGTCAATCACAATAACAAGTACAGCCAATAGCACGCCAAAGTTAAATCAACCGCACTTGCAGAATCGCAGTACAGGCCAGCACAATGTTCCCATGTAATTATATGAATCAAAAAGAGAAAACAACGTATTTTAAGGATATGTACTTCATGTACAGTATGACTATAAGTGACAATGATGCACACTAAAGTTAAATAACCACTGTGGTATGAAATTACATTATTGCCTGAAAAGAGGCTCGTACTTTCTTTGATGTAAAGTATAGGAGACTATTTTTTAGTTATCAGTACTTTCTTAATAATGAAAGTTAGTTCTTGTGTGAGTCTGTATTAGTTGTTCAGATGTTTCGTGAGCAATAAATGACACTGAAATGAATGGAATTACAAGCTCTCAAGCAGAGCACCGACACGAAATGTTAATGTGTCTGATGTAATTAGTGGTTTCGCTATAGCTGTTCTAATGTCTAACAGTTCGTATTCGTGAAATGAAGATTTCCTGATCCTGTTTACTTTATGCATCTCTTGATCTCTCTCTACGATCTGTAACCCCCACTCTTCCCTCTAGCACTAAATTTGTGACCCCTTGATGTCGCAGAATGAGTCTTATCAACCTATCCCTTCTTTCAGTCAACCTGTGCCACAAATTTCTTTTCTCCCCAGTTATGTTCAGTACCTCCTCATTAGTCACGTGACCTACCGGTCTAATCTTCAGCGTTCTTCAGTAGCCCCACATTTGAAAATCTTGTGTTCTCTTTTTTACCGTCCATGTTTTATTTGCATTATACAATTATACTCTATACAATTACGACTACACTCCACACAAACACTTTCAGAAAAGACTTCCTTATGCTTAAATCTACAATCGGTGCTAACAAATTCGTCTTCCTCGAAAACACTTTTTCTTTTGCAATTCCTATTCTACATTTTAAATCCTCTCTACTTCAGCCATAATTAGTTATTTCGATGCCCAAACTGCAAAATGCACCTACTACTTCAAGTGTCTCACTTCCTAACCTACTTCTGTCACCATCACCTGATTCAATTCGACTACATGCTACTACCAGCCATTCGATTTTGTTGATTATTACCTTATTCCCTCCTTTCAAGACACAATCCATTCCATTCAGCTGCTCTTCCAAGCCCTTTGCCGTCTCTGACACAATTGCAAAGTCTTTGGGAAACCTCAAAGTTTTTATTTCTTTTCCCTGGTCTTTAATTCCTGCTCCAAACTTGTCTATAGTTTTCTTTACTGCTTCCTCAATGTGCAAACTGAATAACATTGGTGACAGGCTACAACTCTGTCTCACTCCCTTCTCAATCACAGCTTCCTACTCACCCTTCGACTGCCGGAAGCCCCTTCTGGTTTCTGTACAAATTCTAAATATCCTTTCCATCCCTGTACGCTACCCTTGCCTAAAAGAGAGTATTCGAGTCAAAATTGTTAAAAGGTTCCTCTAAGCCTACAAATGCTACAAACATTGGCTCGCCTTTCCTTAACATAGCCTCTAAAGTAAGTCGTAGGGTCATTATTGCATCATGTGTTCCTCCAGTTTTCCGCAAATCCAAACTGATTTTCCCTGATGTCGGCTTCTAGCAGTTTTGATTTTTCTGTAAAGAACTCGTGTTAGTGTTTTGCAGTCACGACTTATTAAACTTGTAATTCGGTAATATTCACGCCTATCACCACCTGATTTCTTTGGAACTGGATTTACTATATTCTCCTTGAAATCTGAGGGAGTTTTGCCAGTCTCGTACATATTGCTCAGTTGTTGGATGAGTTTTGCCTTGACTGACTCTAACACAAATAGCAGTTCTAACGGAATCTCGTTTACACTCGGTGCCTTGTCTCAATTTTGGTCTTTCAGTACTCATTCAAACTGTTCTCGCAGTATCATATCTCCCACCTCATCTTCATCTGCGTTCTCTTCCATTTGTATAATATTGCCCTCAAGTTCATCTACCTTGTCTAGGCCCTCTATATACTTCTTGCAATTCTCGGTTTTCCCTTCTCAGCTTGGGACTGGTTTCCCATTTGAACTCTTATCGTATGGGAGGTTCTTTTTTCTCCAAGGGCCTCTTTAATTTTATTGTAGGTGGTATCTATCCTTCCCATAGTATGATATTTTTCCAAACCCCTACATTTGCGCAATTTTGCACTTCTAGTCAATATCGTTTTTAGACGTTTGTATTCCCTTTCGCCTGCTTCATTTGTTGCATTTTTATATTTTCTCCGTTCATCAATCAAATACAGTATCTCTTCTGTTATCCAGGTATTTCTGCTCTTGTCAATCATCTCCTAAGACTTCCTCTGAAACTCTCAACAACTTCTGGCTCTTTCGTCCTATCCAGGTCCCAAATCCTTAATTTTCTACAGTTCTGTAATGTTTTCAGATCTAATCTACATATCCTAACAGCTAAATTGTGATCAGTGTCCACATGTGCCCATGGAAATGTCTTACAATTTAAAATATGGTGCATAATTCTCTGTCTTACCATTACACAATCAGTATGAAAACTTCCAGTGTCTCCAGGTCTCCTCCACATAAACAGCCTTCTTTCATCATTCTTAAATCAACTGTTAGCAGATGGCCTCCCCTTTAATTCTTTTCCCCAGTGTGAATTCATCTCATATTTTCCCTTCTTTTCCTTTTCCTGCTTTTGAGTTCCAGTCCCCTATGACTACTAAATTTTCGTCTGCCTTAACTATGTGAATAAAACTATCAGAATTAAACAGCCTTACTGCGAACGGCTGAAAGAAAGGGGAAACTACACCCGTAATTTTTTCCGAGGGCATGCAGTGCTACTGTGCGATTAAATGTTGATGACATCCTCTTGGATAAAATATTCCGGGGGTGCAACAGTCCCCCATTAGGATCTCCGGGAGAGAACTATTCATGAAGATGTCGTTATCAGAAGAAGCAAAATTGGACTTCTGCGGACTGAAGCGTGGAATGGTTCAAATGGCTCTGAGCACTATGGGACTCAACTGCTGAGGTCATTAGTCCCCTAGAACTTAGAACTAGTTAAACCTAACTAACCTAATGACATCACAAACATCCATGCCCGAGGCAGGATTCGAACCTGCAACCATAGCGGTCTTGCGGTTCCAGACTGCAGCGCCTTTAACCGCACGGCCACTTCGGCCGGCAAGCGTGGAATGTCACATCCCTTAACAAGGCTAGTAGATTCGAAAATTTAAAACGGGCAACAGATAGGTTAAAGTTAGATATAGTGGGAATTAGCGAAGTTCGGTGGCAGGCGTAATAGGATTTCTGGTCAGGTGAATACAGGGTTATAAATGCAGAATCGTATAGGGGTAATGCAGGAGTAGATTTAATAATGAATAAGAAAATGAGAACCCTGGTAAGTTACTAAGAGCTGCATACTGAACGCATTGTTGCAATTAAGATAGACATGAAGCCCACACCCGTCTAATAATGTATACTATTGTAAATAACAAGAAAATAGTGTAAAAATAGATGTGAAACTAGTATTCTTTGTGTAAATGTAATGAAAAGATCTGTATTCTAACAAGACTACAAAAGTTCCACGGGGATGGATTTGAGATGTATCTACACTCCTGGAATTGGAAAAAAGAACACATTGACACCGGTGTGTCAGACCCACCATACTTGCTCCGGACACTGCGAGAGGGCTGTACAAGCAATGATCACACGCACGCCACAGCGGACACACCAGGAACCGCGGTGTTGGCCGTCGAATGGCGCTAGCTGCGCAGCATTTGTGCACCGCCGCCGTCAGTGTCAGCCAGTTTGCCGTGGCATACGGAGCTCCATCGCAGTCTTTAACACTGGTAGCATGCCGCGACAGCGTGGACGTGAACCGTATGTGCAGTTGACGGACTTTGAGCGAGGGCGTATAGTGGGCATGCGGGAGGCCGGGTGGACGTACCGCCGAATTGCTCAACACGTGGGGCGTGAGGTCTCCACAGTACATCGATGTTGTCGCCAGTGGTCGGCGGAAGGTGCACGTGCCCGTCGACCAGGGACCGGACCGCAGCGACGCACGGATGCACGCCAAGACCGTAGGATCCTACGCAGTGCCGTAGGGGACCGCACCGCCACTTCTCAGCAAATTAGGGACACTGTTGCTCCTGGGGTATCGGCGAGGACCATTCGCAACCGTCTCCATGAAGCTGGGCTACGGTCCCGCACACCGTTAGGCCGTCTTCCGCTCACGCCCCAACATTGTGCAGCCCGCCTCCAGTGGTGTCGCGACAGGCGTGAATGGAGGGACGAATGGAGACGTGTCGTCTTCAGCGATGAGAGTCGCTTCTGCCTTGGTGCCAATGCCTTGCCTTGGTGACACTGAATAGTGCACGGTACATCCAAACCGTCATCGAACCCATCGTTCTACCATTCCTAGACCGGCAAGGGAACTTGCTGTTCCAACAGGACAATGCACGTCCACACGTATCCCGTGCCACCCAACGTGCTCTAGAAGGTGTAAGTCAACTACCCTGGCCAGCAAGATCTCCGGATCTGTCCCCCATTGAGCATGTTTGGGACTGGATGAAGCGTCGTCTCACGCGGTCTGCACGCCCAGCACGAACGCTGGTCCAACTGAGGCGCCAGGTGGAAATGGCATGGCAAGCCGTTCCACAGGACTACATCCAGCATCTCTACGATCGTCTCCATGGGAGAATAGCAGCCTGCATTGCTGCGAAAGGTGGATATACACTGTACTCGTACCGACATTGTGCATGCTCTGTTGCCTGTGTCTATGTGCCTGTGGTTCTGTCAGTGTGATCATGTGATGTATCTGACCCCAGTAATGTGTCAATAAAGTTTCCCCTTCCTGGGATAATGAATTCACGGTGTTCTTATTTCAATTTCCAGGAGTGTATATAAAACTGCGTTTTGTTGGCAAGACGCTTAGGAAACGCAACAGATCAATTAAGGAGCGTACCTACACTACGCCTGTCCGTCCTCTTTTAGAATATTGCTGCGCGGTATGGGATCCTTACCAGATAGGAGTGACGGAGTACATCGAAAAAGTTCAAAGAAGGCAGCACGTTTTGTATTATCTCGAAATAGGGGAGAAAGTATCACTGGAATAATACAGGATTTGGGGTTGACATCCTAAAACAAAAGCGTTTTTCGTTGAGGAGGAATCTTCTCACGAAATTCCGATCACCAACTTTGATTCCGAATGCGAAAATATTTTGTTGACGCCGACCTACATAGGGAGAAACGATCACCATAATAAAAATAAAGGAAATCAGAGATCGCACGGAAGGATTTACGAGGTTAGAATAACAGAGAATTGTGAAGGTGGTTCGGGAACCCTTTGCCAGGCACTCAAAAGTGATTTGCAGAGTATCCATGTAGATGTAGAAGTGACGAAACTTTAAAGTAAAAATCAGTTAACAAGCTATTGCGAAATCATTTGGTGGACCTAACAAACAAAAGTCTGTGACTGAAGTAAAGGTTTCAGCGTACTGATTAACATGTGAGTGAAATATTGTTTCTGGCG
Source organism: Schistocerca americana (assembly GCF_021461395.2). NCBI lineage: Eukaryota > Metazoa > Arthropoda > Insecta > Orthoptera > Acrididae > Schistocerca > Schistocerca americana. The sequence continues at coordinate 949,744,191 of NC_060119.1, read as the reverse complement.
TGTGTTGCGTAGTACTACTAAATAGTTTCACTGCCGCATACGTTTCAATGAGGTGAAACCTTCAGTTACCTGGATTCAGACCCCTGAACAGATTGTTGTCTGTGGTTCGGTGTGCAGCAGAGGGACGTCTTCGAGTTGATTAACGAGAAATCCCACACAAGCACGCACGTGAATACGGTAGCTACGGTACTGTATCACCAACTGACTGTAATCTCTAGACACCCACGTACCCGACGATACTGCAGAGCCGAAGAGGAGTTTGATTGGCTGCACTGTGTTGTGCAAGCAGCGTCGTTAAAAAACATTCAAACAACACAATCAGAGTTACTACGAAAATGAAAACGCTGATTGAGTAGATATCGTAGTAAAATGTGACACCAACTTGAACAACGTTGTGGCCTGAGGCCTGTGATTTAACTAACGAATTCCGTTATGAAATAAAACAAGGGTTGTTATAAAAAATAATCTCTAAAACTAAGCTCCCACAGAAGTAATAATAACGCATGGATATCCTAACTGTATATGTATTTCTTATGTGAGATACATTAGACATGTAAGGAAGAACTTGTGTTAGTGTAATAATAATCTTTATTTTAGCACAACCACTGAGCAGTGTAAAGGCATTTCTGATTAAACTATAAGTGTTCCCCTAAACGTAGTCCATGCTGGACACCCTGTAACGTCGCGAGTCAATACACGATAACTTTATTGCAGTAAGCTACTTTACAGAACATCCCGTAGCATTGGAGCCGTTTGCTGTGAAGGAGACGGCCAGTTGTGTCTTAGCAATGACTCATTCGTAGCTGTTGCTATGGTAGCCGTGGGAAGCTGTATCTGGGCGACTTCGAGTGACTGAATATTGAAACACTTAAGAATCTAAATAAACTGTATTAAATATTATTTAATATTATTCAAAGTCGATACACTGCCTATGTTATTCTAGAGAATATGGTTTAAAAATTTCAGCCTTCTATCTGTCATAATATCGGAGTTAGAGGAAATTACCTGAGACACCCCAAATAGACACTTAGACTAAAAAACTCAGTTACGAATAATAACAGTTTGTCTTTTAGTTTCATTTGAAATCGTTACTAGAGTTCATAAATTGTCAGGTCAATTTATTTTGATTTCCATATTAAAAACCTTAGCTACTTCTCATTTTCATAGTATAAAATTCAGAAAAGATTATTATTTAATTAATATCTATTTCTTTTGTTTTTGTGGGATGAATGAGAATGAGTGAAAGTGTGTAAGTGGGACATACGTAGAAATTCAATATTGTGTATTGTCTCACATGACGTGTAATGGGAAGTTGTGTTTTCCCCTCAATGCTTATGACGTATGTCAAAGCGTACTTTGTTTTCTAAGAAGGTTGCCACAATAACCGTTTGCAGGGTAATAGTTTTCTAAATAAATTCCCAAATTAGATTTCCTTTCGTTTGGTTTTGTTAAACATTATATCAATATTTGCATATTGAAATTATGTAAATGCAACTGGGAACAGTGGTTGGCGTAGGACAGTTTTGGCGTGAGAATGATCTCGAACGATTGTTCTGATTGACTGGTTATTTTGATCAACCAATCAGAGGTTAGCAGTTCGCGCACACTGCCAGGTAGCTATAGGCTGTGGAAGGAGCAGCATTCAGGAGTCGCTGGGTAGCTATTGAACATGCAGGTCACGTTGAACGTGTCCCTTTACATAATGTGTAAAATGAAGAAGTTATTTGAATTTCGCGTCCACATTGTGTTGCCGTAGAAGCAGTTGCATTTACGGACAGTTTTGTGAAGTTTGGATGTTCTAGAATTGTTTGCCGGTCGCAGGGGCCGAACGATTCTAGGTGCTTCAATCTGAAACCACGCGACCCCTACGGTCGCAGGATCGAATCCTGCCTCGGGCATGGATGTGGTGACGTCCTTATGTTAGTTAGGTTTAAGTAGTTCTAAGTTCTAGGGGACTGATGATCTCAGATGTTAAGTCCATAGTGCTCAGAGCCATTTCTAGAATTGTTTTGTTGGAAAGTAAATGCATGTGAACTTTCAGCCTTTGTAAAATTCTGTGTGGCGTGTTTCGTATCCGTATATGAAATATTTGGCGAGCAATTTCTTCAACAGAAATCCACTGAAAAGGACTGAAAGTGAAACTCAGATACAGTAGCAGAGTGTTGACTGTGAAATCGTCTAATTTTTCGGGTTGGACTTACGTACATTTCTGGCTTTCTTGCGTGTGTACTGGGTTACATGAACTGTGAAATGAGGACAGGGATGTTGTTCGCTAGTTACATGTGGGCTGATAACAGGTATTTTTTTAAAACTGAAATGGAATAAAAGACTCGTTTCAGAATTCTGACATTCTGCTGAGATAACGAAGCACCACCTTCCGCCCGAAAAGTATTATAAGAATTTACAGGATAGCTTGCTACCAGAGATTACACAGACTTTGCAAACGTAAGTACTGACGGTGTTTTCTTCAACGCTGCTCTTACGTCGCCAGTGCAGTACATACATACGCAGGGAAACGGGCTGGTGATCTGCCACCGTACTGAGATAGGTGGAACTTTTGCAGTTAACAGCACGACGAAAGACAGTGACATTCAGTACGAAAATTACCCCCCCCCCCCCCCCCCCCCCCCCGCAATTGGTGCTTTGTCTGCCCGGGAAAAACATTAGTAAAGTTCGAGCGTGTAGGAACTTTATAAAAGCAGCAGTGTCAAGTGAACTCGTGAAGTACTCACACGTGCGTGTAAAGGAACTATAGTAGGACAATAGACATGTGTGCAAATGAACTTTCGTCAAGAAACGGCAGCAGGTGGAACGAGGTGGCAGGTTACGACAGCGACCGCTGAACTTCGAGAGACGGTGTTTCTACTGCTGCAGACCTGCAGTGGAAGCAGTTGGTAGCCGTGGTGGAAGCGGTGGCCTGTAATCTGGTCCAACGTTGGCAGACTTGGGTGGACGGAGCCACTGTTTCACCTCGCCGTGCCGTCAACTGGACGAGGCATAAGATAAGTAGTGTTCTAGTTAGAGTTTTGTGTGTATGTGTGCGCCATGAAACTTTGCAAAATGTTAGAAAAGAATAAGGAAATTGTAGATGAGAAACTGAAGGTAGATTTAATTAGTGTAAATTACGAAGATGATACCATGGTTGGTAATTTCAGTTTTGATGTATAACAAATCAGTTGTTTTCCAGATTCAATGAGTTCTAATTGTGGTATTGGACATGAACTGAGTACGGTGGAAGCCGAGGTTAAGTATATGCCTGTAGCTATTACTAAAACGGAACAGGAAGCAATGTCAATTGTGGGGGGATTTAGGGATAGTGTGTCGGAAATGCTAATGAATATTATGACAAAAATGAATGTATTGGGTAGTGAAATGAAAACGTCATTAAGTTCCGATATTGACACTAAAATTAGTAGATTGGTTGTCGAGATGGAGTCCAAACTGAAAAAAAATGGGGCCTGATATAAAAACTTCATTCGGTTCTGAAATAAATGAGTTACATACTGGAGTTGTTGAAATGGAATTTAAAATGGAGGACAAAATTTCTAAACTGAGGGAATCTTGTAATAATGACATCGCTTTGCTTAGTGATAGTATTAAAAGGGATATTAATCAGGTAAAATTCGAATGTAATACTGCTATTGTAACAGTGAAAATTTAACTAACTTCACAAATAGAACAAGTTGTTGAAGACATCAGCAGTTAAAGCAACAATTATATTCAGAAGTAGATAAAGTTCAAGAACAGATTCAAAATGTAGAAAAATGCTGTGAGGCTAGTCATGTTACCTTAGAAAGTAAAGTTAAAGGTGGAAAAGACGTATGTGAAAAGTTTGGTGTGCAAGTTGCTAATAAAATTACTAACATTGAAACTAACACCCAGAAATTCAGTACCAGTGTGAATGAGCGATTGTGTGATTATGAAAGTAGACTAACCAAAGTAGAGCGGAATGTTAACAGCAGTAATGTTTGTGAGGTATCCAATGATGTCATGGAGTCCACGGAAATGGCGTATTTACATTATAGACAATTTTTGAAATTTCATCCAAGTAAAAATATTCACCCAAAGGAACTCTGGAGTGATTCTGATGAGGTTTTTCCAGAAATATGGAGTGATAAGCAAAAGACGGCATTTATTACATCTAATTTAATGGGAGAAGCAAGTATCTCGGGTAATTTGGCCTCAGATAAATATGATAGATTGGTGGATTTTAAACAGGCCTTTTTGAAGAGTACTAGGGAAAATGGAAACAAATGGAGGTTTTAAATAAATTTTGGTCAGGGGAAAAGTATGATCCCAAGAGAGAGGTCATTAAAAGAATGGGTGACTATTTTGTCCTATTTAACTGCTAGGGTTGAAACAGAACAAAATAATTATGGGAATAGAGAACAAGTTACCGTTATATTGGCGAAATAAGATAATTTCGGCACCTACAGATGACATTGACCGATTTATGCATTATTTGGAAAGGGTGGAAAATATTTTAAAAGAGGAAGAAAATACTAGGAGAGATTTTACGCCTCCCACTAGACCTAAGGAAAACAGAGCAGAAGTCAATATAAAAGCATCGGCGTGCAGCAAGTGAACAGTTATAGAGGCAGATACCGGGGGAGAGGGGGCTTTCCTGGAAATAGGTTCAATGACCGAGTGCAGTACTATGATTGCCGTCAGCTGCAGACCGATGACGTAACGGGTAGGCGCGGCCCGTCAGGTGACAGAAACGTCACAGGCAATGAGGTCACACAGCAGGGAAACGATTAGCGGTCTGTAGTGATGCTAGCGTTTGCAGACTGCAACCATAAAAAATTAAACCCGCTAGCGTCACCCTTTGTGGGAGGGGCACCTACGACATGTTTTAGAAGTAGTTTTGATGAAATCAGGAGGGCAGAGGAGAGTGAAAGTGAAAAGCAATTTATTTATTTCGAAAATGAAGAAGCATTTTGTGAAAGGGAAAATTCAAATAAAGATCACAGGAACTGTGTTAAGAAAGCACTAAATACAGAAAATGAAGTCTCTGATCAGGAGGTGGGGGTGAATCAGCACTGCGAAGCAGACGTGAGACTACCTATAGGCTGTGGCATTAATACTATGGAAATATAAGAGGAGGTCGTGAATAGGATGAAGCAAGTAAGTTCAGAGAGTCAGGAAGAAGAGCTGGAAGAGAAAGAAGAAGGACAGGGTTGCAGAAACAGAAGTTAGTACAGAGGGTGAAAAGTTAGAGAGATATTTTGATGTATCTATAGTGGATAGGATTGTAAAAGCCGCCACTATTAATAAAGTAAAATGGGATCCAGTTAAGTGTACTCTCCACAGGAAAGGTAGATTTTGACAGGTGTGAAGTAGTGCATAAGTTTTTAGAGGAGCCTCTATCTGTAATCAGAAGAGAATATATTGGGATACCTATCAGTGAAGTAACTGTGTTTAAAGAAGAAGTTCCTTGTTTAACAGATACTGGTTCTGAAGTTTGTGCAGTGTCCCAGAATTTTGTGAACGGTCTCTCTAAAAGTAAGCAAATACTTATAATGCCAGTAGGTGAGCTGAAAATTATGGTGGCTTCTGGGAAAAACAAGAAGGTGGTTAAACAGGAAATAGTGTTACGAATCTTTGTAAGTGTAATACAAATAGAATTAAATTTACTAATTATTAGTGGACTCGTGTTGAAATGTTGGTAGGTGTCGATTTCTTACATAAATATGAAGGATGGGCTAATGTTTGGACAAATGATGTGATTATTAAAGTAAATAAATAACCAGTAGTTATTCTCTTCATTGGTAAAAGACATTGTGTAGACAATGAACAAAGTGATATTCCAATAAGGTACTGTAGGACCACAGGGTTACTGAAGGCTATAATGAATATGGTGTAAGTAAAGAAGTAGGTCCTTCTGAGTGAAGAGGAACGTGCAATGTCAACGATTTGAGAATGTAAAACATACTGAAGGATAACGGAGATCACAGTAACTAAGAAGCCTCAGGGGACGCGGATTCTTGTTCGCTAATTGCATGTGGGCTGATGTCAGGTATTTTTTTGAACTGAAATGGAATGAGAGACTCGTTTCAGAATTCTGACATTTTGCTGAGAGAACGAAGCACCACTTTCCGCCCGAAAAGTATTATAAGAATTTACAGGATAGCTTGCTACCAGAGATTACACAGACTTTGCAACTTAAGTTTCGACAGTGTTTTCTTCAACGCTGCTTTTACGTCGGCAACACAGGACATACGTATGCAGAGAAACGGGCTGGTGATCTACCGCCGTACTGAGGTAGGTGGAACTTATGTGTGACATTCAGTACGAAAATTAACCCCCCTCAACCCCCCCAGCCGCCACCCAATACCTACACGAGTGTTAACCCGGTTGATTTGAGATGCCTCATCCAGGTCCAACCATGCAACTCATCGTCTGAGTACATTCTCATTGGCACCACCTGACAACCACTGACGTTACCTCTCAACTGTCCCTGGGTCCAGTTCACCGAATGTTGGATATCTGTTACCCAAAATATTTCACGTTCTTTGTAACTGAACAACGTAGCAAAACTTAAACATCTTCAAAGGAAAAGCAAACAGTTGTTTCCCGTATCAGTTAGATAAATACTTAATTTGAGGTGAAAAACGATGAAATTTGTGAAATAAAATCTTAATAATGGCTGCGAAACAGCTGAGTTAATAGAAAAACGCTACTTATCAATCTCAGTGAACTGTGATGGTAATAGACAATGAGAAATAATGAACTCCCCTACGTTTGTGTGTGTGTGTGTGTGTGTGTGTGTGTGTGTGTTTGAAGATTCATTGAACGGCGTCAGGTTGACAAAAAAAATTCTACGTCTCCATAACGAGGTTACAAAAGTGTTATCCATGTTTTGGTCAACTTGTGAGAATGATTTTCTTGGGTAATGCAACCAAATAAGTCACGATTATGTGGCAACCTTAGTGGCAACAATTGGATAAACTGCCTGCGCCTGTGAGTATGCCGACAGTTCGTACCAGATATGAACTATATTAACATCTGCAGAGAACCTAAATTAATTAGATAGTGATAAAAATTTTGTAGTTATTGAGAATTTTTGCCATGTAACTGTTGGTAGAGAAGTGGTAGGTCATAAAATTTGTTTCTTTAACACGTAGTTACGGTAATTTATTCCATCGATAATGGGAAGCTATAGCTACCATTTTTATCTCTCTTTCCGTATTTCATGTGAAATGTTGCAAGAATTTTACTCGGAACAATGTGGCTAGCAGAATATTATTGGTCTAATACAATGAAAACCCATCTTTATTTATTTAGTCTTTAAATTATTATAGGTGTATGCTCTTGTAACAACAGTGAGTATCAGTGTAATATCGCTCTTGAAAAGATAATATGACACCAAGATACATGCAAGCTGGACTGTTTTAAGTGCATGCCTGTTCTGGCGCGGACGCATTTGCTTGCCCCCACCTTTGCCGCTCAGACCGTATAGCAGTAAGGTGGGGGAAGCGTGCAGTCAGACGAGAGACAGCAGCCCGCGTGCCAAAGCGCCGCCTGTATGCCTTGTTTCTGGCCTAGCATGTGCTCTCAACACTACAGTTCTTCAATATCGATTTTACTACAATGCAGTGTACACTGTAATTACTGATGACCATTGTATTGTATTATACTGAAATGGGGACCTAGAAACGACAGAGGCTTTGTCCGCGTCGTAGCCTCAGTGGTTCAAAACCCCACAACCTGCTGCAGCAGTCCACTCACCCATCCGCCACCCCACACCAGGGTTATTGTGCGGTTCGGCCCCCAGTGGCCCCGCCCAGGAACGTCTCACACCAGACGAGTGTAACCCCAGTGTTTGCGTACGTGGAGAAAGTGTTTGCCCAGCAATCGCCGACACTGTGTAAATGACGCGGAGTAAGGGGAACCAGCCCGCATTCGCCGAGGCAAATGTAAGACCGCCTTAAAAACCATCCACAGACTGACCGGCACACCGCACCTCGATGCTAATCCGCCGGGCGGATTCGTGCTGGGGACCGGCACGCCTTCCCGCCCGGAACTAATGACCATTATAGTAGTGTTCATTTTTTTAATGAAAATGGATATGTCTGAGACAGTGCGAGATATTAGTGACCTGTTAGAAAACTTCAAGAAAATGCAGGAATTAATTATTGAGACAGAAAAGACAGCCGTAGTCAAGGATACCACAAGTGAGGTGGACACCAATATGAAAACTGAGTTCTAGGTACGACATTTTAAAAATGGTTCAAATGGCTCTGAGCACTATGGGACTCAACATCTATGGTCATCAGTGCCCTAGAACTTAGAACTACTTAAACCTAACTAACCTAAGGACATCACACAACACCCAATCATCACGAGGCAGAGAAAATCCCTGACCCCGCCGGGAATCGAACCCGGGAAACCGGAAGCGAGAACGGACATTTTAAAGAAACATATTTCATAGTTCGAGGAAAAACTTGTGTCCGAGAAGAATGTTCCACATTATTTTGGTAACAGTTTTGCTACATCAATGTAGAACTGGCATTATTTATAAAAGTTCGTAACTACTTAGTATTCCACAAGTTTTAAATTATGTTGTCTTATTAGTACGTTAATAGGCAACAAGGGAATAGCCCTTTTCGATAGTGTTTTCATTGGTTCAAGGCGATTCTTGAAGGAAAATACATATTTCAGGTACCAATGACATACCTATTCTGGTCAGAGTCTGCATTGTTTTATGCACTTTCGCCAGTACACATGTGAAGACGTCCTTAAGACAATGCGACGAAATATCGTCCGAGAGTTCTCCCAAAGTTTGTTGAATTTATTATCAAACTTGTCGTTTCTTTTACCTACATCTTACTATCGTCACTAATAAATATTTGTTTAAATTGAAGATAATTGCAGGCTATATGTTATGAGAGGCAACGTAACGACAGTAGTATGATTTACTTCTTTGTGAGGCCTAATTTTTCTCCTGCTGACAAACAGTCTTTAGTTCTGTGTCGGTTCTTGTTTCGTCTTCCGTAACGAAGCAGGTAGTGAAACGATGATTTCGATATCCGAAGATAACAGAAAAATTTACTGTATTCCGCAAACGGGTCGTCAAACAGAAGTAGTCGATACAGTAACGCACATAAGATGTATTACCATTTTATTATCACTTATGTTCTTGCAACAGAAGTGTAAGGAAAAGTAGTTCATGATACACGCTATTCTTTCAACTAACGGTTGCCAATGAAAAATGAATAGTTGTTCAAAATTTCACCACTGGTCTACCAGTTCAAGACGCCTCTGGCAACTAGCGCTGCATTAGTGACATCGTAAATATCAACGTCAGCTGCCTTCGAGAACCTGGCAGATCGAATATCTGTTGGCCCATATTCTCCTCCTGCAATATACATTTGCGTATCTGTACAATTTCACGAAATAATTGGCGAGATGATCGTCCTACAAATAAAATTGACAGTAGATTTATGCAAAAACTACTTGTTCCTGAAACTAAAGTACATTACAGCGAGCGTTAAAATGTGTTAAATAAACTGTGGTGTCACCGCCAGACACCACACTTGCTAGGTGGTAGCCTTTAAATCGGCCGCGGTCCGTTAGTATACGTCGGACCCGCGTGTCGCCACTATCAGTGATTGCAGTCCGAGCGCCGCCACACGGCAGGTCTAGAGAGACTTCCTAGCACTCGCCCCAGTTGTACAACCGACTTTGCTAGCGATGGTTCACTGATAAAATACGCTCTCTTTTGCCGAGACGATAGTTAGCATAGCCTTCAGCTACGTCATTTGCTACGACCTAGCAAGGCGCCAGTACCAGTTACTATTGATCTTGTGAATCATGTACCGTCAGACCGACGTTCACCATTAATGGATTAAGGTTAAGTATTCCTCCAGCTACGTCCGTTTTTCTAAATTCTAATTTCCTTGTCCTGTTCCAGACCTCACGCCAGCCTGCGTGAGCCGAAACGCGTGCCTTTCGGCATCCTCTAGTAACCCGGTGTTGGTTCTCCTGCCAACCACAACATAAACCAATAATTTGTTAAGTATTCTCTGCCTACTTATGACCTACAATTTCTTTAAACTTCATAATAAATATAAGTTTTAACGGGAGACATAAATATGTCTTCCACATCGTTGACTCTGCCACATACTGGTTTAATTCGACACGAACGACTTCAGCTGCTAGTCTTAGGATACCATTAGTCGGTGAGATGCGACTAATTCCTGGTGCAACCACCTACGATAATGATGACCTACAGGGAGTAGCTTAAAGTGCAGATGGTTAAAAGCGATTTGCTCTAAGCGTCAAACTCAAGGAAGTTGTCAAAGCTCTGTCGAAGAAATATAATTCCGAGTGTAGTTTCACGCACTGCTGACGAATGTCTATTTCAACCTCGAAGCTCATATCGTTCATTGCAGCTACTTTACGTTAAAGACTGTAACATTCGTTTACAGTTTATGGAAGTAACCTAGAATAAAGCAGATTTCATTCTGTTACAAGAAACCACTGGAGTTACTCTAACAAAGGATACGTACAAATTATGATCACTATCACTTGCATATACTCCTCCGCATACCAATTCATCAGATCCATCTGATTTTAAGTCCAGTATTGCGCCAACTACAATATTATCGACAGCTACGCTATTTAAAGTTATTACTCTATTCGTAACTTGAGAGACTGTTATTCGTAGCCGACCATGGTGACCGAGAGGTTCTAGCCGCTTCAGTCTGGGACCGCGCGACAACTACGGTCGCAGGTTCGAATCCTGCCTCGGGCATGGATGTGTGTGCTGTCCTTAGGTTAGTTAGGTTTAAGTAGTTCTAAGGTCTAGTGGAGTGATGACCGCAGATGTTATGTCCCATAGTACTCAGAGCCATTTTGACGGTTATTCGTAATTACAGTACCACGACTTTCCAAAACAGATCGCTGTAGAAAACTCCTGTCGGGGTGGAAGAGGAGGTAAGTATTTGCTATATGGATATATGCGTGCCATCCGTCAAGTGTGGGGACAATCCTGGCCGTCAAACAATTTTGCTTAACAGCCAACACTGATGTTGTGATGTGCTACTTCAGGCGATAAACACACCGATCTTATTATTAATTGGTAGCCTACATAAATTAGTATGTTATGATCTCTCAACTGAATAGCCATTTAGGGACGCTATAAGTTAGTTGCCGGCCCTCAAGGACTAATCCTTAAGAGTCGGCACCATTCGGAAGACTTCGTGTTACTGCAGCATGTTCAGATTTCTGCAAACCTAAGCGATCTAACAGTTAGTACACTAGAGTCTCGTGGGGAAGTGTTGTTGATTTTACTATGTGTGCGAATGACATTGATTTATAATGCTCTTAGTACTTTTATTTAAATGCTGTTGAGTGCGATACAGCACGAGAAAAGTTTAATGACTCATTTAAATACCAATTTGTTTTCTATTCACTGCGTTCTATTCCAACAGTCTTAATTAATTTAATGTCCCTTTTTACACATATGTACCGCATTTGAACATGACTCTCTGTGTAACGCGCGTTCACGAATCTATATCAGTTCTGTGTCAAAACCCATGTCACATCAACTAATAGGTAAGAGTCACGCATACCCTTGAGTTTTCAATACTGAAAGATAAAAAATAAAACATCCAACCCCTCGCTTTCTATAACCCTGTAGTGTCTTGGCTATTTACCCCTCTCCCCCTTAGGTAAATGGCCAGCTTTACTTACCTGACGACCGAATTCATCAACGTCAATTAAAGTTAAGGACCGATTAAAGTATTACTGTCCATGTAAGTATTTTCGTTTGTCACCAAACAGAAAAACTATACTTTTAAAAATCTCTTGACGTTAGCGACGTTTATTTATTCGGCTTTTAGTTGATAGGGGCATATTAATGTAAAATACGACTGAGAACCGAGGGCCGCACGAACATTGAACTCGGGCCGCAGTTTCGTGAAATCGAAGTTTCCATCATCGGATCTTGCCGGAAAAAACCTCAGTTCATCTCCATCACATGTACAGTAACTCGTGTGAAGAAGTGAATCGTCATTACAGGGACGTGACTAAAGTGATACATCGGCATGCTAGTAATAAAAGGAGGTTCACATAAAAGAAAACCATGCATATTACACCGGCTACACAAGCTCATCTTCACACCTCATGAACATGATCTCCTGCAGTCGCTGCAGTATGGATGATATTTTGTGTACCGGTAAATCGTGTAGACATTCCCACGTGGCGACTTCCGGGAATCAATGCCATACGATCATGTGATTTAACCGTGCTTAAGCTCCGACGATGGCACCTTAGATTTGCCGAAACCAATCATCAAAAGTACAACCGTAATTAGCAGTCTTAACCGTTGAAGTTTCTACTTCTATGTTCCATAATTATTATTTGTCTTCATTAACAGACCGTAGTCCAGCACTAATTACTAGTTATGCCCTACTTCTGCTGACATCCTGACAAAACGAACACGTCTTCAAGTATCTTCCATATGTGTGACAATAACAGCTTGAAATAAGAGTTGAATTTCTTAAGGGAGGCGGTGAAGGCCATCAGCTATGATGATTTGTCCACAGACTAGGCTTTCAAACGAAATATTATTAATTATGGTAATAAGAAGGGCAAGGAACTCTATATTTATTGACTGCATCAACAGAACTGTATGGAAAGAAGGTATACAAACCACATTTTACAGTTAAAACAAGATAAAGAACTTTTTCCGACGCAAAACGAGCTCATCTGATTACCTCTACGCTGCGGGAGTCTACGAGGGGACATATAGCTATGACAAAGTATGTATAAGCGGAGGGGGAAGGACAGTGAAAGAATCTACCGAAGAACACGCTGATATCAACTAATAAGTGTAAAATTTGCGTTAGAGAAACAGCAGAACTAGGGCCAAAATACAGATTTCAACAACGTGCGTGTGCTAGCGAAGGAAACCTTAATTTATAGAAGGAAAGTTAGAGAAGCGGTTGAAACTTTAAGAACGAATGTAAGTTCCTTCTCTAGATTGTCGCACAGATGACAAAATGGTAGATATCGAAATAGACGACAGAGGGATATAGAAACAATTAAAATCGCTCAAAAGAGGAAACGCTGCTGGACCTGATGGGATACCAGTTCGATTTTACACAGAGTACGCGAAGAAACTAGCGCCCCTTCTTGCAGCGGTGTACCGTGGGTCTCTAGAAGTGCGTAGCGTTCCAAAGGATTGTAGAAGGGCACAGGTCATCCCCGTTACAAGAAGGGACGTCGAACAGATGTGCAGAACTATAGACCTATATCCCCAACGTCGATCAGTTGTAGAATTTTGGAACACATATTATATTCGAGTATAATGACTTTTCTGGAGACTAGAAATCTGCTCTGTAGGAATCAGCATGAGTTCCGAAAAAGACGATCGTGTGAAACCCAGCCCGCGCTATTCGTCCACGAGACTCAGAGGGCCATAGACACGGGTTCCCTGGTAGATGCCGTGTTTCTTGACTTCCACAAGGCGTTCGATACATTTCGTGAACAAAGTAAGAGCATATGGACTATCAGACCAATTGTGTGATTGGATTGAAGAGTTCCTAGATAACAGAACGCAGCATGTCATTCTCAATGGAGAGAAGTCTTCCGAAGTAAGAGCGATTTCAGGTGTGTCGCAGGGGAGTGTCGTAGGACCGTTGCTATTCACAATATACGTAAATGACCTAGTGGATGACATCGGAAGTTCACTGAGGCTTTTTGCGGGTGATGCTGTGGTATATCGAGAGGTTGTAACAATGGATAATTGTACTGAAATGCAGGAGGATCTGCAGCGAATTGACGCATGGTGCTGGGAATGGCAATTGAATCTCAATGTAGACAAGTGTAATGTGCTGCGAATACAAAGAAAGAAAGATCCCTTACCATTTAGCTACAATACAGCAGGTCAGCAACTGGAAGCAGTTAATTCCATAAATTATCTGGGAGTACGCATTATGAGTGATTTAAAATGGAATGATCATTTAACGTTGATCTTCGGTAAAGCAGATGCCAGACTGAGATACTTTGGAAGAATCTTAAGGAAATGAAATCCGAAAACAAAGGAAGTAGGTTACAGTACGCTTGTTCGCCCACTGCTTGAATACTGCTCAGCAGTGTGGGATCCGTACCACATAGGGTTGATAGAAGAGGTAGAGAAGGTCGAACGGAGAGCAGCGCGCTTCGTTACAGGACCATTTAGTAATCACGAAAGCGTTACGGAGATGATAGATAAACTCCAGTGGAAGACTCTGTAGGAGAGACGCTCAATAGCTCGGTACGGGCTTTTGTTGAAGTTTCGAGAACATACCTTCACCGAGGAGTCAAGCAGTATATTGCTCCCTCCCACGTATATCTTGCTAAGAGACTATGAGGATAAAATTAAAGAGATTAGAGCCCACACAGAGGCATACCGACAATTCTTCTTTCCACGAACAATACGAGACTGGAATAAAAGGGAGAACCGATAGAGGTACTCAAGGTATCCTCCGCCACACACCGTCAGGTGACTTGCGGAGTATGGATGTAGATGTAAATAAAGTATGGTTACAGCATCAAGGAATATAGATAATGCCCAGGAAGCCACCTCGGTATTATTTGCACAACGGTATTATTTGATAAACTTTCTTACCCTCTTGCTCTGCCAGTTCTGCTTTCTAGTCAACACCTGCAGACTTACATGATCAAATTTGATTGATGTTCGAATAAAAGGAACTGTTAACTCTCGTTGTTCGTTTGAATTTGTTCCGTTCTGTGTGCGAACTAGACTCCCTTTACGACAGTACTGCTTACAATAACTCCACATAACCGCAAAAGTGTTATATGTGTGATGTCTGTTCTTTCGGACACCAGGCGTTCATATAATTGATCCGCCTGGATGGGCAATGGATCCACCAGCCTTCTTCAATGGTTACGCACATGTACGTCCGACCTCCTGCGGGAATCTCAGAGGAGCGAGCGTGGAGGAAACGGACAGCGGCTGCGGATAGGTGGCGCCCGGTGACAGTGTGGGTCGGCGAGAGGCGTGCCGAGACAGTCTGAGCAGTTACAGTAACACTGTGTTGCGAATGGCGCAGTGGTTAACGCACCTGACTAGCAGGCAGGAGATAGGTTCGAACCTTTTCCGGTGCTGATTTTCACTCGTCGCCGCTGATTCCGCGCAATGTTCCAGTGCACCTGACGTCGATAATTCCTTTCCTTTCATTTCTCCCCTCTCAACCTTCAGTTTACATATGACTGCAAAAGCCTGTGATAGTCACCAAGTCAAGAAGGAAGATGCTTCTACTGATTAAGGTATTCGATGTTGAGAACAGGGTTTCCTTTCTCGTGTTTTTCCCCTCCTAAGAATGAAATGTGTCAACCGTTGGACTTGTCATATGTACAAGAACAGTTAGGGAAACATCTGTATATCCCAGACTAATGGTTGGCAGGATTTACACGACAAGTTTCGTAGATTATTGTACGCATAAGACACTCGACGTATAAGCCGTTGTGAAAAAGCTACTAAACATTTTGAAAAACTCCAGTAAATAAATATAGTTACATCATTATGAATCATGCAGTACAGAAACCGGTTGTTGCATTACTGACTTCGTAAGTGCAGCATTTTAGCTGCATGTCACTTCTACACTAAAATTTAGGACACTTTAGGACAAACGTGAGACCATCTACAGACATTTGCATTCAATAAGAAAGATCATAATCTGAAAAACGTGTTCAATGATTTCAAAAGATTAACAATCACTATACGACAACAAACATTTCGTCACACAACCAGAGCTTACTTACGAGAGTATTAACTATAGGCCATGCCTTTATCAAAGATCACTTCTATTGAAATTACTGTTATCAATTTGTTGTATCAAATCTGTAAAATGTGAGAAAGCTACGGAGCTATATATGAGGAAATACGTTGTCATGACGAAGTGAAAGACTAGAATGAATCGTATCACGAACACAACCTCAAAGAATAGAGTAGACAATCCAAAGACGCTCCCTATGGATTAATAAACGACTATGCAAATTGTTTTGTTGAGACTAGAAATACAGCTTGCATGAACATTGATCAAACAGTGTTCACGTAGAGAGTATGTCCCAAATCGACTGTCATGACCACAGAAACTAGTGGTTCTTTCAGATACGGTGTACAATGGACCAGTGGTAATGTCAATACAGCATGTGAGCCATTGACAGATTGTTGTTTAAGATGAGATCAGACCCCCCATGCCGTCAATGCTAAATTCTTTTAACTTTTAACCCATTATTTTATAAAACTATTGAAGATATCACTCCCAGATTTTTACCAATTGATTATCGGAATATATTTAGTTCACTGATGTAGAATGGAGAAAGTACACACAGTGGAAATTGAGATACAATTTTCTTATAAATATGCATTTTTATTTGAACAAATTAGTGTTTTGTACAACACAGTATCAATTATGTAAGTTTCAAAACACTGATTGTAGACCCATATGATCATCTCCTCTATATAAACAATCCCCATAAATGTTATGTTTATATATTTATTAGTTCATGAGAAACTGGGTCTTTTGCATGAAAATTTACAGTTTTGAGAAAATTCAAGTTTAAGTAAGAAGTCTATAGAAACACACTTTTTTTCTTAAAAAACTGACTAAAAGCAGCCTGCTGCATAATCTGATCATTCTTCTTCACCTACATTCTTCGTTCTTCTCTTCTTTCTTGCCTCGTTGGTCATTAGCTGAGCAGAAATTTCAGATTTACACACACTTAATCGGTCAATGGCTTCCAATGTAGTCGCCGCATTCTGCCCTAAGTTTATTTCCAGCTGATGCAGGACTTTTAATCTCCCATATTTACCATCACTGAAGAAATAATTGCATCACACACACGCCTAATCTTAAAGTGTTTATGCTTACAAACACGTTATTTGGAATCCATGTCCACACAATATTGTTAAATGCCTCATTAACATTCTGTGTCTTACCACGGAGGCATTTCTTTAGCAAGCCTGGATGTGCCAAGTCTCTGAATACAGGCTTAATGGACTCCATCACAGGTTCAGGGCCGGCCGCGGTGGTCGTGCGGTTCTGGCACTGCAGTCCGGAACCGCGGGACTGCTACGGTCGCAGGTTCGAATCCTGCCTCGGGCATGGGTGTGTGTGATGTCCTTAGGTTAGTTAGGTTTAAGTAGTTCTAAGTTCTAGGGGACTTACGACCTAAGATGTTGAGTCCCATAGTGCTCAGAGCCATTGAACCATTTTGAACTGGTTCAGGTACTGAATGTTTACGTTTAAATGCATCTAATTATCCTGCTGCCTATGCTTTTCTATAATTGCACCATGTATCTGGTGCAGGCGGGCACAAGCTATGTACAGAGTTGGTGTCTCTGGATAGCCTATGAAAGTATGTTGCCCACACTGATCTTTTCATGCTTTCCAAATCATGTGTTTTTTTCTCTTAAGGCTTTGCCATAGTATTGCTGAAATTCGTCAATAACTTTATCAGGAAGCCTTCCAGCATATTCTGTACTTTTACCATCAGACAATTTGGTGTCGCCAAGTTTCTTTCTCAGCTGCGAAAGGCCTGCTCTCATCCTTTTATTTACATGGCCTACACAAACAAGTTTTGTAATAGGTTCATCATAGGGTTTGCTTTTTAAAGCAGTGTAGAAGGATTTAGAGTCTCCTTCTCCCAGATATTTCATATATCGAACACCTCATTCTGATTGTGATCGATGAAAAATAGCCATAGCTGCTTCAACCTCTATACTACAACATGATCCCTCATAGTTCTATGTACACAGAGGCCAATGGATACACTTTCTATCTTCATTATCACCAACTAAGGTGCAACCCTGGCGATATTTGGTAACAACTTGAAAGTCTAGAACCTTACCAGTATCAACACTTGTTGCAGTAGCAAATCCATTTTGGAAAGTGTGGCCCATATTTTGCCATGACTCATCAAATGCTACAGTAATGTCTGTTACACCATCATT
The DNA here is from genome assembly GCF_021461395.2 of Schistocerca americana. Classification (NCBI taxonomy): domain Eukaryota; kingdom Metazoa; phylum Arthropoda; class Insecta; order Orthoptera; family Acrididae; genus Schistocerca; species Schistocerca americana. Next base: position 949,726,220 of record NC_060119.1, on the reverse strand, counting down.
CTCACTGACTGCTTCCACAGCTTCAGTTTTCATGGATTCTGTTGCAAACAGAGTGTATGCAGTTGCAAATAATTTCTGTGTACTTCTCATATTGTATTGGAGGGTTTGGTAGATTCAGTAGAGCACAAAGTAGTCGACCACCGCTACTACGTTTCCCAATACACCCAAGCCCATATACTAAACTCACATTGGCTTCATATAGTTCATTGTTTGAGCATTTGGCAGAAGTTAGAAATGATTTTTCAACACCACAGTTTTTGTATATAATGTTAAGTTTACGCACTATTCCATTCCTAGCAGTCACATCTTCTGAAAGCAATTTATCTCCACAACATAACTTGCATGCTAAAGTCTCTTTCAGCACTGCTGTTAAAATATTCAAATCTATAATTATATTCACACCAATGCATTCATGGACAGGTAAAACATCTCCTTCACACTGAGCTTGTAATTTCCTTTTCGATGTATTAGGAAGAGTGCCAACACTCTTCTCGCCCTTACAGCTATTATTTTGCGTCAATTCACTATTATCCACAACTGGTGAAGTCCTGTAGTATCTATTGCCTTTGGTTTGGAGTCTCTTGAAGATACCTCTTAGTTTTGTAATTTTAATAAGAGCAACAACACACAACAGTTTCACTATAAACACAGCAGACTACCAAACATGTAAACATTTCCTTTGTTCTCAAGGATATACAACTGTATGGGCAAAGAATATAAATAATCAGTGCAGCCAACCCATGGTAAGCAATTTCAAAGAGAAAGAAGAAAACCCACAGCCTTCTAAAGCATGTAGTTTCTGAGATTTGAATACAAATCTGAGAGGATGACAAAAACAATGTAGGCATCGCGATGTGTCAAGTACAAGTTCAAAAGGAACATTAAAAATACATTTAAACGGAATTTTTTCAAAGATCATGCACCAACATGTCCAGGAAAGTCCCAATATTCATATAGCAGAAGAAAAAGAAATTTATTTCCTTCCTCTTTTTTTATTTTTTTTTTTATTTGGGGTCTGATCTCATCTTAAAAGCTGTAAACCATCACCTTCTCATTATAATGCGCATTAATGGTTGTTATTTTAGTTTTCATTGCCTGTTCCTGAACTTATGATAGGTCTGAACCATAGCAAGCACTGTTCCAGGTTGATGGTTGGGGGAGGAATGGCTTGAAGAGAGAAATTGAGAATTAAATTGAGTTGTCACCAACGCGTGCCCCGAGCGTAAGAGTAATGCGAATGCTCCTGATATTTAAAAATGATTCGCGACACCGAAACAAGGCAAATTGCAAAATATTTTACTGTATTTTGCAACAGGCAACTTTTCTCCCCTTGGGATACATTTAGCGAAAGGTTTGCTGGTTTACACGTGGTCGACAGCGTTTTATTTTTTTCGATGTACATAAAAATTTATCAGACAAATATGCAATTTTATGAGACAATGTAGGCAGGACAACGTCATCCAGTTAGGACTTCTAACTAAAAATCAAATAAAATGGCTGGCACTACATAATACTGTGCTCTTCGATAGACTTGAGCTTCAGATTTAAGATATGTACAGTTATTTCAGCAAAACATTCGCTGTAAATGCTAGAGAACGTACAGTGTCTTTCATGTGGTGTCAGGTACGGTCTAAGTAAGAACTGAACGAAATAAACACTGTCATGTCGTTATATAGAAAATATATGAGAAATTAATGTAAAATATTGGCCCATTTTCATAAAATAGCTCGTAAAAAATCTTATTTCGATGCAGCATACCTCACAATTCCCTACGTGGTATATGCAGAGCTTTCTAAGTGTCATTATTATTCACTTCATTTCTCTTCACGAATATTGCGTGTGTCAAGTGCTTTCCGCAAATATATGTCGGTGCGTTTCAACTGTTTTTACAGACGACCTAGACTAAGTCTTCAGGATTTATTAATCAACGTTACGTAAAAACTAACGTTTCTCGTACAGTAATTTTCTGTATCCCGTTGAAACTGAAATGAATGCCTCACAACTCTTTCAAATTCTTCGTAAAAACTTGCTAAATACCAAACAATCTTCTGCAGTGCTGAGCAGCACGTAAAATAAGAGAGCGGGAGGTGTTTCCCTTATTCTTGCAAATTATCCGTCCTTGGATTCGGTTTCCTATAAGTGACAATACGTGTTCGTTTCGTTACATATCGTTATTTTTTATTTTCATTAGTAGAAGTTGACTGATTAATAGGATTCCATTGGTACATTATTAATCACCAAACCATGTGATATGTTGTCTTTCTCCTTTTTGGGTATAGTCATTAACTTGCGTTTTATGCAGAGTGATCTCCGATGCAGTGAACTCAGTGGAAGACAATGATTTTTTTTTTCCTTTTGTACAGTCATGGGAGCGTTGTCAGTTCACACTTCAATGCCTGAACATTCTTATGTTACGTGTGTGTGTATGTGTGTGTGTGTGTGTGTGTGTTTGCGTGCATCCTCCTACAGTCTTTTGTGGTACCATGATTCGTTCCGAGCAAACTTTACTTTGAACAAGTCGGCTTCAGTGGCACGTACGGCTACCATGATTTAAATGTCTCATTCTAGCATTATATCATATTTCTCGAAGTCCAGGGAAGATTCCTCATATGACGATATGGGCCTGCTCGACTCCGTGAATCTGCAGCACACCCAGTTAGATTTTCCAGTTTTGTTTAGTTGAATGTCTGATCCTTCTCCAATAGCTTCGATGCGACATTACAGTAATTTCCGCGCAGTAGGATGTCGTAGGATTGCGAAAAGTCGTAGAAGATTTCGATATCAGAACATTTACGGCATTGCGCAGTCGCTTGTGCTTTGTTTCAGGCTCTACAGGCCAGTGGTCAACCGACAGTCTGATATCTTCCCGCTACCACCTTAAGCCTAGAGGATTTTCTTAGGCTTACAAAGTTCAGAGCCCAGGACGCAGTCTGTACGGGCTAAAGGTCGTCCTCTGGAAGCTGACCTATCTCATAGTGCCACTGGAGTCAATAAGGTGTACTGAACATTGCTTAGATGCTCTGAGACTAAAATTAATTTCTACGTTTTTCGACACATGTCTTACGGGTAATGACCGAGTCACGCTAAGAGACTTCTGCAATCGTGCCCGAAATATGGAAACATATTACACTAAAACACCGTCAATACTATTTTCCATCAGGTACAAAAGAAAAAAAAAACATCGTATTCCATCAGGTAAAGTGTGTTGCAGCAAGATTTTCACTATTTAGCCGTGTTACTTATACATCACATATATTTGTGATGTCAGTGGAACAATGTAACAGAATTATGGTTTGCAAAACTTATTTCCGCTGTCTAGGATTCCTGCAGCTGGTAGAAACCATTACTGTAATTTGAGTACAAATCAGACACAGATCCGAAAGTGGCACACATCGGCATCTACATCTACGAATAGCTATTACAAAAATTCTCTATATTGTACTCTCGAATGATGATCGCTTCTCCCTTTGTATGTCGGCGTCCGCCTTTGTTGTACTGATGTCCGCCCCATATCCATTAACTGATCCATGTTATTCTCTCTCCAATTCCGCGACAATACAAAAGGTACTGCTCTTCTTTGACCATTCTCGATGTACTCCGTTAATACTATCTCGCAAGGATCCCACACTACTCACCAGTATTCCAAAAGCGGACAGACAACCTCTTTCGTAGATCTGTTGCATCTTCTAAGTATTTTGTCAATACATAGCAGTCTTTGGTTCGCCCTCCCCAAAAATTTTTCTATGTTTCCCTTCTGACTTAAATCGTTCGTAACTGTAATTCCTAAGTATTTAGTTGAATTTATGGCCTTTAGATTTCATTGATACATCATATAACCGAAGTTTAACCGATTCCTTTCAGCATTCATGTAGATGATCTGATATTTTTAATTATTTAGGACCAACGGCCAATTTTTGCACCATACAGATATTTTTTTGTACATTAGTTTACAATATGTTCTGATCTTCTGATGACTTTACTAGATGACAGACGAGAGCGTTATTGTCAATCAACTTAAGATGACTGCTCAGATTGTCTCCTAAATCGTTTATATAGATGAGGAATAGCAGAGGGCCTATAACACTACCTTGGGGAACGCCAGAAATCAATTCTGTTTTACTCAATTACTTCCCGTCAATTACTACGAACTGTGACCTCTCTGACAGGAAATCACGAATCCAGTCGCATAACTGAGACCATATTCTATAAGCATGCAATTTTATTACAAGCCGCTTGTGAGGTACAGTGTCGAAAGCCTGCTGGAAATTTAGAAATACCGAATATCTTTGAAATCTCTTCTCAATAACACTCAACACTTACTGTGAATAAAGAAAAAGTTGTCTATCACAAGAACGGTATTTTCTTAATCCGTGTTGACTGTCTATTAATTGACCGTCCTCTTCAGGTGATTCATAATTTTCGAACACAATATACAAAGCGCGTTCAAAAAATTTTGCACAGTTGTCTCTAATTTTTTTATTTTTTGCAGGAGGAGAATGAAATTTTTTAAGACATACTTGGAACATTTAGCTATAAGTTGGTACATAAAATATTTTCTATTATTTCCAGGTGAGCCATAACGGGCTGTGAAGCAGATGTCAGGTTGATCGGTGATGGAGTTCCTCTTCAAGACCGGCGATGACTCTGCCACATAGATTCACAGGAAGTTGCTCCCTGTTTATGAGGAGGACACAGTGGATCGCAGTAGTATCCAGAGGTGGTTGCAGAGGTTTAAAGACTTGTGATTTACCCACGATGGGGCACACCATCGACGGCAGTGAGTGATGTGAATAAGGAGACCATTGATCAAATTATCCAAAATGAGGGATGTCTAGCGACACGACAGCTCGCTGACTCGTTTGTCATTGGGTGGTATGGTATCACTGGTACAGTCTCTAGGATACAGAAAAATCTATGCATGTTAGGTGCCTAGATTAATGACAAGAGAAATGGAAACGATGAGAAATAATGTGTGCAAGGGTCTCATGGAGACCTTTACTGAAGAGTGAAAACAGTGTTTTGACTGCGTCATTACCCAGGATGAAACATGGTTGCTTTCGTCCGAACCTGAGAGCAAAACCCAATCCATGGAGTGCCGTAATCCGGGTTCAAATGGTTGAAATGGCTCTGAGCACTATGCGACTTAACTTCTGAGGTCATCAGTCGCGTAGAACTTAGAACCAATTAAACCTAACTAACCTAAGGACATCACACACATCCGTGCCCGAGGCAGGATTCGAACCTGCGGCCGGCCGAAGTGGCCGTGCGGTTAAAGGCGCTGCAGTCTGGAACCGCAAAACCGCTACGGTCGCAGGTTCGAATCCTGCCTCGGGCATGGATGTTTGTGATGTCCTTAGGTTTAACTAGTTCTAAGTTCTAGGGGACTAATGACCTCAGCAGTTGAGTCCCATAGTGCTCAGAGCCATTTGAACCATTCGAACCTGCGACCGTAGCGGTCGCTCGGCTCCAGACTGTAGCGCCTAGAACCGCACGGCCACTCCGGCCTGCCATCCGGGTTCCCCTCGCAAGAAGACACCAAGCCTTTGACGGACAACAGGCAGAAAGATGATGGCCTCCTTCTTTTGGGATCAGTGTGATGTCATTTTCATTGACTTTTTGGAACATGGCTCCACAATTAACCGGGACCATTAGGCTGCGTTCACACTGCCGGCCGGGCTCGGCCGGGCCGGGCTGACGCGTACTGGCTCGGCTCGTCCCTAGCCAACTCAGGCCGACGAGTAGTGCATTCACATTGCGCGCCGCGCCGACCCGGGACGGCGAAATGGGGAAAAATCCACTTCTCCGATTTTCATGTTTTAAAAATTCTTAGCGGCATATAAGACTTCGCCACATCGTTTTATGAACTTTTTTTTTCCTTAAAAGCTTTACTTACGTCGTGATTTCTTAGTTTCGTAACGCTTCCCAATCGATTTTGAAGAAAGTACGCGGCTAAAAAATCTGATTTTTGTACACGTGGTAGTGCAACATCTTAGCTTCGTATTGAATCATTTATCTTTCCATATTTCTTAACAGTCATTGTGATATGATGATATTTGTCAACGTTGTGCACTTGATTTACAAATCTTGTAGTGAAAGAGTTATGTAGCGGGTAGCTTACTGTTAGATTCGTTTTAGACCATACATTGTTGGGAATGAAATGTAGCTAAAAGTACCAAAAAGGCACCCTTCGACAGCTGACAAGCAAGTCAGTAGTAAACGAAGCTGCAGTCAACAGTTGCTCGCCTTTAGCTAGTCTGTGCTGTCATGTAGAACAATGTCTTCACTCTTTTATTGGTATTGTTTTGACTCTGCAGTAACTCGTCGAGTTTTGAAGTACAGAAGAACTAGGAGGTTATGGGTTCATCCCATAAATAGCCACAGACATTTAGGAGAGTTTTTTTCTTTATATGAAGAACTTAAAAACTATGCTGAAAAATTTTATTCAAATTACAGAATGAATCATAATATATTTCAGTATGTGCTGCAGAACATGCAAGACAAAATTTCTAAACAGAACACAAATTTTCGCAAAAGTATAACAGCAGAAGAAAAATTGTGTATAACGATAAGGTTAGTACACACTTTTTGGTTTGCAGTAGAACTTTGTACAGCATTCACTACATCCAATTAATTGTAGTCATGCTTTTGTATTTTAAATTTCACAAACGCTTACCTCTGAGGGGAAGAGAGTTCATGGGACTCCTGAGAATCATTAGGAAGTAATTAGCTTCGTCATTTTGGGTAATGTCTTGCTGTGCCTTCAACGAAGAATCGCAGAAATACTCCTTCAGAATTTTCCAACCTTTTTCTTCTTTTTTCTTCATGATGCAGCGCTTGGCAGTGGTGATGGTTCATCATGTGGAGCCACTGATGACCACACAGAATTCTTTTCATTACCTTGTAAGATAGACAGATTGACAGGCGAAGAGTTTTGAGATAATGCCCTTTGACTCAGTGGTTCTATTTCCAATGAGAAGGAGCTGCCACAGCATGACTTTACAATGCGTTATCATCTGGTAGGGACACATTTCCGTCCCTCAGTGACACTCACATCTGTCTCCGTTTACAAGTAAATGCGAACTATTCAGTGGCGGCAATGCCGCGATCGCTGGCAAGCTATTGTTGTAAATGCATGTAAATACGTTAGATTAAATAAATGAAATAAAAGTAATTTCGCATGCATCATCACAATAAACGTAATTTTTCCTCACTGATTGTGAAATGTGAGGTAACATCTTACAATAAAAGACGTGTGCAGTCACACTTGTGATGAAAGCAGAAGGGAGACGTGTGATGCGTGTACTGCAGAAGCTGTAGTGCTGCTCCACAGGCTCGCGCCTGCGGTCGGCTCGCGCCGGCAATATTAAACACTCGGGATATCGCCGGCTCGGCTCCGGGAGGCTCACGCCGTGTCGGCGGGGCCCGGCCGCCAGTGTGAACACCGCAATTCAAAACCATGACTTTGTTATGAAGCGGGCGGCGGCCCGGCCAGGCTCGGCTCGGCCAGGCCGGCAGTGTGAACGCAGCCTTACTGTTTGTCACTGGACAAGCTGCGACGTGCCATCAAGACCCACAGATCACGGCTTCAGAGTCAGCTAATCAGACTACACCATGACAACGCCAATCCCCATACAGCCCTTATGACGCAGGAGAAAATCAGGACAATGGGTTGGAAAATTGTTCGTCATCCTCCCTACAGTCCGGACTTGACTCCGTCTGATTTTTACCTCTTTGCTCGTCTGAAGGCCCACCTGCGTGATAAAATATTTTCTAGTGAGAAAGACATTTCCTGTATCAAGCGATGGTCTAAAAGTCAATCCCCAGAATTTCACCAAAGTGCATTTACATCATGGAAATAACGTTGGGCCAGATGCGTCACAGCTGATGGAGGCTATATTGAGTAGGTTCAATGTATAGCAAAACGTTCCAATATGTCCACAAATATTTCATTCTCCTCCTGCAAAAAGTGAAAAAAACCTAGAGACGACTGTGCAAAACTTTTTGAACGCTCTTTGTATGTTCCAAAATCCTGCTGCATATCGAAGTTAACGGTATGTACCCTTAGTTTAGTGGAGAAGGCATTGATTGTGTCTTGCCGCTACGCACTTCTGATTAGACCGGAATCTCATTACATTTTATGCCATGTTTCGCGGCAGAGTTTCGTTGTGGAAACTAGTATAAGCATCTCACATTGAAATCCACCCTAAATTTCGAGCCTCTGTAAAGGATAGCAAATCTTGTGGATTTTACATTCGTTTAAATTTGGCATACTTTTTCGTTGTTTTTGCAACAGCGTTCTGACCCGTTTCGTGTACCAGGGGTAATCATCTCCGTCGTTTGTTAATTTGTTTGGTTTAAATCTCTCACCTGCTGTCGGCACCATTTCTTTGAATTCAAGCCGCATCTGCTCTACACTTACACTTTTAACTTGGAAGGAGTGGAGCTTGTCTCTCAGGAAGGCGTCAAGTGAATTTTTATCTGCTTTTTGAATAGATATATTTTTCGTTTGTCTTGGGATGACAACCCTGTGTTCACTAGTCCCTCTGTCCGTTTTGATGCTCATAATCACCTGAGGAGGATTTATTCCTATGCCTGTTTTCACAGCCGTTTACTACTCGAGTGGGCTCATGTACTAAATGCTCGAAATACGTTTCAAAGAGTGCGTTTAGCACAACTTTGAATGGCGTTTTATACGTACCCCCAGATTTAAACACGTATTCTCGCCAACATATGGAGGGTAATCAAAGTCACCACCAACTATTATTGTGAGAGTCGATTACCTGTATGAAATTTCACTCAAGCTTTATTTGAACCTTTCAGCTATCGTATCATCTGAGTTGGGAGATCGGTGAAAGGATCCAATTACTATTTTATTCTGGTTGTCAATAATGACCTCTATCTATATTAATTCAGAGGAACTATCTACTTCAATTTCGCAACAAGATAAACTACTACTAACAGCGACAAACAAGCCACGCCAACGGTGTTTAGCCTATCCCTTGTGAACACACTCAAGTCTTTCACAAAAATTTCAGATGAACTTGTATCCGGGTTTAGCCGGTTTTCAGTGCCTACAACGATTTGAGAATCAGTGATATCTACTAGCGCTTGCAGCTCTGGCACTTTCCCAACGGAGCTACGACAATTTACAACTATTATGCCGATGGTTCATAGATCTGTCGACCAGCGCTCTTAGAGACTGAAGCCCTTTTTGTGTTTCTCCGAGACGTTTAACCTAAAAAACCGTCGAGCTCACGCCACATAGCCCCTACTACCCGTGTAGCCGTCTCCTGTATGTAATGGACTCCTGATCTATTTAGCGGAACCTGAAACCACACCACCGCTCTATGGCACAAGTCGAGGAATATGCAGCCTACACTCTCACAGAACCGTCTAAGCCTCTGATTCAGATCATCAACTCGGCTGTGTACTGGAGGTCTGCTATCGAACCTGTAGACTATGCTACAAATGGTGAGCTTTGCTGTCATCTCGCCAGCAAGACAGGCAGGAGGATAATTCTCTATGAATCAAATAAAACAGTCAGCCGCATCTAGACACGTCCTTTCTGAGTGCTCACTTTTTCGGTCTCGGAGATCCTGGACCTCCCTGTTCTGGGTTTTCGGGCTCTGTAAGTGGCTCGTACTGAAAACATCATGTTTCATCACCTGTTATTATGCAATACACTCTGAGTCTGAGACCCTAGTGGCCGACGTTCTCACGGCTCTGCAATATTCTACTCTACAGTATTTTTGATTGCTAGCGATCACAGATGGTCCTTTTGCCAAATTTTCAGTTTTAATGCGATGTACAGTTGTTTTAATGACCTCAGTGAGCTCCACGTAACGAACTTTTCGAAGGATTTTGGCCACTTTTTTAACATTCACTCCGACTTCAACTGTCGATGTTCCTCCCGGATGTGGATCATCTTCCGTGCTCTCTCTGTCGACACGAAACCATGCATACGTTTCAAAACCGTGTTTATAACTCACTGATTCACCACCACAAATATTTTGTTTCATTTCAAAGCCATCTGTGGCACTTTTATCCAGTTTCAAACAGAACTTAATGTTGTGACACTTCAAGCTTTCCCGGCGAATATGTTGTAAGCCTGATCCGGCGGCAAACCCGTGAAGACTATTTACAAAACTTAATATTGCTACATTGCTCCTTGCGCGACCAAAGTTCAAATCGTAATATTAAAGTTTCATTTTTTAGGGAAGTCTATCATGTCAGCGTTGTTAAATTTGAAAAGGAATGTAGTCGAAATACCACGAAAGTTAATTTCGGTATCCGTTCGCAGGTATTCGAACACAAAATGATTGGTATGTAAGAAGGAGGGTCGATACGCTCTACGTAAACCAGGCTCTCTCTAATTTTATTTCCGTGGTCATAAGGTGGTGTATGAGATTGTACTTTGTGATGCAATTTACTTTCGTAAATAAAGTTTCTCTTACTCCATTAAAAATCGGTCCCAATTTGAAAGTGACCCTCATATATTGTACACGCGCTCGGTTTAGAAGGTCTCTCGGAATTCCTCAGTGGAATACGTCACTTTCAGTTGATCAACGCTTCTTTAAACATATTGAGATAGTTTGGCTCGATGAACAGTAAGTATAATATCTAATGTGGGCTTAGCACATGACCTCTTTTCCATGATTCTTCCATGAAAGCTAACGGTAGCAATCGCTACGGGTAGATTTACTTCATTATTCCACCGTAATTCGCTCCAGAAAAGTAGGCGTGGAGACGTGAAAGTTGGGACTGATTCCAAGTCAAATGAAACTGGATTAATTGTATTTACGTGCACTCTGTATTTCTAAACAAGTTGCTAACGATGTCTCCTTATGACTACAGTGTTCCCTCTTACAACTACATGCGCTATACTCGTATGTAATATCATATATACACACTGCCTGACAAAAACGTGGAGCACCCAGAAGCATGGTCAAGGTAACTGCGTACACTTACACTCCATCGTTGGATACGCAGGTGGTCAGAAATGCAATTCTCTGTGACAGGTACAATGGCCTCCCAAGTGCATTACAGTTGTTCGTGTTACGTGTTGTTACCAGGCCTGGTAGGGTTCGTAAGGGACGCGAATAACTTCAAATGTTAAGGACACGGAGATGACCCTTCCTAGTACGAGACAGCGCTATCAACAGAGTTTGAAAGGGCCTCGTAGTAAGTATCCATTTGGCCCACTGGCCCAGTCATGAAGCATCCAGATTTCTGGCGTATTTGGATGTGACGGTATGCTGTTGTGACTGAATGCGCCGCAAATGTTCATTTGTACTTTGTAATACATATATATTTTTGGCATTGTTTTTGTGTTTTCTGAAATACCGTTTTCATCATCTGTTACGATGATTTGAAAATGTGTCCCGGCCCGATACTAGTCATCGAGTAAATAAAAAAAGTTAAATTTGCAACTTTGGCCGGTTTTTCGTTGTACTGCCTAACAGAAGTTCCTGATCTCCAATTATTCCAACATGCTGGAAGTCCGTACAAAGTTTCAGATTTTTTCACTCGAGGCACCAACAGAGCCCACATGCAGGCAGACATATAAGTACTCACATTCTTGCACAGTTTTACGTACTGGGTGGTTATTATTAAAGTACAATTACTCACGGAGGTCCAGTACTGGCTGGAATTATTGTATGGCAGCGAACCTTGGTAGATATGCTAATGTGTAAGCGATATAGGTTGGAACAAAGCAGTTCCGGTTGTGGCCACCATGTGCAGTTCTGGTGGTGACGGTATGACATCCACACAGCCTTTTGACAAGTCATGAAGTGAGTGAACAGTATACTAATCGAGAAGAGAGACTGGGCGTTGTTAGTGAAACTGTTTTATGTGAATGGCAGTAGCTACAGTGCTGAATTTAGAGGGTATCGCCGACTGAAAGACCCGATGTCGTTAAATTATTTAAAGAAGATTATAGTGAGATTCGAATACATGGGTGAGCTTGGTGTGGTACCTGCAAGACCAAGGCGTCGTATCTGTGGGGGGGGGGGGGGGGGCAGTTATTGGCAAGGTTGCTGTTCCTATAACTGTCCATGCAGCAAGTGTCCTGGGTAGTCCTACTGCTGATGCAGTGTCACGAGAAGTATCCATCCCATAGTCAACACTATGGAAAATTATGCTGTCTATTACAGTTTGGTAGCCATACATGATCCACATGGTGCAGCAACTGATACATTGTGATCCGCACCAAAGTTATGAATTTGCTTCTCGATTTCTGGCACAGACAGAAATTGATGACAAGTCGGTGGGCAATATTGTGTGAAGTGACGAGGTACAGTTTACACTACAGAGTGCAGTGAATACACAGAACTGCCGAATTTGGGGTACTGTTAAACCACATGTGACACACGATGAACCATTCCATTCGCCTTATGCGAATGTGTGATGTTGGTTCACAAGCACCATTGTACTACTTCCCTTTTCTTGGAAGGGAACACACCCAAGGGGCCTGTCAGGTGTACCGCGAAGTCTGCGCGTATTTTTTTTTCCCTCAATGTGTACCTTTACAATATTGTAACGACGCATGTATGTATCTCTCTCTCTCTCTCTCTCTCTCTCTCTCTCTCTCTCTCTCTATGTGTGTGTGTGTGTGTGTGTGTGTGTGTGCACGTAAAATAGTACCTGTTATCGCTGGAGGTTGTAAAATTGTACCATACAACGCTGCCAACACGCCCAATGATGCAGCCAACCTTACTGTCTCTCACTAGAGGTCCTCTCAAGCACTCACTTTGGAGAGAGGCGTAATAGCATCGACTCGCGGCAAAGAAAAAATTGTTACATTCATACTGCAAATCCAGGTTAACCTGAGCACTGAGCGTGACTCTTTCAACAAGGAGACAAGAAAATGTCTCTTAACTTTGCAGACATCGAACCCTATTAAAATAAGAACAAAACATAGAAAATATTGTCTAGTGAGGTTAGTAGTTAACATCTAGTCAAAACAAAAAGAAAGATTGTAATTAGTTAGCTGTGTATCAGCAATATTTATAGTAAAAGGATAGAGCTCAGTAAATGAAAAGAACACTCCTTCAGTAGTGTTATTGTCTTCTGATTTATCTACTCACAGTTCTATGGAGAAACGTTAAACGCACTTACTTTTCGACACCTTCTTGGCATCGAGTTCGGCCAAACAACTCCAACAGGCTCCTTACTTCTTTACAGTTGTTCCTCAAAGTATTCCATAAGAAAGCTTTATGGAATTGGAATTAGTGAATTTACCAGTGACAGTCGAGAACGTATCAGTAATCTAATGTTCAGTGTAGCTCCACAGATGATGAAGAGATTGAAGAATTGCATGATGGGATTAAACAGACTATAGACGTAAATGTAATTGTCATGCGGGACTGGAATTCGATAGAAGGAAAGCGAAGAGACGGAAAAATTGTACGTGAATGTGGACTGGGGGAAAGAAAGCGCAAAACGATTAAGTACGAACGGCCTGGCTACAAATGTTAGGATTTAGAATTTTACAAATAGCATACATTAATCATCGCTAACATTTGGTTTATGAATTAGACAAGAAGGTTATACACGTGGAAGAGACCTGAAGACACAGGAAGGTTTCAGATTGGTTATATAATAGTAAGGCAGAGCTTTCGGAAACAGATTTCAAATTATAAAACATTTCCAGGGGCTGATGTTGACCTAAAGCACAATTTATTGGTTATGATCGGTGATTAAAATAAAGAAATTGCAAAAAGATAGGAAATTAAGACGATGGGACCAGGATAAGGTGAAAGAACCGGAGGGTGTTGATAGTTTCAGAGGGAGCATTAGGTAGCGATTGGTAGAAGACGAATGGATAGCTTTAAGAGAAGAAATAGTGGAGACACCAGGGGATCAAAGAGGTTAAGCGACAACGCCTAGCGGAAGTCCTTGGACACAAAAGAGATATTGAATTAAAAACATCGACTTTAAATGATGAGAGGAAAAAATATAAAAACGCAGCAAATGAAGCAGGGAAAAGAGAATACAAACAGCTTAAAAATGAAACCGTCAGGAAGTGCAAAACGGTTGAGTAGGAATAGCTATGCCACAAATGTTTGGATTAAAACATACTCTTATTTCACTATTGAAAGTTAATTGGAAAATTAAAGAGTTCATGAGACGAAATAGAGGCAGCTGTATGAATATCAAGAGCTCAGATGGAAAACTAGTTCTAAAAGAAGAGGGAAAACTGAAATTTGGAAGGAGTATACAAAGGATCTATACAAAGGAAGGTTAACTTAAAGACAATTTTATACGAATGGTAGTGGACATTTATGAAGACGAGGTGGGAGATATGATACTGTGAGCGGATTTCACCGAGTACTGAAAGACCTAATTCGTAACAAGATTCCAGACGTAAACGAAATTCTATCATAACTACTGATAGCTTTCGGAGAGAACTCATCCGTCTGCTCTGCAAGATGTACGAGACAGGCAAAACACCTTCAGATTTCCAGAAGATTATAGTAATTCTAATTTGAAAGAAAACAGTTGCTGACAGGTGTGGAAATCACCAAACTGTCAGTGTAATAGCCGGCCGCGGTGGTCTAGCGGTTCTAGGCGCTCAGTCCGGAACCGCGCGACTGCTACGGTCGCAGGTTCGAATCCTGCCTCGGGCATGGATGTGTTATGTCCTTGCGTTAGTTAGGTTTAAGTAGTTCTAAGTTCTAGGGGACTGATGACCACAGATGTTAAGTCCCATAGTGCTCAGAGCCATTTTTTTGTCGGTGTAATAAATCATGGTTGAAAAATATTCACGAGAAATCTTTACAAAAGAATGGAAAAACTGGTGGAAGCCGATGGCATGGAAGATCAATTTGGATTTCGGAGAAGTGCAGGAACACTCCAGGCAACACTGACTCGACGACTTATCTTAGAAGATAGGTTAAGGAAAGGCAAACCTACGTTTATAGCATTTTTAGAGTCAGAGAAAGCTTTTGACAATGTTGACTGGAATACCTTATCTGAAATTCTGAAGGTAGCAGGGGTGAAATACAGGCAGCGAAAGGCTATTTACAACTTGCACAGAATCCAGACGGCAGTAGTAACAGCCGATAGGCATGAAATGAGGGCAGTGGTTGACAAGGGAGTGAGACAGGGTTGTAATCTATCGCCAATGATTACCAATCTGTACACTGAACAAGCAGCAAAGGAAACAAAAGACAAATTTGGAGTAGGAACGAAGTCCAGGGAGAAGAAATAAAACCTGTGTGGTTTGCCGATGACATTGTGATTGTGTCAGGGACATCAAAGGACTTCGAAGAGCAGTTTAATCTAATGGACAGTGTGTTGAAAGGAGGATATAAATGAACATCACCAACAGAAAAATAAGGATATTGGAATGAAGTCGAATTATATCAGATGATGCTATGGGAATCAGATCAGTAAAAGAGACATTTAAAGTAGTAGATGAGTTTTGAAATTTGGGCAGCAAAATAACTGATGATGGACGAAGTTGAAAGGATGTAAAATATAGACTAGCAGTGGCTAGAAAGCGTTTCTGAAGAAGGAAAATTTGTTAAAATGGAATATATAGTTACGTTTTTCGAAGTGTTTTCAGGGGGTACTTGATTTGTAGATATGCACGGACGTCAAACAAGAACGATACACAGGTTAGATAAGAAAACAATAGAGGGTTTTGAAATGAGATGCTACAGACCAGTGCAGAGGATTAGATTGGTATGTCACGTAATTAATGAGGAGGTACTGAATAGACAAGACATTTGTGACACAACTTGACTGAAAGAAGAGATCTATCGATAGGACACATCAAGGGGTGATCAACTTAATATCGGAGGTAAGGGTGCAGCGGGAGTGCAGAGGGGTCGAGGGATACGCGTAGAGGGAGACCAATGGATGAATACAGTAAGCAGATTCAGAAGTAGTTATTCAGAGATGAAGAGGCTTGCAAGGGGTAGACTAGCATGGACAGCTGCATCAAACCAGTATTCGAACTGAAGACCACAACAAAAACAACAACAAAAACACAAAAACCCCTCTCAGATTTAAAAATACTCTCTGTAATCTATTCACACTATCAACAATACCCTACATTTCCCCGTGCTTGCCGGTTGAACGCTCCACCTATCACATTTCTGGCTAATTAGATACTTACTCACACCCAAATACCATGTCTGATATCCTTCCTCTGTACATATACTACATCGTTTTAATTTAAAATTATATTCAAGCCTAACATCCACCTTCCAGAAGCCCACACCATAATCACCCCGTTGATTACAGAACCATGTCATGAACGCCATGAGTGGGACTTCATGAGAATCATCACATAACGCAAATGCTAGTGTATATCTAAAAACTTACGTTGTTCGTGAGGTGCAGACAACCCACTATCACCGCAATTCTCAAAAATTTAAGTTTAAGCAACTGAAGATAACGATTCCTCCTAGTAGGAAGTCAAGTTAGCGACATTTGTTTATTTGGAAACTGTAATGAAGACGGCCAGCTCACTAAGTACTACCACCCGGCATGTGCTGCTTCGGAAAATACACCGCTCTCGGAATGTCGTACTGGTAGCGTCATGAAGAAGAAGTTTCAGCGTAGGATGGTATTCGGGTATCTGTGTCTATCATTGGCTTGCTTGCTTTCTCAATGTGCTGCAGCGCTTGCGCAGAGACTCGACGGCGTACGATGAAATCTCTTGAGAGCTGTTGGCTGAATAGAGACATACAGCGGACCACATGATTGATCGGTCAGCGCTCGCCAAGCATGCATCTTCATAATGACGTGGTGGCTAGCATCGAGGCCCTAGTGGAGCTTAAGATAACGTGCTGCGTGCGACCTACACAGTCACGCATATAAACGTATTGCAGTTGTGAACATATACTCTCATATTCTCCAGCTAGAATATCAATTTCCTCCTTGTACCCCTTTAATACAGATGTGCTACCACAATTTTTTTTTTATATTTGGATTCAATAAGTAGTAACATTATTTTGTTCTGTAAATTTTAAAATGCCGTGTGTTAATGACAATGGAATCCGGTTTTTTTCAATTGATGCAAATTTTGTCGAACCTTTGTAATACACTGTATTTTATACTGTGACCATGCCTATAGGAAACTTGTAATGAAAGTTAGGGAAGCCTCTTATCGTTTGACAAAGACTGGCGTCGTCTCAGGATGTAGTTGTGTGAGCTCAGAGCGGGTGCAAGAGCTGCGTACAGAGTGGAAAGTTTGCTCCATTTGAGATTAAATCGTTAATTGCGAGGCACAATGGGCATGGCAAGTGCGGCCAGATGTATTAGGCTCCAGGAACATCACAATCCTACGCTAGACTTGGTCATGGATAATTAAAGTGACCCCGCAATATATGGAGTAAAATAAGCATTCTCAAAGTCTCCGACGAAGTGTCAGACTATTCATTTTCGTTCACATTAGGATTATTATGAGGCATGGTTTAGCGAACTGTATCTAGAAATAATAATTGTTATATGCTACGACTTTAGCTGCCGATCATTCTTCTACGTCACTGTCATTTTAACTAAGACCCTAAGCCTTTTATTCTGTAGAAAACCCAAGTGTCGTTGAAAATATTTACATAGCTCTACTGCCAATTTCGATTTCTTGTTGAAGATGTGATTGAAAGTAATTACTAATGAGGCTTCAGTGAGTAAGTTATTATGTTCCATAGTAGATACAGTGTTCATCATTAAGTCTTGGTTGAAGTAAAAGAAAAGTAAATTTAACTGACGTACTACTGGCACATTAATATTCAAGTCAAAGCTATAAATTTTCTACATTTCGTTCTATGGTGTTTTTCAGAATGTAATTTTGTGTTGGCTTGCATAGTTCTTGTTCCGGCGCTCCAGATGTGGTGAGCGTTAGTTGTTATCTATACATTGAAGTGCTCTCCGAGTTATTCATGACAGGCAATTATAATCAGTTTCCTTTGCTAATTTTATGAATTCAGTACAAATAAATAAACGTCACTGTTCGGCTATGGAATACTTGCTATAATAGAAGGTTTCCACTTGTAAATCGCTTTAGTACCGAGCAATTACTTACTACTCCAAATTATTACTTTTGATTTTGTTAAAGATTTAAAGCAGTTGCCAACAATTTCTCAGCGTTGTTTTCTAACGTGTTTTTGTGTTGTTTACATGTATCTGACCCTTCTGCTGCCACACATTTATTTAAGACATATGTAATTACTGCTGTTCTGATTATCGGTTACTCAGCGAAAAGATCTTTTCCAGTAGGACTGGTAGAAGTTTAATTTTACAGACTAATACATTTCATTTTGCTGTAGGCTATTCGAAATTTTGTTGTTCCGTTTTCCGTTTCGTACTTCATCGTATTCAACTACACTGCTTCACTTATTCAAACTTCAAGTAAGCGGAGAGAATACGACGTTATTTGTAAAGAATAACATGCTGTACACTTTTCTTCATCACTTGCTTATCAAAATCGGAAAAGAATACCTTAAATACTAGCTTGTAACGATTAGACTCAAGCGATCACCGTTAATAAACTCTCATCAACCGATTAGAGGGAGAGAGTTACATTACTCTCTCTCAAATTAGGCCCTCAAGGCTTTCCAATGATCTCAACTGCATTCTTCCATTCATAAAGCTAAAGTCGAAATCTATTGAATGACTAGCATCCTAATTAAGTTAGAGTTAAAACGATTACAGTAATGCATATACTAAGAACGACGTTTAAGAATATTGCCTTTCTGTTGCAATCCTGACGATTATATGGATGACAAGACTATTTAGGTGCACGAAGTCTTTGAAATCCAAGAAAATGTTGCATAAGACCAAAATGAGGGCAAACATATTCTGCACTTTAAATAAAGCGCTTGTCCTGACCACGATACCGGTAGTATTTTGTTCCTCTGAAAGTGGCGTAATACCGAAAGGCGTAAGCAAAAACAAAATGAAATAAATGTTGTGGTTAAGACGCGAGTTTTATTACAACACTAAGAGAATCCTAATCAGATGGTTAACAAATAATACGTATGAGAATATAAGTCCTGTGAAATTGTGGTTAGTACACCAAGTCTATTTAGCTTCATACGTATGGTTAGAGGTCAAGAAAAAAGTATTACATTTAAAGAAAATTTCTCTGGAATTAACACTGTGACAAATTGTGAGATTCTCTCACGATTTTATTTGATATAACATTAATAAATGCTACTATCCGAACTAACCTAACTTCATGAGGTTTAAGGTCAGCTATTAACTGTCACCAGAGCACTCTAACATCTTTCATCTTATATTACTCTGTTGATGTTGTGGTCTTCAGTGCTGAGACTGGTTTAATGTAGCTCTCGATGCTACTCTGCCCTGTGCAAGTTTCTTCATCTCACAGTACCTACTGCAACCTACACGCTTCTGAATCTGTTTAGTGTATTCATTTCTTGGTATCCCTCTACGATTTTTACCCTCCACGCTCCCCTCCAACACTAAATTGGTGATCCCTTGACGCCTCAGAATATGTCCTGCCAACCGATCCCTTCTTCTAGTCAAGTTGTGCCGCAAATTTCTCTTCTCCCCAATTCTATTCAAAACCACCTCATTAGTTATATGATCTACCCATCTAATCTTCAGCATTCTTCTGTAGCACCACATTTCGAAAGCTTCTATTCACTTCTTGTCCAAACTATTTATCGTCCACGTTTCACTTCCATACATGGTTACAATACGTTTAAATACTTTCAGAAACGACTTCCTGATACTTAAATCTATACTCGATGGTAACAAATTCCTCTTCTTCAGAAACTGTTTCCTTGCCATTGGCAGTCTACATTTTATATCCTCTCTACTTCGACCATCATCAGTTATTTTGCTCCCCAAATAGCAAAACTCATTTACTACTTTAAGCGTCTCATTTCGTAATCTAATTCCCTCAGCATCACCCGATTTAATTCGACTACATTCCATTATCCTCGTTTAGCTTTTGTTGATGTCTATCTTATATCCTCCTTTCAAGACACTGTCCATACCGTTCAGCTGCTCTTCCAGGTCCTTTGCTGTCTCTGACAGAATTACAATGCCATCGGCGAATATCAAAGTTTTGTTTCTTCTCCATGGATTTTAATACCTACTCCGAATATTTCTTTTGTTTCCTGTACTGCTTGCTCAAAATACAGATTGAATAACATCGGGGAGAGACAACAACCCTGTCTCACTCCCTTCCCAACCACTGCTTCCCTTTCGTGCCCCTCGACTCTTATAACGACCATCTGGTTTCTGTACAAATTGTAAATAGCCTTTCGCTCATTGTATTTTACCCCTGCCACCTTCAGAATTTGAAAGAGAGTATTCCGGTCAACATTATGAAAAGCTTCCTCTAAGTTTACAAATGCTAGAAATGTAGGTTTGCCTTTCCTTAATCGTTCTTCTAAGATAAGTCATATGGTCAGTATTGCCTCACGGGTTGCAACATTTCTATGGAAAACAAACTGATCTTCCCCAACGTCGGCTGCAACCATGTTTTCCATTCGTCTGTAAAGAATTCATGTTAGTATTTTGCAGCCATGGCTTAGTAAGGTGATACGAGGTGCATTCAAGTTCTAAGGCCTTCGATTTTTTTTCTAATTAACTACTCACCCGAAATCGATGAAACTGGCGTTACTTCTCGACGTAATCGCCCTGCAGACGTACACATTTTTCACAACGCTGACGCCATGATTCCATGGCAGCGGCGAAGGCTTCTTTAGGAGTCTGTTTTGACCGCTGGAAAATCGCTGAGGCAATAGCAGCACGGCTGGTGAATGTGCGGCCACGGAGTGTGTCTTTCATTGTTGGAAAAAGCCAAAAGTCAATAGGAGCCAGGTCAGGTGAGTAGGGAGCATGAGGAATCACTTCAAAGTTGTTATCAAGAAGAAACTGTTGCGTAACGTTAGCTCGATGTGCGGGTGCGTTGTCTTGGTGAACCAGCACACGCGCAGCCCTTCCCGGACGTTTCTGTTGCAGTGCAGGAAGGAATTTGTTCTTCAAAACATTTTCTTAGGATGCACCTGTTACCGTAGTGCCCTTTGGAACGCAATGGGTAAGGATTACGCCCTCGCTGTCCCAGAACATGGACACCATCATTTTTTCAGCACTGGCGGTTACCCGAAATTTTTTTGGTGGCGGTAAATCTGTGTGCTTCCATTGAGCTGACTGGCGCTTTGTTTCTGGATTGAAAAATGGCATCCACGTCTCATCCATTGTCACAACCGACGAAAAGAAAGTCCCATTCATGCTGTCGTTGCGCGTCAACATTGCTTGGCAACATGCCACACGGGCAGCCATGTGGTCGTCCGTCAGCATTCGTGGCAGCCACCTGGATAACACTTTTCGCATTTTCAGGTCGTCATGCAGGACTGTGTGCACAGAACCCACAGAAATGCCAACTCTGGAGGCGATCACTTCAACAGTCATTCGGCGATCCCCCAAAACAATTCTCTCCATTTTCTCGATCATGTAGTCAGACCGGCTTGTGCAAGCCCGAGGTTGTTTCGGTTTGTTGTCACACGATGTTCTGCCTTCATTGAACTGTCGCACCCACGAACGCACTTTCGACACATCCATAATTCCATCACCACATGTCTCCTTCAATGGTCGATGAATTTAAATTGGTTTCACACCACGCAAATTCAGAAAACGAATGATTGCACGCTCTTCAAGTAAGGAAAACGTCGCCATTTTAAGTATTTAAAACAGTTCTGATTCTCGCCGCTGGCGGTAAAATTCCATCTGCCGTACGGTGCTGCCATCTCGGGGATGTATTGACAATGAATGCGGCCTCATTTTAAAACAATGCACGTGTTTCTATCTCTTTCCAGTCTGGAGAAAAAAAATCTGAGGCCTTAGAACTTGAATGCACCTCGTAGTTTGGTAATTTTTACATCCGTCAGCACCTGCTTTCTTTGGTATTGGAATTATTATATTCTTCTTGAAGTCTGAGAATACTTCGCCTGTCTCATACATCTTGCTCACCAGATGGTAGTGTTTTGTCAGCGCTGGATCTTCCAAGGCTATTAGTAATTCTAACGGAATGTTGTCTACTCCCGGGGCCTTGTTTCGTCCTAGGTCTTCAGTGCTCTGTGAAACTCTTCACGCAGTATCATATCCCCCATTTCATCTTCTTCTACCTCCTCTTCCATTTCCATAATATTGTCCTCAAGAACTTCGTCCTTGTATAGACCCTCTATATACTCCTTCCACCTTTCTGCTTTCCCTTCTTTGCTTCGAACTGGATTTCCATCTGAGCTCTTGATATTCATGCAAGTGGTTCTTTTTTCTCCAAAGGTCTCTTTAATTTTCCTTTAGGCAGTATCTGTATTACCCCTAGTGATACATGCTTCTACATCCTTACATTTGTTCTCTAGCCACCCTTGCTTAGTCATTTTGCACTTCCTGTCAATCTCATTTTTGAGGCGTTTGTATTCCTTTTTGCCTGCTTCATTTACTGCATTTTCGTATTTTCTCCTTTCATCAATTTAATTCAATATCTCTTCTGTTACCCAAGGACTTCTATTAGCCCTCGTCTTTTTACCTACTTGATCCTCTGCGCCGGCCGTAGTGGCCAAGTGGTTCTAGGCGCTTCAGTCTGGAACCGCGTGACCGCTACGGTCACAGGTTGGAATCCTGCATACAGCATGGATGTTTGTAATGTCCTTAGGTTTAAGTAGTTTTAACTTCTAGGGGACTTATGACCTCAGATGTTAAGTCCCACAGTACTCAGAGCGAGTTGAACCATTTTTTTGATTCTCTGCTGCTTTCACTATTTCATCTCATAAAGCTACCAATTCTTCTTCTACTGTAGTTCTTTCCCCAAACTTGTCAATCGTTCCCTAATGCTCCCCCTGAAACTCTCTACCACCTCTGGTTCTTTCAAATTATCCAGGTCCCATCTCCTTAAATTCCCACCATTTTGCAGTTTCCTCAGTTTTAATCTACAGTTCATAACGAACAGATTGTGGTCAGAGTCCACATCTTCCCCTGGAAGTGTCTTAAAATTTAAAACCTGATTCCTGAATCTCTGTCTTACCATTATATAATCTATCTGACACCTACCAGTATCTCCAGGCTTCTTCCATGTATACAACCTTCTTTTATGATTCTTGAACCAAGTGTTATTACTCTGATGAATACGGAAATATTGATATAGGACCTCTCCCCTTTCCTTATCGTGACATACATCTGATGATGAAAAGCTTGAGAATTTAACAACAAAAGTGAAACATCTTTTGAATTCTGTAGATTAGGTTAGTGTCGCGATACATTTTATTACTGTTTCACTATATTCTATTAAGCTTATCGTGTGGGAAGTGTTCCAGGACTGCTGTGAGTCATCCTTCATATCCTTAAGTATGTTTGGTGGCGCAACAAACAGTCCACCCTCGAAATGTTGGCTTACGGAGCGCTTCAGGTAGTTAGTTGGCCTGTTGCTTCGCCGCAGTATTTGCTGCGTTCGTCGCTTAACTAGCGCAACGTAGGAATTCCTTTGCACATTTGAGAATGTAGTATACATCTACAAGCCAAGACTGAGATTTCCTTCTCATTGTCAGTACTACCTGCTCCTGCTGTCACAATACTTGGGTTTTCATCAGGGTCTGCGTAATGCAGTTCTCCTGTGAACTAAGACCACGGCTCCTTAATGTCGGTACTGTAATGTAGACACTCGTCACACGTACAAAGTTGTTATACTTAACGTGTGAAACAAAACCTGGAGCACTAATGGTGAGACGGTAGTTGCAAGAGTGCCATCTATTTCTCATTGACAATCATTTAAAATAATTAAGTGTAATTTATGTTTTTTGAGGAAAGTGCGTGGGGAGCGGATGCGTTGTTGAAGTTACAGACGACAGTTTGTACCGTTACTCCAGCGTATTCGGCGATGGAAGTGCCTGTTGCTTCCGCACTACACTTGCTATTACGGAGTACTGAGGTAAGATGAGAGAGCTCAATGCACGTCGTTTTGACACTGGATATCAGAAAAAAGTAAGTCGAACTAATATAAAACGAACGGGTACAACTTTGACAAAACTATATCTGGACAAACTAAGTCGAACTGATATGAGATGAGTGGGTGCATTACTCGTTGCTTTGAAAAAATAATAAGTTGTCTTTGTAGAACGCCACAGGACAAACTGTAGGACAAGTTTAACGATCATGCAATCTAAATAAAGACTGAGACTAACATTTATTGATCTGCTCTAATAGCTGAAATATGTCACAATGAGATTAACAAAGAGCAAATTTCTGTGTAATTCTAATTAAATAACAGAATAATGTTGTCACTGTGGAACTTTCCTAAATCTGCGGCAATCTGTATGGAGATAACACAACAAGATATGCTTTTCTGGGTGGCTAACGTTATCAAAGTGAAAGTCATAACAAATATAACCAAATTAAGCAACTCGAGTGGCGTGGAAATGTAAGCGAGTGACGATTTGCAGACAATGTGCTACTTCCATTTCCTTAAACAGCTAGCGTGCGTCGACCAACGACACCCTCCCAGTCAGATCGGAGCAGAACACTCTGAAGACGACGTCCCGGAACAGAATGCCCAGACTCTAAGTTCACGGTCACTAACTCTCACAGTCTGCTTTCGGCTGCGGTGGGGCGAGGACGTCCGCTGCGCCTCGCCGTGCGCGACCGTGAGCGCCTGCTTGTGTTTACCTTCTCGCGGCGCGAGTTGTATTTGTTCCATGTTCAGTCCGATTATGGCACACACTTGGCGCCACGATACGATCAAAATTACTTTCCAACCAGATCACGCGCGTCCTCGAGCCTATGAAATACGCGACGATCTACGTTTAGATCCGGCGACTGTCGTCGGAATACATTTTTCTATAACGGCGAGCGTGGTTTATGTTAAAATGACCAGTGCAGAGGTCTGCGCGACAGTGGTTTCTAAATACTCGAACTCTCTCCGATTCAAACATTCTGACGGGCATATCGGTGCAGTGACGGTGTATCATGCTGGCATGGGCCTAAGGACTGTAAGAGTTTTTGAGCTCCCCTTCGAGGTCCCAGAGGAAGTTGTCAAGGACGCCTTCCGACCATATGGCAATGTTATCAGCCACGTTGCAGAAAAGTGGCAAACTTTCTCGACGTATAAGGTCTACAATGGTGTGCGCCAAATTAAACTTGCGCTCAAGAAACATGTGCCGTCCTATTTGAACATCGGTGGCTGTCGTGCAATCATCATGTACGACGGTCAACCGCGTACCTGTTCCGGATGTGGGCAGGAAGGCCACGTTCGATCGAGCTGCTTACAACGTAGAATTACGCAGATATCAGTGGGAGACTCCGTTTCCCCGACGGGGACGACAATCCTGCCCCTCACGTACGCTCAGACGACGATGCGCACCATAGTTGAGAACGAAACGGGCGATCAGCCACATCCATCGACGCCACAAGTACCACGGGAGGAAGAGGAAGGACCCTCGGTGCCAACCCATATGTCGCCCCCTCCACAGCAACAACAGCAGCAACAGTCCCACGGACTCCAGACGCAACATAACATTCAGAAAGCGATGGACGTGGACGCGAACATTGTCCCGACCGCGGCTTTCCTAGCAGAAGGTGATACGACGCTGGATTGCCTCCCACATTCGGATACGGATGTCCACATTCGAAAGCAACGTTCGCCCCGACGACGCAAGCGACGTCGGCGGACCCCTTCTGACGATTGCCTCCTAC
This sequence comes from Schistocerca americana, assembly GCF_021461395.2. Taxonomy (NCBI): domain Eukaryota; kingdom Metazoa; phylum Arthropoda; class Insecta; order Orthoptera; family Acrididae; genus Schistocerca; species Schistocerca americana. The sequence goes on along the minus strand of NC_060119.1, from coordinate 949,700,546 downwards.
ACACGGCCGGTCAAGAAGGTGACATCTCATCAGACAGCATGGATGCTGCGCCTGCTGAGGATCTAAGTGGTGTAGACGGTTCACTTGCCCATACTACGAGTGCCCAGTTACTTCTTGCACCACAAACGCGGCAGGTCGCGTCGATGGATGGCGATCCGTCTACCTCTACCAAAGACGACGTACGTGAGAGAGATTTAGGTGCCGATCAGCCACACAGCATCGTGTTGCACCCACTGTGGTCGGACGATGTTGAGGAACTTCCTGAAGAGGGCACGGGTGACAGGGGAGGGGGCGGCATTGGGGATGCCACTACTAGCGTGAACGACTCATAATTTGTAACGGGTTTGGTGGGTCCGGCATCTCTTGCGGTTAGCTTTTATTGCCATGGCGTCTACCCTAGGTGAAGAGGCTAGGCAGCACACCTTTCGCCTTGCCACAATCAATATCAACGCGATAAGGGCACCACACAAACTGACAATGCTACAACGCATGCTTGATGCGGCGGACATCGACGTGGCCCTCTTACAGGAAGTATGTGTCGCTAGTTTCCCTGACTTCTACGGATATACCGCCCACATCTCCCGCGCCTCTTCTACCGATTGTGGTGTGGCTGTTCTGTTACGGGACGGTTTGGCGGCTACGGACGTACTGTACTTACCGAGTGCAAGAGCCATGGCGGTAACTGTCAACGGTGTACGACTCATCAATGTATATGCCCCTTCAGGATCAGGGAGACGGAGAGATCGGGCCCGCTTTTTTTCGGAAGATATTACGCGTCTATTTATGGGCCACATAGACGATATGGTGATCGGAGGAGATTTTAACTGTACATTATCTCCATCTGATCAGCAGCCACATCACGTCCCGTGTGCGGAATTGGAAATGCTAGTGCGTGACCTCCACCTGATTGACACGTGGCGCCACATCCATGACCCAGCTCCCGGTTACACCCATTATACAAGCCATTCATCAAGTCGGTTGGACAGGATTTACGTCACAAGCACCCTTTCGACGGCGACGAGAGGAGCAGAGCTCTGGCCCACTGCATTCACCGACCACACAGCCTATATTTGCACCATTGCCCTCCAACCTGCACGTGTGTGGCACAGTAGGCCCCCCTGGAAACTGAACGTCGCCCATCTGGACGAGCCGGCATGTAAAGGTGCTGTCGAAGAGTCGTGGACCGCGTCCTTACGGCGTCGTGGTCGGTACCGATCGACCCTCAGTTGGTGGATTGAATGTGCGAAGCCTGCTCTTAGACGCACCTTCATGGCTTACGGCCGGGAAGCAGCGGCATGGAGGAGGAGCACGGAAAACTTTTATTACACCGTCCTACGGGAATGTCTTGCTATGGAGCCCTCACCTGACAGGCAGATCATAGTCAATCGCGCGAAAGCGCATCTCGTCTCCTTAGCATGCCATCATTTACAAGGCGCTGTTATACGGTCGCGTGCTCCAGACATGATACAATCAGAAAGGCCATCTATGCACCACGTGCTCATAGAACGCAGGAGGCGCCGCAGGGCACTGGTAACCGACATGATAACCGACGACGGTCGACATGTGGTAGAACAAGCAGATATAGCAGAAGCCTTCTATGGGCATTACGCTCAACTTTATTCAGCAGTGCTCCCTGATATGGCGACGGTAGACACCGTTTCAGCACATGTCCACGGTACAGTTCCACCAGACATGGTACCGAATTTACTGGGAGAAGTGACAGAAGAGGAAGTGCTCGACGCCATTGGTAAAGGTGCTCCCCATAAATCACCAGGAATCGATGGGCTACCATTAGAGTTCTATCGAGCCTTTACACAACTGTTGCTACCGTGTTTGATTGAAATTTGCCAGGAATTGATGTCCCCGGATATAACATTGCCTGCACCATTCTTGGAAGGTCTGATTGTCCCCATCCATAAGCCGAAGGGACGGAATCATGTCCGCGACTATCGTCCCTTAACGTTATTGAACAGCGACTTCAAGATCTTTTCAAGGCTGCTATCAGAACGTATTCGCGGCACACTATTGCACGTCTTGTCCGGCGATCAGACGTCCTTGGGGGGACCCAACAACATCAGAACTGCGTTATGTCGTTACCGAGATCTCATCTCCCTTGCACGGGTGAGACGTTTGCCGGCAGCCCTCGCGTCTATCGACTTTAGCCAGGCTTTTGACCGTGTGGGCCACACTTTCCTCACGGCCGTTCGACGGCGCATGGAATACCCCGACCCCTTTATCACAGTGTTGACACGCCTACTACATGGTGCAACTTCTCGAGTTCTTGTCAATGGAAGACTGACGGCACCCATGCCGATCCGCCGATTAGTACGACAGGGATGTCCATTATCAACATTGTTATTTGCATTGGCCTTAGAACCCTTGTTGTGTGGTCTCCGAGACAGGCTCACTGGGATACAGTTCGGCGGCTCCATCTATCGCTGCACCGCATATGCGGATGATTTGATGATCGTCATACGAGGAGCTGACGATATGGCCGCGGCTTTGGACTGGATTGCAACCTACGGTACAGCTTCTGGTAGCCAAATCAACGTTGACAAGTCCGTCGCCTTGAGCATCGGGATTGGGCTACCGCAGGAACACATTGCCCCCTTACGCTTCAGTGATACTGTACGCTGCTTGGGCTTAGATTTCATGAACGACATGCGACGCACGACGACGCTCAATTATCGACGCCTTCTTAACCAAATTAGGGCCGGAATTGCAAATCAGCGCTTGCGATCCCTCAACATCGTTCAGCGGGCGTATTATGCCAATGTATACCTTGCGTCCCGCATACCGCATGTCGCCCAAACGCTACCCATTCCGAAGCCCTTGGCTCGTAGCATTATGGCAGCGCTGGGATACTTCGTCACCACTGGTATGTTACTGAAGATCAGATACGTATCTCTTACCCTCCCCAAGGAAAAAGGTGGTCTCGGCCTAGTTAACGTCCATGATAGGGCCATTGCCCTCTATGTTAGCTCACATTTAAGTCTGCTGCGCCGTTGTCCTACGAGCCTCACGAGTCTGCTTCTGACGGCGCTACGTCCTGCTTCACTAAGAGCGCCGGTGCCACTACAGGACATCCCAGCGCCCCTCTTTTATATAGAACGTTTCTATTTAGAACAAAGTTATTGCAGTGTCGCGCTCACGACACCACAAATGGCCACAACTCGACGCCTATATCATGACATGCTGCAACGCCGCCCCCTAAATGTGGTCGAACTAAAATATCCTGACGTACGGTGGCGCGTGGTGTGGAAGACTGTACACGATGCCATGCTTGATTCCGATGTTGTTTCTCAATGGTACGTCGTCGTGAATGGGAAGCTCGTGACGCAAGAACGTCTCTACAATATCCACATGACAGAATCTCCCAATTGTGTGGGTTGTAATACAGTAGATTCTGACGAGCACCGCCTCAGCTGTGGAGAGGCGGAACCGGTTTGGCACCTAGTGCGGCAGATGCTGGCTTATCTCTTGCGAGTTAGGCCGGAGCATATATCTGCACGCACGTTATTGTTTCCGGATGAGACATTTTACTCCAAGACTCGAACCAACTCTGTCACCTGGATACGTGGACATGCCGTCCATTACCTCTGTCGTGACGGACACAAGGATTTCCTTGACTTCTGGCTCTATTTGCAAGAAAGACATCATGCTATTTCCGGGCATACCAGATATCGACAGTGCTTCGCAAACTACCTATGGAGTGCCTTTCACAGCCCGCCGTGTAGCTGGAATGTTCCAGGCAGTGGCAGATGAGGTCAGAACGAACTGCAAACGACCATATATTGAACAATCGTATCAGTGGGCGCAGTCGCTGGGAAGCCTCACTACGACGTGGTAGCTTTCTTTTCATGCTATTTATGTCTCATATCTTCGACGGCGTCTTCATTCTGTTTTAGTTTTCCAGGCTTGGTTAACTGTGACTGTTCGCACATTGAAAAAAAAAAAAAAAAAAACGTGGGCAGGAGACCTGCTTTCAAACCCAAATAAATACACAAGAACAAAGTAAGAACAAAATGAACAACAAATAAAATTTAATAAAGTATTATACCCTTTCCTTTCTTTTATTTTTTTTTTATACAAAGTTCAGAAGCATATTAATTTTTGTTCGTTGGTGGAACCTGAAGTGGCGGCGAACGGCCGTCCTAGTTAGCTTCAGGATGAAAGTGGCGGTGGCACTAGTTTTGTTTTTGTTTTTAGGCTAGATAGGTTTTTTGGGGTAGTATGGGTGATAGGGGCCAACGCCTGAAGTGGAAGAGGTAATTTTCTTAAAAAAAAAAAAAAAAAAAAAAAAGGTCCCCCGTGGTTAGCGTGAGCAACTGCGGAACTAGAGGTCCTTGGTAAAAAATAAAAAAGTAAAAAAACATAAAAAAATTAAAAATAAAAAAACTCTCTGCTCTCTAATACAAACTCTGCTTGGAGGGGATGCTGTCGCCAATGTGGCGGGCGAGAAATATTAGTCAGTTCATGAAAAATCAGAGGAAGCAGCAAGTAACTTCTCAGCTTTTGGGTACGAGATGCACATTTTTGAACACTTCGCCAACGCATTGTTTATGTGATTAGTCAACATTGTACGCCAATAATTCTGTCCAGAGCGACGCAATTCCGTTTGTCGAACCAAATTTTTATGACCAACACATTATACTCTGCCATGCAGGTAAGAATGTGACCCACCAGGTTAGCCGAGAGCGCTAATGCGCAGCTTCCTGGACTCGGGTAGGCGCGCCGGCCCCGGATAGAATGCGCCCGGCGGATTAACGACGTAGACCGGTGTGTCGGCCAGCCTGGACGTGGTTTTTAGGCGGTTTTACACATCCCGCTAGGTGAGTACCGGGCTGCCCCCCACATCCCGCCTCAGTTACACGACCACGCAGACATCTGTAACGCTTCCGCACTATTTCATGGTTTACACTAGACGCAGACAGCTGGCAGCTGGGGTACACTGATTCCGTCCTGGGGGGTATAGGGTGGCGGCAGGAAGGTCATCTTTCCACACCTTTCAATTAACGTTGCCACTTCCGTTGTAACCACACCGACCCTGCGGCAGTTGCGGGACAAAGGCGCAATTGAAAGTGAAAGAAAGTGAATACAGGTAAGATTGTGCCACGGCATCTGATCCTTCGAGTCGCGCGGAAAGGAAGTGTCACTCAAATGTTCTCCTCGGGCTGTGGGGCAGCCGTGACATAAGATGACGCGGTGAGGAATAGCTGCAGAAAAATGAAATAATATCTGGAAATTGATACGAAACAGTAACGTCAGACTGTGACATTAACTTTTAGATTAAACTGCAAATATATTGTACTCGTAAGTTTCACGTTGAAACACACAATGCTGCTGTACCTAAAGCATGAAATTGGTTTTAGAACTGGTAGTGTTCCTTATCCTTCATTCAGTTATCTATAATAGTAACGGATATACCAGTTTATGATTCATGGTTAACAGTCCCAGTTGCAGGTTGACTCTTACTATAATTGAGTAGGCGTAAGTTGATCCTTGATAATTACAGTGGGCTGGGTGTGACAGTTTCTCAGGCCTACCTCGAACGAAAACGTAAAGCTTTTTTGTAAACGCTCCACTTTTGTCACAGCTCCGTAGATGATTAGTACTTTCGCCTGCAGCCGTTAGCGTTTAGCAACTTTGAATGCTGGCAACGACAATGCGAGCTGTCAGGGATCCTCTTGCGCCTTCTCGACTATAGGCCGTCGATAGACCCATGTACCTCTGTGTAGGAGACGGTAATTCCGACAAAGAAGTTTGGTCGTCTTGTGCGGCATCTTATCCATGACGAAGCGTTAGCTCTACAATACTGAAGATGATTGTTGACATCAGGAACAGACCTTCTTTAAACTATGCGGTCTCCGTAGACTGTTAACCAAAATTCAAAGTCTCTTAACTCATGCTGCCATGTACACTGAGTCTGTTCTGGCAGCTAAGTAATAAAACGCGTACCTGGAAACTGAGACAAATCACATTTTTGCTACACTAGGCCCCCAGTCGTCTCTACGAACGTCGTCATCGAGGTGAACGGCGGCTGGAAACGTGGCAGTAGGTCACGGGCGCAGGCTGGTGGGAGCAATATAATGCTGTGGGAGACATTTTCCTGCGCTTGCATGGAACCTGTGGTAGTATTCGAAGATACTCTGACAGCTGCGAACCATCTGCACCCCTTCATGCTTGATGTATTCCCCGACGGCTGCGTCATCTTTCAGCAGCATAGTTGTCTGCGTCTCTGAGCCATACCCTGGCTGCAGCGATTTCAGGAACATTGTAGTGAACTCATGTTGATGACTCGGTCACCACATTCCCCTAATGTAAACCCTACAGAACCCATTTGTGTCGCTATTGGGTGCCATCACAGCGTACGAAAATCAGCGGCCCCTTATTTACTCGAATTACATGACCTGTGCGTAGGTATCTAATGCCACATACTTCTGCAAACCTACCAACAAACTATCGGATCTCTGATACACAAAATCCATGACGTATGTCGTTCCAAAGACGAACAACCACTCTATTAAGCAGCTGATTATAATGTTTTGGCTTATCAGTGAATGTTTACTGCTAAGCACTGCTCAGATAGCCGGCCGGAGTGGCCGAGCGGTTCTAGGCGCTACAGTCTGGAACCGCGCGACCGCTACGGCCGCAGGTTCGAATCCTGCCTCGGGCTTGGATGTGTGTGATGTCCTTAGGTTAGTTAGGTTTAAGTAGTTCTAAGTTCTAGGGGCTATATGACCTCAGCAGTTGAGTCCCATAGTGCTCAGAGCCATTTGAACCATTTGAACCAGTGCTCAGATATCGTGTCTACACGCTGACCACACGCTGCATTTAGCTGCAGCACTCCGGTGACATACAGGACACTTCAAACAGAACATTCCTTCCCGTGACTATTCGCTGCTTACTTTGTAATATCACTGTGGTGTAAGGGAAGAATGATAATTACAGCGTGTGATTACTTATGGTTCACCTTTGTTTTTTGAACTATAATTAAAAGTGTCTTTAAACCAGCAAAATTAATTCAGCAGCTGAGACCGATGAGCTATACTGAGGTTAAGAAGCAATACAGAGATGTGCAATAGAATCAAACCAAGAGCCATTAATTATTGCTGGAGGACTGGTGTACATGTACAATTACAAATCTCCCAATTACATATTTAGTCGTCTCATGGGCAGAAAGTCTTAGTGAAAAACTTAAATAAACCAGATGTAACAAATTTTGCAAGCTCTAAGAAATTTAAAGAAATAGATAGATGTAAAATTTACCACGTAAAGGTTTAAGACATTTTCCTTTCTACATCGACATCTACATACATACTACGCGATCCGTTGAATGGTGAGTGGCGTAGGGTACCTACTACCATTACTCGTCATTTCCTTCGTGTTCCACTGGCAACCAGAACGCTAGAAATATATGTTAGCGGCCGTAGCATCGTTATGCAGTCAGCCTAAATTCTCTCAATAGTGCGCCTCGAATAGAACGTCGCCTTTCCAACAGTGATTCCCACCATGCTGGAGTAGCTTGTGTCAGCAATTGCTGTTAATCAATAGAACGAAAAACCAGTCCAAATTTGCTAATTTTTACTCGATCGATGACTAGTTCATTGCACATTTTTAACATATGTAGAAATGACATATTCGACTATGTTATGATGATTTGAAAACAACTCATCGAATCAATAGAAAGTAAAAATTTGCAGCTTAGCCTAGTTTTTCGTTCTACTGATTCCCATTTGAGTTCCCGAAGTATTTCGCTAATACTTGCATGTTGCGCGAACCTATCGGTGACAGATCCAGCAGACCCCCTCCGTACTTCTTCGATGTCTTGCTTTAATCCGACCTGAGTAGATACCGAACACACGAACTGTGCTCTACAATAGGTCGCACTAGTGTCCTTCACAGATAAACTAGAAGTTCGTAAAATTCTCCCGATTAACCAAAGTTGATCATCCACTTTCCCTGCTAAAAAGCTTACAGGTTCATTCTATTTCATTTTTCTCTGCAACATTACGCCGAGATTTTTAAACGACGTGATTGTGTCAAACAGCACACTACTACTGATGTATTCGAACACTGGTGTATCTTTTCCCTACTCCTCTGCATTAACTTACATTTTCCTACATTTAGAGTCATCTGCAGTTCATAAAACCAACTAGAAATTTTGTCTCAGTCATCTTGTATACTCCTGCAATCACTCAACGACGACACCTTCCCACACATCATAGCATCATCAGCAAACAGCCGCAGACTGGTGCTTACACTCTCAGCCAGGTCGTTCCTTTCTTTTGACTTGGAGTGTCTGAAGGAATTATTGGTACGGTTTTTGTTGAGCAGCAGCTACGTAACAGACACCCAACAGCCACCTGCTTACCCGTGCCCCAGCGGAGCAGCAGACTCGGCACTCACCGTCTGGCGGTCTCCCGACAGTGGCTCGCCGTCGCTGGACCAGGAGATGCGGGCCGGCGGGCGAGACCCCAGGCTCTCGCAGGCCACCTCGTACGTCTGGCCGGCGCTCAGAGGCCGGTTCTTACCCAGCAGCCGCGTCGTCACTGGAGCCACTGCGGGCAAACAACAGTACCCGCGGTCAGTCTCGCAGGTTAATATGTTTGAAGAAATTGAGCTCTCTTGACAAAATATTAGCCATACACTCAAAAGATAACACTGGTCGCTTTTGAGCGCTAGAGATGAGGTAGAACTGTGTGCCAATGGTCAAATGACCTAAGTCGTGGGAATGTAAAATGGTGTGTATGTGCCCGTCAGTTATGATTAGATTAGATTAGTACTTGTTCCATAGATCATGAATACTACACTTCGTAATGATGTGGAACGTGTCAGGTTCATAAAACGTGTCTATACATTACACAAAATATTAGATGACACTCAATATTTTTAATTTTTTTTTTTTTTTTTTTTTTTTGTGGGGTTAGGGAAATTACCCACTTACCATATCCAAAACTTCATCTAATGAGTAGGAGTTTCCATTAAGAAATTCTTTTAGTTTCCCTTTAAATGCTGTATGGCTATCTGTCAGAATTTTGATGCTATTAGGTAGGTCACCAAAGACATTTGTGGCAGCATAATTTACCCCCTTCTGAGCCAGAGTTAGATTTAACCTTGAATAGTGAAGATCATCCTTTCTCCTAGTGTTGTAGCCATGTACATTGCTAATACTTTTGAATTCGTTCGGATTGTTAATAACAAATTTCATAAGTGAATATATATAGTGTGAGGCTACAGTGATGATCTCTAGCTCTTTAAATAAGTGTCTGCTGGATGATCTTGGATGAGCTCCAGCAATTATTCTGATTGCACGCTTTTGTGCAATGAACACTCTTTTACTCAATGATGAGTTGCCACAGAATATGATGCCATACGAAAGCAGAGAATGAAAATAGGCGTGGTAAGCTAATTTACTGAGATGTACATCGCCCAAGTTTGCAATGACCCTAAGAGCATAAGTAGCTGAACTCAAACGTTTCAGCAGATCTTCAGTTTGTTTTTTCCAGTTCAACCCCCCCTCAATGCATACACCTAGAAATTTTTAATATTCTACCTTAGCTACTGATTTCTGATCGAAGTATATATTTATTAATGTTGTCATTCCATTTACTGCGCGGAACTGTATGTACTGTGTTTTGTCAAAGTTTAATGACAGCCCATGCGGGATCACTGTAATAAGGATAGGTCGCTGTTTGAAAGAACCCGTGACCTAACCGTGAATGAGATTGCCGATTTGTTGGGTTTGTCAGCATGGGTTTCCCAATCTGTCTATAAGAAATAGTACACCACTCCCAGGCATGTTACACAAAATACGAACAGTGGACTTAAACAAGTCCTAACAATAAGGAATTGCTACTACCAGCGACTGCAAGTCGGTCCCATCCAGTATCCAAGCGAGCAATCCACGAGATCTACGTGTGGTGGGCCAGTGGAGAAGGGTTAGTCGCAAAAGGTCACTGCAGACAGACGCACATAATGCTGCAAGTTTTCAATGGGCTGTCATGGTACCGGTGCGAGAGCCGGTTTGCAGAGCTAATGAAGAAGGTATGTGGCTTTGAGCAATCGCGGAGGAGGAGTAATATGTCAGAATTTTTGTTGCGACGAACACGCTGTAACCGGTTCTTTAATTTCCTCAGATTGTCAGAATTGACTTCGGAGTTCATGGTTTGACTATGATGGAGGACATGGAACACAATACCGTTTTACTGTCTCACAAGACTCTAACAATGACTTTAACTGCTGAGGTTACTGTCTTAAATTTATTCGAGGAAGAAGATGTTGTAAGGTGCCACTTCATTGACTGCTATTTCGTTCCACGCTCAAATTTGTGATTGCATTTTTGATGACCTGTGACAAGGTTTGATACGAAAGCGTACCTTCAGCCCCATAACGGAAAAACCAAGACGGCACGGAGTTTCCTTCATCCTTCCCTATCCTTTTCAGTTAGGCTTCGGGGAACTTAGCGCGCACAAAACTTTTTATACCCTGACTGGTGGACATGTGTGTTAGCACCAGCAACAAAGATGTCAAGTTGGGCACTGAGTTGCATAATGTTCACTGTCGATAACCCAGGATAAGAGTGTCAGCACATCGCAACACTGGAGTCGTCACGGATGTGCTCGGCCGCCTGCTCATCGGAAGTCATACAGATTACCTTCTCTTTGTTCTTTAGGTGACAGACTCTTCACCCAGCGACTTACCGAGCCTTTAGCCACTGTCCGGAGACCGTAGACACTGTGTGAACTCTTAAGAATATTTTTCGTGGTCTTATTTTACCTGAAACGAAATTCAATATCTGTTCACTGGATAGAAAGCACCTCATTTGCAGAAGCTGTTTTGAAGACTGGCTGACCGCTGCTATCGACCAGGACTCACTAGAAAGATACGAGAAGACGCGGGAGTGCTTAAGGATGTCACGAAAAAATTACGTAGCTCTGGCGGAAAGTTAATGTCAAGCGCATGAAAGCTTGTTGACGCTACGTTTCTTGTGCGTGGCACATTACTTTCCAAGATTTACCTACACCGATGTCCGCCACCATAGCGCATTGGTAGAGTTACCGCCCGGGTTCGGTTCCCGGCGGAGGACTGGGTGTTGTGTGTCCATCATCACTCTCATCACCATTTACACGCAATCGCTGAAGTGGCGTCAACTAAAAACTCTTGCAACACGGCAGCCGAACCCCAAAGGGGATATCCAGGCCAGTAAATGCCACACGATCATTTCATTTTTTACCTATACAGATGATTAATTAACTGAAACTTGGTGGAATTCTGATAACTACTGACGCTAATTCTCCGTCAAAACCTAATTTTGAAGCAAATTTTTAACACGTTATCCTGGTTTCCAAAAAACTATATTCTGTTTTAGTCAAGTAAAGATATGTGTTTCACAACATTTGTCAGTTTTATATTCGTGGTATAAAATTATTACTAGGTATGTAATGCAGCTACGTGGTGACTCGAGTGGCTTTGGAAGGGATACGCAGGAACAGTGGGGGATATAAAGAGAATCAGTTAAGTGGTCTGCACTTTGACGAAACAGCAGCCGTAGAGATGATTGCAGGAAATGTTCGCGACGTTAACGCTAATTAAGTCGAATGAGTTAGTGTGCAAGCCACCAACCTACACGCAGTTGGGGCACATCTGTCCCGTCATAGACGAACGACACACTGGAGTACGAAAGTTCCCCGTGCTGTAGGGCACATTCCGTATTAAACCAGGGACGTAAAGCAAAAACTCTATATATGATAATGCTTCTGACAATACACGGTAGTCGAGCTAGATGGTGGATACTCTGGCGATGAGTACATTGCTCGGAGTGCAGAGATAAGCGACACATGAATATGAACTGAGTCCTGAGTACTGTAACCGTTTGTACCGTAGTACTTCTAGATTACACAAGTGACTATACTAATTTAACTTCAGTGAACCGCCAAGCATACCATTAACCACTAGAAGCACGCACGTACATCCTCCGACGTGCAAAATTACAGTGTTTGCCGTGTACAGTTCATTGATGTAAGAGATTCCTGGCCATTTGAAGATGTAGTAGCTGCACTGACCTATGCCTTTCATTATTTCTCATGCTGTTATCTATATGTTCAGATCTCGTTATAATTTTTGCGAACCTAAACATTTATTTAAACTAGCATCATCGCAGTTGTTTAACCTCATTGCAAATCAATTACGATTGTCATGTAGATAAGGATAATAGTAATCCGCCTTTTAACTCTAAATAAAACCGAACACGTTTCTTCTAGGTGTGTTAGCGTCATCAGAGATCTACAAAGTAAAAGGTAATTGTTTAATTATCTATTTTTTTAATAATGAAACCAGTAGTGTTCCCTGACGGGACATTTAGATTATCTTACTATTTACAAGCACAAGATTGCATTTTTTTCAGTTACGTTTATGCAGCCTCTTCTTTTAGTGTTTTCTTGTGTAGACACTAGATAAACACAATATAAGTTTCCAACATATTGTATGTCACAACTGGGTGTTCAACATATGTCTTCAAAGCAGCCAGTGGTCACACGAGAGAAACAGGGAAGTGATAAACCAGAGTAACAAAGTTAAGATATTCTTAATGTGCTGCAACTAAATACTGAATGTACCATAACGAAAGGTTAATTTTCTTTTAATTTATAGATCACGGATAAGTCCTAAAATGAATAGTGAAAAATGTTTTGTTCAAAATAAAATAAATATTCACTTCCAAAAGAAGGATAATAATTATTCTTTTCTATATGAATTGAAGTAGCAACCGAGGAAGAATGGTAGCAATTACTTGTTTGCCTCTAGGATTATTCCTCTCCATTCCTGTTCTAGCACGACATTTACAAATATTATTTTACTTTGAACAAATGCCGATATCCTAATCCTTCTTTGGATAAGAGTTTTCACCTATTTTTGCCCCCGCCTACTCATTCTAGCACCTCTTCATTTCGTAAGTGATGCCTCCATTTAATTTAGTCATTTATTGAAAAGCCTCATACGAGATACTTTTCCTAAAATATAAATCTTTGCTGTTCTCCATAACACTGATCTTATTTCTGTTGGTACAGCTACAATTATTTTGGCTGTTAATTAAAATGAAAACTCTGCTACCTGCTCTAGAAGTCGTCTGCCCTTGACGAAACAGGTCTTGAATGCCTTGCAAAGAATCATAACGACGTGTCCCACTGTCAATAGAAATGACATGCAATTTTAATCCTGCTCCCGAGAAATGACCATTTCGTGAAATTTTATAAGCTATGCGAGTTTTATTTTTTACCAGATCAGGCGTATTAAAGCCTGCTACCGAGAAGCCATCATTTCGTGACATTTTACGAGCTCATGCGAGTTTTATTTTTTATCACGTCATGATAGTACTTAGTTTTCCAGATATAGCGTCATTCGACATCAGGTTCTTAAAGCTACTCCACTCCTATCTTACAATGGGCGTTCAGTAAGTAAGACAATACATTTTTTGCACGTCAAATTTCGGTTCAAACATGCGGAATTTGCTGTGGGACCTCGTGGAATAATCCTACTTCAGCCCCTATAGGCTGGATCTCGCACCTCCCTCTTTCCAGCTGTTTGGTTCAATGAAGGACGCACTCCGCGGGAAGCAGTACGTGGATGATGGGGAGGTTATTGGCGCAGCAAAACGTTGGCTCCAACGCCGGCCAGTAGAGAGTCGTACCATGCGGGCATACAGACCCTCCCAGTAGGGCTGTGTAAGGCTGCTGCATCGAACGGAGATTATTTTGAAAAACTGGGTTTTGTATCCAAAAAAATGAGGAATAAAATGGTGCATAGGAACTCTGGATAAAACCAACCTGCCTTCAAAAAAAAAAAAAAAATTGTTGAATCACTTATTGAATGCCCGTCGAATGTTACGGAATAGTAAATATAAATTTCACTAGCGTACAACAGCTATGTAACCCGTGTAATAGTGAGTGAATTGTTGTTGCGAATTTGTGAATTAATTTACAAAGATAAAATATAAAAATTCGTTTTAAAAAGGCTGATATAGAGAATATTATTAAATACGGAATAAAAGAGGGATAGCCGGCCGAAGTGGCCGTGCGGTTAAAGGCGCTGCAGTCTGGAACCGCAAGACCGCTACGGTCGCAGGTTCGAATCCTGCCTCGGGCATGGATGTTTGTGATGTCCTTAGGTTAGTTAGGTTTAACTAGTTCTAAGTTCTAGGGGACTAATGACCTCAGCAGTTGAGTCCCATAGTGCTCAGAGCCATTTGAACCATTTTTTAAAAGAGGGATACCTTAGAATCACTACGTATTATCAGGGCAAATGTCGCTTATCTGTACTTTCACCCAGTCAGATAACAATACGATCAACTAAGAGAGTTCTTGTGTAGCCGTACACCTTACAGACATAGCTTCTCCAAAGGTGGGGGTGGGGGAGGGGAGGTAGGGCTGGAGGAGGTTCGCTAGCGCGCTTGCACCGTCCTGCAATTGACGGCACAGGTTTCTCAATTATTAGAGAAATCTCAAGTTTTTCCTGCAACGATTGTTTATGATGTTACCTAACTGCAGATATAGTTTTGCAGAAAGCAACTGGAAACACTGTAGTTTTAGCCAGCAATGCAGAATTGGTTCATTGGTTTTACAATCATTGTGGGTTGATATCTTTACAGTATTTTGCGTATGTAAAGTCTCCAATATTTTCTCTGTCGCTTCATCGTACACCAGTTATCGAGCTCCAGAGAGCAACCCTTGCAACACTGAGCACGCTGTAAATATTAATGCAATTACCTGCCCGACAACCCTCAACAATCCCCAATATGAATCCCTCCTACCTGTTGTACAACTTCAAACGGAATAACTGTTTAACTGGAAAAAAGTCGTAAGAGTGCAAAAGAAAATCCACTTTTGAAAGCAGAGGAGAGGGTGGAGTGACGGGTGGAAAGAGAAAACTGAGAGCTTCTGCGAGAGGAGGGAATACCTGATACAAGATAGAACAACAAATTGTTGTTGATCTGTATAGGAGAACCAGTTTTAAAGTCAGACTGTCGCAGAGCTTTGGAAGACTTATGATGAAACAAGGCAAAAGTTAGGAGTAACATTTCTTCGGAATTTCTAAAACCTTTAGCGGAAATTGGTACAAAATCTTTATTCAGTTTTGTATGTGGATTGTATGGGACCGGAGACGTACCATCATGCTTCCAGAAATATCATCCACACAATCCCGAGACAGCAAAGCATTTAAATGCAAGAACTATCGCAGCTTATTCATCTAAGTTACTGACAGGGATAA
Organism: Schistocerca americana; assembly: GCF_021461395.2. Taxonomy (NCBI): domain Eukaryota; kingdom Metazoa; phylum Arthropoda; class Insecta; order Orthoptera; family Acrididae; genus Schistocerca; species Schistocerca americana. The sequence goes on along the minus strand of NC_060119.1, from coordinate 949,685,282 downwards.
TACACAAAAGAACAAAAAAAAAAAAAACAACCAGTTTGGCTTTAGGAAAGGTAAAGAAACCAAAGAAGTAGGTCATATACTGTGCTTAATAATACAAACTTACACACTAGATGGGAAGACGAGAAACATACAGTATGTTCAAGAAACAAGTAGGCACAGTAACACTCCAACACCTGTAGCGAAACGCTTTGTTTAAAAACGGCGAAAGGCGAAGATAGTCTTTCCTCCCTACTATTGATGGTGTAAATCGAAGAAACGATAAGGACAGTAAATGAAAGTTTCAAGAGAGCCGTCGAAATTTAGGGTGACAAGATACAGTTGATAAGATTCCTTGATGACTCAGCTACCTTTAATGACACCGAGAAAGAATTAGAGGACGTACTGAGTGAAGTGAGCAGTCTACTGAGCATAGGATATGGAGTGAAAGAAAACAAAACAGAGGAAAAAGTAATTACGGGCAGCAGGAACATCATAACTGGGAACCACGTTGAAGATGAACAGAAGGAATTCTGCTACCTTGGAATAAACAACGCATGGCGGACAAAGCAAGGGGACATAACAAGGACACTAGCACAGTCAAAAACAGTAACTAAAGGTAAAAGGATGCTGCTAGTGTCAAATAATGCCCTTAACTTAAGGAATAAATTTGAGGGAAAGTATTTTTGTTGCAGAAAATTGCACTGAAGTGAATCATGGAATGTGGGAAACTCGAAAAAGGCGAAAAAGTATCTTTACAAATGTAGGGTTCAAAAAAATGTGAGTGAATTCCTATGGGACCAACCTGCTGAGGTCATCGGTCCCTAGACTTACACACTGCTTAAACTAACTTACGCTAAGAACAGCGCACACACACATGACCAAGGGAGGACTCGAACCTCCGGCGGAAGGGGCTGCGCAATCAGTGACATGGCGCCTCTAACCGCGCGACCACTCCGCGCAGCCAATTGTAGTGTTACAGAAACATTTAAAGACTTTAGGTGAAGAGACAAGATAATAAATGAGGAGGTTCTTCGTAGAGCCTTCAAGGAAAGGAAGACGTACAAATCACTGGCTAGATGGAACGTCAGGGAAAATGGTTTTAATGGAGATTTTCTCTGCTGTTGGTTACCAACGCGTATTTCAATGAAACTTGTACCAAGTTAATTTGTTTTTGTTTTTCTATACTTAGAAACGTGTGCACACAAATGTAAAGAAACAGTAACATATATACGAGGGACAGTCAATGAGTAATACGACACATTTGTTTTTGAAAGCAGGTTGGTTTTACTCAGGATTACAATATACCATATTATTCCCCATTCTTTTAGTTACAGAACCCAATTTTCAACATAATCTTCGTTCAATGCGACGACATTACGGCACATTACTGGGAGGGCGTGTGTACCTGCAGGTTACCACTATACTGGTCGACGTGGGGTCCAACGTCTTGCTTCATCAGAAAACTCCCCATCGTCCACCTACTGTTTGCCGCGGAGTGCTCCCTGAACTGGGCCAAACAGATGGAAGTCGAAATGTTTGCCATCCGGTCTGTTGGATGGATGAAGAAGAACCGTCCAATGGTATTTTTTGAGCTCCTCTCGCGTGCACAGACTTTTTTCAGGCCTTGCGTTGTCTCGGAGAAAGAGAAGTTCGTTTGCATTTATGCGGCGACGAGCACGTCGATGTCGTTTCTTCAGTTTCCCGAATGTATCACAATACACTTCAGAGTTTATTTTTGCACCATGAGGGAGGACATTATGCAGAATAACACCTTCAGAGTCGAAGGAGACAGTCTCCATGACTTTACCGGCTGAGGGTGTAGCTTTGAATTTTCCTTCGCAGAGGAGGTGGTAAGGTGCCCCTCCATGGATTGTCGTTTTGTTTCCGGTTCGAAGTCATGAACCAATGTTTCATCACCTGTGACAATTAAATATATATAATTAAAAACATTCTTGATCGTAACTTTATTTTAATTAGAGTGACCGGTTTCAGTCCTTAAGGGTCATCTTCAGACTCTGAAACAACATACGTACAGACAGAGGGATCCTTACAGTATCGTATATACACTGAAATACAATTACAAACTTCATATACCCAGAACGGCAGGTGGACTTCCATGAAGCAAGTTGCGCCGACCCACGGCGCTGAACTGACTGCTAAATGGATAGGCGGGGAGTGGACTTAAATAGCACGAGTCTCGGTCACCGTTCTGTATATGACGTCAGTGCTAACCAATCAGAAGTATAGTGTGTACTATTAGCATATAATGTATTACAATAGTCTACGTTGCTAAGGTTTGAAGAAGACTTATAGTTAAAATACATTTTAAAGTTGCGATGAAATAGCTATTCGCCAAAAATATAAACTGTAGTAAATAATTAGCTTAAAATAAACAAGTCTAGGCTGCCCTATGTTATCCGTTCCTTAAATTACGTCCTGTTGGCAAAGATGTATGGAGTAGCTGCCAAAGGTTGTTATAGCGATAGAGAGAAGCTACTAGCACGGGATATGGAGTGAAAGTAAACAAAACAGAGACAAAAGTAATGACGAGCAGCAGTAACATCATAACTCGGAACCACGTTGAAGATTAAGATGAGGAATTCTACTACCTTGGAATAAAACAACGCATAGCGGACAAAGCAAGGGGGACATAACAGACATTGAGGGTTGTCTATAAACGGCGTCCTCTTTCGATGCGACATTCTAAAAAACAGGCACAAAGTGCTGTAACGACAGTAAAGACGATCTATGTCGACGTTAAGGGTTGCCCTAAAGACGGCGTCCTCTATCGATGTGACACGTCAAAAGTAAATAGAAAATATAGTAGTGAATATAATAGTCGTTAAAGATTATTCATAGAAACATGAATGGCGCAATAGCGAAATTTAACAAGCAATCTTGCCTAGTACGTGTATGTAAGAAGGAAACACACATACAAAGGGCAGCATAAGGTTTTAGATGTAGAGGGCTCCGTTACATCTTCTGTTAAACACGATATGGTTATAAATTCATATAATACATGATACTATGTAAAATAATGGTAATGAGGAAATAACCCATGCAACATTAAAGATTAAAGGATATAAAATCCGTTAAAAGGAGACTGTTAGTGAAAAAACAGTTTGTGAAGAATAAAGGGGGGGGGGGCAGTTGGGGGACAGAACATTAACAATGCTATGAATAAACTGTAACGCCATTAATCGTAGAAAAAATGCTATTGATAAAATCACGAGTCAGCATTATTTGTATCAAAAGAAGGTAAACTAAAACATAGACTACAGCAAAAAACGAAAGAGCAGTCAAAATTATAACAAGTCTTCAAAAAGATCAAAGCAATATTTTTCCTTAAAATCAAGGAGCTCGTTCAACAACGCTAGAGGCTCGTTTTTGTGATGTGGTAAATTTCTATTTCTTCTAGTGAATTTAATAAAGATCCTTCAGGGGCAATGTGGAGAATTTTTAAATTATTTTGGATTGACCCTTCAGAGTAATCACAGTCTTTTAAATGTTGGTCCAATAAAGATTTAGTTCGACTATTAGGACCTGTCTGCCCACTATATTGTTTTTTACAATCGTTACATAAGATTTTTGATGTCAGTTAGACCAATGGTACGTCGAAGTCTATTCTGAAGCAAGTTATTGGTGGTAAAAGCTATTGTCTATTCAGTATTTTTAAATAATTTATTTATTTTGTAAGAAATATTCCCCATATATGCCATTTGGGAGAATTTTCGATTACCAGCCTCAGAACGTTGTAGCTTATTAAACAAAAAATCTGTTTCGTTGGGATTATAATCATTTGCATTAGCAATCTGCTTTAGTACTGATATCTCTTTGTGGATTTCATCTGGGGTCAGTGGTAACTTTATAATTCTATGGATCATTGATTGAAAAAAAAATGCTTTTTTATATTTGGGTGGATGATAAGAAGCAGCGTTAATGATGACATCTGCTGCTGTTGGCTTTCTATAGATTGCAAAATGATGTTTATTGTCCCTGTTTGTGATAGTGAGATCTAAACTTCCTTGATTTTCGCCTTCAACTGTGAAAATCAGTTTGGGATGTATATTATTCAAACAGTCTTTAAATATGTCTATTTCGTCTTTAGTCCCATTATAAATAATTAATTATATATATTTAATTACATTATATAAGATCACTGATAATGTTTCCAAAAATTTTACCTGTGACGATGTTCACTGAAAAATTGTTACGATCAGCCCCGTAACGAGAAAGGCATTTCCGCACAGATGATCCTTCGTTGTTCTTTATGATCTTGTGTTAAGCGATGAGAAACTAACCTATCAAACACCTTTTAGTAGTTAAACTGGTGAAGAAGTGTTTAAATTAGTGAAGAAGTGTGCCAGTACCACCAATAAAGACTTCAAGATGTGCAAGGAGGTGTTTCACCCGTCTGTCCATTCAAATGAGAGTATGCAAATGTTCCAGCATTGCAAGAGTAATAGGTGTGTGCTGCCATCCGGCAGTAAGGAGATTGGAAGGACAGATTTGCGTGGTCTTCTTGCGTTGATGACAGATGCCTCGCCCAACGACTCACCGTAGGTGCTTTTTTTTCCTGCCAGGCTTGTGTAGATACTCTGTAAGAGCGTATGAATATCTGGGATGCACTGATGTTCTGCCATAATAAACGTATACTCAATGGCAGGCCTTGCCTGGAAGTGATTCCATTACAAACGACATTTTGAAAGGTACGTATAGCGCCGTCATCTATTCGAACTTCATGAATTCGTAAGGGCAGAAGCAGAAAAATTCCACGATGTCCCACAAAAAATTGTGCGTTTTTTAACCAAAACTGTCCGAGGAAAAAATGTTTTGCCTTATTTATTGAAGGCCTCTCGTAAGTAGTTGCACAAATGTTACTGCGATTTTATATTCGCACCAATTTCATGTAAGTGCGACTCTGTCTGCTCGTGAGTGGAATTCTGTCACTTATCACTGGCAAGAACGGACGAGAAATTTAGTCATCTATAGCCCTAGCGAAGGCAGTTTGTTTAGTAATGGCACATTTAAACGGACAATAGCAGATTGGCGGTAGCATTTTGCATTTTGTTATTGACAGTGACAGCTACTAATCCAGCTACTACCAGAGGAAAAGCAGTATTCAAGCGTACATCAGTGTTATCCCTTCAGTCAGTCAGTCAGGCTCGTATCGCTTGTACGACCGTTTTAAGATCATGTAACCCTCAAAGGGCAAGTACTGTATGGAAGACAAAGACTTGAATGTTGAAAATTGAGAGCTACGGACGTTGGTTGTAGCTGCTGCTCTTAGATGAAGAGATTGGTTAAGCTGAGGAAGACAGACGGAGGAAGAAATAAAAAACAACTCTCACAGCTTTGTCAGACTGTACTTAGTTTTATATAAGAAACTTATATATTCTGAAGAATACAGCCGTTATTACTGTGCATATAATTACATTTCATCTGTGAATCCAAACACAAAGAAGTGATACAAAAAATGGTTCAAATGACTCTGAGCACTTCGCGACTTAACCTCTGAGATCATCAGTCCCCTAGAACTTAGAACTACTTAAACCTAACTAACCTAAGGACATCACACACATCCATGCCCGAGGCAGGATTCGAACCTGCGACCGCAGTGGTTGCGCGGTTCCAGACTGAAGCGCCTAGAAGTGATACAGTTTTCTGCGATAGAAGAGAGGAGAAATTGTGGAAAACAAATAAATGGATAACCACCAGTCATTTCAGATGAACAAGTTTTGGTGGTATTACTTCTCAAATTACGTTCTTAAGGCATGTTATCAAACTTCCCGAATCGTTTATATAAAAAATTGCAATTGTAGTATCTTTCCCCCTGGCGTAAATTTCTGCAGACACCATTGAGTACAGAAGAGGCCGAAGATATGTAAAAGGGCAATCCCAAAAGTAAGGTCCCCTAGTTTTTATAGGTACAGAACTCCGTTTGTGTGGCAGTTGGTCACACTGTCTTGACTTGGCGCTCAGTCTTGGCTTGGGAGCCGTTGAGAATGGAGCTCCCGTTGGATGTCACCGCCAAGTGCGAACTGCGCGCAGTTATTCGGTTTTTGAACGCAAAGGGCACTGCGCCGATTGAAATCCATCGCCAGTTTACGGAAGTATGGTGAGTCGTGCATGGATGTCAAAAATGTTCGTAAGTTGTAGAGAGTTTGTAGCTGGTCGGACCGAAATTCACGACGAACAAAGGAGCGGGAAACCGTCAATTTCTGAGGAGACAGTGTTGAAGGTTGAGCAAAGCATTAATTAACGCTGACAGGTACTGTGAGACTCTGATAAAACTCAAACGGACAATTCAGAACCGGAGAAGAGGAATGTTGAGCAAGGACGTACACATTCTCCAAGGCAACGCTCGCCCACGCATCACTCGGCAAACCGTTGCTCTCCTGCAGCAGTTTCAGTGGAACATAATCACCCACCCACCCTATACTCCTGACTTGGCGCCCAGTAACTATCATCTGATCCCTAGGTTAAAAGAACATATGACCGGGAAACGATTCAGCTCCGACGACGAGGTGAAAGAAGAGTTTCATAACTTTCTGAACAGCATGGCGGCGAGCTGGTATGACATGGACATACAGAAACTGCCACAGCGTCTACAAAAATGCATCGACAGAAATCGTGATTATGACGAAAAATAGCTAAATATTCAAGCTGTAAACTGATGTAAACCATTGTAGAAATAAACTGGTCGATGTACATATAAAAAAGTAGGAGACTTTACTTTTGGGATTTCACTCGTAATATCAGACACTGAAAACACATTCATCTGAATATTCGAACAGAGATCGACGGAATCAAACAAAATACTATCCAAAAGGATTTAGATAGCAAGGAGTCCTCCGCAGACTGAATCCTCCGGTACCCTGGTGCAGGTGGCCTCTATGAAAGAAATCTGTCACAGATGAGATAAATTAAACCTGCCGATATGATTTTTCTGAATTTACTTGTCATAAAAACTTCCGGAGAAATACGTTCATCAAATTCTAGTATCATGCCGTGCAAAAATAAAAAAATATGTAGGTTTTCGCATGACATCTCAACCAGTGGCTTCGCCAACTATCATTTACCTTTCAAGCTAACATATAATTCGGGCTGCCTTAAAGATCAGTATGTCATCACAACTAAGATTTCGTACCCACAGTCCTTAAAGTAGATTGGAAACACAATTAACAAAGCCACAGCTCTGCACTATCGTCAAAATGCTGCTGGAAACTCCTGTTATCGTTCTTTCCATGTTTGCGAATTACATTGGGGTTTATAAACTCTGCCTTCTGCAGAACGCAATATATGCCTTTCTACAATTTACCGAAACATGTTTCAAAACTTATGTGTCGTCTTTCGTGGGACTCGTTTCATTTCTGTAAAAGTATAATACGAAGTTCATTAATGTTTTTCTATTTTAAGCCTAAAAATGAAAACATTTGCATTTTTTTGTAATTACTCGCCTGAAATTAATTTAGATGTGAAAGTGTATTTCTGCAAGTCACCTTGCATTTATAATTTTTCATTATTTTACAGAATGTCGTCTGCAAAGTATTCGGGAATATTTGTTTATTAATTTTGAGATACTTTTCGAGAGTAGCAGTGGTGTATGTCTTGTACTTAACTTTTCCGCAATGTTGTGCATCATAGGTGTGCTTGTTAATATGACTAGAATGCCCTTCTTTCACATCTTTTAGACTGCACCATACAATGTTATAACCTGTTTTCATACACAGACCGAAATTGGGGATAAACTTATGTCACCGTATACCAGCTGGCTATAATTAGACGGGCTAGTTTCCGAGTGCTGCAGTGTGGGTCGTATACGACGCAGGACCCTGATATGTCGTAACTAAGATCATTAACTGGTGAGCTTGAGGATTATGCTGTAAAAAATAATACACCAAATGATGATATAGCTCTATAAGCAATTAGTATGAGGTGTGATAACGTTCTACGAGTCGGGGTGTGGAATGTCAGAAGCTTTAACATGGTAAGGAAACTAGAAAATCTGAAAGGGAAATGCAAAGGCTCAATCTAGCTATAGTAGGGGTCAGTGAAGTGAAGTGGAAGGAAGACAAGGATTTCTGGTCAGATGAGTATCGGGTAATATCAACAGCAGCAGAAAATGGTATAACAGGTGTAGGATTCGTTATGAATAGAAAGGTAGGGCAGAGGGTGTGTTACTGTGAACAGTTCAGTGACCTGGTTGTTCTAATCAGAATCGACAGCAGACCAACACCGACAACGATAGTTCAGGTATACATGCCGACGTCGCAAGCTGAAGATGAACAGATAGAGAAAGTGTATGAGGATATTGAAAGGGTAATGCAGTATGTAAAGGGGGACGAAAATCTAATAGTCATGGGCGACTGAAATGCAGTTGTAGGGGAAGGAGTAGAAGAAAAGGTTACAGGAGAATATGGGCTTGGGACAACGAATGAAAGAGGAGAAAGACTAATTAAGTTCTGTAACACGTTTCAGCTAGTAATAGCGAATATCCTGTTCAAGAATCACAAGAGGAGGAGGTATACTTGGAAAAGGCCGGGAGATACGGGAAGATTTCAATTAGATTACTTCATGGTCAGACAGAGATTCCGAAATCAGATACTAGATTGTAAGGCGCTCCCAGGAGCAGATATAGACTCAGATCACAATATAGTAGTGATGAAGAGTAGGCTGAAGTTCAAGACATTAGTCAGGAAGAACCAATACGCAAAGAAGTGGGATACGGAAGTACTAAGGAATGACGAGATATGTTTGAAGTTCTCTAACGCTATAGATACATCAATAAGGAATAGCGCAGTAGGCAGTACAGTTGAAGAGGAATGGACATCTCTAAAAAGGGCCATCACAGAAGTTGGGAAGGAAAACATAGGTACAAAGAAGGTAGCTGCGAAGAAACCATGGGTAACAGAAGAAATACTTCAGTTGATTGATGAAAGGAGGAAGTACAAACATGTTACGGGAAAATCAGGAATACAGAAATACAAGTCGCTGAGGAATGTAACAAATAGGAAGTGCAGGGAAGCTAAGACGAAATGGTTGCGGGAAAAATGTGAAGACATCGAAAAAGATATGATTGTCCGAAGGACAGACTCAGCATTTAGGAAAGTCAAAACAACCTTTGGTGACATTAAAAGCAACGGTGGTAACATTAAGAGTGCAACGGGAATTCCACTTTTAAATGCAGAGGAGAGAGCAGATAGGTGGAAATAACACGAAAGCCTCGTTGAGGGTGAGGATTTGTCTGATGTGATAGAAGAAGAAACAGGAGTCGATTTAGAAGAGATAGGGGATCCAGTATTAGAATCTGAATTTAAAAGAGCTTTGGAGGACTTACGGACGAACAAGGCAGAAGGGTTAGATAACATTCCATCAGAATTTCTAAAACCATTGGGGGAAGTGGCAACAAAACGACTATTCACGTTGGTGTGTAGAATATATGAGTCTCGCGATATACCATCTGACTTTCGGAAAAGCATCATCCACACAATTCCGAAGACGGCAAGAGCTGACAAGTGCGAGAATTATCGCACAATCAGCTTAACGGCTCATGCATCGAAGCTGCTTACAAGAATAATATACAGAAGAATGGAAAAGAAAATTGAGAATGCGCTAGGTGACGATCAGTTTGGCTTTAGGAAAAGTAAAGGGACGAGAGAGGCAATTCTTACGTAACGGCTAATAATGGAAGCAAGGCTAAAGAAAAATCAAGACACTTTCATAGGATTTGTCGACCTGAAAAAGCGTTCGACAATATAAAATGGTGCAAACTGTTCGAGATTCTGAAAAAAGGAGGAGTAAGCTATAGGGAGAGGCGGGTCATATACAATATGTGCAACAACCAAGAGTCAATAGTAAGAGTGGACGATCAAGAACAAAGTGCTCGTATTAAGAAGGGTGTAACACAAGGCTGTAGCCTTTCGCCCCTACTCTTCAATCTGTACATCGAGGAAGCAATGAAGGAAATAAAAGAAAGGTTCAGGAGTGGAATTAAACTACAAGGTGAAAGGATATCAAAGATACGATTCGCTGATGACATTGCTATCCTGAGTGAAAGTGAAGAAGGATTAAATGATCTGCTGAACTGAATGAACAGTGTAATGAGTACACAGTATGGTTTGAGAGTAAATCGGTGAAAGACGAAGGTAATGAGAAGTAGTAGAAATGAGAAGAGCGAGAAATTTAACATCAGTATTGATGGTCACGGAGCCAGTGAAGTTAAGGAATTGTGCTACCTAGGCAGTAAAATAACCAATGACGGACGGAGCAAGGAGGACATCAAAAGCAGACTCGCTATGGCAAAAAAGGCATTTCTGGACAAGAGAAGTATACTAATATCAAATACCGGCCTTAATTTGAGGAAGAAATTTCTGAGGATGTACGTCTGGAGTACAGCATTGTATGGTAGAGAAACATGGACTTTGGGAAAACTGGAACAGAAGAGAATCGAAGCATTTGAGATGTGGTGCTATAGACGAATGTTGAAAATTAGGTGGACTGATAAGGTAAGGAATGAGGAGGTTCTACGTAGAATCAGAGAGGAAAGGAATATGGGGAAAACACTGATAAGGAGAAAGGACAGGATGATAGGACATCTGCTAAGACATGAGGGAATGACTTCCATGGTACTAGAGGGAGCTGTAGAGGGCAAAAACTGTAGAGGAAGACAGAGATTGGAATACGTCAAGCAAATAATTGAGGACGTAGGTTGCAAGTGCTACTCTGAGACGAAGAGGTTAGCACAGGAAAGGAATTCGTGGCGGGCCGCATCAAATCAGTCAGTAGACTGATGACCAAAAAATAAAATGAGGTGTGGGTGCAGGAAAGGGGGAGGAATGATCAAATACATGATAATAGCGGTTCTGGAACGTTATTAGGATGTGGTCGCAAGTCACAACGTGTTTTCGGTATGGTCTTCCGACTCAGCAACATTCTGCATAAGTAACACGGCATGGTCGACAGTTGCTAGCAGCATATCGGGTGTATCTCATCACATGCAATGCTTTAGATCAGGAAGAGTCAGGATACATGTCTGATAAACAAAATCTTCCAGATACCCCACAACCAGAAGTCACATGCATTTGGGTCGGAGGATGTGAAAGGGAACACACCTTGAAATTGCCTAGAGATGATGTATTTGTTACCGAAGGTTTCTTGTAGCAAATCTTTCGCCTGGCACGCAACACGTGGCGTCGCATCATCTTGCATGAAAATAGTGGTGTGGACACAGTTGCGTACTAGCAAAGCTGAAATCACACGTTGCACAAGAAGGTCCTTATAACGTTGCAGATGTCACTGTACACCCAACAGGGCTTCGAGGAGTCATCTCCTCGAAGATAAACGGACCGAGAATGAAGCAGCCTGTAGAACCACACTACACAGTCACGTAATCTGAATGCAGGGAATGTTTCCGAACAGCATGTAGCGGTGTAGAGCCCCACATGCGATAGTTGTGGCGTTCACTGCATTGTGCCCAGTAAAATGTGCCTCGTCCGCCCAGAGAATATTCCACAGCCCCATGTCATCAATTCCTATGCGTGCCAAATGCGAAGGGCAAAGACACGGCGTTGAAGCCTACCTTGGGGTTTCATTTGGTGCACAATCTGAATGCTGTAAAGATAACAGCGTAAGATGCGCTGAAAATTTTTTTTGAGCAATTGACGAGTGGAGAGAGTTTTCATGACACAGCTCGAGTACCGGCTGCCGAATCTGAGGCATGTGCTGCACGATCGGCTATAGCTACAGGAACTTCATCAGCAACTGCCATGGGAATGGGCCGCCTCCCTCTCCCAATGGCCTCAAATCTGTTGAACATTCTCTTTAGCCCACTGACTGACAATTGGCCTCTTCACAGCTGTTTCTGTTACACGGTATTCCAGCAATGCAGAGCTGACATTGCTGCAGTTCAGATAAAACAATTTTACCAGAAGTGCACTGTCTAGCTTTTCTATAGTCATTATGTCTCACACTGGTAACATCAACTTCCTTAAGCCTTTACACCGACAGACACTTCACAAATCAACACGCGTCATCAGGCTACAAACAGGCTACTGGCGCCAAAGCTGGGAACACCTCACATTCTGACCGCTTACAGCGCCGCCCATTTTCATCCGGTGGTACAAAGTGGACTATTGTTTTTTCAGCATCCTCCGTAAGCAAACTGATTAATGAACATATCTATGAAGTTTCAGAGTCTTTCGGTGTGTACAGCCCAGACCACACTGCAGCACTCGAAACACCATCAGTTTAGTTACAACCACCTAGTATATAGTTACACCAGTTTTTTCTCGTTATGGTTTTATCTATTATGGCGTCAATTTTGAATGTTTCGTGCGACCACTCTGCTACGGACGAAACATTTGATTTTTGTATGTGAGTTTGAGAGGGAGAGAGAGAAAGAGAGAGACGGAGAGAGAGGGGGACAGAGACAGAGAGAGAGATGACGTCAGGAGTGAGCAAACGAGAAGCAAGTGAGCCACGGCAGTAACGTGGTGTGTCTCAACGAATATGGCGACGTAAATTTCCTCCCAAATCTCGTTCTTTGTATGAAAACGTGGCTAACAGGTGAGGATGGAGTGTGAAAGGTGTACGAGAAACGTATGTAATTACAAACGAAACTACAAGATACAGCTGTGAAGTACAACAGCACGGGAAACCACTATCACTGTTCTCGAGAAGTGTCTCAAAATCAGAAACTCCCGAAGTAAATACTTCCAATTCCTTCATCTACGTCTACGTCTACATGACTACTCTGTCATTCAAAATGTAGTGCCTAGCAGAAGGTTCACTGAACCAACTTCAAGCTGTTTCTCTTCCGCTCCACTCTCGAACAGCGTATGGGAAAAACGAATAATAAAATTTTTCCGTGCGAGCTCTCATTTCGCTTACTTTATTACTATGATCTTTTATCTCTACGTAGATGGATGTCAACAAAATATTTTCGCATTTGTAGGAGAAAGTTGGTGACTGAAATTTCATGAGAAGATGTTGCCACTACGAAAATAGCTTTTGTTGGATGTAAGGTCCGCCAGTTAAGGAAAACACCGTATTTTCAAAGTTTCCAAGCATGTTTCAACACATCTGTGCAATCATCAGTGGGTTTCTGTTTTATTTAATCTTCACACTCTGTTTGAATGTTTTTTCAGGACCACTTGTGTGTTATTTATTACAGGTACCTTGTTTTTGTGTGGCAAGTCCTTTTTTTTCAGCATCTTGAGTTCCGTGATATCTGAAGAACGCTGGAGCCCTCTAAGAGGTTACAGACAATATTTCAGTCATCTTTAAAGTGGTCATTTCGCCTTTCCTATCTAAAGACCTCAGTGTGGTTGGAATCTAAATCTTAGTGCTTTTCTCGACAAACACGCCGCAACATCGCTGCTTAATTCGGGTGGCCTTTCTCTTGGTGCACTCAGATTTCTTTGTCTTTCCGCTTCCGTGTTTAACAACTGTTACCAAGAGATGTGAAGCTGACTGCTTATCGTCGAGATATGCGCGAAACCTTGGAACACATTCCATTCTGTAAGTTCCAGCTAGACCACTACTTGTGAAAGAACTCTATCTCGTTCTGCAGAGGTCAGAAGGGTTCCCAGAGCTCCATGCTGTCAGATAAATAGAGAGTAATTCTTCTCTCTCTCTCTCTCTCTCTCTCTCTCTCTCTCTCTCTCTCTCTCTCTGTCCCCAATCACTGACTTCTGTTTTAAGAGCTGCATCTGCACGTCACATTCTATACCGCTTTGTCTCCCAAGACTTTAGTTTAAACTTGACACATCTTCCCACCCAAGACAGTTACGATAGAAGCTTAAAACCTTAGAAGAATTGTAGATATTTATAGAAGACTAATTTCGGATACGAGTCAATGTCTAAAATCAAATGTTGCTACATACCGTTGAAGATAACTAATCAGTTTCCGACAGAAGGCAAGAATTCAACTCAGCTCACTGCGATAATTATCGCTGTGTTCACCAATGCCTATAGCTGCTACGTTTAGCGTAAAAGAAATAAATAGAAATAAGCAAACCACAAAATACACTCTGTACTCAGTAAGCACACACAAAAAACTCTCTAAACAAGTAAGTCTTATATTTAAGCTGACTCTAGAATAAAGCAAACGTAACAACCATCGGAGCTAGGAGTTCTTGTCTCTAACATTGTTGATTATTTGATACGTTTATAAAGTCGACTCATTCAAATGTTCGTGACATATAGTGAATAAGTCTATACTGTTATACATATTTCCGACCTAAAACTTTCTCCGAATAAAAATGGTGTCACACTCCACATATTTGGTCCTTAGATCTCGTTATTGATACAGGGTCTTCGGAAATTCCCTTTACGAACTTGTAAGACTTGTAGAATAGAGTGAGTACGTAATATGTGAACAGGAATCCATGTTTTCGTTCTACGGCGGTTTCATTTCAGACGTGTCACGCCTCCACGCTGAGGGAAAGAGAAAAGTCTCAGACTTGGTACACCAGATATGGAGTAGGGTAGGTGGATGACGTGTACAACGTCTGCAGGAACGTTGATGGTTGCCATTTCGAGCTGCTATTTTAATGTATCAGTAATGTTTCGACTGTACAGTATGCTGGGTTCTTTCTTGTTTTGGAATAATGTAAACCCATACTATTTGTGTGAACGCAAACAAATGTGCTTAAGTGATAAGTGGATGTTTCTTTATGTTTCCTTTCTAATTTCTGCCTAATAACTGTACTGTGTCACGACTAATTCAATTCGTCAACAGAAGTGGATAAGTTCAACATATGAACTGAAACGGTCACCGAACGGGAACCACCGGTTTCAGTCAGGTTACGTACTATCTTTACACTGAACTTTCAGTCAGAAAACAGATCAGCTTAAGGTGTATTTAGTCAACCCAAAAATACCCCGTAATCTGGGTGAAACTGGCTATATTAGTAGTCATTACTAAGGTACAGCTATGTGGAGAGTGAAACCATCATTTAGTTTCATGTATCACATAATTGTAGATCGGTGCTTCTTGAAAATAAAATTTCATAAATCAAGTAACTCAGAAGCCATCGGGAAAAAAGATCTAATCCGTTTCAGTGAAACAATAAATGCTAATTGGCTACAGGGTCATATCTCCCTGGTAATTGGTTGTATGTTCGGTACTCTGTAATTCATAGGAAGAGGTTTCGTATCGTCATACTGCAGGTTCCTTCGGAAATATCTAGAATATTTTAGGTATCGCATGCTGTTTTTGTGCTTCGTATGTGAATCTTGAGCGTATAAATTTGTATAGTCAGAAATACAGAACAGCCTGGGCAAACGCAAAGCAACTCTCTTTTACAAACATTTTAAAGTAGAAGGTGTGTCTTTCTCCTGGGAACGTGCTGCAGCAATTCATGTGGTAATTTATTGGCAGTTTTTGATGATGGCTCTAAAGGAAAGGTAACTAAGTGCTTCAAATAATAAGGCTATTGTATATCAGATACATTGACCGTAACCAAATTGGACGATACAGCGAGGTGCACGGCGCAGACAATAGAGACGCGTAATGGACTTACAGACCTCCTACCTGTTTGCCGTCGTTTCGTTGCCGACAAACGAGTTCCAGGACGTTCATTGTCCAAGCGCCAAAAGGAAGCCGTACTACGCCAGTGGGGAAAGAATAAGCGGAAAAAGAGTCTGAGACGAGGAAGGTTAAAAGGAGCGTGGTAGTTCCCTTGTGAGAATAGAGGATCTCACCTGAAGGATATCGTTAAAACGTGAGATTCCACATTTTTCTTGAAACAACCAGTTGCAGTAAAATCGTGCAAGTGTGTAACTCGATAATTTTAAATGCGTACAACCAGTTTATATGATTTATAGGTAGCCAGTGGGGCAGAAATCATAAGCACATAAATTCTGAAGTCCTTATACCAGAAAAAGGAAATATTTCACTTCAGTAACTATTGTTGTTGTTGTGGCCTTCAGTTCTGAGACTGGTTTGATGCAGCTCTCCATGCTACTCTATCCTGTGCAAGCTTCTTAATCTCCCAGTACCTACTGCAACCTACATCCTTCTGAATCCGCTTTGTGTATTCATCTCTTGGTCTCCCTCTACGATTTTTACCCTCCACGCTGCCCTCCAACACTAAATTGGTGAACCCTTAATGCCGCAGAACATGTCCTACCAACCGATCCCTTCTTCTAGTCAAGTTGTGCCACACACTTCTCTTCTCCCCAATCCTATTCAATACCTCCTCATTAGTTATGTGATCTACCCATCCAATCTTCAGCATTCTTCTGTAGCACCACATTTCGATAGCTTCTATTCTCTTCTTGTCTAAACTATTTATCGTCCATGTTTCACTTCCATACGTGGCTACACTCCATACAAATACTTTCAGAAACGACTTCCTGACACTTAAATCTATACTCGATGTTAAAAAATTTTTCATCTTCAGAAACGCTTTCCTTGCCATTGCCAGTCTACATTTTATATCCTCTCTTCTTCGACCATCATCAGTTATTTTGTTCCCCAAATAGCAAAACTCCTTTACTACTTTAAGTGTCTCATTGCATTATTATGCATGGTAAATTCATACTGAACGACCGTATCTGTCACACGTCAGATACCAAGGCTCATAATCAAAATCATTAGCGACAAGTGAATAACAGTGCATAATATTGCCAGGGAATCGACTGGTAGGAAGGCAGTACATAAGTGAATCAGATCAAAATTTCTTCCTCATGTGTACATGTAGCAAAGCGCAGAACAGCGCTCCTCACTGTGACATTAAATGCAGTTGTTTTCAAGCATTGAAACGATGTGGAAGATTACATTCTCCGAGCTGCCAAATGGTCTGTGTAATGTCTGGGTCAAAATAACAAACTGGAACTTTCTGGTAGATTAAAATTGCTTTACCTGGTCTCCACTCCGCTTGAGAGTTAAAGATTCATTCTGGAAACAAGGTGATTGACAGCTAAATGTTGACACAACAGCTGCCATAGCAACGCCGAATCATAGTACGAGCCTGCATTTCCTACCGTGTCTGCCATATCGTTACTCCAGGTGCCGATTACCAGTTTGCGGCAGACGCTGTTTGTGAGTTATAATCTAACTTATGGTACGGTATTGTCATATCTTCCTGCGGCGTTTTCAATTTACGCCACAGAATGTTTGAAATTACTAGCGAAAGTGTACAGAAACGTGATAATTCTTTTATGATATTACAAAGAATTCAGCTATGTAAGTTAACAGAGGATTATGTGAATATATTCAGAAAAAACAACAGAAATATAACTTCCACAACCATATTATCAGGTGTATTACGGAGAACGGTGAACATATCCTCCTTCCACGCTAAATTGCGCTCATCTGTGAATTATTTTTTCTGATCTAGACATAAATATTGATTTCTATGCTGCACAGTTTTGATGAAACTCATTTTTTATACATACCATCATGAAAGCCTACTAAAATCTCTACTGTTATTGCTTTCGACTATTTATGCCACCATCTGGCAGACTTTAGTCTAACCTGACAGAAGTTTTAAACAACCTCTTCTGTAAAAACGTGATTTTTCTTACATGACTTAGAGTTTACTTACTTTAACACAAATCCCGCAGATAGGAACGGAAAATACTGATTAATTTAAACACATTTTTTTTAACGTTGGCGGAAGCTTGTGAATTCTGTAAGGGAAAGAGAAAATATTTTTTGAAGTTGCTACGTTTTTATCGGCTTAAACATAACTTCGATTGTCCAGCATGAGAAATGAGAGTACCCTATATTCACTGTCAACCAAACAGATTAAATGCATTCACTATAGATGTTGAGAAGAGGAACGAAATCAATAAGCGATAAGAAGACAGAGACAACTCAAATAAATGCTAAAAAATGTTCGCTTCATCCTCCTTCCCCTAACGCACCAGGAAAAGCGTGCTTGATGAGATAAATAACACCATTTAGAGCCTACTCCCCTCCCTGCTCCACAGCTAATACACTTAAGTGCCACGTCATGGCTCGCACCTGTAGTTCGGGCGTACATCACTTGATTGCGCCTCTGACGACAAAGTAAACCAGGTGGAAGTCGAGACCGCTTGCGAAAATGAGGCAAGTTTGGCGCTGCTACGTACTAAGTGCAACTTGGTGGAAACCAACAAAGCCCTTGTTATACTGAGGCCACTATGAATCGCGGTTGGCAGTTTGCAATCCCTACCGTGTAAGCATCACTGTCAGCCTACAGCTATATCTAGCCTCTAATGTACAAAAGCAGAGTTTCCCTAGGTTGGATCAGGGTCACATTAATGTAGGGCATCATTCATCTTAATTCTTAAAGTACACTTTTGCTGAATAGGAATTTGCGCTTGATGGTATCTGCGGTATTCATGTGTCTGAATGTATCTGCGAGTAAACAGTATTACCATTTTATAGAGTGTACATAGGAAGAAATGATCATCACGATAAAATAAGAGAAATGTCGGCTCGCACAGAAAAATTTAAGTGCTCGTTTTTCCCGCTCACCGGTCGAGAGTGGAACGGTAGAGAGACAGCTTCAAGGTGGTTCAAAAATGGCTCTGAGCGCTATGGGACTCAACTGCTGAGGTCATTAGTCCCCTAGAACTTAGAACTAGTTAAACCTAACTAACCTAAGGACATCACAAACATCCATGCCCGAGGCAGGATTCGAACCTGCGACCGTAGCGGTCTTGCGGTTCCAGACTGCAGCCCCTTTAACCGCACGGCCACTTCGGCCGGCCTTCAAGGTGGTTCATTGAACCCTCTGCCAGGCAATTAATTGTAAATATCAGAGTAATTTCGTAGATGTAGATGCAGATTATGCTCTTGAGTCTAACGCGTAACGGTATACGGTTTTGGAATGACCTTCGTAGTAAGATTTATCTACTGCGGGTCTTTGGCCGAATTTATGTTCTTTGTATCTGAAGCATCTAATGAGAAATGACGGAAAAATTAAGCCCATAATATAAATACGTCTTGATGTCTATAATATTTATTAGTATTGACGCATCATAGCGAAGGGTTTTCATTTCTACAATCAGATAAATTGAATGAATTATCATACAGAATAAAGTGTTAATAAATTACATAACTGCAGCAGAATTGAAATCAGTTGCCTAAATATCTCTGTTGCGAGTGTGTTACACTACTTGAAGATTCTTATACACGAAGTAATTACACAAATATTAATTAGTTACAACTGGACATAGCACTGTTATTAACAAATCAGCTGCGACCTCGTGGTCCGGAGAACAGATTTTTCCTATATGTAAGCTGTCGCTACAAACCACGGAAGCAGTTACACTTAACAAATAATTAAGTGCATCCAAGCAAGTTGTTCATGAGTGATGGCCCCCGAGCGGAAGAGATCTTAGTCAAGAGCCAAAACCAAGTCTTTTAATCAATGAAATAAATATGTTTCGTTAATAGGCTGATGAACGTTTCAAAAGATTTAAAGAACTCCTTAACACACCTATCGGTGACGTTAACCTTTCACAGAGAGTGGCAGCGAAATGAAGACTGTCTTGCTCGACAGAGCAATTATCCCTTCACTGCTACGCGAACACTGCATATTGCAGTGAAAACATGTCCTCTTCTCGGAACGTGAGGCCGGAAATGTCACCAATCTCATTACTAAGATTAAATTTAAATACGTTAAACGATTTCCCGTTACAATAGTACATAGGACGAACATTCACAAGAAATGCCGAGTAGTTATTTAGTGCGCCCACAATCAAGCTTGCTTCGGCTGGTGACGTCTACAAACATTCTCGTAGGTTAAAACGTTATGCTAGCCAGAACTCAGATCAGCACACTTATCAGTCGTGAATAATATTCTTGCCAGATGGATAGACTTTATTAACCACTCACCCTAGCTTCAAAATATTAGTTAACTGTGGTTACATGTCTATATAAAACGACTTGTCCAAAACATGGAGCCATATTATTTTCAGTTCAAAGTTCAGTATTGTAGCATCGAACTTCCTACAGTTCACAGTTGAGATCTCTTTCAGTTGTGAGGTAGTTTACAATTACTGCACAATCCATGCCTGGCGCTACGAAAACTCCTGTAGAGACTCGTCATAGATCACTAGCAACGACGTTGTATCAAGTTTTGGATGTGAACTTCACTAGATCACCTAACATTAACCTCCCATTGACCATTAAAAAAAATGAAAAAAAAACAATAGTCCAAAATGTTTTCTATATAATTTGCGCTTAGAAGTACATATTACTTTTCCACATAGTCGCCACCCAAATTCGACCATTTGCCACACCGTGAGACAGGTTGTTTATCCCATTATCGGAGAATGGTGCCAATTGCTGCATCAGCCGGTTGTTGACAACATCGTTAAACTCATCCCCGAACGTGAAGCGCTGAGCAACCATCCACGCCTTCGCCTAGGACATGGGTGACGAAGACTTCGCCTCACAGCCGTGTCCTGGTCCTTGTGCCATAGAGCTCAACGAGACTGAACATTTCCCCCAACGCAGCGCCACGCTGTCTGATTGTGGACGGAAAGCGGGGAAAGAGGAGTATTTAAATGGTAATGCCGTCGTACGGCATACGACTTGGTTTCATATTTCGCAATAGCACAGATCACAAGCGAAACAAATTTTCAGTATTGCTTAATTACTTTTTGCTTGGTGAAGATATATAATTTTGATCTGGTACAATCTGTCACCATAGAGACAGAAGGAGACAATTTCACAGATTTTCGTACTCGTTTGCCACATAATCATGACTTATTTAGTATGATAATCGAAAAAAAGCATTCACTCACATATTCAGATAGAAATATCATGTTTGAAAATTCATTATGGAGAGGTGGAGACTAAAAATGGTTGAAATGGCTCTGAGCACTATGGGACTTAACATCTAAGGTCATCAGTCCCCTAGAACTTAGAACTACTTAAACCTAACTAACCTAAGGACATGACACAACACCCAGCCATCACGAGGCATAGAAAATCCCTGACCCCGCCGGGAATCGAACCCGGGAACCCGTGCGCGGGAAGCGAGAACGCTATCGCACGACCACGAGCTGCGGACTGGTGGAGACTCTCCCTAATGACAACAGTGTTGATGTCTTGAACAGTTTTAACGTTAAAGAACGTTTCTTTAAAACGGAAATTACATTTCAGATCAACCTGTTACATTTGTGTATGCACAGGGGCAGACAGTCTCGAAAATAATTCGAAAACAGGTTGATAGTGTCCTCAAAAGACGTTTAGAGACTATCCATGAATTTTTTTTTTTTTTTTTCAAGAACACAATAAATTCTTCATACATAATATTTCCTGTAATCCTATGACCTTAGGGAACTAGAATTTATTTTGTGAGGTTTTTTTTATTTCTACAATGTGATTTTCTTTTTAAATGCATCCCCACCAAATCACAAATAAGTTGCTTCTGAACCTACAGTGTCTTACTGTGGGTGATGTGTAGTAAAGTCCACTTAAAATGCAAGGACTCCAGTCCATTCCAGGTGCTCTAATTTTCGTTTCTGCATTCTGTTTCTTTCATTATTCAACAATAGCAGACTTTAAATCAAAGAATATCTCGAGGTATGCCCCTTGACTTAACTAACATACTTCGCAGTATTGTTCAGTTCCATCAAAAACTGTTGCATCCGTCAGTGTAATATTGCGTGCGACTTCAGAAACTGAATTCAGTTTCTTCACTTGGTAAACGCCTGCAGATTTAAAACAAAATGCTTCTTGATGTACGGAACAGTGAACTCTGTCCGTTGATCGCTGATCTTCTTTGTTTTTTCAGTGTGAAATATGTCTTTTAGATTCTTTCTGCATGGTCTTGTAATATCGTTCCACAAAAAAACTTGCAGTACATGTCGATTATACAACTTTATATTCAATATTGAGATTTCTCATCTCTCTCTTCTGTCATTTCGATTCATTTTTAAAGTTTTATGACGATAGATTGCTAGCCTGCCACTTTTTGTGCAAGCGCCCACTGAACCTGTGAAAGAATGTCATACCACCAACAAATAGCAAAGGGTAGACAGCGCTGATACCACGATCCTGCGGAACTGAAGAAAGTCGTGCGAGCCGAAAAATGCCGCACCGCATCGCTAAATGAAAAGTGGTGTTGTACCGAGTTCTTGGGGAAGGAATGAGTAAAGCCGAGAAATTGGGAGCCAGCAGTCCACACACCACGCCCAGGTGCCGTTTGGCAGCTGTGGTCGGCCCTGATTTAGTGAAAGAGATGATAGGCTTGCGTCGTGTCCGTACGTTAGGAAGGATACTGAAACACTCCCCAGCCAAAAGTTCTTAGTTTTTCCTGTGTTAGACTGTCAGTATGAGACCGCACACAGTTGTGAAAGAGAATTATTTGTTCCGTAATTGTTTGTTTTTATTGACCTTTCTTGGGGGTCTCACAATTAATCTGTCATGTCACAGTATTCTCACCGGTTACTTTTATGAATTCTGTTGCCAAAGTTCTCTGGTGATCCCAAAAAGCTGTAAATATTATTTTGCAGTTAGACATCATCTGCTTTAATTTCTTGGCCTGTTGTGATCATGAGTATGTAGCCACCTTTTCGACTTTTCCTTAGTTTCAGAGTTCACATACAGCACCCATGTCTCATCTGCAATCAGGATTCTGTTCATAAATTCCTCCCACTTTTCGTGACAGCGCTGAATGAATGTCATGGTCAGTAACGACTGGACCACTGGACCATATGGTACGGTGGTGACTCAACAAAGAGAAACATTAGCCTTGAGAAAGGATCTTGCCACATTATAGAAACAATGGGTTATGAACATGAAATATCCTATTTGTGTTCCCTTCTTATTAGTACGGCGCAAAAATGTGATCTTACCTCATTAAGCATTTAACTCCGCTTTTGGCATAACTGGTACAGCTTCACTACAATAATAACGCTGTTCAGTAAACCAGTAAGGACAGAGAAAGAACAATATTGTCAACTTATGAAAAATGTAAGAAATGTTACAAGGTTTTACGATGCAAGCAAGAGATTTAAGCTGCGCGCCAATCTCGCCACTTGGCATGATAGGACATACTCAAAGTTTGTTCTTATGTGATAATCGGATTTACTCTGTTCTCGCAATTGATTAACTTTTTCAGATAAGTCGTTTCATAATGCTAAACTGTCACTATTTTATGGTGTTTGCAAACAATTCCATCCTAATGGCATCCCGGAACTTATTTCAAACAAACTATTTGAACGAGCACTTAAAATCACAGGTCGTATGCTTAAATCCGCTGAAGATGCCAATGCGCTGCAAGAGCTGCTTCGATGAATAAAATCTCCTAGAGCTTTGTGTGCATAAAGATTCTGACAAAGGTTGCACGCAATAGAGGGTTTTACATTATTACGTTTGGCGCAAAAATGCCTGTACATCAGCATCCTAGATACACATAATGATGTCAGAAAGGCGTCTATGTTCTTGTAATACATAATTTAATAGTTTTTAAACCAGTCTTGATATTTAAATATCGTAACTTCCGCCATACACACATTAAACGCAGCGACTAGTATATGTTTCTGATGAAGTTATAAGCTGTTTACCACCAACTGCCTCACACTCTTCGCTCATTCCAAACGTCTTGCAGCCTTTAATATTCAGTTCGGCTCATCCGAAGATACACTTAGCATCGGTTGTCATGTGTATCACTATGTGTTATTTTCAAAACGTTTCCAGGATTCCGCTTCCCTTTCGAATTTTATGAACATAACAGTGCAAAAACTATGAACGAGATAGATAAATTAGCTTTAGCGCAAATGGAACTGGTCCCACAACGCGAGAAATGAGAAAGAACTGTGTATCCAACAGCGAGCAGTTGCGGTGCACTGTGGTGGTGTTCTTGGTCACAACATGGCCCGAAGACAGTATCGAGGGGGCTTCACACAGGGATGAGTCAATGGGAAACTGCAAGAAGGACGAAATGTGCTTTCATTTTTATGATGCGCAACAGCATCGAAGAGCACAAGTGGAGGATCCCTTGAAACGAGATAATATTCGGTGAATGGACTGGGCAGCCCAGCTTCCAGACTTAAATCCCATCGAACAAATATGGGATGTGCTGGGGAGACGTTTTGCAGCACATCGACGTCCGCTAATGACCCTTAGACAGCTGTCAATCACGCTTGTGCAGGAACGGTACGCCCTCCCACAGGAGCACCTTAATCCTTGCGGCCAGTATATAAGCACCTTGCGGAATATGAATTGCTATTTATAGTAATCACAAACCATATTAGCGAAGTCCAGGGGATCACCATAAATCGCTGCGAAATCGGTTTCATTATTGAATAGAATTGTCATCTCTGTTCGTTTCACTGCGTATTTCTTTCAGTTGCCTACTATACTATACTACACTATTGCAATTCTTTGTGTGTATGGTCCAAATTCCATCGAGCTATGTTACTTGACAATGACACATCGTACAAAAACCACATTCACCTTTAACTTTTCCACACTGGCTAATTAACACTCTCTTTTCCTACTCATCAGTTTGACTGGTTTGATGAGCTGTGCCACGAATTCCCCTCCTGTGTTAAGCTCTTCATCTTAGATAATTATTTGTTGCGTGATTCATATCTTTCTCTTCTCGTTACATATTTTATCCTCTACAACTCCACCTAGCCCCATCCTTCTGTAGCACCTCATCTCGAATACTTCGAGTCTCTTCTTTTCCAGTTTCTTCACAGTCCACATTAGTAAACTTCTCCTGGCCAGAAATGTCCTCTTTTCCTGTGCTAGTCTGATCTTTACGTCCCTCATGCTTCGTCCGTCATATATTATTCTTCCTCCAAGGTTGCAGATACCTTAACTTCGTCTACAACGTGGACACACCAATATAGATACTACGTTTTTCGACGACCTCATTTCTGCTGCATTTCATTATCTTCCTCTTTCTTCGGTTTACTCTCAATCTTATGTCTGTTCTCGTCAGAATGTACATTCCATTCAACAGGTCCCGCAATTCTTCTTCACAGTCAATGGCCAACGTCAGCAGTGAATCTTATCCAGATTCTGAAAATTCTTTTTGTTTTCACCGTTGTTTCATTCAATTTTTATATTGAACATCAGTGGTGAAAACTGCATCTTTGGCTACAAACACTGCATATTGACCGCCTTACCCTACAACTTACTCTCATTTTCTCAGTGTTACGATCACCTTGTACCATTTTCATTGTAGAATTAATTCTGTAGGTCGACTGATCCCATGAGCGTTCCTTGATTTTTTTGCTTCGGTAATCCCCTGCAACGACAGAGGTATCTCTCTGACGTCTTTGGCTATTCCTAAATCCAAATTGATCACCATCCAACAGGAAAGTATCCGCCGAAGAGGGCCATACATGTAAGGCCCAGGCATAAAACGAACAAAAGTTAATTTGAAACAAGTAAATACACTTTTCCTTCCTGACAATCATAAATACGTTGAGTCTTCTGGTTGAACATAAACATTATTTCAGGACGAAGGCCTAGAAGTAAAGAAAACAAGTTCTGACGTAAAAGTTCTTTGCACAGTTATGACACAAGTCCCCTCGTAATGCCTTAACACTGTAAGGCCAGTTAACGTTTAAATAAATTAAATACTTGTAGTACAATCATAAACAGTAAATCAAGCAGAAAGCCTGGTAAAGGAGAAAACCTAAGTTCTGAGTTGAAGTTCTTAACGCTTGTGGGATAGAAGCAAAATCGGATCAAAGTTCTTGGCACACCGACTATAGAAACCAAGTCCAACTAAACGCTTTAACACTCGTAACAGAGTGTCCTTAAAGTTTTGCACCACTCGTTTAGAAACAATATCTGAGAGAGAACAGAGTTTAAGTTCCTTTAGTGAAAGTTTCTGTCTGGCGAATCCGAAATAAACATAATAATAGAAATATTACAAGTGCTGTGGTCGATAACCATATCGGATCCTCATCTTCTTCCGGGTAGTCACATTGCACGGACAGAAGTGAGCTGATTGAATAAATGCATAAGCATACGGCGCCTGGCCCAAGGAGACCGTTCAGAGTTAACTGCCTCCCATGGCCCGAGTGCCGGCCTAAGTACGGCCCCCAGCGCCAGCATACAGTCAGATTTGCTTCCTGCCACGTGACCGTAGTAGGAATGAGGTCCGTGGGGCTAATGGTCTCTGCTGGCGCCTCGGTCGCCATCTGGTTGGCCGAATGTAGTGAGACAGCCCTTGAGTATCTGTCGTAGGGAATCTGACTGACTGCATGACTTTCATGTAATGTGGCTTGCAGGGATAGCATGCGAAAGTCCACGAAATTGAGTCAACTTCTCGATGATCTTTTCCGTTTTTCTGTATATTGTTCTTGTCAACAACTTGTACACGTGAGTAGTTAGGCTTACTGTGCGATAATTGACGCTCTCATCTGCCTTTGCTTTCAATAGGATGTGTGTATGACATTTTTCCGAATGTTTGATTGTATGCCTCCCGTGTGATTGAGCCTACGCACGAAATTCTTTAGTCGTTGGCTTGCCACTTCCCCATTGTTTTTAGTAATTGGCTCTGAGCACTATGGGACTTAACTTCTGTGGTCATCAGTCCCCTAGAACTTAGAACTACTTAAACCTAACTAACCTAAGGACATCACACACATCCATGCCCGAGGCAGGATTCGAACCTGCGACCGTAGCAGTCACGCGGTTCCGGACTGAGCGCCTTAACCGCGAGACCACCGCGGCCGGCTGTTTTTAGTAATTCCCAAGGAATGTAATGTATACTTCCTGCCGTATTTGAGCGCCAGTCTTCCGAAGATCTATTGGACTCTGATTCTCCCACACCCAAATCTCTTGATCAGTCTACCCAACAAGTTCTCCCTCCCCCTGTTAAAACATTCAATGTACTTTTTTCATCCATCCCCCTCTTCTGCGCTTCACAGCAAAAATCCCATTGAACTCTTTATTTTGATGCCCTTGTCTTTAATTTCACTGAATGTTGTTTTGATTTTTCTATTTGTTCAAGCTTCCCTTCCAACACCGACAGCCACCTAATTTTCTATTTCCTCGCATTTTCCCTGCAGCTATTTCGCTTTGGTTTCCTGCAACTCCTGTTTATTTCATTTGTAAGTAAAGTATTCATGTCTTTCCTCGAATAGTTTTGTAGTTCCTTCTTTCCTCACTGAGTGGTAGTATTTCTTCTGTTCCCAAAGATTTTCGCAGATAACTTCCTTGAATCTATGTCATTATTTCTAACTTCAGTGATTTCGCCTTTTGAGATGTCAGTTCATTTCCGACAGAAATGCTTACTACGGTATTCGTTATCAAAGTATGTCACGTGCATCTCATCATGCGTCAATACTTCAGTATCCCGCTTCTTTAGACAGTGATTCTAGCGGACGATTTTCTGAAACTTCCAACAATTCATCATCGTTACTAATTTTCGATCCGAGTCAATACTCGTATCATGTCCTGCGTACCCTTTGTAATCCAATATCTGATTTGGGCAACTCTGTCTCATCTGGATCTAATCAAGCTGAAATCTTCCCGAGTCTCTTTCTCAACTGTACCTCCTCCTCTTGTGATGTTTTGAAGAGTGTATTGTCAATTACTGACTGAAATTTATAGTAGAACTCAGTTCTTCTTTCTCCTCCCTCATTCCTGAGTCCATATTCTCCCGTATCTCTCTCTCTCTTGCATACCTTCCTCTACTACCACGTTCTAATCTCCCATGGTTATTAGATTATCATCTTCTTTACATAGTGTATTAACCGTTCTAAATATTGACAAGAGTACAGTGAGGCACCTGGGGAGGGGGTGGGG
Source organism: Schistocerca americana (assembly GCF_021461395.2). Classification (NCBI taxonomy): domain Eukaryota; kingdom Metazoa; phylum Arthropoda; class Insecta; order Orthoptera; family Acrididae; genus Schistocerca; species Schistocerca americana. Next base: position 949,657,573 of record NC_060119.1, on the reverse strand, counting down.
GGTAATCTGATTTACACAGGTGACGAACCTATAATGAGGATAAACACCACGGTGGACCGAGACAGGCGAAACCAAAGAAATCTTATTAGTTCAAAAACTGGTTCAAATGGCTCTGAGAACTATGGGACTTAACTTCTGAGGTCATCAGTCCCCTAGAACTTAGAACTACTTAAACCTAACTAACCTAAGGACATCACACACATCCATGCCCGAGGCAGGATTCGAAGCTGCGACCGTAGAGGTCGCGCGGTTACAGACTGTAGCGCCTAGAACCGCTCGGAGACTCCGGCCGGCCGTTCAATATACTTCATCTTCAACCTCCGCTCGTGATGCTGGCATGGACAAATGAATATTGTCGTTGGTGTTGACTCACTGTCTATTCTGACAGTAATAATCCTATCACTTAACTGTTCACAGTGTCAGTCTTCCCTTCCTTTCTAATTCATAAGGACTCTTACCAACATGACACCATTTTGTGCTTCTGTCGATATTTCCCCATGTTCCATTGCACTTCACTGTTATCCACAACACCTAGAGTGAGGCCTTGCATTTCCCTTTTCGGATTATCTGGGTTCCTTACCATGTTCAAACACTTGACATTTCCCATTCCGAGTTGTAAAATGTCACCCTTTCGTTGAAGTGTTACTGTCTTTTTCTTGTGGTTGCCTCCCTCTTGGCAGTCCCCTCCCGGATATCCGAAGGGGTGCTAAACCGGAATCGTTTGCCCCTGGGAAGATCATCATCACACTTGTTTCAGTTATAAGCTACATTGGTATGTGAGGGAGTGGTTTTCTTTGCATTCTGCGTTTTCACGCAGCTCATGTTGGTTGATTCTTCCGCATTTTAGGGGCAGTTTCGCACCTCAAGGACAAGACGATGCCCTGAAACTATGTCCGCTTCTCCGCCCTCTTTGGCAAGGCCGTTGGCAGAACGAGGGTGACTTCTTATTACTTGGGCCGCCTTAGCTGACGACCGGTATTCAATTAGAGGAGCGTCTAGGATCGAATCCGAGCTCGGAGACGTTCTCGTTAGCAGTGAAAGACGCTCTCCCTAATGCCTGGTCCACATTCGTCCTTCCAGAAAGGAAATTATCAATGTCAGCGTGCTGTTGGAGATGATTAACAAACATGATGACACATAACGATGCTTGAGCAAAATTTTATGAAAAGACTCTAAACTCCCTACGAACAAGCCTCGAAGGGCCCAAAGGTACAAACCGATTGTGTGTCATCCCCTTAACCGAGAGGTATCACTGGTGTGGATCGGAGGGAAATGTGTTCAGCACATCGCTCTCCCGGCCTTTGTCAGCTTTCGTGACGGGGGCTGCTACTTCTCAATCAAGGAGCCCCTCAATTGGTGTCACAAGGGCTGTGTGCACCCCACTTGCCAACAGCGCTTGGTAGACCCGGACGGTGACCCATCCAAGTGCTAGCCAAACCCAACGGCGCCTAACTTGGGTGAGATGAAGGGAATCGGTATTACCACTACGGCAAGGCCGTTGCCAAAATTTTATCAGCACGACAAAAATAGCTCACTTTAAGTAGAAATTAGAACGATTTACGATATCAAAGATTAGTTAAAGGAAACATTTCAGGAACATTAACAGACCTATGCTGTGGCACAGGACTGTCCGTTGTAGAAGCTTCAACTATGGTAAGGTGTTCCAACACAGTAAGCGCGCTTGCTCTTTGTTCTGCGGTTCATGCGTCACGAAGTTCACTATCGTGTAGATTCATTACACTCAAAACACACCGTCTTAATTTTTTTGCTCTGATAAATAATAATCAAACTGAAATTAAGAGATACAACGCTGCTGGGCAATGAAACTGCAACAACACGAAGATATCAAATAGCGAGACTTTAGTTGTGCGTATACATTACAGTGGGTAGAATGCACGATTCTTTTTTTAGATATTTTGGAGGTTCGCAAGGTGAGGAATTTAGTACAGGGAGCCTACATTTCTGGAAGTGACAACGCTTCAAACCGCGCTAGGCATGAGTAGAAATGCAATTGGATGAAAGACACGGGTACGTCATTAAATGCTGCAGCGTCTCTATGCCAGAACCAGAGTTCACCATTCGTTGTGCCAACCGCTCGCCAACCCATGACTACATATTTTGCTTGGGTTAGATATCTTCCAGACCAACAGCAGGGCTGTATCGAAGTACCTCAAGAGAGTAGGGGCTGCTTATGTCCATATACGGTTTATGTGAACCAGGAGTGATCTTGTTGTGTACCCAGTGTCACTTCAGACCATCACGGTAGTTTTTTTTTGAGTCTTCAGTTTTCTTACTGGTCTGATACAATCCGCCACGAATTCCTCTTCTGTGCCAACCTTACCATCTCGGAGTAGCACTTGCAACCTACGTCCTCAATTACTTGCTGGCTGTATTCCTGTCTCTGCCTTCTTCTATAGTTTTCACCCTCTGAAGTTCTCTGTAATATCATGGAAGTTATTACTCATGTCTTATGTCCTATCATCCTGTCACTACTTCTAGTCAGTGTTTTATCACATATTCCTTTCATTCTCGATTGTGCGGAGAATATCCTTGTTTCATTCCTTACCAATTCACCTAATTTTCCACATTCTTCTGTGACACCATTTATCAAACGCTTATATTCTACTCTGTGCCGCTTTTCCAACGGCCGATGTAAATTTATTCCTGAGTTTAAGGCCTATGTTTGATACCAGTAGACTTCTCTCGATCAGCAATGTCCCTCTTGCCAGTGCTAGTATGTTACTGATGTCCTCCATACTCTGTCCATCAAACATTATTTTGATACTTGGGTAACAGAATTCTTTAACTTCATCTACATTCATGATTCTTAATTCGCATGTTGAGTTTCTCGCTCTACTCATTTCTGCCATTTCCCGTCACTTTCGTTTTCTTCGATTTACTCTCAGTCAGTATTCTGCACTTATTAGACTGTTCATTCCACTCAACACATCCTGTAATACTTCTCCACTTTGATGGAGGATATCAGTGTCATCATTTATCTTATAATTGATATCTTTTCACCTTGAAATTTAATCCCGCTCGTGATCCTTTCATTTATTTCCGTCATTGTTTCTGCGATGTATGGATCGAATAGTATAGGCGAAAGACAGTATCCCTGCCTTACATCCTTTTTAATACGAGCACTTCGTTCTTGGTCTTCTAGTCTTACTGTTCTCTCTTGGTTCTTGTACATATGTTAAGTTCCTCGTCCTTCCCTATAGCTTACCCCCATTTGCCTAAAATTTCGAACGTGTTGCACCATATTACATTGTCGATTACTTTTCCTAGATTGTCAAATGCTTTGAATGTCTCTTGATATTTCTTCAGTCTTGTTTCCATTTTCAATCGCAACGTCAGAACTGTCTCTCTGGTGTCTTTATCTCTCCTAAAGCAACACCGATCGTCATCTAACAGATCTTCAATTTTCTTTTTCGTTCTTCTGTATATTATTCTTGCCAGCAACTTGGATGCATGAGCCGCTACGCTGGCTATGCGATAATAACCGCAATGTCGGCTTTTGCCGTCATCTGAACTGTCAATATATCGTTTTTATCCGAAAGTCTGATGAAATATCGCTAGTGTGATACCCTCTACACACCAGCGTGAATAGTCGCTTTGTTACCACCTCCCCCAATTATTTTCAAAATTCCGATGGAATGTTGTATTCCTCTTCTTATTTAATCTTAAGTCGACCAAAGCTCTTTTAAATTCTGATTCTAATATTGGATCCCCTATTTTTTCCTTGTCGTCTCCCGTTTCTCCTATCACGTCATCGCGCGGGGTGGCGCCGCGGTACAAAGCGCCTTGCCGTGGGTCGCCGGGCTGCCCCCGTCGGAGGTTCGAATCCTCCCTCGGGCTTTGGTGTGTGTGTTATCCTTAGCATAAGTTAGATTAAGTAGTGTGTAAGCCTAGGGATCGATGACCTCAAGAGTTTGAACCCATAGGAACTTACCACCATAGCCACTACCACCACAGCATCAGGTAAGTGCTCGCCCTCACAAAGGCCTTCAGTGTACTCTTTCAACCTATTCGCTCTCTCCTCGCATTCAACAGTGGAGTTTCCATTGTACTCTTAATGTTAAAGCGCTTGCTTTTAATTTCATCGAAGGTTGTTGTGCCTGGTCTATATTCTGAGCCAGTCTTTCCGATAACAATGTCCTTTTTGATTTCTTCAGATTTTTCGTGTAGCCATTTCGTCTTTGCTTCTTATACTTCCTATTTATTTCATTCCTTCTTAATACTTATTTCATTCATTTCTTCTGGTGCCCATCCAACTGCTCGATTATCATCTTTGTACGTAGCTTTCTGTTCCACCTACAGTGACTGCACTTCTTAGAGACGTCCGTTCACCTTCAACTGAACTGCCTACTGAGCTATTCACTACAGCAGTATCTTTAGCCTCAGATAACTTCAAGCAGATCTCTTCATGCCTTAGTGGTTCTGTATCTCACTTTTTTGCTCATCGGTCCTTCCTTAGTACTCTCTTATACTTCAACCTATTCTTAATCCTCACTGTACATCTGCTCCTGGGTACGCCCAGCATTCTAACATCTGATTTTGGAATCTCTGCGTGCCCATGACGTAATCTAACTGGAATCTTCCCGTATCTCCCAGCCTTTTCGAAGTATACCTCCTCTTCTTGCGAGTCTTAAATACAGCATGCGCTATTACTAGCTGAAGTTTATTGCAGAATGCGATTCGTCTTTCTCCTCTCTAATTCCTACTACCAAGTTCATATCCTCCCATAACCCTTTCCCTTCTCATTTTACAACCGCACTCCAAACCTTCATGACTATCAGATTTTCATCTCCCTTTATGTACTGTTTGCGACTTAGGCCCATATACTTAACTTTTTTTTCGGTCTTGGTTTGGTGTCGATTCTCTTGTCTACGTCTGGGACCCATGACCGCTCCCCCGTGCAAAGACTGCTTTTTTATCCCTCTGTTTTCCCAGTTTTTAGATCTGGCTTACACTTTCATGTCTTCTACTGCGTGTATTTTAATTTCCGCGCTTAATTGTTTGACCCCTCTGACTAGATCCACCCACTTTTAGTGGACCCTCTATCTCAGTCACGTAACTTTTGCATCTCTGGACTGATGGCTTCTACGTATATTCCCATAATCCCAATTAATCAATCAATCAACTACTGTCGATTCTGATTCCCTAGTACCCTATGCTCATCTCATCAGAAATCTTTCTCTTCCTTCAATTTCACTTCTGTGAAGCCCACCATATCTAGATTTTTAGCACTCCCCTTTTCAGATTTTTATAACCACCTTGAAATCTGTGGCTCTCCAAGGCCCGATTCGTAGCACCTTACCCTTTCAGTTTTTGTTCAAGATTTTTCTCATGGTCACCTCCACTTCGCAGTCCACTCCAGGAGATCCTAATGGGGACTAATACGGGTTCTCTTGCCAATGGAGAGTTCACCATGATACTTTTTCAATTACAGGCCATATGTCGTGGTGAAACACATTATGTGTATTTAATACAGTTGTTTCCATTACCTTCTGCATCTTCATGCCATTGACCATTGCTGATTCTAAAGCCTTTTAGGGCCAGTTCCCACCTCAAGGGCAAGAGAACCTCTGTTAGGCTTTCCACCCTGTCTGACTAGGTTGTTGGTAGAACGAGGGTAACCTCTTATGCTAGAAGTCTTCGGTGGTCGTTGGTAATGAGTTTTATTCAAAATTTAAGTTGTGGCTGGGTTCGAACCAGGCACCTAGGGTGTTTTACATTGCTGATCAGTGACGCTACCCACACTTTTTGCAGAAAGCAGTGTCGTAGTGTAGAAGAACCGGGCTACACACTATGAGCGTGTCGTGTCACAGCGATGTTCCACAGACGTAACCAGAAAAAAATTGTAATGCGGGAAAAAATAGGCACCGTTTTTCGTGCATGTCTCCTTTCCGCGGAGGAAGTTGTACTTCACCAGTTATGGAGTTGCTACTCCGGCGTTGGTCTTGGTGTAAAGACCCACTGCGTGCTCGGCACCCCGCAACTGTGGTTGGGCAGTATTCGTATCGCGGAGTACTTTCGAGTGTGTCGTGGACATAGTGCGCTGATAGAGAGAGACACACAGTGGATTGGTTGGTTGGTTGATTTGGGGAAGGGGACCAAGACCAAGCAGCGAGGTCATCGATCCCATCGGATTAAGGAAGGTTGGGGAAAGAAGTTGGCCGTGCTCTTTCATGGAACCATCCCCGCATTTGCCTGAAATGATTTAGGAAAATCAATGAAAATCAGGATGGCTGGACGTGGGTTTCAAACGTCGTCCTCCCGAATGCCAATCCAGAGTGGTAATCACTTGCGCCACTTCGCTCGGTCACACAGTGGACATGCCTTTAAACCATGTCATTGTCTTATGTTTGACGGCTGGGAGGCGAGAGTCCGCTGGATAGAGAAGCATCTGTGGTTTAACAACTGAGATAAAACTCCGGAGCTGAGGGGGTCGATCAGTGGAGGCGGAGGCGGAGCCTCGTCGCAGATTTGAGGTTGACAAGCGGTACCACAATGCCCTGACTGTGGCAGGAACAAAGGGCATTTGGATCGATCACCGCACTATTGGCTATCGAACTACTGGTTACTTGGCTTTTATGAAATTATGAGGAACATGTCACAATAGCAATTCCGAAAATTCCTTCAATCTTAGTGATCGTGTGGTCGGAAGTCCAGCACATACATAGGTGTACTCTACGATGAAGTCGGTTGTATGAGACAGACAGGGTGCAACATGTGCAACCGTCACCAGTGACGAAGTGGAGGCTGGCATGAGGATTTCTAGGAGACTGTGCATGAGGGTCGTGTGGTGTCTTCTCCTTAGTTTCATCACTGTGATCTTGTATAAGGCAATCGCCCTCACCTGCATATTGATCAGGTCCAGTACACCCTCACGGGAAGGGGGGGATATGGGTGTCGTGGCGGACCTTGGATATAAGGCCGCACAAATGTTATATCCAAAGATCGCCTGAAATTGGCGCCTCAGCACCACTGTCATAGGGAAGACATGCTGCGTGAACCAATCCCGATGCCACATGAGCGTCTGTGAGTTACACGAGCTGGAGGGGGTCAAGGCTGCGTAGGAGGTGCTGGCGAATGTCTGTCCAGGCTGATTATAACAATATTCTGTAGTTCAAGGTCACCATATGACGCACATTGTTATTAAAGGTAATTTCCGACTATCAAAGTTCATCAACCTGAGGCAGGGGCAACTCACCATCATGATGAAGGCCACGTCAGGTGTTCGTGACTGATGGATTGGCAACGGTCGGAAGACTGCCTATGGCATTCCCGTCTTGTATGACCCACTCCAGCGCAACACAAATCTCGGCACCCGATTGTGCAAGTAGGAGACAGTCGTCGGCATATACTCGACAGTGAAAGGTGTGAATATGTAGTTTGAGACCTGGAACGTGGGCTGTTTGACTTCGTATGGGTGGATCCAAGGTAATCACGTTTAGCATCGTGCAGAGGGGGTTTCTTGGCGTACAGAACACCAAATAGGCACCGTTTCCGCCACCCTACCACTGATCCGCGCTTTTGGGACCACGCCATTAAACAGTCGTCGTAGAACTTCGATGAAAGGCATTGGGGGATCTAGAGGGTCACTACCGACTAGAGACACTGAATTCGCTTTTGGCCATTTGTAGATTGATTTCGCCCCGTTGTGACTTCTGCACTGGGAAAACTATCAGCAGTAGCACGACCTGTACACGTTCCGCCAGAAGTATAACGTAGATCTTGTAGTTGGTGTTTAATACGGCAAGTGGATGGTACGCAGCAATCGCCTATCCTCGAGAGGACTTGTGGTTCGGTTCTAGTAGACCTGTGCCGAAGCCAGGTGCTACACGAAGGTCGGCGGGGGGGGGGGGGGGGGGGGTCTTCAATTCACGTTACATACCCACGCCATTGAGCCGCAAAGATTTCGCTTAAATTCAATTGGCAGATCGTCAGGGGTATCGAGTTCACGCAATACGGTGCAGTCGTGATGTGTCGGTGCCACTCGTCCACTTCTTTCCCATACTGGACCGGCAAACGTTGGATCGTCATTCTGGCGCAACCTGACCAACACCTGAAGAAACGCCGTTCACTGGTTGTCAATGCTGCGGCTACGCGCTGACCGCAATCTTGATCTTGTAAATGATACGTTGTTTCTCCAGGCCTCTCTATTAGGTCGCAGTCTCTCGTCACTTTTCCAGATAACTTTCCGTCACTTAATCTAATTAAATAAATCCTCCAGGGATACTATGGAGATTGTTTTGAGGTGAGACCATCGACTGTTACGGGGTCACGAATAATAATTAATTCAAACACTCAGTAAACATTAAAAATGTTGATAACAATCAGCATTTCAATCTACATGCCACAATTTGATTGTTTCCACACTGAAACTTAAGCAACGACCGATAGCGGAACGGACACGCTATAAGAGCATTAACACGACTGCCGAGCACTGCTGACGAATGCACTATCCAACAAGCTCGGCTCAGTCGCACCACAACAATATCTGGTTTCCAGCGTATTGTCAACAAGGAAAGATTAACCTGTATTGATAACCAAGGCTACAACACGATCAATGGAAAACTTCATCGATGGGTGAAAAGCCGAAGAAAGTGCCTAATACCGCGTAGGGTTCCCGCGAGCATGCAGAAGCGTTGCGAAACGACGTAGCATGGACTCCCTAATGTCGGAAGTAGTGCTGGAGGGCGCTGACTCCATGAATCCTGCAGGGATTTCCATAAATCCGTAAGAGTACGAGGGATGGAGATCTCTTCTGAATAGCACGTTGCAAGCGATCACAGATATGCTCAATAATGTTCATGTCTGGGGAGTTTGGTGGCCAGCGGAAGTGTTTAAACTGAGAAGAATGTTTCTGGAGCAACCTTGTAGCAATTCTGGACGTAATCCACAATGGACATGAATGGATGCAGGTGATCAGACAGGATGCTTACGTACGTGTTACTTGTCAGAGTCGTATCTAAAAGTACCACTGGTCCCATATCACTCCACCTGCACACTCCCCACACCATTACAGAGGTTCCACCAGCTTGAGAAGTCTCCTGGTAACATAGAGGGAGCATGGATTCATGCGGTTGTCTCCACACGTCCATCCGCTCGATAAAATTTGAAACGAGACTCGTCCAGCCAGGCAACATGTTTCCAGTCAACAGTCGAACGTCGGTGTTGACGGGCCCAGTCAAGGAATTAAGCTTTGTGTCATCCTGTCATCAAGGGTACAGGAGTGGGCCTTCGGCTCCTAAAGCTTATAACTATGATGTTTCGTTGAATGGTTCGCATGCTGGAATGGTTCTCATGCTGGCATTTTTTGATGGCCCCCCCATTGACATCTGCAGCAATTTGCGGAAGGGTTGCATTTCTGTCCGTTGAAAGATTCTCTTCAGTCGTCGTTGGTCCTGTTCTTGCAGGATCTTTTTCCGGCGGCAGGGATGTCGGAAATTTGATGTTTTACCAGATTCCTGATAGTCACGGTACACTCGTAAAATGGTCGTACGAGAAAATCCCCACTTCATTTCTACCTCGGAGACGTGTCCCATTCCTCGAATGCCGACTATAACAACACGTTCAAACTCACTTACATCTTGATAACCTGCCATTTCAGCAACAGTAATCGAGCCAACAACTGCGCCAGAGAATGATTGTTTTATACTGGCGTCGCCGACCGCAACGCTGTATATATAATATATATTCGCGACATGATCGTCTTCCACGGTCTACAGCTACACCAGGACATCACATGCGGGAGAAGCACTGATCAGATCATAGCGCTGTCATCCCAGCAAAAAGGATGGACACCGCTCGGCATCCTACAAACGCGCCCGGAGTTTAGAGGACACATTCAATAACTCGTATATCCGAGGGAGACAGCTGAGTGAGTGGTTGGTGAGGAAGGTGTGACCGGGAGAATCACCATGTTTCCCAAGTATCAGTGAGATGTAGGTCGCGCACCACCATACAAATCTCTTAACACTGAATGGTCTTTGGGATGTAGCACACACCCGAGGATGCAGTTGTACCTCCCAAGAAATAGTGGTTCAATGGATTCAGATTAAAATCTGGATTGCTCGCAGCGCCGAGTTGTCCCCGGCGTGAAGTATACGTTTACTATTCACGTTCGCTTAGTTGAGAGAGACATTCCCCTCGAAAGGTGTATTTTTATAGGACTTTTTCTAGTTCTGAATGTCTGAAATCGCGCTTCTAAGGTTAGAATTGCTTACACATACGCGCAGCCTCAGCAGAGATGCTGCAGAGTACAGAGATGAGTCATAGATGATCTTTGCTGTGCGGAGATGCGCGTCAGGTTTATATGTTGATCGCGACGAGAGTAGAGGAGGCAGTTACTTGAACTATGGTGTTAGGCCTGAACAGGCGAGTTTTGGTTTAGTAGCAGCATGGCAAAACAATGGAAATGTTTGGAATTATATTATGAAGACTGAATCTGTAGAGAAAATGGATTGATTTTTACTTTGGTACGATTATATTTTGAAGCATGGTTTACAAGTACTGATTAAATTTGTTTTACTTTTAGCGGAAGTTTGATAATCCAGTATTCCTGTTTCGTCAGACATCCGGTTCAAATGGCTCTGAGCACTATGCGACTTAACTTCTGAGGTCATCAGTAGCCTAGAACTTAGAACTAATTAAACCTAACTAACCTAAGGACATCACACACATCCATGCCCGAGGCAGGATTCGAACCTGCGACCGTAGCGGTCGCTCGGCTCCAGACTGTAGCGCCTAGAACCGCACGGCCACTGCGGCCGGCCAGACATCCGGGTCAGGAATCTTTTTGCTTTCGATATTTTACTAGGATTTATCGATCATAGAGACAGATGGATTTAAGAACTAGTTTTGTATTTTGGTTAAGGAATGATTGGACATGTGAAGTTCAGTTTTTGTAATTCCTGTATTACTGTTACGTGATTCAGAGAAGTTTCACTAAATATTTTTAACTCTAAGGAAATGAAATTGGAATAGAGTTCATTTAAACCAGAAGCATTGACCACATCCCAAGAGTCAATTGATTTTCAATTATTTAAAAACAATTATAATAAAATTATGAACCAAGAATACTTGTCTCTGCTTGTCTCTGTAGCTACACTTTGAAGTTGTAGAGTAGTTTCCAACCAGGCAAGACAAATTGTGTGGAAAACAGAATCTTTCTTTAATTAAATTTCACAGGACCAACTGAACTTTGAAAGCGATCAGTTTTCTTTTATCATAGTTCATAGTTAGATTTCGTGATTACAATAAGTTTCAGACGTGGGACGATTTTCTTAAGATTTTCGCATTTAGTTTTATCTACGATTTCTCATAGTTGAATGTTGTCATCAATAGTTATCGTTAAAAAACGTATAGATTCAGTTCCTCTTTCTGATGCGTTTTCACTTTCATTCACAAACCTAAAAGAAACAGATGACTTTCAGCTTTGCAGAGGGGTATAGAGACACGTGGGATACGGGAAGACCGTCAACAAGACAGATGGTAACTCTTCAAACGACGGGACCACATGTGGATTTATAGGTGGCGGCGAGCGTGTCTAGCTTCACCTCCTGCGACAAAGCGATGTCGACACCCTAAGCCCGGACCATCCCACTTAGTAGTTGGATCGTCGTCCGTGCACCAGTCGTATTGGTATAAATCTTTGCAACCCTGTGTGTTTGTCTTCTGAGCAAAGGGTGTGAGGGAGGGGGAGGGGGAAGGAACGGGCGTCAACCACATACACTACTGGTCACTGAAATTGCTACACCACGAGGACGACGTGCTACAAACGCGAAATTTAACAGACAGGAAGAAGATGCTGTGATATGCAAATGGTTAGCTTTTCAGAGCATTCACACAAGGCTGGCGCCGGTGGCGACACCTACAACGTGCTGACATGGGGAAAGTTTACATCCGATTTCTCATACACAAACAGCAGTTGACCGGCGTTGCCTGGTGAAACGTTGTTGTGGTGCCTCGTGTAAGGAGGAGACATGCGTACCATCACGTTTCCGACTTGGATAAAGGTCGGATTGTAGCCTATCGCGATTGCGGTTTATCGTATCGCGACATTGCTGCTCGAGTTGGTCGAGATCCAATGACTGTTAGCAGAATATGGAATCGGTGGGTACAGGAGGTAATACGGAACGCCGTGCTGGATCCCATCGGCCTCGTATCACTAGCAGTCGAGATGACAGGCATCTTATCCGCACGGCTCTAACGGATTGTGCAGCCACGTCTCGAACCTTGAGTCAACAGATGGGGACGTTTGCAAGACAACAACCATCTGCACGAACAGTTCGACGACGTTTGCAGCAGCACGGACTATCAGCTTGGAGACCATGGCTGCGGTTACCGTTGACGCTCCATCACATTCAGAAGCGCCCGCGATGGTGCACTCAACGACGAACCTGGGTGCACGAATGCCAAAACGTCATTTTTTCGGATGAATCCAGGTTCTGTTTACAGCATCATGATGGTCTCATCCGTGTTTGTCAGCATCGCGGTGAACGCACAAAGGAAGCGTGTATTCGTCATCGCCACTCTGGCATGGTTACACGTCTCGATCATCTATTGTTCGCACTGACAGCACTTTGAACAGTGGACGTTACATTTCTGATGTGCTACGACCCGTGGCTCTACCCTTCATTCGATCCCTGCGAAACCCTACATTTCAGCAGGATAATGCACGACCGCTTTTTCCAGGTCCTTTACGGGCCTTTCTGGATACAGAAAATGTTCGACTGCTGCCCTGGCCTGCCCATTTTCCATATCTCCCACCAATTGAAAACGTCTGATCAATGGTGGTCGGGCAGCTGGCCCGTCACAATACGCCAGTCACTACTCTTGGTGAACTGTGGTATAGTGTTGAAGCTGCATCCAAGCTCTGTTTGAGTCAATGGCCAGGCGTATCAAGGCCGTTATTACGGCCATAGATGGTTGGTCTGGGTACTGATTTCTCAGGGTCTATGCACCCAAATTGCGTGAAAACGTAATCACACGTCAGTTCTATTATAATATATTTGTCCAATGAATACCCGTTTATCATCTGCATTTCATCTTGGTGAAGCAATTTTTATGGCCGGTAGTATAGTTTTACAAGTATACAACCCATCAAAGCACATCGCCACCCTTTTTTTACGTAATAGGGCCCGGTATGGAACATATTTTGGGGGCTGGCGCTGTCTGCGGCGTTTCTAGTATCGGGTCATGTGTGTCGTTTGCGTTGTCGCCCCACGCCGTCGTTGCGGATGCTTTCTCGTCTTCCAGGTGTTCCTCCGCCCATGGGAGGGACGCATGGGGTGCCAGGAAGGAGGTGCCTTTTTCATCCTGAATGACAACCGTCATACGATTAGCCAGAGTGACGCGCTGAGACACCTCTGTCGGCTGTGGCGGTCCGTCATTATGGCCTCCGCTGTCGTGTTCTGATGTGCGGCGTCCGGACGGGCATTTTTGTCGTCTTCTACTGACTGTAGATCTCATTGTTCCGACGCCGTCCTGGGTGTCTGCTTGTAGCGTCTTGGGGTACGCTGTTTCCGAATGTGAGTCACTACGTAGTACGATGGTGAGAAGCCGCGACATTCCGGCTCAGAAGCCTCGGTAGGCAACCTGAGTGACTCGCTTTGTATCTTTTAGCCATCGGCCGCTTAGCCAATAGTCTGCTGCATCGTTTGCAGGGTGAGATCGGCGTCCGGTGCCTTGAGCCAGTCTGAGACGTAAGGCTCGCCGACATAATGGTCTGTGTCGATGATATCAATGTGGCTGCAGGTGGGAGGCGCGTAATTCTGCGTTATACGCATTCGAAATCGGTATGTCCCTCTTTGCCGCACCTGGAACACGTCCTGGGTTGTCCGTCGTACGTAATAACGGCGCGGAATCCACAGATTTGGAGATATGGTGGCACGTGGCTGTGTAGGTCGACCCGGACTTCCCGGACTCCCTGCAGGACAGGAAGTGCTGAATTGCGTCAATGCCTCCTCAGTGTGGGTGTACGCCGTGCCATATGGACGGAGCGAGTCTACGACTTCCTCGGTCGGTAATGCAATATGTAAACCGAATATACTGTTGACTCTCGTGCCCAGTCCGGCGTAATTCACGCTAACATTACCCACGTTGCCATCAGCGTGAAAAAATCGGAGTCCCCGATTCTTTTCTCAGATGACTCAGTCACACGTAGCGTCGTTAACGACCTTGACGTAGACCGTGCTACTCACTAAAATAGACCGTGCTACTCACTATCGAGAGACAGATGCCTGTACTCTTGGTTGCCGGAATCTTCGTGTTTTCGCGTTGAAATCGTTCCACCTCGAGGGCTTTGAGTCGTGTGCAGTACGACTGTGCAGAATGCAGTCTGGCAGTGTTCGCTCTTCTTGGAGCTTACATACACGTACATGTTCCTGAACACAGAATCGGAACTCGTCTGTAATGGCAAAGTTCTGCATCCAGTGTTGTCGGTACGGCTCCTTCTTCTGCTGAGTCAAGGAGGTCACAAAAAGGTTCAGTATGCTGGCAGCGCGTGGTGCTCCAGACGCCGCCACCCCTGGTTTCTTCACCTCAATTAAACTTACTTCCTCCCTCAAGTTAAGTGCGCTATCAAGCAGGGCTAATATAACAATCTGGCTGTCCTCCCAAGCACTAGACGTGCGGGGCCGCAGAGATCGTTCATGGCGTTTAAAATGGTCATCCTAAACCCACCGATAACGCATCCGCATGCCAGTCATGGATTTTCGACCGACGCGAACAGTACTTTCGAGGATCGATATCGCACATTGTGGACAGGGCACGATCCTGCAGCCGACGAATTTTGACACACGCAGGTAGATGATTTACCTTCTTACACGCGGCGTAAAACTATCTACTCACTAACAACGGATAGTCTAATGTCGTTTAAAAGTGAAAAAACTGCTGCGTAATCGATACGTACCATGTATGTTCCATATCTCTTCGTAAACCACTGGAGCGATTTGAACCAAAATTAGCGCACATATCATGTACTGTCTGCGCAGAATCGGCGTGGCGGTAGTCGCCACCTAACTATCGAAGGGATGGGAGTGGAGCTAGAAAAGTGGCGTACCTCATGACGCTCATATAGCCAGACTTTATTCATCTAGTATTTGAGAATAAGAGCACTTAGTGGCTTCTAACCAATTTCATACATAATTTAACAGCTTTACGACGCTTTCTCACGCTGACACCCCCCCCCCCCCCCCCACCCTCCCACAACACACAGAATGTTCACGCTGTATAACTGTTGCATCACGTATGACGTATTAATTTATTACTATTTTACTGCTAACTGTTCACAACGGACCTGGCAGAAGACTGTATTCAGATATACCACTGACCGTATCTGAAGAATCATATCATAATATGACACATATTTCAGGATACATGATGTCATAAACTTTGCGATGCGTGAAAAACTGCCACACCATGCACGACGCTCTAATTTATTACTTCTTTCCTACTGACTCAATTCACAACATGTTTCGTAGACAGTATCTACGTACTAAAGGAACGTATAAAATTATGTCATTGTACGACGCACAGTGCAGGAGATGGAGCCAAAGTGCAGGGCGAAATTCGTTAGTGATACAGGTAAAATATGTGTTTAAATACGTGTGAAATACATTAACTACATGTGAAATAAATGTGACATTTGCGTACATGGCCAAAGCCGCCGCTAAAAATATCCTTCCAAAGATGGACGCAGACATGGCGGAGGAGGGGGGAGGGGTATGGACAGAGAGAGAGAGAGAGAGAGAGAGGGGGGGGGGGGAGGGGGAAATCGAGGGAGACAGGGGAGAGGATGAGATGAAAACAGTGAAGGGGAGGAGAAGATGGATTGAGAAACGAGGAGGACGAGATGGAAGAGGAGACGGTCAAAGTGTGAGGAGGAGATGGAGAGAGAGAAGGGGATCAAGAGACGGGCAGAAAGAAGTTGTGGAGGAGGTGGACGCAGAGAGGGAGGGAGAAATACATATGGAATTAATACATATACGCGTCACGCCGAGTACTCAGCTAGTCTTTCCTTATATACAGACGGTACATGGCGTTACGTACTTTCTTTGTCTGGTTGCCCTGTAATGATAGACATTTTTATATCCAACCTTGTAGTACACTTCATACCAGCTCGAAGTTTGTTACATGCGGCCTCTCAGTATTACAACTTTATCGGCCAGCGGAGTAGCGTATTGGCATTGCTATAAAAAAAGTAAGACGTTTGAAATCTTAAAAATCGAAGGCGACGGAGCTCATTTTGAGTTCTCAAGGAAGCAGTCTACAGAGAGAACGTTGCTTGTTGGAAGCGAGTCCCTTGCAAAATCCTGCTGTGCAAGCCACCGCCATCCGGCGCACACCTCAAAGTTGCCAACTTTCGCTGTTGCCGCTCAGAGCATTAGATCAGGGGCACCCGCTCCGGAACGAACTTCGTGACCTCCATCCCCATAGTTTCACGGGAATATCCTGCGGAACTGGTGGGGATATTAGGTGCGTGAACTGTGACTCGGCACACATAGCGGGTCCGCTTTTTTCTGGCTACATTGTTGGCCGTCGACAATCACGTTACCAGAGATGGATGAAGATAAATTACATGTAACTGATATGAAGCGGAGGACAGGCATTTCGCTGTACACTTTACCTAAAATTTAAATCTAATTGCAACACCGCCTGTGAAATATGACCTCAAATTAGTAGCGTGAAGAACATAGTTCCATGATTGATAGAAAATACTTTCTCCAGAGAAATATGTGCCATATCACATTTAATTAACAATTTTAAAATGTGGCTGCTTTTTGCATCAACTGATTTTATTCGTGCAATCCTTATTACTCCTCTGTCCTCTCCAAAGAGAGACGTGGTGTGAAGCGGAAGGCAGTCAGGTGCTGAATTTTCTTCTTTTCGGACGTGGATACTTGTTGTAGTTGAATTGAGTGAAATCGCTACATCCTCTTAGCTTAAGCAACACTTTGCAAACGTATTCAGTGTAGTTCGTATAGGGCAAGTTGGTTTTCGAACTCATAGTTAGGACAGGTATATTATTCAGGCTCGGTACATTGTCCAGTTAGAACGGAAGATGGCTTATCTCTTTGATAAGTTCCAAATTCCGCATCCACGTCGCAGGCAATAAACATGCGTCCTTTGCACATATTGAACATTTCCTCACCCATTCAATGTAAGCACACCGCTTCGGTAATATTATTTTGCGAATACTTTAAAATTAGTTATGTATAATGGTACTGTACGAAATGCCTAGGATTGTTTCTGGGTGTCTATAAACGACTGCTAATCTGTATCTAAAATCACAACAGTTCTTTTATATTTGCAACAGGAATCCACATTCGCCTGCTAGTGATATTGAAACTTCCTTTGTTTTTACTGGGTGTCATGTGGCTATGCTTGTCCACTACCTGCACTGGTCACAGTATAATTCCTTATAATATTAAACGGCTCCGCCTAAACCATTATTGCATGGCGTATGTTATTCTCCTATATTATGTAGCCTTTCAGCTTTACCGTAAGTACGATTTCTCAAGTTGATGCTGAATGAAGTTCCACCGTTTTCAGATCAGATCTCCCAGAAGTTTATTTCAACTTCTCCAGTATTCAGAAGTTAATTTTTCTGTGTAATTCAGACTTCAGTGTTACTTCAGGTTCTGTGGAGCTGGGAATAAAGTAATTCTTCGTTTATTCCTGGCTCGATGTTAGGGTAATCTTCAGGTATTACATAATTATTAATGTAGGTTGGGTTTTATTTTACTCGACACCACAGACTGAATGTTCCATTTAGACTGTTATAAATAGTTTTATGATTTCCGAAGATCGAAACCAGTAATGTCTAAGGAATTTGTGTAACAGACGCTCTTGGAGGTTTGAAATACGACCTTTCAAATAATTAGGTGCCATAGGGCACCTCCCGCACAAAATGTTTTTAGTGCCAGAGGCAAAAGAACACAGTCACCTGCAGAGAAACAGGGACATTGTCAGGTGGCCCTGTACAGTTACTCTTAAAATACTTAATAATCAGTGGAAGGCTATGGCAGCGACGGAAGGTGCCACAAGGAAGCGTTATACGACAACCTCTGCCTTGCGTCAGCCGCCACAATTGCCAGTACCAGAGGTACGTACCACGGTTCAGCCGAAGGACAGAAGTCTACTTCGTTACAACGATAACGCACGAATACACCAGTGGACGGATTATCGACGACGACTTCGCTTCTCTCCGGGATTCTGACGAGATGGATACCTGGATTCATTGTGCGTTTGTGGACTCTTGTCGCGGACTGGACGTGAATCCTTAGAGCGGGCGTCACGTATCTTGGCGGGTGGTGGAGTTCTGCGCAGCCAGCAGTTAGTGGTGGTGGTGGTGGTGTCGGCGCCGCGGGGGGGGGGGGGGGGGGGGGAGCCAGCAGCCAGCCGTGGCAGTGTAGGAGACGAGGTACTGGCAGAAGTAAAGCTGTGAGCACCGGGCGTGAGTCGTGCTTCGGTAGCTCAGTTGGTAGAGCACTTGGCCGCGAAAGGCAAAGGTCCCGAGTTCGAGTCTCGGTCGGGCACACAGTTTTAATCTGCCAGGAAGTTTCATATCAGCGCACACTCCGCTGCAGAGTGAAAATCTCATTCTGGAAACATCCCCCAGGCTGTGGCTACCCCATGTCTCCGCAATATCCTTTCTTTCAGGAGTGCTAGTTCTGCAAGGATCGCAGGAGAGCTTCTGTAAAGTTTGGAAGGTAGGAGACGAGGTACTGGCAGAAGTAAAGCTGTGAGCACCGGGCGTGAGTCGTGCTTCGGTAGCTCAGTTGGTAGAGCACTTGCCCGCGAAAGGCAAAGGTCCCGAGTTCGAGTCTCGGTCGGGCACACAGTTTCAATCTGCCAGGAAGTTTCATATCAGCGCACACTCCGCTGCAGAGTGAAAATCTCATTCTGGAAACATCCCCCAGGCTGTGGCTAAGCCATGTCTCCGCAACATCCTTTCTTTCAGGAGTGCTAGTTCTGCAAGGTTCGCAGGAGAGCTTCTGTAAAGTTTGGAAGGTAGGAGACGAGGTACTGGCAGAAGTAAAGCTGTGAGCACCGGGCGTAAGTCGTGCTTCGGTAGCTCAGTTGGTAGAGCACTTGCCCGCGAAAGGCAAAGGTCCCGAGTTCGAGTCTCGGTCGGGCACACAGTTTTAATCTGCCAGGAAGTTTCATATCAGCGCACACTCCGCTGCAGAGTGAAAATCTCATTCTGGAAACATCCCCCAGGCTGTGGCTAAGCCATGTCTCCGCAACATCCTTTCTTTCAGGAGTGCTAGTTCTGCAAGGTTCGCAGGAGAGCTTCTGTAAAGTTTGGAAGGTAGGAGACGAGGTACTGGCAGAAGTAAAGCTGTGAGCACCGGGCGTGAGTCGTGCTTCGGTAGCTCAGTTGGTAGAGCACTTGCTCGCGAAAGGCAAAGTTCCCGAGTTCGAGCCTCGGTCGGGCACACA
Source organism: Schistocerca americana (assembly GCF_021461395.2). NCBI lineage: Eukaryota > Metazoa > Arthropoda > Insecta > Orthoptera > Acrididae > Schistocerca > Schistocerca americana. Next base: position 949,638,115 of record NC_060119.1, on the reverse strand, counting down.
GTTTTAATCTGCCAGGAAGTTTCATATCAGCGCACACTCCGCTGCAGAGTGAAAATCTCATTCTAATAAATACGTGCTTTTCCGGCTTGTTTTATCTCGTGTATTTCTCTCAAGAACTCAGTTCTTGCTGCTACAATGTCACTTCTCTCTAAGAGCAGTTTTCTTCCGTCATTGCTCTTTCTATATTTAAATCCTATCTCCTTTAATATTCTGAGCATGGTATATTTGCTGCCGTTGAAACTTTCAGCTTCTTTCATGTAGGAACATAATTTATCTGCCGTAGGATATTCACCTTGGCTATATATGTCGCATATTTTGCGCCGTAACGCATCCTTGCAGATATAGTCGAACCCACTTCCGAATTTCTTTCGACTTCGGCACTTACCAGGCGACGTAAAACATAGGTGATTCGTTCTCTTCAGTAGATTCCTTGGCTTTGCTGACGATCCGTTGCACAGTTCTCAAACCGATACCACACGCCTAAGCTGTTCGTTCTTGGCATTTGGTAAGACTGGGCGACGCTGTTTTGTCAGCTGTGTTTGCCGCTTCCACTTCCCGTCTAAAGAACTGATACACGCAAAATATTATTTCTCTCGCCTGCCTGTGTAATAATGGGTGAGATTTGCTCTTGTCACTCATATTACCACAATTCCTTGCAATAACTTCCGACTTATCGCCACATACAACGCTAAAACCAGTCGCAAACTTGCTCCGCATAGGAACGACTTTAAATCGGGCGCTCGCTACGGATGACTGACTCCTATTGGTCGGCAGGTCACGTGACTCCCTTGCTACTGCGCATCCAGTCCTCACCCGCCAAGTGATATGACGCCCGCTCTTATACTGAAAGCCCAATCAGCACTTGTTAAGTGACAACATTTGCAACTGTGGGTTTCTCTAATAAAACTGCAATTGTAGAAGCAGAAAGTTGGTCATGGAGTACATCATTTTCCAACGTCTAAGTTTAGCGGTTTCGGAAAGAATCACCACGGATCCATAGCCTTTACGAGCTACAGGGACATTGTCAGTAGGAAATCGCAATCATGCAAAATCGGCAGCAGCAGCAACTGTACCTGTTTCTGGCACCCCTGCAACAGCCCCAGCAGAGACAAGTGGTGCTTGCAAGCCTGTTCCCCCAGCCCACAGTGCCACCACCGTCAGGAGCAAATAAATTTAGTACGTGAGAACAAACGGAATATAACAAAGAAATGTGGACGACTCCGTATAAAGAATTGGTAAAACCAGGTGAACAGGAGCTACCGAAATGATCGTCTGACACTGCTAGAAGTGATCCCAGCGTGAAGCTCTATGAAAAGTGACAAAGGCGAATTATGTGACACTCGTACGGCAGAGCTCACTGTGATTCGAATGCTGTGAAAACCAGAGTCTTATATATCCATAATATGTGATGGAGCAGAACGCAGAATATATCTCCACTGTTGCCCATTCTTAGGCTTAAGAATGGACAACAGTGGAGATATATTCGTTTTCCAGAAATACTACTGGAGAAACTCCTGTTCCGGTGTTAAAGACAAGCGCCACGACTACGGTCAGGAACGTTAGAGCGGAGAGATAGTTCGCTGACCGATACCTGTATGGGACGACACCGTAACAGCAGCGGCCTCTAGGCGAAGAGAACTTAAGCGCCGCGCCGCCTGCCCGCCTCCCATCCGTTCTACGCGCTCTGCAGCAGCGACTTAGGAACTGTATTCTTTCGCTTGTATTAGGAGTTGTGTATACTGAAGAGATTTTCTTTTTTTGTTTGTTGCCCATTGCTCGTGACACACCATTGTAAATTTTCAAAGTATTGGCATTTATTCAACTGTAATAAAAATTGATTAATACGATTTGCTTCAATTGTTGTCTAGTGATTCGAGAAAGCAGGATTCCTAGACGCCATGTTCCACGAGCAGACAGGACACAACAGCTCTACTTATTACAAGCGCACAGGTCTATTAACAAAATCATTCTATAAAAAAAGGACAAAGAAAGGCGTTTATAAAAAGACCGTACTGAGACAATTAACCATCATACGCGACAATTCAACCTACAAACAACGTTGGCTACACAAAAGCATTTGACAAGTTGCCCAGCTGCAACATTCGGGAAATGATGAAGCAGAAATGCTACACATGTCATTTAATACGTCATGAGAAGGGCAGCTGCAACACGTCCAACTAGATATTTTAGTATTTAATAATTTTCAGAATTTTAAAAGGTTACATGGTAGTACAACCACAAATACACTCGCAAAAAAAAGAGAAGTACCTCGAAGGAATTACGGATTGTCCGAAACGGAAGGAAATCGGTTGATGTGACATGCATGTACAGACCAACAAATGACAAGAATTTAAGAGAAATTGGATGATTTATTCAACAGAAAGAGCTTCACAAATTGATCCACCTCTGGCACTTATGCATGCGCGTTATTCGGCTTGGCTTGATTGACGGAGTTAGTGGATATCGTCCTGAAGTGTATCATGCCTAATTCTGTCCAATTAGAGCGCTAGATCCAGAGCTGGTTGGACGTCGCTGCCCACAATACCCCAAACGTCCTAATTTTCCAGAGACCTCACCACCTTGCTGGTCGCGGTAGGGGTTGGCAAGCACCAAGAAAAGCTGTAGGAACTCTTACCGTGTCCTGTTAGACATTGTCCTACTGAAATGTAAGCCCAGGTTGGCCTGCAATGAAGGGCATCAAAACGGGGTGTAGAATATAGTCGACTTACCGCTGTGCTGCAGGGGTACCACAGACGACAACCACTGTGTACCGGTATGAAATGAAACGATATTGCAGATCATCACTCTTGGTTGTCGGGCTTTTTTGCGGGCGACGTCAGGTTCGTATCCGATCGCTGACCGGGAAGTTGCCATTCACGTCTTCGCTGGACACTGGGGCTCAGTTCGAAGCGAGACTCATCCCCGAAGGCAGTTATGCTCCACTAGTGGAATACCAGGTATCAATGGCCAGCGAAGACGTGTGTGGAGCTGCCCCGGGAGCTGCGACCTGTCGCCTGCCATTCGATCTGGCAGCCAGGACTGATGGTGCGGGATGCCATTTCATTACATAGCTGGACCCCTTTGGTTGCCATCGGTGGTACACTTACACCACAGCGGTACGTCGACGATATTCTACGCTCCGTTTTATTGCCATTCGTGCCAATCCACACTGGGCTTACATTTAAGGTAGATAATACCCATCCGCACACGGTAAGATTTTCTGCTGCTTTTCTTCGTGTTTGACAAACTTTGATCTGGCCCTAAGATTGCTAGATCTCTTCTCAGATGAGATGGTTTGGAGTGTTATGGGCAAATTCCTGCTACCAGCTTAAGATTTTGACCCTCTAACACTCCAATTGGTTAGAATTTGGCACGATATCCTCAGGAGGACATCCAACAGCTTTACCACTCAATGTAAAACCGGGTAACTGCTTGCGTAAGGGCCAAAGGTGGACCAACGCGTTATTAAGTTTCTAAGTTTGTGAAGCTCTTTTTCCTGAATAAATCATCAATTTTTTCTGAAACTGTAAGTATTTATTCGTCTGTACATGTACGTCACATTAACGATTTGCATCTCATTTGCATAATTCCTTCATGGTGCGTCTATTCTTTTTCCTTTCTTTCTTTTTTTTTTTTTTACTTGTAATGTATTTTAATGAATGTAATAGAGGTCATTGGGATACATCCATCTGTTTTCAGAATAGGAGTAGAAGATTCACAGCTGAAACTATAAACCGAAAAGTGAGATAAGCGTTCTCATTACCTAACGGTTGTAAATGTACAGTATGTTAATGCAGCTATAAAATATTAGGGCACCGTTTGATACAAATAAATATTGCCACAGTAGAATTTTATTTGCTCATGTTCAGGTCTTCTGCGTACACCATGCGACCGACCTACAGTACATCAGGAAACAAGATAGAGCTCTGACAAATAAATTGAACTCCAGCTGATCTATGTCCGTAGATATATTACGAACGAAACAATGATGCAAATAAAATTTTATAAAACTAGTGCAGTGCATACGGTGTTATATGGTTTCGATCATTGGGTTCTGAACAGAAGTGACAAGAGTTAAAACAGTAAAAAGGGAGCTGTTGAGGAAAACGGTTTGAAATAGCTAGAGCTGGAATAAGGAACGACAGTCCCAGGCAAAGGCTATAAGTATTTACTATAGGTGCAACGACAGAACAGAAACGCTACTGCTACGAACAGGTCTTTCAAATCGAAGACAAAAGACCAATGAAAATATCAAATTGTCGAGAGAGATGGTGGACAGCCGAGGAAGTGTTGGTTGGATGAGCGAATTCCTGTATGAACAAAACGTATCGTAGGTTCCACCATAAAGAATATAATTGTTGTTAGGAGGCATCGTAAAACCGTGAAATGCTCAAGAATCCAAGATCATAGAATGACGTACTCCTACATCTATAACATTAGAAACAAATACTGTAGTGTGTAGAAGATCACACATTTCCCATTGGACTGTTCATTAATTTCCTTTTGGACAATAGCACAATTTCAGCTCGGTACCCATTTTCAAGAAATTCGTTGTCATCCTATGATAGTTAGCCGCATTGAATCTTATAGCATATTATGCCAAGAAAATCATATGCAGCATCAAATCATGAAGCGAACGCCGTGTCAACATCAAAAATGGCTCTGAGCACTATGGGACTCAACTGCTGAGGTCATTAGTCCCCTAGAACTTAGAACTAGTTAAACCTAACTAACCTAAGGACATCACAAACATCCATGCCCGAGGCAGGATTCGAACCTGCGACCGTAGCGGTCTTGCGGTTCCAGACTGCAGCGCCTTTAACCGCACGGCCACTTCGGCCGGCCGTGTCAACATCACTTCTTTGGTATGTCATACCAGCATTAGTTCCCAATTGAACAACTGTCCATGTCGCGAATATGGCACAGCTGTAGACATATGTGATCGCTAACAATACACTGCGAGCAGAACTGGTGTTGAGTTGCAAACTAATGTTGGAATGGGATTCCACATCAGCGGCGTTGATATAATATTTGTTTTATGGTCAGGTGACGCATGTAACGCTCTTCACATGAAATGTGACTAACTGCCATAGGACAGCAACCAGTCAGTTGAAAACAGTTGTTGTTGCTGGGGTCTTCAGACCAAAGACTGTTTACTTACTGAGCCTGTACAGTTAGCTAGCTGACATTGCAATAGCCTCAAAAAGGAAGTAAATAACCACTCAAATGGTGAAAGTGTCACCTTTTAGACAACTGAACAAGACATAGGCTCCTCAATAACGAAGATTATCGAAAAACACAGTATTTAAACATTGTAATTATCTGTAAACAGTTTAAAAGATTGTTATACTCTCGTAACATGCCACAGAACACAACACATCTCTCAGTACCATACGATTTTGAAAAATGAAACTGCATATCACAAGACTTCCAACTTCCTAAGCTAATTGCAACATGTTCCAAATAAAAGTATTAGCCATCGTATATTAATAATAGTCCATACTGTGAGAGTAAGTCCTCCGACACGAAAAAGTTAGAAAAGTTGAAGTAGGTGTAACTCGTAAAATCGTAAGCACTGTGCTCTTGTTTCAAGCCTGATCACACCGCAATAATCCGATGCATCTCATGATGCAAATTATTCTATATGTATTTCCTCCACATTTTTCTCGAAAGAAGGATTCATAGGTAAAACAGGAAGTCTTATTGCTTTTGTGACAAAGTATGACACTTACTGAAGTTATCATCCCACAAACACAAAAGTTTTTCCGTGTGTAGGAGACATTACAAGTATATAAAAGATCCAGAGGTGAACCTGTATCATTTCTGGAATTTCGTGATATTACAATAATCCAGCAGACAAACTGCGTTTTCGGTTTCAGTAAGACCGCAAATGATGAGTCAGCGCCACGAATCGTTAGCAACAAAAGACGGCGGACAGCAGACCAGCTAAGGCTTCCTAAACAAGGGGTCAGCAACAGGACGAGGAATGCGGCGAGCTTAGCGAACACGCGACCCGGCCGTGGCGACTTCAATTAGGCTCAGCGCCAGCGGAAAGGGGAGGCGGGATTAGCGGCGGCCACCGCCGCCGCTGTCTCTTCCCCTGCTGGCGACAACTGCGCCGCCACTGCGGCAGCTACAATTCTCCACTAATAATACGCCGCTGGCGTCAGCAGAAACCACCGCAAGTCTGTACTGAACAAGTTGCTGCAGTGGGCAGTGCCTTGTATTTCGTACCCGTGACGCCTAAATCACCATCTGGCTATCATGAGAAGCATTTTCTGTTGTTTCCGCTGACTTTTTTTTCCCCCTAAGTTATTACGGATGAGTATCGAGATGGTTTCACTCATCTTTCACAAGTTGCGTACCATTTCCTTTTCTAATGCTCCCAATGTTGTGAGGGCGCAAAATTCCAACCGTCTTTCTTCTCGGAAGCACTGTGTCGCATAACAACTATTCTTTCTCCATACTTACCTCATAACCTGTGAGCTGTGTAGCGTGTATGGGATGTACCGATATTGTATACAGGGTGGTCCACTGATCGTGACCGGGCCAAATATCTCACGAAATAAGCGTCAAACGCAAAAACTACAAAGAACGAAACTTGTCTAGCTTGAAGGGGGAAACCAGATGGTGCTGTGGTTGGCCCGCTACATGGAGCTGTCATAGATTAAACGGATATCAACTGCGTTTTTTTTAAAATAGGAACCTCCATTTTTGTTACATATTCGTGAAGTACGTAAAGAAATACGAATGTTTTAGTTGGACCACTTTTTTCGCTTTGTGATAGATGGCGCTGTAATAGTCACAAACATATGGTTCAAAATTTTAGAGGAACAGTTGGTAACAGGTAGGTTTTTTAAATTAAAATACAGAACGTAGGTACGTTTGAATATTTTATTTCGGTTGTTATAATGTGATACATGTGCCTTTGTGAACTTATCATTTCTGAGAACGCATACAGTTACAGCGTGATTACTTGTGCCGGCCGGTGTGGCCGTGCGGTTCTAGGCGCTTCAGTCTGGAACCGCGTGACCGCTACGGCCGCAGGTTCGAATCCTGCCTCGGGCATGGATGTGTGTGATGTCCTTAGGTTGGATAGGTTTAAGTAATTCTAAGTTCTAGGGGACTTATGACCACAGATGTGAAGTCCCATTGTGATTAGAGCCATTTGAACCATTTTTGATTACCTGTAAATACCACATTAATGGGATAAATGTCGAAAATGATGTCAGTCAACTTCAATGCATTTGGCAATACGTGTAACGACATTCCTCTCAACAGCTGGTAGTTCGCCTTCCGTAATGTTCGCACATGCATTGAGAATGCGCTGACGCATGTTGTCAGGCGTTGTCAGCGGATCATGAGAGCAAATATCTTTCAACTTTCCCTACAGAAAGAAATCCGGGGACGTCAGATCCGGTGAACGTGCGGGCCATGGTATGGTGCTTCGACAACCAACACACCTGTCATGAAATATGCTATTCAGTACCGCATCAACCGCACGCGAGTTATGTGCCGGACATCCATCATGTTGGAAGTACAGTCTTAGAAAATAAAAGTGACCGCCGGCCGGCCGCCACAGAGACTAAGTCCGAGTCATTCACTTAAGGTGGCCAATAAAACTGACCGCCCCTGACAACTCTAAGTCCGGCCATATGCGCAATCTGGCAACACTGTAAGGTGCGGAAGTGTTAGGAGGAAGTGTTGTCTACTTCCGAGACGTTGTCGGACTATGTGAGCCCCTTGGTCTAGTGGTAAGCGCCGTGCGTTCTAAACTTATAGTCGCCTGTTCGCGTCCAACTGTATTACCTTATTTTTTTTTCTTTTTACCACGGTCGGTCTCAAGTTATGAGTCTGACAGAACATCGAAGATAATTCGCTTAACATTCTACTCACCAGCAATACCCAATATTCCAGAAACAATTCTGCAGGACAGTTCATGGCTGCGCCGCGATCATAGCAGCTTACGCTCGAGCGTTTCGTCGCGCTGCAGCGGCTACCGACCACCGGCCAGACGCCACCCGCCGCCTAAAGTCCGGCGCCGCCCAGGTGAACGCGGCGCCACGCTGTCAGTGTAGGTATCAACTGTCATTTTCGAATTTGAAGTTCTAGTTATCATCTTGCAGTTAAGCATTGGATTTTGCATACTAGAAAATCATGAACTACAGTTAAGCATTGTAAAATTGAGTCGCAAGTGGAAATAGGTGTAACATCTGCAACTCAACGTTTACTTTTGGTATAACTGAGGGGTGAATGCAGAGGAGGCAGCTAGAAAGATTTGAATTGTGTGTGGAGCGAGTGATTTTGGGAAAAATACGCCAGAAAAAGATATTCTTGTTTCAACAAAGATCGTTCTGGCATGAATGATTTTTTTACGTTATGGAGGTCTCGACTACTGATATATGTGATAGATTACCATTTTACCATCATGCGACATTTGCATTCAACAGGCAAAGTTCAGAAGTCTGGTGTAGGAGTACTGCATGCTCTAATTCGAAACAACAAAAATCAACGGAGTGACTATTATTGAACGTCATCAGGTCGCTCATAGAGCATTCGTATGCAGTACTGTTACTGGTGACGTGCTATGATGCCTTTATCGTTAACTTCCTAAGAAGAAATGAAAGGCTGAGCCCCTCCAAAAGACATAACCTCGAGCAAAGAGTAGTGTGAACATAATATTTTACATCTGATAGCTCCAAAAGTGTGTTTTGGGCTACGAATTCTGCCCCATGGGCTGTGTGCAACACAGCTGGAATTTGTTGCCAACAACTGAGACACCTTTCGGTCTCAGCGTAAGAAAATCGACCAACACAACTACGAAAGCAGCTTGCACCTGGTAGCCAAACATGTTTCTTGGGAACAGGCTACTTCCTAAAGTGGGAAGACATTCTTTTGTGGTTGAATTGTTGGCAAATGTCAGACGTTTTCCGTTGGTCTAAGCGTACCAATGACTTTTCTACAGGTTTTTCCTGTCCCAAATAGAAAGTTGAAGTCTCCCATTAGTATTTTCACGTCATCTGGTGAATTTTGCTCAAAGTATTTTCGAGTGTGTTCCACAATTATTCGACAATTTCGGTGTTTTCCTTATTTTCGATGTTGGTGGGTGCATGTGCATTTATGAGTGTATATTTTTTATAGGGGCTCTGAATGAGCATAGTCATAACTCGATTGTTGATGGGTGTGATTTCTTCGACAGAATTATTGATAGATCTGTGTTCGAGAAATGCAATGCCGAAGATTGATGCGCCTTTCGCTACCTTTTGTTTTTTGCTCTTGAAGATGCCATGGTTTCCGTATTGCAAGTTTTAATTGTCAATTAATCGTGGTTCTTGAAGAGCAAGGATGAGAATTTTTTGGCGGACGAATTCTTTTGTGAGATTATTTAGGTTTCTTGTTTGGATCAATGTATCGATGTTTAGTTTTCAAATGAATGTTTTCTGCTTGTAGGGAAATTTACCAGAGTTCTTCGATATTCTCTGCCGTGCTAACCTGGACTCCCCAGAGTGCGAAAATCCAACTGCCGCCCATCGGTGGCCTAGTTGTGTACCACCTGGGGTAAAGTTACCTTTGCTTGCATAGTTCATGTTTTCTTGTGTTTCATTGGTTTGGACTGGGTGATACCGGGACCAGACAGGACCAGAGGGTGTTGAAGCCTTTGGAAGCAAATATTTTCAGCCAAGCCCATTGAGATAACAGACGGTGACCAGAGTAGCGGTGAATTTCACTCAGATGTGTCTGGATTTTGGGTTCAACGGATTGAGTAGCCGTTCAGGATTGTGTTAGTATTTGGTTCACCCCAAGTATTTGATTTCCTCGGTACCACCCATATGGGGGAGGGTGTCCCCTACCGGCCACACGGGATTATTATTATATTTGTCATTATGTCATCAGCAAATCTGATATGGAGTATCTTCCCAACACTGAAATAGATGTGTATTGTTCCATTCAATATTTCCATCAGATAAATATGGGTTATAATTACGTTACACTGCTGCTAGTCGATATATTTCTCACTTTTTCTTAGACAGTTGCTAGCTGTTACTCCATCATAGGAATTTATGTGCGCAGCATTGTTGCAATACAGACGTTCAAATTATCCGGTTTCTGTAATTCATTTCGATACAAGATCGTCCTAATCGGATTCAACCAGTCAGTCTTAATTTGGATATCCGACTACGACTCTCATCATATGATAGACTGGGTGAACCACATCCTTAATCGGACTGTTCAATCCAGATCACTTATCTATGACAGGGAATGAAGTCTTAAACACTGTGGAAAATAATAATCCAATGTGCTTATTACAAATACGTTATTTAAATAAAAATATATGAACTAACGAGATAACAGATTATTTACAGGAGCAGAGGCCCACCCATCATAGCAGAGTAGTGCGAGATTGGTTTCAGGGCCAAGAGAGGATAAAGCTGTTGCCGTTTGTTCCACGATCACCGAACATCAACCAGATAGAGAATATGTGGGCAGAGGTAACAAGGTCATTGCCATGTGTCCCTACAAATGCAAGCGACCTTTGGACGAATATAGAAAACGTATGGTGGGAAATAAACCATCACGCTATACTGTCGACGACTTAATGAAATCAATTCCCCTACGCCCTCGAGAAATCTTACGTAATGATCGTGGGTCGGTTCGTTAGTAAAAGTATACTCGTCCACAAAACCCATGTGGACAATTATCTGATAATCGGTCAAGCTTTGCTTTGTCGCAGCTCTTTAGCATACAGCAAGTCCATTTACTTTCAGTCTCCTGCTTACAATTGTTGCAATGCAAGGTAATTGAAAAATCTAATCCACTCGACGCTAACTGAGGAACTGACTGGTGCATGTGTTGTTCAACACACAGTAGTTGTCACCCTCACTCGGATCAATGACTGTGTGCGTGTGTGTGTGTGTGTGTGTGTGTGTGTGTGTGTGTGTTTTCGTGTTCACGCACAATCTGAATCAGTACTATTAACATTAGAGAGACAACCAACAATAAATATTGCATCAAATATGACTAAAGTATTTTAATGCGATGGGAAGTTACAAACTGAATTTTTACCCATCCCACGTCCTGCGTATTACGTTAAGTAAGATGTATTAACTCCATAGTATCGTTAGCAGAGACAGTGCGCTCTTGTTGTAGAGGCTCGCGACAGGTACAGCGATAAGCAGTGCCCAATGCCGCCGCGATTTGTTTATGTTGGCTGAGCGTGGACACTGCAGCAGACGCTTCGCCCTAAACAGAAAGAAATCACCTTGGCTCTGACTGCAGTGAGCGGATATCACTGCCTGCGTGTTCTTATAGTAACCAACGTGAGACTCTACTCACAGGTGCCATGGAGCAATTGCAACGGGTATCATGTCATCAGTCATCAGAATATTAACCAGTGATGAAATGTCCACTCTATTTGAATCCCAAGAAAATAGGAACCTTCTCACAAAGGAATGTGATGAGATATCAAAATTTATCCAACATACAAAAATTAACTGCAAGGCTTTCATGTATGCAGTAATAGCACACAAGGAAAAATTATGTCTTGGAAGCGTATATTTCATTTCCTCCTCTCATATTAACGCTAGTGTTTTAATATGAAGTGAGAAAATAAACACGAAAAACTAAAGTTCCTGTGAAGCACATAAGTCATTTCCTCTTCTCATATCACAACTTTTGTTTTAGTATGAAGTAAAAAAATAAACAGTTTAGAGTTCTGAAGCATAATACGACACCAGATTCTTATCGTAGGCGCTATCGGAAACGCCAAAAGCAGGGAGCTGTCCATTCTTTTGTCCAACAGTCTGTTTCCTTTCATGTATTACTGCCGCTAGGAGATTCTTATTTAAAGACTTGTGGGCATCAAGTTCTTCAGCAGAACAAGCCTTATGTTATTGTGCTAATTACGGCATGGAAAAAATGCAACAAAGACGAGTTCCGCTAGAGCAGTGAGGATATTTGCACATGTGTGTATTCAGCAGTGACTGCCAGCTGCCACAACACTTCACAGAATCCTTGCGGCAGGCAACACAACTGTGCGTGCATTTCAGACTTCATTCAGTGAGACGTCAGGAGATGGATGAAAACGTCAAATTAACGTCGCTTTCCGAGTCGTATTCGAGCCAGAATGATGTGTTATTAAGGTAGTTGAGCGTTCTAGCAATTACACTTTTATGATTCCCATATGAGTATTTCGATAGCCAAAAGAACCCGTTAGTGTGAAACTATCGGGAACTGCATTATATCAAACTGCAAGAACATGAGGCAATACGTGGACTCTTCTCTTCGCAGGGTGACCTATTACTGTTAATTAGCATTCTCTCCGTCCTAGTCGTAATGCAAATGGAACTTCAGAGGAGCTTTACGCTATTCTTGACAAACATCAGCAACCTATAATCACTGAGAGTCAAAACTGCGTGATGATAATGGTTGAGGTTGTCAGTAGTTGTGGTGGTGTTATGCTGTCAAACTGCTTACAGTAACGTTAATGGTGGCGCACGTAATTTAGCGCTGACTACCTACTTGAGTAAAGATAGTGTTGTGGCGTCATCGCTTGTCATTATTTGGCCTCAGCTTGAGTAATCCGATTCAACGAACATAGTACTCCAATCGTGGGTTCCTAATACAGTATGACTGCAGAGACTATCGTGCGGGAATTACATTAATTCTGCAATAAAATGCTTAACAACTCTTACACTCAGCTATGCAGATGGATGACTCATTACACAGGTACTCCATGCTGCACTTGGTTAAGTAATCAGTTCGCTGCAATCCTGCTTGTACTGTTCGTAAATACTCGTATACTTCAGAAATGGTTAAAATGGCTTTGAACACTATGGGACTTAACTTCACAAGTTATCAGTCCGCTAGAACTCAGAACTACTTAAACCTAATTAACCTAAGGACATCAGACACATCCATGCCCGAGACAGGATACGAACCTGCGACCGTAGCGGTCGCGCGGTTCCAGACTGTATCGCCTGGAACCGCTCGGCCACCCATGCCTGCATACTTGTATACTGACCTTTCGTTATTTGACTAAATATGAACTACAATCTAATTCGCATCTATATGACATGGGTTAGCGCCGGCACAAAGGTATGACTAAGGGTTGGATGCAATTGAAGTCCTGTTACATTGATCTACATCTACATCTACATTTATACTCCGCAAGCCACCCAACGGTGTGTGGCGGAGGGCACTTTACGTGCCACTATCATTACCTCCCTTTCCTGTTCCAGTCGCGTATGGTTCGCGGGAAGAACGAGTGTCTGAAAGCCTCCGTGCGCGCTCTAATCTCTCTAATTTTACATTCGTGATCTCCTCGGGAGGTATGAGTAGGGGGAAGCAACATATTCGATACCTCATCCAGAAACGCACCCTCTCGAAACCTGGCGAGCAAGCTACACCGCGATGCAGAGTTTGTTTAACATCTCCGTAACACTATCACGGTTACCAAATAACCCTGTGACGAAACGCGCCGTTCTTCTTTGGATCTTCTCTATCTCCTCCGTCAACTCGATCTGGTACGGATCCCACACTGATGAGCAATACTCACTGCCTACGTGTTCTTATAGTAACCAACGTGAGACTCTACTCACAGGTGCCATGGAGCAATTGCAAATGTTCGCAAATCACCTCTATTGCCTCAAAATATCGAAGGACCGACGTCCACACTGTCACAGCTCGTTGAAATACAGCAACGACGGCAGATGAAAATTTGTGACCGACTGGGCTTCGAACCCAGACCTCTGCTTACTAGACAGACGTTCTGATCACTGGACTATTATTTTTATTAATGATTGATAAGACTTTCAGCACCAGGTAGGCTGAGCAAAGAGGGCAGAGGTCGAAGATCCGGTACTGTCATGGTCCTTCAACAAGGTTCGGATGACATTCCGCTCCCAGTTGTTAGTGGCCATGCGCTTGGGTTCGCCCTTAACCACAGTCGGAGTTGGATCCGCTTCAGTTACATCTAACCAGTGCGCATCTATTGCACTATTGTAAGAGCCGAGATGCAGTATTTTGGTATTAAAATTTTGTAAATTTGTGGTAAGAACTTATGAGACCAAGCTGCTTAGGTCATCGGTCCCTAAGCTTGCACATTACTTAATCTAACTTAAAGTAACTTACGCTATGGACAACACACACACCCATGCCGGAGGGAGGATTCGAACCTCCGATGGTGGACACTATGATGACACAGCAATCAACGTCTCTGCAGCACCTATCTACACACGCTCCTCGTCAGACACGAATTCCCATTTTTACCGCGTACCACATGGGCGGTACCCCTTGGCCAATGTTCCACTAGCTTGAGTCCACACTGTATTCCCGCGAGGGTCGGACGATGTCGTGCGTCTAGCACTGAAAACTTTCGATGACCCGTGGAGACCCAAATAATTATACAGAATGTTTCAGGAGGAATAGTAAATATTCTAGGAGATGGTAGTATAGACAAATTGTTGAAATAATGACATATAACATGCGTCCAATTTTTATTGAACATACAGATAGCTGGGTTCAATGCATTTTCGTTTCGTATGTTGGTCCTTACAGGACCCAGTTGTCTATACTTCCATGAAAATGAGCTTCCAGGGTCATTGGAAGAGGTTTATTTGGCTACAAGAATGCGTATGTTCCTCCAGCATGACGGGGCTCCTGCACATTCTAGTCGTCAGGTGACACATTGTCGAAACCTAACATTTCCTGGAAGATGGATCATTATATATGGGCACTTTTCTTGGCCTTCAAGGTTCCCGGACCTTATCTCTTTCGATTTTTGCCTGCGGGGATGGTTAAAGGCGAAGACTACAAATAAAAAGTAAACCCAAGAGTCGATTTGATCGTTCGGATTTTGAATAGTGCAGCCCTCATAAAAGAACGCAAAGACGACCTACACGTGGTGTTATCAAGAGAAGTCAAATGTGCATTGAAGTTGGTGGGGGAATTTTTGAAAATCAACTTTGAATGTCCTCGTTGCCTTTGCTTTGAGTTTGTTAGCGCTACGTACTAACAGCTGTATCTCTGTACACAATAAAAAGTGGACGCATTTGTATGGAATTTTTTTATGCAGTTCGTCTGTACTACCAACTGCTAAAATATCTAATATTCCTCCTGAAACGCTCTGTATATGGATACAAGTGTGGTGTCTGTTCTTTCGGACATGTCCGAAAGAAAATGCTTCATGGCATTCTGCAACGACCTTCGATCTAGTTGTAGGGGCTGATACAGATTTCAGAGCTGCTTGGCTGTCTGAATAAAAGTAGATGCTACGATTTTCGTGGGGTCTATTCTAACTCTCCTCCGTGCACATGGTGGTAAAAGATACCGTGTAATACTGTGGCCATCTTCCCTAAGGAGATTCTAGGCAGTACACCAGACTCGGTACTTTCATCTGTTCTCGACCTGTCAGTAAACCACTATATCATGTCTCCTGAACGGTGTAGTGGTTCGTTCATCCACTGCTCCCTGCTTCCATCTGTTACATGGCAAGGTTTATTGAAACAGCTAGAAGTTATTGTATAGTTAGTCGGCATTTCCCCAGCCATCGCCATACAGGTTTGGGATTCCGTATATTCTAACTATGTCCAGTTATTTACAATTTTTAGCCTTTATGTCCCTGCTGCGGCCTCCATTTTAAGCCACAGGTGTAAGACGGGCATGTCTAGCCTAATATCCATCCCATGAGTGGATGTCCTGCTAATTCTGTCTGTTTGTGAAAGCAGGCCAGTCTCTGCACTTTGCCAGACTCCCTAGCAGCCACCTTCTATTCGACTTTGTTCATATTATATGACAAATTGTCATTGGTACTGGGTTTAGTCCCCAGTTTACCCTACAGCAGCTTCTAGTGCTTATAAGATTATCTTTCGCAGTGGAATATATTGTTTATGTGAGGTGTTCATAATAGTTTTCCATCCAGGGCTACCTCTAGATACACTACAACCCCCTCTAAAGTTTCATCGAGAAACATAATTTTTCAGTATAAGTGCTGGACGTGCTTCCCCATAAATAATACTACACCAATTTTCGTGTGGCTTGTCTTTAAATACTTTTTCACAATGTTCAGTGCACATAGGTTTAACAATACTATCAAATTTTCTAAGTCTTACTGTGAATAAATCGTCTACTTATTCTTTTCAAGAGTAGTATCTCGCATTCAGCTCATCTATGAGTTCATTCACCACTAGGTTCTTCATCTCTAACCATTACTCGAAGGTCGTATTACTAGAACCCCCTCGACATCCAGGAGGATACAGAGAGCATCCAGAAAGGGTGGTGCTTTTTCCACCTTCCCGACAAGTTGGTGAAGTGTTACCTCACATGATTTGCTTCGTAAGTATTATGAAAATGTGGCAGTTCATAGATAAAATTACGTATTCACAACAACAAAAAAGTATGTCGGCAGAAAATAAAAGTGGCATTATGAATTTGGCAGTACCGTAAGGTTTTTCGCTTTGACACTAAGGGTTACTAAAAGTAGCAAGATGAATTTTGCTAGAGCGTTGTCTTACCATTCCCTCATTGAATTTGTATCTGCCTGCTTGTAGCTCTGCAACAAAAGAATTAAAAATCTTGCATTCAGCGAGTCTCGAAAGGCGAACAAGGGCAGCGTGCACCTGACAGTCAAGCACTTAACCTGGGAGCTAGCGAACAGGTAGGGGTCTTTGACGTACTTACTGGCTCAGTAGCAGCTATGGCAAATAAATCGCAACATAAGAGACGAGAGTAGAAAGCATTAACTGATATCCTTATGTCACGTCTCAAGAGAAAATCACTTACAGTATTCAATTGAAATGACACGATAATATCAAGTGAATTAAGCAGGATAGTTCTGTGCCATCAAGGAAGTAACTCGTCGGTCACAGAGTTGCCAAACATATTCTGCGCTGTTGCCAAGTTTCAGTTATAGTGCCAGGAAGGATACCAGCTGATGTGTTCTGTGAGTGACCTCGGAAGTGACTGTAGCTTCATCTCAAAGTTGCGGGTGGCAAGGGCCGCAAGATCCTCATTATAAGTCAATGAGTCTTATTCGCATTTCTGTAACTAGGTTTATGGGCTAGAGTGCAATTACTTGTAATACATCGATGCACTGAAAGCAAACTAAATGTCATAAATTAATAACTGCGGCAATTATTTGTGTTTTACTGACTTAATCGGACAGAAACCTTGAAAGCGTATTCCCCAGACGCGATTCACAGTTTTGGAACTTCTCCAGTGGTTGAGTTGGCAATGTATATTTGCTGTACAATATTGTTATTGAGATCACTGTCATTGGCACATCCACGAGAAGACAGGCATGGCCTAGCTTATTGTTGTCAGCTTTCCTGACAGATATTCTGCCTTTGTTTGAAACGTGAAGACTTAGGGTGAATTCGAACATTCCACATGCGAAAATTTGATGTTTCTATTCTTCCAGCTCTAACATTCAAATAACAGTTACAATAAGCGGCATAAAAGCGCCAGTGAATCAACAGTTAATAATGCAATCATAATTAGTGGAATCTGATAAATTCCATCTGTCATCTGATAATTGTGAAAAACTACTTTTTTCATCTTCACAGCACCACAATGTGAACTCAAGGGTTTCATAGGATACCTATACTTAATTTCGTTGTGATCGTTTTCAATGACAGTACGGGAGGAACAAAACCATCTACCTTGAAACATACTTTTCCAGCGGGATTTGAATCTTTGCAGTAGCACGTCCAGTGAGGTATCAAGAATGTGAGCAATCACTCATTGCTGTAGTATAGCCTAGGGCAGAAAGAAGCAGGTATCCGACAAAGTAAACGATTAGAGACACTGTCGCTGTCACTTATTAAACAGGAATTGTTCAGAAAATTACAACAATATTTAGTGAAATGAGTAGGTTGATGCAGCTCCAGTCTGGTACCATCACTGAGTTGCCAAACGTTTTCCGAATAGCACTTATGATATAAATGTGTGTGTGTGTGTGTGTCTGTTCTTAGGACATTTCCGAAAGAACAGACACTACGAATCGAAATAGACAGACTTTTTAATCAATTAAAGATTGAAGGACGGATGTCCAGGCTGTCATGGGCAATAAAATAGAACAACAGCGTCAGATGAAAATTTGTACCTGACCAGATTCGAATCCGGATTTACAAAATTTTAATACCAAAATACTGCATCACGGTTCTTACAATAGTGCAATAGGTGCGCACTGGTTAGATGTAACTGAAGAAAGACACCAACTCGGATTGTAGTTAAGGGCGAATCCCAAGCGCATGGCCACGAACAATTGGGAGCGGAAGCTTAATGTCATCAGAACCTTGTTGAAGGAGCATGACATGCGATCGTTAGACCGACTCCACAAAGTTCAGATTATAAATACATACATACTTACAAAAATATATTACATCGGAGCAGTCTTACCGATACTGCAGGTCACTGCACATAAATATATAAGCTGTAGCCTCTTGGTATGTGTGGAAACAAAATATCATCAAAGTATCCTTCGACACGTCGACGTTGCAGAGGCAAAACGGAGGACTTGGAATTAAAGACGTGCTTTTAAGCTAATACACGCCACTAAGACAGGCATCACGAAACTTCTGTTCCTCTCGTCAGATCCTGCGGATATGAACGCTCCTGTTAATGTAACTCGCCAGCCTAGATTACGTCCGAAAGTACTATGGCGATTGGAGCTGTATAAGACTTCCACGAGCACAAACCAACACTACAACCGTTTATGATTGTATTACCAGACATCGTCTTCACAAACCAATTCCGGTAACTTAACCTACAAAAAACTGGAGGAACGTCTGGAAAAATATCAAAAATTAAATTATACCAACTAGAGTAAGTGCGGTGTGGTGCGACTTTCTAAACGAAACCATACCCACAGCGGAACGATTATGGAAAATCAAATTGAGACCATCTCCATACGACGACAAATGACGGCTTGTAGAAACTTAGCGCACATATTCTCATGTGAAAATAGAATCAGAATTTGGAACTGGAGTAGGAAGAAATTAGCACTGTCAATAGAACCTCAGAAAGTAAAATACCGATAACTGAAGCTTTACAACCCGACTGGAAATGTTAACCGTCCGCAAAGAATAACAGTTATTCGTGGCTTCTGCGACAGTTTGTGTTTACGTCCTAAACAAAACTTAGAACTTAGAAGAATACGTGTTCTATATTACAGTAGAACATTTTAAGCTGAAGAAGAATAACAAATATAAGGAATTGTTTAAAAATTTTTATCTATTGCTTTATGTGGGCTACAAAGAGGTGGGCAGCTTTATTCACTAGAAGAGGAATACTATTCTTTCGCTTTTTTTATTCCTGGAATATTCTTTTACGTTGGATCTAAAATCAGAACTGTTCTAATTTGGCAAAACCCCACCGGCTCCGAAATTTCTTTTATTTGTTGAAAAATATATGGCTT
Source organism: Schistocerca americana (assembly GCF_021461395.2). Lineage (NCBI taxonomy): Eukaryota > Metazoa > Arthropoda > Insecta > Orthoptera > Acrididae > Schistocerca > Schistocerca americana. The sequence goes on along the minus strand of NC_060119.1, from coordinate 949,618,701 downwards.
CCTTACAGACCTCATGTGCATCCAGTGCATAATAAATTAAAATGTGAATATATTTCTGAATGAATGTTTGTTCTGTATTTTTCCGTCACCCTTTCCATTGTTATAAGTTATGTTCTACAAGGAACGCACGCCATTGGAGGCGGAAATCTGTAATTTACTTTACCTAAATTACTGCTTCAATTTTGTTCTAAAATTTAAAAGAATTATCGGGTGCAAACATGGACTACATGGGAATAATGCAGCTGCTCAGTGACAGGTATGGGAGAGGCATTGTGGCCAGGCCTCGGATCTTCGACCCCTGCACTCTTTGCCTCCGCCTACCTGGTGCTGAAAGTCTTATCAAACATTAAAAAAAATAGTCCAGTGATCAGAACGTCTGTCTAGAAAGCAGGGGGTCTGGGTTCGAAGCCCAGTCGGTCACAAATTTTCATCTGCCGTCGTTGCTGTATTTCAACGCGCTGTGGCCGTGTGGACGTCGGTCCTTCGATATATAAGATCCAATTGTTTTTTTGAGGCAATAGAGGTGATTTGCGAACATTTGTCTTGCCTTCAATGTAACAGGACTTCAACGGCATCCAACCCTTAGTCATACCTTTGTGCCGGCACTAACCCATGTCATATACATGCGAATTAGATTGTAGTTCATATTTAGTCAAATAACGAATGGTCAATATACAAGTGGCCGAGCGGTTCAGGGCGCTACAGTCTGGAACCGCGCGATCGCTACGGTCGCAGGTTCGAATCCTGCCTCGGGCATGGATGTGTCTGATGTCCTTAGGTTAGTTAGGTTTAAGTAGTTCTAAGTTCTGGCGGACTGATAACCTCAGAAGTTAAGTCCCATAGTGATCAGAGCCATTTTAACCATTTCTGAAGTATACCAATATTTACAAACAGTACAAGCAGGATTGCAGCGAACTGATCACTTAACCAAGTTCAACATGGAGTACCTGCGTAATGAGTCATTCCAGCTGCATAGCTAAGGGTAAGATTTGTTAAGCATTTCACTGCAGAATTAATGTAATACCCGCACGATAATCTCTGCAGTCATACTGTATTAGGACCCACGATTGGAGTACTATGTTCGTTGAATCGGATTACTCAAGCTGAGGCCAAATAAAGACAAGTAGGTAGTCAGCGCTAAATTACGTGCGCCACCATTAACGTTACTGTAAGCAGTTTGGCAGCATAACACCACCACAACAACTGACAACCTCAACCATTATCATCACGCAGTTGTCACTCTCAGTGATTACAGGTTGCTGATACTTGTCAAGAATAGCGGAAAGCGCCTCTGAAGTTCCATTTGCATTACGACTAGGACGGAGAGAATGCTAATTAACAGTAATAGGTCACCCTGCGAAGAGAAGAGTCCACGTATTGCCTCAAGTTCTTTCAGTTTGATATAATGCAGTTCCCGATATTTTCACACTAACGGGTTCTTTTGGCTATCGAAATACTCATATGGGAATCATAAAAGTGTAATTGCTAGAACGCTCAACTACTTTAATAACACATCATTCTGGCTCGAATACGACTCGGAAAGCGACGTTAATTTGACGTTTTCATCCATCTCCTGACGTCTCACTGAATGAAGTCTGAAATTCACGCACAGTTGTGTTCCCTGCCGCAAGGATTCTGTGAAGTGTTGTGGCAGCTGGCAGTCATTGCTGAATACACACATGTGCAAATATCCTCACTGCTCTAGCGGAACTCGTCTTTGTTGCATTTTTTCCATACCGTAATTAGTACAATAACATAAGGCTTGTTCTGCTGAAGAACTTGATGCCCACAAGTCTTTAAATAAGAATCTCCTAGCGGCAGTAATACATGAAAGGAAACAGACTGTTGGACAAAAGAATGGACAGCTCCCTGCTTTTGGCGTTTCCGATAGCGCCTACGATAAGAATCTGGTGTCGTATTATGCTTCAGAATTCTAAACTGTTTATTTTTTTACTTCATACTAAAACAAAAGTTGTGATATGAGAAGAGGAAATGACATATGCTTCACACGAACTTTAGTCTTTCGTGTTTATTTTCTCACTTCATATTAAAACAAGGGCGTTAATATGAGAAGAGGAAATGAAATATACGCTTCCAAGACATAATATTTCCTTGTGTGCTATTACTGCATACATGAAAGCCTTGCCGTTAATTTTTGTATGTTGGATAAATTTTGATATCACATCACATTCCTTTGTGAGAATGTTCCTATTTTCTTGGGATTCAAATAGAGTGGACATTTCATCACTGGTTAATATTCTGATGACTAATGACATGATACCCGTTGCAATTGCTCCATGGCACCTGTGAGTAGAGTCTCACGTTGGTTGGCTGGCTTTGAGCACTATGGGACTTAACATCTGTGGTCATCAGTCCCCTAGAACTTAGAACTACTTAAACCTAACTAACCTAAGGACATCACACACATCCATGCCCGAGGCAGGATTCGAACCTGCGACCGTAGTAGTAGCGCGGTTCCGGACTGAGCGCCTGAACCGCTAGACCACCGCGGCCGGCTAACGTTGGTTACTATAAGAACACGCAGGCAGTGATATCCGCTCACTGCAGTCAGAGCCAAGGAGATTTCTTTCTGTTTAGGGCGAAGCGTCTGCTGCAGTGTCCACGCTCAGCCAACATAAACAAATCGCGGCGGCATTGGGCACTGCTTATCGCTGTATCTGTCGCGAGCCTCTACAACAAGAGCGCACTGTCTCTGCTAACGATACTATGGAGTTAATACATCTTACTTAACGCAATACGCAGGACGTGGGATGGGTAAAAATTCAGTTTGTAACTTCCCATCGCATTAAAATACTTTAGTCATATTTGATGCAATATTTATTGTTAGTTGTCTCTCTAATGTTAATAGTACTGATTCAGATTGTGCGTGAACACGAAAACACACACACACACACACACACACACACACACACACACGCACACACACACACACACACACACACACGCACACAGTCATTGATCCGAGTGAGGGTGACAACTACTGTGTGTTGAACAACACATGCACCAGTCAGTTCCTCAGTTAGCGTCGAGTGGATTAGATTTTTCAATTACCTTGCATTGCAACAATTGTAAGCAGGAGACTGAAAGTAAATGGACTTGCTGTATGCTAAAGAGCTGCGACAAAGCAAAGCTTGACCGATTATCAGATAATTGTCCACATGGGTTTTGTGGACGAGTATACTTTTACTAACGAACCGACCCACGATCATTACGTAAGATTTCTCGAGGGCGTAGGGGAATTGATTTCATTAAGTCGTCGACAGTATAGCGTGATGGTTTATTTCCCACCATACGTTTTCTATATTCGTCCAAAGGTCGCTTGCATTTGTAGGGACACATGGCAATGACCTTGTTACCTCTGCCCACATATTCTCTATCTGGTTGATGTTCGGTGATCGTGGAACAAACGGCAACAGCTTTATCCTCTCTTGGCCCTGAAACCAATCTCGCACTACTCTGCTATGATGGGTGGGCCTCTGCTCCTGTAAATAATCTGTTATCTCGTTAGTTCATATATTTTTATTTAAATAACGTATTTGTAATAAGCACATTGGATTATTATTTTCCACAGTGTTTAAGACTTCATTCCCTGTCATAGATAAGTGATCTGGATTGAACAGTCCGATTAAGGATGTGGTTCACCCAGTCTATCATATGATGAGAGTCGTAGTCGGATATCCAAATTAAGACTGACTGGCTGAATCCGATTAGGACGATCTTGTATCGAAATGAATTACAGAAACCGGATAATTTGAACGTCTGTATTGCAACAATGCTGCGCACATAAATTCCTATGATGGAGTAACAGCTAGCAACTGTCTAAGAAAAAGTGAGAAATATATCGACTAGCAGCAGTGTAACGTAATTATAACCCATATTTATCTGATGGAAATATTGAATGGAACAATACACATCTATTTCAGTGTTGGGAAGATACTCCATATCAGATTTGCTGATGACATAATGACAAATATAATAATAATCCCGTGTGGCCGGTAGGGGACACCCTCCCCCATATGGGTGGTACCGAGGAAATCAAATACTTGGGGTGAACCAAATACTAACACAATCCTGAACGGCTACTCAATCCGTTGAACCCAAAATCCTGTCACATCTGAGTGAAATTCACCGCTACTCTGGTCACCGTCTGTTATCTCAATGAGCTTGGCTGAAAATATTTGCTTCCAAAGGCTTCAACACCCTCTGGTTCTGTCTGGTCCCGGTATCACCCAGTCCAAACCAATGAAACACAAGAAAACATGAACTATGCAAGCAAAGGTAACTTTACCCCAGGTGGTACACAACTAGGCCACCGATAGGCGGCAGTTGGATTTTCGCACTCTGGGGAGTCCAGGTTAGCACGGCAGAGAATATCGAAGAACTCTGGTAAATTTCCCTACAAGCAGAAAACATTCATTTGAAAACTAAACATCGATACATTGATCCAAACAAGAAACCTAAATAATCTCACAAAAGAATTCGTCCGCCAAAAAATTCTCATCCTTGCTCTTCAAGAACCACGATTAATTGACAATTAAAACTTGCAATACGGAAACCATGGCATCTTCAAGAGCAAAAAACAAAAGGTAGCGAAAGGCGCATCAATCTTCGGCATTGCATTTCTCGAACACAGATCTATCAATAATTCTGTCGAAGAAATCACACCCATCAACAATCGAGTTATGACTATGCTCATTCAGAGCCCCTATAAAAAATATACACTCATAAATGCACATGCACCCACCAACATCGAAAATAAGGAAAACACCGAAATTGTCGAATAATTGTGGAACACACCCGAAAATACTTTGAGCAAAATTCACCAGATGACGTGAAAATACTAATGGGAGACTTCAACTTTCTATTTGGGACAGGAAAAACCTGTAGAAAAGTCATTGGTACTAATTCAACACACCGAAACGCTTAGACCAACGGAACACGTCTGACATTTGCCAACAATTCAACCACAAAAGAATGTCTTCCCACTTTAGGAAGTAGCCTGTTCCCAAGAAACATGTTTGGCTACCAGGTGCAAGCTGCTTTCGTAGTTGTGTTGGTCGATTTTCTTACGCTGAGACCGAAAGGTGTCTCAGTTGTTGGCAACAAATTCCAGCTGTGTTGCACACAGCCCATGGGGCAGAATTCGTAGCCCAAAACACACTTTTGGAGCTATCAGATGTAAAATATTATGTTCACACTACTCTTTGCTCGAGGTTATGTCTTTTGGAGGGGCTCAGCCTTTCATTTCTTCTTAGGAAGTTAACGATAAAGGCATCATAACACGTCACCAGTAACAGTACTGCATACGAATGCTCTATGAGCGACCTGATGACGTTCAATAATAGTCACTCCGTTGATTTTTGTTGTTTCGAATTAGAGCATGCAGTACTCCTACACCAGACTTCTGAACTTTGCCTGTTGAATGCAAATGTCGCATGATGGTAAAATGGTAATCTATCACATATATCAGTAGTCGAGACCTCCATAACGTGAAAAATCATTCATGCCAGAACGATCTTTGTTGAAACAAGAATATCTTTTTTGGCGTATTTTTCCCAAAAGCACTCGCTCCACACGCAATTCAAATCTTTCTAGCTGCCTCCTCTGCATTCACCCTTCTGTTATACCAAAAGTAAACGTTGAGTTGCAGATGTTACACCTATTTCCACTTGCGACTCAATTTTACAATGCTTAACTGTAGTTCATGATTTTCTAGTATGCAAAATCCAATGCTTAACTGCAAGATGATAACTAGAACTTCAAATTCGAAAATGACAGTTGATACCTACACTGACAGCGTGGCGCCGCGTTCACCTGGGCGGCGCCGGACTTTAGACGGCGGGTGGCGTCTGGCCGGTGGTCGGTAGCCGCTGCAGCGCGACGAAACGCTCGAGCGTAAGCTGCTATGATCGCGGCGCAGCCATGAACTGTCCTGCAGAATTGTTTCTGGAATATTGGGTATTGCTGGTGGGTAGAATGTTAAGCGAATTATCTTCGATGTTCAGTCAGACTCATAACTTGAGACCGACTGTGGTAAAAAAACAAAAAAAAAAGGTAATACAGTTGGACGCAAACAGGCGACTATAAGTTTAGAACGCACGACGCTTGCCACTAGACCAAGGGGCTCACATAGTCCGACAACGTCTCGGAAGTAGACAACACTTCCTCCTAACACTTCCGCACCTTACAGTGTTGCCAGATTGCGCATATGGCCGGACTTAGAGTTGTCAGGGGCGGTCAGTTTTATTGGCCACCTTAAGTGAATGACTCGGACTTAGTCTCTGTGGCGGCCGGCCGGCGGTCAGTTTTAATGTCTAAGACTGTACATCGCCATTCTGTCAAGCAGTTAAACATCTTGTAGTAACATCGGTAGAACATTACGTAGGAAATCAGCATACATTGCTCCATTTAGATAGAGATCGAGAAAATGGGGGCCAATTATCCTTCCTCCCATAATGCCGCACCATACATTAATCCGCGAAGGTCGCTCATGTTCTACTTGTCGCAGCCATCGTGGATTTTCCGTTGCCCAATAGTGCATATTATGCCGGTTTACGTTACCGCTGTTGGTGAATGACAATAGAAAAAAATGGTTCAAATGGCTCTGAGCACTATGGGACTCAACATCTGTGGTCATCAATCCCCTAGAAATTGGAACTACTTAAACCTAACTAACCTAAGGGCATCACACACATCCATGCCCGAGGCAGGATTCGAACCTGCGACCGTAGCAGTCACGCGGTTCCATACTAACGCGTCTAGAACCGCATGGCCTCACCGGCCAGCCAATGACAATAGAACGGTGCAAAAAATCTGTCATCGTCCCGTAATTTCTCCTGTGCCCAGTGGCAGAACTGTACACGACGTTCAAAGTCGTCGCCGCCATGCAATTCCTGGTGCATAGAAATATGGTACGGGTGCAATCGATGTTGATACACCATTGTCAACACCGAATCTCGCGCAATTTGTCTGCTTTTTATGTGCGGATTTGCCGCGACAGCAGCTAAAACACCAACTTGGGCATCATCATTTGTTGCAGGTCGTGGTTGACGTTTCACATGGGGATGAACACTTCCTGTTTCCTTAAATAACGTAACTATCCGACGAACGGTCTGGACACTCGGATGATGTCGTCCAGGATACCGAGCAGAATACATAGTACACGCCCGTTGAGCATTTTGATCACAATAGCCATACATCAACACGATATCGACGTTTACCGCAATTGGTAAACGGTCCATTTTAACACGGGTAACGTATCACAAAACAAATACCGTCCGCACTGGCGGAATGTTACGTGATACCACGTACTTATACATTTGTGATTATTACAGTGCCATCTATCACAAACAGAAAAAATTGGTCCAAGTAATATATTCATATATCTTTACATACTACACGAATATGTAAAAAAATAGGGGTTCCTATTTTCTTAAAACGCAGTTGATATCCGTTTGATCTATGGCAGCGCCATCTAGCGGGCCAACCATAGCACCATCTGGTTTTCCCCTTTAAGCAAGACGGGTTTCGTTCTTTGTAGTTTCTTCGTTTGATCCGTATTTCGTGAGATATTTGACCCAGTCCCTATCAATGGACCACCCTGTGTATGCAGTGCTTGAGATTTCGATGTTGCGTTCTCAATTTGGAATCTAAATACACTATACACTTACTTCTCACTATCACTTTTGGCATGAGTGATGACGGTTTTTAAAGACTGCTTATTCTTCAGGAGTAGGAATAAATATTGTCTTGTGAGTCGGGTATGAAAGTCGCCAAAAATTTGGGAACTTTGAGACGAGCAATACTCGAGAGCCAAGGGATCCGCACAAACTTAAATATATATGTAGATATTTCATCCGTCCCGGGAATCGGAAATATGGACGATATTTGCCTTTTGTCGATAACGATACTGGCAAGATATCAAGTATGTGTCACAAATGGTCGTTTATTTGACTGGGTTGACGTACAAGCTTGAACTTTGTACATCACAAAATGGCTGTTTACTTCAGTATGTCACATATATTTCACCTTGACACGTCTACCCGTTCCTGAGAAAAATCTGTCTTAATAGACTGACGGATGGATGGGCGGACGGACAGATAGACACACAGCAAGATTACAAATGACAAAAAAATATTTTTCTCGTGTGATACAATTACTAATTCACAGTTTTCGGATTTTTCCCTCACTTGTACTGTGAAACCTTGCTTCTGGGTAAATTTCACGACTCTAGGCCAACGGGGAGAACCCTGTAGATTTTGATAACTCAGTTCGCTTGTATCAAAATATGTGACATGCATGGACGTATCTTTTGTTTGCATTGACTTAGAAAATAACGTTACACCGCCAAGGGACCATAGACCTGAGTATTTGACGTAAATTTCTCAACAAGTTTACCCGTCTTAATAGATAGACGATGAGGTAGTCGGACAGCAAATGACGAAAGCGTTTTCTCTTCGGTTGATATAATCATAAGTTCACAGTTTTCGGGTTTTACCTTTACATTTACAGTGAATCGTTGTTTGCTGCCAAATTTCATGATTCTAGGCAAAAGGGAAAGAACGCTGTAGGCTTTTATGAATCATTTCGCCTGTATCAAAGTATGTAACATTAGTGGACATACGTTTTGATTACATTGACTCAGAAGCTAACATTTATTACACCTCCAAGCGGCCATTGTGCTAAGTATTTGACATAAATTTCAACTTGATTCGTTTACCCGTTCCCGAGAATAAGGGGTGTTAACAGATGGAAGGAGAGACAGTCGGATAACAAACGACTAGAAATGACAAAAAACTCTTCACAGGGTACAAACACTGCATATTTTGTGGTAACATTAGATGTGTGATACTTCGGATTGTGAGAAGCGAAAACTATGACCCATGATTCGATAGGACACTTCCCTCCATTCCTGGTACGGCGATAGTCTTTTTCAATGTGATACTGGTGCGCAGTAAACAAGATTTTGTAACTTCCAAGTGCTACATTATCCACGTCAACCGCACAAACAACGTACATGAAGAGGTGACTTCTCGTGCTTCATTTTAGTAATACTGTATTTATCCCAATGGCAGCGCTTAAGAACTCTAGGGATGTTGGCTGGATAAATTTTATCGTAGGGAAGAGCACATTCAGGTCTTCGTTATAACAAAATATTATTCTGGTACTAAATTGCGCATTGCGCGGAAACGCTTTTAGGAGGCAGAAATCCTAGGACGCTAGCCAGAAAGACGCGCTGACACCGTTGTTACCGTCTTAGCAACTGAAATGAAACGTTGGAATTTTCTGTAACTGTACACGAAAATATGCATTTAAGTTACGGAAGAAATCTCAGTTCGTTAACTGCTCTCTGGCGACCTCGCTGTTGTGACTCGACATAATATTTTTTTTTTCCGAACTATGGCAGACGGAAGATATTAAAGACAAAGAATTAAGTGTTAAGTTGGAAAAGAGGACTGCTGTACTCTTATCAAAAAATACTGTCATGTAACGAAAAGAAATGGTTCAAATGGCTCTGAGCACTATGGGACTTAACTTCTGAGATCATCAGTCCCCTAGAACTTAGAACTACTTAAACCTAACTAACCTAAGGACATCACAAACATCCATGCCCGCGGCACGATTCGAACCTGCGACCGTAGCGGTCGCGCGGTTCCAGACTGTAGCGCCTAGAACCGCTTTTTTTTTTAATTAAATCTCATTTTGTTCTATATTGTTCGTTGACTTTGTTCGTTGCGGACATCCGATGACACGTTCTGGTTGCTCGTTGATCCGTTCACTCAGTTTTTTTATTACAGAAGGTAGCTAAACCCTCTGACCGAACACGCTGAGCTACCGTGCCGGCGGAACTGCTCGGCCATTCCGGCCGGCAACGAAAAGAGATAAAACTGTCTTTCACATGTCCTTCCGCTAGTAGGAGGTCAGCGACAACTGAAATACACATAAAATGCTTCCTACGATAGATCTTATATCGATGAGGCGAGTTTTCGCCACGGAGGGCGCTCGTAGCAGCGCAGAGACCTGCAGGAGACGGGCAAGCGCTCTAGCAGCGCATGCGCAGTGACAACTGGGTACACAGCACATGCAAAGGCAGGGTTTTATGCAGTAGAGCTCAAATGACTTTCGCCAGTTAACGCCTCAAAATGACAAGAAGACTCTACGTCGAAATATCGTGGCAGCAAGTTGTTGAGCGAAGTTTCATGGAGCAGTGAACCAGGATTGTGCACCAACGACAAAGTTCATACGATACCTCCTAATATCGCGTCGGACCTCCTTTTGCCTGGTTAGTGCAGCAACTCGATGTGGCATGCACTCATCGACTCAACAAGTCATTGGAAGTCCCCTGCAGAGTTACTGAGCCACGCCGCGTCTATAGGCGCCCATAATTGCGAAAGTGTTGGTGGTGCAGGATTTTGAGTACAAACTGACCTCTCGATAATATCCCTTAAACATTCGATGGGATTCATGCCGGGCGATTTGGTTGGCAAATACATTTACTCGAACCGTCCAAAATGCTTTTACAACCAATCGCGTACAATTTTGGCCTAGTCTCATGTTGCATTGTTTTTTGGAACATAAAGTCTATGAATGGTTATAAATGGTCCATTTTTAGTCAATTTTCTGTTAATCTGGATAAGATGACCCCTTCTATTCCATGTCAGCAGAGCTCACAACGTCACAGAGCCACCAGCAGTTTGCACAGTGCCTTATTGTCAGCACTGGTCCATGACTTTGTGGGGTCTGCGCCACATTCGAGCCCTGCCATCAGCTCTTACCAAACGAAATTAGGACTTATCTGCACAGACCTCGATTTTGCAGTCGTTATTGTCCAACCGATATGGTCACGAACCCTGTCCGGGGCTATTATGCGATTATTTCAAACAGTGTTGTTTGCCAGTTAGCACTGCCAACTCTACGCAAACGCCGCTACTCTCGTTCGTCAGGTAAGGCCGTCGGGTTCTGCATTGTTCATGGTGAGAGGTAATGCCTGAAATTTGGTACTCGCGGTGCGCTCTTGGCATTGTGGATTTCGGAATATGCAATTCCCTAACGATTTCCGATATGGTATGTCCCATGCATTTAACTCCAGCTACCATTCCGCAATCAAATCTTCTTAATTCCCTTCGGCCATAATCACGTCTGAGTATAAAAGACAGGTCTGCAATGCACTGCTCTTTTATCACGTACCTTGTGTACGTGATACTACCGCCATCTGTATATGTGCGTATCGCTACTCCACAACTTCTGCCACGTCAGTGTATTTCAGCGTCCTCGGCGACATAGTGTTGCTCCTTCCTCTACATCTTCGTAATACGCCTTTCAAGATGACATCAACTGCTTTAGTCAGTTGCATCAAACGAACACTCAGTCACTCGACTGTACCATAAATGTTCCACTAAATAACCCACAAAAAAAATAAAAAATAAAAAATGTTGGAGTATTTGCAACAGCGTGTAAGACGTAGAAATCAACGTTCCGGCAGTTCCGCAATTAGGTTTTGCTACGACGTATAAAGGAGGCTTCAGCTGGGTAGGCGCACTTGAAAACAACTTGTGGAATCTTCCTATCTGAAATGAGGCCATGCTACACTGTATTAGAGTGATGTCATCCGAGAACCCTGCATTTTAGTTTAGTGCCCGCCGAGCGGTACTCACGTAGCATGTCGATGGTGACGACGGCGGTGAGCGGCTGCTGGTGGTTGGAGGCGCGGCAGAGCAGCTGCTGCAGCAGGTGTTGCCTGCCCAGGGGCGGCAGCCGCACCACGCTGGAGACGCGCCGGCCGGACGCCTGCTGCTGGCGGGACTGCAGGGACTGCCCGCCCAGCCACCAAGTCACTCGCGGCCGCGGTCGACCTGCACACCACCACCACACTGATCAGCTGCCGTGGACTGCACCAGCAACAGGTCCCTGCTGTACCAGTCGTCATCACTTAGTTATAACGAAATCACTTAAATTCACTTCTTGACTGAATAATGACGGCATTGTGAGAAGCATAAATTGAAATTCACCACATTGTGGAAAAGTCGGAGACAGTCACAACATAACGACTATTAAACAAGTAACCTTTCGGTCAAACCCGAGTCAGAGACAGTAGGCATGTGTGTGTGAGCAGCATTCCGTGAATGTGTGTGTGTGTGTGTGTGTGTGTCTGTTAATATTCTCTAATTCAGAAGACGGCCTTTTGGCAGAAAGCTTACTTGCATAGCACTCAGAAATGGTTCAAAAATGGTTCAAATGGCTCTGAGCACAATACGACTTAACATGTGAGGTCATCAGTCGCCTAGATCTTAGAACTACTTAAACTTAACTAACCTAAGGACATCACACACATCCATGCCCGAGGCAGGATTCGAACGTGCGACCGCTGCGGTCGCACGGTTCCAGAGTGAAGCGCCTAGAACCGCTCGGCCACGCCGGCCGGCCTTAGCACTCATTTTGTTGTGCCTGTCTAAGACTCAACTTCTCCACTATATAGTGAGTAGCGATCTATCATTTCAATAATATTGTCATTACTCCATCCTGGATTTTCCGTTGTTTGAACTCGTCTTGATCGCTCACGCATCATCTTTTGGGAAATTAAATGATTGTGTGGCACTGAGGGCCAAGAAGCCTCATTCGGGGAAGTTCGGCCACCGGGTCGCAAGTCTTTTTTCGGGTTACGCGACAATGGGCGACTTGCACGTTGGTGATCACATGATGGTGAGGGCAACGTAACACCCAGTGCACAAGCGTAGAAAATCGCCAATCCGGCCACGGATCGAGCCCAGGCCCACTGCGTGATAGGAAAACATCCTACTCCTCAGTTAAGCAAGCGGACATCACCTTTTGGGGTCAACCAGTGATAGGAAGAGCGGGGAAGCCAAGGCGAAATGGCTGTAGGAAAAACGTAAGGAAGTCAGGAAAGAAATATTGGTCAAAAGAACTGACTCAGCACATACAGGACGAGTCCGCGATAATTTTACAAACTTGCAGGGATGATAGAGAAGAGTAAATGTACGACTTTTAGATAAATGCTCGGGTAAAACCAAAAATCGTTCTGATACCTCTGGCTGTGGAATACACGTACCGATGCTGTTGTTGCTAAGATTATACAGCAAGCAGCTTTCAGAGAAAAAAGATCTAGTAAATATTGGCTCTAAAACGCAAAAGTTAAGAACTACGAGCACTGGTTCATCTTCACTGTTGTGAAACACATCTTCTACTGAACAGGTGCCCATAGCTCTTACGGTATGCAGTTTAGAGCTCAAAAAGCGGGAAATTTTTTCACGTTTTGACGTACACTAGCACCTCTGACAGCAAGATATTGCAATGCCTGTGTTTTTCGAAATACGATGCAATACATGTATGTCCCAAGGAACATTGCGTCGTTATTCTGAACAACACTGGCTGTGCCGTATCGTATTCAACCTCCGACACCGGGGAAGCATCTTTTAATTAAAATTTCTTCCCTGTACGGCATTATACATAATGGATGTACGAGAGCAGACTATAAACTCATGCTTGACGACGTATGGAAGTTTTGATGTGGCCACGGGGCGCGCTGGGATAGGCTAAGCGGGAAATCCGGGTTCCAGTCCCGGTCCGGCACAATTTTCCACTTTCGTCAGTCCATTATACAGCTGCGAATATATTCTATGTATCTGAGGGAAAGTTGTCTACCTTAAAAGCTTAGCAGCTACAGTACTAGCACATGTATTCCACTGTCAGAGCTACCACTATGACTTCTCGATTCGGTCCTTTTCGGACCAGGGTCTCTTATCTCATATTGATACATTTGCCCTTCTCCACCATCCCTGAAAGTCTGTAACACCAATACTAAATCACACTGTCGAAAATCAATAAAACCTTTGCTAAAATTAAAAGAAAATGCGTCAACGTCAAGACTACACGAGTAATTTCACTGTTAAACACAGAGGTGAGCTCGGATAGGTGGAAAGAACAGAATGGTGGCCTCTACAAGGGTGATGAACTGTCTGATGACGTGGTGAATGAAAAATGGAACCTGATACCGAAGCTACAATGATCTAGTATTAGAGGCAGAGTTTAACACAGGTCTGAAAGAAATGCCATTTAATAAGGCGTGAACAGAATTGATTCGGAACTTCTGAAATCGTTGGGGCAAGCGACAATCAAATGAATTTTAAGGTTTTTCGAACCTGTGAGACTGGAGATATACCATCAGGCTTTTGGAATAGTATCTTTCTATCCCGAAGATATCAAGGACAGGTAATGCGAGAAGTAACACACAAGAACTGAACAGATTATGTATAAAACATTCTGACCAGAGTAATATGTGGGTCAATGAAAATAAAAAAACTGGGCAATCTGTTAAATCACGAGCATGTTGTCATTAGGAAAGGTAAAGTCAATCAAAATTTCTGGCAAGGTTAATATATGGTGCAACGGAAAAGAAACTTGGGGTTCTGTTAAATGGCGATAAGGTTTCCATGAAAGGTAAACGCACCGTAGTCACAGTTCTGGCGTTACGCCAGATAATGAACACAAGTTTATAAAAAAACAAGGCACGTGGACAGGATTTTTGGAACTAAAAAAGGCGTTCGACAACGTGAAAACGTGCTACATCCTCGTCATCCTCAGAACAATAATAAACACACAAAAAAAAGTTGTCCATCACCTCGGTTCCGAGAGTTTCGGAACCCGTACAGAAAATTGGAATAGAGATCAACATAAACATCATTTCCGCACTTTTTATTGAACGTGAAAATCACAGGTTACATGTTGTACCGCCATACAGCGAGACCTCCAGAGGTGGTGGTCCAGATTGCTGTACACAGCGGTACGTTTAACACCTAGTAGCACGTCCTCTTGCATTGATGCATGCCTGTGTTCATCGTGGCATACTATTGACAAGTTCATCGAGGCACTGTTGCTCCAGATTGTCCCACTCCTCAACGGTGATTCGGCGTAGATCCCTCAGAGTGTTTGCTGGGCCACGCCGTCCATAAAGAGCCCTTTTCAATCTATCCCAGGCATGTTCGATAGGGTTCATGTCTGGAGAACATACTGGACACTCTAGTCGAGCGACGTCGTTATCCTGAAGGAAGTCATTCACAAGGTGGGCACGATGGGGGCGCGAATTGTCGTCGATGAAGGCGAATGCCTGAACAATATGATGCCGATACGGTTGCACATCGGTCGGAGGATGGCATTCACGTATCGTACAGCCGTTACGGCGGCTTCCATGACCACCAGCGGCATACATCGGCCCCACATAATGCCACCACAAAACAGCAGGAAACTCCACCTTGCTGCACTCGCTGGACAGTGTGTCGAAGGCGTTCAGCCTGACCGGGTTTCCTCCAAACACGTCTCCGACGATTGTCTGGTTGAAGGTATATGCGATACTCATCGGTGAAGAGAACGTGATGCCAATCCTGAGCGGTGCATTCGGCATGTTGTTGGGCCAATTAGTACCGCACTGCACTGTGGTTGCAAAGATGGACCTCGCCATGGATATGGGGGGGGGGGGGGGGTGAAGTTGCGTATCATGCAGCCTACTGCGCACAGTTTGAGTCGTAATAGAACGTCCTGTGGCTGCATGAAAAGCATTATTCCACATGGTGGCACTGGTGTCAGGTTTCTCCGAGCCATAATCCGTAGGTAGCGGTCATCCATTTCAATAGTAGCCCTTGGGCGGCCTGAGCGAGGCATGTCATCGACAGTTCCTGTCTCTCTTTATGTCTTCCATGTCCGAACAACATCGCTTTGGTTCACTCCGGGACGGCTGGACACTTCCCTTGTTGAAAGCCCTTCCTGGCACAAAGTAACAATGCGCACGCGATCGAACCGTGTTATTCACCCTCTAGGCATGGTTGAACTACAGACAACACGAGCCGTGTACCTCGTTCCTGGTGGAATGACAAACTGATCGGCTGTCGGACCCCGTCCGTCTAATAGTTGCTGCTCTTGCCTGGTTGTTTACATGTTTGGGCGGGTTTAGTGACATCTCTGGACAGTCAAAGGGAGTGTGTCTGTGGTACAATATCCACTGTCAGCTTCTATCTCCAGGAGTTCTGGGAACCGAGGTGTTACAAATTTTTTTTTTTATATGTGTAGTAATCTGTAGAGAAAAACGAGTAATATAAGATATGCACAAGAACAAACAGCTAAAATAAGAATGGAAGGCCAAAAATAAAAAAGGCTCTACCGTGGGTGCACAAGCATTCGCCCCTCATCTTCAACATATGCTATTACACCGAAGAAGCAGTGACGGGTATATAAGAAAGGCAAAAATTGTGTGTGGAAGAATATCAACGATATGACTCGCTAATGTCACTGCTGTTCCCAGTCAAAGTGAGGAGGATCTACAGAAACATTTGGGTGGAACTAACTGTCTAATGAAAACGCACTGTGGACCTGATGTAAACCGAAAAATGCGAAGTTCATGTGGAGCATGAGAACCCTGGCGCCCAATAATTAACAAAATGCAGTAATTGTCCTATTTTGGGGGCAAAAAAAAACATATTATGGGCGAAACAAGGTGGCCAAATAAAGTAGAATAGAGAGGCAAAGAGAGAAGTCTTGGAATAAGCACGTCTTCTTGTATCAAATACGGGCCTGAATTTGAATGAATCATGGACTGTGGGGAAACGGGAAGAGTATCGAAGTGTTTGACATACGGTGCTACAGAATTATTTTGACAATTAGGTAGGCTGACAAGAAATCAAGAGGCTACCGGTGGAGTAGGTGAGGAGAGTAACGTATGGAAAGAGCTAACAATCATAAGGGACAGGATGACAGGATGTACGTGAAGACATGAATGAACAGCTTCCTTGGTATTATAGGGAGCTGTAAACGGTGGAAGCTGTTGGGGAAGATAGAGATTGAAGTGTTTGTGATGAAAACGAAAACTTACAAAAGAAATGCCTCCGAATTTTCTTATGTGAAACTCTAAAGCTTTTTAAATTAAACGAAAAATTATTTTCATTGTAGGAGAGAGATGGGTAAAGTGGCCAGCCTAAGGTATTCCTATTTTTTAAGCTGAATAGCAGTAGACGGAAATGTGTGGAAATAAGTGATTATAATCTACAGCTATTGTAATATAATATGGAATTGGTTTCTCAACCTAGGATCAAATTAAGTGCTTAAAAGAATGAAATTTTTACAAACTGGAAACACTGCCACTTTTGCCTATATGAGCGACAAAGCGGTCACTTACCTTTAAACTTGAAAATAATGGATGAAAAAAACTCTTTTAATAAAGACTTCAATATATTTTATTGTGAATCATTATTAAAATTACACTTTTCACAGACGAAAGCCAAACTGTGTGCCTCAGCCGCAGTACAGAGTTCATGGACGCAGAGGGAGCACAGCTGACACTTAAACCGCTGCTCTTCTGGTCTTCAGTTTGAGAATTTATCTCTGCAGTACAAGCAGTCTCCGTCTTCGTCGTTGTAGTCAAAGAGAGCTCTACTGTGGTTGAGTTTCCTGCTCTCCGCACTCTTCATTTTACTGCCTTTCTTCTTTTCGGCTGTGTTGTTTCGTTTTACTTCTTTTTTCCTCTCTTTTTTTATTTTCCGCTTCTAGGATAGTCTTATCAGGAGCCCTTCCTTCGGCCGCTGCTTTTACTTTTTGCTCTTACACAGAGTGGCCAGGAGCCACAGCCGATATGTCCACGTTGCCTTCATTGACGCATTACCACAAAATCTTTATATCCTCTAACATAATGATCGAAGTTTTAATAATTCAAGAGGAATTCTGGAGTCAAGATAAGGCTCTTTTAACACAGTTTCATTAAAAAGGCGTGTCACATTCCCTCTCCATAATAAAAACAGATACAGACCACTTAGCTTATATCAGGGTCACTAAAATTATCTCCAAGGAGCGACATGGCAAACAATTTAGACTTCATAAGGTGGCTGATCCCTCCAGGGACAATAAGTTAAGTCATAACCCTAATAATCACTTTTACCGCTCTGACCACTTTTCCCGGCTCTCCCTTACATCTTTATTCTTCTTGTCTATATATTTCCACCCTCTGCCACTAGACGGGTCCGAATTGCATCGTGTAACATGGCGGTAAATAAGATAAATACATCGGTGCTTGAGAGACAGCTTGCTGAAATCGAGTTCCAAATGCTAAGATATCGTCCACATATGGAGCACCCTCAACTTCAGTATGATAATGCCAGCCCACACGCGAGCGAAGCGACATCTTGCAGCGATCCGACCTCTTGGATTCCCTGTCATCGATTATCCTCCATAAAGTCTCTACTTGACCCCATCCGATTTAGATCTGTTTCCAGAACTTAAAGAACATCTTGGAGGACTTGATTTTGATAGTGATGAACCGGTGCAAGCATAGGTGAGTTGTGGCTCCGTCAACAGTGTCAAACATTCTATAGTGACGGTATCAACAAACTGGTCTCTCGTTGGGAGCAATTTGTTCGTCGCCAGGGTGACTATGTACAGCAGTAAATACGTAGATATGAAGAACGAATATTTGAAGTGTTGATGACGCTTCTTTCATTTAAAATGTTTAGGAGTTTTCAGATAAAAATTGGGAGGCATTTCTTTTCAGCACGCCGTCGCAATTAAAGTCGTTGGGTGCAGAGGCTCCAAAAAATGGTTCAAATGGCTCCGAGCACTATGGGACTTAACTACTTTGGTCATCAGTCCCCTAGAACTTAGAACTACTTAAACCTAACTAACCTAAGGACATCACACACATCCATGCCCGAGGCAGGATTCGAACCTGCGACCGTAGCAGTCGCGCGGTTCCGGACTGCGCGCAGAGGCTCCTCTCAGATGGGAGGTTACCGTACAATCGACGACGAGGGAGCTGAAAAGGATGGGGAAAGAAATCGGTCGAGCCCTTATCAAAGGAACTATCCAGGTATTTGCTCTAAGTGATTTAGGGAAATTACGTAAAACCTAGATCTGGATGGCCGAACGGGAATCTGAGCCATCGTTCTCTCGAATGCGAGTCTAGAGTGTTGACAATTGCTCCACTTCGCCCGGTAAATCGTGGCGGGCTGTGACGAACGGTTCGGAAGACAGAGAAATACTACGCCTATATGCCGTGCTATGCGAAGGACTTGGATTTCACTAAGTGGTACTAATTGGCGGTGGCGTAACTGGCGCCCGATGCAGTCTTCGATTTTGCGCCCTCTCCTAGCCTCTCCCACCCTTCCACCTCCCAACTCCTCCGTCTCCCCGACGCTGCCAGCCTTCCAACATTTCTTGTTCAGTCCTCATTCCATCCCTCCTTCCATTCGCCCTAGTTATGTTAGTGCTTTTGAATATATCAATGCAGCAAAATCGCAGTGTACGCGGTTTTCATTAACTGTCGAGAACCTTAGGTCACAGCAACTCTATTTGTAACTCGCTAGTTACCTGGTCAATAAGAAGTCTTAAACCTTCCAATCCCAAACTCCAAACTCACCAAATCATCTAAACATGCAATCTGTCAACTACAATGAACCACGTTTTAAATAAATACAAAGTATTAAGTAGAAGGGACACCTAGTTAATTCTTATTTAGTATGATTAGTCCAAACCATTGATCAACACTGTGTTGAAAGTCGAAATGCTTGCAGCAGTAACATGATTCCTTTATCATTGATTATTTGTGAAAAAATGTAAAGCGTATATATACGGTAGCTAAGAATAACAGTATTTAACAATCATTTTCTGAGCATTGCTGGTGAATTAAATAAAAAATTAGTTTCTACATGGAATTATATAACTCTCTAGGAAAATGCATTTCCGAGATTCATGTCTGAAATACTCCTCTGTGATACAGACAGCCAGCCTGGTGGCCGAGCGGTTCTAGGCGCTACATTCTGAAACCGCTGGACCGCTAAGGTCGCTGGTACGAATCCTGCCTCGGGCATAAATATGTGTGATGTCCTTAGGTTAGTTAGGTTTAAGTAGTTCTAAGTTCTAGGGGACTGATGCCTCATGAGTTAAGTCCCATAGTTCTCGGAGCCATTTGAATCATTTTTTTTTTTTTTTTTTTTTTTTTGATACAGACAAGTGGGAGATTGAGTCAATAATTAAATCACTGAAGACTAAGGATTCTCATGGTTATGATGGAGTGTCTAGCAGAATATTAAAGTACTGTGCTGTGCATGTCAGCCCTGTATTAATGCATATTTGTAATTTTTCCATTAGGAATGGTCAACTTCCTGCGAGATTAAAGTACTCAGAAATAAAGCGGCTTAATACAGTACTGGCCATCAAAATTGCTACACCAAGAAGAAATGCAGATGATAAACGGGCATTCATTGGACAAATATATCACACTAGAACTGATATGTGATTACATATTCACGCAATTTGGGCACATAGATCCTCAGAAATCAATACCAAGAACAACAACCTCTGGCCGTAATAACGGCCTTCATACGCCTGGGCATTGAGTCGAACAGAGTTTGGGTGGCGCGTACAGGTACAGATGCCCATGCAGCTTCAACACGATACCACAGATCTTCAAGAGTAGTGACTGGCCTATTGTGACGAGCCAGTTGCTCGGCCACCGTTGACCAGGCGTTTTCAATTGGTGAGACATCTGGAGAATGTGCTGGACAGGGCAGCAGTCGAACATTTTCTGCATCCAGAAAGGCCGTACAGGACCTGCAACATGCGGTCGTGCATTATCCTGCTGAAATGTAGGGTTTCGCAGGGATCGAATGAAAGGTAGAGCCACGGGTCGTAACACATCTGAAATGTAACGTCCACTGTTCAAAGTGCCGTCAATGCGAACAAAAGGTGACCGAGACGTGTAACCAATGGCACCCCATACCATCACGCCGGGTGATACGCCAGTATGGCGATGAGGAATACACGCTTCCAATGTGCGTTCACCGAGATGTCGCCGAACACGGATGCGACCATCATGATGCTGTAAGTAGAACCTGGATTCATCCGAAAAAATGACGTTTTGCCATTCGTGCACCCAGGTTCGTCGTTGAGTACGTCATCGCAGGCGCTCATGTCTCTGATGCAGCGCCAAGGGTTACCACAGCCATGGTCTTCGAGCTGATAGTCCATGCTCCTGCAAACGTCGTCGACCTGTTCGGGCAGATGGTTGTTTTCTTGCAAACGTCCCCATCTGTTGACCCAGGGATCGAGGCGTGGCTGCACGATCCGTTACAGCCACGCGGATAAGATGCCTGTCATCTCGACTGCTACTGATACGAGGCCGTTGGGATCCCGCACGGCGTTCCGTATTACCCTCCTGAATCCACGGATTCCATATTTTGCTAACAGTCATTGGATCTCGACCAACGCGAGCAGCAATGTCGCAATACGATAAACCGCAATCGCGATAGGCTACAATCCGACCTTTATCAACGTCGGAAATGTGATGATGTGATGGTACACATTTCTCCTCCTTACACGAGGCCTCACAACAACGTTTCACCAGGCAATGCCTGTCAACTGCTGTTTGTGTATAAGAAATCGATTGGAAACTTTCCTCGTGTTAGCACGTTGTAGTTGTCGCCACCGACGCCAACCTTGTGTTAATGCTCTGAAAAGCTAATCACTTGCATATCACAGCATCTTTTTCCTGTCGGTTAAATGTCGCGTCTGTAGCACGTCATCTTCGTGGTGTAGCAATTTTAATGACCAGTAGTGCAAAAAGGGAGAAAGGGATAATGTAGATGAATTTAAACCTATTTCTATGCCATCAGCGTTTGCAAAAGTTATTGAAAAGGCTGTGTATGTAAGGATAATTGATCATTTCATATCACATGATTTGCTATCAAATATACAGTTCGGCTTTAGAAGTCGTTTAACAACTGAAAATGCTATATTCTCTTTTCTGTGTGAGGTACTGATTGGGCGAAACAAAAGGTTTCGAACGCTTGGCATATTGTTTTTTTATTTTACTAAGACATTTGATTGTGTTGATCACAAAATATTGCTCCAGAAATTGGATCATTACAGAATAGGGGGAGTAGCTCACAATTGGTTCACCTCTTAGTTTAGCAACAGGCAGCAAGAGTTCATTACTCACAATGTTGATAACGGCTGTGAGTTGGGGTCCGAGTGGGGTACTGTCAAGTGGGGGGTGCCCCAGGGGTCAGTGTTGGTGCCACTCCGGTTCCTTATTTATATAAATGATATGCCCTCTAGTATTACGGGTAACTCTAAAATATTTCTGTTTGCTGATGACACTAGCTTGGTAGCAAAGGATGTTGTGTGCAACATTGGCTCGGTTTCAAATAGTGCAGTACATGACCTATGTTCGTGGCTTTTAGAAAATAAACTAACGCTAATTCACAGTAAGACTCAGTTTTTACAGTTTCTAACACACGATTCAGAAAAACTTGACGTTTTAATTTCACAGAACGGGCATATTATTAGTGAAACTGAACAGTTAAAATTTCTGGGTGTTCAGATAGATAGTAAACTGTCATGGAAAGCCCACGTTCAGGATCTTGTTCAAAAACTTAGTACTGCCATTTTTACTATTCGAACGGTATCAGAAGTGAGTGATCGATCGACACGAAAATTAGTCTACATTGCTTATTTTCATTCGCTTATGTCGTATGGTACTATATTTTGAGGCAACTCTTCCCATTCTAAAGGTATATTTTTGGCTCAGAAACGGGCGGTTCGGGCTATAAGTGGTGTAAGTTCACGAACCTCTTGTCGACCCCTGTTCACGATTCTGGGTATTTTAACATTGGCCTCTCAATATATATATATATATATATATATTCATTACTGTCATTTCTTGTTAACATTATTAGCTTATTCCCAAGAATAAGCAGCTTTCACTCGGTTAATACTCGGCAGAAATCAAACCTGAATTTGGAGCAGACTTCTTTAACTCTTGTGCAAAAAGGTGTGCAGTATACTGCTGCATCCATTTTCAGTAAGCTGCCACTCGAATTCAAAAATCTTAGGAGCAATCCACGCGCTTTCAAATCGAAACTGAAGAGTTTCCTGAAGGGACACTCCTTCTATTCTGTCGAGGAGTTCCTTAAAAAATTAAGCTGATTCTTATTTCTTGTTGATAGCATTTACTTAAACTTACGGATTGCCTTTATTCGGGTTCATAAACATTTATTTTTATATGCTTTATGCTGTAATTTCATGTACTGACACGTTCCATGACTTTGGAGATTTGCTCCTCAATTTGGTCCTAAGGAACTTCAAGTGTCAATAAAATAAATAAAACACCAGAGAGAGGTGGGTCCTACGGAGCTGTTGTTCAACAGGCCAGTCAATCAGAAAGCAGCGCCATCACGGAAAGTCAGCCCCCCCCCCCCCCCCCCCCCCCGGGCAACGCGTCCTGTCTGTCATACTTTGGTTATGCCACTGCTAACGAATATGAAGAACCAGTTGAGTAAAAACAGCAGCTGCAGATCAGTGCCGCTGGGAGATCAGTCTTTTAAGCGCACACAGCAACCAAACTGACGCCACTTGCAGAGGATGAGTAGGACAGCACTGAATTGTCCTACAGGGTCAGAACGCAGAGCTTGTACAAAAGATTAATGTACATCATCCGCAGTCCTGAAAGCATTGTGGTGAAGGTTTTTGTCATTGTGATTCTAAGGACACATTGCGTGTAGTATAATCCAAGACAAAAAAAGAGGACACACCACGAAGAAAGTAACCGAATGGGACGGAAATCGGTAGATGTGATGTACATGTACAGACAAACGAACGATTACTTGATGAACATTGAGCATTGAAAGGAGTATTTTGCCAAAATAATATCACGACGCACGAAAGCAAGATAGTGTTATAGATTATTTCTGTATTTGCGTCGATCCGCAGTGAGATATTCAAGATAAAGAGCTTCATAAATGAGCAAGTCAATAATGGGCTGGACCACCTCTGGCCATTATGAAAGCAATTATTCAGCTTGGCATTGATTGACAGAATTATTGGACGACCTCCTGAGGGATATCAAGCCATATCGTTTCTAAGTGTATCATTAGATCGTCAAAATACCGTGCATATGGGAGGGTCCGGCCTTAATGCTCCAAACATTCTCAAGTGGAGAGAAAACCGGAGATCTTGCTGGACAAAGTATGGTTTGGAAAGCAGGAAGACAAGCAGTAGAAACTCTCGCCGTGTGCGGGCGGGCATTATATTGCTGAAATGTAAGACCACGACAACTTGCCGTGAAGGGTAACACAACGTCGACGTTCTGCGGTACTGTAACGGTTCAGCGGATAACAACCAAATCGTTCCTACTATGAAGATAAATAGCCCCTCGAGACCATCTGACTTCGTAGGATTTCCCGACGTAGTAAGTCTCGAAAGTCTCTTCGGGTTTGCTGCTGGATGCTAAACTCAACTCTATTCAATACGCCGGCGATCCAACTGTAAGCCATCTTCACGAACGCTGCCTCTTCTGCTGAGTCCCACTGATAACTAATGCCGAGGCTGCAAATCGATGTCATACGTAGTGTAATACCCCAAGAAACCCGAAAACTCAAATAAGAATGTCATGATAATTTAAAGTAGGGAACAGTGTTGTCTTGACAGGTAGGACAACTTTGACAATAATATAACACCTTAAAGTTTTGATGAACACCATTTTCAATAATTACTGAGTATGTCATTATAAAAAGGTAGAAAGAAAGAAAGGTTATTTTTAATTAGCTATCAAATATCTCAGTAATAACTGTAAATCAGTACGACGAAAGTTAACTCCAAAGTAATATGTTCGTCAGAGATAAGATTTATTGTGAAAGACAGTTGTAAACGCGGCGAAAAGGAAATTCAACGCGTCTACAATGCTCGATCAAGGAAAAGTTAGACGCTTGCTAGCTTGCTTGCTATCAAGTCGAGGGAGAGCACCGTTTGTTATAGTACTACAAACGGAACGCTACGAGGTTGTTCTACTTTTAAAAGAAGTAATACTGTGTGATAGAGATACGCGGACTTTGTTCTCCGTTTTTCTGACTTGAGAACTTGAACTGAAGTGATATTCTGATAGTATAAGACGAGTTAGTGAACTTTAATGATTAGAGATATTATTGTTGGACTCAACCTTCATCAAAGTGAACAGATACACGAATAATGGACATAGAATCGAAGACTGCAATACCTGATTAGCCGGGAGTGGGAAACATTAATATGACCACACGAAGATAATACAAATATGCCGATTGTAAAAGTTGTTGTAATTGTCACTATCACCGAATTGAAAAGAATCTTAATCGATCTGATCCATCGGTGTGCGTGTTGTGTGATGATTATAAACTAATTGCTAAGAAGGAACAATAAAATTGCTCGTCAGTAATGGAAATCTCACGTGTTGGCTCCATCATTAACTGAACTATGTGACAGTTGATAATCAAAATTAATTAACTGTGAACAGTTTAATTGAAAGAGTGACTTGAACATTGAGCATTGAAAGGAGTATTTTTCCTAAATAATATCACGGCGCACGAAAGCAAGATAGTGTTATAGATTATTTCTGTATTTGCGTCGATCCGTAGTGAACAATTCTGCCTAGCAACGTAACAACAACTACTGATACTGAAACGCAAATAAATTTTACCGCGCTTCAGTGATGTGAAACGACGCCGGTGATGAATGATTCACTCAATACTGCAATAAATAACTAACCTGGCATAACAAATCATCATAAAACC
Source organism: Schistocerca americana (assembly GCF_021461395.2). Classification (NCBI taxonomy): domain Eukaryota; kingdom Metazoa; phylum Arthropoda; class Insecta; order Orthoptera; family Acrididae; genus Schistocerca; species Schistocerca americana. Next base: position 949,593,088 of record NC_060119.1, on the reverse strand, counting down.
ATAATAGACAACTAAAATCAGCAGTTCGCATCGCCGAGAAGACTGTGCAGACTCGCAAACGGACTTTCATACATCACGGGAGGAACAATTTTCGTTAGAGATTTTCAGGTGCTGTTCCACGCTATTCAACGGGGACAACCATCACTGAGCGTCGCGTCTGCATTCCACCGACCGAGCTGTAGCAGCAGAGGCTCAACATCAACAGCGACAACAAAAAGGGGAGAGGGGACGTCACAATAGGCCTCCGCAACGTACACGGCACATGCGCCGCCCATCCCAGATGCTGCCCTCCAAGACTGGCCATGTGGCACTGCCCTTAGTAGAATACAGGCGGCAAAGATATATCGCACTGAGAGCCGATTTTCGAACAGTCCTACTGGCCGCAACGAAGAATGTTCTGTTTTGATGCGGGACAGTACAGGGCTCTAAGTCCTGCTAAGAGAAAACCCATCGTCCCTATTAATAAATTATTTGCCTATCTAATTTCAATTGCCTTTTTATAAACACTGTTGCAAAATCCTGAAGTTTTGACAAGTAGCACAGTTTCGTCAAATTTCATCCCGTGTGCCTCGATTAAGCAATGTTCTGCTACCACCGATTTTTCTGGCTGTTGTAGCCTCGTCGGACGTTGGTTTGTTACTTTGGGGAAGGTGACCAGACAGCGAGGTCATCGGTCTCATTGGATTAGGGAAGGATGCGGAAGGAAGTCGGCCGTGCCCTTTCGGACAAACCATCCCGGCATTTGCCTGGAGTGATTTAGGGAAATCACGTAAAACCTAAATCAGGATGGCCGAATGCGAGTCCACTCGTCGGACGGCGATGCTCCATGCACCCATCCTGAACTGAGCGAATTGAACGGCCGATGTAAGCCGGCGCACTTTGACGTGGAATTAAGCGTATACCAGGCTTCCTAAGCCTCAGATCATATTTCACAAAGCCGAGTAGTGCGCTAGTCTTCGAAGATGGGCGGAACACACTCTGAATGTCAAAACTCCTTAGAATTATTTCATTCTTAAACGATATGCCTTCAGTATAATAACGGCCACCGATCTGTGCTCTTCTTCATGCACCCCCGGTTATGGTCCAAACTCTAGATCCCGACGAATCGGCTTCACAGAGTACCCATTTACCTTAAAAATCAGCCATCAAATGTGCAATTTCTTGGGTTAAACTGACCGCGTCGGAAATGGCATATCCTCTGCGTTCCAGAGCCCTAAGAACGACACTGCTCAAATGGTTCAAATGGCTCTGAGCACTATGGGACTCAACTGGTGAGGTCATTAGTCCCCTAGAACTTAGAACTAGTTAAACCTAACTAACCTAAGGACATCACAAACATCCATGCCCGAGGCAGGATTCGAACCTGCGACCGTAGCGGTCTTGCTGTTCCAGACTGCAGCGCCTTTAACCGCACGGCCACTTCGGCCGGCAAGGACACTGCGTTGGTATGGTAGACAACAACTGTTAGCATGCAGATACCGATCAGTGTAGACATCCTTTCCGTGAACACTGTGTCCCAGATTACCGTCTGCTCTTTTGTAAGCAATGACGTCCAAGAATGGAAGCATCCCATTGCTTTTAATCTCCATGCTAAATTTAATGCTTGGATGAAGACAGCTGAAGTGGTCCAAAAATCTGTTGAAAGCATCGTGTCCATGTGGCCACACGAAAAATGTATGATCTACATACCTCCAGAAACACGTTTGTTGCAAAGCCGAAGTCCTCAGTGTCATCTCACGGCTACAGGGCCGTATGGCGGACGACAGCTTTGGTATGCCAACGCTGTCCGGGGCTTCTCCACGCACGTCTTCCACCTGGATTCTCATTGACTGGAGAAGAATCGTCTTCAGTGACGTATCTCGCTTCGAAATGATTCCAGATGATCAGCGAAGACGTGTCTGTAGATTCCTCGGACAGTGGTGGGATACAACCCGCCCGTCGCCCGCACGTAGCGAGATTTTCTACTGCTTGTCTTCGTGCTTCCCAAACTCTACCTTGGCCAGCAAGATCATCATTTGTCTCAAAAATTGAGGGCGTTAGGAGCATTAAGGGCAGGGCCCTCCTACCAGCTCGGGATTCTGACGATCAAAGGCGGCAATCAGAATTTGTCACGACATCCATCAGGAGGACATCCAACAAGTCTATCAATCAATGCCAATCCGAATAACTTTTTACATAAGTGCCAGAGGTAGATCAATGTGTTACTGACTTGCTCATTTTTGTCTTAGAATGTATTTTATTGAAACCGAGTTTAGTAAGCAATTTCCTGCAACCTGAGCTGCACAGAGACTTACGCGCATATACACGTGTAATGATATGGCGAGTAGCAAGTGTCGTAATTTACATATCAGCTTTTCAACGATTAAACATGCGTGTAAGCTATTTGCAAATTTGTTGTTGATTGAGAGTACTACCAGATTCTCCATGGTTTACATTTTATTCCAAAAATATAGAGGCTCCTACATATTTAATACAAGAACAAATATATTGTTTCCAAAAAGTAACTTCGAAAAACAACTTCAAACGTGTCTATCTTGGCGTATAAGGGAACAGTGTTAATGGAAGCAACCAATTTTTATCACATTCCAATGACTGACGGAAGCCAAAAATTTCCATTACGGTCGGGTCTGCAGGTCAGAGCTAAGGAAGAAAGAGCTAGATATCACGGTGCAATTTCTGATGAAATCTGCTTGAATCCAAGGAACGTGTAAGGGGAAGGCACCTTATTACCTTTAACCGTTTAACCATTTACGTGAATGTACTGTCCTCCAGGACTCGCTCAGTATACAGGACAAAAGCAGCCAAGGCAAAATCTCCCTTTCTCTTCAAAAAGTTGTGCGCACCACTTATGTCTCACGTATTCCGTCCTAGGCTTCCCCACAAACTGCTTCAGCACAGTTTACAGCGACAAAAGAGATTGAACAGCTTCCAGAAACTGCTTTCAGTGTTACGTGTCAGGTCGCGAAACCAAGAGTAACGGAAATATGTTAGGTGGCTGCGGGTCGTCGCTGGAGGAATAAGGGCGACAGTTACTGCGGCGGCAGGCACTCTTACGACGCCTGAGTGTCGGCAAACAGTGGCGCAACTTTGTAGGAAAGTGGTACCAGTAGATTCACTAAACTTCGTTACTTCCTCCGAAGGCGTGAAGGGGACTTTGCGTCCTTCTAGAGCTTTAGATTCTAGTACGATCAGAAAATTATGTGTTTTCGTTTCCAATGTTACACATTACCTCGAAGAAATCGCCTTATACTCAAGTTTGTATTTTCGCCAGACTGCTTCTTAGTCAACTACCTGTGACTGCCCAGAGGGATAGTGAGTTAAACGTACAGCAGCCAAAATGTAGTACGGCTGTCCTTTCTCGAATTTCCCTTCTAACAGGCTTCAGGGGCATGATGCTGACGGCGACAGCTCTCCAGACCTATATTTAACTTCTGCAAGATTTAAAGTTACTATATGTACAGTGAGTGTGAGTGAAAACTGGTGTTAAATTAATTTTCCAGAGCCTCTAAGCATTGGCTCATGTCCAAAGCATCAGTCGTTCCTGGTGCTGCGTGGTATCACATGAAAGGTAATAGGCCTACACTGAATCAGAATGCAATATCATATTTGCATTTGTCAATGTTTATTCCACAAAATCTTCGGTACACTTTATCCCTACCGCCTGGCGTATGGTTTGCAGTTTTAGTGGAAGTGTGGGATTCAATGAAAGGAATTAGCGAACTGTTCAGTTTACGATGCTCTCCACATAGAACATGATCAAGAGTGAAAATACTATTTGACATATCTCAAGACATTCCGGTTGCATGGCTAGCACTCAGGACAGGCATGGCCGCTGTATTTTTCGCGATAGAGAGAGAAAGACAGACCGACAGAGAGAGAGAGAGATCCTGTCTCTATAAGATATGAAACATTTCGATGTGTCTCGCGACAGGGGCTCTGTGCTCGTGTTGGCTGTCTGCGGCAGTTCGAGGACAAGATGAATAACACATGCGATATCAGCGAGTGTGGTCGGTGTCAGGTTCGTTCCCGATTGAAGTGACAAGGAATCTTTAAGATCTTCCGTGTACTTTCAATGATCACTAGGAGGCAATTAGAAAATACTGGCGATCTACATCCTGAATTTTAAAGACATAGGATAAGAGCCAAAAATGAAGGAAATTTCTTGTGTTTCTGTCCAGATGTCTGTGTTGAGATAACGCGACGTCTCAATGAGTGTCATACTCGTGATATTCTGGCCAGAAGAAGATGAGTATGATAATCGTTAAAAGGTCGTGGTATTTTAACACAGCCACTCAAAACCCGAGGACTTATAATCAGTGGTACACGCTAAAGAAGTCTACATGCACACAATCTAAAGTGATTTTTCCAGTATTACAAACGAATGTTCAAAGTGTTTAAGCTTTTGGCGTCCAATCTTCAGCTACAGATTGTAAGGTACAGTGATGCTCCAAGTGGACTACATTGGATGATGGAGTACAAACGTTGATGAGCTTCACCTAGGAGGAGTGGTCGATGATACGGTAACTTGTTCTGCCGACAGTCCTCGCCGCAAAGCTGCTTGCATGGCTGCCTCTGTGACAAGTTGCAGGCGCATGCGCACACAGAAGCGGGTAAAGCCCACATTCCCCGGCGTACGGGTTGTGTTTATACGTCTGAGAGCCTGTTTGCTCGCATCTGTTGGCATGTAAGACAGCGCTGACGGTAGAAGCAGAGTCTCAACTGTATCCGAGTCCGTCTGCTTCCGGGCTAGATAAATTTGAGCTGTTGTACACGGATCGGTATGCAGCGGAGCGCCCACCGGTGGTTGTAATTGCTGCGGTAACGTTGCTTGAAGTAAACATTTTTAGTACACTGTGCATATATTCCGAGATCAACCACACTTCTCAAAAGAGAAGTAGTCAAATGGGTGAAGATGTTTCGATGATGTGCCAGTGCACCGGAATGTTACACAAAATATATTATTGCGTAAATACAGATGTAACATTCGAACTAGCATTCAACCCCACTAGAGAACTGCTACTCTTTAAGTATCTGAAACGCATCTTTTGTTGAACGAGATGGTATAGCTCAGTGCAGTGCACTAAAAACCAGCGTCTAGAGCAACAATTTCAGAACTGAGGTCATCATAGTACTTGATGTACGGCACCGATTGATACAACGCACTGGATATTGTGAACATTAGGATTGAAATCCGCAACCGATCCCGATACAGTTCCCATATACCACTTCAGCTGAACTACATGAAAGTTTCTCTGAAGTGAGCGTCACCCAATTCCTGCATCATCCATACACAACGCAATATTTCTTCCATTTCTAATGACTTCGAGACCTACGGAACTTGAAACAATAATATACCTCACACACTTTACATGACACCAGTCCGCGGTCTAAAATGTTAACAACTCTTATTTTGTCACCGTCATTTGTGTCTAAACAATTGCAGGTCATAAGACAGATTAAACCTGGGTGTCCGACAGGAACACGAACCGTGGGCCTTTGCCGTTCGCAGTAAGTGCTCTATCCGAGTACCACTTATGTTCCCACTCTTCACTTCACCCAGTTTGTCATCTCCTGTCTCCCAAATTAAATCTCAGGCAACTTTCAAATGGACGCACACTCCGCTGCAGAGTGAACAAAAAAATTGGTTCAAATGGCTCTGAGCACTATGGGACTTAACTTGTGAGGTCATCAGTCCCCTAGAACTTAGAACTGCTTAAACCTAACTAACCTAAGGACATCACACACACCAATACCCGAGGCAGGATTCGAACCTGCGAACGTAGCGGTCGCGCGATTCCAGACTGTAGCGCCTAGAACCGCTCGGCCACCTCGGACGGCGCAGAGTGAAAAGTTATTCTTCATACAATGTAGTAAATCTTGACAAGACGGTAGTTTTCTGTTTGCGTATTAAGTGGAACGCTGACATACACTCCTGGAAATTGAAATAAGAACACCGTGAATTCATTGTCCCAGGAAGGGGAAACTTTATTGACACATTCCTGGGGTCAGATACATCACATGATCACACTGACAGAACCACAGGCACATAGACACAGGCAACAGAGCATGCACAATGTCGGCACTAGTACAGTGTATATCCACCTTTCGCAGCAATGCAGGCTGCTATTCTCCCATGGAGACGATCGTAGAGATGCTGGATGTAGTCCTGTGGAACGGCTTGCCATGCCATTTCCACCTGGCGCCTCAGTTGGACCAGCGTTCGTGCTGGACGTGCAGACTGCGTGAGACGACGCTTCATCCAGTCCCAAACATGCTCAATGGGGGACAGATCCGGAGATCTTGCTGGCCAGGGTAGTTGACTTACACCTTCTAGAGCACGTTGAGTGGCACGGGATACATGCGGACGTGCATTGTCCTGTTGGAACAGCAAGTTCCCTTGCCGGTCTAGGAATGGTAGAACGATGGGTTATATGACGGTTTGGAAGTACCGTGCACTATTCAGTGTCCCCTCGACGATCACCAGTGGTGTACGGCCAGTGTAGGAGATCGCTCCCCACACCATGATGCCGGGTGTTGGCCCTGTGTGCCTCGGTCGTATGCAGTCCCGATTGTGGCGCTCACCTGCACGGCGCCAAACACGCATACGACCATCATTGGCACCAAGGCAGAAGCGACTCTCATCGCTGAAGACGACACGTCTCCATTCGTCCCTCCATTCACGCCTGTCGCGACACCACTGGAGGCGGGCTGCACGATGTTGGGGCGTGAGCGGAAGACGGCCTAACGGTGTGCGGGACCGTAGCCCAGCTTCATGGAGACGGTTGCGAATGGTCCTCGCCGATACCCCAGGAGCAACAGTGTCCCTAATTTGCTGGGAAGTGGCGGTGCGGTACCCTACGGCACTGCGTAGGATCCTACGGTCTTGGCGTGCATCAGTGCGTCGCTGCGGTCCGGTCCCAGGTCGACGGGCACGTGCACCTTCCGCCGACCACTGGCGACAACATCGATGTACTGTGGAGACCTCACGCCCCACGTGTTGAGCAATACGGCAGTACGTCCACCCGGCCTCCCGCATGCCCACTATACGCCCTCGCTCAAAGTCCGTCAACTGCACATACGGTTCACGTCCACGCTGTTGCGGCATGCTACCAGTGCTAAAGACTGCGATGGAGCTCCGTATGCCACGGCAAACTGGCTGACACTGACGGCGGCGGTGCACAAATGTTGCGCAGCTAGCGCCATTCGACGGCCAACACCGCGGTTCCTGGTGTGTCCGCTGTGCCGTGCGTGTGATCATTGCTTGTACAGCCCTCTCGCAGTGTCCGGAGCAAGTATGGTGGGTCTGACACACCGGTGTCAATGTGTTCTTTTTTCCATTTCCAGGAGTGTATTTAAGATGCCCCCAAACAGAAAAAAAATTAGAGGTTTCGGGTCAGATTGTCTTGCACAACAAAGTAAATGCTCTGCTAGACCTGTAGAGCACATTGATGCGTCAGATGTCGTCTTACATTAGCAACAAAATTTTTTGGTACTCTAATATGCATCTACCACGTTTTAGCCTAATTAAATTGGAATATAATGGAAAAGTAATCTTTTAAAATATATTTGTATCAACTAAGACATTTTTCCATATTGAAGTCAGATGCGACACTCACATCAGCAAATTCCCAAACGGCTTGTTTGCAAAACCATGTTTAAAGAACCTTTTCTTATTTTTCTTTTGAGGTATACTATCACCTGTGTTCGTTTTCGCTACAAATTGTGATGTACTCTGTACAAAATCAATGCACCATATTAAATGCAACAGTACGTTATATCAGTCAATTGTAATCACACCGCAGTGCAGTCTTGTTTATCGTAAACCTGTGCCGTAACACCGAATATTATTTCACTCTAGATTTCAGCGCGGCATTCTGTCAAGGTAAGTTTCGCCCGTCCAGAACCTAAATCAGTCGTTCCCAACATGAGGGTTTTCACTATTATGGTAGACTCTAAATATCTTCCTGGCTGCTGTCCAAACCTTCCCCAATTCTTTTCGTCTCTACCAGAGTTACGTCATCCACTCTAGTCTGTTCCCTAATCCTTGCACTTGTTCTCCTGTTTCCCCCAGTAATTGGAAATATACGTCCCTCCATTGGTCGCTTAGCGGCCCTGGAATATTGAATGCTTCTCGTGATGAAACGTTACTTTTCACTGTCACGACTAAAAATTCGGAAACACGAACTGTTTGCAAACAGTTTCACACGCTATAAAAGCATCATTTTGAAATATTTATCAAGAGCACTCGAGACCTCTTCTGCTCTTCAGTTTATTTATTTTGCTGTCTATCCATGGTAGTATTTAGAACTCGTCGTCGTAAATACGTTATAACGGCAACTGTTTTTCTGGTATGGAAAAGTGGTCACTTTCTGTGAATGAAGAAAAATTGTCAGACAGTGAAATTCTTACGAAAACATAATTTCTTCTATCCTGAAAATCCAACAGCCTGCCAAGAGATTTCGTTGATACATAACTGATACTATTCTAGAGAAAGGTCGGTGACTAGTAGCTATCATTAGACGAAAACCTCTTAAGAATACTGTTTACATTCTCCAAAATTAATTAAATTGAACGTTGACCATTCACCAAAACGAAGAACTGAAGGAACTACACTACTGGTCATTAAAATTGCTACACCAAGAAGAAATGCAGATGACACATGGGTATTCATTGAACAAATATGTTATACTCGTACTGACATGTGATTACATTTTTCACGCAATTTGGGTTCACACATCCTGATAAATCAGCACCCAGTACAACCACCTCTGGCAGTAATAACGGCCTTGATAAGCCTGGACATTGAGTCAAACAGAGTTTGGATGGCGTGTACAGGTACAGCTGCCCATCCAATTTCAACACGATATCACACTTCATCAAGAGTAGTGACTGGCCTATTGTGACGAGACAGTTGCTCGGCCACCATTGACCAGACGTTCTCAATTGGAGAGAGATCTGGAGAATGTACTGGCCAGGGCAGCAGTCGAACATTTTCTGTATCCAGAAAGGCCTGTACAGGACCTGCAACATGCGGTCGTGCATTATCCTGCTGAAATGTAGAGTTTCGCAGGGATCGAATTAAGGGTAGAGCCACGGGTCGTAACACATCTGAAATGTAACGTCCACTGTTCAAAGTGTCGTCAATGCAAACAAGAGGTGACCGAGGCGTGTAACCAATGACACCCCATACCATCAAACCAGGTGATACGCCAGCATGTCGATGACGAATACACGCTTCCAATATGCGTTCACCGCGATGTCGCCAAACACGGATGCGACCATCATGATGCTCGAAACAGAAAAAATGACGTTTTGCCATTCGTGCACCCAGGTTCGTCGTTCAGTACACCATCGCAGGCGCTCATGTCTCTGATGCAGCGTCAAGGGTAACCGCAGCCATGGTGTCCGAGCTGATAGTCCATGCAGCTGCAAACGTCGTCGAACTGTTCGTGCAGATGGTTGTTGTCTTGCAAACGTCCCCATCTGTTGACTCAGGGATCGAGACGTGGCTGCTCGATCCGTTACAGCCATGCGGATAAGATGCCTGTCCTCTCGACTGCTAGTGATACGTGCTAACAATCATTGGATCTCGACCAACGCGAGCAGCAATGTCGCGATACGATAAACAGCAATCGCGATAGGCTACAATATGACCTTTATCAAAGTAGGAAACGTGATGGTACGCATTTCTCCTCCTTACACAAGGCATCACAACAACGTTTCACCAGGCAACGCCGGTCAGCTGCTGCTTGTGTATGAGAAATCGGTTGGAAACATTCCTCATGTCAGCACGTTGTAGATGTTGCCACCGGCGCCAACCTTGTGTGAATGCTCTGAAAAGCTAATCATTTGCAGATCACAGCATCTTCTTCCTGTCGGTTAAATTTCGCGTCTGTAGCACGTCATTTTCGTGGTGTACCAATGTTAATAGCCAGTAGTGTAGGTTCTTGATTTACGTCCTGGGTAGGTGGACACCCAACCAAATGTGAAATATTGTTATAAATAAGAAGACCGAAAACCATCTCCTTGACTCATTATTTCTTGTTCTAGTTAAATACAGAGAAAACGCGACAGTTCCAGTTTTCTGATCAATAACTGAGTATTGTAAATGGCTACATCTGATACCAGCGTAGACATTGTGTGTGGCACTTTACTGCCCATCGCCTGATTCGAATGTGGGTTCTCTGCTGGGAGTAAGGAAGAGGTTGGTGAGGGTGTGTCCACGGATGGCTCCTGGTGACAGAATAACAACGTTTATTGATCAACTGCAGTACGTTGGTTGTGGGCTCAGTGGGCGAGATTTGCTTCCACTCGTAATATTCTTGGCGGCGATGGAGGTGACCGGTGGACGCTCACATGTGAGCCGCTGCTGCTTCTCAAGCTGTGCTGACGTAACTCGAATCGCTCCGGTCTTGCAGGGACTTACTGCGGCGGCTGTGACCACGCGCCTGGCCTCTGATGTGCTCGAGGCTTGAGAGTGGGAGGGGGGGAGGGGAAGGCGGGGCAGAAGGACAGGTCTGTGCCCTGTCACAGCCGACATCCCCGGCGGCGGCTGCCTGGCATTGGCGGGCCACGGTCTGCGGTTCCTACCCCGATCACGGCGTTCCTGGACGGCCTGTTGACGGCGTCCGACGCTAGTTTGGGCGGCGGCGTCATTCTGGCGCTTCCTGGGTGACGACCTGCATCAAGACGATGATTGCGATGGCAGTGACGAGCCAGAACTTGTGGCGGCGCTTAGTGACACAGGCTCTGTGTTGCTCCATCATCTCACGATGGACGATGTGGACGAAGGCTGCTGGTCCTAAAATGTGGTTTTCTGCCACTGAAGTCTACAGTTCCTCTTCCCCAGTTGGTCGGTGGAATAACCGGGTATTACTGGGCTGGCGTAAGTGACGTGATTACCGGCCTCGATGTTGACACCCTGGTGTGCGGCCAGCTGCTTCTTGTCAAGTCTTCTGATGTGCAACGAGCCGGCCCTTAACACAGCCTTCTCCTTCGTGTTGCTGAACTCGGCGCTATGCCAACCCCATAACGCCACAGTATCGTAGCACTGAACTGCGCAACCGAATGTAACACACATACGATTCCCAATATTCTTTATTCTTCACATTTTAATTAGCTTTATTACTGCAAAACCCCTACCTTTAAATATCTTAATCACTCTCACCTTTCGACCCTCTACAGTATTAGAAATTATTTGTCACTTTAAAAGAGGACTGTTGATTGTTTATAATATAATGTTTAATTGGGCACCAAATTTTGTACGCGGAATTGGGTATCAGCTGTTATCGTTCAGTTGTAACGGTCTAAGGAAGGTTGGGAACTGGTGGTCTACACGCTACACTGTCACAGATGTTTGCTCATGCCTGCAGCAAGCTGTTAAGCAGATGAAGGAATCTGATCACATGGGTAAATGTTGGACTACAAATTAAATCGTTTTGCATTCAATCTCAGATGTATTTACCAAATCATCTGTTACTCATTGCTTCCGTCACCTCCGAAAACAGTGATTTTTACGTTAACTGCCAAAATTAGTTGCCCCATAAGCTGGAGTAAGTCAATACCATGCCACAGGACCACACTGTCTACACGACCGTGGTGTATTAAGCACATGGTGATATGGTTCTAGGATATTGGGAGAGCAGGTATTGACAATAATACATTTTGTATTTTTCATATTTTTGCTGAAGTACCGAGTGGTCAGATTTTTATGTCTACTTGCCATTGCATCAGACAAGCTGCGAGACTGCACTACGGACATCTGGAATCATTGTATCTACAGTGATTGTCACAAATGCTGAAAGATGCATCTTAATGGGATCTTAAAGTGAAGTACACATTCGAGTTGGACCCGAACTTTTTACACGGGCGTAGAGCTTTTCTGTTGTCTCTCATCTAAGGTTGCGTCGATTTTAGGGTCTGTAAAGGATGACATTCGTTTGGGCAAGGCGGATGTGTACCATATCCCCTGCAGTTGTAGTATGTCATACACTGACCACGCCACCAGGAGGTTTGAAAGCCGGTGTTTTGAGCGTTTACAACAACCGAGCACATCTGCTATTGCCGATCATTGCTTGTCACCGGTCATCCTATGAAATACAGCAAGGCAGAGACTGTGGCGTATACTTACTGCCATTGTAACAGTGTTATTAACGAAGCAGTTGTAATTAAATTCGCAGGTGACCTTATAAATAGAGAACGGAGGTCTTTGCTTATATTGTGCTTGGGATCCTGCTCTTTCTATGGTCTAACAGCAGAAGGTGAGAGGTAACACTCCTTGCTCGACCCATTGGTTAATTTTCAGTATCCAGAACGTCCTGTATTTGTCATCTTTCCATAGCTTGGTCATCTTTGGTTGCATGGGGCCGCTAGTTCTTCACGTATGGTATGTGTGTGCGTGTATGTGTGTGTGTGCGCGTGCGTGAGTGCGTGTGGCGATATATATATATATATATATATATATATATGTGTGTGTGTGTGTGTGTGTGTGTGTGTGTGTGTGTGTGTTTTGAGGTACTCTGCAAAAGTTGACTTAAACTAACTCTCGCCCCCTTTGTAAAGTAGGTGCTCACTAAAGCAGGTTTTAAGTGCCTTCCCTGTCTCTCCTATATAAAAACTCGGACACATATTACATTGTATTTTTTCTACTCCTGATTCGAGAAAACCATCAGTTCAAGATTTCTCATTATGCAAAAAGAGCAACTTGTTGGCATTACTGGTGGTAAAGGACATAGTAATGTCACATGTTTTTAAATAAATTAGGTATACGATACGAAATGTCGCTTAGGAATGGGATTTCAGTGTATTTCTCAACAGTAAAGACGTTTTATTATCGTAGGGGAATTTTTATCCTCGTAGGTTCCGTTATTATAAAGTTATTTTTGTACAAGATTTGCTTGATACCTCTTTTTGCCTGCAACATATTTTAAGTTATTAAGTTCTGTAGCAATAGCAAAAGGGGTTAGGAGAACTCCAATTATATAGTCGATCATAGCGTGAAAGAATGCCAGTTTGTGCTTCAAGGGGAGACAAGAAGTGGCATGAATTATGTTATCTGTTGTGGTGGGTTTAGTATAAAACTCAAAGTTAATTTCACCATCTAGTAAATATAGTTTCAGGTCCAGAAAACTCAACTTAATATGCTGATTTTGTATTTCATATGTAAATTTAATTTTGGAGTGGAAGCAGTTCAGTGGCTCGCTAAGTGATCTAATATCCTTCACATCTCAGTTTAATACAGTTATTCTATTGTCCACTTATCGTCTGTAGAAAGAACTGGTATTCGCTAGAGTTGGGTGGGCATTAATAATAATTATTTCCAATTATTAATGAAGATGTCTGCTAAAACTCCAGCAAGGCAGTTCCCCTCAGCAAGCCCTTCATCTTGTTCATATCGCTTACTATTAAACTTGAAGAAGCTGAATGTCAGAATGATTCTTAAAAATCTTATAAGTTCTTTAATTTTATTTTAATTTAGATTCTTGTACTTAGTGAAAGTGTAATTTGGGTCGTTTCGTCTAGAGGACCGTTAGGATAGAGATGTGTAATGTTAAAAGACGCATGTATATGGCCAGTAAGAAAAGTGACGTTCTTTAGAGAGTTGATAACCTCTTTTCAATTTTTCGCAGAGAATGACGTTCTGTATGTATAGTATTTCTTGAAAAGAACTAGTAATTTCTTCGACTGGAAATACCTGGGGCTACAAATTTCATTAACTACTGGACGAATAACTTGTGAACATAAAGATGGTTATATATCTTGGTTATAGTTTTTCTATATGTTCCTTGCTGTTAACACACCAGATACATGTATCTGATTGAGTTAACGTAAATTTTAGATCAACATTTAAAATAATCACGCACAATATGTTCATTTCTCCGAAAAATACACTCCTGGAAATTGAAATAAGAACACCGTGAATTCATTGTCACAGGAAGGGGAAACTTTATTGACACATTCCTGGGGTCAGATACACCACATGATCACACTGGCAGAACCACAGGCACATAGACACAGGCAACAGAGCATGCACAATGTCGGCACTAGTACAGTGTATATCCACCTTTCGCAGCAATGCAGGCTGCTATTCTCCCATGGAGACGATCATAGAGATGCTGGATGTAGTCCTGTGGAACGGCTTGCCATGCCATTTCCACCTGGCGCCTCAGTTGGACCAGCGTTCGTGCTGGACGTGCAGACCGCGTGAGACGACGCTTCATCCAGTCCCAAACATGCTCAATGGGGGACAGATCCGGAGATCTTGCTGGCCAGGGTAGTTGACTTACACCTTCTAGAGCACGTTGGGTGGCACGGGATACATGCGGACGTGCATTGTCCTGCTGGAACAGCAAGTTCCCTTGCCGGTCTAGGAATGGTAGAACGATGGGTTCGATGACGGTTTGGATGTACCGTGCACAATTCAGTGTCCCCTCGACGATCACCAGTGGTGTACGGCCAGTGTAGGAGATCGCTCCCCACACCATGATGCCGGGTGTTGGCCCTGTGTGCCTCGGTCGTATGCAGTCCTGATTGTGGCGCTCACCTGCACGGCGCCAAACACGCATACGACCATCATTGGCACCAAGGCAGAATGACTCTCATCGCTGAAGACGACACGTCTCCATTCGTCCCTCCATTCACGCCTGTCGCGACACCACTGGAGGCGGGCTGCACGATGTTGGGGCGTGAGCGGAAGACGGCCTAACGGTGTGCGGGACCGTAGCCCAGCTTCATGGAGACGGTTGCGAATGGTCCTCGCCGATACCCCAGGAGCAACAGTGTCCCTAATTTGCTGGGAAGTGGCGGTGCGGTACCCTACGGCACTGCGTAGGATCCTACGGTCTTGGCGTGCATCCGTGCGTCGCTGCGGTCCGATCCCAGGTCAACGGGCACATGCACCTTCCGCCGACCACTGGCGACAACATCGATCTACTGTGGAGACCTCACGCCCCACGTGTTGAGCAATTCGGCGGTACGTCCACCTGGCCTCCCGCATGCCCACTATACGCCCTCGCTCAAACTCCGTCAACTGCACATACGGTTCACGTCCACGCTGTCGCGGCATGCTACCAGTGTTAAAGACTGCGATGGAGCTCCGTATGCCACGGCAAACTGGCTGACACTGACGGCGGCGGTGCACAAATGCTGCGCAGCTAGCGCCATTCGACGGCCAACACCGCGGTTCCTGGTGTGTCCGCTGTGCCGTGCGTGTGATCATTGCTTGTACAGCCCTCTCGCAGTGTCCGGAGCAAGTATGGTGGGTCTGACACACCGGTGTCAATGTGTTCTTTTTTCCATTTCCAGGAGTGTATATTGACATCAAATATGGTTAAAATGGCTCTTAGCACTATGGAACTTAACTTCTGAGGTCATCAGTCCCCTAGAACTTAGAACTACTTATACCTAACTAACCTAAGGACATTACACACATCCACGCCCGACGCAGGATTCCAACCCGCGACCGTAGCGGTCACGCGGTTCCAGACTGTAGCGCCTAGAACCGCTCGGCCATCCCGGCCAGCTGTATTGACATCTGCTAAACCCATATTTAGTAAGTTTCTGTAATATACATTTTATACTTCATGTAAATGTATAGCCAAGGTCTAAATATCTATAAAATCCCTAGTTGTGTCAGCTTCTGAAGACGACGAATTAATTGGTCAGAACTGGTAAAGCATAATAAAAATTTATTTGCAACTTATAACTGCCTATTATCCTGACAAATTAAGACAAGTATTAAAGTTTGAAAGAGGTGCTAGTCTTGAGGCACTACATCTCACAGTGCACAAATCATCAACATTTTATTCAGCCAATATTTGAGAATGAAAGCACTTAGCATTTCCAACAAATTCTATACACATTTTCAAACTTTCTTATAGTTTTTTACAGCTGATACTCCTCACAAATTAATGAAAGGATAAGCGTTTTTCGCCAACTACATTTTCACCGATCACACACTTGTATAGGTGGGAGCTCGAATATTGAAAGCAACAGGGGCGGGCGGGAAGGGGGGGTTTCCGGGTTAATACTAAATGGTGTATAAGAAGCATCATAGGGAAACCTAAATTGGGCTTAAAATACAGCTACAACTGACGATAAGACATTGAAATCCCTTCACACTCGTCAAAAACATAAAAACATCTTCCTTTCAGAAGAGAGAAAAATGTTTATAGAACTACTTGTCTATCGATATTTATTATGGCGATGGTCTCCGGCAACGAATTTCTCGGAGATAAACTTGGTGCTAGTGATAAACGCCTAAGTGTAATATGTAACACTCGTAATTTTTATCACACCTCACGATCTTACAGATACCCCGCTACGTGAAGACATGCCTAGAAAATTTCATACGTATGTCATGTTTTACCATGTGATTGACGTACCGGTATGTAGTTCCCCATACATCTTCTCGATCAAATACTCCTACCTAAACAGCTGGGCAAAAATATTAGTTCCCGCCGTAGCAAAATCCTTCCTGCCATATTCCATCACACACTGTCTACTTCAAACCCTTTCTGGTAGTACAGTTCATCACATCATCAGAAAACTGAGTCACACCTTCAGTTACAAAACACAGTTAATTATCAATCGTTTATGACAATAATTAGGTCCTGTCTTGCTTTACTTTTCATAGCGTACCCTTTGTTCCATTTTAATTGAGTAACTACTTTTCCCACAATGCTTTTCTAATTTCCCAAAGCCACTCTCTGGGGCAATTTTCCTGAACTTCTCGGTAAGTTATCGTATTTCAATTTTGTATATTCATGAATACATCGGCATGTCCTGCTCGCACAGCAATAACAATAACAATTTTATTATTATTGTTATTGGTATTAGTAGTAGTAGTAGTAGTTGTAGCTGTAGTAGCAACAGTAGTAACTCTTTTGTATTGCTATTGTGGTCATTACATTTCCTTTACTTCACGTCTATGGTCACATATTTTTTATATCATCTTACTAACGGTTTCGGTCTATAGTGACCATCTTCAGATTTGTTTTATAAAAACATGTCCTAATAGTCCTAATATACTGGAGCCATAGTGGCATCATCAAATACTAAATACAAAATCTCAGCGCCAGCATCGTCAAACATATATCAATAATAGTATACACAAGAGTCATCTTGTCAGCATCACTACCATTAAAAACGAACAAAAATTGTGGTCATTAGTTCCTAGTCAGTATGGTTACTCAAAATGACCTATATACCTTATATCTGGCTATGGTTTAAAGTAACTTTTCAGTTGTATTGCTAGCGTTATTACTTTGATTTATAATTATTGTTACCAATGTTCTGGCCTCACGGAATACATAGCGTAACAACGGATAGGTCTGAATTTGCTTCTAGTCATTCTTTCTGGCAACATTACCTTCATTCTCCCTAAATGATCCTTTCTGAAGAATATGAGTTCCGATCTCATTAGGTTTTCCTGCAATACGAACGTTCAGTCATATTTATGTCAAGAATGATACTTCCTCCTTTCAGCTCTTGTTTTACTACTGCAATCCATGTTATTCTCTCAATTTTAGCTTTATCAGTAATTTTGAGGAATTCAACAAACTGTCCAGTTAATTACGTCAACTCTATTGTTTGAAACAACCTATCGAATTTAAACCGGCGTTTTTTCATATCAGAATAAACGTGCCATTACTCGTATATTTCTTCCATAGTGCTATTTGAGCTAAAATGTACCTTTGTACTTTCGTTTCTCTCTTTCGGATTTCTTTGATGTCTCTTTCTCGGTTATAACGAGTACTTCACCTTCGAAAGGACACTCTTCTTTGATAACTGAGTTAAATGCCTGAGTTTAGCGTGTATAATATTTTGTGTATGATTGTTTTTACCATGATTTGTGATGCAAATGGTTTGTATGTGTAACACCCTGACTCCATACAATACCCAAAGTATCGGACCAGTTGAAACAATTAATTAAATAAATTAATAGATGAGAAATAAAAAATGCGCATAAGAAGACGAAGTGATCTCATGACTTGTGAGTGCGAGTGCAGAATGACCGGACCTGTATGAAGAGAATGCCGTGAATACGTACCTCCCACCATAATGTTACTTCTACCGACTCTTTTCCGGCAACAGTTGCAGAGTGATGGTTCTCCGATATTTCTCTGAGGACACGCCAACAGAAAGAAGCTGGAAACGTGAAACGCTATCAGCGACGATCTATTCTAGGCAACGCCTAGAAAACATGTGTCGATGTATCATAGTCGACACTGGTAAAAATATTTCCCGTCTCATAAAGGGAAACATTGTCCGTTGTAAGCTGTATCTCAATATCGTTTATTTGTTATGCGATTGGCCAGTTTCGACTACCATATCATCGTCAAGAACATACACATTAGCAGAATGAACTATGTCGCACGCGATGCGGAATACAAATTAAAATATCAATCCACATGTGAAGCATCAAATGAAATAGTCTATATACTATATAACTTACGGACGAAAACGACATCATAAAGTTATACTGTAAACTATTTCATGTGTGGCTTCATATGTGGATTGATAATTTAATTTGTATACCGCATTGCATGCGACATAGTGCATTCTGTTAATGTATGTATACTTGATAATGACATAGTAGTCAAAATTGGCCAATCGCAAGACAAATGATTGATATAAAGATATCGCCTATATTTGACAATGTTTTCTTTTACGAAGTTTTTGGAGACTGTGAACGAGCATGTACAGGGTTATTACAAATGATTGAAGCGATTTCACAGCTCTACAATAACTTTATTATTTGAGATATTTTCACAATGCTTTGCACACACATACAGAAACCCAAAAAGTTTTTTTAGGCATTCACAAATGTTTGATATGTGCCCCTTTAGTGATTCGGTAGACATCAAGCCGATAATCAAGTTCCTCCCACACTCGGCGCAGCATGTCCCCATCAATGAGTTCGATAGCATCGTTGATGCAAGCTCGCAGTTCTGGCACGTTTCTTGGTAGAGCAGGTTTAAACACTTAATCTTTCACATAACCCCACAGAAAGAAATCACATGGTGTTAACTCGGGCAAGCGTGGAGGCCAAGACATGAATTGCTGATCCTGATCTCCACCACGACCGATCCATCGGTTTTCCAATCTCCTGTTTAAGAAATGCCGAACATCATGATGGAACTGCGGTGGAGCACCATCCTGTTGAAAGATGAAGTCGGCGCAGTCGGTCTCCAGTTGTGGCATGAGCCAATTTTCCAGCATGTCCAAATACACGTATCCTGCAACGTTTTTTTCGCAGAAGACAATGGGGCCGTCAACTTCAAACCGTGAGATTGCACAAAACACGTTAACTTTTGGTGAATTGCGAATTTGCTGCATGAATGCGTGAGGATTCTCTACCGCCCAGATTCGCACATTGTGTCTTTTCACTTCACCATTAAGAAAAAATGTTGCTTCATCACTGAAAACAAGTTTCGCACTGAACGCATCCTCTTCCATGAGCTGTTGCAACCGCGCCGAAAAATTCAAAGCGTTTGACTTTGTCATCGGGTGTCAGGGCTTGTAGTAATTGTAAACGGTAAGGCTTCTGCTTTAGCCTTTTCCGTAAGATTTTCCAAACCGTCGGCTGCGGTACGTTCAGCTCCCTGCTTGCTTTATTCGTCGACTTCCGCGGGCTACGCGTGAAACTTGCCCGCACGCGTTCAGCCGTTTCTTCGCTCACTGCAGGCCGACCCGTTGATTTCCCCTTACAGAGGCATCCAGAAGCTTTAAACTGCGCATACCATCGCCGAATGGAGTTAGCAGTTGGTGGATCTTTGTTGAACTTCGTCCTGAAGTGTCGTTGCAATGTTATGAGTGACTGATGTGAGTGAATTTCAAGCACGACATACGCTTTCTCGGCTCCTGTCGCCATTTTGTCTCACTGCGCTCTCGAGCGCTCTGGCGGCAGAAACCTGAAGTGCGGCTTCAGCCGAACAAAACTTCATGAATTTTTCTACGTATCTGTAGTGTGTCGTGACCATATGTCAATGAATGGAGCTACAGTGAATTTATGAAATCGCTTCAGTCATTTGTAATAGCCCTGTAAACAACACTTCCCAGTTGCCTATAAGTAATTTATGCGGCACGATTCGTTGATTTGTTACGGCAGGCAATAGTGTGCGAGCCCCGCTGCTATATTTTCGCCGTGAGTAGTTCAACTACATGACATATTTTCCCACGACGGTCATTCCCAATGGTACGTCTACTCTCCTCGCAACACACTTTCGGCAAGTATACGGAAAATTAAAAAAATTGCACTGTTTAAGAAAAGTTACTCCACTTTGTCCACTTCGACACAGTTTAATCGATTAACTAATCCACAGAAGAGGGAAACTAAATGGAATCACATAGTCAGTCTGCTTCATGCATAACCTGGCAGGGCACATTGCAGTACACCCATCACTTGTCGTAAACTCGGCACCACACGTGTCCTGCACGCGAAAACGATGTTCGTGTGTTTGTTCCGAGTGACATTGGGACGCGTTTCACTTCAGCCACGAACAGTACGTCGTTAAGCTCAAGACGCCCTCAGTCACAATAATTACGTTATACGACAGTTCATGTACAATACTCTGATTATAAGGGAGAAATGAAGCGGTATCAGTCGAGTTATAGCAAAATGTTCACCGTGGTCAGGTCCCCTCGGACTGCCGAGCACGAGTCACGGACCGACTCGCTGTAATGAATGTCTTGAGACCAGTTAAATAAAGGAGTTGGACCGTCCCAAAGATCCATCTTCTCGATTTAACTGGTCTCAACACAATCTTCACTGTGAATAACCGGTTAAAGAGTAAACATATAGCATATCAACAGGATTAATTCTTGACTCCAGTACAGTTTATTTATTTATTTGTATGAAGTTTTCTATTCTGGAAAAGTATATTTACAATTAGTATATTTACAATAGAGGGTTTTTGCACTAACTACTAATACACATGCCTACACATCGAGCAATATCAATAACATGTTAGTGCCTCTAAAACTGAATTTGTATGGAAAACCTAGCAGAGCCTCCAGTGCTCGGCGATTCATCTGATCACCTCATTCATCTCGTCATTAATACGAGGGGAGTTAAGTAAGGAAGGAAATTGTTTCCTGAGAGCAGTGTGCTTTTATTCAAGACTTAAAATACACGATATTATTCCCCATTCTTTTCACAACAAAATACTTTTTGACATAATCTCCATTCAATTCGATGGCCAGGGAGGTCCTGTATGCCCACATGGTGCTATTCTACTGGTTATTGTCGGAGCCAATATCTTAATGTATGAATAACCTCTCCATCAGAAACAACTTCCCACGGAGTGCATACGTCATTGGGCTAAGCAGATCGAAACGAAAGTTCTGAGAGCCGGGTTATAGGGTGGATGAGGAAGAACAGTCCAATGAGTTTTTGTGAGCTTGTATCGCTCTTGTGTGTAGCCTTGCGTTGTCGGGGAGAAGAAGTTCGTTTGAATTTTTGTGACAACGATCATGTGGAATTAGTTTCTTTTATTTCCTGAGGGTGGCACAATGCACTTCCAATTTCTCGTTGCACCATGAGGCAGAACATCAAACAGAATAACGCGTTCAGAGCCCCAGAAGACCGTCACCATGACTATCGGCTGATGGTGCGGCTTCGAAATTTTTCTTGTGAGGGGAGATGGTGTGGTGCCACTCTATGGATTGCCGTTTTTTTCCTGTTCGAAGTGATGTACCGACGTTTCACCGCATTGAGGATATTGGACAAAAAGTTGTCACGATCAGCCTCGTAACGCTCAAAGAATTTCGCACAGACGGTCCTTCGTTGCTCTTTTTGGTCTTTTGTACGCGGCGAGGAACCCGGCGGGCAGACACCTTTGACTACCCCAACTATGGACGATTGTGTCAGCACTACCAACAGAGACGTCCAGTAGTGCAACCGAGTCTTTGACTATGATCCATCGATCACCTTGAATGAGAGTGTCCGCATTTTGCAGGAGTCATAGCTATGTGTGGCCAACCCTCATCGCGGGAGATAGTTTTTTTTTTTTTTTTTTTTTTTTTAATGTGTGAAATCTAATGAGACTTAACTGCTAAGGTCAACAGTTCCTGAGCTTACACTCTACTTAACCTTTATTATCCTAAGGAGAAACACATACACCCATGCCCGAGGGAGGATTCGAACCTCCGCCGGGACCAGCCGCACAGTCCATGACGCCTGAGACCGCTCGGCTAATCCGGCGCGGCCATCGCGGGAGATGTGAGAGCTTTGCGCGACAGTGATGCGATGATGACAGACTCCTTGGCCAACGACTGACGGTGCCTTTGCCTCCGTAGAAATTCTGCAAACGCCTATGATTATCTGCGATGCTCTGGGTTTCGCCAAAAGCAACTCCATGCCAGCCGTCTGCTTGGAATGCCCCTCCGTTGCAGGCGCCTATCGGAATTTCAGGAACCTACATAGACAGAAACGAGAATATTCCATGTTGTGCCACCACAGGTTCCGCAATTTTTCAGCCGAAATTGGTGAAGGAAAAAAATATGTGTTGCATTACTTACTGAACGCCTCTTGTACTTGTGTGACGCATGTGCGATTTCATCATATTCTGCCTGAAAGCGGTCAAGGCACGAAACCACAAGAGTGACATAAAGAAGTGGGGAAGATATATTAAACTTATTACAGAAATGGAAGGACTTCAAACTATCACCGAAGACACAAATCCTACTCCTTTTGAAAAGCTATACAGGTTTAAAGACCTGATCTGATAGAAGAATGGCTCCGAACATTATCTTATACTCATACGTAATGACACAGCGGTGTTGAACGAAGTCGGACACGGAAGTGGCGCAAACTTAATCACCGTCTTTTAACTCCTTTTATGACAATGTTTTGTAAATGAAAATGCCATGGATGACTTAGATACAATGTAGAAAGTTGAGCATTAGATCCACTGATGCACCCCAGAAATATAAATAATATTACTGCTTTTGTAAAACCAAGATCTAAACGACTGCACTCCTCAGTGTACTGTGTAGTGTGCGGTGGGGAGTCTGCAGTGCTGGAGGCAGCGTTTGGAACTGTTTGCTGTAGTTATTTTGTACGTTTAGTTACTCAGTTTTTGGGTCGTTTCACTATTCCTGTTTGCACAGATTTGTTGCTTCAAATGTTCTACCGATCTGAATGGTGTTGTTGAATAATTATTCCTAATGAGTTCCTTTGTGGATAATATTGAAACTTGTAATATACAGAAGAGGATACTACAGATCCGGCGCAAAATTTGGCGTGTCCACTGGCTTACATGTGTGTGTGTGTGTGTGTGTGTGTGTGTGTGTGTGTGTGTGTGTGTGTGTGTGAGAGAGAGAGAGAGAGAGAGAGAGAGAGAGAGAAAGAGAGCATGTGTGTGTGTGTGTGTGTGTGTGTGTGTGTGTGTGTGTGTGTGTGTGTGAGCGTGGGGGTAGGCGTGTGTGGCTGTATAGTGATAGTGAGAAGATCTTTATATACAGTGGAACTCTGAACCTCCTAATCAGAAGTGTAGATAAGCGAGTGAACATTATGAATATGAGAGCGATACACTCAGCTGTGTCATATGACGTTAAAAAGATTATAATTAACAAGTTCCCAATAATGAACATGTTCTATGAGATGGAAACGGACAGCCTTTCCGTTTCGTTAATGTTATTCCGAATCCATACATTTTCAAGCAGACGGGAAAAACAGAGCTGCGCTGCGTTATTACTGTAACACTGGATACAATGACGCGCCTCTGTGTTCGAACTCGCCGTACAGCGTAATAACACACTTCGTTTTAAATAGATTTATGCGGTCGGCTGATACACACAAATGTCGTTGCAGTGTATATTTCCTGATGATACGTTAGTGACTCTGTCCCTTATTATTCCCAGTTATTATCTATACATTCAATACGTTGAAAACTATCGAAAGATTAATTTTTCTATTTGGTGAATAGTTTATGACCGTAGTCACGTCTGATACATTTCAGAAGATTTATTCTTTGGCTTTCGTTTCATAGAGTGTGTAAAAACATGGGTCTCATCTCACCATTTTGTTCTTATCTACAGCACAAATCCATCTCTTTCTCCGAGACTGCTAATGAACACTCGCTTGCCGGACGGCAGTCGATCGAACAGTTCGTTGTTGGAATCTTGGTAACGGAACGAGTTTCGTGAGCAGAATTTGCTCGTTAAGGAGAGAAGAGATGGTTATTTGATCAACACTGATGCCTTAAGTTTGTAATGCTTATCTCCCTTGTAATTCCTGTTTTGAAGCATTTTCCGCCTAAATGCAAAATATGATCAGAGTCTCTGATTTACTGTCTATGATTATTTTTTCTTTTTTTTAATAAAAAGGTGTAACATTACTCGTACATCATATTAAGATACTCTATATCAAAACTGTTCAAACGTAGTTGGTAGCCTACTTGGTATTCGCTCTGACACTAGAAGGCAATGTATGTGGTATTTTATATAATTAGAAGGGTTTTCTGAAAAGAGAGCGAGCTGTTGTGAACGGCTGTTGGCTATACATCCTATTGCTAATGTAAGTTTGGACAACGGAGGAGCTGCTCTCGCGGGTAGAGGCAAAGTACTTATTGATGTCTTTCAGCGCTACGATATTCGCGTGAGTAGCACTTTGTGGGATATGGTTAGCTCGCAGGACACTGTATACTATAGCACGAAATCAGCGAGGTGCCATAAGTTAAATGTTTGTTGACAGTAAACAAAATTCCGATAGTATTAAGAAACAGATTCGTTGAGTGTTTTCCCTACAGTGCCGTTTTATACGAAAACGTCATAGTGAGCCGAAAAGAAAGTGGAGATATACTCAGGAAGTTTCGTAATGTAGCTTTGGGTAAAAAATTACTGAATAGGACACGAAAGGAATCTAATGCAGAGGATAAGAGTTAAGGAAGGTATTGACCACGAAGAACTGACCTCCAACGAACTGTCATCAAAGGATGGATTACAGGGGTGAAGGGGAGAGATACAACAGGACACTTAGTGATGAGTTGCGTCAAAAATGAAAAAAATGAAGCTACCAGTAGGTTAATGAGAGGTACAGCACAGAAGAACGAGGAAAGAGTCCAGTCGATACTTCTCATAAGACAGGTATAGCAGAAGAGAAAATTGATATGATTGAAAATCATTTATTTGAATGAAATATCGGAAGAACAATACCGTGAACAAAGAATTATGTTTTCTTAAAGTTAAAATTCACTGAAATACAGTTAATCTATGATTTAAAAAGCAACGGGCCTTCAGGTGTTGTCCTCTCTCTCTCTCTCTCTCTCTCTCTCTCTCTCTCTCTCTCTCTCTCTCTCAGCCGGCCGGGATGGCCGTGCGGTTCTAGGAGCTACATTCTGGAACCGCGTGGCCGCTACGGTCGCAGGATCGAATGCTGCCTCGGGCATGGATGTGTGTGATGTCCTTAGGTTAGTTAGGTTTAAGTAGTTCTAGGTTCTAGGGGACTGATGACCTTAGAAGTTAAGTCCCATAGTGGCCAGAGCCATTTGAACCATTTTCTCTCTCTCTCTCTCTCTGTCTCTCACTCACTCTCTCTCTCTTTGAGGAGAACAAATCGGGACCTACTGACCGCTGTGCAGTCCTGTGCCAGTGGTGTCATTTGAATACGGTTATGGAGGGCGTGGGGTCAGCACGCGGTTCTTCCGGCCGCTGTCGGTTTCGCTGACCTATGAGTGGCTACTTCACATAATAGTAGGTCCTCACATGGCATCACGAGGCTGAGTGGAACCAGTTCCAGTCCTTCCACCAAGGAAAAGTCCCTAGCAACACCGGGAATTGAACCCGTGTCCTCCACCTGCCAGTCAGCTACACTGACCACTCAGTTACGAAGGCCGACGCCTTCAGTATACTGTGCCGTTAACTAAGAAGCGTCTGTACCACAAACGAAGAAACGCTTAAGACAATTTTAGTTCTTAAGCTTAGCGCTGCCAAAATTTATCATTAATTTTCATGTACTTTATATCTTTGTTCTACACGCTGCCCTGTGGAATGAGACTCATTTGGTGTGCAGGATTACAGCGTTGTTTCATCACAACTATGCAGTCAAGAGCTTTTAAATAAGCATCTGGAAAGAAAACTAAAATTCCTAATGAGATTAAATCTATGAAGTTGTGCGCTGCAGTGTGTTATCGTTTGTATGTTCATTAAATGTTCACCAATAACAGTACACATTGTAATATTGAGAGGGTCATTAGGCAAACTGATTTCATTACCAGCGACCAAATTTATGCCTCATTACGCAGGTTGTGAAATTACGTAATCGCGTCGCGCATGCGAGTACGGAATACGCACGTCACTGCTACGACCAATTGGTTTCTGAATGAGATACGTCCAACAGGTCTAATGACTGCATTGTTTCAAACATTATCGTATACCTTTGAGCTAGCATATTTTTGTGGCTAGCATTTTCCCCTCTTTAACTCTGCCCATGATGAACACTACATTTAACCAATAAATTAAAAAAAAAGAAACAGAACAATCGCACATGAATTCATGGTAGCGAGCTACACACATTCCCTGTTTGGATACGACTGTACCCGGAACCGATTACCTTTGTTCCCGAAATATATCGGTGCCGTAACACATGAATGTTTAATCGATGAGATTACAGTGACGTGACAAGGTAAATTTCAGACATGTTGCTATTGCCATCGGAAGTGCGAGCATGCGACAATATTCAAGCGAATCCATCCGTGGAATACTGGGAAGTCAATATCGGCGCCCCCTTTGTTTTGTTTGAGGTAAATATGCAGGACGTCTCTACTGGGATTCCCCCTCCCCCTCGTCGTCACTGACGGAAATGTGAAATTATGCTACATTTGAGTTTGTGTATAGTCACCTACAGTAAACAGTTGCACTTAAAACGGACGACAGCGTCACTTAGGAAGGATTGCATCAACAGGTTAATCACACGAACTTCACTAAATCGTTAGAACACAGTTTGAGACATTCGATACTATCATCAGGAAAGCTGCTGCCATAGGTAGAAGGAGAAATTTGATGTAAATTTAACAATTAGAAACATTCGCGCAAAACTATTAACCAGACAACGGTTATGTTGATTACCCGAAGCAGGAAAAAGCGCAAGTAGCTTATTTTCCAAGTAAAAAAATTATGGCAGGGACTAAATACGAGGAATCGAGATTTTTAAGAGAACTTATTGAGGTATGGTTAAAAATTAAATCAAATATTATACCTTTAGCACCTAGAAAAAAATCAGCGCTGTTGAATAAAGGTGCGTGATAAATTATTCCTTAACATGCAATGCCCTATAAGTCACTGCTGTGATTCAAATCTATATCGCTCAATGAACATACGGTACGAAATACGAACGTAGTATATTGGTCTCTGAAATGTTGTAAGCGTGCAGTAATATTTACCATAGCGTCAGGTATGCACAGAAGAATATAGTTATATTTAATACTGTAATATTCTGTGAAAAATATGTAGATATAATATGGGAATAGATTTTCTGACGGCTACATCCGTCTTGTTACGTGAAATTAGATACAGGCCTTTGATTTTAAGAGACTACAGTGAAACTGTCTGTGTCCAATGGTGTCACTAGCAATGCAGGAATCCTCGAAAGTCAGTCGTTGGTGAAGAAGTCGACGGAGACTATCGTCGAAAGAGTGAGATTTTATTCTACACTGAAAGGAATGGAAAGTGACAGAGAACCAGTGTGATATTTAACAAATTTTGGGGAGATATTCGTCGTATAATGGACATTGAATGATTACTTTTGTTCCATTTGGAACTGGTATCTATCATCGGCATGAAGGACAAGAATATGCTCTTGCTTTCGATGAGGGAAGAAATTGCCTTCAAATGTGACACTAAGGAACTTCTTGGTACCCCCGAAACGCATGGTGTGTCATTCGTGAGGACAACTAGCTGGAGGTTCGTATGAAAGTACACCTCTTCCCGTCACATAGCAGACATGTGGCATGGGTGGAATATCAGGGGACCGGGAAGGCCAGACAACGATCCTTGTACTATTCACAGCGTTTGTGCCGTAGGCAGCTTTTTTAAGGCTTCCATAATTCTACTGGAATATGCCAGCGGTACCGTGGCTATGAAGGTTATGGCAAAAGGTCATTGTTCTTAACACTCACTGGCAAGCATTCGACCTCTCTATAAAATTACAAAATCAAACCTGTAATCATACACACGGCAAATCGCACTAAATGATTTCAGGGGTTGTTGAGGGTTTAGAAACTTGCTGCTACCTATACCTGGTTGGCTACAGAATACGTTTTACTCGATCTGACTGCCAAACTTTAAGTGATACTCACTTCTGAACATCACAGAACGCCACTCAATGTCCCACCTGGCTCTGGCTGCATAACATGCAAGTCTCTGTTGTTAGTCGTATGACATCAGCGGTAAACGATTCTAAATCTGAACCCAGATGACCGTTCTCTGTTCCCAGCTGTTCTTGGGAACCATTGGCAGCATATTGGCTGTGGTCACCAGACGATTCACCAGGGCCAGTCGAAAGTAATATCTACTATTTTCACCTTCTTCCGTTACTGTACTACAAGCCAATTGACTGTATGATATGTTGGTATAAAGCTCCCTCGCCCGTCATACCAATGATTATACCACTATCAATCCAAAGAAAATAATAATCTGTACCTGCACGTCCTGTGGCAATACTGTGCTGCTCTCTATACCTGAAAAGTTCCAGTAACGTTATACACTCCTAACAGCCACCATAACCTCACATCATTCTATGAATAGGAATGGCTGGTTTTATGTACCGAAAATTCGCAAAAGGATGAATTTTTAATCAACATATCCCACAAGCATGAAGAGCCAACATTACTACTTGGAAAGGCCTCCGTGAATGTGTTCATAATAGAACGTTTTCCATCTCCGTCAGTATGACTTGCCACAGCAAGAATTTAGAGAATTTTTATGCAAAGAGAATTTGAACGTTAACTGTGTAAGGGTACTGTCATATCGCTGGCTTGGTTGCGGAATATCTTTGCGGGCAGCCGCGTCTGTTGAGTCGAGCGCGGAACACGGAACTGTTATGCCGTGTAGTGTGTAGCTCTGCATGTAAGAAGCATTGTTAGTATTCAGGTTGAAGTGTTGCTACAAGTGCTATTACAGTAAAGTGATTAAATATGGAAGTAATTCAGAGGAAAGTGCGTCAAGATGTAATTAAAAATGAGCAGTGCCGCCGATAACGTATCGATCATCCGCGCCATGTTCGGTCTCCCAGAATGAACCGATGTGAATCAGCAGAAATTAGTTACCACAAAAGAGTGCAGTGTCTTGTAGCGAGCGTGAGGACGTGCGTTCGATCATCGCGTTTCCGCATTACCAACAATCAGCCGCGCCGCGACAGTTACGCGCACGCTCGTGCAAGTGAGAACTGAGAACTAAAAAATTAGCTTTACGAACAGTGTTATATCATTAGTAGTGACAAGGAGAAATATTACCAGATATTTGTGTGTGTCACGAGCGTAAGAACTTTCGTTCGATCATTCGGCTCCCGCATCATCAACAATCACCCGCGTAGTGTCGGTTACGCGTACGCTCGTCCGAATAATATTTTGTGACTGTTAATCATCAAGATTGTTCATTGGGATAAACGTTTACAATCTAGAGTGTAAACAGTGCAATCTGTGGTTTCCATATCGTCTCAGAATATAGATGTTCATACCAGAAATAGGACAGTGTTGTGTTTTAACGTTGAGTGGCTCCCCTAAACCCGCTTGCATATTTCGATAGATAATTTCAGGCCAACCAACAGCAGTGTGGAGCAGGACAATACGACCGCCGCGGGATTATTAGGTACGTGGTGTGGACAGGGCGCATGGTCACGAAACGAGAAGTCAGTTTAAGGTACTACCCCACCCATTCGTACTCCCGGGCGTGTTACAACTGTAGTTTGAGCTGTTGCACTGGATTAATGTGGGTGCACTTGTAATAAATAAAAGTGATCATGACAACGCCCTCTTAATGTTCGTATTTATTTATTTATTGTTTACTTAGCATGACCATACAGTATTATGACTTTAAAACTGTCTCCTCTAATGGACAAGGAACTACATATGTTAAATAGTATTACAAGACATTGTCAACATCTATGAGTATATTTGGTCCAGTTGAGTACACCTCTGAATATAGTATGAGAACATTTATCATTACCAACTTCTTTGCAAAAGAAGGAAAACTTGTGTCTGTACCGTTTAGGATAAAGGTTGGAAGAGAGTCCTTCAACTGATAAATAACAGGACTTACGTGAGCACTAAGTTTAGTTACTTACTTACGTTATGCGCCCAGTTTGGTAATACAGTTCAGTCAGCACTTACGTTCTGGGCAACTTTGCACAGGTTTGTTCGACTTGAAAGCCGTTAGTGTTTAAGTGATATTTGCAATAGGACAGAATGGTCGACACATCACTAACATATAATGAGAAAATTAATAAGCCAAAACTCAACCTTACGGGAATCTTCACACTACATCTCCCACTTGACTTGTGAGTTTAGCAAATAAGATGTCAAAGTTGATAATATTTAAAGCTTTTCTTAAGTCCTAAAAGCACTTAATAGTCCTCTGTATAACGAATCATTGTGTTGGTAATGTCAGCGATCCTCTCACATTTTCAGTTTATAGCAGAAATTATATCTGTGAAATTAAATACATCTATGTTCAATTATTGTCCATGTTATATTATGTAAAAGAACGAAAAGAGTATTCTTCTCTTTACCTTTTTTCTCCTGACCGCTGGACTGAAACTTTCTCTGTAACTTTATC
Organism: Schistocerca americana; assembly: GCF_021461395.2. NCBI lineage: Eukaryota > Metazoa > Arthropoda > Insecta > Orthoptera > Acrididae > Schistocerca > Schistocerca americana. The sequence goes on along the minus strand of NC_060119.1, from coordinate 949,562,314 downwards.
TGTAATTTGGTGTTACTAATAAACGTAATGATCTTAGACCTGTTTTTAGTTATTAATAAAGTGGTGCATTCCTTCCACAAATATTTTTCGGAGTTTGTGTATACATGTTTCATCTAATTAGGCCGTTGGAAGTGGACGGTTCGGTGACGTGATAATCCTACGCCAACAGAGCACTATGTAATGTACATTTACCTCGAAACTACTGTCTAATTTTTTTCTTCCTACTATTATCATATCAATTGTCATGCAATTCATTCACTGCATTGCAGTTTAATATCATCACAGTTCTTTTTCACGCAGGTTTTCCGCTCTCCAACGATGAACCGGTTATGGATTTAGAAGAGAATATGGCAATAACTATAATTCACCCAGGAACGCTACAACTATTACAGAGGGAATAACGACAACCGGAACAGGTACTGGAGAACCAATAGACCGACAAATTATCAACAAAGAAACCACTATCAACAAGCTGAACAAGAAAAGAGAATACAGATAGAAGAGGTGGAGGTAAGACTTTCAACATTGTTACACTAACAAATAAGAATTATTTCCAAGAATTGCTTTGACAAAGAAATATACATACATAAGTATTGAGATATATCCTAACAAATGGTACAAATGTTGAAAAAAGGGAAAACATCCAACAAGATAATTTTTTATTCTTTGTTTTTATAAGGAGAAAATAAGTAAAATATAGTTATTCTTTTATTTTTATGAGGAGAAAATAAGTGGCATATAGTTTTAGTGTTTATTATACCTTACTTTTTTTCTTTATATACTGTCCAATTCAGAACTAAGGACTTATTTTTATCGATAGTCTATTTTTTACTTAAGTCCATAGTCAATGACTGTTATTTTGTAGTTTATTAGCTGTCTGGTGTGCTTAACTTATTCCGTTTTTCACATGTTTCTTTTGCACAATTCCTACATCACATAATTTGATTTCACACATTGACACAATCCTATGAGCGTTTAAGCATGAGGTTGGCGAATGTTTTTGCACGAAGGTGATGGACTTGAGCGAGATGGATGTGGGCAAGTACTTGATGTATGGCTTCGTTAGTCGTTTCTTGTTGGCTTTGCAAGTGTGTGTTGCTGTTGTGGAGGTCTCGTAATGGAATGGAGCTGTGAGTGCAGAATCTCGTGGTTTACTGGCTTTGTATGCGTGAAAGTCATCGTTATGTGTCGCTGAAAGCGGTCGTTTTTCGTTCTAATACTTCGCAGACGACTAATTTACAATAGGATAGGGATTTGGGAAGGTATGTCGTCTATTCTTCACCCATCTTCTTTCTTGGTTTCAGTCTTGCGAATCTTCAACTTCTGTTCTCCCTGCTTTTTCTCTGCTTCTTACTTGCTTCTTGGTTCTTCTCTGGGCAGGATATGGAAATATTTATTGATAACTATCGCTTTGAAGTTCTCCTCCTAGTAACAAGTTGAAAAATTGTTTGGGCATGTCATTTTTACTTTGTGGAAGTTTTCTTCAGTGTCGTGCACCAGCGTGCTGTTTAATAGCAGTAGTGTGACTTCTACACGTATTTTTTTGCCAGTGGTGGCTTGCCCAAGTGGTCCTCTCGTGCGGCCGTTTTTTGCTCGCTCCGCTGAGTGGGGGCGTTCAGAGACCCTTCTGGCGTTCGGTGTCCTGTCGTGTCTCTGCAGGGTTCCGCCACTGTGTGGTTCCGTGTTCTGTCCCAGCAGGGTTCCGCTTAGCGGGCAGATTTACGGCCCACTTCTGATACAAGGTCCTTCTGTTGGTCTCACTGTCCTTTCCTTTCTCTTGTCGCTTCTGCCCTGTAGGAATTGTGTCTTGCTAATTAGATCCTTTTCTTTCTTGATACTTCTCGCGTTGCAACTAGTGGGTTGTTGCATCTTGTCCTTGCTGGAGTTTTTACAATGGTTCTTACAAAAAGCTTTACTTATAATCATCTAATATATGTCTAGTCCCTACATTGTTTTAAGCCTTCTTAAAAAGCTTTACAAATTTCGGCACCCTTTCCATGTTACAATTCTAAGATTTTTGAGTCTTAACATCTAAAAGAATCCTCAAATTCGTTTTTTAATTTTTGTGTAGTGTCGTCGTGTATAGCATTTCAATATTTCATGCTGTTAGACTATCTACGCTTTATCCCTTCACCTTAATCTGTGGTACTATTGGTGTTATTATTGAAACTACTTGCTTTTTCCCACCTTCCTCTCTCTTCATTCTTCTTTCCCCTGATGATCTCATCTGCAACATAATCTTGAAATATTGTGCTGATTATCTACCAGTAATAAAATTAAGCTTCAAACTTGTACTGAAAGTGTTTAATACTGTCAGTCTTGGGTACAAATATCTCTGCTTTATCTCATAAAATACCCTCTAATTCTCTTCTACTGTGTTCCAAAATACCTTGAACTTCTTGCAGTTTTTTCGTCGATTTCTTTATGGACTTTTAACATGAGTTGAGGCGATTCCCCCTTTTGCGCATACCATTCTAATTCTTCATCCTCTTTATCTCGAGTCATTCTTAATTGTTTGTTTATAACTGGTATTTCTTCTAATTTTAGCTTTTACTCAAAGAGAAGTGTGACATTCCCGAATGTTACGCTACCTTTCCCCACATATATTACCGCTCGTCTCTCATTTAAAAAATCTGCACCTGTAATCAAATCTACAGTTAGTTTAGGTATAATCACGAAGTTGGCTTCGATCTTTTGACCTCAACACGAAAGAGTTAACCTTGTTTGTCTCATAACTTCCGCAGCATTGTTTCTAATAGGACCTCTTACTTTAATCTTATGTGTTTTCAGAACTGGCAATTCCTCATTGGCATTACACTGCATGAATAAATTTTCTGAGATCACAGTCAGATCACTTCCGCTATCAATTACAATATTGGCTGGGATATGCTTTACCATGGCGTTCACAATTGGTTGAATTTGAAAGGGTTGGTTCAGTTCTTCTTCTTCTTGCATCAACAAATCCTACACTGAATCATACATGAGTCTTTTTAGGAATTTCCCTTGTGAATTCGAACTTTCTGTAGGATAAGATTCGACTGCTACTTCTCACTCTTTTATTTCCTCTTCTCTATTTCTTCCTTCATTTATACTTTCTTCAACATCCTCTACTTTTTCCTCATCCTTGTCTATCTTCTCCTTCTTCGTCACTACTTCCACATAATCGCATCTAAATGCTCTAATTATCGCTTCATAACTTCCTTCATTATATACGTTGGGTTGTGTGCCCACTCGTAACTTATTTTCAACTTCTGTCAACTTCACATTATCCTCATTGAATTCGCTTTCCCTGGTTTCCATCTCAAATAGCTCTGCAATACTCATTACTTCGTCCTTTCCTCCTACATTCGTTGTGCATGCCTCTGGTAATTCATCTTCCTCGTCAGGATTCTCCCAATTAATTTCGTCGCAACACGATATTGTTATTTTCTTGTCTTCGTTTTCATCTGGTCCCTGCGGATTTGTTTCTTCCTTCTTCTCTTCTCGTGATAAGAATTTTACTTCTCTGTTCAAGGTGCTGCAATTGTCCTGGATCGGTGCGTCATTCTCTTTGGCATGGGCGCTTGGCTGTCAATTCGAACGTTTATCGGGGTTTGGTGGTCTTACCTCCACCTCTTCTATCTGTATTCTCTTTTCTTGTTCAGCTTGTTGATAGTGGCTTCTTTGTTGATAATTTGTCGGTCTATTGGTTCTCCAGTACCCGTTCCGGTTGTCGTTATTCCCTCTGTAATAGTTGTTGCCGTTCCTGGGTGAATTATAGTTATTGCCATATTCTCTTCTAAATCCATACCCGGTTCTTTGTTGAAATCTATTATTGTTTCTTGGTGCGAAGTTATCACATGGTTCGTAATTATTGTTTCTTCGCACTGTGTCTTGTGGATTCCACTGCTTTTTGCTTTCGTTTTCACGTGCGCTTCGTCTTTTCCTTGCGTCATCTTCCGAAAATATGAACTCTAGTTCCCTTAGAATACCTTTAAATGCTTCGACGTCATTGCCTCCGCGACCTACTAATGATTGCTGGTATTTCAATGGTAGCTTCATCGCGCATAATTTAATCTACTCTCCGTCACTGTATGGCACATCTAAGCATTGATTTTTCTTTGCCATTAATTCGAAAAATTTCACGGGACTCTTCTCTCCTGAATTTTAAAAATATGGGTTCTGTAATAATTGGTACTTCAATCCGTTCTGTGCTTCGCTGGACCAATATCGTGAGAGAAACTTCTCTCTGAAATCTTCGTACGATCGGCATGTCGCTGCAATATTCTGCATGATTTCTGCGATTGTTCCTGACATGTGTGCACATATAAAGTCTAATTTGTGTGCTAGCGTCCAGTGTTCTGGTAATCCTACTCGGAATTGATCAATAAAAGTTCGTGGATTGAATGAGTTTCCTTCTCGAATGTGTTGATATTTTCTGACTGTGAGGAAATGATCGCTGTCGTACTTCGTCATAGTTCCATATGAAATTCGCGATTCTTCGCCACTTTTGTTTCTGATCATTTCTCCCGTCGTTCTTTCCGGTTGTGGTAGATCCATTGGATATTGTCCACTGCAACTTTCGCCTACCCTTGGGTAGTATCGTTGGAGTGGTATGCAATAATTTTCTTCCATCGGTTGTGAACGTGTAGCTGATTGCATTGCACTGTACTCTTCGCGACCTGGCTTTACATTGTCAGGTATGTTACTTTCCGCCTGTGATTGGAATCGAAAATGCATGATCTCTTCGTTAATTGCTCGTTTTTCCGGTGCGATTACAGATACGGATGTGGTTGCAGACTCTGTGCTTGTTCGATCCTGTTCACTACGCTCTTCAATGGTTTGCAACAACTCTGTTCGCAATTTCTGAAATTGTCGCTTCGTTTGCGCTTCTATTTTGACTATGCGGTTATCATATCTTTTCAGCGCTGCTTTTGTGATACGTTTGTGTAACACACTGTATTCAACAACTTCACGCGCAGTACCTGCTGCTTGTCTAGTAATTTCGTTTATCTGTTTCTCTAGTTTCTTGACTTCTCCCTGGGTGTTGTTACGTAATGTTTTGATCTCGTCCTGAATGTCATTACGCAATGTTTGTACGTCCGCTTGTACCTTGTCAATGTCTGTTCTCAATTGATTGTGACCTGTCATTAAGTTTCCTATCACTTCTCGTGATTCTATTGCCTCGTCTTCAATATAACTTAGGTGTATCTGAATTTTTTTGTTTTGTTCTTTAATCTCACGCATTTGTCTCGTGGTTTCTGCATTTTGAATTTTAATTTGATTCGCAATTTCTTTATTTTGTCTTGTCCGTCAATTGTTGTAATAATTCTGCCAGATTGGTGGGTCCTATTGCGTTTTCTTCCGACGTCCTACGCTCTGTGTTTTCGCCCAAGTGTTGGTTCGCAACCGATTGCATTGAACTGTGCTGTGACACGTTTCTGCTCGCATTCCTTGTACTCTGTGGTGAGGGAGCTCTGATTACTTGTACTATGGGTTCTACGTATTCGAGACCCAAGTTAGATTCCTCATCGACTGTCTCTCTACTTTCCTGCTCCTCTGTCGTATGCTGACTTACGTTTTCTATGCTTTGACGTACATTATCCTCGTTATGGTGCGTTATACGTCCTATTTCTCGCGATACTGCATCGTCTGTTGTACTGTCCACTATCCTCTGTCCAGTTTCATGCTGGGTCTCTACCTCAATTCGGTCATGATCTCGATCTGCCATTGCTAATCTTTCCGAATCCCTTATTTTCTGTTTTAAAAGCAATTCACGCGCCCTACTTCGAGTCAACACGCGCTCATACGATCTCACGCGTTTGATAAACTTTTTGTTCACACGACTTGACACTTACTATACCCAAGACTGACAATCCATTCACTTACTTGTTGGGTCAGAATCAACTTGTCAACGATGTATCCGCCACCTGTGCGCTTGCATTGAAGAGAAAACTTAATTCTAGCAATTTTTAAAATTCATAACTTAATTATGCTATTGTCTCTGCTAGAATGTCTCACTATCTATCGCTGCAGCTACTGTTTTCAACTATTTATGCCTTTCAAAATTATTTTTTTTTCCGAAATTTTTTTAACAGGATGTTTTTCTGACCTAGTTAGGCATGTGGTCGACCTTCAGTCATGGTATTTTACTGTCCTGGCGGGGTCTCCATTATCTAACATTCTGCATGGTGTCTGTTTGTTCTAAGTCGTGTCTCCCTACCACTTTAGCGCAACGACGCTCTGAGCATGTTTTTTAGGAAATTGACTAGTTTGAACCTGGGACCTGTTGCTGGTAAGGAGACGCCAGACCACACATGACATGCAGAATTCAGAAGAGTTCAGTGAGACTAGCGATGATATAACCAAATACTTAATGATTTCAGTGTCATCTCCACTGCACTCCCTGTAAAAGAATCTTAATACTAACTAAATTTAGTGCAAGGGGTTCAAGGCTTTCCTATTTTTAGTTAGCTGGTAAAATAACGTCGAAAAAGCAGTTAAGTTTACCATTGGAAATTTTATTCTACTCACAAAACATTGTTTACAAATTGCACTATTGATAAAAGGAAATGTTTTAATACAGGATGGTAAAAACCAACTGCGTTTAACGAAAATGTGAGCGAATATTCCCAGAATGGGTTTCTAAGTTCCACAATGGATCGAAGGATGACCTATGCCATATCACATCTATAATCTAGGTTTAAATTAAGTTTCACAAGAGAGAAAACTATCAAAATGGTCTACAGTGACCCTCATTTATCTTTAATTACTTATCTAACTTGTCGTAAATTACAGTGGCTGATGTGGCTTCTCAATAACTATATAACAGAAAAATCATCGCGTTTCAGATTTTTACTTCAAGTGGCAAATGTGAACACCATGAGCTTTAATTGACGATCGACACTAGTATTACGCAAAAAGGGGGTGTAACAGATGAGACTTCTGCAGTTCTGAGTGAAGCTTTATGCGCTGTTATGCGGCATCGCGTGCGTTCATTACCTTGTCGCTGTTCGTCGGGGGCGGCGGGCAGCACAGCTCCGCTCACCTCGCCGTCTCCGAAGCAACTCCCGCCTAACTTCCCCTTACTACAATTTACCGAAGTTGATTTAACAAACTATCTGGCTGTGTTTTCATCTGACCAATCAGGGTCTCAATGTTAACCTTAAGCTCCGCCCACAAAAATTCTGTCTATCCAATGAGAAATGTTATACTTTTCGTGGTGGGGCAATGTTTCTAAAATTAGCAACGTAACAGAGACACGAAAAAGTCTCACCCAAAAACTTGCAGCGGGTGTGGTCCTTTTAGTGTTATCGTAAGATCTATACTGTTCTTCTGGAGGGCTCCATCTTTTAACATGGGCTGGGGGGTGGTCCTGACGTAACAGAGACGTGAAAAAGTCTCACGCTAAAACTTGCGGGTGGTGTGGACTTTTTTGTGTTATCGTAAGATCTATACTGTTCTTCTGGAGGACTCTAGCTTTTAACATGGGCTGGTGGGTGGTCCTGACGTAACAAAGACGCGAAAAAGTCTCACGCTAAAACTTGCGGCTGGGGTGGTCCTAGCGGTTAGCTGGTGACGTGGGTGTCCGTCCCTTATCGTAGGGCCTTCCAGCTTAACACGGTTCTGCTCTCGGCTTCTGTTCTCTTTTCTCCCCTCGGAACTGCGTCTGTCTCACGGTGGAAAGGTATGACATGCATTTAGGCATTCTTGTGTTAGTCTGTGGTATTCCATTTGCTCACTCGTTACTCGTATTACTTTGGGTAATTTAATGTCACGATTTATTCGGAGCTATGTAACATACTACTGGATTTGCTTATCATATCAGGGTTTTCATGGAAGGTGTTGGATTTGCCTGACACCTTACACATGTAACGCAAATGACGTGTTAATTAAGGCAGATGTTAATCCATATAAATAAGAAAAATCTCCCTTTGACAACTCTCGACGTGTTAACACATGTCACTACTACTGACTCTGGCTACTCTAGACACGTTTGCACACGCCTTTAATCCATTCGGCAGATGCTCTAAACGTGTATATGGGCCCTCCCTTGCCACCGTGTTTGTGCTTCTGAGTTGTTAAAGAGAGCTGACTTCTCAGGTCCCTTAAGCGTTCTGGACGTGCAAATGCGTGAGGAATTAGTAGCCAGATAGAGTGCCCAGATAGCCACATTTTCGCCCTGAACCCTTAGAAACCTTTCATCGCTCGACCTGTGTGTTTACTGCTGAGATCCTTATTATGCTGTGCCGGCAGCAGTGGCCGAGCGGTTCTAGGCGCTTCAGCCTGGAACCGTGTGACCGCTACGGTCGCAGGTTCGAATCCTGCCTTGGGCATTGGTGTGTGTGATGTCCTTAGGTTGGTTCGGTTTAAGTAGTTCTAAGTTCTAGGGGACTGAAGACCTCAGATGTTAAGTCCCATAGTGCTCAGAGCCATTTGAACTGTTTTTATTATGCTGTGTTTTCATCATTATTTTTAATTGCGAAAATATCCCACCGTTGTAGCTGCACAGAGGAAGAAAGCATGAAGACGGTGAAAGGAAATTATACCAGATGTAAACTTATTGTCAAATCGCTGGCTTGGTTGCGGAGTATCTTTCCGAGCGGCTGCATTGCAGAGTCAAGCATGGAACACGGAGCTGCTATATTGTGTTGTGAGTAGCTCTGCATGGGAAAAGCATTATTATGGAAGGTCAAGTGTGGTTGCGAGTACTGTTATTTTGAAGTGACAAGATTTAGAAGTGGATTCAAGGAAAAGTGTGTACAGAAGTAATTAAATATGAGCAGTGCCGCCGATAACGTATTTGAGTATCCGCCTGTTTGCGTGCAGTACCGTATCGTACAACATCAATCGCCCGCGTCGTGTTCGGCCTCCCAGAATGAAACTAATGTGAATCAGTAAAACAGTTTACCACAGAAGAGTGCAATCAGTTGCCAGTGTCTTGTAACTAGCGTGAGAACATGCGTTCAGTCATTGCCTTACCGAATCATTAATAATCAGTCGCGTCGCGACGCTTACACGCACGCTCGCACGAGTGAGAACTGTGAACTGTAAATTAACTTTTATGAACAGTGTCATATTATTACAAATCTCAAGGAGGACTGATACCAGATATCTAGGCGTACGTGACGAGCGTAAAAACTTCGTCATCATCAACAATCACCCTCGTGGTGTCGGTTACGCGTACGGTCGTCCAAGTGATAATTGTGGTCAGATAATCACCATCATTGCATGTGTATCTATCACCAAAGGTTCGGCCAGAGTAAGCTCGTGAAATACGTGTGAGTGCGTGTTGTACAATAAAGACAGACATTAAAATCGTCAAGAATACTGTACAGTAATAGGGAAATGATAATTACGACCTCTCATCAAATCAGCAAGAATGTTTATTGGCATCAACACTTGCGACGTAGTATGTAAACAGTGGAACCTGCGATTTTCTTATCGTCTGAGAATATACACTCCTGGAAATTGAAATAAGAACACCGTGAATTCATTGTCCCAGGAAGGGGAAACTTTATTGACACATTCCTGGGGTCAGATACATCACATGACCACACTGACAGAACCACAGGCACATAGACACAGGCAACAGAGCATGCACAATGTCGGCACTAGTACAGTGTATATCCACCTTTCGCAGCAATGCAGGCTGCTATTCTCCCATGGAGACGATCGTAGAGATGCTGGATGTAGTCCTGTGGAACGGCTTGCCATGCCATTTCCACCTGGCGCCTCAGTTGGACCAGCGTTCGTGCTGGACGTGCAGACCGCGTGAGACGACGCTTCATCCAGTCCCAAACATGCTCAATGGGGGACAGATCCGGAGATCTTGCTGGCCAGGGTAGTTGACTTACACCTTCTACAGCACGTTGGGTGGCACGGGATACATGCGGACGTGCATTGTCCTGTTAGAACAGCAAGTTCCCTTGCCGGTCTAGGAATGGTAGAACGATGGGTTCGATGACGGTTTGGATGTACTGTGCACTATTCAGTGTCCCCTCGACGATCACCAGTGGTGTACGGCCAGTGTAGGAGATCGCTCCCCACACCATGATGCCGGGTGTTGGCCCTGTGTGCCTCGGTCGTATGCAGTCCTGATTGTGGCGCTCACCTGCACGGCGCCAAACACGCATACGACCATCATTGGCACCAAGGCAGAAGCGACTCTCATCGCTGAAGACGACACGTCTCCATTCGTCCCTCCATTCACGCCTGTCGCGACACCACTGGAGGCGGGCTGCAAGATGTTGGGGCGTGAGCGGAAGACGGCCTAACGGTGTGCGGGACTGTAGCCCAGCTTCATGGAGACGGTTGCGAATGGTCCTCGCCGATACCCCAGGAGCAACAGTGTCCCTAATTTGCTGGGAAGTGGCGGTGCGGTCCCCTACGGCACTGCGTAGGATCCTACGGTCTTGGCGTGCATCCGTGCGTCGCTGCGGTCCGGTCCCAGGTCGACGGGCACGTGCACCTTCCGCCGACCACTGGCGACAACATCGATGTACTGTGGAGACCTCACGCCCCACGTGTTGAGCAATTCGGCGGTACGTCCACCCGGCCTCCCGCATGCCCACTATACGCCCTCGCTCAAAGTCCGTCAATTGCACATACGGTTCACGTCCACGCTGTCGCGGCATGCTACCAGCGTCAAAGACTGCGATGGAGCTCCGTATGCCACGGCAAACTGGCTGACACTGACGGCGGCGGTGCACAAATGCTGCGCAGCTAGCGCCATTCGACGGCCAACACCGCGGTTCCTGGTGTGTCCGCTGTGCCGTGCGTGTGATCATTGCTTGTACAGCCCTCTCGCAGTGTCCGGAGCAAGTATAGTGGGTATGACACACCGGTGTCAATGTGTTCTTTTTTCCATTTCCAGGAGTGTATTTGTCCATACCAGACGAAGAACAGTTGGGTTTAGTGTTGAGTGGCTCCCTTATACAAGCTTGCATATTTCTGTACATAATTTCAGGCAAGCCAGCAGCAGTGTGGGGCAGAAATAATACGAACGCCGCGGGAGTATAAGGTATGTGGTGCACGGTACAGGGCTCACGGTCGAAGCGAGAACAGTGCAAGGGTTCCCCACCAGCTGTACACCGGACGTGTTACATAGGTACTAGGCATCACCAGATAAATGAAACTGAAGTAGAATATCAGATGCCTCCACATTAAGAGCACTGCAACAATGTTGCCCGGGGGACTAGTTGGTAAGCTGAAATGATAACATGTAACAGCAATCTAAAGTTTGTAAATAAATTTAATGTCTCGACAAAAAATGAATTAACAAAAATTTAATTACTTAGCGATAACATCTTGTGACGTAACAACAAACAATTTTCGATTAAAGCTAATTATCTCACACAGAATATCTGAAATATTAATGTATGCAACGCTATAGTATTTTTCTTTAAAGATATTTGAAACGCATGAAATGTATGCGAAGCTGGAAATGTGGAGAACCATCAGCTGTATAACGGAATGACAACAATGAAAACTTGTGTCAGACCGGAATTCGAACGTGGTTTTCCCACTCATCACGAGCGGTCGCCTTACCATTAGGATATGCGAGCGAGACTCATGGCCAGGCCCAAACTTCCATACTTCTCAACCATGTGTCTGCAACCTGTAATTCCCGTTCAGGAGAGTCATTTTAATTGAAATTCGCTTGCCTGGTGTCAGCGAATAAGTACGATATTGCAGTGCCTGTGTTGTTACGAAGTACGATGCAGTAATCCTTCGGGAATGTACAATTGTTTCTTGTGACCTAGAAATGCTTATTCCTTTGAAGTAAACCTAAGATGCAACAATAACTATTTGGGAACCTCCCACAGATATTTTTCCAGTCGAAGACCGTTCTGTCCGAAATCTTGTAGGTAAGTAAGGTCCCACCGTAGCCGACATTACCAAAACTGTTATTTTATTCTTGTGTCTATCATGACTTGTACCCGTGGTCTAGGGGTAGCGTTTTTGATTCATAATCAAAACGACTTCGGTCCCGGGTTCGATCCACGCCACTGCCTAAATTTTGATAAATAATCAGCATTGGCGGCCGAAGACTTCCGGCATAAGAAGTCAGCCTCATTCTGCCAACGGCCTTGTCAAAGAGGGCGGAGGAGCGGATAGAGGTTCAGTGCACTCTTTTGTCCGAGGGATGGGAAATTGCCCCTAAAGGCGGAAGAATCAGCAATGATCAACGACATGAGGATGCAGAAGGCAATGGAAACCACTGCATTAAAGACACGTTACGTGTATCCACAGTACATGTGGCCTGTAATTGAAGAAGTGTCATGATGATCTCTCCACTGGCAAAAGATTCCGGAATAGCCCCCATTCGGATCTCCGGGAGGGGACTGCCAACGGGGAGGTTACCATGAGAAAAAGATTGAATAATCAACGAAAGGATAACGTTCTACGAGTCGGGGCGTGGAATGTCAGAAGCTTGAACGTGGTAGGAAAAGTAGAAAATCTGAAAAGGGAAATGCAAAGGCTCAATCTAGATATAGTAGGGGTCAGTGAAGTGAAGTGGAAGGAAGACAAGGATTTATGATCAGATGAGTATCGGGTAATATCAACAGCAGCAGAAAATGGTCTAACAGGTGTAGGATTCGTTATGAATAGGAAGGTAGGGCAGAGGGTGTGTTACTGTGAACAGTTCAGTGACCGGGTTGTTCTAATCAGAATCGACAGCAGACCAACACCAACAACGATAGTTCAGGTATACATGCCGACGTCGCAAGCTGAAGATGAACAGGTAGAGAAAGTGTATGAGGATATTGAAAGGGTAATGCAGTATGTGAAGGGGGACGAAAATGTAATAGTCATGGGCGACTGGAATGCAGAAGTAGGGGAAGGAGTAGAAGAAAAGGTTACAAGAGAATATGGACTTGGGACAAGGAATGAAAGAGGAGAAAGACTAATTGAGTTCTGTAACAGGTTTCAGCTAGTAATAGCGAATACCCTGTTCAAGAATCAGAAGAGGAGGAGGTATACTTGGAAAAGGCCGGGAGATACGGGAAGATTTCAATTAGATTACATCATGGTCAGACAGAGATTCCGAAATCAGATACTGGAATGTAAGGCGTACCCAAGAGCAGATATAGACTCAGATCACAATATAGTAGTGATGAAGAGTAGGCTGAAGTTCAAGACATTAGTCAGGAAGAATCAATACGCAAAGAAGTGGGATACGGAAGTACTAAGGAATGACGAGATACGTTTGAAGTTCTCTAACGCAATAGATACAGCTATAAGGAATAGCGCAGAAGGCAGTACAGTTGAAGAGGAATGGACATCTCTAAAAAGGACCATCACAGAAGTTGGGAAGGAAAACATAGTACAAAGAAGGTAGCTGCGAAGAAACCATGGGTAACAGAAGAAATACTTCAGTTGATAGTGCAGGGAAGCTAAGACGAAATGGCTGCAGGAAAAATGTGAAGACATCGAAAAAGATATGATTGTCGGAAGGACAGACTCAGCATACAGGAAAGTCAAAACAACCTTTGGTGATATTAAAAGCAACGGTGGTAACGTTAAGAGTACAACGGGAATTCCTCTGTTAAACGCAGAGGAGAGAGCAGATAGATGGAAAGAATACACTGAAAGCCTCTATGAGGGTGAACAATTGTCTGATGTGATAGAAGAAGAAACAGGAGTCGATTTAGAAGAGATAGGGGATCCAGTATTAGAATCGGAATTTAAAAGAGCTTTGGAGGACTTACGGTCAAATAAGACCGAAGGGATAGATAACATTCCATCAGAATTTCTAAAATCATTGGGGGAAGTGGCAACAAAACGACTATTGACGTTAGTGTGTAGAATATATGAGTCTGGCGATATACCATCTGACTTTCGGAAAAGCATCATCCACACAATTCCGAAGACGGCAAGAGCTGACAAGTGCGAGAATTATCGCACAATCAGCTTAACAGCTCATGCGTCGAAGCTGCTTACAAGAATAATATACAGAAGAATGGAAAAGAAAATTGAGAATGCACTAGGTGACGATCAGTTTGGCTTTAGGAAAAGTAAAGGGACGAGAGAGGCAATTCTTACGTTACGGCTAATAATGGAAGCAAGGCTAAAGAAAAATCAAGACACTTTCATAGGATTTGTCGACCTGGAAAAAGCGTTCGGCAATATAAAATGGTGCAAGTTGTTCGAGATTCTGAAATAAAGTAGGGGTAAGCTATAGGGAGAGACGGGTCATATACAATATGTACAACAACCAAGAGGGAATAATAAGAGTGGACGGAGCAAGGAGGACATCAAAAGCAGACTCGCTATGGCGAAAAAGGCATTTCTGGCCAAGAGAAGTATAGTAATATCAAATACCGGCCTTAATTTGAGGAAGAAATTTCTGAGGATGTACGTCTGGAGTACAGCATTGTATGGTAGTGAAACATGGACTGTGGGAAAACCGGAACAGAAGAGAATCGAAGCATTTGAGATGTGGTGCTATAGACGAATGTTGAAAATTAGGTGGACTGATAAGGTAGCGAATGAGGAGGTTCTACGCAGAATCGGAGAGGAAAGGAATATGTGGAAAACACTGATAAGGAGAAGGGACAGGATGATAGGACATCTGCTAAGACATGAGGGAATGACTTCCATGGTACTAGAGGGAGCTGTAGAGGGCAAAAACTGTAGAGGAAGACAGTGATTGGTATACGTCAAGCAAATAATTGAGGACGTAGGTTGCAAGTGTTACTCTGAAATGAGGACGTTAGCACAGGAAAGGAATTCGTTGTGGGCCGCATCAAACCAGTCAGTAGACTGATGACAAAAAAAAAAAAAAAAAAAAAAAGTCACAACCGGTCATCGACCATAGAAACGTGAGACCATTCCTTCAAACCAGCATCTCATGAACTTTAATGCCTACTGTTATAAAAGTGGAGGTACCCGTAACCTTCGCTCTACTGCAACCATCTTGCGTGTTATAACATGAAGAGTTTATACTACTTACAGAAACAACACAACTAAGAATTACTCAATCTGAGTAAAATTGTACGAAACAATTGTCATAAACGACGAATTAAATACCACAGGTTCAGTGGCTAGAGCATGAAGTATAAGAAATATAAAAAGTTTCATAAACCCTAGTAAATCGCACATTATGAAGAACTGTCAATCAAAGTACTGAACCGGTACGCAGAAATCTTTGAACCTGTAAAGTCTAGGAAGTTTGTCCTTTTTTTTTGTAATGAATAACACACTCTGCCACTTGTAAAGGGTTAACGTCTGAAGACCCCATCGCAGTTTTTGCAAGTTTCCTGTCGACTAAGCCAAGATGGGTGGTGATGGGGAGGAGGGGCGCAGATGTTTGTCTAAATAAATCTAAACTCAGTCATAATTTCAGAGATTAACACTAGAGTACCACTTTTAATGTTTTGTTATCAAAATGTTAGGTTATGTATTGTGATGTCCGGTTTGCTTAAACTACCGTAATAAAAAAGAGCACTTTTGCTAAACACTCAGTTTGACAAAAACTACCTTTTGAGAAACATTAACTAGATTACGCTGTGTTCGTATTGTATTTGATACTAAATTCATATGTCAATGCTCTGTCGTGTTTGAGTCTAGATTTCACGCAAATTCTCAGCCCTTACATGCTTTACAGTTTAATAGTGAACACAAATTATCATCTTTTTCTATACCATTTAAGGGGCTTATAAAGAGTAAAATGTCAAAGTGGACGATATCGAAAGCTTTTCTTAAGTACAAAAAGTACTTAATAGTACCCTCTATAACGAATCATCCTGTTCGTAATGTCGACGCTCTGATCATTCTGGGTTTACAGCAGAGCTCACGTCTGTTAAATCAAATACATCTCTGTTCTACTACGGTTCATCTTACGAAACACAATTTTCGTGCAGTAAGATTTTCGCCTTTACTATCTGGTTGCGTGGACGATTTTCTACATGCTATAATTTTGTCTCATTTTTGGTGCTGTTCCTCTTCTTATAATTGCCTCTTGGGGTTTTTGTTTTCCACATTTCTTAGCACTAGGAACTGAAACCTGGTTTCAATGCAAATTTGGTTTCATTCAATTGCAGTTAGACGGTCCAAAAGTAAAAATTGGCAATATACAGTAATTTTTCAACTAATTATGCCGTTTGTTGTGGACGGTTTGTTGATGTGATATTCGCGCGCCATCAGTGCACTATTGAATGTATATGTATGTCTTTCACAAGCAGAATCTGCAGTGTAATTTTTTACTGACGTTATCATTGCTATGCATATCATTCATCGAACTGAGATTTAATAAAATCCTGGTCGTTCGTCACCAAGCTTTTCCGCTATCCAACGACTACCTCTACGCCTGACGTCCACCAAAATACGAAATTTCAGTAATAGTCCTTCAGCTGACACAGCAGAAAGATCATTTCTCTAAAAAGTCTCTAACTTCATGTTATTCTTCTCATACTATTGTTGTCGCCAATGTGATGTGTCCCTCCCCTCGAACAATTACGTTCAAAAATTTCACTTTAGTCATTTTCTTCTCTTTAAGGGATACATTACACCTCTTGTCTGTCCATAGCTTGTTTCAAGTCTTCAGTCATTTTTATGTGAGCTGCCAGGTGTTGCCACTTTTTCGGAAACTTGATTGGTATACATCTAAGAGTTTATTTGGGGTTAAGTTATTAGTAATCTGATCGTGAACTCTATATTGTAAATACTTAGATAATGCTGGCAGAATGCAAATAAGCCAGTCTGAGGGTTCTTTTGCAGATTACTTTTCGTGTGATTATTTTATAAGTTCCTACTTCCAGGCTGTTGGAGAGTTATTGGGGGTCGGAAATTGATTACAAATGTCTGTTACTCTGAGCTGTTGTGAATCGCCGAAGAAACTGATCTTTTAACTGTGTCCTGCATTTTCCGAACGCATTACCAGGCAAAAAATTAAAATAATAATAAAGTGAAAAGTAAACATATCAGAAAGAAATGATGGAAAACACTGTACATTTGTGACGCTTTTTAAGTAACACAAATTTCTGTTCCTTTGCTTTATTTTTAAGGGTTACTTAAAGAGGCGTCAATGGCGCGATCTCTATGAAATATACATGTATGCAGAATCATAAGTAAGACGGTAATCCCTACAGCTATAGGCTATTAACAAGAAACTGATAATTTACGATATAGGCAGATTAGAGAATCTTTCTTCTCTGCGATGGTCAAGACAGTAACTTACTATGGAGTGTCAAAACCTATCCACAACACATTACAAAAAATGTTGGTTCGATGTGTGAATTATTTTTCGACATATTCTCTTTCCTTTTCAATTCACTTGGTTCTGGCCGTACATGAGTTTGCCTTTTCCTGCTTAGAAGTTTCTTGGCTGGCCGTGAAGCCACTTTTGCGCTACTTTCTTCACTTCAACATCTGAGGAACATCGATGACCACACAAAGCATCTATGAGTTGCCCAAGCTAAGGAAAGTCTGAGCGAGCAATATCTGAGCTGTGTCTCGGCATCTCAGTACCCAGTTTCTTCTATGTTTTACTGCTCCGTGATCTACGATGAATTCAGCTCGTTTCACAGATTTCGACCACATAAATCGAGAAACTCTTCGAAGTTCCATCTTGGGAAAAGCTGCTGGTGAAACGGACAAATTTGCGATGCCACTGACAGATTGCAGGCGAAGTGCGCGGGTCGAATACTATGTACATGCGTGCGGTGATACCAACAGCGACAACTTTGTCTTAACCGACAACTATTGCAGCAGTTGTTTTTACTGTAGAGAAACGTTCATTTTTTGAAAGTCCTGAGTATCCCGTCAGATCACCGAAGTTAAGCGCCGTCAGGCCAGTAATTGGATGGGTGACCGTCTTCGTACGCTGCTGTGCTGTTGACGATTTTTCCCTTTGACTTTACGTAGGAGGAACAGGAGCTGTGGTGACCTGGAGGTCCTGATCACCGTCTTTACACAAATGTCTTGAATTAAATTCCAAATCGCCACTTTGAAAAATAATGGTGTCGTGACTCAATTTTTGTGTAGCTTTCTTTCAGATAGTACTACATGATAAATGCCATCGTAACGACCGGGAGAGCGGTGTGCTGACCACACTCCCCTCCTATCCGCATCCTCACCTGAGGATGACACGACGGTCGGATGGTCCCGATGGGCCACTTGTGGCCTGAAGACGGAGTGAAAAAGACTCTACATTATAAATAACTGTATTATCTGTAGAAATCAGAGGATCATATCAATATTGTCTGTCAGGTCATCAACCAATATGAACAACATCGTCCCATCAAACTTTGTGGTTCACAACCGAAGTTCCTTCTCCTTTCGACGATTACTCTCCATCCACCATAATATCCTGCTTGGTCCCTACCCCATCTCCAAGATTTCCAGGCACAAATGAATTGAAGCAGCATAATCATCATTTTCTTCATGCACACATGAAGTCTAACTTGGTTTTCCTCTTTCTATATTGTACTGCAGCACAGGTAGATGAAATTATAGAATAAGCACAAACTATTTTCAACAAGAGGATAGTAATTTGGAGTTTTACCGAGATAGCCATTGATACCGAATTTTACTTGCAGTTCATTTTGAACTTTGAAGATCTCCAGTAACTCAAATTTTATGATCTTTCGTAACACATTTAACTTCATTTTCCGTCCTTACTCCAGCGTAAACGACGATACAGCCAAATAGTATCTATGGCCACAGTTCCCCATAGATGCGCTGCCATCACTGATCGATACCTTCCTATTCGTTTCTTTACTGTTGTTGTTGTCTTTATTTTCTCTCACGTTTCAGTCTCTATCAAGTTAACTGATGTTCATCCTAGTTGTTTCTAGTGTATTCTTATCTGCAACACTGCTTAGTATTGTACACCATAACGTTCTACTTTTTTTATTACTTCACAATCCTGTATTCAGATTCTTCGGTCAGCTTTTATTACTTGGTTTTCTTTTATTTCTTGGCTTTCTTTGACCTATAAAAACTACAGCGCTCATCTACAGCTTTGCAGGTTCTCAAAGCTCAGTTATATTAACCGCACCGAATTTCTTACGGCTTCCATCGCCGAAGATAATATCTAATAACGAATTACTGCAGCGGTTTTTTGCGGTAATAGAAAGGGAGGGACAGGATTATATACTGGGTGCTGTGGGACACACCTGCTCAGGAAGTGTGCAGTGCCCCACAGGTTAGTAGCTGCGGAGAGTGGCGTGGCGTTTAATTCGCTATTATCATGAAAGACCTGCGGCCAGGCGAGGGCCGCGATAACATCGGGCGCCGTTCCTTCAGGCGAACAGCCACTCGCACGAAGGCTTAGGGCTCGCCCCTCGCCCCCTGGGACTACAATAGCAGTTTAAAGAGCCGTTCAGGAGCGCCTCAGTGTACTACCGGGGGGACCCAGTTAGGGAACGTCAGCGGCGCCCTATCTTCGATCGGCACTCCTGGTGCCCGTGCGGTATCGCCGTAAGTGCCGAATACTGTGTATTGTTCGAATTATGTAGATTGGACGGTTTTTGGTCGTAAAAAAGCTAGCTGGAATAAACTGAGATTATTTAGCTTCGCCGGCCGGAGTGGCCGTGCGGTTCTAGGCGCTACAGTCTGGAACCGAGCGACCGCTACGGTCGCAGGTTCGAATCCTGCCTCGGGCATCGATGTGTGTGATGTCCTTAGGTTAGTTAGGTTTAATTAGTTCTAAGTTCTAGGCGACTGATGACCTCAGATGTTAAGTCACATAGTGCTCAGAGCCATTTGAACCATTATTTAGCTTCAGTTGCATTAGATCTGCTTCACCGAGGCGTGTTTGTTGCACTCATTTAGTTAGACTATACAGCGTGATTCAGCTGTTCCTACCGCTGTCGTTTTATGCAACCCGCAATGTTATAGCCGACCTTCATAAATCACTCGCGACATTTCCATGTTCTCTCGCACGCTACATGCAAACTTTTAGATCTGCAGAAAAAAACTGGACATTTTTGAAGGAAATGTAATGTTAAACTTTATACTTGGTATGTTTCCGCCAGAGGCCGTAGTTATCGAGTCACTCAACGTAAACATACGAAAGGAACATTCAGAGCATCCACACTCATTCCACATGACAGCGGTAGGGGAAGCTTGATCATCCTGTACAATAATATATCTTTACTTTAAGATTCACGTGTAAAATCATTTATATACCCACACGCATAAATGCAATTTAGAACGCTGGATAACATTTTAACTACAGGGTGAAGACTTGAAAAACATCTTAGTGCAAGGTTAATATGATCAGGAAACATATGTGGATTGTCGGCCTATATTGTATGAAAACAGTAGCGCAGAAAGGACGGAAAAGGAAAGTGTGCTATGAGCCTCTAACGCTGACTGCAAAAAAAAAAAAAAAAAAGTGCTTGCTGATAGTGTTTGGAGTCCTTAGTGAGGCCTAGAACATTATGCTGTCGTTCACTGCCACTTGTGTTTCCACCACCACCTGTGTGGCACACTTGCAAGCTGCCAACACGATCTCTGCTGGATGCTGGAGCAGACTACAAAACCATTTGAGAGAGGAGCATAGCGTCGACTGAGAGTACACTGACAGTGACGTCATCCGTATGAGGGATCGGAATGAGGGACACGGCGACCTAGTACTAGTTTGTCTGTTCTTGCCTCTCTTCCATATTAGGCAGTGTGTAGGATACCTAGTTAGATGTTACACGGGACTTGATAGCCCACATTTTAGTCGGTTAAATGAATCAATAAATTTGAAGAAACTATAAGGTGGAGACACCTTTCCGGAGGAGCTCACACAGTTTCGTTCTTTTTTCCACATCACTTGAAGCGAATGGATCAGATGAATCTCTGAACAAGGGCTCCATTCCGGTGTACTACTGCAAAATCTTTCTCACCAATTTTCAATCCATCGACGAAATATTAAACTTCAGCTTTTCTTCGTCCCTTAGAAAAAGAGTCCCAGCAGCAGAGACTACCTTGTAGATTTGATTGCATTGTCATCTATCGATTAAATAACCTAACTATCGGTAGTCATTTCCTTATCGTGCAGGTTCTCTTACGGCTTCATACACGTAACACAGGCACACAGTTACTACAATGTTTGATACACCCACGCAATAGGTACCACACACACATCTAGAAAGACATCAACTTTACTCCATTATGCGTGTAAACAGTGATACTCTCTAGCCCCACATATGTTCATCGGGAACTATTATCCTATAAATAAGGTGAAGTTGTTCCAATCCGAACAAGATCCCAGTAAGTTTCTCGCAGTGTTTCTTTTTTAAAAAAACAAAACAAAACAGAAGGGCCCCCGTCTAGGAGTAGAGTCTCTGAATAGAAATCAAAACGTCATAGGTTAACTTCGCATAACTTTGAATAAAAGTCATTAACAATGACGTCCGAAGACGTCCGTAATAAGAAGTCGCCTTCCTCCTGCCAACGAGATTGTCAAACCGGGTGAAGGATAATACAGAGTTTCAGGACTCTCTTTCACTAACGATCAACGCCAGAAGGATGCGTAAGGCTGTGGAACCACTGCACTGAAGACAAAAAAGATGTACGCACTGGACGTGGGACCTACAATTGAAAAAGTGTTATTATGCTGCTTGCATTGGCAAAAGATTTTGGATGAATCCTCCTTTCGCAGCTTCGGAAGAGGGCTACCAAGATGTAGGACATCATGGGAAAAAGATGAAATAAGCAACGGAAAGGGTAACATTCTACTAGTTTGGGCGTGGAAAGTCAGAGGTTTGAACGTGATAAGTTAGAAGGGAAATTCTAAGACTCAATCTGTTATGGCGGGGACCAGCGAAGTGAAACGGTAATAGTTCAAGGATTTCTGGTCAGACGAATATAGGTAACGTCAACAGTAGCGGAAAATGCGATAACGGCAGCAGGATTCGTTATGAATAGGAAGGCAGGGCAGAGAGTAAGTTACTGTGAACCAGTCAGTGATAGGGTTGTTCTCATCAGAATCGACAGAAACAATAGTCAGGTACACATCTCGACTTCCGAAGCAGAAGACGGATAGACAGAGAGAAAATATGAGGATATTGAACGGGTAATTCAATGTGCACTGAGAGACGAAAATTTAATATTCGTGGGGACTTTGAATGCCGTTGCAGCGGAAGGAATAGAGGAAAGAGTTACAGGAAAATATGAGTTTGTTGGTAGGAATGAGAGAGAAGGTGGGGAAAGTACGTTGAAAAGATTGACTCAGAACATTGAGAAGTCAAAGCTACCTTCGGTGAAATTAAAAGCAAGGGTAGCAAGATTAAGAGTCCAGTGAGAATTCCACTGTTAAACGCAGAGGGGAGAGTGGATAGGTGGAAAGACTACTTTGATGGCCTCTATGAGAGACAGGACTTGTCTGAAGACGTAATAGAAGAAGAAATTGGAATTGACATTGAAGAAATAGTGGTTCCCGTAAGAGTCAGAATTGAAAGAGCTTTAGAATACTTGAAAATAAAGAAGTCAGAAGGTGTAAATAACATAGAATCGGAATTTTTAAAATCATTGTAGGAAATGACAAACAACCGACTAATCAACTTGATGTGTAGAAGCTACGAAATAGACGACATACTATCAGACATTCGAAGAAATACTACCACTTCAATTCCGAAGATGGTAAATGCGAGAACTGTCAGACATTAAGCTTAATAGCTCAGGAATCCAACTTGCTAACAGAATAATGGAAAAGAAAATTGAGAATCTACTAGATCAAGATTAATTTGGCTTTAAGAAAGGTATAGGCACCAGACAGGCAGTTCTGACGTTGCGATTCATAATGCAAGCAAAACTGGAGCAAATTCGGTACACGACCAGCAAAAAGCTTTCGAAAATGGAAAATGTTCTAAATACTGTGAAAGAGAGGTTTAAGCTATAGGGAATGAAGGGTGACACAAATTGCACAAGAACCAGAGGAGAACGATAAGAATGGAAGACCAAGACAGTCGGTAGACAGTGATGCAGTCATTCGCCTCTAGTTCCTCGATGTAATGGCGGAAAAAAAGGAAACGTTCAAGAGTGAGTTTAAATTTCATGGTGAAAGGATATCAACGGTAATACTCGCTAAAGACATTGCTATCCTCAGTGAAGGTGAAGAACAGATGCTAGATATGTTGAAAGGAATGATTAGTCTAATGAATATAGAATATGGATTGAGAATAAACTAAAGAAAGACTAAAGTAATAAGTAGCAGAAATGAGGACAGCGAGAAACCTATCATCAAATTTAGTGATCGCAAAGCAGATCAAGTTAAGGGATTCTCTTACCTTGGAAGCAAAATAATAGTTGACGGACGAAGCAAGGAGAATGCGAAAAGTGGACTATCACACGCAGAAGAATTCTACTAGTATCAAACATAGGCCTTATTTTGAGGAAGAAAAGTTTGAGAATGTTCGTCTGGAGCTCCAGCATTGTATGGCAGTGAATCATGACTAAGAAAACTGGAACGAAAGAGAATCGAAGCTTTTGAGGTGTGATACTAAAGAAGAATGCTGAAAGTTAGATGGACTGATAAGAAACGAATTCAGGAGGTTCTCCTCAGAACCGGCGAAGAACGGGACCGTATGGAAAGGACTGATAGAAGTCAGGACAACATGATAGTATATCTGTTAAGTCATCACGCAATAACTTCCATAGTACTAGAGGGAGCTGTAGAGAGTAAAAACTGTAGAGAATGACAGAGATTGATATATATCAAACAAATAACTGAGCACGTAGGTTGGTGCTAGTACTACTCAGATGGAAAGGTGGGCTCAAGCGAGGAATTCGTAGCAAAGGCAAATGCTGGAAACGGAGGTTCACTCCTAAATAATCTCAGTCGGGCCACCTTATGTCACACAACTCGTCTGATATTTAGTTGAAAAGATCCTGAATCGACAGTACGTCGGATCTCCAGCAGTCCGTTCCTGCTTATTAACGGAGAATGTAACGTAAAAAGATTAGATTCACTTTGAAATAGATTTTCAGGCCATTTTTAATTTCAAAATGGAAATCATGTAGTCTTATTCTACATTTGGCCTCCCTTTAGCTGCTGCTTTAGATTTTCTTGCTCGCACTGTTCCTTTTCCGCCGTGAAATTGGAGCTGATACGTCGCCTTATGCAATACACTACTACATTATGTTTCTGTCACCCATTCCAGATTTTGCTCATTACACGTTATCTTAAAATGCTATTAATTTATGCTACTTTCTTATGACATTGGTATATATTAGTCAACTCTATTAATCTTCACAGAGATTTATTACAGGCAAATAAGCATTTGGAAGTTTTGTTACCTTTTTCGCGATCGTTTCTGGGAAAACAGGTTAACTATATTTGGAGGGCGAATATGAGGACATTGTATGGACTACAGACACAAAAAGGCTAGTTTTCGATCAGCGTTTCGTATTTGTGATTAAAACTTTTCTCATTGTACGAAATAACGAAGAGGATGAATATTAATGCATACGCCGAGAGCGTTTCTCTATTTTCCCAAAGCAATGTACCCACAGTGACTGAAATCTTCGTTCACCCTTAAGACACAACATATTACCAAGCCTAATACGGTAAAGGAAACCCGTTGACATTGAATATGGCTTCGAGTCGTCTCGGAATGGATAAATAGAGGTCCCATATGGTTTTCAAGGTAATCTTACACCATTCTTCCTGCAGAATTCTGGCAAGTAACGGAGAACGGAAGTGGATAGCGATCACGGACCCTCCTCTCCAAAGTAGACCACAGAGGCTCAATAATACTGAGATCTTGCGACTGTGGTGGCCAGGAAAGGTAAGACACTTCATTTTCGTGCTCACAAAACCAGACCTGGAGAATGCGAGCTGTGTGAACAGGGACCCTGTTCTTCTCGGCACGTCGCATCGCAATTCGGGGATGACAATCGTACCGTAGGATGTACCTGATGAACCGAAATGGTCACACAGCCCTTGGCAGTAAGACGACCTTGCAGAGTACTCTTAGTGTGGTATCACGTATTGGTATTTTCCATACGGCGTCACTGCAACGGAATTGCAAGGCTCTGTAAAACGTGACAGCGGTCACACAGGATCTGGTGAACCCAATGGTGCTCGCCCACTGAGCTACACCTCCAGCAGCTCGCTACCTCGAGCGGAGTCTGCCAACCAAATATAGGACAACTGGCGGCAGGCGATTGTAATATTCACTCTTGCAGCCACTACAGTAACTTCGTTTCTGCTTACTTCGGGGAGACACATCGTTGCTGCTGCTATATGAGCTGTTGCATCATTTATATTGAGTGTTCGTACATTTGGAGAAATACAAGTTGAGGTAATTTTATGTTTGCTGTGTTACTTGTTCACTAATCATTTCTGCTGCTGTACAGCTTTTCTATGACGACAATTGCCAAACCAGTCTGTAGCCCAGAATGAGATTTTCACTCTGCAGTGGAGTGTGCGCTGATATGAAACTTCCTGGCAGATTAAAACTGTGTGCCGGACCGAGACTCGAACTCGGGACCTTTACCTTTCGCGGGCAAGTGCTCTACCAACTGAGCTACCCAAGCACGACTCACGCCCCGTCCTCATAGCCTTACTTCTGCCAGTACCTCGTCTCCTACCTTCCAAACTTTACTGAAGTTCTCCTGCGAACCATGCAGAACTAGCACTCATATCAGCGCACACTCCTCTGCAGAGCGAAAATCTCATTCAGGAATCATCGCCCGGGCTGTGGCTAAGCCATGTCTTCGCAATATCCTTTCTTTCAGGAGTGCTAGTTCTGCAAGGTTCGCAGGAGAGCTTCTGTAAAGTTTGGAAGGTAGGAGACGAGGTACTGGCTGAAGTAAAGCTGTGAGGACGGGGCGTGAGTCGTGCTTGGGTAGCTCAGTTGGTAGAGCACTTGCCCGCGAAAGGGAAAGGTCGCGAGTTCGAGTCTCGGTCCGGCACACAGTTTTAATCTTCCAGGAAGTTTCAGTCTGTAGCCCATCTATCCACACCGTAGTGTACAAATTGGTTCACTACACATGGGATCCATGGGATAACACCAGCACGGCGGCCCTGATCGTCACTGAAATCCTGCCACGTTTCACTCTTCGGACGTAAACTCGCCCAGAAGTGGGAAACAGTGTGCAACAAGACTCATCCGACCTAATGACATTCTACCATTCTTCCGTAGTGCACGTTTTATACCTCTGGCATTACATTCTCCTGAGACAGGAATTACCATCGCTGATAACTGTATTTCGAATTCCATCTCCCCCAGTAATTCCCTGCTTACGGAGCTCTCTTCTTTTAGTTTTGGTGCTGACAGAATTCGGGAGTGCGACATTCATTTCTGCAATGACTTTTGCAACTGTCTTCGCTTGTTTTTCGACACTATCCCCTTAAACGATCATCTTTAACGATCACTCTCTGTACGGGGTGCTCGTGGAGGGAAAAGTATGAGATGATTCACACAGTTCACACTTCACACAGTGGAGTCGAATTCGGGATGACAGCACTTCAAATCTTCGCACAACGAGACTTTGGTTCCCAGTGGTTTCTGTAAGTCACTTACGAAAAATTGCCGGATGGTCCCTTTGAAATGGACGTCCCCAATTTCCTTACCTATCCTTCGTTCAAGGCAGCATTTGCTCAGGTTACAGCTATCTCGTTGTCGATGAGATGTTAAACCTTAATCCTCCTTCCTTTTCCTGAAGGGGAACCTGTAGGCCTTTCCATTTGATTCATCCTTTCCTCGTGCTCCGTAGAATCGAGCAGTGAAGGGTTGCGTTGGTATTACGAGAGGCGGGGCTAGGTGGGAAAGGGGGCGGGTGCGGGGGCGATGGCGAGGAGGCGGCAGCCGGCGGCGCCACTCACCGCCGTAGACGACGCACGTGACCTCGGGAGTGGCGCCCTCCGGGTAAGGGCCGATGACGTCACGCGCTGGCGCGCCGCGCTCTTCCACGATGGTCACGTTGCTCGGCGGCACTGAAACACACGAGGGCTGACGTCAGAGCCACGCAGGCTGCCTTACCATTACACACACATTGTTTAGAATTCTAAGTAATCGCATCTACATAGTTCTCATTTTTTTAAAAAAATAATGTGCATTATAAGACTGAATATAAGTTAATTAGTATTTAGGCATGTTCTACTTCTCCAAAAAGAAGAGTCGATAAATAGGTCCTCAGCTGTACAGCAATATTCAATAACACTAGAACAACATGAAGCATTACAACAACTTTTATGAAAACAGTTGCACAGGAAGAACATTTGTGTGTTGATGACAAGCTTCCGATTGGTTGTTCATTATCTAATCACCCGGAAATGTTAATCTTGCGTTGCACCAGTCACACAAGCGGAAAATTAACCATGAAATCAATAAGTGAGACTCTAGATAATGTGGCCTCCACACTGCTCGTTGCTATCAGAGCGAACAGTTAGCGATGAGCACATGTGGAGGCCACATTATCTATTATCACACGTATTGATTTAATAGCCAGTTTTCCATTTATATGACTGGTGTAACGGAAGACTTACATTTATGGCTGACTTGATAATGGTCAAGTAGTCCAGGACCTCACACCAATCAGTAAATGCTTTTATGTGCAACTTCAACCGGTCGCCATGACGGTTACCGTAATCGCGAAAAAAGTTGCGGATCCGTTCTAATGGGATCATGAAGCATTCGCTAGGTTTAGCACTTTTAACGCTGAAAGCTTTCATTAACAACTTCGTTGTGAGAACTACTTCCAGCAGTATTAAAAAGTATTACATGGCCTCTTTTTAGGCCTCGTGTGAAGGGAACGATCAACAACATTCCAATATCTACAGCGGATGTAGGAAATGTCAACAGCATCTACTGCAGAACTGGGCCAGCAAATGAATCCTCAAAGACTGTTTCATATTTGAGTTCTAAACATATACAACTTAACACTCCACAAAGGGGTAACTGTTTTGAATCCTTCAAAGGTGCGAGACAGCTAGATGAAGGAATCGAATTGCTTACAAACATCTAAATTCAACCAACGGTAAGTACATAACAGCGAAATTTGGTTATCGTGAAGGCTAAGAGAATGTTATTTCATTCTTCTCCTCCTCCTCCTCCTCCTCCGCCTCCTCATCGTTAATATTTCCAGCACTCTGTGTGGCAGTGTGCAAGATTTCTTGAGAAATTACTGCTCATTTCAGTCAATGTAATCACTTACTACACTTTAGTAGACTGTATCTATTAGTTTAGCCCTAGAAACAACCGGCAGCCACAATGTGGCAGCCACAAACTGGACAGAATCTTCACCAAGCTTTCCATTTGGAAGTAGATTTCCTAATCATGTTTCCCACTGGTCGGTAGCAGACGTTCTATATTCAACTCGCTAATGACATTTCTAATCTTCTTACTATAGGAAACAGAAGTGTGTGATGATCTATTGTCTCTATCGGTTTGTTTAACTTTGTTATCCGCTATCATGTTAAGTAGTTCACATTTTCACATCGACTCTGCCGCTAGAAGTAGTTGCTACAAACAGTAGTTGTAGAGGCCGTTGGTGACATCACAGATGCGTGGACGGAGAGTACACCAGTAAATAATTAATACTTTTTGGTAGTGGGTAGGTTGCTATGACGGTAGGTTATTACAACAGCTCGACGACCATAAATATAATACTTGGTCACAAATCCACCTCAGAAATGACGCCATTGCACAAAGCAAAGTCGGTAACAGAGTGCATTACGGTTAAGTAAGATATCAGGTTCTGGAAATGTACAAATAGCCTTTTGTACAAATTCCATAGTTCAGTACCCATCAGAGAGCGACTGTTGCGTTATGATCATTTTTAAGAGCTATAATTGTTTTCTGTTCCCATATGGAAAACTAAAATTATCTTGTTAAGGATCATTTCGAATATTTACTGATGCGCTACCGTTTTAAATAAACGTTCATCAAAAATACATGTCTAATAGAAATCGGTGATTAATATATTTTTCCACTTTGTTCTAGCTGAACAGTATGCGCACGTATAATGCTCCATCTACATGCACCGTTTCACTACGATCACCATATTTATTACATAGAGCACCGAAGCAAAACGTCCCTACTGTGAGTGAAGTGTTCCTGATTGATACAATTTAGAAGTTATTTCTTAGCTACTACTTTACGTATCTTCAAACTCCTTTCTATTCTACTAAATCATGTCCTCAATGCTTACGGCGGATTACTTGTCCTCAGCATTTCACAAATCGTCTGTTTTCAGAGGTGCTTCAGTCTAGCAGATACAATAAAATTTTATCTGATAGAAATTCTCTTCTATGGTGTCCGTAAACGTGAGTATTTATTTTTGGCCGCCCATTTGCTGTATGCAGGGTAAGAGAGCTAAGACAGGTGAGGTTTCCGCCAAGTTGTAGTGAGTAATATGGCAAATTTCCTGACACTCGCTAAAAGCTTTTGTTGTCATTTATAGACACCGAATTGCGACACTGA
This sequence comes from Schistocerca americana, assembly GCF_021461395.2. Lineage (NCBI taxonomy): Eukaryota > Metazoa > Arthropoda > Insecta > Orthoptera > Acrididae > Schistocerca > Schistocerca americana. Next base: position 949,532,963 of record NC_060119.1, on the reverse strand, counting down.
CTTTCTTTCTAATGAAACTGTACATTATTTTCTGTCGCATCTGAAGCAAGCTTCTAAGAGAACTCAACGACATAATATGTACGGGACTTGATCAAATAGTATCAAGATGTCAAAGCCGCAAACCAATGTCGTGCCGTCAGTGCAAGAGGTTCCACAAACGTCTGCCCTGTTGCACCAACACGGAATTCAAACACGGTTCGTGTGTTTATCATCACAACTGCCATACCAAATGCTCGAAATGTTGACATTGAGAACTGCTACACTCCAAACGTGATTCTGGAGAAACAATACTGCACGTTGAATTTCATCTAGAGTTAACGGCGGCACAGACCCGTGTTATAAGGCATTTCATATATACGGAAGAAGTCGATTTTACCTAATAGAATTCTTATTTCAACTTTCGCAACAGATAAAAGTATAAAAATGATAAGATTAGTGTAGACCATTTAGCGTTTGCCCAATGACCGTTCCAGTGTTCCCGAAATGACCTTTTAAGAGGGACTGTCGTTACATGCGCGGAAAGCGAGGCACATCCGTCATGTTGATACCACACTGCTTGGCTTATGTCCAGCGGCATGTCTTCCAATATCTGCGGCCGCAGCATGTCTTATGAACTAGAGATACTTCACTGTATATAGATTCCTGTCACTGAAACAAGGACCAAAGATGCGAGTGTTGAAAAAGACACATCAAAAGTTGATAGACTAACTGCATTGTTTTATCCACTTCTTCGAGTCAGCTTAAATTCTGAACCAACGATTAGTGCATACTTCGAAGGTTGACGGGATGGTTTGTAAACCATGCTTCTACTTTAAACAAAATTTTGCACTGGTATGCCACGTAACTTTACAATTATTGCAGCTAACATTCGGAGAGCATCAGTCAATTTTTGAAATCATTGCCATGAGGCTGTTGATGTAGCCAAATCTGAAGAGGATGAAATGCAATGGAATGCCTAGTTTGCAGAAAACTCTTCTGGTTTATCCCTCTCGTCCTAGATGCCGCTTACTGACATTTCCATCGTGTGTTACTGGTGCTAAAACGTTAGTTTCGTTTCTGCTACTCTTCATTTTCCTTGGAGGGTTTTGCTATCCTCACTTGCAGATTCAAGAACTTTTTTAAAATGCATGAAGGCACAATCTCGCGGCGATATGAATCAATAAAATCTTCTCGGGCTTCCAGCCGCGTCAGATGCTTAAAATCCCACGAGCTTTCGACCGACCTCTCCTCGACCCTTCTCAAGCGGTAAACGACTGGCGTGCCGCCGGATCATCGCCGCTATACAGTCGTGCAGCTGGCTGTCACGGCACTGGTGCTCTCTTCCTTGCCAAATGCGGTAATGTATTCGACCCGCGTCGGTCGCGCCCGCCTCAGCATGTGTGCTGGTATTTTGTAGACGTTGTGGCCGAGGTACCCATTGGTTTTCAGGCGAACGAAGACTTTAAGGAAGAACAATGCACTAACTATCTCCACTCCCGTCGTCAACCTAATGTGGTCGAGAATGCTGTTCAGGTATTCTAATATTTTCCCCGTCTTTCGTGCCCATGGGGCCAGATGATTAAAGTGACGTCGACGTAAAGATAAAAGCAGCTTGGCTTAGCTGGAGCAGCGTCCAAAGTGATGTCTTCAAATTTCTCCATAAAAAGTTTGGCTAGGGATAAAACTAACGAACTTCCCGCGCCGTCCAGCTCGTCGAAATGTTGCCTGCCATATAGAAAATACAAACTCAACGTGTGTTTAAACAGTTCCATTGTTTTACTGTCAAATAATTGGGAGAGGAGATGTATACAATTTGGACAGGAACACAAATAAATAGGGATACCTCCTCAAAACTGTCCATTATATCATCTTGCCCAAGATGTACACAAATCGGCTGGTAAAATCGTCGGTATCCTTGATGTGATGGACACAGCGACCCACATGCGATGTAAGAAGGTTTTCCAGCTATTTTTCCAGTCATAAGTTGGTGATAGAATGGTGTTACAATGGGGCGAAGATCTTTGGCAGTTCATACGGCGTAGGAGGTCCTCGTGCCTAAGGGATGAGATTATTAACAACCGTCTTTTCCAATTACTACTGCTTCAGGAGCTCTGATGTCTTCCTCATTATTCATGACGTCGGGTCCCGTGGCACTTTCCAGTAGGTATCCTCCTGGAGAAGCAACTGTTTTCAGAATGACAGATGCACTGTAATCGTCAGCTCGCAGAACCCCTTGAGGAGGGGGGGGGATTCGTTACGGAGTGCTGAAGACTGTTAAGTTCAGCTGTAGTCAAGTTAGACGGTGGTAAATTTTGAAATAATCCAGCATGCTTCGCAACGAGTTTCGTCTGCACTCTAATTAGGCATTTTGCGGACTGCTTCTTCAGACCCACTTGTAAGGTCACAGACAGGGGTACTCCGAGGCACTGGTGCGAAGTTAGGACCTTTCTTAAGCGCCGAAATGCTACCCGCGAGGATTTCTCTCTGCCGCTACAGCTAAGCCACCTCCGAAAAATCTTCCGGGGAGATAGCTACAATCACCGCCAGGTATCACATTTTGTTTCTGGTGAGATGTGCAATCGGAACACCACCGAAGAAGACAGCAAGAAACTAGTGTTTTTGTCTTTCTGTGGCTCAGTGTCGGGAAAGATTAGCCGGCTCCTGAAAAGACACATTTCATCAGCGTTCAGGCCACCATAAAAAACTCATGAGGCCTGTGAGGGTCGATCTAAGGCCTAGAACTGCTGTAGTGTACAAGATACCAGGTCAATGTGACTGCTACTACGTTGGCGAGACTGTACGCACTGTGGAGCAACTCTGGACGGAGCACGACACTTGCTTACGGCTACGACTAGAAAAAAAATCTGAAAACACTATCAACGACGACGGCGGTCTGCAGCTCAGCACAGCCTGAGACGCGGCCATCGCGAGGCTGAAGCGGGCGCGACGTACGCGGGACGAAAACATTACCATATTTGGTGAGGAAGAGAACACCAGTGACGTCACAGCCAGCAACGCACTTATAAAACAGTGAGGCCACGGCTACACGGCAGTCATTTGCAACTTCACAACGTCCGAGGAGAGCTGGGTCGATAGCTCTTGGGACTTTCACCATCAGACGTGGCTGGAAGCCAGAGTAGATTATGTTAACTTATTTTATTATGTTTGCAAAGACAGATCGCGAGTGTTTGGCACGGGATTCTCTTCAGCATCCAACCGCACCGCTGCTGTAATAGTTTGGCGACTTCGACTGTCGTATAAATTGTGAATGTCTCCGAAAGCGTTACGAGCAACTTATCTGATCTACAACAGCAGAACACTGATTGATAAGCTTCAAGCGCACCAGTAAACATAAGACCCACACCTGCGTTATTGTTTTTTTTCTTTTTTGAATCGCAAGCCTTGTGACTGGTTCGATGCGGCCCACCAAGTATTATTTTCCTGAGCCAACCTTTCCACCTTAGAGTACTTATTGTAACCTGCATACTAAAGTATTTTCTGGATGTATTCAACTCTCTGTTTTCCCCCAACAATTTTTACCATCTACAGCTCCCTCTGGTACCATAGAAGTTATTCCCAGATAGCTTAACAGATATCATATCATTCTCTCCCTTCTTCCTCTTCTCAGTGCTTTCCACACACTCCTTTCATCGTCATTTTTCGAAGAACCTCCTCAATTGTTATCCTATCCATCCACCTTATGTTCAACATCCTTCCGTAGTATTACATCTCAAATGCCTCGATTCTCTCTCTCTTTTTTTCTTTTTTACATTTGGTATAGCAGGGCAGACGTTTGTGGAATATTTTCTAATGACGACGGGACAGTGGTTTGCGGCGCTGATATCTTGGTACTATTTGATGAACTCCCATACATATTATGTTGTTGAAGTTCTTTTAATGTCATATAGTAAAGCGTATAACTCCATTAGAAAAAGAAATAAAGTCGGTGTCGCATTTAAACGACTATAAACGATAAAAATCACTTGTGAACGTCAAGAAATTCGCCATATTGTCCGCTAGAAACCGCAATTCGGTATTTTTTTCATTCTTGATGTATTTGAGGCTTTCTCACCCTGTATATTATTAAGTCGGCTTAGCGCCGATAAATAACTGCATCGTAGTTTAGAATGTGTATACAGTAGATCCCTCGTGTCAGACGACTTTTCATTAGAAAATCAGGCCCATCCATGCAATTTAACTGTATCTGGTGAATGTCAGTACTCTCGAGACCACTTCCGGTACACCTGTTGCTCGCTGTCGTCATTCTGTGTGTGATGGCGATTCTGAAAACAATATCCCAATGTGCTTGTTTTCGATTACAGACAGAAACTAATTCCAAACAAACCATTTGAAAAAAAGAATAGTAGCAAGGTATGTGAAGTGAGTTTCATGTTCCGTTTCCCACAAAAGCATTTTCAAGTTTTTTACGTCCTCTGTCACGTAAAAACATGACATCAATACTGTGGTTCTCTTCAGGACGTCGTCATTATTTATATGTCATTCGCCTAATTACTGTTCTTCCTCTCCGTTACTCACAATAAACCTCACAAAAAATTACTCCTCAGACTTCAACGATAGTACCCGTGACTGCCAATTTCTTACATGTTATGGAATTTCCATTAACAAATTTCGTGGGGTTTCTCCTAACATACGGAAAAAAACTCCATGGACTTTTTTTTAACGACATCATCTTTCCGCCAGTGACTGTTATAAGTTTTTATTACACTATTGCAATTTCGGCCTTAGGCCATTACCAAGTGCTGATATTATGGCTTTAAGCCATGTCAACGTAATGTAATCTGACACATTTGTATGTCGTTGTCAGTAATGTTAAATACACTCGTGACGTTGTTACACAGTGCGAGCACATATGTTGAAACATCATAAATCAAAATAATCTGTACTTGATAATGGCCTAAGGCCGAAATAGCAATAGTGTAATAAAAACTTATAACAGGAATATGATGTCCTTAAAAAAAAATTTTATGACTGTGAATCCCAGCTACAAGTTTAACCATGGACTTTCTTCCGGAGACATGAAAGTTCTATAACGCCTTCCTCATGAAAGAATGGTTGAAATGCCAGTCTATGAAGCACAAGGTTAACTGCATGATAACTGAAGTCAAACGCCCTAGTAGGCAGTTACGTTGTTGTTTCAGTCTCTTAATCGCTTTCGAATGAAGTAATCAGGAGCTGGTGAATGAAGAATATTCGGTCCGTGTTCATGGACGTGCTACCCAATTGCTACAGAGTACGCTAAATTATCCAGATTCACTGCAAAGTTTACTGACATTTTGGACGGACATTTTGCCTAACATTGGTTGGTTTGAGAATGGGCACAGCCCGAAAGCGGTCACCCACCAAATAAATATCAATTTTAGCTGAAAATCTGGCTCTCTCTTTTAGCACCATAATTTTTGTTTCTTTGTCTGGCTGAGACATCACATTGAGAAAGTATACTATAACACATATTTTAACAATAAGTTAAGTCAGTTAATGAGATGGTATAGCTATCTGTCAACGAGAACATTTCTGCAAGCACTTCAGTGTCAAGTGGTTCAAGTTAACTATCTGTAGGTTGCGGTGTCTATGAAAGATGATCTGTAAGTAATGTCTTTTCTACTTTCCTGTATTTTTCATGTATTGCTCTAGGCTTTCTCTGAGACATTGTAAGAGAGACTTTGTTACTCATTTTATCTATCTGCTGTATTTATTGACACGGAGAGAGTCTTACATGATGTTGTCACACAGTATCCACTACCCAGACCTTAATGCTACCTCTCTTCATAAAGATAATGGGAGTCCAAAGTGGTAACTGAAGGTAACCAGAAAGAAATATCAAATCCTGAAACCACACGAACAAGACCATTACATTTCCAAGTCAAAGTGAGAGTATTAGTGTTCAACTTGATGCTTAGCAGCTGCAGCGTAATCCAAACATGGAGTGTGTTTGCCCTGGTTCGTGTTCAGTTAAATCGTCTAGGACCGTTTCCGTCCACATCACAGAGAGCTGCATGCATTGCCACGACACCGCATGGGTACTCGTAATATCGGCCGTGCCCTGAATTTTGTGGTCTCACGCACAAGAAACATTAGTTACAACCTATAAAAAATGTCACAAAACCTTAGAAGCTTTCGCCTAGGCATCTTTTTTTTTTTATTTTCTCCCTCAGAACACACCTTCTTTCTACTCCCTGTCCTACCACTCAACTCGTGTACGGCAAATCTTAAATACAGAGCTTCTTTCATAACATCGTTTGTTCATCACATCTCTAATGACCTCGATGCCGATGAGACGTTAAGGCTTAATGTATCTTCCTTCCTTTTGTTCATCATCTCATGTGCGACAACGTAAATTAACAATTGCAGGTACCGTTTCGAGAAAATACCTGATCTGTTGCATTGCCCTCAAGTCCACACTACGGTACCTGCGTTTCTAGATATGAAAACACTGACCTCTGAAATATGATTAATTTATATTAATATAAGATCCTTAATATGAGATCCTTCTGTCTGTTTCAAGCCACTAAACGCTAGTGTATCTCCCACCCATACACCCTATGTTCAAGTGCTCGCTCTTCAGCTCAAATTTTAAACATCAGTTATCGACACTCAGATTCATAGAAGCTTTATTCGTCCTTCTCCTGACACACCTTCTGCGAACATTCATCATATGAGCTCAATCTTAGTGTACTAGTAGATCTTTCTGCAAAAATCCTAAGACAATAACCCAGTGAAGACACCCTTTTGCCTTTAATGGAATGCACACTAACTGCCCTCTACAGGCGTTTCCTATTCACAGTTCCTTCATTCAAAGGAAGTTATTAATGGATAACAGAGATATGATAAATGCTTTCGTCTCATGTAGAACAATGAAGAATTCCATTGCCCCTCTTTGAATCACATGCTGGCGGGCCCCTGCTACCTACAGTAATACTGTGCAGCTTCTGTTTTCGCAGTCACTCTATCAGTCTTGGTAAAAAATATAAAAAATATCATTAATTTTTTCTAATAATGTTTTTTGCCTTTCATTTCGTCAGGGGTTGTCAAAGAAAACTAAAACTGAGGAGTAATCCATTCCAGGGAATATGTGCTGTATTTTTAGCAATTTCGTGGTGAAACACCCGACAGCAGAGTACGCTTTACAAGCATTCTAGCATCTCCACGTCATTTACCAATCTAAATAAAATCATTCAGGTTTCGGTGTTAATGTGAAAGACATCCACCGGGAAGCAATCTGAGTGCCCAGAGTAACGGTGAGGTACTGCTATTTGGAGTTCCATGAGACTCTTTCACAGAACTCCCTACGACCGTGTTGCGTTTTGCCGTAAGTACTAAGCTAAGATCTGTGAGATAATTTTTGCTTTCGGTGCATCAATAAACCATTTTTCAGCTAACGCAATAGGTAGATATTCAATTTCTACTTTTCATTTGAATGATGTTAGTTTTTCTTCAGTTCAGCGAACCGTTGTGTTTCAAAGACTTTACGGAAGAACAAGGCCACGTGTTTGTCCTTGTATCTGAGCGACGTTTCTGCTTGAAGGTAGGACTTAACATGCATGTACACTCAATAATCATTTTGCAGCCAGGGCCACCAGTAGAGAGTCAAAGTTGGGGGAATTTCGATAGCAAAAAATTAATAAAACAGCTATCATCACCTGTAGAGCGATATTCCCGTAGCAAGCGAATAATGCGATCAGGGGAAGGCCAGGAAGATCACGTCAGTGAATTTTAGTTTTTTGTCAGCTTGGGGTACGTGCGAGAGCAGCATGGAAGGGGAGGAAGAAGGTCATTGTATAAATGCCACAGACTGGTTGGATGGTACAAAAGAACAGTCTATGTAATGCTACATAAATAACCTGAGGCGTCTCTTGTAGCTGTTCAAATGCGTGTGGGAAATCTTATGGGACTTAACTGCTAAGGTCATCAGTCCCTAAGCTTACACACTACTTAACCTAAATTATCCTAAGGACAAACACACACACCCATGCCCGAGGGAGGACTCGAACCTCCGCCGGAACCAGCCGCACAGTCCATGACTGCAGCGCCCTAGACCGCTCGGCTAATCCCGTGCGGCTCTTGCAGCTGTTACAAATGACCAAATGTTCCGAATGGATAAAAATTCAGTATATACAAATATAGCTTTAACAAAACTGTTCAAGGCACTCCAGCCACCAACTTTGATTGCAAAAGTTAAATGAAAGCGAAGAATTTTAGGGAAAATAAGTAAAAATGTTATTGCGTCGTTACAAAAGACCACGCTGAAGTCTGGGTAAATTTGAGTAAATGTAAGTGAGACGCACACTGGCAAGTAGACTCATTAGAAGTTAGAGATAATGAGATAGTTACCACAAATGCAGCAGATTAGAATAAGAGCGGGTCGTCAAGATTTTAACGCTGGTGGCACTCGTAGAAATGGTGAAGACATCTAATGTTGATTTTGTGTTGCTGATTTTGTGTTTCTACAGGAAGAACGTGTCATGACTGCTTCATTTCGGCTGCTGGATTTTGTTTGTCCTTGAATTGTTATTTCATTCTCCTCATCCCACACGAGTAACAGTTACGCATGGCCTACACGCAAAGACTTTTCAGACATAAGCGAAGTGTTGTAAAACATTAGAGAAATGTTATATAAGTTTGCTTTGCAATGTGAAATAAATGCGGCTCTTTTTTAAGCTTTCTTCGCAATAAAATGGAAGAAGATAACTTTACCTTCTAAACCTCGCTCACACACTACGGATTGGCATGGTATGTAACAAGGGAAAATTTTATTGCACTATCGATTTCTTTGACAGTTTATAAAACACAAGTAGATAAATCTGTTGACATTTACTGACTTCATCGTTTTGGATGATGGCATGTGGTTTATGTGGTTGCCAGGTAGATGGAACGGTTGAAGAATACGAGTCTGCATGGTGATTTCGGTGAAAGGAGATCGGTGTGAGGATTTTATGTCAGTAAGAGTTTGCGAGTAAATGGGAGAGGTACGTGGATGACTGACGTTATCCGATTTACGTATAACCTAACAAGGAAATAACAACAGGAAACGTGGAAGACCTACTAGGTGGGCCTCTGCGACAATCAGTGTGTCGCACTATTTGAATAACGTGGCAATGATCTGTATTTCCTCTGCATTATTTCATCAGGGCTGTGTAAAATTGATTTCTGTCATTAAATTTTCGGGCGTGAGATATAAGTTATCGTAGTATAATACTGTGGCCATGTGTTATCGGTGTGATTAAGATCCAGACCAAGGTTAGGTTTCCAAATGAATTCTACATCAGTTTCAGGAGCAAGAAACATCATCTGTTGGGGACAGAAGTAGTAATTCACACGATAAACTGAACAGTAGAGTCAGTCTACTTTTTTCCTTGACTGTTTTACCTGAATAGTGGACAGCTGGGCTCGAGGATTTAATGTTAATGTGGACACTTTCCCTTTTCTTCATCAGTTCCCATTTTAAGAGATTTATGGCATTTACAAAAATATTGGAAAGCACACTGCGCTAAAGGAATGTCCTATATGGTCTTCAGTCCCAAATCCCAGGTAAAATACGTGGGACGCTCTCCGACAAACGGTTGGGATTTAACGTTCCTCCTACGACAAAATAATTAGCCAAGGACGCTGTCGAATCCTGAAAACCGTATTAACAAATGATCGATACCACATACTTTGCTCCCGAAACACCCACATACAGTGCCTTGCAAGCGAATGCAAATGCTGTATTGCTACTCGCCGTAATCGGTTGGAATGCATGATCTAAAGTGAGTTCTTGTTGTCGTACTCCACTGCTCAGAATACAATTTTGGGATTTTGTTGCTCTTCAGCCATATCTCACGTGGATTTACTGTAGTATGAAATAACTAATGTGGATACACTCTTCAGATGCTCATATTCTCCTTTTAATTGCAATACTCTTGTTACCTGTTCTTCACTATGATGCAGTCAGGAGACGATCTTCATATACCAGACATTTTTGGGGATTGTTCCTCTGGAAATGCTAACTTTGTTTCCGTTTATGAATAGCTGGTCAGAATTACAGTTCGCATCTTAATTTCCTATCAGTTGTTCTAAAGCGAGCAGGGAATATTTTTGAACTGTTATTGATCTCTTCCTCTAAGCTGTTAAAACGAGAACTAGGGGGCAGTTCTACAGTTACCGCAGACGGTGCGCGGGTTTTACTGCAGCATTCCATTCACAGAGATTACATTACGTATGCAAAAAGTGAAATATGAGGGGCCGTCCTCTGGGTTTCATCGTGTAACTGAGAATAAGTCATATCAGCGTAATCGAAGTGTCTGTCTGGTGTAGTGAACTGCAGCTGTATGAGCAATCCGAGGTAATGTGCCCTACCTGGCGTCTCTTCTAGTGATTTCACTACTAGGGGCAATGTTACAAAGAGAAATACGCCATAAATAACAGGTCAAAGAAGTTGCGAGGAAAATAAATCACATGTTGTAATTTATTAGGATGATTCTAGGAAATATGTAGCACATATGAAAAACGCAGGCCTTTTCTTCATTATTCCTCGAGAGTTTTGAGATTTTTCTGAACACTGTCTGAAGGTAGAAATCCTGGATATTCGAAACTAGACGGCACCATCAAAATGCATATGTTATGTAGATGCCGTATATTTCGGCCATAATAGCAAGATAAGAGACATTGGTGGTATTTGTCGACATGGGTACATCATTTTCTTCGTCTGTTCATTACTGGAACAAGAAACGGAACTACCAGGTACAAGAGGTACCTTCGGTCAGCAACAGACTGTAAATTTAGTTGCAATTAGTCTAACAAACCTTTTGAGGTCGGTCAATATGTAAAGAACTCTAGTGTGGAACATAAACAGATGTCCCTAGTAGATTCGCTGACATTTATCGCAACAGACTCCTAAACTGGAAGCACTGATAGGTTGACGCCAGTGGAAGCTGTAAGGACTCAATGCATAAGAAATCATTAACACATGTGTAGCGGCACTACCGTTTGCGATAGGAAATTTTAGTTTTGGTGCTAGATTTCCGAGAGCACAAGTTACAGCCAGGTTTTACAGTGAGTTATGCTCACCAGCAGTTGCGAAGTGAAATAGATGCCACAGGGGCGTAGGACCACCGAGGAAAAGTACATGCAGCGGTTTGCAGCGCGCAAGTCACAGGCAGAAGGGGCCCACTGGCCAACCAAAGTGTTATGAGTACATGACGTGGAGCGGCGTGTTTAACAACACAGAGGCGAACGGCCACATATAAATAGGTGCCAGTTCACTAACAAAGAATTCATGTGTGGCAGTTCTGCTGGACGGCTCGACGCGTCATACCACCGGCTAAATGCTGCAGCAGATGGTGCGCCAGTGTTCCAGTCCATGGCAGGTCACTGGGCATCCCGAGGCGGGGGTCGCAGATTCGGATGCCGGAACATGGGCGATTGCTGTCGCCGCGATCTTAGCCACACTGGTGAGGAAACACGCCGAGGCCGCCCTGCAGCTGGCCAGCAGCTGGCGTTGAGGCGACAGAGACGAAGACCGCTGAGTCGGCTGCAGACGCATCCTGACGTCGTCACAACTCCGTGGCCGTATAAGGCCGACACACAGAAGGTCGTTGCATGTGTCGCTGAGGCAGCCATTCTGTACCAAGCCGTTTTGCAGACAGCTAAGTGGTGTCCTCACCATTGCAGGACCCGGTGATGCATACCGAGAGGAACGGAGGCACTGTAGTTGGAAACAATAAATCACTTGGAAGGCTCGGGCAAATTTAATACGGTGCCTTCTACCTCTCCCTGCTACTTTTGGTGATGCTGTTACACTCGGTGTCAGAAGTTACTACTACACATGTGTCACTCATTTATACTAGCGGTGTGTGGAATACAGAGTGCAGGAATAGCTGCTGCCCTATCTGGAAGGATGAAACCTGTAGTACTAACACGAGTGAGGACAGTTACTCATCACATTGCGAAATCAGATCAGTTTCTCATTAGCACCTAACTCAGAGGTGCAGAACTTAAATAAAATAAGGAAACACTGTTCTAGGCGCCGATGACACTGTGCTATTTAAGCGCTGTCACAACGTAAATTGTATTATCAGGAACCTCCAGAGCCATCTGGACAAGATCATTCGGCGGAGATCTAAGAAGAAAATAAATACTAACAAGAACCAAGCATTTCTGTTACTATTAAGCACAAGTTTCGCAACCCCCAACTCACATGTGGTGACCCGATCTTGACTTGGTATGACTCACTCATTTGGTGTGACGCTGGACTTCGTCCACATAACCATTGGCGTCGACAAGCGTTGTGGACTCTTTTACTAGAGGAAATCGGGGCATTTCCGACAAAGTCTTCTTACTGAGTTCAATAGAGAAGTGACAGAAACACAGGCAGCCAGAAACATTTGCGCAGTGTATGGGGATAATGCCATTGGATAGAGTACAGCAAGAAAATGCTTTTTCTAGTTTTAAAGAGGATCGTTTTGTCATTAGTGACTCATAACGTTCAGGAAGAACTTCGGGATTTGATGAAAATCGTTTAAATGCATTAATCCACAATGATCCATGTCGGTGTACTCGAGAACTGACAAATACGAGGAACTGTGATCATTCAACCATCACATGAAATCTACATTCGATAGAAAGGTTCGTAAATTAGGTGTATGAGAACCGCACGCTCTAAGCCGATATCACAAGAATTCTACGAGTGGACATATGTGCATCACTGCTTGATCGTCAGCAACTGGCTCGTGAAAGACACCGACCATTCCTCCCTTGTCGTTACTGGTGACGGAAAATGGTGTCTTGAAGCTGACGTAAGGGGAAATAAGTTACCCGTACAAAGACCTGCGGGCATACACAAAAGATAACGTTATGCATGTGGTGGGACAGCGGCAGCGTGCTGTATTACAAAGTGGTTCTCCATCACTGATGACATTTATTGTCAACAAGTGAGACGTCTACCATACGCAGTCCATGAAAAACGAACTAGAAGACCGCGTGAAATGACGCTAGTTCACGGTAACATTCGCAGGCTTTCTCCTAGACTGACAAAAGACACTGTACAGGACTTGGGTCGAGTAGTTATTACGTACCAACCTTATTCACCTTATGTTGCGCCCACAGATTTTCACCTTTCCTGCTCTCTATCGAACTACCGTCAAGGAACTCTCTTTCCGGATGAAAATGCCCTCCGAACATGGCTCGACGATTTGTTCGACTCAAAGCCAAGTGTTTTCTACAGTCGTGGAGACCAAAGTCTCTGTTATGTGTTTCTGTTGTATTTACTAAACTTACGAGAAAACCCTACGAACTATTGCATCAGTCCAACAGGATGAGCTCATTGTACATTCACTCCATTCAAAAATTCATGTAATTCTTCCTCAGTTTTACTTCACGCGAAAACAATATTTTAACCCATAATCTCATTAATTCGCGGCCAAGAACCCCTAAATTCATTTCATAAAAGACTGAAAACAATCCTCACACGACACTTTAGGGACTTACACACAATTATAGAGTACACAAATAATAACGTTATACACAAATCATATATCTAATTTTTCTGCTCACCTGCAGGGTTGTCAGAAACAGTCTGAACAGCTAGCATGGACGTTGAGGGATATAGTATGCTGAGAGTTAATTGTTAAGAAAAAAAGTCAATACGATGCGTCGCTTCCTTGTTAATTAGCAATGAGGTTGGGCAATCAGGCCGTTTTGCGCGTGTCAATTCAAACGCCTAGCCAGAGATGGTGCCGCCAAACGCGTGGTACCTTTTGTTTCCTGAAACCAAACAAGAGAACGCGTGGGACCATAGTAAGGATCGAACCCGAACCAAAGGCTGACCTGTCTTGTGCGTTATTATCTACGCTTTACGCTTTGAGAACAACTTACACTAATTGTATGTGGCGGACTGCTTCATTTTTGTCTAACCAAAGGCCTGATTGGTTAGCTTCAATGCTAATTAACTCGGAAACGGCTTAACTCATCGAATTTCCTTTTTGGAAATTGTTTCTCAGCACAACCTACACAATACCCTTATAAGCTTTTCAGACTGTTTTTGCCCACGCTGCGTAGCACAGTCAAAAGACAGTCTAGTACAATGTCCTATGGTAAGCGTCAAAGTATGAATGTTACACACTTGCTCCTGCTTCGGCAAACGGAGAAAATTGGTTGGTTCTTTTTGCAGCCGAGTATTCCAAGACGGCTATGCACAGGAAATGGCTGAAATTTTTATGTTACATTCCAAAGATACCGATCTCTAACAGCCTTACAGATTTCCTTGATATCTTTATCCGTTTTAAAAATATAGATGTTCAAACTTATCCTACTTCTACACGTCTATTCCGGTATAAGACGAAATTTAAATAGCCAATTACACCATAAAATGGCTCAAATTGTAATGGTATCTTATTCAGGCATTTATCTGGAAGAGCCATCCCTCCGTTTTCAAAAATCCTTCTCCATTATCGAGAAAAACCTCTGAAACTTGTTTTTTGGGTACCAAAACTCAGCCGTAGGTTCAGAGATGGTTGTGCATAGCAAATGGCTGTAATTTCTGCGATTTATTCTTAAAACACTGATCTGGAACAATCTTGAAAATTTTCATCATATCTTCATCGGTTTGCGAGATAGAGATTAAGAACTATCCTATTTGCACACGTAAAATAAGCACGTACACGTACAATACGCACGTAAAATCAAGTGTGAGGCGAAAACGTAGTTTATAAAGTAACGTATCACGGATAAATATGCGATAAAGTGTCTCCGTTATCATCTGGGAACTCCACGTTGTAGTACTGAAGGACATGCAAATTTTTTTTGCACGTAAAATTCAGTCCGAGATGTAACATAAGTTTTGCGTTTTTTCAATTTCACTTAGTGTACTGTCTAAATTCTACTGACCAATACATATCTTTCCACATGTTGTGCTGCATGAGGGAAAATAAGGGAGCCAGCGGAAAATTCTCCTATTGGAACACAAAAAATGCGAATATGTTCCTCTTTATTTAAAAGATTCTCATTCAAAATTCGGGTACCAACAGCCTCATTCTACCTTCAAAAGCCCCTTTAAAAAATTTCCGAACATTTTGGGCACGCTAACATATCCGTGCTTTTTTTATGCTGAGTCGTGAAGAAGACAGTAGCGGTGGCGAAAAGCAATAAATACTGGAAGATAGTAGACAGTGGTTATGTTACAGAAAGAGAGAAGGAGACAATGGCAGTGTGAGAGAAAGAGAGGAACACAGTGGCATTGGAAAACGTTGACAGTGATAGAACAGTGCTAGCTAAACAGTGAATCACACAGTGTCAGAGGGGAGGAATAAAGTGAAAGAGAATGTGCAAGTTTGTGAGAGTCAGTCAGAATGAGAGAGAGAGTATATGACAATTACAACCTGTAAGTGAGAGATACTGTGAGAACAGACACCAGCAGTAGGAAAGAAGGAATCAAATATTAACATTAAGAGAGAGGAAGATGGAGACAATGACAGTGTCTTACAAGGGAACCTCCCCATCGCACCCCCCTCAGATTCAGTTATAAGTTGGCACAGTGGATAGGTTTGAAAAACTAAATACAGGTCAATCGAGAAAACAGGAAGAAGTTGTATGGAACTATGAAAAAATAAGC
This sequence comes from Schistocerca americana, assembly GCF_021461395.2. Taxonomy (NCBI): domain Eukaryota; kingdom Metazoa; phylum Arthropoda; class Insecta; order Orthoptera; family Acrididae; genus Schistocerca; species Schistocerca americana. The sequence goes on along the minus strand of NC_060119.1, from coordinate 949,517,380 downwards.
AAAATATACAAACTGAGTAGTCCATGTGCAAGATAGGCAACATCAAGAATAACGTGAGCTCAGGAGCACCGTGGTACTGTGGTTAGCGTGAGCAGCTGCGAAATGAAAAGTCCTTGGTTCAAGTCTTCCCTGGGGTGAAAAGTTTACTTTCTATATTTTCGCAAAGTTATGATCTGTCCGTTCGTTCATTGACGTATCTGTTCACTGTAATAAGTTTAGTGTCTGTGTTTTGTGACCGCACTGCAAAACCGTGCGATTAGTAGACGAAAGGACGTGCCTCTGCAATGGGAACCGAAAACATTGGATCGCAAGGTCATAGGTCAACCGATTTCTCCACAGGAAAACACGTCTGATATATTCTACACGACACTGGTGACGGCATGTGGGTCACATGACAGGAATATGTTGTCGACCCACCTAACTTGTACACTTGGCGAATGGGTAAAAAGATTCTTCTACCTTGCCCAATTTAGGTTTTCTTGTGGATGTCATAATCACTTAAAAAAAGATGAAAACATAAGCGTTTGTCACATAAACTGAAAATAAAACGGTAAACTTTTCACCCGAGGGTAGGCTTGAACCAAGGACTTCTCGTTCCGCAGCTGCTAACCACAGGACGACAGCACTCATGGGCTTGCTCTATCCTTGTTGTTGCATATCATGCGCATGGACTACTCAGTTTATATATTTTGCTTGTTTTTTCATAGTTCCACACAACTTCTTCATGTTTTCTCGATTGATCTGTGTTCAGTTTTTCAAGGCCTTTCCACTGTGCCAACTTATAAGTAAATCTGAGGGGGGTCCGATGTGGAGTTTCCCTCGTTAGTAATAGGACAGAACGATGGGGCTGTGGCTACGACACAGGAGACACAAAGAGATAATTTATGAAGGAGATGGGTGAACTGAGGGAGTCGGAAAGGGCAATTAGAAGTGGATGAGTATGACCGAGTTACAGCGATGGACTAGTCGGTGTAAGTGGGTTAAATTTATGGGAGCTTGTGGGAATTAGAGGTGAGTTGCATGTTAAAAATGCACAAATACGGTCGCGTGCCTACATTTGTGGGAAAATTTTTAAATGTGTGGAGAAAGGTAGAATGAGGCAGTTGGTATCCCACTTTTCAGTCAGTCTTTTAAATAAACAAAACATATTCTCATTTCTTGTTCTCCGACAGAAGTACTTTCCGCTGGTCAGTTCATAATCAAACTTAGCACACGTTTTATATGGAGATTGGAGGTTAGTGTAGCACACCTAACACCGATTTGGACCATACTTATCCACAACAACAATATAGCGCAAATGACTCTATTGATAATTATGTCTGTGAGCTTCATAGGAATCACTTAACATCTCTTTGGTAATATGAAGCTATCGCTTTTGAGCCAGCAGCAGGGCTAACGCTCCGTGCACATTAGCAACCTAGTTCTTGGAGTGCGCTTAAAGTACGCCACGCTGCATAGACTCTACTACATACGAGTGCATCATTATACGAACTTTCGTTAATTAATTACATGCCTGTTGTCACATTGCAAGCAAGATTTAGACGCATCCATCAAGACAACGGTCCTTCTTTAAGTCACAGTCCCGAGTACATGATAACATACGCAACAACCACTCTTCCAACTGTGCTAGAGGTCGGCTTCGCCCATGAAGCTGGAGTCTTCACAGACACGTTATTTGACAAAGAATTCTGCGTGGATTACTCGATGATAGAAGCCTACAGGTCCCTTCAACATGGGAAAACTGCATTTAGGACGGGATCGCGATCCACTCCTGGATAGTCACCGGAACGCGTAGCAAGAGTAAGCCATCCACGACTGAAAATTCTGGAACCATGACAAGTGTCTGGAATAAAACTGTGATGAACATTAAACCACTTGTGTATCACCGCTGGATTTCAGATACTTCCCATTCAAAAAAATGTCCGAATGTGTGTGAAATCTTATGGGACTCAACTGTTAAGGTTATAAGTCCCTAAGTGTGCACACTACTTAACCTAATTATCCTAAGGACAAACACATACACCCATGCCCGAGGGAGGACTCGAACCTCCGCCGGGACCAGCCGCACAGCCTCCTATTCACGAAGGGCTCTTCAGTGATTTTTGTAGTAGTTGTTGCATTGTCACCAGTCCAACAAGTAGAAGCACTCATCAATCACAAGCCGAGTTGGGTGGCTTTTTGGTTAAGACTCCGGACTCACATTCGATACTGACAGGTTCAAATTCTCTTTTCTCACCTTCGAACTTCATTGGTCTTATTCGTTTCTATGTCTAGATAAAACCAGACTCCAGTGCCGCTTGTTTGCATGTGGTGCTTGGCAGGTGCCCTATCTGAAAACAACACACTCAACTTTCCAGCCCATCGCTTTATACTTTCACTAGCTATTGCCGTGTTTGTCATTATTTCCCCTAAAATAAGGGGTGAATACGCTGAAGGGAAAAGGAAGATTTGTGTCTCGAAAATCAACCATGATGTAAGAAGTGCACCTCATTTAAATAACCGTTGTACAGGAAACAGCACTTCAGTAATGCCTATGTGATTGACGTTTCAAGATATTTCTGCCCTGCCTGTTTCCGTGCTGTTAATGGGCTGTATATTTTCTTTGATAGTGGCAGACAAAGTCTAAAACATACAGAGAAACACAGCGCGTAGAAACGAGTACTTCTTATCAATGAGATGCATAGCTGGAACTTGGCTCTGCATATAGCCACACACAGTCTGACCACCAAACACAACTGCGATACAGTTACATTGTTCATTTCAGCGAATCAGTTTTTCAACTGTTTATAATGTCGACTTTTCAAGTACACGTGTGCTTAACATTTACCTTTATGATGTGTACATATAACGCCATATTTGACATCTGACATGTTATTGAACCACACAGTATCACTTCAACCACAGCCTCAACGCTTATTTTACACTTTCTTCTGTTTGGGGTACAATGCTTACCACGCACAAATAACTTCCTCGACAATCGCCGATATTTCAACAGGTGAATACTCCGTCGTTTTCATGCCAGAAATTTGTCGAAATTCGGCGATTGTCGAGAACATTATCCAAGTCCATTCCTGTAAGTAATTTGAATATTCTATTCTTTTGGAGATCAAGTTTCACAATGTTAACCATTTTAGCTTACCGATGGAACTTTAAAACTTATTACTGTAATTAAAAATGTTAGGAATAACTGTTCCTGCTTTTTGTCCTGTCTGCAGGCTTCATCAAAGATTTAGGTTCGCCTTCTGTATGAGCATAAGACTGACGGCATGAAAATATGTTGCACTTCCTGTCATGGCGTTGTCTGTTTGAATGTAAAATAAAAAGAAGCTGCAAAACTACGTAACAGTGCACTAACAAAATAACGTACTACAGGCTCGCGCGCGCGCGCACACACACACACACACACAAGAACGGTAAGGGTGCAGAGTAAGCATGAACTGGAAAGTATGATATCATTAATCATATGATCCTAAAGCAATCCTCAATCAGAACGCCACGAAAATAGATCTCCAAATTGTATCTCAAGCGTTTGCGATTACCAGCCGTAGTATTCTGACGTGGTTTCAGTAAGCGAAGCTCACCAAACTAACACCAGATGGAAAGTTTTGTTTCTTCGGGAAGTTCAGATATTCATTGTGGAAAGTATGGTGTGGAATCGTGCTGTAGGGAGATTTCGTTACATTTTATTTCAATCCGCTACAACCGACGTAACTCAGCGAGATTGTATATTCGGTCTGAGCAAGTGAGCTGGCTCGGTGAATTACTTTCTAAGCCTATAGCAGTGACCTATCCATATTTCCATGCTAATACAGCGTGTTTCGAAAAGAATATACATATTACAAAGTATTATTTTGTCCAAACTATCGATCGCTGCGCCTCGGATAGACTATTGGACAAACGAATACAAAGTCTAGTTTATATTAATAGCCGCTAGGTGTCATTTGCCTTATGTTTTGCTTGGGAACCGTCATATTTTTAAAATGTCTACTCCACAGCAGAAATCATTTTGTGTTCTCGAGTTTGAGAAGTGCAGTTCCATGATTGCAGTGCGAAGACGTTTCAGGTCCAGGCACCAAATTGATCCTCCGAATAGGTGGAACATTCGCAGATGGAATCGACAGTTTCTAGATATAGGACGTGTATGTAAAGGAAAGAATCCTGGCCGCCCTCGGGTTCCTGAAGAAAACGCTGCACAAATTCAAACTGCTTTCCAACGTAGTCCTTCAAAATCAACTCGTAGTGCCAGTCGGGAGTTACAACTGCCTACGACAACAATTTGACGTGTTTTGAGACAGCGGTTGGTTATGAAGTCGTAGAAGTTACAGCTGTTACAAGCTCTGCGTGCTGATGACAAACGGAAATGTGTGGCATTTTGTAACGAAATTCTTGATACTATTGACAATGATAACACTTTCGCACAATGCACCTTGTTCACTTATGAAGCACCTTTCCATGTTAGTGGACGGGTAAACAAACACAATGTTCGAATTTTGGGCCTACAGAACCAACATGCAGCGACTGAACATGTACGAGGTTCGCCCAAAGTCAATGTGTTTTGTGCGGTATCCCGATCATCTGTTTACGACCCATTCTTCTTTGATGGAAACACCGTTACCGGTCAGCAGTATCTCGCTATGTTTCATAGCTGGTTGCTTCCAAGGTTGCACGAAGACAACTTCATTTTCCAACAAGACCCCCCCCCCCCCTCACCCTCACTGGAGTCGCCAAGTGCGTGAATATCTGAATGAAACTCTACCAAACCGTTGTATTGCTCGTATAGGAGCTGGCGACTCAGCCTGTCTCAGCTGGGCTCCACGATCACCGGATTTGACACCCTCTGACTTCTTCCTGAGGGGTTTCGTTAAAGACAACGTGTATGTACCACCACTCCCACAGAACCTGGAAGAGCTGAAGAACCGGACCCGTACTGCCATATCATCAGTGACGAAGGACATGCTTGCCTGAGTATGGGAGGGATTTGAGTATCGATGCGATATTGTTCGTGTCGCTGATGGAGGACATATTGAAAATCGGTAATCTGAACTTGAGAGGTTCGTAAATATGTGTATAACGATTCATATTCGTATGTCTTAAAATTTAATAAATATACGCAATCAAATTACGTATATTCTTTTTGAAACACCATGCATTATAACTGCTGAAGTAACTATGTTACACTTTCAGCCGGCCATCGTGGCCGAGCGGTTCTAGGTGCTTCAGTCTGGAACCATTCGACGGCCAACACCGCGGTTCCTGGTGTGTCCGCTGTGCCGTGCGTGTGATCATTGCTTGTACAGCCCTCTCGCAGTGTCCGGAGCAAGTATGGTGGGTCTGACACACCGGTGTCAATGTGTTCTTTTTTCCATTTCCAGGAGTGTAGTAAACTGCAGGAGCGTCTATAGAAAGGTCCCAGAACTGCTCTCATTAATATATGGTCACAACACCCATATAGTACTAGGGACAGAAAGTTGGCTGAAACCAGACGTAAACAGAAATGAAATCCGAAACTCAGATTGGAATGTATACCGCAGAGACAGGCTGGACAGTGAAGGGGGAGGCGTGTTTATAGCGATAAGAAGTGCAATAGTATCGAAGGAAATTGACGGAGATCCGAAATGTGAAATAATTTGGGTGTAGGTCACGGTTAAAGCAGGCTCAGACATAGTAATTGGATGTCTCTATAGGTCCCCTGGCTCAGCAGCTGTTGTGGCTGAGCACCTGAAAGATAATTTGGATAATACAAGGTGATTCAAAAAGAATACCACAACTTTAAAAATGTGTATTTAATGAAAGAAACATAATATAACCTTCTGTTGTACATCATTACAAAGAGTATTTAAAAAGGTTTTTTTTTCACTCAAAAACAAGTTCAGAGATGTTCAATATGGCCCCCTCCAGACACTCGCGCAATATCAACCCGATACTCCAACTCGTTCCACACTCTCTGTAGCATATCAGGCGTAACAGTTTGGATAGCTGCTGTTATTTCTCGTTTCAAATCATCAATGGTGGCTGGGAGAGGTGGCCGAAACACCATATCCTTAACATACCCCCATAAGAAAAAATCGCAGGGGGTAAGATCAGGGCTTCTTGGAGGCCAGTGATGAAGTGCTCTGTCACGGGCTGCCTGGCGGCCGATCCATCGCCTCGGGTGGTTGACGTTCAGGTAGTTACGGACAGATAAGTGCCAATGTGCCTCTCCATACAGTTGATTGTGGAATTTGCAGCTCTCTGCTAGCTCTGCGAGTCGATTTTCCTGGGCTGCGAACAAATGCTTGCTGGATGCGTGCTACATTTTCATCACTCGTTCTCGGCCGTCCAGAACTTTTCCCTTTGCACAAACACCCATTCTCTGTAAACTGTTTATACCAGCGTTTAATACACCACCTATCAGGAGGTTTAACACCATACTTCGTTCGAAATGCACGCTGAACAACTGTCGTCGATTCACTTCTGCCGTACTCAATAGCACAAAAACCTTTCTGTTGAGCGGTCGCCATCTTAGCATCAACTGACGCTGACGCCTAGTCAACAGCGCCTCAAGCGAACAAATGTACAACTAAATGAAACTTTATAGCTCCCTTAATTCGCCGACAGATAGTGCTTAGCTCTGCCTTTTGTCGTAGCAGAGTTTTAAATTCCTAAAGTTGTGGTATTCTTTTTGAATCACCCTGTATTTCGAGTAGATTTCCCCACCATGTTATACTTCTGGGTGGAGATTTTAATTTGCCGGATATAGACTGGGAGACTCAAACGTTCATAACGGGTGGCAGGGATGAAGAATCCAGTGAATTTTTTTTTAAGTGCTTTATCTCAAAACTACCTTGAGCAGTTAAACAGAGAACCGACTCGTGGCGATAACATATTAGACCTTCTGGTGACAAACAGACCCGAACTATTTGAAACAGTTAACGCAGAACAGGGAATCAGATATCATAAAGCGGTTACTGCATCGATGATTTCAGCCCGAAATAGAAATATTAAAAATGGTAGGAAGATTTTTCTGTTCAGCAAAAGTGACAAAAAGCAGATTACAGAGTACCTGACGGCTCAACACAAAAGTTTTGTCTCAAGTACAGATAGTGTTGAGGATCAGTGGACAAAGTTCAAAACCATCGTACAATATGCGTTAGATGAGTATGTGCCAAGCAAGATCGTAAGAGATGGAAAAGAGCCACCGTGGTACAACAACCCAGTTATGAATCTGCTGCGGAAGGAAAGGGAACTTCACAGCAAACAAACGTAGCCAAAGCGTTGCAGACAAACAAAAATTACGCGAAGCGAAATGTAGTGTGAGGAGGGCCATGCGAGAGGCGTTCAGTTAATTCGAAAGTAAAGTTCTATGTACTGACTTGACAGAAAATCCTAAGAAATTTTGGTCTTATGTCAAAGCGGTAGATGGATCAAAACAAAATATCCAGACACTCTGTGACCAAAGTGGTAGTGAAACAGAGGATGACAGACTAAGGGCCGAAATACTAAATGTCTTTCTCCAAAGCTGTTTCACAGAGGAAGACAGCACTGTAGTTCCTTCTCTAGATTGTCGCACAGATGACAAAATTGTAGATATCGAAATAGACGACAGAGGGATAGAGAAACAATTAAAATCTCTCAATAGAGGAAAGGCCGCTGGACCTGATTGGATACCAGTTCGATTTTACACAGAGTACGCGAAGGAACTTGCCCCCCCCCCCCCCCCCCCCCCCTTCTTGCAGCGGTGTACCGTAGGTCTCTAGAAGAGCGTAGCGTTCCAAAGGATTGGAAAAGGGCACAGGTCATCCCCGTTTTCAAGAAGGGACGTCCAACAGATGTGCAGTACTATAGACCTATATCTCTAACGTCGATCAGTTGTAGAATTTTGGAACACGTATAATGTTCGAGTATGACGACTTTTCTGGAGACTAGAAATCTACTTTATAGGAATCAGCATGGGTTTCGAAAAAGACGGTCGTGTGAAACCCAGCTCGCGCTATTCGTCCACGAGACTCAGAGAGCCATAGACACGGGTTCACAGGTAGATGCCGTGTTTCTTTACTTCCGCAAGGCATTCGATACAGTTCCCCACAGTCGTTTAATGAACAAAGTAAGAGCATATGGACTATCATACCAATTGTGTGATTGAATTGGAGAGTTCCTAGATAACTGAACGCAGCATGTCATTCTCAATGGAGAGAAGTATTCTAAAGTAAGAGTGATTTCAGGTGTGCCGCAGGACCGTTGCTATTCACAATATACATAAATGACCTTGTGGATGACATCGGAACTTCACTGAGACTTTTTGCAGATGATGCTGTGGTGTATCGAGAGGGTGTAGCAATGGAAAATTGTACTGAAATGCGGGAGGATCTGCAGCGAATTAACGCGTGGTGCAGGGAATGGTAATTGAATCTCAATGTAGGCAAGTGTAATGTGCTGCGAATACACAGAAAGATAGTTTCCTTATCATTTAGCTACAAAATAGCAGCTCAGCAACTGGAAGCAGTTAATTCCATAAATTATCTGGGAGTACGCATTAGGAGTGATTTAAAATGGAATGATCATATAAAGTTGATCGTCGGTAAAGCAGATGCCAGACTGAGATTCATTGGAAGAATCCTAAGGACATGCAATCCGAAAGCAAAGGAAGTAGGTTACAGTACGCTTGTTCGCCCACTGCTTGAATACTGCTCAACAGTGTGGGACCCGTACCAGATAGGGTTGATAAAAGAGATATAGAAGATCTAACGGAGAGCAGCGCGCTTCGTTACAGGATCATTTAGTAATCGCGAAAGCGTTACGGAGATGATAGATAAACTCCAGTGGAAGACTCTGCAGGAGAGACGCTCAGTAGCTCGGTACGGGCTTTTGTTAAAGTTTCGAGAACATACCTTCACCGAAGAGTCAAGCAGCATATTGCTCCCTCCTACGTATATCTCGCGAAGAGACCATGAGGATAAAATCAGAGAGATTAGAGCCCACACGGAAGCATACCGACAATCCTTCTTTCCACCAACAATACGAGACTGGAATAGAAGAGAGAACCGATAGAGGTACTCAGGGTACCCTCCGCCACACACCGTCAGGTGGCTTGCGGAGTATGGATGTAGATATAGATGTAAATCGCTGCAACGAATTTCATAAATTTGGTTTGGAGATAGCTTGAATGCTGAGGAATAACATAGGCTACTTTACAAAGTTATATACTTTTGGGTGTTATCATTTCTGAATATGGTGTACGTGAGTAGCATGCAGAAGACGCTGGCGCGATAAGCGTCTCGTAGTATCTATAGATTATTCTGGGACAGCACAAACCGAATGTTGCTGTGACATTGAAATATGATATTGATTTCCTACACCACCTTGCTTACCTGCAGACTTTTGGTGGAGATACAGCAATAAAATCGAACGGTAAGCCCGAGAACCATATATAAAACTATTTGCAATAAACCTCGCAAACGTAGGTCTGATTTAGCGCATACTTCTAACAGAGCTCAAGCTGCGATAGTTATTCGAATTCACCAAACCTCAGAGCAATCTCATGCAGCTTCAGGGACGCTTGAACAATCACATTTAAAGGCTGTACGACAAACAGAGAGGAGTACCTTTACGTGTGGAAAGGGGGAGGCTTTTGGTGAGGTTGTATTTGATTAACTGTCTATGTTAATTATACACGGTGATAATTATTGAGCTATATGAAACGAAATCGTCATTATGTCGGAACGGTTTGTGTTAGAGCGTTCAAACTGCGTGGTTGGCCACGGGAGGTGATGGGAATTAGTATGCCCATGCATGGTTTGGTTTAGCGACGAAGCTCACTTTCGTTTGGATGGTTTCGTCAATAATCAAAATGGGCGCATTTGGGGACTGAGAATCCGAATGGCGCGATCGAGAAGTCTCATCACCTCAATGGGTGACACTGCGCTGTGTAATGTCCAGTCACGGAATAATCGGTGCGATATCCCTTGATAGCACAGTGACTACCGAAAGGTACGTGAAGGTTTGGGAAGATGATTTCATCCCCATTATGCAAAGTGATCCTATTTCGACAAGACGTAGTTCCTACGAGACGGATCTCGACCCCGTCGAAGCAGAAGTGTGTTTAATTTTCTACAGGAGCACTCTGGGGACCGCATTCTGTCTCTTGGGTGCCCAGATGCTACTGGCATAGGCCTCGATTGGTCGTCATATTCCCCGGATCTGAACACATGCGACTTATTTTTGTGTCCTATGTTAAAGACGAGGTGTACAGCAATAACCCGAAAACCACTGCTGAGCTGAGAACAGCCGTTCAAGAGGTCATTGACGGCATCGATATTCCGACACTTCAGTGGCTGATGCAGAATTTCGATATTCGTCTGCGTCACAACATCGCCAATGATGGCAGGCATATCGAACATGTCATAATCTAAATCCGAATATCTGTAGTGATATTTAAATGTTGAATAAAATGTGTGCACACCGTATTTTGTAACTGATTTACGTTTTCTTTCTCATATAGTTCAATTACAGTCATCAAAGGGGGTGAATCAGAAATGTATGCACCATAACGCATTAAAATGAAACGGGGTAACTGTTGGTACATGTTACTCTGATGGCAACATTTCACATCCAGTATTAGGTGAGCCAGAGAAACCTCCAAATCTACTTCCGGACGAATGTAATTAATGGAGACGTTTTTTTAATGTTATTAGGAAATATAAAGCATGCTTTCAGATTCAACATACAAGAAAGTAATAGAGACAGGTTCTTTATATACCTACATACTGGTACTGCATACATTTTTTATACAAATGTGTCTACGCCACTATATACTGAGACATCTCGTAAAATTACTGACTCACCAAAACTCCTCGTGGCAAAACCACTGATAGCGAAGCGGCGTGTAGTAGATTAACGTTTTCCCTAATTTCCCTAATTTACTATGATGAGATCCAGAATGGTCTCTTCATTTACACGAAGACTCGTCTTTCTCAAGCGCGCGTTAAGTTATGATACCAACAGGAGCTTAACTTTGCTCTACTACAAATGATCCCTCGTATTCTTAGTACATCACTGTTCCTATTACCTCCTCAGAAGTTATTGGTTTCGCTGCTAGAGTCTTTTCCCTGAGTTTTAGTCTGTTCCAGTGCTATGTTTCTTTAACCTTCCTACTATGTATGTAAATGGAAAATCTGCTTGAACAGGAGCTGAAAAATGTCACTTTAGATAACAGCGTCATCAGAGGTGGAGCAATTAGGAAACTGGGTCGCTTGTTTACGTAGATATTTACAACTGCCAGAAGCAATCAAATTTGTGTAGATTTTTAGATTTTCTCGGGATATCAGCGGGAGATGCATCGTTGCGACACGTAGAAAATGCTCACAGCTGGTAGGTAAGCTGCCGGTAACTTGTAGCCATCGTCTCGCACAAAAAATCCTTTGAGCGTCTGGAGGTCTACGGCTTCTAGCAGTACCACCTACCTAATGCAGTGATCGCCACCGTTTTGAAACTGTTACCCAGAAAGAGAAGAAATCTACCAGTATCCCAAACGTAGGTTGCCAAATAACTAAACTTTAGATGATTAAAAGAAATAAAGGCTGGTATTTACAAATGGACAAAAGATAAACGATTATAATAAATAACAGTCGAACATATCACCGGACGAAATAAACACACATATTTAAAAAATTACAAACGATAAATAATAACGACAGAAGGTATTTTACTAAATCACTAAATAACTATCTGGTGGATTCAGCTTATTGCTGGTAATCTTTCTTTATACGGGGTGCTCAGAAACAGTCTAAAAAGCTTGTAAGGGTGTTGTATGGTAGGCTGTGCTGAGAATTAATTGTTAAGAAACAAATTCGATACATTGCGCCGTGTCTGAATTAATCAGCATCGAACTTAGCCAACCAGACCATTGTGCTGACCAGTTCGCGGTCTGTCTGAGACGGTATGGCCAAACTTGCGCTTCGTTTGGTTTCCTAACACCGGACTTTAGAGAAATACAAAAATTGCACATGGGACGACACTAATTGTCGAACTCGCGTCAAAAGCTGAAAATTATCGTGCACTATCATCTACTGTGAGATCAACTGACACTAATTGTATCTGGCGGGCCACTTCAATACGTGCGAGCAACCGCATGATCGGCTAAGTTCAATACTAATTACCTCGGATATGGCACAACGTATGTAATTTGTTTCTTAACAATTAATTTTCAGCACAGCCTAGCATGCAACTCCCTTACAAGTTTTTCAGACTGTTTCTGACCACCCAATATGTTCGGTATGGTGTCGGCCATTGCAAATAATTCATACTCCAAGTTCATTCTTTCCTCAGTTTTGGCATCACTGCTGTCGCAATCCATAATTCATTTTCTTTTTCGTAATTTGCAGTGAATTTTATTTATTTTCCAATAATAATGAATAACTCGTCGTCAACTTTTCGCCAAAATGTTGCCATTTCCTTGTTACCTAAGTCTGTTTCCAGTATGATGTCTTCGCGGAGTCCAGGAATGCATTCGCTGGCAGTAAATGGTAACAGGAATCAGGTATTCACTCTTACATTTTCCAAATTAGGAAGTCATACCCTAAAAGAATTCATTACCGATGACAAGTGATGAATACTATGAATGGATGTACGACAAGTGAAATAAAGGAATGAGAAAAAATGCTTTGATATGCTTTCAGTAAACGATATACAGCGCTCTTAAAACTAAGCTTCTTCTATGTCTCAGATGCGACGTTTATCGTCAGTATTTATCATCAGTTTTGAGTTAGGCAGTGAGACGCATGCACTTCTACTGCAAAAATCGTTCAAAAGGTGAAGGTAACTCAGCGAGCTGTCGAGCAGTCGACAAAAAAGAAAAAGAAGCATCAAGGAACAGACTGGAGTATGAGGTGTAATTACGACTATGATTAAGACGAGACAAACACAGACAAGCGAATGGTTGGTTAATGGACTAAGGAAGTTCTTTACTTAATTGCAGCATATAAGGAAAGTCCGAGGCGACAACTTTGTGGGTCAGTCACAGTAAAAACATGTATGAATAGCTACGATTCGATTTATGACGGCTGCAGTGAATGGAGAAGTCTGTTGGAGGCATTTACCCAACAATGTATGTCAAATTTTGATCTCATAAAGATTAGAGTATAATAAAGAACTGATAAATTAGAAGCTGCTTTTAAAAAAAGATTTTTTTGTAATTATTAAATCGCAATCGAAGCATTTCTATTTTATCGCTCAAAAAATTTTACTCATGCCTCAGGGAATAGTTACTCACATCTGACAATCGCTATTCTAGGCTATTTAACAATGACTAGTACGGTTAATGATTTTGAACAAAGAGCCGCGCGTGTGTTGCTTCATTCATCAATCACACATACGCCATCTTGAAGTTCTTTCCTTGTAAGAAGTCAGCTGCCCTTGTACAGATTTGTAGAGGAGAACAGAAGATTGATATGGCACAGTCTTCTGTGTGTAAACTGCTGTTCCCTTCAGCTTTAAGTCATAGCTAATATTAATGGCGTCACCGTCTAAGATCACGAATTTTGCTCACTTTTCAATCTCGAATTGTCGCCTTCATCTGCTTAACTATCCTAGTTAATTAATTTTATTTCGTAGTTCTTACCAACTGGTACTATACCTCAGTACAAACAGTAAACGATTCTACATCCTACTTGGGCAAAGCGTGAGAAATGGGAAGACGTGTAAACACCCTTGGACATCTATTAGGTTGCACATCTACCTGGCACTCTGCTATTTCGAGTGCAACATCAGTCGAAAACCAGAGAGGGCAGACTACGATCCGAAGGGCAACAGTCATGTTCTCAGAAAACTAAGATTTGCATAGGTTTACTGCCTCACTGATGGGATGAAATCTAGACACTAACGTTCTCAGGGCAGCCCTTTACTTTACTGGAAGGTGTGAATTGCTTGACTGTAACAGTTTTATGAATACTTTTCCCCACATATACCCGCAAGTTTCAACACAGGAACATTTCCAGAAAAGACAGAAAGAGAACAGCCCCTCTCACGGTTAAGATTATTATTGAACGAAGGTCGTCTAAAGGATGAACCGGAATATTACTGACAAAATATCGGAGGTCGTTGAGCGATGGACCCACCATCCCTGTGGCGATGTAGTTAGGACTCACTCTGTATATTGCGAGGATTGAACTTCACATCCACGTTAAGTCATCTAGACTGTTGTTGTGTTTGGTTTTAGTTGATCAGTTCAAGTGAAATCCTTTCAAAAGGAGAGCTGATTTTCTGCCCGATCATTCATCTGTCAGAATTTTGTGCTTCATCTAACGAAGACGATACTGACTGTACGTTAAACAGCAATCTTCGCCCACTCCTTCCTTCCTTGTTTCCTTCCTTACTTCGAGTTCTCTCACCCCGGGTGGCCTTATGGCGAAAGCGTAGTCTATATAAGAGAGCGATCACTCGGGTTAACAGCGTGCTTCACATAGGAATTACTGCTCAAGAGCTTCTATAAAAATAACTGCAGCAACGGCTGAGAACGGCGAGTGCTTAACGGCATCATCCGTCTGCTCATAAAATTTTCCTTACCAAGTGAGGTATTTGGACTGCAAAAGCGCTTAACCATGCTCTCCAATAAAATATAAATCTTGGCTTTATCCACGACGAATAAATAACAGACATAAATGACGTTGGAAACTCAATGCTTTCGACTACGACGGGACAGTTCGTAGATACTTGGACGGCATATCAACAGACGGCATAAGACCGGTGATTTCACGTGCAGCTGTGGCTTCGCAGGTCAACAGATATGACACTGTACACAATAAAGTCTGTACTTATTATGTCTGTGCAGAGAATAATTATTTCATCCTATATGACGGAAGCTCGCGATGTGTGTAGTGGACGAATAAGTTTTAGGACCAAATAATGATTGTCTGCATAGCGGGAGAATCAAGCTGGAAACACGACAGTCAAATTGGTCCTATACATTTAAAAACTGGTACCCTTCCAGTTAATGCGTACAATTTTTGCTGAAATATCCGATCCTTCCCAGGAAGTCCAGGCTGAACGTAATTTCCGAGGAGGGATTCGTAATGAGCTATGTCCTAGATGAGAATCACTTTGGCTTTAGATAAAAGCACGAGACAGGCAATTCTGACGTTGTGGTTGATACCGGAAGCAAGACTAAAGAAAAATAAAGACAGGTTCACACGATTTGTCGACCTGGAAAAAGCGTTCTACAACGTAAAATGCTACGAGATGATCGAAATTTTGAGAAAAATAGGGGTAAGCTATAGGGAGAGACGAGTAATAGACAATATGTACAAGAGCCAAGAGGGAATAGTAAGAGTGAACGACCAAGAAGTAGTGCTCGGATTAAAAAAGGTGTATGACAGGAATATAATCTCTCGCCGCTACTGTTCAATCTGTACATTGAGGAAGCAATGATGGAAATAAAAGAAAGGTTCATGAGTGAAATTAAGATTCAAGGTAAAAGGAAATCAATGATACGATTCGCCGACGACATTGCTATCCTGAGAGAAAGTGAAGAAGAATTACATGATCTGCTGAATGAAATGAACAGTCTACTAAGTACAGAATATGGATTGAGAAGAAATCGAAGAAAGACGAAAGTAATGAGAAGTAGCAGAAATGAGAACAGCGAGAAACTTAACATCAGCATTGACGGTCACTAAGCAGATGAAGTTAAGGAATTCTGCTACCTAGGCAGCAAAATGCCCAATGACGGATGGAGCGAGGAGGACATCAAAAGCAGACGAGCACTGGCATAAGGACGCTCCTGGCCAAGAGAAATTTACTAGCATCAAACATAGGCCTCAATTTGTGGAAGAAAATTCTGAGCACGTACGTTTGGAGCACAGAATTATATGGTAGTGAAATGTGGGAAAATCGGAACAGAAGAGAATCAAAGCATTTTGGATGTGGTGCTACAGACGAATGTTGAAAATTGCGTGGACTCATAAGGTAAAGAATGAGGAGGTTCTGAGCAGAATCAGAGAGGAAATGAATATGTGGAAAACACAAGAAGAAGGGACAAGATGCTAGTTTATTTGTTAAGACATCAGTCAATGTCTTCCAAGGTACTAGATGGGGCTGCAGAGAGCAAAAACTGTAGAGGAAGTCAGAGGTTGGAGATTGGAATACATCCAGCAAATATTTGAGGATGTAGGTTCAAAGTGCTACTCTGAGACGAAGAGGTGGGCAAAGGAGAGGAATTCGTGGCGGACCACAACCAGCCATTCAAAAGACTGATAACTCAAAAAAAAAACCAACCTTAAGAAATAAGAGAGTTCATCTCAACCGATTAATAGGTGAGACTCGAAATTAATTATTCTTCTACAGTTACATTATCATAAATATCTAGAGTGTTCCACATATCCACGTTGACGTGCATTTGGGACAGACGCTGGATACGTGGCGAACGAACCTCCAACCACATGGCGATTTTTTACAGACTCAAGATCTTGCTGTTCAACAGCGTTAACAGCGCTTTACCAAGATTTCGTCACACAACATATTATACAAACGACTAACCACCTGAAAGCCAACAGTAAAAACCAAAGTCTGGTCTAAATAATATTCCAGCGCAATATGAAACAACATAAAACACCAAAAAAAGTAAAATAATATAACAGCCCCAGTGACATACAAAAGCATGGTTGCTCGAAATTGATACAGGCAGTGAACTCTTTATTCTTCTTTCAATTCGGATTGTCTTAAGCACTGGCAGCTACAATGTAGGATACTGGTATGCTTTGGGCCTCTGTTGTTAGTGGGATGGTGTTTGCAATTAAGCGATTCGCTGCAAGACTTTCGTTGCCACAGAGCTACTGCTTGCTTTGTCCCAAAACTATTTCTCTGATCTCATTGTAATCGTGTCCGTTGTTGAGTCTAGCAGTGAGTGAAACATTCAGGGCGAATGAGTGAGTCTCCTCGTCCTACCACTTCATCAGTGTTTACACCGGCAGGTACTGTTTACTACTTTCCGGATTTGTTTTTCCATCTGATTTGTCTGATAAGTAGCTGAGTGCCAACTCATGATCCACACGCCGCCGGTATTGATACATTCTACACTCACATACAGTCAGAAAGGAGCAAGATTCCAGAGGAACATTCGAACTCTCTTTGTTTCGTTGTCACGTCGCTGATGATGTTCTGTAGAGCCGCATTCGCAGCATGTAAACGATATTTCCTCATGAATATATAGGCATACAGCTTCTCTACGATTACAACAACTTCGTTTCGGTGTTTTAATTGCAACATCTGATAGTTTGACGACATAATGGATTCCCAACGTTAGGAGCAGAGTGGGTTTCGGAAAGCCTGATAATTTTTATTTATTAAATTCTTAGCGTAAAATTCTTCTAATCACCAATGACATGTTTGATGATGCAGATTTCATAGAAGTTACAGGAGATCTGTTCTCCACAGCAAGTTGTTGACTAGCTCAATCAAATACATCATTGTTCTGTCGCCACGCCTTGGACGAGCCAAAATTTTTCGCTATTACAAATTATTTTGCGGAGATGTATGATTCTCTGCTGCAGGAGCTTATAAACGAAGTGGTTACACCTCGTCGGAGCCAGTTGATGAATATTAGTATGTTCAGTTTTCCATTGCGTCCTGTGGATCCTTAACGAGTGTAGCGGAGGTCGCTATAACACGACTGTGTTGCCGGCGGGGGGAGCCGATTAGAATTCTACTGATGGACGAAATTTTCAGCGGGTGATCTTGGCTGGCAAAGTGAGGACCGTAAACCTCCTGATCACCTTGCCCTCCAGTCTCTTGGATTAAGCCCCAAAATGCGTCCACTCTGATTGATCGAGTGATGATGTGTAACATTGGTAACGATGATTCCTTCGTCGGATAGTGACACCAAGCTCAGTGGTTCTTAGGTGCTATGGACTTTCATTGTAACCTACATTATAAATTTTACAATTCCAGTTGCAACCGTCAGACTTACGAAACTCAACATATACGGTTCTTCGGCTGTTTGCTTAGTTTGAAGGACAGAATGTATGATACGCTATGTGCAAGATAAGCCGGCAGTTACGTTTATCTGCTAAAAATGCCGGAATTTGGCAATCGGTCACATGGTATTTGCTGGCATGGGGATTCGTTGCAGTATATGGCCGTTGCTGGATTACTCATCAGAAAATAAGGGAACATCTGGATAGTGGGTTCCACAAACATAGTAAGAAAATACACATATGGAGAAATAACACAGCTGTCTCGTTTAAGAACGACGGGAGCTACACAGATAGTAAGTCACTCACAAACAGTAATACTGTCCACTGCACGGAACAGGCACTGCCTCCTAATGACTGCCGCGAACCTTCCAATGAAAATTTGAGTTCGCAGTTAATGATAGGCTCTAACTCTCGCAGGATCCAACAAACACGGCTTCGGACACTAGTCTGCTACTAACTTGAAGGACACAGCTTAGCGCACTGTAAGAGTTATATACATAGCCGATGGATTAAGAGAATATTGGAAAGAGGTTTGCGTGGTTGAGTACTGTGAAGACCTGAAGCCCAGTGTAAATTCTTAACAGGCTTCGCTGAGAATTGTAGAGTGAAAGAAGCGCAGTCAGACTTGCACCAGAGATGGCAGCGATAGATTGCTAATAAGAATGCGGTGCGGTTCCTAAAATTTAACGTTCTGCTCCACTTTACTTAATGCGTCGAGAAATACTTGATTACCTCAATTCGTCGTCACTTGCTAACCATCTCTTCATAAAACAGACAAAGATGGACGCCCTATGCTAAGAATGTCGGCCTAGGGTCCGTCTCCTGTTCCTGTACAGAAGGACTCATATTTTTCGCGATCTGATCCATGCAAGATGAAGGCAGCAAGTGAGGATTAGGTAACGTGTGCTCGGAGTTTTATCGTCTCAGTTCGAGAAAATAAAACGTGACACTGCATTAATTAGAATTTTATCAACTTTCTAGCGACCACGGTGCCAGTGTCCGTATCCACCCCTAGCCTCGTGAGTGGTCATTAAGAAGGCACCAAGTCGGCACGCACTGTGCCTGGGTGGAAAGGAGTTTTCAACGAACTAGCTCTGTTCAAACTTTACAAGTCCGTATGAGGGGAGGGGATCGTGAGATTAAGCCAAATGGCCGCTTTCGTGTGGGCAATATCAATTACTCCTATACTTGAAGAAGCTATTCATGCCATTTCTTGCTCTTTCCACAGTAACAGAAAGTTAAAAAAAATCAGCAATCACCTTCTGATAAATCTAGACTTGTTATTATTGTTGTTGTTGTGGTCTTCATTCCAGAGACTGGTTTGATGCAGTCTCTTTAATTTTCATGTAGGCAGTATCTATCTTACCCTTAGTGATACGTGCCTCTACATCCTTACATTTGTCCTCTAGCTACCCCTGCTTAGTCATTTTGCACTTCCTGTCGATCTCATTTTTGAGACGTTTGTATTCCTTTTTGCCTGCTTCATTTACTGCATTTTTATATTTTCTCCTTTCATCGATTAAATTCAATATCTCTTCTGTTACCCAAGGACTTCTATTAGCCCTCGTCTTTTTACCTACTTGATCATCTGCTACCTTCACTATTTCATCTCTCAAAGCTACCTATTCTTCTTTCACTGTATTTCTTTCCCCCATTCTTGTCAATCGTTCCCTAATGCTCTCCCTGAATCTCTCTACAACCTCTGGTTCTTGCAGTTTATCCAGGTCCTATCTCCTCAATTTCCCACCTTTTTGCAATTTCTTCAGTTTAAATCTACAGTTCGTAACCAATAGATTGTGGTCAGAGTCCACATCTGACCCTGGAAATGTCTTACAATTTAAAACCTGGTTCCTGAATCTCTGTCTTACCATTATACAATCTACCTGATACCTTCCAGTATCTCCAGGCTTCTTGCATGTATACAATCTTCTTTTATGATTCTTGAACCAAGTGTTGGCTATGATTAAGTTACGCTCTGTGCAAAATTCCACCAGGCGGCTTCCTCTTTCACTCCTTACTCCCATTCCATATTCAACGACTACGTTTCCTTCTCTTCCTTTTCCTACTGTCGAGTTCCGGTCACCCACGACTATTAAATTTTCGCCTCCCTTCACTACCTAAATAATTTCTTTTACCTCATTATACATTTCATCAATCTCTTCGTCATCTGCAGAGCTAGTTGGCATATAAACTTGTACTATTGTGGTAGGTGTGGGTTTCGTATCTATCTTGACCAGAATAATGCGTTCACTGTGCTGTTTGTAGTAGCTTACCCGCATTCCTATTTTCCTATTCATTATTAAACCTACTTCCGCATTACCCCTATTTGATTTTGTATTTATAGCCCTGTATTCACCTCACCAGAAGTCTTGTTCCTCCTGCCACCTAAGTTCAGTAATTCCCACTATATCTAACTATATCTTGTTGTTTACAAGATGTTCTCGCTGTCTGTGGTGCTACACCCTCAAGACACAGCCCTAACACTTCTAGAGCGAAGTGCATCATCTGGGTCTAATTTGACATTTGACAGAGTCGCACAGGATAATATCGCGCTTGGCGTACCAATACGCTATCTGCGCAGCCAGTAATACCGGTAAACCGTTACATGTATCTTCTGAACTTGGTTTTAGTCCAAGGTTTCTTTCCGTATGATTGAATTTATTAAGTGACTGAAGATGGTACAGCGTACGCAAAACTGAGGAGAGATGTCGGAAGCGCACTCACCGATGACGGCGAGGTTGATGATGGAGTTGCGGGTGGGCGAGCGGCGGAAGTCGACGCGGCAGCGGTAGGAGCCGGCGTCGTCCTCGCGGACGCGCTGCAGCGTCAGGTGGGAGGCGTTGCCGGCGCTGCGGAAGTAGGCGCGCGCGCCCAGCACCTTGTCGTCGGCCCAGTGCTGCGCCGGCACCGGGCTGCGCGCGTCCATGCTGCAACAAGCGGCTCGTTAGCCGGCGGGCCGGGCTGAGCGGCCCGGGCGGGGCGCGCTCTGCTAAACACAGCGGCGACGCGAGTTTGTACGCTAGAGAGTCCCGCAAATGGCCCTAGGTGTACTGAAGTGCAGTAACTCGTCACCCGAAAATACGATTTCAAACTGGTGTGAGGTCATACGGTGTGAAACATAATGCTCGAAATGTTGACAGAGTACAGTGAGGCACCTGGGGAGGGGGTGGGGGATAATTCGATGTACACAGGTGACTAACCTATAATGAGGATAAACACCACGGTGCACCGAGACAAGCGAAATCATATTAGTTCAAAAAATGTTTCAGATGAAATGGCTCTAAGCACCATGGGACTTAACATCTGAGATCAGCCGGCAGGGGTGGCCGAGCGGTTCTAGGCGGTATAGTCTGGAACTGCGCGACCACTACGGACGCAGGTTCGAATCCTGCCTCGGGTATGGATGTGTGATGTACTTAGGGTAGTTAGGTTTAAGAAGTTCTAAGTTCTAGGGGACTGATGCCCTCAGAAGTCCCCTAGTGCTTAGAGCCATTTGAACCAATCTGAGATCATCAGTCCTCTAGACTTAGAACTACTTAAACCTAACTAACCTAAGGACATCATACACATCCCTGCCCGAGGCAGGATTCCAACCTGCAACCGTAGCAGCAGCGTGGTTCCGGATTGAAGCGCCTAGAACCGCTCGGCCACAGTGGCCGGCCAATCTTATTAGTACGAATAGGAAAAGCTGCAGATTTCCATATCACCACTGTTGTTCAACACAGAGTGTATGTACAAGTTGAGGCTAGAAGTTCGATGAACAGTCATATGTATTACTGCGCCTCGCAACACTATGGCGCACGAATTGTAATTTTTCTTGAAGTTTCAGGCAACAGTGGCCAGCTCGGCCCGAAGTGCTAATCAAGTTGGTCACGGAGCAGTACTGCTGACATTACACTTCGGCAGGACAGGTTTGCGACACAGGCAAAGTGCATAGAACAGCTAACGCCAATACGTAAGTGTGAAATCTTGTAAACGAGAGCACTCGCGTACTGCTAATATGCTAATATGCTAATATGACACTGCTAATATGACAGCTCATAGCAACCCAGGAATAAGTAATGTGGAACAAAACCAGTCGTTGTTGTGTTGTGCCACCATTATATCTGTGTCTTGAACTGGAGAGAAACCACAGCTTACAATTTGATGTCTGCATGCTGATCAACTCCTCACATTTCAGACCGAGGCACTCCACTCTCGTGGTGTAGAGGCTATTGGAATTCGAAATTTCACCAATGCGTGACGCTGGTGTGAGGCCAGGATCCGCCCTGTGGGGGACTGCAAGTTGTCCACGTTTCGGCTAGGGGAGATGCGCCCTTACGTCTAGTAGCTCCCTAAATATCATCGACACCGCCCTGGTCTACCCCTGGTCGGTGACTGAGGCTACTGCTGCTCATCACGGAATATCCAGTGTCAGCTATCGCACCCAAGTGAAAGACCTAGAGACCACAAGTATGCGCATTGGTGCACAGACGACCAAACTCCGGAGGCTCTCAGCAGGCTACGCCTGTTTCTTCGCCTTCTTGCTGGCTATATGGCACTGCGATAGAAGCTGCCCACGATCCAGGGCAAGAGACGTCACAGGCTCCGTCGGGGCGTCAGCAGGTTCCGCAGCCGACTGTGCTGGCACGCGTGTTGAGCGGCCTAGAGGACGGCCGTCGCACTGTACATTGCTGCTGGATATACACACTTCTTAATGCTACCACTGTTTCACTATGCACTCCCTCGTATACCGGCCCTCTCCCACACCATTTCACTCACGCATCCTAACGTGTAGCAGCCCTGAATAGGCCGCGTCGCTACTATACGCAGGATGAGTCAGTGACACGTAACACCCCTTTTAGTTCGTGAACAGTTCCAGATATTCACAGTTGACAGTATGCTGAGAAGAACGTGATATTTTGTACGGGTATTGCTCTTAACTGTACTATCAATAGAGATATTAAAAATAATACGGCTTTTTAATGGAACCGTACCCTTTTCGTATCTTTATTCAGCATCTTTTGGGAAGACAATAAGCGATATAGCACCTTGAAACATTTCGCAAAATAATCCAGAAAATGTACAAAAATTGGAAAGCAATACGACGAGAGTCGGGCTATTCTGGTGTGGTGTAAACACCACGAAGCAGAGCTCCGTCCCTACATGCAACAAGACAGACTTATGCTACTAAAATTAAACCTTATTTCCTATACGTTATAGATATAGTGTCAACTACGATTATTGTATATGGATCTACGATGTATGCTAGCTTCTGGCGCATGAGGTGGGGCATTGAAACAACTGCAGTTTCGTAAGGTACATTTCCATTTTAACCCTCGCTGTTGCTGCTTATTTGTCAAAGCCTCAAGGATGTGTCGAAAAAGGGGGATACCTTAGCTACTCTATTGCTTTCCGTGATCGGTGTTTCAAAGATTCGTTAGCTCTAGACGTCACTGTCTTCGCTGCTAAATTATCCGCGATATTTAGAGCGCTGGAGCAGATGTCATGTGCCGTGTCTGCTAAATCACTCGTCTGCTCCAACTCCCTGACGGCCCTTCAGTTTCTGCGCCGCATCTACCCAGGCGATATACAGGACGTCGTACTACACTTACGAAGGCTGGGGAACAGGTATCTTTCTGCTGGGTGCCTCGGCAAATGGGTATTGCAGGGAACGTAAGGGTGAATGTAGCAGCCACGAGCTATGTCGTAATACTCAGTTAGTTTAGTGTACCATCATTCTGCATACTGTCCCTCGCTGTTGTACAGAGTTATGCAGAAACAGGAAGAAGACTGGCTGGAAGTAGTAGAACCACCCTTATCCTGTTACTTTTTCTCTTTTAGATCAAATGTTTACTCGTAACTGCGCAAGTAATCTATAGTGACCAAAGACTCATTACGACAGGAAGAGAGAGAGAGAGATTATCTCTGTCTCGTGATATAAAAACTCTGTGGATGTAATGTGGAAAATTACATACACTAGGAACTTAATTCTGATTTAGCAATTGCGGGGAGGGTAAAAACTGTAGAGGAAGACAGAGACTGCCAAAGACGAATAAGGATGACCTCATCCCTTGTGCGTGGCTGGAAGGAGGTACGCCACGACTGTGTTAAGGGCTTTACTAGCCGCAACGTATTGTCTATCAAACTTCTCTATCCATTAAAGTGAAGTTGAATTATTATGACTGAATAATAAGTAGTTACTTGAATGGAAAATTTAGGGCAAGAGAAGTCGCTTCCCAAATATTTTTAACACAATGATCGCCCACACTCTCAGTTATAAATTTAATCTCTGTACAAATTCTCAAGTCAATAAAGCAAAATGATTAGACAGTTACACTTCGTAATCATACTCTGTCTGCCTCTCGATGTCCAAGTCAGCACCTGGAATAAAATTTCCGTGGCTCTGAAGAATTCCGGCGATCGTCGACTGAAAATTCTTAAAATAGTCAGTCACAATCGTTCGCCGTGGGGAAGCCGTCTTGGGTTCTATGAGGTACTCACTCTGCAGTGCGGGAATCAGTGTCCAAGTTTAGTAACAATTTAGATAAAAGCCCAGAAACTAATCTCTCAAATTAGAGCATAAACGACCGTGGTGGAGGCTTTACTGACGTTCTAGGCCACGAAGAGACCCACGAGTTACTACATACCAGCCGGCCGGGGTGGCCGAGCGGTTCTAGGCGCTACAGTCTGGAACCGAGCGACCGCTACGGTCGCAGGTTCGAATACTGCCTCGGGCATGGATGTGTGTAATGTCCTTAGGCCAGTTAGGTTTAATTAGTTCTAAGTTCTTGGCGACTCATGACCTCAGAAGGTAAGTCGCAAAGTGCTCAGAGCCATTTGAACCATTTGAACCCTGAAGGCGAATAAATATATTTCTTGCTGTCTTCTGTATTCTTCAGTTTATTATACCATTAACTATTATTTTAGATACACATTGCATTCTAAGAACCAATTGAGGAAGGAAAAGAACTTTCAATATAGCGATAAAATTGCAGGGAAAAGGTTCTGATACTTCGTCTCACAAATGGTTTGACTCTTATGGTTAAAAGTGAAGAGACAAGGTATGTAGGTACAAGTAAGTATAATCACAAGACCAAACTCATAAATACCCGAAAGGAAAACGGTTCTTACAAAACAACAAATTTAGGCTGGCTGGCTGGCTCTGAGCACTATGGGACTTAACAGCTATGGTCATCAGTCCCCTAGAACTTAGAATTACTTAAACCTAACTAACCTAAGGACAGCACACAACACCCAGCCATCACGAGGCAGAGAAAATCCCTGACCCCGCCGGGAATCCAACCCGAGAACCCGGGCGTGGGAAGCGAGAACGCTGCCGCACGACCACGAGATGCGGGCAACAAATTTAGGCTAAACGCAATGACGCACAAGCTTTTTTCAACGGAACACCTCTGCAGGTAAGAAATGTTCTTCGACTTTATCAGGATTAATACAGTGTCGAATGGACGTGTTATGTGGAAAACGAACAGTTATTGAACGGGAAACTTCTGCAAAAGAAGCATGTCGGAAATCAAAATTAATCATGGATGGAATTAAAACATATAAAAACAAATTCATCTGTGTTTAATCGTTGCGAGAGAAAGTACAAATAAGTAGTATATCGTTTATGTGAAAACGTTTAGTAAAACCTAACACAAAAAGCTGAAAAGCAATAATAATGAGAAAACCTTCAGTAACAGAGATAAAGAGTATACAAAATTACATGTGATGCTGCACGTAAATGTTATTGAGAAATGAAATGGCAAAGGAAGAGAAGGCATCAAAGCGAGTATCTCTTTAATGAAATAATTATTGACTGTGACTGTACCTGAATAAATAAATAGCGAAAATATTGTAGTTCAAAAAGTTTAACGGTAGAAGCCCAATATGATACTGAAGGACTAAATTTCTATGACGGTTTGTGTTTGAGCTTTTCAGGTAATAGTAATACAGGAAAAATTCTTGCAGCACATGTCCAGGTACAAATTAAAATTTGTATTGTATCCGGTGGACTGAATCTTTCGAAACGTCTAACATTGAACACCTCTGACTGATACGTAGAAAGTTTAAGTTTGTTTAAATTTGTACAATTGTTAAGTGGAATTTGTACAGGTTGTGCACAAGAATGAAAAAAGTACAGGTTGCATAGAAATGGGTTTCACACCTGGCGATATTTTACTTTGTACGGAGTTGCACCCTTTGCATACAGCAGCACTTAGTCTAATATTATCACTTGTTTTGGCTGCTCTGCGTCCATTCCAAGTACGTTATCTTTCGGAAAACGTAATTTCATATTATTTGGACACATTATATACAAACCGGGGCATTAAAATTGCAACACCACTAAGACGACATGATACGAAAGTCAAACTGGCATGATGTTTACTACATGTTTGAATATGTACATGATTACCATTTCAGTGCAACCGTACGAAGTAGATAAGAATATCGCCATTTCGATTCTATATGCAATGAAATATTATGCAGTCAGTTTGTCATTCAGAAATCGCATTTATATGTTGGTTGTTTGTGTGAACGTTGTCTTCCACCTCGTGTAATAGCGGGAAACGCACTCACCACGTGTCAGTATACGACACCAGTAGGATCGCAGCCTATTGAGATTGTGATTTTCGTTCCGCAGTACCGGTGGTCGCGTTGATCGTGATCTAATGTATGCTTTGAGAATGAGGAATCGATAGATTCAGGAGAGGCATATTAAAAACCATGTTCATGGCCCGATGAAACTAGCGCCTGAGAGGACAGGCTCACACTAACACGTCATCTACCTTGAATCAGGAAAAGATCTCATTAGCAAGAAGAAAAGTATCCACACGCACAGTAGGAGGACATCTGGAGAACCATGGACGGTTATGGTCATACGCGCTCAGCAGTTTGTGTGATGATAGGGGGTGTCATTGCAAACGCAAGACATCACCCCCTGTTCGTATAGCCGATAATTTGGAAATCGCCACTCTAAACATGAGGTCGTGGGTAGCGCAGAGACTGGCACATCACCATGCGTCAGCCACTATGATTCACAAACGATGGCGTAGAAATGAAGCTGCTTGTAATGATGTACTTGCATCTGTCATCCAGGCTCAGTTTCACTTGATAGCTGGAGTAGAGAGTTTGTTACCGCCAGAGACCGCAGTTCTGTGTACTAGATTTCACGCATGTTAGATATCACAACCTGAATAGCTTTAAATCACTTGCAAAATTTAATCATACAATCTTCGTACTGTACTGTATACACACAATATGTAATATTTCGTTACTTGCTAGCCTTCCAGGCACTGTTGTTTTAATATCTATCGGTGTGTAATCCCAGGTTGTAAACGTTATTCATTTATTCTGCAAGTTAATACTGCAGTGTTCTGCAAAATAAGATTTATTCTGAAATCAAAAGCGGGTATACTAACACATGAATAAACATGTTATCGCCGGCCGGTGTGGCCGTGCGGTCTAGGCACTTCAGTCTGGAACCGCGAGACCGCTCCGGTCGCAGGTTCGAATCCTGCCTCGGGCATGGATGTGTGTGACGTCCTTAGGTTAGTTAGGCTTAAGTAGTTCTAAGTTCTAGGGGACTGATGACTACAGATGTTAAGTCCCATAGTGCTCAGAACCATTTGAACCATATGTTATCAAGGATATTTTCAGTGTCATTCTTTTAAATGACAGTTTAAAGTTGATAATATTAATTTAGTTCCTTATTTCTCTTCACTTAGTACATTACATCTACATCTACATGACTACTCTGCAATTCACATTTAAGTACTTGGCGGAGGGTTCATCGAACCACAATCATACTATCTCTCTACCATTCCACGCGGGAAAAACGAACACCTAAACCTTTCTGTTCGAGCTCTGATTTCTCTTATTTTATTTTGATGATCATTCCTACCTATGTAGGTTGGGCTCAACAAAATATTTTCGCATTCGGAAGAGAAAGTTGGTGACTGAAATTTCGTAAATAGATCTCGCCGCGACGAAAAACGTCTTTGCTTTAATGACTTCCATCCCAACTGGCGTGTCATATCTGCCACACTCTCTCCCCTATTACGTGATAATACAAAACGAGCTGCCCTTTTTTGCACCCTTTCGATGTCCTCCGTCAATCCCACCTGGTAAGGATCCCACACCGCGCAGCAATATTCTAAGAGAGGACGAACGAGTGTAGTGTAAGCTGTCTCTTTAGTGGACTTGTTGCATCTTCTAAGTGTCCTGCCAATGAAAAGCAACCTTTGGCTCGCCTTCCCCACAATATTATCTATGTGGTCTTTCCAACTGAAGTTGTTCGTAATTTTAACACCCAGGTACTTAGTAGAATTGACAGCCTTGAGAATTGTACTATTTATCGAGTAATCGAATCCCAACGGATTTCTTTTGGAACTCATGTGGATCACCTCACACATTTCGTTATTTAGCGTCAACTGCCACCTGCCACACCATACAGCAATCTTTCGTAAATCGCTTTGCAACTGATACTGCTCTTCGAATGACCTTACTAGACGGTAAATTTCAGCATCATCTGCGAACAACCTAAGAGAACTGCTCAGATTGTCACCCAGGTCATTTATATAGATCAGGAACAGCAGAGGTACCAGGACGCTTCCCTGGGGAACACCTGATATCACTTCGGTTTTACTCGATGATTTGCCGTCCATTACTACGAACTGCGACCTTCCTGACAGGAAATCACGAATCCAATCGCACAACTGAGACGATACCCCATAGGCCCGCAGCTTGATTAGAAGTCGCTTGTGGGGAACGGTGTCAAAAGCTTTCCTGAAATCTAGAAATACGGAATCAACTTGAGATCCCTTGTCGATAAAGGCCATTACTTCGTGGGGATAAAGAGCTAGCTGCGTTGCACAAGAACGTTGTTTTTTGAAACGATGCTGATTACGTATCAATGGATCGTTCCCTTTGAGGTGATTCATAATGTTTGAATACAGTATATGCTCCAAAACCCTACTGCAAACCGACGTCAATGATATAGGTCAGTAGTTCGATGGATTACTCATAATACCCTTCTTAAACACTGGTGCGACCTGCGCAATTTTCCAATCTGTAGGTACAGATCTATTGGCGAGCGAGCGGTTGTATATGATTGCTAAGTAGGGAGCTATTGTGTCAGCGTAATCTGAAAGGAACCTAATCGGTATACAATTTGGCCTGAAGACTTGCCCGTATCAATCGATTTGAGTTGCTTCACAACCCCTAAGGCATCTACTTCTAAGAAACTCATGCTAGCAGCTGTTCGTTTTTCAAATTCTTGAATATTCCATTCGTCTTCCCTGGTGAAGGAATATCGGAAAACTGCGTTCAATAATTCCGCTTTAGCGGCACAGTCGTCGGTAACAGTACCATCGGCACTGCGCAGCGAAGGTATTGACTGCGTCTTGCCGCTTGTGTACTTTACATACGACCCGAATTTCTTCGGATTTTCTACCAAATTTCGAGACAATGTTTCGTTGTGGAACCTATTAAAGGCATCTCGCATTGAAGTCCGTGCCAAATTTCGCGCGTCTGTAAATTTTAGCCTGTCTTCAGGATTTCGCGTTCTTCTGAACTTCGCATGCTTTTTCCGTTGCCTCTGCAACAGCGTTCGGACCTGTTTTGTGTACCACGGGGGATCAGTTCCATCTCTTACCAATTTATGAGGTATGAATCTTTCAATTGCTGTTGCTACTATATCTTCGAATTTGAGCCATATCTCGTCTACATTTGCATAGTCAGTTCGGAAGGAATGGAGATTGTCTCTTAGGAAAAATAAAATTATTTTGCGTTTGTTTCTGATGGATTTGGAAGAAACGGTATTGAGCCTAGCTACAACGACCTTGTGATCACTAATCCCTGTATCAGTCACGATGCTCTCTATCAGCTCTGGATTGTTTGTGGCTAAGAGGTCTAGTGTGCTTTCGCAACAATTTACATTTCGCGTGGGTTCGTGGACTAACTGCTCGAAATAATTTTCGGAGAAAGCATTTAGGACAATCTCGGAAGATGTTTTCTGCCTACCATCGGTTTTGAACAAGTATTTTTGCCAACATATCGAGGGAAGGTTGAAGTCCCCACCAACTATAACCGTATGAGTGGGGTATTTATTTGTTACGAGACTCAAATTTTCTCTGAATTGTTCTGCAACTATATCATCGGAGTCTGGGGGTCGGTAGAAGGAGCCAATTGTTAACTTAGTTCGGCTGTTAAGTATAACCTCCACCCATACCCATTCGCACGGAGTATCTACTTCGACTTCACTACAAGGTAAACCACTACTGACAGACACAAACACTCCACCACCAATTCTGCCTAATCTATCTTTCCTGAACACCGTCTGAGACTTTGTAAAAATTTCTGCAGAACTTATTTCAGGCTTTAGCCCGCTTTCTGTACCTATAACGATTTCAGCTTCTGTGCTTTCTATTAGTGCTTGAAGTTCAGGGACTTTCCCAGCACAACTACAACAATTTACAACTACAATTCCGACTGTTCCTTGATCCAAGCACGTCTTGTATTTGTCATGTACCCTTTGAGATTGTAGCCCACCCCGTTCTTTCCCGAGGCCTTCTAACCTAAAAACCGCCCAGTCCACGCCACACAGCCTCCGCTACCCGTGTAGCCGCCAGCTGAGTGTAGTGAACTACTGACCTATTCAGCGGAACCCGAAACCCCACCACCCTATGAGCCTCTGATTCAGACCCTCCACCCGGCTCTGCACCAAAGGTCCGCAGTCGGTTCTGTCAACGATGCTGCAGATGGTGAGCTCTCCCTTCATCTCGTAAGAAAGACCAGCAGCCTTCACCAAATCAGATAGCCGCTGGAATCCGAATTTCCTCAGATCCAAAGCGACACACGTCATTAGTGCCGACATGTGCCACCACCTGCAGCTGGCTGCACCCTGTGCTCTTCATGCCATCCGGAAGGACCCTTTCCACATCAGGAATGACACCACCCGGAATGCACACTGAGTGCACACTGGATTTCTTCCCCTCCTTAGCCGCCATATCCCTAAGGGGCCCCATAACGCGCCTAACATTGGAGCTCCCAGCTACAAATAAGCCCACCCTCTTAGATTGCCCGGACTTTGAAGGCTGAGAATCATAAACAATAATTTGTTAAGTGATTTACGTGAACTTCCTTCCCTCAACACAGTTTAACATTAGTATTTACTCAACATACTTCACAATAGTTGTCGCCTACACAGTGAGTATTCACTTACGTCCTCTACAGCTTACATTAATACTTATGTCTGCCACATACCTACAATTAATGTAGCATGCCACTATTTTTGTAATGGGCCTGATCTAAGCCTTTTGAATATAGTAAGAAAAGAAAGATTGTTCTAATGTTCGCAGAAAATGAACGAAGAAAGGCTAGACTTCAGTGAGCTGTCGACAGTGTCGGCTCTAGGAACACCTATTCAGCAATATTTCTAAAACAAAGTAGATTCTTAATGCTATAATACACGGGTAATGTAACAAAGAAATTTAAGAACTAATACCATTAAGTAAGTAGCTTTCTTTACGTTTCTCACAACTGATAACTGAGTCATCTGATTTTATTCCTTTTTATTTACTTATTTAATTTATTTTTATTTTATTGCTTTTTTATTTATTTATTTAACATTGGACGACGAAGAGCATAGCTGCATTGAAGAATTGCACAAGAAATTCATGGAGTCCATTCGGCCGCACGTGTTCGCTGGAGCCACTGAAGTAGATACACCTGATATAGATGCACTGCTCACGAAAGTCCGTGCAAAGGACGTTCAGTGATAGCAGGTTTACGAAGAAATATCAAATAATAAATAAATAACCTAATTTACTTGGCTAATTACACAGCTCACGTGCTAAGACATCAGAGAATAACTTAAATGCTACTAGAGGTGCCTGAAAAGAGTAAAAACTATAGGTGAAAGAAGAGATTTGAATACGTACACCAATAAATTGAGATAGTAGGGTAAAAGTGCTACTCTGAGATGAAAAGATTGGCACATGAGAAGAATCCGGGGCAAGCCACATCACACTATTCAGAGGACTCACAAAGAAAAAAAAATAGAAAGAAGAGAGAAAGGGAGAGAATGCGCTGAAAATGTATGTATGGAGCACAGCATTACATAGTTGTGGAACTTGCACTATGGGAAACCCGGCAAAGAAGAGAATCGAAAAAATTAAGATATGGTGCTACGGAAGAATCAGGTGAACTGATAAGGTAAGGAATGAAGAAGCCCTACGCAGAATCGGCGAGGAAAGAAATATATGGAAAGCACTGACAAGAAGAAGGGACAGGATGATAGGCATGTGTTAAGGCATCTGAAATAACTTCTGTGGTACTTGGGGGAGACGTACAGGGTCAAAACTGTAGAGGAAGGCATAAACTGGAGCGCAACCAGAAAATATTTTGAAACTTGGGATCCAACTGCTAGTCTGAGACGTAAAGGTCTGCTTAAGAGAGACAGAAAAAAAAACATGTTTAACATCGCTATTTCTTTTTTTGCATATTGGAGATATTAGCTGAGAATTGTAAGGTATGGCCGTGGCTTTTTCAGTTGTCGGCTATAGTTAGAACTTACAATCTTTAGACTCGGACATCACGAACAAGCAATTACTGCTTACAATATTAAAAGTTATTCATTCCCTTGTTACCTGTCAGTTTGACATGCAAACCTATGTGAGCAATTTGCATGAAACATCGCCAACCACGAGCAAAGGGTATTAATGACACAGAAGCTAATATAGTGAGATATTTTTACTAAAATAAGTCCAAAACATTTTCCTGTGACTTTTGCACGACACACACAAATACTGATGAGAATTCCGTCGGTTTTTAAAACTCTACAGATAAGTCGTTAGAGAAGACACCAAAATATATCACAAGTAGAAGGACGAAACGTAAACCAAAAATGGAAATACTTACGTCTGGACAACTAAAAATATATCGAAACTGATAGCACACTCGTTCCACCACCAGCCAAAACAAACGCGAGGTTTTTTCTATGTTTAATTCTTCACTTTCGTCAGGACATATAGTCTGCTCCGTTGATGTGCGTAATACTCAAGCTTGTATGCCTCAGGCAACAGGAACTGGTGGGTCTTCTAACAGGAGTAAAGTAAACAGGGCCGCCAGAAAAATTCCTGAAATGTTGTAGGAGTGTTGAAGGGTAGGTTGTCCTTTAGGTAGAAAAAAGCTTATTGCGCCGTTTCCGAGTTAACTGCAAATGAAGTCAGCCAGACAGGCCGTTGACAACGGAAATTCAAGTGGCCCACCAGATACAACTAGTGTCAGTTGTACTCGTAACATAGTTCATAGCGCACAAGATTGCTCGGCTTCGGTCGTTACTGCCGTTCCCCGTCCAGTTTTTGTATCGCTCTCTTGTCAGGCGACACCATCTCTGGCGGGCCTCTTGAGTATCTGCGCGCAGCAGCCGGCTTGGCTAATTCGGAAATGGTTGCAATGTATCAAATGGATTCTTTCATAGCAATTATTTCTGAGTATAAATACCTTGCAACACCCTCACAAGTTTTCAGACCGTTTCTGAGCAGCCTGCATAGAACCCTGCATTGCAAGACAATGCCATACTGGGAGACGGTTTGTCGTAGATGTGTATGTACCAGAAATGAACATCTCAACAGAAGCTTAAATTTCGTCCCTCATGGTACAAGATATACAGGGTGAAGCGAAATTCGTGCACTCGGGCTTCGCAGCGCAACTCCTCAAATGCCAGCCATAAAAAAGCGTCTCTCACAAAATTTCGTCCGGCGAGTACATCCGGCAGAAAAAGGACGTTAAAGAGTGGTCATCTGGCAACACTGTAACCACATGTATGATAACTGCCTTTGTCAGCAGATATTAGTCGTGTTGTACAGTTGGCGCAGTGGGTCTAGTTTTGGGTTAGCATGCAGGAGGTCGATGGTTCGGTCCTGGGTTGAGGCATATGTTTTTTATTTGGTAAATGTAGTCCAGGTGATACAGTATCTGGCATCTTAATCGTCAACACCGATTGCAGCAGGTCCTCTAGAAAACATTTGCACTCGTACTACAATCGTAGAAATGGAAGATGGGTCAGCTATGAAAGAAGCCCCTTCCACATCTACTAGATGTGAAATCCTTTTTCTTTGTACCCTCCTCCAATGGTCCCATAGATTAGTACCAACTATGTATATTATTCTTGCCTCGTTCAGGCCCATTACATTTTGTTAGAGCCATACGTTACCAGTAGGACTAGCAACGTGCTTTGCAAATATTATCCAAACTCGGTTACTATTTGTATGTGTTATAACCATGGTCCCACTAATAATGCCTTTCAACACTGATCTGGTGACCACATGCTGTTTAGTATGTATCTCAATGCATTATTATTATTATTATTATTATTATTATTATTATTATTCTATCGATGGGACTGTAGAAACATCACGTCTATTACCGTTAGGGAAACAGTGTAATCCGAAACTGAACATTTCACAATTACCGGTACTGGGATGAATCATGCAGAACGATACCTGTCAGAGGGGTAACGCACGTCAGGTGGAATAGCGCGCTAAGTAACGCGCCCTTGACGGACTGCAATGTACATGCTTACACGTATCGAATTTTCTCATTATAAACCTCTAAACCAGTGTGAGAGACGTATGGTATACCAAACGATGAATAAGTGGATATGATTCTGGTCCTTAGTGCATCTGATAACTAGGCTGGTGTTGCTGCTCGTGAATATGCTTCTAGATATCCTTGTCGACGCCACCCAGATAATAATGTGTTTCGTCATCTGGAGCAGCGCCTTCAGGAGTCAGGTTCTCTCCTTCCACCATCGTGTGACAGAGGTTGTCTTCGGACTCGCCATACTCCAACTACTGACGAAGCTATTCTGGACGTCATACACCAAGAACCTCAGCGAAGTACACGTAGCGTAGCAAGACAGCTGCGTGTCTCGCAACACACGCTCGTTAAAATGCTGCACAGCCATCGGCTACACCCCTATCATTATGCTTTCACGCAACACTTGCATCCTGCAGATCACCATCAGTGGATTCCATTCTGTGAATGGTTCCAACAACAACAGGAAGCCCACGATGACCTTGTGAACACCGAAATATAGTCAGATGAAGCAGCCTTCACTCATGAGGGTGTCTTCAGTATGCACAGTGCCCACCATTGGTGTGGGGTTAACCCACACGTTACCCGAGACCTTGAATATAAAGTTCGCTTTGGTATCAACGTTTGGGACAGAATGTTGGGCGACAGGTGTTTGGGCCCCTACATGTTGCCTGATCGTTTTACTGCAGGAAGGTATCATGCATTCCTCCAAAACCATAATGCCTGATGTGTGGGATGATGTTCCACTACATGTTCAGCAGAGGAAATGCTTTCATCATGATGGTGTACCTCCACACTCTGGAATTAAAGTGCGACAGTATTTGGACAGCACATTTCCAGGGAAATGGCTTGGACATGAAGATCCAGTTGTATCGCCATCGCTTTCATCTGACCTAAATCCCCTGGACTTCTTCCTGTGGGGACACCTGAAGAAACACGGATACTCTACACCGCCGACGAACGTGGACAAATTCGTAGAGCGTGTTCATGCTGCTCTTGTTACTGAGGACGCAGGTTTGCTGTGAAGGGTCCAGAGCTGTATGATCCGGCGGGTTGCGCAATGGTGGGACATGCAGGGATGTCACTGTGAGCATCTGTTGTTCTGACGACAAAGTCCGCCCCCCGGTAGCTGAGTGATCAGTGCGGCTCTCGCAGCCGAGCGAAGCAGACGTGCGGTGTGTGCTCTCCGCTGTCAGAGAGAGCCCGCGCGCCTTGTTTACTTTTTTCGGCCGACACTAACGTGACGCCGTAGCGCTACAAGACCATGGCAAACCAATACAGAAGATCAACCTTGAAATTCACATTTCGGAACGACTTTACCCGACCAAAGGCGCTCGAAGTCGAACGCTTTTTAAAAGAGGAAGCCAAGATCCCGGCTGCCGACATTGTTGGCATTCACTTTTCGATTGTCAGTAGCACGGTCTATGTAAAGCTCATAAACGAAACTACATGCGACAAGATGCTTCGTGAGATGAAACAAGAACTCCGCTTCTGCCACGCAGATGGCAATGTGGGCAACGTCGAGGTCGGCCATGCCGCAATGGGACTGCGGACTATCCGCATATTCGAACTTCCATTTGAACTCCCGGCGGCAGAAGTTGTAGCGGCGCTCCGCCCCTACGGCACGGTACACGAACACGTGGCTGAAAAATGGACCCAGTTTAAGACGTATCCAGTACTCAATGGAGTACGCCAAGTGCGCATAGATCTCCAACGACACGTGCCATCCCATCTACAGATAGGAGGATGCCGGGCCATAGTTATTTATGACGGCCAGCCGAAGACGTGTTCCGGATGCGGCAAAGAAGGACACCTTCGTTCCGAGTGCCTCCAGCGTCGGATCACACAACTCCCACCGAAGGACGTTGCACCACCAGCGGCGAAGACTGTTCTACCCGTGACTTACGCGGCGGCGCTCACGACGTTCTCCACACAACAGACACGGCCGACCGCTTCAGCGGTACAAGAATCACTTTCCACGGACAAAAACCTGGATGATCCGCCGACCTGGCCAGTGGTGGAAAATAGTACTACGACTCTGGAGCTACCGAACGCGACAGACATTGACGCCGGCAAGATGGCAATTGATTCCCTTATTGTACCGACCGAAGCGTTTGTTCCGGTGGAGCGTGAGTCAGTGCCGTCTTCTGACAATGAAGGCCATGTACGGAAACAGCAATCACCGAAACGCCGAAAGCGCCGTCGTCGGACCGTGTCGGAACACAGCGGTTCGCATTCGGCCGGGGAAGAACAACTGACCACTCAAGAAGCCAGCCGCGAAGCCGAGGCTGTTTCCACTGACTCCAACCTTGCAGAACAGACAGAAAAACATGCAGATTTCGAACATCAGCCCATTGACAGAAACAGTGAGCAGCGGGAAGGTACCAGTGCAGGCAGCGAAGTCGCCCGGTCCCTTACTACCAAACATTCCGAGGCTATGGAACATGAACAGACATCTGCGCCCGCTTCGTGGGCCGAGGACGTCGAGACACATGATCCCGACCCGCGGCCAGCTGAGGCGCCGCCGGATCACGCAGCATAAGCAGTACAAGGAGGACCGCGTTTGGCGGGGGGTGACATCACTTCCGATGTTCGCTTCTCTCCAACTTCAACATGGATAACCTCGCCCAAACAACGCGTTGCCAGGGTTACCGCCTGGCGACAATGAATATCAACATGATCAGTGCTCCTGTCAAGATCCAACTTTTGAAAGAAACCATACGAGCCATGGGAGTTGACTTTGCTTTCCTACAAGAAGTGAAAACGACTGCACTCCCGCACTTTTACGGTTACGCCACACATGTGACGCCCGGTAGCCCTGCAGACACCGGAGTGGCAATATTAGTGCGTGAAGGTATTGAAGTTACCGACGTCACGTTTCTTCCCTCCGCGCGAGGAATAGCATTTACGGCACTCAACACCCGATTCATTAATGTCTACGCGCCGTCGGGTACCACAAGATGTCACGACCGAGCCAGATTCTACTCCACAGATGTCGCTCCCCTTTTCCTTCGCCGTCGATTTTAATTGCGTACTTCACCCCAAGGACCAAATCCCACATTGCATGCCTTGTCCGGAACTGGGTGCGATGATCCACGAACTTCACTTGTGCGACACGTGGGAAAAAGTCCACGGTAACCGCTCTGGCCTCACTCATCTTACCAGTCATTCGGCCAGCCGACTTGACCGCATATACGTGTCACAAGATCTCACACAAGGTGTGGTGGATGCCGAATTATGGCCTCAAGCCTATTCCGATCACAGTGCCTATATCTGCACTATACACCTACGCCCCCAACAAGTCTGGCGCAGCAATGGCTTTTGGAAGCTCAACATAACTCATCTCCAGGACCTGGATTGCCGTCGGCAAGTTGCAGCAACGTGGACTGACTGTGAACGCCGCCACCCACGATACACCTCGACCCTGGAGTGGTGGCTCCTCTGTGCCAAACCAGCAATCCGTAGGACACTTATGCGATATGGCAAGGACGTGACTGCGTGGCATCGACAGACCCTCGATTTTTACTACGCGGCACTCAGGGACCTCGACGCCTTACCCCCTTCCCCGGAGAGACAACATGACCAAAGCAGAATCAAGGCTCACATACTATCATTGACGAAGCGTCGACTAGAAGGTGCAGTAGTCCGCTCGAGACGGCACGACCGAACGGTTGCAGAGGAACCCACTATGCACCACGTTGTGGCGGATAAGCGCCGACAACGTCAACATTTAATCACACAACTCAGGACACACGACGGTCGCTTATGTACGACCCAAGCAACCATAGTAAAGGCGGTGGAGGATCATTTTCGTCATCTATACAAGGAAAGAACCGTCATTGACGAGGCCACTACTGAAATGTTACAGCAGATAACACGTACTATCGACGAGGCTACCGTGATTGCACTAACAGAGGAAATCTCACTCGAAGAAGTCGAAGACGCCGTGGACAAAGGTGCGGCCAATAAATCTCCTGGACCTGATGGATTGCCCATCGAATTCTACCGGACTTTCCGTGACATCATGATGCCTCGCTGGGTTATAATGTTCCGCGAACTTATGTCTCCAGACTGTGTTGTGCCGCCAGCGTTTGTAGAAGGTCTCCTCATACCAGTACACAAACCAGGTGGAGGGCTATCGATTAACAACTATCGGCCGCTTACAATGCTGAACGCCGATTACAAGATTTTCACCAGGATTATGGCGAGCCGTATTAAGACGACTTTGCCGATGATCCTCGCTCCAGAACAGACGTCGCAGGGGGGAGAAGCCAACATACACATGGCCACCGGTGACTGCAGGGACTTAATAGCGATCGCTTCTGCGTGCCATCTGAGAGCGGCGATCGTCTCCGTCGATTTCAACCGCGCCTTTGATAGAGTGCACCACAACTTCCTCCTACGAGTGATGGACTGTATGGGATTCCCCCTGGGCCTCATCGACACCCTACGGCGTCTTTGGACCGCAGCCAGCTCACACGTCCAGGTCAATGGAAGGACGGTAGGAGCAGTACCCATTAAGAGGTCTCTGCGACAGGGTTGTCCCCTTTCTACCTACCTTTATGCAATCGCACTCGAGCCACTCCTAGGGGGCCTTAACCACCGCCTATCTGGCATCACGCTGCGGGACGTCACCTTTCGCTACAGGACATACGCTGACGACCTGCTACTGCTGGTTCGTTCCAATGACGAAGTTCAAAGCGTACTAACCTGGATTGAGCGATACGGACAGGCCGCAGGCAGTCTTCTGAACATCAACAAGTCAGCGGCGTTGGACATTGGGCGTGGTCTCGGACCGGAAGCCCTCGCTCCCCTCCCACCAGTTTCTGATCTGCGATATTTGGGAATCACGTTCAAGAAAGATGTACGTAAAACAGCTGCAGCAAACTACCGACGGTTATTACAGATCATACGCGCAATGGTGCGACAGAACCTGCTCCGGGACTTGAATCAGCTACAACGTGTTGAATACCTGAACCTCTTCGTAGCATCCAAACTCAACCACGTGGCACAGGTCCTCCCACTACCGCTGCAGATAGGTCGCCGGCTTCAGGCGGCCTTCGGTTACTACGTTTCCGAAGGTCATATCTTTAAAGTACGATACGACACTCTTACCCTCCCAGTGCACAAAGGAGGGCTGGGATTGGTCAACGTCAGGGCGAGAGCAGCTGCCCTTTACATGAGCAACATGAGGAAACGATGGCAAAGTCAATATACCGCTCTCACGGGTCGTTTACTACAGGTTCTGATGCCAGCCTCTAACGTCCCGCCGGTGTCGGTTGCGCACGTCGCACCACAGCTCTCCCATGTGTCGACCTTCATTCTTGATTACAGCTATGTCAGTTTGAACCTCTCCGCCACACGTCCACCAAAGGCGAAAGATTTTTATACCAACCTTCTGCGGGCTGTTCACCATAACGTGGTGGAAAACAAGTACCCTACGGTTCACTGGCCAAGAGTGTGGAAAACGATACACCACCACTTTCTGTCATCCACGGTGCGTTCGAAGTGGTATCAAATCGCCAACAAAAAATATGCCACACGCCAGCGACTTCACACTATTGGACTGGCAGACTCCCCTTATTGCCCAGATTGTCACCTTTTGGATACCGATGAACATCGTTTTACTTGCGCATCATCGTCCGGAGTTTGGCGACTAACACAGAAGATATTGGCTTGTTACCTCCGGGTCACACCTGATATGATTGACCCGCAGACCCTACTCTGTCCCGATGAAACTTACTTTCCGGCTGCAAAATATCATGCGCTTACATGGTTCAAAGGACTTACCGTAGCCTACATCTTTAGCGACGGAGAGAAAGAGCAGCTTGATTACTGGTGGTTCCTACAAAATGCTCACAATGTCCTCGAACGCACACCGAAATACCGTACGCTCTTCGCAAATTATTTACGCACCGTTTTCGTTAACCCCCCACTCAGCTGGGGAGTGCCAGGCTGTGGTTAATGTGCTGTGCCGCATCACACTAACGGCTCAACGTTCTGCCTTGTCAGCCATAACCAAAGGAAGAGACAGGCTGCTGCAAGGATACTGTTTTCCTTGAGGCGCTAGCGAAGCAGAATGCCTCCGTTGCAGATGCCCTTCAAAGGCGCTATTGGAGATTTCAGATAACGATGGCAAGGCTCCAAGTGGAACCAGTTACATTATTGAAGAACCTTTTAGTTAGAATTACATCAGTGGTTTATATATTTATTTTTTTGATTACTCTTTTATGCCACCTTTGTTGTTGTAACACTTACTTGTAACACTTAGTTACTAGAATTCTCATTTGTACACGCTCCCTAAATGTAATCATATATATAAAAAAAAGTGG
The DNA here is from genome assembly GCF_021461395.2 of Schistocerca americana. NCBI lineage: Eukaryota > Metazoa > Arthropoda > Insecta > Orthoptera > Acrididae > Schistocerca > Schistocerca americana. The sequence goes on along the minus strand of NC_060119.1, from coordinate 949,476,525 downwards.
CAACGGATAGCCCTAACCTTGATTTCCAATACTTCTCCTGATCTATAGGCAGCTCTCTGAGGTGGGTTTGCTCAGGAGCCAACGCCTGAAGTGGATCAGATTTTTTTGTTATAGGATGACAAGTGGCGGTGGCACTTCGGTTTTTTTATTTTTTTATTTTTTTATTTATTTATAAAAAAAGGGGTAGCGTCCAAAAAAAAGATGGTAGAGCACTTGCACGCGAAAAAAAAACAAAGGGTAGCGTCTAAAAAAAAAAAAAAGTGGTCAGTGTGACAGACTGTCAATACAAAGGGCCCGGGTTCGATTCCCGGGTGGGTCGGAGATTTTCTCCGCTCAGAGACTGGGTGCTGTGTTGTCCTAATCATCATCGTTTCATCCCCATCGACGCGCAGGTCGCCGAAGTGGCGTCAAATCGAAAGACCCGCACCAGGCGAACGGTCTACCAGACGGGAGGCCCTAGCCACACGACATCTCATTTCATTTCTGACGACAAAGTATTCTCTGCAGAAGGTCGTGAGGATATTAATTTGGACATTTTTACTGTCACTGGTTGCTAATATGCGATATCTGAACGCCATATTACATGTAGTATAAATGACAAGTAGATGTTGTGTTGCCGTACTGTGGTATCATCATTTTTTTTTTTTTTTGTCATCAGTCTACTGACTGGTTTGATGCGGCCCGCCACGAATTCTTTTCCTGTGCTAACCTCTTCATCTCAGAGTAGCACTTGCAACCTACGTCCTCAATTATTTGCTTGACGTATTCCAATCTCTGTCTTCCTCTACAGTTTTTACCCTCTACGGCTCCCTCTAGTACCATGGAAGTCATTCCCTCATGTCTTAGCAGATGTCCTATCATCCTGTCCCTTCTCCCCATCAGTGTCTTCCACATATTCCTTTCCTCTCCGATTCTGCGTAGAACCTCCTCATTCCTTACCTTATCAGTCCACCTAATTTTCAACATTCGTCTATAGCGTCACATCTCAAATGCTTCGATTCTTTTCTGTTCCGGTTTTCCCACAGTCCATGTTTCACTACCATACAATGCTGTACTCCAGACGTACATCCTCAGAAATTTCTTCCTCAAATTAAGGCCGGTATTTGATATTAGTAGACCTCTTTTGGCCAGAAATACTTTTTTGCCATAGCGAGTCTGCTTTTGATATCCTCCTTGCCCCGTCCGTCATTGGTTATTTTACTGACTAGGTAGCAGAATTCCTTAACTTCATTGACTTCGTGACCATCTATCCTGATGTTAACTTTCTCGCTGTTCTCATTTCTACTACTTCTCATTACCTTCGTCTTTCTCCGATTTACTCTCAAACCATACTGTGTACTCACTAGACTGTTCATTCCGTTCAGCAGATCATTTAATTCTTCTTCACTTTCACTCAGGATAGCAATGTCATCAGCGAATCGTATCATTGATGTCCTTTCACCTTGTATTTTAATTCCACTCCTGAACCTTTCTTTTATTTCCATCATTGCTTCCTCGATGTACAGATTGAAGAGTAGGGGCGAAAGGCTACAGCCTTGTCTTACACCCTTCTTAATACGAGCACTTCGTTCTTGATCGTCCACTCTCATTATTCCCTCTTGGTTGTTGTACATATTGTATATGACCCGTCTCTCCCTATAGCTTACCCCTACTTTTTTCAGAATCTCGAACAGCTTGCACCATTTTATATTGTCGAACGCTTTTTCCAGGTCGGCAAATCCTATGAAAGTGTCTTGATTTTTCTTTAGCCTTGCTTCCATTATTAGCCGTAACGTAAGAATTGCCTCTCTCGTCCCTTTACTTTTCCTAAAGCCAAACTGATCGTCACCTTGCGCATTCTCAATTTTCTTTTCCATTCTTCTGTATATTATTCTTGTAAGCAGCTTCGATGCATGAGCTGTTAAGCTGATTGTGCGATAATTCTCGCACTTGTCAGCTCTTGCCGTCTTCGGCATTGTGTGGATGATGCTTTTCCGAAAGTCAGATGGTATATCGCCAGACTCATATATTCTACACACCAACGTCAATAGTCGTTTTGTTGCCACTTCCCCCAATGATTTTAGAAATTCTGATGGAATGTTATCTATCCCTTCTGCCTAATTTGACCGTAAGTCCTCGAAAGCTCTTTTAAATTCCGATTTTAATACTGGATCCCCTATCTCTTCTAAATCGACTCCTATTTCTTCTTCTATCACATCAGAGAAATCTTCACCCTAATAGAGGCTTTCAATGTATTCTTTCCACGTCTCTGCTCTCTCCTTTGCATTTAACAGTGGAATTCCCGTTGCACTCTTAATGTTACCACCGTTGCTTTTAATGTCACCAAAGATTGTTTTGACTTTCCTGTATGCTGAGTCTGTCCTTCCGACAATCATATCTTTTTCGATGTCTATTTGTTTCATTCCTCAGCGACTTGTATTTCTGTATTCCTGATTTTCCCGGAACATGTTTGTACTTCCTCCTTTCATCAATCAACTGAAATATTTCTTCTGTTACCCATGGTTTCTTCGCAGCTACCTTCTTTGTACCTAAGTTTTCCTTCCCAACTTATGTGATGGCCCTTTTTGGAGATGTCCATTCCTCTTCAACTGTACTGCCTACTGCGCTATTCCTTATTGCTGTATCTATAGCGTTAGAGAACTTCAAACGTATCTCGTCATTCCTTAGTACTTCCGTATCCCACTTCTTTGCGAATTGATTCTTCCTGACTAATGTCTTGAACTTCAGCCTACTCTTCATCACTACTATATTGTGATCTGAGTCTATATCTGCTCCTGGGTACGCCTTACAATCCAGTATCTGATTTCGGAATCTGTCTGACCATGATGTAAAAAAATGGTTCAAATGGCTCTGAGCACTATGGGACTCAACTTCTGAGGTCATTAGTCCCCTAGAACGTAGAACTAGTTAAACCTAACTAACCTAAGGACATTACAAATATCCATGCCCGAGGCAGGATTCGAACCTGCGACCGTAGCGGTCTTGCGGTTCCAGACTGCTATTACTAGCTGAAACTTGTTCCAGAACTCAATTAGTCTTTCTCCTCTTTCATTCCTTGTCCCAAGCCCATATTCTCCAGTAACCTTTTCTTCTACTCCTTCCCTACAACTGCTTTCCAGTCGCCCATGACTATTAGATTTTCGTCCCCCTTTACATACTGCATTACCCTTTCAATATCCTCATACACTTTCTCTATCTGTTCATCTTCAGCTTGCGACGTCGGCATGTATACCTGAACTATCGTGTCGGTGTTGGTCTACTGTCGATTCTGATTAGAACAACCCTGTCACTGAACTGTTCACAGTAACACACCCTCTGCCCTACCTTCCTATTCATAACGAATCCTACACCTGTTATACCATTTTCTGCTGCTGTTGATATTACCCGATACTCATCTGACCAGAAATCCTTGTCTTCCTTCCACTTCACTTCACTGACCCCTACTATATCTAGATTGAGCCTTTGCATTTCCCTTTTCAGATTTTCTAGTTTCCCTACCACGTTCAAGCATCTAACATTCCACGCCCCGACTCGTAGAACGTTATCCTTTCGTTGATTATTCAATCTTTTTCTCATGGTAAACTCCCCCTTGGCAGTCCCCTCCCGGAGATCCGAATGGGGGACTATTCCGGAATCTTTTGCCAATGGAGAGATCATCATGACACTTCTTCAATTACAGGCCACATGTCCTGTGGATACGTGTCTTTAATGCAGTGGTTTCCATTGCCTTCTGCATCCTCATGTCGTTGATCATTGCTGATTCTTCCGCCTTTAGGGGCAATTTCCCACCCGTAGGACAAGAGAGTGCCCTGAACCTCTATCCGCTCCTCCGCCCTCTTTGACAAGGCCGTTGGCAGAATGAGACTGACTTCTTATGCCGGATGTCATCGGCCGCCAAAGCTGATTATTTAGCAAAATTTAGGCAGCGGCGGGGATCAAATCCGGGACCGAAGACGTTTTGATTAAGAATCAGAGACGCTACCCCTAGACCACGGGGTCCTTTCATCTTAAGCACCTCGAAATTGATATTGTTTTTGTAGTTATTCTGTACTATTCCAGGTCATTTGCTTCAACTGTCTATTTCGTACGTCACCTAAGATACGGTATATATTACAGTATGAAATGACAGAACGAAATTAGCAAATAAAAAAATGCGCCCCATCCCAGGATCGAATCCTCGACATGCTAACCCAAAACGGTATCCACTGTACTAACTGTACAGCATAGCAAATAGGTGCTAACAGAGGTAGGTACCAAAAATGTGATTACAGTGTTGCTAGATTGCCACTCTTTAACGTCCTTTTCCTGCCGGATGTACTCTCTGAACGAAATTTTGTGAGAGACATTTTTTTATCGCTGGCATGTGAGGAGCTGCGGCATGAAGCTCGAGTGCGCGAACTTCACCGTGTATGTGCACGTCTGGACCACGAATGCTGGTGTTATTGGCAGCATTCAGTACGTATTGTTCGTGAATTTTGGTCTTTCTCAGTTCATGCATTTCTTAGTACACTGGCATCTTGCAAGGAGTTTCTGATTATTCATCATTTTTCTTTCGTTCATACAGTCGTTTGCGAAAGATTTAAACTGAAAGACAATAACAAAACTCTTCTTTAGGACACTATCGTTCACCTCACTTGATAATTGAAGACAAGGTAAATTACAAAAAGGCGATTCCCGTTATTCCTGAATTAGCTATAGTGGAACTACTTATGAAAGGTGTTCTTTTACAGCTTTGGCTACTCGGAGGAAGTTTTGCGAACTTTAACTTGTTCAGATATAAACTAGAGTGAACTACTGTCTTACAGCCTGCGTACATTTGGAATGCACCACTGTGCATCCCTTATCGTTTATTGCAGGGCATTCGGTTCCATAGTGATGATTCTTTTATGGTGTCTGTAAATAACATTCTTATTGCGTAAGTAGGGATTTAATCTTCCATTTAATGCTGAAGCGTTTTGTTGACTATTAAAATTTTATCTTACCATGGTGCTGCTATAATCTACACTGATCAGCCAGAATATTATGACCACCGACCTACAATCGATAGCAGCGACACCTGGGGAGGTATGACTGCAAGTCAGAAACACGCACGGTACATGTAGTATCAGTAAGTCTGCTGCCCTTGTATGGAATAGGAAGGGCGCGAGATCAATCTGAGTTTGACCGAGGGCAGATAGCAATGGCTTGGAGGCTCGGCACGAACATTCCGGAAACTGCACGTCTTGTCGGGTGATCGGGAGTGCTGCTGTGAGTGTCTTGAACACTTGGCGAAATGAAGGTAAAACCACTCCCACACGTCGTAGATTTGCGCGGCCACCCCTCATTATAGATGGCGGACGCCGTAGGCTGGGCAGGATGGTAAAACGGGACAGGCAGCAAACTGTGACGGAACTAACATCAGACTTTAATTCTGGGCAGAGTACAAGTGTGTCTGGACATACTGTGTACCGAACACTCCTAGCGATGTTCCTTCGCAGCCGACGACCCATGCATGTGCCAATGTTAACACTACATCAGTAGCTAAGGCTGAAGTGGGCACGTGACATTCGGCACTGGACGTTGTACAGGGGCAATGCGAGACATGGTCTGATGAATCCCGACTCTTCTTCATCACTTCGAAGGGATGGCACGATTCCGTAGTCCTCCAGGGGAACAGCTCCTTGACAACTGTGCTGGGGGACGGAGACGAGCTAGCGGCGGCTCCATGTGCTCTGTGGAACATTTGCGTGGGCATCCATAGGCGCAGTGGAGCACGTGCAAGGCACCATGTCGGCTAAGGAGTATCGTAACTAGTTGCAGACCACGTACAACCATTTATGACGATCATTTTACCAGACGGCAGTGGCATTTTTCAATAAGATAATGCTCGATGCCACAAGACCAGGAGTGTGATGGAGTGATTCGACGAACACAGTGGTGAGTTCAAATTGATCTGCTGGCCGCCAAACTCGCCAGATCTGAACCCGATCGCACCCGTCTGGGTCGTGACTGAAGGTGGTGTCAGAGCTCATCGTCCCTCTTCCCGGAATTTACTGGAATTAGGTGACTTGTTTGTGCAGACGTGGTGTCAATTCACTCTATCGACCTATCAAGGCCTCATTGCTTCCATACCACGACGCGTCGCCGCTGTTACCCATTCCAAAAGTGGACATATCGGCTATTATATAGGTGGCTACTGTGTCCTGGCTGATCGGTGTACCTTCATTATCTTCCATTTTATGAATAATATATACTAGGGTGAGTCAAATGAAAACCTTAAATTTGTAATAACAAATCGAAATTTCAAGCAGTTATCCTGTAAGTTGGTAAACGTGCCACAAACAGCGTGCAGAATGACCTGTAGGTGGCAGCATAGTGCAGATGCACACATACCGTCGCAATATCAGTATAAAGATGGCCGCCCCACTCGTGACTTGCACCAGGGAAGAACAGCGTTCCGTTATTCGGTTTTTGCGTAGTGAAGGTGTGAAACCTATTGAAATTCATAGACGAATGAAGGTTCAGTACGGTGGTGCATGTTTGTCACAGCAGCAATTCTACGAATGGAGTAGGAAGCTCGCAAATGGTGTGACTTCAATGTAAGATGCTCCTCGTCCAGGTCAGGCACAACGAGTTGTGACTCCACAGAATATTGTAGCAGTTGAAGCCATAGTGAAGAAAAACCGCCGAGGGACACTGAATGACACTACAGCATGTTTACAGATTAGTCATGGGTCAGCACACCATAGTGTGCATGATGTGCTCCACTTTGACAAAGAGTCTGCAAGATGGGTGCCACGGCAGCTGACTCCTGAAATGAGAGAACGACGTGTTGATGTTTGTGAAGAACTTCTTCGGCACTTTGAATGAGAAGGTGACGGCTTCCTTGCAAGAATAGTTACTGGGGACGAAACCTGGGTTCACTTCCATCAAACGAAGAGAGCGAGCAAGGAATGGTGCCATTCCTCATCACCAAAACCAAGGAAGTTTCGAACAGAACCATCAGCAGGGAAGGTTACGCTGACTCTCTCTTGGGACGAAAAAGGGGTCATTTTGGAGCATTACATGCTTAGAGGGACCATTGTCACCAGTGCACCATATACAGATCTTCTAAAAAAATCATCTGCGGCCTGCAATCAAATCAAAGCAACGTGGATTGCTGTCAGCAGGTGTCCTTTTGAAACATGACAATGCAACGCCCCACACTGACAGTACAACTGTTTCAACAATCACAGACCTGCATTTTGAGTGTCTTCCTCATCCACCATACTCACCAGACCTTGCCCCAAGTGATTTCAATGTGTTTGGACCACTCAAAGACGCAATGGGAGGAAAGAAGTTACGTTATGATGAAGCGGTACGCCACGCGGTGCATGAGTGGTTGCGCGGACTACCGAAAGAATTTTTTTTCTAAAGGTATTTATGCATTTTGTAGGCGCTAGAGGACTTGCATTGAGCGTGGGAGAGATTATGTTGAAATGTTATAGAGCTTTGTACCACTTCTGCACAATAAATAATATTTCAAAAATATTTAAGGTTTTCATTTGACTCACCCTCGTACGTATTGTTTAGTGTTTAAATTATAGGACAACTCTTATTAACTTATTTACCATTCGTTGTAGCGTGTAACATTCGCATATTATTATTTTCACTCAATAACAACAACTGTAAATGTGGTTTTACAGATAGATAAAGTGCAACAGCCGTCAGTGTCGTTATCAGGGTTGGCTAGGAAGACAGTGCAGTTCGTTTCACTCTACATCGCAACAAGGGATGAACAAATTGTCACATCTAGTGATGAAAGCATGGAATGGTTTGGCATTATATCAGAGAAACTAAAAGTAAATGCTGTGCGCATCGAAAACTGTCGTGGTTCACACGTAGCAGAAACGCGTAAAACTATCCGGCCGAGTCACATTAACGTGAGCACCGCCTCTAATTGACGTCAAAGTGCGATAACCGTTCACAGATGGCAAGTGATACAACTAGCACTGGAGGGCGTATAAAGCGTCTCGGGGAGACTGGAGCTGGAGATAGGGGACGGAAATCAGCGCAGTCGTTTTCGTTATGCAGAAACGGAGCGATTTACGTGTCGTCCAACATAACATGATCACTGGCTTCCTGGCGAAGAGTGGAAGCAATTCCGAAAGGGCTCAGTATGTAAACTGTTTGCCTGCCGCCGTGGTTAAAGTACACCGTGCATTGCAAAACAGGCGCTATCCATAACCGGCGCTGAGACAACTGAGGTCCACCACGGGGCCTAGATGACAGGGATGAGCGCCAGCTAAAGAGATGTGTACAGGCGAATAGACAAGCAGCTGTAGAGCAACTGACCACCCAGATGAACCAAGGGGCTACCAAATGTGTCTCCTCAACAAACGTTCAACAAACAGTGCTGCATATGGGCATCTGTAGTGGGCGCGTCGTTCAGGAACACTGCTGCTAATCGATGACGAAGTCTGGAATCCTCACGCCGGTACCGGAACTGGACGTCCACTGGGCAGCGACAGGTGATCTTTTCAGATGAATCACGTTTTATGCTCCACTACAAGATGGCCGCTGGCGTGCACGACGTGAAGCGTCTAAAAGCAAACACTGCATGCGCTATGGTCTGGGGAATGTTTTCGTGGTATTCACTGAGTGATTTCCTCATTTTTGGAAGGCATAGTGGAGCAACACAAGCATGAATTTATCCTTATGGAGCACGTCCACCTGTTCATCGAGTTTATTTCTCCTCGGCGCGATGGCATCTACCATCAAGCCAGTGCAACGTGTCACGCAGCTCGCAGTATGTGTGCTTGCCTCGAAGAGCACCGTGATGGGTTTACCTTACTGCCCTAGATACCAAACTCTCTGGATTAAAACCCAATTCAGAGTCCGTGAAATCACTTCGATGGGCTGTTAGCGCCATGGATTCTCAAAAGACAAACCTTGCGCAGAAACCAAGAAACCCTGTCGGTATCTTCCACAACCTTACTGACATTCTTCCTGCACGTCCCACAGCCGTCCGCCCATCAGAAGTTGGTTACCTATGCATTTGACAGGGCGTGACATTAAAGTGAGCCGGCCGAAGTGGCCGTGCGGTTAAAGGCGCTGCAGTCTGGAACCGCAAGACCGCTACGGTCGCAGGTTCGAATCCTGCCTCGGGCATGGATGTTTGTGATGTCCTTAGGTTAGTTAGGTTTAACTAGTTCTAAGTTCTAGAGGACTAATGACCTCAGCAGTTGAGTCCCATAGTGCTCAGAGCCAGCCATTAAAGTGACTGTACAGTATATTTAATCGATTTTTGTCACACATTGACACACACACACACACACACACACACACACACACACACACACACACACACACACACACACACACTCCCGTAATCTATTGTAATAACAGATACACAGCAAGAGAAACAGACGGAATGCATGGCAGGGAGATGAAAGAGGTGTGAAAACTGGAAATAGGAAAAATACAAGCAGAGACATCTCTGCTAACAACTAGCCCAACCGTTTTAACTTCGCAAGACACTATAGTGTGTAAAACTGAAAGACGAAAATAACTTTCACGCGATGTGTCACTGACAAGTAACATAGTTCGATGAAACTTAGAAGCTTAGGTCATACATAGAAACAACGGTTAAAGATAATGCTTGACGTACCCTCATATGGCGATAAGCGAGAACACGTGATGACTCAGGAACACTGGCGAATATGATCGTTTTGATTGTACAGGTGTTACAGTGTTCGGTGGCGTAATGTTGCATGGGCGTACTGACTTCCAAATCTTTGAACACGACACACTTACTGGTCAGTGTTATAGCGACAGTTGTGTCATATCGACAGTTAGCGATTGCCGATCAAAGGGTAATGGTGTGTCTTCGGACTGGAAGGCTCTCTGGCGCTGTGGTCCGCTGCGAGAGAGGTGGTTGTTGAGTGGAGTGAGCCAAGCCGGAGCGTGTCTGGCTTGGTGTGGTTAGCGGCCCGAACGACTTGCCCTGGAACAGGTAGTGTGTTCATGAATTACTGCTCAAACAGTGATGTTACAGAAGTATCAGTGCTTGATAGGAAAACGTGATAACTGCATCTGAGGCGTTTGCGGCGATGTAAGCACGTACGATGATAATGATGATGTTTGGTATGCCTCAACTGCGCGGTTATCAGCACCCGTACAAATTCCCAAACTTTGCTCAGTCCAACCTCACCACTTTCATGAATGATGATGAAATGATGTGGACAATACAAACACCCAGTCATCTCGAGGCAGGTGAAAATCTCTGAACCCGCCGGGAATCGAACCCGGAAGGACGTAAGAAGCCACGTTTGGTTTAAGGTATGAATGTACTGTGCCTCTGCTGAAAGTTTACTAAAGAAGCCTCTTGGAACAGTTCACTGCTGTTATCACGCTGTATCTCTTGTGAAATACCGAGTGCTGTTTGTGGTTCGGAGACCATGTGCTGAATTTAATAATGGTCAGTCCTTTGCAATATGTCAATGGTGTTTTGAAAGGATCCTTAAAGGTATCCTTACTGGGCGGCAGATCAATAGACTGGTATTTCTCTAATAGTTTTGGTAACAGTCTGACGGTACCGGCCTCATTGCGGCTGCTCGAATATTATTTGTTAAGACGATTAAATATTGTTGTTTCCGGTGTGTGACATATATTTGTTGCAGGTTAATGAAATCAGTGTCTAAGTCATATGTATTTGAGGGCACAGTGTATACCCATGAATTCCATGTAATACTGCTTTCTAAAAGGAAAGCACGCTGCATAGACGTTCTATGCTGCTTAATTACTGTACAGGACAGTGGCAGCGGTTTTCGAGTGTTGCACAGAAGGGAAGTATCATTTTGTGCTCATTATAGATGTATTTATCTTTGTGAAGAATGTTCATTTACGAGGTTCTAACCTGGATCCAAAAATCTCTCTCATTAGTGATTCAGATGGTTCAATGGCTCTAAGCACTATGGGACTTAACATCTAAGGTCATCAGTCCCCTAGATTTATAACTAATTAAGCCTAACTAACCTAAAGATATCACACATATCCATGTCCTAGGCAGGATTCGAACCTGCGACCGTAGAATCAGCGCGGTTCAGGACTGAAGCCCCTAGAACCGCTCGGCTACAGCGGCCGGCCATTATTGATTATTTTGTCAATATTTTTAAGGTAGCTTCAATTTATGTAAGTCGTAAAATTGTAGATTTACTGGAATGTGGATTCCATGATTATGGTTTGTTCGATTAATGAAAATGATTGTATTACGGTTCTATAAAAGCAATAATTTTGATTTTTATATTTGTTACTATTAAATATTCTTGTCTTAACATCCTGTTGCCTTCGATTATCAGAAAGTGTATAATGAAAGTTAAGAGTTGAGAACTGGTTTTTAATGATATTTTGCGACAGCAATTTTGTTTTTAATAGCTTTCTCCTGTTAGTTATTCTCGTATTAACTTGCAGTCTGTACGTTGTACTAAGTATGCTATTATGTCAGCCGTTACACCAGGGTGCTGAAATGTTGCTGCTGTGAGCAAATTACAGTAAATTTGTCACAGTGTGCTGGCCACAACCCAACTACGTCGGTGCGGAGCAGCTGCGGAATGTCAGGAATCCGCGTGACGTCATAGCGCATTAGCAAACACGCTGCTTCGCAACTAGTTCCAGAAACTTGCTCTGGTACTACAAAAAGAGACTATATTGGGCGTAACTGCCGCTCGCAGCGCTCTATTGAAATCTACCAGGTCAACAACGTTTAGGAACCCTGTTTGTGCCAAATGATACAACAGTGTAAAAATGGCTCTGAGCACTATGGGACTCTTCTAAAGTCGAATAGTGACCAGACATTTCAGGGGTTCCTTTGTTGTTCAGAAATGGTTCAAATGCTTTGAGCACTATGGGACTCAACTGCTGAGGTCATTAGTCCCCTAGAACTTAGAACTAGTTAAACCTAACTAACCTAAGGACATCACAAACATCCATGCCCGAGGCAGGATTCGAGCCTGCAACCGTAGCGGTCTTGCGGTTCCAGACTGCAGCGCCTTTAACCGCACGGCCACTCGGCCGGCTACAACAGTGTAATTTTAATTTTTTTCAATTGAAGTAAAAGGATCAATTATCAAACTTTTACTATTCATAAAGGAGATTTTTTTATTTGGGGGGGGGGGGGGGGGAGAGGGAATCAACCGAATGTTTCTGTGTGATAGCGTCCTGTGCAGCTGGTACTGGAGTGAAAACTGGATGCCCACAGGAAGCACGCGTGGATTTTTGAGAGAGAAACAGTGATTGCTCATGAGACGCAACTGGAAAAATTTAGACAATCTATTAGCAGATTGAAAAATATTTTTTTGATTCTATCGAATGAGTTTGCAGAAAATGACCACAAGTAGTAGATAAGACAAATGAAGACGCATACAGGAGCATACAATCACCTTTTCTTTGTACTATTCACGAGGGAGTCCAGTAAGCAAGGCATAAATAGAAGTAGGGCCCCGTTAGTTAATCGTTCGCCTCTCTTACCTCGTAGGATTCAAATGGTTCAAATGGCTCTGAGCACTATGGGACTTAACTTCTAAAGTCATCAGTCCCCTAGAACTTAGAACTACTTAAACCTAACTAACCGAAGGACATCACACACATCCATGCCCGAGGCAGGATTCGAACCTGCGACCGTAGCGGTCGCGCGGTTCCAGACTGTAGCGCCTAGAACCGCTCGGCCATTACCTCGTAGGAGACGAGTATCTCTCCTTTCTCTGTCACTGGTCAGAAATAACATGTTATTCCAAAGATGATGATAGCTATTACTATTCTGTGACATTTCTTACATCCGCCTAGCGTTACCCTTCTTCTTCTTCTTCGTCTTCTTCTTCAAACATTCCTATATCATCAAGAGAACATCTAAAAACCATTCATGCGGATTTTGTTCGTTCCCAGGCATCAAATACGTCGGCGCTTGATTTTTAGCTTTGATGTTTCTGCTTGTCAATTATCATTGACTCCTTAGGAAACTATGGTTTCTCTGTCGTTTCTGTGGCAAAAACCTCCCCCATTTTGTGGGGAACAATTCTATCACTGTGCAGGACTCATTCACTTGCAGCACCCTGGTGTGAAACATTGTGACCTTCGAGTGCGTCAGTCATCAGCATCGCCTGGTTTTTCTCACTTACCTTTATTTTATACAGAAAAACTGGAGACTCAGTGATCTTATTCAGGTTCCTTCCAATGAGACTCGAAACGTAAAGACACAGCATCCTGCTACACCATGCTGCCTAATTCATCTTTTCATCTACGTAGGACGCTATCGCATCACTGATTTGCCCAATGTAAAGAATCGATTCAGCAGAAGGACACCACCAAGGGGGGGGGGGGGGGGGGGGTACATATAGGCTTGATAACTGGGTACCAAGGCGCAAAAGCGCTTATTCAGTACCCAAGAACACGTATTCAGTACACTGACGATGTGGAAGGCGCCAGACGGAGTCTCTAAAAGCTGAAGATGCGTCACGATAAAGCACCGAAAGGGCTTCTGTAGGACCTGACCAGACAGGAAAACCAAGACTAATGAGATAATAGCTGTCAAACGGTGACGCCCAACTGCGCCAGTTCATTGCGACTTACAGAGCAGGTGTGCTGTCATTGGGAAAACGCTAGCCAGTCTGGCTTATATACATACTACCTAATTCAGACCCTGAGTCTCAGTAGAGGTCAATTTATACAGCATGTCCAGTTATGCAGCAGATGCCACCTTGAAGTACGTGGCCGCCATTGTTCAACATCGCTGTGAATAGCTGAAGGCCTCTGTCTAAGTCCGTATACTGTCATCCTGGCGCATTCGCGCCGTAATATCGCCCACTGGGTGGCTAAGATCTGCTGACAGCCGCCTCCTTGGTGAGCCATTGATTTGAGCCTGGCCTTCCAGCTGCACAGCCACCACTGTCGTACCCCGCCACATGCGAGCCTACACTGTTCCTGCTCAGTGCCCACAGTGAGCACCCAGCATCGTCATCAGCCGTGCTGGACCCCGCTGTCTGACCTCAGTTGAACCTGTGGGTCCTCTGCCGTCACTACTGGAATGGACTGGCAGCCAGAGCCGCTTCTGATGCCTGTTGCCAGAAGCCGCCACTACCTTGCGTCAGCGCTGAACTGTTGAGCTGACTGCTGCACGAGGCCACCATCACCACGCACTGCCTTCATGGCAGACAGTTGCTGACGCTAGCATTCTGCTGCCACGGTGGCCGACGGCATCACAGAGAACAACGACCGCCCCAACAGCTTCGATTCAGTCACTGTAACTGTTATGATTAAAAGGATCCAGGGATGTATTTCTTACGAACCACCAATTCCAACCACCGCCGCCATCACAATCCCACAATTGAGACGATTCACTGCTCCGTGATCAGCTACAATTAGCCGCTTCACTATCTCCTATTGTCTGACATTAAGACTGAAGAGTTTCTTACCCGCCTGTTTTTTGCCCTGAACTAGTTTATTCACGAATTCACGAAGTGGCATGGAGGTGTTCTCTCACACCATGCGAACCTTCAGTTGTCAATCCGTTTCTCCTCCCCCCCCCCCCCCATGAAACATGGACCTTGCCGTTGGTGGGGAGGCTTGCGTGCCTCAGCGATACAGATAGCCGTACCGTAGGTGCAACCACAACGGAGGGGTATCTGTTGAGACGCCAGACAAACGTGTGGTTCCCGAAGAGGGGCAGCAGCCTTTTCAGTAGTTGCAAGGGCAACAGTCTGGATGATTGACTGATCTGGCCTTGTAACACTAACCAAAACGGCCTTGCTGTGCTGGTACTGCGAATGGCTGAAAGCAAGGGGAAACTACGGCCGTAATTTTTCCCGAGGGCGTGCAGCCTTACTGTGTTGTTAAATGATGATGGCGTCCTCTTGAGTAAAATATTCCGGAGGTAAAATAGTCCCTCATTCAGATCTCCGTGAGGGGACTACTCAAGAGGGTGTCGTTACCAGGAGAAAGAAAACTGGTGTTCTACGGATCGGAGCGTGGAATGTCAGATCCCTTAATCGGTCAGGCAGGGTAGAAAATTTAAAAAGGGAAATGGATAGGTTAAAGTTAGATATAGTGGGAATTAGTGAAATTCGGTGGCAGGAGGTTCAAATGGCTCTGAGCACTATGCGACTTAACTTCTGAGGTCATCAGTCGCCTAGAACTTAGAACTAATTAAACCTAAGGACATCACACACATCCATGCCCGAGGCAGGATTCGAACCTGCGACCGTAGCGGTCACGCGGTTCCAGACTGAAGCGCCTTTAACCGCACGGCCACACTGGCCGGCGGTGGCAGGAGGAACAAGACTTCTGGTCAGGTGGCTACAGGTTTATAAACACAAAATCAAGTAGGGGTAATGCAGGAGTAGGTTTAATAATGAATAGGAAAATAGGAATGCGGGTAAGCTACTACAAACAGCATAGTGAACGCATTATTGTGGCCAAGATAGACACGAAGCCCACGCCTACCACAGTAGTACAAGTTTATATGCCAACTAGCTCTGCAGATGACGAAGAAATAGAAGTAATGTATCATCATGATCATCATCATCATCATCATCATCATTTAAGACTGATTATGCCTTTCAGCGTCAGTCTGGAGCATAGCCCCCCCTTATAAAATTCCTCCATGATCCCCTATTCTGATGTTAAACCTATTACTTCAAAATCATTCATAACCGAATCCAGGTACCTTCTCCTTGGTCTGCCCAGACTCCTCCTACCCTTTACTGCTGAACCCATGAGTCTCTTGGCTAACCTTGCTTCTCCCATCCGTGTAACATGACCCCACCATCTAAGCCTGTTCGCCCTGACTGCTACATCTATTCCCAGTTTTTCTTTGATTTCCTCATTGTGGTCACCCTCCTGCCATTGTTCCCATCTACTAGTACCTGCAATCATCCTAGCTACCTTCATATCCGTAACCTCAACCTTGTTGATAAGGTAACCTGAATCCACCCAGCTTCCGCTCCCATACAACGAAGTTGGTCGAAAGATTGAACGGTGCACAGATAACTTAGTCTTGGTACTGACTTCGTTCTTGTAGAAGAGAGTAGATCGTAGCTGAGCGCTCACAAGAAATGTACAATGAAATAAATAGTGAGGGGGAGATGAAAATTTAATAGTCGTGGGTGACTGGAATTCGTCAGTAGGAAAATGAAGAGAAGGAAACGTAGTAGGTGAATATGGATTGGGGGTAAGAAATAAAAGAGGAAGCCGTCTGGTAGAATTATCCACAGAGCACGACTTAATCATAGCTAACACTTGGTTCAAGGATCATAAAAGAAGACTGTATACATGGAAGAAACCTGGAGATACTGACAGGTTTCAGGTAGTTTATATAATGGTAAGACAGAGATTTCGGAACCAGGTTTTAAATTGTAAGACATTTCCAGGGGCAGATGTGGACACTGACCACAATCTATTGGTTATGAACTGTACATTAAAACTGAATAAACTGCAAAAAGGTGGGAATTTAAGGAGATGGGACCTGGATAAACTGAAAGAACAAGAGGTTGTAGAGAGTTTCAGGGAGAGCATAAGGGAACAATTGACAAGAATGGGGGAAAGAAAAACAGTAGAGGAAGAATGGGTAGCTTTGAGGGATGAAGTAGTGAAGGCAGCAGAGGATCAAGTAGGAAAAAAGACGAGGGGTAGTAGAAATTCTTGGGTAACAGAAGGAATATTGAATTTAACTGATGAAAGGAGAAAATATAAAAATGCAGTAAATGAAGCAGGCAAAAAGGAATATAAACGTCTCAAAAATGAGATCGACTGGAAGCGCAAAATGGCTAAGCAGGGATGGCTAGAGGACAAATGCAAGAGGCTTATCTCACTAGGGGTCAGATAGATACTGCCTACAGGAAAATTAAAGAGACCTTTCGAGAAAAGAGAACCACTTGTATGAATATCAAGAGCTCAAATGGAAACCCAGTTCTAAGCAAAGAAGGGAAAGCAGAAAGGTGGAAGGAGTATGTAGAGGGTCTGTACAAGGGCGATGTACTTGAGGACAATATTTTGGAAATGGAAGAGGATGTAGATGAAGATGAAATGGGAGATATGATACTGCGTGAAGAGTTTGACAGAGCACTGAAAGACTTGAGTCGAACAAAACCCCTGGAGTAGACAACATTCCATTAGAACTACTGACAGCCATTGGAGAGACATCCCTGACAAAACTCTACAATCTGATGAGCAAGATGTATGAGACAGGCGAAATACCCTCAGTCTTCAAGAAGAATGCAATAATTCCAATCCCAAAGAAAGCAGGTGTTGAAAGATGTGAAAATTACCGAACTATCAGTTTAATAAGCCACAGCTGCAAAATACTAACGCGAATTCTTTACAGAGGAATGGAAAAACTAGTAGAATCCGTCCTCGGCGAAGATCAGTTTGGATTCCGTAGAAATATCGGAACACGTGACGCAATACTGACCCTACGACTTATCTTAGAAGCTAGATTAAGGAAAGGCAAACCTACGTTTCTAGCATTTGTAGACTTAGAGAAAGCTTTTGACAATGTTGACTGGAATACTTTCTTTCAAATTCTGAAGGTGGCAGGGGTAAAATACAGGGAGCGAAAAGCTATTTACAATTTGTGCAGAAACCAGATGGCAGTTATAAGAGTCGAGGGACATCAAAGGGAAGCAGTGGCTGGGAAGGGAGTGAGACAGGGTTGTCTGCCTTTACTGCCTTTCCTGTTTCCACAACGTCTGGAAACTGCCACAGGCAAATTGTATTAGTTTAAGGGGCTCATACTGTGAACATTGCCTGCGTTCACTGTATCTTGTCTTTCATTGCGCCGCATGCCGGGTGTTGTCGCGGAAACCTCACGAAATCTGATGCTGTGGAGTAGAATTAAATACCAGCAAATGTAAGCAATATTGGAGCACGACTGTGTTTACAGTAAGAGAAGACGTATGACGCCAAGAACTCACGTTCTAAAAGGACGAGACAGCAGATATTTGCGCCAGTACTTCGCTCGAAAAGTTCGCAAGGTAGTGTAAGTATCAAAAAACGTAAACGGATCACTACTTTATGGCTGTCTTATAGGGAGAAAGAACTCTGATATCTTCTCACACCAAAAGCATATTAGAGACGATGAGCAACATGACAAACATTAACCAAGTGCTTGATTCCACGAAGTCGTGCGAATCACGTGTTTCAAGGAAGAAACGGTGGCAATGATTTTGTGGCTAATTTGGACGAGTTGTTGGAAGAGATTTATGGCGGTTCTATTAGTGCAGTAATCATGGTAGGCATCATAAGTCTGTTTTCCCAGTTTTTACTAAAGGAGTTGAGATATGGACGCTTAGTGCCGAAAACGTTAAAACTAATGTTTACTAAGCTAGCGATCGTGATATGCATGTTGGTAATTATCAGACAGGAAAACAAAAAAAATGTATCAGAGCCCACACTACAGTGGAAGATAAATTATGATCGTAATGAAAAGGAAACTGACATGTGAGGAACAAGTAACAAGGCGATGAATGATACATGAGGCAATCTGATACTCGCATTTAAACGAAAAGGAAGAACCGGAAGATGATCCAATGTAAGGTGGATACAAGTCATTAGAAAACGTGCAAAACCGACGTGATCGTGTAATGGATGAACAGGATCAGAGGAAGCCAGCCACTACTCAAGAGGGGATGTAAAATGGCCGATGATGAAGCGCTGTGTAAATGTACAGGTACATTTAAGTATCCAGCGAATGCATCGCGTAACATACGTGTTTCGTAGACAAGCATGTCGACAGACTTCTTGTTTTTACAGCCGTCGATTTCTGCATGTTTATTTCTGTCATGAATATATATCCACTGATGAAGTTAACGTGTTCTCCGAGAAGAGTAAAAATTCTTCTTCCTATTGCCCGTTAATCACGTAAGAGTAACCTATACCTTCAGATACAAAATTACTATTTTCCCTAACACTATTTTCTCTGCCTCGTGATGACTGGGTGTTGTGTGATGTCCTTAGGTTAGTTAGTTTTAAGTAGTTCTAAGTTCTAGGGGACTGATGACCATAGCTGTTAAGTCCCATAGTGCTCAGAGACATTTGAAGCATTTCCCTAACACTATTCTTTTCCGACATCACAGTCCTAATTTGAAATGCAGATGCAAGACAGCTGCCTTAGCATTAGCATGTTTCATGAACACTCACTCGCGCGCCGCACATAAGCCACTCGTTAATTCAAAGACGATGTGGCCCTAGTCCACTCTGTTGGAGCGGTGCATCCTTACAATAGGAACAGGCAGGTGTTTCTCAGCGAGAGGCGAAAACTCTGACCGTTGCCGGCCCATCAGTGTGCTGGACGCGTGTTTTTCAATTGGCCGTCACGTACAGTTTGAGCACAAAGCACTCTGATTCCTGGCACCACTCCGAGCGGACGTGATTTAGACACTTGTGCTTTCGAGTTGAGTCCGTTCGGCCGACAACTTTCGCAATACATTGAGCTTTCAGCAAGCGCCGAACATTCGAGTTTTAGTTATGCGACTGGAATTCACTCGAGCTTTGGCATTCATCTAGAATTGCGTCCTTTTAGCGTTGCCTTTTGCATTCTAACATGGCGTGGGAAACTTCATGTCATTGTCTCGCCATTGATCTTATCAGAACACGCTGTAATCGGTAACTGTTTCTGAGTTAAGCATCTGTAACTTCAAATGACTTTCAAACAGAATCTCAAACTCGTAAGATCGTGCTTCAGAAGTTTGCAAGGTTATTTTTGGATATGCTTGTGCCGCGATACTCGTGGTGGGGGGGGGGGAATCTTACCGGTTTAATTCAATTCTTGTATTTTTTGCATGACTAGAAACCTAATGTATGTTGTTTTCCGACAGCATACTGAAATTATCATACTTCGCTCTTCGTGAATTTATTACCTGGCACCCATTCTACAATTGATTAATTCCACTACGTGCCTCGTACTTACACACATGGGACTACATAAAAGGTGACGTTACAGTCAGCTCAGGTTCTACAATGTATAAATAAGCAGCACTTGTGGTTATATTCTATAAAAACTTTGCATCGAAACCTCCTACTTCCACCATACAAGACGTTTTTCTGTGTTTCTTTTTTTCGAGTTATTAGACAGCGTAGGCCACAAATAACAAGCACAGTTTTCCTGCACAGACTGATCCTAAATGCGCAATTTATTAAACTCTGAGGCAGTATAGTGTGGCGTTTGCAGCCCATGATCCAATTCAAATCCCGGCTGTGTTACTTCCGAGTAACGCCGACCCCTCCCCCATTCATCATTTTCGTTGCACTTTCTGATATTTTCTCCGTCTCCGTATCTTCATATTTGTAGACAAATAGTATAATTAATGAATCGCGTTATATGTCGGTTGGTATTTCAGAGCAGAAAAAAGCAGGTTCATAATCTTATGAAGTCTGAGGTTTAGTTTTAAAGGAAGTGACCAGGCTTTCTCAAATTATGCACACAAATAGGAGCAATAGGTTTACGCTACACTGCCTTAAGATATATAACACGCTTACTATATTGTAATCATTAAGGGTGTGTCCAGTGAGCACAGCAGGGGAGCAACGGACGAGCTCTGAATCTTAACCACCAGACATATGTGACTACACTACTGGCCATTAAAATTGCTACACCAAGAAGAAATGCGGATGATAAACGGGTATTCAGGGGACAAATATTTATACTAGAACTGACATGTGATTACATTTTCAAGCAATTTGGCCGGCCGGAGTGGACGAGCGGTTAAAGGCGCTAGAGTCAGGAACCGCATGACCGCTACGGTCGCAGGTTCGAATCCTGCCTCGGGCATGGATATGTGTGATGTCCTTAGGTTAGTTAGGTTTAAGTAGTTCTAAGTTCTAGGGGACTTATGACCACAGCAGTTGAGTCCCATAGTGCTCAGAGCCATTTGAACCATTTTTTTCAAGCAATTTGAGTGCATAGATCCTGCAAAGTCAGTACCCAGAACAACCAACTCTGGCCGTAATAACGGCCTTGATACACCTGGGCATTGAGTCAAACAGAGCTTGGATGGCGTGTACCGGTACAGCTGCCCATGCAGCTTCAACACGACACCACAGGTCAGCAAGATTAGTGACAAACGTATTGTGACGAGCCAGTTGCTCGTCCAGCATTGATCAGATGTTTTCAATTGGTGATAGATGTGGCGAATGTGTTGGCCAGGGCAGCAGTCGAACATTTTATGTATCAGAAAGGCATTTACAGGACCTGCAACATGCGGTCGTGCATTATCATGCTGAAATGTAGGGTTTCGCAGGGATCGAATGAAGGGTAGAGCCACGGGTCGTAACACATCTGAAATGTAACGTCCACTGTTCAACGTGCCGTCAATGCGAACCGAGGTGACCGAGACATGTAACCAATGACACCCCATACCATCACGCCGGGTGATACGCCAGTATGGCGATGACGAATACACGCTTCCTGTGTGCGTTCATGGCGATGTCGCCAAACACGGATGCGGCCATCATGATGCTGTGAACAGAACCTGGATTCATGAAAAAAATGACGTTTTGTCATTCGTGCACCCAGGTTCGTCGTTGAGTACACCATCGCAGGCGCTCCTGCCTGTGATGCAGCGTCAAGGGTAACCGCAGCCATGGTCTCCGAGCTGATAGTCCATGCTGCTGCAAACGTCGTCGAACTGTTCGTGCAGACGGTTGTTGTCTTGCAAACGTCCCCATCTGTTGACTCAGGGATCGAGACGTGGCTGCACGATCCGTTAGAGCCATGCGCATAAGGTGCCTGTCATCTCAACTGCTAGTGATACGAGGCCGTTGTGATCCAGCACGGCGTTCCGTAGTACCCTCCTGAACCCACCGATTCCACATTCTGCTAACAGTCATTGGATCTCGACCAACGCGAGCAGCATTGTCGCGATACAACGAACCGCAATCGCGATAGGCTACAATCCGACCTTTATCAAAGTCGGAAAAGTGATGGTACGCATTTCTCCTCCTTACACGAGGCATCTCAACAACGTTTCACCAGGCAACGCCGGTCAACTGCTATTTGTGTATGAGAAATTGGTTGGAAACTTTCCTCATATCAGCACGTTATAGGTGTCACCATCGGCGCCAGCCTTGTGTGAATGCTCTGAAAAGCTAATCATTTGCATATCACAGCATCTTCTTGCTGTCGGTTAAATTTCGCTTCTGTAGCACGTCACCTTCGTGGTGTAGCAATTTTAATGGTTAGTAGTGTATCCTGGACATATCTCCATATCTCCTCGGCACAACAAAGGAGCCGGCCGAAGTGGCCGTGCGGTTAAAGACGCTGCAGTCTGGAACCGCAAGACCACTACGGTCGCAGGTTCGAATCCTGCCTCGGGCATGGATGTTTGTGATGTCATTAGGTTAGTTAGGTTTAACTAGTTCTCAGTTCTAGGGGACTAATGACCTCAGCAGTTGAGTCCCATAGTGCTCAAAACATTTGAACCATTTCTGAACAACAAAGGAACCCCTGAAATGTCTGGTCACTATTCGACTTTAGAAGAGGAACGCTTCACATAATTTGCTCTTATGATAAGGCCACAATCAGATACTTTCTGATATCATCTTCCGCATATCTTCTCCGCCACAATCGCGTAGACGGCATGTGCCTATGTATTCACTAAAGGATACAGTGCCTCGTACACGGTGGCACTCTTACTAGCGTGATCTGCAGTATCACTAGCGTGCTGCTACTGCTACGTGCACTGGGCGCACCGACCTGTAGATGGGGGAGTCGGCGCCGTCCTTGAACCACAGCACCAGCTCCACGACGTCGCCGTGCTCCGGCTGCAGCACGCACGGCAGGTGCGCCACCGCCTCCTGCAGCACCGTCACCTCCGACACCGACACTGCAACACAGCAAACACGCCCTCTGAAGACAGGAAGACAGACGCGTTTCTATGTGTCTTCGTGGTTGGAACTGAACTCTTACCGAGGATTTGATGTGCAATGATAAATGAATAATTTAATGACAAGAGTTCTATCGTCTGTAATTGTTATAGACTACAAAGAATTATGTTGAATAACGTTTACTCAAGAAAGGTCATTTCAGATAATTGGGAAGTGGTCCTACGATATTCAGCTAAAATACAGACAGAGAATACCCCTATCAAATGCAATAAAGTTGCGTTGAGAGCGTTACGAGACTGTTAGCAAAATCCCCAAATGAAATATTCATCGAAGATACACGAAGACGAAGTCCATTTCGTGATTACAATACAGGAAATATTCACCGGCTCAAGCCAGTTCAGAGTGCAGTATGATGATTCACAAAGTAACGCTTGCACTACAAAGGACAGTAATTCACCCTTAAGGGGGAGTAGGACGACAAACGGGCCGACTTGGAGCAGGACAGGCAACACAGGACACTAAAATTTCCACTGTCTACACATTAACAAATAAATTCATAAAACTTTGTCAGCATGACCAGGAAGGATTCCGGATTCACGCTCACGGCAGTGGGAGTTCAAAAACGTAACAAAATAATTTTTTTTACATGTGAAATTTCATCATTTTTTCACTTACTATTGGCTGCATTTGTTGCTATAGGTACACTTTTCTTCATAAGTAAGAGAGAATTTTTGATGAATTTTGCTCAGCATACAAACCATACTTACAGGTGTATGAAACTCTAGAATTTTCCAAATCTATTAAAAACTGTGGTAAAAATTGAGATAATTAACTATAAAATTTGAATATTTTCGAAACATCAAGTTTAAAATGTAACAGCGCATTCATTTTTTTCATAAATTAAATAAATTGTAGATCGGTTCGGTTGTTTGGTGGAGGAGACCAGACAGCGAGGTCATCGGTCTCATCTGATTAGGGAAAGATGGGGAAGGAAATCAGCCTTGCCCTTTCAAAGGAACCATCGAGGCATTTGCCTGGAGCGATTTAGGGAAATCACGGAAAACTTAAATCAGGATGGCCGGACGCGGGATTGATCCGTCGTCCTCCCGAATGCGAGTCCAGTGTGCTAGCCACTGCGCCACCTCGCTCGGTAAATAAATTGTAGAGTTTCATACACCTCTAATTATGATTTATATGCAGTGCAAAATTCATGGAAGAAAGTGTTGCTGCCGGCCGCGGTGGTCTAGCGGTTCTAGGCGCTCAGTCCGGAGCCGCGCGACTGCTACGGTCGCAGATTCGAATCCTGCCTCGGGCATGGATGTGTGTGATGTCCTTAGTTAGGTTTAAGTAGTTCTAAGTTCTATGGGACTGATGACCATAGATGTTAAGTCCCATAGTGCTCAGAGCCATTTGAACCATTTGAAAGTGTTCCTATAGCAACAAACGCAGTCAACAGTAAGTGAAAAAATGGTGAAATTTCACATGTACAAACATATTTTGTTTTGAATTTCCACTGCTATGACTGTGAATCCTGAATCCTTCCTCGTCATGCTCACAAAGTTTCATGAATTTATTTGTAAAAGTATAGACAGTGGAAATTAAAATGTCCTGTGGTGCCTCTCCTGCTCCAAGTCGACCCATTTGACGTCCTACCCCCCCCCCCCCCCCTTTTAATATTCGTAGAAAGGGAAAAAGTGAAGAGTTATACCATGGTGCATATTGAGACCTCTTGAAATATGAAGTCCCTTCAGACGTTTAAGTATGACAGCAGCTGTTCATTACCCAGAATCAATCAGCTGTGTGAGTGAATCACACATATTGCCATAGGGAGGTCTGTCTTCCTCCAGCACTCAACATGATGTGTTCAGAATCGTTGCCTTGAGCCCGTTGCTAGAAATGTCCCAGTCTCCACTTGACTCCCATAGTGTGTTGCTACTGTCTGTTTTTCCATTGGCTGAAGGCTGTCCCCACCAAAATACATCGTTTTGAGGTTGTCATACATGATTTGATTCAATATGACCACTTTCGTGAATTTACCAATACATTACAACAGTATTTAAATAAAGAAATGCTGTAAAAATTATGTCACAGTCAAATAATTTATAAGAGTTATAAATGAAGGTTTTTCAATAAACAAGTAAATCAATATTCTTGCGAAAGTGCACTTATGATAGATTTTCGTTTATCGTAAGTGCATATTGATTAAACAAATATGTAGGCCTGCTTGATAGAAAAGTCTTTCAAATAAAGTTACCGACAAAACAGTAAACTGTTCATTAAAAAAACACAAGTATGAGAACTATGAGGAATTCATACTGTATTCACTCTGAAACTGTTTATTCTCTATGAAATAGCAACTTCTGTAGCTTTAAAGATATTGGAATATTGTTGTGCCATTGGATGTGCCTCATAGCTAGTGGGAGCTATGAAGTTGTCGTCAATACAAATAAAAAATTATTTAAATAAAAGAATTTTTAATATAACACGTTTTTAGAATGAACCAAATGTCATAAATTTCTTCTAGTCCTATGCAGATTCCTAACACCATATATGGGGTCAACATTAACAAAACCAACAAACTGGAGCACGGACATATTCCTGATTCGAAATGGAGGAAAGAAGGTCCAATGAATATGTGTCTGGATATGCATATTGCCACGGTAGATGGTGCTGATGAATGAAAGTTCCTCTGATCACGTATCGTGTGTTCCTACAGTGTTGCAGACTGTGTGATTGACGCAACCCACTGTAAGCAGCAGATCTGTCCGGCATTCATGTCTGGAACAATCCGAGATATTGTCTGTGTATGGCCAAGCAGATAGGAACGGTCGAGACGCGCCATGGCTATACCAAAACAGGTACCCTCACAAACATCAACCACATCACACAACATTTCAAACTCTTTATGCATATTTTCGTAATCATGGGTCTTTCAGGTAGAAGGAAGTGCAGGGAGGTGGCAGACTGGGTGTACAGCAGATTTGGAGGACCGGGTTCTACAGGATATTGAGATGAACCCTAGTGCAAGCTCCATACAAGTGGTCTGTCAACGTGATATAAGCCAAAGTACGATTTTGTGTATCCTGCATGACAACTGCTACCATACCTATCACCTGCAACGAGAGCAAGGATAATCAGCAGCGGATTTCCCTCCATGGCACGGCTTTTTGTCGATGGTTTTTGCACAAGATAGTCACAGTTATGGAATTTCTGCCACCTATCCTCTTTACCGATGAAGCAATCTGTATCAGAACTGGCATCATCTACCTGTATATCGTCGTCTGTATTCTACAGACAACCCTGGAGGAATGGTTGAGACGTTTCATCAGCATCGGCTCAGCATCAATGTACAGGTATGGATTCTTGGCGACCACGTACTTTGACTGGTTATTATCTCACAACTACATAGGCAACAGCTCCGTGTTGCGCTATGAAATTGAGCTGTGAGTCACAGAGATGCACAGGGGTGCCTCACACAGAGAGCATCCCACATCGCCTCTGAGAGCTACAACATAAAGAGTCGCTTCTCGGCTTTTGGCAAGACCATTGTGCAAGTTTTCTTTTTTTTTTAAAAAAAAAGAAAATCAGGGTTTTTTATTTATGGTAATATATATTAAATCACTAACAAGTCTTGCAGCTTCACAAACCTGGACATGCTGCAGAATACTCTGCCTGGACTCACTGATAATACATCACTGACGATATGACAAGTTATGTGGTTTCTTGATGGCGGAGCACCACCTCAATTCCGCATTACCGTTATTCGGATAGGACGCAGAGGTCCTGTAGCATTGCATGCTAGATCGCCGGACTTAAGCCCCCTGGATGTTTACCTCTGGTGGCATCTGAAAAGCATTGTGTATGCTGAACCGATTCCTGATATGCAGACCCTTCAACAGCGTGTCCACAATGCGTACGACGCTTTTCTGAGAGGTTGGAAGTGCGAAAGAGTGCGGCAATATGCCATGCGACACGTGAAAGCGTGTATTTCGTCCCATGGAGGTCACTTTTAACGTCTGTTGCGACGTGGATGCGTTGCAGCTGTGTATTGTGTTCCGGGACGATTTGTTGCCGTTGCCCGCATTTTTGAACACATATTCATAGGATTTTTTTTACTCCATTTCCAGTCAGAAATCAGCTCCTGCAGTTTGCTGATTTCTTAGTTTTCACTTTGTATATAGTCCTGAAAATTTCCCTTTCTGAACTTTTAATGCTACGAAAATATTTTTAAGATTTATAATGAAAAACCTGGGACGCATGCAACAGATAACAGTTACGAGGTGAAATATTCATGCATGAATTATTAACTGTATGCGTCCCATGCGTTTCAGTACAGAACTTACAAGTACTTTCATAGCTATTAAAAATTTACAATCACAAATTTTGTCGCCTTTTTTGTATCGGGCTAGGAGAAATAACTATTTTAATAACTATTTTAATTTCAAACTAAAAATATTTTTATTTGAATGATTATTTTCTGTTTATCAGACTTGTGTGTGAAATTTTTCAGTGGTTATAAAAGTTTTGATGAAATTAGATGGGAGACGTGTTACATTTAAGGCTTGTTTCAGTGTCTCTTCACCTGATCATATTTGAAAAAGAATAGTGCTACATTTATCTATTAATAAGACATCAAACTGATAAAGCGATATTTTCCTAAAATATAAAATAAGGAAGCAAAGTGAAAAACAAAGTACTCTGAACCACACATCAGAATGAAAGTGCGTTAATATTGCATTGTCATACATTTCAAAGTTATGTAGAAACTTGCAAGTCTCTAGCTCATTCGGAAGTCAGTTTGAAATAAATTATAAAATTCGTACCGAACATGCAGACAGAAGAATGAAGTAGTAGTCTACAAAATGTTGAAAGGAGGAACACTGGAAAATATCCAAGTACTGAAGTACCTGGTAATAGCTGTGGCATGTTCCACATGTGAGGTGACAGTGCAATTTCTAACCTAAGACCAAATACGAGGAAACGCAGATTTTGGTCGGAAAAAGGACTAACTCTAAGGAATGTTTTATTCGTGTAAAATGTGAAATGTTTTCTAATCTTCAAGTATGGCATTCAAAAACAAAACTGATATTCTAGATTAAATCCCTTTCCTATCTGTTTCTCAGTAACCTGCAGAAAAGGCTAATTGTCATAGATTTAAAGCGCTTAACTGAATTCCCCATGGTGAACGCAAGGACGATGAGAAACTCATGTTACTGTGTAACTGATTTATAAAACGTAATTTTCTGTAAAATTGTCCGTAAGTGAATACGGAACGAAAAACAGACGTTGACGCCAGGTAAAAAATAGTTACCTGAAACAAAAATTGAATCTATTTTCCTATTTAACAAGAACTCTTCATAACTATAGCAAAAAAATTCTCATAGCTAGCATCTTGAAACTAAAAAGCGACATGATACTGAAGAGCATATCTTCCCTTAACGTGTCATGGCTTCTATCCACAAAGACTCCGTAATTGTGTTTCTTTTATAATCTGTTACACACTGCCTAATATTACCTGAAGGAGATGTCAACTTTCATAATACTCGACGCATATTTACACGTTTATGATTCCTACCACGTGACAACGATCAGATAATTTACATGCAGTTGTTTTTTAGTATGCAGGAATTACTCTGTTTTGGAGGTATTTTAAAGAGAACTGGAACGGAACTACTTCTCTCCACCCAGGAGAGGGGTGTGGCAAATCAGTGAGAAGGGGCGCAGCTGCAGATGAGTCCTGAGTCATTATAACCACAGATTACGGATATCTCTGATTCTGAGAGACTGCAGTGTTGCAATCTTCCCATGTTCTCAGATGTACAGCCACAAACACTGCCCTTCTTCTCAAAAACGAAACGTCACAGGAGTTTCGAAATATTTATTGCCTGTGGCAAGTGTGATGGATGGCGTTTGTCGAAATTATTTTTGAAAACTTTGGGAATGTAAGACGTTCATACCACCGTGGATAACCTTTACCCACAGTAAGGCGATGGTATATTTGACTGTATACTTTTACTTTTATTTTACACATAAAATATTCCCTGTGTGAATCTAAAAGTACCGATTATAGCGCAATATAGTTTTCACTGAAGTGTCCAGAGATGCAGGACATTTATTAAATTAGTCCAAACATTTATTTCCAAGACAGTCGCAATTTTTCGCTAACTGATGGTAGTTCAGGTGAGTTAGTATTCTTGACAGTGATGCACGTCAGCACACGGCCGTATCCATTTACACAGGCGTTAACTGATAAACAAAGCTCGCATTTCCACTGAATGCTGAACAATCTGTTTTCATTATTTTCTGTTAGTAATAGAGGGTAATCCTATTTTAAAGGTTGTTGCCATCTGTTGTAGATAAGCCATGGTTTCAAGAGCGGATAAAACATTTACCAACGAAAATATTTGCTGCTAGCAAATCTGAAAGACACGTATTTTCTACATTGTACTGCAAAATATACATGGCGATGATAGAAATGGTTTTGAGTGATTTATCTTGGGATTCGGTATATTCTGTACATGTGAAATAAATTGTATGTGTACTTCTCCGGCCCCCCCCCCTCCCCATAAAACACGGACATTGCCGTTGGTGGGGAGGCTTGCGTGCCTCAGCGATACAGATACACGTACAGCAGGTGCAATCAGAACGGAGGGGTATCCGTTGAGAGGCCAAAAAAACGTGTGGTTCCTGAAGAGGGGCAGCACCTTCTCAGTAGTTGCAGGGGCCACAGACTGGATAATTGACTGATCCGGCCTTGTAAAATTAAGCAAAACGGCCTTGCTGTGCTGGCACTGCGAACGGCTGAAAGCAAGGGGAAACTACAGCCGTAATTTATGGTTGAATGATGATGACGTCCCCTTGTGTAAAATCTTACGGAGGCAAAATAGCCACCCATTCGGATATTCGGATCTCCGAATGGGGACTACTCAGGAGGACGTTATCAGGAGAAATAAAATCGGCGTTCTACGGGTGTGAGCGTGGAATGTCAGACCCCTTAATCGGGCAGGTAGATCAGAAAATTTTGAAACGGGAAATGGATAGGTTAAAGTTAGACATAGTGGGAATTAGTGAAGTTCGGTTGCAGGAGGATCAAGACTTCTGGGCAGGCGAATACAGGGTTATAAATACAAACTCAAATAGGGTTAATGAAGGATTAGGTTTAATAATGAATAAAAAAAAATAGGATTGCGGTAAGCTACTACAAACAGCATAGTGAGAGCATTATTGTGGCCAAGGTAGACACGAAGCCCACGCCTACCACAGTAGTACAACTTTATATGCCAACTAGCTCTGCAGATGACGAAGAAATAGAAGTAATGTATCATCATGATCACCATCATCATCATCATCATGCCGACGTTTAGCACTGTAGTACAAGTTTATATGCCAACTAGCTCCGCAGATGACGAAGAGATTGATGAAATGTATGATGAGATAAAATAAATTATTCAGATAGTGAAGGGAGACGAAAATTAATAGTGATGGGTGACTGGAATTCGATAGTAGGAAAAGGAAGAGAAAGAAACGTAGTAGGTGAACATGGAATGAGGCTAAGGAATGAAAGAGGAAGCCGTCTGGTAGAATTTTGCACATAGCATAACTTAACCATAGTTAACATTTGGTTCAAGCATCATGATGGAAGGTTGTATACATGGAAGAAGCCTGGAGATACTAGAAGCTTTCAGATAGATTATATAATGGTATGACAGAGATTTAGGAACCAGGTTTTAAATTGTAAGACATTTCCAGGGGCAGGTGTGGACTCTGACCACCATCTATCGGTTATGAACTGTAGATTAAAACAGAAGAAACTGCGAAAAGATGGGTATTTAAGGAGATGGGACCTGGATAAACTGATAGAACCAGAGTATGTAGAGAGTATTAAGCAGAGCATTAGAGATCGATTGACATGAATGGGGGAAAGAAATACAGTAGAAAAAGAATGGGTAGCTTTGAGAGATGAAATAGTGAAGGCAGCAGAGGATCGATCAACAAGGGAAAAAAAACACGACGGCTAATAGAATTCCTTGGGTAAATGAAGAGATATTGAATTTAACTTATGAAAGGAGAAAATATCAAAATGCAGTAAATGAAGCAGGCAAAAAGGAATTGAGATCGACTGGAAGTGCAAAAAGGGCTAAGCAGGGATAGCTAGAGTACAAATGTAAAAAAGGTAGAGGCGTATATCACTAGGGGTAAGATAGATACTGCCTACAGGAAAATTAGAGAGTGTGTAATGTCCTCAAGTTAGTTAGGTTTAAGTAGTTCTAAGTTCTAGGGGACTGATGACCACAGTAATTAAGTCCCATAGTGCTCAGAGCCATTTGAACCATTTGACCCTCCGACTTATTTTAGAAGCTAGATTAAGAAAAGGCAAACCTACGTTTCTAGCATTTGTAGAGTTAGAGAAAGCTTTTGACAATGTTGACCGAAATACTCTGTTTCAAATTCTGAGGGTGGTAGGTGTAAAATACAGGGAGCGAAAGGCTATTTACAGTTTGTACAGAAATAAGATGGCAGTTATAAGGGTCGAGGGCATGAAAGGGAAGCAGTGGTTGGGAAGGGAGTAAGACAGGATTGTAGCTTATCCCTGATGTTATTCAATCTGTATATTGAGGAAGCAGTAAAGGAAACAAAAGAAAAATTCTGAGTAGGAATTAAAACCCATGGAGAAGAAATAAAAACATTGAGGTTCTCCGATGACATTGTAATTCTATGAGAGGCAGCAAACGATCTGGAAGAGCAGCTGAACAGAATGGACAATGTCTTGAAAGGAGGGTATAAGATGAACATCAACAAAAGCAAAACGAGGATAATCGAATGTAGACGAATTAAGTCGGGTGATGCTGAGGGAATTAGATTAGGAAATGAGACACTTAAAGTAGTAAATGAGTTTTGCTATTTGGAGAGCAAAATAACTGATGTTGGTCGAAGTAGAGAGGATATAAAACGTAAACTGGCAATGGCAAGGAAAGCGTTTGAGGAGAACAGAAATTTGTTAACATCGAGTATAGATTTAAGTGTCAGGAAGTCGTTTCTGAAAGCATTTGTATGAAGTGTAGCTATGTATGCAAGTTAAACGTGGACGATAAATAACTTAGACAAGAAGAAAATTGAAGCTTTCGAAATGTGGTGCTACAGAAGAATGCTGAAAAGTAGATGTTGTAGATCCCATAATTAGTGAGGAGGTATTGAATGGAATTGGGGAGAAGAGAAATTTGTGGCACAACTTGACTAGAAGAAGGGATCGGTAGGTAGGACATATTCTGAGGCATCAAGAGATCACCAGTTTTGGTATTGGAAGGCAGTGTGGAGGGTAAAAATCGTAGAGGGAGACCAAGAACTGAATACACTAAACAGATTCAGAAGGATGTAGGATGCAATAGGTACTGGGAGATTGAAGAAGCTTGCACAGGATAGAGTAGCATGGAGAGCTGCATGAAACCATTCTCTGGACTGAAGACCCCTACTATTACTGCTACTACTACTACTACTACTACTACTCCGGAATAAATGCTAGTATCCCCTACAAACCTTAGCTTGGCGTGTTATACAAAGCTTTCTTGTATCCGGATGTCTTCCACATCTGATTCATGATTTAGCTGTTCAACATGCTCTACCATATTTGGGAATGATAACATGACTCCATACTCCGAATAGTTTCACAATAGATGAGCAGCTGTGAGAAAGAAGATATCTTTTCCAATGTTCTTTAATCGGTTTACTTATCAGACGTAAGTATTTACGTTTGCTGTGTGCTTTTCCTTTCCTTCTTCAGTCATCAGTCTTCTTACCGGTTGGATGTGGCCTGTCACGAATTCCTATTTTGTTGAGGGGTGACATGACCACCTACAATATTGCAGCGATCCGGTATTTAAGAATTCGTAGAAACTGAAAATGTCTCTGATCGCCAAGTTTCGCTCACGACGTTCCATAGGCACAAAGTACCAGTATGATCAGTCACTCAAGCAGACCCCAATATTTTAGTGGGTACGATCAGCATATCTCATTGAAAATCGTAGTATTAGTTTTCCTTTACGTTACTATTCTGGAAGAAAAAAAAAACGAAGCTTTCCATCGTACCCATTTGGCACTATGAAGGTTTGCTTCTTGATATGTAAGTGAAGTGATCGCTTTCTAAGAAGTCCGATTAATAAAGGAATGCGGCTTAGTAAATCAATAACGTAAACTTAAGCCGGCAACTTTTAATTATTATTATTGCAGTAAATAACTAGAAATGATGCAGGTTGGGTACGATACAGTGAAAACGTTTGTACTAAGAAGTGCGAATTTAATTAGCGGTTTCTTTTAGAGGTTTCTTTTAAGATAACCTTTTGACACAACCATATACATTACCAGTACCCCACCCCTTCTAGATAAAACATTCAGTAAATGGACATTACCCTTAACAACTTGAAGTTATTTGTGCTTTAATTTGCAGCTCTTCAACAGTCACTGAACGCAACAGCCAGCGAGAGATTTTTCCTCGTGAAACCTTGTAGAATATAGTTTAACTTTCACTCAGTTTGAATTTACAGAACTCAACAACTGAACGAACAACGAAGAAGTCAAAAGTTGTAGACTGCTAGACATTGGTTTGTGTTCTGTTTGACCTGTGTCACCTGTACTTGAAATTGTAGTATATCTTCATGTCTTGTGTGTCAAAATCGTTAAAATCTTTAATTATGTAGTGAAATAAAAAGGACTCGTCCGATGATGGTGATGTCGAAACGACAGCGCATAGCAATAAAAGTGATTTAGCTTCGGTTGTTCGTGACAATGAAAGCCCTGTTACTATTTCTGGTAATTTCACGAAAAATAATACCGGAACTGAGAGTGGCAGTCGCAGGGGCCGGACTTTTCAAAAACATTAGGTAAAAACATACATATATATTTAGTATGACGGAAAAGATGACAGAGTTTATGGTTTTTTGCGTAGGTCTTGTGTGAAAACAAGAGGTTGCTTCCAAAAACTATCTACATCTACATCTACATCTACATACATACTCTACAATCCACCATACGGTGCGTGGCGGAGGGTACCTTGTACCACAACTAGCATCTTCTCTCCCTGTTCCACTCCCAAACAGAACGAGGGAAAAATGACTGCCTATATGCCTCTGTACGAGCCCTAATCTCTCTTATCTTATCTTTGTGGTCTTTCCGCGAAATGTAAGTTGTACTGCAGTCAGCATCAAATGCTGGTTCTCTAAATTTCCTCAGTAGCGATTCACGAAAAGAACGCCTCCTTTCCTCTAGAGACTCCCACCCGCGTTCCCGAAGCATTTCCGTAACACTCGCATGATGATCAAATCTACCAGTAACAAATCTAGCAGCTCGCCTCTGAATTGCTTCTATGTCCTCCCTCAATCCGACCTCATAGGGATCCCAAACGTTCGAGCAGTACTCAAGAATAGGTTGTATTAGCGTTTTATAAGCGGTATCCTTTACAGATGAACCACATCTTCCCAAAATTCTACCAATGAACCGAAGACGACTATCCGCCTTCCCCATAACTGTCATTACATGCTTGTCCCACTTCATATCGCTCTGCAATGTTACGCCCAAATATTTAATCGACGTGATTGTGTCAAGCGTTACACTACTAATGGAGTATTCAAACAATAAGAGATACTTTTTCCTATTCATCTGCATTAATTTACTTTTATCTATAGAGTTAGCTACCATTCTTTACACCAATCACAAATCCTGTCCAAGTCATCTTGTATCCTCCTACTGTTACTCAACGACGACACCTTCCCGTACACCACAGCGTCATCAGCAAACAGCCGCACCCTATCCAAAAGATCATTTATGTAGATAGAAAACAACAGCGAACCTACCACACTTCCCTGGGGCGCTCCAGATGATACCCTCACCTCCGATGAACACTCACCATCGAGGACAACGTACTGGGTTCTATTACTTAAGAAGCCTTCGAGCCACTCACATACTTGGGAACCAATCCCATATGCTCGTACCTTAGTTAGGAGTCTGCAGTGGGGCACCGAGTCAAACGCTTTCCGGAAGTCAAGGAATATGGCATCCGTCTGGTACCCTTCATCCATGGTTCGCGAGATATCATGTGAAAAAAGGGCGAGTTGATTTTCGCAGGAATGATGCTTTCTAAAGCCGTGCTGATGCATGGACAGCAACTTCTCTGTCTCAGGGGAATTCATTATATTCGAACTGAGAATATGTTCGAGAATCCTGCAACGAACCGATGTTAAGGCTATTGGTCTGTAATTTTGAGGATCCGTGCTTCTACCCTTCTTATATACAGGCGTCACTTGTGCTTTTTCCAGTCGCCCAGGACTTTACGTTAGACAAGAGATTCGCGATAAATACAAGCTTGGTAAGGACCCAATGCAGTTGAGTACTCTCTGTAAAATCGAACTGGAATCCCATCAGGACCTGGCGATTTGTTTATTTTCAACCCATTCAGCTGCTTCACATCCCAAGGGATGTCTATCAGTATGTCCTCCATATGGGAATCTGTACCAGACTCAAACGGCGGTGTGTTTGTACGATCCTCCTGCTTGAAAGATTTCTCAAATGCTAAATTTAAAATTTCAACTTTCGTTTAGCTGTCTTCCATTGCCAGGCCAGACTGATCAGTGAATGACTGGATGGAAGCCTTAGACCCACTTACAGATTTTACGTAAGACCAGAATTTCCTAGCGTTTTCAGCAAGATCTTTTGCTAAGGTATGACGGTGGTAGTGGTTGAATGCTTCACGCATCGCTCTTTTTGCAGCAGCACGAATCTCTACTAACTTTTGCCTGTCCTCATTCTCCTGATCTTTCTTGTACTGCGAGTGCAACTGTCTTTGCTTCCTGAGCATTCTCCGAATTGCGCTGTTAAATCACGGTGGCTCTTTTCCGTCCGTAACCCACTTTTTCGGCACATAATTGTCCAATGCGTGTGTTTAAAATTTGCCCATAATTCTTCCATGTCCATCGCACCGGAAGTAAATGAAATCGATTTGTTTACTAAGTCGGATGCTAACAACTGCTTATCTGCTCTTTCTAGTAAGAATACTAGCCTTCTTGACCGACTTTTTAACTTTCGTAACCATTGTCGTAATGACAACATCATTATCACTAATCCCTGTCTCAACACTGACACCGTCGATGAGGTCTGGTCTGTTCGTGGCTACCAGATCTAAAATATTTCCATTACGCGTTGGCTGTCGATTTAGCAGCTCAAGACCGTTTTCGGATAATGTGTTCAAAAGTAATTCACACGACAGCTTGTCTGTACCACCTATAATGAATCCATAGACATCCCAGTCTATACTAGGTAGGCTGAAGTCGCCTCCGACTAATATAGCATGATCCGGGTACTTATACGATACAGACTGTAGACTCCCTTTGAATGATTCTAGAACTGTCATGGTGGAACCTGGTGGCCGGTAATAACACCCCATAATTAACTTTATTTCCCCTAGCCCTGTTAAACGTGTCCAGATAACTTCACAATCACACTCTACTTCGACCTCAGTAGACACAATATTTTTGTCAACTGCAATGAAGACACCAGCTCCTACGGTGTCTAATCTGTCTTTCCGATACACGTTCCAACCCTCACTAAATATTCCAGAACTTCCTATCTGAGGGTTCAGCTATGTCTCAGTCCCGAGATTAATTTGTGCGCCACACGCTTCCTGGAGGGCAGTAAATTCAGGAACTTTATTCCGAACACTCTGAAAATTTACTGCTAATATCTTGATAGCTGAAGTGTCTTTACACTGAGCGCGTCCTGATTTCCCTGCCTGCACGTCGACTGGTGAGTGTTTATCAGGACACCTCGCACTACTGCCTAGCCCAAAAATCCCCGTGTGCACGTCACAAATACTCTGCTACCCGAGTAGCAGCTTCCTTTGTGTAGTGCACCCCTGACCTATTTAGGGGCATCCTACAATTCCCCACCCAATAGTGGAGCCAAGACCGTCACAGAGTCGACGAAGCTTCTGGTTGAGACCCTCCACTCGCCTTCAAACCAAAGGACACCGATCCACTCTGGGAACGATGCTGCAAATAGAGAGCTCTGCTTGCACCCCGCGTGCGAGGCCAGCGGTCTTCACCATATCCGCCAGCCGCCCGTACAAACTGAGGATCGCCTCAGAACCCAAGCGACAGGCATCATTGGTGCCGACTTGAGCAACTACTTGCAGACGGCTGCACCCCGTACGCTCGATAGCCGCAGGCAAGGCCGCCTCCACATCTTGGATGAGGCCCCCGGGCAGACAAACCGATTGCACGTTGGATTTCTTTCCAGCCCTGTACACTATTTCCCTAAGGGGCTCCATCACCCACCTAACGACGGAGCTCCCAATAACCAGCAAGCCTTTGCCGCCGTGTTCCTGCTCGGGCCCTGCTGAGGGAGCAGGACAGGACAGGATGAA
Source organism: Schistocerca americana (assembly GCF_021461395.2). Lineage (NCBI taxonomy): Eukaryota > Metazoa > Arthropoda > Insecta > Orthoptera > Acrididae > Schistocerca > Schistocerca americana. Next base: position 949,439,288 of record NC_060119.1, on the reverse strand, counting down.
CGGGCGAGGCCAGCCGGCCAGCCTCCACATTGGCCCTCCGCCTCGAGCGACACGAACGCGTTGCAGTCCGCCACTCACCCTGAGGTGAGGGCGGCCCCAACGCGCCGGGTACACTAGAAGGTACCTCGGCGGCTGAGTCAGCGGACGCAGCAAGCGACACCTGGGGTGTCCCAAGCGACGCGCCAGATCCTCCGCCGTCGCTGCACCTCGAGGCAGCAGATTGAAGGCGGCTGACCGTGGCCAACAGCACTCTCAGCTGCTCGCGAACCGCGGCCAGTTCCTCCTGCGCCCGCACACAGCACGCACACACCCTATCCATCCTACGGCTAATATCGAACGACTCCGCGAATTTATACTCTACGGCTATCAATAAGCAATATTACTCCTCTCAAATACGAGAATACGCAAGGATTTTATGTAATTAAATATGCAAGCGCACAAACACTCGGAAAGAAATTAAGATTCAAACTACAAAACAAATATGAAAGCTAAATACGCGACTCGCTACTGCACTGCTGCTGCACTAATACTTCACCGGCGGCTGCTCAAGGCTCACTGAGCTGTGTCAAAAGCGCACTGGCTGTCCCAAACAAACAAAATTACTGAAAACAAGGATTCCTGTAATTCATTCGTTAAATATGGCCTTAAGAACTTGTCCGTTTGTCTAAAACGATTAAAATCTCAGTTAGTACAAATAATTCTATGAACAAAGGAATAAATATTCTGTTATCAGTCATTCTAAAGCAAAACAAATGCAGGCCGCTACTGTTTGTTTGAGGAAAATTTGTATTTCAACATTGTTCTCCGTTTTCCAAGGATTGGTCTTACGTGGTCATGTTGATGAGTGTTATAATTTTGTCAATCTTCTGAAATTACGTTCCGAGAATGTTCCCGAACTGAAACTATAATTTAATCAGACTAGTTACAGGTGGGTGCCTCATGACAATTAATGAAATTATAACATTCGTAAGCATGTCGAGTCAGAGAATTTTTATTCATCTAATAAAAGAATATTATTTATATGCATTAATGTTGGACGAGACACCCAATATATCAATTGAGAGCAGATGTATGTTTGTTTTCGTACTGTTGACCGAACTCTTGCTGGTTATGAGTTGTTCTGTGGTTTTAATGAGCTGCTGACGTTAATTGAAGGATATATTATTAAGATATTCTATTTCTGTGATCAGCAGTCACGGACAACAAAAGTTAGTGGTAGTTTGCAAGGATTACATTCACCGATAACACAAATTAAACTCAGGGCTGTTAACATTCACTGCTTCACTCATTCCCTAAATTCGGTTGTTCAAGACTCATTTAATAACATACTAGTATTAAGAGATATTCTGTCAATTCCCAAAGATTTGATTTCATTAATTCGTCGTTCTCCCAAGAGACCACGAAAATGCGGAAATCTTAAACAATTGCTTTAAGTGCTTGCAGATTCTTATCACACTGAAGCAGGTCAAGATTTAAGACCGTTCCGTCCAACGAGGTAGTGCATGCGTGTTGTGTCTCTGCTGTGTATAGATAATAATTATGATTTTCTGTAGCAATTTCTTAATGATACCTAAGATGAATGAAATGACGATGGTGCAAAAGATAAAGTACTTCTAAAATATCTGGAAAAATTTTAAACTCTATTCATTTCAAGATGCTAGCTTTTGTATTCCATAGAATAGGAAAGCCTAATGCAGTGCTTCAAAAAGTTTCACTGAATTTCCGCCATGCTCATAATTCAGTTGATGTTGCTTTGTCTTCAATAGAAAGAGCCAGAAATACAGATACATTTTTATCACTTTCGGAACAGCTAAATGGTTCGAATGGCTCTGAGCACTATGCGACTTAACTTCTGAGGTCATCAGTCGCCTAGAACTTTGAACTAATTAAACCTAACTACCTAAGGACATCACACACATTCATGCCCGAGGCAGGATTCGAACCTGCGACCGGGAACAGCTAAATTTGGAAATTTGTGGTAAGGTATTATGGGACCAAACTGTTGAGGGCATCGGTCCCTAAGCTTACACCCTACTTAATGTAAGTTTAACTACCTTACGCTAAGGACGACACACACACCCATGCCCGAGGGGGATTCGAAACTCCGACGGAGGGAGCCGCGCGAACCGTGACAAGACGCATAGACCGCGCGGCGGAACAGCTAAAGAAATGTCTGATACATTGCAATTAAGTCTAGGTTAGGTAGTGATGACAAGCATAATTCATCAGATATTCAAGAAAAGCTGCGAATTTTATTTTTAGAGGTAGTGGATGAAACAGTAAGCAGTTTTAAATGCAGATTTCCGGCCAGAACAATGTCACATCTTGTCAAAATAGAGCAGTTTTTATTAGGCATAGAAGATAATAGTTACATTACTTCCTTTTACGGTGACAATTTCGACTGTGTAAGAATGACTCTTCATAGAGATATTTTGTTGCATGTGGTAAAACCGAATAATGTTACACTAGATAGTTTTGAAAGTGTTGTGCAATACTTGAGTAGGAGAAAGGGTGAGAAGTATGTAGCTCTGAAGCACATGATACCAGAATATGTAAAATTACTGCAGCTTCTTTTAACGATACTTGTATCCACGTATGGTGCAGAATGTTCCTTTTCTCCACTTCGAAAACTGTAAACTTAGATCAGACCCACCATGAACCAAGACCGGTTAAATCGTGTAGCATTATTGAATATCCATTGCGATCTCGCAAGGGAATTGAAACTGGAACCTCTAATCGACGAATTCATCAGCAAAACAACTGTCAGGAGGAGTACATATAGAAGAGTGATAATGTATTTTAAGTTACTTTTCTAACATTTACATTTACTATAATTATATAGGGGGGTAATTATGAGTGTTAAAATGTAACATGATGAGCATACCCGAAGATTTTCTGAAGTCGGCTACTATCCTACGATCATCACCAGATAACATTTAAAAAGTAAGTAGACCGGCGAAAGGCTGCCTATTGAATCTTCTAGAAGAAACAGAAATCTAAGGGTACAAGAAAGACCAACCCGCTAAAATTCTGATGAACAAAACGAACTCAAATCGAAGACCTAATTTTCACTGTCTGAGTGGCTCTTGTAGTCCTCACACATCCTGGTTTTCCTGCCCTGTCCTTTTGATTCCAGTTCCTGTGTCTCCGCCGCCCACGTCTCCCTCACATGTGAGCACGTCCTTTGCCTTTTAGATTTTTCGTGTCATCTTGGCGCTTGTTTCAATGCGCTCTTTGCATGTATAGCTTCTTTCGCGTCTCTTTACGCTACTTTCAGCTAATTTCATAACGTACAATATACGTCGAGGATACGAACACTGTTGGAAAAAGAATTAGTATTACAACCTTTTAGAAGTTTCCTGTTCACTCAAGATTTATAATTACAACAGTGCGTATGGAGCACATGGAATGATCATGTTTACAGATCTTCAGGAAACGTGGTTCTGATGTACCAGGTATAGACACGTGCTGAAACACCCATATCAGTACGTGGTGTAGCCTCCACGTGGGGCAATCAGGCTCTGGCTCTGGCATCCAGTAGATCAAAAAAATGGCTCTGAGCACTATGGGACTCAACTGCTGAGGTTATTAGTGCCCTAGAACTTAGAACTAGTTAAACCTAACTAACCTAAGGACATCACAAACATCCATGCCCGAGGCAGGATTCGAACCTGCGACCGTAGCGGTCTTGCGGTTCCAGACTGCAGCGCCTTTAACCGTACGGCCACTTCGGCCGGCTCATCCAGTAGATCGTACAGATAGCGAATACTGTCCTGGGATACGTTACACCACGCCTGCTCGACCTGTTGTCGTAGGTCTGTAAGGCTTGTTAGTTTACTCGTTGCACGAATCACTTCTCGTCCCATCACATCCCACACATCCTCGACTGGAGACAAGTCCGGAGAACGTGTTGGCCAGGGACCGTGCTATACATCTTGCAGAGCACGTTTAGTTTCTACCAAGAATTACCGTACCGACTTCTGGTTAGCGTATCCTCCAGAAACCCCAGAGGTGAACAGGAATTGTAGCTTATAGCGTCCCACATTATAAAGCCAGTGTGTCTCGGACGAATACACTCTACGAGACAGTTGTCAATGGGTCTACGTCGTACGCTCCAACGATCATCATTTGGGACGGGTAGAATATGCTCTCATCGATGAAGACAATGGCCCGATATTCCATCTTCCAAGTGATCCTCTGTTTGCACCCGTCAAGGCGTGATCGTCGATGCTGTGGCGTGAGTGGAAGAGATGTGCATGCCCTTAGTGGTCACGCTAATAATTGGTTCGCTACAGTTTGTGTTGACACAAGCCCTCTTTAGCTGCGCTGTGGTAGCTGTACGATCTGCCACTGCTGCCCTTACAATACGACGATCCCGGTGGGCTCTTATACTGCGTGGGCGTCCATAACTTCGCCTACGGGTTTGAGAATGTTCACCTGACCACTGATACCTGCTTCGTGGCACAGCTGACTCTGCACGTTCAACCTGTGTGACATTTCTCCGCCAGAACCATCCCCCCCCCCTCCCGCCCCACACATACACCCCACACTCGGAAGGCCACAATTTGACCGATTTCACAGTCGCTCATTTGGTTGCAGAACTGAGCCTCCTATGCCGTCATTGGATCAAAATCGACGTCGTCTTTCCTGGTGTACTAATACATATCTTTTCCGGCAGTGTATTTGAGAGCTCGCATTTATAATTTTAACTGATGTCTTATTGTGGATAAAGTTTTCTTGCCTACTTTTTGGGTCATTTTTGATGTACCCTTCACGTTTTGTTTTGCTTATGGTATAGCAGAGTCAGCTTCGTCTGGTTCGTGGTAACCAACTTTGATGTTAAGTTCCTCTCCGATACAGCTTTCGTCAATCCTTATTTTTCTCGTCTTTCTTAGGTTTACTCTCAAGTCAAGCTCTGTACTCATTAGACTGTTCATTCCATTTAATGGGTCCTATATTTATTGTTCACTTTCACTAAGGACAGCTATGTCCTCAGTGAATATCTTTGGTATATTTTCACATTGTATTTTTAATGCCGCTCTTGCACCTTTCTGTTACGTCCGTAATTTTTTCTGTCGATAGACTACATTGCCATCTAACACCCTTTTTAATTTCAGCACTTCCTTCCTGTATGTCATTGCAGCCCCTTCATTCTTGTATATATTGTACATTATCCGTCTTTCACCATAGCTCCTATTTTTTCATGATTTCCAAGAGCATGACTATTTCTTCTCCTTTTTTTCTTAGAATTTCCAACGTCTTGCACCATTTGACATAGCGGATCGGTTTTTCCTCACCGGAAAGTCATATCCTTGATTTTTCTAAAGTTTTTCTTGCAGTATCAATCGCAACGCCAAACCAGCTTGTCAAGTGTCCCTATCTTTCCCAGAGCGACAGTGATCGTCATCTAGCAGACCGTCAATTTTATGTTACATTCTTACGTCTATCATTCCTGTCACTCACTTGAACGCATGGGCCGTTAAGCTGACAGCGCAATAGTTTTCACACCTACGCTGTTCTTGCTATCTTCGAGATTGTTTGGATAATACTTTTCTGAAACTTTGATTGTTTGTCGCCAGTCTCATAGGCTCTACACATCATGTAGAATAGACGCGTGGTTGTAACTTCTCCTAGTGACTTCAGAAGAAATCTTGTGTAACCCTATGCCTCATTTCTTTGGAAGTCTTCCAAAGGTCTGGTAAACTCTAACACTGGACGCCTGTCTTCCATATCAACTCCCACTTCATCCTTAATTCCGTCGCCAGTGAAGTCCTTCCTCTCGTACAGGCCTTCAGTGTTCCATGCCCAACTATCCAACCCCTACTCTCTGCTTAACAACGGAATATTCATTGCACTCTTAATGTTTACGTCTCTGCCTTTAATATCACAGGAGGTAACCAACTGATATTCATCTCATTTCAAAGCAAACATGTGCCTAATTACGCAAAGCGATAACGAAATCCTGAAGGTCTATCTCATCATTGTTTCAGTGGGAATTCACGGTTTCGAGTAATTCCGGTGCTAATGATAATATTCTGTGGCCATAAGCGTGGGTCCAAAGCGACCCTGCAGTGGGCATATAACGAAATTCGACTGGGCATTCAGCTCTGTACGCTTCTGCTACACACGAACGGTATCAACACGGGCTTGTCATGCTCTGAAAGGACGCGTGTCACACAAGATCTGAAACTGACCGGTCCACGTAGAGAGATTACCTGCTCTGCCGACGAGATAATGCCAGCGCGGTGAAGCTTCATCTCTCTCTCTTTCTCTCTTTGTCTCTCTCTCTCTCTCTCTCTCTCTCTCTCTCTCGGCTGCCTCTGCATCCTCGATCAGTGCTCAATATATATTCATGAATCCAGGAACACATACACGGAAATTCTGCCACACGCCGTACAGTTTTCAGCGGACCACACACACCTACGGTTACCACCGAAAAGGGCGACGAAAATACAGAAGCCGGATAGCAGCTTATGAATACAAAGTTATACATCATCGTTGCACTCCAGCAACATTTATTTCAAATGACATTTTATTCTGTGCTGAGCTACTCCATTGCAAAAGTGAGTGACACATTGTGTGTAAGCAACAGTGTTCAGGAACAAATTCCATTTCTGAATTGGTAAGTTTCATCGAACAGCGGTTGGGAAAAACGGATGATACAAATTATAAAGAAGTAAACTGTCTATGAATTCATTTATACGCATTCACCTACCCACCCACACAATATTCGTTCTCATTCTCCCCCCCCCCCCCCCCCCCCTCTCTCTCTCTCTCTCTCTCTCTCTCTCTCTCTCTCTCTCTCACTCTGTTTCTGTGTGTGTGTGTGTGTGTGTGTGTGTGTGTGTGTGTGTGTGTTTTCCAGCATCGCTCTGGAATGGCTCCACCAATTTCATGCAGACATTTACAAATAAAATAGTACCAGGAAACAATTATCGTGGCAGTAACACACTGTGAAAAAGCTACACTTCGCGAATGAACCCAGAGGGCAGCTCGATGTTGTCCGGCAGCGTCTGCCGAAATGAATCATTTGAACGCGGACAGAGGCACAGGGTCAGGCACATCGATCTCTAGGCCACTGTTGACTATCCAGACGTTGGAGCCAGTTCTTTCATTCAAGTAGTTCTTCACCTGAATTTGCGAGGCTAAGTGGTTTCCGTTCCAGTACTGCCACCAAGAAACAATTTGTTAAAGTGCCGGAAACTGACACCGTATCGTTCACATGGCAGACTGACGCGCTCGTCTTTCAGCTACAAAGGCTGACTAAGCAGTACACTTTAAGACTCCTATTTCTTCGGATAGGGGTGGGAAAGTGGTGTTATCTAAGCTGAACTCTAAACAGCTGCAGCAATCTCAGGAAAACTTATTACATACCGTGTGGTTATAATTAAAGTGCAATACTCACAAAGGTTCAGTATAGGCTGTAATTATCGCATGGCAGCGAAACTTGGTAGGTACGTTAATGCTTTAATGAGAAACCAGTTTCCGAGAGAGAAAAAAAAATTATTTCTGATTTTGGCCACCAGATGCGAATACAGCGCTGTACTGCATCTCGTCAACGTCTCCGGAGCTGTTAGTGAATAAACTGTGTAAGTGGCAGTCAATAATAAAATCAGTATTATATCTTTCTCATTTGTTTGACGTTAATGCCACATCCCACTCTTAATACATTACATTTGAAAACATTTCTATACGTCTTTTTGCCGGCTGCAGTGGCCGAGCGGTTCTAGGCTCTTCAGTCTGGAATCACGTGACCGCTAGGTCGCAGGTTCGAATCCTGCCTAGGGCATGGATGTGTGCGATGTCCTTAGGTTAGTTAGGTTTAAGTAGTTCTAAGTTCTACGGGACTGATGAGCTCAGATGTTAAGTCCCATAGTGCTCAGAGCCATTTACACGTCTTTCTTGCTTTCACAGCGCCAGATTTCCACCTGGAGGCCAAAACTGGAACTAAATTTTTCCAATGTAAATCCGTTCCGCATTAACGCATTAGAATATCTACCAAGTTTCGCTGCCATACGATAATTAGAGCCCACACTTAAGTTCTGTGAGTAGCTGCACTTTAATTATAGCCACCACGTACATGAATTACTATCTGGAATTAATAGGTTTCAATATGGGATCCCTAGAGCAACTTGGCAGTGCGCTGGAGGAGTAAGATGGGCTCAGATGTAAAAATAATGGAAATCTAATGATATTAGAACAGAATTCAGAGCCTTAGGTTTCTCTGTGCTGATTAGTAAGAATCTTAATAACATTAAACCCCTTGGAATGAGAGTGGGTAGCAGTGACATTCAGAGCGTAAGTGGAAAATCTTTGAAACCTACTTGATACGCATATTTACATCTGGGAATAAACGATCAGTGGGGCCAGACACTTCTTGGTAGGGGAGGAGGTGGGTGGATGGGTAGGGGTGGGGGGAATACGCAAACAAAGCATGACTCTAGAATGCCTGGAGAAATTTCAATCAAATTCCTCGTTGTCGTGCAGTGGAAATGGGAATGAAGTGACATGTATACGTAATAACAAATCCAGGTGTGTGCAACACATTTTTTTTGTGTTGCTAAGCTCATTAGTAAGAGCTGTGATGACATTTCATCCCTAGGCGTGTGGAAGGGTGGCAGTCAGTATGAAGTGACCACGTTGCTTGCAAGAGCGGGCTCTTACGCTTTGAGAGAAAAGTAAAATTATTGAATACAATTACGTTTTGTTTCAAATTTATATTATAATGAAGTTATAAACAGTTTAAATTTTTATAATACGTGTATCGGTACCGTACTTATATCTTTGTAAACATGTAAATTAAGTATCGACATATTTCATTTTTCTTCCTATCCAGTACAAAACTGGAGGAAGTAAGTAATCGGGTATTCCTAGGAATCTTCTAGCACTCTATGTTTCGTTTGCGGAAGTACAGTTTGCGTTTATCGTATAAGTAGTACAGAGATTCGGGTGTGTATGAAAGTACAAAGACAATTTATTCTTTGCTTCATACATTAACTGAGCAAATAGGGATGGCTAGTATCGATACGACATAACCCCCACCAAGATCCGTTTACAGGTTTCGAAAACAATATGTGGATCTAGGTATCTTTCGTCCGCAGTTCGTGATCTCACGGTAGCGTTCTCGCTTCCCGAGCAAAGGGGCCCCGGGTTTGATGTCCGGCGGGGTCAGGGATTTTCACCTGCCTCGAGATGACTGGGTGTTGTCTTCATCATCTTCATTCATCCCCTTTACAGTCGGATGAAGGCAATGGCAAACCACCACCACTAGAACCTTGCCTAGTACAGCGGCGCGGGTCTCCCGCGTCGTTCCCCTACGCTCTGCCAAGGAGTAAGGGACTTCATCATCATCACCACCATCATCATCATAAGGAATGTTTCACAAAAACAAAGAAAGCAAAAAAACAAGTGTACACAATAAAATTCACTTTATAGTGGACGAATGTTTAACTAATATGTGTATCAGGTGCAAGACCGCTTAGAAAATGATCTACGTAACATCTGGATGTGATAATGATAGGGTAGAGTTAACGTGATCGTAAGCTTTTCGTTGGTTCCAGACGGGTACCCATATGGGACAGCGTTGTTTATGAAATACAGATATGCAGGATCAAATACCCATTCGCTTTAATGTTGTACCCAGTGCTGAATAATTTTATCGTATAGAAATAACAAATGCTGAATTCTAAAGCTCTCTTTAATGGCTCTGAGCACTATGGGACTTAATATCTGAGGTCATCAGTCCCCTAGAACTTAGAACTACTTAAACCTAACTAACCTAAGGACATCACACACATCCATGCCCGAGACAGGATTCTAACCTGCGACCGTAGCAGTCGCGCGGTTCCGGACTGAAGCGCCTAGAACCTCTCGGCCACCGCGGCCGGCAGCTCTCTATAAGCGCAGTAGTAAACAATACTAGTGTGATCTGTGGGAACGATGTATACATTTCGCATCATACATTTTTACAACACACGTCGTGAGTCTGCTTAAATTTCTAGTAAATTCACAGTCCGAAAGAGAACTAAATTTTGATTGGTCCCTTCTTCGGCAGATAGGACGACAACAGTACGGTGAAAAGTACATTAAAGTTTACGGAATTATTTTTATCGTTAGTAGCTGCTGATCCTTTAGTTAATCTATTTTGGTATCAGCAGTACCAGTAACTTACTTTGATAATGCGACAACCACATATTAGAGTATTGAGATTTCTGTATATGGAGTGTCACCTAACGTCAAGTATTGCACCTGTTTTGTTTCAGAATCGTTTTGACGGCTCACGCAAGGAGATATGTCTTCAAAATGAATTAGCATTGACATAAGAGGAGTTTCCTTTGCCTACACCCATAGAGCGATGTGGTGCAACGGTTAGCACACTGGTCTCGCGTTCGGGAAGGTGACGCTTCAAACCCGTGACTGGGCATCCTGATTTAGGTTTTCCGTGATTTCCCTAAATCGCTCCAGGCAGATGCTGAGGTGGCTCCTTTGAAGGGACCGATTTCCTTCCCCCTCCTTGACACAATTTGAGGTCGTGCTCCGTCTCTAATGACCTCGGTGTCAATGGAACGTTAAACCCAATCTTCCTTTTACATCCAAATTGGCTCTGAGCACTATGGGACTCAACATCTGAGGTCATCAGTCCCCTAGAACTTAGAACTACTTAAACCTAACTGACCTAAGGACGTCCACACATCCATGCCCCATGCAGGATTCGAACCTGCGACCGTAGCAGTCGCGCGGTTCCGGACTGAGGCGCCTAGAACCGCTCGGCCTCCGCGGCCGGCCATCCATATTGTTTCACCATGTATGAGCTCCTACGCATTTTACCCTTCACATACCACATCATCCTAATCAACAAAAACATAAGGATTTAAGTTTTGGACTGTACTCAATTACTATCTGTGGGATTGACGGAAAGCGAAGTGTATGTAGGTAAAGTGTAAACAGGAGACACATTAGTCAGTTTCATTATATTGAGTTGTGGAACTGTTAATACATGTCAATGACGCCCTGAGTGCAGTTATGGATTACATTACAAAAATAACTGAGAAGAGTTTCAAAGTAAGAGAATTTTCTATAGGGTGCTATAAATTACCGTATTCTTTTAATTTACATATTTCTCTTCACAATTTTTGTTTTCTTTTATTCCCGTTTCAAACACGTGTAATTCTACCTCAATGAACATAGAACGCCCCATTGTAACAATTTTTCAGTCCCCAATTACTTGAAATTTCACACAAATTCTAGAAAGTATGTCCAACACAAGTGGTACTGCTCTTATAAAAAAATTTGGAGGTCATTGTACACAGGCAGAATTGACACAAAGCCTAATAATTTTGAGGCAATGAGAATGAACTGCTCGTCAAATGGGTCCTAGTTAACTATGTTATATGTTTATAGTTCATGAGGAATCGAGGAGACATTTCTAATTGACTCAGTGGACTGGAGAACACTCAGATCAGCATGGAACATAAGTGTCGTCTGCCTCTCAGACTTAGGCTGTATAATACAATTATCATATCTTGAGCAAGTATATTTTGTTGAACACGTTCTGATCATTGAACATCTTCAAAGCACATAAACTTGAATCGAGACAAAATAGTTTGTCACAGTTACTGGTAGGAAGCACAAACACGATGTGATTCGCTATGGTGCCAAGTGTACTGAGGACAATTAACTCATCGAGATTTCCTTGTCTCTGCTTCGAACTAACTGATGTTAGTATTTTAACTGTGGTTTACAGGAACTGCAATGAGCTTTCGGCATCAGAGGTCTGTCTATGAGATACAAACCTGAATTGGCGACGACCCAAAGGGTTTATCAGTAGCAGAAGATGACAATAATCGGAAAAGCGTACTTATCACCATAAATGAAGACAAATATCGTTGACTCCTATAAAAACTGGTTATAATCCTGCTATACTTATTCTGCATGTTGAGAAAAACGTATCAATTTGCGAGGGTAGAACGATAAGGACGAGAACTTATCCTTAATATAGCTCAATTTGAGCGTCGTATAGAAATCAGCCCAGGAAGCTGGTGGATATCGCACTCAGTCACCACCAGTCACGGTGTAGAAGCACTTACATAGGGGCAAAGCAGAAGTTGATCAATAAAATATGGCAGCCTCTGTCGTTGCTGCGTATTGTGAATTACTGTGCAGCGCAAAACAACGTTCACTAAGGTTCTGAATTGCACTTCTGGTCACTAAAACGAAGAACGGTAGAAAATAACCAAAGTTTACTCAACTAACCGAAAACTTTTTCTCGCTTGTTTCACAGTTTTGTTTCTAATGTTACTGCATAACCTAGGTTTCGGGTTATAAGCCCATTTTCAAGTACATTACAGATTTCCACAGATGATAATGTTCAAATAAACACGACGGCAAGGCAAAGATAATCATCTCAACTTCTGAAGGTAATGACCCACAGCTTAATGTAAAATTACGTCAATCGCTATTTTTTATAAATTACATGCATCATTAAACAATTCAGCAATTACACTAACATGACAGAACTAAAGTTATGCATCAGACAAGAATTTTTTAACTATGATGGACTAGGACCCAAAGTTTTGTTTCTGTCCTGTGGTTGTGATCTCATCTATAAGAGATGAATAGATGAACTGGGTCTGCTCGTTTAATAATAGACGTTGGGATGTACACATCTGTGTTTTAATTTCTAAAATTTCTGATTGGTTGAGTTTAGCCCCGTTTTCCTCTGTGTATAAGACTTGTACATCTATTATGTTACACGTATTATGCATTTGCGGTTATTGTTGGGGCAGTGTTCTGGAAAGGCTGAATCAGACTCCTTCAGTTTCCAACTTCTGTGGTGTCCTTTAAGTCTGGTGCAGACTGACCTCCCCGTCTGGCCAATGTAGCGAGACTGACGCTTGCGGCATGTAATTTTATAAACCCTAATTTTTGTGATGGCTGGTTGTTTCTCTTTTGCATTGAACAAGCAACTACCTACTGTCCAAGGAACATACAAAAACACAGAGAAACCCATAGCCTTCATAATGTTACTTATTTGATGGTTTCCCTATGAAAGGTAATCTGCCCCATTTTTCATTGGTGACAGTAGGGACCTGGATTGCTTCTTGATCTTTTTATCTAAAATTTTATCAGTCATGTTAAGGCTGAATTCATTGTTTGTGACTATTGCTTTTATTGGGTTAACTTCCTGGTCAAAGTCTTCGTGGGACATAGGGATAGATAGGAGACGGTGGATCATGCAATGGAATGGTGGAATGGTACATGTTTGTAGGTTATAGGATGTTTGGAGGAAGATGGGATGAATGTGACAGTGAAGGAATCTTTTTGGTAAATTATGCTGTATGGTTACTGTGTTATATCTGTAAGCTAATGTCCCGGAAATTTATGCTGGACCCACCCCACTCCATGCTCACCTTTATGCTAGTGTGTCACTGGTTCACATTTTCCACAAATTTGTTTAGTTGTCTACTGGAATGTTTCCACATACATAGATTATCATCTACGTATCTGTACCATACACAACGTGTTTAGCCAGTGCTTCTCTCTTAAGAAAAACAGTCACGACTTGTCCATGAACGTTTCTGCTAATAAGGGGGATAAAGGTGAGTCCACTGAAAGACCATCTGCTGTGCACAGCTTGTTCACATGTATTCCAGTGAAAGATTGTGTAGATATTGTGTCACAATTATTGTATTCACGCAACACTAATCCGGGAGAGCAGTTGAGCATTATTAATACTGTGGAATGTTGTTTAAATTAAAGTTATTTCTGTTTTCAAGTGAGCTATTATCAGGAAGCAGATGGTCTGGTAATGGCATCACCTTTATCCCCCTTACTAGCAGACCTGATCATGGACAAGTGAGAGACTGATTTTCTTAAGAGCGAACCACTGACAAAACATTTTTTGTATTGGTACAGCGATGAAGATAATATTCTTTTTATGTGTAAAGGTTCCAGTAGACGTTCTCTGTCTGTCATATGTGGCAAGCATCCCACACGGCACAGCAGTACTCTAGTACAGGACGAACAAGCGTACTGTAGGCTGTGACCTTTGTAGACCTGTTGCATCTTCTAAGTGTTCTGCCTGTGAAATGTAGTCTTTGGTTGGCCTTCCCCACAACATTACCTACGCGATCGTTCCAAAACAAATTGTTCCTAAATGTAACTGCTAGGTATTTAGCAGAACTGACTGCCATTAGATTTGTGTGATGTATCATGTAATCGAAATTTAATGGCTGTCTTTTTGTGCTCGTGTGACTTATCTCGCATTTTTCTTATTGAGATCATTTCCACTTTTCACACCATTCGAAAATCGTGTCTAAGTCGTTCTGAAATTGCATTTGAACTTATGAAGACTTTACTGGACGGCAAATGACAGCACCATCTGCAAACAATCTATGATGGCTGCTCAGATTCTCTCTTAAATCATTTATGCAGATTAGGAACAGCAGATGGCCTACTACACTTTCTTGGGAAATTACCACGTACTGCAGCCTCTCTATGTGTAAATAACGTATCCATTCGCCCAACTGAAGCGCTACTTCATACACGCAATTTCATTAGAAGACACTTGTGAGGACCGGTTTCAAAAGCCTTTAGGAAAACTAGAAATGTGGAAGCAATCTGAGATCAACTGTCGATAGCACTCACTAATGTATGCGAATAAAGAACTAGTTGTGTTCCTGATTTTGTGTTAATATACCGTTACCTCTGAGGTAATTCACACCGTACGTGTTCCAATATCACACTGTAAATCGACTTTAGTATGTAATACAGACTGTATTGGTGTGACCCTTCAACTTTACAGTCTTTCGGTACGGATCTTCGGTCGAGAGAGCGGTTGTATATGATTGTTAAGTGTGGGTCTATTGTATCAGCATACTCAGCGAGAGAGCTTATTGGTATGCTATCTGGACGGGAAGACTTGCCTTTATTAGGTGCTTTAAGCTGATTCGCAACACCGAAGGTATTTAGCATTTGTTCTCGACTCGAATTCTGGAATATTTACTGTCTATTATTTGGTGAAGCAATTTCTGAAAAATCTTTTCAATAACCCCTCTTTCGTGACGCTGTCATCGGTCATATTACCACTGGTATCGCGCAGTGAAGGTATTGAGTGTGTCTTGCCGCTGGTGTTCTTTACATACGACCAGAATATCTTCGGATTTTTGAGATAGATATTAAAGTCTCTCGCATTGAACTCCGTTCTAAGCTTCGAACCTCACTGAAACTTCGCCAGTCTTGGAGGTTTCATGTTCTTTTAAATTTGGCATGATTTTTTCGTGTCTTCTGCAACAGTGTTCTCACGTGTTTTGTGTACGTTGGGGGACCAGTAAACTCTTTTATTAATTTACTTTGTATAAACTGTCTCAGATAGTATTTCTTTGAATTCAGTACATATCTGTTCTGCACTTAAATAGTTAGTCGGGAAGGGGTGGAGGCTGTCTCTTAGAAAAGCGCCTGGCGGATTTCTATCTGCTTTTCTTAAATAGATATATTCTGCGTTTACTTTTGGTGGATTTGGAAGTTGCAGTAGTTACTCCTACTACATCGATCTTGGGGTCACTAATCCCTTTATTATCCATTTTGGTGTTCCTTATTTGCTCACGGCTTTTTGTTGCAAAGAGGTCAAGTTTGTTTCCGCAACGATTTTCACTTCGAGTGGGCTCCTGAACTAACTGCTCAAAATAATTTTCGGAGAAAGCATTTAGTACAATTACTGATGATATTTTATACCTACCACTGGCCTTAAATACGTACTTTCTCCAACAAGTCGTGGGCAGATTGCAGTCACCACCAACTGTAACTGAGTGAGTATGATATGTATTGGTAATTAGACTCAAGCTTCCTTTCAACTATTCAGCAGGAAGAATACAGGTGCTTAACTAATTTGTAGGTGGATTACGAGTCTACAAGAAGAAAAACTTAAAACTTAGAGATGACACCACTAGCAATAATAATGGCTCTTAACTTCATGGGCATCGAGTCGAACATAGTATGGATGACAAATACGGTTACGGATACGTTATTCCACGCTGCTTCAACTCTGTGACAGAGTTCATCGGGGCTGATGTGTGGAGGCATGCTAGAGACTCGGCAAACCATGACCAAATATATTCAGTGAGTGAGAAACTGAAAACCTTGCTGGCCAGTGCAACAGTCGAATACACTCCGTATCGAGGTACAATAGGACGTCGCTGGCGTTATCTTATTGAATGACACCGAGACTTTAACGGTAAGGCACAGCCACCTTGCTCGCTATGCGAAACGGGGGCGACAGTAATGACGGGTACACGGTGGCACCTGAGATCATCACGCCGGATGCTTGACCCATTGTGACGATGAATGAATCGAGTCTCCTCTGACCCTTGACGAGTAAGTATTTCTACCGTTTTTCTGCACGCAAATCCGGAACTACTTAACACTACGGAGTGGTGCTACTTCCGTGTTCAGTGTTGTCGTTGACGGACCACTGTCTTGTCTGAGGAAGCCGCAGTAATTGCATTCTAGCTGCTGCAGACATTGCCTTAATGTACGTGTGGACACTTGCTTTTTCAGGGTAGATGCTGTACCTGGCAGTACAATCCTGCACAGCCGAGCGCACAGTTTGTCTTATCTCACGGTCGCCAGTCCGGAAGGTTGCTGAGTTACTCCGCGGCGTTGAGTATGGGCCTTCTGAACCCATCCATTCCCTATTCGTGTTACAATTGTGGGGTTCAGACCTACTCGAGTAGTAGTAAAGGAGTAGTAATAGTACAGAATTGATAATATCTCCAGCTTTAGAAGACAGTTGATGAAATACCTACTAAAGCAAACAATAACGATAACCATTGTCGTTGTGTGCACTCGTTATCTTTGTACACCTTCTTTCCATACAGATCTTCCTCATTTCCGAGGGTTCTTACCTGGTGCTGTTTCCTTAAGTTTCTTTTGCCAGAATTCGTTATATCGGAATACAATGATTTTGTACACATAGAAATACTTTTTATATCTTCCTCTAGCATTACTATTATTATCGTTATTATTGTCATTATTAATGTGATCATCATTATTATTATTATTATTATTATTATCATCACTATTAGTCAGCAGCAACAGCAGTAGTAAAATTACTGCCGGTCCGGTACTGATTCATTAGTTCACAGTCACTATTGTTTATTCACGTTGTCACTGCAGACAATCAAACCTCTTTAATATTATTTGTCATATTAAAATTGTTATTTCTTAGGTAACTGTCACGCAAAAAAGGTACTGTATATGTGCAGATCCGGTCATCTGTAAGAAATGGCCTGATGGCTCCAGTCAGATTAGTTTACATAAATAAATGAAAATAATCGTGAAACACTAAACCGACATGCGTTTGTAGACGTTTCTGATAATTATACGAAGTATAACACAATTTTTTCACAAACAAGCAGCATTCAATTTCGATTTGTATTGAGGAACCAGCCGCTTAAACTTTTCTTATGATGGGGTTTCTCCTAGGCACTTTGTGTTGTTGCACTGAAATGCTAATGATTTTCCTTATCAAGCATATTGTACACACCATGCTAATTTGTAACGTGCCAACTTCCTGTTGTGAAGTTGCTCATACTGCACTGAAAAGAATTATGGCAAGAGGTACTGCCATCAAAGAGTGTTGAATCATGAAAGTACTCAACTCTGCTCTGCCTCTTATCGGGGAACGGTGAACCTGGTGTGTCTTTTTTTTTAAATTTCTTAAAGAATACGGGAAGAAAAGTAATCACAGGCAGTTCTTAAAAATAGAGAGACTTTTTTGCTGTGAGTGGCGGTATCTGCAGTACCGCAGCGATATTTGGTTAGGTGAGCATAAACCGTCGAACGACTCATAATTGTTTTCCGTAAGAACTTTTAAAGTTTTCAAAATAAACGTCTTATACTCTAGCCGCATTTACATACAATTTCTATTTTATTAGCCAGCGCATTCTTTTCTGCGTCACTGTTTTTTAGCAAGCTTAATAACATTTTCGGATTGTAAAGAGACAGTCTGAAGAAATAGTATTCCTGAAGTTGCTACTGCCATAAGGAAAACTTTTAACTTGTTGCTAAAAACGGACTGTGGCCACTCGGTCTGTAAAGACTGACATTTATCGAAGAAGGTGCTGATTATGTTCGGTATGCAAGTTCATTTATTAAAACACAAATTAAAAGTTTGAAGAGAAAGACATTTCCCAGTTTTAACAAATAGAAAAGACTTTACAGGGTCTTTTCTTTGAATGGTATACCGCCATCACAGATTTTGTGCTCCCTAAGATATTTATAATTTACAGCTAAAACATAAACCTCTTAAAGAAAAGTATCTCCTTTAGCTGATGATAAATTAATTAATGTTTTCTTAACCCTCCTAAAGAATTTCAGTCCTCCGTAATAATAGTGTTTGTTTCCTTCGATGAACTATTAATGTCGGCGTGGCGCCGTCCACAAAGAATGATTCGCAGTCTGATAAACACGCTTTTCACTTTTCGCTGGGAAACACCACTATTCTGTCATTCGGTCCTTGTTATCATCTGTAAGCAAAACGTTGCTGCCATCACTCACAAGTAAATAATTTTTTGGAAGAATTTTCCTACAGAATCATTGGAATCTTGTGTACTTCCCCTATATTTTTGCCTAATGGGACGTAAAGATACTTCCGTTTGACAGTAACTACGTTACTAAGTCGTAGCCTCGATTGAAGGGCTGCCCTACTTCTTCACTGTAAACTGATGAAACTGTAGCGTCTGTTTCTTTTTCGGCTCCTTTGCGATGACAAAATGTTTTGCTGCGTCATCTGGAATGCAGACGTAGCTAACTTCTCCCAAAACGGGTTATTTTTTGTGGACAGTCTTCCTTTCCATTTATTCTTTTTAAAGGTTGCACGACAGTAAGTCACTTATTGTTTGTTAGCACTGTCCGCTATGTATTGATGCCCGCTGAAACTCAGTAAAGGCTTCTCTTTGATGGTCTCGGTGATGAGCTCCATTATCTCATCACTAAAACACGGAAACTACTTGCCAGCCGGCGGTCAACCGCAGCACTGAACTCTGGGAGAAAACTACGCACGCTACGAACTGGTACAGATAAAGGTAACTTTGAGCAATAAATGAGCTTTGGTCTTCCCCAGAATAAGAGGCAGATAGCGGGGCACAGGCCGGTGTATCCTACTTCTGGAACTCCATGTCCATTATCTACATTGTCCTGGGCTCCATACAAATGTCAACACATTCTCTCTCCATACAAGCGTTACTCTGCGCATGTGGCACAAACTCTAGTGAGGGTGTGCGCCAAACCAGAACCTTATCATCAGCTCTTACCAACTGAAATCGAAACTCATCTGACCGGACCACGGATTTTCAGTCGTCTAGGGACCAACTGCAATGGTCACCAACTCAGGAAAGGCGCTGAAGGCTATGCCGTGCTGTTAGAAAGGGACTTGCGTCGGTCGTCTGCTCCCATTACCCATTAGCGCCAAATTTAGCCGCACTGTCCCGACGGATATGTTCATCGTACGTTCCACGTGATTTTTGCCGTCATTTCACGCACTGTGGCTTGTCTGTTAGCTGTGACATCTCTACGCAACGCTGCTCTGGGTAGTAATGTTATGGTCGTCGGCCTACACGTTGTCTGTCGTGACAGGAATGCCTGGAATTTGGTATTCTCAGCACACTCTTGACACTGTGAATCTCGAAATACTGAATTCCATAACGATTTCCAAAATGGAATTTCACATCCGTCTAGCTCCAACTACCATTCCACGTTCAAAGTCTGTTAATACCCGTCGTACGAGCGTAACTTACATGTAGGGAGCTCAGATGTTGCAAAAACTCTCAGAGACCGTCCAGATCATGAGGCCAAACTATAAAAGTGCCATCAACGTACCGCCAAAATGCAGCTGGTTTTAAAATAGCTGAGGCGCGAGGTAGCCGCGCGGTCTTAGTCGTCTTGTCATGGTCCGCGCGACTCCCCCCATCGGCGGTTCGAGTCCTACGTCGGGCATTGGTGTGTGTGTTGCCCTTAGCGTAAGTTAGTTTAGGTTAGATTAAGTAGTGTCTAAGCTTGGTCCCATAGGACCCTATTACAAATTTCCAAATTTCGAAATCTTCCATAAAATGACTGTCCACCAGGGGAGACAAAGGGCTTCCCATGATGACACAACAAAAAACTCGTTAAATAAAAAGTACGTCGAGGAAGAGAGTGTGTTCAAACAGAGCTATTGTGTCATACCCAAGCCTATTGCCGATGAGATGCAATTAGTCTACCAGAAGGACATTTGTAAAAAGCGAAGAGACGTCGAAACTGCCCAACAAGTCGTCGCTTTCCAGCTTAAGCGACTGAAGTCTGCTGATAAAATCACTAGAATTTCTTATATGATGTGGACACTTGCTACAATGGGTTTCAGGAAAGATGCCAAGTATTATTAGGCCAAATCATGGGTGGCTGCTCCTTAATCCACCGACCTCATATCATCTCGGATGCCCATAATAATCTGTAGACGGAACTGAAACAACTGCGAACTCTGTTCCAGAACAATGGTTGCCGGCCGGCGTGGCCTAGTGGTTCTAGGCGCTTCAGTCTGGAACCGCGCGATCGCTACCGTCGCAGGTTCGAATCCTGCCTCGTGCATGGATGTGTGCGACGTCCTTAGGTAAGTTCGGTTTAAGTAGTTATAAGTTCAAAGGGACTGATGACCTCAGAAGTTAAGTCCCATAGTGTTCAGATCCATTTGAGCCATTTTTGAGAACAATGGGTATTCGTCCCAGGAAGTGCACAGAGCGCTACAGACGCACAAATGACAAGACAAACAAGAGGATGAGAATTTCAACACGACTGCTTATTTACCATACATTGGAAATATTTCAGTCGAAACAGGCAGGATATTAAGAAGACAAAATCAAAGTAGTTTTTTGTCCTCCACCTAAAATGTCGGTGCTGTTGGGAACTGTTCAAGACTACTTAGAGTTGTGAAGGCAGATGTTTACAAGTTGCCGTGCGAATGCGGCAAATCTTACGTTGGACAAACGACGCGCACAGTGTAGGAACACGCCAAAAAACAACAGCGGTATACTCGAATCCTCCAAACCAATAAGTCCGCTATCACCGAACATTGCATTTCCATTGGCCACTTGATGAAATACGACCAAACGTAACAGTCGCCCAGAAGTCAAACTGCTGGATCTCCATCATCAACGATTGTCTGAGACCTTCATTAATCGAGACCATGGTTTCCAGTTAAATCCTGGATGGAATCCCGTCATAGAAAAACCTTCGTGCTCTGCGTATCCGGCGTCGTTTACCATGCGAAGATAATCGATCGGATATCGATGAAGGCAGCTGTCACCACGGAGTGCTCACAGACAGCGTACATACGTGCAGACAGCGCATGTGCAACGTCAACTGAACACACCATGCATGTGCCGGCGGAGTCTTAAATACGTGAGTTCAGTGCCTTTCCTGATAGTCTTGGGTATTAATAATCGCTTCAGCTGCATTTTGGTCGTTCATTATTGTACCACTACCCGTTTCAAAGCGTTAAAGTCACATCTTCAGGTGACATATAATTAAAACATTAGAGCGGAAGAGCTCGGAATCTTTCTTTTTTAAATATTTATTCCAACACAGTAAAATAATTATACATCATAACCCACTTCCTAAACTAGTTAGTGGGCCTTATAATTAATGCAGCAACAGTTGCAGCTGCATATATTCATTAGTGGCTGTAACTATGGACAAGGATAGTATATTTACCGTTCTACTCTACAAAAACACAGTAAGTTGCAATTTCTGCTGCGGAATCTTTTTTCCCAACATTCGTTTTTTGTCAAATACAAAACACCGCTAAAAGACGGTATGTCATCCAATCTATGTGGAACTGTGTAGAGGGGACGCGGCCCCGTGCTCTGTACGCGGTTCCATATAGATTGGAGAAGCGATCATTATGATACGATTTGTTTTGCACCCATCCACTATATTGGAGTTTGGCAGTTTTTCATTAGTGACATACCGCTTTTTAGCAGTGTTTTGTATTTGACAAACGACGAATGTTGGGAAAAAAGATTCCGAGATTTTCCGTTCCAATGTTTTTATCATATATAACGTGAAGCCACGAAACCGGTAGTGATACAGTAATAAAGGACCATAATACAGCTGAAGCGATTATTAATACCCAAGGTGAACGTTCACTGCTGTGGTTGCCCCACTTACAAGCTTTCCTGTTAGCATTCACATACAGATGGCCAGGAGCCTCTGCGCCCAAATACCGTGGCAGCAAGTTGCAGACATTCAGCAGTTCGCCCGAAATTTTTTGTAAGAATTGTTGTCTTCTATGTAATTGTTCTGAAGCCCGACCGCCGCGAAAGCTGTTGTTTATAGCCTGTTACGCACTGTTTACGATCCGGTATGTGCAAGTCTTTCTTATTCGCTACATGGTGAAAAGATTAGCGGTTCCATTGCAGTAATATTTCGAATGAAAGTCAGCGAGAGCACAAAATCACACATCGTCACGTCCGAGGAGTTTCTGCGTCAAAATTAATAGACTCATGCCTTATGGAATAACAGATTTTATACTGTGATCACTAGCAAAAAATATTCACTCTTCGTTACCTCGTACGGGTTTCCCACACGCCCTTTTTTTGGAAAATTCGCATTCCTCGGCCCATCTACGACAATGGAAGAAACTTAGACAATTAAGTGAGATAGCAACCTTGTACACAGGGAAACCACAGCTGTAAGTAACCGTCTTTGGTGTTAATAAACGGCTTCAGCTGTCAGCTGTCATTTAGTGCTTTTTTATGAGTAGTATTCGCCTAAGCCCTGTACACGCATTTCTCGTTAGTGGCTCTGTATTGCTGACAAGGCGGAATTCTCGTGAGATATGCAAGGAACTGATTGGATTAACTGGAAGAGCACTTCCCTTGAAAGATTGAAGTCTCCGTTTGACTTCCGATCCGGCACACATTCTTAACGAATTGCATACTTTCAACGCAGAACGAATTACGTCCGAAATCGATAGACCAATTATATTTTTATTTCTCGGGTTTCAAAACCGGCACTTTGTCAATAACGGTTAAATTAGAGAATTACGCGGAGATAAATTTCCTTCCAGTAAAAATGGAAGCACTCGTCCGAATGAAACGTGACCTAGATTCAGTGACTCAAGCCGTCTTCCATTACAACTCGGGAAACTCGAGCTTTCCCTATGACCCCGCGCGCGCGCATTTTCGACGAGTTACGTAGCAGACGACGTAGGACGCTGACGTCGGGGTAAGTGGTCGATGACGTTCACCGAATCGTGATGAACGACCGCCGATTAACTTTGACAGAGATAGCGCGCGGGCTCCTGCCGTTTCGGGACGACGGAGGAGCGACATTTCGGCGGTATGAAGGCGCCGCGGAGAACCAGGCCGCTACCTGCCGGCCGTGTTCGTTCTGCAGGTCATAAAGAGAACCTCAGGTTAGTCGTTTCGTGACCGGTTCTTGGGAAATTTAAGCAGGGCAACTAAACTGATCGTATATCTCGATTTCGTAGAAATTGCATAACCTGGTCTAGGGGTAGCGTCTTTGATTCATAATCAAAACGCCTTCGGTCCCGCGTTCGAATCCCGCCGCTCCTTAAATTATGATTAATAATCAGCATTGGTGGCAGAGGACTTCCGGCATAAGAAGTCATCCTCATCCTGCCAACGGCCTTGTCAAAGAGAGCCGAGGAGCGGACAGAGGTTCAGGAAGGGTGGGAAACTGCCCCTTAAGGTGAAAGAATCAGCAATGATCAACGGAATGAGGATGCAGAAGGTAATGAGAACCACTGCATTAAAGACACGTAACGTGTATTCACAGGATATGTGGTCTGTAATTGAAGAAGTCCCCCATTCGGATCTCCTGGGGGGAGGGGGGACGGGGGCGGGGGGTCTGCCAAGGTGGAAGTTACCTTGAGAAAAAGATTGAATGATCAACGGAAGCATCAAGTTCTACGAGTCTGGGAGTGGACTGTCAGAAGTTTGAACATGGCAGGGAAACTAGAAAATCTGAAAAGGGAACTGCAAAGGCTCAATCTAGATATAGTAGGGGTCGGTGGTGTGAAATGGAAAGAAGACTAGGCTTTCTGATCAGATGAGTATAGGTTACTATCAACAGCAGCAGAAAATGGTACAACGGGAGTACGATTCGTTATGAATAGGAAGGTAGGACAGATAGTGTGTTACTGTGAACAGCTCAGTGATACGGTTATTCTTATCAGAATCGACAGCAACCCAACACCGACAACGATAGTTCAGGTATACATGCCGACGTGGCAAGTTGAAGATGAGGAGATAGAGTGTATGAGGATATTGAAAGGGTAATACAATACGTAAAGGGATAAGAAAATCTAATAGTCATGGGAGACGGGAGTTGTAGGGGAAGGAGTAGAAGTAAAGGCTACAAGAGAATATGTGCTTGGGACAAGGAATGAGAGAGGAGAAAGAGTAACTGAGTTGTGTAACAAGTTTCATCTAGTAATAGCGAATACTCTGTTCAAGAATCAGGAAGAGGAGGTATACTTGGAAAATTCCGGGTGATACGGGAAGATTTCAGTTAGATTACATCATGATCAGACAGAGATTCCGAAATCAGATACTGGATTCTAAGGCGTACTCAGGGGAAGACATAGACTCCATCACAATATAGAAGTGATGAAGAGTAGGCCGAAGTTAAAGACATTAGTCACGAAGAAACAATACGCAAAGAAGTGGCATACGGAAGTAGTAAGGAATGACGAGATTGTTTGAAGTTCTCTAAGGTTAGAGGCAAAACAATAAGGAATAGCTCAGTGGGCAGTACAGTCGAAGAGGAATGGGCATCTCTAAAAAGGGCGATCACAGAAGTTGGGAAGGAAAACATAGGTACAGAGCAGGTAACTGCGAAGAAACCGTGTGTAACAGAAGAAATACTTAAATTGATCGACGAAAGGAGGAAGTACAAATATGTTCAGGGAAACTTTGGAATAGAGAAAAACAAGTCGCTCAGGAATGAAATAAATAGGCAGTACAGGGAAGCTAAGAAGATATGGCTGCAGGAAAAATGTGAAGACATCGAAAAAGAAATGACTGTCGGAAGGAGAGATTCAGCGTACAGGAAAGTCAAAACAATCTTCGGTGATATTTAAAGCAAGTATGATAACATTAAGAGCGCAACTGGAATTCCACTGTTAACTGCAGAGGAGAGACCAGATAGGTGGAAAGAATATATTGAAACCCTCTATGAGGGGGAACATTTGTCTGATGTGATAAAAGGAGGAACAGGAGTCGATTTACAAGAGCTAGGGGATAAAGTATTAGAATCAGAATTTATAAGAGCCTTGGAGGACTTACGATCCAATAAGGCAGAAGGGATAAATAACATTCCATCAGATCTTCTAAAATCATTGGGGGAAGTGGCAACAAAACGACTATTCACGTTGGTGTGTAGAATGTATGAGTCTAACGACGAACCATGTGACTTTCGGAAAACCATCATCCACACAATTCCGAAGACGACAAGAGTTGACAAGTGCGACAATTACCGCACAATCAGCTTAATAGTTCATGCATTCAAGTTGCTTACAAGAATAATATACAGAAGAATGGAAAAGAAAACTGAGGATGCGCTAGATGACGATTAGTATCTCTTTAGGAAAGGTAAAGGCACGAGAGAGGCAATTCTGACGTTACGGTTAATAATGGAAGCAAGACCAAAGAAAAAACAAGAAACGTTCGTAGGATTTGTCGATCCGGAAAAAGCGTTCGACAATATAATATGGTGCAACATGTTTGAAATTCTGAGAAAGGTAGGGATAGGCTATACATACATATACAATGTGTACAACAGCCAAGAGGGATTAATAAGAGTGGACGATCGAGCACGAATTGCTCGTATTAAAAAGGTTGTAAGACAAGGATGTAGCCTTCCGCCCCTACTGTTCCATCTGTACATCGAGGAAGCAATGATGGAAATAAGAGAAAGGTTCAGGAGTGGAAATAAAATTCAAGGTGAAAGGATATCAATGATACGACTCGCTATCCTATCCTGGAGATAGTGATGAGGAATTACATGATCTGCTGAACGGAATGGACAGTCTAATGAGTACAGAGTATGGATTGAGAGTAAATTGCAGAAAGTCGAAGGTAATGAGAAGTAGTAGAAATGAGAACAGCGAGATACTTAATGTCAGGGTCGATGGTCACGAAGCAAATGAAGTTGAGGAATTCTGCTATTTAGGCAGTAAACTAATCAATGGTGGACAGAGCAAGGAGGACATCAAAAGCAGACTAGCAACGGTAAAAAGGGCGTTCCTAACTAAGAGAAGTTCACTAATATCAAATATTGGCCTTAATTTCAGGAAATGTCTGAGAATGTACGTCTGGAGTACAGCATTGTATGGTAGTGAAACATGGACTGTGGGAAACCGGAACAGAAGAGAATCGAAGCAATTGAGATGTGGTCCAACAGACGAATGTTGTAAATTAGGTAGACTGGTAAAGTAAAGAATGGGGAGATTCTGTGCAGAGTCGAAGAGGAAAGGAATATGTGGAAAACACGGATAAGGTGAAGGGACAGAATGATAGGACATCTATTACGGCATGAGGGAATGACTTCCATGGTATTAGAGGGAGCTGTGGAGAACAAATACTGTAGAGGAGGACAGAGATTGGAATACAGCCAGCAAATAATTGAGGACGTAGGTTGAAAGTGCTAATCTGGGATGAAGAGGTTAGTACAGGAGAGGAATTCGTGGCGGGCTGCATCAAACCAGTCAGAAGACTGATGAACAAATAAAAAGTGAGTGTAGCATTAGGAAAGCAATGTCTGTTAGCACGTACGTAGAGTCAGTTTGAAACTTTTAGCCACTGCGGTTTAGCTACATTGTCAAAAAATGGTGAAATAATGCAAAGAAAAATTTCATAGAACGCTAATAAAAGTAGTACAATTATTTCTTATAAGTGACAGTGGATTAAGGGTAATTAGCTCAAAAACGGCGTAGACTTGTAAAGAGAAGAGTTTGGGGACGACCTAAATTTGAGATGGGACATCACAAAACGTGGAAATATTCTGTTACCTAAGAATCAGAATTCCATATCATACCCGAAAAAGGGAGATATGCGATGGAGAGTGATACTGAAACTTTTTGCAAAGCAAAGGGGAATTTAAATAGAGTTGACTGCACATAGATAAAAGTGAGATTTCACTTAACGACTCATCACTGCGTGGACTTTGAAGGATGGTCTTCACAAGCCAAGTAAACAACAAATCAAGTAATTACGTAAACTAAAGGTGGAGGGTGGAGAAAGCAAAGTAATGGGAAAGGATGGAACTAATGATGTCACCTGCATCAGGACTTTATACGAGCACAGGAAATGTGTGCCAGGCCGGGACCCGAACCCCAGATCTGCTTACTAGGCAGTTGTGTTTATCGCAAATGCGCGGAGTTTCTCGGTACACACCCCAGCCGACTCAAGTTTCGTACATGTACGACAGAACAGACTACACGCATTCATATCATCGCTTTGCCTCGATGGATAGTGAATCTAGAACCTTC
Source organism: Schistocerca americana (assembly GCF_021461395.2). Lineage (NCBI taxonomy): Eukaryota > Metazoa > Arthropoda > Insecta > Orthoptera > Acrididae > Schistocerca > Schistocerca americana. The sequence goes on along the minus strand of NC_060119.1, from coordinate 949,411,744 downwards.
AGTACGGATGCACGTTATATCTCCAGCAGTAAGCAAGAAGGGCATAGACGGGAACTGCGGATTGGTGGCGCTAGTTGGGAGTGGACGTCGGCTGAGAGGCGTGGCGAGATAGTCCGTGCATTTCCTATAAACACTGTGTCCGGGTGGCTCAGTGGTTACCCCGACTGCCTCCTAAGCAGGAGATTCCGGGTTCCGATCCCTGTCCGGTACACATTTTCACCCAACACCGCTGATTTCACACAAAGCCCCGATGCAGCTGGTATCATTAGTTCCTTCACTTTCCTTCCTCTCCTCTCCGCGTCTAATTTACGTAGTACGAATCACAACTGCGCCTTTCACGTCGTTCTGCTCTTTCGAACAAGTCCGAACAGTGTCTGTCCTAAGAAACTGAGGGATAGTACTTACAGGCGCCAAGGTAGAAGTCGCGTTCCTTGACTCCCGGAAGGCCTTTGATACAGTTCCGCACTGCCACCTAATGATCAAAATACGAGCGTACGAAACACCAGACCAGCTGTGTTACTGGACTGACGGGTTTCTAGGAAACAGAACATATTTTGTCGTTCTGAGCGAAGAGAAGCCTTCAGACGTAAAAGTAAATTCGGATGTGCCCCAAGAGAGTGTTTTAGTATAATTATTTCTCAGAATATATGTAAATGAGGTAGTAGGTAATTTGTAAGTCCGGATGATGTTGCTGTAAACAGTGAAGCCACAACACTAGAAAACTGTAGCGAAATGCAGGAAGATTTGTGGAGGAGTAGCAATTGACGCTCAACGTAAACAAATGTAACTTGCTGCCAATACGTTGACACAAATGCTCTCTATAACATGATTACACTATTATAGAATAAACACAGGAAACGAGTAATTCCATAAAACATCTAGTAGTCCGTCCAAGTAGAGATCTGAAGTGGAACGACCACATAAAGTTAATCGCGAATAAGGCAGATGGCAGACTAAGCCTCACAGAAAGAAAAGTAATCCATCAAGAAAGGAAGTAGCTTACAAAACGCTCGTTTGACCAATATTTGCCACTGATTTCACGCAAAGCTCCGATGCAGCTGGATCCGTGTCAGACAGTGCTGATAGTGGAAATAGAGAAAATTCAAAGAAGAGCAGCACGTTTCGCCACAGATTCATTTAGTAAGCGTGAAAGCATCACGAAGATGCTCAACCAACTCCAGTAGCAGACGTTGCAAAAAGCGGCATTCTGCATCACGATGTCAACTGCTTAAGTTCCGAAAGCGTTCGTTCCCAGAAAATATACTGCTTCCTCCTCCGTATATCTCACGAAAAGACCATCAAGATAAAACAAGAGAGATTCGCGCCCAGACGGAGGCATGAATGGTTGCTTGGCTTGGGGGGAGGGGACAAAACAGCGAGGTCATCGGCCCCATAGGTGTAGCCTGAGAAGATTTTTGTTACTTTTCTTCGCCCTGTGCCGAGAGTCGGTTATTACTAACTGACTCGAACGTGTGATGTATGCATTACCAGCCTAGTTCGAACCTAGTTTGAGTTATAGTAGAGACTTCTCGTTCTCAAAGACGAACAAAACAAAGTTTTTCCTTGGATCGCGAATTGATGATTGGAACAGATGTTTAGGTTCGTCAACTCTGTAACAGAGTCTGTCATCCTCCGCCATTGGTCGGAGAGCAGCAGCAGACGGACTAACGAATTACCGTCCCAAGCATGAGCTGCTGTTAACTCCACAACGAGAACTACTACGCCTGGAATACTGCAGCGACCAGGAAGAATGGACTGTTGGTTAGTAGTGTCGCATTGTGAACGTCTATAAACCGCGGTTTGCACTAAACCGGATGTCCTTTGCTGCCGAGTATAGCGGCGATCTGTGGAGATGTCCCATTCCTCAAACTTTTAGAGAGGCACAGCCGTGTTACTCCTGGCATCATTGTTTGGTAAGCCATCGGCCATGAGTTGAGGCCATGACTGGTCACGACAGAGGGAACTCTGACGGCACACTTACACGTTACCGGCATCATGCGTCCTCAAGTGTTTCCTCTCAGGCAACATTATCGTGGCGCCATTTTCCAATACGACAATGCTCGTCCCAACATGCCACGTCCCTCTAGGAACTGTCTTCGTGGAATTGAGATACTCGTGGAGCCAGAAAGTTTCACAAATCTGTCCCCGAAAGAACTTGTGTAGGACCAGATCGGATATCAGCTCCGCTAGCTAGCGTCAGGAGAGGATGCAACGGCTTTTTCGCAACCTTCTCAACCGAAGTTTCATTTCACTTCATCTTCTCCTTTTAGGTGCTTAACTATTTTGTTACGTCTTTATAAAAAACCAACTCGTGGACAAACTACGAATATTTCATGCATGCACATCTTGTATCACGAGTACTGCATTTACCATTTAATATTTGAGGAGATGATGTTGCACGAATACTTATTTTCATTCGGCGTCAACGTTCAGGGGATGACTAAAAATAACATTCCTGATTATAATAAGATTTATCAGGGTTTTTAGCTATACAAGGCCGAAGCTCCTCAGTAGAATTTTAACTTCAACATTTTTATTTCGACGATTTCTCATCACACGTTTGTTTACAAGGAGCTTGGTGCACAAAAACATAACATAAAGTTTTACGCAGATAAGAGAAAGATGTGCAACACCTTTTCCAAACAAAAGACGTTCTATGTGCGCAGTACAAGTTCTTATAGATCACAGTATTGCAACAGAGTGCAGCCGGATCGCAGACTAAACGCAGAATCACTGACACTGGCAGCTATATTTATTTCGACGTGTATAAAGACGTATTGCTTCCAGATTCCGTAAATTGCTAATTTAATACACTGAAATTATTAGAACAATTTGCACGTTTAGGAACAGGGGCAAATTTAAGTGAAATTATATTTTTTGTAACTGCAAAAATTCTCAGAAGTGTAATTAAAACAAATTGTATCTATTTAGTTGCGAAAACAAATTTAGCAATACGCCACGTCAAAAGATTTGCACGTAGTTACCTTTTGTATCAAAAATAGTTGTTTCTGAAGAAGTTAAGTGTGTTTTTGAAATATAACGACGATCCCTAGTTTGGTGAACAATGAAGTTTGTTTATAATTACATTAATTAAATTCGGAAAATAATCATGCCCAAGTTGCATTAATTACGAATAATATGGTAAAAAGATAAAAATTAGACTATATTTTATGGAATAAAACGTAAAATCAGTTTATATTTTTCTTAGGTACATACCCTGTTTTGAATCTAAGATATTGTAAAGTAAAATCTGTCGGAAGTCTAATTTTTGCAGCATAAGAGAGTCACGCAGAAACACCCTAAAATGTTGTTGGGCTATGGAATAAATTTGGAAAGTTGTAAACTTTCGTAGATACATCATTATATTGCGTAATTACTTGAAAAACATGAAACTTGTAGCTCACAGCCGGACATAGCAATAAACATTACCGAAAGGAAAGTGGAATCTTAACTTTCGTTTGACCTAGGAATTTTCGTTAAATCTTTGTTTGTTATACGGTGTAGATTATTTACAGGATCACTAATTATTTCTATATTTAGTGCTGCAGGCTCAGTGCAATGAGAGGAAGGTAGAACTGTAGCTCGAAATTTTTCTCTGAAACTCCTATGGAAGACAGGAACCATTATTATACAGGGTAGGGCAAAACAAAAGTGACGCGGATGAGTGGATACGGCTGGACGTGAAAATATGCATGTCACCGCACCCAGTGATGCGCACACCGCGTGTACTCCAGGCTCGTGATCCACGCCGGTTCGGAGCATAGTGCGGGCTGTGTCGGTGTGAGTGGAGCAGCAGCGAGCGTTCATTGTGGAAAGCTATGTGGCAACAGAGTCGTGGAAACCGTGTGGTCATTTGTTTGCTGAGAAGTTTAATGCTGTCAAAGTGCCAGCAAAAAATGCCATGCAACGGTTAGTCCGAAAAAGGCATCAGAGAGGATCTGTTTTGCACAAGGAAAAATATTCCGAAACGTGCCCGCACACCAGAAAATGTGTCAGCAGTTCCCAGAAAATTCTTAAGAGTCCTAGCAAATCAAACCGATCGGCATATCACATCGAACGTGCGCACGAATACACTGCCCAGATGTGCTCTCCAGGCCACTTTTATTTACCCCACGCTGTACTTCGTCGAAAAGCCATTCCGATAGTTAGTCATCAAACTCACCTCAAGCAATTCTGAAATTAAGTTTTCCATTTCGAATTCATCGAGAAACGCCACGTTGAAGTGGGGTCTACCCATTAATACTGAATGAATTTATCTGTCGTTCACGTTGTTTCTAGAAGATTACTGCGTGTGACTTACTGTCTTCCCGTTCCAGAAGAAGATACATTCCTAGCATGATGAAGAATATGGTTCACCAGCTCGTACAACCTATCGTGAAGCGTGCTAGCCTGCGAGACTAAGAGTTAGCCACACCTAAAACGAATCATGACAGCGCATGGCAGGCTGGTCCCCAAACTCACGTCTCAGAAAATATCGTACACATACAGTTGCAATTCGGTAACACGCAGAACTAACTTCACTTAAGACTTCCGGGCTAGTAGGCCGTGCTCGATGCATAAGACATCTTCGGAGATAAGGCGGTAAGTTGCAAACATAACTCGATGGAGCGCTGAATGAAAAGGTAGTGTAGAGTGCACGACAGTCGACCATATGATTCCCGCTATGAGATTATTTGCGGTAATGTCAATATTCACGATTGAAAGTAATCGATCGTCATTCTTACGGTGCAACGTTGACATCCAAATTTTACTTTGTATTAAAATGGTTGAGGTTCTGATAAATCTCAATAGCCTCCCTATACATAGGGGCATGATAATGTGATGTTTTCGATACGACACTCGCCTAACTGAATTTTATTTCGTGATCACCGTCTCCATAAATATATTTCGCTATGTCCCAGGCAGCAATTCCTCGTGTTTTCAACCAGACGGGTGTTAACACTTCATTTCGTGGCTCCAATATAAACCAGTCGACAAGTACAACGAATTTTTTATACACCCAGTGTAGCCAAAGGAAGGAAGGAAGGGAGGAAGGAATATTACCGTTGAACGTCCTGTCGACATCGAGATCATCAGAGACGGAGCACAGAATCGGATTGTTTGGGGGTGGGGAAGGAAATCGGCCGTGCCCTTGCTAAGTAACCATCCCGGCATTTGCCTGGAGTGATTTAGGAAAATCACGGAAAACGCAAGCCGGGATGGTTGGACGCTGGCTTCAGCCGTCGTCCTCCAGAATTCGAGTTCAGTGTTTTTGTTGCCACATTATGCGGTATATCTTTTGCCGATCTTAAACGTTGTTTTGTCTTCCTGTTTGGTCTGAAGATAGTTTCCACACCATACTTGCTCAATATTTTCACTCCGCGATCTGTGATCTTATTAATGAACGGAAGTAAAGCATTCCACTTGGGTGGCAGCGTTCTTTGTAAATACCGATTCTCTCCCTAGGGAGAAGTCCTCGATTTATCTCCTCTTTGAATAACGATGCTTCTTGAATGTCGACGATAGATATTCAACCTCGTCTTTTAAATAAGTCGGTTCACAAATTTTGTACGCTCTGTGTACCAAGTTTTTAATCACTCCTCTTCGCCTGATATGGTTTCAGTGTTTATGAAGATAACGGGCATCAATCCAGAGGTTTTAAGTGAGTTCAGTTCCTGGCGTGAAAGCCTACATTGTATGATCAACGCAGAACGAAGTTTACACGATTCACGTGACATCCCTTCCTGAAGTTAAAAGACAGGAACAGGTGGGGCATCTGACGACAAAGTTAAAGTTGAACAAATTTGTCAAATCATGAACAACCGCAGATCCTGTACGGCTGGATAAACGCAAGAAGAAATAGGAAAGGAGAGATAGAGATGAATACGTCGGACATTACTTCTCACAGTTCTAAAATCAGAAACATTATTCTAAGAAATACGACTGCTGAGAGAAACCACGAAGAAAAGAAAAACTATTTTCTGTAGAGCTATTAAGGTTCTTTTCCTGCCCATCCTATCTGTTAGTACAGTCAGTTGGTCCACTTCCACGTGAGGATAAGGACCGGCACGTTTAGGTCATCGCTGGCGATACCTGAAGTATTTCAGCTGAAGCATTTCGGATGGAAGACGTTTACTGCCTTCAAGGCGGAGGTCGGCATTTTACGGCCTGAGAGGGTAGGAGGCTGTAGAGGGGCGCCTCCGACTCCTGCGGCGTTCCTCTCGCCGGCAGACTTTTTCCAGGGGGGTGGGGGGGGTGAGAAAGAAGCGTGGCCAACACGTGAGAGTAAATATGCAGTCCCCTGCGGTAATTGCCTCTCACCTTCAAGATGGGGCTAACTCCTCCGGCATAACGCTTAATCTGCTGCCGACGTGTTAATGGGAGCCAGTACTCCATTACTTCACCCTCCTCTTACACCTTTATGTTCTTGAGGCACTCTACGGCTACCCAAGCTGAGATGCCACAAATATTTTGGACTTACCTAAGAACATTATGAAGAGAAACGTCCTCGCCGTATAACCAACAATAAAAGAACGCTCTGCGCACGACTCTATGGAGGACTTTCGTATTTTTCGTCTTGTACGTCGTGAAAAGTAATACTCTAATAAATTAAAGAAAAAATAAGGAAACTCAAGCGCCTCTTTGGCATGGCAGAGAACACCACTGACCGATGATAATATCGGTTCCTTGTATTATTATCAAGAGTAGGAAAGTAAGGAGATTATTTCTGTTTCCAATCCACTTGTTTTGAATTTGTTTGTTTTTATATTACAGTAACCGCCATCGCACTGGATGAGACACAGAAGAACGCAAAACTGCGTCTCTGGTGCCTTTACCTTTCATGGAGCTAAACTGATCGTCCTCTAACAGATCCTCAGTTTTCTATTTCATTCTTCTGCGTATTTTACAGTCAGTATCTTGGATGTATGAGGTGTTAAGTTCACTGTGCGACTTATCTGCACTTCATATCCTCGCAGTTATGTGGGTTACATGTTCCCGAAAGTCTCACTGATGGTACGTGCCCTGTCTAACAGACTCTACACATCAACTTGGGTCGTGATTCGTTTGGAAGTTCCTTCCAAAGAATTTAGAAATTCAGAAGGATGGATATACATTTCGTTTCTGACTAATTTGATCGTAAATCTTCCAAATCTTCGTCAAACTAATACTGGAGCTCCTACTTCTCCTAAATCAATCGTAGAGCCTTCGATGTAGTTTTCCCATGTATCCTCTGCATTTTACAGTAAAATTCATTTTGAACTGTTAATACTGACTTCTTTCTTTCTAATTTTATATAAGATTGTTTTGACTTTCCTGTATGTAGAATTTGTACTTCCGACAGCTGTTTTGTTCTCTATTCCCTCATACGTCTCTTGCAGGCATTTCCCTTTCGCTTCCCCGCAATTACTATTGGTTACTGAGTGACACATATTGCGGTATTGCAGTCATTCCTAACATTTACATATTTACATCTGTATTCGATCAACTTTTACGCCAAATTTCTTGCAGCTATCGACCTTTTAGCTGTGTTTCTCTGAGCGTCCCCTTTAGAGATGTCTATTGCTTCTCGACTGAAGTGCCTACTGAGGAAATCGTTATCGCAGTAGCTGCTGCTGCAGATAACTTCAAACGTGCATCATCACTCCCATTTCTTTTTACAGTGTTTCATCCTGGCCCTTCCCTTAAATTTCAGTCTTCTATGCATCAATACAAATTTGTGATCTGTATATATCTGCTCTTGGCTTCGCCTTGCAATCCAGTAACCAACTCTGGAACTCACTCTCACCATGATTTAATCCAGCTGTTATCATCCCGGGTCTGTAGGCATTTTCCAAATATACACCATCGTAGATTATTGAACAATATATGTGGTAGAATGATATTATGAACTGAAATTTACTGCTCTATCATTCTTACTACTGAGTTGGCATTCTCTCCCCTCCAACTGCTTTCCATGATAAATGGTTTTTCATCTCCATTTACGTAGGAAGTAACCCGGTTAATATCCTCATATACTTTTATTACTTCTCCATATTGTGTTTATAGCATTGGGTTATACACCTGAACTGTTGTTGTTGGTATTGTTGGGGCTGGTTTGCTTCCACCACTGAAGAGAATCACTGAACTGTTCACAACAGCTCACTCTCTATCCTATCTTCTTATTCAAACTGAATTCTACACCCGTTACAGCATTTCGCTACTGTTGATATGACCCTGTGCTCACGTAATCAGTAATCCTTACCTTGTTTGCATTTCACTCTATTCACTCCCACAATATTTAGATTGATCCTAATCTCATCGTGTTTCAGATATTCTATTTTCTCTACCATACTCAGATTTGACATTCCATTCTCGGTTCGTAGAATGTTGCTGTTTTGCTGTTTCTTCGATTTCTTAGTCAGTCTTCTATTGGCAAACCGAATGAGGAATATAACCTGAATCTTTTGCCAATGGAGATGGTTCAAATGGTTCAAATTGCTCTGAGCACTACGCGACTCAACTTCTAAGGTCATCAGTCGCCTAGAACTTAGAACTAATTAAACCTAACAACTCTAAGGACATCACACACATCCATTCCCGAGGCAGGGATTCGAACCTGCGACCGTAGCGGTCGCTCGGCTCCAAACTGTAGCGCCAAGAACCGCACGGCCACTCCGGCCGGCTGCCAATGGAGAGATCGTCATCAAACTTCCAGTTATAGGGCACATGTCCTGTAGACACACGATATGAGTATTTTAATTCAACGGTTCCCACGGCCTTTGCATCCTCATGCCGTTGATCATTGTTGATTCTTCTGACTTTTAGAGTCACTTTCTCGAACAGAGGGTCAGAGTTGCAATGAATCTCTGTCAGCTTCTCTGTGTCCTTCGACATGGCCATTGGCAGAATAAGGATGACTCGTTATACCGAAATTCTTCGGAGGCTACTCCTGACGATAGTCAAAATTTGAGCAATGGGTGCGATCTAGGTCGGGATTCTCGATTTCCTGATCGACACACCTAGGAACTCAGGGAAACATATTTCACGCACAATTGAGGTTGCCTTCGTAATACTAATCAAACCACATTTTAATATTGTACCTCCCTATGCAATCGTAACCAAGTTCAACGGAAAGAAAAGATGGGTTAAACTTGATCTGCGTACTTCGTCTAAGGTTTTCTTAAGCAGATCCAGACGGTGAACGGACTGCTGAACAAAGGAAGAAGTTCCAAATGGTTCAAATGGCTCTGAGCACTATGGGACAACATCTGTGATCATCAGTCCCCTAGAACTTAGAACTAATTAAACCTAACTAACCTAAGGACATCACACACATCCATGCCCGAGGCAGGATTCGAACCTGCGACCGGAGCGGTCACGCGGTTCCAGACTGAAGCGCCTAGACCGCACGGCCACACCGGCCGCCGAGAAGTTCCAAAGGAAGCACTGCGTGCCATGGAGATCCCGACTTTAAGACGTTCGAGAACTCAAATTTAAAATACAAATCAAGAATAATAAGTGCTCCAACTTATACTTCGCAGAACGGGCAAGAAAGTGATTTGTTCGGTGTCATACTAACAATCTGTTCCTAGAGCAACTCCAAATGGAACATGAAAGGAGGGTCGAGAGAAATTCAGATTCGCAGAGTACCTTCTGCGAGATAGCGCATAATGGATTACAAGCTATAGATGCTGAGGTTCATTCGAGGCGAGTATTAATATTTATCTATACGCGTGTTCGGCGACTATAGCGGCTACTGCGTAACGAAAACGCATATCGAGGTGACATGCCTTTAACTGCCGGTTCGTACCACGCTATTCCAATCCATAACTTTCTCTACAGTGGACCGTGAGACAGAGATCAATAACTAGGATCGATCGGGCACTAGGATCCAATAACGAAGCCTTATACTCACTAATTTTTCTTTCATTAAGAGATATTCAACTAATGAAGTAAATGTTGCCGCAACTGCACAGCTGCGAATGGGTGTGGGTATCGAGTCAAGTGGAGCAGAAAACGAAAGACTAAGCCTAACTAAACTAACCGAATTATAACTTTCTCTGAAATGCCAGTAAAACAATAGCCAAAATAATGGCATATTTTTGTACACCTATGAAATGGAAATCTGGTGCTGGACAACGTTCATTACAGTGTTGATCCAATATGCGCATTGCGACATTTGTATCGTTCTTCAGTTGCTGCCCATAAATTGGTCTAAATGTTGTAGCTCAAGCCTGTCATAACATTCGTCGACGAACCTAGTAATGTTCTTGCGACGACGCACTGTAACTTCCAACAGGCCTCGTGCACGTTTAATCAGGTTCCTGTCGGCAGATTCCTGCTCCCTGGAGGAAGCTGTTTACGAGTTGGGTCTACCCGTGTATCGCAGTAAGACAAACCCATCGTCGGCGATGTCGTCCCAAAAAGGATACACGTTCCAGTTGAACGAACGCATGTGAGTGCATTCCTGAGGCACGCGGTTGTGTCTAACTGGCTCTGTTTCCTTTCGTAACGGCCATCCGACATCACAAATATCCTGCACTAGTCCGTGACGAAAACACAATGACAATGAGTCAGATTCCATTCCAAGTGATTCTTTACCCTCCCTCTCTCCACAGAGAAGGTTTGCGATGTTATTCGTAACGGACATCTAGAGGCCTAATTAACCCTTTGCATACTGTCTAGGCCCACTTAGCGCTCCCATTTTCCTCCAAAGAGGTAGCTCGCAACTGTGTTGCGTTCTTCTGGTGGTGCTTATTAACCTCAATTATTGGCTGTTAGCGGTCATTAGCAAGTGCTATCGACCGCGGACGAGCACATTTGACGTCTCGCGACAGAGCTTTAATGTTCAAGGGAAGTCGCTTAGCTGTGTGTCAAATCGGCGGACAACTTCCCGTGCTGACAACCTTTCTTGCGCTCCCACGGTCTAATCTTGGAACTACTCTTCTAGTATGTTGACAGGGACGTGTACACAGGCCGCAGTGCCCCGTACACGGCTGGATATTCTGTGCAGCCTGATGAATTACAATGCAGATTAACTTCCTTCTTAACACAGGCACCTCTAAGTAGAAATTCTAATTGTCTTACATTAATAGAAGTTAAACAAAGGTGTTTTCTATTTAAGAAATACAAACTGCAGAAGTCATGAGGAGCGGAGCAAACAGCTTTCTAGCAGTATGCCGTAGTGTATGGGAAACCGTCGGCATTCAAAACTGATTCTGGTCGTCTGATAATGTACAAATACAGATACTGTACGGTTTTCAGGTGATGTTATACCAGTTGTCCTGCAGGTTACGATGATGGAGGTGGATGGCGATCACGCATCCTTTGCTCCAAACTAAACACCGCAGGCCGAATAATACTGGGATCTAGTGACTGTGGTCGCTAGGGGGGATGCAGCCACTCGTCCTGGTGCTCACAAAACCAGTCCTGGACCATCATAACTGTGTGAACAGGGTCCCTCTCGCCATGGAACACAGTATCACCAATGGGGAACAGGCACTGCGAAATGGCATGGACCTGAATAGCTAAAATTGCAAAGTCGCCATACTGCCAAGAATTATGTGACAGAGACCCATGGAGTCTGTGGAATACCACGATGTGGATGCTGAAATAATCAGGAAACCCCCACCTACTTTCACACTTGGGACATAAACTCGATCAGAAGTTGTAAATAGTGTGCAACAAAATTCAAGTGACCATATGATTTTCTTTCATCTCTCCATCGTCCAGGCTTAATGGCTTCGGTAACACATTTTCCTATTACGGGCATTTACCTCAGTGATCTTTGGTTTTGGGATTCCAGTTAGCCTTGCAATTCCGTGCTTATGTAGCTTCCTTCTTGTTGTATTGGTGCTGATAGGGTTCGCTAGTCCTGCATTCAGTTCTGTAATGATTTTTGGTGCTGTCGTCCTTTTATTTTTAGATACAATTCTTTTCCGTGAAAGCCCGAAACGCTCACTCAACTCACACTATCGCCAACCTTCTCACTTAGTGGACAATGTTTTCCCGTTTTCTTTGTATGCGATATAGATGCTTCGATACGGCGTCTCTTGAAACGTCAAACGCCGGCCGGAGTGGCCGAGCGGTTCTAGGCGCTACAGTCTGGAACCGCGCGACCGCTACGGTCGCAGGTTCCGATCCTGCCTCGGGCATGGATGTGTGTGATGTCCTAAGGTTAGTTAGGTTTAAGTAGCTCTAAGTTCTAGGGCACTGATGACCTCAGAAGTTAAGTCCCATTGTGCTCAGAGCCATTTGAAACGCCAAACTCTTAACTACTTTGGTTAACCAAAGCTACCATCATACGAGCATCATCAATTCGAGCATGTTGGAATTCACTTAATTCCGACATAATGCAGGCCTACTCACAACTACACAGGAAGTCGTTCTGACCACGACTAATATTTGCAACGTATTGAGGTCACTGGAAAGTTGCTCTGAGTAGTCAGATACAGTAGGTCAGCTCGCAGTTTTGGCCATCGTCTGCATGTTCAAACATGCCTTTGAAGTGCTGCTTCCATATATTTGTCCAACCCTGTGTAAGGTATTAATTTCCTCTCAAATATTGTTACATCGCAATAATATGATGCACTCATACCGGAAATCCGACACAGTGGTTTTCAACACAAACTAATTTACTTTTTAGCGGAGCTTAAAATGTAGTACCTTTAATTCTACATCTACATCTACATTTATACTCTGCAAGCCATCCAGCGGTGTGTGACAGAGGGCACTTTGCGTGCCACTTTCATTACCTCCCTTTCCTTTCCCAGTCGCGTATGGTTCGCGGGAAGAACGACTGCCGGAAAGCCTCCGTGAGCGCTCGAATCTCTCTAATTTTACATTCCTGATCTCCTCGGGAGGTATAAGTAGTGGGAAGCAATATATTCGATACCTCATCCAGAAACGCACCATCTCTAAACCTGGACAGCAAGCTACACTGCGATTCAGAGCGCCTCTCTTGCAGAGTGTGCCACTTGAGTTTGCTAAACATCTCCGTAACGCTATAACGCTTGCCAAATAACCCTGCGACGAAACGCGTCGCTCTTCTTTGGATCTTCTCTATCTCCTCTGTAAACCCGACCTAGTACGGATCCCACACTGATGAGCAATACTCAAGTATAGGTCGAACGAGTGTTTTGTAAGCCACCTCCTATATTGATGGACTACATTTTCTAAGGATTCTCCCAATGAATCTCAACCTGGCACCCGCCTTACCAACAATTAATTTTATATGACCATTCAACTTCAAATCGTTCCGTTCGCATACTCCCAGGTATTTTACAGAAGTAACTGATACCAGTGTTTGTTATGCTATCATATAATCATACAATAAAGGATCCTTCTTTCAATGTATTCGCAATACATTACATTTGTCTATGTTAAGGGTCAGTCACCACTCCCTGCAACAAGTGCCTACCCGCTGCAGATCTTCCTGCATTACACTGCAATTTTCTAATGCTGCAACTTCTCTGTATACTACAGCGTTATCCACGAAAAGCCGCATGGAACTTACGACACTATCTACTAGGTCATTTATATATATTGTGAAAAGCAATGATCCCAAAACCATTGCTGTATATGGAGCATAAGAAAGGACCGCAATTTGAAATACTTATTTCATTACATCTTATCAGGTTCTCAACAGTCCACTTGAGAAGATTGCCTGTCTATTTACAGAGTATTAAGATTGTCTGAAAATAGCGTTGTTATATTGGAAAACAGACCGCTTATTTCAGAAACACGGGACACGGGACACGGTAGCCTCTGCAATTTGGCCTCATTCAGGTCGCCAGCTGCATGGCGATACGGTCCTTCAGGCATTGTGCGGGCCTGCTGCGTGACTGAGGGCCGTAACGACGCCGTCAGTACGATAGGTCGCCAGCATACCGCCCTGAACTAAAGGCACCGCGCAACGGCGGAATGCGCACGTCTTTACGATGTCAGTTACCTCAGTTCTAAGAAATATTTCCTATACCAGTTCACGACTCCTCCATTCTGAAATACTTAAGCCCGTGTTAGAACTCCTTCATTTTATATTCCATAAAAAGTAACGCCATAATATATTCTCCGGCAAAAGGGATACTTTCACACTTCAGATCTGATTAAATATTTCGGTTTAAAATGTTCAGTTTGGTCAATGAGAATGCTACGCCGATCACATTCTGCTGCGGCAGTTACGGTTATTATGGTTACCATCCTCATACGAAATCTAAAGTACGCCGGCCGTTGTGGCCGAGCGGTTCTAGGCGCTTCAGTTTGGAACCGCGAGACCGCTACGGTCGAAGGTTCGAATCCTGCCTCGGGCATTGATGTGTGTGATGTCCTTAGGTTAGTTAGGTTTAAGTAGTTCTAAGTTCTAGGGTACTGATGACCTCAGATGTTAAGTCCCATAGTGCTCAGAGCCATTTTGAACTAAAATAGGATCGGAAACATATGGTACCTTTTCCTGAATAACGACAACGTATAAATACAAAAGACGTGGTAATTTGACGTCATTTAGAATTGATTGCTCTAATTTTCGATCAGTGGCCTCCCGCATAGAGACACATTTTCTGCCTCGTTGGACAGGTGAACATGATTATGCCCGGTGAGGTGGGAATTCTTTGTTCGGGGGCAGGTTCTATCTGTTCGTGATAGTAACAGTTCTTGTCTGTGGGATTGGAGGCTGGTGCAGTGTTCACCCCGAAACACTATGAGCTATATGACTAGACGTACGCTCAACTAGCTGTAACAGCACAACTGAAAAATGCAAAAATGCAGAATCTTAAACTATTCTAAAATTTATTGGTTGTCTCCCTCCTCCTTCCCACGTCCTTCAACAGCTGTGGGAATAATTAGGGCCGATATATCTCCCGATGACCATCTGAATCAGAACATAACAGAACTGCTTTCACTTCTACGAGCAGATCTGTATGCTGCAAACGATAACGATAACGATAACTATTCATCATTGTGTTAGCAACACCGCTATGAATTTCGTCAAGACTTCATCACATACGCTACAAAAGTACAGTTCCCTCTTCCAATTGTATTGCAGAACCCTGTATCTGTATTGCGGTCCTCATCGACCTCTCGACCTTCCCTTCTACATGAAAACTTGAGCATCGGCCCAATATTGGGCCGACCCACTTTTGAACACGACATGTGTATTGAAACTTGCCTTTACTTTAAAAGAATAACAAGATACGAAAGTGGAGAAAGGACTGGTCTTTGTAAGTTGAAAAAAATGGTTCAAGTGGCTCTGAGCACTATGGGACTTAACTTCTGAGGTCATCGGTCCCTAACTAACCTAAGGACATCACACACACATATATGTCCGAGGCAGGATTCGAACCTGCGACCGTAGTGGTCGCGCGGTTCCAGACTGTAGCGCCTAGAACCGCTCGGCCATCCCGCCCGGCTGTGAGTTGAAGCAATGTTTTTCCCTACTCCTGCTATAGTAATGGTAGCAGTATTTGTTTTACTCGGATATCAAACTTCCACAATCAGGCACAATGTTCAAAGAATATAAAGGGAACAATAAGATTGGAAGACAAGAAACGAAATGCTCGGATTAAAAAGTATGTAAGAAAGAGGTGTTTTCTTTCGCCCCTACTGTTCAGTCTATGCATCGAACAAGCAGTGACGGATATATGAATAGTGGGATTAAAACTCAGAGTGGAAAGATATCAGCGATAAGACTCTTTGAAGACCGATGATACAAATCTAAATCTTTGACCTTGTGGATATGCACAGAAGTCGTTAGTCAGACAGGTCAGATAGGTTTAGTAGGGGGTCTGATAGTGGATCACGTGTTTTGGAGAAACAATTGGCTTTCAGAGGGAACGCTTGCCGGAGAGAAAGCGTCTCACTAGAGAAAATATGATCCGCACTTGCAGAGACTGGTAGAGCTCGTACTGGTCGGTTGATGTTGGTTCGGCTAATGGTGACTATTGGGTCATAGACTGTTGGTATCAAGAGATTAGTTTGATGTATACAACGTTTTTCCGTTTCTTCTTTGCTAAATTTGCTTCAGTTATGCTTCATCATCATTGCTGATATTCGCGAGTGCAATTTATTCTGTTTGAACGCAGCTTTCCCTATGAGTTCACAGATGTGTCACCAGGCACCCTCTTATATTTCTCGTAGTATTCTCCCAGGATTTCTTTTGCCTTAAGTTTTAGTGTTGCTCTCACATCCCTTATATCTCGTGAGTGCAATTTCTTTTGAAGTTCAAATACGTGGTGCCAGTCAAACATTTTTCTGTCGAGTGATATCAAATAGCTTCCCGAAAATCGTTCCAAGGCAGGTTCAAACAGTACCTCTTATCTCAAAATAACAAATCATTAATTTCGCTTCATATTTCTGCCAAGTTAAATGTGGTCTGAACTTCTTCTACATCTTGAGTTTTGTACTTACCAATGATCAAATCTTATAGTCTTTCGCAGAGATGGAACATACCAATGCTTTTACATAGAGAAGTACCTATGCATGCATCAGATATGACAGAAAATAACAGTGTCTTAACGGGGATAAAAGGAAGCGAATTTCGCAATGGTTCCCATGTAACACGAGGTCTGCGTGTATGGTGTGACTATAGAAAATTAACCACTCAAGATGTAACAGCACTCAAATCCGATAAACGAAACAGTTTAATTATTATCGATCGGGCTGACTATATAAATAATGTAATGATTTTTTTTCAAAATAATAACAGTACGCAAATACAACATAATCATCCGAACCAAAATGGCCATAAGAATTGTAATGTAATTCTCACTCACCAAGAAAAGAACAATACATTATCATGAATCCACACAAACCTCCCTACTACATGCTCAGTCAAAAATACATAAATACAAATCCCAATCTGTCCCATTACAACCTGCATAGATAGCCAAACCTACCTTTTAAGTAAAAAAAAACTCATTTACATTCAAGAAAAGTACATCATAAAGGACACAAACCTTAAACCACACAAATCCCAAAAACTGCGAAATTAATCTCAGTCCTTATTACAAGCCTAAAAACCAAATTTCAGTTGTGGAAAACACAGATATCATACAAAGAACATTCTTCAATAAAGAAGAACATCTATCATAGTCATTCATGAATTCATAGACCTTCCAAACCTCATGCTCTCTCAAAATTATTTTGAATTTAATAAAACAAACTGCACTCAAGCAGATGGGGTTGCAATGGACAACAGTGTATAAGGAACGACCGCAGACATATTCATAAATACAAGAAAAATTTTTTTTTAGTTCATACAGTCAATCAACTGGAAAAATCAGATGTTACTAAAGATCTATAGGCGATACACTATTGCTAGTAAATGGTAAATATGGTGACATCCAAGAAGTACACCAAAAATTTAGATACTTACATCCAAAAACAAACTGTACCATAGAAAATGAAACCATTGGCTCTATAAATTCTCTTGACTTGGAAATAAATTAAATAAACAACAAACGTAGATTAGAAGTACACGGAAAATCAGCCACTGCAGACCACATCATTAACAAAAATCACTATCGTCCTAATGCACTTAAATATGTACTTTTCAAAGCAATGGTCAACAGAATTGCAATTTTGCGCCTAGAGCAACATGTAACACACTAAAAAACAAACACTTCAGAACAGGTCACAGAAAAATAAGTTCCACACAAATATAGAGCTCAGAATTTACAATCAACCAACAAACAAAACTTGCAATAGAAACGATATGTAAGATTGTAATACCGATAAAAGAACCTACAACTGAAACAAAAGTAACATACGTGTCAACGGATTATCTGGGCCAAGATCTAATAAAATCGGTAATTTTTATATAGAAGGCTGTGGATTACTGTGTTATAAAGGTCATGCCCAGAAGAGGATGGGCACCAGGCTGAGGAAGTTGAAACTAAGTTTGAGAACTTCCTGATAGTAAAACCATAAGAGAGAGACTGAGAGAGATAATGATTGATGAACTACAGTAGTATTATGGGATGTTATGTCCGCAGCTCGTGGTCGTGCGGTAGCGTTCTCCCTTCCCGCGCCCGGGTTCCCGGGTTCGATTCCCTGCAGGGTCAGGGATTTTCTCTGCCTCTTGATGACTGGGCGTTGTGTGATGTCCTTAGGTTAGTCAGGTTTACGTAGTTCTAGGTTCTAGGGGACTGATGACCATAGATGTTACGTACCATAGTGCTCAGAGCCAGTCATTATGGGATGGCCGTTAGAAATAATACTGAGGGTTTGCTGAAAATGAAGCAGGCAGTTCAACTAATGAAAAACCCGAACACCACTTTTCCCCTCCTGGACCTGATTCATGGTGCAATTACCGCAATGCCCAGTACTCAAACAGTTCATACAGCCATAAACATCCCATCCCAGCAGTCATGTATATCATAAAACCTATTTAGAGAGACCTGGCAAATTCTGAATTACTGAAGAAGTGTCTGCATGGCCAGATTCATAATCCCAATGCATCTTATCTGGACTCGCTTAGCAAAGAAAGTGTTATTATTGGAATGAAGGCACTAAATTGGGGGTCGGGGGGGGGGGGGGGGGGGGTCAGTGACGCTGTTATTGCTTTTAATGATGACAACATTGGTAGGGTGAAAGTGCTACAGCATATTGGAATTAATCCTGGAGCAAACTGCATTAGAGAACTTGAACAGATGGACAAGGTTCGCATTGATAAAGTGGAGTATGCAGCACAGTTGGCCACTAAGGAGTCCAGGAAGAAGAAAAGAAGAAAAAGCTTAAAAAAAGATCAAGAGTATGATATACAGTATGGTGCAGGGTGCTTCTGAGTGACTAAAAATTAAAAATGAAGCATGTAGTAAGTGAGTTACAGTCTTTTGAAACTTTAAAAGCTGTTCCTGAAAATTTACATTGTCTGTTGCATTTTTCCATAAATCTCAAAAACCGCTTGGAGTAGAGTATTGAAATTTTCAGGCAGTAATCCGCCCCGATAGCTGAGTGGTCAGCGCGACGGACTATCATGCCAAGCGGCCCAGGTTCGATTACCGGCTGGGTCGGAGGTTTTCTCTGCTAAGGGACTGGCTGTTATGTTGTCCTAATCATTATCATCTCATCCCCATCGACAGGCAAGTCGCCAAAGTGGCGTTGAAACAAAACAAGCGCTGTATCGTGTGTGAGATACAGAGGCGAGCGCCACGTCACCTTCACGCGTAGCCCACAAGTATTGCGCCACAACGAAGTATAAAATTAAAAGTTAAAATTTACATTTAAAACTTCATTAACACAAGATCCAAATAGAATTTTGTGTGTCATTTAAAAACCATACCAGCGCATCATCGAAGCTTTAAGACATTTCTGGTTGTGATTGCTTTTTCTTAGAATGGGAGATATTTTACTTTGATGTTTTCCAAGCTTATGCGCCGGTACAGCGTTTTTTTAGGAGTTTAATCAACATATTTGTAAAATCTTTTGCTTGTTGAACACATCGTAAAACTAACAGTTTAAGTTACTTATCAGTAGTATAATTTAGTATTACTGTGTTCATTATCCACTTTGACGTTAAAACAAACAGTATAATACATATTTTATGTCGACGAGCTATGACGGTCTTTGCTTAAAGAGCTCGATGTTTGCTGTAGAGCAGTATCGTCGGAAACGTCGGACGTCCAGGCAAGTAAGCTCTTTCTCTGTGTATCCTCAAAGGGCAACTGCAAGCACTACTGCTAAAGCGCTGAGATTTAAACCCACAGCGCGTCGGGCAGCGGCCGCACGGATCGTAAGAACACAAGGATACGTACGGTAACCAAGTCCGGGATTAATACCGTCACCGCAAATGGCAAATGTTATTCAGCCGAGATTAAGCTATTTCTGCTCAACACCTCTGATGACCGCGGGGAATCTCAAGTAATATTAAAAGAGTATCTCTGTTTCACTAAAGCACCCACACAGCGTTAAATGTACTCGTATTTCATCCGCTTCTCTCGATACACCGTCGCTGCGGTTGGAAATGATGGCCAAAATTTCAAAATTTAAGGAATTTATCGCCTTTATGGAAGCACGATAACACTCTGTGACCAAAGCACAGGACATCTGATGTAGGTGAAAGTGCTGTCCTTGTTCGCTGCAACGGATTTTTACGGTACTGCTGGTCCCGCTCGACAAATTTAAAACCACAGTCACAGCTAGTGCCACAGGATTATAGAGGACTCTAGTATCTGAGAAAGAGAGAAATGAGTACCGTCTTTGGGCATGTTGCAGCTTCGTTTGGTTCGTCCAGTTTCTCCACTGACAATTCAAACTTCACTGTTTCACAGTTATAGCGATTTGAACTGCGCTTCTGTTCTGGTTACTCTGCATTCATGATTGCGCTGCGGGCACTGCCGTCACTTATTACGAAATCACCCTATTTCTTCACCGATTTTATGGTCACCTAGTTCCCTTCTTATTCGTTCACTCCTCTTTGAACTCAAACTGCAGATAACCCGCTACGTTTTGTAAAACCTTCATATCTCTCTCTCTCTATTCGTTTAGTCGGTTCCGACTCTTCGTGACCCCATGAACCAAATCACGCCACTTTTTCCTGTCTTGCACTTTCTCCCGTAGACCTTCCAGGTTGGAACACATTGCTTCTGTGATGCCATCGATCCATCTCATCCTCTGACGTCCTCTTCTTCTAGTTCCTTCAATCTTCCCCAGCATTAATGTTTTTTCCAGCGAGGCATGCCTTCGCATTGTGTGTCCAAAGTAGGTCAGCTTTTGTTTTAAGATTAGACCTTCCAGGGAGAAATCTGGTTTAATTTGCTCCAATATTGATCTGTTGGTTCTCTTTGCAGTCCATGGAACTCTAAGAAGTTTCCTCCAACACCACAATTCGAAAGAGTCAATTCTTCGCCGTTCAGCCTTTCTAATGATCCAGGTCTCACATCCATACATCGCAACTGGAAAGACCATAGCCCTCACAATCTTTGTTGCTAGTGTTATATCTCTGGACCTTATAACCTTGTCAAGGTTTGACATCGCCTGTCTACCGAGCAACAGCCGTCTCCTTCATTTAGTTGCTATCAAGTCTCATGAATGTAATTCCGGTTTTGATTTTCGTAGAGCGGTAACGGGATTTCAGTTATTTGTTATTATTTCAATTATTTTAATTCTCACATATTGTGATCCAAGATATGTCGTGTTATTCTCAGAAAATTTTTAAGATTACCAAGTTTAATACGGTGGCTGTAGTGCAACAGAATTTTCGATCGCAGTGCTCTTTTTGCCGCCTGAATGATGTAAGATAAATACTTATTTTTGAAACATAATGGAAGATTTTTCATCCATTTCAATTTTTTTATGGTTAATGAAGTAGCCGGGACCGGAGCAACATACGCGTGTATATTTGAATGAAGCAAGTACGTTTCTTTCTTTAAACGGAGCCGTGTACCTTTATAACTTTACTGGATAGCTCTAGAAAAGACAATTACAGTGATATAGCGTTTTTTTTTAATGTTGTCGTTGAAACCTGTCGTAACAAAATTCGTGAAATGTCATAGAATTTGAAAGGAACCGGCATTATCGGAACGAACACCGCCAAGTAGATCTCTCCTATTACGTTGTGTCAGAATGTCAACACATTTTCCTGTTTACATATCTGCACTGTTATTATTGTGTAGTATTCTGCCTAGTGGCAGGTCTGTGTCTTCGTACGGAGATTTTCTTATGCCATTTTTCACTGTCTTCAGCTTCTTAATTCAGTCTGTTGTATCTTTCATGTTGCCCAAAAGTTGAGTTCTTCTTCTTCCTTGTACTACGACTGCTTTAATTTCTCCTTCAGTGGCTTCGTGTATGAGCACTCCGTGTCTGTGTCCGATCCAGTTGGCCTTCCTCTGAAGAACTGCATTCAGAA
Source organism: Schistocerca americana (assembly GCF_021461395.2). Lineage (NCBI taxonomy): Eukaryota > Metazoa > Arthropoda > Insecta > Orthoptera > Acrididae > Schistocerca > Schistocerca americana. The sequence goes on along the minus strand of NC_060119.1, from coordinate 949,389,945 downwards.
TGTCTCTCTTCCCTCCTACTCTTCTCAGTACATCGTTATTCGTCATCGGTCCACTTGATCTTCTCCATTCTCCTCCAGCACCACATTTCAAAACTTTGAAGGTATTTTTTTCCCGTTTTTCTCATGGTCCACGTCTCTGCTCCGTACAGAGCAATGCTCCAGGTGTAGCACTTCACCAATTTCTTCCTTAACTCCAAGCTTAACTTGCTGGTCAGCAGATCCCTCTTTTAATTGAATGCAGTTTTGGCCATAGCGAATCTTGGTCAAATTTGACTGGTGCATTGGGCATCCTTTGTTACCAAATTTCCCATGTACCTGAACTGTTTCACGTCCTCCAATTCTCGTGCAGGACGCTTATTTCTGCTTCAAGATTAGTTGCGTGCAGACATGTACACCAATGAGGAGAAGCTGGATACACTATATTTATATCCTCTCTCCTTCCAAACAGGCCTTGGAAGGTCCAACGGTACCGACAGGCCGCCGTGTCATCTTCAGCCCACAGGCGTCATTGGATGCGGATACGAAGGGGCATGTGGTCAGCACACCGCTCTCCCGGCCATATGCCAGTTTGCGAGACCGGAGCCGCTACTTCTCAATCAAGTAGCTCCTCCGTTTGCTTCACAAGGGCTGAGTGCACCCCGCTTGACAACAGCGCTCGGCAGAACCGATGGTCACCCATCCAAGTGCTAGCCCAGTCCGACAGCGATTAACTTCCGTGATGGGACGCGAACCGGTGTCACCACTGTGGCAAGGCCGTTGGCTTTATTTTTATATGGTGAAGGTAAAAGAAATGCCGTAAAAACAGTAAAGCGGTATGGGGCTATCTACCTGGTTCGCCAATGACCCACGCGCCAGGCAAAAGACGCTAGTACAAACAGCCTGCTTGAACATCATAAAGAGGACAAGAAAGAAGATTGCACCTGACAAAGAACACGAAGAAGCTGTCCTCCCTAAGACGCTAATGAAGCCGCACTGTGGTACGAGACATATTGCCGAGGAATGTGGAACCAGCCGGACGAGTATCATTTTCATCCTGCATCGACAGAATTTCCATACGTATTTTCTCTCACTACATCAGGGATTCGACAACTGTGATTTCGACATTTCTGACAAAGAACGGAAATAAAAATTTTCATGGATGTACCTTCAAAATGCTTGCATAATGAAATATTTCCACAGAAAATTTCATCTCCTATTACACCCCCATAAGGCCTGAATTTCCAAAACCAGTGACACACGCATTTTTTATTTCCAGCTTGGAAGCCAAATGCAAGCTTTCAAAGATTTAGCTTTGAAAATGGGTTCATGATGAAATATTTCACAAAACATTTCATCTCCTTTTTTGATTCCCTTAATTTCCAAGGACACTGAAACTCGTATTTTTTTATTTGTAACGGAGAGGTGAAATGCCTATTTTCATAGATCTAGCTTTAAAAATACTTTAGTACTTCTTTAATTACGATTGAATTAGAAAAAGAAGCTTCACCCGCCATTGCACTCCAAAGGCGTTAAATTTCCAAAAGTGCCGAAAAATGTTTTTCTTAACTTTTGACAGAGAAACCAAATACAAATTTCCGTAGGTCCAGCTACAAAATTGCGTTAATACCGGTATATTTTCTAAAAACACTTCATCTCCTATTCCACTCCCTTGGGGATGGAATTTAAAAAAATACATTCTTAAACGGCGCTTGCAATACAAGCTCAACAAACACACTGTCTAGATTTCAAGCTCTTATCCTTAGCGGTTTGGTCTGTACGATGATGAGTCAGTGAATCGGGATATTACCTTCTAAACAAGAGAGATGAATGCAGTCACGAACCAGAAACGTTTATTATTTGGGGCGATGAAAAATTTTCCGTTCGGGGGCGTTGCTGCCGCGTTTATGCAACATAACGCCATTCAGATGTGGCTATATAGACACCGACATGTAGGCAAGGTATCATGGTGGCATTCGTGTCTTTCCTATTTGTGTACGGTACTTGCGGAGACGTGAACTATGGCAAATTCCAAATCCTTACAAATAGGAGGACTGTGGTGTTATAATTTATTGGCTGCCCAAGGACAAACAGCGGTAGTCATCCATTGGAGAATGAAGAATATGTATGGGGCACCATGTCTATGGAAAACCACTGTTGTGATATGGTGGGTCAAGATCCCTGCTGCATAGTGGTAACGCACGTCCCCACACCGCAAAGGTTGCACCACAGAAATTACATCAAGTGGGAGGCACTTCAACACCCGCCCAAAGTCCTGATCTCCCCCCATGGGACTCTCCGCCTTCGGCCCATAAAAAAGGCCTTGAAGTCCGCAGCTCGTGGTCGTGCGGTGGCGTTCTCGCTTCCCGCGCCCGTGTTCCCGGGTTCGATTCCCGGCGGGGTCAGAGATTTTCTCTGCCCCGTGATGACTGGGTGTTGTGTGCTGTCCTTAGGTTAGTTAGGTTTTAAGTAGTTCTAAGTTCTAGGGGACTGATGACCATAGATGTTAAGTCCCATAGTGCTCAGACATATTTAAACTTTTTAAAGGCCTTGAAGGGTCAACCATCGCTGTCGAATGAGGATGTACAGCGGACAGTTGCGTGTTTCTTCACGCAGCGGGACACTAACAGGTACCTTCAACCTGGTGCGTCGTTGGGATGATTGCCTCAGTGCATATGGCGATTTTGCCTCATTGGAATAACGATTATTGACCGTACGGCCTTCGAACGGGAACTTTTTCATGGCCGCTTGTAATGTGGTTGGTTATGAGTACTATGGGACTTAACATCTGTGGTCATCAGTCCCCTAGAACTTAGAACTACTTAAACCTAACTAACCTAAGGACATCACACACATCCATGCCCGAGGCATGATTCGAACCTGCGACCGTAGCAGTCGCGCGGTTCCGGACTGCGCGCCTAGAACCGCTAGACCACCGCGGCCGGCGCTTGTAATGTCAGTCACTATGACCACCTCAGGAATTTTCGCTGAAATTAATAACCTGTTTGATAACATGTTGTGGCCCGAGACTCGGTTTGTAATAAAGTAAACATTTCCTGGTTCACAGGATTACTCTGATTATATATCGCTGTTTAGACAGTGTGCGAGAGTTGTTTGCCACTCGAGGAACAGCCACACCAGCAAATGGACTGGGCTCCTGTTACTGCATCTACATCATCAATATATTCAAATACACATTTAACATTCTAGCTCCAAATAATGAGCAACTGCTGCCTCTGTGTAACTATTAGGTAAAATGACCTCAGCCGCAACAAGTGAGGTAGCGGGCACTGACACGGTTGCACTTTCAGCAATGGATACTTGTTCATATCAGTTGTTGATGTGCACGAAGAGAGCAGTACGACCATTAGCCACATTCTGCCTGCACCTACAGGTTTATCTGAAACCACTCTCCTCCCTCGAATGAAGAAGAAGCTAGGTCGCCTGGATTCGACAATGGAATAAAGTATTCCCAGTAACGTCGCTGGCGAAGGAGATACCGCAGTCGTTGCTACATGTGTCCGCTGGCGCCACAGTCCAGGAAGCAGCCTGAGGCTTACCAGTCACGGTCAACGCTTCTCCCAACTATCCTAGTACAGTGGCCACTAAACGTCTGGAACTTGCAAAAATGGCTCTGAGCACTCTATGGGACTTAACTTCTGAGGTTATCAGTCCCCTAGAACTTAGAACTACTTAAACCTAACTAACCTAAGGACGTCACAGGCATCCATGCCCGAGGCAGGATTCGAACCTGCGACTGTAGCGGTCGCGTGGTTCCAGACTGTAGCGCCTAGAACCGCTCGGCGGAACTTGCACACGACTGGCGTAGAGTCCTAGCACCTCTGACAACAAGACAGAGCAAACTACGCATGAGATATAATTGAAGGATCTACATCAGTGTGGTCTGATCGGTTTCAGTGTCCTCACGACGGAATGACGAGGGCGCGCTGAAAAGTAATGCCTGCGAATTTTCATGTAAAAATTCTAAAAGATTTTTAAAGAAAACAAATTTTGTTGACATTCTACATCTTTATTCTTCATCTTTACATATTTGCAGCCACCTTCTGCTAGAGGGCTCCGAATTGTAGCGTGTTGAAGCATTGGGTCCACTGTCATCGATCATCCTCCATAAAGGCCCGGATTGACCTCATCCGACTTTTATTGTTTCCAAAAAACAAAGAACATCTACTACATCTACGTACATACATCGCAATCCACCACACGGTGCGTGGCGGAGGGTACCTCGTATCACAACTAGCATCTTCTCTCCCTGTTCCACTCCCAAACAGAACGAGGGAAAAATGTCTGCCTATATGCTGCTGTACGAGTCCTAATCTCTCTTATCTTATCTTTGTGGTCTTTCCGCGAAATAAACGTTGGCGGCAGTCAAATTGTACTGCAGCCAGCTTCAAATGCTGGTTCTCTAAATTTCCTCAGTAGTGATTCAAGAAAAGAACGCCTCCTTTCCTCCAGAGACTCCCACCCGAGTTCCTGAAGCATTTCCGTAACACTCGCGTGATGATCAAACCTACCAGTAACAAATCTAGCAGCCCGCCTCTGAATTGCATCTATGTCGTCCCTCAATCTGACCTGATACGGATCCCAAACGCTCGAGCAGTACTCAAGAATAGGTCGTATTAGTGTTTTATAAGCGGTCTCCTTTACAGATGAACCACATCTTCTCAATATTCTACCAATGAACCGAAGACGACTATCCTGCTTCCCCACAACTGCCATTACATCTTGTCCCACTTCATATCGCTCTGCAATGTTACGCCCAAATATTTAATCGACGTGACTGTGTCAAGCGCTACTCTACTAATGGGATATTCAAACATTACGGGATTCTTTTTCCTATTCATCTGAATTAATTTACATTTATCTATATTTAGAGTTAGCTGCCATTCTTTACAGCAATCACAAATCCTGTCCAAGTCATCTTGTACCCTCCTACAGTCACTCAACGACGACACCTTCCTGTACACCACAGCATCTTCAGCAAACAGCCGCACATTGCTATCCACCCTATCCAAAAGATCATTTATGTAGATAGAAAACAACAGCGGACCTACCACACTTCCCTGCGGCACTCCAGATGATACCAAAACCTCCGATGAACACTCACCATCGAGGACAACGTACTGGGTTCGATTACATCTCCGAGGATGTCACTTCACTTTCATCGTCATGAAGCGGTGCAGGCAGAGGTGAAGTTGTCGCTCCGTAGAAAAAGTCAAAGCTTCTACAGTGATGGTATCAACAAATTGGTCTATCGTTGGGAGAAACGTGTTCGTCGCCAGGATGACTTTTCTGAGAAATAAATATGTAGACATGAAGAATGAAGATGTAGAATGTTAATAACGTTTGTTTTATTTAAAACGCTTTCGCATAAGAAAAATTTGGAGGCAGTACGTTTTAGCATACACTCCTTGTTCCCCTCAGACGAGAGATTCGCTGAGCAAGCAAATTTTTGTGACAGATCAGTGAATAAATGGAGCCTCTGAATCTGCATAGTTCCTTTTATGTAGGTGATTCCATCTCAAAATATTGTAAAATTTCGCTTAAAATGGCGTACTAGAGTATGGCCGGGTTTTACTCCACCAAGTCAAAAATTATGTTTTATAAATCGAAGGTAAAATAGGATTCTTTTCCTGAAAACAGAAGCAAAACTTCCTTTCCATTGCTTACTCTTAAAAAAGGGAGGATAGGTATAAAAGAGTTACATCAGACGCCATGTGTCGTAGTCTACAAATAGCGAGCTGCGATTTAAGTGATTAAATGCTGGGCTGTGTTTGACGATATGCCGTCGCTGGAAGGCAGAGCGCGATTTGGAAGGGCCTTCCGGGAACCTCTGCGCGGAGCGTGTCGCCCTGACGAGAGGCAGCAAGGGACGTCAAAGGGTCGGCCAGCAGTGAGCGCACACACAGGCAACTTTGGTTGTGTCGCCGTGGGCGGCGGCGGAGGGGGGTTACGGGGTAGAGGAGTAATGCGGACAGCCCGGCTAGCCGAGGAGACACGGTGGGCGGGCGGACGAGGGTGAAGGGAGGGGTGGGGACAGGAGGGGAAGGCCGCTACAAGCGCAAACTTCGTCAACAGCTGCGACACGGGCCACTCTGATCTAATCAGCGATAATGGTAACGGTCTAGTAAACTAGCTGCACCATAGAATCACAAATTTAGCAACTGCACTTTCAGTATTAACGGAAGTGTGACGGTACGGGGTATCCAATGAAATTTGTAGTTGAGTTTAGGATTTCTTGGTAGGAAGGCCGGCGCATCATGTTGTCTTGGGTGGAGAGTAACCAATACAAGTCAAAGTTATTTCAGAAGTGCCCAATGGAAAAGTGTTTGGAGCTTTGCTGTTCATGTTCCACGTTAATAACATAGCAGTCCTTTCGTGGCTGACATAATTATGTATAATAAAGTAGTCTTTGAAAGAAAAGTAATTAGATGCACAGCCAAATCTTGAAAGATTTCAAAGCAGTGCACAGATTGGCAACTTGGATTAAATGTTCAAAAACTGTACACCTCACAAAACGGAAAAACGTAGCACCATATGGCTACGCTGTCAGTAAATCACGATTGGAATCATTCAACTGAATCATATATGGAAGAGGAATCTTTAGTGGGATATGAAGTGGAATGATTACATAGATGCTTAACTTAGATACGTTGATAGGATACTGGAAAATTACAATCACTCTACAACGGAGTTCACATAGGAATTACAAGTGCTAACCGTCCCGTAATACTGCTGAAGAGTATGGAACCCACCCTAATAACGACTAACAGGGGATATAAACATGTACATAGAAGGGCAGCACGAAAGTTCATAGGTTTATTCGACCAGTTGTAGGGCTTGACAGAGATCATGAAATACCTGAACTCACAGACACCTGAAGGTAGACGCAAACCACCCCATATAAGCTTATTTACAAAGCTTCGAAAACCAGCTTTAAGTGAGTAATCTACAAATATACTAGGCCCCTCCCCAGTACGTACTGCTTCCGCAGGAACCAAATATACAACGATCTCAGAGGCGTTTGAGAAAGTAGTCTTCCTGCGCTTCATACGTAAATGGAAAGAGAAGAAGCCCTAATAAGTAGCGCAATGGGAAAGACCATCTGCCATGTACTTCACAGCGTGTTTCCAAGTGTAGTTGTAGGTTCAAGGTGAAAGGATATCAATGACAAGATCTCCTGGTGAAAATGAAGAGAGTTACGGGATGTATTGAATGGAACGAGCAGCCTAATGAATACAGAATATGAAATGAGAGTAAGTCGAGGAAAGACGAAAATAACTAAAAGCAGCAGAAATGAGAACAGCGAGAAATTTAACAGCAGAATTAGGGATCACGAAGTAGGCGAAGTTACGGAATTCTGCTACCTAGGCTGCAAAGTAATCATGATGGACAGAGAAAGGAGGAAATAAAACGCAGACTATCACTGGAAAGGGAGCACTCTTGGCCAAGAGAAATCCATTAATATCAAACATAGGCCTTAACTTGAGGAAGAAATTTCTGAGAGTGTACGTTTGGAGCACAGCATTGTATGGTAGGGACAACAGGAACAAAATGGAATCTAAGCATTTGAGATGCATGGCTACAGGCCGGCCAGAGTGGCCTGGCGGTTCTAGGCGCTACAGTCTGGAACCGCGCGACCGCTACGGTCGCAGGTTCGAATCCTACCTCGGGCATGGATGTGTGTGATGTCCTTAGGTTAGTTAGGTTTAAGTAGTTCTACGTTCTAGGTGACTGATGACCTTAGAAGTTAAGTCCCATAGTGCTCAGCGCCATTTGTATGGCTACAGAAGGAAATTGAAACTTATGTGGACTAGTAAGGTAAGAAATGCGGTTCTCCGCGGAATCGGCGGTGAAAGGAATATATGGAACACACACACGGGAAGAAGGGACAGGACCATAGGAGATATGTTAAGATGTCAGGATTAACTTCCATGGTACTAGAGGGAACTGTAGAGGGAAAAAAACTGTGGAAGAAGAGAGAGATTATAATACATTCAGACAATAATTCAGGATACATGTTCCAATTGCTACTTTGAGATGAAAAGAAAAAGGATGATGTAGATTAACGCAGTGCCACTGGTTAGTTTTGCCTTACTGTCGCGGATGTCCTGGATTTGTGGATCTGGTGTAACTGATGCTGATAATTACTTTAGTAATTTATTATGTTATCCCTCATAAAGTGGTAGTTGAATGCTTTTAATTGTGAGACAAAACTTTTGGTTGCAAGATCAAAACAAATCATGTTTATAAAGTATTTATAAGTCAGATTCTTCAGAGGAAAGCATATCATCGTGTGGGCTTATCATATGAGATTACCTTTCTGGAGGACGTTGGCTCCAATGCCCCACCAGCCGTCGAGATTTAGGTTTCTCGTGATTTATCTCAATTTGTAAAGCAGTACGCAGAGAGGGTTCCTACTGATGCAGCCCGAGTTTCAGGCTGTCCTTCGCAACCAGCCAAGTGACATGCGGGCTAGTCAACAACGTAATTGTGCAACTGCTTTCTGGCGCTGCACCCTGCACTGTGATGTTGTTCTCTCGATGGCTGACTGAGTTGCTACACAGCGAAGAGCGACGCGGCGTTTCTACAACCAAGTATTTGGCGGGAGCTTACCACTCCTCATAATGCACCTGTCCAGAAGCGATATAAACGCTTTCGCCTCAGCCGGTAGCATCATTCCTTCATCGCTGTACATTCGACCTGTGGAGTTTCTGAGCCAGTCAACAGTCAAATACACGGCTACGTCACTCCACTACACCATGCAACGTCACCAACTAGGCAAAGTCGCTGATCTATGAGCCGTCAGCTAGCCCTCATGGTTCCGAGCTATGAACTGGATTCTCTGAGCCGAGGCCACCAACTTAGTGTCATCACCTGATATTCCAGCTAGTCTCTGAAGGTCCTTGGTTTCACATGGGGCCAGCACACTTCCCGTCAGAGTCGCAGAGCTCCAGCGGTACACGAAGGCCACCTGGCTTGATCTTACGGCAGCAACCTGACACTGCGACTGCCATCAGCAAGATCACTGCCCACCAAACGTAAGTGTTAAAAAGAACGAAGGGGAACTAACAAAAAAATCTTCCACATACGCAAGGAATCACAAACGTACAAGATTTAGAAAGCACGACGAAAAAGTAATACAAGCTGTATCAAAAGGTGTAACAGAAAATGCACCAATAAAGATAACAAAACGAAACGTAAACAGGACCCCATAAACAATACTGAGAACAGCAAAAGAAAAAAAGACGAATCTTCAAATTATTCAACCAGCACATTGCGAATGCAAAAGGGAAGGGAACAGACTGAGTAGAACGGTTAACCAGTACCACAGAGAATTCGTAACCGAACGATGGGCTGAAGGATGCTAAAACCTTGACCACAAGCAAAGAAATAGACAGAGAGTAAAAGCATAGCATTAGATTGCGAAATCCATCGTTTTCGTACGGCAGATCTATATTTCAACGATAACATTTTCATCTTCAGTGCACATAAACGTAACATTAATCCAAAGAGTCACGTAATAAACAATGCTAGATACTGTTGAACATACAGGAATCTAACATGGAGTTCACGTTGGATTGCTGCATGCTCTATAGCAACCAGTATTGTTTATTACATGACGCTGTGGACTAACATCTCCTGTTGTTGCGTGCACTGTAGAAGAAAATGTAGTCGTTTAAATCTAGGTGTGCGTAAAAAAGCGATGGATTTCCCTATAAAAACAAGAAGATTCTGGCACACTTTTACAAAAGTTACAGGTATCCATCATTACACCACGAAGGAAACACAGCAACAGACGACAAACTAAAGGCAAAAATCTCGATTGAAATGTTATAAATCATTTACAGCTTACAAAAAGACCAAATCCTCGATGCAAAACATGAAGAACACTCAGACAAGAAATGAAAACCAGAGAAACAGAAGCAGTCCTTAGAAGTGAAATAACGAGCGTGAAGATAGAAGAAATCGTATGTAAAAAAAAAAAAAAATTGTGCCTGGAGTAGACGACATAAAGCAAAACCTAATCCGATTAACACCAAGGCGCAAAATGATCACAAGACAAAAAACACTACACATGTCCATGAACTTAAATAAAATCCTAACATAGTGGAAGCATGCAAAAATTGTTATTTTACCTAAACCATGCAAGCTAATTAACCATACACCATCATATAGGCCGACTCATCTTCTCCCTGTACTAGGCAAATACTTGGAGACATAAATGACTCACTCAACACATCCGTCGAAAAGACTAACATTATATCAGACAGCCAAGTGGGATTCCGAAAGCGCCTCTCTACCATCGATCCCATACTGCAGTTGTGCAGTGGCGTGACAAGCGGTCTTAACATTCTGGAGTCTGTTTCTGCATAATTTTTAGACATAGAAATGACGTTCGACAGCGTGTGACATGAGGGACTATATTATAAACCTACGTCTTCAATACTTTCTAGGATGCATTCCAGTCTCTGTCTTCCTCCACAGTTGCTGCTCTCTGTAGCTCCCTCTCAAATGGTTCAAATGGCGCTGACCACTATGGGACTGAGCATCTGAGGTCATCAGACCCCTAGAACTTAGAACTACTTAAACCTAAGGACATCACACACATCCATGCCCGAGGCAGGATTCGAACCTGCGACCGTAGCAGTTGCGCGGTTACAGACTGCAGCTCCTAGAACCGCTCGACCACATCGGCCGGCAGCTCCCTCTAGTACCATGGAAGTCAAGCCCTGATGTCTTTGCGGATGACCTACCATCTTGTTCCTTCTCCTTGACAGTGTCTTTCACATATTCCTTTCCTATACAATTCTGTGCAGAACCTCCTCATTTCGTACCTTATCAGTACACCTAATTTTCAACATTCGTCTGTAGCACCATATCTCAAAAGTTTCGATTTTCTCCTGTTCCGGTTCTCCCACAGTCCATTTTCACTGCCACACAACGCTGGACTCCAAACGTACATTCGAAGAATTTTTTTCCTCAAATTAATATAAATGTTGCTTACTAGTAAACTTCTCTTGACCGGGAATGCCCTTTTTGCCTGTGCTAGATTGATTTTTGACCTCCTTGCTCCGTCCATCATAGGTTACTTTGCTGTCTAAGCCCCAGAATTCCTTAACTTCTCTACTTCGTGAACATCAATCCTCATGTTGAGTTTCTCGCTGTTCTTATTTCTGCTACTTCTCATTACTTCCGTCTTTTTTCGTTTACTCTCAATCCATATTCTTTACTAATTAGACCGTTCATTCCATTCAGCAAATCATCTAATTCTTCTTCACAATCACCCAGGATAGCAATGTCATCAGCGAATCGTATCATTGCTATCCTTCCACCTTGAACTTTAATTCCACTCCTGGACCTTTCTTTCAATTCCGTCATTGCTTCTTAGATGTAAAGATTGAACAGTAGGGGCGGAAGACTATATCCCATCTTATATTATTTTTAATCCGAGCATTTCGGTCTTGGTCGTCCACTCTTATCATTTCCTCTTGGCTCTTGTACATATTGTACGTTACCCGCCTCTTCCTATGGCTTACCCCTATTTTTCTCAGGGTTTCGAACATCTTGCACCATTCTTCATTGTCGAACGGTTTCTCCTGGTCGGCAAATCCTATGAATAAAGCTACCCATAACATTAAAAATAATACCAAACTGTACAATCAATCAGGAATATAAAAACTTAACTGCAACTCATGTCCTAAAACATACATAGGCCAAACAGGTAGAAACTTTAACATACGTTTTCGAGAACACATGGATGCTCTTCGTTTAAGAACTTAAATAACTCCACATTTGCACAACATGTAGCAGAAGAAGGACATCAAGTAACAGACATATCCCATAACCTACAGTTCTCCACCTAGCCAACAAAGGAAAAAGAATGAACCTCCTAGAAGAAATCGAAATTTATTCACATAAACATGCATCCCCATCTGACATACTTAACGACCAAACAGTGTTACCAAACCGAACATTTCTGAAAAACTTCCACACTATACTTATCAAACCACTCACTAAGCATAATCAAGAAATAACATAATCTAATGTTAACCCAACAAATGCATGTAATAATATACAACACAAAAATCTTAATTCTATCTTTGTTATTTGTAGATGTATCAATTACTCCTTTGTATAAATGTGTTATGTTAGTTTATTATCTTCAATACTGCCTAAGTACCCAAAAAAAAACTTAGTGACACAATACTTCTATCACCCAAGTCAATTTTTAGTAAACAGTAGCTTAGCTAGAACCTCAAAACTTTCGTAAAATATAACTCCCTCCAGAGATAAACTGCTTGATGTAAAAAAAAAAGTCAGTCGACATCATGGCGGATAACGCAGTGCGCCTGTGTAAAATACGTGACAAAAAGTGTTTGTGCTGTTACAAAAAAGAAGAAACGCCAAGAAAAAACAAGGAGAGGAGAATGTAAATAAAATGAACAACTGATAGTGCGTAGCTTTAAACTCGCGAAATTGAAGTAAATGATTGGAATCGTTGCTTCTGCACAGGCCAGCTGCAACATCCAAACTACTGTCGATATTTTACCACTGTAGAAACTGAAGATACATGTAATTTACCAGCTTAAGATGGGTGCAGACCCGAAATGCATATTGGCATAAATAAAATGCTTTAAAAATGTGGCTGGTTGCTGTATTTTTATAGTAAAAATACCTATGAACATGTCTTGATTTTTCTATAGTCTTGCTTCCATTATTAAACGCAACATCAGAATTGCCTCTCTGGTGTTAATAAGTATCAAGTTTCGTAAAAGTTGTAACTAACCTGTTTCTACGGGTTATTACGTTAAGAGTGGGAATGGAAATGCTTATTGATTGTGAAATTAACGTGAGAAGATTAGGGTCGCCACCGACTCTAACCATACAACTAATCAAAGGTTTGGCCGTGTCGGAAAATAAAATAATTTGATCACAGACCAAAAACTCATAAAAATACGTACGTCGTGGTATCGCTCATATGGGATGCTATGTAATTAATAGTATTGCCGGTGCAGTGTCCACGAGAATCAACCACTTAAAATAAAATAATACATGCATGAACACTGTGCAGAAGATCAGCTCCCAGCAAGACACCTGAAAATAAGACATAATCTAAGGCATTTGTTTTAAAATAAAAGGGAAACTAATCACTGGACCTGTGCGTAAGGAAACGCGTTGGATGTGCTAACAGGAAAGCTACGAGGTGAATGGCTTAGGTGCAAAAACGTAACCTCGGAATACAAGAGAATAATGTGTATAAAATCATTTATTTGTAAGACATGGATGTGAGGCATGTACACAATTTCTGATAACATTAATTCCTAAAATATTGAAGAAAAGCATCAATACGGTCACCGCTATAATCTACACCTAAGATCATTGGTGTGAATCATTCATACAACTGCTGTTGCCTGATAACTGATCGCAATAACTCGTGAAACGGTAAACGTTTCGCAGTACACCCGCGTGCCCACGTGGTTTGTGGAGACACAATTTCTAGGTATAGTGCCCAAATTGCAACAATATCACATCACGCAATCATGAACAGTTAACATTATTTAAAACAAACATGAGATCGGACAGTTAGTGATGCCGGAAGCGCAACAAACTATAATGTTCTACCATGTGGTTGGCTCCCCACGGACGAAGGACACCTAAACCAAGGAAAATATACGAGAAGGCAAAGCTATAAATATTTAGAAAGATGAAAGCTTATACAGGCACAGCTGAAGACAAACAGACATTCATACAGAAGCGAGTGCTCACTTCTTATCGACACCTTTGTGTGGTGCTCTTCCGGTGGATCCAAGTCTGTTACAGAAATTTACTGAAAGATAAATCTGCCAAAGTTTTGCATTCCTTGCTGCGACAAGGCAAAGCAATCTTTCAGAGCTGAAAAGCGAGACCAAAAGCTAACAGATCTCCCCTCACCAAGTAACAACGCGCCACACGGTCAGTCTAACTCACCCTTCTTCGACTGGAGCACAGCTGTGGACGCTTCCCGTACCGGCGGCACACTGCCTCCCTTTTTCATCTCCAGCCTCCCCTACGCTCCGCGTGGCCCGGAAAACCCAAAGATGCCATTTCCACCACCAACCTAACGCAGGTGGATTTCTCACAAGTAGCGCAAGCCTCTTTGCCTGCTTGACCACTACGAGAGTTGGCTATTCTGTACAATTGCTGCTGAATCTGTATGACTATCGCAGACTTTCAGCAGCAGACTACGCCACCGTCAAGCAACGTGACACACAACCACATTCATTCAATCGCACCATTATGAGAGTTATGAGGAAAGAGAAACAAGGAAAAGAAGGAGAAATGCTAGTGAAAATGGGCTACCAGACTAATGAAAGGTGGCTACAGGACCCTTTCAAAGTCTCTTTACTTCGAGGGCCTTGGGTCTAAAGTACGTTGTGTCAAACTGAAGATTGATCGCGGCTTTCCGATAAGAAAGAGCCATCGGATGTCAGGAACGTAACTATAACACTCGAAACTAGCGTGGTGGCGCCGTAAACAACAGACACGGAAATGCGACACAGACGTATCGCACTGCTCCACAGCCAGAGGGCAATTGCCCCTAGACCACAGCTGAATCATCCAGTAAAGTTATGGCAGTTTTCTCGATCGGCTGTGTAAGTCTGTCGTAGTATCCTCGCTAACCATATGCGTGGCCTGGGTTCAATTCCCCGCCAATGCTTATATTTACAGAAAGGAGCGTACTCTGTTAGTAGTTGTGTTAAGTGTAAAATAAACAAAGCCAAAAAAGAAAAGAAAACGGTAGCGTTAGAGGCTGCTGGATAGCTGATTTGAATCTAGCTTTGGTTCCATTTTATTTTATTTTATTTTTTTCGTTCACTTCGAATACTATAACTTGTAACTGCTTCTAACTTCTTTAACTGGTGCCAATAGCTGTTGGCATTCAGTTAAGATAGTTCTATGAAAAGTTAATATTGCTGTATCCCAGCCATGTGTCCTATTCTGCAGGAGCCTACAAGCAAGCAAACATCTCATTTCTGCATACATCGTCAACTCTTTTACGAGGTTACAGACACACAAAACAATCACTACACACAAAATGAGTAACTGTAAGTTATTCACTCAAGTAGATACATTACATACTAATATTTGAGAGTAAGCGTTGATGCATTAATACATATCCTTCGGAAAGGAAAGAAGTGTTCCGAAGTATCAATAAAATGAGGAAGCAGTCTACCACCAACAATTTCGTAAGAACCGTCCTTTATACGTAAGTTTTGTAACGTCCGCGGGGTAATAAAGTAGCAAAACTAATGTGTTCCATTTAAATCAGTATGTCAGCACACTTCGTTACGTGAAAAATTATTTAATTTCCTTGCATTAAATTGGTCAGCTATAGCACATATGCAGTTTTAATCAGCTTATCTATTGGGAGAGAATTATAAAAGAGGTAATTCGGAAGCAGACATGAACTCATGTGGCACATTTTAAATATTTACACCCGACAGCCGCGCGTGTTTAGCCGAGCGGTCTCGGGCGCTGCAGTCATGGACTGTGCGGCTGGTCCTGGCGGGGGTTCGAGTCCTCCCTCAGGCATGGTTGTCTGTGTTTGTCCTTAGGATAATTTAGGTTAAGTAGTGTGTAAGTTTAGGGACTAATGACCTTAGCACTCAAGTCCCATACCATTTCACACACATTTGAACATTTTACACTCGACAATTTTGTGTCGTCAAATTCCAGTGGGACTGCATAGATGTAGTTTTAGCTGTTTCCTACCTGGGATAACTGCTGCAATATCTTTGGTGTCGTTGTCTCGTTGATCGCTCGTGTGGAGGAAATACAGCAATGCTAAATTACGTAATCCATATGGAGCGAATTCAGAACCTAATAATACTGCGTCGTCTCGTCTCGTCCCAAGGGTAACGCTGTCAAAACACACTAAAAATAAAAAGTATCAAAACACCACTGTTCCACCGTAAAACGTGAGAAGACGCAACCGACCGCTGATCGCAGAAAACGCCACTCAGTATTAACCTTGGGCAGCTGAGTAATATACCCTTTATTATACAGCTCGCCCATTTATTCTCAAATTTTCAACGTTAAACAGTATTTGGGGCTTAGCCCGTGGTCACAGTATCCAATATGAGTGCGTTTATCATTGCAATACAGTTTACTGCACCAACGACAGCCGGCCGGGGTGGCCAATCGGTTGAAGGCGCTACAGTCTGGAACCGCGCAACCGCTACGGTCGAAGGTTCGAATCCAGCCTCGGGCATGGGTGTGTGTGATGTCCTTAGGTTAATTAAGTTTAAGTAGTTCTAAGTTCTAGGGGACTGATGACCTTAGAAGTTAAGTCCCATAGTGCTCAGAGCCATTTGAATCAACGACAATAATATACTTTATTTGTTTAGGATAACACAGCTCAGAGTCTTGTTTTCGAGCCGGCCGGTGTGGCCGAGCGGTTCTAGGCGCTACAGTATGGAACCCCACGACCGCTACGGTGGCAGGTTCGAATCCTGCCTCTGGCATGGATGTTCGTGATGTCCTTAGGTTAGTTAGGTTTAAGTAGTTCTAAGTTCTAGGGGACTGATGATCTCAGAAGTTAAGTCCCATAGTGCTCAGAGCCATTTGAACAATTTTTTTTTTATTTTTTTTTTCGAAAGTAAATTGCGTTCGTATATCTGGTTCTGTACCATCCGGGGCGATTTGTGGCTCAATTTCCCAAGTTCTGAGGCTCTAGTATGTTCGAAGTATATTATGTCGTCTTATACGATGAATCATTCGTAATCTCTTCTCTCTCCCAAATCATCTCTCTTCTCTTTTTTTCTCGTCTTACGCTCTTCTTCTCTTGCGAATTCACCTTCCCCTACGACGTTTTAGTTATTACAAGGCGCAGAACATATATGTCGGGAGTACAATTGTCATTTTAACTCTCTGTAAACTGTCCTCATCTTACATCTTCAACAAATCACATTGATCATAACTCTTTCTTCTTCTCTTACCGATAAACAGTTCCTTCTCAAAAAAACCGGCATCCTTTTCTCGTAAAATAATTTGGCCTTAGATCTTCGCTGAACTGCTTACACAGTCCTTTAACTGCCTCTCTTTCTCTCTGGGCTGTTAACATTATGCACTGATATTAATTCCCCTATCGGACAGAGGTCTAGAATCAAAATTAAATTACAGATACATGTAAAATACAGCGATATATATTACACAAAATTATCACAACACAAAAAACACTTAATCTAAAGAAAAGCTATACAGAAATAACATATAGGCAAACACAAAGCCTGGGTAAAATTAACCCCATCATTTAAATAAGAAATTCATCAAATGTTGGAAGGTAGCTCTTAAGCTCGTTTCCTTTAATCTTCGGTAATTAAGTAATCAGTTCAGAGACATTATCACCAACTGACCCATCATGGCAATGAAATGAATGTATAACAGGGAATGGGAGAGTTTGTTTATTGCTAGGATTGATAAGTGGGGCACCTCATAATCATAGTTATGAATCTTTACTCGCATCGGCGAGTATACCTAGGTATGCTTCTGTAGCACTGTGTGAAGAGACACACTGCCGAGTTGAAAGCCGAAGGGCACGCTATTAGCAATTTCTCGGAAGGTACGTCCGGCTCTCCCAGAGAGACACACTGTAGATCGAGAAGTCCGGCGCCTTTCATGTTCGACAGGCTTATCCCTTGGGATGGCTGGTGAGCGACGTTTCACAGGCTTACCGCTTGGGACGCCAGGTGAGCGACCGGCAGGCCACAGGGCATCGTCCTGAGCGTTGCGTTAAGCATATCGTCTGACTCAGTAGGCGCTGGTCATTTATAAGTTCAGGATGTCACTTGCGACACTCTACACCAGCTCAAATTACTTCTCTAGGGAGAAGAGCATTATCTGCTGCGTGGAGAAAAAATGGTTCAAATGGCTCTGAGCACT
This sequence comes from Schistocerca americana, assembly GCF_021461395.2. Taxonomy (NCBI): domain Eukaryota; kingdom Metazoa; phylum Arthropoda; class Insecta; order Orthoptera; family Acrididae; genus Schistocerca; species Schistocerca americana. The sequence goes on along the minus strand of NC_060119.1, from coordinate 949,372,026 downwards.
ATGGGACTTAACTTCTGAGGTCATCAGTCACCTAGAACTTAGAACTACTTAAAACTAACTAACCTATGGACATCACACACATCCATGCCAGAGGCAGGATTCGAACCTGCGACGTAGCGGTCGCGCGGTTCCAGACTGTAGCGCCTAGAATCGCTCGGCTACCCCGGCCGGCAGCTGCGGGGAGAAATTTCTGCGAGACTCCATGGTGCACGACTAGTGTGGAGACGTAAGGCACTCCAGAACGATTCCGGCGCTGGACGATCTGCGTGCGAGTGAGAAAATATTGCGGCAAAATAGGACTGCCGTTGACGTCAGAACACGTTGTGTGGGCGTACATAGCTTTTTGACGGAAGGCTTCTCCACTGGGGGAATGCTTTATGCCGCGTCTAGGAGGGAGCTCTAGCAAGGTGTGGTTATCTCATTGGCGCGACGTACGAGCACTCTAGACCGTGGGAGCCGATAGTATTCTGGCGACACTTTTCGTGGAGCGATGGTGTTGAGAAAGGAATCAGTGGAGGATTTTTCTGGCATTTGGCGCAGGTCGGCCAGATAGTATTGCCCTAGTTGTTGACGGACGTCAGCCGGGATTTCTCCACATAATCTGATGCTAGGGTGCACTGGTTGCGATTTTACCAGTTACACACCTACGAGCAGACTCCACATCACACGTTGAGCAGTACGATGGTGAGCGTATCTGCAGCCATTGCATTTAGGGGTTTCTCCGTGAAGAGTTTAGTCTTCACTGCAGCGAATCCATCCGATCTACTGTACTTGGGTTTCAGCTGATAAATTTCGTACTAAACTACCTACTAGTGGTTCACAGCCTGTGTGTGCTCAAGGTATAACAGTTGGTAGCGTTTACGATACGATTATGTTGTGGGAGGCGTTGTGCTAAAATGACCACCGCTTTCCCATTTAACAACTCTGACAACCGTCCATATCATCTTTGGCCGCAAATTTTTGATTCGTGTTTCTTAAATCAAATAGACTAATGTTTTTTTCTGTGGTTTCATACGTCTGACATCGCAATAAAATAAGACTGAAGAGAATACTTATTCATACCACTACCGGGTTCTCCCTCACCATTTATGAATTTATTAGTTTTTTTGTGAGTTGAGGAGACGTTAAGAGAAGAGGAATCTTATACACTGAGGTGACAAAACTCATGGAACAGCAGTATGCACATATCAAAACAGCGGTGGTATAGCGTACACAAAGCATAAAAGGGCAGTGCGTTGGCGTAACTGTCATTTGAACACAGATTATTCATCTGAAACGGTTTCCGAAGTAATTACAACGGCACGACGGGAAATAACATACTTTGAACGGGGAATGGTATATGGAAATAGACGCACGGGACATTCTGTTTCTGAAATCGTTAAACAGTTCAATATTCCGAGACCCACAGTGTCAAGAGAGTGCCGAGAATACTCAGTCTGAGGCATTACGACTCACCATGGACAACGCAGTGGTCGACGTCCTTTACTAGACGAAACGACCGAGTGCAGCGACGTTCGTGTAGGTTTTTGAGTACTAATAGATAAGCAACACTGCGTGAGCTAACCGCAGATATCAATGTGGGACGAACGATGATCATATCCTTTAGGACAGAGTGGCTGAATTTGGCGTTAATGGGCTATGGCAGCAGACAACCGACATGAGGGCATTTGGAAACAGCATGACTTTGATTGCAGCGCCTCTCTGGGGGTCGTGACCATATCGGTTTGATCCTAGACGATTGAAAGATCTTGGCCTGGCCAGATGAGTCAGAATTTCAGTTGGCAAGAGCTGATTATAGTTTTCGAGTGTGCCATGGAGCTAAGGTCTCAACAAGGCATTGTGCAAGCTGGTGGTGGTTCCACATTGGTGTGAGCTTTGTTCAAGTTGAATGGAATGGATCCTCTGTTCCAGCTGAACCAATCATTGACTTAAAATTGTTAGTTCCGCTACTTGGAGACCATTTGCGGCCATTCATGGCGTTCATGTTCCCACACAACGATGTCATGTTCAAAGTTATCCCTGTGGGGCTATATAAATGATTGAGATCGTACGCAAAAGCTGTAGAGTTATTTTTTTTTTTTGAGGAAAAAATATGCTAAACAAATTATTGATTTAATACTGTAAACCCTTAACAGGTGGTTTAAGACCACGATGGACAAGGATCCCCGGTGACAGAAGTGAGTCAAGTACTCTGGCCCTAAAAATGTGGATAATGCAATCTGAATTGATCTGACGCTGAGAAGACTTTGATTGTTCAAATCTACAGAAGTTTCTCTGAGAGCAAGTGGCGACAGAGATCTGTACGCCCTTACAATGCCGGAGCGTCAATACGTAACCCTGTTTGGTTTGCACGGCGATGTAACTTGACCTGGCGAGATGCGTGCGGCGGAAGCGAGACGTGAGGCCGCACCAGTGAATTGATCGCGGCCGCGAATGAAATGCAAAAATCTCACGATCTAGCAATCAGGCAGACAGATTGCAATTTACTCTCTACCAAAGCCTGAAATCAAGGTAGATTTCTGTGTGTGACACACCCATTTGCTGGTCGTACCAACGACCAATTTTGATCACTTATACGACAGAGTGCACAAGGATACCAAACGTCAAGACTGGCAAACCAAAAACGAATAAGTATGCCTTCAGCAAACGATAGTCCGAGACGTTTGAAGTCACATTGTCGGTACAGTAAGTACTTCACCACAGGATCCCCTCTCTAACTACTTGCAAGTGAAATCAGTCTTAGGAAGGTGCCAAGTACCAACTACACATGCCAGAGCTTCGACCAGAAGTGCTCTTATTAGACCAACGTCTAGCATCCGAGTCCTTTGCATCTCTCACGAAAAAGAAATCCGTTTTCCTGCAAAGTGCACGAACGACGCCACCTTCATGCCATCTTGAATCAATCACAGGGCTCTAGAGGCGCTAAATCCTCCCTCCAACATGACAGCACAAACTCATTTTGAACCAGGGAAAGAGTTAAGTAACTTGCATCTCTGGAAAAAAAAAGAAACCGCCAGTTGCTGGCTTTTTTATTTTTTTGATTTTTCTGAAGTTTTGTTACCTCGCACGTCAACAAGTGGACAGATACAATCTTAAAGATCTTGATCTAAATCGCCTGTTCCTTGGAGCTATTTAGTCCTAGCTATGAGGTGTAATGAAGATTCTGTCTCCAAACGTTTCTCAGACGCTGGAGTTTCTTATACAACTGAGGCGGCCAATGGAAGTGGTTCACAGACCTATTTGCAGTAATGGCAAACACGAAGACTTGTGAATTTTTATTATGCATGGCTCTGCACACAGTTCCTGGTTTAGGAGTCCACTGTGTAGATACGTTCCTTCAGACCGTCGTCCCCAGCCAAGCCTTCCTCTGGCGCCACTGCAGGTAGCTTGACATTGTTCTGCTGGAGACCTGTCTCAGGGAGGGGATGCCCTGTCTGCCCTATAGAACTGTGGGCCTGTCCGACAAAATTTACTGAGGGATGGGCTCGCCACCAATTGCTTTCAACTCCAAACATGCTGTTTCTATGAGCTAAGAACCGTAAAAATACCTGATGCTTTACGCACCCTACCAGGCTCCATCAATGTTTGCTCAAACCATTAACTTTCTCGTGTCTCGCTCAAGGTGCGTCAGGTTGTTACAAAACCTTTAATAATTTTCTGTATACGAAAAATAGGTGAGAGAGTAACTTGTCCTCTCTCAATGTCACCAAGCTACAACTATTCACAGTTCATTTGAAGATCATTCTGGACAGTTAGGGCGGATGATTTGGCCATCCAAATCACCCATCGTGAATCCCACCGAAGATATATGGTACAAAATAGAGGGGTCAATTTGCGCACACAATCCTGCATGTGTCACACTTTCGGCATTGTGGACTGCTATGAAGGTAGAAAGACTCATTATTCCTACAAGAGACTTCCAGTAAGCTTTTGAGACCATGCCTCGTCGAGTTGATTTACTACTGCAGGCAAAAGCAAGTCCAATGCGATATTAGGAGGTATCCCATGATTGTTGTCATCTCCGTTTGCTAAGATTCCCGAATTAAGGACATTGCTGGGGGGGGGGGGGGGGTGCGCCTTGCGGTCACAGTTTGATCGTTAGCTTAGTGAAGTCCTTTGCAAGAAAATTGCTAAAGGTGAGCCGTAAGGGTGGTTGTGAAGTAAGGACGTGATTCCCAATCAGTATTACAATAATGTAAACGCTAATTAACATATAGGTATCCACCATTTTATTGAAAATGCATGTCGTCTTGTTTGTAATTACATATTGCACAAGCAATTTCAGTTTTCATTGGAAAGAGAAATTCTCGATTAACCACTTTCTGAATAAGACTGTTAATGAAGATGGCTTAAATTGAGAGGCACTACAAATTAAATTTTTGATGCAAAAGTGAAACATTAAATATGATTTATTTGCACAGTGTCCTTTGTTTTACACCACTGCTGTAGTGTCAGAGGAGCCAGAGTGATAAGTTAAATACGAAAATAAGTAAAATATGAAAAAAATCATTTTCGTGTCATCGAGCACACCACACAAGTTCTCCATTTTTTATTGCATTTACTCTCACTTCAATTCCAATTTACTTGAAAAATACTTCAATATATGTTAATTTGCATACACTTGATGAATTGTAAATTTAAAATAATGTAGATATTCTATCTGGACAAAAAAAGAATCGAAAAATTACCGAAACGAAAACGGAACGGAACGCAACGCAACTAGCGAGTTATCGGTGTCGAGCGCTACTCATATTTTTTGTCATCTTTATATATTTTATGCTTTATGGAAATGCTGACAGAACAAGCTTCTTCGTTTAAAAAATGTGTTCCTTGCCTGTGCTTGTCTGCTTCTTACACTCCTGGAAATTGAAATAAGAACACCGTGAATTCATTGTCCCAGGAAGGGGAAACTTTATTGACACATTCCTGGGGTCAGATCCATCACATGATCACACTGACAGAACCACAGGCACATAGACACAGGCAACAGAGCATGCACAATGTCGGCACTAGTACACTGTATATCCACCTTTCGCAGCAATGCAGGCTGCTATTCTCCCATGGAGACGATCGTAGAGATGCTGGATGTAGTCCTGTGGAACGGCTTGCCATGCCATTTCCACCTGGCGCCTCAGTTGGACCAGCGTTCGTGCTGGACGTGCAGACCGCGTAAGACGACGCTTCATCCAGTCCCAAACATGCTCAATGGGGGACAGATCCGGAGATCTTGCTGGCCAGGGTAGTTGACTTACACCTTCTAGAGCACGTTGGGTGGCACGGGATACATGCGGACGTGCATTGTCCTGTTGGAACAGCAAGTTCCCTTGCCGGTCTAGGAATGGTAGAACGATGGGTTCGATGACGGTTTGGATGTACCGTGCACTATTCAGTGTCCCCTCGACGATCACCAGTGGTGTACGGCCAGTGTAGGAGATCGCTCCCCACACCATGATGCCGGGTGTTGGCCCTGTGTGCCTCGGTCGTATGCAGTCCTGATTGTGGCGCTCACCTGCACGGCGCCAAACACGCATACGACCAGCATTGGCACCAAGGCAGAAGCGACTCTCATCGCTGAAGACGACACGTCTCCATTCGTCCCTCCATTCACGCCTGTCGCGACACCACTGGAGGCGGGCTGCACGATGTTGGGGCGTGAGCGGAAGACGGCCTAACGGTGTGCGGGACCGTAGCCCAGCTTCATGGAGACGGTTGCGAATGGTCCTCGCCGATACCCCAGGAGCAACAGTGTCCCTAATTTGCTGGGAAGTGGCGGTGCGGTCCCCTACGGCACTGCGTAGGATCCTACGGTCTTGGCGTGCATCCGTGCGTCGCTGCGGTCCCGTCCCAGGTCGACGGGCACGTGCACCTTCCGCCGACCACTGGCGACAACATCGATGTACTGTGGAGACCTCACGCCCCACGTGTTGAGCAATTCGGCGGTACGTCCACCCGCCTCCCGCATGCCCCCTATACGCCCTCGCTCAAAGTCCGTCAACTGCACATACGGTTCACGTCCACGCTGTCGCGGCATGCTACCAGTGTTAAAGACTGCGATGGAGCTCCGTATGCCACGGCAAACTGGCTGACACTGACGGCGGCGGTGCACAAATGCTTCGCAGCTAGCGCCATTCGACGGCCAACACCGCGGTTCCTGGTGTGTCCGCTGTGCCGTGCGTGTGATCATTGCTTGTACAGCCCTCTCGCAGTGTCCGGAGCAAGTATGGTGGGTCTGACACACCGGTGTCAATGTGTTCTTTTTTCCATTTCCAGGAGTGTATATCCCCCCTGCTCCGTCAGTCATACGTTATTTCACTTCAACCGAAGAACAATTCTGGTTATACGTCCATACTTTGTCCCTAATCCTGATATTAATTTCATCGCTAATGTCATTTCTGCTCTTCACAACATGCTACTCTTTCTTTGTTTTACTGTCGGTCTAAATTCTATGCTCGTAAGACTGTCCATTTACACATTACGTCCCGCGATTTTTCCATAGTAAAAGTGACCCTTTCAATTAAATCAACAGTCTAACATGCATGTAAACAAAAAAGACGAAAGTATAGAGGAGTATAGCAGAATCTGTTTTATGAAACTTCTCAGTGAATCTTATCAGTGAATCTTATTACTGATATCCTTTCTCCTTGAATTTTTATCACACCTATTTTTAACTCCTTTACTGTTTCTTCAATTCACAGGCTGAACAATAGGAAACAAAGACTGTATCCCTGCCTCAGGCACTTTTCAACCTAAGCATTTCTCTCTTTTTCCTATTTTTATTGTTTCCTCTTAATTATTTTACATTTTGTATATAACTTCTCTTCCCCCAGTTTACAAGTATTTTTCTGAGAATTTTTAAACATATTACAACACTTAAATTTAAGTCTTTTTCTATCTCGACAAATTATTGACCCCATTTATCAAGCGGCACGTCAAAACTACTTCTCGGACAACTTTTCTTTTCTGAACCAAAACTTGCTGACATTTAAGAGCTCTTTAACTTCCTTTTCTCCTTATTTGTATATTATCTTATCACCAACTAGGGTGTGTGAAGTGTTAATTTTATCCTGCAGTAGATCTTGCAGTTTCCTGCCCTAGCTATCCTCTGGATTGTGTAGACGATAATGGTTCGAGAGTTTGATTTCTATCTACTTCCTCTTTAAGTGGTGAATTTTTTTACCTGGCTTCTGTACCGAGAATATGTCTCCAGAATCACAGATTTGCTTAGTTCCCTATTCCCTAAACCAGAGTAGTAATTACGAAGGAATATTGTCTCTCAAAAGTCTGTCAGACTCTAATATTGTATCCCATATTTTTTCCGTATAAATCCTCATGTCTTCTTCTATCACGTTAGCAGAAAAATCCTCCCGCTATAGAGGACTGCAATGTACTCCCTCCACCTACCCGCTTTCTCTTCTACTTTTTACATTGCAATTTGTTTTGCATTCATAATACGAATGTTTTTGCTTTGAATTACACCGAATATTTTTTTCAATTTTCTGTATACTAAATATGTCCTTCCGACGATCATTTGTAAAGGGCTCCTTCACATTCTATATGCAACCATTTTACTTTAGCTTCCATGCAGTTACTATTGATTTCATTTTCTGTTTACCAACATTTTTCTGTTCCCTCTTTCGGCAACAAGATGACATAGGCCTTTTGTTAACTGACATTTCTTTGCAGCTACCTTCTTCGTATCAATATTTGTCTTCGCAACTTCTTCGATTGCCCTTTTCATGGACGTCGATTCCTCCTCAAGTGAATTGCCTACAGTCCTATTCACTATCGCAATACCAAGATCACACTAAACAGTGCGAGGAAACCAAGTAAACTTTGAAATCACTTTGTGAAAGTAATTTCAGAGCACGACCACAGATAGTAAATATTTGTAACCCGAACTTTAGTGAAGTTGATTTCAAGAGGGAGCTTCATACTTCAAGGTTCGAAATTACTTTGTCAACTGGTAACATGCTATGATTATTGTGAACTTCAGTCTTTAACCACCGCCGAATAGATCGCTAAAATAATTGTTCACTTTGCTGTTCAGAAGTGATTATTGACACTTTTCATTTTTTACCCATCACCAACAATATCAAAAATAAGAACAAAGTCTTCATGCTTATTTAACTTCCGATATTGATGAATGATACATGTCACTTGTTACTCTGTATGAATATGTTCTTATATTTCTGGCGACGGGCAGAAACCGAAAGGTGTTAATAATCACTTCCGAATAGCAAAGTGAGTGGTTATTTTAACGACCTATTCAGTAGTGGATAAAGATTAAAGGTTACATAATGGTCGCATATCTCCTAGACGACTTCATGTCTCACTTCAACTTAAGGGTTACCGTGGCTGTATGATAAAGAACAGAATCTAATCCAGGCGCGGCACGTGGTTTCCACATTGGGGAAGGCTGCAACATTTGTCTATTGGAACTAGCCTAGACCTCGGGCTACGCTACACATCAGTCTGTCACCATAACAAAGATTTCTGGAGAGTTGGGGGGCAATATCACGCTTTATCCGAACATTTACATTCTGTACCTTCTTTCTGTTTTGTAATCAGCTGCTAAATAGCATAAAAAACTGATTCCAAAACAAAAGCTATAGGCAGCTTACGTATGTTGCAAAGTCACATTTCCCGACAGCTTACCAAGACAAATCGTACTGACAGACGCCTTTTGCTGAGATCTGTAATGCGGTTATTTTTGCTTCGCTGCATCCTTCACATTTTTGCTATTTTCATTTCTAACCTTCAAATGTTTAGTGTTTTGAAATGCAGCGTTCATGAATTCGCACGATGAAACAGTGATTTTTCCATGATTTCACGGATGTTGTGTTGTGACTGCCTCATATGAGCAACCCGAACAACCGCCGTGGTAATTTTCAGGTAATATTTGTCGTTTTATACTGGTGGACCACAAAAAAATGCATTTTAAGTTACGAAGCGCACACAACCATTCATTTGGATTTGTACATTGCATTGTTAAAATTACGTTTGCACCCTTCCCTGGATTTACACAGATTTTGCTGTTGATAGATGTCCATGAACCATGGACCTTGCCGTTGATGGGGACGCTTGCGATCCTAAGCGATACAGATAGCCGTACCGTAGGTGCAACCCAGCGGAGGGGTATCTGTTGAGAGGCCAGACAAAAACGTGTCGTTCCTGAAGAGGGGCAGCAGCCTTTTCAGTAGTTGATGGGGCAACAGTCTGGATGATTGACTGATCTGGCCTAGTAACACTAACCTAAACAGCCTTGCTAAGCTGGTACTGGGGACGGCTGAAAGCAAGGGGAAACAACAGCCGTCATTTTTCCCGAGGGCATGCAGCTTTACTGTATGGTTAAATGATGATGTCGTCCTCTTGGGTAAAATAGTCCCCAATTCGGATCTCCCATGCATAATACACTAACAAATCGAAACTTGTTAGTAACCCACGCTACCCGCAGTCAGCAAGCAAGGAAACTCGAATAACCGAAGGTATTTCACTCACGGGGTATATTTCGCGCTCTTTCTCCTTTAATCATTCGTGAAACTCACGCTAGGTGGTGATACTAAGGTCATCACTTCGATGCAAATGTTTGGATTTGGCCAATGACTGAATAAAATGGATGTGTTGTCGGTATGGGGATGTTGTGGTTAGCGTGTGGCCCCTTACTGCGCTTAAGAAACACTAAATGCGGTAGGATACAAACACGTAGTAGAGTAACGGTTCGACGACGATGATATTTTTTCTTATCAGCATGGCAACTCACTCCGTCGTAAATTACAGGTATGAGGCAATGATTTGAGGAGAATTACGTTCCTAAAACGGAGTGGCCTGTCCAGAGTTCCGATCTGATCTCAAAGGGTCACGTTTGGGATCCATTAGAATGTCAACTTCACTCCAAAATCCAACGTCCAACATCATTACCTTCTCTGATTTCGGCTCTGGAGGGATATTAGGTTGCCATTCTCCCACAGACATTCAGATACTATATTTAACACGGTAAATGATGACAACGAAAACAGTTGCAGGATAAAGATTTATTAAAATTCTTGGCACGGCTTCTGTATTAATTTCCATTGCAGGATGTAATTTTAGGTATTTTACTTCTGATGAAAGTATATTTAGATATACAGAAACCGTGGTCAAGAATTTTAATAAATCTTTATCCGGCAACTGTTTTGGCTGTCACCATTTACCGTGAAGAATTTCAACAGTTGCTGTTTCTGCCATGTTTAAAAACTTGTACTATATTTAAAGCATACCCAACGAAGTTCAACCCATCATAAAGGCAAACATGTGGAAACACCTCAAATTCATGTTCAGTAGTAGCTATCTGTACGCTTTTTTATCAGATAGCATAGGTTGTGAAACAAACATTAAATCGATGGTATGTTTACATAATTTGTTCCTAGCCACTTTCTTTTTGCAAGAAATCGTTCATTTTCAGATGTATGCAGACTATTAATTCAATCTAATTATTCATCTGAGGAAGACTGAATTGTTCTAAATCCGTAATGATAAGGAACACTAAATGATTTAAACATACTTGAATTTACTGGGCGTTAACTGTTTCCAACAAACAGTGTTAATGAACAATTTCACACGCCTTTAGAGGTTGACGCACGGTTCTCTGTACTGTGTAAAGTAAACCTTACATTTTAATGACGTTGGTACCTCGGTATAGTGTATCTACTCGGACTGGCTTGCAGTTTAATTTCATACAAATGTCCCGAAGAGGCATGTACGCCACTGTGTAAAGTAAAACTTTGAATAACATTTCATTTTTTATATATGAAAGTCCGAAAATAGTCTACGGAATACACTCATTCACAAGTTTCGTATTCATTTTGTACCGTTTTCTATATATGAAGGTCAGTGCCGAGCATTTATTATTCATCACAGTAATAAGATCGGTTATGCCAGTGCTCAGCCCATAAGAATTGAGTTACGGGCTGGAGGATATTACGCGGCATTCACGGGCCGATATTTAAAGCTCAAGTTGGTGCTATACTGTAAATTTGAGCGTGCTTCTCATTAAGGCTTGGAGTGCGCTATGTAGAATGCGTGTAGGTCTCGTAAATATCTCGTCTCTTTTCAGTTTATACAGAATACAATAAAAGTAACTTGTTTCCTAGCATTAATTTTTTTATAATAACTTCCCAACAATAAGTATGATATTCGAAGGGTATATAAATAGCGTGGATGAAATAGCAGAGCCACTTTTTATTTAACGACACGATTCTACGTCTAGGCACCCATATTTGTAAAGAGAAAATAGATCAAGAGAACTACTCATTTTGTTAGACGAGACTCTGATGTATCAATTTCTTCAGCAAAGTAAAAGTACTATCTTTCTTTATTTTTTATAGTATGATAATAACAAGTAATAAACGTAAGGATATGCTATGTGGAACTGTAAGCATTACTACGAGTAAAAATTACTGATCAATGTGATCTTATGCTCTTCATTGCTTATTTGGTCTTCAGTTTTGAAGCATCAGTACCTTCGTAGCACAAAACCGTTAAGGCTTTCATGGGCACTTGACAAACTGCTGTTGCCTTCTGTCTTAGGTTCTTCGGCCGAAGATTGTGTGACGACTTCTCTGACGTTTTGCCCAATTGTGAAAGCTTCGTCCTCTATTGCGAGCGGTGGACTGCAGCAGTGGAGGTTGAAGCTTTCACGATGCCAGACACTCGAGCTGGCGAAACGTCAGGACAGTCATCAAACAAACGTCGGCCGAAGAGCCCGACACAGAAGCCAACAGCAGTTTGCCACTTTCGTAAGTCTTCGAAAAGCCATTATATACGGATAAAGGCGCAGTATCTGCTACCTCTACTGCCTTTCTCTCTTGGTTTAGGCCGTAAGTATGTGGTTTTCCGTTTCTAACTGCAGTAATAGTCTGTTGGTACAAGTCTAGTGCAAACGTTCTAACGTCTTAGCTATACGGGTTTGGTTCGTCTAAGGTTACATGTGAAAAAAGCAGCGATTTATAAACAGTTGATAGACGATTTGTGTGAATAGTAATTCGGTTTATGAGCTCTTTGGCTGTAATGGGTACCCATTCATCTTTAACCGTTGTCCATTAATTGGAATTACATGGACGATTACGTCATCGATTCGTGGGAACCTCCTCTAAGCTATAGCATTTTCGTGAAAAAAAAAATTGCTGCTCCTTGCTGATGAGACATTGTTATCAAATGCTTCACCAGACAGTGCAACACCTGTTAAGAACAGTTGCCCCATTTTTATTTGCATGGCTACCGTAGGGCTGCGAGTATCATACAGGCCAAGACACTAAGGGTCAAACCAAGATTCATTTCTTCAAGTACAGTAGTATAATTCGTTCTTAGGAACAGTAGTACTGGATGGGACGGCGGGCTGCATGTTATTTGTATATATCAGTGAAAACTTACGTGGTCAGCTAGACAATTTATCTTTTGAATCATGTTCAGTAATATCATGAGTTTGATAAACTGGATTTTAAATGGCCCTTGTTTTAGGGGCAGCGGATTTCACTGATAATCAAAACGTCCCCGGTCCCAGGTTCGTACTCCATCACCGCTTAACATCTGATTAATAATCGGCATTGGCGGCCGAAGACTTTCCGCGTAAGGAGTCACTCTGATTCTGCCAACGGCCTTGTCATAAAGGGTGGCGGGGCGGACAGTAGCTCAGGGCACTCTCTTGCCCTTGGAGTGGGAGACTGCCACTAAAGTCGGAAGAATCAGCAGTGATCAGTGGCATGAGGATGCAGAAGGAAATGGAAAGCAGTGCGTTAGACACTTAATGTACGTCCACAGGACATGTGGTCTGTATTTGAAAAAGTGTCATGACGATCTCTCCAATGGCGAAACATACCGGAGACGTCCCGCATTCGCATCTCCGGGAGGAGACTGCCAAGGGGGAGGTGACCATGAGAAAGAGATTTAGTGACCAACGAAAGGGTAACATTCTACCCTTTCGTTGGCCGGGGCGTGGAATGTCAGAATTTTGAACATGATATGGAAGCTAGAAAATCTGAAAAGGAGAATACCAAGTCTCAATATAGGTATAGTTTGGGATCAGTGAAGCGAAATGGAATGAAGACAAGGATATCTGGTCAAATGAGTACAGGGTAATATCAACAGCAGCAGAAATTGTTAGATCGGGAGTACGATTACTTATGAATAGGAAGGTAGGGCAGAGAATGAGTTACTGTGAACAATTCAGCGATCAGAATCGACAGGACACCGATACCGACAACAATACATCAGGTATACTTGCCGAAGTCGCAAGCCGAAGATGAAGAGACAGAGAAAATATAAGATGATATTTTGAACAGGTAATTCAGTATATAAAGGGAGATAAAAATCTAATAGTCACGGGGGACTGGATCCGGTTGTAAGGGAAGCAGTGGAAGAAAAGTTTACTGGGCAATATTGGCTTGTTACCAGAAATGAGAGAGGAGAAAGATGAACTGAGTACTGTAATAAATTTCAGCTAGTAATAATGAATATTCTGTTCAAGAATTACAAGAGGACGAGATACACTTGGAAAATGTTTGTCGTGAGATACGGGAAGATTTCAGTTGGATTACATCGTGATGAAATAGAAATTCTGGAATCAGATACAGAATCTTAAGGCGTGCTCTGCAGCAGATATAGACTCAAACCACAACGTAAGTTAAGAGATTAGTCAGGAAGAATCAATACGCAAAGAAGTGGGATACAGAAGTACTAAGAAATGAAGGGATACAGTTGAAGTTCTCTAATGCTGTAGATCCTGCAATAAGGAATACATCAGTAGCCATCACAATTGGAGAGGAATGGACATATCTACAAAGGGCAATTACTGAAGAAATAGTGGATGACAGAGGAAATACTTCAGTTCATCGATGAAAGAAGGAAGTTCAAAATTGTTGAGGGAAATTTAGGAATATAGAAATACAAGTCGCTGAGAACTGAAATATATAGCAAGTTCAGGGAAGCTAAGACGGAATGGCTACAAGAAAAAATGTGAAGAAATCGAAAAAGAAAAGTTTAAAATAACTCATGATACTGAACTGTATTAACTTCATTTTATTAGTACAACCGGTTTCGGCCGTATCCCATCATCTGGTACGAAAATCACTTAAAACTTTTCATTGGTCATCAATACTGAAACACAAAGCTTTGAATATTTTAATCCATATGGAACACGTCCCCCCCCCCCCCCACCCCATGAACAATGGACCTCGCCGTTGGTGGGGAGGCTTGCGTGCCTCAGAGATACAGATGGCCGTACTGTAGGTGCAACCCAACGGATGGGTATCTGCTGAGAGGCCAAACAAACGTGTGGCTCCTGAAGAGGCGCAGCAGCCTTTTCAGTAGTTGCAGGGGCAACAGTCTGGATGATTGACTGATCTGGCCTTGTAACACTAACCAAAACAACCTTGCTGTGCTGGTACTGCGAACGGCTGAAAGCAAGGGGAAACTACAGCCGTAACTTTTCCCGAGGGCATGCAGCTTTACTGTATGATTACATGATGATGGCGTCCACTTGGGTAAAATATTCCAGAGGTAAAATAGTCCCCCATTCGGATCTTCGGGTGGGGACTACTCAAGAGGACGTCGTTATCAGGAGAAAGAAAACTGGCGTTCTACGGATCGGAGCGTGGAATGTCAGATCCCTTAATCGGACAGGTAGGCTAGAAAATTTAAAAAGGGAAATGGATAGGTTAAAGTTAGATATAGTGGGAATTAGTGAAGTTCAGTGGCAGGAGGAACAAGGCTTTTGGTCAGGTGAATACAGGGTTATAACTACAAAATCAAATAGGGATAATGCAGGAGTAGGTTTAATAATGAATAAAGCAATGGGAATGCGGGTAAGCTACTAAAAACAGCATAGTGAACGCATTATTGTGATCAAGATAGATACGAAGCCAACGCCTACTACAGTAGTACAAGTTTATATGCCAACTAGCTCCGCAGATGACGAAGATATTGATGAAATGTATGATGAGATAAAAGAAATTATCCAGGTAGTGAAGGGAGACGATAATTTAATAGTCATGGGTGACTGGAATTCGATAGTGGGAAAAGGGAGAGAAGGAAACGTAGTAGGTGAATATGGAATAGGGGTAAGAAATGAAAGAGGAAGCAGCCTGGTAGAATTTTCCACAGAGCATAACTTAATCACAGCTAACACTTGGTTCAAGAATCGTGAAAGAAGGTTGTATACATGGAACAACCCTGGAGATGTTAGAAAGTTTCAGATAGATTATATTATGGTAAGACAGAGATTTAGGAACCAGGTTTTAAATTGTAAGACATTTCCTTGGGCAGATGTGGACTCTAACCACAATCTATTATATGAAATGTAGATTAAAACTGAAAAAACTGCAAAAAGGTGGGAATTTAAGGACATGGGACCTGGATAAACTGAAAGAACCAGAGGTTGTACAGAGTTTCAGGGAGAGCATTAGGGAACGATTGACAAGAATGGGGGAAAGAAACACAGTAGAAGAAGATTGGGTACCTTTGAGAGACGAAATAGTGAAGGTAGCAGAGGATAAAGTAGGTAAAAAGACGAGGGCTAATAGAAATCCTTGGGTAGCAGAGGAGATACTGAATTAAATTGATGAAAGGAGAAAATATAAAAATGCAGGAAATGAAGCAGGCAAAATGGAATACAAACGTCTCAATAATGATATCGACAGGAAGTGCAAAATGGCTATGCAGGGATGGCTAGAGGACAAATGTAAGGATGTAGAGGCACATACCACTAGGGGTAAGACAGATACTGCCTACAGGAAAATTAAAGAGACCTTTGGAGGAAAGAGAACCACTTGTATGAATATCAAGAGCTCAAATGGAAACACAGATATAAGCAAAGAAGGTAAAGCAGAAAGGTGGAAGGAGTATATAGACTGTCTATACAAGGGCGATGCTCTTGAGGACAATATTCTGGAAATGGAAGAGGATGTAGATGAAGATGAAATAGGAGATCTGATACTGCGTGAAGAGTTTGACAGAGCACTGAAAGACCTAAGTTGAAACATGGCCATAGGAGTAGGAAATATTTCATCAGAACTACTGACAACCTTGGGAGAGCCAGGCCTATCAAAACTCTACCATCTAGTGAGCAAGATGTATGAGACAGGCGAAATACCCTCAGACTTGGAGAAGAATACAGTAATTCCAATCCCAAAGAAAGCAGGTGTTGACAGATGTGAAAATTACCGAAATATCAGTTTAATAACCCATGGCTGTAAAATACTAACACGAATTCTTTACAGACGAATAGAAAAACTGATAGAAGCCGACCTCGGGGAAGATCAGTATGGATTCCGTAGAAATGTTGGAACACGTGTGGCAATACAGTCCCTAAGACTCATCTTAGAAAATAGATTAACGAAAGGCAAACATACGTTTCTAGCATTTGTAGACTTAGAAAAAGTCTTTGACAATGTTGACTGGAATACTCTCTTACAAATTCTAAAGGTGGCATGGGTAAAATATAGGGAGCGAAAGGCTAGTTACAATTTGTACAGAAAGGAGATGGCAGTTATAAGAGTCGAGGGACATGAAAGGGAAGCAGTGGTTGGGAAGGGAATGAGACAGGGTTGTATCCTATGTCCGATGATATTCGATCTGTATATTGAGCAAGCAGTAAAGGGAACAAAAAAAAAATTCAGAGTGGAAATGTAAATCCGTAGAGAAGAAATAAAAACTTTGAGGTTCGCCGAACACATTGTAATTCTGACAGAGACAGCAAAGGACTTGGAAGAGCAGTTGAACAGAATGGACAGTGTCTTGAAAGGAGGGTATAAGATGAACATTAACAAAAGGAAAATGAGGATAGTGGAATGTAGTCGAATTAAGTCGGGTGATACTGAGGGAATTAGATTAGAAAATGAGACACTTAAAGTAGTAAAGGAGTTTTGCTATTTGGGGAGCAAAATAACTGATGATGGTCGAAGTAGAGAGGATATAAAATGTAGACTGGCAATGGCAGGGAAAGCGTTTCTGAAGAAGAGAAATTTGTTAACATCGAATATAGATTTAAGTGTCAGGAAGTCGTTTCTGAAAGTATTTGTATGGAGTGTAGCCATGTATGGAAGTGAAACATGGACGATAAATAGTTTGGACAAGAAGAGAATAGAAGCTTTTGAAATGTGGTGTTACAGAAGAATGTTGAAGATTAGGTGGGTAGATCGCGTAACTAATGAGGAGGTATTGAATAGGATTGGGGAGAAGAGACGTTTGTGGCACAACTTGACTAGAAGAAGGGATCGGTTGGTAGGAGATGTTCTGAGGCATCAAGAGATCTCCATTGTAGTACTGGAGGGCAGCGTGGAGGGTATAAATAGTAGAGGGAGACTAAGAGATGAATATACTAACCAGATTGTGAAGTATGTAGGCTGCAGTGGGTACTGGGGGATGATGAAGCTTGCACAGGATGGAGTAGCATGGAGAGCTGCATCAAACCAGTCTCAGGAGTGAAGACCACAACAACAACAACATGGAACATGTAATAAAACAGTAATCATTTGCCATGTAATTAAAAAATTGGATTAAAACATTAGTCTCTGCTGAGACACACAGAAGCTACTTACGTTTAATGTCTTAAGTCTGTTAATTGCAAGGATTTTATTTGTGTGGTGGTCTTATAGCAATTCAATATCTCTCTCATTCTCGTTTCTCCCCGTCAATATCTCACTCATGCAACTACTCAAATGTTCTTTAACACAAACATTTGAGACAGAACGTATCTTCTAATATGATGTCTCCGTTGATTGTATTAGGAACATTTACTAGTGGAAGTGATAGCTAAACTCCAATAGCTACAATTCATTGATTTGTTTCCAGCTAAACAAGGTACGAAACAACTAAACAATGTACGAAAAACACACTTGTTCGTGTCCAGATTTGTTCATTTCTCATCAAAGCAAAACAACATTAAAGATTTTCTTAATTATTATCTCCACTATCAACCAAAACCTGATAAGTGCCTCACTGGTACCTTTACCTTGATCATCTAACATATTCTTAGTTTTCATTTCCATTCCAGTCACCAACTGTGATATATGAGATGCCAAACTGATTCTACGATAGTCCTTACAATTACTTGTCCTTGCCAGTTTTCAGGTGACAATCTGCAAAATTCCAATGGTGTTAAATTAAAGCACCCGAAAGGGAAGGAGGAAACGAAATGAAACTCCACAAGTTGAGAGAGTATGTTATGTTACTTCAATGATTACAAATTCGAGTTAAATTTATAAAGAAAATGGCTCTGAGCACTATGGGACTCAACTGCTGAGGTCATTAGTCCCCTAGAACTTAGAACTAGTTAAACCTAACTAACCTAAGGACATCACAAACATCCATGCCCGAGGCAGGATTCGAACCTGCGACCGTAGCGGTCTTGCGGTTCCAGACTGCAGCGCCTTTAACCGCACGGCCACTTCGGCCGGCAAATTTATAAAGAACTTGCCAGTATTTTCTCACTTGTCAGTACGACACTGCACCGCCTGTGGCCAAGATACACACGCTGAGTCTGTTGGGAAGGGTGTGACAAAGCCGCTTTGTCCACTACTGAGGAAAATGACTCCAGTGTTGTAACTGGTCCTTGATATCTTGGGTACAGCACTGGCACGCTGTTGACTGCTGAGCTAGTCCAGCATAATCTATCAGGGACAGATGTGGAGACGCTGCTGGCCGCGCGAGTACGCTCTAACGGTTCACAAAGGCACGAGCAATGTGTGGATGAGCATTGCCCTGTTCAAAGATGGCACCACAACAGTCTCGGGTGAGAGGTAACACTTGAGGATGCAGGATATCCTTGACGTGACGTTGTGGCGTCAGAGGTCCCTCATTCACATTGAGCCGTGGTCTGTAGTCATAGCCGGTGGCTGCACACATCATGATGCCGGGGGTAATATCGCTGTGCCTCTCCAAAACGTTTGAAAAATGGGACCTCTTCCCCGGTCGCCGCCATATTCATCGACGGTAGGCATCTGGAGTAGCACAGACTCATGAATTATCGATGAACACTATGTGACACTATTCATTACGGTCCGTGATTCCTGGTCAAGACACCACCGCAAACGCGACCGTTTGTGTTGTGATAGAGGCCGACAGTTCATGGGACGATAATTCCCTAGTCTGGCTGTTGCTAGTCTCTGACCAGTGGTGCAGGATGACACCGAATATTGGAGAGAGTCCACTACTTATTCTAGTATGGCAGGTGGAAATATGAATGGGTTAGGATGCCCTTGGTACACAGTACGGCAATCCTCCCTCGCGGTGGTCAGCCTTGGTCAACCGGCACCTTAAAGACGAGTATGCCAGCCCTGACATTCCCGAGCAGTCAAACATCGGCCATTACACTTCTGAATGCCCCATAAATCTGGATATTGTGCTAGTCGACCAGCCGGCCAATGGAGACCCACAATGAGGCCCCTATCAAACTCTGCCAGATTCTGATAATGCTGTCTCATGCAACTACGCGGCATCTATGAGTCATCCGCAGTGTTCACTCGATATCTTTCTCTCGAATTCATCTAGCGATTCGGCATCCTTTGCTGTCAGAACCCAGGTTTCAGAGGCGTTTGTAAGTACAGGTATGATCACTGTTTTATAGACTGTCAGTTTTGTGGTTCTAGTCAGGAGCCTTGAAGATTGAAGCTTTTGCTTTGATAAGGTGAAATAAACTTCATTGGCTAAAATCAGTCTCTGCTTAGTTCCATAGGAGATATCAATTAGACTGGCAGGTACTTGATATGATCGAATCTTTCAAAAGTATAACTACCCATTGTTCTTTTGGATATGTTCTCCCCATGGCTTTACGACAGCTAGGTATCTTGTTTTCTGCTCGCTGATATTTATGCCCATATTCCTACCGGTCTGTTCAAGTGCGGTGAATGTGTCTTCCGTTGCTGTCAAAGTTCCTGCTACTATGTCGATGACGTCTGCAGAGGTCATTATCTGTACAGATTTATGAAAAATCGTTTCTGTGTTCAGGATATTTCCCTCTCTCATAAGCTTCACCAAAGCGGCGTTGAATAGGAGGCGTGCCAGCGCATCACTTTGGCGTACTCTATTTTTAATTACCAAAGCACTGGATAACATACCTCCAGTTTTTATGCTACCTTGCGTTCCTCTCATTGCTATTCTTACTATACCTAACAGTCTTCGTGGGATATCCAATTCATCTACAGCTTGATACAGTTGCTCTGTGTCTACAGGGTGGTCCATTGATTGTGACCGGGCCAAATATCTCATGAAGTAAGCGTCAAGCAAAAAAACTACAAAGACGAAACTTTTCTAGCTGTAACCTCCCCTTCACTTATCGACCTTAATGACAGTGAAAAATTAAACCGCGTGCACCTAATGGAAATCTGGGAAAAGCAATCATCACCGAAGTTAATTTGTTGGTAAAGAGGGAGGAAAGGATTACATCTAAATGAAAGGAAAAATGCAAATGAAGTTGGTGAAAACTGATTTTGAGAAAAGGGTAAAATTAATAAAGAAAGTAAATGTGCGGTCGTTACGTTAACAATTAACTGGCGCTAATTAGATATTTGAGATTAGGGAAAATTACGGTCGTCAGTCCTTTGAACAACTACTATAATAACTGAAAAAGAATGGTTAATGCATATATAATTAGCACTAAAAGAGTGGCAACTGAAGGTTGACAGGTGTTGTGTGAAAACTGAATGTTTGTTAGAAGTAATAAATTTCGCTACACTCTGACTTAATTTATCAAAAAAATTAATAAAACCGAAGAATTGAAAGTTAATTTAGTGACTGAAATTAATAGTGAACTTTGTTTCTGAAGCACTACGAAATTCAATAAAATGAGGTTAGTCTTGGGCTACCTCAACAATCATTTCAAAAGCTACTTGAACATTCGCAATTTAGAAATAAGAGATTTAAGTTAGAACTTCAATTAAATGATTCTGAACAATTAACAATAGTAAAATTTAGTACGTACCAAGCTCAGCTGCAGTCACAGGTAAGTTAAAATATGGTAGCAAAACTCGCACTCTTCATTTGTGCTAGTGTAATCTAAATATTGTAGCCAGCTATGAATACTTTAACTGAACTTTGAAATTAAAGCAGTGTAATGGAATGATATTACTTTATTGTTGGCGTATGAGTTTCAACAACACTCGCGTTCATTCCAGTAAAGGCAGGGACCCTGTTTGGTAATGCAATTGGGACAATGAGCAACAAAGGTTCATGCTACGTTGCTGTATTTTTTGATGCAACAGTTTGAAAAGCTGAGGTCTGCCATACAGTTCTAAAACTCTATGTGCTTTTAGTTTTCCTTGTTGGTTGATTGAAGGTTTCAAGTCATCCATCGAGGAGGTGGCGACAGTCTCTCGTTGTCGGCCGTCACTGTTGCAGAAGCTGGATTTTGGCGCGCCTTCTTCTCGACACGGTCACCAGGCGCAACGGGCTCTTGATGTGCGCCAGCTAATGCTTCCCGTCCGCAACACCGTGTCAGAAACTATCATAGCAAGTCGAGCGCAATTACATGCTGCCAAACCCCAAAAGCGCGGCAACTCGCGGGAGCGTCACACAGCAAACCTGCTCCACCGCCCTACTCCAGCCAGACCCCCTCTGCCCGCGCTCCCTGCGGCAGAGGTAACACTACCAAAGATCTTTGGTTCTCCACACGACCTATCGATGTAGTCGTTCGATAGCATAGTTTTCCCTAGGCCAGACCCAGCGTAAAAATACAAATAATATTTACAAAACATATATATATATATATATATATATATATATATATAATTGGTTTGTTTTGTAAATATTATTTGTATTATATATATATATATATAGAAATATCGTATCTTCATGTAACAAATAAAGGAAAAGAATGTATAGTACAATAGATGGGAATAGGAGGATATGCATTTCCGGCGTTACACGTGCCCCACATTGTTTGAGGATGTTCGTGTAACCTAAACAGACTCAGAAAATGCCCCAAAAAGATAAAAAAGCAGCGGAAACGCATTTGCTCAAACTATCAAGAAAATTTAGCATTAGGCTAATTAACCATAAACCAAATTTTAGACCATAATAATTGAGTGGAGACACTCCTAACCCTATTCCAGTCTGTCATCTTACACAAAAGAACACAGGTTGACAACATATTAAAATTCATAGTAAAACATAGAAAATGGTTCAGCTATTCTAAATCAGCAAAATTCGTAACAGTATCAAGAAATGGAATACTATTAACAAAATCAACCAGAGTACATGGTCATAAGAAACAGGTATATCAAAATACGCAAATTAATAATTAATTTCATAGAATACACATTTTTATATAATCTTTTCATAATTAATATTCTCGTCATGAGAGTCCACTTAACGCTAAACAAGAAAATAATATCCAGCAGATCGAAAAAAGATATTGACAGCACAATTCTTTCACATCAGCTGTCCGGGAAGAAAAACAACTCCGCTTCCCGTATCCGCAAGTACGAACAATATCGAGAGCGGCACAAGAGCCGACAGCGGCTCCGCCTCGCCAGTATTGTTGCGCCCGCCTGTGCGGCACTCTTGATCTCACTCGCCTGTGTAACGGCATTTCCAGAACGTCCGTTTCACTGGATTCTTTCGGAAAAACTCATTCCCGAGTAATCTCAAGGAGTCCGTTAACACCATCACAGTGGATAACTCAACACTGTCCATCATCACACGCATGTACTAGCCTGAAACTTAAAACAGCGTCTAAGTACATCGGCAATGACTAGTGAATCACATATTTATGAAATCTTACAGCTAGTTACAAAATCATATTTACATTCCTTAATCTACTGTGACTCAGCTGAAAACTTAAACTTGCTGCTTGGATTTTTTAATTGATTTATAATCAGTTACTCTTAAATAATTTAGTTAAAATTAATTACTTATTAATTACAACTTCTTTAATGTCCTCTTGGTCAGGCAAAAGCATGGCAACATGGCAAATCCCTAAATCTTACACCTATATTAACATACTGTACAAATTACCCATTCTGTGGTATTAATTAATCCTTGGTTGCTACAATTTCAAGTCTACAAAGTTCCGTATACCTAATAGTTTTCCAGAGCATTTGCGTGAGGTATACCAATGATTTTATATGGTCCATTATAAGCAAATTTAAATTTAGAGATTTCATTGTCTATCTCGCTCGATTTCTCATGAGCTTTTTCAAGTATTAAGTCTCCGATTGCAAACTTAGCAAAACCCGCTTTAGCGTCATGACGACGTATGCGAGCATCGGCTATTAGTTTCATTATTTCTCGCAAACGATCTTTTTTCACACCAATACTAATGTCAACCCGTGGAGGGAATTTGATTAGCTCTTCCACTAAACTTTTACTTCTGTCATCTAACGGTATTTCCTCTGGAGAAAATCCCGTAGACTCATGTCTCAAGGTGTTCCTAATTCTCTCAAATTCTGCTACATATCTGCCCCTTGTCCTATGGTTTGTGATGGCAATGGGTACGGGGAAGTCGGCCTCATCTTTGTTCGTGTGTTACGTTTGACACACCGTCTACAATACTTTCCAATTCTCTTTCTACACTATTGTCAATGCCGAGATTCCTCACGTTACAGTACTTCAAATTCATACCTACGTCAATGGCTTCCGGCCACTTAACAATGTGTATAGGCTGGTATTGCCTATGCACACCGTCTCCTACCTCGTCAAAACGAACTACTATAGTTTTATCTTGTGACGTACATGTCAAAGTTTTGCTTTCGCAATTAATCGCTGCACGGTACTTTAATAGCCAATCTAAACCGATAATTACTTCCGTAGTTAAGTCTGGCACGACGACAAACTCTTATTCAAATCGTGCCCCCACATATCTCGAAGTTGACCAAAATCTGTTTTGTGACCGGTTTACTGGCCTTCCCAGTAGCACCGATAATTTTCACTCCTGTTGCTGGCATAACTACGATACCAGGTCTGTCTTTCAGTAACTCAAATATTTTCCCAGATACAGCACTCAATTCTGTACCGGTGTCAATCAACACGTTTAGTTGTAGGCCGTGTATATTAACAAACACTACTATCTGACTACACTTGTCCTCGACTGTTTCTTTATTTTCCCACAATAAATCCTCGTCTATATCCAGGTCATTCCAGAAAAAACCATCCGGCTTTGATCCTAAATCCGGCTTATCTGGCGGCTTTTTCAGCCTCTGGTCACATACAGTATTAATTTCAACACGTTTGTCCTGAGGCTTAGTCTGTAGCTTCGCCTCCAATACCGAAACCTTTTCCTGCAACTCGTCAACTAGTAAGTGTTGCTTTGCTATCACTTCACAAATTGTCACCTTCGTTGAGAACTCTTTGGCCAGATTGATCTCATCTGCCAATCGACCTGGAGGAATGTGCCCAGTAGTATCTGCAATTACTTCCTCTGGATCTCCGCAACCCACACTGCTACCGTCCGACCGTATAACGTCGGCTCTAACCTCATACATGCTGTAATCTACGTGCTTTTCTACCAGTCGTGTCCGGTTATCACTAAAATTTTCGTAATCTTTCTCCTTAATACTCTCGCAATGTTTAAACTGGAGTTTTGCGTCGGATGGATCGGCTACTTCTACCATTACAACTTTCGGTAAGGTCTGCCGGTTAGGGCCAGAACTTTCTATCACTTCACAATCACTATCTTCCTGCGCGAAGAGACGCGGCAAATCCTGCCCGCGCTCCCCATAAACACTTCTCCCGTACAAGCCATATAATCTCTTAGTCCGTCGTATAAGCAACCGAACTGCCTTAACCAGACCTCATCCCTCTCTGCATCCCCTCACTCGATGACGGACGTGTTATCCGACATCTGATCTTCTCTCAACAATTGTGAATCACTCTTACACTCAATCTCCAGTTCCGCTGTGGGCGTTACAGCTGCCACTTTATAATCGATTTCCGGAACACTACTTAAATTGTTCTCACTGACAGTGAATGTATTTTCTACTGCCGTGTCTACAGCTGATCTACTACTTGTCGGCGCACTCCTTTCTCTTAACACTGGCACACTCTCCCGCCGTTGATTATTCCATACGGAATTTTCATAACGACGAGCCGGCCGCTGTGGCCGAGCGGGTCTAGGCGCTTCAGTCTGGAACCGCGCGACCGCTACGGTCGCAGGTTCGAATCCTGCGTCGGGCATGGATGTGTGTGATGTCCTTAGGTTAATTAGGTTTAAGTAGTTCCAAGTTCTAGGGGACTGATGACCTCAGATGTTATGTCCCATAGTGCTCAGAGCCATTTAAACCATAACGACGACACCTGTGTTTTCTCGTGTTATTGGTCCGCCAAAATTTCTCCACGCCCGGTCGGCCCCTCACCGGCGTGTCTAATGGTTTCCCTGTCTCGTCCCAGCAGATCTGCTCCCCGGATGCTGCTGAGGCGGCTTATCGCACCCTCTGGCGTTATTACTATTCTGTGAAGCCCGTGTCACTTTAGTATGATACTTGTTTCCGTCATTCCAGTTACTATTTGCATTGTACCAATTGTTATTACGGTGCGAACCATTATTTTTATTGCTGCCATGGCTGCGGCATGCATTATTCCCATGGTTATCGTTGTTGTGGTTGTTGTGGTGCCCGTTGTTGTTACCACGGCCTCTACCACTGTCGCGATTATTGCGCCAATTGTCCTCGTCCTCAACTCTTTCCAGGATATCATTGATTGTCTTGTAATTGCTTCCTACGTAGTGTTTTGTATCATCTGGAAGCTTCTTGTAGAGTTCCCAAACTATTTCGGATTCCGTACGGCTATCACGCAAATATTCCAACTTGGGGATCCAGCCCTCACAAAACTCCTTCATCGAGCCAGTCCATGATCTGGGTAAAACTCTCACAATTTTTAATGAAATCCGTCGCGTGTATACCGCCTTTTTTCAAGGGGTCGAACCGCTCCTCTTTCGTCAACAATTGCGAACTATGTGCACAGATTGGCACATAGCTCTGTTTTTCATCAAGTTTCTTTTCTAATTCCGACACTCTCGTAATCACTTGGCAAGTGGTTGTCGCAAGCGTTTCCACTTCCCTCTTTTTCTCTTCGCAGGTATTAGCCTGCTTCCTCACTTTAGTATCTACTTCGGACACTAAAGTCTTTAAAGTTTCCACCTTCTGTTGATCCCCTTTTTTCACTAATTGAATTTGTTCCATCACCTTATACTCGATGATCGGAGCAACTGCTTCTCTTACACTTTTCTCGATTCTGCTAATTTCGGAATCAAAACGAGTATTTATGCTCGCAATTTCTGCCTGAACGCCTATCATTTCCTGTTTAAGATTACCTATTTCGGTATTAATTACAACAACATCATCTTTGATTTTATCAACTTTTGTGTTAACAACGCCAACATTGTTATTAACAACATTTGAGTCTGGTTCTGGCACATAGTCTTAATGTACAGGAAGTTTCGTATCAGAGCAAACTTTTATTCGTGTTTACGTTTACTAAGTAGTTTTTCATGTTGTTGAAATAGGTCAGCTATAAATAGCAGACATGCTCAGTCTGGTCACAAACTGTAAGGTGGGTAGGGTGAAAAATATGTTTTCATATATTATGCAGGTTCTCGGAAATAGCCAGCATACCTATAGAGGAAATGGGAATAACATCTTTTGTCTCAGGGGTGTCGATGTCCTTTGCCCAGAACCATGTAGAGGCGAGTGGTTGACCTTTCGGAGACGCTGCCCTTCTTCCCGGAACCAGCACCATACGCCATCTTGCAAATCCTTGAATTTTACACCAAGAGGACAATACCCCATTTTTTTTCTTTTGTAATTTCCTGCCAATTTATACTTAGGACAACAGACCTACATCCACAGCGATATCAAAGGTATGTGGGAGGACCTTGTAGCACAAGTGGAAGGTTTTTAATTTCTGGTCAAATTTAAAATTTCTAGCAAAGTTTTGAATTTCTCATCATTTTATGCATACGGAAATTTCCCATCACAAAGTGTGGAGAGAGGGAGAGAAATGTGGCAACAAAGCAGGCTGTGCAAGAACGCACACACCTCTACCACTAGTTGCTTTGCTGCATACGACACGTCTGAAGACACTTGTGTACAATGTTCCTCGCCGGACGGAATCAAAACAAAGTAGACAGATACGTTATTAAAGCTACATATACTACAGTGAATAAGTGGTGAATATGATCTGTGGAGAAATGTTAGAAAATAATGGTACACACTAGCAGGGAATGTCTTAAAACAAGCCAGAGTAGTTTCCTCTGCACTGAAAGGAACAACTGAAAAAACTCAAGCGCCCGATTTACGATGATGGATGTGGGTGATAAGTTTAGAACTGAAGAATAGAAGTACTTGAGGCGAAAGACTAATTCTGCTGGCTTTCACTCACTTTCATAGTAAATGACAGATTATAAAAATTTGTCTCGACTAAAATCTCGTTACCAAGAGTGGCTACAAAATTTAGTTGCGTACACTTTTGAAGACTTGACAAATTAACCATAGTATTCTCACATATTTTAAGGACGATCTTTCCCGAATAGATCAACCCCCATGAGACATACAGGAAACTGAAGAAAAATACATTCTTCACAGACTCTAAAATTTCTTCCATTTGTAATTACAATCTCTTTGGCATAATGATGAAAGAATTGGGAATGTGCTGATCCGTTTGCACCTTCGCAGTTCCTACACCACACACATTCCAGCTGCGCTACTGTGGAGAACAAATCTATTAACGATGAAACAAACGCAATTAGTGCGATTAATGCCTTTTATGCAAGGAATCTCCAGACACTCTCATGCGGCAGACAAGGAGATACGTTTCCTTTAGTCTTAAGAGTGCCTTCTCGAAATGTTTATTGTGCCAAGTTGTTGAAAACTTTATACGAGAAATGTGTCGTTGAGCCATTCTCTCTGTGAGTTACGCTTCTAACTTGCAGAAGTTATTGTGCAAGTTCGCCCGATCAGCTGGTTTATGACCTCCCAAGTAACACGCGGCACATTCTTGCTCAATATTGCTTCTTTCGCTTACTGCTCCAGTAAAGACACTTTTTCGTCTGGCTCAGTTTCCTTTCCCGCAGTTTATTGAATTTTCTCATTGAGGTATAACATGAAATACTATTCACGCAAAATGGAATCGATATTTCATATAATTACATTTTTACGATACCCGTGGAATACAGTCAGAAGAAAGTGACCCTCAGTTTGCCAAATTTACATCGGAAACATGTAACGAAATTACTCATTTTAACTCTGGGTTACATAGTGCTGTCGTAGTCGCCGTTATGTATTTCAAAGTAGGTTAATGTATTACATACTCAGTTTCGAAAGGTTAATTAAAAGATTTTTGACATAGTTGCATATGTCATCCGATCTCATAGAAGTAGACTGTTCATTGAGGCTGCAGTATCCTGACGTTATAGATGTGCAAGTCAGAGTATGTCTATAGTATATCAGATGTATAATTAAGTATTGTATATATACATATGAGATAGGCAGTTCCATTATCTATTTAGTTCCATGTTCCGCACACCAAATTCACGATAGACTTTCTGAACTAGAACGCATCAGTAAATATAATACCGCAGTGACAGATTAAAAAAATAAATAAACAGAATCAACATTAATCGACAAACTTTAGGCACGTATTCCGAACTGGAAACGGAGGAAAAAAATGTCATGTGAGCATATTTTCGGAAATGCAGAGTTGCCACGGTAAATTGCGCTGACGAATGACAGTTATGTCCTAAATAATATATATCTTTTTCCAACAAACCGCTCAGTTCATACATACAATACCAGGAACAAAAATGATTTGCACAAGGACTAAAATGCACTTACTTTAGTTGAAGAAGGGGTCCACTACTCAGGAACACTCATCTTCAATAATTTTCCAGCAAACACACAAAAATTTAGTTACAAATAAAGATCAGTTTAAAAGTAGCCTGAAAGACTTACTAGTGGCCAACTCCTACTACTCCATTGACGAATTTTTTAATAGAAACAAATGAGTTATTGTATATATTCATACTATTAGTATTGTTATTTCAGCTTTTAAAAAATACTGACATGTTCCACATCCACGAGGATCTCCTGAGCACGGATCTATGGAACAAAAAACTAATCTAATCTAATCTAGTTCCTCTGACCACGTGTGTTCCTGTATGATGGACGCAGCGTACTGTAAGCAGCAGAATGGTCCGGTATTCATGTCGGTCATAAGCAGATATGGTGTTTGTGTATTGCCAAGCCTATAGGAAAGGGCATATCGAAACAAGTACTCTCACATACACCAACAGCGTCACACAACATTTCAAGCCTTTTTTAGGGCGTTTATGGTTTGTGTAATCTTTGGCCCTTTCAGATTGACAAACGTGGAAGGGGAGGGAGGGGGGCGGGTGGACTGTGCGTACACTACATTTGTGCGACTGGATTGTATAGGATACTGAGACGAACTCTCGCATAAGCTCCAGGCAAGTGAGCTGCCAACATGATGTAAACCGAAGTATGATTATGCGTATCTTGCATGACAACCAGTACCATCCCTATCGCCAGTAGCGAGTGAAAGAATTATCAGCAGCGGATTTCCCTCTACGGAAAGGATTGTGTCGATGATTTTTACACCAGATCATCACAAGTATACGATTTCCGTCATAAGTCCTCTTTCCAGTACGCTGCTTCAATCATACAGCCTGCAGCACTCAAGAAACAAGGAATTGTCATTCGTCAGCGACATCTCACGTGGCTACGATGCATTTCAGGACCCATGTTCATAGGATAGTTTTTCCCCCATTTGCAGACAGGAATCCGTCCCAGCAGTTTGTCGGGACTATTAATGTTTACCCCGTACGTTTTCTGGTTTGTAAATAACTACTTTTTTCTGTTTCTATGGTACAGAAGAAGTTTTTATTGAGAAACAGCTTTAATCCACATTTATAAACATTTCTGTGGTCTGTGAGACAGACCAAGGTCACTTGGTGGTATCACTTTAATGCGAAAGTCACTGCAGACTCCATCTGTAATTACGACGACTAAAGTTCACCTGGACTTATTCACACAGTTCGGAAACTAATAGTGCGTGGTGTTCGCCCCGGACTGCCTTCAGTTACTTTACCTCAAAGTGGCCTTATCAGTGCTTCGAACATTGGTACTTAATGCATTCGTGTCTTATACAATTGACTTCGTGTGTTCAATAAATAGGTCTACAACACTACAAAATCCATTATTGCATGGTACAAGAAGCGACTGTTAGTAACACAGCATAAAATAAGAATGCGAATGCTAGCTACCTGTCCAGTAAAAGGTGTCACTTTGAAGGAGAGACAGCATTGGTCGTATATTTTTGTTTATTATCGCAAAATCGATTTTCGGTCACTTAGTGACCATCTTCAGTGCTAAAAACTAAAAATTTTTTCACATTACGATCAGAGAGTATAAAACAGAAAATCACAATTACATCTGCATATGAACATAACACTTGTTAGGAACATACCTGTAATATATAACTTAAATTAGTAAGCACTGGTGTCAATAAGCTTACGGCGATCACATAGACTGAGGTCACTGTTTACATGCACTTGTTCAGCAGACCTCGGTGTGACGGGGCTTGACACGCCCTCTATGTGACATGTGTCACGTGAAGACATAGTATTACTGGTTTTGCGATATATTAACACTAAATAACTCTTGTGCATTTGTGAATCGTGCTGTAATTCAAATTTAAAATGTACGTACAACACACAGCAGACGAAGGGGGAAGGAAATATCTGAAGTACATTGGCGCATTGTTTTTCTTAAAAAAAACTTATAAAACCTAAAACAGATCGATGATAAGTTGTCAGAGTACAGGACATATAAAAGAGCAAAAGATAATGAAAAAGAATAATAAATGAATAACATGAATGAGGTGTAACACAGGTTTTTAAAAAACATAATACCCACCATCTGGCGTGGGAAGTTAGAAGTACAACGTTTGTGATTTACGTAAAATGTTACGTTAAGACTAAGGAGTC
The DNA here is from genome assembly GCF_021461395.2 of Schistocerca americana. NCBI lineage: Eukaryota > Metazoa > Arthropoda > Insecta > Orthoptera > Acrididae > Schistocerca > Schistocerca americana. Next base: position 949,341,062 of record NC_060119.1, on the reverse strand, counting down.
AAATATATAAAAAAATAATAACAGTACGAAACTGCCGTTACTTAATAATTAAAATGCCATGAAACACAATGTTCGTTACAAAAATGTTTGTAGGTGTGGATAAACAATTTTGTTATCATATTTAACCGACATGTTGATGTACGTCTCGTTTGTCCCTTTGGGCAAGCTAGCAGTGCTATAACAGTGATTATAGGCTTCCGCATAAGCACTGGGTCAGAACCCATATGTACATTCACAGGTTGATAAAACAGTAATGAAGTTGCCACGCAACCGGTTTCGAATATTAATAAACTAATTTGATTTTACATAACTTATAGTAGCAGTGGGACCCATATGAAATACAAGCAGACTTAAGAAGTACCTGTAATTCTAATTGTGTATTTTAAATACATTTGAAAATATAAGGTGCGAACAGGTAGTATACATCAAACATCGAGAAACCATCATGAGGAAGGACAGGTAATAGTGCCACTTATACCAAAAATATACATCGTACTTTAGAGAAATTAAACATAGGCTATGCACGATATCCAGCACTTATTCAAACAGCAAAGGAATTGTTAACATACATTAAAAGTAATTACGTAAAGTGATAACCGGTTCGTATTACTTTGTGTCAACGCCTACGAGATGTCGACTGTAGTAGCATTATGTTCAGTAGGCGTCCATGAGTTCTGCAAATTACGAAACAAAAACGGAGCATCTTTTTTAAAAACCGAAATTAGTAATGTTTTGGTTTGTTTTAATAACGTTACTAATTTCGGTTTTTTTAATATTATTTAATGGCATATGAATTGTTACTTAGTGGCTTTTTCGGACTATTACTATTTTATATATTTGACTTCTCAGTTTTAACGTAATATTTACGTAAATCAAGAACGATGTACTTCTAACCTCCCACGCCAAATGATGGGGCTATGTTTTACAGTAAGCAACCGTGTATATTTGATGTCATGTATGTATGGGTTCTGACCCAGTGCTTATGCGGAAGCCTATAATCACTGTTTTAACACTGCTAGCTTGCCCAAAGGGACAAACGAGACGTACATCAACATGTCGGTTAAATATGATAGCAAAATTGTTTATCCACACCTACAAACATTTTTGTAATGAACATTGTGTTTCACGGCATTTTAATTATTAAGTAACGGCAGTTTCGTACTGTTATTATTTTTTATATATTTGACTCCTTAGTCTTAACGTAACATTTTACGTAAATCACGAACGTTGTACTTCTAACTTCCCACGCCAGATGGTGGGTATTATGTTTTTTTAAAAAACCTGTGTTACACCTCATTCATGTTATTCATTTATTATTCTTTTTCATTATCTTTTGCTCTTTTATATGTCCTGTACTCTGACAACTTATCATCGATATGTTTTATGTTTTATAAGTTTTTTTTTAAAAAAAAACAATACGCCAATGTATTTTAGATATTTCCTTCCCCCTTCATCTGCTATGTGTTGTACGTACATTTTAATTTTGAATTACTGCACGATTCACAAATGCACAAGAGTTATTTAGTGTTAATATATCGCAAAACCAGTAATACTATGTCTTCACGTGACACATGTCACATAGAGGGCGTGTCAAGCCCCGTCACACCGAGGTCTGCTGAACAAGTGCATGTAAACAGCGACCTCAGTCTATGTGATCGCCGTAAGCTTATTGACACCAGTGCTTACTAATTTAAGTTATATATTACAGGTATGTTCCTAACAAGTGTTATGTTCATATGCAGATGTAATTGTGATTTTCTGTTTTATACTCTCTGATCGTAATGTGAAAAAATTTTTAACTTCTAGCACTGAAGATGGTCACTAAGTGACAGAAGATCGATTTTGCGATAGTAAAAATATACGACCAATGCTGTCTCTCCTTCAAAGTATACCCATTATCTGGTCGTAATGCACAGGACACTATGGAGTCACCAATCAATAAAATTTTGCCTAGCTGGGCTTGTGCAGCGTATTTTAAATACAAGAAGTTAAAAATCAAGCTGGTGATCACAAGTCAACATACCCAGTTCCACAAAGAGTGTATTAAGAAAAATGTTACCCCACGGTATGTACAAAGTTACTTTAATAGACGAAGACAAATTTGCGCAGTGACAATGAAAAAATGCGAACTGGTTTTGATGAGAAATCAAATTAGGAAACTGTTTTTTAAAAAAAGTGTTATTAATTCTCAGCTGTTCGAAGCACACGCCAATTTGGGTGAACTTGTCTCTCCTTTAACCTTAGATTTGCTACTCTCAAGAGTGAATGAGATTGTCTACAATGCAGTTAGCAAAGTAAGAGCTAAACATGTCAAAAAATAGCTAAGCTAATGGGACAAGGGAAAAGACAATTGTTAAATGGCGAACATAAATATAACTTCTATCCTATAGTTAGAAATTTAACAGATATAGTATTTAATCAGGAAGAAAATGAACTATTGAGTAAGGGTTTAAAGTACAACGTACATAAACAATTGGATAGTACTGCAATTAAGAATACACTAGTGCAGGTAAAATTCGTGATGGATAGTTGTAAAATAAATAAGGTAGAACAGAATAAAATGGCTGCAGCGGTAGAAAAGCTATTAAAGAACGAGGTAGAAAAAGCAAATAACAAAAACGGGATTGATCATTTGACAGTAAAAAGCTCTAATAATAAATTGCAAGTGAGTAATGCAATTGTCACAAAGGCAGACAGAGGGAATTCTGTCATTATTGTTACAAAAGAAATGTATGTAGAAAAAACTTTACAATTTTTTCAAGAAAACGGTATTACATCAATCGCGAGAGACCCAACGAATGAGATTCAAAGAAAGTTAAATGAGAAACTTAAATCACTTTCATATGTAATAGCCCCTCGTGAGATACAGTATCTCAAGGTAATGAATCCAAAACTTCCTAAGCTACGATCACAATTCAAGATTCATAAGCAATCTAATCCCATTAGGCCGGTAATTGATGGGAGAGGGGGCCCGTTGGTGAATATTGCGAAAAAATGCCTAACTATTTTGAATAAGCATTATAAATTTGTACAACAGTTCTCGATTAAAAATAGTACCCAATTAGTAGAGAAAATAAAAGATATACCTATTACAGACACTATGACGTTTCTTTCGCTGGACATTGTCAATTTATATACGAATATCCCGATTGAGGAAACAATACAAATTATTGACGCTAATCTCAGAAACCATAGTAATATATCCAGCGTGGAAATCAATGTGTTCATAGAACTATTATCATTCTGCTTAAAGTATAACTACTTCACATTTAACGACAAAATTTATGTCCAAAAAGACGGACTCAGCATGGGAAACTCTGTGTCAGGGATTATGGCAGACATCTTTATTAACTATCTTGAACTGAAATTACTAAAAGATTTTCCCACATTAGCTAAAAAGATCGTATACTACTATACATATGTAGACGGCATGCTATTGCTTATTAATGGTAATCAATCTGATATTGACGAAGTAGTCAGTACATTTAATGGTTTACACAACAAAATTGCTTTCACAGTTGAAAAAGAACAGAATGGAGTAATTAATTTTTCAGATCTAACCATTAGAAGGGAAAATGGTAAACATACATTTGACATTTACAGAAAATCAACATTCACAGATATCATCTTAGATTATGGTTCACAACACCCTGACCAACACAAAAAAGCGTTTTTCCATTTTGCATTTCATCGTATGTTCTGATTACCATTATCTAATGAAAACCATGAGAAAGAGTTAAACATAGTTAAACAAATTGCAAGAAATAATAATTACCTGTTGAAATACGTCATGAACATTTATGACATGGTATCCAAAAAACATAGTAAAGATAATTTAAGTCAGAATGAGACAAGCGAAACTAAAAATCAAAAATTTATCACGTTGCCTTTCTATGGTCCAATTAGCAACAAAATTGCCACAGTATTCAAGAAGAGGAATATTAATGTAGGTTTCTCGACGACGAACAGACTAGGCGTGCTTTTAAGGAATAACATTCATGAACGCAACGTCTTACATGAATCTGGTGTTTACAAACTTATGTGTGCCACCTGTAATGCAGGTTACATAGGGCAAACTGGACGAAAATTGAAAACAAGGTTCCGTGAGCACGTTGCACTTGAGAGGAAAGATATTGCCGAAAAATCGAATTTCGCAGCCCATCTAGTAGCAACTGGTCATACAACTCCAGATTTGACATCGCAATTGAAGCTGTTGCACAAGGGTAAAAAAGGTCTCTTCCTCGACCTTATGGAAGAGATGGAGATCTTTTGTCATAATAAAGCTCCAGATATGGCGCAACTTAACGAGCCGACGATATCGAGAAGCACACATTTTTGGGAATGCTTCTGCGATTTCCTATGAAAAAAGTCAACTTGTGGCCACTTATCACAATTAGCAATTCGTAGTCAGTTGCTTGTTATCCCTTATATACAACGCCTCAGTCATAGTTGCTACGAGAACACTTACAATGGCCGCTATTACAACTATCTCAACACATAGACACACATGTTTTGGTTTGTTTTAATAACATTACTAATTTCGGTTTTTAAAAAGGATGCTCCGTTTTTGTTCCGTAATTTGCAGAACTCATGGACGCCTACTGAACATAATTCTACTACAGTCGACATCTCGTAGGCGTTGACACAAAGTAATACGAACCGGTTATCACTTTAGGTAATTATTTTTAATGTATGTTAACAATTCCTTTGCTGTTTGAATAAGTGCTGGATATCGTGCATAGCCTATGTTTAATTTCTCTAAAGTACGATGTATATTTTTGGTATAAGTGGCACTATTACCTGTCCTTCCTCATGATGGTTTCTCGATGTTTGATGTATACTACCTGTTCGCACCTTATATTTTCAAATGTATTTAAAATACACAATTAGAATTACAGGTATTTCTTAAGTCTGCTTGTATTTCATATGGGTCCCACTACTACTATAAGTTATGTAAAATCAAATTAGTTTATTAATATTCAAAACCGGTTGCGTGGCAACTTCATTACTGTTTTATCAACCTGTGAATGTACATATGGGTTCTGACCCAGTGCTTATGCGGAAGCCTATAATCACTGTTATAGCACTGCTAGCTTGCCCAAAGGGACAAACGAGACGTACATCAACATGTCGGTTAAATATGATAACAAAATTGTTTATCCACACCTACAAACATTTTTGTAACGAACATTGAGTTTCATGGCATTTTAATTATTAAGTAACGGCAGTTTCGTACTGTTATTATTTTTTTATATATTTGACTCCTTAGTCTTAACGTAACATTTTACGTAAATCACGAACGTTGTACTTCTAACTTCCCACGCCAGATGGTGGGTATTATGTTTTTTAAAAACCTGTGTTACACCTCATTCATGTTATTCATTTATTATTCTTTTTCATTATCTTTTGCTCTTTTATATGTCCTGTACTCTGACAACTTATCATCGATCTGTTTTATGTTTTATAAGTTTTTTTTTAAAAAAAAACAATGCGCCAATGTACTTCAGATATTTCCTTCCCCCTTCGTCTGCTGTGTGTTGTACGTACATTTTAAATTTGAATTACAGCACGATTCACAAATGCACAAGAGTTATTTAGTGTTAATATATCGCAAAACCAGTAATACTATGTCTTCACGTGACACATGTCACATAGAGGGCGTGTCAAGCCCCGTCACACCGAGGTCTGCTGAACAAGTGCATGTAAACAGTGACCTCAGTCTATGTGATCGCCGTAAGCTTATTGACACCAGTGCTTACTAATTTAAGTTATATATTACAGGTATGTTCCTAACAAGTGTTATGATCATATGCAGATGTAATTGTGATTTTTCTGTTTTATACTCTCTGATCGTAATGTGAAAAAATTTTTAGTTTTTAGCACTGAAGATGGTCACTAAGTGACCGAAAATCGATTTTGCGATAATAAACAAAAATATACGACCAATGCTGTCTCTCCTTCAAAGTATACCCATTATTTGGTCGTAGTGCACGTGACACTATGGAGTCGCCAATCAATAAAGGTGTCACTGTTACCAAACACCACAAGGTGGCGTAGAAATATGTGAGCAAGTTCCACTTGACAGAGAAAAAACCATGAGACAAGACGTATGATGATCAAATACTCTCTCACTATGTTGCTGCAATTGAAGGGTGGGAATATACTAAGACATGGCCTTAACCTGAATAGGAGAGGGAAAGATAGGTTGGCTTAGCTTCTTGCAGATAATATACGCAGAGCCATCATCACACATAGCAAGATTCCTGGTTACTTGTGTCAGAGGGGCATCTTTTTTAGGCTAGATGCATGATTCTGGCACCCTGTTTTGAAGGAACAGAATAACCCCACAAAATGCTTAATATTGCATAGCAGAGTAAGGTTAGCTTATTTCATAAAAATGTTAGCGGACTGAGTAGTGAGACAGAAGAGCTTTTTACGTGTGTGGAAAATTTAGAGAGCGCTGAAAATATAGACATCCTGTACCTTTGTGAGAACAACAGAACCACATAAGTTACATATAAAAGATTACAGTATTGCAGCTTACTATTGCAGAAATAACATAGGAAAAGGAGGAACTGTTACATACATTACGACAGAATACGAGTTCAAAAACAATGAGTCTAATTGATTTTGTAGTGATCATCACAGAGAAGTACATGATTGTGAATTAACGTTGAAAAATAGTTCACTTTTAATTGTAACTGAATATAGATCCCACTGGGAAATTTTGAACTGTTTATGATGACTCTGGATTGGTTACTGTAGTATCTGTCAGGCAGCAATAAGCAATGCAGATTTCATAAAGGATTCTGATAGAAAAAATAGTTTTGATACTAAAATTTGGTTTCAGTAATTAACTTTCCAACATGGTTGGTTAAATACAATAGGACCCTAACTGATAATGTTTTCTTTCGTAAAACTCAAAGGAAGAAAACCACTGTTAGCCCAGTCGCAAATTCTCTCTCTAATCGCAATGCACAGTTCATTAGGATAAATAACTCAGCGCCTTACAGTTGAGATACGCCTCAGTGGAAATCATTTAGAATAATTAACGTCTCCAGGACAAACGTTCTGAGGAATAGTTTGTAGCAGATTACATGGGATGTGAATTATAATGAACCAAATGCTAGCATAAAATTTAATCTAATACACGATAAACCGGTATCATTATTTGAAAATGGCTTTCTGCGTAAGCTAATCAGGAAGGACACTAAATAGCTAGGTAAAAAACCGTAGATCACTAGAGGGATTAAAGTATCCTGTGAAAGGAAAAGGGAAATGTATCTTTTTGGCAAGAACAAATAGTAACATGCTGCAAAAACTACTTAATAGTACTAAGAAATGTTATTAAAAATCAAATAATATGCTCATAATGTCAGAAATCAGTACCTTCGACAACAGACTTTGGGCTACATGGAATGTAATGAAACAAGAGATAGGTCAACCAGCCATAGAACAGGACAACAACACTACTGAACTTAGTGGAAGGGCTGTAAATGATGAGTCTCAGGCAGAGATTGATTTGAATAACCATTTCCTAAATATAGTAGAAAGCATAGGGACAAACTGTACAGGATCAAATTCACAATAATATGTTGAAAATGTAGTTTTCATAAAATTCGATCATCTGAATGTAGCACCAACTTCTCCTTCTGAATTTAGGAAAGTTATACATACTTTCAAAAGTAAAAGCTCATTTGGTTGTGATGGTCTTTCCAATACAGTAAACGAAATTTGTTATCGTGTAATAAGCCCTGTCCTATCAGATATATTTGATGCATCTGTAACTCAAGGCATTTTTCCAGGGAGACTGAAATATGCCAATATTAATTCCCTACTTAAGGGGAAAACCACGTTAGGAGGCTGTTTGACACTGGTATTTTGGGAATTTTTGGGTAGAAATAGTTACTTAGAATTTAATCAAATTTTTACGTAATTTCATTCATATTTATACCAGTTTTTATGAATTTTTTTGAATAATTTCAGCCAAAAATAATAAAGTTACGCTGTGATGTCGGCTGAAGGTTGAGTGTATAGTTCTTCAATTTCGTACAGTGTAGCCATTCCGATTTTCGTCTGAAATAAAAAAGTTTTCGATTTTTCGTTAATAACTTATTTTGTAAGAATGTGAACCTCAGTGCCGGTGAAAATAATGAAAATTAAAAATTTTGCAGGCGTTGGAAGAATTTACTTCGTTTTTCACGTTTTTTTCTAATTATGCCAATGAAAATACCCTTACAATCATGATATATCTCATAAGTTCATTCATATTATTCGTAATTTTGTAAAGAATCTTACTATCAACTTCCGTAATGATCGGTTCTACACTCCTGGAGATTGAAATAAGAACACCGTGAATTCATTGTCCCAGGAAGGGGAAACTTTATTGACACAATCCTGGGGTCAGATACATCACGTGATCACACTGACAGAACCACAGGCACATAGACACAGGCAACAGAGCATGCACAACGTCGGCACTAGTACAGTGTATATCCACCTTTCGCAGCAATGCAGGCTGCTATTCTCCCACGGAGACGATCGTAGAGATGCTGGATGTAGTCCTGTGGAACGGCTTGCCATGCCATTTCCACCTGGCGCCTCAGTTGGACCAGCGTTCGTGCTGGACGTGCAGACCGCGTGAGACGACGCTTCATCCAGTCCCAAACATGCTCAATGGGGGACAGATCCGGAGATCTTGCTGGCCAGGGTAGTTGACTTACACCTTCTAGAGCACGTTGGGTGGCACGGGATACATGCGGACGTGCATTGTCCTGTTGGAACAGCAAGTTCCCTTGCCGGTCTAGGAATGGTAGAACGATGGGTTCGATGACGGTTTCGATGTACCGTGCACTATTCAGTGTCCCCTCGACGATCACCAGTGGTGTACAGCCAGTGTAGGAGATCGCTCCCCACACCATGATGCCGGGTGTTGGCCCTGTGTGCCTCGGTCGTATGCAGTCCTGATTGTGGCGCTCATCTGCACGGCGCCAAACACGCATACGACCATCATTGGCACCAAGGCAGAAGCGACTCTCATCGCTGAAGACGACACGTCTCCATTCGTCCCTCCATTCACGCCTGTCACGACACCACTGGAGGTGGGCTGCACGATGTTGGGGCGTGAGCGGAAGACGGCCTAACGGTGTGCGGGACCGTAGCCCAGCTTCATGGAGACGGTTGCGAATGGTCCTCGCCGATACCCCAGGAGCAACATTGTCCCTAATTTGCTGGGAAGTGGCGGTGCGGTCCCCTACGGCACTGCGTAGGATCCTACGGTCTTGGCGTGCATCCGTGCGTCGCTGCGGTCCGCTCCCAGGTCGACGGGCACGTGCACCTTCCGCCGACCACTGGCGACAACATCGATGTACTGTGGAGACCTCACGCCCCACGTGTTGAGCAATTCGGCGGTACGTCCACCCGGCCTCCCGCATGCCCACTATACGCCCTCGCTCAAAGTCCGTCAACTGCACATACGGTTCACGTCCACGCTGTCGCGGCATGCTACCAGTGTTAAAGACTGCGATGGAGCTCCGTATGCCACGGCAAACTGGCTGACACTGACGGCGGCGGTGCACAAATGCTGCGCAGCTAGCGCCATTCGACGGCCAACACCGCGGTTCCTGGTGTGTCCGCTGTGCCGTGCGTGTGGTCATTGCTTGTACAGCCCTCTCGCAGTGTCCGGAGCAATTATGGTGGGTCTGACACACCGGTGTCAATGTGTTCTTTTTTCCATTTCCAGGAGTGTATACCGTTTTATGCAGTTACACTGCACGAAAATGTGAAAAAAGTAATTTCGAGATAAACGCGATTGAAAACTAAATTCTCTAAACGCGTTTGAAAAATAAATTCTCGGAAACTAGAAATTCAAGGAAGTTAACAATAATTTAAAATGCTTATCGATTAATCTGCGAGTCCACCATCATAAAGTTATCCTCTTTCTTTCTCATAGCCTTCGTTTTGCGCTTGCAGCAGTGCTTTCCGAGCTTTCCGACCTTCCTTCGATTCCAATAAACAATGTCGATTCTACCGGCACAAGCGCTGGTTATCCATTTGTTCTGCATAGCTGATGATCTGCTTGCCTGCTACAATTTCTGCCTCGTTCATGACCATCAGAAGGGATGAATTTCCTTCATTGAATAAGCCTGCTGTTAAATACGATGCCAATTCAACAACTTTTAGTCCGGAGTGCAAGTGTTTAGGAGCTAATCGCCATATAGTGGAATTAAAACTTTCATTCGAATTTTGTGTGTGGCGACTTAAACATCTCTCCAGTAATTCATCCCTTGATAATTCTTCATATATTGGAAGAATTTCCTTCTGTACGTCGGGGTGCAATGGAGTAGAGTACGGATCATGTTCCAATCCATGGGCTGTTCGTTTCTGCCATTAGCACCACCTGTCTTCTCCCTCTGGGCAATACTCGTGTCCAAGAGTTTCATCCGTGGAAATCATATGGTAGTATGTCGCCCTATCTGCGCTCGAACCTGTAACGATGTGACTCGGTTCTGTGCTCACAATAGCTACACGGATGCGAATTTCGTTTCGAAATTTTGACAGCGTATTCTTGGGTGCTTTAGGTAGTGATTCATGCAATTAAAAAAGTCGGATACTTTGAACCTCCTAATGTGGTTTGCCTTCTTAAGAATGGTGATAAGAAAGATGTCAATAACTACTGACCTGTTTCACTGCTGACATCATTCTCCAAAATTTTTGAGTAGTTGGTGTATTGTAGAATAGCATCTCACCTTAGCATTAGCAGTTTCCTTAGAAAATCACGATTTTGGCTTCAAAAGGGTTTCTCTACTGAGAATGGCATTTACACGTTCACTAGACTGGTTTTACAAGCATCAAATAATAAAATAGCGCTGGCTGGCTGGTTCAAATGGCTCTGAGCACTATGGGGCTTAACTTCTGGGGTCATCAGTCCCCTAGAACTTTGAACTACTTAAACCTAACTAAACTAAAGACATCTCACACATCCATGCCCGAGGCAGGATTCGAACCTGCGACCATAGCAGTCTCGCGGTTCCAGACTGTAGTGCCTAGAACCGCTCGGCCGCTCAGGCCGGCGTGCTGGCCGGTTTCTCTGTAATCTCTCTAAGGTATTTGACTGTCTGAATCACAGTAAACTTAACATTTTATGGGATTAACAGCATAGTCAACCAATGAATCTCATATCTAAGCAAGAAAAAAAAGAAGTTGTACTTAGTAATTCAATAATATAGTCCAGGCGCATAATTGTAACTGGGGAAAAATCACTCATGTGGTACCCCAAGGTTCAATCTGAAGTCCTTTCCTGCTTCTCATATATGTAAACCATCTTTTGTCTAGTATACAACTATGGGAATTACTACTTTTTACAGATGACACTAGTATTGTGATCAATCCAAGCATACATACAGAAACAGAAGAAATGGCACAAAAAGTTCTTAAAGGTATAATTAACTCTTTTTCTGCGAATGGTCTCACCGTCAGTTTTAAAAACACTCAGCATATTCAGATCGGCACATCTAGAGGTTCTACACCAATGATAAGCGTAACATACGGTGAGGAAATAATAAATAATGTGGAAACTTCAAAATTCTTAAGGTCCATATTGAAAATACATTTTAGAACTCCTAAAACATCTTAGTTCAGTAACATTTGCGCTTAGGACCATTGAAAATCTTGGAGAGAGACAAATCAGTAAACCGGCATTTTGCATATAACTCATCTTCAAGAAAGGAAGTCTACATTGCACAAAAACGTGCTGTAAGACAAATATGTGATGTTCACTCACAATCATTATGTAGACATCTATTGAAGAAGTGGGCGTTTTTACTACTGCTTCACAGTATATTTACTCCATCACGAAGTTTCTTGTAAATAATCCACTACACTTCAAAAGGAACAATGAGGTACATAATTATAATAACACAATATAAAATGGTGTTCATTACTCGACATTAAGGTTGGCTTTAGCACAAAAAGTGGTGCAAAATGCCCAGTGATATAAGATGTCTGATAGACAGCAACGCAAAATTTGATAGCAAATAGAGAATGTTTCTCCTTAACATCTCCTCCAATTCTGTACAAGAATTTCTATTATCGTAATGCGTAAAAGGTGGTGGCTAGGAATTACTAACTCCCATCTGTGCATCTTTTCCCCGCTTTGCAAAAGAAGAAAGAAACCGTTAGAAATGTCCATAATGTAACAGTATGTACAAATTAATTTCCGATGTGAATGTAGAATGACTCATTAGACATCATTACGATGTATCGTGCAAAATGATCCATGGAACATGTAAGTAACTACCTAAGTACCTACTACCTATCATTATCACGGAATAATAGCTTTCATCAACGAACTGTTAAAAGGACGGCCAGAATTCATGCATGGAAGCAATGACGAGCTGCCTAAAAAATAGAGTGTAGCAACTGAGAGAGCAAAGTCATCTGGAAAGCGGTGCCAGCAATTAAACTCTGCGATCAGGTGAACCATTTCTTTCTGAATTTGTGACACAAATTTTATATTTAAATGCATTTGAGGAGTAAGGAAAAAAAAACAATCACTGACTCAAGGCTGTTTATTTTTTCTCATATTTCGGTCGCTGTCTTCTATATTTTCCTTATTTTTTTCTCAAACCGACTTGCTGAGTAGATGATGTCAAGTTCTAGTAGTATTGAATCAGAGTTACTTCGTTTCGAGGAAGCTGCAGGAACATCAAGCGGTAACAGCATCTTAAAAATTCTGTCGCCACAAGTAAAAAAAATATAAAAGAGTATGTCAAACAGCAATGATTACAAAGTCTCCGTATTAGAGCGCCTATCCATCACGAATGTGAACGGTGAAAGTCACCAGTTGCTTGACAATATTTGTTCCTCGTATTAAATTTGAATTATCACCGCAAGAAGAAAATGCAACTCATGATATTTGTATTTCCCTTGCCAGCATGTATGTCGAAGAGTGTTTCTCTGCCCTTCTTCCGCCAAAGCGCCGCATGTAGATTTCTGCATTCTTCCGAAGCTTAATAGATATCAGGTTGTTGATTATGATATCCCTGTTTTGGCTAAGAAAAAATCGATCAGTTACCAGAAATTATCAATAATCGTTCGCACTGCCTATAGTAGCCCCTGTCCGAAGTGAAGGCAGGCGAAATCGATTGCGAGACCACCACCCCTACGCACGAATCAATCATCTTTTATGAGCAGCAGTATAATATTGTTAGTTTTAGTGTTTCAACTCCAAAACTGGATCGCCAACTTTGAATCATGTGCAAGAGGAAGAATTGTGGGAATGGTGGTATGAAACACAAATGTGGCTACTGCTATAGCACCATTTTTCGATTCTGTTTGATTAAAACCCCACAGAAAAGTGCTCAACTGTTTGGAAGTTGGAGCAGAATTTACAGCTCACGTGCGTTTCTTCTTTGATTGTTCAGAGGCCGTTTCCTTCCTATTGCGATTTAAATACAAGAACTATAATAAAATTATTCAGGATTAGTTGGTATTAAATCTTAAGCATGCTAACTAAAAACTTTAGGCCCTATTTTAGGTTATTAAGCAGCACATTGATTAGATACATTATCAATACAACAGCAGCTTAATCTTCGTTCGATTTAAATATGCTCAATTATTTAATAGTGTAGCGAAAAGTAGTCAGAACAGGAAACGTAATAGTTTGCAAGAACAGCAAAGTACAAGCAGCACAGGGCCAAAACAGTTTTCTTAGCGGTTAACCTCAACGATGAATTCTTTGCTGATAATAAAATATAGCTCTTGTACAGAAGTTTCACTTATTAATTTAAATGGATAGGAAGATAAACTTCGGTTTGTGCTGTATGTATTGTACTTACCTACCCAACCACTTTACAAAAAGCCTCATGTTCGCTTCTCAAGACACACAAACACGAGACAGGCAACAGAAATACAGGAACCGAAAATTTAAAAATTATTGGACTGCTTCCGCTGTCATTGTTAGCGCGTGATCGGGATATGTCGATGGTCTTGATCAGAGAGCAAAGTAATTATTACTAATCCGGCCGATTTCATCAGTCGTGGTGCCCCATCTCCAAACTTCTCTCGCAAAGAGTACTGAAGTATCTGAAGGATGGTCGGCGGTAAAACTGAAGTAAATAAAGATTTAGACATTCACTACTTTCGAGACTTTTGTCTCTTCGTCCAGGACATTTTTCTTCTAGCATTTAATCGCGTACTGTCCACGAAATCTGCGAAGTATAGCAATCCTGACTAAATTGGGCCTGAGTGAAAAGTTCTTAAGAGAGATCCTTCATAGTGGCATGAAAATAATTGTTTCATCGACGCTAAAAAGTAGCGAATAAACTGGAAGTAGCAAATAGTTTAGTAGATAGAGGCGCCATGTTCATGAACGTCTACAACAAATTATTTATCAAAAACTACAAACAGAGGCAATATGTCCTTCGGATTCTAACAGAGTATCCAAGTTTCCAAGACCAAAGCAACAGTCTTTATCAGAGGATTGGGATTTATAAGAGAAAATTTGATTTTCTCCTTTCGTTTGCATTATAGTCATTGTGTAAATTGATGATATAAATTGTATTATTAAAGTTAATACAACTCACTGAATAACTAATTTAGAAGTAATTGGTTAATCATGTACTTCAATGTAATATTCTCGTGATAAAAAGTAAATGTGACTGTATGTGATTTTTCGTTCCACTTTTTCAAAACATAGGAGCCTATTGACGCGGCTTCCCATTTTCCCATGGAGCCAAAATTATACAACTCATTACATATGGAACAAAACTAGGGTGCAGCACAAAGGGAAAAGCACTGGGTTGAAAAATAAGAGATACACTACTGTCATTATATTCCCTATATTTGTTCTCTATTTACCTTCAGTTTCATATACTGTGTTTTTCTGTTGAACTCTTAGAGTGGAGACAGTGTTAATTTAATCATTTGAAGAACATGAGGTAACGTGTTAAGAAAGGTGCAAGTACGCTTTATTATATAATAAGTACATCCAGTTAACTTATGTTGTTGTTACTGTGTTTGAGGAAATAGTTGTTGGATCACGAAATTAATGTCTTACAGGTGAGTCATGCATTTGAAAGGAACATAAGACACATCCTGGTAATGAATAACTTTTTGTAATTGTGTCTAACATTAGTTTTTGTGTCTTTAGTTGTAACTATTGTTAACAGTAATAAAAATATGACAGTTCTCTGCTTGGGGACACAATACCACACACCAAGGGTTTGGTAATGATGAAGATAAGACACACAGTCGCAGAGAATGGAATTAAAATTACAGCCAAATTGCCCTAATTTTATTTACCCAATTATATCCGTAATTGTTACAGGTCAATATCAAGACTATTCCTTCAAAACTTCCATGGTTGATGGCCTCATTATATCGTAAATTTAATTCTCAGGTTGAAATGTGACAAGTCCTTTGGCTAGCCTCTTTTCATTTTTGGTCACCTTTAATTACACTACTTTTATGTGAGTCATGGGATCACAGCGATTTATGAGCAGATTTCACTTACTCTTCCTGACCTCCTGTAGTATAACAGGGTACATTAACTTGTTTTATGGGCTAACTGTGGAAGTGAGGAGTGCTGTGAATATACGACAGATGAAAAGTTGCGAGGCCCAGCAGAATGAGCCCAGGGTGGCCATAGGCAAGCCAACCCTTGCAGAAATAGAGGGAGAAGAAATAGCTGGTAGGACACCCACCTCCTTGTCAAGGGATGGAAGTTGCTTTGCTGAGCAGGAAACGGGTGGTCAGGCCATTGTACGTTTATAGGGTGGTGTGTGGGTGGCTGAGATTAGGAAACTTTCGTTCCATAAAATGGAACTCTGTGTATGGGTGGCTAGTGCTAGGAGCTTGTTGAGTGATATACGTGACTTTTCTGAAAACTTGATCGACCACTAGCCCTCTAGCGAGCTTTTTATCATTTCACAGGACCTGTAGATCTTTGCAGAATGAGCACCGATTGAAGGTTTGATAGTGACACCATGAGGACTCAGTACTTGGCGGGAAGCTTTTTAGAAAAGAAGGAAAGATATTCGTGTCATTGGCCTGTTGATTTTTCGCTATGTTTGAGTGAGCAACATTGTCAAAGAAGCAACTATGCCATAGGTGGGCTGTAGCAACTTAAGGGGTTTGATGATCACATTTTGTTAGGCATAAGACACGAGATAGCTGCTGGGAGAAGACTGGAAAAATAGAGAACAGTATATAGTCATTCTTAGAGGGTGAAGAGACATAGAAGATGGAGAGGACCACAGTAAAATCCATGGACTGCTGACGTAGGCTAAGTTGTCATTAGACTCTCAAGTTGCTGAAGCATTCTGTCTCCACTGTGCTCAAAGTCGACTGGTGGTTATGGTAAGCATGACATACAACTCTGGCATATTAGGGGAGGCGAGAGCATTGTAGTTCAACTGCATGATAGCTATCAGTGGATCATATTCGTCAGTCGTTCCTCAGATCTTTAGGGTTCTTGGGTATTGGTCCTAAGCAAACGGTGTGATTGACATAGATTACTGAATTTATTGCACAGAATAATATCCGAGATTTCATGGAACTCCATGTATTTTAGTAACTTTGGCAACTCAGAATTTTGGTTTGCAGTTCACAGATAAGGTACTTTTTTATAGTTCTTGTATATGTAATTAGGTTTTGTTCCATTACTATTCATGTGTATTATATAAAAAACAACAGTGGTACTTAAACCTTGAGTTTATTATCACAACCAATTTCTTTAAATGATAGATATTTATGTCAACTCTCCAACTGAAGCTTCATTGCTAATTCCAATAAACAAACATTGGTAATTCCATTGCACACACTAAATTCAGCAGTGGATCTCAATGGTGTGCTCAATTCTTGATTAGTGTCAGATTGAGTTAGATTCCACATTCTCACACAAAATGTGTTTGGCATAAACTGGCGACCATGTCAGGATCAGTATAAAACAGCATATGATAGGAAGCAATCATATAGGAAACATATTTTGTTTTACTGATTCATTAACACAGAACATTTAAAATCATAGCTGTCGATACAACATTTTGCTGGTGTGAAAAAATTATACTAGTATTTATTTCAGCTTTCTACCTATTCTTTTTGGATTCTTTTCAATGTCTGAGCGGTTATCTGCATTATAATACCTGTGTCGCTAAACTTTGGATGAGATTTATATTGATAAATAATTTATTATGAAGCTGGCTGAGAGATTATCTTTAATGAGGTTTAATTCTCTTTATGTTAACAACAGAGTATGGTACACAATTTGAATGGCAACACAGAATAAGTTTGCAAACAGAATATGAACAAGTCAAGGATGAAACTACTAGTATCATTGAGCACAGTCAAGGTAGGGCAGGTGGTGATTTAGGAGAGGGACAGCTGATCTTTTCTACAGTACAGTCAAGTACACACAGCAGAGGTGAAGAGATGACGTAATTTTTATTTAGATCACAGGCAGTCAGGTGTTGGAGTTAATAACGCTCACTGTAAGGATAAACAGGAGGAAGATGAAGTTACTTAAACACACTTCAACATTATAGTGATTATATGAAATTACAAGGTAGAAGAGAGTGACAGGCTCGAAATTTCAGTGAGACAAAGTCCTCAAATGTGTTCACAAACTTTTTCTCCAAACAGACAGACGGTAAACGTTGAAGATAATTTCGGAATTTTTAAATAAAATGAATGGGGATGCATAGTAGAGGATAGTCGAAATTGGGAAATACATAAAAGAAATTCAGAAATGGGCAGATGAAATACAGCAGGCATAAAAAAATGTGAAAATATACAGGTGATATACAGAGAAGAATGGATAAAATACAGAGAGAGGTAGAGAGATGAAGAAGAAAAAAAGAGGTGATTGGTAAGCCAGACATTGAAAGAGGTACAAGGATCCTAGAAAACAGCACAACAGTCGATCTCCAAAACTTGAAAACAGTCGAACCAATGACAGGAAAATGTGATGAAACTGACCAATAGAACTGAGAATGTAGAGCAGGTACAAAACTAGTTTATAGGTCTGCAACAAGATCAAATGAAGTTGCACGACTGATAAGAAAGTAGAGATGTATTTAAAAAAGCAGAAAAGCAAGTTGAAAGGGTAACAGCACAGTTTGTAAAACAGATAGACGAAGCCACAAGTCAACTACAAGTTCAAAACAGTGAGATAATCGGAGATGAAATTGGAAAATTGGGTGGAGGCTCATATATTACCATTCCAGTAACTGTATGAGACGGCCAGGAAGTACAGTTAGGTTAGACAATCTCAGGAAAGATCAGAAAGGGCTCCAGTCTCAAAGGGTACAGGACAAAGAAACGACGAGAATCGACAAAGCAACAATCGGTATTGTAGTTGTAAATTGTCGTAGCTGCGTTGGAAAAGTGACAGAGCTTCAAGCGCTGATAGAAAGCACTAAAACTGAAATCGTTATGGGAACAGAAAGCTGGCTAAAGCCGGATATACATTCTGCCGAAATTTTTACAGAGGCGCAAATCGTGTTCAGAAAGGATGGATTAAATAAAGTACGTGGTGGCAAGTTTGTGTCTGTTGGGAGTAGTATATCTTGTAGTGAAATTATAAAAGAAAGTTTCGGCGAAATAGTATGGGTAGAGGTTATACTCAACAGCCGTACCAAAATAATAATTGGCTCTTTCTACTGACACCCCGACTCGGATGATGTAACAGCTACACGCTTCAAAGAAAACTTTAATCTCATTGCACATAAGTACCCAACTCACACAGTTCAATCTACCTCCGATTTTTCGGCGAAAATACATGTTCAAAGCCGGTGGTACGCAGACAAAATCTTCCGAAATTGTACTAAATGCTTTCTCTGAGAATTAGTTTGAACAATTAGTTCATGATCCCACACGAATTGTAAATGGCTGCGAAAACACACTTGATCTCTTAGCCACAAATAAGCCTGATCTAACAGAGAGCGTCATGACGGATGCAGGGATTAGAGAACACAAGCACATTGTAGCGAGGCTCAAAGCCATATCAACCAAAACCACTAAAAATAAATGCAAAATATATCTATTTAAAACAGCAGATAAAAATTCGCTTGATGTCTTCCTAAGAGAGAGTGTCCATTCCGTCCAAGCTAATTATGAAAGTGTAGATCAGATATGGCTGAAATTCAAAAATAAATTATCGATAGCAATAGAGAGATTCATATTGCATAAGTTAGTAAGATCCACCATGGTACGCAAAACACGTCAGAACACTGTTGCAGAAGCAACGAAAAATTCATGCAACATTCAGAAGAACGCAAAATCTCCAAGACTGTCTAAGTTTCACGGAAGCTCGAAATTTAGTGCGGACGTCAATGCGAGATGCTTTTTATAGTTTCCACAATGAAATAGTGTCTCAAAATATGGTAGAAAATCCAAAGAGATTCTGGTCGTACGTAAAGTACGCCAGTGGCAAAAAACAGTCATTACCGTCACTGCGGGATAGCGATGGAAATGTTACCGATGATGATGCAACTAAAGCCGAGTTACTAAATACAGTTTTCCGTAATTCCTTCACGAAAGAAGACCAAGTAAATATTCCAGAAATCGAAACCAGAACTGCTGTTAGCATGAGTAACATAAAAGTAGATATCTTAGGTGTTGCGAAACAGCTCAAATTACTTAAGAAAGGCTAATCTGACGGTCCATATGGTATACCAATCAGTTTCCTTTCAGAGTACGCAGACACAATAGCGCCTTTATTAGCAATCATATACAACCGCTCACATGACGAAAGGTCTGCTCCTAAGTACTGGAAAGTAGCACAGGTCACACCAATATTCAAGAAAGGAAATAGGAGTAGTTCATTGAATTAGAGACCCATATCCCTGACCTCAATTTGCAGTAGGATTTTGGAGCATATACTGTACTCTAACATTATGAATTATCTTGAAGAAAATGACTTATTGATACATAACCAACATGGATTCAGAAAATATCGTTCTTGTACAACACAGCTAGCTTTTTATTCCCATAAAGTAATGAGTGTTGTCGACAAGGGATCTCAGATCGACTCCATACTTCTAGATTTCCAGAAGGCTTTTGATACCGTTCCTCACAAGAGACTATTAATCAAATTGCATGCATATGGAGTATCATCTCAGTTGTGTGACTGGATTCGTGATTTCCTCTCAGAGAGGTCACAGTTCGAAGTGATAGACGGTAAATCATCGAGTAGAGCAGAAGTGACATCTGGCATTCTACAAGGTAGTGTCATAGACCCTTTGCTGTTCCTGATTTACATAAATGATCTACGTGATAATCTGAGCAGCCTCCTTAGATTGTTTGCAGATGACGCTGTAATTTATCGTCTAGTAAAATCATCAGACGATCAATTCCAATTACAAAGTGATGTAAAGAGAATTTCTGTATGGGGCGAAAAGTGGCAATTGGCACTAAACAAAGAAAAGTGTGAGGTCATCAAAATGGGTACTAAAAGAAATCTGATAAATTTTGGGTATACCATAAATCGCACAAATCTAAGGGCTGTCAATTCGACTAAATACCTAGGAAACACAATTACGAGCAACTTAAATTGGAAAGACCACATGGGGAAGGCGAAACGAAGACTACGCATTGTTGGCAGAACATTTATAAGATACGACAAACCCACTCAAGAAACAGCCGACATTACACTTATCCATCCTCTGCTGGAACATTGCTGCGCGATATGGGATCCTTACCAGGTAGGATTGACGGAGGACATCGAAGAAATGCAAAGAAGGGCATCTCGTTTCGTATTATAGCGCAATAGGGGTGAGAGTGTCGCTGATATGATACGCGGATTGGGGTGGCACTCACTGAAACAAAGGCGGTTTTCTTCGCGGCGAGATCTATTTACGAAATTTCAATCACCAACTTTCCTTTCTGAAGGAGTAAATATTTTGTTGACACACACCTACGTAGGAAGGAATGATCATCATAATAAAATAAGAGAAACCAGAGCTCGAACGGAAAGATTTAGGTGTTCTTTTTCCTACGCGCCATTCAAGAGTGGAATTGTAGAGTAGTAGTACGAAAATGGTTCGATGAACCCTCTGCCAGGCACTTAAGTGTGAATTGCAGAGTAACCATATAGATGTAGATACAGACTCTTCTTGCATTCCAGAAAAAGCAGGGAAATATAAATGAAAGGCTGCAGAGAACATGCGAGAAAAATAGCTCACATCAGATTTGAGAGGATGGGTTTGTTAAAGGTAGGAGTAAAAACAATCACTACTGAAATCCATAACAGCATCCCACTGAACAAAATTCGTACACTTGGCAGAAATGCACCAACACCAAAAATTTTCATGTAGAGTCCCATCGAGAGGAGATAAGAAGAACATCAGAAACAGCTGTTAGGTCGTGTGTGAGACAGGAAACGTCCTTCAACTTCAAATACTTTATATCAGTCGATAAGCATTATCATAAAACTTGGATTGCACGATTTGACTGTCATTATCACGTTCTTGGCCTTTGTTGCATAAATTAGAGTTTATCTGAACACACGTTGAGGAAAAACAGTGGAAGAATGAGTGGAGCAGTGACAGCTTGGCCCACATCTCGTGACTTTAGAGATGCTTTCCTCACGAATTACAGATTGTGAGGAATGCAAGAATGTTCTAAGCAGGGGATGTTTATGTGCAGTGATTTTATGGCATCAGGATTATTGGACACTCCTGGTCGCCTAGGTGAAATCATTCGACACTATAATATCGAACAGCTGACAAATTGTCAACCAGTCCTAACAAGTCGATGCAATGACAATAATGAAGAATTAACAAGTACAGTTCATGAACTTGAAGCCTCTTTTGCCAATCACAATGCTAGGGACCAACAGAGAGAGCATGAAATTAACTTCAACTGACCACCACACTGCAACGACAATTAGAGAAAAAAACTGAAATGGAGGATCCTGAGGTGGACATAATTCCAACGGTCTGTCAGCAGGAGAAAATCATTTTTGGAATCACCCACAACAAAGAGGTGGCTGGAAAAGTACCAGAGATATAACAATGAACACTATTTGATATGGAATGGACCCTCCTCTCTATAAGGGAGAGAAGGACAAGAAATCATAAAAATCAGGCCAATAAATCTAAGAAATGAGGAATGGGGTAATAGGTTATCAAAGCACCGACTACATTTAATAGCAGGGGAAGCTGCCCAGAAACCCACAGAATAAGTCAGAATACACTAAGTAAATATACTAAACAGTGGCGAGGAATCACAGCTTCAATTGGAGGAGCAGAATGTTGTCATGATACGGTCATGAGCTGTACCCAGTAATTAACATCTCTGTAGGATATGTACAGGTCAAGGGAACACGTGATAGTGTAAGCCAAAAATCGTCAATAGGCGATACAACATTACAGAAATGTATCAAGGGATTTCATTGGCTGGTACTGTCATTAAAAAAAATTAAAAATTAAAAAAATTGAAAACCGCAGTGGTGCGTAAATTCACAAAAGTAAATAAGTCAATCAACAGGCTAGGAATCACATTAACAGGAGATTTTTCTTGATGTTACCTAAATTGGCCATCAATCTAAATATCAGAATAGACTTCTTGAACAGTAACTAAAGGATACTGAATCTTGTCAGAGGAGCAATCATTCTACAAAAAGGGAAGAAAATGAACAACTGTTTTGAGGAGCAGGTGATCCAAGTGCAGATACCGTAGAACAGTCTGAAAGCACGCTACAATTACTAAGAGTTTACAGAAGATACGTGGGAGGATAAGAAGGAAGTTCTCGCAAGGGAAATCCATCAGAAAATCAACGAGTGGATTAAAGAACTGGAAAATGTTAGTTTGGAAGCAAAGGAGAAAATGTGAAATATCTTACTCGTCAGTGACAAGTTTTTCAACAAAATAACGAACAATAAAAACTTTTATAATACGAATTTGAAATAAAAGAGTACAAGAAATTTATGCAATAGATGCTTTGTCATAAATTCTGTTCGGTGCATAGTGGTACACTGATGATAAGGAGAACTGCTCAAGCTAGTGCATTTGAGCTAGGAACTATTAAGCCGAAGAAATTAATTTGTGTACAAGAAACCATGGCAAACAGAAGAAATGGACGAAGAGAGGAAGTACAAAAATGTGTAGGGAAATTCAGAAATGTACAAATGTAAGTCACTTAGGAATGACATAAATAGGGAGCTAAGCCGAAATGGCTGCTTGAAAAATGTAAAGAAATCGAAAGAGGAATGGTTGTCGGAAGGTCTGACTCAGTGTGAAATTAAAAGCCAGAATGGTAACATCAAGAGTGCAAAGGGTTTTCCACTGTTGAGTGCAGAGCAGAGGGGCGATAGGTGGAAAGATTCTATGAGGGGGAAGACTTGTCTGATGACGTGGCAGAAGAAGAAACAGGTGTCGACAGGGAAGAGATAGTACCACAATCGGAACTGAAAAGAGCTTTTGACGACTTAAGATCAAATAAGGCAGAAGGGATGGATAACATTTTATTGCAAATTCTAAAATTATTGGTGGATGTGAAAACAAAACGATTATTCACGGCCGGCCGCGGTGGCCAAGCGGTTCTAGGCGCTTCAGTCCGGAACCGCGCGGCTGCTACGGACGAGGGTTCGAACCTCGCCTCGGGCATGGATGTGTGTGATGTCCTTAGGTTAGTTAGGTATAAGTAGTTCTAAGTTATAGGGGACTGATGAGCTTATATCTTAAGTCCCATAGTGCTCAGAGCCATTTGTACCATTTGATTATTCACGTTGGTGTCTAGAATGTATGTGACTGGCGATATACCATTAAACCTTCGGAAAAGACATCATCCACACAATTCCGAAGATAGCAAGAGTCGATAAGTGTGCGACTTATCGCACAAATAACTTCACTGCTCATGCATCCAAGTTTCTGACAAGCATGATATACAGAAGAATGGTAAAGAAAGCTGACGGTCAGTTAGATGCCGATCGGTTCGTCTTTAGGAAACGTAAAGGCACCATAGAGGCAATTCTGAAGTTGCGATTGATAATGGAAGCAACACAATAAAAATTAAGATAGGTATTTGTCGAACTGGAAAAAGCGTTCGACAGTATAAAATGGTGCAAATTGTTCGAAATTTTGAGAAAAATGTGGGTAAGCTGTAGGGAAAGGCGAGTAATGTATAATATGTACAAGAACCATGAGGGAACAGTAAGATTGGGAGACCAAGAACGAAGTGCTCGGATTCAGAAGGACGTAAATCAGGAAAGGAGCCTTCCGCCCCTACTATTCAATCTATACAACGAAGAAACAACGGCAGAAATAAAAACAAGCATCACAAGTGGGATAAAAATTCAGGGTGAAAGGATATCAAGGATGCGATACACTGATGACGTTGCTATCGTCAGTGAAAGCGAAGAAGTAGTACCGGATGCGCTGAATCGAATAACTTTGCAATGAATACAGAATATGGATCGAGAGTAAGTCGTATGAAGAGAAAGTAATGATCAGACTAGCATTGATAAAAAGGCCGTTCCAACCCAAGAGAAGTATAATAGTACCAAACATATGCCTTAATTTGAAAAAAAATATTTCTGAGAATGTACGTTTGTATCACAACACTGTGTGGCAGTGAATCACGGAATATGAAAAACCGGAAAAGATAAGAATCTTAGCATTTGAGATGTGGTGCTACAGACGAATGTTGAAAATTAGGAGGACCGATAAGGTAACGAGTGAGGAGGTTCTCCAGAGACTGAGCGACGAAAGAAATATGTGGAAAACAACGATAAAAAAAGGACAGCATGTAAGGGCATATGTGAAGACATCTGGGATTAACTTTAGTGATGCTAGAGGGAACTGCGGACGATAAAAACTTAAGAGGGAACATAGATTCGAATATGTACAGCATATAATTCGTGACATAGGTCTATTCAGAGAGGAAAAGGTTGGCACAGGAGAGGAATTCGTGGCGGGGCGCATAACACCAGTCAGGTGTTCGACACGAAAATTAGTCTACTTTGCTTATTTTCATTCGCTTATGTCGTATGGTATTATATTGTGGGGTAAATTTTCCCATTCTAAAAGGATATTTTCGGCTCAGAAAAGAGCGGTTCGGGCAATAGGTTCGCGAACCTCTTGTCAAACCCTGTTCATTAGTCTGGGTATTTTGATATTTGCCTCTCAATATATGTATTCTTTACTATCATTTCTTGTTAACAATATCAGCTTATTCCCTAGAATAAGCAGCTTTCACTTAGTTAATACTCGGCAGAAATAAAACCTGCATTAGGGTCGGACTTCCTTAACTCATGTGGATTTGGTGTGCAGTATACTGCTGTATCCATTTTCAATAAGCTACCACGAAAATTCAAAAATCTTAGCAGTAATCCATGCGCTTTCAAAGTGAAACTGAAAAGTTTCCTCATGGGTCACTCCGATTCTGCCGAGGAGTCCTCTGAAAAATTAAGCGGATTCTTGTGTTGTATTGTTGTTTACGTTTATTTAAATCTATGGCTTGACTTTTTTTGGGTTCATAAACATTGTATTTTCATTTGTCATCACTTTTAAGTTGTAATTTCATGTACTAACACATTCCATGACTTTGGAGATTTGCTCCTCAATTTGGTCCTACGGAACTTGATGGGTAAATAAATAAGTATGAATGCACTTCGTTTTAATTTAACTGTTGCATGGAGTGATGGCACACAGACACATGCTAGGTAGTACTGCTATTTCATGAGTTCTCCTTTCGTTCTTTCGTTCATAGGAAGTTTCTATAGCAGATCATGTATATTTTCGTCCGTGAAAAACGACAGGATATAAATGTTATATTGTGATCCTCACCAAAGTTGCGGTTGGACGAGATTTATTAAGAAGTGAGTTTGTTGAGAAATTCAACTTCAAGAGTAAGGTAGAACATAGTAACAGTGTTGAATTTAATAATATTTCGTTGGGTACTTTTATTTTTTAAGAGCACCAAAGTGCACGTTATTGTGCGGTAAGCAAGCTCACTTCTCCTATGAGGAATTTGAAGTGTAACATGACATCAAAAGAATCTTAGTGAGTAAAGTAAATACAGGCAGACAACCACTGACTGCATCTGACGGACGGCAATATAATGGTAAATGTAATAAGGTGAATTGGGGATGATATTGTTTTGCTTATTTTTGTTTAGAATTCAGCAACTTGGAGACGTACGAGAGAAGTAGGGTTGTGAGATACTATCTAATCTCAAATGAGAAAGTGCCACACGTACGGTTGATATGAATATGAGGAAGATCATAAAGAAATAATTAAGTACACTAAGTGAAAGATATGTAACTACCATGGATTACCTGAAGATCATGAGCACTACAGATTAACTTCGTCTACAATTTAAAATGCCCAATAAGTAAATGTTAGTATCATAACTATGTTGTGTATCGTGAAGTTATTATTCACTGGAGCCGAAAAGACTTGAAAACCACTAAGAGGATAAACAAAAGAAAGTAATGTCAAACGAGGGATACACAAACCAGGGGAAAAGCAAATAATTATCAAAAATGGCCATCAGAACAGGAACCATACCATGATTATATAAATAACTGATGACAGTTCTTTTATTTTTACTTAATCATTTTTAATTGTAGTCTGAAAAGAATAATTAGTAGAACGTGAATTGCATGCAAATAATTTACTTTTCGTTGATCCTGTAAGGGAATAGTTTATTACTTATCTACTAACAATAAAAGACTAGCCAAGGAATAATCTTTATGTATGCTTTTAGCAGTCAGCAAAGGTAAAGACAATAAGTTTGATATACCATAAAGGTGAATCCTAAGAAAGTGCTCCTACATGATAATTGTAAATACTGTTTTTAATAATTGAAAATGTTCATATATATGTATAAGTTTGATGTGTTTGTAAATTAAGAGAAATACGAGAATTATGCAAGGGAGATTACATTCATGCTTTAACATCTCAGTTTTTTGATTACTAGGTAGAGAGGTTAGGTTTGTTTCGATTCTCGTAGCATTAGTATAGGATTTTATAGATTTGCATCATTAATCTGCAGAATTATAATCATTGAACGGGGTCGTGACCGTGACCTGGTCGGTGGGTGTGCAGATACGGATTAGATGCTGTCTCCATAGCGACGCAGCGAGTGGTTGAGGACCAGATGGGAACCGGCTGAAGCGGCCATTCACTTTCGCTGGCGCACGCTTGGAGGGAGGAGAAACAGCGGGAGACAGATTCACCTGGCAGATCAGCCCCGGGACTGGAGCCAGTGGAGACAGTGGATGGAGGGGTAGCTCCCCATTAGTAAACGTCAGTTCTATAACACAGGACGCAACAGGCTTGGATGTTTAGTTGTGAAACTTCTCTGCTCAGAATAAGAAGGCCACTTGTAAAGGTGACGAGAAGCAATGTAGGATATGTACGTTTTCTCTACAGCTATTCATACATAGAGGTAGCAAATAATGTATCAAAAATCTTTATACTTTCGCTCCTTGTGAGAGGTTTGGATTAGCCAGTCTGTACCAAAGTACACAGTACTCTGCTAACAGGCCACTATTCGTTTACCATATTCGTCGTCCTAAGGGAACACCGACATTCTATCAACAGTAACATACGCCATGGATCATCATATGAGCTTCAGTCATAATCCATCAATAGCAAGGATCTAACTCTTTACTTCACTCCACGACAGCAACTAACTGAACAAACGTCACTATCAATTTCGATTATTCCAGTACTGATACAATTTGTTAAACTGTCTTTGTAGTGTGAGTGTGTAAACTTTGTCAGTGGTAAATATCTGTGTTATTCTGTCACATGTGTTATAGGAGTGTAATTCTTATACAGAAATTTAATTTAAATTTAATTTAAATTTAAATAAGGCAAATGATAGATCAGATGAAGATGTATTCTGAGATTCTTGTAATGAAGAAGTAGTCTATTCCCCTTCCAAAAATTTTCTGTGGCACTTGTTCTTTGTAAAACTTTACAAAATTTATTTTAAATAATTGATTAAATATGAATGCCGTTAAAAAGTCATACCCATACAACTGGAAGATCTTTTATTATTTCAGATAAAATGTACTAAAAAATCTCAAGTCTAACAATATGTCGCATATGCATTGCATATTGTTAGAATGCGAGAAACAAAAGAATCTGCAGCACACCAAATCCAGTCTTTTGTTACTGCTCCAGCACCTAAGGCATCGCAAAACAATTTTTACTTGTGATTCTTCAATTTCTCCATGAGTATTTCATGACGGAATAAATCTCGGGTGAACAGCCAGAACACAATATTTCGGCTAACGACCTTGTTGCCATCATCACATGACGATGGCAACAAGGTCGATTGCCGAAATATTGTGTCCATTGTACACTCACACCAGGCTGTTAACCCGAGATTTATTTCGTCAACTTTTACTTGGATGTGTGGGGTCCTTTTGTAGGAGCAGATATAACATATGAAAGTTATACATCAAAAGATGTCCCTGATCCATAATCCTATAAACAGGAGGCCATGGTAGTGAATTTGTCAAAATAAATAATTTTGTGTAAAAGTAAATGAAAACTATTTTTACACACGTAAAGATACTTATGCTACGAAGGTATTGGACAAAATTCGTGAGGACATGGGAACTTCAAACATATGGACATAAAACAAGTGAGCCTAGTTGATAACCCAATAGTAGGAAAATTAACTGTGTGTGGGCCTGGTCAATCTCATCTAATGTACTGTGGAGTATTGGAACAAGAAAGGAACTCCAGAAATTGCTAGTTTCACTGAGAAAATGCTTCCTGTATTTTAGATTTTCTAAGGCCAAATAATTTACATAAGTACACATATCATTTGTCGTTAAGAAGTGCAGCTGTAAACATGCCGCAGGCCACAACGGCACATCAAATATTTTTCCCAAATGCAACACACATTACATGTCTTGGTCATGTACTCCAAAGTGTTGCAGGAACAATACTCCCAAATTATGACAATGTCAATAATTTGATACCTTCAACTGAAAAAGTACGTGTAACATTCAGGGATATCAGTTTTAGTGGTCCCAAAGGCGTAAAAATAAATTAATAATTTTAAAACGATATTTTCAAAGCCTCTGCAGATGCAGCAGCTTAGAAGCAGAGCCTACCAGGCCATTCCTACTAGGTTGGGTACTTGTGTGGATGGTGCATCTCTAACAATTTTGTTGTCATTAAATCGGTATGAAATAAAAGTGAAACACAGATAATTGCAATAAAATTAGTACTTTAGTATTCAATTCTGAAGGAAATGCTACTTTCATTAAGTAGTAAACAGATTCTCACCAGATGATACCGTATGTACCAGATATGCACAAGCAGCATTTGAGTGAAAAATGTTCAGTAGGGTTTAATTGACACTGAGACAAACTTCTCTAATTTGCCACCCACAATAACAAAGTTGAAAGTCATATGTCCGCCACTGATTGACTCAAAGTCAATTGTTGAGTAGTTCTAGAGATTCCTCAGTGATCTGAAAGGGAACTTTTGAGTAGATGTAAAGAACAAACTGGTCAGTGTCATAAACAGAATTCTTTTCTTCAGTGAATAGAGTATTTTGTGAAAGCATGAATGAAGAATTTCATCTGACACTGTTAGTTATACGTTCGTTCAGATTTGTGCCTATAACTTTCTGTGATATAAGAGGTTATTTTCCGTCTAGAAAAATATTTTGACTGACTAGCGCAGCAAACACACACAAAAAAATTTGAGATGTTGCTAGTTATGCAACAAGGGATGTGAATTAATAAATTAGGAACAAAATCGATAATATTACTTGTAAATTATAGAGTGCAGTAATCAGTCATCCTTTTCTTAGATTTTAGTACCCCAATCCAGATTTCGGCTAGTGGCTAGCCATTATCAATGCACAATTGTTTATTCTCGCTGCATATAAGTCCCTGTTGTTCTGGCGTCAGTCACATTTTTTTGAATTCAAAGAAATGTGACAGACGCCCGAACAAAATGGACTTCCATGCATCGAGAATAGAAAACACTGCATTGATAATGGCTAGCCACTAGCCGAAATCTTGATTAGCACACTAAAATCTGAAAAAGGACGACTGATTTCTGCACTCTACAATTAAAAGGCACGTAATAGTCGCTGAGTGCATCCACTTTGCAAATGGAAGGTAACTGACGAAAATCGATAATGTACATTTTAATCTATTTTTCACTTGATTGTGCATGTGTTTTAGTTTGCTAATGCATGAATCTATGCATATTTTGGTATTTTACAGTGCATAGAATTCTGTCCTTTATTATGCGGAAAGTTGTGTTCCGTGTAAGAAAGAGCACCGAAAAAATAAGTCACTAGTGTATATCGTGGAATGCAAGAAATCCTCGCACTCACCGGCATTAATTCAGGTGAGTACTGCTCCTCAGTTGCTTGACGGGCACCTGGGCGATTTTCCGGTAAGCAGTCTCTCTCATTTCCATGATTACGTACCTCATTGCAATGCTCGCCTCCTCTCTGGTATTCAGAAAGGACGCCGTAACGATCTCCGAAATCCGCCGGTCACCAGGGACCGATGCCCACAGCACTCGTTTGCTGTAACCCGTGAATCCCTGCAGTGCTGTGGCCGCCCATGTTTAACGAGCCGTTTCTCGCTCTGACCCTACAGCCCCGCCAGGGAAAATCCGCACGTCCCCAGGCGGCAATGAACTTTCTGGACAAAACGTCCTTTCAGAACGGCATGCTTTTAACCGGAAAGCTTGTGAGGGATATATAAAATGTGTAGCTACAGCGAAAGAGCAGTCTCACGAACGCGACTGCGTTAGTATTTTCCATATGGCTTGTTACACGTGGCACAGGAGAAATCCCAGTAACAGCTCCGTAGCACTGTGATTATGGGACAGGGACACCTCGGTCCCTGAAGTGCGATGATTTTTTTTATCAAATAACCGCTTGCTGCGGAATTCATGAACTCATAACAATGGCGTGTAGAAAATTTCGTTTAATTTTCCGATTCTGTTGTTCGTAGCGGTTGATCACCGTTCAATCCAATACAGGTAGCGAGTCAATACCCTGCGTTCTGTAAATAAACTCGCTGTTTTTGGGATTCTACGCAATGGAATTTGATATACAGATATTTCATTTAATCATCGCTAAGGCGCAAAGTAAACGATGCAGCAACTGTGTCAACAAACTGCTTGATTCAGAAGAAGAAACATGCGCATTAAAATACTTGTCAACGAACCGGAGCAGGAATTTAATTTGATGTAAAATACAAAACTTAATAAGTTTTTTTACCACTTTTATTAATTGAGCTCCTTTCGATAAACGGATACTACAATAAATTCTTTGAGTTACTTTTTTAATTTTAAGAAATACAGCGCCCAGCAACTACTTCAAATTATTTTTATTTATGCAAATACGCGTTTCAGCCGTTCGATCGTCTTCAGATAGCGTACAACATATTTAATCTTCAGTTCGCACAAACATTTTTTCATTTATATATTGTACAAAAACAAAATACGTTTGTGCTACGATCGCAATTGTGAAAAATGGACCAAAACAAGCAGAATAGAAAGGCAGCTGATGCATCCAGTTTGCACCAAAAGTTTTGAACGTTGTTTTAGCTGAATGTTAAATATCTTTTGGACCAACTGCAGATGGACGAAACTTCACTACTCCTGTTGGCATAGCTCAACAAAGTGGCTGGTTGCTATATTTCTTAAAACAATGTAATCCAGCTCAGCATTCAGAAAATGGATAAATTAATATTAAATTATTTGAGAAAGTATAGCATCTTTTATTTTAAAGGTAATGTGATAGTGCAATGAGTCTACCACTTAAGCGTTTATAACGGTTTTTCTGGATATTTGAGATATCACAGTAACATGGAAGCATCTAAGTTTCATCGTATGCTAGAAGCTGTGGAAACGCATTTTTTTGTAACCAATGAAATTCAGAAGATCTGGTAGTTTGCCATATGGTTATTACATTAAACTTTATGAGCTACTGAGATACTAAATGAATAAGGAACATTTTAGTGACTGTATATTTGTAAGACAGATACCACGGATATCATATTTAATACAATTTGTTGTTATATTTGCCCCGTAAACGTGGTAAGTCATTACTTACTGTCTTCCTCTTCTAAAAATCTCTCAAACGTCATTAAAAGTAGTACACAATTCTACTCAAAGATGAATCTAGTTGCTTCAGTAACTCTTTAGATCATATTGACTCTCTTCTCTGTGAATTTATCTATGAGCCAGTTACTTGGCTCACCTTGTATATTCAAGAGATACGTGAAATATGGGATTCGAACTGTGTTTAAATACACTCCTGGCAAAAAAATGTGAAGAGAACACAAGATATTTTCGGATGTCAATGTAACTTTGTACACGTAGACACCATGGGTGTGTGTGTAAATAAGGAGAGTTGCAAGAGCCTGTCGCAAGTAGAACGATCACCAGAGTGGATTAGTATGGTTCGTGTTTAGCGTTTCTACCAGGCCTGGTAGGGTATACGAACACAGTCAGATGTTTTGTGATCACTCTGAAGGACGTGGAGAAGCCGCGCACTCGTGTGAGACAGTGCTTGAAAGAGGTCTCATTCTGGACCACTAATTGGCTGGCTGTTCGAATTGTGCAATATCCAAATTTGTAGATCGTTTGGATGTGAAAATGGGCCGATGTAAGACTACACTTGACCGTGAGGGCAGGATCACTCGTCCTCAGGATTCCATCCACCCCACACTTATGACCAATGGACAATCGTCGTATTGTGCAACACACACATCGTAACCCCTTCAAATCTGTGCCTGCTAAGAACAAGTGATGGAGTGCCTGTAATATTGTATCATCCGTAGGATTGTTTATCGATTAGCAACAGCCAGACCTAGGAATTATCATCTCATGTGTAAGCTAGCATTAAGACCCAAACACAAATTGTTGTGTCTGGTGTGGGCTTGTTGCCGGGAACCATGCATTGTTGATGAACGGCGTCGCATTGAGTTCAGCGATAAATGGCGTTTCTGACTTACCACAGATGATCCCTGTCGTCGAGTATGACGGCGACCTGGGCAAATGTCACATTCTTACAAAGTTCTGGAAAGGCACAGCCCGCCTACTCCCTGCGTCATCGCGTGGGGTGCCATCGCATAAGAAATCAAGTCACGGCTG
Source organism: Schistocerca americana (assembly GCF_021461395.2). Taxonomy (NCBI): domain Eukaryota; kingdom Metazoa; phylum Arthropoda; class Insecta; order Orthoptera; family Acrididae; genus Schistocerca; species Schistocerca americana. Next base: position 949,307,960 of record NC_060119.1, on the reverse strand, counting down.
TTGGGTATTGAAGAAACTGGGATGGCACAAAACTAAGTCACAAACATCCTGCGTCCTCTTGTGTTACCTCTCATTTAACAGTATCATGGTGCAATTTTTCAACAGTACTATGCTCTTCAATGCAAGGATTTTGTGCTCATAAACAGTCTGCGTGATGCTGACGTACTCCTGTGGACACCCAGATCCCCCAATAGAACATGTGTGGGACCAGCTCGCACGTTGACTACAACAATACGACACAATACTGCAGTACCTGTGTTGTTCATAATTACGATGCAATGTTCCTTGAACCATCAGCTGTATAACTGAAAGACGGCAATGGCTGACGACATGTGGAAGTTTCGGTGTGGCAGTAGAGTGTGCTCGGATAGCCTAAGAGTTAGGGGATCGCTAGTGATAAGCGGGAAATCCGGGTTCGAGTCCCAGTCAGGAACAAATTTCCGTTGTCGTTACTGTATCATAGAGCTCATGGTTGTCCATATTCGCAACTGCGACTGCGTTTCATTTATAGCTACAACATTTGTGGGCCAGTTTGCCTTAGGAGAGGATTCAAGGGCTTTATGAAACCCTTCCCAACCAAATCAGTACATGCATCGAGGCCAGAAGAAGTGAAACACAATACTGATAAATTTGCACATACTCTTCTAAGATCTTTATATACTGACTCGGTTTTGTAATCACTGCAGTAACATTGCATACCCTCTCAACCCGTGAAGTTTCCATTTCTTTTCCTCTTCTGAGTGCACCACTTCCTTCGTGCGGTAATATATATCTACCCTCTGGTAATATTATAAAGCAGTACTGCGGAAGGTTTCAGTGTTATTGCTACGATGGAGTGGTTATATTGACGTTACATTAAGGACGTAATTTCAAGATTATTGTACAGTTCCTGTGGCACTTTAATTTGGAATTTTTTTCATTTGTGAGGATTTCTGGCAGAAGTTGGGTCCAAAACGCTGGTTAACCACATTTAGTTTCCCTGTGACTTCCTAAAATATCTTAGGCGCATGCTTGGACAGGTCCTATAAAATGTCCACTTGAGGGACAGCCACATTTGGAATGATGATAAAATTTTTGTGTAATTGCAAGTAATATATGTCGAAATTAGCCACATGGCATACAGATTTCTTGTTATATTGTACACCTACGTTGACTTGGAGCCGATGTACCAAGTTACTTGTTCTTCTAGAAAAAAGAGATGCATACAGAATTCACTAGCCTCACAATACCTCTGTCTTGACTAGCGTATATCAGTATTCTGTTAAAATTCCAAGCACACGGGACACAAAAATTGTGAACTGCAGGAGAAATCAGGCTGACACAAACACCTTCTCCAACCTTGATAAAGGCCTAAGTTCGGTGAGGAAGAGAGTATCTAGAGATACCACATGGCTTGGATGTTGTTCGCTGTGCATCACAGACTGTTCTAAATAGTCCTAGACGTTTTCTATGGGATTAAAATGGGGCGATGATCTTGGCTGGTTGGGTGCAATGGAATACTTCCATGTTCTTCAAACGATTGACAGTTACCAAGAATTTTGAAACAAACAACTTGCTTTATTTTTAACACATACACACGGACCAAATCGACGAATGAAAATTTATAGCAAAACTGGGATTCGACCCCATGTCTCCTATTCGTTAAGCAGATGCGATAATCAATACGCCACCATGGCATAGTGGTTTTGCACAACTGCATGGATTACCCTAGTCCGACTCTCTCCTCAGTATAATTTTCCCTTCAGGCCCCATCCCACTTGGTACTCCCAGTACATTCGAACAGCGTTGCAGAGGCTCTCCAACTTTATTGGAATAGCACCTCTGTATCGAACGAATCGTGGAATACTGCCTGAAATCCAGGCATAGGCGCTTTGATCAAACGGAACCGTATGACTCCAGAGACCTTTTCATGCCTCATGCATTAAGTAGAATACAAACGGGCTGGTTCATGAATGGGACTAAGGAGGGAAATATGCTAGGTTAGTGGTTAGCGCATCTGCCTAGTTGGCAGAGGACCCGGGTTCGCATGGCTGCCATGGTACAAGTTTTCATTTGTCGCTTCAGTCTGCAGACTTTTTAAGATCTCAGACACACACACACACATATATATATATATATATATATATATATATATATGTGTGTGTGTGTGTGTGTGTGTGTGTGTGTGTGTGTGTGTGTGTGTCCATACGTTCAAGCTACCTTGAAAATGAAACAGTCAAAAGAGATCTTAAAAAGTCTCTGGAACTATATAGTTTCTTTTGACTGCTTCATTTTCATGGTAGCTTTGTAAGCGTATTGTCATATCGCTGGCTTAGTTGTGGAGTATCTTTGCGGGCAGTCGTGTCTGTAGTGAGTCGAGCACGAGACACGAAACTGTTATGTTGTGTAGTGTGTAGCTCTGCATGTAGAAGCATTGTTAGTATTCAGGTTGAAGTGTTGGTACAAGTGCTATTACAGTAAAGTGATGACATATGAAAATGGTTCAGAGGAAAGTGCGTCAAGAAGTAATTGAAAATGAGCAGTGTAGTTAATAACGTATTTATGTATCCTCTCGTTGCGTGTCGCATAGCATCGATCGTCCGCGCCGTGTTCGGTCTCCAAGAATGAACAATTGTGAATCAGTAATACTATTTACCACAAAAGAGTGCAATCAAGTGCCAGCGATTTGTAGCGAACGTGAGAACGTGCGTGCGTTCGATCATCGCGTTCCGCATCATCAACAAACAGCCGCGCCGCGACGGTTACGCGCACGCTCGTACAAGTGAGGACTGAGAACTGAAAAATTAACTTTACGAACAGTGTTATATCATTACTAGTGACAAGGACTATTACCAGATATCCATATGTGTGACGAGCGTAAGATCTTTCGTTAGACCATTCGGCTTCCGCATCATCAACAATCACCCGCGTCTCGTCGGTTACGCGTACGCTCGTCTGAATTATATTTTGGACTGTTAATCATCAAGATTGTTAATTGGGATAAACGTTTACAATTTAGAGTGTAAACAGTGCAACCTGTGGTTTCGATATGAATATAGATGTTCATACCAGACATAGGACAGTGTTGTGTTTAAACGTTGAGTGCCTCCTCTAAACCCGATTGCATTTTTTCGATAGATAACTTCAGGCAAGCCAGCAGCAGTGTGGAGCAGAACAATACAACCACCACGGGATTACCAGGTACGTGGTGTGGACAGGGCGCACGGTCACGAAACGACAACCAGTTAAAGGTCCCCCACCCTCATTAGTACTCCCGGGCGTGTTACAGTTTGAACGTAAGGATCCAGATCATGGTAGGAGGAACATCTCCATAACATCAAACCAGCACATCCGACCTGATATACACCGTCGACAAACTAGATGCCTCACTGGACTACTATCGGTGCACTCGACGTCTTGAATCATTGGCAAGGAGGCGAAACTTTGATTCGTGGGACAACACTATATGCTTGCAGGGAGCTATTGTCCAACTTAAGTTCAACATAACGACACTCGTCCACGCATGGACTGGGTGCCCAAGAACACTGTGCGTGATGTTGAGGTACTCCGATGGCCAGCCATATTAGTTCTACGTACCCCTGTGATCAGTAAACTGTTACTGGGTACCCTGCTTCAAATTTCCACCGCATGTAGTTTCCTTCGCAATATTCGCTCGGAAACTGGTTGATATGGACCGCTACCTAGTACGGCACCAATTCCTCGTTGGACATTCGCGTGACAGTAGTTCTCGGTCGCTCCTGATTATAATCTTTTTACGACCAGTGCTCTTATGCCATGTTACCCAGCTCTGAGTATTGCACCATCCCTCGTAGACACGTTGATACACTAAGCAGTCCGGCAGTTTCTTCCACAGTGTACTCATGAGCACATCTAAATGCGTCATGTCCTTTCTCTATGTCGATCTATCTCACTACGCAGATCCAAACAACACAATGGAACACATGAGTTCACAAAGACTGCCGCAGCTACCATACTTCAAGTCAGCGGTGGTGGGTCTCATGACCGCCTGATACCAGCTGTTCGAAATCTACAGCGATCAGTGTGTTATCTTTAGGGTTTCACGATTACACACTAACACAGAAGCAAACGACGCACTACAAAGGAATTATCTGAACGGGAAAGAAATCGGTTGACATGAGTTACATATGCAGATAAACAAATGATTGCAGTTTCGCAAGAATTGGATGATTCATCCGAGAGAAAAATTTCACAAACTTTGCAAGTCAAATAACAAGTTGGTTCATCTTTGGTCTTTATGGAGACAGTTATTCGCCTTACCACCGATTGACAGAGTTGTTGGATGTCCTTCTGAGGGATTTCGTACCAGATTTATGGCGAGTTATATTTATGGCGAGTTATATTGTCAATATTTCTAGCTGGTTTGAGGACTCTGCTCATAAGACTCCAGACCTTCTCTATTGGGAAGATTTCTGGTGACCTCAGTGGCCAAGATACGGTTTGACAAGCTCAGAGACTAGCAGTAGAGACCCTCGTCGTGTGTGGATGGATATAAGCTTGCTGAAACGTAAAACCACGATGTCTTGCCATGAAAAGCAACAAGTTGGGGTGTAGAATATCCTCACTGAGCTGTAACGGTGCCTCGGATGACAACCAAATGGGTCCCATTATGAAAAGAAATGGCACCCGGACCTTCACTCTGGGTTGTCGGGCCGTATGGCGGACGACAGGCAGGTTGGTATCCCACTGGGGCGTACCAAATACTTCTTCGCTGGTCGTCGGGGCTTATTTAAAAGTGAGAATGATCACTGAAGACAAATCTACTCCACTGAATGAGATAACTGGCCGAAGACGTTTCTGGAGACGTCCTTGTCAGCAGTGGGATATCAATGTGAATATTACCTGCCGTAAGGCCCAACAACGAGGGGTGTTGGTCGAGGTGCCGTTGCTTTTCGTAGGAGAACCCCTTTGGTTTTCATTCCAGCACAGGAGTATGACGAGGATATTCTACCCCCACACGTGTTGCCCTTCATGACAACTCATCGTGGGCTCACATTTCAGCAAGACAACTCCTGCCCCGACACAGAGTTTCTAGTATTAGTCATCGTGCTCACCAAACAATATCTTGGCCAGCAAGGTGGCCAGATCTCTCCCGAAGTATTTTGTGCTGGTCCCTAGAACAGTCTCGAAATTGGACAAAATTGGGCACTATACACCTCAGGACAAGATCCAACAATAGTATGAATCAATGCCAAGCCGCATAACTGCTTGCATGAGGGCCGGGAGAGGATCAACTCGTTTTTAACTTGCTCAGTTTGTGATGCTCTTTCTCTTCAATGTAACACCAATTTTTTTCTGAAACTGTAATAATTTTTTTGTCTGTCCATGTAAAACCTATCTGCCCATTTCCATCGTTTTGCGATAGTTATTTCGTGTTGGGTAGTTACTAATTTCCTTTTGTCTTAGAGTCTATTTTTGTCCGGTACGCTACTGGTCACTTTAACTCTTATCGATAGTACAGAAGTCTATAGAATTCGTAAAGGTTAAAAGAAATAATCTAAGTTCTGAACAATCGTTGTTGTTGTTGTTGTTGTTGTTGTTGTTGTTGTGGTCTTCAGTCCTGAGACTGGTTTGATGCAGCTCTCCATGTTAACCCATCCTGTGCAAGCTTCTTCATCTCCCAGTACTTACTGCAACCTACGTCCTTATGAATATGCTTAGTGTATTCATCTCTTGGTCTCCCTCTACGGATTTTACCCACCACACTGCCCTGAAATGCTAAATTTGTGATCCCTTGATGCCTCAGAACATGTCCTACCAACCGGTCCCTTCTTCTTGACAAGTTGTGACACAAACACCTCTTCTCCCCAATTCTATTCAATACCTCCTCATTAGTTATGTGATCTACCCATATAATCTTCAGCATTCTTCTGTAGCAGCACATTTCGAAAGCTTCTATTCTTTTCTTGTCCAAACTAGTTATCGTCCATGTTTCACTTCCATACATGGCTACACTCCGTACAAATACTTTCAGAAAAGACTTCCTGACACTTAAATCTATACTCGATGTTAACAAATTTCTCTTCTTCAGAAACGCTTTCCTTACCATTGCCAGTCTACATTTTGTATCATCATTTATTTTGTTCCCCAAATAGCAAAACTCATTTACTACTTTAAGCATCTCATTTCCTAATCTAATTCCCGCAGCATCACCCGATTTAATTCACTACATTCCATTATCCTCGTTTTGCTTTTGTTGATGTTCATCTTATATCCTCCTTTCAAGACACGGTCCATTCCGTTCAGCTGCTCTTCCAGGTACTTTGCTGAGTCTGACAGAATTACAATGTCATCGGCAAACCTCAAAGTTTTTATTTCTTCTCCATGGATTTTAATTACGGCTCCGAATTTTTCTTTTGTTTCCTTTATTGCTTGCTCAATATATAGATTGAATAACATCGGGGAGAGGCTACAACCCTGTCTCACTCCCTTTCCAACCACTGCTTCCCTTTCGTGCCCCTCGACTCTTGTAACTGCCATCTGGTTCCTGTACAAGTTGTAAATAGCCTTTCGCTCCCTGTATTTTACTCCTGCGACATTTAGAATTTGAAAGAGAGTATTGTAGTCAATATTGTCAAAAGCGTTCTCTAAGTCTACAAATGCTAGAAACGTAGATTTTCCTTTCCTTAATCTATTTTCTAACATAAGTCGTAGGGTCAATATTGCCTCACGTGTTCCTATATTTCTACGAAATCCAAACTGATCTTCCCCGAGGTCGGCTTCTACCAGTTTTTCCATTCGTCTGTAAAGAATTAGCGTTAGTATTTTGCAGCCATGACTTATTAAACTGATAGTTCGGTAATGTTCACATCTTTCAACACGTGCTTTCTTTGGGATTGGAATTATTATATTCTTCTTGAAGTCTGAGGGTATTTCGCCTGTTTCATACATCTTGCTTACCAGATGGTAGAGTTTTGTCAGGACTGGCTCTCCCAAGGCCGTCAGTAGTTCTAATAGAATGTCGCCTACTCCCGGGGCCTTCGTAGTAACAAAATAAGGCTGCGCGTCCCCGTAGATCATCCGTAAAATATGATAATAGGTTGCGTGCTAATCTGCATCATATACTGACTGCAAATCGGCTGAGTTGTTGCACTCAAATAGAAATAAGCTCTGTAGCAAATTTTTACGAAATTTCTTTCTTGCCTTGTTCTTAGAAATTGTAGGTGATCCAAATCTAAATTCTTCAATGCTTAAGTTGGAAATTTTAATAGAAAATGCTTATTAAAGGCGTCTACGAATTTGGTAGACAATCTCTAATTATTTAATCACTTACCTTTAATGTGTTATTTTCATTTTCCTATGAGGTATTCCTGTCTTATATTTTACTATGTTCATAATAGCTCTTAACTTGATAGAAGCTAAGCTTATTTTTCTTAGGTAGACCCATATTTTGATGTATCAGTGACTTAGCTTTGAATTCTGCAATACTGATTGTTATGTAATTTAAGTGTGTTGTTGTGTCTTTTGATGTTTCCGATCCAGTCTACTGGATAGGATTAAGGAGCATTTAATCTATTCACAATAGATTGTTGCACATGTTATAGCCATTTACATATAATATTCTTTCTCTAAACACGCGAGGGTTCTATTGTGACCCATTTCATTTTATTTCGCTGTACAGCCAACCCCAGTAACTTATTTTCGGAACTAAAGTTCTTATATTTATTGTTACTGTATAAAAAGCAGCAGAAGTCACTGCATTTGTAGTAACTACTTTATTATCTGTTTATCTCTGTGGCCGAATTTTATGTGCGAAGGGGCAGACGCAAATGTAGCTCAATGTGCTCTGTTCACTGAATCAGATGTTCTCTCTTTGCGCCGGCACACCGCCTTTAGATAATCTCGGCCATTTCGAAAGATGGTCTAATAATCCTACCAATGCCATAATAGCAGTGCTGAGCCATGATAGACAAAGGCTGAGTGCTTATAAATCTCAGAACCCAGGATCACTTTATGATTGTGAGCCGCTGTGGTTTGGCTTTCCTTAACGTGATACGTCAAGTTCACCTTATGATTAGCAACAGCTTCACTGTATGATTAATTAAATTGGTCATCGTCGTCTGCCTAAGTCGGTTTACTTAATCCTAAGGTGTCTAAGGGCTCTCCTCCCAGTCCCGGACTAGGCCACCTTTTGCTGCCTTCACTAAATGTGTATGAGATAGTTGTGGCCTATAATATTCCATATGTAACCTGGCAACTGAGTAGCTCATTGTACACCCTAATACACCTACGAAACAGTTCATCTGCAATACTGCACCATCTGCCATGCATTTCGATATACACAGATGCTCTAGTTATCTGCTTCCTCCATATACTCTTCGCAATCTTGTGCGTCTCCGTCCTGAAGCACGTATTTTTGCGACTGTTCTAACACCACTTTCCTATGAGGTCTGAGGCGACAGACGATGTCTTTAGCAGACCAGTACTAGACGCAATTCTTGGGCCATGCGAGCATGAATACCACGTTAACGTTCACAGATTACCGTGTAGACAACACTGACAGGCTCATCACATCCAACTGATACTCCACCAAAACCGCACTTACTGGGTATAGCACGATATCCAACGGAGACGGTTGCCTCCTGAAGAGTGTCTGCATGCAGGCCAACCGCAGCGCATCAGCCGGCCATCTATATAAACGACATGCGGAGATGACGTAATCAATAGCGCTGGCGCGCTACCTACGAAGGTTATCAAGATCACCCAGTGTCGTAAGGTTCACCTACCGAAACACGACAAGGCTACCCAGTACTGCAACTCCTGTTACTGAACCAGGAGTGAACCTCTGATAGTGCTACAAAATCCCTGTGGCAAGATCATTGCTTCTCTTAATGTATATGCCTTACGCTGTGTTTCAACCTAATACATCTAACATCAAGCTGCTGAAAACTTGATACTAAATAATATTTGCGTTTCTAGCATAATATTTACGTTTCTAGCATTTGTACACTTAGAGAAACCTTTTGACAATATTGACTATAATACTCTCTTTCAAATTCTAAATGTGGCAGGGGAAAATTCCGGGAGCGAAAGGCTTCTTACAACTTGTACAGAAACCAGATGGCAGTTACAAGAGTCGAGGGGCACGAAAGGGAAGCAGTGGTTGGGAAGGGAGTGAGACAGGGTTGTAGCCTCTCCCCGATGTTGTTCAATCTGTATATTGAGAAAGCAGTAAAGGAAACAAAAGAAAAATTTGGAGTAGGTTTTAAAATCCAGGGAGAAGAAATAAAAACTTTGAGGTTCGCCGATGACATAGTAATTCTGTCAGAGTCAGCAAAGGACTTGGAAGAGCAGTTGAACGTAATGGACCGTGTCTTGAAAGGAGGATATAAGATGAACATCAACAAAATCAAAACGAGTATAATGGAATGTAGTCGAATTAAGTCGGGTGATGCTGAGGGAATTAGATTAGGACCCTTAAAGTAGTAAAAAGCGTTTGCTATTTGGGGAGCAATATAACTAATGTTGGTCGAAGTAGAGAGCATATAAAATGTAGACTGGCAATGACAAGGGAAGCGTTTCTGAAGAAAAGAAATTTGTTAACATCGAGTATAGATTTAAGTGTCAGGAAATCGTTTCTGAAAGTATTTGTATGGAGTGTAGCCATGTATGGAAGTGAAACATGGACAATAAATAGTTTGGACAAGAAGAGAATAGAAGCTTTCAAAATGTGGTGCTACAGAAGAATGTTGAAGATTAGGTGGGTAGATCACGTAACTAATGAAGAGGTATTGAATAGGATTGGGGAGAAGAGAAGTTTGTGGCACAACTTGACTCGAAGAAGGGATCGGTTGGTAGGACATGTTCTGAGGCATCAAGGGATCAGAAATTTAGCATTGCAGGGCAGCGTGGAGGGTAAAAATCGTAGAGGGAGACCAAGAGATGAATACACTAAGCAGATTCAGAAGGATGTAGGTTTCAGTTGGTACTGGGAGATGAAGGAGCTTGCACAGGATAGATTAGCATGGAGAGATGCATCAAACCAGTCTCAGGACTGAAGACCACAACAACAACAACAACAAATAATATTTAGCATATTGGTTCAAATGGTTCAAATGCCTCTGAGCACTATGCGACTTAACTTCTGAGGGCATCAGTCGCCTAGAACGTAGAACTAATTAAACCTAACTAACCTAAGGACATCACACACATCCATACCCGAGGCAGGATTCGAACCTGCGACTGTACTGGTCGCTCGGTTCCAGACTGTAGCGCCTAGAACCTCACGGCCACTCCGGCCGGCTTAGGATATTGAAATATTTGATTTGTCCTCCAGAAAAATTCCAGCTTTCTATTTATTATACACCGTTACATCGTCTGCAGTTACGGTCGTACATGTACTGTTGCTCCGACAAAACGTTGTTCTTTAATATGCTTTTACGAAATATGTGAAATTACAATTGAATCCCGTCTTTTGTACCCAATCACAAGGGAATGTTCCATTAAGATATATCTTGTACATTTCTAGATGTGACACTTCGCACTGAGTATAACTATCGGCAAATGCCTACCGACTGATAATTCAGAGCACTTCAGTGCTGTGACTAAGACACTGCGTTGACGACTTACAGCCGCATTCAATTACGAATGAACTCTTAATCTGCGATTATGATGTCTCAACAGTTGTAGAATACTTCACGAGAATATAGTGGGAGCACTTGGGCCAGTAGACACCAGGAAAAATGGAGGTTAGGGCCGTTCCTCGAAATGTGCTCAGATACCAGAAGTTGTTAAGGTCACCACTTGCAATAAGCAGGAAATGCGTATTCGAGTCCCGCTCTATATATTAAGATTGATCAACGTCGTTAAACTGTAGAACGTACTACGACAATCAGCTTTATTTTATTTATATTTATTCACATCTGTTGGGTGCATTTTAATACTATCAAGTTCCGTTTACGTTGAAATCCCTACGACTGTTAGGTTGACGTTGACGTGCAAAAGCGTTGTGCGATGCTTCCCACATCAACTACTCCCATTTAGATTGGCAATACTTAAAGGATTTCTTGCTAGTCAGGAGTGAGAGAGCCTCGATATGTAGAATGTGTAACGGGCTTCTCCATAATGTAGTAGAAAGACCCCCTGCCCCAACGAGGTCATTAGATAAAGACGATGACGATGAAATTTGGTTTCTGGGGCGAAAAACAGTATGGTTATCAGCGCCCGTACAAATCCCCATTCTTTACACAGTCCAGTCTCTCCACTTTCCCCGAGCGATGAGAAGTCACTAGAGGCCAAATACGTTGTGAAGGTGTATGATAAAAATCCTACGCAATTCTTCATAGTCGAATCGTTTCAAAGTTCGCATCACTGGGAAACCAGACATAAAGTAAAGGAAAAAATGTAATTAGAGTACAGAATTAAACCACAGTTATTAGAAAAACACAAGTCTCCATTGCCGAGGATAATAATACACTCGATTTGGTAGAATTCCATTCAAATGCAGATGATGATAATGCGGCCAGTGTGGGGAGGGCGATTGGGGGAGGAAGAGATGACGAGCAGAATTTCGAATAAACCTCCTCACAGTATCTCGAGGGTGTATGTCACTTTTGATTTTTAACCGCCAGTTAGAAATGCATGTTAAATTCGGTGGTCCCTTGGTGCTGTAAAATACGTGTAGGCTACTTTTAAGAATGGAGAAGAAAACAAGATCTGTTAGATCAGTTTGTCTTTCGGAAAGATAAAGGCAGTTTGACGCCCAGTCGATAACGGAAACAAGACTGAAGAAAAACCAAAATATGTTCATAGGACTGTCGAGCTGGAATGGTGCAAGATTTTTAAAATTCTGAGGAAAATTGTGGTAAGCTATAGGGAAAGTTGGGTAATAGACAATATGTACAAGAGCGAAGAGAGAACACCAAGATTGGAAACTAAGAATGAAGTGCTCGGACTAAAACGGTGTAAGACAGTTGTTGTTATTGTTGTTGTTGTTGTTGTTGTTGTTGTTGTTATTGTGGTCTTCAGTCCTGAGACTGGTTTGATGCAGCTTTCCATGCTACTCTACTCTGTGCAAGCTTCATCATCTCCCAGTACCTACTGCAACCTACTTCCTTTTGAATCAACTTGGTGTATTCGTCTCTTGGTCTCCCTCTACGATTTTTGCCCTCCACGCTGCCCTCCAATACTAAATTGGTGATCCCTTGATGCCTCAGAACATGTCCTACCAATCGATCCCTTCATCTACTCAAGTTGTGCCATAAACTCCTCTTCTCCCCAATCCTATTCAATACCTCCTCAATGGTTATGTGATCTACCCATCTAATCTTCAGCATTCTTCTGTAGCACCACATTTCAAAAGCTTCTATTCTCTTCTTGTTTAAACTATTTATCATCCATGTTTCACTTCCGTACATGGCTACACTCCATACAATACTTTCAGAAACGACTTCCTGACACTTAAATCTATACTCGATGTTAACAAATTTCTCTTCTTCAGAAACGCTTTCCTTGCCATTGTCAGTCCACATTTTATATCCTCTCTACTTCGACCATCATCAGTTATTTTGCTCCCCAAATAGCAAAACTCCTTTACTACTTTAAGGGTCTCATTTCCTAATGTAATACCCTCAGCATTACCCGACTTAATTCCACTACATTCCATTATAGTCGTTTTGCTATTGTTGATGTTCATCCTATATCCTCCTTTCAAGACACCGTCCATTCCGTTCAACTGCTCTTCCAAGTCCTTTGCTGTCTCTGACAGAATTACAATGTCATCGGCGAACCTCATAGTTTTTATTTATTCTCCATGGATCTTAATACCTACTCCGAATTTTTATTTTGTTTCCTTCATTTCTTGCTCAATATACAGATTGAATAACATCGGTGATAGGCTACAACTCTGTCTCACTCCCTTTCCAACCACTGCTTCCCTTTCATGCCCCTCAACTCTTATAACTGCCATTTGGTTTCTATACAAATTGTAAATACCCTTTCGCTGCCTGTATTTTACCCCTCCCACCTTCAGGATTTGAAATAGAGTATTCCAGTCAACATTGTCAAAATCTTTCCCTAAATTTACAAATGCTAGTAACGTAGGTTTGCCTTTCCTTAATCTAGCTTCTAAGATAAGTCGTAGGGTCAGTATTGCCTCACGTGGTCCAGTATTTCTACGGAATCCAAACTGATCTTCCCCCAGGTCGGCTTCTACTAGTTTTTCCATTCGTCTGTAAAGAATTCGCGTTAGTATTTTGCAGCCGTGACTTATTAAACATAGTTCGATAATTTTCACATCTGTCAACACCTGCTTTCTTTGGGATTGGAAGCAGTTTTTCGGCACTGTTATTCTATTCGAAGAAGCAATGACGGAAATAAAAGAAAGGTTCAAGAGTAGAATTGAAATTAAAAGTCAAAGGTTGTCAACGATAAGATTTTAAGTGAAAGTGAAGGATTACAAAATCTGCTGACTGGAATGAACAGCCTTATTAATACAGATTAGGACTATGAGTAAATCGAAAAAAAGAAGGAAGTAATTAGAAGTAGCAGAAATGAGAGCAGTGAAGCGCTTTACAATCATGATTCGTTACCACGAAGTAGATGAAGTTAAGGAACTCTCCTACCTAGGCGACAAAATAACCCATAAAGGAGGGAGCAAGGAGGACGTAAAAGGCAGACAAGCACTGGCAAGAATGGTATTGTCAGCTCACAGAACTCTACGACTATCAAACATATTTCTCAATTTGTGAAGAAATTTGTGAGAAAATACGTTTAGAACACAGCAGCGTATGGTGGTAAAATATGGACTATGGGAAATTCGGAAAAGAAAATAAATAAGTACGTGAAGAGCTGTGCTACAGATGAATATAGAAAATTAGATGGGCTGATAAGGTAAGGAATGAGAAGGTAATCCGGAATATCGGCTAGGAAAGGAATGCACGGGAAACACTGAGAAAAAGAAGAAGGGCAAGATCGTAGGACACCTGTTAAGACGTTATGGAATAACTTCCAATGTTACTAGATGGACGTATGGAGGGTAAAACCTGTAGAGAAAGACAGAGGTTAGAATACATCCAGTAAATAACTGAGGAGGTGCGTAGCAAGTGCTACTCTGAGATGAAGAGGTTGGCACAGGAGAGGAATTCGTTGCAGGCCGCAGCGGATCAGCCAGAAGACCGATGATTTAAAAAAGGAAAGCCAGCATCGGATTGTACGCTTTCCTTTCATCGTAAACTGCGTTAACACAACACCATTCTGTATAAGCGTTCATTGTGACCTACACAAGGCAGTTACAGTCAATACACGGAACACTCAGACTGCCTAAGTATCGCCAGCTGGGAAGGCTAGAATAAGGTGAGTGCAGTAAGAGTAAAGAAAAATTCGAGAAGCTTCCAGGAAGATAACACCAGCTTGCCGTAGGGCTGTAGTGACATCTATGTCTGGAGCATCGTTATAGTAGGTCGTTTTCACTTCGTATATTTAGTAACATGTTCTCTTCTTGTTGCTTCCAGTTATGGACAGTTTATTTTCTTATTTAATGTTGTCGAAAATCGTGATTTTCACACCTCCATTTGCCCAATAGCCGCCTTACAGCCCTTTTTAAAACTCGTGATTGTTCAAAAGTTTTTATATCTATAAATTAACGCCTCCCTACAATAATGAGTCATTTGCTACGATCTAGCGGCCTCACGATATCAAGCATAATACAGTTCGCTGTAATTTGAACAATATCGGTCTCTCACGCATGGGTATTTACAGTATGTTGAAGAGGACCCCAGCAACAGTAACGTAACGTCGTAGAAAATGTACCGTTCTCAACGTTATTGAAGTGAGAATAAATTCACCGAAACTGGCCTCGGTGACAACCCTCAACCCGTACATTTTCCTATGTTCCTAAACGGATAGTCGCTTTACGTACCTCGTGTGGTGGTCACTCAGGAGATGTATCACCAGTGCAGGGATTCGTTAACCACAATACACTACTATCAGACCCTCACGCTAGGCTATTTTTTACAGCAGCGGTCTTCCTTCCAGTCCTTCATTTCCTCCACCCAGTAAAAACCCCTAAGGAATTAGGCGGTTTCTGTTGTTTTGCTTGTCGCACTGTTAGTCTCATATGCTTTTAAATCTTTCTATAGGTTTGAAAAACGTTGTCATGCCGCGTATTTTACACTACTGCCCATTAAAACTGCTACACCAAGAAGAAATGCAGATGATAAACGGGTAACCATTGTAAAAATATATTACACTAGAACTGACATGTGATTACATTTTCACGCAATTTGGGCACACACAAATCAGTACACAGAGCAACCACCTCTGGCTGTAATAACGGCCTCCATACGCCTGGGCATTGTCAAACAGAGCTTGGAAGGGGTGTACAGGTACAGCTGCCCAAGCAGCTACAACACGATACCACAGTTCATCAAGAGTAGTGACTGGCGTATTGTGACGAGACAATTGCTCGGCCACCATTGACCAGACGTTTCCAGTTGGTGAGAGATCTGGAGAATGTGCTGGCCATGGCAGCAGTCGAACATTTTCTGAATCCAGAAAGGCCCGTACAGGACCTGCAACATGCGGTCGTGCATTATCCTGCTGAAATGTAGGGTTTCGCAGGGATCGAATGAAGGGTAGAGCCACGGGTCGTAACACATCTGAAATGTAACGTCCACTGTTCAAAGTGCCGTCAATGCGAACAAGAGGTGACAGAGACGGGTAACCAATGGCACCCCATACCATCACGCCGGGTGATACGCCAGAATGGCGATGACGAATACACGCTTCCAACGTGCGTTCACCGCGATGTCGCCAAGCACGAATGCGACCATCATGATGCTGTAAACAGAACCTGGATTCATCCGAAAAAATGACGTTTTGCCATTCGTGCACCCAGGTTCGTCGTTGAGTACACCATCGCAGTCGCTCCTGTCTGTGATGCAGCTTCAAGAGTAACCGCAGCCATGAACTCCGAGCTGATAGTCCATGCTGCTGCAAACGTCGTCGAACTGTTCGTGCAGATGGTTGTTGTCTTGCAAACTTCCCCATCTGTTGACTCAGGGATCGAGACGTGTCTGCACGATCCGTTACAGCCATGCGGATAAGATGCCTGTCATCTCGACTGCTAGTGATACGAGGCCGTTGGGATCCAGCACGGCGTTCCGTATTGCCCACCTGAACACAACGATTCCATATTCTGCTAACTGTCAGTGGATCTCGACCAACGCGAGCAGCAATGTCACGATGCGATAAACAGCAATTGCGATAGGCTACAATCCGACCTTCATCGCCGGCCGGTGTGGCGGTGCGGTTCTAAGGGCTTCAGTTCGGAACGGCGTGACCGCTACGGTCGCAGGTTCGAATCCTGCCTCCAACATGAATGTGTGTCATGTCCTTCGGTTGGTTAGGTTTAAGTAGTTCTTAGTTCTAGGGGACTAATGACCTCAGAAGTTAAGTCCCATAGTGCTCAAAGCCATTGGAACCTTTGGAACCGACCTTCATCAAAGTCGGAAACGTGATGGGCCGCATTTCTCCTCCTTACAGGAGGCATCACAACAACGTTTCTCCAGGCAACGCCGGTCAACTGCTTTTTGTGTATGAGAAATCGGTTGGAAACTCTCCTCATGTCAGCACGTTGTAGATGTCGGCACCGGCGCCAACCTTGTGTGAAATGCTCTGAAAAGCTAATCATTTGCATATCACAGCATCGTCTTCCTGTCGGTTAAATTTCGCGTCTCTAGCACGTCATCTCCGTGGTGTAGCAATTTTAATGGCTAGTAATGTATATTAACTCCATTGACTCCATACATAGTTTAGGTTGTTTTAAAAATCTTTCAAACATAGTGATCCACTGCTTTATCTAGGAGTTCGGGCTTTCGGCACCAACAAAAATCTCGGAAACTTAAATTAATATGTGTTCACACATAATCAGTTAAAATAGTTCAGATCTATATCAAAACATATGTTAGACTGTAGGGAGTTGAATATTGGGCTGTGTTTGAGAAACAGAAAC
This sequence comes from Schistocerca americana, assembly GCF_021461395.2. Lineage (NCBI taxonomy): Eukaryota > Metazoa > Arthropoda > Insecta > Orthoptera > Acrididae > Schistocerca > Schistocerca americana. Next base: position 949,290,991 of record NC_060119.1, on the reverse strand, counting down.
CAAATGCGAAATTTCACCCTCACTCCTAACGCTTAAACTGTTTGGTGGTCAAAGTGGAGGGTGCGGTTGATAGTCCACCCTTTCCTTTCTTGCCCTCGAACAGAGTAGTTTCATTTAGTTACGCTGTGAATTCTGTAAAAACCGATATTGTGCCCTTTTCCACTTTCTGCGCACCCCATTATCACTAATCCAAGCAAAAGAAACAACTTTAGGAATAGGAGTAGTGGGAAAACTGAATGATCATGGCACTAGATTCGTAATCGGTAGATGTTTGGTACTCCTGATACAAATTTTCCTGGCATTACCCATATCATTTGTAGTGAAGACGGAGACCACGACGGTTAATTAACTTGTTTATCGTTTCACAAATGTAACCGATCTGTCCCCAATGGCATCGATGAAGATGGAACGTCAAACTCCTACCTTCTTTCTCCTCTTCCAGTAGACAAAATGTAAATATATTTTTAAATGGATTTACCACATTTTTTTCTGGTGTTGAGATTATACATTCACATTTCTCGTACAAAAGCAATAGAAGATGTATTTCATCATTTTTATGCACGAAGTCAAAAGGCTGATTATAATAATTCATATTGTATATAGCCAATTCCACCTCACTGTTTTCTGGCAGTTAACTTGGGCCTAACTTTCCAAACCAGTTCTGTTCGCATAGAAACTGGGAAGTTGTTTGTCGGTTCCAAGTTAATAACTTACACTGACAAGCCAAATCATTATGACCATTGCCCACCACGACGTTGAATGCTGCCTGGTGGCGCTGCGGGCAAGTGAGACGGGAAAACGAAAGTATATACGCGGAGTTACACGGACGGGGGATCACCCTACCAAAGATATAGTCTGCAAATGGGAAAATCCACCAAGGTAAGCGACCTTGACAAAGAGCAGATTATTATTACGCAGAGCCTGTGAACGAGTATCTCGAAAACGGCAAAACTTGCCAAATGTTCACGCGCTAATGTCGTGGGCTCTACGGAAAGAGTGAAACTACCACTAGGCGCTAAATAATTGGACGACCGTGACCCTTCACACAACGTGGGATTCGGAGGTTGGTCTGCTCTGTCAAGTACGAAAGATGGCGAGCTATGGCATCTCTGCCAAAAGAACACAATGATGGTGCAAGCACAAGGGTTTCTGAGCACACCGTTCACCGTACATTGTTGAACATGGAGCTCCGCAGCAGACCACCCGTACATGTTCACACGTTGCCCCAACGACATCGTCAACTACCATTGCAATGGGCACAGGACTAGCGGGATTCGACCGTCAATCAGTGGAAACGTATCGCCTCTTCAACTGAATCACATTTTTGCTACACTAGGGCGGGCCGTCTCTACAAATGCCGGCATCGAGATGAACGTCGGCTCGAAATGAGCAGCGGGCCACGGACGCAGGCTGACGGGGCCAGTATTACACTACAGGAGACATTCTCCTGCCCTTCAATGGAAGCTGTGGTAGTAATTGAAGACACGTTGACAGCTACGAACCATCTGCATCCCTTTATATCTTGATGTCTTCCCCGACCGCGATGCCATCTTTCAGCAGCGTAATTGTCCGTATCTCGGAGCAAGAACCCTGCTACAGTGGTTTGAGGAACCTTATAGTGATCTCACGTTGCTGCCTCTGCGACCAAATTCGCCTAATGTAAATCCTGTCGCACCGACCTGGGTCGTTATCGGGCCCCATCACCGCGTACGCAAATCAGCGGGCCATTATTTACGTGCATTACATGACCTGTGAGTAGACATCTAATGCCACACGTCTCCACAAACTGCCGGATCCCTGATACGCAGAACCAGTGATGTATTTTGTTCCAAAGACAGACATATAACCTATGAAGCAGGCGATCATAATGTTTTGGCTCATCAGTGTACATTCCAACACACGTGACTGTCCATCAGAGGTATCAGGAAAGAAAGGGCCTTTAGTTGCCCTAAAGAGCAAAGTGGTACATAAATCAAGGTTTCAATTAATTAATTACTATTAAAAACAGCCTTGATCACGATTTATTTAACAAGGTGACCGGTTTCGACCACTACTGTGGTCATCTTCACTACTAAGTGATTCTCCAACAGAAAGACGTTCCTACTCAATGGTCTGAAGATGACCACAGTAGTGGTCGAAACCGGTCACCTTGTTAAATAAATCAAGACTGTTTTTAATAGTATTTATTTATAAGACATTGATCACTGCTGTTCCCGTAATGCATTCAAAAGTATTTCAATTAATTGTTATTCACTATGTTTTTGAGTGGAGTCATATTTCAACAAGTGTAAAACATCTATGCGCCGTACCCAGAATACTTCAAGTTCCTCTGGATAACATGAATTCTTCGGCTTAGTTGGCTGCTCCTTTTTATCATTAACAAAGCAGCATGGTTGAAGAGGTGTCATATTTCAACTGATACGAAAGTTCAGAGAATTATCTGTCAGTGTGTAATCACAGGTATTAACCAAATTAATCGTTATACTAGCAAGCGTGATCTGTGAATTCGCTCCCTCTCTCTTTTCCTTAATTAAAAACAGTACTATGAATTAGAGCTGTTATTTTAAACGTGTAGCTTAGAATTACTATCGCCACATTTAACCCTGACTAGGCGAATTTAAGATAATTTTATAGCTACCTGACGCGCTCCTAAAGACGTTAATGACAATTATTAAAATCCTTTGAAATCCACGATTAGTCACTACTTTCATAGAACATAATTTACAAAGCTATTCCCAGTGCAGCCATGTTCGCAGTTTCGTACGGGAGAAAAGTAATAGTTGTGACAGTCTATAGCGACCAAATAAATAATACCCATCTCTCTGCTGTAAGGGTTGAACTATGAAGATGAGAAACGAGGAAGATTACTTCTCGCAAATTCCTACAGCAGTACGTAGTCGCCGACAACACATAACACTTCGCAAGCGCCATTTCCCAAACAGTCATTTTACGTTACCTCAGGGACATTCTACAGCTCTAGGACAATGATTAGAGTACTTGCATTTTTGGAGCCGGATTTCGGGTAGAATGTACGATTGTATGTAATTCGGACTAAAAGCTGTCACTACACCGAAAGCTTAGATCTTGTAGGTATCACACTACAGCAGCAAGCCGCCTACCAATAATGTGAACATTTCCCCAACCCGCAACAATAGTGAGAGCTTCTGCACGAAGGTCTATCACATCTTTTGGGTAGCCTGTCGCCAGTTTTGTATAGTATAAATTCACTTACGAAGTGCTAAGCAAAGGAGTTCAAGCTTGTAGCGAAGGTGAAGTCAGACAATGGTGATGGAGTCCATCGGATTCCGAACAATTGGCACATCTAACAATAAAGTATTTTGTATTTCGTGGGATTGAGCATGCAATAAAAGCTTATGTCAGTTAATCAACATCCATTTTCTAGGAAAGAAAGTTCATACTTTAGACGATCTGCCACCAAAGGTTGGAGGTGCGGGTGGAAACATCCGATCTTCGGTCGACTCCCTTATTTTGAAGAGTCATGTGGCGCATACAGCTGGAGCAGTGAGCCAAACCAGCAGTGTACCTTAGCAATGAACCGCAAACCTCCTGATAAAGGCCACCATGTCTTATCGCCTTTAATCGCCGTCGTGCCAGCGAGCTATCAACAAAAATAGCGAATACTACTACTTAATGAGAAAGGTCACCTTTACGAAACGGCCTAGATCATTACTCCCCGCCTCCGAAACTAGGCGAACGGAAATACCAAGTCAAAATGAGCTAAATACATTCAAAATAATGTGTGTGCAAAATACTGAACGTTCTTAGCAAATGAATGTAAGTAATTACATCTGAGTGCTACGCCGGGGCTCGAGATCCCTTCCTCATGTGGCACTGCACTACCTGTCGCCGTATGCGTGCATGCTTCACGGAGCTACGAAAAGTTTCAACCTATCCCTGTTTCCCCTCCACATTTTCCAACTCCGAACTGGGCGGTAGTTGTTTCTTTGCTCACTATTGCTTGAGTAATCTAGAAGCTAACGCTCGGTGCACGTACACTCATGGACAGTTTAGTTAGCCAACTTCTTAGAGAGAGAGAGAGAGAGAGAGAGAGAGAGAGAGAGAGAGAGAGAGAGAGAAAAAGAGGGAGGGAGCATGAGCGCTTACATTCTCACAGTTAATGGGCTAGTTTGTTGGATTTTTTCTGACACACTCGCATGTGCATTTCACAATGTTGTAACCGGTTTAGAACAGAATGTGGTCTTCTTCAATGACGGCATTGTGAAATAATTACGTAAATGTGTCGAAAAAATAAAAGAACGCAAGTCAATCAGTGTCTCCAAGACGACGTACCACTTTTTTCCTTGTTCTGATTCAGATCTTTTACGATTAGCACGACATGAGCGGAAAAAGTGGCCCCTTAGCTCTAAACTGAAAAAAAAGCATGAAAAACTGTTTTAACAAAGAACTAGACATATTTTAATATGATTCGAAATATGTTTTACCGAAATAAAAGTCAAATGGTGTTTCTCAACTGTTGTACAGAATTCATGAACCCAGGTGAAGCACAATTGGTACTCAATTCGCTGATCATCTGGACTTGAAATGGAAAATTCTTCTTCGTAGTACATACCCTCTGTGTCTTCATCGCTGTCGTCAGGAGCTCTTCCAGGGTTGGGTTTCCTGCTGTTCGCAAAAAGCCTTTGTTCTCTTCTGCCGCCTTCCGTTTCTCCTTATTTTTAGTTCTTTTTTCTTCTCTTATTTATTTGGTGATTCTAGGCTACTCTCAGGACTTCCTGTAAGTATCGCTACGAAGATCATGTTTCGGCCGCTGCTTTTACGTTTTCCCCCTACACAATGTGGCCAGAAGCCACCGCCGAGATGGTCACTTAGCCGCATTGACGCCATTACACAAAAGCTGTATGCGCCGTAATAGACTGACCGAACCTACAATACACAAAGTAGGATTACGGAGGTAGGACATGACACTTTCAACACAATTTCATTAGAAACACACAGATTACATTACCCCTGAATAATAAATACAGAAAGTAACCACTTACCTTACATTAAGATAAATAACATCCACAAAAATTTTTATAACTCCCTAGAGTGGCACAGCAGACAGGGTAGGCTTCACGGGGTAACGCGGCCCTCTAGCGAGAATGAGTTGAGGCATTTGCGATGCCGTCATCTCACAGGTCTCGGAACCATAACAGCCGCTTTGTCGGCCATCGCACCTTTGCCCGGTTCTCCCGGGCATGTAGAATAACTCTCCAGATAACTGTGCATTTTATCGTGGTTAGGTAATGGATGCCAAATTATAGGGACAATAATTCTTTGAGATAAGTGCATGTTAGACCGTTCCGAGGCTGTAGCGTGGCTACGTCGATTCTAGGGCACCTCTGACAGAATCAACAGCGTGTCGCTCACTAGACTCGGTGTCGACTGTTATCATTGGATAGATGGGCAACCATGGAGCATATAACTCGCCCGCACGACGCTAACAATAAGCATTAGAAGCCACTCCTTTCGCAGCCACGACCTCTTCGCGCACAATAGAAAATACCGTCCCACAATGTAATTCTGCCCACTGTACGACTCAGACAACGACGTTGACGGAGCATAAACTCCTATCCGGGAAGGATGAGAAAGAGAATGTCCATGCCCTTTCAGTTAAATCATCTCGGTATTTAGGGAAACAAGGAAAACGAGAATGTTGATAGCCGCACGAGGATGTGAACCGCCGCCCTACCGGTTACAGTCCACTTTGTTGCCATTACGTCACTTCGCTCAGTTGCACGACCCGTACGTCAGTGGTAATTATGGGCGCAGGAACGCTCCAAGAAGTAAACACTTCACCTGTAATTGTGGGAGGCAGAACACAATTTTACGTACAGCGCCAGCACAAAACCGCGTCCGGCTTGCAGACAGCACAATTCTTATGGGTGACGGCCGTATTCTCAAGTGGAGGCTTGAAGATAATACGGTAGTTGGACATAAATATGGAAACAGGAAATATGCAACACATTACCAGGCCTAATACTGTGCAAGAAACAAGCTGGTACTGAAAACAGCTTCCAGTCATCTCGGAATGGACTAATACCAGTCCGCAATGGTTCTCAGGTGCGTTTTATGCCATTCTGCCAACAAAATGGAAGCACGTTCAGGTAACGTGATAGAGGCGGATGGAGATCATACACCTCTCCCGAAAGTAGACCACAAAGGGTTGATAGTACTGAGATACGGTAAGTGTGGTGGCCAAGGATAGTGCGACAATTCATCTTCGTGTTCACAAATCCAGTCCTGGACGATGCGAGCTGTGTGAAGTAGCGCCTTTTCTTATAAGCAAAATTTCTGCAGCAGCTGGGACTTGAACCCGTCTCTCTTCCTTACGAGGGAGATGTATGAAACACTACACCTGCTTGCAAAATGGTTCGAATGGCTCTGAGAACTACGAGACTTAACTTCTGAGGTCATCAGTCCCCTAGAACTTAGAACTATTTAAACCTAACTAACCTGAGGACATCATACACATCCATGCACGAGGCAGGATTCGAACCTGCGACCGTAGCGGTAGCGCGGATCCAGACTGTAGCCCCTAGAACCGCTCGGCCACTCCGGCCGGCGGAATAGCGCCCAAGACCGGAAAAACTCGGCAATACTGACGATTTAACAAGAGAGAAATGGGCTTAAGCCGTGAATTGAAGCTTGTGTTAGGGAGGTCATTGGACTAGGGTAGTCTGCCTCCTAAGCAAGAGACCTGGGTTCAAGACCCGACTAAGGCATAAAATTTAATTCATTGCTTCAGCATCTGTGCTTATCGAAGATGAAGTGGAGGTTCATACGTCTCCAGAAAAGTTTAATACCATCAGATCGGAGCCTTTTCGTCTTGAAACACAGCATCAACATTCGGGAACAAACATTGTACCATGGGATGGACAAGATCAGCCAAAATGGTCCCATAATCCTTGACAGTAACGCGATCTTTCAGAATAATCATGGGGCCCATGGAGTGCCATGATATGATTGCCAAAACCATACCGAGGCCCCGTCGTTTTTAACTCTCCAGACGTAAATTCAGCCAGAAGTTGGAAACAGTATGAAACAAGACTCATAAGCCCAAATGGATTTCATCTGTAGCCCACAGTCTAGATTTTGTGGCTTTGGTATCATGTTTTCCTGTTAAGGGGATACACTGATGAGTGTTTTGGAATTCAAGACCGCTCTTCAATTCCCTGCTTATAGAGCTGCCTCGTGTTGTTTTGGTGCGGACAGAGTTCATGAGTGCGATATTCGGTTCAGCAGTGACTTTTGTAGCTATCGTCCTCTTATTTTTCGTCTCAATCATCTTCAACGACCGTCTATCACTATCATTCAACTCACACTTTTGTCCGCGTCGTGACTTATGGGATGTTTTCAGATTTCCCTGTATGAGTTATAAATCTTCAATACAGTGCCTCTTGGGACATGAAGCGCTTTGTCGCCCGTGTTTACGGAAGCACTCACGGTGCCAGTACCAATAATTTGTCCATGTTTGAATTTACTTTAGCTCTTACATAATGCACTAACAACTATACAGAACACAGTTCCGGCCACGAGTAACACTTGAAACGTATTGAGGACATTGGACAAGTGCCGCTCATGGTTCGATACAACAGCACAACGTGCAGCCTTGGCTAGCACCTGCATTTATGTTCAAGCTGCATTTGTCATGATGTTTCCTCATTTTCGTCAACCCCCACACTTATGCTATCGTGTCGAACAATACATGAACTCGTTGTCCGAACGTCTGCGTCCGTTGGCACACCTACTGTAGGCTGTAGGCGATACGCACCTTCAGAAAGACACGTCGCTCCCTATCTTAGTCCGAATGATTTCAGGAAAACTCTACCGACATGAGAGTGCTTCTGCCTGCCACCGCTCTCTCACTTACATCTTTCTGATCGTCTCGCATAATTTCTATTCTGCTTCTCTACGATGTCTTTCAGGGTTATGTGCTCGCCTTGGACTAAACTCGTCCTATATTTATGATTTGTGGAAATCTGCTGAAATTTCTTTCACCAGTATAGCTCCAAAATGCAGTCGGCGGAGGGCACGCCACAACTCTTCGCCATCGTCATGGCGAAAGGGGTTGCTACGTGGTAAATGATACTGATTTCGTTGCTGATGATTCTTTATGTATATTCATTACTTCAGTTTCCTTGGCAATGATGCGTCGGTGATTCTATGAATCTGCCAGAATATACTTTCCAGCTTTTAGTGCAGCTGTGTTTACATGGTTGTTAAGCATTCTGCACCCACCGCTAGACCCGCATTATCCGAGAGGGAAGAGGAGTGGGCGTTCACTGACCAGCATTAACAGCGCTGCACGCAAGCGTGGGGTAAAGTTGTGACCTTTCCAGTGGACGGTGTAAAGCTGACCATGACAGCCGATCTTCTGCTACAGAAGAAATTATCGATGCTTGCATGTTCCTTGGTGGAGAGAAAAAGGAGAAGAAAAGATGAAATCAAAGATTTTGGCTGTAGAACAACTACATCAAAAGGTATTATCATGAAGAGTTACATACCGTATCTTCGGACCTTCTAGAAGGTAACGTTTCTATATTTGATTACGGTATCATATAATAACTGAAGAAATATTTTCGTCTATTCTCGACTGCGTGAACTTACTGGACAAATACCTCACTTAAAGGGGCTGTTGAACGAATGTATAATTTCAGGTGCACTCATTTAACTAAACAATGATACAGGGTATCCTACATAAAACCAGTACGCGTTGGATTCAAGTAATAACGAACTAACTAAAGAAGAATAGATAATATTAACGTTCAAAAACAGATGCTGGAAGTAGTACCCATGGGCAAACAGGCATCACTGACTTTGTGCGACGACGTTACCAGCAGCACGCTGTAATTCTGCAGGCATGATGTTAATTTCTCTAGTAATATTCCGTTTAACATCGTCTATTGGGCGAGGATTTCCAGCGTACAATTTGCTTTTTAGTGTGCATCATGAATAAAAGTCACACGACGTAGATTCCGGGAACCCTGCGGGCCAGAGTCATCTGCTGAAAAGACTGTCTTCACGGTATACGTTGGTGACGTGGGCAGTACTTTGGTTGGGAGTGTGAGCTTTTGTTCCATCATGTTGAAATACCGCATATAGTTTCTCTGCATCTGTTAATGTGCGTAGAAAGAGCCAAAACTCTCTAGATATCTAGCACTGTTTAAGGCGTAATTGAAAAATATGGGGCCAACAATGCGTATGTCGGACAATGCTCACCAAAGACCTATTTTCCTGAGAGGAGACGTTCTTCATGCAGAATATGTGGATTATCCTGCGACCAGTATCTGCAGTTCTGGGAGTTTACATTACGTGACAAATGAAACGAGACCTCCTCTGACATGAAATAAAGCAAGGGGTCGTAGTAAACTTGGCAAATGATATTAGCAGCCAATTACAATAATTAATTCTTTTTTCTTGATCCTCAAATTTTCACTCTTGCACCACACACACGATAGGTTTTTAATTTCACATCCTTTAGTACACCATGAGACGACGTACGAGCCACACCTGCCTGATGCGATAACCTCCTTACCGACTTGGACGGACTGCCCGTAATGTGAATTCTACCTGCATATTACGAACGGATCCTATATACCTCCTTTTCTTGTGCAGATCTTGAATAGTGAAGGTCGTGGGGTGTTTTATACCAGGAAACTCCACTTGGAACATTTCTTTACGTTGCTTGATAGAGCCTGTCTTAATGTAATTCTCCACAATATCAGTTCGCCGTTCTAACACAAACTGCCCTATTTCTGTAACACACCAACAGTTCAACTCAACTTCAATTTGTAAAACATATTGCAAGTTTAAATGAAGTCCCTTTCAACGTATACGATTCACTGCAACTAGTATTTACCTTAAATGATTAAAGACAGGGATACTGCTATAGAAACTGCTGTCTTTTCTTTAAGTCTCCTGTTTTCTCAGCTGTTACATCCACTAAAAGGAGTCTTGAATTTCCGATCCGCATTTCTGTTGCAGTTAGCATGTCAAGTGCCTTACTTTTTTATTCCTGTATGGTGTCGCAATGGAAACCTTCTGACCGTTTCTGCCATACCGATGAAGAAATTTTTTAGGTATTGCCAATTTTTTTTCTATCTGTTACTTTCTTTTTAGTTCGCAAATATTCTCGAAGAACATAAAGTGTGGATTCGTTTTCATCTCTATCTATTAAGTTTCCCCAGTAGTGATGGTGGTTTAGTTGCAAATAGCCCGACTGTAACCTAGAGATCGCGGGATCGAATCCCGATCGGAACGCGAATATTTTCATCTAACCTTCATCCCACAACGGACTCGCCCGGTACGACACGTGGTTCGGATTCCAGGTAAAATTACATGTATCCTTTCCCCGGTTGCATAACTGGGGTGGGTTGGAGACATGCAGCTCGCCCGCGTCCAATTACAAAACTTGAAGGCGGCACAAAATCGTGCCACAGGCTTTTGTACTTCCTAGAGAATTATAACTTATTGTTTGGACATTATTATTATACTCGTCATCATTAGACAGAGTATTAGTTTCCTCCTGCAGTATTCGAAATTATCTTGTGCGAAGGTTAAAGGCGAACGTGTGGTTGAATGATTTGCGCAATTGTCTTGCAAGAAACGAGACGAAGATGATAGTTCTTTTCGAATTCACAGCTGCTAGTAGTGTTATCAAACGCTTAATATTCGCTCAAATGTTGTTTCCTCGCGATATTTTCTCTTGTGTGACTGAAGTACCTTTCTTTGTAATCTTCCACTAGGGCGATGAGTGTTCCACCCTTCATTGCTCATTCTGATGTTCGATTCTTCTGTCATTCGCTACGTAGAATTTGACTGTGACGTCACCCGCATCAGCCGCAGGCGCCGAATACGTTGTCCCTCGACAGCAAGGGCCGCGTTTCTCGCTGGTTGGCTCGTGCGGCGCGCCGTAGTGCACGCACCCCCATTATTAACGCTGCGGAGAACAGTGCGGTGTAGCTCTTCCGGCGGGTGGAGCGCTCATCACTAAATGCACCTCACATAAATACTCTGTAAACCTCTACGTTGTGCACAGCACCGGGTATTTACCACGGTACAACACGTTAAAGTATCTTCGACGGGATATGGAGAGCGAAAAGAGTGAATCTTTCAATACGTCTGCGCATGCAGAAAAATTTGCATATATCGTCAAGGGTCTGCTCATATTGTGGCTGTCAGCGTTTTCGCAGTGGCCTGCCAATGAATCGAATCTACCAACTGTCTATGTGATCTCTTGTCTATGTGATCATTCCATTCCATACTTCTAGAGACTGTTGAATCCAAGTATTTGTATAAGTTGAATGATTTTAGTAGTTAATTACCGGTATTGCAGTCACACTGTAATACATATATATCGCTTTTTGAAGTGCATAATGTTACATATCTGCACGTTTAAAGCAAATCGCCAATTTTAGCTCCAATACGAAATATTTTCAAGAATTTACTGAATATCTCTCCAGGTTCTTCAGGCATTATTTCACTTTACGTAACCGCATCATCTGCGAAAGGCCTCAGACCGCTATTAATATTGTTTTCCAAGTCGTTAACACAGAATATTGACAAAAATGACCCTTAAACATTTCTCTGATATATACTTGAAGTCACTTCTGTCGATTGCTATCCATCCCACACGACAGTATGTGGCCTGTTACCAAGAAATTGTCAACCCAGCCACAAATTTTTCATTGTCTCGTATACTTGCTCTTTTTTTTAATAAACAGCACTGTACAGCACAGAGTCTACTGCTTTATGTAAGTCAAGGAATTTACTGTTGTCCTTGACCCATGGCTTTCAGGATGTCATGTGAGAATCCTGATTTATATGCCTCCGATATGACTCTTTTCTCTGTGTCTAAAAACGTCGTGAAATTTCTACCTAGCCTTTCTGTATAACCTTATCTGTGGCACAATTATTTTCCCTCCCATGGGTTCCCTTATCCCTCTTTGCTCCTTGGATCTACAGATTGCACATCCCCAGCAGAGACATACCCTCCTCTTCACTCCAATCTCCGTATTTGTCCATGTCTTCCACACTTATTGCTGTCGTTCATATTCGACAGGTTTTGTGCTCCCATTTTCCTGCACTCCTTTCTGCCCTCGATACTCCGTCCACTGTTTTTTCAAAAACGCCCAACGGCACAACCACCCGCGGGAGACGATCCTTACATTTTCGTTTCCAAGGGCCTTCATGCCACATGCACACAGCAACCTGATGGCGGTCTAAGCGCCGACAGATCTCGATGGCTCCAAGTACCTCTTTCTTATTTTGCCCATGTGACTGAAGCAAGATCATCTCTCATCATGGCGCATTACATCTATCAGGAAGTAACTCACTCGAAGCCAGCGCTGAACCGCCGGCCGCGGTGGTCTCGCGGTTCTAGGCGCTCAGTCCGGAACCGCGCGACTGCTACGGTCGCAGGTTCGAATCCTGCCTCGGGCATGGATGCGTGTGGTGTCCTTAGGTTAGTTAGGTTTAAGTAGCTCTAAGTTCTAGGGGACTGATGACCACAGATGTTAAGTCCCATAGTGCTCAGAGCCATTAGAACTATTTGAACCAGCGCTGAACCGTCACCACAGTCCGTCTCAATCTATACAACCCAGAGTTTCCAACATGGTCGCCCCAGGGGATATGTGGACACCATCACTGTCACCGGCCATCAGGGTCCATAATATTTTCTCTTTCTAACCGCTGACGACACGCTGGACTTGCACTTAAACCTTATCTTCTGAACATTGACTGTGGCTCGTGCTGTCTGATGCTTAATCAAGTGTGTTTCTACCAAACTAGTTTGAAATCCTTGCACACCTAGTTCACAATGAGAAATTTCCTACTATATTGTGGCAGTACTATTCACAATAACCTTATTTGTTGTGTTCTTTAGTTATATAAGAAGTCTTTTTGATTTCATACGTGTTTCACCACAAACTTACACGAAGATAGTTACTGACCCTCAGCGTTATGTTCTTTTTTTAAGAGACACAATTAACTTGTTGAAGTCAGTTCGCTCATTAAGAATTCAAATTTGGCCCCCTCGCACTGTAACCATTTTTAGTTATTTGAAGTTGAAAAACACTCTGGGTTGCAATGCTATTTAATTTGAATAAGGTGTTTTGCAATTCTGGAACATCATCAGATTGTCTTAAAAACAAGAAAGCAATCCATTAAGAACAAATCTTGTACAGCTATGGGAGTAAACTAAATCATAGATTAAAACTCACACAAAAGTTTTCAGTTTGGTTCAAAGTCCCATACTCCTTGACAGAGCGTAGGGAGTCACGCACCGCTGTACTAGGCAAGGTCCTTGCCTTCCTCCAACCGTAATGGGGATGAATGATGATGATGAAGACGACACAACAACTCCCAGTCATCTCAAGGCAGGTGAAAATCCCTGACCCCGCCGGGAATCGAACCCGGGACCCCATGCTCGGGAAGCGAGAACGCTACCGTGAGACCACGAGCTGCGGACCAAAATTAAGTGGGTATAAAACCCATCCATAGTAGAGTCATAAAGTACGAGAAGTGGATGTATTGAAAAGAAAGAAATTGCGACACCAAGCCACTCTAAGTGCGAGGGACATGAGAAAATTTCATAGAAATTTTAAAAACATTGTGTCACCTTAGGTTATACTAGCACAGCGTATGACCACACAAAAGTATATACATGGTATCAACTGAGCACAGCAAAACAGATCTATTTAGCACTCGCACAAATATGGCTACGACAGGTTAGAAAGTACCCACTGGGCTAGTGTGGCAAATAATAACCAGAGGGCGCCAAAACCTAGGCATAAGATGCCTATATGCATGCAAAACTGCGTAAAACACATAGACTAATATCGGTGTGTGGAAAATATAAGCAGTCATACAAATTATGTAAAACGAAATATACTGGCTGAGTCAAAAAGGGCATTACAACTTTACAATGATACAGATATTTATTGAGATAACTTACAGAATCAATGGAATTATAATTTTGTAGTATGATACTGCGCTATGGTTGCTCAAATATACAAAGGGGGAGATGTATTTTTTAATTTTCCACTAATACAACCGAATTAGTTGCATCAGCTTGGATTTATTCATACTGCACTGTGATTGGCTTCGGATAAGGGGAGGTGGTATGGGAATGGCATAAAATACAACTTTGCTGGTTCGTTTTTTCTTCAATTTACTTTATTTTGATTGGATTCCTTCCTTTAGTACTTCGTTATGACTGGTTGGATATGGATGGGGACTTGGGGCTCAAAGCACGATTGAGGGTTTTGTTTCTTTTCTTTTTTTCTACCACCAATGTCATCTTTAGTTTACCTGAATTTCCCATCACTTTTTGTTAATTTCCCGTCACCCTCCCTCTTTGATTTTGAAATTTCTCACCTGTTATTTTAAATTTCTTACCATTTTAAGGGCAGGACTACTGGCTTGTTTTGAATTTCCCGCCGGCCGGAGTGGCGGACCCGGTTCTAGGCGCTACAGTCTGGAACCGCGCGACCGCTACGGTCGCCGGTTCGAATCCTGCTGAACGTGCCGGCTCGTATCGATTGATCGATGGGGTCGGCATGGTGTGATCTTCGGGCTCGGCCGTTTGACGTGGCTTTTGGCTGCGACGGAGCGTGGAGGCTAGAAAGGGGACAGCTGGAGAGCCGCGGTGCGCGTGAGAATCGGAGGCGAGCGTGGTTGAGCAGGCCGGGGCACGACGCAGAGGTTGTGGTGTGTTTGACACGTTTGCAAGACCGAGCCTGGCTTGTAGTGTGGGAACTGGACTCGGTCACATTACCCGAATCGACTCGATTTGGATCTGTAAAGGATTTTATAAAAGATTTGGTGAGAACTGCTTGTCATGTTTTTGGTGTGCATATTATACTGATCCTTGCTTCCCAAGTATCGGCACCATGACTGGAAACTGTTGTCTTGCCAACTAAAATGTCCCCTCTATTTAGTGCTGTTTAAGTAAACACGTGATATTGTGTTTGGTTAAAGGTTTATCTGGAGTATGTGATGTGATACAGTCCGAGTAAGCGAGGCGTATTAATTAATACTATTGCTTTTCCGAGTCACGGACGGCATAATCCAGTCTGGTGAAACTGTAATATTTTTCCTGGTACAGTGAGCCGTGTGGACGTTGTTATAGTTGATTCAAAGCACAGGCTTGACATTGAATTTGTACGTTCTGTGTTGTCTAATTGCATTACCTGTCCACTCGTAAACAGTGAAATGGTAGCCTTACTTGAATGTTTATCAGTATCCTGTTAAGGGGTAATTTAAATGAGCTCCCCAGTTTCAGTGAGCATATATTAACCTACTAGAGTAGTTTATATTTCTAAGCTGACTTGGTATTATGCTATTCGCCCTCGTCCTTTAAGGTTACGTCAAGGGCATTAGTTATCGATTCACCCTTGATAATTTTATTTCATTGTTCTTGAAATAGGCTGTTATTTTATACATCGTAGTTATTTTACGTTTGTGGAATTCATGTTTGCCGTTTTATCCCCCTCCCACCCCCTTTCTCTCAAATTGTATAGTAGCAAGTGCTCTAAGACATTTCTTTCCAGTGTGTTATGGTGTACTGTGCGCGGCACCCTGTCCAGCTCGCCGCTTGCTGTGGGTTCTGGGTCTAGCCGTCTCTGGTCGGGGTCCAGTGGGTCCCCCTTCGGCTACTTGAATTTGCCCGTGCCCATGTGACGTCATCTGTTTTCAGAATGTCAAGAAGGGTTGTATCTGTTGGTATTTTCTTTTCTGCTAAAAAAATAAGTTTGTGATATCCATTATTGGTTAAACTTTATCTCATTATTGTAGTCTCCTTTTGGGAGCTTTACTATGTATAGAATTTAATTAACTTGCAAGTCACTTAATGATTGGTTAAAGATTAATGTTGTTGTTGTTTGAATAGAGCGGCTGCCCATGCTTGTAAGGATTTTGAATTTTAAAGATAATATTTTATTTGGCCAAAGAAAAGTTAATAAGTGTTGTTGTTCTAAACTGTGAATGTTGCTTATGTGGCCCGGCCCTCCGGCTCAACAGCAATTGGCTGATTAGGGTGGATTAACCACCACACCTGCCTCGGGCATGGATGTGTGTGATGTCCTTAGGTTAGTTAGGTTTAAGTAGTTCTATGTTCAAGGGGACTGACGACCTCAGATGTTTAGTCCCATAGTGCTCAGAGCCATTTTTGAATTTCCTGCCAATGCTTTCAATTTACTTCCCTCCGACATCTTGAACTGTTTTTAATTTCGCATCGATAGTGATTTCAGTGCCACGAATGTGGTGTCACTTAATGACAGTAAGTGGAATTGTTTGCGAGGCAGTTGGTACACATACTAGTGCCAATAACACCTCATTAGGCCCCTTCTAAGTTGTATAAGGAAAGCATCTGGACTGTCATAAAGGTACAACATTTTCATGACATCGTATGGGCATCTGTATTTACCATAACTGCATTTCGACATCACGTATTCTATAATGTGACATTGCAAGTGGTCTCATGTCAGAATGTTAGAAGAACGGCCAAGAACACAGGCTACGGGAGTGTGGAAATATTAACCATAGCGGAAAACTTCATATGCGAACTAAGCCTTTGCACTTTTATGTGGCAATACAGCGGAAGTATCGTTTGGGAATTCTTTCTTTGTGACGCTTGTCTTTTTAGAAAATGCCTCCCGACAACTTTGCCACTAATCTGCGCTGTGTTGTCACAATCCTCCGCATCTGTGTGTCTTACATGGCGGATGCCCAATGCGTTTACTTGCGATGAGTTTGGTTTCATTCATAAGAGCATCGTGCTTACCACAACACCTACCAAAACAGTTTTATTCATCTGAATTTTCCTGATGATCTAGGAGGGTCTTTTATAGACATTATCTGATATTAGCCCCCTAAAAACGTCAATTGTGATTGGCGTATTAATTGCAGGAGACGGATGTACAAGCAATTACTTGTGCAAAGTCTCACCGAGAGAGCTGGTGCGTTTGTAGGGCGTGGAACTCCTATTAAGGAGGACAGAAAAACAAACCCGCTTTCGGCCACACAGATATTTGATTTTTGTGATTTTCCTAAGTTGCTTCAGGTGAATGCCAGAATAATTCTTTCGAAAGGATATGCCCCATTTCCTTCGATAACCATAGCTTGCACTTTGTCTCTTAATAATTTCACTTCCGAAAGGACGTTAAACCCTAATCTTCAATTATATGCGTTTTCTTAGCCAATGATGATTTTGTTATGGAGCTCCGCATATCATTACGATTTAGAGACATTTATCATGATCCAGCAACTCGGCACAAGCGGCAGCAATAGAAGGCATTGATGGCGGCTTGTTATCTATTTCTAGAGTTAAGGACGTTTATCTCCGAACGAATGTATGAAAACTCGGCGACTACACCGTCGAGTTCATTAGCACCTCCTAGCCTACAGGTAGACACTATGTACAGAATGTAGCTGTCAGACTGTCTATGCTCATTTTTCTCATTGATGTCATGAGAATAGTGTCATTGCTTCGAGTTAAGAAAACGGAAGATGGTCGACTATTGTCCTGAAAGAATCCAAGCATTTGATAAGCTGATGTCTGAATTGTTGGTGTCTGTAGCGAAATTTTTTAATAGGAGTCTTTTTTTTAAAATAATGTGTATCACTATCAGGCCAAAGGCCTTGCCTCAGTGGTAACAGCGGTTCCCGTCAGACCACCGAAGTTAAGCGCTGTCGGCACTTGGATGGGTAACCATCCGGTCTGCCGAGCGCTGTTGGCATGCGGGGTGCACTCAGCCCTTGTGAGGCAAACTGAGCAGCTGCTTGATTGAGAAGTAGCGTCTCCGGTCTCGTAAACTGACATACGGCCGGGAGAGCGGTGTGCTGACCACATATCCCTCCTTATCTGCACCGAGCGAGGTGGCGCAGTGGTTAGACACTGGACTCGCATTCGGGAGGACGACGGTTCAATCCCGCGTCCGGTCATCCTGATTTAGGTTTTCCGTGATTTCCCTAAATCACTCCAGGCAAATGCCGGGATGGTTCCTCTGAAAGGGCACGGCCGACTTCCTTCCCTATCCTTCCTTAATCCGATAAGACCGATGACCTCGCTGTCTGGTCTCCTTCCCCAAAACAACCCAACCTCCTTATCTGCATCCAGTGATGGCTGTGGTCTGAGGATGACACGGCGGTCGGTCGGTACCGTTGGACCTTCCGAGGCCCGTTCGGACGAAGTTTAGTTTAGTTTAAGGATCATGTAAGCTGCGTATGATTGATATCCGAGGAGAAAAGTGCAGCGCAGGAACTCTGGACTTTATTGGATAATGCGGAAACCAAACTCGTAACGTTTATAAAGGTGAAGCGTATCCTCCTGCACCGAGGTACACGGATGTGTCTCCACCCGCATTATCTGTAGTTAACACACAAGACAGGAGTTTACGCCATAACATCGAAACTAGACCGTTACTAATCAGAAGCTGTTCTCATGTCATATTTTCTGCTTCACACGTTGCTGCTTCCGACAGCATTCGATAGAAACAACTTTTCCACTGCAGATGTCTCAGAAACAGACCATCAGAGAATCTTTAGCTTTGCATTACAATTTTCAGCACCATTGATCAGTGTGATGGATAAACTCATTTAACTACGAATCACATCCACGACTATTGCATTTCCACGTGGAAGGTACTGCTGGATTTTTCAGATAGATAAGGTTCCTTGCTATATGCCTAAAAAGCATGAAAGTAGTAGAAAACATTCGAAATATTTCCCTGGCTGAGAAATTTCTCGGATTTTTACTGAGATGAATATTTCTGAAACCAAAGCCATAAACACGTTCGGTGCTATGACTTAGGTCTCTGAGTCACTTCCATTTCGTTTGCTAACTGTGTGGGTACTACCAGACTGTCATGGCTTTAATCCTACAGCTTAGCTGTGTGCTTTCTAACTGCCGAGCTTGGTATCAAACCATCCGTTACATCTTGATAGAAGAGGCTCATCACGTATCAAGTATTTTAGCATCCCCGTCAGCATATGTTGCAATGGAGGCATACCATCTGATGCGCGAAGCGCAGCGATCTAGTCCGGACAACTGCCATTAAATGGACTGGTGAGGGGCGGGGGAGGGGGGGGAGGGGGGAGGGGGGACGGGGGGGAGGGGGGCGAGGGCGGCGGCTCGCGAAGCACTGTACAGCGGCAGACCTGCTGACAGAAGTTTTTAGTTCCGGCTGACTGAAAGCCTGGCCTTGTCTCTCCTACCGTGTGCCATTCCAATGTGCTCAGCCGTCAGCCGGCCGCATCTGCCGTGTGTTCTGTTCATACCGGTGCGCATCTGTACGCGGTTTCCAACATTCTGTTTCCCCGTAGATTGACTCGCACGGTGACTTTTCATTTCCTCCTGCGGTATTCTGTTTCCCGGTTTGTTGCCGAGCCACTGTCGGCCCGAAGACTACCTGGTGCCGACAGTTTTGTGCTGTGCAGTAGGTTTGTAATGCCTGTGCAGATGCTCAATGTACTCCTATAGTCGTGACAATGATAAATGCTGCGTTAAATTCAGTTGGTTTAGACATTTTTCTTCAACAATTCTTGCTATCAGTTTTTAAATGTTGTCAAAGTAAATCATGTCAGCATACAGAGACAATTGGAAATGAGAATTACTCTGTCACACACTGCCCGAGGCAGGATTCGAACCTGCGACCGTAGCGGTCACGCGGTTCCAGACAAAAGCGCCTAGAACCGCACGGCCACACTGGCCGGCTCGGAATAGAAAGATGGCGATTATAAGTTCATCATTATGTTCCCTGGTTCTACTCCACGCAGGCTAACATCCGTGAGACAGCGATGGTAACTTTAGCTCTGCAGTAGGTTGGATGTGGTTCCCTCGGGCAGAGTCAGATGCTTTGTCGGTGATGCCTCACCGTGTTTCCTCGCAGGCGCCAGTCGTATTATTACTTCTGCCTGGTGGCAAAAGGTGCTTCTCTTCAGAGGTACTGATGTTAGTTTGTGCATCTGGGACATGGATTGACCAGGTAGGACTGTCTCTGAACGAAACGCAGTTGTTGGTCAGTTCAAAGTATCACTAGTCATTAAACGAGGAGACAACTAATTTCTTGTTCGCCTAACATCATTGCTGAAAGTAAGCACAATTGCTTAAGTGGAGAGAGATTTCACATCGAAGTGTGAAAGTAAATTGAACATCCCGAGAATATTCCGTGGCTTTCACTACAGTAGCGCCTCTATTGAAAAATAAAGGTATCTGTCGTGGTCCTAGCTATCCAGCGAAAAATTAGCAAAATTAGGGAGTAACGCACCCTCGGCATCGAAATCGTTAGAAATGGAGGTTGCAGTAGATTTTTAATTCTCTGATGCTATGTGTTTTTATCGATATCGAGTCACGCTGTACTGACTACTAGTGCTTGCAAATGTTTTCGATATGCATAGTAAAATCCCATAGCTTGCAAGTCTGTGGATTACGATACTCTTCTGTATTTTATATGCTATAGAGCTCAATTTCTTCCTTGTTCCTGAATTGCTGGGAGTTTCTTATTCCATGTACGTGGCGCTACACAGTATTTCCTTCTGGCAGCACTACAGTAAGATACAGTCTGAGTCTGAATGTGGGGTAGCAGAACACAACATAATGGGACAATAAAGGAACGAATTATCTTGTGTACATAATATATATAACTACGAATGTATGGTCTAAGGTGATATGTACTGATAACGTTCTCTCGAGCTATTGACAAGGCCAGCAGTTGACAAAAGTAGAGTAGCATTCGTCGGCCAAAAGTTCGTGTGTTTCTAACCAACTGACGCGCCTAGAGGTTCCAGAGGAATTAGACGTGGCTTATCCGAGAAATCTGCGGCACTCTCATGAAACTGATATTGTACTGAGATGATTTTTTTAAATGCTAAAAAATTTACATGCGTCATTGAGAGTTTATTTCCTTCATTTGCAGTTAATGCTTGTCTTCTAAGGACGTATACTGTTGTGGTGGTCTGAAACGTGTGTAACTGCACATAAGAGCCAACTATGAAGCTTCCACGAGAACTCAGAACTAACAGTCCCTGTCATTTCTTAGCCCTTCCGCTCTGGCCCAAACAGGGTTATCAGCACCTACCGACCGACCGCCGTGTCATCCACAGCCACTGGCATCATATTGGCATCACGAGGCTGAGTGCAACGCGCTCCAGACCTCCCTCTACAGAAAAATCCATGGCAGTATCGGGAACTGAACCCGGGTCTTCTGCAACTAATCGTTCAGATATCGAGGCGAACATGTCATGGTTTAGTAACTGTTACTGCGCGGAAGAGCTGGCATAAATGTCTGGAAAGATGGAGCACAGACTCGCGGTTGAGGGGGTATTGGGGGGGGGGGGGGGGGGGGGAGGGGCGGTGGTTTGGTGCTCGGTTCCTAATTGAGTTAGGAATACGCGGTGAAAAACTGTTGGTTTATCCTGCATAAGCGGCCACTTGTATAGGCAATCTGTCTTAGTGTGGCTATGTTACAGCATATTGTTATGCTACGTCATATAACTACGTTACATGTTACAGTATTTTAAGCAACGAGCTGGCGACGAGGCAAATTGTGCGAATCCATTAATTTCTTTTGCAAAAGATATTAATTGGGCTGAAATTAATAGTTCAGCTAATGGCACAGTTTGAATGTGCACCCTTAGGGTTTTACGTGCAAAATATCCCTCTTAAATAACTCTGGACTGGAGCGAGACTGATGGTTCAAATTTGGTCAATCGGTGTATTAGACTTAATATGATGTAACAGTTTGAAGAAAAAATGCTTTGTTAGCATTTTACATGCAAAAAATACTTTTCCTGGGAGGCTACTGAAGCGCGGCACTCCTATACTTCTACGAATCGGTTCAAATTTTGAGCGAACGTAGATAAATGGATAAAGTCAAATCGAAATCTCTTTACCCAATAGCCTTGACCCGTTGTCGAGATACGATGATTTGACTTCGAGCTATGTGTAGCAACTAAATTTCAGTCTTGCGTGAACTCTGAATTCTCGAAAATAGTTTAAAAAGAATCAAATAAATTAATAAACTCAATTATTACGATACAATTGGAAACTCGCTTTCAAAAACTTTGCTTCATTCGTACGTTATGAACAAAAAATACGTTTTTTTATTGTCATTATTCGCCACTTCTATGTTTCAGACTTGCGCGAATCGGTTACAATTTTCTATTAAGTTAGACAAATACATGCAATTAGTGGTCATACTGTTGTTTTGTGAAAACTTTATCCCAGTCCACGATATAAGCAACATGAATCGAGAGACAATAGAAAAAACTATACCAGATCAGTCGTCGCCTGAGTCAACAAAATATCTACATCGGTTGCCAAGATACGGAGATCCAGTGTCAAAATTATGACAGAGTTGGAAATCAGAATGAAAAATGCTCCTGCCAAAGCACAAAAAAGGGGAATATGTCCTGGACAGTGTCAGAGTTGCGAAAGAAGGGAACAGGTTCAGACACATTTAAAACAAAACGTCTTAACGTATTTACGCTTTTTTTACGAGATATCTCTATTCCAACAACGCAGTGACCTGTCTTAGACACACGCCTGTTACATATATAGTGAGGTGTGAAAGAACAAAGAGACACAAACTGCGTGATTCTAGAGAGTAGGATGTATCTGCAATAGGAATTATCCGAGAGTGTTGATGCGTCTACAATAGGATGTATCCCAGAGTGTGGCTGCATGCACCCTAAACTTAAACGACACGTTGTGTCACAGTGCACGACATGAGACATGCCATGATGGATGACTTGTTGGCATGTCATGTTATACGACATGACATCACGTGTTACGTTACTTTCATTGACACGATGCATTATATGACATGACATGGGTTCTAATACTAACAAGTAAAAACCTGCGATTACGCCAATATGTTTTAAGACTTTGTAGTTTCCAGATAAGTCTAAAAGCTAGTTCCCTTCTTTTAAGTTCATGTCTCTGCCAAGACATACTCGCCATTTTGTGCTACTACAGGAATAATTTTCATTCTGTTACAGTTAACTGTCATACGTATAACTACAGATTTTTCCGGTTAGATCGAATACAAGATTCTTTGTAATTTAGCAGCATGTTTGCACCTCAACTAATTCTCACACAAAGATGGTTCTAGGTACTTGCTGTAACGGATGGCTGTATAACGATGGCCTAATATCAATGAAGAAAAAGAAAAAGCTATCTGGTATTGCTTCACCGTGCATTGAAACACTATTCTGAATATTTAGTCCAGAAGCTAATGCGCGGAAGAGATTAAGTGTAAAATTTTTGCACGATAAACTATTGTGGGTCTGCGATAACGAAACTAAAATTGAATACTCACAGTTGAGATACACGTGCAATACAAGTAGTTTGTATTTTCTCATTACTGCCAAAAACGAATATTTATTCTATCTATGAAGCCTCTGCATGTTAGTTACTAACGTAAAACTTGGGAATTACTGACAGAGAATGAATGCATACTAGACAAGTGAAATATTTGTAGTAGCGTTAGCCTGGCGATCTACGCTTCTATGGCCGAGAGATCAGTGCGGCTGATTTCCATGAGGAGGACCGGGTTCAGTTCCCAGTGCTGGAAAGATTTTTTTCTTCGTGAGAACGCTGTTAAGGGATGGACTCGGCCTCGTGATGCCAACTAAGAAGCTGAAACTTCCTGGCAGATTAAAACTGTGTGCCCGACCGAGACTCGAACTCGGGACCTTTGCCTTTCGCGGGCAAGTGCTCTACCATCTGAGCTACCGAAGCACGACTCACGCCCGGTACTCACAGATTTACTTCTGCCAGTACCTCGTCTGGCAGTACTGGCAGAAGTAAAGCTGTGTCGAAAGGACGTTAAACCTTAAGCTTCTTTCCTTATTACTTTGTACGGTACAAATGTTATAATGTTACTATAGCCAAAGTAGTAAATAGTTCGTTTTGGCTCTAAAATATTCTCAGGTTTCCAGCTACCTTCAGAGGTTAAATTGCCACGTTTATCGCTTTTATACACTGTTAATAAGGGTACAACATTATATACAGGTTACTGGAAGATTTCGAACTAAGGTCCCTGTTAAACGAAGCTTTTATAAATATTCAACAAAGCTCGACGAAATCGCCCTTCTCTCTTTCCCCTTTTAAAGTAGCCGATCCATTTCCATTTTCTCGACTGACATTTCCCACCATCATTTGCAGATGCCTAACAGAAAGAATTGTACGACTCTTTCTCCTTCTCCCCGACACACTCACTCTCTCTCTCTCTCTCTCTCTCTCTCTCTCTCTCTCTCTCTCTCTCTCTCTCTCTCTCTCTCATTCTCCCTCTCTCTAGCTCTCTGTGAATCTTGTCGGTTTTAATTTTCTTTAATTCCGTTTCCTATTATTATTCTTTGTAACAGTTCACTCGACGTTATTTACATACCAAACACCACTAATAAAGGGTAAACACCTGTACACCAATAAAAGCTTCGTGCGTTACAGAAAGCGCTACTTGAAAACATACCGCAATCTACAACTAGTGGAAAATGAGTAATTTTAACTATTCGGATAAGTCTAGAATAACATATAAAATATGCGTTTAATCATAACCATTTCTGTTTACCCAGAGCGCAGTTCATAATCAAATGAAAGCCTGCCGCTTGCCATAGTGTGACCTGCAAGGATTAGCCTACACTCATTTGCACTTGCAAATAAAACTCCCTGTATGATGTTCCAACGTAGAACAAATGTGTTTCAGATTTTGACCATTCCATGTAAGACCAGAAATCCGTAATATATTGAGAAAGAAAAGGAAAAAATTAGTTTCCCTCGCTAATTGCATCCCTAACACGGCGCTGATTAACAACTGGAAGACCGTCAGACAGTTGATGCAGACCGGAAGAAATTGTCAAGTATTATCAAAAGGCCTATTGAACGTTGTATATGATTGAAAGTGCTATAGTTAAAAGCATCCGGTACTGTCCGACTGTAATATATGTGTAAAATATCTTAAGTGTGCCGCATTTTTCAGGTATGTTGAGGGTGATATTATGAAGCGATATGCAATGGAACGAACAAATGAAATCAGTAGCAAGGCAGGTGAACAGAAATATTGCGTTTACTCG
This sequence comes from Schistocerca americana, assembly GCF_021461395.2. Taxonomy (NCBI): domain Eukaryota; kingdom Metazoa; phylum Arthropoda; class Insecta; order Orthoptera; family Acrididae; genus Schistocerca; species Schistocerca americana. The sequence goes on along the minus strand of NC_060119.1, from coordinate 949,265,896 downwards.
GGGTATTCTTGCACTCGTTGAACGTAATAGATTCGACTAACACGTGCGCGAAAGTGTGATAAAGGTGCTTACTGAACTCACAGGATTATCTCTGGAAGGAGGTGATGTTGCTCGCAGAATCCCACAAAAAGAGTGTAGAGGGAGTACGTTCAACAACTCAGCTATTTCCAACGCATTTTATTTGAGTACATATCTGACGCTCAGAAATATAGTGTAAAGTATGACAACGATCGCCTTTTGCGTACTTGTAGATCACAACATTTCAAGTTAGATGAGAATATCAGAGTGTCGGGCAGAATTCTTTATGGTAGTACGGAACACCAGATTCGAAAGGATCACATACTTGCCCCTTTTTCTGTATTCTAGTGCGGTTGGTTACTATTCCGTGAATCACAACGTTCGTCACCAAAGAGATTGAATGCTGGAGGACATGCTACATGTTTACGTTATAACCTGAGTACCGTACAGGTGTGTCCCCAGCCTTAATTCCTATTGAATACATAACGGAACTCAGCTGAAGTACGCAGTGCAGATGGGCCAGAACCTCTCGCGTCCGTACTGATATGTAGACTGCTCTTTTCCAACAGATACAAAATGTTCTCAAGGAACTCATGTATATCCCAACTGATTTATGTCACGACTGATACACAAAGTAAATACAGAGCTCTTATTTCGCTTAATGTACATTGTCCATTAAGGATATCACGATAAGTGTAATGCAAGTGTACATTAAAAAAATCTTTATAAAACTTGTGATCTAGTGGCTGATTCCGTAATTAATTTGACAGTGTAGACCATAAAGGTGTTTATACACTGCAACTAAGAAGCATACAGTACGATTAAAAAAGACAGACCTATCAGTATCCCCTATTATTCTCTTTCCCCCTCGTCTCCTTCCCATTTAATGTGGTTATTATAGCTTTATGGAAACATTAACTGCTGGTATTTGGCAGAACGCGGCGTAAGAAGAATGTCGTTGTATAAGGAAGTTTCTGGCTACGCGAGACTATCGAGCAAGCTGGCGGGCGTTCTAATACATTGGACTCGTATTCTAAAGGATGCTCATTCGAATTTCCATCCGGTCAGTCAGACTTGGGTTTTCCGTGATCTCTCTAAATTATGTAAGACACATGATTCCGTTTAAATGCCATGACCGACTTCTTTCCCCTTACCTCTCCAACACGAGCTTGTGTTCCCTCTCTAATGATCTCGCCATCAGCGGGACATTAAACCCTAATCTTCTTTCTCGCTTTCTGAAAATATTGTCAAATAAATTCCAACCGTTAACATCATCTTACCATTCATATGCATTTCCCGTAAATGGAGCGATAATGATTCAAAAATGTGTAATTGCATTTTCCATCTGATTCACACTGATTACTACATACAGTGTAGGTGCAAATCGCTACTACCACACAAAGTAGTGAATCTGGGAGTAGCGAAACAAATGTTAGCCTACTTGTGAATATGAGTACAATATGATGTAATAATTAATGTTGCTGGAGATTAATTCCACAGCTATCTTAAAAATTCACTTATAAATTAACGCTATATTGCTGGTTTTCAGTCTTCTGTAGCAATATAACATGGCAGCTGTGTCGGACACAGTGAAATTGTACCATACTTTACTATCCGTAGGTTAAGTTATGATTTACAGTTGATCAAGAGCTTGGCACCCATACCGGTTCAGGCCACAATTGAGCGTGAACCACACAGAATGTAGCTGTAACTTTTACATGTGGTTCCAATATACATGTGGACACACTCCATTCCTCCATGAGTACTACTTTTATTAAGTACGGCTTCCACTATGTGTCCAAACACTTACGAATAACTGTATTCCCTGCATTCTATGCTAATGTTCTCCATTAACAAACATTAAAGAACGGAAAAAGCTCAATAAAAACACAGAAATGTGAACCAACAGTGAACACCAGACACATTAATGGATTACTCCGTGGCATCATTAATAAATTAATTCACCTGATAAAAATAGATCAATCATAATCTGATTGCAAATTCAGCATGTCGAAATAAATTATGTCTGCAAGACAGTCTGACAAGGCAATAAGAAGAGATAAATGGTTCTTACAGCAAGAGATATTCACAATGAACAGATGATGGAAATGCGGTGTTTCATCAGGCCGATGGCATTAACGAAATTTCCTGTAACTGAAACAGTCATTCGTCAATATTATTCGTTACCTTTCCTTTCTAACAGGCACACACTATTTGTAGTTGTACAGTAATTGTCTTCGCAGAGAATGCTAACTATCGAAGTATTTTGTTCGGTTTATAGCTTGATTGCCGCGGCCGTTCTACTTACAAGGAGACTACAGCATCGTTAATACTATATTACTCTATATAGTTTTGTTATCTGGTTATGATTTCTGATCCCATAATCAGATGGATGATGCAACATTTGGTTTCAATGAAACGGGTAATCCACATCGCCTTCATACAGTTAAAATACACATGTAATGCGAAGTGCATAACCCAAAGTTCAAAATTATACCATTAAGCAGTACACACAAAAGTCACACCTCTAAAACAAAGACTTTAATGTGACAGCGCGAAGAACACTTGGATGATATGTTCATTTGAAACCATATAGTGTATTAGCCAGTTGAAAATGGAGCGAATATCCCAGACTGGTCGTGGAATTATGTACGTACGAGTACAGAATTCGGCTAAGATGATGGTGATAAAAATGAGGTTCCTTACGCCGTATAATTATCGATCTGTAACTCTTCTTCTTACCTCAATAGAAAAACTACGAGGGATAACGTTTGGCCAATAAATCAATAACCATAGAGTAAAATTTGCTTTCATCTGCGATAACTGTAGTGCCAAAAATTAACGAAGTAACTATATGTATAATCATTTTCATAAAATTAAATCGAAATGTGTGAACATCTCTGGAGGCTCGAACTGATGACCTACTAAATCACGTACGTCAGTAAATATTATTTCACTTCTGCAGAATCATATGAAAAACTCTCATTGCCTGTTTATACGTACAAGATAGTGTCACAAGCTGTGGCGACTACATCAAAACGCCAACGCATATGTTTTCACTATTTAAAACACTAGCATCTCTACCGTAACGAACACTTCAAATATGCAGTTCTAAAAACAGCGAATGAAATTGGTAATTTGGAATAAACACAGAATGTCGGAAAGAACAAATTTAGATTTCTTAAAGCAGTCTTCGGCTCAGTGCTTAAACGAGTAAAAGGGTAAACTGTAAACCGCACTATGTGGATAGAGTTAGAAGTACGGCGGGAAATATGCTGTGAATGGAGAGATAGAACACACTTTTAATGCTCACCAATTATGCTACGGACAAAAGTTGAAGCAGAAACAGGAGAAAAGAAATAGTGGTTCCTGGTTTATAGTAATTCGTGGAGGCTCACAAGGGGATGAACCTCGCTGGTTTTAATCATAAATCGGATTTTATAAGGAAATCTTATTCATTTTTATGAGGTAAATACTACAGCGTTTACCTGGAAAATGAATGAAAGGCCCATGTAAGTGACTGAAAAGTTTTGAAATACAACACGTCATATTAGGTTTTTATGCAGAAATTGCGTCTTCGTTTTGTGTTTGAATGAATATAAATCTCAGCTTCCTTGTTGATGGCAGCCTTTTATGACAACGAGTGAGGATGTGTTAGCAATCTGAAACATGTAGAATTCTTAGTGTACGCTTGTGGCAAATTGAACCGCTTTGTCATAGTGATACTTGAATCCACGTACCTATCTTTCACGAAATGGAATGTTAGTTGAAGTTTTAAAATGTCCCCATTGATTAAGGTGATACGTTGTTTGCTAATGACTAGAAACAAGTCAACATAAGTTTATTTTCATATAATTTAAGGCTAATTATAAGTAAGGTTGAATGACTAATCCGCTCCATATAACTGGATAAAAATGTAAAGAACTCTGTATCAGTCGTGAGCCATTTTGCTTTAACTACTAAAAAAAAAAAAATTCATCACTATATACATGAAATTACCAATGCGTTCACAATAATTACAGCTAATGGAAACGAGTCAGCATAATTAGAAGTAGCAACTGCTGCCTTGGAAAGAATTCAATCTTTTCTGTTTCCTAAATATAAGTGTCACTAGTAACATCCAATCCCTGAGCATTACTGCTTTCTCTACGCCATAGCCAGTTAGTATTTCATTGATCGCACTAATCCACTGTCGTAGAAATATGTGTGCTAAGAGATCGTTCAGTTCTAATGCATCACCATTCTGCATAAGTCTTTATCTTCAATAAATGTAGTAATTGTTTTCTCTTAAACACCTCAGGCTCTCTGTGTGTCAAAGACACAGTTCATAAGTTACGGCGCCAAGGCTGATATTCAACTACATCTTCAATTGACGGGTACAGTATTTAAGGAACGAACGGGTTTTAAGGAAATGCAGTTTAAACGTGGACTTGCCACATATAAATAATGTTGCGGATGTGACAGAGTCAATATCGAGAAGCAGTGCAGAGTGTAAGTTATTGATACATAAATCCTTATGGCATATTGTCAGCGGGACCCGTATTCGGTCTGATGTACGTTCTCTCCCTTTTTTCCTCTATATTCTTTGACCTTTATCCGCTTCTCAGTTATACGTGCCAAACAGCTCCAGCGCAGATAAGAACACAAGTATAAACACATCATCTCGTCTGTAAATAGGCAGTGACGTACAGATAAACATGAATACAGGCCACAATATCCGCTTCAAAAACATAGTGTGATTAATACTCATGCAAAAACAATGTGAATTGGGTTTCGATGATTCTTTTAGGAAAATTAACAATAGTGTCACCCGGCTCTTATTCAGAGATGAGAAATTTCAGTTCTGTGTGATTCGCATTAAGAGATTAACATTTGCTGTTTTCTCTTAACTGTCTTGATCACTATTGCCAAATTTTAAACAGATGACCGGTTTAGACTCTCAGTCATCTTCTTGTTACGAAAGTCGCACGTCATGTCTATCTGTAGTGCATATCGGTGTCACTTCAGTTAATTTTAAATGATCAAGGTGACTATTAGATTATTTGAAGGGTTACATGCTATTGATTCCCATGATGAGTCATTAGAGTCGAAACCGATCATTTGCTATAAATCTAAAAAAATGCGATCAAGACACTCGCGAATAGTAAACTATTTTTCTAAGCGATCGCAGTCTCTGATTTAATAACATTTCATTGTCCGACGCATTTCAGTTCACTGATCTCTGTACCTCACTACCATCATACTTTGTACAAAAACAGTATAAATATTCTACCGAGATTTAACTGTGTCACGCAGAAATGTTGTTATGACAAGACACCCAATATCTACACGCACCACAACGTCCTGGGCAATTGATAGTTCCACAATAATGTGAAGGATTCTCTTGACAGTAAAAAAAAGAATGGCAAAAATGTTTTAATGGTTAACGTAATACACAGGAGGCTTCCTGCGTGTGCAATAAATCTTTAGCTCGCACTTCCAATAAAATTCCTGGCAGCTGTACACGACACAGAAAAATGCTGCCAAACGAAAAATACCGTCCTGCCACCATAACAGATGTTATGTTACCAAGAACTAGAAACAGGTGCGAAATTGACACGGCCGTTGTTTAATTGCTACTGTTGTCTCGGCACATAAGTAAGTCATTTGAGAAAATTACAAGAAGGCAAATGCACTGGGGGAAGAAGAAAGAATAACGTGTTACGCCGTGTAGATCATAGGGTCGTCTCATTGAAGTAAGGTCTTGATGGAAAATGCCTCTCTCGTCTTCAAAGCAACCAAACCGGTCTCTGCCTGAAGCGGTCAGGAGAATGAACCGAGCAACTGAAGCTGTGTAACTATAAGTGGTTTTGAACCCAGCCCCTCCAGGATGTGTGAATTGCTTTGTCAAGTCATTAAGAGGCCCTCGTAGACTCGGTAGATATTAAAATACTATGCAATAAATATTAGATGTAGGCGTGGCAGGCCGGTGTTTCGGCCAGATGTGCGTTACATATAAATATTTACATACCAACGTCGAAGTCGAATAACGTCCAGTACACCACATATTTAACCAGGGAAAGTTTTCGCCACATGATAATTTGGAGTTCTGCAACTTTCTGAAGTAAGGAGAAGGAGTGTCAGTGGTTCACTAATCTGTGTGGAAGCAGCTACCCGTTCCATGACATCGTAGGAAGAACTTTATTGGTAAACTATAGCCTCCTTATATTGTTTCAATTGCTTGTGACGATATGTGAGGGGCGCTAAAAGCTTTCATGGGCCTATCCGTGTGCACGATGATCGTATCATCCGGTTATGGTGAAGAGAATTATTTATCACGCTTAGTCATGCTCAGTTATGTGATTAAGTTGCTTTTTAACACTAATAGTACAAGTATGTGAAAATGAAAACTCGAGACTTTAATTTACCAATTTCATCCAGAAGTTGTTTACTTTTCCATTACGTTCTGTGTTCATTTTTTGCTGGAGCAGGAGGCGTGGAAGGGAGGAATAACCACTCACCGAGCTCTCCCTGGTACAGCTGGGGAACAGTCACGCCCCCGCAGAAGACGATGAGCAGCAGGTAGCAGAGCAGCCACGGGCAGTACGCGGCGGCGGCTCCCATCACGGGCGGCGACCTGCTAGCGCCGTGCCGGGCCTCGCCAGGAGCGGACACTGTCAACCGCAGCCGCGGGAGGCGCGCGCGCAACTGCCGACGCTCCGAAGCGCGCTCCGGCCCGCCGAGTGCGGCGGCGCGGCGCGCGAGAAGCGCAGAACCACCGCCTGAGCGCGCTGCTGGCCGGCGGAGGCGGCGGCGGCGGCGGCGGCGGCGGAGCGGCACAGTGGAGGCGGGAAGGCTGCGGCTGGTGCCCGCTGTCACCATACCTTTGTTTGTAAGAATTCGCAAATACGCTGACACAACTGGAAAAGTGTCATGTAATTGGGGCGTTTCTCACACAACGGGTATTTAACGATGAGCTGTGAACCTCATGAGCATGAAGATACTCTATAAGACTCTAAGAAAAAAAAAAAGACAACGCACCACGAAGGAATAATCCAAATGATGGACGGAAATTGGTAGCTGTGATGTACATGTGCAGACAAACAAATGATTACAATTTCAGAAAAAAATTTATGATTTTTAAAAAAAAAAAAAGCTTCAGAAATTGAGCAATTCAGTAACGTATCGGTCCACCTCTAGCCCTTATGGAAGCAGCCATTCGTCCTGGCATTGATTCATAGTCAGATGTCCTTCTGAGGGATTTCGTTCCGTATTATGTCCAATTGGCGCCGTAGATATCAAAATCTGGAGGTGGTTCGACTGCCCTGCCCATAACGCTTCTTACGTTCTCAGTTGGAGACTTTGCCGGCCAATGTGGAGTTTGGCAAGCACATAAATAAGCAATAAAAACAGTCGCCGTGTGCAGGTGGGCATTATCTACCTGAAATGTAAGTTCAGGATCACTTGCCATAAAAGGCTACAAAACTGGATGTAGAATATCGTGGAAGCATCACTGAGATGTAAGGTTGTCGCGGATGACAACCAGAGGGGACATACTAAGAAAAGAAATGACATTCCGGACTGAATAGCTGGTGACAGTCAGATTGGTATTACATTGCTATCTGGGGCGTCTCCAGACACGTCTTCGACCTGGAATATCGTTGACTGGATTAGAACAGACTTCAGTGATGAGTCTTGTTTCGAACTGAGACCCGATGGCCAAAGAATTTGGAACGATATCCCAGAGGAGGACATCCAACTATTCTATCAACCAAAGCCAAGAGGGATTCCTCCTTGCATGAGGGCCAAGTTGGTATTGCACTGCTGTCTGGGGCGTCTCCAGACACGTCTTAGACCTGGAATATCGTTGACTGGAGTAGAACAGTCATCAGTGACGAGTCTCGCTTCGAACTGAGACCCGATGACCAAAGAATTTGGCACGATATCCCAGAGGAGGACATCCAACAATTCTATCAACCAAAGCAAAGCCGGATTCCTCTTTGCATGAGGGCCAGAGGTGGACCAATGTGTTATTGACTTGCTCTAGTTGTCAAGCTCTATCTCTTGAATTAATCATGACGGGTGTCATCTCACATGACCGAGCTCTGCTTCTCACGAACACAATATAATTTCTGATTGTGATGTGGAATGGTTAGGCTACACAAACTTATTAATGATTATCAGTTTATAACACAGTCTTACACTTTAATGATTTTTCTGAAAAGGTTGCTTTGGCTGTCTTCATTGCCCGTACCAACAGAGGTCCACAGTCCTGAAACCACCACGTGTGGCAGGCTGGGCTCAGAGGCATGCTGAAATATCGCATGCACCTGGACTCTAACTACCCTTACAGCTCTCTGATAACAGCTCAGTGGTTTATCAGAGTCCCATGGAAAATTACACACATGCTTCTGTGTGCATCATTACACCCCACTTTAGCATTCACATGACACCCGAAGAGCTGAAGACTTTCTTTTTGTAAGGAATTATTGACCATGTTTATGGAACACAAAAAAAAAATCGTTCCAATGGCTCTGAGCACTATAGGACTTAACATCTGAGGTTATAAAATGGTTCAAATGGCTCTGAGCACTATGCGACTTAATTTCTGAGGTCATCAGTCGCCTAGAACTTAGAACTAATTAAACCTAACTGACCTAAGGACATCACACACATCCATGCCCGAGGCAGGATTCGAACCTGCGACCGTAGCGGTCGCTCGGCTCCAGACTGAGGTCATCAGTCCCCTAGACTTAGGACTAATTAAACCTAAGTAACCTAAGGGCACCACATACATCCATACCCGAGGCAGGATTCGAACCTGCGACCGTAGCGGTAGCGCGCTTCCGGACTGAAGCGCCTAGAACCGCTCGGCCACAAAAGCCGGCTATGGAGCACACTTCACACATTTGCGACAGAATGCAGAACGAATTTTGCAGCCATGGACACATAAGGAGATCGAAGACGTGAGGCACCAATAATCACTCGTCCCCCCCCCCCCCCTCACTGAACATTCCTCTAATTTTGCTTACCACCACCCCCCCCCCCCATCCCCCCCACTGTCCCACCCTTCCAATGGCAACCTACATATACAACGATGAACAGTTTTCTTGTTCAATGACTTACTTTTCTGCGGCTTAGGGCTTAGGAACGTTGGTGTAATAAATAACATCAGATTTCTCCGCAAAATATCTGAAACAGCGAACTTTTCCGTGGCACATTTCCATGGCACATTACTCTCCGCTAACGTAACATTATTAATATAACTTACGTGAGGGACCAGGACTTAATACGAACAACGCCACTCCTCTTCTACATCTTAGTGTCAGAAATAATAAATACTCCACTTTTCATAAGTACCACATATATGAAGGCAGTGCTGCCACAATACCTCCTTTTGATGGTCCTTTTCAATATAAAATGTGCGTGAGATGAAATTCTCCAAGACACTTTTGTACGGTCAGTATATATGGATAACAGCTGTGGCGTTAGAGTTTTCGAATTTTGATAGACGACAAAGGCTTAATAATATTGAAACTGCTGACTACGGTGGCGTCATATTCACAAAACCAGTCCTGGACGATACTATCTGGGTGAACATGGGCCCTGTCGCCTTGGAAGACAGCATCACCAATGGAAAACAAACATTGTACAGTGGAACGAATGTGATCAGCCAACATGGTTACATAATCCTAGGAATTAATACAACCTTGAAGAGTAACAGTGAGGTTCATGAAATACAACGATATGGCTGCCCAAATTATCACGGAACCTGCACCATGTTTCACTCTTGGGATGTAAACTCGGACAGAATTTGGAAACAGTCTGAAACGAGACCCAACCGACCGAATTATTTTTCTCCCATTACTCCACAGTGTAGGTTTTATAGCTTCAGCAGCACATTTTTCTGCTACGATCATTTGAATCACCGATGTATGGTTTTGGTATTCCAGCTCACTCATCTTTTTTTTTTTTTTTTTTTTTTTTTTTTTTTTTTTTTTTTTTTTTTTTTGTCAGGATACTCTTTAATGATGATCCGTCAAAATCACTCAACAAATATTTTTGTCCATGTTGTGACTTAGCAGATTATGTTTCTCCGCCTTCCCTGTATGTGTACAAAACTACAATACGTTGCCTCTTGAAACATGAAACATTTCGGCTACCTTGGTTACGGAAGCACCCAACACACGAGCTTAAGCAATTGTTCCGATTCAATTAGTTTCCATATAATGCACTCACAACTAGACAGAACATTGTTCCGACCGTGACTGGCACTTGCAGCGTGTTGAGGATACTGCGCAGGTGGCGTTCATGGTCAAATACAACAGTAAAATCTACAGGCTTTGCTTATGTTCAAGCACATATTTCTCGTAGTGAATTTATCGTAGTGTTTCCATATTTTTGTCCAACACTTGTATGTAGCTCGAAAAGTCCCATTTCCTTTTGTATGTAAGGCCATCCTGTTGCATCATATGACAACCCTTAGATAATGGAGAAAGACCCTCAATTTTTTCCAGATGATATGAAGGGATTTTATATATATGTTATCATATTTCTGCCTGCTCACACCCTACATACACGCAGATGACATCTTTTATACATTTATATGCATTAAAACTCTCTTTTACAATTTGTTATAAGTTTAGAATGAGAGGATTGCCCAATTAATGTGACTAATAATTGTTATGGCAACAGAAAAATGGCAGAAATAAAAAAAAAGATGGCGGAAAAAATTGCTGATTATAACGTTTCTAGACCGATTGGGCAATGAGAAGGATGTAGCTGCTATTCATCCACCATCATGCGTGTTCCGTAAACCGTAGGTGAAGATCCATACAGAATAATAAGGCACTTGAGGAATTATTACCACACAACTGTTGTGGTTAATAAGCATCACTGAATCCAGTTCACAGTTATGCCGACCCTGAAAATATTGTTCCTTTAATCATGTGGAAGACAGTCTGAATCGAGAAACGGTGGTATTTACATACTCCTGTCAAACAATTCTACGTTTCTGACACTAAAATCATGGTTCTTTAACGATGGTCGGTATTTTCTAAGGAATTGTTAAGGTCACTATGCAATCATAGCTGTTGAATGAAGAGCTGACTGTACTAATAAGTGGGCAGTGTTGTCGCTATGTCAGAGCGTTGTATGTACATAACTTATCAGATGAAACTAAAAGAAAATAATAAATTCATATTTCTACATGTATTACAGTATGTGTTAAAGTCAGTCATGCATCAATTGATGATGAAGTGAGGACTTGTAGAAAATCCCAAGTGCGACTGTGGAATGGAACAGACCACAGACCACATTTTAAGCTGTGATGTGTATGGTTTTCTGACAGACAACGCCAGAGATTGAATACAAATTTCCATGTTTATATTTTTAATGACTTATATTTATGTGCCTTGATGCTTTTTGTTCAGTTTAAAATTTATTTTCTGTAGTCTGGGCATCTAACGCAAAAAAAGTGAATAAATAAGTCATACATATTATTACCACGATTTCATGGGAATAGCACTTAATACCATATTCTTCAGTAAGAACGATATGTATTTCTTCTTCTTTTGCTTTTGCCTTTATCCTGTACACCAAGTCCTTTAATCCATACATGTATTTTCTCATCATTACTAACTTTTCTACAGGAGCGGGTATACAGAGTAAAAGGCATATTACTATATACAGAACTAGGTCTACTTAGGGGTCTTCGGGTCGATTCCACAATGCCATGTCTTGTGAGCGATGACATCTCGGTCGGCGAAAGATTCTAGTCCAGGTAGCGAAGCGTTTTCACAGCGGGCAATAGCGAGTGTAAACCACCCACTGCCAGCTGCTCCAGTTGCGACATCAAGTGAGAAGTTAACTCGACAACCACGAAAGCAGGTAACAGACTGAGACTCTGCGCGCACCAGCGAGAGCGTGCAATCCCGTACGCGCGCTGTAGTCTCACTGACAGCTCTCGTCTGCTGGTGCGCCGGCCTAGCGCCGAGCCAGGCGGGTTGCATCAGCGGCCGGCTAGGCGCCCAGCGGGCAGCGCGGCACTATGCTTTGTAAATTGTTTGAAACTGATGCATCCTTGAGCCCCCCATCACCAGTCCGGCGCACCAGCAGACGCGCGCTGTCAGTGAGACTACAGCGCGCGTACGGGATTGCACTCCCTCGCTGGTGCGCGCAGAGTCTAAGTCTGTTATCTGCTTTCGTGGTTGTCGAGTTAATTTCTCACTTGATGTCGCAACTGGAGCAGCTGGCAGTGGGTCGGCGTATTAATTAATGGATTTTGCATTGTTAGTGTTAGAGGGAGACTTGCTCTTCCAGTGAGGAAGATGTGTGTTACAGTGGATTTTTTCTTATAAGATTTCTACGTAATCTTAAATATCCCCCCCACCATGTCTGTATCATGTAACCTAGACAGTTTTGCCATATGTCGCAGTACCAACGGAACACTTAGAATAAGAGATATGAAACGTGGAAAGAAGAGGCTACATACGATATGTCTGCCATTGTGATTCGCTACCTCAGTGGTGCCACATATACTGCCCGCGAAAGGCAAACGTCCCGAGTTCGAGTCTCGGCCTGGCACACAGTTTTAATCTCTCAGGAAGTTTCTATATTTTTTTCTACTGCTACAGCAGAATGAAGTTAAGTATTCAGTGTTACACATCTGGAAAATAATTCTCCCGCCTTAGTATAGCACTTCCGTATCACTAGCAATTAATACACTTAGACAGCCCTCAGCAAGGTCAAACTCGAACAGTCCATTCCACAGTTACAACCATGTTCTTTGGTGGATGGAAATTAAAAGCTTCTACTAGACACGTATCAGGACACGTTATAACATGGCTACTGATATCTTTGTTCATATCCTGCCTATGGTTTCAATATAATATTTGTTATATATGTTTACAATATTGGAGCTAGCCTGCAATAAAATACCTTATCCTTACCTACAATAACATTTCTATAGCCCTGGTAGTCATCTTCTTCTTGCACATACAGACGCTGTGGTTAAGTGTAAAGCAGCCACACACGCCCATTTTAACATCAGCCCATTCTGCTTTACATAGATTTCTTATATTTACACTGTCTCCACATCAGTTTCTCCTAACATGCCTCTTTATACCGCAGTATTCTCTCTGTGTATGGGAAATGGTTGTTTCTGAATGGCACTATGTCTCTAGAATGCCTAGTGTTGCCACTACTAAAGTACAGACATATCTCCTTCATTTGGTGGTTAGTTTAAAACCCAGCACCTTCTATTGCAAATACCGATTCCCTCCACCGTGTAACGCTTTGTACGAAAGTATAATCATATACGGCTGTAGGCACCACTTTCATATTGATATAATGCGTATGTTCTGTGCGGTGACAGAATCAGATAGGTTCTCCATGCAATACTACCCAGTACAAATTCGAGTCGCTACTAGCTTAGTGGATTGTACATTTCACCTCTGGAGTGGTACTCCCCCCATCCCCACCGCTCCCACATCCGCAAAGCCCTTCCTGCCGTATGATATGGAACTGCACGGCACAGGTCATAACAGTAGTACGCTGCTGGGGATAAAACTGCGTACCATGGTAAGTAACGGTTTTGCCTGTAATTTCTACGTCTCAACACAAAAATTCACGATTATTTAATGCAGGTCATTGTTTTGTTCGAAAGGAATGTTAAGATCATGGTGTGATCATAGTTATCGTGCTAAGAGCAGACCTAAGTTTGATGTGGAAAGAAAGGATGTACTCGTATTTTAACGTATTGCTTTACTTTCCACAGGATCGTGGAAATGCATTAACAATGCATAAGATAATTAATAAAATAATACTGTTGCCTATAGAATAGTTGTTTCATAAAAAAATTCTATTAAAGTAGCTGAAAAAGTCCACATTTAACGCAAGCAGCAATTTGTCTGCGAGGGAGGAACAGCACTTCCATTTCTTCTCAAAAGCGGATATTATAGAGGCAGGCAATGTCAGACACTCTTACAGTGAAATTGCGTTCTGGTGGCGTTTTCATGATAACACCTTTGTCAGCTTTCAGAAGATTTGATGAAGGGATTAACATTAGCTGCATCCCTTGCAATAATTATTGCATCTCTGTTCCGCCAAATATTATCAAAAAATCTTTACCCTTCGCAAGAAACGCAAACAAACACATGGAAAACCACACACTATTTTCAGTTCATGGATTGTGCATGTCTTCACAAAATTTCAACGTTCCATCAGAATGTGAACACGTGGATTCATCTGGGGTAGCAGTATAACAGAATCCAGTTTCATTTTGATTGTTAGGATGTTGCTTAACAGCTAACGAGCAACCATTGAAGGAGGCGAGGCTCCCATCATCTGTTCCACATTGAGGATTAGCTAAAGCAGTGTCTCACACATCACACATTAAACCGAACAACAATGTTGATACAGAGGACGAGTGCAGACATATCTCCATTCTGTTCTGGTTACAAGTTTCATATAAAAAGCATTTCGAAGCGTAACATTCGACCTATCAAAGATACACTTTCACACATACACATACACTTCCACAACACCCCAGACATCAGCTATCTTAAAGAGAAACCTGTACGGGGTGGTCCATTGATAGTGCCTGGCCAAATAAGCGTCAAACGAAAAACCTACAAAGAACGAAGCTCGTCTAGCTTGAAGGGGGAAACCAGATGGCGCTATGGTTGGCCCCCTAAGTGGCGCTGCCATAGGTCAAATGCATATCATCTGCGTTTTTTTAAAATAGGAACCCCGATTTTTTATTACATATTCGTGTAGTACGTAAATAAATATGAATGTTTTAGTTGGACCACTTTTTTCGCTTTGTAATAGATGGCGCTGTAATACTCAAACGTACAAGTACGTGGTATCACGTAACATTCTGCCAGTGCGGACGGTATTTTCTTCGTGATACATTAACCGTGTTAAAATGGACCGTTTACCAATTGCGGAAATGGTCGATATCGTGTTGATGTATGGCTATTGTGATCAAAATGCCCAACGGGAGTGTGCTATGTATGCTGCTCGGTACCCTGGACGACATCATCCAATTTCCGGACCGTTCGCCGGATAGTTACGTTAGTTAAGGAAACAGGAAGTTTTCAGCCACATATGAAACGTCAAACACGACCTGCAACAAATGATGATGCCCAAGTATGTTTTTAGCTGCTTTCGTGGCTAATCCACACATCATTAGCAGACAAATTGCACGATAATCAGGAATCTCAAAAACGTCGGGGTTGAGAATGCTACATCAACATCGATTGCACCCGTACCATATTTCTATGCACCAGGAATTGCATGGCGACGACTTTGGACGTCGTGTACAGTTCAGCCACTGGGCACAAGAGAAATTACGGTACTATGACAGATTTTCTGCACGCATTTAGCGACGAAGCGTCATTCACCAACAGCGGTAACGTAAAACGGCATAATATTCACTACTGGGCAACGGAAAATCCACGATGACTGCGGCAAGTGGAACATCAATGAGCCTGGAGGGTTAATATATGGTGCGGCATTATGGGAGGAAGGATACTGGCCCCCATTTTATCGATGGCATTCTAAATCGTGCAATGTACCTGATTTCCTGCGTGATTTTCTACCGACGTTACTACACGATGTTTCACTGTATGACAGAATGGCGATGTACTTCCAACGCGATGGATGTTCGGCACATAGCTCGCGTGCGGTTGAAGGGGTACTGAATAGCATATTTGATGAGAGGTGGATTGGTCGTCGAAGCACCATACCATGGCCCACATGTTTACCGGATCTGACATCCCCGAATTTCTTTCTGTGGGGAAAGTTGAAGGATATTTGATATCGTGATCCAACGACAACACCTGACAACATGAGTCAGTGCATTGTCAATGCATGTGCGAACATTACGGAAGGCGACCTACTCGCTGTTGAGAGGAATGTCGTTACACGTGTTGCCAAATGCATTGAGGTTGACGGACATCATTTTGAGCATTTATTGCATTAATGTGGTATTTACAGGTAGTCACGCTGTAAGAGCATGCGTTCTCAGAAATGATAAGTTCACAAAGGTACATGTATCACATTGGAACAACCGAAATGAAATGTTCAAACGTACCTACGTTCTGTATTTCAATTTATAAAACCTACCTGTTACCAACTGTTCGTCTAGAATTGTGAGCCGTATGTTTGTGACTATTACAGCGCCATCTATCACAAAGCGGAAAAAGTGGTCCAACTAAAATATTCATACTACACAAATATGTAATAAAAATGGGGGTTCCCATTTAAAAAAACGCAGTTGATATCCGTCTGACCCATGGTAGTGCTATCTAGTGGGCCAACCATAGCGTCATCCGGTCTCCCCCTTCAAGCTTGACAAGTTTCGTTCTTTGAAGTTTTTTTCTTTTGACGCCTTTTTCATGAGATATTTGGCCCGGTCACGATCAA
Organism: Schistocerca americana; assembly: GCF_021461395.2. Taxonomy (NCBI): domain Eukaryota; kingdom Metazoa; phylum Arthropoda; class Insecta; order Orthoptera; family Acrididae; genus Schistocerca; species Schistocerca americana. The sequence goes on along the minus strand of NC_060119.1, from coordinate 949,249,468 downwards.
TGGACCACCCTGCCTATGCTCTAAAGATCCAAGATGCTGGCACTTTCAACCGCGTGATGATGACGTCACTTCTAGTCACATATTTTATATTTGCTTGTAGTTGCAATCCAGCTGTAAACACCTAACCCAGTTGAATTGTTTGTATGTTTGAGTGGTTTTTGTCACAGGGGCCCCCACGATCTAGAGTAGTTCCGGGATAGTGTTCGAAGGTATCTCCACCATATTACAACAAATCTTTCCATAAAGACTAAAGCTATACTTTTGTACCTGATTGAACGTTCCGTAAGGGAAGCGATAATAATAACGTCAAGTAATATTCACGCTTGCGGACAGACCCGTAACAAAATACGACACTAGACTGACCCTTCTTCTGTTCTGGCACTGGCATAATAAGGTTATACGTGTACTCTGTGTGTCATTTAGCAAATAATCATTGGATCATTAATTTTAAAACTTGTTTTCAATTTGTAAAACGACACACCTCTCAATACTTGTGTTTAGTTATATACTGCAGTTGATTTCTGAACATTTAAAATGAGTAGGAACGACTTGCTTGGTGATGCAACGATCAAGCGTTGTAAGCTCTCTATTGTTTGTCATAATATTAATAGCAAATCGAACACGCACCTTATTTGAAGTTCGATTAACATTTCACATAGAAATTTCTTTTGTATGAAACTTAATTACATACACGGCCATTTTTCACTAAGTGCAGCATTAACCAACAATGACTACTTGGCCTGCAGCTCACATTTTTTCAATTAAAGTCAACGAATTTAGTTTCATTTAAAAAACACTCAGTATTTATAACATCAATTATAAATGAAAGTAGTCACTCCTCCCTTTTAACGTTTTTGGAGTCGATCCTTTCGTTTGAAACTTTATGAATTTATAATCAGGAAAATTAATAACTTCTTAGAAAAGGAACTACATCGAGGCTTTAAATCTAGGATAGGGCTCAGATATGGCTGCACCACACACAACGTTCGGGATAGGGTTTGAAAGTGCATCCGCAAGCGATACTTACTGATCCGTGTTCAGAGACGGATCTACGAAAGGTATGTGCGAAGTAGTGTTCAAAGGTGGATCCACAAGCAGTAGGTTCGAGGGTGGGGTGTCGATTTGATGGTGGATTCACCAGCAGTCGGTTTGGGGAAGAGTCTGAGGATCCCTCCACGGCAAACCAACATGAAGACTTACCGAGAGTAACGCATTGTGGCTAGGTGTTTACAGTTGGTTTGAATCTACAAGAAAATATATACTTGACCAGAGTGATGTCATGATCATGCAACTAGAAATGTTTCCATCTTCGATCTGGAAAGTAGTTATAAAAAGCTTGATAACACACGTGTGCTCTATAGGTAGCGCCTTAGGTTAGTAATCTAACCGTCCTTAGCCCCTTCGCTTAAATTATCAATACAAATCATCAGCCACGACAGCCGAAGACGTTCTACGTAAGAAGCCAACCTCATTCTGCCAACGGCCTTGTCAAAGAGGGCGGAGGTGCGAATAGAGGTTCAGGGCACGCTCTTCCCCTGGGTGTAGGAAACTGCCCCTGAACGGGGCAAAATCAGCAATGATCAACGGCATGAGGATACAGAATGGAAGCCAACGCTTTATAGACACTTAATGTGTATCCACAGAACATGTGGCCTGAAACTGAAAATGTGTCATGATGATCTCGCCATTGGTAAAAGATTCTGCAGCAGTCCCTCATTCTGATATCCGATAGGGGACTGCCAAGGGGAAGGTGAGCTTGAGAAAAAGATTGAATAACCAACGAAAGGATAACGTTCTACCAGTCGGGGCGTGAAATGTCAGAAGTCTGAAAGTGGTAGAAGATATAAAAAGGGAAATGCAGAGGCTCACTCTACATATAGTGGGGGTCAGTGATGTGAAATGGAAAGAAGATGATCTCTGGTCAAATGAGTATAGGGTAATATCAGCAGCAGCATAAAATGGCATAACGGTAGTAGGATTAGTTATTAATAGGAAGGTAGGGCAGAGAGTGTGTTACTGTGAACAGTTTACTGATAGAGTTGTTCTCTTCAGCATCGACAGCAGAGCGACACCGACAACGATAGTTCGGGTAAGCATGCCGACATAGCAAGCTGAAGATCAAGAGGTGGAGAAAGTATATGAGGCTATTGAAAGGGAAATGCAGTACGTAGAGGTGATGAAAATCTAACGGTCATGGGGGAATGGAGTGTCAAGGTGGGGGAATGAGTAGAAGAACGTGTTACGGGAGAATATGGGCTTTGTACTAGAAATGATAGAAGTGAAATACTAATTGAGTTCTACAATAAATTTCAGCTACTTATAGGGAATACTCTGTTCAAGAATCACAACAGGGGGAGGTATACTTGGAAAAGGCCGGGAGATACGGAAAGATTTCAGTTAGATTATATTACGGTCCGGAAGAGAATCCGAAATCAGATACTGGATTGTAAGGTCACAGTTTACTAGCGATGAAAAGTAGACTAAAGTTTAAGAGATTTGGCAGGAAGAGCCAGTACACATAGAAATGGAATACGAAAGTTCTCTAAGGCGATAAGGAATAGCTCAGTAGGGAGTTACCTGGAGAGAAATGGGTATCTCTAATAAGGGCAATTACGTACGTTAGAAAGAAAAACATAGGTACAAAGAAGGTAACTGCAAAGAAACCTTGGGTTGGTTAGTTGGTTGATTTTGAAGGAGGATCCATCCCGTCATTTGCCTTTAGCGGTTCAGGGAAATCACGGAAAACCTAAATCAGGAGGCGGGACGAGGGTTTTAACCTTCCTTCTCCCGAATGGGAGTCCAGCGTGCTGACCACTGCGCCATCTCATATGGTAAACCTTCGGTAACTGAATAAATACTTCAGCTGGTCGATAACGTAAAAAATATTCAGGAAAATCTAGGAATACGTTAATAGAAGTCGATTAGAATCAAATAAATAGTAATTGCAGGGAAGCTAAGACGGAACGGCTGCAAGACAACTGAAGAAATTAATGTTGGAGCGACTGGCTCAACATATAAAAAAGAGTCAAAACAGCCTTCGGTGTAATTAAAACGTCAGGTGGTAATACCAAGTGAGCAGTGGGAAATTCACTTCTAAACACAGAGGAGAGAACGGATAGGTGGAAAGAATACATTCAAGACCTCTATGAGGGGGAGGGCTTGTCTGATGACGTAACAAGAAGAAGAAAATGGCGTCGATGTAGAGGAGATAAGGGACTGAGTATTAGATTCAGAATTTAAAAGAGCTTTGGAAGACTTAATATCAAATAAGGTAGCACGGACACATTCGGAATTACTAAAATCACTGGGGGAAGTGGCCACAAAATGACCATACACGTTGGTGTGTAGAATGTATGAGTCCGGCAAAATACTATTATACTTTCGGAAAAATATCGTCCACACAATTCCGAAGACTGCAAGAGCTGACAAGTGCGAGAATTATCACACAACCAGCTTAACAGCTCGTGCACCCAAGTTGCTGACAAGAGTTATATGCAGAAGAATGGAAATGCAAATTGAGGGTGTGTTAGATGACGATCACTTTGACGTTAGGAAACATGAAGGCGCCAGAGAGGCTGTTCTGACATTACGGCTGATAATGGTAGCAATACTAAAGAAAACTGAAGACTTGTTCCTAGGATTTGTCGACCTGGAAAAAGCGTTCAACAATGTAAAATGCAGCAAGACGTTCGAAATTCTGATGAAAATAGAAGTAATATACAACATCTACAAGAACTAAGACGGAGTAATAACAATCGAAGATCAAGAACGAAGAGCTCGGATTAAAAACGGAATCTAAACACCGAGAGAGCAATGATGGAAATAAAAGAAAGGTTCAAGAGTGGAATTAAAATTCAAGGTGAGAGGATATCAATGTTACGATTCGCTGATGGCATTGCTATTCTCTGTGAAAGTGAAGAAAAATTACAGGATCTGCTGAATGGAATGAACAGTCAGATGAGTACAGAAAACGGATTGAGAGTAAACCGAAAAAAGATTAAATTAATGAGAAAAAGCAGAAATGACAAGAGCGAGAAACTTAACATCAGGACTGATGGTCGCGAAATAGATGAAGGAATTCTGTTACCTAGGCAGCAAAATAATCCCTGACAGACTGAGCAGGAGGACGTCAAAAGTAGATTGGCACTAGCAAATAGGGCATTTATGGTAAGAGAAGTCTACTAATATGAAACATAGGCTTTCATTCGAGGAAGAAAGTTCTGAAAATGTACGTATGGAGCACAGCATCGTATGATGGTGAAACATGCACTGGAATAAACTCAGCAAGTAATTGAGGAGGTAGGTTGCAAGTGCTACCAAACCACTCAGAAGACTGATGACTCAAAAAAAAAAAAAAAGATAAAAATAAGAGGACATGTCTGGGGTTGCGGAGGATGATAGGATACCTGCGTTATTTTTTTACGTTGCTTGCAAACTGGCAACCTGCACAGAATTAAAAAAAATTGAAATGATCGTATGGGGTGGCTGGCCGGGAGGCCACATCGGGGAAGTTCGGCCGCCTAGCAAATCTTATTTCAGTCGACATTCAGTCATTCTTCTGTACATTATTCTTGTCAGCAACTTGAATGCATAAGCTGTTAAGCCGATTGTGCAATAATCCTCGCACTTGTCAGCTGTTGCAGTCTTCGAAATTGTATGGATGATGTTTTGCCGAAAGTCAGATGGTATGTTGCCAGACTCACACGTTCTACAAACCAATGATTTTAGAAATTCGGATGGAATGTTATCCATCCCTTCTGCTTTATTTGATCGTAAGTTCTCCAAAGCTCTTTTAAAATCTGATTCCAATACTGGATCCACTACCTCTTCTAAATGGACTCCTGTTTCTTCTTCTATCATATCAGACAAATCTTCCTCTCATAAAGGCTTTCAATGTATTTTTTTCTCCTATCCGCTCTCTCCTCTACATTTAACAGTGGAATCCCGTTGCACTCTTAATGTTACCACTCTTGCTTTTAATGTCACTGAAGGTTGTTTTGATTTTCCTGTACACTGAGTCTGTCCTTCTGACAGTCATTTCTTTTTCGATTGCTTCTCATTTTCATGCAGTCTTTTCGTCTTAGCTTCCTGCACTTCCTATTTGTTTAGTTCCTCAGCGACCTGTGTTCCTGTATTCCAGAGTTTCCCGGAACATTTTTGTACTTCCTCCTTTTATCGATCAACTGAAGTTTTTCTTCTGTCACCCATGGTTTCTTCGCAGTTATCTTCTATGTTCCTACATTTTTCTGTCCAACTTGTGTGATGGCACATTCTAGAGATATTCATTCCCCTTCAACTGTACTGCCTACTGAGCTATTCCTTATTGCTGTATCTACAGCATTAGAGAACTTGAAGCACATCTCATCATTCCTTAGTACTTCCGTATCCCACTTCTTGATTCTTTCTGACTACTGTCTTGAACTTCAGCCTACTCTTCATCACTACTACATTGTTATCTGAGTCTATATCTGTTCCTGGGTACGCCTTACAATCTAGTATCTGATTTCGGAATCTGATGTAATATAACTGAAATCTTCCGGTATAACCTGGCCTTTTCCAAGTATACCTCCGGCTCTTGTGATTCTTGAACGGAGTGTTCGATATTACTAGTTGAAATTTATTGTTGTTGTTGTGGTCTTCAGTGCAGAGACTAGTTCGATGCAGCTCTCCATGCTACTCAATCCTGTGCAAGTCTCTTCATCTCCGAGTAACTACAGCAACCTACATCCTTCTGAATCTGCTTAGTGTACTCATCTCTTAGTCACCATCTATGACTTTTACCCTCTGCACTTCCCTCTAACAGTAAACTGATGATCCCTTGATGCCTCAGAACGTGTCCTACCAATCGATCCCTTCTTCTAGTCAAGCTATGCCAGAAATTACTCTTCTCCTCAATTCTACTCAGTACCTTCTCATTAGTTACGTCATCTACTCATCTAATCTTGAGCATTCGTCTGTAGCACCACATTTAGGCAGCTTATATTCTCTTCATGTCTAAACTAGTTATTGTCCATGTTTCACTTCCCTACATGGTTACACTCCATACAAATGCTTTCAGAAAAGACTTCTGACACTTAAATCCATACTCGATGTTAATAAATTTCTCTTCTTCAGAATCGCTTTCCTTGACGTAGCCATTCTACTTTTTATATCCTCCCTACTTCGACAATCAGCAGTTATTTTGCTTCCCAAATAGCAAACCACTTTTACTAATTTAATTGTCTCATTTCCTACTCTAATTCCCTCAGCGACACGTAATTTAATTCGACTACATTCCATTATTTATGTTTTGCTTTTGTTAATGTTCATGTTATATCCGTCTTTCAAGACACTGTCCATTCCGTTCAGCTGCTCTTCCAGTTCCTTTGTTGTCTCTGATAAAATTAATCTCGTCGGCAAACCCCAAAGTTTTTATTTCTTCTCTATGGATTTTAATTCTTACTCCAAAATGTATTAAAGACCTCATTCTTTCTCCTCTCTCATTCTTTGTTCCAAGCCCATATTCTCCTGTAGCCTCTTCTTCTACTCCTTACCGTACAACTGCATTCCAGTCCCCCATGACTATTAGATTTTCATCTCCCTTTACGTACTGTATTACATTTTCGCTATCTCCATATCCTTTCTCTATCTCTTGATCTTCAGGTTGCGACGTCAACACGTATACCTGTACTGTCGTTGTCGGTGTTGGTTTGCTGCCGATTCTGACGATAAAAACCCTATCACTAAACTGTTCACAGTAACAAACTCGTCCGCAGCTCGTGGTCTAGTGGATAACGTTGCTACCTCTGAGTCCCGGGGACCCGGATTCGATTCCCTGCCGGGCCGGTGATTTTCTCTGCCCAGGGATTGGATGATTGTGTTGTCCTCATTATCTCATCATCATCTCCACATCATTCGGGTTGTGACGAGACTGGAAATGGAAAGATTGGACCTTTACGGCTGTTGATGACACGATATTGAGCGCCTCACAAACCAATCTTCATCATCATCAGTAACAAACTCTCTGCCCTACCATCCTACTCATAACGAATCCTACTCCCGTTATACCATTGTCTGCTGCTGTTGACATTACTCCATACTCATCTGACCAGAAATACTTGCTTCTTTCCATTTCACTTCACTCACCCCTACTATATCTAGCTTGAGCCTTTGCATTGCCCTTTTTCAGATTTTCTAGTTTCCCTGCAACGTTCAAGCTTCTGACGTTCCACGCCCCTACTCGTAGAACGTTACACTTTTGTTGATTATTCAATCTTTTTGTCATGGTCACCTCCCCCTTGGCATTCCCCTCCCGGAGTTCCGAAAGAGGAACTATTTCGGAATATTTCACCAATGGAGAGATCATCACGACACTTTTTCAATTACAGGCAACATGTCCTGTGGATACACGTTATGTGGCTTTAGTGCAGTGGTTTCCATTGCGTTCTGCGTCCTCATGCCGTTGATCATTGCCGATTCTTCCGCCTTTAGCTGCAGTTTTCCACCCCTGGGACAAGAGAGAGCTCTGTACCTCTGTCCGCTCATCTGCCCTCTTTGACAAGGCCGTTGGCAGAATGAGGGTGACTTCCTATGCCGGACGTATTCGGCCACCGTGGCTGTTATTAATCAAAATTTAATCACTGGAGGGATTCGAACAGGGAACTGAGGACAGACGCTAACCCTACACCACAATGCTGATACTATGCTTGATCATAACTTAATTGTTCTTCCTACTTACCTGTGTTTACTAACATATTTTGTTACACTTAGAGCAAGCTGTATTCATAATACCAAATGGAAATTCTGTTTAAGCCTGCCTGTATCTTGTTATGGTCACTCAGCGACGACATTTTTTCGTATACTACAGCGTCATCTGCAAACAATTGCGGATTGCAGCTCACCCTATCCGTCAGATACTTTATGCATATAGAGAATTAGCTGTGAGGCACGGCTTCATACATGTAGCGTCAGGTATCTACCGCAAGAAGATTTGGGTGGAGTAGCGTATTTTCTTTGCAGGCCACTGCATAGATTTAGGGATAGATATCACAGAACAACGTTAAGCAACTGAATATTATCACTTTCATATAACGTAAGCGATGTAAACAGTGTATAACAGGAAAGTTGTCTGGAGGCATGAATGTTATGTGTTCAATAACGAAATTGCCTCATATATTTACAGTCAGTCTAAATATCGTATGTGAATCGTAGGTGTACGTATGTGTGTGTGTGAGTGATTCGATATGTATCGGTGGCTAGCTGAGGTGGCGTCAAACAAAATAAAAAAAGAGAACAAAAAACTCGTGATACATACTCAGTCACATTATACATCGCTTGTACACTTGTAACAGCCAAGGAAACTGGTACACCTTCCTAATATCGTGTACGCCCCCGCGAGCACGAGAAGTGCCACAACACGACGTGGCGTGGCTCGACTAATATCTGAAGTAGTGCTGGTGGGAATTGACACCATGAATCCTGTACGGCTGTCCATAAATCCGTAAGAGTACGAGGGGGTGGAGATCTCTCTTGAACAGCACGTTCAAGGAATCCCAGATATGCTCAGTAATTCTCATGTCAGGGGAGTGTGAGGGCCAGCACAAGTGTTTTAACACATAAGAGTGTTCTTGAAGCCACTCTGCAGTAATTCTGGACGTGTGGGGAGTGTCGCATTATCCTGCTGGAATTTCCCAATTCTGTCGGAATCCACAATGGACATGAATGGATGTTTACGTATGTGTCACCTGTCAGAGTCGTACGTAGACTATCAGGGATCCCATGTCACTCCAACTGCACACGCCTTACACCATTACAGAGCCTACACCAGCTTGAACAGTCCCATGCTAACATTCAGGAGCCACGGATTCATGAGGTTGTCACCACACCAGTACACGTCCACCCGCTCGATGTAACTTGAAACGAGACTCGTCCGATGAGGCGACATGTTTACAGGCAATTAATTGTCCAATGTCGCTGTTGACGGGCCCAGGGTGGGAATAAAGCTTTGTGTTGTGTGGTCTTCAAGGGTAAACGAGTGGGCCTTCGGCTCTGAAGCCCCATATCGATGATCATTGAAATCAGCAGCAATTTTGTGAAGGGTTGCCCTTCTGTCACGTTCAGTTATTCTCTTCAGTCGTCGTTAGTCTCTTTGTTGCAAGATCTTGTTCCTGCCGCAGCTGTCGGACATTTGATGTTTTACCGGATTCCTGATATTCACAGCACACTCGTGAAATGGTCGTACGGGAAAATCCCTACTTCATCACTACCGCGGAGATGCTGTGCCCCATCCCTGATGTGCCGACTATAACACTACGTTCAAACTCATTTAAATCTTGATAACCTGCCACTGTAGCAGCAGTAACCAATATAATAAATGCGCCAGACACTGGTTATCTTATATAGAAGTTGAAGACCGCAGGGCCGTATTCTACCTGTTTACATATGTCTGTATTTAAATACTCACGCCTATAACAGTTTCTTCAGGGCTTCATTGTACATGTACGTGTACATAGATACTCCGCAAGCCACAGTACAGTTTGTGCGAGAGGGTACCCTGTACCACTACTAGTTATTTCCTTTGCTCTTCCACTTTCAAATACAGCGAGGAAAAAAAGCCAACATATGGCGCTGATTGTTTATTTCACACTGTTGTCATTCATTTGGCTTCTTTACCTATTTATTTTATCACTTTTGTATTATTCTGTGTACCCTGGAAGCTTCCTCCTATTTATGTTACTACATTTTCATCTAAAATTAGCCACAAGAGTGTCTCAGAATTATTGCGATTTATCTAGTATTTCTTTTTTAACAATCTAACTTTGGTCGTGTTTTAATTTATTGCATTTTTTTACTGAAATGACATGTATACCAGGTAAGCCCGCTACAGACTCTACCAATTGTCTTCTTCTTTTTTATTTCATATCGTATAATTGAGTCACAGAAGAATGTGTGTACACCTGCAGTAAGTACATCTGGCAAGCAGGCGACACAAACAATTTGTGGCTACTGTACCGCAGTTTATTTCAAACAGTAGCGCTGTTAACAACAAGTGTGATGATGCTGGCGCTGAATTGGTATTTATCATTTGACGATCCCCCAATGGCTCCGTTAGATTAGGAAAAGCATTTAAAACAGGTATGCCTTATCATTTTAGAGTTGTTAATTTTGAGATGTATGTCAGTAACGCTTTTCATTATGGCCTATTTTATTGAGCAATCCACTACTTGCACATGTGTGTTTCCCGTGTTTTGCTGCAAATCTGAAGATAGAAATGAAATGAGCGTTTGGCGTCATTGGCCGGGAGGCCCCTCGCGGGGCAGGTCCGGCCGCCATATCGCAGGTCTTATTACATTCGGCGCCACATTGGGCGACCTGCACGCCGGATGGGGATGAAATGATGATGAACACAACACAACGCCCAGTCCCTGAGCGGAGAAAATCTCCGACCCAGCCGGGAATCGAACCCGGGCCCAGAGGACGGCAATCCGTCACGCTGACCACTCAGCTACTGGGGCGGACAATCTGAAGATGGTCATTGCTGACGGAAAACGTAGTCTGAGGACCTAACAAATGCATCACCATGGACGTGAAATAAAGAAATTTATTCTACTTTCTGGCTCACTGTTCCACTGGTGACGACGTCGCATCTTGTGTTCAGTGCACGTTGCTGCGCATGGGCCTCCACAGCAAGCGGCTGGTTCACGCTACTATGATGACTATGTGTTCATCAGCGACGATGACTAGAATGTGCACGTCAGTACCATAAGAGGACGTTCACTGACAAGCGTCAGGCAGCCTTTTCAGGTGAATGACGTTTTATGATTCATCGAACAGATGACCGTCGGCGTACGTGGTCCTGCAACAATCGTCGTAAGAGTGTAGGCCAGAGGAAGAAGCGCTATGATCTAGGGAATACTTTCGTGATATTTCCTGGATGAGCCCGTCATTCTATAAGGTGCAATGGATCAACACAAGTACGCATGTATCCTTGAGGACCACGTCCACCCATATATGTAGTTCGTTTTTTTCCTCGGGACGATGGCATCTACCAGCAGGACAATGCAAGGTGTCACAGAGCTCGCAGTGTACGTAAGTGGTTCGAAGAGCATTAGAATGAGTTTTCTGTACTCCCCTCCAAATTTAAAGTGAATCGAGAATCCGTAGGACCACCTCAGTTAGGCTGTTCGCGCCGTGGATTCCCAAACGAGAATCCTAGCGCAACTGGCCGCGGTGCTGACGTCGCCATGGCTCCACACACCTATCGGTACTTTCAAGAACATCACTGACTCTGTTCTTGTGCGTTCGCACACCAAACTGTGGTAATTCAGGCTTGTGCCAGATAGCCACATTAATGTAATCGGACCGTGTATTCGCTTTCCGTAATAGCAATGAAATTGTCAGCATTCCAAGTCTGATGGTTCAAATGGCTCTGAGCACTATGGGACTCAACTTCTGAGGTCATTAGTCCCCTAGAACTTAGAACTAGTTAAACCTAACTAACCTAAGGACATCACAAACATCCATGCCCGAGGCAGGATTCGAACCTGCGACCGTAGCGGTCTGGCGGTTCCAGACTCCAGCGCCTTTAACCGCACGGCCACTTCGGCCGGCCCATTCCAAGTCTGAGTGATATTTAAGCTAGTATGTGGGCTGGGACACATAACAAACCACAATCACACTGTGTTCTCGTGTAGTGAAAAAGTGTTTTACTACGTTATTTGTGGAAAATACTTGTTATAGTTACGTATGCATCACAAGATCTCAGCATGATGTGGAGAATGGGAGTGCTTGCCACACGAAAACGTAAGAAAATACGAAAATAGGAGCGAAAACATCGCGAACAACTAAATTACATTCTAGAAGATAGGTTAATTCCCAGCAAAAAACTTTCTCATCATCATCGTTTGGTTGCAGATGACAAGCTCCTTGTAGTAATCAACACAAAAGTGATCCAGAAAATTCATGCACAGCAAACGTAAAGGTATATACAAAAAAATGATCTGTTTCCAGAACAGAACCGCGGCCAGTTGCGCTAGGATTCTCGTTTGGGAATCTCATTCTGGAAACATTCCCCAGGCTGTGGCTAAGCCATGTCTCCGCAATATCCTTTCTTTCAGGAGTGCTAGTTCTGCAAGGTTCGCAGGAGAGCTTCTGTAAAGTTTGGAAGGTAGGAGACGAGGTACTGGCAGAAGTAAAGCTGTGAGTACCGGGCGTGAGTCGTGCTTCGGTAGCTCAGTTGGTTGAGCACTTGCCCGCGAAAGGCAAAGGTCCCGAGTTCGAGTCTCGGTCGGGCACACAGTTTTAATCTGCCAGGAAGTTTCAAATGATCTGTTGTTTGAACTAAAAATGCACATAATTGTATAATCATTTAACAAAAATGTTCACATTGCAGAATAAAATAAAAACGAAAACCCCACTGATGATGGCACAGTGGTGCCGAAACATGTCTGGATACTGAGAAAAACGGTGTTTTGCATAACTGACGGACCTCACACCCAAAAATTCTAGCATGTAACAGTAATGTCTTCATGTTTTATCCGACAATAACAACGTACACCTTTCCCCAAAGATGATATAATGGTAAATAATAGTATCATATCCCTGTCAGTATTGGTGAAGATAAATCATGGTAATACTGCCGAAGACCTTGTAACATGAAGGAATTTTCAAGGAACATATCAGCTTATATGTCAGGTTACACGAAGCCGTTGTTTAAGAGAATTCAGTGCATTTGTAGGTCTTCCAAAAGGAGACATCAAATGGAATAGACAGTAGCGCGCTAATTTAACCCAGACTAATCCCTGACGGTGTTCTAAAAATGAAGTAGACTGAGAAGCAGAATCAGCTCAACAGCGGGATTGAGAGCGTGGTCTGCAGCAGTGCGCGGTGCGCGGCATTAGACGGCGCAATCAGAGCCACCCAGGCCTGCTGAGCCCAGCCTCGGGTTCTGTGGCTGAGAAGTAGCGGGGGGGAGGAACAGCCAGGCGCCGCTGCCGCTGCTGTATGCATTCGCCGAGCACGCGTCCGCTGCTCCCTTTGTTTCTGGCCGCGCAGCTGTGTGCGGAACAAGAAAAACGCGATCGTCGCTGCCGTTCTTTACTTGCGTGGGTGGGTGTAGCCGCCATGTGAAAGTGAAAAAGAGAAAGAGCGCCCTATATCTGGAACGGCAGGCGGCGAGAGGGTACATCTGTGCGTTTCCTTTGGCGTCCCAGTAACCTCAAACACATTTCATTCTTCGACACAACTCACAAACACACACACACACACACACACACACACACACACACACACACACACACAGACAGACAATACGTAATTCTCTCATTTCTTTCACAAGTTCGACGTATCGATATTACATTTCATTAAAAAGAGAAGCATTTTTCCCTTGCATCATAAAAGCTTGTAAGTGGTATTTTCATCTTTCTGAAGTATAAAAAAAATACCGTGCTGACACTGTGTAGGCCGACTTTATAAAGTCCTTGTGAAACTCTTGAACAGTGACAAGACACGGATTTAGAGATGTGGAATTTACTGAGAGTTTACTCAATGTCAAGAGAAACTTTTAAAAACATTCTTTTCACCCCAGTAGCCCAAACAAGAATCCAAATCCGCTCACAGTTGTATTGCATTCTCTTGTACTACTTACATCTTAGGAAAAAAGATTGCAGGTGTCCTCGTCGTTCTAGGTCTTCCCCAGTCGCGAGTCATAGGCTGGAATGTTCCGTGCTCCCTAAGACGCCGATTAATTGCTTCGAACGTCTTCCTGTCGGGACACCATCGTTCTGGAAATCTGTCTCGATACAAACGTACCGCGCCACGGCTATTGCTCCGTGCTAATCCATACATCAAATGGGCATCTGCCAACTCCGCATTTGTAAACATTGCACTGACTGCAAAACCACGTTCGTGATGAACACTAACCTGTTGATGCTACGTACTGATGTGCTTGATGCTACTACTGTAGAGCAATGAGTCGCATGTCAACACAAGCACCGAAGTCAACATTACCTTACTTCAATTGGGCCAAGTGGCGGTGAATCGAGGAAGTGCAGTACATACTGACGAAACTAAAATGAGCTCTAACAAGGAAATTAAGCGTTTCCGGACACATGTCCACATAACATCTTTTCTTTATTTGTGTGTGTGGAATGTTTCCTGAACGTTTGGCCGTACCTTTTTGTAACACCCAGTGTAGGGGTCCTAAATCTGTTGGAGGTTACGTTAGATACTGGAACTCATAATTTTAATAGCAGAAATATCTTAAATACAGTTAACTAAGGGTCACACAAACTTTCACTGTACAATACGTGACAGGCTGACTCCTGCATAGGGGAGCCAAAAACTGTTCTGTCTCAGAACAATCTTTCTTGCTAACAGTTTCCACATAAAACATTAGCAACAAAGACACATAAATATAAATACACGAATGCTCTATAATTAAACTGTTATACAAGTAAAGATGCTGTAGGCCTTTAATCTGTTGCAGCCTAGTTTCTAGTTTGTAATCACATTTCTTGTAGGAAATTTCATTTTATGAGAAACGATATTATTAATTCTTGGAAGTTATCAACCTTCAAAGAAATTTCAATTAAATTTTCTTTCACTGCGCTTTGAACTTCTGTACCTTAACTATCACGTGGAGCACTGTACAGAAAGGGCTACTTGCAACTCCAAAAACTACTGCTCCACGAAACTTAACACTCGTTTCAATTTGTGCAGTCATTCAGTTCGAGGCTTTCCCTTTGTTTGAAGACTCGGAATATTCTTGTAACAAGATTACCTTCCTCTCAAGGTGAGTGACTTCGGATAAGTCTAGATTCGTGACTCAAATTTGAGATTAAGCACTTACAGTAGTAAAACTTGAGCCAACCATTGATCCATCCAAGAAGACACAAAACTAAATATTATTTTGCCTGAAGGTGGTTGTAAAGGCGATCTTCTACTGTGAAAGAACAATCCCGTGTCATGGCTCTTGACGTATTCAACTGTGAATATTCATTCTTCGCTTCGAAAAAGCAAATTCCAGAGCAATCCAAAATGGTAAGATACAGCGGCTAATACCAGTTCATATCCGAGGCATACATTTTATCAATAAGTTCCGTATATATATTTGGCAGTGTCTGTAAAGTTGGATGCAATGTTTCTTCAGACATCCGTGTTTATCTGAAGGAACACTGCATGAATTTTAAGAGATACTGTCAAATACATACACCCCACTAATGTACTTCGTGCCAAATAAAAGACCACCTGAGGCTGGCCGGTGTGGCCGTGCGGTTCTAGGCGCTTCAGTCTGGAACCGCGTGACCGCTACGGTCGCAGGTTCGAACCCTGCCTCTGGCATGGATGTGTGTGATGTCCTTAGGTTAGTTAGGTATAATTAGTTCTGAGTTCTAGGCGACTGATGACCTCAGAAGTTAAGTCGCATAGTGCTCAGAGCCATTTGAACCATTTGAACCAAAAGACCACCTGACAACCAAACTAAATAAATTTCCTCTCCCCCATCCCCCCAAGCAGGAATTGCATAATCGTGCGAGCCCTACGGGAAGAAGACAATGAGAATAACGAAAATTTGGCTTGCTGATGCTATTAAGCCGACTGCTAGCGTAGAGAGGGAAAACTGGTTTCGAGTCCTGACGAAGCTGAAATTTTCATTTGTTTCCAGTAAAATATATAGCTATGGTGGTACCGTATTCTCAATTTTCGAATGCATTTCATGGCATATTTAATCAACTTTTCCAGGAATCGTTGCCTCGGGGTGTTTAATTTTCGAAGGCTAGCCACAGACCCCTTTCCGCACAGAGACTCGGCTCGCTAACTCATGCCAATCCACATTTTATAGTCTCGCCTAAATCTTTCCGTTATGAAGGAACTTCACTACACCTTTTCTAATTTGCACAATACTGTGTTCCCTCATCATGAACCAATTTAGTAGATGTTTAATAGAACATAATACAACTTTTAAAAAACACTTAAAGAATATTTCAAATTACATGAAGACACGCAGTGAGAAAAAAGATATCTACGTACACGCAAGTCAACTAAGTTGAAAAATACAGATAGTATACCCTCCAGTGGCGGTTTGGAAATGTACACTGGGTCTCCTTGCTCTCTGTGGTGGAGATTCTAATAACAGTAGTTATTATTTTCGCAATAAATCTTTACGCACTTTTGTCAGCGAACACTAAAGACGTTATCTCTAAACCGTCAGCAACAGAAATGAAATCAAAGTTCAAAAGCTAAATCGCAACCTAAATCAGATGGAGGCGGGAAGATTACTCTATGTGGTGTGGATGCCACAAGTATTCCAGACCGCCTGTAGATGCTCGGTTGCTATGGTAACCATTACGTCACTTCTAAAATCTGAAGAGGAGGTATATGCTGTCTTAACCGGGCTCCAGTGAGCCTCCGTGCTTTGGGGGGGCCAGTTGCTCTGGTGTCACCTCATTAGTCGTCTCGTGTTTGTGTGTGTGTGTGTGTGTGTGTGTGTGTGTGTGTGTGTATGTGTGTGTGCGTGTGTGTGTGAATTCCTAAGGGAGCAAACTACTGAGGTCATCGGTCCCTAGACTTACACACTACTTAAATTACCTTACGTTAAGAACTACACACACACCCATGCCCGAGGGAGGACTCGAACCACCGGCGGGAGTGGTTGCGCAATCCATGACATGGTGCCTCAAACCATGCGGCTACTCGTCCCATGGGACGGGCTGTGTGTGCAGAGCAGTTCTATTGAGAGGAAAGACGGTTTTTCAATTTTTTTCGGATTTTCCGTTTAAATTGACTTTCAGACGACATACGGTAATGCCGTTTGGGTAAGACAGTGGCATAGCAACAGATTTTTCGTGTAACACCCGCGCCAGTCCACGGTAGTATTGCCGAATAAGGCCAATATGTTGAGTACCACTGAGGGAGACACCCACTGAATCTGCTCACCAATAGGAGGACTGGGGGGGGGGGGGGGGGGGCGGTCACGAGAGGCGCGTCTTGCGGGTTGGTGAGAATGCGCCTGTATTGAGAAAGCTCTCTTGCCCTTCCAGCTCAGTCTACGACCGGACGTGTTCACTAGCTCCTCCCTTTGCGGCGCAATGCCTCTCACTTTGAATGCGACAGCCGTCTGTTGCTGTAGCAAGTTTGAGTTTTGTTCACCCTTTAGGCGTAAGCTCTTGGAGAAACAAAACCTCAATTTGTGACAGAAAGTGTCTTCTCTCGAAGGTTTTCTCCTAACACCACCGAACGCCCTCTTGTTGCTCATCTCCGCCTCCTCACCAAGACTAGCACGTACAAACTGGTGTCGGATGAAGTGGGGTTAGCTCACTGTTAAGTTCGGCTGACACGCTTCCTTTGCGGAGTTTTGTCGCTTTAATTTGGCCTACGTGAGCTGGAAATGCCGGTTACGCTGGTAGTTACCATGTAACCTGGACCTGATAGAAAACATCGACGTCCTGTTTGCGCTTGGAAGCACGTATTGTGCGCCGCCGCGTGTCAACGTGTGCCGAGCGTACCGTCAACGCGTTAGGCTGCAGACAATCGCTTGCTGCGTGACGGATCGCAACACGCTGCTGCAATCTTCGCGTCGCTGAGGGTGCAGTCTGGCGTCCTCGTAGTAGCGACTTAACGTGCATCGCCACTGAACGCGGATGCTTCCGCCTCGCCCTCGTCAACTCGAAGCCCGGCGCCGCCGTACCGCTGGTTCATCGACACCGCTTTCTCGTCGCTGCCTCCGTCGATGTGGGGTGTTAACGTAAGTGTCACTGCAGTGTGTCCTTACTTTTCTTCACCGCCTGAACCGCGAACTTCCACCATGGGAACTCGTTGTTGCTTGATGTAGTTTAGGTTACTTTTGAAACCCCTCTTTCGTAACGTTGTTGGTCTACAGAGATCTTTGCACTACTATTGTAACCATTCCTCCCAAAATGAGAAGAAGAAGTGGAGTGCAAAACCTGTCTGAGAACCCACTGTTAAGCCCAGCCGAAGCGTTCCAAAGGCAAAAAGAGACACTGTCAGCAAAGCATCAAGAGAGAATAACTAAATCGCTAGAAAAAAATAAGGAACTGCCCAGTCAGAATGAACTGTTACGCTGTCAGCCCAGACAATTTCAGCGAGAACTTGGAGTTAAACTTACAGACCGATTTAGAGGAAGAGGACGAGTTTGTAAAAAATAAAAGAGAATTGTAGAAGCAACTGGAGACACTGCAGCAGTAAATCCTTACCCCTCCAAGAGTAGACAAGGAAACGAAAATAGATCGTGGAGGAACCACCCCATAAAAAGTAGATTTCAACGTGTAAGTGTCTGTTGAGGAGGGCAGGGAAGACAGGTGTGTCTCTACCACTGCTTGTAAACCATCAAACGATGTCAGCAAGACAGACAGCGAAACAAGCAATTTAGGCACATTATTAGAGAGAGTTATAGACCTTTCAGTGGTGTAGAGAGAAGGAAAACATAAATCAACAACGCTGCCACCACATGAGTAGTGGACCAAAGAGAGAGCTGGTCCATTTGTTAGTGAAGTTTGCCTACATAATGGGCAGGTATGCATGCAGGGGAAATCCTGTAGTTTTCCTTTGATTGACAGGTACTTAACCTGTTGTTCTCCTTTGATTGACAGGTACTTAACCTATTGTTCTGCTACAAAGATCTTTCCCTTTGATTGACAGGCACTTAATCTATTGCTCCCCTGCACCCTCCCACTCCCCTTCCCCCTCAGGAAACCACACCCCTCGCTGGTATAGGTACACTTTCAGATCTGAGTTATTGGATAGCCCCTCGCACTCTTATCAATTTGATTGACTATTTAATTAAATTGATCAATTAATTAACCACTCCCCCTCTGGTAGACCCACTCCCCTTGCACCTTCCCTCCTGGAAATTGGCAGGAAAAAGACTCAGTTGATCCGTCATTTGGAGGGAACATTGTTTAATTACTTTAGACAATGTATAGAATATTATTTAATTATTTATGACAGTGTATGGAGTAACTTCATTTATTAGTTTGAAGAATCAGTCCGGAAATGGATTTCTGTGTGTGGAATACTGTTTAAACAATTTAGACAGTGTATGGAATATTGTTTATTTAAACAATTTAGGGGATTCAAGGCAGTGTATGGAATATATGGAAATTGCTAGCTCTTTGGTGGAGGCAAGGATCTCATAACAGGAAACTCAAGGCTATATTCTTTATTTATAAAAAAAAAAATTCAGTTTGTGGGGGCTATATTTCTCTTGCTCATAATTCTCTGTTGTTTGGAAACATGTGGATCTTATAAGAAGTAATTACCTGGGGCAAACGTGTTGCATAATCTAATATTCATCACTGTACTCTTGGTGTCTTAACCTAATGTTTGGCCCTTTGTCGGCACTTAACCTATTGTTCTGTCAAGTGGTTTCCCATGTCATCCCCATTTCCTTAAACTATTGTACTGTGTTTGATTCCAAATTAAGTAATTAGTTATGTCCTCTGATCATTTTCTAGTACACTTTTCGAACTTATCATGCTTTTGAATACAATTTCTGACGTATTCTTCTTCGTCACCCTCCACCTGAAACAATTGTACTGCATTTTAGATAAAAAATTTGCAAATTGACCTGGTGTTAGGTACTTAACCTGCTGTTCTGCTCCATGTCACCCACTCATGCACACCCTTCCCTTAACTATTGTACCGCTAACACCACGTTGGTTTAAAAAATTTATGCAAATCAATTTAATTCGATATTCTTCACATGTATGGGGCCATTTTTCTTTATTTGCCGCGTCCTATTTGTCTGTGAAATCAATGGTATATAGATTAAACAAAAGATTACTAATAAAAAACGCATCGCGCCATTCGACACCCGATGACGACGCCGCCGATTCCGCACATGCCCACAGGAGTCAGGATGCACCGGCAGTCCTAATGAAGTGATGATGCAGCCATCAGCTGTCAAACCACGCATAAGTGTCAGTTCGGGTCCAGCAAGGATGAGGCGGCGCCATCTCTTTCATACATGACATCCTAGAAATACCTGTCGAAACACCTGATCATCTACACACCTTTGCTAGCATGATGACACAGAGCTGTGGGTCCAGCAGTATAGAAATCTGTACCAATGTTTCCCAGAATTGCTCAGGGTGCATTGTTCCTAGTGATCCTAATGGAACACGGGAGATGTATCGGCTGCATGTATATGTTTACCTGACCAGGAAGGCTAACACATGACCATGAGATGCACAGTGTAGCTGGAATTTTCGGTGTCCTACAGTTACCGGTCTGCAGATGTCCTAATACCATAATGTCAGATGAGGGACAGCATCATGCCAGAGGTGGATGATCTGCTTCAATTTGTCTTTGAACACATGATCAAAGAACATATCACCTTACACTTGGAACTTTCCGTAGATAAACCCCACAAAAGTTGTCTACAGATCATCACATACATACAAGACTCACAAGAACATTGGGGACCAGGAGCATATTTAACAGTGTAACTACAATTAAATATTACGATTGCTGCTGCAGTCTGACACTGATCGATGTACAGATAATGTCTCCTCTTGATGGCTGTGGTTGTGGAATGAATCTCAGCATCTATAGTGCACATTATTTTCCACATCAAAATGTCTATCATACGCTTGCAGTTATTGATGTGATGAATCTAGACATCCCTCACGATAGGACATACACTCATTTTCTCTGATTATGCCACAGCATAAGCCACATTATACTGCAATATATAGACATTTTACACAAACAGTGCAGTTATC
This sequence comes from Schistocerca americana, assembly GCF_021461395.2. Classification (NCBI taxonomy): domain Eukaryota; kingdom Metazoa; phylum Arthropoda; class Insecta; order Orthoptera; family Acrididae; genus Schistocerca; species Schistocerca americana. The sequence goes on along the minus strand of NC_060119.1, from coordinate 949,228,751 downwards.
TTTTATATCTGTACAGCACCCAAAAAAAAATGGTATGCCTACACTCACACCAGCCACATGTCTCGATTCTCCTGAATCCTAGGAAATTATCTGACAAAGTCTCAGAATCAGTAATTCTGGAATGTGCAGCATCCTGCCAAAAATCTCTCAAACAAGTGTTATGAAGGACAGGCATCCGACACTGTGTGATAATGAATACCGCACCCATGGACGTAATGCTTGGAAAGATCACCGACAAGCTTTGGTGTACTGTAATCAACATCACGATCGATAGAACAACAAGGAAAATGTGAGGGTACACTTAGGCGTGTTGATGAGGGGATGTATTGTTACAGCCGTATTGCCCATCCTGTCTGTACACTATAGCAATTCCAGTTGAACACTTGCATTGGTATACTGTGCAGCTGTTTACGAGATGAATCTATCACTACTTACATTTGCATATACTCCTCAGTGCGTTGAAATCACAATTCACCATGTCCAATCTATCCTTCCATTACGACTAGACATATGTAATTTTTTGGTTTGATTGCTTCCCACAAACATATGTCGGAACGTAAGCCGTGGTACCTTTATGTTCAAGCAGCAGCATAAAATTTCTGACTCTCTATTATAGGTGTATAAAAAATTTACTTGCGCCAGCTGGGTGTCGTTTTTGCACTGCAAAAAAGCGACACATGCAATTTGCAGATGATCAGTGCATTTGCGCTACGTGTTGGCAGCTGTACTACATTTATAAGGAATTTCAGAACACTGAATGAAAGGTGATGTCATGATGATATGGGTCTAAGTGACACAAAATAATAGATAGAATTGTGAAAAATGACGGAAAGTATGTTTAAATTGATAGAAAATGCACTGAAATGTGGAGAAATTGAGGAACCACTTGCGTGTCTTACCTGGTATGTGACAGCAAGAGGAATACAAGAAAACATCGACAAGAAAGCATCGGGAAACAGGCCCTTTCTTTTTTCGTCGAGGCAGCATTCTGCTGTATGTCTATTGAAGTAATATTGATACACATGAGTTGACTGTTGTCTTTGATGCTTTCCTGGCAAAACAGAGAACCGTCTGCCTCTAAACTTACTTGCATCTGCATTGAAGGATGAGATAGAGTGGATGGGGTGGAGGTTTAGATGGAGGCTCTAATGAGGTACGATTTAATGAAAAACTGATTATGCATTCTAGAGAGGGAGAAGTTGACGTAGGTCAATTTTTCTACTGTTCTGTCAGGATGAAACCGTCACGTGACATAGCCTGTGTTCGACTCGTATACAACTGCATGTTCTGTGTAGGTCTTAGAGCAGTGTCCACTTGCGATCGTTAACAGTAAGCCCCTCGGTCGTCAGAGGACATTCATCCCATATGTGATGAAACGTGACATATTCCTATAAACAAACGACGATTTATGCAATATACTTCATTCTCTTATCACAATGCCATACGATCTTTTCCGTTTTCCATCTTGGTTATAAAATCAAGACTACAGTTTCATAACTAAAATGATTTCAAGTTAGCGATAGGTGTTTGTGAGGCACTCCAATCCCCGTGTATACATCTGCCTGACAGATGTCCTGTTTACAGAGTTAGTGGCGGCATGACCTGTAATTTCACATGTCAGGCGCTGCTGCTATGCGTTTATCTGTTTCGTTCTAAGAGGTATTCTCCATTACTGACGATCATTTTATACAGGGCTGATGCAGGCATAGTATAATTTCTGAACCGTGATCGGATGTGAATAGTAGACGCTATACATCTCTGGAAAACTATATTGTGCATGTATCACACACAATCGATATTTTAAGGAAGTAGTTTTTTTTCATTTTGCTGTTTGTTACCGTAGTTTATCAATGAGAAACCAGCAAGGAGGGTGTATATCATGCGCTGGAAATATATTTCTTACACTGGAATATTTACTGCGTTACACTGGATATGACTAATAAGTCGGAAACTGGAGCGATCTAACATTATAGCCTATTTTAAGTGCGAAACCTTGTAGCCTTAGGAGTGCATTTGTTTAGGTTCTTCCTTAGCAATATCTTTTAGGTACTGATCACTGACTGTAGAAAAATACTTTAGAGTTGACAGCATGTTTGATTTGCATAAAAATGCTTCGAACTCCAACTGCCTGGAGATCCAACATGCACAAAAACTTGCCATTTCTTGTTCTTCTTAAGCATCTGCTACTATATCACAACACTTTCAGATTAGTTACTATACACCGATAAGGGGTGCTAACCTCCTTGACATGTTCGTATCTGAAGAAATCTTGTGCACTTGGATGGGCAAAGATTCGGCTAGCTCCATCCATTTACAAGACGTGGAATATAGCAGTCTACTTCTCGTCAACTGCAGATTAAATCGGTAATAGTGCTGAAGGGTGGGCTGGTCAAACACAGTGCGAGGGGGTCTTTTATGATACACAAATTGGGAAACATGCTGTCACATCACTGGTCGGTGTTGCAATTACTGTAAAACTGCTAAAACTGTTCGCACTATTAACTGTGATGCTTAGTATTACAGTACATCGACAGTGCCTTTTCCATCCCATCCATCCACGGGTACGCTGTTGGCTACCACATAATGTTTGCCTGAAACAGATTTTAGGGATGGCTAGCACTGAAACAGTGATCGCATACATGATTGCAATATGAGGAATCAGTCGAAACAGGATGCATAGCCATCAGATATTCTGTCACTATGACAGATGAGTTTAAATGTAGACGTCATCAATCACCCTCAGACAGCAGTTTGTAGACTCTCCACAACGCACTCAAACCCTTACAGTTTCTTTATGTTGTAACTGTCTTTTATTTAAAACCATCCAGTGTGTGTGGTGTGTTATGGTAGCAGTGATAACAACATGACTTATACCATGCGACGTCTAGTTGTCTGTGAGAGGCAGTGGATCAAAACGTGTTAATGTCAGTTTAGAACCTGACACAGACCTTGAAGTCGTGGTGGAGAAACAAAATGTATGGCTGTGTACAAAGCCTGTTATAGCAGAAAAATACAATGTTTCAAACAACGACACTGGGTCACAGGGCGGATCTGTTAAACTTAAAGTATAGTTTGTGGGATACAGTCATCCTCCGACAGTACAGGTGATGCAACTTTACACAGGTCCATGCAGTGGATCAATAGCGGTATATTTAATAGAATCGTCACGTGTGCTCGATGCCGGCATGCAGACGTTATTTGTTTTCCATATATGGGAGGAGAGAGATGTGGAAATATCTAATTGAGTTCTCTATCGGATGAAGTTAGTGAAACTTTTATAGCTCGTAATTTTTCTCCATTGGATGTTACAGAATAATGAAGATAGCATGTTTGGGGTGATAGACGTGAATGTGCCCTGAGGGACACAGATCTGCTTCAGACAGCCGTACTTGTATGTAGTTTGGGGCTGTGCCATAATGCAGTAGGAAAATCATGGCCCTCCCTCCAGTTCCCATACTGTCTTTTATACTACCTCATGTTGCTGGAGCAGGCTTTGTTTCCATCGAATGGTCAAAACACCGTTCTGTTGCAGTCACTCAGCTTAACCCGTTTCTACACAGGTTGCATAAGGTAACAGACTTACATTGGAACGATCACATGACAAAGTTTCAGGGATGGTAACAAAGAGTCTGAGGGGCGGTTGTAAGATGCATAGGGACTACCTATGGCATCGAGACAGAATGTGTCACAAATACTGGAGAAATATCTAGTGGTGGCATGAGGGGGTTGCAGATACTGGTTTCATGCCATGTTTCTTAGCCAAATGAATTCGTAAATTTGGTGATTTTATCACGAGGTTTTATTGTCGGTGACGTGTAACCGCACTGTTGGTTTGATAATATACACTCCGGCGAACACTGTCTATGTTAAGTGCTGTGGAAAACCCACTTCATTCGCAGATAATGCAATTTCTCGATTTATAAAGCCAGTATAGCTTTTAACATGGATACTTGTGAGCACCTGTAGAACCAAGACCCCTTGTGCCAGTAATATACAATAGTTATTGCGATCGTGTTTTTAACATGTGTTGGTTTGTAAGAGGATTACGTTTCTGTCTTCTAAGACACAGTGATACCACAAGCAAGAAAAACATATCAGACATGCCCACCTATCGCTGATTTTCGGTCAGTATTGTTTCGTATCGCGAGCAATCAGTTACTGGCGAAGTTTTATACTTAATAGTAGGGGATGCGTGATACTTTCGCCTTGAGCATCAGACTTATAAAATATGTGAGTGTGTTGAGGCATGTGTAAAAGAAATGACGATATCCGGTAGTAAGGAAGGTATGGATTGATGTGGAATACTGTGATAGCAAAGGGGAAAGTATGTCGAGTCCTAAGAATGGTACAGAAATTTCTATTTCCGGAGCCACAGCCGTCAGCAGGGTGTATTTCCAATACTTCGCTCATTGTTGAATATCGTCCAATTGAGACTGCGATCGTAATATTTAACTGTAAGTACAGTGATAAAATCTATATGTGGCCCGATTCCTAAGCTGATTCTGGGATACATGGCATGCAGCACTAGTGGCCTGTAGCAGGAGTGATTCACGTTTCCGGCTAACGGCAGGAGCTGTCCAAATGGAAAGGCCTGTTGGAATGCGGGAATGTAGCTGACTTAACTGTGTCTTTCTCTAATTGGCAGATTAGCGAATTAATACTTAGTTTATGTTGGATAGCTTTCGTGATCGCGTGGAAATTTGAGGAGATTCATTACGGATGTATGTTTGTGCTGGACCAATATTCCGTCGCATGTAAATTGTCTGGTTGACTGCTTCTGCAGATTTCACGCCCTTATTTAGTTGAGAGAACATCGATTGTGGTGTGTGCATCTGACGAGTGGAAGACACGTTTGCTGGCTCTCTAGACACGAGAAACACCTTAGTTGTCTTTGTAAATTACAGGGATGATTTGGAATCTGTTACATCACCGACGTGAATATTCACAAGTCGAAATATCAGTATCCTCTATTATCACCTTGCTGAAGTTTCGGGCTTCTAGAGAAATAATTTCCAGTCTATGCATTCCGAGTTATATTGTAGGAGCGATCGCTATCATACTGCTATGTAAATGTATCGCGTAAATGGTAAAATATTCTGGCAAACCATTGAAAATACATGTGTTCTTGTAATCCCAGAGACTGGAGATGGGTGTAGAAGACAACGAAGCAAATAGGTCGGGGCCAGAAACAGTAACGCCTTTGTGCCGAGGGGAACCAACCCGGCCTTTGTACAACACTCTTGTGTCTGGTGGTCGGTACTGCGTGTCCTAACATGACGGAGCTACTAATTGAGCAAGTCAATAGCTGTAAGGGGAATGAAAGCATGGGCCTACCCGGCGATGGGCAGGGGGGGGGGGGGGGGGGAGGGGGGCAGCTTGCACTTGTACAATCCGAGAAAACATGCAGCGTTTCTTATTAAATAAAACAGTAAACTAGTGAAAAACTGCGAATATCTTGTAGGGGGGCAGCTGCCCCTCCCCCCGCCCCCCCTTACAAGATATTCGCAGTTTTTCACTACGAGGGTTGCCCAGTAAATAATGCCCCTTTTTTTTTCTCCAGAAGTATTTATTCCACAACAATCAAATTTACATATGTGAAAGACTGATGTTTTGTCTACTTGCTTTATTTTTCCACATAATCTCCTTCAAGTTCGACGGCCTTTTTCCAGCGAGACACAAGAGCGTGTATTCCCTGCCGGTAAAAATCTGTACTCTGCCTACGGAGCCAGGTTGTCACTTCGTGAATCACTTCTTCGTCATCGGCAAAACGTCTTCCACGAATGAAATTCTTCATTGGCCCAAACAAGTGAAAGTCTGAAGGAGCCAAATCGGGGCTGTAGGGTGGATGGGGTAACACTATCCAACCCACTTTCGCGATGTGTTCACAAGTCCTCAAACTTGTGTGAGGACGAGCGTTATCATGCTGAATCAAAACATCCTGTGGGTTAACATGACGCCCAAGGCGCCGGAAGCGCTGCTTAAGTTTGTCTAATGTTTTGACATAAGCCTCTGTCGAGTCGTAATGCGTCGATCCCGTCGAATGAGAACATCAGCCCGCTGCAACATGTCAGGCGTGACAGCCGTGGGAGGCCTTCCCGACCGCGGCAAATCTCGGAGCTCCGCAGCACCGCCCTCTGATGCTTTCACCCTCTGTGCCCAGCGACCAACAGTACTCCTATCGACTGCAGATGTTCCGTAGACTTTGCACAAGCGTTTATGAATATTGTCCACGGTTTCTTCCTCTGCTACGAGAAATTCAATCACTGCACGTTGTTTATGACGGATGTCACCTGCAGACGCCATTTTAGAACATTCCTACACCACCGCTCTCTGTCGGAGGAAATTGAAACTTTGCGTACACACGCGAGAAACTTCAAATAACTCGCACCTAAAGTGTCACATTTCTAATATTTTTTATTTCGGAGAAAAAAAAAGGGGCATTATTTACTGGGCAACCCTCGTAGTTTACTGTTTTATTTAATAACAAACGCTGCATGTTTTCTCGGATTGTACAAGTGCATTCATGTATTTAAAATGTTTATTAAAAGCTGTTTTTCACTGGTTTACTGTTTTAGTAGATACTGAGATTCATTCGAGAACCACGACCGTAAAGAGGACACATATCCAGTACATTGCTCGGTGTGAGACTGTGGCAGCAATCTTAATATTTAATTGTAGTTACACTGATAAATATGTTCCTGGTTCCCAATGTTCTTGTGTGTCTGGAGATGGCCATAGGGAGCACAGCAGCAAGAAAGGAGGTCTGGGCGGGAAACATAATCTCAGCAGACGCCTTTGTTTCGAGCTGGGTCTTGAACACAGCCGGCCGCGGTGGCCAAGCGGTTCTAGGCGCATCAGTCCGGAACCGCGCGACGGCTACGGTCGCAGGTTCGAATCCTGCCTCGGGCATGGATGTGTGTGATGTCCTTAGGTTAGTTACGTTTAAGTAGTTCTAAGTTCTAGGGGACTGATGACCTCAGAAGTTAAGTCCCATAGTGCTCAGAGCCATTTGTACCATTTGTCTTGAACACACTCTCTACACCGGTTCAAAGAGTCTTCCGGCTTATGACGATTTGGCTCGCCGTTCCCCCCTGGGTTGTGAATAGTGAACTAATACCCAGTTGCCTTTGAGACTGAGTGTGTCGCGTGTATAATCTGCGGAAATTTGAGATGATTCAAAAAATGGCTCTGAGCACTATGGGACTTAACATCTGAGGTCATCAGTCCCCTGGAACTTAGAACTACTTAAACCTAACTAACCTAAGGACATCACACACATCCATGCCCGAGGCAGGATTTGAACCTGCAACCGTTGCGGTCGCGCGGTTCCAGACTGAAGCACCTACAACCGCTCGGCCACAGCGGTCGGCAGATGATTCAATAGGCTGAGTTTCTGCACTGTGAATATTGCTAGCGTTCAAACTCTTACCACTCAAATCCTCCTAGGGTGTGGGGGTCGTCCACGGCCAGCTGGCCTATCTCTGGCTTCCATGAGCTTTCGTAGCAGCAGTCAAGGGCCACATTTACGGCGGCAGATTCCTCCGTCGGCACTGCACAGCAGCACAGGGAGTATGTGGCATGTATTTCACGATCTGTAGACCTCTTTGACCACTTTTGGAGAGCTTAATTGTGAGTGCAATTTGGCGATCTGTACAAAATAGTTTTACCGCTGAAAGCCTCTTCCGTGGAAAGAAAAAGACAGACAGTGCTTCCACACAAGCAGGATTAGTAATTTGGTGGGTAAATTCAGTAAGAGCCAATCAGAAGACTCCAATCATTCGAAAGACATCCTTTGTGCTGGGACACAGGAGCCTCTACAAACTGATTCGAACAAGACGGATGCAAGGTATCTACAGAAAAGTTCTGAGAAAACAAGTATTCAAAGACAAGTTGAAGCAGACCATCCATGATCCCATCACTCATCCGCTACTGTAGCATTAGGACATCTCAGGGCCAGTAGCTGTAGGACACCGAAAATTCCAGGCATTTTTCTCTTCTGCGGCACAGTGCTTCGAATTCTGTTTGTGTAATTGTTCTGATTTGCCTGCTGTGCTTAGACATTGCTCTCTTTCCAAACAAGAACGATTATTGATAAACGGTGTTTCCACGAGTGAGCACAGACATGATGAAGGCTTTTAGCGGTGAGAACGTTTACCATTTCTGAGTCATATGATGAAGGGAATACATGATGTCTCGTTAGGACCATCAGGACGAATTCATTCGGTGTTACTCTGGGCTATTTTCGTAAACGGGTCCTGTTATGACAAGAATTTCCATCCAGACAAGCTGAGACATCATGAAAGCTCCTACTCCAAGAAAAAAGCAACTGTTAACTGTTTCTGCAACACTTTACGATTTCCGGAAATGGACTGATATGTAATGGATGGGCTGTCCCAGTAGGATCCTTAGGAAGAATGAACCCTGTATTATTCTGGGGAGCATTGCAGAAGTTTGTGTAGCACATCTGGTGGGAGATTTGGCTTTTATTTACAAAGACATGTGATGTCAGTATAACACTGACCACGTTTAGCTGTGCCTGCAAGGATGAGCCACCATGCAAACAACTCACTGAGTGTGATATGCTATGGAAACATCTCACAGGATGGCAGGGACAAAGGCTATGTGTCATTGAACTAGCAACAGTGTCTAGCTACACACGTATTTCGACAGGTGTTTCTCAGGTGCCATGTATGAAAAGGATGATGCCACCTCATCCTTGCGGGACCCGAACTGACACCTGTGCATTGTTCAGCAGCTGAACTCCTGGGAGTGTGTGTGGTGGCATTCTGTGTGTCCGAGTAGAGAGGGAACAGTGGGTGGTGTGTGCTTCACTATTGAAAGTTTTTTAAGTGTGTAATTACTTGTGGTGTGTGTTTCATGATGGTATTCCTTGCGTAATTGAAATAAAAAAGGAAAGTGATCGATGTAATTAGTTCTTTCCCAAGAGCCAGCCGAAGTGGCCACACGGCTCTGGGCACTACAGTCTGGAACCACATGACCACTACAGTCGCAGTTTCGAATCCTGCCTCGGGCATGGATGTGTGTGATGTCTTTAGGTTAGTTAGGTTTAAGTAGTTCTGAGTTCTAGGGGACTGATGACCTCAGAAGTTAAGTCCCATAGTGCTCAGAGCCATTTGAAGCATTTTTTAACCAAACAGCAGAGAATGATGAGCAAGAGAAACCAAAGCCCTGAAAACTGCATTTTTATAAATAAACAATATGCCCTTGAATTTCCTGTCATGAGATTCTTCCTCTCCACCACAGAGCAGCCAATTTCCATGTAGGGGAGGGAGAGAATGAGCAGTGGTGGATCGGGGAGGGATGGGGGTTTACCAGGGGGGCAGGTTAATTAAGTAGCCAATCAAAGTGAGAAGAGTGAGAATGGCTATTCCAATAAGTCAGACCTAAAAGTGTACCTGTAGCAGCGAGGGGCGAGGGGTGGGTGGGTTGGAGGTTTTCTGAGGGCGTGAGTGGGACAGGGTCGAGGGATAATAGGTGAAGGACCTGTCAATCAAAATCAATGATCCTTTTACCAAAACAATAGATTAAGGATCTGCCAATCAAAGAAAAACAATAGGTTAATGACCTGTCAGTCAAAGGGGAACAATAGGTTTATCCCTGAGTGCATCCTGCCCCTGATGTAAGCAACCCACACTAACCACGGGCATTCGTGTTGGCTTTGCCCTACTACTGTCCACGACATCATCAATGAGGAAGTCCAAGAAGAACTAAAGCTACAGTGATAACATATCAAAACAACAACATGGATTGTGCATCTACTCACGACTCACAAAACGACCCACCAATAAATAAGTGTAATCTCGGATCACAGGGAAACCATAGACAAATTTCTTGCACGTCACTTCAGGACGCATTGCATACTACACAAAGTTCAATCATCCAACACACTATCTCCGCAACCCACGCAATGCTAAAATTCCAACAGTTTTCAGCACACCTCCGGCAACTGTCGCAACGAACGCAAACGATGGAAATATAGCGGACCTCAACTATTCTTCACCTTCAAACGTGATTCAAAGAAGTAATAACCTAAATACAGCAACTGCAATGGCACTTACCTCACTACCGATCTAAATTCCACAGGAAGGCCAAAGCAACCCATCTGCGCCGACAGAACAAAGAAAATAAAATGTGTAGATGAACCAGAACACCAGGTGCAGGAATGCTCACAAACTGAAAACTTTCTGCGTGCATTAACCACTGAACTAATCAAAATTCTTCTGGAAGGTACATACCTCATTACTGAAACGATAAAACCAGTTTCCAGAAAGTTCCTTGGGCGGGATATGGATATTACGCACACCTGGAACAACACACACATTTACATCAGCAAGACAGGAGATTCATCAGCTCAAGTCTAACCTATTGCTGTACTCCACGGATTTGGTAATTTTTTCATATTCGAGTCCAGACAAAACATTGCAACCATATGCTTTGACATCACGAATGGCTTTAGTTCTAATGCAGAGCTCCGGGAAAAATTGGTTAGAGAACAAAACATTGCGTTTATTGGAATTGTCAAAATCTTTTGGTTCAGCAAAGCCATAAGCCTTCTGGATTATGTATGCCACAGACTAGACAAACCCAAACCAGGAGGAGAAAGATGTTGACATGGAGGAGTCGCCACCTTTCATACAAAACAACTGGCTTTTATAATACTCGATTTAACAGAGAAACCTAACACCCATAAGTTGCGAGGGCTATCCACAAAGTACATTACGCTTTCGAATTAAAAATAATTAAAGTATTGGAATTTTTTTTTATTACGTACAGATGAAAGCCACACTTAAATACTACTTTTCTACATCGTTGCCATTTAAATTGAGGCACTTATCGTAGAGATGGACGAGCTTGGAAATTCCTTCGTCGTAAAATTCGGCCGCCTGCGCCTTCAACCACGTGGTTACCTCTTCTTGAAGCTGTGCGTCGTCATCAAAACGCTGCATAGCCAACCACTTCTTCATTGCTGGGAATAAGTGGAAGTCGCTCGGTGCTAGGTCGGGACTGTACGGCGGATGAGGAAACAACTCCCACTTAAAAGATTCGAGAACTTCACGAGTGGCATTTGCCGTGTGGGCCCGGGCGTTGTCGTGAATCAGCAAGATCTTTGAGCCCAACTTTCCCCTGCGCTTGTTTTGTATTGCTCTTCTGAGGTTGTGCAGAGTTTGGAAATATCTTTGAGAGTTTATTGTAGTGCCTCTTTCCAGAAAATCCACAAAAATCACACCTTTTCTGTACCAAAAGACAGTCATTACGTGGTTGAAGGTGCAGGCGGCCGAATTTTACGACGAAGGAATTTCCAAGCTCGTCCATCACTACGATAAGTGCCTTAATATAAATGGCAACTATGTAGAAAAGTAGTATTTAAGTGTGGCTTTCATCTGTATATAATTAAAAAAATTTCCAATACTTTATTTATTTTTAATTCGAAAACGTAATGTACTTTGTGGATAGCCCTCGTATTATCCTAAAAATAGTGGAAAAGTATAACGCCAGATCCACTGGTTTTGGTGATAAAACCAACAACAAAAACGGCGATTTCCCTATTGCAGGTCTTAGCGACAATCTGATCCACTTAGAAAATAACTCACCTACTATCATTAATCACACTGGAACCTCCAAGCTGACCACACTATTTGCACATTCCAAACTGCTAGTCACTGCGACGAAGTGGAAATAGGTGACAGCATCTCAAGCGATCACCTCCCTATTATCACAAAAACAACGGCTACTATCCACGTCAAAGACGACAGTTACAACAGAAAAACTTTCATTAATTCCACAAACATTTATACAGACAAACAGAATTTGTAAATAAAAGCCCATTACAATAGTCGTTAATACTATAGAGGACCTCAAGAACTACAATTATCTAATCGTGCAAACGATGTAGTCTGCTGTCATTAACATTGCATCTAAAAATCACCATTATAGATCATCAAGACAGACTTCCTACACATATCCTCAACCTAATTAAAGAAAAAAGAAAATTATATAGACAAATCAAACGATAACCTAATGAAGGGGTTAAATGAAATGGCACCTTCTTAATAATCAAGTTAGATCTGAGATTCATCAATTCAGTGCAAATACACTGAGAGAAAAATAATCCCAATACCAAGAAGGAGTTGTGCGACATAAACAAAAGTTGTAGTGGTTTTTACACATCTGGTGTTTGTTGAGATTTCGCACCAGCCTCATAAGAGTGGCGCTAGGAGGGCCACTATGAGAATGCAAATTAGGTTTGCTTTAAACACACGCTGCAACGGTCATGACCGTTAGTTACCTTCGAGATTGAATGTAGGGAGTTGATGATAGTCAAGAATACCGTCAAGGTAACAACGACGCCATTAGCAACACCTCACTGATTTTGAACGAAGTCGTGTAATAGGACTACGAGAAGCTGGACGTTCCTTGTGGAGGAATGTAGCCACTGTACATGATTGCTGGCAGCTGTGGTAACAAGAATGTACGGTTCGCGAGAAGACCGGGCTCCAGACGGTCACGTGACACTACCGAGAGAGAAGACCTCGTACTCGGCGTATGCCTCTGGCGCATTGTACTACATTTGCAAGAGCAATCTGAGCTGCAGTTTGCACCACAATGGCGCACCAAACTGTTGCAAATAGGTTACTTTGAGGGCAGCTCTGAGCCAAACGCTCTGTATGGTGCAATCCACCAACACAAACCATCGCCATTTTCGACTTTAGCGGTGCCAAACGAGAGCTCTTTGGAGGGCTGCATAGCTGTTGTGTTTTCTGATTAAAGCTGCTTCTGCCTCATTTCCAGTGATGCTCTTGTGTTGGTTAGAAGGACGCGAGGTGAGCGCCCGTAAACAACTTGCTTACGTACTAGGTATATTGGACCTACACCCGGATTTACGGTCTTGAATGCGAGATGTATGACAGCAGGAGTACTCTCGTGGTTATCCCACTCATACTGATTGCAAAATTGTACGTCAGTCTGATGGTTCGACCTGTAGTCCTCCCACTTATGAGCACCATTCCAGGGGCTGTTTTGCAACGCTTGCCCATATACTGCTGTTGTCACCCAACATGCTCCACAGGATGTCGACATGTTGCCTTGGTCTGCTCGCTCACCAGTTCTGTCACCAGTCGAGCTCACGTGGGACATCATCGGACAACTCCAGCGTCATCCACAAAGAGCAGTAGCCGTACCTGTATTAACCGACCAACAAACCGACATCCACCACTTGTACAACAGAATGGATGCACGTTTGCTAGTTTGCGTGCAATATTCTGGCGGTTACACCGATTATTACCAGCATTTCAGATTTGCAGTAGCTTGTCTCGTGCTTACATTAACCTGTATTGCAGTGTTAACCACTTAAATATGTTACCTAGACAAATGCATTCCCGGAATTTCGTTACTCTATATTAATTATTTTTTGGTGTTGAGATTTTTTTCGTCAGTATAGACGGGGGCGTTAGTCACAAATACTGCAGCCACATAATCCCTATCATTTGCAATAGATTCAAGATAATCGTGGGCAAAACAGTCACCGAAGAACGGGCCTTACAAATCGATGACCACATCAGTCAGATGAAAAGGAAAAAGTTGAAATATTCGACGATTTACGTGAAAAAAAATCCGCTGTCGTCCACAGGACCCCATATTTGATGACAATCACGAGGAAATTATTACTGCTGAACTTCAGTCACTACTAAATAAAAATACCACACCGGCCGACCATCCGACATTGAAAGTAATAACAGAGTATGAGATAGCTTCTGCTATAATTAAACGGCAAATATACAGCTCCTGGAAATGACTGCATTGGACGATTTCATCTCAAACAACTCCAGTCACAGGGTGGGGGTCGGGGTTTAGTGACACTAGACATTGAGAATCAATGACAGAGGTGAGCAAAGGTCATTATTTTGTCAGGGATCGCGGGAGGGATACCGACACTTTGTGGGCGGTTGAGTGGGCACTTTCCTTGGCTCAATGGGTGAGGTGTGAGTGAAACATTGGTGGTTCCAGTAACAGTCATTAATTGAGGCATAAACCCTTTAAACAAACAGAGTAATACAATGTGTTTTAACTCGGTGAATTCCTCGGGGCTGTGGAGAGGCGGGATCGTAGCGTGCAGATTCCAGTGACAGCTGATATGGCGACGGCTCGTGTTACAGCGGTGCGCCGGCGGTGTATTCTTCCATTCAGTACCTTAACCGTGACTTACTGCGACGGCGGCGCGGTGTTCTCCTTGTGAATTCGCTTGTTGCGTTATTAACAAGCCGCTACGGTATGGCGTGGACTGCTCGTCCCGGAATCGAACCATCGACCCTCAGGTTCGGCGTCTTCTGGCGGAGTACAGCAACCTTTAGGTTCACAGTTGACCCATTTGGTGAGCCCGCAGTCCCTTCGTCCTCACCAGCCACCTAGATAAGTACCACACGAACTTCATTTTGGTAATATCTGGGATGGAATCTTTTGCGTTTCTCTATTGGCGCGTCTGTCGAGCAGCGTAGCGGCTAAGTTATTATAGTGAAATATGACGTCCGCTGACTAACCATCGTTGTGTCCGTCCAGGCGACGTTTCTTCGTGTCCTCTCTCTCCCTTCGAAGGACCCTTTCATGTCCGTTAGTCGGAAGTATTTATTCGGTGTTTTCGCCAATGTCACGAAGTTTGTAGGTCGGCGACTGACTCTTCGGTCGTTGATCTATGCTTCTCACGTGGGGCAGAAACGGGACCAATGTCGACACACGTGTCGGCTTTCCATTATTTTGCCTCTATACTGGCATGGTCAGGCATTGCCGTGTCGTCATCCTCCGCATACGTCACGCACTTGAGTTCAGTATGCTGACAGTTCCTGGAGCACTGACCGCTGATGTGCGAAATGCGCTGGTCGTTGTTATCCTTGGAAGCATTGTCCGTCTGCACGGTCTTTGATCTGTCGAGGTGCTCACTGCTGCTGAGCAAACTCTGCTGTTCATCGTTCTTCTCACGTTGGGCAGAAACATGACCAATGTCGACACACGCGCCAGCTTTCCTTGTTCGACTGCTACCGCTTCCGAATATTCTGGCTTAACGTGTCAAAGTCTTTAAAATGTTTACTTAACCTATATTAAGTCTTTACGTATTTCTCTGCTTTGAACTGTCATAAATGACACGTAATTATTACACATAATTATCATACACCCTGATGTACCATACCAATGGCAACATACACATACTAGAATGAATCCGAAGCCGGAAATCCAAACGACCCTAACTCATATAGACCTACATATTACTATCAATTATTGGCAAAATCTATGAAGCAATAATTAACATGAGATTACAACAGTTTGTAGAAGACAACAAGACATAAACAATGACAACCCTACTGATCATTATTAACACTAAGTAGGAAAGTGGCAGATGACTGCAACTTAGCAGATGTGACTGCTGCCCTCTTTTAGGAGCAGAACGCGCCTTTGATGAGGAATGACATGCGGGGCTTCGCAACTTACCTAGTACAATTAAAAGCGAGCCACATTGGAAATGGAAAAGTACAAGTATGATTTGGTAATCAAAAGTCATCTTAATTCACATCCAAAGCGGGAGTCCCTCAAGATGCCGTCATCTTCCCCATGTTATACACGATATGTACTGCTGACATCCCAAGATATAGGTGGAGGAATTATTAGACTGCAAATGAACAGGCTAACAGTACATCGGCAAACTTGAAGCCTGGCTAAATAAATGGAGGATTAGACCGAATCCAACTAAAACTCAATCTATTCAGACATAGAAGTCTTTCTAACCTTCAGCAATAGACCCCAAGAAACTAAGTACTCAACTTTTGAGACAAGAAATTACTCCACAGCATTACGTTAAATACCTTGGAATCTCTCTATATGAACTCATAAATTCGCAGAAAAATACATCTGAAAAAATTAAACAAGTTGAAAGCCGACTTCACTGAAGACGTTTCATGAAATATCGAACACGTAGAGTGCAACAACTGGTTGCCCTTCTTACATACAAAATATTTGTGCTCTCCATTCTCGGGCCGGCCGCGGTGGCCGAGTGGTTGTAGGCGCTTCAGTCCGGAACTGTGCGACTGCTACGGTTGCAGGTTCGAATCCTGCCTCGGGCATGGATGTGTGTGATGTCCTTAGATTGGTTAGTTTTAAGTAGTTCTAAGTTATAGGGGACTTTTGACCTCAGATGTTAAGTCCCATAGTGCTCACATCCATTTGAACCATCCATTCTCGATTATAGATCTCAAGCACGGATTATGTCATCTAACCAAACTGTAGGGAAGCAGCCTACTCACGCTGTAATAAATTCACATCAGTTTCCGTTGTGTGCCAGCCAGTCTGCTGTAACTAGCTCTGACGTCATAAATGTTGCGCAATACCTTAAAAATCAAGCAAATGAACTAAAACTTTTCTAGCAGGTCAGAAATAATACTAAATTAATGTGTGTTAAAAATCAGTTCGATAACTTCAGCCATTTCCGAGATTTGGACGTTTTTCTGGAAAAATCATTGGCGCAACAGAACAGAGCTAGAGACTTCAAAATTTATATTTAGATTCATCTTTCATAATGATTTAATAAAAACAGTACTTTGGATTTCACAAATTAAGACTTTAGTGGAAATTCATGATTTTCTGGTTTTCGTCTCAAAACTGAAGGAAGCAAGATAGATTAAGTAGGTTAATAAATAAGGCTAGGATGTTTAGATTTAAATAGGTTGGAGGTCCGCTATGATTATGAAGATGTGTAAAGTTTCTTTTTAATACCTATAAAATTATAGCGATAGCGGATCTCAAAAGGGACAGTTCAGAGCTCATCTGCTGCGTGCAGTGTAATTTAATTAATTCTCTCGCCTAAAGTATTTAACTTAGTCACGTCAAAATTTTATTATCAATACTTACCTGCGTGCTGAATGCACGTTTAAATTAAGAGATTCTTCGGCCATCAGCCAAAGAAGCTATAAATTATTATGTAACTTGAAGTGGTGCGTTACTAGCCCAGCGGCTAGTCGGGATAGCGGATTTAATCAGACGTTCCCTCAGCCGTCCGCACCGCGGCTTTATATATAAGAACACTGCGCGAGGAAGCAAGGCCCCAGTTCTCTCCAGACGCTGAATGACACGCCATCTGTGTCGGTAGTCGCGTCGCATCAGTGTATCTGCTACCAACAGCCTCGGGTGCCGTATTAAGTTACTAGAGATATGCGGAACCATGAAAACATTTCATGTGAAGTGTTAATTCTGGGATGATTTTCATTATCTAGCTTCAGTTTGCGTACTGTCGTATTTTCACGTGCCGTCGCGGGACAGACATTCTACCAAATATTTAGCGTGGCGTTTGATGAAATATTGTCATCAAATTATGGCGAGCATTCTTTTTAACATTGATTCGGACATTTATAGTTGCATCAGCGCCTTAGACTCTGAACTGTTCTGTTAGTTAGGTTGTAGGGATACTTGTGGTTTTTATTAGTGAATTTCAGAATATACTCAACTATTTTGGAAAACCGTTTTTGATTAGAAATCCCAGACAATCTCCTAATTCCTCAGAGCTATAAGCTGCAGCTATAAGAACATTCTCAGGTAAAGTGGGCACTAGGATATCTATTTACTGGCTCCAAGTTTTATTAAATCACTTTCTGGGGGTCACGGAGTAAATAGAGAGCCAGTGTTGAGAACGGCAAAAGACAGCAATAACAACATTCTAAAAGCTAGAAACTGATTCAACACGCAAGCGTTTATATCCAGCAATTAATTAAATTAGATTTTTTTTTTTACAAACTTATACATCCGCCGCCCCACATATGGTGCATCGGCCGGGAAACAACTAAGTGAAAGTGATTTTTAACTATTCGGATTCGCGAGTGAAATGCGACACGCAACTGAGTATAGAACAGTGAATGTGTTACGTGTGCATGTGGACGACGCAATTGGATTAACAACGCATCTGGATTGACGGAGCTGGCACTGAGTCTAGCGGTGCTGCCGGCATCGCGAGAAGCCAGTCTCGCCGCACCGCAGTCGTCCGCTGGAGCAGCCGGCGCAGAGCCTGCAATTGCGGGCTACGCTAACACACAACAGCCGTCGGAGAGCCGTCTGCAGTTTAACGTGCCACGTCGCATCAGGAATCCTGGTACGCCGCGCCGGTAACGCCATACGTCGTGCAGAAGGAACTAAGTTAAGTGAAAAACTGTTAAAAATTTTACTAACCTGCACTAAAAGACTGTCGGCGATGGAACCGCCAAAAGAAACTGAATTTAAACTTAAATTAGAACCTATGTCTGTTGAGGGAACTGTAAATTCAGACAACGTTTCAAGTATAAACATGCATGAAGGTAGTAATGTTAAAGTGAAAAATGAAGTATTGTCTCCTGACAATAGTGTGCGAAGGGGCAATGATTCAATAATAGAGACCCCTGTAGTAAAGCGGAAAGTAGAAATGGTAAATTTATTGGATGATAGTTTCTCTGATGAATTAAAAATGAAACAGTCATCAAAGATGGTAGAGTTTAAGAAGGAGAAGTTAGATATGACTAATCAATCAGAAGTTTCATTTGGTTTTGATGATTCTGGTATTGGAGCTAGTTTTTCGTCACCTGAGTGTGATAAAAAGCCAGCCAGTGAGCAACCCAAAGATGCTGGGGCTGTTGATCTAAATGTTATATTACAAGCAATAGCTGCCAGTCAAACAAATTTTAATATGCGGTTTGAGGCAATGAACAATAAATTAGAATCCAATAATGCTGAAATGTCAGCCAGTAATGCTAGTATGACAGCTGAGTTAAAATCTGATATAATTGAGGTAAATAACAGAATTGTGGCCAGCCAAACCAATTTTAATAAACGATTTGAGGCAATGGACAATAAATTAGAACCCAACAAAGCTGAATTAGAAAATTCTTTCAAGGCTAGTTGCAATAAGTTGAAAGAGGATCTGGACAGTTTGAATTATAAAATTGATTACAACCATGAGGATATTAAGAAAAAGGTTGCTCAACAGTTTTCTGAAATGTATAAAACAGTTAAATCCGAAGTTGCTGAGGTTCGCAAAGACTTCCAAATGGAAGATGCGAAGCTGGAGCACAAGTTAACAGAAAAGATCGAAGCGGAATCTGAACTGTGCGCAGATAGATTTAAAGATGTTAATATAAAAGTAAACATATGTCAAGCAGACATAGATGCAATCAAAACTGATACTACCCATATTGTACAAAGAGTAGATAATGTGGAAATGAAAGTGGAAAATATTAGTACTAACCTTGCTAACATTGAGAGTAAAGTAGCTTCAGTAACTTCTGGTAATGGTAATATACAACAAGTTGTAGCTGCAAATGCCGCTTTTATCGGGTGTCGGCAGTTCTTGCGGTTCGAGCCAGACAAAAATATCCACCCGCTAGATTTCTGGAACGATTTTGAAGATGTGATTCCACCAACTTGGTCTGAACGAGAGAAAATCTCGTTTGTTAGAAGCCATTTAGCAGGTGACGCCATGCGTTGGTCAGCTGATGTTATGTTGAAGTGTAAAACATTAGCGGAATTTAAAACAGCTTTTATTAATGAGTATTGGTCTAGCAATAAGCAAAATGAAGTATTGAGAGAATTTTGGAGTGGGAAACGCTTCAATGCAGGCAAGGAATCAATTAAAGAGTTTGCTAGGTCATGGATTTCACGTTTGTCACATTTGGCGGAAAAGCTAAAACCAGAAATGATTATACTAGGTCTGGAAGCTAAACTGCCATGGTACTGGCAAACTAGAATTATATCAGCCCCTAGAGACAATCTGGATCGTTTCATTGAGTACTTGGAACGTGTAGAACGTGTTGCTGCCAATGAGGAGCAAGCACGTAATAATAGAAATGCTAATAATAATAATAATAGTAATTTTAGGAACGAGCAAAATGGCAATGTAAACATCAGAACAGTAGGTGTTCGTCATCCTAAGAGAGGTAGGAATTGGGGGAATAATTATCAGAACCAACAATGGCGTCCAAGGGATAATAATTTTGTTCCAAACAGAAATATGCATGTAAACAACAGTACGGAAAGCAATGCTATGCCAGTTAACTATAATGAAAATAAAGGAAACAGCAGTAGGCCGAGGCAGGAAAACTAGTTCCCGTCTATGAGGACACTGGCGCTCACCAGGCGGTTACTTTTCCTATGCCAGTAGTTAAGGGAATTGGTAAGACAGATCAAAATACTCAGACTGAACAGGTGGATGAAATGTCGGTAGCATCTAAGGATACAACAGAAATATTAGATCACTCACAGTATTTGATAGATACCGTGTTAGAGACGCTTTCTAAGTGGGAAGAGAAAGAGAAGGCGCAGCAGTGTAACGATAGGGACGAGCTACAAAATACTGAATTGACAGGTGAAGAAGCAGAAGAAATTCATGCTTATATTTACGATGAGGATGATGTGCTCTTATCTAAAGTGCCTGTGCAGGATGTTGATAATGTACTAATAGATTTAGGACAGGAGATAAGTGGGAATGTAGAGGGTAGGCTGTTGAGGGTCGATGAACCCAGTAGCTGTGACCAGTTGTCACTTGAGAAGGAAACCGACGATAATGGTAAAAGTGGTTTAGCTGTAACTAGTATTATGCCCTGTCTGGAGGCGCAGAATCGCTCAGACTACAGTAATTTGGGTTATGTTCAGCAAACTAAATGTAATGAAGTCGTGCGGTGTTTCGATTTAAAATTAATAGACCGACTGGAAAAAGCAGCTGAGAATGTAATTCAGGAAACCCCTACACACTGTGACCTAAATGTAATGAAGACAGATGTCGATCACTTTAGTTGGAGACAAATCCAAAAGGAACTACTAGATGAATGTGAGGAACCACCTGTACAACCTAGAATAAGCCACCCTATAATAATAGTGAATATGTTGGGTATCAATGTACGTTGTCTTTTAGATAGTGGAAGTGAGGTGAGTGCAATATCTCAGTCCTTCTTTGATGCATTACCTGGTAAAGATAAGCTTACAGTAATGAGGGTATCAGGACTAAGAATAATTGGTGCTACTGGCAAGGTGTCAAAAACGGTAAAGCAAGAAGCTTTACTGCCCTTTAACATTAATGGTAATTTAATTGATCATCCATGTTTAATTGTAAACAATCTCAGTATTGAGGTTTTAATTGGCATAGATTTCTTGTCAAAATATCAGAGTGTTGTTGACTTTGAAAGAAGCCAGTTAAAAATGGTCTTGCCAATAACCGGAGTAATTATAGTACCTTTTAGTGATAAACATGTAGTAACTGATCATGAAACTTGGGAGCTGCCTATACGAGTTCTGAAAAATAGGAGGTATTGGGACGAGGATGTTAATCTTGGTACAAGCAAGCTAAACACAGAAGAAGAAGAAGAAGAAGAAGAAAAAGAAGAAGAAGCAATTATGTTAAACAAAATAGAAACTAAATTACAGGAAATCGATAGGATTTCAGCCAATCAAGAGGAAGAACTGAGACAGGTTCTAAAAAGGCATCATAAAGTATTTTCAGATCGACGTGGCGTGGTCAAAGGTTATGAATGAATGCTGTAGGGAGGAGGTTGTTCTGTAACCTCTACACAGTGTGGCAGCTGTGCAGTCCCAGCTGTGTGAGATCTTCTTTCCTTTTCAGGTCTCACTCACTCTTCATCTTTTCTATCCACCTAAAATTTTCTAACTCTTCTTTACAGCATTTAACCAATGAATGCTGTAGGGAGGAGGTTGTTCTTTAACCTATACACAGTGTGGCAGCTGTGCAGTCCCAGCTGTGTGAGATCTTCTTTCCCTTTCAGGTCTCACTCATTCTTCATCTTCCCTATCCTCAAAAATTTTGATCTCTTCTTTCCAGACATGAAAATTTTCTGTCATGGCTATCAAGCCATGAGTTCTGGAACCGATTAGTGAAAAAAAAAGAAAAATACCTAATGTGACAAACCTAATAGTGACAAACAATAGAGAAGTATGACGTAATTAAGATATAAATGTATTTGAGTAACAATTATGTTTAGTACCCTGGTAATATAGTAAGTACACAGTGTTGTTTTATTGGAATGGTCCACCAACAGTAATTTAAAAAGATGTATGAATTCATGTACAAGCAGGATCTGAAGTGGTAGTGAAACCTAGTGTATGCATTAGAGCTAACTAATAAATAGTAAGAAAGAGACTGCTTAGTGTTATGAAAAATATGCAGATAAGTTGTAAGGATAAACTCACCTGGTATAGCAAGGAAAGGCAGTGTAATGGAATTGAGCAGTGTTAGTGGTTGAGACGTGAAGGACACGTCCCTGAAGTATTTATACGATTGGAGTTGGCCATTATTTTAGTGTAGTGTGTGACAGGATACACCTACACATATTGAGGTTATGAGTTGGAGGCGTGAATGCGACCATAGGTACCCTTATGTTAGATGAGACAGAGCAGCTCATGGTGTCCTATAGGTTTAAGGAATTTAGCATTACGTTCGTCCATAATTACTTGATGCAGTTTAGTGGTAGGTCTGAGAGAGACTACCTGAGGTTTCAGCGTCCAATCGAGTGGAAATGGATTGCCACGTGAGCAAACTGATCAGCTGCAATACACTAAGAATATGAAATAAATATGCTATCCTATGCTTTAAATAATAATAGAGTGAGTGTTAAATAAGTTCATACACTAGCAAAGTAAGTATGTACATAATGGCAGACGTAAAACATTATTTTAGCTCCGCATAAATACACTTCAAAGTAAGTAAGTACCTAATTGCAGATGTTGAACTGACAACAGCAGAGGACCAATAAGTGGATTTAGTAGTCAACTAAACGTAGTGTGTTTTGAACACTCAAAACTGTACTATTACCAAAAGTTACTCACATGTACATGGAAGCTGAGAAAACAACCACTAATCATACTCATACTATCTCTAAGAATAAAGTAATCAAAGATGAGTCAGTTAAGTGCTTAAAATACAAATGTATCAGGAATGTACCGAGCATTGGTTCAGTGTTCCGGCCCAGAAATAAGAAATGCAGATTAAATATGATTTATGATTGTATGTCTTGAGCATAGATTTTCTCTAGTACGTGACTAACGGCGTTTTGAGCCATTTGTTTACCGATTTTATGACAGTCAAGTAACCGTAAGAGTAAAATTGAGAAAAGTTCTGTTAACTTTGTTCCAGTAACATATTGGAAGAGAAAATGTATATATCCCCATTTCATTGTGACCCACCCTTAGAGGTTAAGTGAACAGAGTCTGAGGCACTGTTTTTGTTTGTTCTACAGGACAAACCAGATAATGGCAGCCTGGTAGCTGCGTGAAAGCGTGGAGTGACTTGGACACAACTCACAGTGACCCCTCCCCTTTCCCCCATGTAATTTAGAATGAAGTGAAGGACGCACACCATAGCAACTTCCCTTCCTCTACCCTTGTGAATGGAAGTGTAGGACGCCAGCCAAAGCGGCTACAAACACGTGTGTAAAAATTATTTGTGAACTTTTATTTCAGGTTTAGAAAAGACTGCTAAGAGATAATCATCTGTTTATGTGTCATGTTATTTTCTTTGAATTTGTGTATGTAAAAATGTATTTAATGTATTTAATGGATCTAAGATTTTCATAATTTTTCAATTTGTATGTGTTTGTTCGTCTAAGGCAATATGTATGCCAAAATATTTCATTGACTTTGCTTAAAGTTTTGAGTAATGACATTGTTTAAAAGGCAGTGAATATGCATACAATTTAAATAATTAATGTTAGGTAATCAGTTTTCTTTAATGTTTCTACAGGTTTATATTTCAATTTTGATTTTTCATAGGGAGTTAAACTGTACTCTTGCTTCCCTTTTTGTAATTAAATTTTTTTTCATTCATTAACATTCATAAACAAAAAAAATTTAAGTAGAGGGTGATGTAGGGAAGCAGCCTACTCTCGCTGTAATAAATTCACATCAGTTTCCGTTGTGTGCCAGCCAGTCTGCTGTAACTAGCTCTGACGTCATAAATGTTGCGCAATACCTTAAAAATCAAGCAAATGAACTAAAACTTTTCTAGCAGGTCAGAAATAATACTAAATTAATGTGTGTTAAAAATCAGTTCGATAACTTCAGCCATTTCCGAGATTTGGACGTTTTTCTGGAAAAATCATTGGCGCAACAGAACAGAGCTAGAGACTTCAAAATTTATATTTAGATTCATCTTTCATAATGATTTAATAAAAACAGTACTTTGGATTTCACAAATTAAGACTTTAGTGGAAATTCATGATTTTCTGGTTTTCGTCTCAAAACTGAAGGAAGCAAGATAGATTAAGTAGGTTAATAAATAAGGCTAGGATGTTTAGATTTAAATAGGTTGGAGGTCCGCTATGATTATGAAGATGTGTAAAGTTTCTTTTTAATACCTATAAAATTATAGCGATAGCGGATCTCAAAAGGGACAGTTCAGAGCTCATCTGCTGCGTGCAGTGTAATTTAATTAATTCTCTCGCCTAAAGTATTTAACTTAGTCACGTCAAAATTTTATTATCAATACTTACCTGCGTGCTGAATGCACGTTTAAATTAAGAGATTCTTCGGCCATCAGCCAAAGAAGCTATAAATTATTATGTAACTTGAAGTGGTGCGTTACTAGCCCAGCGGCTAGTCGGGATAGCGGATTTAATCAGACGTTCCCTCAGCCGTCCGCACCGCGGCTTTATATATAAGAACACTGCGCGAGGAAGCAAGGCCCCAGTTCTCTCCAGACGCTGAATGACACGCCATCTGTGTCGGTAGTCGCGTCGCATCAGTGTATCTGCTACCAACAGCCTCGGGTGCCGTATTAAGTTACTAGAGATATGCGGAACCATGAAAACATTTCATGTGAAGTGTTAATTCTGGGATGATTTTCATTATCTAGCTTCAGTTTGCGTACTGTCGTATTTTCACGTGCCGTCGCGGGACAGACATTCTACCAAATATTGAGCGTGGCGTTTGATGAAATATTGTCATCAAATTATGGCGAGCATTCTTTTTAACATTGATTCGGACATTTATAGTTGCATCAGCGCCTTAGACTCTGAACTGTTCTGTTAGTTAGGTTGTAGGGATACTTGTGGTTTTTATTAGTGAATTTCAGAATATACTCAACTATTTTGGAAAACCGTTTTTGATTAGAAATCCCAGACAATCTCCTAATTCCTCAGAGCTATAAGCTGCAGCTATAAGAACATTCTCAGGTAAAGTGGGCACTAGGATATCTATTTACTGGCTCCAAGTTTTATTAAATCACTTTCTGGGGGTCACGGAGTAAATAGAGAGCCAGTGTTGAGAACGGCAAAAGACAGCAATAACAACATTCTAAAAGCTAGAAACTGATTCAACACGCAAGCGTTTATATCCAGCAATTAATTAAATTAGATTTTTTTTTTACAAACTTATACATCCGCCGCCCCACAAAACGAAAAAAAAATTCTGTCTGCTGACGTCAGAATGCTTCGAACAGCTGAAGGTCTACGCTATAACTTCCCAACAAAGTCTCTTTCCGAAACACTTAAAGCCAAAAATATGCTAGACAGAATGAAAGAACAGATCACCAGATTCGGAATCAACAGACTATGTTACAACGTAATCACTCTTGCAACACGTTCGAACAATGTCCTTTTTTCCGAAATTTTAATATTAATTTCCTATTTATTTTATTCTTGAAACAGTATCAAATTCAACCCAACGGAGTCCTCTGGAAACGAAGAAATCAATGAGTTTTCAAACAGATCAAGAACCCCTGCAAGGATTTTGGTTAACACAGCAGCGTGATATAGAAAGAATAACTTATTTAGCAATAGTGCTTCAGTCAGTTCCTACAGAAGGAGAGAGAAATCTTTACATAGATCAATTTTTCTAGTTTTCCATCTTCTACAGCGTTAGACATAAATTCTCTACACATACAAAATTCCAAGATCACAATGTCGGATTCATGACGAGTGAGATTTGAAGATATATGAGCCAGAACAACAGGCAACCCACCCCAGCTGGGGTTTCTTCCACCGAGAGGTTTCTTTCGTCAGCCGTAAGGCGGGTGACGAGAGATGGAAATAAGAAATCTTATATAACAATACATTTCTCTCAGTTATCCGTTCATATGCAATCAAAAATCCTACAATATTAAGTAAGCCCTAACTACACTAAATAAATAGTGTCACAACAGAACCAACTCTAACTACTGCCCGAAAAGGGCTATGCTCTCTTATGGCCCATCATCTCCCTCAGAGGTTGAATGAAAGATTTATAAAAATAATAAATTAACAAATAAAATAAACTACTTCACTCTATCCTTTTGGGACACGTAATCAAAATAGTGACGGAATGAAATGGACAAAACTCGTCTATAAAACTTCACACTATTTTAAGTAATTGCTACTATTTTTGCAAGCATCAGCTTCCGTTTACAGGACTTTTTCTTGCCTTAAATGTGTAAAAACGTATTTTAGAAATAGCATGGCCCTCGATAGCGTATCTGCTCTTGCTTGTATCTCAACTAGAAGGCGTCGTACGACGATGTCATCAAAAGATGGCGGGAGCAAGAGGGATCTGATACTAAAATGTAGACTCTCACGGCCGGAAATGTCATGTCCATTATAATTATCCGGGCTGTAACGCTATGGTCGGTTGATGAATTCTGTGTCAATTCCCAACGTTTTGTCCCCGTCTGCGGAGGACATCTTCAAGGGGGTCTGTGGCTGGATGTAATATCCAACACACCCACTGGCTCGCTACTGACTGCCGCAGAATTCCGTGTCCGCGCGCTCCCGCACCGAGGCGTGACGTCACGTGTTTTGAAAACGTCAGTGCAATTGGCCGCTGTCCGCTGCCGTCGATCGCCGTTGCCATCACCAACTGGTGGACGGGTGGTACACATCTTCTTCAACACCGGCATCTATATACCGTTTAATTTCACGCCGTCCTCCTTTCGATTGAAATTATTAGGGTGTTTGGCGATTTCGATTGCCTCCCTGTAGAGCCTTTCGTAATATGCGCTTGTGGCCGCTAGTACTTGCGTCTCCTCAAAACGAATATGGTGGTTACCTGGTTGGAAAGCATGCTCCGCAACAGCTGATCGTTCCGTTTCTCCTCTTCTACAATTGCCCTTGTGCTCTTCCAAACGCTTTGAAATAGTTCTTTTAGTGGTGCCCACACTTTTGCCAATGGTTTGCGAGCGTCCTTGGCAGGCTTAAGGTATTCCTGTATCATCCTGGTAGTCTTATAAATTACGGTAATATTCCGCTTCGTCAAGATCCTCCGTATTCTTCCCGTTACATTTTTAACAAACGGCAGGAAAACCTTAGATTTTGCAGTAGCCTGTATGTCACTATGGTTTATGCGTGGCTGTCCCAACGCAAGTTTTATTTCGACGGACGAATATCCGTTCTTCATTAGTACATCGTGGAGATGTTCCATCTCAGCGTCGAGCAACTCAGGTTCACAAATATTTCTAGCTCCGTCCGCTAACATCTTAATAACATCCCGCTTATGTTGTGGATGGTGGTTCGAATCCCGGTAAAATAATGGTCCGTGTGCGTGGGTTTGCGGTATACTGAGTGGCCCAAACTACCATTTTCGTTTCTAAAATCAAGCACATCGAGGAAATGTAATTTGCCGTCTACCTCCTCCTCCATTGTAAAGTGAATTCTCGAGTTTATACTATTCAGATGTTCGTGGAACCGGCTTAGTTCCTCCCTGCCATGTTTCCACAGCACAAACGTGTCATCCACGTATCGGAACCATACATTTGGTTTTTTCCTGGCAGTACCTAAGACCTGTTCTTCGAATTTCTCCATAAAGAAGTTTGCAATCACGGGAATTAGGGGGCTTCCCATAGCCACGCCATCCGTTTGTTCATAAAACTGTTCATTCCACTTGAAGTATGTGGTCTTCAAACGACACTTACACAGTTCTGAAACATCGGCAGGAAAAATTCGATCCAGCTGTTCCAACACATCATTAAGTGGAACCATGGTAAACAGCGATACCACATCGAAGCTGACCAATATGTCCTCCGGCTTGTAACCTCCCCACAAAAAATAAAAAATATACACATTTAGTGTAACCTCAAAACAGAAAAATTCCTAAGCCTCTCAACAGTAAAAAATATAATTATGTCGTTCACATTCAGCATAACCTACCAACAGAAAAATTGCGTAACCTATCAATAATAAAATGTGACTAATCTCTCAATAAAATTATGACTCACTTATAACCCTTCAATAATTGACTGTGAATTTAAACCAGTAAAGTTTGGACGTCAGCAGTGCTGCGTCATGGCCCTGAAAGATCATTCTGAATAAAAAGGAGAAAATTCTTACCTTAATTGGGTCGCCGGACAACGCGTATATATCTACTCCTATAAGAAATTTTTCTGGCACAGCTGAGTGCAATGCTGGCTGATACATTTGTCATGTATAAAAAGAACAACTGATTTTTCTTTGCAATAATCGGGATGACCATGGATTGGAGAAATTAGTAAATTCTTTAAATTGAGATGATTGATCGTCAAAAGCTACTTTTTTATAAGAAAGATTATTATTAAGAGATTCTTTAGACACATTTACGTGGGACTTGATATAACAATATTAAATATGCGGGAGGCTGCTTTTACCTTACATTATATCGCTCAGGCTCCGCCATCGCTCCCCACGACCGGCCCAGCCAACTCCATACACACGACTGCTCGCTAGCAACTACTTACTCCTACTGCTGACAACACTGCTCTCTGGTCTGAGATTCTCTTATACCTTACATATCGCAGGCAGCGCGTGAGCAATCCATCGAAATTACATCTGCTCGAGTGCGCTAACAACAAATTTCTTAATCATGGACCTCTTACATAACCCTCCACTGGGGGGGGGGGGGGGGGGGGTGCAAAAATTTGGCAGCGATGGTGAGTCAATTGGACTTGCCATGAGCAAGAAATATTTCTACAATCTATTTAGTTACTAAGTCTACAGAGTATATACATTACTGATAAGTGCGGAACATAATAAAATGAAATAGAATGCACAAGCACTGAGTTCAGAACATGACAAAATGTATATGCAGTGAGTACAAAATACAAATGACATAAAGTGCACACGCACTTTATAACTCTTCAGCATTTTTTTTTACAAGAACTAAATAAATAAAGTGCACACGCACTGAGTACAGAACATATCAAGAAATGACAAAATGTATACGCAATGAATACAAAACATATTAACAAATGACATAAAGTGCACTCGCACTGTAAAAGTCTTTAGCATATTTGGGACAACTAATCATATTAACAAATGAAATGAAGTGCACATGCACTGTATAAGTCTTAAGCATTTTTTTTACAAGAACTAAAAAACATATCAAGGAGCGAAAGAAAGTGCACACGAACTGTAGAAGTCTTTAGCATATTTAGGACAACTGATCTTATTAACAAATGAAATGAAGTGCACATGCACTGTATATGTCTTTATCATTTTACAAGAATTTAAACACACTATGTAAGTCTTTACCACTTTGCAAGAACTAGGAAAGGAATGGGAAGGATGGTTGTAGCACAGTAGGTTGCACGTAGCTGCACTGAAAGTCCATATTTTTCTACAAAAGCACAACACCAAGTGAGACAATCTGAACTTCTCTTCCCTGAAGAATTAATCAGTGTAGCCAAGACACTGACATGTTGTATTAATACTGCATGTTATCATTTTGGTAGTACATTAGGTACACCAAACAGTAGGACCATAATGACATCTCCATCGTTCAAGGTGGTGGACAGCATGATGTCTCAACACCACATTCTTGTAGAATCCATACTCTTTCACCAACGTAGAATTAGTGCAAAAACCAAATATAGTGCTCCATGATCATGAGGATGGACAGGACATACGGATATTGCAGTAACTGCTGGTAATTAGGTCAGAAGGTGAAAGACATTAAGTCTTATGCTAGTCATCATTGAGAATTACATTAGTGTATCAACCGATTTGAATAATTATTGGCACTCATTGGTTAGTTACTAAACATTTCTGCACTATGTATGGAGTATTACAGAACATTATTCATAAGTCATCTCATTACAATAATTATTACAGGACATTATTCATAAGTCATCTAATTAAAGTAATTATTGGCACACATTGGCCAGTCACAAACCATTTCTATGCTTTATTCAGAAGTCATCATTCAAAACAAAAGTTAATTAATGGCATAGCATTTATACATAAGTCATCATATTACAGTAAACAGTGGCATTCATTGGCCAGTTACTAAACATGTAGCAAGTATTGAGTATTACAAAACACTATTCATAACTCATCTGATTGCAGTAATTATTGGCACTCATTGGTCAGTTACAAGGTATTCATATAGTTTTACAAAACATTATTCAGTATTATTCAGAAGTCATCATTCAAAACAGGAGTTATTTAGTGTAGCATCAAGCTACTGGTGTTTATATATAATATCATGTAAGTGACGTAAGACATATTTAAAATATAAGACATTGGGACTATTAGTTATGGTCTGTAGTCCACTAATACATAGACATAATGGAATCAATACATCAGAAAAATTTGCATTATATTTAGGACTAGAAATATATTTTCAACTGGTAGCATTATTTAGTTGTACACCGGTAATAGTTGGGACTGGTAATAATTTTTTTTTTTTTGCTAGCAATGCATTGCATTGGGATCGATAATTAATTGCTGGGGCATGAAAATATATGCTTTTGACTTATTGCTGGAAGTAAGGATTAATAACATCATTCGTCATGAGTCAGCTGTAGCAAGGTTATGAAACAAAGGCAGTATATGTGATCACATTCATAAATGATAGACACAACTGGGTAAAAAAAATGCAAGTATTAGAACAGATTTAATAATTAAGTGCTTATAGCATATTAAGATCGTGAAAAGCTTCTCCTGGAAAAAATACAAAATGGATTATTGAGCTGAAAGAAGAAATGTATTAATATTATGCTGAAAAGTAGTCAACTTCGAATTAACAGGTAATGAAACGTGTACTCAATATCTGTGTACTGTAGCTGTCTTTCCCAAAACATTCAGTCATTATACTATGCGACATAAAACATGCTGTCAAAAGGAACTGCAACAAATACTTAAATAACTACATAGCATCTCTTAACTAATAGTAAATATACAAACTTCATCATCATTCTCATCTGCAAGGAAAAACTTCATTATTCATATTACCATATTCTCCATACAACCATTCATCATCATTTATTATCATCTGCAAAAAATAGACACTTCATTATTCATATTCATATTACCATTTACTTCATACAACTATTCATAGTATAGAGTTTCTTACTTCTAGCATATTTCATCACTAAAATTTACATGTGTAGTTCTGTCTGACAGCTTGCATCAATCGCCTCGTATTCTGAAAGAAAAATAATTAGTCAAGACTGCTATCATACGGTGTGTATAGTATATTCTGGTTAATGCTTGTTAATTCTGATCCATTTACTCTTCATGACAAGGTACTGCATTTTCTTTCGTTCATTCCGATGGTGAAATTTCTGTTTCACCGTAAACCACTGCGTTTGTTTAATTTATCTCTTTTACAGGGTATTGCTTTCTGAAAATGATGAATAAGGGTTAATATTTTGCATTTAAATCATATACCCATTAAATAAAAACTTGTTTCTAGTGATACAACTAAGCATACAGTATAGCATGACAGAAAACGTATTATGTCAAAAAGATAGACAGTTTTCAAGCGCAGAAAATGTGCACACAGTATCATAATGTAGTAGCAAAAAATGTAGAGTAGAATAGTCAAGATATTGAGACATAAGGAAAAATGTCAAAGTCATCTGGTGTTTGTTATATCTTAAAGATTTCGTAGTACATACAGACAAAACAGGAAAACAATCATACAAACACGAAAAATGAAAAAAATGTGCACAGTCTGATGTGTAACGACAAGAAAAGCGACCTGCTAACTGTACCTTGCCGGGCACTTGCCAAGAAAAAATACGATCATTATCAGTAAGTAGTCACATAAATATAATTGCATAAGTGGTCATATATATATCAGTAAATGGCATTACACTGTGATAAATCATAAAGTATGTTCATTCAATAATGGGTTTAATATTGGAGACATGGTGATTGCCTTTGCGTTTTCTGGTTCTCAAAGTTTCGACATGTACTACATTGGGGTGAGGAATGCTGCGAATTCTATATGGACCTGCGTATAGCAGCTCAAATTTACTGCATCTACTCTTTCCTCTGCTGGATAAATAATGCGTGCGTACTAATATCTTCTGTCCAATGTTAAAGTCATGGCGTGTACAAACCTGTTTCTGCTGTCTTCTCCGGCGCTCTGCGGCAGGTTTATGTTGTTCAGCGCAATGTCAATTATTTCATGGTGGCGTATCGACGAGATGTAGGAAAGGATACTAATTCTTTAATTTTGTTAGGTGGTTCAACATTTCTCAATATAACAGTCGGAGATAGCATAGTAGATTCATTTGGTATGAAGTTAATTACATCCTGGAAAGAGAGTATGTGTGTATCCCAATCAATATGTCTTTTATGGCAGTATATTCTGTATAGTTTACCAATTTCTTTCATTAGTCGTTCACAAGGGATCGAAGAAGCGTGATACTTGGATATATAGATCGGAGAAATGTTTCTAGCTCGTAACATACGTGTCCATATCGCAGATCGAAATTGCGGTCCATTGTCGGAAATTACTTTCAATATATGCCCTACATGAAATAAAAAACCTTTTACAAACGCATTCGAAATAGTTTTAGCAGTAGCTTTGCGTAACGGAGTGAAGGTAACAAATTTCGAAGTGAGTTCAACAGCGACAAAGATGTAGTAAAAACCTCTATTAGATCTGGGAATCGGACCAAAAATGTCTACAGCGGCCATGTGTCTCAGTTTAACGGGTACAATGGGATGTAACGGAGGAATATGTGAAGTCGTATCTGATTCAGCTTTCTGGCGGATTTTACATGACGTTAAAACTCGTCGAATACGTTTCTCCATGTTCGCAAAATAACAGTTCTGTCTCAGTATAAGAAAACATTTTCTGGCTCCATAATGTGCGTAACTTAAATGAGTATACAAAATTAATTTCTTAACAAGCTCGTCAGGAATACATAATAACAAGTTGTTCCTGTCAGGGTGAGAGCGGCGAAACAGAATATTATTGCGTACAGTGTAATGGTTTCTAATGGTAACGTTATTCTTATCTTTCCAAAGGTATTTAATTTCTTTCCACACGTTGTCTTTGCTCTGCTCTTGTGCTGTGTTTCGTAATGACGACGAAATGAAATTTTCAAACGGAATAGTGCGCCTGCTACAATATTTTGTGCACCGGGAATGTGAACAATTGTAAAATTAAATTCCTGTAAATAAAGTTTCCTTCTGGTTAACCTGTCATGTGTAAATTTTGCGGAAAGTAAAAACTGTATAGCTCTGTGATCTGTGTAAACGGTCGTATGTCTTCCATAAAGAAAATGCCTAAATCTCGTAAATGCCCATACAACACATAATGTTTCAAGTTCTGTAACAGAATAATTGCGTTCAGCAGGTGACAGAATGACTGTGCCATTTTCTTCAATTTCCTAAAAAATGTGTACGCCTAAAGCGGTGTGAGAACTGTCGGTGGCAATAGAAAAATTTCTAGTAAGATCTGGGTGTGATAAAAGTGGTGCATTCAACAAGGCATGTTTCAAATTAACAAATTCAGAATGTGCTTGTCTGTCCCAGGACCAAATAGTGTTTTTACCCGTTAGTTAGCATAATCTAGGGGTGTCTAAAGCAGAGTAATGAATAAATTTACGGAAAAAGTTAATCAATCCCAAAAAGCTGCGTAGTTGTTTCTTCGTCGTTGGAACAGTAATGTCACGTAAAGCTTGAAGTTTGTGCGGGTCAGGCGCAACGCCTTCTGCTGAAATTATATGTCCAAGAAATCTTATGGAAGTTTTGCCGAAGTGCGATTTGCTAAGATTAACTGTGAGTCCTTGTGCACGAAAAGTTTGCAACAGTTGTTCAAGAATCAGATTGTGTTCAGACCAGTTAGCTTCTGCAATACGAATGTCGTCTACATACGTTGCGATGCTGTCTTTCAGTTCTGTCGGAAGTATAGTATTTAAACGGCGAATAAATGCTGCTGAAGAAATTGTTAAATCGAACGGTAATTTGCAAAATTGATAACAGTCACCAAAACAGAGAAATGCTGTATATTTTCTGCAGTTCGGATGGAGCTGAATTTGCCAAAATCCCGATTTCAAATCTAATGTGGAATAAATAGCAGTACCATGAAATTTCTGTAGAAGTTCTTCTAGTGTCTGTGGGCGATCTGTTTCATTAATAATAGTGTCGTTGTTGTGGCGCGAATCATGTACGAGGCGATGTGATCCATCTGTTTTCTTAACAGTATGGAGCGGGTTTATGTACGGACTAACTGCCGGTTCAATAATACCTTGGTCAAGGATAGCTTGCAATTCTTTCCTAACCTGTTTTCTGTGAATATATGGAATGGGATAATGTTTGGCTTTAAACGTGTCATGCTGTTTAACTTGAAATTCATACATAAAACCGGACATAGTACCAGGAATGCTGTCAAAAACTGGAGCTTGCTTTAAAAGAATTTTGCGTAGCTCTGTACGTTCGTCGTCTGTATTTGCACCGCTTTGCTTTACTTTCGCAGAAATCATTTGCATAGTGTCATAGTCGGCTTCGTCTGGTGTATTGTAGTTGTGTACGAACGTATCTGTGAACAATGTGGAGTGACAGTCCGTGTTACGCGATGTAGAAATGACCTCTGTTCGATTAATTACCTGTTCATCTGCAGATAAAGCGTGCTGAAATTCTAATGCCAGTTGTACATTTTCATCCTTTAACATTAAATAGGAATTCTGAAAGTCAATAATTGCGTCATGTTGTACCAGAAAATTCGTACCTAAAATAACGTCTGTTGTCAATAAGGGAACAATCAAAAAATTTGAGTGGAGCGTAGGACCTGCAATACAAAATGATAAGTGTGTTTGTAATTTTACATCTACTCCTTTACCAGATCCTGCTACTTTTACTTTAGTTTTGCCTAATGGTAACGTAGGATAAATATTCTCTTTGTTACATTCGTTGAAGGTTTCTTCATTTATAACTGACATGGGTGATACAGAATTCATTACTCCTGAAAATGTAGATGATCCAATCTTTACTTCAATGACAGGGTGGGAAATGGTTTTTTGAATAACAGGTTTTTCATGCAGAAGAGTGTCTCGGATGTCGTCAAAAGTAATAACATTTTCGTGAATAACATTCTGCGTGTCAAAAGTAGTGCTTACATTGTTGGAAGATGCAACCTGTAGTGCATCTAGTCAAATTCATTCCGACGTGCTGTTATTTGCGGGAGGATGCTGTGGCATCTCGACTATTTGTGCTGTTCTGTTATTTCTTCCTGACGTATTAGGTTCGGGATGATACCGACTGTCTGGTTCATTCATAATAATCTGTTGTGGATGATTCTCCTGCTGGTAAAACCGACTGTTACGCTGAAAATGGTGCTCATTACTTTTACGTCTGTCATAATAATCGTTGCTATACGGCGCATTGCGATATGAGTTGAAATGGTGTGTTTTCTGTACATAGTGATTTCCTTATTGCGGTGCGTTACTATTTGGTGGAGCCGACGCTATACGTGTAGGCGGCGAAACATTAAAGCTTGGTTGACCTTGCAGACTACATTGTTGGTTAGGTATGCTAACCGGCTGGTTTTGTTCTTGTTGTGGGGAAAACCCTCTATTGTTGCCAAAATGCGTCTGCGATAGCTGAAAATTTTGTACATACTGATGATCACACTTCTGTCTTTCATTAAAATTACGCTGGTAGATCTGGAGTGTCTAGTGAAAATTGTCACTTTCGGTAAAACTTGTCATATCTGGTTTTCTTTACTCATTCTTAATTCTAGATAGATCGATAGTTGAAGAGTTGTTTTGATAGATATAAAGGATAGTAAAAGAGAAGGCAGCAGCGCAGAAAACTAAAGATGAAATAGCACCACTACGGCTCGGGGCCCTGTGCACGCTACGGCACATATTCATCGAAGAGTAATGAATCCCCTGAGGTCCCTTAAGCGCTGCAAATAATTTTTAGTTTCTGCACTACAGGCAATGCCGGTGAAAATGCGAAGGCTAATTGTTGTATCCAGTCCAAAGCGTGAATCTGTGTTCTGTCATTATTAAATACCTTAAATTTCCTAATGAATAGAAAGTACTTCTAATCAAAATTATAGTCTCTGTATGTCTGAGCATGTTCAGGATTGAATGATAATCTGTTTGTCTGTGACTGTTCGGAATCTAAGTCACGTACTCTCTGCAAATTACCTAAGTTAAACTGGCTGTGCGAGTGTGACAAATGTTCAAGATGAGTCATATGCTGTGACGTGTTAGTGACTGAAATATTTTTCATTTCTGTCACTTCAAAACGTTCGTCAATTTGGCTATTCTGTTGTTCAAATTTCTTATCGACTTCCACATCCAGCGTGTGTGAAAGTTCTGCTGACATTAATTTAAACTCGTCGCGTAACTGTGTTGCTTTTTCAGAACATTGTTCAGTGACTGCACTACTTTCATCTCTCAGTAATTTCGTTGTGGCTACACGTGTACTACTTAATTCTTGTGCAACAGATCTAATTTCTTCACTACTGTTCCTAGCACAAGCCTTAATTTCCTCACGTAATTGTTCTTTAGTATCATGACATTGCACGGCAACGGCTGTAATCTGTTCACTAAGCTGTTTGAAATTGTTGTCTTGTTTTTCATTCAACTGTTTGGAATTGTTGTCTAGTTTTTCATTAAGTTGTTTGTAATTGTTGTCTTGTTTTTCATTCGCCTATTTGAGATTTTCATTAATGCGCGAGGCTGCTTTTACCTTACATTATATCGCTCAGGCTCCGCCATCGCTCCCCACGACCGGCCCAGCCAACTCCATACACACGACTGCTCGCTAGCAACTTCTTACTCCTACTGCTGGCAACACTGCTCTCTGGTCTGAGATTCTCTTATACCTTACATATCGCAGGCAGCGCGTGAGCAATCCATCGAAATTACATCTGCTCGAGTGCGCTAACAACAAATTTCTTAATCATGGACCTCTTACAGGCTGGACCACTATGTCATTCAATGTGCTGATGAAATGTGTCGAATTCTTTATGTAAGATCCCGAACAGCCCACATGTTGTTTTAACACCGTAGTAAAAAACTTGGCTAACGAGTAGGTGGGCGAACAAATGGCACTTAGTATCGGTCTTAACGGCACATTTTCTTTATGAATTTTGGGCATTCCATGAAGCCTCGGTGGTAGCGCAACCGAATTGCAGAGACCTCTCTGTACACTCTCTTCAGTGGATGACTTTTTTATTAAGCACGACACAGTTCTATGAACGTTGTTAGTGGGGTCCTTATTCAGCTTCCTATATGCTTTCGGATCCAGTAGATCAGTAATTTTATTCTGATAGTCAGCCACATCCATAACCACCGTTGCGCTTCCTTTGTCAGTTGAGAGAATCAAAATACTATCGTCGTCATTCAGGAGTTTTAAAGCTCTTCTCTCACCCACAGGTATATTACTCTTCGGCCGTTTTGCATTGGCTGATATTCTCACTGTTTCAATACGGATTTCTTCAGCTGTTATAGAATCCACACTGCGAATTCCTGCTTCTACACTGGCTGTAATTTCTTCCGTGGGCAAAAAACGCGGACTAACAGCAAAATTTCCTCCCTTGGCAAGCACAGATGTCTCATCGTCAGATAACGAACTATTTGTAAACCTGAGTCGCTCGACGCTGAGATGGAACATCTCCACAATGCACTAATGAAGAACGGATATTCGTCCACCAAAACAAAACGTGCGTTGAGACAGACACGCAGACACGCAGACACGCAAACAAGCTACTGCAAAATCTAAGGTTTTCCTGCCGTTTGTTAAAAATGTAACAGAAAGAACAGAGAGGATCTTGACGAAGCGGAATATTACCGTAATTTACAAGACCACCAGGAAGATACAGGAACACCTTAAGCCTGCCAAGGACGCTCGCAAACAACTGGAAAATGCTGGAGCGTATAGGATCCCATGCAGCTGTGGAGATGTTTATGCGGGTACCACTAAAAGAACCGTTTCAAAACGTATGGAAGAGCACAAGGGCAATTGTAGAAGAGGAGAAACGGAACGATCAGCTGTTGCGGAGCATGCTTTCCAACCAGGTAACCACCATATTCGTTTTGAGGAGACGCAAGTACTAGTGGGCACAAGCGAATATTATGGAAGGCTCTACAGGGAGGCAATCGAAATCGCCAAACACCCTAATAATTTCAATCGAAAGGAGGACGGCGTGAAATTAAACGGTATATAGATGCCGGTGTTGAAGAAGATGTGTACCACCCGTCCACCACTGGGCGATGGCAACGGCGATCGACGACAGCAAGCAGCAGCTAATTGCACTGACGTTTTCAAAACACGTGACGTCACGCGTCGGCGCGGGAACGCACGGATACGGAATTTAGCGGCAGTCAGTAGCGAGCCAGTGGGTGTGTTGGACATTCCATCGAGCTACAGACCCCCTTGAAGATGTCCTCCGCAGACGGGGACGAAACGTTGGGAATTGACACAGAATTCATCAACCGACCACGGCATAACAGCCCGAATGGACAGAAGAGGGATCGCCGCATTAACGTGTTTTACAAGTAACAACGTTGAAACGTTCGATCTACCAGTTCACTTATAAATAAGAGTGCAACTATTGTTATTATTAGCAGTAGTGGTTGTCGTCATCATCGTAGTAGCAGTAGTAGAGGTAAAGGTGAAAAAATGGGCCCCTGCTGTTATTATGGGCCCCGTACATATTTGGAAGTACAGGCCACATATTCTAGCGGAGAGCACATGAACTACTGGAACTAGTAGCCAAACTTCACTGTAGAGTGCGCAGACGTAGTAGCTGTCATGGTTTGTTAGTAGTTGTGCTGTGAATTTTTTCGCTGTCATCAAAAGTTTGAAAGGTTAGTGTTTGTTTGAATAAAACTCAAATTTCTAACATGTTGTTAGGAAAACTAAGGTAAGGTACGTATGTGGCCTGTTGTTGGGATGCCGTTTTACATTAGATAACGTCGGTTACGAACCAAACTAACCGTAGGCAAAATAGTTTTCCCCAAGTTGGCGAGGGTGGATATATGGGCCCCTTTTGCTGCTGGTATTATGGCCCTCGTAAAATCAATCAGATTTTATAGGACCATTTACAAATACTGCTACTCTTTATGTTTCAGATGCTTCGAAGACATCTAAAAATCGAAACGGCAATCGTGGGACAAAGCTAATATGTCAAATGCTATTGTAGCTATTAAAGAAAAAAAATGGGGTTAAAAAGTGTACTCTGACCCTCGTTCGACGTGCCAAAGGCTTTCAAGAATCGATAAACCGGTCGAAGAAATAGTTAATGTTAAATTGGGCCGTCCACCGGTCTTACCACAGGGACTTGAGGACGAACTGGTTAAATATCTTCTCATTGTGGAATCCAAATTCTACGGCCTTTCCAGAAACGACGTCAGGCGCATGGCCTACCAGCTTTGCACCAGAAATAAAACCCCTCATCCATTTGTAAAGGGTGAAGTTGCTGGACGAGCTTTGACCATTTTTTGTCTCAGCACAAAAATATTCTATTTTGAAGCCATCCGCAACTTCGATTTCACGTGCTAATGGGTTTAATAAACAAGCTGTCGACAATTTCTTCAATTTACTTGAAGCTGCGTTCAGTTAACTACAAATATCCTGCGGACCGAGTTTTTAATGTAGACGAGTCGGGCCTTAGTGTCGTTCAAAGCAAAATTTCTCGTGTCATCGGCCTGAGGGGAAAAAGGCACGTTGGTGCATTATTTGCAGCTGAAAGAGGATCACTTGTAACGTGTGTGTTCTGCATGAGTGCGTCGGTACTTTCGACCCACCAATGCTAATTCTCCCCATGAAAAATATGACGGATACACTGATGAAAGGGGCTCCGCCTGGCTCTATAGGATGGTGTCATCCCTCTGGTTGGATTCAGAGCAATCTTTTCACTGATTAGTTAATCCATTTTATCTCTAAAACAAAGCCATCAAAAGATGATCCTGTTTTGCTTATTTTTTATGGCCACCATACCCACACAAAGAATATTGACGTAATTGACATAGCTCGTGAACGCCAAGTTATAATAGTTAGCTTGCCTCCGCACACTACACACAAGCTGCAACCACTACATAGGAGCTTCATGGGACCCCTTAAGGATCATTATAGTGACTACATAAAGCAATGGATGCTGCACAACTATAGGCCTCTTGGACCATACGATGTTGCTGAGCTACTTGGGAATGCATTCCTGAAATGTCAAACAGTTGAAATAGCCATTTCAGGGTTCAGAGTCACAGGAATTTTTCCTGTAAATCGCAAAGTGTTTAATGATATTGACTTTGCTCCCTCTGAAGATATTGACGTTCAAAGTCTGACTGTAGATGCTCTGAAAGCCAGTTCATGGCGAACTCCTGAGGACAAGCCTTCAAGTCAATCAGCTCAATGCGTTCATTCTAGCACATCATCGACATTTACTACACCGTCTGCAAGAGACTTGGCAAAAGCTGGGCCCTCAGGATGCTCTTCCCAACAACGTTTTGGTCATGTTTCTCCCCAAGACGTATTGCCGATACCAAGACCAAAAATAAAATTGACAAACAAAGGCCCTAAACCCATTACTTGTTCTGTTGTAACTTCTTCTCCTTTTAAACGTGCACTAGAAGAGGCAGAAGAAAAGAAAAATAAGAAAACTAAGAAGAAACAAGACGGAAAAGAAAAGAGCATTACAATGAAGAACGGCGGCAATGAAAAACAACCAAATTCTAGAACAAGTAGGAGAAATAAGCTAGTGTATGAATATGAATCAGATGAAGAAAGTGAAGAGGCATGTGTAGGTTTTGATTCGGGAGAATCCCTCCCATACATTGAAGTTGGTATTTCTGTCCCTGGTGTTGACGACGCTGTATGTCTATTTCGTGAAGGGGTTTTTCCAAAGAACACAAAAG
Organism: Schistocerca americana; assembly: GCF_021461395.2. Taxonomy (NCBI): domain Eukaryota; kingdom Metazoa; phylum Arthropoda; class Insecta; order Orthoptera; family Acrididae; genus Schistocerca; species Schistocerca americana. Next base: position 949,187,677 of record NC_060119.1, on the reverse strand, counting down.
GTATAGCCTGTGAGATGTGGGCTCACAACGAATGCGCTGGATGCGAAAAAGAAGCTTATGTGTTTGACTATTGTAAATAGACTAGGCGTAGGCTGTGAAAATCGTCCCACCAGTAGACTAATTAACAATGTTCAAGGTGAATATTTCTTTCATTATACACAAAAATTAAATTAAATTAATTTTTCAAATTGTTGTTTCTTTTTATTTAAAACTACCTTGGGGTCCGTATTACCAGCACAAATTCTTGACGCAACAAAATGCAGACTATCAGGAAAAAAAAAATTTTGTTTTAAATATTAAAAAGTTGAACCAAAACATGTCGTAGCTATTGCAGGACATACTAGAGAAATATTTTATGTCAATTTCAGGTGATTGCACTAAAAACAAAAGGTCTTACATAAAAAAAGCAAAGTGTGGACCCATTTATCCACCTTTGCCCATAACAGTAGTAGTTGTTGTTGTTGTATTAGTGCTGGTGGTGGTTGTCATTAGGAATGCTTATATTAAGAGAGATGAATCGGTGATTCTCTAATATGTTTGCTTGCCTCCCCAGAGTTTAGGCCCGAGATCCGTCAATGATACACTCAATATTTCACATAGGTGTTACATATTGTATTAATATCTATAAGTTCATGACGATGTTTCATTACAAATACTCACTCGAGATCAAAGTCATACGATAGAAACGTATTTAGCAATTATTTTGTAGATGATTGAGATCTTCAATGGCAATGGCAGACGAGTTAAATTAGCTGAATTATATGACACGATGTGTTAGTAAAAGAATATGAATAAACGTAAAACAAACCATACAGTGTGATTTGTTGCTGTCAGTTTGTACATTCACTGCCACCGAACATCAAAGTTATTCCTCCCATGCAACCGCGTACAGTAGGTTGGTGGCGGCAGCAGCTCACTGGCCTGAGGCTGGTCGCGTGACAAAACACTGTACTGGCCCGCCTAGGCGGCTGATTGCATTCGGCTGCGAGCGCGTTGCGCGCTCGTTTTCCATATAAATATGGCCACATTCGACCAGTCGCAAGAAGTCTGGCCGTGATCGTGGGCGTACCAGTGCACCACTAACCTTACTCGCGTCATGGTCGTCAGTGAACACAATCTCACAGGGAGTACCCACGAACCACGCATACAAAACTTGTAACCTCCCCACAAAAATTTACAAATGACAATATTATTTAATAGAAATGGGAGCAAAACGTAACCTCCCTGCAATGAAATGTACTGACCAAGGCAACAAAAATGTGAAATTCGCAATCTGTCTCTGGTGTAAGCTCCCACAAAAATAATGAAAAACAATTCAGTGCTAATGAAATTCAATTAAACCGAAATATCGGTCTTTGGCCCTGTGCAAATCAGAATTAAACTCTTACCTCATTGTAACAGCTAGTCAAATTTCTGCTCTTATTCTTGCGCACGGCTCGGAGGAACTGCATTGCAAATAATAATATTCCTTTTTTCTGTGATTTTACTAAAATTTTTCTTTAAAAGAAGTGGAATGAAATGGGAAGTGCAACGAAATCGTTAGTTCAATAAAAAATAAAATTCTTTGAAAAATGCTTTTGAAATAAAAAATTATTATTGGGGGACTTGTTGGAAATTAATCACAATAAATAAACTTTACATTATCCGATGATTATCTTAATTAACAGTATACCTCATTCAGCATCTTGACCAGTGTTGCCGACGGACCACATCACACAACCGCACTGGGCTGCTACCACAGACCGACCGCTCTGCATGACGACTACTAGCGTACCGCACGCCACTGAACAGAGCTACTGACTCGCAACGACTACTGACAGATTACAGCACGCAACTAAACAGAGCTACAGACTCGCAACGACTACTGACAGAGTACAGCACGCAACTAGCGAACTGCTCGCAACACTCGCGCGGTCAAGCGCATACTCTCTGGTCACAGATGCTACAATGCCTCGCCATCGCTGCTACGTTACATACGTGTTTCATAAATCATTTTATATTTCTGTCCTTATAAATTTTTGTGGGGAGGTTACACTTGGCGACCCTGCCAGGATCGTATTTCGTTGAGAATCTTTTGAAAGACAGTCAAATATCTGCTCTTATTTGCTTAGATATAATTAGGATTTGGCGCAACGCTTTTACTAATCTTGTGACTTTCTTTCTACAGGTCAACGGCAATTCGTTGCTCTGTTGTATTTGTGTGTTGTTTTTGCATTGTGCTTCTTTGTTTTGTGAATATTTGTGACTATTGTAAAAATGCCGCGAAAGACTGTGAATAGTGTATCGCGAGGTATTATGAACGAAATAAGCGAATTAAATAACTTCACCAATAGTACTAGTGACACGCAGTGTAATCATGACAATCCTGCGTCCACTAACAATCAGTGCATTCCAACCACTAGTGATGACTTTTACCCTGGTAATGAACAAACGAACTCAATTGTCTCGTCTGTTAATTTGACGACAATTGATGACGCAGAACGCTCTATTGTAATGAGCGCTGCCCAGCTTAACACACCCGATTTGGAAAACTCAAGTAACGCACAGACAAATTTGTCTAATGAAAATGAACAGGATACTCAAAGTACGACGGATCTATTTAATTCCGAAATAATGAGTGACAGTGTACATCCGACTGATAATCCTTTTTGTAAGTTGCAAAATGACCAAATGGTCACACAAAGCGCGACAACTGCAGGTACACCATTAAACAGTACTGAGAATAGAAATGCTAACTTTGGTTCGGATCAAATTATGACACTATTGCTGCAACGAATTAACCAAATGATGGAAAAACAAGACAACGGTAGTAAAGATTTCAAACAACAAGTTAGTGAACAGGATAAAAAAATTTAATAAAATTGATGAAAATTTCAAACAACTTAGGGAAGATAACAAACACTTAAATGAGAAACTTGACAATAATGACGAAAATCTCAACCAACTTAGTGAACAGGTCAGACAACAGAATGAAAAATTAGACGACAATTCCAGACAGCTTAGTGAACAAATTAGAGACGTTGCCGCGCAGTGCCATGACACTAAGGAACAGTTGCGCGTGGAAATTGAGGCTTCTTCTCAAAAAAATAGCGAAGAAATTAAGTCTGTTGCGCAAGAATTAAGGGAAATGCAGACAGCCGCAACAGAAACACTCAGAGACGAAATTAGCGGAGTCGCTAAACAATGCTCTGAAAAAGCTACACAATTACGGGAAGAGTTTAAAGCAATAACGGTAGAACTTTCGCGCACAGTGGACGCAAAGATAGACGCGAAATTCGAACAGCAGAACACTCAGATGAACGAGCGCTTTAATCAGCACATACAAAACAGTGATACGCGTTTCCGCAAATTTATTCAAGATCAAAACAAAGTAAAACGACAAGTCATGGAAACAATCACTGCACAAAGACAAGAGGACAAACGTAAAATATTCGCGAAAGCGAAGACGTATGTAGATAATAATATTACTACAGTGTCCGACAAAATTAATACCATAGAACAATTGAACGCGGAATTACGGGATGAAATTTCTGATCTTAAATTAAAAACAGATACACACACAGTGAATATTCAAACAGTGACAGACAGATTCGAACAATTAGATCTAACACAGGATTGCGATGTCATCAAAGCTGATGTTAAAAAAACTGAGCGAAACTACGCGTAAGTTGCAAAAGCAGATTAATGCGTCTGATTCTAAAACCGATGATCGGGTTAAAATACTGACTGAAAAATGTGATGAATTGGCCAGTCGTATTGATGTTATCGAAAATACTAATGACAATAAATCAGACGATACTGCACCGGTTTCATTTATCCAAACACCTGAATTTCAAAATTTACAGCAGACAATTAATAAGATCGATTCATCTAACAACACGTTACGTAGGAAGTTATCGAGTTTACAACAAGAAGTAACAGAGATGAAAAGCATCTCAGTTAATAACACATCACAGCAGACGCCACTTAGCGAACGTTTGTCAGACTTACGCTGCGCGTATAATGTGAGCAATTTACAGAGACTACGAGACGTAAAATCCGAAAAGCCACGCGACTTAAAATATGAAAAGCTACGCAACTTGAAGTACGAAACGACACAGACGAACAGATTCACACACAAACCTGAACGTGTTCTCAAATTCAGTGACGAGAGCGTTGATAATAAGCAATTTGTATTTGTAAGAAAATGTAAAGAATTTAATAATGACAGAACACAGGTACACGCTTTGAGCTATATACGACAATTTGTTTTTGTACTTTCACCGCTATTATCTGTAATGGAGAAACTAGCTTTGAATCTGAGGCGACAATTTGCTATTGTATTTTCATCAGCATTATCTATTATGCAGAAATTTGAATTAACATGGTTACAACAATTTGGTTTTGGAATTTTACCGCCATTGCCTGCAACGCTAAAGCTAAAATTTATTTGCAGTGCGTAATTGACCTCAGGGGATTCATTACGCTTTAATGAATATGTGCCGTAGCGAGCATAGGGCCCCGAGCTGTAGTAGTGCTGTTTCATCTTTAGTTTTCTGCACTGCTGCCTTTTCTTCTACTATCCTTTATATCTATCAAAACTGCTCTTTAACTATTGCTCTACCTAGAATTAAGAAAAATGACTAAAGAAAACCCGATGTGACAAATTTTTACTGAAAGTGACAACATTCTTTAGGCACTCCAAAACCACCGTAATTTTAATTACAGATAAAATCGTAATCATCAGTATGTATAAAATTTTGAGCAATCGGAACCACATTTTTGTAACAATAGATGTTTTTCGCCACAATAGCATGAAAGTCAACCGCTTAGCATACCTAACCAACAATGCAGTCTACAAGGTCAACCAAACTTTAATGTTTCGCCGCGTGCACGTATAGTCCCAGCCCCAACAAATAGTAACGCATGGCAGCAAAGAAATAACTACGTACAGACAACACACTATTTCAACTCGTATCGCAATGCGCCGTATAGAAATTACTATCATGACAGACGTAAAAATAACGAGCACAATTTTCAGCGTACATTTAATAACAGTCGATCTTTTCAGCAGCAACAACATCAGCAACAACAAATAATCATGAATGAAACAGACAATAGGTGTCATCTATAGCGTAATACGTCAGTAAGAAATAACAGAGCAGTTCATATAATGGATACGCCACAGCATCCTCCCGTAAATAATAACACGTACGATAGATTTTAACCAGATACAGCACAGATTGCATATTACAGTAACGTAAGCAATAATTTTGACACGCAGAATCTTCTTCACGAAAATGTTATTAATTTTGACGACATCCGACACACGTTTGCATTAAGGACAGAATTACGACGTATGTAGACGATATTCTTATTGCAGAAGCTAACTGGTCTGAACACAATCTGATTCTTGAACAACTGTTACAAACTTTCCATGCACAAGGACTTACAGTTAACCTCAGTAAATCGGATTTTGGCAAAACTTCTATAAAATTTCTTGGACACGTAATTTCAGCAGAAGGCATTGCACCTGATCCGGAAAAACTTCAAGCTCTACGTGACATTAGTGTTCCTACGACGAAGAAACAACTACGCAGTTTTTTGGGCTTAATTAACTTTTTTCGTAAATTTATTCATCATTCTGCTTTAGACACACCCAGATTATGCCAATTAACAGGTAAAAACAGTATTTGGTCTTGGGATAAGCAAGCACACTCTGAATTTATGAACCTGAAACATGCTTTGTTGAATGCTCCACTTTTATCGCACCCAGATCTTAGTAGAAATTTTTCCATTGCCACTGACAGTTCCAACACCGCTTTAGGCGTACACATTTTCCAGGAAATCGAAGAAGACGGTTCTACAGTAATTAAAAACATCGCATTTGCAAGTCGCATTTTGTCACCTGCTGAACGAAATTACTCCGTTACAGAACTTAGAAACATTGTGTGTTGTATGGGCTTTCACGAGATTTAGGCACTTTCTTTATGGCAGACATACCACCGTCTACACAGACCACAGAGCGATACAATTTTTACTTTCGGCTAAATTCACTCACGACAGGTTAAGTAGATGGAAACTATATTTACAGGAATTTAATTTTACGATTGTCCACTTCCCGGCACACAAAATGTTATAGCAGACGCACTATCGCGTTCTCTCGGCAACAATCAGCAAGACGTAGCAACCAACTTCTGTAAAACAAATTTCAGTGTCATGTACATTCAGCAAGTTGCATTTGAAAACTTTATTTCATCGTCATTACAGGACATAGCAAAGGAGCAAAATAAAGACAATGTGTGGAAAGAAATTAAACACCTTTGGCAAGATAGGAATAATGTTACGATTAGAAACCACTACACTGTACGCAATGACATTCTGTTTCGCCGCTCTCATCCTGACAGCAACAATTGGTTATTATGCATTCCTGACGAACTGGTTAACAAATTAATTTGGTACACTCATTTAAGTTACGCACATTACGGAGCACGAAAATGTTTTCTTATACTGAGACAGAACTGTTATTTTACCAACATGGAGAAACGTATACGACGAGTTTTAGCGTCTTGTAAAATTTGCCAGAAAGCTAAATCAGACACCACTTCACATATTCCTCCTTTATATCCCATTATACCTGTTAAATTAAGACACATGGCCGCAGTAGATATTTTTGGTCCGATTCCGAGAACTAACAGAGGAATTTGCTACATCTTTGTCGCTGTTGAGCTCACTTCAAAATTTGTTACTTTCACTCCATTACGCAAAGCTACTGCCAAAACTGTTTCGAAAGCGTTTGTAAAACATTTTCTATTTCATGTAGGGCATGTGATGAGAGTAATTTCTGACAATGGATCTCAATTTCGTAGTAGTGTATGGACACGCATGTTACGAGCCAGAAACATTTCTCCGATTTATATATCCAAGTACCATGCTTCTTCGAACCCTTGTGAACGGTTAATGAAAGAAATTGGTAAGCTGTGCCGAATATACTGCCACAAAAGACATATTGATTGGGATACACACATACTCTCATTCCAAGAAGTAATTAATTCCATTCCAAATGAATCCACTATGCTATCTCCGTCTGTTATACTGAAAAACGTTGAACCACCAAACAAAATTAAAGAATTATTAAACTTCCCTAAATGTCGTCGCCTACGACACCATGAAATAATTGACATTGCGCTGAACAACATCAAACGTGCCGCAGAGCGCCGGAGAAGACAGCAAAAACAGGTTTGTAGACGCCGAGACTTTCACGTTGGACAGAAAATATTAGTACGTACACACTATTTATCCAGCAAAATAAAAGGTAAGTGCAGTAAATTTGAACTTCTATACGCAGGTCCATATCGGATTCGCAGCATCCCTCACCCCAATGTTGTACACGTCGAAACTTTGAGAACTAGAAAATCGAAAGGCAATCATCATATCTCAAACATTAAACCGTTTATTGAGTGAAGACACTTTATGATTCAACACACTATGATGCCATTTACTAATGCAATTATATTCACCTGACTAATTACTGATGATTATCGTATTTTTCTTGGCAAGTGCCCGGCAAGGTAAGGTTAGCAGGTCGCTTTTCTTGTCGTTACACATCAGACCGTGCACATTTTCCACCTTTTTTTTGTGTATATGATTGTATTCCAGTTTTGTTTGTATGTACTGTGAAATAGTTAAGATATAACACACACCAGTTGACTTTGACTTTTTTTTTTGCCCTATGATATCTCAACATCGTGACTGTTTTACATTTTTTGCTACTGCATTGTGATATTCTGTGTACATTTTTGCATCTGAACACTGTCAATGTTTTTGACATATTACGTTTTCTGTCATGTTATGCTGTATGCTTAATTGTGTCACCATTAACCACTCATTATTTAGTGGGGCAAGACATTAATCTCTGTTCATCAATTTCAGAAAGAAATGATGCGTGTAAGAAATAAATTCAACAGAAATGGGAATTTCACCTACGGAATAAACGAAAGAAGATGCAATAACTTTATGAGGAAGAGTAAATGGATCAGGATTAACAAGCATTAACAAGAATATACTATACTCATCGTAGAATAGCAGTCTTAACTAATTTTTTCTTCAGAATACAAGGTGATTGATGCAGGCTGTCAGACAGAACTACACATCTTAGTTTTAGTGATGAAATATGCTAGAGATAAGGAATAGTTGTATAATGAGTAATGAAGTGATTTTTTTTTTGCAGATGATAATGAATGCTGATGAATAATGATGAAGGATGTGGTATTATGAATAATGAAGTTTTTCTTTACAGGTGATAATAATGAAGTTATGATGATATGGATAATGAAGTTTTCTTTACAGATGAGGATAATGTTGAAGTTATATTTAGGCTATGTAGTTATTTAAGTATTTGTTGCAGTTTGTTTTGACAGCAGGTGTTATATTGCATAGTAGGATGACGGAAAGTTTTGGAAAGGACAGCTATGGAACACATTTTATACACATTTCACTACCTGTTAATTCGAAGTTCACTACTTTTCAGCATAGTGTGCGTTTCTTCTTTCAGGTCAATAATCCATTTTGTATTTTTTCCAGGAGAAGCTTTTCATGATTCTTACTAAACCTGTTTCTTATTAAACCTGTTCTAGTACTTGCATTTTTTTTTACTCATTTGTGTTTGTCATTTATGAATGTGATCACATATACTGCCTTGTTACATAACCTTGCTACAGCTGACTCATGACGAATGACGTTACTATCCTCATTTGCAGCAATAGGTCAAAAGCAAATAGTGTTATGCCTCAGCAATTAATTATCGATCCCAACGCAATGCATTGCTAACAAAAAAAAAAAAATGTGTATTACCAGTCCCAAATAGTGATACCAGTTTGAGAAAGTTCTGAGTAATCCTGATCAGCTCTGAATAGTATGTCACTTGAGTAATGACCTCTTAATGAGACAAAAGAATATATAAAAATAATGCTTTGTAACTGGCTATTAACTGCCACTGTTTATTGTAATGAGACTACTTATAATGCGCATGATTATTAATGCTATGACTGTAATTAACTGATTTTTTAATAATGACTTCGTAATGATCTGAATAATACTGAATGATGAACTATGTTTTTATTCTATTCAATACTTGCTGGCCACTGAGTGCCAATAATTAATGTCGCTCCATGAATATGTTATTAATTATGCCATTAATTAACTCTTGTTTTCAATGCTATACTTTGTAACTGGAAAAGAATGTGATTGTTTAATAGTGCTTTGTAATTAGGAGAAAGCTAATGATTATTACTATTGGAATGACAAATGATTAATTAATTACGCTATGCTTTGTAATTGGAAATGAAAATGCTTTGTAATTAGGAGAAGGATAATAATTCTTACTATATTCAAATGACAGATGATTAATTAACTGACAAATAATTAATTAACTATGCCATACTTTGTAACTGGAAAAGAATGTGACTGTTTAATAATGCTTTGTAATTAGGAAAAGGCTAATGATTAATACTATATTGGAATGACAAATAATTAATTAACTATGCCATACTTTGTAACAGGAAAAGAATGCGATTGTTTCATAATGCTTTGTAATTAGCAGAAGGCTAATGATTCTTACTATATTGAAATGACAAATAATTAATTAACTATGCCATACTTTGTAACTGGAAAAGAATGTGACTGTTTAATAATGCTTTGTAATTAGGAAAAGGCTAGTGATTAATACTATATTGGAATGACAAATAATTAATTAACTATGCTATATTTTGTAACTGGAAAAGAATGCGATTGTTTCATAATGCTTTGTAATTAGGAGAAGGCTAATGATTAATACTATTGGAATGACAAATAATTAATTAACTATGCTATATTTTGTAACTGGAAAAGAATGCGATTGTTTCATAATGCTTTGTAATTAGGAGAAGGCTAATGATTAATACTATTGGAATGACAAATAATTAATTAACTCTGCTATACTTTGTAACTGTAAAAGAATGCGATTATTTAATAATGCTTTGTAACTAGGAAAAGAAGGTTACTGATTTTATGTAATACAATTAATGAACATTTTTCTGTAATACTTCATACTTGCTACAGAAATGTTCAATAACTGGGCTATGAATGCCACAAACTACTAATGAAGACTGTAATTGTCAATATTATGTGACATAATGTCCTTCTCCTCATAAGCTAACTACCCTGAATTACTGCAATGTCCATTTGTCCTGTTTATCCTAGTGATCATGGAGCACTATCTTTGGTTTTGCACTAATTCTACGTTGGTGTGCCTTGTAAGAGCGTGGTGTTGACACGACATGCTGTCCACCACCGTGAGCGATGAAGACGTTATTATGGTCCCACTGTTTGGTGTACCTAATATACTGCCAAAATGAAAAAATGGAATATTACTACGACAGTTCAGTGTCTTGGCTACGCTGATAAATTCTGAGGGGAAAAGAACTTCAAGTTGTGTCACTGGGTGTTGTACTTCTGTGGAAAGATATGGACTTTCAGAACAGCTGTGTGCAATCTAAAGTGCTACAACCATGATGCAATCCTTCCCTTTCCTATCCTAATTCTTGTCACATAGTGAAAATCATTTTTTGCTAACATTATTTATGTTCATGGCTATACATTTTTTTTTAATTCGCTGAACTCCAGTGCGAGTACACTTATGTCACTGGTCGACATGATTTTTTGCTATTATGTTTATTTATTGCCAAAATGCTAAAGACATTTTTTTCGATTTGTTCTGAAGTACAGTATATGTGCACTCTTGTCTTTTATATTGTATATACATTTTTTTATTTTTAATGATATGTTCTGAACTACAGTGCATGTGCACTTCTGTTAGGTGTTAATATGTTTTCTACTGAACTTCAGTGCCTGTGCACTTTTCTCATTTTTTCAATATGATTTGTACTCATTCTGTATATTTAATACTTCAGTGCGTATGCACTTATGTCATTTGTTACTAATTGTACATACATTTCATCAATTACTGATATGTTCTCAACTGCAGTGCATGTGCACTCATGTCACTTGTTAACATAATTTTTTTTTTTTGCCAGTCTGTTTATTTGTTCTGAATATGCTAAAGAATTTTTTTTTTTCAGTGCCTGTGCACTTTGTTATCTGTCAAATAATTTGTATATACCTTTTTCTGATTTGCTACTATGTTTTGTATTCACATTTTGTCTTTGTCTGATATATTTTGTACTTAGTGCGTGTGCATAACATTTAAATATTCTGTAAGTTGTAGAATTTTGTTAATTAAAGAAAAATTTTGCCGCGCTTGGCAAGTCCAAATGACTCACCATCGCTGCCAAATTTTTGCCCCCCCCAGTGGAGGGTTATGAAACACGTATGTAACATAGCAGCGATGGCGAGGCATTGTAGCATCTGTGACCAGAGAGTATGCGCTTGACCGCGCGAGTGTTGCGAGCAGTTCGCTAGTTGCGTGCTGTACTCTGTCAGTAGTCGTTGCGAGTCTGTAGCTCTGTCTACTTGAGGGCAGTAGTCTGTCAGTAGTCGTCGCGAGCAGTAGCTCTGTTCAGTGGCGTGCAGTACGCTAGTAGTCGTCATGCAGAGCGGTCGGTCAGTGGTAGCAGTCCAGTGGGATTGCGTGATGTGGTCTGGCGACAACACTGGTCAAGATGCTGAATGAGGTATACTGTTAATTGAGATAATCATCGGATAATGTAAAGTTTAATTATTGTAACTAATTTTCAACAAGTGCCCCCAATAATAACTTTGATTTCAAAAGCAATTTTACATAAAAATTTTCATTTTTTATTGAAGTAACTATTTCGTTCCACTTCCCCTAAACAAAAGTTTCAGTTTTCAATTAGATTACAAAAGAAATAAAAAAGGAATATTATTATTTGCAATGCAGTTCCTCCAAGCGGTGCGCAACAACAAGAGCAGAAATTTGACTAGGTGTTGCAATGAGGTAAGGATTTAATATTGATTTTTGCACAGGGCCAAAGACCGATATTTCAGTTTAATTGAATCATTATTATCACTGAGATTTTCTTATCACTGATTGGACCTTAGTTTTTTTATGAAGAACTTATACTTGAGTCAGATTGCGATTCTCACTTTTATTGTCATTAAATTTAATTGCTAGGGAGGTTACGTTTGGCTCCTAATCATTTTATATTTCTGTCCTTATAAATTTTTGTGGGGAGGTTACAAATTGTCGGCGGTTCAGTCAAAATTCAAAGCGTTTTCCAACATGGACGGTGTGTTATTAAAGTCTGAAGGAGCTATTTAGGTCCCGACATACCCATCACTATCATAATCTTTACCTACTGTGACACATCCCACGTCAGGCACTGTGGTAAAAGCGTTCGTGGTATATAATCCACACCGTTCGTTCTGCTTCAGCCATAGAACATCCGATAGTTATTATACAACGTCCGGCAAAGAGACCTCCCGTATTTGGAGAGATCGCTGCCTGAGTTGTGGTGAGGTAGAGGGGGTATCAGTCGATAGCAAAATACACTCCTGGAAATGGAAAAAAGAACACATTGACACCGGTGTGTCAGACCCACCATACTTGCTCCGGACACTGCGAGAGGGCTGTACAAGCAATGATCACACGCACGGCACAGCGGACACACCAGGAACCGCGGTGTTGGCCGTCGAATGGCGCTAGCTGCGCAGCATTTGTGCACCGCCGCCGTCAGTGTCAGCCAGTTTGCCGTGGCATACGGAGCTCCATCGCAGTCTTTAACACTGGTAGCATGCCGCGACAGCGTGGACGTGAACCGTATGTGCAGTTGACGGACTTTGAGCGAGGGCGTATAGTGGGCATGCGGGAGGCCGGGTGGACGTACCGCCGAATTGCTCAACACGTGGGGCGTGAGGTCTCCACAGTACATCGATGTTGTCGCCAGTGGTCGGCGGAAGGTGCACGTGCCCGTCGACCTGGGACCGGACCGCAGCGACGCACGGATGCACGCCAAGACCGTAGGATCCTACGCAGTGCCGTAGGGGACCGCCCCGCCACTTCCCAGCAAATTAGGGACACTGTTGCTCCTGGGGTATCGGTGAGGACCATTCGCAACCGTCTCCATGAAGCTGGGCTACGGTCCCGCACACCGTTAGGCCGTCTTCCGCTCACGCCCCAACATCGTGCAGCCCGCCTCCAGTGGTGTCGCGACAGGCGTGAATGGAGGGACGAATGGAGACGTGTCGTCTTCAGCGATGAGAGTCGCTTCTGCCTTGGTGCCAATGATGGTCGTATGCGTGTTTGGCGCCGTGCAGGTGAGTGCCACAATCAGGACTGCATACGACCGAGGCACACAGGGCCAACACCCGGCATCATGGTGTGGGGAGCGATCTCCTTCACTGGCCGTACACCACTGGTGATCGTCAAGGGGACACTAAATAGTGCACGGTACATCCAAACCGTCATCGAACCCATCGTTCTACCATTCCTAGACCGGCAAGGGAACTTGCTGTTCCAACAGGACAATGCACGTCCGCATGTATCCCGTGCCACCCAACGTGCTCTAGAAGGTGTACGTCAACTACCCTGGCCAGCAAGATCTCCGGATCTGTCCCCCATTGAGCATGTTTGGGACTGGATGAAGCGTCGTCTCACGCGGTCTGCACGTCCAGCACGAACGCTGGTCCAACTGAGGCGCCAGGTGGAAATGGCATGGCAAGCCGTTCCACAGGACTACATCCAGCATCTCTACGATCGTCTCCATGGGAGAATAGCAGCCTGCATTGCTGCGAAAGGTGGATATACAGTGTACTAGTGCCGACATTGTGCATGCTCTGTTGCCTGTGTCTATGTGCCTGTGGTTCTGTCAGTGTGATCATGTGATGTACCTGACCCCAGGAATGTGTCAATAAAGTTTCCCCTTCCTGGGACAATGAATTCACGGTGTTCTTATTTCAATATCCAGGAGTGTATCTGTCATTTCCAGTGGGCGTCGTAACTTGGCTAGGTGATCATAGTGCTTTTGTTGTGGAGGAGTGAACTCTTAGTGTACGGCGGGGTATTCCGTTCATTTCAACTATAACCGTATGTAATATGACAAAAGATTTTAAAAGAATCAATGTGATATAATATGGAGAATTCGTTGTGAATACATTTTAGTATCGTAAAAGATGGAAACTGGTTTATATGAACAAAATATTAAACAAGCATCTGAAGTAGGCAGAAATCACAATATGCAAAATGGTGGGGCTATTCCGCCCATTCGTGGTGCTGTTCCGCCAGTATATTTCAGTGTTCAGACAGGCATTTATCACACACAAACGTTTTTTGACCTTTTGCACCCACGCACACTTCGTGACGCTATAAAACGCATTGCTGCACTGTATCGAGTCCCACTTCTTGACCGATTCTGACGAATAATATTTCACATCGCAGAAGCCACAAGGAGTGTTCTCATGATCGTCTTCAATTGCAGTTGGCTGTAATTCATCATCCGACTCAATCAGTTGACTACGACGTTTCTTACTTACAGTACCTTTGCTTTCCTTCTCCATTTTTGGTCTGCGTTTAGCCGTCGTCGCTTTGTAGCTCGCGTGTGAGGTCAAATGCCTTGGTTCTGTTTCTACTTTTTTTGACGTAATTTGGGATATCCTTTTAGCTGGGCAGGAAATGATTGCACTGAAAGGAGAAATCTTCTGATGAAGGGAGGAAGAGGGTTCTGCAAAGGGGACTCAGGTCGCAGCAAGGAACATTCAGGAATCTTAGGAACGGGACCTGATGGCACATTGAAAATGTCTGCCTGGAAAAGAACTGAGGGGAAAAATTTATCTTCATAAATAACTAGAGGATCTAAAGGGAACAACCAGTGCATTTAAATCCTTTAACACCATTACCAACGGTGGCAGCTTTATTCTAACGCGCGCACAACAGTTGTCCCAAGTTATACTTGTTGATTGCGCCTCCTGGTGTCATGTATGTAATTTTTTGCAGGATGATGGTAGAAAAGTGCCACTGGTTTGAATACTCTTCAGCCTTTGGGCCGAACGGTATGTGTAGTATGGGGTGGAATGCAGAGGATCTCTATGTTATTCTAACTACAATACTCCAGACGCTGGAGAGAACAATGTGAGCTATGGTTATCCAGAATTGGAAGACATTGTTCACGTGAGCGGTACTTCTGAAAATGTTCGAGCCACTTTAGAAAAATACCTCCGTTCACACACCCAGACTCAGACTTGGTGGCTTCTGAACCCACTGGAAGGAGATGTTTGTACACCTCCCTAAATCTAACACCTTTGATGATTGCAAAGGGAGGAATATAAACGCCACTAGCATTACAGCAAGCTATAATAGTGACATTTCCCCCTCTCTCCACGTCTGTTATCTTCACTACTTCCCTAGTATCTTTCGCTGTCACCATTTTAGGTGGGAAATTATTGAGGGGCAGACCTGTCTAGTCAACATAGAAGATGAGATGACGCTTACCACAAACTCCAGTCTCCTCTGACAAATTCCGATACACGTCGAAAAATGCAGTCACAGCCTGCTTATTCATTCCCTTCGCTCTAGCTTTTAAAGGCCTTGTGGTTTTCGGAGTGATAAATCACTAAGCCTCTACGTAAACCCTGTAAACCAGTCTTTACCTGCAGTAATGTGTTCCATCCACAATGGATTCATCGTTGCATACGTGAATGCTGCTCTTCGAATTTGTTCAGGAGTGCAGCGAAAACCCCTTGCAACTAAGTCTTTCAACATAGAACTTAAATTATCTTCTTCTGGGCTGAGTGCAGTCAGATGACCAGCAGATCTATGAGGGTTCTTTTCTCCTATTGTCGAATCACGTTTTGAAATAGTTACCCGATCTTTAAGTGTCGAATAAGGACCTCTGAACAACGCAGCAGCTCATCTCATACTCACATCTCCATCTATAAAACTTGTTACTGCGTATTTCATTTCTTCTTCGGACCATGAAGCACTTGGTTTTTTTTTCCTTTTGTGTGTAAGGACCATCTGGAAAGAAACCAAGAAAACTTGTTCACTAGAATTTCACATTAAACGTTGATTAAACTAACAATATGACGGAGTGGAAATAGCCACACGTGGACAGGGCGAAATAGAGCCATGTGCAGACTTTTCGAAAGACGCGCCAAATCAGACCTTTGTGGAAAGTCCCAGTAATGTTTGTTGACAAGCACACCCTATAACCTGTATTATTACACAAGTAACATAAAGAGTTTAAAATTTTACGTTATTGTGCGTGGTATACCTTAATTTGTTAGGTTCTATTCTTTAACTACGGCAGTAGTCCATCACAATGCACTTAGCTCTAAAGTTTGTTCTTGCCCTGTCAGTACTGTAACAGGAAACAGCCTTACTACATGCGTATCCGGCGATAGAAGGATACTGGCGCACTCTGCAGACAAAACGGTCTTTGCCCTATGAGGAACTAGAGCACTGTTCCAATATTTCCTATTTCAGGCGGATTAGCCCCGTGAGTGGAATAGCCCCGCTGTACCCTATAACTAGTCCTGTGATTACTGCTCAGTGAGCATTTCGTATTCGGTTTGAAGTTCGCCGACATGATTCTGTTAATAATGTGAGAAGTATTCGAGTTTGGGTATCAGACTTTAGAACATCAGGTTGTGCGCTGAAAAGAAAAGCGACTGAGCCCCAACGCCGAAAACCGTGGCTCGCGTGAGAGCACCCGTCCAACTATCTCCAATGCTTTCAGCACTTAACACATGCAGCTGCCCTAGGATTGTCTGACAAGAGAGTAAGAATAATCCTGCACAGAGATCTTCATATGCACCCGTATAAAAAGAGTGTTACTTAAGATTTAGGTGAGAGAGATTTTGAAATTCGCAGAGCTGTGTGTGAGGAAATTCTCCAGAATGTTTCCCCTGGAGCTGTTTTGATTTATTGTGATGAGGCCCACTTCCACTTGCTGGGTACTGTAAATAAACAAAATTTCCGTTATTGGGCACCAGAAAATGTTCATTAATTTCATCAACGACCACTCCACAGCCATCGTATGATGGTATGGCGTGCCGTTGCTGAATTTGGCGTTGGGGCCCGTATTTTTTTCGAAGAAGATGGCCTAACGGTAATGGTTAATTCAAATAGCTACTGTCTCATGATAGAGACCTTCATCCGAGCTTAGTTAAAGCTGTTTGTGTGGTTCCATGAAGAGGGAGAATCTGGTTCCAACAAGACTGAGCCACAGATCGCACTTCTCGGCATTCTCTGGAAATTCTGGGAGATCTGTTTCGTAGACGTTTTCTCTATTCACTAGAAAACCGCCTGGCTCCCAAAGTCATCCGCTTTATTGTTTTTTTTTCTTTGGGTGCACCTCAAGGCTCAAGTATACAAACATCGCCTCACAATCCTGCAAGCACTTAAGGAGGCAGTCACCTATGAAGTGGCTGCTATTCCACCGGAAATGGCACGAAGAACTATGGACAACTTCCGCGAAAGGCTTCGTTGATGTGTCAACGATGGGGGACTCCATTTACCTGACACAATTCACTGCAAAATAGCATAGTATCTATTTTTTACAAATAACAGTATTTTCTCTGTATCTTTGTTTGTTTATTTGAAACTACTTCTTCAAATACGAGAGGTCTTTTTACGTAACCCTGTTTTTATACAGGCAACGTACAGAGGATTTTGTACGGACGTCTTTTTCAGTCCTCAGACGCGCTCTTAATCTGCATGTGATAATTCGTGATAAGGAAATATACATGATGTTACGTCACGTTAAGGACTGGAAACTTCTAATCGATCAGAATGTCTCAGGTCTACATTCGCCACAGACTTCGTTTCAGTTTTCTACACTTACTTACTTACGACGTTTATCGATAACGTTACTGACATTTGACATAGAACTAACGGTCGAATCTGCCATTCAAATAATACTGACTCACCACTAATGTACAGTATTGTGTGAAAGCTGTGTTATTATCATTTACGTCTGTCTCCAGAGCAGAGAGAAAACTAAGTCTGATTGGCATATAGTAAATCAACATTCCACCCTGGTACTACTGAAGAGTTTATCAGTGTGGCACCGTGAAAATTATTACCGCTTTCACTAAATCGCATGCGATTATTTTCCACCTTCCACGTATTCATCTTATCTTGAAGTGCGATGGAAATCGAGTGCTCCATTTCTCTGAAAAATCGTATAGATTTTAATATATTTGGTTCAGTGACTTTTTAAGTACTTTTCTGCCGAGACAGGAAACCAGTTTCGGTTTCTGTAAAACTACGACTTTTTGTGACAATACTGCAATTATATGAATTCCTTTGAGGTTTAGTTAAAAATTCTGAATGCAGAGCATCTATATAGTCCACGAAAGGTAACGGAATATGCCGTATCATAGGACATGTACGCCATATTTTATTGAAAGTTAGCATCTTTATTGTTATTTCACACCCCACGCCTCTTATGGGCGGAGAGTGGGCTGTCAGTAGCACAATACTCCGCTGTTCGCCACGAGTATTCATGAAAGGGATCATAATGATGGCATAAAAGGAAAAATGTGAGGTCTGTTTACGTTTTAAGGTAAAAATATTAATGACGGACAGCTAAAAGGATGAAAAATAAGCAGCCTACAATTTGAGAACATAGTTGCTAGCACTGCTCTTTCACTTAACATCTGAAGGGCCTGCCCTGGTGAAAAAGTTTGCTAGGAGGAGAGAATATGTTCCGCAGAGGTTCGAGGGAGGGGGGGAGGGGGAAAGGGATGAAGGAATAGGTGTCTCTTAGGTTGTCGACAGGATCTTTTGGCCAAGCAATTAGTCCGCATGTGTAATAAAACACAATGTCATCTATTATGCACTATCCGGTTGGTCACTATTGTTCGTGACGTTGCGCTGTGCTGTGTCTTTGGCCAACTGCAGGAGGCTGACAACGGTCCTCGCGTCGATCTTAGCCCATCCGTTTCCTTTCACCAGAGTGCTGATGATTTCCACAAGTGACACCGATCTCGATTCATCTCCCATACAATTCCTTTCGAATATCTTGCAGATGCAGGTAGAGACTAAAGATCTTCGAGCATATCGTTAACTATTCAAATTAACTCGCACTATATAAGCAGCAACTCTTATTACTACATATATACATTTCGATGGTGGAACATACTCCGTAATCAAAATCAGTTTCTCAACCACAAAGTTTCAATGTTGCTCTGTTTCAGGCCGTATACCCCATTATTAGTCCATTTTAGCTTTGTATCACTTTCTCTTACGTCTACTAACTTATTTTCATTACTACTGCCTCTACATGTAAACTACTTATCACAAAGTCGCGTAATGTAAATTAAGATTGGTTCTATTAGTCGTTTCAAAATTTAAATATTTTAACTCTCAGAAAGTCCGCCCCCAGTAGCTGAGAGGTCAGCGCGACAGAATGTCAACCTAAGGGCCCAACTGGGTCGGAGATTTTCTCCACTCATCATTTCATCCCCACCGACGCGCAAGTCGCCGAAGTGGCGTCAAATCGAAAGACTTGCACCCGGCGAATGGTCTACCCGACGGGAGGCTCTAGTCACACGACATTTACATTTATTTACTCTCTGAAAATTGCCGGCCGCGGTGGTCTCGCGGTTCTAGGCGCGCAGTCCGGAACCGTGCGACTGCTACGGTCGCAGGTTCGAATCCTGCCTCGGGCATGGATGTGTGTGATGTCCTTAGGTTAGTTAGGTTTAAGTAGTTCTAAGTTCTAGGGGACTGACGACCACAGCAGTTGAGTCCCATAGTGCTCAGAGCCATTTGAACCATGTCTGAAAATCGTTACATCTCCTCGACAACAGCTTCACATTTTGTCTTACCACAGCCATTATTATCTAACTGCTCTGTAGTGTCTCTTGCATCCGAACAGAATCTCCCTTTACCATAATCAAAATGACTATTTCATTTGTAGTTTGATGTTGTTAAGTTTCATTGAACCACGTGATAGAATGTTTTTAAGATCAAACAGTTAGTAACAATAAAGTTGGCTAAACAACTGAGTGGAAAATTGATTATTTTTGTCTAATTTAGCCCCCACACGAAAAATCAGTCTTCCACTTCGGAAACAACACTAATTTATTACATTATAAAGCATAAATGTAATCCACGTGTGGCTTCGTTGATTTCGTAATACCGATCATCTTGAGTGTGCGCTTTTGGGTAGGTTTCAGCACTAGACTAAATCTAGGCCTTCGGAAATGTGAGACACGAAGTGCGGATACACGAGAAGATACTAACATTGCCGTGCTTCTATCCTCCTTTCCACATCTGGCTAGTACTAACGCATGTCGAGTCGGAAATGATACAGTAATACAAGTAAAAATAGTACTAAATCATCACCATCTACTAATCGTGGACGGAAACAATACTTAGAACTGTCGTCAGCATTGTTTCAAATATATTAGTACAGTACAAAAAAAAATCTCTGTGCAGCCAGTCACAGACTCCATACCATTCTCAGTGTGGCACAGTAAAGCGGGAGATTAACATCGTTTCTGTAGTTGTCTGCAAGTGAAGTGGCCCAGCAGTTGCGGGTCTGGCTTCGTACTGACGGCATTATACGCCCTCTCCGCGATGGAAGTTTCGTTATCAGACACCGGGGCTAATGGGCTCGCCGAAGAAGACTCTGCAAACACGGAGAGTAGCGACACTGCGTGGCGTGAGAGGTTGCCACTCGGCAGCGACGCCTGGCGACTGCTACTCGAGAATTTCGTGGAACCACTTTATGTGGAGAAGCGCTGGCAGTTAGCTTTAAAATATGAGGCACATTTTTTTTTCTTAAGGGCCATAAGGGAAAGAGAAGTGTTACCAAGTTACGCCACTGTTGATCCAAGAGCTTGCTCTCTTCGTAGTTCGCTAGACAGCTGAACATGTAAGGGGAGTGTAGCACGTTATCTTGTGTGTATCACGTTATCGAAGATGCAGGGTCATCCAAAGGTTTTTGGAGGAACGTCAGGCGTATAACAGAAAAACGTGTTGCAACCCTTACTGTTCATGTAGCATATAAATGACGTTGTAGACTATAAATAATAGCCACAGACTTTTCGCAGATAATGCAGTTCTTTGTAGCGTAGTATTGTCTGAAAAGCTCTGCATAAATATTCAGTCACACTTTGATAAGATTTTAAAGTAGTGCGAAGAAAAGCAACTTGCTTTAAATGTTTCAGAAGTATGAAATTGTGCATTTTATTGAACGAAAAACATACTGCCCTGTTGGTGCAATGTTAGTGAGTCACAAATGGGATTACTAAACTGATACAAATCAATAATGGAATGATCAGATAGGCTAAGTCGTCGGTAAAGCAGGTGGAAGATTTTTGTTAATTAGTGGGATACTAGGAAAACGAAATCGACCTACAAAGAAAATCACTTAACAGAAACTCGCGTAGTACATCCTAGAATACTTCTGAAGTGTGTACAACCATATTTAATAGGACTAATATGGGATATTGAAGCTACACAAAGCAATAGACCACGAATGGCCACACAGATTTGGACTGCCGGAGTGGCCGAAAGGTTCTAGGCGCTTTAGTCTGGAACGGCGAAACCGCTACGGTCGCTGGTTCGAATCTTGCCTCGGGCATGGATGTGTGTGATGTCCATAGGTTAGTTAGGTTTAAGTAGTTCTAAGTTCTAGGGGACTGATGACCTTAGATGTTAAGTCCCACACAGCTCAGAGCCATTTGAACCACTTTTGAACCACACAGATTTGTTTGTTTGAGCTCCACGAAGATGCTGTAAGATGACGGACTAGCAGATCCTTAAAGGTTGTTGTTGTTGTTGTGGCCTTCAGTCCTGAGACTGATTTGATTCAGCTCTCCATGCTACTCTATCCAGTGCAAGTTTCTTCATCTCCCAAGACCTACTGCAACCTATGTCCTCCTGAATCTGCTTAGTGTACACATCTCTTGGTCTCCTTCTACGATTTTTACCCTCCACGCCGCCCTCCAGTACTAAATTGGTGATCACTTGATGCCTCAGAATATGTCCTACCAACCGAGCCCGTCTTCTAGTCAAGTTGTGCCACAAACTTCTCTTCTCCCCAATCCTATTCAATACTTCCTCATTAGTTATGTGATCTACCCATATAATCTTAAGCATTCTTCTGTAGCACCACATTTCGAAAGCTTCTATTCTCTTCTTGTCCAAACTATTTATCGTCCATGTTTCATTTCCATACATGGCTACACTCCATACCAATACTTTCAGAAACGATTTCCTGACACTTAAATCAATATTCGATGTTAACAAATTTCTCTTCTTCAGAAACGCTTTCCTTACCATTGTCAGTCTACATTTTGTATCCTCTCTACTTCGACCATCATCATTTATTTTGTTCCCCAAATAGCAAAACTCATTTACTACTTTAAGCGTCTCATTTCCTAATCTAATTCCCGCAGAATCACCAGATGCAATTCGACTACATTCCATTATCCTCGTTTTGCTTTTGTTGATGTTCATCCTATATCCTCCTTTCAAGACACGGTCCATTCCGTTCAGCTGCTCTTCCAGGTACTTTGCTGTATCTGACAGAATTACAATGTCATCGGCAAACCTCAAAGCTTTTATTTCTTCTCCATGGATTTTAATTACGGCTCCGAATTTTTCATTTGATTCCTTTACTGCTTGCTCAAGATACAGATTGAATAACATTGGGGATAGGCTACAACCCTGTCTCACTCCCATTCCAACCACTGCTTCCCTTTCGAGCCCCTCGAATCTTGTAACTGCCATCTGGTTTCTGTACAAGTTGTAAATAGCCTTTAGCTCCTTGTATTTTACCCCTGCCACATTTAGAATTAGAAAGAGAGTATTATAGTCAATATTGTCAAAAGCTTTCTCTAAGTCTACAAATGCTAGAAACATAGGTTTGCCTTTCCTTAATCTATTTTCTAAGGTAAGTCGTAGGGTCAGTATGGCCTCATGTGTTCCGATATTTCTACGGAATTCAAACTGATCTTCCCCGAGGTCGGCTTCTACTACTTTTTCTATTCGTCTGTAAAGAATTCGAGCAACGGCATGGCAGCAGTGGATACACCGGTTCCCGTGCAATCACCGAAGTTAAGCGCTGTCGGGCGTGGCCGGCACTTGGATGGGTGACGATCCTGCCGCCATGTGCTGTTGCCATTTTTCGGGGTGAACTCAGCCTCGTGATGCCAATTGAGGAGCTACTCGACCGAATAGTAGCGGCCCCGGTCAAAGAAAACCATCATAACGACCGGGACAGTGGTGTGCTGACCACACGCCCCTCCTATCCGCATCCTCATCTGAGGATGACACGGCGGTCAGATGGTCCCGATGGGCCACTTGTGGCCTGAAGACGGAGTGCTTTTGTTTTGTAAGGAATTCGCGTTAGTATTTTGCAGCCGTGACTTATTAAACTGACAGTTCGGTAATTTTCACATCTGTCAACACCTGCTTTCTTTGGGATTGGAATTATTATATTCTTCTTGAAGTTTGAGGGTATTTTGCCTGTCTCATACATCTTGCACACTATATGGTAGAGTTTTGTCAGGACTGGTTCTCCCAAGGCTGTCAGTACTTCTAAAGGAATATTGTCTACTCCCGGGGCCTTGTTTCGACTCATGTCTTTCAGTGCTCTGTCAAACTCTTCACGAAGTATCATATCTCCCATTTCATCTTCATCTACATCCTCTTCCATTTCCATAATATTGCCCTTAATTACATCGCCCTTGTATACACCATCTATATACTCCTTCCACCTTTGTGCTTTCCCTTCTTTGCTTAGAACTGGGTTTCCATTTGAGCTCTTGATATTCATACAAGTGGTTCTCTTTTCTCCAAAGGTCTCTTTAATTTTCCCTTAGGCAGTATCTATCTTACCCCTAGTGAGATAAGCCTCTACATCCTTAAATTTGTCCTCTAGCCATCTCTGCTTAGCCATTTTGCACTTCCTGTCGATCTCATTTTTGAGACGTTTGTATTCCTTTTTGTGTGCTTCATTTACTGCATTTTTATATTTTCTCCTTTCATCAATTAAATTCAGTATTTCTTCTGTTACCCAAGGATTTCTACTAGCCCTCGTCTTCTTACCTACTTGATCCTCTGCTGCCTTCACTACTTCATCCCTCAAAGCTACCCATTATTCTACTACTGTATTTCTTTCCCCCATTCTTGTCAATTGTTCCCTTATGCTCTCTCTGAAACTCTGTACAACCTCTGGTTTAGTCCGTTTATCTATGTCCCATCTCCTTAAATTACCACCTTTTTGTAGTTTCTTCAGTTTTAATCTACAGTTCATAACCAATAGATTGTGGTCAGAGTCCACATCTGCCCCTGGAAATGTCTTACAATTTAAAACCTGGTTCCTAAATCTCTGTCTTACCATTATATAATCTATCTGAAACTGTCAGTATCTCCAGGCTTCTTCCATGTATACAACCTTCTTTTATGATTCTTGAACCAAATGTTAGCTATGATTAAGTCGTACTCTGTGCAAAATTCTACCAGGCGGCTTCCTCTTTCATTTCTTATCCCCAATCCATATTCACCTACTACGTTTCCTTCTCTCCCTTTTCCTACTGACGAATTCCAGGCACCCATGACTACTAAATTTTCGTCTCCCTTCACTATCTGAATAATCTCCTTTATTTTATCATTCTTTTCTTCAATTCCTTCGTCATCTGCAGAGCTAGTTGGCATATAAACTTGTACTTCTGTGGTAGGCGTCGGCTTCGTATCTATCTTGGCCACAATAATGCGTTCACTATGCTGTTTGTAGTATCTTACCCGCATACCTATTTTCCTATTCATTATTAAACTTACACCTGCATTACCCCTGTTTGATTTTGTGTTTATAACCCTGTAGTCACCTGACCAGAAGTCTTGTTCCTCCTGCCACCGAACTTCACTAATTCCCACTATATCTAACTTTAACCTATCCATTTCCCTTTTTAAATTTTTCCGTTGAACGCCAGTTTTCTTTCTCCTGATAACGACATCCTCTTGAGTAGTCCCCGGCCGGAGATCCGAATGGGGGAATATTTTACCCAAGAGGACGCCATCATCATTTAACGATAAAGCCGCATGCCCTCGGGAAAATTTACGGCTGTAGTTTTCCCTCGCTTTCAGCCGTTCACAGTACCAACACAGCAAGGCTGTTTTGGTTAGTGTTACAAGGCCAGATCAGTCTATCATCCAGACTGTTGCCCCTGCAACTACTGAAAAGGCTGCTGCCCCTTTTCAGGAACCACACGTTTGTCTGACTTCTGAACAGATACCCCTCCGTTGTGGTTGCACCTACGGTACGACCATCTGTATCGCTGAGGCACGCAAGCCTCCCCACCAACGGCGAGGTCCATGGTTCATAGGGGGGGATCCTTAAAGGTAGACATCAATTATTACATGATTGCCTACATACCAAGTTTAATTAACGTTCCTTTTAGTGAACAATCTAGAAATATACTACGTTTCTCTGCTGTACGGATCGTGAAGGCACGATTAATTTATTTATAGAATGTTTACGGGCGTTTAAGCAATCATTCTTGCCGCGCTCTGTATGGGACTTTTCCCATATTATGCACTTTGGTATTGGTTTAAAGAATATAGAAATAAATACAAAAGTACCTGACATTAAATAGCGCTATTTTCACATCTATCCTTAGGTAACAAACGAAAGGAATCACCTCAACAGTTCTTCATGAATTTATGGCACAAGGGCTTTAACATCATAGTTAAACATCTGCAACGAAATGCTTGTACGCTTCGTGCTAGAAGAGAAGTCAAATGAGGGTCACAAATTTGCCGAAATTAGCCGTATTACTATAGCAGCACGTGCCTGAAGTGTTTTTGATAAATCACGGAATTAGGATTCATGGACAGTGGAAGTAAGAGACATGAAACTGCTCTTTTAAGACAGTATGATTCCGAATTTTCAACAGTGAGTCCAATAAGAATAATCAAGACGTCAGCAGGTCTCAGGACGCCATAATGGCGAAGGCTAGGCACACCCCATATTACCTTCCTCTAATGGGTGTTCGGATACTTTAGAACAGGTAGCGCAGACTGAAACAAAACACATGAACGAAATTCATATGTATTATAAAAATGTATGTATACATGTATTTTTGTGTGTGTTTATGTTTCGCATCTTCTCTTAAACCACTCGACCGATTTCAACCAAACATGCTACACATATCCCTCAATGTCTGGCAACAATCGTTGTGGGGGTAAGAACCACCGACCTATCACAGTTCAGGAAAGACTTCACAAGGACTGAGATACGAGAAAAAATGCCGCATCATGCCTGTAGTCTTAATGCATTGATTATTTGCTACAAAGACATTTCTACAGCGAGTCAACTTAAGTAAATCCCTGACATCTGGCAGCGCTTTTGAAAACTTTCATCTACGAAGCGCAAACGACTGTAGGAGTAAATGACAGACATCTATGAGGATGTGTAGCCACAAAGACATTTACGAAATCGTGTGGTAGACATGCGAAGCAGCTGCGCCAAAGGCACAGAAACTGTTTGGGATCATGTTTCTTCATTTGAATACTGTACGTATAAATTTGTAAATTGTGGATATTTCTATCTACGGCTGTTCCATAACTTCAGATGTGTTTTCATAAATACATAACATATTTTTTTATACTTCAACACAAAAACACTTAATTTTTTGTTTTCGTTTCTGATGGCAAATTGACAACATAAATACCCGAGAATGTTAAATTTTTAGGTTAGTAGTATCTCAAGTGTAACAGAATTATTTGTATTTTGTGTCAGTCGTTACGTAATATGTTTCAAATGAACAAGTATAAGTTTTTCGATGTTTGTGATGACGCTTGACGAAAGAGTGGAAGAATGGTGGAAGGAGCTTTAACGGGGCTATTCTGTCCATGTGCGTAAGTAGTCGCATTATCTAACAATGAAAATACGCTAATGCCAAGTGAGAACAAAAACTGTATAACACTTGCGACCAAACTGAAGAGAATAAGAAAAATTTCGCACCCGCAAGAAGCAAATAATGTGGGAAGTACTTATACTGCAGAAATTTCAATATTAAACAGCCAACCGGTTGCACACAATTTTCTTATGTATTTACTCGTATAGCTCACAACAGTTTAATGTTACTGGTATATAACATTAGTAATACTATATATAATAGGAATACGAAACTACAAAACTGTATAAAAAACTAACTAAATGTCAATGTCTATGTTTCTAATCCATGTAAGAGCCATATCATGTGTAAACAGGCTCGCGTCCGTAGTGGAATACCACATATGGACCCAGAGTAAAGCTAAATGAGATAGAACGAATAGGCACCAGACCAGATATTGGATATCCTGGCTACAAACATGCAGGAAAATCAAAATCAGGTTGCACATAAACGGTAGGTACATTGATCTAGGTTTCAACACCTACTAGAGGTGTCTTCATCGGAATGAACTGTTGCTAAGTCGTAAAATTTGCTAAAATGCAGTAGTCAGGCTTTAGAGCAGCTATGCTCAAGTCAAAAGTAAAACAAAACGTTGTAGCCTTTGCCACGTGTACCCAGCTGGTACCGGATGATTATAATTAAAGTGCATCTGGTGAAAGAGGTCCACTGTGAGTTGTAATTATCGTATGGCAGCGAAACTTGTTATATTTGCTAATGCGGTAACGATTTACGCTGGAAAAACATTAGTTCCAATTTTGGACATCAAATGCACATCTGGCGCTGTACACTTTTCGTATGACGGTATGTCATCCACGCTGTCATTTGACAAGCTATAACTGTTAGTAATAAAATCAACATTTCGCCTTTGTGTCTTGTTTGGATTTTTCTGCCAACCGCCGATCCTAATCCGTTACATATGCAAACATTTCTATACATATGTTTTGCATTTAGAGTGCTAGAATTGTACCTGGTGGCCAAAACTGAAACTATTTTTTTCCAGCGTAAATCGGTTGTGTATCAACGCCTTAGCGTATCTACCAAGATTCGCTGTCATACAATACCAACAGCCTGCACTTTGTCTCTGAGAGTGGCTGCACATTAATTATATCTATCCAGTACATAACCGAAGCCAAATATCACAGGACACGAAGAAATATACGCAAGCCAGATGAAAGAATTGGAATGACTATAATTACAGACTACAGAACAAAAATGAAATGCTAACTTTAGTAGAAGCGGAAACAGTAAAGCAGCATGCTACCAGACATTGGAGTCAAAACTTTAGTACCTCAAACTCACTTTCATTTACAAGCACATTTGCTCCTTTTTGCAGTTAAACGGCATAATCATGCTATCTGAAAGTGAATTGATTGTCAGACCCAGCCAAGGTTTTGGGGAGGTTTCGCTTGGTTATAAGACAAATTCCGAAACTGGCGGTCTCCTGCCATTTATACGAATTGAGAATAACTCTACCCCGCTATCATCTAGCCTGATATTTTTCTGAAAAGATCGTGACTCTAAAATACGTCAGACTCTGAACTGCCCACTCTACCTCTAGCAGTACACAATGACAGGTATTCACTATCGAATTACAGTTATCATTTCTGTAAGCATGACTATGATCGATTTATATATACTATACCGCATTTGGATACTCAGCTGAAGGTAACATGCTGTATTGTAATATTGAGCTATACTCAGCTGAATAAACACAGAAAGTTCTTCAAATTTAAGCATTCAGAAATTTAGAAAAATACACATAGCATTTGAGATATCGCACTACGACACAATCAGTTTGCTGATTTCAGTGATTGATAATATTGTGTGCATTGTATGTTGATTTGTAAAGGTATTTGGTAATTCACACAAACTGAATAAGCAGGAGAGCTTCTGTAAAGTTTGGAAGGTAGGAGACAAGGTACTGGCAGAAGTAAAGCTGCGAGAACGGGGCGTGAGTCGTGCTTGGGTAGCTCAGTTGGTAGAGCACTTGCCAGCGAAAGGCAAAGGTCCCGAGTTCGAGTCTCGGTCCGGCACACAGTTTTAATCTGCCAGGAAGTTTCACATCAGCGCACACTCCATCGCAGAGTGAAAATTTCATTCTGAATATTCTAGGTTTGTAAAGAGTTGTCTTGCTGTGTTTTAAGTGTAACAGTGCAGCGTAGTGAGAGCTGTCATTACCCTTCATAAACGCGCATTTGTGACAGACAAGTGAAACAGAACTCATAATTCGTAGCGAAATAGCTGTTGTAGCGTCCCGTTTGCTAGGGACATTACTAATTTTAGTTATATGTGGAGTTCAGCCATCGATAATTTTGCAAAAGTCATAATAGGCTTTAATGACGAAAGTCATGGGATAGCGATATGCACATATACAGATGGCGGTACTACGGCGTACACAAGGTATAAAAGGGCAGTGCCTTGGAGGAGATGTCATTTGCACTCAGGCGAATATGTTTACGACATGATTATGGCCTTAGGATGGGAATTAACAAACTTTAAACACGAAATGGTGGTTGCAGCTACACGCATGGGACATTCCATTTGGGAAATCGTTAGGGTATTCAATATTCCGAGATCCAGAGTGTTAAGAGTGTTCCGAGCACACCAAATTTTAGACATTACGTCTCACCACGGGCAGCGCAGTGGCCGTCGTCCTTGACTTAATGACCGAGGATAGTAGCGTTTAGGTAGTGTTGTCAATGTTATCAGACAAGGAACACTGCATGAAATAACTGCATAAGTCAATGTGGACGTACGACGAACGTATCTGTTAGTACACTGCACAGAAATTTGACATTAACCGGGTATGGCAGCAGACGACCATGCGAGTGCCTTTACTAACAGCACTACATCGCATGCAACGCCTCTCTCGGCCTCGTGACCACATCGGATGGGCCCTACACAACTGGAAAAGCTGTCCCGATTTCAGATGGTAAGAGCTGATGGTAGGGTTCGAATGTGGCGCAGACCTAACGAAGCCTTGGACTCAAGTTCTCAACAAGACACTGTACAAGCTGGCGGTGGCTTCATAATGGTGTGGGCTGTGTTTGCATGGATTGGACTGGGTCCTTCTATCCAACTGAACTGATCATTGACTGGAAATGGATATGTTCGACTCCTTGGAGACTATTTGTAGCGATTCATGGACGTCATGTTCGGAAACAACGGTTCCATGTCACCGGGCCACAGTTGTTCGAGATTCGGTTGAAGAGCATTATGGTCAATTTGAGCGAATAATCAGACCGTCCAGATTGCCCAAAAAGAATGCTATCGAAAATTCATAGGGCATAATCGAGACATCAGTTCGTGCGTAACATCATGCAACGACAACACTTTGACAATTATGGACGGTTATGAAGACAGCAGTGTTTCCTCAGGGAAATTCCAATGATTTTTTGAGACCATACCAGGTAGAGTTTCTGCATTACGCTACGCAAAATGAAGTCCGACACGATATTAGGAGGTATCCCATGACAGTTGTCACTGTGTAGTTATCGCGTGTCGGAGTACTGTAACTGCGAGTACCTTACAGCAACTTACCTGTTACTGTTAGTACGGATGAGGTATCGAATTATCAGATGGTTTCAAACTGTATATGATGACCAACCAACATTAGGTGTTCGAGACAGCAGAGAGATAGCGTACAGGAACACAGTTTTGCATTTTATTGGTATTCATTCCGCTGTCGGATATGACCAGTAGCGGCAGAGTAACTTCTCTTCAGTCATACAGATTTTAGATATAATAATGCCAAATTACAAACATAACAGATAATGAAAGTTCAAATTTCTTTAATTAAAATGGATTTTATCAAGTCTCTGCCACGAACGTGATAAAATCGTAACAGATCTAGCTGTTAACCAACGGATCTGTCCATCACAACTAAGAGAAAAAGTATTAACGTATTGGCGACACCCTTACGGAGTTTCTCAGCTCTGTGGATTCTCGAGTTACATGTAACCTACACGTCAATACTGTCCCTGTTTGCGCATACGATGTACTAAATCACAGCATAGCTAGACTTTTCTTCAGACGCTACGTGACGTAGGGTCAGTGTTATCGCACTGTATTCACAGACCATCCTTACTCAATCAAGGAAACGTCTTTCGTGGTACTGTTCTCAGATCACACGATTATAAGTAACATCACCAGTCTTTGTTCCTTGTGAAAATACCTTTAGCACATCGGTGATCTGCGTCCACTTCCAATATTAATTATCTTTCATATAGCTCCTGCTTTCTGCTGACGATCATTATTATCTCCCAACCTGCGCTGTTTCATCACACTGTTCACAGAACGTGC
Organism: Schistocerca americana; assembly: GCF_021461395.2. Taxonomy (NCBI): domain Eukaryota; kingdom Metazoa; phylum Arthropoda; class Insecta; order Orthoptera; family Acrididae; genus Schistocerca; species Schistocerca americana. Next base: position 949,156,528 of record NC_060119.1, on the reverse strand, counting down.
CTCCATCGTCAAGTAAAAGTAACTCTCTACAATCCATGTCCACGGAGTGGCATATCAAAGAAAAACATTAGAATCTTATTTAATCACTGATCAGCCAAAAAATTACGTCCACCGCCCTACTTTCAATATAAACCCGTCCAGGCGATAGCAGCGTCATCAGGCAAGGAATGACTGCTAGTCAGGCACAAGCACGGTGCCTGTAATATCAGTGAGCGTGCTGCCCGTGTGTGAAAAGAGGAAGGCGTATCTTTCACCGAACGCATAGATATTTTGTGGCAGTTGTTCGTCATCAGTAGTGTAGCTGTACAGTAGGGGATTTCTTTTCCTATGTATGCGCAATATGTTACATATGCCCGAGACTCAGCACGAGCATTTCAGAAACTGCACGATTTGCCCGGTGTTCGAGTAGTGCTGATGTGTCTTCAACAAGTGGCGAAACCAAGGTGACGATGGGTCCTACAAGGAATGTTAAGAAAGGTAGGAAAATGTATTTGCTCGCAAGGGTGGCAGGATACAAATTTAAGAATATCTCAGCTGTCAGCATCAAATGTTTGTTGATGAGGATGGAGTTGTGGAGAACAAATGGAAAAAAAATTCAAATGCATCGTTCAATGTGCCCTACACGAGTATTTTCCGAGTAAGGTTTTTGGGGGTTGGGAAAGATCCGCCATGGTTTAATAGCCGTGTTATAAAAGCGCTACGTAAACAAAGAGCACTTCATCTCAGATTCAAGAGAAGTAAAACCCTACCGGACAAACAAAAGCTGAACGAAGCGAAAATGAGCGTAAGGAGAGCAATGACAGAAGCATTCAATGATTTATAAAGTAAGACGTTGTCAACCCACCTCAGTAATCACCCTAAGAGACTTTGACCGTATGTAAAATGAGTAAGTGGGCCAAAATCATCTGTTCATTTTCTCAGCGAACACACTGGCACCGAAACGGAAGATAACAGATAGAAGGCCAAAATACTGAATTCGGTCTCCCTAAGTTGTTTCACCGCGGAAGATCGTAACACTGTCCCTCCTTTCAATCGTCGTGCGAACGTCGAAATGGCAGATATTGAGATAACCGATCGCGCAACTGAAAAGTAGCTACAATCGCTTAGTAGTGGAAAGGCTTCAGTACCAGATGAGATATTATTATGCGAAAGAGCTTGCTCCCCTTTCTAGCAGTAATTTAACGTAGATCGCTTGAGCAACGAAAGGCACCTAACGCCTGGAAAAAGCGCAAGTCGTTCCCGTTTTTAAGAAAGGCCGTAAGACAGATCCACACAATTATTGACCTATATCTCTGACGTCAATCTGTTGTAGAATTATGGAAAATGTTTTATGCTAAAGAATTATGACGTTCTTGGAATATGAACAGCTCCTCTATAAAAATCAAAATGGATTCCGCAAACATAGATCCTTCGAAACTGAGCTCGCTCTGTTTCTCCATGAGATCCACAGCACAGTGGACGACGGCGCTCAGGCAGATACCATGTTTCTTGATTTCAGTAAGGCATTGGACACCGTCCCGCGTTGCCGTTTAATGAAAAAAAATGCGAGCTTACGGAGTATCGGACCAGACCTGTGATTGGATTCTAGACTATCTCGCAGATGGAACTCAACACGTCTCTCTTAACGGAACTAAATCGACAAATGTAACGGTAATATCCGGAATACCATGTGTGTCGGTTAGACCGTCAGTGAGAGAGCACTTCGATTTCCTGCTGCTAATAAGGCGAGTACACCGTTCGCTTGTTACACATTTTTGCGAGCTTCAAACAGGTACAACTTATTTTCAGTTATCTGGATAGTTACTATTTTATTTTTGTAATTTCTTGCGTGTTTGAGTGCCTACTAGACACAACCTTTTATTTTAATAACAGTGTAGTGTACAGTATCGCCGTTGCTACTGACCCTCGTATCGTACAGGCTTTTGTTTGTTTGGTTAGAACAGCTCAGTGTCGGTTAGACCGTCAGTGAGAGAGCACTTCGATTTCCTGCTGCTAATAAGGCGAGTACACCGTCCGCTTGTTACACAATTTTTGCGAGCTTCAAACAGGTACAACTTATTTTCAGTTATCTGGGTAGTTACTATTTTATTTTTGTAATTTCTTGCGTGTTTGAGTGCCTACTAGACACAACCTTTTATTTTAATAACAGTGTATTGTACAGTATCGCCGTTGCTACTGACCCTCGTATCGTACAGGCTTTTGTTTGTTTGGTTAGAACAGCTCAGTGTCGGTTAGACCGTCAGTGAGAGAGCACTTCGATTTCCTGCTGCTAATAAGGCGAGTACACCGTTCGCTTGTTACACATTTTTGCGAGCTTCAAACAGGTACAACTTATTTTCAGTTATCTGGGTAGTTACTATTTTATTTTTGTAATTTCTTGCGTGTTTGAGTGCCTACTAGACACAACCTTTTATTTTAATAACAGTGTAGTGTACAGTATCGCCGTTGCTACCGACCCTCGTATCGTACAGGCTTTTGTTTGTTTGGTTAGAACAGCTCAGTGTCGGTTAGACCGTCAGTGAGAGAGCACTTCGATTTCCTGCTGCTAATAAGGCGAGTACACCGTTCGCTTGTAGGGTAAACATAGTCATGTGTAGGGACTGTGGTTGTTGTGAGCGGACGCAAGGAGAATTGGCCACTCTTCGGGGGCAGGTGGAGGCTTTGTCTGTTAGGCTCATCGAGCTCGAGGCGCAGGCGTCGGCTCGTAGTGGCGTTGGGGCAACTGTGGTGAGACCTATGCCTACTTCGGTGGCCTTGGAATCGCATGGAACCCCTGATGTCGCTGCGTCTTCCGGCAGTGAGCATCTTACCGGTCAGCCATCACTCCAGGGTGAATGGCGGACAGTGGTGGGCTCGCGCGTGCCTGGCCGAAAGGCGAAGGTGGGATCTGGCCGCGTGGCAGCTGCCTTACCCCTTTCCAACAGGTACGGGGTGCTTCCTAGTGGTGATGACATCGTTTCCGAGCCACCACAGGATGCCTTGCCTGTTGGGCCAGTGGCCGATTCTCCGGCAAGGTCCCGACAGTCACAGAGGGCGGGCCTATTAGTTATAGGGAGCTCCAACGTTAGGCGGGTTATGGAGCCCCTTAGGAAAATAGCGGGTAGGTCGGGGAAGAATGCCAGTGTGCACTCGGTGTGCTTGCCGGGGGGTCTCGTCCGTAATGTGGAGGAGGCCCTTCCGGCAGCTATTGAACGCACTGGGTGTGACCGGCTGCAGATAGTAGCACATGTCGGAACGAATGACGCCTGCCGCTTGGGTTCTGAGGCCATCCTTGGTTCCTTCCGGCGGCTGGCTGATTTGGTGAAGACAACCAGCATCGCACGCGGAGTGCAAGCTGAGCTTAATATCTGCAGCATAGTGCCCAGAGTCGATCGCGGTCCTCTGGTTTGGAGCCGTGTGGAGGGTCTAAACCAGAGGCTCAGACGACTCTGCGACTATAATGGTTGCAAATTCATCGACCTCCGTTATTGGGTGGAGAACTGTAGGGCCCCCCTAGACAGGTCAGGCGTGCACTACACACCGGAAGCAGCTACTAGGGTAGCAGAGTACGTGTGGCGTGCACACGGGGGTTTTTTAGGTTAGAGGGACCCCCCCTTGGGCGAAACGATAAAATACCTGACGGCTTACCAGAGAGGACATTATCATCGTTGATAAAGAACGTCCGTCCTCAGAGACCAAAAACAGGAAAAGTCAACGTAATATTGGTAAACTGCAGGAGTATCCAGGGCAAGGTTCCTGAATTAGTATCTCTTATTGAAGGAAATAGTGCGCATATAGTATTAGGAACGGAAAGTTGGTTAAAACCGGAAGTGAACAGTAACGAAATCCTAGACACAGAATGGAATATATACCGCAAGGATAGGATAAACGCCAATGGTGGAGGAGTATTTATAGCAGTAAAGAATTCAATAATATCCAGTGAAGTTATTAGCGAATGCGAATGTGAAATAATCTGGGTTAAGTTAAGTATCAATGGTGGGTCAGATATGATAGTCGGATGCTTCTATAGACCACCTGCATCAGCAACCGTAGTAGTTGAGCGCCTCAGAGAGAACCTGCAGAACGTCGTGAAGAAGTTTCGTGATCATACTATTGTAATAGGGGGAGACTTCAATCTACCAGGTATAGAATGGGATAGTCACACAATCAGAACTGGAGCCAGGGACAGAGACTCTTGTGACATTATCCTGACTGCCTTGTCCGAGAATTACTTCGAGCAGATAGTTAGAGAACCAACTCGTGAAGCTAACGTTTTATACCTCATAGCAACAAATAGACCGGAACTTTTCGACTCCGTGAATGTAGAAGAGGGTATCAGTGATCATAAGTCAGTGGTTGCATCAATGACTACAAGTGTAATAAGAAATGCCAAGAAAGGAAGGAAAATATATTTGCTTAACAAGAGTGATAGGGCACAAATCGCAGAATATCTGAGTGACCACCATCAAACGTTCATTTCTGAGGAAGAGGATGTGGAACAAAAATGGAAAAAATTCAGAAACATCGTCCAGTACGCCTTAGATAAGTTCGTACCGACTAAGGTCCAAAGCGAGGGGAAAGATCCACCGTGGTATAACAATCATGTACGAAAGGTACTACGGAAACAAAGAAAGCTTCATCATAGGTTTAAGAGTAGTCGAATCATAGCTGATAAGGAAAAGCTGAACGAAGCGAAAAAGAGCGTAAAGAGAGCAATGAGAGAAGCATTCAACGAATTCGAACATAAAACATTGGCAAACAATCTAAACAAGAACCCTAAAAAGTTTTGGTCATATGTAAAATCGGTAAGCGGATCAGTGTTCCGAAACTGTTTCACTGCGGAAAATCGTAACACGGTCCCTGACTTCAGCCGTCGCGCGGACGCCAAAATGGAAAATATTGAAATAAACGATATCGGAATTGAAAAACAACTGCTATCACTTAGTAGCGGAAAAGCATCCGGACCAGACGAGATACCCTTAAGATTCTACAGTGATTATGCTAAAGAACTTGCCCCCTTTCTATCAGCAATTTATCGTAGATCGCTGGAAGAACGTAAAGTACCTAGCGACTGGAAGAAAGCGCAGGTCGTTCCCATTTTCAAGAAGGGTCATAAATCAGATGCGAATAATTATAGGCCTATTTCGCTTACGTCAATCAGTTGTAGAATAATGGAACATGTTTTGTGTTCTCGTATTATGACGTTCTTAGATAATACAAATCTCCTTCATCATAACCAACATGGATTCCGCAAACAGAGATCATGTGAAACTCAGCTCGCCCTATTTTCCCAAGAAATTCACAGTGCCGTAGACACTGGCGAGCAGATTGATGCCGTATTCCTGGACTTCAGGAAGGCATTTGATACGGTTCCGCACTTACGTTTAGTGAAAAAAATACGAGCTTATGGAATATCGGACCAGGTTTGTGATTGGATTCAGGATTTCCTAGAAGAAAGAACACAACATGTCATTCTTAACGGTTCAAAATCTGCAGATGTAGAGGTAATTTCGGGAGTATATTGTTTACAATATACATAAATGACTTAGTTGACAACATCGGTAGCTCCGTGAGGCCATTTGCAGATGACACGGTTGTCTACAAGAAAGTAGCAACTTCAGAAGACTCGTACGTACTCCAGGAGGACCTGCAGAGGATTAATGCATGGTGCGACAGCTGGCAGCTTTCCCTAAACGTAGATAAATGTAATATAGTGCGCATACATAGGGGCAGAAATCCATTCCAGTACGATTATGCCATAGGTGGTAAATCATTGGAAGCGGTAACGACCGCAAAATACTTAGGAGTTACTATCCGGAGCGATCTGAAGTGGAATGATCACATAAAACAAATAGTGGGAAAAGCAGGCGCCAGGTTGAGATTCATAGGAAGAATTCTAAGAAAATGTGACTCATCGACGAAAGAAGTAGCTTACAAAACGCTTGTTCGTCCGATTCTTGAGTATTGCTCATCAGTATGGGACCCTTACCAGGTTGGATTAATAGAAGAGATAGACATGATCCAGCGAAAAGCAGCGCGATTCGTCATGGGGACATTTAGTCAGCGCGAGAGCGTTACGGAGATGCTGAACAAGCTCCAGTGGCGGACACTTCAAGAAAGGCGTTACGCAATACGGAGAGGTTTATTATCGAAATTACGAGAGAGCACATTCCGGAAAGAGATGGGCAACATATCACTACCGCCCACATATATCTCGCGTAATGATCACAACGAAAAGATCCGAGAAATTAGAGCAAATACGGAGACTTACAAGCAGTCGTTCTTCCCACGCACAATTCGTGAATGGAACAGGGAAGGGGGGATCAGATAGTGGTACAATAAGTACCCTCCGCCACACACCGTAAGGTGGCTCGCGGAGTATAGATGTAGATGTAGATGTAGAATACCACAGGGAAGTGTGACAGGACCGTTGCTGTTCACAATATGTGTAAATGATCTAGTAGAAAGCGTCCGATTATCTTTAAGGCTATTCGCAGATGATGCAGTTGTTTATGCCAAAGTAGCAACGTCAGAAGATAGTAAGAATTTGCAAAACGACTTGCAGAGAACTGATGAATGATTCAGACCTTAGCAGTTGACCCTGAACGTAAATAAATGTAACATATTGCGCATACATAGGAAAAGAAATCTCCTACTGTACAGCTGCACTATTGATGACGAACAACTGCCACAAAATATCTATGCGTAACTATCCAGAGCGACCTTAAGTGGAAGACCATATAAACCAGATAGTGAGAAAAGCAGACACAAGGCTCAGATTCACCGGAAGAATCCTAAGGAAATGTAACTCATCCACAAAAGAAGTGGCCAGATTCTTGAGTATTGCTCATCTATCTGGGATCGCTATCAGGTAGGACAGATAGAGAGGATAGAGAAGATTGAATGAAGGGCGGCGCATATCGTCACGGGATCGTTTAGCTGGCGAGAGAGCGTTACGGAGATGCTAAACAAACGCCACTGGCAGACGTTACAAGTGAGAAGTTGTGCACCACGGAGAGATTTACTACTGATATTTCGGGACAGCACTTTTCAGGAGGAGTCAGACAACATATTACTTCTCCCCACATACATCTCGCGTATTGTCCACGTGGAGAAAATTCGAGAAATTAGAGCCAATACAGAGGCTTACCGACAGTCATTCTTCCTACGCACTATTCGCAAGTGGAGCAGAGTTGGAGAGATCTGATAGTGGTACCGGAAGTACCCTCCGCCACACACAATTAGGTAGCTTTCGTAGTATGATGTAGATGTAGATGTAGATGAAACCACGTCCAGACGTCGTGGGGTTGGGCGGCCACCCCTCGTTACAAATGTCGGACTTCGTAGGTTGGGCAGACTGGTAAAACAGGACAGGCGGCGAACTGTGGCCGAAATAACATCAGACTCTAATGCTGGTTAGAGTACAAGTGTGCCTGAAAATACAGCGCACAGCACACCCTTATCGATGGGCGGCCGGCCGTGGTGGTCGTGCGGTTCTGGGCGCTGCAGTCCGGAACCGCGTGACCGCTACGGTCGCAGGTTCGAATCCTGCCTCGGGCATGGATGTGCGTGATGTCCTTAGGTTAGTTAGGTTTAAGTAGTTCTAAGTTCTAGGGGACTGATGACCTAATATGTTAAGTCCCATAGTGCTCAGAGCCATTTGAACCATTTAACGATGGGTCTGGGCAGTCGACGGCCCATGCGTGTGATAATTGTAAACACCACGATATCGGCAACTACGATTGAAATGGGCACGCTCACATCGGCACTGGACGCTGGCGCAGTGGCAGAGCGTTGCGTTCATCATGGCGATGGGAGGGAGCGAATCCGTCGTCTTCCAGGGGAACATCTCATTGACACCTGTACTACGGAACGGAGATAAGCCAGAGGTGGCTGCATTATGCTCTGGGAACATTCACGTGGTCATCCATGGGCCATTGGAACTCGGGCAAACCACCATGACGGCCAAGAAGTACACTGGTTGCAGACTACGTCCACCGCTTCAGGACCATCATGTTTCCTGATGACAGTGGCATTTTTCAACAAGATTATCTACCACGTCACAAGGTCAGGAGAGTGATGGAGTGGTTCGGGGAACACAGTGTCGAGTTCCAGTTGATGTGCCGGCCGCGAGTTTGCCAGATCTGAACTCGATCGGAAACATCTGGGATGTGACTGAAAGTGGCGTCAGAGCTCATCGCCCCCTTCCCGGAATTTATGAGATTTAGGTGACTTGTGCTTACAGATGCGGTGCCAACTCCCTCTAGCGACCTACCAAGACCTCATTGCTTCCATGCCACAAGGCTTCACCGCTATTACTCTTGCCAAAAGTGAACACACCGGCTATTACGTAGGTGGTGATAACGTTCTGATCGATGAGTGTATATTTTGGATATACATTCGTAACTCATTCACATTTCATTACAAAATACGCTGGGAGAAAGAACACGGTGAATGACTGCACTTTTATGGAACTGGTGTCATTATGCTGCAGAGGACGTTGATCTGGAGCTGCTGTGGCTCTACTGGACGTTGCTGTCTGCGGCTTAAGGACTAGCTCATGGCAAACAATGGCATGGAATGCGCTTGTGAGAAGTACAGGAATAAAGGCTAAGAGAAACGAAAAAGCTCTCATTCCAGTATGTTCATTACATTTTTAACGTCATAGTCTTAGGGCATACCTCAGGAGTTCATAGCTTTCGACTTTTAAAATGTATGTCGTAGACACTAATTATTGCCGGTTAGGAGCAACGCTGTACCTGATACCTGCTCACTTGTTTGTTGCAGAGAGTATCTCTTACCAGTTCGGTCTGCTTCACATGCTGTAGGGCTACACAGTATTGTACAAGGGTGCTTGGTAAATCTGACGCAGTATCACACACAGACAAGCGTTATTAATTGCAAAACAGGTTAAGAATAGTTTCTAAGTGGTATCATCTCTCTTTTTGCGTTAAGTTAATTCAAGATCTCTGGTTCTCGTCTACTTTTTACGAATCACTTAACATTTCCAAAATGTTGAGTCAGTGGTCATCTTACGACTCATTATATACGTCGCTGGTTCCAAAAATAAATAAATAAACATAATTTCGAGAGATTTTATTGGGTCCGGAGCTGTAGTCGTCTTTGATGGGCTTTCCTTGTCACTAACTTTCGATTACTGTTACGTTACGTAAGGAATGGAGTGCTTATTGACACAACTGCTGAATTTTACAGACTACATATATTCCTTTGTAATACACTAATTGTCTGTTGCATGCGTTTGTACAGGGTCAGCTGCAGATAAAAACATTCGATTCTTCCTTTACAGATTCTCGCTGGAAACCTATTCACTAGACACAATCGCACCGCAACCCATATTTTCCGAACTGTATCCTAGTTGTGAGTGTTGCAATGCATTTATTGTGATTTTTCCCGTTATCGATGTGACGTGGAAAGTCTCTAGCATCGAACGTACCGTGCTGCGAAGTGGCTAAAACCAAATAAAATTATTATAAAATACTAGCATGTGTCTGTTCTGTCACCCACCATCGTCCTTACCTGTAAAACTCTGCATTTTTCCACTATCAGTGAAAGTCAGCGAATCTAAAAACTATGTACAGTCACAGATCACTGAAGAAATAATACCACATAACAGAAATTTATGATCAGCAAAATCACAAGAGTCTTAAAAGAATTCATACTTATAAAAGAAATCTAAATGTTTGCTTGTAGCAATACAGTGTGTCTCACAAAGTAGTTTACACCGCTTGGACCATAATAACTGAGACGGTGTTAATGACTATCTGATCTAGTCGTGGTTGTATGGTGCTCCCATGTAATCATTCACCTGCTTTTCTTTTGTTTATTTTCAACCTCCAGTAACTACACGAAAATAACAAGATGGTTGGAAACTTATCCTTGCAGCAAAAAAAGTGGATTTTAAAGTGTTATTTGAAATGTGAAAACCTGAAAGTACTGCAGAAACAATGGCAGGTGGAGTTTGATACTGTGCCAACGTCACGTGTAACAATGACGAATTTAAGTGACAATTTGAGAGTAAAGGAACTGTGCATGTTCTGAAGAACATGAGGGGCGGACGCAGTTGTATAGGCTTTCACAAGAACCCCAAAGATTCAGTCGTAAGCAGATAAAGTATTCATCACATTTTAAATAAAGCAAGGTGGAAACCTCACATTCCGATGTTGCTTCACGCGATTAATGACGACGGTCCGGATAGGCACTTCAAATTTTCTGTTTGGATTTGCGATAGTGAACAGCTGACTGATATTATTGTTTAGCCTTTGAGATGCAGCGTAAACTGAATGAAACCGTCAGTTGTCATAACTGTGTACTGGGCAAGAAGTAATCCTAATGTTACGAAAGAACGAGCTATTATCTTTCTGGATCATCAGTGTGGTGTGGCATGTCTGTCTGAGGAATTGTAGGGGACGAACTGTTTACTAACTGTAGCGAGATGAAGATTTTTTTTATCCAACAAGACGGTGCACCGTCACATTACCTTCGTGACGTGTGGCAATATAATAATAAAACATCTTTTGAGAGGTGTAGCCCGACGAGGAAGTGCTGAGTTCCCACCCTGATTTCCCGATGTAACGCCGTGGGACTTCTTTCTGTGGGAAACACCGTCTATGCCACAAAGCCAGGTACACTGGATGACATGAGAGCTCATTATGGCTCCCTGTGAATCCATTCCACTGGCAATCATAACACATCGGCGTCGATCAGTTCCGCAGCGCTGCAGCCGATGGAAGACATTTTGAACATCTTCAGCAGCACAGAGTCACCAGTAAAGTCGAGACGATCAAAATGACTTAAAAATGTGTAGTAGTTATTATTTTTGTTCCATTTACTAAAGTTAAAACAAAGTAAAACCCTTTGTGGATCATTCTCTATGTGTTAACACATGATCGGCATTTCATCGTCCGTGTTCGAGTGAAGTCGTCGTTTTAACACACCTCAGAGGTGTTCCATACGGTTCACGTCACGACTCTGGGAAGATCAGTCGATTTCAGGAATGTTTTCCGCATAACTTATTGACAGGGTGTATTGTCATGTTGATACAAAACAATCATCGTCTCCGAACTGTTCCTTTACTAAAAGTAGTGCACAATGATGTAAACTGTGTTCATACTCTTTTAAATACTTGATGTTTTACCAAGCACAGTCGGAGGACCAAGACTTAATCACGATAAACACGCTCTTACAGTTGAAACCACCTCATTCGTACTTCACTGTTGGCACTCCACGTGATGGCGGGCAATGTTCGCCAGGAAGTCGCCAAACCCAATCCCTTCCATAGATTTGCCACAGGATATAGTTTGATTCATCACTCCAAATCACTCGTTTCCAGTTATCCACTATCCAGCGACGTCACTATTTACACCATCTCAAGTTTCGCTTAACATTGACTACAGAAATGCTTGGCTTATGAGGGGCTGCTCGAGCAATCTACCTCATTCTTTTTTAACTCCCAACGCACAGTTATTGTTCTAGATGAACTAGTGATAGTACTTCGAATCTCACAAGTGGTCCCGAAAATATCATGCGATATTTTATGAGCACCATCCGCAATGCTCTACGAACCCTGTCCGCTAGTACATTAGCTACGTTTATTTCTTCACGGTTACATCACCAATAGTAAACTTGGGCGGATTTAGAAGGGCTGAAATGTCGTTGATGTATTCCTTATTAATGTGACTTCAATAACTAGTCCACGTTAGAGTTCACTGAGTACTTCTGATCGGCCCTTTCTGCTGTAACTGCTTTTTCATTGGAGAAAAAAAAAATCCCCGGCTCCTTTTACGAGGCGGGTCCTCCTCTCACGACTTCTAGTAGTCAGTTCCGCTCTACGCAGGGGTATCTGGAAAGTTTTGATCAGATCGTCTAAATAGTCATTGGCACAAGTTCATAAATTAATGATCACTTTCGGATAACATGTTATTCCCTTCCTACAGTATAAACTTTCCGGATTTATTGGAAAGTATTGTGCTATATTGGAATCTGCTCTTTATGTTGTTTTTTGCAAAATACTCAGAGATTTTATGTGGCCTCTACACAACGGAAAGATAATATTCGCTTTCAGTGACCTCTACTAGTACAGCGTTACTGCATTAATTGCTAATTAATTGCTCCTTGAGAATTTCTCTTGCATATAACTTGGCTTTCTTCGTATATCATTACGTTCATTACGATGCACATGTTACAATACGTCTAATATTTAATAGAATCTAACGCTTAGAAATATTAGTGACAAAAACAATATTGACAATAATAATGATTAGCTATGCCAAAAAGTAAACATAGTGTGATCTGTCAGTTTTTCTTTGTGTGATTGTTTAAAGGCGTGCTTTCCGGTATTCTACCGAGTTGTTGATTCCATTTTATGCATAATATTTGGACTACTGGCCCGCCAGTTGTTTGCTTCAGGTGCTGCAAGCGGCGCTGTTATTCTGTCTGGTCGGAGTTCAGGCAGCTGGCAGCTACAGAAGAAGATGAATAAGTCATTATCACCTGACATTATCGGGATGGAGAGAAGCGATCTAAAAATCTGTATTTTCATACATAATTTGTTTTTAAATTACTTAAAATCTCTTAACTGTCTACATCACAATTAGATAACAATAGTTAAATAACTAGTTTCAGCTTAAAAAATCAGCCATCTTCAAACCCAATTTAATTAGAAATTAGAGTACCCGTATGTGAAACTGACAAAACACAGCATTTAAATAGCTGGTAGTATTCTCATGAAAAATATATAAAATGAACATTTATGTACAACAGTCGACTCTCCTGAAAGAGATAGTCAGTTTTCATGGGAATCCTTCTTGGTATTCAGATGCCGTGTTTTAACCATTTCACATACGTTTACACAAATTTCTTACCAGACTGAGCTCGAAGGTGAGTAATGTAAATATCTCGTTAATGATGTTCCACTTCGGTACATAAATGTTCGTCTTATTTGCTTTTGTTGGGAATACTTCCTGCTATTCACACTTGGTGATTTATCCGTTTGACATACGATTACCGAAATTTCTCGCCAAATTAGATCGGACAATGTTTTTTTTCCAACAGAAACCAGTTATCTAATTGCTATTACATAACTGCGACAGTTAAAAGTTATTAAATATATCTGTAAACAGTTTTTTACGCATAATAACGCACAGATCAAACGTCGAAATAATAAGCACAAAATGGAATCATCTCGGCTGAACATGAGACAGCACAGAATTAATGAAGGGTGGAAAATGAAAGGGACAGTTGTAAATTTCCTCATACATTTTGTATTTAGAAGCAAACTATTTCGCCCATTTATAGCTACTCAGAAAACTATTGCAGGAGATATACTGTGCCGTAGGCAAGAAACCGTGATTATCCTTGTTATTTTTCACATTAATTAACAATTTTCAGAAGCTATAAAACTGAATGGAAACTCAACCTTGGCTTTGGACAAGTAGTTTGATACTTACTCATTTAAAAACCGAGCCAAACAAGAGGACTGAAAACGTTATTATGGACAGCGTTGACGAAGAGTTTGTAAATGGGAAGAATCTCATACACAAAGATCTATTTGTCAAGTACTGTAATGGGAAAAAATATCATGTGGGTTGCTGATAAAGAAACAACATCAGCAAAATTATTATTTAGTAGTCAAAATAATGTTCAAAATGCTTTGAAGTGACCAGGAACAAGATAATCAATATTAAAATGTAGGCTCAACCTTCACAATACAAAAGCTTTAAAACTGACAGGTTTGGAAAGAGTAAGCGTTCACCCTCAGAACTATTCTAGAAGAATCTTATAAATGCGATAAACATATAAATAAAAGTAATAACTGGCCGCTGTGACAGAACGGTTCTAGGCCTTCAGTCCGGGAGCACGCCGCTGCTACGGTCGCAGGTCCGAATCCTGTCTAGGGCATGTATGTGTGTGATGTCCTTAGGTTAGTTAGGTTTAAGTACTTCTAAGTCTAGGGAACTGATGACCTCAGATCTTAAGTCCCATAGTGGTTAGAGCCATTTCAACCATTTTGAAAAGTAATAAAAAATCGTTGTCACTTACCTTTTAGTCGTGTCTTCCTAAATTGTGTTTCAACACCATTCGTCCAGTCGATAAAATATACTAAATGAAACGGCGTGTATATTTCATGAGTAGCAGCAGCGACAGAGAATCAGCAATTCAAGGTCGTTGTCCGTTTACCACCAGAAAGACGCACTCAAACTACAATTACAGAACTAGCGCACTAGTGCGACCGCGCACTTCGTGTCCGAAAACAAGAAATCAGTGAGACACCAATTATCAAAGATAATGCACCACTACGGACATGCTCTGGAGTTCGAATTTCGAAACGCACAGACCGTTAACAGTGTTACTATAATTGCCGTAGTTAACTAAAGACTGATATTGTAACAAAACCACATAGCTTTTAAGAAAGTTGTTTAACACTGCTGTAATCTGCTCATTTACTACATTTCCATTTTTCTTGCTATGAGTACTAACCTCAAAGCATTCCAATGGATTAAATTTTCTACTATCACGTACAAAATTTTGAGCTTCTTCAGTTTCTAATAAAGTGTGCCTGAATTAATGGATGCGCATAGTTGAGGTCGACTTTTCGATATTGTTAAGTCCTTAAAGCGTCCTTACGTTTTTTGTCTCTCAAGTTGAAGAATGTACTAGAGTGATCCATATAGTTAGCAATGCAACTCTTAAGCTCAATTTTGTGAACACCAGTTTTACAATATTTCTCAACCTCCTGTTTTAAATTAGTCCTCAATTTAAATCGTAGTGCGTTGTTTGTTTATAATGCGCCCTTAGCTTTTAACAACTAAAAGATATGGCGACTCTGAGATAAATTGCTAAAATAAAGAACATTTTGCAAGGTATTCCCATTGACCTTTGTGCACTGTTTTTGTGTGGTATTTTATTCACTACATTTTTCATTATATTCGTTAGATCCACCTAGCTGTCTTATGATGTTCAGTTCCGTCATTGTATCCTTCATCCGGACTTCAAATGCTCTATCTACTAAACAGTGAAGGGCGGAAAGTTTTTGCGGCTTGAATGACAAGAGTAACTATGTATCATAATACCCGGTGTTGGCTTCCTATACTCTTTGAAACATTCGGTAATTTATCTCATTCATTCCAGAAAGTAGCTAACATTTATAAACCGTTTAACAACTGAAGCCTTGTTTAAAACCAACAACATACTACGATGTAAATTAATGACTAATTCAAAACTTAAAGCTGATAAATACGATAAAGCTGGTACATACAAAATTCGTCGTAACGGTTGTGATGCAAATTTTATCAGATACGCCGGTAGGCAACTCAAGCGCGGATACAAGAAAATACGAACGTTTTCCAGCTTAATTTCGAAAAGTCACCCGTAGCTATGCACATCAATGAAACTGGACTTTTTTTGCGAACAAGAAAACCTCGCAATTTTGCACACACGGGATAAATATATAAAACTGGATCTACTTGAACAGTTTGAGATTTCAACAGATATCGAGAAGAATGAAAATACATTACACAGATTACAAGAGAGAGGCAAACAGGTTTCTTAAAAACATTGTAGTTCCGTTTCAATATCAGCGTTCGGTTAGCTACTTTAATTACCGTAATACTGTTGACATTCTGTGGGGGACGAAATTAAAGCTCCCGTGCATCCCCTTAGCGGTGCATTATCTTTGATCATTGGTGACTCTTTGATTTCTTGTTCGCGCACACTAAGTGCTCGGTCGCTAACGTGTTTGCATTTCGAGTGCGTCTTTTCAGGAGCTACAAAGACGTTATAAACGTATAGCTGTTGCTGTGACGTTGCGGACCCTCGTGGACTCGATTTTATTGACCGGTTGAGTAGTGTTGAAGGGCAATCGAGGAAGACGCAGCTACTAAGGAAAATGACAACGAATTTTTATTATTTTTATTTTTATCTTTATCATCTTAAATGATGCCTGCAAAATAAGTCCGATGTTAGAGGGTAGCTCCTACTAAACGCGTCAATTTTAATGCCTTTGCATTGTCAAAGGTGGCTTAGCGCACACTTTAACATTGCTTTTAACAATGACGATCCCTTATCCGTTGTGGATAAAATCAAATCGGCACATCTCTTCCACATCTGCATCTACATACCTACATTGCAAGCCACGGTACGGTGCACGGCAGAGGGTACCCTGTACTACCACTACTAATATCCTGCCCTGATCCGCTCCCAAACAGAGTGACGGAAAACGACTGTCCATACGCCTCCGTACAAGCCTGTATTTTTCTTTCATTATCTTCGTGCTCCTTGCACGGAATGTACTTTGGTGGCCAGTAGAATCGTTTTACAGTCAGCTACAGATGCCAGTTCTACAAATTTTCTCAATACTGTTCCTCGAAAAGAACGTTGGCTTCCCTTCAGGGATTACCATTTGAGTTTCTCAAGCATCTCCGTAATAACTGCATGTCTTCGAAACTTTACAGTTGAATCGTATTTTCTAAAATCCTCCCGATAAACCGAAGTGGAAAATTGTACTGAAATGCAGGAGGATCTGGTTCAAATGGTTCAAATGGCTCTGAGCACTATGGGACTTAACATCTTAGGTCATCAGTCCCCGAGAACTTAGAACTACTTAAACCTAACTAACCTAAGGACATCACACACATCCATGCCCGAGGCAGGATTCGAACCTGCGACTGTAGCAGCCCCGCGGTTCCAGACTGCAGCGCTAGAACCGCACGGCCACCACGGCCGGCGGAGGATCTGGGATGAATTGACGCATGGTGCAGGGAATGGCAATTGAATCTCAATGTAGACAAGTGTAATGTGCTGCGAATACATAGAAAGAAAGATCCAGTATCATTTAGCTACAATATAGCAGGTCAGCTACTGGAAGCAGTTAATTTCATAACTTACCTTGGAGTAGCCATTAGGAGTGATTCAAAATGGAATGATCATATAAAGTTGTTCGTCGGTAAAGCAGATGCCAGACTGAGATTCACTGGAAGAATCCTAAGGAAATGCAAACCGAAACAAAGGAAGTAGGTTACAGTACAATCGTTTACCCACTGCTTGAATACTGCTCACTGGTGTGGGATCCGTACCATATAGGGTTGATAGAAGAGATAGAGAAGATCCAACGAAGAGCAGCACGCTTCGTTACAGGATCATTTAGTAATCGCGAAAGCGTTACAGATATGATAAATCAACTCCAGTGGAAGACTCTGCAGGAGAGACGCTCAGTAGCTCGGTACGGGCTTTTGTTGAATGTTCGAGAACATACCTTCACCGAGGAGTCAAGCAGTAATTGCTCCCTCCTACGTATATCTCGCGAGGAGACCATGAGGATATAATCAGAGAGATTAAAGCCCACATAGAGGCATACCGACAATCTTTCTTTCTACAAACAATACAAGACTGGAAAAGAAGGGAGAACCGATAGAGGTACTCAAAGTACCCTTCGCCACACACCGTCAGTTGGCTTGCACAGTATGGATGTAGATGTAGAAGTCGACCATTCACCTTCCCTAACAATCCTCAATGCCGTTCCACTTCATATCCCTTTGCAACGTCTAGATATTTCATCGATGTGATTTTGTCAACCAACCACAATTAACGCTGTTTTTGAATATGGGGTGTTTGTTTTTCCTACTCATTGTCATTAATTTACATGTGTCCGCTACTGGTGGAATTAAAGCTGTGAGGACGAGGCCTGAGTCATGCTTGGGTAGCTCAGTCGGTAGAGAGCTTGCCCGCGAATGGCAAAGGTCCCGAGTTCGAGTCTCGGTCCGGCACACAGTTTTAATCTGCCAGGAAGTTTCATATCAGCGCACACTCCGCTGTAGAGTGAAAATTTCATTCTAAATACATGTGTCTACATTAACAGCTAGCTGCCATTCATCACACCAACTAAAAATTTTGTTAGTCATTTTTTATCCTCCTGGAGTCACTCAATGGTTACACCAATTGTGCAAGCACTGAAGTGAACTATAAGTCTTATAACTCGTTTCCGAAATCTAGTTTGGTGGCCATAGGAAGTGTTTAAGCTCAGAAGAGTGTTCATGGTGCTACTCTGTAGTAATTCTGAACGTTTGGAGTGTCACATTGCCTGCTGAAATTGCCCAAGTATGTCGGAATACACAATGGAGATGAATGGATGCAGGTGATCAGACAGGATGCTTATGTATGTGTCACCCGTCAGAGTCGTATCTATACGTATCAGAGGTCCTATATCATTCTAGCTGCAAACGCCCAACACCATTACAGAGCCTCCAATAGCTTGGACAGTCCCTGGATTCATGAGGTTGTCTCCATACTCGTACACGTCCATCCGCTCGATACAATTTAAAACGAGACTTGTCCGACCAGTCAACATGTTTCCGGCCATCAACAGACCAATGTAAGTGTTAACGGACCCAGGCGAGGCGTAAAGCTGTGTGTCGTGCAGTCATCAAGGGTACATGAGTTGGCGTTCGGCTCCGAAAGCCCATATCGATTATGTTTCGTTGAAAGGTTCGCACGCTGACACTTGTTGTTGATGGCCCAGCATTGAAATCTACAGCAATTTGCGGAAGGGTTGCACTTCCCTCACCTTGAACGATTCTCTTCAGTCGTCGTTGATCCCGTTCTTGCAGGATCTTTCTCCAGCGCAGCGATGTCGGAGATTTGATGTTTTACCGGATTCCTGATATTCACGGTACACTCGTGAAATGGTCGTACGGGAAAATACCCACTTCATGTCTTCTAACAACTGCGCCAGAGACTTGTTGTCTTATATAGGTGTTGCCGACAAAAGCGCCGTGTTCTACCTGTTTACGTATCTCTGTATTTGAATGCGCTTGCTTTCATCGGTTTCTTTGGCACTTCAGTGTAGTAGCTTAGGACAGGCTTCACCACATTAACTATGGTAGTAATGAAGAAAGGTAACTGTACAATTCACAATGCCCAAGATTGTCATAGCAGAACAGTAGTAACATATTACGTAACTAACGAAGGTACTACTTTATAACATACTTTAGCAATATGGAATAAAAGCAGCGACATCAGTTGAGCCGAACTGAACTATTTAAGCATTTATATAGACGCGTAAGGTTATTCGAAGATAAAGTCACTATACGTAATTTTCGTATGTTTTTAAATGTCACCTCTTTCAACGTACACCCACACTCCCAAGTGTACTGAGGATGTATTATCTCCACAGTATGTTTCATAAATATTTATCCAAATGAGAGGTACCGTAGTTAGAAAGTTTAATTAGCACCAAGAGCAATTACATTTATCTAATTAAGTTTTTGTTCGTTTGCACATACATATCTGCGGTCCTGCTGGACACTGCAATACCAGTGCCTTGGGGAGCAAAACCAAGGTGGCGCAGTCGGTTGACTAAGCTGAGATGGGCTGTGTTACGTTGTTTTGGCTCCCGTAGCGACGTGCTACGGTGCTGTGGAAAAGGGAATTTCAGTGTGTACCAGGGCTGCAGACATTTATCTCCAACCAAACAAAAATTTAATTCCGTAACTTCATATTTCCGAGATAATAATTAAAACTTTGACTACCGGCCGTACTGAGTTAATTTTCTGGATCAACGTTAACACGAAGCAGTGCTGCAGAATACGGCGTTATTTCTGTTTATGTCACACCATACAATTTTTGATAGACCAAGGTACATCACTGATTTCGTTTCCTATCTTCAAATGGATAGGGACCGTCTGTGCGACCGAGTGACATGAGGCAGTTGTTACCACACTATTCTAGTAATCTGGAAGACGTCGATTCAAACCCGTATTAGACCGTAATGATTTAATACTTCCGTGATTTCCCTAAATCGCTTCAGACAAACGCCGAGATGTTTCCTTTGAAATGTTACGGTCGATTTTCTTCCCAATCCGTGAATCATTCAGAGCGTGTGTTTCGTCTCTAATGCCCTTGATGCCGTCCTTCGTTCTTTTGAACAGTGCGCCGGTCATCACTTACTGAAAGCGCTATGCTACACAGTGGCAAACAAAGAAACGATTCGTTTATATTCTCGAACATGTATAGCTGTGCCAGTTCAGCAAAGTGATAACGACTTTGGAATATAAAAATGATTACAGTCACGGAAAACATTTGTTCAGAATTGATAAATATAGAGAATAAAACTTTTTTTATGCAGTGGTAGCTTCCAGTTATTCCGGAAATTTACTCCTTTGTAATGGTTTAAGGAACCAATAAGTGGTAAGTCCGACTCATCAATGTACCAAACATTTTTCAAAAAATTCATGTCTTCTAAGATGAACTCAAGATGAACTCCACAGAATGGGGCCACGAAGAAAAACTCGTCAAACATCTGATCTTCTTTACGCAAGTGTTGCAGAGTAATCGTTGAATTAGAGGCTCGGTTCATCGGACTAAGTCGTGAAGATCCTAGCAGTCGCTCATATTCCGTTGATTACCTGGTGGGATTAATTTCGAAACAGTGGAGGTTCATTTACTGGATAGATGGCGCCTTTGAGTTCCCACCGAGACAATTTAGCCGTAGAGCAGTCTATTACAGGGACTGCATTAACGGACAAAGGACTCCGTGTTAATGTCGTCCGGAAGGGTCAACACGACCCAGCTACAAGGTATGCAGCACCTCAGCCCCGAGATGAGGCGGCGGCTACTCGAGTTTGGCAGCAGTAAATGCAACTGCCTTTAGTCCAGACCTGCAGTGGAGGATGTCTTCCATTCAAAGATTATTGAAGCTCCTAACAACTTGTCGACGGATACTGTCGTGGTCACTGGCATAAGTAAACGATCTCCGAAGTGCGATTTGTAACAGTATCATAGTTTTACTTCCATCTTGGTAAGCATGATACACATTAATTCGATAATAACAACGCCGTGCACTTTTTCTCCGTAAATCGAAGCCAGTATGTTCATTGACCATATAAGGAGGCACGCATTTGCTGTGATGCTGTAATGGTTTCCTTGTCAACATCTACATCCACAAGGATACTCTGCAAATTAAATTTAAGTACCTGGCAGAGGGTTCATATAACCACCTTCGCCATCATTCTCTATTATTCCAATCTCGTAGAGCGCACGGAAAAAGCGAACACCTATTTCTATTACGGTGATATTTGTCCCGATGTAGGTAGGCGTCAAAAAAATATTTTCGCATTCGGAGGAGAAAGTTGATGCTTTAAATTTCGTGAGAAGATTCCGCTCAACGGAAAACACCATGGTTTTAATGATGTCCACCCCAAATCCCGTATCATTTCAGTACGCTCTCTCCCCTATTTCGCGATAACACAAAAAGTGCTTCCATTCTTTGAACTTTCTCGATACACTCCGTCAATCCTATCTAGTAAGAATCGCACACCGTGCAGCAGTATTCTAAAAGAGGAGAGACAGCGTGGTATAGGTAGGCTCTTTAGTAGATCTGTTACATTTCTATGTGTCCTGTGTATAAAACGCAGTCTTTGGTTAGTCTTCCCCACAACATTTTCTATATGTTCCTTAAAATTTAAGTTTTACGCAATTGTAATTCTAGGTATGTAGTTGAATTTACGGCCTTCAGATTCGTCTGATTTATCGTGTAATCGAAGTTTAACGGACTCCTTTTACCACTCTTGTGGATGACCTCACACTTTTCATTATTTAGGGTCCATTTCCAACTTCGGCACCATACAGATATCTTTTCTAAATCAATTTTGCAGTTTGTTTTGATCTTCTGATGACTTTACTAGTCGATAAACGACAGCGTCATCTGCGAACAACCTAAGACAGCAGGTCAGATTGTCTCTTAAATCGTTTCCGTAGATAAGGAACATCAAAGGGCCTACAACACTACCTTGGGGAGCGCCAGAAATCACTTCTGTTTTACTCGATGATTTTCCGTTAGTTACTACGAACTGTGACCTCTTTGGCAGGAAATCATGAATCCAGTCACATAACTGAGACGATTTTCAATAAGCGCGCAATTTCGTTGCAAGCTGCATGTCTGGTATAGTGTGAAAAGCCCTCACGAAATTTAGAAATACGGAATCAATTGAATAGAAATACGGAATCAATTGGCACGTTCCACAGCCGCCATGTCTTGCGCAAATAATTATCTTGATAGTACTATGGGGTTATTGATTCACTCTCTTGTATTCTGATCAGTTTCGTCTGTTTGGCATCTATCAGGGGTAAAATAACGTAATCATACGAGTTGTCGCTAACTTAACTGTACCACTTTAAATAGCCAAACGCTCGAAACCTATCACAGGATAAAGAAATATAAAATAAGTCGTAGTAAGGGCTATGAAAAATAATTTTCTTTAATTTGCAATACAGTGATCCTACATGCAACAATGAGCCAAAATGGATAGGGTGTTGTTGAAAAGTATGTGGCACTTTGTGCACATCTCCTGTGGTAAAAATAATCCCAGCTTTAGAGTAATTTGTGTTTTATGTGTAGAAGCTTAAATCAGCATGAAACTTACGGAAACTACAACAATTTACTCCCATTTTCCTTATTTCATCAATTTCGAGTTGTTTGCCTCTTTTCAAATGGCAGTGCTATTTTCGACACATTGTAGCGTATCGGTTTTACTTGTTAATGGAAACACGTCTGCAAAATGTGGCAATTAAAAGAAGTTGTACATTATACATGAACTCAGAAAACTTAAGAAAGGCTTCATGATAATCTGCAAAAGTAACGAAAGTTTTGAACAATGGATGGGAATTGTAAGTAGTCTAACGATGGAGATGACATTTGTTCGAATAAACAATTAGAAACGTCGTTATAAACACCGTAAATACTAAGAAAGTAATCTGATACTACGCTCCAGAGAACATCAGAAGTGCAAGGCCCGTGTTATGCCACGGAAACAGAGAACGGCAGTACCGCTCCAAGTGCCGTGGCAGTGAATTCTGAATACGGGAAAAATGGCGCGAAAATTCGTATTATTACTTTTCGAAATACAAATATTACACGACATTATTTTTAATCTATACTTTCTGGGAAGGTCTGGTAGTTTTTTTGATAAAATGTATTTATTTGCCAGACCCGAATTGTAATTTCGACCGTGTGTCTGTTATCAAGTGGAAATTATGTTCCTGATTACAACCTTCTTGTGCGTATTGCACTCTTTGAACTGCAACATAAATATGTTGCTTATATTATGCTCTCATTATTAATATTGGCGGGGGAACATGATTCCATATTTGATTTTTGTTTCATAAGAAACATAAACTGGTTTCTTTACGTGGTATTCTGTGGCCTCATGTCTATTTGTTACTGTTTACGAATCAGTGTGTGAAATGTTCGATTTAAATGTACTGTGAGTAGACTGATCGTATTCTACGTTTTTTTTTAACCATCTGTTTTTCGTACTCTCGCTTTTAATGGACACCGGAATTTTCATCAACTCCGCTAAAATGTACTGTTTGTAGCACTTGTTAATAACGTGTGGAAACATCTGCGTAACTACTGTCGCATTTGGAAGGAATATTGTGATAGGTTCAATGGTTCAAATGGCTCTGAGCACTATGGGACTTAACATCTGAGGTCATCAGTCCCCTAGACTTAGAACTACTTGAACCTAACTAACCTAAGGACATCACACACATCCATACCCGAGGCAGGATTCGAACCTGCGACCGTAGTAGTCGCACGGTTCCTGACTGAAGCGCCTAGAATCGCACGGCCACCGCGGTCGGCTGTGATAGGTACCATGACCACAAAGCATAGGGCCTACTCATCTACATCTACATCCATACTCTCCAAGACGCTGTGAAACGAGTGGCACTCAGTGGCAAAAAGCAACAGCATTCAAAACAGAATCACTTACTCGATCTGGGGCAAAATATAATGAATTGAATGCCTATACTGTCAAAACCTACTAAAATGGAGTTCTCTGTTCAATGTGAGAAAGTACAGAAAACTAATGATGATAAAAATAACGTAGAATACAGGTAATATTCTTACATGAGTCATATAGCGCAGTACACGCTCAGATTTGTAAGCAATAACTGATTCACGTAAGTCCGCAGAACATCATGCAACGAAAGCGGCTTCTGTTTTATATGAAACAAAAACAAATTTTGAATATTTTATCCCACCCAATATTAAGGATGCGAGAAGATCGCAATCAGAATATGAGTAACATATTTACATCACAGTTCAAGAAGTGCAATACATACGAGAAATCGTAATCAGAGGCACACTGTGATGAAATCAACTTCTCTTAACAATGAAAGGACAACAAACATGGAAGACTAAAAACCAGCCGATAAGGAAGCAAGGTAATGCACTAATAAATTTGCAGCCCCTATATGAGTTTCCCTCACTAATGTTCCGTCAACGTAAGTATATTCGGACTTGAACTCCTTCTTGACACTGATGTCACAGGATATCCTATTGATTTGTACAACGGGAAGGTGTGCTTATTGTTGTACTTTATTGTTATTTTAATACCTGTACAAATCAGGTAGGCTGTCAGCGGCACACTACGCCGCTCTTCAGCCATAGTGGTGACAATAGTATAAGAACGGAGAATGATAATGAACATAGTGACGGGCAAAAGAGAGAGGTTACAGAGACACAAAAAACACGGAGTCGTTCACACGCGACGAGAAGAACACTGAAAACACGTTGACACGGCGCACAGAACACTGATGAAGCCGACGGTACAAGTGAACGTAGTAGTGGGACTGCGGACACTAAAAACACTAAACGACGTCACACACACAAGACACAGAAGGCGATGATCTCCGGCGCGCGAATGTTCACTATGCGTGTGCGAGTCCGGGGACCTGCCAAGAGAGGAGGAGGAGGAAGGGGAGTGGGAGAGCGAGAGGGGAGAGCAGAGATGCCACGGGCAAGGGAGAGAGGGGGAGGGAGGAAGGGGGAGGGGGAGGGGAAGCCTGGGGGAGAGGTGGAGGGAGGGGATGGGGGAAAAGGAAAGAGAAGGGAAGAGAAGAGAAGGGAGGGAGGGTGCCGAAAGGAAAGGACACCGGAAGTGGGGGTGGGGCAGGGTCAAAGTTGATAGGAGAGGTAGATGGAGGGGACGAGGACATCATCAGGAAGGGGGAGCTGGCGGAAGCCACCTTGGGAGAGGGTAAGGAGGGTGGAGAGATGGAGACCGGGTGGGACGTGGGAATACAGGCGCGGCAGCGGGTGGGGGTGAGAGAGGATCGGGGAGATGAGTGGGTGAGGAGGATTGAGTTTACGGGAGGTGTACAGGATCCGTATCCTTTCAAGGAAAAGGAGGAGGTGGGGGAAGGGGATGAGATCGTACAGGATCCGCGTAGGGAAGAGGAGACGGATGCGATAGGCAAGGCGGAGAGCATGGCGTTCAAGGATTTGGAGGGATTTATAAAAGGGGGGGGGCGGAGATCCAAGCCGGATGGGCATAACAAAGGATAGGGCGGATGAGGGATTTATAGGTGTGGAGGATGGTGGAGGGGTCCAGACCCCACGTACGGCCGGAGAGGAGCTTGAGGAGACTAAGTCAGGAGCGTGCCTTGGCTTGGATTGTCCGGAGGTGGGGAGTCCAGGAGAGGCGATGGTCGAGGGTTACGCCAAGGTACTTGGCCATAGATGGTGATGCAGAAATCAAGGAGGCGGAAGGAAGGGGTGGTTTTGCCTACAATGATCGCCTGGGTTTTGGAGGGATTGACCGTGAGCAACCACTGGTTGCACCAAGCGGTGAACCGGTCAAGATGGGATTGGAGAAGGTGTTGGGAGCGCTGTAGGGTGGGGGCAAGGGCAAGGAAGGCGGTGTCATCGGCGAACTGGAGAAGGTGGACGGGGGGTGACGGCGGCGGCATGTCCGCCGTGTACAAAAGGTACAGAATGGGGGAGAGGACGGAGCCTTGGGGCACACAGGCAGAGGGGAAAAAGGTGTAGGAATCTGTGTTATGGATGGTGACATAGGAAGGACGGCGGGAGAGAAAGGAGCCGATAAGACGGACGTAGTTAATGGGAAGGGCGAAGGTTTGGAGCTTGAAGAGGAGACCGGAATGCCATACGCGGTCATATGCACGTTCGAGGTCCAGGGGGTGGAAGATTGCAGAGCGACGGGAATTAAGCTGTTCGGAAAGGAGATGAGTGAGGTGAAGGAGAAGGTCGTCGGAAGAGAAGGACGGCCGAAAGCCACACTGGGTAACGGGTAGGAGGCGGTGCTGGTGGAGATGCTGGTGGATGCGTCAGGTGAGGATACATTCCAGGACCTTGCTGAAGACCGAGGTAAGGCTGATGGGACGGTAGGAGGAGACGGTGGACGGCGGTTTGCCAGGCTTAAGGAACATGAGGATACGGGAGGTCTTCCACAGGTCGAGGTAGTAACTGGTGGACAGGACTACATTGTAGAGCCTGGCCAGGGTGGAGAGGAAAGAGACAGGAGCTTCACAAAGGTGACGGTAGGTGACACGATCGTGACCAGGAGCGGTGTTGCGTTTTGTGTGGAGTGTATCAATGAGATCCTGTGTAGTGATAGGGTCATTGAGTTCCGTGTGTGCAATGTTGTCCAAGTACTGGAAACCAGGAGCTAGGGGAGGGACAGAGGTGTCAGTTCGATCGCGGATATCCGGGAAGAGGGAGTAATAGCACTGGGGATCATCGGGGATGGAAAACACTTCGGACAGGTAGGAGGCAAAGTGATTGGCCTTACTAAGGGCGTCAGGGAAGGGATGATCATCATGGAGAAGAGGATAATAGGGGGAGGGCTTAGTTCCGGTAAGGCGACGGAAGGCTGACCAGAACTTGGAACAGTTGATAGGTAGAGTAGTATTTAAACAGGTGCATGTCTGTCGCCAGTCCCGGCGTTTCTTAGCCGCGAGCAAATTACGAATGTGTCGCTGGAGTTGCCGGTGGTGTCGTAGTGTGTCCGGGTCATGCGTGTGGAGGAAGGCACAGTAGAGATGGCGGGATTCACGGAGGATGAGGACGGCCTGAGGGGGTAAGGTAGGACGGTGGGGGTGGATGGCGACAGTAGGGACGTGGCCCTCCACGGCCTCAGACAAGGTCTGCTGGAGAAAGGAGGCAGCATGGGTGACATCATCGGGGTGGTGGTAGGTGAAAGGGTGGCTATCGACCTGGGTGGAGAGGGTATCCCGGTAGGCATTCCAGTCGGCACGGTAATAGTCATGGACGTACTTAGGGGGAGGGTCATTACGAGGGTTGGGGCGGGGGCAACGACCATCTGAAATGGTGAGGACAGGGAGATGGTCGCTACCAATAGGCTCCAGGACATCCACCGTTATGCGGCCAAGGAGGTTGGGGGAGGAGAGGATAATATCAGGAGTGGAGTTGGATTTGGGACGGGTGTGCTGGGGGATGGGGATGAGGTCGCCTTGAAGGGAGGAGAGGAACCGATGCCACCGCCGTAACTGGGCGGCGGAACGACTATGGATGTTGAGGTCGGCGGCGATCACGTAGGAGGAGAAGGTACGGTCGATGTGGGAGAGGAAGTCGAAGGGAATAGGGGCGATAGGGCGGACATAGATGGTGGCGCAGGTAACGGTAAGGCCGGGGAAGAAGAGACTAAGGATCAGGTGTTCAGTGGGGTCGGGAAGGAGAGGTTGGAGCCGAACGGGGATCTGGCAGTGGTGACCAATGGCAACTTCGCCACGCGCAATTGGGAGGGGATTATTGGAGCGGTGGAGGAGATAGGGTGAGGTGTGGATGGAGTGGTGAGGTTGGAGGAAGGTTTCATTGAGGAGGAAGGCATCCACGCGGTGGGTGGCAAGGGTGTGCAGGAAAAGGGTCTTGTTGGCAGGAAGGGAGCGGATATTGTTGAAAAGGATACATTGCTGTCGCGTCATGACAGGGATTTAGACGAGGGTGTCAAGACGGGAGAAGGTGAAATGGGCCTGGTTGTTGGAGTAGGTGGCATACATCTTGAGGTGGAATATGGAACGGGCAGCGAGGGAGATCTGCTGGAGGATTTGGGGGCGCTGAAAGGGATGAACATTTTGAAGGACGATGGTGAGGAACCTGATGATGTCCTCAGCGGTGGGAGGGGGATGAAGGGAATTGCCAGGAGGGGTGGGGGCGTCCAGGGGACGGACAGTGATGGTGAGTTCAGGAGTGGTCGGAGGGGGTCGAGTTTTACACTTTTGGGAGTAGGTGGAATGGGGGAGATTGCAGGTAATTCAGGAGGGAGGGGATTGAAGGTTAGGGCACTGCTGGAGGAAGTGCGCTTGCCTACAATGCGGGCAGGTGGGGGCCTCACGGCACTCAGCTGTTGGGTGTGCATTATAGCGCAGACACCTCTGGCAGCACAGGGATTGAGGAGGGGAACGGGAGGGGTCGACCTTGTAGCGCTGGTGGAAGAGGAGGGCACCCTCCTTCAGGAGACGGTCAATGGAGGGGGCGTACTTGGAGAAAACTCGCATAAGGTGAGTGGGGCCGGCCGAGTTGAAAATGCAGCGGACCGCCTGCACCTCCAGCGTGGGATGCACCTTGATCTCCGCCAACACCTCCTCCTCCATGATCGACGGACTTAGCCAAGTGATCACGGCGGTGAGGGTTGGCGGGCGACGCGGGGGTTGAGGTTGGCGGGTAGGAGACAGAGAAGGAGCAGGGGCGAGGGAGGCGTTGGGGCCAAAACGGGTGATGGGGAGGCGGGAGAGGATGTCAGTATGGAGGGTGGGGCTGGGGGAGGAGATGAGAACAGAATCCCGTATGGGAGTGAGGAGAGAGATGGGGGCACCAGGAAAGTGTTGGCGGAGGAGGAGGCGGAGATGGTGACGGTGACGGAGATGGTGACGGTGACGGTGAAGGCGACGGCGACGATGACGGTGGCGGTGGCGGCGGTGATGGCGAAGGCGACGGGGAGATCTGGGCATGGACAGTGGCCCGACGGGCCACCACCCGAGCCCGAGCTGCAGTGACAGGCTGGGGGATTGGGGGGAAAGGATCAGATCGAAAGGAGCGGGAGGAAGAAGCTGGAGAGGGGGCGACAAAGAGCGAGGGCGAAGGGAGAGTGAGAAGAGGTGGGATGGAAGGAGGGGGGGTGGGACTGGGCACACCATGTTATAGTGGTGGAGGCGGCCAAAGGGGAAGTATAGACTATGGCGGTGGTGGTAGTGGTGACGGTGGTGGTGGGGGCGGGCATGACGACAGGGAGAAAAAACGCACAAGACGAAAAGGAAAGGACACAAACTGGGGACAGACGAAGACAAAGACGGAGGAAGACGCAGACGGACGAAGACCAGGGTCAGACGGCGACGGCGACGGCGGGTGGCAGGAACGCCACAGCTGCTGCTGCTGCTGCTGCTGCCGCGGACGGGGCCGGGGCTGCTGCTGCTGCTGCTGCTGCTGCTGCCACAGGAGGAGGACTGGCTGGCTGGCTGGCTGGCTGGCTGGCTGCTGCCGGCGGGACCGCTGCTGCAAGCCAGGACCGGGACCGGGACCGGGACCGGGACCGGGACCGCTGCTGCTGCTGCTGCTGCCGCTGCTGATGGACCGCTGCGGCTCTGCTGGGCTGGCTGGCTGGCTGGCTGGCTGGCTGGCTGGCACCTGTAACACCTACCACTTCGATGAGCGCTGGAATCGCACTATCGAAGGGCGGCAACCTTCCGGTGTACCGCCGGAGATGGTGTGCTTATTCACTTCAGCGCCATATATCTTCCTTGAAAATTCTGTCTACTTTTTTTGTGATGTTTAAAAAATGCGTAATGTTTTCAATAGACTATCGCTACTTACAAGTTATTAATACTCTTTACATTGTTTAATTGTTACCTTAAATGGGTATAGGTATAAAGCTAATTATAATAATTTTGATAAAACAAACTGCGTCCGAACTGGCTTAGAAGGCTCAACGGTAGCTTACTGACCGAGAGCTGTGTCATACACAGCCCACAGATGTCACTAGATGCGAATTCTTGGAGGGGCATGTAGTCAGCACACTTCTCCGAGTCGTTGTCAGTTTTCGTGATCGGAAATAACTTTTTATATAGTAGCGTCATTACACGTTGCTGTGCGGGCGTGAAAAAAGGCGTCACATTTACGTCATATTTGTTGACTTTAGGTACTTCCCAACTGTCCGTGTTTTTCATGTTTTGTTCATATCAGTGTTGGGAACCGAAACGTAATAGGTTTTCTCCTTAAGGGTATCAGTCCTGCTGTATTACGATGGGCGGAATGAACAAAGATATCGACCATTATTCTACGACAGAAAAGAAATAGTACTAACCAATATTGACGTTGCTTTTGTATGCAGCAATAAATAATGTCTGGCAGATGTATAAAATGAATGAAAGGAGAGTGAAAAAAACATTTCAATAGCGAAATAGTTTAGACATCCCCCCCTCCTCCCCATAAACACGAAACTCGCGTAATATCAGTGATTACCAACGGTACTGTCAACAAAGAGATCATACAGACTGAAAAAGCGTTGTTTTACCCACGTATGTGTGAAACGTGATGTGGGCTACTGCATGAAGAAATTATTAATTTTTAATTTAATTTAATCTTCAGTTTCAGTTCGGATACTTTGTGTGCCATGAAAGTGCATAATTAAAGACTCATGCTGAGTCACTGATACACATTTACTTTTTTTATGAGTCATGACCAGGCAACAATATGCCGATTAATTTTGAAATTTGAAGTTACAAAGGACGAAAGTCATGTACACCTATACGTCATGTACTAGTGTCAACTACGCTGCTGGAAAAAAAAAAATTTGTTCACTACTTTAGAGGTTT
Source organism: Schistocerca americana (assembly GCF_021461395.2). NCBI lineage: Eukaryota > Metazoa > Arthropoda > Insecta > Orthoptera > Acrididae > Schistocerca > Schistocerca americana. Next base: position 949,125,904 of record NC_060119.1, on the reverse strand, counting down.
CCAATTGACTCCAGACTTATTGTTACAACAGTGCGTACGGAGTACATGAAATGATTACATTTACATATCAGAAGCAGAACTGGTTCTGATGTACGAGGTATCGTCCCATGCTACAACGTCCGCATTACTACGTGGTATATCCTCTGCCGGCGGCATTGCAAGCGCTGACTATGGCACCAGTCGATCATACAGATGGCGAGTATTTGTCCTGGGATACGTTATGCAGCGCCTACTCGATCTGTTCAGATGGTTCTGTAAGAGTCGTTGGTTTGACAGCTCGCACGAGTCGCTTCTCGTTTCACCATATCCCATACGTGCTCGATCGGACACAGTTCTGGACGTGGCGCTGGCAAGGGAAGTTGCTGTACGGTCTTGCGGTGAACGTTGAGTTTCATGGGCAACGTGTAGACAAGCAGCATCCTGCTGGAACAACACGTCACCTTCCTGTTGCAAGAAGGGCAAAAGAACGGGTCTACCAACATTCTGCACTTACCGAGCGCTGCTTAGTGTTTGCTTCAGAAACACCAAAGATGAACGAGAATCGTTGGTTAGCGCACCCCACACCACAAGGCCTGGGGCCACTGTGTCTCGGATGAATGCACTCTGCCAGGCAATGTTCACCAGGTCTGCGTCACACAAACAAACGACAATCACTTGCATGCATCTGCTTTCATAACGGACGACTACGGTCCGCCATTCCATCTTCCAAGTGATCCTCTGACGGCACCAGTGGAACCGTGCACGTCGATGCTGTGGCAGGAGTGGAAGATGGGCTAGAGGTATGAGTACCCCTAGTCACAGAGCCAATACCCAATTCACATCTGTTTATATTGACATTATTTGGACTCACAAGACCCCTTATCATACTGTGACATCTGTGCTACACGCTACGGCTGCTCTTACTATACGACGATCCTGACGAGCGTTTGTGCTGCGTGGACGTTTAGAAACTCTCCTACAGGTGTGACAATGTCCACGTGAACACTGATACCAGCATCGTTGCATAAGTGACGCAGCACGTCCAACTTAACGTGACATCTTTCCGAAATGAACCATCCCGCCACTCGGATGGCCACAATTTGACCCCTTTCAAACTCGCTCAGCTGCAGGAAGCACCAGTGCGTCTCCGTGGTAGGTTCCTGCTGGATTCACACTTTTGCACCAGCCTGAGCTTTCTGGTTGTGAGAATTCCTTATTAAAGGACAGAAACAAATTGCACTCTGGTAGCAATACTACTACGCTGTTTGTTGCGGTAGATATTTGAACTATTATCAGTACATCTATTAACCCATAGGTGGCATACGAGGTCATCGAGTGAAAATTAACGTCATCTTTCCAGGTACATTTCCATCAGAATATTTTTAGTATTTTTCGGATCGTTAAAGATGTTAAGTCAAAACTTATGTGATGTTTTCATCTCCTAACAAAACATTTATTTTCATCCTTAGTGTGCTAACACCAAATGGCATATTCATGAAGTACTCCTTAACTCCTTCATTAGTCAGAGATTGCAAATTAAAAAAAACCGTTTTCTTGGCGTATTTTTAGACTCAGTATGGGAAATAAACAAAATTTTAAAAATGCCGAATACCGACAGTTCATATGATTGCGTTGAGAATATGTGACGAAACGGGTAAGTAACTACCGTAACTTCCACAGGGAAATGACCGTAAGTACTTAAAAATTTTGTTCAAATTCACATCCAACTACCGAAAAACAGGACATAATGGTTCAAATGGCTCTGAGCACTATGGGACTTAACTTCTGAGGTCATCAGTCCCCTAGAACTTAGAACTACTTAAACCTAACTAACCTAAGGACATCACACACATCCATTCCCGAGGCAGGATTCGAATCTGCGATCGTAGAGGTCGCGCGGTTCCAGACTGTAGCGCCTAGAACCGCTCGGCCACTCCGGCCGGCGAAACAGGACATACTTGCACCAAAAAAAAAAAAAAAAAAAAAAAAAAAAAAAAAAAAAAAAAAAAAGCTGCCATAATGATGAAGAGGCCTGATTCAGTGGTACTGGAATAAACACAACAAGCTCCCGATTGCATAAACCAACGCACCCAAAGGGGCACTCAATATGCCACGTGTATTATACTAACAGTTCACGTACAGAAAAACAAATGATTGGCAGGTATGAACGTATACACTGTAACCTCCCGACAGAAAAAATATATATAATTACGCCTATAACATTCACATTTAGTGTAATCTCCCAACAGTTTATAATACCGTAACCTCGTAATAATAATGTGACTAACCTCCCAATAAAAAATGTGACTCATATATAACCTTTCAATAATTAACTGACTGTGAATCTAAACTGGTAAATTTGGATGTCAGCAGTGCTGCGTCATGGCCCTGAAAGATCATTCTGAATAAATTGAAAATCCTTACAACGCGTATATATCTGCTCCTATAAGAAATTTTTCTGGCACAGCCCAGTGCAATGCTGGCCGCTACATTTGTCACGTATAAAAGAAACAACTGATTTTTCTTTACGATAACAAGGATGACCATGGATAGGAGAAATTAGTAAATTCTCCATATTCAAATGAAGTATTGCCAATAGTTAATTTTTATAAGGAAGATTATTATGAAAAGCTTTTTAAAAATAAGGTAAAAGCAGGCGCGAGCATATCTAATTTGTTGCAAGTAAATTTGTAATATTGTTATATCATGTCCCAACAGGCAGCAATAGCCACGTAAGGATTGTAGGGCAACAGCGTTATAACGCCATGTGAGAACCAATGAAATGGGCTATCGCTCTATCAGGCGTGTGATACAGACCTAAACCTCCCCTGCGCCGCGTGAGAGTGAGGGACTCTGGACAGCAACCCCTAGACCGCAGGTGCCCCGATAAAAGTTTAAACAAACTTAATTGTCAACTTATCATTCCATACTTCACCTGTAAACAGTAATCCATCCTCTTGCAAGGTTACAATTCACGCGCTATGAGTAGCTCACTCCTGACCAAAGAGGTTAGAATGCTTGCTCCCGACAACGAGTATCCTCTATCCACACTTCTTCGTTACTGCTTCACACAGCAAGCGAGGTATCGATATTAATTCGGCGCTTTCTCAAAATGTTGCTTAAATTAAACAATGGAAAATCCAGGACGGAATAATGACAGTAATATGAAAACGATAGATTGTCACTCACCATATGGTGTAGATGTTCAGTCGCAAACAGGCACAACAAAGAGAATATATTCTTTCTGTTGTGCCTGTCTGCGACTCAGTATCTCCTCTATGTGGTGAGTAGTAATCCATCTCTTTCATAATATTGTCATTAATCCTTTAAAATTTCCACACAATTACACACTTTTATGCACACAGAAATATTTTTCTCAAAATTAACACATTATTAAATATGGAAGCACACAACAGCACAAATTGAAAAAATAATAATACCAAAGACAGCAATTCCAGAAAGTGACACAAATCCTAAGTACATGACTACAATTCTATCTGAGACGTGAAACAAGGTAAGAGAAAAGAAAAATAAATTGATGTCGAATAACGGTTCTATCTGAAAATGTAGTGACAGGGAAATATTGTTCATATGTTGTTTGAGGATACGATGCCGGTAATATAAACACTGACTGTCGAATAGTTGAGGTAATGGATCACAGATGTTGGAAACGTTGATGTTATGCTTTTAACGCATCGAATTATTAAAATGTGTAGCATTAAAATAAAACTGTTAGACGATATGAAAAAAAGAGTATATTTTCATGTCCTGGCATCTCCCACCCTCATTATTCTTTTCCTGTTTCTCTACCTGGTTCTCCCTGTCAGTGTGCTTCTTCGCTCCTTTTTTTCTCGTCTTTCTCCTCCCGGTCTGATAAATGTCTCCCCAACCTAAGCGGTAAGAAGTAGTTAAGCATGTAAATACTTGTGGAACTAAAATTGTGTTTAACGTCCCATTAGTTGCACGGTAATTAAGGACGGAGTACAAGCTCAAAGTAAAGTGAATGAAACTGATCGTCTATTATTTACAGCCGCGTCCTGGCATCTGTCGTGAGTGATTTACAAAAATGACAAATGATAAATCTACGCCGGCCAGTGTGGCCGAGTGGTTCTAGGCGCTTAAGTCTGTAACCGCGCGACCGCTACGGTCGCAGGTTCGCATCCTGCCTCGGCCATGGATGTGTGTGATGTCCTTAGGTTAGTTAGGTTTAAGTAGTTCTAAGTTCTAAGGGACTGATGACCTCAGATGTTAAGTCCCATAGTGCTCAGAGCCATTTGAACCATTTGATAAATCAACGTGTCAGTTCAGGGTTTTGAACAATGACGTCCAAGAACTTGTGTTTGAAGTCTGAACTACTGTAAGTTCCGTAGTGCGGAACGTCAATGAAAAAAAATATTTTCTTGCGTTTCTCTGCTGACAAACTGACATTTTACAAAAGATTTCTTTGCTTGTCGCCGATTTGTAAATATCTGCAAGAGACTCCCAGAGGTATGCCACGATATTCCTGATAACTGCCCCCATCCTCCTCCTTCATCTTGTTATAGAAGCAGCGAGAACGGTCACGGTTCCCTAACCATCAGCTGCCTTAAATTAACTGCTCGTGAGTAATTAGCGCCGGAACCCGAAGCGTCTCAGGGAGTTCCGGAACGGCAGAGATTCCTCACCTCGCTAGCTCCGTGGAATTAAAGAGCCTTCGAACTAGGGCGCAAAAAGAACGCAGCGCCAAGGTGAACTGCTCTAACCTCAGAGCTATTTTCACCCTACGGTTGTTAACTGTTAGCAACCACTTCGTCATTTTGAATACATTATCATGGTAGAACAGCTCAAGGGAGCGTTTACACACAGTACCCAACTTCATCTCCACTTTCTTGGAGACAACTGAAACATTTTCCACGAACTCGTCTCCAAGATGCAATCTATTAAACTGTTGGAACGATATGTGATGACGGGAACACTAACTGCAAAGTTCCCTTTGATGTGTGTGCAACTGCATTTACTACACAATTTTATTCATGTAGACATCTAAAAATGATAACGAGTTTTGATTAACGAAATCGCTGCTGTTTCCCTGTTAATTTTCTTAAACTTTATTATTATTGTTATCAACTCATTCCCTCCCCCTCCCAACCCTCTTCTCTGTCACTCTCTTTCTCTTCTCTCTCTCTCTCTCTCTCTCTCTCTCTCTCTCTCTCAGGTACAGGTTGTCTCTCCGAAGAGTCGTCAGATGCATTTTCTCTGGTGTTTCGGCAGATATTTGCATGTGTGTAACTGTAGTTACGCAGACAAATACTGCTCATCATATCTTTCATGCGGAGCTCAGTGTCGATGAAGCACATTTTGTTTCCATTTAAAAACCAAATTGTTTTTAAAGCTGAATTTTGGGTGCCCGTTCTATAGAAAAGCCCAAATTAGTCTAGTACGATATTGGTTTTGTTAATATGGATTGACAGGGACTGTAAAACGCAAAGAATAACCTGTACTCTAGCAGCGACTGATTAGCGGGGCCCGCATCTCGTGGACATGCGGTAGCGTTCTCGCTTCCCACGCCCGGGTTCCCAGGTTCGATTCCCGGCGGGATCAGGGATTTTCTCTGCCTCGTGATGGCTGGGTGTTGTGTGATGTCCTTAGGTTAGTTAGGTTTAAGTAGTTCTAAGTTCTATGGGACTGATGACCATAGATGTTAAGTCCCATAGTGCTCAGAGCCATTTGAACCATTTTTTTTGATTAGCGGGCTGCTGCATGCAGACAGCAGTCAGCGCGGATCAGGGCGTTGCCGCCACTGCTAGAGTACAGGTAATTCTTCGTGTTTTACTGTCCCTGTTAATTCATATAGACAAAACCTAACTAACCTAAGGACAACACACACATCCATGCCCCAGGCCGGATTCGAACCAGCCACCAGGCGTCACATGAAAGAAGTGATGAGCAGTATTTGTTTGGGGTACCGCAAGCTACACACTGACAAAAAGAAATAGCAAGTATCTGCCGAGACATCAGTCAAAATTTGCCTTATGATTCTTAGGAGAGACAACCTGTATATCCCTTTCCTACATACAAACAAAATGTGATTCCCAAATAACTTGATGGCACTGCACTCCTCTGAAAAATCCTTAATTACCGAAAATTTTTTTCGAAAAATTAATAAGTTTTTATAAAAGTCCTGTTTGCATATTCAAGACAGTTTGCTTCTCTGGAACTTAAAGCTCCCATCAACTCAAGGTTCGGTATGAGTGCAGCAGTGTTTTATTTGGACATGGTCCTACAGGAGATGGTATACACAAGTCTTGTTCCCATCTATGAAATGACTTATCCAGCCTGATAGAAGGGGATTTACAACTTAACGTAGACTTCCGACCACGGAGCAACTCCGCGTTTTTTACAAATGGCTCTGAGCACTATGGTACTTAACATCTATGGTCATCAGTCCCCTAGAACTTAGAACTACTTAAACCTAACTAACCTAAGGACAGCACACAACACCCAGCCATCACGAGGCAGAGCAAATCCCTGACCCCGCCGGGAATCGAACCCAGGAACCCGGGCGTGGGAAGCGAGAACGCCACCGCACGACCACGAGATGCGGGCGTTTTTTACAGTAACATACTTTGCCAGAGATGACAGATAAAAAAACATATGCCTGACCAGGGACCGAACACGAGATATTTTGATTTGTAGTCCAGTTTTCCACGGCTAGCCACTGTCTTATGACTTCCATTAACTTTGCTCATAATTCTTACCAACTCATACTGTTAACACTCAGAATATTGCATTGCTTCTCAACAAACCTCCGTATAATAATTTAATTTGCGTTTGACTGTTGGCAACTCATCTACCTATAATTTAAACCTACTCCATACAGTTAAATATTTGAAAGAAATATGGCGCTGTTATTAAGATTACTGTACTGTCATATTTCTGTGGCCTTAGCAATAGCAAAAGCACCAGACGAAATTCACGCTAACTGCACAGTGCATCATGCTGATGCGACTATCATTTGCTCAATTAATACTCATTTCAGATGCATACATCAGATGAGAACAACAAAGTGTGAGCCATGGTGGATTCCCTCTTTGAATTCCTGCCTGGTGGCTCCGAGCTTGTGGCGCCATGGTTTGTGTGATCCACGCTGGGCAGCGAGGACCGGCGGGGGATTGGGCGGGCAGTCGATGTTTTGAAGCCAGACCATAGTGAGAGCCGTGTGGGGCCCTTGGGGAATGTGTGCCGTTCAGCCGATCTTGACGTGCCATGGAGTGGGCAGTTGATGTTTTGAAGTCGCACCGTAGGGAGAGCCGTGTGGGTCCTTGGGAAATGTGTGCAGTTCAGCCGAACTTGACGTGCCATGAAGTGGGCAGTCAATGTTTTAAAGCCGAACCATAGGGAGAGCCATGTGAGTCCTTGGGCAATGTATGCCATTCAGCCGAACTTGACGTGCCATGGAGTATTTGGTAGCATTTTAACCTTTTTGCCTATTTAATGGTTGTGGACACGGGGGTTATCCAAACACAGAACATTTGTGTGGTCTTGGTTATTTGATTTTTGCTGTTGGCTCTTCTCGGTGGAAGTTATGTTATGTTGGGAGCTTTCGGATCTGACAAAGTTGCCTGATTTGAGTCATGTTGCGCAACTTAACACCTTGTGGCATTATGTTTGAAGAGGTCAGGGGAACGTGTAGCAACTGGGAACACTTGTTATTAAATTGAATTTCCTAGTTTCAGCAGTGTGTTCGATGATTTGGTAATGCTGCACATTGTTGTAAATGCGATCATGTTTAGCCTTAGACCAAGTTTTTGAAGAGGATCATTTGAAGTGTCCGTTGCCTTTCTACTGCGGTGGCACGCTTTGACTGTTTTGGACTTGAACGCAGCGTGTGTTCGTCGTATAATTGCTGTTAATGTCGCCTCTGTACATCGACTTCATGGAATGCACTGCCGTCAGCTGCCCTTGGAGTACCTTCATTCAAGTTACGTGACCTAGTGTCTGAAATTCTTTATTAACATTGTGTACATTTTGATGCACAGGGCTTTTCTGAGTCAAGCACTCTTGTTGGACATTGTGTCGAGCCCCGTTAGGATGGCCACACGTTGCTCAGTTGTATGTGAAACACACGCGTGATGTTGAGACGTCATCTGGACTAGCGAAAATATAATCCGTTCATAAAAACTAACTCGCACATTTGAGGTTCATGGGTTGTAAAAAGGAAAGGGGTATACAACTATTAAGTGTTGCTATGCTCTGAAGCTTACATATTTGTTCATTAGCTAGTCAGGTATGAAAGAAATAAAAAAAAATATTCCCTGTCTCAGGACAAGTTACAACTTACTAGATCTAATTGTTCAACTATTTGTTATTTAAACGTTTTCGTGGGGTAGCCTTTTCTCACGTTTTATTTATTTACCTTTTGCTACAAGTTCGTTACGAGTAATAATTATTAGTTCTCTTCCATTTTAAATGGCGTTTTTCAGCCTCTATGTATACACATTCACTTACTGAATCACTGCCGCGCGGAGTGGGCGCGCGGTTTGAGGCGACATATCACTGCGCGGCCCCAACCGTCGGAGGTTCGAGTCCTCCCTCGAGCATGGGTGTGTGCGTTGTTCTTAGCATAGGTTAGTTTAAGTGTGTTTAAGTAGTGTGTAAGCCTAGGGACCGATAACCTAAGCAGTTTGGTCCCTTAGGAATTTACACACAATTGAACATTTGAACTGAATCACTTAAGTGTTTTCTAGGGTATATCTAAAGAGAATTTCCAAGTGTCTGTTTGAATGCACCTACATCAATCTGTCCACTCTCGTTCTCTTATAAATTTTTTAACTGCTCATTGGGGTGAGATTAAGTAAACTTGCTCTGTACGCCTGAAGGCCACTCTATGAATTTGTGCACCTGTTTACTTTATTAAATTACCTACCTGTCCTTGGAGGTGTATTTTAAGATTTTTCCCCCTAGTTGTCTCGAGGCAGCTGTAAGTTACTCTGCCTTCCTGTATGGCTACTTGTAAGTGGATAACATTTTGAGATGAATTATGTTTCTACGTTATCTTAATTAGCCATCTTTCTCCAAATATTAATTATTTGTTCATTTGTCGAACATTTTCTAACTTGTTCATAAAAGTAGAAATATTGAGTCTGAAATCTAAGACCTGCTTTCAGACATAGCTCGTTGTCTTTAACTATCAGATTATTTAAATTGCTACTTCATTAAGGTGTGTGATTTCTTAAATGTGCAAATTTCAGAGTGTTGCTTGTAATCCTGTTAATTGGCGCTATCTGATTTTCGTCATTTTCCTTAAACAAATATGTTTTAATAAACAATGGTGAATGATCTGAACCCCAATCCGTCCAGTTCTTCCATGCAATTTACTGTTTGCCTGATTGACGTTTGAAAGTGGTTTATCGAAAAAATACATTAATCGATAGGTAGTCTAATGAAATAAATTTAGGAATTGAAACTGATTATGATATGCCAACCAGACTGGGTGCTGAAGTGTTCTGAGTAAAACTGGGGAACTGAAATGCAAGTCTTCCCCGTTGGGGACCAAAGAAGTAGTGAAATAAATTCATTGATGGATTGATATGCGCCGGCCCGTGTGGTCGACCGGTTCTAGGCGCTACAGTCTGGAACCGCGCGACCGCTACAGTCGCAGGTTCTAATCCTGCCTCGGGTATGGATGTGTGTGATGCCTTAGGTTAGTTAGGTTCAAGTAGTTCTAAGTTCTAGGGTACTTATGACCTCAGAAGTTGGGTCACATAGTGCTCAGAGCCATTTGAACCATTTTTTGATTGATATGCCTCACACTGGGTACCTACAACGTAACTAAATAAACTAATTGGTGGAAATCCAAGTGAGGTCACTCCTTGTTGGGCACCAAAATGTAATAAATTAAATCAGAAATCACACAGGAAAGGAAAATGTTTACGTGTTTTATTTTAATGTTTCACAGCTTATCAATACAAAAATAAAATCTGAACTGATTTAAGTGGACAAAGATACAATAATCAATTGGGCATATAGGTAAGGAGGGACAGGAATAACCACTTTCTCACCACATGATGGATTCAGAGTTTCTTACAAGCGTGGATGGCGGGTATGATGTCAGAGTAAGGTGTCGATACCCGCCAAATCTGTTGGGGTGTCGGGTAGCACTTTTCATTTCCATGTAATGCTGTTTAGAGGCTACCCTCTGGGCAGTTAAACCTTACTTCCTTCTACACTCCCAGCCTAGTCGCTTTCCAGGTAGAACGCATGCCGCTAGTTGATGCAGTATAATTGTCTGTGCGTACGGCATCAATTGGGTGCAGTGATAAGTCCACAGAGGAGATGTCTATGTAATACATGGAAGCTGAGGTTAGACGAGGAAATGCGGTAGGCTGCTTAATGATTCAATCATCGAACCATAGGAAAGACTTTAGATCTATATCTAATCTACATGATTACTCTGTGATTCATAATTAAATGCCTCGAAGAGACTTCATCGAACCATCTTCAAGCAATTTGTCTACCGTTCCACTCTCGAATAGCGCGGGGGGAAAAGTGAACACTTAAATCTTTCCGTGCAGACTCTTGTCTCTGTTGTTTTATTAAGATCGACAGTTTTCTCTATGCATATGGGTGGCAATATAATATTTTGACTTTGGGAAGAGAAATCTTTCATCGAAAAGATCCTGCCGCAACGAGTAACACCTTTGTTTTGTTGATTGTTACCTCAACTCGCTTATCATTTCCATTACACCCTCTGTCCTACAAAAGGAAATACTCCTCTTTAAACTTTTTCGACCGTCTCCATCAGTCCTACATGAAGCGCATCCCATACCTTGCAGCAATACTTCAGAAAAGTACGGAGAAGCTTCATGTAGGCAGTCTCTTTAGTAGACCAGCTGCGTCTTGTAAGTGTAAACAACGCAGTCTTTGGTTATCTGTCTCCCCAATATTTTCTGTGTGATCGCTCCAATTACAGTTATTCGTAACTGTAATCACTAACTATTTAACTGAATTGACAGCGTTTTGATTTGAGTTACTCACTGTATAAAAGAAATTTAGCGGATTCCTTTTAGGACTCAGGTGGATGATTACTCACTTTTCATTATGCAGGGTCAACTGCCACTTTTCACACCATACAGATATTCTGTCTAAATCTTTTGGCTATTGGTATAGATTTTCTATGTCTTCACAAGACCATGAATGACATCATCACCTGCAAACAATTTAAGAGGGCTTCCAAGACTGTTTCCTAAATCTTTAATACATATCGCCCGCATCTCGTGGTCGTGCGGTGGCGTTCTCGCTTCCCACGCACGGGTTCTCGGGTTCGATTCCCGGCGGGGTCAGGGATTTTCTCTGCCTCGTCATGGCTGGGTGTTGTGTGCTGTCTTTAGGTTAGTTAGGTTTAAGTAGTTCTAAGTTCTAGGGGACTGATGACCATAGATGTTAAGTCCCATAGTTCTCAGAGCCATTTGAACCATTTTTTTAATACATATCAGAAACAGCAAAGGATCTAGAACACATCCTTAGTGAACACCAAATACCAGTTCTATTTTACTCGATTACTTTGAGTAAATTAGCACGAATTGTGACCTTTCTGACAGGAAACCACGAATCCAGTAGCAAAACTGAGCCGACACTCCATAGGTATGCTATTTCATGAAAAGTCTCTTGTGAGACACTGTGTCAAAAGTCTCCTGGAAATCTATAAATATGGAATTAGTTTGAGATTCATTGTCGATAGCACTCGTTGCTTTGTGTAAATAAAGAGCTAGTTATATTTCACAAGAACGGTATTTCCTGAATCCATGCAGACTATTTGTCAATAAATCGTTTTCTCCGAGGTCATTCATATTGTTCTGGCGTAGTATATGTTTCAAAATCCTGCTGCAAATCCGACATGGAATGGTAAATAAGGATTACATAAAGTGCTGTAATGAATGAAGAGAAACAAGTCTGGAAACAGTGTTGACAATAGGCCGACAAGGTCCCAGAAGGAAAATCAGAAGGTTTATGAAAAACAGCAAGCAAATCACTTATGGTGGATGCGATTACCCAGGGAGTATCTCTGGCGTAACTGTCAAGTAACCTAAGAATAAACTCCTCATAGCCTACTGTTCTGAGTCCTACAGCGAAATTCCTAATTCTCCTACTGGTCGAATCATCCAACTCATGCACCTCACTAACTGTTTCATCTGACACCCATATCTCACTCACTCGTCCTTTCCTCACTGCTCTTCACCTGACTCCTCACTAAACTCAAGCGCTGTTCAACTGATTCCTTATTCGTCAACTGATACTCATTGACCTTACGGTTACTTACTTCATTTCCCACAACTCTGGCATTCAGAGAGCCAAAGATCCCGTCATATCTCCATTATTATCGGTGGGCTCGATTTGTGTTGTGACCCAATAAATAAACGATGCTGGGTAACCAATCCTTACAGAGCAGGGTCCCAAAAAATCCGATCTTGCGAGTCGAAAATCCCTGGCGGTCAGCTGGCTTGTGACATTGCAGTTCGCACATCTCGACACTCCAATCGTTGTTGCTGGTTGCCTAGTGACTTCTGTGCCGGAATTTCTTGTGGAAGCCGCTAAGAAGTCCTCCAGGTGTTTCTCTGCATACTTACACAATTACATTTGTTTGTTTCACTCAAGTGCCTCAGGCGCTCGGTGCCCAGTGCCGTCCTACTGCTGTCAGTCAGTCTTTAAACGGGATAGTTTCCAATATGAAACAAATGCGTCAGTTGAACTGTATCTGCCGGTCCACTGTAGCTTTCGGGAAAGACTCACTATGATCAGTCATGGCTTAAGGGCAGCCCCTTTGTCCTCAGCATCACGCGGCAAGGTACTCTGTCCAGTCACATTAATGTGACCACCTGTCAAAAGCCTGGATAACCACCTTTTGCACCGAGGGCCGATGTGGGTCGTGGAATCCAGCGACTTTGGTGACCAGGATAGTGAAGTGAACTCGTCCTGGTGCCATTCGAACCACGCATGTCCAATAGGAACTTTGTGACAGCTTGCATTGTCCTCCTGTTAGAAGCCATCGTGCCGAGGAAAAACAGATTTTATGTAGGGGTGGACATGGTCCTCAAGGATAGATGCGTTCTTCTGTCGACCCAATACTACTTCCAGAAGATGAGATCACTAAGGGAATGCCGTGGAAACATTCCCCTGACCATTAGGCTCCCGCCTCCGTCCAGGACCCCTCCTAGGATTGTTGCAGGGTGCTTGCTTTCGCACGTTTCACGCCGTACACGCCAACGGCTATCTGACCGATAGAGCATAAAATATGATTCAAATGAAAAGACCACCGATGCCACTCAGTGGAAGTCCATCTGCGGTACTCGCATCCATATTCCATCCAGCCTACGTTGCCGATGAACACCAGTCAGTCAGGCTGCATGAAACAGGCGCCTGCTGCGGAGGTCCATACGCAGCAACGTTCGCTGATAAGTGGTGAAGGAGACATTGTTGGTAGCTCCTTGGTCCGTCTGGGCGGTCAGTTGCTCAACGGTTGCAACCCTTTTCGCCCTTTCGCATCTCAACAGTCCTTGTTCACTCAGTTGCCTCAGTGCTAGTTTTGGATAGCGTCACTTTGCCATGTACGGTATATTTAACCACGGCGGCACAACAGTTTACAGACTTAGGCGTTTCGGAAGTGCTTCCACTCTTGGTTCGAAAGCCTATCATCATACCCTTTTGGATATGAAATAAATAGTTCTTGTCCAGTTCCTACCATAATTCTATGCAGTTTAATTTATAATTGATGAAAGAAAATATACGCAGCAGAAGTCCACAGTAGCTATGAGAACTGTATGTGTCTCAGATGTGTAATATGCAGGTGTTTTGCAGGTGTTTCCATCCACACCTTGACAATTTTTTAAGTGCATTTATGGTGGGGATAATAAAGTTGGCACGGAAAACATTTCTAAGACTGAAGCAGAACTGACGTTTGTCAGTCACAGAAACTGTAGGAATCTATAATTTCGATGTACCAGACAGTTGTTGCCACATGTGTGCACATGTACTTCTGCCGCATACCCTTTTCTGAGCACTTAACGATATGTCATTACTTTTCAGTGAGTGGGAGCAGCAGACGTATTTAATGACCAGTTAAGTGCAACACAAATATTATTCATGATTTAACAGTGGTTGTTCATTGCCGAATCTTATGCGGAGCACGCTTTGAGTGTGCGAGACTGTTTACGAAAAAGAGTTTGGCTACACAGCGTACTTCTGAATAATGGAAAATATGTTTTTATAGCTTTACTAAATTCTGTAATCTTTCCTGATTACGCTGATATGCACCTTACTGGGTTTAGGATGAAAAATAAGCCTAGATACTAAATTTCAGAGTTTGGTTGTGTATGCTGCCATAACCCCCTAATTTCAACTAGGAGAAACCTTGTTTCTAGCGACTCTAATTGGGGTATATGCTGCTGCTGCATTCTAGCATCTATAAGTGATCGTCTTTGCCGCTATTCTGTTCTGCTTTGCTGACGTGGTTTGTTTACGTCCTATTGAAAGTTTGTTGCCTATGTGAGAAACATTTTTCTGGGTGTAGATATTCATTAGTGTGCAACAAAAACTAACTGCGCCACAAATCAAGACATTTCATATCAGAAATTTCAGAGATAACCAATTTACAGACAAGGTGGACCTTACTATTGAAAGCAATTTGTATGTCAGTTCTTTAGGTAAGAAACTCCCACATGGCTCGCCCACTGATGATTCAAATTTTTATGTCAACAGTGATACTATTCGCGGCGGATACTAAACTGTTTCTACTACTGCGTTGTTCAGTTGGTTCCAGAAAAGCTATACTATCATATCATTTACATTTCACTATTTCCTTTATCAAAGATGTTGCTTCGATTTTCGATTATGGAACTACGTTAGAATCCCCTAGAAACTTTACACATAATAGTGAATTAAGTGGAAAACTCTATTGCTAGGCAGATATAGTTTCTTTTAAGCATTTAAATGCAACTACCTATTGTCTGAGGGACATAGGGAACCAGAGAGAAACTCTTTGCCTTAAAATTGTTACTTATCTTCTTTCACGTTTTCTCTATAAAAGGTAATCTGCACCATTTCTTTTCAGTGGCTGCAAATAATGAATTAGACCCCAACATCATTGACAAAATTCGAGGTAAAAAGATGAAGAAGCAAGCCAGGTCCCTATTGTCCCCAATGAAAAACACAGACAAACTGGAAATGGAATGATGCAGACTATCTTTTATTGAGAATACGTCAAACAGGATAAGCAACATTTTCGTTGCAAAGGCTTTCTCTGCACTTTCCTATGTCCCCCAGGCAGGTAGTTGCTTTCTCTATAGTAAAAACATATTATCAAAACATGTGATCTAAAAAAGCCTAGGCACATTAGTTTTTTGTAAATGTAAGTTATTGCAAGCAATAATATCGTTTTATTGATTCCAATCATTTGATCCTTCAAGATAATTAATTAATATAGACTACACCTTCTTAGTAATTGTACATAATGTAATTAAATATTTTACAAAACTAATAATGATCTGCTGTCTGTGATAATATTATTTATTCTGCTACTGATTTCTGGTTTAAATCTTCATCAACGGCTGTACAACATACAAAAGTCGACAGTGTGACAATACGAAATGAAATAAGATCGAAACAGGAAAAACAGTTAAATCAATCGGAATACTCAAAAAAAATATCATTGATGTATCATATGTCATACAGTCTTTGACATATGTTAACACTGAATACCATGTTGTTGTTGTTGTGGTCTTCAGTCCTGAGACTGGTTTGATGCAGCTCCCCATGCTACTCTATCCTGTGCAAGCTTCTTCATCTCCCAGTACCTACTGCAGCCTACATCCTTCTGAATCGGCTTATTGCATTCATCTCTTGGTCTCCTTCTACGATTTTTACTCTCCACGTGGCCCTCCAATACTAGATTGGTGATCCCTCAATGTCACAGAACATGCCCTACCAACCGATCCCGTCTTCTAGTCAAGTTGTGCCACAAACTCCTCTTCTCCCCAATTCTATTCAATACCTCCTCATTAGTTATGTGATCTACCCATCTAATCGTCAGCATTCTTCTGTAGCACCACATTTCGTAAGCTTGTATTCTCCTCTTGTCTAAGCTATTTATCGGCCACTTTTCACTTCCATACATGGCTACACTCCATACAAATACTTTCAGAAACTACTTCCTGGCATTTAAATCTGTACTCGATGTTAACAAATTTTTCTTCTTCAGAAACGCTTTCCTTGCCATTGCCAGTCAACATTTTATATCATCTCTACTTCGACCAACATCAGTTATTTTGCTCCCCAAATAGCAAAACTCCTTTACTACTTTAACTGTCTCATTTCCTAACCTAATTCCCTCAGCATCACCTGACTTAATTCGACTACATTCCATTATCCTCGTTTTGCTTTTGTTGATGTTCATCTTATACCCTCCTTTCAAGACACTGTCCATTCCGATCAACTGCTCTTCCAAGTCCTTTTCTGTCTCTGACAGAATTACAATGTCATCGGCCAACCCCAAAGTTTTTATATCTTCTCTATGTATTTTAATACCTACTCCAAACTTTTCTTTTGTTTCCTTTACTGCTTGCTCAATATATAGATTGAATAACATCAGGGAGAGGCTACAACCCTGTCTCACTCCCTTCCCAACCACTGCTTCCCTTTCATGCCCTTCGATAGTTACAACTGCCATCTGCTTTCTGTACAAACTGTAAATAGCCTTTCGCTCTGTGTATTTTACCCCTGCCACCTTCAGAATTTGAAAGAGAGTATTCCAATCAACATTGTCAAAGTCTCTCTCTAAGTCTACAAATGCTAGAAACGTAGGTTTGCCTTTCCTTAATCTTTCTTCTAAGATAAGTCGTAGGGTCAGTATTGCCTCACGTGTTCCAACATTTCTACGGAATCCAAACTGATCTTCCCCGAGGTTGGCTTCTATCAGTTTTTCCATTCGTCTGTAATGAATTCGTGTTAGTATTTTGCAGCTGTGACTTATTAAACTGATAGTTCGGTAATTTTCACATCTGTCAACACCTGCTTTCTTTGAGATTGGGATTATTGTATTCTTGTTGAGTCTGAGTGTATTTCGCCTGACTCATACATCTTGCTCACCAGATGGTAGAGTTTTGTCAGGACTGGATCTCCCAAGGCCGGCAGTAGTTCTAATGGAATGTTGTCTACTCGCGGAGCCTTGTTTCGACTCAGGTCTTTCAGTGCTCTGTCAAACTCTTCACGCAGTATTGTATCTCCCATTTCATCTTCATTTACATTCACTTCCATTTCAATAATATTGTCCTAGAGTACATCACCCTTGTATAGACCCTCTAATACTCCTTCCACCTTTCTGATTTCCTTTCTTTGCTTAGAACTGGATTCCCATCAAAGCTCTTGATATTCACACAAGTGGTTCTCCGTTCTCCAAACGTCTCTTTAATTTTCCTATAGGCAGTATCTATCTTACTCCTAGTGAGATAAGCCTCTACATCCTTACATTTGTCCTCTAGCCATCCCTGCGTAGCCATTTTGCACTTCCTGTCGATATCATTTTTCAGACGTTTGTATTCCTTTTTGCCTGCTTCATTTACTGCATTTTTATATTTTCTCCTTTCCTCAATTAAATTCAGTATTTCTTCTGTTACCCAAGGGTTTCTACTAGCCCTCGTCTTTATACCTATTTGATCCTCTGCTGCCTTCACTATTTCGTCCCTCAAAACTACCCATTCTTCTTCTACTGTATTTATTTCCCCGATTCCTGTCAATTGTTCCCTTTTGCTCTTCTTGAAACTCTGTACAACCACTGGTTCTTTCAGTTTATCCAGGTCCCATCTCCTCAAGTTCACACCTTTTTACCATAATTGCCAATAAAATTGAAAAATTGTAGCAAGGATTAAAAATTACGGTCCATCGAGAAAACGACAGCATGTGATATATAGTAATACAAGTCAAAGAATTTCAATGTCAAAGATGACCGTCTCGACCAAATCCAAAGAAATTGTCATTAATCACTTCTGTAGTAATCAGGTTATAGATTCAAGTATTAATAGTTTTACACTTGATTGATATTACATAAAAATATTAATAAAGTCTTTAATACAATAAATGTAAAAAACAGCAGGATTGATGAATGTAAGAATATGCAACATTTTTTACAATCCAGTCACAAATTTAGCATGTAAAGTACAAGCTACAGAGCGGTGTATGAAATTGCTATCACTCGAGCCATATCTGACAAAAATTAAAGTAAATTAATATCAAGGAAATACAATTTTTAGAACTGAAGGAAAATAAAAAAAGGGATACTGAATATGTAGATATACAACATCCAGAATTTTATGCATATGCCACAATCTAACCAATTTTTAATTTTTTCAAAAAATGGCTCTGAGCACTATGGGACTTGACTACTGTGGTCATCAGTCCCCTAGAACTTAGAACTACTTAAACCTAACTAACGTAAGGACATCACACACATCCATGCCCGAGGCAGGATTGGAACCTGCGACCGTAGCAGTCGCGCGGTTCCGGACTGCGCGCCTAGAACCGCTAGACCACCGCGGCCGGCTTTAATTTTTAAATTTTTTTTTTTTTTTTTTTTTTTATTGTGAAGGCGCATGGTATACATCTAAACTGTTACACATTAGTTGGAAGAATATGTTATCCAATGCCTATACAATCACAAAATGTAATTTAAATTCCATTTATCATACAGATAAATTTTATTAATGTTTTTATGTAACATCAGTCAACCGTAGAACTGTTAATAATTCAGTTTTGTAATCTGATTACCATAGTAGTGTTTAATGACAACTTCTTTGGATTTGTTCAAGACTGTCATCTTTGACTTTGAAGTCCTTTGAGTTGTGCTGGTATATTTCACATGTAGTCCTTTTGTCAATGGGCCATCATATTTTAATCTTGCTACAATTTTTCTTTTTTATTGGTAGTTATTGTTTTCGGTGGCAACTCATGTCAATGTCAAAGCATACACTACAGGCAATACGTCTGCAATAATTTTTGTATTTCGACTGATTTAACGGTTTTTCCTGTTTTAATCTTATTTCGTTTCGTCTTGTCACATTGTCCATTTTTGTATGTTGTACAGCAGCCGTTGATGAAGGTTTAAACCCGAAACCGGTAGCAGAATAAATAACATTGTCGCAGACAGCACAATGTTGTGTATTTTGTATAATTCGTACATGCTGTTGACCAATGCCTAAGCAAGATGTTTAGTTAAATATCACTGACGGAGGGAGATTCTGAAATATTAGTACTATTCCTACTTTTTTATCACGGTGTCACTAAATTTTGGGGCCTATAACATTCCTCATCTCCCCCTACAACTCCCACTCCCCCTCCCCCCCCCCCCCCCCCCGCCCGTCAAATTAATATTATCACCACCCCTGGAAGAAAGCGACTGTATTCGTCAGTGATAGACAGTCAGTATTGCAGTTCAGGCGATACGCGTGCCGGTATTGCTCGGACATACTTGCTTATTTACTTTCGGTGTAATTATTCGCGCTGCGTTGTATTGCCTTTAAGGGTTCAGTGTGAAACGATAAATATCGTGTGGTGGAAAGCAGAATATTACTATAACCGAGTGTCTATAAAAGGTGTTTGAGAAGAGTAATCTAACAACTTCGGTAATAAACCGAGCAGTTAGTGATTCGCTAAATGTTACTGTTCTTAATAAACTCGTCATTCTCTGCTTCCTTAAATTACACGTAGGTGAAATAAATGTACTGATAACTTCCTGGAGCAGAAAGAGAGGCAAAGCAACATCGGCGTAAATAGCACACCTAACGGTCGTGCTAGACCTGCAACTTGTAATTCTCGGAATTTGCGTTCACATATCTCGTTACGTTCGCAAATCGTTTTTTTCACGTAATTTTCAACTGTTGATACTTACCTACCTGATGTAAACATTACTGCAGTATCACTTAAATTATGGAGTAATAAAATTTTTAATTATTCAAAGAATTTAAATATAATCTAAAGTAGCATTTTTTCTGGTTAATATCCTTAATACGCATAATTAAACAGTCTAGAATCTATTCCCCCATGTCGTACATCTATGGTTAATATTCGATGTCCTTCACATGGTTATTGCGGTATAATTGTACCTGAATTCGAAGAAACATTATAGAAAATCGTGAGCCTCATTCTTTCAAATTTTTTTTAATAAAAAAATACATCCAACATATTCGAAATACTTGCAGATTGTTTATAAGAGTCCCACGTTAACTAGCCGGCCGTTGTGACCGAGCTGTTCTAGGCGCTTCAGTTTGGAACCGCGCGACCGCTACGGTCGCTGTTTCGAATCCTGCCTCGGGCATTGATGTGTGTGTCGTCCTTAGGTTAGTTAGGTTTAAGTAGTTCTAAGTTCTAGGGAACTGATGACCTCAGATGTTAAGAGCCATAGTGCTCAGAGCCATTTGAACCGTTTGAACCCACATTAACTGCTATAAGTCACAAACTGAACTGTGACACCTATACAAAATAAGTAGTACATTAGAGAAACAAGTGCTGATTTTCTCATAAAATGGAGCCGAAAAAGTACCCTGTGTCCTAAAGAGTGGATGTCTTCTGAGATAACCCCCAGAAAATTCAGTAATGCAAAACTTCGTGGCAAAATAACGCGAAACCATAACCATCAGAAAGGAGTTAAAACACCAAAAAACATTGCTCAAATGAAGGAATGGGTGGAACAAAATCCGACGAAATCTCAACGACATTTATTTTTGCAAGTGGGAATAATGAAATCTTCGTGTCAGAACATCGTTAGAAAGGACGTGCATCTAAATTCTTACAAGTTTACTGATGTCAGTAAGTTAATTCGTCCATACGACCTTTCACGTGATGAGTTCTGGCGGTAGTGTCTCTTTTGGATCTTCAGTTTTTGTATTTCTTCATATGATACAAGGTTCAGACTCATAGCGTATGTGAAGTCATGGAACATGGACCACTGTGCATCAGAAAATCCCAGACACTACTTTGAAACCTGTTGCATAATCTCAAGATTGTGAAGGTCTTTCACCAAACTGTTGATGCTAACTGGCAAGTCTAGATACTGTATAATGCAAATCAGGGCCAATTAACAGAAGCGGTTTGCTCGTATTTCAATATCGTATTCATTTCCCGTCCATTTATATCACTACCAGATTTTTTTGTAAGTCACTGTAGCTCGTGATAATATGATTTTCTTGTACACTTTTGTGCCTAACTTCTATTTCCATGTTCCGTACACTACGATACCAACGTAGAGCACAAAAATTAATCGTTGAACACCAGAGATCTCACGCATATTTGAGGACAAGAGGTACTCATGAACAGTGCGACTTTGATTTATGATTTTGCTTCAGAAATAGATATTTGTCATCAGTCGCACATCTAATTAGCTATCGTTAGTAAAATTTAAGACATAACACGAATGAAATAATTTATTATTTTTCTTGTTTTATAATAAATACCGTTTGAGATGATATCATCTCAGTTGCATTGTAGTATCTTGCAAGTTTTAAACATAACGTAGCATATGGCAAAGATAGGTAGCAAAACAAGTAACTGTTTACCCTCTGTCTCATAGAGTCTAGTGAATAATCTATTTTACCAGTCTCTGAAGTCTATTAAGTCAGTTCTAATAATTTTCTGGCATGAGATAATATTTTACATTACGAAAGTACTTTTTAAAAGAACACAAAATTACAAAGTCTGACGATTTTGAATAAGAACTTGAAATCTAGCACGAACTTCAGTGCAATATGCCTTTAATAATTTGCACAAAGAAACTTTCTCTTGAAATAAGGTAGAAAATCCAAAGAGATTCTAGTCATGTGTAAAGTATATCAGTGGCTAGACGTAACACTTTCAACACGCAGTAACTATAGTAATGTTACCGATAACAAAGTCACCAAAACAGAGTTACAGGACACGGTTTTCAGAAATTTTATCACCAAAGAAGACGATTAAATATTTCAGAATTCGAATCAAGAACACTTGACAACACGGGTAATTTAGATCTAGATACCCTCAACATGGTGAAGCACTATAAATAACTTAACAAAAACAAGTTTTCCACTGAAGAGAGTGTAGCAGCTAGGTTCATTTCAGAGTACACGGAAAGAGTAACCTCACATTCAGCAATTACACGCAACCGCTCACCTGACGAAACATCTGCAGCTAAAGGCTGGGAAATTGCACAGGGTACACCAATTCTGAAGTGCGGAAATAGGTATAATCCGCTGAATTACAGATCCATACAACTGACGTCGATTTTCGGTCGGATTTTGGAATATTTACTGATTGACAAATAGTCAGCATGGATTGCCAAAACATCGTTCTTATTAAATGCAGCTCGTTCATTCTTCACATACAGTGAAAGGGATCTGCACTTGATTCCACGTTTCCAAATTTAAAGGAGGCTTTTGACAATGTTCCTCACAAGCAGTTTCTAATCAGAGTTCTTGCCTATGGAGTAGTGTCTCAGTTGAGCGACTTCATCCGTGAATAACTTTTAGAAAGGACGCGAGTCAAGGTAATTGGCGGAAAACCTTCGAGAGAAACAGAATGGTATCTGGGGATCTCAAGGACGTTTCGCAGGCCATCTGTATTTCGTAGCTCATAAAAGCGATGTAGAAGACAAATTTAGCATCCCTCTTAGATTGTTTTGCAGATGAAGCTGTCAGTTACGGTTTAGTATTGTCAACAGAAAACCAAATGAGTTGTAAAATGAATTAGACCAGGTCTGGCGTGAAAATCAGCAACAACTATAAACAATGTAAAATGTAGGTCCTCAATACAGTACTAAAATATCCGTTAAAATTCATTTACACAATAAATGTTACCAATTTAAGGGCTGTCGATTAAATACATGAGGATTATAATTTCTAACGTCTTCAATGAGTACCATCACACAGGAAGGCGAATCAAATGTGTTGTAAGTAAGCTGTTTAGGTTTTTATGTTGGTAACGCCACGTAACGCTCTATATGAAAATCATTGACTGTGCTGAGTGAAGGCTGTGGTTGGTTTGCATTGTTGGAGTATATGCTATTGTAGTGTTGGGCACTTGGCTGTTAACAGCGCGTAGCGTTGCGCAGTTGTAGGTGAGCCGCCAGCAGTGGTGGATGTGGGGAGAGAGATGGCGGAATTTTGAGAGCGGATGATCTGGACGTGTGTCCATCAGAGACAGTAAATTTGTAAGACTGGATGTCATGAACTGATATATATTATGACTTTTGAACACTATTAAGATCTATTAAATAATAATTTTATGACCCACATTCTTCGAAAAAAGGAGCACTTCGAATGGAAAGAACAATTAGAAGGGATTAATAACGGTAACTGCATACATAATTTTCTTTTCAACTATTTGGTAATTTTTTTGGTACAGTAAATTATCGTGATGCATCACTCTAGTGCTAAGATGTGACATAGGTATTAAACATGGCCATTTTTACTGTAATATTTTTTCTGCTTGAGCTTTGTCATGTTTAGGTATAAGTTATAGCATTTGCTGCTGCTTTTTGCCAGGCATAGTGCTACTGAATTTCACTTTGTATTACTCTGTTAAGCCAGTTTTACTGCTGATTTATTTTTCTTGTTGCTGCACATTGGCTCATATTAGTTATAATGTTGCATTTGCTTTGCTAATTTATATTGTTTGCTGCTTGCTTTGTCTGTTTGCATTTTTTTGTCATTGCTGTCTGTGTTAGTTTATGTGCTGCTGCATTGCCTCGTCCCTTGATATATATATATCTGAGCTCAGTAGATCTAAGTTAGCTTAAGAGGGGGTAGGCTATATAAGAGAATGAGCTGTGATGAATTGGAAGAAATGCAGTGAGAAGTTATACGAAAAAAGTACAGAAAGCAGGTATAGATAAGACTTTTTGGGAATAATGATGAATGAAGGGAGATCTCCAAGAAGTAAAGAAAGTTTTGTTTGCAAAATTCTACAGTAAAACAAACCTTGTCCTTTCCTTTTGTGTTATCCCGCTATGTGTTTGTGTACCCTTGTGTATTTGTGTTCTTGCTGTCTTTATGTGTTTAGCTAATAAGATTTACGTTGTAGAATTTTTCTGATAATATGTTATTTACTTTGTAGAGATGTTTAGACATTATTTATTCTGTTTTGTTTTAATGCTCTTGTGTGAAGTTGATGTTTCGAAATTTATTCTGATCTTTTATATATGTACTTATGTCATAATTCCTGTAACACTGATGTATATGTCTATTTCTATTCTTTTGTAAAGCCTGTATTGCTACAAATGTTATCTGTACTATTATGTTCTTTAATGATGTATTTTGTACCTTTGTAATTGTATTCTCATGTTGTAAATTTATTATTGTATAGGCACCAGTTCTTCAAATTAAGCTACATTTCCTGCACACGTTTCTGTTGGTCACAGTAATGCACAATATGTGAGAAGTTGGGACTGTTAGTGTTTGCACCTGTGTTAATAATTCAGCAAGGGACTGGATAACAGCATTGCTGGTTCCAAGGACATTTAAAAAAAAATTTTTGTGAGTGCACAAGTGGTGGTTTGTGGACTTGCTATATTGTCCACAAGACTCTTCGATGGTGATTTTGCACCTGCACAGTTGCAACGGATGGCTGCTCTCCATCTCTACAAGGACTTCAGTGGGTATGCATCTTTGATGGCCCACCAATAGCATTATTTCTACAAGAACTACAGTGGGTCTGCACGTTTGATGGCCCACCAATACCATTTTCTCTACAAGGACTGCAGTGGGTCTGCACATCTGGTGGCCCACCAATACCTTAATCTCTACCAGGACTACAGTGGGTCTGTTCAGTGATGACATACGTACCAATATTCTTCAAAACTTCGACTGACTCTGCTGTGGGTTTGCTCTGTTGTGGCCCATTACCAGTCTGCATGTCAAGAGTCAGCACTGTCTTTCCGTTGGAAGGACAACACTACTTCTTCAAGACTGCGTGGAAATCCACTACTTCCGTTTGCATTTTCTCTTACTGCTCAGATTTTGAGAAAAACACTGCAATTTTACCGTGATGAACGATCAGGACTGTCTTTATGGTCTGTTAGAAAATTTTAGCTCTTAACCAACATTGATTTCTTTGTTATTGTAACTGTGAAAAAAAATGGTTCATATGGCTGTGTGCACTATGGGACTCAACTGCTGTGGTCATAAGTCCCCTAGAACTTAGAACTACTTAAACCTAACTAACGTAAGGACATCACACACATCCATGCCCGAGGCAGGATTCGAACCTGCGACCGTAGCAGTCGTACGGCTCCAGACTGAAGCGCCTTTAACCGCGTGGCCACCCCTGCCGGCTGTAACTGTGAAAAAATTTTAACAAATATGTATTGTCCAGTGCCTAAAACAGTTTGTAATTTTTTTGTGGGGAGCATAGGGGCTATGTAAGTAGGCTGTTTAGGTTTTTATGTTGGTAACGCCAAGTAACGCTCTGTATGAAAATCACTGACTGTGCTGTGTGAAGGCTGTGGTTGGTTTGCATTGTTGGAGAATATACTTATGTAGTAGTGGGCAGCTGGCTGTTAACAGCGCGTAGCGTTGCACAGTTGGAGGTGAGCCGCCAGCAGTGGTGGATGTGGGGAGAGAGATGGCGGAATTTTGAGAGCGGATGATCTGGACGTGTGTCCATCAGAGACAGTAAATTTGTAAGACTGGATGTCATGAAGTGATATATATTATGACTTTTGAACACTATTAAGGTAAATACATTGTTTGTTCTTTATCAAAATCTTTCATTTGCTAACTACGCCTATCAGTAGTTAGTCCCTTCAGTAGTTAGAATCTTTTATTTAGCTGGCAGTAGTGGCGCTCGCTGTATTTCAGTAGTTCGAGTAACGAAGGTTTTTGTGAGGTAAGTGATTCATGAAAGGTATAGGTTATTGTTAGTCAGGGCCATTCTTTTGTAGGGATTGTTAAAAGTCAGATTGCGTTGCGCTAAAAATATTGTGTGTCAGTTTAGTGTTGATGAAAATAGGTAAAGAGCGAAATGTCTGAGTACGTTCAGTTCTGCTCAGCTGTTTGAAAATCAAATAATATAAGAGATTTATCAGAAAAGTAATTCATTAATTTTTCTAAGGGGACGTTTCATAGTGTAAAACACATTTCTCGATCCTATTTTGGCGTCTTGCTGGAAAGTATAGGATTCTTGCTGGATATGATTGCTGGAGGACATCGAAAAACGTCAAAGAAGAGCAAAGTGTTTTGTATTGTGCCAAGACAGGAAAGAGACTGTCACGAATACGATAGGTGAGTTGACGTGGCCATCGCAAAATGTCAATCATTAATTTTCTTCTCAGACAACGTAAATGTTTACTTTTACTTTTTTCCGTGGGATATTCGAGAGTGGATCGGGCGAGAAACCGTCTGGCAGTAGTTCATACGAACAGTCTGCCAAGCACTTACGTGTGAATTGTAGAGTAGTGATGTAAATTGTAGTCCTGACGGGCGAAGAATTGAAATCGCTCTGTATAGGATGCTTTATCAATTAATGCTATTTCTTCGTTAATGACAAGCATTGTTGTGGATGATGTGGTCATCAACCGTTAAATGCCTTTGTCCACAACAACTCAGGCATCTGGAACCCAGGAAGCCTGTCGTTTGGAGAATAAAGTGTTATTGCAAGCAAAAGTGGGAACCACATTGCGTATTACTCCTCTAACGATTCGTGAAATTTGATTATAATAAAAACGCAGGAACAATATTGCATTTAATTTCTAGGTAAATCATTGACATAATGTTTTCTGCCGATCTGGTTCCTTATTAAGGAAACTTAGATATTTGGGAGATGACAGCGGCTGAGGTTTGGATGAAGAAACCGTACGCCAAATGGTTTTACGTTAACGCCAACTTTTGAGCACTGTCAGTCCTAAAATGTGCAATATTGTTACAAGATATCCAGTTTCAACAATATGCTGAGCCACACAGGTAGCGCACTGGTAAATTACTGGATTTTCAATCGAAAGGACAGAGTGGTGTTCCTAAATCGCTCAAGACAAATGCTACGATTTTTTACTTTGAAATGAATACAGTCAGTTTCTTTCCTCATTCCCGATTTGTGATCCTTCTCTGATAACTTCGTTGTCGATGTGACTGAAATCCTGATATTCTTTTTCTCGCCATTAATTTCAGGCTTGAAAATGAGTCAAAGACATTTTTAAGTGTAGCATCGGCCATATGAAAAAGAATATATGTACCTGTAGCATGAATCCATGACAATTTGTGAATTACAGACTCCCACGAATAACAGCAGAGAACCAAATTTATTGCTGTCTCCATTATACTCAGTATTCCTGTTAAGCGACAAAAATATAACCGTGCTACGGCGGATATTAAATCCGTGTGGACCTGTATGGTTTCAGTCTCTGATGAAGTTAATGAATACATTACGATGCTAATTTGGAATCTGTTTCATATCTCTGCAAAGAGATTACGTGGGTGAGGATTAAAAAGCGCTTGGTGTCCTAAATTCTATTAACACTGCGAGATATGATGTCCAACATCAGTGTTAACATGAAACATAATTCAACGTTGGCACATGCTATGCCCATATTGAACGAACAGCAAATTAGACATCTGAAAATCACTAAATAACGTTTTAAATAACTGGAACTACATTGGAATTTAGTGGTGTACGAAACTGAAGGATGAAAATAACTTTCACACATCGCCTCTCCCAAATAGCATACATAGAAAGAACTGCTACAGTGTAGTAGAGAAGATTACATAAATAAAGACGCAACGAGACAAACAGAAATGACGCTTTTATTTAAAGGCAGTCGCCGTGATTCGTGATAGTCCCCTGGACAGTGTGAAAGGCGGAACATGACTCTTAATAGGATGTGTGATCACCACAAGGTTGCTAAAGAGATTTTGTAGTATGGTGTTCCATTCCTCCACCACTGCGGTTGACGACTGATGGATTGCCGTTGATCCATATGGACGTGCTGCAGTGCGTCCCCCCAAATCATCCCACACGTAACTCTTCAAGCTTTCCCGGCGATCTAACGAGATCTTGGGTTGTCGGGTGTTCTGCCGGATATCAGAGTCGTATTTGCACCATATTTCGGTAACGTACGTCGTAACCTTCATCAGGAGTGACCTGAGACTGCTCCTCGAGATGGACCTGGTCCACTGGTTTCTAATCAGTTGCAGAAATTAATTTATTGCTTTTGTTGGACTCTTGACCTGGATATATCCTACATCTCTTTTTCAGGAGGGTGATGAAAAGACTGTTGATATAATTCAGATTCAACCCAGGACAAACAATGTAACTCTCAATAAAGAATTTTAATGACTATGAAAAAAGCTTTAATATCGGACAATATAATTTCAGATAGCTCCATGCCTTTTAAAGCTTATCAGAAGAACGGTATTCTTCGAGTTCAGCCATTTCTGCGACAAATCTTACAAATTGCTTTCAATATTCCCGGTATACAGCACAATAATCAGAGCAGTGGCCAAGACCGTTCCTTACTCCACCATAATTCTCGCTAAATATAACTAGTAATTGCTGTACAGTACCTGAAAGCATCAATTTTTCTTTCGCCAGGTGTGTGTGGTGTAACGAAAATGTTTGTTTTTATCACTCAAATGACACTTCACTTTGTTATGAAGACTATGGAATATAAGAAAGGCACTCATTGTTACTAAAATATGCATTATTCAAGAAGTATCATACGAATTGTGCTGCATGAATTGCTATAAAGTGATGTATGTCTAAGAAATATTTCATTTCGATAAATTAAAGTCACAACTGTTGAAAGTCACTTCTAAGGTAACATGAAACACTGCCTTAATTTAGTTTCCTCTGCTGGTCATTATTGTGAGAATTACCTATACAACAGCGTAATTGTTGATATTAACTGCATCTCATTTTAAAAATTAACGATACGTGACGTTCATTGTTCGGTTTAGCTCGAGGCCGGCAGCAGCGTGCCAAACTTCCGGCGCGCAGCACGTTTGGGCCAAGGCACGGCCTGTCACTCGGGTTTGTCGGACGTTGTTGGAAGTACCCTGAAAAACGCGACATTTCATTAAGTACTGCGGTGCAGCATTTTGCAGTCGTCGCAACTCTCTGAGTTTGGCAGAATCGTGGTGACGGCACTGTTTGATCTTCGTTATTATTTCTTGATATGAAGGGTATTCACAGGCCCAGTGACTGACTGCACAAAAGGAGGTAGTGTATGATCTGTCATCACAATCCTTTAAAGTGAACTGAAATGACAGAGGAGGGGGATGAGATATTCTCAGTTCGCATTGAAAGCTGCTTATTTCCTACAAAACGACGTTACAATACCTTGCAGAAAGAATTTAAACTCTTAGATAGCAAGGAAAGAGCAAAAAGTTGCAATGACAGACAGTTGGGATTCATTGTTCTGCACATCAAGAAGCCCTATGTGGAAAATTTGCAGGCACAGAGCACAAAACAATTGGTGGTACGAATAGTAAAATATCTGAAACAGTAACCTTATTCCATTTTGAGACGCAACAGTTTTCTGTGAAAGTGAACTAACAGTATGGAGACTTAATACATGACTCAACGTGTGCTGGTTAAGTCATGGGACATCCCTGGTACGATTTTTTGATTTAAATGTCGTTATAGTTTAATTTATGAGGGAAAAAGGACTGCAGGGACGAAATTTAAAACTTCTGGGATGGACTGCAGACTTCGCATTTGAAGTGGACTTCACTTCACACTGCCCACAGTAAGACATCACGAGGTAATTTTTTTTGGGTTGATGTGGTTGCATTTCAAAATAAAATCGCGTTGTAGAAGGGTCACATACTGACAAAAGCAATCCACTTCCTTAAGCTCACAGGCGTTAAAGAAAGCATGAGGTTTGAATAATTTATTGTAACCTTGCAGGAACGACAACGATAGCTTTATAAAGATTTTGAGCACACTATCAATCTTTGTAAGTAGGCTGTTTAGGTTTTTATGTTGGTAACGCCACGTAACGCTCTATACGAAAATCACTGACTGTGCTGTGTGAAGGCTGTGGTTGGTTTGAATTGTTGGAGTATATGCTATTGTAGTGTTGGGCAATTGGCTGTTACAGCGCGTAGCGATGCGCAGTTGGAGGTGAGCCGCTAGCAGTGGTGGATGTGGGGAGAGAAATGGCGGAGTTTTGAGAGCGGATGATCTGGACGTGTGTCCATCAGAGACAGTAAATTTGTAAGACTGGATGCCATGAACTGCTATATATACGATGACTTTTAAACACTATTAAGGTAAATACATTGCTTGTTCTCTATCAAAATCTTTCATTTACTAACAGTGCCTATGAGTAGTTAGTGGTTTCAGTTGTTTGAATCTTTTATTTAGCTGGCAGTAGTGGCGCTCGCTGTATTGCAGTAGTTCGAGTAACGAAGATTTTTGTGAGGTAAGTGATATGTGAAAGGTATAGGTTAATGTTAGTCAGGGCCATTCTTTTTTAGGGGTTATTGAAAGTCAGATTGCGTTGCGCTAAAAATATTGTGTGTCAGTTTAGTGTTGATCAGAATAGGTACAGAGCGAAATGTCTGAGTACGTTCAGTTCTGCTCACCTGTTTGAAAATCAAATAATGTAAGAGGTTTATCAGCACAGTAATTCATTACATCTGTTATCGAAAGTTTTCGAAGTAAAAAAAAAACAAAAAAAACGTCTCTGAGCACTATGGGACTTAACTGCTGTGGTCATCAGTCCCCTAGAACTTAGAACTACTTAAACCTAACTAACCTAAGGACATCACAAACATCCAAGCCCGAGGCAGGATTCGAACCTGCCACCGTAGTGGCCGCGCGGTTCCAGACTGTAGCGCCTAGAACCGCTCGGCCACTACGGCTGCAGACTGACTTGCAAAGAAATTATTGTTTTAATTAGAAAAATTTTTATATTAAAACTGTCCAGGATATAGCTTCTCTCAGGTAGGCTTTCCAAGTCTCCACAATGAGGTTGCAAAACTGCAACAATATTCAAAATTGATATGTTTGTGTGAAAGCCCATTTTCTATTACGAAACTAAGTAAGTCACGATTACATGGGAATTTGGGTTTGAAACTGTGAAATTATCTGTGTCTGCCCGTGTGCCGACAGTTTGTACCAGATAAAATTATGCTATGCCTTCAGTACACCAAGAATAATTAATTAACACTGAAAACTTGTTTTGTTTGTGATCTGCGTTGTTGATAAATGTGAAATATAAAACCAAGTCATATACAGTACGAATGTACTGCCATTTAAATTCGGTGCATTCGCTGTTTACCCTCTTCAACCACCTCGCGCTCAGACAACGCGGAGCGACGGTGGGGGAAATGTGAAGCGAGGCCGAGCGCCTTGCCACTCGGCCCTGGGCATGGCCCGCGAGCTGCTATCTTGGCCATCCCTCGTTCAGCTGCTTCAGATTCACTTGTCAGTACGCGGCGCTACGCTGCCTTCTCACTGCCAATCTCGCGCTAGGCACGAAGGGCTCCACAACCTGCTGTCATAAATATCTCTGCTTGCTGCAAAAACAAGTAACATCTAGAATTTGTTGAAAAATGCTTTCGTTGTGTCTTTGCAACTAAAATTTTGACAGCGCATTTCCTTCGTCATATGCTTCCTCCACAAAAACATTTAATGGCGTGTTTCAGCATGACAGATTGGCCACACCCTCGTTAGTTCTTTATGGGGAATAACTTTATTTTCCACTAGATACTGTTAAATGGGAGACTGACAGTTGATCTGCTTTCTCTACTATTTTCTGCATAGTTCTGTTGATCTCAATACCCATTCACGTTCAACATCTGCAGAATGTCGACCACATCTCATATAAACTCATCAGGTGGCGTATGAAAAGTAGGCTAGTATTTAAATTCCAGTGAAGACGAGGTCACTTGGTATTGAGCGAAGGCTCGTACTGAACATAGATGGGAAAGAAGCTTGGCCGTGTCTATTTTAAAGTTACCATCCTAGATTTGACGCACGTGATTTAGCGGGGGACTTGAATCCACCCCATTCCGTGGCTGTCAGGAGTCCGGAATACAGTCAGCTTCGTACTATATGCTGACAGCTGATGTCATTGAAAAAAGATAAGTTGTGAAATGCGTTGTGTAACATGGCAGGCATGCGTTACAAATCCAGGTTCTACAGACGGCGCTGCACAGTGCTAATTCATTGTTCGATAGAGCGTAGTTCGCGAAAAGGCGGGATTTTACGAGCTGTCACATCTATGCAGACAACTGAGTTTCTGCTACTGCCTGAAGGTACCGTATACAAAATAAACCTCGACTGTCCTGAGGGCAGCATGCAGACTGGAAGGTTACTGTTATGAAATTCTCCGACTAACTGTCATTTCAAGGAAGTGTAGGGCGTGAGGGGCGATACGGTGGATGTGGAGAGAGCAGCAATTTATTTCTCGTACGGTGCAAGAAAAAAACTAGTGTAATACAACTGTATAACACGCCACAGTACCATAAGAAACAGAAAAACGAGGAGAGGAATCACGTTGAAAGAACCACTCTGCGCATGCAATAGGAGCGTGGCTAGATACGATAAAAGATGTAGATCTAACATTAACCTTTTAGACCAATAAGACTGCGCATTTGCAATACTTTAATGAACTTTGTCGATTTTCACGGACCACCACGAGTGAGTTAAGCTTCAAATTATTACGTTGGTTGCTGAAGCTAGTAGCGTTTGGTATGGATGGTGGTATTCAGGTTGGTATGGTTTAATATCGATTCTCTTTCTTTTATTTGTAGTTCATTGCTGGTATTTGAGTTTACATACGATCATTTCGTCTTTTGATAATAGTGATTGGAGCTGTGGACGCTAGCTAAAGAATGGATGCCAAATGGAGAAATAGGAACAATTCCGACATATCCTTCTGTTTGAGTTCAGTAGAGTGGTGACAGCAGCAGAGGCAGCCAGGAACGTTGCGTCGTGTACGGGGATAATGTTATTGGACGCAGTTGGCAAGAAAATTATTCTCTCGTTTTAAGCACATTTGACATTAGTGAGTCTCCACGTTCAGGAAGATCTTCGGGGTTATATGAAGGTCGTTTAAACGCATTAGCCGGCCGCGGTGGCCGAGCGGTTCTAGGCGCTTCAATCCGGAACCGCACGACTGCTACGGTCGCGAGTTCGAATCCTGCTTCGGGCATGGATGTGTGTGATGTCCTTAGGTTAGCTAGGTTTAATTAGTTCTAAGTTCTAGGGGGCTCACGCCCTCAGCAGTTCAGTCCCATAGTGCTCAGAGCCATTTGAACCATTTGAGGAGTATGAGTACTGCATGCTCGAACCCAACATCACAAAAATCTGCAGGTGGACATATTGCATCTCTGCTCACTCGTCACCAACCATTCCTATCCTGTGTCTTTATTGGTGACGAAAAATTGTGTCTTTATGCTAACATAAGGGGAAAAAAAGCTATCGTCGAGCCCAAAAAAAGCAGCAAGCTCACGTACAATGACTTGCACGCATCCACAAAAGATGTCATGCATCTGGCGGAACAGCGACGTTGTGTTGTGCTACGAATCGCTTCCCTGAAGTGTGACCATCACTGCTGACATTTTCTGTCAGCAACGGAAAGCCTTGCTGAGGCAGTCGAAGAACAGTGACCAGGAAGACTGCGTGAAGTGATGTTACTCCAGGGTAAAGCCCTCTCGCATTCTGCTAGACTCACAAAATGCACTGTACAGGAGTTGGGCTGGGAAGTCGTTCCACACCTACCTTATTCAGCTGATTCTGCGCCCTCAGAGTTTCACCTTTTCCGCTCCCTACCAATCAACATTCAAGGGATTTCACTTCCAAATGAAAATGCGCTGCGAACCTGGCTCGACGAGTTTTCGAGCAATACCACGTGCTTTCTACAGTCTCGGAATCGAAAAGTTACCCCAGCGTTGCCAGACTGTTGCAGGTCGTGAAGGAGAATATACACTCCTGGAAATGGAAAAAAGAACACATTGACACCGGTGTGTCAGACCCACCATACTTGCTCCGGACACTGCGAGAGGGCTGTACAAGCAATGATCACACGCACGGCACAGCGGACACACCAGGAACCGCGGTGTTGGCCGTCGAATGGCGCTAGCTGCGCAGCATTTGTGCACCGCCGCCGTCAGTGTCAGCCAGTTTGCCGTGGCATACGGAGCTCCATCGCAGTCTTTAACACTGGTAGCATGCCGCGACAGCGTGGACGTGAACCGTATGTGCAGTTGACGGACTTTGAGCGAGGGCGTATAGTGGGCATGCGGGAGGCCGGGTGGAGGTACCGCCGAATTGCTCAACACGTGGGGCGTGAGGTCTCCACAGTACATCGATGTTGTCGCCAGTGGTCGGCGGAAGGTGCACGTGCCCATCGACCTGGGACCGGACCGCAGCGACGCACGGATGCACGCCAAGACCGTAGGATCCTACGCAGTGCCGTAGGGGACCGCACCGCCACTTCCCAGCAAATTAGGGACACTGTTGCTCCTGGGGTATCGGCGAGGACCATTCGCAACCGTCTCCATGAAGCTGGGCTACGGTTCCGCACACCGATAGGCCGTCTTCCGCTCACGCCCCAACATCGTGCAGCCCGCCTCCAGTGGTGTCGCGACAGGCGTGAATGGAGGGACGAATGGAGACGTGTCGTCTTCAGCGATGAGAGTCGCTTCTGCCTTGGTGCCAATGATGGTCGTATGCGTGTTTGGCGCCGTGCAGGTGAGCGCCACAATCAGGACTGCATACGACCGAGGCACACAGGGCCAACACCCAGAATCATGGTGTGGGGAGCGATCTCCTACACTGGCCGTACACCACTGGTGATCGTCGAGGGGACACTGAATAGTGCACGGTACATCCAAACCGTCATCGAACCCATCGTTCTACCATTCCTAGACCGGCAAGGGAACTCGCTGTTCCAACAGGACAATGCACGTCCGCATGTATCCCGTGCCACCCAACGTGCTGTAGAAGGTGTAAGTCAACTACCCTGGCCAGCAAGATCTCCGGATCTGTCCCCCATTGAGCATGTTTGGGACTGGATGAAGCGTCGTCTCACGCGGTCTGCACGTCCAGCACGAACGCTGGTCCAACTGAGGCGCCAGGTGGAAATGGCATGGCAAGCCGTTCCACAGGACTACATCCAGCATCTCTACGATCGTCTCCATGGGAGAATAGCAGCCTGCATTGCTGCGACAGGTGGATATACACTGTACTAGTGCCGACATTGTGCATGCTCTGTTGCCTGTGTCTATGTGCCTGTGGTTCTGTCAGTGTGATCATGTGATGTATCTGACCCCAGGAATGTGTCAATAAAGTTTCCCCTTCCTGGGACAATGAATTCACGGTGTTCTTATTTCAATTTCCAGGAGTGTATTATTGATGATTAAATCCTGTTATGTGTATGTGTTGTGGTTATTAAACTGACTGAAAAACGCTGGGAATTTATGCAACAACGCAATACTTTCACAAGGTATAGCACTCGCATCTCTAACGCTGAACCGTGGATGAAACTGGATAACCATTCATTCTGTTGTAGCTCTCACAGCGTGTCAAATAAACTAACCTGCAGCCACACTGGCTCGAAGAAATTTGTTTTCCAACAGCCATATTCTCCATGTAATTTACCGAACCTGAAAGAAATATTTGAACAGTAATTAGACGACGTGATACAGTGTGTCGCCACACTCGACACATGGTGCTGACAACTACACTACTGACAATTAAAATTGCTACACAACGAAGATGATGTGCTACAGACGCGAAATTTAACCGACAGGAAGAATATGCTGTGATATGCAATTGATTAGCTTTTCAGAGCATTCACACAATGTTGGCGCCGGTGACGATACTTACAACGTGCTGACATGAGGAACGTTTCGAACCGATTTCTCATACACAAACAGCAGTTGACCGGCGATGCCTGGTGAAACGTTGTTGTGATGCCTCGTGTAAGGAGGAGAAATGCGTACCGTCACGTTTCCGACTTTGATAAAGGTCGGATTGTAGCCTATCGCGATTGCGGTTTATCGTGTCGCGACATTGCTGCTCGCGTTGGTCGAGATCCAGTGACTGTTAGCAGAATAAGGAATCAGCGGGTTCAGGAGGGTAGTACGGAACGCCGTGCTGGATCCCAACGGCCTCGTATCACTAGCAGTCGAGATGACAGGCATCTTATCGGCATGTCTGTAACAGATCGTGCAGCCACGTCTCGATCCCTGAGTCAACAGATGGGGACGTTTGCAAGACAACAACCATCTCCACGAACAGTTGACGACGTTTGCAGCAGCATGGACTATCAGCTCGGAGACCATGCCTGCGGTTACCCCTGACGCTGCATCACAGACAGGAGCGCCTGCGATGGCGCCGTCAACGACAAACCTGGGTGCACGAATGGCAAAACGTCATTTTTTCGGATGAGTCTGGGTTCTGTTTACAGCATCATGATGGTCACATACGTGTTTGGCGACTTCGTGGTGAACGCACATTTGGAAGCGTGTATTTGTCATCGCCATACTGGCGTATCACCCGGCGTGATGGTATGAGGTGCCATTGGTTACACGTCTCGGTCACCTCTTGTTCGCATTGACGGCACTTTGAACAGTGGACGTTACATTTCAGATGTGTTACGACCCGTGGCTCTACCCTTCATTCGATCCCTGCGAAACCCTACATTTCAGCAGGATAAAGCTCGACCGCATTTTGCAGGTCCTGTACGGGCCTTTCTGGATACAGAAAATGCTCGACTTCTGCCCCGGCCAGCATATTCTCCAGATCTCTCAGCAACTGAAAACTTCTGGTCAATGGTGGCCGAGCAACTGGCTCTTCACAATTCGCCAGTCACAACTCTTGTGAAGTGTGGTGTCGTGTTGAAGCTGCATGGGCAGTTGTACCTGTACACGCTATCCAATCTCTGTTTGACTCAATGCCCAGGCATATCAAGGTCGTTATTACGGCCAGAGGTGGTTGTTCAGGGTACTGATTTCTCAGGATCTATGCACCCAAATTGCGTGAAAATGTAATCACATGTCAGTTTTAGTATTATATATTTGTCCAATGAATACCCGTTTATCAGGTGCATTTCTTCTTGGTGTAGCAATTTCAATGGCCAGTAGTGTAGTATTAAAACTAACCGCATATATAATTAAACCCTTACACCCAACTAACATTACTCCTAATCTTTTATAAGGTCTTTGTCGGGAGGCATAGACCTACGTAATGGCATCACGCTACCAATTTGAGTTCTTCGTCGTACTACTCCATCTAGGAGAATGAGCCACCGTAGATACTACATTCAGTGGAGAGAGCTGAGACTGACTTCTTGAAGCAGATTTAATTTCACTGTTCAACGCAGAATAAGGCATTATACTCCATGTAGAGAAGTGGACGAAAAAAAAACTGTCCCCGGAAATACTTACAGTACGGCTGAACAGGGACTAACCCTTTGTAATGTCCCCACAGCAAATACCCTCTGCCACGCACCAATTAATCATTTCCAATCAAACCATCCACATTCATTCACTTTGGAAAAAGTTATCTGATCTGATTTTCTCGTAATATGTGCGGCGACAGCTCGTCGACGCCAAAGTATTTTCTAGTGCATTTACTCTTTGAAATAACAGAGATGCATATATGCATTCTCCATGGTTGTTAGAGGGGTAACTAGGACAGCTTCTGGAGTATCTGTTGAGGGATTGACGTGTTTCTGAGAGATACATATTCTGCTTTTCTTCT
This sequence comes from Schistocerca americana, assembly GCF_021461395.2. Lineage (NCBI taxonomy): Eukaryota > Metazoa > Arthropoda > Insecta > Orthoptera > Acrididae > Schistocerca > Schistocerca americana. The sequence goes on along the minus strand of NC_060119.1, from coordinate 949,088,224 downwards.
CGCTAAAGCGAGCCGATTAACATTTGTGCCGCTAGCGGTTTGTTTTGAAGAGAAAGAGATTGTAAAAGGAAAATAATTAAGGTGTGGAATCACCGGAGATCTAGACATGTAATGGAGATGGATTTAATACACGATTCCCTCGATAAATAAGGTTTGTGGCTTTTTTGTTCTGGAGTGAATGAACGAATGAGTTTTTTCCTGAATCATTTGTTCATCACGTTGGCCCTGTAATTAGTGGGGAAGTTTCAGCTGTGTCGAAGAGAGCCTGCAATCACTGAGCCTGTGTTAAATCGTCCAAAAAGGGTTCGTACACATCTGGAATTCGCAATCTTTCGTAAAAGGAACAAATTGTCCAAACGATTGATACTCCCGACTGACTGCAGTGTTTAACAGTAATAATTAATGTAAAGATCTCTTACAGCAAGCCAGCCGATGTTTACCAAGACGAAGGACTCCACCAAAGATTCTATTTGTCTGACTCCTTTTATCCACATACTACGTAATGAAATCTTATATTAAAAACTATACATAGATAAAGGAGAGAAAGAGAGAGAGCGAATGAAAATAGAGATAATACTAATAAACCTCCATTAGTCTAATTTTTCGCCTGTCTTATCACGGATCAGCCGAGAACTGGGAGGGCCTTACTTTACTGTATAGATTTATGTGTGAAGGTGAAGGGATCTTAAAGGCAACAGATACTCGTCTATACAGACAAGACATCACAAAGAGGTAGCGGCTAACCGCATTCATCATCTATTCTTAGATAAAGAGACGGCAACTTATTAACCGAACATTAAAATGTTAAAATGGCCAATCCGTGACAGGACACGTTTTTGGACGTTGCTAAAATAATTTTGTTCTCTGTTTCATGCCAACTACTACGAGCTAACTTAGCTGATGCTTGGAAAAAGAGAGGAAAGACTCGCAGGTGATATAATTGGATCCACAAATAAAGTCGAAAGACAGCACGCTGGGCGCCGAGAAAAGGCTAGATGTATGTTTTTGTTGATAAAGCTTGCTAGTACAGTTGAAGTATACGCTTTTCTGTTTAGTCTTATTTGATATTTGAATATGACTATTTGTGTTTATGTGAGACGTAGGAAGTGTTTAGATTGATCTGTCCGAGTTGTATTTATCTGTATGTGTACATTAAGTAAGTAGACATAGAAGTACTCTCGTATGAAGGAAGTTGCATTTAGTGACAGTAGAACATTTATATGGTTTTAACTAGGGCAATGTTTAGGATGAGTCAAGCAGAGCAAAGCGGTACGCATCAGCCTTCAGCTTTTAGCACCGATAATAATGAAGCAGTAAGAAGTGTTGTAGGACCGATGGTGTTGTAGGACCGATGGCTACAGATAGCGCAACAGAACGCCCTGTAGACACAGCTGCGGTTGTAACAGCAAGTACGCAGCAGGGATTAGATCCATTGGTAATTATCATGAGACAGATGCAGATGATAACCGAGAGCATGAATATTTTGAAAACCGACATTAATGCGAAATTCGCCTCAGTTACTGAAGGGCAGGAAAATCTGAAAACCGATATTAAAGTACAATTAGTAGCAGTCACTCAAACTCAAGAAGAGATTAAATTAGTCCAGATTGAGATTAAGCAGCAGTTACAAGACAGTTTTTCCGAATTAGAGCAGCGGATAGAGGTGAAGACCAAGGAACTCAAAGATCAGGCCGAAGAGACGGAACGAAAATTAACTGCACAAATAGAATTGGTGAAAGCGCAATGTGAGGAATCTACTCAGCGCGTACGTGTCGAAATGAAGGAGTATGTGGCTATTAAGATAGATACCGTACGGGAACAAGTGGAAATGGTTCCGCATTTAGTACAAAAGCAAGACGCCATGGCACGTGCAATTGCACAACTTCCTGAATTGGCACGTATACAGACTAACCTAAAGGAAAGCGTTGAACATCTGGCAGAGTGTCAAGACGTTATAGACCACCAAATTAACGGGCAAATTATCCGAAATCACATTAGAAAACAAAAGGCTAATGTGTGAAAACGTTGAGCAAAATGTTAAGGCAGCATTCCAGAATTTATCTGGCAAACAGGAAGAGAATTTGTTTGCGAAAGGACTTGAGGAGGTGCGACAGAAGTTAGGTGCTGATTTTGAGCACTGGAAACAAACGATAGAAGAGTCGATGCGCCCTTCACAACAAAGCTCAGAACAAATGAATACAGGGCAGCAGCAGTAGTTGGCCACGAGTATAGAGCCAGTTACTGCCCATTCGCACACAATACCGACTTGTGCAAGTAATGCAAACATTAAATTGCCACAAGCTGGTTGTTCGCTGAATTCTTATCTACCGGAGATTACGAAAACCTTTGCCATGCCGAAGAAAAAGTGATAAAGCATCGGCAGTTCCATATTTTTAACCCTGACAAAAGGGGGGTCCATCCAATTGTTTTTATTCGAAGTTTCAGAGGAGTGCTACCCAGAAATTGGTCGGAATGGCAGAAGATCAGTTTTGTTACAGGATATATACAAGGTTCGGGGGCCATCTGGGCCTCGGACATGACTTCTGTTTGCCCGACATACGACGATTTTGAGAAGGCGTTTTTAGCAAAGTTCTGGTCAGAAGGGGTACAGGAACGCCTATGGCAGGAGGTGCTCTACCCAGCGCCTTTCTCCTTTTCGAAAGGAAGGCTTAGAAGGTATTTCGAAAAATATATAAATAAAACGATATACTGGGACAGACCTATGCCCTTGCCAGACATAATAAACATACTTCAGGCAAGACTACCAAATTTATTTACGTCAACGACAGAGACTTGGAGTCGTTCCTCACGACGTTAGACCATATAGATATTATCGAAGAGAACAACCAGAAAGCCCGTAATAATAGATTCCAATATAGGGCGATAGAACCTCTGCCAAACGGTAGGCAAAGTGGAAGTATGGGTTATACCAATGGCGATCAACCGACACTTAGAAGGAATGACCAGAGATCGTTAAATAATGGAGGAACCCCTCAAAATCTCAATAGTAATCCCGGCAATGGTCTTGCGAGGGGCTATTCAAGGAACAACAGGAACGGGAAAAGATGCAACCCCGTGTGGGGGAACGAAAGAAATTTCAGACCCCAAGCCAGGAATAATAACAATAATAGAAATTGGAATCAACCGGGAGGAATGAATTCAAATAGCCAACATCAGTGTGGATGGGTATCTCCGAATCAACCGGTAATTACCGAAGTGACAGATGATGTCAACCAGCAGACAAATCAAAATCCAACAAACTCGGAAGAACCCACTCGTGCCCCCGATGAGCGGTCAACAATTGGTTGCGGGGCAACAGGATATGTGTACCCATGCTAACGTATAATGATGGACGATTACTGGCAGATTAACTGACCGAAGACTTAGAACCACAAGATGAGGATAAGGAACAGGTGGCAGTAGCCGAAGTGTAAGTCATTATGGAGACCGTACCTATAGTGGCGGTTTTAGACACAGCTGCAACCACGAATGTTATTTCGGAGGCGCTATTCAACAGGATCAGAAATATAAGACGAGTACCAGTCTTTCGAGTTCAAAATCGCAGAATAATAGGCGCCGTTGGGGCTCGGTCGGCTAATGTAAAGGTGCAGTCAGTACTTGGTGTGGAAACCGGAAATGTAGCAATATTAAGCACATTCCTTGTTGTGAAAAATTTGGTGGTAGATTGCATTATCGGAGTCGACAGCCTACGTCAATACGGATGCAGAATAGATTTCAAAACAGGAAAAATTTGGTTGAATGTTAATAAATAAGAAATTGAGTTGGAGTTGTTGAAAAAAAAAAAAAAAAAAAAAAAAAGCCTTACGAGAAAATATAATTGTGGGATCAGTGTGCTAGTAATCAGGACGGCCCAAAATTCTAAACAGCACGTAAGTAATGAGTTCCAAGTCAAAGAAGATTTCGGTCAATTACTGTTTGAAAAGTTAAATGGATCCGACCGCATTATCGAAGATCAGAAGAAGCAGCTCAATGAATTATTATTGAAGTATGAAAACGTTTTTGATGAAAGGCCAGGAGTTATTAAGGGATACATATGCCATCTCTACGTTAAGCCGCACGAAACGTATTGTAGAAATTTTTATCCTGTTTCCTAGAGGTTAAAGGCTCAAGTTCAAATTTTTAGAGTGTTCAATCGCTTTATGAGGACCTATTGCCATAATAAGCAGACTGCGTGGGCAAATTATGTGGAAGAATTTGAGCAGATATACAACAACATGCCCCACTCCTCCACTGGTTATACAATTCATGAATTGATATTCGAGGCAAAAGAAGAAAACTTCTGGACTGAACATATGCCAAAAACTCAGGAAACTGAGATGCCTTGGGAAGAAAAAATAAGACAAGCCATCATAAATATGACGCAAAAGGCTGATCAGAGAAGACAACAATATGACAAATGAATCAAGAGGGTACAAGCGTACCACGTCGGAGAGAAGGTACTAGTCAAAAGACATACCAAATCATCCTTAATAAAGAAGAGTACAAAGAAATGGGAGTTATTATATACTGGCCCATACATCATTCTACAAATTCCGAACCCTGGGGCTTATCTGTTAGCATACCCGGGATGTAACAAAATTAAAGGGTTATTTTCCCATAACGACTTGAAAAAATTTAATGAAGGTTAGAAGATAGGGATGAATGGTGTTGCGAGTGACAGAGATGGACGCTCGTAAAAACATGACAATAAACTGTATGTGTTTAGTGTTAGAAAACTTTAAACTGAAATAATTAATCAGTAACACAGATTGTAGAAGTAGTGACTAACTATAACTATCGAGTGCTGCAAAGAAGATAGTGGAGATAGGCTTCACCTTTGTTTGGGTAAACATAGAACTTTAGCATTGCTAATGTCATCAAGAAGTATAAAGGATCTGAATGACGTTCAAGAAGAAAGAAATATTTCCCGAAAATGACGCTGCATAATCAAAAGAGGTTCCCAGTGAATGTTCATATCTAATTTCAAGTGTACGCTTAGATGTGTAAACGTGTGAAGTGAAGTTTTGCGGTTAAGTAGTGAATCATGAGTGACGGTTAACGCCGCAAAGATAATTTCCCGCGAAAAACAATTGACGTCGGTGCGAGAGTTAGAATCGATATAGACGACACAGATATGCTTTGTAAGAGACTCGCATCAAACGCGAGGGGAAACTGATTGATGTTGAACTTCAAGAAAGTGTCATAATGAGAGGTTAAGAGTTCTTGATTTATTGTTGAATGTCAAAAGGAATTAATATTGATAGAATTAGTAGTTATTTAATGGGTCTTGTTCACTTTGGAATTTTGTTAGAAATTCCATTTCCATATATGTGCATGTATGAATGCCGGATGAATCAGAGAAGTGAATCCACATTCCTCACTACTAATAACTTTTACATTACAGCAATCAAGCGGAGAAATATATGTATTAGGGCTAAAATTTTTATGAGTATAGATAAATGATATAACTTTTCAAGGAAATGATGGATTATGTCTTTGTATAAAATGAACCACACTTTCCATTATTCGATGATTTGAATCCAGAATCTACTGCGAGTTGCATGAATCCTATAAATTACGAAGAGTAAATCATTGACAGAAAATGTGCCAGAATTTTTGGACTTATAAGCACAAGTGGTGATTAAGTGATGTGCGAAGTCCAAAAGAAAATTCAAACTAGAGTAAATATTATGATGTTTTCGGCAACAGCATTAGTCAATGGATAAATGGGACCTTAAGTCAATGGCTAAATTCCTTGCAGTACATCGTAAGAAAAAGGATGCATGAAGCCATAGGGATTTTGTTTTCAAAAAGGAGAAACTTGGACGGTGCAACCTAACCAGTTCTTTCACAGGAAGAGTTTCCCTTTCGGTCATTGCTAATTCTTTTGGAATAAATGTTGCATGTAAAATCTGGTATCCCTGCCTCTTCTACTCTTCCCATTGTGGGCCGCGTAGAAGACCGACTACAAATTTGGACGTCGGGGACATGTAAGACCCGGGGGAGTGTCAGCGCCGCAAGATATTGTCCTGGGAACAAGATCGTAAAAAAAAAAAAAAAAAAAAAAAAAAAAAAAAAAAAAAAAAAAAAAAACCTCGAGCTATTGATTGTAATATTTTTTTTGAGGTAGAGGCACAAATCACTCTTCTCCTAATCGTTATATAAATCGATCCCTATCTTTCCTTTAGAATTCAATTTCAAAATTATTTTTTCTCTTCTGTAGGCTTTCCTATCTTCTATGTACCGTAGGCTCGGGGTCTAGGCTTAAGAGGTTTTCCAAGGTTTCCCTGCTTAAGAAAGTTCCCGAATGGGTAGACCCTGATAATAGTTTCATGAAAGATCATCTTCCTTGGTTGTGCACAGCAGACATAACACCTTGATGCACGTAAAAGCAATACAGCCGCGGTACCTATCTCCTCATTTCTTCCGTTTTCAATGTTTCTTTTCTTCGTCTGTCTTATACATAATTTTTTTTTTCAGTCGGAGGACTGATACTCATCACTTCCTGGTTACCCACACTAATAGATAGCACGCGAAGTGTGTTCGGTAAATCAAAATTAGGCTCACAAACTTCGCTCGCTGCGAGGCGCATTGTAATGTCCCCACAGCAAATACCCTCTGCCACGCACCAATTAATCATTTTCAATCAAACCATCCACATTCATTCACTTTGGAAAAGTTATCTGATCTGATTTTCTCGTAATATATGCGGCGACAGCTCGTCGACGCCAAAGTATTTTCTAGTGCATTCTCCATGGTTGTTAGAGCGGTAACTAGGACAGCTTCTGGAGTATCTGTTGAGTGATTGACGTGTTTCTGAGAGATACATATTCTGCTTTTCTTCCCGCTAAAGCGAGCCAATTAACATTTGTGCCGCTAGCGGTTTGTTTTGAAGAGAAAGAGATTGTAAAAGGAAAATAATTAAGGCGTGGAATCACCGGAGATCTGGACATGTAATGGAAATGGATTTAATACACGATTCCCTCGATAAATAAGGTTTGTGACTTTTTTGTTCTGGAGTGAATGAACGAATGAGTTTTTTCCTGAATCATTTGTTCATCACGTTGGCCCTGTAATTAGTGGGGAAGTTTCAGCTGTGTCGAAGAGAGCCTGCAATCACTGAGTCTGTGTTAAATCGTCCAAAAAGGGTTCGTACACATCTGGAATTCGCAATCTTTCGTAAAAGGAACAAATTGTCCAAACGATTGATACTCCCGACTGACTGCAGTGTTTAACAGTAATAATTAATGTAAAGATCTCTTACAGCAAGCCAGCCGCTGTTTACCAAGACGAAGGACTCCACCAAAGATTCTGTTTGTCTCATTCCTTTTATCCACATACCACGTAATGAAATCTTATATTAAAAACTATACATAGATAAAGGAGAGAAAGAGAGAGAGCGAATGAAAATAGAGATAATACTAATAAACCTCCATTAGTCTAATTTTTCGCCTGTCTTATCACGGATCAGCCGAGAACTGGGACGGCCTTACTTTACTGTATAGATTTATGTGTGAAGGTGAAGGGATCTTAAAGGCAACTGATACACGTCTATACAGGCAAGACGTTGTAACCCTACGCTACTGCGCACGATACGTATTAAAGCCTGTACTATGGTAAGTTGACGGGCTTCACCTTATAAGAAAGGATTTTGGTATATATGTTGACCGCGTGTACCTGAATGGAGGCAAAAACAGACTTTCACCCGCTCAGTAACAACAATGATACGTCAAGCAAGTCTGAAGTGCACCTACACGTTAGGACGGACAAGAAACAACACAGCAGACGCTACCAAATTTTTAATAATACGGTCGCCAGCCTAATTAGGCGTTAACTGAGTTTCTTCCCAGTACAAGTTGATGTACTTTCATACAAAACAACACGTAACCACACTGCATAATATGGTAAATTTTAGAACGAGAAAATTTACTTAACTAATGATTTCACTTTCTGTACTAATATAGACAAGCCATAAATACACAACAATACACTATAATGTTTACTACAAACTTCGTACTGTCTATTGATCTGGTTAAAATCGGGCATAGGTTACCCTAGAAATAGCACTTTCGAAACACACATACAATATCAATTTTGAAAAGGGTAAAACACTAATAAATTTTGGTTTTATATTGACTTTGGCTGTGCTGGTCAAACCAGTTCAGTACACTTCAGAATTTAAATGAATAGAAGAGAAAAAAGGGGGGGGGGTGGGAGACCCTGAAACTGTTATGGTCACTGTACTGAAATTTTGGTTATTTAAATCATTAAGCACTCAAGATTTCCAATATATGATTTACTACTCTTTTTGTCTTATTTCTTGCTCATTTAACTACCATTATTTTTGTCTCAAATTAATTAAACTTCATTACTAAACCAATTTCAAAATTATCTTCCAACTTTGCCAGACCTATATATTCATTAACAACAAAGTTCTTTAAACAATTTTCTAACATATCTAGGTCTGCAGGGAATTATTATTAACATAAACTCTAAATCTTCATCTCGGGACACTCGGATTGCACAACATGTGGAAAGGACCCTGTCTGGGTTAGTGATGAGGATAATTAAATGATAGGACAGTTCTGGTAAAAGTTAAGTTGTTATTGAACAGTCAGGAACAAAAGTAACACTGGTCCACACGAATACAGTACTAAAAGTTTCAACCTGTTCGTGTCGATGCGGCGGTTGGCGGGCGGCGAGATGGCGAGGCGCAGAGCACACATACAATCACAGCTATGGCTTTTTGATGTATCGGCACTTTACTTCTTCATAGCGTCGCAATATTTTTCCATTTAGTGCCAATGGAATTTTGCCATGCTGTATAGTCGTCGGAAACGGCACATCCGAGGCTCAATGAAATCACGTTTTCCGGGAGAGCCTCCTCGATCCAGAACGTGTTGCTCAGATCAAAGCCCAACTCCGACTACTACTGCTGAGCCCGTTATGCCGTGCCGCGCCCGTGTGCATTTTCCCGCGCTCGCCTGCCATCCACCTTTTACCGCTCCCCTACAGTCAGGGTATTCACTAAAGGTTTTGCATTCCACATATCCTAATACATTGCCTACGTATGGACCAGACGCACAAGTACAACTTTAACATCTTACAAAAGTTTCAACATTTCTTACATTTCCATTTTGTTATAATATTGCTTGAAATTTGACCTAAATATTAATATTCACATCGAGAATTGTTTACAGTTTCTTTAACATAATGACATGTAAAAGAAAAAAGAAATGAAATCAGAACATCTCTTACACTAATTTATCGAAAATCAGAAGAAAAAATTATTATATGTACAGTTGTTGTTGTTACAACATTACACAGAGATAACGGCTAGCTGCATTCACCATCTATTCTTAGATAAAGAGACGGCAACTTACTATCCGAACATTAAAATACTAAACCTTGTTAATGAACATTACGGAAGATGCTGGCAAAGGCCACCACTGGTGGCGATGAGTTGCTGTGCTGAATTTATCAAGCGCTGAGGCCCACGCAGCAGCTCCACCCGAGGGACAGCAGCAATAGCGTTTCAGTGTTCTCCTGTTGCTTTTCCAGAGTGTGAGAATTATTTAAGTGCACCTGACCCCTCCAACTTGCCCGGAAGGTAAAAGTCACAGGGGGAGAGAGCGGGCGATCGATGTGGCCAGATGATTGCAACGCCTTTGATGATTGTCCTCTCCTCACCAAACGTCTCATGTACTAGTGACATTGTAGTCAAGGTGGTATGTGCTATTGCTTCGTGTTGCTCAAAATATCCATAAAGTCATACCTCCTCTGTTACCAGAACCACATAGAGATTATCAGTTCCTAGATTTACGTGTCTAGCACACTGGACTCGCATTCGGGAGGACGCCGGTTCAATCCCGCTTCTGGTCATTCTGATTTAGGTTTTCCGTGATTTCCCTAAATCGCTGCAGACAAATGCCCCCCCCCCCCCCCCCCCCAACACAACAAATAGGTTTACTGGTTATCATTAACAGTTTGCTGAAAAAATGTTACGATGCGGACACAAGACATTGCGCGCCAAACACCAACTTGAGATTATACAACGTGTCTTCAAAGTACTGACTGGGATTCTCGGAGGCGTAATGGAACATGTTCTGTGACTTCGCATAAGCAGTCGGGCTGAACCACGTCTCATCTGAAGAAATGAAAAACTGAAGATCCGAAACACTGATTCCACTTTACTGAGGAACTACCGGCAAACTCAACAGGTAAAAGTTGGTCTGGATGCTTTAACCCAAGGACGTCAGTAAATCTGTAAGGATGCAGATGCAGGTTCTTTCTTATAATGTTCCTAAAAAAAGGATACATTATTTCCTACTTGAAGAGATTTGACGATGATATCTCGCGGGGCTGTTTTCGAGGTTTTCCTTTAGTCGATCAATGTTGCCAGAAACCGCCTGTGCTTGAACACGGCCTCTTGATCATCGCCGGCCGAAGTGGCCGTGCGGTTCTAGGCGCTGCAGTCTGGAGCCGCGAGATCGCTACGGTCGCACGTTCGAATCCTGCCTCGGGCATGGATGTGTGTGATGTCCTTAGGTTAGTTAGGTTTAACTAGTTCTAAGTTCTAGGGGACTAATGACCTAAGAAGTTGAGCCCCATAGTGCTCAGAGGCATTTGAACCGTTCAATTCTTGATCGTGAGGTGTTCCGAAGGCAAGCAGATTAGAACGATGTTGAATCTATCGCCCCAGGTCAAATAAAATGATAAATTACCCCTACGATGCTAATAGTCTACTTGAAAATTCAACTGCCAAACATATAGGAAAACGTTATAACACAGTTTGCTGAACTTGTCAGGGGCCTCGCCTATTGCTTATGGTTCAAGAACCAGGGCACTGACTTTAGTGGTTGCTGAATGATAAACTTTAGTCTGATAAAATAATACCTACTTAAACAGTGTGTAAAAATTACTCAGGATACATAAAAACGGATGTTATAATATTTTGCATAATTTAAATAGAACGATGATGAAAAAAATAATTGGTTGTTGAGGCCGCCACCAGCATGATGCTGGGCAATTACGACTGAGATGGTGCTCGGACACATAAAGGAGAAAATTTAAGTTTTCAACCGTAATTGAAAAAGTATAAAATTACACCCAAAATGTATAAGTTCGTATAGAACACACAACAGATCAATGAATAAAGGCAGAATCAGAAAGAAACATCCCTAGGCGGGTAAGATCCAATGAGTTAACTCGATAACAAAGCAAAATCTGAGTGGCTACGAAAAAAAAAATCACCTTCGAAGTAAAAACTTGCATACCAGTGCGTGAAATGCATGGAATAAGTTAGGAACATTACCAAATGAAAACCAGGAATGAACTCCTCTTTTGTCAATATATCGCGATTAACGAAGTCGGGAGTGTGCATTGCAAATGCGGTCTCGCCGTCACTGCGGTCCAGAGGTCTGCAGACAAGTCGCACAGAGCCGAAATGCCTGCTGCTGCTAATTGTTGCCCGATTGAGCCAATGTGATGTGACCGCAAATCGTAGATCTCGTCGTCCTCCGCGTTGCAGACGCTTAAGTTCAAGTGAAACTTTCTGCACTTTTCAGGAGGCCGAAGTCAAGAAAATGAGTTCGAGGGCAGAGTCCAGTGTAGCCTCACAGTATACTCATCCGATTCCGAATACCAATGCCTCTCTGAATTTTACACTACTGGTCATTAAAATTGCTACACCACGAAGATGTCGTGCTACAGACGCGAAATTTAAGCGACGGGAAGAAGATGCTGTGATACGCAAATGATTAGCTTTTCAGAGCATTCACACAAGGTTGGCACCGGTGGCGACACCTACAACGTGCTGACATGAGGAAAGTTTTCAACCAATATCTCACACGCAAACAGCAGTTGAACGGCGTTGCCTGGTGAAACGTTGTTGTGATGCCTCGTGTAAGGAGGAGAAATGCGTACCATCACGTTTCCGACTTTGATAAAGGTCTGATTGCTGCCTATCGCGATTGCGGTTTATCGTATCGCGACATTGGTGCTCGCGTTGGTCGAGATCCAATGACTGTTAGCAGAATATGGAATCGGTGGGTTCAGGAGGGTAATACGGAACGCCGTGCTGGATCCCAACGGCATCGTATCACTAGCAGTCGAGATGACAGGCATCTTATCCTCAAGGCTGTAACGGATCGTGCAGCCACGTCTCGATCCCTGAGTCAACAGATGGGGACGTTTGCAAGACAACAACCATCTCCACGAACAGTTGACAACGTTTGCAGCAGCATGGACTATCAGCTCGGAGACAATGGCTGCGGTTACCCTTGACGGTGCATCACAGACAGGAGCGCCTGCGATGGTATACTCAAGGACGAACTTGGGTACACGAATGGCAAAACGTCATTTTTTCGGATGAATCCTGGTTCTGTTTGCAATATCATGATGGTCGCATCCGTGTTTGGCGACATCGAGGTGAACACACATTGGAAGCGAATATTCGTCATCGTCATATCGGCGTATCACCCGGCGTGATGGTATGGGGTGCCATTGGTTACACGTCTCGGTCACCACTTGTTCGCATTGACGGTACTTTGAACAGTGGACGTTACATTTCAGATGTGTTACGACCCGTGGCTCTACCCTTCATTCGATCCCTGCGAAACCCTACGTTTCAGCAGGATAATGCACGACCGCATGTTGCAGGTCCTGTACGGGCCTTTCTGGATACAGAAAATGTTCGACTGCTGCCCTGGCCAGCACATTCTCCAGATCTCTCACCAACTGAAAACGTCTGGTCAAAGGTGGCTGAGCAACTGGCTCGTCACAATACGCCAAACACTACTCTTAATTAACTGTTGTATCGTGTTGAAGCTGCATGGGCAGCTGTACCTGTACACGCCATCCAAGCTCTGTTTAACTCAATGCCCAGGCGTATCAAGGCCGTTGTTACGGCCAGAGGTGGTTGTTCTGGGTTCTGATTTATCAGGATCTATGCACCCAAATTACGTGAAAATGTAATCACATGTCAGTTCTAGTATAATATTTTTGTCCAATGATTGCCCGTTTATCATCTGCATTTCTTCTTGGTGTAGCAGTTTTGATGGCCAGTAGTGTAATAGCCTTCCTTCAGACCTCGCAAAGAAACCTGGCAGAATGTTTTCCAGCCAGTCCCAGGAAGAGACTACATCTCCTTCCAATCAGGGATCTGGAAGTCCGCTACCTAGCCCCAAGTTAAAATACATCCTCCACTGAGAAACGTGCACATGGAAACGACAGACAAGTGTCGCCCCGATCCCACTTTCAGACGTGTTTATCAGAAATTCTGTAGATTTTTGTCAGGCGAAGTTTGGAGATTTGCAGACAGATGACGGGCTGTGAATTTTGCACGAGGAACCTGTCTGGCGACCACACGGAGCAGCATAAGAGAAAGTGGACAGCTGAGGACGCCACTCTAATTTTACTAACTAAGCAAATTTCTCACCCATTCCACCAGTGGTTGCTCGTTCTGTTATTTAGGCCTCCAGTCTTCCATTCCGCCGCTCGTTGCCCGCAAAAGTTGAGCCACAAGGATAATCCCTGAATACTCTCGCCCTACTGATGATACGGCTTGCTAGCGTGTGACCACGCACTCCAAGTGACCGGAAGCTCCTTCAGAGTAAACGAAAGTTCCTCCTGTTCTCGCCCCAGCGGAAAGATGATCCCCTGGTCAAGACCAGGTACATTTAATGGAAAAAACTGCTACAAGAATGTGATGATTGCTAGATACAGAGGGGTAGGGTACCTATATTGCTACTCGCTACCCCTAGCCACTCATTTATTCTGCATACAATACAAGTGGAGAGTCGGTAAATAAAACTGAATAGGAAAGTAAATGTAGCAAGAGAGTCTCGTATACAAATTCAGTAAGCAACTAGGACACAATGTGACGGCTATCATCTCACATCATTCCATAGTCTGATTCAGAATTGTTGCCCGGAGTGGTCTTACTGAGACACATGGTAAGACCTTTCCTAAATCGATTTCTCTCAACACAGCCCTCAATGAGGGAAAAAAATCGAGAAAAGGTTAAAAATGCAGTAAGAACTACAGGAGAGCGTCTATTTTGTCTCCTAGATATTTCCCATTCTCTCAAATTAAAGGATTTCCTTAAACAATACTTTTGAATCCTTATATAAGTATGATCAGAACAAAACAAAAAAATTGCTTCAGATTACAACACAATTATCCCAAAGACTATTAACGAACTCTGAGATGAGAGAATTTATTCGAAAAATTTTTCAAGTAAAAATGGAAATGAGCGTAGACAACACACAACAAAAATAAAACAAACAGGGTAGTTCTAAACCATACGTCAAAAAGACGTGACCGAAATAAGCAGATGTCGTAAGGGAATGTATGTGTGTAATGTCGCCTTGCGAAAGTAGAGAGCACTGATGACTGTGGCGTATAAAAGCCTTTCGCTAGCTGGATTCGTCTTTTCCCGCACGGATCTTGAGCAGCATGCATCGCGTCACCAATGCTGGCCGACATGCATTTCAAGTATGGAGCTGCACAAGGAAATAGATTAGCTGCTCAAAGCGTCTACAGTACACGATTCCCGGGTACGAATGATTCGGATCGCCGAACATTCGAGCGTCTTCATTGGCAGTTACGCATGAGTGGATCGTTTTATGCTTTCAGGCGTGGAACTGGCAATGGAAGATATCGCAAAACTCCTGCTGTGAAAGAAATAATATTAAACACAGTAGAGGATAATCCTTCGACAAGCTCGACAGCTGCAGGACATGCGTTGGGCGAGAGTCATCAAACCGTTTTGAGAACTTTACATGAAGATAGAATGCATCACTATCATTTACAGAGAGTGCAAGTAATGTCCCCTGATAATTATCTTCCATGTCTCAACTTTGCTGCAGACTACAACCAATGAAGCCTTCCATGCAGATGCTTTATTTACTGATGAGGCCACCTTTACGCGGTCTGGCATGTTGAACATCCATAATTCTCACCTACTGGCTCATAGTAACCCACAAGGCACAATAGCTCACGCCTACCAAGAAAGGTTTTCCATTAATGTTCGAGCAGACATTGTACACAATAACTTAAGAGGACCGTACATTCTACCTAGTCGTTTAACTGGCCACACATACAACATATTCCTATAGGAGGCCTTACCTGAACTTCTGGGCGATGTTTTCCTAGCTGTCCGCAGACGAATGTGGTTCCATCACGGTGGAGTCCCAACTCACTTCAGTCGAAGCAACAGGAATCATCTGGATGCTGTCTATGGCCAGCAGTGGATAGGACGGAGTGGTCCAGTTCTCTGGCCACCAAGTTCTCCCGATTTCAACGACGTCGATTGTTTCTTGTGGAATCGTATGAAAAGCCTGGGGTACGAGAGGTTGTTTCATCTGAAGAAGATCAAGTTGTCCACGTGTCTGTTGCTGCTGGACAGGTGATGGACATGCTTGACGTCTTTTCTAATGTACGCCGATCTATGCTCCGCCACGGTGAATCGTGTATCGCTGTTGGTGGCTGCTCTTTCGGGCACCTCTTGTAAACCGTTAACAAATTTCTGATGTTATTTGTCTTTGCATGCCGTTGCAGTTTCCTGTGATTCATACTACTGTACAAGCTAGTGCTGTAATATGTCACTACCGTACAAACATTCCTATACGAAATCTGCTTATTTAGGTCCCTCCATCTGCCTTTACATTTTTTACATATAGTTTAGGACCACCCTGCATAAATATCTACAAAAGTTTCACAACCTATCAGTCGGGTCATTGTGTGAAAAGTTTCTTATAAGGACACATGTATGTTGTGTGTAACAAAATATGAACTATGAATACATGGGGCACTATGTCACAGGTGTGCATGTTAAAAGGCAAATGAAATTACAAAACACGAAAGGACTAAATCACGCCCACAAATCGTAAGACATATGAAATTAAGCACATTTACACTCAGCAAACATGAATACTTGATGTGACATGTGTCACTGAATGTAATATAGGCTTATGAACATTTGTGTAGAAATGGATGAAACCAGTGAAATGACATATTAGTTACATATTTGTGTCAGTACTAAACTACCAATTATGTGCGACGAAAATGTGACTGTAAACAACAACAAAAATGCAGGATATAGTAGATGGACAAATGTAATAATCATGAAATAAAACACTGCACTGCAATAATTTATAGACAAGAAATATAGCACATGATCGCAAAAAATGGTTCAAATGGCTCTGAGCACTATGGGACTTAACTTCTGTGGTCATCAGTCCCCTAGAACTTAGAACTACTTAAGCCTAACTAACCTAAGGACATCACACACATTCATGCCCGAGGCAGGATTCGAACCTGCGACCGTAGCACTCGCGCGGCTCCGGACTGAGCGCCTTAACCGCGAGACCACCGCGGCCGGCATGATCGCATTGAAAACAATTCGTGGAACAGCAGGAAAGCAGTTGAAAAGAAACAAAAACTTGTCATGCCACGCAGCAACTTTCTACATTTAGCTCATGAATGCATTGAGAAAAAGATCGTAGACCAATATGAAAACAAAATTAACAAAAAATATGTAAAGCCTAGCAGTGAGGTCCAAAATATAGCACATGATTAGTTTGAAAAACTACTGACGCCCCGCATTGTGATGCAGAATATAGTACATGATTTCTTTGAGACACAGCTTGGCATACCACGAATATAAAATGACCAAAAACTTGTAAGGCCTTCAGTGAAGTACAGTTCTGATATTTAAATGCTTCTTAGCTGTATTTAAAGATAGGCATACGACTGATTCGACTGAGGTAGCACTGCAGACACACGTTGTACAGAACGTGCTCGTCACAGTTTGTCACCTAGACATCTCATGTTCTTTGGTAGATATGAGAGTAGTAACGCGGGTATGCGAACACGTTTACAGTCTAGTAATAGTGTAACATGGGCAAAATATCAGGTTCCATATCAGGGTGTTAACTGACAACGCATTGCGTGACTGTGCACCGCTATGCGTCATTACTACTGTGAGATCTCGTTCGGAGACAACAACATGGGGTGAGTTACTGGTTGCGCTTGTGGCAAACTATACATCAGAGAGCAGTTCTCTTGCCACAACAAACAACCTACCTTTGTTACATGATTTGCCATTCTGCCTGACGAGTAATACAGAATGTGTTTCTCAATATGTGACAAAAAGGATTATTTTATGGTGTTGCAAGTAACTTCGGTTGATATATTGATGGTGACGTTTGACGCCTAATGTGGAGACGTCAGGAGTACTGAACGGCTGCTGTTTTAATGATCTGCCAACAGCTTAACGAATCCTTCACCCACTTGTATTCACCCGTTTGGCTGCGCGTGTCAGCGCCTAACACGTCGTTTTCATTGTGTTGACGTGAAGGCACGGGGTGCTGAGCTTGCTATCTGGACCAGGTCCGAGAGAGCCCAGCAGCCTCTATGAAATTGGGCGGAAAAGAAAATTTAAGCCTTATAATCTCTGTGACATATGCTTTACTTTTACAGAAAAAATTGCTTAAACAGGAGTTTAATTTACTAGAAAAACAATTTGATAACGAAACAGAAAGTTTGGTGCCACCATTGGGTGCTATCGTTATTGAGCGTACAAAAATTCGTTACTGATTATTGTGAGTTAAAGTGAACTTGAGACTATTTAGAAATATAAAACTTCGAGCAAAACAATCTGTATAATTTCAGTGACACATATACCGACAAGCGGGAGGAACGAAAAGACAACTTCTGAAAAAGAAATCACTCTCATCGACTCATTCGTATATCATCCACATGGTTTGTTGTGTGGTCTAGGACATGTGTAATTAGTCGCATCTAGTAATGATATCCCATAATGAATGTCCTTAAATCTAGGTCAACTGTGCCATTCCTGAATCAAGCATGCATAAAAATATCTACTAAAAAAGGTAAACAAGCTATCTACAACAGTATTCGCGAGCATCACTACTAACCAAGCACAAAAAAAGGTTACAAATTACTCTTTAGATGTACGTCAAACTCGTCGCCTTACGGATTCCTCCTTGACTATTGCGCTAAATTTGCTGGTCACCCTAGATTATTTACAATTCCCTTCTCCTGCTATTGTCGTTGTGAGCAACATTGATCACCAATACAATGTATTGATGATCTGGATCTGGAACAAAAACTTAAACAAGCGCGAATGGGCATCTGCATAATATCTACGAAAATAACAACACTGAGGTGGCGTATGTGTGACACCTATAAAAAACCCCAAAAAAGATTAGCACAAATGTCAATACGACAAAGTATTTGCATTCAAAATCATCGAAGGGATTCAATAACTTCTCGAAACAAAGAAACTTGTGTATTTTTGATACCCATCTCTGTTATAAAGTTGCTCCTCGCTTCTTATCTCGTGAATAATACATCCTCGGATGCCATCTGGGCTGACGTCATTGCTTTGTGGGGTTCATTCTTACCATCACCTAGGATTATCTCCAATAATGTGGGGCTGTATATCGTCCTGCAGCGAACTTCTGAAACATAACTTGGAAGGAAACACTTTGACAAAAACGCTTTGTTTCGCTGTCAGTGTCGTTATCAACTAACTAGTGAAAGGTGGCTACACTGAGCCACAGCGCCAGAGATTGCGCCAAAGAGTATTATTCAGCCGCCTCCACCGGCAGTTCTTGTCGAGAAGTCGTAGTAGGCAGTTCTCATCGAGAAGTCGTGGTGGAGAGTGCTATTGAGATGTAGCAGTGGTGAGTCGTTGTTGAGAAGTTCCGATGGAGAGTGCTCGTTTAGAACTTGTAGTATTGTTTTGATGGGCTAGACACCAGATGTTGTTGGATTAGGGATGCTGTAATGTGCTTTTCGTCAATATATATGAAGGTAAAAAAATTCCTTTTTTTTATTATTTCAATGTCTTAACCAATAATGCCTCTTGGTCAAAGGTTCAATCAAAAAATCATCTGGCTCGTGTTCTTGTATTAGACTGTATTTCTGGTTTCTATGGGCAATTATAGTATTTCTGGTTTTTTTAATTACTTCAGTATAAATGGTGTTTAAAATATCTGGTGTTATTGAGGAAGAACCGTGCCAGATGTGTACGTTGAATCACACTTCCACACACAGAACAGCTACACTTGTGTTTTGTTGTTTCCTAGGTTTTATAGTTGCTGTGGCCTTAATTAATTAATTGTGTTAACAGAAATTTTGTTTCATTCTTTGTTGTTGTTCTATGCAGTCAGATTGCGTACAAATACTAGTCAGATAATGCGTAACCAGACAGACAGCGACGAAAATTAAAAGTATTTGCATTATATTTAATTAAGCCCCCATGCACGTGGCGACCCTGCCAGGATTCGAACCTGGAATCTTCTGATTGTAAAAATAGCAGACAGTAGTATTGTTGAAGTAATTTGTAGTTTAGTAATTGTAGTCTATATTGCATGTGTAGATTTGGCAATGAATATTTGTAGTTGTCTTGTCTTTCTTCTAATGGTATTCTTGCAGAATTTAATTTTTGATGTCTTGTATACGCATGTGACAATTTTGTGCAATTATGAGGATTTCAATTGTTCATTAATCGTGTTTGTCGGGAAGCATTTCGTGTGAATGGTATTGTTGGTGATAAAGTGTCATTGTGTGTAATTTTCATATAGTGACGAGTTTTGTATGTTTTGTAAATGATTACGCTATCGATCAAAAAGGCAAAAATGATGAATAGTGAGAATGACAAAATTGTTAACATGGCGAGCTCGCCAACACAGGAGAACAGTATGATGAATAATGAAGTTGAAAACAATTTAATAAGTCGGGAAAATAGTCCGGAATCAAAAAATTTTCAGAATACGAGATTAATGACAGAAGACTCTGGAATAGTATCGAACACAGATAGCCTTATGGCTATGCCAAAGGAAGTTAGTTTTGTGGGAAATGTTAGGGGCGAAAAGAATTTCGAACCAGTTAATATGGAGCAGTTGATGGGTGCTATTTTAAATTTGGGATCACGAATGGAAACACGGTTAGACTCACAAATAGGCACAATTAAAACTGAATTAGGAACAATTAAAACTGAGATAGGAACAAATAAAACTGAGATGGGAACAATGGAAACACAGTTTAGATCTGAATTAAAAACACAGATGGGAACAATGGAAATACGGTTAGACTCATTGGGATCACAGTTAGGATCTGAATTGAAAACAGTGGCAACACGGCTAGAAACTGAGATGGAAGCAATGGAAACACGGCTAGATTCACGAATAGGGACATGTTTCAAAAACATGAAAGATGAATTAAAGAAAGAAATTAGAGAAGAAGTACAACCGATTTTGAAATCTCACAATAATAGATTAATTGCAGTAGAGATTAGACAAAAGGAACAGAATAGAGAACAGGAAGAAAGAGATCGCGTGATAGTACAAAAATTTTCAGAGTTAAATTTACAACATGTACATGATAAGGAAGAAATATTTGAAAGAACCGAGGAATCCGTACCAAATGACAGAATAAATAACCTAACACAACAGTATGAACAGTTAACTACTAAATGTGCCAATACTGAAACCCGAGTCGCGACACTTACAGAAGACGTAAATAAACAGAAAGAACAAATAGGTGACTTATCGTAAAGAGTTGAGGAGATTGCAGATAAATTGACAAGTCTTAGTTTAAATGGGGACAGAGATTCAGATGATATAGCTCCATTGCCATTTGCAGAAACCGAAGAGTAGCAGAACATAAATAAGCATGTTGAAAAACAGGGAAAATTTAATGAACGCGTTAAATGGGAATTTGAGGCATTACAAAAGCAAGTCAAACAAATTGAAGGCGAAATCGTAGGAAAAGACAGCAGAAGAAATTTAGAATCACAGATAGCAGAGGGCTTTGAAGACAATAATTTGTTTCATTTACGGGATGCAACAAGAGAGCGCCAGGCGCGCGAACTTGACAATAATCGACATTCGGACTGGGACAGACGCGGTAGGTATTTGTCGCCACGAGGAGAAACTTTGACTATAAACACTTCTTAACTGTTCGGAAATTTAAGATCTTTTGCAATTCTAAGAACGACATACATCTATGTTCTTGGTTAGATCAATTTATTATGTATGCACTTCCACCAAATTGGCCACTAAGTCACAAACTGGAATTTATGTGTGGATATTTAGAAAACGAACCGGCGACGCGGATGCGCGCGCTTATTAGAGATTGTAATAATTTAAATGATTTTTATCAAGCATTTCTATCGGCATATTGGTCCGAAAACACGCAAGACAGAGTCAAACACAGTCTTATTATGCAGCGTAATTTTAAACAGTCTGAGTTCCGCACGCCAGCAGAATACTTTGAAGACATGATTCGAAAGAATCAGTTCCTGTCCAACCCTTATAGCCCGACTGAATTAATTCGCATTTGTTTAACTAAGCTGCCACAGTCCATAAGACAAATTGCTTTAGCTGGAAGATGTAAAGACGACATTGAGACTTTTAAGACTTTGCTACAAGAACTTGAGTATGACAATGACGACGGGACTTCTTGTAATTTTTTCAGTAACGGTAATCACAGTAGATTTTCAGAGAGAAGGGATAATGATCGGAACGGACGTTATATGGGTAATTTTGAGAATGACAGACGAAACAGACAGGACAATAGATACCAGCTTTATGACAATAACAGACGTTCTAACAGAAATTACAGAGACAGTTATAATAACGGAAACTCCTACCGGAATGATCAATCATACGGAAACAGTAATCGGTATCATCAAGACAGAAATTATTCATACCGTAATAGAAATTCTTACTACAGAAATAACCAGGGTAGTAGATACAACAATAATTTCAGAAGTGACAGTCTAAATTACACAAGAAGTAGTCATGCAGACAGACAGGAAAATAGAAATTTTCATAACAGACACAACCAAGAATTTGCATCTCACAGACAGGAAGGACCTAATTGGCATCCTCCACGTGACAGAACTTCAGAGAGACAAGTGTAAATCGTAGAAATAGATCCGCGAAATGACGCGAATAATCAAAGACATGACGCAAACAATCGACAATGACCTGTAGCTTCGGCTTCTGGCAGCAATATAGACGGTTCAGAAAGTAATGACACTACGACTTTACACTACGTGCGCCTGGAAGACATGAGAGACATTTTGCTAGACGAAAAGGAAAATAATGTAGACGCACTTTTACATCCTGTTATTGAAGTGTGTGTGTGGGTAAGAAAAAGTTCACTGCAGTTTTAGATTCTGGGAGCCCATTGAATGTTATTAGTGAATCAGTTTTTCGTACATGTGTAAGAACTATTGCTTGTCCTGTGTTACCTGTTTCTAAAACTACAATTCGAGGAGCTATTTCTGGAAAAAGTGTGGAAGTCAAACAACAGACCAACTTAAATTTCATTTGTCAAGGATACGAATTTTCTGCTAATTTTATTATTGTTCCATTACTTGGTACACAAATTATATTAGGTATGGAGTTTCTTAACACACATAAGGCAATTTTGAACTTTAAAGAAGGAAGTGTGAATTTGACTGTTGCCGGAATGCCGAAATGTTTGAAATTTTTCGAGTGTTTAACAAAATCTGAATCAGACACAAAATGTTTAAGGTTTCTTACTTCTGATGTTTTCGCTGAGTATTATGACGACAATGTGTTCATTCATGACAATGACAATAGATACAGAGACGGGATGGATGATATAATCAATAGTGAAGAATTAATTAATGAAAAGGTTAAGAAAGCTGAAGTGCCAGATGACGTTGCAAGAGAAGAACTGCACCAAATTTTGACTTCACATGCTACAGTATTTAGCCATCACACAGGATCTACACAAGGCTTACAATATTTATTTAAAGTAAAAGAACACACACTGTTTCGGGGGAAAACGTACGCTATTCCTTTGGCTTACAGAGACAAGGTTAAGAGTGAACTTCAATACATGTTAGATCAAGGCATTATTGAGCCAGCAGTCAGTCCTTATACCAGCCCATTACACGTCGTTCTTAAAAAGGATGGGTCAATTCGTTTGGTTCTGGATTCCAGACAGATAAATAATATCATCATTCCTGAAACTGACCGTCCACAAAATTTAGATGAACTTCTTCAACATTTCCATGGAATTAAAGTTTTATCTACGATTGATATGCGCGCAAGTTTTTGGCAAATAGAACTCCACCCTGATTGTAGAAAATACACTGCCTTTTTAGCCTTTGGTAACTGTTACCAGTTTCGGAAATTACCGTTTGGACTTACTGTATCTTCAGCAGCATTCATTCGTAGTTTAAACGAAATTTTACCTGTTTATCTTCGTGACAATATTACTTCATATGTTGACGATATTCTTATTGCTAAACGTTCTTGGAGTGAGCATAACAAAATTTTGGATTCATTATTACGTATTTTTGCAAGAGTTGGCATTACTGTGAACTTGGAAAAATCTGAATTTGGTCGTTCTCAGGTGAAATTTCTTGGTCACATTATTTCTACAGAAGGTATTCTTCCTGATCCAGAAAAACTAGACGCTATTCGTAATTATGCTGTTCCTACCACAAAACGCGATGTTCGTAGTTTCCTTGGTGTCTGTAATTTTCTTAGACGCTTTGTTAGATTGGACGATTTGGCCACACCTCGTTTATGTGAACTATCTGGAAAGAATTCTAATTGGTGTTGGGATGAGGAAGCTCAGTCAGAATTTGAACAACTTCGTGATGCTTTAGTTGTTGCTCCACTTCTTTCACACCCGGATTTATCTAAAGATTTTTGTTTGGCGACGGACTCATCATACAAAGGCCTAGGTGCACATTTATTTCAAGAGATAGAAGAAAACGGCGTTGTAGTACAGAAAACTATTGCATTTGGAAGTCGTGTTCTCTCTAAATCAGGAAAGAATTATTCGATTACGGAACTTGAAGCTTTGGCTGTTGTATGGGCTTTCACAAAATTTCGCATATTTTTGTATGGGAGACATACTAAGGTTTACACCGATCATCGAGCTCTGGAATTTCTTATGTCAACAAAATTAACTCATGGCAGATTGTCACGACGGGCGCTGTATCTACAGGAATTTGATTTTAGTATTGTTTACATACAGGGTTTTCAAATATTATTGCTGATGCTTTATCACGTGCACCTATGGGTTTGAAACAAAGTGCTGAGGAGGACTGCAAAGAAAACAGTTATTGTTTGATGTATATTCAAGGTGTTGCATTTGAGAATTTTATATCGTCTTCGCTCCAGGACATCGCTAAGGAGCAAAATAAGGATCCAATCTGGGAGGACATTAAGGAGAAGTGGAGGAGAAAGGAAAGCGTAGCGATTAGACAGTATTATTTAGTTCGCAATGATATTCTTTTTAAACGAAAATCGGTCGACAACTCTGATTGGTTAGTTTGCATTCCTGATGAGTGGGTTAATAAATTGATTTGGTATACACATTTCAGTTATGCACACTTTGCTGCCAGAAAATGCTTTCATAAATTGCGAGAAAATTGCTACTTCAGTGATATGGAAAAATGTATTCGAGCTGTTCTTGCCAAATTGAAATTATGTCAAAAGGCTAAGCCGCCAACTATTTCTCACAGACCACCGTTATTTCCTATCATTCCAGCGAAATTAAAGGAGATGGCTGCAGTCGATTTGTTCGGTCCAGTGGTTCGTTCTACTAATGGTTTTGCGTAAATTTTGGTAGCAGTGGAATTGACATCAAAATATGTGTGTTTTACACCTTTACGCAAAGCAACAGCTCGTTCACTATCTAATGCTTTCATCCAACATTTTCTTAAAGAAGTGGGTCATGTTGATAACGTTATATCAGATAATGGATCACAGTTTCGCTCTAAAATTTGGCTTTGTACTCTACGGCGTCGTAAGATTAAACCAATTTTCATTTAACTTTTTCACCCTCAATCTAACGCTTCAGAGAGATGGATGAAGGAAATCAATAAATTGTGTCGTCTTTATTGTCATCAGAATCACAGAACTTGGGATCAGCATCTTCATATTTTTCAAAACATTCTGATTGAACACCCTAATGATTCAACTTCTTTACCGCCAATATTGATATTAAAAAATAAAGCACCGACAAATCGCATTTCTGAAAACGTTCCTTTTCCGCCTACACGGAAACTGCGGCATTCTGAAGTTGTCAACCTGGCTCTACGAAATATTGCATCTGCGGCTGCTGGAAGAGAGAAATCAGCTAAACGTCTTGGTTGTTTAAAAACCTTGTCAGTTGGTCAAAAGGTGTTAATTAAGTCTCACCGTTTGTCTCACAAAGGAAAAGGCTTGTGTCGCAAATTTTTTCTGCTTTATAACGGTCCATATAGAGTTCGCAAAATTATTCATGATAACACTGTCGAAGTAGAAACTCTTAAATCTCGGCGCTCTAAGGGAGTACATCATATATCGAACGTTAAAATTTTTGTGGAATGACATACTTTTGAGAGACTAACAGTTACATGTAAACACGCAGAGAATACAAGGATATCGCGCCGTGTTCCGGCAGCGGCACATACTCAAAGCAACAGTCAAGTCTGCGCGGTGCACAAGGCAGTCGTTGACCGCAAACAATTGCTTCCTACGTCACGCGTACCTACAGCTGATCGAGCGCTCAGTGCGAATGCACTGACAGCCGTACACAAATACACAGTCTAATTTCTCTGATTAAATTCAGTATAAAGCTATGTTGTTGTTGTGGTGTTCAGTCCTGATACTGGTTTGATGCAGCTCTCCATCCTACTCTATCCTCTGCAAGCTTTTTCATCTCCCAGTACCTACTGCAACCTACATCCTTCTGAATCTGCTTAGTGTATTCATCTCTTGGTCTCCCTCTACGATTTTTACCCTCCACGCTGCCCTCCAATACTAAATTGGTGATCCCTTGATGCCTCAGAACATGTCCTACCAACCGATCCCTTCTTCTGGTCAAGTTGTGCCACAAACTTCTCTTCTCCCCAATCCTATTCAATACTTCCTCATTAGTTATGCGATCTACTACATTTCGAAAGCTTCTATTCTCTTCTTGTCCAAACTATTTATCGTCCATGTTTCACTTCCATATATGGCTACACTCCATACAATACTTTCAGAAATGACTTCCTGACACTTAAATCTATACTCGATGTTAACAAATTTCTCTTCTTCAGAAACGCTTTCCTTGCCATTGCCAGTCTACATTTTATATCCTCTCTACTTCGACCATCATCAGTTATTTTGCTCCCCAAATAGCAAAACTCCGTTACTACTTTAAGTGTCTCATTCCCTAATCTAATTCCCTCAGCATCACCCGACTTAATTAGACTACATTCCATTATCCTTGTTTTGCTTTTGTTGATGTTCATCTTATATCCTCCTTTCAGGACACTGTCCATTCCATTCAACTGCTCTTCCAAGTCCTTTGCTGTCTCTGACAGAATTACAATGTCATCGGCGAACCTCAAAGTTTTTATTTCTTCTCCATAAATTTTAATACCTACTCCGAATTTTTCTTTTGTTTCCTTTACTGCT
Source organism: Schistocerca americana (assembly GCF_021461395.2). Classification (NCBI taxonomy): domain Eukaryota; kingdom Metazoa; phylum Arthropoda; class Insecta; order Orthoptera; family Acrididae; genus Schistocerca; species Schistocerca americana. The sequence goes on along the minus strand of NC_060119.1, from coordinate 949,061,750 downwards.
TGCTCAATATACAGATCGAGCAACATTGGGGAGAGGCTACAACCCTGTCTTACTCCCTTCTCAACCACTGCTTCCCTTTCATGCCCCTCGACTATTATAACTGCCATCTGGTTTCTGTACAAATTGCAAATAGCCTTTCGCTCCCTGTATTTTACCCCTGCCACCTTTAGAATTTGAAAGAGAGTATTCCAGTCACCATTGTCAAAAGCTTTCTCTAAGTCTACAAATGCTAGAAACGTAGGTTTGCCTTTCCTTAATCTTTCTTCTAAGATAAGTCGTAGGGTCAGTATTGCCTCACGTGTTCCAACATTTCTACGGAATCCAAACTGATCTTCCCCGAGGTTGGCTTCTATCAGTTTTTCCATTCGTTTGTAAAGAATACGTGTTAGTATTTTGCAGCTGTGACTTATTAAACTGATAGTTCGGTAATTTTCACATCTGTCAACACCTGCTCTCTTTGGGATTGGAGTTATTATATTCTTCTTGAAGTCTGAGGGTATTTCACCTGTTTCATACATCTTGCTCACCATATGGTAGAGTTTTGTCAGGACTGGTTCTCCCAAGGCTGTCAGTATTTCTAAAGGAATGTTGTCTACTCCAGGGGCCTTGTTTCGACTCAGGTCTTTCAGTGCTCTGTCAAACTCTTCACGCAGTATCACATCTCCCATTTCATCTTCATCTACATCCTCTTCCATTTCCATAATATTGTCCTCAAGTTCATCGCCCTTGTATAGACGCTCTATATACTCTTTCCACCTTTCTGCTTTCCCTTCTTTGCTTAGAACTGGGTTTCCATCTGAGCTCTTGATATTCATACAAGTCGTTCTCTTATCTCCAAAGGTCTCTTTAATTTTCCTATAGGCAATATCTATCTTACCCCTAGTGAGATAGGGCCCTACATCCTAACATTTGTCCTCTAGCCTCCCTGCTTAGCCATTTTGGACTTCCTGTCGATCTCATTTTTGAGACGTTTGTATTCCTTTTTGCCTGCTTCATTTACTGCATTTTTATATTTTCTCCTTTCATCAATTAAATTCAATATTTCTTCTGTTACCCAAGGATTTCTACCAGCCCTCGTCTTTTTACCTACTTGATCCTCTGCTGCCTTCGCTACTTCATCCCTCAAAGCTACCCATTCTTCTTCTACTGTATTTCTTTCCCCCATTCCTGTCAATTGTTCCCTTATGCTCTCCCTGAAACTTTGTACAACCTCTGGTTCTTTCAGTTTATCCAGGTCCCATCTCCCTAAATTCCCACCTTTTTGCAGTTTCTTCAGTTTTAATCTACAGGTCATAACCAATAGATTGTGGTCAGAGTCCACATCTGCCCCTGGAAATGTCTTACAATTTAAAACCTGGTTCCTAAATCTCTGTCTTACCATTATGTAATCTATCTGATACCTTTTAGTATCTCCAGGGTTCTTCCATGTATACAACCTTCTTTCATGATTCTTAAACCAAATGTTAGCTATGATTAAGTCGTACTCTGTGCAAAATTCTACCAGGCGGCTTCCTCTTTCATTTCTTATCCCCAATCCATATTCACCTAATACGTTTCCTTCTCTCCTTTTTCCTACACTCGAATTCCAGTCACCTATGACTATTAAATTTTCGCCTCCCTTCACAATCTGAGTAATTTCTTTTATTTCATCACACATTTCTTCAATTTCTTCGTCACCTGCAGAGCTAGTTGGCATATAATCTTGTACTACTGTAGTAGGCGTGGGCTTCGTATCTATCTTGGCCACAATAATGCGTTCACTATGCTGTTTGTAGTAGCTTACCCGCATTCCAATTTTCCTATTCATTATTAAACCTACTCCTGCATTATCCCTATTTGATTTTGTGTTTATAACCCTGTTGTCACCTGACCAGAAGTCTTGTTCCTCCTGCCACCGAACTTCACTAATTCCCACTATATCTAACTTTAACCTATCCATTTCCCTTTTTAAATTTTCTAACCTACCTGCCAGATTAAGGGATCTGACATTCCACGCTCCGATCCGTAGAACGCCAGTTTTCTTTCTCCTGATAACGACATCCTCTTGAGTAGTCCCCGCCCGGAGATCCGAATGGGGGACTATTTTACCTCCGGAATATTTTACCCAAGAGGACGCCATCATCATTTAATCATAAGTAAAGCTGCATGCCCTCGGGAAAAATTACGGCTGTAGTTTCCCCTTGCTTTCAGCCGTTCGCAGTACCAGCACAGCAAGGCCGTTTTGGTTATTGTTACAAGGCCAGATCAGTCAATCATCCAGACTGTTGCCCTTGCAACTACTGAAGAGGCTGCTGCCCCTGTTCAGGAACCACACGTTTGTCTGGCCTCCAACAGATACCACCTACGGTATGGCTATCTGTATCGCTGACGCACGCAAGCCTCCCCACCAACGGCAAGGTCCATGGTTCATGGGGAAGCTGTAGTGACTTGATAAATTATGTTATTAACGTTCAGTATTTTTCAGGATACGGTTGTATAAAATATTTAAGACCTTCAGGTAAATTCTGTGTGTCTCCGACGTTAAGAGGACTTGTTCTCGAGAAAATTTCAGGAAGAATGTAATTTCGAAGAAGAAACTAATAAACTAAAAAGGTAACTATTAATTGAGTTTATTTTTCAGGTAACATATTTCCACTTGGTACGTACTTTAGACGTAATTTGCTGCTCGCGATTACGTGATTCATACTTCGTATTAACTGATGTTGACAATGATTGATTAATGAACAGGGTTGTTACTTGTGTATATTATGCATCGCTTGGCTGCACTGCTTTTTCACTGATGTCATAATTTTTTATTACGTGTCTGCTGTGCTTATTTATTTAAATTATAATTGTTACCTGATTAATTGTGCTGATATGGTTGTATGTAAGTTATACTTTGTGATTTATCTGCTTGCGCCTTCATGTTTACTTATTAAGATTACATATGAACATTTATTTGCTTATGCTGATATGATGCTAATGACCTGTTTATTATGTAAGATATATATTTGCTGCTTTGCGTATGGATTGCACATTTATACGTTTCTGTTTTGTTGTCATAACTACTCTTTAATTTGGTATATAGAAATGCTGATATGCGGTGTACGAACATGGAGTTTAGGTCACACTATGGTATTAATTAGAGATTGTTCGCTTGGCAGAGCCTCGTTGTAGGGATTGTGCTGCATCCACTTGTTGACATTGTGTTCTCTACTGGTATATTTACTCACTATTGCATGTTTTGCTTACGCTTAGTGCCTTATATTTTAAGATAAGAAAATGAACTGCTATAATTCTACGAACGACATTAATACAAGAAATTTCATTGAAGTCACATGAGCTGGTGGTTTAATGGAAGCTGTGTAAATTTATCCTAATAGAAAGGCAGCTAACGACATGACATACCAACACTAGGTTTAGACCATTGACAGTCATTACACTGCATTCTTCGTGAGCAATTGAAATAGTAAGCGACACTTGACACAAGAAATACTCCACATGTTAGCTTCTGTTTTGCCATGATTCCTGAAGTGGTGTACACACTGTGAAATATTACGATTTATTCATTCAAATTCTTATGTGATCTTTCATACTACGTAATCGCACCTACTTACTGAAAGTTATTCAAACTGAAGGCTGTTAGAGGTCATGTATGCATTTCTTTTATTTTACGATGGACAAGGTAACCAAAATGTATTTTATAATTCATAATGAGTAGAAGATTTGGCTCAGGAGGACTACACAGAGGTTATGTGTGGATATTGTGCCTTCGCATTGCATGGGATGATAAATTGAAGTTTGTGCTAGGATTTTGTCCGTACTTGTTCGAGGAGACTGACTAGAGGAAAGAGTTGTTATGGAAGTGAAATGATATTGGTAATAAGGTTTATATGTATCGACGTATTGAAGAGGTATTATTGAGGTATTGAGATTGTGTAAAGTTGATGATTATTGGAATTTTGGTGGACAAGAGGTAAGGTAAATGATATTGATGATAAGGTTTATATGATCCGCGTAAGAGGTATTATTGAAGTATTAAGATTATGTGATGATGATGATTATTGGAGTTTTGGTGGATAAGAGGTGAAGTAAGTGAGAAGCATTTTTTTTTTGTTGGTCTATGTGGAACAAGGAGGATGAAGATGGCAGACTAGAACACTCAAGTGGAAGGAAGATTGTCTACACACACTCTTTGTTAAATCACTAAGCAGAATATACTTTTTTTGGAGAGAGGAAGCATTTGCATATCTTGGCACACTGACAGTTGTTCAGAAACCGTACATTTGATTTGGCTTGGCAAACATTGGTCTTGACATGATGACTATGACCTAGGCTAACTATTATTGACTGTTATACATTGCTGCCACTACTACTTGATACACACGTTGAACATAAAATTTTGCACAGAATTGCATTTACACAGTTAACACTATTCAATTACACTGTAGTACTTAATGTGGATAAAAGATGAGTGAGTGTGTTTTGTGTGTTTTCCTTTCCTAATCCCAAGTAATTGGTACCGACCTATCTCCTAAATATTATTTTACTTGTTTGTTGTGGCTTGCACTGACACCCACAAATATTATAGGTATACTGTTATTTGTGTATTGTAATAGTTAATATAACAATTATCTGATATCAATTGTGTGGTTATTATATTTTGTATGTTTAGTGTAAGAGCATTGATAATAATTTTGTAAAAGCAATTGTGTGTGCATTCAAACTATTGTTCGTGCTTGCACCTATCATCATTCATGGGTGCCACCTGGAAATGTTTAATTTCTGCTGATAAACTCTGATGAACTGTCTAATCAGTGATAGTGAATATTATGGACTACTGTCTGCACCTGTTCAACATTGCTGGGTGTCACTGATGGAACTGCTTCTACTGAAATGTCACTTGTTGGTGTCTGCACCTGCTCAACATTGCTGGGTGCCAGTGATGGACTGCTTCTACTGAAATGATGTCACTTGTTGGTGTCTGCACCTGTTCAACATTGTTGGGTGCCACTGATGGACTGCTTCTACTGAAATAATGTGCCTTGTTGCTGTGTGTACCTGTTCAACATTGCTGGGTGCCACTGATGGAACTGCTTCTACTGAAATGATATCACTTGTTGGTGTCTGCACCTGTCAACATTACTGGGTGTCACTAATGGAACTGCTTCTACCGAAATGATGTCACTTGTTGGTGTCTGCACCTGCTCAACATTACTGAGTGCCACTGATGGACTGCTTCTGCTGATATGATGTCACTTGTTGGTCTCTGCACCTGTTCCACAATGCTGGGTGCCACTGATGAAACTGCTTCTACTGAAATGTCACTTGTTGGTGTCTGCACCTGCTTAACATTGCTGGGTGCCACTGATGGACTGCTTCTACTGAAATGATGTCACTTGTTGGTGTTTGCACCTGCTCAACATTGCTGGGTGCCACTAATGGAACTGCTTCTACTGAAATAATGTCACTTGTTGGAGTCTGCACCTGCTCAACATTACTGGGTGCCACTGATGGACTGCTTCTACTGACATGATGTCACTTGTTGCTGTCTGCACCTGTTCAACATTGCTGGGTGCCACTGATGGAACTGCTTCTACTGAAATGATGTCACTTGTTGCTGTCTGCACCTGCTCAACATTGCTGGGTGCCACTGATGGAACTGTTTCTACTGACATAATGTCACTTGTTGGTGTTTGCACCTGTTCAACATTACTGGGTGCCACTGTTAGAACTGTTTCTACTGAAATGATGTTACTTCTTGCTGTCTGCACCTGTTTAACATTGCTGGATGCCACTGATGGAACTGTTTCTACTGAAATAATGTCACTCGTTGGTGTCTGCACCTGTTGACCATTGCTGGGTGCTACTGCTGGAACTGTCAACTACTTGTTTATTGAACTATGGAAAGCATTGTATGTGAATATTTGTATAAACTGATTTTTTTGTGTATTTACTGTTTATGAAATGTTATGAGACTCTTACCTACACCTATTTGACATTGCTGGTGCCATTGATTGAATGATACTTGTGTAACCTATTATGTAAAATCACATGTACGCAAGCATTTGTATTCCTTACTGTATTTTATATATTAGGTTATTGAAGGGTCAGAGGAAACCCAAATTTATTTAGTTATGTGATATTTACTTATTAATATTATCTTTTATTTTTGTTTGTGTTTTTTGGACGAATTTGGTGGTATTTTCACCACCAATGCTGGCAAAAATACCATCAAATTCTGGCCCGTGGAGGAGGGACATATGAAAGGTGGCTACACTGAGCCACAGCGCCAGAGATTGCGTCAAAGAGTATTATTCAGCCGCCTCCACCGGCAGTTCTTGTCGAGAAGTCGTAGTAGGCAGTTCTCATCGAGAAGTCGTGAAGGAGAGTGCTATTGAGATGTAGCAGTGGTGAGTCGTTGTTGAGAAGTTCCGATGGAGAGTGCTCGTTTAGAACTTGTAGTATTGTTTTGAGGGGCTAGACACCAGATGTTGTTGGATTAGGGATGCTGTAATGTGCTTTTCGTCAATATATATGAAGGTAAAGAAATTCCTTCTTTTAATTATTTCAGTGTCTTAAACAATAATTCCTCTTGGTCACAGGTTCAGTCAACAAAGCATCTGGCTCGTATTCTTGTATTAGACTGTATTTCTGGTTTCTATGGGCAATTATAGTATTTCTGTTTTTTTTTTTAGTTACTTCAGTATAAATGGTGTTTAAAATATCTGGTCTTATTGAGGATGAACCGTGCCTGATGTGTATGTTGAATCACACTTCCACACACAGAACAGCTACACTTGTGTTTTGTTGTTTCCTAGGTTTTATAGTTGCTGGGGCCTTAATTAATTAATTGTGTTAACGGAAATTTTGTTTCATTCTTTGTTGTTGTTCTAGTCAGGGCCAACCGTTTACGATACTGCGTAACCGGACAGACAGCGACGAAAATTAAAAGTATTTGCATTATATTTAATTAAGCCTCCATGCACTAGTAGTAGTCATTTTTTAGTTTTCCGTCGTTCCTTAGCTGCTGGAAAATTCATGAAGGTGTGTCCTATCTGTACAACTAAATCAAAAGCAGTTTACTTTTTTCCATAAGCGTTTCGCATATTTTTTTTGCGAAGCGTCTACAGCAGCCCGTGACAGTACAAGCTGTACATCTTAGGACAGGCAGTCGTGCCTAATGTCTGTTGCAGATAGTAGTAATGGACCCTCATCGTTTCTCCCGTGGAGTAGGATCAGACAGCCGTAGAATGAATACCAAATTCTGTAATGTAACCTTCTTAAAGACTGCTGGTGGTCCCAACGCACTGCGGCGTGGACGGCAAATAAATTCTTCTTTACTAATATCTCATCCCAGCTGTGCAGTTTGAGCCACTATGTCACGGATTGCGCGGCTCCACCCGCCGGAGGCTCGAGTCCTCCCTCGGCCGTGGGTGTGTGTGTTGTTCTTAGCATAAGTTAGTTTAAATTAGTTTAAGTAATGTAATTCTAGGGACCGATAACCTCAGCAGTTTGTTCCCTTAGGAATTCCCACACTTTTTTTTTCAGTAGTGCAGGCGTACTCTACACGGACAAAAATCAACTCTAATATCTCGTGGTGATCGGCATCAATTTGGACACAAAAGGGAACTTTCATACACATCACCCATGAAGATGATCAATCTACGACCATCTCCCCCTACTAAATGCTGCAATTGATTTCATCCACTCTTGCTAATCCAACTTGACAGAAACGATGTTACGTTTTCTTTCTACTGTCACATTATTATGCAGGACAAAATACGTCTCGTGCTGCAACACTGGTAACGTGACTGTATATCGTGAGCATACCGACCCAAAAATAATTCCTCTCTAACTCACCAATAGACAAAGACACGCGCACCTGTGTGCCGTGCCAAATTCCTCCAGTCTCTTTCACTAAAATCTTTACCATATTCATTCGTTAGACAGCATAGCATGCAGGATTCTGCCGAAAACATCATCATTTATTCTCCCCAAAACTGCCTTTTATGAAGATGTTGCATAAACAAGCCACAAGAAAACCACGTTAAGAACACACAGTTATTACCTGCTGTGACGAACAAAATACACACTGCCGAAGGAACTGAATCAATGACACATAAAAAAAACTAATTACACACGAATTCCGCGAAATATATCCCCTCATTATTTCCTATGCAGGCACAATGTACCAGCTTCCTATACACTAAAATTTCGAACTACGCGCTCTAAACTAACTGCTCCACTTCCTCGCTTTGTTTCTACCACGGCTTCATTTGTCGACTCCGTGTTTGTCGGCTGCTTGTTTGTCGGCTCTGTACCCGTGATCGCTTCCAATAATTGTTGGTTTGTACTCTTTTCCGGCTGATAGCATCGCGGGTCGCGTGCTTTTACTTCCACAATCTGGTCACCTTGACTGTCGTGGCTGTGATCCTGTATGCTTTCATTCCCTCGATTGTAGCCATTACTGTTGCCATGACCGTTCCACTAAACCCGCCAGTCGCGGTGATTACCTTGGTATGGCTCTCTCTCCCATCAGGGAAACGTGACGTCCCTACGCTTGTTACAGATAGGTGTGGTCGTTCTTACTGTTAATGTGTTCAAGACCGTGTAATAGGGTCTTGAATGGTTCCTCGTTGTCTCCATAATGTCCTACTAATACCATCTGATAAGAGTGTGGCACCTTGCCGTAGAAGAACCGTATTAAATCAGTTGATACAAAAGGGCATGTCAAGAAACTAGTTCTTTCGACAAGTTTCCCAGAAAAAACTGACGGGGCTGCGTATCCTCGGGTTTGCAAAATTTTTGTCTACCATGATTTCGTTTGCAGCAAGTGCCTGATCCTCTTGCGACCAATATGTCGAAAAGAACTTCTCTCGAAACTCTCGGCAAGAGTCGCCCTTTGTCTGTGAATGGTCGATCTCTTCATGGGCCACCTAGAGGAAAAATTTCCTAGCTTCCCAAAACCCCAAACCCCTGGTCTCGTTAAGGTTTATTTATGACATCTTTATAATCTGGACCCAAGGCCAGGACACCTTATACTCATTCCTCAACAATCTCAACTCCTTCTTTCCCACCCACATCACCTAGCTGTCACCCTTCCACACCAAAAATTCCTTCCAATACAGGCTGGCCACCCAGGTGTCCCTGAAGTTAGCATTTCAAACATGACCGTGTTTTCCACAGCTATTAATAGATCACATCAGTATTTAAACAACCTTTCTATTGTTCTTTACTGGCGACTTATCTGTCTTTTATTCCTTCTCAAGCCTAGCAACAACTCCTCAGTGGCAGTTGACTACTAGATTGTTGGAAGAGTGGGCAGAGCAGAAGTGCCTTAAATTTTCCACCGATATATCAATGTGCGTTCTCTTTAATCCTTCACGTTGTATTTTAAACTTTCCTGACTTGCAGATGGGGGATTTTGTTCTTATTTTTGAAAACACTGTGATGTATTTGGGTCTCACATTTGATACTAAACTTACATGGTTGCCACATGTTAGGCACCTGAAAAGAAGTCCTTCAGTTACTCAGTATTTTGAAATTCCTTAGCCACAGCTCATGCGAAGGAGACCGAACATATCTGCTCCAGTTTTACAGGGCCCACGTGCAATCTCAGCCCGATTATGGATGTAAGGTGTGGAGCCCCGCATGGCCCTTTTATTTAAGAACGTTGGAAGTGGTGCACAAGGAAGTAATTTGACTGGACGCTGGGGCCTTTAGAACCAGCCCCATACTGAGCCCAGCGAGCCGCTGCTTCACATCTGGCGACGACTCCCCATCGTGCGATACGCCTGTAAAACAATGTCAACGCCATACACACGTACAAACAATACCATTGCCTAGTCACCACGAAAAATGGGTTTTCGTAATCTGTTATGCTTTGTCTATAACACGGGCATTTACACATATAGTCAGTCATGTGATGAACTCGTAAGAGGCAACTTGATCAGTAAGGCATATTTAAGTATTTTTTATCATCACGTACTAAACGTTGTGCAAAGCAGGTGTTCCTGTCTTGATTTCCTCTTAAAGTACAGGGAATTTTAATCAGAACAGTATTCTGTAGGCATTATTTCTTAGAAAACAACGCAAGGGAAGTTACTGGGTGTTAAAAGAAATGTTAAGGAACATAAGAAAACGTGCAAGAACTCTGACTGAATAATCTGAGAATTCAACAAGAGTTGATAATGTTATGTTGGTGTGGCGACAGCAAAGTCTTTAGAGCTTATCCTAAAACGGAACCTTGAAACCAAAAGGATGAACCAGCCACATTGCAACACACTAATACTCCCAATCCAAAAGCTTAGCTTGGATTCCAGACACTTCACAAAATTTTAAAATCATCATCACACTCGTTTTGTTATCAGCAAAAATTGACCCTCTCTGAAATTCACTTCTGTATTAAGTAAAAATATGGCGTATAGTGAATCGCAAACACAAGCATTGGAGACTGAGAGATCCTCTCGTCGGATTAGGACAATGCCGATTTCGAAGGCGGGTCAAGGTTAGTTCATACCACCCGAGTGACCGGCTTGGCTGGATAGCCAGCTTCTCCAACCACAGCTTATTGTCTCACACTGCCAGCCACTACTCCCAAAAGTAGCGTGGGTCGCTGACAGAACATCGAAATGACAGCGTGTAGGGGAATGGCACATTATATCGCGTTAAGTTCACTGCAGGCCGCCTTGGCAGCTGTCTGCTTGTTTATTACCCCGAAAATATTGCTACGTGCCTCGGTACCCAGCAGACAAAACTATATAGGATTCGCATGGAAGAATGCGTCTTAGAGGCAGAGGAGACTAATTTTTAAGTTTTCCACCGAAGTTGGAGGTACGCTTCACCTTGGCTCTTACAGAAGCTCAGAGTTGTTTTAGACTTGACGAATTATAACAAAGGTTCTACTCCAGATTTTACGTTTAATGTAGTTTTAGATAGGCACCGTAATTGATAAGTAGTGTACACTGACAGTTCCAATTAACAACACTTCCTTGGCTTTTCAGTAGTGATTCCCAAGTGACTTCGTATTTTGCCTACTCAAGAATGCACTGTATTTTTGCAAAACCCCACGCGATCCTGAAGCGACTTGAACGGATAAAGCATATTCAGTGTAAACAGTTTCTCATCTGCTTCTATTACCCTGGTACCCTACGATCACTGCAGCATGTGTGCCCAGCAGAGAAATTGGTCCACATAATGCACTACCAGCTGTACTTCTTTCAACAGTGGTGTAAACAGGTATCATTCTGCAGGGTACTCACGCATGTGGGAATTTACTAGGGGAAACAAACAAGCTGCCAGTCGCCAAAAAGACCTACAGGGGCCTGACGTGAGACAATGCGCCTCACTCCTAAACGCTGTCGTTCCGCTATTTCATGAGGAGATCCATGCTATTTGTGAGAGGAGAGGAGTGGCCGGCAGCTGCGTCTGATGAAGTCAACTACTCAACCGAGGCGAACCTTATGCCGGTCAGCCACGCGGAATGACGAGACTCTGAACCATCTCCGATTTGGGCGCTGCCCCCCTAAGACATTCTTTCCATACCGGGGAGAGCGTGCCCAGTCTGCGATGCTTGTGGAGGTGCAAATCACTGTACGCCACACTTTTACTCATTGCAGTTTGTAGTGTGACGATAGGGCACAAGCGAATTGCGTTGGGACTCTGCACTCTATTTTAGCCGATGACGAAAATACTGTAGTAAAGGCTTTAAAGATTTGTGAAGTATCTGGGTTTCAGTTTAAGCTCATAGGCTGGAGCGCTTAAGAGTGTTGCAGAAAGGCTGGCTCAACTTTTTCGTTTCGGTGATCGGCTTTACTACAAGCATTGTCGTGTCCCCACGCCAACATGACGTAATCGACAACATTGCTGAATGCTCATATAATCATCAGTCAGTTTTCTTTCACATTTGTTGAGAAAAAGAGAACGTTTTCCCATGTTTCTGAACATTTATTTTGACGTCCTGTAAGCGCCCTTTTGTTGTCAAATTACCCAAATTTAAAATGTCCTCTTATAATGTGGAAATATTGACGCAACAACATTTCATTTAACATTACTTTAAGAAGGAGTTAGGACTCCAACACTTATTTTGGGAAACGTCTGATCTCAGGGCATGAACGAGCGCTTAAATATACCTTAATGATCACGTTTCCTATCAGCGAGCGCATTACCTCTCTTACTAAATATGTCTTAGCGACAAATCATATACAACAAGCATACCTGATGTGCAGTTGAGACCTAAATATCGTTCCACACAATGATCGAAATGATTGAACAATGGAATAAACAATGAATGAATCCTGAAAAGCCATTAGCTCTCACGAAAATCTTGATGGAAATTTATCTTCAAAAAACTCAGGAATTCATGCAAAGACGCTAATAATAATCTTGTTGTTGAACAAATGAGTGGCGACTGTGCCGGCAGCTCGTAGTGAACAAACGCAAATGCTGAACGAAAACAATCGTAGCAGTATCTCCATTGAATTTTCATTTGCAAAGTCAATTATCACATGGCATACTAAATGAAATTACCTACAAAAACATCAAGAATCGTTAAATGAGTGAGGAAGTGATTTAGAGAGTTTTCCCATGACTCGCATGTACTTTATACCAAAACCGAATACTGGCACACGTGAATCGATACTGGGTACCACATGGAACAGAGCATGTTGCAAGCATCACTTGCAATATATCAGCTCAGACGTTAATTATTTGCACTGAAATGACACCGTAAGCTGCGCTAGTGGATGGTAACCACAGAATGCAGGAAGCAAATTTTATTGTAAGTCTGGGCCCCAATATTCTCCACAAGGAAGTGACAGCACGAAGTTTGCACATACAGACCTAAGCAGCAACCACCGGATCGTCTCTCTCTTCAGATTTCAACCGTAGGACAACCTTGCTTCGGATAAGACTAGATAAAGCCTCTTTGGTCCCGCCACACAGATTAACACATACAATCGCGACACACCTGCTCATTTTTGTTGTACATGCGACGGCAGCATTCCAAGCGAAGGGTAAGTCACACTTATGAATACAATATCGGATAAGTGGAATTAGTATCATTGGTATTGACTTGTAGCAGTTTTCACAAAAGAGAGTGTATGGATGGCGATAAGTAACACAATAAGAGAAAGTTAACACAAAATTCTCGTTCTTTACTTTCCTATGACGCCTATAAGGTATAATACATAACATTGCAATGCAGTTTATACACGATTTCCTTGTAATCTGTAGACCTTTAGAGCAGAATATCGTTTTCTTTCAAGAACAAAAAATGCCTGATAAAAGCTTTCTCGGAAAAACATTGTATACCTACATGATAACTTAAAAAATACTTCCAGCAAACCAGTGACGGATGTGGAACATAAAACTTGTAAAGAATCATTATTTAACCTACCAAATAACCTACAACTATAGTTGAAACGAGAGTCACATAGGTGTGATCATTAAACGTCAAAAGTATTAGAACTGTTCCCAAAAGTGAACCAACAAATTTTTGGGATTTTTGCTACATATCAGCCACAAAAATTTGATTCAAAATCGACACAGTCGCCTTTTGAAGAAAGATTTCATTTACGAAAATACAAAGTATTGGAATGTCGAGTGCTGGCTAAGAATGTGTGAACATTAGAGTCCATGCAAATTCGAAAGTCCTTCTTCACGAATACGTCGTCATTCAATCAGAGATATTCAGCTTGTTTTACATATATTTCACGATCAGTCATTTCTCTTGGTAATTTATTAGTGCTTGGGATGCAAAAGTGTAATATCGATTTTTCTAAATTAAGTAAAAAATTATTAAAAACAAATTGCGGCAGTGCGATTCTTTCCGTCCCTTTACGACGAACCTACACCTACCTGTGAACATTGTCTCGGCATATCATCAGTAGGGGAGCCGAGCGAAACCTACTGTACTTCGAAGTGAATCACGCTGCAATTAAAGTCACTAATCTACTTTTCGGGAGAAATTTTTCACACGAAATGAAAGGTTGGAAATTTTGTCCTCAATTAATATATTCTGAAACTTAGGTGAACAAGTATCACTGCCCGCCCGTGCTAGTCTTAACACAGTCACTCACAATCCCTTTCACTCCTGTTAGCATGTTTATGGTGTTGCGTTTCCCGAAAACGTAATAGCTACAAAAATAGTGATTGGTTTTGATTGAGAATGCTCGCCTCATATTAAGTCTGTCGGTACCAAATGCAGTCACAGTTTTTAGCCACCGACCTGCTGAATACGGCACGCGGAATATATGTCTTTTCTCGTCACAAAATTCACTTAAAAATTCCGAAATTTCTACACGTCCATCGGAATAATTATGCTGTCACTTTACCACACTTTTGATGTATGAAACACGGCTAGATCCGGCAACTTATCGTTTCCATCGGAACTACTACTACGCACGTCCGAACTGTTTCATGGCTAGGCTCCCACTCTTCTCTAGCATACTCTAAGTCTTCTCTACCAGCAGAGAAAGGCGCGCGAAGAATACTGCTTTACCATTGGTCAGTTTACTCAACAGCCAATAGCAAAACAACATTCTCCCGCGTCAATCTGCGCCTTTCATCAATAACCAATCGCAAAATAGTAAACCTAACGACTGCACTTTTTACCGACGTAATTATCTAATATGCTTAAGCTTTGCTTATGAATAAAGTTATTTACTATTGTTATTTATACCTGAATTAACTTTCCCTTTACCATAAACTTACTTTACAAATCTATTCTACAAAAATCCCCTTTGTCCATATCTGTACTTCTTCGATATGTTCCCATACTAAATCCTACTACATAACTCGTTAAACAATTATCTTCATATTAACCTTAAACCACACTCAAGCATCATTCATACCGCTAAAACACATTTGTAACATTTTACATACACTAGAAGACATAATAACACTTTATGAAAATACTAGAACAGTTTATAAAAAACATTCTATTACTTTAGTGCACTCTAGTGGGCACAATCGAAACTAAAATCACAGTCCCTCTATCCAATATTGTCCGCTATCGGCTGATACATTAACTACGTGTGCGTCCAGTCTCGCGTCACCATCTGTCACTATCCAGCTCTGAGACACATCTATCACTTAACCGCCTCCAAGGCAGGATCGGTATACGGCGCTACGTCTCAAAATAACCTTAGGGTTGGCTTTCTCGCTGCTCGGGTATTTAGTGTCGCCACAACTGTCGAACGATGATAACTTTCACAGCAATAAGTGTCGCGACAATATACGTATTTTAGACAATGTTGGTGCTGATGATGATGTTGGTTTGTGAGGCGCTCAAAATCGTGGTCATCAGCGCCCGTAAAAGTTTCTAATCTTTCCATTTCCAGTCTCGGCACTTCCAGAATGATGATGATATGATGAGTCCCCGGGCGAAGCAAGTCCCTACCCCGCCAGTAATCGAACCCGCGATCCCGGGATCCAGAGGCAGCAACGCTAGTCACTAGATTACAAGCTGCGGACAGAGAACGTTGCACAAACTACCCATCTAGATTGAACAAAGACTATTTTCATGTCAGTCATCGAATACTGGACACTGAATATGTTAGCGAAAGTTCTCGAAAGTTAGGAAATGCGGAGAACAGTAAAAACTGAAGTTGCTTCTCACAAGTATCCTTAACAAGTAACTTTCTACCTATAGTTATTGGAGCAATAAAACAGCCTGATTTTCACTGATTCCATCTTCTACATTAATTGAACCAACAAGTTAAGATTTGTCAGTTTATCGGAGGTCTAAGACATTGCCATCGCAGCTAACGTTCAGATCTCTCGAAGTAATTATCAGAAGACCGTGCACAATTACACTACACGGATCCTTGTCACTGGCACTAGCTTTAATCGCCTATGATACAGTAGATCACCGGACACTACTGCATAAAACCTACGAGACCCTGAAAGACTACCACCTAGTCAAGATAATCGAATCCCTGCTCCAAAATAGACAGTTCTTCGTAATGCTTGAGGGGAAAAAGAGTCGATGGCGGAATCAGAAAAATTGGATCGCCCAAGGGTGCGTGTTGGATCCAATCCTATTCAACATATATACAAATGACCAACCAACTCCAGACAAAACCAAAACTTTTGTATATGCAGACGACCTGGCAATAACAGTTCAAGGCAACAGGTTTGAAGCCATGGAGGAGAAATTAGAAACCGCCCTTTCTACAATGTCAACCTACTACAAAAAGGATTCTCTAAAACCCAATCCCTCCAAAACTCAAGTGAGTGCATTCCATCTGAACTCTAGGCAGGCAAAGTACAGGCTCAATGTTACCTGGGATGGGACATAACTAGAACACACAGATACTCCCACCTACCTTGGCGTCGTGCTGGACAGAATATTGACATACAAATCTCATTGCGAAAAAACACGAAAATAAGTAGAAGCATGAAATTCCCTAATAAGAAAGCTGTCCAATAGCAAATGGGGTGCCGAATCTGCCGTGGTCAGAACTTCAGCCCAAGCTTTGTGCTTCTCAACTGCCGAATATGCCTGCCCGGTATGGTGCAGATCCGCCCACGCAAAAAAGGTAGATATCAGCTTGAATGAAACACGCAGGATAGTAACAGGCTGCATGAAACCAACCCCCATAGAAAATCTTCACAGGGCCGCAGGTTCCACAAACCCTGACTGACGTAGGAAAGCCCATGAACATACCGAGAAGCTAAAACAAACCTTTGATGCCCGTCACTCAATATTTGGCCTAGAGTGTGGCCCCAGCAGACACAAATCCAGACGCCGTTTCATAGGTTGCGCCTTGGATGAGCTCCCCATCTATTATCCACTAAGAGAGGACCCACCAAGCTGCGTTTCTGGTGATTGGAAAACCTGGAGAATGCTTAACCGCATCATAACTGGGGTGGCTCCTGTGAAATCTAATCTGATCAAATGTGGTTTGTTGGACGAAAATGACGACAAATCCGACTGCGGCACGTGACAGGACATGGAACATCTTCTACAATGCCCTGCCTGCCCCCACAGATGCACCCTCGACGATCTATGGCTGGCTAAAGAAGAAGCATTGGACATTGCCCAATACTTGGCAAACAAATTGTAGTTTCCGGACACGAAAAAGTAAAGTAAGTCTGGCAAATTTTATCTGTCAAACTGAAGTCACCGCCTATTGCAACAGTATGGTCAGGAAAATTATCCGCGATAGTCTCCAAGTTTTCTCTGAAGCTTTCAGCCGCTTTATTTTGTGATGGAAGTCGTCTTTAAAATATCCGATTACCGCTTCTGGCCCTATTTTTATGTGTACCATCAGCCAGATTATACCACATTCGGAATTTGTAACACCGTCAGTAGATGCGATCGGTTATTTACGCAGGTAAATACGCGTCAGGATCTCGGCTTCGGTTGCTGCTCATTTTTGGCTTCAGTAAGATTTTTGATCCAAATACTACTTGAGTATCATTACATTTTGTGCTTGTGCTGCGTGGTATGAACACTAGTCAGGACCTCATACCTACGTCTAAACGTAATGGTACAACTGTGAGGTGAGTCCTAAATTCGCCATCTGCCATGAGATACGTGAACCCACTACTGTCTCTCATTCTGTAACTGGTGAGGACGATTTCGTCAGATCATGCGCATCCAAGACCGCGGAGACATCTCGATTGCTAGAGAATTCCTGAAGCACAGCAGGAGCCATAGCTTACCTACAGGCATCCCAGTGTCACTACAGGTCAGGATAGCATCCTGTGACCTATCGACCGCGACCAACGCAGCGCCAAGATGTTTCTGAGAAGCGGTCAATTCAAATTTCACAAGAAAACAATAAACAGAGTCCATACCGATTTCCTGCTATAGCTTTTGTGACTGTGCACGTTGACATAAATAGCTTTTTGCCCATTGAAACGTAACGTCAATGCACAGCACTTCGTTATTCATTGACAACTGACATAATAACCGTTAATACGGAAAGGATGCGAAATTACAAAGGGCTTTCAGAGAAAGGATACGTAAATTTGAGAGTGTGCAGGGATCAGTCACAGCCCTTTTTTGTTTCGTATGTAAAAAAGAATAGGAAGACAGAGGAGCAACTGATTGAAATTAAATTCATAGCTTTCTGATTTGCATACTACGTAAAGAACGGTTCGAGAATGCTGTCGTGTGGAGACTGATTACTTTTTTCAGTGAGATTACAGCTCCAATTCCTATTTCGACATAGATCTTACGAGAATACTTATGTAATGTGAAAAAAAATTTCGGCAGTTTTACACTATAACGGGCCTATTGGCCTATTGGGCGAGTTACGTAATCTAAATGTTTACATTTCAATCACATTTGTACTAATCAGGATTTTATACTGAAATGAGTGGCTCCTCGTAACCACACATTCGCATTATCTTCAAACGAGCTAGTATGTGGAAGCCTGTATACTTGAACGTTTTGGCTTCTATTGTCGTACATTTTCATCATATACGTTTTCCTCAATAACAATGATACATCCTATATACGCTATGTGATCAAAAGTATCCGGACACCTGGCTGAAAATGACTTTACAAATTCGTGGCGCCCTCCATCGGAAATGCTGGAATTCAGTATGGTGTTGCCCCACCCATAGTCTTGATGACAGATTTTACTCTCGAAGGCATACATTCAATCAGGTGCTGGAAGGTTTCCTGGGGAATGGCAGCCCATTCTTCACGGTGTGCTACACTGAGGAAAGCCATCGATGTCGGTCGGTGAGGCATGGCACGAAATCGGCATTCTAAAACATCATGTACCGTGCTTCGTCCCTCCGCACAACATTTTTCCACTGTTCAATCGTCCAATGCTTACGAACCTTTCACCAAGCGAGGCGTCGTTTGGCATTTACCGGCGTGATGTGTGGCTTTTGAGCAGCCGCCCGACCATGAAATCCAAGTTCTCTCACTCCTGCCTAACTATCGTAGTACGTGCAGTGGATACTGATGCAGCATGGAATTCCTATGTGATGGTGTGGATAGATGTCTGCCTATTACACATTACGACCTTCTTCAACTGTCGGCGGTCTCTGTTAGTCAACAGACGAGGTCGGCCTGTACGCTTTGTACTGTACGTGTCCCTTCACGTTTCCACTTAACTATCACATTGGAAACAGTGGACCTAGGGAAGTTTAGGAGTGTGCAAATGTCGCGTACAGACGTATGACACAAGTGACACCCAATCATCTGACCACGTTCGAAGTCCGTGAGTTGCGCGAAGCTCCCCATTCTGCTCTCTCACGATATCGAATGACTAATGCGGTCGCTGATATGGAGTACCTGACAGTAGGTGGCAGCACAGTGCACCTAACATGAAAAACGTATGTTTTAGAGGGTGTCGGATACTTTTGATCACATAGTATACCTTGACCTTAATACACCTGTCTCATCAGATCCTAAGTCAGCGTACTGGATGGATGGCTGTGAAGCTATTTGCCTGTAATGTCCCTTGACGTTGTCACAAGAGCACAACACTTCAGACAGATTCGTACTGCTGTGACTGCATAGCGAATGTTTCTAGCACATACACTTGCAGAATATGTAATATTTTTATGTCTGACGTTTATTGCACAGTCAGTGACAAAATATAAATGGAGAATGTGCTGTAGCTCCTGAACGTGCAATCCATAATGCTGAAATTTATTTAAATATCCAACAAACTGCGAATTGCGACCGATAGTAAAAATAGGTATTAAATGTCGATTAAATCACAATAATCTATACAGATGACATGGTAAACAGTTCATTTATATTTCTTGGTTCAAATGGCTCTAAGCACTATGGGACTGCCGGCCGGTGTGGCCGTACGGTTAAAGGCGCTGCAGTCTGGAACCGCAAGACCGCTACGGTCGCAGGTTCGAATCCTGCCTCGGGCATGGATGTTTGTGATGTCCTTAGGTTAGTTAGGTTTAACTAGTTCTAAGTTCTAGGGGACTAATGACATCAGCAGTTGAGTCCCATAGTGCTCAGAGCCATTTTTTACAGTTAACAAAGTACTACAATCTGTTTTCAAAGTATCTACAATATTTACTTCTGTTTAATGAGCTGCACTTTCTTCTCCTTGTCATATGATAATACAAACACTGTAAAGGCATTCCATCGTTTCCACACTCATCACATAAACGTTGAAATCAGAATGAAATGCGTCAGATTTCCGCTTTCGTAGAACTGAATTTGTTATGCGTTCAAGTATACACAATCTGTTCAAAATTATCCGGGCAATTAATAGTGGACGTCAGTAGTCTAAGGGTTGTGTCCACAGTTCGCCTTGTAGGACCATGAACTCCGCTGAGGGCAATTTCCAAGAAGTGTCTGAAAGCCTGTGAAGGAGTGGCAGCCCATTCTTCCTCAAGAGCCGAAACAAGAGAATGTAGAGACGTTGGACGTTGGGGTTTGTAGCGATGTCTACGTTCCAACTTACCCCAAAGTCGTTCCATTGGGCTCAGGTCGGGACTCTGTTCAGGCCAGTCCATTTCAGGAATTTAGCGAGAGCGGGAATGTTATTGCGCACAAACCATTGCCTCATGGATGATGCTTTATGACAGGGGGAATTGTCATCTTGGTAAAAATAATCATCGTCTCCGAAATTTTCCTCTATTGGACACAGTGCACAATGCTGTAAAATGTAATTCTTCAACGTCCTGTTGCTCCTTAACTGCAGTAACAGGATCACACCTTAACCACGAAAAACACACCCATATCGTAATAGCATCTTTTCCGTACTTCACTGTTAGCACTACACACGATGACAGGTAACGTTCTCCAGGAATTCTCCAAGCCCAAAATCTTCCATAGCATTGGTGCAGGACGTAGCGTAATTCGACACTCGAACTCACTCGTTTCCAGTCATCCATTGTGTAGTGGCGTCGCTTTTTACTCAGCCGTCGCGTAGCATTGACTACAGAAATGTGACTTATGAGAAGCTGTTCGACGATTGTATCACATTCTCGTTATTTACCTACTCACAGTCATTCTGCTAGCTGGAATGCTGGCGGTACTTTGGGACTCACATGCGATAATACAATTTTTATAACCATCCTCCGCAATACTCGACGTTCATTTGTAAGAGGTCCATGACTATGGAATTTATAGCTAGCGCACTGGAGCAAATGTAATTTCGATGGATTGCTCACGCGCTGCCTGCGATGTGTATGCTACAATAGAATAGCAGACCAGAGAGCAGTGTCGGCTGCAGTAGGAGCAGTGTCGGTAGTAGTAGTGGCGGCTCGCAGTCGGGCGGTTGGGCCGGTCGTGCCTGAGCGATGCAGTATAAGGTAAAAGCAGCCGCGCGCGTATCTAATTTGCTACAACTAAATTTTTACTATTGCCATATCAAGTCACATGTAAATGTTTTTAAAAAATCTTTTAATAATAATCTTTCTTATAAAATAAACTTTTGACAATCATTCATCTGAATTTAAAGAATTTAAGGAGATCCGCCTATAGTTGTTGCTTTGCGTTTCCACTTCACAATCGCTTCTACAAAAGACGACTTCGGTAACTTTAGCAGCGCTGAAATGTCTCTGATGGATTTGTGACTCAGGTGACATCCAAGGGTTAGCCCACGTTTGAAGTCACTGAACTCTCCCCCCGGACTCCTTTTATATTGGCTGGTCCGTCTGTCGTAAAGTGGTTAAATCCTCATTACATGAAGCTGTCCGGATACTTTGAGCGGGCCCTGTATAAATACGGTACTAGTACGAGCTCTGCTCAACCATTCGCATTTCTCATCTCTTTAGACACAAAATGACTGCTATCTCTCTCAGGCAAAAACACACACACACACACACACACACATATATATATATATATATATATATATATATATATATATATATATATATTCCTTCCTGTTCTGCACTGTGGTAGGTGTTTCATATTGCACGATACAGTGCCATCAAATAAACAGATTAAATTGGTTACTCGTGTCACAAAGCGTCGTACGGCTCTACACTGTTTGACTATAAACATTTACACAGCCTTTATACACTGTAGTTTCTGTTTGATAATAAAATTGTTGAAGTCAGCAGGGTGTAAGATTATTTTTCCACTGTATACCCTCTTGTCTCAAGGTGGTTAACTTATTTCAATTTCTTTTTTGCCCAGTCTCGCTTAAATTTAAATTGTTTATTTTTTAACATTTCACATGTTTTACCATGATATAGGTTCTAGAGATCTAACTTGCATCGTCTCTAAAGCGGTATTTTCTTAACTCAGTATGATTTCGTGTTTCGTATTTCTGGTTTCAGTACCGGGATCGTTAACTCATATACGACTACGTTGTGTTCAGCAGTATATGATACAGCGAAATAATCTTCACAGTCCTCAAAAAATTGACTCTTCAGACTTTCTTCTTTAGGTGTTCTATGTACTTTAAACGAGACCACGTCTTCGACATTAATTGTTTTGTTTCGTTGCCAAAACTGTTTCCTTCTGATATTTCGTGTTTCGGAGTTGCGTCGCAATCATCTATTTCGACAAGCTGTATTCAGCTGTCTTGGTAATTCCTCCTCATTCTGATCGTCTGAAGAACTGTTTCCCTTGTCATCAGCTCACAGGGGAATGAGTCTAGTACTTGCGTGAACAGTGCAACTAACGTCTTGAGACAACGGAGACAGCTGAGTACTTTTCCTGACGTAATCCGTTTGTAATGATAATAAGTCATCATCTGCGTTCCAGTGAGTTATTTTGATACATGTTTCCAAAGGACTGCTAACAGGATTCTTTTTTCCGAAATACGAACTGAATAGTTTTTGCTCCAGACTTAAGTCTGCTGTTACTTGTTTTGACTGTTCAGCTCGATAACTTTATAAAATACGTTCATTACAGCCATAACATTTTTTCAGTTGGTCTCGTAGTAAAGTGTTTCGCATCGTGTGTATGACACCCATCGTAACATAACTACTGATCCGCTGCATCTCCTTTTACCATGTCCTTGAAAGTGACTACCTCTTCCAATTTCTCTGGGCGTTTGTTTATTACAAAGGGTTCGTAGATTAAGTGGAAATATTCCGTAAATTTGCCCAGGCACGTTTCAAGTCATGAAACTTTCGTGCGACAATAACACTCGTTTTTTAATTGTTCACTTAAGCCTCTAGAAGCCGCAATTTAAACAGTCTCCATCATTTAACGTCGTTAGTTTATTCCACACTTTGTCACCATGTTTGTTTCACTTAATTTTTATGTTTTCACCCTTCAGGTACATCTTCTTGACCTCTCGACTTGATTCAAATACGCGTCGGCCATCTTGATTTAGGTTTCCCGTGATTTCCCTAATTCGCTTCAGGTAAATGCCGGGATGGTTCCTTTGAAATTGTTTGGCCGGTTTCCTTCCCTATCCTTCCCTAATCCAATGGGACTTAACCTCGCTGTTTAGTCTACTCCCCAAAGTGAACCAACCAACTTCACGACTTGCTAGTAACCTAAACGTTGGTTATACTTAAGGGCAGTCACATTCATAGCAAAACATCATTTTGTTTCTTTATACTTGATTTCAAAGTCGAACTGTTGCAAGATGAAATTACGTAAATTAAGAATCTGATTAGCACATCACGAAGTACACATTTATTAAGGAAAGCCAGTGTCCTCTGGTCGGCCAGCACATCCATGCCCGAGGCAGGATTCGAACCTGCGACCGTAGCGGTCACGCGGTTCCAGACTGAAGCGCCTAGAATCGCACGGCCACACCGGCCGGCACACCTGCTTATGGCAACCCACTTCGCATAAAAAATTATTTACTGACAATGCCAAGCGTGTTGTCTCTCGGGTGATCTTGACGAAGTGACTTAAAAATTTTACATTTGGTTTTATAAAGATTGATTGTTGAGTTTTTACTAAGTTTCTGGCTTCAGTCCTCGGGGGGTAGTTAAATTTTTCTCTCAATTTTCGCGTTTTGCTCCTCTGAGCAAAGACCCATAAGCTGAGGTACTTTGTGGTGAAAAATTGTAGGAAAGCGACAGCTTATCACCTTCTGTACGTCTACGCACTGTAAGATAATGCAGAGTTCATCCTGCAGCCAATTAAGCACGTTTTACACTGAGGTCACCGAAGTTGGGGGGATCCGATATGCACATACACAGATGGCGGTAGTGTCGCGTACACAAGGTATAAAAGGGAAGTGCATTGACGGAGCTGTCATTTGTACTCTGGTGATTCATTTGAAAAGATTATGACCGCACGACGGGAGTTACCAGATTTTCAACGCGGAATGGCAGGTGGAGTTAGAGGCATGGGATATTTTAATTCGAAAATCATTAGAGAATTCAATATTCCGAGATTCACAGTGTCGAGAGTGTGCCGAGAATACTAGCCGAGGTACTAGCAGTACCTCTCACCAAACTCAATGCAGTGGCCTACGGCCTTCACTTACCGACCGAGAGCAGCTGCGTTTGCGAAGAGTCGTTAGTGTTAACAGACAAGCAGTACTACGTGAAATAACCGCAGAAAGAAGTGTGGGATATACGATGAATATACCCATTAGGACAGTGGCGTTAATGGGCTATGGCAGCAGACGACCGACGCGAGAGCCGTTGTTAACAGCACGACATTGTCTTCATCGCGTCTCCTGGGCTACTGACCGTATCGATCGGACCCTAGACTACTGGCAAAGTGTGGACTGGTCATATGAGTCCCGATTTAGGCTGCTAAGAGCTCGTGATAGGGTTCGAGTGTGGCACAGACCCCACGACGCTATGGACCCAAGTTGTCAACAAGGCAATGTGCAAGCTGGCGATGGTTCTATAATGGTGTGGACTGTACTTAGACTGAGTGGATCCAACTGAGCCGATCGCTGACTCGCAGTGGCTATGTTCTACCACTTGGAAGCCATTTACAGCCATTCGTGGACTTCTAGTTCCACAACAATTATAAAATTTTTATGGCTGACAATGCGACATGTCACTTGGTCACAATTGTTCGCGACTATTTTTAAGAACGTTATAGACAATTCCAGTGAATGACGTGGCTACCCAGGTCGTCCAACATCGGACCTAATCGAGGTCAGTTTCTGCACTAAATCCTGCACTTGCAACACTTTCGTTGTTATGGACGGCTGAGGCTGCCTGGCTCAATATTTCTGCAGGGGACTTTGGAAGACTTGTTGAATCCATGTGAAGTCGAGTTGCTGCACTACGCCAGGCAAAAGAAGATCCGACATGATGCCAGGAGGCCGCCCACACGTTTTGTCACCTCATGTAAGCCTAACCTGAAATCCGGACGACTCCTTTTGTTCCATAGACGATTTTTTACTTAAAAAATGGTAGCATATAAGAAGACTAGCCGTAAGAGGAAATGCATCGGTAGATTGGAAAAACATTTTAATTCATGTAATACTTAGCCTAGTGTGCCATTATTGAACTTGTAAAAGACCAACGTGTAGTTATGCACTGGAACTAGACACGTCTACATATCCTGTAGACTGACTCATTTCGAATCGTTTCTTATAAAAAAAAGTTCAAGAGATCGAAGGAACTTGTTACACAAACCACCCCCCCCCCCCTAAACACACACACAAACACAACTTGAAGATTGTAGGAAACAGCATATGACCTACCGTAGCTACATTTGCTGTAAAATACTGTAGACTTAACTCCAATTATTGCATTGAACACTGTCTTTCATTGAGTTTTAATGAGACAGGGTTTATCAATATTAACAGCGAAAATTGACGTGGGTGAAAATATACGATAGTAGAAGCTAAAACACTCCAATAATTATTGGTCTACGACAAGCCGTTTGCGAGATAGTTTCGAATGTGTACTTACGTGCCGCCAATGACTTCATTGTGAAGCGCTGATTTAGTAATTGAAATGTAAATCTATAAATTAAGTTGGTTCAAATGGCTCTGAGCACCATGGGACTTAACATCTGAGGTCATCAGTCCCCTAGAACGTAGAACTACTTAAACCTAAGTAACCTATGGACATCACACACATCCGTGCCCGAGGCAGGACTCGAACCTGCGACTGTAGCTGTCGCACGGTTCCAGACTGA
This sequence comes from Schistocerca americana, assembly GCF_021461395.2. Lineage (NCBI taxonomy): Eukaryota > Metazoa > Arthropoda > Insecta > Orthoptera > Acrididae > Schistocerca > Schistocerca americana. Next base: position 949,035,796 of record NC_060119.1, on the reverse strand, counting down.
AGCGCCTAGAACCTCTCGGCCACACCGGCCGGCTATAAATTAAGTCCCCATCTATTTCATCTTATATTCCATCCGTGGTTGGGGAATGTGGCAGACGCATGATCGGGTAGCGGCACATTTTGCTGCAGAAGTAAGGCAGCATTTAAGCCTCCAAAACGATTCCAGACGGATAGACCGACAAGGGCCTGTACCTTGGCCTTAAAGATGACCTGTCTGAGGTCATCCTAAATTAATAGCGACAGTACTTCTGCATATTAACTAGAGTAGCGAATTTTACATTGTGACGATTTGTACAACGGTTCGCAGAGGTTTGAAAGGTTTCGTAACTCATATGTCAAGGGCGGCTTGAATCCACACATTCGCAGTTTTCTCACAAACGTTTCATTTTCGATACGCGTTGGAACGTATTCACTTCTCTTATTGTATATTTTCACTCTTCTCAGTTTTCCCTATTAATTATGATACATCGTTTATACCAGAACTGACAATGTTGTGGTCACATACATTCTATGGAACAAAGAAAATTACATCGTGTAGCAACAATTGTTGTATGGACATGAAAAGCTCTCTAAAGTATCAAAATGCTACTGTCAGCTTACATTAGGTATTTAAATTATTTCAGAGTATCATTATTGCTGTTGATAGTCCTCAAACACTAGAAGGAATATACTTTAGGCATAAATTGGGTCCTAAGGCTTGAATAGGAAAGTATTTCATGTCGGTAAGAATTCTGCGACCTTTTCTAATGAGAACGAGAAAACCATAGTGTAGGTTGAGTCATTCAACGCGTAATTTTGTATACATGAATGCGTCTGGAGAGAGTGCGAAACAAGATAACAGTTTTTTAACCAACATGTGATAACGATATGCTTGTAAAATAACTGCTAAAAAGTAATAAAAGGGGTCCAAATATGAACTAAAGAGATCGAGGCGTTGATTATCTATTGTTTACAGAGAAACAGATTATAGTTGATGGGAAGAGCAGATATCAGAGGAATTTTTAGATCAGGAGAGAACGTCACTAAAATTCCTGCTTGTTGAGTCCCATAACATACACGAATTTAAGGCTATAAGGGAGTGACATTCGGCTTCCATGTACAGTGAATTGCTTTGTAAGAGCGTGCGTGACAAGCGTATCGCGACAGAGCGGGTGTGCAAGCGTTGCTAAATAAATCGGCGTTCCACGCTATCGCGCACGGCCGCTCGTTATTAATATATGAGTGTTATGCAGACCACTGCGCAGCCAACAGCATGTGTGATTAGCAACGCCCCTCCCGGCATCGCAATCGGCTGCAGCAGGAGGCGTGCGGGGTTTACACTGGCCAGCTCGAACGCTGGGCTGCCGCCATTAGCACACGCCGCTCTCGCTGGGATAGCTTCGTGTTACAAAATACAGAGTTATCGCTCACGTCAAAGTATTACTACGCGAATATCAACGACCGGAAGTAAATTATTTTAGAACAATTTTACGAGAGTTAGAAATTAAATAACACTGTAGTGGAAGAAAGCTATTTTTCTGTCTCTGGAGAGTGAAGTTGTGACTTTCTTTTATTAATTTCAAAAGTCAATTGAAACATGTTTTCAGTTTTTCTCCGTCAGAGATATTTCAACTGTAACTTCCATTTTTATGCCGGCCGCGGTGGCCGAGCGGTTCTAGGCCCTTCAGTACGGAACCGCGCGACTGCTACAGTCACAGGTTCGAATCCTACCTTGGGCATGGATGTGTGTGATGTCCTTAGGTTAGTTAGGTTTAAGCAGGTCTACGTTCTAGGCGACTGATGACCTCAGGTGTTAAGCCCATAGTGCTCAGAGCCATTTGAACCATTTTTTTCCATTTTTATCTGGTATGTTACTGTAAAAACCTAATCTTATTCTTCGGAATTCAAGGAATTACAAGATCGAGTATTTCAGTGAAGGTAATCTAACTCTACCATAGTAGAGAAGTCTAAAACGGTGATGTCTGAGGCTGTATTTACAAAATCCTTTACTTTTTGGCATGTATTTTAAAGAAAGAGAAAATGACAAATGTGACAACAAAAATTTTAGTTTCTTCTTTTTTCTCTCTCTTTTCTGGAGCGTCCTTGTTGTAACGAACGATACTTCAGCAACAGTCGTCCAACATTGTAGGCATCCATTTCCCCTCGACCGGCTTTCCATGGCAGATGTGTGTTTATGGAATCTTTCTCTGTGCTGGCCCGATACGTCACTCAAGCTTTCTGGGGCGAAGTCCATGTGTGAGACCAGGAAATGACGTGCTGCAGCCAATATCTTGATAAGCGCTGAGTACTAGCCCTGCACGCACATAGTTTTAATCAGCTAGAAAGTTTCATGTCAGCGCACAACCTGCGTACAGTGAAAAATTGATTCTACATAAATGTATATCTGTGCCGAATTTCGATACGGTGACTACTTACTCATTGCGTGGGATGAACATTGAAAGTGCTGCATACATTTCTATCTTGCTAGTGAGTGACTGGACTTAAGAAGACTAGCTGTAAGAGGAACTGCATTGGTAGATTGAAAAAATATTTTAATTCATGTTATATTTAACTTAGTGAGCCGTTACTGAACTTGTAAAAGACTAACGTGTAGTTATGCACTAGAACTAGACATGTCTACATATCCTGTAGACTGACTCATTTCATATCGTATTTATCCAAAATAAAGTTCAAAATGTCGAAGGATCGAAGGAACTTGTTACACAAACCAGCCCCCCCCCCCCAAACACACACACGAACACAAACATACCTTGAAGATTGTAGGAAATAGCGTATCACCTACTGTAGGTACAATTGTTGTAAGATACTGCAGAGTCAAATCCAACTATTGCATTGAACACTGTCATTCTTTGCCTTTTTACTTATACATGGTTTATCATGATTAACAGCTAAAATAGACATGGGTGAAACTATACGATAGTAGAAGCTAAAAAACTCTGATAATTATTGGTCTACGACAAGCCGTTTGGGAGATGGTTTCGAATGTGTACTTACGTGCCGCCAATGACTTCATTGTGAAGTGCTGACTTCGTAATTGAAATGTAAATCTATAAATTAAGTCCCCATCTATTTCATCTTATATTCTATCCGAGGTTGGGGTGATTCCCTTGCCTGGTAAATTTCCTCCCGCTCACCTCAAGTCCAATTTAACGATTTTTTTAAATTCTTTCCGGCCTCTATTGGGATTATTATCGTCATGTGGTCATCGTCGTCGCGTTCACTTCCAATTACAGTGTGTATGAAGAAACGCGTGAGCGAATGTTTTGTGTCCATCCCATCACCGTGTCATACATAGGTCATTCTGCACGGTGGATGTTGTTGATGTCCACCGGTAAGTGTGATTCGTGGTTTGACTGGGGACGGACGAATAATGCCCCGATGACAATCTGTTTGGCTGTGTGGTGGCGATGAAACTCACCGCCGATTGACGCAATGCTGCGATGACGCATCGTTACTGAATTATCACCACAAGTTTACTTAAAGTGTGGGAAAGTTTTCTGATTGCCTTGTCGTCAGCCTCGTTACTTCGGGAGTGATCACTGTGACCTGAACTTCTTGGTGTCGCTATCGCAAAACATAGTTTAGGTAATTTGTTGGCTAAGCCTCTGATGTGTTCATTGCTGTTGCGTCTTGCTAATGTTGTGATATCAAACAGCGAAGTCGTTTACCTGTTGTAGACGGCCGGCCGGAGTAGCCGTGCGGTTTTAGGATCTACAGTCTGGAACCGCGTGACCACTACGGTCGCAGGTTCGAAACCTGCCTCGGGCATGGATGTGTGTGATGTTCTTAGGTTAGTTAGGTTTTAGTAGTTTTAAGTTCTAAGGGACTGATGACCTCAGAAGGTATGTCCCATAGTTGTAGACGATTTGTTGTAGACGATTTCTAAAGATGCTGAGCCACGTGCTGGTGTGGGCCTTCGTGTTGTAAATTTTGAGCGTGTGTTATATGTATTTGTGCCATGGATTGTGATTACTGCCAATGTAGTGACTTATCAATTTCTTGATGGTTAAATGAACTCTTTCCACTTATCCATTCCCCTCCGAATTATCTGGCGATTACATTAGTTTGACAATTTTCAGCAGTCCGCATACTTGCCTTAGTAACTGAGAGCTTAAATTGGCATCTTGTTCGCTGATTATGGATTAAGGTGAGCCAGATTTCAAAACCTATTAATAAATATCTTGAAGTGATACAGAACAGTTAAATTATAACGATTTCCGTGGTTTGTATTTGGTAAGAGACAAACAATATCGAGACCACACGTTCAAAATGTCCAGTCATCTCTGAGACTTCTTACAGAGGTACTTTGGTTTTGCGCTCACAGTTCCACTTACTGCATGAATAACAAGATGGAACATAACTGTAAACACCTGCTTTCCAGTTTGGCCAGCAATATATTGTACTAGTGACAGGGTAGTTGCATTTTTGCTACCGCGTCCCACCAGTGGGTTGTCGTGACGTTCTTTTAACACTAGTTCTCATATTCTTCCGTGTATGAGAACATATTTTCCTTTAGCAGTGCACTTGTAAAGTATTCTATCAACAAAATCGAATTTAAGATCTCGTATTCCGAAGTGACATTGTATGACATCTTCTTGCATGTTCACTAATTCCTCTTTCTACCAAGTGTGAGTCATATTCTGACTATCCTATCAAATCGATCTTAATTACTTAGTACCTTTCTATTTCGATGAACTGGCTGTAATTGGTACTTAAATGTTAACGCCCATCTAGCTAATTAGCTGCTGGGATCTTCAAGTTTAGCAACCATTTCAGGTTTGCAGGATCTGATACTACTACTAATTCACAGCTGCACAAGAACCGTCAGTTGCTTTGTGCTGTAGACAAGTGAAAGTAATTCATTTTCTGTTGTTGAGTAGCTGACTTGAAAGCTGCTCAGAAAGTGAGAAACAAAATTTGGTACTGTTCTCCAGCCAATTTCTATGATAAGACTCCCTGTACTGCAAAATCACTAGTGTCGGCAGGTAGGAGGAAGGGTTTTGTCAATACTGGGTAAGCCAATAAGGAAGCCTTTGTCAAAGCTGTTTTGAGTATTTCCTTTGACTGTGAACACTCAGAACTCCAAAAGTAAAAACTGCTCCTCTTTTGAGTTGTTGAGTTATCGGATGTGCTGTTAGCACACCTGTGATTGAATCTTGGGTAAAAATTTGCGAGGCTCATATATGCCAGCAGTTCTTTCACGTTTGTCGCTACTGTGCAGTTCGTCACAGCTTCTACCAGTTTTAAATTAGACTGCACTCCATCCGCAGCCATCCTGTTTCCTAAATATTCCTCTTCAGTTTGAAGCAAAATGGAATTTTCATAAGTGTAGGGAAATATTTGGACTGCACAATCTCTCAAATACCGCTCGTCTTCTTGCAGCATGTTTTGCATGTCTTGGCCGAAAATGATAACATCATTAATGTAAACCAGGAATTGTGTGGGTTTTAATCCTCTGAGTGTAGTATCCATGTGTCACCTAAGCTTTGCCGGAGCATGCACCCGGTTGCCATTTGACGTTTTAACTGTACAGCTTGGTCGCCACCAACTTTCTCCCTTGTCTGTACAGCACCACATCAAAGGATGCTGATGTCGGAGTCGCGTCATCTGATATCCACAAGTTAAACAGCTAATCGAAGATTTTACACGAATCAAGAAAATTGATGGATTGTACCAGATTTGGCAATGGATAAATATCTGGTAACTTTGCTGAATTCATCTTCCTGTGGTCAACACAGAATCTGTACTTCTGTTTTACTGTAAGTGATGTTTCTTACTGACAGTTACTATGTGTGATGGCCACGGCCGATTATGGTTCTCTAGATACACTGACCTTCACTTCCAGCTGTCCATTGATCATCTATTCAACCAAGACTCATTAACTATAAAAAATTTCGTATGATAATTGAGTATCGGATCCTGCTTATTCTTCTGAAATAAGGAAGTTGCTGGAAGATTATCCTGTACTTGGAGAATACCATAGAAACTAAATAGAGAGCCCGCATCTCGTGGTCATGCGGTAGCGTTCTCGCTTCCCACGCCCGGGTTCCCGGGTTCGATTCCCGGCGGGGTCAGGGATTTTCTCTGCCTCGTGATGGCTGGGTGTTGTGTGGTGTCCTTAGGTTAGTTAGGTTTAAGTAGTTCTCAGTTCTAGGGGACTGATGACCATAGATGTTATGTCCCATAGTGCTCAGAGCCATTTGAACTAAATAGAGATGTGGAAATCTTTTTGTGGTTCTCTGGTTTGTTTGACTGCATCATCAGTTAATTTATTCACACTTTTATTAGGTCGACAATTGTTTACTACCTGCACTTCTTCTTCCTTGGTAGGCACTTCAATCAGATCTTACGGATCGATGTTCGACACTGTTGCTACAATATTTTCTCATGGTGCTTCCGTCTTACGAATATCAGCAATGCTTACTGGAACAAGTCTAGCAAGTCAAAGTCTACTGACGGTTCTGTTAACAAAAAATTACTTGCCTTGATCTTCGACAGCGTCACGTCAATATTCATAGTTTTTCTTGTTCCCGGAGGTATTCACTCACATTCAGTCAAATGTAGGTCTTCATCAACTCGGAACGGCGTAACTGCCTCGTTACTTCGTTTGTGCGTTACCATAATGGCACTAACCATCCTTTGAGTCTGAGTATGGGCTCTAGAGTTTCGATTTATTCCATCATTGTTATGATGGAATCTGATTTCTCTTTCTGCTACATTGGTCTGAGTGTAGTTAGCTACCAGGAAATTTAGCTTCAATATACCTTTGTATTTCCGTCACATATTCATTTTGTCCTATCGCTTAGGATAACTGGGAAATTCCAAGACATTAGTAATCTAAGGTGTACTTCGTATGTAGAAATTAAAGGAAAAATTTGGAAGAGCATTTAAGGTCCGCGGAGAAGGCACAAATTTTAAAATCCCAGGATTAAATTGTTATTTTGTCAGAGATTCAATGAACTTTGAAAGTTTAGTGGAGTGAACAGCATCTTCAGATAGATTTTACTTTAACAGAAGTAATATAAATGTAATGGAACGCAGCCGAATTAAATAAGGTGATGCTGGTAGAAATGGATTAGCTAATGGGACAATTAAAATAATACGCTAGTATTCCTATTTGGGCAGTAAAGTATCTGATGATGGAAGAAGAAAGGAGTGTGTGAGCTATAGATTGGAAATAGCAATGAAAATTTTTCTGAATAAGAGAAAAAAAATATTAACATCCAATACAAATTTAAGAGCTAAGATAATTTTTCTGAACGTATTTGTCTGGAATGTGGCCCTATACTGAAATGAAATGTAGACTATAAATAGTAAAGGAGAAGAAAATACATCTATTTGAAACATGGTGTTACAGAATAATACCTGAAGTTAAATCCACAGATCGGAAAAGTAATAGAGAGGTACTGAATTGAATCTGGGATACGAAATTTGTGGCACAAGTTGACAAAAAAAGGATGAGACACTTCCTACACAATCGTGAAATAGGAAAGTTTGAGGAATAAAAACTGTAAAGGCCCTGCAAGGCTTGATTACAGTGAAAAGATTCTAGAGCATGTAAATTGCAGCAGTTCTTCAGAGATGAAGAGTCTTGCACAAAACAGACTAGGGTGACCAGAAGCACCAAGCTAGTCCTGAAGACTGCTGCATTACTGTGTTTATGTGTCTTTGGAGTGCACACTACTATCCATTCTCGGCTACACGATATTACGACGATATGCTGAGAGGCCTTCTTCAGATGATCTCCAGAAACTGACCTACGCCCCTATATTGCAGCTTTATTAAGGCTTCGTCCTTCTGTTCTCCCGGATCCATGTCCATGGGGCTTGAAACGCTAAACGGAAACAAATGAACTTGCCGTCCGGGCCTGTTAGTGGGTCTGCCCTGCACCTTCCGTAACCGCAGTGTTGGCTTCCGTATATCTTTCGACGGAACGACATTTGCTCTGTAGTCATCGATGCCATCCAGGCAAATCTTCTTGTATTCATTAGCCAGAGAAGTAGGCATCTGACTTACCTCGTAAATTATAATCGTCTCTATGAAAGAGATCATCTTCGTTATTACAGTGCTGTCATGTGCCTTTGCTCTTTGTTTTGTGTTAAGGCACTCTTATTGGTCTATAGTGTCACTATTCGCTTCTCCGCGTGTCAGGTACATTGTAAGTAACGAGTACACCTATATTTCACACACATGTTAATTTATTTTTAAAATTTTACACAAAGATATTCAGGAACAGGAACAGCCTTTTGTTTTTATGCTACGTTTGTGACTGTTTTCACACGTCCGAACGACCACATTGATCATAGTAGATGACTGTGTGTAAGATGTAATCTGTGACGTGTAGACAAAACATACAATTACATTTGTCTATATGAAATACTAGTGTGGGAACTGTCCATAAATTGATTTACAATGGAAAACGAATCCCTGTCACACATTTAGAGAAAGTTATTGTGCAAATGCGTCTGTGGGGCATTGTCATAATTAAGTCCATAAACGACTTGGATTTTACATAGGATCATGTCTTTCCTCTTCCATCTGTGTGGATTGAGGAACGATTTTCAACTGCTTCGGAAGATGCGATCATGGTGGATTTCTTTTGGTTATTTGTCATTTAAATTTATTTAATCCTATATCCATCGCTTTTCTTTGAGCTCTGCTATCTCAAATGCACAAATCTCAAAGACACTAGCTGTAACTGAAGCCAGGCTTCAAACAATATATTGTTGTACTACGGTTACATATCTCCAAACGACCGTTGCTGCAGTTTGTCTACAGTGCCCAACGTCGAGGCACACCGTCACACCGTCCATTCTACCAATATTACTGTTCAAATGGCTAGTTCATACCACAGATGTCTGACACGCTGCTGTTACATTACCATGAACTGAAAGTATATTCGTCGAGAAATACGATTTATTAACAATCCTCTGGTCGGCGTTAATGTTCACTCTGACACACAAGAACACATTTTCGAAATGACACATATATTTCAGTATTGTCAAATACTTATATAAACATAATGTTTGTTTGGGGAAATAAATATGTTCATACATACGGTATTTAGGATAAATTGTTTGTTCGTCGGTTGTACACCTGTGAGCATACCTTGGACAGAGTCACATGCTGCTCCAAAGGATCCCATCAATCTAGTTCACGCCGTCTCATACTACAAAAGTCTTGAAATAAATGCTCCCTGTGAACACCGAGAACGGTTTCTAGGTACTCAAAAAACTAATGCAAGAGTAGATAGACAAAATGTACACACATCAAGAAAAGTTTTTTTCATCCACATTACTGCTTTCACTCTATTTGCTTCTCATTTTGTTTGAATTTCATTAGCCTTATAAACCCTTCTTTCATTTAAATCTTCATCTGCGTTATTTTTTCCATAGTGCGACGATTACCACGCAAAAAATTGCACGACTGGTAAGACAAAAAAATGGTTCAAATGGCTCTAAGCACTATGCGACTTAACATCTGAGGTCATCAGTCGCCTAGTTAGAACTACTTAAAACCTAACTAACCTAAGGACATCACACACATCAATGCCCGAGGCAGAATTCGTACCTGCGACCGTATCACCGTATCAGCAGCATTGTTCCCGATTGAAGTGAGTAGAACCGCTCGGCCACAGTGGCCGGCTTTGCATCGCCTCGGTTCCGAGAGTTCCGGGATCTGTACAGAAAATTGGAATAGAGGTCAACATAAACATCACTTCCGCCCTTTTTTTTTTTTTTTTGCTCATGAAAACCACACATTGCATTTGGTACCACCATACAGCGAGACCTTCAGACGTGGTGGTCCAGATTTCTGTACGCACCAAAACCTTTAATACCCAGTAGCACGTCCTCTTACATTGATGCATGCCTGTATTCGTCGTGGCATTCAATCCACAAGTTCATCAAGGTACTGTTGGTACAGATTGCCCCACTCCTCAACGGCGATTCGGCGTAGATCGCTAAGAGTGGTTGGCGGGTCATGTCGTTCACAGACAGCCCTTTTAATGTATACAGAGCATATTCGATTGGGTTCATGTCTGGACAAAAAGTTGCCCACTCTAGTAGAGCGATATCGTCATCCTGGAGGGAGTAATTCACAAGATGTGCACGATGAGGCTTCGAATTGTCGTCCATGAAGACGGATGCCTCGTCAATATGGTGCCGATATGGTTGCACTATCGGTCGGAGGATGGCATTCACGTATCGTAGGCCTACAGCCGTTACGGCTGCTTCCATGACCAGCACTGGCGTACGTTGGCCCCACATAATGCCACCCCAAACAAGCAGGAAGCCTCCACCTTGCTTCTCTCGGCGGGCGGTGTGTCCAAGGCGTTCAGCCTGACCGGGTTGCCTCGAGACACGTCTCCTACGATTGTCTGGTTGAAGGTACATGCGACACTAATCGGCGAAGAGAAAAAAAAATGTTGAAATGTGTGTGAAATCTTATGGGACTTAACTGCTAAGGTCATCAGTCCTTAAGCTTACACACTACTTAATCTAAATTATCCCAAGGACAAACACACACACCCATGCTCGAGGGAGGACTCGAGCCTCCGCCGGGACCAGCCGCACAGTCCATGACTGCAGCGCCTAAGACCGCTCGGCTAATCCCGCGCGGCTTGGTGAAGAGAACTTGATGCCAATCCTGAGTTGTCCATTCGGCATGTTTCTGGGCCCATTTGTACGGGGCTGCATCGTGTCGTGGTTGCAAAGATGGACCTCGCCATGGACGATAGGAGTGAAGTTGTGCATCATGCAGCCTATTGCGCGCAGTTTGAGTCCTAACATGACATCCTTTGGCTGCACGAAAAGCATTATTCAACACTGTGGAGTTGCTGTCAGGGTTCTTCCGAGTCATAATCCGTAGGTAGCTGTCATCCACTGCAGTAGTAGCCCTTGGGCGGCCTGAGCTAGGCATGTTATCGACAGTTCCTGTCCCTCGGTATCTCCTCCATGTTCGAATAACATCGCTTTCGTTCACTCCGAGACGCCTGAACACTTCCCTTGTTGAGAACCCTTCCTGGCACAAAGTAAAAATGCGGACGCTATCGAGCCGCGGTATTGACCGTCTAGGCATGGTTGAGCTACAGACAACACGAGCCGTCTACCTTCTTCCTGGTAGAATGACTGGAACTGTTTGGCTGTCGGACCCCGTCCGTCTAATAGGCGCTGCTGATGCATGGTTGAGCCGGCCGAAGTGGCCGTGCGGTTAAAGGCGCTGCAGTCTGGAACCGCAAGACCGCTACGGTCGCAGGTTCGAATCCTGCCTCGGGCATGGATGTTTGTGATGTCCTTAGGTTAGTTAGGTTTCACTAGTTCTAAGTTCTAGGGGACTAATGACCGCAGCAGTTGAGTCCCATAGTGCTCAGAGCCATTTGAACCATTTGATGCATGGTTGTTTACATCTTTGGATCGGTTTAGAGACATCTGTGAACAGTCAAAGGGACTGTGTCTGTGATACAATATCCACAGTAAACGTCTATCTTCAGGAGTTCTGGGAACTGGGGTGATGCAAAACTTTTTTTATGTTTATATCTTACAAACTTATTTTGCGCACATGATAGTGAAAACTAATCATGTCTTCGTACATGTTCATCTTTATGTTACGCCGGATGTTTTCGTAACTCTCCTAAAGGAAAGCTGTTTGCCTTCTCCTTGTTGTTAATCTTTCTGAAGACTTGTCTATCACGATCAAGGACACGAATGTGGTGGTGCACTGAACTCTTAGTCTATAATCTACTAGAACAACAAAACAGAAAAATAAAGTGTTGCAAATAATTGCTAGCAGACTTAATATGAAGAGAGGAAAAAATCCTATCTGAGCTAACGATTGTTTAGTTAATAATGTCTGACGTTCCTGCATCCACACTTTCAAGCAAAGGTCAATTGTCGCGTATCCAGCGTGGTCAGATGCATGGATATCATGTATTCTAAAGGAAGCTTCAATGTTTTCTAAGTTGCCGAGTTTCACGATTGATCAGTGGGAACGAGTCTTCAAGAATTTCTATTAACTAAGCTCGAGACTGCGCTTGGAGCTATCAAGAAATATTAGTTTGCATTGTAAGAGTCTATACGTACATTAGTGTGAGTACTTTGAATATCACCGCAGAAATAAAGAGTTTTCTAAAAAAAAGAATTAAATATCTTTCTTGCAGCGTCAAGACTATAACCTACGCTTTTTTAAAAGCCTAAAATCTGGCCCTAATTCGTTCAGCTGCGGTTGCCTCAACTAGTGACAACTATGTAAGTGAGTTCTGATAAGGAGCCTTCGAATTGTGCTCAAATCGTTTACTTCGCCGTTTTCATCACTATGTACATTTCCCTCATCCAAAACCAATTAAAAATAGGAAAGAAGTTCCATTCCCGAATGGGTCGTATTACAAAAGAAATTCGATAAGGAGAGTTATTACATTTTATTTCTTTTTTTTTCAGGTGCCTTAAGTAGAGACAAAGGAAAGTTATCAGTCATTTATATGGTCACCTGGTTCTAACGAAACCCGCGAAAACTGCTGTCTTTCTTTCGTCCAACAACGAACCATTAGGATAACACACCTGCCAAAAAAGATGCATCAGCAATGGGGATACAGGAAGATCTGAAATCTTAGTGCAACAAATATTTGCTTTTCACACCATACAGCTTTTGCATATGATACGGACATTATCATAATCACTATAACTGGTGCTGAAATTTTCTTTTTTTAACTCTTACGATTAAGACACCCTTTAATTAAAATTATTAACAATTTCTTAGTTCATTTCCCTGCACCAACAAATATTTCATTTTGATGAAATTTTGGATCCCTATTAGAGCTGTGTTTAGTAATTCAAATAGTAACTGGACTATTTTTAGCTATAGATTATACATCAAATATTGAAATAGCCATGATTGTCTGCCGGTACATTTCTTTCAATTACATCATATTGTATCGTAATGTGATTTTTAGGAGAATCTCCTAATTTTTGATGAGCAGGAAAGATAAAGCGCCATGCTGGCTGGCATTGGTCCACAACTCTGCTTGTTGTGCTCTGACCTCGGTAGATATCTCGGGTTATCAGCCATCTTGCAGTAAACAGTAAGTAGCCTTAAAGTGTCCTTGCGTCAAATGTGTAAATAAGCTGACATGGTGACTGAAGCTGTAGAGGGGTTTGCCCTCCTCGCTTGTCATTTTCTCGCAGTTGTTCTTAAAAGCATGTGATAAAACCACGTTGTACTTCGGAGCAGAATATCTGAGCTGATCGTCTGCAACTCACAGATACGCACTTGGTCCACCTATTACGAGGTCACAGCTAACTGCTGATTTAATCAAGAACTTCTGTAGCAACTGAGATTACTGTATATATCTCGAAGCATAAATCGTGAGAGCAACCAAAAGGATATACTGTGAGTTGCATTCATTTTGTTTGTGCAGAAATTAGAAGACAGTAGAGTTGGGCAACACGATTCTTTTTCCCGATTCGATTCCTGCGATTCAATCCATGGAGGTAGGAATAAGGAGAGTTGGCGCTACGTATCCCACCCGTACTACGTTTTGAAGCCATGGGGGCGTGGCTCGCTTCCATGACACTCTGACCAAAACATTGCCTGTGTGCTATAGCGCTGCGTGTATTACAGTCGCTAATTGCACCATATACACATGTAACGTCATCAGATTGGTTGTTTCAAAGTTTTTCTTTAAAATAAAATCTCGTAAAGGCGAAATTCCGCGTTTCTTCTGATTAAAAATAGTCTTTAATGTAACATGACGAATACCTAGCCTTCAATGTAAACGATACAATTTTGTTAATTCAGTAATAAACGTGTATCACAAACTAAATAATAGAAACTGAAAACTAAGTTAGCTTTACCCTCCCTCCAAAGCCCCATAAATACATCTTGTTTGTAATACGTACTGGGACATTTCAGTTACGTTACACTACTGGGAAACACTGTTCATTACCACCAATATTTACTGAAATACGGTGCATAGAATGGCAAATCTACACAGTGTCCTGTTTAGGTCTATACTTTACGCCAGTTAATGTAGTGTTAGCTTGTAATTTGGTACATGATGAAGACAAAGTGAGTTACTCAACACTTCGATTATCGACGATGCGTACGTATTATACTCAAACGTGAACTTTAAGAATTTAATTCTTTGAATTAACATACCTTTTGCAAATGTTTTGGGTGTGTAGGGAAAACTGATGGTACAGCGTTTTCTCGGAGACTTACTGTTGAAAGGGAAGTTCGGTCTATGTCCTCTTCTCGGAAATGCTGAGAACATATAGTGCTCCATTTAGACGCACGCCAATTCCTCCTCACGGCATTCTCCTCACAGAGCTTTCCGACTTTCATTTTTAAATCTAAAATCATACAGGAGAAAAACACGCTACGCTATAGTAAAAGTACCGATGTAGCACACGTTCATTCACAATGAAGTTGTAAAATCACACTTCACGAGACAACTTACACATGAAGTGTTATTTTCTTCGATTTCGCATCACAATCAGAACGATTCGTACATCCGAACACCACACAAGTCACCATAATAGCGCAAAATCCTTCCAAAAGCGAGCGACAAGCCTATGCACACAAGCTTACAGCAGCAATGTTTTGGTCGGATTGAGATGGCTACCCTCGGCTTCACATAGCTTCACAGCTGTGACGTCACGGCGTCTCCCTCTATTCTTACCTCCATGATTCAATCTCACATTGCGAATCGATTCCTACGATTCGTTCACGATTCTTTCACGATTCATTCTAATCTGCGATGACATGATTCTTACGGAATGCAAAAAGTTCTACATCTTACCCACAGATGGCAGGACATGTCTGAAATTGTCAATGGGGTTAGAATCGAACTGTGAAATGACACGATATGCCAGAAATAGTTTATTTATGAGTAAACATGCGTATGACGTTACAAGTGTGATTCTCGATTTATACGTGTAATGCCTTAATTGATGAAAGGTCACATTTGATTTGATTGCATCTATTGTTTTATTTCAGTATGCCAGGAAAGAGGAGTCGATTTGTGCGAAAGGTAGTGCAAAATTACGTGGTATGCCAATTTGGTTGTGTGGCTTGAACGTATCTAACTACAGACGTCTGTTTTATAGTAACAAAATCTAGCAGTGAGGCAGACGTGGTTTGGCTCATATCATTCTATGTTTTTCTGTGCTAAGATGTCTTCATCACTAGTTCGTGTATTACTCGCGCAAACTAAGCTGACGTCGGCGCAGTGGCTGATGGTAGCGATAGTAAATGGGAAGCTCGTCCCCGTCAGCCACCGCCAAGTGTCAGCTTAGTTTTCACGAGTAATATGGCGGCCCACGAACTTCGTTTGTTCGTTCCGAGCTTCCTTTGTTCACACGCATCCTCCACTTGACTGCCATCTGGCGGTTGTAATCATTCGGCACGACTCGGCATGATTCGGAAGTTGCCTTCGAAGCATAGCGTACTAAGAATCGATGAATCGTTGTAACTTGGAGTCGTCACGACTGGGAAACACGCAATCGTTCTTACGATTCTTTTGAACGACGATTCGTCCGTATCACGATTCGATTCTTACGATTCTTTATTTAGAGTCTTTCAAATGAACGACTCATTCACGAATCGCCACATCTCTAGAAGACAGAGCACCTTGTAATTCAATGAAAAGGTTCCCTCAAGTCGTAGGTTGACATTTTGCACAACTTCCAGAACTATGCTTTAGGGATGGAACCTCCTGACAAGGGATATGTCGATACGCAGCAGGATTTTACAACCTATATTGTGTTCGAAAATTATGAATTACCTCGAAGGAAACGGTCTATTAACACACAGTCAACATGGGTTTAGAAAACATCGTTCCTGTGAAACACAACTAGCTCTTTATTCACATGAAGTGATGAGTGCTATTGACAAGGAATTTCAGATCGATTCCGTATTCGTGGATTTCCGGAAGGCTTTTGACACTGTACCACACTAGCGGCTCGTAGTGGGAGACAATCTCAGCAGCCGTCTTCGGTTGTTTGACGAGGTCGTTTATCGACTAATAAAGTCATCAGAAGATAAAAACAAACTGCAAAACGATTTTGAAAAAATATCTGAATGGTACGATAAGTGGCAATTGACCCAAAATAACGAAAAGTATGAGGTCATCCACATGAGTACTAAAAGGAACTCGTTAAACTTCGGTTACACGATAAATCAGTCTAATCTAACAGCCGTAAATTCAACTAAATACCTGGGTATTACAATTACGAACAACTTAAATTGGAAAGAACACATAGAAAATGTTGTGGGGAAGGCTAATCAAAGACTGCGTTTTATTGGCAGGACACTTAGAAAATGTAACAGACCTACTAAGGAGACTGCCTACACTAAGTTTGTCTGTCCTCTTTTAGAATACTGTTGCGCGGTGTGGGATCCTTACCAGGTAGGACTAACGGAGTACATCGAAAAAGTTCAAAGAAAGGCGGCATGTTTTGTTTTATATTGAAGTATGGGAGTGTCACAGAAATGATACAGGATTTGGGCTGGAAATCATTAAAAGAAAGACGTTTTTCGTTGCGACGGAATCTTCTCACGAAATTCCAATCACCAACTTTCTCCTCCGAATGCAAAAATATTTTGTTAACACCGACCTACATAGGGCGGAACGATCACCACGATAAAATAAGGGAAATCAGAGCTCGTACGGAAAGATATAGGTGTTCATTCTACCCGCGCGCTATAAGAGATTGGAATAATAGAGAATTGTGAAGGTGGTTCGATGAACACTCTGCCAGGCACTTAAATGTGATTTGCAGAGTATCCATGTAGATGAAGGGAAGTCCCCATCGCAGCCTCCTCATATGTTTTGGTAAGAGGATCCAGTGGACAGCCCGTCAAAAACGGAACACAGATCAACCACGAAAACAGGAAGAAGATGTACTGGACTGTGGAAAAAGCAAAATAAATACAGTGAACGGTCCAAGGCAAAGAAATGGCGTCATGGTTAAGTGGTTATTGTGTTGGAATACCAGGCGAGCAAGTCGTGTTCAAAACTTCCCTCGTCCCCAGTTCTTTTTTTCCGCTGTTCGCTTTATTCAAAATTGTGTCTGTGTCGTGGTGTAACGTCCGTTCGCAAAAGCGAGGCGTAAGCTAGGGGCCTATAATGACAGTTTATTCAGCACATCGACTCCATTAAAAGTCGAGGAAGTGGCTTTCGAACCGGCTGGGGTGGCCGAGCGATTCTAGGCACTACAGTCTGGAACCACGCGACCGCAACGGTCGCAGGTTCGAATCCTGCCTCGAACATGGATGTGTGTGATGTCTTTGGGTTAGTTAGGTTTAACTAGTTCTAAGTTCTAGGGCACTGATGACCTCAGAAATTATGCCCCATAGTGCTCAGAGCCATTTGAACAATTTTTTGAAGTGGCTTTCGAATTGGAGGCGCAAACGTTTGATGACAAGTCAGGGAATCCTCCACCGAAAAAGACGTCTGGTGTGTCATACACGGCAATAGTGAACCTCTTATCGACGTACCTAATTTGCAAGATTGGTTAATGAGTGAGATAAGCCTTCATGCGCGGTATAGGTTTTCATATGAATGTGAATGCGATCATTCACAAGGAAATGATGAAAACACAATAGTTTATCACATAAGTTAACAACAAATGAAAGCAACAGTTTCACAATCACACAGTTTCTCTGTGCTCTGTCAAAATACACTGTGTGATCAAAAGAATCCGGACACCTGGCTGAAAATGGCATACAAGTTCGTGGCGACCTTTATCGCTAATGCTGGATTTCAGTATTGTGTTGTCCCACCATTAGCTTTGTTAACAACTTCTGCTCCCGCAGGCATACGTGCAAGCAGGTGCTGGAAGTTTTTTTTCGGAATGGCAGCCCATTCTTCACAGAGTGCTGCACTGAAGGGAGGTATCGATATCGGTCGATGAGGCCTGGCACGAAGTCGGCGTTCTAGACCATCCCTAAGGTATTCCATAGGATTCAGGTCAGGACTCTGTGCAGGCCTGTCCATTACAGGGATGTTATTCTCGTGTAGCCACTCCGCCACAGGCCGAGCATTATGAACAGGTGCTCGATCGAGTTGAAAGATGCAATCACCGTCCCCGAATGCAACAACATGCGTAAAGCATCAATGTAGGCCTGTGCTGTGATACTGTCACGCAAGGGGTGTCATCCTCCTCCTTCAAAAACACGACCACGTCATAACACCACCGCCTCCGAATTTTACTGTTGGCAGTACACACACTGGCAGATGACCTTCACCGGGCATTCACCATACCCACACCCTGCCATCCGATCGCCGCATTGTGTAATGTGATTCGTCACTCCACACAACGTTTTTCCACTGTTCAGTCGTTCAATGTTTATGCTCCTTACACCAAGCGAGGCGTCGTTTGGCATTTAACGGCGTGATCTGTGGCTTATGAGCAGCCGCCCGTCCATGAAATCCAAGTTCTCACATCTCCACTGTCATAGTACGTGCTGATGCAGTTTGGAATTTCTGTGTGATGGCTTGGATAGATGTCTGCCTATTACACATTACGACCTTCTTAAGCTGACGGCGGTCTCTGTCAGTCAACAGACGAGGTCGGCGTTTACGCTTTTGTGCTGTACGTGTCCCTTCACGTTTCCACTTAACTATCACATCAGAGAAAGAGGACCCAGGGATGTTGAGGAGTGCGGAAATCTCCCGTACAGACGTATGACACAAGTGACACCCAATCGCCTGACCACGTTCTAAAGACGTGAGTTGCGCGGAGCGCCCCATTTTATTTTTCACGATACCTAATGACTACTGAGGTCGCTGATTCGGAGTACCTGGTAGTAGGTGGCAGCACAATGCACCTAATATGAAAAACGTGTTTTTGGGGGTGTCCGTATATTTTTGATCCCATAGTGTGTATGATTTTAACGTTTCTGAAGTCGAATTCTCTTTTGGAAGTCTTGAATTTTGAATTCCTTTGTTGTAAGACAGTTCGCACCCATTAATTTTTGTTTTCATTCCTGTGAGAGGTCTATTTGATATTTTGCCTGCTGTCACTGTTCATCACATATAATGATGACGGCGACGTATTCTTATCACATGACTCATATTCTGTAGCCAGTGTATAGTATGACAACTGTCAAGACTACAGAAAGAGAACAAACATTTCAATGATCGGACGGACAGTCAATAATGTTGTGAAATATATATATACATATACATATATATATATATATATATATATATATATATATATATATATATATATATATATATGGCACATGGTTCTTTTGAAAACGGCTCACCCTCTTGGCAGTACAATACCACGACCAGTCACGCACGACGCCGTTGCTATTACACGTAGCTCTTTATTGCACTTCTTCTTCTTCTGGGACCGTTCACTGTTTCTATTTTTCTTTTTTACGCACCTCACTACACCTTCTCTCTGTTTTCATGCTTGATCTGTGTTCACTTTTTGAGGTGCTTTCCACTGGGTCATCTTATTACTAAATCTGACAGGGTGCGATGGGGAGATTGCCTTGTGAGTAAATAGACTTAGGAGCAAGTGCAGTTACCCAACTTGATATCCTAACATAAAAGAAGTGCATTTTGACGTAAAAAATAGTTTTCCTATACTAGGCCAAAAGAATTTTACTTTTTTCTCGTATGTGTCGACATATTGCGTCCTTACCAGTGACGCTACATTTAATGGAAACGGAGAAGCTCGTACTGGATATTACATCAGAAAGTTAAGTCGTGCATACGAGTGTAACATGATTGTTCCAGTTTAGAACTTAGCCGGACTTCCTTAAATAATGTGAAAAAAATGTTCATTTCTCTGTAAAATAAGTATTTTACACATTATTCAGATTGTCTTCGTAAACTATGAGTAACATAAGACAGAACATTGGTTTTCTGTCTGATATTACGCATTGTGACTGACTTACTTCGTGACCCGACCTGTAATAGTTTTAGTGACTACTAATGTACGAGTAATTCGAAGGAACAGAAATACAGCTATAGAATACACACTGGGAAGTCATTGGATAGTAATATGCACATATACAGGAGGTGGTAGCAACGCGTACGCAAGGTACCAAAGGGAAATGCATCGGCGGAGCTGTCATTTGTACTTTGATGATTCATGTGAAAAGGTTTCCGACGTGGTTATGGCCGCACGAAGGAAATTAACAGACTTTGAACGTGGAATGGTAGTTGGAGCTATACGTGTGGGACATTTCATTTCGGAAATCGTTAGGGAATTCGATATTCCGAGATCGACAATGTTAAGTGTGTGGCGAGAATACAAGATTTCAGGCATTACCTCTCACCAAGGGCCAGGTACTGGTCGACGGTCTTCATTTAAAGACCCAGAGCACCGGTGTTTATGTAGAGTTGTCAGTGCTAACAGACAAGCAGCACGCATGAAGTAACAGCAGAAATCAGTGTACGACGAACGGATCCGATGGAATAGTGCTGCGAAATTTGGCGGTGATGCGCTATGACAGCAACGGCCGACTCGAGTGCCTTTGCGAACAGCACGACACTGCAGGCGGCGCCTCTCCTTGGCTCCTGACCATGTCGATTGGATCACAGACGATTGGAAACCCGTGGCTGGATCAGATGATTTCCTATTTCAGTTGGTAAGAGGTGATGGTAGGGTTAGAGTGTGGCGCATGGCCCCACGAAGCCATGGACACAGGCTGTCGACAAGGCACTGTGCAGGCTGATGGTGATTCTACAATGGAGCCGAGTTTTCATCGAATGGACTGGGTTCTCTGGTCCAACTCAACCGATCATTGACTGGAAATGATTGTGTTCGACAACTTGGAAACCATTTGCAGCCATTCATGGACTTAATGGCAATTCGTCATATCACTGGACCACAATTGTTCGCTATTTGTTTGAAGAACATTGTGGACCAGTCGAGTGAATGATTTGGCCACCAGTATCGTCCGATAGGAATTCCCTCGAACATTTATGTGACAGTTCGTGCACAAATTACTGCACCGGAAACCCTTCCCAATTACGAACGGCTGTAGAAGCAAAATGGCTCAGTATTTGTGCTCGGGACTTCCGACTTGTTGAGACCATAACATGTCGAGCTGCTGCACTACGCAGGGAAAAAGGAGGCCCGACACGATATTAAGAGGTATCCCATGACGTTTGTCACCTCAGCTTATTGAAAAAGAAATATGACGAACATTTAAGTGAGAAATTAGTATTTGTGTTAGATCGGGATACAAAATTAGTCACCATTGGTAACATAAGGGTAAGGGTAATATTGTGTAACATGGGCTCTTGGCTTGGTAACGGCGTCAATTCGGGAACTAAGAGTCCACAAGTTTGTTCGGTATTGCATATCCTGCTGAAACAGTCAGTGATTGTTCACTCCCATCCAGCTTAAAAACTGCAGCGATTTTATTTCTACCTTTCATCCGCTGTTCCAGACAGTCCTATACGTGGTATTGGATTAAGATTGGGTCAGTTGAAGTGCTATAGGGTGCCTGAGTGTTTGTGAGTAAAACAGTGTATGTGTGCAGGGTTGCAAACACGGCTGTCGTCATCGAAGACGGAAGGATTTACTAGTCATCTTGACGAGGAAAGGGCTATATCTGTTTAAAGAGAACGTTGAATCAAACTTTCTGGCACATTATGAACAAACAAACAGTGTTGCTTGCAGTGTTAAAATTTTTTATTACTTTCCAATGACGGGTTTCACCTTTATTTGGTAGCGATAGTTACACGATGCATTGCACCTCCGTCATGTTATACATGTAAAGACCTTCTGTATCCTGATCCCACTTGGTTTACACTGGAATTTTATGTGTTATTTCATGTATCCATCGTTATCAAATATCAGACAATCCGAAGATGCCTAAATAAAGGTGAAACCTGTCATTGGAAAGTAATAAAAAGTGACCAAATAAAGGTGAATTGCGTCATTGGGAAGTAATAAAGCATTTAACAATGCAACCAAAACTATTTGTTTTCTCGTATCACACACACTGGATGCCGTACCAACCCTAGATGAAGTGGAAAAGTTTTCTGGTTCTGATCAAGGGTAACCGGATCGAGTGGGCCTAGATCATAATATGAGAAATATACCCAACACAACACAGGAACACCTCCGCCCTGGACTACACCCACCACACACTGCGACCCCTCTTGCGCCACCCTACTTGTCAGCTACTCTCCAGCGATTTTTTTCTTCTTACGCCCATCCAAATATGTCGCAGTGAGAAATAACCTTTATCAAGGTACCTTATTCCACACATCCAATGAAAGCTTCCTTCTTGGTTGGCAGTATTCGCTCGAGAACTGATTCAGGCAGACCTCTTTTCGCTGATACCAGCAATTACTGTCGGATTTGAAACAACCTGTCATTTAAGATAATTCCGTGATTTTTCGGGAATGCAACCGAATGACCCCAACAATTGTCATTTAAGGAGCTTAACACTCATCTCCAGTCGGTTAGGATCATTTAGAAGCATTGTTCTCACGCTGTGTTTCGTGCTGTGAGTGGTTTACCATTCCTTGTGATCACTTTGGGTAATCAGCATTAATATACCAAATAATCTGGCAACTTCATTCATTGTGTGGTCAAAAACGATGATCCCTTTCTGCCATTCTGTCACGTCTCCATGTTGACACATCTTACTCTTCACTGTCATGGCTTACTTCAGTGGTAGATGATCACTTGACTACCTGGCACCAATGGTAGCGTTCCAAACCGACCAGTGTGTTGTTCTAATATACAGAGAGCATTGTTTTGTCCAGTAATCCTGTAAACTGATTTCTGTTAAATGACTTAAAACGTCAACGAAATCCATTTTCACATATTAAAAATATATCGTAACGAATATGCTTCTGACAAATGAACGATGATCCAAGGACCTGATTCGAACTATGAACTATTGAAGCTAAAAGGATACAATTTCTTAAAATTACTGCTAGTGAAAGGTGAATCTAGTCTGAACCCCGCTGAAATCAGTGTCGACATCTTCCACGATATTTTACTGGTATCATTTCATGTCATGAACCGTACTGTTTTCATGGCTCTTGTTTGTTTATTGAATTTCACTAATCCGAAATATTATTGTAATGGCATGTTAATACTTACTAATACAAAGTAAAGAAGAAACAAAAATCCAAGTTTCTGAAGCTCTGTCTGAAATGAAGTGGGGAATGGGCGTTCTGGTGTTTCAGCGCGCAGCGCCTTCTAGACCCTGGCGGCGCTCCTTCCGGCCTCTGAAGCCGAGGTGTTCGGGTTTTAGCATGTTCCTGCCACAAACCGCCGGCGGCCTGCATATTTTACTGGGCGCCCCATCCACCAGCGCCCTCCCCTAAGGTACTGCGACTCTCAAGAGGCGTCTAGACCTCGATGTAATACTCAGCGATACGTTTTGTGATTGGTGGAAATAATACACTAAGGTTACATATGGGTATGCTATAGAAGGCAGATGATAAACTTATTTCACTAAGCTAACAAACTTGAGTCAGAGGGAAGAATTAGAAAAATGCTTAATTTTAGTTGTGTAATTCAGAGACGAATTTACATCTACAACAGCGAATTTCATCATTGGGGCTGTTAGAAAGCATGGAACTGATTTGAAATATTTGAAAGCCTGAGAAAACTGAAGAAAAAAAAGAGAGTCCTTTAAATCAAAATACAGGAAAGTAATGTGGGCAACGATGACTCAGATAGACTTTTTTATTTAATCAACAGTCTTCTGAACGGTTTGATGAGGCCTGCTACGAATTTCTCTTCTGTGACATCATCTCACAGTAGCACTTAAAATCAACGTTTTCATTTATTTGCTACATGTATTCCAATCTCTGTATTCCTCTACAGTTTCTGCCCTCTACAGTTCCTTCTACAACGGTGGAAGTCATTTCCTGATGTCTTAATAGATATTCTCTCTTCCTGTCCCTTATTCTTGTCAGAGTTTTCCACATATTCCTTTCCTCTCCGATCCTGTGCAGAACCTCCTCATTCCTTACCTTATCAGTAAACGTAATTTGTAACATTCGTCTGTAGCACCACATCTCAAATGCTTCGATTCTCTCCTTTTCAGGTTTTCCCATAGTCCTTGTCTCAGTATCATGCAACGCTGTGCTCCAAAAGTACACGCTCAAACATTTCTTCCTCAAATCAAAGCCAATATTTGATACTATTAGATTTCTCTTGGCCAGGAATTCTCTTTTTACCAGTGCTGGTCTGCTTTTGATGTCCTCCTTGCTCTATCTGTCATTGGTTATTTTTCTGCCTAGATAACAGAATACTTTAACTTCATGTACTTCATGACCATCAATCCTGATCTTAAGTATCTCGCTGTTCTCGTTTCTACTACTTCTCATTACTTTAGTCTTCCTTCGATTTTCTCTCAGCCGATATTCTGAACTCATTATATTGTTCACTCCATTCAGCCTATCGTGTATGGTTCAAATGGCTCTGAGCACTATGGGACTTAACTTCTGAGGTCATCAGTCCCCTAGAACTTAGAACTACTTAAACCTAACTAACCTAAGGACATCACATACATCCATGTCCGAGGCAGGATTCGAACCTGCAACCGTAGCAGTCGCGCGGTTCCAGACTGAAGCGCCTAGAACCGCTCGGCCACCAGCGGCCGGCGCCTATCATGTAATTCTTCTTCACTTTCACTCAGGATAGTAATCAGCGAATCTTATCATTGATATCCTTTCACGTTGAATTTTAATTCCACTCCTGAATCTTTGTTTTATTTCCGCCATTGCTTCTTCGATGTACAGATTGTACAGTATGCCCGAAAGACTACAACCGTGTCTTCCACCCTTTATAATCCGAGCCCCTCGTTCTTGGTCGTCCAATCTTATTATTCTCTCTTGTCTCTTGTACATATTGTATATTACCCGTCTCTCCCTGTAGCTTACCCCTATTTTTCACAGAATTTCTAACATCTTGCACCATTTAACATCACCTAACGCTTTTTCCTGGTCGACAAATCATATGAACGCGTTTTGATTTTTCTTTAGTCTTTCTTCCATTTTCAACCGCAATTTCAGAATTGCCTCTCTGATGCCTTTACCCTTCGTATATCCAAACTAATCGTCATTTAACACATCCTGAATTTTCTTTTGAATTTTCTGTATGTTATTCCTGTAAGCAATTTTGATACATGAGCTGTTAAGCAGATTGTGTGACAATGTTCGCACTTGTCAGCTCTTGCAGCCTTCGGGATTAGTGGATGGTATTTTTCCGAAAGTTAGTCGTTTTGTGGCCACTCCACCCCCCCCCCCCCCCTCTCCTTCCGCCAATGATTTCAGAAATTCTGATGGAATTTTATCCATCCCTACTGCCTTATTTGATCTTAAGTTCTCCAAATCTGTGTTAAATTTCTATTCTAACACAGCATCCCCTATCTCTTCTAAGTCAACTCCTATTTCTTCTTCTATCACCTCAGACAAATGTTCCTCTTTATAGAGGCTTCAATGTACTTTTTTCAACTGTTCGCTCTCTCTCCTCTGAATTTAACAGTGGAATCCCGTGCAATCCTAATTTTACTATTCTTGATTTTAATTTCGCCGCAGGTTAATTTGAATTTCCTATATGACGAGTCAGTCTTTCCGCAGTAATTTCTTTTTCGATTTCTAACATCTTTCTTGCAGCCACTTCGTCTTACAAGGAGAGGCCGCGCCGTTATGATCACGGATTTACTTCAGACTCTGTACAACTCAACAATGCGATTAAAACAGAATGTGCAAGTAGTGAGATGCACTATTGTGCAATTACGAGAAAATCGTAATAGAAGTTTTACGTGTCTGTTATTTAACGGATGTATTTGTGCGTAGCTGCTGAGTATTTGAGTTCATGGTGGTCTGGTAGCGATCTTATAGAACGTATGCTGGCGTTCCTATTGCGACGACAGCCAGAGTCTGTTACGCCGGACAAACTCCTACGCCCAGATACTGTTTACTTTCGTACTACCAGAACGAACGCCGTCAACCGGCTGGAGGGCATGGTACTGTATAACTTTTGTAAGCCGCGCCCGAAAGCGCTCTCAACTTGTGCTTCCGCCTGACGACGACTGGTCGGTTGGTTTGGGGAAGGAGACCAGACAGCGTGGTCATCGGTCTCATCGGATTAGGGAAGGATGGGGAAGGAAGTCGGCCGTGCCCTTTCAGAGGAACCATCCCGGCATTTGCCTGGAGCGATTTAGGGAAATCACGGAAAACCTAAATCAGGATGGCCGGACGCGGGATTGAACCGTCGTCCTCCCGAATGCGAGTCCAGTGTCTAACCACTGCGCCACCTCGCTCGGTTTGACGACGACTAATGAGGCGTTCCGCCGCCATGGGTTGTGCCGAACACGACAATCGAATTATTTAGCACATTATTCGGGAATCTTCGTGCCCGTTCGGGCATTCCGAGTACTAGAAGGCACACTTGAGGGTGATTCACGGCACATTACAGATCCTCCGACGAACCACCCCCCCCCCCCCCCCTCCCACCATTAATTTACGCGAAGACGACTCGGAAGCTTCTGGTGGCGGTAGTGGGACTCGGTTAAAAATAATTTTAAAAAAAGAAAAATACATAGATAAGTAAAAGGACACTATATAAATTTGTTTAAATAAAGCTCCCTTGATCCTGTAAGATCCCTTTCCTTCCTTGGCTCTGGGAGACCGGGAATGGGACATTTGTTTCTCCACTGAAAAAAACGTCGATTGTTCTGTTGAACGATTGTAAACTAGGCGAGTGAGGAACGGCCTTGTAAAGATGCTCGAAAAAATCGTGGCGCCGTTTAGCATTTCAGACTGACATTTCATTAGCATCTGGTCACAGACTTGTGTACAAACTGAAACTAAATTCTTACAGAATAATGGTTGTTACCTATACAGACACTGCTGGTCGATGTAACTATCGTAAGTGCCTATTTCAGCCAGAAAATGATGTGGAGGTTGATCCCGTGATGCTCTTTTTTCTGAGTTCACAGAACAATCGACGTTGGAGTTGTGAAAATACTTGTCAGTTACGAATAGAGTCTGGCACGTGATTAGTGCAGTGCGGATTACTGGACTGATTTTTTCTACCAAATAATAACATCCAATAGGTATGTGAAGATTAAACTTCAGCCTTTTTCTCAGAGACCTAAAAGCTGATGAAAAGGCCAACGTTCATGCCATATATACAAAGAAAATTTGAGTTTATGGTACCAATAATCCTTTCACATACGATAGGGCCTTAATTAATTTAAGATGACGCTATAATTCTCCTATTATTTGTAAAAAAATAGCATCAGGCGAAGGTTCCACTATCTCTCAGTCTTAATTATTCATCTATATTCTATCATGATTGATCATATTATTTAACTTATACGAAATTTCAAAGGTAACATAATTTTTAAAAAACCACGTGTATTTGCATGAAGTTTTAATGAATTTCATTTTATTTGTCCCTTTACTAATTTTAATTAATTTTTGTTATTAGAATAAACATATTTATAACTACTGACAAGTAAATGAAGATAGACAGTTTTCCTGAAAATGTGTGCCTGTCATGATTTGCGAAATCCCTTACACATCCAGTCTGGTAAGGTATCGGGAATTACTTTGCACACCGACGCTTCGAGCTGCAGACACAAAGGCATGCTCCATTTGGCAGGTGACCTCCGTAGCGGTGAGACGTTGCTAATGTAGGAAGAAGGAATAGTGCAACTGAAAATTTTTTGAATATCACAGAATTTAAACTTGTTCTATAAAATTAATGGTGCGAGAGGGAGTCCATCAGTCGCTTCATACACGTTTGTTTTAGGTAGCGTCTTTGATAAGTAATCAAAAGACCTTCGGTCCTAGGTTCGAAAGATGCTACCCCCCTTATTTTAAGAAGCCCGAGAGTAGGATCAGGGGCAAAGAGGGAAGGGGTCGTCTCAATGTCCCATTCCCGGTCTCCCAGAGCCCAGACAGGAAAGGCGTCTTACAGGATCAAGAGAGGTTTATCCGAACGAACTTTATTAATGTTAACCAAGTCTACTACCACCACCAGAAGCTTCCGAGCCGACTTTGCCTAAATTAATGGAGGGTGGCCTCCCTGCAAATCGTTTCCTCGGACGATCACGGATGATCAGTCATGTGCCGTGAATCATCTTCAAGTGTGCCTGCTAGTACTCTGAACGTGCCAACGCCATCGCAACAGGAGCGCCAGCATACCTTTTGTAAGATCGTAGCAGCTGCCGTTAATGCTGCTTATTAATCAAAGTTTAAGCCATGGTGGATTTTTTTTTCTGTCTTTGAACATGGTAATTTCCAAAACTACTTAAAGATTTTTCATAGCGTTTTCGCAGGTATTTTGAGCTTATTTTGGGGCACCCTATAGACTAATGTTCATCAGAATCGGATCACGAATCAAAAGATATCGTTATTTATAGTTTTACCCAAACTTTCTTGTCTGGCTGTCAATGTGAACGCGCTAATCTCCAAAGTTACCGGGCGAATTTTTATGCGATTTTAGCAGGTAACTTGATTGTAGCTTTGGACACCGTATTAGCTTGAGCATAGTTTGGGACGAGGTACAGACTTCAGTTCATCAAAATCGGATCGTGATAAAAAAGATATCCATGCATATTATAAAAACTTATGCATATACGTATGTTCTACATCTCCTCAGAAACCACTGTACCAATTTCAACCAGATTTGTTGCACATATCACTAACCGTTCGGAAAGAATCGCTATAGAGGTAGGAACCACCTGCCTATCAAAAGGGCATGGACGTTGGGGAAAAATTAATATTAGCCACGATGCACGAATACCCTTATTTTACTCATCCAGTATTGGAAAACTGGAGCGCTTAGTGACTTTCAACAAACTTTACACATGGTTTCAAATCTTTACGAAACATCTTCTCCCTGAAACAACCAACAAAATGATGCACTAAAACTACCAGACGTTTTATTGGGTTGGGTTGTTTGTGGGAAGAGACCAAACAGCGAGGTCATCGGTCTCATCGGATCAGGGAAGGACGGGGAAGGAAGTCGGCCGTGCCCTTTCAAAGGAACCATCCCGGCATTTGCCTGGAGCGATTTAGGGAAATCACGGAAAACCTAAATCAGGATGGCGGGACGCGGGATTGAACCGTCGTCCTCCCGAATGCGAGTCCAGTGTGCTAACCACTGCGCCACCTCGCTCGGTATGACAGACGTTTTATTACTGCTACTCTACCAACTGTATTCGCGACAAATTTTGCAGTGTTCACATACAGCACTGAAAGTACCTGAAAAATTATATCAATGTACGACACGTCGTTCAGGATATATGACTTCATAAACACTCAGATGCGTGAGAACTGCCCCATTATGCTTTAGTAACAAGCTCAACCGATTTGAACAATGGCTACTTTAGAAAGTGTGTAGTGGAAAATGCTTATTGATTTGAAGAATATTACGCTACTAAGAGAAAAATGTTTACTCTTCGACTTTTGAACTTTTTAATATTAATGGTGAAAGTGCTTTAATTGGTTGATATCTCACCGGCACATATTCTATAGTGGGTGAAGGACAAATTCTGCAGCCATCTCTTCTTGTTCGAGAAGTCTCTATTTGGGAGCTGAACTCAGTTCCTGAGTTGCAGAGACTGTTGGCAATAAAGGTTTTCCAATGAACAGAAGTGTACTGCAACGAGAAGACACTTTTTGTGGAGTCTGTTTACTAACGACTACCACTCTTATCAAGTGTGAGGCGTTGGTCACCTTATGAATAAGCCGAGTAAGACACAGAGCACCACATAGATCCAGTTGTGGCAGAGTTTATTATTTGACAGGCACCACACGATTTGATGCAGGTGTGTTATTAGTGTACCAAATGAGTAGGTGGAACAAGAACTAAGTGTTGAAAAAGGCAGTCTGAGATTATCAAACATTGACTGAAATCAGACCTCCAGAAGGTAAGCACAAACAGTTAAATTACTAACGATCTATGTTAAGTACACTGCTCTCAATTTAACGAACAAGTGGACGAATTATGGGAACATAAAATTAAAATAATTCACAAGATCATGAACCCAAAACTACAGAGGAATCTTTTAAACTCCATGTTTCTTAAGATTCGTTTGTAAGAAGATTTAAAAAACAACAGTAATCATTCAAACAAACTCTATCAGTGTTACAGGCATCAGGTTCTCTAACCAGTATTATACTAATTAAAATTAAGAATCTAATAACACAATTTACGTACCCTGCACACAAGAGAAATCAAGCATTTTAAGTTATCCTGCAATCAAATCTTTCGAAAATGCCAAACACTTAACGATCAGTGCTGTATTTTCTTATGGCCGAAACAGGGCAAAGACAATCGAGAGCCCCTGGTCAGCTGCAGAGCCGGTAACGTGAACAGCCGTCACTCACCATACAGTGGCGAATGGCATCCGATTCTTTCTACTGACAACATTTACTGGACAGCCGACGCCCATCCAAGAAGGTCATATATTAGACATATTTCCTTAGGTAATTTGAAAACAACCGTGATTATTTCCTGGGAGTGAACACCAGTAACGCCTGATAGACACAGGAAATTACCGAGGTCGCAGGGCAATTATGGCGATAGAGTTGACGAGGATAACCTCTTCCCTAAGTTCATTTTCCCTAGTGATAATACAGCTGTCTCACTTCATAAGGTAACCCATTACATATCATCATGACGTTTACATAAGGTCCTACGGGCAGCAGCATACAAACTTAATCAGAAGACATTGGATGTTAATAACAAGCCCTTCATTGAATTTCCTCTTAATTTAGTCGTGGAGAGACGCCTTCAGCATAACTAAAAACGATGTACATCTGCACAGTATGCTTGCCACTGCAAACCAAACTCTCAGACCCCCGGTGCTTGTGTAACGAACAGAATGGTAGACACCGTAGTCAGGCCACCAAGGCGTGGCCTGAGGCAGTCACAACACACAGAAAGACTGTGGCGTAAAGAGAAACAATCTGAGCTAGCAAAAAATTGACGCTTGCTGCTATCAAACTCAATTTAGCGGAAACTCACAACCGTTCGAAGTCAAGAATCTTAAAAGTGGAATAATTAGTAACTACTGGTATACACCGTATCTTGGGCAACCGGAAATAACGACCGCCATTGAACACAGCAGAATGTAGGAACACGAAAGTTGACGTACCGCATCAATCCTACAGTTAATACGAAAAAGTTCTTGTTCATTTTTTTCTCTATGATTAATAGTTTCCACGCTGTAAGGCATGAAAAAAATCGCAAATTATTAGAAATAACATTTTAATAGCACAAAAGTAATGTTTATTGTTAAAGGTAGTGGATTAAGAACAGATATTAAATTTATGTACCACATCTATGTACGGTAGAGCCGTATTAAGGTATAAACTATATTCTGGGTGAGTAACAGGGTGGAGGACAAGGCGGAGGGTAAAATCGCGATGGGAGGTAGGGCGATAAATCGTCGTCATGCAGTAGTCTCCTTAACAGTTTTGCCAACTGAAGAGCCAGCAGGTAATTCGTCATTCTCTCTACCGCACTAAATCACAAAAAAGCAACTACAGTGTATTTCACAAAGTTATACCGAACCTCCACATTGTAACTTGTGGATCATTGGTGACAGTGTGCAAACATACCCAGGGGATGTTCATTTTCACACAAAATGCATCAACACTACATGAAATCCAGTTATGAGTTAGTAATAATACCAAAAGCGGGAAACGCATATGCACGGAATCTACATACGTCTCTGCACATTGTTCAACGCTGCTGAACGGGCAACTGATTCACCCGTGTGGTAGCCCTAACATTCTCCCAGGAACGGCAACTTCCACCACCACGGATGCTGCTCAATTTTCAGTTTACAGACCGGCTATGCCTTTCCAGCATTTCCTGTCCAGTTCTCTCATGTGAGCTAACAAACAACTTCTCTGAGGTAGTCTGTATATAGTGGAGTTATTTTCTGTTAATTAAAAGAGTATTTATTTTCAGTTTTCAAGTGAGCTGTTACTTTAACAAAAAAGTTTTCAGATGGAGCTGTCAGGTGTATACTTCACTGAAGAAACAGTCTCGAGTGTAACGTGCTGTCGATATGTCCTCTACAATTTTTAGTATTCTATTCTTGGCACTTCATTGTACCACTGTACAAAAATTTGCGACTATACGAATTTTTCCCCCTGATTTTCATTTTTAATTAACCTGATCGTATTACTCGCATCCTCGTTAACTATACTATGCATGAA
The DNA here is from genome assembly GCF_021461395.2 of Schistocerca americana. Lineage (NCBI taxonomy): Eukaryota > Metazoa > Arthropoda > Insecta > Orthoptera > Acrididae > Schistocerca > Schistocerca americana. The sequence goes on along the minus strand of NC_060119.1, from coordinate 949,003,609 downwards.
TCACGTTAATCGGAAATTTGAAAGATTCTTCTAGTTTAATAATTTGTGTCTGACTGTTCGTATACAAAAAGTCCTTAAAAAGAGCGTTTTCAAGGCATTCCATTATTCGTACTGACTTATTAATATCTCGTGTATGGCTAGACGAAACCGTTGGGCGTTGAAGGCCTGTTCGGACGGTGTTTGTTTGCTTATGAGCTCCTGTATGTTATTCCAGGTTCACAGCAACTTTCAACTTGGTTTCTTGTCCAGGATGACACAAAGTCTGGAACTATGTCGTTCTCATAAAAATACTTTCCAGCGACGCGTGGTCCGACTTTGCGAACAAGTATTGCCTCCGTGTAGAAGTGGTAGGCTGTATGTAGTTACAAGTGGCAGAAAACTTTTCCCTCTTGGTCTGCCGAAATTCCTTTGTGATGCAAGCTGCGCAGACTGGTTGAGTGCGCGTGTGTGTCTGAGTTTGTGTGGAGGGGGAGGGGGCAGGGGAAGGAGAGCAGGAGATGGGTGGAGTGCTGGTGTGTTGGGAAGAAGAAATGGGGGTGGGAGAGCGGTGCTGCGGAAGCATTCCTCGCCGTCTACTCTGTATTCCAGATAAAATTCTTGTGTGTCTCACAGCTCTAGGGCATTACGTATAATGGCTTTCGATGGCAGAAGGTCCGCAAGACAAGCGCAGTATTGTGCCATACATACCCTAGAAAATATTTATGAAATTTACTGTAAGGAAACTGATCTTTATTGAAATACGTTTACAGAATAGTCTTGCCGTGTCCACAGAATAGTACTGCAGTACTGCATGCTTCGGAAATAACTGAGAACAGAGCTCAGATGTAGCAAAATAGACATTAAGATTTATTTTCAAAAATGGTTCAAATGGCTCTGAGCACTATGGGACTTAACATCTATGGTCATCAGTCCCCTAGAACTTAGAACTACTTAAACCTAACTAACCTAAGGACATCACACAACACCCAGTCATCACAAGGCAGAGAAAATCCCTGACCCCGCCGGGAATCGAACCCGGGAACCCGGGCGCGGGAAGCGAGAACGCTACCGCACGACCACGAGCTGCTGGCAAGAAATTTTTTAACTCCTCATCCAGTAAAGGTAGGATTTACGTATTATCCTATAGATATGTACTTACAAATGTTTGTGCTCTTTGCACAACGTAAAATGTTTACTTACAACAATGTTTTGACGTGTGTTTCATAATGTAGACAATAGATGCAGACATCACATTGTGCACAGAAGTTATGTTTACCAGTCTGGTACTTGGTTGTAATAATTTTATTTGTACCTATCATTAAACAACGCTTTAGAGCTATATGGCTTTTGTGACTAAGCTAGTGTAGATTTAACATGTAATTTATTTGCTCAACTGAAGACTTTCTCTAGTTTGTGACCTTTACTAATCGTTAGCAATACTTTATAATTTACTTATTTGTATGGTTTTAGTCGTAAAATTGAAGCAAAAGTTTCACACAGATGAATGAAACTTTTCTTAAGTATGGTACTAGGAATGGAAGCACCCATCACAAGTGTAACTTTGCATCAATTGCGTAAACTGTAAATGTAGCCTTAAATCTCCATAGCTTGGTTTCAAAATTGTTCATCAGGACTTCAAAACCACATGCAACACTAACATCCCTTCATTAGCAGCCTGTGAGCGATATTTGTTGTGTAAATTAAAATATCTTCAGTATAAAACTACTAACACCACTTGTACAATCAAAATTACGATCAAAATTGACTACAGTCGACATATTCGTTTTGTGAAAATCAGGAACTGCATTGTTATCTAAGATAATTCTCACTCATTGTTCCACTTCAGTCGCAATTCTTTAATTAGATTACATGTTTCGACCACTCAGGATCATCTTCAGATCTAAAATAAAGTAAGTCTAAATCCATACCATCAAATATTTTATAGTAGTCCGCCTCCATAGCTACCATATGCAGGACCTGGATTCGATCCCCGGTACTGCCGACGAATTTTGCTTCGAGGGAGGAGTGGTACGGGGTGCACTCAGCCTCTTGATACAAACTGAGGAGCTACTTGACCGAGTCGTAGTGGCGCCACGGCCTGGCAAGTCTGCAAAACGGCAGGGGGTCGGTGTGCTGACGACATGCCCCCTGCACACTGCATCCGCATGACGCCACAAGGTCGAAGATGACACGGCGGCCGGTATACATGCCTTGGGGCTTCACGGCCCGACGTAAATAAAAAACATAATTTACAATAAGTAGGAAAGAAAATAAATGACATAAATGTAGAATTTAACTAAGGAGTTGCATCACCAAACCATCTTATCTATTCAGAAACACATTTCAGATTACTGTGTTTAGCAACTGCAGTTAATGTTTTAGTAGATATGCAGGGTGACTCACTAACGATTGCCACCGAGAATAACTCCGAAAATATGATACGAGCTGAAAAGTTTGCGGGACAAAAGTTGAATGGGACAACGGGGGCCATAATATGACATTCCTTTTTGTTGCTAGGTGGGGTCGCTTCAGAGATACGAAGGTCAACGATTTTTCTTAAGGGATGCTATAGTTTGGTACTTATTTTCTGATAGTGGCTATCGAGACGAATCCAATGATGTGTAATAGTAAGTACTTTGAAGGTCAACGAAGGTCAGAAAGGTGGCATGAACGTCCATTTACCGAAGGTGTTGCAAAAGATGACTATTGGCATCAGTACAGTGCTGCAGTCTTCTTGTTATGGATTGAGTGGTACTCCTCATCACATTGACACTTATCGAAGCACATGCTCTGACAATTCTGTCTCGCATATCCCCAGGTGTAATTGGAGTGTCTTTATAAACAATGTCTTTTACGAATCCCCACAAGAAAAAACACAGAGGCGTCAAGTCTGGCAAACGAGCTGGCCACGATACATCTCCTCCACGTCCAATCCAACGATTTGGGAGTTATCTCTGCAACTTATTTCTAGCCATCAGCGAAAAATGTGCCGGAAACCCATCGTGTTGATACAGATTCTGTTCCTTCTTCCTAAATGTATTTCTTCCAGTAACAGACCTAATGTTTCTTGCAGGAATGTGGTACACTTCCTACCATTAAGATTTCCTTCGACGAAATAGGGGCCTGTAAATCTGTCCTCCAGAATCCCACACCATACATTCACTGACCACTGTTTTTGGTGTGCAACTTGCCGCAGCCAACATGCATTTTCAGTAATGCATGTTACACAAATTAAAATTCCATGGTTCGTGAAAGTAGCCTTGTCAGTAAATAAAATCAATTTAATAAATGTGTCCCCCCCCCCCCCCTGAAGCTGAAGTTGAGCACCGGAGCAGAATTCGATGCGACTTACACAGTCTGTGCCAATTTATTCTTGGTGGATGCTGATATGGTAAGGATGATATTTATGGCGATGCAGAACACGAACAACACTACTCTGGCTCATGCCAGATTCTCTTGCGATTTAACGCGAACTAAATCAAGGATCTCGAACCACAGTGGCAAGAGTACCAATTTCCGTTTCCTCGTTAGTAACTTTCCTTTGCCGGATATGTTTCCGATGCGTTAAAGATCCAGTTGTTCTCAATGTATCATACACATATTTAAATGTAAGACGTGTAGGGTGAGTACGTTGAGGATATCTTTCAGAGTATAAATATCTAGCTCTCACCGAATTTCGTTGGAATTCTCCGTAAACGAGAAACATATCGACTTGCTCTTCAAAGGAATACATCATTCAGATTCACTTGATTCGACAATACTAGTCTTACCTTTCCTATTATTGTTGTACTGCGAAACCGTCGAATGCTTTTTGTATGTCAATGGCACGTTAGGTGGATACTCCGTATTCGGCGAATATTTACTACTTGCACGTAGAGAGAGAATTGTCAGAGCATGTGCTTATATAAGTGCCGATGTGATAAGGAATACCACTCAATCCATGATAGTAAGATTGCAGCACTGTATTGCTACCAATGGTCATTACTTCGAACACCTGTAAATGGACGTTTATGCCACATTTTTGACATTCGTCAACCTTCAGAGACCTTACTGTTACGATGGTTGTTTCAAAAGTTCTCGGAATCACCACGAGAGGTCAGCGCTAGAGCTTCAAGTGGTTCACGTGATATTCACTGGACTGTTGCCTGTAGACAGGTGCTACGTCAGTGCTCTTGGAAGAGAGCTGTGGCGGCGTCGTGGGTCTGTTGTTGTTCCCGACTAGTGATGTTCCACGCAGTGTTCAGCCAAGGTGCGTCACTATTCCAGAAATCATTGCAAAAGTGTAAAAAATGGTCATGGAGGCTCGAAATTTGAAAGTGCGTGAAATTGTTCACACTTGCCAAATGTCATCTAGAAGGGTATATCACATATTAACTGAAGAATTAGAAATGAAAAAATTATCTGTAAGGTGGTGCAGCGACTCTTGACGCAGGATCAAAAAAGCATGAGAATGGACATATCATAGCAATGTTGGCCCATTTTAGGAGAAACGAACAAGATTTTTTGCGCCGGTTTGTGACCACAGATGAAACGTGGGTGCACTATTGTACCACAGCGACAAAACAACAGTCAACGCAGTGGAAACACGCTGATTCTCCGCCACCAAAGAAAGCAAGGAGAATTTCCTCAGCAGGAAAGGTCATCGCATCAGTGTTTTGGGATGCGAAGGGGATTCTGTTTGTAGATTAGCTCTCCACTGGGCAAACAATTGCCAGAGAATACTATGCTAACCTCCTAGGCAAATTGCAACAAAAGATACGCCAAAAAAGGCCATATTTAGCAACGAAGAAGGTCATCTTCCATCAAGAGAATGCGCGCTAGCACACAAGTGCCGTCGCCATGCAAAATTACACGAACTAAGGTATGAATTGTCGCCGTGCCCGCCTTATTCACCTGACATGGCTCGATCAGACTTCCATCTCTTCCCAGAACTGACTTATTGGTGGACGAAGATTCTCTTCAAACAAAGAATTGATAGCCAGAGGTGACAACTATTTTGCAGGCCTGGAGGAAAATCATTTTCGAAATGGGATCAAGGTACTGGAACATAGTTGGACCAAGTGAATTAATCTACAAAGAGTTTTTATTTCTTCTCCGTGACTTTAATTCTTACTTCAAATGTTTCTTTGGTTTCCTTTACTGCTTGCTCAATGCACACATTGAATAACATCGGCGATAGGCTGCTACCCTGTTTCACTCCCTTCTCAAACACTGCTTCCCTTTCATGACTCTCGACTCTTGCACCTGCCATCTAGTTACTGTACAAGTTGTAAACAGCCTTCCGCTTCCTATATTTTATCACTGCTACTTTCGGAATTTCAAAGAGAGTATTCCTGTCAACACTGCCAAGAAAAAAAAAAAAAGGCTCTGAGCACTATGGGACTTAACATCTAGAACTTAGAACTTCTTAAAACTAACCAACCTAAGGACATCACACACATCCATGCCCGAGGCAGGATTCGAACCAGCGACCGTAGCGGTCACGCGGTTCCAGACTGAAGTGCCTAGAACCGCCCGGCTACACCGGCCAGTTCACTGTCAAAAGCTCTCCAAGTCTACAAATGCTATAAACATAGGTTTACCTTACCTTAACTCATCTTCTAAGATAACTCGTAGGGTCAATATTGACTCGCGCGTTCCTACATGTCTCCAGAATCCAAACTGATCTCCCGAGGTCTGCTTCTATCAGTTTTTCCACTATCCTGTAAGGAATTCGGGTTAGTATTTTGCAACCAGGACTGATTAAACTGATTCACACCTGCTTTATTTGTAATTGGAATTATCGTATTCCCTTTAAGTCTGAGAACATTTCGCCTGTCTCTTTAATCTTGGTCACAAGATGTAAGAGTTTCATCGTGGCTGGCTCTCCCCAGGCTGTCAGTAGTTCTGACGGAATGTCGTCTACTTCCGAGACCTTGTCACGAGTTAGGTCTTTCAGTGCTCTGTCGAATTCTTGTCGCAGTATCGTATCTCCTATCTCATCTTCGTCTACGTCCTCTTCCATTTCTGTAACATCACCCTCAGGTATATCTCCGTTGTAAAGACCACTTATATTCTCCTTCCTCCTTTCAGATTCCCCTTCTTTGTTAAGGACTGGCGTTTCATCTGAGCTCTTGATATTCATACAGCTGTCTCTCTTTTCCGCAAACGTCTCTTTAACTTTCTTGTAGGCGCTATCCATCTTTACCCTAGTGATACATGCTTCTAAATCCTTACAATTGACCTCTGCCATTCCTGCGTAGTCATTTCGCACTTCCTGTCAATCTCATTTTTTTTGACGTATGTATTCCCTTTCGCTTACTTCGTGTACTGCATTCTTAAATATTCTCACTTCATAAGTTAAATTCAATATCTCCTGTGTTATACATAGATTTCTACTAGGCCTTGTCTTTTTACCTGTTTGATCCTCTGCTGCCTTCACTATTTCATTTCCCAAAGCTAGCCATTCGCCTTTACTGTATACCTTTCGCTGTTCTTGTCAATCGTTGCCTAATGTTCCCTCTGAAACTCTCAACAGCCACTGGCTCTTTCACTTTTTCGAGTTGAAATCCCAAAGCTGAAATTTCCAACATCTTTGCAATTTCCTCGGTTTTAATCTACAGTCCATTACCAACAATCTGCCCGTGGAAGTGTATTATAATTTAAAATCTGAATACGAAATCTCTGTCTTATCATTTCATAACCAATCTGAAATTTTCTGGTGTCTTCACTTTTCTTCAACCTTTACAGCCTTCCTTCATGTTTCTTAAATCAAATTTTACCCATAATTAAATCATGCTCTGTCAAAAACTCTGCCAGTCGGTTTCTTTTTTCATTGCTTTCCTCGGTACGTATTGACCTACCGTTTTTCCTTCTCTTCCTTTTCCTACTATTGAATTCCAGTCTCCCATAACTATTACATTTTTGTCTCCCTTAACTATTTGAATAATTTTTTTATCTCGTCATGCATTTCCTTCATTCCTTCATAATCTGCAGAGCTAGTTGAAATACCAACTTGTACTACTGTGGTAGGTGAGGGTTTCGTGTCTATCTTGGCTACAATAATGCGTTAATTATGATGTTCGTAGTAGCTCACCCGCATTCCTGTTTTCTTATTCATTACTAAACGTACTCCTGCACTACCCCTGTTTGATTTTGTATTTATAGCCCAGTATTCACCTGATTATAAGTCGGTTAAAAATTGTACACATACGTGATATGCTCTGTGCGTGTTCTAAGATATCCAGGCTTCTATAATTTACTGTCAGATAGTACCAGAAAATATAACAAATAAAAGTTATTGGACAGAACGTATAAATTACTAAAGGCAGTTGTAGTGTCAGTGCGTTCAGCTGTGTCAAAACAGTCTCAAGAGAGATTTCTGTTTCTAGTCTCAGTTATAAGACATAAATGACTGACTGCTAGTTTTGATTATATAGAATATTGATCTTCTGATATCACAGCTGGTATTCGGTCATTATCCTTTGGCAAAAACGGTCGGCCTATAGCTATGTAATTAAAAATTCTAAAACACTAGAGTCAAACCCTCCCTAAACGTTATTATTAGTAATCAACATATTAATAAAATCAGCTGGCAAATGCAGAAGCATGAAAGTCAGTGTTGATTATCAATGGTTTGTAGTGTTAGAATCCCTTGTTATGCAACTGTAGGCTGATAACTTTGACCAAATAATTTCAACCGATCAACTATTGAGAAAATTCTGATCTGAAAATGATCTTCACATGTCAACGATACTCTTCATCAATCATATATATCACGCAAGTAACAATGTGAAAATAAGTGAAGTGCGAAAGAAACTGCTATGGGCATGACTATTCAAATACACAGATACGTAAAGAGACAGAATACGCGCTGCGGTCGGCAACGCCTATATAAGAAAACAAGTGTCTGGCGCAGTTGTTAGATCGATTACTGCTGCTACAATGGCAGGTTATCAAGATTTAAGTGAGTTTTAACGTGGTGTTATAATCGGTGCACAAGCGATGGGACACAGCATCTCCAAGTTAGCAATGAAGTGGGGATTTTCCCGTCCGTCCACTTCACGAGTGTACCTTGAATATCAGGAATTCGGTAAAACATCAAATCTCCGACATCGCTGCGGCCGGAAAAAGATTCTGCAAGAACGGGACCAACGACGAATGAAGAGAATCGTTCAGCATGACAGAACTGCAGCCCTTCCGCAAACTGATTCAGATTTCAGTGCTAGGCCATCAACAACTGTCAGCCTGAGAACCATTCAACGAAACATCATCGATGTGGTCTTTCGGAGCCGAAGGCCCACTCGTGTACCCTTGATGACCGCACGACACAGAGCTTTACGCCTCGCCTGAGGCCGTCTACACCAACATTGGGCTGTTGATGACTGGAAACACGTTGCCTGGTCGGACGAGTTTCGTTTAAAATTGTATCGAGCGGATGGACGTGTACGGGTATGGAGACAGCCTCATGAACCCTGCAGGGGACTCTTCAAGCTGGTGAAGGCTCTGTAGTGGTGTGGGCCGCGTGCAATTGGAGTGATGCGGGGCCCCTGATACGTCTAGATCCGACTCTGACAGGTGACACTTACGTAAACATTCTGACTGACCACCTGCATCCATTCATGTTGACTGTGCATTCCGATGGACTTGCGAAATCCCAGCAGGACAATGCGACACTCCACACGTCCAGAGTTTCTACAGAGTGGCTCCATGAACACTCTTCTGAGCTTAAACACTTCTGCTAGCCACCTAACTCCCCAGACATGAACATTATTGAGCATACCTGGGATGCCTAGCAACGTGCTGTTCAGAAGAGATCTCCACCCCCTCGTACTCTTACCGATCTCTTACCGATTTATGGACAGCCCTGCAAGATTCATGGCATCAGTTTCCTCTAACACTACTTCAGACATTAGTCGAGTCCATGCCACGTTGTATAGCGGCACTTCTGCATGCTCGCGTGAGCCCTACACGATATTATGCAGGTGTAAGAGTTTCTTTGGCTCTTCAGTATATGTACAGCTGTGTTACTTCTCGTAGCAAAATATAGTTCATTTTCAAAACAGTCGAAAGACTTCTGCGTTGTGAATACTGGTAGGTGAGGATCTCTGCCGGATTTCACTGACGTTACAAGTCCGCTAACACTGTGGTAGAGTCGTAACACTACCATGGGCTACTGTAGACTACTGTAATTAAGCGTATACTTCAAGGGAGTTACCTTAAAAAGATCGCTATCTTTACGCATGTGGTCAGTGTCTTACTAGATTCCCCTAAAAGCCGAAGCGTGTGAACCGTCTAGAACAGGGGTTCCCAACAAAAGTTTCTCGAGGACCTCCCTCATGGTTGGTACGTTGCCATATTACAGTAAAAAGTGCCTAAAAAAGCCAAATTAAGAGTCAGAAGTTAGCGTTCGCTAAAGCTCTGCTCATGCAGGAAGCGGCCAAAACAAAAAATTTGTTATCATACGAAACATATTTAATAAATATTTTTTATTCTAATAGCATCTTGCGGATCCCTCTGGCAGAGCTCGCGGACTCCTGTGTGTCCGCGGACCACCTGTTGGGAACCACTGGTCTAGAATGTGGGTGAGGATGTATAAATAGCCTGGAAAACTTTTGTTTTATGTAGTTATACTCCGGTCTGTTGCTTACGAATAAACAGCCTTTGTATCAAAACCGAAATTTTCAGTGTATAATTCACATTTTATTTGAAAATTGTTGATTTGTAACGTGGCACAGAAAGACACTGTAGCTAAAATGAAAAGAAAACGATGAAAATTTAAAACATAGCGCGAGGAAACACAATTTCCGCAACATAAAAGTAAAATAAAAAAACAGCAAAAAAAAATATATGTATCAAACATCGCTTCAGTACTTTATCGAACTAAAATGAAACATGTTTTGTTATTTATAAACAACTTTCTCATTTATCAATATTACCGGGAAGTTCTCGCCTTTGATCATGATGAAGAACATTCTATAAAACAACGACAATAATTATCTATATGAATGAATTGTGTCTGTTCTTTCGGACAGAACAGACACCACGCATTCATCTAACTGATTTGCCTCAGTGGCTAAGGCACCCACAACATTTAGTGCAGATACACAAGTATGTTGGTCCTCGAGGGGCAATCTACAATTATCGTATGGAGGACGTGGACGGTGACTGAGAAAGATAAATGGCGCTAGGTGGGAGTGTGTGTCAGCCAAGAAGCGTGCTGAAATATTGTGTATTTATATATGACGGTAGTATCTGTTTCCGAAAGAACAGTTACCGTCGATGACCATGCAGCTTTGCTAGAAATGAAATGATGATTAAATGGACACCCTAGCTGTAAACAGGCGTTGATGTACTTCAGTGGGGACATTTTGAAAATGTGTGCCTCGACCGAGACTCGAACCCGGGATATCCCGCTTACATGGCAGACGCTCTATCCATCTGAGCCACAGAGGGCACAGAGGATAGTGCGCCTGCAGGGACTTATCCCTTGCACGGTCCCCGTGGCTCAGATGAATAGAGCGTCTGCCATGTAGGCAGGAGATCCCGGGTTCGAGTCCCAGTCGGGGCACACAATTTCAACATGTCCCCAACGAAGTATATCAACGCCTGTTTGCAGCTAGGGTGTCCATTTAATCATCATTTCATTTGTAGCAAAGCTGCATGGTCATCAACGGTAACTGTTCTTTCGGGAACAGATACTACCGTCATATATAGTTAAAATATGGCTTCCCGGCCACTGACCTTCTTGTGCGAACGCACACGCTATGCCCGAACTCGTGCGGGACTTGGTGGATTAATCTGCCACGAGTAATGAGTATGATGCGAAAACATCTATTAGGCCCACTACGAATGTAGTGGTGTGGACATGTTGGGAATGTGGGTCTCACGAGGAGCGTGCAAGGGAAAAGTCCCTGCAGCCGCACTATGCTCTGTGCCCTCGGTGGCTCAGATGGCGCCGGCATGGTAACTCAGCGTATTCGGTCAAGGGTTATCTGCCCTCTGTAATAAAAAAACTGAGTTAATGGATCAACCACGAACTGAAACGGGTATCTTACGACGTCCGCCCCGACCAGCTACAACGAACGAAAAAAAAAGAGGGCTAGAGCGTCTCCCGGGTTCGAGTCCCGGTCGGGGCACACATTTTCAACATGTCCCCAGTGAAGTACATCAACACCTGTTTGCAGCTAGGGTGTCCATTTCATTATCATTTTATTATGTATTTCTTTTTTGTGGCTGTACATGTAAACCGTACTTGTGTCGAAAGTCATTGCTGTGTTTACATAAAAGTGCAGAAGTTACGTGATGAGCTAATTTTTATTACTTATGAAATGTAGTTTATATACTGTCCACATATAAAATACACAATGAACTAATGGTGAATGATGTGCAATTCTAATTGAGTGAAAACAAACAACCAAACAAAGCAAGAAGCAGAGCGAAGTCGTCGGCTCCAATTTTCTCTCTTACACATTCATTTCTGTTTCAATCCCTGCCAATTTTACCAATACTGCCGGTAATCCTACCATTTAATATGTCACTTATATAGTGTGCCAAAACTACTGAACTGTAATTTTGGTAGACCGCAACTCTACACAGCGCCAGTTGGTCCCAGTGAAAGTGAGATAAGTATGCACTGCTTAGAATTCTCAAGGCCTACAACCATTGTGTAGACATGAAGTCGGATTGTTTCCCACGGTTAATACAAAACGTTCACAGTTGTGTCAAGACATTCGCCGCAGTCCCAAACACGGTGCAGTGTGGCAGAAGGCCCGCTGAGTTGGAAGTAAAGGGCTTTGTGGTCGGACATGCAGAAACAGTAAACAGCGCTGCCCGGGCGCCATCTGGTGGCAGCCCTGCTCGCTGCTCCCTGCCCCAGCCTCCTTTCGGCCTCACTCCGGTTGCATCCCGCCGCCTGAAAGTAGGGTTGCCTCTTTCCCAGGAACCTCGACGCTTCTCTTTGTTTCTCGGCTTTCCGTTCTTAACAGCCTGCACAATAACAAACCCAGGGAAAGTGATTTAAATTTATTAATTGCGTGATTCGTAATTCTAATTTTACGAATATCATTTAATGATGTACCATTTTCTGATCGTAGTCTTTTAATCTCCTGACAACTTTTAATATCATCTTCACTATAAATATCTAGAATTAATTAAATCATGAATAATTTATTGTTACATAAAATTGCATCTCGCACAGGAGACTGTATTTTGTCAGTTGTAAACACTGTCTATTATCGAGAAATACTCGTCATAAGTAGTCATTGTATTTTGCATTTTATTGTGAATAAGTTGATCAACACATTCTACAGTTAAGAGAGCGCTGAGTTGTTATTTTTAAGCGGAATTAACTAACTCTCATATCTTACACCTGAAGCAATAACCAGTGGGCCAAATTTTTTTGCGGCTGGCAAATAACGAAAATTCGTGTAGTGTAAAGTGTATTACGTGGCTCAATTCTACATTTAAATGTTTAGCCTTTTTTGCAATGCGTGGTAAGTGTGAATGTTGCTGTAGGGTAGTCAGACAGGCAGGGGTATGTGCAGATTGACGGTTGGAGTTGCACTGGAGCGATTGTAGTGAAGAACTGAACAGGGAAAGCAACGAGGCTCCCCATAAAACTGTAGGCTCTGTTAAAAAGGCAAGTGAATCGCTGAATAAGCAACAAAGATTTGTGACTTTCACGCTAAATTAAATGACGTGAAGTTTGAACTAGTTAGTTTGAAGGAGGAGAAGACCGTAGGTCCTGGGTAAAGGTAACAAGTAATGGCCAAACCAGAATCACTCAACAACATTTGGGATTGCAGTAGCCGGCCGGAGTGGCCGAGCGGTTCTAGGCGCTTCAGTCTGGAACCGCGTGACCGCTACGATTGCAGGTTCGAATCATGCCTCGGGCATGGATTTGTGTGATGTCCTTAGGTTGTAACCTACCAACAGATAAAATCCCGTAACCACGGAGTAATAATGTGACTAACCTCTCAATAAAATTGTGACTCATGTATAACCTGTCAATAATTAACTGACTATGAATCTAAACTGGTAAATCTGGACGTCAGCAGTGGCCCTGAAAAGTCATTTTGAATAAACTGAAAAATCTTACCTCAATGAAGTCGCCGGATAACGCGTATATATCTGCTCTTATAAGAATTTTTTTTGGCACAGCCCAGTGCAATGCTGGCCGCTACATTTGTCATGTATAAAAAGAAAAAAAAATGGTTCACATGGCTCTGAGCACAATGCGACTAAACTTCTGAGGTCATCAGTCCCCTAGAACTTTGAATTACTTAAACCTAACTAACCTAAGGACACCACAAACATCCATGCCCGAGACAGGATTCGAACGTGCGACCGTAGCGGTCGCGTTGTTGCAGACTGAAGCGACTAGAACCGCTCGGCCACACCGGCCGGCGCTATAGATAGTAATTTTCTGGTTTTACCTTATACTACATCGCTCAGGCACGGCCATCGCTCTCCACGACCGGCCCAACCGCCCGACAACTCCATACACCCGACTGCGGGCTACTAGTACTACTGCTACTGCCGACACTTCTCGCTGGTCTGAGATTCTATTGTAGCATACTTATCGCAGGCAGCGCGTGAGCATTCACCCGAAGTTACATCTGCTCGAGTGCGCTAGCAAAAAATTCCTTAAGCATGGACCTCTAACAAGGTTAGTCAGGTTTAAGTAGTTCTAAGTTCTGGTGGACTGAGGTCCTCAGATGTTAAGTCCCATAATGCTCAGAGCCATTTTTGAGCTTACAATACCTAATAAGTTTGACGTCTTACCTGAAGTACGAGAAGAAGAGCCTGATGCAGCTGTAGGCCACAGTACAGTGCAGCAGACTTCCAGCAACGAAACTAAGTGTAGGGCATTAACAAATGGATTAAGAGTGGGTAGTAGCCATGGCTGAGGTATAGGCCAGATGGTAAAGGACAAATTAGAACAGGATATTAGGTCACAAGCATTGTGAGGCCAAGTGCTAGCCTTAGGCAGATGACAGACGCGCTAAGGAAATTGTGCAAGGATTCCGATAAAAAGGATCAGGTAATAGCAGCTGGTGGAGCAGGAAACAGCCTAGCTAAGTACAGCGATTGCAGCATTAGGCCTGACCTGACTGGAATTCGAGCAACAACTTGTAAAACAAGTGTGAGTTTTGTGGAGGTCCTCCATGACCAGCCCACGGCTGGCACAGCAGTGAGCTGTGTGAATACAATGTTTAGCATGCTGATACTGACTGAAGTGAAATCTCACGTGAGTGAAGTACCAAGTGCTACAACTGGGAGACGCAGATATACCAGATAGGACCTATATCTGAATAGGAGAGGGCACGATCACACAAAGCGAGATCACTCGACAGACGGATATCTTTGTTAGGTTAGAGTCAGGAATGAGGCATCCGGTTGTCAAAGAAGTTAAAAACATAAGAACCGCATAAAATGCTTAAGAATGCACATGAAATTAAGGTGGCTTATTTCGTTTCAATATAAGAGGATTTAATTATAAGATAGAACAACTTCTTGCTGTTTGGAAAGAGATCTGTTTAAAAATAGAGATCTTGTGTCTATGAGACCACAACACAACCACATTTTAAGATAGGTTAAATATAAAAGATTAGACTGTAGCATCTTCCTCATGTAGAACTAATATGGAAAAAGGTGGAATTCATACATGGATAAGGTAGAACACAAATTCAGAAATACTGTGACAAGAAGATTTTGTAGTGATCAACACATACAAATTCAGCCAGTGAATTAATACTGGAGTACAATTCACTTTTAACTGTAACTGGGAAATTCTGAATTGCTTACATGGATTCCCTACTGTGCTGTCAGACAACAGAAAGCTATTAATAGTCTCTGATGATTTCAGTGCAGGTTTCCTAAGGCTTTATGATAGATACCCTTATTTGGATCCTACAATTTGATCCCAATAATTAACTTTACATCACGAATGGATAAAGATAGTGGGATCCTAATTGATAATGATTTCTATGATGAAGCTCAAAACAAGACAATAACTGTATACTCCATAACAAAAATAATGCTCTTTCTGATTGTGATGCACAGTTTGTTAAGGTAAATAAGATAGTGTCTTATGGTATAGGTGGTATTCAGTGGAAATGAAAACAGTTACAGTCCAGGATGAACATTTTTAGAATAAGGAACTTTCTGGCAGATTAAAACTGTGTGCCGACCGTTGGGGAAATTCAATATCTAAAAGGATACAGATAGTTATACTCAATAATTAAATCATTGGAAGAAGGAGAGAGTCTATATCTACATCTACATACACTCAGATAGTCCCCACGCCGAGGTATGGTGTGTGGCAGAGAGTACCCTGTACCACTACTAGTCATTTCCTTTCCTGTTCCACTTGCAAATAGAGCAAGGGAATGATGACTGTTTACAGGCCTTCATTTCTCAGATCTTATCTTCTTGGTTCTTATGCATAAGCTATGTTGGCAGCAGCAGAATCGTTTGTCAACCTGCTTCATATGCTGATTATCTAAATTTTCTCAATAGTGTTTCTCAAAAAGAAAGATTTTCTTCCGAATGGGATGAAATCACTTATAGGGCTCCATAAGTCTCAGTCTTTATCCCGTATATGTAAATGGCCTTCTGTCTGACATACAACAAGCAGAATTAGTCACTTTTGTGGATGACACTAGTATTGTAATATACTGAAATATACTTATCAGCAACAGAAGCAATGATAAATAATCTTCTTACAAATACGTTTTTTGGTTTTCTGTGAACCTTCTCTCAATTTCAGAAAGACGCAAGATATTCACTTCTCCATATCTAGAGGTACTGCACCAATAATAAGCGTAAGACTTGGTGAGGAAATAATAACTAGGTTGGATATATTAACATTTTTGTGTGTCCATATTGACGGAAATTTAAACTGGGTAAACACATTTTGGATCTCCTAAAACAGTTTGATTCAACCACATTTTCACTATGACTCTTTAAAAATCTTGGGGAGAGAGAGATTAGTAAGTTGACATATTTCCATATTTTTGTTCAATAATATCATATAGGATAATTTTGTAATTCAGCTTTATGAACGAAAGTGTTCATTGCTTTAAAATGCGCTGTAGGTACACTATGTTGTGCTCACCCACGAACATCTTCTGATACTACATTTCTGCTTAATCCCCATTTGTTCCTGTCATTGTCATTACCCCATTAACGTCTTACTATTTCTTGTATGTTAAACTTGATCAAGCCCACCATTCTTTGACTGCATAATATTCTTTTATTCTTATCAAGAATTCATATTTGTAAACCAAAAGTGCCATTTCTTAGTAGATTTCAGTCTTAGCCTCTTGTCTGACACACCAAACTCTCCTCCTGATTGAAAATCACCAATGGTGAAATTTTCAGGCTTTTTACTAATGACGTTATACAGAAAGTTGATAAATTAAATTTTATGAAGTAGCATTCTGACGCTTGCAAGAGGTTGTCAGTCTTGTTTTATTGTCTGTAGTGACTCACTATCTTTGATTACTGTAATTTTGATAGCCGGTCGGAGTGGCTGAGTGGTTCTAGGCACTACAGTCTGCAACCGCGCGACCGATACGGTCGCAGGTTCGAATCCTGCCTCGGGCTTGGATGTGTGTGATGTCCATAGGTTACTTAGGTTTAAGTAGTTCTAAGTTCTAGAAGTCTGATGACCTCAGAAGTTAAGTCCCGTAGTGCTCAGAGCCATTTTTTTGTAATTTTGATATTTCTTGTAGAGTTACTCAAATTGAAAGACTGTGGTACAATCCTAATCAAAGATGAGAGAGTAAAAGAAAGCCTACTATCACATCTTGTGATCTGTTTTGTTCACTTTATTCCACAAATATCGTTTAGCTGACTTTTCCGTAATTGATGAATCTCTTTCTTTTATGAGACAGGAAAAGAAATATAATCCATACGAAATGAGTGTATTTACATGTTTTTAAAAGTGTAAACACATTACATAATTACAATTTTTTACACATTCATTACAATATTTGAGTACTACAAATTGATAATACACAGTATTTTGGGCTTCCCATCTACATGTAAGAAAAAAATATATCCTTGGATTCGCCCATTCTTCAGCAAGGGTTCCAGAATTGCGCTTTTCAAGTCACATCTTCCAGCTGCCGCCACCAACCCTGGGGGTTAAATGTTGTGATTCTCACATGCATACCCAGTGAACTCAGATGCTGTGGGTCGAACCAGTGTTCCAGAATATGCATTTCGACTGTCACAGCCTACATTAGGGGTTTAGCGTTTTCACGAATCTCAGAAGTTAGCCTAGGAACCTGAACTCTGGGAATTCAGCAATAGTTCCAGAATTATGCATCACAAATTGCACCCTCCAACCCCACCGCTATCTCTATGAGTTAAATGTCATCAAGACTCTCAACAGCGAAACCTAATGGTTAAATGTTTGTAAATGGTTTCTACAGTTTCAGAAGTCAGCCTCCCGAACCAAAAGAGTAGAAGTTCCAGAATTATGCTTCGTAAAACACTTCTTTCAACCGCCATCTGTAGCCCTAAGGGTTGAATGTCATCAGGTCTCTCAACAATCAACTGCCAATACTAGGTGTTAAATACTACAACGACTTTCACAGTCAGCCTAAGGAACCTGGACACTATGAACTGAGCAAGAGTTCCAGAATTATGGTTTACAAGTCACACCTTCCTACCGGCATCACCATACCCTGGTGTTAAATGTCATCATGACGCTCGCCATTCAGCCTAGAGAAACTGGACGCTATGGTTTTAGCAGGAATTTCAGATTTTCCTTCACAGATTACACCTTCCCACCCACAGCGCCAACCCAGGGGTCAAATGCCTTCACGAATCTCACTAATCGGCGTAGTGAATTCGTACACTATGAATTTAACACCAATAAGTTTCGTTTGCTATGCTTTCACACATGCTCACGCCATCCAGAAAGATATGGAATGTGTCTTAACCCACAATATATTTCTATCTAATAGTAAATCATACACGTACTAAGAATGTTCACCAGTCACTTCTGAGTCATACTTACATGATACCACTTTCTGATTCTAAACCTCACGAATACGATGTTTAGGGTTGCGTCTTGTCCGCACAATCATTGTCTTCTGACTCTAAGTCATACGACTACCACCTTCGATGGTAATTACTCCAACCCTTCCACGGTTATACTGGAACACCTACACAAACACACACACACACACACACACACACACACACACACACACGCAAGCGCGCGCGCCATCACAGTTATACTGGAACACCTAATCACACACAAACACACACACACACACACACACACACACACACACACACACACACACGCACACGCATAGACACGCGCGCGCACACACACACACACACATACACATACACACACACACGCCCTCACACACGGCGTATAACGAAGCGGTACCAAAAAATGTTAGAGGGACTGCAGAGGGTGTCATGATGCCTCTGGGTCACCCTTTCGCAGCTGAGTTACAGTGTAGTTGTGACAGGTTTGAATGTGTTCGACGCTATCTGACGTCCAGAATGCTGTCAGGCCCACTGCGCAAAGTATCTCTCGCGGAGCGCCAATTCGCGTTCGGAGCCGAAGTGATGGTCTATCATCATGCATTGGCTCACACAATATCGACACTCTGTAGCTTCGATAGATGCTGTTTCTAGAAATAAGTTTTTATACAAACTTGTATCTCAAAAGAGCCTCCAAAATCCCTCTAACTCATCGAAAAAGAAGAGACAATATGCAGATGGAATTTATTATTCAATTTAATTTTGTTTGACCCTTGGTGTAATCTGTAACTAACATCCGTAGTTTTTGTTCATAATACTGACATTTGGAAGAAATCTGCAGCCGGAGAAGGCAGTCGAAACGAACAGTTAGTGTGGTCAATGTGCAGCGTATCCGCAATGGAAAGGCATGCCACGCACGCTCGACGACATTCCCAAATGGCGTTGATAACTTAGCCTAGAGGAAGTTCGTATGATGTTTTCGTAGTTACAACTCTCTTTTGACTAAATCATTACGGAGATGTTTCCTGCATTTTGTGACCAACGCTTTTGTTTTAGACAAAGGAGGTACGTGAAATCTTTATGATGCAATCATTTCACGCATGAAATTGTTAACTTTGTATTCTTCTAATTTGTTTAAATATCAATAGCTCCTTAAGTATTTGTTTGCGTGAAGGATGGTACATATTTCTTCGGCTCCTTTTATTATTATCAGAAAGTTGTATGATTTCACGTATGCAGCGAAAAGTTTTCCACCTACGAACACGTACACACACACACACACACACACACACACACACACTCACACACACACACACACACACACACACATAGATAAAGTTTTCGGATATTCATTCCCTGAAATGTAAAGACTGTATTAGCAGTGTATAATTAAATTAGACAAGGAGAGTCAATGAAAGCATACAGAAGGTGTGCATTCAATTTATCGTTCCAAAACCGTTAATCAGGGGAAAATATGAACCAGGTTCTCTTATTTCTCAGTCTGGTGTTCATTCTCTTCCTTTTCCTAATCGAAGAGCATTCTTTTCAACATGTTTCCTCCTTCCCATTCCAGTTACTATTTTATCCTGCTAACTAGCCTCCTCCTTATCGTGGTACAGGGAAAGTGCCTTGATAGTTTTGAAGGCTTGAGTTTTTGTTGTTTTCCGTGTACCATGTAATAGTATCATAGTAAGTGTTGTATTGCTAGAGAAGGCCGAAATGCACGCTATAAGCTCACGCAGGATGGCGTGAGGTCTGAAACAGGATACGTAATGAATGCTACAAAGAAAAGTACGTAGCTTCTGGAATACTTAACTTTAATCCATCATTTGTATACATCGTTCTTGATGAGACATGCTTCATACGATAACTATCAATTGCTATGGCGCCATGCTAGGTCGTAGCCATTGACTTAGCTGAGGGCTATTCTAACTATCTTCTCTGCAAATAAACGAGGCTTCGTCAGTGTTGCATCGCTAGTTAAGTCGTCCGTACAACTGGGGCGAGTGCTAGTAAGTCTCTCGAGACCTGCCGTGTGGTGGCGCTCGGTCTGCGATCACTGACAGTGGCGACACGCGGGTCCGGCCGATTTAAAGCTACCACCTAGGAAGTGTGGTGTCTGGCGGTGACACCACAGTAACTATTGGGGCTAAACAGACATTATGCAATTACCAAATTTCATGTATCTTCATTTGCTTTACAAATATTTATCAGTTAACGTCTTTTCGCTATAGGGGATCATGCTAATCAAAACAACCTAATTAGCAGTTTATCCTATAATGCAGCCGTCTAAAGGTGAACAATAATTCGAAACCGCTAACAGCAAACATCATCGATTAATGAAACGTATTCAACAGAAACGTCTTTAAATTCTTTATTGGTAGCAGCTCTAGTGAGATATCTTATAATACAACCAAGGAATCATGTGATATTGCCGGCTGGAGTGGCCGTGCGGTTCTAGGCGCTGCAGTCTGGAATCGAGCGACCACTACGGTCGCAGGTTCGAATCCTGCCTCCGGCATGGATGTGTGTGATGTCCTTAGGTTAGTTAGGTTTAATTAGTTCTAAGTTCTAGGCGACTGATGACCTCAAAAGTTAAGTCGCATAGTGCTCAGAGCCATTTTGAACCATGTGATATTAGCTACTCCGGGCGGATTCGTTTTCCAAATACCGTTGGAGGTCCTGTCTCGTTGCTTTTGTACTGGAAATGGCTTTACGAATTACTAATGTCATTTTCCTGATTCTTGCACCGATTCTCACTCTGGCTAATGCTTCAGACTCTGAATAGCTCAACTGACCTTTTTCTGTTTCTTCGCTCCTCACCGCAGTGTCGCATTCCCTCAAAATAATGTTGTGGTCACGCGTGACCATACATTCGGTAATAGGCTACAGAAGACTTCGAAGACAGATTCCAAGACTTGTTTTACAGTTTCCAGCAACCATTTACAGTACAGTTAGTACATGACCTAAAGATTTTAATGAGACAGCACATTACGCATAGATACTGCCATTGTGTCCACGTGTTCTGAAAGCCACATGATCTTCCTCCTATATCTTTTTCCCACTCTCCTCCTTCACTGCATTCCATATTTTATTTCGTTACCTCTTCTTACTTTAGTTAGATGCTTCGATTCCTGCCTTTGATATTTAGCGCATTCTCATAATATCTAGTAGTGTTTACTTCCTTAGCTTTTTATCCATGGTGGTGTACGATCTATGCTGCATTAGTACCTTTGGATTCGAAATCACAAGTTAGTCGGTAAATAAACAATAATATTTATAATATTTATCATTATCGAAAATTTGATGTCCTGTATATACTATACAGTATTCTGTTTGACGACGATCGGTTTGGGATTTGCAAGAAAAATACAGTGTAAATGCCTTTATGTGGCAACCTTCACTGGCTTGAAATCTAGCGGGTGGCGAGATAAATATCTGACTGCAACGTTATTGTAAAACATCAAGACAACCGATCATTACATATATATCTGAACAGGTGCGTGGCTTAGTAATGAGAGAAAATTTAAATTGTTTATTAGGTGTGAGTTACCGGAAGTAAGTGCTGACGGTCTATGGAGTGTGGCTGAGAGTGGAACACAAGAGCAGCGACCGATACACGTGTTGCAGAAATTAGTATCGACGGCCTGTGACCACGACGCAATAATTAATTACCCGTAGCTGTGACGTCGGCATTAGACAGCTTTCACCTGAAAATCAAGCAGTGGGGGAGGGGTTCAGACGTATTTCCCAGGTACTGAATTAATTGTCAGGATAATGTTAGCCACGCTAAATGTGCAGCACCTCGTACACATGGCGTTACCCAATAAGCTCGCAGCGAACCGTGGGCGTTGAACCTATCACACCAGGTACCACCGGGCAGACGCGCTATTCCAGGCGCGCAGAAAACTTTTTCTGATCGGCCGGTCACAAAAACGTTTTGCTACAACAATGATGTATACGGACGTACACAGTTGCCCGATAGAGAAATCGGCCGACAAAAAATCTGCAGCAAGACATAAATTATCGGCTGATTCACATCGGCCGAGGGAGTAAAGGCTGATACCAAATACAGCGCGGAAGCGCGGCGCGCGGCAACGGCAGCGGCAAGCGTTTACCATGCTAACGCGGCGGCTCGCTGAACTGGAAGCGGCAGACGCTAGCGGTAGCCGATGACGGACAATCACTGAGATATGGGGCGGGATCCACCGAAAGCCCGCTGTGTTTGATTAACTATACCGCGAACCTACATGAAGGAAGGGCGAAGTTGGGTGAAGACGTACCAATTTTTCATTTTCTTTACGATGTACTCTTTTACCTATTTCAATATTCATGTTTTCTTATTACACCATAAACAGATTTCATTACTACCGTTCATGATTGTTCACTATCTCATTTAAAAAACTGATCGTCCCAGAATAGAAACTTATTGTTACCTTCATAACAACTTTTAGTATTGCAAACTGCAGTACCTAAACGCAGTTTACTATAATGATAGTACGTTACCAGTTATAGTCATTTATTTAACTGAAAATGTCTGTCAGTTGATCCTGAGTTTTTGCTATTTTATGTCATACATTTTAACCTCTCTGTGAGTGTTAGATATTGAAAATACCAATGAACTAATATCACAATACTCAGCTCCATCTCTAAACTGCCATGAACATTATCATTACCAAGATAGACATAACGCTAACATTCACACCACAGGCGATTAACGGATTCAAACAATGTAGGATGAAGGAGATTATACAGAGAGTTAAGGGAGACAAAAATTTAAAATGTGGTGATAGGCTGGAATGCGGTAGCAGGTACAGCAAGAGAAAATCGTAAGAAAACATAGGCTTCGGGGAAGGGATGGAAGGGGAAGACACCCGACTGAATTCAGCGCAAAGCACAATATAATCATCGCCAACACTTTTCTCAAGAATCGTGAACGAAAAATAACTACTCGTATTTGGAACGGAGTTCTCGAAACTACACTCCTGGAAATGGAAAAAAGAACACATTGACACCGGTGTGTCAGACCCACCATACTTGCTCCGGACACTGCGAGAGGGCTGTACAAGCAACGATCACACGCACGGCACAGCGGACACACCAGGAACCGCGGTGTTGGCCGTCGAATGGCGCTAGCTGCGCAGCATTTGTGCACCACCGCCGTCAGTGTCAGCCAGTTTGCCTTGGCATACGGAGCTCCATCTCAGTCTTTAACACTGGTAGCATGCCGCGACAGCGTGGACGTGAACCGTATGTGCAGTTGACGGACTTTGAGCGAGGGCGTATAGTGTGCATGCGGGAGGCCGGGTGGACGTACCGCCGAATTGCTCAACACGTGGGGCGTGAGGTCTCCACAGTACATCGATGTTGTCGCCAGTGGTCGGCGGAAGGTGCACGTGCCCGTCGACCTGGGACCGGACCGCAGCGACGCACGGATGCACGCCAAGACCGTAGGATCCTACGCAGTGCCGTAGGGGACCGCACCGCCACTTCCCAGTAAATTAGGGACACTGTTGCTCCTGGGGTATCGGCGAGGACCATTCGCAACCGTCTCCATGAAGCTGGGCTACGGTCCCGCACACCGTTAGGCCGTCTTCCGCTCACGCCCCAACATCGTGCAGCCCGCCTCCAGTGGTGTCGCGACAGGCGTGAATGGCGGGACGAATGGAGACGTGTCGTCTTCAGCGATGAGAGTCGCTTCTGCCTTGGTGCCAATGATGGTCGTATGCGTGTTTGGCGCCGTGCAGGTGAGCGCCACAATCAGGACTGCATACGACCGAGGCACACAGGGCCAACACCCGGCATCATGGTGTGGGGAGCGATCTCCTACACTGGCCGTACACCACTGGTGATCGTCGAGGGGACACTGAATAGTGCACGGTACATCCAAACCGTCATCGAACCCATCGTTCTACCATTCCTAGACCGGCAAGGGAACTTGCTGTTCCAACAGGACAATGCACGTTCGCATGTATCCCGTGGCACCCAACGTGCTCTAGAAGGTGTAAGTCAACTACCCTGGCCAGCAAGATCTCCGGATCTGTCCCCCATTGAGCATGTTTGGGACTGGATGAAGCGTCGTCTCACGCGGTCTGCACGTCCAGCACGAACGCTGGTCCAACTGAGGCGCCAGGTGGAAATAGCATGGCAAGCCGTTCCGCAGGACTACATCCAGCATCTCTACGATCGTCTCCATGGGAGAATAGCAGCCTGCATTGCTGCTAAAGGTGGACATACACTGTACTAGTGCCGACATTGTGCATGCTCTGTTGCCTGTGTCTATGTGCCTGTGGTTCTGTCAGTGTGATCATGTGATGTATCTGACCCCAGGAATGTGTCAATAAAGTTTCCCCTTCCTGGGACAATGAATTCACGGTGTTCTTATTTCAATTTCCAGGAGTGTAGATTTTAAATTTCCAGGGGCAGACGCAGACCGACGATAATTTATTGGTCACGTAGTGCAATTTACAACTAAAGTGACAGTAAATGGTAGGAGATTAAGCAGATGAAAGCTGAATAAGGTAAGATCCAGAGTTTTTCGTTAATCTTAAAGGTACCATAAGGTAACGACTGACTGAAACAGAGGAAGGAATTCAATAGAATACGCGTTGATATCTTTGAGAGAACAAGTGACGAATGCAGCAGAGGATGTAAATGGGAAAAAAGGTTAAAATATGATTTATTTAATTTAACTGACAACAGGGGAAAATATAAAAATAAAGTAAATAAAGTGGCCATGCGGAATAGAGATTACTAAAAATGATATTGACAGAGAGCCCAAAATCGCTACAGCGATTTTGCACTTTGAAAACATACATGCTGACATTAAATAAGAAAGAAGAAAGAAAAGTTTGCTCAAAGGAGATGCAACTGTCAAGAACTCATTTGGCAAGCCAGAACTAAGCACTTGGAAAGCATAGGTGCCGACGTTCAATAAGAAAGAAGATATATGTAGAAAGTAGAGGGAGAGGGGCTATATAAACTAACATACGTAGAATGTCAGATTCCTGTGAAATGTCTGAACACGAGTGGCAGTACTGATCCTACTAGGCCGGCCGCGGTGGTCTAGCGGTTCTAGGCGCTCCGTCCGGACCCGCGAGACTGCTACGGTCGCAGGTTCGAATCCTGCCTCGGGCATGGATGTGTGTGATGTCCTTAGGTTAGTTAGGTTTAAGTAGTTCTAAGTTCTAGGGGACTGATGACCACAGATGTTAAGTCCCAAAGTGTTCAGAGCCCTTTGAACCATTTTTTTTTTATCCTACCACTTAGCTTCAAAAAATGGCTCTGAGCACTATGGGACTTAACATCTGAGGTCATCTGTCCCCTAGAACTTAGAACTACTTAAACCTAACCAACCTAAGGACATCACACACATCCATGTCCAAGGTAGGATTCGAACCTGCGACCGTAGAGGTCGCACGGTTCCAGACTGAAGCGCCTAAACCGCTCGGCCACAACGGCCGACCTATTACTTAGCTAAGTCGACAGACTGAAGAAAGGCAAACCTGCATTTATGGCTTTTGCATATTTAGAGAAAGGTTTTGAGAATCTTAACTGAAAGACACTCTGGAGGTATCAGCGATTAAACACATGGACACAAGATTGTCTACAACTTGCGCAGAAACTAAAAAGCAGTTCTAAGACTTCAATGACTTGAAAGGGAAGTACTAATAGAGAGGGAAGTAGTAATAGAGAGGATATAAACGCAGACTGTCAATAGCAATAAAAGCGGTTCTGAAAAAGAAAATATGTTCACATCGAATATAAATTTTAATGGTGGGGTAGTATTTTATAAAGGTATTCGTGTAGAGTGTAGTCTTGTATGTAAGTGAACCGTGGACAATGAACAGTTCTGTCAAGAACACAATGGACGCTTTCAAAACGTGATGATAAATAAGAATGCTGAATACTTGATACGAGGGTTGTATAACTAAAGAAAAGTTACTGAATTAAATAGAGGAGGAAAAGGAAATTATGGCACAACTTGTCTACAAGAGGGGTTAGTTGACAGGGCATATTATGAGGCATCAAGGAATCGTCAGTTTGGTAAAGGGGTTAAATTGTAGAGAAAGACCAAGGCTTGCCAACGGTAAACAGATTAGAATGGACGTAGGATGCAGTAGTTACAGGATAGACTGCTCTGAAGCACTGTATCAACAACACGCTAATTGCATTTCTTGTTAATGCAGCCCAACAGCAAATGACATCACTTTAGATCAGGTAGGTCAGTTGCATATTTATTGGCAGAATACTTGTTTCATATAGCCTCTAGCACATATTCTTGTGATGTATTTGTGTATGCATCTCTATTACTCTCTGCAAACAGCCTTATGTTAGGAAAAACAACTTGAAAGCAGTTTTCTTATGGCGACTGTCAACAAATGATAAAGTTGAATTACTGTTTTGGCCACTTTGCCATTTGTAGCATTTACTTCATGAAACAACGAGTAATGACTGGTTACGTATCATTCATGACTTCCGAATGCACTGGCAGCTGTCAATCTGTGTTTCAGCCATCGGTGGCAAATGTATCATAATGCAGTTTTACATATGCTATCACACGTTTTTTGTGCAGTGGAGACTTTTCCTCTGACTTCAAATATCATGTGACCATCAGGCATATTAAAGAATGCACTAAACTCGTATGAAACTATTTTTAGTTACCGATTGTGTCGAGGAAAGCAGGTTAATCAGAAAATAAATACGGCATTTTGGCAACCAAATATTGAATCGGCAACCGAATGATAACGCCTAAAGTAGTAACTGTGAAACCAATTATTATGACTGGTCCTTCACAACTATTTGCAAGACTAGGGTCTGTGAGACTTTATGGATATTGAAAACGATTTACATAAAATTATATCTGGTACTTCATGACTAGGTGTTTGCCACAAAGATTCGATTAGGGATGTAAAATCTTTCGGTAAAAGAAACTGACTTATCAAAGGCTATATATCCTACCTGTAAAGACTGTTGTAGCAATGTTGAAAAGAGTAATTAGCAATCTCGTGTTATTACATGTAATTTAAAGTATTCTAAACGTTGCAAATAACCAAAACGTCTTAAGGCAAAACGAAATAATTAATAAGAAGTTTGTTTACGTACCATTACCTGCAGCAAGCACAGAAGTATTCGTTTTGCAAATAACGCCATTTTCTTCCTGTGATGTATTTTATTTGTTCTAGACGCTTTTCGCCCTTTACTTTAGGGCATTTCCAGTGAAATCTTGGCGATATTTGTAGATTATGAAACAATTAACGTCTGATTTCTAGTTTTAGTGAATAAGTGATTGCGTAAAGTTAATCGAATTTTTTGCTGGCATCTGCATTTCCTCTCATTTGGTCGCAGGCTGTAGAACGCACTATAACTTCACTTGCAAGATATAAGCACATTTTCACGTTACGTTTCTTTTTCCACAATCATCATGGTCTTTGCTCTAATTGTTGTGGAGCACAACTATCCTTGTGTTACTAAGTGCGGATATTTTAAAAAAAAGTGATTTATAGTCGTAACTACTGTATGTTCAACTTATGTCCTCTCTGATTTGGGTTGTTTATGTGCTTGTTGGCAACCTAAAGACGTATATGATGAAAACTTAAGTCTTTTCATTCTGTTTTCTTTATGTCTGTTTATTTGTCTGTCTAGTTAGTCAGGGTGGGTTGTAGAAAGTTGAATGTGAATGTAAGTTCCGTCAGAGCGTAGTTGAGAGTTTTCGAGCTCACCTGATTCGAGTTTTGGTTTAAATATTTTGTGGAGGGGTTCATGTAAGAATGAGGACAAAGGGCGTTGGGTGCTAGTATTCTGATGACAATCATCTGTTGAAATGTTATTGTACTATTTTATCTATTAATATAAGCTGTCAGTTTTCTCTTACAGGAACCCCTTCACAAAACATTTACATCAAAACTGAAATCAACTGAACAACAAAACTTTCTACCACTCTCTGACAATTATTGCATTTACTTTCAACTTTCTATAACTCGCACTGACTAGGGACACACTCACGCAGATAAAAGGAGAACAGAAATAAACCGATGTTAGTTTTCAGCATATAATTCGTTAGGTTGGCAACAAGTACATAAACGCACCAAATAGGGAGAGACATGAAGTGAACACACTGTAGTTATGACTGTTACTCACAGTTCACAGTAGAATTTCTACAGCTAGTGACAGACGAATAATCTGGCTGCACACCCATTAGAGCAAAGGACCGAAAATTGTGAAGAAAAAAGAGGGAACATGAAAATGTGATTACGTTCCATAAGCTAAGTTTTAGGTCAACCTCCAGTATGTGACCAAGTGAGCGCAAACGCAGATGTCCGCCAAAAACTCAATTAACTGAAAGCAATCAGTTATTCATGTAAAAAAAGAGAAAAAGAAAAAAAAACGATGAGAACTGTTCTGTAATCTACAAGCATCAAATATCAGAACAAAATTGTAGCCGGCCGTAGTGGCAGAGGGGCTCTAGACGCTACAGTTTGAAACCGCGCGACCGCTACGGTTGCAGGTTCGAATCCTGCCTCGGGCATGGTTGTTTGATGTTTACGTAGATCTAAGTTCTAGGGGACTGATGACCTCAGAAGTTAAGTCCCATAGCGCTCAGAGCCATTTTTGAACAAAATTGTATTATTCTAGATTCCACCGAAGATTCCTTAAAGTAAAAGGCGAAATTCGTCTTGAACAAATAACGTACATTGCCGCAAGAAAAAGCGTTTGTTACTTCCGAAAGAAATGATCACTAATGTACATACTTAGCAAATTACATCTTCTGAGTATGACATACCAGTAAATTAATTTCGGTTTGACTTCTGTATGTCTATACAGAACACGGTAAATATTATCGTGTTCTATGTCACTGTAATTATCATTTCACATGGTATTAAATGCCGATTAAAACACTCATCAATCCATTCTGAAAAACCGTAGTTACTTTTACATCTCGGTAGGTAAGTAGATCTTGCATATTTATCATGCGATGAAATACATGACTCTATACAAG
Source organism: Schistocerca americana (assembly GCF_021461395.2). NCBI lineage: Eukaryota > Metazoa > Arthropoda > Insecta > Orthoptera > Acrididae > Schistocerca > Schistocerca americana. The sequence goes on along the minus strand of NC_060119.1, from coordinate 948,974,634 downwards.
CTATCATTTCGTGCACCGTTTACGAAATTTGGGGCTGATTCAACCACATGGTTTACGACGAGCAGGGCGAAGTATCGGTCGTACGTCGAGCGACCCCCGCGCTGCCACACAGCCCGCCCGCCGACGTATCATTCAGTATCTCGAGAACGGTGATAGTTATCGTTCTGCTCTTAACTTTAAAAAGAATTTCGATATGTTGACTAAATTTCATACGCAATACTGAATTACCTAAAATGAACTACATGCAAACTTCATTCAACGCGTTTTTACCCCTGCACACCCATTAAAATTTCGTGTAGTGGTTTACTTAAAAGTTACACAGCAGATAACCACGATGAATAACGAAAAGAAATTCAGTCCTTTATCGAGCGAAAATATCAGGCTGTTAGATGCAGAAAAATCAAATTATTCACCGAATAGTTTCCTTGATAAGTATTTCATAGCTACCACCGCGCCCTCGCCAGCGCTTCGGCGAAAGTTCGTATAGCCAGGGCTCTGTACCTGACGTCACGCTCAGCGCGTTCTGTGATTGGCGGCGTGGACCTGCAGCGCTGCACGCGGCAGCGGTAGCAGTTCGACATGCACAAACCGCGACGCAAAGTCTGCTATGCCGAGCAGCTGACGGTGTTTCCATGGCAAGCAAGGCTCTGCAGCGCGGCTTTGACGCGCGTCATCCCTAGTGGGAACCGGCCTTAACACGTACAGTATTGCATGTAAGATAGACCATGCCCGGAGCAAAGGGTGTCCACGTCCCCTCTCCCTTCCTCATCCCCAGCCCTCAAGGAAAGGAAACAAAGTATAGTGTATTCAGGCGATTTTCTTTCAAAAAGTGATTTAAAGGTCGGTACTATGTAGGTTTTTAAAAGGTTGTAATTAGAACTTTATTATGCCTACTTACTAATTGGCTTTCAACTTGCAAAACTTTAAATACTTCACAGTCCGGATTTGCACCCCCCTCCCCCTCCCAACTATGAGTTATTGCATGGGCCCTCTTTATTGCTTGCTCTAACGTATATTTCTTGTTTTCTCTCGGCAAGGAATTAATTTCTGTGGTAGAATATCGACCAGTGTTGTAAGGCAAAAAAATTGGAATGTTATAATGTAGTTATTGCCAAATGCAAGAGAGATTATGGCTTGAAATCCGTGAAACATTTACAAGACTGGATGGAACGGGTCTCTAGTGAAAAAATGCAGACATTTTTACCAAACACGGGAGCAGTGGATATAATATAAATGAAATTTATGTCTCGGTGCCGAATTGTTGGGCAAACATTTTATTAAACAGAGTGAATTTGAAAAGCTTGTGTGTTACATGGTATTGCGCTGAGAAATGATTGTGAAGAAAAAAAATTCTATACGTTGCGCCGCGACCGAGTTAATTAGCATTGAAGTTAGTCAATAAGACGGTCGCGCGCGGAAATTCAAGGGGCCTTCCAGATACACTTAGTGACAGATGTTCTCTTCGCGTAGATGATAGTGCACGAGACTGCCCCGCCTTTGGCTCGGGTTCGATCCCTACTACCGTTCCACGTCCGATTTTTATCGCTCTTTTTTCAGTTTGAGGAAACCAATTGAAGAACACATTTGGCAACACCGTCCCTGATGGACCGCTTGAATAGGCACGTGCAAGTGCCTGATTGACTGACTTCAGTGTTAATTAACACTGAAACGCTAGAAAGTACGGAATTTATTCTTGATAATTATTTCTCAGGAGTTGTCATTTACATGCACACACACAGTCGCTGAGATGTGCAGCCGCGAGAAGGACGCATTTGCGCTTGCTAGCGGCGCGAAGGGTGTGGCAGATCGCCGTCCGGCCGCGCTTGCGCCGTCGGCGGCCCCATCTGCCCCCCCCCCCCCCCCCCCCCCCAGTTATGACGACCAGCGCTATGGCTATGGATTTGATGGACACAGCTCCGGAAACTTTGAAGACAGCACTGTCTGCTCCGCTTCCCGATTCCGAAGATGAGAGCTCCACCGCGCTCAGCCACGCGGACGACGAGGGAACAATAAGAGGAGAGCAACAGCCACTACGTCCGTTGTTCGCAGCTCGCCGAATGAGAAGAGCGCAAAACAAGATTTCGCCCCTGACGCCGACGGCTTCGTCCCGGCCCGGAGAACTGCGAGATGCATGCAGTCAGCGACGGCGCTCCTCCAGTATCGGTCGCCGTATGGAGAACTGCAGAAGTTGTTGCGCAGCTGGACAACGGCCGTGTACACCGTGAAGCCTCCAGGGCGTGACTTGTACCAGGTCACACTCCGCACTGCTGACGATTATCGCCGGGTCACTCAGGAGGCGTCTGAGCGTGGTATCCTCTTCTATACCCAGGCTTCCGCGCCTGACAAGGTCCTGAAGATCGTAATATGCGACCTCCCATTCAACATGGCGGCCGATCACCTGCATCGTGACTCGCTGACCTTGGCTTCTACACCCGGGCAGTCGTGAAGATGAAGTCGCCTAAATCACGCGATGATACGCCGCTCTTCCTGGTCGTCTGCTCCGACACCGTGGAGAACCGCAAGCTCTACCAACTGACACGGGTCGCCGACGTCCCGGTTCGGACCGAAGACCTTCGCCCCCTGCGAGGACCAGCGCAGTGCCTTCGCTGCCAGGGGATAAATCACGTTGCGCGCCACTGCTCCATGCCGGACAGATGTGTTACATGCGCCGGCGCCCACGCACGACGAGCGTGCCCCCGTCCGCCCACCGAGAAGCCGAAATGTGCCCTCCGTGGCGGTGCACACGTGGCCAGTTATCGTGGGTGTGTGATACGGAAGCGTGCCATCGCTCGGCAACGTGGCCAAACACCCGCGCCACATCCGAAGAAGCCGGCAACGAGACGGCCCGGCGTCTCTTTCGTAGCAGCAGCATCAGGGGGGCCCTCCGTTCTCCCGACGGCGTCGACCGCTCCTGCTCCTGCCGCATCCGAGGCCGTGCCGACACCTGAGGCTCCCACGCCTCCACCACAGCTGCTAGTGGCGGAACCGGGAACTTCCTCTCCTGTGGCATCGGCTGGACCGCGCCCCGCTAACCGCCGGCGCGGGGGTCGACGCCCCGAGGGTACCCAGCGCTCATCAACGTCAGTCGAGCAGCCCCAGGTGGACTCTCACAGCGAAGCAGCCACGCCTCCCCCCTACAGCGATGGGGCTGCGCCTGCTGCCTCCACCGCTGACCTGGCCAACCTAGCCGCACAGCTCACTGCCCTAGTGACCAGTGCCGCGAAGTTGATCGAGGTCCTGTTGCAGCAACTCACCGCTGCTGTGCCGATGGCCGCACCGGCCCCTGACGCTGTCAACCCTCACCAGCTGCACTATGGGAAGCTTTAGAGGGCTCACGGTCGTCGCGTGGAATGCCACCGGCGTCCGCACCCAAGCCGGCGAACTTCGCCAATTTCTTCGAGACGAAGTCGACGTCTGCCTTATCGACGAAACCCATCTAAAGCCTGGGGTCGACGTCAGAGCGGCAAACTACTCCAGCTACCGCACCAGTCGACTGACGGCGGGCGGAGCGACAGCCGTTTACACCCACAATGGCATTCATCATCACGTGATACAACTTCCACCACTGGCAACGCTGGAAGCCACTGGTGTCGTCGTTCATACCTCGGCGGGCGCCATCACGTTCGTCGCTGCCTATAGACCGCCATTCCGTCCACTGGACCCTGCTGACATCGATGATCTGCTCTCCTTGAGGGGGCAGGTGTTTGCGCTGTCCCGTCCTCTGGTCCCTGCTAACATCGACGCTCTGCTCTCCTTGAGGGGGCAGGTGTTTGTCACCGGGGACTTCAATAGCAAACATGTCACCTGGAACATCCAGGATCACCAATGCCGCTGGACGCTGCCTGCCCAGGATAGCAGAACGTCACCACGCACTTGTGGTGGGGCCGTACGACCCAACTATCTTCCCTGCCCGTGGCCACCCGGATATAATCGACATCGCTGTCGTCAAGGGCATCCCACATCAGATAACTGCCACGACGAGGACGGCACTGTCTTCTGATCATGTCCCTGCGGTTCTTGATATAGATCTGGACGCCCTACAACAGCACAGGAGAGGCATCTCGCTCGCTGGCATCGACTGGGACAGGTTTCAAGCAGCCGTGACGGACTCACTCGCCGCCGCACCGCCCCATGCGGACGCTGGAGCGGACGCAGCACTTCTGCACTTCGCGGCAGCCATGATCGACGCAGCCAAAACAGCGACGCCGCCCCGACCACGCACTCCGCCAGACTACTCCCGACAGCTGCCGCCGGACATCCTTGTTGCGGCCATCACTGAGAACCGGGTCTACCGGGAGTGGCAGAGGACAAGACATGCCGACACCAAGCGCCTCCTCAACAGGATGCGTCGGGACATCCGGGCCGCCATTGACAACTATCGTCATCGCGACTGGACTAACAAGGTCGTCCGTCACCCTCTGCCTTGAGGACGGCACGGCCTGGCGAACGACGAAGAGTTTCCTACGCCGCTCGCAACGTATCCCTCCGCTGGTGGTCAATGGTCAGGCTGTCTGCGAACCAGCTGCGAAAGCTGATGCCCTACCAAACGTCTTTGAGACTGCGTTTACGCCGACCGACGCTGTGCAAGACGACCTGGTTGCTGACTGGCTCCCGCGCTACTTGGAGGCACGCGACGACGATGACGCCACTGAAGAGACGACGACGGAAGAGGTGTCCTCCATCTTGCGCGCCCTGAACCCGCGGAAAGCTGCAGGCCCAGGTGAAGTTTCCAACGCCTTTCTCAAGAAGTTACCGCCGGTGGCTGTTACTCATCTCGTCAACGTCTTTAATGAAATCCTCCGGCCCTGCAATTTTCCTCAGTTCTGAAAGCATGCAGAGATCGTGGCTATTCCGAAGGTGGGAAGGATCTGCGCCAGCCCGCGAACTACCGGCCTATTAGTTTACTGCCGGCCGTCTCCAAGGTCTTTGAAAGGGTGTACATCCGGCGACTGCAGCGCCACATTGACGAGGAAGGCCTCCTGCCCGAAGAGCAGTTTGGCTTCCGCAGGGGCCACTCGGCAGTTCACCACCTCCTTCGGCTAGTGGAAGATGCGTTCGTCGCCCTCGAGCAGCGCGAATTCTTCGGCGCGGTGTTCCTGGACATGTCGCGTGCTTTAGACAGTGTGTGGCACCATGGTCTCTTATTCAAACTTTTTGAACATGGGGTACCGGTGTCGCACGTCCGTCTCATCCGTTCCTATCTTGCAGATCGAACCTTTCATGTGCGGGCCGCACATGGCTTGTCCTCCGTCCACCGCATCAACGCCCGTGTGCCGCATGGCTCGGTCTTGGGGCCACTCCTGTACTCGCTGTACACTTCTGATGCACCGAGGATCGACTGTGTGCGGCACGCCCTGTACGCGGATGACACGGCACTATACACGAGGAGCCTCAATGCCGCCGTCATGCGCCGCCGTCTGCAGCTCGCCGTTGACACCCTGGCCGCCTGGGCCATCAAGTGGCGTCTACAATTCAAAGGGGCCAAGACGCAGTTCCTGATCGTCACCAGGAGACTCGTTCCTGCAGGTCTGCAACCGCTCACCGTCAGTGGAAGCCCTGTTCGGTGGCGTCCAACGGCGCATTACCTTAGCGTCACCATCGACCGCCGACTCACGTGTGTTCCGCACATCCGCGAAGTGAAGAACAAAGTGCGGAACAGGCTCCTCAAACTCTACCCGGTGCTGAACCCCGGTTCCCAACTACCACCACGGCGTCACTCTGGCTGGGCATCACTCTGCACAAGGCGCTGCTCTGCCCTGTACTCCAATACGCCGCCGTCGTCTGGGGGAACGCCGCCGACACTAACCTGAAGAAGCTGGAGACACTGCAGAATCGCAAACTTCGGCTGGCCTTACACCTGCCTTACGATTTTCCCACCGCTCATCTTCACGCCTGCTCCGTGACTTCTTCCAGACGACCGCCCGCACCTTTTACGAACGTGCTGGCCGGTCGCACAACGCCCAGATCCGGACGCTGGGCCGCTAACTGCCGCGCAGCGTCACCACCCGATGGCCACACCTGCTCATTGCCTAGCTAGCACTGCAGAACTGTGCTGAGGAAACACCCCTGAAGGCAATCAACAAGTGAGGACGCATTACATTAGCATGCATGGGAGGCAAAGCAATAACTGCTGCGAACTGCATCACACATCGGAGGACAATTTATCTCCGTGAAGATACGCACGAGACGCGAGGAGTTGTCATTTGCACGCAGGTGATTCAAGTGAAAAGGTTTCCAACGTGGCAGCGTGATGGGGATTAACAGACTTTGAACGCGGCATGGTAGGTGGATCTAGACGCACGGGTCATTTCATTTCGGGAATCGTTAGGGAATACAATGTTCCGAGTCAGTAGTAAGAGAGTGCCGAGAACACCAAATTTCAGCCATTACCTATCACCACGGACAACGCAGGGACCGACAGCCTTCACGTAACGAGCAAGAGCAGCGGCGTTTGCGTAGAGTTGTCAGTGCTAAGATACAAGTACCACCGCAGAAATTAATTTGGGACATATGACCAACGTATGCGTTAGGACAGTGCGCCAAAATTTGGAGTTAATGGGCTATGGCAGCAGACGGTTGGACCATAGACGACTGAAAATCCGTGGTCTAGTCAGATGATTCCCGATTTCAGGTAGTAGGAGCTGATGGTAGGTTTAGAGTGTGGAGGAGATCTCACGAAGCCATGAACCCAAGTTGTCAATAAGGCAGTGTGCAAGTTTCTGGTGCTTCCATAATGGTGTGGGCTATGTTTACATGTAAGTGACTGGGTCCTCTGGTCCAGCTGTACCGATCATTGATTGAAAATGGTTATCCTGGAGACCATTTTGAGCCATTCATGGACTTCTTGTTCCCAAACGACGATGGAATTTTTATGGATGATAATGCTCTATGTCACTGGACCACAATTGTTCGCAAGTGCTTTGAAGAAAATTATGGATAATTCGAGCGAATTATGTGGGAACGCATCGAACATTTATGGGACATAATCGAGAGCTCAGCTCGTGCACTATATCCTTCGCCGGCAACACTTTTACAATTATGGACGGCTGCAGAGGCAGCATGGCTCACTATAACTGCAGGGCACTTGTTGAGTCCGAGTCGCGTCGAGTTGCTGCACTACGCCATGCGAAATGGGGTCCGGCGCGATGTTATCAGGTGTCCCATGACTTTCGTCTTCTCAGTGTACATATACACACAATGGTGACATATGAATATTTTACATTTAAGTATTAAAAAACGTAAGTTATAAAAGACATTAACAAATATTTCTGTACATGGTGAACATTAATAAAACCGACAAACTGAAGAGACAGATTCCTGACTCGAGATGGAGGAAAAAAGGTCCTATGAACATGTGTCCCGAAATGCACCGTTGTCATGGTAGTGGCGCTGACGAATAACAGTTCCTCTGGCCACGTGCCGCGTATTTCTTGTGTGTTGCAGGCTGTGTGATTAACCCAACATACGGCAAACAACAGAACGATCCGGTTTTCATGTGCGAAACAAGCCGAGATGCCGTTTGTATTCGGTCAAACAGATGCGAACTCTAGAGGCAGCACGGCTATACCAAACCAAATACCCTCACAGATACCCATGACATCACACAACATTTCAAGGCTTTTTTGGGTTTTTGTGTGGTCATTAGTCCTTTCAGACAGACGGACTTACAGGGAGGCGGCAGACTGTGCGTACACCAAATGTGGAGGACACGTTTCTACAGGATATTGAGACGAAACCAAGTACAAGCTCCAGACAATTGGCCCACCAACATAATGTAATCCAGAGTACGATTATTTGTATCCTGCGTGACAATCATTACTATTCGTATCACGTAAAATCCCATGGAGAGCACTTTGATCATCTTTCGTAACGTGGATGCGAACCAGTTGTGTACTATGCTCCCAGACGATTTGTTGTCGTTGCACGCAAAGTGTCTATTGCCCGGCGCATGTTCACAGGACCTCTTTTCCTCTGCTTCCAGTCCGGAATCCGTGCCTGCAGTTTATCAGTTTAATTAAGGTTCTCCCTGTATTTGGTCATTGGCCAACTATGAGATCCTGTAGTCGAAGTACAGTGCTCAGAAAAATATTTACGATGTTCTTGAATCACTTGTGAAGCACGTTCATTTGTTGCAGAAATATCCACGAAATAGTTTTTGCAGGAATATTGACCTTGTCTTCTGTTTGTTTACCATCATGTCTCACAAAAATACTAGGCACACAACTGGCACTGCCGACCGATTAATAAATCGGTCAATCAGTCGATTTGCAAAAGCTTGATGGTCGCTATCGGTCGAGTAAAATCAACCAATTAAAAAATATTTCACGCTCTCCTAGCCTAACACAGCAACAAGGATCACACAGTACATGGAACACATGTTTCCGAGTTGTGGAACACCGAAGAAGCTCACGGTTGGGGAACGTATGGCCAAGGACGCTCACTCTACGTACTGGCTAGTGAAAAACTTATTCGTAACTAATATTACTTTCCTGTTTCCAATGAAAATGGCTTATGGGCTTATGTGTCAAATGTAGTAAGCAAAAGTTTGTTCGTTATGCATTCACTCAAACTCTCAGAATTACTACTTGTGGCGCATTTCAAAAGTCTTCCCTCTCTCTGTACCTTCCTTCAGTTTTTTGTAGTTAATCCTCGTTACGCACCGACCCTTGTGCATGCATTCAGGACGTGTATCTGATACCTTCTCCCTCTTTTCCTAGCATCTGTCCCAGTAAAATTCTGAAATTCTTGGTGCCTTTACATTCATGCGCGTCCCTTTTATTTCTCTTTATGGAGATAAATCTGCCTTCAGTGACACCTATGAGCAAAAATCAAAAACTGATCTAATTTCGGCACCGTTTTGGTGGGTAATAAACGAAAAATAAAAACATAATTTGTCCTTTCGTGCACATTTTCGCAAAACATGGCAATTAAAGATCGCTGAAATAAAAGAACACAACTGCACCATAGATGGAATCATCAGTACTTATATGCTAAACAGATCCGCTGTGCACATTCGTTTCGATTGCTATTATAGTAGTATATGAAGGTCAAGATTCCTTTATGATGAACCACTTCGTGAATAGATATAATTGGTTTGTGTTGTCCGTACTAAACAGACTATAGCAACATGTAGAAGCAATGCATATCCAGTTTACAAACAGCACCTATGCCGTGTTACCTCACCATCGATCGTACCTCCAATCAGTATCACTCCAGAATCACACGCTTTCCAGATATAAAACTGGAAAGACGTTCGTAAAAAATGGTAATAACTCTGTATTACCCATATAATGAGGCAAATGCTTTTAAAATAATGAAGCAGAACAGTTAAACAGACAGTTGTTTACCAAAGACATGTCAAACGATGGAATTTCATATCTCCCTGTACAAATAGTGCTCAGAAAGGATATTCACTAACAAAAATAATACAATTTATTCTATACATTGTCTTCTACTTTCCTATATAAATGTTTTCCGGAAATTTAAAATTTAAAACGTCGTTTTTCATTCCGAATTTTTTTGACCATTTATGCTATACGACACAGTCGTTTAATCCTTGTGGATATACTACGACAGTTAGTACCGTCAGTTCACAACGTAAGGCTCCTGTCGTCCCACATTCATATTACCTGCTGGGTGGAAGAATTGATGGCTGTAGGGCCTCTGCAAACCTTAGGATGAACTTTAACTTCTTTGGTTCATATGGATACAAAGCGCGGCAGCCCGCGCTGGTATTCTGATGCTGAACGAAAATTTCGGTGCTGCGTGCCGCCTGTAAAAGCCGATTACAAATGTCAGTCAGACGAAGGCAACTGCTGTTCATTCCAGTCGCTACTTTTGAAAGTAACAGAATGTTTGTTGAATTTTCCTGCCTTTCAGAAAACCTCTCTTTCTGAAAAAAGAAATGAATGTAACCCTTTACACGAGCAGCCGTCAGTTGAGCTCATGTTCGCTGCCCACCTCGGTATTTGCTAGTTGCGTCGTGTGCCGAAAGAAGAAGTGCAGTAGTGAGCACACGAACGAATAACAAACAACAGGAGTATTTACGTAGGTTCTCGAATTTGGTAAACCATGTAGAACTTCAAATGTTCTTGTCTTCACCCAACACACAGGTGAAAGGCTTGCTATTGTACGGTAAAATCCGAGAATAAAATGGCATGTGATGAAACAGCTTGTAACAAACTTTGTTTGTTGGTTTGATGCAGCTCACCACGCTAGTCTACCCTGTGCAAGCGTCTTCGCATCTGCATGACTACCGCCGCTTACAGCCACTTGAACCCACTTAACTGCATTACTGCATTAATTGGTCAATCTCTCTCTCTCTCTCTCTCTCTCTCTCTCTCTACAACATTTTACCCGACACGCTCTCTTCATTATCAAACGGGCAATTCTTCGATGCTTCAGAATGCGTCTCATCAAACGATACTTACTTTTACTCAAACTGTGTCATAAATTTTCATTTTCCCGAGATCACTTCAGTAAATCCGTATTAGCTATTCGATGTACCCACCGTATCTTCAGCATTATTTTGTACGATTACATTTAGAAAATTTCTATTTTCATCCTAACTGTTCATTGTCCACGTTCCACTTCCATATAAGGCTACACCTCAAACACTTTGAGACAAGACTTCTAGACCGTAAAATTTATATTCTATGGTAACAACTATCTCTTTTTCAGACTATACTTTTCTTGGCATTGCCAGTCAGCTTTTACATCCTTATTTTTGGTTCATCGTCAGTTACTTTGCTGCCAGAATAGCAATACTCATCTACTGCTTTTAATGCCCTCATATACAGTCAATACTGTTTATAGCGACATCGCTTTTAACGGCGTATTGGATATAACATCGAAATCTAACGGTCCCGTTTAAATCCTATGTAAACGCTTTATTTAACAAATCGCATAGTTCGACATCGCTTTTTGCCTCTTCTAGTATGAAACGACGTATTTTTTCCTACACTTTCGGAAAAATACGTCGGCTATAACATCCACTGTCCATTTTTTTTATTACGTGTTTGTGGATTACTAACAATGTAAAGCATATTTTCAAACTCTTGTTTTTGCAGATTGTTGCTTTCATTACGCACATTTTAAATGCAAAATGCAAAGAAACCTAACTGATTATCCTAAGAAGGACCGTATACTATACAATCCGTTACTGTGATGGGTTTTAATGTTAAAGCAACTGGTTGAAGAACTAGGCAACACTGTTTTTGCTGTTATCTTAGAATTATAGAAAATTAAATTCTAATATGTGCAATTTTTTCAGAGTACTGAAGTGGAATAACAGTGTATCCGTTATTGATGTTTTGTGGTTACGCGTGTTAGATATTTTCAGTAAGTTAGGTAGGCCTACTCTGTATCATATTTATACAAAATATTAAATGGAATAATGGGAGAAAGTGGAGGTCTTTGTCCAATTTATGTATAGAATACTGTCTTTTCATTTTCCTGTTGCTAATTAATTTTTGTAATACAGGAACTGGAAAGAAGTTGTGTCGTTCAAGACTATTATAGTACCAGTACTTACAGTAAGTTAAACATGCCGACCGTTTTATCTCTTTCATTGTCCAAGACCGTGTTCGATATTATTGAAAAATTTACATTGTTGCAACTTCTTTCTTCACTTATTAAAGGTTTACACATTTTTCTGGCATTTCAATGCTCTATGTACTGTATAAAAATAAGAAGTAATTCTTTTCAGTCCATCTCAACTAATATTATATTCTAAAAACAGCAAGGCTTCGACTGAAACTCGCTCAGCATCGCTTGATTCATTTCGAATACATTCGTTTGTTCTTTCTTGTTATTTTGACCTCCAAATGAATTAATATCATCGAATTTTAACTGTTTATTTTCACTTTTCGTATTTAAGTGTTAATCTCGGATTACAGTTTAGTTGGTTTTGGATGATATCTGTTTCTCATAGTTCCAGTATCTTGGACAGTTGAGTCTGAGATTTCATCGTAAAGCCAGAGCAGCCATAAACGCAAGTACCCACACGTACTTGGATGGGTGAACGTCCCGTGACAAACCGGATGCTGTTGGCTCAATGACAGGCAAGTCACGGAAGTGGCATCCAATTGAAAGATTTGTACCTGGCCGTGGTGCCACACTGCCTTTTTATTATACCCTCATTCTTATTCGTGGAGTGCACAGCATTTTATACATTTTACTATGTGGTTTTGGAACGTTCATACACATCGGAGTTATTCCAAAAGTTTACTTTACTTAATAAAACATCGTGTTTCAACAGACGTCGCCATTACAGCGAGTGTCATTTTCAAGTTGTCATTGCAGGAGGACGTGTGATTACTGAGGAGAGGATGAGGTCGAACATATTTCTCGTTTCATATTTACCGTGAAAAACCCTATTTCCACATACTGCGGCACACTCAGTTTGTTATATGAACGCGCGGTGTCCGTTCTTATGGACATTTCAGGAAGAAGAGACACGACACTTTCATATAGCTGTTTCGTCTAGATGGGGAATGGATCCACTTTCTTCAGAGCGGATACACTGGTACGTCCGACCTCCAGCGGGAAAGCAGCATGGGGGGCACAGGCGGGAACTTCGGACAGGTGGCGCTCGGTGGGAATGTGGGTCGGCCGCAGGGGGTGCCGTGATGCCCGTGCAGCGCGCTGTCCACTGTGACCGGGTAGCGCAAGTAGTTAACGCACCTACTTTAGTAAGCGACGACATCTTCAGCGAAACATTCACTCACCTAGAACATACACGTTTGGCACTAAGCAACCAGCCAATGGCCTTGCCGCAGTGGTAACACCGGTTCCCATCAGATCACCGAAGTTAAGCACTGTCGGGCTCGTCTAGCGCGTGGATGGGTGACCATCCGGTTTGCCGAGCGCTGTTGGCAAGGGGGGTGCACGCAGCCCTTGTGAGGAAACTGAGGAGTGATTGAGAAGTGGCGGCTCCGGTCTCCTAAACTGACATACGGCCGGGAGAGCAGCATGTTGACCACATGCTCCTCCATATCCGCATCCAGTGACGCCTGTGGGCTGAGGGTGACACGGTGGCCGGTCGGTGCCGTTAGGCCTTCATGACCTGTTCGGCCAGAGTTGTATAAACAACCAGGTTTTAGTACAACTTGGGATGGAAGCACCACAAAAAGATGCTATTAGCGTACTAAACTTCGAAAGAAAAGAAGCTGCAACATCAACGAACTACTTCACTACATTGCTCACAACTAACCACTCCTCAATGACAATCAAATGGAAATTTACAACGCTATCACGGCCGGATGGTCGACAACACTGGCGGAAATATTTATTTCGACGCACCAGCTGGCACCGGGAAAACGTTTCTAAAATATCCGTTGCTCGCGGAAATACGTGCTAAACAACACATCACACTTGGACTGGCATCATCCGGCACTCGTGGTCACACTTAAGGAAGGAGAACTAGCTACCCATTCCACCCTACGCCGTTGAGTAAAGCCGAAGAACATTTCTGAAGTGACGGAATGAGCTCTGCTCACACTCTCAGGACATTTTCGACAAATACCTCCAATTATACCCAATTCAACACTGCATGCTTAAAAAAAATCAGATCTCTGTCCACACATATACAAATACTGCGACTAACAAAAAAAAAAAAAGACAGTTGAACTATCGAAAGACGAAATAAGAACACATTTCGCTCAACAACATTTACAAATAGGCGATGGCGCTTGTCCTACTGACCAGTCGACCTGCCTCATTAAACTCAACAGTGATTTCTGCAACATAGCCACTCGTGAGGACGAACTCAAGGACCAAATTTATGCACACATTGTTCACAACAATACCAATCTGGACTGGCTATTTAAAAGAGCAATTTCGACAGCAAAAAATAATGTTGTCGACGACATCGACATTAATATTCAAAGGAAAATTTCTAGTGATGAGAGAATATACAGATGTATCGATACGACGGTAAACGTTGAAGAAAGTGTGAATTTTCTACAGAATTTCTTAGTTCTTTGCAAGAACTAGAAATGCCATTACACTGCCTAAGACTTAAAACTGTCTCTCCGATCACACTATTCAGAAATATCAACTTCCCAAAATATGTAATGGAACAAAGATGATGGTCTAACAGCTATAGAATAACGTCATCGAAGCCTAACTTATGACTGGAAACCACAATGGACACACACTATTTATCCCAAGAATACTACTGCTCTCTACTGAACTGCCACTGCTATTTAAAAGACTGGAAATTCCAATAAAATTATCCTACAATTTTACAAGTAACGGACAGCAAGAACAAACAAAAGTATTGCGCTATCAACCGCAAAGACTCCTGCTTCTCGCACAGTCAACTCTATACAGCTTCCTCTAGAGTAGAAAATTGGAAAAATTTGTACATATATACCCCAGAAGACAAAATTAAAAGTGATGTTTATGAACAGGTATTGTAAATAATCACAATATATTTTCAATAAAAGATTTCTACACTTTATGCTTTAACAAGTATTATAAATCGTTACAATACGTTTTCAATATTTTTTTCTCTCTTCAACTTTAATCCTTAATTTCATCCAACAAACAATCTGATATCAACTTCCTCAGCGAAACCGGCTACCCCACCTAGTATGAAATAGATCTCTCATACGGAACTGACGTGAGCTTATCTGTTTGCGTAGCATAGGTACACATACGCCTTTAGTCTTGCTACAAACATAAATTACGCAAGTTGATCACCTCATGATGAGATTCTTCTTCTGTACGAAATCTGAGCTAAAATTGCTTTCGTGGCATCAAGTAAGTGCATTTTGCAACTTGTAATTTTCTAATATACAGAGTGTTACAGAATGACGATTCAAAAATTTGGGACATTGTAAAGGATGAAATTTTGAACGTTTTGATATCAAGAACCGATAGCCGGAAACACGAAATAAAGTTCCTAGAACACTGTGCACTTTCTACACATTCGGTGTGCTAAATGAAACACCAAAATAACAGAATTTGGGAAACATTTGCTGACAATAGAGTGCAATTGAATCCTGTAAGCCGCATCTGTGTCTTCAACACGGGAGTGTATATGTTTAATGTGACGACGGTCATCTTCGTTACATAATGTGAAACGAGGAACCGTATTTTGTCTGATTCACACTAAAATTTCACCCTCCCGTCTGATGGTACCAAAGGCTGTAAAGATGCATTCAGTAAGCTCAGGTACTGTTCCTGTTGGTGTAGTCAACACATGGAACTTTATATAACCCCAGAAGAAAAAGCCGAGAATGATGAGGTTAGGGGAGCGCACAACCCGAGAGTCTTGACATCATCTTCCAACTACTCTCTGCTTGAAGTTGTCCGCATGATATGCCCTAGCCCGACGATTCAAGCTCGCTGGACCACCATCGTTCTAAAAGCACAAAGTAGCGCACGGTTGCAAGGGAGCGTCCTTCAGGAATTGGTGCATAGCATTGTCCAGAACAAACACGAGGGCTATTCACGAAGTAAGGAACAATCGGTTGTGAAATAAAAACCAGAGTGGAAATACGATGAATCTCTACACGGATGTGTTGGACTATGTCTCTAGTACGCCCGTATATAGCGTAACGTCACTTTTCTCAGTTCCGAGCGCAGAGTAAGAGCGTAAACAAGCCTGGAAAGTAGTGTCTCCCGCCAAGTATGTGTGCTGGCCGTGAAATTTTGCCCGATTTCATGCAATCGCAACTAACATAACAGTCTTACCTTTCTTTCTTCATGACAGTTCTCCGTCGCTTGCTCAAATGTTGCATGAGTATCTCACCTGTAACTTCATGTACAGGCAGTTTGTGGATTTTCAACAACCCAGTGGTGGCTGTAATAACATTATTCCGAAGTTAGATATCTAGTATCAAAACGTTCAAAATCTCATCCTCTATTGCCTCACAAATTTTTAAGACGCCATTCCATAACACATTGTATATGACGTGTGAGTCACGTGATATTCGATTGAAGGTATTGGCCGTTGAAAACGCAGGAGACAGTCCATGAAGACCTGTAATTTTAATTAATGACCACAGTTATTACCGAAACTCTGGAACATTCAGCTACATTGCGGCAACTGGGCGGTGTGACACTTGGGGTGCCGGCCCACCAACAAGCTCACCCTACTGTGTATACCGACCGTCCAGCCGAACTGACCGACTGAGCGTCTGACGACACCAGACGACGCCAGCCGTGCACGAGATCAGTGTACAGAGACGGACATGGTAGCGAAATTCTGCTCTGTCTGATTACAGCAAACAGTGTGCTTATGGCCTCAAACATTTCCACCGACCAGTTTCACTACACTCTTCCCCTTTTTGGATGATTCAGTCCCTCCGAATTCCTTGGTCTTCAGTCCCATACAATGCTTATAGTCAACACTTACTTGCATTCTTCCGCTAAGCACCGTCATTGATATACTGCTTCATCGTTGCTCTACGATATAGCCATTGTAGCCCCCACTAACTCTTTTGACACCATATGTAGGTGTTTGCGTTTGCTAGCGGGTGGATGAGGGCATTCCAGCTTACTACAGAATATTAGCGCCCATATCCGCCGGGCAGGGGGTAGGTGCCGAAACCAAAGTCTCTGTTGCATGATGCGTTGTCGTGATGACTCCAGCATATGCTGTGCGCAGTATGACCCAGCAGTGCGGCGATCTTGCAAGACAAGCATTCCTGGATGGCAGCGAGAGGCTGAATCAGATGCTGACAAGATTTTGCTAAGGCCTTATCAAAGCTAGCTAACAGTCTGTCGTGACATCTGTCAGCAGTGGAGATGCCCAGGAGTAATACCCGACATCACATCGGTCTGTCGGCAGTGGACGCCCTCTGGATCCAGCTGTGAGGTGCTCGGTTTGCTCCACGGCCCGCTGGTGCTGTTGCTGTATCCTAAACCAGTCACTCTCATAGGACGGCCAGCTGAGGTAGCTGCTGTAGCCGATGGTGAGTGAGTAACGACGGCCTCACAGTAGTAGCTTGCTCTACAGCCATCACTGGTTCGACATCACTTGCCAGGTCGAACGCCATCCAATATTTATGCACAGGAAGGAGGGACTGCTGTTGAGCAGATGCCCCAGGTCTCAGGTATTTGCGACAATACTGCACCAACCCGGTGTTTGGATTGAAGACTACAATATAATAAAGAACCCAGGTCAAAGGAAAATCTGTTTCATATCGCCTGATCTACTTTGTTCTTGGTCTAGTTTATTTTATAGACTATTATCCACGACCATATTTCCATTACTCCTAGCTGCTGTTTATCTATACAGCTCACTGTTTGGTTACTGTTTCCATCGGGTAGGATATCCCTGACAAGATTTTTAGAGAATGCCTTCCACAAAGGAAATCTGTTATTTTGAGAACTGATGTTACATGTATATTAAAACTATTTCACCTCTGCAACTATGATTGTTCCGTGTGTCATATTAACTACGATTCATTGACTGAACTTTTCCTACCAGTAGCAGTTTCATTGTTTTGGTGTTTACATTTAGTTTAATCAATTTACGCAGGGCTACCATTATTTACAGCGCCTTGGTCATATTCTTTCTTCAGTATAATATTATAGAAATACTTTTCAATTTCTTTCGTACGCCTTCGTTCTGTATTTTAAGATGATAATCTTATCTTTAGCCGACATAAAGATAGTGTGGGAAAAACTCAGTTTGATTTTTGATCAATGTTCGGCTTTGTTCTATCTCTCATAGTGTGGAATATTTTAATAAGTCAAGGGCATTTTGGTAATAAGTAGAAGCTTAAAATGGTTTTACTTACATGTTCTATTCAAGTATCACCCGCAATGATAAAAATACATGCTTAACTCTCCTATCTGATCCTAGCTGATGTGATTAACCATTAAGTAAAGTTCTAAATTATTTTTGTCCTGCTCTTCACTGCAATTGATAGTATTTTTATTTGTGAGAAAAGAGAGGATTTCTCCACAGTTATCACATTCCAACGTATTTTCTGTTTCCACCATAGCAGTATTTCTTTATTCTTACAGAAACTTCAAAGACTTTCCGTAGCTGTCAATCTTGAACAGAAAGTTCATCATGTTTTCGCTGTTGTATGTAATCGATTCCTATTGCTTTTTTATCCCCATGACTCTGCAGAGAATTTTCTAATTCGTCTCTGATGACTTTTGGTACCAGTCTCTCGTTATTTATCCACCAGATTTCCTCAACTGTGTAAATTTTATTTCGTATTTCTTTATCGTTACGCATCTCTTCTAAATATTCTTGCCAGCTCTCTAAAATGTCTTCATTACCAGCTATTATATTCCCGTATTCGTCTTTAACCTTTATTTTTTCTTGATGATGTTTCCTGGTGTAGTGATTTCACTTTGATTCCCATTTTTACGCAAGTTTCAATATCCTGCACAAGATCAGTAGGCCACATTCTTCTGTGCTAATCCTTCTTTGCTAGTTTATGACTTTTTTTATTTCGTCAGCTTCTCGTTTATTCTCTTTTCATATACCGTAGCTGATATCGTCACAATCTAATATCTATTATACATCTTTTATTGGCTATCGTTCTGTAGTACTACGAAATCTGAAATCTTCTTAATTCCTAACCTTCATTATTTCCGTTATAAGACATTTTATTTGTTCCTTTCTGAGATTTTCTTTTTTTCTTTTATCCCATGCTTGATTTTACCATTCTGTACTCTATCTCCTCCGTTTAATTTTCCTTATTTTTTCGAATCTCACTTTCTCTATACCGTTGTCTGTCTCACACGTACCGATTGTCAATATGGAGGCTTATGTTGTTTTACGATGTTCGTGTGTGTCGCCCACATCTAAGAGTTTTCACGATTGAGTTGGTAATTAAGTTACGTTATTTCAAACGGTCTTTGAGCCCTTCCGTCTCTCAACTAAGGAAATATTTTAAAAACATATTACTTCCATTGTAGATTCTTATTAAGCCACATATTATGTAAAAGCCTGGCTTCTAGAAGCCTACACGCTGTTACGTAGCCGTGGCAGGAGCCAAAACACTTTCTCCTAACTGGAATCTTTATCGTCCCTGTCTCAGCTCGCTGAAATATGGCTGAGCAGACCCGAGCTCTGTAATGGGACAGATCGAAAACAGCCTGCCATTATCACTTGATCTGGGAATGAAAGATTTAAAACAAAAAAGTAGCACCTTTGGTTACTAGTTATAATTATACATTCCTCAAGTACAGTCCTCATGACGTCGAGCATACCATGTACGAATAATGGAAGGCTAAAATTAATGAAATGTTCAGTGGTTAACAATTTTCAAAACAAGTCCAAAGTCAAAGTTTGCTGATCGTGTAACTAACCTTTCGGACTTACAAACGACCAACGAAAAATTCCGTATAGTGGGAAAAGGATTCAAACATGCTTCGCCACAGAAAGTCTATGAAAAACAACTGGAAATAAAAAAAATAGACCTGGAATGTGGATTAGGTGTGAAAATCTCCACTAAACATCTAGTAGCCCATGAAGTGGAAACATATAACCTCGTTTCTAGTGTCCTACCAGCTAAAGAACATCAAGTATTAAACAACTTCAGGAAAAGAAATGAATGACAATTATGTAAAAGCAGTCCGATCACACGAAGGAGATGCTGTTGTCTTAACGAACAAATGTGACTATGTTAGCAAAGTGGAAGATTTCCTGAATGCCACCAAATTTCATCAGATATAGAAAGATCTGACACAGTACTTGTTGTTGTTGTTGTGGTCTTCAGTCCTGAGACTGGTTTGATGCAGCTCTCCATGCTACTCTATCCTGCGCAAGCTTCTTCACCTCCCATTACCTACTGCAGACTACATCCTTCCGAATCTGCTTAATGTATTCACCGCTTGGTCTCCCTCTGCGATTTTTACCCTCCACGCTGCCCTCCAGTACTAAATTGGTGATCCCTTGATGCCTCAGAACATGTCAGACCAATCGATCCCTTCTTCTAGTCAAGTTGCCACAAACTCCTCTTCTCCCCAGTTATATTCAATACTTCCTCATTAGTTATGTGATCTACCCATCTGATCTTCAGCATTCTTCTGTAGCACCACATTTCGAAAGCTTCTATTCTCTTTTTGTATAAACTATTTATTATCCATGTTTCACTTCCATACATGGCTACACTCCACAAAAATACTTTCAGAAACGACTTCCTGACACTAAAATCGATACTCGATGTTAACAAATTTCTCTTCTTCAGAAACGCTTTCCTTGCCATTGCCAGTCTACATTTTATATCCTCTCTACTTCGACCATCATCAGTTATTTTGCTCCCCAAATAGCAAAACTCCGTTACTACTTTAAGTGTCTCATTCCCTAATCTAATTCCCTCAGCATTACCCGACTTAATTCGACTACATTCCATTATCCACGTTTTGCTTTTGTTGATGTTCATCTTATAACCTCCTTTCAAGACATTGTCCCTTCCGTTCAACTGCTCTTCCAAGTCCTTTGCTGTCTCTGACAGAATTGCACTGTCATCAGCGAACCTCAAAGTTTTTATCTCTTCTCTATGGATTTTAAAACCTACTCCGAACTTTTCTTTTGTTTCCTTTACTGCTTGCTCAATATACAGATTGAATAACATCGGGGATAGGCTACAACCCTGTCTCACTCCCTTCCCAACCACTGCTTCCCTTTTATGTCCCTTGACTCTTATAACTGCCATCTGCTTTCTGTACGAATTGTAAATAAAGCAGATGGCAGTTATAAGTGATAAAATTAAAAGTATTATGAAACTGTGTCAATATAATATTCTACACTGATGCGTCCTTCTTCACCAATTGGAATCCTATAGGTCCCGTACTTTATGGCCTCCGTAACCCCATGGAGATAATATCCCAATCCTTCATGAGATGTCTTCATTCTCAGCCACATGTTAGAAATTAGCCAAAGAGTTAAATGACCTGATCAAGATCAAAACCAAGATCAGACCTAGTCATAGTATGCTTAATTCAGTTGATGCAGTGAACAAGTTACACGACACGCAAATTCCCTGTAATGCCAAACTAGTTTCTTTTGATTTTTGCAGTTTATGCCTTAATAAACTTGCTCACTAGTGTCTTAAAATTCTCACAGACTTACTAGATAAATCAGGAGTTAACTTCGTAGTCACCAATGACATAAGGTTAGCTAGAGAAACCTGTCTAACACAAAATTATATCCGTGTCAGTGAGAGGATATGCAAACAGTTGGATGATCTAGATATGGAATCCCCCCCCATTCTGATCCTTACTGAAATCTTCATGAACAACTTTGAAACACATTTTTTGGAAAGTAGTCCACTCTCTCCAAGTGGTTTAGGTATGTCGATGGTTTAGGTATGTTGATGATGTGTTATGCTTATGAGCAGGTACTATCAGACAATTCCTCAAGAACTAAATTGTAAACACAACAGTATATACTTCACAACTGAGTTTGGAGGTAGCTGCATAAATTATTTATATCTGATCATAGACATCAGTCACCCTACGACATGTACCACCTGCCATGGTACCACCTGACATGGTACTAACTGCCATTTCCCAACACCCAGGGACCATAAGCATGCTGCCTTTCAGTCAAGGGTACATCGCCTAATACCCATCCCAATGAGTGAAGACAATTTTCATATGGAAATAAATGCAGTTAGACAAACAATATCAAACAATGGCTAGCCTCATACCTTAGTGTACTACATAACGCACAAAAAGCAGGAACAACAGGTGAACTCTCTTCTTTACCCTGTCATTGACCCACTACCACAACAACGCGATAAATGGTGCACAATTCCATATTTAAGAAAAGACACTCTGTATGTAGCCAGAAAGCTGAAGTCGAGGAATGGAAAAACATCATTTTATTTGTTCAAAGCTACTGGCAGTTTTGGCTCAATGGTAAAGACAATATTTCAGTTTCGAAACAGAGTGGAGTATATAAAATTGCTTGTAAATGTGGCAAATTCTTTACAGATCAGTAGAGCAGGGCTATACATACCGGCTTGAAGAAATACCACAGACATTGGAAACTTAGAAAAGGAGACTCCACTTTTTCAGACCACCTGCATAATGAACGCCTAATTACAAGATGAAACATGAAGTATTACATCACATCCATAAAGGGAGGGATCTGAACTATCTTGAAATAATGGAAATTAATAAACGTTTGTCTACAGTCCAAGCTCGCCAATTCTGACTGCAGACCCATGCAGAACATGTCATAAATGACCCATCTTACTCAAATGCCCCATTTTCCTTCACATTAGTAATCATAATTTCTCTCATTGTGTTAAAACAATTAAAATCATAGCTGGTTCATTCACCTGCTTAACATCAACACAATATCTTATTTGTTTGTAATTTAGGATCTGTTAATGATAGGATTATTTTATTCAGTAACATCTTTGAAATATGTTACAAAAGTTTATTGTTCAATTATTTGTTTTAATTTCATTAGTTAATGTGTCATATATTTTACTTTAATTAAATAATCTTGTATCGCATTTACACTGAAATAGTCCCTCTTGTTTTTTTCATAATTCTAACATTATCATTTTTCATCTCTCGAAAGGGAGACACTATGTAGATGCACTGGTTTAAAATTCTTTGATCCATCAAAATTCCACCGCATCACATATTTGTCATCGTATTTGTTGATGGCGTAACAGCCGGAAACCGGTTCGTGAAACCAATAATAAATATTTTAGACTATTACACCAATGTTGTGTGTGTGTCATTCCTTATAATTCCTCATCTAACATAAAGTATTAGGCTCTTGAAACTTCCTAGCAGCTTAAAACTGTGTGTCGGACCGCTGCAGAGAGAAAATTCTCATTCTGGAAACATCCCCCAGGCTGTGGCTAAGCCATGTCTTCGCAATATCCTTTCCTTCAGGAGTGTTAGCTCTGCAAGGTTTGCAGGAGAGCTTCTGTAAAGTTTGGAAGGTAGGAGACGAGGTACTGGCAGAATTGAAGCTGTGAGGACGGGGCGTGAGTCGTGCTTGGGTAGCTCAGTTGGTAGAGTACTTGCCAGCGAAAGGCAAAGGTCCCGAGTTCGAGTCTCAGTCCGACACACAGTTTTAATCTGCCAGGAAGTTTCATATCAGCGCACACTCCACTGCAGAGTGAAAATCTCATTATTAGGCTCTTATTGGACGTCTCGCATTTTCTGAATGCAGCACTGCCAGGTTGATGCCGGAGTTCGGGAACTAGGGACATGCTTTTGTAAAGTCAAGGAGAAGCCTCATCTAGCTAAACCATTACGTGTGCATACACCAAGGATGTTCTATGACTACCCAATCATCAGAATATCAAGACAGTTTCAGTAGAATAGGTCGATACATAAGTGTAGTGTGTATGTGGCGGAAAGAAATGGTCTGTCTTCTAGACATTAAAATTTCATATAGTGACCTAAAATATGCATTCAAGTAATGGTGTTCTTCTGAGTGTCATGCAGTCAGCGGTTAGTATACTGTTTCACTAAATCGCGTGTCAGTTATGATTTTCGATCAGAACAGATTTCTTTTAAAGAAAACCTCCCAATTAAATAATTTAGGTAAATCACCATTTATATGTGTATTTTTCATGAATACACTAGTAGTGAATCTTTTTTTTTTTCAATATATCAAAGTGAAACCTGATAACCTTCATCAAACTCTTGTGGCGGACTGATATGTCTCGAGCCACCAAACCCGAACGGGTGATATGTTGGAGAAACTTAGAGATACTAGTTTTTAGTCATCATTGGTTGCTCAGGAAGCCAAAAATGCTCTATTAGTGCACTGATTGTATTGCGAACACATTTACTTTATGTCACTTTTACGAGGCAGTAGTGAAAATAGGTCCCAAGCATATGTAGCTGAAAAAATGATATATTTTTCTCTTTCAGACGCCACATCTTGCCACTCTCTCTTGGTAAATCAGGTGACAGTACCGTAACGATATACTCTAAGTACCAAATGAATTCTTCTTGTTCTCGTGCATACTACACGTCGTGCGCAGACAAAGCGGCCTGTCGCCATAGGAAGAGCTTTCGCGCACGCTTCTGCTTTCCATAACACACTACCTGTTGGAGCCCATTCCGCAGTGAGTCAGCCTCTGTACCGTGTCAGCCGTGGTTATGCTCTGCAGCGTATCCTGTAGCACAAGCGTTGACAGTGCCTCCTGCGGTTCGCTGTGTCGACGTCGTTGTCATCCAAATACCACCTGCGTCTCGCTTGACAGGTGTAGTTACCTTGTTTTCTGCACCGCCACTGCTGTCCACCCGTGTTTGTTGTGTGTTACGTGTGCTCTGAATCCTTTGTCATCGTCGTGCTTCCCTCTTACCGGCCTCTGTTGTAGCATTGTATAATAACTGACGTACAGGGCTGGACTAAATAACACCCTGATATAAGTAATTTGTTTTCTTGCTTATTTATGACGCGTTCCTATCGCAATTTTCCCAAGGGCCACTTCTTTCAATAATTGTGACACTGCATTGATCTACTGAATTTGGAAAATTAAGGCTAGGGAGAGCCGTATGTGCCTGCTTGATTTGCATCTATCCACGATAACAATCGTAAAACTAATATGGGTGTGTAATGTCACTGCCTTTGGTATCATTGCAACAAACTGTGTTAATGTGAAAATTGGGTCTAATGAAGTAGCCGTTGAAGCAATGCTTTGTTAGATAGCCGGTTTAAGTTTACCAACCATCTTCCGTCATCTGCAGTAGAAATGACATACAAGAAGTATAACTGAAATATCGTGCACAGTGAAAAACGTGGCAAAACACAGATTAAAAATAAAAGATCATAACATACTACAAATAGCTACAAAAGCATGTCTTACAATGGTAAAACAATGACGCCATGAAATGTTACACACCACAACGCAGCACAAAAGTAATCAAACTGGTGATTTTTTCAGTTTATTTTTGTGATAGGTGAACCATGAACAGCCCTGACCGGGCTGCATTTTTAGTATTATCTTCACCCTCATAATGCAATTGATCTATAAATGACGGATAGTTCAAATTTCTTACACACAGTTAGGGTCATTAGTCAAAGCATTTCCCAAAAAATTATTGAGATATTTATTGTATTTTGGTGCTGACAACAATATTTATAATAGCATAAAAACGGAACACTATTTCACTGCAGTACCATTTTCTTTTGAACCACTGACTGCACAGCTTGGAAAAAGAGTCAGAGTACAGAGAACATTCACATGTTTTATGCCTACAATTCTGCTGATCTGTGAAAAAGACAAGTAATTTATTTTACTACAACAAAAATATTTAAAAATGTAGCTCAAATACCACCGACATCATCATCATGTTACAAATTTTTCAGGAAATAGTTGGCACCGGAGGTAGAGGAGGCCATTCTAAATATCTGTACCAATTTTTGTGAGTCTAAGATCAGTCATTTAGGAGAAGAGTGTACCTGAATGATGAAAATTCAAGTTTTCGGTAAATCGCGAATCAAGATTTACAGGTTTATTAACTTATCATTATGCCCGTTTAGAACATTCCAGCTGCATACTCCAGTTGTCCTCCTGTTTCTGTATCCTCCATACTCTTTCTCTCCATTCTTTTCTTTATCCTTGACTCCTTGGTAGCAGCTTCTGCAGCTGTCTCTGCTTCGGTTACCCGCCGCTTATCAATAGCAGTTAGAGCTGAAGCCATATTTCTTAAATTTTTGATGTTCAGTTTCTTCATAACATTGATACTTGAAATTGCACCATCATTGAATGTTATTATTGCATCCATTACACCTATCTTCAACACTGTCAGCCCAACAAATACAGTTTTGGGTAATTTCTCCCATATACAGCCTTTGAAGCTTTCATTTGCATTCTGAGAGAGTCCATGCATACATTTCCTAAGTAGATTTTTATTTGTTAGATCCCTATATATAGGCCTAATTGCCTCCATTACAGCAAGTGGTAAGGAATGCTCGTGGGTATATTGTATGCCTGTGGCATTGCTCAACCAGTACTTGCACCAGGATCTTCCCCTTTTGGACACAAACCATGCTGTGGAGTTTCATCTGTCACAGCCAATTGCAGTGTTTTACCCCTCTCACATAGGAGTTAAGGCCCAGGGAGGCTCGGGTGATTCGACAGTCTTTAACTCCCCGCCTAATTTCCTCCATTACAGCAAGTGGTAAGGAATGCTTGTGGGTATAGTGTATGCCTGTGGAAATGCTCAACCAGTACTTGCACCAGGATCTTCCCCTTTGGGACACAAACCATGCTGTGGAGTTTCATCTGTTGACACTCTGTGATACCATGTTGCCCAAACAGCTCGTCTCATGTTCTCCAAATCTCCTACATTTCTCCTTGTTGCTAGGCTACAATATTGAGTCCAAAAGTCAATTTCACTTTTTGTAAGACGACATGGACCATCAATGTTTTCCATCTGATAGTTTGTTTCCACTGATGGCTTTACATAATTTTCTCAGCCGAGCTCCCATTCTTTTTTGTTCATGCCCAACACATTCAAGCTTTTTTATCAGAGTGTCCCCATATGGTCTGTCATTATTTAACAACAGTAATGTGTCCTTTACAGTCTCCATCCCCAAGGTAGCCTACATACCTCACACCATGACTGACCTCTGATCTTCTAAATATGTTTACAACTCCTTTCCTTTTCATGTTCCCACTTGGGCCATCAAAGTTCTTTACACAAACATGGGTGTCAATAAATTTACTTGAACAACCCTGGCAGAGCTTTGTTAGACATTCATAATCTAGTATATTACCAGTTTCAATAAATATTCCAGTTACAACCCTATTCAGAGAAGTACGACCTCTCTTATGCCAAGATCCATCAAATCCTGCTACAATGTCTGTGTTAACAGACAAGGCTACTGCTTCTTCTGCTGCTCTTTCCATTGAATGTTCACTTACACCACATAAAGCATTATGTATTAATTTATAGTATCTGTAAAACCTTAGTGGAGGTAGTGGTTAATCCATCACTGCACAAAAAGTCTGGGCAGCTCTCCTTCCCCTACCAGTACATCTCGTTGCATAAGCAAGCTGAATATTTACACTGTAATGTCGACTGTCAGTTACTGGCGATGGCACAGTATCACTGTACATCTTACACGAGTTACAGGCAATCACTAACAGACTTGAAAGAAGCTTCATTGTTGAAATATCGTCAGAAACATCAATACTATCTTCACAATTGCAGTACTTACCTTTCACAGCACTCTTCAAAAGTCTTGAAAATACATTTAGGTTCACAATAACGTTTCCGTTATTATTGCTGCTCACAATACTATTAGAACTGTTCTTATTACATTCAGAAAGTGAAAGTTTACGTCTAGAAGCACTGCCTGTAGACACAGTTTCCGCAGGTAACTTTTCAAGCAACTGATGTGTATTATTTGATTGTGTTTGGGACTGGTTACCATGATACTTTCGTTTGGGGTGAAGTTTCTTTACTCTCTGCATTTGTAGCACAGGAAACACATACACACAGAAACACAACAACACATAATAACTTCAAAACCGCAAGTGTATGAAATCCCGAAATCATATATTCTCAGATCTTTGTTTACATTCGAACCACAGCCGTCTAAACATGCCTCTACTTTGTTTCTGGGAGTCAGTGCCTTCTAGAAAACACCTGTGTTAACAATCCGTAACTAACAACGGAAAAAATGGAAGAACAAAATAATGCAAAACTTATTCTGACGCACTTCACTTGTGCAACATTATGTTCAACCTCAATTTTAGAATGAACAGAAAATGATAATGTCCATAAACTATACATTTTTGAATTCAGCATCAAATGCTCTTTTCTATAGACCAAGAATTTTTTTCAGATGTTTGGTCATTTTTACGAGCGTGTTCCCTTAAAGGAGAAGCTCTAGGAAAGTCAAGGGGAACACTGTGTTTGGCTAAAACAATTAAATTCGAAATAATCCGTAACAGTGATCGGGAAAATGAGATTGTTGTTGTAGCGTTTTGTGTAATTAACGTACTTAGTGCCTAATATAATACGTATGGCAAATCGCGAAACAAGCTGATCTATCTCCTCTGCGTGTAGACTGCAGATGGACTCACTAAGCCTTCGCGTATTGAGTTTTGTCGCTTGTCTGAAATGCGGACGGCGTCAGACAGCTACCAGTAAGTCTTGACTCAAAGCACACCACCGACAGCAGAATTTCAGGTCGACACTTAGTACTGAGTAGGTACTTACTGCACCTTATGTTCAAAGGTAAAGAACGCATGATATTACGGGACTTTGACGGGTTAACCACTCGGTATAACTCGTACACATCGTTCTCGACCGCCTGTAATCTTGTGGGAGCAAAATTGCCTACATACATGTGAACGTGTCTTACGTTTCAGGAAACAATGGAGATATTTCAACTCCATTATCTATGTTGTTCCTACAGAGAAATGCGGGCGCAAAAGAAAAAAAAAAAGGAAAAAATATGCAATGAATGTTTGCTGATGTAGATACATTTCACTAAGAGTGGTCGATGTTCGGCCTCCGCCGGTACGTGTTTACAATTACCAAACCTACAATCGTCACTGCGTCTAAGAACAAGCGAAATTTTCATGGTGTGGCCTCCGCTATGCACAAGCGATCGGAAGAGGTTCACGTGCAAGAGACCATCGGCTTCTGGCTGACGGGAGGATAATCCCAACTGTAGTCCTGTTAACAGGAATCAACGACTATTGCTAGCGGTGGCATTCTGGCATCTGCAAAGGTGAACGTTATTAGCGCAGATACACGGGAACGTCATATTAAAGTTAGAAAGTTGTACGTGTTGAATGTCAAATAAAAGGATTTTAATGATTTTAAAAGGCTAAATGAAAGCAATAGGCGATTAAAAACGTAAATCTACTGCAAGCTGTGTGATGCTTTCAACAGCGGAAGGCTTCTGTCACAGTAATTACCTTTTGACTTTTCATTGACTACACGCGACACATCATCCTTCGTACCACCATCGACGACACTCACTGCAACTTGACTTACAAGCGCGTAATGCCCAGGGAAAACGGACGCTCAACCGACGATACACTGTCACAGCCAACTGCAGTGTTTTACCCCTCTCACATAGGAGTTAAGGCCCAGGGAGGCTCAGGTGATTCGACAGTCCTTAACTCCCCGCTAATTATGTTATTCTACCGACAAGCTCATGATTTTCATCGAAAGGAAAGAGAATTCTGGGAGACTGCTGTTTTCCTATCAGAAAACACTTCTTCATGTCTTTCAATTTTCCTATAGACAAATCATTGTTTGCGAACGGTCGCCATGAGCTTCCGACGTAATCCAACAAATTCATATACTTTGTAAAGAGTTATATTCCTGTAGCACTCCTTCAGGGTGCTCCAGATATTTGTTTTACGTCCGTCGATTTCATCCGGCTAAGAACAAATTGTTGCGTGCTGGCTGTTAGTCGAATGCCGGAACTCAAGGAACACGTCATCAACGATTGGTTCCTTTGCCTACGACGCTCTGTACTTCATGGACAAGCACAGTGATCTCTGGTTATGGAATTCATGTTTTTTTTATAAGGGTGTTTTTTCTCCAAAAAGCGACGTAACGCGTGGTTGTAAAAAATGTTCCATAATTCTGCTAAAGATTGACGTCAGCGACATAGGTCTACTTTCTTTTAGTCCGCGGTTTCACAAACATTTAACATATTTTACGCATATTTGTACTATTTTCAAGCGTATCTCCAGCGAATTTTGGCCTGTAATTTCATCTGAAGCTTGAGGAAACTTGTAATTCTGCCAGTAATTGACTGTACAGTGTCGAGAAAAAGGACTGTCGCTGACAGTTGTATCATCCTCCATGTTTTCACACTATGTGACTCCAGAGAGGATGTTACACGTACCTGTGATATTGGGCCATGTGGCATGGTCTTTGGCTCTGAAACCCGCTGGTAAAATTACTGGCTCACTCCAGTGCTCACTTTCAAAATGTGGTCGGCGCACTGAACAACGCTTCATACTTTTGATGTCTTCAAAGCAACTAAATGCAGTAAATAAATACCGACATGTCATTTCCCGGAGTTTGTACATATCATTCATTCTCAACATCTGCCCCACTCCTAGCCTAGTTGGGATAAGCTACTCCCACAGTATTTTTGAACGAGCTCTGTACAGTATATACCAATTTGGTTCCCAGTTACTATTTTATGTCACGCCTTTTCACCCAAACCCACGGTCATAAGGCTGCTAAAAGTGTCTTATGGTTAGAGTAAAGTTTTACAGTTATTAGATGATAAGAGTGCTAATTTTGATAAAAATTCCGTCAAGCGTTAGGAAATTGGAAATTTGTGGTAAGTTCTATGTGACCAATCTGCTGAGACCCTGGGCTTACACATTACTTAATCTAACTTAAAGTAACTTACGCTAACGACAACACACACGGCCATGCCCAGGGGAGGACTCGAACCTCCGACGGGAGGAGCCGCGCGAACCGTGGCAATGCGCCCTAGATCGCGTGGCTACCCCGCACGGTTCGTCAAGCGTTACAGAGCTATTCTGATGTGTTACTGTTTCTGCAACTCGCACATTTCACCACCCCCCCCCCCCCCCCCCCCCACTTACGCACTCGAATTCTACGGTTGAAACATCAACGTAACTGAATTGTAAGTGTAGTGATCCGTGAGCTATGGATTTGATACTAATATCGGTCGTTATCGAAGATTTTTACTTATCATCTCTTGGCACCTACACCCCACGCCTCTAATGGTGGTTGAGATATATCCACAACAGTTTTTTTACAAACAATTACGCAAATCATGAGTAACGTGTATACATAATTAGTTTTAAATTGCTCCAGATGTTCCTGACTTAAGCCTCTATGTAATACCTTTTCATCTATACTCCAATCGCTGGTTGGTGGTTCATATCCCCACAGAAACTTTTGCGGGTGCGTACACAACAACCCACTGAAGTTTCATCGTAATCGAATGAAAGGTGTAGGAGCGCGTCTAAGAGGAACAAGAAAATATTCAACCTTTATATATCAGATAATTATGTGCATCTGTCGACTACCTTTTTTGAAAACGCAGTGACGTTCACTTAACCGGGATTTCTTTCCAGTTTTGGATACTTTAATCAGTTTTTTATTTCATTATATGGTTTGAAGGAGGAACCGTACAAAAACCTTACACACTGAAACAGTCTCGGAAGGTCAAATTCAATATTTTAGACATCTCTTAATTATTTTCCGTTTCGGTGTTGATATGGTCCTCAGCGACAGAACATATGATTGGGATCCGCTTACTGACTTCACGTAATACGAAAATCTGATAGGACTCTTTTGTCCAATTCACGAAACTGTACTTTGGAATACATTTAACGTCCCTAGCCTTGCTCTCCTTATGCTCATTTTGGTATCGGTTTATTTCAGAGATAAATTACAATTTCAATTCATTTAAACTTGTGATGCAGTTGTCTTCCTTTCGTAGCAACATTCTAATACGGCTGTTGAACCATAGTGTGTCCTTCACACCCTCCACAAATTTTCTGGACAACTACTAGCCTCTCGCGAGTTTTGAGTTTTATAAATTTTTGTTACATATCTTTATTCTCAGAGGCGATTTTCTATGTTGCTACTCAGCTACTCCGCAGTTTGTTCCCTTGCACTCTTGCCTAACAATATAGCCGGTACCTTGGAAATTTCTAGAGAACGATCAGCGAGAGAGCAAGCGCCATTGCAACTGTAAGAGAGCAAGTGTTGCTTGTTGAACAGCTGGCTAACAAGGGAAGTTCTCATACACAGCCAAACCATTCGGCTCATATTTGGCAGGTCGCTTGTGTGCAACCTAAAAGACTGTAAGGAACTTTGGCTCAACGCTCTCCGTTTTTGAGACTACCATCACTAAAGTTCATGACGCGCAGTCGCCTCAGAACTTACGTGATCGGCACATAATATTTGCCAACAACATATATGGGTCCAGCAAACGCATGTTTTCCTAGAAATCACTGACAGAAACGTTTTAGATTGTCACTTATAAGCCCATAAAGTAAATGCTGTTCGACGAGTATTCAAATGGTTCAAATGGCTCTGAGCGCTATGGGACTTAACATCTAACGTCATCAGTCCCCTAGAACTTACAAGGGAACCTCCCCATCGCACCGCCCTCAGATTTAGTTATAAGCTGACACAGTGGATAGGCCTTGAAAAATTGAACACAGATCAATTGAGAAAACAGGAAGAAGTTGTGTGGAACTGTGAAAAAATAAGCGAAATATACAAACTGAGTAGTTAATGGGAAGATAGGCAACATCAAGGACACTAGGAAGACAAGAGCGATGTGGTCTCATGGTAACGTGAGCAGCTGCGGAACGAGAGGTCCTTGGTTCAAATCTTCCATCGAATGAAAAGTCTAATTTTTTTATTTTCAGTTTATGTGACAAACTCTTATGTTTTCATCACTTTTTTGGGAGTGATTATCACATCCACAAAAAAACCAAAATCGGGCAAGGTAGAAGAATCTTTTTACCCATTCGCCAAGTGTACAAGTTAGGTGGGTCGACAACATATTCCTGTCATGTGACGCACATGCCGTTACCAGTGTCGTATAGAATATATCAGATGTGCTTTCCTGTGGAGGAATCGGTTGACCTATGACCTAGCTATCAAATGTTTTCGGTTCCCATTGGAGAGGCACGTCCTTTCGTCTACTAATCGCACGGTTTTGCGATGCTGTCGCAAAACACAGACACTAAACTTATTACAGTAAACAGAGACGTCAATGAACGAACGGACAGATAATAACTATGCAAAAATAAAGAAAGTAAAATTCTCACCAGAGGGAAGACTTGAACCTTGGACCTCTCGTTCCGCAGCTGCTCACGCTACCACAAGACTACGCGCTCCTGAGCTCACATTGTTCATGATGTTCCTATGAGCGTCATGGACTACTCAGTTTGTATATTTTGCTTATTTTTTCGCAGTTCCACACAACTTCTTCCTGTTTTCTCAATTGATCTGTGTTAAGTTTATCAAGGCCTATCCACTGTGCCAACTTATAACTAAATCTGAGGGGGGTGCGATGGGGAGGTTCCCTTGTTAGAACTACTTAAACCTAACTAACCTAAGGACATCACACACATCCATGCTCGAGGCAGGATTCGAACCTGCGACCGTAGCAGCAACGCGGTTCCGAACTGAAGCGCCTACAACCGCTCGGCCATAGCGGCCGGCCTTGACGAGTTTTCCGCCTGCATAGCGACCAAGGCTGCGGAGCGGGGAATGTATGTCCGATTCCAAGTTGCAGTGTGCAGGATATTTACTTGTATTTCTTCTGTTTCAAAATTGGTATGTATAGGAGGATTAATACGGTTAGCACATAAAAAGGAGAAAAGAAAAATGTAGGCAAATGAATTGCTCAAGTTATTTGGATTACTAAGGAATTAAAAATTTAATCCTTGTCGATTCACAATGTCACTCTGTTAAACGTGCTCGGTTTCCTTCAAACAACTAGATCAACATCACATAGCTGGTGGCACACAGATGTGCAGTTTGGCGGTACTGCTTCTACCGTATAAGCTGGATGACCCTCGCCATCTCTAAATATGCTACCTTGTATGACAGTGTTAGTTTGTCCAACCCAGGAGTACAATAGCACCCTAAACTTGTTAGCAGCATCGTAAGTTTTTAAAACACCCTCGATATGTGTTTTGTAAACTGAATTCTTCTATTTCCCATATCCGGAGCGAGATAAGTAAACATTGTTAATGTGTCGGTTAAACAATTGACCTCTTCTCTACACTGAAGACCAAATCATAATTTCTTATAAGCACGGGAAAAATTTAGTCACAATTTTCCGGATGTTGTGATGGAATACTGCGCCTTGTACGATTACCTTATTATATGTACACCCGTGCGGTTAAAGGCGCTGCAGTCTGGAACCGCAAGACCGCTACGGTCGCAGGTTCGAATCCTGCCTCGGGCATGGATGTTCGTGTTGTCCTTAGGTTAGTTAGGTTTAACTAGTTCTAAGTTCTAGGGGACTAATGACCTCAGCAGTTGAGTCCCATAGTGCTCAGAGCCATTTGAACCATTTTTTATATGTACACTACCAAGCGCAAAAAGGGTTAGTTTTTTTCCTCTATACGGTATCGTGCGTTGAATGTTCGTCTTCGCAGGGATCTTACTCGGAATGGTGTTCGTAGAGAGAAACTTAACATTTTTATTATTTACTAATCCAAACGGTTTGGGAAATTTATTTGCCCATTTCGATACTGTTCCTTACTGAGTTACTTACATTACCAACACTCCTATTCCTATCAGATTCGACGCGGAAAGAAACGCGTATGAAAAAAGCAGAGAATGCAGCTGGGAATCGAATGCAGGTTCCCTGCTTCCCAGCCAGATGTCTAGGTCGCTACGCTAGCGGCGCTTTCGTTTAACAGCGTTTACCTCATGGGTACAAAAGCGGCAGTCGTAACAGTGTCTCTCCTCGATTTCTGGGGAAATATGCGTTTGAGAATCCCATATACAATGAAGAGCCAAAGAAACGGGTACACCTGCCTAATATCGTATAGGGCTCTCGCCAGCACGCAGAAGTGCCACAACGTGACGTGGTATGGACTCGACTAATGTCTGAAGTAGTGCTGGTGGGAACTGACACCATTAATCCTGAAGGGTTGTCCATAAATCCCTAAGAGTACGAGGGGGTAAAGATCTCTTTTGAACAGGACGTTGTAAGGCATCCCAGATACGCTCAATAATGTTCGTCTGTGGTAATATTGGTGGGCAGAGGGAGTGTTTAAACTCAGAAGAGTGTTCCTGGAGCCGCTCTGTAGCAATTTCGGACGTGTGGGGTGTCGCGTTGTCCTGTTGTAAGTCCATCGGAGTGAACAATGGACATGAATGGATGCAGATGATCAGACAGGATGCTTACGTACGTGTCACCTGTCAGAGTCGTATCTAGACGTATCAGAGGTCCCATAGCACTCCAACTGCACACGCCCCTCACCATCACAGAGCCTGCACCAGATTTAACAGTCCCCTGCTCACATGCAGGGTACACGGATTCATGCTGTTGTCCTCATATCCGTAAACGCTCGATACAATTTGAAACGCGACTCGTCCGGCCAGGCAACATATTTCCACTCATCAGGCGGGGCGTAAAGCTTTGTGTCGTGCTGTCATCAAGGGTACAGTAGTGGGCTGCCATGCCGAGTGGCCGCGCGGTTAGAGGCGCCATGTCACGGGCTGCGCGGCCCCTCCCTCGGGCATGGGCATGAATGTGTATGTTATTATTAGCAAAGTTAGTTTAAGTTAATTTAATTAGTATGTAAATCTAGGGACCGTTGACCTCTGCAGTTTGGTCCCTTAGAAATTCACACACATTTGAACAGTAGTGGGCCTTCGGCTCCAAAAGCCCATACCGATGATGTTTCGTCGAATGGTTCGCATGTTGACACCTGATGATGGCCCAGCATTGAAATCTGCAGGAATTGCGGAAGAACTGCACTTTTGTCACGTTGAATGATTCTCTTCAGTCGTTGTTGGTTCCGTTCGTGCAGGATTTTTTCCGGCCGCAGCGATATCAAGTATTTAATGTTTTACCGGATTCCTGATACTCACGGTACACTCGTGAAACGGTCGTACGAGAAAATCCCCACTTAATCGATACCTCGGAGATGCTTGAACACCACGTTCAAACTCACTTAAATATTGATAACCTGCCATTGCAGCTGCAGTTGCCGATCTAACAACTGCGCCAGACACTTGTCTTATACAGGTGTTGCCGACCGCAGCGGCCATATTCTGCCTGTTTACGTATCTCTGTATTTGAATATGCTTGACTATACCTGTTTCTTTGGCACTTCGGTGTACATTGATGAAAAATGCCCAGTCTCAAATTATCTGCCGATTCCGTCAATTCTGAGTCGATCGTGCGTCATGAAATTTACGGGTAGTTTTCGGAAGAATCGTTGGATGTTCAGCCAAAATATCTTAAAGAGTCTTACATTGTAGGTTGTACACAAGCGACTTGCCAAGTATGATGCCGAATCAGTTAGCCTTGTCTAAGGCTTTCCCCTTATAAGCCGACTTTATACTATTCGATGGTGTCGAAATGTTATTGCGTGGCAGCTGAAATACCGAGGAAAACACAGCTGCTAATCTCAGCCGTGACAGCTTCCGAGCGCGTCAAGCTACTGACTAGAAAAATTTCGAGGCTATCAATCTGGAATTTAGAGGAATGTACGAAGAATTCACGGAGCAGTTAGAATAACAATATGATAAGAAGAAATTGGTGAGAATGTAACGGCCAGGTAGTCTGACTGGTTCAAATGGCTCTGAGCACTATGCGACTTAACTTCTGAGGTCATCAGTCACCTAGAACTTAGAACTAATTAAACATAACTAACCTAAAGACATCACACACATCCATGCCCGAGGCAGGATTCGAACCTACGACCGTAGCGGAGTCTGACTGGAATGAGATTATTTGGTGTGATGTTTGTGGCTGTTTCAGTTTTAGTTGGGACGATGATGAAAGTTGAGACAGATAGCGATTACGGAGTGGATTACATAGCAGAGCTTCTATGTGGTCTCTTTCGATATCGCATCGGCAACGAGGAGTGTTCGAAGGAAACCTCTTCCGTATGCTCCGACCTTCTGTCTGCAGTCGAGCATTGTGTCAAACGTTTACCGGAAATCTAGGAATACCGAATCTTCCTGTTAACCTTCATCCACAGTTCGCAGGATATACTGTGAGAAAGGGGCAAGCAGAGTTTCGCACGGGCAATGGTTTCTGAATCCGTACTGATTTGTGAAGAGAAACTTTGCGGCCTCAAGAAAATATATTCTATTCCAACTCAGAATGTGATCAATAATTATGCGGATAATCGATGTTACGTATACTTGTCTGTAACTTCGCCGGTCCGTCTTTTTATCTTCTTTTCTTTCTTCCAGTCGCTTGGGACTTTGGCCTGAGCAATATATTCACGATAAATACAAGCTAAGCAAGAAGCCAATACTGAAGAGTACTCTCTGTAAAACTGAACTGGGATTCCATACCGATCTGGCGACTTATTTGTTTCCAACTCTTCCAGTTGCTTCTCGCCGTCAGGGATGCCTATTTCTATGTCCTTCATGAGGGAGTCTGTGCGACGGTCAAGCAATAGAACATCTGTACTAACCCTTTGCGGATTTCTTAAATGCAAAATTTAAAATATCGGTTATCCTTTTGCTGACTTGTATTGCCACTTCAGACTGGTCAACAAGCGACTGGATAGCAGTCACCGAACGTGGGACGAGCATCTTCTCGGGTTCTCGGCTAGATCTAACACATAACGATGGAAGCTCTTGTACCCTTTGCGCACTGATCTTTTTGTAAACGCAGTTTTGCCTGCCGACATTTCCACACCCTTTATCGAAGCAAGAGTGGAACAACTTCAGATTTCTCAGAATTTAACAGAATTTATGATTAGAACACGGTGGGTGTTCTCCGTCCTTAATAGGTATGCTCGACAAACACTGTAACATTCAATTTTTCCCTTAATTCCTTTACGCCCATCATATTTGAACTAAATTATGTCCTTTCATCCACTACGTAAGAAGCTAACAACTGATCATAACAACTGATTTTCTTCTTTTTCCTAAATAAACGCTGTCCTATCCTTCTTGATGGATTTCGAAACACTAAATTAGCCATGGTCGCTATTATGAAAAGATGATCACTAGTACCTGTCTCTATACTGACACTGTCGATAAACTCAGCTCTATTGTAATTACAAGATGTAACTATATTTCGCTTGTAGTTATAAAGTCTAACTATATTTCCAGTGGTTTGTCGACGTCACTGCTCAATACAGTTTTCGGGATTTTTTTTTTTTTTTTTTTTTAACAAGACTGTCTGTTCGTAGCACCTGCAATGAACCAGTATACGTCCAAGCCTATACCCTGTAGGTTAAAGCCGCCTCCAAACGATGTTGCATGGCCGAGGTACTGCCGCGATACTGAGGGCAGATTTTCATTAAATGATTCTACAACTTTTAAGGCCGGAACATCCGATGATTAACTTCAGTTCACCTACCCCTGTTATTCGCGTCCAAATAACCCTGCCATCAGCCACCATTCGACCTCAACGGACACAATGTTTCTGTCGACTGCAATGAACAATCATCCTCCTAGGTGTTACAGTTGTAAATTGTCATATAGTTATTGGGGAAGAATCTCAGTTTAGCGCTAATAGAAAGTACCGAAGCTCAAATTGTTATAGGTACTGAAAGGTGGCTAAAGCAGAGGTAAGTTCAGCCGAAATTTTTACAAACGATGTAACGGCGTTCAGAAACGATAGATCATATACAGCTGGTGGTGGCGTGATTGTTGCTGTTAGAAATAGTTTAATAGTGAAATTGAAGTAGATACTTCCTGTGCGTTAGTATGGATCCAGGTTATATTTGAAAACCGAAATAAATTAACAATATGTCCTTTATTCCGACCACCTGACTTAGATGATACAGTTGCTGAAAGATTAAAAGAAAGCGTATCATCTCAAACAGATACCCAACTCATATTTCTAGATTTCCAGAAGGCTATGGATGCGGTTGCTCACAAGCGGTTTCTAAAGCGTCACAGTACTTACTGACGGAAAGTCATAGAGTCAAACGGGATGTGTTACAGGCACTGTGCTGTTCGTAATCTATATAAATTATTGAGGATTCCTGATCTTATAAACGATTGAGGAGACGATATGAGCAGGGCTCTTAGTTTGTTTCCAGATGATGCTGTTATTTACCATCTAGCAAGGTCAGCAGAAAATCAAAACCAATTGGAATTTGATTTAGACAGTATACCTAAATGGTACGAGCAATGGCAATTGACTGCAGATAATAAAAGTATGAAGTCATCCACATGAATATTAAATGGAATCTGTTAAGTTTCGGTTACGCAATAGATCACGCGATTCTAAAGAGCGCCAAGTCAATTAAATTCCTAGGGATCATAATTACCAATAAATTGAAGTAGATCAGTCTCATAGGTAATGTGGGTAAGGTGAACCAAACAACTTTATTGACAGAGCACTTAGAAGAAGCAACGTATCCAGTAAAGAGAATGCCTTCACTACGCTTGTCCGTCATCTGCTAAGAGTATTGCTGTGCAGTATGGGATCCTTACCAGGTAGGATCGGCAGATGACTTCGAAACACTTCGAGGAAGGGCAGCTCATGCTGTAGTATCGTAAGAAAGGGGAGGGAGTGGGACGGCTATGGTAGGCGAATTGCAGTGGGAATCAGTAAGACAAAGGTGTTTTTCGCTGAGACGAGGTCTTTTCACGAAATTTCAATCATCGGCTATGTGCTCTGAATGCGGAAATATTCTGTTGACGCCCACTCACATAGGTAGAAATGGTCATCGTAATAATATAAGGGGAATCAATGCACGCATGGAAAGAATCAAGTGTTCGTTTTTTCCGCACACTGTTCGACAGAGGAAAAACAGAGAAAGACTGTGGTTGTGGTAGGACGAAACTCGTGCCAGCACTTAACACATTGCCGTCGGATCCCTAGTTTACTCGTGTTTCGCGCCCTCATTTATGAAGCTCCATCTGCTTTTAGAGCTCCACATCTACATTTCCATCTACATAAATACTTTGCAAGCTACCGTATACTCCTACTATTCTTTTCCTTTCCTGTTCCATTGTCTAACAGAGCGAGGAAAAGACGACCGCCTATATGCTCTGGTATGAGCAGTTATTTCTCGTATCTTATTGATTCTTCTGAGAAATGTAAGTTGCGGCAGCAGAATCCTTCCAAAGTCAGCTTCAAATGCTAGTTATCTCAATTTTCTCACTAGTGTTCCTCGAAAAGAACGTCGTCTTCCCTCCAGAAATGCCCATTTCAGTTTCGGAAGCATCTCCGTAGTACTTCGTCGTTAGAAAATGCCGTTAACAAATTTAACAGCCCGCTTCTGAACTTCAATGTCTTTCTTTAATCCGTCCTGGTGCGGATCCCAAACACCTGGGCAGCACCCAAGATTAGGTCGCACTAGCGTGCTATATAAGATTTCCTTTATAGATGAAAGAAACTTTCCTAAAATTTTCAGAATAAACCAAAATCGACCATTCGATTTTTCTTCCACAATCCTCACAAGCTCGTTCCATTTCATATCGCTTTGCAACGTGTCCGAAAATTAAAGGTCTCATTTTCCTACTCATCTGCATTAATACAGTTTTCTACATTTAGAGCCAGCTGTCATTATTCATACAAATCAAAAATTTTGTCTAAGTCAGCTTGTATCCTCACACAGTCACTCAACTTCGACTCCTTCCCGTACACCGCAGCATTATCAGAAAACAACAGTAGATTGCTGTCCATCCTGTCCACCAGCTCATTTACACTGACGACATGACAACTGCCGACTGCGACAGAAGTTCGTAAGCGAAGCAGCCACGGATGGTGGGATCACCCTAGCGAAGATATGGGCTGCAAATGGGGAAATCCATTGACAGAAGCGTCTTTGACAAAGGAAAGATTATTATTAAGCAGATCCTGTGAACGAATACCTCTAAAACGGCGAAGCTGGACGAATGTTCACGTGCTACTGTCGTGAGCATCTACGAAAAGAGATGGGACATTGAAACTACCACTAGGCGCTAAAAGGTTGGACGTAAACGACTCTTCACAGAACGTGGGATTCGGAGGCTAGTCTGCTCTGTAGAGTAAGACAGATGGTGATCTGTCGCATCTCTGCCGAGACAGCACAATGCTGGCGCACACATAAGTTTTTCGGAGCACACCGTTCGTCGTACATTGTTGAACACGGAGCTCCGTAGCAGACCACCCCAACGTGTTCACACGTTGACCCAAAGACGTCGTCAATTACGATTGCAGTGGGCGCGGGAGCATCGGGATTTGACGGTCGGTCGATGGAAACGTGTCTCCTCTTCGACCGAATCATATTCTTGTTACACTAGTTCGATGGCCGTCTCCACATACACCGTCATCGAGGTCAAAGGAGACTCGAAATGTCTAGCGCGCTACGGACGCTGGCTGGAGGGAGCAGTATTAAGTTGCATCAGACCTGTGGTTGTAATCGAAGACACGCTGACAACTGCGAACCGGCCCTGTCCCTTCATGCTTGATTTCTCCCTCGACGGCGACGTCATCTTTCAGCAGTAAAACTGTCCGTGTCTCGGAGCCAGTATCGTGCTGCAGTGGTCTGAGGAACATTGTAGTGCACTCACGTTGATGCCTCAACAACCAAATTCACCTGATGTAAATCGTATGGAAACCATCTGGATCGCTATCGGATGCTATCACCGCGTGCAAAAATCAGCGGCTCGTTATTTACGCAAATTTCATGCCCTGTGTGTAGACATCTAATACTACACACATTTACAAAAGTACCAATAAACTTCGCATCTCTGATGCGCAGAACCAGTAACATACTTTGTTCCAAAGACAGACAAAGAAGCTGTTGAGCAGGTGGTCATAATGTTTTGGCTCATCAGTTTTAGTGTAATGAAAATAATGATACCAGTCAGTAAATGGAAGGAAATAAACAACTCTGAAGTACTTTCTGAAATTTTTGTCGATGGATGTTCCAACGTTCGGAGTGAGAATGGTGATCCAGATGACTGTGTGTGGAACGTAGTCATGTTTCTGAGGACGATTTCAGTGATGTGATCGTTTTAGATGTGTAAAGAAGCGCAAGGTTGTTGTGCTGTCGACTGACACAGGCAATAACGATGAAGATCATTCTGATCGTGTGAGTAATTTGTTTTATCTCAATGATAAGAATGATTATTGTGAAACAGGCTTCAGCCATACTTGCAAACGTTTAAAGGTCATCCTGAAGTCATTACTTTTCCAGCGCAACGTAGCCTCTGTGATTACCCTGATGTCTGGCGACGATTTGTTGCAATTGTTTTGGATGGAGTTGTACAACTGTCATCATCAAACCCCTGTGAAGCGTGAAACATTGTCCGAAGTCCTCAAGTGGTCTCGTGGTACACAAAGAGAGATGAAGAAATTCCTTGGCCAAACTCTTCTAATGGGACAATTAAGAGAAGTTAAATGGATAGATTATTGGTCAACAGATCATCTAATAGGCACATAAGTATTTCCACAGACTATGTGTCGCAATAGGCTTGAACTGATTTGGAATTTCCGGCACTCAACTTGTGCTGGAATATTTCCTCAATAAATTTAACAGATTTTACAAACCGAAGCAACAGTTGTCCCTGGACGACGGTATGATTTAGTGAACAAGACGCGTAAGATTTCGAACGTACAGCCCTGTAAAGATTACAAATTATTGGTTACTTCTTAGGATGATTCGCGAGAGTGACACAAATTATACCTGCAGTCTAAAGATTTATTTTGGTGAAGGAATGAAATTGGAAGAAACTGCTTTCTCAGTTCTTGGTCCTTATAGTGGTATGTGGCAGCGTTCCTACCATTATGATCCATCTAATAGTACCTTCAGTGCTGAGCTACTACTGAAAACGAAAACCAGAGTGTGTGGTACTATAAGGGTCTATAGAAGTTTACCGTAAACTCTAAAAGGCAAAGCATCACGATTGAAGGAAAATGATATAGTTTTCAGCAGCAAAGATGACATTCTTTTCCCAGCGTGGAAAGATGAGCGGGATGTCAGAGTGATATCAAAAATTCATAACACTTCTTTCTCAAATACAGAAAGGAAAACCAGTAAAACGGGAGAGGATGCATTGAGGTCGGTGTGTGAAAATTAACAGTGTGCAAATGAAAGGAGTTGGTCGTGCGGAAGCTCTCTTTTTACGATCCCGCTCTAAGGAAGTCAATGAAATGGACAAAAAATCTACCCTTATTTTATTAAAAGTGGGCTTTTCGATTCTTTTAGAATTTATACTGCCCTGAAGCCAGAGAAAAAATAAATTATAAGCAGTTTCTCCTTTCGGTGGTGAAGTACTGGATTATCATCGAACGTGATGAAGGCTCTCTCTACACAGAGGGAGCTATCTTATTATATGTGTAGTATGGAGAAACTTATTTTGTTTAAACAAAAGAAACTTAAAAATAAAAATGATGGAAATTTAATGACATGTAAATTTGTTTAAGGTTACATGTATAAACAAGATAGCTAGCAGAAGAAATACGGTTTTGCATAGTCAAAAGACAGTTACGTAGAACAGCCTTTACCAGTAATACAAATAGTCCAGGCTGTGGCAAAACCAGTCTCCTCAATATCCTTTCTTTCAGGAGTGCTAGATCTGCAAGGGTCCCAGGTGGGCTTCTGTGAAGTTTGGAAGGTAGGAGAAGAGGTAATGATGGAAGTAAAGCTGTGAGGACGGGGCGTAAGTCATGCTTTGGTAGCTTAGTTGGTAGAGCACTTGCCCACGAAAGGCAAAGGTCCCGAGCTCGAGTCTTCATCCGGCACACAGTTTCAGTCTGCTAGGAAGTTCCAATACAAATACTGATGAGCACCGACAAGTAGCAAATAAATTTCACTCGGACGCTTTTTTCAGGCTAATTAAAGGAAAAGTGTACGAGTGCACTATCCTCCACACAGAGTTGCGCAAGAGAATGAGAGAGAGAGAGAGAGAGAGAGAGAGAGAGAGAGAGAGACCTTTGACATCTTTGGACGCCTTTCACTTGCTAACTGCTCCCTGCTGTTTGGACATGGCACTCCGAGGTTGCGCCTTCGTCATTCTCGTCCACAGGATGCACAGGCTGACACTGACGACACCCAATACCAGCCGACGCTATTTCCACTTCCTCGTTGGCCAAGGAAAATCCTCAGCACAATAGGACCCTCAGCAATATTTCTATGGAACCGATAACTAGAATCGTTCCCCGAACGGCTCAGGAAGAGCAAATAGTAATTTAAGAATGTGATGAATGTATTGGAACTGTTATAATGCAAGTTGGCAGCTTATTACCACTACCGTTTGGATATAAGTCTAGGAAGCAACTAAGGATGTCAAATAATAATTCAGCGAAGAAAATGGTTGGAATTTCACTCGTCGCAATGCTAATTTTGCTTATAAAATTTTGCACTTCATAAAATACGAAAATATGGTATGCTATGACGGCAGTGTAATGAGTCAAAACTGCAAAAAATGTAGTAAATGAGGTGTCTTGGAATATACTAAAACCAATCTGTATCAGTCCCATAGGGATTGTGAAGACACAATTTGACTAATTACACCCCACATATACCTCGAATTGAACGAGAACAAACCTTAATAAGTGTTACAATGGGAATTATCTTCCGACATCGATCATTTTTTTCTGTTATTGAATTATAGACAACAGCATTATTCTTGAAGATTAAAAAGCGGTTGATCATGACCAAGCGACTATAAGTATGTGTATATCTAGAATCTCCACCTCCAACTATCCTTTGCACTCTAATAGTGGCCATTCAACTGGCAATCACACGTCAGCAACAACGTCACGATTTGTAAGTTGGTGATGATTTATTCCAGTTCACTGACGATTCTTTGCGCCTTAAAAAAAATCGACCGATTTCATTTCTGTGATACTCGGATAATATTTGTGGCTCCTGATGGAATTATGCTCGATTTATAGCTTTTGTTTTGCATTGTTCACTTATTGAATCACGGTGTGAATCATATATTTACTTCGAGTTATGCAGTGGTATTTTACGTAATCCTGAATTTTTGTAAAACAGTACACAAATCTGAAATACAGAGACATCGCTTGCATAGTTTAAAGTTTCAGCACAGCAATATAAATTAAGCCACTAAAGTTCCTCCATTAGTTTCG
Source organism: Schistocerca americana (assembly GCF_021461395.2). Taxonomy (NCBI): domain Eukaryota; kingdom Metazoa; phylum Arthropoda; class Insecta; order Orthoptera; family Acrididae; genus Schistocerca; species Schistocerca americana. Next base: position 948,929,987 of record NC_060119.1, on the reverse strand, counting down.
GTAGCGTTTTCTTCGCTGATTGAAAGAGTACTACTTGTGCAGTGCGCATGGGGTTTTTCATGGAAGCAATACGATGAGGTGCTCCCATGAACGCTCGCCACTCATTACGCAGGGAGAAAAATCATTGAGTAAAACAGAGCTTGCATGGCGTGTACAGGTAGAGCTGCCCATGCAGCTACAACACGATACCACAGTTCATCAAGAGTAGTGACTGGCGTATTGTGACGAGCCAGTTGCTCGGCCACCATTGACCAGACGTTTTCAGTTGGTATGAGATCTGGAGAATGTGCTGGCCAGGGCAGCAGTCGAACATTTTCTGTATCCAGAAAGGCACGTACAGGACCTGCAACATGCGGTCGTGTATCATCCTGCTGAAATGTAGGGTTTCGCAGGGATCGAATGAAGGTTGAGCCACGGGTCGTAATACATCTGAAATGTAACGTCCACTGTTCAAAGTGCCGTCAATGCGAACAAGAGGTGACCGAGACGTGTAACCAAAGGCACCCCATAATATCACCCTGGGTGAAACGCCAGTATGGCGATGACGAATACACGCTTCCAACGTGGGTTCACCGCAATGTCGCCAAACACGGATGCGATCATCATGATGCTATAAACAGAACCTGGATTCATCCGAAAAAATTATGTTTTGCCATTGGTGCACCTAGGTTCGTCGTTGAGTTGCCTACACCATCGCAGGCGCTCCTACCTGTGATGCAGCGTCAATGGTAACCGCAGCCATGGTTTCCGAGCTGATAGTCCATGCTGCTGCAAACGTCGTAGAACTTTTCGTGCAGATGGTTATTGTCTTGCAAACGTCCTCATCCGTTGACTCAGGGATCGAGACGTCGCTGCACGATCCGTTACAGCGATGCGGATAAGATGCCTGTCATGTCGACTGCTAGTGATACGAGGCCGTTGGGATCCAGCACGGCGTTCCGTATTACCCTCCTGAACCCACCGATTCCATATTCTGCTAACAGTCATTGGATCTCGACCAACGCGAGCAGCAATGTCGCGATACGATAAACCGCAATCGCGATAGGCTACAATCCGACCTTTACCAAAGTCGGAAACGTGATGGTACGCATTTTTCCTCCTTACACGTGGCACGACAACAACGTTTCACCAGGCAACGCCGGTCATCTGCTGTTTGCGTATGAGAAATCGGTTGGCAATTTTCCTCATGTCAGCACGTTGTAGGTGTCGCCACCGGCGCCAGCCTTGTGTGAATGCTCAGAAAAGCTAATCATTTGCATATCACAGCATCTTCTTCCTGTTGGTTAAATTTTGCGTCTGTAGCACGTCATCTTCGTGGTGTAGCGACTTTAATGGTCAGTAGTGTATATCTAAAAGACTGATTAGGCGCCATACTCCTACATCACTATTCTGTAACTCACATTTAACGCATTAAACACCGCATATTTTTGTTCAGACTTACTGTAGCGGCTAGCTATTTCTTTTAGTGGGAGACAGTGAAAAATTTACATCTCATCAAATTTGCATCGTTTTTGTTTCTATCTTTTCTATGTTTGAAAAAACACTTTAGCGCATTCTGAAATCCAAAGGAATGGAGGAGCCCGTTTTTGATTAGATAAGAGACGAAGTTTTGTCTATTTCGTCGATTTTCTTAGAGCGGGGTGTTAAAAAAAGAACTTTTGCACGACTAAATCCTTTTAAGTGGACACTATATTTATTTACACATACAGTCTTCGATACATCCTCTCCGATTTTTCTATCTTTCTTACCTGTATTGAGACAGAAGCGCCATGAATTGTTGATATCATTCCGACATCTCACCTGTTATTCCATACTAGGAGTAGAATGTCACCTTTCCAGTTGAAAACTGTGTCCTGCCTTCGTTCGTGATGCTTTGGCTTTCATAGTTTACGGTAAACTTCTAGTCACCGTAATAGCACCACAGATTCTAGTTTCGTTTCTCAGTAGAGGTACAAATATAATTATTATCCTGGTAGGTATGTCTCCACAAAACACGATAAGGACCTGAAAATAAGAATACCTTTTCTTCCAATTTATTTCCTTCACCAGCGTAAATCTCTGTGTTGCACGTATAGCCTGTGTGACTCTCGCACGTCATCCTAAGAAGTAACCCAACTTTCGGCAGGTTTGTGCGTTCTAAACCTTTTGCGTACTCTCCACAGAAGCATCCCGTCGTCCAAAGACAACTGTTGCTTCGTTTTGTTAGGTGTTCTGAATTTACTGAGGAAAAATGCCAGCAGAAGTTGAACTTTGAAGAGTCTTCCAGAACTATTGTTCAATATCATTTTATCACTGACGTACTAGAATACTGAAACCATTCCAGTCTCTTGCGACTCATAGGCTGTAAAAAGGTTTGGGTAGTAATTAGAGGGTCTGTTGACTAATAATATATCAGTCTACCCTTTCTTGTTCGTACCATTAGAAGAATTAGGCCAAGGAATTTTTCATGTCACTTTGTGTTACAGGAGACTTTAATAGGGCTTCAGACGACGTTTCAAGCTTCATAGAGGTTTCATCACGACAGGTGCACAGTCCCTTCGAAAAAAATTAAAATAAGCCTTCACTAAACATCAGGATAATCACAGAGGCTACATTTTGTGTGAAAGGTAATGACTTCCGGAAGACTTTGGAACGGTTGAAATTGTGGTAGAATGCCTATCAATGTTATCGTTATGATAAAACGAACCATTCGCACGAATAGAATCACCTTCATCGTTATTAAGAGATTCAGTTGACAGCACTACCACCACATTCTTCTTTACAGATCTCAAATGCCATTCTCACTGAAATCGTCCTAAGAAAAATAAATACATTGAAAATACGTGTGGATAAACATTCTACGTCGAGATCGCAATTTATCTTTACTAACTACCGGTTTCGGTTCACTACTGAGGCATCTTCAGATCAATCTCAAATGTTTTCTGTGTGTGACACTCAATACAGGTCGTCGTATTTTCTTAGAGCTAAGTCCCACTAGTTAAATAAAAAGCCTAAAGAGAAAATCTTAGTTGCTTATGTAAATTGACAACATTAATCACTAACAAAATTTGATTAGTAATTAACGTTTCAATTTACATAACAAGCTAAGCTAGCACTTTAGGCTTTTTTACTTAACTATGGCGGCTTAGATCTAAGAAAATAGAACGAGGTGTAGTGAATATAGCACACTTAACAGCAATTTAGATTGATCTGAAGGTGGCTGAGAATTGAGCCGAAGCCGGTCATCAGTAAAGAAAATTTGGAACATTGAGGTAGGATTTTTATCCACACATTTTTTAAACCAACAGATTGCGTATCTCCCCCCCACCCCTCCCCCCTCCATGTAAATGTCAAAGAATAAAATAAATACATTCCTTCATACAGTTATCCAGATCAACATTCTCATTGGGAACGTCGGAATAATCGACAGCATAAATCTCCGAAAATATTTCAGGGTCGTTCATCACCTTACATTTTCTGAATAGGATTATTATTTTCTTTATACATAAATGATCTAACCGATAGGCTTTTAATTTCCTCACACAGTTGTTTTTCTCAGTTATGACCCCAGTGGAGGGTGGTGTCGTTCGTTAACCTGGTATGTGGCTGCCTCCTAGAATAAAACAGTGCATTTTAAAGCTGTGGAATTTAGTGTATTCGTATTTAGTATGGGGTGTTTTACGGCTTTACTAAAACTGATGATTCCCCCTCATCCTCATTTGCTGGTGAATTATTATTAAGCACAGTGTTTTGATATCGGTATTTGGATTACTGTTATGTGTCTTTTAGGCAATTTGCAATAGTGCAACGTTTGGCTAAAAGCATTCTTTATTTAAAGTTATTTTAAATATTATCTTAGTGTCCTAACCCGACGTGCGGCGCAACAGCCACACTGAGAAGCTCACGCCCGGGCCAGAGGTGACGCGGTATTTCACGTCATCCGTTTTTTAGTATTTGAGCGGCTTCATACAGGAGTGAAATAGCAACGGGATCAAACTGAGATTTTTCAGGTCTTTTGTTGGAGACAAAAGTACAGAACGTTTGACATGGAAATCACCGCCTCAGTTGTACGAGTTGTATTTATAAATTCACGACCGCTTTCGGGATATAAAGTGCCCTTCATCAGGTGCAATTAGTCGTGTGCTGCGATCGCGAGTGCCGCGAACTGGGTAGGGCGGAGATGCCCAACAAAAGCAAGCACCCGCTTGTGGTGGTCGTGCTCTGCGCTCGCTTGTTGTGGTCGTACTCTGCTCTCGCATTGGCGGTCTTCCTCTGCGCTCTCTGGTGGTCGTCCTCTGCGCTCGCTTGCGGTGGTCGCCCCCGCACTTCCAGTCTCGCGACACTCGGGGCCTCAACACACGACTAATTGCACATAGTTATTGACACGGTTGTGCTCTTCAATCCAGGGACTGATTTAATGTTGCTCTCCATGTTACTCTGTCCTATTCAAGCCGCTTTAGCTCCGTGTAACTACTGCAATCTGCATCCTTGTGGATCTGCTTGGTGTATTCATCTCTTGGTCTCCCTCTACGATTTTTAGCCTCCACGCTTCCCTCCAACACTGAACTGATGGTCCCTAGATGCCTCAGAACGTGTCCCACCAACCAATCCCTTCTTCTACTCCAGTTGTACCACAAATTCCTCTTCTCCCCGATTCAAGTCAGTACCTCCCCATCGGTTATGTGATTTACCCATCTAATCTTCGGCATTCTTCTGTAGCACTTCCATACATGGCTACACTCCATACAAATACTATCAGAAACGACTTCCTGACACTTAAACCTATACTCGATGTTAACAAATCTCTCTTCTTCAGAAACGCATTCCTTACCATAGCCATTCTACATTTTATATCCTCTCCACTTCGACCATCATCAGTTATTTTGCTCCCCAAATAGCAAAACTCCTTAACTACTTTAAGTGTCTCATTTCCTTATCTAATTCCCTCAGCATCACCCGACTTAATTAGACTACATTCCATTATCCTCGTTTTGCTTTTGTTGATGTCCATCTTATATCCTCCTTTCAAGACACTGTCCATTCCGTTCAACTGCTCTTCCAAGTCCTTTGCTGTCTCTGACAGAATTACAATATCCTCGGCAAGCATCAAAGTTTTTATTTCTTCTCCGTCGATTTTAGTTCCTACTCCAAATTTTCCTTGTGTTTCCTTTACTGCTTTCTCAGTATACAGATTGATCAACGTTGGGGATAGGCTACAGCCACTCGGAGTGTCCGAGCGGTTCTACGCGCTACATTCTGAAACTGCTCGACTGCTACGATTGCAGGTTCGAATCATGCCTCAGGCATGGATGTGTGTGATGTCCTTAGGTTCGTTAGGTTTAAGTAGTTGTGAGTTATAGGGGACTGATGACCTCAGAAGTTAAGTCCCATAGTGCTCAGAGCCATTTGAACCATTTGATAGGCTACAACACTGTCTCATTCTCTTGTCAATCAATGCTTCCCTTTCATGCCCCTCGATTCTTATAACTGCCATATGGTTTTTGTACAAATTGTAAATAGCCATTCGCTCGCTCTATTTTACCCCTGCCACCTTCAGAATATCAGAGAGAGTATTGCACTGAACATTGTCAAAAACTTTCTCTAAGTCTACAAATTCTAGAAACGTAGGTTTACCTTTCCTTAACTTATCTTCTAAGATATGTCGTAGGGTCAGTATTGCCTCGCGTGTTCCAACATTTCTAACGAATCCAAACCGATATTCCCAGAGGCCCGGCTTCTACAAGTTTTTCAATTCGTCTGTAAAAAATTCATGTTAGTATTTTGCAACCATGAGTTATTGAACTGATATTTTTCACACCTGTCAACACCGCCATTCTTTGGGACTGGTATTGTTACGTTCTTCTTGAAATCTGAGGGTATTTCGCCTGTCTCATACATCATGCTCACAAAATGGTAGAGTTTTGTCATGGCTAGCTCACCAAAGGCTACCAGAAGTTCTAATGGAATGTTAACTACTCCCGGAACCTTGTTTCGATTTAGGACTATCAGCACTCTGTCAAATACTTGGCCTAGTATAATACCTGATATTTCATCTTCATCTATGTCTTCTTCCATTTCCATAATATTGCCCTCAAGCACATCACATCACAAGACCCCCTATATACTCCTTCCAACTTTTCTGCTTCCTCTGCTTTGATTAGGACTGGTTTACACTCTCAGCTCTTGATATTCATACAGGTGGTTTTCTTTTCTCCAAAGGTCTCTTGAATTTTCCTGTAGGCAGCATTTATCTTATCCCTAGTGATATATGCTTCTACATCCTTACATTTGTCCTCTAGCTATCCCTGTTTAGCCATTTTGCACTTCATGTCGATCTCATTTTTGACACGTTTGTATTCCTTCTCGCCTGCTTCATTTACTGCATTTTTTTTAATAATTTCTTCTTTCATCAACTAAATTCAGTATCTCTTCTGTTACCCAAGGATTTCTACAAGCCCTCGTCTTTTTACCTACTTGATCCTCTGCTGCCTTCCCTATTTCAGCTCTCAAAGCTATCCATTCTTCTTCTATTGTATTTCTTGTCAGTCGTTCCCTAGTGCTCTATCTGGAACTCCCTAAAACCTCTGGTTCTTTCAGTTTATCCATGTCCCATCTTCTGAAATTTTACCTTTGTGCAGTTTCTTCGGTTTTAATCTACAGTTAATGACCAATAAATTGTGGTCAGAGTCCTCATGTGCCCCTGTAAATGTCACAATTTAAAACCTGGTTCCCAAATCTCTGTCTTACCATTATATGATTTACCTGAAACCTTCCAGTGTCTCCAGGTCTCTTCCACATTCACAACCTTCTTTCGTGATTAAGTTGTGCTCTACGCAAAATTCTCCAAGGCGGCTCCCTCTTTCATTCCGTGCCCCCCAGTCCATATTCACTTAATACTTTTCCCTCTCTTCCTTTTTCTACTATCGAATTCCAATCCCCATGACTATTAAATTTTTGTCTCCATCAACTATCTGAATAATTTCTTTTATCGCTTCATACATTTCTTCAATCTCTTCACCATCAGCATAGCTAATTGACATATGAATTTGTACTAGTGTGGTAGGCGTGGGCTTCCTGTCTATATTGGCTACAAAAACGCGTTCACTATGCTGTTCGTAGTAGCTTATCCGCACTCCTATTTTCTTATTCATTATTAAACCTACTCCTGCATTACCCATATTTGATTTTGTATTGATAACCCTGTATTCATCTGACCGGAAGTCTTGTCCCTCCTGCCACCAAACTTGACTAATTCCCACTATACCTAACTTTAACGTATCCATTTTTTAAATTTTCTAACCTACCTGCTCGATTAAGGAATCTGATGCTCCAAGCTTTGATCCGTAGAACGCCAGTTTAGTTTCTCCTAGTAACGACGTCCTCCTGAGTAGTCTCCGCCCGGATATCCCAATGGGGGACTATTTTATCTCCGGAAAATTTTGTCCAAGAAGACCCCGTCATCAATTGATCATACAGTATACATGCATGCCCTTGGGAAAAATTACGGCTATAGTTTTCCCTTGCTTTCAGCCGTTCGCAGATCCAACACAGCAAGGCCGTTTTGGTTGATGCTACAAGGCCAGATCATTTAATCATCCGGACTATTGTCCCTGGAAATACTGGAAGGCTGCTGCCCCTCTTCAGGAACCACATGTTTGTCTGGCCTCTCGACAGACACCCTTCCTTTGTAGTTGCTCCCATGGCGCTGCTATCTGTTTCGGTGAGGTACGCAAGCCTCCCTACCAACGGCAAGGTCCATGGTTCATGCACCTTATAATGGGCATTTGTTAGCCCGAAACCAGTCGTAATTTTAAAAATAGAAGTCTTACAACTGTAGCGGTGATTTCCACATGAATTGTGAAGCTCAATAGTGGATGCTCCCCAGCTTAATTCCTTATACTACAAAACGACTTAGGTGTTGGGCTAAGGATGTAGATATGGTAACGATTAGGAACTGAGTCTCTGGGTTGTCTTATTGGATTTCTCTTTATTACTTCTTCAAGTGTTTACAGCTAACATGCAGAAGGGCACTGAAACTAGTTTATAACTTCAATAAGTTTAAAACGGAGATGAGTCTAGCTAGGTTCTCTAGTCAAGAACCAGAACAAATGGTCACTTCAGCCTGTAACTATGTTGAGATTCGGGTAAACACAGTGACGTATCGTACTACAGACCAGGGACCATGGAAGTGCCAGATTATGTTGTTCTAATTCAAACCATAGGTATAAATTCTCGTCGCTGAAAGCCGTGCGGAGCTGTTTTTCAGTACTAAGGCATAGTAGCCCATGAGTTTTTTGAAATTTAAATAAATCACTTTATTTAAACAAAAAAAGGTTTCACACAAAAACAAACTCTGAGATAATCTTAAAAATATCATATACCACCTTAATTTATCGATATGAGTTTACAAAAGGCTACTGGTGGCAGAAATTTCTAAAACCCCAACACAGCAGTTTATTGACATCTATATTAAGCAACAGTGCCAATAAGGTTTACTATTGTAGCTTAATAAAAGCCACTTTTTGCACCATAGGTTTGAGCAACAGAAATAGTGGCTTACGAAAAGCAATTGCTAAAAGATTTTAAAAAGAATGATCACATGAGCACGAAGTTTAACAGTAATTGCCGAAAACATAGCCATTGGCATTACTGAAATTTAGTTCAGCACTAACAATTTATTTCAAATTAAATTTAATTTAGGGTGGGCAGTCCACTGAAATACAGAAGCAAATATGTTTACTAGTACGGGACCAGCAAGTCCTTTTTAAATAATAAAAGTCAAAATTAACGGCACACACCTTCAATCAGACCATTTATTACATACTAGGTATGACCAAAACACAGTACCGTTAACCATCACCTGAAATAGTGCAAATGGTAGTGGGAAATGGAAGCAGAAACAAAACAGAAATCTGGCTTAGCAGCACAAAACTGAACAGCTGTCCAGCCTAACTAGTTTCTTAATTTAGCTCCATTAGCGCGACTTATTGATAAAATAAAGACATTTTGGTGTAAGTCAACAATCCGTTTCAACAGGAGCGTTACTTGGGCTGGCCGTGGTTTCGGGACCCACGAATACACAAAATCCGTAAACAGAATTACAAGGTCCGCTTCCTGCACCACACGAGACACAAATGAATACTCTTAAAAATTACAATAAAAAAGGCTCTGAGCACTTTGGGACTTAACATCTGTGGTCATCAGTCCCCTAGAAATGAGAACTACTTAAACCTAACTAACCTAAGGACATCACACACATCCATGCCCGAGGCAGGATTCGAACCTGCGAGCGTAGCGGTCACGCGGTTCCAGACTGAAACGCCTAGAGCCGTAAAAATTACAACCTATACACAAACAGAAGAGACCTCCATGAGATTAAGGGGCCGCTCATCCACACAACGCATAATAAACAACTTCAAATAAAGTTTGAAGCACCTCAGGCTTTACAACAGTTTTGGACAGGCCCCTCAGCCGGCCATTGTGGCCGAGCGGTTCTAGGCGCTTCAGTCTGAAACCGCGCCACCGCTAAGGTCGCAGGTTCGAATCCTGCCTTGGGCATGGATGTGTGTGATGTCCTTAGATTAGGTATGCTTAAGTAGCTCTAAGTTCTAGGGGACTGATGACCTCCGATGGTAAGTCCCACAGTGCTCAGAGCCATTTGAACCATTTTTTTGTCAGTCCCCTCAGTCGACACGACACAACTTGGAGAAGCGGTTCCATTAGTAAATCACATAATAACCAATCTGACAAAACTAGTTCGCTGATTGTACTGCGATTTTAACAAAAACTGGGTAACCGGAACGGTTAGCACAGAGATGGCAAGATCACGTACCTACATAGCAGCCGTACCTTGTGACAAAAGATCTAAACGACTCATAGGTAGCAAACGCGTTACCACAGCTGACGCTGTATTCTTCCCGATACTCAAATGCAGAGCAGAAATAAAACTCCAACAGTTACGTCGAAACAAACTGCTCACCGGACAATATTCACTAACGAAACAGCAACAAACGTTATTTCGGACCAACACAGATTATCGTTTTAAACGTTGCTTCTGCCCAAACGTATCACCGGCTGAGGAGTCAAGTGGTCTTCTTCGCATCTTATTGTCTGTCCGGAACTGACATCATTCTGCTCACCGTGGCTGCGCTTCGATCGCCTGCCACTCTGGCCTGCACTCTGGTGGCGAATACACCGCTCGTTCCACAGTCACGAGCGATGCTGCCAAACAGAGGCACCTATCGATGGTGTGAGATAAGGAAAATGACGACACGCACAGCACAGTCACAACGTAAGTGTCATATGAATATAGGTACATGTAGACAAATGTACGATGGCATCCAGTAACCTTGGTTCAGACGTACGTAAAGGCAAGCTTTGCAACTTCATCTTAGTGTATGAGCTTAATTGAGTATAATACTCACTCAAATAGTGCCGGCTACAAGCGTGTTTATTTGAGGCTGACTGGAACTCTTCTGTGACTGGAACCCTTCTCATCTCTGTATCTCCGCCTTGACTGAGAGCCTCTATGTATGTCATTTGTGGCTGTTTGCTTACAGATAGGTGACATTGTCACTATTTACCTCTAATTCGCAAACAATCAGCGTGACCTCTTACTCGACTGAAGAAAATGACTTGCTGTATGTCTCTACCCACGTTACAAGGCTCACAGGTGGAGTTGTAAAACTGCTGTAGGATACCGTAGCCTGTCTTAAGTGAGCGAAAATTACGTCGTTTTCCTAGTAGTTTTGATCAGTTAATATCGCAATAGCGTTTCCTGTACGTTAGGTGTGTTGCACACCTATTGGGCGTTGCCCCATGTCGATCGCTTTGGCTGCGTATGCAATCAATGTCTTACTACATTCCCCTGGAAGTGGTGAACTGTCTAGAAACTGAGTGGACATATATGAAGAGCAAAATAACGAATTTTTTTCACCATTCCTCTGGAGTTTTTATGCGGCCCGCCACGAATTTCTCTCCTGTATCAACCTCTTCAGTTTAGAACAGCATTCTACGTCCTGAATTATTTGCTGGGTGTATTCCACTCTCTGTCTTCCTCTACAGTTTTGCCTTCTACAGCTCCCTCCAGTAGCATGGAAGTCATTCCCCGGTGTCTTAGCAGATGTCTTATCGCCATGTCCCTTCTCCTTGTCAGTATTTTCCACATACTGCTTTCATCTCCGGTTCTGCGCAGAATCTCCTCACTCCTTACCTTGTCCGTCCACCTAATTTTCAACAGTCGTTTTAGCACCACATCTCAAAGGCTTCGATTTTCTTCCGTTCCGGTTTTCCCACAGTACATGTTTCGCTACAATACAATAATGTGCTTCAAATGTACATTCTCAGAAATTTCTTCCTCACTTTAAGGCCTATGTTTGATACTAGTAAACTCTTTTGGCAAGGAATGCCCTTTTTGCCAGTGCTAGTCTGCTTTTGATGCCCTCCTCATTCCGTCAATCATTGGTTATTTTGCTTCCTAGGTAGTAGCATTCCTTAACTTGATCTGCTTCGTGACCATCAACAGTGATGTTAAGTTTCTCGCTGTTCTCATTTCTGCTAGTTCTCGTTACTTTAATCTTTCTGCGATTTACTCTCAGCCCATATTCTGTACTCATTAGACTTCATTCGACTCAGCAGATGATGTAATTTTTCTTCACATTCACTGAAGGTAGTAAAGTCCTCAGCGATCGTATCATTGATATTCTTTCACCTTCAATTTTAGCTCCACACCTGAACCCTTCTTTTATTTCTGCCATTTCTTCTGCGATGTACAGACTGAAGAGTAGGGGCGAAAGACTACATCCATGTCCTACACCCTTTTTAATCCGTGCATTTCGTTCTTGGTCGTCCACTTTTTTTATTCCGCCTTGGCTCTTGTCCACATTGTATTTTACCCATCTCACCCTGCAGCTTACACTTATTTTGTCTCAGAATTTCGAACATCTTGAACCATTATACACTGTCGAACGCTCCTTCCGGGTCTACAAATCCTTGCTTCCATTATCAGCCTCAACGTCAGAAATGACTCTCTGGTGCCTTTACCTTTCCTAAAGCCAAACTTATCGTCATCTAGCACATTCTCAGTTTTCTTTTCCATTCTAGTACATATTATTCTTGTAAGCAACTTGGATACATGAGCTGTTAAGCTGATTGTGCGATAATTCTCGCACTTGTCAGCTCTTGCAGTCTTATTTTTCCTCAAGTCAGACGGTATGCCGCCAGACTCATACATTCCACTCACCAACGTGATTAGTCGTTTCGTTCACACTTCCCCAATGATTTTAGAAGTTGTGATGGAATGCTATCCTTCCCTTCAGCCTTAATTGATGTTAAGTTCTCCAAAGCTCTCTTAAATTCTGAGTTTAATATTTGATCCCATATCTCTTCTAAATCAACTGCTGTTTCACCTTCTATCACATCACATAAATCTTCCCCCGCATAGAGGTCGTCATTGCACTCTTTCCACCTATCTGCTCTCTTCTCTTAATTTTTCATGCAGCCATTTCGTTTTAGCTTCCTTGCACTTCCTATTTATTTCATTCCTCAGAGACTTGTATTTCTGTATTCCTGAGTATCTACGAAGATTTTTGAACTTCTTTCTTTCATCGATCAACTGAAGTACTTCGTCTGTTGCCAATGGTTTCATCGCAGTTACCTTTATTTGTACCCACGTTTTTCTTTACATCTTCTGTGACTGCCCTTTTTAGATATGTCTATTCCTCTTCACCTGTACTGGCTACTAATTTAATATTGCTGTATCTGTTGCCTTAGGGAACTTCATGCGTGACTCGTCATCCCTTAGTGCTTTTGTATCACACTTCTTTGCGTATTAGTTCTTCCTGACCAATCTCTTGAACTTTAGCCTACCTTTCATCACTACTCCATTGTGAGCTGCCAATGCGTCTATATCTGTTCCTGGGTACGCCTTACAATCCAGTATCTGATTTCGGAATCTCTGCCTGACCGTGACGTAATCTACCTGAAATCTTGAAGTGCATATTTCTATGAGGAATATGCGTTTTCTAGCACTCTATGATTAATCTGTATCAGTTACTTCGTAGCTATAACTGAAATCTTGTCCCAAGCCCACATTCTCCTGTAATCATTTCTTCTAATCCTTCCCATACAACTGCATTCCAGTCCCCCACGACTATTAGATTTTCATCTCCCTTTACGTGCTGCATTAGTTTTTCAATATCCTCGTGTTCTTTCTTTATATATTCATCCTCAGTTTACGACGTCGGCATGTATACCTGAAGTACCGTTGTCGTTGTTGGTTTCTGTCGATTGTGATAAGAACAATCCTATCACTGAACTGTTCACAGTAAGATACTCTCCCAATTTACAACGAATCCTACTCCCGTTATACCATTTTCTGCTGCTGTTGATAGTACCCTATAGTCGTCTGACCAGAAATCATTGCCTTCTTCCCATTTCACACCACTGACCCGTTCTATATCCAAACTGAGTCTCTGTATTTCCCTTGTCAGACTTTCTAGCTCCGCTAACATGTTCAGATTTCTGATATTCCACGTTCCGACTCGTAGAACGTTATCCTTCGTTGGTTATTCAGTTTTTCTATCATGGTCGCCTCCCCCTTGGCAGTCCCGTTCCGGAGATCTGAATAGGGGACTACCCCGGAATCTTTTGCCAATAGAGAGATCATCATGACCCTTTTTCAACCTACCTATGAAGCATTTTCTGCCTGCACAGTTTTCCTAACAGTCCGAGAGACAGGCAGACCGACGGATAATCGGACAGACGGAGAACAAAACGATGCTACAAGGGCTCCGTTTTTAACGAATCGGGCACGGAACCCTAATAAACAGTATTTATAGAAAAATTGAAATTGTCAATGATTAATTGACGTGTTATTCAGAAATTGTTGATTCGTAACGTGAAACAGAGGGACATTATAATGAAAATAGAAGTAGCCGATACAGATTAATCATACAGTGCTAGAAAACGCAAGTTCCTCATAAAATTATGCACTTTAAAATCAAAACAAATCCTATCAAGCATCGCTTTACTACTTCGTGGAACTTACATACAACGTTATTTCTGTTATTGCTACAATTCGCAATTATCACTAATAACTTCTTTGGCGGAAATAGTTAGCAAATGTTTGAAGATGGGCTTGTAAACCGAAAACTTTTTAACACAATAACAGTAAAAATGTAGAACAAAAGGAAACTGGCGCTTTTCATTTGTGTTAATCGGGAACCCTTGTCTTTCATCATGACAAAGAATGTTCTATTAAGTACAAAATAAGAAAAATAGTTATATACATCTTTGATGTCTTTGAATGTACACTGTACTTGCATCAGTGGTATTGCTTTAATTATATAAAAGTGCAGGATTTACGTGGTAAACAGATTTTTAATGCTTATAAAAAGCAATTTACATTTCGTAAGGATATGAAATACACAATGGACTAACACTGCCCGAAGTGCGGTTCTAACTGCGTGCAAAACGAACAGACAAACAAACAATTTTTTTTCCCTACTGACGCTACGAATATTCAATAATTCTACATTTACTGCGTCATTTATATACTGCACCAAAAGCACAGAACAGTAGTTTTGGTAGAGCGCAATTCTCCTTAGGGTTAAAATCTTAGACACTAATTTTATACTTCCTCCTTATAAAGTTACGCGGTGTGTAGCCTACATACACATACATAAATGCATGGGTTTCAACATAGAAACATACAGACATAGATTTCTTCATTGATACAGTCAATATATCCCTGTAACACAAATATGTACAATAAGGACGACAATAAGGAATCCCATCTTCTCACGGTGATGTATCAGTGGGGTTAGGAATAATTTAACTAAGGGGGTGCACTTCTTGTGAGATTTTCCTGTGAGCTGGATTACAGTCACACGCACATGATAGTAACACTTATTTCCTTTAAAATCTTCATTTGTGTGGCCATATTGTTCGTAGTTGCTTTGTTATCTTTGAGGGTTTTTCGTTCCGTCGTTGTTACATCTACAAGAAAATACGTCTTCTTCTTTCCACTTCCTACACTGAATACCGTGCTTGACACGTATAAGCGTCACTTTTATGGTTATGAAGGTGGTGGTGGCTGCTCGAGAGACTGAGACGTGTGTTTACAAATTGGATCTCTCAGTGTCTGCTAATCTTTTATCTATTCTTAACTTATTTCCTGATTCATTCATACCTTGTCCTATCCCTTCTGATTGCTACAGCTGTCCGAGTTAGGCTAGTACAGGCAAAGTTAGTTCGGCTTGTCACCGAAGAATGATCACAGCGTTACCCTCTCCTATACCTTTACAATTCCTATGCGTAAGTCCCCCTTTAACAAGTCTTAAGATACAATGTAGGTTACGCTTTCCCTTTTATTTTTCAGGACCTATCAACGCGATTTTACCACAACCTCACAATTTTAAAGTTACGTTAACTTCTTTAATCCGTTCGTGTGAACTGTTGTGAATCTGTTATTCATTAATTGGAGTTCTAAATTTGGTCCACGACTCCTTATGACATGAAAAGGTCCTCTCCATGGGATTTTTAACTTCTTTGATCACCCTCTTCTCACACTTTCGTCATGGAATAATACCTATTGTTAATACTTCGTTTCCTGCCTTGAATTTCTTGGAGTTTTGAATGAGATCATATTTTCTTGTTCTTCTTCTTACATCCCTTACTACAACTCCTTGCCATCTGATGCATCTGGCTCATCCCTTCCTTTAGTTCTGTTACGTAATCATAGAAGATGTATTGCACTTTTGTCGGATACCGCTGTAGGATCCCGAAAGTGTTGGATATTCCCCCGAAAAGCTATTTGAATAGCATGAACGTAGTTGAAGAATATGGTGTGGTGCTATGTACAAAAGTGGCAAAATGTACCCATTCATCCCAGGTTTCCTGCTTCCTTTCCACATATTGTCGTAGATACTCTGACGGGATTCGATGCATTCTTTGAGTGCTCCCTTCGTTTGTGGAAGCTATGCACAAGACAGAATCTGCTCAATCTTCAGTAAACGACATGCTCTCTTTAGGATGTCATTTAAGAAGTTTGTTGCTTGGTCACCCAATTAAAAAAATTGTTCAAATGGCTCTGAGCACTATGGAACTTTACTTCTGAGGTCATGAGTCCCCTATAACTTACAACTAATTAAACCTAACTAACCTAAGGACATCACACACATCCGTGCCCGAGGCAGGATTCGAACCTGCGACCGTAGCGGTCGCGTGGTTCCAGACAGTAGCGCCTAGAACCGCTTTGGGTCACCCAATAACAGTGACGGTATTCTCTAGTTGCAAACTATTCTCTGTACTAAGACTCACACTACCGTGTCACCATTCTGTTACGCTATAGGCTCTGCTACAAGGAATTTCGCGAGGGCATCCTGAAACGTTAGGAAGTACCAACCTGGTTCGGTATTACGGACATTACTAAGAGCATCTTGTCTTATTCTTTGTAATCTTGTTTTTCTAACAACTCTCCCAACGTCATATGTACTCTTCTATGTCTTTTGTCATACATCTCCATGATCTACACATTTTAATATGGTTATAGGTGCGCCCTGTTCCACGTACTGGCGAATGGTGTAATTGATTCAGAATAGCTCTTTTCTCCTCTTTACTAATCATGGGTTGCTGGTGGTCTTGTTCTGCTCGTTGAACTCTTTCACATTCCTGTGTCTCCTGGTAAGTGCCACAGTCCCACTGCTACTGTGTTTTGCGATTCCTTCTTGTATATTATTTCATTGTCGTATTCTGCCAGTTTAATTTTGAATTTCATTAATCCGAACGAGGGATAACATGCATGTGCCAACCATTGCGAGGGTTTGTGATCAGTACATACAATGAATTAAATTTGAATTTCGTTAATCCGCACGACAAACAGCTTGCATGTGCTAACCATTTCGAGGGTTTGTGATCAATACATACTATGAATTTTATAATTTTCTTCCCTACACGTAACGTCAGTACTGTTTCACTGTCCACACTGCTGCTAACACCTCATTCTTGATCATGCTACACCCTCTCTTGGAGCGGTGCAGTGTTATTGATACTAAGACTAATAGTAAAGCCTGTCCTAACTCTCCTGAACTCAATTACAATATGTCTTTATGCATCTGAATACCTAGGAGATCACGACCATCTGATGATGGGGATCTCTGGAAACGCGTCAAATAAAGTCACTGGTTTTTTAAGTAGTGTCATTTTATTTAGCGACCGATTCAGCAGTTTTCAGCACTCATATTGATCTTCAATCTGGTTGCATTCTTTCTGCGTGTCTTTATGTCAGAATTACAATTTTCTTCTAACTGTCAGATTCAACCATGCTCTTAAAAGCTTTGCGATTTTGGCGACTAAATTACCACTGGGCATTGGACACTAGGGAGCGCGGAACTTGAGAGGTGAATGCTGTCTTAATTCATATTAGGAGAGCACTGAAAACTTCAGCCGAATAATTATACAAAAAATTATTTGACGCCTGTTATACGTATCCCGCACTATTAAAGCAAAGACATTTTTAGCTTGTTCGCTAAATGCGGCCCTCGGAATAGATCTCACTGGATAACACCAGCTCAGATGTGATATGGATATTGTAAAACAAAGCTTCACAGTACGTCGCCGAGGCGTTCTTCTCATGGTAATTGTCTACGTAAGCGTCACATTTTAGTTCGTGGCTTCACATCACTCTACACACAGAGACAATGGAATCCGCTGGTGGTTACTTACACTACTGGCCATTAAAATTGCTACACCAAGAAGAAATGCAGATGATGAAAGGGTATTCATTGGACAAATATATTATACTAAAACTGGCATGTGATTACATTTTCATGCAATTTGGGTGCATAAATCCTGAGAAATCAGTACCCGGAACAACCACCTTTGCCGGCCGGAGTGGCCGAGCGGTTAAAGGCGCTACAGTCTGGAACCGCACGACCGCTACGGTCGCAGGTTAGAATCCTGCCTCGGGCATGGATGTGTGTGATGTCCTTAGGTTAGTTAGGTTTAAGTAGTTCTAAGTTTTAGGGGACTGATGACCACAGCCGTTGAGACCTATAGTGCTCAGAGCCATTTGAACCATTTGAACCAACCACCTTTGGCCGTAATAACGGCCATGATACGTCTGGGCATTGAGTCAAACAAAGCTTGCATGGCGTGTACAGGTACAGGTGCCCATGAAGCTTCAACACGATACCACAGTTCATCAAGAGTAGTGACTGGCGTATTGTGACGAGCCGGTTCCTCGGCCACCATTGACCAGACGTTTTCAACTGGTGAGAGATCTGGAGAATGTGCTGGCCAGGGCAACAGTCGAACATTTTCTGTATCCAGAAAGGCCCGTACAGGACCTGCAACATGCGGTCGTGCATTATCCTGCAGAAATGTAAGGTTTCGCAGGGATCGAATGAAGGGTAGAGCCACGGGTCGTAACACATCTGAAATGTAACGTCAACTGTTCAAAGTGCCGTGAGTGCGAACAAGAGGTGACCGAGACGTGTAACCAATGGCACCCCATACCATCACGCAAGGTGATACGCCAGTATTGCGATGACGAATACACGCTTCCAATGTGCGTTCAATGCGATGTCACCAAACACGGATGGGACCATCATGATGCTGTAAACAGGACCTGTATTCATCCGAAAAAATGACGTTTTGCCATTGGTGCACCCAAGTTCGTCGTTGAATTCACCATCGCAGGTGCTCCTGTCTCAGCGTCAAGGGTAACCGCAGCCATGGTCTCCGAGCTGATAGTCCATGCTACTGGAAACGTCGTCGAACTGTTCGTGGAGATGGCTGTTCTCTTGCAAACGTCCTCATCTGTTGACTCAGGGATCGAGACGTGGCTGCACGATCCGTTACAGCCATGCGGATAAGATGCCTGTCATGTCGACTGCTAGAGATACGAGGCCGTTGGGATCCATCACGGCGGTCTGTATTACCCTCCTGAACCCACCGATTCCATATTCTGCTAACAGTCATTGGATCTCGACCAACGCGAGCAGCAATGTCGCAATACGATAAACCGCAATCGCGATAGGCTACAACCCGACCTTTATCAAAGTCGGAAACGTGATGGTACGCATTTCTCCTCCTTACACGAGGCATCACAACAACGTTTCACCAGGCAACGCAGGTCAACTGCTGTTTGTGTATGAGAAATCGGTTGGAAACTTTCCTCATGTTAGCACGTTGTAGGCGTCGCTACCGGCGCCAACCTTGTGTGAATGTCTGAAAAGCTAATCATTTGTATATTACAGGATCTTCTTCCTGTCGGCTAAGTTTCGCGTCTGTAGCACGTCATCCTCGTGTTGTAGCAGTTTTAATGGCCGTTAGTATATATGGAATACGACGGCGAACTGAAAACTAGTCCCTCCAAATTTTATATTCTGTTCTCACTATCGATAATACTTGTCATCCTTATTAATCGCTTGCTTTTCCCACTTTGCTCATCCAAGTTACAACCCTCTGCCGCTAGAAGGCTCAGAATCGTAGCGCGTACTATGGCGGTGTGGAACATAACTACGTCGGTGCGTGAGAAACTGTGTTTCGTAATGGAGTTTCTAATAGCAGAAGAGCTCGTCCACGCACGAAACACCCTTTCCCTCGGCATGACAATGCCAGACAACATACAAGCACTGCAGTATCGGCAACAATCCAGCGCCCTAGAGGTACTGTCGTCGATCACACTCCATACAGCCCCGGCTTGACGCCATTCCAATTTTCAGTTATTTCCAAAACTTAGAGAACATCTTCGAAGAGTTCACTTTCATATTGCTGAAGCAGTGTAAGCAGGGGTAAGTTGTGGATCTGTGAATAAATTCAAACATTCTACAATGATGGTATCAACAAAGTGAACTCTCGCTGGAAGAAATGTGTTCGTCACCCAGGTGACTATGTCGACAAATGAATGTGCAGTCATAGAGAATTAAGATGTAGAATGTTAATAAAATGTGTTTTATTTAAAAAGCTTTAAGAATGTTCACATAAAAGATTCAAAAATGGCTCTGAGCACTATGGGACTCAACTGCTGAGGTCATTAGTCCCCTAGAACTTAGAACTAGTTAAACCTAACTAACCTAAGGACATCACAAACATCCATGCCCGAGGCAGGATTCGAACCTGCGACCGTAGCAGTGTTGCGGTTCCAGACTGCAACGCTTTTAACCGCACGGCCACTTCGGCCGGCAAAAGATTCGGAGGCCTTACTTTCCAGCACGCCTTGTAAATCACTGGCGTACATCCTGCTATCGGAGACTCGATGAGATAGCCTTCGAGTGTCAGCACCACCAACGTTCGCTGTGCCAATGGACCATACAAAATTCAACGACGCCATCCGTCGCGTCGATGTCTGACAATAGCGCCATGCAGTGGCCCGTGACTCAGGGCTTGGTGCCTTATCTCTTGCTACCGGGGACAGCAAGCCGTCAAGAAACCGCCGTTTCTGCAGCTTCCTTCGATAGCAACCCAAAGTCGTTCGGTATACACGCGACCGCCTTCAGTTTTTCTCGACAGAACTATTATTAGCAAAGTAATTACCCACTCAACTGAAGTGCTCCGGTGTGTACTGAGGAGAGATTTTTCCGCTTTTCTTTACAGATTAAATGTGTGTTGGTATGTTTTATAATACCGCTACTAATTTAAATAGTAGTCTCTTACCATGTCTAGCTAATGAGTAAGAAGAAAGGGAAATTTCACTAGGAGGGAAACAATTAAGTAAGACAGCCACTATACAGTCAACGAACAAGACGCATTTTCGGAACTTATGATTTACGCATACGAGAAGGGTAAATACAGTGAAAGAGTAAATTGATGCGCTGCACAATGGAGAATAGTTATGTGGTGTGCGGTATGATTAGACGAATGAAGTTCATGTGCAAGAAATACACGATTCAAAAACATGCTGAAAATTTTAGTTTTTGATCGAGACACAACCTGTTCAGCAAGAGTTATTAAATTGTACTATTCAGTGGGAAAATTAATAACCACACCCATAGTGAAATTAGAGAGAGATTGGCACAAATTAAGAAGATACCTTTAACGAAAGAGGTAAATGCGTATTAAATGGAGGAGCTTACGATGAGCTGTAGTAAATTGAACATCTGGGGCGCGGTATTGTGTACAAGCGAAACGTGACCCATAAGAAAACTTAAGACATAAAAAGTAGACGGTTTTTAAGTGTCATGATAGAAGGATCTTGAAAGTTAAGTTGAAGGTAAAGTATTGTTGGAAGTAGTAGACGAGAATATTACTGTATGGAAATCGTTTTCCAGAAGAAATAACAGAGTAGTGAGACAACTGCGAATCAATTTGTAAGTAATTAGCAGACGGTAGAAGGATCATCGAGAGAAAATTGCGGAGACAAAAAGATTACAAATCTCCCAATCATTTATCGAAAATTTTGAGTGTAGCAATTATGTACATATGAAACGATTTTTAACAAGATGATAAACATGGTGAATGTCATCAAATACGTCGAAAGATTCAAAATGTGGTTTTGAAGCTGTAAAAAATTCACCGTTGTAGGACTAAACCATCTGAAAGAAAGAATTCATACTGTAACATGAATACGTGTGGCAGAAGAGGTCTCATTCAGTTCATCAATAGTAACTAATGTATCGGAAGCTTTAAAAATGATGCTGTCAAAGCCTTCTGTGGGATGTTAAACGATTCTGGCATACCGTAAAACCCATGAGGCTCTTATTTCTTGTTTAACGTGGTTTGGCATTACTGCTAAGTATCTTCGAAGTGTAGAACATCCACGACAATGCTTCAGAAAAGAAGAAATTGCTAAAACTGACAGATATCGGATGGGAGACTGTGCTTTTAGATTCTAAAGTGAACAGCGTAAAAATATGCTCCTTTCGTAGCCTTGAATGGTCGAATGTTTATAGACAAAATATATTGACAAGCCTCTATAAAAATGTGTAACCCAGACCTAAGTTAAAAATGTGTTACAAAGTTTATCGCTGCCCCATACACAGAAAGATTCTTCACTGAAATCATAAAAATGCTTATTGCAAATTTTCAATGAGACCTAATCGTTCTGTCAGGAGTTCAGAAACAAGGTCTCAGAGTATTAATACATAATGAACTTTAGTTTCTGCCATGATATTTGGTAAGTGTTTGTCTCCGTTGTTATACTGTAAAGGATTCATCTGCATCGCCTTTTCTCGTTATTCATCAGTAAGAGAGTAAATCGCACAAATGTCAAACGAAAACTGGCACAGTCGTGTAGCTTATTCATATTAAGTGTTCACTTCACTAAAATCGATCGTAGAGCTGTTAGTGTGCACACGACCGAGACAATGCTTCCGTGAGTGAGTGCAGCTTTGTGATATGGCAAGCGTAACTCTCACGTCACCCCGCAGCTACTGCCACTACCATTGCCATTAGGTGGTCTGAACGACGTTGTTTGCAGAAACTAGAAACGTGAAACACTGCGGAAAAAAGCCGGCGCAAGAATTTACTTGGCTGTTTCTTTCTTTCAGAGACAGATTGTAAGCCGTTCCCAGCCACTCTCACTTTTGGCTGGAACAAAATGAGGCGCTCTTTCGGCCAGGCGAGCCCTTCACCATCAATACCCTTCGCAGAAACTAATTTCTCTTTGCTGCCTTTTTCATTCTCTAAAGGGTGTCGAAAATCCAACTCAGTCATTGAGCGGGGAAAGTCAGCCGTCTGTTGTGGAATGTACCTTCAAATTGCTTTCCCATTGTTTTTCTCCGGAAAGCAAAGCAGCGCTCAACCGACCATTCGGAAACGCTTGTATAATAACTTCTATTGTTCTGGTTACGGCTTCTCGTCTAGCCATTCATTTCATTTTTTCTGTACTTCACAATTATCAGCTATGTCTATAAAACTTATTAATCTGCCAAGTAATCAAAATGAGACTGGAAAGTCGGTTGTGTAACGGTTTTTCTCTGACCTCGGCCAAAATATGGCTGAAGTTAGACGAACACTCTATTTTATAATTAGTCTGACCTCTGTGCAGATTGCGTACAGCAAACAAAAGAAACATTTATTTCAACTTCCTTCTTCTCGTTGGCTCAAAAACACGTATTCCTGTCGTATAAATGCGAAACCTCAGACGTTCTGCTCACATGAACGTTAGAACACTAATATTTTTTCGTACAAGTGCGTTTTGAAATAGAACGGGATTTTAGAGCAGATGTAAAGTGTAAGAAAGAAAAAGAAAATTTTGTAAACATAATCCAACTTCTTCAAAGTCTACTATTACGCAATTACAGATCATTCACTACTTAGTTTCTGCGAATTTAAGAAATTCATTCGACTGTACCTAAACACCAGTGTTTCTCGTACTTGCCCTATTCTCTCAATGTCTGTCGATTTTTTAAAAAGTGAGTCCCATTTTGTAAACCCCAGCAGCCTGCTGTTTACTCGACGAAGTACATTTCGGTCAGACGACGCAGACAAAGTATACAGTTCCATTCAAATGAATATTATTTATATTGCTTGTAACCAATGCTAATTGTTACTCAAGACTGAATATTATCTCATACATTCCTACTACCGTTCGCACATTTTACTAGCAGTGTCTGCAATTGTAAGTTGATTATACATAAATATTATAGTTGACAAACCTTACATTACCTGGGTATTCATTTTGCCAGTTCTCTATTAGAAAAGAAAACAAAAAATTAACTGTGTTTGTAGTGAAGTATAAAAAATTACATTTCCGTGTATTCGTGAAAACACCTCTGAAATTACGAAACAGTCTTGTAAAGAAATATGCATAACGTACAGATGTATAAGTACGGTACCTAAATTAAAAAAAAAAAAGAAACAAAACGATCATAGACAGTTTCTGTACGCTGGACGCAGCTGCTTCGCTTGTCTATACCGCGATTCTGTAAACGTCTCTACGACAACGCCACTTTATAGCTGCAGGTGGCTACTGTTTCTGCTTACAACAGTTTACATTTTGAAGCTGAAAGCTGTTAAAAGTGCTGCCAGATATCAGGAATTACCTTTAACTCGAGTGTAGGTGTGTCATACCAGTAAAGGATAAATTTATTAAAACTTCACGCATGATGTGGCATTTTTTTCACGCATTTATGACCTCAATCTCTTGAACTATATATTTGCATAGATATATTCATGGCATATGTCTGCGAAATACAGAGTTACAGTTATTGAACTATATGAAAAAAATCGTAAATTAGTTTCAGACCACGGCGTGCTCACACTTTATCCAACATATAAACGTCACTAAAGATATGCGTATATAGGGTATGATGTGGCGCAGGCGAATAGCGAAATTCTGCAAGACCCGCTGAAGTGTCGTAACATCGATGCTGTCGATAACCATCTGAATGGCTGTTTTCAGCTCAGAAATGGCTTTGGGGTTATTTCTGTACGCCTTGCCTTTGGTACAGCCTCTAAAAAGGCAGTCACATATGTTTAGATCCGGAGAATATGGCCGCCAATACAGGCCCATGCCAGTGGCCTCTGGGTACCGCAGAGCCAGAATGTGCTCCTCCAGAACATCACTCTCCTGCTTCGATGGGGTCGAGCTCCATCTTGTATGAACCACATATTGTCGCAATCAGGGTCACTTTGGATAATGGGGATGAAATCATCTTCCAAAACCTTCACATACCGTTCGTTAGTTACTGCGCCATCAGAGAACATCCCACCAATTATTCCGCGACTCGACATTGCACACCACACAGGTACCCGTTGATGGTGAAGGAACTACTTGACCACGAAGTGCAGATTCTCAGTCCCCCAAATGCGCCAATTTTGCTAATTGACGAACCCATCAAAATGAAAATGGGCTTCGTCGCTAAACCAAACCATACTGCCAATTCCCTTCGTTCCAAGCGACCAACTGCGCAGTTTGAACGTCCTAAAGCAAACAGTTTCCTCTATGTACTGTATACAACCCATCTTTACCTGTAGTTTATCCCTGTTTCCCTCATAATTTCGAATTTACATTCTACACACAAACGTGAATAGACGGTTTCTTAACACTTCCCCCAATGATTTCAGAAATTCTGAAGGAATGTTGTCGGTCCCTTCTGCCCTATTCGATATTTAGTTTTCCAAACCTCTTTTAAACTGTGATTCTGATACTGGATTCCCAACCTCTTCTATATCGACTCCGTTTCATCTTCTATCACATCTGACGAATCTTCCCCTCATAGAGGCCTTCAGTATATTCTTTCCACGTCTCCGCTCTCTCCTTCCGTTGGAAGGATTTCATTTTACCGAAGGTAGTTTTGGCTTTCCTCTGTACTGAGTCAGTCTTTCTGATAATCATTTCTTTTTCGATTTCTTCACATTTTTCATGCAGCCATTTCGTATTATCTTCCCTGCATTTCCCATTTATTTCATTCTTAAGTGACTTTATTCCTATTTTCTGGACTTCGCTGAACATTTTTGTACTTACTTTCTTCATCGATCAGCTGAAGTATTTCTTCTGATACCCACGGTTTCTTTGCAGTTTCCTTCTCTGTGCCTACGTTTTTCTTTCGATCATCTGTGATTACCCGTTTTAGTGATGTCACTTCCTCTGCAACTGGAATGCCTACATCTTACCGCAATATCTATAGCCTCAGGGAACTTCAAGTATATCTCTTCATTCCTTAGTACTTCGGTAACCCATTTCTTTCAGCCTGTTCATCATCACCACTAGATTGTGATCCGAGTCTACGAGAATCCAGTATCTGATTTTGGAGTCTCTGCGTGACCATGACTTAATAACTAAAATGTTCCCGTAACTCCTAGCTTTTTCCAAGTATACCTCCTCCTTTAGTGAGTCTTAAACAAAGTATTCGCTATTATTGACTGAAATTCATTGCAGAACTCAATCAGTATTTTTCCTCTATCATTCTTAGTACCAAGCCCAAATTCTCTCATAAGCATTTCCTCTACTTATTCCCCTACAACTGAATTCCAATCTCCATGTCTATTAGATTTTGATCTCCGTTTAGCCTACTTACTGAGTTATCTGTTCAATATCCTCATATTATTTTTCTATCTGTTCATGTTCTACTTGCGACGTCGGCATGTATACCATCGTTCTCTGTGTTAGCTTGCTGTCGATTCTGATGAGAACAACCCTATCACTGAACTGATGAAAGTAAGTCACTCTCTGCCCTACCTTCCTATTCATAACGAATCCTACTCCCGTTACACCATTTTCTGCTGATGATGATATTACCTTATACTCATCTGACCAAAAGTCCCTCTCTGCCTTCCAGTTCACTTCACTGATGCCGACTATATCTAGATCGAGCCTTAGCAAATTCGAAGAAGAGAGCTCAGTTTGTATTACGGGAGAGGGTGAGCCTGTGGACTAGGGGTAGGATCTTGTCTGTGTAAACGGTAAACAGCATTAGCCTCGGTCTTCACATCAGCACCAATCGACTAAAAGTCTCTACCACTCGTTCGTTTGTTGCTACTCCTGTTTCACATAGACTGGCAGTGGGCATTCTTCGCGATGCTTTCCGTCCATACCTTTTCGTCTGTGTAGTTCCTTGTACTGTCGTGACTTTTTTCTGTGTGAATTCATCATCATCTTCTTGGGTATCGGTGTCGTCGTCATCACCGCCACAGTCTCCTTCCGCAGTCCACTCTCCACCTCCGTCTTCGTTGTCATCGCCGCCATCTTCATCTGCTGTCATCATGACACACCGGATGTCGCTGCCATCACCCCTCATTCTTCTGGCGACGCTCCGCCGACGTTAATTATGATAGAGCTTATGTGCCCCGTTTCCATTGACCCATAATGGACACGTCAGGTACCTGTGTCATTTACACCACCCTCTCCTCTGCTCCCACTGTCACTACGTGGAGCACTTCCTCTGGGCCTATGTTCACACTCCCCTGCCAACAGTCTCATCTCCATTGTCAGTCGCTTCCTTTGGAAACCCTAAGCTTCCCATAACCTCTTCCACGTCTTCTACTACTTCCTTTGATTATCTGCCATTTCCAACATTTCCCACACCAACCACGTCACTTGCAGTTCCAGCCAAAATAACAACTCGCCGAGTTACCATCTCACTGCCAGAAAACACATTACAGTCACCATGTAACCGAACTTACTCAAGCTTACTGTAAGGACCTGCACCTCACCATATCCCAGCTTCTCCAATTCCTCAACTCCCACGCCATCCCACAATCAGCAAAAAACTACAGGAGTCCCTTAACGTAGACCCTACTACGAGCACCATAACCCAGAAACGACAAACAGCTATTGATGCTACCCAACAGAGATAACGCTCCCTCACCCCCACCCCCACCCCTACCTACACCTTCTCCGCCAACTGTTTTCACTTTTATTTTCTCCTGCCCTGGTGCCAAGTTCCTAAATTCCACATTCCTCAATCTAAAAATAAGAAAATACGTTCGTTCCTAACATTCGCATCACTCAAATCATCCCCACAAAGATTCTGTACTCCACAAAATCCCATGTATTACGTTTGGTCGTCATACCTCCCTTACTCCCCTCAATACCACCTCTGTATCCAAATGACCCAAGCCTCCTCTCCATCCCGTCTAGCGCCATAATAACAAAGATTGGCCCTAAGGTAACGGCAGAGGAGGTGGTCCCCAGACTTAGTTCCAATCCAGCTTTAGAAATCTGCACAGCCTGCTCGCAACTACGATCACCTCCTTAGAGAGCGAGCCCTGTTATACAACTGCTGGCATGAAATTGAAACGTCCAGATTTCTCCCACAGTTCTACTATTGCCAAAAATGCCTCATTTACTGTGACCACCTCACTTCTGATTGTAAAAATTCTCCCCCCCCCCCCCCTCTCGTCACTGAAAAGACTCACACTTCCTCAAACAATGTCCCAACCTTACCTCCCCTTCCAACACCAACACCTGCAATGATTGCCACACTGCCTATTGCACAGTTCTTGTGGCAAGTTGCTATGGAACCAAACTGCTGACGTCATCGGCCCCTAGGCCTGCACACTACTTAATCTAACTTAAACTAACTTACGCTAAGGACAACACACACCCATGCCCGAGGGAGGACTCGAACCACGAATGGGGGGAGCCACACAAACCGTGACAAGGTGCTTATTGCGAAAAGTGCAAGGCTAAATCTACCTGTCATATCAGAATTAACAGTACCTGTCTGTCTTGTTTATCATCCAATCCATCCCAATAACTCGCTCCACCAAAATACAACTGCTGAAGGCATCAGATTCCTCACCATCGTCCTAGACAACATCCACCACTCCCAATGACCGCATATCCCACAGAAAATTTCCTTTGACAACCTTTCCATTTTCCATACCAATATTCAAGCCACCGACTCCCGAAACCAAGTCCTCTTTGCCTTTACCTGTCTCGATACCCTAGCTTAAACCTCTCCACCCTCTCTTCCACGCAATTTTTTCCCTGGGCGCTAGTCATGGCGTGATACCAATACAGCACTCTATTCAACAACATCTGCTCCTTACCCACCAACAAGCCCCTATTTAATTCATAATCTATCCTAATAAAATTTCGATACCTTCATCCTTAATGAAAAGTTCCTCCAACTCTATCACACTACCTGAACCTCTCCCTGTATCCACCATCACACAAGTAATTCCCTTCCCCTTGCAAGAGGTGGAGCTGCAATTGGCGACCATAAAAGCATTCCCATTCACCCACAAATCTTAATAACCCACCAAACACCTTAGCCTCCTCTTCATTATCCTGACTGTCATCTGTACTGCTGTCTACATCTAACCTGATCATCTACATCCCTTATGATTTCCTCACTGACACCAACCATTTATTTTTCACCAATACTATTGCTGCTGATCTCAACATCCATAGTAGGACCCATGCAAAATCCAGTTGTGTCATCAGTTTACAGACTCCCCTCTAGGTGACATTGTCCCCATTCCACATCACACCCTTGCTGAAAGCAGTACCACCACAGATATCATTCTAGCATCTCCCAAGCTCCTTGGGCACTTCATTGCAAAAGTCCTCGATCTGATTTGAAGTGACCCCCTACCTGTCCACCTAGCCCTCTGCTACACACTGCTCTATCCCAGTCTCTGTCCTGAAACTGTCCACAACTACTCCCGCACCAACTTGAATTCCCACCAGGAATCCACACATATGAAGACTGGAAGGTACTCCCATACCTTCCAGCAAATTGACAATGTCTACCATGCAACATTGTTCCTGCACCAGACCTTGTGGGACACTATATTCTTCCACATCACTACCAAAGCCATACATCCTCATCCTCCCCATCTCCCTCCACAGGCCTAATACTCCACGAATCGTGTCACTTTTACACGTCTTCCTAAGCAATTAGATTTAAAACAGCACTCATGACCAAGAAGGAGCCACATGCCACTGGCAAATTCAGAGACCAATCGGAAATTTACTCAAGGGTAAAAAATGCCAGTACTAGCACCAGGCATCCACCATACATGACTCTACACACCCTATTAACTCTTCCAAGTACTGGACATCATTCCTTTGACACACTGTCAATCATTCAATCCCTCACTACCCACTCCTCTACAACTACCATCTATTACCTGACAACCAGAGCAAAGCTGACCACTTTGCATCCTACACTCCTGGAAATTGAAATAAGAACACCGTGAATTCATCGTCCCAGGAAGGGGAAACTTTATTGACACATTCCTGGGGTCAGATACATCACATGATCACACTGACAGAACCACAGGCACATAGACACAGGCAACAGAGCATGCACAATGTCGGCACTAGTACAGTGTATATCCACCTTTCGCAGCAATGCAGGCTGCTATTCTCCCATGGAGACGATCGTAGAGATGCTGGATGTAGTCCTGTGGAACGGCTTGCCATGCCATTTCCACCTGGCGCCTCAGTTGGACCAGCGTTCGTGCTGGATGTGCAGACCGCGTGAGACGAAGCTTCATCCAGTCCCAAACATGCTCAATGGGGGACAGATCCGGAGATCTTGCTGGCCAGGGTAGTTGACTTACACCTTCTAGAGCACGTTGGGTGGCACGGGATACAGGCGGACGTGCATTGTCCTGTTGGAACAGCAAGTTCCCTTGCCGGTCTAGGAATGGTAGAACGATGGGTTCGATGACGGTTTGGATGTACCGTGCACTATTCAGTGTCCCCTCGACGATCACCAGTGGTGTACGGCCAGTGTAGGAGATCGCTCCCCACACCATGATGCCGGGTGTTGGCTCTGTGTGCCTCGGTCGTATGCAGTCCTGATTGTGGCGCTCACCTGCACGGCGCCAAACACGCATACGACCATCATTGGCACCAAGGCAGAAGCGACTCTCATCGCTGAAGACGACGCGTCTCCATTCGTCCCTCCATTCACGCCTGTCGCGACACCACTGGAGGCGGGCTGCACGATGTTGGGGCGTGAGCGGAAGACGGCCTAACGGTGTGCGGGACCGTAGCCCAGCTTCATGGAGACGGTTGCGAATGGTCCTCGCCGATACCCCAGGAGCAACAGTGTCCCTAATTTGCTGGGAAGTGGCGGTGCGGTCCCCTACGGCACTGCGTAGGATCCTACGGTCTTGGCGTGCATTCGTGCGTCGCTGCGGTCCGGTCCCAGGTCGACGGGCACGTGCACCTTCCGCCGACCACTGGCGACAACATCGATGTACTGTGGAGACCTCACGCCCCACTTGTTGAGCAATTCGGCGGTACGTCCACCCGGCCTCCCGCGTGCCCACTATACGCCCTCGCTCAAAGTCCGTCAACTGCACATACGGTTCACGTCCACGCTGTCGCGGCATGCTACCAGTGTTAAAGACTGCGATGGAGCTCCGTATGCCACGGCAAACTGGCTGACACTGACGGCGGCGGTGCACAAATGCTGCGCAGCTAGCGCCATTCGACGGCCAACACCGCGGTTCCTGGTGTGTCCACTGTGCCGTGCGTGTGATCATTGCTTGTACAGCCCTCTCGCAGTGTCCGGAGCAAGTATGGTGGGTCTGACACACCGGTGTCAATGTGTTCTTTTTTCCATTTCCAGGAGTGTATTTCACCGACATCTCAGTCCCTGATAATCCCCACTGCGATTGCTCCCTGTTCCCTAGCATCAATGAACGAACACAAATGCCACTGTCCCATTCCTGACACTCAACTTCTAGTACTTGAACTACATACCACAAGCAGAACTAAATAGCACAACAACAGCACATGACATAAAACAAGTACTGCACAGAAAACGCAACACATTCTCTGATGATAACTGCATCACCTATCAGCACCTTAAAGAATGCTCCCTCTTCTTTCGAGCCACACTGCAACCCCTTATACAACCATCCTCTCCATAACTTACTACCCTGAGCTGTGAAAACCTCGAAAATTCTACTTTTGCTCAAACCACACAAACAAACTCATTACTGATACTTCTCCTACCGCCCCATGTGCCTCACCTCAGTGTTTAGGAACGTCTGAAACCATCCTCTCCTAATGTCTGCATCAACACCTGAATCAACACAACCTCAGTTTTTAGCAAAGTCTTTGAATCTATCCTCTTCTGACATGTCCACCAACATCTGAACCAATACAACCTCCTTCCTCTGTCCCACTCTCTCCTCTAATGATCAGGTTCTGCATCTCATCCAGCTCAACACTTCAACATGGAGAAAGCCTACGATCTTCAAACTCGAGACCTATGCACTTCCAATTAATTCTGTTGACCTGACTGCATCCTTCCATTCTAGTCGCACATACCTTCTCACTATTAGCAACACCAATTCCTGTACCTTCTATCCCACTGTAGGAGTGCCCTAATGCTCCTCTCTTCTATATCTCCTTTACACTACTGATATGCTCAAACAACCTCCACCAATTCACCACCTTCAGTATGTTGATGACACCACTTTCTTTGTAATTTAAACTTCGGAAATCCCAACGGTCCCTCCAAACCCATCCCAATCAATTTATCTCCTAGTGTAACCAATGGCTCCTGAAGATCAGTCCTTCCAAAACACAGGCATTAATTACACAACACAACACTTGCACCTCTCATCTCCTTGACTTCTACCTCACCATTTACGACCATTCTTTCCATGAAATTAACAGACTAAAATATATTAACTAACCATTGATCAGCAGCTAACATGGAATCATCATCTTCTAACTATCCAATGGAGCGCCCACCACAGACTAAGGGTACTAACTGGACGCTTGGTGACTGCACCCCTCCACTGTATTTCACACCTACAAAACTTTGATCTGAGCCATTCTTAGCTAGGCCAATTTTCATGGATATCCTCTCCCACTAAGTTCTATAAGTCCCTCCATATCCCTGAATGCATGCACTCCACTTTCTGCATTCGCTTACCTTCCCGCACTTGGATGCCCTACCACTTCATAAAATTTCCATACCTCCTCACTCACGCAGAACACCTCCAAACAACATACACCATCCACAAAGTCGACCAAATCAGTCGTATAGTTTCTCCTCTACTTTCCAATCCTAGTACGCTGCGGCGCCTCTACCAACACATCCGACCATTTTCTAGTTTCCCGTTGTGGTATTGTTGCTTACTGATATTACTAAAAAAAAGTAGGTAGTATAATTGAAGTAAAATGTGTCTGGAATCACTTTTGTAAGAGCCATTTCGTTCCTAAATATTATGAAACGTTCACCGATCTGAAAAGCTGTAAAAGTGGTAACACTTCCAAAAATTAGTGAATTGTCGTTAATTTTGACTATTTGAACCACTCATGAGACATCACTTTTTCTTATAACTTTTAAACACTCGTTCTCTGCCGTAATTTCCCCCAATTAGGACACAGTGCACACCACTACCCTACGCAACAAAACTTCTTCCAAAATCCGAGCTCAGTCTCTGATCGCCCGTCCTTATTAACTGTAGACACGTAAGTTAAGTCATGATTATAGTAAATTAAAATGTTCTGTTACACACATTTGAAAGGAGCCATTTTCCTTGACTTCCATATCTTTGCTCATCTTTGTCATTCCTATTCCTAATTACAATATGTATGGACATTAATAGGGTAATGTCTGTATTTCTTTCTTCCGTTAGTTCTAAGTCTGGAAGACTAATATGTCAAAGAACATATGCGGACCGGTAATGAACACATCATAAGGAGGTTATTCTGCTTCATTAGAAGGTTTCTTTCGAAGTCTCAGTCTTGCGCTCGAGTTCTTCTTGCAAATACTTCTACTTATTACCCGAACTGAATTTCTGATCTTCAGTAAAGGCTACTATTCACTGATGAAATTATTGACTGCTGTTTAAATGACATAAATAATCTATATAAACCCTGGCTATCAAATAACTAACCTCAACCATAATCAAATGATTTTGATGAATAATAACCCAACTTTAAAGGAACATATCTAACAAACTTATCTTTTATTTTTTTAGACTATTTTCGGAAGTCTGTGGACCTCATTGGAACGAAAGGGTAGATCACAGGAAGTTTTCTGAAAAAACGGCAAGTTCAAGTCCAGATCGAAGAAGCATACAACGTCTTTTTTACGATATCCTCAATTATTTACTGGATGTATTCCCTCTATGTTTTTACACTCTACAGCTCCCTCTAGCACCATGGAAGTTATTCCCTAATGTCTTAACACATGTCCTATCATCCTGTCCGTTCTTCTTGTTAGTGTTTTCCATACATTCCTTTCTCGCCAATTCTGTGCAGGACCTCCTCATTCTTTACCTTTTCAGTCCACCTAATTCTCAACGTTCTTCTGTAGCAGCACATCTCAGACGCTTCGATTCTCTTCCGTTCCGGTTTCCCCACAATCCATGTTTCTCTTCCATGCAGTTCTGTGGTCCAAACGTACATTCTTAGAAATTTCTTCCTCATACTAAGGCCTATGTTTGATAATAGCAGACTTCTCTTGGCTAGGAGTGCTCTTTCTCTATGTGCTAGTCTGCTTTTTATATCCTCATTGCTCCGTCCGTCATCGGTTATTTTGCTACCTAGGTAGCTTTAACTACTTCTTAATCACCAATTTAAGTGTTAAATTTCTTGCTTTTGTCATTTGTGCTACTTCTCATTACATTCGTCTTTCTTCGATTTACTCTAAATCCATGTTTTGTAGTTGTTAGACGTTTTGTTCATGCAACATATCCTGTAAACTTTTTTCTCTTTCATCGAGGATATCAACGTCAACAGCAAATCTAATCACTTATATCCTTTCACCCTGAACATAAACTCACTCTTCAATCCTTCTTTGCTTCTTCAATGTATAGATTGAACAGTAGGGGCGAAGCACTACATCCGTGTCTTACATCCTTGATAATCAGAGCGCTTCGTACTTTGCATTCCACTCTTACTGTTCTCTCTTGGTTCTGCTCCACCCGTCTTTCTCTATAGTTTATCCTTTTTTTCCTCATAATTTCGAACATCTTGCACCACTTAACACTGTCGAACGATTTTTCCAGTCGACAAATTCCATGAACGTATTTTGATTTTCCTTCAGTCTTGCTTTTATTATTTAACTCAACGTCAGAATTGCCTCTCTGGTGCCTTTCCCTTTCCTAAAGCCTAACTGATCGTCCATTTTATTTTCCATTCTTCTGCATATTATTCTTGTAAGCAGAATTTATGCATGAGCTGCTAAGGAGATTTAGAGATAGTTCTTGCACTTGTCGGCTCTTGCAATATTCGAAAATGTTTGGATGATGTTTCTCCGGAAGTCTGATAATATATCGTCAGTCTCACACATTCTGTACACAAATATGAATAATCGTTTTCTTGCCAATTCCCTGAATGCTTTTAGAAATTCCGATGCCTTATTTGAACTTGTCTTCCAAAGCCGCTTTAAACTCTGATTGTAACACTATCATTGCACTCATAATGTTGCCGCCCTTGCTTTTGAATTCACCGAAGGTGGTTTTGACTTCTATGTACGCTGCAGCAGTCCTTCCGACATTCATTTGTTTCTGTGTTTCTTCATATTTTTCGTGTAACCGTTTCGCCTTAGCTTCCTTGCAATGATGTATTTCATTCCGAAGTGAATGTATTTCTGTATTCCCGAATCACCCTGAACTTTTTTGTGTTTCCTTCTTTCGTCTATCAACTGAGGTATTTCTTCCGTTATCCATGATTTCTTCGCAGTTACCTTCGCATTTACCTTCCTAGTACCTATGGTTTTCTTTACAAATTCTGTAATTATTCTTTTTAGAGATGTCCATTCTCTTCAACTGCATACTGACCAATTCGTTGTCACAGTATTTAAAGCCTGAGGAAACTTCAAGTGTATCTCTTTATTAATTCGTGCCTCCGTATCCTATTCTTTTCCTGACTGATATCTTAAGCTTCAGCCTAGTCTTCATCACTACTGTTTCTTGATCTGAGTCCATATCTGCTTCTGCGTACGCCTTACAGCCCTATATCTGATCACATATTCTATGCCTGACCATGATGTAATCTAGCTGAAATCTTCCTGTATCTCCCGGTCTTTTCCAAGTAAGCCTCATCCTCTTGTGATTCTTGAGCAGAGTATTCACTATTAACTTCTGAACTTTATTCAGAACTCAATTAGTCTCTCTCTTCCCTCGTTCCTACTACCAAGCCCATATGCTCTCCCTCCCCTGCAACCGCATTCCAATCCCCCGTGGCTATTTGATATTCACCTACCTGTACGTGTTGGATTGCCCGTTCAATACCCTTATATACTTTTTCTGTCTACAACTGCATGGATACACTGCAAATCACATGTAAGTGCCTGGTAGAGGGTTCATCGAACCGCCTTCACAATTCTCTATTATTCCAATCTCGTATAGCGCGCGGAAACAATGAACACCTATATCTTTCCGTACGAGCTCTGATTTCCCTTATTTTATCTTGGTGATCGTTCCTCCCTATGGAAGTCGGTGTCAACAAAATATTTTCGCATTCGAAGGAGAAAGTTGGTGATTGGAATTTCGTGAGAAGATTCCGTCGCAACGAGAAATGCCTTTCTTTTAATGATGTCCAGCCCAAATACTGTATCATTTCTGTGACACTCTCTCCCATATTTCACGATAATACAAAACTTGCTGCCTTTCTTTGAACTTTTTCGATGTACTCCTTCAGTCCTGTCAGGTAAGGATCCCACACAGCGCAGCAGTATTCTAAACGGGGACGGACAAGCGTTGTGTCGGCAGTCTCCTTAGTAGGTATGTTACATTTTCTAAGTGTACTGCCAATAAAACGCAATCTTTGGTTAGCCTTCCCCACAACATTTTCTGTGTGTTCCTTCCAATTTAAGTTTTTAGTAATTATAATACCTAGGTATTTAGCTGAAATTACGGCTTTTAGATTAGACTGATTTATAGTGTAACCGAAGTTTAACGAGTTCATTTTAGCACTCATGTGGATGACCTCACACTTCTCGTTATTTAAGGTAAACTGCCACTTTTCGTACCATTCCGATATTTCTTCTAAATCGTTTTGCAGTTTGTTTTGATCTTCTGATGACTTTATTAGTCGATAAACGACAGCGTCAACTGCAAACAATCGAAGACGGCTGGTCAGATTGTCTCCCAAACCGTTTATATAGATAGGGAACAACAAAGGGCCTATAACACTACCTTGGGGAACGTCAGAAATTACTTCTGTTTTACTCGGTGACTTTCTGTCAATTACTACGAATTGTGACCTCTCTGACAGGAAATCACGGATCCAGTCACATAACTGAGACGATATTCCATAAGCACGCAATGTCTCCTCATCTTCTTCTTGTGACTTCGACATTTATAACTGAACTGTTGTTCGGGGTGTTGGTTTGTTTTCGATTCTGATAAGAATAACCCTATCATTGAACTGTTCGCAGTAAGACACAAGCCGCCCGGTGCTGATGCTTCCGCTTTTAGGGGTAGATTCCAACCGCAATGGCAAGCGAAGTCTTCGACCGCCATTGCTAATGATTTTTATTCAAAATTTAAGCAGTGTTGGGGTTTCAACGCGGGACCGAGTATGTAGTGACTGCAATTCAAAGACACTACTCCTTTTCTTTAATCCACTAAAGAAGTACAGAGGACAAAAACTTTTTTTGTTATCTTGCCCGCGGAGAAGAAAAGGGATTCAAAAAAGGAAGGAAAATTGACAACACCACTGTTGCCCCTGGTCCCTATTTAATCCGACTGCCAGAACGACTAAGCTAGAGTTATGAGGGGGCGAGAAAGAATAAAAGGAAGGAAACCTCAGGGGAGCCATGAAAATCAAACAAAATTTGCTTTCTTTGAACGCCTTGGGTAGCAGGTCCTGTGTCTGCAAGCACATCAAAACCTG
Source organism: Schistocerca americana (assembly GCF_021461395.2). NCBI lineage: Eukaryota > Metazoa > Arthropoda > Insecta > Orthoptera > Acrididae > Schistocerca > Schistocerca americana. The sequence goes on along the minus strand of NC_060119.1, from coordinate 948,892,789 downwards.
TGTTCTCGCTCAGTGGACGTACATTCCGTTGTCGTTTCAGTTAAATTCTAGTGGGTTCAGATCTGTTTTCTGCTTCTCACAGCTTTGACGTACCAGCGGCGAGGAGGATCATTAAAGGTGCTCCTTAAGATATTGAGGAAATATTGCTGATGGCGCGCGTTACGGGTTAGGATGCAGCGTCGTTCGTTGTGACAATTTCAGTATCGTAGCACTGGCATTTGGCCAGAATTAAAAAGGAAACGGATCTTGTGGCCGCAGATCCAGTTCACAGTACACATTTTTATGTGTGAATGTCGATCTGTGCGGGTGTTAGGCGTGTAATAAACGACAAAATACGCCGCGCAAGCGTCCATACATCGGACGTTGGACCGATGGTTCAGATGGCTCTAAGCACTATGGGACTTAACATCTGAGGTCGTCAGTCCCTTAGACTACTTAAACGTAACTAACCCAAGGACATCACACACATCCATTCCCGATGCAGAATTACTCGTAGAACCTGCGACCGTATCAGCAGCGCGGTTCAGGACTGAAGCGCCTAGAACCACTCGGCCACAGCGGCCGGCATGGACCCGATGGTCGTCTGTGTCGTCCACTCCATAGTGGGTGCAGAGGGGCGAGCCGGCTAGATGGATGATATGCAGTCGATATCGGTTATCTTGTCTGCCATACACTGTGATCTGCCGGCCGCGGTGGTCTAGCGGTTCTAGGCGCGCAGTCCGGAACCGCGCGACTGCTACGGTCGCAGGTTCGAATCCTGCCTCGGGCATGGATGTGTGTGATGTCCTTAGGTTAGTTAGGTTTAAGTAGTTCTAAGTTCTAGGGGACTGATGACCACAGATGTTAAGTCCCATAGTGCTCAGAGCCATTTGAACCATTTGAACACTGTGATCTACCACGCTGACTGGACGTCGTATTCGAGAAAGCGGGCGTGGAACGCTTCCATATGTGCTGCCACACATACTGGGGATATTCAGTTTCGGTGAGATTTCGGCGGGCGGCACTGTTGCAATACTTTGTACACTGTTTCCTTCTGATACAAACTTGTAAGTGGTAAATACCGGTGGACATAGCTGGAGTCTAAAAAAAATTGTCGGATGTGACAAAAGGGGGGTGGAATGGTCGAAAACAAAACTGGGGCGAACAAAACGACCACGCAAAGTCTTCGGAAAGGAGTCCAGTGAGACTCTGCAGGCAACGATGCCAGAGTTTGAGTTGGGAGATGACGTACAGCGCCGTGACTCTGGTCGGGATGTGTATTAGTCCCACCCCACCACGGTGCCATGGGAGCCCAAGGGAGTCACATTGCACTTCGAATAACATCCCTGAGCTGACGAAACAGCCCAATGCCATCAACAGACGTCGGGCCAGGAGAGTTGGGATCGGAAGAACATGTGCCACGTGTGGTATACGGGAGGCATGATATAATTTCACATATTGCACAGGTTGGATAATGTCGAGGGCTCTTAGCCGGTGATCTGCAGGGCTTGCGCTGATGGTATGTAGCAAATGCCTACCAATAATAGCCTCTGAGTGAAGGACATCGGCTGTGAATTCGATGCCAAGACATCGAACGATGGCAACGATGCTAAAGGGGGCGATGCTTCTCTCCGGTAGGCCTTCAGTAATGAGTAAGACCTTGGATTTGGACACGTTGAGGGAGCTACCCGATGCTCCGCCGTAAGTAGCCAACCATGTGAGGGCTGCTCGAACTTCATCCTCACTGCGCAGATTGTGGACTAGGTCCCTGCATTGGCCATACAACAGAGACGGTGGGCGCGCAACGTCATACCTTCGAAACGTTGCACAGTCCCTGGATCAGGGGTTCCGAAGCGAAAGCATATAAGATCAAGGAAAGGGGGCAGCCTTGCCACACAGATCGTTCTATGACGTGGAGCGGTGTGAGGCGAGCGTTGTACGTCATTCTGGAAGCCGCCCCGCTCAAAAGGCGCAAAATTATTGTGGCATTACTGTCGGGGGGAACCCATACGCTGAAGAACTGTCCGCAATAGGAGTGATAAGCTCGGTCGACGGCCTGGCTAAAGTCCACCGATGCCAAGGCAGCTGGGAGATAATGGTGACGACCATCAATATTTTGACTTGCACCATCACGAATTAATATTGTATGAAATAAACTAGCCTTAACCATTCATATTGAATTTTAAACATTATTAGGACCAAAATCATTTAATGGAACAACGTTCATCTTTATCTCAATTTTCATTATAATTTTATTCAATAATTTCATGCTATCATCTCTCGGCAACAGCAAAGGGCCGTACGGATATTGTTGTGGCTTCCTAGGGAAGTCTAGTCGCAAGATGTAACGTAACGTGCAGCCTCTATGAGTCTCGATGGTAGATGCCGCATAAATATTTTCATATCGCTGTTGAGCAGCGTGATTGGTCGATAATCTGGAACCCGCGATCGCCCGTGTGGTTTGTGAATGGCGTTAGGAACCACTGTCATCAGGTACATCAACTCTTGTGCGACAGTTGTCCATATGCAAGCCAACAAAAAGTTAAAACTGTTGTAAAATTCGGTAGGAATAGCAACGGGACCAGGGCATCTGTCATCAGATTGCGCCTCGATAGCATCGAGTACTTCATGTGCGGTCACGTCTTCCCACAGCGCATGGGCTACCACCACCGGAAGAGTGCTCATAGTAAGTCGCGCGACCTCTGTGATCAGTTCCGCGAAATGCGGTAAAGCTGCATACAGTTCGGCGAAATGATTGTGGAGAGCACGAGCGACGGTATGTCGGATTTCATGCCAGTGGTCTTCTGCATCAGTGAGGACGTGGGTCAGCGCCCTGCATCAGCGTTGTCTTTCCTGGAGGAGGTGGTACATCGACGATTGTTCTTCGGATACACGATTAGAGGTTTGCAGTCGGACCACAGTCCGACCAGTTAACGGCACATGAGCAAGGAGATCTGCGCCATCGTTCGGTGTGCCACTGTCTGTGGACTGGCGAAAGAAACATCCTCGCCCAGTAATATAAATGCAAAGTATTTGTACGCCATGCCTTAACTTCCTTAACGTAGCTCATCAATGTTTTACGGTTGGTCGGCTTTGTCCAAGAGAGCTACTAAGATAAGGCGGAGTCATAAGCATCGCGACGACGACTGCAGCATCGTGCCCGCGCGTCCTCGACGATACAGCGACCGTTTAGGAAGGTCAGGTGGGCAACAACGAATTTCCACAGGCCGCGACTGTGCCACACACGGTAACGGGAGAGACTGACGTCGCAGATGTATGTGCCGTGGTCTGTAAAGGACATGGGCGAGAGTACTTCATGGCGGGTGCAATCAGAAATGGGGCGAGTGAGGTAGGCGCTATCTACGCAGCTTGACGAGTAAGCGGTGTAACATGTGTTCCTAGATCACAGGTGCCTTCTCTACAGCCAATGTAGTAAGCAATTATGCGTATTTTATGACTAATATTGGTATGTTGTCATCCATTTCTGTGTGTAACTATACTTTGTTAATCAGTGATATTCCACTTGTCTAAATTGAATACATTACTGTAGTGGAGAAAGCTTAAACCTATCCAGTACCACGATAGCAACAGGTAATTCAGTTTTCTTACTCCTTGTTTCACTAAAGCGCTAACTTTCCTTCTGCACACGCCCGTGCACACACACACACAGACAGCCCCCCCCCTCCCCCCCCCCCCCCCCACACGCACACAGACACACATCATATCACATCACTTAACTGATATTACATCATTAAACTTCCATAGGAACTGATGTCCATCACCAGCATCAGTATGAGATGTGATTCCACGGGTAAGTGTGCACCTTTGTTGTAGCACAGGCTCAAAAAGTCTCTGAATCGCATCTTCAGGAATTCCCTGCCATGCCTAAAACACGTAGTGTGTCACCTCATGAAGATTGTTGGGTATGAACGTGTATGTCTTTCTATTGCACCTCACGCATGTTCTGTGGGTAAAAAATCAGGATCTGCACATTCCTAAAGGTGTTTGTGTTCTGAACTGCAGTGTGATATCTTTTACTTTCGTGCTTTTACATGCCATTTGATAACCTGGTCATTAAGGAACTATAGGGGTTTTATTCTTGTCACATACTAGTGAACATTCACTCAGTCTCCCTACAACAGCTTCCAAATCATCCTGTCGTCGTACCAGTAACTCCCTACACCATGAGTCCTGGAGTGGAGAGATTTGGGTGTCGAATTGCCGCTTCCTGTGACTTTTCATCCCGTCATCTACGCACATAAAGGTGTCGATGTGATTGCCAAAACAGACATTATACGCACCGCTGAACATAACGGAATGTCACTCAATATCCCACTTCTCTGCGGTTAGCTGCACGAAAGTGTACGGTGTTAGTGAAAAAAAGCGCATCGCAAATCGAGATTTCAACACAGCGACCAACAATCTATTCATGATGGTTCAGGTTGAAACTCTCTGCATTTCAATCACTATTATGATTTCATCGGTTGTCATCTGGTTATTCGTTAGAACCAATTGAAAAATCTCACGGTGTGCCTTTGGTGTACTCTCTATGGAAGCAGGCCGTTGTGCTGAATCCATCTCGTCACCACTCGTTCTACAGTCATTGCATTGCGGCCAACTGTCTGCGGCATCAGCCAGCGTGGTGCTCGCATCTTCCTCATGCCAGTGATTCGATCGTCCTCAGAATCCGAAAGGTTGTGATAAGCTAAGCACGCACGTCCGCCGGGCATGCTGCGGTGCGATAACACCAGTAACGGTGAAAAAAAAAAACTTATGTGTAACACTGCCTTTTATTTCTGGGATTGTAAGTACTGAAAATAAGTGCCATTAACGATAAAAATTTAATCAACACATACCTTCGGCGTGAAAATGCTGGAGAATCATTTTGGTAATATTCGGTCATGATGTTACGATTTCCATTTCTGTCACTGTATGAGATACGTCTATAAAAATATAGCGTCTAGTGCTAATTTTGAGGGTGTGAGACAGCCAAGGGCTCTAAATCTGAAATTCTTTATTCCACTGGAACCAGTTGCGATATAACAATGAAAATCATGGTACAGAAAGATATCCGCAAAACGCATTACCACATAACATAGCAACCTGAAGACATCACTCCTTTTGCACTGCACATGAGTGGGGACTACGAAGTTCCTTAGAGCTTTGTAACACTAAAAGATGAAAATTTCCATTATATTTTTAGAAACAACAAGCTAGAAAAAATGAAAAGACGGGTGTGAATTGATAATTTGACAGTTTTTGCCATCCCTTGTGCTGGAACAGATATAATCACTCGTCAACCTCATTTATATTTCGATTTAAATACTGGGAATTATTCTCCTATTGGATCGCGCATGTACGGAAGCTGTTTGATGTAAAAGATAGAAGTAAAATAAACTTTTCACTATATTCTGACAATACGTTTTACATAAGGGCTCGTCCAGGTTGGACTGTATGGGCATCCGCCTGTTTGAGTGTAAGCGAAATACGGAAATAGAAAGGAGAGAGAAAGCTGGTTCACTTTCGAACTAGCAGGTGGCGGGTCGAGGATAGCTGTTTCGGAGGAACAGTAGTTACGAGGCAGTCCACTTTGTCCGAAAGCTAGAAATCAAGAGAGTGTCTGTTCTGTCTCAAAGCTAAAAATCAAGGCAGCGGCTGCACTGTCCTCTGGTCTCCAGGACTCGGCCAGCTGCAACCCCTTGATCCTTCTCAGAGCTCCCTATTGGATAGCCGGTGGTGTGGGTACTCAAGAGCATTCAGCAGATGGCTGAAAGCGTATCCTGTCTGCGGCTGTTACCGGAAAGAACAGCCAGACCGATAACGCAGGCACTGCAAGAACTCTTGCTGTGGACCTTACCCTGGAGCTTGGTTGCTGCTACATGTCTGAAAGCAAATTTTAAACTCTCAATGAATTATAAACGAATCACTCCGATAACCTAAACTGGCTACAAACCCTGTACAATTGTCTGCTTTGTAACCTACCATGGAAAAGCTACACGGAGGCAACGATCAACGAAATGTGTGTTTTGCCTGTAATAACATCTCAGCATTCTGAGCCCGCCTCATGATAGGAAAATAAGTATCGATTGACACAACACGTATGATTGCATCGAAATGCATTACCTTCTTGTTTTGTTTTTCGTGAATTAGGTGTTAGATTAGCGCTTACTGAGAGAGCAACATTTCCTCAATGCTTTCTGCATCCTATCTCCAAACACTTATTGCAGCAATTACAAATGTATTCACTTTTTGCAACCTTGATTCCAGTCCGGAGATTCTACGTTCCGGTCAGTTTTAATTCATGAAACTCTGTTTAATGTCTCGAGGGATAAAGCCACCATATGGTAATATTGTTTGATGATGCACTTTGCCAAGATTTACCTAGACGCCGATTTTCATTGCTGTATTACAAATTTCTGTATTACAAACGGTTCCCAACTAATGGCTCTTTAACAATCATGTCACCATCTTCCAGGACTCATAGATGCCTTCAAAATCACTCCATCTTCTGTATAGTATTTCTCTTTTCCCAGTTAGTTGGAACTTTTGACGGAAACGTGTAAGGTTTAAAATGTTAAAGCTCTGTTTTATGTAAGATACAGATGAACACAAATTGGAATAACTATTGCCACATTTTCAAATTATTACACTACTCATAGAGGAATAAATTACTGCAACGATTGCGTTCTCGATTGATTACTCGTTGCAACTGGCGTTAGGTTTAATTTGTTCATCTATATTTATGGTCGTAATTCTTCGGATTCCATAATGGGCGAGAGCAGTTCACACCGAAACTGGTACTTAACATGTAATTACAAAATAAAACAAAAGCTTCATGGAAGAACGTTCATTGGATACTGTAATTCGGATTTGTGTCAGAGCTTTGTGCTTTGACACAATGGCGCGTTTATACGGCGTAATGCGGCGACCCAGAGTTTTATTTTTCCTTTTTTATAATAACATCCGTCCACTTTTAGCAGCTGTAGTAATGGCTGCACACGAACTAAGTATAAAAGGCTATCGTGGCAGTACTTGCGCCAGAGGCAAAACCTTGATAAATGTATTTGTTAACAGTGAACTTCAAACGATACTTTTGTCTTAATTTACCACATAACAACATGAAATTAGAAATTAGGAGGAGAAATATATTCACGACTTCAGCGGGCTGCAACTCTTCCGAAAATAGAATCATATATTAATACCTGCAGTTGCTGACGCGCGTTGATATATCAACGGGGACAGGAGATGCCGGGTTCGGGAGATGTCCGAAAGAACAGACACCAAATCCATATAAGTATCTAACTCTTCCTTCTCGTTTAAATGTCAGGTAACTGTTTCATTGTTTCGTCCTTGTATTCTTTCGTCACGTTTGCAAACATTTGGAACATTTAAATCACGACCCTGTAATGCAGCAGACTTCTCTCCTCAAGTGGGCAATGGCTTGTCTGACTCGGGCGTTGAGTAACCGAGTTCAGTTCTCAGGCCGGCTGGAGAGGCCGAGCGGTTCTAGGCGCTACAGTCTGGAACCGCGCGACCGCTACGGTCGCAGGTTCGAATCCTGCCTCGGGCATGGATGTGTGTGATGTCCTTAGGTTAGTTAGGTTTAAGTGGTTCAAAGTTCTAGGGGACTGATGACCTCAGAAGTTAAGTCCCATAGTGCTCAGAGCCATTTATTTCAATTCCCTGTACTGTCACAGATTTCCATTGATCACAGGACTAGAACGAGCTGCACTCAGCATAGAGATCCCAATTTAAGAGCCATTTGAATAGGAAGTAGCGGCTACAAGTTCAGAGAAGTCGGCAGTGGCCGATAGAGCGTTATGCTGACCCAATGCTTTTCCTCACTGCACCTGCATGGCACCACCTGGCTGACGATGACACCGCGGCCAGTCGACCGACACGTACGGGATTCAGGAATTGATCACAAGTTTAGTTTTACTGGTAGTTTTTATAGTTGCCCTTCAGGTCTCAACAGTTTTTCTATTATCCGACTTCATTTTTACGCGGGGCGTTCAACATGGGATGCAACACATACCAGAGCATTGCACATATTCATACGCGCTTGAACGTCTCTATTGGTGGTGCAAACACATTCGTTCACCAGTTGGGGTACTCAAGAGGGTGTACTCACTGGGTTCCTCCCCACGTAATAGAGGACCGTAAGATCTGGTCATACATTAAGTGCACCAGTGGCAAGAAACAATCAATACCTTCACTGCGCGATAACAACGGTGAAGTCACTGATGACAGTGCCACTAAAGCAGAGTTATTAAACACGGTTTTCCGAAACTCTTTCACCAAAGAACACGAAGTAAATATTCCTAAATTCCAATCAAGAACAACTGCCAAGATGAGAAACGTAGAAGTAGATACCCTCGGTGTAACAAAGCAGCTTAAATCACTTAATAAAGGCATGGCCTCCGGTCTAGATTGTATAGCAGTCAGGTTCCTCTCAGAGTATGCTGATAAAATAGCTCCATTTTAGCAATTATATACAACCACTCGCTCAGAGAAAGATATGTACTTTAAGACTGGAAAATTGCTCAAGTCACACCAATACCCAAACCCAAAAAGGGAAGTAGGAGTAATCCGCTGAATTACAGGCCTATATCACTAACGTCGATTTGCAGTCGGGTTTTAGAACATATACTGTATTCGAACATTATGAAGTATCTCGAAGAGAACGATTTATTGACATATAGTCAGCACGGATTCAGAAAATATCGTTCTTGTGAAACACAACTAGCTCTTTATGCTCATGAAGTAATAAGTGCTATTGACAGGGGATGTCAAATTGATTCCATATTTTTTTAGATTTCCAGAAGGCTTTCGACGCCGTTCCTCACAAGCGTCTTCTAAGTAAACTGCGTGCCTACGGAGTATCGCCTCAGTTGTGCGACTGGATTCGTGATTTCCTGTCACAAAGGTCACAGTTCGTAGTAATAGGCGGAAAGTCATCGAGTAAAACAGAAGTAATATCCGGCGTTCCCCATGGAAGTGTTATAGGCCCTCTATTGTTCCTGATCTATATTAACGACATAGGAAACAATCTCAGTAGACGTCTTAGATTGTTTGCAGATGATGCTGTCATTTACCGTCTTGTAAAGTCATCAGATGATCAAAAGGACTTGAAAAATGATTTAGATAAGATACCTGTATGGTGCAAAAAGTGGCAATTGACCCTGAATACAGAAAAGTGCGAAGTTATTCGCATGAGTACTAAAAGAAATCAGCTAAATTTCGATTACGGGATAAGTCACACAAACCTGAGGGCTGTAAATTCAACTAAATACTTAGGGTTTACAATTACAAATAACCTGAATTGGAATGATCACATAGATAATATTGTGGGTAGAGCAAACCAAAGAATGCGATTCATTGGCAGAACACTTAGAAGGTGCTACAGGTCTACCAAAGAGACTGCTTACACTACGCTTGTCCGCCCTATTCTGGAGTACTGTTGTGCGGTGTGGGACCCGCATCAGGTGGGACATCGAAAAAGTACAAGGAAGGGAGCTAGTTTTGTATTATCGCGAAATAGGGAAGATTGTGTCACCGACATGATAAGTGAGTTGGAGTGACAATCATTAAAACAAAGGCGTTTTTCGTTGCGACGGGATCTTCTCATGAAATTTCAATCACCAGTTTTCTCCTCCGATTTCGAAAACATTCTGTTGGCACCCACCTACATAGGGAGAAATGGTCATCACGATAAAATAAGAGAAATCAGGGCTCGCACGGAAACATTTAAGTGCTCGTTTTTCCCGCGTGCCGTTCGAGAGTGGAACGGTAGAGAGACAGCATGAAGGTGGTTCATTGAACCCTCTGCCAGACACTTTATTGTGAATAGTAGATTAATCACGTTGATGTAGATGTAGAAGGAGCAACGAGGACCATCTGCGTGGAATTGTTTGCACGTTCCGAGGTTGATCGTAACAATTTTTTGTCGAACATCGTCAAGGCGATGAGACTTGGGTTCATCACTACGAACAGAAAAGAAAACGGTCACACCACCGCTCCTCCGAAGAATACGTTCAACGCCGCCCCCTCAGCCGGTGGCGACGGTGTTCTGGGACTCTGAAGTGTCTGTTATTCTGTATGACGACGTTCCTCATGATGCGACGATAAACTTTGAAGTGTATTTTTCTACCCTAAGGGAACTAAGGAAACGACTTGAGCATGTTCGTCGCCACAGAAATGCAAAAGATCTTTTCCTTCTCCATGACCTCACACAAGTCTGAGCGGAGCTCTCAAAATTGCGTTAGGCTAACTCATCTCTCCTACAGCCAGGATCTCGCACCTTCCTACTTGCATGTGTTTGGCCCCATAATGGATACACTCTGCGGGAAGCAATACATGGATGATGAGGAGGTAATTGATGCAGCAAGGCGTTGACTCATCGTCGACCAGCTGGGTGGTGCTATGCGAGCATACAGGCCCTACCAGTAAGACGGCCTAAAACCACCGTATCGAAGGCATTTTATAGCCAAAAACCACGGGGGTAATATGCATTGGAATACTGAAGAAAACCAGCCTGTTTCCAGAAAAAGTGTTTCGTTACTTACTGAACGCCCCCGTAGTTACAGTATTGGGATAAGACTGAGTATTAGCATCCGCATCGTCAGAGTAAAGTTGTGGACCACATAAATGCGCAGTATACGTAGGAAAGTGGCACTCTGTTTTTGCTACGTTGAGGTCGTGAACGCCGTACAAAAGAATTCTCGGCCCATGGCAACAGGCCGGGCCGTACTCGTCACCACTATCGCTCTCTTTTACCTGGCTGACAAATCTAAAAGGCGACGCTCCACCTCGTGGAAGAAGCTTATTCCACACATAAATAAAAACGGTGAAAAATAGGTTTCTTACGAATTTTATTACTGGGACACTAATGAAAGAAAATAGCAAGAAGCCACAAGAGGGACAGGGTTACTCAAGCTATATGTAATTAAAGCAGTTGAGTCAGTTGTTTGAAACTATACATCTGTTCAAAAAGTTCACTTAATTGTGACGTACTCATTGCACTGATTTTGCTGATACCCGGCTTCTTCCTGCCACTCTAATATAATTCCCTACTAAATTTCCCTGAAGAAGGTTTGCATGGAAGCAGGTTAAGTAACTTCCAATGACAGATACATAATAGACAACCGGTTAAAATATTTTCTGTGAACGACATATTCCCAACAAATATGCTAGCTTACATACACGCATTTCTTAACTATCGCTAATACGTTTAGATCAGTTAATAAAATGTCCTTCCAGCAAGTCTTTGAAGCGACTGGGGTCGTTTTACAAGATGGTGGGGATCCATTCCTTCATCTGGTGCGGCAGATTTCAGCCACCTTTAGTTTCGAAACTGGTATCAATCAATCCCATGAAGCCTAGTACTCAATGGCTGAATTTCCAGTAATTCGTGATTCAGGCTAGTGTCTCCAGAACGGCAGCGGATGCGTCGCCTACGACGGCATCGTCTAGTGGCGAGCTTTCAAATCTTGCAGCCTTCTTCCTGCTCCTGTTACATACGATCCGAAAGGACCCCACCACTAACCTGCCCCCAAAAAGAAATGCTACTCCGTGAAGGTATCCATCTATGCAACCAATTGAAGGCAGTTTGTTTATTGCCACACACGTTTCGCTTCTTTTATTGGTGAAGCTTCTTCAGTGGCCTGTAACACATGTTCCTTTTTATACATATAATGAATGTATTAAGTGATAGTTACAATATGTTACTGTTACATTTTGTCATGTTTTACTCGTTTTTTTATGTTAGTATCAACTTTTGTAGCACAAATTTCGTGATGTGAAATTACCTACGATCTCCAGTGCTGTCGGCCCATGTGTGTTGTCCTGGAGATGTGTTCATTAGTCTCCATGCTCCAGCTGTCCGACTTCTGGCGTTCTTTCACCTACATTTTCGGTCAAATGGAGCATGGAAACTGATGAACACATCTTCAGGACAACACACATGGGCTAAAAGTGTTGGGAATTGTAAATAACAAACAACGAAAATTTCACATCATGAAATTTGTGATACAAATGTTGATTCCAACCCAAAAAAGTAAAACACGATAAAATGTAACATAGTAACATATTGTAACTACCAAATGACATATTCATTATTTGTATAAAAATAAACATGTATTACAGGCCACTGAAGATGCTTCACAAATAAAAGAAGCGAAACGCGTGCGGCAATAAACAAACTGTCTTCAATTAGTTGCATAGATGGAATCTGCTTGCTTAGCTGGGTGGTAACGTGCTCGCCTCCCAGGCAAGCGAGCCCGGGTTCGATTCCCGGCCGGGTTTGGAGATTTTCTCCGCTCGGGGTCTGGGTGTTATGTTGTCGTCATCATCCTTTCATCCTCGTCACCGACGCGCAAGTCGCGCAATGTTACGTCGAATGATATAAGACTTGCACTTGGCGGCGGAACTTCCCCGACTATGGGCCTCCCGGCTTACGATGCCATACGCGGATTTCCTTTTTTTGCATGGACGGAACACACCTCCACGAATGTTGAAGCAACTAAGAAACGACGGAAAACAGAAAAAATGAGGAAAATGCTATTTCTATTACTTTATAATTTATAACCTTGCATGATTTAGAAATAAAACATACTATCTTATTCAGTAATGAATATAATAGTATAAGAGTTTAAATAATAACAGAAAAGGTTTCAGTTTGAATTTGGCGCTCAGGTTTTCCACCGATGACCGACTTCTTGTCTGAATTTGATGACGCTCGCCCCACTACTTCTTTGTCTGCTAAGTAAAAGGCTCGAAAGCGCCCATCTTTCAACCTTACAACAATACTGCGTCATAAACACATTGAATGAGTTATGGCTAAGATTATTTCCGGCTGTTGTAAGTATTTCCTCTCCTGTTTGTCTCACTAAATGAATCGAACGCTTGTATCTTTATGTCTTCTATCTGAGGATGTACGTCTGGAGTACAGCATTGTATGGTAGTGAAACATGGACTGTGGGAAAACCGGAACAGAAGAGAATCGAAGCATTTGAGATGTGGTGCTATAGACGAATGTTGAAAATTAGGTGGACTGATAAGCTAAGGAATGAGGAGGTTCTACGCAGAATCGGAGAGGAAAGGAATATGTGGAAAACACTGATAAGGAGAAGGGACAGGACGATAGGACATCTGCTAAGACATGAGGGAATGACTTCCATGGTACTAGAGGGAGCTGTAGTGGGCAAAAACTGTAGAGGAAGACAGAGATTGGAATACGTCAAGCAAATAATTGAGGACGTTGGTTGCAAGTGCTACTCTGAGATGAAGAGGTTAGCACAGGAAAGGAATTCGCGGCGGGGCGCATCAAACCAGTGAGTAGACTGATGACAAAAAAAAATAAAAATAAAAATAAAAATAAAAAAATCGGCGTGACACATATCATCGTGTCGTACAGGTTCTTCCGTGAACTATGGGAGACAATTTTATAGTCTACCGTAACAATTGTTTCTCTAACTGTGGCCAGCAAATTTCCACAGAATGAGCAGCTTACAGTCAGCAGATCTCTTTTAGTCACTCGATCATATTTATAAGCCTGCTGTTGTAACTAAGTTCCTGCGTTCAAACTCTCAGAAAGGGCCTATGAAATCTAATAATTTAAGGGGTTCCAACGTCATTAGTGTAACACTAAGACTGTCCTTCACGCACTTATTTTATCTCTCTTGGTGCAATAAATGCCCCCCAAGTTTGCTCGAGGTCTAGGTTTGGGGGGCTGGTACAAGTAATCTGTGGACAGCAAGAATAACTTAAAGACATTCATAAGCAAATAAATTTTTGCATTATCAAGTTTACTGTTTTTTCTATTAATGAGTAATCACAGAGATTAATGTGGGCATTTTTAATTAAAACATTCACTACATTTGGCTATACAGCGCTTAAATTTTAAAAATTAATGAGAGAATCAAAAATGGCTCTGAGCACTATGGGACTTAACACCTGTGGTCATCAGTCCCCTAGAACTTAGAACTACATAAACCTAACTAACCTAAGGACATCACACACATCCATGCCCGAGGCAGGTTTCGAACCTGCGACCTTAGCAGTCGCGCGGTTCCGGACTGAGCGCCTAGAACCGCTAGACCACCGCGACCGGCAATGAGAGAGTCAAAGCGACATTTTTATGTTTGGCAGTTGTACAGTTTAACAAAGATTACACCGATTTCTTGTGTGTCTCTTTTCGAAGCCAACACTGTCGTTAGTTATTTAATTACCTACAGCCTTTACAGGAGTGTGCATACCTAATATTGCAGTACATAATGTACTTTAACCTAGTTCCCTAACTTGCAGATAAGCAGACCTCCCATACTTTACAGTTTGCTAGGATGAACTTTTCATACAAATAAAAATGAATGTTTCTCTCCCTTGATTAGCAAATAATTGGATAATACTACCTTATACGCATATAATGACTGTGTCGGGTTAGAATAATAATGTCAGAGTGCGCCAGCAACAATAAGCATGCACTAGACTCTCCATCACTTAGTGTATGTTTTTGTTTCCGTGGAATAAAGTCACACCTAGTAATAATGCCGTGTGACGCCTAAGGTCTAAGTTTGTGGGCTATTATAAATACCATACGGACAGTATAAGTTCTATAGCAAATAATTTCTTGAATTACCAAGCCACACAGTGATACCGATGAGCTAGAGAAGAGGTGGGAACGAAAAACGAAATTGGGGGGGGGGGAGGGGGGGGGTTCGTGGAAAATATTTGAAGATGAAATTTGAAATAATTTTTGATGTCGTCTAGTGACGGTTAAGGATGACTTACATAAATATTTTGAATACGATACTTGCTAGTACTTCCACTGCTATTATACAACTTGCTTCCATCACGATTTTTGCACAGCGCTGTGTAATATAGTAAACAAACAAAATATATGGAAGATTTGCTTACTGTAGTTTCCTACACTTGGTGGGTGACAAATACCCATGTTGAAAACTTATTTAGCTTTGTATGCAAATGTGGCGTATACATTTGCGTAATATACCCTCGTCACCACTACTAATAAAAACCATCTTAACTTGAATGTTTACCCACTTCATCTGTCATGACACTATACAGTAGGTACACCAGCAATACTTGACTATAGCGTGATATTGTTTGATGAATATGACACATCTTCCTCTTTTAATATAGTAATTTTATCTTTGGACTGTATTATGACCTGTGTACTGACCCGCGTACGTTCCTTGATGAACGTGTAAGTCTTTTTGAATATGTTTTATCTTTGGGCTGCATTATGACTTGTATTCTACATTTCTGTCTGAACTTGTGATGGTAATCTGATGTTGAAATCAAGTGTGAATATATCATCACACATCGATTGTGTAAATCTAATACAGTGGAAATTTCAGTGAAATAGCTACTGCAATAATTTGTGACGTGTTATATTTGATGCTGCCGTACTTATAAGAGATATGTTTTTGACCAGTTGGTGTCATAATGTAAATATCCGATGCTTCAAAACATTTTTCTCCTCCTTTGAAATTCTAAGATTGTAAGACATCGCATACTTGTATTACCCCGCTCTGTACCTTGAAATATATCCTGTGAAAACGGTAACTAGTGGCGAAACCGGTAGAGAGTAAATAAAATGGTACAGCTGTTAGCACAAAAATTGATTTTTTTCTAAATATTTATCGGCTGTAGATAAACATTTGACGAAAGCTTTATTAACAAATAGGTTTGTTGCAAATGGTAGCTTAACTCACCAAGTTTTTATGAATTCACTCCCACACGTTTATGAGGGTTTTTTTTTTTATGGAGGCTTAAGTGACGAATTTTTTTTTTTTTTTTAATTGGACATGCTGACATGCTGTAACTTTACGTTGCGCCTCAGTTACAGGAATTTGAACCGTGGGTAATGTTTCAGCACATCTGAGGTCATTTGTTCGCTAGTGCTTGGATGGAACCGTACAGTTGTTAGAGACAACCCAACGACATGGCGTCCAGGTTCATCAGACGCAACCTGTCTTAACCTTTCTTGGGACGGTACGTTATGGATAAAACGTTCACAAATTTCTGATGTGGAAACTTACTGCTCGAATACGAGATGCTGTAGAGGGGGTGACGGATTGGCTGTGGCCAAAACACGGAATGATATTGTGTATCGCCTAGACGTTCTACGGGCAGCATACAGAGCACATGTGGAAATTTAACTATTAAAAAACTTCACGAGTTAGGCTACCAGACGCAGCATACGGTCCAGCTGTATCTCGAATAGTTCCTAAAAATAATTTTTGTATTCAGGAAGCGACCTCTTGTTCACCCTATGCTATGTTTCTTTTCGACACGTCGCATTTTATCTTGCACTCTGAATCTATCCCTCCCTCAAGAACAACGTAGTTTACTGTGAAGTTATAAGCAAAGTGGAATATTTTCAAGCATGAATTTTATCGTTCGCCCTTCCGACCAGCTGTGTAAGCCTTTTCCTGCTGACCCGTATTTCCAATACGGTGCGCTGGCACGCAGCCAGTTATTGCGTTAGAGCCACCAGTACGACGCAGGAAGAAAGCCGCCGTGTTCTCAGCGGGTAATGTCTCGTGATGGGGACGGTTCACCTGTTCGCCTTTTGTCGTCGCTTTGGCTGTTGCGGATAGCGCGTGAGAGCCTCCCATCTGCCGAGAATTTCCTGTGTGGCCGAAATCATCGCGCTGTACAAGAACCACATAACAACATCGAAATTCTTTCTCTGACACTATCGCTGTTAGTAGATGTTTATCATTCATTACCTCGTGGTTTTACTGTGGATTATGGACGCGAAAAAGCTTGGCAGTAGTTTACTGTTCCACGCAATGAGAAACGTAGAATGATGCAGGCTCACATGTGAGGCGATCGTGTTCCAGTTTAGTAATCGGCCAATTTGAAACGTATTCTCTGAAGTTATTGTCAATATTTCACACGAAAGTTGTCACAATTTCCTTAAGTAGTTTCCGAACGCAGTCTAGAAAAGCTATTGATTTACATTTCGGTAGCAATATGTAAATGTAAATCGATACATCAGAATAGTGTAACGTCAGATGTGTTATAATTAACCGAATATTCTAAGGTAGTTTGATTTTGAGGGCCAGATAAACACGATTAAACAGCCGAAAATTGCCGTGGCAGAATGCTGACAGGTGCACAGACGAGACGTTCCAGATATGCACTGCTCTGTAAGTGACTAAGTGAGAGACATGCAGAACTTTCCACAGTATTAAGTGGCCAGTTGTTTAATTACTTTATCGTAATACAATTATTATATTTAATTAACTCCATGGTATACGCAGTGATAACTCTGTTTCATATGGATCCCCATGCTGCGTGCCAAAAATGAGGTTAATAGGAGTGTTCAGCGTGGATATAGAGCGCAATCAATTGATTCGTTGGATGTCGAACGCCAGGCTTGATGGTCAGTGGTCTATCAAAAAGTGGATAGATATGTGAGAAAAACAGCAGACCTAGTGAGAGATGAACATGGATAGTAATGACAAAAAATTGATTAAAACATCAACGCAGAAGGTAACTATTTTCGACCGTTTCCGTTCACCTGCGCATCATAATTTAAAAAGCTCTGTCTAAGATGACACTTTGTCAGTTGCGTGTTCGCTATTCAAGGAAATGTCAACTTCGAACCCGAGCTTGTAACGTCTGTAATAGGTATAGACAATCACTATTGTCCAGCATTCAAAACAACATAGAAAATAGTCATCAGACAGCATGGTGTTGTCAACAGCCAACTGACAAAGTGTCATCTTAAACATGGTTTTTTATTTTCTGGCCGTAAGGTGAGCGGTAAGTTTCGAAACTAGTTATCTATTCCTCTGTATGCGACCTTGGTTAATACCGATTTTATAAAATACAAGCAAACCCGGCAATACTTCGCAACTGTTAACTGAGTATGGAAATTATATATACGTCGGAATCACCGTCTCACCTCCTCTGACTGTCTATCTCTTATTCCCCCCTCCCTTCCTCCACCTATTGCTCCTTCCCCCTTCCTCCTCCTCCCCAACCCTCTGTCGTGCTCCTCCTCCATCCTCCCCCTGTCCATCTCCTCTTTCCCCCTCTTTAGGTTAATTTCCTTCCACCTCTCTGTCCAGCTTCTCCCCCCCCCCTTTCCCACCCCTCTCTTTCTGACTTTGAGCCTCGATTATTGGCGTTGCAAAGGAAACCTTGATTGGAAATTGAAGTCGCTTAAAATGAATGGATAAACCGGTTAGGATCATTGGTATACGAGGTATGAGGCAGACTTCTTCACATGCAAGATCCGTGTTTAACGTTCCGTCGA
Source organism: Schistocerca americana (assembly GCF_021461395.2). Classification (NCBI taxonomy): domain Eukaryota; kingdom Metazoa; phylum Arthropoda; class Insecta; order Orthoptera; family Acrididae; genus Schistocerca; species Schistocerca americana. The sequence goes on along the minus strand of NC_060119.1, from coordinate 948,874,521 downwards.
CAACGAGGTCATTAGAGACGGAGCACAAATTCGTATTAGTGAAGGATGCGGAATGAATTTGGGCATACCCTTTTAAAGGAACCATCGCGGCATTTACGTGAAGCGATTTAGGAAAATCAGGATGGCCGGAAGCGGGATTGAACCGTCGTCCTCCCGAATATTAGTCCAGTGTGCTAACCACTGCGCCACCTCGCTCGGACCGCTATCTGTTGAGTGCATATATATGTACAACATATATTGAAAAATATGAAGAAACTGTCCGTCCGAACGTTTATTAAAGTATCATCCAAAAATTTGAAGTAAATCGGTCAGGATTTTCCGAGGTTTTCGCTAAACACCTTTTCCCTTTATATACACACATTAAAAAAAGTTTTGCATCACCGTGGTTCTCAGAACTCCTGAAGACAGACGTTGACTGTGGATATTGCACCACACACACAGTCCCTTTGACTGTTCAGAGTCACTAAACTTGCCCAAAGACGTAAACAACCATGCATGAGCAGCGCCTATTAGACAAAGGCGGTCCGATAGCTGATCAGTTCAAGTCATTTCACCAGGATGGAGGTACACGGCTCGTGTTGTCGGTAGTTAAGTCATGCCCAGACGGTCAATACCGCGATTCGATCGCGTCCGCATTGTTACTTTGCGCCAGGAAAGGCTCTCAACAAGCGAAGTGTCCAGGCATCATGGAGTGAACCAAAGCGATGTTGTTCGGACATGGAGGAGATACAGAGAGACAGGAACTGTCGCTCAGGCCGCCCAAGGGCTACTACTGCAGTGGATGACCGCTACCTATGGATTATAGCTCGGAGGAACACTGACTGGAATGCTACCATGTTGAATAATGCTTTTCGTGCAGCCACAGGGCGTCGTGTTACGACTCAAACTGTGTTCAGCAGGCTGCATGGTGCGCCACTTCACTCCCGACATCCATGCAACCAAGACACCATGCAGTGCGGTACTGATAGGCTCAACAACACGGCGAATGGACCGCTCAGGACTGGCATCACGTTCTCCTCACCGATGAGTGTCGCATATGCCTTCAACCAGACAATCGTTGGAGACGTGTTTGGAGGCAACCTGGTCAGGCTGAACGCCTTAAACACACAATTTGGCGACTGCAGCAAGGTGCAGATTCCATGATGTTTTGGGGTGTCATTGTGTGGGGCCGACGTACGCCGCTGGTGACCATCGAAGGCATCATAACGGCTGTACAATACGTGAATGCCATCATCCGACCGATATTGCAACCATATTGGCAGCGTATTGGTGAGGCATTCGTCTTCATGGACAACAATTCGCACCCCCATTGCGCATATCTTGTGAATAACTTCCTTCAAGATAACGACATCGCTTGATTAGAGTGGCCAGCATGTTCTCCAGACACGAACCCTATCGAACAAGCCTGGGATAGATTGAAAAGGGCTTCTTATGGACGACGTGACCCACCAAACAGTCTGAGGGATCTGCGCCGAATCGCCTTCCTGAACTTGTGGATAGTATACCACGACGAATACAGGCATATATCAATGCAATAGGACGTGCTACTAGGTATTACAGGTACCGGTGTGTCCAGCAATCTGGACCACCACCTGTGAAGGTCTCACTGTATCGTGTACAATATGCAGTGTGTGGTTTTCATGAGCAATAAAAAGTGCGGAAATAATGTTTATGTTGACTTCCATTCCAGTTTTCTGAACAGGTTCCGAAACTCTCCGAAGCGAGGAGATGCAAAGTATTTATTGATGTACCTAGTATATACGACTGTATATTTATATATCACGTACATTAATAAGATGTGTAGCCTGTGTCCGCCAGAATGTTTACTAAAAGAACGTGTAAAAATCTGTAGTAAATCAGTCAAGAACTGTTCGAGATATTTGGTAATAACATTAAACTACAAATTACCGTTGTTTATCAGTGTAGATGAACTCTCACTGAGTTAACTTGTCGCTGTCTCTACAATGACTATGTCACGTAACTACAAAAGCAAGAAAGAAGCACCTTTGAAAAGAGGGTCTCAAACTAGACAGATGCGACGCAACCGGGTTCACTGAGGAGCTGGCTTGTCTTGATTCGACCGTGGGCAGTGCACTGCAGAACTGGCAGTTGGAGAAGACCGATCAACAGCGGTGTGTTTGTTGGGCTGCTACCTTGTCCTTCATCCCTGCAAGTGGAGAGTACCTGGCAGACGACTGGCAGCTGTCGGCGGTCGAATGGGCCGTTCACTTTGTGGAGGCTGAGAGGATTAGCGCTGCTTTCCGCTGTGGAGTCCGGCGCTTTCACCGTTCAGAGTAGAAGTATTACGAGAGGTCAGCTCTCTGTGGAGTGTGGAGTCTTGCATGCACGCTGCCTGGTGAAAAAGGTGGCACCCAAAGAATCGGATTCTAACAGGATGACGATGATTATGGCAGCAGAGTCAAAATTCGAATCAGTTTTGAAGCAAAGTGAAATGCATCATCAGGTGAGACACCCAGGCCTGGCTTCAGAATGTGAAGTGTAGTCGAATCCTCGTGGAAATAAGCATGGGACTGGATGAAATCCAGTGAAGACTAGAACAGGAATCAGAACAAGATGGAACAGACAGAAGTAATCGTGGGATCGGATCATCACAAAGCGCAAGTGCAGTCCTGCCAAGTCTTGAGATGAAGTCCCAACATAAAGTCTGTCGAATGAACCATCACCAAGTCACACTCATCATGGAACCACTTCACTCGCTAGTGCCTTGCATGTGATCCACTCTTTCGTCCTTCCAGAGCTCTAAAATTCTGTCGTCCCATCATTTGGCTGACAGTGTATCGATTTCCCCGGAGCCGTTCTCTTCCAATTGATCCCTTATTTTCGAAATTCAGCAACTAAGGGAGTGGAATTGGGAATGTCAATGTTTACGAAAATGTCTCGTTATATTAAGACACGGTGGGGTGTAGCTCTTATACCGTGGTCATCCTTTCAGAAAGGATTTTTCGAAATTACACCCCTAAAGGTGTGAATAGGGGAAGAAATATTTTTGGTCATTATGTTTTTAAGCTAGACCTACGAAAATTTGTATTAGGTTTCTCGTTCAAAAATAAAAGAGTATGTGTTCCAACCTTTTCTGAAATTCAACCCCTACGGCGTCACATAGCAGGTGAAAATCTTTATGAAAATAAATCAATATTAGAGAATTACTAAGGCATTTTATGAACATTAGTAACCGACTTCTCGGTTAGAAGTAAAAGAAAATCGTGTTTGAATGATTTTTGAAATTAAATCCCTAAGAGAGGGAAATACGGGATGAAAAGTTTTATGAAAATATTTTATTACGAAAGCATAATCCCCTTTTGGTCAGAAGTACATTCGGCAATGGCCATTATTCTATGGAATGGCAAGCTAATCATTATTGAAGACAAAATCGATACCACGTTTAATGCGATTCTGTGTACAGGAATATCCGTTTGGGATGAGAAAATTCAGTATCGGGCGTAAGTCTGGTGCTAATAACTATGAAACCACTTACTCGATTTGTCTCTTTCTTTCCTTAGCTCGCCATTTGAAATTAAATTAAACCCCTTGAAACACTTTAATTATGCAGAGATTGGTAGCCATGTAAAGGGTCACTAACTCTTTTGTAATTTGTGGATTCTCGCATGTAAAAAAAAAAAAAAAAAAAAAAAAAATCTGTGCAGACCATACAGTCTGCGCGATCAAAGCATCGGGGCTAAGCTAGTAAATTTAACGTACAGTGGTTTGTCAGGTTTGATAGACTGATTGCCTGAACAACTCTGGTATACCGCTTTTGTACTCTTGACTACAACTGACGTACGCCTGAATGATTATTTACTGCCACTATCAATGAAAAGCACTTGAAATGCTACCACCAAATCTGCTACTGTTTCGCCAAAGTAATTCAACGCTAAACAAATGCTCACAGCTGACCTTCGGGTGGCTGGTCTCGCGTCCAGCCTTGCTATGACACGTGATTCAAATTCACACATACATATCCACATTCACATTTACATGAGCAGGTATAAATACAAGATCACAATACTATTTGTTTATTACTTCTCGGTTTCAGTTGAATGGTTGTGCATCAGTGTAACTAGAATGGATTTTTTTGTGTAATATTACGGATGTACAAACTGTTATGAATTATTAAATCTCTGGAGCAACTTGTACATAAAAGAGACGACCAGATGGAAAAGGTAACAAGAAGTGTCTCTCGTAAGATTATTACTGGAGTGTAAGGCATAGTGTCGGTCCAGTTCAGTTCCATTGATGATGAAAAAAATGTGAATTGACGTAGTTTAACGAAACTGCTTCAGACTGTAGTGTTATTAACTGTTCTCACTCCCTAGCAAATGTCGGTACATAATATCCTGTTTCGATGTAAACAGTCACCGATATCAGGAAAATAATGGATGCCACCATAGAAACGCACTTTCTGGTTCTCCTGAGAGCCGTGCGTCGAATAGATTTTGTTTTCAACATACATTGCCACCGCGGTCACGTGATGGCGTAGATTTGCCCGTAATGTGCCGTGCGAATTTTGAATATCATTATATAGATAGTACAGACAGATTTGCATTGCAGGCGCTGTGGATTTGGTACAGGCGTTTTGTAGACATCATAATAATCTGCATTTGGTACGTGGAATGAACAGGGCTTTTAACTTTCAAGAGCAAAATCAACGGTCATTACTTCACGGCGCCGTCAGGTCAGGTGTATTTTCAGTGCCTGTCAAGTCACTTTATGTCAAGTCATTTAGCCCAGTACAGAACGTCGAAAGTGATGCTTTAGTCATTATCTGTGACACAAAAAGTCAGAGTGTGTTCTCGCAACTAAGGAACTAACGACGAGAAAGTTCATTAATGGCCAAATCAAGCTTCATAACGTTTGTTTGATAAAATTCCGAGAAGTGAAAACAACATTTAAAATAATTAACTTTTATTTGCTAGGGAAAATACATACATACAGACTCGTCAATTAATAGCTATAAAGGAATGAATTGAGCCTATTTACTATATTCATTCTGTTTTTTTTTCCTTACGTAACTAATAACATCTTAAACAACTTTATTTTTCCCCTACATTAGAGATGACTTCACTTAAAATATTATGTAAGGGAAATTCCTTCGCTAAGTTAATTTCTTATTTACATACATTGTAGGTATCAGCTCCGTTCTCTTACTGTAAGACTTAAAGTAATTTTTCGCTTTCAGATATCTGACCTCGCTTGTGTAAGAACACTCAGTGGAAAAAATATCCAAGTCATCATGGAATATTTGCCACGAAAACAAAGCATTAAAAAAATTGAGATTATGAAGACATGAAAAAAAAATTGCCAAATGGGAATGGGCGAAAAGTGGTTAACTTACGGTGTTAGCAGACGACGATCGCGTCAAAAAGTTCTTCCAGAGAAACTTTAACGTGAGGTAACATGAAGGTATGCTGACGACCTTCGTGAATTCCATTATTTGAAATGCATTCTGGAATGCTATGCCTTGACGTGACGTGACGGCCGATGTGAATTGGCCTTAAAGAAACAGCGTCGTCCTCCGATTAGGTGACGATTCCAACTAAATGTTGACTACATGAGGCGAACACAATGCTCTCTCCACAGATACTTGTACTCTATGTATGTTCCACAGGAAGGAGATAAGATAAACTGTATTGTAATGTAAAAATTTAGAAAATATTATTAATCTCCCAACACCGCTGTGGTACACCATCTTATTGTGTAAATTTCACTGTCAATCCTTTTAAACTTCTTTTGAAAGGGTCTGGAATCGGGCTGTTCTTGAGTGGTATACGAACAGTTTTTTTACACACAAGTATGGATGATCACATATTAATACACTGAAGTGCCAAAGAAACTGCTACAAAAATCGGTTCAAATGGCTCTGAGCACTGTGGGACTTAACATCTGAGGTCATCAGTCCCCTAGAACTTAGAGCTACCTAAACCTATCTAACCTAAGGACATCACACATATCCATGCCCGAGGCGACCGCAGCAGTCACGCGGTTCCGGACTGAAGTGCCTATAGCCGTTCGGGCACAACGGCCGGTAACTGCTACCGCCATGCGCATTCCAATACAGAGATATGTAAACGGACAGAATAAGGCGCTGCGGTCGGCAACGCCTATATGAGACAAAAAGTGTCTGGCGCAGTTATTGGATCAGTTACTGCTGCTACCATGGTAGGTTATCAAGATTTAATTGAGTTTGAACGTGGTGTTATAGTGGGCGCACGAGTGACAGGACACAGCATCTCCAAGGTAGCGGTGAAGGGGTGATTTTCCCGTACGACCATATCACGAGTGTACCGTGAATATCAGGAATACGGTAAAACATCAAATCTCCGACACCGCTGTGGCCGGATAAATATCCTGCTACAATGAGACAAACCACGACGTGACGAAATTACAACCCTTCTCAAATAGCTGCAGATTTCAATTCCGGGCCAGCAAGTGTCAGCGTGCGAATCATTCAACGAAACTTCATCGATACGGGCTTTCGGAGTCGAGGACCGACTTGTGTAGCCTTGATGACTACACGACACAAAGCTTCTGCGTGCTCTTGGGGTCCCTACATGATATTAGGCAGGTGTACTAGTTTCTTTGGCTCTTCAGTGTATATTTGTAATTTTGTGGAATATATACTTTATTTAAACCACATTAGGTGTCGTAACATTAATCAGTCAGTTCATTGTCCACCTTCTCAAATATGGGAGGTCGACAAGAGTCATTTTCATAGCACATCCCATACCATTGCTGAAGTTCAGAATTTCATTGTGTCTCTCAGAAGACATAATGCCTTTAATTATTTCGATCCAGTCACTGTAGATGCACAGCGATGACAACTGATCCCTTCCTGTACTTCTGACGTCTTGATTCTTTATCTTGATAATCTATTCTTCTGTGTTGCTCTTCTGCTGAATTTTAAGTACCCGAAATTTTGTCTTCTGCGTTTCTTCGTCTTTGCTGATAATTTCAGAAATGTGCCTGTTTTAAAATTTTGATATTTTACTGCAACAGTGCTGCTATGGTAGTTCGCTGGCAACCTCTTTCAATTACCCGTTTCTGCACACTAAAACTCTTTCTTCTGTCTCAGTACCGTCCCTTTCTTAAAAAAGTTACATCTTCCAACTTTTCACACAAGGAAATCTGTGTATACTTATATGTGTCTTGCAGGGACATTATACGAAGAGAAATCTAAATCGCTGCTATGTTTGAAGTATTTAGTGCTTTATTGTTTGCGATAGACCTGTTTTATCTACTTTAACGATTTGGTTGTTATGTCTTACATATGGCGTGATTAGGTGATTGTGGCACTATACTGTCATATCTCAATCGTTGATGTTGTTGTAGACAGGATTTGTTTATTGACTATGCCCTTCTTGTACTGTTTTGCAAGTTATTATACTTTCAACAGCTATATTTGACAGAACACTAGCGATGTGATGTAGTTAAATTTTGTTTTGCTTTATTAATCTATGGGTTGCTATGTATTTGTGATTTGATTTTTGCTGTTAATCGTATCGTTGCTTGTAAAATGTTACTGGCTGTGTGTGTTTACCTGTTGGCTATATTTCAGTTGTCAATGAAACTTCCGATATAGTGTTTGTGTTTCAAATCAGCTTGTTCGTTTAATATACTCTGTGGCTAGTTATATGAGTGCATACAAAGTTTTTATTTCTTCCATCCTCTACGTAGTAATTCCCTTCAGTATTGAGTGTAATATTTGCGTTGCTCGTTCTATTTAATCTATTTTGTGGTTTTCTGTTTTCATAAGACTGAAGAAAGTGGATGAATTTGTTTCGCTCTTTCTAGTGTGTTCTCAGTATCTCATCCCGAAATTTCTTTCTGTTTGTCATATATAAAATTTATCGCAATTTTCACACATACAAAATAAAATGTCAAGATTACTGTCAGTTTTACATAGGACGAAGTACTATCCTATACTAAACAGAAACACATAAACATAGTGATATAAGTACATTTATATTACATTTCTTTATATTTGCATTGCTGCATACGTAAGTAAATATAAAAAATTTAGTAAGATAGAAGTTACCCTGAGTCAACATGACGCATACATCTATCATTAAATCCCATGGTGTTTATCGATTGCAGAGAAAATTTCCGTTACACATTGAAAGTGAGGTTTCTCCTGCACAAAACAATGCTCTTCTCGGTTCATCTACATTTTCTATAGATAACGTTTCGAGGAAGGATTTCTACCGATCACCAACAAACACCTAATGGTTCTTTTTACGTGTGAAGCCACTGTATTTCAATCAGACTTTTGCATCGACGACATTGTGGAACGCGACTGTGAAACACACGATCCTCTCATAAACAAACCTATCTCAGTTAAGGCAATTACTGTGTCACAGTTAATTTAGACCTAAGTAACTCATATCTCAAAGCTCCTTGTGTTTTGGAACTAGTGGGTCTTTTTCAATGGGTTAACTTAATTTTTCTGCTTTTTTACGTTGGTCAAATCAACTAAGCGTCAGTCTCTGTATAATGATTCGTCACGGGACACCTTCATATGGAGTAGATTTCATTGCAGGCTGTCCATATTATCACAATAAGAAGGAAAGACCGTAAGAAGAAATACCTTTCCACTTACAGGATATCTGTTTAAAATCCTAGAACTCCGATTTAACGAAATAATTGGCACGCTTAATTTCTCTTGACGTATGAACCTAAATGTATTCAGTATCGTTGCGTCATATAGGTTGAGTGCTATTATGGATATGTACTTTGACTGTCTATGGAAAAGAGAACAGCAAAGTTGAAAATGTCAAATATATAGCACTAGATTCACAATATGGAATGAAACATTGCTCCCAAATCTTGCTGCTATCTACTGAAGAATATTACCCTATAATAACGAAGCATTACAAAAAACATTAAACCTTAAAGCTGATTCTCATAAGTTTAGCAAATCCGCACTTAATTACAAATGCCACATTACAAATAACGATCAAACAATATTCAAGCATATCACGAAATTAAATTTTGGTCCATCTTGATTACAAAAAACGGACGCAACCAGCTCTCATAGGAACATTATGCCGATGGTGGCCGCCCTCAGGTACATAACATAAAATGTAACTTCAGAACAACCGGTTTCCTAAAACAGAGGGGAAAACTTATAACACAACAGTCTGAAAGACCCTAAATAAAATCCACCCCAGTACACTAGTCAGCCTTTTCAATTAAAATAAAATTCTCTTGGAAATAAAAATAAAACCCTCAAAAGAGACTCCAAAGAAATTTAATACATTTTAACTAAAATGACACAAGAAAGATAGCAGCAACACTGTTTAATACTTTACAGGAACGACCGTGCTGCAGGAACCAACTTACGCACGACCATGAAGTTTTCCAACCTTATCTGAACAGTGAGAATCCGTTTCACCAACTAGATATTAAGAATGAAAATAAACATTTAATAAAATACTTATTAAAGGAGAAAAACGTTTAAACAATATTATTCACGCTAAACCTAACATAGTTTGCTCCTACTATTAAAAAAAGAGCTACAAGAGGTGCTGCTGAAATGCTCCTGGAACGGGGAAACGTTAAACTTTTAGTTGTATAATATTGCAATGGCAGGTACTCCCTTCGAATAATCAGGCCACGAAACATAGCTTAATTGACTCCAGCAGATTGGTTCTACACCCATTACGAAGCTATTGTGAAATCAAAATAGATGACTTGCTAGCCTCTCTTGGGCTGCATCTATATTCAGGCTGACACTGGTACATAACAGCATGATGACAAAGCAGCGCTAACTCTGCGGAATGGAATGTTTACTTCCGTGCAGCGCCACGAGCCCAGACACGAACTAAAAGCCAGTAAACGAACACCCTTCGCAGTATGAAGATCACACTGCAACAGTCAACGCAAGTTCGCTAGCAGAACTGATGACATATTTCATCACTGTTGGAGTTGCCCACAGTATCTTTCGGCCATTACTGAAAAATCGGCCGGCAGAGTTTCATCATTCCCTCTTGCCTGTACGAAAACTGACTGCCACGATGTGGACCATGTCTGCTCTCTTAGAGACTGTGGGCGCTGCCCCCGCCACCTAACGGCGAGGCATACATCGCACGCAAGCGGTAAACTCGCTGCAATGACACCGACCGTCTGAAATGATCCATACATTACTTCTGACTTCTGTTCCCTTGCACTCTAGACAAGTGATCACAGTAACTGAATGTTGTTCAGATACTGATCTTCTACATTCACTGGACGTAACCGCAGTCGTCTTCTTGCTCATTATGAGCTACACAGCTGATTCTAGCTAACAATTAATGAGAAACCACCACAGGTGTATTGATACAAATTTATTTCGTGACAACCGGTTTCGTTCAAAAGAACATTATCATCAAGTTACACTGCCAGATGACTTTACAGTAACTTTCATCATTCTGGAAATATATATTTCTTAAATAATGCGGCAGGGTACGATGGCTCGCTATTTGAATTCTTCTTAAAATTTTTGTATACGTTCGATAATGAACTCACAAAAATATACGTGGAGCTAATAAGTAAACTCTGATCTGTGTTGTTGGTCTGTGTCTTTTACGAAAGACCTAATAACCTTAATCCCAAGGCTGATATGCTACAAATCCCAGGACGGCCCAGCACCCTGGTTATATGTTTCCAATTTGAAACTTCGTGCCCCAAATAAAAACAGAACTTACCCAATCTAAACATTATGGCAAGAGTCCCCGCCTGATATCAGGAATATTTCTTTACGGGTGCTGACAAGAGCCTCGGGCATAAGCTACAGGCCTCCAGAATTCGAAGCACTCATTTCTAAAATATCTCCCGCTCAAAGTCAGGAAAGATCAATACTGGCACACTAACGGTATATTAACCCTTTGAATGCGGCCTGTTGACTATCTGTCCACTTAAACTGTTCTCTCTTACGTCTTAATTGGTTTAAAGGTACAGACAACTGTGCAAAATGTGACACGAACTTACGGAAAAAGCTGAACATTCCAATGACCCATGCGGTCCTTTTTTTATCCTTTAATGGGGGGAACCGGAGAATATCTTCGGTACGTTCAGGAAGGACCCTCATAACTTTAGCTGAAACAATGTGGCCCGACAAAGATATCTTGCTGTGCACTAAATCGCTTTAGCTTGCTTCACCATTACGCCTGAGTCACGCAAACAGTTAACACTCGATAGGTATGATTCAGATGTTCTTCGGAAGTTCGATTACAGATGAAAACATCACCAGGATAATTACAGACGCAGTTTAACAACATTGTGGCACAAGTTGCCAGCCGAATGGTGCCTTATTCTGTTCAAACAACTTGAGTCGGTGTCAAATGCTGTGGGTGCTTTAGATTTCTCAGCCAAAGGCACCTGATGATCTCCATGGTTTAAATCAAGGCCTGGTATGGGAACGCCTCCATGACAAACATCTGGTTTAACAGCCGGCAATCGATAATGGGCTGACACGCCTTTCCAGCAAGCTTACAAACTAGGAAAAAGGGAGAAGCATATTCGGGCATTGATGGCCAAATAACCCCTTCGGCCAGCTGCTCGTCAATTATTTTCCTCAGTTTCCACATCTTAGGAGGTGTCAGTATCTACGGTGACTGCCGTACTGGAACCTAAATTATGTGAGTGCAGGCATTCTCGGCGAATTTCATGTACGAAGTCTTCACGGGTTGTCAGCCGAGTAGCATCTTCACGCGAAGATGATTGAGACGCATTCCATCGAAACGTTGCTACGAGACGACGATGTTACTCGCCTGACAACCCGTGAAGACTTCATATACTAAATTTTATACTCGATTATGAGGTTCCGGCTGTGTTTTTTATGAGTGGCGGAATGGAGTGATCTGATGGTGAACTGGTCGAAAATTGGGACGGTAATACATCTAACTACTTACACCTTACCGGTCGAAAAATGGGACGGTAATACATTTAACTACTTACCCCCACAATCCTTTTTATCTCATCCACTGATGACGGTGTCGTACCCCATAAGTGCAATGGTCACATTATGAGTAATTAAAGTAGGAGGAATTTATACCCTGAAACGCAAAGTAACTTCTTCGTCCTACCGCAACGGAAGAAAGTAGCACAATATAGACTTATGGAGATGAACACACACTTTTCCAAATCTATTGCCCGAAGCATCTGAAAATGATCTGGGAGGCTTGAAGTAAAGCGCTGAATTCAAACCTTTGGATTTACGACTCTTACTTTATATGGAAAGAGTTTGGAACAAAGAACTGCGACTGCTAACGAGCTCTAAAGGTACACCGACAAGCAGTTGCATTGCGACTCACCATCATTGCCTACTTGAACAGCTGCACAGCGTGTCCCCACCTTCAGGCGTCCAGGCTGTAACTGGCCCCGTCTTCAAATTCCCACGATCGCTGTACACCCGCGAGTGAATGAATTTCTTAGTGTACTTCCCGATCAATCATAGAGCTATCTTCCGGGCACAGCACGACGGCCCAATCGGCTAGCGTCAAAAGCACACCCTATGGATTCCTTGTTCCCTCATTTTTATTGACAGGTTCTTTCGACAGATTTCAAAGCTTCTACCACGAATTTCCAGCAACCAATGGAAACAAACTCCAATGAGTTTGGTGAGAAAGATCGTTCCACCTAATTGCTCCAACTCATGTACACCACCTCTCCCTTTGTTGTACTATCCCCCTCCCCCCCTGCCCCCTCCCACCCCCCGCCCCCCCCCCCCCCCCCACATACACACACCGTCCTACTATTGGCCAGTGGATTCCAACGGTTTGGTTTGGCCCTCCGTTTCTAAGCGTGGAGAGAGCAGGAAATTCGCTTTAGCCCACAGCCAAAGTAATAGGGAGTGTTTATGAAATAGAGGCTGCTGATCATAAATGGAAAACCAAGATTAAATAAAACACATACCACACAGATCACTTCTCAAAGCCAATGGTCCGAATAGAAAATGATAAAGATCGCATATGAAAATGGTAAATTAACATACTACTTGATAGGATATGCTCTAGGGAAAGATGTACTCAAATAAAAGCATGCCTTTCACTATTTTAGTCGTTACCCCAACTTATCTGTTAGAACTTCCGGGAATTCAATCTATACCCTTAGCAATTTATTCGCTTACTCCTTTTCTAAGTGATCTACATTAAACTGCGACTTTTCAGCCTTCACGTGGTATATTTGTCCCAGCGAGCCATGATTACAGAGTCTGAAACTTCTTTTTGGCTGAAATCTAAACATAAAACTCTTATCTCAGTACAGAATATCAAATCAAACACCTTTCAGCCATCTAATTTTCAAACTGTTACTTTATTTGGTTACCAGTTTCAGCGATTTTCGACGCCGTCTTCAGGTTCCACGCCCGACGTCTAGGAAGATTCCAACCTCGGCTCCGGTTAAAAAAGCGGCCAGCACACAGAGACTGATATCTGTAGATTTCTGCTTGGTACAGCGATCTCTTTAACCATCATTGCAGTCGGTAATAACTTCATAAATACTGATTTAAAGCTTTTAGCCCTTGGTATTCCTAATCATACGACCGCGTTACTACTCTTATTCCTGAAATTAGCAATGAAGGTACATTCCCAACTCTGTTATTTTACATATAACACGCTTTAAGTGTCTCCCTACGCACATATTATAGCCACGTTAATCAAAAAGACTACTCTTGTGACATAGAGCCTTACAACGAGGAGATGTTGCCAGCGATGGGATCGACATTTTGGAACCAAATCCCAGGTTTCACTTACTGCAGTCATTTACCCTGGTGGACGCTCGTTTGTTTGTAATTGACGAAAAAAAATTCGGAATTTTGTGTAATGCTCAGGGACGCAAAAATAGTCGAACTACCTTGTCTCTTTGCGTGGTGTAATCGACAGGAAAGCAGCGTCAGATGCTGTAGGTTATGGTTCGAATCTCATCAAGTGAATATGATTTTAAAACTTTATCGAAATTATTTTGATATTATTTTTAATTGGTTAATTGGTTTAAACATAATCTTCTTGTTTCTTTTCTTTGTCACATTATTCCAATCACCGTATGAACTTTTTCATTTGTTTCATTTTTTCTTTATGTCATTCTTTTTGTAAATATGAATCTAATTATATTTATGTATTATAAAAATTCAATTATTTGAAAATTCCGATCTATCAGTCGAAAAACAAAAGGCCATATGATCTATTTATGTTGGCTATGCACTGAAGTGAAGAACATATTTGTCATACCATCCGGCCGGAGTGGCCGTGCGGTTCTGCGTGACCGCTACGGTCGCAGGTTCGAATCCTGCCTCGGGCATGGATGTGTGTGATGTCCTTAGGTTAGTTAGGTTTAAGTAGTTCTAAGTTGTAGGGGACTGATGACCACAGCAGTTGTGTCCCATAGTGGTCAGAGCCATTTGAACCATTTTTTTCTCTTACCAGTCGTGTAATTTTTTTGCATGGTAATCGTCATACAAACATTTGAAACATAAACTAAATACATATTGCACTATGGAAAAAATAACGCAGATGAAGATTTAAATGAAAGAAGGGTTTATAAGGATAATGAAATTCAAACAAAATGAGAAGCAAATAGAGTGAAAGCAGTAATGTGGATGAAAAAAACACTGTGATAAAAATAAAAGAAATTATGTCGATATTAATACATAAAATTAATTAAAGACACCTGAATAATGATTTCAATTAGAAAAAGAATGATACCAAGAAAAATGAGTGCAAATGAAGTAGTTGATAATGGTGACTAAAATGATATGACAAAGGAATAGAAATAAAAAATTACTTTTAAATCGATTAACTGAATAAAAATGACCAAAATCATTTCGATAAGTTTAGAAAGTAAAGAGAATTTACTGTACCTGACAAGATTCGTACCCACAACTTCTTGCATGTGAAGCTACTATTCTGTTCATTATAGCACACAACCAGTCTATTTGAGCAGCAGTACGCACAGACTGTACATTATTTTCTGGAGCAAATGTGGGGCGGAGGGGTAAGGTCCACTGGGCTGGACCCAAACGTGTCACCTAAACGAAATTACAAGTGACCTAGCTGCCGGATAGTGAAATTGAAAGATATTTTGGTTTTTAATCATGAGTACGGGGTGTGCATTACCGATAGTAAACATCACCATCCACAGATTTAAACTATTGATATGCCTACAGCAATATTGACTTTCGCCAAACCAATTCTGATTCGTCCATTACCGTTATGGAAAATAAAAACATGTACATACTGCTATAATACCCTAATTACCTATTTATAGCAGTAATGTTAGCACTGGAGTTGTTATTTGGAGAGTCGTATAACTCTGAAGTTAGAATAATTTAGCATTTCGTACCGCAACGTAGCAGTAA
This sequence comes from Schistocerca americana, assembly GCF_021461395.2. Lineage (NCBI taxonomy): Eukaryota > Metazoa > Arthropoda > Insecta > Orthoptera > Acrididae > Schistocerca > Schistocerca americana. The sequence goes on along the minus strand of NC_060119.1, from coordinate 948,859,172 downwards.
ACATCATTAGAAATAATATTAAATTCAATACAGTGCAAAAAAATACATTCGGATTTGTCTGAGTCGTTCAAAAATCGAACTGATAGACAAAAATACTGCCCAAACAGTGATAGTTGCATTTATTTAAAACAACTTCTCAAATTCTATCAATAGCAGCCTAAATGGCAAAATGTCGGTCAGTCTGGCCACCTGGGAGGTACTCGATTATGGCAACTAGTCCGGACACGGTACTATGGGAAGGGCTTTGCGGAAAGAGAAAGGGGTATAGTTACAGTTCGTTCGATTCTGAAAGACTTTTTCAGTGGGATGCTTCAATTATTCGTCTGAGCTGAATGCACCCTGTTTGCCCTCCCTCCTCCCCCCAAGAAAATGTATTTACTCTTATGTAATACTACAATAACTGAGTGACCAAACATTCACATTTAAAGGAAAAACATGCAATATCATAATGCCATCTTATTTTGTGATGCATTTTATTTATTTATTTATTTTTGAAACTATGTACGAGGTTTGTCCGGAAAATACGTATAAAAGTTGAATAATGTCTTTATGTTACAAGTTGCAGTCCCCGCCAGTTGGGACTACTGCTGTAATCAATCCCATCAACGCTCAGTTCGAGTCAGAGCACTCTGCGTGAAGGTGGGAGTGTGCGGTAGCTTGTTGACAGTTACCCTTTCTCACCTGCCGTCAGCATGGAGCTCTGTCTGATTGAGGAACAGAACGTCAACATCAAGTTTCTTGCAAAGCTAGGCAAGAATGGCCGTGAGATTTTTGAGTGTATGAAACAGGTTTACGGAGACAATTCTCTGAAGGAACCAACCGTGAACAAGTGGTTAAAGAGGTTCCGGGATGAACGAGAAGAAGTGAACGATAACCCTCGCCCAGGACGCCCGTCGACATCGAGTTCCGATGCAAATGTTGAACGAATTCGGGATTGTGTTCTTAAAGACTGTAGATTGACAGTGAGAATGATTGCTGACGAGCTGTCAATCCCCAAAACAATCGTTTACGAAATCCTGACACAAAAACTTGAAATGAAGAAATTGTGTGCGAAAATCGTACCGAACCTCTTGACGCCAGAACCGAAAGCAAACAGGGTTGAGTGCTATGAGGATTGGTTGGAAGCAGAGGAACGAGGGGACTTTCTCAACCGAGTCATCACTGGAGACGAGTCCTGGTTTTACGAATCCGTTGTGGAGCTCAAATCTCAAGACAAGGAATGGAAACTAGCAGGAGAACCGAGAACAAAAAAGTCGCGAAAATCAAGGTAAAATGTGAAGACAATGTTGATTGTTTTCTTTGATTCTAGGGGCATTGTTCACAAGGAATTTGTCCCTCCCGGTCAGAGAATGAACGGTAATTTTTACGTTGAGGTTCTGACACGTCTCAGAGCTCATGTGGCCCGAGTTCGAACGGAGTTGGCAAAAGGGGACAGGTGGATCCTTCATCACGACAATGCGCCCGCTCACACGTCGCTCGTTGTGCGCGAGTTTTTGGCCCGAAGCTCAATCACCGTGACAGACCACCCGCCTTATTCACCCGATTTAGGCCCGTGTGACTTCTTCATGTTCCTGAAATGCAAAATGGTGCTTCGGGGAGATGTGGAAGCCATCAACTCGGAAACGACACGGCAATTGAACAACGTCACAACTGAAGACTTTCAACAATGTTATCAACAGTGGAAACGGCTTTGGCAGAAGTGTATCGCGTCTCAGGGCGAGTACTTTGAAGGAGACCGTATTGTAATACCTGAATAATTGTAAAATAAAGTTATTATTCAACTTTTATACGTATTTTCCGGACAAACCTCGTACAACAAGCACCTTCTTCCAAATTCTCCACCGACTAGGATAGATCTGGAAATTTAGGCACTGAGGTAGCAATCCCTGGATTTGGTAGAGAAATGGTTCGAATCCGTCGACCAGCAGTCTTGACAATGGGTTTCTGTGGTTTCCCATACTCAGTATAGGAAAATACCTGGTTTCGTTCCCTATTATAGGTCACAGCCAATTTCTTCCATTTTTGGACAATTTACAGCTACGACGTATCCTTAAAAAATGGTTCAAATGGCTCTGAGCACTATAGGACTCAACATCTTAGTCATAAGTCCCCTAGAACTTAGAACTACTTAAACGTAACTAACCTAAGGGCATCACACACACCCATGCCCGAGGCAGGATTCGAACCTGCGACCGTAGCAGCCTCGCGGTTCCGGACTGCAGCGCCAGAACCGCACGGCCACCGCGGCCGGCACGGATCCTTACACACAATGGTTTTTCAATAAAGAAATTACAGGATGTATCACTATGAGACATAATTTCTGATTTGCTGATCATAAACGTCTTATAATCCAGCAAATCACGTGGCGGAAAATTCTCCAAAATTGTGGCACTAGGACGTAGAGCAAAATGAATATGAAGAAGTGCAGTAGTTAACCATGCTTGGCCAGGGTGTACCTCAATACCTGTGAAAGCAAAATCAAAATGTGCACCGTGAAACAGATTCCCATTCCCTTAAAAATGCTTAAATTAAAATTGCTGTATGGCAGACGAGTCAATCATCTCTCCCAAGGACATAATGATACATCGTTCTTCAAGTTTTACTACAAGAACGATGTTCTACTGTGAAACGAAGTTCAACTGTCACAACTCTAACGTATTTTAAGTAAACATCATACAAACGACGACATATGTTGTACATCGAAAAGGGCTTTATTAGCATCAAGGTTGGATAAACATATTACATTGGGTAACTTATTTTTGGCATCGCAAACATAAGAAGTCTAGTTAAAATCAATGGGTAAATCAATGTTAAGATCCTGAAACTGCAGCTCATAGTATCTTTGTATGCCGTTTTGTTTAATAAATAAATTTGGTTGCTACAGTTTCAAGTTGACTGTTGAAATAACAGTTTTTAAAAAGTTCTTGATAACAGAAGGAAATCGAAGAATTTCATCGAAATGAAAGATACTGAATTTAGGAGTCTGGCATGCTTTGATGTGCTGACGAGAGACATATTATTAAGAACTCATTAAGAGAGTGTAAAATTAAGTCACATTACAAAAAAATTATACGGAGAGCAAACTGACAGAGATGGCAAGACATATCGGATGAAAAAGCACAATGAAAAGGAAGATTTGCAACACCGTTATGGACAATCCTAGAAGATTTTTATGTAAATTAATCATACATTCCTCCTGAACATTTATCAGGTAAGTGTAGAGTCAGCGGCATAAATTTACCTGAGGAGGGAATGCAACCAAAATAGCCCACTCAGAAGTCCTCGTCACGAACGTAAGCGAGGAAAAAGGAAGACCATAATGTAAGAGGCATGTCTTGACTTATGCGTCATTCAAGAAAGTTTCAAGTAAGCTACGAAAACTAAGGTATTTGAACAGAAGATCAGCAGTTAATGACTCAATAATGGAAATGAGAAACGATTACTTTAGTTGCTGAAGGCGATTTTAGGGAAGAAAAAAAAGATTGTAAAAGGACGAAAGTAGGTCAACAAATTTAGTAAGACGGTTGGTTGCTTGCAGCATCAAAAACTCAAAATCAGTAAGGCTACTCCCGGCAAACGAAAAATATGTACAGGGAGAAAAGAAGACCAAATATTTACTAAGACGATTCCTAGTAGGAGCAACAACTCAAAATGGTTAAGGCTACTCCACGCGATAAGCAGGATAACAGGAAACTAATCCCTAAAAACTGCAGCCGGTCGCTAAATGTGGAAGATCTAGGCTTCAACATTGGCCTGGCACAAATTTTCGGTTGTCACGACATATTCATTAGACCGCAGATTCAGCATTTCTGATTATAATTGTACTGATATTATTTAATGATTTAACCTTATTGAATTTAATTGACTACAGCTGACTGATTCGAATGATTTGACTCAAAGGAAAAAATGCAGTAAGTCTGCGGCAGCAAAAACAACTATCCTTCCCATACTAAGCAAATTACAATATAAAATAATGTCTAGTATTTTGTAGCGATGCTTGCAGCATTGATTACATATGATCTTTATATTTTATATAATTTGTTAGTTGGGAGGTGGAAATAAAAGCAAACTGAAGAAGGAATATTCGTGTAATTTCACCATTGTCTTAATATACAACTAGAAGTTTATAAGATAATTCATCTTCGTAAATTGTGCCATACTCACATAGCATTATTTTGCGGCCTCTTTTATGCCACTCTTGCATCTACAGTGTTCAGAAATTTTGTTCCGGATTTCGTTCCCGTTATAGGCGAAGTTGGGAAAACAAACTCAAAAAGTAAGTTACAAGTGGAAAAAGTTTCGTTGTTTGCTTTCTCCGTGCCAACTTCAGACTGACGTGCAGTCCACAAGCAAGCTGTGGGTACGCAGAGTAGGAGAAACTTTTCCGGAAGACAGTAGCCGAGACTGCAACCCAGGGTCGAGTCATACCGCAGTACCTTTCGTAGTCTTAAAGAACAACTCCTCGAAATATACATAATGCCCACATTTAGTGAGTCCGTCTTGGTTCAAAGGTGTCACGTAATTATGATAAGTAAAAGGTTTCAGGTAATTTTCTGAAGTTCTTCGTATGTTCAATTATAGAGTCGTTTTCAGCAAGGCTCTCAGTGTGTATAGTTCAATACTTTAAAATTAAAAACAGATTAGACTGATTATTTTTCATGTATTTAATCGTAATAAATCGATTAGGAACTGACTATACTGAATACATACAAATTATGAGAAACATAACCTTCAGTCACAAAAAATATTTGTATCCCAATCAGTTATGTCTGTTGACTCAAGCTGGTAATTACTCACGATGAAGATATGAAATTTCCCGTTTAATAATGTATTTTGCTCCATAAAATTTTGATTACTTCCTGACATTGTAATGAAATATTTTAATCATTTTTACATGATACTTATTTTAAGTTTGGAGCAACGGCCTTGCCGCAGTGGATACACAGGTTCCCGTCAGATCACCGGAGTAAAGCGCTGTCGGGCGTGGCCGGTACTTGGGTGGGTGACCATCCGGGCCGCCATGCACTGTTGCCATTTTTAGGGTGCACTCAGCCTTTTGATGCCAATTGAGGAGCTACTCGACTCAATAGTAGCGGCTCCGGTCAAGGAAAACCATCGCAACGACCGGGAGAGCCGTGTGCTGACCACACGCCCTCCTGGTCGCACCCTCAGCTGAGGATGACACGGCGGTCGGATGGTCTCGATGGGCCACTTGTGGCCTGAAGACAGAGTGCTTTATTTTAAGTTTAATTAACGCACGTAAAATCACATACACACATGTGCTCTCTCTCACACACGCGTCCTGTTGTGACGCAGTTTAAGTTGTGAATAGTGAAGATTATGTTTTTTCCTAATGTGACATTTGCAAAAACTAACTTTGCGTTAAAATTCTCAGTGACGGATTTCATGACGGAAAAAGCTGTTGTTGTAACGAGCTGCTCTGATACCGGTATAACATGCACACGTTTTTAGGCATTTGGGAACAATTTAAAAGCGTTACTGTTCCATTTCATTTATTTGTGTGATTGTTCATTAACCATAGCTCATTACTTTGTCATTTCGTTGATGTTTGAACGCTGGTTAATGTAATCGAAAAGAATATATGACAATAATTTTATTCCATCAGTCCATCTGCAACTTCAGAATGTGGGTTTAGCTGATCAGAAGAAATATCTGTAACTTGTTCCTTCTTTTTCGGTAGTATGATGCATTTTCATCACGAGTCAAACGCCTGTCTCTGCTGCCAAGTTAGCAAGCGACGTGAGAGAAATCCAACAACCACCAGGTCAAACAGCCTACAGGAGATGGAATTAATGTAAAATGTATAAACAGTATTCTCTTTGCCAACGAATAATTAAAAATAGCAAGGAAAGTTATTGCCAGTAACAACTTATATTCAATGAAATTACGAAACCGTCAAAAATTTGCCCAGAAGTTTGTTTTTATTTAAGTGGCGACATTACTCCATTACCAGGCATCCATGTAGCTGCTAAAATAATGAGTAATACAGCTTGTGTGAGTCGCTATGTGGAAAGTAACTTTTGCATACGACAGTCCAGTCCAGTACTTCGCCTCTTGACGCCAGACGGGAAATCCTGAACAAACCTTGAGAAGAGAGTGCTTCTCATCGGCCCTCTGCTTCGTATGTATCGCCGTGGGAAATTATTGAACACTGCAGTTTGACGCCATTGAACATAAGTAAATAAGATGTTGCCTGATATGTGATTGCAGCCATGCCGGTACAAACAGGGAAGTCGGGTGCGGGGATGTATGATCGCAGTCACAGTGGTATAGTTCGTAGATTTTGTGCTGGTGCAGATCTCATGCTGACCCACATCTTCACGCCCATCGAAAAGACAAGCGAGTGTTGAGCATACTGTATATCACCGGCCCTGTGGTTGGCAGTTTACTATTTTATAAGGGTATGTGGACCCCACAGTGCCGTTAGATTCCAGTTACGAGGATAATTTCTTTTCATTTTAGTTCCGACAACCAACCAATGCATAGTAAATTTCAGATTCGTGGGGTTTATTCACGTAACTGAGGATATGTGCAGCTTCAATCCATTGCCCTTCCCTTGACTTCATACTGTTCACATTAATAGGCTGTCATGTTAGCTTCGTATTGCCAGGCTGTTAATTTTCTTTCGTAGGAAGTCGAACTTTTGTAATAAGTACCAAGTTTATTTTGATTTGAATTTAATTCAAAGCAGGATGGGTCCTCTTCCTCTCATTTTCATTATCAGTTGTTTTTAAGATATAGTTGTTAATTTAACTGCTTAGGCTTTCGCAGATCAGTCAGTTGACATAAACGATTTCTGAGTATCACACTGCATCGTACTGCAAAAATCTGTACTAGGGAAATCGACGTTTCGGCTACGGTTACAGTGGCCTTCTGGTGGGTATTCTGACGTACTTTAGATGTGTAGAGTCGCTTACATTTCATCATTGCCACCCACTGATCATGACGAGACGTCATAATTTTAAAAGGTCGTCACTGTGACGGACACTTGAGTCGGAAGGTGCGGTAATATGTTCCTACGTTGGAGGGAGTAGGGATCTGCTGTTGCCTATTGCTTCTTGCACTGTTTGCTGTGTTTGGTGCTCATCAGTGAATGTGGCGTTGGCTCCTGTTTTCCTCCTGCAGGACGCAGGACGCCCGGCGGCAGTCACGCGCCGGCAGCCCTTGCGTCACCTGTTGTTGGTGCGGGTTGTTGGCCTCTGAGAGCTGGCAATCAAGATGAGGCAAGCCTGTAATCATCCTCTCTGTTGGTGTTGATGGACTGTTTTTAATAATTTCTATCACTTCTCTGATATTGCTTTTCGTAAAGCTGGCTGCTTAGCTAGTACGCAGCTTGGGTTAAATTTGGTATTCTTGCCGCAGTCCTGCCGGTGTTGGGCTACTGTCGACTCGCTGTAGTGCCGCAGACGAACGTAGCGTTCATGTTCTCATACGCGCGTTGCCATCGGCCTGCCGGTCGTACCGATGAACGTTTCTCCATACTGACATTCCATCTTGTACATAACATCAATGCGTAAAGCATCTATATTGTCCTCCGTGTAGCCTAACACATCCTGTGTCTTGCGGCTGCTGTGGAAGACAGGCCGGAGAAGGAGTTTACCAATCCTGTCAGTGACATTTTCCGCGTAAGCTAAGCCCGCAGATGGTTGCAGTTTGTCGATTTGTTGCCTAACTCGTTTCCTTTTGTTTGTTGCCATGGCTGCATCGACTGGTTTATGGTTGTAGCCATTGGCCACGAACATTGTACGCAGCGTTTTGACCTCATGTGTAAGTTTTGAGCATCGCTAGGGCGCTGCGCGTAGATGGTCAAAATTGGATAACTGAGTTCTGGGTGATCGTTGGGATGGGAGTGCAAATACCTGTCCGTATCTGAAGGTTTCCGGTATACTCTGCGTCCTAATATGCCGTCTGTTGTCATGGGTACTTCCACGTACAGGAATGGAACTGCGCCATTCTTCTCTGCCTCGAGCGTCAACTGTATCTTCCTGTGCATTTTATTCAAATATTCGTGCAACCGGTGTAGCTTCGCTTCACCATGAGGTAACATAGTGAACGTATGATCCACCTATCGGACCCTGCGCTGTAGGCGTAAATGAGTGGAACAAAATGCCGTTGCTTCAAGGCCTTCCATGAATTCCCACTGATAAACCAGAAAATTATGACCACCTACCTAACAGCCGGTATGTCCACCCTTGACACGGATATCAGCACGACGCGTCGTGGCATGGAAGTATTGAGGGCTGGGTAGGTCGCTGGAGGGAGTTGGCACCACATCTGCACATACAAGTCATCTAATTCCCCAAAATTTCGGGGAGAGGTGCGAAAGATGTGTCCGATCGGTTTCAGTTTTGGCGAGTTGGGGGAAGCCAGCACATCAATTAGCCTTGTGACATGGCGTATTATCTTGTTGAAAAACACCACTGCCGTCTGGGAACATGATCGTCATGAAGTAGCGTACGTGGTCTGTAACCAGTGTACGATACTCCTTGGTCGTCATGTTGCCTTACACGAGCTCCACTGGCCACTGGACCCGTGGATGCCCAAGTAAATATACCCGCCGCCAATTTGTCTGCGTCCCGCAGTATGGGTGTCAAGGAGCTGTTCCCCTGGAACAACACGGATTCGTGCCCTGCCATCGGCATGTTGAAATAGGTATCGGGATTCATCAGGCCGTGCAGCGCTCTAGCATTGCGCCAACGTCCAGTCCCGATGATCACGTGACCATATCAGCAGTAATTGCCGATGTTGTCGTGTTATCATTGGCACATGGATAGGGCCTCAGCCCATCGTTAGGAGTGTTCGGTACACTGTGTGCTCAGACACACTTGTATTCTGTCCAGCATTAGTTCCTTCACAGTTCGCCGCCAGTCCTGTTTTACCAGTGTCCAGCCTACTAGTCCGACATCTGTAATGAGGGGTGGCCACCCAAACCCATGACGTCTGGACGTGGTTTCACCTGGGTTCGCCACGTGCTGGAGACACTCACCGCAGGACTTCTTTAACAACCGACAAGTCGTGAAGTTTTCGAAAAGTTCGTGCAGAGCCTCCGGGCCATCACAATCTACCCTCTGTGAATCGCATGTAGATGACCATCCCTATTCTACATACGGATAGCACGCTCACACATACTACATGCACCGAGCATGTGCCTGACTAGGAGCCATACCTCGACAGGTGATTCTGATACCGCATGGGCGGATTTATATCGACAGTAAGTCGGTGGTCATTATGTTCTGGTACTAACGGGGAAAAGGGAGTACCCATTGTAATGCCGTCTGTCTGCTCGTAGTATTTTCCTTGCAATTTGAAGTATATTGAAGAGAAACATGGCTCCATGAAGTGGAGTATATCTGGCGGTACATGCTCCTGCAGGATGGGAACGGTTTCGCCTACTGGCACGTTTGCGAAACTGAAGATCACCACAATGTCCGTACGTAAAACCGCCTCTTCCTTTATGCGTTCTATTAATTGCGTCGAGTTCTTCAAATAAGAATCCATTTTGACAGTTAGAGGTCTTACATTACAATCTAGATATTTTGCCAGATTGTTTGTAGAGGGGTCGATCCCCGTTCACTATTGTCCTTAAAGTACACTACCGTCCATTAAAATTGCTACACCAAGAAGAAATGCAGATGATAAACGGGTATTCATTGGACAAATATATTATACTAGAGCTGACATGTGATTACATTTTCACGCAGTTTGGGCGCATAGATCCTGAGAAATCAGCACCCAGAACAACCGCCTCTGTCATGTTGTCTTGCACGAGCTTCACTGGCCGCTGGACCCGTGGATGCCCAAGAAAAGGTATCGGGATTCATCAGGCCGTGTAGCGCTCTAGCATTGCGACAACGTCCTGGACATTGAGTCAAACAGAGCTTGGATGGCGTGTACAGGTACAGCTGCCCGTGCAGCTTCAACACGATACCACAGTTCATCAAGAATAGTGACTGGCGTATTGTGACGCGCCAGTTGCTCGACCACCATTGACCAGACGTTTCCAATTGGTGAGAGATCTGGAGAATGTTCTGGCCAGGGCAGCAGTCGAACATTTTCTGTATACAGAAAGGCCCGTATAGGACCTGCAACATGTAGTCGTGCATTATCCTGTTGAAATGTAGGGTTTCGCTGGGATCGAACGAGGGGTAGAGCCACGGGTCGTAACACATCTGAAATGTAACGTCCACTGTTCAAAGTGCCGTCAATGCGAACAAGAGGTGACCGAGACGTGTAACCAATGGCGCCCCATACCATCACGCCGGGTGATACGCCAGTATGGCGATGGCGAATACACGCTTCCAATGTGCGTTCACCGCGATGTTGCCAAATACGGATGCGACCATCATGATGCTGTAAACAGAACCTGGATTCGTCCGAAAAAATGAGGTTTTGCTATTCGTGCACCCAGGTTCGTCGTTGAGTACACCATCGCAGGCGCTCCTGTCTGTGATGCAGCGCCCAGGGTAACCGCAGCCATGGTCTCCGAGCTGATAGTCCATGCTGCTGCAAACGTCGTAGAACTTTTCGTGCAGATGGTTATTGTCTTGCAAACGTCCTCATCTGTTGACTCAGGGATCGAGACGTGGCTGCACGATCCGTTACAGCCATGTGGATAAGATGCCTGTCATCTCGACTGCTAGTGATACGAGGCCGTTGGGATCCAGCACGGCGTTCCGTATTACCCTCCTGAACCCACCGATTCCATATTCTGCTAATAGTCATTGGATCTCTACCAACTGGAGCAGCAATGTCGGGATACGATAAACCGCAATCCGACCTTTATCAAAGTCGGAAACGTGATGGTACGCATTTCTCCTCCTTACACGTGGCATCACAACAGCGTTTCACCAGGCAAGGCCGGTCAACTGCTGTTTGTGTATGAGAAATCGGTTGGAAACTTTCCTCATGTCAGCACGTTGTAGGTGTCGCCACCGGCGCCAACCTTGTGTGAATGCTCTGAAAAGCCAATCATTTGCATATTACAGCATCTTCTTCCGGTCGGTTAAATTTAGCGTCGGTAGCACGTCATCTTCGTGATGTAGCAATTTTAATTGCCAGTAGTGTATAATTTTCCTTATATTGTATCTTCGACACTCCTTAGATTCTAGGAGTACTTTGGTTGTGTCAGCGTCAATTCTGGAGTCACTGATTGAGGTCTGAATCATTCGAATTTTCTTGGATGCGGTGTCCGCCCTTAGTTCGTAAGGAGCTTCTAATAATTCCTTCATCTTATCTTCATACTGCATGTCTGGACACAGAGGATGCCATCGCTCAGAGACTAACTGGCCGCACTGTAATACGTGATACGACCGTTGCCAGAGAGTAAATGCTGTCTTGGGATAAGCAGCCAGCAGGCGGGAAACAGACCCCGCGCCTCATCGGCCAATGTGCGCCAGTCACAGCAAATAATGCAAGCAGCAGCAGACAACACTAGATTCCCACTACCTCCATCTGTAGCAGCCTGTTATAACGATGTTCCCGCTCCTTCCCCTCGAGAGACCAATGGCAACAACGACCTTTCAAACCTATGAAGAAACTTCATACTCGGCGAGCAACTATGACAAAATATGAACGACTCCTCATAATTAAAGTGCATCAGTAAACCTAGAAGAAGGTCAGTGTAACAGTGGTCGAAACTTTGGTTTCTTCAGTACAGTTTTTTATGTTATGACGTGGTGCGATACTCAGAAAATTTTTACGTCTTCTGATTCTGGTCGCGGGAGCCTACGCAATTATTTTAGCAACCTGTATGGACAGGTATCACTCAGCAACAATAGCAAGTTGGAAATGTTCAGGAGGAAGAAAGGGAAATTTCTGAATGCTTAATCTACTAAAAGAAATGTCGCGATCATGATATCATACATAAATACCTGCACTTTGAACTGCACATCGACACCCAAAAAAGCAAGAATCTGTAAATCTCTTCTGAAGGCGCATATTGAACGGGTGCGAAGAGAATTTGATTTTCATAATAGAAGTATGCTGCAAATGAATCTTCTGCTGCCAGCAACGCGGTCGCCGACCGACTGGCTCAATGTGGACGGAATCAATCACTTGCAAACGCTGGCTGAGGGACAAAACTTCGCTGTCAGACCTGAACGGATTCCTGAAGAAGAAATCATCGAGTCCGTAGAAGCAGAACTCTGGCACAGGAGCTGAGAAAATTAGGCAAGAAGCAGTTCGGATTTTGCTGCCTGCCAAGCCACCGAAGCACAACCATAGCCGCGTGGAAAGGGCATATATGTAGAACAAGATGTCGGAATTATTAGAAGATCCATCTACAATGAACTAAGGGTGGACCTCCCGGCCAAGATCATTTGAAAGACGCAGATCTCAAACAAGGACTCGAGAACTGAGGTTGACACAACCAACTGATTCTCTACCGGGGTACCAGTTGCTCCTTGAATCTATGGAGTGCCAAAGATACTCAAGTAAAATCATCGTTTAAGGCCAATAGTGTACGGGATCAATTTGCCTACATACAAAATGGCGCGACAACAAGCCTACAAATTAAGACCTCTAATTGGCTAAGTGGACTCATATGTGAAGAACTCGAAGCAAATCACAGAACGCATAAAGGAAGAAACAATTTTACCCACGGACATCACGGTCAGCTATGACGTAAAGTCAGTTTCGCAAACGTGCCAGTAGACGAAACTGTTCGCATCCTACAAGACCACATACCGAAAATATATACGACCTCACTGAACTGTGTTTGCCTTCAATACACTTCAAATGGCAAGGAAGGTACTACGAGCAAACGGACGGCGTAGCAGTGGGGTCTCAATTATCCCCGTCGGCTTCCTTAAGTCCACGGTGCCGTGTCAGATACGTGGACGATACGTCCGCAGTATGACTTCATTGTGAAAGGTAACTACTCAGGTTTCACGAATATTTGAATAAAATGCACGGAAGAACAAAGCGCTCGCATTAAAAAGGGATGTAGTGTTCCCTACTGTTCAGTCTGTACATCGACGAAGTACTGATGGAACATCAAGGAATGACATCCATGGCCGGCCGATGTGGCCGTGCGGTTCTAGGCGCTTCAGTCTGGAACCGCGTGACCGCCACGGTCGCAGGTTCGAATCCTGCCTCGGGCATGGATGTGTGTGATGTCGTTAGGTTAGTTAGGTTTAAGTAGTTCTAAGTTCTAGGGGACTGATGACCACAGATGTTAAGTCCCATGGTGCTCAGAGCCACTTGAACCATTCGAACCAATGACATCCATGGTACTAGAGAGAGCCGCAGAGGACAAAAGCTAAAGAGGAAGACAGAGACTGGAATACATCCAGCAGATAACTGATGACGTAGTTTGCAAGCTCAAATGTTCAAATGTGTGTGAAATCTTATGGGACTTAACTGCTAAGGTCATCAGTCCCTAAGGTTACACATTACTTAACCTAAATTATCCTAAGGACAGACACACACACCCATTCCCGAAGGAGGACTCGAACCTCCGCCGAGACCAGCCGCACAGTCCACGACTGCAGCGCCCTAGACCGAGGTTGCAAGTGTTACTCTGAAATGAAGATGTTGGCACAGGAGAGGATTTCGTAGCGAGCTACATCAGACCAACCAAAAGACGGATGATTCAAAAGAAAGAACAAACACGAGAAGATAAAGGTCACGCTCAAGGCTGAGGAGAATGGTGTAATTCCATTCCTGGACGTGGAAGTAAAACGGAAAAGGACAGCGCATTAGGACAGAGAGTATAACGAAAGCCTTCACACATAACAGGTAATTGCACGCCCATTCCAGCCACCAGCCAACGCAGGAAACAGTCATCCGTTCTTTGGTCATCCGTGCGAGGCACCGAGGCGATGCGCAAACATAACACATGAATTCGAAAGTCTACGTATGGTGTTCGTTGTCAATCAACAACAACAAAAACAGAAAGAAAGCTACATACTCAACAAATCGACAATCTGCAGCCAGCAGCGTGCTTACATCAAGTGAAAAATGTCACGACCGGATTGGTAGCTCCACCGCCGTGTTGGTGTCCAGCCTGTCTTCCACAGCAGCTGCAGGATCCAGGATGTGCTAGACTCTACGAGGGACAAAATAGGTGTTTTACACACTGCAGGTATGTACAACGTCGGATGTGTGGAGAAGCATACTTCGGTGAGCCCGGCATGTAGATAGCAATGTCGATACGAAAAACAGGCATTACATTCGACTGGGACAGCACAGCTAGTCTGCATTGGTCGAATCCTGGGCGGATTGCTGCAGGGATATCAAATTTAACGAAACCTGCTTACTGGCTAAGTACCCGGCTTAGACGAAAGCAAGGTCAGAGAAGCCGTAGAAATAATAAAACATCCTATCAACACGAACAGAGAGGACGCCTACAGACTTGCCCCACCCTAGCCGCCAGCCCACAGAGACCAACAAGCCGCACCAACAACACATGAGTGCGAGCGCCGCCATCGAGTGACCGCCGCGCTGCCTGCGTCCTGCAGGAGGAAAACAGCGGCCTACGCCTCTTTCTCCGATGAGCACCAGTTTAGCTAAAAACGCAAGAAGCAATAGACAACAGCAGGTCCCTAATATCTCCATCGTAGCAACCTATTATAATAAAGTTCCCGCTCCTTCCGCCTCAAGTGACCAATTAGAACAACGAACGTCCTAATTATGACGTAACGTCATACTCAGTGAGCGGAAATGACAAAATATAAGCGACATCTCACAGCTACAGCTTATCATTAGACTCATAGGAAGGCCACTGTACCCGTGGCCGACACTTTGGTTTTCCCAGTATAATTTTTACATTATGACGTGATACGATAGTTCAGTACTTGTGAATCGATTGTATAGCAATTCCCCACCTTAGGATCTCATGTTAGGGCCAAGTTTCAGATAACTTATCTCCTTTGTCTTATGTGTCTCAGCATTGGTCTTAAGTGGTGTCTCGGAGTCTAGATTGTGTCCGACCCCGGTAACGATTTCTAGCCGGCCGGAGTGGCCGAGCGGTTCTAGGCGCTTCAGTCTGGAACCACGCGACCGCTACGGTCGCAGGTTCGAATCCTGCCTCGGGTATGAATGTGTGTGATGTCCTTAGGTTAGTTAGGTTTAGTTAGGTCTAAGTTCTAGGGGACTGATGACCTCAGATGTTTAGTCCCATTGTGCTCAGAGCCATTTGAACCATTTGAACGATATCTAAGTTCACGCACGCGGGGTACTGCAACTCTTAGTTGGCAAAGATTGCCGTTATTTGAATAACATGCAACTGTATTTACAATTTTCAATAAAATGCCATAGAAAATTGATCAAGGCAGATGTTGTATCGGGATAAACATTTAGGAAAATAGATCACTTTATTCCACTTGCTAAAACCCATCTGTGAATCTACGAGTCATGATTAAATTATATCTCCACAATTTTTCTAAAGTTAAGCTAGTTTACGGACTTAGTTCTGTTCTTAACATTCACGACTAGATCAAATTTAAATGCAGCTATATTCGTCCAAACATGAAGTGAGAACATTTTAAATTAGTTGTCTTATTTTATTCCATATTGAACTTTAATTTATCAATGTTTTTTTGCATCAAAGATGTTATTGCAAATCCTATCCAGGCCAGCATATGCATTATTATCTACAAGTAATATAATGTTGAATGAATGGCTGATGCAGGCTATGGTAAAGACTAAAGTTTCCGTTTCGGATTTCTCATTGCACATCGAGATCCTTATAAACAGCTACGACGATTTCTTTGTGGGAGTGATAAAGTGTGGAGCACTTTACTTCCGAAGTTAGTGTATTTCAGCAGTGTACTTTACGTATTCCTGGCTGTGTGCAGTTCGTTACGCTGAAGTTGTACGTGGAGTACTGAACATACATTTACTTTGAGTAACGAATATATTCAGACATATTTGATTTATTCAAAAATTATCCAGTTCTTACGACTAATAAGAACATTTATACTAAACAAGAACGATTTATTAGTCTCTTTTTCTTCATTTTTACGTCTGATTTTGTGTGAAGTCAAAACCTGTGAACTTCGATGTCACTATAAATATTCCTAGAAGTGAAACGTGGATTGAAGTTCTTGAATTCAATAATGGGCTATTTTCCAGTGAATTCATATTAAAAATATGAGCAGGTCAGTTATAAAGGTAGCATGGCGATTTAAGTGCTGTTCTGTCGCCTTAACATATATATAACGATAGTATGTAGACGTAGTAAATGTTCTAGTCCTGTCTAAAGGCCGCTTTCAACACTCACGGTCTCTACTCTCGCAATTACGTTTAGTACTTCAGATGTTATTCTAGCTTCGGTAATTGAAGCACTTAAACACAACTACCTTCGTAGCAAGCGCTACTGACCTCAGATACCTCGTAATGGATAAAGCTCGGTCAAATGTGAAGTTATCGTATAGTCTTGGTTGCAGCTTTTCTTTTGCGTCAAACTATTTATTGCGAGTAATAATAATACTGAAAAACAAGGTCGCCAGCCAATATGACGAATCGATTGACGTTATTCAACAAATTCACCTAATTTGTTCTTTACTATATTTTGGTTCTTATTAAAACTTTTTCTCTTTTAATAATTTCTATCACTGAAGGAACAGGCTAAGGCACGTAGTTTGCTGAATAAAGACTGCTCCCAGAATTGGTCACACCCACCCACTTAGAAAGTTTTGGTCCATGGAAACAACGCCGGAGCGACAATAATGCCTACTTACGTTTCTGAAGGTAAGATCAGAAACACTGCCTCTGAAAACACAAGCAATATTTTACGAGACTTTTGTAAGTATTGAAATGATTGCAAAAGGTTTTTTTATATTTGGTTTTTCTCAGTTTTATTGAAATAGTTACTTTACGTAATTTCTTGGACAGAAGGTCCCAATAACCAGCTTCAAGCACTAGTAGAATTGTTATTTTCTTTACTTACTTTCAAGACAATCTACAATTCTCCACATTTACTTTAATTTGCAAGAAGTCACTCAGTTGCCCAATAATGTTTCACACCAACGGATTCTCGGTTTCATTCTCTTTAGTATAGGAAACGAACCCTACCCGGAACACTTTAGGTTAAATGAGTAGTTTTGCGTAAAAAAAAAAGAAAAAAAAGAAACTAAATTAAATGATTATTGAACAACACACGCAAAAAATAGTCAACACAGCTCATATACGGAACTATGGACGGTTAATTTCAGAAGCGTCCTTGTGAGCACAGTTGCTGGAGATTTAGGTGCTTTGAATGCACGTACCGTTTTGCAGCGACGGAGATTATTACATGTCTTCGTGGCATCGAATTATGCGACTTATACCATCTCAAATATGAGTTTGGCTTTCCTGCGGATCTACGTCAGTCTAAGTAATGGATGCCTTAGACCATTTCACATCCAGAAACCAACACTCATTGCAAATGTAATTTTATATCTCCTCTAAAGCGTTGCAAACTTGTGCCGTAGCACTTCCCCTTCACTCACATCTATTAAGCAATTAAACTTTAGCTTTGTTTAAACAATATTGCGGCGTACAGCGGGCATCAGTTTTCGTCGCGTGCCTCAACAGTGTCTTGCGCTTGTCTGACTCACTCCACTTCTCCCCTCTCCTACCTGCTTTCATTAGCAGCAAAAATCTCCACGTTTTCCGACCTCCCAGAACGTCGGTAAATCCCTACTGGTTTTCACCTGTATTTAACTTTAGCCCTGAGCTGGTGTTGACTTCACTTTACAAACAATTATACATATTTAAATAAAAGATACTTACTGTTACTTACATAACATTATAAACATTTGTTAATTACATATAAACATTAATCTTCTCACGGTCAAACAATATTGTTTTCTGCAGACCCTTTTATACACTGCATACTGCACAAATCTCATTCTCTGCTTCATTAGTGCAAAGTCTCTCGACTCTGGAAAGGTCGATAGTGTTACACAGTTCACATATGTATGACACTCAGCACTACTGCTACGGGCATATAGTGTGGCTCAAGGTAGTGGAAGTCATCACATTGTGATGTTTCATCGTTTAACAAAATTAATACAGGAAATTCAAATATGTATCCGTGCATGGGGGAGCTAAGACAGAGGATTGGTTGTATCGTTGATTTGGGGAGGGGGACCAAAACAGCAAAGTCATCGTCCCATCAGATTAGGGAAGAATGGGAAGGAAGTCGGCGGTTCCCTTTCAACCGTCGTCCTCCCGAATGCGAGTCCAGCGTGCTAACCACTGCACAGACTCGCTCGGTAAAGGCAGAGGACTGACGTTTGATGGTTTAGAAGTTCCTGATGGATCACTCTGATTTACGTTTTCGTAGTTTCCCTAAGTTATGAGAGGTTATTGTTGATCGCGATCCATCTCTTCTAGCCTACAAGACAAAGAATGGTTCAAATGACTCTGAACACTATGGGACTTAACATCTAAGGTCATCAGTCCCCTAGAACGTAGAACTTCTTAAACCTAACTAACCTAAGGACATCACACACATCCATGCCCCAGGCAGGCTTCGAACCTGCGACCGTAGCGGTCACGCGGTTCCAGACTGAAGCGCCTAGAACCGCACGGCCACACCGGCCGGCACTTAATTCATATTGCATGTTTTATATGTGCTGCATCCTTGGATCCTTGGGCTTATTTTCTCTCAAGGTACAGCAATATCAGCAGGGTTGTCGACTAGGCAAACGTTAAGAACAAAGTAACAACATTTTTAAGAACAGATTTGCCAAGGTGCCATTCTGGTAGACAACGCCAACGCCGCCATAGATAGTGCCAAAGTCGACACACCACTTCCATATGCTGTTACATGTATGATAAAAAGAGCAGGACAAGTAATCTTTCACTCGACTGGCGTTTAGAAAGCTGCATGGCCTCAGGAGAGGCCTGTTCTGGTTGTGGAGCCAATTGAATTGTGACCCCAGTGATGCGAAATTATCAATAGTTACGTCAGAGTCCTACGCGCGGTTATTCACGAGCTGCTAAACAGTGGTCATAGTTGAACCTGTGGGCGACCTTCCAGATTTCTGTCTTGGTTTACAAGTATTTGGTCTGACTACACACAGAAAGCTGACGAGCCTGGATTGGACTTTGTATCAGGAATGCATAACTTATTTACGTTGGACTTTGTTTTGTAAGTGACCTTTAATGAACTTGTGTGTTTTATCCATAGTCTCCTTATACTACTCGAACTCTATACATTGTGTCTTGAATAAAATTGCTGATAACTAAGGTGATTTTTATTAATACTGCGCAAGAGACTGTGCGATATCGGTGGCTTTAGCATTGTCTCACACATAGTTTGGCTGGACTGTGCAAAAACCAGACCATTCTCCGCTAATCCAATACATAGTTGTCAATAAACTGTCCAAATTAATAGGCCATATCGTGCTAAAATAAAGATTGGCTCTATGCGTTAATCAGTTTACGTACCACATTATCGGAAAAGAGAATACTGTCTGCAGTTTTAAATGAAAGAAAGAAATTCAAATTAATTCTCATTTATTCGAGTGTAGGTTACACATATTTTGTAATATTATAGTGTCCAGATTCTCTATTGACTGCACAAGAATACATCGAATATAATACAATACAGATTCCAGTCGTTTACGTGGGGACACATGATTGCAGCTGACGAAACGTATCGTTGTATGGGTTGGTTATGTAAAACATTTTCATAGATACTCTATAGGAAGGGAGCGATAACGAGGAGACTCTAATTGCACGCTACTGGTAACAAGTAGGCTAGCAGCGATCACGATCAGTTATATCGTAATCCAGTAGGCAGATTAGAAAGGGGGAGGTTAGAAGATGATCACTATGTCGAACTAGACGTATAGCTGACTATATTTTTGAGTGTGTAATGTTCATCCTCTAATTCCTTGACAGAGCTATGTGAACAGCAAATACTATTACAGAATAGCAGTTATACACATGGCTAGTCGGCTCTCTCGAAATTTAAGGAATGCAAAGGGCTGAATGTCCAGTTTTATAGATCCATCCACGCAAATTTGCAAAAACAAGAATTGCAGCAAACGTGATGGGCCGTGGTTTGTCTTGGTAATCTAACATAACTTTAAAATAATAGTGGTAGACAAAATGAGCACTATGGGACTTGACAACTGAGGTCATCAGTCCCCTAGAACTTAGAACTACTTAAACCTAACTAACCTAAGGACATCAGACGCATCCATGCCCGAGACAGGATTCGAGCGTACGATCGTAGCGGTCGCGCGTTTCCAGACTGAAGCGCCTAGAACCGCTCGGCCACAACGGCAGGCGGTGGTAGACAGTCTTCAGTAGTGAAGTATGTGGCGTTTGTGGATGTCAAATGTCACATTTCCGCAGAAATGATCTGGATGGTATAAGCATTTAGGTGACATTATGGTTTTTTTTTATCTGACCGTGCCCATGAATATACATGATGCTTTTGTTATCACTACAGTCAGTCTGCAAACAGATGATGAAATCAAGATAGTTATTCCTAAAGAACTAAATAAGATAGGTGTTGGATTATGTAACATATTACAAAAGCACGTGGACTTGTGTTACACTGTCAAGCCCTGATGAAAGTTTATTTTCTTGAATTACTAAAACAAGACGAATATATAATAGGAAGTTTTTAAACTACAAACTTAAACAACACAAAAAAATAATAAATCAAATAATGTATACAGTTCAGTTTTCGTCTCGTATCATAACGTTGGCGGCGAATGCCAACATTATTTTGCAACAAAAATAATTTTTAGATTTCGCTGATTTACGTGTGTTTCAAATGTGAACCATTTTTATCGTCTCAACACAATTGTTTGCGTCGTTCACTTACCTTCTTTCTGACGTGATTGTACAGTTACGGCACAATTTAGGGAGGTGATGGACCGATTTTATGGTGATTTATTTCCGGGTTACCAACCTTCGTCCTCTCCTGCTCGAGTCAAATTTTTCGGCCACTCTGGGATGATTCTGCACTGCTGGCGGTCAGTAATGGACTTTTCATCTACATGGAAAGTAGTGACAAATGTTCCAGTGCTAAATGCGGCCTTGTTCGTTCTGATATTCGACAGATATGACAGACGGTCTGCAGTCTACAGCAGGAGGGACCCGCACTGCCAGTGAATATCGAAACTCAGAACACAATGGCCGTGCTCCAATATATTCTGTGATAAGTTCCTACGATACCATTTAGAGGCAAAGGTTTTTACATCAGTCAGACCTATTGCAAATAGGTACTAAAAAGTATCATGTTCGTACTTACATATATTACAAAAAATTAATGAATGTCTCAAAATATTACGTGTTGTCGAGAATGGACGGTATGTAGTCTCAGTGGAGAACTAGAAATATATTCAATTGGAATGAAGGAGCCGATTTGGTTTCTGAATGGACTGAATAAGTTTAGAGTAGTTTGTTAGAGTGCGATATGGCAGAAATGAAGAAGGGATGAGAGAGATCTACAGAAGTACAGTCAAGATGCTAGATGTATCCTATCGAATATTACAGTTATGTAATCATGATGGTTATTTGATATGCGAAAACAGTTTACAGAACGTGTAAAAATCACGCTGCCCATCCGGTCTCATCCAACCTGAGTATGTGAAAGACTGATGCGACTACAGAACCGAATGTTTCACACATACCCTGAGGAAGCATTCATAGTTAGCTCGAGCCATGCGGAGTTTTCACTATATGTGTTGCGGTTAAGTATGGTTAAGAACAGCACAGTAGTAAAGATTTGTCAGGACTAACGACTGTACTAATTTTTGTTTTATTTGATGTGGAAATATTCATCCACGTTTTTGGGTTGCCTGTAGACAAGAGATGGTTTCCCACGTGCTGTAACATCCAAGAATATGGCGATATTTTTTATTATATTTTACAGGGTAACTGTACACCATCAAACAATATGTTGCATAAAAATATCCACTGATCACCTTTTATAGCCTTATGAGGGTGACCTGTGACTTCATATTTATTTTACGATCCCTGTTTTGTGAAACTGGACCTCTTTCTGAAGTAGGTGTCGATCCCCAGTATCCCACTTTTTGAGTACTAGTACCATCAGACGTACCTTTCCCCTGCTGCTCCACATGGTCTCAGCAATTATTTATAAATGCGTAGGCTTCCGCAGCCAGATTCAGTTAACATGAAAGTTTTCTGGGTATGTAAATAACTGAGTACTGTAAATAACTACCGCTGTCAAACCAAAGTCTCGGCAACGGTTGTATTTGGTTGTGCAGAGTCCATTATATTTTGTCATGACTGCTCTTCTGAACATGACATGACGATACGACTTCATAAATGTCTGTATTATTAGGCTCTTGTGGTGGAGGAAGTGGGAAACTTTATTGTAATTGGTTTCATGTGGTGGAAATGTTGTCTATTTTGTCTTACAATGTGTGCAATGGTAGACAGTCAACACTCATGCAAAACATTAATGACAGTTGTGTACAACACAGTCTTCATACATGTTTCCTGTTGACAACTTGAGTAGGAGTAGAAAGATGTACTTTTTATTGTTGTGTACTCATTGATCTACATGAAATTGTTTGTTCATTCCCCAATTTTATTGAGTAAAATATCCCTTACGTTGGTAATGTATATATTAGATAATCTGAACAACTATATTCTGATTTTCACGTGTGTAAATATTGGCTTGGTTGTAATTATAAGATAACCTGAAAGTACTGTCCTGTATGATACGTTATTTTATCTACGTAAAATCTTGTCCAGATTGAGACGATTTTTTGTTGAAACAAGAGAATGTGATACGAGAATCATAGTCCCGTGTACGAATATGGTTAAATTTTGGATTCACTATGCACTGGCGACAATGAAAATTTGTTCTCGACCGAGACTTGAACCCGGATCTCCCTCTTGGTGAGAGCCCCCTTGACCGCCTTTTTTTTCGTCATTGCTTTCGGCATTTGGTCTGGACTGCTTCATTTAGACTTTTATTACCGAGGACAGCCAGCCCTTTAGCCGAACCCTCTGAGCTACTATGTCGGCTGTATTGGATATGCGTACAAAAAAATGGGTCAAATGGCTCTGAGCACTATGGGACTTAAAATCTCTGGTCATCAGTCCCCTAGAACTTAGAACTACTTAAACCTAACTAACCTAAGGACATCACACACATCCATGCCCGAGGCAGGATTCGAACCTGCGACCATAGCAGTCGCGCGGTTCGGGACTGAGCGCCTGAACCGCTAGACCACCGCGGCCGGCGGATATGCGTACATGCCGGAAGGACATTGCAAAGTACATTCGAATAACACAGGCACTGTAGAAGAGAATCTGAGTTTCCGTGTCGCCGTATGAGGAGGAGGACGAACGCGTGTTTGCAGACGATTAATGCGGAAAAGTTGACTGAGTTGCTTTGATAACGGTTTTATGGTTGAACAGTGAGTAGTTTTACTACAGAGACGTTTTGTTCATAGTTAGCTAAGTGGAGGGGCCGTGGAGGATGTGGAACAGTAATTTCGTACACTGCTTTATTATACAAATGGAGGTCATTGCGGCACTGAAACCGAACGTTATTAAAAGACAACGGTCGCGGATTTGACGTGTGGTGGAGGTACATGTTTAGCGAGTCAGA
This sequence comes from Schistocerca americana, assembly GCF_021461395.2. Taxonomy (NCBI): domain Eukaryota; kingdom Metazoa; phylum Arthropoda; class Insecta; order Orthoptera; family Acrididae; genus Schistocerca; species Schistocerca americana. The sequence goes on along the minus strand of NC_060119.1, from coordinate 948,835,609 downwards.
ACACCTGAGAAGAACTATCAACTGTGTTAATTAAATTCTGAGGTCGAACTACGATTTAGTTCTTCAGCGCTGTACTAAGAAGGGACTAAGGCTGACTTTCGTGCTCAAAGCAAAGTGACGTTTGAATAGATGGAAGCGGATCGATTGTATCGGTCATTCGTGCGTTTTGTGTGTTGTATGTGTGAATTAAAATTAATATGCACCACCTGATAAAGTAAACTTGGAACGGACGCCTACAGCTGACAATATTAAGTTTGTTTTACTTTAATTGGAGATCAAATTCGTATACTGCCAACCTTCCGAGACTGTTGAGATTTTTAGCATGTTGCAAACTGTCGACTGGAATTTTATTTGATTTTTACTAATATTAAACTTTGCAGATGTATTATTACCATGATCTTCCATTGTTATATTGGTGTATGGACCGTTGAAAATTTTATTGCAGCATCAACGAGGCTACGCCATTCCAAGCTATATCTTCCTTGATATCTCTCTCATCATTGGCGGGCCTCAGCACGACAAAAGAAGATGAGGAAGATAATGACGGCTTTATACGTCCCTGTTTTTTATGAGTATTAGCTTTATAACTACTGAAAGAGAACATGAATGCTAGTAAAAGGGAAAATATTTATCACTTACTAGAAAGAACTTATTTGTAGAGGGTTAGGTAAAGTAAGTAACCAACTTTTGTAGCGGGCGAAGTATTTGACTGACAATTATCCAACAGCATTCGTCAAACTATTCAAACTAAATAGCTCTGTAATATCATTCGTTTTTTCATATGGATAGCTAACGTTGTTCTCAAGTGCCAACTATAGAATTACGTCTCGCAGTGGTCTGTTATTATGAGTCATTACACAACCAAGTGACACAATTTTCCTCATTTATTTGATCTCAACCTGTCACGCCGCTCAGTTACAAATGGACACTCATACAACGCATTCACACGTCACAGCTTGATAACATTTCAAGTTTTCGCTTCCATGAGAAAGTTGACTCAGAGGTAAGTTAATATGGTTCCAATTCCCACGTTTACCTGCAACGCTGTCAGCTCGTCTGGTACTTGGTCGAATAGAACCGCGATTCTTCAACCCTCCAGCGGGCCCGCCGTTTATCGTAACACGAGCAGGCGCGCAGCATACTTTGTACACATGTGAAGAATAGCTGTCTGTATGTTACGAAGGTCAACATGTATGAGGAAAATCACAGTTTAATCTCAGTTTAATTAAACACAGATAAAATGAACATATACTATATGAGCTTTATCACTGTTTAAAGAATAGAAAAGTAATGTTTCATTCTGTCACTCTGTTGCCGCATACAAGTGTTACCCCACAGTAATGACGCACTGGAAGTATTAAACAGCACAGTTGCGTCAGATGTCTGCAAACCACTTAATTATTTTGTAGATAACTGCCTCAGGGTGGGAATGTGCTGCTAGTTCAGGATCTGGGTAATTTTCTTGCACAGATTGTAAATTTATTCTCACCTAGCTCGCTGTCTGTTCTATAGTAGTCTACTCCTGCTCACTTGGAGGTTTGCTTACACAGATTGCCACTGATTTAGCTGAAAAAGTAATGATGGAATATAGGCCCGCAATTGTAAAACAACGGAGTGGTACAAGATTATCTTTTGTGATTGGCGTATTTTATACATCAGCGCACCCATTGAGGGTTAATGGGCCGTATCTCGAACAGCCCACCCACTCCATTCCTAGCAGTGGAGAACGATGAAAAATGTTACCTTATTCGTAATAACACACCATTCTCTACAGTAAATACTCATACATAGTATACAAACACAAAAATTTCAATTAGTGTGAAACAAGGAAGGAAATGTTCTCAAAAATAAATTAAAATTTTTCCAATCACTGAGACCGATCATGGTTTTTCCGCGGTTGCCAGGACAGTACCGGAGCTATCGAGCCACTCTCACTTACTCCCAATTAGGTACACCCTCATTTCGCTACCTGATCGCCTTGTAGTGGCTGAAGAAGAAACAATGTAATGGGTCAGATCTGAAACAGCCCACTCTTCTCATTGGAGTGAAGCTACAAAAGTGAAAAAAAAAACTTAACTTTACCCTCCCTGCAAAGGACTCTAAATTATACACTCCTGGAAATTGAAATAAGAACACCGTGAATTCATTGTCCCAGGAAGGGGAAACTTTATTGACACATTCCTGGGGTCAGATACATCACATGATCACACTGACAGAACCACAGGCACATAGACACAGGCAACAGAGCATGCACAATGTCGGCACTAGTACAGTGTATATCCACCTTTCGCAGCAATGCAGGCTGCTATTCTCCCATGGAGACGATCGTAGAGATGCTGGATGTAGTCCTGTGGAACGGCTTGCCATGCCATTTCCACCTGGCGCCTCAGTTGGACCAGCGTTCGTGCTGGACGTGCAGACCGCGTGAGACGACGCTTCATCCAGTCCCAAACATGCTCAATGGGGGACAGATCCGGAGATCTTGCTGGCCAGGGTAGTTGACTTACACCTCCTAGAGCACGTTGGGTGGCACGGGATACATGCGGACGTGCATTGTCCTGTTGGAACAGTAAGTTCCCTTGCCGGTCTAGGAATGGTAGAACGATGGGTTCGATGACGGTTTGGATGTACCGTGCACTATTCAGTGTCCCCTCGACGATCACCAGTGGTGTACAGCCAGTGTAGGAGATCGCTCCCCACACCATGATGCCGGGTGTTGGCCCTGTGTGCCTCGGTCGTATGCAGTCCTGATTGTGGCGCTCACCTGCACGGCGCCAAACACGCATACGACCATCATTGGCACCAAGGCAGAAGCGACTCTCATCGCTGAAGACGACACGTCTCCATTCGTCCCTCCATTCACGCCTGTCGCGACACCACTGGAGGCGGGCTGCACGATGTTGGGGCGTGAGCGGAAGACGGCCTAACGGTGTGCGGGACCGTAGCCCAGCTTCATGGAGACGGTTGCGAATGTTCCTCGCCGATACCCCAGGAGCAACAGTGTCCCTAATTTGCTGGGAAGTGGCGGTGCGGTCCCCTACGGCACTGCGTAGGATCCTACGGTCTTGGCATGCATCCGTGCGTCGCTGCGGTCCGGTCCCAGGTCGACGGGCACGTGCACCTTCCGCCGACCACTGGCGACAACATCGATGTACTGTGGAGACCTCACGCCCCACGTGTTGAGCAATTCGGCGGTACGTCCACCCGGCCTCCCGCATGCCCACTATACGCCCTCGCTCAAAGTCCGTCAACTGCACATACGGTTCACGTCCACGCTGTCGCGGCATGCTACCAGTGCTAAAGACTGCGATGGAGCTCCGTATGCCACGGCAAACTGGCTGACACTGACGGCGGCGGTGCACAAATGCTGCGCAGCTAGCGCCATTCGACGGCCAACACCGCGGTTCCTGGTGTGTCCGCTGTGCCGTGCGTGTGATCATTGCTTGTACAGCCCTCTCGCAGTGTCCGGAGCAAGTATGGTGGGTCTGACACACCAGTGTCAATGTGTTCTTTTTTCCATTTCCAGGAGTGTAGTTGCTTATCTTGTATAAATTAGCCGAATACTTGTAGTACTGCCGTAACGATTATATGGCTAAGCGGGCGCACACACACACACACACACACACACACACACACACACACACACGCCATAGATCTTGATTCCTTTGACCACGATATACGAGGGACGTTAAATAAGTAATACAAAACACTTTTTCTCGGCAAGTTTCGGTTGAAAAATGCGGATTTATTGTGCGACATCGTGGAATATTCCCGCTTCCGGCTCTGTAATTACCTGAAGTTCCGATGGGTGGCAGCGCTATACGTAGCCTCAAAAATTGTGTCTGTAAAGGAGATGCGTTTCAAGCAGAAGAGTTGTCATTGAGTTTCTTTTGGCGGAAAACAGAAACATCGCATATACCATAGCAGCCTGCAGAACGTCAACACTTGGCAGTGAACGACAGTACGGTTAGTTGTCGGGCGAGGCATCTGAGATCATCGCAGTAAATTCACCAAACCTGTTCGATCTCCCACGTGCTGGCCGGCAGCACACAGCTGTGATTCCTGACATGTTGGAATGTGCGTGTGCGGACACTCTCATTCGAGATGATCGACAGATCACAATGAAACACCTCGCTGCACAACCTGGACGTCTCTACTGGTGATGCAAACACTCTCACCTACTAGTTGGGGGACTCAAAGGAGCGTACCCGCTAGGTTCCTCGACACTTAACAGAGAACCATAAAAAGCAACGAAGAATAGTCCTGTGCAAAACTGCTTACGCGTTAAGAGGCTGGTCGTGATAACTTTTTGCCTCGTCACAGGCAACGAAGCATGGGTTGATAACTTCGAACAGGGAACAAGATGGCACCACCTCTCCTCCAAAGCAACACTTCAAAGCCGCACTTTCACTCGGTAACAACATGGCGACGATCTGGTGGGAGTCTGAGTGGGTTATTCTGTTTGACGTCCTCCCTCACGATGCAACGATTAACTCTGAAATGTATTGCGGTACCTTCACAAAACTGAAGACGTCTGTTCGTTGCCAGAAAATGCAAACGAACTTCTGCTTCTCCATGACAACGCGAGGCTTCACATGTCTGCGCACCATAGAGATATTCCCAAGCTTAGACTCCTATTACTCATCCACCCTGCAGCCCGGGTAGAGCACTTTCCAACAGGCCCAATGAAGGACGCACTCCGCGGGAAGCAGTACGTGGGTGATGGGAGGCTATTGAAGCAGCGAGACTTTGGCTGCGATGTCGACCAGCAGAGTGGCACAGGCCTTCCCAGTAAGTTGGCGTTAGTCCGTCGAATTGAACGGAAATTATGTTGAAAAATAGGGTTTTGAAGCCAAAAGAGCAAGTAATAACATGACATATTCGAATATTGTTGAAAGTTAACCTTCTTCCAGTAAACCTTCTTCCAGCATAACCTACTGGATGCCCATCGAAGCTTACATCAGTCACCTTTTGAAACTCTATGGTTCGCATGTTGTGTTTTCGAATACGCACCAGAAATTACAGGGACGAACTGTGAAGTTGAATATGAGCTTCCTTTACAACAACGCCGCGCCAATAACAAGACGGCCGCACTTCCCTGATTATGCGCACTACGCCCAGAGTAACGAGAAACAGCGAGATCCAGAGGTATTCATCTCGTAGGAGTAAGCGCTAAGCCAAGAAATTTCACTTTCCTGATGTTTTAGGTAACTACTAGTATGTATCGGCAGCTGAATTTGGCATATGGATCTTTAGTAACGTTAACTACGAGTGGCAAAAAATCACGTCAATTTTCGACATGTCAAGTCTGAGCGTACCCTCTCAAATATGTTTTGCGTGTCATACGTAAAGCTACATAAGGCCTTTCTTTAGATTTGCAATCATTTGCTAATGGAGAAACCGGTCATGTAAGCACGTTTTATGGTGAAACCCGCTCTGGTAGCATATGACAGCTTCAGAGTTTCGTGGTTGTACGGTAAACCATGTTCAATACCAGCTTCCAACCAATCAGTTTATGAGCACATTTTAATACATTTTGTTGTTTCTTACTATTGCCGATTTAGAACGCTTACTTCACCCTCAGGTGGCTGCACTGTTTTTAATAATTAGTTGTAGCTACATTGCCATGAGTAAACAAGATTTCTCACTTCTTTCTGAAAAAGTTCAATTTCCATGTACTGCAAAATATAGCATTAACGCGCTTGTTATTGTAATGTCTGCATTTGTCACCACAATAGTGAATGGTTCGAAAGAACGTGTCACCATTAGGACTATGACACTCTACAATTTGATTCTATACATCACCATGACATGTAGAAACGTGTGGTGTACAGTATTCGAGTGCTAATGAAAATCCACTATCTCGCAACATTCGTGACTGTGCTTAACAACGCAAGCATTACAGCCACAAGCATATCAAACTCCTATTTCGCACTGCGCTAAATATAGAAATTTTTTGCAATACTGGAAATTTTTTTTTGCCGTCATGGCACTTGAAACAAATCAACGTAGCTACAACCAAAATTCCTTTTTCTTTCGACTTTTTTCACAACAAATGTTGTCAAGCTTGTTATGTAATTTAATTCCTGTTGTTCATCTATTAAATAAAATGATAATAAATTTAAATACCCTGGAATTTGTTCTAGCATACAATTTTAAATCGAAACTGTTAGATTTAGGTAGTCTTACAACGTTCCTTGGAAACAGAAGAAAATTGCTGTGCGTGACCCGCTCCACAGTCTGGACTTACGTAACGCTTGCCATTGGGTGTGAGGTGAACTGGAATAATTGCGAATAGGACAGAATTCGCATTAAACGACTTCTCTGTGGCCAGCAGAGAGCCAAATGCTGCCTAGCAAAAGCTCCAGGCATAATTATAGTACGCCACGTTCCCCGAGCCACAAAAATATAGGCCGACTGATTGTCTAAAATAGTCATCATCAGAGTTCACTGTAATTAAGATTTCGTCAATTTTACCATGTAAAACGTTGTCCCAGTGCACGTTTAAATACGAACATAACAACTACATAGTTGCTTTAGTATAAATGATATACTGTATGTATTGTCTGAAATTATCTTAATTATCATCAGCTGGGGTAAGCTGTTGTACCTATTCTTAATCACAGCCGAGTGTCATTGGGTTAATAAAATAACCTGTATGTGTATACTATTAATGTGCCCAAATTTTTTTTACAAAAATAATCTAAAAGTAACTTTCTTGCTCACTGAAATGACTCAACAATAAAAACGTTTGCTAATGGGGCTTACAAATTTCAAATACGAAAAGAAGCTAGAATCGTAAAATTAAATTATTTACCTTTTTGGTAGTTAATTTATTTTAATTAGTAATTTATTTATTTTTATCAAAGAATCAACTTACAGTATTCCAGAGCTGAATTATGATTTTGAGTGCAAATTGTTTCATGTGTCGTTCTGAGAGATTATTTGAACACTTTGGTTTGGATTAGACATTGCGTTGTAAGTGTTGATGTCTCCCGATGGATTTGCATCTTGTTTACGCGTTATTTGAGTCACAGTAATAACAGTACAAATTAAAGTTTATGTTACTTTAGATATTTGTCGGAAAGTGTGGTTCTTTGACTCAAGTTATTATGTTTTTTAATGAAACGGAAATTTTCACTTTGTGTTCACGGCATATTTACATACCCATATACGCGGGTATGTGACAGAAATTACATGATCCACTGCGGAAATAACTAACTGCTTGTGCAATGGAACTGCCCATAGTGGACTGATGACCATAATAGTTATTTTGTGCTTTTATTTTGAATGTTACTGTGAGCACTTCCATCATCTGATGCTGAACGAAATAATCTGAATCCTTAACGGCAAAAAAGGCTATGTCATACATTGAGTGATTAGCAGTTATTATAAAAAGCATTTTTAAAAGTGAAGAGGTAAATGTCGATTTCTAGGGGAAAATGATAGGTGCCACAAATGATGAACGTAACTCACATGTCTACAAGTATCTTTGCTGAAATGTTGCAGACGCGGTTATGAAATTTAGTTCCATGTGAACTCACAAATTTGTGAATAATCTCTTTCTTTAAAGCGCTGTCACTGACGCTATATAGCCATGAGCAACAAGGGAGTCATCAGCATCTTCAAAAATTTGAAGCCATTTTCACTATTTTTCGACAATGACTGTGACAAGAAATATGTAAAGTTTTTTTTTAATTACCGCTACCAGTCACTAACTTTGTCAACTATTGTATTACTTATTGAGTTAACGGCATGTTTCGAAGGTCATACCTCATCTTCAGGCTAAATGGCATTATGAAAACAATGTTACAATAAAGTCTTACTGATGTTACATAGTCTTTTCGTAAATGCTGTGGTCATCCCGTGGAAGAAGAGAAAACTTAGTAAGAGAAGATGTCACTTTGGAACCTGGACTGATGTTTGCACGAAAATCAGAAGAACAGTGAGTGACCGTTACAAAACATTTTCGTGCAAACATCAGTCTAGGCTCCAAAGTGACATCACTCCTTACTAAGTTTACTCTTCTTCCACAGGATGACCACAGCATTTACGAAAAGACTATGCAACATCAGTAGCACCCTATTATAAAGTTGTTTTTGTAATGACATTTAGCCTAAAGATAAGATTTAACCTCGAAACATGTCGCTTCATAAATAAGTAATACAATAGTTGACAAAGTTTGTGACTGGTAGCGCTAATTTTAAGAAAAGCTTTAAATGTATCTTCAACAATGTCTCATTAATACGAGTAGCTTGTTCTTGGTATTTCGAAAATAAAAATTAGCATGGTCACTGCCGGTATTTCTTAGAGCGTCTACTAACTCACACCTTTAAACATTTCTGTTATGCTTTCCTGTCAGTTATGGAAGACAGTTTTCATTCGTGACCACCTCCGTGGATGAATGGTTAGTTTCGCTTGAGATGAGGTAGTGTGAGGACGTGCTATGTACTCCAGTTTCTAGCGCTGACAAGTGACAAGTTTTGTGTCATCTGCGTTTACGTTTCGTGTCTCTTTCTCTCTCTCTCTCTCTCTCTCTATGTGTGCGTGCGTGTGTGTGTGTGTGTGTGTGTGTGTGTGTGTGTGTGTGTGTGTGTGTGTGTGTGTATGTGTATGTGTATGTGTGTGTGTGTGTGTGTGTGTGTGTGTGTGTGTGTGTGTGTGTGTGTGAGAGAGAGAGAGAGAGAGAGAGAGAGAGGTAGTTTCGTTCTGTCTCCTACATTACTGAGTGCTCATTTGCTGTTATTTCCTGGGTTAATTATCAAAATATCTGTCAAGCTTACAAGGAAAAATACCATGATATTTGAATTCGAAATGTATACGCCTGAATCAGCCATGTTTACTAGAAGTACACAACTATATGGTGGATGTGGGAGGAAACAGAAGTGATGAAGTCAGGCAGCAGTAGCCGACCGGAGTCAGGCAGCAGTAGCCGACCACGACAGACGCAGGAGCAGATAAGTAAACGTTTTTGTGTCATTTACAAGTTCCTAACCAGGAGAGAATTTTATTGTATCATCTGTGTGCCTTAGTAGTTTAGTTTCTTGAGTTTCTGCGTATAAATTTAAGATCTAATAGCCACAGTTTTCGCGTTTTCGTTTGAGACAGAAAGTAAACTGATCTTGTGACATAATAAAAGTTCCTAATCAGGGGCAAATTATTTAGTTTCACTTGAGTGCTTCGGTAGTTAGGTTTTTGAATATCTGCGTATTACTAGACGGAGTTCGTGCGTTTTCGTCACGGTCTACAGTAGAGTTGCGCAGCACGTACAAATAGTCCGTTTATCTGCGTAGTTTAGTTTTCCACGGTCTTTAGTAAGGACAGGGACTGCGAGTGTTGTGTGCGGATGCGAGCCGAGTTGGTGACACTTCGCTCTCAGTTTCAGGCTGTGATAGCTTCGGTTACACAACTTGAGGCTGCAGCGGATGGGCACCACTGTTGTGGGCCGGCCGTGGGGATCCAACGGACGTCCAGCACGTCAGAGTCCTGCGATCGGTCCTCATCGGTGGCAAACCCAGTTACTGCTCGCACTGAGGCCGACCCGTCACCTGCGGTCGAATGGGAGGTCGCCCCGGGGCGAAGCAGGCGGCGAAAGACTTCCCAGGCGGCCGCACGTAAGGCCTCCCCGGTTTGTCTGACAAACAGGTTCCAGGTGCTGCCTGTGGCTGACATTGTCGCTGAGCCTGATGCTGTCGCCTGTCCTGTTTCAGAGGAAACCACTCAGCCTGCAAGATCCGAGCAATCGCAGAAGGTGGGATTATTGGTAGGTGGGAGCTCAAACGTTAGGCGCGTTATGGGGCCCCTTAGGAACTTGGCTGACAAGAAGGGTAAGAAATCCAATGTGCACTCCGTGTGCATACCGGGTGGAGCCATTCCAGATGTGGAAAGGGTCCTCCCGGATGCCACGAAGAGCACAGGGTGCAGCCAACTGCAGGTGGTTGCTCACGTAGATACCAGTGATATGTGTCACTTTGTATCAGAAGAGATTCTCTCTGGTTTCGAGTGGCTAACAGAAGTGGTAAAGGCTGCCAGTCTTGCTTGCAAGATGAAAGCAGAGCTGACCATTTGCAGCACAGTCGACAGGACCGATTGCGGACCTCTGGTACAGAGCCGAGTGGAGGGTCTGAATCAGAGGCGCAGACAGTTCTGAGACCGTGTAGGCTGCAGATTCCTCGACTTGCGCCAAAGGGTGGTTGGGTTTCGAGTTCCACTGAATAGGTCAGGTGTCCACTATATGCAGGAGGTGGCTACACTGGTAGCAGGGGCTGTGTGGCGTGGGCTGGTCGGCTTTGTAGGTTAGATGGTCTCGGGAAAACACAAGAAGGGCTTCAGTCACAAAGGGTGCAGGCTGAACTCAGTAAGAACGTAGATACAGGAACCATTGGTATAAAAGTTGTAAATTGTAGCTGTGATGGGAAAGTACCTCAGCTACAAGCGCTAATAGACATAAATGATGCTCAAATCGTTATAGGCACTGAAAGCTGGCTAAAGCCGGATATAAGCTTAGCCGAAATTTTTGCGAAGAACCTAACCGTGTTCCGAAAAGATAGGCTAAACACGGTTGGCGATGGCGTCTTTGTTGCTGTCACAAGTAGCTTAACATGTCGCGAAATTGAAGTAGGTACTTACTGTGAGTTAGTGTGGACAGAGGTCATTGTTGACAACCGGAATAAAATAATAATTGGATCCTTCTACCGACCTCCCAGTTTAGATGGTACAGTTACTGAAAGGTTCAAAGAAAACTTGAGTTTGATCTCAAACACGTACCCGACTCATATGATAATAGTTGGTGGTGACTTTAATCTACCCTCGATATGTTGGCGAAAACACATGTTTAATTCCCGAGGTACACATAAAATATCATCCGAATTGTGCTAAACGCATTCTCTGAAAATTATTTCGAGCAGTTAATTCATGAGCCCACGCGAATAGTAAACTGTTGTGAAAACACACTTGACCTGTTAGCAAAAAATAATCCTGAGTTAATAACGAGCACCAAAACCGATATAGGGATTAGTGAACACAGGGTTGTCGTAGCGAGATTGAATATTGTAATCCCCAAATCCTCGAAAAATAAGCGAAAAATATACCTATTCAAGAAAGCAGATAAAAATTCACTTGATGCCCACCTGAGAGACAATCTCCACTCATTCCAAATTAATAATACAAGTGTAGACCAGATGTGGCTTAAAATCAAAGAAGTAGTATCGGCAGAAATCTAGAGATTTATACCAAATAAATTAACAAACGACGGAGCTGATCCTCCTTGGTACACAAAACGGGTTAGAACACTGTTGCAGAAACAACGAAACAAACATGCCAAATTTAAACAGACGCAAAATCCCCAAGATTGGTGATTCTTTACAGAATCTCGAAATTTGGCGCGGAGTTCAATGCGAGATGCTTATAACAGTTTCCACAACGAAACTTTGTCTCGAAACCTGGCAAAAAATCAAAAGAGTTTCTGGTCGTATGTGAAGTATGTTAGCGGCAACAATCAATACCTTCTCTGCGTGATGACAATGGAGATACTATCGAATACAGTGCTGCCAAAGCAGAGTTACTAAACACAGCCTTCCGAAATGCCTTCACAAAAGAGGACGAAGTAAATATTACAGAATTCGAATCGAGAACAGCTGCCAACATGAGTAACGTAGAAGTAAGTATCCTCGGAGTAGTCAAGTAACTCAAATCACTTAATGAAAGCAAGTCTTCTGGCCCAGACTGTATACCAATCAGGTTCCTTTCCGAGTATGCTGATGCATTAGCTCCACACTTACCAATCATATACAACCGTTCGCTCGATGAAAGACCCGTACCCAAAGACTGGAAAGTTGCACAGGTCACACCAATATTCAAGAAAGGTAGTAGGAGTAATCCACTAAATTACAGGCCCATATCGTTAACTTTGATACGCAGCAGGATTTTAGAACACATATTGTGTTCCAACATTATGAATTACCTCGAAGGAAACGGTCTATTGACACACAGCCAACATGGATTTAGAAAACATCGTTCCTGTGAAACACAATTAGCTCTTTATTCACATGAAGTGCTAAGTGCTATTGACAAGGTATTTCAGATCTATTCCGAATTCCTGGATTTCCGGAAGGCTTTTGACACTGTACCACACAAGCGGCTCGTAGTGAAATTGCGTGCTTATAGAATATTGTCTCAGTTATGTGACTGGATTTGTGATTTCCTGTCAGAGAGGTCACAGTTCGTAGTAATTGGCGGAAACTCATCGAGTAAAACAGAAGTGATTTCAGGCAATACCCAAGGTAGTGTTATAGGCCCTTTGCTGTTCCTTATATAAACGAATTTGGAGACAATCTGAGCAGCCGTCTTCGGTTGCTTGCAGATGACGCTGTCGTTTATCGACTAAAAAAGTCAACAGAAGATCAAAACAAACTGCAAAACGATTTAGAAAAAATATCGGAATGGTGGGAAAAGTGGCAGTTGACCCTAAATAACGAAAAGTGTGAGGTCATCCACATGAGTGTTAAGAGGAACTCGTAAAACTTCGGTTACACGCTAAATCAGTCTAATCTAAAAGCTGTAAATTCAACTAAATACATAGGCACTACAATTACGAACAACTTAAATTGGAAAGAACGCATAGAAAATGTTATGGGGAACGCTAACCAAAGGCTGTGTTTTATTGGTAGGACTCTTAGAAAATGTAACAGACCTACTAAGGGACTGCCTACACTACGCTTGTCCGTCCTCCTTCAGAATACTGCTGCGCGGTGTGGGATCCTCACCAGATAGGACTGACGGAGTACATCGAAAAAGTTCAAAGAAAGGCAGCACGTTTTGTATTATTGCGAAATATGGGAGAGAGTGTTACAGAAATGATGCAGGATTTGGGCAGGAAATCATTAAAAGAAAGGCGTTTTTCGTTGCGACGGAATCTTTCACTGTATATATGGTGTTTCGTTTTAACAGTTGCCATGGCTGCTTTGTATTGTGATAAGCTACAATCCGTAGATAGTAGAAAAATATAATTTCCCTATTTTATATATTATTATTATTTAGCTAATTACTTTAAAATATTCTTTATTTATTATTGTTAATAAATACTCCTTATGTGTGCTTCCATTTTAATTATTGGTTTAGTTATTGGTTTTAGTTGGTTTAGCTAAGTTCCTTATTTCCATTTATCTTTACTCTCCTTAAAACCTGGAAAATATAATATTTTGTTTCAAATGCCACATGACAACAAGATATGTATACCGCAGCGGCGATCTCGTGTAAATTCCTAGTCGTTACCTGCTCCACCTGAAATCTTTACTCGCTACACAGATCGTTCTGCACAACTGTTTGCTATGTTGTATGATGAGTCTGCATGATAGGTCCAAAAGAACAGATACCATCTTGATATAGATAAGGATTACCGGCCTATGGTCTTATTCAGTGCGGCTGCACTCACATTGCTCGAACTCCTACGAGAATCGGTAGACTGACTGCCGCGAATAATGGGTATAGTGAGCAGGGGATACCACAAATGTAATATGTGGACAGTAAGTTGGAAATGTTGGTGCGGAGCGTGCCAGAGATAAGTCCCTGCAGTCGCACTAATCTGTGTGTCCTCGGTGGCTCAGACGGATAGAGCGCCTGTCATGTAATCAGGAGATCCCATATTCGAGTCCCGTTCGGGGCCCACATATTCAATTGTTCCCGTTGATATTTATCAAAGGTTGTAAGCAGCTGGATTTCATTGTAATTTCACAATATCAATACGTCGCACCCAAATTACAGTTTTGCATACATTGATACACCATCCAATTCGTTGATAAAATACTGTCGCATGTCCAGCGTTATCCGTTGGAAGGCTGGAGTTAATGCGTGAATAGGGCTAATTAATACCACCCAGCTAGTATTTTCACTCGCTGTTGTAATCAAACAGAAAAAAATGTTACCAACGGCTGCAGTGTGAACTACTCTATGCAATCGCATTCCAATTTACCTACTTGATGAATATATGTCGTGCCACGCTTTTTTCTAAAAATAAAGTTATAATCGGTCCCAAGTGCAATGGGGTTCTTACTCACTACAGCTTATTTACGTCAAAGGAAAAACTCCCTTGTACTGATTTGTGTTTAAAACTAGAAACCTCTGATTTAAGTTTTTCAAGAAGAGAAACCATATGCAATATGAATAATGAAATGAAAGTTTACTTACATTCTGTAATATCATTCCATTTAATTACCAAACACTCGTTACTTACATGTTCTCGTAAGTTTTCTCAAAACTCAATCCTCTTTCCTTCTTATAACTTCATAACAAAGCGTTTTCGTGTCCGAAATCTCAATAGGAGACAGCAAATTTCATATTTTCATCCAAGGAATCGAGAGAATTCTTAAGAATAAGAAATTACTACCTCGAAAATTCGCTGGCGATGTTTCTAGTTTCACACTCGTTCACAGACGTCACACTCGTTGACAGCTCATGTCCTCTCTATTGAGTCCTCCTTAATCCCAACAGATGACAATAGCCTCTTCTGGCCCAGATCATCTCTCTCGTTATCTCGATCATTTGCGTTAAGAAAAACGAACTAAAATCCATTTTAACTATTACTTCCTCTTTTAATTTAAAATATTTTATGTGAACTATATTCCTCTTGTGTGCTGGGAGAAATTATCGGAATATCATGGGTTATAAAAGACACAGTATTTCCGAACGAAAATCGCCTGAAAGTATATACACGAATAAGAGTTAGCTTACAAACGGGAAGTCATCTAAAAAGGGCCCTCAAGAACCTGCGCCTGAAGCAGTAACATATAATAAAGTTGCCAGTGACTCCAAGACACAGCAATTAATTCAGTCAGTTGTTGGAAAGACCGCATGAAGTCGTTGCCTCACCTTCTGCACGTATCGGCCGGCGCCAGGTACCTCAGTGCATAAAGAAGTCACGAAACCCAATGAAAATAAACAAACATTCTCGTGCTAGCGTAGCACCGATAACTTTCCGAGAAGGGCAGCCGGTGTACACAAACAGGAAGAAAGTGCCAGTCGTAATGTAAATACAGAGAAACTGGAAGGACAGTCACCGTGTTTGCTTGCATGGCAAGTCAGAGACGAGGAACAATAATAAACTACCAATTTGGCTCTCCCGTCACCTTCACCTGTAGATCGGCGTAGCATCAGTGTACATAGCCGTATACAACCCGACTTAACCCTAGGATGCATGGTGCCAGAAACACACATGAATGCATATGCAGGGCCTCCAAGGCCATGCCCTAATCTAGAATTTTCCTCTTTTCATATTATCATTCTTTGGAGTTAAATTTATTTCTGTCAAATTTATTGTCATATTGAAAGCTTCCTAAGATACAGTAACAGGATCTGGTGGGCCTGATTAACATTTTATTATTTTTTTTAAAAAAACTCTAAGAGTGAAAATTTTTATTAGTTACACCGATTTACATACAACATATACAAATAATTTTATTAATTCACTTATAAGTTGCAGTTTACGTTTTATAACATTTATTACAACCTATTTCTTCAATTAAAATATACTCATTATTCACAATATTATGTATATAGGCAATATTTTGACAAAAAGTTATCATTCATTGTTCACATAAAATTGCATTTTTTTTAGTACTAAAAGTTGCAGGAGGATCTAATTTCCAAATCGTTCCATTCCGACTAATGTATGTGTGGTCCTCTACCTTTTTGTGGTGGTTCTTCGTTTTCAGACTCTGATGAAGTAATATTATCGGAAGGACTGTCATCTGCCTCAATATTCACATCTGCAGGTTCCTTGGCTGATTCTTCACTACTTGCATCTTCAAAAACATTTCCTTCCTCGCAAGAATCATCTTCTTCAAACCACTGAGCCACGACACTTTCAAAATTAACTGCATTTGCACGTACTGATTCTCTCGAACAGCAACTTGTGCAGCACTAAATGAGTCATACTCGTAACAATATGGGCCTTGCAGCAACAAACAAACTACAGTAACAATGAGGCAGACAAGAGCAGCACAGGATAACAATACTACGCAATAATAAAACATATGATAGCAAAAAGATCAATAATAGACCGACATTGCCAATATGTGAAATTAATGTGTATTGTTTCTTAATTATACTATTACTACTACAGTTACTGCTGCTGTTGGTACTCCTGTTGCTGGAAATACCACTACAATTATTGTTGAATTAATAACTGCTCCCAAACAAATGTTGAAGACAATATAGTCTAAAGAACATTTATAAATGTGTGAGGGCTTCTGAAGCCCTGCTTACACATTCATTGTGTATGGGTAAACGTATTGAATTGTACAAAAAACTTAAAAAGGTATCTCGTTCAGACTTCATAGGAGGAATGTCACATTCTTAGTGAAAGAGTACTGGAAAGCAGTTTGAAATCCAACAAAAAATTGCAGAATTTTTTAAAAAATGAAGACATACAACAGCCTCGGAGGCCCTGTATATGCATCCTAGGGTTAATAAAGCAGTAAAATAAAGCACCGAAAACCAAAGGTAAGAGTCACTGTGGGTCACTGCAAAAGACTCTCAAATGGAGTGGTCCAGGAACTTAAAATAATCCGCAAATGCAAATAATGCAAGACAAGCTTACTAAGTAGAGTCACAAGCATACACAGTTCTTACCCCTAATGATAACAGATTGGCATATGGTTTAGAAATAGCTGCACTGCAGTAATTCATAGTCGAGTCTGACGCGGACACTGTCCTCCTAAAAAAAAAAAAGACACAAATAAATTTAAAAGGACTTGGGTTTCAAACAGTCGTGAGCTTCGCAGTCGAAGAAAACATAGGCAAGTCCATTCTTTTCCATGAAAGCATACCAGTCGGAGATATTGGAAAACTAGAGCCCGAGAGAGGCATCAGCTGCAAAATTTACTATTTGGATTATGCAAGAACATAAATTATTGACAACTTGCCAGCAGCGATAAAATGTGTAACAACTAATAACACTCAGTTCAAGAAATCCTAAAGGATTTATTGGTGGACAGCACCTTATACTTCACTAATGAATTTCTTAGTAGAACAAATTGATGTGTTACTGTTCATAACAATATTAAATAAGCATTAGGACAATCTGACTTTTGTACAAAATCAGTGTAGTAAAGTGATCTCCGCAAAAATATTGAAGATGCATGGCTACAATAAGCTGAGAATTATTATATGCATCTAAATTTATTTAACATTTACATGTTTTGTGACAAGATATATATCACATTTTAAAAGAAAATGTGTTAAAGATTTTTTTGTTTTTTTGTTTTTCCGCATCCATGACGACCATTCCAGACGAGATCCTTGAAAGTTACATTAGCATATTTGCACTTTATTTGTAAATATTTATTTGTATTCTTGTTTTTCTAACGTGTTCTACATTCTGAAGGATCTCTTCACGATTTATCTATTGGAAGGAAAAGTAAATCTAACCTAATCTAATCCGTAACCCCTCTAAATGTTCACGCCCTGTCAGGCAGTAGGAAGAAGGTGGAACTAGCTTCCTTCTTTCAAGATGAAATAATTTATCTTCGCCACAAAATCCGCCAAATATACTTAAAGGAGGTGACTTTAACTGTGTACTTCATGGGGAAGACTAGCGACCGAATTTGAACTACTTTAAAGAACTGCAAGAACTTATAAAGGTCGCGCGTAGTGGCCGGACGGTTTAAGGCGCCATGTCACGGATTGCGCGGCCCCTCCCGCCGGACGTTCGAGTCCTTCCTCGTGCATGGGTGTGTATGTTGTTCTTAGCATACGTTACTGTAAGTTAGTTTAAGTAGTGTGTAAATCTAGAGACCGATGTCCTCAGCAGTTTGGTCAAAAAATGGCTCTGAGCACTATGAGACTCAACTGCTGAGGTCATAAGTCCCCTAGAACTTAGAACTACTTAAACCTAACTAACCTAAGGACAACACACACATCCATGCCCGAGGCAGGATTCGAACCTGCGACCGAAGCGATCAAGCGGTTCCAGACTGTAGCGCCAGAACCGCTCGGCCACCAGCGGCCGGCGCAGTTTGGTCCTTTAGGAATTCACACACATGTGAACTTATAAAGAATTTGTGGCTCGGGGATTCATGGAAATTAAAATACACCGCATTTGTGAATCATACTTTACTTATGTAGTCTTCGGACAGCCGAATTGAGAGAATACACGCAACAGAGAAGATTCATGAACGAGTGCTCATTTCAGATATCATCCTCGCTCCATTTTCAGACCGAGGGAGTGGCACACTGGTTAGCACGCTGGACTCTCATTCGGGACAACCACGATTCAGACCCGCCTCCAGCCATCCATATTCAGGTTTTCAGCCATCATTCCTCTGAAAGGACATGGCCGATTTCTTTCCCCATCCTTAACAAAACATACGTTTTTAACCTAGAAAAACACTCCGCAAATAGAGGACAGTGTATGTTAAACTTCTTCCACCAAGACGACGAAGAGTTGCGTAACGCTGTCAGATCAACATGGAACTGTCTACTTTCACTTGGCAATTTCACCTCAAAATCTGACCGGTTGACCAGACTTGCTAAAAGGCTCATAATAATAAGTCTAGTAACTAACACACAACATAAAATCAATCATGTAAAGAAAATCATGTATTTTATTTCGTCATTTTTGGTGAAGTGTACAAAAATCTCAACCTTAAAACCGAGCACATACAGCACACAAGGAGGAATAAATTGAAACTTATTACCATCAAAAGGAAACATTTAGATGGCCTGAAGATCAGATTCAAAGCAAGATTCATAAAAGGAGCCGAACAAGTTCCATGTATCACCTCATCAAACATCAAACCAACCGCAGAAGCACGTTCCTAGACTGCCTGCGGGGGATTGGAATATTCTCAATCACCAAAACAAGAAGGTGAATGAAATACAACAGCATTACCAATCACTCTACATCGTGAATCACATGCATGAGGATATGATACCTGAATCCATACAACGCTAAACAGAGGAGTCACTAAAGACGACGAATTTGTAGCTGTTTTTAGCGTGGATGAAGTATCTGAATTCAATGATAAATCACCGGCTAACAAAGCTCCAGGGCAGGAGGAACTCCCAAAGAGTTTTATCACAGATCATCGGGACTACTTTTACTGCAGTTTTAAATAATATGTTTAGTCGTGAGGTTGTGCTTAAAGAAATGAAAGAGGTCAAAATTGCCCTATTACCACAGAAGAGCGGCCTGAAAAACTTCGAAAATCTTCAGCCTATTACCAAGCTGAACTTTAGACTACAAAACTGTCACCCGACCCATTAACAGAAAGATGACCCCGTTGCTTAAAAAGGGAGTGAAAAAACTTAAGGTTTGTATCTCTGGAATGGCTATAATGTCAGATGTTTTTGTTATTAGAGACGTAATTTCAATAGCTGTTACCAACATCATATTAGCCCTTTTCTTCATAGATACCAATAAAGAATTCGATCTCTCTGACCAGCAAAACATAATGAAAGTAATGTAATAAGTGGGTCTGGAAGTGTAATGAAAGTCATTCGGAATACGATCACTGGCATTTCTGCTAGGTACTAGTCAATGGACAGTTAACCAAATCTTCTAACATTCATTGGGTTGTGCCACGCTTCTTTCCGTGCTGTCGATGGAAGCATTGCCGCGGTTTTTAACGAAACATCATCAGATATTTCAATGTTTGACTAAACGATAGTCGTAAGAGTATATTCTGACGATGTTGGTGTACTAATAAGAAATGAAGACCACATAGCACTATTGAAACAAGACATTAACTAATATAGCGTAACGCCGGGGGTACAAATCGGTGACCATAAACGTAAAATCCAAAAATTTGCGTATTCCGCAACCTAGATATAACGTGGGCACGAATTGTGGGCAGTGACAAAACTCTGTAGACATGTGTCTTCTAAAGACGGCATCCAAAAACTGGAAGTCAAAAACAAAATGCTAGGGGCAATTATGGAAAATAGCTAGCGCGGCATGAACCTGGTTCAAAAAATTAAAATCATAAAGATTCAGGCATTTTCTAGAGCATACGAGGTGGCGCAATTCTTCCCAATTTAAAAAATGCAAGGCAACAGGATAATGTGAGTATGGTTCAAATGGCTCTGAGCACTATGGGACTTAACATCTATGGTCATCAGTCCCCTAGAACTTAGAACTACTTAAACCTAACTAACCTAAGGACATCACACAACACCCAGTCATCACGAGGCAGAGAAAATCCCTGACCCCGCCGGGAATCGAACCCGGGAACCCGGGCGCGGGAAGCGAGAACGCTACCGCACGACCACGAGCTGCGGACGATAATGTGAGTAACTAGCAGACCTATATGGAAGGGAAGCTCCTTCAAGCTGTCATTTGATATGCTAAGCAAATCGGAGGAATCTGGAGGGCTATAACTTGTTTACGTCAACAGAGAAACAACGGCGTTGTTCCTGAATGTCCACGTTAATATCATAACAAAACTTAACCACAACATGCGGCCAGAGAGTACGCACCCCGACCATCACAAGCAAAATTTATCACAATTTAAAACATATCAGAGAATCCTATCTCCAAGCTACTCACCTAAAGAGGAACCACCTGAATACAATTTATAGTCAGGAGGAGGAAAACCCCAATAATGTAGAACACAAAAAACCGGCCACAGACAGGGAGGCTGAGTAGGCAAACAAAAAATGGTTCAAATGGATCTGAGCACTATGGGACTTAACAACTGAGGTCATCAGTCCCCTAGAACTACTTAAACCTAACTAACCTAAGGACATCACACAGATCCATGCCCGAGGTAGGTTTCAACTTACGACCGTAGCGGTTGTACGGTTCAGACTGAAGCGTCTGGAACCGCTCGGTCTTAGGCAAAAACATAATCGCCAAAAAAATGCATACATCTGGCGTTACATCCTTACGGTACAGTGTTGACTTAAAGACATGAATGAAGGCCCCCTCATGTGTGTTAGTTGATTCCGTTCTTCACCGTCACTAGCTGTTGTCATTTACTCAATTAGAGATGAATCGGGAATAGACTTGCCCTGATAACGTAGATCTCCGTATCCAACTACACGGCGGGTATCCTACTTTGGCCTGCAACGTAACTGTATCCTATCGCAAAATATAATACTGTAATGTCGTTACTTGATGTACCATCAGAGGGGACGATAACCTCACAATATTTTTTTTAATTTTAAACGAATACACTGCCATTTGACTGTATTATTGTTTAATTATGACACAGGTTTCAGCCATTTATGCCATTTTCAAGTGATTGAGTTTATGTCATTAACATATATTGCAAGACATCAAGCTCAAAATTGGCTTGCAATATATGTTAATGACATCAACTGAATCACTTGAAAATGGCGTAAAAGGCCGAAACCAGGGCCATAATTGAGCAATAATACAGTCAAATGGCGGTGCATTCATTTAAAAATAATTGTATGACTGTTGCTCAGCAACATAAAAAGCTGATAACTTTACGAGCTTCATTACCTACATGAGAACGGTTTACTGCGAAACCTCAAGGTCGACAGCGCAAATTGTTTAGCAACATGCTGGAAACAACATCCACTGTTTGCCTTGAAATCAGTGGTATCTGTGTTGTGCGCAATTTGATGTGGATAATGTAGCAGGTCACTATCGTACACATCCTGTAAATCGTATCCAGTATTCTTGAAACGCACAAGCAGCATTTTTGCAATAAGTGCGCCTTGACCGCCCTCGAATATCGGTAGTTTTTCTAATGCACTACACCGTCATATTGCTGCAGAATTATTTGAAATTTGTTCATAATCGTTCTTTTACTGTGCTGCGGATCATTTTGCATGTACTTAATTATGTTTAGTGCTCGCTCCTTCGTCAATGATTGTACTTTACTGCATTTCACTGGAAACGGAATTTGTGGCTCCCTGACCGACAAGGATGACAAACTAAATGGCTCGAACCTGTTTGAATATATGACGAACTAAATGGCTCCAACCTGATTGAATATGGCTTTCAATTGTTAAGCATGTACCGTCATCACTGTACTCCTTATGTAAATTGTCCGCACAGTAGATCGTATACGACACCACACATTCCTCTGACTCATTTTGCACAAACGCCAATAAATCATCTGCCACTTCTTGTCAATCTACAAAACTCCTTGGCTTCCCATCTGACAAAATGAAAACTTAACTAACCGTTGTTGCAGATATAATGCAACGTTTGCTTTGTTTTTGCTTGCTTTATATCAACGCCAATAGCACTGTAGCACTGTTGTGAGCTACTCGACGACTAAGCAGTTACACTACGCTCTGTAGCCTCATGCTCTGCTCACCATTGGATACCTCCAGTCCCGCCCACTGCTGCTATTAGCAAGCACTATTGTGGTTGCATGCTGGACAATATGTGGGACGTCGAATGCCATAAACATCATTGGTCTTTCGCGACTTCGCACTCAAAGGGATTCTTGCTAGGGAGGTCTTGAAGCCGGCCGATATGAACGAGCGGTTCTAGGCGCTTCAGTCTTGTACCGCATGACTGCTACTGTCGCAGGTTCGAATCCTGCCTCGAGCATGGATGTTTGTGATGTCCTTAGGTTAGTTAGGTTTAAGTAGTTCTAAGTTCTAGAGGACTTATGACCTCAGATATTAAGTCCCATAGTGCTCAGAGCCATTTGAACCATTTGAGGTCTCGGATGGGATCCACTGAGCCCCGTGAGGATTCATCTAATGGCGATAAAGGCTGGAAGGATTGGTGATTTGATGATCACATGTCCTACGATTATAGATCGCTCCCCTTACTGCCTTGTAGGCACCAGTCGGCCACTCGGAATAGGCCTAAGGCCAAATCCGTGAGTTGTGAGCTACTATTCGTCCTATACTTCTATGCTCATGTTTATATATCCAATTACGCAAGTCAGATACAAATAAATGGTTCAAATGGCTCTGAGCACTATGGCACTTAACTGCTGCGGCCATCAGTCACCTAGAAATTAGAACTACTTAAACCTAACTAACCTAAGGACATCACACACATCCATGCTCGAGGCAGGATTCGAAGCTGCGACCTTAGAGTTCGCGCGGTTCCAGACTGTAGCGCCTAGAACCGCTCGGCCACTCCGGCCGGCGCAAGTCAGATACATTATATATACAATCCAACAACAAAGCAAGGCGGAAAAAAACGTCGTGAAATAATCAAGATAATTCGTGTCGACATTACTAGCCACTAACTAAAATCCTATACCAAAGAGTGCTGAATTTGTACACTGCAGATTTTTACTGTGTGATTCTTGTCCAGATATCCTCTAGTCGCGTGAACATCGACATCCTGCTGTTGATTTATGAGCTCACGATAATTGTACTATGTCACTGAATTTAAACTTCTCGTAGTTCCCGGATTTCTCTTCTGTAACACTTCCATACGGTTTTATTTTCTTATCTGGGGGAGTGATACACACTCTTAGCGTTTCCTTAATTAATTACGGGATCCTCTGTATAATTTTTTTCAGAGCTAGAGGCTAAAGTCATCTCGTAATTAGCATTTACGCAAGCCACGCCCACCGGCTGTCCTTTCTGTAATGGCGACTTCAGGTTGTCACCTTTGCTGTTCTAAGAGAGCTCGTTAAGATGACAGAAATGTGTCGTTCTCTCAAAGTTATGAATTCCATCCTGGGTGAAGTTACGTGTTACGCAGAACATTTTTTGAGGTAACAACAAGCACAAGGTATGCAAAGACAGTCAGAAGCAACACAAATGAAAATAATTTAAAAACTGAAATTTGGAGAGACACGACAGATGACATGAAATACTTGTAGTGTACACAGAGCAAAAAATTTTCATATGACATAGTTGGCAATAAAAGCGCGGCAGAACGGCGTGAAAGACTTGTTTAAGGACCAACGTACTTCAAGATGCTTTTAGACAGAGGGAAAAATACAAGGAGTGAGCTTCCCTGTCGTGCTCCGTTGTTAAAAATGTGGTCTGTAGAAAACAGCATGCGGAAACTATGTACATTTGCAATGAGGCACTGCGGAACAATGCTAAAACTTAAATGATAGACAATGTAAAAAAATTAATATGTCGAACAGAATTTTTTTATGTAAATAGCATAGAAAAGTGGGGATGTGCTACAGTACCCAATAATATTCTAATACATTTCATTTCAGTCTGTTGTAAAGACAAATGCGACAGCAGACAGCGAAAAAGAAATTAGAATAATAATTCTGTTGTTGCTGATTTATTTCCATTTGACATCTTGCTATGATTTCATATCTAATAGTAGTTAAAACGGCAGTGGCAAAAATTTTTTCTGTATTGTTGTTTCAGCTTCCCACAAAGGGAAAGGGGGAGGGGGGAGGGGGGGAGGGGGCTGGAAGTGGATGAAGCCCGCTCTTAACCCAAACATTACATATATTTAACGATGGTTAAAATGGATAAAAAAGATGACAATAATAGATGAATTTTGTAAAGGAAAAGGTAGTGGACGTTATTTACGATTTTTACATAGTAAAAGGTGACGATAATTAAAGTTTTTGTAAAGCACCCTTATATGGAAAATATTGATGGTTTTTGGAACTTATTAGACGATTTTATGTTACAGTTAAAATATAGTCTCTGATGAATGAGACTGATGCTACGGTATAACAGCGAGTCTGGTGATACAAGAAAACACACAGCCGGAAAGAAAACAGTACACCCTTTTACAGGTTGCCAATTCATTCAATATTTATTGTTACAACTGTGCATGTGGAGTATATGAAATGATTACATTTACAGGTCAATATTACAAGCGGTCTGAGGTGCCAGGTATCGACCTATGCTGAAACACACAAATTAGTACATAGCTTGCACGAATGGCACTGGAGGCACTGACTCTGGCATCAAGTCGATCACACGATGCTGAATTCTGTCCTGAGATAAGTTATTCCACGCCTGATCGACTTGTTCACGTAGTTTGTAAGAGTTGTCGGTTGACGAGTCGCACGAGTCACTTCTCGCCCTCGTGTCTTCCATTAGAGACAGTTCCGGAGATCGTGCTGGCCAAGGAAGTTGCTGCACATCTTGCAGGGTACCTTGAGTTTCACGAGTAGTGCGTGGGCGAGCATTATCCTGTTGAAACAACAGGTCCACTTCCTGTTGCAAGAACGCCAAAAGAACAGGTCTAACAATATTACCGCGCGGGATTAGCCGAGCGGTCTCAGGCGTTGCAGTCATGGACGGTGCGGCTGATCCCGGCGGAGGTTCGAGTCCTCCCTCGGGCATGGGTGTGTGTGTTTGTCCTTATGATAATTTAGGTTAAGTAGTGTGTAACCTTAGGGACTGATGACCTTAGCAGTTAAGTCCCATAAGATTTCACACACATTTGAACATTTTCTAACAATATTCTGCGCGTACCGAGCGCTGGTTAACGTTCCCTGCAGAAACACTAAAGGCGAACGGGAGTTGTAGACCTGCGGTGGGGCCACTGTGTCTTGGACGAATGCATTCTACAAGACAGCGCTCACCAGGTCTATGTCGTACGTGCAAACGACCGACACCTGCGTCATGTAGAATCTGCATTCAATGCTCAAGACCACGCCGCGCTGTTCCATGTTCCAAGTGATGCTCTGACGGCACCAGTCGAGCCGTGCACGTAGCTGTTGCGGTGTGTGTGGAAGACGGGCTGATAACCGGTTCGCAACAGTTCATGATAACATGCCTGGACTCACAAGCCCTCTTACCGGTGCTGTGGTGGATGTACGTGCTGCTACTGCTGCCCTTACAATCGACGATCCTGGTGGGCGTCTGTGTTGCCTGGACATCCGGAACCTGGTCTATGGGCGTGAGAATGTTCACGTCACCACTGACACCGGCATCGTTGCACAGCTGACGCAGCACGTCCAACTTGGGTCGCAATTCTCCGAAAGGAC
Organism: Schistocerca americana; assembly: GCF_021461395.2. NCBI lineage: Eukaryota > Metazoa > Arthropoda > Insecta > Orthoptera > Acrididae > Schistocerca > Schistocerca americana. The sequence continues at coordinate 948,809,747 of NC_060119.1, read as the reverse complement.
CATCCCGTCACTGCAAGGCCACAATTTGATCCCTTTCAGTCTCAAGCAGTTGGCTGTAGGAAGCATAAGTGCGTCTTCGTGGCATGGCTGGCTGCTTGCTTTTTCATCGTACTGAGCCTTCCCTGTGGGCATTCGCTGTCAAACGGTAGACACAGATGGCTCTCTGGTAGCTATGCCACTACACTGTCTAATGCCGGACAACTTTGAAACTATTATCAGTAGGTCTACTATGCTCCAGGCGAGATACGCCATCGTAAGATGAAAATCGACGTCGTCATTCAATTAGTTATCTACCCATTCCTGCTTAGCCATTATGCACTTCCTATCAATCTTATTTTTCAGACATTTCTATTCCCTCTCACCTGCACCCTTACGTGAATTTTTATATTTTCTCCTTTCATCAGTTAAATTCAGTACCTCCTGCGTTATGGAAGGATTCCTATTAGGCCCTGTCTTTTACCCCTTTTATCCTCTGCTGCCTTCACGATTTCATCTCTTAAAGCTACCCATTCGTCTTCTACTGTATTCCTTTTCCATGTTCTACTAAACTCTTGCCTAATGCTCTCTCTAAAACTCTTAACAGCCTCTGGTTCTTTTATTAATTTCCTACCTTTTTGCAATTTCTTCAGCCTTAATCTGCAGTTCATAACCAGTAAATTGGGAACAGAGTCCACATCCGCCTATGGGAATGTCTTGCAATTTAAAATCTGGTACCGAAAGCTCTGTCTAACCATGCTCGGTGCACAATTCTCCCAGGCGGCTTCCTGTTTCATTCCTTTCCCCCGGTCTATGTTCACCTACTATTTTTCCTTTTCTTCCTCTTCGTACTATAACATTGAAGTCTCCCGTAACTATTCAGTTTTCGTCTCCCTTAACTACCTAAATAATTTATTTTATTTCATCATACATTCCTTCACTATCTTCATTATTTGTGGAACTAGTAGGCACATAAACTTTTACTGCCGTGGTGAGTGCTAGCTTCGTCTGTATCTTGGCTAAAATAATACGGTCACTATGCTGCTCATACAAGATTACCCGCGTTACTACTTCCTTATTCATTATTAAACGTACTCCTGCATTACCCCTATTTGATTTTTTATTTATAACATTGTATTCACCTGAGCTTTGGAAGACCTAAGATCCAATAACGCAGATGGGATAGATAACATCACCAGAATTTCCAAAATCATTGAAAGGAGTGGCAACAAAACGACTATTGACGTTGGCGTGTGTGGACTATATGAGTCTGACGATACACCAACTGACATTCGGAAAAGCTTATGCTTATGCATGCAGTTCTTAAGAGATGACAAGTGCAAGAATTGTCGCAACATCAGCTCGGCAGCTCATGCCTCTAAGTTTATAACAAGAATAACATACCAAACATTTCGATAGTAGGTAAACTACTGCAAGAAATTTTAGTTTGACGTGAAAAATACGGGTCCCGATGAATTAGGGTTTGGTAGGTGTTAGATTACATGCTGCCGCATATTAAATGTAGATAATATATTGATTTATTCTTCCGAGTTGGAAGTCTTATTGCAGGTGAGCCCACATTGGGCGACTTGCGGGTTGGTGATGATGAGGATAATGAGGACAGCATAATACCCAGTCCACGAGCGGTGGTTCTGAATAGAGTGATAAGAAGGGAAAGGGAACAATCAGTGCCTTTCGCATGCACATTGAGACAGTAGATAGCAAGAGTATTATAGTCCCAAAAGAGGAATCCCTGATGGCAAAGATCAAATAGGGAATAGAGTACATAAATCACTTGTTTCGTAAATAGGTGGAGTGGGGTTCGAATCCTTCTCTCTCAATATTTTGATTTGTATTGTATTGCATTGTATGGAACTGGTGACCTAGAAACGACGGAGTGGCTTCGTTCCCGCCGTAGCCCTCAGTCACAGCCCCACAACAGGCTACAGCAGTCCACTCACCCCACCGCCGCCCCACACCGCACCCAGGGTTATTGTGCGGTTTGGCCCCCAGCTGCGTGAACAGCAAACTGGCCGATCTGCTACCTTTCTCAAACGATTTTAAATACAGCCGTCAGCTTCATGATGAACCGCCTATCATTTCGCTAATGATCATTGTTATTGTGGTATTTCGATAGTAGGTAAACTACTGCAAGAAATTTTAGTTTGACGTGAAAAATACGGGTCCCTATGAATTAGAGTTTGGTGGGTGTTAGATTACATGCTGCCGCATATTAAATGTAGATAATATATTGATTTATTCTTTGAACTTTGAAGGATATCGCTGTCTGTCTCCAATATGGAGATAATGGAATGTGTGTAAAGCTTTGCGTCAGGAACTCATGCGCCAGTGAAAAAACTAGAGTGAAATTATCATGAATTCCTCGTATCTCATAAATTGTTTGAGATATCGAAACAAGATTTTGGTAAATGACAGAGAGCGAACACAAGACTCTTTTGTCATATGATTAATATGCGAAACTTCCATATCTACAGCGGCATTCAAGCGACTACAGATTTTTTTAAATGAAGTGAAGTAATTATTATGGCCATCGGTAGCTGGTGAAACGAGACTGCTGTGGGTTTTGTAACAATGTAAGTGAAGAAGTTAGACATTTATTTTTCTACTGAGAATGGTTTGTTTTATAAACTATTGTCCTGACTTGCACTGAGTTGCTAGTTTAATAATACATTATTTCCGGATTCTGTGGCAGTTTCAGCTCCATTCGGATGTTAGAGAGACGAATATTTCTAAACTCTGCTAACATGGCAACAAGAGAAGTTACGTATTCCTCAAAACTCGTGACAGTCCTTGAATCTGTACTGTCTGCCATCGGGTTCCCCTAAATGGCAGGCAGCACCGCATAACAGTCACGCTATGAGGGAAACAAACCAACAGCCAAACAGGCGAAGACATCAGGCAAACACGCCGAAGATTCCAGTCGATTAGTAGAAACTTTTCCTTGCAGAGGTCGCCACGACATATCCGGCTACGGATTCCTACGGCGGGTTTCTATTGGCTCCAGCTCACTATATAGGCCCGGCCGGTCGAAGGCAGGCCAGTCTTCGTCCGCTGCTAATGGCAACCGCCATAGCAGAGTCTCCGAGAAGATATCACCGAAGCCGCTGTACTGCACCGCCGATCGAAGTACCAGCCGACCGAGAGGAACCACATCTCCGGATAGATCGACGGGCGTCTGCATCTATTGTAGAGCCAGCTATTGTATTGTAGAAGAAGTCACTTTCAATAAACTGTTGGAAAACACAACAGTGGTGACGAGGATTGGATTCGACAACCCAAAGAAGATGGAACCACAACAACAACAAGCACAACCACAACTGCAACAGCAGAATCCATCAGTCCAGCTAGTACTGAATCAACTTTTTCAACGGTTCGCGATACTGCAGCAGCAACTGATTGCCGAAATTCAAAGTCTTCACCGTCCACCGACACCGCCAGCATTCCCGGCATTCGGGGAGACGCTGAAGATTGGGAAACATACGAAAAGAGGATTCGTCAACATTTCCGGATTCATCAGGTATCCCAGGAAAATGATCAGAGAGCCTATTTTCTTTCTTGGAATGTCTCCCGTATGTACACTTGACAGCAAAAAAACGTGGGTCACTGCCGCATACAACCAACATAAAGTAGCTGTGTTGCAGGTCCTCTAAACACCAAAACCCCATGGGATACAGTCGTTTGACTACACACAATGGGTACCGCAAGAGACTACTAAGAGACCAAAGGTCTTTATGGCAGTCAGTCTAAGTGTCAACTAATATCGTCATACAAAACATATTAGAAAACACGTTCTTAGCGATGAGACACCCCACAACACTCATAATCTAACCTTAATTACAACAAGTGACATTCCAAAAGTTCTGAGAAAACGGATTATTTTACATATATCGTACAGAAATCTTTAGGCAAAATTAAATACTTGAGACAATATATGGAGTTACAAAGCTGTACGGCAATTGGAAAAAAGTTTTTCGCTCTCTAAAAGGTTTTCCATCCACGTGCTGAAGGTCGCTCAACGGCGAATGGCTCTGGAAACTGGATATTGGACGAACAAGTAGAAAAACGCGATTAACGGCAACAAGCACTCTAAGGAAATCTTAACATTAACAGTGAATCACCAGTAATATCACTGTTCTCGTGACACATCAACAGCTACGTGTACACAAATTTGAACTTTAAATGACATGACCAACGTCGTCGTTCTGGACCTGGATTCAAACCCAGCACCTATAGCCATTGTCACCTAAGGTAAGCTTTGCTTGTGCCTTATTTAGACCGGATCGTTAGGCACAAAGAGACGTGAAGTATAGACGTTCGCACCAGTATCAGTTATCAATTTAGATCCTCAAAATAAATGACGAAAATGTTTGTACTGAACTGGGAAACCTGTCAAAAAAGTTACCGTCCTGGGAACTACCCCCAACGACGTTTAATATGGTGTCATTCACAAGGAACAAGGTATGCTCATGTTTAAAATTGAAATGCCGTCATATAAAGCTTGTGACAGGGATGCGAACGCACCACCTGATCGCATTGTTAACGAAGAACGGTCATGTTCAAAAGTATCCGAACGACCTGGATTGCATTTCTCCTCATTCCCATGCAACCCTAATAACGCAGCTGTCTAGCAGGTCCTCTAATCGCTCCTTGATACAGTCGTTTGACTATTGAAAATGGTTCCAACAAGTCACCACTAGAAAACACTGCTCTGTATAGCAATAACTCAAGATGTAAAGTAATACCACGATACTACAAATATCAGGGAACACCTCATCACAGATACGACTGTCCTTAAGGCTTGTAAACTCGCATTTATTGCAATAGCTGACATACCTGAAATGTAAGCACTCTCATCATTACGTCAGAGAGGTAATGCACGTAGTAAGTTCGTCGTATTCATGATTTCCTCTTCAAAGTAACATACCATACTTGTTATTAAACACAAAATGTCATTAAAAAATTACGTTATTCCAAGCAGCTAGTCAAAAATATGTATGAACTTCAAATGACACGATTAACCGACTCGTTCTGCATATGGATTCAAACCCAGGTCATGCAAACTAAGATTTCGTGACTGACGGAAATTAACAGTCATTCCTGACTAGGCATAAAGAGAGTGATATATCTCGATTTTAGACAGTATCAGTTAAGAAATATCAACTTTAAATTACATAACATAAACATTTTTAACGGTCGCGAATTCCTACCCAGCATCTATTGTCTCTGTTAACGAACTACGAGAGATGTTAAATACTGCTTCTTCACATGTAACTTACTTGAAATGCAGTGAGGTCAAGCTTTGTGTTCGACAGGGATTCGAACCCAGAAGCTAATCGGATTGTTATCGAAGCACAATCAACTTTGACATATCGGATTTTCTCGGCAGTAGCTAGATGTATTAACTGAAATGATGAGACGAAACATTAATTTTTTCCTTCCCAGGACTCCAAAGCGGCACATATCACTGTTATATTCTAGAGAAAAGCATCGTTAAGTATGGCTTTGTTACACCAGCAGCGACATGCGAGCATGTTTGAACTAGAAATAATGTGACAAAGAGTTCAGTGCAGACTAGGAATCGAACCCCAAACATATCATTGTTGCCTACACACAAAGAGACGTCAGCTACCGAATTTTTCTCCACCAGCAGCTCGGAATAACATCCTTGAACTTACAGTGATCTCGCAAATAGTTCTGCGTCTCACTGGGAGTCAAAAACGTCAGATATCGTTAGTGTTGACAACGAATGAAAATGCATTAAAAATAAAAATTGTTATCCACCAGCAGATATGTGTTGTCATGCTAGAACTTTATAATAAATAGAGAAAAGTTTAGTGCTGAGCCAGGATTCCAACCCATTCATGAGCAATATGTGGAGATGTTGAGGAATCTGCAGTTTTGAACAAACAACAAGTTGTAGTCGAGCTGTCTTGTCACGAAGGGATCAAATTCCGCGTTAAGGGTGGTCTGAGTTGCATTACCAGTTCAGAACCAATTTTATCGACGTACAGAAGCTCAAATAAAAGATGGAATAAGTGTCCTGCGACCATACACAGGACTTGTTTCGTCACTAGCAATAAATAACTAGAATAAGAAAGGTTACTGGTGATAGAGTTTCTACATGTCGCCACTCCTTACTTTATTGTGGTTCCACCTAACGTCTACTTGGCAGAGAAGGAATATCAAGTTTAATGTGATTTTCAGACCACAATGCCATTATACCTTCTTCACTTGGCAGAGTCAGAAGAGAATAGAATCTGCCTCTCCCTATCAAAAAAAAAAAAAAAAAAAAAAAAAAAAATCGGCAGAAGTTGGAATCGAACCGAGACCATCATCATATGAAACTATTATCAGTCCAACAGACCACCAAACCCTCTTTTTTTATTTTTTTTAGGAGGTGGGGGAGGGCGGGGAAGGCAGAGCGAGCAGGGGTCGTAACCCGAGGCCTGGTCACAGTGTCCCCCTCGTCCGTCAAGGAATCAGGGATGGAAGGGGAAATCTTTCGTGGGAATTATTTTTTTTATTTTTATTTACTGTTTTTAATACATTCTTAATGTGGCTTTACTTTATATCACAACAAAAATAAATGTATCTAGCACCGCATCGTACTCTGAGAAAAAGAAAACAATATCTCGGCACGTTCCTACACCGAGGTGAAGTATATGGGGGAAAAAAAAGTGCTTCATACAGGGTGCAGATGGGTGTGTCGCTACTCTCCTTACGCTTCATCATCCAGGTACATCTTCACGTATATCATGTTATTCCACCGAAAATCTAACTTAGTCTTGTCAGCTCACTCAATGGGTATCTTCTCCTACCTGTTGATAATCCAGCTGCGTGGAGGGTCGCGTAGGGCACTCCCTAAGTAATTAGAAAAATACTGTCTGTATTTTGGGTTCCGCACGATCTTGCAATGACGTTCTTGTGGGTAGTTCCAAAAGTCGAATACATCTTTAGGTCCATCGCGAAATAAGTAGTGTACCGCATGCGCACGGATCCACGTGACAGCGTTGGTCTTGGCGCGCGGGAAATACTGTTGATCCGGAAATAGTAGAAACCGAGGTGTAATGTGTTCCGGAGTCACTCGTAGAAAATACGACAAAATTTGTCGCACCAAGCGCCATACGTCTTCTGCCGCGCCACATGTGAGACGGTGTTCGTCCGTGTCTGGTATCCCGCAGTCTACGCAGAGAGGCGATTCCGCCATGTTTATCTTGTGGAGGCGTGATCGGGTCACCTGTTTACTATTGACTGTGATATACCATGTGGATCGGACGGCTGTGTCCAGTGTAACCGCGTGAATCGTCTTCCACACCACCTTCCAATTAACCTGAGGGCTTTTGGTCTCCACGATGTTCGGTGGGCGCTTCTGCTGTAGGACATTATATATATCCGGCGCCGACGTCTGTTTCGTCGGTGGTACTGCGATACGGACATAGCTGTGTTCAATGTAAAAGTTCCCGAAGTAATAGAAGGGTGGGGGTATGTCTTGCGTCGTCAGTGGGGCCATAAGGGAGGGCGGAGCTAAGGACTCCAACAGCAAACTTGTCAAACTTTCCGGGTGGTGGCGCCACAGCTTGAAGTGTGAGCTGACATACAGGGCCACAGCTCTGTCGTGGACATGGACTAGACCAAGACCTCCCCTTTCTGGTGGAAGGGTCAGTGACTCATAACTGACTTTGAAGAGCAAGCCTGTACTGACGTAGGCTCCGAATGCCGCTAATAGACGTCGAGCCATCAGTAACGGTATTGGAAGAACACGTGCTATGTGTGTCCTTTGAAGAATGTCGAGGGTCCGCAGACGAAGGTTGAAGATCTGGACCCGAATTTGCTGTAATAAGCGGCGGTAGTTAAGAGCCGCAGTGCGCCGTATGTCGTCGTGAATCTCTATTCCGAGACATTTGATAGTGCCACGAAGCTGTAGAGGTTCGACACACGCTGGGGTCAACCCGTCTCCTATGGCCATGGCGACCGATTTGGTGACGTTGAGACAGCTGCCGGAAGCCACACCGTACGTGGTAATCCATTCTAGTGCTCTGTTGACATCGTCGCGATTGCGGAACACGAGAACCAGGTCGTCTGCATATGCTGTACAGCGAAATGTGACGTCACGTGGGGTAACACCGGTGAGGCGTTGACGGAGGCCACAGAGGAGCGGTTCCAGGCCAGAGCATATAGTAACGTCGACAAGGGGCAGCCTTGACGCACGGAGCGAAAAATCGGGAAGGACTGCGAGAGACGCCCGTTAACGAGCACTTTGGAAGTCGCCCCTCGGAGAAGGCGCATCACGACGTCTGTGAATTGCTGTGGGTACTGCATGTGCTGGAGAACGGACGTTAGGTACGCGTGATCCACTCGATCAAAAGCTTGGCTAAAATCTAGTGATACCAGCGCTCCCGGGATGCGGCGTGCCCTGGCTAGGGCTATTAAGTCACGGTATCGACACACTGCTGTGTGGATGTTGTTGATACCCCCTAGGGAAGTCTGATCTGGCGAGATGACGTAAGGTAGGGTCGGTCGTAGACGGTTTGCTAATAGTCTGGTGAATATCTTCATGTCGCAGTTGACGAGTGTTAGCGGGCGGTAATCTTGTATTCGAGCCCCACCTTTAGGTTTGTGAACCGGTATAACTATTCCTTATACGAAGGTCGCAGGGAGCGGCACCGCGGGGGACATAAGCTCCCGAAATATGTCTGTTAACTTGGGAGCCAGTAAATACTGGAAAGTTCTATAAAACTCCACAGGGAGCCCGTCTGGGCCAGGAGACTTATTCACCGCTCCTTTACCGATCGCGTCGATAACTTCGTCTTCCGTAATATCGTTCAATAATTCAGTTTGTAAATCCTGTGGGACAATGCCGTAAACCAGTTGTGAGACTGCTGTCACCGTCGTCGGGTCGGAACATTGAGCAGAATAAAGTCGTGCGTAATGGTCGAAGAAGGCTGCAGCAATATCGCGTTGTGTGGTGTGATGACGGCCGTCCTCAGTGGTGATGGCATGTATCAGCGCCCGTCTTCGCAGTGTACGTTCTCGGATGACGTGGTACATGGTGGATCGCTCTGTTGCGAGTCTGTCTTGTGTTCGCGTTCGGACGATCGTCCCTTCGAGGTGTCGGCGCATATGGGCTACGATCTGTGCTTTCGCACGCTGAACTGTCAACTGTCGTTCCTGTGTGGGTGGCAAGGAGGCGCATTCGCGAAGGACGGTGAAATAAAAATCAAGGGTCTGCCGCCTACAAGCAGCAGTCTCACGACCATACGTAATAAAGGTTCGCCGTAGGGCCGGCTTGGCGCAGGTTAACCACGAACTAATCGACGTAGGATACGTTGGGAGGCGGCGGACGCACAAACTCCACGTGTCTTCGATGGCGCGTCGACAATCCGGAGAAGCGAGATGAGCAAGGTTTAATTTCCAGGGATGTCGGCTGCGCCACACCCGTTGGCGACGAAGGGTGACGGTACATACATAGGCCTCGAAATCAGAAAAGGCTACTGGCCACACCTCCGCGTCACTCACTGTTGCCGCGAGAGAACGGGAGACGTAAATCCTATCGATGTGACTAGACGAGTGACTCGTGAAATGGGTGTATGCCGGTCTATTTCCTCGGAAATGTTCCCATGTATCTACCAGCTGGAGATCGCCGATGAGTGTCCCAAGTTCGGGGCACGGTGAATGGCGTGGCAGCTGATCTTTAGGTGCTTGGGTGCAATTGAAATCGCCCCCTAGTATCAAGTCATCGTGCGTGCCCTGAAAAAGCGGTGCCATTCTTTCTGCGAAGAAGAGCGATCGGTCACGACGGCGATTCGCTCCGGAAGGGGCGTACACATTGATAAACCGGACGCCTTGCACCCTTACGGCCATTCCTCTAGCGTCGGGGAGATAACGGACCTCGTCCGCCTCGAGGCCCTCTCTGAGGAGAATTGCGACTCCACTGTTAGTTGGCGAGGCGTGGGACACGTGAGCCGTATAACCATACATACCCGGGAAATCGGCGACGAAGACTTCCTGGAGAAAGACAATGTCAACGTCTGCTGCATTGAGTATGTCTTGGAGCAGCGACAATTTCGTACGTGTCCGAATGGTGTTAATGTTGATGGTCGTTAAGCGAAACGTCCGTAGATTGTCTCCTGCGGTGGGGGCCGCCGTCAGTGTCGCCGTAAAAGGTGGGGGCCTGTGATCTGCTGGCCTCGTCCGCGCCGTCATCTGTTGCTACTCGGGAGGGGCCGAGGTGTGGGAGGAGAGACCCCTCTCCTCATCCATCACAGTGGCAGTAGAATCGTCTTCAATGTCATCCGCCCAAGGTCCGTAAGTTAACGGTGGCTGCGGTAGAACACTTGTGGGCTGTGTGACTAAGGGTGAATCCGCAGTTGTTTCCGGTTATGTACTAACGGCGGGCGCTTTGCTGGCCATCTGTTTGTCCGAGAGAGCGGAATCGGGTTTGTCAAAATCAGACAAAGTGACAGGTGAGGGCGATCTCGTGTCATCCATTTTCCTCGTCGTTTCGTCGGCCGTCCGGTCCTCAACTGGAGAAGACGTCCACTGGGGGCAAACGTCTGAGGGTGTGCGACGTCGCTTTTTATGTTTTCTCGGTGACCTTTGTTTGCGAACGTGAGTTTCTGTGTCCGAAAGAGTTTGTGGTTCCCGTACAGCACCCCCCTGAGGTAGAAAGGCAGAGGTCGGTACAACCCTACCGTCGAGTTCCATTCTCTCGTCCGAATCTTCATGTGGAGTCGATGGGCGGCGTTCTTCAACCTCTGCAGATACCGTAATGGTGTTGGTCAATCCAGGACCGGCGACAGGTGCGCATTCTAACGCTTCCTGTCTTCCGGGGGGGGTTGTCGTCTGTCATGACGGTCGATCGTGTCACCTCTGCGTAATTGAGGGGGAGGGCCGTGAGCGTAGGAGGTGGTGTCGTGTCATGCAATGGAAGTTGTGTAACCCGACGTTGAATACACGCCGAGCGCACATGACCCTCCTGGCCGCAACCAGAACAAGTACGAGGTTGTCTGTCGTACATTACTATTGCTCGACAGTCACCTATGACTAAGTTGGACGGCACATGTTTCTTTAATTCAGTTTTCACTTGTCGCCGCTGTTGAGGACCTGGTACGTCTCGAAGGTGTTCCATTTTTCGGCCACGTGGCTAATTACCGTCCCATAAGGGCGGAAAGCTGAGGTAACGACGTCCGGTGGTACTTCGAAAGGGAGTACGAAGACTCTTAGTGTGCGTAATCCTAGTCCAGCATGGTAAACAGTAACCTCTCCGATGTGACCATCGGAGTGTTTGAACTTGAGAGTGTTAGCGCATCTGTTCACAACTGCGTGACATAACTCGTCATCGACCATCTTGACGTAAACGACGCTACTTGTGATGGATAGGTGGATACCGATGATGTGATGTGTTGGTATTTGAAGTGAGGTGTTGGTATTTGAACTTCGTCACGGATGAATCGTTCGACTTCAAAGGCTCGTGGTCGTGCGTAGTCGGGCTGGAAGCTGATCTTGATGGTAGCTTTTCTGTACGAATGAGCCATGGCGACTCAGTGTTAACGGACGCGAGTATTTGCTGCGGCGAGGAAGTAAACAAACTACGCGCGCTCGCGACTCTGCGGACGGGACGTAAACAAGATGTCCTGCCGCTCACCGGCCGAAAGCAGACTGATCTTCGCTACGACTCATTTCTCTATCAGAGCACCGTTGCGGCACACAAGATGAGAATTCTGACACACAGGCTCCCTGTAGTGGTTTGCAGGATGTTCAGAACAGTCATTTACTTGGTTGACCGAATCGCCATGAACTAGCGCCTTGGCTACCCAGTGCATATATTCGACTCTATTTTGTAATCACCGAAATAAAATAACGTAACTGCCACCTACACAGAACTGCAAACAGTGTAGGATGCAGAAAATTAAATAGGAAGTGTTCCTTTCCATTTGAGATACTCTATTGCGCTATCTGTTTGTTGAAACCATCGTGCAGTGCAAAAGAAATGCTGTAACTGTCTGTCTCTCAGAAGTCTAGATCCGGCCATATGCATTATCTCACACCACTGTGGAATGCCGAAGTTCTGAAGGAACTGTTGTTCACTTCCAGAGGTGTTGTAGCTACGTCACAGCTAGTAGCGTAACGGTAAGCGTCGCGCACTGTTGATAAAACGTCGCGTGTTCTGTTACATTCGCTACTACATTTTTTTTTTAACGCAATTCTGCTGTCTGCTGAAGTTATCAATTTAATGGAACTTTGAACATAATCGTCTTCACTTCTCAATCCAAAATAGTCGCATGTGGAAAAAAGGCTAACTTTCAGGTTTAATAGACGGCCAGGCAGCAGATACGTCTCGAAGCTTTTGTATTATGTATGGGGAGAGCGCATCGTGCCGAAATAGTCAGAAAAGTATTTTTTGCATTATCTGTCGTCTGGTTGTGGCATTTTATTCTTCTTCAGACCTTGTTTGACAGCTTTAACTCAGAAGAAGTGTTCTTCATGCATGTAATCAATAAACTGCATGTGCATTGTCAGCCTGTTATAGATAACATCAGAGAATTCGCATATATCGTTGATGATTAATTTCTCTCTCATGTTTAGTATTGTTTTAACAACACTAAAAGAAACCTTACGAAAACTGTGCACTGTATTGTAAGAAACGAATAAAAATTACCCACGATAACCTTACGACGAAAGTCTGTTTTAACAAAACTGCGTATCTGTATCTGTACACAAGCGTGCCTCTATCTGCACGAATTAGTAAAATACTTCTCACTTAGATTTCGATTGGATCTGTGTTTAAATGTTATGCTGTGTCATACTCAACAGGTATGCAAACGTGGCATTTCATAAATAGAGTTTACGTATTCCTAGAAATCCAAAATTTGCTTGTCAGCAGCGGAAAGAGGCGTTACCTGTTGTGCAGCATTGTGTTTTTCACCATTGCACTATAAGCTGAAAGTATTTTCTTACGATTTGCTTATCGATGTTTGATCTGACTGCTTGCAGCTCTTACACAGAAGGGATAAAAAAGTTACACTCTGCGAGACTGGAACCGCGAACCTTAACAGGCGCGTTTTCACAGGTCAGCACGTCAACACACAGCTAGCAGATACAGATGGTTTGCGCCTTCCTGTTACGAGGCCAATAGTAGCTAGAACTCCTAAACCGCTATTTACAGGACGAGATTAGTTGCGATTGCCAAGTTCAATGACTTTGCTGGGCTGCAAACCGTAAATTTACAATCTTCTCTTACACCTCAAGCGATAACAACTCAGGTTATTCAATGGAAATGACACGAGAAATCAAGTGAACTTTGAGGCTTAATTCCGTGCACACCAGGAAGTAACTCGTCGATCTCAGAGTTGCCAAACATACCTTGCGTTGTTGCAAAATCTCATTTACATTACCAGAAGGAAGAAGACGAACCGATGTGATCCTACAGCGGGCTGGGAAGTGACCATATCTGGCTCCTCAATGATGCGGCTGCTACGGCCTGGAATACGTAATGCGTCTGATTCGCATTTCTGTAACTAGGTTTGGGGACTGGAGCTTAGTTGCTAGTAATAGAACTGCTGCTAAGCATCATAAATCAGTTGTTTTTATATTTCTTTCGTAACTGTACTCAAAACTAAGAAACTCATTCACGGACGTTTTCGTGCCTCGCCGATAGTCGAGCACAACAAACAAATAAAAATAAAAAGAGAATGTGGTTGTGTGTCTGTGTGTGTGTGTGCGTGTGTGTGTGTGTGAGAGAGAGAGAGAGAGAGAGAGAGAGAGAGAGAGAGAGAGAGAGAGAGACAGACAGAGAGTGGGGGGGGGGGGCGGGGGGGGGGGGGGTTAAAAATTGTTGTAAAGAAATTGAATACTGGTATGTAAAGAAATCTTTCATTAAAATGACTCGTTCCACATCATTACGAAATGTCGTATTCATGATCTATGGAACAAGTATTAATCTAATCTAATCTAATCATATCATATTGCTGACTATACATGAAGAGTCATGAAGTACCGAAATTTTCGCCTGTATCAGTAACCAAATGTAAACTTGAGAATGAAAGACAGCAGTTTTTGTGATAAACCGGGACTCCTATCAAGACCTTTTCATCCCTGTTAACTAATCATGAAAGATGTCTGATATACCTCAATTAAGAAGTAACGAAGTGTGTATGCATTTAAAGATGAAAGCGCATGATGTGAAGTTCTGCGACGGAGATACGAACCCAAGACGTAATTGGATTGTTAACTAAGTAAAATCAAATGTTACGTATCGGTTTTTCTTGCCAGCTGCTAGGTGTTTGAATCTAAAATAAGGACACAAATTTTTGTGTCTGAGCGACAATCGAACCGCACTCCTATCGTTCATCTTTATTGTTCACGAATATTGCTTAAGTATCAATTGCTTACTCACCAACAGTACGATGTGTGTGTGTTTGTCCAGAAATTGTTGGCAACATGAACAGACATTAAAAATGCACGTTAATTTTCACTAGCAGGCCGGTGTGCACGTGATAGGGCTTGAAATGAAATTATGAATATTTTTGTACTGGATCAGGATTCGGACCCACATATTTACCTGTGGAGGAGACCTAGAGAAAACTGCAATCTTGGGAAAAGGAATGAAATGAGGGAACTATACTTTTCCGAGAGATTCAGATCCTCGGAAGAGGAGATACGAATTCGAATTACAGTCCAGCAACAAATTTTTCAACGTCTCTAGTTCAATCAAGTACAAGTAAAATAAGAGCCCTGTTCCTTTAGATGGCTATCAGTTCATCAAATAAAATAAAATTTTCTAATGTAAGTAAGTTTACTGGTGACAGTATTTCTGTTTACCCTGACCTCCACCTATGCCATTTTCCAACGCAAACCGGCTCTGCCCAGTTTGCAATGAAGGAACGTGATGTTAAATGCGGATTCTGGATTATAACAGCTTTATCTTGAGGTTACCAGAGGTGAAGTAAATCTGTGTGTGCCTCTTAAAAGTAAATGCCTGAACCCACGCATTGCACTTGTGATAGTTCGTTCCACCAGACCATTGTGGCCACATTTCCCAGCCCCAGGAGTGTGCTATAATGGATGATGTGCTTAGCTTACTGAACTAGTCACGGTCGGAAAAAAACGCGAGTCTATTAAATGGTTAAGTATAAGCAAGCTTCTGACGTGGAGATTATGCTATTCTCATGTCAGTAGGATGTAAAGACTCTTCTAGGCGTCATAGCCTCGATTAGAAGCCATTTTGAAATTTTCACTAATTCAGGAAATTTCTTAGTTCGAGAGAATCCACTGTGAAGTGTGAAGTTACCGGATAATTCGATTATCACCGTCATTATTACTATCATTTTCTTCATACCGCTGCTGGAACACATGAGCTTGAAAGATCATTTAAGTCCTTTTGGTCATTATAGAAGTAGTTGTCCAAGAACAGGTTCTTTCCCTGTCTTCGGAATTCTTTTCATGTTAATATCAAACATCAGCAATTACTCGTAGATTACATTAAAACTGAAGTAATTGATGAAGATGTCACTTGATAACAAAAACGCACTGACTTTCTTCATTTACCTGCGCCTAGAAATGGCTGTCGAATACTGCCAAACCAAAAGCCAATGGATCTTACTGCCTTCCGATATACGTCGCTGTCAGTTCTTCCATATGACTTGGTCGGCGTGACCTGTTTCAAGTTGTGCATGACAGAGAATGTTTTAGAAAATCAATTGTTTTCCTTTGCTATAAACCGAACGATCTTCATTCTAAGCTGACCAAGTTCAAAATTTTCGCAGTATTAGTGCACATTTAATATTCGCTTCTGTAATGTGGAAAAGTATTTCACAGTTGTAAAACCCGTATCCGACCCATTGACATTACGCTGACCATAAATTCTAGCTCAGAGTGACACCAGTTTAAGTAACCTAATGTAGCGAATACTGTTTGCCAGTTCTCTTTCTCACCGGAAAATACGCTATTAACCCATTGGGCTCAATAAGTACACTGTAACAGTAATTTATGTGTGTGTGCAATGCATACGGATTGTTGAATATCGTGGGGCCCTCTCTTTCACTTCTGTATACATTATGCCTGATTTAAACGGGCCATTTATCATTACAGGCCCTGGGCAGTGCAACATCATACTGACAACAGTAATGTGCTTTTACTGGCAACCTCACTGTTCCTTTTACCTGGTTTTGTAATCATTTAAATAAAATAACACGATCTTCCAGTGGGTGACATTTCGTCCCCCTTTTCCTTCTATGAAATTTGTCAGTAAGCTTTTTGCTTTCGAACCAGCGAAATGCGGCAGAATACGGCACGTAAACGATTTACAAACCACGATTTAGTGCCGTTAACACGATTTCTTTAAACATTGGCGAAGCTGAAGGAATTTAGTTTCTTCTTAAATCGTCTTATGCAGCAACGTCCACAGATATCTCAAATAGGAAAAGCTCTTTATCCAGGTATGAAGGTTATAAAACAAACTTCCCACAGTTTGTGTCAGTTTGATCTTTTCGTCTGATAGCACTGCGTAAGTATTTTGTGTAACAGGTACAGTAGTGCTCCCGTAGCTGTGGGAATCATTGGTAGAAAACGAGTTTCACACCAATGGGTACAGTACTGATAAATATTCAAAATGATTATCAACCTAAGTCTGCGTTCATCCACAAACTGAGGCGTATTTGTAACATTGAAGCTAGACTAGGTATCCTTGCCTTCCTTGAGTGGGCATTGGAAGGCGTTTACACACACGTATACGAGGGTAATCCCAAAGGTAAGGTCTTCTAAGGCACACGCAACTGCCAACGCAGGCACAAACGAGAGATCCTTAATTTTAATGGCGACCAGAAACCACAGTGTTGGCTACATGGTGGCAAGCTGATAAAGAGCAAGGCTATGGATGCGAAGGCCTCAGGTTCGATCCCTCACCAGTCCCACGATTTTTATGTGCCGTTTTACAATATTTCCCCTGGAGCAGTGTTCGTTGATGTGAAAAACGCCGAGTTGCACTGTGGTCCGAAAGCCACGTAAAACTGTAGGTTCCCCTATTAACTGGCTAGGTAAGTCAACTCAAAGGTCGGTTGAAAGCAACAGCATACCACCTCCAACAAGACCGTGCCTATTAAAGCACTGTGGTGTTCAAACCACTCTTGCGACTGATGACTGCTTTACTTTCTATGGGTTCCAAAACTAATGATCTTCGGTTTATTAACAATTTTGTGTTTTCATGCTGTAGCTTTGATACCACTAAACGTAAATAACCGGCCGACCACTGTCGCCGTTCGAGTTGTCAATGTGGTAGACGACGATGCTGTCGACCCCAGTTACAATTTGGGTCATGGCTATGTTTCGGTCGAATACCTCTATGGGCCTTTTTGCGTATTTCAAGATATACTTTTATACACTTGGTACGCTTCCAAGTTGATATCTGATAGAGCTGTATTTAGCAACATGAATCAGATATGTTTTCCGTGCAATATATCGGATAACACGTCAGTGCAGCGAGATTTCGTTTATGTGTTGCGCATGTTGCGAGAAATATTTGTGTTTTGCTTGCTTGCTTGCTTGCTCCCCACTGAATGCGAGCAAGCTCACGAATAGACTCTCAGTAACTGGAATTACGCAATAACACACTTAAAATTTGTATTTTTGCATTATGTATCCCGATGAAAAAAGTGTAAACAGGTTATATGCCTACCTGCTTATTATCGCGCTTCTCGATGTTTTCCTCAAAAAATTAAAATAAAAATAAAGAGAGAGAGAGAGAGAGAGACAGAGAGAGAAAACAGAAATGTATTCCAAATATCAGCTCATTGACGCCATGTTCGTCTCGTGATGTAAAGCAAGGATAATTGATAGGTAATATCTCGTTGTACTAGCGATATGTATGGCTTCGGGGTTCTTTGTTTTCTCTCTGCAAACAACTAGAACAGAATTCAGTAACAAAGTGGTAAGAACACCTACTCAGTGCGCCAATTAAACACTCAACCATTCTTGGTTATTTTGTTAATCGTCTGTAATTCCGTAAACACCCTTGATTATTGATTTGTAATTACTACGATTGTTATTGTTATTCGTCACCCCACAACAGATTTCCTATCACTCGTTGCCGCCGATGCACGTAACGAATGGATCAGGATGAATGGAATGTGGTATGTTTCGTCACGGAGAATATACACATTTATCTCGGCGTCTTGTGTCAGGGTAATATGAAAATCTCAAAAAAATTGCTCTGAGATCTATGGGACTTAACATCCATGGACATCAGTCCCCTAGAACTTAGAACTACTTAAACCGAACTAACCTAAGGACATCACACAACACCCAGCCATCACTAGGCAGAGAAAATCCCTGACCCCGCCGGGAATCGAACCCGGGAACCCGGGCGTTGGAAGCGAGAACGCTACCTCACGACCACGAGATGCGGGCATGAAAACCTCAATAAGAAAAGACGTCAATAACACCCAACTATTTCTGCCCACTTAACACCATGACGACAGACAAATTGGCGTCTCACTGTATTTTGATTATAATTCGTTAGCCTTTTTGCGACCTCATTTTAATACCTCGTGGGAGCAGGCATAATATTTTGCTTTTTGAACACCGAACAATAACACAAAAAGATAGTAGATGGAAGGGTACAAAGAAAAAATGAGACTCATGGGTGTGGATCCAGTTCATCATAAGAAGACTAAACAAGAGGGAAACATTACGAAAACAATGAATACGCTGGTTAGTATACATTATTTGTATAGATCTGAAGATGAAAAAGCGCAGATCTGCACGGTGCCCGCATCTGCACTTTAGTTTCTGTCTTAATGGGCATAATTTTTAGTTTCTTCTCTTCTGAATTATCAAATGAATTGGTTATTACGAAGTACAGAATAATTAGTTATCTGTGTTTCTTACAGCTTCCATTCGCACCAACATTTTTCTACATTCTCGTGCAATTCATGAAATTCTACTTGTATGATCACAAGACTGCACATAGATGCAATCGATTTCGAGGTGCAAAGTGTTTGTTATCTTACTTTTCGTGACAGGTTGGCAGAGTTGATTTCCAAAGACTTTTTATTGTACTGAAACAATCTTTTGTAACGAAGTAACAAGGTAAGTCTTTCATTCGTATTTATTTTGTGGGAAACTGTAATCGAGATGGAAGATTACACACCTGAATGTTTGACACAGCTGGTAGGAGAAAACGCTGCATATTAACCAAACCCCGCGCCTCCTCGTCGTATCCTCCTATGACGCGAGCACAGGATTCTCCTCCTATAACGTTACAGAGCTGTTCCTAGCACAGCTGAGAATTGGCAACATCGTCACAAACATTTGGCAACACTGTGACAGTGCAATCACTTCCGCGTATGGTACTGAACTGACTCGCTAAATTCACTTGATATTCCCTTTCCATTTGAATGACTCGTGGTATATAATCCTCACGTAAACTAAGACACTGAGACAGAAATTTCAATTTTTTGGCTAAAGAAATGCTATTCTTCACATAAGTGACAACTTTTAGTATCTTTCACGATGCGCCATGAGGCTGAGCAGCCAATACCATGACGTGAGTGGCGTGCTGGCAGCAATGTGTCCGTAGCCCCGTGGTACCGCCCGTGTCTCGTGTTCCAGTGGTTAAGTGAATCGTCAGTTCTAACCGTGGTACGGGCAGCGCGTGGGAGCTTTTTTTGTGTATTATTTCATGGAGCTGCGAATTCCCAGAAAAAATTCTGTAACAAAATCAGAAGAAAACCTTTACACATCAAATCCTCTTGGCAGCTCGACTCAGTAAGTTGTGTTAATGGTCGTAGATCGCGGCTTTCTGACTGCTAGGCTGCTATACAATACAAGCGTCTCTGAAGAAATTCGAATCGACTGTCAACGATACGAAATTTAATAATGCTCTTCACTTAAGACTTCCATGCCAGGGGGATAAGTATGAAGGAAACAAATTGATTAGCAAATCGCAAGAAAATACTTTCAGCTCAAAGTGCAATGGTGGAAAACTTACTATGTTGCATAACAGGTAACGCCTCTTTCCGCTGCTGACAAGCAAATTTTGGGTTTCTAGGAATACGTAACTTTATTTATGAAATGTCACATTTGCATACCTGTTGAGTATGACACAGCGTAACATTTAAACACAGACCCAATCGAAATCTAAGTGAGAAGTATTTTACTAATTCGTGCAGATAGAGGCACGCTTGTGTACAGATAATCGGTTTTGTTAAAACAGACTTTCGTCGTAAGGTTATCGTGGATAGTTTTATTTCATTTCTTACAATACAGTGCACAGTTTTAGTAAGGTTTCTTTTAGTGTAGTTAAAACAATACTAAACATGAGAAAGAAATTAATCATCAACGATATATGCGAATTCTCTGATGTTATCTATAACAGTCTGACAATGCACATGCATTTTATTGATTACACGCATGTAGACCTCCCCCTTGCCGTTGGTGGGGAGGCTTGCGTACCTCAGCGATACAGAGAGCCGTACCGTAGGTGCAACCACAACGGAGGGGTATATGTTGAGAGGCCAGACAAACGTGTTGTTCCTGAAGAGGGGCAGCAGCCCTTTCAGTAGTTGCAGGGGCAACAGCCTGGATGATTGTCTGATCTGGCCTTGTAACACTAACCAAAACGGCCTTGCTGTTGTGGTACTGCGAACGTCTGAAAGCAAGGGAAGACTACAGCCGTAATTTTTCCCGAGGGAATGCAGCATTACTGTATGGTTAAATGATGATGGCACCCTCTTGGGCAAAATATTCCGGAGGTAACAGTCCCCCATTCGGATCTCCGGGCGGGGACTACTCAAGTGGACGTCATTATCAGGAGAAAGAAAACTGGTGTTCTACGGATCGGAGCGTGGAATGTCAGATCCCTTAATCGAGCAAGTAGGTTAGAAAATTTATTGATTACAAGCATGTAGAAAACTTGTTCTGAGTTAAAGCGTCAAACAAGGTTTTAAGAAGAATAAAAAGCCACTACCAGACGACAGCTAATGTAAAAAATACGTCTCTGACTATTTTGGCACGATGCACTCTCCCCATACTTAATACAAAAGCTTCGAGACGCATCTGCTGCCTGGCTGTCTATTAAACCTGAAAAGAACAAAATGACTCACAAGTTAGCCTTTCTTCCACATGCGACTATTTTGGGTTGAGAAGTGAAGAGAATTATGTTCAAAGTTCCATTAAATTGATAACCAGCAGATAGCAGAATTGCGTTTAAAAAACAATGTAGTAGCGAATGTAACAGAACACGCGACGACTTATCAACATTGCGCGACGCTTACCGTTACGCTACTAGCTGTGACGTAGTGAACAACAGTTCCTCCCCAACTTCGGCATTCCATAGTGCTGTGAGATAATGCATATGGCCGGATCTAGACTTCTGAGAGACAGACAGTTACAGCATTTCTTTCGCACTGCACGATGGTTTCAACAAACAGACAGCGCAATAGAGTATCTCAAATGGAAAGGAAAATTTCCTATTTAAATTTCTGCATCCTACACTGTTTGCAGTTCTGTGTAGGTGGCAGTTACGTTATTTTATTTCGGTGATTACAAAATAGGGTCGAATATATGCACTGGGTTGCCAAGGCAGCTAGTTCATGGCGATTCGGTCAACCAAGTAAATGAATGTACTGAACATCCTGCTAACCACTACAGGGAGCCTGTGTGTCAGAATTCTCATCTTGTGTGCCACAACGGTGCTATGATAGAGAAATGATTCGTAATAAAGAGGGTTTGGTGGTCTGTTGGACCGATGATAGTTTCATATGATGATGGTCTCGGTTCGATTCCAACTTCTGCCGATTTTGGAGAGGCAGATTCTATTCTCTTCTAGCTACGCGAAGTGACGAAGGTATAATGGCATTGTGGTCTGAAAATCACATTAAACATGATATTCCATCTCTACCAAGTAGACTTTAGGTGGAACGACAATAAATTAAGGAGTGGCTTCATGTAGAAACTCTATCACCAGTAATCTTTCTTACACTAGTTATTTATTGCTAGTGACGAAACAAACCATGTGTATGGTCACAGGACACTTATTCCATCTTTTATTTGAGCTTATGTATGTCGATAAAATTGGTTCTGAACTGGTAATGCAACTCAGACCGCCCTTAACGCAGAATTTGATCCCTTCGTGACAATACAGCTCGACTACAACTTGTTGTTTGTTCAAAACTGCAGATTCCTCAACATCTCCATATATTGCGCATGAATGGGTTGGAATCCTGGCCCAGCACTAAACTTTTCTCTATGTATTATCAAGCTCTAGCATGTGAACACCTATCTGCTGGTGGATAACAATTTTTATTTTTAATGCATTTTCATTCGTTGTCAACACTAACGATATCTGACGTTTTTGACTCCCAGTGAGACGCAGAACTATTTGCGAGATCACTGTACGTTCAAGAATGTTATTCCGAGCTGCTGGTGGAGAAAAATTCGGTACCTGACGTGTCTTTGTGTGTAGTCAACAACGATATGTTTGGGGTTCGATTCTCAGTCAGCACTGAACACTTCGTCATATTATTTCTAGTTTAAACATGCACACATGACTGTGCTGGTGTAACAAACCAATACTTAACGTTCCCTTTCTCTAGAATATAACAGCGATACGTGCCAGGTTGGAGTCCTGGGAAGGAAAAATTAATGTTTCGTCTCGTCATTTCACTTAATACATCTAGCTACTGCTGAGAAAATCCGATATGTTAAAGTTGATTGTGCTTCGATAACAATCCGATTAGGTTCTGGGTTCGAATCCCTGTCCAACACAAAGATTTACCTCACTGCATTTCAAGTAAGTTACTTGTGAAGAAGCAATATTTAACATCTCTCGTAGCTCGTTAACAGGGACAATAGATGCTGGGTAGGAATTCGCGTCAGTTAAAAATGTTACGTTATGTAATTTAAAGTTGATATTTGCTAACTGATATTGTCCAAAACTGAGGTATATCACTCTCTTTATGCCTAGTCAGAAATGACTGCTAATTTCCGTCAGCCACGAAATCTTAGCCTGCATGATTTGTTCAAATGGCTCTGAGCACTGTGGTGCTCAACATCTTAGGTCATCAGTCCCCTAAAACCTAGAACTACTTAAACCTAACTAACCTAAGAAAATCACACACACCCATGCCCGAGTCAGGATTCGAACCTTCGACCGTAGCAGTCACGCGATTCCGGACTGAAGTGCCTAGAACCGCACGGCCTCCGCGGCCTAGCCTGCATGACCTGGGTTTGAATCCATATGCAGAACGAGGTGGTTCGTCATGTCATTTGAAGTTCATACATCTGCTCAACTAGCTGCTCGTGAATAACGTAAATTTTTTATGACATTTTGTGTTAAATAACAAGTATGGTATGTTACTTTGAAGAGGAAATCATGAATACGACGAACGTACTACGTGCGTTACCTATCTGACATAATAATGAGAATGCTAACATTTCAGGTATGTCATTTATTGCAATAAATGTGAGCTTACAAGCCTTAAGGACAGTCTTAATTGTGATGAGGTGTTCCCTTATATTTGTAGTATCGTGGTATTACTTTACATCTTGAGTTATTGCGATACAGAGCTGTGTTTTCTATTGGTAATTTGTTGGAACCATTTTCAATAATCAAACGACTGTACCAAGGAGTGATTAGAGGACATGCTAGACAGCTGCGTTATGTAGGTCGCATGGGAATCAGGTGAAATGCAATTCAAGTCGTTCGGATACTTTTGAGCACGACTGTACATAAAATCAGAAGTTAAATTTCAAATGCTTTCACCAATAGCGAAATGCTGGAACCTTAATTGACGATAGAATTGTATTTGCCTGACTGGGATTCGAACCCAGCATCTAGTGCCGTCGTTTTCTAGCCAGGAACAGACGATAAATAGCTATTGTTGGTTCACCAGTAGCTAGATGGGCGCATGTTTAGCTAGACATCGGGCGACGAAAAGTTCTGTGCTGAATGGAATTCAAACCCCGCACACGTGGTCATGAAGAAACTTTGACTATCAAATTCTTTTCCAATAATAGCTAGGAATTGCATGTTTGTACTTTCAATGATGTGTTGGAAAATAGTCTGCTGGATAGAAGTTGAATCCACAACATGTCGTCGTTGGTGATCACAACGAACACAACGTCAAACCCAAATTCGGTTTCACCAGTAGGATGGAGAGGATTGTTTGAACTTGAAAAGTTGTAAGGAAACGTTTGATCTTGTAATGTTGTGATAGAAAGCTCATCATGTGGCTGTGAGTTGAAACGAACACGTTACAGCTGACAACGCACCAAGAGACGTTGAAAATGCAACTATTTTTCACCAGTAGTTCGGAGTGCACATGCTAGGGCTTGAAATGAAATAATGAATATTTTGTGCTGATCAGGATTCGAAACCAGATAGATGACTTTCGAGGACGCTTAGAAGAGTTTGCAATCTTCTGGACCACAGTGAAATCGAATTCTAATCCCAGTCCAGCACCACAATTTTCAACGTCTCAGTTTCAAATAAAGTAAGAGCCTTGTGAACTTACATGGCCATTGGTTCATTAAATGAAATACGTTTTCTAGTTTACGACGGCTTGCTGGCGACAGAGTCCCTGCCTTACGGGGTTTCTCCATCTGTCACTGCTCAAACGACTGCCACTTTGCTCCAGTCGGCAGCGAAGGGATGTTATCTTTACTGCGGATATTGAACTACGGAGCTTAGTGGCGTTCTGCACTTGGCGTTAGTAGGGGTGAAGGAGACCTACATGTGTGTGTTAAAAATCTACGCCTGACGTGAGATGTGAACCTACACGCTTTACACATCTATACAAGATTAATCCATCAGACCACAGAACCCCCTGTCAAGCACATAATTATCAATTGCAGAGTATTCATTTAGATGTAGATGCAGATGTCAAGGGATGCGTAACAGGAAGAAGGGCGGGATCTGGGAATGGATAGAAGTGCAGAACTGCAAAATATAAGCGTGAAATGCTTGCGAAGTATTGCTTACTTAGATGTGTGCCACAGTTCGTTTTATCTTAGAACCGAGAGATAAGGAAGGACTGTTCAAAAATGGCTCTGAGCACTATGGGACTCAACTGCTGAGGTCATTAGTCCCCTAGAACTTAGAACTAGTTGAACCTAACTAACCTAAGGACATCACAAACATCCATGCCCGAGGCAGGATTCGAACCTGCGACCGTAGCGGTCTCGCGGTTCCAGACTGCAGCGCCAGAACCGCGCGGCCACTTCGGCCGGCGTGGACTGTTCTCAGAACGAAGAATGTATTATAGAGAAGGGGAGATCAAAGAATACGGTTTCATAGGTGGTGAGAGGAATGATAGAGAGTAAAGACAGCAGCAATTAAAAGAGAAAATGTAGCGTCATTGGAAATCACTAGATTTGTTTACAAAGTTTTGGGGGAGTGTAATAGAAGGGCACTTGCGGCGATAGTGTCAGAGAGAGAGAGTGTGTGTGTGAGAGAGAGAATAGAAGAGATATTAACAACGAGTAAACATAAATGTTCAAATGTATGTGAAATCTTATGGGACTTAACTGCTATGGTCATCAGTCCCTAATCTTACACACTACTTAACCTAAATTATCCTAAGGACAAACATACAGACCCATGCCCGAGGGAGGTCTCGAACCTCCGCCGGGACCAGCCTCACAGTCGATGACTGCAGCGCCTCAGATCGCTCGGCTAGTTCCGCACGGCGAGTAAATATAATATGAAATCGTTGGCGTATTGTGTGGAGGACGGAGGGTGTATTCATGGATGGAGGAGAAGAGAGAGACGTATTTGAAATAACTAAAACTACTGTGACAGAGTCCATCTACGCTGATTAGTTTGTAAGTATGTAGACAGGGTACAAATGAAATCAAAATAGAATACTTAACAAACTGTATATTCAAAAGAAACCCACCTGAATTAAAAGGGCAACTCAGAGGAAAGCTAACCCATATTGTATCTTTTCTGTTGCCATGCAATCTTCCACTAGCTCCCAATGAGGAAAAATAACGAAAAAGAAGACATAACAAAACATTTTAAGAACTCTAATATTTTATCCAGAATCCTTCATTATTTTGTACTTCTATCACGAGTCTTGGCATAGGATGTATAAGCCATCGGACGTAACAGCCTGAAGAAGCAACTTCCTCCCAGGCTTCCAGGACGCAGTCCCAAAGAGCGTCCGCAGTAGTTGGTTGGTTTCGTGGCCAGTTCTCTGTTAATGTTCTGGCGACCTCAGCCCACATGTTTTCCATGGAGTTCATATCAGCCGTCCGTGGCGGCCAGTCCATGACGTTGACGCCAATCGTGGAGAGCCGCTGCTGAACAAATGCAGACTTGTGAATGGGAGAATGGTCCTCTTCCAATGTGACGTCCCCTTCTGCGTACAGCATTCACACTGACGGAAGCATCACATTTTCCAATATGTGGGCATACTGCGCGCTGTCCAGAGTTCCTTCTATCCCGTGAAGAATTCCCGCCCCTCTCGCAAAATTCCAACCCCAGCAGGTAACAGATAGCCGGCCACTTTTTCTCGTCGTGGTTACATATTCGCGTCGATGGCGAGTCCCTTGCGGCCAGTAAACGATTCTTGGACCGTCGTTATTGGTGGAAAACACCTTCTCATCAGTGACAATGACGTTGTCCCACGACGCCCTCAGATGGAGCTCCGCAAATGCTAGCCAGTATAAAACGTCGTCTTCGCCGAGCTCTTGTTTCACGGCAGATCGTCGCGCATGCAGTCCAGCGTCCCTCAGCCTTCGGCGAATCGTGTCACTGGAGCCGGGGAAGCTGGTCTCCCGCCCCAACTGCTTCGCGTTCAGAAAGGGATTTTCTCTGCTCCTAGACACTAGGTCCTTGTCTTCCTGCTGTTAGCTCACCCTCTTCCTGCCTGAGCCAGGAGCTCTGTTGGTGGTGCCTCTTTCAAGGCATATCCTCCACCATCTCGTTGCAGTGGTATGTGGTACGCCATACCGTCTGCCAGCTTCTCTGATGGAACATCCACCTTCCTCAATGAAAGCGACGACTCTTCCTCGGCCAGCCGGAGTGGCCGATCGGTTCTAGGCGCTTCAGTCTGGAACCGCGTGACCGCTGCGGTCGCAGGTTCCAATCCTGCCTCGGGCATGGATGTGTGTGATGTCCTTACGTTAGTTAGGTTTAAGTAGTTCTAAGTTCTAGGGGACTGATAACCTCAGATGTTAAGTCCCATAGTGCTCAGAACTATTTGAACCATTTTTTGACTACCTCGAATAGACCACTCCCAGTGAGCCATTACGGCAGACAGCCTGATTTCTGCTTGCCGCTCTTATACTGATTCCAGGAGAGGAGGTAAACATATTTACGTCAAACGGAGCGGCAGAGCAGAGGCATGCGGCGCAGCCTTGCTGGCTCGGCCCGGGCTGTTGGCCCACCAACGCCACCGCCAGCTCGCTCACTTGCGTCTCGCCTCGGCCAGCCTGGCTGGCCCGTAGCTCGCGAGCCGCGGCTAGTACAGACCCGGGCCGCATAGCCTTGAAGGATCAAAAGTTACACCTAACCTACCCAAGTCTGTAGTACAAACTAACGCAGCTACAGCTATTATGCAATAAAATGTGCAGGCACACCTACAGTTGACGATTTATTCAAATATTTGACGAACAATACTTCCAAAAATACATTCATTTTAAACATAACTACCACAAAATATTTCACCTAGCTAGCAATAGCATGACGCAGGAAACTATACTTTCTTGTAAGCGCTGTGCATTAGATGTAGCCTTAAGAAAACCTGTATTCAACCACGACAACTAAGCGGAATGTAAAAGTAAACAGGTTTGGCGGCAGCTCCTCCAAATAATAGTATATACTTAGTATAGCACGTTTAGTGCACTTATAACATGTAATCAGCGTCTCTGAAACAATACGTGCTGCACGACGGAAATTACTTTCTGCTGAGGCATTTCATTTACATCTCAATGATACACGACTACTAGAGAACATTGCTCTGAAACAATACGTGCTGCACGACGGAAATTACTTTCTGCTGAGGCATTTCATTTACATCTCAATGATACACGACTACTAGAGAACATTGCTCTTTACGGCAGTGAATCCACTTGTAAATTAATATCATGATATCGCAGATAGTAGGCAACACGTTACTAGGGATGAGTAAGGCCTTAAGGTTTGCAACTAAACATGCTACTCCTAGCTACTACTGAATAGGAAGTTGATTATTAATGTGTCTTCATAACCATGTGTGCGGCGTTCGACTCTCAGTCAGCATAGACGTTTTCGTCACCTTATTTCTAGTTAAACATGTGCACATCTCGCTGATGGTGGACCAACATTGGACATTTCTCGTCTGTTCATGGTTAGACAACGACGGCGGTAGGCGCCGGGTTCGAATCCCGGTCACGCAATACAACTTCAGTCGTCATTTAAGGTTCCAACCACACTACTGGTGACAAACTGTGATATCTACATTCTGATTTTACGTACTTATTCAACAATCCGATTAGGTGCTGGGGTCGCATCCTTGTCCCCAGCATTACATGATGGCATTTCAATTTTAAACATGTGCATCCTTTATTCCTTGACAATGCAACACTATACAACGTCTTTCGAGGTTAATTACCAAGAAGGTAATTGTCATGTTAGGGTTCCTGCTTTCGTACAAAATTTATCGTCATTTACGTTCAAGTTGAGAATTGATAACTGATACTGGTGCAAACGTCAATATTTGACGTCTCTTTCTGCCTAGTGATCGAGTCTCGATAAGGCACAAAGCTTTGCTTGGTTAACAATGGCTTTACGTTCTGGGTTTGCATCTGGATCCAGAACAAAGACGTTGATCATGTCATTTAAAGTAGAACTTCGTGTACAAGTAACTGTTGATGAGTAATGTGAACAATGATATTACTTGTGATTCGCTGTTAATGTTGGGATTTCCGTAGAGTGGTTGCCGCCGTTAATCACGTTTTCTTTTAACTGCTTAGTATTACATAAAGTTGATGCGAATCCACTCCCCGTTGAACGACGTTCAGCATGTGTTGCGTAAACCTTTCAGACAGCAAAGAACTTGTTCCCAATTGCCATACAACTTTATAAATCCATATACTGTGTCAAATATTTAATTGTGCCTAAGGATTACTAAATGATTTATGTGACAAAACTAGTTGTCCCATAACGTTTGAAATGTCACTTATTGTAATTAAGTTTAGATTACAAACGTTAAGGACTGTCTGATCTCTTTTGTACTATCATGGTGCTACTTTACATCTGGACAGACTGTCATAAAGACCGGTGTTCTCTGGTAGTCTCTAGCGGTACCCATTGTGTATATTACAACAACTGTATTGTGGAGGGTTGCGACGACGTGCAACACAGATCTGCAATGTTGGTTGCATACATTCAGGTGCAGCCTACGTGTTGGAATTCAGGGGTGACTCACTTTTTTTGCTGTCGAGTGTACGTGCTCCTGACGAAACTCCAGCCACTTGATCCTGACAGTCTTACCTTCACCGCCATATGCGAGTGTCTCACCTCCTACTATCGCCACAGATATCACGTCATGGCAGCAAGAGTGGAATTTCACCAGACTCAAAAGAAACCCGATCGGACGTACCCACACTGGGCTGCTCAACTCCAAGGTCTCGCTCGAAAGTGCAGCTTTGTCACCCGCATATCCCGGGAATCTTACACAGATGACATGGTCTGGGATCACCTGATCCAAGCAGCCTCGGACGCGGCTTTCCGCCACGACGCCTTAAAGTTGGAGTACCCATCGCTAGATCAAATCATATAACTTGCATTCAAGTTTGAAGTTTCCACTGCAGCTGACCACAGATTGGAAACGTAGACTGACGTCGCAGCCATCCGAGAAGAGACTTCCGACGTCCAGGAGGACGTCGCCGCCATATACGCACTTTCACGCCGCACTCCACAGCGCAACACCCCAGCATCTTCTCAGCGTAGTCGTTCAGGAAGACAACCAGCAGCCGCCCCCGGGCCAGCAACGCCGCCGCAGGGAACCACTGTGCCTTCCATCTTGTTCGGGATGCTACTCCCAGCATGAATGCGAGGACTGTACTGACCGCTTGGCGACGTGTCGCTGTTGCGGTCGGGACGGGCACCTTGCATCTGCCTGTCACTCTGCCACGGCGCCGATCTCCAGGCGCTCCGACACCGAGGCGGCCATGTACATCAACCAAGTTGTGTCTTCAGCGTCCCTCAAACTGTATATTGATGTCACCATACCGGGTAAGCCAGTTCGAATGCAGGTCGATAAAGGAGCTGCGGTATCCCTGCTCAATAGCACTACCTACACCGTTTTAGGAGCGCCAAGCTTTCAACTGGCTCCTCCACGCCTCCTTACGTACAACAGACATGAAATCGCTTTGTTGGGGGCAGTTCGCGACGGTGCTTTCTTACAAATCTGTCAGTCGTACGATTTCTTTTCTGGTAGTCAACAGTTCCAATGCTACCGACCTGTTTAGGTTGGATGCTTTCCAGATGTTCGGGTTCACAATCGACGATCATGTACATCTGGTTTCTCCACAGGTGCCGTTTCCCGAAGTTGGCTCTCTCTGCACCGAATTCCAGGATCTCTTCTCCCCCAGCATCGGGTGCGCCAAGGGGTTTGCAGCGACCCTCCACCTCCGGCCGTCAGTCCGCCATCGATATTTCCGGGCGAGGCAGGTCCCCGTCGCTCTCCAGCAGCCACTGTGTAACTAATTGGACCGACTGCAACAGGAAGGGGTGCTACTGCCTGTTCAGTTCAGTCCCTGTGCCACGCCTCTCGTCATCATCCAGAAGCCAGGCAGGCGTCTCCGTCTCTGTGGGGACTTTTCGGCGACCCTCAGCCTGATGATCTCTTCCGTAAATTAGCTGGTGGTCGTTACTTTACCAAAATTGATCTCGCTGAGGCGTACCTCCAGGTTCCTTTGGATGAAGCTTCTCAAGCCCTTACCGTTCTGAATACGTCCGTCGGCCTGTTCCAAGAAACACGCCTCCTGTTTGGCCTGGCTAGCACCCCAGCCATTTTCCAATGCTTCTTGGAACAACTTCTGCAGCACGTTACCGGTTGCATTAATTACCTCGACGATATTGTCATTATGGGCCCTACTGCTGCAGCCCATGTTACCAACTTGCGTCAGCTGTTTCTTCGCCTCCGCCAGGCTGAGCTAAAATGCAATAAGGAGAAGTGTTCCTTCTTTCAACCTTCTATTTCCTATTTAGGACATGTTATTTCACATAAAGGCATCTCTCTGTCATTTTCCTATGTGAACGCCATACACCACCTGCCTCCCCCACGGGACATCCATCAGCTGAAATCTTTCCTTGGAAAAATATCGTATTACCGGAAGTTTCTTCCGTCGGCCGCTCAGGTGCGGCCCCCTTATATCACTTATGCCGCAAAAATGTCCCCTTCAGTTGGTCCACGGCCTGTGAGACGGCCTTTTCCACCCTCAAACGCCATTTGCAGTCGGCCTCCTGCCTGATGCCATATGATCCGTCTCTGCCGTTGCTCCTGGCCACGGACGCCTCTGATTACGCGGTCGGGGCTGTCCTCTCCCACAAGCTTCCGGATGGGACAGAACGTCCGGTGGCTTTTCTATTCCAGGCCCTAACTGCCACCCAGCTGAAGTACTATCATATCGAACAAGCGGCATTGGCTATCGTATTCGCCTGTTCCGAACTCATGCCTTTTTTATAGGGATGGGCCTTTCACTGACCACAAGCCCCTCCTCTCCCAGTTTTCCCTGGAGGCCCGGCTTCCTACGAAGACGTCTCAGAGACTTCAACGATGGGCCCTCTTCCTCTCGCAATTCCGTTACACCTTGCATTTTATGTCCACCTCCCAGTACGCCAACGCGGATGCTCTTTCCCGCCTTCCTCTTGGTCCCGACCTTGCGTTTGACTCTTCGGACGTCCTCGTGTTCCAAGTTGATGAAGCGATCCACGACACCCTGCGCTGGTTTCCCATCACGGCCTCCACGGTGGCAATTGCGACTACGCGTGACCAATTGCTGCGCCGTGTCCGCTCCTATGTTCAGCGCGGGTGGCCCAGCTGTGGCCCCATCCTCAACCAGCAGCACCTCCGGTTCTTTTTTTCTATCCGCCATCAGCTGTTGGCGGTGGATGGTGTCCTCTTGTGGGTAGACCCTACGTCCACTCCGCTTGTGGTCGTTCCCCAGCATCTACGGACCGCAATCTTGCGTCTCTTACATCAAGGCCATTGGGGAATCGCGCGCACCAAGGTGTTGTCCCGGCGTCACGTCTTTTTGTTTGGGCTTACCAGGGACGTCACTCACATGGTTCAGAATTGCTCCACGTGCGCCCAACAGCTTCCCCGGCCCCCTCAAATCTTCTTCTCTTGGCCTAAGCCGGTGGGTCCCTGGGATCGCATTCATTTGGACTTCGCCGGTCCCTTCCTCTGCTACCAATGGCTTCTCGTCACCGATGCCTTTTCTCATATTCCGTTCGTTATCTGTTGTACCAGTACCACTTCGGAAGCAACCCTCGCTGCTCTCCAGAAAGTTTATTCCTTGGAAGGGTTGCCACTAACAATTGTTACCGATAACGGCCCTA
Source organism: Schistocerca americana (assembly GCF_021461395.2). Taxonomy (NCBI): domain Eukaryota; kingdom Metazoa; phylum Arthropoda; class Insecta; order Orthoptera; family Acrididae; genus Schistocerca; species Schistocerca americana. Next base: position 948,777,202 of record NC_060119.1, on the reverse strand, counting down.
AATTCCAGAGCCAGGAATTCGCGACATTTTGTTCTGCCAACGGCATCCAACACGTCCTCACTCAGCCCTTTCACCCGCAATCGAACGGCGAGGCCGAACGCCTCGTCCGGACATTTAAGGCCCAAATGACAAAATATGCCTCCGCCCACACTTTGGACAAGTCGCTGACGTTGTTCCTCAGTTCCTATCGGTCGACGCCCATCGGCTCCCGTAGTCCGGCGGAACTTTTGCATGGCCAGCAACCTCGTACCCTTTTGCACCTCCTCCGGCACGGACCCAAACAACGGGTTCCGACTGCACGGGCTCCCTTTGTTCCGGGATCCCTTCTCTGGGCGCGAGGTTTCGGCCCGAGAGCCGGATGGATTCAGGGGGTCATCGTACGGCCGCGAGGCCGTCAGCTATTTGACGTCCGCATCACCGACACAGTGGTCCGTCGGCACCGCAACCAACTCCGGCGCCGGTATCATGGTTTTCCGACCGCCTATTCTTTCCGGCAAGCTGCTCCGCCACCTTCTTCCGGTCGCCCGGATGTGCTCCTTTCCACCCATGGTCGGCGTGCAGGGGCGCCAGACCCGTCCAGCAGAAACAGTCGTCGTCTCCACAGCGGCTGCAGGCTCCGCCGCCTCCTCCGCCGGCCCGACCGGCTGCGCCATTCGCCATCGTTGACGATGCCCCCACGCCCTTGGCACCGCCGCCACCGCCGATGTCGCAGCCTAGCCAGCGACGCCCGCACCGTCCACTTTCCGGGCAGCATCCCGCGGATGTCGATGAACCTATGCCCCTGGCGCCGTCGCGGCCGGCTTCCCCGCCTCTTCCGCGGCGCAGCTCCGCCCGTCTGGCCCGCCACGCCGCGCCCTTCTCTGCGGGAGGGGAGTTTTTTTTCACCGCCTCCTCCACGACGCCGCTAAGGCCGAGCAGGACGATGTCGCCCTTCTCCCCCCCCCCCCCCCCGGGAAGGGAGGTGTGTACTGTCAGCCATCGGGTTCCCCTAAATGGCAGGCAGACAGAATCCATGTCTCTTCAACTATCTTTTTAGTATGGCTGACAACTCAAGACCAGTCCTGTCGTATAACATTCGCAATGGCTTCTTTTCTCAGTATTTCAAAATCGCTGAGAGTTAATTTGTTGCTGTTTTTTTGCAGCATTACTTTTCACCTAGACCCACATGTTCTCAGCCGCATTTAAATGAGCATGATGCAGAGGAAGCACGATTGAACTATGCCCTTTACCGTTAGCCAGTTCGTCTACCTGGGAGCGTGAAGTTTTGGTTTGTACAGCACTACAAGCTCAATTAACACTTCTTTGTACATGCTAGGTTTAACTTTATCTCATGGAATGTTTCTTTGTACCGAGAGCAAAACATCCGCTTTTCTCCACTGCATTGCTGTAGCTCTGTGCATCACAACAGAGTTGTAAGGCGTTTTGTCCATCACTATTGTCGATTTCTGAGGAATGTTTTGCAGCAGAATGTTATCTCACCAGCCAGTGAACGTGTTCTTAGACGGCACTGTTATTGCAAATCTCGTTTTCAGATAAACTGCGCTATTGTTATTAATACAACGCCAACACAAAACACTTGTTCACAATACCTGACGACTACAGAACACTTCAACGCCAGAAAATACGACTTTACAACGACCTGACAAACGTTGATGAATGTAATGCGTGACACCACGTTGTTTCATGGTGTGGCAACGGCTGCACTTTACCAGCCGAAACGCTGGCGGTGTGATAGGGAAAGTCGTCTCGGCCTTGGTGTTACCTGGGCAACGGCGTCACATCCCCCTCCCGTCAGCCAAAAGTCAAAAGTCGCAACTAATTTTCAGCGCACTACAAGTTACTACTTACATTAATTCGCATTTATAGTCATATAATGCATCATTCAACCGCGTTCTCAAATCTGTATTGAATTTCATAATCGTTGAAGCATATTTATTTTATGTGTTTGGTGTTTGTGCTGAATCTTTCCATCAAAGAAAAGAGGTGTCTGAATATTACATTCTTCTCAGCTTTGTAGTATTGGTAATAACGTGAACTGCTGTGAGCTCAAAAAGTGATGATTTATTTGAGGAAAACAATGTCTAGTCTTAGTTTGGTGTAACGCCACGCTCACATGTACCTTACATAAATCACTATAATAATAAGCACTGCGAAAAAATCTAATGAGTAGTTATCGCCAGGTTTTAAAAAGTCTACCAAGCTTATTATCGCGATGCCAGATTGAGCTTCCGAATTAGCTGTAATATGGATGCACAAGATCATCTTTGACAGAAACAGTCTCTAGATTTATGTTAGCGTTACGCCTAAATCACATGTATGTAAATAACTATAACACACAATAATAACTTCCGAGTTAGCTGCAGTATGGACGCTCAAGTTCATCTCGGAGATTTCCAAATATTACGTTTACTGTTGTTGAAAAATCGTACTTGTTAACGTCAGAGCTGCAAATTATTGTTATTACTCATGAATTTTCATTTTATAAACACCATCTAATGTTATGCAAAATATAAATCAACCAATGTAAAAATGGTGTCATATACAGTGCGTAAGTACTAATCAGAATTCATACGACACAGCTCGAAAATTTGACAGAAGCATGATTACAAACTCTATTTATTGATTAGTTGCCTTTGTTACATATGCAACGGAACAAGGGTGGTCGAGAATAGCCTATTGCCGAATGCAACAGAGGCTACCATCATCATGGGATATAATGCAATTGAGGAGGTATTCATTCCTCACGTACCCACGTTCTGTTTATACCGACTGATTTAAACATGCCCCTTCGATTTAAAGCGACTGCAGATTGCCATGGGGCATGCATTCACTGTGAGTATCAACAAATATCTTCATTACGTGATCGTGTAGGTATTTGAGGTATATCGGTCAAAACATCCCATAAATTTCTGGTAACAACCTTTCCCCTACTTATATTATATACATATACATTTCAAGTCAAATTATGAAATTATGCGCAGACGGAGAGCTTTCTCTTGTCGTGAAGTAACGTGTGCAAAATTTCATCAATATTTGAATAAAAATGTGGATTTGTATGAATTACAAACAACCAGACAAACGGACACTTTTTTATAGGCCTGAAATATTGTGTGAAGTTGTTGGTGCCGTTTTCGTATAGCCGTGCTGCCTCTCTACCGTATTCATCTGCTTGGTATTGCACTAACACTGTCTCGGCTTGTTCCCGATACGAATACCGCACCATTCTGTTGCTGCGTCGATTTCATAACCTGCAACACACAAGGAAGACACTGCACGTCGACAGAAGAACTGTCATTCGTCAGCACCATCTACCGTAGCAACGACGCATTTCCAGACACATATTCAAAAGACCTTTCTCCCTCCATTTCCAGTCAGATTCCGTCCCTGCAGATTGTCGGCTTTATTAATGTTCACCCCATATAGACGGCTCTGCATTTCAACTACACATACTACTAAAAATATGTAGCATCGGATTTCCTTTCCTTCACAGTAAGAAATACCATTACCCTTGTACTAGAGCTTTTTTCTGATTTGCTGTACGAAGAAATCAGGATTTTTAGAGGTTAATACGTCATCTGTTCAAAATGGTTCAAATGGCTCTGAGCACTATGGGACTCAACTGCTGTGGTCATAAGTCCCCTAGAACTTAGAACTACTTAAACCTAACTAACCTAAGGACATCACACACATCCATGCCCGAGGCAGGATTCGAACCTGCGACCGTAGCGGTCGTGCGGTTCCAGACTGTAGCGCCTTTAACCGCTCGGCCATTCCGGCCGGCACGTCATCTGTACAACGCTTGCTAGACTCGCAGTATTAGAGACTGATGGAGAAATAAATCCACTACTGCCGTCTTGCAACTGTTTTGGCAGTTGACTGAGATGATTTAAGGAAAACTGGCGTAAATCAGGGTTATACAAGGAGATCTGAACATGGCTGTTCACTATTGATCATCCAGTAAATTGCAGATTTCACGCCTTATACTGGCTAGTAATGGGTGGTCACTGTGTTGGATTGGTTGTTGGTTGATTCTGGGGAGGCGACCAAACAGCTATGTCATCGGTGCCTTATACTGGCTAGGAATGGGTGGTCACTTTGTTGGGATTGGTTGTTGGTTGATTCCAGGGAGACGACCAAACAGCGAGGTCATCGGTGCCTTATATTGGCTAGGAATGTATGGTCACTGTGTTGGGATTGGTTGTTGGTTGATTCCGGGGAGACGACCAAACAGCGAGGTCATCGGTGCCTTGTACTGGCTGGGAATGGGTGGTCACTGTGTTGGGATTGGTTGTTGGTTGATTCTGGGGAGACGACGAAATAGCGAGGTCATCGGTGCCTTATACTGGCTAGGAATGGGTGGTCACTGTGTTGGGATTCGTTGTTGGTTGATTCCGGGGAGACGACCAAACAGCGAGGTCATCTGTGCCATCGGATTAGGGGTAGGATGGGAAATCGGCCGTGCCCTTTCATAGGAACCATCCCGGTATTTGCTTGAAACGATTTAGGGAAACCACGTAAAACCTAAATCTGGATGCCCAGACGCGGTTTTCAACCGCCGTCCTCTCGAGTGCGAGTCCAGTGTGCTAACCACTGTGTTGGATGGTGGTACCGAACTGTTAATGTCAGGAAGCAAAGAAGTGCTGCATGGATGCCTGGTAGTCATCCTCCGCATCAGTGTCAAGACATCACAGTATATGCATTTATTAATAAACTATAGCAGTCGTAATGATGCTTAGAGAATTCAAAGACGCAGAAAGTCGTTTGCCAGCACTGCAGACAAATGACAGCCCAGCTGCATTGGACGAGGTGCACATGAGAGCCCGCCCACATGAGCAGTAACAGGCAGAAGTGATATCGCACTCACAAGCGATGGCGGCTGCCTTGCCGCTGACCCTCCGCCCTGCGAGTCGGTTGAAGTATGCCCTCAGGAAGTCCACAGCAACGGACTTGGTCCACAAGCAGCAGGTCTGCAACTGGCAGCGGTGGAGTCTGGAGGCGTACGCGTACACCGTCTTTCGTCCACTCTCAGGACTGGTGGCTAGCAAATTGGGATCACTTCAACTAAAAATATCGAGCATTTATACAGATTTTGACCGTTCTTGTTTTGCTACTGCATCGGTTTTATACGTAAGCCAGAACAAACCATGGCTCGGGCTGAAGCTAAGTCACCCAGTTTGCAGTAGATCTGCCTTTGTGCTGCGTCAATGGTATTGCACCCCTGGTGCCTCCTTTTGGTTGCAGCGTGTAGACCTCGTAATCAACCAGTACCTGCCGTATCAGCAGGTAGTACCTGTTCTAAATACGTCTGGCTGGCTCTGATCTTGCCAGCTTCCATGGCCCCTCCCATTAACTGTGGCATAGATGTTTACTCAGCCATGTCATAAAACACTGGTAGATCCTACCTCTGGATCTCAGTTCACGGTAATTCTCTAAACGCTCGACATACATCCTACAAATTGGTAATTATGTGCTTTATTCCAACCAATTATCACTTATAGACTAGCTAAGTAATATTACCAGATTATTTACTACTGACTCATCCCTAACAAGCGTTTGACAATAAATAGATTTACTCAATAAATTCCTTACGCTTATCTAACAGGGTCTATTTCAAATTTCAGTAAACTGTTCCTTATTGGCTACGTGTAATACAGTCCATCGGCAGTTGATCCAATGAACGTTCACGCGGATTGGAGTGTCTTGGCCTAACATACACAAGGCCACCAAAGCAGTCAGAGGCAGTGACACTTATGGTTACGAGTGTGCGGTGCTGTTTGTGTTGGTACTGCTGCACCTGCTCTCCATAAATGCACTACTTCGGTGTGACTGCTTCCCTCGTTATTCATTCATAAACGTTACTAACACTGCAAGAGATTCCCTTATATTTTCCCAGAAACCACACCCTTGAGAATATGCTCACATATAAACTACATACGGTACTACCATACGCAGTACGTTGACGAGTAGTTCCACGTAGTTCCCTCACCGTAATGCTAATCACACACTGACTCCTCCTTGCCATGTTGTTTCCTTGCAGCTTGCAGTACTACTTTACTTTAGTGATTTCGCCTGCAGATTAATTGTTTGTCCCTTCATGACAGACGAACCTTGCGGCTGTTTATCACTGACGAGGGTTTCCCCAAGCTGGAACAATGTTTCCAAAGCTCCACAGTGCATCACGAAATTCCAGTTTTTAAATGACATTCCCTCTTACCTCCAATCGTATTATGTTGCAAGTATCATCACTCTTGTGAATCTCCAAATCATCATACACGCCTTTCCGTAAGGAGTTAGCCACGTCGAGCCGATCAGTAGTGTCACAAGCGTTTTTCCTTTTTCTTTCCTGGATCTGAGGAGCTGATACCATCACAGGTGGTGATGAATCTGCGTCCTTCTGAAATAAAAGTGCCTGCACCACCTCATTGCTAACAACATCTGCAATACAATTAACATTATCAACAACTTCCTTTACATTCTCCGCAGTATTTGCAAACAATTTACCACCCGTAGTTCCACGCTGCATGACACGAACACAGTCGGAACCTGTACTTCCCTGCACATCTGGCCTGGGACTCTACACAACCTCAGCCTCTACAACGTTTGTACCCTGCGCGCATCAACTAAACGTACACTCTTAACTTTTTTCTTCTTACTTTCTGCTTCCATGTAGTTACTATCTTTTTCCTTTCTTTAAAGCCTCTCCAAAAGCCTCATGTTCCTTATCGCCGAAGAAATACACCAGCGCTTGTTTTTAGCCACTCACTCCTAAAATTTTTTCTGCCTCTCTTCCGCATAATTTGGAGTAATTATTCTGTGCAAAGGTGTAATCTTCACCCCAGAATTTATTTTCTGCCCTACATCTGCTTGGTTTGTTCCCACAGCCACTGTTCCCTTAGATGTATTTGCATTTGTCTGCACTTAACTTATCTAACTGGACTGCTAAAATTTACAACTTTTCTGCAGGGCAGATCTCTGTGTTATCATTAGTGACTTGACTAATTATCAGTCATTTCAAACACTTTATTAATACCTTATATGGTAAATGCGGAGTCTGACACAACTTGAAATGGCTGGCAATGCGTGGCCACTAAAGGGACGTAGCGGAACAGAGTTGTTGGCATGAGGAAGGAAGTAGTGCGAGACCCTGCACAGAGAGGCAGTGAAATGGTGCGTGGATGCCTGGCAATCGTCCTATGTATCAACATGAAAACACTGTTGGAACATTCATTTATTACTCAAATGCTTGGTCGGTAGAGTGATGATGACAGCGACCCTGCAGCAGTGGATGACAATCAGGCTGTTTGCACTGCGCGCTGAAGTCTGCTTCGCTGTACCTGACGAGACATGTCCGCATTAACACGGCAGGTGCCGTAATGAGATTTCCCAGAAACGTCGCTCGGTGGAAGAGAAGTCAAAATCGGCTTATCGACAGAAAAAAACCCGCTTCTGAGAAAAATACGGTTGAAGTTGTCGTTGTACTTTATGTGCCTTTTAGCGAGCAAGCAGCTCAAACGGAGCGGTTCCTAGCGTAGCGGCCTCTTACATTTGCACCTAATATTCGAAACGCGTTTATTATTTTTTTTAAATTTATGTTTATTCTTTATTTAACCATGTCCAAAGAAGTTTATTACATGAATGTTTCACAGTGTTTATTGAAACAATATTGTGCCTAATCATCTACAAATTCTATGGTCAATCAATTAAAAACAAAAGACCATAAATGAAGGAAAATTAATTTGTAATTGTCTTCGTAGAAATTCCTCTGGTTTATATCGAGACATAAACAATTATAAGCGCCAGATTTAGTAAAAGTCATCCATCACGCGTGATTTGCCGCGAAATTACTGCCAAAGTGTGAGATCTCCAGCAATTTTAACGATGTTTCTTTGCAGAGTAACAGTCGTACGATGAAATGTCACTGTGGGTAAACTTACCTTCACACGATTCTCGCATTCTTCAGAATTGCTATGTTTCGAATGTTTCTATGATCGGTATCGTTTCAGAGAATGCACCAAATATTTCTGATGAATAAACATATGAATTATGAAATTAGAATAAAATTCAATATTACGCGTGTTCGAAGAGATTGTAGCCATTGAAAATGCCATAACACTTATATTATACACTGAGAGCCAAAAAAAAAACTGATACACCTGCCTAATAGCGTGTAGGGGTCCCGCGAGCACGCAGAGGTGGCGCAACACGACGTGGTATGGACTCGACTAATGTCTGAAGTAGTTCTGGAGGGAACTGACACCATGAATCCTGCAGGGCTGTCGATAAATCCGTAAGAGTACGGATTACAGAACCTCCACCAGCTTGAACAGCCCCTGCTGATATTCAGGGTCCATGATTCATGAAGTTGTCTCCACACCCGGACATGCCCATCCGCTCGATACAATTTGAAACGAGACTCGTCCGACCAAGCAATATGTTTCCATTCATTAACAGTACAATGTCGGTGTTTAGGGGCACAGGTGAGGCGTAAAGCTTTGTGTCGTGCACTCATAAAGGGCACACTAGTGTACCTTCGGCTCCGAAAGCCCATATCCATGAAGTTTCGCTGAATGGTTCGACGCCGACACTTGTGGATGGCCCAGCATTGCTATCTGTAGCAGTCTGCGGAAGCGTTGCACTTCTACCACGTTGGACGTTTCTCTGCAGTTGTCGTTGGTTTCATTCTTGCAGGATCCTTTTCCAGCCGCAGCGATTTGGAGTTTTAACGGATTCCTGATATTCACGTTAAATCCGTGAAATGGTCGTACGGAAAAGTCCCCACTTCATCGCTACCTCGGAGGTGCTGTGTCCCGTCGGTGGTGTGCCGACTGTAACACTAAGTTCAAACTTACTTAAACCTTGATATCCTGCCATTGTATTAGCAGTCACCGATCTAACAACTGCGGCAGACACTCGTTGTCTGATATAGGAGTTGCCGACCGCAGCGCAGTATTCTTCCTGTTTATATACCTTTGTATTTGACTATGCATGCCTACATCAGTTACTTTGGCGCTTCAGTGTATAAATCCCCTAAACTGATCAGAAATATTCGCGTAGTAACCTTTTACGGACATTGGTAGATAAACTAAAATAAACTCCGTCCGAACAGGCCATGACGGCCCAACGGAACCGACCGGATGGCGTGTCATCCTCAGACCACAGCTATTACTGGATGCGGATATGGAGGGGTATGTGGTCAGCACACGGCTTTCCCGGCCGTATGTCAGTTTACGAGACCGGAGCTGCTACTTCTCAATCAAGTAGCTGCTCACTTTGCCTCACAGGGGTTAAGTTCACCTCTCTGGCCAACAGCGCTGTGCAGATCGGATGGTCACCCATCCTAGTGTAAGCGCAGGACGGCAGCGGTTAGCTTAGGTGATCTGACGGGAACCGGTGTTGTCACTACGGCAAGGACGTTGTATTAATAGCTAAAGCCGGACGCGGTGGCCGTGCGGTTCTAGGCGCTTCAGTCCGGAACCGCGTGACTGCTACGCTCGCAGGTTCGAATCCTGCCTCGGGCATGGGTGTGTGTGATGTACTTAGGTTAGTTAGGTTTAAGTAGTTGTAAGTTCTAGGGGACTGATGACCTAAGATGTTAAGTCCCATAGTGCTCAGAGCCGTTTCTACCATTTGGTAGCTAAATGATAAAATAAAATTAAATAAATAAAAACAATTATCAGGTTCCGGAATCGGGACGCAAAAATGGGAGAGCGCGACGCTAGCCATTATGCCACCAAATGAGCTGAGCTAAGTGCGCCTAAAAGGAATTTAAGTTATGTTGGAAACTTTTATGATCATTTTCTTAGAGAAGGTCGAGTACCTACAGGTAAGTCGAGACACGTGTTCTCCTCGTGAGGCGCGTTGAATGACGTCATGGTCCCAGAATGTACAGAGGGCCCACAGCAGCATCAGTGTCCACCCACGCAGGCAGCACTGAGTTTGTCCACACAAGCGATGGCCTCTAAGTGGCTGTCCAGCTCCGGCTTGAAAGGTCGCCCCCAGGGTAGGAGGCCAGCAGCAGCTGACGTAAGCTCCCAGGTGGCCGGCTGGCTGGAGAATGCTGTCCACAGCGTCGGACTTGACACGAACTCGTAGACCGTCGTAGATCCTCCTAGGGGGATATGGTGGCTTACAGACAGTGACCTGTTTGACGGAGCACAACAAACAGCAGCTCGGATGTGAAGCAACTAGGCTGAAGCGAGGCTGCAGTCACTGCCTTTTTGCTGCATGTATGCTATTAGCCATCTGGTGCCTCATCTCGGTTGCAACCTTGGACCCAGTACCTGCCGTATCAGAACCTAGCACCTGTTGTAACTGCATCTGGCCACCTCTGAACTAACCTGCTTCCATGCTCTCTTGCAGCAAGCTTTACTCTGCCATAAAAGGAAATGGTGGGTCTGCAGCCGTTTGAGTTAAGAAACTTGTATTACTAAATGGATAAACTGGGGCGTGGTGACCAGCTGCATGTTGGCTACCTAATGGCTTTCAGGATCAACAAAAACTTCAATACTTCATTTATAATTTAAAATTCCCTCCTAATCTACTCTTAAGAGCTGTTAAGAGTTTAACACAGTAAGACAAGTAACCTGACGGAAAAATATCGCAACATCAAACAGTAATTAATGTAAAGTAATGAAATTTCGGGAATATATTTGTCTAGGTAACATTATTTAAGTATTTAGTACTGTCCGCTCACAGGTTAATGTAATCGCGAGATAAGCCACTGAAAATGTCAAATTCTGGTGCATTAATAACCAATACAACTGCCAGAACGTTGAAGGCAAGCTTGCAGACGTGCAGGACGGTTAACGCTTTTTGTGAATCACGCTACAGTTTTCGTCTGATGATGTCCCATTCTGCTCCTTTGGAGACAAATCTGGTGATAGAGTGGGCCAAAGCAACGTGTCGACACACTGTATATTTTGGTTACAACATGCTGTATGGGTTAGCGGTATACTGCTGGAGAATAATTCCTGGAATGCTGTTCATGAATGGCAGCAATGCAGGTATAATCACCAGATTGACGTACAAATTTGCAGTCACGGCGCGTGGGAAAACCGTGAGAGTGTTCCTGCTGTCATATAAAAAATTGCAGCTCAGGTTATAACTCCAGGTGTAGGTCCAATATGCGTAGCGCGCAGATAGGTTGGTCGCAGGCCCTCAACTGGCCTCGTTTTAACCAATACTTGGCCATCACTGGCACCAAGGCAGAATCGGCTTTCACCACAAAACAGAACAGACTCCACCACACCCTCCAATTAGCTCTCGCTTGGCACCACTGAAGTCACCAAAGGCGGTGGTTTGTGGTGAGTGGAATGCACACTACGGGGCGTCTGGCTCGGAGTTGTCCTTGAAGTAACTTATTTGTAACAGTTCGTTGTGTCACTGGGGTGCCAGCTGCTGCTCAGACTGCTGCTGCAGGTGTAGTATAGTTTGCCAGAGCCAAAAGCTCTGATGAAGTGTAACTAACGGTGCACAAAACCCCGGACTATATTGATCCAGAACTTGAGAATGAGAGCACTTTCAGTAGACTCCACACATGATTTTAAACCTTAGCAAAACTTCTTCTTAAGCTACCACTAAATAAGGAAAGGAAAAAAAGTTTATCGTTAATTCTTGCATCACGTATGATGTTTTAATTTAGTATTTCTTTGCTAGCGACTCTATTCGAACACATTTGCCGGACAGTGTTCACATATATTTACGAACATACATGCAAAACTACATCATTATACAACACATAGTTCGAGACCTATTACGTAATAAGGTACTTCAAAAATTAGGCTTTACACAAAATGGAGCGCAAAGTACTCAGTATTCATTCAGTGTTTTATAATGAGAGCACTTAGCGACTTCTAACAGACTTCATAGGTAATTTCAAACCTTTTCTAAAATGTCAAACATTTAAGACTTTAACTCAATTGAAAAGAAAATATAAAAAAGCCCATTTGTAAATGGGAGTTCGATACTTTAATGATTCGATGATTTATGGTTTAATTCTATTGAACTTGAACTGTGCCGGAAACAAATACCTGCAATTCCAGAGAGCAGAGATCAATATACAGTACTGCATTATAGCTGTTGATTAAAAACGCATTGCACTGTAATGAAATTAGACGCTAATTGTATTTCCTTTTCACATCTATTGAAAGTTATGGGCAGCCGGCAATGAATCCGTTGGCTTCAGCTCTACGACTGATTCAGTGAACATCGAATGAGTTTTTTGTTATCAGAGAGTGATCTCCGTTGACTACATGAATCACGTGGTCAGTATAAAATATCGTAGAAACAAATTTAACCTCGCGGTGAGAAACGTGTTATGTTTAAGAGCGGTTATTGAGACGAAATACTGGTTATCGCACAGGCTTTGGGACATCTCAAGCATCTTTATTGTGTTAAGTGTAACCATATCTAGCTGTGTTGAATGCATTTATACTCTATCAATTATGAGAACAAGATATTGCAAACTTCCGCAGGTAAATTAACCCTGAACATTTCGGTTGGCATTATAAACGGCAAGTACATACGACAGGCATTATTCCGATGATTACACAGTATGTAGTCTTTGTGACTGTAATTTGTGAAATGTGAAAGAGTTTAACACTTATGCATCCGAAGAAATTCCGGAGGAATTATCGAAGACTTGAACACTGATAAAAGAGAACTTGTGTTGCAGTCTCCCTAAACATTTCTTGTTCATGTGTGACGTGATTGATGTACATTCATTGCTGGGAGGGTTCCGTGTCTAACTGCTATACGGTTACAGTTGACAGTCTCATGCTGTCAGAGCAGTAACTGTTTATTCTACGTTGGTGAAAATGTTAGATTTTTGTTAGCATCAGAATCCTTTTCTGTTGGTGACGTATCTTTCTACTTACCCACAGAAAAGATATACGATTTAATTTCTAACCACCGTTTTCCCATCTTTACTGTTATCAAGCAAGGACTTTCAGCGGAGCAAAGTGAACACCGAGACCGCATATAGGATTATGTGTACATTATAAGTACGCTATCCACCATGTCGCTGATGCTCTATCCCAAAGTTGTCATAAACTTAAGTATCAGAGATATAAGAGTTCAAATCACAGTTGTCTGCTAGCATAGCGACAAGACGATATTAGTCAAAACGCTAATTCGACATGCAACATGGTAGGCACGTATCATAAAACTGTCAATATTTAGTGTCGACATGAACTGTGATTCGTTCAGCGTCTCTTGTGTGAACTGTTACTACATCTATAGCAAAGCACACGTCTCTCTGTGTTCTATACTGCAGCGAAACTCCCTTAGTGAATTACATCCGCGTGTAACATGTTAGTTTTAGAAAAACGATCATTGAAAGTACTTTTTTCTGTTAGCTCATGAATTTCATGTTCTAAAATATGAAGAGTAAGTGTAAAAATATAGGGCGTCTCCAATCGAAATCTGCGATACCTGAGCTATCAGGAGTAACCGATAGGCCCACTAATCCGCGATGTATACGCGAAGCCCCTCACAGGGGTGTGAGGTTGAGTTTGCTTGCATACTTTGAACGTAGTTATGATGGTCTGTGGCTAAAGTGTCTTGATATACATTGCATGCCCAAAAGTACAGTCAACGAACGTAAACAAATACTAAAACAAATATTTATAAAATTATTGAAGTAAAATGTATTTATTATTACCGTTTTAGATTAATGAAAAGATCCAGAAAACACGTTAGTAATAAAATACATTCTGTAATTACAGAGTTTCTCAGTTAAGAAAATTTGTGCTGTTGTAAAACTACGTTTCCTGTGTTTTGCCAACAATGAAGACATTCATTTGGCCTGTTTGTTGTTCTGGAGCCTTTGTAATAATTAATCGAAATTCTATAGCTTACTCTCAAAAACTGTATAACTTTTAACTTAAATCATAAAGCTAACTGTTTTAGCAATGTAAATAAACATGTTTAAATTGTTAGAACCTACACACTGAGAGGAAAAGAGCGATGGGGTACTTCCTAATAATGTGTAGGACCTTCTTTTGTTCAGCATAGTGCAGCACCTCGACCTGGCGGGGACTCAGCAAGTAGTTGAAAGTGTCCTGAAGAAATATTGAGCTATAATGCCTCTATAACCATTGCCGGTGTAGGATTTTGTCCACGATCTGACCTCTCGATTATGTTCCAAAAATGTTCCACGGTACACATATCGGGCGACCTGCGGGGCCAAATCAATCGCTCGAACTCTCCAGACTATTCTTCAAACAATTCGCAAACAATGATGGCCCTGTGACAAGACGTATTGTCGTCCATAAGAATTCTATCGTTGTTTGTGAACATGAAATCTACGAATGACTGAAAATGGGCTCGAAGAAGCCAAACACAATCAAACACAGTCAATGATCGGTTCAGTTGAACCAGACGACCTAGTCCATTCCATATAATCACAGTCCACACCATTGTGGAGCTACCACCAGCTTGCATAGTGCTTTATTGACAACTTGGGTCCATGGCTTCTTGGGGTCTGGATTCCTACCATCAGCTATTATCAAATGAAATCTAGATTCATCTGACCAGGCCACGGTTTTTCAGTAGTATAAGGTCCATCCGATATGGTCACGAGTAGGAGAAGCGTGCTGTTAGCAAAGGCGCTTGCATCGGTCGTCTGCTGTCATTCCCCATTAACGCCAAGTTTCTCCATACTGTCCAAACGAATAGGTTCGTTGTGCATCCCACATTGATTTCTGCATTTCATGCAGTGTTGCTTGTCTGTTAGCACTGACAACTCTACGCAAACGTCGCTGCTCTCGAACGTCGTCATGGTCCGTGTATTCTCGCCTCATTCTTGACATTATATATCTGGGATCTCCAGTATGGAACGCCTCACGCATCTAGCTTCAACTACCACCTGCGTTCAAAGCCTGTTAATTCTCGTCATCCGGCCATAATCATGTCGGAAACCTTCCCAGATGAATCACCTGAGTGCAAATGACAGCTCCTCCAATGCACTGCCCTTTTGTATACGCGATAATACCGCCATATGAATACAGGGTGTTCATTTTAACTGAAGACGTTGAAATATATCGAAAATCACACATCGGAAAAAAGTTATAATTCCAATTGGTTTTTCTCGAAGGAGAACATCCAACGATACCACACTGGATCCGGCACGCCAACCCGTGTGTGGGTTGCGGGGGTCAACTTTGAAATTTTCAGTGGGAACCCCCGTTCTTTATTGCACATTAGGATTCTTCTACAAAATCTACAGACGTTTTGTCTGAAGCACTTTCTTCGTTTCACCACAAATGGCGCTGTGATTGGAGGAATAGAAATGGGTACACAATCGTAATCTACGACATGCTACTCAATGACCACTGAATATACAATGGCACGTGAGACCCCACCTCCATACTGCCAGGGTATAATTGGAAACCCAATTCGCAACGCTGTATTCCGCCGACATGTCGAATAGGGGACTACTCGAGGCGTCGCTGTGGCTATAACTCGAGGCGAACACTGCTCTACTTTTCCAATTAGACTAAGTGTCCAAACGAAGTACTGCCAACTTCAATACACTTAGTAATCCGCATTTCAAATGACCGTATACAGGACGAAAGCGTTTCTGCCGGAATGTCAGCACAGGTGTTTCTGATGCGGTCAACCATATCTTCACTGCTTGTTGGCCCATGTTGGTACACCTTATCTTATAAATATACCCACAGAAAGAAATCCAGCGACGTCAAATCCGACGAACTAGCGGGCCAATTAACAGGGCCACCTCTGCCGGTCAACCGACCAGTGTAAACACGGTCTAATTCCTACCGTGCTTCAATTGCGCATTGCGATGGACAGCCGTCATGCAGCAACCACATACGTTGTCAAACTCCAGGGCAACATACTGTAATAGTACCGGTAGTTCCTGTTCCAGAAAAGTTTCGATATTTGCGTCCATTCAACGTGAAGTCGATGAAATACGGACCATTGAGTTTGTTTCCTATGAAGCCACACCATACGTCAAACGATCAAGGACGCTGATGGTCAGCTTGCCGAAACAAGTGTGGATTGTCTACACTCCATCAATGCATGTTATTCTGGTTAACGCTACCATGGTTTGTGAATGTAGTCTCATAGTAAAATAGTACCTCGGCAAGTAAAGTGGGGATCGGTAGCATATGTTGGCGTGCCCTTTCACAAAACAAAAACCGGTTATGGAAATCGACGCCATGGAATTCTTGATGCAGTGACACGTGGTATGGCTAATACTTATGACGATGCAGTATTGTGACAATACTACCTACGGACGTACCGGAACTGAGCCGTAATGCTTGGGTTCTGGCGCACTGCCACTAGTGCATCGTTTCCTTTTGGAACTTCCACTCGAAAACGCTCGGCACACAAGACAACAGCAGCCTCAACATTTCACCTAAATTCTCCATTAATTAGGATCATTTAATTTTTTCTTTTGTGGTTGTAGTATTCATCGTACACATGCACATCTGTTCTGCAAATGGTGCAGGTGTGAAGGCAATAAACACTGTGCAAATACTGTAATGTTTAGAGCCGCTATCTGTTCTACGTCTACACGATACGTGAGCTCATGTAGTAGTCTACTGCCCGTTATGGTGCTTCGTAGTTCGCTACACTACCACAGTGGCGCTTCCAGTAGTCCCCTGTTCGATATGCTAGACGAATACAGCCTTGCGAATGGGGCTCCCAAGTAGAAGTTATGAAATACTGCCCTGTCCTACCTTCGCAGCGTGGAGGTGGGGTCTCACGTGCCATTGTATATTCAATGGCCATTCAGTAATATGTCGTGAATTACGATTGTGTACCTATTTCTATTCCTCTGATTATAGCACCATCTGTGGTGAAACGAAGAAAATGCTACAGACAAAACGTATGTTGATTTTTCCGTAGAATTGTAATCTGCAATAAAAAAACGGGGGCCCCCATTGAAGATTTCAGTTGCCCCCACCACTCACGCAAGGTTTGGGATGGCGGGTCGAGTGTGGTATCGTTGGATCCCTCTCAGAGACAACCAAATTGGAGTTATAACTTTATTCCGATGTGTATTTTAGAGATATTTCAATACATTCAGTTAAAATGAACGCCGTATACACACATCACTATGCCACGACTTTTGTCACCTCAGCGCATAAGCTCCGCCGCCAACAGTCGAACAAGGGCGGTTTTAGTTACGCCTTTGTGAGAATATTGTATCAGATCAGTTTTGTGTGACTTAGTCTTGTGACGCAAGAAACGTGTTATAGAACGGATTTATGTGTTTCGGTTACGTCACTTTATAGAAGAAGATCAACTGCTATTGCCTGATGATACTGGATATCGAGAATGTAATTTTCAGGTGAAGCACGCTGCAGCGGACAGATACCCCGAACCTTCGACATCAAGAGAACGAAAGAACGAAAGAAAAGTATCCAGTTTCGTAGGCCAACAAGATGGATACTTCCTAACGTTGTTGGAGTATCTAGACTTAATTAGCTGATATGATTTAAGAGAATAGTTTTACTTCCGTGTAACAGGTGACTTAATTAATGCAGCTACCCTCTTCTTAAATACATTTATTACATTTACACGGACATTGGTTACCCAACTTTTCACTGCTGTGGACTGTCAGTTTGCTATATCTCTCGCTCTTGTTCCTGCAAACAGCTCTTTTTGAGTCTGTTGTGGTCCACCCCGCTCCCAGTAGAGCCGTAATCAATACTAATTAATAGCAAGTTCAGTATCGAAGCAAAAACCAAACGAAAAATGCCCTGGTACCGTATACTCTGCTAATGATCCTCTCAACATTTCACTGAAATTCATGTTAATAACAATTAGCGCTTCCAGTTCCATAGCATGGATAGCTGGCGATCATTATAATTGTCTAATACATCCATTAGTGATTGCGCACTGAATGTTGAAATATTTTATGAAATAAAATTGTTTGTGTGGCCTCTAGCATGCTCTGACACCAACATGAAGTATATCAGAATCGTGAAGAAGTTAACCCTATCAAAGCAAAGCTTTTTTGAAGAACGACTTCGGTACCGGTATAAAGATGGACGTAACGCGAGCTACCCAATAGGAAACGAGTACAACTACAACGCAGAATAAATCGTGGTGGAATAGTGTTTCCATTCGCTATGTGTACCGTATTGTTGTACACAAAATACATAATTTCCCGAAATGTGGAAACAAATCCAATAACAATAACTTATTTCGGCCAGCAGTCAGTACGGTCTTCGAATATTATAGCTCCTTCTTCCGCCTTGATCTTTACGTCTATCCCTGTTGCAAATAAGACCTACAGCAGAAAAATATGTCGTCTTTGATCGTAATTCGTATCGGAAGCCAATTAGCCTCGCAGCGGTCAACACAAAGTGGTAAACTGCAGGCTTTCTTTATTTTCTAGTGGAAGTGGCTTGTTGTTGTGTACCGCCCAAATCTCTATTATAGCGTCGTGATCATTTTGCGCATGATGGAGGGACTAATGTGAATCTGAAGCGTACATTCCTGGGATTTTGTCGTTAAGTCTTGCAGCAATACTAAACATTTTCGTAGCGTTACCCATCGAACCTTCCTTAATATTTCTGCGACTAGCGCATGACTAACCAAATCTGTCACTAATCGATTAGTATAAGTACTTCACTAAAGTTTACCCTTCCTGTTAATACAACTCGTTAAGTCCTTTTACTTAATCTCTCACGACCATGAACTGGTGCTGAACGTATTCAGTCTCCTTCGTTCACCTGACTACATACATGTTGAAAAAAATCCGAATTCTAATTACGGTTTAGTTATCATAATTTACTGTTTGTGTGTCATTAACTACAGACAAACACCAGAGAAAACTTTCTATGTGACTCGGCTGGCGCCTTTTCCGGTTCTTGTCAGTTCATCTGCTGGACGAAATAGACATCAAATAGACATTGTAATGTGTTTGGAAATATAATCTTCTACGCAGTTTCACTTTCTCGGATTGCACAGTAGCGTTAACGTATTAACTCCGTGTAGTGTTTGGTCGTACGCCTTCTATTTCCTTCAATCAGTTTTGAGAGTAGTACTGGACACCTACTATTACATTCAACTCCTTTAATAATATTATTCATTGCAACCTAAGTTGCGATGTAATGCAGTTTATTAGCGGTTTAGCCCGTTAAAGGTCACTTTGATTATACACATTGAAACATACGACAGGATTCAAGGGTGCTTTCAAAATGACTGTCCTTTTCCTCTCACATTTTTTAGGTTTGAATATGGCCACTATCGTCCGGAAACGGTAATCATTGTATTACATAGCAACTGACGTTGCAATAAATAATCAGCTATGGTTTCCCAAACGTTGTATCTCTCGACAGATATTTTATCTGTCTTTATAAAGACATCTACTCTTGTCCGTCCCAGTCTGCCGATGATATTGTCCGTAGTTTCACCGTCTTTTTGAACGAACTGCACAAGCAACAAATGATTCAGCAGCCGCCTCTATTTGTTTTATTCTTTTCACTACCTTTTTTACGTAAAATGCTTTGCGATTATTATTCAGCTCTTTATTTTGTTAGAACTGCTAAATTTTACTGTCACTTCATTTATACTGTCACCTCATAAGATTTTCAGAATGAATTTACATTATATGGCTCTGAGCACGATGGGACTTAACAGCTGAGGTCATCAGTCCCCTAGCACTTAGCACTACTTAAACCTAACTAACCTAAGGACATCACACACATCCATTCCCGAGGCAGGATTCGAACCTGCGACCGTAGCGCCTAGAGCCGCTCGGCCACTCCGGCCGGCAATTTACATTATAACATGACATATTATGCGCAGTATCTAACAAGTTACCTAATAAAACAATTGTCCCCCACTGAAGCCGTGACCTACTCACAACTCGTAAGTCACCGGTAAGGGAATCGAATTCCGGAGATACAATGACACAATGAACCACGGACGCTAAATTTTTGTATAACTTCCTACCTGCTTAGCGTCCTGTAACATCATCACAATTTTATGACAGTTCAGTACATACAGGCTAAGACAGAAGCCAGTAGTCACCATTAGACACGCTCAGCTCCTTTCGGCACCACGGTACCGGAGGTTTCAGTAATTGCTTGTATAGGACACTTAGAGCCCACACTGATTGTGTGCAGAGGGCCACTTACTATTTAGGGCGCACTGTCCTTTCATCAGTGTCCAGAAAGATATCTCTCAATCCAGTTGCACTGTCGTCAAGGCACCTACGAAACATAAAGTATGGGTTACAGTGGAAAACCGTTTCTCAGTTGATTGCCTTGCTACAGTAAAATTTTCCAAATCCTCCAAAAGAGTGGAAATCATAAAGCATTTAAACGTCTTAAATTAGTTTCTTGTTTTCTTTATTCTACAACAGTTGACACTTGCCTTTTATTATTTACTATACTAATTTTCCATCTGTTCTAATGTGTATTCCATTTTCCGTTCGACGAAAAGAACAGTTTGGAGAAAGCAGGAATGCGACATCGTTATGCTCATAATTTTATTATAAAACGATGACGTACAAATCAATGTTGTTGCATAAAGAGTTATCTGACCACTTGCCGCATCCAGTTCGAATACATTCTCATGCTTTCGATGGCTGCCTACATCATCGTCATCGAAAGCTTCAGGTTTTTATCTGAATTTTACGTGGCAAGTAAACCGAAAACATTTTATGCAAGAGCTGCATTACGAAACACGTCGTAAGACAAATCAATGACGTTGTTGGTTCTCGGTGCGAGTAATGTAAATGTTATGAATAACTACGACCATAAGAATAGTTGTCGATGCCAGATCGTACAAATGATTAATTCCTCTTAGCAGCCGCCAGCAGTTTACGCGTACTATGACCACATTGCATTTACGTCTACATCTACGACTGTACCCCGGAAGCCACCTGATGGTATGTGGAGAGCACTACTTGTACCACTGCCAGTCCCTCGCTTTCCTTTTCCAGTCGCGAATAGGGGGTGTGGAGAAGTATTGATGGTAAGAATCCGTGTAGATTCGAATCTCCTACATGTTACCTTCACGATATTTTCTCGAGATACACTTAGGAGGAAGCGATGCGTTGGTTGACTTTTTAGTTGCTGGAAACAAGGAATAAAAGAGCCTTGTACAAATAAAACAATGCATCAATTTCTAGTGCTGCATGTAGTGGCTGCGACGAAATAGGTAAATTGCTCTGAGGGCTTTTCTAGATGCCAAACAAGCTTAACCAAAAATTTGCAATCAGTAACAGAAGACCTTAGGAACATTCAAAACTCCGCATTATTGTTTTGAGAGAGGAAGCAATGTGTAACAATCTAACAGATATGTTATGTTCTGGTAGAAAATAATGTGAAGTAGGTGTTAAACCCACTATGAGCAGACGAAGTACACACTTCAACCCATATCAAATTGCACTGAGACAGGATGTTGAGCGCAAACAAAGAAAGACAGCATAATTGGTCTCAGAAATTTTTAAAATTGGGAGAGTGTTACAAAAATTTTGTAATGCTAGTACTTGCAGACGCCTGAAAATGAAAGTAAACTACGGACAAAAGCCACCTTGTAAAGTTTGAAGACCCAGCTTTATGTAATTTATCTTGGTTCACAATATAATCTCATTTATATCCCCCCGTATGGACCACGTAGATAGTACTACCCTAAGTTATTGATACAATATAAGAGATGAGCTTCAGGTCATAATCTGATCACGGTAACTAAACAATAAGTGAAATAAAATAAAATAATGGCAGCGCATAAAGAGGCTTATGAGCAATTACTCCCACGCTCCGTACCAGAGTACAACAAGAGGAGGAGGAGGAGGAGGAAATTAGTGTTTAACGTATCGTCGACAACGGGGCCATCAGAGGCGGAACACAAGCTCCGATTAGAGAAGGAAATCGGCCATGTCCTTTCACAGGAATCATCCTGGGATTCGTCTGAAGCGATTTATGGGGAGTCACTGAAAACCTTAATCAGGTAGGTTGGACGTGGGTTTGAACCGTTTCCTCCCGAATGCGAGTCCAGTGTGCTAACCACCGCCACACGTCGATTGGTTTCGAATGCTGATCCCTAATAATTAGCAGAACGTGAAGGACCCACTGTCATAGACTTCACAGTGGTTTGTAGATTATAGACGTAGATGTAGATATAGACCAGAAGCGTAGGTGCGTACATTTGTGAACTGTACTCCGCCACCATAATAATGTCACTTGTCACTAATAACGTAGTTATTCTAACAAAAAATTGATTTTTATAAAGCACCGCTACGTTCTTATGATTTCTGCGTAAACCGAATCGCGCTAATAGTGATACTACATCAATTATTGCATTCTACGTTTGGTTTTTGTTGTTACAACAATTTCCAGTATTTGTGTCAATCGTACATTTCTCAACAGTTTAAAAAAAAGTAGCATAAAAATAAATCAATGATGCAGCTGGTTATTGTGGGTCACTGGGTTTCATGTCTGGAAGAAAATTAGAGGTAAATCAATTAATACCTTAGCTCTTAGAACACCGCGCTAGTCTATGAAATATATGCGTAGATTCTTCGCTGTGAGTCTCAGAAGTCTTTATTCTGCATAAAGAACCTTAAAAGCACATTATTTTTACACTGAGCACTAGAAGCTTCAGTTATTTCAGTTTCTTTTAACATCTGACCTATACATTCATTACTCTAAGCGAGTGAAGTTTTGCCGACTGGTGCTTTCCATGTGATGTACATTGATTTTCATATATCAAAATATCATAAAAGTAGTAATTCTCTGGAAATGATATTCAGCAATTAATATGAAGTTTGAACATGTTGTTAGTAGAGGTACATAACTGCACACATTCAAATCAGCGTTGCTGTTCAGTCTGTGTCCTTCTGACAATGCGTCGTTACACAGTATGGCGGTAGTTAGAAATGAGAGAAGGTAGCTGGGATAGACCAAGTGGTCAAGAGAAGTCGAAGAGTTATTCAGCTGGTGAATCGTTATGGATGATCATTGGCATGTTTCAAGAAAGACTAACGTGGATGTAACTGGCTAGGTGGTTAAGTGACATTCATACATCGAACTCATTTAGTCATCCAGGACAGTTATGGGGGCTCAGTGAGTACCAGGCAGCCCTAGTTTCGATTTATCAATCGCAGAATGTTTCGATTTATCAATCGAAGAATCCCGATCCCAGTCCAGCCACTGCTGGCCTTTATTACAGCCCTTTTGTAAGGATATTGCCGTCGACATTCTTCGCAGAGTGCGTCATGTCGAATATGTCGAATACAAGAGTACTGGCCACGGCTCGTATCAGATGATGCTATTTTCGATGATTACAACCACATACAGCATAATGATCAACTTAATTACACTGCTGGCCATTAAATTCCTAGCAGCGTGAAGGTGGTATCAACGAGCATCAGATCGGCTTGTAGTGTAATAATACATGCACGGCTATGTGAAGCGATTAGCACTTCAGTGTAACAGCACGAAATAGGTAGGAGTAACGACTTTTACACTCTTTACATAAGGAAACATTACGCAGCTGTTTGTGAGAAAATCGTGCCACGTCTCGTGTAAGAAGGAGAAATGTTTACTTTAGATACCTGCAACACCGTGAAATATCGAAAGTGAGATTTGGTCAGGATCACTAGCCTGTCACAGCAATATGGAATCAATGAGTTCAGGAGGTCCACACTCAACGCCGTTCTGGACTAAGTCCGCTTGGCTAACGCCCGAGGCGACTGACATACTGTTCGCTTGCCTGTGAGGAATCGCACAACCGTGTAGGTAGAGCATCCTGAGTCACAGTATCAACACAGTGTAACCTCCCCCTCTCTTATCGACCTAAATGACAGTGCAAAATTAAACCGCGTGTACCTAATGGAAATTTGAGAAAAGCAATCGTCACTGAAGTTAACCTGTCGGAAAAGAGGGAGGAAAAATGCAAATGAAATTGGTGTAAATTAATTTTGAAAAAAGGGTAAAGTTAATAAAGAAAGTAAATGTGCGGTCGTTACGTTAACAATTAACAGGCGTTAATTAGATATTTGAGATTTGTGGAAAATCACGGTCGCCAGTCCTATGGACAACTACTATAAAAACTGTAAAAGAAAGGTTAATGCAAATATAATTAGCACTAAAAGGGTGGCAACTGAAGGATGACACGTGTTGTGTGGAAACTGAGTGTTTGTCAGAAGTAATAAATTACGCTACACTCTGACTTAATTTAGCAAAAGAATTAATAAAACCAGAAAATTGAAAGTTAATTTGGTGACTGAAATTAATAGTGAACTTTGTTTCTGAAGCACTACGAAACTAAATAGAATAAGGTTAGTCTTGGGCTGCCTCAACAATCAGTTCAAAAGCAACTCGAATCTACGCAATTTAGAAATAAGAGAGATAACTTTGATCTTCAATTTAATGGTTTTAAACAATTAACAAAAGTAAAATTTAGTACGTACCAGCCTGAGCTGCAGTCGCAGGTAAGCTAAAATATGATAACAAAACTCGCACTCTTAATTTGTGCTTGTGTATTCTAAATACAGCTCTGAATACTTTAACTGAACTTTGAAATTAAAGCAGTGAAATGGAATGATATTACTTTAATGCTGGCGTTTGAATTTCAACGACACACGGGTTCATTTCGGAAAAGGAACGGACTATGCATGGCAATGCATTTGGGACAATGAGCAACAAAAGTTTATACTAAGTTGCTGTAATTTTGTGATGTAAATGGAACAGTTTGAAAAGCTGAGGTCTGCATACAGTTCTAAAACTTTACGTGCTTTCAGTCTTCCTTGTTGGTTGATTGAAGGTTTGAAGTCGTCGATCGAGGAGGTGGCGACAATCATTTATTGCCGGCGGTCGCTGTTGCAGAAGCTGGATGTTGGTGCGCCTTCTTCTCGACACGCTCACCAGGCAAAACGGGCTGTTGATATGTCCCAGCTAATGCGTCCCGTCCGCGACACCATGTCAGAAACTATTATAGCAAGTCGAGCGCAATTACATGCTGCGAAACCCCGAAAGCGTAGCAACTCGCGGGAGCGTCACACAACACACCTGCTCCACCGCCCTACTCCAGCCAGACTCTCCTCTGCCCGCACTCCACGCGGCAGAGTTAACACTACCAAAGATCCTAAACACTTTGGTTCTCCACACGACCTATCGATGTAATCGTCCGATAGCATAGTTTTCCCTAGGCAAGACCCAGCGTAAAAATACAAATAATATTTACAAAATAAACCAATTATAACTCAACATAAATGCATAAATATATATTTATACAAATTGCCAAACAATTACAATATATAAAGATACAGGAATGTCATACCTTCAGGTAACAAAATAAGGAAAAAAAATTATAGTACAATACATAGAAATAGAAGGATATGCATTTCCAGCGTTACAACGGGTTTTTTCTGCACTGCCGTTTCTAATTAGATCCGCTGTCTAGAACTAAGGAGCCTTCTGTTTACAGCATTACAGCATTTGCATCTTCGTTACGCTTGTTAACTAAGATATTTTTTCGGTGTCTTAGCCGCGTGCCGGCCGGAGTGGCCGTGCGGTTATAGGCGCTACAGTCTGGAACCGCGTGACCGCTACGGTCGCAGGTTCGAATCCTGCCTCGGGCATGGATGTTTGTGTTGTCCTTAGGTTAGTTAGGTTTAAGTAGTTCTAAGTTCTAGGGGACTGATGACCACAGCAGTTAAGTCCCATAGTGCTCCGAGCCATTTGAGCCATTTTTTCTTAGCCGCTGCGCTCTGCCACACACCCTTCCGACAGTAGGCAAACACAATTTTATCAATTATTGACGCGTGGAGGCATACCAATCGCCGTAAGATAGCTATGTTCCACATGATTTGATTTCATGTGTTACTGTAGAGCATTTATGATAAATGAGACGTTACAACAAACACGATCCTAACAGCTGGACCCTAAAGAACGAAAACTAAACTACAATCTAATCTAAACCCAGTCCCCAAACTATTGCAATCATTACTGAGCGGGGTGCAGCAGTGGTTAGCACACTGGGGTCGCATTCGGGAGGAAGACGGTCTAAACTCGCGTCCAGCCATCCTGATTTAGCATTTTCGTTATTTCTCTAAATCTCTTCAGGCAAATACCGGGATGGTTCCTTTGAAGGGGCACGGCCGGTCTCCTTCCCTATCCTTCCCTAATCCGACGGGACTGATGACCTCGCTGTTTGGTCCCCTCCCCCAAACTAACGAACCAACCAACCAATGCAGCGATTCTGCCTATATCCGACAGGCCTTGCAATACGAGAGTTGACCACGACGCATTTTGTTGCAACTTAAATACACTCATAAAGGAGGTGTACATTGCCATGCAGAAATCCCATTATGTACTAGGATGGTTTGAGTGTCTCTGAGGCGCACGGGCACTATTTGGATGCAGCCATTTAGGATTAATACCCCAAGAAAAAAAGAAAAAAGAAAAATGAAAAAAAAAAACAAGGCGCGTCGCCAAGGAATTATGAAAGTGGGAGAGAAAACGTTAGATGTGGTGTACATGCTTGTCCAGACAAACAAATTGTTGTAGTTTCAAAAAATTTGCATGATTTATTCAAGAGAAAGAGCTTCACAAATTGAGCAAGCAATAATGCACTCGTCCACCTCTGGACTTCATTGATCAATAGAGTTTTTGGATGTCCTTCTGAAGGGTTTCGTTCCGAATTCTGTCCATTGACGCGTTAGAACGTCAAAATATAGAGCTGTTAGGAAGCCCTGCCCATAACGTTCCAAATGTTCTCATTTTGGGAGACATCCTACTGCCCGTTTTGTTGCCTTTCATGACAAGCAATCCTGGGCTTACATTACAGCGAGATAATGCCCACCCGTACACAGCGAGAGTTTCTACTGCTTGTCTTCGTGCCTGCCAAACTCTACCTTGGCCAGCAAGGTACCAGATCTCTCCCCGTTTGGAGTATCATGCGCAGGGCCCCTCAAACCTGCTCGGGATTTTGACGGTCTAACGCGCCAGTAGGATGGAATTTGTCACGATAGCCCTCAGGAGAACATCCAAGCCGAACAACTGCTTGCATAAGAGCCACAGGTGGACCAATACATTTGTGAACCTCTTTCTCTTGAATAGATCATCCAATTTTTCTGAGATTGTAATTATTTGTATATTTACATATGTACACCTGCCGAATTGCGTCCCATTCGGATAATTCCTTTTTGGTGCGTATGTTTTTTCTTTTTTTTCAGTGTACTAATCCTAAATCGCTACATCCAAATAGTGCCTGTGCGTCTCAGTGACACTCAAGTCATCGCAGTACAAAGTTGTATATCCACATGCCAATGTACGCTTCATTTATGTATCTGTGGCAGTCGTCGTGTGAAGACGCGGGGTGTTTACTTTCTAGCTCCACGGTGACTCTCGGGCGAGACAAACGCACCACAGGAGAGTGCTGCAAGAAAAGTGTTCGACGCCAGAAACTGTAAGCAAGCGCATGCGGAGCTTATATTGAACATGAAAGAAATTCAAGACAATACTATCAGATTTAGCTTTCCCTACGTTTGCGACAAACTGCGCATTGATGATTGACTTACTGTGAACTTTGATTTACCTTCACAGCACATACAGGATGGGCAGAAATTGTATGGAGAGTTTTTAGGGGTGTTGCACGGTCGGCTGTGCTGGAAAATAATAATTGTCAAGAAAAATGTTCTATATGTTGCGCAGTTTCCGAGGTAATTAAGAATGAAGTTAGTCGACCAGGCTGTTGGGCTCGCCAATTCAAGTGGCCCGCAGGGAACAATGTCGCCAAACGTCTTCTTCGTTTGTTTTTTCTAAAATTGAACAACAGAGTGATAGAAAAATTGCACATGGCACGATAGTAAGAATCGAACCTAGGGAAAGGCTGAGCAGTTTCGTGCGCTTTATCTACGCTACGTAAACAACTGAGACTAATCATATCTGCCGTGCCGGTTGAATTGGCGCGCGACTGCCTGATTGGCTAACTTCAGTGCTAATTAAATAGGAAACGGCGTAACATGTCGAATTTTTTTCGTAACAGTTATTTCTCAGCATAATATATCCTGCAAAACCCTTAATAGCTTTCCAGACTGTTTCTGACGACGCTGTATAGGGATTTCAATTTAATTTACTTGCAAAGTAGTGTCTGATAAAGACACGACTCATGGACAACACGTGAGGAGAGGATGATGTTGTGCCCCCTCGGGTGAAATTTTCAAGGTATCAATATCGCTGACTGGACAGGGATTTCGTAGTGTTAGAGAACATAAGGTTCCATTTGAAACGCTGGACAAACACCGAGCGAGGTGGCGCAGTGGTTAGCACACTGGTCTCGCATTCGGGAGGATGACGGTTCAATCCCGTCTCCGGCCATCCTGATTTAGGTTTTCCGTGATTTCCCTAAATCACTTCAGGCAAATGCCGGGATGGTTCCTTTGAAAGGGCACGGCCGATTTCCTTCCTCATCCTTCCCTTACCCGAGCTTGCGCTCCGTCTCTAATGACGTCGTTGTCGACGGGACGTTAAACATTAACCACCACCACCACCACCTTCTCTCAGTGAGATAGACAATAAAGACAGTTGAGGGCTAATTGAACCCTGGCTCCACAATAAGAAATTATCCCCAAAACAACCAAAAATTGGGACATCGAGTAAGATGCAAACAAGAGAAGCGATGCCAGTTAAAAACCCCTCCAAGACGAATGCAGCTATGACGACGCATTCGTTATCTGAGCGACAACCGGAAAATATAATTGCACCCCCGCACGTGCGTATGATTCAAAGATTCCCTGGAGTGTAGACATGCATGCATAATGACTATACAGAAATACCGCTTATTCATTATAAAATTAAATTAAACAGGTTACTTAAACAGGATATATTCTATCACCAAATACTCGAACTGTGGAATCATGTATGGGAAACATATGTCAATGCCACATTTCTGCTGGAAGTACACTCCCTGTGGTTGCAAACGCCACAGTATCTGACTCAGTTATCAATATCTGACCGGAATCTGATACAGCGATCCTGTTCAGGCTAGCTACAACATGCAAATCTGCAGTTTTGCTCCCATGTGGTAGAGGAATAGCCTACCAGCTCTTTCACATACAGATTGTAAACATTAATGCTCCGTCAACGTCAAGCGCTCGGAGCGGAAGAAAAGAATGATTTAAAGTGCAGCTAACACAACTTCTTACAAATTTCGGAGTCCATACGATTATAGTGGGCAATTTTAGTGCAGTGATCGAACTACGGCACCAAAATCATAATTTTGATTACTGTGCCGAACTGCAACAAATTACAACAAATTAGGAGCAAACTACAGTTGGTGGATGTGTGGCGCCAGTGACACCCATTAAAGTCGGCCTCCACTTACGTCCACTTACTACGGTTAGCCTCTTGATAGGGTACACGCTCACATTCAAGTGCTGCCATAGAGGACTTACGTTCTCGGATCACTCCGCTATCACTTGCTGTGCCGTCATACCCGACAAGGTATATTCAGAACCAGAAAGCCTTGGTGGCTAAACGCAAGCTGCCTAACAGACAGAGAACTATATAATGGGATGGTATCATTTTGGTACAAATGCATTTCTTGCCACCCAAGATACAAAAGCGGAATTTACTGATGACTCAATGGCGACGATCAGTCACGAATATCATTTTACAGCGTTCAGACAGCTATCAAGATTCTGACCATCTGCAACAGAACTTATCACGTATAAGACAATAAAAGGCTAAGACTCTCCCCCTTACAAGCATAACTACAAAAGAATGTGCAATTAGGTCGACAGAGGCACATTTAAAGTTCAATCTAACTAATAACCGTACTCTGTAAGTACAGAATACAGTCGAGCCGAAAAGCATCGCATCGCCGTCTTCGTGGATACTCAGGAGCAAGTTCATAATACACAAGAGTCAATTAAAGATTATGTAAACCTGCATTATCAAGAACTCTATAACAGCGCAGTTCCGCCTTCTGTGCAAGTTCTGACATGGTATACAGGAATCCGAGACTGCGTGAAGCAGATTGTATCCCTACGAGCATTGGTTTTGGCACTTAATGGTACTACAAATCCTGCAGATCATTAATGCAGTTGAAAATGATATACCATTACTGGAGACTTTCACTGAGGAGTTCACTTTCCTAAGCCAAATCGACAATGTTACAGCAATATCGACCTATCACGTGCCTTAACGCTGACTTGAACGGTATAGCCGGGTAGTTAATGCACGAAAATAGTCAGTTACCACCCCTCTCCCCACCATAGCACTGGGAGAGTATCAATCTAGTGCGGTATCGGATCGTTCCAGGGATGAGATTCTTGCACTATACAAAGACGTTGTATTAATGGCGTGGCATACGAAAATTTCCTTGCTCTTCGCATTTTTAGGCTTTAAAAATGCGTATGACCGCATCGAGTATTCCTACCTACACTTAGGCTTACGGCGTTGAAAATCCCATTTTGTTCTGACCTTCATGGGATGCATCTTGCACAGTGTGATGATGGGAATTGATTCCCAGGTAGTGATAGAACAAAAGGCACATTATTCCAACACAAATAAAAAGAGATGACTCACAAAATCAGGAAGACTGTCAACAAAAATATAAATTTCTGCTTGATCTGATGTAGATGATAGTTTGTTGACAGATAACAACAACATTTGAAGTTTGTGTGCCAGGGACTGACATCAGTCTCTGCTGAGAGTTTGTCAATACAATTCCAAGTCCAGTGTGAGGCATATTACTGATAATAGTTCCTGGGCAAAATATCAATAATTAAGTCAATCGGCGTACACGAATTGTGGAACACAGAGCCGAAGGGAGATCAATATCGTACGGACGAAGGCTCTGGCTGCAACAGATGGCTTTTCGTTGTGGGATGCTGGGGTGTATCTGGGTGCTGCAGCACCAACAGCTGTTGCTGAAACGTATATGAACTAATTTGGCTCTGCGACACAAAAGCTTGGTTCAGCGAACTGACGGAGCAATCACAGAGCTGGGGAAGTTCTGCTGGTGCCCTTCGTAGACAGTCTCGGTCTTAGTTGCAACCATACGGCGGGATGCGGCAGGTCCCCCTGGGCGTCCGCATTGCTATCCAACTGAGGCACTGAGACGCGTTGGCCATTCAGATGTGTCTCAGGGCGTTGACAGTACTATAACGGACTGTCACTTGCGCAGTCATCTATCTGCAACCAGTCTAATCACGTAAAACCTGTATCCTTTGTTGAAACGGGAACAACTGCAACCTTTACACACACGTCCCTGGAACGTTCATGATTGTACGTTGACTTCCCACGGTCAGTATACCGAATTGTAGAGTCCCATAAGGTACGCCAGAGATGTCGGCAGAGCATAGCCTGTCGATGGGAGGGAGTGCTTTACCAAGGGCGTCATTGTTATTGTTGTTGTTGTTATTGTTGTTGTGGTCTTCAGTCCTGAGACTGGTTTGATGCAGCTCTCCATGCTAATCTTTCCTGTGCAAGCTTCTTCATCTCCCAGTACGTACTGCAGCCTACAACCTTATGAATCTGCTTAGTGTATTAATCTCTAGGCCTTCCTCTGCGATTTTTACCCTCCACACCGCCCTCCAATACTAAATTTGTGATCCTTTGATGCCTCAGAACTTGTCCTACCAACCGATCCCTTCTTCTAGTCAAGTTGTGCCACAAACTCCTCTTCTCCCCAAATCTATTCAATACCTCCTCGTTAGTTATGTGATCTACCCATCTAATCTTCAGCATTCTTCTGTAGCACCACATTTCGAAAGCTTCTATTCTCTTCTTGTCCAAACTATTTACCGTCCATGTTTCACTTCCATACATGGCTACACTCCATACAAATACTTTCAGATACGACTTCCCGACACTTAAATCTATACTCGATGTTAACAAATATCTTTTCTTCAGAAACGCTTTCCTTGCCAATGCCAGTTGCCATTTTATATCCTCTCTACTTCGAACATCATCAGTTATTTTGATCCCCAAATAGCAAAACGCTTTTAGTACTTTAAGAGTCTCATTTCCTAATCTAATTCCCTCAGCATTACCCGACTTAATTCGACTACATTCCATTACCCTCCTTTGTCCTCCTTTCGTGACACTGTCTATTCCAATCAACGGCTCTTCCAAATCGTTTGTGTCTCGGACAGAATTACAATGTCATCGGCGAACCTCAAGTTTTTATTTCTTCTCTATGGATTTTAATAACTACTCCGAATTTTTCTTTTGTTTCCTTTACTGCTTGCTCAATATACAGATTTAATAACATTGGGGAGAGGCTAAAACCCAGTCTCACACCCTTCCCAACCGCTGCTTCCCTTTCGTGCGTCTGGTTTCTGTAGAAATTGTAATATCCTTTCGCTCCCTGCATTTTACCCCTGCCATCTTCAGAATTTGAAAGAGAGTATTCCAGTCAACATTGTCAAAAGCTTTCTCTAAGTCTACAAATGCTAGAAACGTAGCTCTGCCTTTTCTTAATATAGCTTCTAAGATAAGTCGTAGTGTCACTATTGCCTCTCGTGTTCCAATATTTCTACGGAATCGAAACTGATCATCCCCGAGGTCGGCTTCTACCCGTTTATCCATTCGTCTCTAAAGAATTCGCGTTAGTATTTTGCAGCCGTGACTTATTAAACTGATTGTTCGGTAATTTTCACATCTGTCAACACCTGCTTTCCTTGGGATTGGAATTATTATACTCTTCTTGAAGTCTGAGGGTATTTCGCCTGTCTCATACATTTTGCTCACCAGATGGTAGATTTCTGTCAGGACTGGCTCTCCCAAGGCTGTCAGTAGTTCTAATGGAATGTTGTCTACTCCTAGGGCCTTGTATCGACTTAGGTCTTTCAGTGCTCTGTGAAACTCATCACGTAGTACCATATCTCAAATTTCATCTTCACATACATCCTCTTCCATTTCCATAATATTGCCCTGAAGTACATCGCCGTTGTATAGACACTCTATATACCCCTTCCACCTTTCTGCTTTCCCTTCTTTGCTTAGAACTGGGTTTCCAACTGAGCTCTCGGTATTCATGCAAGTGGTTCTCTTTTCTCCAAAGGTCTCTTTAATTTTCCTGTAGGCAGTATCTATCTTACCGCTAGTGAGATAAGCTTCTACTTCCTTACATTTGTCCTCGAGCTATCCCTGCTTAGCCATTTTGCACTTCCTGTCGATCTCATTTTTGAGACGTTTGTATTCCTTTTTGCCTGCTTCATTTACTGCATTTTTATATTTTCTTCTTTCATCCGTTAAATTGAATATTTCTTCTGTTACCCAAGGATTTCCACTAGCCCTCGTCTTTTTACCTACATGATCCTCTGCTGCCATCACTACTTCATCCCTCAAAGCTACCCATTCTTCGTCTACTGTATTTCTTTCCCCCATTGTTGTCAATCGTTCCCTAGTGCTCTCCCTGAAACTCTCTACAACCTCTGGTTTAGTCAGTATATCCAGGTCCCATCTCCTCAAATTCCCATCTTTTTGCAGTTTCTTCAGTTTTAATCTACAGTTCATAACCAATAGATTGTGGTCAGAGTCCACATCTGCCCCTGGAAATGTCTTACAATTTAAAACCTGGTTCCTAAATCTCTGTCTTACCATTATATCATCTATCTGAGATCTTACAATATCTCCAGGCTTCTTCCATGTATACAACCCCCTTTTATGATTCTTGAACCAAGTGTTAGCTATTGTTAAGTTATGTTCTGTGCAAAATTCTGCCAGGCGGCTTGCTCTTTCATTCCTTAATCCCATTCCATAATCACCTACTACGTTTCCTTCTCTTCCTTTTCCTACTATCGAGTTCCAGTCACCCATGACAATTAAATTTACGTCTCCCTTCACTACCCGGACAATTACTTTTGTCTCATCATACGTTTCATCAATCTCTTCGTCATCTGCGAAGCTAGTTGGCATATAATCTTGTACTACTGTGGTAGGCGTGGGCTTCGTTTCTATCTTGGCCAAAATAATGCGTTCACTATGCTGTTTGTAGTAACTTGCCCATATTCCTATTTATTATTAAACCTACTCCTGCATTACCCCTATTTGATTTGGTATTTATAACCCTGTATTCACCTTAAAAAGGGAAATGGATAGGTTAAAGTTAGATATAGTAGGAATTAGTGAAGTTCGGTGGCAGGAGGAACAAGACTTTTGGTCAGGTGAATATAGGGTTATAAATGCAAAATCAAATAGATGTAATGCAGGAGTAGTTTTAATAATGAATAAAAAAATAGGAGTGCGGGTAAGGTACTACAAACAGCATAGTGAACGCATTATTGTGGCCAAGATAGAAACGAAGCCCACACCTACTACAGTAGTACAAGTTTATATGCCAACTAGCTCTACAGATGATGAAGAAATTGATGAAATGTATGATGAGATAAAAGAAATTATTCAGGTAGTGAAGGGAGACGAAAATTTAACAGTCATGGGTGACTGGAACTCGAGAGTAGGAAAAGGGAGAGAAGGAACATAGTAGGAGAATATGGATTGGGGCTAAGAAATGAACGAGGAAGCCGCCTGGTAGAATTTTGCGCAGAGCATAACTCAATCATAGCTAACACTTGGTTTAAGAATCATGAAAGAAGGTCGTACACATGGAAGAATCCGGGAAATATTAGAAGGTATCAGATAGATTATATAATGGTAAGACAGAGATTTAGGAACCAGGTATTAAATTGTAAGACATTTCCAGGGGCAGATGTGGACTCTGACCACAATCTATTGGTTATGAACTGTAGATTAAAACTGAAGAAACTGCAAAAAGGTGGGAATTTGAGGAGATGGGACCTGGATAAACTGACTAAACCAGAGGTTGTAGATAGTTTCAGGGAGAGCGCTAGGGAACGATTGACTACAATGGGGGAAAGAAATACAGTAGAAGAAGAATGGGTAGCTCTGAGGGATGAAGTAGTGAAGGCAGCAGAGGATCATGTAGGTAAAAAGACGAGGGCTAGTAGAAATCCTTGGGTAACAGAAGAAATATTCAATTTAATTGATGAAAGAAGAAAATATAAAAATGCAGTAAATGAAGCAGGCAAAAAGGAATACAAACGTCTCAAAAATGTGATCTACAGGAAGTGCAAAATGGCTAAGCAGAGATGGCTAGAGGACAAATGTAAGGATGTAGAGGCTTATCTCACTAGCGGTGAGATAGATACTGCCTACAGAAAAATTAGAGAGACCTTTGGAGAGAAGAGAACCTTTTGTATGAATATCAAGAGTTCAGATGGAAACCCAGTTCTAAGCAAAGAAGGGAAAGCAGAAAGGGGGAAGGAGTATATAGAGGGTCTATACAAGGGCGACGTACTTGAGGGCAGTATTATGGAAATGGAAGAGAATGTAGATGAATACGAAATGGGAGATACAATACTGCGTGAAGAGTTTGACAGAGCACTGAAAGACCTAAGTCGAAACAAAGCCCCAGGAGTAGACAACATTCCATTAGAACTACTGACGGCCTTGGGAGATCCAGTCCTGACAAAACGCTACCATCTGGTGAGCAAGATGTATGAGACAGGCGAAATACCCTCAGACTTCAAGAAGAGTATAATAATTCAAATCCTAAAGAAAGCAGGTGTTGACACATGTGAAAATTACCGAACAATCAGTTTAATAAGCCACACCTGAAAAATACTGACGCGAATTCTTTACAGACGAATGGAAAAACTAGTAGAAGCCGACCTTGGGGAAGATCAGTTTGGATTTCGTAGAAATATTGGAACACGTGAGGCAATACTGACCTTACGACTTATCTTAGAAGAAAGACTAAGGAAAGGCAAACCTACGTTTCTAGCATTTGTAGACTTAGAGAAAGCTTTTGACAATGTTGACTGGCATACTCTCTTTCAAATTCTAAAGATGGCAGGGGTAAAACACAGGGAGCGAAAGGCTATTTACAATTTGTACAGAAACCAGATGGCAGTTGTAAGAGTCGAGGGACATGAAAGGGAACCAGCGGTTTGGAAGGGAGTGAGACAGGGTTGTAGCCTCTCCCCGATGTTATTCAATCTGTATATTGAGCAAGCAGTAAAGGAAACAAAAGAAAAATTCGGAGTAGGTATTAAAATCCATAGAGAAGAAATAAAAACTTTGAGGTTCGCCGATGAGATTGCAATTCTGTCAGAGACAGCAAAGGACTTGGAAGAGCAGTTGAACGGAATGGACAGTGTCTTGAAAGGAGGATATAAGATGAACATCAACAAAAGCAAAACGAGGGTAATGGAATGTAGTCGAATTAAGTCGGGTGATGCTGAGGGAATTAGATTAGGAAATGAGACACTTAAAGTAGTAGAGGAGTTTTGCTATTTGGGGAGCAAAATAACTGATGATGTTCGAAGTAGAGAGGATATAAAATGGCAACTGGCATTGGCAAGGAAAGCGTTTCTGAAGAAGAGAAATTTGTTAACATCGAGTATAGATTTAAGTGTCAGGTAGTCGTTTCTGAAAGTATTTGTATGGAGTGTAGCTATGTATGGAAGTGAAAAAAGGACGATAAATAGTTTGGACAAGAAGAGAATAGAAGCTTTCGAAATGTGGTGCTACAGAAGAATGCTGAAGGTTAGATGGGTAGATCACATAACTAATGAGGAGGTATTGAATAGAATTGGGGAGAAGAGGAGTTTGTGGCACAACTTGACAAGAAGAAGGGACCGGTTGGTAGGACATGTTCTGAGGCATCAAGGGATCACAAATTTAGCATTGGAGGGCAGCGTGGATGGTAAGAATCGTAGACGGAGACCAAGAGATGAATACACTAAGCAGATTCAGAAGGATGTAGCTTGCAGTAAGTACTGGGAGATGAAGAAGCTTGCACAGGAATGAGTAGCATGGAGAGCTGCATCAAACCAGTCTCAGGACTGAAGACCACAACAACAACAACATTCACCTGACCAAAAGTCTTGTTCCTCCTGCCACCAAATTTCACTAATTCCCACGATATATAACTTTAACCTATCCATTTCCCTTTTTAAATTTTCTAACCTACCTGCCCGATTAAGGGATCCGACATTCCACGCTCCGATCGGTAGAACGCCAGTTTTCTTTCTCCTCATTAGGACGTCCTCCTGAGTAGTCCCCGCCGGAGACCCGAATGGGGGACTATTTTGCCTCCGGAATATTTTACCCAAGGCGACGCCATCATCACTTAAGCATACAGTAAAGCTGCATGCCCTCGGGAAAAGTTACGGCTGTAGTTTCCCATTGCTTTCAGCCGTTCGCAGTACCAGCACAGCAAGGCCGTTTTGGTTAGTGTTACAAGGCCAGATCAGTCAATCATCCAGACTGTTGCCCCTGCAAAATTGAAAAAGCTGCTGCCTCTCTTCAGGAACCGCACGTTTGCCTGGCCTTTCAACAGATACCCCTCCGTCGTGATTGCACCTACGGTACGGCTACCTGTACCGCTGAGGCACGCAAGCCTCCCCACCAACGGCAAGGTCCATGGTTCATGGTGGGGAAATATGCATTGAGTGCTAAAATATGCATATAACATTCTAAATGAACAGAAAGAACTCAGAAAGAAAAACTACATTGACAGCTTCGTCAGATTGTTATTGCTGATAGATAATTCCGAAAAAAGACAGTCCTAAATTTTATGTACGATATAAATCTGTTTTGAACAAAGATAAAAATTTAAAAGCAAATTGTATCTTTGACCTATAGGTCAATAATGTAACAACCAATCACAAATATAACAAAAGTACATCATATTTGAAAAATGGCATTTACTATCTTAATGCGTGTATATATATACTGATAAGAGCTCGATTACAACTACGCAACGCTTGAAAATATGCCACGCTCGAAAATCAGAAGGAATAGATAAAAAAAGAATGTACAAAAGCAGTTCTTGTGGACCATCATTACATTGCATTTAATACAATTTGTAGCTGCAGACCAGCATACAAAAAATGTTTTGACGATCATCTCTGGTTCCCTTAGCTCGGAATTTGAACAGTAGGGCTGGTGGTTGTGGCCTGTCTTCGAGTTCTGGAAGACAGTGCCTTTCAACATTATGACGGAAGCCCGCGTGTTGTCTGTGCTGTTCTGACCCACTTCGAAACAGAGTGTTCGGCTGTTCCTCCAGTCAGCAATTCCTCAGAATCTTTCACCCAGGGAAACACGTGATCATGAGTTGCCGAGAGACAAGCACACCACCGCTCATCAACCACTATGATTAAAGCGGTGTGAACTGACACATCCGTATGTCATGCAAGCTTCCATTAACTTATTGCTCAACCAGGCTAGACACTCGTTGTTGCTAGAGTACTATGTACTAAACTTTGCTCCCTATATACCCCCAAATCTCATTCAAATGTATTCATACATTCTTCCTACTATCACAATAACTAATATTTACTTATTTGTTATGCTTTCTGGCCAGCAATTTACATATATCTGTAGAGTTTGGAGTTCTGTTAACGAGGCAAATATAATGATTCATGTAACGTAGCAAGTAGGTCGTTAAACACGGTGTAGGCCACCGGCGTGACAGTCGAGCAGATTTAGTGGCTGCGAATCGTGGATGTCCTAATAGCTCGGAGATAGTGCAAGCATTGGGCTTTTCATGGTTGCTGTATCAAAACTGGTCCCATGAGAAACTCGATTCAGGGAACGCCTCTAGTGGCAACTATTGTGGAGAAAAACTTGTTACAGTTTATAGTCCCTGATTGTTGCAGCTCGCAATTCTTGATGGAAGGATAAAGTTACCAACACAGTGCTGGACAATTGTAATCGTTCAAAGTTCATAGCATCGAGAAACAAGCATCGCCAAATACGTGTAACTTGGCTCATCACAGAACAGAGAACTGTAACATCAGCTGGAATGCTGGTACATTGCCATTGATCACTCGTAGCATGTAAAAAGTTCACCAGTGCGTAATCTACATGTCGTATGGCATTGTCAAGACATCCCACTGGCTCTATTTAACCGCCTGTCGGAAAACATTGTTGTTCGTTCATCCGCCATTGGCTCCTTTCCTCCTGATTATGTTAGTGTTGTGCCTTATGTGAGTGTAGGATGCGTGTATGGTGTAGTGTCGTGTTTGTGTTGTATAATGATAAGGATAGAAGGAAGAGGCTGAAACCCACATCCTGCTCTTCTCGAACTGCATCAAGGAGGCCACCGAGCTTAAGTTCCAGCCGACGGACGTATCACCGTCAACAGTGTCACACGCCGTGACTACTTGAGCCGCCGAGAAGAGATTTGGAATTTAAGCAGAACGATCGCGCAAAGACTGGCGATCAGTTACTTAAGGCCACCACCTTTCCTCCACTTGCCAGCAAAATACTGTCAAGGAAAAATTTCATCTCCCCACTCCAGAATTCCAACCAGCCTTACTGTCAGTAGAACGCCACCGCACAGGCGCGCGTTAACGACCTCGGCTACCTATTCACCATCACTGCTGCGTCGCAATGCTCGCTATACATGCCGACGGTGACATATGAAACAATGATAAGACGATGCTTCCCGTTCACCAACAGGTAATCGCCATACAGCTGGTGGTGGTAATCTGATGCCACTGATATATAACGGAACCGTTTCTATACGTCTATCATGTCACCAGAGCATGATGCAGAAATCTATATTCTCGTTATGAGGAACCCTTTGTCCGCTTAAAGCACCCTGCACGTAACGTGCACTTCTTCAAGACATTGCACCATTTCCTTGCATTTTGAATGAGACAAGCCTAACCGCAACACCATTAAACTTAACTGCGACAACATTGGACGAAATGAGTATAACATAGACCGAGCTGCGGACAGTCTCCGCAAGTGCGCTGCTCTTGGAATATGCCGGCTCTGCGACTCCTCTAAATGGAGTGGTTGACGTTTGTATTCCTTTTTGCCTGCTTCATTTACTGCATTTTTATATTTTCTTCTTTCATCAATTAAATTGAATATTTCTTCTGTTACCCAAGATTAACTAAACCAGTATACTGCAGAGGTAAAGAGTACCCTAAAAGAGTTATCAGCATTATCCATGTCGTGTAAAGTTCGTTGTCCGAAAACGGCATAAGACTTATGGTTTCTAAAGATCGTCGAATTGTGATGTTTCTGAAGGAAATGAAGGGAACTATTTAATAATAGCTGTCGAAATTGAGGACTACTGTGAGAGAAAGCTGAATTGACAGGCAGCAGGTATAGAGGAAATAGAAAAGAGATGTCACAATAATATATGGTGGAAAATAGTTAATCTACTAGAGAAACTTCATAGAAAACCATAGTCCAACATGTTTCGGAGTAACACTCAAGAATTCAAGTTTCTCGGTAGATTTGCAATGTGTGGTTAGCTTATTAAGACAGCAGCAATAAAGATCGAATGGTATCTTCTACTTTGATGAAAGTGCTAGGATATGATTTTCATTTCTGCGACGTCGCAGCAGGAATATGTGCCATTGTTGGTACATTAACAGCGACTGGTGGTAGACACAATGTGCCATACACTTCACTGCAATTATGTGTACTATCAATGTATCACTGTGTTCCATTAGACAGACTCTAGATGAGTTATTTGTTGGACCATAGAGATCAGTATGTCTGCGGCAAGGGAGTCTTTCGGACGTTTCCGTTAGGTGGACAGATTCCAAAGGAAGTCCATACAAATTGGTGGGCAGCGAACAGCAGGAGCAACGCAACGAAGATTCCCGACGGTCCTGTGTCTCGCCCATGCAGTCGTGAATAAAAGATGAGGGATCTAAGCCGCAGTAGCGCAGTGTTTCGAGAAACGGAGTTACCACCGCTCTTCGGTTTCGGTACACTGGACAGTTCTGAACTTCCGCTGCATTATCGATTCCAAACAGTGCATAATACAACAGCATGCACACGTTCTGAAAACCGACACTCCAGAGTTTCCAAATTCCCTGGAAACACTGGCTGAATTTTAATGAGATCTGCAGTGTGCGTGATTTTGTGTATGCATGTGTGTGTAAAAGCAATAGCTGTGACACCACAGATGTAAAAATGGGAAAAATATTCCTGTGCATTTCTGACGAGCAGCTCATTGAAT
Source organism: Schistocerca americana (assembly GCF_021461395.2). Taxonomy (NCBI): domain Eukaryota; kingdom Metazoa; phylum Arthropoda; class Insecta; order Orthoptera; family Acrididae; genus Schistocerca; species Schistocerca americana. Next base: position 948,736,243 of record NC_060119.1, on the reverse strand, counting down.
GACAACTACCAGATCTCAGTGTCTTCAATTCGCAATCACATCTCGCGTGGTTATAATTAAACTTTTCCAATTTAACACGTTATAACTCGTGTATTCCATGTTATAACACGTTAAAACACGGAAACTAATTACAGTAAGAATACCAGACTTGGTAGCATTAATCTCAAGGCCAAGGGAAAGAGAAATAATGTGGAATAAATTTAGTTGAAAGGCTTATAAAGTGCTACTACGGTACATCACACTATTGCATACCGTACCATTACTGCTACAAAAGGGGCTCAATATGGCCCTCATCAGTCTGAAAGCGCAAGATTGCACTCTGCACAGCAGAATGAAGCATGTCCGTAGGTATGCCAAGCAGTTCAAAAAACAATGGGCCAATGATGAACGTAGCCGTGAAGCCACACCATTCGGTGACACGTTCACCATACAGAGGAACTTCATGCTTGGTGAGTGGAGGTGGAGATCCCCATATTCGGCAACTCTATGTGTCCATCTCACCTGTGAGAGAAAAATGAGTTTCAGTCCTTGTGAGAAAGTGGAGAGCGAAGTCAACACGTCGTCGTGCGCCGTGTGGTGCAAGCTGCTGTACGATATGGATCTTGCACGGATACCATTTGAGAGTGGTTCGAAGCACCTTCCGTGCTGTGGACCACGGGATGTTCAGCTGTCGTGCCACAGCACGTGCACTGCCTGACGATCGGGAATTGCGCACAACGTTGTCTGCCATAGCAACAGCGATTTCATAAACGATCTGTGGTGCGTGCGGTCGTAGCCTCCGACGTTCAGTTCTCCAATTGATTCGAACTTCTTCATCATGCTCCGCACAGCAGATGTAGAGAGAGGACACTTCCGTAATCCTTTCAGCTGGCGATATGCTCATAGTGCAGCTGCAGCATTACTACTATTTTCATAGTAGAGCTTCACAAATAATGCCCTGCTCCTTTTATTCAAGGTCATGTTTCACATCAACAAGTGCGCTGCGACTGGTCGGGTGTGTAAGACTATGGATCACGATGACTGACCACGACACCTGGTGGCCTTAGTTGAAACTGGACGGCGGCGTTGTGATGCATGGAAATATGCACCCCATACCCTGAACATTAATGCTATCAAGTTTAGTACTCGTTCAGTAATTACTTTCCTTGTTGTAACGTGTTAAGAAGGGAATGTTTGATTATAAACACCCGGTACTTACAATCTTCACGTCGCATGGAACGAGTTTGAATGCTTTTGCTTGTCGCCGCAAAATATATACTCATTACTATAACAAGGAAAAAGTGTTCCATGGTACACGTTTATTTACTTACGAACGACAGTAACGTCTTCTGATAACGAGAATCACCTCTTTGGGAAGACCTTAGTTTTACTAACGTAGTACTGATAAGTGTTAACCGTAATAGAAGAAAGTTACTATAGTAGTAGCGACCAGACCAAGATACTGATATTGATCATCCTGATTAGCATGTAAGTATTAGACACAACATGAATCTTTCCACTTGTACATGAAAATAAGTTGACCAGTAGGTGCATAACACAACTGGACGTTTAACAAAGGTTCACATGAAACTGATGGTGGCCATACGAACAACAATATGCGCTTCTTGTTCCCATTTCATTCCAGTGTACGTCATTACTCTATTGTTTCCTCAAAGCGCTAAAAATAGGAAAATGTATCTTTCTGCCCCGTAAAACTTCATAGCAACGTTTCTTTTTTATTTTTTCAAAATGGAATTTAACACCCCAAACTGACGGAGCCTCTCTTTTAACTCCCCAAAACTGATCATTTCGTCTTTCGTGAGTTTGTATCAACATTTTCCCAAATTTTACAAAACAGAAGTACCTAGATGTTTAATATGTATGTGCTACACGGTTAAGGGGCGACTCCATGCAGTACCCAAAATCGAATACTTCTTGTTCCTATCCAGCTGAAAGAACCAGACAAGAAACATCATTGTATTGTATTAAAGCGGGACCTAGAAACGACAGAGAGGCTTCGTCCAGCCGTAGCCCTCAGTTGTTCACAACCCCACAACAGGTCATAGCAGTCCAGGTCACCCACCTCACCGTCGCCCCGCCTGACGAGTTTAATCGCAGATGTTTGCGTGTTATAGCAACTATGGTGTACGCGTACGTGGAAACGGTGTTTGCGTAGCAATCGCCGACACAGTGTAAGTGAGGCATAATAAGGGTAACCAGCCCACATTCGCCGAGGTAGATGGAAAACCATCTTAAAAATCATCCACAGGCTGACGCCACACCGGACTTTGACACTAATCCGGCGGGTGGACTCGTGCCGGGGTACGACACCCTTTCCCGCCCAGGAAGCAACGAGTTAGACCGCGCGGCTAGCCGGGCGGGCTGAGAAACATAATTTTTCAAATAGTTATCAAATATTATTAAAACACCTAACAGGATAAACTGATTACAGATTATGTCGATTTACCATATGGAATGTCCGTTAGTCAACATGTGTAACAGGTCATTTTATCAACGTTTCCTTAAGAAAACATCTGTTCTCAGCATGTCAACTTTAGCAACGCATACTAGAATCTGGCACCAGATAATTGCGTCGTTCAGATGACTAAAAAGTACACACGAATATGCGAGAGAACAATAATGGGACTTTACTTGAGTACTAACGTAGAAAATACTTTTTAGTGTCATTCGAGACGATAAGATTCAGTCAGCATTAGGCACTTACGGCCCTTGCGAGAGATGGATGCGTAAAACTTGTAGGTCAACTCTGTTCGGGAGCTGTTGACCACACCATGAATAGCTACAGTGCGAGATTATGACAAAACCAAATACTGGCAGTTTTCTGTTGGTGGTATGCCGACGTTAAATACTTCAGAAACATTGACACAGTTCGTAAAAGAGGTCACAATCTTTTTATCGTGACTGGGTTACGATCACTCCGTCAAAGTTATAAAGAACCCATGTAGAAAGCGTTAAATCAAAACCAATAAACAAAATTTCTCTCTTTCCTACGGTCGTTGAGAGGAATACCTGAATCGGGAAGCACTTATGGATAATTCAATGGTATTCTATAAACTAAATTTATTTGCCTGACGGGAGTGCACTTTTTCAGTGTAAAAGTAGAAAAAACAGTGAATGCAGGAATTGAGTTTGAGATGGTGAACAAGGAACTTCAAACAGAATCCTAAAGCCAATACTCGTATGCTGTTTCCAAGTATCCGATACCTCAATGTTACTTTCAGGGTATAAATATAGGCATTGAGGTATCTAAAGACTGAAAAAATAGCTCATTGTCAATGGAGAGGTACTGTTAACTAATAATTTTCTGCTACTTCGTTACTATACGGTCAGAAAAGAATTTCTCAATGCCCAACTAGTTTCGATCAGCGGTAAGTTATCAGACAAAAATCATATGCTGTAAATGGTGACGTGAAGCTCCAATAGCATTACCAACGTGAGTATCTACACCATCTCGTATCCAGACATCTATTAGTGGACTTTAAGCTAAGGTGTGTCCATCATTCGCTTTCTATTTTTTTTTTATTTATTTTATTTTTTAGCTCATTGGTGCTCTGACTGGTCTGGAACGGCCTGCCACGAATTCGTCTCCAATGCCAACGTCTTCATCTCAAAGTAGCGCTTGCAGCCCGTGTTATCAATTACTTGTAGGATTTATTCCAATCTTTGTCCTTCAGTTCAATTTTTGTTCTCTCCAGCTTCCTCTAGTACCACGGATGTTATTCTGTGAAATCGTAACGGATGCTCTATCATCTTGTCACTACTTCTTGCCAGTGTTTCCCATATATTCCTTTCCTCGCCTATTCCCGGGAGAACCTTTCTCACTCCTTACTTTATCAGTCCACCTAATTCATCAGGAAACACTTCCGGGCTAAGTTGCCGTGGTCGACGACTCACCTCAGAAGATGTTCTCCGTAGTTGAGAACGAAACGTCAGGGAGAAGAAGTTCTACAGATCGACCACGGCAACTTAGCCCGGAAGTGTTTACTGATGAAGACGCCGGCCGTGAAAGTCTACATGGGATGAGTCCACCTAATTTTCAATATTCTTATCTAGCGCCACATCTCAGATGCTTCGTTTCTCATACGTTCCGGTATTCACTACATAACAATTCTGTACGCAAACCTCACATTGTCAGAAAGTTCTTCCTCATGTTAAGGCATATTGTTGCTACAAAAGGACTTCTTTTGGCCAGGAGTGCACTTGTTGCTTGTGCTAGTCTGCTTTTTATGCCTCCCTTGCTTCGTCCGTAATTTAGTGGCGATATGGTCTGCCTCATGATATTTGCTCCTACTCCTGGGCGTTACAAGAAATTGTAACTCCATGGCAAAGTGTTTAAGGAGTATTTTATATACCTACCGCTGACTGTGCTTTGATATCAATATTAATTACTGTTTCTTGGATTGTTCGTAAATGTTAACGGTCCTTTTACTGATTTTTCTTCAGAGCTCTGACAATTACCCGGTGTGTCTGTAATCAGCAGTATTCTGTTTTCATATTTTGATTGTTGTGTATCTTTTATTGATTTCCTTGTTTAGTGATAACTGTCTTTGGTACGCCGCCCTCACCAAGTACGGCCAGTTACTGAATGAAATTATCAGATTTATAAAGTCCTTAAGTATCACTTTGGTGCCTCATTATTTCTTCGAATTTATTGTAAAGCCTCACAGCAATAAACTTGTGCAAGTTTGGTGCAATGCTGCCTTAAAAGATAAAATAAATGGTTCTTTGGCATAAATATTTTCTTAGTATGGAACTTCAACTACCAGCTCTTCACTCTCAGTCTTTCAACATGAACTTTCCAACGTTCCGTCACAATAGAGAAATTACCGGTTCATGTGAAAACTTCAGACGTCGTGCATTTATATGTTCTTTTCACAGCAAAAAAAAAAAAAAAAAAAATTCTTCCAACAAGCTCTTATTAAACTAAACAGCAAATTACAATCCTGGTACTAGTAAAGAGAGCAAATAAATACGTAACATCGCTAAATACAAGAAGTAAATTACCATCACAGCTAATTTAGACCATCTTCTTGCCTCACACGTACGTTATTTCATCCAAGCGGTTGCTTATGTGCCTCGGATTCTATAAACGATGCAACAGTTCTCATTTAGAATGGTAGTATACTGTAAATTTGTCGTTTAACGAACGCAACAATTCTCATCGGAATCAGTACGCCGTTACTATTGTTTCGCATCATTCTTCTTAAGAAATCCTGGGCATAGAAATCCTACTTGCGTAATGATAACAGCTTTACTACAGAATGGAAAAGACATAGGCTAGTATAACTGTGGTAGACTTTCTTCATTGCTTAGCCGGAGAAAGCCCTGTATTTGAAGCCCATCATATCTAAAGGTACGCTGCTGCTGTTTTCCAGACACGGTTTAAGCTTCTTTCTTTGCAATTTTCAACTAACTTTTTATTCTGATTACCGAGTATCGTAAAAGTAATTTGAACTTCCCTCGGTCGAAGCGCCTGCGGTCCAGGTAATACCAGCGAGCGAGAGGCTGTGGCCTTCAATACTCTAAGGGCTGAACCGCCTTTTACATCAGCCCCTCCCATCCCATCCACCTCCGGGAATAGTACGGTAGCAGAGCGCATGAGCCGTGGATACCACCCATTGCGTGGGAGGCAAAGGACCTGCGGGAAACTTCTCCAGATTAGTCGCTTTAGTGTGTGGGAAGGCGAAAAGAGGCGTTTCTCTTAAATTAAAAATCTCTTTGCCTGCCAGACTTACACGCTTTCTGATATAAAACACAAAGTTAAAAGTAGGTGTACGTTGCTGCACTACTGTAGAGTGTATTGCATCCTGTAGTTAGTTTTTACGTCCACTGGGATAGTGGGTTCTGAAATACAAATTAACTACAGAGAAGGAAAAGGAAATCACAGCACCAGTGAAATTTCGGCAACACATTTGTGTAGGTGACGTACATAAGAACCAGTACAGCCGACAGAATGTTGAATGTAAACATCCAAACGTGGATGCGTTGTGTTGTGCAGGGGCTGGATATCAGTCTCAAAGATGGAATTCCATGCCTGTTGCCCTTGGTCGGTTAATGCATGGTCGGTTAATGAGGTTTGTAGATGATGCTGGAGTTTTCAACTGATGATGTACCATAAGTGTTCGATTGGGATGAATCTGGTCAGACCTAGACAATATGTTCACACTACGTAGAAAATGTCAGGTTACAACAGCGGTATGGGGCCGAGCGTTATCCTGTTGAAAACATCCCCTGGGGTGCTGTTCATGAATAACTCCACGTGTAGGTCCAGTGTGTCCAGCGTGAAGACAGGCCGGTTACAGGCCCTCAACTGGCCTCGTTGTAACCAATACTTGGCCATCACAGCCACCAAGCCAGAGCCAGCTTTCATCAGAAAACAGAACAGACTCCACCCTACCCATCGATGAGCTCTCGTTTGATGCTACTGTAGCCACAAAATGTGGTGGTTTTGTGGTGAATGGAATGCTCGGAGCTGCCATTGAAGTAACCGATTTGTAATCGTTGTGTCACTGTGGTGCCAACTGCTTTTGAACGTGCAATGCGATGCGTCAGAGTAATTCGGCGGACTCGATGGTCTTCCCTCTCGGTAGTACCATGTGGCCGTCCAGAGCGCGGTCTTCTTGCGACCGTATATCCTCGTGACCAGAGCTGCCAGCAGTCATGTACAGTGGCTACATTCCTGCCAAGTCGTTTTGCAACATCGCAGAAGGAATATCCAGCTTCTCATAGCCCTGTTACACATTCTCGTTCAAACTCAGTGAGATGCTGATAATACAGTCTTTATCGTCATAAAGGCGTTTTTCACTAACATCAAGTCACCATGTCCAATCTCGGAGAAAACTACGATCACGACCGTTACAGCCTGTATTTAAAGCAAACCAGATTTGCATCCTCATAATGGCGCTACTAATGTCAGTTTTATGAGACTGGCGCGAAAGTTGAATAGACATTATATTTCAGATGTAATTTGATCTTCCCTCTGACGTAGCGACTTTCGTTTATGTCGCACAGTTCCTTCTTGGTGCTGCGTTTTTCTTTGCTTCAGCAGAGTAAATAATGAGGATCGTATACACTAAACGCAGTACATCTTACTTCATTCATTATAAAATAATGTTAGTTAGATTCTTAGAGAATGCTTCCAAAGATGCCACAGCTCGACTAAAAGAAGGGATACATTAACAGGACACATCTCGAGGCGTAAGGGAATAGTCAGTTCTGTAACGCAACGATTTTAGGGGACTGAACCGTAGAGGGAGACCAAGGATTGACTATTAAGAGATCAAGAGACCTGCAGAGGATAGACTAGCGTGGGAGCTGCAGCAGACAAGTCTTCGGACTAAAGGCCAGAGCAGAATCATCTCCATCATCATCAGTGAGAACGACAGCAGCAAAGGCTTCGTCAAATATTTCGAAAGATGTCGTGTTATTCTATATCAATGTTCCTTCATTTTCTGTACCTTAAAAGGAAAGACTGGTCGTAAAACCCTAATCTAAAATTGTAATTGGACGATATCTTTTTAAATTTGTTAATTTCTATTTATGTAATAGATACGACAAAAGCGAAATTAATTGAAATTTAAAAATAGGTCGAAAGCTTACTAATTAAGTTACTAGTGGTATGATTGCTATAAAAGTGGTTCAGATGGATATCGGGTGCCAAGATAATTGTTCAGTGTACTTGTAGATGAATATCCCTGACAGCCTACAGTCTCCTGCAATTTAATTTCAATCACCTCTTGTCATCCGGTTGATTGACGTGATCGTCTCTCATCAGCGCGGATGATTACAGCTTGCTGATACTAATCAGTCGAGCAAAGTCTGATTGAGTACGTAATTAATTACCAGCCAATAAATTCAATGAGTCCAGTGCAGATTCACCCTATCAGCTAAGCACATCAATTTACTCATTGTATTAGACAACTTCAGCTTAATGTCTTTCGCACTAATTCATGCGTGGGCGTTTTCATACAGAAAAGAATCGTCTACAATCCTGACGACAATGCATCAGCGTACAACACATTGAGATTACAGATGTGATATGGAATACTGCAATAAAACAGACCATATAAAATGTGGAGTTATCAAACCGTTATTTATACTGGAACATCTACAAGTGATAATTCATGAAAATATGAATATAATAATGCACCAATAATAACTATAATTTTTTTGGAGTCATCTGATTTCTGACTGGTTTGATGTGACCCGCCACGAATTCCTCTCAGGTGCCAACCTTGTCATCTCAGAGTAGCACTTGTCCCCTACGTCCTCTGTTATTTGCTGGACTTACACCAACTTCTGTCTTTCTCTACAGTTTTTATCCTCACAAGCTCCCTCTATCACAGTCGAAGATATTCCCTGATGTCTTAACAAATGTTCCATCATTCCGTCCCTTCTTTTTTATCAAAGTTTTCCATATATTCCCTTCCTCGCCGATTCTGCAGGGAACCTCCTCATTCCATACCTTTTCAGTCCACGTAATTTCAACATTCTTCTCTAGCACCACATCTCAAATGCTTCGATTCTCTTCTGTTCTGGTTTTCCCACAGTCTATACTCACTATCATACAATGCTGTGCTCCAGTCGTAGATTCTCAGAAATTTCTTGTTTAAATTAGGGCCTATGTTTGATACTGGTAGTCTTCTCTTGGCTAGGAATACCCTTTCTGTCGGTGCTAGTCTGCTTTTTATATCTTCTTGCTCCTCCCACTAAGGGCTATTTTCCTGCCAAGGTAACAGAATTCCTTAACTTCGTCTGCTCTGTGATTCCTAATTCTGGTGTGAAGTTTCTTGCTGTTCTCGTTTCTGCTATTCCTCATCACTTTCATTTCTCTTCGAGTTACTCTCAATCTGCCTGCTGTACTCATTAGACTGTTCGTTCCACTCAAAAAATGGGGCAGTTCTTCTTCACTTCCACTGAAGACAGCCGTGTCATCAGTGAATCGTATCTTGATATCCCTTCACCCTGAATTTTAATCCCAGTGTTGAATCTTTGTCGTAATTGTAATAATACATCAATAATAGTAACAATATAAACATGTCTCAGAACTGGGTTTGGCTACAAGGTGGTCACAAAGACAGCTTTGTGACTGTGTAACACCATAGCTCTAATACTCCACTGATTTATTTTGCCTTTGTTTTATTTAATGTTACATCATTCAGTATCTGTAAATGTGTTTGAATCGATAACATAAAATTGTATACTCTCTATTTTGTACAAACTTTGATGTCATGATTTGATTCTATGCAATGTAGTATATCTGTCGTTTGTATTCTTTGTCCCATTTGGAGGGAACAAAACTTACTATATATAATTGCAATTTGTTTAAATAATTTTGTGTAGAACTACCAATATATGCAAATGTACTGTTTGATTTAATGTGTTTGGTTGCTGTTATGTAAACGGCTGATCCTCACTTAGGGTTCTTAGTTATTCTGTATGTAAAAGTTGTTGTGGGTCCCCTGGGGAACGGAACTGTGTAGCGCGCGCAAATTGTGGTTGGCCTAAGTAGAAAAGGTGGAACAAGAGGCAGTCGGGGACGAGCTACCAAACCGTGCACTGCCATGTAAAAGATGCATATTGTGCTGGTTCCGATAGAGGCTTTTTCTGCTACTTTCCAATGCCTCGGATGGATGGATAAATAGCTGGAACTGTTCTGGAATTTGTATCTATCATCGCCACCAAGAAATGACATAGTACAGCAATTCTACCTGCAATTCCACCTACCAACATGCAATCGCCACCTCATTTCGCAATCACTGTAATGGAGCACTATAGTAATGTACAGTGAAGGATCAGCTTAATGGATGTGTTAGTGTGCTCTAATATAAGGTAATTTATAACTGAATTTATGTACCTACCTTCATTTTTCTCCTTATCGTAACACCTCTCAGGTTCTTCTCCGTTTGAACTAAAGTGATTTCCGAGTATCCTTACTGAAAGAACATTAAAGCCCAGTGTTTTGCTAATTGATGCCTCTTAAACATAGTAAAAATAAAGTTGAAGTTAATGTGGCAAGAGAGTGAGTTAAAGTTAATGATGCTTCCTCAAAATAATTTTCCTAGTAAAACTGCTTATTAATGTGTTGTTGCCAACTTCAAATTAAAAGTTCTTAAGACTGAAACATATAAAGTTTTGCTTAGTTAATGATCATAGTGCTGTCTCCAGTAAATGTTAAGAGGTGATTCAGTTTCTTGTAAATTTGTCAACATAGTGTCTCACTGCAGCAAAAGTCGTGAATTGCATTTGTGGAAAGTTATATTGGTTTGCTAAGCACTTGTTTCTTTCGGGTATTGAAAGTGCATATTATTAGTGTAATAAGATCCACAGGTTATCCTTTACCACTATTTATGAAAACAATAATATCTTTATTCACATGACAGTGAGAAGTAACCTGTTAGTGAATTCCAATTAACTTTCATTTTAAATAGTAAAGTATTTAACCGAGAGATACTCAACCTATTAACAGCTCATAATTTTGCAGTGAACAACAATTATAATTTTATGTCAACTAGGAAAGTGTTTGAAAATTAGTACTTAACCTGTGTCCAATTAATGATTCTGCAGTGAATATTAATAGTAACGTTATAAAGACCATTCAGTTTGAATAAGCCTTGAAAGTAATAGTGTGTTTCGGTATGTGTTATATTTTTGCAAATAGTTTGTGCTGCTCTAATTGTTAGCTCCAACCTTAACGTTAACATAGGCAGGTGTCAGAGGTCATTGCACTCGCGTGTGGTAAATTATAGGTTGTGTTATCCGTCAAAGTTACTCATACCTAATTTCTTAAACAAGAATGTTAATCATTCTCTTGCTAATTAGGCTGGCGACCGTTTTCTTTACTCTCTAAACAGTATAGCTAAGTAAAATATTATTTTTTACTGTTTAAATGCTTACGTAATTGTGACTTACATTTCCGATAAGCCACTTCCATTAGGTACAATACGGTCAACATAACAAAATTCCTCTCAGAGGGTAACACTGCTCTGTTGCTTTATACCATAATTACTCCAACAAAATAATTCTGTTTTACAAACTGCCTCCAGCTTCGAGGTTATGGTATAGCAATAGCGGACGAAAGAGGTTATAACTGGATATCATAAGAGCCCGATGGGTGCAAGTTGTGTTGAGATTCTCAAAAACTAGGTGATGTTCTTCACTTTGCAACAGCCCGTATAACAAGATCGGTTTACACCCTGAAACTGCCATTCTCAGTCGATTAAGTGATTTCTAAGTCAGGAACGGAAGGCAGCAGACGGAGCCTCCTTAATGAGAGGGACACCTGCTTTCGCCACGGTTCCATTCTGCGAGTTTCTGCATAACCAGTAAAGGGCTTCTTTGTTCTTAGAAATCTGCGCGCTTGCACTTGAGAGCCACGCAGCGGATAGCGTACATCAGCAGGTTGTTTTATTCTCTCGACTTCTGATGTAATGACTAACCTTACATGAGGTGGATCAATTCTTATAAGGGGATAAATTTTGTGAAAACACCTAGACACATTATGTCCAGTCTCATTGACAGTAACAACGAATTCTACAGTGACAACGACTTCTTTGGCATGAATGTAATTGTTCCAAACCGGTGCTGCACATTGTGCAGCTGATAAGCAGAGCTCAACGGCTCGTGTGCAGACGGCTGCACTCCACAGCCAGTCCCTGTTTCTTTTCGTGTGATGTTGTTTCCGAAGCTCACTATTTGTTTAACATCATGGCAGTTGTCTGACAAATTGGGTTCTGTTGCTACAAACAATTCCAGTCGATTTTTCTGCTGGCGTATTGCTGGCGTATATTATTACTTACGCTGCACTGCGCAGCGAATGTAAACAACATTCTCAAGAGAATGAAACAGTTCAACGGTAGCCTATACATCTCTAATGCACGCAGTGATGTTCTCTGCTGTTTTTTTTGGAATAGGACATTTATTAAATTTGTTGCCGACGGATCGAAAGGAGAGCAGGGTGCTCTTGATTCCACACATGATACGGTGGCCGATGCGCAGCGACCACTTTTCGTGGAAAGCGCTGGGGGAGTTTATTCGTTTGTTCGGAAAGGGAGGCCAATAATGTCTGCTCCCTCTCGGCCGTCGGCGATGACAGAATCGAAGTGCACGCTTTACAATCTTTCTCAAACGATTTTTCACAAGCTATCCGCTAAAAAAAATCATTTTTGCGGTACTTGTACCTTTATATGTGAGCTTCATGATGTGCGCATAATTTCTTTGATGGTCATAGTTATTGTGATGTATGCATGAAAGTGAGGCACTGCGCGAAATTTCAAAATGTTTGCAATGAAAAAATAGGGGACGCTGTCATTTTGCGTTTGATGCACATTACATAATATGTACCTGCATTTGGAATTTAGCTAACATATTGAATTTGGACTTGGGTGGACAGTCTCGGGAAAATTGATCTGATGTAGCCCACTCATTTGCGATCGCGTGCGACAGCAATAAAGGCAGAGTGAAATATAAAGAACATTCATCATTTGTCATAAACGGTTTGAGACATCAATATAACATTTTGACAAATGACAGCACACAAAGAGGAGAGTATTTTGTCATATGGTTATTATGCAAAACCTCATTATCTATCGTGTTATTTCACTAACTGCAGACTATTTCGATGAAACAATGTAATTTTTAAGGGGCATCGATAGCTGGTGAATGAGAAATGCTATTGATTTTGGAACAACATATGTAAAGCTATTACACCATAAGTTTAATTTTATTAACATTAATTGATTATTTTAAATTATGTGTTTACCTAGGATTATAGCTGCCTATGATTTTTTTTCCCCAGACGACGTGCTTTCTCGTAAACTACTGTCCTTATTTTTCCTCAGTTCCTCAGTTATTAGACTTGATAAATCACTGTTTCAGAATTCTCTCCGAACTGCACCTGCATAACATGTGAGATGACACTGATTAAACCTTGCTGTGTTTTGACAAAAAAAAAGCAAATTTTACAATGGCATCTAAAGAAATGTGGAGATTTTACTAAAAATTCGGAACTCGTGGCGCTTCTCTGAAAGTTACTAACGGTTAACAAGCCAGGCGAAAATAAGTAGCTCCTTTTGTTGCATTTTCAGCGGAGTTCTATTTAGGTACTAACCAAAGCAGAGGTGACAGATCTTTTTTAATGGTCGCCTTGACAAGAAGGGCATGAAGGGGCTCTACTTTATATTTACAAGTAATGCGAGCATGTGCTTCAGTTTAGAACGGCAATTCCCCTCCAGCGTTTGGTATTTCCCCTACAACGCCCACCACTACCGCTCTCCCTACGCATGCCTTGTCGATTGTGCGTCTACCGGCCATATTATTATTCTGCGCGGTTTCGTAACGCTATCTTAGTTTCTCCTGACCCTGAGCGCAGCTGCTGTACAGCATCTTGTAGGGTTTCAACTTGCTTAAGCAGATCTTCATTTTCCTTCTCATAAATTTGTACTCACTACGTTAAAGGGGTGAGAGTTACTAACGGTTAACAAGCCAGGCGAAAATAAATAGCTCCTTTTGTTACATTTTCAGCGGAATTCTATTTAGGTACTAACCAAATGTATTTCCACCATTCTGAGTATCCCTTTTCTGCCATTGCAAAAGAAAGGCATTGGAAAACTAGACACGATCAGAAAAAAATCTGTTTACGTATTTAATTGCTTTTTTATATGTTTTACAAGAGCTGTATCTTCAAAAACAGCAGAGAATGATGAGCTTTTAGTACCGAATGAAAGAGAGATCCAAAAGTTGCAGATTGAATATTATAAATAAACAATTAATTATTATACCTTCTGCAGTGTATTTCAGTTTCCAGTCATACGATTCTTGCAGTTCACTAGCTCAATGTTTCTTCCCACCAGTTCTTTCTGGGAGGGGTGGGAAGAGAGGGGCGACTGGTGGGATTTCCTCTGGTGGTGGCATTATGGACTGGCTCAATCGATCCCTGGATGTCGAGGTGAACACACATGCAAAAATTTTCCAACAAAGCAGTACCTCCAATCTGCAGCAATGTAGTTACAAAATTAGGACACATAGTTGCTGGACAGTATAATACTTGGACCTTCCACACCCGCAGCTCTGCACAGACTAAGCAATTTTACTGTCGATTTGTTGCTGGGTAGGGGAGGGTAAGTGAGAGGGGAGGGAAGGGATGGGGGATTTCCCAGGAGGGGGAGAGGGAAAATAATTGTTCCATTTAGTTAGTCAATGAATTTGATATGAAAAGTGAGTTTTGCTTGGTAAGGGAGAGAGAGGAGAGTTGGAGGTTTCCAAGAGCAGTAATGAAGGAGAAGGGGAGGGAAAGAGGTGGTGGTGGGGGGGGGGGTTCTCAGAAAAATAGATTATCCCCAGGGGTCATAACTCAACCCATAGGGGGTCATAAGTCAATTAGCATAACAAAACATTTCTCCCAAATGCATACTTGCCCCTGAATGTATGCAACCCACACTAAAAAACTGTGCTTATTACCCTCTTGCCCTCCTACTGTGGTCATTGTTCATTCATATGAAATACCAAAGAAATATGTTTACCACCAGTGAGGTGCAAACTTTGTTATTTATCAGACCATGAGTTGCCATGTATTAAGTCAGTACAAGCGGCATGTGACATTTGTAAAATGTTTGGGTTCTGGTGCAGCACTGTTCAGGACTGTAGTGGGTTCTGATCTGACATAAGAATTAATTTCTTGCATTGCTGTTTTCAATGCAAGAAATTAATTCTTATGTCAGATCACGGTAAACTGGCCAGAGCACGGGGGCAGACATGCCCCCGGCATGTCTGCCATACGGTCCTCGCAAAGGCAAGATCTGAAGTTTTGTAGCAGTGTAATGACATGTGGCGAGTTACATTTACATCGATTTCAAGATGGTATTCCTTGCACGATCGAAAAAAAACGGTCTATGTATGTATTTAATTACCTTCTTTCGATATATTTTACGAGACCTGCATCTTCCGAGACAGCAGAGACAGATGAGCTTCTCCTGTCAAATAAAAGAGAGATCCAACTCTTCAACCTGAATTTTATAAACAGACAATAAATTATTACATTCTCAGCGATGTAATTGAAGTTCCTGTCAGGGAATTCTCCTATTCCACCAGCTCAGCGATTTTTCTCGTCAACATGCGAAATTTTTTTTAGGAAGACGACAACTCTAATCTGCAGCAGTGTAATTACGTAATTATGATATGTACTTGCTGGACAGGATAATACTTACACCTTCCACACCAACAGCTCTGCACAGACTGCTCGATTTTCCTGCCAGTGTTCTTCTGGTTCGGGAGGGGGAATTGGGGTAGGGGAAGTGAGAGCTGGGAGATTCCCAGGATCAGTAATTAAGAGATCAATTTAATTAATTAGTCAGTTAATTTGATATGAAATGTGTGCTTGTATTGATGATGGGGATGCGGAAGGGTTGGTGATTTCCCCGAGGAATGGGGAAGAGTAGGAGGTTGTGGAGGGTTGGCGGTTTCTCAAATAACAGATTATCCCCTAGGGGTCATAAATCTCCGCCAGGGTGTCATAATTCTATTAGCATAACAATAGAAACTTCGTGGCATATCAAAACTGCGTGCCAGTTCGAGGCTCAAATTCAGCACCTTTGCCTGTCATGGGAAAGTGCTCTACCAACTGAACTACCCAGGCACGACTCAACGAGCTTGTCTCACAGCTTTATTACCTCCAGTACCTCGTCTCCTACGTTCCAAACTTCACAGAAGCTCCCCTGCGAAACTTGCAGAACTAGCACTGCTGGAAGAAAGGATATTGCGGAGACATGGTTTTGCAGCAGCCTGGGGGACGTTTCCAGAATGAAATGTTCACTTTGCAGCGCAGTGTATGCTGATATGAAACTTCCTGAGGGATCAAAACTGTGGAAGGTAGGAGACGAGGTACTCGCGGAAGTAAAGCTTTGAGCACGGTCGTGAATCGTGCAGGGCTAGCTCATTTAGTAAAGCACTTGCCCAAGAAAGACAAAGTTCCCGAGTTCGACTCTCGGTCTGGCGCATGGTTTTGATCTGCCAGGAAGATTCATATCAGCGTACACTCCGCTGCAGAATGAAAATTTCATTCTGGAAGCATAACAACAGGTTTACCCCTGAATGTGTGCTTGCCACTGAATGTAAGGAACCTGCACTAACAAAATGCACACGTAGCTCCCTTATCCTACAAGTGACAAGTCTGCAGGTCCCTGCGGTTTCACAGACGGTACTCTGAGAATGGAATTAATGTCCCTTCGATCCGATATGACACAAACAGAAAAGCCAAAAAAAAAAACAAATTCTCACTCAGTACTCTACATTGCGTCGGGACGGAAATTGTACATTTGTCTCCAATTCATTTCTACTGTTTTTTATACATCAACTATCCCTTTTTCTCTGACATAGCTTTTCTGTCACTATCTGTTCATTGTTATAGTCCAGATTGCTGTTTATTAGCCGTTCTTAGATTACTTCAACTTCGAATCATAAAATATGTTTTAGATACGTCTATCATTCATTTTGACTTTTGTTCTCAGCGTTTCCCATCTAATTGAGTTTCTATATGATGAAGTACATCTGATGTCGAGGGTGTCTCTTGCTTGGGTTTGATATCTTTATTCTGAGGTACCGATTGCCAGTTAAAAGGTCTCCACAGTCCAATCATTGGAACTGCGTGTTACAGGCTGACCAATTCGTCCAGTTAAATTCTAGATTTCTACTCCTAACACTGCTAGCTGCGACAGGCAGTAAAACAGCCTAATTGATGTCTACTCCCAAGGTTATTTCGTCAAGTAACATTGCCAAAAAAGGTACGAAAAGTATGAATAGTGTGTCAATATCTGAGTTTGCAGCATGTTTGACATGACAACAGACAGCGCTTGAAGCAGCGTATGTTTGAAGTACTGACTTGTTACGAGAAACCGATATTTTGGTATTAATTCAATCATGCAGGAAATAAAAGCTACACAGGCTGTCTCTGTATGATACTGATATTGATTGCCTCACTACATTGCAGGTGGGAACGTATTTAGTTCGACACATAGAAAGATCCAATCAGAATAAAGGAGAAATGGAACACCTCTATCACCCACTGACAAGGACACTAATTCATGACATTTTGTGTCAAAAATATCAAGTGCAGTAATTATAACGTAGATAAATGGCAGAGATTAATGTAGTTTTCCGTCTAGTCCACAGAATCAAGTAGCATCAAAGCAAGTAATTTTCTTCTTTTGAGCACATCGCAACGGCAGGTGGAAAGTGAGAGGGTCTAAAACCTGTAGCATGGTGGTGAAGTATATTCGCATCAAGAAAAATCTAATATTTAAGGACGGAACAGGAATGTCTTACCTGAGACTCTTCTTACTAAAATTTGCACAGTTTCCATGGTTGTTCGTACGTAAGTCTTGAGAGGGGACGAGTCACTCTCTCACAATTTTTCATATTCAAGACTAGTCTTTAATGTTCTTTTTACATCAAAGAAATCATATTTGTGAGACTACAGGAAGTTATCAAGAAGAATAGGCACTAATGGGAGCATGTATGTTGTCAATGCATGTGGGATCTTCATGATGGCTCTCCTTCAAATAATATTTTCTGGAGTTGAGAACAATCAGGCAGTTTGGTCATTTAACAGTAAATCTTGCAGTGGACGACGCTTGGGCCTTGGAAGCCTTGAGCAGCTGTTAGGGAAAGGAGCGTCTCGACGCACTTGCTAGGGACAGAATGCTGGTCGCAATATTTCTTGCAGCAGTGTGCAGACAATGCTTTCAGCCAAAGCGGCGGAAAAACTGCCTACCTGGACCTACCTGTTATGCGCCTCTAGATACGGCAGGGGCAGGGACATGGGCGTTAAAGAAATATGGGTCACCCGGTCAACCATTTTCGACAGTGTTGTAAACGCCGTTTGTGAACAGGGATGGCAGCCATAGAAAATCATGAGTTACTATGTTCACTATAGACCGGACGCTATCGAGGGAGAAGTCAGGTGGTGTTGTCGCCCTGCGTGCCAAGCTTTTGGGATGCCTCAGGCCTTTTAAACAATTTTAGAATGGAACACAACTTTTATTGTGACTCTGATACGGTCTATGTTGGAACACAAAAGCACATCTCTTTGTTTGGACGAGGTCCCTGGTCAGACACACTGCAAGGTTCGGGCCGTCCAGACAATGATCTCCATTATAAATGAGTTGCTCGCTTTGGGTCCAAACAGAAATTCAAAACACGCTACCTAGAGTTGCAGAAGGAAAAAAACAAGTCAGGAGCACAATGACTTCTCCTCCCTGTATGGGAATTTACGAGCCAGGGATTGCCTGCTTCACCAGAAAAGAGAAGAATGTTGTTATCTTTGATTAGGATTGGCTGATTGGTGGAGCAGACGAGTTAGAAGGAAGACATCGAGCTCATCAAGTGTTGTGATTGGTATGAAATCCATCTGGGGGCGGTTGCGTGAGTGCTTTTGTGGAGTTAACCGAGGTTTGATGAAAAATGAGGAGAGGGGAAACTTGGTCTTCTGATTCAGACTCCCGATTGGAGAGGTTTCTGATCTTGACGCTTGTTATGAGTGGGTTGCACTTGGGACACTTATCCTGGGCGTGACTTCACACTAGCATTGTTCTTGACAGGGGAGCCTGTGGTGAGGACTTAGCTGTACTGACAGTTCAGATCTCAGTTATCTCGTACAACTCGTTGTGCCAACGGCAGTTTTATTTATGTTAGGTCTGCTGCCTTGAGTTTTGATCTCCTTGTGTGCACTGCCGTATAAGTGAGTCGAAATGGTCCACGCTATGACTGGCGAACGGGAGTGTCGCACACTATTATCTACCGAGATTTCAGGAGTCCATTAGAGAGTAATTGCGGTTCATCTAACAGATCACCAGCAGGGACTTTGCGTATTTCGTGCCCGTGATAACGGATTACAGGCTCTGCACATCGCTGCTCTGCAGATGCTCGAACCTCGACCGACACCTGAGACAGCGCCACACATCGAGAGTACGGCTGCTCCAGCTTGTTAAGGCAGACAGTGTCACAGTGTCACCTCTTGTTCTCTGCTGCACACAAGCGTGTTACACTGTTACTCAGTACTTCTGTGTAGAATAAATCCATCAAAGTCTCTTCAGAGTTAGATGATTTCTGATTGCGATATCCGTGTTTTGAGCCAGAGTGAACAGTTTATTCAGAAAAACTTTAGTCTTTCCCAACCATTCGCCACCCAGAGTAGTGTTAACTATTTGTTGTGTCTATTTGTCTGGCCAACCGAACATGATTTATTTGTCCTCAAGCTTAACTTATATTGTTTGTCCTGACTATTTTATGGGCAATAATCCTCTCCACAGTTTTTATAAAAGATCAATCCTATGTTGATATAGTAATCACCCATCAACAACTGAATACAATAACGATAGTGCCACCATTTCATTAAATTACTTCATCATTCGAGACATTTAGATTCTGATAAATGTGATTACCTCTAATCTAGGCTAACAACAACAGTCAAAAGGCAAAATCGATTTAGCAGACGCATGGTCAGGTGGTAAGAGCAAGGCTTACTAATTATAATGATTGCTTTCAGGGCGTAAACTCATAGTCACTTATAGGCTTTCAAATCATGAAGCAAGTCAAGTGTATTCTTGCAGTCTTTTTAAGTTGTGCTGCACAGCCATGATGGAAGACGTTTTTACATGTACTACCAATCAGTTCGTATAATTTATTTTTCTGAAGCTAGTTTCGACTATTTCATCATCAGGTATTACCATATTAATCTTTAATGTTTGCTGGAGGATGACAAAAAAGTTGTAGCAGAATAAAGATTCCTAGCAGGTTTTTCGTGGTAAGTGGAAAAATATATTGTTTATTGAAGACTTGTTTGACATTAATTGAGATTACCTGTCACTGACACGTCTTTGTTAATTTATTCTCTCTGAACGCTGAAATAGTTTTGTTAAGTATGATGATAATGAGAGAAATCAAATATCTTTTTGTTTGTTGTAAGCGAGCTTCCTGTAATTATGAGCAGTGCACGGACGCAGCAAAACTGTCGTAGTATAATCAAACGCTGCAATCTCCAACAGCTTGAATAAAATCACTGTCGTATCAATTAGTGACAGGATTATTCATGTTATTTAACCGCAAATATTTTCACTGCTGGACGTTGCAGACATTGCAGAGACGAAACAACATAAAAACTTTTGTATCCTGCCTGGAAGGCGGCGCGTGGGTAGGAGAAGGAGCAGGAAAATTACGTCGGTACTGCAGTGAGCAAAAATGGTTTACTGGTGCAAGAAAGAATATGTATCTTTGTACAGATGCGAAGTCTTCGATCCGTCGTATGGAGAGCAAACTGAAGCGAAGTTTCCTGGCTGGCTGCACCTGATGAAAGTGGCTGAAGCAGTCGCAGACCTCGTAGACTTCGACAGCACCGGCTAGAGGGCGCTGTCGTCTGTGCCTCGTGGTAGTGCCAACCTTCGAAACTATGCGTTGCTATCGATACCACAAAAATAATGCAGTAATGTTGATTTACTTACAATACTACTTGATCTCACCTGGCAGTCCCCTACAAGCCAGATCACCGTGACGATGATAAAACCATAGTTAAACCAAGGGCACATAATACCGTGATTTGCTATTTTCTTACTACTGCATACGGTCTTAGGTCATCCGCTACTGGTATATGCAAAATTAGTATAAGTATCGTTGATAGTGGAACATTATTTTTGCGACATGAATATACTACACCCGCCGAGGCAATTCTTCTCTTAACGCACTGTAGCCTGTTGTTAGTAGCTGGATGCAACTTATTGCCGTTCAGAAGCTGCCTACTAATTTTAAATTATTGTTGTGATGCGTATCGAGTGGGGCCACTGATTGCTTGTCATCATTTGTAAACTGTTTAAACCATATCTACCAATGGCATTACAAGTCACCATGGAGATATCTTCAAGTTGCTCTATTCTGACCGTAGTGATCGTGTTCGTTCGCAGGTGGAAAGGAGCTGATGCTTGGAATTGCCTGGATAATGGAGAAGGGTTATTTAGTAGTATAGTAATCATCCGAAGCGAAGCTTGTAAATTCTTGCAGCAGCGTATGTCCTGGCTCCTCATTGGCGGTATCTGCTCGTCAGTGTTGCAGCGATCGAGGCGCTGTGTAGGAGAACTTGCTGAATGGGGCTCCGTTATTGTACGTGACTGTTTGCTTGTGTTAGCATATCTTTCTTTGATATCAAATGCAAGCGCTCACTTGTGTACTTTTGTGGCGTGAAACAACCTGTTTTATTATCTTCCACATAGCATGCGCGTGGTTTCTTCACTATGTCCGTATACACGGCGTAGTCAACAGTGCTGGCGAGGTGGTCTCCAGGTGTACTCTTCTGTGCAGTCACTCAGCCACTTACGAAGCTGATGGTAGTTCTGCTTGAACAGTAGGTATATTGAGGGTTTTCTTTGTGGTTGCTGTTATCCTCTGTTCTGTGAAGGCCACTTTCGCTCTGTTTGCTCCCTTGTTGCATATACAGGGTGGTCGATTTAACGTGACCGGGCCAAATATCTCACGAAATAAGCGTCAAACGAAAAAAGTAGACGGCACTGCCATAGGTCAAACGGATATCAACTGCGTTTTTTTGAATATGAAACCCCATTTTTTATTACATATTCGTGTAGTACGTAAAGAAATATGAATGTTTTAGTCGGACAACTTTTTTCGCTTTGTGATAGATGATGCTGTAATAGTCACAAACATATGGCTAACAATTTTAGACGAACAGTTGGTAACAGGTAGGTTTTATAAATTAAAATACAGAATGTAGGTTAGTTTGAACATTTTATTTTGGTTGTTCCAATGTGATACATGTACCTTTGTGAACTCATCATTTCTGAGAACGCATGTTGTTACAGCGTGATTACCTGTAAATACCGCATTAATGCGGTAAATGCTGTGGGAGAGCGGTTCTAGGCGCTACAGTATGGTACCGCGCGACCGCTACGGTCGCAGGTTCGAATCCTGCCTCGGGCATGGATGTGTGTGATATCCTATGGTTAGTTAGGTTTAAGTAGTTCTAAGTTCTAGGGGACTGATGACCTCAGACGTTATGTCCCACAGTGCTCAGAGCCATTTGAACCAACAAACGCTCAAAATGATGTCCGTCAACCTCAGTGCATTTGGCAATGCGTGTAACGACATTACTCTCAACAGCGAGTAGTTCGCCTTCCGTAATGTTCGCACATGCATTGACAATGCGCTGACATATATTGTCAGGCGTTGTCGGTGGATCACGATAGCAAATATCCTTCAACTTTCCCCACAGAAAGAAATCCGGGGACGTCAGATCCGGTGAACGTGCGGGCCGTAGTATGGTGCTTCGACGACCATTCCACCTGTCATGAAATATGCTATTCAATACCGCTTCAACCGCACGCGAGTTATGTGCCGGACATCCATCATGTTGGAAGTATATCGCCATTCTGTCATGCAGTGAAACATCTTGTAGTAACATCCGTAGAACGTTACGTAGGAAATCAGCTTACATTGCACCATTTAGATTGCCATCGATAAAATGCGGACCAATTATCCTTCCTCTCATAATGCTGCACCATACATTAACCGGCCAAGGTCGCTGATGTTCCACTTTTCGCAGCCATCGTGGATGCCCAATAGTGCATATTATGCCGCTTTACGTTACCGCTGTTGGTGAATGACGCTTCGTCGCTAAATAGAACGCGTGCAAAAAATCCATCATCGTCCCGTAATTTCTCTTGTGCCCAGTGGCAGAACTGTACACGACGTTCAAAGTCGTCGCCATGCAATTCCTGGTGCATAGAAATATGGTATGGGTGCAATCGATGTTGATGTAGCATTCTCAACACCGACGTTTTTGAGATTCCCGATTCTCGCGCAATTTGTCTGCTACTAATCTGCGAATTAGCCGTGACAGCAGCTAAAACACCTACTTGGGTGTCATCATTTGTTGCAGGTCGTGGTTGACGTTTCCTTAAATAACGTAACTATCCGGCGAACGGTCCGGACACTTGGATGATGTCGTCCAGGATACCGAGCAGCATACATAGCACACGCCCGTTGGGCATTTTGATCACAATAGCCATACATCAACACGATATAGACCTTTTCCGCAATTGGTAAACGGTCCATTTTAACACGGGTAATGTATCACGAAGCAAATACCGTCCGCACTGGTGGAGTGTTTCGTGATACCACGTACTTATACGTTTCTGAGTATTAGAGCGCCATCTGTCACAAAGCGATCGGTACTAGAAAATCATCAGTGTTGCATCTGTTAATAATTGCCTTCCGAGGCTTGTAGATAAAACATAGCTGACACACTCAAATAAATGGTTCAAAAGGCTCGAAGCACTATGGGACTTAACATCTGAGGTCATCAGTCCGGCCGGCCAGAGTGGCCGAGCGGTTCTAGGCGCTTCAGTCTGGAACCGCGCGACCGCTACGGTCGCAGGTTCGAATCCTGACTCGGGCATGGATGTGTGTGATGTCCTTAGGTTAGTTAGGTTTAAGTAGTTCTAAGTTCTAGGGGACTGATGACCTCAGATGTTAAGTCCCATAGTGCTCAGAACCATTTGAACCATTTCATCAGTTCGCTAGACTTAGAACTACTTAAACCCAACTAACCTAAGGACGTCACACTCATCCATGCCTGAGGCAGGATTCATACCTGCGACAGTAGCAGCAGCGCGGTTCAGGACTGATGCGCCCAGAACCGCTCGGCCACAGCGGCCGGCTTCAAAAAAGCTCTGTAGATACAGCGTCTGCCCGATGCCTACAGGCGTGATCCGAGCTGGTTGGTTGAACTAATCTCTTTCGTAACGTAAGGGAATACGTGAAATGTCTTCTATTTGCTCTTGATTCTGTTCTTTTTCTATTGTAAAATTATGACATTATGGGCGAAAAAGGTATTTTCAGAGAAGAGGTGTCAGCTCGAGTTCCGTATGTGTGTGTGATGGATGCGACAGGTTACAATTCTTAGATATTTCTGAAGTGCTCACCACTCGTTGTCAACATCATTCAAATATCTGAGATATTTTTGTATAAATAATCACTCTAAGACACGTAACTCTTACCTACACGGTGTTGGGAAATTCCCGTCACAAACGCCGCCTGAAGTGGCCAAGCGGTTCTAGGCGCTACAGTCTGGAACCACGCGACCGCTACGGTCGCAGGTTCGAATCCTGCCTCGGGCATGGATGTGTGTGATGTCCTTAGGTTAGTTAGGTTTAAGTAGTTCTTAGTTCTAGGGGACTGATGACCAAAGAAGTTAAGTCCCATAGTGCTCAGAGCCATTTGAACCGTCACGAACTTTATAGGACTTAAAGAAACGTACCTTTTCCGTGCTCCATACGTTTGGAAACATGTTTGCAAGTTAGGTATGTAACAGGGTAGTCAAGTGGGGAAGGGGGTTACGTCAGATCGGCTGATGTAATTTGACGTCTGTCTTACCTCTCTGACCTGATTCGAGCTTATGAATGTTAGAGCACATTGATTGAGTACATGTTTGCAGAATACACCGACATAATCCTTCTGAATGGCGAAACACGCGGTAACAGAAGAGCTCCTCGTCGCCATTATCAAGGTAGTTCTCCAGAACGTCCGACTCCATTGCATACCATTTTCGCCACAATTACGCAACGGCTTCGAGAAAGGGTGCCTTCACCGTCAGGTGGCGTGATTGTGGTGCTCCAAGGAGACAACGTACGTTGAACATAACCCGCCAACGAGTAGTGAGCAATTTCTTTGGCAATCAGTGAGTGGAATTGTGAAATAAGTGATTTACTCTGTGAGGCCTAATCAACTACTTGGAAAAAATATCGTTTTACCCTGTTTTCAAGTAGTGTAGCACGGAAACGGTACGTTCCCATACATGAGTTCCAAATCAAAATATTATCTACTCACTCCCCCCTACAAGTCCTACCAGTTGGTAACGGGAATTTCCGAACACCGTGTATAAGCACTATGTAGTACAGTAGTGACACCCACTATTAGCACTTGAGAAACTGCCTCCGTAGCCAAGCAGATTGACAATCGCGTGTGTGGAAACTTGCAGCTCTCAGGTAGCGTTGTCGTATCCTGATGGTGGAGCCACTATCGGGTTACACGCTTCCCTTAGGTCATAACTACACAACACAGATCCATCACAGTTATCTGTTCCCAGCGGGTACATTTAAGGCATAATACTCATACGTAATGAGAAAAGGACGAAAGAAAGCCCTTCAGAGTTACACTGCGCAACAACCAATTCTTCCTTCAACTTCCGCAATTATAAATAGCTTCAGAATTCACTACGGATGTAATAACCACGTAAAACTGCCTACCACTAACATTTTATCTAGTCATAGAGTAGCTGCTTAACACAAAATTCACAATGCTGAATGAAAATAAATGATTTGCAAAAGTAAAAAGTGTAAATACACACACCAAACAAATTTTTACATCATACCGGTTCCCAGTACTCCTGAAGGTAGACGTTGACCGTGGATATTGTATTACAGACGTAGTCCCTTGACTGTTCGGTGATGTCACTAAACCCGCCCAAAGATGTAAACAATCATGCATGAGAAGCGCCTATTAGACGGAGGGGGTCCAACAGACGATCAGTTCCAGTCATCTCACAAGGAAGGAGGTACACGGCTCGTGTTGTCTGTAGTTAAACCACACCTAGACGGTCAATACCGCGGTTCGATCGCCTCTGCATTGTTACTCTCTGCCAGGAAGGACTCTCAACAATGGGAGTGAACCAAACCGATGTTGTTCGGACTTGGAGGAGATACAGAGAAACAGGAACTGTCAATAACATGCCTCGCTAAGGCCGCCCAGGGGCTACTACTGCAGTGGATGACCGCTATCTACGAATTATGGCTTGGAGGAACTCTGACAGCAAAGCCACCATGTTGAATAATGCCTTTCGTGCAGCCACAGGACGTCGTGTTACGACTCAAACTGTGCGCAATAGGTAGCATGATGCGCAACTTCACTCCCGAATTCGATGGCAAGGTCCATCTTTGCAACCACGACACCATGCAGCGCGGTACAGATGGGCCCAACACCATGCCGAATGGACCGCCCGGGATTGGCGTTTACATTCTCTTCACCGGTGGGTGTCGCATATGCCTTCAACCAGGCAATCGTCGGAGACGTGTTTGGAGGCAACCCCGTCAGTCTGAACGCTTTAGACACACTGTCCAGCGTGTGCAGCAAGGTGGAGGTTCCCTGCTGTTTTGGGATGGAATTATGTGGGGCCGACGTACTCCGCTGGTGGTCATGGAAGTCGCCATAACGGCTGTACGTTACGCGAATGCCATCCTCCGACCGATAATGCGACCATATCGGCAGCATATTGGCGAGGCATTCGTCTTTATGGACGACAATTTGCGCACCCATCCTGCACATATTGTGAATGATGTCCTTCAGGATAACGACATTTCTATACTAGAGTGGCCACCATGTTATTCAGACATGATCCCTACCGAACATGCCTGGGATAGATTAAAAATATCTGTTTACGGACGATGTGACTCACCAACCATTCCGAGGGGATCTACGCCGAATCGCCGTTGAGGAGTGTGACAATCTGGACCAACAGAGCTTGTGGATAGCACGCCACGATGAATACAGGCATGCATCAATGCAAGAGGACGTGCTACTGGGTCTTCGAGGTACCGGCGTGTACAGCAATCTGGACCGCCACCTCAGAAGGTCTCGCTCTATGGCAGTACAACATGGAATGTGTGGTTTTCATGAGCAATAAAAGGGGCGGAAATGATGTTTATGTTGATCTCTGTTCCAATTTTGTGTACAGGTTCCGGAACTCTCGGAACCGAAGTGACGGAAAACTTTTTTTGATGTGTGTAGTTCATAACTGTTTTCACTAAATAAAGGTATACAATGGTATAAATGTGTGACCCTACAAAGAATACATTGTGTTATGAGAATCATCAAGTCTGCCCAGAAGATATGGTCAGACGTCAATGGAACTTCATACACTTATGGACCATCGGAGGTTATTTACATGATAGAATTACAGTTCCCCGTGGCAATTGCAACAGCCACCAGATGCAGTAGTGCATTAGCGTTATTTGTGGTTACTGTTACCACAACTGGTAACATGTATATACAAGGGTGGTGAGAGCATGAGACGTTGACCGATCACTGTGAAGGACATGAAGATGCCGCCTACTCGTGATGAGCCGTGGCGTAGTTTGTATCGATACAGCATTGGCAGGTTTAGATACCTTTAAATTATTTTGCCGCTAAGATGTTGTCCAGTGCTCTGGTATTGACAGTTTGTGTTGCCAGAATTATGGTCACAGTCTGATTGTGTGTTTTTATTACTGTGCTGTTAAGGCGCCCATAAATGATCATTAAACTTGGAGCTCCTCCTTTTTTTTCTTAATGTTCCTCTTTCCTAGAGATTTATTTTTATTGATTTTGACTATTTTTAAACTTCAAGTCGTTTTCAAGTGCTAAATGGAGGAGAGAGTCACGTGACAGTGTGTTTTTGTACTGGAGTCATTTTAGTTCACCTATTTATTTTACATTTTAGTGCTGAAGGAGTTTTCATGTCTGGCAGGAAGCCTTGCTGTACTTTGCGATGTTCGGTTGATGGTGTGTGAAGGCTGTGGTAATTCAGGGGTGCGGCTAGTTGACAGTCGAGTTGGCTCACAATCTAACTGGGGCCTTCATGTGTTAAAGAAGCGCCAGCCTAGTAGTGAGCCACTGATTTTCGATTACTTGAATTATTTAAAGTGTTGGTCTTTGGAAGGCAATTGTCTATGACTGTATTGTGGCATTTATCTTTTACAAGAGTTTTAGAAATTTTTAAGAACTTTTCCATTTACATTCATTTAATTTTTGTTAGCTGGAAGTGTAATTTATTTTTATTTTTTAAAGGTGAAAGGTAAATGAGCCTGTACTGAATTACTGTTTGAGGGAAATTCTCAGGAAAGCTCAAATGGTATCCCACGGTCTGGTTGTTTAATATATAATATATGTTTAATTGAAGGTAGTTGCATGTTTATTAGTCCTATTTTACTTCCAACTTCTAAAGTATAGCTTTGCCTAACATAGTTAATAAGTATATTCTTTTACTTAAAGAGAGATTTCACTGTTCTACTGGGAGCAGAGTGTGGTTTAATGCACTAGGGTGGTTCTGATTTTGTTTGTGGGTGGGAAAGACCATATTTTCGGTGTGTACTTTTCTGCTTTCTTGTGTTTCAGATGCTACGTTGGAAGCAGTCCTGTATCGATGAGGCATACTGGGGATTTCATACCACACCAAGGGACCACTTCTTTGTGAGCTTGGTAGATGTGAGTTAATAGCGGAATGTTCATAACTGATTTGAGTCATCACCTGTGTGGTGTGTTGGACCGCCAGCTGGTGCTAAACGTGGCCACAATCCATGAAACAAGTGAAGGCTGTGCTGCTTGTGGCAGTTCCTTGTCCAGTGTGTTGCCTGACATTGAGTCACTGCGAGGCAACGCTCCTGGCCGTATGCAGTTCTTTAGAATTCATTCTCAGTGTTCAAGATCTGGGTAAGGTTTATAGTACTCGAGTAGATCCCCCAAAATGAACCATTAAGGGAAAGGCTAATTCAGTTACGGCTCCAAGCCAGTGTCCTCAGCTGTTAAGGTTCTTGATCCTCCCATCAAGGGGGTATCAATGAGGACAAGTTTTTCAGTAAGCTACCAAATTGCCTGTAGTCTGTGGTCGAACAGACTGAAAAATTATCACAAGACACTAGCCAGCACATAGCAGTTGCTTTGTGGTTACCGGTGCATTTATAGGAGCAATCAAGAGCTTTACAAGTGGAAGATTTCATTTTCCAGTTATGTATATATTAGTGAAAGTTTCACAAGAATTTATTACGGAATCTTCCTAATAGGGTGCTCAATAAACTGGTAAATCGTCCATGTTATCATATACAAGGTTCTAATGAGCAACTGGAACACTATATTGAAGCCATAAGACGATAATGAGAATTAAAGAGCAGCTAATGTGGCTGAGCCTTTATAAATATGTTAGGAGGTAGCTGCAGGGATGTCAAGACTGTAAGAGGAGTAAATCAAACCAAAGCGCCTAGGTGGGACAGCTTCAACCTAGCAGAGTCGAACGCCAGTCGATAAGACATTTATCGATTACTTGCGCCCCTTATCCTGCACAAAGCAAGACAACCATTATTTTCTTGTAGTGATGGGCGCCTGTTCCAGGTTTGTGTGGTTGCTCCCTAGAAGGTCCATGAATACGGAGGTGACAAACAAAGTGGTGAATGGGTATATGGTGTATTTGGAGCACCAAATGTTCTTCTGAGCGATAACGCTCTGGCCCTGTGTCCAGTGAATTCAAAAAATTCTGTTTTAACAGTGTGATTTCGCACATTATCACCGTCCTGTATTATCCCCAACCATTGTTTGTGGAGCGAGGCAGTAGCTATCTTATCCAGGACCATGTCACTAAGAGGCAAGCAAGAGCACCCCTTACTCGGTTGACAATAGGTGCTGGCAACTGGGATGGAGGGAGTACGCTAGTTACATAGTGTTAGCAGTTCCCCCACTCCCCCATTCGTTTGTTTTAAAGGGGAACGAATTGAGCAACGGCTTGGTCTGTATCAGTATGACAATCGGGTCGAGATGATTTTTGATCTGTAAGCAGCAGGTTGCTGCACGGCAATCCTCAGCAGGGGGGAAACTCGCGAGGTCAAGTTGAAGATCGAGCGCATGCACACAGGAAGTACAGTGAAGGAAGTGAGCTGCTGTGAAAAGTGGTCCAACGTCTGTGTGTGCGGCATTACCTCGGTTATGGAGAGCGAGCAGATGGAAATATTTCTGAGAGTACATCCCTAACTTCTGTTTGCTGCAGAATACTTGAATATAATAAACTTTCTTCAAACTGAGAACCTTAGTCCAAGAATCACAATGGTTTTAGAAAGCATCGCTCTTGTGAAATTCAGCTTTCCCTTTTCTCACATGATACTCTGTGAACAATGAATTAAGGGCAACAGGCAGATTCCATATTTCTATATTTACGGATAGCATTTGACGCAGTGCCCCATTACAGGCTCTTAACGAAGGTACTAGCATATGGAATATGTTCACAGAAATATGAGTGGCTCGAAGACTACGTAAGTAATGGATCGCAGTATGTTGTCCTCGACGGCGAGTTTTCATCGGAAACAAGGGTATCGTTTGGAGTGCCCCAGGGAACTGTGATAGGACCGATGTTTTTCTCTGTATAAAGAAATGATTTGGGGGACAGGGTGGGCAGCAATCTGCGGTTGTTTCTGATGGTGCTGTGGTGTACGGTAAGGTGTTGAAGTTGAGTGACTGTAGGAAGATACAAGATGACTTAGACAAACTTTCCGGGTCGTGTGATGAATGGCAGCTAGTTCTAAATGTGGATAAATGTAAGTTAAAGCGGATGAGTAGGAAGAACAAACCTGTAATGTTCGGATAAAGTATTAGTAGTGTCCTGCTTGACACAGTCAAGTCGTTTAAATATCCGGGCGTAACTTTGCAAAGCGATACGAAATGGATCGAGCAGTGAGAACCGTGATAGGGAAGGCGAATGGTCAACTTCAGTTTATTGGGAGAATTTTAGGAAAGAGTTGTTCACCTGTAAAGGAGATCGCATATAGGACGCTGGTGCGACCTACTCCTGAGTACTGCTCGAGTGTTTGGGACCCGTTCCAGGTCGGATTGAAGGAAGACATCGAAGCAATCGAGAGGCAGACTGCTAGATTTGTTACCGATAGGTTCAAACGACACGTAAGTGTTACGGGGATACTTCAGGAACTCAAATGGGAATCCCTGGAGCAAAGGCGACGCTATTTTCGAGAAACACTACTGAGAGAACTTAGAGAACCGGCATTTAAAGCTGACTCTCAAACGAATAGCCGGCCGCGGTGGTCTAACGGTTCTAGGCGCGCAGTCCGGAACCGCGCGACTGCTACGGTCGCAGGTTCGAATCCTGCCTCGGGCATGGATGTGTGTGATGTCCTTAGGTTAGTTACGTTTAAGTAGTTCTAAGTTCTAGGGGACTGATGACCACAGTAGTTAAGTCCCATAGTGCTCAGAGCCATTTGAACCATTTGAGCCAAACGAATATACTGCCACCAACATACATTGGGCATAAAGACCACGAAGATATGTTACTAGAAATTAGGGCTCATAGGTCTCTCTCTATTTGGGAGTGGAACGGGAAAGGAAATGACCAGTGCAGGGTACCCTCCGCCACGCACCGTAAGGTGGCTTGCAGACTATCTATGTAGATGCCAAGAGAGAGAGAGAGAGATAGAGAGGAAGGCAGAAGGCAAAGAGAGAGAGAGAGAGAGAGAGAGAGAGGAAGATAAAGAGAGAGAGAGAGAGGGAACGAAATTGATTGCGGCCCAGTGAGGTGTGAGGCTCCCGGGAAGGTTGAAAGCAGTTGATTACGGATTCCTGAGGAAGGCATTAAGACACCGCGAGAGTTGCTTTCCGATATCAGGTGAACGCTCTGACCTCGGTGTGGCATCGCGGGAGGACTAGTTGCTGCTCCTTGGACGAGGACGTGGCCATGTATTGAATCCCACTCTGATTTCGCTGAAAGTTGCGAAAACTTGGAAATCCTATGTAAATGTGGTGGATGCAGTGCGGATTTATTCAATTTGGTGAGCAGTTGCCTTTTTCTAGTGAGGTTGAAGTAATTAACTTGGGCTGCAAATGTAAAACTGTTACTAACCGTCATGTACAGCTACATAGGAGGAGGTCAGCCCGTACCAACATCCTGGTTTTCAGATGAAAATTTTTCATTTGGTGATCTTACACGGTTTGTTGGCACTGTCTACTGCGTAACGTAATCTACAGCTCACACTAATGTGATTTACAGAAGCGTACAAAGTTGCAGGTGGAAGTTTTCTTAAAAATACGATTTTATTTACAAATTGTTATCAGTGGGCTACGGCCCATAAAATGAACCGGTACATAGTCGATTTTCTAACATTTCTGTGGTAGAAACTTGGAACTGACAGTTAAGGTACTTGTAAGACAATACGCTGTTAAGGTGCTGTCAGAGGATGGTTATTCAGTTCCCGGGTTGCTCTTTTATTAAAAGTCTGTGTTGCCGAAATTATGATCATTGTCAAATTGTATGTTTCAAATTATTGTACCATTAAAGCAACTTAAGTGATAATAATCAAACTAGGGGCTCCATCAGATTATTCGTTAATACTAAAATGTACTATGCGTTTTTGCATTAAAGTTTTAAATCAAGCAGGAGTAATTTTAGTTCAACTACTTACTCTTCATTTTAGTGCTTAAGGAGCTGTCATGTGTTTATTGGAAACCTTACCGTGTTTTGTGATTTTTGCTATTAAGTTGATGTTATATGAAGGCCGTGATAATGTTGGGGCATGGTTAGTTGAGGGTTCTGTTGATTCATGCTCTAACTGGACCTTCATGTGTTGAAGTACTGCCTGCCCGAGCATGTGGCACTGAGTTTTAATTATTTGAATTATTTAAAATGTAGGCCTTAGGAAGCTGTAAAAGACATTTTTGTTTTGAAAGCTTGCAAAGAATTTTTAGGAATGTTATTCCATTTAAATCAGTTTAATCTTTTTAAGTGTAATAATTTTTTAAACTAAAAGGTGAACGAGACTGTACTGAATTATTGTTTGAGGGGAGAAAAGTCAAATGGTAGTCCACGGTCTGGATGTTTAATGTGCAAAATACATTTAACTGAAGGTGGTTATACCGGGTGATCAAAAAGTCAGTATAAATTTGAAAACTGAATAAATCACGGAATAATGTAGATGTAGATGTACAAATTGACACACATGCTTGGAATGGCATGGGGTTTTATTAGAACAAAAAAAAATACAAAAGTTCACAAAATGTTCGACAGATGGCGCTTCATCTGATCAAAATAGCAATAATTAGCATAACAATGTAAGACAAAGCAAAGATGATGTTCTTTACAGGAAATGCTCAAAATATCCACCATCGTTCCTCAACAATAGCTGTAGTCGAGGAATAATGTTGTGAACAGAACTGTAAAGCATGTCCGGAGTTATGGTGAGGCATTGGCGTCGGATTGTCTTTCAGCATCCCTAGAGATGTCGGTCGATCACGATCCACTTGCGACTTCAGGTAACGCCAAAGCCAATAATCGCACGGACGGAGGTGTGGGGACCTGGGAGTCCAAGCATGACGAAAGTGGCGTGGCGGCTGAGAACCTGTTCATCACGAAACGATGCCTGCAAGAGATCTTTCACTCGTCTAGCAATACTTTTTTTTGTTCTAATAAAACCCCATGTCATTCCAAGCATGTGTGTCAATTTTTACCTCTCTATCTACATTATTCCATGGTTTATTAAGTTTTCAAATTTATACTGACTTTTTGATCACCTGGTATATTGACTCCAGCGCCACTCCTGCTGCACAACCCTAGCTGTCCCTACTGCAGTCAACAAATATGTCATTGTACCTAAAGAAAGATTTGACCTTAGCAAATGTGAAAAAATATTCGCAAACCTCTCAGAGTTTGAAAGGGACCTCATCGAGGGTCTCCATTTAACTGACTGGTTGAATCATGCAAGTCCAGATTTGTGGGTCCTTCACATCTGACAGTGGTCTGGTGCTGGACTGCATGGGAATGTGTGGGCAGTCTTACTCGTCATCAAGATTACGGTCGACCTCGGCTGACCACCACAAGAGAAGACTACCGTATTGTCTAACAAGCACAATGTATCCCCTATACGTCTGCACCTGCCACACGACTTCCTGCAGCACTCTGCGTCATTTTGCACCATTGCTTGAAACTAGTAGCAGCCGGATTAGGGAATTACCGTCCCATACTCAGGCTACCGTTAACATAACAGAATAGACTGCTGGGCTTGCAGTGACAATGTCGTCAGAAAGCATGAACTACTGGTGAATGGCGTCACATAATGTTTAGTGGTTAATCGTGATACTGCACTAACCCGGACGACTATCACCGAAGAGTATACTGGTGGTAGGGTACAAGGTCCCACTCTTCCAATGTGTGGAGAGGCACCACGGTGCTACTACTGATGTCTATGTGTGGGGAGCCATTGAGTACGATTTCAGGTCGTGGCTGCTATTGAGTGAGTGAGCACAGACGGCACGTTGGCACGTCACGGACGTCCTTTCTCCTCTTCTCTCACTTCCCAAGTGACGGTATTGTGGTGTCATTTTTCAACAGGAAAATGCTCGTACACATGGGGCGCATGTCTCTAAGAACTGTGAGCGTGATCCTGATGTAAGCGCGTGGTCAGTAAGATCATCAGCTCTGCCTCTGATAGAACATGTGTGGGATGTTCCGGGCATCAAGCACCAGTTACGGCAGCTGAAAGCCATCTTGCCTCATGTAGAGTATACAACGGATTTATGACACCGTTCCCAACCGAACTAGTGCATGGATAAAGGCCAGAGAGGGCGCAACGTCGCTATTGATTAGCGGATTCATTCTGCCAAGTACTTATTAAATTTGACTCGATTTTTTTTTAATGATTGAAATAACATCATATATCATCTCAGCTGGTGAAGTTTCATTTCGTTTCCTCTTTCCCATATGAGTGCTTCGCGTTTATCGTCTATTAGTGTATATTAATCTGCAGTTTTGATGTTGTGTCTTGGGTTAAATATCCGTCCAACAAAGAAATAGAAAACACTTTCATAGCATGTGGTTCCATATACTATAATGAGATTATTTTATTTTTAAATATCTTTCTAGCCTATACTTGCGTAATAACCCGGCATTAAGTGTAATTTGGACACATGTCGTGATTACGGAGAACATGGGATGTGGCCTCGTGTAGTGATCAACCGGCGCGGCCTTAATATCGAGGCTCTGTCACGGCTGCTCGTTAGCACGTCAGCGGCGATGATCCCGGCTTGATATTGGCAGGTTTCCGTGCAGCAATTAAGCTGCGTCAGCGATAGACAGCTGCTAGCGCCAGGTGCTGCAGGGCAGGGCCGTGCCGTGCCGTGCCGTGGCGTGGCGTGGCGTTCGGAATCCCCCAGCCGAGGCGGCGGAGTCAGGCCGGAGGGCTGGTACAGCGTCCTCACGCGCCGTCTTAGTTCTTCTCATACAACAATTTCTGGTGTCATGCTGTAACGTCAATCGTTACAGTTAATATAATCTAAATGCTCTCCTACCGCGTATTTGTGCTGTTAGACTTGAGCAAACTCACGCGCACAAATGTAGCGTCATATACCAGGGTTGTCGTAACGAGATTGAATATTGTAATGCCCAAATCCTCGAAAAATAAGAGAAAAATATACCTATTCAAAGAAGCAGTTAAAAATCACTTGACGCCTTCCTGAGAGACAATCTCCACTCATTCCAAATTAATAATATAAGTGTAGACCAGATGTGGCTTAAATTCAAAGAAATAGTATCGGCAGCAATTGAGAGATTTAAACCAAATAATTTAAAAAACGACGCAGCTGATCCTTCTTGGTACACAAAACGGGTTATAAGACTGTTGCAGAAATAACGAAATAAACATGACACATTTAAACAGACGCAAAATCCCCGGGATTGGCAATCTTTTACAGAAGCTCTAAATTGAGGGCGGACTTCAATGTGAGATTCTTATAACAGTTTCCACAACGAAACTTTGTTTCGAAACTCGGGAGAAAATCCAAAGAGATTTTGGTCGTATGTGAAGTATGCTGGCGGCAGGAAACAATCAATGCCTTCTCTGCGTGATAGCAATGGAGATACTATCGAAGACAGTGCTGCCAAAGCAGAGTTACTAAACACAGCCTTCCGAAAAGCCTTCGCAAAAGAAAAGGAAGTAAATATTCCAGAATTCGAATCGAGAACACCTGCCACCAAGAGTAACATAGAAGTAAATATCCTCGGAGTAGTGAAGCCACTTAATAGAAGCAAGTCTTCTGGTCCAGACTGTATACCAATTACGTTCCTTTCGGAGTATTCTGATGCGTTAGCTCCATACTTAACAATCATATACAACCGTTCGCCCGACGAAAGATCCGTAGCCAAAGACTGGAAAGTTGCACAGGTCACACAATATTCAAGAAAAGTAGTAGGAGTAATCCACTAAATTACAGGTCCACGTCGTTAACATCGATATGTAGCAGGAGGTTGGAACATATATTGTGTTTGAACATTATGAATTACCTCGAAGAAAACGGTCTATTTACACACAGTCATCATGGGTTTAGAAAACATCGTTTCTATGAAACACAACTAGCTCTTTATTCACATGAAGTGTTGAGTGCTATTGACAAGGGTTTTCAGATCGATTTCGAATTTCTGGATTTCCGGAAGGCTTTTGACACGGTACTACACAAGCGGCTCGTACTGAAATTGCGTGCTTATGGAATATCGTCTCAGTAATGTGACTGGATTTGTGATTTCCTGTCAGAGAGGTCACAGTTCGTAGTAATTGACGGAAAGTCATCGACTAAAACAGAAGTGATTTCTGGCGTTCCCCAATGTAGTGTTATAGGCCCTTTGCTGTTCCTTATCTATATAAACGATTTGGGAGACAATCTGAGCAGCCGTCTTCAGTTATTTGCAGATGACGCTGTCGTTTATCGACTAATAAAGTCATCAGAAGATCAAAACAAACTGCAAAACGATTTCGAAAAGATATCTGAATGGTACTAAAAGTGGCAGTTGATCCTAAATAACGAAAAGTGCGAGTGCTAAAAGGGACTCGTTAAACTTCGGCTACATGACAAATCAGTCTAATCTAAAAGCCGTAAATTCAACTAAATGCCTAGGTATTACAATTACGAACAACTTAAATTGGAAGGAACACATAGAACATGTTGTGGGGAAGGCTAACCAAGGACTACGTTTTATTGGCAGGAAACTTAGAAAATATAACAGACCTACTAAGGAGACTGCCTACACTACGCTTGTCCGTCCTCTTTTAGAATACTGCTGCGCGGTGTGGGAACCTTACCAGATAAAACTGACGGAGTACCTCGAAAAAGTTCACAGAAAGGCAGCACGTTTTGTATTATCGTGAAATATGGGAGAGAATGTCACAGAAATGATACAGGATTTGGGCTGGACACCATTAAAAGACGGAACCTTCTCACGAAATTTCAATCACCAACTTTCTCCTCCGAATGCGAAAATATTTTGTTGACACCGACCTATAAAGGGAGGAACCATCACCACGATAAAATAAGGGAAATCAGAGCTCGTACGGAAAGATATAGGTGTTCACTCTTTCCGCGCGCTATACGACACTGGAATAATAGATAACTGTGAAGGTGTTTCAATGAACCCTCTGCCAGGCAGGGTATCCATGTAGATGTAGACGTCAAATATAACAATGTGAAAAAGCGAAGGGTACCAGTGCTCGTGTGTATTAGTCTTATTGTCCTCGTTTCTCTAAATTTCGTCCTCCACCAACAGCGAATGCGAGATATTTTTCATTTCCCGACTGTTATAAACATCGTAAATATTTTTCAAAAGAGCCATGGAAATGATTTGAAGAACCTACATTTCAATTAAACAGTAAAAGTTCAAATCGCATTAATTCTAATTCTACTTGTGGCTACCGCTTTCAGTTACCTAGCAGACATAATTAGATCAATTTCTGAAATTGGTAATAATAATAACAGTGGATGTCGTTCTACCTACAGCTAAGAACCATAATAAAATAATCTGGGAATTCCACATGTAGAACAGGTGGTTCGGAACCGCGTTCATGATGAAACTAAGATCTAACGACAGTAAATAGAGCTGACCTCTTTAAGGATATCCACATCGAAGCTGCTATTAGTGACCATCAGGCAGTTGTAGCAACAATGATTATCAAAGTACGAACGCAAATAAAACAAAGAGAAAAACTTATTAATTCAGTAAACTAGACAAAGAAGCAGTAGTGTCATATCTCAACGAGGAACTTTAAAGTTTTAGTTTAGGACAAGAGTATTAATAGTAACTGTGGATCCAGTGTAAAAAACTGTTGACGATGCACTGCTTATACATGTATCCAACAGTACAGTTCGTGATGGGAGGGATCCTCCATGGTACACAATCACTGGAAAGAAACTCCTAAAGAAACACAGATTGCTGCACAGTAGGTAGGTTGAATGAAAACGCATTTTGCTGTCAAGGGAGCAATGAGTGCAGCCTTCAATGATTACCGCAGCAGAATAATGCCAAATGATCTTCCACAAACCCCGAAGAAATTCTGGTCGTATGTAAAGGCTGCTACTGGCACGAAAGTTCAGTGTTCAGACGCTCATGGACGCTACAGGAACTAAATTGCGGATAGCGAACAAAAAAAATATTTAATTCCATTTTCAAACGTTCCTTTACAAAGCAAAGCATAGGAACATTGTCCCAATTTAATTCTAGTACGGTACCAGTGCAAAGGTGAGTGAAATAGATATTAGTGTTAGTGGCGTTGAGAAACGTCTCAAATTCTCAAAATTAAATAAAGCACCACGATACGATGGAATCACTATCGGCTTCTATAGTAATTTTGCAGCTAAATTAGAATCTACTGTAGATCTCTCGAACAAAAAATCGTCCACAGTAATTGGAACAAAGCAAAGGTAATATATGTCTGCAAGAAGGGCAGCAGAACTGATCTACAGAACTACCGCCCAATATCCTTAACATCCACTTGATGTAGAACCTTAGAACACATTCTGAGCGCAAACGTAGTGAGGATCTTAAACAGAATAACTTTCTCCGCTCCAACCAGGATGGAATCAGAAAACACAGATAATGTGAACCTCAACTTCTGCTTTCCTCATATGACACACTGAAAACCACGGACTAACACAGTGAGATGCACGCTGTATTTCACGATTTACGAAAAACATTTGACTCTGATTCACATCTACGGTTCCTATAAAAAGTACGATCATATGCCTGTATCAAGCGAAATTTGTGACTGTACTGATGATTTTTTTGTTAGGGAGGACATAGCATGTTATCTTGGATGCAGATTCATCTAGAGACGCAGAAGTAACTTACAGTACCCGGTGCAAAAGTGTTGAGACCGTTGCTGTTCATGTTCTATGTTGGCAACCTTACGGACTGTATTAATAGTTCAGTAATCTCAGAATTATTGCAGCCGATGCAGTTGAGTATAATGAAGTTAAGTGGAATAGATCTTCGTAAGATATCAAAGAGGTGCAAAGACTGGCAGCTTGTTTTAAATGTCCAGAAATGTAAAATTGTGCACTTTGTAAACTTATCACACGCTTGTAGTAGTCGGCATTAAAGTTTTCTTTCCTAAAACCGATCTGTCAGGGATTACTCGCTGTTGTTTTATATTATTATTTATTCTATGGTCATCAGAGATATTTATATGATATTTTATCTTAATTATTCCTCGTTCTTTTCGTCTTGGTAAACCACAATAAGGACTGCGTTATGTCCGGCATTTAACTAACTTTCCTTCCTTACTCTTATTCCTATCTGATATCATTTACCTTCTTTCTTAATAATTTTTAACTGGCCTGTTACTCTTTCCTTACTTTCATTTGTTCGACAAGAGAGGTGGAAACTACTATTATGAATTCAAACAAAGATTTAACACTTTCGTTGATAAAATATATTTTTCTCATATTCACGAAAATAGTTTAGACTCAATTTTTAAACAAATATCCAACATAAAACAGTTTTTCAATTCCGAATCGGCACTTTAATTGATCTCCTAAACTAAATTTACGTGTGCCACACTGTTGGAAAGCGGTAGATAGGAATGGCAGCATATAACAAAAATCCTACCATTATGCGTCACACGTTATCATCCAGAGTGCTCTTTTCATAACGTAGCATCGTTTAAACATATCTAAGTGAGAAGCCAAACAAAAGAGACTACCAGAGGTTTGTACTGTAGCGTCTCATAGTACACAGCTTTACAATTGCTTTCAAAAAATGATCGAAGTTCATTTATGTTGATTATTTAAATGCCGTACTGAAACCTACCTACTATAGCTTATGATCGTTAGAATGTACCACACAACCTATCACATTTGTAACTCATAACTAAACCCCAACTTTAAAGCATAAATAATCAGACATATTCATCCTCTGTATCTCCCACGTAGTGCGTGGTAGCGGTGAACCAGGCTACTATAGATTTGTAATAATATGCACCTATATGACTACAAATAAACCACTAAGCCAAACGGTAATTTATTAAGAAAAATCAGAAATGCACAAAAATTTTTCGCTTTGTATAAAATAGTATTACTAGTCCCATTTATTCTGGAAAGGTCTAAGCTTTTATATTCCCCACCACTTTCGTCAGAACACACATTGTCAAGCACGTGGTATCAAAACTTATCACAAAGAAAATCTTTCTAAAAACACATAAAATATTGAAAATCATTTTCATTACGCATCCAGTTCCTGATATCAAATGCACAATAGACACTAAGTGTCTTAATGAGTGTCAACTAAAATGAACCGTGTCTACATCACTTGGTGCGAAATGTGCAATTCCTTGCTCCACAAAGAGAACTACCTCTAAACTCAAATAAAATTTCTTCAGAATTATTCCATATGGTTCTAAGCTCAGTTAAACACTCGATATAGCGGGTAATTCGACTTCATCTCAAATAATACCCAGGTCCGATATTCATTACTACAACGTGCTGCGGTACTTTGCGCAACACCACCGTACAAAGAAAACTGCAAAAATATTAACATTTACCCTGAATCCCTACTTTGAAGAAGTTTACACACGTTTAATTCACATGTGAAGCTGGTAATTAAATTGGGAAGTCCACATTATAAGCAACGAACACTCAAAGAAATTGTTAATTTTGATAAAAATATATCAGAATGAAACGTTTAACTCCTGCTTCTACGTACTGAACATTCAGCATAATTTTGCCCAGACACGAAGATGCCACGCTGAGAGCCCACACCACGCTAAGTTTTCTTGATCGACGATGATGTAGCTCATTTTGCTGCAGCACTGTTTTACCAAAACGACATCCGGCGTGGCGACTACTGCACGCATCAGCTCCCAGCAACATAGTGTCGAACAAGACCACCTGGCCACCAGTTGTCAGTAGCCAGTAACAGCAGCAGTGTTTACTATGTGCAGAGGACCACGTTGTCTTGTTACTTGCATATACTTGGAAGCGATCGATATAGCGATCCCAAAGACCTTTCGTGATGATCGAGGGGATTTAAAAAGTAAATTACACGTTATCGTGGTCCGATGATGAACTTAGGGGTAATCTGGAACAATCTGGAACGTTATCGTAGGAGGATAAGTAACTTTTTCCTGAATGCTTCACTACTATTCAAAGCGACACCGATACTCGACACAATTTATAGTATAGTCACCGAGACTCTGTAAACAATGTTTAAAACGTTCCACAGACTTTTCAGTTCCTCGAAGATATATTTCCCTCTTTGGTCACGGAGTCGTTCGGAAACCGCTGCCTGAACATCTTCATCGTTAGATAATCTCTAAGCTTTCAACTTACCAATAAGATGCAAATTACATATGCAATATTTGAACTCTACTGTGATTCAACATCGCCCAAGTCTATACGGCTTTGGTCAGTCTGTTGGCACCATTTCACTAGTGCTAGAAACATCATAATATTTATCTACATATCGCCAAAATTGAATCTGTGTACAGTTTAGAAGATTTGCCCACAAAATTGTACTATTCCGTGTACTTCAACTTTGGAGTATATTTCTAGCGGCCGCGTGGGAAGATATCGCTAATTGCGTTACATAACTTCTTTTTTCTTTATTTTGCTTGCTGTTACCCTTCGATGGTCGGCCTCTGTGGCCGAGCGGTTCAAGGCGCTTCAGTCCGGAACCGCGCGACTGCTACGGCCGCAGGTTCGAATCCTGCCTCGGACATGGATGTTTGTGATGTCCTTAGGTTAGTTAAGTTTAAGTAGTTCTAAGTTCTAGGGGACTGATGACCTCAGATGTTAAGTCCCATAGTGCTCAGAGCCATTTTTTACCCTTTGATGTTCTAGAATATTTATTACTTTGTGTTATAGTATGAGATGCGACTATGTTTTGCATTATTTCTATTGCTACATAAACCTCTTGTTAATTGAACATGCAGAATGTCGACTTATGAATTTGTTTTTGAATGCTTTGCTAAATTCACAGTGTAAAACTAAATATAATATACAGAACTGTTTAAATTCTTGAGGCGAGAGCAAAATCAGTAGTTGCAGTTAAACAATGACAGACAGTAGGGGTGCAATGGAGTGATGTTTACGTTGTGTGTTGTGAATCGTAGTAGTATCGGGTTGGATGAAAACACTCGTAACTTTAGGGCTGAGCTTTAGTTTGAACTAAATGTTGACGTGAACATTGTGAAACAAAAATATTAGACCGTTTGAACACTGCTTCCTGCCCTGAGTATAATGAACGACAGTGATAATGAACCCGCGAATGAACAGTGATTGTCCATGTCAGAACCGAAGTGCTTGCTTGCACTTATTTTTATGAGCTGCACTAACTAATATACTTTAAAAATTCCTATATCGTTTTGCGACTTAATGAAATGCAGCACGCGTTAAAACATTAATAGTCGCTGTGTACTTTTAAACCGTTTATTATATGGTGATAATCACGCTAAAAGCGGATGGACTGTAACTTCCAACGGCAAGTTAATGTGAATGTTACACTATTTTAATACTGTATACGGGACATTGACCACGGAGTCGTGTGTATAAGGAACGCTGTAATCGCAAACCTACGAACTTGGATCTTTACTGCAACATATGTTCAACCAGCCTATGATCAAAAGCACATCACGGAGCATAAGACGCTGAGGTGACAAAAGTAATAGGATAGCT
Organism: Schistocerca americana; assembly: GCF_021461395.2. NCBI lineage: Eukaryota > Metazoa > Arthropoda > Insecta > Orthoptera > Acrididae > Schistocerca > Schistocerca americana. The sequence goes on along the minus strand of NC_060119.1, from coordinate 948,693,466 downwards.
ATAACCACATATATAGATTGTGGTAGTATCACGTACACAAGGTATAAAAGGGCAGGGCATTAGCGGAGCTGTCATTTGTACTCAGATCTTTAATGTACAAATGTTTCCGACGTGATTATGGCGGCACGACGTGAATTAACAGACTTTGAACGCAAAATGGTAGTTGGAGCTAGACGCAAGGGATATTCCCTTTCGGAAATCGTTAGGAAATTCAGTACCCACAGTGTTAAAATTCGCAGTGTCAGGAGTGTGCCGAGAATACCAAATTTCAGTCATTGCCTCTCACCACGGAGAACGCTGTGACCGACGAACATCACTTAATGACAGAGAACAGCTGCGTTTGCTTAGAGTTATCAGTGATGACTGACAAGATAACCACATAAATCTATATGGCACGTACGACTATCGTACCCGTTAGGACAGTGCGGTGAAATTTAGCGTTATTGGGCGTGCCATTGCTGACAGCACGACATCGCTTACAGCGTCTCTCCTAGGCTCCTGACCATGTCGGTTGGGCCCTAGACGACTGGAAAACCGCGGCATGGTCAGATGAGTACGATTTAAATTGGTAAGAACTGATAGTAGGGTTAGAGTGTGGTGCAGACCCCACGAAACCATGGACCCAGGTCGTCAATGAGTCACTGTGTAAACTAGTGGTGGCTCCATAAAAACCAGGCAATTATGGACGGCAATAGAGGTAACAGATCTCAATATTTCTGCACGAGATATCCAACGGTTTGCTGCTGTACACCGGGCAAAAAGAGTTCCGACCCTATAGTAGGAGGTATCCCATGACTTTTGCCACCTCAGTTTATTACTGCCTGTAGAATCCTATACCAAGAAAGAGGACAAATCTGCTCCTATCTGGCAGCTGAAGGAGCTTCTTTAATCACGCCGCCAACACCAACGATCCGCCTTCAACATCACAGCGTACCGAACAGCAAAGATAAGCTATAAAAGCTAAAAGTGCTTTAAACAGTTCCGATTGTAATTTCTTTCCACTCGTGAGAAACTTTTCATTACATTTGTTTTTCTTAAATCAATGTAGTTTCTGTAAAGAGTGTTCGTAATCTATGTTGATATTGTTGATCCACGATTAACACTTGTCATTGTTATTTACTACCTCCATCCTTCCCTTTTATTTTATTGTACGTGGTACTTCATTTGTTTTAATGTATATTTTGGAGGGATATGGTCTTACATCTGTGTGAAGTGAGTGCTTTTATGAAGCGCATTTACAAGTTTAATCGTGGTATGTGGTAACTCGCGTAAGTCGTGGCACCAGCCATTAGATTCGAACGCCGACCAATGAGAGCTAGGTTGCTCGTCCGCTATTGATGCAAGGCACGCTGTCGATAGCAACTTTAAATTTGGCAGCTGTCCAACTACGCCAAGTGTGTTTGCATTCAGCAGAACGTTATATTGCCGCACCCTCATGAACAAATGCGAGATTACTTGTCGTTACCAATTTCTGACATTATTTTATTCTTAACTATTGAAGTGAAACAGATTGCTTTTGAGTTTAAAGAATCAAAATATTTTATGGAGCTGGTGTTATACAGTTTTAATAAATGTTAAGTACTACATTACGCAATACGAAGCTGTGAAGGTATATTTTATTAGTGACAATCGATCTGTCTTGGATCAGACCATCATCGGGTCCACTGCACTTCTTTGATATAATAGATTCTAGATCGAAATCAATCGTGTCTAATGAAATATAGCGTTACAGCCATGAGTTGCATAATGCAACCCTTAACAGTCAAAATTTACTTTATCATGCTTTTCCACATCTAGTTCCCATGTAAATTCACGTACAAAAATTACGCAGATTACACCTCACAGAAACGTTTTCTTCACATGGGCTATGTTCTGTCACAGCACCAAGACACATACAAAATCGCGGCATTTCACTCATACACTACGATGTACCTACTAGCCGTTCAGCAGCAGAGCTGTGTCTACGTAACACCGAGGACACGTACTCTCTTCTGACAAAGCGCCACTCTTGTTGTCCAATGACCGTAGCGTGGCACTACATGTGTAACCTACTTTTTGAAGCCCTCTTGTAGTACCGCCTTACAATATTTGAGATATTTTCTATTGATGAGGGCACTTCCGCGCCAGCACGGGATACCTAGTTTATTGGGACTGGAGTCGATCTCTCTGAAAAGCTCCACGTAAGTCTAGAGGGTGGCTTCGGTAGTGTTTGGAAGTTCTGACATTAGGCGGATAATGCATCCTCTCAGGATCACGGCAGGGTGGGCAGAAAGGAAGTCAGATTCCACAGGATGTGTTTGCCAAGGCTCTCGTTCAAGATATGGAGAAGACTGCCGGCGGCTATTGACGAAACAGGATACAGCTGACATCAACTCGCGATTCATGTCGGCACGAATGACCGAATGACGGCTACCTCTTATGTTAAGAGGCCACACTAGTTTCCTAGAAGCGTCTGGCTGAATTAACGGGAAAGGGGGGGGATATCAGAAGCTGAGCTAATGCTTCCTATGTTTCGCTGTATCATACCCAGAACCAGCCGAGTTTGTCTTAATCCAGAGTCTCCTATATTTCTGTGGCGATTTTGTGTGCGATTTCTCGACTTTCGCTGTCAGGTGTAGAGTTTTAAGACCCCTAAATGGGTCCTAGTGGGATGGTGCTGTAATGGACAGGCCTAGAGGTTGTGGGTTCAACCACAGATGGTTGAGATTTTTTCCTAGTTCCAGTCCATGCAGAATGGCTCCGGGTGTACTCAGCCAGCTATGAAATGAGAACAGATATCATTGTCACCAATAAAGGCGGCCTGAGCAATGGAGCCGTCACCCTCCCCCTCCCCCCCCCCCCTTTTGGTGCGGCGAAGAAAGGCTGCAGTCTCGCAGTCTACCTCCAGTCGGAGCTGTGGCCCAATCAAGGACTTGCACTTCATAGAAGAAGTGACAACCATGATATGGTAAGGTACCAATGTTAAGTAACTGTAGGAAGATTTCAAGGTGGCTAAGACAAAATTTCTAGTTGGTTTGATGAAAGGCAGCTAGCTCTGGATATGGGAAAATGTAAGTTAATGCGCACGAGCAAGAAAAACAAACCTGTAATGTTCGGATACAGCATTAGATTAGTAGTGTACTGCTTGATGTAGTCACATTGTTTAAATATCTGTGGGTAACGTTGCAAAGCAATATGAAATGGAATGGGAATGTGAGGATTGTGGTAGGGAAGGTGAGAGGTCGACTTCGGTTTGTTGGGAGAATTTTAGAAAAGACTGGTTCTTCTGTAAAGGAAATCTCACGTAGGACACTGGTGCGACCTATTCTTGAATACTGTTCGAGTGTTTGGCGTCCGTATCAGGTCGCTCTGAAGAACGACATCAAAGCAATTCAGAAGGGGCTGTTAGATTTGTTACTGATAGGTACCAACAACACGTAAGAATTATGGACATTCTTCGGGAGCTCAGATGGGAATCACTGGACGGAAGACAACGTTCTTTTCATGGAACACTGTTGACAAAATTTAGAGCACCGTCATTTTAAGCCTACTGCCGAATAATTCTACTGCCGCCAACATACATTGTATGTAAGGACCACGAAGATCAGATACGAGAAATTAGGGCTCATGTGAAGGCATATAGACACTTTTCTCTTGTTGTGTTTGCGAGAGGAACAGGAAAGGAAGTGACTAGTAGTGTTGAAGGGTACCCTCCGCCATGCACCGTACGTGGCTAGCAGAGTATCTATGTAGATGTAGATGTAGAAGAATACATGTAATGCACACAAGTGGGTTGCTGTGGATACAGAAACACCGCCACAGATTTGATTAAAAACTGCATACTAATTTTGGAGAAGGAGGAATATCAGCCCCATTAATGGGTAACTTTCGACGTTGCAGATTGGAGGCCGACAGTAATATAGTATTTGTTAACAGCAGGAGCATTCGTGGAAAAGTTTCAAAACTAGTCAAGCATATAGACTGAAATAGTACGAGGAAGCTGGTTGAACAGTTTAATAATGCTATAATAAACTCTCAGAAAAAAACGACGCACCACGAAGTCAGAATTTTTTAATATCCTCTTGAGGGATATCGTGCCAATATCTGACCAATTAGCACGTTAGATCGTCAGCATGTAAGCCCAGGATGGCTTGCCACGAAGGGCAACAAAACGGGGATCAGAATATCGTTGACATAGTGCTGTGTTGTAAGTGTGCAGCGGATGACAACCAAAGAGATCCTCCTATGAAAATAAATGGCACCACAATCACTCCTGACTGTCGGACCATATGGCGTAGACTGTCAGGTTGGTATCCCAACACTGTCCGTGTCGTCTCCAGACACGACTTCGTTGACGTCAGGACTCATTTCGAAGACAATTATACTCCAGTGAATGAGATCCAGATGGAAGACATGTCTGCAGACGCTGCTTACAGCACAGTAGTAAGTCTACGATATTCTATGCCACATTTTGTTGCCCTTCATTTCAAAACGCTTACATTTTAGCAAGACAACGCCCACACATACACGGCGAGAATTTCTACTGCTTGGCTACGTGCTTTCCGAACCCTATCTTGACCAGCAAGGTCACCGAATATCTCCCCAAGTGAGAATGTTTGTAACATTATGGGCAGGGCCCTCCAAGCAGCTCGCGATTTTTGCGACCTAATGCGCCAATTTTTACAGAATTAAGCACGATATCCTTCACGAATCCATCCAGTAGCTATACCAGTTCATGCCAAGCCCAATGACTGACTGCATAAGGCCCACAGGTGGACAAATTTGTTACTGACTTGCTCCATTTGCAAAGCTGTTTCTAATAAATCATCCAATTTTTCTCACATAGTGATCATTTCAGAATGAAAACTGTCTGGGTTGCGAAATTATTTAATATCAGTGACATATTTCACCCTTTTGGAGCACCATCAGATTGTGTAAATGTAGCTGGATATGGAACCTATCTGTCGTAAAGTTATATAAAAGGTAAAATGTGGGCAACAGTAGCTGTATATATAATCCGTCATAAAAATATAAAACGCAAGGTAGACCTTGAACACACCAGCGGACTCCGCCGTAGTGGTCGAAAATAGGACCAAACTTCCAACCTAAACGCAGTATTAGCCGCTCGAAGCACGAGGTCCCTTTTGCGTTCACACTAATATTACTGTACTGCCTCACAGGAAGTAGTGGCGGAACGTAAGTGAAGACTTGAAGAAGCTTGCGCATGTAGTTCTCGATCATGTTATAATATGGGTAGGGATGAAAGATTTCAACTTACCAGCTATAGGGTGGGAACTTAGTGGATTTCGTGAATGGCGAACACAGGAATTCGTTTGATATTGTTGTAAGCACCCTTATCCGAACATTATTGCGAGCTTTGTCAGAGAACGGACGCGTGAGAGTGGCTACAGACTGACCCACACTTTCCGACTTCCAAGTACAGATTTAGTGAATGACGAGTTGCGATCATGACGGTCCGGCCTAAAAATGACAATGAAGTGCTTGTAAAAAGTCTTATAATATTGGTTACATCACTTTGTGTTTTTAACGTGAAACTGAAAACATTCTGAGTAATTCTCGTACAGTTTTGTGGGAGACCTACCAGCTATGGAACTGGTTCGAAATTTTCTTGGCAGTCAGGGTGAGGAACGTTACCAAGAACGGAAATCATCCACAGATACGTTTGTATTATCTGGTGATCAGCAGCCAAGTGTAATAGGGCCATTACTGTACTTACTATATAAACATCAAAAAAAGGTTTGCATCACCTCAGTTCCGGAACATGTGCATCATTCCTGTCCTTTTTATTGCTCATGAAAACCGCACACTGCATGTTGTACCACCATAGAGGGAGACCTTCAGAGGTGGTGGTCCAGATTGCTGTACACACCGGCATCTCTAATATCCAGTAGCACGTCCTCTTGCATTTATGCATGCCTGTATTCGTCGTGGCATACTATCCATAAGTTCATCAAGGCACTGTTGGTTCAGATTGTCACCCTCCTCAACGGCGATTCAGCGTAGATCCCTCGGAGTGGCTGGTGGGTCACGTCGTCCATAAACAGCCCTTTTCAATCGATCCCAAGCATGTTTGATAGGGATCATCTCTGGAGAACATGCTGGCCACTCTAGTCGAGAGAGTCGTTATCATTCAGGAAGTCATTCACAATATGTGCATGATGGGAGGGCGAGTTGTCGTCCATGAAGACGAATGCCTCGCCAATATGCTGCCGATATGGATGCAACATCGGTCGGAGAATGGCATTCACGAATCCTACAGCCGTCACGGCGCCTTCCAAGACCACCAGCGGCGTACTCGGCCCCACATAATTCCGCCCCAAAACAGTAAGGAAGCCTCCATCTTGCTGCACTCTCTGGACAGTGTGTCTAAGGCGTTCAGCCTGACCGGGTTGATTCCAAACACGTCTCCGACGATTGTCTGGTTGAAGGCATATGCGACACCAACCGCTGAACGTGATACGAATCTTGAGCGGTCCATTCGGCATGTTGTTGGGCCCATCTGTACCGTGCTGCATGGCGTCGTGGTTGCAAAGATGGACCTCGCCATGGACATCGGGAGTGAAGCTGCGCATCATGCACCAAATTGCGCACAGTCTGAGTCTTAACACGACGTCCTGTGGCTGCACGAAAAGTATTATTCAACATGGTGGCATTGCTGTCAGCGTTCCTCCGAGCCATAATCCGTACGTAGCGGTCATCCACTGCAGTAGTAGCCCTTGGGCGACCTGAGAAAGGCATGTCATCGACAGTTCCTGTCTTTATCTGTTCCATGTCCGAACAGCATCGGTTTGGTTCACTCCGAGACGCCTGGACACTTCCCTTCTTGAGAGCCCTTCCTGGCGCAAAGTAACAATGCGGAGGTCATCGAACCGCGGTGCTGACCGTCTACGCGTCGTTGTACTACAGACAACACGAGCCATGGACCACCTTCCTGGTGGAATGACTGGAACCTCCGTCTAATAGGCGCTGCTCATACATGGTAGCTTACATCTTTGTGCAGGTTTAGTGACATCTCTGCACAGTCAAAGGGACTGTGTCTGTGATACAATATCCACAGTCAACGTCTATCTTCAGGAGTTCTGGGAACAGGGATGATGCAAAACTTTCTTTGATGCGTGTACAATAATGATTTAGTGGGTAGTATAGCTCACTACACACCCCAGTGTACGGCATTCTTTTGGCTTGAATTTTTTGTACTATACCTGATCTTTTGTATAAATTATAAACTTATTGGTCCAAAAATCATTTTTAAAATATAGCGTTTATGACACGACCTCCTGGCTTGCTGTATTAACGATGCTGCTGCAGTTCTCCAAACCAAGGAGCTAATGACAATTTTCTTTTCCTGGAACATTTTAGCAAGAGAAGAGTTCTGTTTACCATAGTTATTAGTGCATCACAGTCGGTGCGTTTTATTACCAGAATCATTACTCATTTTAAACAGTTTTAAATGTGCTTTGCTTTAGCAACGTCCAGTTTGCCACGATAGATTAACCGTTTCACGCTGAAACTTTACGACCGTCAGAGCACGGCGCGAATAATTATCCCGAAAACACACCGGCGAGCACGTCCGACCAATGCCGGCGCACACTCACACACGCTCACACACACGCACACACACACACACACACACACACACACACACACAGACACACACACACACACACACACACACACACACACACACACACACGAGCGTGGGCTCGCTTATTCTGTTCTTAACTCAGCTGCTACGACGGTCACCGTATTAGAAAGCATTACCGGCCGGAAAGTGCTGGAATCTATTAAATTAGAGCTAGGCTACAGTAGTAAAGTAACAGATAATCTGTGACGAAGCAGACGCGTAAACTTATGGGAATGTACAAAGGATGACAGATATAACGACGTTGAAGGATATCGTATCCTTACACCTTCAAACATACACACATATTTTTGTTTCTAAGTTTTACTGAAATTGTAGGTTGCAGGTGTGTACACATATTTAATAATTTGAATGATTTGTATGTGCCGAATTTAGAGTTGCTTAAAGGTAACTAGCTTTCTAGAACAGTCATAATGTGTGTTAGCCTTTTTAATTCGTGATTCGATTACGACTGTTATGGAATCAACGAGTTTAACAGGTTTTGAAAATAATTTAATTCACTGGTATAAATTTTTCAATTAATTTGCAGTGCATTACAATATACTGATTGGTGAGTTAAGATAAAGTACACTGTTTTATTAATATTCATTTGAAGACCAGCGCTATTAGTTTTCTAGTATTTACTACTTTTGCTGTAAGAACTCTTAATTTATTTTATTGTCAGCCAACAGAATAATTCGTCAGTTTATGTGGGGACATTAATCTTGCTCTTTGATTATGCTCCGTTTTGTAATAGTTGTGCTTTAAATGCGAACTTTCTGTGTTAGCCTTTACCGTGACTGTTACTGATATCAGCTGAACTTCAGACACAGTTTATTATACATCCACTAAGCGGTTCAGGGATTTAAACTTCCATCACGACGTAGATTTATGTCAGCAGACAGTGCCAAAGGTTACCTAAAAGTCGAACGCACAAAAGATACATGTCTTATGAACTGACATTAATCCACCTGATAACTGAGATTAAAACTCTAAAACGCATGATGGAAAAAAGAATGTTTTTGGTAACAGTAAATTTGTAGTATCAGAAACTACTTTATTCAGTAATTTTGTAAGTTTGAATATTAAAGTGGTTATAGACCTGAAGAGTGGAATACATCCCAAATGTGCCCAATTTATAAGAAAAGAAACAGACCTGAATGTCAGAACTATAGAGGTATTCGCCTTCTGAATTCATGTTATAATTTGTATGCTAGAATTTTAACAAAACGACTATCACCAATCGCAGAAATTGTACTATCTGATGTCCAACTTGATTTTCGAAAAGGCAGATCATGCTCGGACTATATCTTCACCAAGACACAACTTATAGAAAAACATCGTGAATTCAGTTTACCAACTTTTCTTCCCATCATTGACCACGAAAATACGTTTCATAAAATAAATCGAAACGAACTGTGTGAAATTAAAAAAAAACAGAGGTATTCTGTCTCGTCCTACAAGACCTGTACAGCGTTTATATACGAATAACAAAATAACAGCCAGTAGACATAAGCTGAAATAAAACAGGAGTTAAGCACGGGTATCCCCACTCACGCATTATTTTTAATATGTATATCGACGATGTAACCAGAAGTTCGTTACGGACAATAAATCATTTTAAATTTAACAAAGGGGATGTTAGTACAATGCTTTTTGCTGATTACCAAGTAATTACTAGCCAGAATGAAAATGTCTTACAAGAATCTGTTTTTAATTTAAGTAAAATAGTCAGACAATACAATCTGAACGTCTCCATCACAATGACAATATCAATGGCAGTTTTAGGTTACCAGCTCATGTGATTTAAGATTTAAATTGATAAGTAGATCGTAGCAAGTGCAGTTTTACATACAGGGCAAACAATGAAATACAAAATTAGTTAGAACTGTTTAACTATTTCGCTGACACTTTACGCATGACATTGGGAAGGGAAGTCCACAGATATACTCTGCAAAAGTTCTATAAAGTTATGACTATAGCAGGACTGCTTTACGGCTGCAAAAACTGGACTCTTGAGACGAGAGATGAAAAGAGAATAGAAGCATGTGAAATGAATGGGCTTAGATATGTATCTCGATATATTTCGATTGCTAAAAAGAGAAATGATGAGATCCAAGCTAAACTGAATAAGCAGAACATAACAGAATAATAAACGAATATCAGTTAAAACAGAAAGAACATATAGACCGTATGCCAGATGCAAAATTCACTAAAGCCACAAAATAAAAGTAAACCAAGAGGCAATAATTATTGGATGTGAGGTCCGCCAGTTATGCAAAACACCGTTCTTTCTCAGTACTCAAACACTTTTCGGCACCGCTGTACCATCATCTGTGGGTTTTCGTTTTTACTTATTCTTTACATTAGGTGTGCATGAGTTTTCTGGATCACTTGTGTGTTAATTACTACAGGTAGCTTGTAATGTTTTCGTGTGGCAATCATTTCCATTCTCCGCATAATGCTGAGGTGTTGTGATGCACACGTAACTATAACAAGTATTTTCCACAAATAACGTAGTAAAGCACTTTTCACATCACCAAAACACAGTGTGATTGTGGTTTGTTGTGTGTCCCAGCCCCTTGACTGAGCTTACTAGTGGGATAAGGATATCATGTAGAACAAAGCGGGAACCACGCAAAAATGTTAGAAGTAGTCGCAATCAAAGTGCAGAAGGCCATTACAAACAGTATTGTAAGGTGGTTAAAATGTTATTAGGAAGGCAAAGAGTATGTAGTGTGTAAATGGGATACCTAATTCGCAGGATAAAATTTAAACCATATCGTCAGTTGTGAAGGAAGTGTCTGATCAGCAGCACAAGGTCGACGATATAAAGTTAGTTCATAGTAAAAATGTTTCTGTTACTAATAAATCCGATATATGTACAGTATTTAACAATCATTTTCTGTACATTGCTGGTGAATTAATAAATAGTTTCCACAGGGAATCATATAAATTTCTTGGCGAATGCCTTTCCAAGAACGATGACTGAAATACTCCTCTTTGATACAGACGAGGGTGAGATTGAGTCAATAATTAAATATCTGTAGTCTAAGGACTCCCATGGTTACGCTGAAGTGCCTAGCAGAATATTAAAGTACTGTGCTGCACATTTTAGTCCTGTATTTAGACATACATGTAAGTTTTCCTTTAGGAATGGTCAGTTTCCTGAACAATTAGAGTACTGAGTAGTAAAGCCGCTTAATAAAAAGGGAGAAAGGGATAATGTAGACAATTTTAGACCCATTTCTATGCCTTCAGTGTTTGCTAAAATTATTGAAAAGACTGTGTATGAAAAGATAATTGATCATTTTATATCACTCGATTTGCTATCAAATGTACAGTTCAGTTTTAGAAGTCGCTTAACTGAAAATGCTCAGTATATTTATTCCTTAATGATGTTTGTTGTAAATAACGCATCTCTTTTTCCAACTAACTGCTTAGTACACAGTATCAATACTAGGAATAAGAACAATATAAATAAAGATTTAAAATCATTTACTCTTGCCAAGAAAGGAGTCCAATATTCAGCAACGCATATTTTCAATAAATTACCAGCAACCATTAAGAGTTTAGTTTCAGACAAGGCACAATTTAAACATAATTTAAAAGAATTTTTGGTGGCCAACTCCTTCCACTCCATCCATGAGTTTCTCAACAAGTGCAGTAAGCCATTTTAATGAAAATTTATTATACTTTAATTTTTGACAATACTTTGTTGTAACAGCCAAGTAACTACCTACTGTGTGAGTGATGGATGTATGGAAAGCAGATGTAAGTCTGTAAACAGTGGAAGTTTAATTTTAAATCTTGTACATAATCTGACTGTTATTAACTGAGGATCACTGAAATGAATAATTTACTTTAATTTTTGACAATACTTGGTTGTAACAGCCAAGAAACTAGCAAATGTCTGAATGATGGATTTAATGAAAGCAGATGTAAGTATTAAACCTCTAAATATTAGAAGTTTAAATTTAATGCATGTACATAATTTTACTGTTTATTGACTGAGAATCATTAAAATTAATGAAACTCAAATGTTTCTAATTACATTTTTGTAATGTGTTTATCTGACATGTTCCGCACCCAGGAGGATTCCCTCTTTTTTGGGTCTATGGAATGAATAATTAATCTAATCTATATTCTCTTTTCTTTGTGAGGTACTGGATGGGTTAAACAAAAGGTTTCGAACGCTAGGCATATTTTTTGATTGAACTAAGGCGTTTGATTGTGTTGATTGTAAAATATTGCTCTAGAAGTTGGACCATTACAGAATACGGGGAGTAGCTCACAATTGGTCGACATCTTACTTTAGCAACAGACAGCAAAAGGTCATTATTCACAATGTTGAGAATGACTGTGATGGGGGGTCTGAGAGGGGTACGGTCAAGTGGGGGGTGCCCCAGGGATCAGTGTTGGGACCACTGCTGTTCCATATTTATATAAATGATATGCCCTCTAGTATTACGGGTAACTCTAAAATATTTCTGTTTGCTGATGACAGTAGCATGGTAATAAAGGATGTTGTGTGCAACACTGGCTCGGTGTCGAATAGTGCATTTCATGACCTAAGTTCATGGTTTGTAGAAAATAAACTAACGCTAAATCACAGAGAGACTCAGTTTTTACAGTTTCTAACACACATTTCAACAAAACCTGACATTTCAGTTTCAGAAAATTGGCATATGATTAGTGAAACTGAACAGTTCAAATTTCTAGGTGTTCAGATAGATAGTAAGCTGTCGTGGAAAGCCCAAGTCAAGGATCTTGTTCAAAGACTTAATACTGCTATTTTTACTATTCGAACGGTATCTGGAGTGAGAGATCGTTCTACACTATAATTAGTCTCCTCAGCTTATTTATTTTCATTCGCTTATGTAGTATGGTATTACATTCTGGGTAAGTCTTCCCATTCTAAAAGGATGTTTTCGGCTCAGAAACGGGCGATTCGGGCAATAAATGGTGTAAGTTCACGAACCTCTTGTCGACCCCTGTTCACGAGTCTGGGTGTTTTGACATTGGCCTCTCAATATACATATTCCTTACTGTCATTTCTTGTCAACCGTATTAGCTTTTTCCCAAGAATAATCAGCTTCCACTCATTTAATACTCGGCAGAAACCAAACCTACATTTGGATCGGACTTCCTTAACTCTTGTGCAGAAAGGTGTGCAGTATACTGCTGCATCCATTTTCAATAAGCTGCCACGCGAATTCAAAAATTTCAGCAGTAATCCACGCGCCTTCAAATCGAAACTGAAGAGTTTCCTCATGGGTCACTCCTTCTATTCTGTCGAGGAGTTTCTTGAAAAAGTAAGCTAATTCTTGTTGTATTGTTGATTGCGACTACTTAAACTTATGGACTGACTTTTTTCGGGTTCATAAATATTTTATTTTTCTGTTATTACTTTTATGTTGTAATTTTATGTACTGATGCGCTTCATGACCTTGGGGATCTGCTCCTCAATTTAGTCCTACGGAACTTGACATGTAAATAAATAAATAAATAAATTTTGATGGAAACGGAGCAGATAAAAAGTCCCACTCATTGATGAAGATGATGACGGTGATGTTGATGATGATGAATATTTAATAACACTGGACATAATGAATGCTCTCATATTCGGTTAAAGAAATATCGACGCTGTTTTAGTATGTATTGAAAGCGGATATCGCTTTTAACCCTCGGAAACTAAACTTTGTAAGTATTGGTAGGAGTTCAGTTTCCAAACAATATTGCATTCCCGAGGGAGGACTGGTCCGCGAAGATGTGCAACAGCGTCGCCGGCCGCAACTTGCAGCGGCGGCGCAGGCTCTGGCTGATGCATTATACATGCGACCCGGCGGCACCGCTGCAGCGCACACGTAGCGCGTTTCTCACCACTGGTCACGCTCTCAGCTCATGTCACGGACACGCGGAGGCGGAAAACTTGTAGTCGAGCCATGACTCCCGCAGAAAGCGGCCGCTCCCTCCATAGTCACAGGGCCACTGGCGCTGCTGCGTTATGCGCTGCAAGTTCCTCCTGCGCTGTACGATCTGTTTTACTAGAGCTCAGCTTCTTCATTTCTAACCAATAGTGAAATAGCTCGCAACTGTCACCCGTAATTTTCCTACAAGCAGATCACTGTTATCCATAATTATTCATTGTCACGAAATGTTTATTTTCCTGAAAGTTTGAGCTACGCAGTGCATAGATATTCTCAAGTGGCGTGTCAGAACCGAAAAAGCTCATCAGATACCATAACAATTTTTTACTAGAAAAGTGGAAGAATTGGATATATAGCAACTCCTGCCTCCGTTACTGTGTTACAGTGTTGGCAATACATAGAACAACGACTCTATAACGACAGGTAATTATACGCCAATATCAGGAGAAAAGTACAAAAGATAAGGGCCATGAGACTAATTATCTCTGAGATAGATGTTTATAGTTGTGAATTCACAATTACATAGCACAAACACTACAAGTAATACATGAGGAAGTGTAATAAAGAAATGGTAGTGACTTAAAATTTCTGCTTCATACACCTTTCTTAAAATCACCGTCTGCACCTTAATTACACAAAAAAGACATATCTATATGTTACCAGCGGAGATAAGACGTGATTGACTGAAACGTAATCAAGAAATACCATCTTCAGTTAACACACATAGGCATATTTTCCTGCATATCACTTTCGTGTTTCACCACAACAGTGGGGAGAACCTACTCTCAAGCTTAAGTCCAGATTGTTAATGATCAGGTTGTACTCGAATTTTAGCAGAATTTACGGTAGTAGCGCTCTATTCATTAAATAAGAAATCACTCTCATAAGTAATGGGTATGTCTACATTGCCAAGATTTCCATGTTCCGCTTACGTTTCTTCCCATTTATGCCCACACAAAAGAATTACCACGAACCAGTAAAGGAAATAGGTCTATTATGGAGTCCAAATTTAAAAAATAAAATCCTAAAAAGCTCTCTCTCAAGAACAAGTTGCATAACCATAATTAACATTTCAGTCAAATGCAATAAATGTTTACAAAAAAAATCGTGTGGGTAAAACGTCAAATAGAGATGTAACCACTGTGAAAATGTTAAAGAATGAAATTATGTCTTTAGTGTGTTTTATTTTAAAAAATAATCCAGAAAATGTTCATCTAAATAAATTATTAGGAAAAAGTACTAACAAGATTAACACAATTAACACAACTCAAACAGAATCTCAGTCAGTGTGAATTTTAATTTTTCAAGTGTATAAAGAAACTCGACGAATTGTATTCGCTGTCTCTAGTGTGTTCTTTATATCTTACGTTAAAATTTCTTCCTGTTTCGACATTTCAAAGTACGTTATACAGCACCCGCTAGAGAGAGCAAATACTATCAATCGAGCTCCCTTATACACTTATAAAATCAAAATCACACTGCTGATACGATTGAAAATGCACTACAGATTCTGCAGAGAATACCAAAAGGGTTTGCAATGAATATTCATGAGGAATTAGAAATTTATCTGTGTTGTTGTTGACATCTTGGGTTGTCGGGTGTTCTGCCGGATATCAGCGTCGTACTTGCACGATATTTCGGTCACGTAGCTCGAGACCTTCATCAGGTGCGACCTGAGACTGCTCCTCGAGTGGACCTGGTCCAGTATTTATGCCTATGGACTTCCCCCTCCACCAACGGCTGCAGGCGCTTCCTCTGTGGTCCGCGCCCATTCCCTGTGACCTGCTGGAGCGTTGCTGCTCCGTTTTCCGTCCGCTGCGGTTCTAGGTGTTCCCTCTGCGGTCCGCGCCCACCAAACCCGCTCCTGGGGGTTTCATCTACGGTCTGGGGTACCAGGCGTTCCCCCTGCGGTCCGCGCCCGCTCACTGCGACCTGTTGGAGCGTTGCCGCTCCGTTTTTCATCTGCTGCGGCTCTGGATGTTCCCTCTGCGGTCCGCGCCCACCAGTCCCACTTCTGGGTGTTCCATCTTCGGTCTGGTGCTCCTGGCAGTCCGTCAGGGGCTCGTTTACCATCTCCATGTCTCTGGTTCTTCTGTTTGTGTAGTGTTGCAGCTGGCCCCGTTGCTCCTTTAACAATTCCAATGCCGGATCCCAGGCTCTGCTTAGCTGGTACCCTGTGTCACGATTCATAAGATCGTCAGCCATTTTAATCTCAATCGATTCTCTTATGACACTGTCCCAAAATCTGGGTGTTTGTGCTAGAATCTTGGTATCCTCATACTTCATGGCATGATCTAGCTCTAGACAGTGTTCAGCAATGGCTGACTTAGTCACCTGTCTTAATCTAGTGTGCCTCTGATGTTCTTTGCACCTGATCTCCACAGTTCTTGTCGTCTGGCCAATGTAGGACATGCCACATTGGCAAGGTATATTGTAAATCCCTGGTTTTCGTAACCCCAGGTCGTCTTTGACACTCCCCAGCAGTCCCCCGATCTTGTTGGATGGACAGAAAACACACTTGATATTGTGTTTACGCAGGATCCTACTGATTCTGGCAGAAATAGAGCCAGCATAGGGCAGATATGCCACCTTCCTTGCTTCATCTTGGTCTTCTTCAGGAACCTGTGGTATAGTGGCTGGTCGGAGTGCCCTCTCAATTTGTATGTCCATGTATCCATTCTTGGAGAAAACTGTTTTGAGACGTTCTATCTCTATGGGTAGATTCTCTTGGTCTGATAGGGCACGTGCTCTGTGGACCAAAGTCTTCAGAACCCCATTCTTCTGTGCAGGGTGGTGACAACTTGTTGTTGTTGTTGTGGTCTTCAGTCCTGAGACTGGTTTGATGCAGCTCTCCATGCTACTCTATCCTGTGCAAGCTTCTTCATCTCCCAGTACCTACTGCAACCTACATCCTTCTGAATCTGCTTAGTGTATTCATCTCTTGGTCTCCCTCTACGATTTTTACCCTCCACGCTGCCCTCTAATACTAAGTTGGTGATCCCTTGATGCCTCAGAACATGTCCTACCAACCGATCCCTTGTTCTGGTCAAGTTGTGTCAGAAACATCTCCTCTCCCCAATCCTAGTCAATACCTCCTCATTAGTTATGTGATCTACCCATCTAACCTTCAGCATTCTTCTGTAGCACCACATTTCGAAAGCTTCTATTCTCTTCTTGTCCAAACTATTTATCGTCCATGTTTCACTTCCATACATGGCTACACTCCGTACAAATACTTCCAGAAATGACTTCCTGACACTTAAATCTATACTCCATGTTAACAAATTTCTCTTCTTCAGAAACGCTTTCCTTGCCATTGCCAGTCTACATTTTATATCCTCTCTACTTCGACCATCGTCAGTTACTTTGCTCCCCAAATAGCAAAACTCCTTTACTACTTTAAGTGTCTCATTGCCTAATCTAATTCCCTCAGCATCACCCGACTTAATTCGACTACATTCGATCATCCTCGCTTTGCTTTTGTTGATGTTCATCTTATATCCTCCTTTCAAGACGCTATCCATTCCATTCAACTGCTCTTCCAAGTCCTTTGTGTCTCTGACAGAATTACAATGTCATCACCGAACCTCAAAGTTTTTATTTCTTCTCCATGGATTTTAATACCTAATCCGAATTTTACTTTTGTTTCCTTTACTGCTTGCTCTATATACAGATTGAATAACATCGGGGAGAGGCTACAACCCTGTCTTACTCCCTTCCCAACAACTGCTTCCTTTTCGTGTCCCTCGACTCTTATAACTGCCATCTGGTTTCTGTAGAAATTATAAATAGCCTTTCGCTCCCTGTATTTTATCCCTGCCACCTTTAGAATTTGAAAGAGAGCATTCCAGTCAACATTGTCAAAAGCTTTCTCTAAGTCTACAAATGCTTGAAACGTTGGCTTGCCTTTCCTTAATCTTTCTTCTAAGATATGACGTAATGTCAGTATTGCCTCTCGTGTTCCAGTATTACTACGGAATCCAAAGGTCGGCTTCTACTAGTTTTTCCATTCGTCTGTAAAGAATTCGTGTTAGTATTATGCAGCTGTGGCTTATTAAACTGATTGTTCGGTAATTTTCACATCTGTCAACACCTGCTTTCTTTGGGATTGGAATTATTATATTCTTCTTGAAGTCTGAGGGTATTTCGCCTGTTTCATACATCTTGCTCACCAGATGGTAGAGTTTTGTCAGGACTGGCTCTCCCAAGGCCGTCAGTAGTTCTAATGGAATGTTGCCTACTCCTGGGGCCTTGTTTCGACTCAGGTCTTTCAGTGCTCTGTCAAACTCTTCACGCACCATCGTATCTCCCATTTCATCTTCATCTACATCCTTTTCCATTTCCATAATATTGTCCTCAAGTACATCGCTCTTGTATAGACCCTCTATATACTCCTTCCACCTTTCTGCTTTCCCTTCTTTGCTTAGAAATGGGTTTCTGTCTGAGCTCTTGATGTTCATACAAGTGGTTCTCTTATCTCCAAAGGTCTCTTTAGTTTTCCTGTAGGCAGTATCGATCTTACCCCTAGTGAGATAAGCCTCTACAGCCTTACATTTGTCCTCTAGCCATCCCTGCTAAGCTATTTTGCACTTCCTGTAGATCACATTTTTGAGACGTTTGTATTCCTTTTGCCTGCTTCATTTACTGCATTTTTATATTTACTCCTTTCATCAATTAAATTCAATATTTCTTCTGTTACCCAAGGATTTCTACTAGCCCTCATCTTTTTACCTACTTGATCCTCTGCTGCCTTCACTACTTCATCCTCCAAAGCTACCCATTCTTCTTCTACTGTATTTCTTTCCCCCATTCCTGTCAATTGTTCCCTTATGCTCTCCCTGAAACTCTGTACAACCTCTGGTTCTTTTAGTTTATCCAGGTCCCATCTCCTTAAGTTCCCACCTTTTTGCCGTTTCTTCAGTTTTAATCTACAGGTCATAACCAATAGATTGTGGTCAGAGTCCACATCTGCCCCTGGAAATGTCTTACAATTTAAAATCTGGTTCCTAAATCTCTGTCTTACCATTATATAATCTATCTGATACCTTTTAGTATCTCCAGGGTTCTTACATGTATACAACCTTCTTTCATGATTCTTAAACCAAGTGTTAGCTATGATTAAGTTGTGCTCTGTGCAAAATTCTACCAGGCGGCTTCCTCTTTCATTTCTTAGCCCCAATCCATATTCACCTACTACGTTTCCTTCTCTCCCTTTTCCTACTACCGAATCCCAGTCACCCATCACTATTAAATTTTCGTCACCCTTCACTATCTGAATAATTTCTTTTATTTCATCATACATTTCGTCAATTTCTTCGTCATTTGCAGAGCTAGTTGGCATATAAACTTGTACTACTGTAGTAGGTGTGGGCTTCGTATCTATCTTGGCCGCAATAATGCGTTCACTATGCTGTTTGTAGTAGCTTACCCGCATTCCTATTTTCCTATTCATTATTAAACCTACTCCTGCATTACCCCTAATTGATTTCGTGTTTATAACCCTGTAGTCACCTGACCAGAAGTCTTGTTCCTCCTGCCACCGAACTTCACTAATTCCCACTATATCTAACTTTAACCTATCCATTTCCCTTTTTAAATTTTCTGACCTACCTGCCCGACTAAGTGATCTGACATTCCGCGCTCCGATCCGTAGAACGCCAGTTTTCTTTCTCCTGATAACGACATCCTCTTGAGTAGTCCCCGCCCGGAGATCCGAATGGGGGAGTATTTTACCTCCGGAATATTTTACCCAAGAGGACGCCATCATTATTTTAACCATACAGTAAAGCTGCATGCCCCCGGGAAAAATTGCGGCCGTAGTTTCCCCTTGCTTTCAGCCGTTCGCCGTACCTGCACAGCAAGGCCGTTTTGGTTATTGTTACAAGGCCAGATCGGTCGATTATCCAGACTGTTGCCCTTGCAACTACTGAAAAGGCTGCTGCCCCTCTTCAGGAACCACACGTTTGTCTGGCCTCTCAACAGATACCTCTCCATTGTGGTTGCACCTACGGTACGGCTATCTGTATCGCTGAGGCACGCAAACCTCCCCACCAACGGCAAGGTCCATGGTTCGTGGGGGGGAAATACTTACAAAAATATTAAACGAACATACAGAATTCAGACACAAGTACTATCTTAAAAGCTTTATTGAACTTTTGGAACACGTAAATGGATAAATCGGAAGTGACATATGCAGCAACCAAAGGTAATCGTAGTAAAATTTAGTTAATAAAATAAAATCGCCGCTTATCTCCACGACCTTTGTAAACATATAGCGTCGTAAGAGTAGGACTGTCAAACTGCTGTCACGTCGTAACTAACATTTAATTTCGACATCTTGACACCATTTACGATCTTGTTAAAGCAGTGACAGTTACCAAACAGTCAACTAACGACGCAATATGGACGTCACATCAATCTAGACGTGAGTACAAGACAGCTGTTCTAATATAAATGATATTGGCATTCATACCTGTTCTCACCAAAATTGTAATTGCAGGTACTTAAAAATCGCGATTAAGACGAAACAGTCTGTCGTAAATAAAGATTACTTACTATAAGCAGCTATTTTCGTGTTGTCTACTCTAACAATTATGTCGTTATCAGACCAACATTACGCTGCTGACCCTAAAGAAAAAAATTGTTGACAAGTAGTATTAGCTTCAATACGGTATTTAACTACACGATAATTTCCAATAGTGTGCAAAATACAAAATTTTAAGCTTAAATTTTGTGTAACCTCATATGACTTTCAGCACGCAAAGGTAATGATATATTGTCACATACAATCCGGATCGAGTGCCAGTTACGAAAGCAAGGACATCAAAAAGAACTAAGAAGAACTGTAACTGAAAGAACATTTGTTGAGCGCACACAATTGCACACACTGGGTTAAACTGCCTGCCACTACAGAGAGCGGTCGCAATTATACGTGGACTGTTCTATGAAATTACAATGTGCGATAAACAAACTAGACACAGAACGTTCCACATATGTTAATTAATAACTAATTGCTAGAGATATGAATCTAACTTATTACCCAGACATTTCTAGATAGCGACAATAATCGCTACGTCACGGCGAACGAAAGACGACATCCAATATTGCCCTCCTCGACCAAGAGGGCCCCGCTGTTTTAGGGTGGACTAAAGTTTCCTGGATCTGGACCCACTCATTGTCAGTAGACTTATTTATTCGTGTTGTGAACTCTTCATGATCACTGCGACATACTAGCAGCGTTACTTCCGTAGAGGTATCGCGATTATCGTCCAAGTATTCATCTAACTTGTATCGAAAACCTCTACTTGACGATCTGTTTCTCAAGATTAAGGGAAGGGTATGGATGGCGTACAGCATGTTTTTGTCTGCAACATATAGGATCATGATTTTCGATTTCGTAGGTGACATCTAAAATCAACTTAAGATAAAGGATAGTCCAATAATAGCTTCAGTAATTTTTTTGGCAACACGAACTTTCATACAGGTTTAGAGGTTCGTAGTGAGTCACCCTGGTTGCAGCTTTCAGGTCTGTGTTTGGCGTCGGTACGTTTACGGTCCTTGTTCTGAGCGTCGAAGACCCCTAGGCATGACAACTGTCTCACGTAACTCAGTAGATGAGACCCGTTCGGTGAAGTCATCCATATGGTCAGCTTCCACAGGATACAAAATTTCATTGTTTCAGCCTCTTGCCCGAGGATGAGGAAAAACGTTTAGAAACTCACAGTGTCGGCTCACCCCATGTTTTATGCGAATTTCACGACAGAAATAGAATAACCCAGTCTCTGTGTTTGACATCAATATTAAAAGAAAGAGCGATTTCTGGAGCTACGGCGGGCACTACATCCTTGCTGACAGTACGATGGGTGAGTTTGAGAACCCTGTTATCCATTTATTCCTACTGCTGACTTGGGGAACATTCCAAAGAGTCAGTTCCAAATCAGGGAAACCGAACAGTTGCAGCACGAATTTGTATTGTATGCTCTGGAGCTGAGACACTTACTTTCATCTTGGTGCTCCCTACGATAATTTACCGACTGATCGGTAGAGACATGAACTGCGCTACCAGCTTCTGACTCTATCAAGTGTCTTCGCAAATGTCAGAACACCTGGTGTCGGAAACATGTAGTACAGCTGATCGTAAGTAAGCTGTGCTGACAAGCAACTATTTCCATCGTGATGAGCATAGCTCATTTCACACAACATCCAACCTATTAGCCTCAATTCTCAACTGACAGCTTTTTCTATCTCTGCTGTCTTCAATAATTATTGTGATACAGGGAACTCGTTGGGCTGTGTCGAGATGCGAGTGGACATAGCTTTAACACATAATTTCACAAAACTGAGAATTTTCAGTCATGGCTAGAATCAGCCTTCCTCAATCGATTCGGAATACAAGAGCCATTAGAATAATTAAATTGTAAGGTGACAGAACATGCCACATGATATAAGTGGCACAATAACCATATATTAAAAAATAAAAAATTAAGTTTACACTTCACAGAGCCACAAACTAAAAAAAATGAATGTACGAGATTCATAATAAGCTCAAGGAAATGGAACCAGACAGGTAAATACAAGCACACTACACAAGAGGCACAAAATAAACAGGGGAGTTTGCTCTAGTTAGTTGTGACTGCACGTCTTGGCAATCTACACAATGACAAGAAATTAGAATTATCACTAGGACTAATATATAAACATCGCCAATTAGAAACTGGTTCACTGAATACTGCTGCATAAAATCACCAAAATAGTATATAAAATATTGTTCTGAGTGAGAAATAAAATCAGTGGAAATATATGAACTCAAAACTGTTCCCTCTCGAGTCGTCCTTATGAGAAGGTTAGTTTTGGTAATCTCGATCATCTCATCCATCTGAACGTTAGTGTACGAGATTTCGACGCCCAGGGAGACTAGCTTGGAGGTTTCAGTGACTGGCTCATCTTTAATTTCGTCAATTAAGGCCACACTGTTATTTACAGGGTATCTCTTATCAAACCACATGATTGTCTCTACGGAACCGCTTGACTATATTCATCAATTTGTAAGCAAGAATCCCTCTTGTACGAAGTCGGTGTGACTGGATTATTTCCTTTGTGAATCTTTGTGATATTAGTCTAGGTGCCGTAAGTCTTACATTGTGACATTCCCTCTTCTCGGCGTCCCTGACCGGGAAACATCTATGCTTAAGGATCCTACTGGGTTCCTTTTGAAATTCAAAAGTTAAATCTTTGGATATTTCAATGACACCATTTTTACCAAAAAATTATATCGTAATACTAATGTATTTTTCTTCTTTAAAGATCACTAAACTATCCTCCTTATCTGACTTTGTAGCCATCGCTTTGCCATTGGTTGATTTCTTACTAACAGATTTCGATTTTCCTCCATCCTCATCACATTCATGACCTTTCCTTCCATTCCACCTTTTACTTATTTCAACTTTTATGGCCTTGCAGAATATGTGCCATACATGATCTATTTCGTTACTATTAAGTTTAGCTAAGTCAGCCGCCACTTCAGCTGCAACGATTCTCAGCTTCCTTATTTTCTTAACGGACACTGATTCAATACTTAATTTTTAATCTTTTATTCAAAAATGTATTTTCGTTTTCCTCAAATACAATGTCTGCTCTTTGGTAGAAACTAAAGCTATGCGATTGTTTTACTCTCTTTGTTGTACTTGTGGCTCTGCTGAGATTAAGCAGTTTCTTACGCTGTTTTAATTTCTTTTTTATGAACTCTCACTGCAGTACATTATCAACCTCACTTTTTCTCTTTTCCAAGTCTGTTACTGCAGTGTATCTCTAATTTCATGCAGTACTGCATCTATCTACTTCTCTTTTATACTATAAAGAAGAAACCTCAGCTTCTTTGCCTTCAACGCTGCTCGATTTCTAGTCATCTGTTTATCTTCTCTCGAATTGTGTAAAGTTATAGAGTGCGCATCATTTGAAGCGAAATATATGGGACAAGCTGGTGGGAATTTTCGACAAGTATATGGAGCATGCAGACACAGACCGGGCAACTGTAGCAGATCAGTGGTTGCCCAACATATGTATGAGACTAGTCACGCTCTGAAAGGCATAGAAGAGGACTTAGAGATGATACATGTGAATAAGAAAAGAAAGAAGCTCGACCTGCTTGAGGGACTGGAAATTGCAGTCGAACGGATTAAGTTTGATAATGTACTTAACACACAAGCTGACGAGAATGATAATGCCTTCTTCAATGGTTTTTTGGATCTTTTTCAAGATAGCCATTAGTACGATAAATTCGAACGGTTTTGCACAGATAATCATTGGTATGCCGTCTTTCCATGTCGTATGTAACATCTTTGGAATGTTATGGAACGGCTGATGGCTGTGTGCTGTTCGTCAGTGCCGTACACAGTTTACGTACCAGCGGTGCTCTGAGCGGCAGCTGATGTGGGCAGTGTTTACCGCTTTATGGAAAGAACGCTTTGATGGATGGGGGGTAACTGGATAAACGGATAGGAGAATCTGCCATTTTTAAAGTAACACGAGTGCTTCGTGTCTAAGTAATTTTATTTTATTGTGCAAGGTGATTTTTTATCTTCAGACAACAAAATATCTCGAAAACCAATGTTGGCTGACCTCCCTGAATCACCACCAGGGGTGGGGCGGGTTGCAACTTTGAAAGCATAAATGGGAACAACCCATATTTATTGTAGATTCGCATTCTACAGGGAAAGATACGTAACTTCTATATGTATCACTTTTGCCGTTGTGCAACATATGCTATTGTCATCAACAAGTAATGCAAATGAGTTCAGAAAAAGTATTATCTCGAGAAAAATTTATTGGAACAAAGGAAGAAAAACAGATGTGACAAGTAACTGAAAAACTAAAAGTTTGTTTTAGGAGTTTTCTGCCTCCTCTGACCAACGGGATGTTTGTTTGAGGTGTTTCCTCTCATCTCTCACAAAGGGGTTGATGGTAAATGTTATTTGATAGTCACTGCTCAAAGACTGCGACGTCCACTTCTGTGCACTTATTTATCGGCACATGGAATGATTCGACGCAAATGAGACGTAGCTTCGATGTGCACTGGTGATATGCTGAATCTTGTTAAAGTGCGTTGTCGGCGCTTCGTTAGATACAGTATCTACTTTACTCTTCAAGTAACACCACAAACAAAAGTCAGGGGAAGAAAGATCTGGCGATCTTGTAGGCCAAGCCACTGGGTCGCCCTTTGCGACCCACAGACGATCTAATAAGCGCAGGAGAACCTTTATACTAAACCCACGTAGTTTGTCGACAATCCAGGGTAAGGGCTGTATGCAATACTGGAAGGCCATCTTCCAGGAATGTTCAATATTTATCACGAGTTATGATGTCATCGATAACGAATGGACCAATGAGTTTGTCACTAACAATTCCACATGAAACATTCACAGTCTACGGACGCTGATGTTGAACTTCGCGTAACCAGTGTTGTTTTCCACACTGTAATAATGCTTATTTTGTCGATTAATCGTATCGTGGTTCGTGAAAATCGACTCGTCAGAGAACAATATTCGAGCAAAGAGACTGATGTCTCTCTGTACTTGCTGAAGCAATGAGTAACAATATGTTAATCTGGAGGGGAATATGAAACGGATGAAATTTTCTACATCTCAGAGTTCGATAAACCGTCGTCCGACTAATAATAACCGATTCACGACTTAACTGCCGAGTGCTAATGAGGGGCTTTATTATCCACTGAAATTAATAATGCAAGTTCGTTATTCACCCCTGCAATTGTTCTTCGGCGGTTCCTTTGCCATAGTTGCCTAGATCCATCAGTGGAAACTGTCAAATAACCCAACAAAAGCAAGGTCATGGTGGAACTGTTTGAAAAACGTTGAGCGTAATGAGTTACAGTATTATCGACATTCCTGTCACTCTCCCCATAATCTAAAGCATTTTAGTTTCCTCTTCGATCGTAATAACTTGCAGTCTAACTTTTAACGCAGTCTTTTTATGAAATTAATGACGACGAGCACACAAGGAGGGGCAAATAAGGAGTGAATGAACCTTTGAACACAGCCTAATCAGAAAAAAAGTGCGAATCACCGAGTCTGCTTTTCTCAGTGCATTTTTCTCCAGATAATACCGTTCTGGAACTCAGTTGTGTTATTTGTTGATTACAATCCTTGAACCATGCGTGGCTCGTGTTCGTGCCATGTCTCATTTGACACCCTGTTTTTACTGTACTACCACCTCGTTATGTTAATTTAAATTACTGGTGTCACTGAGTTGCAGCCTTGCCTGCCCGTGAGCGGCAGCAACGGCGCTTATCGATATAAGCCCTGGCGTATTATCTTTGATGACTGCTATTACTTCCCGGTTGTCGTGTGTTCAGGTTAGTTGGGATCTGCCAATGAGTTGGGAGGCGTTAGCAGTGCAGTTCGGACCTGGCAGTGTTTGGCTTAGGACGCGACAGGAGTTCACTCGGGGTGCGGCTGCTGTGAGGTCCGGACAGCCATTACTCGCCCGACGGTTGCCGATACATATCACTTGAGTGTAGACCACCTTGGTTTGTCGTCGGCCGGTCGTATTGTCGGACGACGTGTAAGTTGGCCGGCGATCGTTTATGGGTTGCCTGCGTGTGCCGACTCGTGAATCGTCCTTGTTATTGCACAATCGCTGCCGTCAGTATTGTCTAGTCCATCGTGCAAGTGTTCGTGAAACTGTGTGTAGCTTGTGATGCCGACTGCTCAGTTATTTTAGTGCTGTCTCCATGCTGATATGTGGCAGTCGGTCAGTTGGCGTGGAGCAGCGAGGGAATCTCCACTGGGGGTGTTGTGGCTGGGCCCACTGGCGGTCTCTACGTAGTGTCGGAGTGTGTGGGGCTGTTCCCATTGCTACGAGGTCCGTGGCTCGCCGATCCTGGACTCGAAAGTTGAGTTTGGATTTAATTTACCAGCAAGTCAAGACTGTTCACATTGTACCGTTTGGTTCTCGTTGTTGACTGTTGGGACATTCCCGAGAGCAACAAAGTGTGTGTAAGAGTTGGCGAAGGTTTAGCCACCTTCCGGTGGAGTCTAACTGTATTTGGTAATTTGCAATTGAAGTCCACCAGCGGAATTTTCTGCCTTGTGGCCATTAACGTTTCAGTTACCTGCCCTGGCCGTTGATGTAAATTTAGGCAGTGTCCTTTCCTCACCGTGTTGTCGCTGTCCAGCACAGTGTGTAGCTCGACAGCTTAATGTATACTTGGTTGTGGCCGTCCATGCCTTTTATGTTTGCATTGAACTCCCGGTTGTGTGCTGGTCGAGTGGAGTGCAAGTTACCTTGTCGGTGGGTCCGTTGACTGTCTATTGGTTGGGTTGTCGTCGGATCGAGAATGGTTGGGCCGACTGACTGCCTCACCTCGGCAGCAGCTTAGTACGCTGCTCTACAGCCTACAGACTTTTTAAAAAAAAAAAAGGAAAAAGAAAGAAACAAGAAAAAAGGCGATAAAACGGTGACTTAAAGTGTAAAATGGCGGAAAAATGCGGAAAGTTAAAACAGAAAGCAAAAGGGGTTGGCAATGTTGATAAAATACACAGGAATCAGACAAGTAACATAGAGACACAATTAAAAAACACGCGTGACAGTCTGGTTTCTGTTCGCAAGAGATAAAAAATCACACCCAGCGACAGTATGATGGCTGTTCGCTACACTGCCCAAAAGACACAACACGGAACACTCACTGTAAAACACTGCACAAAAATGGCGACACAAATATGACACTCCCAAGCCAATGGGGGGGGGGGGACCTGGAGGAGGGGGAAAAACAAGGAGGGACGAGAGGAAAAAACGAAAAGGGGGGGGGTACCAAGTACCAAGGAGTGAGAGGACTCATAAAGGGGGGGGGGGGAGGAGCAATGCAGACGCGAGAGGGGAGGTGGGGAAAAAAGAGGATGGAAGTGGGGGAGAGGGAGCCCAGGAAAAGGACAGAGGAAAGGAGGGGGAGTGAGGATCAGAGTTGATAGGAGGGATAAATGGAGGGAGAGAGGGCATCATCCGGGAGGGGGAGTTGATGGAAGCCACCTTGGGAAAGGAAATGAAGGGTGTAGAGATGGAGGGTAGGGGGGACACAACAGTGAAGACGTGGCAGGGGGTGGGGATGGGAGAGGAGCAACCAGGGGGTGAGGGGGATCAAGGCAGCGGGAGGAGTAGAGGATGCAGATATGTTCGAGGAATAGAAGCAGATGGGGGAAAGGAATGAGGTCATAGAGGATCCGAGTGAGGGACGGGAGGCATATACGGAAGGCGAGGCGGAGTTCATGACGCTCAAGGATCTGGAGGGACTTATAGAATTTGGGGGGGGGGGCAGATATCCAGGCGGGACTGGCATAACAGAGGATGGGATGGATTAAGGATTTGTAGGTGTGGAGCATGGTAGAGTGATGCAGCCCCCATGTCCGGCCAGAGGGGAGTTTGAGGAGTCGGAAGCGGTTGTGGGCTTTGGATTGGATGGAGTGGAGATGAGGGATCCAGGTGAGGTGATGGTCAATGGTGAGGCCAAGGTAGGTGAGGATGGGGGTGAGGCAGACAGGTTGGGTGCAGACAGTAAGGGAGAAATCCAGGAGCCGGAAGGAGCGAGTGGTACGACCTACAATGATTGCCTGGGTCTTGGAAGGATTGATTTTCGGGAGCCACTGATTACACCATGCAGCAAAAAGGTCAAGGTGATTCTGGAGAAGGCGTTGGGACCGTTGGAGGGTAGGAGCGAGGGCGAGGAATGCGGTGACATCAGCATATTGCAAGAGGTGTACTGGAGAGGGGGGTTGGGGCATATCTGCTGTGTACAGGAGATAGAGGAGAGGGGAGAGGACAGAGCCCTGGGGCACACCTGCAGAGGGGTAGAAGGTGTGGGAATTGACATTGTGGATGGTGACATAGGAGGGGCGGTGGGAGGGGAAGTAGGCCATCAGACGGATGTAGTTGATAGGAAGGGCGTAGGATTGGAGTTGAAACAGGAGACTTGGATGCCAGACACGGTCGTATACCTTTTCAAGGTCGAGGGAGACAAAAATGGCGGAGCGACGGGAGTTAAGCTGGAGGGAGAGGAGATGAGTGAGGGGGAGGAGTTGGTCATCGGCAGAGAAGGAAGGTCGAAAGCCACATTGGGTGTTGGGGAGGAAGTGGTTTTGGCAGAGGTGGTGATGGATGTGCTGGGAAATGATGGATTCCAAGAGCTTGCTGAACACCGATGTGAGACAGATAGGATGATAGGAAGAGGCATCAGATGGAGTATTGTTGGGTTTGGAGAACATCAGGATACGGGAGGTTTTTCACAGGTCAGGATAGAAGCCAGTGGCAAGGATCACATTGCAGAGGGTGGCAAGGACTGAAAGGAAGGAGGGAGGGCGGTAGGTAATGCAGTCGTGGCCGGGAGCAGTGTTGTGTTTAGTGCGGAGTGTGAGGCTGATGTCCTGTGTAGTGATGAGAATGTTGAGTTCAGATGGTGGTGTGTGGCCCAAGTACTGGAAGCTAGGAGCAAGGGGAGGAACAGAGGTATTTGTAGGATCCAAGACGTCAGGGAAGAGGGAATAATAATAGTAGGGATCATCTGGGATGGAAAAAACATCTGAGAGGTGAGAGGCAAAGTGGTTGGCCTTACTGAGGTTGTCAGGAAAGGGAGAGTCATCAAGGTGGAGAGGGTACTGGGGGGGTGGGGCGGTTCCCAGTAAGGCGGTGGAAAGCAGACCAATACTTGGAAGAGGTTATGGGGAGCGTGGTGTTGAGTTGTGTACATGTCTGGCGCCAGGCACGGCGTTTCTTCGCAGTAAGCAGGTTTCGGATGTGTCGTTGTAATTGCCGGTGGCGGGTAAGTGTATTCCGCTGTAACGCCGGAAATGCATATCCTCCTATTTCCATCTATTGCACTGCAAATTTTTTTCCATATTTTGTTACCTGAAGATATAACATTTCTGTATCTTTGTATATTGTAGTTGTTTTACTATTTGTATATATATATATATATATATATGCATTTATGTCGATTTATAATTAGTTTGTTTTGTGAATATTATTTGTATTTATACGCTGAGTCTGGCCTAGGGAAAACTATGCTATCGAACGAATACATCGATAGGTCGTGTGGAGAACCAAAGTGTTTAGGATCTTTGGTAGTGTTAACTCTGTCGCGTGGAGCGCGGGCAGAGGGGAGTCTGGCTGGGGTAGTGCGGTGGAGCATGTGTGTTGTGTGACGATCCCACGAATTGCCGCGGCTTTTGGGGTTGGGCAGCATGTAATTGCGCTCGACTTGCTATGATAGTTTCTGACACGGTGTCGCGGACGGGAAGCATTAGCTGGCGCACATCAAGAGCCCGTTTCGCCTGGTGATCGTGTCGAGAAGAAGGCGCGCCAACATCCAGCTTCTGCAACAGCGACGGCCGACAATGAGTGACTGCCGCCACCTCCTCGATCGACGGCTTCAAACCTTCAATCAACCAACAAGGAAGACTGGAAGCACGTAAAGTTTTAGAACTGTATGGCAGACCTCAGCTTTTCACACTGTTCAAATCACAAAATTACAGCAACGTAGCATGAATCTTTGTTGCTCGTTGTCCCAACTGCATAACCAAGCAGGGTCCCTTCCTTTTCCGGAATGAACGCGAGTGTCGTTGAAATTCAAACGCCAGCATCATTCGATTTCACTGCTTTAATTTCAAAGTTCAGTTAAGGTATTCATAGCTGGCTACAATATTTAGATTACACAAGCACAAATTAAGAGTGCGAGTTTTGTTACCGCATTTTAGCTTACCTGTGACTGCAGCTCAGCTTAGTATGTACTAAATTTTACTATTGTTAATTGTTCAGAATCATTTCATTCAAGTTCAAAGTTAAATCTCTTATTTCTAAATTGCGTAGATTCAAGTAGCTTTTGAAATGATTGTTGAGGTAGTCCAAGACTAACCGAATCTTACTGAATTTCGATGCGCTTCAGAAAGAAAGCTCACTATTAACTTTCGTCACTAAATTAACTTTCGATTTTCCGGTTTTATTAATTCTTTTGCTAAATTAAGTCAGAGTGTAGCGAAATTTATTACTTCTGACAAACTTTCGGTTTTCACACTACACGTGTCAACCTTCAGTTGCCATGCTTCTAGTGCTAATTATATGTGTAATAACCTTTCTTTTTCAGTTACTATAGTAATTGTCCTTAGGACTGGCGACCGTAATTTCCCCCAAATCGCAAATATCTAATTAGCGCCAATTAATTGTTAATGTGACGACCACACATTTACTTTCTTTATTAACTTTACCCCTTTTCAAAATTAATTTCCACCAGTTTCATTTGCATATTTCCTTTCATTTAGATGTACCCTTTCCTCCCTCTTTACCGACAAATTGACTTCGGTGACGATTGCTTTTCCCAAATTTCCATTAGGTACACGCGGTTTAATTTTTCACTGTCATTAAGGTCGATAAGTGAGCGGGAGGCTACACGGGTCACGAGTGCGGAGAAAAGAGCGGTAGAGGCGGCGGGACTCTCGAAGGAGGAGGATGGCCTGTGGAGGCAGGGCGGGGTGGTGAGGGTGGATGGGTTTGGTGGGGATATGGGTGGCGACGGCGTCAGACAAGGTCTGCTGAAGGAAGGCAGCAGTGCGAGAGATGTCATCAGGAAATTGGAGGGTAAGGTCATGGCCGTCAACCTGGGCGTGAATGGAGTCCCGGTAGGCATCCCAGTTGGCACGGGAGTAATCATGGACAAGTTTAGGAGGGACGTCGGGGCGAGGAGCGTTGCGGGGGTGGCGATCATTAGTGAGGAGAACAGGAGCATGGTCACTGCCAATGAGGTGAAGCACATCTGCGGTGATGCGCCCAAGGAGGTTGGGAGAGGCAAGAACCACATCAGGTGTGGTGTTGGATTCGGATCGGGTGTGCTGAGGCAGGGGAACCAGGTCTCCCTGGAGGGTGGTGAGAAACTGATACCACCGCTGGATGTCGGCAGGATCACGGCTGTGGATATTGAGGTTGGCGGCAATCACGTAGGAGGAGAAGGTGCGGTCAATGTGGGCCAGGAAATAGTACGGCATCGGGGTGCGAGGGCGGACATAAATGGTGGCACAGGCATTGGTAAGGGTGGAGAAGAAGAGGCTGAGGGTGAGATGCTCGGCAGGATTGTCAAGGAGAGGTTGGGGCTGGACAGGGAGGTGCTTGAGGTGGCCTATAGCAACTCCACCACGCGCCAGAGGGTATGGGTTATCGGTGCGATGAAGGGTGTAAGGAGCCATGGAGATGGAGATACGGGGTTGAAGGAAGGTTTCATTTAGGACGAAGGCATCGACGCGGTGCTGATGGAGGGTGTGGAGGAAGAGGAGTTTGTGGGTGGGCAGGAAGCGAATGTTGTGCTACAGGATAAAGTATGGTTGTTGTACCATGGGAGGGGAGAGTTAGACAAGGGTGGTGAGGGGGGTGAAGGTGAAGTGGGCCTGGTTGTGGGAGTATGTGGCATAGGTGGTAAGATAGAAGATGGAATGGGCAGCGAGGGCAATTTGGGAAAGGGTGTGGGAGCGCTGGAAGGGGTGGATGTTTTGGAGCACAATGGTGATGAAACGGATGATGTCCTCTGCAGTAGGTAGAGGGTGGAGCGAGTTGTTGGGGTGGATGGGGTCATCAACAGGACGGACAGGGACTGTGAGCTCAGGGGTGACTGGAGGAGGTTTCGCTTTACACTTCAAGGAGTAGGTAGGATGTGGTTCGTTATAGGTGTTGCAGGAGGGGGGAGAGGTAAGGTTGGGGCAATTCTTGAGGAAGTGTGAAGCTTTGCAGTGGGGACAAGTAGGGGGGTTCTTGCAGGCAGAGGTAACATGGTCGCTGTATGTGAGGCAGCGTTGGCAGTGGTAGGATTGGACTGGGGAACGGGAGGCGTCCACCTTATGATGGAGATTGTAAATTAGGGCTCCCTCGGTGAGGAGGCGGTAAGTGGAGGAGGAGGATTCGGTGAATATCTGCACAAGAAAAGTCGGCCCGGCATCATTGAAGATGTGACGGGCTGAGCGGATTTCAATGTCAGGCCGGGAGTTGAGTTCCGCCAACATCTCAGCCTCCGTGACCATGGGGCTAAGGTTCGTGATCACAAGGGTGAAGGTTGGCGGACATCGGGGAGGTTGAGGCTGACAGGGAGAGGACGCGCTGTGGTAGGGGGTGAGGGTTGCACGTTGGCCAAATTGGATACGGGGGATGCGGGAGAGGAGATCGTTGTGGAAGGAGGCATTGGGGGATTTAATGAGGACCGAGTCCTTGCGAGGAATCAGAAGGGAGGGGCATTGGGGTAGTATTTCCAGATGGCAAGGGTGAGGGAGCGGGCATCAAGGAATTGAGGGTCAGGATTGGAGAGGACAAAGGTGTGGGTGGCAGGCGTGGCAGGAACAGGGGTCAGGGTCGCGTCCACAGGGGTGGGTGGGTCATGGGGATTGGGGTTTTCTTGGAGGAGATTTCGGGGGAAGAATCAACAATCGGCACTTTGAAGGTTTCGTGGTCACGACAGGGTGGAGAGGGGGCTGGGGGATGGGTTGCAGGGGGAGATGGCGGGGGGCAGTACCACCCTGAGCAGCGGACGACGCAGAGGGAGGAGCGTAGGTGTCACAGAGACCGTGGAACGTCGAGCTGAAATCCATGTTGGCCTGGAGCCCGTTCAAGGCGGTGCAGGGAGCGGCGGAAAGTCAGTAGCTGTCGATGGGGCGACAGTGATAGGGGAGGGGGAGTTGGGGGTAGTTACAGCCGAAAATGGCGCAGGGGTGGGGTGGACAGGGAGAGAAGGAAGGACGGGAAAGGGGGTGGAGGATGAGCTCCATGTGATGGTGGTTGGAGCAGCGGAAGGAGAGGTGAAAATGATAGTGGTGGTGGGTTGGGACATGGTGGCGGCACGCGATAAGGGCGGCGGCAGGTGGCGTCGGCGGCGGGCGGCGACGGCGACGGCGAGCACCGGCAGGCGGCGACCAGACGGCGGCGGCGGCGAGCACCGGTAGGCGGCGGCGGCGGTGGCGCGAGGAGGACCGGACGGCGAGCAGTAGTGACGGCGAGCAGACGACACGGCAAGGAAAAGATGGGGCTCTTCCACGTCGAAGATACACCCTGAGAGTAGCCCAGGCAGTGCGAGTCCTCGATGAAGAAGTGAGGGAATCCAACCTTTGAGTGAGTGTGCCTCACCTAAGTGATCTTTAGTATTTCAAGTGCTGTCCGACCCCCGAAACTTCTGAGCGCCGTTAGCTGCACTGCCTTTTCTTGTTTTCTGTTGTGTGTATTTGTATGGCTCATAGCTGATGGTTTTGAATTAACGTTGAATTGTTTTAAGGCATGGGCCTTCAGCCGCTTTAAAATTAAATTTCCTTGCTTGTCAAGTGTTAGACTGTTTGGGGCCTTCAGCCTAATTTAAGATTTGGCTTTGTTGTTTAAATTTATATTATTGTTTAAATTTATATTATTGTTTAAATTTATAGTACCTTGATTTTTAAGTCATGGTGCCTTTAGCCGATTTTAAATTAAGGATCATTGTCCTTTGAGCATCAGACAATTTGGGGCCTTCAGCCTAATTGAAGATAAGGCCTTCTGCCTTGTGTTTTTCTTTTTTTTAAATTTTACCTTGAGTCTTAAATCATCGGCATTCTGCCGTCTTTAAATGAAGGTTGTTGCTTTTCAAGCGTTAGATTTTTGGGCCTTCACCCAAATTATAGAACTTACTTAACGTGAGGCCTTCTGCCTTATAAATATTCTTTTTTGCGTCTGAATTTTGAGTTAACGGCTTTTAGCCTTTTTTTTAATTAAAGTGGTTGTGCCCTTAAGGCATAAGATAGTGTGACGTATTCAGACGATAACTAAGTGCAAGAATTTGTACTGTAATGTTTGGTGAAATAAATAAAGTTATGTGTTCGAGTGTAGCTGATTGCCGCTCAATTTGGTCCCTTTCCACAATTCCAACTACCTGTCCTTTCCTGTGGGTTTAGCAAGACGTTTTACTCCTATTTATCACACAACAACAAAAGTGTTACGTACAAAAGTTACGTACATTTACCTCTAGAATGTAAATCTGCAATAAAAATGGCCTGTCACTGTTTAAGAGTTCAAAGTTTCCTTCATGCCCCGTTCCCGGGGGTGGTCAGGGAGGTCACCATGAGTACTGCCGGATGCCATTTTCAAAAATAGAGAACACGCATTTTTCCGTTTTTTTATCAGATTATAGTTTTTGAGATATTTCATTGCATCAAGACAAAAGTCACCCTGTATTTCGATCTTGTGTGCTTCTGAAGGCCACATTTATGTAGTAGGATTAATTTAGAAAGCCAGATGATGGGACCTTGATTCTCGAAACGCGTTGTTTAGGACTGTGTTTCAAATTTTAATGGTTTAAAATACACTCTACGACACAAAACTGAACGACGCACCCTGAAGGAATCATCCGAACGGTACGGAAATCGTTAAACGAGACGTGCATGTACAGGAAAACAAATGATTACAATTTCAGAAAAAATTGGTGATTTATCCAAGATACACAGTTTTACGAACTGAGCAAGTCAGTAACTCGTTGGTGCACCCCTGGCCCGTATTTAAGCAATTATTCTGCTTGGCACTGATAGAGTTGTTAGGGATGTCTTGCCAAATACTGCCCAATTGGCGCATTAGATCATCAAAATCCCGAGCTGGTTGGACAACCGCGCCCATGATGCTCCAGATTTTCTCAACTGGGAAGAGAATCGTCGAATTTTCTGGCAAAGGAAGGGTCTTGGAAGAACGAAGGAAATCAGTAGAAACTCTCACCATATGCGGGCCGACATTATCGTGTTGAAATGTAAGCCAAGGATGGCTTGCCATGAAGGGAAAAAAACGCGGCACGGAATATCGTCGATGTACAGCTGTGTTGTAAGGCTGCGGCGGATGACAACCAAAGGAGACCCGCCATGAAAGGAAAGGGCATTGCATCCCAACATTCCTAGATGTCGAGCCGTACGGCGGGAAACAACGCTGTCTGGAATGTCGACAGACTTGTCTTTGCTGAATTCGAAGCTCAGTTTGAAGCGGGACTCGTCACTGAAGACAGTTTTACTCCAGTAAATGAAATTCAAATGCCTTTCATGACAAGCCATCCTGGGCTTACATTTGAGCATGATAATGTCCACCAACATTGGGCGGGAGTTTCTACTGCTTGTCTTCGTTGTTGCCAGGCCCTAGCTTCACCAGCAAAGTTGCCGGATCTCTCCATAAATGAGAACGTTAGGACCTCTAATCACCTCCGTATTTTGACGATTTAATGCGCCAGTTGGACCGAATTTGGCATGATATCCTTCAGGAGGATATCAGACATATCTATTACTCAATGCCAAGCCGAATAACTTCTTGCTTAAGGACCAGAGGTGGGCTCCTGATTTGAGCAGTTACTTCATGTACACGTGCATGTACATCGCATCTATCCCGATCTCCGTAGCAATCGGATAATTCTTTTCTCTTTCTCTCTACTGTCTCTCTCTCTCCCTCCCTCTTTCTCTCTCTCTTTCAAAATAACTGCTACCTCCGCTAGTTAGAGTGGACGATATCAGAATACACGTTACAACCATTACGGCAAGGAGGACTTGCCTCCTAGTTTACAACAACGCATTTCGGAACGACCACATTTAGTGAGTAATTTAACAAACTTCGTGTTCACTCGGAAGCACCATCATCGTAAAACATGAACCTAAAATGTTTCTTCGTTACCTTGTCTGCCTCCCCGACATTCAGCCCCAAAAATCTGTACCTGGCTTTTAAGAGATAAGCCACCTCCCAGCGTTATAGCAGCGCTCGAGTTACGCACGGATGAGTTTCATGTTATTTTTCGCATGCTTCCAGTTAGCACGAATTTGCGCAGCGTCAACTTTCCCCGGAAGAAGATAGTTCAACGGATATAGATTGGACAAGGGAGAATTAGGCCCAAAGGGGAACATAAGGGCTGTAGGTGTTTGCCTCTGAGCATCACGCACAGCCCTATTGAATGCATATCACAGCCATGGCAGACATCTATCGCAGCCGACATGGTCCATTTGATGTAATGTAGATCTGATGTGAATGTACGACGTTCTCTGTGACTAACACCTTGCACGAGCATTTTTTACATCAACAACAATAATTATTGGCGTACCAACAGGGGTTTAGGTATTCCCCATAGTTTCAGAATATAGATTGGAAGTATTTTACTGTAATCTGCCTCGTGTCGGTCGCAACCAGCAAAAATACGTAAGTGCTTCCATGCACACAAGTGTGTAGCATTTTCCGTCTAGCGAGGCCCATGCAGGCAATGTCATCATCGCACTTCCTCTCCGTGGGTTGATTAACAGTTCCGATGCCAAGAATCTTTGATAGATATTTAATTTATTAGGTACATTGCACGACACAGACATAACGTACAACTCTACTAATTTGCGAGTGGGATGGCTCATTGGTTTCGAAAAGGAACACTAGCGATACAAATTTCCCTAGCGCTCAGTGAACGCTGGCAACAGCTTCCGTCACCTTAGTCGGTCAAAGTTTAGTGGAGCAACGATGCAGTCAGCTGACTTCTCCAGCTGGTACTCCAACTCCGACGCGCTCCCAGAAAAGCCACATTCCCAAATGGAAAATTCAGATATAAGCTCGTTCTGCTTCAATGTAGTGTTACTGGACACCTTCCTGGCAGACATTTTGAAACACAACTACTCACAAGTACTGTCTCCTAGACCAAGCAAAGAGAAAAAGTCCTGACGAAAACAATAAATTATAATTTAAAAATTTTTAAGATCAGAGCCCAACACCACTACTAATTTTCAGCTACACTCACCTATCATCACACCCATAACCACACACTGCTGCCAAAGTACAGAGATGGTTAGGAGTGTTGGTGCTTGGCTGAGAAGTGTGCAGTAACATTCAATAAACATCTTAATTACAAATTAAGATTTAATTCAAATCATATGAAGACCACGACTGGACACGCCAGTTCACATTTACAATAATTAGCGCAAATCATCATAAATCACAATATGCAACTATTAAAAAGAAAACTATTAGAAATTTCAATTTATAAAAAAATGACATTTCTTTATAACAATCACATACTACTTTAAATCTATATTGACGCTTGCACAAAATCAACTTCGAATTGTGTAGTGAAACAGTTTAATCTCAATGGGGTCTTTCAAAATACACAATACTGAAAACATTAGCTATAAAAATGGCTATCAAGTACACCAGTCGCTCTTGGCGGAAAGCACAACAGCGGCCATTCAATTTGCTACTATTAGTCAGCAACGAATAGAGAATATTTGTATATCTGAAAAGTAATCATTCTTAATCTTGTCAGTAACCAAGATTATAGGACATCCTTAACCCAGTCTGCCTGAGAAACAGCTGGCTCCTCACTTTACTCATTTATTAATTTTTTTGAGTCATCGGACTTCTGACTGTTTTCCATCATTCGTCTTCAATTACTTGTGGAATGTATTCCAACCTCTCTTTCTTTTCCTGCAGTCTTTAAGCTCTACAGCTCCCTCTAGTACCCTCGACGTCATTCCCTGATGCCTTAATAAGTGTCCAATCATCCTGTCTTTTCTTCTTGTCAGTGTTTTCTGCGTACTCATTTCTTGACTGATTGTGTGGAGAACTTTCTCATTCCTTACAGTGTCGATCCAACTCATTTGCAAATTTCTTCTTTAGCACCACACCTCGAACGCTTCGATTCTCTTCTGTTCCCGTTTCTTCCTCAAATTAACGCCGATGTTTGGTACCAGTAGATTTCTCTTCGCCAGGAATTACATCTTTGCCCGCATCTCGTGGTCGTGCGGTAGCGTTCTCGCTTCCCACGCCCGGGTTCCCGGGTTCGATTCCCGGCGGGGTCAGGGATTTTCTCTGCCTCGTGATGGCTGAGTGTTGTGTGATGTCCTTAGGTTAGTTAGGTTCAAGTAGTTCTAAGTTCTAGGGGACTGATGACCATAGATGTTAAGTCCCATACTGCTCAGAGCCATTTGAACCAATTACATCTTTGCCTACGTCTGTCTGCTTTTCTTGGTTCTCCTCGCTTCGTCTGTCATGGGTTACTTTGTGCCCAAGATAGATGAATTCCATAACTTCGTCTACTTTATGATCCTAGTTTCATGTTAAGTTTCTTGCTGTTGTCATTTCTACTGTTTCTCATTACTACTGTATTTATCCGGTTAACTCTCAGATGATATTCTGAATTCGTTAGATTGTTCGCTACATTATACATATCGTGTAATTCTTCTTCACTTTCAATTAAGACAGCAGTGCAATCAGCGAAACTGTTATTTGATATCCTCACACCCAGAATTTTAATCCCACTCCTGAAACTCTCTTTTATTCCCGTCATTGGTTTTTCGATTTCCAGATTTAACGGTAGGGACAAGATACTGCATCATTGTCTTACGCCCTTTTCAACCAGAGACTTCTTTACTTCGTTCTCAGTCTTCCATGCTCCCTCTTGGTTCTGCATTGCGGTGTATATTTCACGACTTCCCCTATAGCTTTCTCCTATTTTTCTCCAAATTTTGAATATCTTGCACCACAATACATTGTCGAAAGCTTTTCTAGGTCGACAAATCCCATGAGTGGCTTTAGTTTTCTTCAGTCTTGCGTCTATTATCAAACCTAAAGGCAGAACGGCCTCTCCGGTGTATTACCTTTCCCAAAGTAAAACTACTCGTCGTCTAAGAGACCCTCAATTTTCTTTTTCTTTCTTTTGTATATTATCCTTGTCAGCAGCTCAGATGCTGGAGCCGTTAAGCTGATTGTGCGATAGTTCTAGCTATCTCGCTATCTTCGTAATTGTGTGGGTGGTAAGTAATAATAATGGCGTGTGACGAAGGCCTCCCGTCGGGTACACCGCTCGCCTGGTGTAAGTCTTCCGATTGGACGCCACGTCGGCGACTTGAGCGTCGATGGGAATAAAATGATGATGCTGATTAGGACAACACAACACCGAGTCCCTGAGAGGGGAAAATCTCCGACCCAGGCGGGAATCGAAACCTGGCCCTTAAGATTGACAGTCTGTCGCGCTGACCACTTTTTTTTTTTTTTTTTTTTTTTTTTTTTTTTTTTTTTTTTTTTTAGTCTCATTTTGTTCGCTCTTGTTCGTCGCAACTGCTCGGGGCGGACGTCGTAAGATACCCTTTTAAGTTCGTTGTTGATCGATTAACCCAGTTTTTTTATTTCAGAGGACAGCTACCCCTCTGACCGAACACGCTGAGCTACCGTGCCGGCGACCACTCAGCTACCGGGGGCGGACGATGGTGCGTTGCCTGTCTCATGCATTCCACACACCAACTTGAATAGTCTGGTCGCCACTCCCCCAATCATTTCAGAACTTTCGATGAAATTTTATCTATTCTTTCTGTCTTATTAGATCACAAGCCTTCCAGAGCTCTTCTAAATTCTTAGTACTGGATACCCAACACTTCAGTTATTGACTCCAGTTTCTTCTTCTATCATCTGAAAAGTCATGCGCCTCACAGATGTTTTACTGTCCTCTTTCCACCTTTCCGCTCTGCGTTTAACAGTGGAAATCCTATTGCAGTGTTAGTGTTAACACCCTTGCTTTTCATTTCACAGAAGGTTTTTGACTTTTCTACATGCTGAGTCAGTACTCCCGACAATCATTTCTTTTTCGGCTTGTTCACATTTTTCCTTGAAGCATTTAGCCTTGGCTTGCCTGCAGTTCCTATTTATTTCATTCCTAAGTTAGCTACATTGCTGTATTTCCATCTTTCCCGAACATTTTCCTACTTCCTTCTTTCGTCGATCAGTTAAAGCATTTCTTCTGTCACCCAAGGTTTCTTCGCTGTTCCATCTCTTGTGCCTAAGTTTGTCTGTCCAACATCTGTGATTGCCATTTTTAGATATGTGAACTCCTCTTCATCTTAACTGCCTATTCTGGTATTCCTTATCGCGGTATCCACGTCCTTAGCAAAATTCAATCGCGTCTCATCATTCCTAACTACTTCAGCATTCCACTTCCTTCCACATTGATTGTTCCAGACGGTTCTATTAAACTTCAGTCTACTCTTTATCATTACTAAATAATGATCGAAGTCTATATCGGCACTTGGGTAAGTTTTAAAAGCCAATACCTGATTTCGCAATCTCCGTCTGACCATGATGTGGAGTAGGAGGATATTAGTGTTTAACGTCCCGTCGACAACGAAGTCATTAGAGACGGAGCGCAAGCTCGGGTGAGGGAAGGATGGGGTAGGAAATCGGCCGTGCCCTTTCAAAGGAACCATCCCGGCACTTGCCTGAAGCGATTTAGGGAAATCACGGAAACCTAAATCAGGATGGCCGGAGACGGGATTGAACCGTCGTCCTCCCGAATGCGAGTCCAGTGTGCTAACCACTGCGCCACCTCGCTCGGTTGGACCATGATGTCATCCGGATGGTATCTTACCGTGTCTCCTCGTGTTCTCCAAGTGTACTCCTTCTCCCGTGATTCTTGAACAGATTATTGCCTACAACCATATGAAATTTATTGCAGAACTCAATAAGTCTTTTTCTTTCATTCGTAGTGCCAACCCCACATTCTCTTTTTTTCTGTGCCTTACCCTAAACCACGTTCCAGCCTTCCATAATTATTACGTTTTCATCTCCCTTTATATTCTGCGTTATGCGTTTAGTACCCTCATACACTTTTTATGTCTCTTCCTATTTTTCTTGCAGCACTGGCTGGTAAACCTGAAGTATCCTTGTCGGCGATGGTTTTCTGTAGAATATGACGAGAACAGACCTATCACTGAATTGTTCACAGAAGCTCGCTCTTTGACCTACTTTTCTGTTCATAGAGAATGCTAGTCCCGTTATGCCATTTTCCTGCTGCTGCTGACATTACCCTATATTCGCCTGACCGGAAACCCTTATTTTCTTTCCAGTTCACTTCTGATTCCAAGTGTATCTAGATGGAGCCTTAGCATTTTCCTTTTCAGACTCTCTAACTTTCCTACTATATTCAAATTTCTAATGTTTCATGCTCCAACTCATGGACTGTTATCCACGTCTTTGGCTATTCCATGTCTTTCTCATGGTCAATTCCTTTTGGTTGTCACCTTCTGGAGATACGAATGTGTGGCTAATCCAGAATCATTTGGCAATGGAGAGATCATCATTATACTTTTTCAGTTACAGGCTACATATTCGGAGGACACACGTTATGTGTCTTTAATTCACTGGTTTCCATTGCGCTCTGCATCTTAATTTAGGGGCAGTTACCCACCACAGGAGCGAGAGAGTACCCTGAACCTCTGTCCTCCATCTTCGGCAAAGATGTTGGCAGAATGGGGGTGACTTCTTGTTGGTGGTTTTTACTTAGAATGTAAGCAGTGGTTATAGTGGAACCCGGGACGCAGAACATTTGAATTACTTGTCCAAGATGCTACCTCTGTTAAGTCCAAGACAGGCAAAGGTGCAGTTCACATGAACTCCATTTCACACAACCCAAAACGGAGTCAAGGTAGTCTGCCGGCTGCGAATCCTGTTGTTGAGGACAACTCCCCGCAAGATCGAGTGCCTGTGGTAGCCTTACCCCA
Source organism: Schistocerca americana (assembly GCF_021461395.2). Lineage (NCBI taxonomy): Eukaryota > Metazoa > Arthropoda > Insecta > Orthoptera > Acrididae > Schistocerca > Schistocerca americana. Next base: position 948,651,380 of record NC_060119.1, on the reverse strand, counting down.
CTCGCTGGCGGTGTGTTCGAAGACGATGTTTGCTTGCCGATTGCTCGTCATGGAACGGATCACAGAGATGCCGAAGCCAGGCCCACAACGCCCCCAGCAGTTGCGACGGGAATGAAGCACCATAGCAGTTCTTTGTGATTATGTGCCGGAATTGATGAACCGTCCTAACCTTAATTTCTCATTTCCTCCACTGTACAGTGCTTATTAATAAATGTCTCCAATTGAAGAAAATAGTTCTTCCATGTCCCAACCAGCTTGTGATTTCTTGTTTCGACCATCTTGTGTACGCAGTAAGCAACTAGTTCTGATGAACGTAATGCTGGTGCTGACCTTTTCGTTTGCCTTTTTCGTGAAATGTTATTCACATATTTCCATTGAGACAAGCGACCTTCCCGTCGTTTTATTTCGAAGTTGGGTCATAAAACGTTTTTGCTTCACTTCTATTACTGCAAATCCAATACAAATTCACTTTGACAAATGAAACTCTTCAGACTCAAAACTATCCGTCCAAACAATCAACCTACGGCACGCATTAAACGAAAGAATAAGAGTAAGGAATCCCCGCAAAAATGAGTTAAGGACGAAGAGATGATGGCGAGAGAAAGGAGATTACTTAGGAATAGTGAGGGGCTGGGAATACAAAGGACTAGCAGAAGATTTTGAAAAAAGAACGGTCAAATGATTTGTGATATTATTTGTCTAAAAGTAAGAAATAAAATCGTTTACATAAACATTTGACAGTCTTTTGAATAGTGCTCGATAACATCTACAACAGCTGGGCTGCCCATACCCCAGTGTCGTAAGGAGGCCACTGGGGCGAATTCCATGAGACAGATATCATGTAGTACTCTTTAAGGGGCTATGTAATGGATTTTCGCCCAAAAAATCGATTTTTCAAAAATATTATTTTCTTGATCTAGACAGTTTAATGCTGTGTGTGAATTTTATCGTAATAGGAGATTTAGAAATACCTTTAAATTGTTGAACTGATTAATTCTGCACTGGCGGCCACTCCCACCTTTTCCGACATTTGGGAAACTGCTTGCTTCAGCGGAATTTTTGTCAGTGTGAAGGATATTTTCTTTCGATATCTTTAGCTGACATCTATAACTCTGCCTGAAAACAGTCTTGCATTTGGTTTATTCACTTTTTGACAATACTAACACAAGTTAATAGGTGGAAGGTTGAATTCACAAACCTTTACGTGGGAGCCAAATTTATGGATGGTGGAAAAACTGTGTTTATGAACGGAGGTTTCATGAATTTCGGTTTACCAACAAAAAAGAGGAAGCGGCTCGAAATGAAGAACATAAGCTCTCAGCTTATCCACTGACCAAACACCAATGCACAATCTGTGTCCGAAAGACGACTGGTGTAAGTTCAACAACACAAATGAGACGTATTCACATATACACTCATTACCAGAACCTGTTATGAATACAATTAAGCCCACATTCAGGTTTCTGGAAAACCTTGATTTACTGTGGAAGTTCTTCACAGAAAGACACAAAATGCAAGTGAAAGCCTCAATAATTTAATTTGGATTCTAGGGACTTGAAGCACTCAAAATATGTGTCTATGATGCAGTTTTATGTCACTTGAAGTGTTGAGGAGCGTTGGTATAGATCCTGGTGTGTTTACAACAAAAGCATTTTACACCATCGACGAGAGCAGGGTCAAGAAAGCTAACAGACCTCTTACCTGCAAATACAAGCCAGGCAGATTCGAAGAGGAGGAAAGAGAAACCTGGATGATGACGAGTCTCAGTGCGGAGGATTTTAAAATTGAAGTAAACTTTTTACATGTAGATGTATGAGAAGAAAATCTTTGAACCTCATTTCCTCCAGTTAACGTTTTTTTACGTTATTAGAAGCCTTTTCTCAAACATAATATGCTCTAATGCTATCAAATTTTCAGGAACTGTTCATAGCGTGTTGCTGTCTGCCAGGAACTAAAAAATACGAGATTCTGCAGTTTCATTCTGATTTTTAGATAATTGTATGTAGAAAAAAAGTTAATTTTGGATGTGCAAAATTAAAAACTGTTTTAATGACACACTTTGTAGCATAAATTAATAACTGTAGTTCAGCAGTTTTATAACCTTCTCAGGACACTACAGTAAAATCTTTAGATTAATTTCATGATTAGAATTTGAGTTATGGCTTTTTATAAAAAAAGACAATAAAAAATAAAAAATTCAGATTTCTAGCAAAGTATTAATCTTGCATATTTTATTATATTTTTCCGTTAAAACACAGCTCTTTTGCTGTACAGATGCAAAATTTTAGATTTATGCATTAATAAATATGGCTGTAACGATTTTTGAAATAAGTGTTTACATTTTCCGCTACACCCACCCACCCCCTCCCCCTTAAAATTCGAAGATTCTACATAAAACACTCAAATTCAAGTTCTAAATCGGCATCCCTTCCTCTGCACACGATCTCGACCCTCACTCAAAGGCATGTCAAATGTGTGTGTAGTCTATGTTTTTTTTTTTATCGTATCATTTCACAATACGTTTGACTGTGGCTTTTTTCAGATTTATTTCATTTTAGATTTTTGTTGAGAGAGCATGAAATCCATTAAAATATCGATTGGTATTCTATTATTACTGAGAGTATGTAGGTCACTAGAAAGCAACAGAAAATTTCAATTTATGCTGCGAGTTGATCTTTTTCAGATATGTCATTTACATAGCAGCAGCAGCTATTTGTGAAATATTTCAATCTTGCCCTCAAACCACTAATCAAATTTCAGACTTCTCTGGATTTTATTTACGTTTCTGAAGGAACGTCACGTGGCAAAATTAAAATTTGTAATCAGCAATAAAAAATCAGCAACTAAGTTTTCAGCACTTTGAAACATTCCAGTGAGACCTCCTTCAGGACACCTGATCACTGGGCTGTGTATGGGACACACACGGGTAGCGACGTACATTGAAAACTACAATGGCAGATTTTTAAATTCTAAACGAGTTACGTAAAATAAAAGCGTACGTTCATATTTTACGCAGTCCACCAGAATGAATATGAATACCACCAATGAATTTGAAGCGAACCTATACAGAAGTAAAAATTAGAATAAACGGTAAATGAGAATGAAACAAAACCGGTGCGATATACTCTTATCTACATTGCGAGTTCGTGCTTTCATCGAGTGTGGCAGATGTTAATGAATAGAAAACAGCGATTGCATTTAGTAATCCTCTGCGTGAAGAACTGAGTCCGAAAGTACAGATAAATCCATTCATTCGTTTTTAGCATTCTCCGATGTACTGCAACAGCTTTTGCTTGACGCGTAAATTGAGAACGATTCAAGCTCGTTCGGACATCCAGATTTAGTTTTTCTGTGATTATTCAAAATCGCTTAAGGAAAATATTGAACGTTTCTTTGAGGAATAAGACACCAAAATGAACGAACAATTTTCTTCCTGAATCCAACCTTGTGCTCCGTTTCTCATGATTTAGCCGCCGGTTGAAACCTTAAACCATATATTACGACTTGCAATTTTCACATAACTATTTTATTTCTCACGCGTTTGTGCAACTCCGTGTCACATAATACGAACGGATCTTTTGTCAGTGATGACTGATTCGAGAGTCCCTTTATTACGATTGTGAAACAAAGCTTACAATAATTCAAACAGCAGCAACTACATACATTAACAGAATAACTACAGTGAATTGTCGAAGGCCAACGCAACATGTTGATAAAAAAGTATCGACGAACAATTTTTTTTTTCATTTGGGTGACAGTGCGGGTAGGTGCAGAACCTCTAGTGAAAATTATGCTATAATCACAACATGTTTAATTTTAAACTATAATGCTCTTACATCGAGTTTATTATCAGACGAAGAACTACATATTATCTAGTTTGGCACTGGCTGTTAAATAAATTTTTAAAGATGCAGTCGGAAAGCACCATTGGTCGGTGCCTCTCGTTCTTTTATCTTAGGGGGCTGGCCTTTTTAAAAATCCGTATGATCCTCTGATCTCGTACTACTGTCCCCACTGTTTGGAACCTTTAATTGGATTTTTTTATCTGAAGTATCGCGATATTGTGTGCCTGTGACAAATAAGTTTGTGGCGCGAAGCAGAAATTTCTCGCAAAGGCTTGCCGACTACCTTTTAATGTGACAGTTACGGACAGGTCACGTAAGACATCCCTAATGTGTGCGTGTCCGACGTAAGTCGACCAACGTCTTCTATTAGGTAAATAAAGGAATCTGAAAGGCAACGACTGTGCTTTCCTTAAATGTGTATTCGCAACCGTATCTCTGATACATACAGCATTATGGATAGGATGACTTTCATGCATATTTTTAGTTTATTTACGGTCGATAACTTTAGCAGCGGAGCCATGAGGAAATAAGCAGAGGAAAGTTTACTGTAAGCTCTAGCAGAACCTTCATTTTCTGTCAAGGTGAAGTGAACTGATCAGCAAATCGGACCAGTCCAAGTTCCGAACACCAACGTAGATATTTCGGTCAGTTTATGGGTGAACATAACAACGACTAAATTTTCAGCATTCATCTTTATTGTCCAGGATTTGCAAAAATTAGCTATTGCGTCGAAATTTTCCTTCAGTTTTATAGCGAAGAAATCGAGTTTGCAAATGTTTTTAAATACCACCGTATCGTCAACACACAGGGTGACCTCCAAGTTCACCAGCTTAGAATAGTCATTACTGTCGAGCATATGCAACGAAGGATCTATCACCGAGTGCCCTCATCCCACTACTTGTAAACTCATCGACGGCGCCGACGTTCTGTGGTGTTAAATACCACTCCAGCATGTGTCTTGTTAAACAGTTGTTGTTGCTGTTGTAGTCTTCAGTCCTGAGACTGGTTTGATGCTGCTCTCCACGCTACTCCATCCTGTGGAAGCTTTTTCATCTTCCAGTACCTACTGCAACCTACATCCTTCTGAATCTGCTTAGTGTATTCATCTCTTGGTCTCCTTCTACGATTTTTACCCTCCACGGTGGCCTCCAATAAATTTGTGATCCCTTGATGCCTCATAACATGTCCTACCAACCGATCCCTTCTTCTTGTCAAGTTGTGCCACAAACTCCTCTTCTCCCCAATTCTATTGAATACCTCCTCATTAGTTGTGCGATCTACCCATCTAATCTTCAGCATTCTTCTGTAGCACCATATTTCGAAAGATTCTATTCTCTTCTGGTCCAAACTATTTATCGTCCATGTTTCACTTCCATACATGACTACACTCCATACAAGTACTTTCAGAAACGACTTGCTGACACTTAAATCTATACCTGATGTTAACAAATTTCTCTTCTTCTGAAACGCTTTCCTTGCCATTGCCAGTCTACATTTTACATCCTCTCTACTTCGACCATCGTCAGTTACTTTGCTCCACAAATAGCAAAACTCCTTTACTACTTTAAGTGTCTCATTTCCCGACTTAATTCGACTACATTCGATTATCCTCGTTTTGCTTTTGTTGATGTTCATCTTATATCCGCCTTTCAAGACACTGTCCATTCCGTTCAACCGCTCTTCCAAGTCCTTTGCTGTCTCTGACAGAATCAGAATATCATCGGCGAACCTCAAAGTTTTTATTTCTTCTCCACGGATTTTAATACCTACTCCGAATTTTTCTATTGTTTCTTTTTCTGCTTGCTCAATATACAGATTGTATAGCAACGGGGAGAGGCTACAACCCTGTCTCACTCCCTTTCCAACCACTGCTTCACTTTCGTGCCCCTCGACTCTTATAACTGCCATCTGGTTTCAGTACAAATTGTAAATAGCCTTTCGCTCCCTGTATTTTACCCCTGCCACCTGTAGAATTTGAAAGAGAGTATTCCAGTCAACATTTTCAAAGCTTTCTCTAAGTCTACAAATGCTAGAAACGTAGGTTTGCCTTTCCTTAATCTTTCTTCTAAGATAAGTCGTAAGGTCAGTATTGCCTCACGTGTTCCAACATTTCTACGGAATCCAAACCGATCTTCCCCGAGGTCGGCTTCTACCAGTTTTTCCACTCGTCTGTAAAGAATTCGTGTTAGTATTTTGCAGCTGTGACTTATTAAACTCATAGTTCAGTAATTTTAACATTTGTCAACACCTGCTTTCTTTGGGATTGGAATTATTACATTATTCTTGAAGTCTGTCTTTCACCTGTCACATACATCTTGCTCACCAGATGGTAGATATTTGTCATGACTGGCTCTCCCAAGGCCGTCGGTAGCTCTAATGGAATGTTGTCTACTCCCGGGACCTTGTTTCGACTCATGTCTTTCAGGGCTCTGTCAAACTCATCACGCAGTATCGTATTTCCCATTTCATCTTCATCTACATCCTCTTCCATTTCCATAATATTGTCCTCATTTACATCGCCTTTGTATAGACCCTCTATATACTCCTGCCACCTTTCTGCTTTTTCTCTTCTTTGCTTAGAACTGGGTTTCCATCTGAGCTTTTGATATTGATACAAGTGGCTCTCTTTTCTCAAAAGGTCTCTTTAATTTTCCTGTAGGCAGTATCTATCTTGCCCCTAGTGAGATAAGCCTCTACATCCTTACATTTGTCCTCTAGCCATCCCTGCTTAGCCATTTTGCACTTCCTGTCAATCTCATTTTCAGTCGTTTGTATTCCTTTTTGCCTGCTTCATTTACTGCATTTTTATATTTTTTCCTTTCATCAATTAAATTCAACATATCTTGTGATACCCAAGGATTTCTACTAACCCTCGTGTTTTTACCTACTTGATCCTCTGCTGCCTTCACTATTTCATTCCTCAAAGCTACCCATTCGTCTTCTACCGTATTTCTTTCCCCCATTTGTTACAATTGTTCCCGTATGCTCTCCCTGAAACTCTGTACGACCTCTGTTTTAATCAGTTTACCCAGGTCCCATCTCCTTAAATTCCCACCTTTTTGCAGTTTCTTCAGTTTTAATCTACAGTTCATAACCAATAGATTGTGGTCAGAGTCCACATCTGCCCCTGTAAATGTGTTACAATTTAAAACCTGGTTCCTAAATCTCTGTCTTACCACTGTATAATCTATCTGATACCTTCTAGTATCTCCAGGATTCTTCCACGTATACAACCTTCTTTCATGATTCTTGACCCAAGCTATGATTAAGTTATGCTCTGTGCAAAATTCTACCAGACGGATTTCTCTTTCATTTCTTACCCCCAGTCCATATTCACCTACTATGTTTCCATCTCTCCTTTTCCCTACTCTCGAATTCCAGTCACTCATGACTATTAATTTTTCGTCTCCCTTCACTACCGGAATAATTGCTTTTATCTCATCATACATTTCATCAATTTCTTCATCATCTGCAGAGCTAGTTGGCATATAAACTTGTACTACTGTAGTAGGCGTGGGCTTCGTGTCTATCTTGGGCACAATAATGTTTTCACTATACTGTTTGTATTAGCTTACCCGCACTCCTATTTTTTTATTCATTATTAAACCTACTCCTGCATTACCCCTATTTGATTTTGTATTTATAACTCTGTATTCACCTGACCGAAAGTCTTGTTCCTCCTGCCACCGAACTTCACTAATTCACACTATATCTAACTTTAACCTATCCATTTCCCTTTTTAAATTTTCTAACCTACCTGACATTCCACGCTCTGATCCGTAGAACGCCAGTTTTCTTTCTCCTGATAACGATGTCCTCTTGAGTAGTCCCCGCCCGCAGATCCGAATGGGGGAGTATTTTACCTCCGGAATATTTTACCCAAGAGGACGCCATCATCATTTAACCATACAGTAAAGCTGCATGCCCTCGTGAAAAATTACGGCTGTAGTTTCCCCTTGCTTTCAGCCGTTCGCGGTACCAGCACAGTAAGGCCGTTTTGGTTAGTGTTACAAGGCCAGATCAGTCAATCATCCAGACTGTTGCCCCTGCAACTACTGAAATGGCTGCTGCCCCTCTTCGGGAACCACACGTTTATCTGGCCTCTCAACAGATACCCCTGCGTTGTGGTTGCACCTTCGGTACGGCCATCTGTATCGCTGAGGCACGGAAGCCTCCTCACCAACGGCAAGGTCCATAGTTCATGTAGAATAGTTTAATCGTTAACAGTAGGAAGCTGTTTGTAGGTTCTTATTATCTCTTTTGCATGGGACGCATATGCAGAAGGACGCAGAGTGTCTTCAAGGTGGGGCAGCTGCCGTAGTATTACCATAACTTGCGGTGACTCTGAGAGCGGCATGCTTTCTCCTTGAGTCTTCTTCGTCCCGGGTAACACGCATCTTACACTTCCTGCAAAAGTGAAGCCATTATGACGTCACGCGCAATATCAACGACCGCATGATCTGCTATCGACTTTGTGACAAGGAATGAGGTGAATGTTGTTGCTCCTCGATTCAGTCGCAGCAATTTAAGTTGTCCTCTTAGGTTCCTGTCTAACCACACACTCGGAAATCGCTAAATATTTATTTCATCAATCCTTCTCTAAGTGGACAGAAACGTAAATAACATTGAATATTCCAGGACACTTGTATTACAGTGTGTTCTAACCACGCAAACATGAAAAAAAATTTTTTTTGAGGAGATATGAATCTACATCTTTCGTCTCCACAAACCACGACGTCTTCAATTCTATAGTATTTAATCATGTTGATTTGTCTCCTGCCTTGGTTATCATAACATCTCTGAAACGTTAATACGTTATTAACTAACATTTAATAATAAGTGTGACGTCTTTGTGATAAATTTTGATGGAGCCGTTACCTGGAAACGACATAATGCAAATTATAATTCAAGCATGTTTCATGCTTAATTTGTAAATTATTGACAATAACAACTCATTCCTGAGAGAGCACCCTTGCCATCCGGTGTGACCGAGCGGTTCTAGTCACTTTAGTCTGGAATCGCGCGACCGCTATGGTCGCAGGTTCGAATCCTGCCTCGGGCATGGATGTGTGTGATGTCCTTAGGTTAGCTACGTTTAAGTAGTTCTAAGTTCTAGGGGACTGATGACCTCAGATGTTTAAATCCCATAGTGCTCAGAACCATTTTAAGAGCACCCTTATACTACTGCATTAACCGTCGATAAAACATTAAGTAACGTTTAATTATTGAGCCGCGCCCCGTCGTTAACTTTGACGGTTCGCGGCGTCAGGCACTTTGAGCGGCGCGTGGGTAGACAGTTGGAGACCGGTAGAAAGGGCCGAAAGAGCACCTGGGGGAGTGAGGATGGTCTACCATCATTCAGCCCCACCCTCTCGGTGGGTGCAAGCCTGATGTGTACGATGACGGTGTTCTAGCAAATTGTGGGGTTATTGTACACCCTGGATATTTGCCTGAGCCGAGCTCGTGCAGACCATGAGTGACCGTTCGCAACTGATTCACCACATAATTTGGTGAGCTTGTGACTGTAAACTGTATACTTACCTGGTTAACGTCGCTGTACTCCAACCAGTATCTTTATTGCATATTAACTGTCTGTGAGGGTTCATTCTGAAAGAAGTGAAACTTATTTCAGAGGTGAAGCTAGCTGTAATAAAAACTGAGCCTTTCGTTGCAATTATTATGGCCAACTATTTGTAAAACAATTTTGGCGATTGAAATATTTTTACTGTCTGCTATTTAAAAATAGTGAAGTAAATTTTAATAAGAGATGCATTTTCGCTGCAGTTATTCCAGGCAACTATTGGTAAAACATTTTTTGACATTGAAAGTTTGCCTTGTCGGCTTTCTAAAAATTGTGAAGTTTACTTTAATAAGAACTGCCCTTTTCATTGCACTTATTGTGGATAACCAATTGCAAAACAGTTCCGAGGTTTGAAATTTCGTCATGTCTGCTATTTCAAAACAGTGAAGTTTATTTTAATAAGACCTGCTCTCTTCGCTGCTATTACTACGGAAAAGGATTTGTAAAACATTTTTGGGTATTGTATGTTTGTCTGATCTATTAGTAAAAATAGCGAAATTTATTTAAATAAGAGCTATTCTTTTCAGTGCAATTATTCTGAGCAATCGTTTGGTACACCAATTTTAGTATATTGAAGCGTTGTCTCGTTGCCTAGTCCTTGGTGTTACCCAGTTGTTACGAATTGCTTAGCCCATTGCAATTCTGAGTTGCACGTACTGATACTATGCTTATCGCCATATGTAATAATTATGCAGATGTTTTTATCAATTTATGTTGGGGTTGCAGGTTGCTATGTACCAGAAGGTGGCCCTCCTTTGTTGTAAAAACAGTGCCTTGTTATTAGTTTTTAAGTTTGGCTGTTAGTCTGGTGTAGCTGACGTTGTATGGGACCCGCCGATTTACCAGTACGGCCGTGGGTGGTGAGTCTGCACCGCCCATCCCGCCATTGGATAATCACCGCTTGTAGCGGGGTTCTAATTGTATTCAAATAACTTCGCTTTATTCTAAACCTACGTCACTAATGGGTTGTTTGTGTTGTTGTGAATTTTAATGGCATTTAATATCCAAAGTCAAGTCAAGAATTCAAGAAATTTTGATGTCTATATAAAAAAGAAATTGTCATTGATTTTATAACTGAAAGGCAGGTTTTGGTAATTTGAGAACTTTTTCTGGTGAAGAGTGCTGTAAAAAAAGGTGGGGCCACAAAAAATTTGTGTTAATGTGCTACAGAATAAATAACATTGGTGTTGTCAAATGTGAATGCTGTTCCTTGCTGTCTGGCCCAGTCATACCACTCAACAACGTATTAGGCTGGTTAAAGGGTGTGCAAGACCATTGCAGTTATTATAAATCATCCCAAGAATGACGTGTTTTAGTTAATCTCCGATACGCGTACATGAAAGCTTGTGACAGGCTCGTATCGAACGCTAACGAAAATCAGTAGCAGTTCCTGCGGTCGTCGATATTGCGCGTGACGTCAAAATAACGTCTCATTTGCAGGAAGTGTTGTGAAATGAGTGTTAGCTGTTTTGAAGCCGCCAAACATTAGCAGACTTCTATTTACGACAGCTACTTATTCTGTCGTGAGCACCCAACAATTGTTTTAAACAATAAATGTTACAGTACTTTCGTGGATAACACAGAATCATGAAAGTGTTTTCATGCTTTTTCTGGTCTTAAATGCGTATATAATTCAGTAATACGACGCATTTCGCAGTGTTAATGTAACTTTCTCTTTGTAACGCATTTTTAATAAGCAAAAAGAGAAATATGTACTATGAAAAGGCTGCTTCCGTAACAAAACGCTTTCGTTAATTTAGGGCTTACGAAACTGACGTTCTATCTATGTGCTCTTCCCTTAAATACCGAGAAAATGTTTTGCTACGTTCGTTCGGTTTCCTAGCTTTCTTCTCACAAAAAACCGTATATATAACAGAAAATATCGCTTGAATGAATCCACCTACGAATGAAATGTGATTGCGTTTCACTTTTGTTTATAATCAGAATGATTACTACACGTGTAACAAGCAAGCTTGCATTTTTCATCTTAAACATTTCCACCAAAAGCTGATGTTCTAACTTGAAGGACCTGGCTTCAAATTGAAACGTCATGACAACTCCCATTATCATTCTGTCTTGGTAGTTCGAGATATATTTTACCTTTTTCAAAGATTACTTAACTTTACACAGGCGCTTGACGCCCTCAGTTTGAATCACTGTTATCTTCTAATACGACTCATCAGCTGCTAAGAATATTTACAAAACAGTCGCCCATATTAAATTCCCACCTCTTCTTGCTTTCTCCTTTGGCTGACGGACATTGAAGGTACATGTATGTATTAAGACATAAAGTAAGAATTGGTGTTAACCATTATATTGGTACATTATTTTCTCATATAAAAGTGACATTAATTGCCAGAGAAAGGCAAGATCCATAATAAATTTATAGTCTGCCATGTATTTGTCTTATCTGGAAAGGCAGTTATTAGAGACGATATATGCTCAGTTTAATTACGGTAATACAAAGATTTCAATTTGATTACATCATAGCCAGACTTAGATCTCTAAATCACATACTGGACTGTAAGGCGTACCCAGGAGCAGACATAGACTCAGATTACAATGTAGTAGTGATGAAGAGTAAGCTGAAGTTTAAGAGATTAGTCAAGAAAAATCAATATGCAAAGAAGTGAGGTATGGAAGTACTGTGGAATGACGGGATACGCTTGAAGTTCTCTAAGGCTGTAGATTCAACAATAAAGAATAGGTCAGTAGGAAGTACAGTTGAAGAGAATGAACATCTTTAGAAAGGCAGTCACAAAAGTTGGAAAGGATAACATAGGTACGAAGATGGTAACTGAAAAGAAGCAATGGGTAACAGAAGATACACTTCAGTTGATCGATGAAAGAAGAAAGTACAAAAATATTCAGGGAAATTCGGGAACACCGAAATACAAGTCGCTGAGGAATGAAATAAATAGGAAGTGCGGGGATATGGTTCAAATGGCTCTGAGCACTATGGGACTTAACATCTGTGGTCATCAGTCCCCTAGAACTTAGAACTACTTAAACCTAACTAACCTAAGGACATCACACACATCCATGGCCGAGGCTGGATTCGAACGTACGACCGTAGCGGTCGCGCGGTTTCAGACTGAAGCGCCTACAACCGCTCGGCCACAACGGCTGGCGAAGTGCGGGGAAGTTGCGACGATATGGCTGCATGAAAAATGTGAAGAAATCGTAAAATTAATGATTATCCGAAGGTTTGACTCAGGATGTAGGAAAGTCAAGACAACCTTCGGTGAAATTAAAAGCGAGGGTGATAACATTAAGAGTGCAACGGGAATTCCACTGTTAAATGCAGAGGAGAGAGCGGATCGGTGGAAAGAATACACTGAAGGCCTCTATGAGGAGGAAGATATGTGTGAAGTGACAGAAGAAGAAACAGGAGTCGGTTTAGAAGAGGAAGGGGATTCAGTATTAGAATCAGAATTTAAGAGAGATCTTTGGAGGACTTAAGATCGAATAAGGCAGATAACAGTCCATCAGAATTTCTAAAATCATTGGGGGGGGGGGGTAAGTGGCAACAAAACGACTATTCATGTTGGTGTGTAGAATGTTTGAGCCTGGCGACATACCATCTGACTTTCGGAAAAATTTCGTCTACACAATTCCAAAGACTGCAAGAGCGCAAAGTGCGAGATTTATCGCAGAATCAGCTCTGCATCTCATGCATCCAAGTTGCTTACAAGAATAATATGCAGAACAATGGGAAAGACAATTGAAGATATGTTAGATGATGATCAGTTTGGCTTTAGGAAGGGTAAAGGCACCAGAGCAGCAATTCTGGCGTTGCGGTTGATAATGGGAGCAAGACTAAAGAAAAATAAAGATACGTTCATAAGATTTGTCGACCTGGAAAAAGTGTTCGACAGTTAAAATGGTGCACGGTGTACTAAATTCTAAGAAAAATAGGGGTAAAATAATAGGGAAAGGCAAGTAATATGCAAAAAATGGTTCAAATGGCTCTAAGCACTATGTGACTTACGATCTGAGGTCATCAGTCTCCTAGACTTAGAACTACGTAAACCTAACTAACCTAAGGACATCACAAACATCCATGCCCAAGGCAGGAATCGAACTTGCGACCGTAGCAGCAGCGCTGTTCGGGACTGAAGGGCCTAGAACCGCTCGGCTACAGCGACCGGCGAGTAATATGCATTATGTGCAAGAGCCACGCGGGAATAATGAGAGCGGACGACCCAGAACGAACTGCTCGAATTAAAAAGGGTGTAAGAAAGGGATGTAGTCTTTCGCCCCTACCGTTCAATCTGTACATCGAAGAAGTAATAACCGAAATAAAAGAAAGTTTCAGGAGTGGAATTAAAATTCAAGGTGAAAGGATATCAATGACACGATTCGCTGATGACATTGCTATCCTGAATGAAAGTGAAGAAGAATTACACTGTCTGCTGAATGGAATGAACGATATAATGAGTATGGAATATGGATATATGGACTGAGAGTAAATGGAAGAAAGACGAAAGTAATGAGAATTAGCAGAAATGAGAAGAGCGAGAAACGTAACATCGGGATTGATGGTCACGAAGTAGATGAAGGAATTCTACTACCTAGGCAGCAAAATAACCAATGACGGACGGAGCAATGAGGGCGTAAAAGCAGACTATCACTGGCGGAAAGGACATTCCTGGCCAAGATAAGTCTCCTAGTATGAAACAAAGGCCTTAATTTGAGGAAGAAATTTCTGAGAATGTAGCACAGCATTGTATGGTAGAGACGTAGACTGTGGGAAAACCGAATCAAGAGTATCAGAGCATTTGAGTTGTGGTGCTACAGATGAATCTTGACACATAGGTGGATTGATAAGGTGGGGAATGCAGAATCGGAGAGGAAAGGAATACGTGGGAAACACTGACAAGAATAAGGGACAGGATGACAGGACACCGGTTGAGACGAGAGGCAATGACTTCCATGGTACTAGAGGGAGCTGTAGAAGGCTGTAACTGTAGAAGAAGACGGAGACTGGAATACATCTAGCAAATAATTGAGGACGTAGGTTGGGGAATTTTTGTGGGGCCGCATGGAACCAGTCAGAAGACTGACTCAAAAAAAAAAAAAAAAAAAAAAAAAAATAGGAAGCAAAAAACATGGGAAGATGGTGCAGCTTCTTGATTTAGTTCAGAGACTACTTTTCACAATAACTAACGAGTAAAATATTTTGCATTTCTGCCATGTATCGCCTTTTAAGACAGGTAGCTATAATATCTGTTACTTTTGCTTGCTAACTACGTATGCACACATTAAATTGTGTTGATGTTTTCTTTGAGATATCACCGGCCGTTTCCTCCCCCATCATTCCGTAATCCGAGCTTGTGCTCGTCTCTAATGACCTCGTTGTCGACGGGACGTTAACACTTATCTCCCTTCCTTCCTTTCCTCCTTGGATGGTGTCGCTAATGTGCTGCAAAGGTACTATGCTGTTGGTATCTGCTATCGGGAATCCGAATCTCATGACGTTCGTCTCTCCAAGTTCCCCTCACGTCATTCTAACACAATCAAGTAAGTAAGCTCAAATAATTCGTAGTGTATGTTGGCTATAGAATTCCACAAATAGAGCACTGGATGCTTGTTAACAGAACAACAATTAACTGCAACGCGACTGAGGTCTGTTATGGCCAGTCACCCCCCCCCCCCCCCCCCTCCCCCCATCGCGCACAAAATTTATAAATGTCAGCTTACATCGTATTTTTTTAAGAATAAGGTGCTACTCTTTGACATATTGCCTGTTCGTTGCTATTTCGGGTTCTTCGACCGACGTTTGTTTGTTGATTCTCCTGAAGTTTAGCCAGGACGAGCATCTGGCATTATCAGAGCTACATCCTCCATTGCTCATTGCTGGTGGTGGACTGAAGTAGAGCTCGTGGCCGCAGATTATATGTACCAGTAGCGCCAAAGTCCCAAAGATTTTCCGTGATCATTGTCACTGCGATTCTCAGCTTCCTACGTGCACTGATCTTCGCTGAAAGACGGGAATCCAGGACCCATTCACGTGGAGGCTTTCTTCTTTCTTGTTGAAGCTTTTGTTACCTTTGGGTATTTCTATAGCTTCCTTGAACAAGCAGTTGTGGTAGTTCGTTTCTAATATTGAAACTTCAGTGTCGGTGATCTTCATTATGTGGTCGGCCTCACAAAGTCGGCCTCACAAAGCGCTTGCTCCGCCACGCCTGATATCTCCTCCTGCCCCAATTTGTAATGCCGCGCAAGTTCGGTGATCCTGGAGTTCATTCATGGTTCTATCACTCCAATATACACATTTCCACATGTGTATGTACGCGGTACATCCCTGACATTGAAAGTTGGTCGCTTTTCTCTTTTGCCGACCTGAGACGTTGTGATCTTCGTTTTTGGGTTATAAATAGCATTTAAGTCGTGTTTGCACAATATACGGTGATTCTGTCCGCCACTCCAGGAA
Organism: Schistocerca americana; assembly: GCF_021461395.2. Lineage (NCBI taxonomy): Eukaryota > Metazoa > Arthropoda > Insecta > Orthoptera > Acrididae > Schistocerca > Schistocerca americana. The sequence goes on along the minus strand of NC_060119.1, from coordinate 948,635,518 downwards.
TGTACACTACTAGCCATGAAGAAACGCAGATGATAAACGAGTATTCATTGGACAAATATATTATACCAGAACTGACATGTGGTTACATTTTCACTCAATTTGGGTGCATAGATCCTGAGATATCAGTACCCAGAACAATCACCTCCGGCCGTAATAAAGGCCTTGATACGACTGGGAATTGAGTCAAACAGAGCTTGGGTGGAGTGTACAGGTACAGCTGCCCATGCAGCTTCAACACGATACCACAGTTCATCAAGAGTAGTGACTGGCGTATTGTGACGAGCCAGTTGCTCGGCCACCACTGACCAGACGTTTTCGGTTGGTGAGAGATCTGGTGAATGTGCTGACCAGGGCAGCAGTCGAACATTGTCTGTATCCAGAAAGGCCCGTACAGGACCTACAACATGCGGTCGTGCATTACGCTGCTGAAATGTAAAATTTCGCAGGGATCGAATGAAGTGTAGAGCCACGGGTCGCAACACATCTGAAATGTAACGTCCAGTGTTCAAAGTACCGTTAATGCGAACAAGAGGTGACCCAGAGGTGTAACCAATGGCACCCCGTACCATCACGCCGGGTGATACGCCAATATGGCGATGACGAATGCACGCTTCCAATGTGCGTTCAACGCGATGTCGCCAAACACGGATGCGACCATCATGATGCTGTAAACAGTACCTGGATTCATCCGAAAAAATGACGTTTTGCCATTCGTGCACCCAGGTTCGTCATCGAGTACACCATCGCAGGCGCTCCTGTCTGTGATGCAGTGTCAAGGGTAACTGCAGCCACGGTCTCCGAGCAGATAGTCTATGCTGCTGCAAATGTCGTCGAAGTGTTCGTGCAGATGGTTGTTGTCTTGCAAACGTCGCCTTCTGTTGACTCAGGGATCGAGACGTGGCTGCATGATCCGTTACAGCCATGCTGATAAGATGCCTGTCATCTCGACTGCTAGTGATACGAGGCCGTTGGGATCGAGCACGGTGTTCCGTATTACCCTCCTCAGCCCATCGATTTCATATTCTCCTAACAGTCACTGGATCTCGACCGACGCGTGCAGAGATGTCGCGATACGATGGACCGCAAGCGCGATAGGCTACAATCCGACCTTTATCTTAATCGGAAACGTGATGGTACGCATTTCTCCTCCTTGCACGAGGCATCACAACAACGTTGTGTATGAGAAATCGGTTGGAAACTTTCCTCGTGTCAGCACGTTGTTGGTTTCGCCACCGGCGCCAATCTTGTGTGAATGCTCTGAAAAGCTAATCAATTGGATATCACAGCATCTTCGTCCTGTCGGTTAAATTACGCGTCTGTAGCACTTCATCTTCGTGGTGTAGCAATTTTAATCGCCAATAGTGTATGATAGAAAGGCCTTACTCGACATTTTTTCCCATATGTCACTATGCCGAGTATTTGGTCCTGTGGCACTTCTATTGTAACTAGTGAAGTATCCATTGCTTCTCAGGTCGCTTTCTAGGTGTTACATCCTCCGTCTCAGGTGCTGTGGGTCTCGTATTCGTCTTCCTCACGTCACGGGCATATCAGTCATGCCTGTTTTGTGGCACAGGTGGTGATTTGTCAGTTTCTACAGCTGTCGCTCTGTGTGTGTCGGTATCCGATACAAGTTGTGTCGCAGGTTTTCGCCATTCCTCGTGACCGGAGCATCTAGAAAGGATGATCCTCTTTGTCTCTCACCTAACAGTTGTTGAACAGGTCCTGAAACTCTTTCAATAATTTTTTTTAAAAACAACATCTCCGAGGATACTACATATCACTATTTTCCATCCTGAACGTATTTTTGAATTGTGTCCCGTTTCAATTGTTTGGTAATATAAATTACTTTAGTTGTAACGATCCTGTAAAACAGTTCTAAGTAAAGGTCCCAAGACGTGAAGTGATGTCGGTTGTTTCGTTGCTAGTTGTCACAGAAGACAGTTTTGTTTAATGCCTGATGGAAGCCGTATATCGTCAGAACTAAAAGCGGTGGGACAGCTGTTCCTTGTATGACAGACAAATGAAGTCGATAACGAATATGAACGCACAGTCATTTTCCAAAACTGAGTTATGCGTAAAACCTCAACATTTATTTCCATAGCATACAACATGTTGATTAAAATGCTTATTACAGTATGACGCAATTATATCATCATCTTTGTCCATAAATATTAAAGGAGTACTTAATTTCATTATGAGTATGTTAAATATTAAAACAGTAGAAGTACATTCAAAGCTACAGGTGAAGGAAAGAAAAACGTCGTTGTGTCTTTTGCGTCCAGTAGCGTGGCCGTCCACTGGTGCTTATTGATTTCGATGACAATGCACGTAATAACACCGACCTTGAGGTGCGTCCTCATTAAGCTGAGTGGCTCTAATTGGCCTCTGGCTATGCGATAAGCAGTTAGCATGTCATCTGTGGGCAGCGTTAGGCCTGCGGCAGCGCCGCGGAACCCGTGCACTCTCGTTACGTTTCCTGCTGGAAGATGAGGTTGTTCGTCTCATGCTGAATCGCAGGATCGAGCTTCAGGCAGAGATCGAATTCCTGCTCCTGACTCGAGACCATTAGGTGGTTAAACGGGTTAGCTTGAGGGTGTTTTCCAGCTCTCGGTTAGACGGTTTGTATGCTGGTCCTTCCTTGCTGCACAGGCGCATAAACTACGTAAAGTGGAAAAGGAAGTTATCCATGAAGCTTAACTTATTAACGTTAACTAACTCAACCAAAAAAATGCTTTCGGCAATAGAAATGAGGATGTATTTTATATGACGTACGAGTACGTACGTCAATATTAAACAAAGAATAGCTCGCCATTCACATTGGTTTTCATTAGAATTGTGTAGATTTCTACTGACATTAATTTTACTCGGAATGAATTATTTCGGTTAACTGCTACACTACTAGAATAATCATAACTATGTAGGTCAATTAACTGAAATTATTTGCGTGTTCATCATGTGCGTTATATTCCTGATATGTATATTTAACACAATAAATGTTTCTAAATACTGACAAATGTCCTTTCTGCTTACTTGTTAGTAGAGCAGTGTAACGGAAAAAACCACAAACAATTTCACATGTGAAATCAAGGTCAGCGAAGAACAAGGACATATTTTTAAAAGCTGTTTTGTAAAACGCAAAGTTTTCCAATGCTAAATTTTGTATTCTTTTAAGAATTAATGCTATAATAACTGGGTTTCATGAATATTCCATCTTCCTACAATAGTTTTAACTTCATTTCTAAATGTACATCATTTGAAACAAAATATACTGACCAGTACTGAAGTCTAGTTAACAGATATTCCTTCTACGTAACGAACAACCGATTTCGTCGTTTACTACGCGAGTATTCTTTTTACATTACGAACAAACATTTTAGTCATTTATTGTGTTTGAATTGCTATCCTTCGAAGTCTGAGTGTTGTATCACCCCGGTTCCGAGAGTTCCAGAACATGTACAGAAAATTGGAATAAAGATCAATATAAATATCACTTCAGCCCTTTTTATTGCTCATGAAAACCACACATTGCATGGCGTATCACCAGATAGCGATACCTTCAGGGGTGGTGGTCCAGATTGCTGTACACACCTGTACCTCTAATACCTAGCAGCTCGTCCTCTTCCATTGGTGCAGGCCTATATTCGTCGTGGCATACTATCCACAAGTTCATCAAGGCACTGTTGGTCCAGATTGTCTCTCTTCTCAACGGTGATTCGGCGTCGATCCCTCAGACTGGTACATGTGTCACGTCGACCATAAACAGCCCTTTTCAATCTATCCAAGGCATGTTCGATAGGGTTCATGTCCGGAGAACGTGCTGGACACGCTAGTCGAGCGACGTCGTTATCCTGAGGGAAGCATTCACAAGATTTGCACAATGGGGGCGTGAGGTGTCGTCCATGAAGACGAATGTCTCGCCAATATGCTGTCGATATGGTCGCACTATCGGTCGGAGGATGGCATTCACGTATCGTACAGCCGTTACGGCATCTTCCATGACCACCAGCAACGTACGTCAGCCCACATAACGCCACCTGAGAAAACAGTAGGATACCTCCACCTTGCTGATATCGCTGGACAGTGTATCTAAGGCCTTCAGCGTAACCGGGTTGCCTCCAAACTCGTCTCCGACGATTGTCTGGGTGAAGGCATATGCGACACCCTCGGTGAAGAGAACGTGTTGACAATCCTGAGCGATCTATTCGGCATGTTGTTGGGCCATCTGTACCGCGCTGCATGGTGTCGTCGTTGCAAAGATGGACCTCGCCATGGACGTCGGGAGCGAAGTTGCGCATCATGCAGCCTGTTGCGCACAGTTTAAGTCGTAACAAGACGTCCTGTGGTTGCACGAAAAGCATTATTCAACATGGTGGCTTTGCTGTGAGGATTCCTCCGAGCCATAATCCGTAAGTAGCGGTCATCCACTGGAGTAGTAACCCTTGAGCGACCTGAGAGAGCCATGTCATCGACAGTTCCTGTCTCTCTGTACCTCCTGCACGTCCGAACAACGACCCTTTGGTTCACTCTGTGTCGCCTGGACACCCCTTGTTAAGAACCCTTCCTGGCACAAAATAACAATTCGGACGCAATCGAACCGCGGTATTGACCGTCTTGACATGGTTGAACTACAGACAACACGAGCCGTTACCTCCTTCCTGGTGGAATGACTGGAACTGAATGGCTGTCGGAACCCCTCCGTCTAATAAGCGCTGCTAATGCATTATTATTTACATCTTTGGGAGGATTAAGTTACATCTCTGAACAGTCAAAGGGTCTGTGTCGTTGATACAATATCCACAGTCAACATCTATCTTCAGGAGTTCTGGGAACCAAGGTGATGCAAAACTTTTTTTGATGTGTGTGTATTACTCAAATTGTCATTTATTGTGGAACACACTAGAAGATGTATACTACTATTTGTGAATCTTGGTCTTTTACAGTAAAGGTGGCAGCGACGCCTCTGAAGGGTACAGTGTCATGGTATATCATAGCTGCCCTTTACTCCTTCATTAAATCAAAGCACTGTGTGGCATGAAGATTTGTATTAACACTTTTTATGTAGTGTCAGTCTTACCAGTATCTTTGCCCTGGCATTAACTTACCTTTCACTCGTATCCCTGTGATCATTACCACATTATGTAGACTTCAATTCTCTCCCCGGAAGTAATTGATATACGCTGTATTTCCCACTTATAAAATGGCTAAATGTCCCACCCAGTGCCGAGGGTCTTACTTTGCCCATGTTGTTTCTAATCATTCTTCCTTTAGATTTGTCTAATCCTCCAGATTATAGCCTAGTCAACCATTACTAACAAGGGAACCTCCCCATCGCACCCCCCCCCCCCCTCAGATTTAGTTATAAGTTGGCACAGTGGATAGGCCTTGAAAATCTGAACACAAATCAATCGAGAAAACAGGAAGAAGTTGTGTGGAACTATGAAAAATATGAGCAAAATATACAAACTGAGTAGTCCATGCGCAAGATAAGCAACATCAAGGATATTGTTAGGTCGGGAGCGCCGTGGTCGCGTGGTTAGCGTGAGCAGCTGCGGAACGGGAGGTCCTTGGATCATGTCTTCCCTCGAGTGAATAGTTTAATTTTTCAATTTCAGACAATCATCACCACACGTACCGTTTATCAACAAATGTAGGAATTAATCATACAAATGTTCGACAATCGTTCGATCACTTCCGATGCCTTACAGTTCGGAAAATATTCATTGACATTGTTATTGAAGTCGCGAGCTATATTTGCTGGATTCATATTGACCGCTCAATGCATCTCACGTATTTAATGCACTCTCGTCCAAAGTAGCGAACAGTCAACTGCCAGCCATGGAGCCTCGTTAGCAGGAATACTCTCTCCTCCGTGCGCTGTAGTCGACTGACGTCATGTGTTTCGATGTTTGTTTACGTGTAGCGTCATCATACTACGGCGCAGTTACCTCGCATGGGACGGACACATAATAATTGTCTGAAAATAAAAAATTAAACTATTCACTCGAGGGAAGACTTGAACCAAGGACCTCTCGTTACGCAGCTGCTCCCGCTAACCACGCGACCACGGCGATCCCGAGCTCAGAATATCTTTGATGTTGCTTATCTTGCGCATGGACAACTAAGTTTGTATATTTTGCTTATTTTTTTCATAGTTCCACACAACTTCTTCCCGTTTTCTCGATTAATCTGTGTTCAGTTTTTCAAGGCCTATCCACTGTGCCAACTTATAACTAAATCTGAGGGGGGTGCGATGGGGATGTTCCCTTGTAAGCTTTACTGTTCCTCCTGCTTCATCCCACTAACGGTGTATCATTAAGGCACCTTGTCTAATTTAACACATGCATGTACAGTTCCTCTGCAGTTCTTTTATTTTACCACTGTACTTCCAGCGGTTATAATTGAACTGGTAAATTACTCTTTAATTTATCATGTTGTATCCGTTTGGTAGTTTTAGGCGTTCGTTACGTAAAATCTTTAAACTGCTTTCTGAACGCGTCTGCACTGCACTTCATTATTTTTTAGTTTGCTGCAGTATGGCTTTACGAGACAAACATTCAACATGCAACTGACAATAAATGGCTATAAATATTATGAGCTGTGTTAATATTTTTTTAAAGTAACATTTTAGCAGTGTAGAGTAGACGGCATATTTCTGTTTAAACGACAATTACCCAAGTTTTATTTGACATTTATCTGTTTTCTGTCCCGCAAATTGTTCTTTTATTCCATATATCCAGTGAGAAAACAGTTTTCAAATTTTTCCGACTCGTACAGGATTAATAGATGAGTTTACGTGTTTTACATCTGCAAGTGGAACACACATCCGTTCATGTATCAAAAAATATGATAGAAAAATGGCTGCTTTGGTAGTAGAATGAAACTGTAATAAACATCTTTAATCCGTGATTCCATCTACTTCTGCTTACTAGACAGCAATACATTAAAATGCATTTAATCTTTATTGATAAATTTGTTAACGGAAATAATCACAGTACTATTTACACGGATTGCATATTTTAAAACTATCATAAACGCCGCAGTGGTCGTAATGAATTTTATAGCAGTGTTTATCACATAAATGAGATACATTATCTCTGGTGTTGCACATGCTTTTATGGAAACGTCAGGTGAGGAAAGAAGAAACGCGTCAACTGCAGATGCGGGGCTACATCCCACCCTCGATGTCAAGAAGCTTACGTCGCTAATATTCTGCGAAACACAAGAAAGCGCTGTAGCAGCGCCTCTGCAGTGGAGGCGACGAAGAAAGACGGAAGAGCGCTGTGCCGTCACAAATGGGTGCTGAATATTTCAACAGCTTGGAAGCCTGCCGGTGAACTTACGATGGGGCAGGGTGAGATATTGTTTGGAAAGACCATTCGGAACAACAGAAGGCCCGAGGGCTTGGAAAAGAAGCTCGAGGAACTGTCGACTGCTACACTTTTGTTTAATGATGTACTAGCTGTTAAACGAATACAAGAACTTTAATCATATGAAGATGAAGAATACATTCCATTTACTCATTAAATAATTAGTTCTTTTCTTCGAGAAATTATATTCACGACCAGTCATTAGCAACCTTTAAGTGATAATTTTATTACCTTTAAGACAATGTTGGAACATTTCTTTAATAGCAGTTTGGTAATCTAGGCTACAACTCTTTTCTGCTTACGTTCCTAGTGACCTTACAATGAAGTGCTTATTCCAGTGGATTAGTCTGATGAGAATTACTAGTTAATATTAAGTGCTCATACTTATAGTGGAGAGCGGGTCACGTGTGAATGTCGCACAAATGATGAGAAACCTAACTTGGTAGATGCTAGAAGATAGATGTCGTTGTCCAGCGAAGGCCTACTTACAGAATTTCAAGTGCTAGCATTAATCGAATAAACTAGAAATATATTTCAGACACTTCACGTATCGCTCAGCATAGACCTCTAAGACAAGATGTGAATAATAACAGCCTAAGCAAATAACAGCCTAAGCAAATAACCAGTCATTCTTCGTGCACTCCATATGCGAAAGGAACAGAAAGGCACCCTTTTATGCGATTCGGCACTTAGTATCTAAAGCCTTGCACTCCTCAACGATTTGAAGAGTACGTGTGTATATGCAGATGTTTGACCATGTAACTCACACGACATACATTGTTAGCTCAAACGTCCACCACAAACTATAGCTGGTTGCATCCTGTTGCCTCAATAGATATCGGAACAGGCTCTTCATCATATTCAGTTAGACATTGGGCCATAAAGACAGTGTGCACAAAATAATCTTCCCCGTCCCTTTCTGCCGTTTTCGTAAAGGGTATCATACTATTATCCATCGAACTTTTGAACTGCCGACTATTTAGAGGCCGCTACCCCTTTACGATTGCCTCCTTCTGACACTGGACACGACCTTTTTTCGAAGGGATGACGTGTGTCTCAATGGTCCAGCTTCAGTTGCAGAATCTCAAATACTTTGATTAGGGGGATGCGTATGATACCTTGCCTCCCCTGTACAGAGCCCTTAGTCTCACCGCTGACACTCATAGTCAAGTGGCCTATTGGTGATAGGTCCTACACTTGCGGGAGGGGATAGCACTTGAGCTACCTTTTGTATTTCTGGTGCTTTGTTTTACAGAATCGTAAACAACCAAATTTAATTTAAGCTTGCTGATCGTATTTTAATCCTGGATGTGTTATGATACAAGGACTACATGTTGCTTTTAAGTAGTGACGCGAATGCCATACAGTAAACAGAAAAACTTGGGATTAAAGTTATTGTTTCCCCGAAACTACATGAAAATTTTATGCTCGAACTTTTGCTTTTCTCCATGTTGTTATCTCATAATAAACTCGAAAATAGCGGAAATGTGTGACAAATGTTGACAATCTACACCGTACGTCCGAAGTCCGTGATTGACTGTATCCCTGGCGTCTAGGCGACATCAGCACATTAACTATGAGGCTACTTGAATTAACAACGAATTTGACCTGTCAGTTGCGAGCATTCAGTGCTAACATCTTCAACGTTTGTAATCCAGTCTTCCGCAGTTGCGTGTAATATTACGGTATACTGATAATTTTTACTTTATGGACCGTCTGACTGCAACTGAATGAAACAAAATTCCCGTGCCATAAGCTTTATGCCTTTATTTTCTGCACGGAATCTTCAGTGGCCTGGAGTATGTATATATATTTTTGCTATTTAGTTCACATTTTGGGCAATGTACCTATAGGTCATAAGCAATTCTGGTGGTTGGTTTCTGTTATTATGTAGTAGTATTTTGAACTGTACTTACAGATGCGTGGACGATTTTCTACGTATAATGCTCTTGCTGCATTTTTGGTGTTGTTCCTCTTATTATAAAATCCAGTTAGTGGTTTTCGTAATGGGTACCATACTATTATCCATCAAACGTTTGAACTGCCGACTATTTAGAGGACACTTGTTTTGATGCAACGTTTTGGTTAGTGACTGTCAGATGTTATTGCCAACGATCGAATGATATTGCCAACTTTCGAGTGTAATTATTGAAGTATCTGTGATCTGTTTGTGTATGATTTTTTTTTTGTTTGTTTTTGTGTGCGTGTGTGTTCTTGTGTGATATAACACAATTTTTTTGGTGCCTTTGTGTGTGTTTGTTTGTGTGTGTGTGTGTGTGTGTGTGTGTGTGTGTGTGTGTGTGTGTGTGTGTGTTTTGGTGTGATTTTCTATTAATAGCTGTGTGTTTGTTTTGGAGTGATTTCTTTTTGGCTAAACAGAAAAACTTGGGACTAAAGTTATTGTTTCCCCGAAACTATATGAAAATTTTATGCTCGAACTTTTGCTTTTCTCCAGGTTGTTATCTCATAATAAACTCGAAAATAGCGGAAATGTGTGACAAATGTTGACAATCTACACCGTACGTCCGAGGTCCGTGATTGATTGTATCCCTGGCGTCTAGGCGACATCAGCACATTAACTATGAGGCTACTTGAATTAACAACGAATTTGACCTGTCAGTTGCGAGCATTCAGTGCTAACATCTTCAACGTTTGTAATCCAGTCTTCCGCAGTTGCGTGTAATATTACGGTATACTGATAATTTTTACTTTATGGATCGTCTGACTGCAACTGAATGAAACAAAATTTCCGTGCCATAAGCTTTATGCCTTTATTTTCTGCACGGAATCTTCAGTGGCCTGGAGTATGTATATATATTTTTGCTATTTAGTTCACATTTTGGGCAATGTACCTATAGGTCATAAGCAATTCTGGTGGTTGGTTTATATATATATATATATGTGTGTGTGTGTGTGTGTGTGTGTGTGTGTGTGTGTGATCCAATGGCGCCTCCTGTGTTTGTATTTATGTGTGCGTGTGCTGGTTTGTATGCGCATGCCCGTGTGCGTGTGCGTGTGCGTGTGTTTGTGTACGCAACTGCGAGTGTTTGTGTACATGTGCGCGTGTTTGTGTGCGCGTGTTTGTGAGCGCGTGTTTGTGTGCGCGTGTTTGTGTGCAGAAGGGGAAGAGGGGGAATATTTTTTTCCTGGTTGTGTGAGGGACGATTATTATCTTCTCATTTCTTTTATTAAGTTTAATATGGAGCCCTGTGCTGAAGTGTGTTTGTTCATATATCACATGCTTGTTTTACATGATGGCTTCCTGAATGTGGAAGTTTCTTGCATTTGTATATGATGTCCGTCATGGTTGCTTATATCATTACTTTCATTTCTTGTTCCATGTTTGTAGGATGGTGGTTATGGTGTTTTAAATGTTCTGTAAATGTGGAATGGTTTCATTCCTACTTTCAACTCCTGATATGTCTTTTGTATGCATGTCATGCCTATGTATATTGCATCAGAGCATTGCCATTCAAGTTTATATGTTCCTGATTGTTGAAATTTGTCTCTCTTGGTAGCTGGTTGGATTAAGTGTGATTTGCCCGGTCTTGTATGCTATTTGGAAGCCCCGTCTCTGTAGGATGTTTGCAACTCTGTGTGTTAATTTATGTGTCATGGTGTACTATCTGGTACTTATCTCTGTGGTGTTGCCATTTTGTGTGTTTGTTGAGTGTGTTTGTAAGTTTGCAACTTGTCAGTTCTCTTGTATTCTAGAAATATTGTGTTTGTTTTTTATTTGTGTTTTTATTTTTTGATTGAGTCTGTGTACTACATGTGTGTCATACCCATTGTTAGTAAAAAACGAAATAGAAGGCTAAATGGGAACACCCCAGTTCTCTTTTCAGTCCTATGTTTATTTCTCAATTATTTTGTAGTTATTCACCTGGAAGGTCAACATTCTGCAGTCAACCAAAGGTACATAAAGATGGAATGCCAATGAGAGCAGTTATCAACTCCAAGAAAGTCCCAATATACAACATAGCCAAACACCTCCAAAAGTTAGTTACAAGATGCTATAAAGTAGAAAACAACAGAACAGTGATAAACACAGGAAACCTAAAAGAGCACCTACAGAACATACATGTACCACACACACCATCACTGATTTCATTCGAAATAGAAAATATATATACCTCCATCCCTAGAAATCATAGAACATAATCTCCCGACCCACAGCAGCCTCACCACAGAAGCAATAAAAGAAATAACAAATATAGTCTGACTGACAACCGAACAAAACTACTTTTAATTTGAGAATGAATATTATCTACGAAGTGATGGACAGCTTGTGGGATCCTCAATCTCAGGAACTTTAGCAAAACATTTTCATCAGTCATCTAGAAAATTAGATATTTGGAAAGATAGCCACCAATGAAAGTTTCAAGATCATATATTGTTACAGATATGTGGATGACATTATTTCTCTGGTAGATGAGCCAAGTGAAAAAATAAACTTCACTCATACATCAACAAAGCTCATCAGAACATGAAATTCACATTTGAAAAAAAAGTCAAATTAATTTTCTTGACATTACAATAAAATAGGAAATGGCAAACATACATTTAACATCTTTAGGAAAGCAACATGCACAGACACAATAAAACATTCCACGTCTGACGATCCCCACAACCAGAAACTTGCAGCACTAAGACATGTGACATAGATTAAACGGAATCCCACTCTACAAGAGAAACTATGGAAAAGAAATGACTACAATCACATAAATAGCTAGGAACAATGGGTATGATACACATGTAGTACACAGATTCAATCAAAAATGAAAAAAAAAAACAAATAAAAAACAAACACAAAATTGCTAGAATACAAGACAACTGACAAGTTGTAAACTTACAAACACACTCAACAAACACACAAAATGGCAACACCACAGAGATAAGTACCAGATAGTACACCATGAGATATAAATTAACACACAGATTTGCAAACATCATACAGAGATAGGGCTTCCAAATAGCATACAAGACCGGGCAAATCACACTTAATCCGACCAGCTACCAAGAGACACAAATTTCAACAATCAGGAATATATAAACTTGAATGGCAATGCTCTGATGCAATATACATAGGCATGACATGCATACAAAAAACATATCAGGAGTTGAAAGTAGGAAGGAAACCATTCCACATTTACAGAACATTTAAAACACCATAACCACCATCCTACAAACATGGAACAAGAAATGAAAATAATGATATAAGCAACCATGACAAACATCTTATACAAATGCAAGAAAACTCCCACATCAGAACGCCACCACGTAAAACAAGCATGTGATAAATGAAGAAACACACATCAGCACAGGATCCATACTACACTTAATAAAAGAAATGAGAAGATAATAATCGTCCCTCACACAACCAGGAAAAAAATATTCCCCTTCTTCCCCTTCTGCACACAAACACGCGCACACAAACACAGACAAGCGCACACAAAAAAATGGTTCAAATGGCTCTGAGCACTATGGGACTTAACTTCTGAGGTCATCAGTCCCCTAGAAATTAGAATTACTTAAACCTAACTAACCTAAGGACATCACACACATCCATGCCCGAGGCAGGATTCGAAACTGCGACCGTAGCGGTCGCGTGGTTCCGGACTGTAGCGCCTAGAACCGATTGGCCACCCCGGCCGGCACGCGCACACAAACACGCGCACGCGCATACAAACAAGCGCAAGCGCACACAGACACGCGTACGCGCGCAAGTGCACACGCACATAGCCCACATAATATATACAAATATGATGGTGATGAAGTCCCATACTCAGAGGAGCGTAGGGGACAATGCAGGAGACTTGCACTCCTGTACTAGGCAAGGTCCTAGTGGAGGTGGTTTGCCATTGCCTTCCTCTGACCGTAATGGGGATGAATGATGATGATGAATATGACACAACTCTACCCAGTCATTTCGAGGTAGGAAAAATCCCCGACCCCGCAGGGAATCGAATATGGGACCCCGTGCAGAGGAAGCGAGATCAGTACCGCAAGGCAAAGAGCTGTGGACATATATATGCTGCACATACATTTATATCACACCAAAACACATACACACAAAGCCAACAAAACAAAAAATATAATATCACACCAAAACACTCACACACAAAAACAAAAACGAAAAAAACAAAAAAAAAATTCATACACAAACAGATCACAGATACTTCAATAATTACACTCGATCGTTGGCAATAACATCTGACAGTCACAATCCAAAAGATTGCATCAAAACAAGTGTCTAGTCCCTAGTGCTGTGAGATGTGGAGAAAAACCGCTAACTGGCTTTTATAAGAAGAGGAACAACACCAAAATGCAGCAGGAGCATTATATGTAGAAAATCGTCCAGGCAACCTGTAAGTAGAGTTTAAAATATTACTACGTAACAACAGAAACCAACCACCAGAGCTGTTTATAACCTATAGGTACATTGACCAATATGTAAACTAAATAGCAGAAACATGTAAATACTCCAGGTCACTGAAGACGCCTTGCAGAAAATAAAGGCGAAACGCGTGTGGCACGGAAATGGTGTTTCATTCAGTTGCAGTCAGACGGTCCATAAAGTAAAAAATATCAGTATACCATAATGCAGTGCTTACTTGTGGACGTAAGAACATAGTGTGTCAACATTCCAGGAAAATTCTCTAGGGAAATGGGAATAGTACATCTTGTACCTGCAAATTCTGTACACAAAATACAACATACTGAGAGTGGGCTACGATAGGTAGATTGCAGAGATGGCTAACCACACAGATGTTAAATGTACTGAAAAGGCTACTAATAACGATAGTTGGGATAGCGTTTGTAGGAGTCACAATATCAATCTGAAGCAGAATTATGAAGAATGGAAAGTAGATATCATATATCTAAAGAGTACCTCTGTTTCAAGCCTGAATGAGAAGTACACTCTATAGTCTTTTTGTGGACATTCGAAGGCGGTTTCCCACCATCACGGAACGAAAAACAGAGAATCTAATTTGTAACATGGTATCTAAAGGGCGGGGCTGCGGATTGGGGTGTCTTCAATGCGAACAAATTCCAGAAATGGAAAATTTTGAAAATCTTTTTAAAGACAAATATTGGTCTGAAGGGGAAATGCAGACTAGCCCAAGAACTACTAATCATTTGGACGAGGGGTGGCCAACCTTTTCGGCACCTGTGCCAAATTTTTGAGAGGGGATTTCCCTGTGGGCTGCATTACCAACTTACGTTTTGTGAACCAAAACAAACAAGATATATTAATTTATTTTTCAAAGAAAATAAAACAAATCTAAGGAAATAATATTTACTATACAATTTAGTGAAATGCGATGTTAGTGGGGTATATGGCTCTGTTTTAATGAACTAAGAGAGTCAATGCTTATTTCAATTGAAGTAGTTGCTACACGCAGGGTTTTCAAGATGAACATCAGTAATTCGTGTTCTCATTTATGATTTTACATAATTCATCCGGCTAAAAAGCTTTTCGCACACTTAATATCTCCACGTAATGAAATCATTTTTAATGCATATTCTGGAAACGCTGCGTATTATTTCTTGTCCAAATATCTTTTATAGAACTCTTTCAAGGCAACCTGATTAAATTTCTCTTTTAATTGTGCATTACATTGCATTTTGTGGCATTCCACTTATAAATGTCCCAATAGTGAACTCATGTTTACGGGGAATGGCGTAACAAATACTTAAAACAGCGGACAATATTTCTTAAAATCTTAAAAGCTATTTTAGAATTCGTATTTCAAGTCAGATATCAAAGAAGCATATTTAATCGCTGCCACATGTGTTATTTCCTATTGCTTTGACAGTGTAGGAAAATGTGTAAAGTTTTTTGTTCGTAAATATTGTTCCCAAAGCCCAAGTTTCATTTGGAATGTGGAAATGAGATCATGCATGACAGTGATCAGCTGATCTTTTGCTTGGAGTCGAGTATTAGCATCATTTAGGTGGTTAATGACATATAAAGAAAGCCATCCTTTACCTTCGAACCCTGGAAGTCTATTAGACTTACTTTCAGAGAATAACTGCGTTTTTCCTTCAAATTAAACTCTTTTCAACATTATCGCACGGGTTAGCCGTTTCATGATACGAAATGTTATCATGCTCTGAATCCAAAGACTTATGTAATTCTTGGAACTGACGGTGATTCAATCCTTTCTACTTAATGAAGGTGACTGTTTTGACAACTTCCTTCATGACATGGTATATTTTGAGGGACGTGGCACAGAAATTCTCTTGATGGATCAAGCAATGAAAGTTTAGCATCGACGTATTGCCAACTCTGCGAGCCTCGTTTTCAATAAACTGAACTAAACCATCCGTTAATAGCTCCGTTAAGTTGTTAAGTTTTAACGAAAAGCGACTTAATGCCGATATACGTGCTTCCAACATATATCGTGAGTTCGTGTCCTTAAGCGGATGCAATGCCGCTAATTCCTCTGGTTTATGAAAATGGGCATCAACACCTCTGAGGTAAATCGTCACCTGGGCTGTATCCGCCATGTCTGTGCATTCAACCGATGCTAGAGAATAAATTATAAACTTCGATGTATGGTTCAAATGGCTCCGAGTACTATGGGACTTAACATCTGAGGTCATCAGTTCCCTAGGCTTAGAACTACTTAAACCTAACTAACATAAGGACATCACACACATCCATGCGCGAGGCAGAACTCGGATCTGCGACCGTAGCAGCAGCACGGTTCCGGACTGAAGCGCCTAGAACCACTCGGTCAAACCAGCCGGCTCCGACGTATGATTTTCTGAATCATCGACAGTTTGTCTTCCAATGTCGTCCACACGTCTAGTAATAGTTTGACGAAACAGGCTAATTTTTGAGAAATTATTTTTCTTTTCTGGACATTCAATTTCAACGACGGTCTCTAAGCTTTCCTTAACCATTTCGCCATCTGAAAATGGCTTTGATTTTTTCTCGGGTATCAGAGATACTGCATAACTCGCTTTCACGTAGCATGTTGATTCTGAATTCGCCCTTGTAAGTATCCGCTGTTGACCAGAAAGTTTCCTTTCTAAGTCGTTTACCTGGTCTGGTCGAAATTGTACCTTGTACTTATCAAACATGATTGCATGTTCAGTTTAATAATGCCATTTCATGTTATATTCTTTTGGAGCCGAGACAGGTTCATTGCGTATCAGACATGTAGGTTTTGTTTTATATTCCCCAAAAAATAGTTAACAGTACACTAGTCTTGAAAAGCTCTCAACTCCTCTGTAACTTTCCTCTTCTTAGGTGCTATTTGTTTACTCGTTGACGCCATACCAAGTTTATTTTTTGAACAGAAACAGACTTTTTTACCATACTAAGTCGGAAACTGACAAACAGTCCACAAGCTAACTGAGTTTTGTAGTGTTTTTTATATATGTGGGACATAAACGTCTTTATCAAATATCATTTACCTGAGGTAGTTCGATGCAACTCTTAAAAATTCCCTACAAAATCTACTTTAAATTTCCCCAAAGTTGTTTAACACCGTAAAGCAAGCTGACCGTTTTGATGGGCTGTGTGGCTCTATGGTAGGATGCCCAAATCTTACATGAGTGGCCTTCGATTCTCAGTTGTGGTAAATTTTTAAACAAAAGTGTAGGGTACATGAAGATGGAAAAAATTAATTTGAAGTGTTTTTCTTTTTTTAAAACAACATTATATATAAAGGATCGGTGATTAGGGATTTATATCTATAACGAAAACTGGATTTTTATGTGGGATATGTAATTAGAGATAGGAAGACGTTCATTTTTCATAAAAGTGACAAATATGAGCTCATTAGCATATATTTATGTGACATTGGTATTCGAACTGAACGGAAAAAGTTAGAAAAGTAATGATCAAAACTAGACTCGAACCAGCAATCCAACAATTACCAATGGTTGCATAGCAAGTGACTGTTTCAAAATATATATCAACTAGTTAGGTTTAAGTAGTTCTAAGTCTAGGGGACAGATGACCTCAGACTCAGATGTTAAGTCCCATAGTGCTCAGAGCCATTTTTTCAACCATATATCAACTATGCACCCATGTTTAAAAACAGAACTCAGCTGGAAATCTAAACCTGGCCGTACACATCGAAGTCTAGTATCGCATCACAGAGCTACACTGCTTGTTGAGTTATCGGTCCTTCATTTGAGTATTATTCGCACTTGGGAGACTTAATAGTCTATTCGCTAGAGAATTTTTTAGAGTACTGTTCAACTGCTTTATGAAATTGATGTTTTAGTTCTGAACGCCTTGTATCATAAATATAAAAAATTACATATGCTTCACTTAAACTAGCAGCCTTACTTTAAAATTTCTACCCCCATTCCGACTTCTTTTGTTGTGATTGTTTCGTAAAACTATTCTACATTCCAGTTGTGATTGTTTCTTAAAACTATTCTACATTTCAGTTCGATAAAACTGTTAGTTGCTGTAAATAAGAGAGAATGACAAGTGGATGAAGCTGCACTAGGAGGGTCCCTTTTCTACTTTTGTAATGCAGAATCCTTAATCGTCATCAGTAAAAACACATTATTACAACTAAGTATTTATTTGTTTTGTACTATTAAAATTAAAAGGAGGTACTGAGGCAGAAACCATTGTTAAAGTCGACTGGTGCGCCTACTTACCATAGCTGAATGCATAAAATAAGTGCAAGCCTACTAAGATTAAAGACAAGCATCTCAGATCAATTGTAAAAAGGTAAAAGCTGGCTTTAAGTACCTGAAGTGATGATAAATCTATCGTCATTGAATGTGCACCACGTACACCCGTAAAGGGCCGCCAATTTACGGCCAATAATGTTGTGAGTTTGCAGTAAAATTAAGTATGGAAAGTGTTGACTATGTCTGGCACTCGTCTCAGTCGCGCAGCGCAACGAACTATCCAGTTACGCAATCCGTACTACTGCTGATTTTTGGTCGCATATCGCTAAGGCGATCTATATTTTCTACAAGATGGTGCGCGGGTTTTTCAAAATAAATCCAACATAGTGATGCTTTTCAAACAGGAATGTAGATTAAACTCTGACGATGGTTGAATTAATGAATTGAGATATTCCTACTGCAATTGCATATGATACGAAAGGCATTTGATGGAATACTCTTTTCGGGTTTTTACTTGAAATAAAAGTTAAATTTTTCTGTCATATGAAATAGCTCCTCAAGCCAAAAATTAGAGCCCCGCGAGCCGCTTGCGGCCACCACTGGTTTAGACCAAATTTCCCCAAATGAGGTATGTTTTGAAATTGCTTTGAATGGCACCTAACAAGGGTAAAGTTCTTAAATGAACTTACGACGTCCACCAATGTATAGAAAATAGGATTGAGAACGATTGGTAAGGAGCTAGTTCAATTTGAAATTACTTGGAACAACTGGATATCCTCAATAAAGCTCGTGAAAAATTGAGGTGGGGAAAGAATGGTCGGGATACACAAAGGGAGATTAAAACCCACCAGGAACCGAGAATAAGCAAAAGTAATTGCTAGTGTGCAATAAGGAAACAAAATACTGATAGGCCACAGCTGGAGTTAAAATGTAAAGCTAGAAGAGTATCTGGGAAAAGACATATGGAGGGAACAGATGAACAAACCGAGTTGTTGAACTGGAGGATACAGAAAAATATTTCGGCACCTGGAAATGGGATTCTCCAAGGGACGGAATGGTATAAAGCAGATTAAGAGGTATACAGGAGAAATGTAAACAGTATTGTGTATCAATAAAGAGCTGTCAGGTGTATTTCATAACTAAAACTATCTTTATGGTTTTTTAAGCTCTATACTGGTTCTAGTACTAAGTCAGAGAGTAGGATTTTTACGTTTTTCTAGATAGTTTGTCACTGGTGAAGAAAGTGGAATTGTTACTTGGCAGTGAGTTCATGCAACACAGTACTAGTGCAAAATATGTAATGTGTTTTGTGTTTCTCCCACATTTGCCGAAATAAACCATTACCTGCTAATTGTCCAAGGCTCCCATTGTGATGAGATAGTAGAGGAAGATGATTTGCAGAACAAATAATAATGAAAACAGGAAAAAAGTATCTCTGTCATGGCCAGTGACTGCTAATGCGCAACCTGATTGTCCATTAGGTTGTTTTTTAAACTGGTATCATTCTGTGTAGTTTTTAGACTATGATATTTTTTATGGAAAGGTTTTGTAATGAGCTGGAATTATATTTCTTATATATGTAGTGATGAATCCTCTTCAGTTCTATACTGATAACATTGATGGGTATTTTCTGTCCAAAGCGGTGATATCCAAAAGAACAAGAAGTACAAAATAATTAGCACAGAAGATGTTTAACAAGACAGCACTATGACTGCCCATTACTCTCCCAACCTAGAATGCTTAAACCCACAATTAATACTGAAATGACACAACACAACAATTTATAGTGTTGAAAAGTGAGTGGTTGCTGTTTGTTGTTCCCGTGAAATGATGTGCCATAAAATACCATTGGAAATAAATATTTTTGCCCATTCCACGGAGGATGCAACACACCCACTGAGAATGTTATTAAACTTTTAGGAGGTTGTACTACAAATTCTGGCTACCTTATTTGTTAAACATAGGTATGGATATTGGGAGAAAGTTTACTCCTCATTACATTTTATGTTTGATGATAAATCAACTAGCGGTACATGTGTTCCAGTTTCGATTGAAATTGCTTTGTTGAAGCGGTTGGTAAACAGACGTCTTTCCTGTCCTTGATGCCTCCGATTACGCTTCTAAGGAATACAAACCACAAATATATGTTCGGGTTTATGATCAGCCTTGTCTGTGAACAATGTGTACAAAGTGAATGTTAATTAAGAGTTATTTGATGTTGTGATAATCAAAGTTAATCAAATGGCTCTGAGCACTATGGGACTTAACATCTGAGGTCATCAGTCCCCTAGAACTCAGAACTACTTAAACCTAACTAACCTAAGAACATCACATACATCCATGCCCGAGGCAGGATTTGAACCTGCGACCGTAGCGGTCGCGCGGTTCCAGACTGTAGCGCCTAGAACCGCTCGGCCAGCAACGGCCGGCAAAGTTAATCAAATGGTATTTTTCAATACAAACGGTTTTATTGTGGTATAAGATACAGTCTTACCTTTTAAGGTGTGTAATACATGTAGATATTACTTTGATGAAGACTGGTCAGCCAAACATTAAATTTGAGATACTTTCTTGCCTAGAAATAAAATACAGCGCCCATAGGTAGAATTTTAACTATAATGTAAATACGTGTAGATATTTCAAATGAGTCTGTCAAGAGCTTTTTACTCATGTATTGAAGGCTACTTTGTAAATATGTAACTAGTCCAGAATAATGTTAAATATACTTCCCCGTTATTGCTTAGGTGATGAGGAGTATGCAGCGTCACAATGTTACTGACAGAAAACTTTATATTACTAGCGCTGATGTTATCACGGGTAATGTCACATTTAGCTACATTTTGTATCTGTATGGTAATGGGTATAGATGGAGTGTTTTAATAGATTATTATTTATTGTTTAATTTTATAAAGGGAAATGGATTTGTGGAAGTCAGATAAAGTGGGAATTATTGAAGTTCGATGCCAGAAAGAACAGAACTTCTGATCAGGTCAGTACATGGTAATAAAAAAAAATCGAGTAGAGGAAATGCAGGAGTACACCTACTTGTGAATAAGAAAATAGGTATGCGGCAAAGTTAGTATTAACAGCTTAGAGAATTCAATACTGTAGCCCAAATAGACACGAAACCAACACACGCCATTGTAGTTCAAGCTTAAATGCCAACTAACTCCACAAGTGAAGCAGAGATTAAAAGACTGTATGCTGATACGAAGGAAATTATTCAAATGGTTAAAGAGGACAGAAATATGATTGTGATGTGCAACTGGAAGTCGGTCGTAGAAAGAGGAATACGTGGAAAATTTGTATGTAAGGGAACATGGATTGGGGTAAAGGAACGAAAGACACTGCCACCTGGTAGAAATTTATACAGAGAATAATCTGATCATCGCTAACATTCGTTTTAAGAATCGTGACAAAAGCTGTAAACGCGCAAGAGACTTGGGCACAATGGAAGGTTTAAGATTGAGTATATAATGGTGAGACAGAGATTTCTAAACCAGATTTTAAACTGCAGAACATTGCCACGGACAGTTGGGACCACCGATCTTAATTTATTGGGTATGAACTGCAGATTAACACTGAAGAAACAGCAAGAAGAGCGTCTCAAAGAAGATCGATTGGCAAAGCATACATCAACTACCGTCGTCATGCCTTAGCTAAAGATCTAATCGGAGAAAATTCCGGTTCTACGTAACATCGTTAAGCGGGTCTTTAGTCACTCGCTGGCCAGACTAGTGTGGCAGCAGCAGATAACAGGAGGAAAGCCGAAATTTCAAGTTTCGCGTTTAAGTAATCGTTCACGCAGGAGAATCGTACAAACATATCGTCGTTTGACCATCACACAGACTGCTGATGGAAGACATAGTAAGAGCCATTCCCGGCGTAGAGAAACATCTGAAAGATTTGAAAACAAATAAGTCGCCAGGTCCGAATAGAGCCCCAGTTCGGTTATACAAAGAGTAAAATACATTTCCCCCTTACTTAACTAGCAATTGTCGCAAATCTCAGGCCCAGAGAAAAGTCCCAAGCTACTGAAGAAAGCGCAGGTTGTAACAACAACAACGCTGTACTATTGTAGATATAATATTTTTTTTTCTGATTTTCGATAAATTAATGTAATCGATGTCCTGATTTCATTTCTTTTTTGTTTCATGTCATTGTGTTAAGAAAACTGTAAACAAATTTCGATGTGAATATTAATGGTTACGTCAAATTTCAAGCAATATTATAACAGAATTGAAATGAAGAAACGTTGAAACTATTGTAAGATGTTAAAATTGTAATTGTGCGTCTGGTCCATACATAGGCAATGTATTAGGATATGTAGAACGCAAAACCTCTGGTGAATACCCTGTCTGTAGGGGAGCGGTAAAAGGTGGATGGCAGGTGAGCGCGGGAAAATGCACACGGGCGCTGCACGGCAAACGGGCTCAGCAGTAGTAGTCGGAATTGGGCATTGGTCTGAGCAACACGTTCTGGATCGAGGAGGCTCTCCTGGAAGACGTAGTTTCATTGAGCCTCGGATATGCCGTTCCGACGCCTATACGGCATGGCACAATTCCATAGGCACTGAATGGGAAAGTATTGCGACGCTATGAAGAAGTAAAGTGCCGATACATCAAGAGCCATTGCTGTGGTTGTATGTGTGCTCTGTGCCTCGCCATCTCGCCGCCCGCCAACCGCCACATCGATACAACCAGGTTGAAACTTTTAGTACTGTGTTCGTGTGGACCAGTGTTACTTTTGTTCCATAGTGTTCAATAACAACTTAAATTTTACCAGAACTATCCTATCATTTAATTATCCTCACAACTAACCTAGACACGGTCCATTCCAAATGTTGTGCAATCCGAGTGTCCTGAAACGAAGAATTAAAGTTTATGTTAATAATAATTACCTGCAGACCTAGCTATGTTAGAATGATGTTTAAAGAGCTTTCTTGTTAATGAACCAATAGACGAGGTCCCCCCCCCCACCCTTATCTTTTCATTTGAATTCTGAAGTGTTCTAAACTGATTTGACCAGGAAAGTCTAAGCCAAAATAGAAACCGAAATTTATCAGTGTTTTACCTTTATCAAAATTGACATTGTGTGTGTGTTTCGAAAGTGCTATTTCTAGGATAACCTATGCCCGATTTTAATCAGAGCAATAGACAGTACGAAGTTTTGTAGTAAACATTATAGTGTAATGTTATGTATTTATGGTTTATCCATATTAGTACAGAAAGTGAAATTACCAATTCAATAGATTTTCTGGTTCTAAAATTTACCATATTATGCAGTGTTATTACGGGTGGTTTTGCATGAACGTACATCAACTTGTACAGGGAAGAAACTCAGTTAATGCCTAATTAGGCTGGCAACCGTACAATTAACAAATTGGTAGCATCTTCTGTGTTGTTTCTTGTCCGTCCTGACGTGTAGTTGCATTTCGGACTTGCTTGACGTATCATTGTTATTACCGAGTGGGTGTAAGTCTGATTTGCCTCCATTCAGGTACACGCGATCAGTTTCTATACAAAAATCCTTTCTCATAAGGTGAAGCCCGTCAACTTACCACAGTACAGGCTTTAAGGACTATCGTGTGCCCCGAAAGCGCAGCGTTACAAGGTGACTCTTGTGTATAAGAAGAGTAAAACAACGGACCCTGAAAATTACAGACAACATCCTTAACATCAGTTTGCTGTAGAATTCTTGAACATATTATCAATTCGAATATATCAAATTTCCTTGAGCCGGTACACGTTCTGAGCACAAATCAGCAGTATTTGAGGAAGCATCACTCGTAAGAAACTGAACCTGCCCTTTTTTTACATGATGTTCGGCGAACAGTCGATGAAGGGGAACAGGCAGATTCCATATTCCTGTACTTCCGAAAAGTGCTTGACACGGCGCCCTCTGCCGACTGTTAACGAAGTACGAGGGTACGCTATAGGTTCCCTCATATGTGAGTGACTCGAAGACTTTTTGATGAGTACAACCGTGTACGTTGTCGTTGACGCCGTGTGTTCATCAGAGACAGTTGTATCGTCGGGAGTGCCTCATGTGAGTGTGACAGCACACCTGTTATTCTGCATATATCGTACATAAGTGATCTAACGTACAGCATGAGCAACAATCTGCGGCTGTTTGCTGATGATGCTGTGGTGTATGGGAATGTGTCGTCTTTGAGTTGGGAAGGTGTCGTCTTTGAGTGACTGTAGGAAGATCCAAGATGATTTACACAGATGGGATGAATAGCAGCTTGTTCTGAAAGTAGAAAAATGTAAGTTAAGGCAGACCAGTACGACAAAAATCCAGTGATGTTCGCAACAGCATTAGTAATTTGCTGCTTGGCACAGACGCGTCGATTAAGCATCTGTCATGTTGCAAAGCGGATATGAGATCGAAAGAGTACGTAAGGACGTTAGTAATAAGGCGAATGTCCGAATTCAGTTTGTTGTTGTTGTGGTCTACAGTCCTGAGACTGGTTTGATGCAGCTCTCCATGCTACTCTATCCTGTGCAAGCTTCATCTCCCAGTACCTACTGCAACTTACATCCTTCTGAATCTGATAATGTATTCATCTCCTGATCTCCCTCTACGATTTTTACCCTCCACGCTGCCCTAAAATACTAAATTGGTGATTCCTTGATGCCTCAGAACATGTCCTACCAACCGATCCCTTCTTTTAGTGAAGTTGTTCCACAAACTCCTCTTCTCCCCATTTCTATTCAATACCTCATCATTAGTTATGTGATCTACCCATCTAATCTTCAGCATTCTTCTCTAGCACCACATTTCAAAAACTTCTATTCTCTTCTTGTCTAAAATATTTATCGTCCATGTTTCACTTCCATACATGGCTACACTCCATACAAATACTTTCAGAAACGACTTCCTGACACTTAAATCAATACTCGATGTTAACAAATTTTTCTTCTTCATAAGCGCTTTCCTTGTCATTGCTAGTCTACATTTTAAATTCTCTCTACTGCGACAATTATGTTATTTTGCTCCCCAAGTAGCAAAACTCATTTACTTCTTTAAGCTTCTCATTTCCTAATCTAATTCCCACAGCATCACCCGACTTAATTCGGCTACATCCCTTTATACTCGTTTTGCTTTTGTTGATGTTCATCTTATATCCTCCTTTCAAGCCACTGTCCATTTCGTTCAGCTGCCCTTCCAGGTCCTTTGCTGGCTCTGACAGAATTACCATGTGATCGGTGAACCTCGAAGCTTTTATTTCTTCTCCACGGATTTTAATTCCTACTGTTTCATACATCTTGCTCACCAGATGGTAGAGTTTTGTCAGGACCGGCTCTCCCAAGGCAGTCGGTAGTTCTAATGGAGTGTTGTCTACTCCCAGGGCCTTGTTTCGACTCATGTCTTTCAGGGCTCTGTCAAACTCTTCACGCAGTATCGTATCTCCCATTCCATCTTCATCTACATCCTCTTCCATTTCCATAATATTGTCCTCATGTACATCGCCTTTGTATAGACCCTCTATATACTCCTTCCACCATTCTGCTTTCCCCTTCTTTGCTTAGAACTGGGTTTCCATCTGAGCTCCTGATATTCACAGAAGTGGTCTCTTTTCCCCAAAGGTCTCTTTAATTTTCCTGTAGGCAGTATCTACCTTACCCCTCATGAGATAAGCCTCTACATACATACATTTGTCCTCTAGCCATCCCTGCTTAGCCATTTTGCACTTCCTCTCGATCTCATTTTTGAGACCTTTGTATTCCTTTTTGTCTGCTTCATTTACGCAATTTTTATAGTTTCTCCTTTCATCAATTAAATTCAATATTTCTTCTGTTACCCAAGGATTTCTACTAGCTCTCGTCTTTTTACCTACTTGATCCTCTGCTGCCTTCACTACTTCATCCATCAAAGCTACCCATTCTTCTTCTACTGTGTTTAGTTCCCCCATTCCTGTCAATTGTTCCCTTATGCTCTCCTTAAAACACTGTACAACCTCTGGTTTAGTCAGTTTATCTCGGTCCCATTTCCTTAAATTCCCACCATTTTGCAGTTTCTTCAGTTTTAAACTACAGTTCATAAGCAATAGACTGTGGTCAGAGTCCACATCAGCCCCTGGAAATGTCTTACAATTTAAAACCTGGTTCCTAAATCTCTGTCTTACCATTATATAATCTATCTGATACCTTCTTGTATCTCCAGGCTTCTTCCATGTATACAACCTTCTTTCATGATTCTTGTACCAAGTGTTAGCTATGATTAAGTTATGCTCTGTTCAAAATTCTACCAGACGGCTTCCTCTTTCATTTCTTACCCCCATTCCATAGTCACCTACTACGTTTCCTTCTCTTCCTTTTTCTATTATTGAGTTCCAGTCACCCATGACTATTAAATTTTTGTCTCCCTTCAGTAGCTGAATAATTTCTTTTTTCTCATCATACATTTCATCAATTTCTTCGTCATCTGCAGAGCTAGTTGGCATATAAACTTATACTACTGTAGTAGGCGTGGGCTTCGTGTCTATCTTGGCCACAATAATGCGTTCACTATGGTGTTTGTAGTAGCTTACCCGCACTCCTATTTTTTATTCATTATTAAACGTTCTCCTGCATTACCCCTATTTGATTTTGTACTTATAACTCCGTATTCACCTGACCAGAAGTCTTGTTCCTCCTGCCACCGAACTTCACTAATTCCCACTATATCTAATTTTAACATAACCAATTCTTTTTTTAAATTTTCTAACCTACCTGCTCGATTGCGCGATCTGACATTCCACGCTCCGATCCGTAGGACGCCAGTTTTGTTTCTCCTGATACAGATCCGAATAGGGGACTATTTTACCTCCGGAGTATTTTACCCAAGAGGACGCCATCATCATTTAACCATACAGTAAAGCTGCATGCCCTCGGGAAAAATTACGGCTGTAGTTTCCCCTTGCTTTCAGCCGTTCGCAGTACCTGCACAGCAAGGCCGTTTTGGTTAGTGTTACAGAGCCAGATCAGTCAATCATCCAGACTGTTGCCCCTGCAACTACTGACAAGGCTGCTGCCCCTCTTCAGGAACCTCACGTTTGTCTGGCCTCTCAACAGATACCCCTCCGTTGTGGTTGCACCTATGGTACGGCCATCTGTATCGCTGAGGCACGCAAGCCTCCCCACCAAGGTTAAGGTCCATGGTTCATGGGGGGAAGTTCACTTTATCCAGAGAATGTTAGGGAAATGTGATTGATTTATTAAGGATATCGCCTATACGACACTAGCGCAGTCCATTCTTGAGTATAGATCGAGCAATGGGACTCAAATGAGAATTCCAGGAGAGAAGAGGACGTTCGGTTCGAGCAACACAACTAAGAAACCTTATTTATGGATCCTCCCACCACTTCGAGGTAGGGCAGTTCCATTTTTAACTTTATAACAAGTAAACTGTATTTGTTCTATTGATTTTTGTTTATTTCTGACTGGCTTTTATTGGGCCACATTGTTTCCTGAACAATGTCCAATGCACTAAAAAAAAAGTAAGAAACAAACAAAAATTCAGCAGAACAAAAGAAGTTTACGTGTTATTCAGCCTTAAACTATTGATAAAATTCAGAGAATCGGCATTTGAAACTGAATTCAGAACGGTTCTAGAGCCGCCAGCGTATATTTCACAACGAAGGTGAGAGAAATTATGTGCCGTATGAAGAATCGCTTTTCCATCGCTCTATTTGTGAGTGGAACAGGAAAGATAATGTCTAGTAGTGATACAGGGTACCCTCCGCCAACTACCGTAACGGCGACTTGCGGAGTATGTATGTAGCTCTAGATGTAGAAGTAGGAAGACAAGAAAGTTGAAACTGGATAAATAAGAGGAACCAGAAGTTTTTGAGAGTTTCAGAGGGAGCGTTAGTCAATGTTGAATTGATACAGGGTAAAAGAATACAACAGAAACAAATAGGCAGTTTTGAGAGATGACATAGGGAAGGCACCAGAGGATCATCTGGGTAAAAGGACAAAAGCTAGAAGAATCCTTGATAACCAACGAGACGTTGAATTTAACTGAGGGAGGGAGAAAATACAAAAATGCGTTGAATGAAGGAGGTGAAAGGAAATACAGAAGTCTAAAAAGTGGGAGTGACAGACATTGCAGACTTGCTAAGCAAGAATGGTAGAAGACAAACGGAAGGCTGTAGAAGCATTCATAACTAGGGGAAAGATAGATGCAGCCTATAAGGCAGTGAAAGAGAGCTTTGGAGAAAGAGAAACAACTCTATGAATATGAAGAATTCGTATTGAACCCCACCATTAAGCAAAGAAGGAAGAGCTGAAAGGTGGAATGAATATTAACGTAGGGTCCGCATAATGGGAACCAACTTGTGGGTGATATTATGGAAGGAAATGAGGGAGTAGGTGAAGATGACATGGGAGACGTGAGACTTCGAAATGAATTTGGCGGAGCACTGAAAAAACTAGGTGGTAAAAAGGCCCCTGGAGCAAATGACAGTCCATCAAAATTAGTAAGATCCTTCGGAGAGCCAGTCACGACAAAATTATTCCTATCTGGTGTGCAAGATGTATGAAATAGGTGAAACAGCCTCAGACTTCACGGAAGACACAACAGTTCCGTTTCCAAAGAAGGCAAGTGCTGAAAGATGTGACTCATACCGACCCATGCTTCGGAAGTGATGGTTGCAAAATAATGACACGTCTTTGAACAGTGAATTTACTTTCAAATTTTTTTCTTAAAGAATTTACTTTATTTACTAGCGATTCACCAAGAACATTAACACATTTAATCACACTAGGTGAGCGTGGAAGTAGTTGCCAGGAAATAACTGATGGAAAATAAAATTACCTTTAACAAATTACCTTTAACAAATGTGAATTTTGTTCTTAAAAACCTTTTCAAAACAGATTTAAAATTACAATCAGAAAGCACCCTTTAAATATCAAGTTACAATTATTCAGAGGCAGAATGATAATTAATTTTTTTTACAGTAGGAGCCTTCGGGCTGAGAAGTTTCCACCCCCTTTCAACACGGTCGTAGTCAAGACCGCTCTCAACGACCTCTGAAAAACTACTCTGGTGCAAATCTGCAACACACCAGATTACTTCACCATCATCATAATAATCATCATCATCATCATTTAAGACTGATTATCCCTTTCAGCGTTCAGTCTGGAGCATAGCCCCCTTATAAAATTCCTCCATGATCCCCTATTCAGTGCTAACATTGGTGCCTCTTCTGATCTTAAACCTATTACTTCAAAATCATTCTTAACCGAATCCAGGTACCTGCTCCTTGGTCTGCCCCGACTCCTCCTACCTTCTACTGCTGAACCCATGAGTCTCTTGGGTAACCTTGCTTCTCCCATGCGTGTAACATGACCCCACCATCTAAGCCTGTTCGCCCTGACTGCTACATCTATAGAGTTCATTCCCAGTTTTTCTTTGATTTCCTCATTGTGAACACCCTCCTGCCATTGGTCCTATCTACTAGAACCTGCAATCATCCTAGCTACTTTCACATCCGTAACCTCAACCTTGTTGATAAGGTAACTTGAATCCACCCAGCTTTTGTTCCCATACAACAAAGTTGGTCGAAAGATTGAACGGTGCACAGATAACTTAGTCTTGGTACTGACTTCCTTCTTGCAGAAGAGAGTAAATCGTAGCTGAGCGCTCACTGCATTAGCTTTGCTACACCTCGCTTCCAGTTCTTTCACTATGTTGCCATCCTGTGGGAATATGCATCCTAAGTACTTGAAACCGTCCACCTGTTCTAACTTTGTTTCTCCTATTTGGCACTCAATCCGTTTATATTTCTGTCCCACTGACATTACTTTCGTTTTGGAGATGCTAATCTTCATACCATAGTCCTTACATTTCTGATCTAGCTCTGAAATATTACTTTGCAAACTTTCTATCGAATCTGCCATCACAACTAAGTCATCCGCATATGCAAGACTGCTTATTTTGTGTTCACATATCTTAATCTCACCCAGACAGTCTATTGTTTTCAACATATGATCCATAAATAATATGAACAACAGTGGAGGCAGGTTGCAGCCTTGTCTTACCCCTGAAACTACTCTGAACCATGAACTCAATTTACCGTCAACTCTAACAGCTGCCTGACTATCCATGTAAAGACCTTTAATTGCTTGCAAAAGTTTGCCTCCTATTCCATAATCTCGTAGAACAGACAATAACTTCCTCCTAGTAACCCGGTCATATGCCTTTCCTAGATCTATAAAGCATAGATACAATTCCCTGTTCCACTCATAACACTTCTCCATTATATGCCGTAAGCTAAAGATCTGGTCCTGACAACCTCTAAGAGGCCTAACCCCACACTGATTTTCATCCAATTGGTCTTCAACTAATACTCGCACTTTCCTTTCAACAATACCTGAGAAGATTTTACCCAGAACACTGATTAAAGAGATACCTCTGTAGTTGTTACAATCTCTTCTGTTTCCATGTTTAAAGATTGGTGTGATTACTGCTTTTGTGCAGTCTGATGGAACCTGTCCCGACTCCCAGGCCATTTCAATTATCCTGTGTAGCCATTTAAGACCTGACATTCCACTGTATTTGATGAGTTCCGACTTAATTTGACCCACCCCAGCTGCTTTATTGCACTGCAATCTATTGACCATTTTCTCCACTTCCTCAAATTTGATTCTATTTCCATCATCATTCCTATCCCATTCTATCTCGAAATCTGAAACATTACTGATCGTATTTTCACCTACATTGAGCAACTCTTCAAAATATTCCCTCCATCTGCCCAAGCCATCCACAGGATTCACCAGCAGTTTTCCTGACCTGTCCAAAATACTTGTCATTTCCTTCTTACCTCCTTTTCGAAGATTGCTAATTACACTCCAGAATGGTTTTCCAGCAGCTTGACCCATAGTCTCCAACCTGTTTCCAAAGTCTTCCCAAGATTTCTTCTTGGATACTGCAATTACCTGTTTGGCTTTGTTTCTTTCTTCAACATAACTTTCTCTGTCTACCTGAGTTCTAGTATGTAGCCATTTTTAATACGCCTTCTTTTTCCTTTTACAGGCTGCCTTGACTGTGTCATTCCACCAAGCTGTTTGTTTCATCCTACTTTTACACACTACTGCTCCAAGACATTCTTTAGCCACTTCTAGTACTGCGTCCCTGTACCTTGTCCATTCCTTTTCCAATGACTGTAATTGACTACATTCAACTAACTGGTACCTTTCTGAGATCGCTGTTATGTACTTGTGCCTGATTTCGTTATCCTGAAGTTTCTCCAGTCTTATCCTCCTACATATGGACCTGACCTCCTGCACTTTCGGCCTCACAATCCCAATTTCACTGCAGATTAAATAATGATCAGTGTCATCAAAGAATCCCCTGAATACACGTGTGTCCCTAACAGCCTTCCTCATTTCCTGATCTGTTATTATATAGTCAATGACAGACCTGGTTCCCCTGCCTTCCCAAGTATACCGGTGAATGTTCTTATGTTTAAAAAAGGAGGTTGTGATTACTAAGCCCATACTGGCACAGAAATCCAAGAGTTGTTTCCCGTTTCTGTTGGCCTCCATATCCTCTCCAAATTTACCCATAATCTTTTCATACCCTTCTGTTCGATTTCCAATCCTGGCGTTAAAATCACCCATGAGCAGAACACTGTCCTTGTCCTTTACTCTAACAACTACATCACTGAGTGCCTCATAAAAAATATCCATCTTATCTTGATCTGTCCCTTCACAATGCGAATATACTGACACAGTCCTAATTTTCTTGCTAGACACAGTCAGATCTATCCACATCATTCGTTCCTTTACATACCTTATTGCAACTACGCTGGGTTCCATTTCTTTCCTGATGTAAAGCCCTACACCCCATTGTGCTATTCCTGCTTTGACTCCTGACAGGTAGACCTTGTATTCTCCCACTTCCTCTTCTTTCTCACCCCTTACCCGAAGGTCACTAATAGCTAAAACGTCCAGCCCCATCTTACTTGCAGCCTCTGCCAGCTCTACCTTCTTCCCAGATTAGCCCCCATTGATGTTAATAGCTCTCCATCTCATTACTATTTGTTTGCCAAGTCGTGTCTTAGGAGTCCCTGGTTTGTCAGTTAGAGGTGGGACTCCGTCACCTCCAAAGGTCCGAGTCATTTTGCTCTGATTATTGCCAGCATCATATTCAAAGTACCAGGGAAGCAGGTTGCTAGCCTTACTTGCCCCGAGTCCCATTGGGTTTTATCCCTAACTGCTGAGGGACCGACCGGTGGTTTTGGTAGTCTTTGCCGTATGAGCACATAGGTGACCACGACTCAGAATATGTCCGAGATGCCCAGCCTTATTCCAAAGTAACTGGTATCCCGACTGTCGGGACCACTTACTTGGCCAATCATACATTGCCCGTGGTTCATGAACTAGGACATGACTACAGGAACCCACACCATGAACCACACCAGATTACTTTAAATTTTTACTTTAAACCAGATTACTTTAAACAAAATTTTTTTTAAACAACTCACACAAACACATTAACTATGCACCCCGTAAGAGGGATGGAAATGGTACAAACACTGACACTAAGAAATTATTTGCCACCAAAAGTGCAATTTGTTTTTAAAAGGGCTCTTAAGGTGGAAGGGTGGCAGCTTTATAAAAATGACTATTTAAATAAAACCCATGAAATTCAGACTTGCATAAAGTGTACAACATGCTCTACATTACACATATACCGCCTCGCAAGAGGATAGGCAAGATAAAAACGTATTTCAGGAATTCGGCCTTTACCTTAATTCTATACATTCGTTAACATCGAATCCGACAAACATGACAGAGGCAGCTATTAACAGTACGGCAGATTGACGCGGGGGGGGGGGGGGGGGTTACTAAACAACCCGAACCGCAGATTGCTCTAAACCTTCCCAATTCCACAAGGGAAAAACGGACCACCCAATTCACAAATAACCACCTTCCTGCGGGTGGGCAAACGGAGAAGAATGGTGGGACGACTCCAAAACAAAGCGGCTGGTGATCTCCCCAAGAAAACAAGTAAAATTTAACAAGTAAATGAAACAACATATCTCCAACCACTTAACTTCTAATAAACTGCAATTTCTGGCGAAGACCTGGCGCAGCACCCCCAACGCTCTCCCGAACCGTCCGCTGCTAGCCGCTTCAACGGACGCAGGAAGACGCGCCGATCTCCCGTCTCACGGCGTCGCAGCTCGCCCCGGCCAGCTCGATGTCGTGGTTTCGCTCCTGTTGCTCTCGCGTGAACCCTTTCTATACGGCGCTGCCCACTGGACTCTCGTGGGGACCTCACATACGCCGACGCTCAAGGCGGACACGTGTCTCAGTGCGCGACCCACCAACCGACCGTTCCAACCGCCAATGACCGTTCCCGAACAACTCAAGCACACTGGCGGCCTAACGCGCAGATTCAGATGCAGGAACTCAGCCCCGAACGGTCGACCACTAGCTAAGTTCTGTTACTGGCGGAGTGGCAAGACTCATTTTCTGGCTTTGAGGTTGATCCAAAGGACAGACATACTAGCACTCCGACGACAGACAGACACAAACTGCCGCACAAATGCAAACGAGAGACAGACCAGCAACTGGTGACGCGAGACTGATCTAGCCTCACTCCGACTGACCACCCTGCAGAGCTGATAGCGCCCCTTAAATGCACGTGAACAGGCAACCCTTCCGTTTTCCCACCAGAGGGAGACACCAAAAGCTGCGATTACCACAGCGGCGCCACCGCCAGAAACGGAGGGCGACTGCTTCATACAACAGGCTGCCGCGCGCTCTTCAAAACAGCAATCTTTTACCACGGCTCAGTCTTATTTACAAAAACTGGAAAACTGGTAGAATCCGACCTCGCAGAAGATCAGTTTGGGTTGCGGAGAAATGCAGAAACATGCGGTGCAATATTTACGCTACGACTTCTATTGGAAGATAAGTTGAAGAAAGGCAAACATACCGTTATATAGCATTTGTAGAATTAGATGAAACGTTTGACAATGTTAACTGGGCTACATGCTTTTAAATTTGTAGATATCAAGGATAAAATACAGGAAGCCAGTCTCCAGTTATAAGAATCGAAAGACGTGGAAGAGAACCCGTAGTTGAGAAGGGATTGAG
Source organism: Schistocerca americana (assembly GCF_021461395.2). Classification (NCBI taxonomy): domain Eukaryota; kingdom Metazoa; phylum Arthropoda; class Insecta; order Orthoptera; family Acrididae; genus Schistocerca; species Schistocerca americana. The sequence continues at coordinate 948,601,443 of NC_060119.1, read as the reverse complement.
ACAGGGTTGTCACATGTCCGATATTTTTCAGTCTGTACGTTGCAATCTGTGAAGGAAGCCAATGAGAAGTCTGGAAAGGAAACTGAAGTTCAGGAAAAGAAAAAAAAAAAAGCTTCAGGGTTTACCAATGATACTGCAGTCATGTCAGAGACGCCGAACAACTCGGAAGAGCATTTGAATAAAATGGATAGTGTGTTGGCAAGAGACGAATGTCAGCAAAAGTGAAACAACAGTAATGTAATATAGTCGAATTAAACCGAACGATGCTGAGGGAATGAGACACTAAGAGAGGTAAAGTATTTAGCTACTTTGGTAGAAAAATAATTGATAACGGCAGAAGTAGAGAGTACATAAAATACAGACTGGCAATAGCAAGAAAAGTATTTCTGAAAAAGAGAAATTTATTAACATCTAGTAACTATTTCAGTGTTAGCAACTCTTTTGTGAAAGGGTTTGCATGGCATGCGGTCTAGTCTTGCGTGTAATAGAAATGTGGATGATAAGCAGTTCAAGGAAAAAGGGAATAGAAGTTTTTAAAAATGTAGTGCTACAGAAGAATGCTAACGATTAGATGGGTAAATGGGATAACAGATGAGGTAGTACTAAATAAAAAAAAAAGGCAATTAACTGCACACTTGACACATCCTGGGCGTTAAGGGGCTAACAGTTCGGTAACGGAAAGGAATTTGGTGGGTATAAATTTTAATGGGACACCAATACTTTAATATAGTAAGCATATTCAAATGTATGTTGGTTGCAGTAATTATGCAGAGACGAACTTTGCCCAGGATGTACTAGCATGGTGAGTTGGACCCAGCCAGTCTCTGGCCTGAGGATCACAACAAACAACATGGGAAGAGCTTTGTCAGTAAATAATAGGTACATGTTAGTTAGCTCAGTTGATAGATGAGTAAAACGCAGTGTATTACGAAAAGTATTCGAAAGTTTGAGAGGTGGCAGTATGGACCAAAACAAGAACAAACGTCCGCTAAAAAATGGTTTTAAAGTGCATACCTTAAGAACTATGAGCATTTGTTCATCTCCGCTGTTGTCATGCACATCTCTTCCACTGCTAGCTCTTTCTTTTACGACCGACCTATAAAAGGCAGCAAACAAATGAGGACACATTATTCTGTTACTGTCAATAGCACATCTTCTAATGCAATTTGCTTGCTTTTACAAACGAACTGCATTTGAGAGACACCGCTAAAGCAGGCGTTCAGTATGGTGTCCATTCATAGTGCGGCACACTAATGTCCAACGCCCTAGGGAATTACGTACTCTCTGAAAAATTTCCCGTTGCTCATGGATGCTCTAGCAGGCGTTGATGACGCGTTCCAGTATGTTTCAACATCATACACCAAAGATTACAATGTCCACAGAACCAAAAATCCAGGAATTATGTTCGGCAGCGCGAGGTGTCCAACGTACTGGACTTCCCCAACCAATACATTGCCCATCACATGTCATGCGAGGTATCTTGCGACGTTTAGGAGAATATGATCTGGTGGTCCATCATGCATGATTACCTTCCCAACCGTTGTTGGAATGGTGCCTCCTGTAGCAGGAGTAGTGGCATCATTAAAATTAATAGTTACAACTGATTTGAGAATTGCAGATAGGCCAAAACTGGAACAATTCAGACTTTTTACAATAATGGAAGATAATATTTATAAGCTGACATTGCACCTTCATCAAGTCACCTACAAAAAAAAAAAAAAAAAAAATAACATATGCTTGTGAAGTTTGCACCTGAAATTCTCAACGAATGCTCCTACGTCCAATATGAGCCTGAAGCATAAGTCTTCACCACGCCACAATCAAAATATTTTTTCACACATAACGTATTAATTGTTATGTATTTGACATAAGCTGCTTACTTGTGGTAGTTTATTTTACTAGACTACTTCTATGTGTTGACCAGTGATATAAGTCTCCTGTAATACAGATACTGCTTATTTCTTATAATATGTTATTCAAGGTAAACAGCGTTTTATGAGTTTCTGGCTCTCTGTAGTGTCCTAAGTGACATGCCTTCCAGGTATTGCTTTTTAGCTTATGTCATAGATGGTGTTTCATGATTCTTGTAGCACATTTTTGAGCAATGAAGACTCTCTTTCTTAAAGTTGAGTTACACCAGAACATCACTCTACAAGACATTACTGAATGAAAATATACACAATGTCAGATTAATGGTTTCGCTCTATCCAAGATTTACAATGATTTGAAGTGAAAATGAGGCTGAACTAAGTTGTTTTAGAAGTGCCAAAGTGTGTTCTCTTCAGTTTAAATTCTCATCAGTATGGACACCTACAAACTTTGACCTATCCACCCCAGTCATTAATTCCTATGTTACAGTTGTTTTTCTTGTAGTACCTTTATACTTTCAGAACCAAATATGTCATGCGTTTCTGAAATTGAGAGTGAGACCATTCGCAGAAAACCACTCAATAATACTTCTAAGAATATTATTTACCTTTTCTTCTGTTGCTGTATGTATCTTTGGATTGATTACAAATGCTAGTGACATCCACAAAAAGATCTAATTGTCGTGTTTGTTTGTGTGACCATCCTCCACAACAAGAACAGATGTATTTGTTTTGCAAATAAAAATCGCCTTTTCTTGCTCCACTCTATTTTATTTCTTCCAGACGCGTTTCAACTTTCTTTCACTTTAAGGCATAATCAGAGGGATCTAGAACCATACAGATTTGTTTTGATATGTTGTATTTATAGATTGTAAGACAGTTCACGTCTTCTTTCTAAAGTAAATAAGTGATACTTACAGTTCTTCGCGTTTTTAGTTGGCATTTGCGTCCTCTCATCTAGTCGCATGCAGAATGTCGTACTGCAGCTCTTTGACGAAACATACGCATGTTTTTATGTTTCAATCTTTTTCTTCCCCATTTTTATCTTGTTTGCATTTATAGTTGTGATGCACGTATCAGTCTCCTGCCACTAATAATATTTATTTGATCGAAAACTGTGATTTCAAGACGTAACCACTTCGAGTTCATTATGTGTCTCACCCTGTTTACGTACATGTTGCCAATCTAACGAAGTGTATGCTGAAAACTAACGACTATTCATTTCTGTTATGTATATTTCTCCTCCCCCCTGCTCTTTCTCCCTGTGTGTGTGTGTGTGTGTGTGTGTGTGTGTGTGTATGTGTGTGTGAGTGTGTATGTGTATGTGAGAGAGAGAGAGAGAAAGAGAGAGTTTATTGCTTATAAAACTTGGTGAGTGACTGTGTAAATGTTATTCTCAGTTGAGTAATTCGTCTGAATTACGAAACTGTGATTTTGTCGTGATATTATTGTTGCTCAGAAGGAATACTATTCTAGAATACACGACCTTCTCAAAAATTTTGGAAAATTATGACAACCTTTCTTGTAGAGGGTTTAACAATGGCATATATCAATCTCTCTGGAAACTGTCCTGACGTAGTGGTACACTACATACAGGGCAGCGTGTAAAGGGTAAATGTGCAGATTTTTTTAAATATATATCTGGTGCATTAATATGTCCATGCATCGATGTGCTGGTTGCCCTTCTCTGCGTCGAACAGTCTTCCCACAAAGATGTCACAAACCTTACGAACTGATGTCTTCTGCGTGGTCATAAGTACACTGGCCGTGTCAGTATAGATTAACCATTTTTCGTTTGCATGTTGACACTTCAACACCAGACCTCTTGCCCCAGGAAACTATAAGCATTAATGGTCCACTGTTGCCGCATGTACCTGGAGCTATTACATTTCGTAATTGCTACAATGATTAGTGTGCAACTGACGTCAGTACCGATATAATGTTGTTCAGTAGACCTTCCTCAGTCACTAATAGAAATATCCACATTTATATCCGATACACCCTGTATTTCAGAAAATACAGTGCTTATATGGGATATACATGGGACATCCCCCCTCCCTAGAATCATGGACAGTGCCGTCGGTGGGGTGGCTTACGTACCTCAGTGACACAGATACACGTACTGTATTTGCAACCATACGGAGGGGTATCTGTGGAGAGGCCAGACAAACGTGTGGCTCTTGAAGAGGGTAGCAGCCCTTTCAGTAGTTGTAGCTGCAACAGTATGGATGACTGACTGATACAGCCTCTTAGCGCGAACCAAAACGAACTTGCTATACTGGTACTGCGAACGGCTGGCAACAAGTGGAAATTAGAGCCGTAATTTTTCCCGCGAGCTTGCACCTCTACTGTGTGGTTAAATGATGGTGGCGTCCTCTTGGGTAAAACATTCCGGAGGTAAAATAGTCCCCCATTCAGATCTTCTGGCGGGGAGCAGTCAGGATCATATCGTCATCAAGAGAAACAAAACTGGCGTTCTACGGATCGGAGCGTGAGATGTTAGATCCCTTAATTAGGCAGGTAGGCTACAAAATTAAAAAAGGAAACTGGGCAGGTAGAAATTAGATATAGTGGGAATCAGTGAAGTGGCAAGAGGAACAGGACTTCTCGTCAGGTGAATACAGGGTTATAAATACGAAATAAAATAGGGGTAATGCAGGAATGGATTTAGTAACGAATAAAGAGATAAGAACGCCGGCAAACTACTATGAACAGTGCAGTGAACGCATTATCGTAGCCAAGATAGTCTTGAAGTACACGTCTACCACAGTAGTACAAGTTTTATGCCAACTAGCTCTGCAGATGATGAAGGGACTGAAGAAATGTGTGCTAAGATAAAAGCAAAGCATAAGTTAATCATCGCTAAAACTTGGTTTAATAATCATAAAAGTAGTATGTATACATGGAAAAGACCTGGAGACACTGGAAGGTTTCAGGTTAACAACATAATAGTGAGACACAGATTTGGGAACCAAATATTAAATTGTAAGACATTTTCAGGGGCAAATATGGACTCTGACTACCATTTATTAGTTATCAGCTGTAGACTAAAAGTGAAGATATTGGAAAAAGGTTGCAAAGTATGAAGATAGGACCTAGATAAGTTATAATAGGAGGAGGAGTTTAGTGTTTAACCTCCCACCGACAATGAGGTCATCAGAGACGGAGCACAAGCTCATATTGAGGAAGGACGGGGAAGAAAATCAGCTGTGCCCTTTCAAGGAACCACCCCAGCCTTTGCTGAAGCGATTTAGGGAAATCACAGAAAACCAAAATCTGTATGGCCAGACGCGAGCTTCAATCGTCGTCTTCTGGAATGCGAGTCAGCTTGCTAACCATTGCTCAAATGGCTCTGAGCACTATGGGACTTAACATCTGAGGTCGTCAGTCCCCTAGAATTTAGAACTACTTAAGCCTAACTAACCGAAGGACATCACACACATCCATGACCGAGGCAGGATTCGAACCTGCGACCGTAGCACGCTCGGTCACACCGGCCGGCCTAAGCACTGCGCCGCCCAATTCTGTGAGGTGAGAGTTTCAGAGGGAACATTAGTCAACGGTTGACTAGAACAAAGGGAAGGAATACAACAGAAGATGAATGGGTAGCTTTTTAGAGATGAAATAGTGAGGATAGCAGAGGGTCCAAAATGTAAAAATACAAAGCCTTATAGAAATCCTTGGATACCACAATAAATACTGACTTTAAGTGATGAAAGAAGAAATTATAAAAATGCAGCAAATGAAGCATTCGAAAGGCAATACAAACGTTTAAAAAATGAGATTGACAGGAATTGCAAAATGGTTAACCAGAAATGGCTAGAGGACAAATGTAAGGATTTATAGGCATATTTCGCTAGGGGAAAGATAGATACCACATACTGGAAAAATGAAGAGACCTTTGGGGAAAAGGTACTGTATGACTGTCAAGAGCTCACATGGAAAACCAGTCCTAAACAAAGAAGGTAAAGATGAAAGGTTGAAGGAATACATAGAGGTTCTATAAAAAAAGACAAACTTGTAAGCAATATTAGAGAAAGGGAAGTGGATTAACGTAAAAATGAGATGGGAGATATAATTCTACGAGAGAAATTTGACAGAGCTCTCAAAGATCGAAGTCGAAACAATGCCCCTGGAGTAGATGATATTCTGTCAGAACTATTGATAGCCTTGGGAAAGCCAGCCATGACTAAACTCTTCTATCTAGTGTGTAAGATGTATGAAACAGGCGAAATACCACCAGACTTAAGGAAGAATGTAATATTTCCAACTCCAAAGAAACCAGTTGCTGACAGGTGTGAAAATTACCGAAGTATCAGTTTAATAAGTCATGGTGGCAAAATACTAGCACAAATTCTTTACAGAAGAACAGAAAAACTGGTAGGAGCAAACTTTGGGAAAAACAGTTTGGGTTGCGGATAAATGCAGGGACACACGAGGCAACATTGACGCTACGACTGTTCTTCGAATATAGGTTAAGGAAAAGCAAATCTACGTTTATACAAATTTGTATACTTAGAGAAAGCTTTTAACAATACTGACTGGAATGCTTCGTTTGATCTTCTGAAGATAGCTGCGGCAAAACACAGTGAGTAAATGTAAATGTCGTGTGACTAGGGCCTCCCGTCGGATAGACTGTTCGCCGGGTGCAAGTCTTTCGATCTGACGCCACTTCGGCGACTTGCACGTCGATGAGGATGAAATGATGATTAGTAGGACAACACAACACCCGGTCCCTCCGACCCAGCAGGGAATCGAAGCCGGGCCTTTAGGACTGACATTCTGTCGCGCTGACCACTCAGCTACCGAGGGCAGACAGTGAGAGAAAAGCTAATTACAACTTGTACAGCAACCAGATTGCAATTCTAAGAGTTGAGGGCCATGAAAGGGAAGTAGTGGTTGTGAAGGAAGTGAGACACGGTTGTAGCCTATCCCCGATGTTATTCAATCTATATGTTGAACAAGCAGTAAAGGAAACCAAAGAAAAATTCGGAGTAGGAATTACTGCAGTGAAAGAACTAAAAACTTTGTGGTTCGCCGATGACGTTGCAATTCTGTCAGACAGTAAAGGACTTAGAAGAGCAGTTGAATGGAATGGACATTGTGTTGGAATGAGGATATAAGATGAATATCAACAAAAGCTAAACAAGGATGATGGAATGTAGTCGAATTAAATTAGAATTAGGTAACGAGACACTTAAACTATTCGATGAGGTTTGTTATTTGGTCAGCAAAATAACTGATGATGGGCGAAGCAGTGAGCACATAAAATGTAGACTGGCAATGGCAAGGAACGTATTTCTGAAGAAGAGAAATTTGTTCATATCGAATATAGGTTTAAGGAGTAGGAAGTCTTTTCTGAAAGTATTCGTCTGGAATGTAGCCCTATATGGAAATGAAACATGGACAATGAACAATTTATATAAAAACAGAATAGAAGCTTTTGAAATGTAGTGCTACAGGACAATATCGAAGGTTAGACTGGTAGATCACGTAACTGATGAGAAGGTATTGAATAATGAGAAGGTATTGACTGGAATTGGAGAGACAAGAAATTTGTGACAGAACTTGACGAAGAAGGGGTTGGTTTATAGGACACATTGTGAGACATCACGGAATTACAAATTTAGTAATGGAGGTAAGTGGGTGGGGGGAGGGGGGTAAAAATCATAGAGGTAGACCAAGAGATGAACACAGTAAGGAGATTCATATGGATGTAGGTTCTAGTAGTTATTCGGAGGTGAAGAGGCTCGCATCGGATGGAGTAGAATGGAGAGCTGCGTCAATCCAGTCTTCGGACTGAAGATCACAACAAGAACACTGTATTGGAACAAGTCATTAGACCGTTCGAAACGCTACTAAATCAAGGTAAGATTTTCGAACGTAGCTGATATTTTCGTCAGTGACTTAGAAAATACGTTTTTCCAAGCACACCGCAGTCTACAAGAAACTGTTTATTGTAAAAGATATGTCGACGACATACTCATACTATTTGAAGGCAATGAAACAGAAATGCAACAATTTGCTGATTCCCTTAATGAGATTCATGTTCTAGCTAGGCTGTTGCCCATAGCGAGCCTTCTTTATGATAATTTTCCGTTGCAACTTAACCAAAGTTTTAATGTAGGGTTCAGTATTCACAGTGGTCCCGTGTTCATACAGTAACACACCATGCGTATAACAACAGTCAGAAGCATTTTCCTTGCAGATTTAGTCACTTTAAATTTATTTCGTACCGGGGAACCAGCACCAGCACCTGCTTAGTTTCGGGCTTGCAGTGGTATGCCCACGACTCACCGCAAGTGATGATTCCTTTCAGGAAATCACGCACTTCTTCGGCGTAACGCATTAAGTGATCCAGTCTTGTCATCATTCGCTGGCCCTTGAGATTGTCTGTCAGATTCTTAGGCACCCAGCGAACAATAACTTCACGAAATTTCAACGTGTCATGAACAATATCGTACATCGCACCACAGGAAATTTTGAACTGCTGCGCTAAATTTAGCAGTTACACACGCCGGTCGTTCAAACTTGATGCCTCACTGGCTCCAACATCCTGCGGTATTCCAGCTGTTAGTGGCCGCCAGGAGCGTGGCGAATCATTATGTTTCACACGGCCTTCTTGGAAGAATGCACACCACCTGGAGACATAGCTACGGTTCATACAGGCGTCCCCATACACACCACGCATGGCCCTGTGAATTTGACTCGGCTTATGCCCTTTGGCCCACAAATATCGATCTACAATACGCTCCTCTTCACAAGTTGCCGACAGTAACACACGCGCTATGTTTGTTTCGTATTTCAGGTTTCCCTCGCTAGAGCACATGAAAACAAAATAGCTTCAGTAGCGCAAACTTCGAACTACACTCCTGGAAATGGAAAAAAGAACACATTGACACCGGTGTGTCAGACCCACCATACTTGCTCCGGACACTGCGAGAGGGCTGTACAAGCAATGATCACACGCACGGCACAGCGGACACACCAGGAACCGCGGTGTTGGCCGTCGAATGGCGCTAGCTGCGCAGCATTTGTGCACCGCCGCCGTCAGTGTCAGCCAGTTCGCCGTGGCATATGGAGCTCCATCGCAGTCTTTAACACTGGTAGCATGCCGCGACAGTGTGGAAGTGAACCGTATGTGCAGTTGACGGACTTTGAGCGAGGGCGTATAGTGGGCATGCGGGAGGCCGGGTGGACGTACCGCCGAATTGCTCAACACGTGGGGCGTGAGGTCTCCACAGTACATCGATTTTGTCGCCAGTGGTCGGCGGAAGGTGCACGTGCCCGTCGACCTGGGACTGGACCGCAGCGACGCACGGATGCACGCCAAGACCGTAGGATCCTACGCAGTGCCGTAGGGGACCGCACCGCCACTTCCCAGCAAATTAGGGACACTGTTGCTCCTGGGGTATCGGCGAGGACCATTCGCAACCGTCTCCATGAAGCTGGGATACGGTCCCGCACACCGTTAGGCCGTCTTCCGCTCACGCCCCAACATCGTGCAGCCCGCCTCCAGTGGTGTCGCGACAGGCGTGAATGGAGGGACGAATGGAGGCGTGTCGTCTTCAGCGATGAGAGTCGCTTCTGCCTTGGTGCCAATGATGGTCGTATGCGTGTTTGGCGCCGTGCAGGTGAGCGCCACAATCAGGACTGCATACGACCGAGGCACACAGGGCCAACACCCGGCATCATGGTGTGGGGAGCGATCTCCTACACTGGCCGTACACCACTGGTGATCGTCGAGGGGACACTGAATAGTGCACGGTACATCCAAACCGTCATCGAACCCATCGTTCTACCATTCCTAGACCGGCAAGGGAACTTGCTGTTCCAACAGGACAATGCACGTCCGCATGTATCCCGTGCCACCCAACGTGCTCTAGAAGGTGTAAGTCAACTACCCTGGCCAGCAAGATCTCCGGATCTGTCCCCCATTGAGCATGTTTGGGACTGGATGAAGCGTCGTCTCACACGGTCTGCACGTCCAGCACGAACGCTGGTCCAACTGAGGCGCCAGGTGGAAATGGCATGGCAAGCCGTTCCACAGGACTACATCCAGCATCTCTACGATCGTCTCCATGGGAGAATAGCAGCCTGCATTACTGCGAAAGGTGGATATACACTGTACTAGTGCCGACATTGTGCATGCTCTGTTGCCTGTGTGTATGTGCCTGTGGTTCTGTCAGTGTGATCATGTGATGTATCTGACCCCAGGAATGTGTCAATAAAGTTTCCCCTTCCTGGGACAATGAATTCACGGTGTTCTTATTTCAATTTCCAGGAGTGTATATCACCGAGCGAGGTGGCGCAGTGGTCAGCACACTGGACTCGCATTCGGGAGGACGGCGGTTCAATCCCGCGTCCGCCCATTCTGATTTAGGTTTTCCGTGATTTCCTTAAATCGCTCCAGGCAATTGCTGGAATGGCACGGCCGACTTCCTTCCCCGTCCTTCCCCAATCCGATGAGATCGATGACCTCGCTGTTTGGTCTCTTCCCCCAAACAACCCAACTTCGAACTATATCGTAATGACATTCCAATATTCCAGCTGTAATACATCGCCTACAAAAAAACTTAATACACAGGGAAGGACGACGTCGATTTGATCCGATGACGGCATATGTTACCTGGTAGATGTACTGATATTGGCTTCAACGGATTCCTCCAACAGATGGCGTAGATGCACAGCTACCAGAGCGCCATCTTTCAATAGGGTTTTGCTAAAAACAGTCTTTATCGCATAAATATGTCGATTACATATCTCTAGAGCAGCCTGCTCAGCCAGCCAGGCACCTATCACCATCATGGAGTACGAGATCTGAATATGAGCTAAGTACAATAGATTGAAACCGGTCACCAGTTTAAATAAAATATTTATGCGATAAAGACTGTTTTTAGCAAACGTGTGTTGATCCACCGGAGATCGCTGTTTCCCTATGATAAATATTTTAATAGAGAATACTCACAGCCAGAAGGCACAGTGTGATGCAGACGTGTGAAGCAAGCAGGCAACCTTGCAACATGCTTCCTACAGCCAGATGAGCCAGTTTGAAAGTTGTCAAATTGTGACCTTCCAAGAGGCGGGATGATCCTTTTGGAAAATTGACACACAAGCTGGACATGCTGGGTCAATTGTGCAACGACGCTGGTATCAGTGGCCAAGTGAACATTCTCCCACCTGTAGACGAGGTTCTGGGTATCCACGCAGCACAGACGCCCGCCAGGATCGTCGTATTTTAAGGGCAGCTGCGGCAGATCGTACAGCTACCACACCACAGACAGACGTGTCAACACGAACAGTTGCGAACCAGTTATTAGCAGTGGGACTACGGACACGCACACGCACACCTCCACTCCGTCTTCCACTCACGGCTCGACCGCTGCCGTCAGATCATCACCTAGAAGATAAAGTGTCGTTTTCAGCAGCTTGCGCCTACACGCAAATGATGGTGGTTTGCACGTACGACGTAGACCTGGTGAGCACTGCCTCGTAGAGTGTGTCCCTCTAAAACGCACTGGATAAGCTGCATCTCTAGTTCAGCTTTGGTGTTTCTGGAGTGGACGAGACGTGACTCGTACGACTTGTCAAACACCAACTACGTGAAGAAGTTGACCAGGCGTAAGGTAACGTACCCCCGTACAATATTTCCCATTTGTACAATCGACTGGAAATCAGAGTCAGCGCCTGTATTGACGCTCGTGGAAGCTCCACCACGTACTAACACGTGTCGATACCTGGTACCTGAGAATAGCTTATATTATTGATCTGTAAATGTAATCGCCGGCCGGAGTGGCCGAGCGGTTCTAGGCGCTACAGTCTGGAACTGCGCGACCGCTACGGTCGCATGTTCGAATCCTGCCTCGGGCATGCATGTGTGTGATGTCGTTAGGTTAGTTAGGTTTAAGTAGTTCTAAGTTCTAGGGGACTGATGACCTCAGAAGTTAAGTCCCATAGTGCTCTGAGCCATTTTTTTTCTTTTTTAAATGTAATCATTTCATGTCCTCTATACGCATTGTTGCAACAATAAATCTTGAGTGAATTGGAAACCTCTGAAAGGGTGTACTAATTCTTTTCCGGCAGTGCATATGCAGCCATACGTCGCTAGAGGGCTCCGGATGGTAGAGTTAAATTGGCTGTTTGAAAGTAACAATGTCGGTACGTGAGAAACAGCGTGAAGTAACCGAGCTGCGAATTCGTAGAGTTTGTCCACACTTGAACGACCCTCTCCCGTAACACGGCATTATCAGACCACACACGAGCGCTGCGACAGCTGCAAGAATCTGACGCCTAGAGTTCGCAGTCATCGACCATCCTCCATAAACTGCCGACTTGGCACCATCCGATTTCGATCTTTTTCCAAAACTTATAAAACACCTTCGAGGACTTCAGTTTGATAGTGACGAAGTGGTGAAATCAGGAGTGGCTCCATCACTCTACAGTGGCAGTATTTATAAACTGGTCTCTCGTTGGGAGAAAATGTGTTCGCAGGCAGTCTGACTACGTTGAGAAATAAGTACGAAGACATGAAGAATTTTATTGTAGAATGTTTAATAACTTTTGCTTTTTTTAAGAACAGATCTTTAATAGTTTTCACATAAAAAATTCGGAGGCATTACTTTTCAGAATGCCCTCGTGTCATGCATACCAGCGAATTAGTTTTGACATAGTACGTTCTCCCAAACATCTCAGAAACTCAAGGAATGCCGTCCAATCCAGATACCTAGTTTCGACTCAAGTCTAGGCGAGTGACAGACAGGTGCAGCCAACCCGTGTGGATCTGACAGACAGTGTGGTGCGGAGCGAGTCCCTACGGAGGCAGGAATAGTCATGAGAAAGTAGCGTGTTAGCATTATCACATACCAGGAGACGACGCCAGAGCCTCTGCTGTTGATAGGATTTGTAGACTCCGAAGCAAACTGAACCGTTACTGAGTATTGTTCTTCCGGGCGAGAGGCCATTGCGAGGCGGAGTGTGTCGTATGGGGTCCGTCACGACATGACCTCAAATGACGCAAATTATTTAATGACTGCTGCATGAATAAAACCAGTATTAATAAAGCTACATAATGAGGAATGGCACCACACGAAAGGGAAAAACAAGCCGATGAAGTACAGTTGATGACGCGGTCTGTTGCTGGAAAAGTGCCTTAGCTAGGGACAATGGAATATATAGCTCTATGAGGTGTGACAATAAAATAATACGACTGATTTTCTTTGCAAGATGCAACACTGACGGCTAGCGTAGGTACAATACCTTTGACCTTGCTCTATAAGCTGCTTCTAGTCCAAGCAGCACATCGATGCAACAGCTCAGTCGTGAGTTGTGCTGTAATAAATAAACATGTGTTTGTGTCTCTCGTTACGGGAATGGAATTGCATAATATTGCGCAACGGTATGCCATTTCTTTTTGCGTTAAATTTGGTGAAAACGCGACGACAACGTACAGTAAGATTCAGAAGGCTTTTGGAGAGGAGGTTATCTCAAGAGCTCAAGTTTTTCGTTGGCATAAAATTTTTAGTGAAGGCAGAACGAATGTTGAAGATCAAGACCGCAGTGGATGACCATCAACCTCACAGACGTATGTCAACCTGGCCAGGGTGCGTGAACTCGTACGATCTGATCGAAGATTATCCGTGAAAATGATTTCAGAAGAACTGAACATCAATCTAATAATAACTGAAGATCTTAGTATGATAAAGATTTGTGCAAAAATGGTCCCCAATAATCTCACACCACAACAGCGAGAAACACGGAAAAATGTGGCAGCCGACTTGTTACAGTAAAAGGAAATCAGTCCAGAATTGTTGAGCCGTGTTATTTCTGGTGATGAAAGTCGGTTTTTCAGTACGATCCAGAGACAAAACGCAAAAGTTTGCAATGGTGCTCAAAGGGATCACCCAGACCAAAAACAGCTTGTCAAAGTCAAAAGTGAAATGCATGCTTGTGTGCTGCTTTGATTCCAAGGGAATTGTTCATAAAGAGTGGGTGCCTCCTGGACAAACAGTTAACCAATATTACTACAAAGAAATTTCAGAAAGACTTCGTAAAAGAGTTCTTCGTTTCCGTGCCAACATTGCTGATAGTTCGATTCTGCATCACTATAATGCGCCATCCCATACTGCTTTGTCAATACACTAATTTTTAACCTGAAAACTAATTTCAGTACTACCACAGCCACCTCATTCACCAGATATCGCTCCGTACGACTTTTTTTCTATTTCCAAGAGTCAAAACGGCGGTCAAGGGACACCACTTTCAAACAACACAAGATGTCCAAAAAGCTGTGACGAGGGTCTTGGAGGATATTACAGAAGATGAGTTCCAGAAATGTTACCATCAATGGCAGAAGCGCTAGAAAAAGTGTGTGCATTCAGAAGGGAACTACTTTGAAGGAGACAACACTATACTTGACTAAAACGGTAAGCAACATTTTTTTTTACATCAGTTTCATTACTTTATTGTCGCACCTCGTATCTTTCCTCATTAAGAAATAAATGACCTTGAGCGATCACAACAGTGTCCACCGATAGTGCTTTAACATCACCATCGAATGTCAGTATTAATTTCTTCTATTATGGCAGTACCATCTGAATAATAAGGCATAATATCGACCACGATTATTAGAAAGTATGTGGTTCCAACTTATTTACTGTTTAACTTTTTGGAAGTATCACGCTGTCATATGGCTACCATCATATTTGATGTGAGACTGTCGTATGTTACTGCACGCCTGGTTTGAAAAGGAACGGCTTCGTTCGAAACTGGTCACCAGTACAAAATACACGCAACTGTGACAGAAATTTTGAATGAAAGATTATTGATTAAAAACTAATTGGAAAAACATAAATATAATACCAATATGAGGACTAAATATGGATAGCTAGATGAAGATAAATATAGGTCCACTTATGTTTAAATAATTCATGGTGAATAGCGCTAATTTAGCCAATTTCATCATAATGACAAGCAAATAATTCACAAGCTATGCATCGTTTTGTCACCTCGTAAAACCGGTGAAATTCTAGTTCTATTTTATGTATAGTACTCGTGGATGTGGTAAGTTTAATGCAATATTTATGCATTGCAACACCTGTGCGTAACCGAAAAGAGACATTATTCAAAATATACTTATAATAACAATCCAGTTGGCATATTTAAACAGTCAAAAAGTCATATACAAGATTTATATGCATAGTTTCAGCAACGCTATGTATAGTAAATGCATGTTCGTGAGTTTCGCAGAAGCAGGTAGAAGGCTATTTATGGTCGTCATAGAAGATTCGTATCAGGTGAACTGACACCAATACACGCCCCAGACATGCACCTCCATGGGTTACCAGGAAGATGGATCAGTCGTGATTTTGAGTGGTGTATTGAACGAAAGACAGACGCCTGTTAATGCTACCGAGTGTAATTCGAGGGCTGTACTGTACCAGAACAGGATACTTCGGCATATTGTCCAGCCTGTCTGTCACATTTTCTAAAAACAAAGGAAGACTACCTGTTCATAATGCGTATATAAGATGCAATAGTAAGGCCGTTTTCTGATAATCTACTGTGTACACACACACACACACACACACACACACACACACACACACACACACACACAGAGAGAGAGAGAGAGAGAGAGAGAGAGAGAGAGAGAGAGAGATAGAGAGAGAGAGACAGAGAGACAGAGAGACAGAGAGATATTACTCAAGGTGTTTTTTAGTGTCCTTCCACTGTTTCAGTTCGATTCTTGATTTACAGCTCTTTCCAACAAACGCACTCCACAGTATCTATAAGACTATCGACTGTTGCAGCTTACCGTTTCGGAAGTCATAATTGTAGCAGTGCTTGTGTTTCTTTGATAAGTACTAACACTCCATTAAGACCATCATTGAAGAGCGCATCTAATTCACCCATTTTGCTACTTAAAAGTGGTACATCGTGGTACAGCAATTTTAATTAATTGATGCATTTTAAGTTTTGCTTCTTGTTTACTTTAGTAATTCCTTGTTGTTTGTCACTACAAAATCCTGACGAAGTGAAGGCAGTATTGCTCTGCTCCTGTTAGTTGGATGTTGCTACTGCTACGATTTGTCTTGTTATTCCTACCTGGTGAGCAGTGAGCCTAGGGACGCATTGGCCTAGATTCTCCTAAACATTTTTGGAATAGAGGTCAATATAGTCTAGATACATAGTTATCGTGCTCTTCAGACTGTTCCTGCAAAAGTGCAAAGTAGTTTAATACAAGGATGGATTAAGCGAATGAAAAATGGTTCTGAATATGTTATCAAAAGGAGTGCCATTTGAATCGCAGCCTGATTAGCTCTGCCCCTAGATCCCCAAAACATTCCACATAAATACGAACTCACAAGTAATCCCCTCTTCAATTTGCACAAACTGTCTACGGAAAACTAAAATAAAAGAAGAAGGCAGGTAGCACCTCTGCATTAGAGTTGCGAAAAAAAGCGCGGATTTACATGGAAAGCGGACTTCTTGCGAACACTTGCATTCAGGGAACTTGGGGAATGCGCGCAAAGAGATGAGACACTGTAAGCTTTTGGACTTGGCCAGGACTGAGTCCGAAAGAAAATAAGAGGGCATCGCACAGTGGGACGCAGAATTAAGGAGAGGAGAAAGAAGAATTTCATTAGCCCTGCACAACGTGCCACTATTTAAAAGGAGAAACAAAATACTGGGAATTTTTTTGGTCAATCAAGTCGTGCAATGCTGAGGAAGAAAGCCGAAATAACACGAAAATAGGAAAAACTGCGAGTGAAAGGTCTTGTGTGATTATCACTAGCTGGTTGACGAACTTTTTGTGTAAAGTAATAAATTGTCTTAGAGAATTTATATTTGAAAATATGGAAACTGTATGAAATGTATCACTTCAAGGTAGCCGGCCGCGGTGGCCGTGCGGTTCTGGCGCTGCAGTCCGGAACCGCGAGACTGCTACGGTCGCAGGTTCGAATCCTGCCTCGGGCATGGGTGTGTGTGATGTCCTAAGGTTCGTTAGGTTTAAGTAGTTAGTTTAAGTTCTAGGGGACTTATGACCTAAGATGTTGAGTCCCATAGTGCTCAGAGCCATTTGAACCATTTTTGAACTTCAAGGTAATAAAAACAAGGAACGCACTCATAACGTTTCACGGTTGCTTTTACAATAACGGAGTAAGCCTATAGAGTACAAAGCGAGCGTCTCCGCAAACGGGCACAATTTTTCTTCACGATATAATCACGGAGAAATATTTTACAATCATTTGCTACTTTTCCGAAACCGAAGTGAACTTACCTCAGAGGCCATTGACCAGATTACTGTAGACTGTCCTTATCTGCTGCTAATGCACATGTTTAAAACTTAATTGAATCTCACTTTGCTCCATGCTTTTTCCAGGGTCATGACTGCTGCCCGGAACTCAGAAGCACTAATGATCTATCGTTCAGTACAGTTTGTTGTACACGTCAGTGCTTCTACAACTGCTCCTAACTCTTCCACTGGTAATTCAAAGCAACCGCGAACATGTAGAATTTGCTCACTCTGTCTTGTAGTTGAGTCGACTGGAACTGCGAAGGCCCTTTGGTATGTCAGCATGCGGCGTCCATCAAAGCGAACTGCCGCTCATTGTGCCTCTCATTGTTGTAGCGTTCAGTGGTTCTACTTGTAGTTACGCCACTACATAAATGATACAAAGGTTTTGGCAAGCTATCTCATAGTGATCGCGCTCTACTTGTGGTTCCGCTACTACGTAAATACGAAATGCCGTAGAGTGTTGTCTCACAGTGCTCACGTCTTGCACCCTGCTGAAAATGTTAAAAAATAAAACCGTTACACTTAATACGATCATATCTCGTTATCGTTAATGGGAATGTTCAGCATCATGGGAAAATAAGGGAGGTGCAAAGTCTCGCACCATCCTTATCTTTTGCATGTGCTTCATAATACGTGTGGTTTTGTTTCGTATCGCGCGACTACGAAACAAATAATTTTGCTTACGAAGCTGTTAACAGTGGCATTTTGTGCGTTTCATTCAAATGGATGAACTGAAATACACATGTCTCAATAAAATTGTTAGGGATGAATGGTTTATCGTTAACTGAAATTTCAGCAGAACTAATTGCAGGACTCTGGTCAGTCTTTGGCAACAGTTTGGAGATGAGGGACTGAACTCCTCATGAACATTAAACTCTTGAAGGAAGTGGAAACTGTAGTCACAGATACAAACTTCGAGGAAATGGAAAATAAGGTATTGTATGATGGCCAGAGAGAAGTGTATGAATTAAGTGACTCTATAGGTATATTAAGGAAACTGCTATTTATATAATTAAATGGGTAGAACGGTGCACAATTCCAGGTGCTGGTTGCCTATCTAAAGGCTTCTGGGTATACCAGAAATCCGATTTTCAATATTTCATAAAATTACTGAGCGAATTTTAAAATTTAAAACACCAGAGATTTAATCACACGTTAAAGGCTCCAACAGTAAGTAAAGTATTAATGCTAGAAACTGTCTATATAGTGTGGTCATAAAGGATCTGTAAAACGTATGAGTGTGATTCAGGATAGGTTGTGGTGAGAAATAATCCGATGCATTGCGCGGTTTCCGGTTTAATTAGAACTGAAATTAGCCAGTTACGTCGTTGCACGCGCAGATTGAAGCAGCTTGCCTCAGACAGTATCGTCAAACGTGTTCTTCCTATGGTTTGATAACTTAAATTTCACTTGCGAGAACGGCAGATTTTAAACGGCAATGAGATTTCGAAAAATTGTTAACTTAAGAACCTACAGATGTCTGTCAGCATCGCAATTTAGCGCATGCCAAGTACTTCAATTTGCGTTCGCAACGACCTGATCGGCTAACGTCAGTGCCAATTAAATCGGGAACAGTGCAATGTATCGATTTTTTCCTTAATTATTTCTCAGCACAACCAACCCTGCAACACCCTTACAAGCTACATGAGGCAGTGTGAACTCAAGGCGCACAAATTACCCACACTACGAATACATTCGTCCGCCAGTTGAGAGGGCACTAAACACTTCCAACTAACTTTCCAAATAATTTAAACCTTCAAATTTTTTTCTCGTTGATAGCTCCACAGAAGAAAGGAAAATTGCTAACTGCTTGCTACAACTTCACTGTTCATTTATTAAAACTTCAACATCAAGTATAACGTTTTAACTTACTACTTCTCTATCTGTATCGCATTTGTTGAATACTGAAAAAATGCGAATGCATCAACAATTTTTCTGTTTTCGTTATAAATATTGTAGCATACTACCAGTAATATTACGAACATAATCCACAGCAACGTCTCCCTGGATAGAAACTCCCGCCATCTGGCTGTCTAGGTTAATACAAAATAAAATGCACCTCAAAAGCGCTCAAGGTAAAAATACAAAACAGCACTTTGAGTACTTTTGAAGTGCATTTTGTGTAGGATTAACTTACACAGCCAGACGGCGGGAGCTGCTTGGCAACCGACACACATTGCTGTAGATTAAGTTCCCCATAACAGGGGTCGTATGTTGAAACAGTTATAAAGATTATCTTAACAACCACTACCTCCGTCGGACAATATTAGAAAATTTCTCAGCTTTGTTTTAAGTCCCTTAAAGGGATTCCAAGTAATACTGAGTGTCACTTTGTTGCTTTTGGGTCGATTACTTCATTTCCCAAAACAAAATAGCAATAAAGGCAATGTGCGGAAGCTGTTGGCTCTGCACCAAGAAAGAACGAAGCCGCATTCATCTACCGGGAAGATTATGGGCCGTGTTTCCTCATAAGCATAGAGAACTGTTCTTAATGATTACTTTGCAGAGTGTAAAACGAAACAGGAGAACACAGTGCAAAATTAGCTTAGAAGGATCCCACACCCAAATATAAAAGAAAGAAACTTCACCTTGGTCTCGCTTTGTTTACATTTGGCTCGCCATTTCTGTGATTCTCGATTTACTGATCTACCAGTCGGTAATGAATAATGATTGCCATTGTATCTCTACAAAACCTTGAATGTCTCACATTTACTTAGTTTTCATTGCACGACACCACTCAAAACGAGATTCCAAATTATTTTTTTCATTTCTTGTAGCTTCTTTTTTTTTCCTGCGCTAGTCTCGCCCGCATTTGACGATCTAAGACATCCTTATCACACACGAATACATCCTAGCGGTTGCATGGTTGTTTTGAACCCCGTCATTGAGTACAAAGTACTTAGATGCATTTTCGCCCTGCGTTCGGAGTCAAATTTGTACACTTGTGTTATACAGATAGTCTTGAATTATTCGGTTATGAACACTTCTAAAATATGCAAGATCTATATCGTTTGTACTACTCTCTTACAAAAATGGTTCAAATGGCTCTGAGCACTATGGGACTTAACATCTATGGTCATCAGTCCCCTAGAACTTAGAACTACTTAAACCTAACTAACGTAAGGACATCACACAACACACAGTCATCACGAGGCAGAGAAAATCCCTGACCCCGCCGGGAATCGAACCCGGGAACCCGGGTGCGGGAAGCGAGAACGCTACCGCACGACCACGAGCTGCGGACACTCTCTTACAATTCTCAAGAGTCAGGTGGTAAAAATATAGGCTTCCGACTCAGATAGTAAGTCGTCAACAAGAGGCTTATCCTGTGACTGTATTAACACATCCAGTTGGCGTGCCAATGTAACATTTTTGCTGACTGACCTAGACGAGCGACAGTGGCGTGAAGTTCGTAGTGGTTTGTGTAATACGTTCACTAGTCTCTATAAGTGAAGTTTAACTAAAAGTAGTGCCACCCCATAGGTGTGAAAGAAACAGCGTGAACCGTTTCAGATAATTTGCTAGTACAGAATTGCATTCACTTGGATTAAATCGGGTTTTTAAACTTAGACAAGTCTTTAATCTCTTTTAACTGCTTAAAAACTACATCACCCGCTCCATGAACCACAGAGCTTGCCGTCGGTTAGGTGACTTGCGTGCCTCAACGATATAGATAGCCGTACCGTAGGTGCAACCATAACGGAGAGGTATCTGTTCAGAGGCCAGGCAAACGTGTGGTTCCTGAAGAGGGGCAGCAGCCTTTTCGATAGCTGCAGGACAACAGTCCCGTCGATTGACCGATCTGACCTTGCAGCATCAACATAAAAGTACCTGTGTGCTGGTACTGCGAAAAGCCGAAAGCAAAGGGAAATTACAGACGTAATATTCCTAGAGGGACTGCAGCTCTACTATATGGTTAAATGATGGCATCATCTTGGGTAAAATATTCAGGAGGTAAAATAGTCGCCCATTCGGATCGACGGGCGGATTTTACTAAGGAGGATGTCGTCGTCAGGAGAAACATAACTGGCGTTCTATGGAACTAAGCGTGATATGTTAGATCCCTTAATCAGGAGGTAGGTTAGAAAATTTAGAAATGGAAATGGATAGGTTAAAGTAGGATACAGTGGGAATCGGTGAAGTTCAGTGGCAGGAGAATCTGAACATCTGATCAAGTGAATACACGATTATGAATACAAACTCAAACAGGAGCAATGCAGAAGTAGGTTTAACGATGCGAATGAAAATGAGAAATTACTATGAACGAACAACATAAAGATCGTGTTATTGTACCAAGATAGGTACGAAACCTCACCCACCACATAGTACAAGTTTATATGCCGGTTAATACCGCACATGAAGGTACTGAAAAAAATATATGATAAGATAAAAGAAATAATTCAGATAGTTAACGGGGGCGAAAATTCAATAATGATGGGAAACTGGACTTCGACAGTAGGAAAAGGAAGAGAAGAAAAAATAATAAGTTAATATGGAAGGGGGGGGGGGGGGGGGAGGGTGAAGCTGCCTCGTAGAATTCTGCACAGTGAATAATTTAATCATGGCTAACATTTGGTTCAAGAATAATGAAAGAAAGTTGTACATGTGGTAGAGACCTGGAGAGACAGGAAGGTTTCAGACATTATATGATGGTAAGACAGAGACTTCGGAACCAGTTTTTAAACAGTAATGCATTTCCAGGGTCAGATATAGACTCTGACCACAGTTTATTGGTTATGAACCCGTGGAGTAAAACTGAAGGCATTGCAAAAAGGTAGTAAATTAAGTGGGACCCGGACAAGTTGAAAACCAAGCGGTTATTTAGAGTTACAGAGGAGCATTAGGCAATGATTGACTAGAACAGTGAAAAGGAATACCGTAGAAGAGGAATGGGTAGCTTTGGGAGATGAAATAGTCAAGACAGCAGAGTATCACACAGGTAAAAAGACAATACCTAGTAGAAAACCGTGGCTACCACAAGAGACACTGAATTGAATTGATGAATGTGAAAATATAAAAGGGCAGTAAATGTAAAAAGTGAAAGGGAAGATAAACTCCTAAAAATAAGGTTGACATGACGTGCAAAATAGCTAAGCAGGACTGACTAGAGGACACTAGAGGAATGATATATATCACCTACACGAAAATTAAAGAGGTCTTTGGGGAAAGAGAAGCAGCTGTAATCGTATCAAGAGCTCATATGGAAAACCAGTCCTAGCAAAGAAGGGACCGCTGAACGATGGAAGGAGTCTAAAGAGGATCAATACAAGGGACATGAATTTGAAAGCCGTATTATAGAAATGGAAGAGGATGTAGATGAAGATGAAATGAGAGATATAATACTGCGAGAAGATTTTGACAGGGCACTGAAAGAACTTATACGGAAAAAAAATTTGGAAGAGCCGAGACTCCGTCACAACTACTGATAGCATTGGCACAACCAGCCATGACAGAAGTCTTCAATCTGTTGCACAATCTGTATGAGACAGGCGGTGAATATTACTGAACTATCAGTCTAATAAGTCATAGCTGCAAAAAAACACGAATTCTTTATAGAAGAATTGGAAAACTGGTAGAAGCCGACCTCGGAGAAGATCAGCTTGGAGTCTGGAGGAATGTCGGAACACATGAGGAAATACTTACCATATGACTTAGGTTAAGAAGAGGCACACCTAAGTTTATAGTGTCAGTTAACGAGCGTTTCGCTCTCATTTAAATATATGGCCGGCAGAGTCAGCCTCCTGGAATTGTGAAATGAACCCTGACGTCCAGGACCGTGTGCTAAAAAGATCGCAGATTCGCCACGAGATAGGAAATTCACAGGCGTCTATTGTGCTGAATGAGGCCTAGGAGCTGCAGTGTGCGAGTGAGACAGACGAGAACCTACGTCATAGCGAAACCCTGTAGAAGCCTTTTGTGGCCAGGGAGACGTAGCAGTGTTAAATATGGCGGACATAAGATCGGCCATAAAGGGAAACATTTATGAAAACTATTTAATTCTGTATTAATTCAGAAAATGAAGCCACAGTAATTTTAATCTACCATTCTTCATAAATTTTCATGGTGATCCCAATAATACCTGAAGACTGATCATATCTATAATAATACAATACATCGAGTATAGATTTAAGTGTCAGGAAGTCGATTCTGACAGTATTTGTATGGAGCGTAGCCATGTATGGGAGTGAAACATGGACGATAAATAGTTTGGACAAGAAGAGAATAGAAGCTTTCGAAATGTGGTGCTTCAGAAGAATGCTGAAGATTAGACGGGTAGATCATATAACTAATGAGGAGGTATTGAATAGGATTGGGGAGAAGAGAAGTTTGTGGCACAACTTGACTAGAAGGGATCGGATGGCAGGACATGTTCTGAGGCATCAAGGGATCACAAATTTAGCATTGGAGGGTAGCGTGGAGGGTAAAAATCGTAGAGGGAGACCAAGAGATGAATACACTAAGCAGATTCAGAAGGATGTAGGTTGCAGTAGGTACTGGGAGATGAAGAAGCTTGCACAGGATAGAGTAGTATGGAGAGCTGCATCAAACCAGTCTCAGGACTGAAAACCACAACAACAACAACATAATAGTTTAGGATTTAATGTTAAAATAAAATTAACAATTTTGTAGCAAAGACGTGGATGCTAAAATATGAATGTTCTGGTCGTCCATAACGATCAACATTTCATTTAGAAGCGCATCATTAAAATGATAAATATTGTAAATATAAACTCTGTAACTTTATTTGTTTAAAGGATATAGTAAATTTAAATTATCAGTATTTTCAGTTGAGCATCAGATCATCATTTCCTGCACACAAAACACGTTGAACGATGGCAACATGACACCTTATTGAACCATTAAGTAATAGAATATTTCTTGTAAAGTTTAGCGCATAATAGTTACTTTCGTTCTTTATTTATTTCTCAGGAAGTCATTGGTGGCATTCAAAGATAAGAAGGAAACTGTATTGGGTTTACGTAAAAGAATATAACATATTTTATTATGTAACGGATATTATTGTACTTTATTTAGAACGTGAAAGTGGACAAGCTTTGATTATTTAAATATGTTAAATTGTAAAATAATGTAGAATAAGCTGTAGCAGGGGTAAAATATAGGGAGCGAAAGGCTATTTACAATTTGTATAGAAACCAAATGGCAGTTATAAGAGTTGAGGGGCATGAAAGAGAAGCAGTGGTTGGGAAGGGAGTGCGACAGGGTTGTAGCCTCTCCCCGATGTTATTCAATCTGTATATTGAGCAAGCAGTGAAGGAAACAAAAGAAAAATTCGGAGTAGGTATTAAAATCCATGGAGAAGAAATGAAAACTTTGAGGTTCGCCGATGACATTGTAATTCTCTCAGAGACAGCAAAGGACCTGGAAGAGCAGTTGAACGGAATGGACAGTGCCTTGAAGGGAGGATATAAGATGAACATCAACAAAAGCAAAACGAGGATAATGGAATGTAGTCGGATTAAGTCGGGTAATGTTGAGGGTGTTAGATTAGGAAATGAGACACTTAAAGTAGTAAAGGAGTTTTGCTATTTGGGGATAAAAATAACTGATGATGGTCGAAGTAGAGAGGATATATAATGTAGACTGGCAATGGAAAGGAAAGCATTTCTGAAGAAGAGAAATTTGTTAACATCGAGTATTGATTTAAGTGTTAGGAAGTCGTTTCTGAAAGTATTTGTATGGGGTGTAGCCATGTATGGGAGTGAAACATGGACGATAAATAGTTTAGACAAGGAGAGAATAGAAGCTTTCGAATTGTGGTGCTGAAGAAGAATGCTGAAGATTAGATGGGTAGAAGAGAGGAGGTGCTGAATAGGATTGGGGAGAAGAGAAGTTTGTGGCACAACTTGACTAGAAGAAGAGATCGGTTGGTAGGACGTGTTCTGAAGCATGAAGGGATCGCCAATTTAGTATTGTAGGGTAGTGTGGAGGGTAAAAATCGTAGAGGGAGACCAAGAGATGAATACACTAAGCAGATTCAGAAGGATGTAGGTTGCAGTAGGTACTGGGAGATGAAGAAACTACACAGGATAGAGTAGCATGGAGAGCTGCATCAAACCAGTCTCAGGACTGAAGACCACAATAACAACAAAGCTGTAGCCAGTCAGACGGTTTCTGTTGAGACTCAAAAACGGACTGTCGGTCTTTAGATAACTAGGAAGTGAAACGACTTAGTCTCTGAGCAGTTAGCAGCCGCGCGCCTAATGTGAACTCTTACCTTTTCGCGTAGTTAACGAATTGGAGTATTGGACTTCAATTCGCGATGAGATTGCTAACGATCTTACTGTGTCAAACGAATCGAGTGTAACAGTAACTCTAAATACGACCACTTTCGTTTTGAGTTTGCTGTCTGACTAAACATTACTCTAACCAAATCGCAACTGTGTGGCCTACATCAGTTATGGATCGTTAATTTAGCTCCCGATGTTATTATTACTGTTAATACATGTTATATTAACTTTGTAGGTTTAATATAAGTTCACAAACTTGCCATGAGTTAGACAATTTAACCAAAGGGTCACAAGCGTCTAATTTAGGGCGTGTAATGTGACACGTGTGGTTCAACCCCTAGACGAGTTTGAGCCAAGACATTTCGACGAAAAGGAACCAAATGTGAGCCCGAACATCTTTGGGATGTTAGCTCGCAATTGGGGGCTCGTCCGGCAAATTGTTAGTTGAGCGATAAGAATATTGCAAAGTGTGAATATTAGGTTTCTTTAATAGTTGTGAAGTTGGAATTGTAATTTTCACAGTTAACGACGTGATCTAGGTCCCAAGTCTGTGACATGTTAGGCAGTTTTCGTGGGGGCTCTGGGCCACGAATCTTGCAATAGTTGTGTGCACTGAGTTTAGCAGTGGTTAGGAGTGATAAAAAAGTAACGCGGAAGAAGAGGCGACATTGAAAGCATGTGGTTCTAGCCAGCGGCGGCCTCTTCAAAGGCGATTCATCGCGCAGCGGAGGTTGCAGTACCACAGCAGAGGCTACGAGATCTTCAGCGTCGGCTTGAACTACAACATCGGCAGAAATACCATAGGATAAGGATCCAGCACGACAAAGCTAAGTACCTGCGTTGATAGCGAGATTATGTATGATTCTGTAGTTCAATCGCCAATAATAGACGTCGCTAATATTAAGCAGTCGGGTAGCTTGTGTGGGTCCGTAAATACTAGCGATCCACTTAGCCCGAAGTCGGAGTGGGAGAGCGTGATCGGCGGTGAATTTAGTAAGGCAAATAGTCCGAAATCAGGCAAGGGAGATAAATTGAGGAAGACATGATGTCGCAATGACTACAAATGATAAGCGGATTGGGATCCAAAATTGATTCTGTTAAAACCGACAAGGGCTCCAAAATAAATCCTTTTAAAACTGATATGGGTGACGTAAATTTAAAAATTTATTCAATGGAATCCGAAATAGCGTCGGCTGTGAAAGACGAAGTTGCTAGTGAAATCGTGGAATTTGTAGACGGAAGCCGGCCGCTGTGGCCGAGCGGTTCTAGGCGCTTCAATCCGGAACCGCGCTGCTGTACGGTCGCACGTTCGAATACTGCCTCTGGCATGGATGTGTGTGATGTCCTTAGCTTAGTTAGGTGTAAGTGGTTCTAAGTATAGAGGCTAATGACCTCTGATGTTAAGTCCAATAGTTAGTTCAAATGGCTCGGAGCACTACGGACTTAGCTTCTGAGGTCATCAGTCCCCTAGAACTCAGAACGCCTTAAACCTAACTAATATAAGGACATCACACAGAGCCATGCCCGAGGCAGGATTCGAACCTCCGACCGTAGCGGTCGCGCGGTTTCAGACTGTAGCGACTAAAACCGCTCGGCCACCCCGGCCGACTAAGTCCCATAGTGCTCAGAGCCATTTGAACCATTTGAGTTTCTGAAAGAGCCTTAAATACGGGAACGGGTTGATGCGAGAATTTTGTAAACGTGAACTTGGAAATTAATGCATGTGAAACGTCCATTGGGAGTGCTTACTGGAATTACGACGTTGAAAAGACGGTTACCGGAAAATTTGCTGTGGAATCTAGTGCACAGTCCTAGAAACTCAATAGACGAATTTTTGGACTTTGTAGAAAAATTTGAACAGGCGTTGAAATTTAAACCACCAAGTAAGCAGACAAATAGTTTTCAGAGTGAAAATCATAACTACAGCCCGAATAATTACTATGAAAGACATTCGGGAAGTTATCAACGGACCGCAAACAGCAGTTCTGACAAGGGAAGCGGTAACAGGAACACATCCAATGATAAATTTCAAAGGGGTAATGGGAACGGATACTTTCGTGGCAGGGACCGACACCAAGAACCGGCACCTGGAGAAATGAACCAGCGTAATTTGAAGATCGGGAAACTAAGCTTCGCCACATCTCAGGTCCGGAAATGGCAAAATAAACCAGCGACGAATAGGGCGCGAGGAAACGCAAATGTGATAGGTGTTAATAGATCGGCAGAAAGGCGTCAGATTTTTGAAATAAAATTAGTAAGAGTTGACAATCAAACAGGCAAATTTTCAAATCAGATCGTACGCAAAAGGTGTAATCCCAAGATAACGAAAGATGACGATAAAAGCGATGACGTCGATTTAGGGCTAAATGATTTTTTTATGCGTGTAAAACGAAAGAGTTTGTGAATGTTAATACAATGAAAGATTCTATATGCGAAAAGGTGGCTGTGGTGGAGCTGAATATGGTGGAGTTAGATGGTATAGAAAATTCTAAAGCGGAACTAACCAGCGGTGACGATGATAGTGATGAAGGTGATGATGTTTTAGGTGATATTCTGACGGCGAAAGTTGTTACGGAGGTTAATAAGAGCGGCGTAGCATTAATCTCGTCAGCTTTCGATGAATTTGCGTGTATCGGCAGATACTGGTGAATTCATTTTGAAGAAGGTAGTAATGATGTTTCATTTGCTAAGGTTACGAAAGTTGAAGCTGCTGGTATTGATACTACTAATGGAGGCGAACCCGAAATTCTGGATGGATCTGTGGATTTCAAATGTCTGTGTGAGAATGAGCGTGGATCTCAATTTGATGTGTGATCTGCAATTAATGTGGCGCAGGAACGTGTAGGAGAGGAAAAGGTATTATGCTCAGGTTTAAATCAAAACTCAGCGGAGTGTAATGGTACTGTAATTTATGTGACGTAACGGCAGAGGATGGTGAAACTATGAACCGTTCTTATTTTTGTGTTCTGTCGATGGAGCTAAATGAGGTTTCATGTAGCGAGTTGCTTGATGTATCAGCGGCTGTTGAAAGTGCTGTTTTTGAAAGTGTTTGTAATGACGTGGAAGTAAAATGTAATGCTTTATTTCACGTTAATAAGGTAGTAGCTACTAAGGTCGATAATTTTAAGGGAGAATACAGTGAGTTTGATTCTAACATAGAAAGTGATATTTGGACAGAATGGCATCCTAAGGAGGATTTTACTGTAACTGATAGGCGATGGTATGGCAGTACATTACTATAGTTATTGCCTCATTTGTGGTCTTTATTGCCTCATTTATGGACTCGAGAGAAGTTTAAGATAGCGAGAGGTCTATAAGGGAGAAAAAATGAAACTGGGGCGAAAAATAATTTAATGAATTATTTTGGGACGAGTACGAAACTGAAGGGTGGAGTGAACAATGTATGTGTCCTCTAGAGATGGAAGAGAAGAGGAAAGTGGGTTAAGAAATAAGTGTACCTATGTTTAGATTGTAAGATTATTTGGAGGAGTAATTTGCCATGTTTTATTTCAGGATTTATTCTTACTTGTTTGTTGTTCTGTCACATAAGGATTCTTTTTTTGACAAGGTCCGTGCAGTTTTAAAGAGATAGTGTAGACACACATTTGGGTGCGAGGAGGTCAGAGAACTCAATTATTTGGTGAACCGTATCAAGCCAAAAATCAGTGCACAGTATGCGTATAAATTAGGTTTTTGGGGTATATAAGGGATTTATTTATGTGCATGTATATATTAAGCTTAATTTTTTGGCTGGTTTTATTTTTGTTGTAATTTCCAAATTATAAGTTATGATCAAGCCAATTTGGGTGCATGGAGGTCAGAGAAATTTCAAAAATGAAAATAAATAATGCTTACCTAGGAAGACAGATGTATGTTTATCTACTTATCTGAGAATATTTTGGGAGAATAATTTATTTTTGTATGGAGTATCAATTTGTGTACGCAGCGTCACCGCATGGGATTAAACGAGGAGTGAGATTTGTTCATATCTGTTATTAGTTTTGATCTAAGGGAGTTATTTAAATTAAAGGAAAATATTAATTTCGCAGTGCAGTCGATTGTGAACCTGTCATGAGATGCATGTCTCTAGTAGGACTTGAATAACGTGTCAGAATAATTGAAGAATTTACGAGTATCTTGCAAATGCTGTAAATCAATTGTTTACTGTGTAGTTCTGTTTGTATCAATTCCACTAGGGGAAAGTGTTCAGTGCTGATCCTGGATGGTTTCGGAAAATGTATGTTTTCTGGTATCTACACCCGATTCGGATTTCAACAGATTTGTTCCCGCAAAACGAAGGCGACGGAATGAAGAGCCATACAGCATTTCAGCGGGGTACTCGGAGCTGAAACTGCGGAGCGCCACTGGAGACTTCGTTGAGACGTTAAGGTTCATTTCAGTAGACATTCTATTTTAACAAATGTATAGCTTTATCTGGTATTAATTAACTTATCACATTTCATAATTTATGTTAGATATAAGTTTCTTTAAACTTAAAGCATGCTGCATCAACAACACAACAAATAATTACGCAATTGATCTGGCGCTTTGAATATTTATGTCATGTATTACGAATTTGTGTTTTTTTAATTTTGGTGCTACTTCATAACATAAGAAGTGTGATTGGAAAGTTTTAACAATGGATCCGCTACTGGTTACTGGTTTGGCACGCAGGTACACAGAGGGTAGGGAGTGAGTCATTGCCTTGTCCTTGAACGGCCTCCGACAGGAAACTGCGTTTCATTTATTCAGTTCGTTGTGGCAGCTGGTTGAGTTTGGGTCTGTTAAGGCTTGTTGCTGGCTCCCGTCTGCATGAAAATGGACGCAAAAACGGAGCGACGAGTTTGTGTGAAACGTTGTTTTAAAACTTGTAAATCAGCTTCTGAGGCTTAGAACTATTAAAAAACAGTTTCTGCAGATAATCGTAAGAGCCAATCAAATGTTCTTGTCTGGTACAACAGATTTAAAAATGGTCGCGAATCATTTGAAGATGAACCATGGTCCTGCCATCCTTTCACCTCAAAAAAGAATGAAAATATTGTGAAAGTTCACGATATAGCGCACTATGATCGTAGACTTCAATTAGGGAGATGGTTGATGAACTTTAATTTCTATGCAGTTCAGTCAATTTTAACAGAAGATCTGAACATGCGGTGAGTGTCCGTAAAATTCATTCCAAGAGTGTTGTCAAGTGGCCAGAAAAGAATACCGACTTGAAGTGTGTCAAGAACTGAATAATCGGACTAAAAATGACCCAGATTTCTTAAACAGGGTAATTACAGGTGACGAATCGTGGGTATATGGATATGATCCTGAAACCAAAGTGCAGATTCACCACGACCGAAAAAAGCACGATAAAGTCGGTCGAAGGTGAAGACAATAGTGGTGATTTTTTTCGATTCTACCGGTACTGTACATCATGAATTTACCCTTGGAGGACAGACAATTAACCAAGAATACTACAAATGTGTCCTTGAGCGTTTGTGCAAAAACGAGTGAGAGAAAGGGCCTGCATTGTGGAAAAACAGCAGTTGGGTGTTACACCATGACAATGCTCCGGCTCATCGTGATTTCTCCATCGCTGAATTTTTGACCAAATTCCAAATTCCTGTGTTTTCGCAATCGCCATATCCCGCGGATCTGACCGCTGAGGTCTTCTACCTATTTCCTAAACTCAAATTTTCACTGAAAGGAAAGCGCTTTGACTCAATTAAAGACGTCCAGGCTAATACGGAGAGCGTCCTTAACACACTTCAGGAAAAAAATTCCAGGAATGTTTCCAAAATTGGAAACACCGTTGGAGCCGGTGTTTTCCGTCAGAAGGGGGCTATTTTGAAGGAGACGCATCACAGTAGCATGTAAGAGGATGAAGATGAAGATAAAATGAGAGATTTAATACTGTGAGAAGATTTTGACAGGGCACTGAAAGAACTTATACGTAAAAAAAAAATTGGAAGAGCCGCGACTCCGTCACAACTACCAGCCAAGACAAAAGTCTTCAATCTGTTGCACAATCTGTATGAGACACACGGAGAATATTACCGTACTATCAGTCTAATAAGTCATAGCTGCAAAAAACACGAATTCTTTATGGAAGAATTGGAAAACTGGCAGAAGCCGACCTCGGAGAAGATCAGCTAGGATTCTGGAGAAATTTCGGAACACATGAGGGAATACTTACCATATGACTTAGGTTAAGAAGAGGCACACCTAAGTTTATAGTGTGAGTTAACGAGCGTTTCGCTCTCATTTAAATATACGGCCGACAGAGTCAGCCTCCTGGAATTGTGAAATGAACCCTGACGTCCAGGATCGTGTGCTAAAAAGAGCGCAGATTCGCCACGAGATAGGAAATTCACAGGCGTCTATTGTGCTGAATGATGCCTAGGAGCTGCAGTGTGCGAGTGAGACAGACGAGAACCTACGTCATAGGGAAACCCTGTAGAAGCCCTTTGTGGCCAGGGAGACGTAACAGTGTTAAATATGGCGGACATAAGATCGGCCATAAAGAGAAACATTTATGAAAAATATTTATTTCTGTACTAATTTAGGGAAGGAAGCCACAGTAATTTTAATCTACCATCCTTCATAAATGTTCATGCTGATCCCAATAAAACTTGAAGATTGATCATATCTATAATAATTTAGGATTTAATGTTAAAGTGAAATTAACAAGTTTTGTAGCTGAAATATGAACGGTCCGGTCGATCTTAATGGTCAACATTTCATATAGAAGCGCATCATTAACATGACAAATGTTGTAAATACCAACTCTGTAACTTTATTTGTTTAAAAGATATAGTAAATTTAAATTATAAGTATTTTCAGTTAAGCATCAGTTCATCGTTTCCGCCGCGCAAAACACGTTGAACGATGACAACGTGACACCTTATTGAATCATTAAGTAACAGAATATTTGTTGTAAAGTTTAGTGCATAACAGTTACTTTCGTTCTTTATTTCTTTCTCAGAAAGCACACTGGGGCAAGGCTACTGGCTGTGGCATTCAAAGCTAAGAAGGAAATTGTATTAGGTTTATGTAAAAGAATATAACATTTATTATGTAATGAGTATTATTGTACTTTATTTAGAACGTGAAAGTGGTCAAGCTTTGATTATTTAAATATGTTAAAATGTAAAATAATCTAGAATAAGCTGTAGCAAATCAGATGGACGACTTCAGGAAAGGGAACTGCCCGAGTCAGTTGAGCGATGATGTTCGGCACGCGGGGGAGGCTGCTGGAGACGATCAGAGGGACAGTTCTGGTGTGAACACTGAACGGACAGTGCTGTAGAGACGTGAAAGCGGACGGTCGGTTCTTAGGTAGCTAGGAACTGAAACGTCTTAGAAAATGTCGCGTTGTGTGATATCGTGGGACTTCATCTCTGAGCCGTGAGCAGCTGCGAACCTGGAGTGAACTCTAACTCCTCGCGTAGTTAATGAGGTGGAGTATTGGACTTTAATTCGCAATGAGATGGCGAATGATCAAACTGTGTCAAATGGACATGCTCTCGAGTGTAACAGTAACTCTACATACGACCACTTTTGTTATTAGTTTTCTGAATAAACATTATTCTAACCAAATCGTTACTGTGTGGCCTACATCAGTTATGGGTTGTTAATTTAGATCCTGATATTATTATTATTGTTATTATATGCTATATTAACTTTGTAGGTTTATTTCAATCTCGCAAACTTGCCATGAGCCAGACAATTTAACCAAAAGGTCACAAGCGTGTAATTTAGGGCTAGCAAAGCGACAAGTGCGATTCAACACCTAGACGAGTTTGATCCAAGACATTTTGACAAAGATGAACCACATGTGAGAACGAACATCTTCGGGATGTTAGCTCGCAATAGCTTGCAAACTTAGAAAAAGTTGAATGGAATACTCTCTTGAAAATCATGGAAGTGGCAGGGATAAAATTCAGGGTGTGAAAAGCTATTTACAACTTGTATAGAAACTAGACGGCAGTTATATGAGTCGAGCAGTACGAAAGCGAAACGGTAACTGAAAAAAGGCTGAGACACTGGCTTTAGTCTATTACCAACGTTATTTAATCCACTGAGCAAGCAGTAAAGGAAACCAAAGAAAAATTTGGAGTAGGAATTAAAGATCAAACAGAAGAAATAAAAGCTTTGATGTATGCTGATAACATTGTAATTCTATCAGGGACAGCGAAGAGCTTTGGGAGCTACTGAACAGAATGGATGGTGTCTTCGAATGATTATATAAGATGAACATCAAGAAAATCAAAACAAGAATAACGGAAAGTAGTCGAATTAAATCAAGAGCTGCTGGGGAAATGAGATTAGGAAACGAGACACTTAAGTAGAGTAGTACAGTTTTGCTATTATAGCAGCAAGATAAGTGATGATGGCCAAAGTAGAGAGAATATAAATGTAAACCGACAATGGCAAGAAAAACGTTTCTGAAGAAGAGAAGTTTTTAACATCGAATATTTGTTTAAGTTTTAGGAAGTATTTGCATGGAATGTAAATGATGTGTACAGGTCGTCTGGTAGAATGGCCCACACATCTCGTGTAGTGTCCTGCGGTCGGCAGGAAATAACTTATGATCAAGTTTGAACACACTTTATTTACACACGTTAACATAAATGTCAAAAAGGATGGGAAACAATACAGAGCCTTGAGGGGTACCCGCTGACATGTGACGTATGCTGGAGCGGTGATCTCGCTGAGTAACCAAGAAAGTCCTATCGTGGAGGAAATTATCCACAATCATCTCATAGATGTCGGGAGTGGTCATCTGTGTAAGAATTTTGTACTAAGACTATCCTGCCAGATATTGTCGTGTAAGTTTTGCAGGCCTATAAAAACCACTGGCGTCGACATGGTGGCGTTAAAGCCCTTGCTGACATGGTCCGTGATCAGAAGGACTTGGAGTCTGGTCGACAGGTAGGTGGCAAGAGAATCCAAACTGTTTCAGACCGATTGTCACAGCCACTGCCTGTTGCTTCCATTATGCGCGAAAAACGCCGGTTGTGAGACATCGGCTCAGGATGCTGGTAAATAAGACTAGAGGTTTGTGTGGGAGCTGTCGGAGGTGTTTGTTTAAGATACCATCCGAACTGGGAGTCGACTGCCCATGTTTCTGCCAGAGGATCCATTGGATTTCCCCTGGAGACATAAGGTGAGAGGCAGTCAGAGATGGTCTACATCTATATCCATACTCCACAAGCCACCTGACGGTGTGTGGCGGAGGGAAATTGTCTTTGTCGGAAAATGGCAACGGCCGCTAGAATATCATGTTCATCTTGGAGTTCATCTGGCCTGGTGTCCTGGATGAGAAATTGGTTTTGGCCCTTAAACGTATCGGCAAGAGTTTCTACCACAAGGAGGGCATCATAAGTTAAGCCATCCACTGCGGAACACCACAGAGCTTGGACAAAAGCCCATTTGGATTTATGTTGGAGGAGGAAGGCAGAAATTGTG
Source organism: Schistocerca americana (assembly GCF_021461395.2). Taxonomy (NCBI): domain Eukaryota; kingdom Metazoa; phylum Arthropoda; class Insecta; order Orthoptera; family Acrididae; genus Schistocerca; species Schistocerca americana. The sequence goes on along the minus strand of NC_060119.1, from coordinate 948,566,572 downwards.
TCCTCCCATTGTTCCGTTTCACAATTGGCAAGTTGGTGGCAGAATTCATGCTGGAGGCGTTTGATGCAATGCTTATCCCAAGGATCACAAAACTGTGTCCACCACCTTCTCGATTTAGAGTTTGTGCAAGAGGGGAAGCAAGTCATCGAGGGGGGTTAAGGCCCTTTGAACAACGGAAGTAGTGGCCTTCATCGCCTTTTGGATTTTTGTGGTTGGGTAATCAATAACACTGATCAGATTGGCAGGCGTTGTCAGGTCGTGATGTTGCCGAGTGGTATTATTAAGTATCCTGAAAAATTTGTCCCATTTCGTGAGTGTCAAGGTAGAACAGATGTCTAAAGACATAGCGATGTCAGAAAGGTGCAGGAGCACAGGGTCTTGGTTTGTGGAGTGTTCCAAACGACAACTGCAATGAAATGTTCCTGAAAATGGCCATGTCCAGAACATACTGCTGTATATCAGAGCGGACTGGTATGTGGGTGGGAGTGTGGGGCCACAGAGCGACAGTGCCAGAGGATCTTCTAGGTCAAGGAGCAGTCTGCTCTTGGGATATGCAACGTGAGAACGCGAGAATGCTTGGCATTGAGATCTGCCCCAACAATGAGTTTGTCAAAAGATGTCAAGGTACAAAGATCAGCTTCAAGATGTGGGAGATTAGGGCTCAAATACACCACAGCAAAAGTTATAGCACCAGGGTGAGTAGAAATATTGACTGCCATAGCCTCTGTGTGTTCGAGTGGTTGGAGAACCTTGGGATTATGGATGAGCGACTTATGCAGAAACAGCGCTGTGACCACACCTCGTCGATTGAGTTGGTAAGTCCGATAGAAAAGAAGCTGCGAAGACGAAAATCGTCGGTGGGTTTCTGAGACAAGTAAAATGTCCACATTTACAGCCATTAGCATTAAAAATACAGACAACTACATCCCGAGGGGATGATGGTTGTGTGGTGGGCAATTTGCCATTACAGCAAAATCTGGCTGAGCCCTTCAACAAGAACGATGACCTTAGTGAGCCCATCCAACCGACAGATCTTTTGAGCTGTTTCACTGATAACAGCCAATATGGGGCCGTCTAAACTGAGAGATGACCTGGAGGATCTCCCACATGTCATCCCACAAAGAAGAATCTATATCCACCACTGGAGGAACATCCCAGGTGGGCTGTTTCACCCTGCAGCAGGCAGGGGTGGGCATGGTGGCTGGTGGAGAAGGCACCGCAATGGATGATCATGGTGCTTCAGCATGTGGGTGGGAGGAGGCTGCAGGCAGTCTTTCAGCTTGGTGGGCGATGGTATGCATCATGGATGAGCAGGTTGAGCTGCAGCGAAAAATGTGGTCATAGGGGATGGAGTTGGAGGTGGCTCCTGTGTCGCAGATGCGTCAGGCGCCTGAACATTAATGGTGGGATGGTCGTCGGATTTACGACGTGAGACGGTGAAATGGTTCGGTTCTATGATGGCGGGGGTGGCCGATTCGTAAGTGGTTTCCTTCGTGGATGGCGGGAGGACTTCATAGGCATCTGGTACATAGGACATAGGAAGCTAGATGGTGGGGACCGTAAGAGGTGCCCAAACAGTGGGCACATTTAGGTTTTTCTGAGACTGGGAGTTTGCAGTCCTCTGACAGATGCGAGCCAGCACACTTGACACACCAGACAGGCAGTGAACAGCAACTGTTGGTGAGGCGCAAACTTTGACACATAAAGCAGATGGAGGGGGCGTTGTGGCCTTCATATGATTCAGTACACACCTTGGTGCACAGGAGATACCTGATTTGATAAACGAGGTAAATGCGTTCGACGTCCTCTCTGTTAATAAGGTAGACAACATGGGTGGGAGTAGGGACCAATTTCCAGGTCTCAGGGTCCTTCTTGTTGTATTGGTGGACCAAAGGATCCAGGAACTAGAGACAGAGTAATTCATTCCTGAAGTTGTTATTGTAACTTCACAAGGAAGGTCTTTGATGACTATTTTTGTTCTTCTGTCGTCTGAATCCTGATGAGTGTGGTAGTACATAGCCCTGGACTTCACAAAGTTGAGGACTTGAAGATAATCCTCCATGGTGTCAAGCAGGTACTTGACGTGGATTTTCTGATACACTACCCACAGTTGGCCTGCAATAATGCGTTGCAGTTCAGTGTTCAGTTTAATGTAGTTTGTGGGATTGTAAACAACGACAGGAGGGATCTTCTTCTTCTTTGGTGGTGGTGGCGGCTGATTCTGGGAAGTGGGGTCGGGAGGGGGACCCATGTCCTGGTCCATGGCAGCAACAGGGGTGTGTCTGCTCCGGGTACAGATGCATCAGAATCTGAATCTCGGTCGCTTGGATGGGCGTGAGTGAAAGACTGTTCGGATTGTCGACTGGGGGGGGGGGGGGGGGCTACTGAGACAGGGTCGGAATCCCCAGAAGGCCCGGTGGGCCGACGAAGCAGCAGTGGTGGTCAGGTATATTAATGCTGAGGGCCAACATGGCCTGATTGTCACTAGGTGAGAGGTCGATCACCACATAGCCATTCGATACGTCAGAGGACAAAGAGGAAGATCGGTCTCTTATGCGACGCTGAGTGCAAGGTTCACCTGAATCGGCATCTCTCTCGGCGGTTATCGGTGACATGTGGTGGGAGGCACGAAGTGCGCGTTAGGTGGTGTCAGTATCAGCGCAGCTGGCAGCTTGCTGGGACGGCCGACGAGAGGCCAGTGTCACATTGCTGCGCGAAAGGACGGCGGAAGAGTATCCTAGCGGCAGATTCCTGTCCTTGGCCCTATTCATGCTTAGCCCCAGCCCGACTGACGCAGTCAGAGCGCTGGCAGGCTATAGGTGTGAACGCCTGTCGCTGATATACACCCAGTACAATGGGACACATACGAAATAACAGTGCTACCTTACAAGGCGTACGATAAATCAACGTCGATTCAACGTCACTGCGACACAACATCGAACAACACTCATGACACCGAGCAAGGTGGCGCAGTAGTTGGACACTGGACTCGCATTCGGGAGGACGGCGGTTCAATCCCGCGTCCGGCCATCCTGATTTAGGTTTTCCGTGATTTCCCTAAATCACTCCAGGCAAATGCCGGGATGGTTCCTCTGAAAGGGCACGGCCGACTTCCTTCCCCATCCGACCGATGACCACGCTGTCTGGTCTCCTTCCTCAAACCAACCAACCAACCAACACTCATGACCGTAACAAACAACGCGCACGTACTCGCAAGTAAACACTGTCAGGCTCCAACCTGACAGACGACTGCTGGTCTGAGTCTGCTGGCGTGCTTATAACACGGACTCGGTGGAGTGCTACTGGTAGTTACATTGGTTCCAATTGGTGGGTTTCTGTAACATGGCTTTTCACGAAGTAGTGCCGTGTTTACGCAGAAAGTCTGATGATGTATACATCCACTGGCGATTTTTTGATCTAAGCTCTTGAAGGGAGGTCGGCAGCCTACCTTGCTTGTCTGTTGTGCGGGCTGATAAGGGCCGCTACGACATGTCGCATAAGGTTTAGATGCTCTGAGGTGGATGGAGGAATTGTGACAGTGCAAAAAGATTAGTGACACACAAAAATACACTTTATTGTACTGTAATACTTAACTAAAGTTCTACAGTAAGTCGTTGGATGTGCTTGTGAACAGATACAACTAATAAATGGACTGTCAAAGCGTGAATTACTGAATACAATGTCAACAAGACTATATCCATCCTGGGCGCTGCACTCTTAATCACTGCAGTAAACACTTGTCCCTAAGTGAAGGCTGTAGGCGACTCCACTTCTAGGTAAAGTCTCATCTCCAGTGTGAACTGTAGCTACGAATTGTAACCCTGGATTTCCGTACTAGAACTGCCGTACGCCAAAGTCGAACATGTCACGTTTTTGCCTGTGGCTGCCACTTATTGCTGGTTGGGCCGCAGTTGTGGTTGACAGTGAACTTCAAAGCACTTCCAGTAGTGCCATTGGGAAACAGTCTCAGTGTACCATTTCCTGTTGCGTCCATTGTCCATTGCCTAAGACACAACACACATCCCCGCTCCCTCCCCTCCCCCCCCCCCCCCCCTACCTACTGCGCTTACAGATCCTTCATCTGCCGTAAACCACGTTATACATTGCCTGAATGGGCAGAGAATGCCTGGCCGCCATGGTAGTTGCAGCAACTGACGCTGTGTGCAATGACGACGTCCATGGACCAACAAAGGGGCGTTGTGGGGCTGGGATCAGTAATATGAGAGGAAGAGAAACAAAGCTAGTTCTCGGGTGTGGTTGGTGTGCAGCTCGTCCATCTACTGTTTGGAATCGCGCTCGAAGCCTTTCGCTTCTCGATTTGGTTGAGAGTGATGTGGTGCACTGGTGATGAGACGAGTGCCATTGGTTGCAACAAAAGTCCTCAAATTCTGCCGACACAAAGCGAGGGCCACTGTCCATCACTAGAAACTCTGGTAGACCTTCAATGCAAAATATGGACTGCAAAACTGAAGTGTGCAATATTCTATGTTGAATTCATGGGCACGACGAGAGGAAACTTGGTGTGTGCATCGACGACAATCTTCCAACGAATGTACAGTAGAGGTAAGCAAAATCCAAATGAATGTGCTGCCAAGGCGCTTTTGGTTTGGCCAGTCAAAAAAATTTTGCGGACGGACTGCCTCATGTTCCGCATAAGCATGGAACTATGCCATCACTTGTTCTATTTGAATGTCCGTGCCGAAACAAATGCAGTGTCTGTGAGCTAATTGTTTCGTACAAACCATTTCCTAGTGACCCTGGTGAAGCAAGCTGAGCGCACGTCTCTGGAGGGCTTTTGGGATCACCACACGCCACTGTCATGATTCAGTGCATAGCAAAATATAAGGGGCGTTCAAAAAGAAACGAGCCAGAGGCATAATTACAGAAACCAGTACCTATGCGTTAGAGTACTGACCCAGGCTGTTGAGACACTTCTCTCACTGTGACACTAGGCGGTGAATGGCTGTCTCATAAAATTCCCACGGTTGCGATGTTAACCAGCTCTACACGTACAGCTGGACAGCGTCGTCCGAAGTAAATCGTTTGCCCCTCAGACCCTTTTTAAGGGGGATCAAAAATGGCTTAATCACAGGAAGAGAGGTCCGGAGTGTATGGAGGGTGGCCGAGAACATCCCATTCGAATTTCTGTAGGAGTGCCGCGACTGTGTTGGCCGTATGAGGCTTTGTATTGTTGTGAAGCAGAATGATCCCATGGGTGAGATTGCCTGGTCGTTTTGATTCTGTCGCCTGGTGAAGGGTGGTCAAGGTTTGCGAGTAACGCCGGACATTCACTGTTGTCCCGTGCTGCAGGAAGTGGATCAGAAGTGAATTGATTTTGGTTCCCTTGAAAAGACTCTGAGGGGCAAGAGATTCACCTCAGACGACAACGTCCAGCTGTACTTGCAGAACTGGTTGACATCGCAGCCCCGGGAATTTTATGAGACAGCCACTCACCGCCTTGTGTTACAGTGGGACAAGTGTCTCAACAGTCAGGATCAATACTTCTTACATACAGGTACTGGTTTCTGCAATTATGCCTCCCGCTCATTTCTTTTGAACGCCCCTTACAATACCTCGAAGCACTGACAAGTCATGCCGACGTTCGAAGTATCGGCGGATCACCGGGCTAATCATATGTTTCACTGAGCGACGCCAACGCATGAGGATATAATGCAACAAAATCTGCAAGTCCAGGTCCGCTGCTGTTGCCTAGGAGACCTTACGGTGATCTGAATGGAACTGCTCCAGACCATCTAACTCCTGTGAATCGATGTGACAACATTATGTTTCCGATGTGTCAGAGCCTGCATCTGGTCCCACAGAAAGGTGCAATAGCATATCTCCATTGGCATGCTTGGATGTGGGCCTGTAAGTTATCTTGTACCGATAATGTGAAAGAGTAAGAGCCCATCATTGCAATTTTTTTGCAGTACTGTTTGGAACAGGCTTGGCCGGGTTGAAATGTGACTGTAGCGGCTTGTGTGTGAAATCTTATGGGACTTAATTGCTAAGGTCATCAGTCCCTAAGCTTACACACTACTTAACCTAAATTATCCTAAGGACAAACACACACACCCATGCCCGAGGGAGGACTCGAACCTCCGCCGGGACCAGCTGCATAGTCCATGACTGCAGCGCCTAAGACCGCTCGGCTAATCCCGCGCGGCAGCGGTTTGTGGTCAATGAATACGTAGGATTTCCTTCGATATAGGTACCGGTGAAATTTTGTCACTCCATAAATGACTACAGAAGCCTCATTCTCTATCTGCGAATAATTGGCCTAAGTCTTGCTGAGAACTTTGGAGGCGAAAGTTATTGGTCTGCCTGCAAAGTAAATTCACTATGAAACCACCGCGCCATTGCCGTACAAAGATGCGCCAGTGGCCAAGACAACTGGCTTTCCAGGGTCGAAATGGACCACACAATAATCGCTGAGCAAAGCATCTTTCGATTTCTGAAATGCTATGCCATACTCGTGGGACAACATGAAGGTACATTCTTGCAGCGAAGACGAATTAACGGACCACGATTTGAGCTGTATGAGGAATAAAGCAGATGTAGTAGGTCACCTTCCCTAGTACTGATTGAAATTCAGAGATTTCTTGGAGGTCTGAGGTCATAAATAGCCTGCAAGTGCGACTGCATCGGGTGAAGGCCTTAGGGAATTTAGCACATGACCGAATCACTGAGTTTCAGTCTGGAAGAACACACACTTGTCTTTGTTACATTTGAGGCCTGCCGCTAACAATACTTTGAAGATGGTACGCAAATTATTGAGATGCTGTTCTGCTGTGCGGCCTGATAACCGCAATGTTATCCAAGTAATTTGTAGATGAAGCCACAGATGTCGTCAATTGTTCCAGTTAGGGTTGGAAGATCGCTGGTGTAGAGACGCTACCGAATAACAAACGAAGGAATTTGTAGAGTCCCAAATGTGCATTAATCACAAATACCGGTACATAAGCCCTCAGAAAAAAAATCTTTAAATTCGTCACACAACTGAGCAACACTGTTTTCAGAGTGAAATAAAGTAACTGTCCACAATATGCAATAAGTCAAAGAAATCAAGGCCAAAAATATTATCACTGCCCCGTGAACGCAAAACCTGGAATGGGTTAGTCTTTTGCAAATTTTGACATGCGGCAGGAAGGCTAGAAGACACTAATACTGGAATATTCTGTCCATTATACGCTGCCATCGTAGTTGTTGGCTTCTGTAACTTGGGTTTGCTAAGTAGATCAGAAATATTGCGATTTAGTAATGACACTGAAGCACCCGTGCCTAACTGAAATGCGGCTGGTCCCGGCGGAGGTTCGAGTCCTCCCTCGGACATGGGTGTGTGTGTTTGTCCTTAGGATAATTTAGGTTAACTAGTGTGTAAGCTTAGGGACTGACGACCTTAGCAGTTAAGTCCCATACCATTTCACGCACATGAAAACTTTTTTTTTCTAACTGAAACCTAACACTTTGGCCAACAATAACAAGGACCACAAAACGTTTGTCAGAGTGGCGCTGCAATAAGGAAACCACTGATTCAATGTGTTGCACAGTTCCACTGTTATGTTCTATACTAGCATCACAGCTCGATTCGGAATGGACAACATACAATTGAAAGTTCGAGTTATGTGGGCGCTTGTTCTGAGCGGGAGTCTTTGCCATCTGCAGAGAAATAGCTTGAACATGCCCGTTCCTACCACATGCAAAAAAAAAAAAAATGGTTCAAATGGCTCTGAGCACTATGGGACTTAACATCTATGGTCAACAGTCCCCTAGAACTTAGAACTACTTAAACCTAACTAACCTAAGGACACCACACACATACATGCCCGAGGCAGGATTCGAACCTGCGACCGTAGCAGTCGCGCGGTTCCGGACTGAGCGCCTAGAACCGCGAGACCACCGCGGCCGGGTACCACATGCAAAAGTCGCGTAACCCGAAGACCACCAGTCACGTTTGTGAGATTTGAATTAGCACACGCAAGGTTTCACGGCAGTTTATTTCTGGCCACGTTATTTACGTGGCAAGCTGTGACATACCCGACAAGACCGTTGTGTTTTCGTTCGAAGTAGGCTGCCTTACGTTACCGTACTACGTTATCTCTTGGCGCTACGGCACAAATGCTCACTGGTTGAAAACTAGCAACTGGACTGTCAAGTTAATCTTGAAATCAATAATCTGCCAAACCTATTACAACATCCGGTCGGGGTATTCTGAGATTTGAACACGGACTCTGCTAACTGACCCGTTTTGAGTAATAGCATCACGAATCATCAAGTCGCTATAGTATAATACACATTCACACTCACATTTGCACTGTCTTGTGAGACCCTGCAAATCTGTCAACCATTGCCTGTACGTTTAACCTGTTGTTTTTTGAACCTAAAGAATTAAAGTCTGGCAGCCGCCACACAGATCTTCTCGTCGTAATGTTTGTTCAATGCTTCAATTAGTTCCTCACGGCTTACTAGTTCTGGCCTCATAGCAGTGAATAACTTCGCACAAATGCGGTAAACGGCGACACCAACGGTTGGACAGAACAAAAGACTGCTTCACAGTATCCGCGCATTGCGGATGGATCATTTTCCTAAAACGTGCGCAGTGTGGTGCGTCACAGGTAAGTTCCCTGTTTTTATACAATGATTTACCTTCTAGAAATCTAGGCTCATGTTGTTTATTTGGATGGTATTAGGTCACAGACTAGGCTGACAGGCCTCATAGTTCGGAAACGGAAACCGATCAGATCCACATAGTTTTCAAAAATGGTTCAAATGGCTCTGAGCACTATGGGACTTAACTTCTGATGTCATCAGTCCCCTAGAACTTAGAACTACTAAAACCTAAGTAACCTAAGGACATCACACACACCCATGCCCGAGGCAGGCCGCATAGTTTTCATTACAAAATATTGCATATAGCCGAGAAATAATCGGAATGAATGTTGCAGGGGGGTTCGGACACTTAATTAAAAAGTAATTAACGAAAGACCACTGTTTATGTCGAACCTTCCGAGGCCGAACAATCCGCCGCCTGCTTTGTCCAACTTTTCCTTGAACATATGTAAATCACAACATAAACGACTAATAGAAAAGGCAGTGACTTGACTCAATGATGAAGCCAACACAACATACAGATTTAAAAAACCTTTATCGATCAAACAATGACAATATTATGAAAAGGATAGTTTCTACTCACCATATAGTGGAGACGCTGAGTCGCATATCGGCACAAAAAAAGGATTGTCAGAAGGTAAGCTTTTGGCCAACAAGGCCTTCATCGGAAATAGGCAACACACGCACAATCAATAACATTCTTCTGGGCTGAAAAACTGCAGTGTCAAAATATAATATTTTCAGCTCAGCACAGCCATGAGGAAAGCCACTTGCAACAGTGGCCGAAACATCGGACAGTTTTATATTTTTACACTGTGGTCAACAGCTCAGAAGAATTTTATTGATAGTGACAATTGGCCTACATTTGCAGCAAACATACACACTCACATATATGCAAGTGCAAGTCGCACACGCATGTGCAAGTTCTCTGGCTGCTGAGACCAGACTGCGAGCAGCAGTGCCTGACAGGAGAATCAACAGGGTGGTGGGGGTAAGGAGAAAGCTGGGGTGGGGTGGGCGAGGGATAGCAGGGTTTGTGGTGCTGGATGGTAAAGTTCTGCTTATGGGGTCATATAGGGTCTAAGTGAAGAGAGGGTGGGGGAGCTAGGGTTAGATGGTGGGGGGGGGGGGGGCGGGGGCTAGTGGAAAAGAAGTAAAAAAAGACTGTGGGTGCATTGGTGGAATAGAGGACTGTGTAGTGCCTGAAATGGGAACAGGGCAGGGGCTGATAGGTGTTTAACTCTTTATGGCCGTAATTCTCATATGTAGCTCAGTGCCCTTATACACACAAGCAATTCCAGTATGGAGCAATAGAGGTATTGGGATAACACTGTTTTATGCTCGCAAGTGACAAATCGTTAAGTACCCTAGATCACGCTGGATATGACAAGCATATCAAAATAAAGAAAAAGAAAACACGATCTCGAAAGAGATGAAGAACTCGAATTTAATGTGAGACACTCATTGAACCATTCAACACTCCTATTACATCAAGTACTGTGACATTGTGCCACCAATATACTGTTACGATCCCTGGGAACTCAGGGGTTCTAATATGCCAGGATGACTGAGAGATATTGTTTGGGAGAGACGGATGAATCACGCTACGGCGTATAGGCAAACACAGACAAATTTGGCCATGACTTTATCCCGCTGAAGAATACACAGTTCCTTTGCAGACCCAGGAGACAGCGGCGTGGCGTGTATACGTGTCTCAGTACAAATGCCAGCGATGGAATCTGCTGCTATGGTACCCAGCCACTCCGTCCTCGTCCCAGCATGGGCGGCATGGCAGGCAACGTGTGTCATCTAAACTGGAAGCCCCACAGAGCGCGGGTACCTGTTCCCTCAAGTTCTTCTGAAGGTCACCATGCAGAGCACCGAAGAGTAATGGCCAGCAGCCGTCGTTGTAGTAGAGCGTCAGCAGCTCCAGCCGACCATCCAGGGCAGCTCAATCGTTGACTGAGAACAGACTCAGGCCTGGGAGGCCACGATGTTGAGTCCAGGCTCTGCCCCTACTGATAGCAGTTTGCAGTCCCTTGGACGACGTCACGGAGAATGGAAACTGGCCGGCTCCTGCTCCCTGCACTTGTGCAGCAATTATCTGTGGTATAACCATACAGCAGGGCTTGCTGTATGATTCAGATGGACAGCTGGTTGCAGAAATTCATCACTTGATGGTAGTCGTAGTTGGCCTACAGCTTAAACATCCGTCTTTCTGTTCGGTTCGGCACGCGAACGGAATGACGACGTCACTGTTTGCTTTGAGCCGGCTCCCTTATTTATACTCCTCCTTATGCCACTGACTTAGTCACTTTGGAGGATATGAGCGGATTGTTCCTTAATAATTATAGCGTCAGCGTTTTGTAGCACTCGTCTGGCCCCAAATACAATTTCCTATGTGCAGCGGTGACTGGAACGTGTAGGTTTTTCAAAGATTCTCGGTACCCTGTATTGCTTGTGATTACTCCACACCCATCTCCACATTTCTGTATAGTGCCAGCCAGGCCATGCTTCCTCACCTGCGAGCAGTGTGTAAACCTGCCTCACAGAACCGTAAGCTTAATTACAACATTGCCAGTGTCTGCCACCAGATGTGTCCATTGGTTCCTTAACTTTTACATTCATGCCACAGCTGCCCAAATTTTCAACAATTCCCCAAACCCATGCCGATACTTATTCTCGGCGCTGCACGCCTCTACACTTTCGAGAAGATTCGTCCCACATTTTTAACATCTGACTCCCACTAAACTACCTTAACTCCAATAATTCTTGGTTGCCTTCTGTACATTCTCAAAACTACACCACCTCAAATGGTGGCAAGCTCGTTGAAGTTTGAACCTTCGAATTATGCGCACACAGACATAGGAAAGATAGGTTCCCAAGTCATCGAGCCTGCAATTAATGTAACAAACTCAATATCGTTGCAATTGTCTTGTGCACATATTTGGTTCTCCCGTTGGTCTGCGGAGAAACGGACTCGTCTGTAACATCCGTATACGCAGCAATCGGCACACTTGTTTCATTCAGTCTGATACGAAGTTTGCACCCGGTTCCGTAGCTATGGTATCAGCTACCCCAAACTTCAATATCTATTTGTTTTCTAACGGCTTCACCACAGTACTATCTCACTGGTCTGGCATCGGTGCCATAATCAAAAGTAGACGAAAATGGTCGATGATCGTGAGAACGTACTTATTCCCTAGAGGTGTTTTATTAAACATCAATCTCCTCTGGTAAGCTTTTCAATGGCACTTTCTGATGTGCAGTGTCAGTCCTTTGTGTGCATTGCACACAATACATAATATAGTGGCCATGTTACGCTTCCTGTACCTCCACCAAAACTGCTCTGCTACACATCTATGCATAACACGTCGCCCTCCGTGACCTGACAGCATATGGTCATGAGCTTGCTGCAAAATGTGCTTCTAAAGAACCGCTGGAATCAACACACATGTCTACACCTCATCATTATACATTAAAAAACTCACGAATAAGAAAATGAGGCGGAGACATAAATGCCTGCCACTCCTTATCCTTTGCCTGCGACCCCTGACATTCTTCCACTTTCATCATACTCTTCCCAAAGATCCTCAACATTACTGCATTAGGACTTAATGCATCCCTAGCTTACGTATTACCTTGTGCATGAATTCACTGCTTTTTAATATCCACTAAAAGACGGATCTTTTAAAACAAGCAACCATTTCAATGAGGCATAGTCTGTCATGACGTTACACATACTACCATACATAGAAAATACATAATACCATAAATGAGCGGCAACATCTCTTTGTCTCTCTCTCTCTCTCTCTCTCTCTCTCTCTCTCTCTCTCTGTGAGTGGTTATGTTCTGCCTTGTTTAACTGCCTCGAATTCTAAGCTACTGGGCGTTCTTGACCACCTTCCATGTGATCCCAAACACAGCCAACTGCCTCATTTGAAGTATCACATGAAAGAATAAACTCTTTCTCAAAATCTGGAGAAAGTAATACTAGGGCTGAAATTAAATTTTTTTTAATTTTTCAAATGCCACTTGACATTCCGGTAACCAATGGAATTCCATCCCCTTATTTAGTAGTTCGTTGAAGGATTTGTCTGCTTTGGCAAAGTCCTTCATCAGCCATCAATAATAATTACAAAGGCCGATGAATGACTGTACCTGCTTAGTTGTTTGTGATATCAGAAAATATTGAACCGTCTTTTTAAGACGTGGATCAGTCTATACATCATGTTCACTAATCATGTGCTCCAGATATTTTACGTGAGTTTGTACAAAGTGGCACTTCTCCCTACTTAACGTCAAGCATTCCAGCCATAGTCTACGAGAGACATCCATCATATGTCTAACATGCTCCTGTAAATTCTTTGAAACGACAATAATGTCATATAGAAACACCATACAACTTTTTGGTTTTTATCCTCTCAATACTCCATCTCACAACCACTGAAAACATGCTAACACATTCTAAGTCCAGACGGCATGCACTTGCAAGGATAGTGACCACATGGTACCATGGTACAGTACCTGTTGTTTTCGGCCTATTTTCAGATGCCAATTCCAGTTGATGACACCCACTCCTCAGATCCATAGTTGTATATAATCAACACTGACCCAGATTGTCCAAAGACTCTGTGGTGTCTGGAACTGGATATGCATCCAAAATGGTTTGTACATTTAGACATCTGTAGTCACAGAGAAATCTGTGTTCCATCCAGTGATTTCTTCAGTACGACCACTATATTTGTGCTCCAGGGCTATCACTAGGTTCTGTTATGCCATCCCATAGTTGTTCCTCAGTAAATTTTACTACTTATAGTTGCCTTGCTGTTTTTGTATGGCTTCCTATAAATTGGTGTGCTATCCCCTGTCGGTGAATGATGTTGTGTCAGTGGGGCTGCTGGTGACCCTTTGTCTACACAAAACAAATTGTTAATACTCAGCAAAAAATTTTCCGTAGCCCCTTGATCATGGTCTCCCAAGTAACGTACTATCCCTGGTAACACTTCTGTGTTGACAGTTTGTCGTAGCTTTGCTCTAGACTTGACCTATCAGAGTCCTCATCTTTCAAGATTTCCAGAGTGTCTATTACTGCACTCTTTGAAAGAGTCACTTCTCCTCAGGAAAGTTTTCCACAATAACGAGAATCATCCATTCCCCACTAAAGTCACATACATGCACCAAACTCCTGTGGATTAAGCAGTGCGAACTACCAAACGCTTCATTGCTTAAGAGTTGTTCGACCATATATAATGTGTCTCTTAGAAATCGGTATCCACTGAAAATCACAGTATCTTCCCTGTTACTGCTGATATTTGATTTTCTTCATCGATCTTAAATGAGAACCTATGCAATTCAGTTGGTCTCATCTAAGTGATAGATGAACCTTTAGCCATTGCCTCAGTTGCAATTGTTTCCCCTAAAAGAAACAAATTCCTACTGAGTTCTAGTGTACATCACCAAATATCAATCTTACTATGATGTTAGTCGTGAAAGTCTAGCCTGAAAATCACTGAATAACTTTCGTTTAGACACGGCAATACCTCCGTGCATTCCATGAACCTAGTTTTTCCAACTGAGTTCTCCAGTACTGCCGTGCCCAGTGATCCACAACCCCACGGAAACTATACCACGCTGGCCCCAGACTCCTCTTTCCCACGAGGTTCAGCTTGAGCCTACAAAAAGCCTCTTTTTCCTGTCACTCACCAAGATCACTAAGCAGTATTCCATCTGTGCACTAATCTGCGCAGTGTTAAGATCTATCGCGACTGAAGCACTCCCATTTGGGTTTAACGACTGCTCCCTAAGCTGGTGCTTCTCACCATTCCTATTTCTACAGTCAGATGCTTGGTGGCCCACTCCGCTACACGCCTAGTTCTCTAGTTGTCTACATTGCTTTCATATATACCTCTCAAAAATGTTGAAATGTGTGTGAATTCCAATGGGAGCAAACTGCTGAGGTCATAGGTCCCTAGACTTACACACTACTTAAACCAACTTATGCTAAGAATAACACACACACCCATGCCCGAGGAAGGACTCGAACCTCTGGAGGGAGGGGCCGCGCAATCCGTGACATGGCGCCTCAAACCGCACGGCCACTCCGCGCGGCATATGCCCCTCCTAACCATTTTTGTAACACCTGATTTTAGAATCGAACACCCGGTGGTCCACTGTTTGCTTTGTTGAAATATCCACCTCATCCCACCTCTACACGTGTCACAATCCTAAGCGCTGACGCTCAGTCCCCCCGGAATTTCCATCCTCTTTGGGTATACCATGCCTCTTGCAACAACACCCTATTAGTGTCTGAATTCTGGGTTTGTGCATTGGTTTTCGCATTCACTTCATGGATTATATCTGAAAATGCCTTCGCAGACTCGTTATGCTGCATTGACAAAGTATTTAGTTTCTCCACAAAAAAATTTTCTCTTTTGTTTTAGTTAACGCTTACCAAGTCCAGCGGCCCACTCCTGAAACATTTCTGCTTTATGCAAGGTCTCGTGGTACCCAAAATATGCTCTGACGTCCTCTGTCAAACGCATATTAATAACATTCAGGATTATTTCGTATGATCACACACGCAATTCGGCAGCATCCCAAGCATTCTTAATAAAAATTGTCATATCTTCTGTTGCCTTGCCCAAGAAGGGATTGATTAATGTGACTATTGTCAGGACATAGGAAACAGAAGCTATTCTGAAGCCACATTTACTTTCGTCAGATTTTGATTACGGCTAAACCTGACTCGTTTTCCCAGCTGCTAACTCACGATTAAGCTAGAAATTTCTCTGTCTCTAGTGCCCCAATTCCTGTGTTGACGCGTGCTCTCACAGAATTAAAGCAGCAACAGCATCCCCCGTAGTAGTATCACGTGTTTTCACCATTTTAGATACTCTCTACTTCTATCTTATCCCAAATTTTAAAAAAAGACCGAAATCCATCACCAGATGGTCGTCGTGGTTGGCCTGCAATTTAAACATACATCAGTCTCTCAAATTCAAGTCGTGAACAGAATGGGGAAACGATCGCTTGCCTTGAGTGTCTGGGTTCCCTTATTTACACTCCTTTTCTTAGTCACTCTGCATCCTGTGACTACAGTTTTCCTTAATAATTATAACATCGGCTTTTTCTTGGCCAATTAGGCCTCCACACACTGGGCGCTAAGCACTGCTGAGACTGCAATGTAGCGGTTATCTGCAGCTTGTCCTGGAATACGTTATGCCACGCTTTCTCAAACTGCTCGGGTAGTTCTGTGAGAGTTGCTGGTTGACGAGTAGACCCAGTCACTTCTCATACCATTCTATCACACATGTGCTCGATTGGCGACAGGTCTGGAGATAATGCTGCGCAGAAGTTGGTGCACGTCTTGCAGAGAACGTTGAGTTTCATTGGCAGTGTGGGCGAGCATTATCCTGTTGTAACAACACATCACCTTCCAGTTGCAAGAACGACAAAAAAGTGGACCTAAGAACATTCTGCACGTATCAAACACTGATCAGCGTCCCATCCAGAAACACCAAAGGTGAACGACAATTGTAACTTGTTGCACCTCTGACTAAAAGGTCTGGGGTAGACCCAGAGTCTTTTGGACGAAAACACTCTATGAGGCAGCACTCACCAGGTCTATGTTAAGCACAAATGACCATCACCTGCGTGCAGGCAGGATCTGTTTTCATCGTTCAAGATAATGGAGCTCCATTCCATAATCCAAGTGATCCCTTGACGACACTAGTCGAGCTGTGCACAGTGATGTTATGGTGTGAATGCAAGGCAGGCTAGAGGTGTGTGTGCAGGCAGTCCCACTGCTAATAACTGGTTCACAACAATTCGTGCTGACACGTCAGGGTTCACAAACTCTCTCATCTGTGCTGTGGCAGCTGTACGACATGCCGCTGCTGCTCTTACAATACGACGATCCTGGTGGGCGTCTGTGCTGTGTGGAAGTGCACAAACTCGTCTACGTATGTGACAATGTTCACGTGACCATTGATACCAGCAGCACTGAACAACTGACGTCCAAGTTGTGGCAATTCTCTTAAAGGAATGTCCCACCAGTCTGAAGGCCACAAATTGAGTCCTTTCAAACTCGCTCATTTGGATATAGGAAGCACGAGTGCATCTCCATGGAATCGTCTCTGCTTACTTCACAGCCTTCTAGCTGTGATCATTCCCTATTAAAGGGTGGACACAGATGGCGCTCTGGTAGCTGTGCCACATAGTATCTGTTGGTGGACGATGCTGAAACCATTATCAGTATATCTCCCATCCCCCAGGTGGAAAATGCCATCGTAAGATCAAAATCGATGTCTTCTTTCCAGGTGTATTAATTTTTCCAGTAGTATACAACCTCAAGGCGTGCAAATAACCTCAAGCGGTGCAACTAAGCCAGTGTTTTGCACTTAACTTAGTCGTTATTGGTAACATCGGAGCAGGATGTCAAATAGGTGTTTCCAGTTCTCATTAATATCACTCAAGCAGGAGAATTTTTCTGGAGGAGCTTAGAAACAAACGTCTTTTCCACTTAGGATCTATACAACTATTTACAAATCACCTCTTAACGTTGAATAGACTGTCCATGTTTTGGCCAAATATTCATAACTTTAAAGGTAGTAGGTCAATTAATACGCTAGCTAGTCAGTCTTGAATTATTTACATTCTGATTCTTAATCTCCTAGGAATACTAACTACTGTGTAGTGAGTTTGTGACCTAGTAGATAATTTTTAAACTAGTTGAACCCCCAATGTACAGCCAAAAGTTCTTTCTCAGTTATAGCGTATGTCTTTTGATGTTTCTGCAATACTCAACTAGCAAATGCAAGAGATCTATGTTCAATAACGTCATCAACTTCAATCTCCTGAAATAAATAAGCACCCAAACCAACAGCACTACTGTCTGTCATAATACAAGAAGGAAGAGACAAATCTAGTCTGAACAATATCTGACTTTGACAAAACTGTCCTTTGATCTCATCTCGACAATCCTGATTCCAACCCCAAACGGTAATCTTCTTCAAAAGTTCACACAAGCATTGAGCATTCAAAGAATGGCTGCTAAAAGTTTTCTATATTATCCAGTTAACCCAAAAAATGATTTAAGCTGTTTTTTGTTGCGAGGAGTAGTGAAATCAGCAATAGCATCAAGTTTCTCTTTATCAGATGCAAATCCTTTCTCAGAAAAAACGTGTCCTAAAAATTTAACTTCTGCCACACCAAATTTAGACTTACCCATCTTCAATGTGATGCCTGTACTCTCAGCGGTCCGCGCGGTCTAAGGCTTCACGTCACGCACTGCGCGGTCCCTCCCGCCGGAGGTTCGAGTCCTCCCTCGGGCATGGGTGTGTGTGTTGTTCTTAGCGTAGATTGCTTAAAGTTAGGTTAAGTAGTGTACAAGTCTACGCACCGATGATCTCTGCAGTTTGGTCCCATAAGAACTCACGCACATTTGAACATTTACTGAACGACGAAGACTCGGATCGGAAGTTTCATAAGACAAATACACTTCTGGCCACTAAAATTGCAACATCAAGCAGAATAACAAATAAAGAAATTTTACTTGTTTAGTGTACACAGTACAACAGAATTAGTGATTAAATTTGTATGGTTTTCGATCTATAGGGTCCTAAAATGAATACACAGAACTGTCATCTCTGGTAAAAACAATGGTTCTAGCCCGGTTGGGGACCGAGTTGAAGTGAGCTTGTATTATCTCATTTCATGGTACTTCAAAGCTATGTCTTAGTTCATCAGTAGTGCCAATTTGTCACCAATGACAGGTTGTTAAGGGATCTGCAGAACGCACTGTCGGACACACTCTGTATCGATATACGTCAGGACAGCGCAGGCAACAAGTGGTTTTATGGTTTTTTCCTAAGATAACGTCATGTAGTCCTCGAAGACAGGGCACAGCCTACAGCCTTAACACGCCAGAAATGTAATAGCTGCTGCACGTGCGGACTAAACGTGATCGTGTTTTGTGCCCAGTGGCAAACAATAAATTATGCAAGGTACTATCCTGTTGGACAATGACGAATGTAATCTATCTTTCGTTTTCTCGGAGACTCCACATGCGGATACTTCCATCGTGAAGCTGTACACATAATTGGGACCAACGACGTTGTGTTACTCCTGCGCCCAGTGTTGTTGTCGCTTGTGCTAATATCGGAGTGTCATTCTTCACTGCAGAGACACTGGAACCCACAACAATGGCTGTCGTGCTGACATCTGTGGTGCTGTAGACGTCATCGCACTGTCCTTCCAGAAAATTGTCTTGGTGAAAACAATCCCATTTCTTGCACGGCCGAAGGAACTGTATGCTTCTTTTCTCGGGGTGCTAGTCGCTTGAGATCTTGAGATACCGATTAGCATTAAGTATGGGCCTACTGAACCTTTCGAATTCCATATCTGCAATCCAATGGTGAGATCATGACAAATGGGAACAGTAATATCATGGAACGATAAACAGCAGTCTGAATAGGCAACAATCTAGCATCTATCGAATCCCGCCATGTACCGGTGAACATTCCTCCTCCTTAGACGAAACAGATCACATTCTTCATACATAGAAGCAATATTCAAGTGCGATTTCCGAATGTCATTTCATCCAAGCATGTAGTACACTTAATGCTAATTTGACGTTTGTGCAAGCCACATTATTTTAAAGGTGTGATATTCTGCAGATGAAGAGATTGGTCGTAATGGGCGCTTGTATAGTGCTGCTGCTGACCTGAACTCAGTCTACATATTCACCGGGATAAAGAAATGAATTTACTTGGTATTAATGAGTATCTATTCATTGATTACATCCTATAACATCATATGTATTTCGATATTGGTCAAAAAGCAATTTATCCTTTCCACTGCAGAAGAGATATTTTAATCAAAGCTCTATGGTTCTACGTCTCATTGCCATTAAATTGCAAATGTTTGCTTGGAAGACATTCATGGAGGACGATTGTGAGCAAGGGTTGTTGAACACCCACGAAGCTCTCGTGACGTAAGGATAAGGCCTCTCCACTACTATCTGTGGAAGACGAAGGGTAAACATTGTCAAAAAGCCCAACCACATTGAATGTGCTATGAGAAATCACTGAAGAATGTTGTACACTCAACGCTCCTAAGATATTGGTAACTGAAGTTAACTCAGCCGTTCTGAAGCCTCAAAAGGCTGACGGTGGGCGCTTCGAATACTTAACAACGATCACCATTCACGCAAAAATTTTGACTATATTTCCTTTTCTTGGGACTAATGAAGAAGACAGACTTTTGGTGAATTGAAGTATTTGTAATATTTTTGTGTCTAGCGAATACGCTTCCTCCAAGGGCAAAATAAAAATTTAATTGTAAACCATTAATGAATAAAGTATATACAAGGAATCAAATTACAGCTGCAGCTGGGATTTTACTTTTTAACCCCACGACCGGTTTCGCCACGCAGACTCCATCCGTGTACCTCCACGACCCCTAGCCTCCCAACCCGACGAGAATAGCCAAGGTCGGTAAAAACGGTCGAGATATTAAAAAATAATCCTGCAAGCTGTGCTGTAATTTGTTGCTAATTAATTATTACAATTGCAGATACCCTGAACCGTCACGTTCAGCTAGCTGGACAAAAAAATTTAAAACTATACACGACCCATGCTGACTCCTACTGATATCTGCTTCGAAACCTACTTGCATAACTTCATCGCGCCATTGCGAGTATTGCTGTGATCTCTGAGGCGAGTGCTAGAACGGCCTCTCCGGTGAAAGAAAGAAAGAGAGAGAGAGAGAGAGAGAAATATAGCTCGGACGAGAGAGACGGCCTCTGGAGCACGAGACGGTGCCTGTGTTGAAATAGTGTGTGCGTTGTGAAACGTCCCCTTTGAACAATTATACATGACTGTGCTTAATTGACACACAATATTTTTTTAGCGCAACGCAATCTGACTTTCAAAAATCCCTACAAAAAAATGGCCCTGACTAACATTAACCTATACGTTTCACAAATCGCTTACCTCACAAAAATCTTGGTTACTCGAACTACTGCAATAGAGGCGGCGCCACTACTGCCAGCTAAATAAAAGATTCAAACTACGGAAGGCACTAACTACTGGTAGGGATAGTTAGCAAATGAAAGATTTTAATAGAGAACAAACAATGTATTTACCTTAATATCATCAAAAGTCATAATATATATAACAGTTCATGACATCCAGTCTTACAAATTTCAAAACTCCACCATTTCTTTCCCCACATCCACCATTGCTGGCGGCTCACCTCCAACTTCGCAACGCTACGCGCTGTTAACAGCCAACTGCCCAACACTACAATGGCAAATAACAATGCAAACTAGCCACAGACTGCACACAGCACAGCCAGTGATTTTCATACAGAGCGCTACATAACTTTGCCAATAAGAAAACATAAACAGCCTACTTACATAGCCCCCATGCTCCCCACAAAAAAATTTAGAAATTGTTTTGGGAATAGTCCAATAATGATTTGATAAAATTTTTCATAATTACAATAACAAAGATATCAAATGCACGCACTTATTGATACAATGTTGGTCAAAAGCTAAAATTTTCTCACAGTCCATAAAGACAGTCCTGATCATTCATCACAGTAAAATTGCAGTGTTTTTCTCAATGTCTGAGCAGTAAAAGAAAATGCACACGGAAGTAGTGGATTTCCATGCAGTCTTGAAGAAGTAGTGTTGTCCTTCCAACGGAAAGACAGTGCTGACTCTTGACATGCAGACAGGTAATGGGCCACAACAGAGCAAACCCACAGCAGAGTTATCCGAAGTTTTGAAGGATACTGGTAAGTAGGTCATCACAGAGCAGACCCACTGTAGTCCTGGTAGAGATTATGGTATTGGTGGGCTACCAGAGGTGCAGACCCACTGCAGTCCTTGTAGAAATAATGGTATTGGTGGATCATCAAAGATACAGACCCACTGTAGTCCTTGTAGAAATAATGGTATTGGTGGGTCATCAAAGGTGCAGAACCACTGTAGTCCTTGTAGAGACGGCCAGCAGCCATCTATTGCGACTGTGCAGGTGCACAATCACCATAGAAGAGTCTTGCGGAGAATATAGCAAGTCCATAAACCACCACTTGTGCACTCACAAATTTTCTTTTTTTTAATTGTCCTAAGAACCAGCAATGCTGTTATCCAGTCCCTTGCTGAATTATTAACACACATGCAAACATTATGAGTCCCTATGTCTCACATATTGTCCATACACTATGACCAACAGAAACATGTGCAGTGAAATGTAACTTACAAGTTACTTAATTTGATGAACTGGTATCAATTACAATTTTATAACATAAGAATACAATAACAAAGGTACAAAATACATCATTAAAAACATATTAATACAGATAACATTTGTAGTAATAGGGGCTTTACAAAAGAATAGAAATAAACATATACATCAGTGTTACAGGAATTATGACATAAGGAAATACATAAAATATCAGAATAATTATTGAAACATCAACTTCACACATGAGCATTAAAAGAGAACAGAATTAATAGTGTCTAACAACTTTACAAAGTAAATAACATATTATTAACGCAAATTATATTTGAGGATAACAGTATTCCTCATCATAGTTCATGTAGCTGAATATTAGAAAAATTCTGCAACATAAGTCTTATCAGATAAACATAGAAAGACAGGAAGAACATAAATACACAAGGGTACACAAACACATAGTGGGATAGCACAAGGAAAGGACAGGGTTTGTTTTACTGCAGTATTTTGCAAACAAAACTTTCTTTACTTCTCGGAGATCTCCCTTCATTCTTCATTATTTCCAAAAAGTCCTATCTATACCTGCTTTCTGTACTTTTCTCGTATAACTTCTCAGTGCATTTCTTCAAATTCATTGCAACTCATTCTCTCATAGGCTACCCCCTCTTAAGCTAACTTTAATCTACTGAGCTCAGATGCATAAACTAAGGGACGAGGCAATGCAGCAGCACAAAACACTTAACACAAACAGCAATGACAAAAAAAATGGAAACTGGCAAAGCAATTGCAATATTACAACTAATATATGGCACTGTGCAGCAAACAAGAAAAATAAATCTGTAGTAAAACTGGCTTAACAGTGTAATACAAAGTCAAATTCAGTAACATTATGCCTGGCAAACAGCAGCAGCAATTGCAATAACTTATATCTAAACATGACAAAGCTCAAGCAGAAAAAATATTACAGTAAAAATGGCCATGTTTAATACGTATGTCACATCTTAACACTAGGGTGATGCATCATGAGAACTTACGCTAGCAGATAAGTTACCAAATCGTAAAAAAATTATTTATGCAATTCCTGTGAAGGGAAATGTCTAT
Source organism: Schistocerca americana (assembly GCF_021461395.2). Classification (NCBI taxonomy): domain Eukaryota; kingdom Metazoa; phylum Arthropoda; class Insecta; order Orthoptera; family Acrididae; genus Schistocerca; species Schistocerca americana. The sequence continues at coordinate 948,543,614 of NC_060119.1, read as the reverse complement.
TTATGTGCCCTCGTTTTCTTGTAAGTAGATCATAAATTTATAATTGACTGGATCTGTAGGCATGAAATATCTATATTAGTACATCTATTAAATTTTATTTTAACCAATGCTGCAGTGCAGCTAGAAACTAGATATTAAACAAAATGAGTAAGAGCTCCACAGTGTAATCATATGTTTTCAAGTTTGAGTGTGTCGTATTTGCGATGCTTTCTACAAGGAAATGTCAATGGCGAAGATAATGGCCCCTTTTTTTTTCTCCACCTGTGCCTCTGAAAGGCACACACTAATGGCATTTTTCCCGGCGTCTGTCATGCAGCTGGGTGCCCACGACGCATTTCATGAAGGTGGTCACTAACTTTCTTATCGAAATATTTACGACAGCAGTTTCCGCTACAGTGACAGTCTCATATAAAAATATTTCACAGGTCAAGAATTTGCGTTACAAATCTGTAGAAACAAAATCCTATTGATATAACAGTGTCCAAAAAATTTTCGTCGGCATTGTAATACATTCACACATTTACATACATTTCATAACTCTTAAAGTACGGTTCTTGGTTTCCAACAAGCTTTTCCACAAACCAGAGTCCCTAACCACCACTCATTATCCCTTACCTTATTCGTCGACACTTCTTCAATATTTCATCATAACAGATACGTAGCATAATCAAATAACTCATATAGCATCAGCTTATTGATCATAAACATACCGCAACAGCATAATACACATAGTCATCGTAATAATATCATCATAACACCTCAGTCAACTCTCAAAATCATCGTAGCTTCCTCCAATAATTTCAAAACCTAAAAAAAATTCTCTGCTTATTTCAATAGTGTCATCTACCTCAAACGTGCTTTTAAAATCATGATCCCATACCAAATACATCATTCAAAGCTCTCATAATATCACAATGGGTCCGAAAAAATATGAACAGTTCACAAAGTACGAACAAAATACAATTTCGTAAGTGTGAAGTTACCCAACTGTGCAATTGCGTAAACATGTGTCACTGATGTAGTAAAAAAAATGTTTATCTCTCAGTTAAATGATCAGATAGCTGTGTAATTTGTGTGTTAGAGAAATATGGTACCGATGTGTAAAGTTGTATAAGCAAATACCATATTAGCTAGGGCTCCTTGTGTTTGCCAAGTAGGCGTGTACCCCCCAGAGGATTAATGTAGTTTTAGCCTCAGTTGTTACAGATTACAGCAATGGAATGAAATGTATCACAGAAAACCTTACTAATTCAAAAATCTTGAAAAATAAATGGTTCAAGTACAAAATTAATCATTCAAATGCGTGTCCTGTAGCGCTAAATGTGCGTCTTGTTGTAAGATAATTCTGTGGAAGTGTCGTAGTTATTGTCCACCGAAAGCTAAGTTCTGCAGAAGCCAATGTACTTACCTCATGGTAAACAAATCCTGGCACGGTCGCCATATGAAACGTCCCCTTTGAACGATTATACATGACTGTGCTTAAACTGACACACAATATTTTTTCAGCACAAAAAAAAATTTAAAACTATACACGACCCATGCTGACTCCTTCTGATATCTGCTTCGAAACCTACTTGCATAACTTCATCGCACCATTGCGAGTATTGCTGTGATCTCTGAAGCGAGTGCTAGAACGGCCTCTCCGGTGAGAGAAAGAAATAGAGAGAGAGAGAGAGAGAGATAACTCGGACGAGAGAGATGGCCTCTGGAGCACGAGACGGCGCCCGTGTTGAAATAGTGTGTGCGTTGTGAAACGTTCCCTTTGAACAATTATACATGACTGTGCTTAACTGACACACAATATTTTTTTAGTGCAACACAATCTGACTTTCAAAAATCCCTACAAAAAAATGGCCCTGACTAACATTAACCTATACGTTCCACAAGTCGCTTACCTCACAAAAATCTTGGTTACTCGAACTACTGCAATATAGGCGGCGCCACTACTGCCAGCTAAATAAAAGATTCAAACTACGGAAGGCACTAACTACTGATAGGGATAGTTAGCAAATGAAAGATTTTAATGGAGAACAAACAGTGTATTTACCTTAATATCATCAAAAGTCATAAACAGTTCATGACATCCAGTCTTACAAATTTCAAAACTCCACCATTTCTTTCCCCACATCCACCACTGCTGGCGGCTCACCTCCAACTGCGCAACGCTACGCGCTATTAACAGCCAACTGCCCAACACTACAATGGCAGACAACAATGCCACCTAGCCACAGACTGCACACAGCAAAACCAGTGATTTTCATACAGAGCGCTACATAACGTTGCCAATAAGAAAACATAAACAGCCTACTTACAGTTGTATGTGGGAACCGTTACGGTGGAAGGTTGATCTATGGGGAACCTAGAAAGCTTGGTGTTTCGAAAGGTGTTTTTCTGCTCCATTCACTTCATGGGCTAACTGGATCAGCCCGCCGCCTTCCTGGCGGTTTACCCTGATTTACTTGGACGCTGTTCGCCTCCTCATGCAGTTGGTGAGACGCTCAATCGCTTGGTTGATAATGTGGGACGGAGCTCCTCTGCCTTCCTTTTGTCTCGTGTTGCTCCCCGACATTTTATCAACGTTACTGGGAGTGTCTTTGTTTCAATATAGCGTTAAGGGTATCCATTTGTAATTGTTCACCTATTGAGGTCTTTGTCATTCTCACCGAATATTTTGTAAAAATACCTCAGCAAGTTCATAGTGTATTTAAAGTTACTGTGCTGAGCTAAAGTTTCGGTGCTAGTCACTTGTTTAATATTCTCCCCTCCCAAAGTGTAGTATCATATGAGTTTCCGCTCGTTTGTCCTTAATCATGGTTATTCATTTAATGCGCGTTCATGTTTTACAAGGTATTGGTTTTAGATATGTTATAGATGTGTGACGTGGCCAGGTCCTCGAAGTGTTTATTGAGGCCGTTAATAAGGAGAAATTGGTTAGTTACCCGCCATTGCACTCTCTGATTCTGAGTTATGGTGGTGTTTGGCTTACTTTGGGTCACTACATCCGTTTCGGGCCTTACGTTAACGTCTCAACAACGAAAAAAATTTGGGGGTGCTATTTGACCTTTCTCACTTAGCTCTCAGGGTAAGTAATTTGTAACTATTTTTGATTTAATCAATTTGTGTTGCAAATTGTATTACATTTGGTTTTGGTTTGTCTCTTTTAGCGCTTTTACTGAATGAATTTGTTTGATACACAATTTAAGTGATACTCAAATTCTAACTTAGCGGGCAGTAAGCCGATTCTTTATAAACGGTTGTCATTTAATTGACCCTAACTAAGGGGGCTTTATCCATCTTGCGCTTCCTTTGGTGAAGGACTGTTGTACCTGAATTACCATTTGATTTGGACCCGTCTTGCTTAGCCGATTCCTTCGCTATGCTGTTTCCTACCGGGCAGTGCTTCTCGCCTTGGTTGCTGGACATGGTGGGACCGGTGGGGGAGGGGGGGGGGGGTGAGGGCGGACCCGATACTCGATGCTAGAGCGGCCGTGTGTTGCCGCGTGCGTCTGCTCGGCGCGGGGCGGCGCAACTCCTGCTTGCTGTTGGTCGGACAGCGCGAGGTCTGACACCGTCACTTACCTCTGCGGGCACCTTTCATGCCGCTTCGTCAGCTCCCTGAGTCTACCTTCCCTTCCGTAAACTTCAGCCGCTTGTTCCTCAGTGCTGAGATTCTGTCTAGCCCCTTGATAGTTAGTGCCAGTGAAATCCTTTGCCAGTAACGACTTACTGCCCTTGAGTCAAATACTTGCTATTCAGTTGCATTCTTGCTAATTAATTCATTCTCTTAGAAGGGACCTCTCTTAAATGTAGTTGTTTTTAAATTGTTTTGAGGCCCCTACTGATTTGGTATTGCTTGAAATTCAATTGTAAGTTTTTTTGTCTGTACTGTGGTTGTTCTAATTGTCATTCAGCACTGCCATAACGAAGAATTTATTGCGCTCCATTAAAAAAAAATTTAATTGTAAAGTGCAATATTTGAACTTGTAATGTCATTAACAGCTTTACAATTGTTCAAATTCTTTGAAGCAAATTAGCGCTATTTCAATTGTGATTATCTCCTTAAAAAGTAAATTTAGATTTTGAGAAATTATGAATGACGTCATATGCGGGGTTTAGCCTTCCAATCCATGTCCTATTCATGGCGATTTCATACACGTTGAAGAAGTCAGTCCCAAACTCTTTCATGTATGATGAGGGCAAAAGAAGAATTTCACATTTATGTCTTTGACAATGATCTAGTTATACTGAAGTGTCAAGTAAGTATTATATCTTTTGTATCGAAGATGCTAGTGGTGTGTGCTTGCGTAACACTGTGGTTTTGCTGTTAGGAATGAGTATGGAATGAAAAAAAAGGGAGACAGTGAAATCCAGTGCTGACACATTGATTTATGTACGTGTTTATCCTGTAAGCCATCATGCGGTAGTTGACGAAGGGTATCGATCCTGAGCATCTTCTCTCCTTCGTACAGCATTCGCGGATAGTGCATGAGAAAAAATGCTGTCGATATCGTTCTCTACAAGCATTACTTTCTATGTTGGTACCGTTGTGTGCTTACGCGAGATGCAAGTCGAAAGAAGTAAGGCATTTCTTCACTCTTATTGGAACATGGGCTATCGGCATTTTGAAAGTAAGACGGCACCTTTCTTGCAGCGTCTCTCAATAAAATCCACTGAATATTTCCGTAACGGAAATACTCAGCCCCTAAGAAACACGACACAAAGTGCGCAGTTCTTTTTGAAAGCCCACTGCACTGTTAATCCTACTTTTCTGTGTTTACATATCGAAGAACAATACCTCGAGAACAGAACGAACAAGAGCTATTTAAATATCATCCTTCATAGGATTCTTCCCATCGATCTCTACATTCTGCGCTCTTCGTGGCTGGATTTGTATGGTGGCTCTACTTTAAATCTTTCGGAAAAGGTACCTCTAGAATGTCTATATACTTGATGATTCACCGTCGATTACTTGTCAAATGATATGAGGTATTTTCGTCTCTTTACATTAAATTAAAGTGTGATGAGAGTTAGCTGCCAGCCATTGCACCAAATACGAAAATCTTTACTTCTTCCTGCACTTTTTAACAATTTTCTAACAACGTTACCACCCTGAAGACAACATCGTTTTCTGAAAATGGCCATTGAAAGTTAAAAACAATTATTTGTTCAACGTAACGTAATTATTTTCGTCTTCCATCGGAAGACTGGTTTTATGCAGTTTTCCAAACGAGTCTATCCTGTGCAACCTATAACAATTGTAGCCTCTCAAGTCCAGGTCTCCTTCAATTTTTACCGCCTGGACTTCCCATCATTAATAAACTGACGATTCCTTGATGCTTCAGTTTGTGCTCCTCCTTTTAGCCAAGTTGTGCCATAAACTTCTTTTCATGCCAGATGAAGGCATGCAAGTTATCCCACCACGACGAAGTCCATAATTCAAGGGGAGGGAATTCTAAACAGTTACAGCCCTCCGGCGCTTTCTTAGGGTACATCGGACTCTAGCCCCTGATTATGCCTCCCCATTAAGATCGATGGACTGGATTCTCTAGCTGAAATGTCTTCAATTCATAGCATATCCATTTCGGTATTTATTAAGATTGTATTTTGTTTAATGGGCGGTGACAACCGTGTCTCTTTCCTGACATCAGGAAACACAGCATAAACGTGGGCTCCGCTTACAACAGCTGTCGGAATATCGCGAATTAATAGAACGCTCAGAGTATACACACAGAAGAGTTACCGGGTCTTTTAAACAGTCATCATACAATACTACCAAAAACATTAATTAATTCTACATCAAATTGACATCAGAAGATTAGTCTCTATTTCTGAGACCCCTACATAAAAACACGACCATTTCCGGCGATCTATGACTGATTCATTTCTCATATTCTACGCAGAATATGACAGATACCCTGCCAGCTCTAGAGATCTTTCCTCTATCAAATATCTTCAGTTATTCTTCAATTTCGTGCACAATTATTTCTCTGTCCGTTCTGTCGTACAACACCACGTAGGTAGCTCGTATCAGCACCATCATTCGACAGATTGAGTTCCATTAACACTATGACATGCTTTCACTTCATGGGTCACTGTAGGAGAGATCGGGGCACGTTTACGCAAGGGGCACGATTACACACAAAACTTCTCCCGGGAACCACCCTTCCTATGGCGCTACCGACAATAGAAGAATATGAAACTTCCTGGCAGATTAAAACTGTGTTCCGCTCCGAGACTCGAACTCGGGACCTTTGCAAAAGTCCCGAGTTCGAGTCTCGGTCGTGCACACAGTTTTAATCTGCCAGGAAGTTTCATATCAGCGCACTCTCAGCTGCAGAGTGAAAATCTCATTCTGGAATAGAAGAATGTTATTGCCATCTAGTGAGGGCTTTCACAAACTGCACAGCATCTGGTGAATGAACGTCTTAGTGCGAAGCAGATATTTGTGTTTTTCTGCAAGGTGGGTAAATTTTGGCGCTCAAAGATTGAAGTTCTTGCGGAGCACGCCATTTAGAATTAAGAATAGATAAAATACAATGACGGAAAAAGAGTGAACCCTTTTAGAAGTTTCCAGTTCACTCAGTATTTAATGTTGTTTATAGGGAACATGAAATGATCACATACACGGGTCAATAGCGCAAGCGGTTCTGAGGTACCAGGTGTCAACCCAGGCCCAAACATCCGTATTAGTACGGGGTTTAGCCTCCAAAGGTGACAGTGCAAGCTCTGATTCTGGCACCGAGTAGATCGCACAGAGGGAGAGCACTGTCCTGGGATATGTTATGTCACTCCTGCTCGACCTGTTCAACTGATTCTGTAACAGTTCCTGGTTGATGAGTCATACGAGTCACTTCTCGTCCCATCGTATCCCACACGTGCTGCATTACAGGCAAGTCCGGACATCGTGCTGGCCAGGGAAGTTGCTGCACGTCTTCCAATGTATGTTGAGTTCCACAGGCAGTGTGTGGGCGAGCATTATTCTCTTGGAATAATACATTACTATTCAGTTGCAAGAATGACAAAATAACGGACGTATAAACATTCTGCGCGTATCGGGCGGTGGTTAGCGTCGCCTCCAGGAACACCATAGGTGAAGGAGGGTTGTAGCTTATCGCTCCACGAACTATAAGGCACGTTGTGGGGCTGGTGTGTCTTGAACGAATGCAGTCTTCAAGGCAGCGTCCCTCAGTTGCGTGCAGGCAGAATTTGCTTTCATCGCTGAAGACCACAGCTCTCCATTCCATCTTCCAAGTGATTCTCTGACGACACCAACGGAGCTGTGCACAGAGCTGCTGTGGCGTGACCGGAGGACGGGCTAGAGGTGTTGCTTGCATGTAGTCCTTCTGCTACTAAACGGTTCGCAACAGTTCGTGCTGACACGTCTGGACTTACAATGCCTCTTATCTGTGCTGTGGTGGCTGTACGTTTTGCCACTGCTGCCCTTACAATAAGACGATCATGGAAGGCATCTATACTACTAGGACGTCTATGCGTGTAAGAATGTTCTCGTGACCACTGATACCAGTATCGTTGCTCAACTAACGCAGTGCGTCCAAGTTGTGTGGACCGAAAGGACCATCTGGCCACTAGGAAGGCCACAGTTCGACCCCATTCAAACTTGCTCAGTTGGTTGTAGGAACACATGTGCGCTTCCGTGACATGGTTGCCTGCTTGCTTCAAATATCTGCAGAACACTGAGCTTCCTCTTTGCGAGCGTTCCTTATCAAAGGTTAGACACAGATGGAACTCTGGTAACTATGCAACTACGGTATGTGTTGACGGACGGCGTTGAAACATCTACTATCCTCTAGGTGGTACACGCCATAATCGGATCTAAACCGACGCCGTCTTTTCAGGTGTTCCTATAAAGAGGGTTATTCTACACCATGACAGTTACTACTGTAGTTTCGAAACTAATACAAACATGACGATGGGGTATGTTTATTCAGTTCAGTTGGGGCACGTTTACTCATTTTTTGCATTGTCGTCCTAAGTGGTACTCAAGTCCAGAAAACTTTAAGACAATATCAGTCAGAAACACAATCTAAAAATGTATTTACAGTGGAATAAAAAGTAGAAATAGCTAAAAAAAGCTATTTGAACGTAATGCAATCTCAAGGAGAAGGAATTAATTCTATGAAAGCAAAGATCGATAGGGGCAAAAAATTACTAAAATTAGGAACAAGTAAAACTTTAGGCAGGCCTACTTCTGATGTCATCGTTAGTGTTCTTCCCGAAGCCTGGTTTCTCACATGGTAGATCTCCACGCTCTCCAGCCTTTTGCCATCCTCTTCAGGTCTGTGCCCAGAAAGGTTTGGCGTGCGAATTGTGAACTTTTAAAAAAATGGTTCAAATGGTTCTGAGCACTATGGGACTTAGCTTCTGAGGTCGTCAGTCCCTTAGAACTTAGAACTACTTACACCTAACTAAGCTAAGGACATCACACACATCCATGCCCGAGGCAGGATTCCTCTGAGCACGAGCCTTGTGTTCCTTGTGTGTTGCAGGCTGTGTGATTGACACAGCGTACTGTAGGCAGCAGAATGGTCCGATATTCATGTTGGGAACAAGCTGAGATGGTGTTTCTGTACGGCCAAACAGATGGAAACCGATGATAGCCAGCTCGGCTACACCATAAAAAGTACCCTAACAGACACCAACCATATCACACAAAATTTCAAGCTCTTGAGTGTAATCATCAGCCCTTTCAGACAGATGAACGTGCAGGGAAACAGCGGACTGTGGGTACGCCAGATCTGGAGGACTGGTTTCTACAGGATATTGAGATGAACAATAGTACAAGATCCAAGTAAGTGGCCTGCCAACATGGTGTAAGCTAAAGTACGATTATGTGTATCCTGCAAGACAATCGATACTCTCCCTATTACCTGCAACGAGTGCAAGGATTATCATCTGAGGATTTCTCTCTACCGGAAGGATTTTGTTGATGGTTTTCGCAACAGATCGTTTGCAATTTTGCGATTTTTTTCATCAGTTCGTTTTACTGACGAAGCAGCCTTTGCAAGAACTGGCATCATCAGTCTACATAATCGTCATCTGTGGGCTACAGGAAGTCCTCGGGGAATGGTTCAGGCGTCTCATCAGCATTGGTTCAGCATCAGAGTGCGGGCAGGGTTTCTTGGTAACCGCATACTTGGACCGGTTACTATTCCAGAACGCCTCGACAAAGGAACATTCCTGGACTTTCTGTGAAATACTCTGCCTAGGCTGCTTAAGAATGCGCCTTTGGCAACACGACAGGTCATGTGGTTTTTGCTTGACTCCCACATTACAGTTCGCTAACGTCTCAAGAACATCTTCCCCGGAGTTCGGGTAGGACTCGGAGTCCCCGTAGCATGATCTGCTAGATCGCCGCACTTAAACCTCCTAAATTCTTACCTCTGCGGTCATCGGGAAGGCGTTGTGTATGCTAGACCATTTGGCGATAGGCAAATCCTTCAACGGCTATCGGAGAGAGGCCGGAACGTGCGAAAGAGTGTGGCAATCCATGATGCGACGTATGAACGCTTGCATTAGGTCTCGCGCGCATTACATTTGTTGTGACGTGGACGCGATGCAGCTAAGTACTGTGTTCTGGGACGATTTGTTGTTGTTTCATGCATACCGTCCATTTCGAGACACATGTTCCTGGGATCTTTCTTCCTCCATTTACGGTCAGCTATCCGTCCCTGTAGTTTGTCTGTTTTATTAACGTTCACCTTGTATAAAATTATTTCGCACTCTTAAATATAACGTTGGAAATACATACAGGATGGTCAGAAACAGTGTAGGAAGCTTGTAAGGGTGTTGGAGGGTATGTTGTGCTGAGAAACAATTGTTAAGAAAAAATTCGATATTTTGCGTCGTTTCCAATTTAATGAGCACTGAAATTAGCCGATCAGGTCGATGCTTGCTCAAATTTCAGCAGCCTACCAGAGGTGGCGTTGCTAAGTGTGTTCTTCATTTGGTTTCTTAAAAGGGAGCGATACAAAAATTGGTCATGGGATGGTAGTAACCACTCAACCCGAGCCAACAGCTGAGCAGTCCCGTGCTCCAAAATCAATGCTACGAGAACAACTGACACTAATTGTACCTGCCAGGCTGCTTGAATTCTTTTATTTTTCAGTACAACCTACCCTGCATCACCGTTACATGCTTTTCAGAATTTTTCTGACCACCCGGTGCACTAAGTTATACAGGGTGAGTCGAAAAGGACTTTACAACTTTGGAATGATACAGAAACTTGTTGAGATAACTTACAGAATCAGTAGGTGTGTCAGTTTGTAGCAAGCAACCTCAAGTTTGATTCATGTAGTGCATCAGTATCCCGTTCCGCCAACAGAAGCGCCAGCTTAGTACACAACTAAAATGGATACTTTCACTGCTGAACAGCGTGTAGGCTCTGTGTTTTGATTTCATGAAAAGATCTCTGCAACAACTGTTCAGTATAACTTTCGCACAGAATAGTCTAAAGAACCCGCAACCAGGCCTACAATTTGCTCTGGGCAAAAGAACTTTGTTGACACGGGTTGTTCACTGCGACATGATAAATCACCAGGTCGCCCGCATGTTGATGATTCTATCGAACAGGTTAGGGAGATTTTTGCCAGCAGTCCACAAAAAATCAACACGACGTTCGTCTCGCGGACTGGTATTCCATAAAAAAATTTTGGCGTTTACATTTGAAACCATACAGATTCACAATGGCACAGCACATTAGTGATGGAGATAATGTTGCTCATGGGGAATTCTGTGCGAAATGTTGCATCAGATAGAGGACGACCAGACTTTCCTGAACATAATAATGTTCAGCGACGAGTCAACATTTCATATCAATGGCATGGAAATTCTGGCTGTAGAGATCCACTATCACACGCACTTGCTCAGAGAAGCTGTAGAAATACAAAAACACGCGAACAGTTTCAACAAAAAAGAGGAAAGCCTTAAGGTAAACGGATCCTGGCTTCCCGTACTGCAGCCAACGACCGTCGCAGGTAGCAAGAGGAGAACCGCACCGGAAATGACTGGCCAAAGTATCATCTTTTTACCTTGCCGATATAATTCTGACAATAAAATTGTTTCGCAATATAAATATGAAACAAGAGAAACAAGTAATCTCCATACAAATTCCGTTACGGAAAAGCTCTCTACTGTAGAATACCTGAATTACTCGTCACCACGAGATGGAATGCCAATCTGGATGAAGAGTGATGGGGCACTTGTGTGCACCCAGTTGAGCCCAAATAAAAGCGGAGCAAGCACAGCAGAGAAGCCGCGTAAATCTGGCAAGAGTTTTGTCGCCCGGCGAGGATGCTCGGCGGAGAGCATTTAATTAAGCTCGCGAGCCCGCCTGTGGCCATGGCCGCAGCGGTAATTGGCGTCGAGAGCGACGAGCGCTGAGTGGTCTGCTCTGCTCGTCTGGTCTGGCTGCGGCCCCGGCTGGGTCGCGCTGTCTGGGGTGTGGGGTGTGGTGTGGGAGGATAGGGGAGTCGGGGTGGGCGCCATCGCATTCTGCGCATGCGCACTGGACTCGGTCTCCCGGCTCATTGTCCGGCAATCTCCGGCGAGGTCGCCGCTAGACAAGGCGGAAATCCTCCAAATATACGATTACGCCTCGCGTCCGTGCATATTTGCTCTGCACATTGTCCTCTAATCTCGCTCAAGGGGAAATTATACAGCGGTTTCTTTTGTCGTCGTAAAGCAAATTTAACAATGCTCCCAGACATTGTTCTGCTTTCACAGCACAGGTTCTGCAAGACCATTTCTTGTCCGACTTGATACCATAAAGGTTGTACTTATACTCAAAACGAAATGGAGTGAATAAATGTGTTCATAGAAAATATTTTTTTTTGGGGGGGGGGGGGGGAGGGGGGATATATAGATACACTGCCGTGTACACAAAATGTTGGTATTTATCATTATGGTCGAAGTATTACACGCAAGAAGAAAAGTTAGACAAATACAGGATATTATGAGCTCATGAGTGGCACCAGCCAAACAGCTTGTGCTATAAATATAAGAAATTAATAACACAGTATGAAAGAACGATAGAGTGCATGGGCGTACCCACGACTTCCATCTACAAAAATATTGTCTTCACAAACGGAGCTCGAATCCCTCTGCACAGACAGATACATCAATCTGAAGAAAGGCAAAACAAATAAACGATTCCCACAAATAGCAAATGTATCCAAAACTATTCGCCATGAATTCTCTAAACTTCACTGAGGGAAGAAAAAAAATCTCAGCACCAACAAGGAGTTTTGAGACACAAACAGAAGTTGGTAGGCGCGTTTCTACTTCTAAAAAATGATGACTATTCAACTTTCGCGCCAGTCGCATAAGAGTGGCGCTAGTAGCGCCGCTATGAGGCTGAAAATCACGGTTGCTTTAAATGCAAGCTGTAACGGTCGTGAGCGTTAGTTACCTTTGAGATTGGACGTGGTGAGTTGATGTCATTCAAGAATGCCTTTAAGGCGACAGTGACGCCATTATGAACACGTCACTCAGTTTGAACAAGATCGTGTAATAGGCCTGCAACAAGGCGGATATTCCTTCACCGACACAGCAGAAAGACTTGGCAAGAATGTAGCCACTGTAGTGATTGCTGGCAGCGGTGATCACGAGAATGTACGGTCGCAAGAACACCGGGCCCAAGGCGGCCACGTGGCACTACCGAGACAGAAGATCATCGTCTTCGACGTGCAGCTGTGGGGCATCGTATTGTCTCTTCAACGGCAATTTCAGCAGCTATTGACACCACAGCGACGCAGTGAACTGATGCAGATCGGTTATTTCAAGGACAGCTCCAAGACCGACGCCCTGCAGCCTGCATTCCACCCACTATAAACCATCGCCATTTGCGACTACAGTGGTGTCGAGCGAGAGCTCACTGGAGGGTAGGGTGGAGCTCTGTTCTGTTTTCTGGTGAAAGCTGGTTCTGCCTTGGTGCCAGTGCTAACCGAGTATTGGTTAGAAGGAGGCCACATGAGAGTCTGCAACCATCCTGTCTCCGTGCTAGACACACTGGGCCTCCAGCTGGAGTTATTGTGTCGGTTGTGATTTCTTATGACAACAGGAGCACTCCTGTGTTTATCCCACGCACCCTGACTGCAGATTTGTACGTCAGTCTGGCTATTCGACCTGTTGTTCTGCCATCCATGAACAGCATTCCAGGAGGTGTTTTCCAGCGGAGCAACACTCGCCCAGATACCGCTGTTGTAACCCAACATGCTCCCGAAATTGTCTACATGAATTTTCTTGTGGTGTTGCGATTTGTATTCCGTCTGTGTATTTCGCCATTCACCTCCCTCCTTCTCTCCGCTCCCTCAGCGCAGATTTTGGGTACGCTCTTGCTTGAGGAAATCGGTTCATGCCGCTCTAAACAAGGGAAAGGGATTTAAGCTAAAAATTAAAAGGTACTTCTGATTATCTGTTTAGCTCCTTCGTATTTCTGAACAATAGTTTGCCCTACAGATTCTTGTAGTGCTGTGCCTGATATTCGACATCTACCTCGCGGTTTCCTATATGTTTCTTTACTTTATGTAACTTGAAATAGATAACGACTTAACAAATATTCTAGTATTACAAATGCCGACTGATTATTGCCATTTCTATCTGTAAGCACTATACCTTACGATATGGTTTTCATTTTAATTTGGCAGAAACGAGATTTCTGCTCCTCAGGCACAAAGATATTTGTTAAAAAGTGGCATGAAGCTCGTATCTGATGATTCGTACTTTACGTTAGGACACTTTTGTATAGGCTCAAAATTGGTGGGACGGAGTGTCACGATGGTGTTATTGTCTTTGCTGGTGGTGATGATAGTTCTGCATGTACACCAGATTATGATGCTGCAGCTTATACTCTGGGTGACTGTGCCGCCGCAAGTACTCTGGATGTGATGCCGGGCAGAAAGTCTCAAAAGTGGCATATTAATGCATCCTCATTGATGTTAAAGAGTGACATGGGACATAGGACGACGAGGGCATAGAAATAGGAGGAGAGATTCTGGTGAATGTACAAGGGTTTGAATTTTGTAATGTGATATGGGTATAGAGAAAGTAACATGGAAGGATGAAGACATTACGATAGGATGTTCAACGAGTAATTATATATCGAAAGGAGATGAAAATCTAATAATTATTCTTTGATTCGAGAGCTGTAGTAGCCGAGTGAATAGAAGACGAAATTAAGGGGGAATGTGGGCTTGGTAGTAGAGCGAGAGAGGAGATAGTCTAATTGAATTCTGCGATATATTTCAGCAGGTATCAGGGTCACAATAAAAGAAGGTATACTTGGAAAAAACAGGGAGACACGGAAAGCCTACAGCTGTACTAAATCAAAGCCATACAGAAATTCTGAAATCAGGGATTAGATTGTAGAATATATCCAGGAGTTTATGTGGACTCAGATGACAATTCAATTACTATGAAGGGTAGAAGAGTAGACTGAAGTTTAAGAGAATAGCCAGAAAGAGTCAATGTGGAAAGAATAGGGATACAGAAGTACTGAGGAACGAAGATGTGCGTTTGAAGTTCTCTCGGGCCACTATGATAATGAACACCACAACAGGCAAGTTAGTTGTAGAAGAGTGGGCATCTCTAAACATGGCAATCTGAGAAGCTGTAGACAAATGTATGTATAAATATCTTAACAGTGAAGTAAACATAAGTAACACAGGAAATATTTCTGTATTCCATTCTGACAAAATGAAGAGGGAAAAAACAGGAAAATAAAACCGAGGATCTGTTATATGACGATAAGATTGGCTTAAGGAAGGGAAAAGGAGACAGAGAGGCAATTCTGAAATTGCTCTTGATAATGGAAGACAGACCGAAGAAAAATCAAGACACACTTATAGGATTTGTGGCCCTATAAAAAGCTGCCGACAACGTAAAATGGCACAAGCTGTTCTAAATTCTGAGAGAGTTGTAGGGGTAGAAGGGTAATGTACAATATTTACAAGAACCAAGAGGGAACTATAGAATTAAAAGTGCTAGCATTAACGTGGGTGTAAACAGGGATGCAGTCTTCCGCCTCTGTTGTTCAATCTATATCTCGAAGAAGCGATAACGGAAATAAAAAAAAGATTCAAGAGTGGGGTTAAAACTCACCATGAAATGATATAAATGAGTAGGTCGGACAATGACAGTGTTGTCGTCAGTGCAAATGAAAAGGAATTACAATACGTGTTAAACTCAATGAACTGTCTAATGAGTACAGAATATGGAGTAAACCGAAGCCAGGCTATATCAATTAGGAGTAGCAGAAATGAGATTACTGAGCATCTCACCTTCATAAATGGGGACTACGAGGTAAGTAAAAGGATTCTGTTACCTTGGAAGCAAAATAACACATGACGGCGTAAGCAAGGCAGACGTAAATGAAGGTTCTCCGCAAAACCGACAAGCATTGAAACATGTGGAAAAACATTGATAAAAAGAAGGGACAGGACGGTAGGATACGCGTTATAAAGCAGCAGGGAGTAACTTCCGTGGTACTAGAGGCAGATGCAGAGAGTGGAAACTGTAGGCGAAGACAGGGATTGGAATTCATTCAACAAATTATTGAGGACGTCGGGTGCAAATTCTAGCCTGATATAAAAAGGTTGTCACAGGAGACGAATTCGTAGCGGGCCATCAAACCAGTCAGAAGATTGATAACCCCGTCATCCTGCAACACTTAGTTATGTTTCAGCTTGGGAGATGTGGTGCGAATGGGTTTATTAGGGACCGACTGAAGTCTGGGGAGGAAGAACATAGCTCTGTTGAAAATAAAGTATGACCAGATCTGGGACGAGCTTTGTGCTTTGTGCTGGTCACTTCGCTGGCTGTCAACAGCGTCCACACACCAAGCAGCTGATATGAAAGTAGCTTGTCCCAGATTGCGGAGGAGCTACGGATCAACAAGCCATCAGGATTCTAATAATGATTATCTATTCAGTTTCCAACGGTATAAGGCGTCGGAAACGTTCCTACTTGCAAGGATTCCTTGATTAGTATGGCCACATAAAGTTGAGGATAAAGGTCACAACAAAAGGTTCCCTGCTTGTATTCATTTCCGAAATAGCAGTGTCTGTGTTATGTATGCAATGTTCCTTCAGACATGAATACATGTCCTAAATAACAGGCGCTGTAGCGACTACAGCTTTCAAGAAGGAATATTGCGATGTACTTATTAATAACACAGTAACTGCTATTTTTTCGTTTTTTTTTTCCAACCTTTCTGTCTCTTACGTCATACTAATCAAGGAACCCCTGCAAGTAGGCACGTCTCCGATGTCTTACGCTGTTGCAGACTGAATAGATAATCATTATTAGAATCCCGGTGGCATGTTCATCTTTACCTCCTCTGAAAACTGCGTAAAAGTTGCTTTCGTATTAATCACTTGGCGTGTGAGCGCTGCCAGTGCCAGGCCCTCGTCTCTCAAGAGGTATGTCCTTCCTGCACAGGAATATAAGTAACGTACGAGTGCAGAATCTGACACATGGACGACGACATATGGAAGATCGGGTGTGGCCGTGATTCGTGCACGGATAGCCGAAGCGGTTAAGACCACAGCTTGCGTAAAGCTAGAAATCCGTTTTCTAGTCCTGGTCTAACACAAATTTACACTGTCGCCATTCGAATATACATGCGATGGTGGTTCATATTCGCAATTGCGAATACTTTCCCCGTAAAAAATAAATAAATTAATTTATTAATTAATTAAAAAAATAAAATAAAATTGGTGTAACACAAAAATTACATTTATTAAGAGATTATAGGCTTACAATATTCATCCAATAGCAGCCATCAATAACGTTAATCATTACTAAAGAAGAGTACGTGAATAGAAAACTAAAACGCATTTCTCGATGCAAATTTACTTGAGCTGTACAGACGGCAGGGCAGTTCTAGATGGAGACTGTTGGAAGAGAACCGTTTACGCCAGTGAGAGAGAACTGAACCATAGGATATCGATTCAGGCGATAAAGGCGGGAGTTTACGGCTGAACCGTACGGCATGGCTGTTTGTGGCCGTAGCGTGTGACGGTCGCGCTCGCCAAGCGTACCTAGCGGCTTGTCTATGGACGTTCCCGAATTGTATTCAGTTACACTACATGTCTATAGAAACGCAGCTGTGAAGGAAATGAAATTGCATCTGTTTGTAGACACCGAAGCTGGAACTGAATGGGGTTGGGGTGGCGGCTATCGCACTATTTATGACTGCAGAAGCGCTACCCGCCAGTGAGATTCTGAATCCCAAAAATAGGAACGTTGCCAACATAAGTGAACAAGAAAGACCAAAGTCTACCAGATGTGACATAAGGGAACTGACCACGTTCTTTTGCTGACAGAAGTTTCACTTCTGGCTCACTGCCAATCCCGGATCAGAGGTCCTCACTGAATTACTCCGCTTCCACATGTCGCCATTCTGAGTAAATTAACAACTTTTGACGAAATGGCCACAGCTATAATTCACTTGCAGATTTCGATTCCTCAGTACTTCAAGAATAATTATAACAATGTCTTTATTTTTGTTGTGGGTTAAAGCACAACTGAAAATTCAGAGAACTCGATATAAAATTTGTATAAAAAAGTGAGTACATAAGCGAATTCTTCATTACCAAACGATACTGAAACTGTAATCAGACTTATAGATTTTCGACTATTACTCTTTTATTTCTTTGTTTGAGGGCTAGGGTGGGTGTACCTGTACTTGTCCCGACACAGCTTGTCTTTATATTTAAATAGAAGATGACGTTGACTGCAAATTTCTTGAAAAAAAAAAATAGGTTCCCTGCTTTTACTTGTATTCATTTCCATTATTTTGTCTACTACTGTATATCCATTTGCAAGTATAATAACTAATACGTGAAGTACCTATGTTTTGGGCTAGACTCATATAATTTCATAGACAGTCCGCCGTCCGTTACAGTCCTCAAGCTCGGCTACAACTCTCAAGCCAGGTCAACGACGGACTGCCCATGAAATTATATGGCTGTAAGCCCAAACTTGAAAATGGCTACACAGCAGAAAAGTCATCGTGCACAAAATAAAAATAAAATGGAGATGAATATCAGCCAATGCAGGAAACTTAGTCATTTAAAGAGTTTACCACGGCTGTGGCTTCTTTTTCAACAAAATTATTTGTGCAGATATTTGGGATATAAGGGATGAGTTTTCAGGAGGGAATTTATGAAGCAGATAATGTCTTGAGATTTAGGTGGAGGACGGAGATTATTGTTTGGGTGCAGAGGCGCATCAGTTGATCTGACGGGTAGATTACTGCTTGTTTTGGGGAAGGATTTCATTAACAGTTGTGGTAAAAAGGTAGATTGATCCCGAACACATGTATTATTGTCGATGAAGGGGAGTCATTACGATTTGGTCATTTCTGGTGTAAGTGGGGTTCTCTGCACTGTAACCAGATGGGAGGATTTTTGCCGTTCTCTGTTAAGTGAGCATCGCATGATGCTGGCCATTAAACTTGTTACACCATGGCAAAATGCAAGGAAAAAGCCGTCAAACTGGCATTCTGTATGCTTGGATGTTCAAATGCTTAGCATTTCCCGGAAAAACGTAGGACGAACGTTATCTACATTCTGGATGTAATGAGCGATTACGCAGAAATTGCAATTAAACATCGGTTGTTCGTTAAAAAATCGTGTTATACCTCATGTCAGAAGGAGGAACATCTGACTGCAAGTAAGGCAAATCAGTATTGGCTAAAAGGTAGCCTATCGAGATTTCGTTTTACCGTTCCACGGTATGCTGCCCATTTTGGTTGGGATATCACGACTGTAGTTGAGACATGGAAATCGATGACTTCAGGAGTGCTGTATTCAACATTAAGTAGCATCGTACCGGCCCCACTCTGCTATCGGGTGAGAGGACAGACATATTGTTTTCTCTGGCCTACAGGATCGCATAGTCACGTCATATACATTGGGACAGGAAGCGGTCTTGTTAGCAGCAAGACAAATATCCACATGGACTGTACGACGCCGTCTCGAGAACCACGGACCGCCAGCACGGCCACTATTATTGCATATCACCTTGCCGCGGCAGCTGAGGAAGGCGTGTGGACCGCAACGCACCGAACGGACACTCTGGACAAAGCATCGGTGGGTTATCATCATTTACGACAAGTTACAGTTCCATTTACGGCGCTTCTAAGGAGCACTAGTGATGCCAGATTGTATTCATCGTCTTTTGGCCTCAGCTCCTGCCGCGAATGTACAGGGTTACATTAGGTTCGCACCGACGATAAGCTGGACGGCAGTCATTTTTAACACTGACGTGTGAGGCCAGCGGTTTTGTCCTGTCGCCGATGTCTCCGTGAAGTTGCCTTTCTACAACATAATAACTGACAGCGTGCACCTTCCTCGATACAGAGGGTGCTCGACTGTTCTGGCCAGTTCATCCTTGAGGTCTCTCACCCACTGGGAACGTCTGGTCATGGTATGCTCAGTGGAACGCCGAAAACTATAACCGAAGAATGTGCCGAATAAAGTTTTGAGGGATGGAAAAAGATCCTCCGTGGTTCGACAGCCGTGTTAAGAAACTGCTACGAAAGCAATGAGAGCCTCACTGCAAATCTGTATGAAGTCAAAGCCTCATTGACAAATAAAAATCAAACGATGCCAAAATTAGAATAAGGAGAGCCATGTGCGAAGCGTTCAACGATACCTAAAGTGCAATTCTGTCTACAGATTGACAAAATATTAGCAAGTTTTGGACTGTGTTAAAACCGTAAACGATCGAAGCCATCTGTCCAGGTAGTTTGTGACCATGATGGCACTGAAGAGCAAGACGACACAGAAAAGGCCGCAGTACTAAACGTTATTTTCCAAAACTGTTTCACAGAAGAAGATCGTACTGCAGTACAGCCTTTAAATCATCGCACGGACGACAAAATCGCTGATACCAAAATAAGTGACCAAGGGACAAAACACGAACTGAAATCAATCAACAGAAGGAAGGGCATTCTACCTCATAGGTACCAGTTCGATTGTACACAGAATATGCGGAAGAACCTGTCCCTCTTCTGGCAGCAGTGTACCACAGCGCTCTTGAGGAGCGTAGCGTTCCTAATGATTTTCCGAAAACAACGACCTCGTGAAACCCATCGCGCTCTGCTCATTTCCGAGACCGAGAAGACGGTATATACCACTGCCTAACTAGATGCCGTGTTCCTTGGCTTCTGTAAGGTATTCGATTCGGTTCCGCCCTCTCAGCCAATGAAAAAATTACGAGCGTACGGAGTATCAGACCGTGTGATTGACTGAGAGAAGTTTCTATCAAACAGAACTCACTATCTCATTCTGAACAAAGTCTTCAGACATCGAAGTAACTTTGAACGGCCCCTGTGTATTTTTCAGAGTGAAACAGGGTGTGTATGATTAACGGCGTAAAAGAATACAGTTGGAAGTAGACGATAGCAGAAGCCAAAAAGTCTCTATAAAAATGGGCTATGAATCGCATACCTTCAGAGGTATGAGCGCTTCTTAATCTTCGATACTCGAACAGAAATTCTTCTCTCTCTCTGCTTTCCATATTTTGAGAGGTGATAGTATGGACCAAAAAAGGGAAAAAATCCAGTAAACGTGTGCTCTGAAGTGCGTACCTTAAGAACTATGAGCACTTGTTAATCTTCGTTACTGTGAGACACATTTCGTGTATTGAAAAATGTTCTCTTAACTCTTAAGTTATGCGTTTTACAGCCCATGTTTGCTGCTATTTTTTTCTTCTTGTAGCATCGCATACTTTTTGTTTGGTATTGCGTACTTTCAACTGCATGCGTTTACGCGATTAATTATGATACACTGCTGTAAATGACCTAGTACATAACGTCGGAAGTTCACGGATGACACTGTTTTATAAAGAGAAGTAGCAAATGTAGAAAATTGTAGCGCATTTCAAGGGACCTATAGAGGATCGCTACTTTGTGGAGGGAATAGCAACTAACCCTCAACATAAATAAATTATTGCGAATACATAGGCGGAACGAGTATTTACTGTATGATTGCACCCGGCCAGGGTGCCCGAGCGGTTCTAGGCGCTACAGTCTGGAACGGCGCGACCGCTACGCTCGCAGGTTCGAATTCTGCCTCGGGCAAGGGTGTGTGTGATGTCCTTAGGTTAGTTAGGTTTAAGTAGTTCTAAGTTTTAGGGGACTGATGACCTCACAAGTTAAGTCCCATAGTGTTCAGAGCCACTTGAACCATTTTGTATGATTACACGATTGCAGACCAATCACTAAATGCAGTTTCTCCCATAAAATATCTAGGAGTACGCATACGGAGCGATTTGAAATGGAACAATCATAAAATTAATTGTGGCAAAGACAGATGCCAGACTGAGATTCACTCGAAGAATCCTGAGGAAATGTACTGCTCCAACAAATGAGGTAGCTTAAAAAACACTCCTCGACCAGTATTTGATATTTCTCGTCAGTTTTTGATCCAGACCAGATAGGATTGACAGAGGAAACAGAGAAGATCGAAAAAAGAGCAGCGCGTTTCGCTACAGGTTCAGTTAGCAAGCACGAAAGAGTCATGGAGATAATAATCCAAATCCAGTGGCAGATGCCGCAAGATGGCGTTCTGCATTACGGTGTGGTTTACCGTTAAAGTTCCGAAAGCGTACGTTCCTAGCAGAGTAATCAAATATGTCGCTTTCTCTTACTCATATCTCACGAAAATACCATTAACATAGAGAGATTCGAACGCACACGGAACCTTGCCCGCAGTTGTTCTTCCTGCGAGCAACTGGCAAGTAGAAGATGGAAGGGTACACATGTAAGTAGGCTGTTTAGGTTTTTTTATTGGTAACGCCACCTCTGTATGAAAATCACTGGCTGTGCTGTGTGCAGTCTGTGGCTGCTTTGCATTGTTGTAATACTCGCCATTGTAGTGTTAGGCAGCTGGCTGTGAACAGCGCGTAGCGTTGCGCAGTTGGAGGTGAGCCGCCAGCAGTGGTGGATGTGGGCAGAGAGATGGCGGAGTTTAGTAATTTGTCATGAACTGCTATATATATTATGACTATCAAGTAGTTTGAATCTTTTATTTAGCTGGCAGTAGTGGCGCTCGCTGTATTGCAGTAGTTCGAGTAACGAAGATTTTTGGTGAGGTAAGTGATTTGTGAAAGGCATAGGTTTATGTTAGTCAGGGCCATTCTTTTGTAGGGATTTTTGAAAGTCAGATTGCGTTGCGCTAAAAATATTGTGTGTCAGGTTACGGACAGTCATGTATAAATTGTTCAAAGGGGACGTTTCACACAATACATTCTCCGCCATACACTGCAAGACGTTTTGCGGAGTATAGATATATATGTAGGTGCAGAAATAGATGTAGATATAGGACTCTAGCAATGAGCTGAAGGGACCGATGACCGTAGCAGTCTGGTCCCTTTCATCCCCACAAACCAACCAACCAACCACTGAATTGAAGCAGCATGGAATGACGTACCTGTAACCGTCAAAAAAGCTAAGTTCTCTTCGCTTCCCAACCAGGCTAGAGTCATTGTTGGTACCAGAGGTAACAGCTCTGAGTGCTAAATTTTGGACCCTATACAGCAGTGGGAATCAGTGTAAGGACAGGGTTCCTAAGAAAGTAATATACAATATGTGAAACACAGATGCATAGAATTTTTATTATTAAAGTAGTAGGTACATACAAGACAAGTAATCATGACTTTATTACATAGTTTCTTTCATATCACAAGTAACAAAATAACGTGTTCGCTTTTCCTGGATGGAAATCGGTATAACGACGCTCACTGTCCTGTTGTTTTATTGCACTGTTAGTACTTTGTCCAACCTCCGGTCTTCCTAATTACCTCAGAAATTCTCTTCGACATTGATTTTGTTAGGGTTTGTAGTTCTTGCAGTAAATTTGGTGGCCACTCTTCTCTTCTGGCTCTTTTCACCTCACATACGGCCACAAGTTTTCTTCCATTGCGATAAACACGCCTTGAAAGTGTTCCCCAAAGGTGTTCCACGGTATTCAAATCTGGACTACAAGCAGGCCAGGGTAAGTCACCGATATTTTTATCTTCAAAACTCTTATTTGATGTAGCAGAAACGTGCACAGATGCACTATCTTGTTGAAATACACTTTCGTCCTCTAGGTCCCCATACATTCCAATCCATTCTGTCTCTACCATCTCAGTGTAGATAGTGTTCACGCAGGCAATGCATGATTTACCTTTACTGAGAAGGTTGCCGAAATCATAACGCATCCACATGCAAAATTCCTCCTCATTCTTACTGCTGCTTTGTTCTCAGTTTGTGACAATCTTATTGAAATCCCACCACCGAAGATCACTATATCTCATTCTCAAGTCCATGACATGTTTTCAGCAAACTCCAATTTAGCCTGTTTATGTTAAAGTGTTAGAGCAGGTTTCTGAAGTCGTTTCTTGAATGCAAGGTGTTTGTCATTTGACAAAAATAACCGTACACGTCGGGCAGTTACTGACAGCTGTAAATTAGCAACAAGTTGAGAAAAATAACAGTTTGTAGTATTTGCTTTGTAGGAAAGTAACCGTTTCGATGTCTTATATAATTTCTACTTTTGCGTTCTGTCCGTATTGTGCGCTAAATCTAACGAAATTATAAATCACTGTACTTGCATGGTTCAACTTTTTTACTACTTGACGATTAAGAGTCCCATTCCCCCCCCTGCCAACCAATTTTTGCTTTTCCATCACATGATAACTGTTCTTTCAAGTAGCAATATCACAATCGTGAGGTATGAAGACAATACGCACTGTTACTGGTGTGTCTGTTTCCTGTCCGTGGGAAAGGTAAGCACACACAGACATGCACAGCTGACTGCCTTTATACCGACTTCCACCTAGTACCACCCGAAATGTTGACGTCTTGTCATATATTGTACCACTGACATCAAATGCGATACCATTTAACTGTGTTTGTCACTATATTGGGTCTCATTCTATTGCATATACACTGTGCACAATTATTCCGAACGACAATGCTAATTTTCTTGTAAATATTCATGCCTTTATACTGATTTTCATTACTGTGTACTTCCAAACCACCTTCAAATTTTATTATGTATTCTTTCCACGGTACTAGAATGAGATTATCACTCTGCAGCGGAGTGTGCGCTGATATGAAACTTCCTGGCAGATTAAAACGGTGTGCCGGACAGAGACTCGAACTCGGGACCTTTGCCTTTCGCGGGCAAGTGCTCTGCCATCTGAGCTACCCAAGCACGACTCACGCCCCGTCCCCACAGCTTCACCTCTGCCAGTACCTCGCCTCCTACCTTCCAAACTTTACAGAAGCTCTCCTGCGAACCTTGCAGAACTAGCACTCCTGAAAGAAAGGATATTGCGGAGACATGGCTTAGCCACAGCCTAGGGGATGTTTCCAGAATGAGATTTTCACTCTGCAGCGAAGTGTGCGCTGATATGAAACTTCCTGGCAGATTAAAACTGTGTGCCGGACAGAGACTCGAACTCGGGACCATTGCCTTTCGCGGGCAAGTGCTCTGCCATCTGAACTACCCAAGCACGACTCGCGCCCCGTCCCCATAGCTTCACTTCTGCCAGTACCTCGCCTCCTACCTTCCAAACTTTACAGAAGCTCTCCTGCGAACCTTGCAGAACTAGCACCCCTGAAAGAAAGGATATTGCGGAGACATGGCTTAGCCACAGCCTAGGGGATGTTTCCAGAATGAGAAGATGCAGAGCACTTGCCCGCGAAAGGCAAAGGTCCCGAGTTCGAGTCTCGGTCCGGCACACAGTTTTAATCTGCCAGGAAGTTTCATATCCACGGTACTGTATACACACAATAAGTAAAATTACATTATTCGCTTTCCTTGCTGATGTCGCAATTTTAATGGTCAGCAGTGATTATTCTCGAACGATGGCCGCAAAATATTTGGGAATTCATGTTGCGATTGGCACACGGATATGTGAAAATATTAAATACAAGCTACGGCCACGGTGTAGTGAGAGTAGCGTAGTACGGGTGTGCTGCAGCCGGACTCGTGTCGGCACTCGGAGACTCCACAGAGCGGCCACTGTGGGGCTGCGCGCGCAGCGAGGCGCAGCCGCCACCGCCTCCCGGGGCTGCCCTGCGGCCTCTGTGGTGGCTGCCGGCAGTCCGCGCCTGCCCTACCCTGCTGCCCGCAGCACTCCTCCGGCGCCTCTCCCACAGGAGGGATCGGCGCCACCAGTCTCAAGCGCGCGCTGGTGTAGGGGCCGCCACGCACGCATTACTCGTGTGGAGCTCTGATTTCAAGCGGCGAAAACGCTCTACGTGGACGTCTCTTATGGCCAGCTGCAAAGCGAATGATATTAATAGGGGCAAGAGCAGGGCTAGTTGAACGTTGTCCACTGCGTTAAAGTCAAAGCCATCTGTACGCTCGTTATGTATGGTTCAAGAAGAGCGGTACGACAATACGCTCTAGTTACTATGAATTTCAAATGTTAAATCTATTCCTATCTCATTTCAAGCCTTCTTTCCGATGTGCCTTCACTCGTCCCTGTTACGTAGTAATTTCAATATGCATATACCCTTTCACTTTTTCGGTTTCGTCTTTATGACTGTTTTAGATCGTTTCAAACGTATATAAATGCGTCCGACTTATGGCGGGTGTCACTCGTGGCTGAGAAAGAAACATTTCACAATTTGAAATACAAAAGATTTGATGTTCCTCTGCCGAGGCGTGAAAACAATAAAAGGAATGTACACAAACATATTAACAAAATTATATGTAGTTCGTTAGTTCAAAAATGGTTCAAATGGCTCTGAGCATTATGGGACTTAACATCTGTGGCCATCAGTTCCCTGGATCTTAGAACTACTTAAACCTAACCAACCTAAGGACATCAGACACATCCATGCCCGAGGCAGGATTCGAACCTACGACCGTAGCAGTCGCGCAGTTCCGGACAGAAGTGCCTAGAACAGCTCGGTCACCGCGGCCGGCTTCGTTGGTTAGTTCCAGAACATTTTACGCGGTAGATTGTAATAATGTGGTATGAGTGATTTACATTGACATCGCAAATCAATTTGTACATATGGTAACATTCTGAACATTTCGATGCCCCCCCCCCCCCAAAAAAAAAAAGGAACACAGGTACACAGATGTAAGTTAGTTATTCCTACCCTCCACGTTCTACATATTACAGTACTAGAAATTTTTCTGCGGAACAGAACGAGTTGTCAAGGAGAAACCTTCTCAGTTTGCTTTCAGATATTTCTTTGCTGTCTGTCAGACATTTTATATCAATGGGTAAGTAATCAAAAATTTTTGTTGCAGCATTGTACACACCTTCTTGTTCTAAAGACAACATCAATGTGGAGTAATGAATGCCATTTTTCCTTCTGATATTGTAATTATGTACCTCACCGTTCCTTTTGAACTGGAGTGAATTATTTACAACGAACTTCATGAGGGAATAAATACGAGTACACTGTGAAGCGGTAGTCAGAATGCCCAACTCCTAATATACATGTCTACAAGTTCATCGAGGGTTAGTGCCACTTATTATTCTTACAGCACGTTTTTGTGCAATGTTTTACAATGGTTATAAGTGCAAATCTAGTTAAACTAAGTTGTATTAGGAGGTCCAAAATGTGATTTTTCCAATTTAAATTCGCATCAATATTGACACCTAAGAATGTTCAAGTTTCCATCCTATTTATTATTTCGTCGCCATGTGCTACACGTGTCATTGGTGTAGTACCCCTAGTTGTGGAGCCCCGAATATGTTGGGTCATTTTAATTGTGTGTAAGACTATTCCCAGATAATCAGTCAGTGATACTATTAGAACTTTATTTAACATTTCTTCTGTTTCTGTATGTATGCTTGGATGGATTACAACACTCCTGTTACCTGCAAAAAAAACTAATACTCCGTGTACGTATACTAATGGGACACAAAATTCATAATCCAACACTGTAACCCTAAGTAGTTACGTGGCAGCAGTACAGAATTACAACAGCCAAACCACCAGCCTAAGTGAGTGAGAAGGGTAATTTTAGGATGTCACCTTACGTAAAGGAGCTTTGTAGACCAAAATCATCAAAAAACGCCTTTTTGGGGTTTTCTACGACATTAAACACAGCATACTGTTCTGAATCGTCAAATACACTCCTGGAAATTAAAATAAGAACACCGTGAATTCATTGTCCCAGGAAGGGGAAACTTTATTGACACATTCCTGGGGTCAGATACATCACATGATCACACTGACAGAACCACAGGCATATAGACAAAGGCAACAGAGCATGCACAATGTCGGCACTAGTACAGTGTATATCCACCTTTCGCAGCAATGCAGGCTGCTATTCTCCCATGGAGACGATCGTAGAGATGCTGGATGTAGTCCTGTGGAACGGCTTGCCATGCCATTTCCACCTGGCGCCTCAGTTGGACCAGCGTTCGTGCTGGACGTGCAGACCGCGTGAGACGACGCTTCATCCAGTCCCAAACATGCTCAATGGGGGACAGATCCGGAGATCTTGCTGGCCAGGGTAGTTGACTTACACCTTCTAGAGCACGTTGGGTGGCACGGGATACATGCGGACGTGCATTGTCCTGTTGGAACAGCAAGTTCCCTTGCCGGTCTAGGAATGGTAGAACGATGGGTTCGATGACGGTTTGGATGTACCGTGCACTAATCAGTGTCCCCTCGACGATCACCAGTGGTGTACGGCCAGTGTAGGAGATCGCTCCCCACACCATGATGCCGGGTGTTGGCCCTGTGTGCCTCGGTCGTATGCAGTCCTGATTGTGGCGCTCACCTGCACGGCGCCAAACACGCATACGACCATCATTGGCACCAAGGCAGAAGCGACTCTCATCGCTGAAGACGACACGTCTCCATTCGTCCCTCCATTCACGCCTGTCGCGACACCACTGGAGGCGGGCTGCACGATGTTGGGGCGTGAGCGGAAGACGGCCTAACGGTGTGCGGGACCGTAGCCCAGCTTCATGGAGACGGTTACGAATGGTCCTCGCCGATACCCCAGGAGCAACAGTGTCCCTAATTTGCTGGGAAGTGGCGGTGCGGTCCCCTACGGCACTGCGTAGGATCCTACGGTCTTGGCGTGCATCCGTGCGTCGCTGCGGTCCGGTCCCAGGTCGACGGGCACGTGCACCTTCCGCCGACCACTGGCGACAACATCGATGTACTGTGGAGACCTCACGCCCCACGTGTTGAGCAATTCGGCGGTACGTCCACCCGGCCTCCCGCATGCCCACTATACGCCCTCGCTCAAAGTCCGTCAACTGCACATACGGTTCACGTCCACGCTGTCGCGGCATGCTGCCAGTGTTAAAGACTGCGATGGAGCTCCGTATGCCACGGCAAACTGGCTGACACTGACGGCGGCGGTGGACAAATGCTGCGCAGCTAGCGCCATTCGACGGCCAACACCGCGGTTCCTGGTGTGTCCGCTGTGCCGTGCGTGTGATCATTGCTTGTACAGCCCTCTCGCAGTGTCCGGAGCAAGTATGGTGGGTCTGACACACCGGTGTCAATGTGTTCTTTTTTCCATTTCCAGGAGTGTATATGTTTATCACATTCTTGTTTGTCCCTTAAGAGCCGGCCGAAGTGGCCGTGCGGTTAAAGGCGCTGCAGTCTGGAACCGCAAGACCGCTACGGTCGCAGGTTCGAATCCTGCCTCGGGCATGGCTGTTTGTGATGTCCTTAGGTTAGTCAGGTTTAACTAGTTCTGTTCTAGGGGACTAATGACCTCAGCAGTTGAGTCCCATAGTGCTCAGAGCCATTTGAACCATTTTTTTGTCCCTTAAGAAACTTTGTGAAAGGGGAAAGTTTCTGAAAGTATTTAAATATACCCGACGCGCCTCCTTGACAACGAAAGTCATAACGCGTTTGACATTTTACAGCACATTCATAGACTTGAGGAACTAATATGAATTAAAGTTTACAGTGCTTTGGTACCGCCGTGGCATCACTGGATTCAATGTAGTCCAAAATATGTCAGTCTGAACGTTACAGCAAGTTATCTACTTCGTCTAAGTGTTGAAGCGTGACAGTGTACGCATTTTTCTATATTGGTTTAGTGAATAGTTCACGTCCAGTAAAATGTTTCACAAAACATAACTTCAGATGAACTTCGGGTAACGGTCCGTGTGATCTTTTAGGTAGCAAAATTATGTCTAACCTTGTTGGAAAAACAAGTTCTCCAGATTAAAAGTTTTTGGAACTGATCAGTTTTCCTATTATAAATGAATCTGTCGTAAACAATGTAATCGCTGATACGACGACAATTTCAGATTTAATACAGCAGAATGATGCGTAAATACCACGATAAATGCAGCTGTGTGTATTTGTTTACTGATTTCTAAATAGGTGTGGTATTGTTTCTCAAAGTTTGCTGGGGAGCTTTCAAAAATACACAGTCTACATTTTTAAAGATTTTATGAAGTTTTTAAGGACTGTGATCCACTGGTAAATCTTACGTACCATGTTCGACTTTCCACCAGTGCCTGTGAGATTCCAAAATTGTTACAATGTTCGGTTAATGACACTTACATATGTCAGTGATCTGTCTATGACAAAGGTCATGAAGAGAAAATGTGTGTTCTTTTTTTGCGAAGATTGTTGTCGCAGTTGATGGAATTTCGCTAAAGATAAGTCACAAATCCCTAAATTAGAATATAATAGCAACATTGCTTTCGACAGATAAAAAGGGAGAGGGGAATATTGTTGTCTTACAAAGTACTGCACATGCTGTAACCTGATTTACATTTTTGTACATAACATTTCAAGAAGCTATTACGGACCTGTGTTAACATGGTGCTATGGTAATATTCCAGTGTTTAGTGTCAACGTGCGATATCATGTATGTTGAGTTTCTAGACCACGGTGGTCCCAAGGCACTCACAGCAGTAAAGGCAATGCTATGGAAGCATCATTTTAGAGAGGAAGACTGTGTTAGTCACATTCAGAAACGTATTGTCTCCAGGATAAATAGCTATAGAAAGGAACAGAAAAGGAAGAAAGTTTTTGACGGTAAACCACACTATGGGAAGGGTCATGAGAGTCCTGAAATAGATAAGCCTCAAAGATATCGTGGAGTAGCCACCAAAGGAATCTGCAGAGATTTTGGAAGCATAAAGAGAGCTGTCTGGGCAATTAATTTTCGATAAATCGTCAAACCGAAATGATCCAGCTAATGTTGTGGGTATAGAAACCATGAAGCGATTGATGGTACCTAAGAACACATTTACTGCTTGCATTTGACTGTGCTAGATGGTGTAAAACCACTGACTAGGAATAACAGTAATCAATATTTACTTCGAAATTGTCTTCTTGGTCATAACAAAATCTTGAATGAAAGCTTTAATTGACGGATGTAGTGTCGTTCATGTAACATAAGGATTTGTTAGGGACTCTAATTACGTTCAGTGATGGTATTAATGGCGGTTATAGTGCTGCAGACTATATAACATGCAATGGCAAATAGACATGAGAGACAGTGTCTTCAGTGTTGATTGAACTAGTGCACTAAATGCTGACCTCACTCTTTTTACCATGAAAAACTATTAGATCGCTCAGCCTCGGCATGATCGATTAATGGTGGTCCTTCTGGTGTTCAGATGAGTAGCTGATTCGCGGCAACGTGATTGCATCGGTACGTGGAGCACACGTTTGTGGTGTAGTCACATGGAATGAAAAAAACTTGAAGAGTTCCTGGATAACAATCTTAATATAGCCTTACCTCGAAGAGTTACCTAATAAAAGAACGCACCGTACCCTAGGTTACAGTGTATACAGAAAACCCTCGCACTCTGACCTGTATCTCCACATAACGAGTCACCAACATCCACCAAAAAGAAATTCTGCGGTAAAAATTCTGATCCACAGACCACGAACGCTGTCAAACGAGGAAGGCCTTACTGGTGAAGTAAAAGAGAGACTAAGACTCGCTTACCTGGCTTATGCTGGACCAACCTCCGGAAAGATCGGTAAACTACACTGGTCTCCAAAACTTACCGACGAAAGCAACTTCGCACATTGAGTCATTGCCAAGTAACATCGCTCGATGAAACTTGGACCACACAGTACAGAACGAATCTGAAACAAATACGCAATGGCACGAATAGAATTGACTCTCTTATTCAAATGCAATAATTACGTTGAAGTCACCGTGATTTATGATGGTCCCCTGGACATTACAAAGGGTGGAACGTGGTTCTTCACAAAGTGTGTGGTCACAGCGGACGGCAATGCGTGATCCGAAACGTACTCCCATTCTGACCAAGGTGTTGATAAAGAGTTCTTGTTGTAGAGTGTAAATCAGCACTGCTGGATGGTGGACGTGTTGCAATAGGTCTCCCCAACGCATCCGACACATGTTCTATAGGACTCAAGTCGCGGGAACCGACAGACCAGTCCATTCGTCGAATATTCGCTCATTCCAAGAGCTACTCCACCTTCGCAATTCGATGCGCTCGAGCATCGTCGAACTTAAAAATGAAGTCAGGGCCGATTGCAACCCTGTAAAGAAGCACATGGGGAAGGAGCACTGTGCCACAGTAGCGTTGCCTTGAGAATGTGCCGTGTTCAAAGATTTGAAGATCAGTACACCCACGTAACATTAGGCCTCCCCACACCATAACACTGGACCATCGAAACGACTATGTTCGACAGTGTTCGTGGATGTATTAGGTGTTAGCAATTCTCGACGTGGGAGGGCACGTAATGCACCCATGAACACTGAATATGATGATTTTTGTGTCCCTTTTTTTAAGATTCTGGTATAGTTTCTTCAAAAACTAGTCTAATAACTAGAACAAAATGTTGTCAGCGATTGACTTTATAGTACATTTGTACAAAGATGTGAAGAGTATCTCTCTTGTTGCGGGATTTATGTGTGAAAATATTTCCAAATTCAGTTCCTTAGTTATTCTACTCAGAATATACATTTTTCCATGTATTGTTTGTCCTCATAGGTTTCATTTTTCATAAAATTGTATTAGTGCGTTGTCATGATGTTTCCGTGTGATATGAATTTTTCTATACAGAATGAATAATAATATAAACTTAAAGCAATATTGTGTTTTTCGTAATAAAGAAAAAATACGTTAAATACAGGAATAAAACCGTCTGTAAGGTAGATTGAAATTTCAGCCAAATTCACCAATTGACTGGTGAAGTATATGTATGTAATTAATTTGAAAGAGAGGTCTTTATAGCATTCAGTCTACAACCCCCCCCCCCCCCCACCCACCCACCCACCCCGTCCCCCCACCCCCCCAAGACATCCTGATCTTCATATAATAGCACGACTGTGCGACGTTTGTGCCTGTAAGATGAGTAATGGACGTGAAAATCGTTTGATATTAGGGTGTGCCTTCTTACATTATTCTATTGCATTTCTTTTCCAAAGAGAACACTAATAAATTAAAAATGTTTACCGGAAATTGGACTCAAACACGGGACGTTCCTTGCTGTGTGTTTACAGAATAAAGTGAAATCTACACGATTAAGTTTGTAGTTGATTAGGGAGCATACAGGGTGCAAACTGTTGGACATACAGCAACTATCTCAATGGCTGTAACCTGGCTGGCTATAATATGCTGTTTCAGTTGCTTGCAAAGTTCACCAATGGTAGTGATAACGAATGGTGATGGCTCTGAGCTCGGAGCACTATGGGACTTAACATCTTAGGTCATCAGTCCCCCAGAACTTAGAACTACTTAAACCTAACTAACCTAAGGACATCACACAACACCCAGCCATCACGAGGCAGAGAAAATCCCTGACCCCGCCGGGAATCGAACCCGGGAACCCGGGCGTGGGAAGCGAGAACGCTACCGCACGACCACGAGATGCGGGCGCGAATGGTGACACGCCGATCTCGTGGCAACCTATGGATGAAAACTTGGGACAGATACCTGGAAAATGTGATGGAAAGGGAAATAGTCCAACAACTTTTGCATCAAATTAGATCAGGATAGCACAAGCAACATTCGACCCTGTGTTATCTTGTTGAAAGATAACACGGAGACCTCGAAGACAGGGCTCAGCAACGGCCTTAACTTGGTAGAAACGTAACGGCTGCTGTCGAAATCACCGTCTATGCAAATCGGTGGTAATAGTGTTGTGTACCTAAAAGCATCCCATAAAATCACGTTAGAGGTCTACAGAGCCCGCATGGCGATGGCGAATGCAGTCTGGCATCGTTAATTCTCATTGAAACCATCATGCGGGAATTACGTCCATCGTGTCCAAAGTTTCAATTGAGCTCATCATCGTCGGCGCGCCTCTCTCAACCACTGTGTCAAGAGAAGCCTTTACAATGTTCGCCATGCGAACTGATCGTGGGGCTTCAGCCTTCGTCGCACTGCCCTTGTTGATGCTTGCTACAAACAGGCTCCGATCGTGACCCAAGGAAGTGGTACGTCTTACGATCCTGTACATCTCAGTAAACAACATGTCTGTCCCAAGTGATTTTGAGTTCCTGCACAGCGTCGAATATTCGTATGACACCCAACGGCAGGAATACAGCGTATAAGTAAATCTGTCTCTATAGACGTCTCTATAGACCTCGATTCCGCCACTTTTGAATTCAGACTGGTAGATGTTTTGTTTTTTAGACAAAGCATAACACGAACACCTCACAATAAAAGCGATTTCTTAAAAAGAAATCTGCTACGTGATCTTTCCTTATACGCACAATGTAGATGACGTTGCTCCTACTTACTGTGTACAGCTGCACTGAAATCCTTATCATCTGCATATACAAGTATGTGGCACACCTCACACTAATTTGAAATTTTTTGCATACCATGTTCATGGTAGTGAACTGAAAATATTTTACTTGGAATTGCTAAATAAAAGTAAAGACGCCGCCAATGGATTATTTCAGAGACTACATGCTGATTCTGCAAGTACTGCTGCAGTTACCACATACTCGAATTCCGACGGCGCAGCGAGTGCCGCATCATTATTTAAAACAGTAGTAAGACAGAAGCCGTTGTGGCGCTAGTGTCTTGATTGCCACATGACAGAGCCGTGACTTACGTGATGGGAAACAATGCCCTGGCAAAACAGACGTGAAGCAAGCTCGCAAAGGGACTGCTCTTTCTAGACAAGCATTATGGAGTCATCACTAGGATTAAGCCATGAGGGACGGGTCCAGGCTAGTTTACGATTGAAAGTTAGTCGAGGGGCTCCACTCTGCTTGCACTAGCCGCATGCCTATTGTCAGCGCTAAATTTGAAATGTTGTCGACTAAGCGTCTTGCAACCAGCTAGCTATCTGCTGGCTAATTTCCATCTGGTGATGGCGCCGACTCTGAAGGTCCACGGTTCGAGCCTGGGACATCTACCTGCCTAGCCGCCAGGTATTTTTTATCCGGTTTTCATAAGTGAATCGTGGCCAGTAAACTTATACAACGTACCTAGTACCAAATCACTTATATCGCAATCTTTTTCCCTTTTATTCTCATAAGCTTCCTTGAGTGAATGTGCCTGCCCCACCCTTTCATTCACACAATTTGAAACAGAAATTATGTCACTGGATTTTTTTACAACTGCTCATAGCATCTATCACAATATTATTTTCTGCAGTCTTATTCTGCACATCATAACCACTATCAATACAAATACTTAATGTGGGGTATCCAGCCCGCTCATCAGTATCATCATTCCTACTATTAAAACATGTACCTTCATCCACATCTCCAACCTTAATAACACTAGTAATAGGCACTACTGTCTATGCATAATTAATATCACCTCCCACTGGAGTAGTCTCAACTTCGTCCAGTTCAGTGTTTTCCATGTAAACATTCACACACTCATTCTCTTCCTCACACCACACATTCACTTTATCCAGTTTCACAGTTGATACATTTTCCACGCCCGGGTTTCCGGGTTCGATTCCCGGCGGGGTAAGGGATTTTTTCTGCCTCGTGATGACTGGGTGTTCTGTGGCGTCCTTAGGTTAGTCAGGTTTAAGTAGTTCTAAGTTCTAGGGGACTGATGACCATAGATGTTAAGTCCCGTAGTGCTCAGAGCCAATTGAACCATTTGATACATTTTCATTGCTTAACATAGAGACCAAGTCAACACTATTTATTTTTCCATCTACCACACTGTGATCCATTTCATTAAACAAGCCGTCAACATTAATTTCCATCCCTCGGGTCCTGTGTTTTCTGTTAAAAAATTTTCTATACGTTCTTATCATACTGATCAAACGGCGCCAAAATAGCTCAACACGGCCTAGGATGGCCTCCGTACTACATATCCTTTCTTCTCTTACTTCCTTGCTTACATACTTATTTTGACACTGAGACATGGCAGCTTCATTTTTTCTTCACCCGCCCCGCTAGGTGGCAGGAATTACCCATAGCTTCCTGTGTGTAACCGCTGGCGTAAGAGTCTTGAAAACACGCCGAAGCGCGTCGAGGGTGTTGTGTCTGGGTACGCGACGAGAGGGCAACACGGACAGGGATCGGCCAATCGGCTGTGTGGGTCGTTGACTGTTTGTGCACAGACCGATTGGTCGCAAGAGTACCTTTAGTGGCTACGTCGGAGTTTACATCACGCCCTTCAGTGTGCTTCAGCTTAAATGTCTTTCCTTATGTCCATGCTGTGCGCTTTAAGATGTTGGCGTCTTGCACCGGGCTGAAATTATGGAATAACGACTTCTTGGTGTAGTAATGGTTGGTATCGATCACGTTGTTATATGCCCGCCTCCTTGACTCTTGCTTTAAGGATCTCAAAAAAGTGTTTCACCTGTTGTAATTATTTGCTAACCACAACTGATCAGTCTGAGTTTGATCCATTTAATGGTTAATGTTCGTTCCGCAAGTGTAACAGGGATACTTGTTTGCGACAAGAGCTGTCTGGTATCTTAAATCCAGTGACTTTCGAATCAATGTTATTTTCCTGTGAGCCGCCAGGGCATTTCTCGTTACCCTAGAGCTTACTTAAAGTGCGTATTTAGTACTGTTAAATTGTTCATAATCTACAAAATTGTTAAGGCCTTCGTGGCCACTTGTTGACAAACTGCCTATTGGCTTCTGTCTCGGGTTCTTCGGCCGATGTTCATCTGATGATTTTTCTGACGTTTCGCCAGCACGAGTGGCTGGCATTGTCAAATCCTCACCCTCCATTGCCAGCGGTGAACGGGAGCAGAGCTTACGGCCGCAGACTACATGTACCTCGCGTGCCAACGTCCGAGGGCTTCTCCGCGCTGATTTCCGGCGCGGTTCTCCTCTTGCTACCTGCGACGGTCGTTCGCTGCAGTACGGGAAGCCACGATCCGTTTACCTTAAGGCTTTCTTTTTTCTTGTTGAAGCTGTTCGCGTGTTTTTGTTGTTCTACAGCTTCTCAGAACAAGAGGGTGTGATAGTGCTTCTCCCAGGACATCCGTGTCATCGAATTTTATTACGTGGTCGGTCTCACTCATAAGCTCTGTGGTAAATCTGATTTATTAATTGGTTGTTTTTAAGGTCTTGGGATTATTGTTTAATCTTTTAATTATTTTAAGGAAATTATTAAGATGTGGGCGAATTACACTTTTTTAACATGCACCTTTTAGCCCATGTTTCACCTGAATGGTGCTTGTTAACAGCTCTTAGCTTTACAAGTTACGGATCCGCTGTCTGGAGTGGCGCTTGGTCACAGGAACCTGTTGCTGTTACTAACCGGCATGGTGTTTTTCGCGTGTTTGTGGCTGAGAAACATTACATTACAGGCGCTGTTCCTGCTATCAGCGTACTTCTTAAGTCTGTTTAGCCTACGCTCCAATTTACAAGTGTAGCGATGCAAGGGGCACCAAATTTGCTATAAAAGTCAGTAAATTACTCAACGGAAAATATTTTTCGGTACAGGTATTTCGTTCATTCCAAGCAAATGTCGATGTCATCGTCCAGACACGAATTGACTGTAATCTGAATCCGTTATAGCAAACTAATAATTTCTCTCAGGCGATATAATGTTTTGATTATGAAATAAAAGTTCTTGACATTTATTCAGAACCAGAAATGTTTACTTAGTAATTACATGCCATAATTTATTTGTTTAATATAAAGGTGTTTTGAATTTTGCATGCATAAAAAAGTGTGAATTTATGAGCGGCTTTTACTCTGAGACGAGTTATCACTTAGAGTGCTAAAAGTGCGCGTGTACAGTTCGCTGACCTATGTGGTGAATTTTATTTTGTGATTTGACCCGAATGGAGAGTAAATCCAGTTCCATTCAAACTCTACCTGAGAGAGACACATCACGTTATTTCAAAAGAGTCGTTTATCCCAATAGGCCAAACTGAAAACTGCGCGTTCGATTTGAAATACGTTACACGCCAGTGCGTGATCGAGCTGTCCAGCAAATCGCGTACACTAGTGGCAAATGCGTTTGGGCTTACTGCACGAAGTTGGAAATTAATTTTGAGACAAGTGCTAATTTTGATTAAAAATGAACCGAAAGTGTATTCAAAATATCGAGGTCCAGTTTTAATTGAGACACGTATCCTTGTTGATTACATTGCCTAACAACACTGTAAAGTAGCTTAATTAATTCTTTTTAACGATTTGCAAAGTAGTTAGGCCCATTACACACACAAAACGTTACAAAGTTTGCTGACCGCATGAGAGTTTGACAGTGTTTTTCTTTCCATAAATGTCAACAGACCGGCAGTTTCGGAAGTTAAATTATTAACTGTTGTGTAACTTCATTGATTGTCCTACACCACTACGGAACTTGTTGTACCGTATCTCTTCACAAGAGATCTCAAGAAGCCGGGATAAACAAGAAGAAGAAAAAGACTAAAGAAGAGGCATCGGTATACCAGCTCTTGTTAATATTTTCCACCAAATATTTTACATCTCTCCTGAAATGGATAATATTATCCAATTTATGATTAACCTTCAGGTTTTCTAAATCGGACTATTTAAGCCTGTACTTACTGTGCTAATATTTGGAAACTTTGAGGTCACTTTCTCTAGTGTTCAATGTTTGAGACATTTTATTTTGCCATCTCTTCGTTATTACATTCGTTCCATGCATGTAAAAACAATCTTGCTGTATTGTAGCTGTTGGCATTTAATTTCATGGTTGGTCTGTTCTGAAGATTGTTTGGATTTGTGATTTAATAACCGCAATGGCAACGGCCTTGCCGCAGTGGATACACCGGTTCCCGTGAGATCACCGAAGTTAAGCGCTGTCGGGCGTGGCCGGCACTTGTATGGGTGACCATCCAGGCCGCCATGGGCTCTTGTCATTTTCCGGAGTGCACTCAGGCTCGTGATGCCAATTGAGGAGCTACTCGACCGAATAGTAGCGGCTCCGGTCGAAGAAAACCATCATAACGACCGGGAGAGCGGTGTGCTGACCACACGCCGCTCCTATCCGCATCCTCAGCTGGGGATGACACGGCGGTCGGATGGACCCGATGGGCCTCTTGTGGCCTGAAGACGGAGTGCCTTAGTAACCGCAGCTGCTGATGTTCCTTTCAAAGGCTAGTGTGATTAACACTGAAATTAATTTAAATTTCTTTTTCCAAACGCTGCTAAAAGCTGTAGGTGGTGATTTTTTAAGGTTTTGGGAAAGTAATTCTTTAAATTATTCTGAGGCCAAACTTCTTTACAGAAGAAATGTCTTATCTTATTATCTCACAATTTCGTATTTATTACTGATTTCTTGCTTGCCTTTGATCAGTGGCTTAAACCAATTATTTGTAAGATAATAATACTGTTGTTCGTTCTCTGACATAATTAACACTGTATTTCATTTATTAGTGTAATGTGTTCTGTAAATAAATGTGAACAGCCAAAGGAAAAGTGATACAATTATCGTGGATCCATCTTTCCATGTGTCTTTTTCCTTTCCCACCTTACATAAGAGGACTTCAGAAACCTGCCATTATTTTTCCTATACATAATTTCCTGTTACCTGGTCCTATTTCTGTCAGTGCGTCTTGTCCCAGCTGGAGCATATCCTAGTATAAGAATTCTGTTCCTGTTGCCCTCTATTATTCATCTCTCCTCTCCTATTTCTGTATTTCTGCTCTGGCCTTTGCTCATTCTTATATTCATCCCCCTTGGACCCCTTTGGTTCCTATTTTCATCGCTGTATGTTCCTCTGTTTTCTCCTCAATTTTCATTTTGCTTTCTATTTGCATTTCTGTTCTCCCTCCAGTTTTCATTTTGGCTTCTACCCCTGTTTGACTTTTGGTAACTGCTACCCCAATTCATACTCTTCCTTTTCTCTCCGCGCTCCCTCTGAGCCTGGTTTATAGCATATAGCCTGATCTGTCCTTTCAGTGAAATCCAAAATGTGCGCAACTGAATTAGTGGGCCAGTGTATAAATTCCCACTGCAACTACTCTGAAAATGTACTTCTTAAAGTAGAGATTGCAGTTAACACTCCCAACGGTCTGTCTAAATGTATTAACTTCCTTAATTTTTCCAAAACTCCCTCGTTGAATATTTACCACTCTTATACAGTGGTCCATTTAGAAATTCATCCTGTAGCCTACTCTGCTTTGCTTAGCTCCAGTATCTGATTAAAACCATTTTTTTGAACACATCATATGAAGTGAACTATTCAGCATATTTACTTGCCCATCCAACAATCTTTTAACAAATTAGTTTAATTGTTATCATATATTCTCCGTATGAAACTATCTCTGAATGCTGAAAGAAAATCTACGACATGCTGCTTACTCTCCCCTGAAAAAGTTTTACCACTGGGTGCCAGCATCATAAGGCTTCCCGCATTTCCAGATGCATCACATAATTCGAAATTACTTATTCCATCATTTACCTTTCTAATTTCATTATTATTAACAGCAGAAAAATTCTACATTTCTTTTCTCAGATTGGTAGATGTGCCTCCCAATTCACCCATCAATAAAGTATTAGTGTCGTCACAGGTAGCCACAATATTTCTGTCTACGTCAACAAGAGCTTGCGTTGTCTGCTTATCCATTGTGTTACACAACTGCCTGCCTGAATCAGTCTCGACCCTCAAAGCAGCCTCAACTCTATCAAACACATTGTTTTTGACCTCCCCAAATTTTATCGATGAATCCTCCACTTCACTGGTTAATCCCTCAATAAACTTTCCACAGTACTATCCATATTGTCCATATTCGTTGTCAGATTTCCCATGTCGCTCATCACTGACCTAAGCAAATCCATCATGGTTTTATCTTCTACTTTTTCTTGTCTCTGCGGGCTCTGAGGCGTGCTTCCACATGCTGTTGATTCACAATCAGTCGGTGATTTTTTGATTTCCGCAATCTCGCGCTCCATCACTCTGGCTCGCACGGAAGCTGAAATTACACAGGAAATTGCGCCTCCTGCAGCACTTAACTTGTAACCGCGACTATGCCACTGCTGCTGACGAGTGGTGCACTCCTGCTGTTGCAGTGGGGTGTGGAATGGCTTGCCGGCGGACCTCTGGTTGCAGCAGGTGGTCTCGGCATCTGGCGCGTCGTACGGCGAACTGTGTAGCGCTGGCGGCGGTCGCGGCTGCAACGACCGATAGTTCGGAGGCGCGGCCGCGGTCTCGGCACGCTGGCATTTAGCGATGTTCGATGAAAGTGTTCCATGTCGAGGCACTGTTCCACAGGATGCATTCCTGCACTGCCTCAGGAATCTTTTCTCTCTGAATTATCGCAGAAACGAGCTCACAACTGCGACCGTACTGGTTGCACGGGAATGCACAAGACCGTGGATGACGAAATAAAATACAATATCTGTCATCAACTCTCTGAGAATCAAAGTTCTAAACTGTTCACAAGTTGTACATCAGTTCGGCGCCCCCACGTGCTACTGCACGAAAAGGTTTATCCACACATTACACAGCACAAAAACTTCAATCGGCCCCCGTAAAGGTGGCTGTACTTACTATTGGACTACGTTTCATCTATGGAGCACGAACTCAAACCGTCGCCGTTTACCCAACGTTCCACAAAAGCATTCAATATACACACAGACAGAATTTGCTAGCAAAAGTCATGTATGCACTAACGTAGTTTTTAAAGTTTCAGAAGTTCTAGTTTATTTCTAACAAATAGAAAAATCGAAAGTCACAGTTCACAATAAATTAATTTCATTGTCTGACCCTAAATAACGAAAAGTGTTAGGTCATCCACATGATTTCGAAAAGGAACTCCTTAAACTTCGGTTACAGGATAAATCAGTCTAATCTAAAAGCCGTAAATTCAACTAAATACCTAGGTATTACAATTACGATCAACTTAGAGTGGAAAGAACACATAGAAAATGTTGTGGGGAAGGCTAACCAAAGGCTGCGTTTTATTGGCAGGACACTTAAAAAATGTAACAGACCTGCTAAGAAGACTGCCTACACTACGCTTGTCCCTCCTCTTTTAGAATACTGCTGCGCGGTGTGGTATCCTTACCAGGTAGGACTGACGGAGGACATCGAAAAAGTTCAAAGAAAGGCAGCACGTTTTGAATTATCACAAAATATAGGAGAGAGTGTCACAGAAACGATACAGGATTTGGGCTGGAAATCATTAAAAGAAAGGAGTTTTTCGTTGCAACGGAATCTTCTCACGAAATTCCAATCACCAACTTTCTCCTCCAAATGCGAAAATATTTTGTTGACACAGACCTACACAGGGTGGAACTATCATCACGATAAAATAAGGGAAATCAGAGCTTGTACTGAAAGATATAGGTGTTCATTCTTTCCGTGCGCTATACGAGATTGTAATAATAGAAGGTGGTTCGATCAACCCTCTGCCAGGCGCTTAAATGTGATTTGCAGAGTATCCATGTAGATGTAGATGCAGTTCATTATGATCGTGGAGGCGGTTGAGTAAACCATGAGAAAATGCGTAAGCTATCTTTAGAAAACGGTTGAACTTCCACAGGACTTCAAATTATAAATTCAATGGCTACATACTGAAACGTAAGTGCGGCCTATATCATACGGAATCCGAAAAATAACGAGTCCATCAGATGCCGAAAAAATTTCTATGGCTAAAAATAGGAACTACACTCCTGGAAATGGAAAAAAGAACACGTTGACACCGGTGTGTCAGACCCACCATACTTGCTCTGGACACTGCGAGAGGGCTGTACAAGCAATGGACACACGCACGGCACAGCGGACACACCAGGAACCGCGGTGTTGGCCGTCGAATGGCGCTAGCTGCGCAGCATTTGTGCACCGCCGCCGTCAGTGTCAGCCAGTTTGCCGTGGCATACGGAGCTCCATCGCAGTCTTTAACACTGGTAGCACGCCGCGACAGCGTGGACGTGAACCGTATGTGCAGTTGACGGACTTTGAGCGAGGGCGTATAGTGGGCATGCGGGAGGCCGGGTTGACGTACTGCCGAATTGCTCAACACGTGGGGCGTGAGGTCTCCACAGTACATCGATGTTGTCGCCAGTGGTCGGCGGAAGGTGCACGTGCCCGTCGACCTGGGACCGGACCGCAGCGACGCACGGATGCACGCCAAGACCGTAGGATCCTACGCAGTGCCGTAGGGGACCGCACCGCCACTTCCCAGCAAATTAGGGACACCGTTGCTCCTGGGGTATCGGCGAGGACCATTCGCAACCGTCTCCATGAAGCTGGGCTACGGTCCCACACACCGTTAGGCCGTCTTCCGCTCACGCCCCAACATCGTGCAGCCCGCCTCCAGTGGTGTCGCGACAGGCGTGAATGGAGGGACGAATGGAGACGTGTTGTCTTCATCGATGAGATTCGCTTCTGCCTTGGTGCCAATGATGGTCGTATGCGTGTTTGGCGCCGTGCAGGTGAGCGCCACAATCAGGACTGCATACGACCGAGGCACACAGGGCCAACACCCGGCATCATGGTGTGGGGAGCGATCTCCTACACTGGCCGTACACCACTGGTGATCGTCGAGGGGACACTGAATAGTGCACGGTACATCCAAACCGTCATCGAACCCATCGTTCTACCATTCCTAGACCGGCAAGGGAACTTGCTGTTCCAACAGGACAATGCACGTCCGCATGTATCCCGTGCCACCCAACGTGCTCTAGAAGGTGTAAGTCAACTACCCTGGCCAGCAAGATCTCCGGATCTGTCCCCCATTGAGCATGTTTGGGACTGGATGAAGCGTCGTCTCACGCGGTCTGCACGTCCAGCACGAACGCTGGTCCAACTGAGGCGTCAGGTGGAAATGGCATGGCAAGCCGTTCCACAGGACTACATCCAGCATCTCTACGATCGTCTCCATGGGAGAATAGCAGCCTGCATTTCTGCGAAAGGTGGATATACACTGTACTAGTGCCGACATTGTGCATGCTCTGTTGCCTGTGTCTATCTGCCTGTGGTTCTGTCAGTGTGATCATGTGATGTATCTGACCCCAGGAATGTGTCAATAAAGTTTCCCCTTCCTGGGACAATGAATTCACGGTGTTCTTATTTCAATTTCCAGGAGTGTATGAATAAGTCATACACGTGAATTACCTTATATTTCATCGCTCATCATATAAAACTTTCTCGAAACACAGACTAACACAGCCTGACCGCCTCAGCGACGTCAGATCCCTCCAAAATGCCTTTGTTTAACCAGGAAACCTCGGTCAGTTAACGTATTGAAAATGAAAATTGCTGAAATTCTTGATTTTAACTTTACATGAATTCACATGAAAATTTTTCAAGAAAT
This sequence comes from Schistocerca americana, assembly GCF_021461395.2. NCBI lineage: Eukaryota > Metazoa > Arthropoda > Insecta > Orthoptera > Acrididae > Schistocerca > Schistocerca americana. The sequence goes on along the minus strand of NC_060119.1, from coordinate 948,499,978 downwards.
ATTTTGCTGTTATTAATTTTCTGTTACCAATCACATTTCATTTATAAACAATAGTTTCTATACTTTTCCTCTCCAGATTTGTAAGTGTAAATACTAGCAAACAATTTAAATCATACATTTAATAATATCATATATATATATCTATGTTTGAATTAGGCTACTAATTCACTCGAGGAACTCCGCTATCAAAGTGCGGCGAGGTCGGTGCTGCGTCTGCCTTAAGCCGTCTGGGTAGTGGCGGTGCTCGCCCGTACAGCAGGATGTTGGCTTCAGACCGGCCGCGAGTTGGTGAGACCGTCACGTGGTTTACAGCCAACCTCGGGATGCGTTTGCCTGGTAGCAATAATTTACGACACCACGCCCACAGTACTCTGCCCGCCGTACATGTCAACCGTTAGCGTTGATCACATCCCATATCCACGTGCCTACTGCTTGATGGTTGTTTCTTCAAAGTGAGAAGCTCTTTGCGTCTTTCTTGTTGCTTTTGACTCATTTCCTGTGGACGCTTTTGCCCAAGTATTTGTAAACTGACTCAAGTATGTGTCTCACGTGTTATTTGATTCGGTTCAAGCTTCGTGCATCTGATAGTTTAGCTTGTATGCAAGAAATTACAAAATGACCAAGTCCCTAGAGAGTGAACTCATATTTCACTAATCATATAGAACAGTCACTCACCTGCTTAGGCGAAGACGTTAACATACACTAGCTCGATGACGCTTCATCTAGAAATAACCGCATTGAATCCTATTGCAAAAATAATTTTTCATCGCTAGAAATTGGTGAAGTGGTCGTTGAAGTTCCAAGACATCAAACGCTGCAACAACGCCATTCGTTAAATACGGAAACCACCTGCTTGGTGACTTCCTTGGCGCAGTTCGAGACGACAGCATTTCATACCCTCTCACTTCCTTTCAGTCTTCACTCACCGACGACAGCACAGACGCGAGAGCACGATACAGCCACACAAGATGGAGTAAGACCAACGACCTAACCTCCGATCTTGTCCAGGACTGACTTCGAGTCTGACTATGGTATTAAAATAAGTCATTGGTACCTCACATAAAATGCGAACTCCTCTGAGTGTGCACAAATACGGAGTGAACTGAAACACGTACAGATTTTCCAAGTGAACAGATTAAGTTACTCTTAGTCAGAAGAAATAAATACCGGAAGAACAACTGAAAATGTTTGCTGTTTACACACTGATAACCATTAAAACTATAGCGACATTGTAGAGGTCAGGGAGTATGATCTCTCTGGTGGCTAGCGAAGCAGAAAGCGTGGTGGGGTGGTCAGCCTTGGCGTTTTTGCTGTGGTTTGGCTGGTAGATTTCAGGTTGTTGTCCAACGTTCCGTCATTAAAACAGTTTTCTTACGCCTTCGTTTTATTGTATGAGAGTCGTGACATCCTGAAGGTGACCAACGTACTCAAGTTGCAGGTTGGCCTCAGCTTGTGACAGCGTGCTTCGCTCAGCAACGGACTGCCGTCTCTGACAGCGTACAGCATCCGGCGAAGCAGTACAGGGACTGACTCAGGCCGACGGCGGCGGCCCGTGAAGGCGACCGCGAAGACCAAGCACGGGGGTACACAGCTTGGGGCGGCGTGTGCCAGAGCGTGCAGAATCAAGCCGTAGACACAGAGCGAACGGCGGCACTCACAGTTGTGATGAGTCCCCGCACCCGTGATGGCGAACAACTACAGCGTTTGCCTGCACGGGGCGGTGATCAACAGGATATGCCCACACAGGCGATGGTGGCTGGGCAATTAGATGGCCGAGGTTCAAACCGTGGACTTCCGGAATCGGCAGCCAGCAGCAGATGGCAACTTTCCAGCAGGTTGGGAGACACCAAATCGGCAGCAGACCAGAAGCTCGTGACCGCAGCTCCTTGGAGTAGTAGGCTGGAGTGGACCTGTCCTCGTAGTTGGTTCCTGGCGGCAGCTGTATGACGCTTGTTCAAAATGAGTAGTATTTATACGGGGTTGGCTTCTTTCTGTTTTGCCAAGGCATCGTTTCCTATCGTGTAAGTCGCTGCGGAACGACGGCTCGGTCGTGCAGAAATCAGCTCAGCAACGCCTCAGTGGCTTCTGTCTTTCTGCTGTGATAATGACAGTGCGACTCTAGCGTCACTGTCTGGACTTCAGCGCGTGGTAACGGCCCCGACACTACGGCAGCATTACCTGCAGTATCAGCAGCTCGGCCCTGAAGTACCTGCTCCTGGCCAGCCACTGTCCGAACTGCTTCCGCCGGCCGAAGTGGCCGTGCGGTTAAAGGCGCTGCAGTCTGGAACCGCAAGACCGCTACGGTCGCAGGTTCGAATCCTGCCTCGGGCATGGATGTTTGTGATGTCCTTAGGTTAGTTAGGTTTAACTAGTTCTAAGTTCTAGGGGACTAATGACCTCAGCAGTTGAGTCCCATAGTGCTCAGAGCCATTTGAACCATTTGAACTGCTTCCACGGCGCTCCATGTGCGGCGCCCTTAGTTTTATTTAGCCATGCCAGGTGAACCAGCTGCCACGCGACCTGCCTCCCTCCGTTGGAAGATCTGTTATTCTAGATCACATTTCATGGCGATTCTAAAACGGATTGACACACGTTACGGTATGATAGATATATACAGTATTTATCAGTTTTTTTCCATATACTAGTTGAGCTTAATCCACAACGTTCAATGGCTGAGTAAATAACTAATTGTTACTTCGTAATCACTATTTTCCTGGTTTAACTCAGTTTTCCTCCAAACATAGATGCATGCTACACGAAGTAGTGCCAGAACTAAAACGGTAATAGAAGTTAAGGCACATACTTGTCTTGTTACAACCTTACGATGTCGATCATTACGGTATTGCTATACGTATAGGAGTATCGGCTCGACTTCAGTGCGTCCATTTTGATTTGCTATAAACCTAGTGAGCTTTCCTCGTTTTCAACCCATTGATATTATAAGTGGCTCTGAGCACTATGCGACTTAACGTCTGAGGTCGTCAGTCGCCTAGAACTTAAAACTAATTAAACCTAACTAACCTAAGGACATCACACACATCCATGCCCGAGGCAGGATTCGAACCTGCGACCGTAGCGGTCGCTCGGTTCCAGACTGTATCACCTAGAACCGCACGGCCACTCCGGCCGGCTGTATTATATATTGCATTACTGCTGAACTCTTTCTTCTTTCTTTAACAAATCGTCCTTTAAAGGCAAGTGGTGACATTCAGTGATATCTTACGCTTGGCATTTCTTCCCGTTTATAAATTTGTTTTTGAACTCGCTCTTTTGGTTCACGTTTCGGAAGTATGTCTCTGGAAGAAATGTTCGCCTTACGTTTTTCTACGAAATTCATTCCTAAACCTATACTCACACATAAAGCACACATCATACTACCACACAGACACATGGATTGGTAGTTCGACTTACTAACCTAACTTTAATGCTTCAACAGGATGACTGTCTTTTTCACTGCTAGGTTTGCTTGTTGGTTGTGGTACTACTTCATGCGTATTGAATCTTAATGAGTTTGCTTGCAGTTGTAACATGACAGCCATTGTAAAGGGAAGATACACGTTATCTAGTCACAAACACGCGACCGCGTAGCAGAGGCGTTGGCTATGATCGGGTCATATTCGTGTTGACAGCTGAAATCAACTCGATTGGAGCACTTGGATGGCCATTTTCAGACTATACTGCATAGATGAGGTTATCTCTGAAGTTTAACTGGCCGCCAACGTGAACGCTTGATCGTGAAAATTCGTCAGTTGGGCAGCACAATGGCTGCTCGATTCTCATGTCCGCTTTTTGCGGCCAGTGCAAAATTAAATCTTACCCTGAAATGAATAAATATTGAGCCATATGTATCACTGAAGAGTCAGTAGGCTCATTTGAAGCATAAAGAATGGGCGATAAAGCTTCTGAAGACGTGCGTTCGATAGCCGCATTAGTTTATAAGATAGTCTAAGTTAAATATAAAAAAGAATTCGTGAACCGTAAAAGTTCTCGCAATGCATTACGCCATTGCAACAAACGAGGAGTCTTAGGATACATCTTATAAAACGGTATCGAACTGTGATAGTATATGTACTGAAATTATTCTCATATTTAAATGAGGGGTCGAAAAGTGGATTTCGCGCAATTAAAAACAGCTTTTCTTATCAAATAAAAAGAGAAACATTCAAAGTTTCGGCACTACTGTAAACCCAGACGGCTTAAGGCAGGCGCAGCAACGATCTCGCCGAAGTTTGATAGCGGAGTTCCTCGAGTGAATTAGCAGCCTAATTCGTAGTACCTCTGGATTTTGATTGTTTATGACGACTAGTCTCTGACTAACGGATTTCTGTAATACAATTGGACTTGCTGCTTTAAAAATAAATAAAGTGCTACTCAGATTACGCGTATTATGATTATGTCTACTTTCTGTCTAGGCACCCATCTGTTCCTCATTCCCCGGCACCCGCCTATGACAAATCCAGTTGCAGCACATTAATCATCCAGAGAGAGTCCGCACGATGCGTGCAGCTGTCCTGTAATCTAGTGTCGTGTTTGATCGATGTTGTTTGTTGTTGTGATCTTCAGTCCTGAGACTGGTTTGATGCAGCTCTCCATGCTACTCTATCCTGTGCAAGCTGCTTCATCTCCCAGTACCTACTGCAGCCTACATCCTTCTGAATCTGCTTAGTGTATTCATCTCTTGGTCTCCCTCTACGATTTTTATCCTCCACGTTGCCCTACAATGTTAAATTTGTGATCCCTTGATGCCTCAGAACATGTCCTACCAACCGGTCCCTTCTTCTTGCCAAGTTGTGCAACAATCTCCTCTTCTCCCCAATTCTATTCAATACTTCCTCATTAGTTATGTGATCTACCCACCTAATCTTCAGCATTCTTCTGTAGCACCACATTTCGAAAGCTTCTATTCTCTACTTGTCCAAACTATTTATCGTCCATGTTTCACTTCCATACATGACTACACTCCATACAAATGCTTCGAGAAACGACTTCCTGCCACTTAAATCCATACTCGATGTTAACAAATTTCTCTTCTTCAGAAACGCTTTCCTTGCCATTGCCAGTCTACATTTTATATCCTCTCTACTTCGACAATCATCTTTGATCGATAGTAACAGTAATAACATGTAACCGAAACTGTGACTGAAATCTTTGCAGGTGTCACTGATAAATCAGGGTTTACTGGTGATGCGAAACCTGATGGTCTCATTAATATAGCACGTGTTGGTGTAAATCCCAATGTTACAGATGAGCCGGCAACACGTGCGTACGGCGAGCATACAAAACATCGTACTAACGTACTTGTTAAGGTAACTGATTCAGTTTATGATATTTCGAAAACATCCTTATGACTCATTATTAGGACGTTAGATATTCTGGTGATAAAATCCAAACGAATTAAGACTAACAGCGGATGTTGAGCGTATATAAAAAAGGTCACCACGTCCTTCACAGTTCAAATGGTGCAAATGGCTCTGAGCACTATGGGACTTAACTTCTGAGGTCATCAGTCCCCTAGAACTTAGAACTACTTAAATCTAACTAACCTAAGGACATCACGCACATCCATGCCCGGGGCAGGATTCGAACCTGTAACCGTAGCGGTCGCTCGGTTCCAGACTGTAGCGCCTAGAACCGCTCGGCCACTCCTGCCGGCCCTTCACAGTGATTTGCAGATTATACTGTAGACACAGACGTAGAACTACTGCCAAATCAAGAGCATAGCAACGTTCCAGCTGTGAAGAGTAAAAAGTCAACTGGTGTTTCACAAGAAACCGCAACATCTGGAAACGGAGTAATACAAAAGGATCTTGCAAATATGTTGCGATATTTTCGATGTAAGATATCCCTCAATACGGCGGCAGTGTAATTATTATACTACCCAGAGAAGACATAAAAACAGCTGTAGGCGTATCTGCCTCGTCTCTGTGATATACTGTATATCTACCGTACTAAAACTATTACAACTGAAAGTTGAGCACAAAATAATTATTGTGAATAAAAGTGATTTTAAGAAGGGATTATTATTTCATTAGAAAGAAAGTAAAATAGGACCATTAAAACTTACAAGATAGGTGACAGAATTTGGGTGTTTGTTCGAAAATCACTTAAATTTTAGTCAACATTTAGATGTCGATATAGCACATCGGCTACATGGATATCATTATAGAAGTTGTAGCGTGGCACTACGAAACCACTCCGTGTGCTTGGCTTAACACATTAAGAATGTCTGGACTAAGAGGGGAGAGGAGGGGGGAGGGGCGAACTGAGCATTGTTCGTTCAAAATACTCGTATTTTTAAATTTATTGGGTCAACAAACTAATATTATTACAACTGAAAATTGAGCACCAAATAATTATTGTGAATAAAAGTGATTTTAAGAAGGGATTACTATTTCATTAGAAAGAAAGTAGAACAGAGCCATTAAAACTTACACGATAAGTAACAGAATTTGGGTGTTCTTTCGAGAATCGCTTAAGTTTTGTCCGACTGTCCTAATAAACAGATTTAAGAGCCTTTAGTTAAGAAAAAAGCACACAATAGTAAGTTTTACATATGAGAAAAGATAAAAATACCAAATATAACTGACAGAATTCAAATAGAAGTGTCTGATAGGTGTGATCGTCAACAGCGTGTCCTGAAACCGATCAAGGCTCTCATCTGACACATCAACCGAAACCGGGACGCACAAGGTCCGCGGAGGCACACGCCAAGGCTGACGTGAAGAACCACATTATAACTGACATCTATAATACACCAAAATTCTTTAAGCAAATGAGAAAACTGGAATTAAAGCCGCCATTTTTGACCTAATTAAAAGAAGGGAGTGTTTCGAGAGAGTTTGTAACTTTTAACAAATTCAAACATGAAATACCAAAATACGGTCCAATAGCCAAAAATGCTTTAAAAGAATTTACAGCGGTTACACTAGCCCAAACGTAATAACATATAAAGCCCAATCAACAAGTGAACACAATAAAGCAGAAACGCTTGGCAACAGAAGCCAAAACAGAAAACTTTCTTAATATCGCACCTTGCCGCTGTGTCCCTCAAAGTTTTCAACAAAAACGGTATTGCCTTCCTTAAAGTAATGAGATTCGGGCCTGTGGATATACCGCTATACCACCCTCTTAACCCTCTTATGGGCTCTTTCAATGTTCCTCTTTGCCCTTTGAGAATTATCTCGAACAACAGTAGGTGTTGTTTTATCGAGGAGTAAATCTACAATGTCTCATAACTTGCCAGGCTGGAAGTTAATCGGGTGAGCGAAAAGCAGAGAGGGCGGCCTGATGGAGTTCATGCCTTGCTGTGTTGAAAGCAAAATTCAACCGTGGCAAGGAACGCTCCTATTTGGTTTGCACCTCGGCTTGGAAAATGATCAACACGACCTTTAAGGTTCCATTAAGTTTTTCGGCAAAAGAAGGTTGACGGTAATACGGCATAGTTGTCACATGGGTGACGCCATGCCGAAAGCAAAACCGTCGAAATTCCCGAGAAACAAAGGCAGGAGAATTGTCACTGACCAATAACTTTGGCTGACAAAAGGACGAAAATATTCCGTCGATCTTATGTGGGCTATCCAGAACCCAGGTAAGGGCTTAGTTGTCATTTTCAAGTCCAAATTCTTGGTGCTCAAGAAAAAGCTGAAATTTTTCGACGACGAACAGGATCAAGAGTGCTTCCAACTCATACGTGGAATATTTAACTTCGACAAGAGTCATGGAACGTGAAGCATAAGTAATAGGTCGTTTCTCTCCATTTTGCTTCTGGAGTAGTACTGCTGCTACTCCACAGTTGGAGGCATCAGATTGTACAGTAAATGGGAGGTCAAAATCAGGGACAGCCAGCAAGAGAGTACACTACCGAAAGCCGCCTGCTGGGTTTCAGTCCACTTAAACTCCAAGCCTCTGCAGACGCGTGAGACGACGCTTCATCCAGTCCCAAACATGCTCAATGGGGGACAGATCCGGAGATCTTGCTGGCCAGGGTAGTTGACTTATACCTTCTAGAGCACGTTGGGTGGCACGGGATACATGCGGACGTGCATTGTCCTGTTGGAACAGCAAGTTCCCTTGCCGGTCTAGGAATGGTAGAATGATGGGTTCGATGACGGTTTGGATGTACCGTGCACTATTCAGTGTCCCCTCGACGATCACCAGTGGTGTACGGCCAGTGTAGGAGATCGCTCCCCACACCATGATGCCGGGTGTTGGCCCTGTGTGCCTCGGTCGTATGCAGTCCTGATTGTGGCGCTCAGCTGCACGGCGCCAAACACGCATACGACCATCATTGGCACCAAGGCAGAAGCGACTCTCATCGCTGAAGACGACACGTCTCCATTCGTCCCTCCATTCACGCCTGTCGCGACACCACTGGAGGCGGGCTGCACGATGTTGGGGCGGAAGACGGCCTAACGGTGTGCGGGACCGTAGCCCAGCTTCATGGAGACGGTTGCGAATGGTCCTCGCCGATACCCCAGGAGCAACAGTGTCCCTAATTTGCTGGGAAGTGGCGGTGCGGTCCCCTACGGCACTGCGTAGGATCCTACGGTCTTGGCGTGCATCCGTGCGTCGCTGCGGTCCGGTCCCAGGTCGACGGGCACGTGCACCTTCCGCCGACCACTGGCGACAACATCGATGTACTGTGGAGACCTCACGCCCCACGTGTTGAGCAATTCGGCGGTACGTCCACCCGGCCTCCCGCATGTCCACTATACGCCCTCGCTCAAAGTCCGTCAACTGCACATACGGTTCACGTCCACGCTGTCGCGGCGTGCTACCAGTGTTAAAGACTGCGATGGAGCTCCGTATGCCACGGCAAACTGGCTGACACTGACGGCGGCGGTGGACAAATGCTGCGCAGCTAGCGCCATTCGACGGCCAACACCGCGGTTCCTGGTGTGTCCGCTGTGCCGTGCGTGTGATCATTGCTTGTACAGCCCTCTCGCAGTGTCCGGAGCAAGTATGGTGGGTCTGACACACCGGTGTCAATGTGTTCTTTTTTCCATTTCCAGGAGTGTAGAAGCTTTGATGACAGCGTTCGTAGTGCACAGGTGCATCGCACACACTTATCAGAGTAAGCACTACCATTTCGTTTCTGAGAGGTTTCGGGGTCGCATAAATAGATCAAGGCCAGGACAACACGTAGATTTCCAGACTAGTGACCACGGTGTTGACGTAACCGCGGAGTAACTTGAAAAAGTCGAAAATTGGTATGACAGTGGTTTTAGATAATATGAGGCCGAAGAAATAAGTTAAGCATTTGGAGCTCATACCTGATTCATTGCTTTCCTAAGTATTCCCGTGTTGAAAACACCCCTACATGGCGAACAAACGCCAAATACTTGTCACCGAAAGTCTCTTAGAGTCGTTTTAGTCACATATATTGGCAACTCGAGGTTGCGGTTGGGGAGTAAAGTCATTGAGAAAAGCAGAATCACTTCTGCTTTACTCAATGACTTTTCCGTCGTTTACTAGGAGTATGATCTTTCTGACACGAAACTATTAGTCCAGTCGCACAGCTGAGATGATACACTACAGGTACGAGCTATGCTTAGAAGTCTCTTGTGAGGAAACCTTCTGGAAATCCAGAAACACGGAACTAATTTGAGGCACTTTGTTGATAGTACTAATTACTTCGTCAGAATAAAGAGCTATCTGTGTTTCACCAGAACGATATTTTCTAGATCCGTGCTGACTATCTGTTAATAGAACATTTTGTTCGAGGTAATTCATAATTTACGAACACTGTGTATGTTCGAAAATCCTACAGCAAACCGATGTAGGTGATGCAATTCATCAGATGACTCTTATTTCCTTTCTTGAGTGTTGGCGTGATCGGTGCTATTTTACAGTCTTGAGGTACGGATCTTTCGTCGAGCGAACAGTTGTATATGACTGCTAAGTACAGAGCTACTTTAACAGGTCACTTTGAAAGGAATCTAAATGGTATTCAATCTGGAACGGAATACTTGCCTTTATTAAGCGATTTAAACAGCTTCGCTATGCCGAGGCTATTCATTTCTAAGTTACTCGTGTTTGCAGCTATTCTTAATTCAAAATCTGGAATATTTACTTCTTCTTTGGTAAAGAAAATACGGAAAACTGTGTTTAGTAACTCAGTTTTAGTGGCACAATCATCGGTAATTTACCATGGGCATAGCGTAGTGAAGCTACTGATTGTGTTTTGACTCTGGTCTACTTTTCACATTGCCAAAACTTATTTGCATTTTCTGCCATATTTCGAGGCAGAGTTCGTTGTGGAAGCTATTAAAAGCTTTTCGCTCAGAAATCCGCTCTAAGTTTCGAGCTTCAGTAAAACGTGGCCGATGTTAGAGCTTTCGTGTTCTCTTCAATTTTGCATGCTTTTTATCGTTGCTTCTGCAACAGTGTTCTGACCTGTTATGGTCCATACTATTTCTTTTATTTCACACCATCTATAATCATATAGTTAGTTTAGAAGAAGTGGAGATTGTCTCTTCGGAAGGCATCAAGCTTTTTTGAAATATCTATCTAACTTTTATTTTTGGTGGGTTTGGATGTTACGACTTTCAGTCTCGCTACAAGCCACTTATGGTCGCAAATACCGGTATTCTTCATGATGAGCTCTATTTGTTCAGGATTATTTGTTGATAAGACGTCAAGTACGTTTTCACAACCATTTACTCTTCGGGTGTGCTCCTGAACTAAATTGTTCAACATAATTTTTGGAGAAAGCATTTAGTACTATTTATGACAATTTTTTATACCAACCTCCTAATTTAAACATGTTTTTTCCCACACATGCGACAGGTTGAAGTCATCGCCAAATACAACTGTGTGAGTGTGGTTACTATTTGAGGGGAGTCAGGTTTGTTTTGAAATGCTCAGCAACTAAATCCTATATGTTGGTGGATGATAAAAGGAACCAATTATAAATTTATTCCGATTGTTAAGTATAAGCTCTACCGATACTAACTCACAGGAACTATCTGCTTCAATTTCGCTGTAAGATAAACTAGTTGTAACAGCAACAAACGCGCCACCACCAACTCCATTTAATGTCCTTACTAAGCACCGTCAGGGTCCTTGCTAAGATATCAGCTCAAATTCTCTCCGGCCTTAGCCAGCTTTCGGTACCTATAAAGATTTTAGCTTCAGTGCTTTCTATTAGGCCTCTGAGATCTGGTTCTTTTACAACACAGCTACGACAATTTACAACCACAATACCTACAACACTGACTGTTACTATATCTACGTCATTCTGTGTCCTGCAGTCTGAGACTGAACCCTTTTCTGTTATTTCCCCATACCCTCTAACTTAACTAACCGCCCAGTCCATAACAGACAGCGCCTCTCTCAGTGTAGCCGCATCCTCTGTGTAGTAGGCCCCTGACATTAAGCGGAACCTGAGCGCCTTCCCCCGCCTCATCCACCCTAACCTAAGGCGCAAGTCGAGGAATCTACAGACCCACAGTCGGCTCTATACCAAAGGTTCGCAATCGATCCCCTCGACGATGCTACAGATGGTGAGCTCTGTCTTCATCCCGCAACATTGAGCGGCAGTCTTCAGCACTTCAGACAGCCGCGCGATCCCAGAGAGAATTTCTTCGGATACAAAGCTACATACGTCACTAATTCCGACATGAGTTGGCTGCACATATGCTCCTCATGGCATCCGAAAGCGCCTGTTCTACAACTGGAATGACTCCACCTCGTGCGCAAACAGAACTCACACTGGATTTCTCCCCTTCCTAGGGAGCCATGTCCCTAAGTGTACCGGTAGACGGAGAGCCGTGCGGACGCGCCACCAGCGATAGCAGCAGCAGCATTTGCCTGATACACAGCAAGTTAGTTTAGTTTCTGCAAAGAAGTGAACTGCACTTGTGTATTTTACCGTGTAGACTAGTGCTTAGCAAATTACTGTAAGTTTTTGTTTCTGCGTGCACATCCTTTTCTATAATGTAATGTAATTTTCCCACCGCAGACCGCCACGTCACGGCCCAAAGTTTAAATCTTGTTCTGGTACATTCCATTTAGTTTAGATCAGTGCATTCTGGTATTCATACTTATCTCGTGCAGTAGCTTTCGGATAAGCAAAGTTTCTAGTAACAGGTAACTGTAGATACATCTACTTCAGTAGAGAAATTTATTTCTGTTTATGCTTTTGACAATGTTGATTGGAATACTCTCTTTCAAATTCTGATGGTAGCATGGGTAAAATACAGAGAGAGAAAGGCTATTTACAATTTGTACAGAAAGCAGATGGCAGTTGTAAGAGTCGAGGGACATGAAAGCGAAGCAGTGGTTGGGAAGGGAGTGAGACAGGGTTGTAGCCTCTCCCCGATGTTATTCAATCTATATATTGAGCAAGCAATAAAGAAAACAATAGAAAAGTTCGGAGTAGGTATTAAAATCCATGGAGAAGAAATAAAAACTTTGAGGTTCGCCGATGACATTGTAATTCTGTCAGAGACAGCAAAGGACTTGGAAGAGCAGTTGAACGGAATGGACAGTATCTTGAAAGGAGGGTATAAGATGAACATCAACAAAAGCAAAACGAGGATAATGCAATGTAGTCGAATTAAGTCGGGTGATGCTGAGGGAATTAGATTAGGAAATGAGACACTTAAAGTAGTAAAGGAGTTTTGCTATTTGGGGAGCAGAATAACTGATGATGGTCGAAGTAGAGAGGATATAAAATGTAGACTGGCAATGGCAAGGAAAGCGTTTCTGAAGAAGAGAAATTTGTTGACATCGAGTATAAATTTAAATGTCAGGAAGTCGTTTCTGAAAGTATTTGTATGGAGTGTAGCTATGTGTGGAAGTGAAACGTGGACGATAAATAGCTTAGACAAGAAGAGAATAGAAGCTTTCGAAATGTGGTGCTACAGAAGAGTGCGAAGATTAGATGGGTAGTTCACATAACTAATGAGGAGGTATTGAATAGAATTGGGGAGAAGAGGAGCTTGTGGCACAACTAGAAGAAGGGATCGGTTGGTAGGACATGTCCTGAGACATCGAGGGATCACCAATTTAGTATTGGAGGGCAGCGTGGAGGGTAAAAATCGTAGAGGGAGACCAAGAGATGAATACACTAAGCAGATTCAGAAGGATGTAGGCTGCAGTAGGTACTCGGAGATGAAGAAGCTTGCACAGGATAGAGTAGCATGGAGAGCTGCATCAAACCAGTCTCCGGTCTGAAGACCACAACAACAAGAGTTTTCCGTCTCAGGGCATAGTAAGCAGAGCACCTTTTAGTGTTTCTTTATTCTATTCGTTATACTATGCGCACATTCCAAACTCAGTAGCGACATTTGAGATCTTTTATCTTACACACTATGGTAAGAAGTGTGCTTGTTGTGAGCGGACACAAGGAGAATTGGCTGCTGCTCGTAAACAGCTGGAAGCAGGATTGGCTACCGTCACGTGCTTCTGGCTAATATTCAAAGTCGCGGCGGAACTGCGGCGCTGGAGAAGAGACCTGCGACACCTTTGGAGTCTTTGGAATCCCCTGGTGACCGGGATGTCGCTACATCTTCTGATTCGCAATATCTGACTTGTCTGTCCTCAGTCGGGACCGGGTTGCAGACAGTGTTGGGTTCATGTGTCAGTGGACGGAAGGCGAAAGCGGGAACAGGTCACGCGGCCGGCGCGATGATGATAACTCTGGGCCAGCACGGAATGCTTCTTCTGTTGAGCCAGCGGCCGATTTTCCTGTCCAGTACGAGGAAGTGTAGAGGGTGGGTATGCTCGTCATTGAGATCTCCAGTGGTAGGCGGGTGATGAAGCTCCTCATGGAAATAGTACGCAAGGCGGGAAAGAATGCCAGTGGGCACTCGGTATGTTTGTGTATGTGAAAGAGGCCTTGCCGGCAGCTATCATGCGCACTGGGTGCAACCGGCTGCTTATAAGGCACATGCCGGCACGAATGACGCCTGCCCATTGGATTCTAAGGGCATCCTCGGCTCCTTTCGGAAGATGGCTGATTTGGTGAAGGCAACTAGCATCGTACGCGGGGTGCAGGCTATGCTGTCTATTTGTAGTATAGTTCCCAGAATTGATCGCGATCCTCTGCTTTGGATCAGAGTGGAAGGCCTAAACCAGATACTCAGACGACTCTGCGAAGGTATCCAATGCGAATTTCTCGACCTCCGCTATCGGGTACAGAATTTCAGAGTTTTCCGTAATAGATCAGGCGTGCACTACACGCAAGAAGCGGCTACTAGGTAGCGGAGTATGTGTGGTGCGCACATGGGGATTTTTTAGTTTAGAGAAACCCTCTCCTCGGATCAAAGACGATTTGCCTGAAAAATTAGCCACACTGTCCTCAAAGAACGTTCGTCGTTGCAAATCAGAGATAGAAAAGGTTGATATGATTTTAGTGAACTGCAGGAGCATCCAAAGAAAGGTCCCAGAGTTAGTATCGCTTACTGAAGGTTATAAAGCACAGATAGTGGCTGAAACCGGACAACAAAATCCTAAGTTAGAGACTGGAATGGATAGGTTAGTCGGCAATAGTGGCGGCATGTTTGTTGCAAAAAAGAATTCGAAAAAATCTAGCGATGTCATCACGGATTCCAACTGTGAATTAATCCGGGTGAAGTTAAGTATCAAAGATCGGTAAAAAATTGTAGTTGGATGCTTTTATAGACCGCCTGGGTCAGGAGCTCCAGTGGTAGAGCGCTTTTGACAGAACTTACAGAATATCGTTAATAATTTTCCTGACCATGCCGTTGTAGTATGGGGTGACTTCAACTTGTCGGTTATAGATTGGGAGTGTCACGGTATCTAAACTGGTGCCAGATACAGGGATTCGTGTGATATTGTTCTGGATGTCTTGTCCAAAAATTACTTTGAACAGGTTGTTAGAAAACTAACTCGTGACGGTTAACGTCTTAGACCTTGTGGCAACAAACAGAACTGAACTTATAGAATCAGTTAACGTAGAGGAAGGTACCAGTGATCTTAAGGGTGTGATAGTATCTGTGACAACTTGTCTGACAAGGTATGTTAAGAAAGGTAGAAAAATATTTTTGCTGAGCAAGAGTGATAGAATACAAATCTCAGAGATCTGAGCAGTCAGCACTAAATATTCGTCGATGAGGACGAAGATGTGGAAAACAAATGGAAAAAATTGAAAGGAATTGTGCAATATGTTCTAGACAAATATGTTCCGAGCAAGGTCTTAAGGGATCGGAAACACCCACCATGGTATAACAGCCATGTTAGAAAAATGCTACATAAACAAAGAGAACTTCACCTCAGATTCAAAAGAAGTAAAAACCTAGCTGACAAACAATAACTGAACGAGGCGAAATTGAGGTTAAGGAGAGCAATGAGAGAAGCGTTCAATGACTCTATAAGTAAACATGTGTCAACCGACCTGAGTAAAAACTCCAAGAAGTTTTGGTCCTATGCAATATCAGTAAGTGGGTCAAAATCATCTGTTCATTCACTCAGTGACCATACTGGCACTGAAACGGAAGATGACAGAGAGAATGCTGAAACACTGAATTCGGTCTTCCAAAATTGTTTCACAGCGTAAGATGGTAACTCGGTCCCTCCTTTCAATCATCGTACGAACGTCAAAACGGCAGATATTGAGATAACCGATCGCAGAATAGAAAAACCAATACTATCGTTTAGTAATGGAAAGGCGTCAGGACCAGATGAGACGCCAACAAGATTATACAAAGATTATGCAAAAGAAATTGCTACACTTCTAGCAGAAATTTAGCGTAGATCGTTTGAGCAACGAAGGGTACCAAGCGACTGGAAGAAAGCGCAGGTCATTTCCATTTTTAAGAAGAGACGGAAGACAGATGCACGCAATTATAGACCTGTGTCATTGGCGGCCATCAATTGAAGAATTTTGGAGCATGTTTTATGCTCAAGAATTATGACGTTCTCGGTGAAGGCAAATCCCTAAAAAAAATCAACATGGATTCCACAAGCAGAGATCCCGCGATTCTCAGCTCGCTCTGTTCCACCATCAGATCCACAGTGCCGTACACAATGCAGCGCAGGTTAATGCCGTGTTCCTTGACTTCAGGAAGGCATTTGACACCGTCCCGCACTGCCGTTTACTGAAACAAATACAAGCTTATCGAGCATCAGAGCAGCTTGGATTCAAGACTCTTACAGACAGAACTCAACACGTCGCTCTTAACGGAACAAAGTCGACAGATGTAGAGGCAATTTCCCGTGTACCCCAAGGAAGTCTGATAGGACCGTTACTGTTCACAATATATATATATGATCTAATAAAAACCGTCGGATGCCCTCTAAAGCTGTTCGCAGATGATGCGTTTGTCCATTACCAAGCAGCAACGCTAGAAGTTAGTAACGATTTGCAGAATGACCTCCAGAGAACTGACGAATGTTGCAGGCCCTGGCAGTGGACCCCGAAAGTAAATAAATGTAACATATTGCGCATAAATAGGAGAAGAAATCCTCTTCTGTGTAACTACGCTACTGATGACAAACCGCTGGAAATGGTATGTGTTGTAAAACACCTAGGCGTAATTATTCGGAGCGACCTTAAGTGGAATGACCATATAAACAAGTAGTGAGAAAAGCAAATGCCAGACTCTGATCCATAGGAAGAATCTTAAGGAAATATAACTCATCCACGAAGGAAGTGGCTGACAAGGCGCTTGTTCGACCCATTCTTGAATATTGTTCTTCTGTCTGGGATACCTAACAGATACGAGATACTAAACTGACAGAGAAGCTATAATGTCGGCCCGTTTCGCCACGGCATTATTTAGTCGGCACGAGAGCGTTACGGAGACTCTCAACAATGAGACATTGTCAGACGTTACAAGAGAGGTGTTGTGCATCACGGAGAGATTTACTATTGAAATTTTGAGAGATAACTTTCCTGGATGAGTCGGACAACTTATTACTTCCCGGTACATACGTCTCGCGTAATGACCACGAGGAGAATTCCAGAAATTAGAGCCAATACAGAGGCTTGCCACCAATCGTCCTTCCCACGCGCTATTCCTGAATGGAACAGGGTTGGAGGGCTCCGTTAGTGGTACAAAAAGTACCCTCCACCACACACCATTAGGTGGCTTGAGGATTATGATGTAGACATGAGGAGCCCCAATGAGCACATAATATTGGAGCTTCCAGCTACCAGTAACTGCATCCAAATCTTACAGACCAAGAGGCTGCCTTTGAAAGAGGGAAAGCGACTGAACCTTGCTCATGATCTTTAGCAGCCACAGACAGCACCAGAAACGTGTTTGTTAGACGAATCGGGAAGGCATTTCGACTGATGTTCTAGAAAATCTTTCGTTGTCAGCCACATCTTGAAAGGACACCCGTGATGACTGAGTGTTGTGTGATGTCCTTAGGTTAGTTAGGTTTAAGTAGTTCTAAGTTCTAGGGGACTGATGACTATAGATGTTAAGTCCCATAGTGCTCAGAGCCATTTGAACCATTTTTGAAAGGACATCGATCGAGTGATATGTGGGACGTGCTGGCAGGGCCACGTGGAGCTGTGAGCGAAGGATCAAAACTCATATTTGCATTTGAACGCAGCAATCAAAGTTCCTGTACATGCTGAAGAACTACAGAATACACACCTATTAAAGCGCGGAATGTGGGTACCAGATAAACAAACACGCGAGGAATTTAAAAACTTAAACTGAAACACACAAAGTAAATTAAAATAAGTCACTTCTGGTTATTAGAAGCTTGTACAACTCACAGACCAAATGCCATGCTTCGATGTACTAGTGTGGAAGGTGAATTAGATTTGATCCCGAAATATTTAATATACTCTCCTGGAAATTGAAATAAGAACACCGTGAATTCATTGTCCCAAGAATGGGAAACTTTATTGACACATTCCTGGGGTCAGATACATCACATGATCACACTGACAGAACCACAGGCACATAGACACAGGCAACAGAGCATGCACAATGTCGGCACTAGTACAGTGTATATCCACCTTTCGCAGCAATGCAGGCTGCTATTCTCCCATGGAGACGATCGTAGAGATGCTGGATGTAGTCCTGTGGAACGGCTTGCCATGCCATTTCCACCTGGCGCCTCAGTTGGACCAGCGTTCGTGCTGGATGTGCAGACCGCGTGAGATGACGCTTCATCCTGTCCCAAACATGCTCACTGGGCTCACTGGGGGACAGATCCGGAGATCTTGCTGGCCAGGGTAGTTGACTTACACCTTCTAGAGCACGTTGGGTGGCACGGGATACATGCGGACGTGCATTGTCCTGTTGGAACAGCAAGTTCCCTTGCCGGTCTAGGAATGGTAGAACGATGGGTTCGATGACGGTTTGGATGTACCGTGCACTATTCAGTGTCCCCTCGACGATCACCGGTGGTGTACGGCCAGTGTAGGAGATCGCTCCCCACACCATGATGCCGGGTGTTGGCCCTGTGTGCCTCGGTCGTATGCAGTCCTGATTGTGGCGCTCACCTGCACGGCGCCAAACACGCATACGACCATCATTGGCACCAAGGCAGAAGCGACTCTCATCGCTGAAGACGACACGTCTCCATTCGTCCCTCCATTCACGCCTGTCGCGACACCACTGGAGGCGGGCTGCACGATGTTGGGGCGTGAGCGGAAGACGGCCTAACGGTGTGCGGGACCGTAGCCCAGCTTCATGGAGACGGTTGCGAATGGTCCTCGCCGATACCCCAGGAGCAACAGTGTCCCTAATTTGCTGGGAAGTGGCGGTGCGGTCCCCTACGGCACTGCGTAGGATCCTACGGTCTTGGCGTGCATCCGTGCGTCGCTGCGGTCCGGTCCGAGGTCGACGGGCACGTGCACCTTCCGCCGACCACTGGCGACAACATCGATGTACTGTGGAGACCTCACGCCCCACGTGTTGAGCAATTCGGCGGTACGTCCACCCGGCCTCCCGCATGCCCACTATACGCCCTCGCTCAAAGTCCGTCAACTGCACATACGGTTCACGTCCACGGTGTCGCGGCATGCTACCAGTGTTAAAGACTGCGATGGAGCTCCGTATGCCACGGCAAACTGGCTGACACTGACGGCGGCGGTGCACAAATGCTGCGCAGCTAGCGCCATTCGACGGCCAACACCGCGGTTCCTGGTGTGTCCGCTGTGCCGTGCGTGTGATCATTGCTTGTACAGCCCTCTCGCAGTGTCCAGAGCAAGTATGGTGGGTCTGACACACCGGTGTCAATGTGTTCTTTTTTCCATTTCCAGGAGTGTATTTCATCAAACTCATACCATCTCAAACGGTTGTCGTATTGTCGTATAAGTTTTCAACTTATTCGAGTTATTCCACGGTGATTTTAAGAGTGAGGTTACTAGTCTTCATGCCTATGTGTCCTTGTTTTGCACTATTGTTGCTACCCCCAATTTTTTTAGTTAAGCAGGAAAGAGCAATTGCATCGGGAGACAAGTCGACGAGCACAAGGGGTATCTTGGAAGTGTTATTAATCCTTTCCAGTATTCTCTATGACTAAATGAAATTACAGTTGGCATCGTCCTCTGAGTCAGATTTCAGCTGCAAGTACTGTAGTACTCGTATTTAACGTAGCAGTCTGGTCTAGCAATTATACTTTGATAATTCTCATATGAATGTTCCGATAGCATAAACGCGTCGTTAGTGAGGAACAAACAAGAAGTAAACTACGAGTTAAATGCGCCAAGTGCGATGAAACGCAAAGAAAACTCTCTCCCATGCCCTATTGGGTGAACCTCTTACGGCGGCCGGTCGGTACCGTTGGGCCTACACGGCCTCTTCGAGCGGAGTTTAGCTTAGTTTAGTTTACTGTTGCTTTGGTTTCTCTCTGTCTTAAGCTATCTGAAAACTGAAAATCTCGTTCATCAAGCGCGTTTTGCTTTTACTGGCAAAGCATGGCGCTGAGCACTATAAGACTTAACTGACAATGCATCACTATCAATGATATTGTAAATTATAGAGCAGATTATAATTTCGTTTCTTTGGTTTTCATAGGTTGAGTGACAGCTTTAGTTAAGGATCACATATAGGAAACATTGGTGTCAGCAGTTTGCGTTCCTTGTTTCATATTCTCATCGAAACTGCTTTTCTTTTCATGTTATCAGAAGCTGAAATCGAACTTTCACTGCATTTATACGTTTGTTCCAAGTGCTTCACGGCTTTTTCAATCCTATTTTTTGGTCATTGCACAAGATGTACTTACACAGTTTACTTTTCTAACTTGAAAATATACTTTATTCTCAGCTTATGAAATTTCTTTGTTGATATTTGCGTTTTGTGATAAGCGTTATGTGATACCAATGAAAGCATTCTCATGAAAAACTATTGTTAATTGTATAATATAAAAAATTATGTTATTTACGCCTTATGACGCTAAAAAGTGAATAACTTCTGATGAATGTGTTTTTTAGCTAACAACATGCTTAAGACAGTAAAATAAAAACAGCTACGACATCCACTGAAAAGAAGGGACAACCAATTAATTCTCCCTGCACTTCATTTATGATGTTGAAGTTGCCGAAGAGGTCTGGCAAGTACGAGACTGTTTATTTACTTCCTGTACTGGTTCAGAATTATCTTGCTAAATTCAACTGAAATTTTCTTGTAATTACCAATAAATAATCTAGCTATCATTCCTTACTATGCTTTAAACGCAAGTCATAGCTACAGAAATGAGAATGCAACAGACTGACCAATACTTTAGGTACTTCGACTTACAGTCGATGCGGTGGCAGCTGGCGCTGACTCATCTTTGAAGTGCGAGCTTTCCAAATTCCAGCCAGCTCAAGAAACACATCCGATTAGCAAACGTATTCTTCCTGTCGCTAGTCTAATGTAGAAATGGCAACATTGAAGAAAAGGTTTCACAACTGTGAGACTGTCAGTTTACTTCCTGGGCTGGTTCAGAATTATTCTACTGTTATTTCCAATAAATAATCTAAATAATCCTCAATTAATGTGTAACACTGGATGTCAAATTATGAATTGATTCTAGGAAGGGTGTTACAATGCAGAAGTTACAAATTATCTCATTTTTACGTTGTGAATTATCTACGTTATCAGTCACTGTGGGAATGAGAGCACTGGTACGCCAGCTCTGAGAAAATCTCCTCTTACCAAACTACTAGCTCCTGGATCGAAAATCAGTAAGAAAAGCTACATCTATGGTCTTCTGCAAACTCAGTTCAGTACCCCTGGATTTAAAGGTGAAAATTTTAAGAAACTGTGAGGCTGCATCTTTGTTAAAAATTAAATCCCTCTGCTTATCCTGACTTTATTTTCTGAATACACAAATTGATTGATTTATGCGTGGTACTGAATAATTTAAATAGGTTTCTTTTTGAGTCTACTCTCACTGCCACATCTACATATTCTGGTGGCAGTCCCAAAATGCTTCTTGGGTATGACTCAGCACTTCATATAGACAAAGAACATATTGAGGACAAAAGTGTATGAAATCTTATTAAGTGGTGTGAAGTTTTAGGCAGGCTTGTTTTATGGATACTTCCTGTTTATTACGGTAGATTTTCTTCGTAATGTCTGAGATTGGCGTATCTTAATCTGATCTGAAGTTTATGTAACAGACTCCACCACAAATACAATATCTCGTAGGAATCATTACAAAACTACATATATTTCCATTGTTTCATTTTTCTAAATTTTCTTTAGTTGTTTTGTGATCTCATGTATGTGAATATGTGACGTGAAATTGTTATTTAAATTAATAAAGTTATTTTGAATTGCAATATTATTCTCAATTTATGGTGTATACTATCCATGCATTTCTGGAAGCTGTGTAAAAGTTTTACAAAAGCAAGAGGGACAAGGGATCAGCGAGTTACTTCAAGGTGGGATTCGGTGGTGTTACAACAGGCGGTTGTGGTATGTCGAATTATTGGTAGAGAATCAGTTATTTCTGCAAAGAGAAGTATTTACGAATAGTATTCGTCGGAGGGCGAAGTTCGGTAGAAGAAACGTTCTGGAAGAATAGTAGTTCGAGGCCGGAGCGGGATCTGACGCGAGAGCGGCGTGAATCGATGAAAAGTTTCATTAAATTGTAGAGAAGGAATAATTTCGGGCTGTCGAGGAAGTAGGAAAAGAGTGGAGGAAATCTGAGGCAGTAGTTCTGAGATAGAGAATGTCATCAATTGCGAGGAAACGCCAGTCGAACTTAGAACCTTCTAGAAGACAACTGCTGCACTATAGATCATACCATTCGCTAAAATTTTAAAGAAGAAGAACTCGGCTTGGAATCGAAGCGCAAATGTAGAATACATCACCAGAATAAAGAAGAGATAGAAGCAAAAAGATTTTAGAAACTCAGCGCAGGAGACGATGAGAGAGAAGATATCAAAGTGATGTAGAACATTGGACGATCAGCAGCAATCAGGTTACGTGTGTTCTATTAGTTGTGATGTGTTACAGTCAACCAGATTAACTTTCGCGACCTTTAAGACAAACTGGTGATTATAAACCATAAAGTCCTACTGGCTCATGAGTGAAATTCGACCGATCGTGTTCTGTACACCGAATTGTGTTCTGATTTGTTCAGTACTGAGCTTTAAATTGGATGAGGACCTAGCTTTCGCTCAATTAATTTTGAGGAGAGTAATGAACTGACAACTTGCTGTTCAAATACACAGTCGAGCAGTCGTCATTGTTAAAGGTGGGCCGGCCGAAGTGGCCGTGCGGTTAAAGGCGCTGCAGTCTGGAACCGCAGGACCGCTACAGTCGCAGGTTCGAATCCTGCCTCGGGCATGGATGTTTGTGATGTCCTTAGGTTAGTTAGTTTTAACTAGTTCTAAGTTCTAGGGGACTAATGACCTCAGCAGTTGAGTCCCATAGTGCTCAGAGCCATTTTTTTGTTAAAGGTGGAAGTGTTCGCAACATTAATCCTGACTTATCCCATACCGCATCTTTTGTAAACCGTGCCAAACTTTTAATTACAATGCCTTCTCTTACCAAACGACACGCCGGAGCAGCCGTCAGATCTAATTTTAATACTGTTAATAAATTTTCTAATCCAAGGAAACGACCATCGCCAGCTTGCTCCAACTCAGCAACATTCTAGGAGAGCAGAGCATGGAGAGTGATTGTTTCACAACAATTTCCGGGAACGTGACGTCATTTTGACCGCATGATTGGCTATTGACTTTCCGACAAAAAGAATACGATCCACTCGCAGCAATTTAAGCTGTCCTATTAGGTTCCTGCCTAATCAGACATTCGGAAATCGCCAAATATTTCAAAAAAAAAAGAGCCAAATATCAGTGAAAAGACACAATATGAATTTTATTGCTCCTCGTTTCAGTCGCAGCAATTTAAGCTGTCCTCTTAGGTTCCTGCCTAACCACACCCTCGGAAAACGACACACGTTCGCAAATAAACAGCGACATATTTGTCACAAGGAAGAACATAAATGTTGATTACAATTAAATGAACACCCTTAGGCGTTGATATAAGTCAACGGGGACAGTTGAAAATGTGTGCCCCGACCGGGACTCGATCCCGGGGTCTCCTGCATACATGGCAGACGCTCTATCCATATCTTTTTTTGTGTTTGGTCGTTGCGGACGTCATATGACATCCTTTCACTCAGTTTTTTACAGAGGCCAACCAGCTCTCTGACCGAATACACTGAGCTACCGTGCCGGCATCCATTTGAACCACCGAGGACACAGAGGATAGTGCGACTGCAGGAACTTATCTCTGGCACACCTCCCGTGAGACCCACATTCGCAACTTACAGTCCCGCACTATATTCATAGTGCCCCAGCTCATCATAATCATTACTCACGGCTTTACTACTGATTCCCATAAGAGTTCGGGCACTGTTTATGCAGCCGCACAGAAGAAGATGGTCATGTCCGAAAGAACACATACCATCTTCATGTATATAAATGTTAATGCTCCTCGTTTGAATCGCTATCTTCTTTGGATCCTACCTAACCACATAATCGATAAATATTTATTTTGTCCTTCATTCTGAGATCAGATTTAATGTAAATAACTTTAAATATTGCAGAACATACTTGTATTACATTAATAATAACGTAAAAACGTATTAATTCTCTAACATGAAACAAATTGCATGTAGCGGGATTATTAGGCGGCATTTAATGATAATGGTGATGTGTTAGTGATAAATTTTCAGTGCTCCGTTACATTGAAACGGCATACTGCAAATTATAAAACAAGTGTGTTTCATTCTTTATATGTAAATTATTGACGATAATGACTCACTCCTAAAAGTGTTCTTATATGAAGGCATAACTGCAGATAAATAATTACGTGACATTTTATTATAGCAACAATTAAAATAAATAAGTCCAAGAATGGCCTGTAAAACTCCAGTACCCGCGCATGAAATCTTGTGAGAGACCCGTATCGAATGCTAACGAAAGTCAACAGCCGATCAAGCGGCCTTCAGTATTCTGTGTGACGTCAAAATAACGTCACCATTGCGGGAATTATTGTGAAACGAGCTTTATCCGCAGAGCATCGCCACCAGAGACTCACACCTCTGCCACCACGTGGTAGGCTATTATCTGTGACTCAACGATCAACAGTCCACCGCCATTTGTGTTGCTGTACCATAGGAAACAAACCCGTAGCTGAGCATCATGTTAAAGAGCATTACAGGTAAAGAACAGTAAGAATACGTATTCCTTAAGACAAATACGAAACATTATATCTCAGTGTACTAATTATATTTGCATTTCATAGATTTATCTCGCTGCCAGAACTTCACAAACAGACGATACGACATCGTATGTTATGAAAGTCACTATAGTATCACTTATCGTAACAACTCCACACTGACATTTACGGAAGTGTTTTGAAACGATTAGAAACATGGTTAAAGGATACATTAGTTTCCTTGAATTTACGAGATTTAAACGGAGACTTTTACGAATCATTTCAGTAGATTGCGTTCAGCTGACGGCTACATTCAATTGAGACTTCACATAGTAGTGTTATTATTAAGCTTGACATTTAAGTCCCAGTTTGTTTCAGAAGTCATTTACCTCCAATTATGGTTCAATCAACATTTTGTCTTACGATAGATATGAACTTTTGCTACAATGACCTATCAACACTTGTCAGCGACCTTGTCTATTCACTTACTCTGTGCATAAAATTCACGGAAAACATATTTGAATTTATTTACCTACAAATTTAATTGTCGCACAAAACACTTAACTGACAGCCACCATCAACAGCAGCATTTACAATACTTGTGTATTTATACCTATTTATATGTTTCACCGTATTATTTCTTTTGAAAATGCGTGTTATATTGATCATTTGAGAAAGAGGAAAAGCCAGCTGACAGGTATTTTCCTAAGTACATATATTCGTACAAACTGTAAGCTTTCCTCATTAAGTTGTGTTAAACAGGAGGACGGGGCACATTGAGATACATTTTAGTCAGCAAGATGTTGTGGTGACACAGTATTCAGAGTTACTACGTTTCTACGTAGTACCGTATACTCCTGCTATCAGAGTGAAAATATACAGCGAGGAAAAGATACTGGTTTGTTGATTGCAACTGGAGCTACTATTGGTAACATTAAAGTTTCATAAAGTTTTAACGGCTGCACAAACTTTCATATAAACTGTCTTAACCTACATCTTCAACTTTTTGGTCCTGTCCTCCTCAGTTGCGCGT
Source organism: Schistocerca americana (assembly GCF_021461395.2). Lineage (NCBI taxonomy): Eukaryota > Metazoa > Arthropoda > Insecta > Orthoptera > Acrididae > Schistocerca > Schistocerca americana. The sequence goes on along the minus strand of NC_060119.1, from coordinate 948,474,349 downwards.
AATACTACGGTGTGTTGATGATTTTCACTTATGGACCGTCTGACAGCAACTGAATAAAACACAATTTTAGTGCCATACGCGTTTCGCCTTTATTTTCTGCAAGGCATCATCAGTGGCCTGTAATATGTACATATGTTAGCTATTTTATTTACATTTTTGTCACTGTGCCTATAGGTTATAAACAGTTCTGGTGGTTGGTATTTCCTATTAAGTAGTAATGTTTTGAACTGTACTTACAGGTTGCGTAGACAGTTTCTTATATATTACGCTCCTGTTACATTTTTGGTCTTATTCTTCTTCCTATGAGCGCCAATTTGCTGTTTTTTTCTGCATTCCACAGCACTATGCACTGAACGCTTTTTTTATAATGCAATGTTTTGGTTTCTGTTGGCGACTGTCAAACGTTTTTGCCACAGATCGAATATTACTGCCAAACTTATGAGTGTAACTATCGAAGTATCTGTGGTCTGTTGGTGTATGCATTTATGTGTGCGCTTGTGTGTGTGTGTGTGTGTGTGTGTGTGTGTGTGTGTTTGTGTGTGTGAGTGAGTGTTTTTTGGTGTCATATTATTTTATTTTATTGTATTTAATTATTTATTTTTGTTTATGTCCTGTGTATGTGTGTGTGTGTGTTTTGGTGTGATATATATATATATATTGTGTGTCTGTCTGTATTTTGGTGTTATGCATTTTTTTTTTTTTTTTTTTTTTTTTTTTTTTTTTTTTTTTTTTTTGAGGTGGGGGGCTGTTGTGTGTGTGTGTGTGTGTGTGTGTGTGTGTGTGTGTGTGTGTGTGTATTTTGGTGGTATATACTTTTTTTATGTTATCATTTCCTTTATTAAGTGTAGTAAGGAGCCTGTGCTGATGTGTGTTTGTTCATTTATCACATGTTTGTTTTCTGCTATGGCTTTCTGGATGTGGAAGTTTTCTTGCATTTGTATAAGATGTTTGTCATGGTTGCTTATTCTCATTATTTTCATTTCTTGTTCCATGTTTGTAGGATGATGGTTGTAGTGTTTTAAATGCTCTGCAAATGTGGAATGGTTTGTTTCATACTTCCAACATCTGATATGTTCTTTGTATCTTGTTTCAAAATTCCTGCATGTCATGCCTATGTATACTGCATCACAACTTTGACATTCAAGTTTATATATTCCTGATTGTTGGAATTTGTCCCTCTTGGTAGCTGGCTGGCTTAGGTGTGATTGAAGGGTTTGCCCAGGCTTATATGCTATTTTGAAGCCCTGTCTCTTTAGGATGTTTGCAACTCTGTGTGTTAGTTTATGTGTGTAGGTCATGGTGTACCATCTGGTTCTTTTCTGTGTGGTGTTGTCATTGTGTGTGTTTGTTGAGTGTGTTTGTAAGTTTTCAGCTTGTGAGTTCTTTTGTATTGTGGAAATGTTGTGTTTGTTTTTTATTTGTGTTTTTATTTTTTGATTGAGCCTGTGTACCACATGTGTGTCATACCCGTTGTTCCTAGCTATTTGTATGATCGTGTTCATTTCTTGTTCATAGTTTCTCTTACTGAGTGGGATTCTGTTTAATCTATGTAACATGTGTCTTAGTGCTGCAAATTTCTGGCTTTGGGGGTGGTTGGATGTGGAATGTATTATTGTGTCCGTGGCTGTTGGTTTTCTAAAGATGTTAAATGTATGTTTTCCATTTTCTTTTTTAATTGTAATGTCAAGAAAATTTATTTGATTTTCTTTTTCTTTTTCAAGTGTGAATTTTATGTTCTTATGAGCTTTGTTTATTTCTGAATGGGGTTCATCTATTTTTTCACTTGGCTCGTCTACCAAACAAATAATGTCATCCACGTATCTGTACCAATATATGATTTTGAAACTTTCATTTGTGGTTATCTTATCAAATATCTGATTTTCAAGGTGACTGATGAAAATGTTTGCTAGTGTTCCTGATATTGGGGATCCCATGGGCAGTCCATCAGTTTGTAGATAATATTCTTCCTCAAACTGAAAGTAGTTTTGTTCAGTTGTCAGTCTGAGCATATCTGTTATTTCTTTTATTGTGTCTGTGGTGAGGTTGCTGTGGGATGAGAGATTTTGTTCTATGATTTCTATTGTTTCTGTGATAGGGATGGAGGTATACATATTTTCTATATCGAATGAAATCAGTGATGCTGTGTGTGGTACCTGTATGTTCTGTATATTTTCTATTAGGTTTCCTGTGTTTATCACTGTTCTGTTGTTTTCTACTTTATAGTGTTTTGTAACTAACTTTTGGAGGTGTTTGGCTATGCGGTATGTTGGGGCTTTCTTGAAGTTGATAACAGGTCTCATTGGCATTCCGTCTTTATGTACTTTCGGTTGACTGCGGAGTGTTGGTGCTTGTGGGTTTTTCTGTGTTAAGTAGTATTTTTGTTTGTCTGTGAGTGTGTGTTCAATGTTTTTCAGTGTTCGTTTCACATTTGCCTGGAATCGTGTAGTTGGATCTGACTTCAGTTTTTGTATTGCGTTGGTGTTTATGTATTCCTTGGTTTTTGTTATGTATTGCTCTTTATCCATGAGTACTGTTACATTTCCCTTGTCTGCTCTTGTTATTAATACGTTGTTGTTTGTTAACTTTTGTTTTAACCTTTCTATAGTAGCTGCTTCTGTTTGGTTGTTCTTATTGTGTGTCTGCTGTGTTTGTTTTATTATGCCTTTTATTTCTTCTTTTACTAGTTCTCTTGTCAGTCCTATGTTTATTTCACAATTATTTTGTTGTTCTTCACGTGTAAGGATGTGTTCGGTTTCTACTATGAGATTTTCTATGTATTGATTGTTCACCTTGCTATTGGTGCAGTGTTTCAAACCTTTTTCCAAGAGCATTTTTTCGTTTTCGTGTAGTTCTGTCTCTGTTAGGTTAACTAATCGTGGATGGAATGAGTGTTGGTGTTCATGTGGTTTCACATTTAAAATGTAAATGTATTTTTGCGTCTTTTTTACTGTCAGTTTCATTATCTTGTGTTTATGTTTGTTTTGTAAATGTTTCATTGCTATGTATGTGTTGTGCTCAGTTTTTTCTACTAGTGCCATGAAAACTGCGGCGTTTCCTACGTTTTTTGCCAATTCTAGATGAGTTTCATAGAGCATCATGTTTAGGTGCTGTTTTTTCGAATAGAGCATCTTAATTTCATGCAGTAACCAAAATCGTTCTGCAAACGATTTCGACTTTTGTGCCACTGTAGAACTGTTTTTAACCTTTACATTAATGTAGCTTGGAATTAAATCGTTCTTTTTGCATGTTCTGTTGAATTTTATATGCTGTATCGTCTTATGGAGTCTCAGATGTATTTTCTTGAACCTGTTGTACACGTTGACAGGGAATGCTTGACATAGCTGTATTGACATCTTCAACTTTTTGGTCCTGTCCTCCTCAGTTGCGCGTAATACTACGGTGTGTTGATGATTTTCACTTATGGACCGTCTGACAGCAACTGAATAAAACACAATTTTAGTGCCATACGCGTTTCGCCTTTATTTTCTGCAAGGCATCATCAGTGGCCTGTAATATGTACATATGTTAGCTATTTTATTTACATTTTTGTCACTGTGCCTATAGGTTATAAACAGTTCTGGTGGTTGGTATTTCCTATTAAGTAGTAATGTTTTGAACTGTACTTACAGGTTGCGTAGACAGTTTCTTATATATTACGCTCCTGTTACATTTTTGGTCTTATTCTTCTTCCTATGAGCGCCAATTTGCTGTTTTTTTCTGCATTCCACAGCACTATGCACTGAACGCTTTTTTTATAATGCAATGTTTTGGTTTCTGTTGGCGACTGTCAAACGTTTTTGCCACAGATCGAATATTACTGCCAAACTTATGAGTGTAACTATCGAAGTATCTGTGGTCTGTTGGTGTATGCATTTGTGTGCTTGTGTGTGTGTGTGTGTGTGTGTGTGTGTGAGTGAGTGTTTTTTGGTGTCATATTATTTTATTTTATTGTATTTAATTATTTATTTTTGTTTATGTCCTGTGTATGTGTGTGTGTGTGTTCTGATATATATATATATATATATATATATATATATATTGTGTGTCTGTCTGTATTTTGGTGTTATGCATTTTTTTTTTTTTTTGAGGTGGGGGGGCTGTTGTGTGTGTGTGTGTGTGTGTGTGTGTGTGTGTGTGTGTGTGTGTGTTATTTTGGTGGTATATACTTTTTTATGTTATCATTTCCTTTATTAAGTGTAGTAAGGAGCCTGTGCTGATGTGTGTTTGTTCATTTATCACATGTTTGTTTTCTGCTATGGCTTTCTGGATGTGGAAGTTTTCTTGCATTTGTATAAGATGTTTGTCATGGTTGCTTATTCTCATTATTTTCATTTCTTGTTCCATGTTTGTAGGATGATGGTTGTAGTGTTTTAAATGCTCTGCAAATGTGGAATGGTTTGTTTCATACTTCCAACATCTGATATGTTCTTTGTATCTTGTTTCAAAATTCCTGCATGTCATGCCTATGTATACTGCATCACAACTTTGACATTCAAGTTTATATATTCCTGATTGTTGGAATTTGTCCCTCTTGGTAGCTGGCTGGCTTAGGTGTGGTTGAAGGGTTTGTCTTAACCTATTTGGAAACAATCACGATTGCTAATCAGACACGAGGCAGAGTAGTTAGAACCGTTTAACCGTTTAGGTAATCATGCTGAAATGTAATTCATTTGTATTAGAGTAGTGCATATTTCGTAGGGTTTGATTGTATTATTGAATACAATAGAAAACCATAAGAGAGAAATTGCGACTAATATATTCTTTCGCATTAGCTTAAGTAAAACAATTTCATGTGTCTCTGGCAGTTTTCAGATTCCACGCATCTGTAAATCTACTTCTTCGGAGATAAACATGTCGTCCATCCACTGTTTAAACTGCATTATTGTTCATAAACAAATTCTCTTGATGCTTGTTCGATGAAGAGCGAGAAATATAAACGTTTAAGTGTGCAAGACTAGAAGAATTAGTGTGGCAGGGACTGCTTTCCAGTAGAGCTCCTGGGTAGATTCTTTAGTAAAATCAGCAAAGAGCAGACGAGTGTTCTCGTGCGGTAGCAACACTTGATGCAGTTTTCTTGGCCGTTTTTCTTATCTGGTGAACGCAAGGAGTCTCAGTTGTTGGAAACAAACGTCAGCTGCGGTGGAATGCAGTCCGTAGCACGGAACACTTTACTAGCACCACCAGATGCCTAAAATTACCTTTTGTGGACTCACATTGGCATTTAATTCTGTTTTTTTAAAAAAGCCAATCATTATTTCCTTTTTACGAAGTTAACACAAGGCAATTCAAATTCCCATCTGGCCTTTGTGATTTAAGTTTTCTGTTATTTCCATAAGTCGATGAAGGCAAATACTGGGATCTTTCCTTTGAGAGAACACAGTTGATTTCCTTCCCCATGCTTCCCAGCCTACTATATACAAGCGTCTCACGAAGGTTAAACGGCCGCACCTCATCACATTTGTCAATAATCTGGTAAACCATAGTGGCAAACCGCAAAGAAGGCCACTGGTTTTCTTAAATGTGACAAATAATTCACATCGTAACTGTTCTAATGAAATCATGTTTTACTTGGTTCCACATACACTTACAACATACACCATACAAATATTTCCATCTTCCTCTGGCTCCGACAACTCTCTGTTAAATAACAAAGATAACAAAATATCAGACTTCTTTCCATTTTTTATGCGTAAACGACATGCCTCATAACCTTCAACTACGCCACATGCAGTAAGTCAACGCAGGACCAATTTTATAACGTCAAATAAAAATGACGATTGATAAATATACCTATAACAACCTGCACGACAAAACGCCAACTAAATCTTGGCGAACTTATGTACCGACCTACCTTTCCAGAAAATTTTACTGCTATTATATATTACATGTTCGAATGTCTTCATGTCAAATACTGCTTGAACAAATGTCATAACGCTATTGGCTATGAAATTATATCAGACGAAATGTGGTTTACAAAGTAAAGACATGAATGCGCTCCATACTTCTGTTCCGCATTTACACTGCTAGGTGTCTTTTTTCTGTCTTTCAGTTTTTGTTTAATCAAATATACCTCTTAAATAGCAATCTAGGTAAACCAAATTGGACATCTCGTGTTGAATTTGTCCCTTCATATTAAACATCTCAAGCGAGTTAAAATACTTATACGCATAAAAGTAACTCTTGGGAATATACAGGGTGATTCAAAAAGAATACCACAACTTTAAAAATGTGTATTTAATGAAAGAAACATAATATAACCTCCTGTTATACATCATTACAAAGAGTATTTAAAAAGGTTTTTTTCACTCAAAAACAAGTTCAGAGATGTTCAATATGGCCCCCTCCAGACACACGAGCAATATCAACCCGATACTCCAACTCGTTCCACACTCTCTGTAGCATATCAGGCGTAACAGTTTGGATAGCTGCTGTTATTTCTCGTTTCAAATCATCAATGGTGGCTGGGAGAGGTGGCCGAAACACCGTATCCTTAACATACCCCCATAAGAAAAAATCGCAGGGGATAAGATCAGGGCTTCTTGGAGGCCAGTGATGAAGTGCTCTGTCACGGGCTGCCTGGCGGCCGATCCATCGCCTCGGGTAGTTGACGTTCAGGTAGTTACGGACAGATAAGTGCCAATGTGGTGGCGCTCCATCTTGCGGAAATATGAATTGTTGTGCTTCTTGTTCGAGCTGAGGGAACAGCCAATTCTCTAACATCTCCAGATACTGTAGTCCAGTTACAGTAGCACCTTCGCAGAAAAAGGGACCAAAAACTTTATTGGCTGAAATGGCGAACAAATGTACAACTAAATGAAACTTTATAGCTCCCTTAATTCGCCGACAGATAGTGCTTAGCTCTGCCTTTTGTCGTTGCAGAGTTTTAAATTCCTAAAGTTGTGGTATTCTTTTTGAATCACCCTGTATAATTAAATAGAATAATATAACCATAAATTAACATCGGTATTTTCTCAGAAGCTCTTGACGTCTCATCAGTTCAATTTTAATTCTTGTTTCTACACAGAAACTGACGTTAAATAAAATGAAATAGTTTAAGATAAAAAATAATAAAACAAAACACAGTAAAAAGTGGTCGCCTCTTCTACGAAACTAAAACATACTGTATGAAGAAACCTAATCGTGTACTTCTTTGCAGATGTGATGGTGTAGAGGGTTGAATAATTAGAGCGATTAAGTTAAAGGCGTGAGTTTTACAGTAATGGAAATGAAGTCCCATGCTTCTTGACAGTCCCATGCTTCTTGACAGAGCTTAGGGGAACGATGCGGGAGACTCGTACCGCCGTACTAGGCAAGGTCCTAATGGAGATGGGTTGTCGTTGCCTTCCTCCGACCGCAATGGGGATGAATGATGATGATGAAGACGACACAACACCCAGTTATCTCGGGACAGGTGAAAATCCCTGACCCCGCCGGAAATCGAACACGCGACCTCCTGCTTCGGAAGGGAGAACGCTACCGCGAGACCACGAGCTGCGGACTTACTGTAATGAAGATAGTTAAAATGTGAAGGAGTATTGGGAGCCAGATGTCATATGTGTGTGACACGCTGTTGAACATTCTGTTCAGTTGTATGATACGGTGTAGCAAGTGGGCTGGTGGTGCTGCCGAGTTAAGCGACACAACGCTGTGTCACTGACCTGCTCGCCGCACACCAGGGTTTCAGTATCGAGACTGGTAAATAGGTCAGTTACACCAGCCGAGCGCAACACCAGAATATTCCACCGATCTACTGGGGAAGAATAACCGTAGACATCACTGGTAGAAAGCCGTATTTAACGACCGGGAGCCAGCTCTTCATATCATCCGACGTCTGGCTTTGGAGTGACATAGAGCCTGGGTCACTTAGCGCCGCCAGCATTTCGGAATCGCAGTCGCAATCGGAGTTCGCGTCGTAACAGTCACCGTCGTAATGCAGGTGGTCGCCTAGGGGGCGCCAGAGTGACGCCGCCGCTGTTAACTATCGTCGGACGCCGTCAACAGGCAGACGCCTGTCATAGGAGTCATCGCTTGGGGCATATTGTGGTAACGCATTGTCGCCATAATCCTGGGACACTGCCTCCACAAACACCGTGTTAGGGACCGAGGCCAGAGCCGGAGGCCCTTCCCCCCCTAACTTCAGACAGCCGCAGCCGAGGATGGCAGCTGTGATAGGGTACTGGGGGTACTGACCTGTCCCGCTACCACGCCCCCCAGACGCCACCACAACAGAGGCCCGCGGACCGTGGTTTCAGCCGCCGCTGTACGACCCAGCGCCGCCGCCTGGGGATCAGATTCCAGTCAACGCCACTGCAGCCGCAGTCACCGCAGTGGGCGCGCTTGTGAGCGGCCGCCAGCTGCCTTTGCCGCCGCCAATGATATTACTAGCGGCAGCAAACCTCGCCCACAGGGCCCACAAAACAATGTACGTATGTATTGTATTGTATGCTGGTATTCTGTCATCAGAAGCCATCCGTGGACGCGTCCCTACCATCCTCTTCCTTACCCCCAGCAGAGAACCCACGTTAGAATCTGGCGGTGGGCAGTGGAGTCCTGTGCCTGTTAACACAGCCCGTTTACGATTAACCTTAGTTTTAAAATTTAAAGCATTTTTCTAGATAAAGGATTAACATTTTTATTCACTGAAACTGGTTTCCTTCTCCTTTCCTTCATGTTTTCTTTCTTCTGTTCTTTAGTTTTTCTTCTTTATCCTATTCCTTCCTTTTCAAACAATGTTACCGAAATTTATTTCACTTTAGCACATCGTTTTGTCAGTGTGCTGTTTCCATGTACATTTCGAAATCCGTTGTGTTGTCGTCATCGCATCTACTAATTACATAGGGTATATAATTCCCGAGAAGCCACATCTCTGTTAGATTCTTCGATTTTTTAATTTTTTTTTTATTTTGTATTTCAGCTGAAGTGGAATTCTTTATTTGTACATAGTGATATCTGTGTGGTAAAGTCCGTTTCCAAGCGTCTCATGATAAGCCTTAACCTCTAAGGTACCCATTTCCAGTAGTTTATCTGTCCACCACAAATGAATATATGTAGCAGTGTACCTATTAGCTTACATTTAGAAAAAGTATCACTGTCGCTCGTACGTATTCTGCGCAGCATTACATAGGTCCACACATTTATGCTGATGACGTTGTACCATGATGAGGCGACAACAGAGCAATGCTTTTTAAAACACACTTGGACTGATGACCTCAGCTGTTAAGTCCCATAGTGCTCAGAGCCATTTTAAAACACTCTTGGTATTATCGTTGATAAATGCTCTAAAAAGTTTTTCCACATTGTTTACCACCTCACAGCCAGATATTTGATTTCAGTAGTGCTGCGATCGTCTCACTGTTTCCTTTTTTCAACAAACTCTCTTATTGTTAAATATATTTCCTACAGCGTGGTTTCTTCTACTTCGCTAAGTTCAAGGTTTTCTTTCACATGTTTTAGGTTGTTGTTGTGGTCTTCAGTGCAAAGACTGGTTTGATGTAGCTCTCCACTCTGCTCTATCCTGTGCAAGCCTCTTCATCTCCAAGTAACAACTGCAACCTACATCCTTCTGAATCTGCTTACTGTATTCATCTCTTGGCTTCCCTCTACGGTTTTTACCCATCACCCCTCCCCTCACGCTTCCCTCCAGTACTAAACTTGTACTACTGTGGTAGGCTTCGGCTTCGTGTCTGTGGTTATAGGTCAGCTTACTGACATTAGCGGATGGTCGCATGCTAGCAGCACGCACAGCCATAAAGAGCTTGGCTGTGGTAGTATTAAGATCCTTTTTTTAACAGTGCTACGGTTCGTTTCTGTAGATGTCTATTAGGCAAGCCATGCATCTTCGAGATCACTGTATTTCATTTTAAACATATTTCCATGTCATCCATACTTGTTGACAAGTTGGATAATTATTTTCGCTTGTAAGTTTTGCATTGGGAACACTGTGCCATCTATTAGCCTTTCGAGAGAAGGTATTTGTTATTTTAATTTTATGGATTAGATTCACGGAGCGCCATTTGTTGTCTTTTAGTCCAAGACGTGTTTTATTAGTTTCCATTTTTGACGGACATTTTTGTAGAGCATTTATCGACGATAATATCAAGAATTTTGCAGGTTTCAAAAATCTTGCTCAAGTTACGTCTAGATGTACTAGCACTCTAAGATATACTATTATTTATTTCCCTGCGTTAATTTTCACTTCAGATGCTTCAATATATTTGTCGATTTCTTCCTTCAGTAGACTTATTTTGTCTTCCTGTCGATCTACAACTCCTACATCGTCTGCGTACGCTACTGCCAGAAAGGTTTTACCCGATGGTCCCACATCAGTTAGTTTTTCAGTTACTACGCTAAGCAGGGCCTCGAGACATGACACACACAGTAACGTGAAAAGTTGACTGCCCTGCGGAATCCTTCTCTGTATATTAACGACTTTCGTCTGCTGATCACTCATAGAGAGCGTTGCATTGATTACGTTGTGAACTACCGTTATCCCTCATTTTTGTAGTCCGATTTGTTTTAATATTCGTTTTGTGTACCGACGGCTATCTTGATCAAAAGCTTTACAAATGTATATGAGCAGTAGTGTGCATTTTATATTTGTAACCGCGACTGTTGATATAGTATCTATGTATTCAAAATTTGCTACCATACATGGCCTTCCTGGTAAAAAGGTTTTATATTTGTTCATTACATTTAGAATTATTGCCGTCTCTTTCACATTGATCGCTCTAGCAGTAGTCTTATAATTGAAATTCATAAGTATTATCGGCCAAAATCTGTCAATTTTTTTACCCTTTGCGTTTCCACAGTAGAACAATTTTCCCTTCCTACAGTTCTTTAGGTATGTCTCCACCACTCATTATTTTCTTTAAAGCTTGTGCGAATGTTGGCCCAGCTACGTCCGAGAAACTTCGATAAAATTTTTGGGGTGGCCATCTTGGCCTAGTGACCTCTTTGCATATGATTTTCTTACGAAATCTAAACCGTCTTCTACTGAAAACTCAGGTAAAATCTCAAATTTTCGTAATTTGTGATGGCTGTATTTAAGGAATTTATTGCTTATAGTAGCGATGCCTTGTAAGTTTGTTTTCTTCGTATAGTTTTTCGAAATATCGGTAAATGTCTTACATAATTTTGGATTGTTTTGTGATTGACCTACCACTTTCTACAAGAAGCTATTCAATTAAGGTACGTCTTCGTTGGGAGCGGTGTTTTATTAGGTGATACAGTGATGCGATTATTTTCTATGCGTGAGGTTCAGTTGTCGATTTGAATTTCAAGCCTTTAGCTGTTTTAATTTTACGCTTATCAATTTGGCTTTTGTTTCTTCAACTTGTTGCAGATCGATGTTCGTCCATTTACCACACGGATCACTTAAAATTCTGTGGTAAAATTCGGTACTACTCCATCCTTCTCTGGAATTTTGGTTGTTATAGCTGATTAAGCATTGTCTCAGCTTCTTTTCGGCAATATTGGTGCATCAGTAGGTTTTTGACACACATCTGTTCATTGACCGCAAGAACAGAGCCCATGTTCTTTAATGATGTCATGTAACTTTTCGTCCTTTTGGGTGAGATGTATTTAAGTGCCACTGCCTTGTGTATATTTCCACAGGCGCTCTTGGTAACTTTATTGTTACGGATAGAGCACAACGATCAACGAAACAAGCCTGAATAAAATCCAATGCTAAAAGCAGATCACAAATGTTTTCAGAGATGTAAATTCTGCCAAGTCGACTACGTGATGTTGATGTAAAAAACTTTATCAACTTGGGATTCATGATTATTTTTTTATAATTTTTAAAAAATTATGTATTGCAGTTCCTTGCAAAAATTTTAATCAGGAATCTGATCTTTTCGGATCTCTACAAGATTAAAATCTGCGCCTATGTTAATGTTCTGAGAGTTCATTTTCAGCAGGTAAATGTCTTCTTTATAGAAAATGACAGTTTCTAGTTTGTCATTATTACCGGAGGCCGCATAAAGATTTACTACAGTGCCATCATATATTTTGCATTCTGTGCTTCCACCTGTTTCTAATTCCCCGACTTTCTGTATAGAAATAAATGCCCGGATCAATATGACTGCTCCTGTGCTATTTCCGGGTGCCAGAGACGTGCGAGGTTGTGGTTGTGACCTCCTGCAGGAGTACTGTGTCAGCATCCGACTCTCATATAAATTGACGCAGGGACTGTATTCTTAAATGTGATCTTATTTTATTGTTAGTGTTAGTATCCTATAAGCTTGTTTCATTTAATGATGTAGAGCTGAAAACAGTTTATTGGTCACCGCTATACACCGAAGCTATTTTAATTCCAAAATTTTCATTTTGCCCACCTAACAGAACTCATGTATGCTGCTAATATGCAAGCTTTCGCTAGAACTATGACTCCGCACTCTTTTTCTAACGTTACAGTAAATAACGTGATGCAGCCTGGATCTCACAACGCTGAGCCATTCGCATTTTTACTATATCTTTATATCTGTTTAAATTTCGATAGTATTTGTTTCTTCCGTATCCCGATCTTGGTTCTCTTTGTCTTCAGCCCAGTCATAACGTCTCTCTGGTGGACGACATCTTGATCGAGTTTCTTGTTCTGCTTCTGTTTTTAAAGTATCAAGCCCAATTTTTTTCTATTATTGCTAGCGTAGCCGACGGTAGTCCGGCTGATATTCAATATCTGATATTCAACTGATACCAAAACGTCCTTATCCTTCTTTTTTGTACCTTCCTCGATGTTTCGCAATTTCACTCATGCAGCTCGACCAAGCTGTCAGTAGCCCGATGTGCTAGTCTCTTTTTGTTTCATATTTTCTTAATTACCTATGGGACCCATCTGGCGATATATCACGAAGCGTCTCGGACGATTCCGCAGGTAATGTCCCACACGGAAACTTTTCCTCTTAACAGAAGTTCTCTCGTCACCATCCATTTGTTGTCTAGAGATTGGCTCTTTCTCCTGGGCACCTATAGTGTTAGAACTTCTTTCGTTGTCGATGCTCTATTCACACTTATTGTTAATGATATTTCGTTTTTCCCCTTCCTGTCTGTTGCGATGAAATGCCAGTATGAGCGTAATGAAACTCTTTTCCAGCTTCTGCCTTCCTTGGACTTCAGTATTTCAATTTTTGTCTTGCTATCGTCATGCTGTTCAGTATGGAATTACCTCTTTGTGGTCAGTTCGTATTTGTATTCCAAAGAACTTGCACAGACTGTGTCATCATTTCTGCTTGATGTATTATTTGTGACATCGTTGACATATGGTACACTCGCAAATTGACTGACTAGCGCTTTACTTCCATCCATGTTGTTTGCAGCTTCAGCCTACAGCACAAACGTTATCGTTGCTCCACTGGTGTGTGCTCGGTTGATATTGGAAACGCTGTGGCAGCATCGTAGGACTGCTTCATCGTAGTTACCGCCCCGCTCTTGCAACTTCCCCACTTGGCAGCTGAATAACACATCTTCTATTGCACTCTACGCGAATGTGACCGTTGGAACCCCATAACGCCCGTGTATTAGATTCACTTATCCTGCTCACATGCTACTTTTCTCTAGAATTATGATCCTGCTTTCTTTACTAATGTTACAATAAAAGATTTGACAAATTTTGCATCTTAAAACTGTTATCTATTCCTTCTTACTCACCTTTAAAACTGTTCAATATGCTAAAGCATTTGTTTCTTCCATATCCTGAACTTCGTTTGCCGTCATATATTGTTAGTGCACTGTATCCACAAACATTTACGTTGGTGATGTATCCCGTTGCAGCTCGATTTTAATTCGTCGCATCTCGTTCAATACTGGAAAATTTACGATTCTGACCATTTTCCTGCAACATACAAATTTACACTTCCATACGAAATAAATGTTATATTGTTTTACTCGTTCAGAATGTCAGATGAAAGTACAAACTCTGACAACTCTTATGTTGAGATACTATTACTAACTGCACTGCCATTGTAATGACTGAACTTAGTTGCCACATCACAATTTTCTGCAACAGCACAACACATATTACAGTTCTTCAGTTTAATATAGACTGATTTGTGGATGAAGGACAAATGCATACATATACACACATATAATGTCCTCTTCGGTAATGTTGACTTTTTACAACATCATGTTTCTGTCTCAAGAGTTTTGGGTGTAGTCCCCGAACACAGTTACAATCGAATGTAAACTTGACCATATCTTTTCTCTGCTAACTTGTATATACATCATTTTTCGATTTACGTTTTCTAAGAAAGCAGATTAGCCTGATGGCAGCTTCGACTAACCTGGTTTCCAGGTAAACAGCCGTTGTTTACAGACGGGTGATGCCCCGCATTGCCACCTGATGTCAAATGGTTCAAATGGCTCTGAGCACTATGGGACTTAACTTCTGAGCTCATCAGTCCCCTAGAGCTTAGAACTACTTAAACCTAACTAACCTTAGGACATCACACACATCCATGCCCGAGGCAGGATTCGAACCTGCGACCGTAGCGGTCGCGCTGTTCCAGACTGAAGCGCCTAGAACTGCTCGGCCACCCCGGCCGGCCCCACCTGATGTCCATCCCCCTCTGTGCCTTCCAGGCGATTCGGGACTAGACCGCTAGACCGTTAACACATGGAGCACCACAGTAGAAGTGGAAAACAATACGTCGTTAAGACGGCAAACGGCCTATATAAAAAGTATTTATTTTGCAGCAAACTAAAAAAGTATTCGGGCATCTACGATTTTTAAGTGATAAAAATTATACTAATGTAAAAAGATGTTGAGTCAAATTAAAGTAATACTACCTGTTGCACATATCATTTGGCAGTTTTGTGGCTTTTGGATCTTATTTACTACAATAAGAGGTGTTGAAACAAGAAACTTTTAACACACATTGCATTCAAATAGTTTTTAATGTTACTAACAGAACTAACCATATAAACACATAAAACAAATTTAATTTGAATTTAAAGCCATTTCACACAAAAATAAAAGTTATGGGAACGTTCTTTGTGTCTTTCCGACGGTTTGTTTGATGTTATTAGTAGAGACCTTAAAATATGAATGAAAATATACACGAAAAGTGCGTAAAAATGCATGAAACGTGACGAAATATGCAAGATCAAATAATGAAAAAACATGGTATTTATTGGGTGCATTATATCTCAAAGTCGAACCTGTGCAAAGTGCATATCATTTAGGAGGAAGAGCGCCGGCCACGCGAAAAATCGGTTCATTTCGAACGCTGATATCATTTTCTGAATACTTTCTGGTAGAGGTTAGGACGGGGCCATTTGTGGGATTGTTTTCTGAAATTTTGCAAAGTTGGGACGCATACCATGTTTAACGAATTGTTCTTTCTTTGCCATTGTTATCGATTACAAGCGGATACAATGTGAGTGAGTCGCACCGAAACATTCGATATGTACAGCACCAACTTCGAGATATATCGCACACACAGGAGCATGCTCAAAAACTCCGTAATTTTTTGTTTAAAAAACAACATACAATCATGAATTCTTTTGAACAGCATTAACTTTTAATTAATACTATTGGACTAAAGCATAATTTACAATTTATTTTACATTTTTCTACTATTGTAAACACAAAGGACCAAGTACTGCACCAAATGTTTGGTAGTAAGATTGTGTCCTTGATCCAATCAAAACGTTTTTATAATTAGAAAGCACCGTTCTGCATCAACTGAGGTAATTGGGCAGTATTTGAATATGGTTCGTATGTTGCCACTTATTGTTTCTGTTTAAAGTTCACCCATCCCATTAACAGAACTATCAATTTTGTACAAGGGTTCAAAGCCTGGATTATTGTTTAAAATGTTTTTAAGCTTTTCTGTAAGTTTTCTGTGGAATACCTCCGGCAGAGAGGAGCCCACTAGAATAATTAACCGAATGGATTCATTCAGCGCCAGATCTTGAAATCCGTTTATTTTCCTTCACAAAAGTGGAACCTACTTCTTCAGCAAGGGGATGTACTTCAAGAGCAAAGCGCGTCACATGAATCAAATTGTGATAAAATACTCTTAGGGGTTTTCCTGCTTTGATCATATAGGAAGCAGCCTCTGAAAAAAATACAAACACCCTTTTATCTACAGGAGACTCTTAAAAATATTTTTCTAAAACCCTCATTCACGAATCTGGCGAGCGTAGAACGAATTACTTTTTCAAGTTCTTTGCAGGCGGCTAAATAGGAAGAAGAAGGCTCTTCTTCTGAAGCACCAACAATTCAATTTGCAATGGAACGGTGGCAAATGTCTGCAGTTTCGTCAGCTGAGATCCGGATAATGCTGTCCTTGAGTTCATTGCGTATTTAATTCAAAACATTTACGTAAATTGCCGGTATCTAATTTTCACGCAATGTTGATTCATCTGGTACATTTCGATTTAATCACTATCTGCACAGGAAGCCTTTAAGGATAGGGTTTGTAAGTTTATGAAGAGGAATATTGCTTGCAATGAATGCTTCACACAGATCCACGTTAAACCTACTTTTTTTGCTACCTTTAGATAAATCCCTGCTACTGCAACTTGCTGTTGCCATAGGTTATTGACGTGTTTTTTTCTTCTGCATTCCTGCGACGTGAAGACTTGTCTTGACATGCTGCTCTATTTGAAAATTTTCTCACGAAACGTTTTTCTTGCAAACACAGCAATTTGAAACAATTCCGTCATATGTAAATGTTCCAGGATAGTCAGGTATCCACGAAACAACATTCCTTTTTTCGGGCGGCATGGCGCACAACACGTTACACATGACACGCCGTAAACACGTTTAGCTGTGCACAAGTAAATCGAAAGCTAAACTGAAACCATGGACGTGCAACTAAAAGTTTGCATAGTTTAATTTAATTATTGCCGACGTGTACGATAGGACAGCGGAGGGGATTAACCGGGGGCGCGGGCGCAGGAGCATTGACTCTGCCTGCCAATTCCTATTTCTCTCGGTTAGCGATTGCACACAGTTCTAGGTCGCTATCAATCTGTGAGACGTCATAGCTAGATCGAGCTAGAGACCGCCCGTCTAAATGTTTAAAATATTGTAAACATAGGGCGAAAATATGCATCGTCACTAGTTTTTGGTTAAAATATGCAATAACCCATGAAAAGGAGCCAAATATGCAAATTCATATGCAACATGAAAAGATATATAGTCCAGTCTCTTGTTATTAGTAAACAACACCTTCACAAAAAGAACCACTTGCAATTGCTGTTTTTAAAGATATAAAATAAATACTCGTGTGCAGAAATTTCTTTTCTGCGGACGAGATAAACCTCTGTTGTTTTCTCTTATTTGTTTCACAGATTAATATTTTCCAGCAATTGTTGCAGTGCTATAACAAATGCTATCACTTTTTAAGGCTCTGTACAATTCACTAAAAGATGAAAAATGTGCCTTCAAATAAACCTTGTGAGCAGATGCTCGGCAATATGGGATTGCAAGTTGGGAATTTCATTTAACTGTTGCGAATATTTCCTTTTATTGCTTTACTTTCATCACTGCCTTCCATTCTTCTTTTGAAATAATGATATTCTTCACTCTGTTCAACCCAAATGCTGACTGACCATTCACTAATTTCTAAAATTGAAACCACATTTCTTTACACACGTGTAACACCTCATCGTGTACTTTTTTTTACTTCTTTCCTGTGAGCTAGGATAGCAATATGCGCTTTCTGTTATGCCCAATCCATGTTTGTGCAGAATGTTTGAAATATTTGACTATGGTTCTACTCAGATATTGAAGAGCACATTCCCTTGTTCTTTGATTTGCAATAGCATTCCGATGAGTATAGTGCATCCATATATTTCGATTATCTTGTTACTGTAATGCCACTTTATTTTTTGACATTAGCCTCTATTTTCTTGTGGGGTTTGGATCAGCTACTTGCAAGTTTTCAGATTCATCTATTCTAACAATCTACTAACTTACACACAAATATATAAAATAATGCCTTCTGAATTATTCACATTTATGTTAGTAAGTACTGAACATTCCTTTGCTGGCGAGAATCATGCCACTGGTATACTTGAAATTTCTGAGCAGAAAAATATGCTAAATATGACATCACTGCATTCTGAGTTACCTAAACTAGATGCTGAACGTTCATTTGCTAGTGAGAATGATTTTATAAGCAAACTTTTGGAAATGTTAGATACCTGTAGGGCCATTTGAATATCTCGATTCCCCTTAGTCTGTGATTATTTGCTTGTATGTGACTTTCTAGCAATATCATGAGAAACCTCCAGAAAATAAACTGCAATACTTATACACTCCCTGCTTCTGGGTCACTCTGTATAATTATTATAGTCCCGATAGAAGAACGTACAAAATGAAAGTTAAGCTTTGGAATAGTAACATAAAATAAGGTGGAGATAGAATCTAAGATAACCTCATTTTTATTGGTGAATATTGTTTTATAAGAGATCCACACCGTTTTGTTTTCTTATTGAAAATATTGTCCATCATTATTTGTCTACTTATCATTTTTGGATAGTCTGTTTAGTGTTAAGAAAAAATTAACTCATCACTTGAACAATTAATAATCTATTGCGTATTAATAACTTCAGTATAACACTCATAAATTAGACAAAGTTGGCTACAAATATCGCCAGCAAACGCTAAATAATTGTTTCATTGGCACAATTCAACATGTTGCCAAAGTGGTGTCAAACAGATGCATCTGGCTGCTAACAAACCCAAACGGGGTCCTCAAGACAACAATGCCATACAATCATTTCTCATTGTACAACAATCAAAAAAGCGTGGTAAATCTCTAGAAAAAAAACTCTTCTGAGATGCAAGATTTCATACTTAAAGATTTGACAGTTACAAGATACGAGTTTTTGATGCTACGCTGTAGAAGACCTGAGCATTCCGGACTGAGATACAGGGGTTTTCTTCTTATGCGAAACACATTGTTAACGCGTGGAAACATGTAATTCCTGATGGTCAGTTTCTGAGTCAAAGGCCCTGTGATCTTATTTATTATAATGCCCTTAGAAATTTCCGCGTTCCAGTGTGTTGCCAACTCATGCAGATGGCCGTTATGTAATTTTATTGAAGTGATTCAAAATCAAGTCGAAAGTACGCACGGGGTAGCCAAGGCAGCTGGTGAATGGGAATGTGGCGGCAGAAGGAAAAACATGATTTGAACAGTCAGAATTCTCATCCAGTGTAGAGCATCCTTCCTTATGACAGTATCGTGAGCTAAGTGTAATTCGGTGGGTTTTAGGAGTGATTCTAGACTTATATGCTTAAGGTTTTGGTTCTTTAATACTTCAGATAACCTTTTTTAACAAGTATAAACAGACCCTATTTACCTCTGGTAGCACAATTTGAACAACTTAAGATTGCACCTTCGTTCAAAATCCAGGTTAAATGTTATGTCAATTTTCTACCAACTGGAGGACAATCGGTGTAGGTTACGCCATGACAAAAGCGAAACTTCCGGCAAGTAGAAACCCTGCCATTTGTAAGCTTTCTTACACCAGCAGTTTTATTTTATTAATAAACCAGTCGTTATGAAAAGTCACAGGGCATTTATTTCTAATTGTATTTGAAATTGAGATGTTGACAGCATTGATGCTGGGTTGAAATCCAAACTCATATCTTCCCTTTCACGGGACTTGGGCCCTTGTGAGCGATTCAGTTCCATAGTTTCTTTGTTTTCCCAAGATGCCCAACTCCTCAAAGTCTCATTGACAGGAGGGTGTCGAATCTTGAATCAACACAAAAATTTCCAGCATGCCATTTCAACCAGCAGCATCTGCACACCAGACTACAGGTGAAAATTAATTATGATTTGAAACATTTCTCAAGCGTTCTCCAGAACTACAAATGGTTCCGGTTTTGACCCAATCAGCCACAGAACTTTTCATCATATCATTTCATGTTCAAACATGCCGCTCTTAGCCACTGGTGAGAAAAAAAAAGAAGAAAGTTAGCATCTCTTCACGTGTTGTTGAAAGATGCCAAGCTGTCGTGGCTTGTCCCCTACTGTTTTGCCTCGTTTCAGCTTTTTCTCGTTAAGCTCCCGAGTCATGATGGTAAATTAAGGTTATTGGAGGAATGAAATCTGGAATGAGAGCTTCGATTTTCTTTAGACAGAAACCGGGTGATGGGGTTGGCGAACTTTACTAGGTGTCCATCAGTGTGTGACGGCACAGCTACTTGAGCAATAAGAGCAGAGTACGGTCCACTCGTCGCACCCCTGGGAGTGTCCGGGACTTTCACTTTTTGTGTATAGGCAAGTAGGGTGGGGATGTGGGCAGCCTCGGGGCTGGCGCCTTGCAAGTCGTTTTAGTACACTTGGGCCCCGCCACTCGCCTGCCAGACGACTGGCTACATTCTATATGTTGGTTTGTAGAATTTTAATGTCTGTGACACTATGGCGCCTTCATAGACCACTGCTGTCCAACGACCAGAGGCAATTTCAGGCCTATGCTTTCTCGCACACAGAGCGGTAAACGTGATTTGGTTGGTGGACCCATATGATGTGCTCTGGCACAAAAGAGCGCACCCTGATTCTGGTAGGACAGTACGTTATAGGAGGAAAATTTGTTGTAAAGGTTTGGAGGGAAAGGAGCAGCTGAGTCTAAGAGTATGATTGGCAGCTGCCTCTGTGTCCCCCCACAATTGGAGAATTTTCTGTACAGCGTTGACAATGCGCTAATCTTTCAGTCTGAAGTCTAAGTGACCAGTTCAAGAGATTCTGAACCGGCAGAGCGAACGTTAGACTTCTTCACATCAGTTCAGCCAGAGTGAAGGTATTCGTAAGAGTCAGAAGTATTACTGTCACGGTACTCTGAGCAGGGCCTGTCTCTTATCACTTGATGACAACAATCGGTATTGTTTGTCATCACCCAATTGCGATATTTCGGTCGGGTCTTCATCCACGGGTGCCGACCACCACTGAAAGGAGTTGCAACATCATCCCTGTGCTGTGAGCTGTTGGTGCATATCCAGTCTTGCGGGTGGTAATGTATTTGCAGCACCAGCACGGTAGTGACATATCTAATTAATTTGACCCCTCCCAGTTTACGCTGTTGCCTTGTCGCCATACACAGCTGAATCAAGGGCTCACATTCCCGATCAATATTGTTTGTAATAGTCAGAGTCTCATTCATAAAGATTGTAGGACTCTACAACGTGATAGTTGAATCCACTCCTGCACAGGAATTCAGCCAAAATCTGATTACACAAGTTACATTCTTCTCATTAATATTCCATTCAATATTTGTATCTGGTAATACTTCAGGAATTCTCTCAGTAAATCAGTTCGTGATACTAAAATTTTTTCACATCTATTATCAGGGCCCTTTGCTAGATATGAGCGATCAGCTATTAAATTATCATAAATAGAATTATGTCTAAAGTGCAACTCAAGAACAGACCACAAGCAGTGCTATGTCATAATTTCCTCCATAAATTGTCGGCTGCATGATAGGAACTATGGTAGCTAAAGGGAGAGTTGAGGGTATTAGCATAACTAACGCGCATTTCTATAACGAATTTGGGTGACATGTCCATCTCTCAACCCAAACACCTCACATAGTCAGCAACGATGGTATGTGCGTGTTCTACTCCCAGTCAGCACTGAACGCTTGTTGTTTCCTGTTCAGACTTGCACACATCTCACTAATGACTTAGTAAACCGCTTTTTAACGTGGTTTCGTGGCTAGAACACTACAGTGGAAGGTGCTGGGACCAAAACCCTACAAGCAAAACTTTATCGTCTCGTCATTTCACTTTCAGTCAGCTCGTTACAAGTGAAAAGTATCGATACCTAACGTTTGGCTTTGCTAAGTTTACAATAGATTACGTATTTAAAGTTTTAACATGCTCACATTTCCCAGCCGGCCGAAGTGGCCGTGCGGTTAAAGGCGCTGCAGCCTGGAACCGCAAGACCGCTACGGTCGCAGGTTCGAATCCTGCCTCGGGCGTGGCTGTTTGTGATGTTCTTAGGTTAGTTAGGTTTAACTAGTTCTAAGTTCTAGGGGACTAATGACCTCAGCAGTTGAGTCCCATAGTGCTCAGAGCCATTTGAACCATTTTTTCACATTTCCTAATTTGTAAATAAATCCATATTTAAGTTCTTTCGTGTTTAGTTAAAAGGCTGCTGGTCTAGTACAAAAATTTTCATTATTTCAAGATGAATCATTTGTGCATTTGACACATGTACTGAACACACTACTCTATTTCAAATCCTGAAGGTAGCAGGGGTGAAACACAGGGAGGTAAAGGCTATTTACAATTTGTACAGAAACCAGATGGCAGTTATAAGAGTCGAGGGGCATGAAAGCAAAACAGTGGTTGGGAAGGGAGAGAGACAGCGTTGTAGCCTATCCCCGATATTATTCAATGTGTATATTGAGCAAGCAGTGAAGGAAACAAAAGAAAAATTTGGAGTAGGAATTAAGATCCATGGAGAAGAAATAAAACTTTGAGGTTTGCCGATGACATTGCAATTCTGTCAGAGACAGCAAAGGACCTGGAACAGCAGTTGAACGGAATGGACAGCGTCTTCAAAGGAGGAGACTAGACGAACATCAACAAAAGCAAAACGATAATAATGGAATGTGGTCGAATTAAATCAGGTGATGCTGTGGGAATGAGATTAGGAACTTAAAGTAGTAAATGAGTTTTGCTATTTGGGGAGCAAAATAACTGATGATGGTCGAAGTAGAGAGGATATAAAATGTAGACTGGCAATGGCGAGGAAAGCGTTTCTGAAGAAGAGAAATTTGTTAACATTGAGTGTAGATTTAAGTGTCAGGAAGTCTTAAAGGTTTTTGTGTGGCGTGTAGCCCTGTATGGAAGTGAAACATGGACGATAAATAGTTTAGAGAAGAAGAGAATAGAAGCTTTCGAAATGTGGAGCTACAGAAGAATGCTGAAGATTAGATGGGTAGATCACGTAATTGATGAGGAGGTACTGAATAGAATGATGGAGAAGAGAAATTTGTGGCACAACTTGACTAGAAGAAGGGATCAGTTGGAGGGAAATGTTCTGAGGCATCAAGGGATCACCAATTTAGTATTGGAGGGCAGCGTGGAAGGTAAAAAATCGTAGAGGGAGGCCAAGAGATGAATACACTAAGGAGATCCAGAAGGATGTAGGTTGCAGTAGGTACTTGGAGAGGAAACATCTTGCACAGGATAGAGTAGCATGGAGAGCTGCATCAAACCAGTCTCTGGGCTGAAGATAACAACGACAACAACTGAACACACCTTCTCTCTACCCTTTCTGTATCCATCTCTCCTCTCTCTGTTTACCTCATCCTCCCACCAATATCTTTCTCCTTCTCCCCACTGCATCTTGGCTCTTCACCTCTTTCTCCCCCCTCTTTGTCTCTTTTCCACCCTCTCTGTCTGAATGTATTTTCCCAGCTCCCCTGACTACCTCTTCCTCCACCTCTCTCTTTCCATCTTTGCCTCCCCCTCTTCCTCTTTCACCTGCGCACTACCCCTCTACACATTCCACTTGCCTCATGCATCTCTCCCTTCCCTCCTCTCACTGTCCATTCCCTCTTCTCCATCGCTCTGTCCATACAATTCTTTAGCCATTTCAAGCTATCCCCAACCATGCTCATTATCACTTGCTCCCCTGAAATTCAGTTCAGTATAGCAGGCTGATACTACTCTCAAACGAAACTTGTCATGCAAAGTAGGATACAGATCAAGGGCTTGAAATTGTTTGTTTGCTCTTGATGTACGGGCTGCCATGGAGACGAGATCGATAAAACAGGCCAATACTACTCCCACACAACACGCTTATCACGCAGGGCAGCCTACATGTTGGGTCCCATTTCTTGCACCTAACCTGTAGGCTGCCCTGCAAAATATGCCTGTCATACAGGACAGTCTATATGCCAGGGCCTGGAAAAGCACCTTTTTGCCCATATCTTCGCTCCCGTTGGGAGTTAGGAGATTAGAAGCGCCACAGTGCTGATACCCACGAGGCCTCCTGCTTCTGTGCCAAATTTGGTTGAAATCGATACAGGGGTTTAGAAGGAGGTCCCAGACATACACATATACAATCTGCTTACACATACACACACTGCTCTAGTACATGAGGTGTGTGAGAAACGTAATGATCCTGATTTTTTAAACTACCAAAGCTTTATTTTCTCAAACAACCATACAGTCCTCTTCAAAGCAAATCTCTTCTGGTGCTATAAATCTACATCTACATATACATATAAATCTAGGTGATTATTCTGCAATTCACAATAAAGTGCCTGCCAGAGGGTTCAATGAACCACCTTCAAGCTGGCTGTCCACTGTTACACTCTCGAACGGCGCGGCGGATAAATGAGCATTCAAATTTTTCTGAGTGAGCCCTGATTTCTCTTATTTTATCATGACGACAACTTCTCCCTGTGTAGGTGGGTACCAACAGAATGTTTTCGCAACCAGAGGAGAAAAGTGGTGATTGAAATTGCATGAGAAGATAACCTCGCAACGAAAAATGCCTTTTTTTTTTAATGATTGCCACTCCAATCCACGTATCATAGCTGTGGCACTAACTCCCCTGTTTCACGATGATACAAAACAAGCTGCCCTTCTTTGAACTTTTTTTCGATGGAATCCGTCAGTCCCACCTGATGTGGATCCCACACCACACAGCAATACTGCAGAAGAGAGCAGACAATCGTGGTTTAAGCAGTCTGTTTGTTTCTAAGTGTTCTGCCAATGAATCGCAGCCTTTGGTTTGCTCTACCCACAACATTAACTATGCAATCGTTCCAGTTTAGGTTATTTGTAATTGTAACCCCTAAGTATATATCTATACAGGGGGAGTCGTTGTTCCCAGTCTTCGTGGTACCACTGAAAGTCTTTCATCTGGTAGGGCCTTTAACAAGTCATTTACATTCTTTAGAATATTCGCCAGGATCCCAAAATGATGTCCTTTTAAGACATTTTTTCAATTTAGGAAACGAAAACCGTCACAAGGACTCAGAGCAGCTGAATAGAGGGTTGTGAAATAACAGGAATGTCTTTTATGGTCAAAAAATCTGTACTGTATGTGGACATGTGACAAGGGGAGTAGTCGAGATGCCGCATCCACTGTCTGCAATGTCCAGCCACACTCGTTTCACCCTTTTCCTGAGCCTTTCAAGGACGTCTTGTTTAAGTTTAACAGATCAACCATTGTCCTTATTGTTAATCATCAGTCCTATCTCACAAGACCATGCATTTGCTCGACGTTTTCGTCGGTTTTTAAAGTTGAAGGACTACCTGAGAGAGGTTCATCTTCAAAATATTCTCGGACTTCCAAAAGTGATTTGTGCCAGCGAAGAATTTGTTCTGTTGGTAAGGAATGTTACCAAGAGACATGTTTCATACTCGAGAATTCCCCAGATTTAACGCAAAAATTGATTGCATAAGAAACTTCCTGGCAGATTAAAACTGTGTGCCCGACCGAGACTCGAACTCGGGACCTTTGCCTTTCGCGGGCAAGTGCTCTACCATTCTGGAAACATCCCCCAGGCTGTGGCTAAGCCATATCTCCGCAGTATCCTTTCTTTCAGGAGTGCTAGTTCTGCAGGTTCGCAGGAGAGCTTCTGTAAAGTTTGGAAGGTAGGAGACGAGATACTGGCAGAAGTGAAGCTGTGAGGAGCGGGCGTGAGTCGTGCTTCGGTAGCTCAGATGGTAGAGCACTTGTCCGCGAAAGGCAAAGGTCACGAGTTCGAGTCTCGGTCGTGCACACAGTTTTAATCTGCCAGGAAGTTTCATATCAGCGCACACTCCGCTCCAGAGTGCAAATCTCATTCTTGATTGCGTATCTTTGCTCGCTCTAAATTCCAATATGTTAGTTTCGTAAACCAAAACAAAAACACAACTTCGCTGGTGACACTCACAAAAAGTACGTGACGGCTGTATGGAACCGAAATTCGCAGTAGTGAGTGTCACGAAGGGATGAACGCATTGGCGTACACAAGTAGAACAACACAGCATTGCCACACCGCTCACAGTGTTGTCAGTTTCATTACTTTTCTCACACACTTCGTGTAAAGGAAGAAGATTTATACATTATGTCACATTTAAAGTGCAAATATACCGTAAGTAACTTAAATTCAGATGAAAACTTATTTTTACTTTTAAGTATATAAAATTTTTGGAAACTTACAATACGTATCATTTATCTTAATACTAACAGACCACAGTTGCTTTCATAATTTACTGCGTAGTCAACAATACTCGTAGCGGATTTTGTTTGCGTCGCTTGTACTAGAAGACACAAAATCCCAAACATTAACCAACTATCGTTTTGATAGAGAGAATTACATCCACACGCTTTTGTCACCCACGGGACAACCATAAATGTCCTCACACAGTTGTACGGTACTACTTGCATAAATTTTGTGCAGGAATCTTTCCCACTTTCAGTAACACTTTTTTACCATAAAAATCAAATTTTTAAAACACATCGTGGTTAAAACAGATCTTTGTGTAATCCCAACTGCGCCTCCTGTAATCACATTTTCATGGATATAGCCAGTCGAAATTTACGGCGCCCACCGTAGGGCTATTGGTTCATATAGAGCTTCTTATAAAGTAGCCTCATCGACATTATGCCTGTCAATGGACGCTGTCAGCAGAGATTGTACTCTGTCCGGTGTAAGGTTGATATTTATGGCATCGTTTATAGCCTTTTAACCCTAATGCTCTCTGCTGTTACAGACTATGTGAACTAGAACAGTGTTATTGCAGTGTCTATTTTTAATAACGGTGTTTCAGTTACCTAAATGGTCGTATTAATATAGTCCACATCATGAAAACGTTCTGCTGCTCTATTTATAATTGATAAAAAATATGTCTCTCAGAGGCACGATAAGTAAAACTAACAGAATACAGACTAACTCAGTGTAGTTTACTAAAGGCACAATATTCTTACTGAATGAGCAAAGATGATTACTGTTTTCTCCTTGTAATTGTCCTGATGACCTCTGAATGTCTGTACAGTTATTTTGTTGTACTTAGTTGGACACCTATCCCTTCTGTAGAAGAACTCTGTTTCCAACAGGACACTTTTTTTATCACAGTTTTCAACATTGTCTCGCCGCCTTCTCAGTCACTGATTTACGAAAATAATATATGGCAATAATATCTTTCATCGTGAACATTTATCGGACAGCAATTACAGTGAATATCGAACTTCTGATCATAACTTATTGATCACATGCGTTGTTAAGGAGTACAGGAAAAATACCTGGTGGACACGAGACATACAAGTATAGCTTTCACAATCCACGGAATGGAGCTTGAATTCAATCGTTTGTACTCCCTAAGTTACCTAACAGCGTATCTGCGGTTGGTGTTTAGGAAGATCGACTGCCAGTAGGCCTCGGTACGAAATTTCTCTTTTTTTGTGTCAGGATCGTTTTGTGAGACATATGTGCAAGGAAGTGGTGGAACTATAAGAGAAACAAAAAGGAATAAAGTATATAAAGAGGCTCCAGTAAAGTTTTATACAAACGTGGCAGTGTCTAGTTTACTCTATGGTAGCGGAGAATGGATAACAGGGAAAAAACATCATCATATACAGGCAACAGATATAGGATTTTTAAGATCGGGAAAACGATGTACAAGACAAGACAGAATAAGGAATGAATTTCTTTGTCTTGAACTAAACATCATTGTCCTGGACTGCAAGCCTACCGGCTACAGGGAAAAATAAGAAAGTTATATAGATAGGATGGATAAAAATTGGCTATCCAGAGCGGCGAGATATATGTACTACGGGTAGAAGAGACGACGGTCGACTGAAGAAAAGGTGGAAGGAGGGAATTACAGTGAATATCGAACTTCTGATCATAACGTATTGATCATATTCGTTGTTAAGGAGTACAGGAAAAAGCCTGGGAGGAAAAAAGAAGAATTAGTAGTAGAAGAAGGAAGTGACATGTTGCTTCACTGTTCTTTGAACATGTATTTTCCTAAAGTTACAAAATTTTACCGTGAGGTTGGAGACTTCTACTGTATGTGGCTGGTGTGGGACGAACACTATCGCGAAGCCCTCTCTCTAATAAACGGAGACGCAGTAATTTACACTTATTTTCTATGAGGAATAGCTGCCAGTCATTGGTGTAAGTGTTGCTTCTTTGCCCTTCGCAACAGTTTTTTGATGTCGCGACTTACCTGCGCTGTAGCATCAAAGAAACTAGTACACGCAAGCATATTCGAAAACAGAGATATGTAAACAGGAAGTGCTGCAGTCGGCAACGCCTATATAAGACAACAAGAATATGACGCAGTTGTTAGATCGGTTACTGCTGATACGATGGTAGGTCATCAAGATCTAAGTGAGTTTGAACATGGTGTTATAGTCAGCGCACGAGCGATGGGCACAGCATCTCCGAGGTAGTGATGAACTGGGGAATTTCCCGTACGACCATTTCGTGAGTGTACTATGACTATCAGGATCTGGTAAAATATCAAATCTCCGACATCGCTGCGACCGGAAAAAGGTCCTGTAAGAACGGCAACAGCGACGACTGAAGAAACTAGTTCAACGTGACAGAAGTGCAACCCTTCCGAAAATTGCTGCGGATTTCAAAGCTGAGCGATCAAGAAGTGTCAGCGTTCGAACCATTCAACGAAACGTCATCGATATAGGCTTTTGGAGCCGAAGGCCCACTCGTGTACTCTTGACGACTGCAAGACACAAAACTTTACTCCTCGCCCGAGCCCGTCAACACTGGACTGTTGATGATTGGAACCATGTTGCCTGGTCGGACGGCTCTCGTTTCAATTTGTAACGAGCGGATGGACGTATTCGGGTATGGAGACAAGCTCAAGAATCCGTGGACCCTGCATGTCAGCAGGGGATTGTGCAAGGTCGGCAGGGGATTGTGCAAGCTGGTGAAAGTACTGGTGTGAGGCGTGTGAAGTTGAAGTGGTATGGGACCCCTGGACAATTGCGTACGCATTCTGTCTGATCTCTTGAATCCAGTCATGTACATTGTGCATTCCGTTTCAGGGGTCCCATAACACTCCAACTACACACGCCCCTCACCATCACAGAGCCTCCAGCTGGTGGGCTATAACAGTATGCATTTGTGTAAGTCGCTTATGTCATTGGATTTCCTCAGTTGCGGCTCGTGTCGTCTCTACAATGATCCCACATTAGTCTCTTCTGCGCTTGTACAGGGTGTTTTACAATTTATGTTACAAAATTGTAGAGACTGTAGAGGGGCCTTAATAGAAAAGAGTTTTACGTACGAACCCATGTACGAAAACACCATTCAACGGCACTGCAGAGCATCAAAGTTATAGGCGCCGGCGTCTGTAAATGTATGTATATACTGGGTGATTGAGTGATGATGGAGAAGGATAAATGTATCAATCTGAGGTGAGGGTGCTTCGGAATACATGTACCGGGAAGCTGCTGCTGTTGCTAAGATTGTAGGATAGGCAACTTTCGGTGGGGGTGGGGGGGGGTCGGTGTAACAAAAAGGAAAAATGTCTAGTAAACATGACGAACTTGGGAAATTCCAGCAGGACAATGCGAAACCCTACACGACCAGAATTGCTACAGAGTGGTTCCAGGAACACTCTTCTGAGTCTAAACACTTCCGCTGGCCACCAAACTCCACAGCCATGAACATTAATGAGCATACCTGGGATGCCTTGCAACATGCTATTCAGAAGAGACCTATGTCCCCTCATACACTTACGGATTTATGGACAGCCCTGAAGGATTCGTGGCGTCAGCTCCCTCCAACACTACTTCAGAGATTAGTTGAGTCCATGCAATGTCGTGTTGCGGCACTTCTGCGTGCTCGCGGGGGCCCTACACGATATTAGGCAGGTGTACCAGTTTCTTTGGCTCTTCAGTGTATATAGAGCAACATCATCCGCGGAGAAAGTAATAGAGATTACAACTTTATCGATGAGATCGCTTATTTAGTCACCAGCTACGCGAGGACTTTCAATCCAGAAATGAACTAACAAGCGTCTAATTTAATGAGATACAAATATGCTTCAAAAATTGATAAATATCTCTGATGTTTTAAAATTATTGGACTTTTTTTTATAAAGAAGCTTCAAAAAGATTGATCATAAGCATAAGAAAAGAACTACTGATAAGAAGGTGAAATCTGTTAAGGCACTCACCTAAAAAATTAGGAAATACATCAAGATCTACAATGCCAAAATAATGGAGTATTACCAGAATTATGACATACACTCTTATTCCAAGGTTGAGCAAAATCAGTACTTAGAATGGACATGGCAGCAAGAGTAAGACAAAAATGCGCTTAATGGGAATCTTCCCACACCAAGCCACAGTACTGAACTAAAATCGAAATGTTCTTTTGTTTATGTAGCAGATATTTTACTCACTAGTTCACCTTTCAAGTCGACCATGTGTTACCAAATGGCAGTCCCCGGTATGACAGAAAGCTTACGTAATGACAGTGAGGTTCATCATTTCCATTGCTCTGCCTTGACAGTCTCACTTTCGGAAATCACTCATGCTTTTTATTTGCCAAAGTAAACTGCCTCCCTTCTCAGAAACCGTGATGAAACTTCAATTCGCGATGTGACTCGAGCTCTGAAACACTAAAGAAATATCTTAGATGGGGCGTAGTTCATTTAACACCTCCGCCCATTGTCGTTCTGGGAAGAACGTGAACGTAGTCGCAATGACAGTGAGTTCTCAGCCCGTTTGTTCCGGAAACTCTGGAACTGCCACGTCAGCTGGTTAGCAGTTCGCCGGCCTGGAAATTTCTAGAGGGCGGCTGACACAAACGCAGTCAGCACGCTACGGAGCGTACGAGAATTATATCTCCGCCAAACCGGCCTAAGCCCCAGAAGAGCAGACAAAAATCCGAAATCAAGCAAAAACAGACCCCGTGTAAGAATTCTCCAACTAGAAACCTTTCATTATTCACCATAAATTGGAAAATTATACGAAACACGCAGATGAGCCAAACCATTTTGACCACTGACCATCGTGAAGTGGCGTTTCGGGCACATGTTGTGATAGAGAAAATATACAGGGTGTTTCACAAGGCATGTTACACACTTCAAGAGGTTACAGAGGGGATTTAGTAGATCAAGTTTTACGTAGAAACACATGTCCGGAAACGTCATCCAAAGACGCTACACAGCCTCTATGTGATAGGTGCCGGCATCTGTAAACGTATGGACCGTGTATACAGGGTGAGTACGTGATGATCTTACAAATTTTCAAGAATGATGGAGATGGATGAACGATCAATTTGAGGTAAGGGTCCCTGGTTCGGAAACGAGCGTGTCGAAAGTTACAACCGAAAACCGTTCTGATACCTCTGACAATGGAATACATGTACCGTTGTTGCTACGAAATTAGGGTATGCAACTTCCGTTAGTGGTAGCATGAACCAAGACCAGACAAAATATCTAACAAACATGGGCTCTAAAATGCATATCAGAGGAACTACAAACACTTGCTCATCTTCGCTAGTGTGAAACACATCTCTTCTACTGAAAAAGTGCTCGTAATTTTTATGGTACAAATTTTAGAGTCATATTTACTAGACATTTTTTCTTGATTTGTTCCATACGACCACCTGTGAAAGTTTCCTATCCTACAATCTTAGCAACAGCAGTACCGGTACATGTATTCAAATGGTTCAAATGGCTCTGAGCACTATGGGACTTAACATCTGAGGTCATCAGTCCCCTAGAATTTAGAACTACTTAAACCTAACTAACCTAAGGACATCACACACATCCATGCCCGAGGCAGGATTCGAACCTGCGACCGTAGCGGTCGCGCGGTTCCAGACTGAAGCGCCTTTAATCGCGTGGCCACACTGGCCGGCGTACATGTATTCCGAGGTACCCTCACCTCAAATTGATACATTATCCTTCTCCATCATCACGCAATTACCCCGTATATACATACATTTACAGACGCCGGCGCCTATAATTTTGATGCTCTGCAGTGCCGTTGGATGGTGTTTTCGGACATTGGTTCCTACGTAAAACTCTTTTCTACTAAGGCCCCTCTACAGTCTTTAGAATTTTGTAACATAAATTGTAAAACACCCTGTGCAATCGCAGAAGAGACGAATGTGGGATCATTGTAGAGATGACACGGGCCGCAACTGAGGACATCCACTACCATGGGCGACTTGCACAAATGTAGACTGTTACAACACAGCGTCTGGGAACGGTCGTTTCGGATGAAACTGGCCGGCTGTTACTATGCTGCTGTCGTGAGTTCCTATAGAAAGCTGTAGGCGACAGGGTGTTGGACGTCCACCCCCTGCGGAGGTCGGAGGCTTATTGTTCTGTAAGACAGGATAGGAGGCAATCTGTGGCAGATGTCTACATCTTCATCTACACACGTACTCTGGAAGCCACCGTGCGGTGTGTGGCGGAGTGTACGTTGTAGCACTACTAATCATTTCCTTACCTGCTCCGCTCGCAAATAGAGGGTGGGGAAAACTACTATCTGCATACCAATTTTCACAAGTTGTTGTAACCAGTCGCCTTTCGTGTTATTCGTCAGTTTTTATTTCCATTACCGATTCCGTATTACCTAGCGATTCATCATCAGATGCATATGTATTGCATTTTTGAACCATTGTGGGGGTTGTGTAGCTGTGGCAAAATTTGTAAACAAACACGTAAGCACTATATGTCACGAGAATTATTCACATTATGAGATCGCACATTACGAGTTGGATTGCTTACAGTTACCAGTATCTGTTGGTTTGTCTTCGTGCATACATTGTTTTCGAAGGTAACAACTTCCACGTGCATTACAAAACATAAATAAACCAAAGAGCATTATTAAATTTACGCTCTAAGCGTTATGTGTTGTGTTCAGCGCTTCCATTATACGTTGGCGATAGTAAGTATACACTCATTTGTATTCTACTCACTACTGCAAAAATAACATGTATTTTCATTACAAACTTGTCACGTACTATTTACAAAATCTATTAAGCAATGAGTTTGGATGATCTTTAATCTACAATTTTAGTGCTGAAATTACGTTTGACAGTTTGTTTGATTGTTTATGTGCTTCTGTACGAGACCTAATTTCTATTATTTTATGTTCGTGGTCTTTGCGAGAATTTTACGTTGGCGGCAATAGGATCGATTTGCAGTGAGCTTCAAATAACGGTTCTCTAAGTTTTGTAAATGGTGTTCCTTCAAAATAAAGGCATCTTCCCTCCATGGATTCCCATTTGAGTCCACGAAGCAGATTCGTAACATTAGCACGTTGTCCGAACATGTTGTTGTTGTTGTGGTCTTCAGTCCTGAGACTGGTTTGATGCAGCTCTCCATGCTACTCTATCCTTTGCAAGCTTCTTCATATCCCAGTACCTACTGCAACCTACATCCTTCTGTATCTGTTTAGTGTATTCATCTCTTGGTCTCCCTCTACGATTTTTACCCTCTACGCTGCCCTCCAATGCTAAACTGGTGATCTATTGATGCCTCAGAACATGTCCTACCAACAGATCCCTTCTTCTAGTCAAGCTGTGGCACAAATTTCTCTTCTCCCCAATCCTATTCAATACATCCTCATTAGTTATATGATCTACCCATCTAATCTTCAGCATTCTTCTGTAGCACCACATTTCGAAAGCTTCTATTCTCTTCTTGCCCAAACTAGTTATCGTCCATGTTTCACTTCCATACATGGCTACACTCCATACAAATACTTTCAGAAACGACTTCCTGACACTTAAATCTATTCTCGATGTTAAAAAATGTCTCTTCTTCAGAAACGCTTTCCTTGCCGTTGCCAGTCTACATTTTATATCGTCTCTACTTCGACCATCATTAGTTATTTTGCTCCCCAAATAGCAAAATTCCTTTACTATTTTAAGTGCCTCATTTCCTAATCTAATTCCCTCAGCATCACCCGACTTAATTCGACTACATTCAATTATCCTCGTTTTGCTTTTGTTGATGTTCATCTTATATCCTCCTTTCAAGACACTATCCATTCCGTTCAACTGCTCTTCTAAGTCCTTTGCTGTCTCTGACAGAATTACAATGTCATCGGCGAACCTCAAAGTTTTTATTTTTTCTCCATGGATTTTAATACCTATTCCGAATTTTACTTTTGTTTCCTTTACTGCTTGCTTAATATACAGATTGAATAACATCGGGGAGAGGCTACAACCCTGTCTCACTCCCTTCCCAACCACTGCTTCCCTTTCATGCCCCTCGACTCTTATAACTGCCATCTGGTTTCTATACAAATTGCAAACAGCCTTTCGCTCGCTGCATTTTACCCCAGCCACCTTCAGAATTTGAAAGAGAGTATTCCAGTCCGAACATACTGGCAATAAATCTAGCAGCCTACCTCTGAATTGCTTCGATGTCTTCCTTTAATCAGACCGGGTGCAGATCCCAAACACTCGAGCAGTACTCGTGAATAGGCTGACCTATAGGCCGTCTCCTTTATAGAGGAACGACATTTTCTTAAAACTACCCCAATAACCGAATTCGACGATTCTTTCCCCAAGACAATTTTTACATGCACGTTGCATCTTATATTACTTTGCAGAGTTACGTCTAGATATTTAATCTCGTGACTATGGCAAGTAGCACACTACTAATGCTGTCTCGAACATTACGAGATTATTTTTCCTACCCATCCGCATGATGACAGAGTACAGTTATGGTGCGGACACAACTACTGCAGGGCTCACCGTTCTGTGCATATTGTTGAAAATGTGTTCCGCAGCAGACAACCTCTAAATGTTTCCATATTGACGCCATTACAGCTAGGGGCTACGTGAGCACTATTGCG
Source organism: Schistocerca americana (assembly GCF_021461395.2). NCBI lineage: Eukaryota > Metazoa > Arthropoda > Insecta > Orthoptera > Acrididae > Schistocerca > Schistocerca americana. The sequence continues at coordinate 948,439,580 of NC_060119.1, read as the reverse complement.
GGTCATCTGCAGGCCTTCATGCTTGATAAAAGAAAGTGAAGGAAGTTTATTTTAGAGTTTAAAATCTCTTCGACAGTGAGGTCATGGCTCAACGACAACAAGAATTACGATTGCAGTTGTCACTGTAACATCTACATCATGAACAAAAGGAAACATGTTGTTTAGTCGGAAGAATTATGTTTCTTCCTGCACAAGGTGTCCGGATACACCGTTATCCATGCGAAAGGCTACTTGAAACATGAACCACACGGATGTAGGCCGGTCGCGGCAGAATTGCGTTGGGGAAATTCACTTTGGTTGAGGGGCAGTCAAATGGAAACGATAATCCACCATAAATGGACCATGGAATGGGTCCACTCAAAAATAATCACCATATGCATCAAGACATTTATCCCACTAGGAGACTAGCTCAGTGCCTGTTTTGTAGAACATGTCGACAACTGACAGGTTCACAACCGCACTCACGCTTGTACATCCTCGTCCTACAGAAACCGACGTTCACGCATGTCTTCCTTCAAGTCACCAAAGATGTGAAAATGGCATGGTGAAAGATCCGGTCTGTACGAAGGATGTTGCAGTGTTTCCCAACCAAAACCCTTAAGGGTATACTTCGTCCGATTGGCAGGGTGGGGGCGGGTGATATCGTGCAATAAGGTGATTTAGTCTGACAGCATTCAGACAGCCCTACGGTACACGACAAATCCAACAGTGGAAACATCCCACATCTCCCTCGCCAAAGCTGTTCATATATCTACATCTACATGGATACCCTGCTAAGTCACATTTAAGTGCCTGGCAGAGGGTTCATCGAACCACCTTCACAATTCTCTATTATTCCAATCACGTATAGCGCGCGGAAAGAATGAACACCTGTATCTTTCCGCACGAGCTCTGATTTCCCTTATTCTAACGTGGTGTTCTTTCCTCCCTATGTAGGTCGGTGTCAACAAAATAAGTTCGCATTCCGAGGAGAAAGTTGGTGACTGGAATTTCGTGAGAAGATTTCGTCGCAACGAGAAACGCCATTCTTTTTAATGATTTCCATCCCAAATCCTGTATCATTTCTGTGACACTATCTCCCACATTTCGCGATAATAAAAAACGTGCTGCCTTTCTTTGAACTTTTTCGATGTATTCCGTCAGTCCTATCTGGTAAGGATCCCACACCGCGCAGCATTATTCTAAAAGAGGATGGATAAGTGTAGTGTTGGCAGTTTCTTTAGTAGGTCTGTTACATTTTCTAAATGTCCTGCCAATAAAACGCAGTCTTTAGTTAGCCTTCCTCACAACATATTCTGTGTGTTCTTTCCAATTTGATTTGTTCGTAATTGTAATACCTAGGTATTTAATTGAATTTACGGCTTTTAGATTAGACTGGTTTATCGTGTAACCGAAGTTTCACGAGTTCCTTTTAGTACTCATGTGGATGACCTCACACTTTTCGTTATTTAGGGTCAACTGCCACTTCTCGCACCATTCAGATATTTTTTATAAATCGTTTTGCAGTTTGCTATGATCTTCTGATGACTTTGTCAGTCGATAAACGACAGCCTCATCTGCAAACAACCAATGTTGGCTGCTTAGATTGTCTCCCAAATCGTTTATATAAATAAGGAACAACAAAGAGCCTATAACACTACCTTGCGGAACCCCAGAAATCACTTCTGTTTTACTCTATGACTTTCCGTCAGTTACTACGAACTTTGACCTCTCTGGCAGGAAATCACAAATCCAGTCACATAACTGAGACAATATTCCATAAGCACACAATTTCACTACGAGCCGCTTATGCGGTACAGTGTCAAAAGCCTTCCGGAAATCCAGGAATACGGAATCGATCTGAAATTCCTTGTCAATAGCACTCAGCATTTCATGTGAATAAAGAGCTAGTTGTGTTCCACAGGAACGATGTTTTCTAAACCCATGCTGACTGTGTGTCAATAGACCGTTTCAAAAATGGCTCTGAGCACTATGGGACTTAACTACTGTGGTCATCAGTCCCCTAGAACTTAGAACTACTTAAACCTAACTAACCTAAGGACATCACGCACATCCATGCCCGAGGCAGGATTCGAACCTGCGACCGTAGCAGTCGCGCGATTCCGGACTGCGCGCCTAGAACCGCTAGACCACCGCGGCCGGCAATAGACCGTTTCCTTCGAGGTAATTCACAATGTTCGAACACAATACATGTTCTAAAATCCTGCTGCATATCGACGTTAACTACATGGGCGTGTTCCGGTAAGCTCGTGAGGGTCCTCTCTTCAACTGCAGGGGCCTTCTGCTTATCGAATTCCTCGACCGTGGAACCACAATCAGTGCGCAGCGTTATGAAGATGCTCTACAGAAACTGCGACGCGCTATAAAGTCAAAACGGCCAGGAATGCTGTCGGATGAAATCATTATGTTGCACGATAACGACGAGCCCCAAACTGCGAATCGGATGAAGGGCTAAGCTTCATCGATTTAGTTAGAAAACCTGGGAACATCCTCCGTACAGCCCGAATCTTCCACCGTGTGATTTTCACATTTTTTGACGACCTGAAGAAAGACATGCATGGACATCGGTTTCAGTGGGACGAGGAAGTGCAAGAGTGGATGTCGTTGTGGATCCGTCAGCGGCCGACCGCTTTCTATGAAACAGGAATTGATCGTTTCGTCTCTCAAGCGGGATAAACGTCTTAACGAGTTTAGTGACTTCTTCTGAGTGGTACTGTTCCAGGTCCCATTGTGGCGGGTGTTTAGTTTTCATTTGACTGAACGTTATAGCAATCTAAGGCACTATGGCAGCCACGGATTACATGGACATTATTATGGATCACCCGTACCTCTTCATGCTTGATAAAAGAAGGGAGCTTAAAGTCCCGTCGACAGCAAGGTCGTTAGAGAAGAAGCACAAGCTCGGATTACGAAAAGATGGGGCACCATCCCTACAATACCTGGAGTGATTTAGGAAAATCACGGAAAATCTAAATGAGGATGGACGGACGCGAATCTGAACCGTCGTTCTCCCGAAAGCAAATCATGTGTGTTAACGACAGCGCCACCTCGCTTTGCTTTATGCTTGATGTCTTCCGCGATGGCAATGACTTCTTACAGCTACGTAACTTTCAGTGTCATAAGGTCAGAATCGTACTACAGAAGTTTAAGAAGCACTTTGGTAAACTTGCGTTCATGAGTTGTCGACCAAATTCACCTGTTCTGAACCAGATGGAACAGTTCTGGGACGGTACTGGGCGCCAGCTCTGCGCCCACGCAGCATCGCCACAATTTCCGGGTTTTTCGTGACCTGTGCATCGACATCTGGTGCCATATATCGCTGGAAACCTATCAATGACTTGTCGAACCCATACCACGCAGAAAAACTTCTGTACTATGCTCCGAAGTAACGCAAAATTAAGCAGGTGGTCAGAATGTTCTGGCTCATAAGTGTACGTCTGTGTAATAAAAAAAATCCCAAGTTACCAAACAGCCACCTGCTATGCTTGCACACACAAATACATGTAATCTTTCTCAACATATACGCATGCGCGCGCACACACACACACACACACACACACACACACACACACACACACACACATCCACATTGCTATATTACATAAAAGTCTCACACAGAATTATATTTTTTTATAAAAATAGTTTAGTTTTTGTTCTAAATTAGTTTTAAGTATTTTGAAGCATTCTTAATATTATGACTGTAGCTGAAGAGAGCAATCGAATGAAAACATACAATTTAAATAAAATCTGCTAATTTGTCTTTTTAAAATGATTTCAAAGTCTAGACAGAAATAGAGAAACTCAAATCAACCGCATTTTTAACAATAAACTGAAAATCCTACTGTCAGTTTCTTTCCTCGTCTAAATGCATTTCTAGAATGCGAAGTTTTGGAGTCGTAGGACACTGGACGAGAATTTAAGAGAATGACGTTCAGCAATTCGAAACTTAGGTTCTCGGAAATTTCCGTAAGTCGCTTAAGGCAAATGCCCGAATGCTTCGTATGAGATGGATATGGTCGACTGCCTGCTCCATTTGTCCTAAATCAGAGCTGGTGTTCCGTCTGTAATTACCTAGTACTCGATGGGACGTTGAACCCTAAGTTTTCTTCCATTGTTCTTATTGAAAATTTCCACATGATACCATGCAGTGCTATTGAATGTGATACCACGCGGTGCTATTGGTCTTGATACCACTTGGTGCTATAACTTTGCTGTTCTCCTCTAAGAAATGGCGTCGTAGATGTAACTTATCTTCAGACATTCTGCTTTTCTTTTAATATTCGATATTCTTTGTTTCTTATTTCTCACCTCACTCATTATAACTGAAGACATGTTATGGCAATACAGCCGCATCTGGGTCGCCTGACCATTACCAGCAATGTTTCGAATTGAATCATGTAGCAACGCAGAAGCCCGCACAAGATTTTACACCGCCCAGTCATATTAATGTGAGCAAATGTCAGAAGCCTGACTAACCACCTTTTGCAGTGCGGACCGCTGCAAGACGTGTAAGAAGAGAGTCAATGTGGCTTTGGAACCGTACCGACTCCATTGCTGCTGCCAGCAATGCCAGCTTTCACGGTTGGAGAATCCATGGCGCGAACAGCCGGATAACGGTGGCCCCACAAATTCCCGATGTTAATTGTATGTGGGGAGTTTAGTGGCCAGAGGAGTATGATAATCTCACTCTGGTGCTCCTTGAACCACTCAAGCACACAGAGAGCTGTATGACGCGTTGCGTTGTCCTGCTGGTAGATGCCATAGCGCCGATGAAAAACAAACTGTATGTAGGGATGGACATGGTCCCCAAGGATTGATGCATATTTGTGTTGTCCTTCCAGAATGACGAGTTGGGTCCAGGGAATACCACGATAACATTCCTCCTTGTTTGCTTTCAAATGTTTTTGTCCGATTGAACATAAAACGTGATGTATCTAAAAAGCCACCTTTCACCACTTAATGGACGTCCAGTTGCGGCTTTCGTCGACAGTGAAGAGCAGTCAGCAACAATGCATGAATCAAGCACCCGCTGCAGAGGCCCCTTCGCAGCAAAGTTCCCTGAACGGCCGTTGAGGAGACACTGTTGCTAGTCTCCGGTTTCATCTGGGTAGTCAATTGTTCAAGAGATGCACGCTATTCGCGCGTACACATCACCGCAGCCGTTGTTCGCCCCCTGTATTTAAGGTGTCGATTTTATTTTGTTTTGGCAACTAGTTTCAACATTGTAACAACGTCATCTTCAGGCCCAACACTTGTTGGCGTCAACCGCGTGCGACTGATAATAGAAGTCAGTGGTGAGATATGAACGTGCTCCGTGTGGAAGGTGGGGAGTAAGTAGTATGAAGTTTTTCCTTTTCCTGTCATCTATGGCTCTTGGTGCACCACAGTTGCCACCGTGCTGAATTTGGAAAGCGTCATTTTGGCATGGACCGCACGCTTTAACCAAAGGCACCGAGCAGTTTACAGACTTTGCCATTTCGGGAATGCTTCCACCCTTAGCTTGAAAGCCGATGATGATAATGCAGTTGCGCATGTCACAAAAATCACTCCGTTAGTGCATTAAGACAACGACTGCATTGCACTGTTTTCTGCATCCCCCCGCTTTATATGCCCTCCACTGCTAATATTGCTACCTGCCGTCTATGAGTGATTATTGCACGTTGTCGCCGAACAAAGACTGTGTTAACATCAAGGTGATTGGACCGCGTAGAAACAGCGCTGTGCGTATAATTCTCGGGCGGTAAGTCAGACAGATGTGGACGCACCATGGGAGTCCATTGTCGAAAGGCTGTTTGCTGTGCGAAAAGAGACCGCATGCGTGTTCCCGGGATGGGGAAGTGACGCCAGCGGCTCCACGTGCTCTCTCCTATGCCGCAGAGGAGATCCAGTACCTGTGAAAGGCCCGTCTCGTTTAAGGCAGAGCAAGCACAGAATCATGGCCCTTTGACGTAAGTCTGTTTTAGTTTAGGGTAAGATCGCATTTCTAGGCAACAAACTGACCGAACCAAAATCAGAAATGTGGCGTGATGTTTTATCGGCAGCAGTATAATTCGTGCTGGTGACATATGAATTTGGTCGCATAGCAAACACATGAAAGTTTGACGAACATGTGTAAGTCAGCTGAACACTTTCCTTAACTTTAACTTCTGCATCCCTAACCATAAGACAAGTCTGCAACGTAGCACGTTAGTACGAGATGACATTTGTTGCAGTAAGGCACGCAGCCATTTAATACGGGGGCTGAAGGATGGCTATGCTTTTTTTCCGCTTTGCTCACAGCGCACCTGACGCTGCCTGCCGTGAGAACTGCATAGAGTTCAGTCGGTCCGAAGATTCATACCCTCTACGAATCTAAATAATTCATATTAATTATTATTCGATTTTGTTCAAATTTGGTACACAGCCTTTTGTTACTAATGGAATGACGCTGTCAAAATTTCAGATTCTTGTTCATTATAGTGCCTGAGATAAAGAAAATTACCTAAAAGTCCTAGAACCAATGCTTGTTTTTTAAAACCATGTTAGCAACAAATACAGATTGACTTGGATTATCATTTGAAGCCATTACAGAATTACCAGTGCATAAAAATCAATTATAGTTTTCTGGTTTACCACTTTAGTCATTGTGCATTACGTAATAGAAAAATCGGTCAAAATTATTATTTGATAATATTTTGTTGCGTGAGTATGATTGAGAAAGTGTATGCGGGACATTCTTAAAAACTTGATATGTCATTTTTCATAAAACCTTGAACAAATAGACAGTGGGAAAGTTAAGGTGCAACCATGATTCAGCTGACGTATGTCGGTGAGAGCATGCTTTTCTATAAAAGCAGGCAGAATCAAAGTTAGAGGCGGAATAAGTTTATTTATCAATTTAGAGAATAATTCGTACTTCAATTATTTTGATTAAACAATATACTAGAAACTGAAGTTTTAATGGCGTTAATTACTATCAGATTATTGATTGGATAAGGCAAGTTTTGCCTCGAGAATGATCTGGAAGGAACATTCTGATTGGTCGTTTAGATCAACAGCCAATCAGAATTGAGCTGTTTCCGCGCGAATATAGTGGAGTGGGCAGTGAGTAGAAGAGCTCGAGATAGTCGCTTGCTAACCGGCTTACGAATAACACCATTTTAGGTAACTCCGTAAAAATCCTCTGAAAAAAATAAGAAATAGTTATTTGAATATTTTAATGAAAGTTTGGTGCTTCTAAATTAAATAGTTAGATAGTTATGAGCATATGAACTTTCTGGTCGTAGTAATAATTCCGCGTGGCATGTTTCGGCTCTGTACGGAATACTTTGACGAGCACTTCTTTCTAGGAAGGCCACTGAAACGACCGAACGTTTAACTCGCGAATAGTTGTGGGTCTGTGACTGTTTGAACGTGAAAATCAGTCGGGTCGGACCTGCAAAAATTCTGGCGGTTTTTTGAGTGAAACTATGTTGTGCAGACAGTGAACTTCGAATGATGGAGCATTACCACAGTAAATGCGGACGTGATAGATATTTTATGTGATTCCATATCAATAAAAAGCAGATTCAGTCTAATTATAAATGCTTTCTGCAAGTAGACTGCATCCTCCAAACGCCCGATTTTTTAAATACGAACTTTCAGGAACTGACTTTCAACTCGAGTTACGCGGCATCTGTGTGTTAGCTATTAGGCAGTGGTTTCATAAACGCTGCTTTACACTGCCTAGCACGTATCTGCTACTACAGAGCGAAGGGACGTCGGAAAGAAGCATATCGAGGTAGTTGGACTTTCGACAAGTGAAAGAGAGAATGCAGACGATCCACCCCGCCCCGCCGCAAGTCTACAAGAATTTGAGGTTATACTACCTTGGAATGAGTGTGGTCCAGTGAGACACAGCTTGGGTCCAAGATAACTTGGTGCGCCCTCCATTCTAGGAAATTCTCACTCCAGCCACAAATTTGTTTGATACTTTCGTTACTGAGCCCTGGTGTGTCACAGAATGAAATTGTTTTCGAAAGTCAAGAAATATTGCATCCACCCGATGTCCTTGACCCGTGGCTTCAAGGATGTCATGTGAGAAAGCGTGAGTTGATTTTTTCGTGGTAGATGTTCCCTGAATCTATGCTGGTTGGCATGAGGAAGTTTATTCTATTTTTACGTTTCAGTTCGATGTATTTTATATAATTCTACAATATACGGACGTTAGTGATATTGTACAGCGGCCTTTTGCATCATCACGAGTGTGACGTATGGTGTGTTTCAGCCAGTGAGAACAATTTCTTTGTTTAAAGGATCTGTGGTATGTTATGGTTGAGAATGAGGTTAGCTAAGTTTAGAATTCCATGTAGAATCTGACAGGAATTCCATCGTAACTTGCTGAACTGCTCAGATACAGCTGTTTACCCACGCCACTGACATTAATATATATATCGCTCTTTAGAAGTGCGAGAATTGAACTGGGCAATACTTTCCTTTGGAAAGGAACATCTGAAAACAGAGCTCACCGTTTATGCTTTTACTTTGCGACCCTCAATTACCGATCCTATGCCACTCGTGAGCATGTGTGCATTTATTTTGGTACTACTGATAGCCTTTACCCATTTCAGAACTTCATTGCGTTCTATGGGAGGTCTTTCGACAAGATTCTGTTAGGGTGATTTTTGAAAGCTTCAAGTATTGCCCTTTTAACAACCAAATACCTTTCGATCAGGATCTTTCATACTTAGGCATCACACTTCATTTTACATCTCCTCGCTGTTTCTTTACAAGTTTCTATATGGGGAGTGTTCCTGACTGAACTTTTCCCTTAAGTACATATCTGTCCTGTGTTTGGTCACCTGTTTCTCTAAACTAGAGACATAGTTCCTCTACATTGTCCTGCCAATGGCTAAATCTTTCGAGTGTCACACTGACATATAACACTGCTGTATCTTTGTACACATTATGGAATAGATAACTTTTTATTTGTTTTAGATTGCACTAGTACTTTGGTAATCGTTCTCGCTAAAACTGCACCATGGCCATCAGTCTCAGTGTGGACATCTTCAGAGAGCTCAAGTCTATTTCTTACCAAGAGATCTAATGTATTTTGGGCATGGCCAGACTTCCGAACTACCTGTTGTAATTTTCACAAAAAACAGTTCATTTTGTTTCGCAGGATGTCTTGTCACTTTTATCCCTTACAAAATTATGTTTCCCTCTCGGTTATTGAATTGTTAAAATCTGCTCTCACGATGTTAGTATGATCACGGAACTCATTACAATTCCAACTAGGGATGTTACCACAATATCGATATATCGGCGATATTTTCCACGATTTATCGATATCGAAATGGCAATGATGTTGATATTTTTATTTTATATTATGCTTTTCTCGCAATTTTCTATGAATATTTAAAATTGTTAAATTGAAATTGTACTAAAACGTAATTTTACTTTCACTCTGTGTACTAACTTTTGAGCTCTCGCTACGTTCAGTCGTTCTCTTTGACAGCATGAAGCTAGTGTATGAGGTAGGTGGCACAAAAATAAGTCCGATTGCACTGGGGTAAGGGGGGGGGGGGTGCTGTGTAAATGGAATGACAAGACTTTCCGTGTGAAGAAACAACACACCAGTTACCGTTAAAAAACAATTTTTAACGCAACTAGTGTGCTATTTTTTCATATGGGCACACTTCAGAAACAGTTGTTGAAAATTATAAACAATAATCTAAATGAGAAGATTAGTCTGTGGTGGGCGGAGACTTGTGAAGCGAAAATGCTGACGTATTCGGCTCGGCGCTACCTACAGAAATTGCATCGTTTAACTTCACTAAGCAGTTTTGACACTAGTGCGGTAGGTTGCTGGCATTTGCAGAAATGAAAAAACAGGGAAGTCAACACGAAATGTTCCGGACAAATCCGACAGGTGACGAAACCGAACGACGGACTCATCAGACACCTTTTACTATGCCACTTACATGCAGTTACTATTATAAGCAAAGTGCACCGAGCGACGTGGCGCAGTGGTTAACACACTGGATTCGCATTCGGGAGGGCGATGGTTCAATCCCGCGTCCGGCCATCCTGATTTAGGTTTTCCGTGATTTCCCTAGATCATTTCAGGCAAATGCCGGGATGGTTCCTTTCAAAGGGCACGGCCGATTTCCTTCCCCATCCTTCTCTCATACGAGCTTGTGCTCCGTCTCTAATGACCTCGTTGTCGACGGGACGTTAATCTCCTCCTCCTCCTCCTCCTCCTCCTCCTCCTCCTCTATAAGCAAAGTGTTACGGCCAAGCGCGAACGTGCATCGTTTTTCGTTCAATTCTTGCTCTAAGAAGGGTAAGCGGGCTGCTAGTTTGTTGATGTACAGAATATCTAGTAATAAATCAATACTTAAATATACAGCTGTACGACTGCCAGCCGTACTTTTATAGGCCAGTATGTCGATATTTTTTCCGTCGTTACGTCGATAATTTTTTCGATATGTCGAGGACCTATAACGACATATTTTTTGAATATAGTTATATCGAATTCCCGATATTTTTAAAAATATCCACAGTCCTAATTCCAACCATCTAGAGAGCCTATATCTACATCCACGTGATTACTCTGCTTTTCACAATAAAGAGCCTGACAGAGTGTTCAGTGAACCACCTTCACTCTGTCTCTCCACCGTTCCACTCTCGAACGGCGCGCGGGAAAAAACGAACACTTAAATTGTTCCTTGCGAGCCCTGATTTCTCTTACTTTATCGTGATGATCATTTCTGCCTATGTAGGTAGGTGTCATCAGAATGTTTTAGCAATCGGAGGAGAAAACTGGTGATTGATATTTCATGAGAAGATCCCGTCGCGACGAAAAACGCCTTTTTTTAATGATTGCCAGTTCAATTCACATATCATGTCTGTGGCACTATCTTTCCTATTTCGCAATAATACAAAACGAGCCGCTCTTCCTTGTACTTTTTCGATGTCATCCGTCAGTCCCACCTGATGCGGATCCCACACCGCACAGCAACACTCCAGAATAGAACGGAGAAGCGTGATGTAAGCAGTCTGTTTGTTTCTAAGTGTTCTGCCAATGAATCGCCGTCTTTGGATTGCTCTACTCACAACATTATCTACGTGATCGTTCCAACTGAGGTTGTTTGTAATTGTAGTCCCTAAGTATTTAGTTGAATTTACAGCCTTCAGATTTATGTGACTTATCCCGTAACTGAAATTTAGCGGATTTCTTTTAGTACACATGTGAATAACTTCACACTTTTCTTTATTCTTTATATCTTATCTAAATCATTTCGCAATTTGTTTTGGTTATCTGATGACTTTACAAGACGGCAAATGACAGCAGCATCTGCAAACAATCTAAGCCGGCTACTCAGATTGTCTTCAACGTCGTTAATATATATCAGGAACAAACGAGGGAAACACTTCCTTGCGGAACATCGGATATTACTTCTGTTTTACTCGATAACTTTCCGTCTATTACTGTGAACTGCGACATTTCTGACAGGAAATCACGAATCCAGTCGCGCAAATGAGGTGATATTCCACTGGCACGCAGTTTGGTTAGAAGACGCTTGTGAGGAAAGGTGTCGAAAGCCTTCTGAAAATCTAAAAATATGGAATCAATTTGACATCCCCTGTCGAAAGCACTTATTACTTCATGAGTATAAAGAGCTAGTTGTGCTTCAAAAGACCGATATTTTCTGAATCGGTACTGACCGTGTGTCAATTAATCGTTTTCTCGAGGTACTTCATAATGTTCGAACACAATGTATGTTCCGAAATCCTACTGCAAATCAACGTTAGTGATTTGGGCCTATAATTCAGCCCATTACCCCTACTTCCCTTTTTGGGTATTGGTGTGACTTGAGCAATTTTCCAGTCTTTAGGTGCGGATATTTCTGTGAGCGAGCGGTTGTCTACAATTGCTAAATATGGAGCTATTCTACGAGTATCAGCATACTCTGAGAGGAACCTGATTGGTATACAATCTGGACCGGAAGCCTTGCCTTTAGTAAGTAATTTAAGCTGCTTTGCTACACGAGTTCTATATTTCTCATCTTGGCAGTTGTTCTTGATTGAAATTCAAATTCACGAGTATTTACTTCGTCTTCTTTGGTGAAGAAGTTTCGGAAAACCGTGTTTAATAACTCTGCTTTAGTGGCACTCTCATCAGTGTCTTCACCATTGATATCGCGCAGTGAAGGTATTGATTGCTTCTTGCCACTAGTGTGCTTCATGTATGACCTGAATCTCTTTGGGTTTTCTGCCAGATACCGAGACAGAGTTTCGTCGTGGAAATTATTAAAAGCATATTGCAATGCGCTATATTTCGAACTTCTGCAAAACTTTGCCAATAATGGGGAATCTTGCGTCTTTTTCGTTGCTTCTGCAACAGCGATCTGATCCGTTTTGTGTACATGGGGGGACAGTACCATTGCTTATTAATTTATGTGGTATATATCTCTGAATTGCTGTCGATACTATCTCTTTGAAGCCATTCTACATCTTTTCTACGCTTACATGATCATATCGGAAGGAGTGGAGACTGTCTCTTAAAATGAATTAAGAGCATTTTATGAGCTTTTTTACATAGATATACTTTGTGTTTCTTTTTGATGGTTGTAGATGTTCCGATATTTAGCCTAGCAGCAACTGCCTTGTGCCAAATGAGATATCATTCATATCAGCGTACATTCCGCTGCAGAGTGAAAATCTCATTCTGGAAACATCCTCCAGGTTCTGGCTAAGCCATTTCTCTGCAAATATCCTTTCTTCCAGAAGTGGTAGTACTGCAAGGTTCGCAGGAGAGCTTCTGTGAAGTTTGGAAGGTAGGAGACGAGGTACTAGTAGAAGTAAAGCTGTGAGGTCGGGCCGTGACTCGTGCTTGGGTAGCTCAGATGGTAGAGCACTTGCCCGAAAGAGGCAAAGGCCCCGAGTTCGAGTCTTGGTCCGCCATACAGTTTCAATCTACCAGGAAGTTTCAACTGCCTTGTGGTCGCTAATCCCTGTATTCGTCACGATACTTCCTATTTGGCAAGGATTATATGTTGCTAAGAGGTCAAGTATGCTTTCGCAACCATTTACGCTCTGAGTGGGCTGCTCATGAACTACTTGTTGAAAATAATTCTCTGATAAAGCATTCAGTACAATTTCGGATGGCGTTTTTATGCATGCCGCCGGCTTTAAACGTATAATCTTTCCAGCATTTCGAGGGTAGATCAAGGTCACCACCGACTATAATTGTATGAGTAAGATACCTATTTGACGTGGGACGAAAGTTTTCTTCGAACCGTTCAGCAACTATATCTTCTGAGTGGGGGAGGGAGGGGGGGTCGGTAAAAGATCCAATTAATAGTTGTGAGGAGTCTAATTGTACGTGGAGCCCGATTTTGTAATATATTTCATGAAAAATGACATGAAATGACATGTAGAAGAGATTGTATATTGCGATGGCTAAAAAGTTGTATGCTAGAAGAAAATAAAAAGGAAAAAAAGAAAACAGATTGAATCTTTGACAACATTGAACCGAAGATCTTGTCTGAGTGGCAGAATCGATTGTAAGCAGGTGGATCAGAGAGCAGTAGCAGTTGCCGTTGCATTCTGTTAAAGGAAGGACGTAAGACAAAGCTAGTGGCTAGCTGTGAGAATTTAGCTTTTGGCCTATGGTTGCAGCATAATACAGTTTTGTAAGGCAATGAAATTTTGTATATTTAGTTTTAAGTTTGCTGCAACGCAATGTGGATCTCGCTACAGTAATTTTACGGTACTGATCCTTCAATGTAGGAACCAAGTATTTGCCATCAGGTTTAATGTATAAGTCGATTAACCCGATTTGTAATATTCTGTGTGTTTTGCAATCCTGACACAGATAAGTTAAATTTTGGAATCTATTTGGCAAACGATGTTGGACATTTGTCATGTAACAATCGAAGTGTGTTTAATCACATCAAAAAGTGAGAATTGTAGGACAATTGAGACGTTCACTGATTTTGAAGTTACAATAAAATGTTCCATATTAGATTTTATGAAGGAGAAATTTTATTTTGAATACAATTTTCGAACTGAAACATTCAGTCTTAGCGTATCCCTTTATCAGTACCTCATCCTCTGCCATGTCACGTTTATTTAAATCCAATTAATATTTCTTAAAAAAATAATTTTTCTATAAGGGACGGAAAAATATTAATGTGCCAGAATCGGAAAAGTATTAATGTGTGTAACAGTTTCAATGCGGGAAGCGTCCCACAGTGCTGAGTCAATATCCAAACTTACCACTGAAAATTTGGAAGTTTATTCATTAATCAACTAATCTACTGACATTATTTGTATGAAGCTATTTTCACCCGGCATTGCACTTCGCTGTGCCAGGATTGAATATTTTGTGTGCCTACAGTGGCGAGAACAGAATACCAAGACTACATCCGTTGCGACTCAAGAGCTCAAAAAACCTATTTCATTGTTTATTTGCATAGGGAATGTTATCAGTTTATTGCACAGCGCCATAGAACTCGGCGCTCACGAGACTGAGTAAATTTCAGAGAGACTGATTTCATTATAGGCATTATATACAGATTTTCCAGATTAAGTAGTTTAATTTTTCTTTGGTTTACAGTAACACTGATTAAGCACACCATTTTCTCAACAACACATTACACAGTAAACTTCCGGAAGACAAACATTACATATTTTATATCCATTAACAGACACAAATATAATAATTTAAAGAATGTTACACTAGATTATATAAAAGAATGTTACATAGTCTAGTCCGATTGTCAGGTATAATCTCTACCCATACTAGTATTTCGCAGGGACTATCTGCTTCAATTTCACTACAAGGTAAATTACTTCTGACAGCAATAAATACTGTATTGAATTTATCCTTTCGAACACTGATAGACTGATTGAAAAAATTTCTGCTAAACTTATTTCTGGCTTTTTGAACTGCAGTGCTTTCAGTTAGGACTTGGAGCTCTGGCTCTTTTCCAACACAGCTACAACAATTTGCAACTACAATACCGATCGTTTCTACAACTACCTTACTGTGTTTTAACTGGCCAGTTTTAGACGGTTGCCCCTTTCTTTGGTTTCCTGAGAACCTCTAACCTAAAAAAAAAAAACGCCGAGTCCCTTCCACACAGCCCCCGTCATCCTTGTAGCAGCTTCTTGCGTGTAGTGGACTCCTGAACTATTAAGCGGAACCCGGAAAGCCACCACCCGATGGTGCAAGTCAAGGAATCTACAGCCTACACGGTCACAGAACCACCTGAAACACTGATTCCGACCCTTCATTCATCTCTGCACCAAAGGACCACAGTCGGTTCTATCGACAATGCTGCAGATGGTGAGCTCTGCTTTAATCACGCAAACAAGACTGGCAGTCCTTACCATCTCCGCTAGCCGCCCAAAACCAGAGAGAATCTCCTCCGATCCCAAGCGACCCACGTCATTAGTACTGACATGAGCCACCACCTGCAGTTGGTTGCATCCGGAAGCACCCTTTCCACATCTGGAATGACTCCCCTTGGTATGCACACGGAGTGCACACTGGCTTCCTTCACCTCCATGGCAGCCATGTTCCTACGCTATGAGAAACTTCCTCTGGAAGAGAGTGGACGAATCTGTCCGGCTTAGAGACTTCGTCAGCTGCAGATAAGGCCCTAAACCTGCCAGCCAAACGAACTTGGCGGCCCTACGATTGGCCTCTCAGAAAGTCTTTTGCTGCCTGCCAGACTTTGAAATGATCTCGTTGAGGGGTTAACTTCAATGCTGGAGGCCATATCAGTGGACCGATCGGTGGACACATGTGATGTGCTCGACATCCCTCACATTCCCGCGTCCGACCACTCCACAGTGATGCCCCTTGGCGGCAGCCTCAAGCTGTGTGACGGAAGTAAACACAGCCTGGAGCTATAAAGAAAGGGTCACGAACTCAGCTCGCATCTGTACACAGCAATCACCATTCCTTTTCATTACTGAAGTCGCTCCATTTTTAAAATCATAATCGAACAATGTACTCGACTTATTAGCGACAGGAAATCCAAGTGCTCTCTCGCTGATGGTCTGGCAAACACTGAGCTACACTAACCATATGAAACAAAAGCCTGTACGATACAAGGGTCGATAACAAAAAAAATGGCTCTGAGTACTACGGGATTTAACATTTGAGGTCATCAGTCTCCTAGTTTTAGAACTACACTATTGGCCATTAAAATTGCTACAGCACGACGATGGCGTGCTACAGACGCGAAATTTAACCGACAGGAAGAGGATACTGTGATATGCAAATGATTAGCTTTTCAGAGCATTCACACAAGGTTGACGCCGGTGGCAACACCTACAACGTGCTGACATGACGAAAGTTTCCAACCGATTTCTCATACACAAACAGCAGTTGACCGGCGTTGCCTGGGGAAACGTTGTTGTAATGCCTCGTGTAAGGAGAAGAAATGCGTACCATCACGTTTCCGACTTTGATAAAGGTTGGATTGTAGCCTATCGCGAATGCGGTTTATCGTTTCGCGACATTGCTCCTCGCGTTGGTTGAGATCCAATGACTGTTAGCAGAATATGGAATCGGTGGGTTCAGGAGGGTAATACGGAACGCCGTGCTGGATTCCAACGGCCTCGTATGACTGGCAGTCGAGCTGACAGGCATCTTATCCGCATGGCTGTAACGGATCGTGCAGCCACGTCTCCATCCCTGAGTCAACATGTGGGGACGTTTGCAAGACAACAAATATCCGCACGAACAGTTCGACGACGTTTGCAACAGCATGGACTATCAGCTCGGAGACCATGGCTGCTGTTACCCTTGACGCTGCATCACCGACAGGAGCGCCTGCAATGGTGTACTCAACGACGAACCTGGGTGCACGAATGGCAAAACGTCATTTTTTCCGATGAATCCAGGCTCTGTTTACAGCATCATGATGGTCGCATCCGTGTTTGGCGACATCGCGGTGAACGCACGTTGGAAGCGTGTATTCTTCATCGCCATACTGGCGTATCACCCGGCGGGATGGTATGGGGTGCCGCCATTAGTTACCCGTCTCGGTCACCTCTAGTTCGCACAGACGGCACTTTAAACAGTGGACGTTACATTTCATATGTGTTACGACCCGTGGCTCTACCCTTCATTCGATCCCTGCGAAACCCTACATTTCAGCAGGACAATGCGCGATCGCGTGTTGCAGGTCCTGTACCGGCCTTTCTGGATGCAGAAAATATTCGACTGCTGCCCTGCCAGCACATTCTCCACATCTCTCACCAATTGAAAACGTCTGGTCAATGGTGACCGAGCAACTTGCTCGTCAGAATACGCCAATCACTACTCTTGATGAACTGTGGTCTCGTGTTGAAGCTGAATGGGCAGTTGTACCTGTGCACGCCATTAAAGCTGTGTTTGACTCAATGCCCAGGTATATCACGGCCGTTATTATGGCCAGAGGTGGTTCTTCTGGGCAATGAATCCTTAGGATCTACGCACGCAAACTGCGTGAAAATGTTATCACATGTCAGTTCTGGTATAATATATTTTTCCAATGAATACCCGTTTATCATCTGCATTTCTTCTTGAAGTAGCAATTTTAACGGCCAGTAGTGTACTTAAACCTAAGGAACCTAAGGACAACACACACATCCATGCCCGAGGCAGGATTCGAAACTGCGATCGCTGCAGCAGTGCGGTTCCAGACTGAAGTGCCTAGAACCGCTCGACCATAGCGGCCGGCGGGTCGATAACAACGATGGTACTGTGCACTACATTGCTATTAAAACAAAAGGTTGTGCCTAGTAAGCACTCTAACATGCAAGATTACAAAAATAAACTAGTACCTACACAGGTATCTGTAAATAAGACGCTCCTGTTGGAAGCTCGTAAATATATGTAACAAACGACTGGTGTACTCGACTTATTTGCAGCAGGAACTCGAGGTGCTCTCTCATTGACGTTCTGACCTGACTGATGTTATCAGTATCATCAGCTCCAAGCTAACACATAAGTTTAGTTATAAAGTCCCTGCCTACAGCTTGGCACAGCAATTTGAAAAACAAAGAAATCATAGTATGCTGCAGACTTCACGAAATTTAACGTTGCAAAAGGACAAACAACGTAGCTTCTTCTAACATTACACATCATTTCTCAGCTTTTTATGTTAGAGGATGTATGTGCATAAATGTTGGAGTACACTATTGGCAGTGGGAAGTGGGATGGATGTAAAGAAAAGTTCATGGCACATTATATAATTAGTACAGTTTGTTTATTCGAATGGTACTTGTCAGCGAGGTCACTGCCTAATAATGGTGAGATCCCAAGATCCCACAGAGATAGAAAATAACAGAGATCTTAATTGGTATTTTTCACCCATTGTTCCAAATAGTCTCAGAAATGTTCTAGGGAAGTTAATATGGGATAGTCACTGAGCCATCAAGGTATAATAGACGCCTGAGTATTGATCAAACCAGGAGCGTTTGCATTCGGCCATGTTGGAAGACGGGAGTGTCCACAGCATATTCGTCCTGAAGATATAGAAGAAACAGCAATCTCTGGACACCGAAAATGGAGGAATAAACATCTAAGCATCTAATTCATATCCACTGTAACCATAAGTGGCTCCAAGTCGTTGTAAGAGCAACACACCCAAAATTCCACAGAACCAGTTCTGACTAGTACTTCATCCCTCATTCATCGTGAATTATATGCCTCGCTGTCCACTTGACGCCTTGTATCAGTTGGCGAAGTTGGACAGAGGCAAATTCAGGACTCATCAGACTACACTGCACGCTTCCAGTCAGTTACTGTTTAGTTTCAATGTTGTTGGCCTGTTGAAGTGCACCTTAATGTGCTGCAATGAACAATGATCAGTTAAGAAATAGACAACTCGAAACGGACAATGCATGACTACTTTTCAAGGCCACCCAACTACCGACTTCTCCCATCCAAATGACACATATTTCGTTCATCGTAAGTACAATAAATTCTAGGAGTTTTAGCACAATAGTGAATAAGAACCCAGTATTGTCGTATAAAAACATTTATTAACTTTTGTACGTACATTTAGACACAGAAAACAACTTTCTTTCCAGAATGAAATTTTCACTCTATCGCGGAGTGTGCGCTGATATGAAACTTCTTTTCAGATTAAAATTGTTTGCCGGACCAAGAGTCGAACTCAGGACGTTTTTATTTTCCGCGGGCAAGTGCTCTACCGACTGAATTTTAATCTGCCAGGAAGTTTCATATCAGCACACACTCCACTGTAGAGTGAAACTTTCATTCTGGAAACATTTCCCAGCCTGTGGCTAAGCCATGTCTTAGCAATGCCCTTTGTTCCAGGAGTGCTAGTCCTACAAGTTTCGCGGAATATCATCTGTGAGAACTGTTCATGACTCGTGCTTGGGTAGCTCAGACGATACAGCACTGCCCGCGAAAGTTCGAGTTTCGGCCTGGCACAGAGTTTTAATCTGTCAGAAAGTTTTAGCTGTTTCCTTATTTGTTTTGTGAAATTTTAATAGCGTCCAGGTTAACTACATCTGAATCAGCCATTTCCTTCTCCAGCAAGTAATTTGACAAAATCAACGAAGAAATGTACTCAAATTCTTGTACATACTTATTTTCTTCCTGTGAAATATATGTTGCGTGCATTATCAATTATCTCTGTTCCTTCTCACAGTCCTTACAGACAATAGTATGCAGGGGTTTTAATTTTGTCTCTTATTTGCTGTATAACACTATTGCTAAAATCTTCCAGGGTGTACACTGGCAACTCCTCTGCTTCACAATCTTACGGAATGTATGTAGAACAAAGTTTACAATTTTTGCAAATGAGTTTCCAATAAATGTTGTTTTCCATAGGTTTTCAACTCTGTAAATTGGTTTTCTGCTGCCAGGTGCACGACTTCAGGCCACCACAGACAGAATATAACCATCCTTCCCAAGCCAATTCAAATGGGGGTGAAAGTCATTAATTCGGTCAACTGATTTCTATGAGTACACCTACACGTGATCAGCTTTCACTGCTATTTACAGTAAAATTTATTTCATATGCCAGAGTCACATCCATACTCCATACATTTTTAAAAATTAATACGTATGTTTTACTTGCACATCTGCAGTGATATTCTTTTTCAAATTACAATTTACATTCTTTTCTTACGGCATTTTTTTTCACCATACACTCCGTTTCTAGTTTTTTGAGTGTGATCTCCTACAATTACAGTTTTCTTTTGTGTGTATGTAACATATTTACTGCACTTAAAGACGTAATTTCTTTAATATGGAATGGTAGAGGTCTAAGCAATACATTTACGCGTTTTCTTAAGACTTGTGGAATAACACTGTGGAAACTAGCACTAGTTTGATAAAATCTGTATTTGCTGGAATTGTGGTGAACATTGATCTGGTTTGTGAATAATATTTTCTCCTACTTTAAAGTAACATTTCTGTATATCATCTTTGTTAGAGTCTGTGTTAACAATCTCCACACAGTTTGTAGGTAAATAATTAAAACTGTGTACAGAAAGAACATAATTCATTATCTTTCCTCAGCCTTCATTGACTGGACCTGTACACCAGTCAATCTTTGACTGTGCCTAATGCCCAAGTAAGCAAAGTTCATAACACTGTTAAAAACTACACAGCAGGTGCTCTGTCAGTTATTCGTTAGTTGACACCTCCCCCCTCCCAACAGCTTGCACATAGTAAGAGCTTTCTAAATTTACTCATCCTTTAAATTCAGGATGTACAACCGGAATTTTATGTATCGAAGAGATTGGATTGTAAGTACAAACATATTTGGAAGGCATAATCTTGGATCTTTAGAGTAGATAAAAAGGCATGAAAGCCGCAACTGATCGGTCTTCTTTGGAAAGTGCCAACATGGCTTCCTTTAAAATAGTAAACATTCCTCAGCTACATAGGAAGAAGAAGAGGCCAACCGACAAAATCTTTGTCTTTTGGATCTTACTGGAGAATCTGGCCAATCGAGCTACTGATGTTGGTAACATAAGCTAACTAGAAATGGTTTGCATTTTATCAAGAAGAATGTAAAGTGCTGACCCTATTTCAGAACCCTCTTTTGGCGACATTATTGTAGTTGAAATCTGTAATCAAGTGGACTGCCAAGAAAAATCATAGGTCTAAAATGTTAAAGAAAGAAATGTGTGGCGCATTTAACAGCTACCTACGTGGTTCATCGCAGTAAGGCATGGTGTCAAGTCAAAGCCATCATTTCTACTACATGAGAACAACGATGTGCTGGCAAGAGGGATATTAGAAAAATTCAGCAAGGACGCACTGGAAATCATTACGAGGTAATATAAAAATCCTTTTCCTATGTCACATAAAGTGAAGTTGGCGGACGCCAAAGTGGGTATACCAATGGAAGAGCTGCCTGGAATATTGCAGCAGCTTTGTGTAGACTATCTGGACATAGCACAAGATTTTGTTGGGATTTTTAAGAAAATGGACATGTATGACTACCTAGCATCAAACCACGACTTATGCGAGCAAGGAGACTAGCAAGCAGATAGCAGTGTGTCGGTAAATAATAAGACACTTGTAATAAACTGTTTAATGTGGATGAGCTCTAATTGTAAAGTAAAATATAACAAATAAATGTCAAATCACAAGCCTAGGGGTGAACAAAGATATCAGTAACCACTTTATCAATTTCATACAATGTCCATACATGTATCTACGAGTAACTTTAACGTCTACCTGGCTATAGAACATGATATTACGAGACTTGAGACTTCAGTATACAACAATAGGATGGATCATATGTTTTATCCTATACAAAACTGTATAAGTGCATTAAACATGGACAAACAGCATTTCCAAACTGCTCCTCTACGCTCTGTGCCCATCACTTCTCTGTGGTGTCAATTATTGACAAACTTACAGAAAAACTACTGTGCAGTTTATAACAATATTCTGCCGATAATGTATTGGGGCAATAAGAATACCCCAAAACTGATTGATGTACGGGTAAACCATCCAGATAGTAAATACTGAGGAAAGATTATAAACCATTTTCTGTTAGCACACAGTTTTAATTACTGTCTATATACTACGGGAGAGTGTTAATACAGACTCCAACAAAGAGGATATAAGTATTATGCAGAGGTATTATTAAAGCAGGAGAAACACGTATTTCATAATCCAGAACGTTGTTCTCCAAAGTACTGCCAAATATGGATATTACCAAACTAGGGCTGGTCCCCACAAACAATGATATTCCACAGGTCTTAAGAAAAAGTGTATAACATAGACTTAAACCGTTCCCCAATGACGAAAAATTACCCATTTAGGTCAGTTAATGCACACAAAAGAAAACTGTAAATACAGGGGATCAAACTCGAAAAACGAGAAGTGGAGCATATTCAAAAACAACTGCCATGAGGGAAGAATGCAACTGAGAAAAGAAGGAGCCATTGCATATGTGTAAGCAAGGCTTACATATTACTTTAAGCATAGTGTATGGAACAATATACCTATACCTATGGAATATAAAATATCAGCATTTGATGCAAATAACTGCGTAAATTGATCAGATGTTGGAGTACTTATAGAAATCAATGGATCCACCGATGTTTAATATATTAAAGATATACAAATTTATAAACGTCCATTTCCATTTGAGTCAGGTTGAATAACGTACATTCTCTCTAAATGTGGAGGACTACATATTGTGCACCTAGTAGTAAAACAGCTTTTGCGTAGTTTAAAACTGATATAATAACTACAATTAATGTGCACTCAATTTACAACTTTAATTCTGGACAGAAATTCCTCAAGAATATGGAGCAAAGAGTTGCCAACATACACCCAGAAGGATGTGGTATGCTTGAACCATAGTGTTATCTGGAAAATAAAAACAAAAATTAAAATTTTAACTGCTCTCACCTAGATGAATTGCAGGAAGGAACAGAGCTACTTTTTAAAGCCATAAAAGAGGTAGTTTACCGGAAAACATTAGATATGTGTTAGAATTCAACCTTCTCTGTATTTACCAATATACTGTTTGGAAAAATAAATACTTAACTCTAGATTTAAATTATAAGTTAAACATTAAACAGGATATTATTAAAACTAAACGAACAAAAATGAATAATAATGTTGTTTTCTATGTGTATATGTACACAAACACACGAGAATTTTTAGTTTCTTATTTGCTGTCTGGCCAAAAATCCTAAAAAGTCTCCCGTTTATAACGATTTACATATATGTCTTCTGGATGGGGGAAGTGGGTTATTGGGTGGCCTTGAAACATAGTTGAAATTTCATTGTTGAAAGTCACCCTTGTTTCATACCTATACGAAAGCAAGCACTTTTCTGGTGGAGGAAGACAACCCCTGCCGGAAGTATTAACGTACACTGCATATTTTACCGAAGTCTTTAGCGCCTCTTTCAGGGAGTTGTATGAAAGTCCTTATATATTGAATGAACCCTGCATTATACAGGATATTCAGAAAATCCCGATACAAATATCTAGGACTTGTAGACGAAGCCCATGTCCAGAAACGTACCGTTTCCGTCCTATGACATTTTCAACTCAGATGTTTAACTCAGCCATTTCTACTTAAGGAATTGCGTTAGGCATGCCGCAGTACAGTAATTACGTAAAAGTTCGAAAGGAAACATAGCGGACTATCGATTTATCAGTTAAGCACATTTGTTTGTACTAAAACTTAAACTTCACGTTATGTACGTATAGTATGCTGGTTATTTTTGTTTTGAAATGATGTAAACACGTCATGTTTGAGTGTTAATACAAACAAATGTGCTCATCTGATAAATGGATGTTTCGTTATATTTCATATTGAACTGTTATCTAATAACTGCACTGTATCATGTCTAATTCAATTCCTCGAGCAGAAGTGGATGTGTTAAATATCTGAATTGAAACTGTTTTTTCCGGACGTGAATTCCAATTTAAAATCTCTACAAGGTCTAGAAATTTGTAACAGGAATCTCCAAACAGCCTATATAGAGCACACATGCGCTGCCAGTTACATAGTATGCACATGCCTTCCAGGAAATTACAAATTTGCTGTGATGCCTCTTTCAGGGCATTGTGTGAGGTTCCATTAATGACTAGAACTAATCTACAGGCAGGTGGCAGTATGTCATGAGCAGGCACTTTGGGTGGAGCTATAAATCATGTTTATTCAAATGTAACGAACTGGGGGCTACAGAATATTATTATTCTGACTGTGTCCTGAGTGTATAATCGCTCTAGGGAAATACTTCAACGTGCCACTTAAGGCAAGATAAGAAAAGCCAGCTTGATGAAATTATATAAAGCGCACTGCTGCAGAGCAAATGCTTGGTGAGTCGGCCTCCAGGTTGCTGGGTACACGCACCTTTGCTCTGTAGAATGGACTGGCAGAGTTAGAGATAATTAACAGCCTGCAATACAATGAGGCATTTGTATGCAGTGCAATGCCCCTGCTACTGCTACGGTATTTTGGCCGAATAGCAAGGGATGCTGGACCTGCCAATTGCTGACCAATAAGTAAACAGTGGGAGAGCCGAGCACTGCGAGAGACAGTGAACCCACCTGACACATCTATAACTGCTATACTGCTATATGACCATACCACATCTACCACTGATGCGGTTTGGAGCCAATGTCTCTGTGCAGCATGAAGTATTTGACATTTGCCCTAACAGCGAATATTACATCAGTAAGTGCAACATGATATATTATAACATAAAATAAAGTAAACCCATAATGTAAGAACCAGTTCCTTAAAGTAATTATCTTTTTTAAGTGTTATAGCATACCAGCAATTTTATACACTGCTGGCCATTAAAATTGCTACACGAAGAAGAAATGCAGACGATAAACGGGTATTCATTGGAAAAATATATTATACTAGAACTGACATGTGATTACATTTTCACGCAATTTGGGTGCATAGATCCTGAGAAATCAGTACCCAGAACAACCACCTCTGGCCGTAATAACGGCCTTGATACGCCTGGGCATTGAGTCAAATAGAGCTTGGATGGCGTGTACAGGTACAGCTGCCCATGCAGCTTCAACAAGATACCACAGTTCATCAAGAGTAGTGACTGGTGTATTGTGACGAGCCAGTTCCTCGGCCACCATTGACCAGACATTTTCAATTGGTGAGAGATCTGGAGAATAAGCTGGCCAGGGCAGCAGTCGAACATTTTCTGTATCCAGAAAGGCCCGTACAGGACCTGCAACATACGGTCGTGCATTATCCTGCTGAAATGTAGGGTTTCGCAGGGATCGAATGAAGGCTAAAGCCACGGGTCGTAACACATCTGAAATGTAACGTCCACTGTTCAAAGTGCCGTCTATGCGAACAAGAGGAGACCGAGACGTGTAACCAACGGCACCCCATACCATCCTGCCGGGTGATACGCCAGTATGGCGATGACGAATACACGCTTCCAACGTGCGTTCACCGCGATGTCGCCAAACACGGATGCGACCATCATGAAGTTGTAAACAGAACCTGGGTTCATCCGAAAAAATGACTTTTTGCCATTCGTGCACCCAGGTTCGTCGTTGAGTACACCATTGCAGGCGCTCCTGTCTGTGATGCAGCGTCAACGGCAAGCGCAGCCATGGTCTCCGAGCTGATAGTCCATGCTGCTGCAAACGTCGTCGAACTGTTCGTGCAGATGGTTGTTATCTTGCAAACGTCCCCATCTGTTGACAGAGATCGAGACGTCGCTGCACGATCCGTTAAAGCCATGCGGATAAGATCCCTGTCAGCTCGACTGCCAGTGATACGAGGCCGTTGGGATCCAGCACGGCGTTCCGTATTACCCTCCTGAACCCACCGATTCCATATTCTGCTAACAGTCATTGGATCTCGACCAACGCGAGGAGCAATGTCGCGAAACGATAAACCGCAATCGCGATAGGCTACAATCCAACCTTTATCAAAGTCGGAAACGTGATGGTACGCATTTATTCTCCTTACACGAGGCATTACAACAACGTTTCCCCAGGCAACGCCGGTCAACTGCTGTTTGTGTATGAGAAATCGGTTGGAAACTTTCGTCATGTCAGCACGTTGTAGGTGTCGCCACCGGCGCCAACCTTGTGTGAATGCTCTGAAAAGCTAATCATTTGCATATCACAGCATCTTCTTCCTGTCGGTTAAATTTCGCGCCAGTAGCACGTCATCTTCGTGGGGTAGCAATTTTAATGGCCAGTAGTGTATTAGCACAGTGCTGGTGGTGCCTTTATCATGTTTTCAAAGTTGGCAAAAATCTTAGGCAGTCATTATCTATCATAAATTATAGTAATAAAGGTAAGGGAGACGTAAATATCTTGAGGTGCCATGTTTTGATTGTAGTGCCCATTCTGTGTAATAAATTATAGTACTAAGGGTGGTCATAAATTATGGCCATTAAAATAAATAACAGGCTGTCTGCCTACCCAAGCGAATAGGCTAATGCACATTTGAATTTCCTGCAATTTATACATAACCCAACTGGCCTAGAAGAGATGGGAAGGTGTGAGAGGGAGTGTTGGCGGTAGGTGTTAGAGGTGACCTTGAAAGTGGCAGGTTGTGTTCGTTTATATAAGCGTCATAAATCATTGTGCTCACACACAGTTTGTTCCACTACTATAAGTCTGGTCTTTGTTTAACTATAGCTGTTATTTCACGTCTGCACGTGACAGTCACTTCACATACAGCCGACCTGGGCCGCTATAGAAGGGCTGAAATGTTCCTGATGGATTTGTTACCCAGGTGACAGACCATGTTCGAAGTCAGTGTTCTCTCCTAACTGACCTACTTTTTCCGCAGTTACTGCTTCTCTATTGACAACACAGTACTCGCGGGCTCTTTTTGTACTGGCGGGTTCGCCGCTCGTAACATCTAGTGGAGAGTTCCGTGTTACATAGGGCCGTCTGGATACTTTTGATCAGATAGTGCTCTTGCCATCACTCATAGCAACATGGCACTGTATATATTGGGTCTTGCAGTGTCTGTCTTTGAACGGAACGACAAGCACTCGATGAGGCGTTCTGTAGTATGAGTTAACGTAAATCGGCCAGAAAAGAATGACGTTCATGCAGTACGTTGGTTTCGCTGACACGGTGTCTCTCGTCCGATCGCATCATACATGTCACTGTTAGCATCAAGTGCTACTCGTAAGAGACTAATTTTACATATTAATGCCAAAAGTATTCTGTTGCTTTACAATCTTTGTTGATCAGTTTCTGGTCCTGCAATCAGTTGTAACTTGCTCCATATTATAACTACAACTGGTCTCGTTACATACGCCGAGGAATCCCAAGAACCGAATTATAGCTACAGCTTTCCCAAATGAGGGGTGTCCGTGGTGATGATGACAGCACTGTACCTTTCATGCTTCGACGAAAAAAAGATGGAACCATTTCCGCAATAATAACTGGAAGACTAGGTATACACTTTTACAGTCTGCATTACGGCAGTGTTTGGAGATGAAAGATCAAAGGCGAACTAGGCACACAGGACTTAACATTCTTTCAAAATGCACCACTGTTCATTCCAACACACTCTCTTCGTCAAAAAAGCAGCATAGAGACAAACCAACTTTTAGAATACAGGCATTATTCGAGAAATCGAAATGCTTTCAATGGCGTTGAGCCCTAGTTATGCAATTCTTTTTAAAGGAGTAAACCGCCATTTGACTGTGTATTATGTTTATCTTTTGTACTACCCATATACTGGTTTTACGCCATTATCAAGTATAATGCTAAAGGTTATTAGACCATTATTAAGTCATATTTGTTGAGACAGTCAAAAGCAGCACTAAGGCAGCATCTGCTTTTGGCTGCCTTAACAAACAAGACTTAATAATGATCTCATAACTTGAAACTGGCATAAAATATGAAATCTCTATTGCGCGAAATATAAATATAATACTAATACACAGTCAAATGGCGGTTTTCTCTTTAAAAGGTCGAAATGCATTTCTGGGAGAACAATGGTGCATTTCATAACAGTTTAGGAGACCTTAATATTTTACATTCTTTATCTACACAGATGACAAACACGGGATTTTAACTCTAATACTCTTGTATCCACTTTCATAATTTCCTGCATCTGTTTGCCTCTGGATTAGAGCGTGGTTCAATGTTGCCTTCATCGCCAATCGCACCGTTTACGCATGACAACAGCAAGTACTCTGGATAACTTACACGGTGTAACTGGTCTTCGACAGTACGACTGCAGCAACAGCACTGAACAAAATCGATGAGACGAAATTCTGAAATAGATAAAACAGTTTGCATCCCATATTTCATCTTCCATTTCCAGTGTAGACTAAAAAATTTCTTACCTTATCATGTTACTATTACTTTGACAGGGTAACATATCAAGAGACATCTAAATGTTAACACTGTAGACTAGTGAGCAACTTAAAAGAGATGCACCCTAAACTAAATGGATTGGCCTGTAGAATCGAGTTATATGTGAAGGAGATAATGAACCCAGCTTGATACTAAAGAGACATTCAAATAACCAACAATTTAAGAAAAGGAGAACGCTGAGGTGTAAACTAATGAAATTACGGGGTTTTCGAAAAAGGATATGATAAATGGCAGGTAAAATGTGGACAATTTTTTGAGACAATTTTCTGTATTTGTGAGGATATGATTTATCATCTGAAAGGAAATATTAATGGTTTAAGGAATTTGATTCTGACTACATTATCCACAAAGCCTAAAAGAAAATATTATAATCTAGGAAGGGAAAGGGGGCTTTTTCTAGAAAATTTCCTCTCCCTTAACGTGGCAAGCAGCTGTAAAGAAAGTTAATAATTTTCTTCTCATTGATAAATGTATAGGTAATTATTCGAGTCTCATACCAAACATTCATTTGAAAAGTATTTACAACTGACGGACAAAAGAAGATTTACGCTCTTCGTTTATTAGTTTTAGGAATAGTTACCTTTCGTTGTTCTCGTGTCCTGGTGATCAGACGCATAAACGAAGTGATTTTCAAGTGGTAATATGCTTAATAATGAAAGCAACTTCTGAAACAATACGATTTTCTCATTTACGATACCATGGATCCCAGCTCCTGTAGCCGGCCGGCGTGGCCGTGCGGTACTAGGCGCTTCAGTCTGGAACCGTGTGACCGCTACGGTCGCAGGTTCGAATCCTGCCTCGGACATGGATGTGTGTGATGTCCTTAGGTTAGTTAGGTTTAAGTAGCTCTAAGTTCTAGGGGACTGATGACCACAGATGTTAAGTCCCATAGTGCTCAGAGCCATTTTAACCAGCTCCTGTAACACTGGAAGATTATTATTATTTCAAAATTTGTATGGAGAATTTAGATGGAGGCCACGATTCTCACGACGGCGCTGCTCAACAACAGAGGTACGTGAATGTGTTCATCTCCTTCCCTTCGTGGCCACCAATGTCAATTTCAATGCTTAGGTCATATTTTCCGCGACATTCTTTACTTTCATTCAATCACGAAGTACGATTATTTTCTTTCTCAGAGGAATAAATGCATTTTAACCACGTTTATTTTTACCCAGGCCACGGAGAATAACAGTTCTTAGAACGTACGTACCTCTAGCCCGACGTACGTTCGCATACAACTGAGTGTGTACCAACGTAACCATACTTATGACCCTTTTCCCTTACAGTATTAATTCTTATTTTGAACCACTCACTCGCGAATGTACATGTCCCCCTCTTATTTTGTGTAGTCAGTCGGGTGTCTTCCTTAATAACGTTGCTTTTAATGTTCAGTAGCTTAGTTTCCACAGTTGACCTTTGCCTCTGTCCCAAACAGCGCTTCACGCGATGTATTTATTACGCAACATTTATACTAACTCTCATTTCAAAATTACGACACCGGCTGATTAAGTTTTTTACAATTTAACAGGGCGGTTACAATGTCGAACGAGTACCATGACCTTGTTCCAGCAAAAATTAGTAGAGATTTTAAGTCGAAATATTTAAGTAATTTTTTCCATCCATTATTGTAACTATAACCACTACTTTCCGGTACATGTTACGCCAACTGCGTAGCAGACAAGAAAAGTATTACTGAAATCAGTGAATAAAACTGACAAATATTTATCCCAAAAATTTGGAAAAGAGGGAAGTTTTGGAACATTAAATCTACCACCAAGAAAACCGATCGGCAAAAGAAAATACGTAATGTAAGAGCAACAGCACTACTACGCTTTTGATTGATCGTAAATGTAAGACAGAATTGTGTTTTTGGTAGATTTTTGTAAATATATTATACGTGAATATATCCCAAGGTGGTGGAAAATTTTTAGTAGCTGCGGGCGGGATTCTGGATCGTCAGTCTGTTATTTGAGCAGAGAGATATTTTACTGTATTAATTTAAACGAACAGCGATATGTCATCTGTAATTTGTTTACGTGTGATACGAGTTATTGCAGTAGTGAAGCTTGGTTATACATTGACTAACGAGTACATATAACGATGGTGAAACTTAGGTCTCAAACTAACACAATGAATAGTTCATCGGACGACGAATCTGTTGCCCAGCTTTTAACAAATCCCGACGTAAAAAACGTACACGATAGCGATTCCACGGTGGTACTGTGTCGCAAGCGGCAGGCGATAATACGCCTATGCTAGAGACCATACCAGACTCTGCACTTAACACAGGTTCCAGCAGAGCCAAACTTATTAAAATTGTTCAAAGTTCTGCAAACTGACCTGTTGAAACAGTTTGCAATCAGATAACCACACATATGATTACACAGATGAACAGTTTAGAAACTAACGTCAGTACACAGACGAGCAGTTTAGAAACAGATGTAAAGTATCTTACAGAAATGCAAACAACCTGACAACACAGATAACACAGTTAAAAACAAAAGTGGCTGATCAGGTGACTGAAGTAATACGGGAAGATTGAAATAATGTGAATCAGAACATTGACAAATTAAAAACAACGGCAAATGATATGCCTGACCAAATAAGAAAACTAGCTGAAGGCTTTAATGCTATGCACTTACAACACACAACACTTAACACAAAAATGCTGCAAGCTGTCACTCAAGTTGAAGAGGTTTAACTAAATGACAGGAGCGTCAGTTTGATGAATTTTTGCAGGAGAAAGATATTCATATCAACCGCATTTTAGAAACTGAATTTCATAAATCTATAAATAACACAATAGAACAAACTAACACTAAACAGAACACATCTGGTACAAAATTACAGACAGACATATGGCAAATTAACAGGCAACTTCATGACATTAAGGAGCAACGTGGAGAAGCAGAAGAAGAGAAAGAACCAGAAAACATGCATGCACGTAAGGACGACAGTGCACATAGTGGCCATCTCAGTACCAGTGTTAATATGTATTCGCCTAACTACGAAGGGGATGGCAGTCAAAGACACCAGAATGTGAATAGGAAAGACAAAAAAGTAGGACCAACTATGTCGACCGTATTGCTCGAAGGGAGCCTTATAAAACATCGGCAGTTTCAGAAGTTTATCCCCGAACGCACGTCACTACATCCTGTTATTTTTATCAAGTCATTCAGGAATGTGTTGCCCAAGGTCCGAACAGCAAAGGATTCAGTATGTTACCAGATACATTCAAGGCGATGGTGCACTGTGGGCGATCGAAATGTCTGAAACTTGCCTAACATTAGAACAATTCGAAAATGCTTTTCTTTCTAAGTACTGGACCCGTTGTCTACAGGAATGATTGAGAAAATCGGTGTTCGCTCCTGAACAATACAATCCAAAGTTTGGAACTTTACAGAAATACTTCGTGAAGTGTCTAAACAAAACCCGTTTCTGGGATGAACCAGTTTCACATACTGACGTTATACGTATTTTGAAAGCCAAACTGACCGTTAACGTTAGAGAAAGACTTGTACAGGTACCTGAGAGCAATTTGGAGTACTTCTTATCTACCTTAGATTCCATACATTTGATTTATAACGACGCGAGGCTCAGCGGTAACAGACAAAGTAGTTATCTTCACCAACGGTGGCGGAAGTCACTCTCCGCATCACCAACCACAATACGGCGTCAAAAACACCGAGCGCGAGGCTGAGCCACGACCGGCTTTTGTCGATCCAGCCTCTGCGGCGCGCAAATGCAAAACCCGAATTTGGGAGGCAATTTTTATTCCAATTACAATTCTAATTACAACCAAGGCTTTAAAAGCAAAAGGAAGAATGGCGATAGGAATTGTTCTGGCTATTCCGGCAATATGGATCGAAACTGGAATAGGCAGGTTGGCAGAAATCAGTGGGGAAGCGCTTGTAATCAAAGTCACCCACAGCACCATAGCCGATCCCAGAAATACGCAATGATAGTATGCTCAAATGAACTAACGGTTTCAATTCCAGGCACAAAATAATATCACGCTAGTGAATTCAGGACCAAATAATGACCGATACGCGTAACGTATATGTAACACTGAAGGCCATAAACATTATCGAAGTCACGAATGAGACACCAATAGACAATAATGTGGTCTTAAACTAAATGTGGGCACATTATGCCCTCAAATGTTGGTCATGGATAGTCATGGGGCTATCAGTGCAATCAGAATAACAATTTATTGAGATACCATGATGAAGCTGATGTACGTGATTTGTTGACAAACGATGAAATACCCTGTTTGTACGAGGAGGATGGTGTAGTTCAAGCAAGTATACAGGTGCTAGTAGGAAAAATACCGACTAATACCTTACCGGACACCGGTGCCAAGATTAATGTGATATCGAAAGCCTTTTTCAAACAGATTGACAGTCACAAGGCCCTACCAACCTACCCAGTACAAAATTATATGATACTAGGTGCCATACCCCCCCCCCCCCCCCTCCATTACCATGGACCTTGCCGTCAGTGGGGAGGCTTGCGTGCCTCAGCGATACAGATGGCCGAATCCACAACGGAGGGGTATCTGTTGAGAGGCCAGACAAACGTGTGGTTCCTGAAGAGGGGCAGCAGCCTTTCCAGTAGTTGCAGCGGCAACAGTTGGATGATTGACTGATCTGGCCTTGTAACACTAACCAAAACGGCCTTGCTGTGCTGGTACTGCGAACAGCTGAAAGCAAGGGGAAACTACAGCCGTAACGTTTCCCGATGGCAAGCAGCTTTACTGTATGGTTAAATGATGATGGCGTCCTCTTGGGTAAAATATTCTGGAGGTAAAATAGTCCCCCCATTCGAATCTCCGTGCGGGGACTTCTCAAGAGGACGTCGTTATCAGGAGAAAGAAAACTGGCATTCTACGAATCGGAGCGTGGAATGTCAGATCCTTTAATCGGGCAGGTAGGTTAGAAAATTTAAAAAGGGTATTAGATAGATTAAAGTTAGATATAGTGGGAACTGGCGAAGTTCGGTGGCAGGAGGAACAAGACTTTTGATCAGGTGAATACAGGGTTATAAATACAAAATCAAATAGGGGTAATGCAGGAGTAGGTTTAATAATGAATAAAAAAATAGGAGTGCGGGTAAGCTACTACAAACAGCATAGTGAACACATTATTGTGGCCAAAATAGATACGAAACCCATGCCTACTATAGTAGTACAAGTTTATATGCCAACTAGCTCTGCAGATGATGAAGAAATTGATGAAATGTATGATGAGATAAAAGAAATTGTTCAGGTAGTGAAGGGAGACGAAAATTTAATAGTCATGGGTGACCGGAATTCGAGAGTAAGAAAAGGGAGAGAAGGAAACATAGTAGGTGAATATGGATTGGGGGTAAGAAATGAAAAAGGAAGCCGCCTGGCAGAATTTTCACAGATCATAACTTAATCATATCTAACACTTGGTTCAAGAATCATAAAAGAAGATTGTATACATGGAAGAATCCTGGAGATACTAAAAGGGTATCAGATATATTATATAATGGTAAGACAGAAATTTAGGAACCAGGTTTTAAATTGTAAGAGATTTCCAGGGACAGATGTGGACTCTGACCACAATCTATTGGTTATGAACTGTAGATTAAAACTGAAGAAACAGCAAAAAGGTGGGAATTTAAGAAGATGGGACCTGGATAAACTGACTAAACCAGACGTTGTACAGCGTTTCAGGGAGAGCATAAGGGAACAATTGACAGGAATGGGGGAAAGAAATACAGTAGAAGAAGAATGGGTAACTTTGAGGGATGAAGTATTGAAGGCAGCAGAGGATCAAGTAGGTGACAAGACGAGGGCTAGTAGAAATCCTTGGGTAACAGAAGAAATATTGAATTTAATTGATGAAAGGAGAAAATATAAAAACGCAGTAAATGAAGCAGGAAAAGAGGAATACAAACGTCTCAAAAATGAGATCGACAGGAAGTGCAAAATGGCTAAGCAGGGATGGCTAGAGGACAAATGTAAGGATGTAGAGGCATATCTCACTTGGGGTAAGATAGACACTGCCTACAGGAAAATTAAAGAGACTTTTGGAGAAAAGAGAACCACTTGTATGAATATCAAGACCTCAGATGGAAACCCAGTTCTAAGCAAAGAAGGGAAAGCAGAAAGGTGGAAGGAGTATATAGAGTGTCTATACAAGGGCGATGTACTTGAGGACAATATTATGGAAATGGAAGTGGATGTAGATGAAGATGAAATGGGAGATACAATACTGCGTGAAGAGTTTGACAGAGCACTGAATGACCTGAGTCGAAACAAGGCTCCGCGAGTAGACAACATTCCATTAGAACTACTGCCGGCCTTGGGAGAGCCAGCTCTGACAAAACTCTACCATCTGGTGAGCAAGATGTATGAGACAGGCGAAATACCCTCAGACTTCAAGAAGAATATAATAATTCCAATCCCAAAGAAAGCAGGTGTTGACAGATGTGAATTTACCGAACTCTCAGTTTAATAAGTCACAGCTGCAAAATACTAACGCGGATTCTTTACAGACGAATGGAAAAACTGGAAGAAGCCGACCTCAGGGAAGATCAGTTTGGTTTCCGTAGAAATGTTGGAACACATGAGGCAATACTGACCCTACGACTTATCTTAGAAAATAGATTAAGAAAAGGCAAACCTACGTTTCTAGCATTTGTAGGCTAAAAGAAAGCCTTTGACAGTGTTGACTGGAATACTCTCTTTCAAATTCTGAAGGTGGCAGGGGTAAATACAGGGAGCGAAATGCTATTTACGATTTGTACAGAAACCAGATGGCAGTTATAAGAGTCGAGGAGCATGAAAGGGAAGCAGCGGTTGGGAAGGGAGTGAGACAGGGTTGTAGCCTCTCCCCGATGTTATTCAATCTGTATATTGAGCAAGCAGTAAAGGAAACAAAAGAAAAATTTGGAGTAGGTATTAAAATCCATGGAGAAGAAAAAAAACATCGAGATTTGCCGATGACATCGTAATTCTGTCAGAGACAGCAAAGGACTTGGAAGTGCAGTTGAACGGAATGGACAGTGTCTTGAAAGGAGGATATAAGATGAACATCAACAAAAGCAAAACGAGGATAATGGAATGTGGTAGAATTAAATCGGGTGATGCTGAGGGAATTACATTAGTAAATGAGACACTTAAAGTAGTAAAGGAGTTTTGCTATTTGGGGAGCAAAATAACTGATGATGGTCGAAGTAGAGAGGATATAAAATGTAGACTGGCAATGGCAAGGAAAGCGTTTCTGAAGAAGAGAAATTTGTTAACATCGTGTATAGATTTAAATGTTAGGAAGTCGTTTCTGAAAGTATTTGTATGGAGTGTAGCTATGTGTGGAAGTGAAGCATGGACGATAAATAGTTTAGACAATAAGAGAATAGAAGCTTTCGAAATGTGGTGCTACAGAAGAATGCTTAAGATTAGATGGGTAGATCACATAACTACTGAGGACGTATTGAATAGGATTGGGGAGAAGAGGAATTTGTGGCACAACTTGATTAGAAGAAGGGATCGGTTGGTAGGACATATTCTGAGGCATCAAAGGATCACCAATTTAGTATTGGAGGGCAGCGTGGAGGATAAAAATCGTAGAGGGTGACCAAGAGATGAATACACTAAGCAGATTCAGAAGGATGTAGGTTGCAGTAAGCGCTGGGAGATGAAGAAGTTTGCACAGGATAGAGTAGCATGGAGAGCTGCATCAAACCAGTCTCAGGACTGAAGACCACAACATCAACAACAGGTGCCATAAGTGGCAAATCCTAGCTGATTAAAGTAAAAACCATGATCGAAGTACAGATTGTGAAGATCGTATTCCAGTAGATTTTCCTGATGGTCGAAAGATTGACAGAAAAATGTATTTTCGGACTGGATATTCTGAGTGAGAAGTTGGCTAAAATTGATTTTGAATCTGGGAATGACATCTGTTTATCAATGGTCAAAATTGTGTAATAGATTTAATAAAGGTTAAACGTAGGATTGGTAAGCCTTGTAAAAACTTACACATTCAAATTCGAAGGTTAATGCGTTTCACTGCCATGACTCGACAGTAAAGTGGTGCCAATAAGTGGAGCGTGATGAAATCGAAAATAAGGTAGAAGAGTGCACAGGGATTTTTTAAGGGAGCACCAGATCCAGCAAATTTTGATATCAAAGTATGGCCCGCAATCCCTTTGAGAGAATATTCCGTAAGCTAAATAGATTCATGAGAACTTATGTAGCCGGTAAGCAGTCAAAATGATTTGAGTACTTAAATGTCTTTGAACAGGTGGTAAACAATCTATCGATTTACGACACAACAGCTACACCGTCGGATCTTATTCATAACAAAAGGGAGGACAACAAGTGGATAAATCCCATCCCATCTATTCAAAGAGAACAAAAAATTAGATGATAACGAGAGACAAGTGCTAGTTTCTATTCGAGAGAAATTACGGAGAATGCCAATCGTATGAAGAAACACTTTGACAGGATATTGCGTAGTACAGCCAGCTTTGTTATTGGAGAGAAGATCTTGCTTAAAACTCATGTTAAATCATCTTTATTAGCTAAGAGAAACGCTATGTGGCAAATTAAATATACTGGCCCTTACACCATTATACTTAAGGGATGTTACCTAATTGCGTACCCCACAACGACAAAGTCAGAGGACTTTACGCACACCGAGACTTAAAGAAGTTTTTCCATGCTTAGAGTCACACTTTACACTTGTTTATGCACATAAATACACTATGTACTCTATGATAAAAGAAAGAAAATCTGGAACTGTCAGAGTAATGCCAATTTTGTCTTCACCGCAAGTGAATGTCTACACAATACGTAATTAAACTAGGACACACAGAGAGGAATTAGTGACTAGTGAAATAAGCACAGAAGGTACTTGTAAGGTTTTGATTAAATAATTTTTTGATCACGGAGGTTTTAGTTTTAAGTTTATGAATACAGGTACCTGGAGAGAACAGTTAGCACTGACCTAGTGTTAAAATAAAGTAGCTGTAAGTTTTTTTTTCACCACTTGTGTATCAGAATAATAAGGATCTGGATAACTGACGTACAAAATTCGGACTCCCTAAGGCACGGTATTAGTGTATGGTTACACAACTACATGTCATGGTGTATAGAAACTTTAACGACGAATCCACACCACTGCGCAATTTCGACGCAACTTTTTCCCACACAGTAACTCGCGGGTAGTTAAAGCGCAGATTTTCGTATTTGGAGACAATTTCTACAAAAAATTTGGTGTATTCATTTTTTTATAGTCGTTTCGATGTATAAGTGCATTTGTTGCACGTTCCTAAGTCAAGGAAGTGCTGCTGTTCTCGAAAACATGTTCTCTTATGCCCTGTGAAATTTAAGATATTATCGCGATCGCGAACTGTAGTACTATAATCCGTTCATCATAAGAATGGACTTGATGTAAACAAACACAAACGCGATGCTTGGTCAGAAGTCATATCATACGTGCACTGGTGTTGTTACGCTCTTGGAAATAGGTCCTACTTATGTATTAGATATATTATTACTAATTTACGTTAAATCAAACTTTTTTTAAGTTTTTAAATGTATTAACAACCATCAACGTTTTTCTTAATCACGCTTTAGCTACGTAGTTTTTTTTTTGTTTTTTTTTTAATCGTGTACAGTCGCAGCCTCTGTAGCGTTGTGCTCTGTCGCGCTGTTTATGCGCAGTATGAAAATGGCTGAGGCTGCTTTCTGTTCCGTAGTGAAACACGCGTGTGGAATTCGGTTAAAAGTGCCGAGAAATAGGCTTTTCTTAACATTTTTAAAAAATTTGCGCAGATAATAGGCTTTGAAGTTTTCCCAGAGACTGTATGTAATACAGTTCATTTATAAAGCCGTATGTAATACAGTTGATTTTGAAACCCACATTGTACGTGTAGCGCAGTCAGTAGTGAAACGAAATGTTTACGAAGTACAGTTAATGTGTTCGTTGGTTCAAATCTCCTCAGCAGCATTTATTTTTCTCGATCAATTTGAAATACCTGAAATGGAATAAAGTCCCATGCTTCTCGTCACAGCGTGATACTCGCACCACCGTAATAGGCAAGGTCCTAATGGAGGTGGTATGCCGTTGCCTTCCTCTGAGCGTAATGGGGATGAATGATGATGATGAAGACGACACAACACCCACCCACTTGGGGCAGGTGAAAATCCCTTACCCCGTCGGGGATCGAACCCGGGACCCCGTGCTCGGGAAGCGAGAACGCTACCGCGAGACCACGAGCTGCGGACGTGAGATACCTGCATCTCGTAATTATATAATTCATCATCATTTTTTATGAATAATGCACATCTCCTTGTTTCTAATTACATATTGGACGCGGAATTCCTGTTTTCATTTCAAATACAAATTTTTAATTATCGATGTTTTATGAAAGACTGCTCATAAAAGTTGCTTAAATTAGGAAAACATAACTATTTAATTTTTAAGGCACAAATGAAAAACCAAATCCTCTTTATCTGGACTATGTCCATCGTTTTATACCACAGAGATAGATAAGTATTGTAGAAACATGAGAAACAATGATTTTCACATCATACAAATGCTGCATTTTTGCATTTTCTACTGTACCATTGCAATATGAACCCAACAGAACAGATCTGGAGCCAAGTTGCGGGTTTTGGCCCGAGAAGTAACAAGACTGTTAACCGGCCAGACGTACTGGAACTAACGCAC
Source organism: Schistocerca americana (assembly GCF_021461395.2). Lineage (NCBI taxonomy): Eukaryota > Metazoa > Arthropoda > Insecta > Orthoptera > Acrididae > Schistocerca > Schistocerca americana. The sequence goes on along the minus strand of NC_060119.1, from coordinate 948,400,546 downwards.
GCAGCTTTTTCCCATGTCACTGCCGATCGCTGGCGGGCTATAGAACGGCTCGTCAAAAAAGAAGAAGAGAAAATGTGGCACCTGGTTAGATTCATATATTCTGTTGTTGATAGGCTCGTTATCAACGTAGCAGGTGACATTTCCAGAACTGAAATGTATTTCTCGTATTCTGATAAGGAAAGGGCTACGAGATTACCAGACGACTGACTGTAATTAATACCTTCAGTGGCTACAGTATTCAACACTATGGTGAAATTCCTGCTGTATGCTTTTCCATTACACACAATTCAATCAGAAAAATTACCCTATGTTGAAGTTAGAAATTTTCATCACTCTTGTTTTTCATTAGAATACTATGTTAGGTGAAAACGAGTGCATTTTATGCTTTCGATCTGGTCACCTAAGAAGCGCGCGGTAGTGCTGGAGTTTCTCCGAATAATATTTCATTCTCTCTAAAAATTAAATAACGTTCGAAGCTATATTGTTTCTTTGCTCATCTCTTTTTACGTTTCAGCTGCAATTGCTCACATCATTGAAGGTTAGTTGGACCACTTGCTGGCCAGTGCTGTCTAAGTTTAATGCGCCGGGAAAGCTGTTGTCCCACATTATCGCTCAGTCTGTGTGCGTGTAACACAGCACAAAACGTATCCTTATGATTGAACTTCACTGTACTGGTCACAGCTTTTAGCTTCCGCTCCACGTGAACGAAATCCAACGAGATTCAAGCAAACGCGTAGTGTTTACATCAGGTATATTCTTATGATATACAGAGTATAGGGGCACGTATTTTCTAAGAGCACATTCACCTACCAACTTGTGTAATGAAATATTTTGAGCAGTATGTGCACAGATAAAGTTTTGAAAGAGGATACAGAAGCAAATAACGACCTTAGGCACAAACTACTAAAACCTAGCCAGTGGTCTCATGAGCTGAAATTTTTTTTAACTGTACAGATGAACGGAACAGTGTACAGTTACCGAACGACAGCGAGTTATTCAGTGACACTGATTTATTCAGTGACATGTGAGTTACATGCATAGAGGCAAATGCGAACAAGTTTCATACCACGAGCCTTCTACTTCGAAATAAATGAGACTTGGTGAATTGAGGAAGCCTGCTACGGTACGGGTGTTAGTGCACTAGCACAGTGTGCCGTTGGCAAGCTAAATAATAAAGTGCAGTAGTTACCTTCGTGCAGTGAACGTAGGAGGTGCTCTGTGGTCCCTTCTCACAGCCAAGGCGTACCACGAGTTGAAGCAGGTGCAGTACTTTCGTAAATGCTGCGAACGCTGCACGGAACACTTCATAAAGATGCAGTGACCGCCACGCGAAGCATTGATACCCGGCGTTGGGTGCGCGGCTACTGGACTCCAAACGGCGCGTAGTGTGCCGCAAGACTAATTGTTGCGTGTGCGGTTACTTGTAACTGACGCATTATTGACTTTTGGCGTGATGCAGGAGGACAGTTTGAATGGAAAGCAAAATCTACCTTCAAGTGACCAGTCACCATAGTGCAAAGAGATGTAGAGACATGATTTCCCGACGCACTAAATAAAGTCTTACCACTACAGCTCGTGATCTACGTCCCACGTTACGAAATAAAAACGGCAACCATGTTCACTGAACTTATGACAGAACAATATCCACGGTTATATATATGTTAGTGTTAAGTTAGACAAAGCACTAACCTCTGTGAATTTTATTTGTTATCTTGCCCACGACGAGACAACTGTAAAACCCAGAGAGAAGATATACTGAGACGTTATAAATAGATCCTGTATAAAAGAGGGAGGCAGTGGAGAGCATAAGCAGCTATAAGGACGAATTTATCACACCGCTTCAGATACACAAATCTAAAGGCTGCAAATTCAACTAAATACCTAGGGATTACAATTACAAAGAACCAAAATTGGAACGATGACGTAGATTGTGGGTAGAGCAAACCAGACTGCGATTCATTGGCAGAACACTTAGAAGGTGCGACAGATCTACAAAAGAGACAGCTTACACTACACTTGTCCATCCTATTCAGGAGTATTGCTGTGCGGTGTGTTATCCGGAGCAGGTGGGACTGACGGATGAAATCGAAATAGTTCAAAGAAGAGCGGCTCGTTTTGTACTATCGCTAAATAGGGGAGATAGTACCACAGACATGGTACATGAATTGGAGTGGCAATCATTAAAACAAAGGCGTTTTTCGTTGCGACGGGATCTCCTCACAAAATTCTCCTCCGATTGCGAAAACATTCTGTTGGCACCTACCTACAAAGGGAGAAATGATCATCACGATAAAATAAGAGAAATCAGTGCTCGCACAGAAAAATTTAAGTGCTCGTTTTTCCCGTGCGCTGTTCGAGAGTGGAACGGCAGAGAGACAGCTTGAAGGTGGTTCATTGAATCCTCTACCAGGCACTTTATTGTGAATAGCAGAGTAATCACGTAGATGTAGATACCCTTGCTAACCCTGCAGCCTGGATCACCACACCAAAATATACGACGTTCTTGTGAATGGTTTTTTTTATCTTCAGGAAAAATGTAACTGTAGAGTCACAGAAGAGACTTGTGATATGTATTTTTTGTAAACGCACTACTGAAAATGTTATTTGCACGCAGGAACAATGACGCTGCAAACCAATCATAAAGAACTGAACTATGGACTTGTATAAAATGCAGTGTAATATTCATGTATTTGTTGTAAAGAACGATGCAGTAATTTTTATGTGTAGTATGTAAGTTAATATACATTTTGTGTACCCTAGTGGATATGTTTTCATGGCTAAGAAATCATGAATGTACAGTATACGAGAGAAACGAATGTTACAACAAGTTATTAGCTAAGTGCCAGGGCCAGCACCAGAAATATATAAGCAAAGTGGTGATGACTAAATCCCGTAAAAGACACGAACAGTGCGATTCAAGTACGTGCATAAAGGAGTGAAAGAACTACCACTGTGTAAAGTGGTTGGGTTCATTGCCCGTAATTTGTCATTTCTTCGAACAATTCGCCCAAAGGGGCAATCTAATGAAACTTAATAATTTTTTCTTATTGATAAACGTATAGATAATTGTTCGACTCGCAGACCAGAGATCATTTGAAAAGTATTTAACATTGACAGACAAAAGGAGATTTACGCTCTTCGTTTATTAGTTTTAGGAATAGTTACCTTCCGTTGTTCTATGTCCTGGTGGTTAGACGTATAAACGAAGTGCTCTGTGATTTCAGGTGAAGTTGTGCTTAATAATGAAAGCAACTTCTGAAACAATACGATTTTCTCATTTACGATACCATAGATCCCAGCTCCTGTAACCCTGGAAGATTATTATTATTTTAATTTTGTGTGGAGAATTTAGATGGAGGCCACGATTCTCACGACGGCGCTGCTCAACAACACAGGTACGTGAATGTATTCATCTCCTTCCCTTCGTGGCCACCAATATCAATTTCAATACTTAGGCCATATTTTCCACGACTTTCTTTCTTTTCATTTAATCACGAAGTACGATTATTTTCTTTCTCAGAAGAATAAATGCATTTTAACCACGTTTATTTTTACCCAGGCCACTGGAATTATAGTCCTTAGAACCTACGTGCCTCTAACCCGATCGTACGTTCGCATACAACTGAGTGTGTACCAACGCAACTATACTTATGACCCATTTCCCTTACCTATTTTGAGCCACTCACTCATGAATGTACCAGTACTTATTTTGTGTGGTCAGTCGGGTGCATTCCTTAATACTTTTACTTTCAATAATTAGTGGCTTAGCTTCCACAGTTGACCTTTCCCTCTGTCGCAACGGTGCGAAATATTTATTACGTGACTTTCATACTAACTCTCATTTCAAAATTACGGCACCGGCTGACTAAGTTTTTAACAGTTTAACAGGGCGGTTACACAGTGGAAGCATCAGTTGGACTGGAGAATGTAATAACCTGGCTATCATATAAATGTGCAGAGCATAACAGATACATAGAAACTATTTATGATTAAGAAAGTAAGTCTGATAATTTACAAACGCTAGAAATATGATGAATTCATAACATGAAGTACTAAATCTGCTACTCAAAAATAGCTCTAAAAATCACATACGAGACTCGTGCCCCACAATTCATTATCTATCTCATGAAATACGATAATCCTTATCTCACCTGCAACTACAAAAAACTACAACAATCTCGTATTTTTATTCGCAAATTACGAAAGTAAGTATATCAAAATTATAAACCATTCTCTTCGCAACAGTGCCCTGGAGAACTCATCTAAACTGTTTAGCCTTCTTTGAAAGAATTCGTTGGCGCTAGAAACCAAGCAGCAACATAAAAACCTGAACTTTGTCTTAAAACTTTGAAGGGTACATGTCCGAAAGAAACAAAAGAAGTAGGACTATTTATAAGAGTATTCCCTCCATAATGGCTCCCTGTCAATTAATGACTTCTGTTAAGGGTTTGTAATCTGACTACGAGAGGTTTCCTTGTTACATCGAAAATTTCTGGTTATCTTTCAACAGACTTTCATCTTGCACGATGAAGAAATAGTACTGAGGTAATAAGACTTGGCATTTTCAAATAGTTAAATATCAAATTAAAACCATATATCTTTGATATCATGCAGAAATAGTTTTCATTCTAAACCACCTGAAAGATGATATTACAATTTATTTTATAGCATGTGACCAGTTCAAAACTCTCAAGCCAAACTTCATACATCCTTAATATTCCGTTGTAACTAAAGTACTCAAATATGAATATTCTCAACGCTAGTTATGTTTTGAAATGTGTGAAGCTTGCGTTTCCTACTTAGATTTGTTCGTTGTCCAAGAAAATTGTGATACATTTTCAAAGACTCACATTATAACAAAATATTTTTATTTCGTTTATGTGAAAAATACAAGTTCACATTGTCTGCACTATTGTTTACGAAACATGTATGACTGTAAATACCTGCTGTCAAACGTAGGAAACAGTTCCATGTGGTGTGTTTACAGAGCGAATTGATCAACATTATTATTAACGATAAGTGTGGGAATGACGTCTTGTAGCCTTAACCCAGTTTTTCAGAGAATGACTTCGAGCAACTTAATTTGTGGTTTTGCATTGCAGAGACATAAATATCAAGTAGCTCGACGCTTTTTGCAAAAGAATTCTTCCATAACTCGTAACTGTCACAGCTACCCAGCATAAACTTGTACTTTTAGAAAGGAACTACTCCATATTCATCAGAACGTATGACTATTCATGTACGTCGTCTGCCCTCGGCAATGGGTAACTTGAAGAATACATAAACACACAACCTTCACGAAAAAATTGCGAGGAGGGACAAATTTACTTAGTGTTGCCGTTTTTTGCAGAATACATTTCATTTATATCCATAGTATAACAGACGTTGTTATTAAATACAGTGACCAATGAAGGTCTGTGTAACTCAGTAACTAAGGAGTGAAAAACTCTTGTTCAGAAGCTGCAGGTCTTCTGCTCATTCCTGGTCTATTGTAAAACTATACTGGTATGCGAAACGTGTGGACGAAAGTAACTTTCGCATGACGTTTCTTACCAAGTAACATAGATCGATAAATTTGGACCAATTATAGTAAGATCTGCTACAATGTAGATCAGAAGTTAATTTGAAGACATACGCAATGAGACGAAAAGAAACGACAATTTTACTCAAAGGCAATAATGACACTAAAATCATCACCATTCACGAGGATCCGTTGGACATTACAAAACGCCGAACATGGTTCTTAATAGGATATCTTATCACCACGGCCGGTAATTCATCTTCTGAAACGTGCTGCCATGCTAGCTACAGGATTGGTGAGGAGTTGTTGTGGTAGGGCGCTCCATTCTTCCACCGGCACGGTTGCCAACTTCTGAATGGTCGTCGGTGCTCGTGGACGTGTTGCAATACGTGTCCGCCCCTCCCTCCCCCCCCCCCCCCCCCCCCACCATCGTATCCCACACGTGCTCGATGGGATTTAAGTCGGAGAAAAGGCAGGTCAGTCGATTCGTCGTATCTTCTCTCGTTCCAAGATCTCTTCCTCAGCGAAGTTTGATACAGTCGTGCATTGTCGTGCACAAAAATAAAGTCAGGGCTGTATAGAAATGTGGAAGTAGTATAGTGTCGCAATAACACTGACTGGTGAGGGTACCGTGTTCAAAGATTTGGAGATCAGTAAGCCCAATGCTGATTTGCTGCTGCTCCACACGAATTCCTCTCCTATGCCAACATTTCATCTCAGAGCAGCAATTGCAACCTGCATCCTCAATTATTTGCTGGATGTACTCGAATCTCTGTCTTCCTCTACAGTTTTTATCCTCTACAGCCCCTCTAGTACCATGGATGCTATTTCCTGGTGTCTTAACAGATGTCCTATCTTCCTGTCCCTTCTTGTCCGTGTTTTCCATATGTTCTTCACCTCGCTGATTCTGCGGAGAACCTCCTCCATCCTTAGCGTATTAGTTCAACTAAGTTTCAAGGTTCTTCTGTAGCACCACATCAGCGTAATTATTGTCTATGAACGGAAGCATAGTTTCTAGTCTTCACATTGCGTATTTCTTTTAGTTATTCTGTAGTACACTGTAGAATTTCTTTTTATGTATGGTCCAAGTGTCATCGAACTATGTTACTTGGCAATGTCAGGTCATGTGAAAGTTACTTTCCTCCTTAAGTTTTGCACACCAGTGTATGTTCGAGGTGATAATGTAACTTGTGACGCATAAGCTCATCGATTTATTGTGAGAATTCGACAACTAAGGAATGATTTTCAAGTATTGCACATCATTCGCTACATTGTTAATTGAATTCTTGCAAAGAACAGTCTACACCACCACAGTTTCAATATTGTTGATACACTCCAGTCATCTGGATTCAAAGAAAACTCTGTTTTTGCCGAACAAACATGTGGTCAAATTTGCTCCCTAAATCATAATATTTCGGCTAAATTACTGCAGAACGGCTGCCACCGGCACGAATGAACAATAACACATCATCACTTATATGCTGGATTCGGTATTATTTTAAAAGGTATTAGCACTGGTAATTTTTCATCTGCGAATAAGCTAAAGGCAGTAGTTAAATGACCACACTGAAATAATAACGGAGCTTAACTACCTCAATTCAGTTCGGTATGTCACTTGCATTTTATTTTATTAAAGCGGCTCACAAAAGCTGTAGCTTTCACGGTTACGGTCGTATTGATAAAAGCAAGGGAGATTACAGTCAGCTTTATACGGAAGAACAGAGTATTAGCTTGTAAAGTACAGAATGTATGCATGTGTGCTCATCTACGCTTGCTCTGTGGACTCATAAGCTAAACCGAGGTACAGAACTGCCTTCTTAAAAAATTCAAGTTCTGAAAAGCGTATTCTTGAGTATATTATCTAAACTGATGCAGTGGCAACAGTACTACATGCAACCAAAATGTTTTTCAGTGCACGGGAATGAATAAACTATAATGTGTGAAGCTGGTAAGATTAGGATTGTTTTGCTTAAATTTAATGTCGCCTAGAGTTTCTACAATAACAGCCAGTTAACTTTCGATTTCGTGAAGTTCGTGCATACTGTACACACAAAACAATAACTTGCATCATATATTTGTTTACTTTCTTTAATACCAGTCAATGTAAAAATTTAAAAGACATTAAAATAATACATAACAGGACATTATATATATGTCTTAGGTGTAAAAAAATGTTATAGGATCACTGTTGTGGAATAAGCTGTTTCTAAAGTTCATTTGATGCTTCTTCAGTTTTGAGAAGTATTAGTCAGCAGAACATTCTGACAGATAAAATTTTGATAGAAAATGAGTCTTGCTCAAGGTTTACATTTTTTTAAAATTTTCGATTTCTGTGTTCCAATATCAACTTCAAATTATTTGTATATAAACGTTGTGAATATTTTCGAGATCTGTTCATCCACATCTACATCTACATTTATACTCCGCAAGCCACCCAACGGTGTGTGGCGGAGGGCACTTTATGTGCCACTGTCATTACCTCCCTTTCCTGTTCCAGTCGCGTATGGTTCGCGGGAAGAACGACTGTCTGAAAGCCTCCGTGCGCGCTCTAATCTCTCTAATTTTACATTCGTGATCTCCTCGGGAAGTATAAGTAGGGGGAAGCAATATATTCGATACCTCATCCAGAAACGCACCCTCTCGAAACCTGGCGAGCAATCTACACCACGATGCAGAGCGCCTCTCTTGCAGAGTCTGCCACTTGAGTTTATTAAACATCTCCGTAACGCTATCACGGTTACCAAATAACCCTGTGACGAAACGCGCCGCTCTTCTTTGGATCTTCTCTATCTCCTCCGTCAGACCGATCTGGTCCGGATCCCACACTGATGAGCAATACTCAAGTATAGGTCGAACGAGTGTTTTGTAAGCCACCTCCTTTGTTGATGGACTACATTTTCTAAGCACTCTCCCAATGAATCTCAACCTGGTACCCGCCTTACCAACAATTAATTTTATATGATCATTCCACATCAAATCGTTCCGCACGCATACTCCCAGATATTTTACAGAAGTAACTTCTACCAGTGTTTGTTCCGCTATCATATAATCATACAATAAAGGATCATCATTTAGATGCCTTTGTTGGATACATGTTGCATTTTACAATATCACTTCTGTTTCTTAGCTGGTCGTAGGCTGTGTTCCAAAAATGAACAGCACAGAGACAGAAGTGATGAAACCTTCTGCAGGACCTGACCATCACTTTGCAGGACAATGCTGAAGCACGTACAGTGCAAGAGGTTACTGATTTGTTTGACTGATGGGGCTTCTAAGTGCTATACCACCTACTGAACTCCCCTGAATTAAGCCTTCGTAAGTTCAATTCTATTTATAAACTGAAGGAAACGCTTCACGGCATTCGCTTCAGAACTGCTACAGATTCGTCTAGCAATAGACCGCTCCGCTCGAGCTGCCAACACAACTGGAACTGCTAAGAGTATCCTACGACTTCTACATCGCTGGCAACGGGTTATACATAATGCTGGTGACTACCTTGAAGGTCAGTAACACTTTGAAACACGTATCTATATTGTACGTGCTGTAAATAAATAGTTGTCACTATTAAAGATCCAACCCTCGTATGTATGTATGGCAGTTAATCCAGATGTAAACCAATACCACCATACAACAAATATTAGAAACACAACAAGTGACATTCGGAAGTCTTATCACACTCATTAAATGGCGTGACGAGTTGTTGCTTTGAGATTCAAATTAAAACCCATTGTTAACAAATAAAGCTTGCATGTCTGATGTAGACTTGATTAGGTATAAACAGATATAAAATATCGAAGTTTTCACGAGTATCAGTCTACAGGGCCAAATGTTCGAACCTGGAAATAAATGACGATACGTCTAGCACTGAACCGGGAACCCCCTGAAGCTTATGTTGCCTCTGTGAATTAACCATGAAAGGTATGTAATAAAATGCAGTGCACAAGGGTGGAACGCCATGAAGTAAAATTGTGGTGATGGACGGCGAGTAGAACCCAGTACCTATATATATTGATAACTAACCACAACCAGGTGTCAGATATTAAATACGTTCACCAATCGTATGATATTGGAACCTAAAACGAAAATACAAATGATTTTTGCCTGGCATGGATTCGATCCCGACACCTTTCGATATTGTCGTATAGCTATTAATAAAAACAGCGTGTTGTTGACCCCACACGAAGACGTGTCAGCAATCAAATTCCTTTTCACTAGTAGCTAAGATCGCGCCATTATAGAGACCCGGAGGAGTTTGGCATCTTGAGGAAACAAAGAAATGATGCGACATATCATCTCGAAGGTTTCAGATCCAGAGAAAAATTAGAATCGGATCTCAAATCCCAGTCCAGCATCAATATTTCCAACTCTCAAGGTCACTTAAAATAAGAAATCAAGGCCCTATGACGTTGCATGACGATTGGTTCGTGAACTAAAATAACATTAATAGTGTGCGTTTCAGCAAGCAGTGACTTCTGCTGCTGGCACCCAAAACTAATCCAACTCTGTTCCAGTCAGTATCAAATGGACATGTTTAATGTTGATTCGGAGCAACAGCACAGTCCTGCGTTCTTTACTTGGCTTTACTGGAGGTGAAGAGAGTATGTTTGTGACTGTTGGAAACTGATACCTCCTGTAGGAATCCAACACACACCTTAGCCATTACAAGCTAGCCTCAGTCCAACCAATCACCAATTTTCACATGTGTTAGCAACATGTTTTTTTCATAGTGGGGTACGCAGCACACGATATGAGAAATGCTGACTTCCACTTGAGCTGTTGTTGTGAATAAGTTATTCGTGGCCTAGTAACTAATGTCATGCAGTGCGAACGCAAAGCTGTGATATCAAATCCTCCTTTTTCCTTTCTCTTTTAAGCCATATGCAGACTGTCTGCTACTAGCATCAGTGTGACAGTAGCTCAGAGAGTGTTCCGTTCGTTTTCTAACCAGCCAGTAATACTAAAACCTTGTGGAAACATGTTTGCGAAAGGGCACGTGGGTGTTTGTCATGGCAAGACCATTTTCAGCACCATCAGCCCGCGGCCGCATTATGAAGACCAGCGTCCGATCAACTGAGCGCGACGCATTGGCATAGAGCCTATAATCTGTAGCGGACTTTCCTGCTCTCGAATTAGCGAGGTCAATATTATATTATTGTTGCATATGATATAATACTATGTTTCAGCATGCTCCATGTCGATTTTGTATGGCCTGCTGCTGTAAGCGTATTTAACTATTGTTTTATTTGATCAAGTTTATAGTATAGTTCGTGCCATGACTACTTGAATATTTCTCATTTTTGACGTTATGAGGAGCGTCGTTTATGCATTAGAAAACTGAGTCTAAAACGGAGTAAAGTCTAACATCTGTGACACTGTGTTCTGTTTGCGCTTTAATAAAGCGGTGAAACCAGTGTAGAGAATTCGAAACACTTGTGTCCTGTGTGGAGTGACTGCTATCGAGAAATTCAAGTTGTATCCTTTCAAGTACGATTGTTTTGAGATAAATTAACCACATTGACGAGGACAAACAGGCGTTAATGAAGGGCATTTCTGCGATTTATTGCTATGATCAATGACACTGTAAAAAATAATTGACATGCCTTCAGTAGTCATACTGAGGTTAAAAGAAAGGTAGGAGGACTACGGTACAACATCTTGTCGGAAACGAGATTAGACGCGAAGCAGAATCTCGAACTGGGAAGATAGGGAAAGAATTCGTCGGTGCCCTTCGAGGGACTGATCCTGGCATTTGCCGTAATAGATTTAAGGGCGTCACCGACAACCTAAATCAGTGCCTGATGGTGACTTGAATTACCATATGGTAACTTCATAAGGAGTAAGCCATAACAAACATTATCTCAAACGATGGACTGTATACGTCCACAAAATGTATTGTTATTTATACACATCCGGTGGCACAAAGAAGTTGTTTTATGTTCTTGCTTCACCTTCTGCTTTCCTTCACAGTTGATATTTGTTGCCGAAAAATCAGATGTCTTGCAGTTGCAGAGTAACAAATGCTACCTGGAAAACAGCCCGAAGGAGCTTGGTTGGCAAACATGAATACCGTATGTCTTCGGCACTGCAACCAGCATATATTGACCCCCTTATCGATCAATCACCAAGTACGTTGTTTGTTTTTCTTTGCTTTATTTTGGTGGTTGCACTTTAAACGTGGCTTAACTCAGAATCAGTAAGTCTCTTCATGCAAGGGCTTGACATCTACCTGCGCATCATCAGCCGGTTTTTGATAGCGAGGTAGAATATATTGTTGACAATTTCTCTGACGTTTGTGTCTATTTTGTTCAATAACCTAAGGGGGAACGCTCTTAATATGCACTACACAGATACAACTGGGGTCTCATCATAATATGATACTACGAATGGATATCTTAATTAAACGTGAAGTCTTTTGTCATGCTCAACTAGCTTTATCAGACTACGAGGTCAATATGTCACTGTGTTTGTGAGAGTAGTTGCTGGATGAAACACAGTAACACAGCACTCGGTGATACGATTTCATTAACAGATTTGTGTATTTTCAGCAGCAGTTCCGCAGTATTTTATGTTCCTTATCTCTAGGTCTACTGAAAATAGCGAGACGTCTTATGATGGCAAAGTTTCTAAAGACGTCGTCCTGAGTTAGATGTAGCTGCTTGTAGCTCTGTCACAGAGAACGTAAAATGTTACTCTCGTGCCTGTTTGGAACAGAGAGATACTTCCTCTTACTCTTTACAGTGCGTAGACGTTCACATGGAGCAAGCGACCAGCTGCGGGGTTCATCGCCATCTCATTGCCCTTATGATGGCTGATACAGATATTTCGCAATGTAGACAATGAGATTAGTTGTAGATGCGGCATGGAAGGATTCTCCGCTGTCTGTAAACATAAATTTGATAATTCGATAACACACCAAAGTGGAATGCATTCAAAACCGTTGACAGACATACGAATCGTGCAAGACAATTCTCTGTCATTCCAGGAAGTAACAAAGTTATCACAGCATCACCAGACAAGTTCACCTATGTTGTCATGACCCTAGCATAATCGTAGCACGACGATTATGTTTCTACAGGCAATGTTTTTCTTGAGTGGGCTAAGAAGTGCATCTCGTGCGTCAACGATGCAGTGGCTTAATTGTTGTTCCTACGAAGTCATGAGCAGTATTCAAGCATTTATGGCGAGGGATAAGAGTGGACAGTTGCACGGACCACTGCAATACATTCGAAAGAAAATAAATGTAATTCACTGAGTTACAGATCAATTTCATTGACAATCGACTTGTAGCACGACGTGTGAAGAAACACTTTGTTCCAGTATTATGAAATACCTCTAAATGTATTACCTGTTGTCATCAGTATAGCATGGATTTATAAAACATCACTTTTATTATAAGACACCGCTGGCACTTTATTCGCATGATGTACTGCATATAGCGGCTCTCAAATTGATTCGGTATTTATAGAGTTCCTAAAAGGTTTTTGATACCATTGCTCATAAGCTGTTTCCAATCACATTGCTTTGTTATGGACTATTGTCTCAACTGTGCTACTCGATTTATTATTTACTGTCTGAAAGGTCACAGTTTCCAGTAACAGACAGGGTGTCACCTAGTGAAATGGAAGTGGTGAGTGTGATTCCGCAAGTAAACTGATGCAGACCTTCTGCTATTTCTAAAATAGAAAACCAATTTAGCAGACACTAAAACATTTCTGTTAGCTTTGTGTCAGGTAAAAAGGCCGTCTAGTAAACTTCAAAAATGGCTCTGAGCACTATGCGACTTAACTTCTGAGGTCATCAGTCGCCTAGAACTTAGAACTAATTAAACCTAACTAACCTAAGGACATCACACACATCCATGCCCGAGGCAGGATTCGAACCTGCGACCGTAGCGGTCACGCGGTTCCAGACTGAAGCGCCTTTAACCGCACGGCCACACCGGCCGGCTAGTAAACTTCTCAGAACAGCAAAGTGAATAGCAAAGTGACACTGGAAATATATCTTCACGGCACAGAAAGTTACAACAACATGTGCGAGTTTCTCCACATGAATACCAAAATAATTCAATGGAAGTTAGCTTACACCACAAAGGTTGTCGATTCAAATAAATATCTGGAAGCTATGATTACGAACAACGTGAGTTGGAACCGCCATACGGAAACTTGTGTGGAAGGAAATCCAAAGACCGCTGCGTTTTATTGGTAAAATAGGTAGAAGATGCAACATGTAAATTAACTCACTTGTCCATCCTGTTCGTGAGTATTCCTGTGTGTAATGGGATCCCTATGCGGTAGGACTGACGGAAGATACTGAAAAAGTTCAAAGAAGGGCAGCTCGTTTTGTATTATCACGAAATAGGGGAGATTCTGTCACGGATATGATAAACGGGTTAGGGTGGAAATTATTGAAACTCAGATGTTTTACATTGCGTTGAGGTGTTTTCACTAAATTCCAGTGGCCAACCTCCTCCGCTGAATACCACGGTATTTTGTTTACCCCAAAATAAAAAGGAGACTGACCATTGTGATAAGAGACATCAATGCTTGCATGGTAAGGTTTAGTTGTCCATTATTTTCATTATTTTGAGAGTGTAATGGTTGAAAAACAAAATGACAGTAGTTCAAAGAACCTCCTGCCAAGCATTTAATTGTGAACTGCAGAGTATTCATATAGATGTGGATGCAGATCTCAAGGAAGAGGTAGCTGGAAGCAGGGAGGATCTAGGAATCGATAGGAGTGCAGCAGCGCAAAATAAAAGAATGAAAATATTGCAGCGTTGACCTTACTTAGACCTTTGCCATACTTCATTTTATCTTAGGACACAGAGGAAAGGAAGGAATGCTTTCAGAATGAAGAATGGTTTATAGGTAAAGGGATACAAAAGAATACTGATTCATAGTTATGAGAGGAACAACAGAGGACAGTAAAGAAACGAAAATGTATAGTTTCAATGGAAACCTCTAAATTTGTTATAACGTTTTGGGAGAGTGGAGCAGAAGGACAACTGAGCTGATAATGTGAAAGAGGCGTGAGAGAGTGAGAAAGAGAATGGAAGAGAAATTAACAATGAATAAATGTAAGACGAAATTGTTTGCATAATTTTTGGAGGATGGAGTATGCGTTAATAGAAGGAGGGGTAAACAGAGATTTATTTGAAGTAGCACAAAATACTTTTAAAGGATCAATCTAAACTGGTTACCTAGTAAGTGTCTAGACAAGATGTAAATGAAATAAAAATAGAATACCTAAACTCAAATATTGTTTTATCTGTTGCAAAGTGATCTTCCATTGGCTCTCTATGAGGAAAAATGAAGAAGAAGACGATATAAACGACCGTTTAAGGACTCTAATATTTTATTCAGGATCCCACATTATTTTGTACTTCTGTAAGGCGCATTGGTATAGAATCTATAAGCTGTCAGATGTAACAACCTGTTGATGCATCTTCCTTTCAGGCTGCAAAAACACAGTCCAAGAGAGCATCAACTGTAGTTGGCTGGTTTTGTGGCCAGTTGTCTGTTAGCGTTCTGGCGACCCTAGCCCTCATATTTTCCGTAGGGTTGATATCAGCTGCCCGTGTTGGCGATCCATAGGGTTCATGTCAGCAGTCTGTGGCTGCCACTCCATTATGTTGATGCCAATCGTGGAGAGTTGCTCCTCAACGAATGGATACTTGTGAATGGGGGAATGGTCCTCCTGCACTGTGAAGTCCCCTTCTCTGTACAGCATTTCTACTGATGGAAGCATCACTTTTCCATTATGTGGGAGTACTGTTCGCTGTCGAAAGTTCCTTCTATCCTGTGAAGAATTCCTGCTCCTCTTACAGAAATCCATCCTCAACAGGAAACAGATACTCGTAGCTGCCTACTTCTTCTCATCGTGGTTACATATTTGCATCGATGGCGAGTCCCTTGCGACCTGTAAACGACTCATTGACTGTCTTTATTGGTGGGAAACATTGTAAAATGTCAAACAGTAATACACCTTACACTGAATACATCAAATAATTCTGGTTAACTCGATATGTCACACAACACATTTACGCGAAATTCATCGAATTTTATTAAGATAAAGACGTAATAAATAAGCCAGAATTTCGTGAAAATGAACCACTAACACTCTCACTAGTTATTTCACTCAAGTAATTTCCCCAACAGGAGCTACGACACACAGTTCTGAGGGACAGGAGAATTTCACGACGACACGCCATCCTGCGTGGCTAAAAAACTCTTGCCACGGGACACCTAGTGGACACAACAAGAGGCTGCAGTTACTGCGTAGGCTGCCTGCAAAAGCAGCCCTTGTCCTTACTTTTAACGAAGACCCTTCGGAAAGCCTTTCTACAGGAACTTGGCAGGAGAGCCCAGATAATACGTCTGGAGAAAACCAACTAAAAACAATGGTGACTCACTGTAGCCACCTGGGTTAAAAGTTGCATGAAGAAAAAGTGTTTATCTCAGTATTACGTAGCAGAAGTTAAACTCTACCCTACGAAAGAAATGATGCCTGTGATAGGCTTCAAAAGCTCTAGTGGGTGGAGTTATAAGAAGTACGAATGCCCTGATTGGGCAGAAAGAAAATGTGTGATCATCAGCTTTGATATAGGTAAATTGCAGGGCAATTGGCTCTGCTCTTGCAGACAACGTCAAGTGTTTGAGCAAGGCGACTTGTGCTGCGCTGAGACGATTGCTAGAGTCATTATGTTAACACTTGTTCACAGACTCATAAGGAGTTAAACTGCAAAGTCTCCTAGTAAGGAGAGTCGCACGCTTGCAAGCGATTTGAGGGCAACGACCTACGCGCTATTCCAGCCAAATAGCATGTACCACGCCAATTACCTTAGTTAGGGAATAGTTATGAGTCTCTGCTTCACCGAAGACGTAGGAAATGTATCCGACTGGTGTCTAACAGTCGACAGAGATTTAGACTAGATTCTCAGGTTCACAACTCGCGCCGACAGTCGCCGCTGCCGCTGCTCATGCCAGGAAACACAGGCGCGCTCATGCCACGCCAACAAGTGATACTCAATACACACTCAGAACTGCAGTGGTCTCTCCAATTTTTTTTTTTTTTGTACATTCAACAATGACCTCTAGTTAAACATATCCACGATTGTTGGGCTGAACTAAGCAGAAACGTAAGATGTCCGATCTGGCGAAAAGGTTTCATCAGCCACTGTAGAATTATGAATCGTTTTAATTGTATATTTCTTTTTGATTGCTCTTTACCGGCCCCCATTCAGTCTTTGGTATTTTCATTGTGCATTTTGTGCAATTGATATCTCTGGCTCCAATTGTATTTAATTTGTTTGCATTTTTGTCAACCCCCAGACATGACCATCAACAATGTTACAATTAAAGAATCTTACAATAGTTAGAAATTTCGCTTCACAATAGTGAAAATCCAATATCAATATTTTACAGTAATTTTGCTAACATTTCTATGTCATGAAGTCGGGAGATAAGATACTGCGTGAAGAGTTTGACAGAGCACTGAAAGACCTGAGTCGAAACAAGGCCCCGGGAGTAGACAACATTCCATTAGAACTACTAATGGCCTCGGGAGAGCCAGTCATGACAAAACTCTACCATCTGGTGAGCAGGATGTATGAGACAGGCGAAATACCCACAGACTTCAAGAAGAATATAATAATTCCAATACCAAAGAAAGCAGGTGTTGACAGATGTGAAAATTACCGAACTATCAGTTTAATAAGTCACAGCTGCAAAATACTAACGCGAATTCTTTATAGACGAATGGAAAAACTGGTAGAAGCGGACCTCGGGGAAGATCAGTGTGGATTCCGTAGAAATGTTGGAACACGTGAGGCAATACTAACCTTAAGACTTATCTTAGAAGAAAGATTAAGAAAAGGCAAACCTACGTTTCTAGCATTTGTAGACTTAGAGAAAGCTTTTGACAACGTTAACTGGAATACTCTCTTTCAAATTCTGAAGGTGGCAGGGGTAAAATACAGGGAGCGAAAGGCTATTTACAATTTGTACAGAAACCAGATGGCAGTTATAAGAGTCAAGGGGCATGAAAGGGAAGCAGTGGTTGGGAAAGGAGTGAGACAGGGTTGTAGCCTCTCCCCGATGTTATTCAATCTGTATATTGAGCAAGCAGTAAAGGAAACAAAAGAAAAATTCGGAGTAGGTATTAAAATTCATGGAGAAGAAGTAAAAACTTTGAGGTTCGCCGATGACATTGTAATTCTGTCAGAGACAGCAAAGGACTTGGAAGAGCAGTTGAACGGAATGGACAGTGTCCTGAAAGGAGGATATAAGATGAACATCAACAAAAGCAAAACGAGGATAATGGAATGTAGTCAAATTAAATCGGGTGATGCTGAGGGGATTAGATTAGGAAATGAGACACTTAAAGTAGTAAAGGAGTTTTGCTATTTAGGGAGTAAAATAACTGAAGATGGTCGAAGTAGAGAGGATATGAAATGTAGACTGGCAATGGCAAGGAAATCGTTTCTGAAGAAGAGAAATTTGTTAACATCGAGTATAGATTTAAGTGTCAGGAAGTCGTTTCTGAAAGTATTTGTATGGAGTGTAGCCATGTATGGAAGTGAAACATGGACGATAACCAGTTTGGACAAGAAGAGAATAGAAGCTTTCGAAATGTGGTGCTACAGAAGAATGCTGAAGATAAGGTGGGTAGATCACGTAACTAATGAGGAGGTATTGAATAGGATTGGGGAGAAGAGAAGTTTGTGGCACAACTTGACTAGAAGAAGGGATCGGTTGGTAGGACATGTTTTGAGGCATCAAGGGATCACAAATTTAGCATTGGAGGGCAGCGTGGAGGGTAAAAATCGTAGAGGCAGACCAAGAGATGAATACACTAAGCAGATTCAGAAGGATGTAGGTTGCAGTAGGTACTGGGAGATGAAGAAGCTTGCACAGGATAGAGTAGCATGGAGAGCTGCATCAAACCAGTCTCAGGACTGAAGACCACAACAACAACAACGAAGTCACACTTAGAGTAAAAATAAAATTTAATAACGAAAATCTAAGATTTTCAATTTTTACTAACATATAGTTACTCCTGAACCCATACAATGATTTCTGCTAGCGATAACGTTTCCTTTACAGGGAGTATAGTGGAACTAACATTGAGATCATTGTCTGATTACATGACTGTCCATACAGCTGCACTCTTCTGAACTCTGTATGTGTGAGATGGTATCTTCCTACCTTGCAGGCCATAGGTTCAACACCAAATTTCTAAAACACTCACAGAGTGTCCTTGCACAACTGTGCTAGGAAAGTAGATCAGAACCAGTCTCACACGTGTTAGAACATCATCTCGTCAGTGGAAATCGATGGAGTTCGGCCAATGCCAGCAGGTATAAAACATTGTCTTCACTACACTCCTGTCTCATGGCGGATTCTCGTGCATACAGTCCAGTGTACCTCTGAGTTCGGCAAATCGTGGCATTGGAGCTAGGTAAAATGGTATCCTGCCGCAACTGCTTCACATTCAGAAAGGAATTTTCTTTGTTCTCAGATACTAGTTCCCTGTCCTGCTGTGAGCTCACTCTGTTTCTGCCTAAGCCAGGAGCTCTGTTGGTACTGTGTCTTTCAAGGTAGGTCCTCTACCATCTTGTTGCAGTGGGATACTTCTGCCAGCTTCTCTGATCTTCTACCTTCTTCTATAAGAGCGACGACTCTATCTCGAGCTGATCTCTCCCAGTGAGCCACTGCAACAAAGGCCTGACGTGTATTTCTGCTTGCCACTCTTTTATTGATGCAAAGAGGAGGGGTTGGTGGAGTAGGGGGGATATTGGTCTGCCACAACAGGTTTGTTCGCTTCCGTCTCTCCTCGGCACCAGGCTGTAGCTGACTGACCAGCCCATCACCCATCCAGCCTGGCTGGCCCGTAGCTCACGAGACACATTTAGTTTAGGCCAAGGCCACAAAGCCACACTCACTGCTGCTAAGGACCAAATGTTTCATCTACCCCAACCAAAGTGTGCAGTACAAACTAAAGTAGCTAAAGCTATAACATGAGCAGGCACATCTCCTTTGCACTTTTCATTCACATATCTAACGAAAAATAAGTTAAATAAGACACTCGTTATAAACGTAGCTTTCACAAAATATTTCAACCAATTAGCGATCCATGGATGTCCATCTTATTGCAAGCATTGCTTTGCACGGCGCAGGAAACCATTCTTTCTGGTAAGCGCTCTCCATTAGAAATCGCGTTAAGAAAATATCTATGCTACAAAGATAACTAAGGGAATTTTAAAAGTAAACATTTTCGGTTACAGCCTTGCCAACTAATTGTGTATACATAGTATATCATTCACATTATGAGCACTTACAGTGTACTTAGTGTCTCTAAAACAGTAAGTGCTGCAAGACTGAAATTACATTCTGCTGAGGCACATCATTTACATCGCAATGATACGCGATTACTCTGTGATTCAGAGTGAAGTCTTTCGTAAAGGGTTCACAAAATCACTTCATTTTGTCGACGATTCCACTCACGTATGAAGCTCGAGAAAAACGAACACCAAAATCTTTAAGTGGGAGTTCTAATTTCTCTCATCTCATTACAGTTGTAATATCATCTTTCTGTGGTGGTGGCGACAAAAACTGTTAACATTCGTAGGAGAAAGATTGTGGTTGAAATGTCGTGAAAATAACGTGCTGTAGTGAAAAAGCGTTTGTTTTAATATCGCATCCCCAACTCGGCTGCTTGATCCCTGCCCCCTACAACCTCAAGGGAAAAAAAGAAAAACGCCTGTGACACTCTCTCCCCTAATTCGCTACACTGCAAAATCAGCTGTCTTCTTTCAGCGTTTTCGATGTGCTCCGTCAATCCTGTCAGGTATTGATCGAATAGTGCTCAGTAGTATTCCAGAAGAGGTCAAACAACCGTAGTGCTGGCAGTCTCCTTCGTAGACTTCTTGGATCTTTAAGGGCTATGTCAATAACACAACATTTGTTTCACCTTCGCAACAACACGTGAGGTTTTCCAGTTACATTGTTGATATTTGCGATCCTAGGACTTTCGTTAGATCTGTTAAACTCAAATTTCTTTACATATCGATTTTTTGAACCTTGACAAAATCTTCTGAGTAATCAAATCCAGAACCTCAGACATTTTGTTGGTTAGAGTCAATTTTCACGCTTTGGATTGTGAAGATAAATACCTTTTGTGGTTTCTTCTCAGGGGCAATATAAGCTTCATGGGTTTCCTGGAGCAGTGCTAAACATATCGTCAATTGTATCTTGGTTCGGACATTTTGCCCTGTAAACTGATACTAGTGATAACTTCTATGCCTAGTCAAGTCTACATGAGACACGAAAGCTTTGTTTCTTAACAGTGGGTTCTAAATTCGATCACAAACAACAACTCGTCATGTCATTTAATGAGTGTGATAAGACTTCTGCAGTGTCAATTATTGTAATACAATTCAATTTACAAGGGTTAAGGACTGTCTCATTTCTGACAACGTGATTTCTTACTTTTGTCGTGTGATGGTAATGGTTTACATCTGGAGTGACTGCCATAAAGAGCAGTGTCCTCTAGTAGTCTCTTGTGTTAATCATTGTGTATAAACAAATGATTGCAACCCACAGGGTTTCGGCATTTAGAGGACCTGCGACACAGCTACGTTATTGTTACGTTTATTGCAGTCAGCAGTGACTCACTTTTTTTGCTGTCAGTTGAATGTGGTACTTGAAGTTTGGATATCAACTAATCTAACTTCAAAAAACGTAGAGAGCTTCTCAGTAAATATATGATATATTATAAGTTTTGTCAGTTTTAATCTTCAGTTTCACCGATACTTGTTATATTAAACACGCAAATTTTGCAATCTGTTACCCTCCTTGAATCAATTTCCACCGAAGACTGTGCCATTTCACACACAGTGGAAGGCATCAGGGAGCACACGGCGACCTGTGTGGCTGACTACAAACGACCTCGCAGTTTCCTTCAGGACTAAGCTAATGTGACTGTGTAACACCGAAAATGCGGGATGCATGGCACCTGGTACCGACATATAATTTTTTTTTAATTGTATGTAAATATTTGTGATTTAAATGCTTTCATTTTATAAGTAAGGACATTGCTTCACTGTATGTGTACATTTAGGTAGAAGTCTGTTGACGTTTCATTCTATTTATCTGTGTTTTACTGTGAAACTTATAAGCTCTGGGAAAAAGCCAAAGGAATTGTTATTTGCATCGAGTAGCAACGATAATAGCAGTGGTGTGCGTTGTAAAATCTTCGGGTAGGGAGTTGTGGCGCAGAGCGCGCGGAGAGCGGGAGATTGGTTCCGGCGCTTGTAGTGTGCGGAAATGTGGTGTTAACGCTTTTGCAATAGAGAGTACCATTTTCAGCGGCATCATGTACGCGCGCCGTCTAAATGTCTAGAGCAGGAGTACAGACAGTGGACGGCCGGCAGAGGCTGTATTAATTACGATTGTCTGTTCCTATAATTACCCATGGCTCCACAATATGCTAATGTCTTCAACAACAGCAGCAGTTCCAGCAACACAGTTTCGTCGTCAGCTCCGAGTTTCCTCGTATGCACAGCACTGAAGTAAAACTGTTCGTTGGTAGAAAGTATTAACGGCTAACCCAGCAGCACAACTGAATGTGATTTGGTTGATAAGATTTATTTAAATAATAATCAGTTAGGGCGATTGTGTCCTCATTGCCCCCAGATCCTTGTTCCTTTTTTTTCCCTATTATGCTAACTGTGTGTCATAAGAAACAAATTGAATAGTTAGAGCCAGTTTATTAATGAATAATTTCTCTTTTAAGGATTTTAGCCTCAGTCTACTTTCAATTAACTGTTGTACAACAGAGGCTTCAGTATATGACTAAAGTAAAGCAATTTCATTTTTGAAGTTTGAGAATCAATCACTGGAAAAAATCCAAATCTGAGAAATGCACAAATTAAGAGTGCAGAAGTTTTATTTATTTTACGTATAGCTTGGAGCACATGGCTGTTTGGTTTGGTATGTATTCTAGTATTTAATTCTGTTCAAGTCAGTAAAAGAGGCTCAGTTGTTCAGATAATAATATGAAATCCAATTTGTGAAAATTGCTTGCTTTTTTCTGAATTTCTTTGATGACGTTGTGCTGAGGTCATTGAAAGTCATTGTTTACGTAACGAAGTTCAGTACTAACATACAGTTTAATTTCATGTTTTCAAATCCATACTCGATTGCCATTTTCAAAATTTAATGCCAAACATAAAGTAAGAATGACTTCTCAGTTTTCTTTATCATTATATACTCACTTAAAATTAGTGTTTTAAAAAAACAAAAACAAAAAAAAAAGAAACCGTGGCAACTTTAGTTGCCATGTCAGCGTTTAATAATACATGTTTTTCTTTCCCATTATCTTGTACAGGATTTTGGATGTAAAATGCCCTTGTGGACTGGCGACCTTTAATTACTTCCTTTTCGTTGATTAGTGTAACTTTTGGATTCATGATCAGTGGTACCACTTTCTGTCCAGTGTTGTTCGTGTGTGAAAGCACAAAAAACTTTCATTTTCCAAATTATAGCTCTGTTCGGTTTAATTACTTTTATTTTTAGTAGACTTTCCATCAGAAGGGTCGGTTGTACCCTTTCCTCCTAATTATCGGTAACACTTCTTCGGGAAAGATAGCCTTATACAATTAGAAAAAAATCCATTAGGCATACACGTGATCCCCGGTCATATTTTATATCGCAAGTAGATAGGCTGATTAGTAAGAGGGAGGTTACAACTGAATTGTTGTCATAAAACTCAACTAGTGAAATAGGTCGGTCATATGAAGAGAGAAAAAATAACAAAAAAGTAGTGAAAGATGGTCAAGACAACTGGTGATCAAAACGTTTCCGTCTGAGGTCATTGCTGTAGTGTACATGCTACGTTGTGCGACTCCTGTGTGGATATATAAGCAACTACATGTGGCCAAGGGATTAATGTGGCATTAGTGTCTTTCCAATGTGCGTACATAAACACTGAAATGTGGACTATGGCCACGTTATTACCAACAGCACAAACGTGCTACTATTCTTTTCTTGGCCGCCGAAGGCTAAACACCAATAGAGACCCATCGGAGAATGAAGACTGTGTATGCGCCACCATTTCTGCCTAAAACCGTTGTTGTAGAAGGATGCACCAAGTTCCGTGCTGGTCGTGGTTCGACACAAGATGGCGATCGATCTGGAAGGCCAGTCTTATCCTCATCCTCACTCAAGTGGGAGTCACTCGAGCACCAGCCCTGGAGTCCTGGTCTCACCACACGCGATTATCACACCTTCGGTCCCTTGAGAAAGGCTTTTAATGTTCGACGATTCCTGTCGGACGAAGATATGCATCAGGCAGCTACGAACTTCTAGGACACCGTATTTTACGATATCTTTAGCATGGTACGTCGGTAAGATGATTGCTTCAATGTTCACGGTGATTTCGCCAGATTGGAATACCGATTCTTGACCGTACGGCCTTCGAATGGAAATTTTTCGATCGCCCGTTACATACTCTAAGACAAAAAAAAAAAAAAAAAAAAAAAGACGCACCACATACGAGTTAGTAAATTCATCACAAATTGATATTCATACAGGTATCGACAGAAAATGCAAATTGTAAATTTTGGCGGCCGATGGACGAATCTGTGGCGCAGCAGAGCAGTTTCAAAGCGCAGCTGCAAGGAAAATAAACAGGGAACACATCGATACCAGGGCATAAAGTGTTAGCGAATTTCATACCTTATACTGTAGACAGTAATTACGCCTCATAGAAAGGTGCGTGAACAATATATGCAGATGTCGGCATTTGGCTGAGGACATGTAGTTGGGCTCAAAGTAACCGGTTGGGGTAATCGACGAATCAGACATTATTTCAATAGGAGCAATCCCAGTATTCGTCGCTGCTGGCAGAATGGGTGAACTATCGCCGAACACAGCATCAAGAAGAAAGAGGTCGACCGAGAGAGAGTACAGAAGGCGAGGACCGAGTAATCGCCACAAAGGCATTCAGAGCTCCCACTGATCATTATCATCGATCCGACAGGCAACTGGTGCTTCAGTGACCACGAGGACCATTAACAGGCGGCATACAGAAAGGAGACTGGGCTCAAGGCGCAGCCTGCACCAACTGCAATTGCCCGCTGTACACCAACAAGCCCGTTTGCGGTGGTGTCGGGAACATTCGGCCTGGGAACATGATAGACTGATGTAGAATTATCTTCAGTTTTGAGTTCCGCTACGAACTGAACCCTGATACAGCGAAGACAAGTCTGGAGACGCCCTAGACAGTGTTGGGTTACCAACCTGTCCATCGGGCGCCACATTGATCTAAAATTAGGAGTAATCGTCTGGGGTGCCACTTCGATTCATAGCGGGACCCTTTTGGTTGTCATCCACGGCACTTTTACAGCACATCGGTACGTCGACGATATTTCACACCGCGTTTTGTCGCCCTCCATGGCAAACCATCCTGGGTTTCAGCAGGATAAAAACCGCCAGCACACGGCGAGAGTTTCTACTGTTTGTCCCCATGCTTGCCAAATCTTACCTTATCCAATAAGGTCGCCGAATCTCTCCATAACTGAGAACGTTTGAGCATTATGGCAAGTTCCTCTAACCAACTCTGTATTGTGGCGAACTAAAATGCCAGTTGGACAGAATTTGCCCTCAGGAGGACATCCAACAACCCTATCAATCAATGCCACGCCGAATAACTGCTTGCATGAAGGCCAAAGGTGTAGCAATGCGTTCTTGAGTTGCTCAATTTGTGAAGCTATTTCTCTTGAATAAATCATCCAATTTTTCTGAAACCGTAATTATTTTTTTGTCTATACACGCAAATCACATCTACGTCATTCTGTCCCTTTCGGATAATTCCTTCATAGTACTTTTTTTTTCTTAGAGCGTGGATACAGGGTGTGTCTCCGTAGAGACACCAGACGCATTGTCTTTGGTGGTTAGCCAGGAATTTGCAATTTCGTTCTTGCTGCGTGTAGCCGGAGTCTGCCCAAATAATTACTTAATTACTTCTCATCACGACTTTGCCCCCGGCCGTTGTGGACGAGCGGTTCTAGGCGCTACAGCCTGGAAGCGTTGTTTGCCGCGGCCAGGCAGCAGCACTACGCAGTCGCTGATTGAGTACTGGTTATTCTTCGCGTTTAACTGCCTCTCTTAATACATTTTACTAAACCGAATATCACACTAGTAGACTCGTCGCGCTTCGTTGCGTGGTGGCACTTGAATTAGTGGAATTCAAGATTAGACAGTGGTTCTAATTTTGAAGGGCTTGATTGAAAATAGACTGAAAATATTCAGTCCCATTAATGAATGTAAGATCGGCATGTTATGCAAGGCACTATGTTTTCATATAACCCAACCATATTTTAGCACCTCTGTGACATCATCAGGGAGTGTTCCTTCAGACAAATCTTAATTTTACATTATGCAGGACCATTTGTACATTATCGTCTACTGGCAGCTTGCAGTGTACCAGTACGTGACAACGTACGAATGGTCTTGCATAACCATGTAATGAAAAATTAAGATTTGAATAGAGGAAACTCATTGATGATTCTACAGAGGTGCCTAAACATGTTCGGGTCATATGAAAACACAGTGATTTTGCATACACATAGGAGCTTATATCGAATAATTTGAATTACAAGCACGGCAAATACAAGAGCAGCAAATCCAAGTGAAGTATATATTTATTTCCTTCCATCTTTACAATATATGAACTAGATATTGGCGTACAATGCGATAAATTAAACTCTGTACTATATCTGCTGCTCTAGTTTGTTTTGCAGATTTTATTTTCAACGCTTAATTTATTGATCTGTGTAATTTTTTAGAGTCTGCTCTAAACGGACTCCTACGTTGACTTGGGTAGCTCCTGTTGACATCATACTGTTTGAATATTGTGTCAAAAGTATTTATAAAGAAATATCTCCAATGATGCCTGTTTGTTGCCCGCATGCACACGAAAGAACAGAAGAAGAAGGGGAAGAAACGAAAGCCACAGAAAACTTTTTAATGCCGTCAATTGGACAACGTTTAGATCATAACACGGCGACTTCTAAAAATTAGAGGTAGACTCTGAACAACTGTAACTGAGAAAATCATAAAGAAATTGAAACGAACATTGAGAACAGTTATTATCTTGGCAGTTACGCACAAAACTACAACATGCCGCCAACACCGAATAATATGCTTGTAGCGCCTGTTATTTCGGACTCGTCTGAAAGAACAAACACCATTTTGATCCAGCACCCACTATGAATCAAAACGCAAAGGAATTAAGTTGCACTGGGCACCGATTTGATTCAATGAGGAAGGTTAAAAATTTGTGCGACACCAGAATCCGAACTCCGGTTTCCTGCTTGCGAGGCAGATACTCCGATCACTGTGCCATCCGAACACATAGGTTAGCGACCCTGTATGGACTATCCTATCATGCCTTGGGGGCCTTACGTGGGCAAATGCTCAATGCAGTCGGTAAAACATGAGTTCACGAAACCTAGAGTGCTAGTATCGTGAGGTATGGAGATGAACAAGTTTGGAAAGTAGGAGAGCGGTGCTGACAGAAGCAAAGGAGCGAGGGCAAGTCTTCAGATGTGCCTCCATATCTCTGTCGACAGAGCTTTTGCCCACGAAAGGTAAGGGTTCAAGGACGAAGACCTACTTTAGCACATAGTTTTAATCTTCCTAGAAGCTTTAATCAGTGCACATTCGCCCAGCAGAGGAAGTACTCATTCTGGAGGTTGGAAATACATTACACTCAGACTCATTCGGCCATGTAATAAAATGCTTGCCTGTCTGATGCACATACATTTCGGAAACTTTTTCGAACCACAGGTCCGACATCAGCCAAAAATGGTGAAACACTGTGACCCTTGTTAGTGTCGGGTACCTTACGCTCTGGAAGAAATAGGACTCAGACCCCATCCCACGTAACAATTGGAAGAGCAAGATCACCAAACAGCGTACTGGATTTGTGAAAATGGTGTGAACTACAGGCCACCAAACATGTGTGAAATCTCCGCCCCCACTCCCGCTGAAGGACCATTCTTTTCACAGACGATTCGTTGGTTTTTTAGGTAGCTGTAGACAAGTCTCGTTTCCTGCCCCGAGATAAGAGTGGAAAGGTAATACGGTATTTGTACAAATATTTCCGAGTATCTCTAGTAGCAAATATTAATGTAACCTCATATCTTATGGTGATTTCATATCTTTGCAGGTGGTACTCCGACTGCACACGTCGCTACAGATGGTGCGCTCCCCCGACGACACATGGTGAGTTCCAACCTGTTTGAAGCATGGTCAGTTGGGTTAATGTCAACATTTATTGTAGGCTATTCACTTGTTTGATTTCTGCCTCCTTGGAGGTGTTTACGGTCGAGATGTGCTCTTACATTATAGTCCTAAAATATAAACCCATCGCCGAAATGTAGAGCTGGATAGTATGTTGGATTATCTTGTCTCGATACTGCACTGCCTTCAAAATACTCTTGATAGCGATGAGAAGTGTTCGATGTGATACTAGCTTGTACATCACTGATTCATTATAACACTATCGATTACTATTGTTCCCGTTACGTGTATATGCAAGAACAGTATAACACTTCTCTCTAACATGACAAGAGTAAAATAAATTTCATTTATTTTCCTCTATGATCACAAAATTGTTACGTCCTTAGGCTACCGGTTACAGTGAGTGATTACCAAGTTCAGATCGGCATCAAAACATGCGAAAAAACGAATACAACTAGTGGGATGTCTACATCTTAAAACAATAATGTAGGCCATAATGAAAAGTATTGCTAACATACATGCGGAAAACATGCGCTTAATGTATGACGAGGCATAAACATCCTAAGAAACGTCTTAAGAAAATGAAGACACGGTGGAATCGTCAAAAGATGCTCACATCGCTCACCAAAACAAGTTGTCTAAGGACTTATCAGTTGTTTGATCGTACACGAAAATATAACAAATTTAATTTACACTTTCTGGATCACTGTTGTATTCGCGATCACGTCGCAGCTTGTGGAACTACACGAGTAAATCGCCTTAATTGTTATGCCTATTAAAGGAATTTAGAATGAACATGGATGGCTCTGGGCACTATGGGACTTAACATCTTAGGTCATCAGTCCCCTAGAACTTAGAACTACTTAAACCTAACTAACCTAAGGACATCACACACACCCATGCCCGAGGCAGGATTCGAACCTGCGACCGTAGCAGTCCCGCGGTTCCGGACTGCAGCGCTAGAATGAACATGATCGTGTGTTGATGGCAGAGGTATCGACCTATTTTTCGTTAACCGAAGGATTGTGTTTGATATGAAGAAGTAGCTGGACTATCGGTATTCAAACCAAGGTTATGATAGTTTAAAGTAAATTGTAATATTGTAAATGAAAGCACGGACGGCAACCTAAGTAGGCAACGTAGTACCAAGTGGTAATACTGTTCATCAAGAAAGTTAACTACTGTATATGACTTCACTCGGTACAAAAATTCAGTTTTATAAATACGAGTAGAACACCAGAAGGTAGTGCAGTCTAAAATGCCTCAGAACAGCAGTTTGTTATGAACCACACAGAAGTATAATAAAATTGTTCTAGCAACAAAATGTCTCTCAATAACGTATACTTTCTGTATTCCACACCAGAAAGCTAATATGGATTACACATTGTCCATACATGTTGTAGCAGCACAGCTAATTTGAACATGAGGTGCTTCTACAACCTGACTATTGAAAAACGCTAAATAAAGGTCATATTTATTTGATTATAACAACTGATCTGATTACTATATGTTTTCTTAGAGTGCATTTCCTTCTTTACATTAAGGAGATCATAAAGAAATTATGGGGACCTGAATCCGCTATAGCCGGCCGGAGTGGCCGTGCGGTTCTAGGCGCTAGAGTCTGGAGCCGAGCGACCGCTCCGGTCGCAGGTTCGAATCCTACCTCGGGCATGGATGTGTGTGATCTCCTTAGGTTAGTTAGGTTTAATTAGTTCTAAGTTCTAGGCGACTGATGACCTCAGAAGTTAAGTCGCATAGTGCTCAGAGCCATTTGAACAAGCCATTTGAATCCGCTATAACCTGAGCAGATGCAGCCAGTTAAACGTTAAAGAACACAGAAACTATTAAGATGATTGCTGCACTTAGTAAGTACTTTTACTGTAATAATGATTGTAATACTGGCTCAAAATTTAGCAAGAGGACCCAGAAACTACTCTATCGTTTGAATAAGATCAGACCTTATCAGAAGTGTTAAGACATAATGAGGAAACACATTTCAACACGGAGACACAGACACAGATTTTTTATTATCTAGTGATGGGCACCCGTGGTCTTGGGGTAGCGTCTTCGATTAGTAACCAAAAACGTTCTCAGTTCCTGAGTCGAACTTCGCCACCGCTTAAATCTTGAATAAAAATCATTGGCATTGGTAGCCGAAGTCTTCCGGTATAAGAAGTCACCCCTCATTCAGTCAACGGTCTTGTCAAAGAGGGCGGATGTGTGGACAGAGGTTCAGAGCACTTGCTTGCTCTTGGGGTGGGAAATTGCTCCTAAAAGCGAAAGCATCAGCAATGGGCGTCATGAGGATGCAGAAGTCAACGGAAGCCACTGCATTAAAGACATGTAACGTGTAACGGCAGGACATGCGGCCTGTAATTGTGAAAGTGTCGTAATGATCTCTCCCTTGGTGAAAGATTCCAGACTAGCCCCTCATTAGGATCTCCAGGAGGGAACTACCAAGGGGAAGGTGACCATGAGAGAAAGATTGAAAAATCAGTGAAAGGATATCGTTTTTCAAGTAGGGGCGTGGAATGTCGGAAGTTTGAACGTGATAGGGAAGCAAAAATATCTAAAAAGGGAAATGTTAAGGCACAGTCTAGATACAGTATGCATCATTGAAGTGAAATGGGAAGAAGACAAGGGATTATGGTCAGACGAATACAAGGTAATATTAACAGCAGCAGAGAATGGTATGAGGGGAGTAGGAGTATTTACGAACAAGAAGGTATGGCAGTGAATGAGTTACTGTGAACAGCCCAGTGACAGAGGTGCTTTCATCAGAATCGACAACAAACTAACACCAAGAACGATGGTTCAGGTATACTTGCCGACGTCGCAAGCCCAAGATGGCGAGGTAGAGAAATTATATGAACGGGTAATTCAGTAAGTAAAGGGAGATAAAAATTTAACAGTCATGGGATAATGGAGTGCGCTTGTAGGGGAAGGAATAGAAGACAGGGTTACAGACGAATATGGGCTTCATACTACGAATAAGAGAGGAGAAAGATTAATTGAGTCCTGCAATAAATTTCAGCTAGTAACGGCGAATATCCCGTTCAAGAATCACAAAAGGAGGAGTCAACTTTGAAAAAGCCGGGGGATGAGGGACGATTTCAGTTAGATTACAACATGGTAAGGCATAGATTCCGAAATCAGATACTAGATTGTAAGGCGTATCCAGGAGCAGATATAGACTCGGATCACAATTTAGTAGTGATGAACTGTAAGCTGAAGTTTAAGAGATTAGTCGGAAGGAATCAATACGCAAAGAAGGGAGATAGAGAAGAAGTAGGGAATTCAGAGGTACGCTTTTAGTCTCTGAGCTATAGTTACTGTGATAAGGATTAGCTCAGTAGACAGTTAAGCTGAAGAGAAATAGACATCTCTAATTAGGGCAATCAAAGAAGTTCGAAAGAAAAACGTAGGTACAAAGAAGGGAACTACGAAGGAAACATGGGTAAAGGGAGAAATACTACGGTTGATCGCTAAGTACAAAAATGTTCAGGAAAATTCAGGAACACAGGAATACAAGTCACTTCGGAATGAAGTAAATAGGAAGTGCAGCGAAACTAAGCGAAACAGCTATATGAAGGACAGACACAGCATACAGAAAAGTGAAAATATCCTTCTGTGAAACTAAAAGCAAGGTCAGTAACGTTAAAGTGCAAAGGGAATTCCACTTTTAAATGCAAAGGAGAGCGGTCTACGGGATCAATTTAAAAATGGTTTGGAAAGCTTAAAATCAAATAAGGCGATATGGATAGATAACATTCCATCAGAATTTCTAAAAACATTAATTTAAGTTGCAACAAAATGACTTTTTCCGTTGGAATGTAGAATGTAAGAGTTTGACTATCTACCATGCGTCTTTCGAAAAATCTTCATCCACACAATTCCAAAGACTGCAAGAGCCGACAAGTGCGAGAATTACTGCAAAATCAGCTTAACGGCTCATGCATCCCAGTTTCTGACAAGAGTAATATACAGAAGAATGGAGAAGAAAACTGAGGATATGTTAGATGACGATCAGTTCGGCTTTAGGAAAGGTAAAAGCACAAGGGAGGCACTTCTGACGTTGCGGTTGATAATGAAGGTAAGACTACAGAAAAATCAAGACACGTTCGTAGGGTCTGTCGACCTGAAAAAAAGCAACCGACAATGTCGAAGGGTGCAAGACGTTCGAATTCTGAGAAAAATAGGGGTAAGCTATACGAAAAGACGGACAATATACAATATCTACAAGAACCAAAAGAGAACAATAAGACTGGAAGATCAAGAAAGAAGTGCTCGGATTAAAATGGGTGTAAGACAGGGATGTAGTCTTTAGCCCTGCTATCAAACTATACTTCGAAGAAGCAATATTGGAGTAACGGAAAGATAGAAGAATGGGATTAAAATTCAGGGTGAAAGGTTATCAATGTTAAGAGTCGCTGATGACATGGTTATCCTCAGTGAAAGTGATCTGCTGAATGGAATGAACAGTGTAATGACTGTAGACGAAAGTAAAGAGATGAAGCAGAAATGAGTACAGCGAGAAACTTAACATCAAGGTTAGTGATCACGAAATAGATGAAGTTAATGAATTCCGCTACATAGACAGCAAATCAAAGCTTGACATACGGAGCAAGGACGACATAAAAAGCAGACCAGCACTGGCAAAAATGGGATTCCTAGACAAATGTTCAAATGTGCATGAATTCCTAATGGACCAAACTGCTGAGGTCATCGGTCCCTAGACTTACACACTACTTAAAACTAACTTATGCTAAGCACAACACACAACCATGCCCGAGGGAGGACTCGAACTTCCGGCGGGAGGAGCCGCGCAATCCGTGCCATGGCGTTTTAAACCGTGCAGCCACATAGCTCGGCCGTTCCTAGTCAAGAGAAGTCTAGTAATATCAAACATAGGTCGTCATTTGAGGAAGAAATTTTTGAGAATGTAGATTTGGAGCACAGCATTGTAATGTAGTGAAACATGGACTGTGGGGAAACCGGAAAAGAAGACAATCGAAATATTTGAGATTTGGTGCTATAGCAGGATGTTGAAAATTAGATGGGCTGACACGTTAAAGAATGAGGAGGTTCTCAGCAGACTCGAAAAGGAATGAAATATATTGAAAGCACTGACAAGAAGAAGGGACAGAATCGTAGGATATCTGTTAAGACATCAGGGAATAGATTCCATGGCACTAAATGGAGCTGTAGAGGGTAATAACCGTAGAGGAAGACAGAGGTTGGAATACATCCAGCAAATAATTCAGTGAAAGTGCTACTCCTAGACCAGGCTCATCCAAGAATTGCGGCCGGCGGGCGCGCCCGCGCCCCGCGGGCGCTAGGCAGTGTAGTTCAGCGCCCCGTCCGGGGCCGTGTCGCTAGTGTCGGCATAGGAGCGAGAGAGAGAGCTGCGGAGCGAGTGAGACCGCACACCACTGCTCGGCGGTGGACTGTCCCGCGGTCAGATCCAACGCAAACAAAATAACAGAGGAAGCACACCTCTGTAAAAGAGGCCGATGAGCGGTAAAACAAGCAAACCATTTACCGTTTAGGTAACAACTAGTGTTCGTGTGGCAGAATTACTACGCAAAGCTTTAGACAACATTATCCAAAACAAGAATCTAGGAACATCTTAGTTGTTTTCTGACGCACAGGTTCATTCTATTAGTACTGCACATGCACACTCGTCATATGTACAATAGGCGTCTTCTGAGAAATATATCAGTTTCTTAAATGAATATTTAATATTCTATTTTAGAAATAACTTTATGTAAGGGATATACAGTCTCATTCTTACTGTTAGCACTTACAAGTAAATATTTTTTGTTATACTTTGGGCTACATCTCTTTGTATCCCTTTTCAGAGTTTAGATATCGGATCCTTAGTTTGCTGTTTTGTACGTAATAATTTTAGCCGACCAAGTTTGAAAACTTATTAAAAATAGAGTTACGGTTATAAAGCTCTTTAATTCTTACAGTCAACATTTTTAAAGAAGCCAATTAACATTTTACACTTTTTTCTTTTTCGAGGAAACGGTTTTGTTAATGTTTGGTACAATATTCCCTGAGACTGATAACCTCAAAGAATTAGTCAAATGTTTATCGCCAAGTAATGAACGGTTCTCTTTTAAGAGAGAAAAATTGCTCACAGATATACGTGGAACCAAACATTGAGAGAACTTAGGCCGCGTGCTTGTGCAAAAGAGGATATTTCTCTCGTGGAAGACAGCTGTAAAAGTCATCCAAAGTTTTACACATGAGAAAGCGGTTCTTCAGGCGGATATCGCACTGCTGGTCAATCAGCTGTAGTTGAAGCACTTGTGAGACGTCCTATGCCGAAGGGAAAACGGGCGAACAAATATATCTAAGGCCGATTGAAGCTCACTTATCTCCAAAAATCTGTTTTCAAACCGTTCTTGTAATTCGCAAATGATTGCAACATAATCTGAAAAATCCACATCTTCTTTAACGCTGTCTAGTGCAGGAAAGTGTCCACAATTCTTCTCGCGCAATTGTTATTCCCACAAAATAAGTTTTTTTAATTTTTTTTAAATGCTTGAATCCTCTACACTAAATCAACGACATAGTGATTTTTCGCGTTGGAGTAAAATGTTCAAAATATTTAAATGACCAACAAGGTCACTCAAAACAGCCAAATTCGCCACCCACTTAGGATGACAAAATAATTCTTCTGGGCGTCCTTTCATTTCCAACAAGGTATTTATTTCGCCCCTCAAGGGGAAAAACCGATGAAGCACCTTTCCTCTACTCAGCCATCTTACTTCGGTGTGGTAGTGGGTGTCCGGGTATTCCGCTTCGATATCAGCCAGAAATTCTTTAAATTGGCGATGTGTGAGTCCATGCGAGCGAAGATAATTAACCGTTCGAAGAACTGTGTCCATAAAATTTTTTATGTTGACAATCTTCGCACAAAGTGCCTCCTGGTGTATCAGACAATGGACTGTCACGAATAAGGAACAGCCAACTTCAGCCATTTTTGACCTCACGTAACTCAGAAATCCAGTGCGTATCCCTCGTAGCGCAGGGGGTCCATCCCTTGTTACATAGGTCAGGCGTTCCCATTTTAAACCCATTGACTCTAACACGTTTTCTACGGCTAGAAAAATATCCAAACCCGTGGTTGTGTCTTTTAATGGTATGAGATCGAGAAATTCTTCGGTGACACGCAGATTGTCGTCGACACCTCGAATGAATATGACGAGCTGAGTTGCGTCCGCAACGTCCGCGGACTCGTCAAGAGCGATAGAAAGCGAAATGAAGTTTGCCACTCTCTCCATTTATTGCTGCTCCATATCTGAGACCATATCTTCGACTCAATGAACAACAGTTTGAGGCGAATGAGCTATTTTTTCAAATTTTTCCGTGACGTCTGATGGACAAATACAAGCCGCCGAGTCGACCAGGCAATCCTTGATGAGATTCCCAGCAGCAAATGGTTTCCCTGCTTTCCCAATTCTCAGCGATCATTTGTAACTTGCGCACAAACTTTGCCCACCTGTTTCCTGCTCGTACCACTCTTAAAAAGGAACATACAATTAATTTTGTACAATCCTGTTTTTAAAACAGTTTATCACTTTAAAAATTAATTGTTTCATTCATTGAAATTCAAATAAAAAACTAAGAAAAAAGATTGGTATTAGATGCGTTTTCCCCCAGTTCCACTGAAAAGGACAGCAATGTGTGGTCGCAAAATAAATGTTTATCTGTTGCAATATTAGCGTACAGAGGCATGGCGAGGCTCGGCGGGCGGTCTGCACGGCCAGCTAGGCGACACGGCTCGGCCACTGCAGCAACATACGAATTCGCCCGGGGCGCTGGCCGCGGGCGATCGCGGCGCTAGTGCCCCAGGGGCACAGTTTGGACGAGCCTGTCCTAGACGGTCAGGTAGGCACAGGTGGGGGTGTCGTGACGGGCCGCATCAAACTAGTCAGAGGACAGGTGACTCAAAACAAAAACAAAAAACAAAAACAAAGAAAATTAACGTATAAAGGACTTATTCATTAGGTTGGGACTTAAACTGCAATGGCCCCTTAACCAGTTTTAATACCGATTATAGATTTAAGTGAGAATGGATTTAAGTAAAGTTATTATGTGTTTGCTTTGCATCTACACTTACGTACAACTTTAGCTCTTTACTTATAAAATTTACGTGGAGTGTTTCAGAAACAAAACTAAATAAAAACTTATGGAATTTACTACTCTGCAAAAGTTAATGAGCGCTATTAAAGCAATGGAAATTTTGCAGTTCAATAAAATAGGACACTCAGGTATAATGCATCGCTAGGCAAAGGCTCCTGTGTAGGTGAAATGACTGATGAGTGATTTAAGGTTGTTAACACATACTTGAACCGAAAACAATTATTATTTGAAGATAAAGCAAATATCTGTACTTATGACAAGATATCAGTTTTAAAACATTGCTTAAGAAGCTAGTGGTAGCGGTGGCTATGGCTGAAGTAAAGGCGGAAAATGTACTCTTGCCCACTTGATGCGTAAAGGCTCTGAGAACTTTCTTCTTGGCGCCAGATTTTTTTTTAAATTCAGAGCTAACCAATAAACGCCTTGGCTAAACAGCCGGTACTCATCCACATTCGAGACACTGTTACTCTATCGTGCTGCTTTCCTCATCTCTTTCAATATTTAAGGTGTGAACAGTATCCATGCTAGCCGCCGATTCACTGTGCCACAAAGGCTCTTTGCGACTGTGCCACTAAATCCACCTTTTCTGTTCCCGCCATGCGGTTTTGGTAGCGGAGGAACTTCCTTGCGGGTTTTACATAATTATAAACCTACTGGCCTATATATGAACCAGTTCTTCAAATTCTATTTTAACATAACAGCATTTAAATGGAGCATAGATTCGAAAATAACTTGCACAGATTAATTACAGCGACATAAGTTGACAGTAAATATGAAGAAACAGTTTGGTAGACGTGTAACCAAAGAACATGGTGATACAGAGCAGAAGAAGACAAAGAATATATATGATCCAGGTACAGTCGATATTTGACAGAATTGTTACGTCGTCTCCTCAGTGAACTATAGGAACCGCATTCATTTACGTATTCTGACAGATACAGTCGCTTCTATTGATCAATTTTCACAGTATTTTTTTTTTCTTCCGCCATACTTTTCCCCCTTCAGCGATAGTATTCCATTGAAATTCTGACCAGTGATGTTATTTCCACAGCGTTTTGAAAGTTTAACTTTAATTAGAATCACCCTGTATATTATTTAATTCTGAAGATAGAGGCACTACTTCACGAAGAATGTCATGTCGAGGTTTATGGTTTCTTTGACACTGAAGGCATTGACGGTGGAATACTAGCTTAGTAGGGCATAGTTAACAGATGAAATGGTTTTATTGAAGGAACCTACATGACATTAGCTTGAAATGGCTTAACGAAGTCATGCAAATTGTGATAGCCTGATTGGGCTGACGAGTTTTCGTCAAAGAGCCACGTCAATCGCTTCAGTAACTCATGTTAGTCTCTTTTGGACTCCCAGTTCATCTTCTTATAGTTAAGTACTATATGAGTATCAATATTATAACCTCCTGCCTTAAACTCTCCAACCTGATAATCGTATAAAATGTGGGAATGATTGTTTCATTCATGTATACTCGATAACTCTACCACGCTCCGCCGAAAAATGCCGTTAGCGATTTGATTATCTTTATCTGTCCCCGACAGAACAACGTGGACTTTGTATTTGTTCGAAATTTTCCCGCAAACGGAGAATTCAATTAATATCTAACAAGGCCGCAGGCAGCGCGTAAAGAGTTTAAGGACGGCTCATTTTCGCGGGTGGAAGCTTTTTGAGAGATTAAAATTAATTTTCTGGTAGCTTCGTGAATGTCGGAATTCCTGACCCAATCTTTCCTACCAGAAATAATTTCGAATGGAACAAAGAAATATCTACACCAGTTTAAAAGGCGACTGATGATAATTAATTGTTGTGACCTTCCCGGCATGAAGTGACGTTGTGGTGAGGTGGAACAAAAGCGGATATTCTTTGAAGCATTAACGTTAAGCGGAATAACAAATGGTGACTTATTCAGAATTATTTTACTGGAACCGCTTGCTTCAGGCAGTTTTACGCAGGCGTAGGCGATCTTCAAACAACAGCTTATTGTTTTATCCCGTTACACTCGACACTGCATCAAAGACAAACGGCAAAATGTTTGTGTATTTTTGCTGAGAGCCCAAAATATGATCAAGGTATATTAGATTGCCCTTTCCTTTGTCTGTGAGATGTGTCGTTCCAGCTGTGTAAAAAACTTTATTTATTTTTGAAACATCGCACGACCCACTGAAGTTGATATGAACATGCCGGTTACACAGCTTTTCCTCCTTTCGCGTTTGCGATGTTCGCCATGACTGTCTCAATGCAGGATCGCGCTCTGCTTGTAAAGCTATGTTACAAGAATGATTACTGTGCTAACGGTGCAATGCAGAAGAACCGGACACTGAAGGGTTTGAAAAAAGACGTTGGTCTGATGAGTGCCGTGGGTCTGGAGAAAATGATTCGGAAATTCGAAAAGACGGGTTCTTTTGGTGAGCAACCTGGTAGAGGGAGGAAACAAATTGATTCGTCGTCAGAGGAAGTAGTGGCCACAGCAGAGCAGGAGGAGACGCGTGGTGGTGGGCAAACGTGTAGTGCACGGAGAATTGCCTGTACATTAGACATACCCGTGAGCACGGTGCGAAACATCCCTCTGTGCCACCCATTCAAAATTACCTATGTGCGCGAATTACTTCCTGTTGACCTGCCAGCAAGAGAGACCTTTGCTTTAGGATTTCTTGCTTGCATGGAAGTGGAAAATGATTGGCCGTGGAAGAGTTTGTGGACAGACGAAGCCCATTTCCATCTGACAGGATATGTCAATACACAGATTTGTCGATTATGGGCAAATCAACCAGTACCACTTCATCCTGAAAAGATCATTGTGTAGTGTGGGTTTACGACATCATTTATCATTGGGTCATACTTTTTCGAAGAGATAGATGCTTCCTGTCCTGTTACTTGTACAGTCACTGGTAAGCGCGATGAGTGTCTTTTGCGCAACCACGTCATTCCAGCTCTCCAACACCGTAGATGTGTGGATGGGATCATTT
Organism: Schistocerca americana; assembly: GCF_021461395.2. Classification (NCBI taxonomy): domain Eukaryota; kingdom Metazoa; phylum Arthropoda; class Insecta; order Orthoptera; family Acrididae; genus Schistocerca; species Schistocerca americana. The sequence goes on along the minus strand of NC_060119.1, from coordinate 948,361,583 downwards.
TTATGCACATTGCAAATTCAGTCAAGCAGCTGCTGTAGCGCCTTTTCGGAAATGCTAGAAATATCAGCCGCCATTTCCCTACAGCCTGGGCATTCCGATCACCTGATTTTAATCCGTGGCATTGAAGGCACGCTTTGCGCAACACATTCTGAACGTGACCCCCCCACTTCTATAAGTTGTGAAACATGCTATTTCTCTATTTCAACTTGTTGCAGGAAATGGTGGACAGCATATTAAACATGTTTTGCGCCAGTCACACAGAAGTTAATAATCGTATTTGATTTTGACTGACGCTTTTTATGCGGTTTTTGGCCTCAGGACATTTAAAAATCGATGTGACTGATGCTTTTTATGCGGTGTTTGGCCTCACGACAATTGAAAACCCATACGAGTGATCCTTTTTATGCGGTTTTTGGCCTCAGGGCAATTAAAATTGATGCGATTGATGCTTATATGCGGTTTTGGCCTCAGGACAATTGAAAACCGATGTGAATTATGCTTTTTGTGCGGTTTTTGGCCTCAGGATAATTAAAAACCGACTTTTCCCATCTGATGTGATATGACCTTGCCGTGGTGGATGGGCTTACGTAACTAACAGTATCACACCTGTACACCCATGTGCACTGTGTAGTATTGTTTATTTAACTTTAGATCTACACCTTAGGCATTCGTTTGTCATTTGTAGTCGACCACTACTAAATTATGATGCTTACAGCGCCATCTATTGCTACATTTTGTAACTATTTATTTTTCTTCTGCAATACTTTTTCCATTTCTCCAATAATACTCCGTTGCAATGTGATGTCATTCTGATCAGTGGTGTTATTTCTACAGCGGTTTGAAAGTTTAATTATAATCATCCTGTATATTAAACAGTTGATTCTCAGACCTAGCTCGTTACCTTAAGCTTACGCGCAAAGAAGAAAACAATCAGTTGCTGCGTAAAGAAGGAGCTTACAAAAACAATCAATGTAAAAAATTAAATCAGAGGTGCTTCATAAAACTTGTTTTACAACTGGAGCTAATATTTTCATTTCAAGATTTTCTAGTTTCTGGGAGCTCTGACAACCATCTAGTACACGATTAGACTAATTTAAATACTTGTAATAGTAAGACTAACAATATGTTGCAAGGCCCATTAAGCTCTACAAATGTTTACAATATCGAAAAAATTTGATTACTAAGTGCGAATGGAATCTTTTCTGCACTCCTTGCCCCACGCTCAAGAGTTATTAAGGGTTTCTGCACATCTGTTAACGTCTGTCTGAAACACCCGACATAATGACCTGAATGAATCCAAAGTCGGAGAACGTGTCGACGAGTGTACCAGAAATACGTGATTGAAATTAGAGGGAGGCCGTACACATGCATCCAGCAGGCGACTTTCTTGCTGTAACCGTCAGTGGAGGACAGTGACACCACGATATCATTATGTGAAGAGATGAGCGAAATATAACCTCAGATAACGCCTCTTCGACGTGAAAGGGCGCAGTATCCACGAGCGATTTCTGACTATGAAGAACGATCAGCCTATAGAAATGAATCTCTAACATCGCGAGCGTTACCCTTATTCGGGACTTACTGGTCGTACCCTGTGGGTAATGGAGCTCGCAATGCGATTTCGGACCAACGGTGGATACTGGATCTGTAAGTACATCTGTCGAGACAAAGTAAGTAAGAGCATATCCCTCGTGGTCGTTAACGTCCAGGTTCAAATGGCTCTGAGCACTATGGGACTCAACTGCTGAGGTCATTAGTCCCCTAGAACTTAGAACTAGTTAAACCTAACTAACCTAAGGACATCACAAACATCCATGCCCGAGGCAGGATTCGAACCTGCGACCGTAGCGGTCTTGCGGTTCCAGACTGCAGCGCCTTTAACCGCACGGCCACTTCGGCCGGCATTTGCTTATTTAAATAGTTTCATAGTACTCGGGGGAGCACAACAATTACGGGATGAACTATTAAAAGACAGACTGATTTAATAACCTAATTTCTTTAAAAGGGCACATTGGATGCTGTGGAGCGCTGTTGATGGTGTAGAACCAACACCAATCCACAGTTGGTCGTATATGACCTTCGACCACTGACTGAAGTGGCAGTGATGAGGTGTGAATTTCTCCAGCCGCTGTGTGGAATGACTGGAGATGAGTGTCACGTTTTGAAAATGACAGTCGGTTTCAAACCCGACTGTAGCTGCTGCTGTCGGTAAAGCAAGGTCCGTCTCAGCCAGTTTTCGAGCGAACGTTCCGATGGGAACTGCGTGCAGTGGAACTTGGAATCTCACTACACGCCATCGCTCACAGCGGTACACAGATCTGCACGTATTCAGTGTGCCGAACAACTCAGAAACTGGACTGTGGCTGACTGGAGGCGTGTTATATTGTCCAGCGACTAGCGATTTAAATTTTTCCTCAGAGGTCGACATCTAAGAAGAAAAAATTAGGTAGCGCATTTTATTGAACCATTTGGAAAAAGCATACATTGTACTGATGTCTTAAAAAATTGTATTTCACCGTTAAGCTCTGGGCACATAATACAATGGTGGAAAAACATTTCTATGAGCTTTCATTGCAAATAGAAAATGTATGAAAATCCCGATTTTTTTTTACAGAACTGAACATATACGGATTAATTATTTTGTAGCAGCAATGCTCTAGTTTTTTTTAACCTACTGACCAAATAATCATTTAATACATTGGTTCATTAAGGTACTACACTTCATTATTTTCATCGTCATGTTAATGGCAATACTCTAGGACACTCCCATAGAACTCTTGGGTTTCTTCTGGTGATCCATCAAAACATCTTTTCTTTACGTAGTCGGCTTTTTTGACACTAACATGGTTTCTCGGTTTTATTATTGTTGATTGATCAGTCCTTCAATCGACGTTAGTTTTCTTCATCTCAGCAATGATCGGAGAGGAAAAGTACGCGTCCCGACTTTGCAGATGGCACTATATTGGTTTTCTTTTTTTATTTTTTATTTTTTTTATAAGTAAGAACCCTGGCATCAGACATTTTGAATGGTAGCTTCTCTTTTACTAATCTGTTAGCAGTCCTTGACCAGAACCATACAGGCATCTCGTGACAGTGTGTGGTAATGTTACGATTTCAGGTTTTCTCAATTCCTTTCCGATTTTATCAAGTAACTGACCTCCGATTGGGAAGTAGTGAGGCTACTTCGTTGAAAACTAACGACAAATGTCTAGGAAAGGTAGTAGACGTTCATGTTTTCTAAATTCGTTTTTATTGATGAGTTTAGGAAAAACTGACAGTTCTGTCCACAAGATTACATAGAAAACAACAATTCTTCATAAAATCCTTGTACTGCAGTAGAGTCGTCTCATTTAGAAGCACACAAATACAGTATGACTCATTTTTGCAAATTTTGCAGTTGCCGAGTTTTGTGAAAGCCGTCCGCAGTATGCGAGGCACCAAGCGCAAAGACAGCTGAATTAGACATTCAAACCGACCGCAATTTGTGGAGGGTCTATTGCTAGCCAGAGGCGGTCTGTGATGTTTTGGACATGTTTCCCGTAACATAACTGGCCCCCTTCATTAATGTTATCTCCAACATGAACTGGCTATTTATATCGGCAGTCTTTAAAGACACAGCAGCGTATTCACGAGGCTGTCGGCCTACGTCCATAGTTCGACGAACACATATGCAACACATCGTTTCTCGACTGGTCCGCTGAATCAGCGGATCTTAATATCAGAGAAAATGTCTGGGACTGTTGGGAACAATCCTGAAATTTGATAACTCTGCTGGATCTAATCGTCACTGAATGGCTTCAGCCGTATATGGCACACCAGAAGAAATTTGTGGTTTCTCTACCTCGCCTACGTCTGGCCATTATCATGGCTACAGATGATGGTACACGCTATTATCGTCTGGTCACCTGAGGGTTGTCGTAACTGGGGCCCAGTACCTGTTGAGGTGTGGGCCAGTCCGTCCCTCATTCACATCTTCCTGTTACGTAGATGGGACACTATCAATAGAGCTGAACGTGGTTACCACACATCCAGACATGTCCTTCAGCCCTTCTTTGCAGTGAGTAACGCACTCTCAGATACACTTGGTTCCATTCGGACTGCGTTACAAGTCTTGGTCACACGCTCCCGTAACGTTTGTACGTAACGTTGAGCATTCATTATCCCTTTTAAATGTTCCCACAACCAGAAATCCAGATGATTCAGATATGCTGAAAAGGGAGGCGATGTTACCTGATCTCCTCAACCAGACTGGTGTCCCATCGTGTATAAACGACACACGTTGTCTTCCTGCACGGATAACGTTCTCTAATAGCGCTGCTGATTCATCGCTCAGAAATAGGTGACACAAGGCACCTGTTAAACTGTTTGGTAATGTATATGTCCCTATCAATAAGTCACAGACAATTCCTACCCATAGATCAATATCGATACTGTGGTGATATCTGACCTTCATGACAGCTGGAGGATTTGCATCTGAGCTGCATCTGCACACACGCGCACATTGTGGTAATTTACTGTGTCATACCTTGCGAATCTTGTCTCATCCGTAAACACTACACATTACCCGTTGGAAGTAAAACTTTTCATATTTCAACAGGCACTGATTTCCGGATATATAATTATATAAATTTTCCGTCCAGTTGTCACTTGTCCTGCCTCTTGTAGGAAAATATAGCACTTCTTTTCTAAACACGCTGAGACTGTACTAATCTAGCGAAGTAAATATTGTTACCGTGACTTTACGCTGCTTTATTCTCGTAAACTATTTGAACAAAGGCAAAGTTATATCGAACATGTACCTGTGCGTTCTTTAGAGTGTGTGATGAAATCCAGGACAGTTTCTCAATGCCAAATAATGTGACTGCAGTAACCTACAAACATTAATCTATCTGAAAATTGTGATTTTCTAACACCCAGGGACTGTCCCAGAATTACAGAATAGCAAGTTTGACCCTTTCAGTAAGACATCTGCAACAGAGTGTTACGCAGGTCACCTCTTCTGCCCGGATACATTACCGTAATAATTTACTGGTGCTTTTACATATAAATCTGCCAGCAGCAGTATTATCATTTTTTAGGATCTTTGCTTGCACCGTAGAAGTAAAGCTGTGTAAACAGCTCGATAAATCCTGTCCATTAATCTGATTTGAAGTGGCGCTCTGTGTACCATTGTTCGCTGGCGGATTAGACCACGGTTCTGCTAGATATTTATCTATCGACAGAGGCAGTGAGAGGAGAGCGCTATGCAAATTACAGGAGGCGAGAAAGTCCTCCTTTATTCGGAATCATCTTTTAGCGAGACAGCTACATTCGAATTCGCACGCCCGCCGTGCATTGACGAACATTCGCATTCATATATTCGACTCATAACGCCGCACGCCGTCCCAGATTACTTGCCTATTCTAACCTCTTTTCCTCCTGCCCTGCGACCCTCATTGCATACGCATAACAGCCCATAAATATACCACAGCGTATATTACACAGTTATTGAGCCAACGACGGAACCTACTTACTTCACCTCCTGGGAATTACTTTGCCCTGAATGGCGAAGCTGCACCGATGGAAGATGTTGCTCGAGGAAAAACGTAAGCTGCTTTAACAGCGGTTTTGCGTTTGACATCTAACGCATTAGGAAGACATAAAGCAGCGCAGCATTATAAGTCAGTATTTCATCGTATCTACATTACAAAAATATGCTGAAGCACCAAAGAAACTGGTATAGGCATGCGAATTCAAACGCAGAGATATGTAAGCAGGCAGAATACGGCGCTGCCGTCGGCAACGCCTATATAAGACAACAAATGTCTGGCGCAGTTGTGAGATCGGTTACTGTGTGTTTGAACGTGGTGCTGTAGTCGGCGGTCGAGTGACGGAACACAGCATCTCCGACGTAGCGATTAAGTGGGGATTTCGCTGTACGACCATTTCACGAGTGTACTGTGAATGCCGGCGATGGTGGCCGAGCGGTTTTAGCGCTTCAGTCTGGAACGGCGCGACCGATACGAGCGCAGGTTCGAATCCTGCCTCGGACATGGATGTGTGTGATGTCCATAGGTTAGTTAGGTTTAAGTAGTTTTAAGTTCTAGGGGACTGATGACCTGAGATGTTAAGTCCCATAGTGCTCAGACCCATTTGAACCATTTTCTTGTACCGTGAATATCACGAATTCGGTAAAACATCGGTTTTTGACATAGATGCGGCCGGAAAAAAATCTTGCTAGAACGGGACCAACGACGACTGAAGAGAATAGTTCAACGTGACAGAAGTGTAACCCTTCCGCAAATTGCTGCAGATTTCAATGCGGGGCCATTCAATGAAACATCATCGGTATGGGCTTTCGGAGCCGACGGCCACTCGTGTACCCTTGATGACAGCACGACACCAAGCTTTGCGTCTCCCCTGGACCCCTCAACATTGACATTGGACTGTTGATGACTGAAAGCATGTTGCCTGGTCGACGAGTCTCGAATCAAATTGTATCGAGCGGATGGACGTGTACAGGTATGGAGACAACCTCATGAATCCATATGGACAGCCCTGCAGGACTCATGGCGTCAGTTCCCTCCAGCACCTCTTCAGACATTAATCGAGTTCATACTTGGTCGTTCTGTTGCACTTCTACGTGGTCACGGGGGCCCTACACGATATTAGGCAGGTGCACCAGTTTCTTTGACTCTTCAGTGTATGACGTAGCACAGTATTAGAAGTCAGCATTTGATCGTGTCTATTTGCTCCACACTAATCGAATCAGAGACAAAATTTTGAGAACCTGATTATTTATATACTCGTTGTTCACTGCCAAATTGTTGGGTAGAAAATCTCAGAAATCAACTCTGTACACTCTCCGCTCTCCAAGAAAGAATTCTCTCTCTCTCTCCCTGTCTAATAATACCAAAAATTGGGAGTTGACGATACCAGATGTTGAAAATAACGGCTTATAGACTCCAGCTGAATTATTCTCGGATAGAGGGTTACTTGGGTTTAGAGTTTCGTCTACGACGAAATAATTACAAGCGGGGTTGCTCGGAGAGACACACTCTGCAAAAAGTGGAGTCTTTCCAGCAAGAAGCTAAAAGAAAATTGTTAAGGCTTTCGTGGCCACTTGTTGACAAACTGCCTATTGGCTTCTGTCTCGGGTTCTTCGGCCGACGTTCATCTAATGATTTTTCTGACGTTTCGCCAGCACGAGTGGCTGGCATTGTCAAAGCTTCACCCTCCATTGCCGGTGGTGAACTGGAGCCGAGCTCGCGGCCGCAGACTATATGTACCTGGCGCGCCAACGTCCGAGGGCTTCTCCGCGGTCATTTCCGGTGCGGTTCTCCTCTTGTTACCTGCGACGGTCGTTCGCTGCAGTACGGGAAGCCAGGATCCGTTTACCTTAAGGCTTTCCTCTTTCTTGTTCAAACTGTTCGCGTGTTTTTGTATTTCTACAGCTTCTCTAAACAAGCGCGTGTTATAGTGCTTCTCTACAGCCAGAACTTCCGTGTCGGCGAATTTTATTACGTGGTCGGTCTCATTCAGTGCGTGCTCTGCCACGGCCGATTTCTCCACCTGCCCCAACCTGCAATGTCGCTTATGCTCTTTGATCCTGGTGTTAATTGATCGTCCAGTCATTCCGACATAAACTTTTCCGCATGTGCATGGTATACGGTATATTCCCGACATTGCAAGTGGGTCTCTTTTCTCCTTCGCCGACCTAAGACACTCTTTGATCTTCCTTGTCGGTTTGAAAATCGTCTTTACGCCATGTTTGCGCAATATACGGCCGATTCTGTCCGTCACTCTGGGAATGTATGGCAGAAAGGCCGTACCCGACATTTCTCTTTCTGGTTCCTTACTTCGCCGAGTGTTTGGCTCTGTTACACTTCTAATGTAATTTGTGGAGTACCCATTGCTCCTCAGAACAGTTTGCAGGTGTTGCATTTCTCGTTTGAGGTGTTGCGGCTCACATATTCGTCCTGCTCTCGTTACGAGCGTACTAATCATGCCTCTTTTCTGGCTCGGGTGGTGGTTTGACAGTTTGTGCAGGTATCGGTCCGTGTGTGTCGGTTTTCGATACACGCTGTGTCCCAGGTTTTCGCCGTCCCTTGTGACCAGCACATCTAGAAATGGCAGTTTCTTGTCTTTTTCTACTTCCATGGTAAATGTTATGTTGGCATGGAGGCTGTTCAAGTGCCTTAGGAAGTCACCGAACTGTTCTTCACCATGGCTCCACACCACGAAAGTATCATCGACGTACCTGTACCACACCTTAGGTTTGCAAGTCGCCGAGTCTAGTGCCTGTGCTTCGAATAGTTCCATGAAGAAGTTGGCCACCACTGGACTGAGAGGACTACCCATGGCGACGCCTTCCAGCTGTTCGTAGAAATCGCCATTCCACGTGAAATAGCTCGTGGTGAGGCATGCATGCAAGAGCTTTTTGATGTCTTGCGGGAACATGGAACCGATGTGCTCTAGAGCGTCACTGGGTGGCACTTTCGTAAATAACGAAACAACATCAAAGCTGACCAGTATGTCGTTTGGTGCAAGTTTCAGTTCCTTCAGCTTCTCAATGAAATGTCCTGAGTCCTTAATGTATGTGTCGGTCTTCCCCACGTGTGGCTGGAGCAGAGAGCCCAAGTGTTTTGCCAGTTTATACGTTGGTGAGCCAGAAGCGCTAACGATCGGTCTCAATGGAACGTTGTTCTTCTGGATCTTGGGTAATCCATACAGCCGAGGTGGTAGGGCTTCTGTGTTGCGCAGGTTTCTCTGTATGTCCCCCGGCAGAGAAGACGCCTTGATTAATCGATTCGTATTCCGAGTGATACGCTGCGTCGGATCTGCACTTAGCTTTGATAATGGCAGCCACTCGTGCTGGCGAAACGTCAGAAAAATCATTAGATGAACGTCGGCCGAAGAACCCGAGACAGAAGCCAATAGGCAGTTTGTCAAGAAGCTAAAACATTACGTCTAGAGTCATTCGAAATGAATCCCATTCCTAACGCGTACGAATACGATTTAATCATGTTGCTGTTGCAAGATTCAGATGCCTCGTAGATCCTTTCATACATGATAGAAACATGACAGAACCGAAAATACCCCCACTGAAAAGTAACAAAGAAGCGGTTGCACCCAAAAACCCTGATCATACGGTAGTATTAGGAGATTACTTTGCCTATCGTTAACTGTGAATACTACACATAGATTACAGGTGGTAAAGACGAACAGTCTTTCGTGGTAATACAACTGCCACGAACAACTTGACTGACAGCTTTCACGCGAAAGAATATTGTAGATCTTGTGCCAAATATCACACCATAACGCGTCTATAGCATCATTATAGCACAGGGACTAGCACAAGTATCATGCTATTATAGCGACGATGGTCACCAAAGACAGAGATTGAGATTGTTTCTTCTATTCAGCAGAGCTGACTGAAAGTTACCAACAAGCTACGTCAAAAACGAAATGAGAATAATTAGTTAGAATGTGACGAGTTTAGAAGAGTTTTGCAAGCAGCTCGTATACATTATAAGACGCTTTCCACATAAGTACATATTAAGTAAAGTAGAATAAGTCGTAAAGATAGTCTTCGTTTAAAGATATCATTCCGAGATCTCTGTGGAAACAGAAAGTGCCGCACATTCACAATAAAGGGAAACTGAAAGAGAAAATATAATAGTAAGATATGTGTACATATGAGAGAACGTATTTACACAGATATATTTCATTGAGTGATATGTGGGAGGACCCTAAAACGATTTAGGCCTTTGTAAAGTCAGTTCACAGAGTCTAACCTTCCATCTCTTCACTGTGTAGTTCAGACTGGTACTGTAAATGAAGTCATCAGGATTCGACTAACGTGCCACAGTTTCACTTCTGCATAAACTTGCAAATTCGTGGTACTGAAGTAAGCATTTCTTTAACTGAAGAATTATTTAATCTATTCACAGTAAACAATGCGCCAGACAATGACAGCATTCTTAATGTACTCTACATTTAATACGCTGTAAAATTAACACCTTTCTTAACTCTTATTTACCGAATATTTTCGTGATTCGGATAGCCCGCGTGACTGCAAAGGATCGAAGATCGCAACCGTTTGTAAAAAAAGTTAAAAGATACAGATGCGCTAAGTTACAGAACAGTTATCTCCCATGTATTGCAGTGTAGTAGAGCAAATGTTAATTCATTACATACTGGCATTTTTCTCTGTCAAATATTCGCCGCGGGCCCAGGAAACACAATTTGCCTGGAAAAAGCTCGTTGTATTCACACAAGAAGACCTGAAAAGGGTAGACAGTGGGGTACAAGAATATTCCATCTCCCTAGGTTTCCCATAGAGTTTAGATACTGTACTCCTTTATTGACCAATAACGAAAATGTGATCATTCCAGCATCCTTTCAGATAGATGTTGGGATCAGAGTTTTCAACTGTTAAAATTCATGTTTTAGTGCACTGCGAATTCAACAGAAATAAAAGTAACGTCGTGTGTACCTCAATAAATCCTAATAAAACCCCTAAGACTCTCTGTAGACGTAAATAAATTATCCGATAGGATTAGCAACAAGTTGAGGTTGTTTGCGTACAATTCTGTTTTGTATAGCGTAGCCCTAGTACCGTGCCGGCCGAAGTGGCCGTGCGGTTAAAGGCGCTGCAGTCTGGAACCGCAAGACCGCTACGGTCGCAGGTTCGAATCCTGCCTCGGGCATGGATGTTTGTGATGTCCTTATGTTAGTTAGGTTTAACTAGTTCTAAGTTCTAGGGGACTAATGACCTCAGCAGTTGAGTCCCATAGTGCTCAGAGCCATTTGAACAATTTTTTGAACCTAGTACCTTCAACAGAAGATTGTTAGAAATTTAGAAAGAATTATTTGTTGTCTCTACTTTATAATTGAATGTTAACTCAATTCAGATGTGGATAAACGCACGATAATGTTGATAAACCAGAAGACGTACCCGAAAACGTTCGGTTACGACACTAACACAAAATTTCTGGAGCATTTAGGGATCGTACTGCAAAGTGAAATGAAAAGGAACGAAGTCAGTAGGGCAGGAGACGAACTGAAGATTCAGGTTATCCAGGAGCATTTAAAAAATTACACTTCATCTGTTAAGGAATATGCTTATGGGCATTTATGCGACCTATTGTAGAATACAACTCCAGTACTTCGAGTCTCCATGCAGAAATCTTATACACTGAGACGAGCGCTGTTAATATCGTATCAGGTTGGTATAACTTTTACGGAAGTGTACGATAGATGCTGAAGAAAACCGAGTGAAACCCTGTGAAGAAAGGCAACATTGATGCCATTAAACGCTGTCGCATGAATTTACAAAACCAAAGTTTACTGTCGACTGTCCATCACTTTTCTGCTTCCATCATTTAACGGGATTATGAAAATTAGATTGATAGAATTACGGCTTTTTCGTTACTCGGATGGAATAGGAAACAAAATGACTATTCTAGCTTAGAGTGTCTTCCACCTAGAACTGTCCACTGACTTGGCGATTCTATTTTGACATGCACATTTAAAGTAGAGGAAGTGACGTCAAACTTACTGACAGATCAAAACTGTCCCTTACTGAGAGTTGAACCCGGACTTTTGACTTCTGCTGTTATCGCATTTATGAACTGAGCTCTTCTATTGTGCCGCTCTGACTGGCCTGAAGCTTCATTCCTCCAACAGCTCTCTCTTAGAGACTCCCTGCCTCGTAAACAACAATGGAATAGGCGAATTGCCGCAGAAGGCAAAGATCCTGCCATGAGTCACTGTTCAGCACACAGTTTCCATCTGTAAGGGAGGCTTTAATTGCTTCAGACAATACATACATTTCCCGAAGTATCAGAAAAAATGTTTTAAACATTTTACTTTGCCAAGAAAAGGCCTTATTACCGATAGCAAACAAAAATGGACTAGCATACACGTCGTCTCTAGAATCATCAAAGTAGTCCATAGGTTAATTCAAAGACCAATGAAGTCTACTGCGCAGTTGTCACTATGTTCACCACAGACTCACTCACTGGCTTCATGTTATCAATGAAATGGCTCACAGAAAAAGACAGCGTCTAGCGGGTAAAGAGAAATCGACGATGGTGTTTCCATGGAGGAGATGTAGACAGTATCGACACTAGAAAGGCGGATGTTGCGATGGTTCTATTGAAAAGGGCTGGGCTGGTTGCTATTCGCACCCATATGAGTAACAGCTTTATCTTTAATAACCTCACTGTCGACAGGCCAATAATTCAAATCTTCCTACATTTTCTCTTCTAGTTTTTAGCTTCACACAGCTATAGCAATGTGCTTCGAAATTCAAACTGAATGCAATATTCTCGTCCTTCCCCTCCTACCACGGCCAGTAACACTTTTGTCCCGAAGGAAGTCTGTTTGCCTGCTGCTTCGAGGAGGTGGACACAGAAAAATGCGTTCAACTCAGCTATGGATTGTTTCTCCTGCATTGTGCTGCCCCAGGTTCCATGTCACCTCTGAGCAGGTGACAGCATCGGAGATACTTTTGTGGTACCTGAGGCACCTAGCGAGGCGTGTTCTTCAAAGGTTGGGGGCACTGCTCTGATCCTTCTTTCAGATTATCTCGGAGCACATGCGACAGAAGAACGCTGAGTTTCGTATCCCACCAAATAATTTACTGGTGATATCGTTACACGAGTTACCGATGACAGTGGCTATGCTGCTGTCAATGACAAGGCCACTAGGGACATGGTTGAAAGCAGGAAGCAAATAATCCGAACATTCACCGAGCGAAAAAATGAACGGACGGAAGCCGTTAAGTCTGAGAAGGTACAGTCACAAACGAAGATAAATCCAGAAACATAATAGGTTCGTTTTGACTCATTGTGCACAGTGAAATCACTTTGACCCACTGCGCTACCTGCTTCGTTGTAAATAAGGGGCCAGAAAGCCCGCCCTTTGAAGTCGCCTTGTCGACGGCCTGCGCCTGCGCCTGCGCGAGGCGTTATCAGCCACGTTGCGCCCCACTGGCACAACATATGACGGCCGTATCGACATAGCTATCCGGCGGGGCTGAACGATCCTATTTCCCCATCACGGTCTGGCAGTGTACCAAAGTGAGACCTGTGTGCGCATGATTAACGGGTGATGAGGTGTTGCTTTTCGACCTCTGTGCTGAGAAATTATTAAACACCCCTTACAGTGTCACACAAAAACAGGATGGTGGACAGTGTAAACCATTTTTCCATTCAGTATTACCGTGAGAATTCGGCACTCGAAAATCCGGCAGACCCATTAGGCCGACACGCATCAGAAACTTTCCTATATTTTTAGCTCAGTGCGGTTGGCCGTACAGCCCGACGCCTTCGGGAAACAACTGCTTCCACTAATGAACTCAATGCATTTTCGGCAAAATAAGTTGACACATGGATCGACGCTGACAAAACTGTAGTTATCGACGAAGAGTTGACTGCCGATGTTTTCAGCGCAGCGGAGACAACAGAAACTGAGAGAAGAAACCTCTACAACTAACAGCTCTTGCACTTAGGCTTCAGAAGCCTTACATGCTTTCGTGAGTTTCATTGTCAGTAGTCAGCACTACAACGCTTTTAAAATTATGAACGTGCACATAATAAAATCATAATTTTTGTCAAAAAAGAAGTCAATCCAAGAAACAGAATTTCTGCGATGTTCCAATGAGCTCGGAAGAAAATCTCATCTACGCAATCAGTAGTAGAGCCCGCCCGGTTAGCCGTTGGGTTTAACACACTGTTTCCCGAGCGGGAAGGCGTCCCGGTTCCCGCCAAGAATCCGCCCTGCGGATTAGTGTCGAGGTCCGGTGTGCCGGCCAGCCCGTGGATGGTTTTAAGGCGATTTTCCATCTGCCTAGGCGAGTGCGGGCTGGTTCCCCTTACTTCGCCTCAGTTACACTATGACGGCGATTGCTGTGCAAACACCGTCTCCACGTACGCGTACACCATAATTGCTCTACCAGGTAAACATTGGGTTTACACTCGTTTGAAAGGAGAGGTTCCGTGGGCGGGAGGAGGGGGGGGGGGGGGCGGGCACTGGGCGCCGAACCGCACAATAACCCTAGGTTCAGTGTGGGGAGGCCGTGGGGTGAGTGGACTGCTGTAGCCTACATCTACATTTATACTCCGCAAGCCACCCAACGGTGTGTGGCGGAGGGCACTTTACGTGCCACTGTCATTACCTCCCTTTCCTGTTCCAGTCGCGTATGCTTCGCGGGAAGAACGACTGCCGGAAAGTCTCCGTGCGCGCTCTATTCTCTCTAATTTTACATTCGTGATTTCCACTGGAGGTATAAGTAGGGGGAAGCAATATATTCGATACCTCATCCAGAAACGCACCCTCTCGAACCTGGACAGCAAGCTAAACCGCGATGCAGAGCGCCTCTCTTGCAGAGTCTGCCACTTGAGTTTGCTAACCATTTCCGTAACGCTATCACGCTTACCAAATAACCCTGTGACGAAACGCGCCGCCCTTCTTTGGATCTTCTCTGTCTCCTCTGTCAACCCGACTTGGTACGGATCCCACGCTGACGAGCAATACTCAAGTATAGGTCGAACTAGTGTTGTGTAAGCCACCTCCTTTTTTGGTGGACTACATTTTCTAAGGACTCTCCCAATGAATCTCAACCTGCCACCCGCCTTACCAACAATTAATTTTATATGATCATTCCACTTCAAATCGTTCCGTACGCATATTCCCAGGTATTTTACAGAAGTAACTGCTACCAGTGTTTGTTCCGCTATCATATAATCATACAATAAATGATTCTTCTTTCTATGTATTCGCAATACATTACATTTGTCTATGTTAAGGGTCAGTTGCCACTCCCTGCACCACGTGCCTATCCGCTGCAGATCTTCCTGCATTTCGCTCCAATTTTCTAATGCTGCAACTTCTCTGTATACTACAGCATCATCCGCGAAAAGCCGCATGGAACTTCCGACACTGTTGTGGGGTTGTGAACCACTGAGGGCTACGGCGGGGACGAAGCCCCTCCGTCGGTTCTAGATCCCAAGTTCAATACATACATACATCAGTAGTAGATATCAATCCGACATACTCCACGACTTCGACAGCGTCAAATATCTGTGCTATTTCTAAAGACAGTGATCACAATTAAACTGCACCATATTCTTGGTAACAGTTTTTATTAATTAACTTGTTGTTGATCTTTCAAATCAATACTGCTTATTTTGTTTCGTAATGAGCGTAAAAAGGATTCTTCATGTGTGTTTAACTTTTGAAAAACTTTGGGCCTTAAATTTGTCTAATACTGCGTGCAGTATTCAACTTTACACTCATTTTTGTTTTTACAGAAAAGTGATATGTAATTTTAATGTTTTTACAGTGTAATTTTCTGCTGTTGTTTTACTAAGTAACGGATATTAAACTACAGGTTTTGCTTATATTTCTTGTTTTAAACCAGCTTTTAAAAATGACCTTGATAATCAGGTGTATTTGATAGTCCGGCATTTACGTATCCCCGAACAAGCCGAATTATCAAGGTCCTACTGTATTACTGTTTTCTGATCTCCCTCCATAAGGGAGCAAATATACTGGGTCTGTTTTCAGTATGCTCAACTGTTAAAGAGCTGTCTACAAGAGACCCCGGAGTGGTCACCATGTATTGTTTTCCTTACAAGCTTGTGCACAACAGACACTTTTTTCCTCAATGACGAGACATCCCAAAATATGACGCCATAAAGCATTGCTGAATGAAAATCAGAAAAGTAGTTAAATTTTGACATTTTGCTATCCAAAATTTGATATTATCCCTAACACTTAAGTTGCAGAGCTTAAAGATATAAGATGACCTGCAACATGTGACTTCCAGTTCAGGTTCTCATTAACATAAACACCCATGAATTTATGACATTCTTTTTTCAATTAATGATTTACCGTCCAGTGTTATTTTTAATTGTGTGATCTGGCCTTGTTCACTAAATGCATTGTGCTTTATCTTTAGCGACAGTTCATTTGGAGAGGCCCTGTTATTAATTTCCAAGAAAGCTTTATTTACATTTTGAAGTGTTGAAATTTCTCCACTATGTCTGGCCGTTACCTACCTTCAACATCAATGGAAAGTGTTTCACGTTCTTGAATACATGATGCAACATCTTTGGTATATAGCAAAACCGATAACTAAGGTGCACCTGTAGTAATTACGCTCATTCTGAAGATACTGTTGCACTGCGTACATTTCGTGGCTGTATTAATGTGACAGTCTGCATCCTCTTAGAATGAAATCCAGTTTCCAGTAAGGACCGTTATAGCATAATATTTTGCTTTTTATAGAATACTATGAAATATACAAAAAAATGCAGTTCACATGTCGTAGAACTACTATTTGAGAATATTTTATCATTTAATTTTGTGTAATCTGATTCGAGAATTAAAAGTAGCGTGCGTTGCGGAGAAACACTTTTGAAATCCTTATTGAAACTTACTAAGAATCTTACATTCAGAGAGGTGTATTATGGTTACAGCAAAAATTATGCTTTCCAGTAACTTCAAGGAGGAGGTACCTAGTGAGACTCGAACGTAATTATCAATAACTATCTTACTACCTTTACCGTAAAGGACTCTGACAGTAGCAAGTTTCGGACTGTTTGGAAATTTCTCCACTCTGACAGTAGCATGTTTCGGACTGTTTGGAAAATTCTCCTTTTATAATTATGTGTTGCACAACTGAAAATACTGCATACATATCAATAACAAGATTCCAGTATTGTACTTACGAGGGGACCTTCTGGGAGGTGCACCGAATTATGAGCTCCCACTTCGCCTGCTTATAGTGAGGGTAGGCACCTATCACAACTTAAAATTGTAGGTGTCAGTGCGGCCTCGTTGCCTGTCAAAGTTTGGGCAGCTCTTTATATACAGAAAAGTTTCACTACTCTGGCAAGCGAGCGAGTTGTCGAGAGGCAGGCGAGTGGGACCCGAGCCCAGGCGACCCTGGTTCGAGACTCATCTATGCTAATTTTGTTTTCTTTTTGTTTTTTAAATGCTTTTTTAATTTATAATTACTCATGAAAATTTTGCAAGTAATTGATTAAAAAGAATTACAAGCCTCTATAAATCAAAATTACAAATTGAATGTCACATTTTTATTTCAATTTTTGTGTTTATTTTTCTTTTAACAGGAAATTAACCGTAATTAAAACGTTGGCATACATAAATTTGCCTGTTTACCTGAAAATTGAGAGAAGTTGTTAAAATAATTCTTCGAAAATAGTCATAAAGTCGTCATACGAATGTTGGGGTACAGGGTCCTAGAAAATTTTATACCTGTCAGATCGTTGACCCGTCGTCGCGCCTAACCCTGTTTGTGGTCTGTGACCGTTGGCGTGCCCCTATTTTGACCTGCCGTTCCACGAATAAAGGGACTCTACCGCCTGTGGGACGTGAGTAGCGACGCTTATAACTGCCGAATAAAGGTTTCTCGTCAATTGAAAGCTTGGCTTTGAAGTGTGCAGACATTTATCCTTTAAAATGGAGCAAAAAGTGCAAGTTGTTCACGAGCTGTCAGTCAGTGCAGTTTTGACGGTACTGAACATTTAGTGGGACACCAAGGAGGTATTTTGTGGGCTCCACCTAACAATGAAGAACGGTAGGGGTTAACAAATTTTGACAAAATTTGGCATTCATTGTGTAATTTTGATTTGTAGAGGTTGTAATTCTTTTTAATCAATTCCTTACGGAATTTTGATGATTAATTACATGTTAAAAAGGCATTTGAAAAAAAAAGAGACTCCCGTCCAGGCTCGCCTGGACGGGAGTCTCGCTCCCTTGTCACTTTTTTTTAAGAAATGTCAGGAGTGAGGGTTTTTTATTTTTTGTTTTTTTTTATTTTATTTTTTTTAGTTTTTAAGGAAGGTAGGAGAAACCGAAACCTTTGTTATTCACAAAATAAACATAGTGCGTCCTTACACATTATAACTGTTGTGGAAGGTACCTCGCTGCCGTCCTACCATGCAGCATGAAATAACAAAAAAGTCAAAGTGAGGCCACCTCCGGCACCCTAAAGAAAAGTATTTATAGGTATGAAAACAAAATTTGAGGTACATCCCACTGCTAACAGTGCAAGCGTTAGTTTTTCCTAAGTCGCATACTCGCATAGAGTCCTTAGCTGATCACTTTACTTGGTCGGTTTCACAACAACAGCACCGCCGCTCATCTTTGCGCACCCGGCAAACACCAAGTATATGGTGGATCCATAAAAACCGTTACTAGGAAATTGGCATGCCAATTCGTGTACTTTTGTAGCCGTAACACTTTTGTGTGTCGATCTTGCAACTATTGCCAGTAATCCATTACGTTCAGACGTGTGTCTCTATAGATGTAATGCACTGTCATACCTGTGATCCAACCCACTGCGTTCGTCTTATGACGCGGAAAACACGTTTCCTCTGGAAAAAATACTTTGTGAGAAGAGACTTCTGTGTAGATAGTGCGCCGCATGAACGCTATTATCTTCCTTGCGAAAGTCCAGACAGCCAATGCCTCGCCGCAGACCAGCCGATGGTCGTCCGTATCCAGCACGCCGCATTGCTGACACATGGGCGAATCCGCCAAATGTATTGCGTACTTTTTATCATTCGTAGGGTATTTTCGGTTCACGAGAAAGTACCATGTTGATCTGACTGTTGTGGGTAGGTGAGGGTGGTGTACCGTGTGCCACACCACGTGCCAATTAACGGCTGGATGTTTCCGTTCCACCCTATTCCGGGCGATCTGTCGAGGAAGCAGATGGTACACGTCCTTCGATGTCGACAGTCGGGTCGTCGGTAAACGCTCTTGAACGTAATTGTGTTCCACGATGAACGTGCGCACATGCGTTAAGGGGGGCGATATATGGCCGACACTGACTGGAGGAAGATACGATGTTGGTACCAGTTCTTCGATGCGATGATCGTCCCCGTTTGAGCATAGTATTAAAATACATGGCACGCGCGTTCTCGTGCACGTTCACTAAACCAACGCCCCCCTCTCGCGCTGGGAGGGTAAGAGTGTTGTACTGTACCTTAAAAAGCTGTCCCAGGATTACATAGTACCCAAAAGCCGCCTGAATCCTCATAGCCATCGTGCGCGTCAAGGGGAGAAGGTGGTGTGTCAGGTGGCACATCATGGGCAAGAGATAAAGGTTGACGAGTAACACTCGCTGCACTGTATCCATCGACCGTAGGGCGTTTAGTCGTACTGCTGTGCGGACTCTGAGTAACAGCCTTCGGTAGTTGTCCGCAGCCGTTCCCGCTGTCTCCTTAATACCCAAACAGCAGAGGGTTTGTACCGCAGGTAACAAGTCCATCCGTTCCTGGTTCTAGTCCACGCCCCACATGCATTAATTGTGATTTTCGGTAGTTGACCTCTCATCCAGCTGCCATCCCATACGTCTGTAGCTAATCCAGTGCTGTTTGAGTCTCCCCCTCATTTCGTACGAGGAACACAATGTCATCCGCGTATGCTCTGCATTTGAATGAAAGATGCCGTAGGGAGATCCCGGTAAGACGGCGACGAAGGCCTGCGAGGCACGGTTCTAAGGCGATCGCATAAAGCATGCTCGACAAGGGGCAACCGTGTCTGACTAACCTTAAGATCTTAAAACACTCAGTTCTCCCTCCGTTCAGCACCATCACTGATCTGGCGCCGTGCAACAGTCGCATCACAGCAGTGGGCATTAATGGCGAGACACCCGTCCTGTTCGTCACCGCCGCGAGGTACACATGATCCACGCGATCAAAAGCATGATCGAAATCTACTGCAACCATCGCCCCCCGGAGGCGGCATATAGCCGCGAGGGCGACGAGGTCACGATAGTCTCCCAAGGCTGTGTGGATATTACTGATGCCGCCAAGACAAGTCTGATCGAAATGTATTCGATTGTCCAGCGACTTTTTGATACGACTGCCCAGTATGCGCATGACGATCTTGTAGTCACTATTAAGGAGGGTCAAGGGATGATAATCACAAGGATATTTGCCGCCACGGAGCTTTGGTATCGGTATCATGAGCCCGTCCGTGAATTGAATGTGAACCGGTACTTCTTGCCGCAGAAGCTCATTAAACATGCATAGCCACATCGGTGTCATTATGATCACAAAGGCACGGTAAAATTCCAAAGGGAATCCGTGTGGACCTGGGGACTTGTTGCAGGCACCTCGTGTTGTCGCTTCCTCCAGCTCTTCACACGTAATTTCAGATAACCCGTCCGCTTCCCCGTTCACACTCGTCGCGTCTGGGATCTCTTCCAGGACGTTCCCCAGCTCCCTCTAACCCTCCCCGTTGCTCGCATAGAATCTGCTAAAATGATCCGTGAACTCCTGTGCTATGCCCCTTTGGGTTGTAAAACGACACGGCCATCGCCAAGATCACTCTCATGTATGAACGTCCTGCGTCTTCTTCGGCTTTCCTTTATCACATTATGCATCGAGGGAACCTCGTTGGGCAGGCAATCCTTCGACCTCGCGCGTATCATCGTACCCGCCATCCTCAGCGTCGCAAGTTGCATCAGCTTCGCCTTGACTCGGTGGACGAACGTCTGGCGTTCTGGTATAGGTGATTGAGCTAACAGTTCTCGGAGAGCCGTAAAGCAAAAATCTGTGCGCTGCCATTCAGAAACCTCCTTCCCGTAACCTATTAACGTCCTCCGTAAAGTGGGCTTCGCTACTCGATCAGCCACTGCAGGACAGAACCGAAAGAATTTCGTCGACGGAGGCAGCTATTCCACGCGTCCTCCACCATGCGTCGACATTCTGCATCACGCAGGTGGGAGACTTTCATCTCCAATTACCCCTCCGTCTCTATACCTGCTGTCTAGCAAAGGTTAACCGTACAAATATATCCCTCGTGATCTGTAAACGCTGTCGGCCGTATTTCTGCGTCCACCGTCGACATTGCTAACGCCCTTGAAACATAGATCCGATCCAAACGGCTCGTGGAGTGGCTAGTAAAAAATGTATATCCTGGTTGGTTGCGATACTTCAGGTCCCATCCCGTTGACTTGCTCCCTAAGTTCTTGGCTAGTAGTATAGTTAGGATGTTGGTCCTTTCTGTTGAGCACACAATTAAAATCTCCACCGAGTATGCAAGCATCGTATCGTCCCTGGAACAACGGTGTAACCTCATGGGTGTAAAAATTTGCTCTGTCCCTTCTCTTATCCGAGCCTGACGGTGCGTATATGATGATCAAACGTATTCCACCTATGGTCACGGCCGTACCATGGGCAGAAGGCAAATACTCTACTTCGTCTGCACGTATCCCTTCCTGTAATAATATTGCTGTGCCAACGCCTGTCTCGTCGCACGGGGAACAGTAAATGTCGCAACCGTGAAATTCCGAGGGGGAAGTACCCGAACTTACTGTAATAGTGCTTCGTCTAAATCTGCAGCATTTATCATGTCACTGAGCATCTTGATTTTTACCGGCGTCCCAATGCTACTGACGTTAACAGACCCTATCCGATAAGCTTGTCGCATGGCTGTCAGCGTAGACAGGGTCGCTAATTCTTCCGTACACAGGCTGGTTTCGACTAACGTCCCCCGCCGTCCCCTCATATGGTCTGCCTTTATTCCGTTATTCCGTGCACTCTTCCGGTCTTACACTGGGAAAGTGTGTGCGAGCAGTTCCTCCAGCGTCATCTGTTCCCCACGCGGGAGGGTCTTATGACCAGTCCCCTAGCGTCCCATCGTTGTCGTTGCGTTGCAGGCGCAGTAGCCTCCTCAGTAGTCTGTTGCCGTCGATCGAACTTCGTCGCTGTGTCTGGAGCATCGTCGGCGGTCGGTCGTGTTGCCATTCGGCTGGCCTCCGTTGCATCCACGCTAGGCAGTTCTTCTGAATCCATGGTCGTCTGCTCTGTACCCGTAAACGTCTCAGAATTGCCTGCTAGATCAGACTGGTCGTTCTCCACCGTGAGGCGGCGCTTCTTCCGGCGTTTTGGTGATCGCTATTTTCGTTGCCGGGCTTCGGAATCAGAGGTCGGCTTGGTCTCCGGTTGTTCGTGGACGTTGGAATCGTGCGCCTCGTATTATCGAAGTCTGCAAGTGCCTTATCTGAAGGGGCCGCAAGCGGCACCGAAGAGAGGGCGTCCTGTGACTGCTGCAGGCGGTCCAGCGAAACGTCGTCCTGCAGTTGCTCGCCACAGTCTGCCTTCGTTTGTGTGTTCTGATACGCTTCTGTCTCACGGCTCACGTCATCGCATAATGCGGTGACATAAGTCATGGGGAGCACAGTCGGATGCGGTGTGAGGGGTGGATCATCCCGTGGCAGCTGTAACAACCTTCGTTGAGCACACTCAGAACGGACGTGTCCCTCCTTCCCACACCCAGAGCACGTCCTTGGTCGTCCGTCGTAGATGACAATCGCGCTACAACCGGCGATGTACAAGCATAACGGGAGGTGTTTTCGGAGTTCGATCCGTATTTGTCTGACGCCATTGAGGACAGGATACGTCTTGAAATTTGCCCATTCTTCAGACACGTGGGATAAGACCGTTCCGTAAGGACGCAGGGCGTCTGTCACCAACTTCTGCCACTTCGGATGGAAGCTCAAAGACGCGGATCGTTCGGAGTCCCATGCCTGCGTGTTCATCTGTTACCGATCCTACATTCCCATCTGAATGACAGAAACGAAGTCCTTGTCGGTGTAGGGGTAGTAGTTCGTCACATGCCGCTACATTTATGAGCTTGACGTAGACCACGCTGCTTACTATAGATAAGTGTATTCCAACTAGAACGTCAGGTTAGATTTTCACCTCGTCCTGTAAATAACGTTCGATCACGTAAGCCTTCGGTCGAGCAGATTCGTTAACAAAACTAAATTTCAGGTCAATTTGCGGAACGATAAGGCCATGATTCGTTCTATGTATACTGCGGCACACCGCTACACACTTAACGTAAACACCTCTCGCGCAGACGTGCGGCAGGGACGTAAACACCGTCCGAGCTGCTGCGCCGCTGAAGGCTGACTGACTCGGCTACTGGATCACTTGCCACAATAGTGAAACTTTTATGTATATAAAGAGCTACCAAAACTTTGACAGGCAGTATTTCAAAAACGAGTCCGCATTGGCACCTACAGTTTTAGGGTGTGATAGGTGTCTACCCACACTATAAGCAGCCGAAGTGGGAGCTCATAACGCAAGCCACCTCCCAGAAGGTCCCCTCGTTAAACTGTTATCAACTTCAGAAGTGACTTTTGTTTTTTGGTCGTTAATTACAATCTTGACTTCAGAATTCCATGTCTTAGGTCTGTACATTAGTGTTGCTTGGGAGATGTCATATCGACATAATTCAGTCTGAAACTGATTGATCACTGTTGGCCTTTCAGTAGTTATTTGAGTAGCTAAGTAGCATACCATAAAAAAATAAAAAATTAAAATAAGAAATAATGCTATTTCTAAAGGAAACTTACGACCTTTTCAGTGTGGAGTTAAGAATCTGGCCCAGCAGTAAGATGAGAGTGGATGTCCACATTAGCATGTTGGCTTGTTATGTCATATTTACAGAAGAACGAGGATTAACATTGTAACCATTAGTAGCAGGGCGAAGTTCGTTCTGGGACACTTTTGATATCAAACTGATACCAAAATAATTATTCAAATTAATTAATTCATCAATTAATTCCCCCAGACACCCTGATGTTGTCACAAGTTTTCCCAACTGTTACTTGGGTCCCTTCTCTTACCTCTCCCTTCCCCATCCATCTCCTCCCCTTCCTACTCCTCCCGTCCTCTCCCCTACCATCCCCTATCCTCTCTTCCCTCTCGAAATTAGTGGAAAATTGAAATTTTGACAAGAAATTCAGAAAATGAATGGAATTGAAGCTCTTTAGCAGGAACACCCAATATTGTGTAATCACCTTGAGGTTCAGAGATCAGCTGACCTAGTTCATAACACCACCACCAGATGGCGCTGTTGGCCCTCCCCACTCCGACTCCCCATTCCTCACTCCCCACTCCTCATTGCTGACTCCTCACTACCCACTCCTCACTACCCACAACCCATCTAGAAATTGGCAAGGTAAGGACTCGTGTGCGCTGGATTGCCAGATAGGATGGATGTCTTTATTTTGTATGCAGTGTGGAATATTGTTTATTTAAACAATTTGATTTGCCCTTAACAGAGCAATAGATGGTCGTTCTGTCCAGTTTCATCAATAACTGCTGCATGTTGAGTGGATGTTTCCGCAATTAATATAGCACTAGAGAGTTGCTCTAGCCAGTCTAGCCAGTACACCTTTATGGGAAGGGTGGGTGGTACTACCACTACTACTACTAATAATAATAATAATAATAGGACAGCAAGTTATCACTGACGCACAAGGGAGTAGCCTCCATCCAATCCACAAGTGCGTAACTGATTGATGTGGAGGGGACTTTTCGCTATTAGTCTAACACTAGAGTTGCTCCAGCCAGTTGAGTCATTACCACTATTTGGGAAGGATAGATGGTACTAATAATAATAGGACAGCAAGCTATAACTGAAGTACAGGAGAGTAGCCTCCAACTGATATAAAAGCGAATAACTGCTAGATGTGGGGGGAGGGGATATTTACGATATTAGTCTAGCGCTGGAGAATTGCTCCAGTGAGTCTAGAGAATTGCTCCAGTGAGTCTAGCCAATAGCCCTACATAGGATGGATAGGTAATAATGACAGGACTGCGTGCTATCACTGAAGTACAGGGGGAATAGCCTCCCACTGATCCACAGATGAATAGCTGCTGCTGGGAGGAATTAAAGATGGGTAATAGTAATATTAGAACAACATCGCACTGTCCCACTGCTCCTGTTTTTTTTTTTTTTTTTTTTCTTTACTGTAATTTCCTTCCTTGGCCCAATATGGGCAGGGGAGGGCTGGCAGAGGCCACAATCCACTGCTCTTCAGTGGACTATCATTAAGATTAATAAAAGGGGGAAGTGTATATATATAAAAGGCGATAAGAAAGGGACATAAGAACATAAATAAGTGGAATCAATGGGGGTTAAAATATACACTGACAATGATATGTTAATTATAGGACAATTAAAAAAGTCGACATAAGTTAAAAAACAAAGTTGGCGATTTGTGGAGCACGTAAAATACACTGAAGTCACATGCACAAGTTTAAAGTTGCCCACAATGTTAAAATACTCCAGGACTAAGACATCTAAAAACCACGGTAAGAGGTAGAGCAACCACAAGAAAGAATAAAAACTGCCAGGAGCGATCTGCAGAGGGATAGGAGGCCTGAGAGGAGGGAAAAAGAGGGGAGAGAAAGGTGCAGTGGAGGAGGGGGGGGGCTGGATGGAGGCGTTGGACTACACTGGAGGTGACTGGTCTGTTATCTTTTACGTCTTGAGACAACGTGTTGAGATAAGATAACGAGCACTACATTTGTAAAGAATATAATACGATAATTTTCCCATGTTTCTGTTGGCTAGGATGAGACTCGTAAATAAGAATAAGTGTGTTTCATTCCCAAATGATGTTGCTACAGGAGTCCCATATATAGGGGTAGGATGTTACAGGTGCAGTCAACAATACATCCGCAACCTATTAACAGCAGAGGAACGCCGGCACTGGGGCCAGACATCTACATTACTCAACTCTGCTCTCCCCCTCAGCTCCTCCAAGTACTGGTCTGCCTTCCACAGCCTTACTGGTAGCTATCCCACCCTACATTACCCTCTTCTCCATGGCGACTGCCCCTTCTCTGACAATCTCAGTAAGGCTATCAATTTTGCTTCCCACCTCTCCAACGTCTTCTCCATTCCCGACGATCATCACTTTGATTACTCCCTCTTCCCCACAGTCCTTCGACACTCTGACACCTCCGTTCGCTACTCACTTCCCATTTCCAGTACTTGGATCGGTTACCCTCCTCAGGTTTAAACACTCCTACTACAGCACTCGATATCAACCTTTACTCTGCTCCAAACGCAACACTGCCTTTGGTCATGACGGTGTCACCTACAGCCCTCTCAAGAAATCCCCCTCCTCCTTCTTGGCTGTCCTTGCCCCCTTGTATAACGTCATCCTCTCCACCGGCTTTGACCCATGGAAGGCTCCCGGCGTCCTGATGGTTCCTAAACCCAATAAACCCCCTTCTGACATCACTTTCTATCGTCCCATCTGCCTCACCTCCATGTTCAGTAAGGTCCTTGAGTCCCTCCTCTCCCGACATATTCAACACCATCTTAACCAGCACCATCTTCATCCTGTTACCCAGTGTGGCTTTCAGCATTCCTTCTCAGGCAATGACCAACTTCCCAACCTTACCAATCTTCTTTCCCTCCAACTCAACTCCCGTCATTCTGCTATCTTTGTTTCCCTCGACCTCCAGAACGCCTATGACCTTGTCTGGCATCCCAGGCATCTCTTTAAATTCCAGACCTATGCCCTTCACATCAGTTTCGTCCATCTCGTTGTTTCCTTCCTCTCCCATCGCGTCTCCTATGTCCTATACACAACAAAACTTCTGTACATTCTATCCCATTGTGGGTGTGTCCCAACACTCCTTTCCTTTCCATCTCCTGCAGATATGCCCAGACCTCCTCTGCTGTTCACTTCCTCCAATTTGCTGATGACACCTCCTTCCTGGCCCTCTATCCTACCCTTCAATGGTCCAAACGTACCGTTCAAACCCACCTTGACCAGTTCACTGCCTGATGCAACCAGTGGCTACTTTGCATCAAGTCTTCCAACGCCCAGGAAATCATCATAGGTCTTACTACCCACTCCCTCTGGCTTCACAGTTTTTACTTTACTATTTACAGTGGTTCTGTCCACCTCACTCCCACCCTGAAACACCTAGGCCTCATCCTCGACCGTCAATGTTATAATATGTGTGAATTCATAAGGGACCAAACTGCTGAGGTCATCAGTCTCTAGACTTAAACACTACTTAAACTAAATGACACTAGCTTATATTAAGAACAACATACACACCCATGCCAGAGGGAGCACTCAAACCTCTGGCATGCATCACCTCATCTGGATTCCTCATCTCCTGATGAACCAACATAAAGTAGACTCTGCCTCCTGAAACTCCTGTCTGGCCAGACAAGGGGCTGCATTCTTCCACAATCCTTCAAATCTACGAATTCTTGATCCATCCCATCCTTTTTTATGCAGCATTTCAGGATTTCTGCGTGGCCCAGACTCTATAAAGCCCCCTAAATCATCGAACGCCATGCAATTCACCTCACTTGCCATGTCAGCCTCCCTTCCCCTACACTGATCCTCTAAGATCTTGTCCCCTTCCCACATATTCTCCTATTCCTTGAACACATTCACTCCCTGGACATTGTCCACAGACTCGATCCTCCACACACTGGTGTCACCTGTCCTGTTTACCCCCAGCCTGCTGCCATGCCTTTACCATTGTGTCCCCCCTCTCTATATCTCCACACCCTCCATCTCCATTAC
The DNA here is from genome assembly GCF_021461395.2 of Schistocerca americana. Lineage (NCBI taxonomy): Eukaryota > Metazoa > Arthropoda > Insecta > Orthoptera > Acrididae > Schistocerca > Schistocerca americana. Next base: position 948,334,195 of record NC_060119.1, on the reverse strand, counting down.
CAGCTACCTTCCAGTGACTGCCCCTCCCAGATGATGGGCTTTGGCCTGATACTTACCCTTCCTACCAACTCTAAACCCACCATGCACCTTCTCCTCAGTGTTTCCTCTCCCTTCCTTTTCCTTTCCCCTGAGCGGTTTTTTCCTCCCTCCTACACCCCCTCCCTTTCCAGTGCATCCCTTCCACCTTTGTGCTCCCTGCTGACTTGTCTTCTCTCCTCTCCCACCCCACCTGTCTCTTGCCTCTTGATGCCACCTTACCCTCTTTCTTTTCCTTCCACCCTCTCCAACTCCCCTCCTCCACTGCCCCCTCCCTGCGCCTCCTCTAAAGGCTCCCTTCCTTCAGCAGGTATCACCTGACAGTTTTTGAGCTTCGTCCTGTGTGCTACATCTCGTGCAGCAGTTTTAATGTGTCGTCGTTCTAGTGTGTGGCCAACTTCTAACTTGTGCTGTGACGATCTTATGTACCACTTTTTATCATATTTTATAAGTATCATTTCATATTTTTACTAACTGTAATGTCACTCAGCTGAAGAGCAATGGTTTGTGTCACTTCCAGCCCCCCTTTGCTTATATGGGGCAGGAGAATGAAATCTCAATAAAGAGAAAAGAGCAGGCGCAGTGGAAGAGTGGGTTGCTGTTCTACTATTACTATCCATCCCTAGTTCCTCCCAGCAGCAGCTATTCACTTGCAGATCGGCAGGAGGCTACGCCATTGGCTAGACTCGCTGGAGCGAATCTCTAGTGCTAGACTAATAGCAAAGATATCCACTCCACATCCAGCAGTTACTGACATAGCTGTACAGAGTTACTGTCTAGTGCTCGATCAATGGCAACTCAGAGTGTGTCAATAAACACTATTCCGCACTGCACAGAAAATAAAGACTTTACGTTTGTCCCTTCTGGCAGCCTAGTGCATATGAGTCCTTGCGTTGCCAATTTCCAGATTGGGAATTTGGAGTGGCGAGTGGCGAGTGGGAAGTGGGGAGGGACAACAGCGCCATCTGGTTGTGATGATGTGAATTAGGCCAGCTGATCTCCGAATCTCAAGTTGAACACACTAAATTGGATATTCCTGCCAATTTCCAGCATACACAGGCTGGAAAAATGTCGCTACGATAAGAAGGAGTTTTGTGACATGAACAAAAGTTGGAAGGCGTGTTTCTACTTCTGAAATATGATGACTTTTCCAATTTCGTGTCAGACGAATAAGACTGGCGCTAGTAGCGTCATTATGAGGATACAAATCATGTTTGTTACGAGCTTCAGTTACCTTTGAGACTGGATGTGGGGAAAAGACGCCTTTACTAGTGATTTACTGAGTTCGAATGTGGTTGTATAATAGAGCTATGAGAAGGTGTCTGTTCCATCAGTGAAACTGCAGGAGGATTGTAGCCACGGTACGTCATTGCTGCCGGCGATGGTCACGAAAATGTATGGTCAAAATAAGACCAGGCTCTGGATGGCCATGTGGCACTACCAAGAGGGAAGACCAAAGCATTTGGCATAAAGTTCTAGCGCATCTTACTGTATCTGTAGTGGTAATCTCAACAGCAGTTGGCACCACAGTGACACAGCGAGCTGTTACAAATCGGTTACTTCAAGGACAGCTCTGAGCCAGACGTCCTGTAGTGTGTGTAACACTGACCCCCAGCCACCGCAGTTTGGGACTTCGCTCATTGGAGTGCAGGGTAAAGGTGTGTTGTGTTTTCATATGAAAGCAGGTTCTATCTCTGGTGGCTGTGTATCAGTCAAAAGGAGGGCAGCTGATGGTCTGCGCCCAACATGTCTACATGCTACAAACACTGGTCCTACACCTAGAGCTACAGCGTGGAGCACGATTTTGTATCACAGCACTCTCATGGTTACCCCACACATCCTTGCAGCAAATCTGTACGTCCGTCTAGTGTTTCAATCTGTTTCGCTGCCTTTCATGAACAGTAAATCCAGGGAGATTTTTCTAGCAGGATAACACTCGCCGGCATACCGTTGTTGTAACCCAACATGCTCTACAGAGTGTCGACATGTTGCCTGGCCAGCTCGATCACTAAATCAGTTTCAAATCTAACACATACGGGACATTATCGGACGACAACTCCAGCATCATCCACAAAAAGCCTTAACCGTCCCTGTACTGACCGACAAAGCGCAACAGGTATGGAACTCGATGCCACAAACTGACATCTGGCCCCTGTAAAACACAATGCATGCGTGTTTGCATGCTTACTGTTAACATTCTGGGGGTTGCACTAGCTATTAATGTACCAGCGTTTCACATTTCCACTGGCTTATCTCGCGCTTACATTAATTCTGCATCTTGCAAAGTTAATCACTCAAATATGTTACCTAGTCAAATGTATTGCCGAAATTTCATTACTCTACCTTAAGTGTTTTTCGATTTTGCGATTTTTTTCCGGCAGTGTTTTGCCAATATTCAACATTTCATGGTATCTGTTGATTGGGCTTTTACGCCACCAGTAGAGTCGGTCATTTCATTAACGTTATTAATTTAAACGCGCCAGTGAGGGTAATGAGAGAACAGAATTTTGTACATATTGCACTAAAATTAATTAGCTGACAATTCGATCCAGACTTAACCCGTACAAGCACAGTAGTATCGTAGTCAGAAGACCTGACGAATACAGCGATGTAAGTTAATTTTAAGCTGTTAAGATTCACAAACATGTTTGATAAAATTTAGACAGAAGTCAGTTTCACGATTTTTAAGGGCTGGGCTATGCCGATGGCATAATAAGGTCGTCAATGAACATCAAGAAAGGTCGAATGTCGGAAATAATTCGTGCAGTCGCAAATTTTTGTATTGTGGGAGGAGTGAATGTAACGAACGACGTAATAGAAAATCTGACCAGTGAGGGCTGAATGTGGGAGTGAAGTGCATTTGAAAATCACTTTAGTACGTTTTTCTTGAATAACTCGAAAACTAGGTCTCTAGCGAAAACATACACCAGCACGAAATTTAACTACATTAAATTTCCTTCAAGAAATGCTATTCTTATTTTCTCTAGGATTAATACCAATCACACAGCTAGCGACAGAATATGAAAATCTTGTTTGTGGTTTTTGAAGAACAGATGACACATGAAGGATGGATAAAAGGACATTGGTAGGGGCAGCTGGATCACTATTATATAAAACAGGATGTATGTGTGTACATCCAGCATCCAGGATCTTCTCCAAAAACCTTGGATCAATTTCAATAAAAATCGGCGCAGAAACAGCAGACCTCATGAGTATCAGCTCTGTGAGATTTATAACCTCCTATCTTCCACAAAACGAGCAGACATACCGGAGAAAACTTGTTTTTTACAGCCCCTGGTGTGTAGGTTGCCTGCACGACAATCATGTTGTGTGGGAACAGTGTCAACATGCCATCAACCTACTTTGTAGAGTAGCCTGCATGTCAGAGGTAAAGAAATGGTTTTTAAGCTCAAATGTGTAGCCTGTCCTGCATGATACATGTTTTGTGGGAGTTGTATCGGCCTGCTTTATAGAACTGTATTTCAGGGACTACACATGCTGATGCTCATGACTGGGGATGGGCTGAGATGCATAGAATATGGGATGGACACAGTGAGGTGGAGGAGGAAATCGTGAGAGGGAGGATGATGTAGTCAGAGAGATGTGGTTTGAGGAAATGGTGGTAGAGAGGGGGGGGGGGGAGATGGTGAAAAGATGGAGTGGAGGGGAGAAAATAGAGGTGGGAGGATGACATAGACAGACAGAGGGCGGAAGAGGTGAAGGAGGAAATGTGTTCAATATATGTGTAAAACGTGTATGTGGTCAAAACTATAGGAAAACGGCTAGTTGTTGAAATTAAATAAGATTACTTTCCTAAGAACAGTGGCCTGCAAATCTATATAATAATATGTACTCCTATATACTGAGAAGGTTAGAGAAATTTTACATACAACTCTAACTACAGTTTTCTCTGTACAATGTATAAACTTTAGCATTATGAGTGTCCAAAAACTTCCCAAGCACAAATTATTTAGCTATTATTTTATGATAAATAACTGTCAGAACTTTTGCAATATTGTTAATTATCAGAGCCATCTTCTTTAACAAGCATCAAAAACCAATTTCATTATACGATCATGCAGTAATAATATATTAAAGCAGAACTAAGGAACAGAACCAGGTTATCTTTGATAATGAGAGTACAGCATGTAACAAACGATGCAGGTACTAATTGTAGTATGTGTTATTTGAAATAATGTGAAATCCAATGTGTTTCAGCTGCAGAGTTGCAGTTACTCCCATAAAAAAATACTTCGACATTAAAATTTAAATTAACCTCGGTACTTTTATTTGTATAAACCTGCCGCAGTTCCGCTGTCGGCGTACGATCTCTGGAGCACATGAGGAACGGCATACGCCAACTTGATTACCATTAACGTCACAACTGCTTTTTTACTTCGTTCCAGCTACTGCTAACTCGTGGATCTCAGCATTTTATTTCTGAATTTCAGGTAGTTAGTTCCTGTTTACATGTATAGAGGAACATTAATAGCAGAAGTGGAGTGCAGTTATATCAACTGTAGCTAGTACGCTGATAATTGGCTCACACGCTACGAGGTCTTATTGAGTATATAACAGTTTCATGTAATTAATTTTAAAAGAAAATATTTACTAGAACAAATCATTTTAATGTACCACCACTACATCAGGCTTATTATCTCATGCTTTTTGTGGCTGTAATTAATATCGATTACATTTTGTGTACATTGCCTACAAAGCAAACCTTCAACTGTTTCCGTTTATGAGATACAGGCGTAATAATTTGCTTTATTGAAACTAGACTGAGATGACAAAAGTCATAGGATAACGGTACGCACATATACAGGTGATGGCAGTGTCGAGTCTTTCTCTCCGCCCCCATCCCCTCATCCTCTGAGTAGCACATGCAACCTACCTCCTCAGTTTTATGCTGAATATATTCCAGTCGCTGTCTTCCTCTACATTTTTCACCATTTACAACTGTCTCTAATACAACAAAAGTTATTTTCCGATGATTTAATCCTGTCCGTCCTTCTTGTCAGTCTTTACCACATATTCCTTTCCTCGCCGATTCCTCGAAGAACCTCCTCATTGCTTATATTATCAGTTCACGTAATTTTCAACATTCTTTTGTTGTACGATATCTCAAATTCTTCGAGTCTCTTCTCTTCCGGTTTTCCTACTGTCCATCTTTCACTACCATACAATGCTCTGCTCTAGATGTACATTCTCAGGAAATTCTTCCTCACACTAAGGTATGTGTTTGATACCGGTAGACGTATCTTGGCCAGGAATGTCCTTTTTGCCGTGCTTCTTGTCCTCCTTGCTGTGGGTTATTTTGATGCATAAGTAGCACGATTCCTTAACTTCATCGACTTTGTGATCACCACCCTGATGTTTAATTCCTCGCTGATCTCATTTCTGAGGCTTCTCATTACTTTCGTCTTAATTCGATTTACTCTCAGTCCATATTTTATGTTCATTAGACTGTTCATTCCACTCAGCACATCCTGTAATTACTCTTCACCTTCATTGAGGTTAGACATGTCATCTGCGAATCGTATCATTGGTATCCTTGCCGGCCGGAGTGGCCGAGCGGTTAAAGGCGCTACAGTCTGGAACCGCACGACCGCTACGGTCGCAGGTTCGAATCCTGCCTCGGGCATGCATGTGTGTGATGTCCTTAGGTTAGTTAGGTTTAAGTAGTTCTAAGTTCTAGGGGACTTATGACCACGGCAGTTGAGTCCCATAGTGCTCAGAGCCATTTGAACCATTTGAACCATTGGTATCCTTCCACCTTGAATTTTAATTCCACTTCTGAATCTTTCTTTTATTTACGTCATTGCTTCTCCGATGTACAGATTGAACAGTAGGGCGAAAGACTACATCCCTGTATTATACCATTTTATATCCGAGCAATTCGTTCTTGGTTTTCCAGTCATATTATTCCCTCATGGCTCTTGTACATATTGTACATTACCCGTCTCTCCCTGTAGCTTACCCCTATTTTTCTCACTATTTCGAACATCTTTCACCACTTGACATTGTCGAACGCTTTTTCCAGGTCCACAAATCCTATGAACGTGTCTTGATTTTTCTTAAATCTTGCTTTCAATTTAAACTGGAACGTCAGAATTGTCTCTTTGGTGCCTTTACCCTTCCTAAAGTCAAACTGATCGTCATCTAACAAATCCTCAATTTTCTTTTTCATTTTTCTGTATATTACAGTTTGGATGCATGAGCTGTTAAGCTGATTGTGCGACAATATTCGTTCTTGTCATGTGTTGCAGTCTTCGGAATTTCGTGGGTGATATTTTTCCTAAAGTTAGATGGTATGTCGCCAGACTCAGATATTCTACACATCACCGTGACTAGTTATTTTGTTGCCACTTCCCCTACGATTTTATAAATTGTGATGGAATGTTATCTATCCCTTCTGTCTTATTTGATCTATATCTTGTAAATCGGGATTCTACATACCAACGTGAATAGTCGTCTTGTTGCAATTCCCGCAATGATATTAGACTTTCTGATCGAATGTTATCTATCTCTTCTGCCTCATTTGTTTTTAAGTCTCCCATAGCTCTATTAAATTCTGATTCTAATGCTGGATCCCGTATCCCTTCTATATCGACTCCCGTTTCTTTTTCTATCACGTCGTCAGAGAAATCCTCCCGCTCATAGAGGCTTTCAATGAACTATGTATTCTTTCCCCCTATTCGCACTCGCCTCTGCACTTAACGGAACAATTCCCACTGCACTCTTAATGTTACAACCCTTGCTTTTACTTTCATAATAGGTTGCTTTCACTTTCCTATAGGCCGAGTCAGTCTTTCAGAGAGTCATTTCATTTTTGATTTCTTCACATTTTTCATGTAGCCATTTAGCCTTAGCTTCCCTGTATTTCCTATTTATTTATTTTCCAAGCTACTTGTATTTCTGTATTCCTGATGTCCCTGAACATTAATGTACTTCCTTCTTTCCTCGATCAAAGAAATATTTCTTCTGTTACCCACGGTTACTTTGCAGTTACCTTCTTTGTAACTACTTTCTTCTTTCAACCTCCTGTGACAGTCTTTAAAATGTCCACTGCTCGTCAACCAGACTCCCTACTGAGCTATGCCTTATCGCAGTATCAATTGCTTTAGAGAGCTTTACTTATATTTTTTCTTTACTTAGTACTTCTGTATTCCGCATTGATTCTTCCTGACTAGTCTCTTAAACATCATACTACCCTTCATCACAACTAAACTGTGTGCCAAAGCTGTCATTTCTACTAAAGTGATTCACGTGAATATGTTTCCGGCGTGGTTATAGCCTCAAGAGGGAAATTAACAGACTTTGTTCGCGGAATGGTAGTTGCAGTTAGATGGATGGGACATTCCTTTTTCTGAAATCATTAGGGAATTCATTATTTTGCGATCCACAGTTTCAAGAGTATGCCGAGAATATAAAATTCCAGGCATTACCTCTCACTAAAGACAGCGTAATGGCCGACGGCTTTCACTTAACGACCGAGAGCAGCGGCGTTTGCGTAGAAATCAATGTGGGACGTACGTCTAACGTATCCTTTAGGACAGTGCAGCGAAATATGGCGTTAATGGACTATGGCACCAGACGATCGAAGTGAGTGCCTTTTCTAACAGCACGACATCGCTTCTCCTATAACTATATCGGATAGACCCTAGACGACTGGAAAACAGTGCATTGGTCAGATGTGTCAGGATGCGAATGTGGCGCAGAAGCCGAGAAGCCACGTACCCAAGTTGTCCACAGGGCAGCTGGCAATCTGCTGGTGGCTGCATATTTACATGGAATAAACAGATGTGGGAATGGTTATTTTCGGCTACTTGGAGACCGTTTGCAGCCATTCATGGATCTCATGTTCCCAAACAACGATGGAAATTTTGTGGATGATAATTCACCATTTCACCGGGCCACAAAGTTCGTGATCGGTTTGAAGAAAATTCTGGACAGTTCGAGCAAATGATTCAGTCACCCAGATCGCCCGATATGACGGCCATCGAATGTTTATGGGACATAACCGAGAGGTCAATTAATGCAAAAATCCTACATCGGCAACACTTTCTAAATTATTGACAGCTACAGAAGCAGCACGGCTCATTATTTCTGCTGGGGACTTTCAACCACTTGAGCCCACGCCATGTGGAATTGCTGCACTCTGCCGGTGGCCCGACACGATATGAGAAGGTACCCCGTGACATTTGTGTCTTCAGTGTGTGGTGTACATGAAATTATTTTCATTGTTAATGTTCCTGAGTGAATAATTTCCTTGTGACTTTATGAATGTCCTCTTCTACGGCAAAAGTAGAGGATGTATTACACATTTTAGTTTGACACCTTTTTCTTGCTTCGGCGCATAACGTGTAGAGAGACTGTCAGTGATTGGCAGACGTGTCAAGGAAGTGGTATAGTGCTCTCGTCGGCTAATGTGCACACTTAGCAGTTAACTTTGAGCAATGAAGTATTGCACAATCTAGAACGGAAACTTCGAATTTACAGCAGTAATTCGTCCCAGTGAAGTAACTGCCGCGGCTACGAGTTATTTCGAGGGTAGACCTATGTTGCAGTTGCATGCGCCATAATGTCAGCAAGCATTGTGACCAAGAAATGCAGTAGGACGAGCAGCATTACATGTTTATTATGAGTCTGTCAATTAGTATCTACTCACTGCTCATACATCTGTCTATCTGTTTAAAAATGAGAACGGTTTTATTTCGTTATTGGAAGTGTAACAGGAGAATTATTTACGTTACGGAAAGTTATTTTTTTTTCTAAGAAATATAGTGGCATGATTTATGATAATGCGTGTTACTATCACTTGATAGCTTATCATTCCTTCCTCTAACGTCAGTTTTTCAAAGCCATATTGTTAAGCAGAGGGTAATTACAGGCAGGGGTCCTACCGCTAGAGCCGGCCGAGGTGGCTGAGCGGTTCTAGACGCCTCAGTCCAGAACCGCGCGACTGCTACGGTAGCAGGTTCGAATCCTGCCTCGGGCATGGATATGTGTGTGATGTCTTTAGCTTAGTTAGGTTTAAGTAATTGTAAGTTCTAGGCGACTGATGACCTCAGATGTTAAGGCCCATAGTGCTCAGAGCCATTTGAACCATCCTACCGCCAGAGTATGAAGCTCTGGGAGTTATAGAACAGTGCTCAGTTAGGAAACGAGTCAAGGTCACTTCATACCAATGGAGTGACTCGTATGAGGAACGTCGTGGCCAGATAGCTGGCGTCAATAACTGTACATTACCGTCAGTCACTGCCAGCCACTCCTCCTTCTACAACTCCTTGGCTTTCAGACTCAACAGCGAAATTACATTTTTCAAATTGGTTACAACAGTCTAGATCGCAAGGCACGTTTATTAAAATGTGACCGGTATCGATCATCACATGATCATCTGCAGACGTACAACCGTATTGATGGACAATGATTGTGTACGGAGCAACACCCGTTGAATGACAATGATCGAAACCGGCCACCTTTTAATAAACATGCCTTGCGATCTGAACTGTTACAATTAGTTTCAAAGATTATATTTTGGTGGGTAATTCATTCAATAATGTTTTCAAAAATAAGCACAATTACGGCTTATAGGGGAATGGTACTTTGTGTTACGTCATGACAGGCCTCCTTAGCAGCTTGGTCTGTTTGTTCGTTTTCCCAAATTTCCGTGTGCCCTGATACCCAGCAGAACGGAACCTGCTCTCCCAACTATTGAACAAAGAACAGTTGGCCGTGTATTAATTATACCACTTTCTCTGTTGGAAACATATGCTGCAATGATTGTAGGGCGCTAAGGGAAACGGGAACACATGACTAATCGTTTGCTCTGAAGAGGTCTCATCCGCTCCCGCTACATTAAGATCGCATGGTGCTCCGCTGTAAATACAGTGTATTCATGGGAAGGTGAATTCTGAAAACATGGTCGGAGGAAACTAATGAACAGCCAAGGGTGTCCCCCTATGTTGAGGCAACAGTGTTTTAAAAACGTGATTGTTGTTGTTGTTGTCTTCAGTCCTGAGACTGGTTTGATGCAGCTCTCCATGCTACTCTATCCTGTGCAAGCTTCTTCATCTCTCAGTGCTTACTGCAACCTACATCCTCCTGAATCTGTTTAGTGTATTCATCTCTTGGTCTCCCTCTACGATTTTTACCCTCCACGCTGCCCTCAAATGCTAAATTTGTGATCCCTTGATGTCTCACAACATGTCCTACCAACTGGTCCCTTCTTCTTGTCAAGTTGTGCCACAAACTCCTCTTCTGCCCAATTCTATTCAATACCTCCTCATTAGTATTGTGATCTACCCATCTAATCTTCAGCATTCTCCTGTAGCACCACATTTCGAAAGCTTCTATTCTCTTCTTGTCCAAACTATTTATCGTCCATGTTTCACTTCCATACATGGCTAAACTCCATACAAATACTTTCAGAAACGACTTCCTGACACTTAAATCTATACTCGATGTTAACAAATTTCTCTTCCTCAGATATGCAATCTTTGCCATTGCCAGTCTACATTTTATATCCTCTCTACTTCGACCATCATCAGTTATTTTGCTCCCCAAATATCAAAACTCCTTTACTACTTTAAGTGTCTCATTTCCTAATCTATTTCCCTCAGCATCACCCGACTTAAATCGACTACATTCCATTATCCTCGTTTTACTTTTGTTGATATTCATCTTATATCCTCCCTTCAAGACACTGTACATTCCGCTCAACAGCTCTTCCAAGTCCTTTGCTGTATCTGACAGAATTACAATGTCATCGGCGAACCTCAACGTTTCTATTTCTTCTCCACGGACTTTAATACCTACTCCGAATTTTTCTTTTGTTTCCTTTACTGCTTGCTCAATATACAGATTGAATAACATCGGGGACAGGCTACAACACCGCTGCTTCCCTTTCACCCCTCTCGACTCTTATAACTGCCATCTGGTTTCTGTACAAATTGTAAATAGCTTTTCGCTCCCTGTATTTTACCCCTGCCACCTTTAGAGTTTGAAAGAGAGTATTTCAGTCAACATTGTCAAAAGCTTTCTCTAAGTCAACAAATGCTAGAAATGTAGGTTTGCCTTTCCTTAATCTATTTTCCAAGATAAATCGTAGAGTCAGTATTGCCTCACGTGTTCCAACATTTCTGCGGAATCCAAACTGATCTTCGCCGAGGTCGGCTTCTACCAGTTTTTCCATTCGTCTTTAAAGAATTCGCGTTAGTATTTTGCAGCTGTGACTTATTAAATTGATAGTTCGGTGATTTTCACATCTGTCAACACCTGCTTTCTTTGGGATTGGAATTATTATATTCTTCTTGAAGTCTGAGGCTATTTCGCCTGTGTCATACATCATGCTCACCAGATGGTAGAGTTTTGTCAGGACTGGCTCTCCCAAGGCCGTCAGTAGTTCCAATGGAATGTTGTCTACTCCCGGGGCCTTGTTTCGACTCAGGTCTTTCAGTGCTCTGTCAAACTCTTCACGCAGTATCGTATCCCCCATTTCATCTTCATCTACATCCTCTTCCATTTCCATAATATTGTCCTCAAGTACATCGCCCTTGTATAGACTCTCTATATACCCCTTCCACCTTTCTGCTTTCCCTTCTTTGCTTAGAACTGGGTTTCCATCTGAGGCCTTGATATTCATACAAGTGGCTCTCTTTTCTCCAAAGGTCTCTTTAATTCTCCTGTAGGCTGTATCTATCTTACCCCCCGTGAGATAAGCCTTTACATCCTTACATTTGTCCTCTAGTCATCCCTGCTTAGCCATTTTGCACTTCCTGTCGTTCTCATTTTTGAGACGTTTGTATTCCTTTTGCCTGCTTCATTTACTGCGTTTTTATATTTTCGCCTTTCATCAATTAAATTCAATATTTCTTCTGTTACCCAAGGATTTCTACTAGCCCTCATCTTTGTACCTACTTGATCCTCTGCTGCCTTCACTACTTCATCCCTCAGAGCTACCCATTCTTCTTCTACTGTGTTTCTTTCCCCCATTCCTGTCACTTCTTCCCTTATGCTCTCCCTGAAACTCCCCCTCTGGTTTAGTCAGTTTATCGAGGTCCCATCTTCTTAAATTCCCACCTTTTTGCAGTTTCTTCAGTTTTAATCTACAGTTCATAACCAATAGATTTTGGTCAGAGTCCACATTTGCCCCTGGAAATGTCTAACAATTTAAAACCTGGTTCCTAAAGCTCTGTCTTACCATTATACAATCAATCTGATACCTTCTAGTATCTCCAGGATTCTTCCATGTATACAACCTTCTTTTATGATTCTTGAACCAAGTGTTAGCTACGATTAAGCTATGCTCTGTGCAAAATTCTACCAGACGGCTTCCTCTTTCTTTTCTCTCCCCCAATCCATATTCTCCCACTATGTTTCCTTCTCTCACTTTTCCTGCTCTCAAATTCCAGTCACCCATGAATATTAAATTTTCGTCTCCCTTCACTACCTGAATATTTCTTTTATCTCATCACACATTTCTTCAATTTCTTCATCATTTGCAGAGCTACTTGGCATATAAACTTGTACTACTGTAGTAGGCATGGGCTTCGTGTCTATCTTGGCCACAATAATGCGTTCACTAAGCTGTTGGTAGTAGCGTACCCGCACTTCTATTTTTTTTATTCATTATTAAACCTACTCCTGCATTACCCTTATTTGATTTTGTATTTATAGCCCGGTATTCACCTGACCAAACGCCATGTTCCTCTTGCCACCGAACTTCACTAATTCCCGCTATATCTAACTTCAACCTATCGATTTCCCTTTTTAAATTTTCTAACCTACCTGCCCAATTAAGGGATCTGACATTCCACGCTCCGATCCGTAGAACGCCAGTTTTCTTTCTCCTGATAACGACATCCTCTTGAATAGTCCCCGCCCGGAGATCCGAATGGGGGACTATTTTACCTCTGGAATATTTTACCCAAGAGGACGCCATCATCATTTAACCATACAGTAAAGCTGGATGCCCTCGGGAAAAATTACGGCTGTAGTTTCCCCTTGCTTTCAGCCGTTCGCAGTACCAGCACAGCAAGGCCGTTTTGGTTAGTGTTGTAAGGCCAGATCAGTCAATCATCCAGACTGTTGCCCCTGCAACTATTCAAAAGGCTGCTGCCCCTCTTCAGGAACCACACGTTTGTCTGGCCTCTCAACAGATACCCCTCCGTTGTGGTTGCACCTACGGTACGGCCATCTGTATCGCTGAGGCACGCAAGCCTTCCCACCAACGGCAAGGTACATAGTTCATGGGGGTGATATGTATCTAAAACGTTATAAAACGTAAAGTGAAGCTTAAGAAAAGTCTGTAGTGCGTTCTTTCGTAACATTGGTTGGGTCCAAAATAATTCTGAACCTCTTCAGGAGCCAAGATGGGGATTTCCTCCAGCCTTGGTGTAAAAGTTGAAAATCAGCCACGTCCATCTCTAAAGGGCAATCCTTGGCACGAATTCCATCGGACCTTGCTGTAGATTATTTTTAAAAAATGTTTCCTTTGGGGTGCCAGCAATGGTATAGCATTCAGTTGTCTGTGATGTAGGTATTGTTCACAGGCCTGCTGCAACACAAACGGTTATCGCAAATTTATCAGTGAGTGGCTTAATGTTGTCACTTTAGTGTGTATCTACACCCATTGTAAGGATGGAGAATAATGTCTACTTTTAATCTGTAGTTTAAAATAATTAGACAACTAGGGCATGTAATACGTAGTATTGAACATGTGGCTGAAAATGACGAATTATCAGAATTAGGTAATTACCCAATTTAAATAGATATCGCCCGCACTACAGCATAATACGGATCATGTATTACTTTATTTAGAAGTTATGAAACCCCATAGCAACAGAATTTTAACCTCCAAATGTTCAAATGCTTGTGCGCTAATTTAAATGGATATAATTCGAAAAGTGCAGCCCTAGGAATTGCTCATAAAGTAAGGACTTCACATAAAATTTCACACACTGTCTGACTGGAGTAGTATGTTCGTTATGATTTAGACCTGCTTCCTGATATCTATTTGGATATAGGTTAAAAGCCTACAACTTAACGTATGTCAAGGGTTAGAACACGAACAATGATCAAATTCAATAATATCTTCTGGTAAACCTTTCGGGATGTAAGGTCGTGGTCCATGAAACACTTCAGCTCCTAACGTTTCGTCCAGAGCTGCGCTGGACATCTTCAGAGGGGTGTTTCTCCTCCGGTGAGTCTTGCCGGAGGACTCACCGGAGAAGAAACACCCCTCTGAAGATGTCCAGCGCAGCTCTGGACGAAACGTTAGGAGCTGAAGAGTTTCATGGACCACGATCTTACATCCCGGAAGGTTTGCCAGAAGATATGTCATCCGGTCGTGAAAGCTTTCATACTATGATCAAATTCAATAATCATATTTATTCATAAATACATTTATGAGGTCAACATACAATATAAATGAACAATCAAAACCTGTGATGGTTATCTCTGTCCAAATTTGCATGAAGATCAAATGCAAAGCAGTGTCAATCCATTATCAGCTAAATTATTTCCTGTCCTCTTAAGAATTTACTTTCTTTTCAAATACTGTCAAATTCCATTGTAAGAAAAATTTCGAGTTTTGGTTCTGACTATAATCTTTATTATAATATTTACGCTCTTAAACTATAAATGTTCTTGGCGTCCTCAGTACTACAACTTACTTCATTTGGATAAGCCATTGGTGCAGTCCCTAAGAATAATCTGGATTTGCCTTGCACCATTATCTTGCTAACTATACTGTACCGTGTTGCACTACATTTACTTGTAACTTAATGCTTTTGGTTAACGATGAAATATACTTTTAATTGGATCTTAAGTCAGATTTGCACTTGCTAAGTTTCGTTTAGTATTGTGCCTGCTTGTAACCTTACGTTATTTGACACTGATAAATGTGCCTTTTTATTGAACCTTAACCCAATTTATCAGTTGTTAAGTTTGTCAAAGTAATTAACTGCCACTCCTGGGTAATTGTGTTGGGATTGGCTTTGACTTTCAACTCATTTGTTCAACAGATGTGGAAGACACTTCTCGTTTGACCTTTTTATTTTTTGTGACTTGTTCTACTTTGAACACTATATGTACTGCTAGCTTTTTTGAACTTTGAAAGTGATTCGTTTCCTGTCATTTAATTATTGATGTATTTTTTTAACCGTGAACATTTTGCTTGTTTTCAATGAACAGTTGTTAAAATATACTTTACTTTCTGATGCCTGTAGTTTTCCATTCCACAACCAGCTCCCTACAACTTCAAATAAACAAAACTACACACACTATAATAACATTCACAAACTAACACTCTTGTTATCCTATTGGAAATAGTTAATTGTTTCTATTTAATGGGAGGCATGAAGTTGTCTCTAATTTCTGACCAACTGGTTAATGTCAGGATTGACAGAATGTAGTTGAAGACGCATATCAGGTTAAGCAACCAGTCTATTGCAGTACATTGTCTTTGTAGCTGCATATGCTAAGAACCCCGTTTCAGTCAGAAATGTTGTTGGGGACGGGTGAACAACAGAGCTTGAGTAGCAAGTCATGGGTATTCATCACGAACCCTTAATCTAAAATCATTAAGTGACATTGTTTTGAACACTGATTCCATAATGGAATTTGATGTCATTTCTAAAAAGGATTCGTTGGTTTCGTTTGACATATTTTCTACCTTCTTCAAAAGTCGGTGCAACAGGATTCTGAACACACAAATACATTTTCAGATTTGCGTTCTGCTCCTCAGTAAAATACGTTTCAAACGATGCACTCGTTCCGTGGAGAGATTGGACCAGTTTTTCAAATGTTTCATTGGCAGTTCTGCTGTCTCACTAACGAACACCTTCAGTGTTCAAAAGCTTTCTAGTTCTTTCTTGTCGACACAAACAACGCAAAAAACTATTTTTTTCATTGTAAAGGTGTATTTAATTCATTAATTTTTCCAAATGTGTCTGCCAAAAAAGTTAGTATAAACAACCAAGTCACATCGCACAAACTATCTTTTAAACTAAAAGAAATGTCAGTAATGAAAGCTTGTAATGCAGCCCCTAGTTCGAATACTTTTGTTAAGGTCTTATCCTGATATAACCATAACATCGATGTACAGTAGTTCTGTTTTATGTCTGCTCCCATAATCTTCACACACTACTGGAAACAATAGGCACTGATTTAACTTAACTGAGTATCATTGCTTCATCAGGAACTAATTTTGGATTTTGCGACATCTTTCTTATCGCGAGTGCTTGTTTGTTAAGGATGCAATGGCCGGAACTATAGTTGGTGCTTCACTTTTTATTACTGATGCAGATCCTGTTGTTTTACCTGTTATCATCTTGGCCCCACCTGTACGATTATAAATACAATCATTCTAATTGTGGTGGTTTACTTTAAAATAACTTGTTAATCATGTTAAAAATTTCTTTTCCAGTAGTCATAGTTAGCAGCGGTGCACACATAAGGAAGTCTTCTTCAAGTGAATATTTGAATGGATATCGTACAATTTTCAGCGAGACGACCAGTCCAGCAACATCAGTCGACTCATCTGTTTGTAAGACAAATTTGTTGTGTTGAATGTGGCCAACTAGTTCTTGTTTGATATAGCCTGCGATATCTAATTCAATGCTAACAGTGTCTTCCGAAAGCGGCACTGTCAAAAGATGCTTTGCAGATTTTTCATCGAGCGTACATAGCATTATATATGACACACGTGGTTTTATTACATTCTCAGAGATAACATGCGTATCACCCTTTTGCAGAGTGTGACAGCTGACCAAATACAATTCCCCTGTGGCTTTTTCATTCACTTAGGTCGGCGTACTTCATAGTTTTTTTGGCTTTTCAGTAATAGTTCTTTCTTACATATAAAATTTCTACATTATTGTCTTTGCAGTCGAGGTGTATAATTTCTAAACGTTGGCGCACCTTAACAGGTTCCACGTGGAATTAGCTTGCTACATAACATGCAGAGAGGTGAGCCGTTATAACAAAAAAAATCCGATATTCACAGATCTCTAGCACGCCGGAGGTGAAGTGTGTCGACAACTGTATATTTAATGAAAGAAGTTCAAAATGGTTCAAATGGCTCTGAGCACTATGCGACTTAACTTCTGAGGTCGCCTAGAACTTAGAACTAATTAAACCTAACTAACCTAAGGACATAATACACATCCATGCCCGAGGCAGGATTCGAACCTGCGACCGGAGCGGTCGCTCGGCTCCAGACTGTAGCGCCTAGAACCGCACGGCCACTCCAGCCGGCCTGAAAGAAGTGGTTGGTATACCATCGTAAGCTGCACCAGGCAGTCTCCTCTGCTTATTGATGGTGACTGGTTTCGGACTTGGATCCTTATGAAAATACCCATCATCGTAAGTGACTGAATGCAGTAATGTACAGTCTTACACATAAAAACTGACCGCCAGCCGGCCGCCACTGAGACTAAGTCCGAGTCGTTTACTTAAGGTGGCCAATAAAACCGACCGCCCCTGACAACGCTGTCTAGCCATCTGCACAATCTGGTAACATAGTAAGATGTGGAAGTGTCAGAAGGAAATCTTGTCTACTTCCGAGGGGTTGTTGAGTTATGTGAGACAGTGGTCCTGCGGTAATCGTCGTGCATTATAAACTTACAGTCGCGTCTTTGCGTCTCATTGTACTTTTCTTTTAACCCTGTTTCGGCCCTCGTCTAAAGTTATGAGTCTGATTGAACATAGAAGGTAATTCGCTTCACATTCTAAACGCCAGTAATAACAAATACTTCAAGAAACAATTCCGCAGGTCACCTCGTCACTGCGTCGCGATCAGAGCAGCTGAAGCTGGAGTGTTTCTTAGCCCTTTAGCGGCTACCGGCCTCCGGCCAGGTTGCCTATTCTGTATCTTTTCGCCATTGTGCCGATCGTTTCGGTACTCAAGAGCACCGAACGGTCTAGTACTCGAATTAGAGGCCCCTGCATTATTCAGTATGCATTTCGGAAGCGATACCGTTCGGGTCTAGAGAACTGAAGCGCTGTTGTCGGTTCGCGTCGCCCAAGCCAATCAAAAGCAAGCGGCTGCAGATCCGCGCATGGGCACTGCAGCGCGCACAGCCTCATGAACACAAAGCGGCCAGCAGACGACACAGGCGCGCTATTCTTCGAAGTACCGAAAATTGCGTTTACGTTGCTATAACGCATGACGCCGCATTCCATCGAGGTGACGTGCCCGCCTTCATCGCTCTTGCCTCCTCCTTAACCGTATCAGAAGCAGTACATCCATTTCCATGATTCTCAGCTGAAATGCATAGAAATTTTTAGAGTTTCCCTGACCGCATGTTTTCATACATGCATGATATCGATAGCGTATTTGACTGTATTCTGCAGATTTTTGTAAATGACGCATTATGTCATCTTATTCTCATTCACACTGACATCGTGTTTTGGATTTTACGTTTCGGAAAATGGCTTAGGAACAGCCGAAAAATTGATTCTGGAGTTCCAAAGAATAAGAAGATAAACAGAATGTAGTTATAACTCGCTCCTAGAGATCCTAATGATTAAGTAGCTCACTTCCCTATATGATACGTCAACGATTTGGGACTTAAGCACAAAATTGAAAAAACGCATTTTTGAGAGCTCCTGCAATTCGTCGAAGTTTATGACGTGCATCTCATGAATGAAAATGTTTCATTAATCTAAAAATATTACGGCGGAGATCTTTCATCTCTGTCTACTGCTGTTGAGGATTCGATCGCAGATAAATACTTGCGACAATCAAGATTACGAAGATGACTGCTGCTAGTTACATTCTCAGTAATTTAAGTTGTGCTCTTAGATTCCTGTGTAACCGCATACTCGGAAATCGCTACATATTCGGAAAAAATGGTGAATTATTTGTGACAAGAAAAACTATAAAGGTCACTGTCGGTTGTTTCACTCACAGCAATTTCATCTTCAACAATTTCATATTTTGTTTTTTAGACACACAGAGATCACGAAATAATTACTGAGGAAGTGCGCTCTTACGTGTAAGTAATAACTAATATTGCAGAAAAATCTTAACTTACACAAATAACTATGTCTCAGAACGTGTTGCATATAAGAATTGGAAAAAAAATGTTTTGCACCCATCCGTGCGCGAACCCGTTTCCTTTCGCATGGCATTCCCGCGAGCTAACCACTTTTTTTATTTTTTATAAAAATTACTAGAACCGCATTTTTTAACTCCTTAACCGCTCTTTTTTCCCGCTTCACTCGAGAGGCCACCTTAATCTTTTTTTTACAAAACGAAAATGAAAAAAAAGGAAAAAGATTTTGGAAGGTTAGCTTTTCTTTTTTTCTTTTTCTTTTTTATACAAGTGGATAAAGGAAAGACATTCCTCTTCGGCTACATAACCAGAATAATAGAAAGTGTCCCGTTACGACATAAGCATGCTCCATACTATAGCCCGCTGCGAATTTTTCGATGACTGTCGTCTAGTTGCTGTGTTGTTCCGTTGTTTGCTCAATCTCATAAAAAAAACTGGAAAGAGGTGTGATGGTTATCTTCTCATGTCATCGATAATCCAGCTGCGAGGCGGATTATAGAATGCACTCCAAAGAAAATTAGAAAAGTATTGCCTGTATTTAGGGTTCTTGACGATCGCTCAGTGTCGTTCGTTAAGGTAATACCAAAAATCGGGTACTGTCTTTTCGCTATGACCGAATAGGTAGTGAACAGCGTGGCCGCTAATCCACGTCACGGAGTTCGTTTTTCCTCTTGGGAAATACATCTCATCGGGGAAAAGAAGTGATCGGGTAGTTACCCTGTCGGGAGTCTGGCGTGTGAGAAAAGCCAATACCTGATGCACCAAATACCAAACGTCCTTTCCCGACCCGCATTCGAAACGATGTTCATCCGTGTCAGCAACTTGGCATGTGGCACACAAGGGTGAGTCGGCGAGGTGGATGGGATGTAGGCGGGACAGGCACAACTGTTTTCCATTAACAGTTACGTACCATGCAGATTGCACGTCAGTATCAAGGGTGGTGGCATTCACTGCCTGCCATACAGCACGCCACTTTATAGTGGGGTGTTTGCTTTCAATCACATTCGGCGTCCTGTTCAGTTACATGGCAGCCTATATCGCCCTCGTCATCATCAAGCGTGTGGATAGTAGTGCGGTATGGATGTAGCCTAATTCGAGGGAGAATTGGCTAATGTAGAAGGAAGGTGCTGGGATGTCCGATATCATCACAGGGGGTGCGAGTGAGGTCGGTCGTAAGGCCACCAGTAAGAGACTTGTGAGACACGTCGTGCTTCGTCGCCACAGTTGCAGGTGACAGCTGACGAACAGGGCCTTCGCTCTGTTCTGAACATGACAAAAGCCTAAATTCCTCTGCTCCTCGAGAGGGTTATGGACTTGTAACGAATCTTAAATAACATGCCCATATTAACAAAGGATTCCAAAACCGTCAACATGCGGTGAGCCAGAGTATCTGTGCAAAATGGGAGATACGTGACGCCAAATAGACGTTAGCATATCGCGTCCGTTGCAGGAGGTCTAGATGTCTGAGACGGTGGTCACTTATTCCTGGCCTCATCTGATTCAATAAACGCCTGTAGTTAAGGCCCGTTGAACGCTTCATGTCAGATGTGAACTCAATGCCAAGACAGCGGCTTGTGTCACTGAGTCGTAGCGGTGCGACGCTCTCGTCAGACAGACCGCTGCCTATAGACAGGTCTTGCGATTTGTGGAGATTAAGATTGCTCCCCGATGCAGCGCCGTAGGTCGCCACCCACGCCAATGGTGCACAAACATCGTCATTAGTGCGAAGAAGGAGTACCAGATCATCCGCATAGGCAGTGCAGCAAAAAGTGTGCCCACCAAGGGACATCCCAGTCAGGCGTTGTCGGGGCCGCAGAGGAGTGGTTCCAGGACGAGGGTGTACAATATCGCCAAAAGAGGGCAGCCTTGTCGCACCGATTGCTGGATCAGTACCGGCGGTGTGAGACGGCCATTATATAACACCTTGGACGTCGCGCCGCTTGGGAGACGCATCAGTACCTCAACTATGATGTCCGGATACCCCATGTGTTTGTGTCGCAGTACCTCCATCAAAAATGTGTGGTCGACTCTGTCAAAGGCCTGGCTAAAGTCGAGTGAGGCCAAAACTCTTGGCAGTTGGCGAGTTTTGGCTAACGTGATCATATCTCGATATCGGCACAGTGCAGTGCGAATGTTATGGTCACCTCCTAACAATTCCTGGTCCTGAGACACAACACATTGTATCGATCGCTTTAGGCGTGCCTCCAGAAGCAGGGTGAAAATCTTCATGTCACTGTTGAGTAATGTCAAGTGGCGATAATCATTGATCCTGGATCCGCCTCGTGGTTTGTGTATGGGCAGAATTGGTTATTCTAGGAACGCCCCAGGGATCTGCGTCGTAGGAGACATAAGATCGTCGCAAATATCAGTCCATGCTGGTGCCAGCAATTGTTGATATGTCCGATAAAATTCTGGAGGAAGGACATCAGGTCCCGGGGACTTATTAGCAGCCCCCACCTGCATTGCTTCAATGATTTCCTCTTCCGTTACATCTGCAGTCAAATCCGCTGCCGCTGTCGGAGAGATCGTGCCATTGGTGAGTTGAGAGACTTCGGCGATCACCTCTGGGGGATGTCGGTGTTCCGAGTACAGCCTGGCTTAGTGAGCGTGAAGGGCGTTTCCTATCTCGCGCTGGGTATGAAGGCGACGTCCTGATTCCGTCGTGATAGCTTGGATCAGTGTGCTAAGTCGGCGCCGTCGTTCTGCAATGACGTGGTACATGGACGGTTCCTGCTGGGGCACTCTGTCTTGAGTGCGCACTCTGACGATCGCACCCTCAAGGTGGCGACGTGTCAATCTGATGATCTGTGCCTTGGCACGGTTCACCGTCACCTGCCTTGCAGGTGAGTACGGCATTGTTGTAGGCCTACATTCCCTTAAGATGCTGTAGTAAAAGTCCAGGTGTGTTTCTTCCATGCTGCTACATTTCGTCCGTAGCATATCAAGGTCTTCCGGAGAGCTGGTTTGGCGCAGAGTAACCACCACGACAGTGTAGACCGGTAGGTGCCACGCCGGCGGCTGCAGGAATTCCACGTGTTCTGTATAAGGCGTCAACATTCCTGAGAGGCTAGGTGGGCGACGTTCAACTTCCAAGGACCACGGCTGTGCCATTCCTTCTGGCGGCCGAGGGTAATGGCGCAGATGTAGGCCTTGTGGTCAGAAAACACTGTGGGCCAAACTTCGGCAGCTCTCGTCCTCACAGCTATGGAGAGCGAGATGTAAATCCGGTCGATGCGGCTGGAGGAATGGCTGGTGTCGTGCGTAAATCCGGGCCGATCGCCACAAACATGTTCCCACGGGTCCGCCAGTTGAAGTTTATCTATAATTGTCGCAAGTTCTGTGCAGGGAGAATGATGTGGTAACTGATCCTTAGGTGCTTGGCTACAGTTGAAGTCCTCTCCGAATATCAAGGCGTCCTGACGGCCCATAAAGGGAGGCGTAATTGTATGAGTGTAAAAGGTGGATCGTTCGCGACGCCGACCAGATCAAAAAATGGTTCAAATGGCTCTGAGCTCTATGGGACGTAACTTCTGAGGTCATCAGTCCCCTAGAACTTAAAACTACTTAAACCTAACTAACGTAAGGACATCACACTCATCCATGCCCGAGGCAGGATTCGAACCTGCGACTGTAGCGGTCGCGCGTTTCCAGACTGTAGCGCCTAGAACCGCTCGGCCACCCCAGCCGGCTCCTACCAGATCCTGACGGCGCATAGATGTTAATAAGTTTGACTTCTTTGTATAGTAAGATCCATGCCTCTGGCGTCACGGAGATACTCGACGTCTTCTGCGGGGAATACCTTCGCGGAGGAGGATCGCCACACCACTGCCATTGGCCGACGCATGTGAGACCCAAGTCTTGTAGCCATAGGGTTTCTTGAAGTCTGCGACATACACCTCTTGAAGGAGCGCAATGTCGATGTCTGCTGCACTGAGCAGATTCTGTAGCATCGTTAGGTAATGTCGGGCACGTATGTTGTTGATGTTAATCGTTGCTAGACAGTTGGTTTGGTCAGCCAGGTCGGCAACTGGATTGTTTAGGAGGCCGGGTTTGGGCGCAGGGGCAGCCCCACAGAGGCTGACAATACAGCAGTAGTCACTGTGGCTGGTCGGAGCTGGGTACAGCCGAGGGAGCATCTCTGTCCTCGGCATCCTCCTGGCACTGTGGCTCATCCTCGACATCATCCGCCCGAGAATCAGATGCAGCAGTTCGTAACTGTTGATTAGTGCTGTCAGTAGAGCGCTCGCGCGTATGTTCAGTAGCAATAGTGGTATTGTCAGTCCGAGGCTCAAAAACAGTATTCGCCGTACCATCGTGACGAGAAGGGTGAGTTGTGGTGGTAGAGCCCTGATTGTCGTCCGACGCCGGATCTTCGTCCGGCTCACATATCCGAAGCAGGCAGACATCGGATGGCGTATGGCGCCGTTTCTTGCGTTTTAGAGGGGACCGTTGTTTTCGGACATGTTGTTCTGTATCACAGTGCGGGCTGCAATCGTCTGACGCGATCTCCATTGGTAGGAAGGCAGAAGTCGGGACAATTTCTGGTTCGATTTCCATCTTCTCTTGAGGCTCGTCTCAGTGGCACAATTGATCACCGTCTTGAGGTAATTCTGCCGATGACGTCGTGCAGGGGGATATGTTGTCCGCCACACTGTCATCGACCATGGACTGCAATACGGTGCTTCGATCCTGGGCAGGAGCAGCTGTTGCGGTTGCAGCCGTTGCATACGTGATGGGGAGTGAAGTAGGTGTAGCCGGGGATGAAACTTCACCAACCGGTATCTGACTCAGTCGCCGTTCAATACAGGCAGAGCGGACATGTCCTTCCTGGCCACAGCCGGCGCAAGTACGCTGTTGTCCGTCGTACATGACAATGGCTCTGCAGCCGCCAATTACTAAATAGCATGGCACATGCTTCGTCAGTGCAATCTTAATTTGTCACACTCCGTTTAAGACGGGGCATGTCTCAAACGTTTGCCATTTTTCAGCCAGGCGGCTTAGCACGTTGCCGTACCCTTTGAAAGGTATCACAACATCTGGCGGGACTTCGAATGGCAGCTCGAAGACCCTTAGAGTTCGAAGGCCTAATCCAGCGTGGTCGATTGTTACAGTTCCTATGTGGCCATCAGGATGCTTAAATTTTAGTCCATGAGTGTGTCGGCACACAACATCAGTGCACGCCTCTTCATTGATCAGTTTTATGTATAGGACAGTTTGTGTTATAGAAAAGTGGATCCCAATGATGTCTTGGGGTGCAATATGAAGTTCTTCCCGGATGAAATGTTCAGTGTCAAGTGCTCGAGGTCTTGCATAGTCCGCTTCAAATGTGATTTTAATTGTGGACTTGGGGTACGAGTGCGCCATGGCACTACCGAGACACGGACGCGTGACACTCGCCGCAGCGGAATGTAAACAGGAAACACTCACGCGCGCGGTACGCAAAAAGGCGGGACACAGGCACGACGACATTGCCTCACCGCTGCTAACATGGGACTGAACCACTTGTCCACACCAAACGACATATACGAAGCGCTCAGTTCTTGTACTATTGCGTAGAGGAACGTAGGTGACTTCGTTGCCAACGGTGCTGCGTTAAGTCATAAATGCATGATAGTTTGGAAAGTTTCCAATATCAGGCTTCACATAATTGCTTTCCCTTGTTACTTGAAAGTTGTAAACACGTTTCGATAGTTACTAATTAAACCATTTGTGGGAAAAAGTACACAAAGTCACTAGTAACATCAGTTCCCACTCATGTAATATACACTGCTGGCCACCGTAAATGCAACACCCTGAAGGAAGCATCCGAATCAAGTGAAATTTACACCATGGGTTTGCAGCGACGAGATATGCAACTGATTAGAATTTCAGCGCAGACGCACATCACGCGCGCCTGTGGCGCCACCTCATAGCGCCATTTAAGGCTTGGCGATTTCGACGAGTGTACGTTCGGCACGTGTGTTTACCTTGTGGTTGTTTCACAAGACGATCAGTTATGCCTCGTAGACAACAGCGAACATCGTTTGATCAAGTATCCGAGTTCGACAGAGGAAGGATAGTGGCTTACCGAGATTGTGGATTATCATACAGAGAAATCGCTAGTCGTTTTGGACGAAACCAAACAACTGTAATGCGGATATGTGACCGTTGGATGCAGGATGGTACGACGGACCGACGTGCTCGATCGCATTCACCTCGGTGCACCACTGCACGTGCTGATAGGCAAATTGTGCTCATGGCAGTGACGGATCGCTCAGTGGCATCCCGAACCATAGCACAGCACATTGCATCTGTAACGCATCATCCAGTTGTCTGACCGCAACACGTCCATTGCTTCGTCTACCATTGACGCAGAACCACAGACGTCTCCGTCGCCAATGGTGTGACGACAGACGGATGTGGACGGCAGAATGGAATGACGTTGTCTTTACTGACGAGGCACGCTTCTGTCTGCAGCACCACGATGGTCGGATTCGAGTGTGGAGACACCGTGGAGAGAGGATGCTGGACAGCTGCATTATGCACCGCCACACTGGTCTTGCACCGGGTATTATGGTTGTTTGTGGTGGTCTTCAGACCTGAGACTGGTTTGATGCAGCTCTCCATGCTACTCTATCCTGTGCAAGCTCCTTCATCTCCCAGTACCTACTGCAACCTACATCCTTCTGAATCTGCTTAGTGTATTCATCTCTTGGTCTCCCTCTACGATTTTTATCCTCCACGCTGCCCTCCAATACTAAATTGGTGATCCCTTGATGCCTCAGAACATGTCCTACCAACCGATCCCCTCTTCTGGTCAAGTTGTGCCACAAACTTCTTTTCTCCCCAATCCTATTCATACTTCCTTATTAGTTATGTGATCTACCCATCTAATCTTCAGCATTCTTCTGTAGCACCACATTTCGAAAGCTTCTATTCTCTTCTTGTCCAAACTATTTATCGTCCATGTTTCACTTCCATACATGGCTACACTCCATACGAATACTTTCAGAAATGACTTCCTCACACTTAAATCAATACTGGATGTTAACAAATTTCTCTTCTTCAGAAACGCTTTCCTTGCCATTGCCAGCCTACATTTTATATCCTCTCTACTTCGACCATCATCAGTTATTTTGCTCCCCAAATAGCAAAACTCCTTTACTACTTTAAGTGCCTCATTTCCTAATCTAATTCACTCAGCATCACCCGACTTAATTAGACTACATTCCATTATCCTCGTTTTGCTTTTGTTGATGTTCATCTTATATCCTCCTTTCAAGACACTATCCATTCCATTCAACTGCTCTTCCAAGTCCTTTGCTGTCTCTGACAGAATTACAATGTCATCGGCGAACCTCAAAGTTTTTATTTCTTCTCCAAGAATTTTAATACATACTCCGAATTTTTCTTTTGTTTCCTTTACTGCTTGCTCAATATAGAGATTGAACAACATCGGGGAGAGGCTACAACCCTGTCTTACTCCCTTCCCAACCACTGCTTCCCTTTCATGTCCCTCGACTCTTATAACTGCCATCTGGTTTCTGTACAAATTGTAAATAGCCTTTCTCTCCCTGTATTTTACCCCTGCCACATTTAGAATTTGAAAGAGAGTATTCCAGTCAACATTGTCAAAAGCTTTCTCTAAGTCTACAAATGCTAGAAACGTAGGTTTGCCTTTCCTTAATCTTTCTTCTAAGATAAGTCGTAAGGTCAGTATTGCCTCACGTGTTCCAGTGTTTCTACGGAATCCAAACTGATCTTCCCCGAGGTTGGCTTCTACTAGTTTTTCCATTCGTCTGTAAAGAATTCGTGTTAGTATTTTGCAGCTGTGACTTATTAAACTGATAGTTCGGTAATTTTCACATCTGTCAACACCTGCTTTCTTTGGGATTGGAATTATTATATTCTTCTTGAAGTCTGAGGGTATTTCGCCTATTTCATACATCTTGCTCACCAGATGGTAGAGTTTTGTCAGGACTGGCTCTCCCAAGGCCGTCAGTAGTTCCAATGGAATGTTGTCTACTCCGGGGGCCTTGTTTCGCCTCAGGTCTTTCAATGCTCTGTCAAACTCTTCACGCAGTATCGTATCTCCCATTTCATCTTCATCTACATCCTCTTCCATTTCCATAATATTGTCCTCAAGTACATCGCCCTTGTATAAACCCTCTATATACTCCTTCCACCTTTCTGCTTTCCCTTCTTTGCTTAGTACTGGGTTTCCATCTGAGCTCTTGATATTCATACAAGTCGTTCTCTTATCTCCAAAGGTCTCTTTAATTTTCCTGTAGGCAGTATCAATCTTACCCCTGGTGAGATAGGCCTCTACATCCTTACATTTGTCCTCTAGCCATCCCTGCTTAGCCATTTTGCACTTCCTGTCGTTCTCATTTTTGAGACGTTTGTATTCCTTTTGCCTGCTTCATTTACTGCGTTTTTATATTTTCGCCTTTCATCAATTAAATTCAATATTTCTTCTGTTACCCAAGGATTTCTACTAGCCCTCGTCTTTTTACCTACTTGATCCTCTGCTGCCTTCGCTAATTCATCCCTCAAAGCTACCCATCCTTCTTCTACTGTATTTCTTTCCCCCATTCCTGTCAATTGTTCCCTTATGCTCTCCCTGAAACTCTGTACAACCTCTGGTTCTTTCAGTTTATCCAGGTCCCATCTCCTTAAATTCCCACCTTTTTGCAGTTTCTTCAGTTTTAATCTACAGGTCATAACCAATAGATTGTGGTCAGAGTCCACATCTGCCCCTGGAAATGTCTTACAATTTAAAACCTGGTTCCTAAATCTCTGTCTTACCATTATATAATCTATCTGATATTTTTTAGTATCTCCAGGGTTCTTCCATGCATACAACCTTCTTTCATGATTCTTAAACCAAGTGTTAGTTATGATTATGTTGTGGTCTGTGCAAAATTCTTCCAGGCAGCTTCCTCTTTCATTTCTTAGCCCCAATCCATATTCACCTACTATGTTTCCTTCTCTCCCTTTTCCTACACTCGAATTCCAGTCATCCATGACTATTAAATTTTCGTCTCCCTTCACAAGCTGAATAATTTCTTTTATTTCATCATACATTTCTTCAATTTCTTCGTCATCTGCAGAGCCAGTTGGCGTATAAACTTGTACTACTGTAGTAGGTGTGGGCTTCGTATCTATTTTGGCCACAATAATGCGTTCACTATGCTGTTTGTAGTAGCTTACCCGCATTCCTATTTTCCTATTCATTATTAAACCTACTCCTGTATTACCCCTATTTGATTTTGTGTTTATAACCCTGTAGTCACCTGACCAAAAGTGTTGTTCCTCCTGCCACTGAACTTCACCAATTCCCACTATATCTAACTTTAACCTATCCATTTTCCTTTTTAAATTTTCTAACCTACCTGCCCGATTAAGGGATCTGACATTCCACGCTCCGATCCGTAGAACGCCAGTTTTCTTTCTCCTGATAACGACATCCTCTTGAATAGTCCCCGCCCGGAGATCCGAATGGGGGACTATTTTACCTCCGGAATATTTTACCCAAGAGGACGCCATCATCATTTAATCATACAGTAAAGCTGCATGCACTCGGGAAAAATTACGGCTTCAGCCGTTCGCAGTAGCAGCACAGCAAGGTCGTTTTGGTTATTGTTACAAGGCCAGATCAGTCAATCATCCAGACTGTTGCCCTTGCAACTACTGAAAAGGCTGCTGCCCCTCTTCAGGAACCACACGTTTGTCTGGCCTCTCAACAGATACCCCTCCGTTGTGGTTGCACCTACGGTACGGCTATTTGTATCGCTGAGGCACGCAAGCCTCCCCATTATGGTATGGGGCGGTATTGGACATTACTCTCGCACGCCTCTAGTACGCATTGCCGGTACTTTAAATAGCCGGCGCTACATATCCGAGGTGC
This sequence comes from Schistocerca americana, assembly GCF_021461395.2. Taxonomy (NCBI): domain Eukaryota; kingdom Metazoa; phylum Arthropoda; class Insecta; order Orthoptera; family Acrididae; genus Schistocerca; species Schistocerca americana. Next base: position 948,305,206 of record NC_060119.1, on the reverse strand, counting down.
TGGAGGCAGTTGTCCTTCCTTACCGTCAGGGCTCGGCCACAGCCATATTTCAACAGGATAATGTGCGACCACACGTGGCACGCATTGTCCAAAGTTTTTTCGTCAATAACCAGATTGAAGTGCTTCCCTGGCCGGCTCGCTCTCCGAATCTTTCGCCGATAGAAGACATGTGGTCCATGGTTGCTCAACGAGTGACCCAGATTACATCCCCAGCTGCCACACCAGATGATCTTTGGCAACGTGTGGAAGCTGCTTGGGCTGCTGTACCCCAGGAACACATCCAACGTCTCTTTGACTCAATGCCGAGACGTGTAGCAGCGGTGATCTCCAACAATGGCGGCTACTCTGGCTACTGATTCTTGCAGGAACCACATGTCACAGACGTCTGTAAACGTAATCATTTGATACTTGGTCAACATGTTATCTACAAAATAAATTTTGTTGTGCTACCTCTTGTCTTTCTTGGTGTTGCATTTACGGTGGCCAGCATTGTATGTAAGCACAGCCGATGTCTTGATATTTAATGATCTTTAAACTCTTATTTGCATAAAAACAACATTTATTTTGAGAGAATATTGACCTAAAACGTTTGTTTGTTTTTTTATGTAATCATTCACATTAACAAAGGGAAATAGTCTATTATGAACTCACTTTCCAACCAGACGCATCCTCTGGTGATTCTTTAGTAACACAATCATTAAATCCAAAGCTAAAACCGCTAAATATGTTTAAAATAACAAATTACAGGTGTACACAAACCACAGCTCACCGATCGACAGGGCCTCACCGAAACCCAAAACATCGTGGTACAATCGTCGTAAAATCGGTGGGAGGACCGTTCAGTAACAGGTCTCAAAGGGCTTACTGTATGGGATATTTGGACAAAGAACCGCAAATGACGACACTACCGAGACTAACCTACTACACCGATCGGTATGAACGATACAGAATAGGGCCCCACACGACACCCGCCGCCTGAAATCGGTCGCTGCCAAGGTGAAAGCGGCGCGAAGCTGTCAGTGTATGTATCAACTGTCACTTTCGAATTTGAAGTTCTAGTTATCATCTTACAGTTAAGCATTAGATTTTGCTTACTTGAAAATCATGAACTACTTTTAAGACTTGTAAAATTTAGTCGCAAGTGCAAAATGGTGTAACATATGCAACACAATATATACATTTGGTATAATAGACGAGTGAATGCAGAGGAGGCAGCTCGAAAGATCTGAACTGTGTGCGGAGCAAGTGCTTTTGGGAAAAATACGCCAGAAAAAGATATTCTTTTTTCAACAAAGGTCGTTCTGGCATGCATCGTTTTCCACATTAAGGAAGTCTCGACTACTGATATGAGTGATGGATTACATGAATCTTTTCCACCTTTAGGAAGTCTCGACTACTGATATAAGTGATGGTTACCAGTTAACCCTCCTGCAGCATTTGCATTCAACAGGCAAGTTTCTGAAGTCATGTGTAGGAGAACTGCATGCTCTAACTCGGAACAATAAAAATCAATGGACTGTTGCTGCAGTGTTGCTTGAACGTTTCAGATGGATCATTGAGTATTCCTATGCAATACTGTTACTGGTGACAAGTATGATGCTTTTATCGTTAACTTCCTAAGACGAAATGCTACCAAAGGACGCAAACTCGAACAAAGTGTGTAGATGGTCTTAACATGATATTTTCCATCTGTTAGCACTACAAATTCTTCCCCAGAGATGTGTCCATCCACCGGCCATTGTGGCCGAGTGGTTCTAGGCGCTTCAGTCTGGAACCGCGCGACCGGTACGGTCGCAAGTTCGAATCCTGCCTCGGGAATGTATGTGTGTGGTGTCTTTAGGTTCGTTAGGTTTAAGTAGTTCTACGTTCTAGGGGACTGATGACCTGAGATGTTAAGTCCCATAGTGCTCAGAGCCATTTGAACCATTTATTGATGTGTCCATCACAGCTGGAATTTATTGCCAGAAAACGAGACACCTTTCGGTCTCAGTGAAAGAAAATCGACCAACAAAACTACATTAAGTGTACTACTGCATGATAACGCGCTGTGTTGATTTTAGAAACAAAACTATCCAGGAGACTGATAGGGTAGTCATCTCTCAGGCACTTGTCCCTCTGGTCATATACTCGTAAAAATTTGTCTTTTCCACACCTTGATCGAACAACCATCTAGGCCATTCATATCTAGACGAAAATGCTCTTCAGGCTACACTGGTTTAATGACATCGTTAGAACCAATAAGTTTGTACAGGCGTAGAATCTGTAAAATGCTTTAGCATTGTCAGTTTGTTTTAGATATTGTGAATGAATATACAGTCGCTGATTAATTTCTCTTCGATGATTACTGTTGTGTTCAATAAAATAATGGTAAATACAATAAAAAATTAACTGCACTAATACAAATTAAATTCCACTCACGACAGAAACATCACAATGGCAGTCTCTCTTAAAAAGCCATTAGGTGTTTGTAAGACGATTGTGCCTACTTTGACACGAATTAGTAGGATATTACTGACTTTTGACTTCGAAAAGGTCTGTATTTACTTCATGTCCTGTATCATAATCAATTATTATGAAAATGTGGCAGTTCATAGATAAAATTATATATTCACAACAACAAAAAATATGTCGGCAGAAAACAAAAATAGCGTTATGAATTTTGCAGTACCATAAGGTTTTCGCTCTGACTCTAAGAGGTTCTGAAAGTAGCATTGAGTTTATATCTGCCTGCTTGTAGCTCTGCTACAAAAGATTTAAAATCTTTTGTTCAGCGAGTCTCGAAAGGCAAACAAAAAATGCCGCTTGCACTGGGGACGCCACGACGTTACCTCGTAGCTAGAAAATAGTTGCAACATCTTTGTCTTACTGATTAGCTCATTAGCTAAGTTGCAACATGAGAGACGAGAGATGTTTCTATTCATCCACTTCTAACTCTCAAAAAATAGCTACAATAAGCGGCAGAAAAGCGCCTGTGAACCAACAATTAATAATGCAGTCATTATTAGTCGAATCTGACAAACTCCATGTGTCATCTATTAATTGTGGAAAACTACTTTTATCATGTGCACAGCACCACGGTATGTACTCTAGGGTTTCGTAGGATTCCTGTACTTAATTTCGTTTTGATCGTTTTCAATAACAGTAGAGGAGGAGCAAAACTGACTGGAAATATACTTTTCCAGCGGGATTTGAATCTCTGGCCTAGAGTTGCAGTAGAACATCCAGTGAGTTGTTATGAATGCGAGCCGCGCGGGGTAGCCGCGCAGTCTTAGGCGTCTTGCCACGGTTCGCCCAGATCCTCCCGTTGGAGGTTCATGTCTTCCCTCGTGCATGTGTGTGTGTGTGTGTGTGTGTGTGTGTGTGTGTGTGTGTGTGTGTGTGTGTGTTTTAGTTTAAGTTAGATTAGGTAGTGTGTAAGCCCAGGGACTGATGACCTCAGCAGTTTGCTCCCATAAGAACTTACCAAAAATTTCCAAATTTCTTCCAGAATGTGAGCATTCACTCATTGCGGTAGTGCAGGTTAGAGCAGAAAGAAGCAGGTTTCACACAAAGTGAACGATGAGAGACACAGCAATTAACCCATAAACTAACCATCTCGCAAACGTAAATTTTCCAAATCACTGTCACGTATTGAACATGAATTGTTCAGAAAATTACAATTATGTCTAGTGAAATGAGTGGGTTAATGCAGCTCCATTCCGCCACTATCACTGAGTTGCCAATTATTTTCCGAATAGCATATATATATATATATATATATATATATATATATATATATATATATATATATACTACTGGCCATTAAAATTGCTACACCACGAAGATGACGTGCTACAGACGCGAAATTTAACCGACGGGAAGAAGATGCTGTGATACGTAAATGATTAGCTTTTCAGAGCGTTCACTCAAGGTTGGCGCCTTTGGCGACGCCTACAACGTGCTGAGATGAGGAAAGTTTCCAACCGATTTCTCATACACAAACAGCAGTTGACCGGCGTTGCCTGGTGAAACGTAGTTGTGATGCCTCTTGTAAGGAGGAGAAATGCCTACAATCACGTTTCCGACGTTGATAAAGGTCGGATTGTAGCCTATCGCGATTGCGGTTTATCTTATCGCGACATTGCTGCTCGCGTTGGTCGAGATCCAATGACTGTTAGCAGAATATGGAATCGGTGGGTTCAGGAGGGTAATACGGAACGCCGTGCTGGATCCCAACGGCCTCGTATGACTAGCAGTCGAGATGACAGGCATCTTATCTGCATGGCTGTAACGGATAGTGCAGCCACGTCCGTATCCCTGAGTCAACAGATGGGGACGTTTGCAAGACAACAACCATCTGCACGAACAGTTCGACGACGTTTGCAGCAGCATGGACTATCAGTTCGGTGACCATGGCTGCGCTTACCCTTGACGCTGCATCACAGACAGGGGCGCCTGCTTTGGTGTACTCAACGACGAACCTGAGTGCACGAATGGAAAACGTCATTTTTTCGGATGAATCAAGGTTCTGTTTACATCATCATGATGGTCACATACGTGTTAGGCGACATCGCGGTGAACGCACATTGGAAGCGTGTATTCGTCACCGCCATACTGGAGTATCACCCGCCGTGATGGTAGGGGGCGCCATTCGTTACACGTCTCGGTCACCTCTTGTTCGCATTGACGGCACTTTGAACAGTGGACGTTACATTTCAGATGTGTTACGACCATGGCTATATCCTTCATTCGATCCCTGCGAAACCCTAAATTTTAGCAGGATAATGCACGACCGCATGTTGCTGGTCCTGTGCAGGCCTTTCTGGATACAGAAAATGTTCGACTGCTGCCCTGGCCAGCACATTCTCCAGACCTTTCACCAATTGAAAACGTCTGGTCAATGGTGGCTGAGCAACTGGCTCGTCACAATACGCCAATCACTACTCTTGATGAACTGTGATGTCGTGTTGAAGCTGTATGGGCAGCTGTACCTGTACACGCCATCCAAGCTCTGTTTGACTCAATGCCCAGGCGTATCAAGGCCGTTATTATGGCCAGAGGTGGTTGGGTGCTCTGGGTACTGATTTCTGAGGATCTATGCACCCAAATTGCGTGAAAATGTAATCACATGTCAGTTCTAGTATAATATATTTGTCCAATGAATAACCGTTTATGATCTGCATTTCTTCTTGGTGTAGCAATTTTAATGGCCAGTAATATATATATATATATATATATATATATATATATATATATATATATATATATATATGTGTGTGTGTGTGCGTGTGTGTGTGTGTGTGTATGGTGTCTGTTCTTTTGGACATGTCCGAAAGAACAGACAGTACAAATCGAAACAGACAGGCTTGTAAATGAAGTAAATATCGAAAGATAGATGTCAAGGCTGTCACAGAGCGTTACAATACAACTACGGCGGCAGACGAAATTTTGTGGCTGACTAGGTTCGAATCCGGATTCGTTGTCTTTTTTTTGGGACATGTCCGAAAGAACAGACACCACACATATATGCATATACGGGGTGTTTCAGGAGGAATAGCAGATACTTTAACAGGTGGTAGTATAGATGAATTGCGTAAAAAATTCCATATAAATGTGTCCACTTTTTGTTGAGTACAGAAATACAGCTGTTAGTACGTAACCCTAACAAACTCAAAGCAAAAGTAAATGAGGACATTCAAAGTTGATTTTCAAAAATTCCTCCACCAACTTCAATGCACTTTTGACTTCTCTTGATAAAACCACGTGTAGCTTTTCTGAGGTCGTCTTTGCGTTATTTTATGAGGGTTGCAATATTCATAACCCGAGCGATCAAATGGCTCTTGGGTTTACTTTTTCTCTCTAGACTTCACCTTTCAACCATCCCCACAGGCAAAAATCCAAAGGGATTAATTCCGGGGACCTTGGTGGCCAAGAAAAGTACCCGTATCTACCGATCCATCTTCCGGGAAATGTTAGGCTTTGATGGTGTGTCGCCTGACGACTAGAATATGCAGGAACCCCATCATGCAGGAGGAACAAACGCATCCTTGTAGTCAAAAGAACCTCCTCCAATAATGCTGGAAGCTCTTTTTCAAGGAAGTGTAGACAACGGGGTCCTGTAAGGACCGACAAACGAAACGAAAATGCATTGAATCCATCTGTATGTATGCAGTAAAAATTGGACACATGTTATACGACATTTCTTCTGCAATTTGTCTATACTACCACTTCCAACAGTATTTACTGTTCCTACTGAAACATTCTGTATAATTTTAGAGGTCTCGATGGGCCATCGAAAGTTTTCAGTGCTTGACGCATGTCATCGTCCGAACCATCGCGGGAATACACTGTGGCTGCGAGCAAGTGGAACAATGGATGGGGGGTACCGCGTATGTGGTATATGGCAAAGATGGAAATTTACTTCTGACGAGAAGCGTGTGTAGATAGGTCCTGCAGGCAAGTTGGGTGTTGTGTCTCGATAGTGCCATGGTTAGCGCATGTGCCCAATAAATAGGAGGTCCAGGTTTGAACCCTGGTCAGGCACAAATTTCATCTGCCGCCATTGCTGTATTATAACGCCCTGTGGCAGTGTGGACGTCTGTTCTTTGGTATTTAACATGCAATTGTTTTTTGAGGCAATACAGGTGATTTACGAACATTTGTCTTGCCATCAATGTAACGGGACTTCAATGGCACCCAATCCTTATTACTGCTTTGTGATAGTAGTTACCCATGTCATATACATGCGAATTGTAGCGCATATTTAGTCAAATAACGAATGGTCAGTAGACAAGTATTTACGAACAGTAGAAGCAGGATTGCAGCGAGCTGATTACTTAACCAAGTGCAACATAGAGTACCTGTTTAGTGAGTCATTTCAGCTTCATAGCTGACGTTAATCTTTGTCAAGCAGTTCACTGCAGAATTAGTATAATACCCGCACGATGATTTCTGTAGTCATACTGTATCATTAGCAGCTCGTGAATGGAGTATTATGTTTGTTAAATCAGATTACTCAAGCTGTTGCCAAATAAAGAGAAGCAACGACGCCACCACACTGTCTTTACTTAGTCAGCGCTAGATTACGTGCGCCACCATAACATTACTGTAACCAATTTGACAGCAGAACACCACCACATCCGCTGACAACTTGTACCATTATCATCACAGTTGTTACTCGCAGTGATTACAAGTTGGTGATGTCTGTCAAGAATAGCGGAAAGCACCTCATGAGTGTGAAGTTCCATTTGCATTGCGCCTAGGACAGAGAGATTCCTAACAAACAGCAAAAGGTTACCCAGCGAAGGGAAGAGTCCAAATATTATCTCGAGTCCTTGCAGTTTGATATTAATGTACTCGTAGTTCCCTATGGTTTCACACTAACTCATATGGGAATTATCAAAGTGTAATTGATAAAACACTCAACTACCTTAATGACACCTCATTTTGGATTGAATATGACTAGGAAAGCGACCTTAATTTGACGTCTTACTGAATGAAGTCTGAAGTTTCAGTCACAGTTGTGTTGCTCGCCACATAAATTCTGTAAAATGCTGTAGCAGCTGATAGTCATTGCTGAATACAGACATCTGCAAATATCTTCACTGCTCTAGGGAAATTCGTCTTTGTTGCGTTTTTTCCATAACGTAATTAGCACAATAACACAAGGCTCATTCCGCTGAAGAACTTGATGCCCAAAAGTCCTTAAATAAGAATCTGTGAGCGGTAGTAATGCATAAAAGGAAACAGACTGTTGGACAAAAGAATGGAGTGCTCCCTGCTTTTTGCATTTCCGATAGGGAATACGATAAAAATCTTGTGACATATTATGCTTCAGAACCCTAAACTGTTTATTTTCTCACTTCATACTGGAAAAAAGCTGTGATATGAGAAGAGTAAATGACTTATGGGCTTCTCAGAAACTTCAGTTTTTTGTTTTTATTTTCTCACTTCATACTAAAACAACAGCGTTGATATGAGAGGAGGAAATGAAGTATACGCTTCCAAGACATAATATTTCCTTGTGTGCTGCTACTGCGTGCATGAAAGCTCTGCAGTTAATTTTTGTGTGTTGGATAAATTTTGATATCACCTCATATTACTTTGTGAGAAGGTTCCTTCATTCTTGGGATTCAAATAGAGAGGACATTTCATCACTCGTTAATATTCTGATGACTAATGACATGATACCCGTTCCAATTGCTTCATGGCACCTGTGAGTAGAGTCTCACATTGTTTACTACAAGAACATGCAGGCAGTGATGTCCGCTCACTGCAGTCAGAGCCAAGGTGATTTCTATTTATGGTGAAGCGTCTGCTGCAGTGTCCACACTCAGCCAACAAAAAGAAATCGCGGCAGCATTGGGCACTGCTAATCGCTGCACTTGTCACGGGCTGCGACAACAAGAGCGCACTGTCTCTGCTAACGATATTGTGGAGTTAATACATCTTACTTAACGTAATATGCAGGACATGGGTTGGGTAAAAATTCAGTTTGTAGTAACTAGCCATTGGATTAAAATACTTTACATTTGTATTTGATGCCATATTTATTGTTACTTCTCCCTCTAATGTTAATAGAATTGATTCAGATTGTACATGAATACAAACACACACACACACACACACAGTCATTGATTCCAGTGATAGTGATGGCTGCTGTCTGTTGAACTACACATGCGACAATCATTTCCTCAGTTGGCGTCGAATGGAAGAGATTTTTCAGTCACCTTGCATTGCAAGAATTGTGAGGAGGAGACTGAAAGTAAATGGACTTGTATGCTAAAGAGCTGTGACAAAAAAAAGCTTGACTGATTATCACATGATTGTCCACATGGGTCTGTGGACGAGTATACTTTTAGTAACCAACCCACCCACCATCATTACGTAAGATTTCTCGAAGGTGTCGAGACATTGATTCCACTAAGGTCCTCGATAGTGTAGCGTAATGGGTTACTTCCCACCATACGTTTTCTGTATATGCCAAAGGTTGTTTGCATTTGTAGGTCCACATGGCCATGACCTCGTTACCTCTGCTCACATATTCTCCATCGGGTTGAGGTCCGGTCATCGTGGAACAAACGGCAACAGCTTTATCCTCGCTCGGCCCTGAAACCAATCTTGTAGTGCTCTGCTCCGATGGAGGGGACTGTGGTCCTGTAAATAAATTGTTATCTCGTTACTTCATATATTTATATTTAAATAACGTATTTGTAATAAGCACATTCGGAGGAAGGCGGCGTGGGTCTCCCGCGTCGCTCCCCTACGCTCTGTAAAGAAGTATGGGACTTCATCATCAATAAGCACATTGTAATAGTATTTTGCACAGTGTTTAAGATTTCACACCCTGTCAAAGATAAGTGATCTAGAGTCAACAGTCCTATTAGAAATGTGATTTACCGAGTCTATCATATGATGAGAGTCGTAGTTGGAAATCCACATTAAGACTGACTGACTGAATCCGATTAGAACGAGCTGGTATCGATCTGAAATTACAGAAATCGAATACTTTGAACGTCTGTATTGCACAATGCTGCACACATAAATTCCTTTGATGGAGTAACAGGTATCAATTGTCCAAGAAAAAGTGAGGAACATGTCTACTAGCAGCAATGTAACGTAATTATAACCTATATTTATGTGATGCAAACATTGAATCGAACAATACACATCTATCAATTTGACCTATGGTAGCGCCCTCTAGAAGGCCAACCATAGCGCCATCTGGTTTCCCCCTTCAAGCTAGACAAGTTTCGTGCTTTGTAGTTTTTTCGTTTGACGCTTATTTCGTGAGATATTTGGCCCGGTCACGATCAATGGACCACCCTGTATACGGATGGAATGGTCACTTGTCTCACCTGTCGTCGTTGTCGCTGAGTTGGATGTTCTTTGGTGTCGGGGCGACACAGCGGTTTTTGGCGATCGCTTGACCGAGGTAAGATGGCGGGTGCCATCTTGATGAGGACAAAGTCAACAAATTGCAAAATATTTTTCCGTGGCTTTTCCGACACATAATCTTGCCGTAGAGCCCACACTGTCATATTTGTAGACTGTTTAAAGATGCGGGATCGGAATGTGCTGGATGAACATGTACAAAATTTTGCACCATAAATAATGGACTTTCATTAGAGAGTTGTCACTTTTCTTGGTTTTCCACTGTTAAAAACATCGCATGCTATGGTATTCAGACTGATTAAGCTAACTTCCGTAAAATGGTTCACAGTCAGCCCTGCAGCGCTACACCACGCTGTACTGTGGTTTGCGTGCGTCCGCTGCTTATTAATTTGCTTGCATGCCAGGCGCATACCACTGCAGCTGTCAGAAGTCTGAATTTTATTAGTGCTACAGGTTCTATTAATCGTACAAACAGTCGGGGACTTGAAGTTTTTAGCGTTTTGTTCTTGTATTGGCAGCTTACAAATCATAGTTTAGATCGCTTTTAAGTGAATTGTTGATTCGTTGTGTTGACAGTACAAAGATCACTGCTAACGCCATTGTCATAATATGCAATAATCTCTCGGTCGTGAATTCGTAAACATGATATAAACACAAATTCAGTTTCGACTTTTGTTTCCCACAATAATACCTCTGTTTAGTTAATTGCGGAACTCCTCACTTTTATACATCATGAAACAACCGATCAGAAAACTTGCAAATAATCCGAGTTGAATACCCTCAACAGTAAATTTAATAATTCAGAGGCATCAGTAGTCCTTTACTTCAGCGTCACACTTGCACTATAATTTTAGACCAGTAATAACAACTCAGTTTGTAACAACAACAACTGTACATATAATAATTTTTTCTTCTGATTTTCGATAAATTAGTGTAAGCGATGTTCTGATTTCATTTCTTTTTTTGTTTCATGCCATTATGTTAAAGAAACTGTAAACAATTTTCGATGTGAATATTAATGTTTATGTCAAATTTCAAGCAATATTATAACAGAATTGAAATGTAGGAAATGTTGAAACTGTTGTAAGATGTTAAAGTTGTAATTGTGCGCCTGGTCCATACGTAGGCAATGTATTAGAATATGTAGAATGCAAAACCTCGGGTGAATACCCTGTCTGTAGGGGAGCGGTAAAAGGTGGAGGCATGCGAGCGCGGGAAAATGCACACGGGCGCGGCACGGCATAACGGGCTCAGCAGTCGTAGTCGGAGTTGGGCATCGGTCTGAGAAACGCGCTCTGGATCGAGGAGGCTCTCCTGAAAAACGTGATTTCATTGAGCCTCGGATGTGCCGTTTCCGACGACTATACAGCATGGCTATATTCCATAGGCACTAAATGGAAAAGTATTGCGACGCTAAGAAGAAGCAAAGTGCCGATACATCAAGAGCCAAAGCTGTGATTGTATGTGTGCTTTGCGCCACGCCATCTCGTCGCCCGCCAACCGCCGCATCGACACGAACAGGTTGAAACTTTTAGTACTGTATTCGTGTGGACCAGTGTTACTTTTGTTCCATACTGTTCAATAACAACTTAAATTTTACCAGATCTGTCCTATCAGTTAATTATCCTCACAACTAACCTAGACAGGGTCCTTTGCACATGTTGTGCAATCCGAGTGTCTCGAAATGAAGATTTAAAGTTTATGTTAATAATACTTACCTGCAGACCTATCTATGCTAGAATGATGTTTAAAGAACTTTGTTGTTAATGAATATATAGGTCTGGCAAAGTTGGAAGATAATGTTGAAATTGGTTTAGTAATGAAGTTTAATTATTTGAGGCAGATAAAATGGTAATTAAATGAGCAGGAAATAAGCTAAAAAGAGTAGTAACTCACCTATTGGAAATCTTGAGTGCTTAATGAATCCTTTAATCAATATTTTCGATACAGGGATCACAACAGTTTCAGGGTCCCTCCCTCCTTTTTTTTCTTTTCTATTCATTTGAATTCTGAAGTGAACTGAACTGATTTGACCAGCAAAGTTAAAGTCAATATAAAACCTAAATTTATCAGTGTTTTACCCTTTTCGAAATTGACATTGTATGTGTGTTTCGAAAGTGTTATTGCTAGGGTAACCTATGCCCGAATTTAATCAGATCAATAGACAGTACGAAGTTTGTAGTAAACATTATAGTGTATTGTTGGGTATTTATGGCTCGTCCATATTAGTACAGAAAGTGAAATTATTAGTTCAGTAGATTTTCTGGTTCTAAAAGTTGCCGGCTGAAGTGGCCGTGCGGTTAAAGGCGCTGCAGTCTGGAACCGCAAGACCGCTACGGTCGCAGGTTCGAATCCTGCCTCGGGCATGGATGTTTGTGATGTCCTTAGGTTAGTTAGGATTAACTAGTTCTAAGTTCTAGGGGACTAATGACCTCAGCAGTTGAGTCCCATAGTGCTCAGAGCCATTTGAACCATTTTTCTAAAAGTTACCATATTATGCAGTGTTATTACGTGTTGTTTTGTACGAAAGTACATTAACTTGTACTGGGAAGAAACTCAGTTAATGCCTAATTAGACTGGCGACCGTATTATTAACAATTTAGTAGCATCTGATGTGTTGTTTCTTGTCCATCCTAACGTGTAGTTGCACTTCAGACTTGCTTGACGTATCATTGTTGTTACTGAGTGGGTGAAAGTCTGATTTTGCCTCCATTCAGGTGCACGCGGTCAACAAATATACCAAAATCCTTTCTTATAAGGTGAAGCCCGTTAACTTACCATAGTACAGGCTTTAATAAGTATCGTGCGCAGTAGCGTAGTGTTACAAGTTAACCGATTTTTTTAGCATAAGAATTGCAAAACCTCCATTTGGTGAAATTCAACATAAACCACAACGCCCTACATCTTTAAATGCTCTTCAGAACATTAAACACCTTTATTACTCAGAGCTAATAGTTTTGTATCATAGCTCTTGGTTATTGCCTTCATTCTTTCTAAATCTTCACCTCTTTCGATAGCTTTTCTGCATCGAATTCCAGATGTTTTATTCCTTCACAAAACTTCTATAGACCTATGCAATTGCAACAATGGCGAAGCAATCGTTTTCTAGAAATCTGTATGTTCTTCTCGTATCTACATGTTGGCGCTGCGTCCGCAGCTCGTGGTCGTGCGGTAGCGTTCTCGCTTCCCACGTCCGGGTTTCCGGGTTCGATTCCCGGCGGGGTCAGGGATTTTCTCTGCCTCGTGATGACTGGGTGTTCTTTGCTGTCCTTAGGTTAGTTAGGTTTAAGTAGTTCTAAGTTCTAGGGGACTGATGACCATCGATGTTAAGTCCCATAGTGCTCAGAGCCATTTGAACCATTTTTTTGTTAGCGCTGCAACCTCCGTCTCAGCGTAATGTCCCTGATCTTCCTGAACTTCTCCAATTTCAACTGCCACAAAAGCTGCCTTTCCTTCCTCACAAATTAATCGATTTTCCTGCCAATCAGCTCAGCATCCAAGCCCGTCCTTCTATATGCTTTCGAGCCAAAAAAATGACCCTAAGCACTATGGGACTTAACATCTGAGGTCATCAGCCCCCTAGACTTAGAACTACTTAAACATAACTAACCTAAGGACACCACAAGCATCCATGCCCAAGGCAGGATTCGAATCTGCAACCGTAGTAGCCGCGTGGTTCCGGACTGAAGGGCCTAAAACCTCTCGACCACAGTGGCCGGCTTGCTTTCGAGTCCTGATCAAGACTAGCTTCTTAGTCTTGTTAGTTTGTGAGTAACAAAAATTTATGACATATCAAAGTATCCCTTCGGGACCAAAGCATGAGAATGCATTTATGTTATATACAATTATATGCACAGAATAATGCAACAAAATTAGACAACATATCACATTAGGCAAATTCACTTACATTATGACATAACATGAATTAATACGAATAAAAGAAATTAAAAATGAATATCTAATTACGAAATTGAGCAAGCAATAAAGGAAACAAAAGAAAAGTTCGGAGTAGGTATTAAAATCCATGGAGAAGAAATAAAAACTTTGAGGTTCGCTGATGACATTGTAATTCTGTCAGAGACAGCAAGGGACTTGGAAGAGCAGTTGAACGGAATGGACAGTGTCTTGAAAGGAGGATATAAGATGAACATCAACAAAAGTAAAACGAGGATAATGGAATGTAGTCGAATTAAGTCGGGTGATGCAGAGGGAATTAGATTAGGAAATGAGGCACTTAAAGTAGTAAAGGAGTTTCGCTATTTGGGGAGCAAAATAACTGATGATGGTCGAAGTACAGAAGATATAAAATGTAGACTGGCAATGGCAAGGAAAGTGTTTCTGAAGAAGAGAAATTTGTTAACATCGAGTATAGATTTAAATGTCAGGAAGTCGTTTCTGAAAGTATTTGTATGGAGTGTAGCCATGTATGGAAGTGAAACATGGACGATAAATAGTTTGGACAAGAAGAGATTAGAAGCTTTCGAAATGTGGTGCTACAGAAGAATGCTGAAGATTAGATGGGTAGATCACATAACTAATGATGAAGTATTGAATAGAATTGGGGAGAAGAGAAGTATGTGGCACAACTTGACAAAAAGAAGGAACCGGTTAGTAGGACATGTCTGAGGCATCGGGGGATCACAAATTTAGAATTGGAGGGCAGGGTGGAGGGTAAAAGTCATAGAGGGAGACCAAGAGATGAATACACTAAGCAGATTCAGAAGGATGTGGGTTGCAGTAAGTACTGGGAGATGAAGGAGCTTGCACAGGATAGGGTAGCATGGAGAGCTGCAACAAACCAGTCTCAGGACTGAAGACCACAACAACAACACCAACAATTACGAAATTTATAATCAACTCTGGACTAAATATTAGACTTATGTAAAGCTGCTTGATGATAAAAGGAAGGGTTGCAAATATGCTCATTTTGAGCCACTACTGAGAACAAGAACAAAAACAATGAGAAGGGCACTGTCTTTCCTTATGCAGCAATTAGACAATGGATTTCTCTGCAAAGAGGAAGCCCGCAGGGTGCTTTGTAAGAAAACGTTACATGTATACACTTTTATTAGTTTTTCGCTGTTAAATATTGCTGTTATGGTCCTCATTCTGATTAAACTAATTTTCGTAAATTGGTTCACAGTCAGCACTCCAGCACGTCAAAATTATCCAGACACTTGTTACTGAACATTAATATGGGGTGTGTCCGCACCTTGTCTTTAAGAGGCTTTCGTTCTGCTGGGGCACTTTCAGTGAGACCTGAATGTCTGTCGAGCAATGCCAGCCCATTTTCCCTAAAGAGAAGAAACCAGAGGAGGTAGTGATGCTGGGCGCTAAGGCCTGGAGCGAATTCGACGTTCTAATTCATTAAAAAAGGTATTTCATTGAGCTCAGGCCCTGAATTTGGTCAGGTCAGTAAATTTTAGGAATGTCTTTGTCTACAAACCATTGCCTCACAGACGCTGCTTAATGCAACGGTGCACTGACATGTTGATGTAAACAATAATTGCACCCGAAATGTTCGTCTACTGTATGCAGTACATAATACAGTAAAATGTGTTAATATCATTCGGTATTTAGTGTCTTCTTAAGCGCAATATAGGGACTACACCCTAAATTACATTACATAGGATGTCCGCATTCTTTTGATCAGGTAGTGTATGTTTCAATCAATGAGCACTTGACATACCCATCGAATTTTTCAGATTTTCTTTTATAATTCCTGAAACATATTTTACTTTTCCAAGAAAAATGAGTTCTCAAGATAACTCCAGGTTTTGTGATGAAACATTGCCATGTGCAACCCGTGCTCAGATGGAGAGCTACATGTACCATGGGAGACGTAGGCGGATATTACCTCGTTGAAAAATGCCGCCTGGAGTCCGCAGAAGCGAGAGAATAATTTCGGTGTCTCCACTTCCGTGCAGTAGCGCTTGATGCTGAGAGGACTCATAATTTGTAGCAACTACCCCAGGCGGTAGCCACAGGACCCATTCCGTTGTACTCCACCCGGTATGACGTCACAAATCCGTGCTGGCATATAGCACTAAACACAACGTGGTGTGTATAGTTATGATTGCAGTTTAATTCATTCCAGTTAGTAGATGGAGTCTACAACTTTGCTTCCGCCATTTTGCAACTAACGGCAGTAGCGGCAAGTGGTGGTGAAGGTGGTAGGTCATCAGTGTCACTCAGTAACCTTAGACATTTGCGAACATAACGCCATCGCAATATTGATCAATTTGTGATTGCATCATGAAGTTATTCTCCATTTAATATGTCAACTTATGAGCCAAATTCTAAATATTTGAGGGAAGTTTTAATTTTCTACTTTAACCTGAAGAAACATGCGGCTGAGGTTCAGAAAACTCTGGGTTAGACCTATCGTGAGGTGCCTATTGTAGGGAAGCAGCCTACACACGCCGTATAAAATTCACATCAGTCTTTCCATTGTGTGCCAGCCTAGTTCGCTGTAACTAGCTCTGACGTCATAAATGTTGCGCAATACTTTAAAAATCAAGTAAATAACCTGAAACGTTTCTAGCATGTCAGGAGTAATACTAAATCAATATGTGTTGAATATCAGTTCAATAACTTTAACCATTTTCGAAATTTGGACGTTTTTCTGTAAAAATCGTTGGCGCAACAGAAAAGAACTAGAAACTTAAGAAGTTATATTTAGAGTCCTTTTGCACAATAATTTAGTAGAAACAGTATTCTGGATCTCACAAACTAAAATTTTAGTTGAAATTCATGATTTTCTGGTTTTTGTCTTAGAAATTAAGGAAGCAAGATAGATTAAGTAGGCGAATAAATAAGACTAGGATGTTTAAATTTAAGTAGAAGTGAGATCCGCTATACTCATAAAGATGTGAGAAGTTTCAATTGAATAACTATAAAACTATAGCGATAGCGCATCTCCAAAGGGCAGGTCCAGAGCTCGTCTACTGCGTGTAGTGTAATTAAATTAATTCTCTCCTCCAAAATATTTGACTTAGCCACGTCAGACTTTTATTATGATTACTTACCTGTGTGCTGATTGCACATTTAAATTGAGAGCTTCACCGGCCATCAGCAAAGGAAGCAATGATTTTTTCGATAAGTTGAAGTGGTGCATTACTAGCCCAGCGGCTAGTCGGGAGAGCGGAATTGATCAGGCCGCCCCGCGGCTTTATATATAAGAACGCTGCGCGAGAAAAAAAGGCCCCAGTTCTCTCCAGACGCTGAATAGCACACCACCAGTGCCGGGAGTCGCGTCGCGTCGGTATCATTGCTATAAACAGCCTCGGATGCCGTAATAAGTTACTCGGGATACGCGTAACCATGAAATCGTTTCTGAGTGAAGTGTTAATTCTGGGATGACTTTAATGATCTATCTTCAGTTTGCGTATGTCGTATTTTCACGTGCCGCCGCGGGACAGACATTCTACCATTATTTAGCGTGGCGTTTGATGAACATTATCATCAAATTATGGCGAGCATTCACTTAAACATTTAATTTGAACAGTTATAGTTGCATCAGCGCAATAGACTCTGAACTGCTCTGTTAGTTGGATTGTGTGGATTCTTTTGGTCTGTGACTTTCAGAATATAGTGAACATTTTAGAGAGAATCGTTTTTGATTATGAATCCCAGACAATCTCCTAATTCCTCAGAACTATAAGCTGTAGCTATAAGTGTATTTCTCAGATGAAGTGGGCACTAGGAATTCTAATTACAGGCTTCACGTTTTGCTAATCACTTTCTGGTTGCCAATATTGTAGTTAGAGAGCCAGTGTTGAGAACGGCAAACCACAGCATAAATAATAGGAACATTTAACAACAATAATTCCACCCGCCGCTCCACATATGGCGAATCGGCCGGGAAATGGATCTTTTCTACATTACACTCTACATTATTAGTCTTAATTAATTCCACCCGCCGACCCACATATGTTGCTAATCGGCCGGGAAAAACAAAACATTTATAAACCAAATAAATTCCACCCGCCGCCCCACACAATTAGCGAAAGAACGTACAGAGAATCGTATTGGCGCTTCAAGAGCGGTGATTTTACTTTGGAAGCCGGCATGGTGATGAAAGAAAGATGGTTTTCAAAGCTACTGAAACCGACGGAAACTATCACAAGAGATTATTATAGATAGCAGTTGATGCATCTGAAAGAGAAACTGCCGCAGTATAACGATAGACATGAAAAGGTGACTTTCTAGGATGGCAATGCTCGATCCATGTCGCAAAACCCGTCAATACATACTTTTACCATCAGTGGTACATAGCCTTGCTGACCAGTACCTTCGGTCATATAAACATGTGCAAAATTAGCTTTATTAATGCATCTCCTGAAAAGGTACCCATTTGTTCAGCAGCTGGATTTGTATCGCCTTCGAAAGATGGGAGGAAGTACTGGACAGCGATGGTTAATGCCCTGAACCATACATTTTTTGAAAGTTTTTTTGCAATAAAGCCCTGAAGTTAGAGAAAATTCGACAGAAACAAAGTAGTACACCTAATACACAACACGAGAATAATTCAGAGCCTGTTTATTTGCACTGCACTGGTGAATTTGTAATGACTGAAAAATAATTTCCTTCAGTGTACTTCAGAGTCTATATTCAAGCAAGAATACACTGAGCTGCACATATACAGATGGCGGTAGTATCGCGTACACGAGGTATAAAAGGGCAGTGCACTGGCGGAACTGACATTTTTTCTCAGGTGAATCATGTTAAAAGGTTTCCGACGAGATTATGGTCGCACGACTGGAATTAACAGACTCTGAATGCGGAATGGGAATTGAAGCTATACGCGTGGGACATTCCATTTCGTACATCATTAAGGAATTCAGTACTCCAAAATCTACAGTGTCATGAGTGCGCCGAGAATACCAAATTTCGACCAGTGGCTGACGGCCTTTACTTAGCTACCTATTTAACTGCAGGACATTGACAGCAGTGCCTATCCTGGGGTCGTCACCATATCGGTTGGACCCTTGACGACTGGAAATCCGTGACCTGGTAAGATGAGTTCCAATTTCAGTTGATAAGAGCTGATGGTGGGATTCGAGAGTGGTTCAGATCTCATGAAGTCATGGACGTAAGTTGTCAGCAAGGCACTGTGCAAGCTGGTGGTGGCTCCATAATGGTGTGGGGTCTGTTTACATGGAATTGACTGGGTCCTCTAGTCCAATTGAACCTCTCGTTGGCTGGAGATGATTATGTTCGGCTACTTGGAGACCATTTGCAACCATTTATGATGTTCCCAGATAATGATGGAATTTTTATGGATAACAGTGCGCCATGTAACCGGGATAAAATTGTTCGCGATGGTTTGAACTACTTTCCGGACAATGCGAGCGAATGATTTGGTTATTCAGATCGACCTACATGAGTCCAACGGAACGTTTATGGGACATAACCGAGAGGTCATTTCGAGCACAAGATCCTGCACCGACAACAATTTCGCAATTGTCGACGGTTATATAGGCAGAAGGGCTCAATATTTCCGCAGGGAACTTCCAACGACTTTTTGAGTCCATGCCGAGTTTTTGCTCTACACTGGGGAAATGTAGGTCCGACACACTATTAGGTGGTGTCCCATATGGAGTTACGATCCTTTAATGCAGCTCGTTAATATGTGTAACAGAAAGAGACAAATAAAACTCGTAGTTTGGGGCCTCCATTTTGTCAACTTTTATGTAACAAGTGTTGCTTGTCTGTTAGTACTGACTATTGTACGCAAACGCTGCTGCTCTCGGCTGGTAAGTGTACGCCGTTGGCCACTGCGTTTGTCCTTGGTGAGAGTTCAAATGGCTCTGAGCACTATGGGATTTAACAGCTATGGTCATCAGTCCCCTAGGACTTAGAACTACTTCAACCTAACCGACATAAGGACATCACACAACACCCAGTCATCACGAGGCAGAGAAAATCCCTGACCCCGCCGGGAATCGAACCCGGGAACCCGGGCGCGGGAAGCGAGAACGCTACCTCATGACCACGAGCTGCGGACCCTTGGTGAGAGGTACTGCCTGAAATTTGATATCCTCGGCACACTCTTGAGAGTGTGAGCCTAAGAATATTGAATTCGCTAACGATTTCCGAAGTGAAATGTCCCATCCATGTAGCCACAACTAACACTCCGCGTTCAAAGTCTGTTAATTCCTCTCATGCGGTCATAATCAGCCGGAAACCTTTTCACACACATCACTCTGCGAATGCACTGCCCGTTCATACCATTTATCGAATCGTGAACTAAAAACTGGACAAACGTTGATGTACAGTCCTTTCCCAAAATATCTCGGAATCACTCTAGATGGAACCCTGAGCTACAAACAGCACATCACCAAGCTTTCTCATAAAGTTTCTGGAAGGAACAACATACTACATAAGCTCAGTGGTACCACCTGGTAAACCTCCGCTTACTGTCTGCCTTTAACTGGCATCAGTCTTGTGTACTCTGCTGCCGAGTACTGTGCACCTGTGTGGTTGGAAAGTGTACATGTGAAGAAGATAGACACAAAACTGAACGACACAATGCGCTCCATTACTGGTTGCATCAAATCAACCCCACGCCAGTGGTTACCTGTACTGAATCACATCCCTCCACCACACTTAAGGCGGAAACAAGCTCTACTGAGGGAGGCCAAGAAAATCTCTGCATCACCCTCTCTACCACTGCACCAGGAATTCTGTCATCCGC
Source organism: Schistocerca americana (assembly GCF_021461395.2). Taxonomy (NCBI): domain Eukaryota; kingdom Metazoa; phylum Arthropoda; class Insecta; order Orthoptera; family Acrididae; genus Schistocerca; species Schistocerca americana. The sequence goes on along the minus strand of NC_060119.1, from coordinate 948,284,634 downwards.
CACAGCAACGATTGAGTTCAAGAAGACCAGCAAGTGTTATTGCAGGACAACTCATCGCAGATGGTTTCGATCTAAATGAAAGCTGGAAGCATGAATGGTCAATAAAAACATTGTGAACAAGTTTTGACCTACCGAGGAACCTCTGGTGCCGACTCCACAGGTTGAGGACTGGGCATGTTTGTTGTAGCTACTTCAAGTACAAATGGTGTGGATCATTTCACCAATGTGTAAAGGTTATCAAGAAGAGCAGGCAATTGAACACCTAGTCCAACGCTGTCCACCTCATTCATACCCTGGAATTCCCGACGACTTGTTCACTCTCACACCCAGCTTAATTAATTCGTTGAAAAAGACGAACTTTAAGGTTTAATCTTGCCTTATATCATGTGTATATTTTATAAAATCACCCGTCTTATACCAACTGTATATTGTATAAAATCACCATACGATTTAATAAATTAAAAAAATCGCTATCCCATGACTTTCTTCACCTCAGTGCATAGTTTGGCACAGTAATTTCGGTCGAAATGAGCGGTTTCGGTCATCATCGGCCATTCTCAGATCATACAGGAAAAGCCACCCTGGCCTGCCGGAGTAGCCGAGCGGTTCTAGGCGCTACAGTCTGGAACCGCGCGACCGTTACGGTCGCAGGTTCGAATCCTGCCTCGGGCATGGATGTGTGAGTTGTCCTTAGGTTAGTTAGGTTTAAGTAGTTCTAAGCTCTAGGGGACTGATGACCTCAGAAGTTAAGTCCCATAGTGCGCAGAGCCATTTGAACCAAGCTAAAAGCCACCCTGAATCCCATGTCTACGGAAACAACGGCAACATTGTGGTTTCTGCAGTGGAGGGAGTGAAATCCGGGAGAAACGGGTCATTTCGTGCGAAACTGATGTGTTATTGCCCCTCGTCTAAGTAGGATGACAGACGATTATAGAAATAACTCTGAATTTCAAAATGAATAAAATGTCTAGATTACAGATTCTGTGGGAAGGTAGGTATCCTTTATTACGCCCCCCCCCCCCCCCCCCTCCTGCACACAACGAAGTACGCCTACGGCTTATGAAGAGAATCAGGCAAAACTGATAATTAATTTCCCATTTTAAAAGCAATTAGAAAGCCGTAGAATAGACTCGATGTGTTTTATATTGAAAATTTTTCTGCACTCGTAAACAGTACGCGATGTTACCGGGAGCGACGTGACAGATGACGTGAATCCAGCGCGTAACTCTGCGCTCTGCGGGCGGGCGCACCTGCCGCCGGCGCTGCAGCCGCGTGTGCCGCCGGTGGCGCTCCCGGCCCCTGCCGGGACTTGTTTCAGAGGCGGCCATCCATCATCCGGAGGCGACGGCGACGGCGACGGTGACGCAGCGGCGACGGCCGCCCAGCACAATGGCAGCCTTTTTCCTGCCCGCCGACTGACAGCCCAGCGCAGCTCAGCTCAGCTGCTGAAAGCCGGCTGCCGCGCCGCGCCAAGGATACAGCTATCGGACAGCAGCTCCAAGTCAAGACGTGAAAATCCCAACCGATGGACGCCGTAGTTTTTCGTGTATCTCAACTTTTCTTCATGCGGGCTCAGCCATTTCTAGTTCAGATCAACATGTCTTACGGAACACAGAAAGCAAGAGAGTAATGTAGTCTTTAGATGAAATTTGACCTCCATCTCCTCCACTCGTCGCTCTGCCCTCCCCTACAATCCATTTTCTCTCCAAATCACCTACCCACGTTTCACCTCCTTTCCGCTTCTTAAGCGACGTTCCTTCCTTCCTCCTCTCCCCTTCGACTTTATTTCTTCGAAATGGATTCAGGATACGAAACAGCCAATTAAGCTAAACACACACATTTAGTTCTCACAATAACAGCTCAGTATTTGCTGTCATAAAAATGAAACTCCCAATTAGACGACTTCCTGCGGCAAGGGTGGGTGGAGGATGTTGTTCAAAATGGTTCAAATGGCTCTGAGCACTATGGGACTTAACATCTGAGCTCATCAGTCCCCTAGAACTTAGAACTGCTTAAACCTAACTAACCTAAGGACATCACACACATCCATGCCCGAGGCAGGATTCGAACCTGCGACCGTAGCGGTCGCGCGGTTCCAGACTGAAGCGCCTACAACTGCTCGGCCACACCGGCCGGCGGAGAATGTTGTCATTCCATGTAGTGGTGATGGCTGTTATAAGGCAGTTGCATATATCTGTACATGTCTGAATACTTTTCCTCGGACTGTCCACCACGCAGATTGGATCTGGCGCTCTTCGCTTGTACGCATACAGCCAAGACTTTATGACATGTGGAACGCACTCACTTACAAACATAGCCATTTTGCGAAAGCTATCACATGATACGCATTGAGGTGACAAAGTCATGCAACAGCGATATGCACATACACAAATGGCGGTAATATCGTGTACACAAGGTATAAAAGGGCGGTGTGTTGGTGGAGCTGTTGTTTGTCCTCAGGCGACTCATGTGAAAATGATTCCGACGTGATTATGGCGCACGACCGGAGTTAACAGACTCTGAACACGGAATGATCGTTGGAGCTACACACATAGGACATTCCATTTCGGAAACAGTCACGAAATTCAATTTTCGAGATCCACAGTTGTGTGCCGAGAACAACAAATTTCAGGCATTTCCTCTCACCACAGAAGACAGCGCAGTGGCCGACGACCCTCCAATTCGTAAACGTAATACCATCTGTCCGCCTCAGATGCCGCCTTTGAAGCACATACTGTGGGATTCCTCTCGCCTTGAACTGCTGAAGCAAAACCGCCTTGATACCAGAACTTCATACATGAGTTTTTAACACAAATTCGTTGTCAAAGTTAGGCACTCCTGAGTCTTGGAGTTAGCTGAAACTGTTCTGAAAGCATCAAATGAAGCCCCTGCCCCCCCCCCCCCCCCTCTTTTTTTTTTTTTTTTTTTTTTTTTTTGCGGGGAAGGGGATACAGCTGTACTGCTACACTTCGTTGCCGGTCAATCCGCACCGCCTTCCATTGAAACTATATGCCCCAGAATTGATATTTCTCTCCACACTAAGTTCACCTTGGAAGGTTTCACGGTGAGTCCAGTTTCCCTCAGTCGTCCAAGGTTCAAATGGTTCAAATGGCTCTGAGCACTATGGGACTTAACATCTATGGTCATCAGTCCCCTAGAACTTAGAACTACTTAAACCTAACTAACCTAAGGACATCACACAACACCCAGCCATCACGAGGCAGAGAAAATCCCTGACCCCGCCGTGAATCGAACCCGGGAACCCGGGCGTGGGAAGCGAGAACGCTACCGCACGACCACGAGATGCGGGCAGTCGTCCAAGGATTTGCCCAATATGTAACAAATGTTCCTGAAAAGCATTACTGTAAATGGCAACATCATTAGGATCATTTTATACACTCTTATACTTAAGAACTTCCAGTATCAAATCCAACAAATGGCTGCTCCAGAGGCAAGACCAAACGGGACACGATTATATTCGAATAAATTCCAGTCCTTTGTAAAATCTGTGATTGCTTTAGATTCTCCGGCCAGCGGTATTTGGTGGAATGCTCGGTTACGATCGAGAATAGAAAAATACTTCGCACAGGGAAACCAGGCACAGCAACTGTGGAGGTCAAATAGCTGCACGGGTTCAAGAACCACCCTTTGGTTAAGCGACAGGTAATCTACCACTGGTCGATACCCCGTCCTTCCGGTTTCGCCACCGAATAGATCTGGAAGGCGTAGGGCGAAACCGATGGCATAATTATCACCTCAGTAAGTGTTTTATCAAACCATTTTCTTAATTCTTTCATTTTTTTCTGGGGATAGACGATAAGGGGACTGACGCACCGGCACATTATCGGTTAACTGCATGGCACACTGGATTTTACCAGTCACTCCTAAATGGTCAGTAAGCACTTTTGGGAACAAGGTCCTGCTCTGCCCGGTTTCAGGCGTGAAAAATCCATCCGGAAACAACTAGACTGAGTAGCACTTGCTTAGGTCCGACACCGATACCGGCGCAAGGTATACTTTATTTGTAATTGGAATTTAAACCCAATGACCTTATATACATAAACCAAAATAGAACCGGATTTTTCAAGACAATCGCATCTGAGAACCACTTTCATAGCTAACAAATTTACTACCGTAAGTTCCAGAGGCCAAGATATTTCTTGAATCTTTAGATACCAGTGCCTCTTCCCGCAACTGAGATAACTCCACTGTTAACATAATGGCAAAATAAGTCGGCTTCTTGTACCTCCAAAGTCTTAGAAAGACGAGAAAGGTGCTGGTACCAACACTCCTCAATGATTGAAAAATCACTCTCGGAACCTAGTAGAGAACGAATGAGGTTCACCATGGAGGCTGGCGCAAATAAATGCTAGAGTGGTGCGCGCGAGACTCTTTCACTTTCAGTATCCTCTTAATTGACCTGTTAACATTGCTACAACACCACACTTTCTTCTGACATCAGCTCTGCCTCACTCCAGTCCGATCTTTACCACGATCACGGGTAAAAGCTCCCTTTTCATTGCAAAAGAAGCAAAAAAACTTTAACAGAATTGAAACTGAGACGAGCCTGCCCGCTTGCCATCCCTACTATCTGCTTACTCTTAGTGCCACCTTCGCTTGCCTTGCCCCGGAAGATCTCGACGTCCGACAAGAGCTGATCTAGTCCTTCAAATGTTTGAAGTTTCATGAAAAACGACACCCGTGACCTGTCTTCAGGCCGAATCACTTCCATTATATCTGTCACTACATCAACTTAGGAGGTCGCTAATCACAGAGCTACACGTACGTCTTCAATATATTGAGCTAATATCTCCGAAACCCCTTGTGCACAGTAAACGTAGCGGTTCACAAGTTCGTACGGAGATTGGTCAGACAAATGCCCTTTCAGAAACATTTTCTGAAAATCACTCAGAGATAAATTCTCACAGAGAACCTCCATGATTATTCTTCTCAGTTTCCCGATGCCTAGATGGTACACAATTTTGAAATACATCTGTGTCCAAAACCCGTAAAACGGCACCCTGATTTTGCAACCGCACTGTCAAGCACAATAAGTCAATCATTTGTCGATTGGTGTCTATTTCTAAACTGGAAGCATCTTGCAATAGTGACAGACAAGAGGATTAGGTAACTTGTTATACATCTCCCGACCTCCTACATAACTTGTACCAATTCTCTGCCTTTTTAGACTGCTCAGAGATCTGAAGGGCATATGATGTGCTTCGTGGATGATATGGAGGGCCTCCTTTTGTGGTCGGCCGGAACCTTGACGACTAGTACGCCTGCCCTCACATTTCCCAACAGTCCAACATCAAGCTACAGCCACATCTGTGTAGCTCACGAAGGTGGATATTGCTCTGTTCGACCAGTCGGCCAAAGTAATGATGACCCACAATGAGACCCTTTTTGAAATCTGCCAGGTGCAGCTAACTCTGTTTCACACGAGTACGCAGCATCTCAGTGTTCTTCGCAACGATTATTTGGCTGTTCTACGAGTCACAGAGAATTGTAACTTAAATCATACCCGCCTACGGTGTGCGCGACTGCGGAATTACATTGACATCCGAGCGCATCCTCTGGGTACTTCACTTTTTTGTCTAGCACTGTATTTAAATATCCAGTTGCTACGAATCTACGCACGCAAAAAGGTTTTGTGCATCTTCTTGGCTTCATTAATAGAAAGTGGGGTGAAGCTGGAAGTAATACGGACTGCATCACTTCCTGGGCAAATATTAACTGTGTTGGTAAAAGTATTTGCAGACTAGTTTTAATCTTAGGTTATAAATGAAATTCATAATACTGCAGCATATTGTGTCGTGACGTCTTAAATACATAGAGTCGCGTGGGACGACTGGTCTTGTTGCTACGACGTGGACGCATTGTATGATATCCAGCGTTCTCAACGCTGAAATGGCAAATATCATTACTGTGTAGTTCGTTAGAGACAATGTGAAAACAAACGGGACAGGCAGTCAAATAGCTGAGCCTGATCGTTGTGGAATCTGACGTCTCTATGAGGCAGCAAATATGACACAAACCACCGGCGGATGCAGCCAATGCCTATCTCCCCTCCCCCTCCGCCGTACCCTCGTAACCACATTGCTGATGGATGGGGTCGTACTACAAGCTTTCGTTGCGCCGAATAGCTCCCTCGGTGTGCTGCTACGTTACTCTCTCTCTCACTGTGTGTGTGTGTGTGTGTGTGTGTGTGTGTGTTAGTGTAAGGGAAGAGGCGTAAACGAGCGAGAAAGATATGTAGAGGACAGGGGAGTTGATGCAGTGAAGGGGGAGAGAGATAAGGCACCATCCTCCTAACAGCAATCCGAGTACATTATTACACATATCTCCCATTTCGTCGTTGTAGCTCCCATCCCAGAAAGATCAGTTGGGACTGAGATCTACTAATGTGCCTGCACACATCCCCTGCTCTCCGAAACACTTCTTTATGGCTAACATGTTAGTATTACTGTATAAAGTTGTAACTTAAAAAATTATTGCTTAAAATCTTGTTCAATGAGGGCTAACTGTAGATGCCCCAGCTTCTTTAAAAGGGATCCAATTGGCTGTAATTACTTTCAATTCAGACTTCTTCTATTCATCAGAACCTTTCGCGCTCTAGAGTTTAACTTACATCTCCCTACTTCGACACAGTTCCAATCACAGCTAACAAAGTTACTATTTTCAGCTTATTTTAGCCACTTGTTAGTCGTGCAGCAGTGAATAATTAACTGTAACAGTGAGGAATGTATGATGATTAACTGAATATACTGACGGAGTTATGCACGGAAATGAATAGAGCGCAACTGGTAAACCCAGAAAGTTACTGATACCGAGAGTGTGCAAAAAATGTTGTGAACGGTACTACCACTGACATTGGGAAAATGTGTGTTCATCCGCGACTCTCCAGTATCTTTCAGTTTCGTACGTCGAAAGAATGCATCCTGTGCGTTAGCTAAACTGACTCACGACCAATCGGAACTGCAACAATCCCTGCACTCTTCTGCCCATCTGGTACAGTATTTAACCCTGAATTAAATGACCAACTCGCTGACTGACGGGTCGTCAGCAGACATTGCACTGCCTGCACAAACGCGATCAGCGACAGCTTTGGCTTAACTTATATCACAGTATGTGCTGCAACGAAACGTCGAAGTTGTTAAGCAATTACCGGAAGGCAAGCATTTAGAAACGAGGTAGTTAGTCGAACCGTGTCTTTGTAATGGAAATTAACGCGAATAGTAAAACTATTGCAGTAAATAATTTTTGAAGTTATACAGCCTAAAAGACAAACAGAAACACTAATACAGTCAAGTACAATTAAACAGCAAAATAATATCCATGGAAAAATATTATACGTATGTAATTAGCATAGATTTACTCTTACAATATTATTATGTGACCAGTTTATTACATTAAAAACTTTTTGTTGCACGCAGGGCTGAATTAACTATAGAAAAAGTAACGAACAGAATGTTTTTAATATATAGCTTTTTCATAGTCATTGAAATAAAAACTAGCTCGTGTATCAGAGTTCTAGATAATTTCCTGCATATCTTCATATGTATGCCCTGTGCTAGCTGATATCGACACCAAGAGATGCAGCATGTATACGGTACGCATTGCTGGAGTCTAAATTGACGTATGGATTCTGAAGTTAAGTAGCGAAAGAGCTGGTGTTATTCAGAAACAAAATACTAATCAGATTCATAAACAATAACTATTTTCACCTGTTATGTAGGTAGTCTCTGAAGGAACTTACGATTCTATTCTTCGTAACTTTGTCCGAGATCTATCATGTATCAGTGATTACTTTCCACTACATATCTACTGAAGTTATTTTATTGTTAGAAAATGCAACCATTAATATTAGTTGTGTATCCTGCGTACTTCCTACTCTTTCTTATTTACGTATCATAAATCCTATATTTTTAGTTCTACTTTAAATGAGGCATTTTTGAGGATTGCATGTGGGTTACTCACACAAAGCAGGCATCAGGCAACACATGTCGTCAGTGCATTAGTGGTATATCACAAAGTGAACGAGAACTATCACTGGTGTCGTACTATGTTTTATGATTATAGCTACTTGATGCCCAGTACAAAATACGTTCTCGAATGCTAAATAGTATATTAAAAAGATACGAGATCTTTAGAGGAAGAACAAAGCGCATTGATTAAAGGAAGATCAACAACAAATACTGCTCTATCAAATGAAACTATATGGTTCCATACGCATTTTCAAGTTTCAAACATCTCTGGTGCATGTATGTGAATGTATGCAGAATGAAGTGAAGAATGAAAATATGAATCAAGGCCAAGATTGAAAGCCATGCCTGCTGCTCACTAGGCAGATGGGCAAACAACAATGTCAGCATGACACAGTTGCTTTACGTATACACCCAGTGATGAGGAGATCTGGGTTCCATTCCAAACCTTGGTACAAAATTTTATTCATCGTTTCAATCTGCATAAATACGCCATAGACGTTTGACACTTGAAAAGATCTCTGGATCTGCACGGTGTTGTTTGATTAAAGCACCTATGCCTGTGCTTCAGGAAGGAAACCCCATTTAATTTTGCAGATTCCTGCGTTACAAAATTTGTCCTGTGTCATATCTAGACTATGACATAGTAGCTTCCCTAGTTTGTTATTTGTTCTAAAACCAACCTGAATCTTATTTTTTAAAGGCATCTACTATTTTTTCTGAAATAGGTTCCATATAAATTACTGGAAGATGTTAGCAAAAGGTTTTACAGAAATATTAGTAAGGAACTTAGGGAAAAAATATTTTAAAAAAGTAGAAAGAAAAACAGATGAAAATCAAATAGCGTTCAAACATATTTCACTACCGTATACTGGCCTTGTTTACGAAAAATTAGAGGACGCCTTTAAAAAATTTAAGATTTAGGTTGTTTTCGAACAAATAACAAACTAGGAAAGCTAGTATGTCATAGTCTAGATGTGCCACAGGACAAATTTTGTAACGCTGGAGTCTACAAAATTAAATGCGGATCTTGCGATAACTTCTACTTTCGGCAAACTGGGAGAGAGTTTAAGACAAGATTCAGAGAACAAGGCTTTGAGAGTGACAGCAGTGCGTTGGCCTGTCATTTGAAAGAGCCGAACCATTAACTCACGTCTATTGAAAATAAGCTTTCCATATTACATTCTGAACAACAAGAGAATATTTTCGATATTCTGTAGGAACTTGAAATCTATACCAACAGACAGCTAGCACCCAACCTTATAGTGAATGAGTAAACCTCTAGTAGTCCGAAGTGGTTTTTTAGAATATTTCACGAACTGCTTGTGAATAAAAGAGAAATAGATATACAAACTGCGTTATTGAGCATCTACTGCTCTAATTCTCCATGTATTCATCCGCTAAACAAAAGAAAACAAATATTTGTACCTGTCTAACTTACGTATTTTATTATTTTGGTCTTATGGAATTGTAAGCGTCCATAATTATAGAGAAATACTTGTCCAGTTATTTTGTATCAATCACTTTGTATGTAGTTTTCTTCGGCTATCCATTTTATATAAAAATTATGCTGTATATATAAAAAATAATTTCCAACTATACACTGTTTCTTGCCTAATAATTTGACATGAATAACTCTTAAGATTTGTAAATACGTATTTTATTTCACATATCATTTTAACACTAATCTTTGTTGTAGACAAATATGTGACTAATGAGACAACGTCCTTGCCACAGCGGTAACACCGGTTCCTTTCAGATCACAGAAGTTAAGCACTGCCATGCTGGGCTAGCACTAGAATGGGCGACCATCCGGTCTGCCGAGCGCTGTTGGCAAGCAGGGTGCACTCTGGCAAACTGAGGAGCTACTTCATTGAGAAGTAGCGGCTCTGGTCTCCTACACTGACATATGGCCAGGAGAGCGGTGTGCTGGCCACATGTAACTCCATATCCGCATCCAGTGACACCTGTCGGCTGAGGATGAGACGGCGGCTGGTCGGTACCGTTGGGCCTTCATCGCTTGTCTGGGTGGAGTTTAATTTTTATGTAACTAATGATAACGATGAAATGATGTTGTAAGGCAGCGCCGCTATAGTCTTGCCATCTGTTGGTAGACTGTTTACCTAGAAGGCTCAGAAGACTGTTCCTATCATTCCACTGTAAATTTTGTCCTGTGTTAGCTTATCGTATCTACTTAATGCTACTGTTTTGTTTAACTTCATGGTTTTCCTGTCGAATTTTGACTTACACATCAAAGTTATATTTAACACTTATTAAAAATGGTATGCATTCGTCTATCAAAAACAATTGTTGTACAAACACATTACAACGACGGTACTTAATTAAGACACCATATTTTATGTGCACCATATAACTTTATGTATGTTAATATAATTTTATCAGGTCATCTGAATATGGGCAGACACAGAAACATGATGAGAGGAACAAAATAAACGAGTATAAAAATCAGCTCGTATCTGTTTAGTGTGATCATCCAGCTTTTTAAAATTCCTTTTAATTTTTGTGATTAAAGTATCGGTGATACAGTTTCATAAAATAATGAAAGTGTGCAAATGGAAAACATAATTCGAACTAGTGATAGTAATAGTAACTAAATACATGTACCATATTAAATACAGTTTTCTGAAGAAACTAAAAGAAGTGCATTACGAGAAGGAGTAGTGGCATACTATCTACCAAAATTTAAAGGAGATGAAAACCAGTATATCAGAAAATCAATGGGTATATTCATTACCTAGGGAAGATGATAGAGATATTGCACTTCGGACATTAAACGAATTACAATTGTGATGACTGAAGTAAGTGCTCACTTTGAAAAGCATTTAGATATGCATCAAACTTTCCAATTTAGAAAATTATTAATTAACCGGCGAAGGTTCATGTACCATTATTAATTAAACAGTCTCAAAAACTGCGTTGTAAAAAGACAGTGTTATACTGATATACTCATCTGATATTGATCCCAAATCAAATTAGCACTCTTTTCGTGGAAAAGGCGGCACAGTTTAAAGTCTTTTCAATGATAATACCCATTTGTTGTGGTTTATGTTCGTTTAATAGTATGTATGATCGTATTTTTAGAATAAGTAATACAGAATACAGAATTTCTGCGTGGTATACATACGTTCACTTTTGCTGAACATTGTGGGGATGAATTCCAAAGACAAACTGAGATCTCTCTGCTGCTCGAACAAAAATGTACTTCATCTGGTAGTACTACATTATTTCCATCAAGAAACCATTGCTGTTACGAGACTGTACTCTTACCAAGAGTGGCTAAGATTGTTATATGTAGCACTAGCTATGATTTATCGTCTACAAAACATGTTGTGTTTATAAATGCGGAGAGGTTGCCTTATTGCATATTCATGAAGCAAAGCTTATTTTCACTGCAAATACACAGCATTTTCATTTAGTCGTAGAGTGTGTATGATTGGTGATAGGAGGGTTAAAAAGAAAAGAGTATAAACGACCACTGCACTGGCGATAGCGTGTTTGAATGTGTGAAACCCGACAGCTGCAATTTTCAGTTTAAAATCAGAGGCTTACGGCTTTCAGGCATTGAATGAATCAGTGTTTGGTAGGTAGGTGGAAAATACCATGTCATACATGATTTAACGTAAGTTCTCAGAGAAAACCATAACTGCCCAGAAAAATGATAAGCTGTTACAAGATTAAAATATGATAGCACATTGGCGCAAGGACAAAATATATTTCACAGCAATACAAGTCAAAAACTTCAAAGTCAAAGATGACAGAATCCACAGCAGTTGCCATTAAATACTTCTGTGATAACCAGATTACAAAATGAAGTACAACGCATCAATAGTTGTACACTTGTTCGATGTTACTCGTACATAAAAATGTCAATAAAATAAAATATAAAGTATCAGATAAATAGGACTGATGAATATAAGAATACACAATCTTTCATAATCAAGTCAAAAATATAAGTATGTAAAAAATGAGCTACACAGCAGTCCATGAAATTAAAATCAGTCAAGCTATATCTGACAGAAATACACTTTAAATTAAATTAATACGAAGAAAATACAATTTTAGGAGTCAAGGAAAATACAAAAGGAATGTAGGATACGTAGCTGCACAACATCTAAAATTTTATGCATATGCCACAATCCAACCAATCTTTTTCTTAAGGAACATGGTACAAATCTAAAATGTTACACATTGGTTAGAAAAATATGTCATCTAAGTGTCTACACAATCCAAAATGAAATTAAAATTCCATTTCTCCTACATGTAAAAACTGATAAAGAGATATGATACGTACCTGCACTTCAACACACTGGTTAAAAATATTGCATCAGCATTACTACGTTGTTACAAGGCAAAATAAAGAAGGGAAATTAACATACAAACAAAAATCAATAAACAGAAAACAATACTCAGCTGTAAAACCAAAATACAGAGAAATAATCATATCATTTGACAATTTTTTTTTCTTTTTTCAGTGTCAAAACCAGGGATACAATCGGAAATAAAATGATTGGCCTTTTAACCCTGACCTTAAACATATTGTGAATATAATAAAATGTTGTAGGGCTGTGGGGGTTTTTATACAAAGGGGTAACGGAAAGGAATTAAATGTCTGATACAACTTACAGTCATGATACCAAAAATTAATACAGTCATAAAAAGTTATAAAAGTACAGAACTGAGGGACATTGTCCATATGAAGCTACAGAACTGGCAGAAATGTCAAAAACAGAAACCACAATAATTATAGCCAGGTATTTCTTCGCCCCTCTTCCTTCCTTTTCAACCCTTCTGCCTGAAGAAGGAGCCACTGGCTCCGAAAGATTGCCTAATTACAGCCATCATTTACGCGGGTGTTCTGCCACCACTTGGTGAATAGATTTTTTATCTCTCCAATTAAATTATTTCATTAATTTTTGTTATACTTAATGGGGTGAATAATGTGTGAATTGGTTTACATGTAATTCATTTATACACTGTCAGTTTTTACATTTCTATTACACTTCTCATCACTGCAAACCAAAAATTATGGTTGTTTAATCCACAGCCTATGACGCACAAATATTACATTTTCCTTTTAACTCTTCACGCCTTTATTCAACACCCACATCTCCTTAATTTTGTTTTCATTGTTACACTTCACTTCTATTCACCGAATTTCTAAAGTGATATATTATTAATATTGCTCTTCTTTATAATTGACCTTTATTAACCATATTCCCAACTTGTGGTAGTATTGTGATTGAATGTAAATAAAGACATCAACGGTTTTGGCCTTCTGCTCATTAACCCTGATCAAGTTTTGTGTATTGGCATCTGTGTTCTGTTTTTATTTGCTTTTTGATATGAAATACCACGTTTGTTACGAGCTATAATTATTATGGTATCTGTTGTTAACATTTCTGCACGTTCCATAGCTTCATAGGGGCAATGTCCCCAAGTTCTGTACGTTCGTAACTTTTGGTGAATAGTTTTTTCATCTCATTATTTCACATCATGACTCTGTAAGTTATATCATACATTTAATTCCTTTCCCTTACCCCCTTCCTACCAACACCCCCACAGCGCAACAACATTTTCTTATTTTCACAATTTGTTTAAGGTCAGGGTTAAAAGGCTCCTTATTTTTTCACATTGTATCCCTGGTTTTGTGACTGAAAAAATAAAAACAAAACTATTGTCACATGTTATCCTTGTGTCAGTGTGCCATTATATTTTAATCTTGTAACAGTTTATGATTTTTCTCAGCTGTCATGGTTTCCTGTGATAACTTACGTTAAAGTATGTATGAGAAGTGATATATCTGTGATAATTTTCGTGACTATTCTGATCGATTTAATGGTTTTTCCCATTTTTTTCTTATTTCGTTTTGTATTGTCACTTTGTCCACTTTCGTATGTTGTACAGCGGTTATTGTTGATGGTTCAGAACCGAAACAAGTAACAAAAAAAAAATAACATTATTACAGACAGCACAGTGTTATACTTTTTTTAATTTGTACATGCTATTGACCATCGTCTAAGTAGATGCTCAATTTATTGGTTATGAACTGTAGATTAAAACTGAAGAAATTGCAGAAAGGTAGGAAATTATGGAGGTGGGGCCTGGATAAACTGAAAGAACCAGAGGTTGTTGAGAGTTTCAGAGGGATCGTTAGGGAAAGATTGACAAGAACAGAGGAAAGAAATACAATAGAAGAAGAGTGGGTAGTTCTAAGAGATGAAATAGTGAAGGCAGCAGAGAATAAAATAGGTAAAAAGACAAGGCCTGGGGGAAATCCTTAGATAACACAAGAGATAATGAATTTAATTGATAAAAGGAGAAAATATAAAAATGCAGCAAATGAAGCAGGCGAAATTAAATACAAACGTCCAAAAAATGAGACTGACAGGAAGTGCAGAATGGCTAAGCAAGAATGGCTAGAGGCCAAATGTAAGCATATATCACTAGAGGAAAGATAGATACAGCCTATAGGAAAGTGAAAGAGACCTTTGACGAATATCAAGAGCTCAGATGGAAAATCAGTCCTAACTAAAGAAGTGAGAGCTGAAAGATGGAAGGAGTACATAGGCAGTCTATGCAAGGAAGATGTATTTGAGGACAGTATTATACAAATGGAAGAGGTCTTAGATGAACAAATGGGAGATACGATACTGCGTGAAGAATTTGACAGAGCACTGAAAGACCTAAGTCGAAACAAAGCCCAGGGAGTAGATGACATTCCGTTACAACTACTGACAGACTCAACCATGACCAAACTCTTCCATATCGTGAGCAAGATGTATGGAAGAGGCGAAATATTCTCAGATTTCAAAAAGAATACAATAACTCCAATTCCACAAAAAAGCAGATGATGGCAGGTGTGAATATTATGAAACAATCAGTTTAATAAGTCATGATTGCAAAATACTAACACGAATTCTTTACAGGAGAATGGAGAAACCGGTAGAAACAGACCTCGGGGAAGATCCGTTTGGATTCTGGAGAAATGTAACAACACGTGAGGCAATACTGACACTACGACTTCTCATTGGATATTCGTTAAGGAAAGGCTCAAATGGCTCTGACCACTATGGGACTTAACTTCTAAGGTCATCAGTCCCCTAGAACTTAGAACTACGTAAACCTGACTAACCTAAGGACATCACACACATCAATGCCCGAGGCAGGATTCGAACCTGCGACCGTAGCGGTCGCGCGGTTCCAGACTGTAGCGCCCAGAACCGCTCGGCCACCCTGGCCGGCTTAGGAAAGGCAAACCTACATCTGTAGTATTAGTAGACGTAGACAACTTTTGACAATGTTGACTGGCATACTCTCTTTGAAATTCTGAAGGTAGCAGTAGGAAAACACAGGGAGCGAACGGCCATTTACAACTTTTAGAGAAACAAGTCGGCGGTTATGAGTCGAGTGGCATGAAAGGCAAGCAGAGGTTGAGAGGGAAGTAGAACAGGGTTGTAGCCTATCCCCGACGTTATCCGTCTGTACACTGCACAAGCAGTAAACGAAGCAAAAGAAAAATCTGGAGTAGGAATTAAAGTCCAGGGAGAAGAAACAAAATCTTTGATGTTTGAAGATGACAGTGAAGGATTTGGAAGAGCAGTTGAACGGAATGGACGGAGTCTTGAAGGGACGATGTAAGAAGAACATCAACAAAAGCAAAACGAGGATAATGGAACGAAGTCGAATTAAATCAGCTGATGCTGAGGGAATTAAACTAGGAAACGAGGCACTTAAAGTAGTACATGGGTTTTTTTTTATTTGGCCAACAAAATAACTGACGTTGGCAAAAGTGGAGAGGATGTAAACTATAGACTTGCAATGGAAGGAAAGCGTTTTTGAATAAAAAAGTTTGTTTACATCGAATATAGATTTTAGTGTTATAAAGTCTTTTCTGAATGTATTTGTGTGGAGTGGAGCCACGTATGGAAGCGAAGCGTGGACGACGAACAGTTTACAAAAGAAAAGAATAGAAGCTTTTGTAATGTGCTACTTCAGAAGAATGACAAAGATTAGATGAGTAGATCGCGTAACTGTTAGGAGGTACTGAATAGAAGGTACTGAATAGAACTGAGGGTAAAAGAAATTTGTGGCACAACCTGGCTAGAAGAAGGGGTCAGTTTATAGGACACATTCTGAGACATCAAGGGATCACCAGTGCATTGGAAGGAATTGTGGCTGGGCGGGGGGGGGGGGGGGGGGCAAATCGTAAATGAGATAAATACAGCAAGCAGATTCAGATGGAGGTCGGTTGTCGGTTGTAGTAGTTACTCGAAGATGAAGAGACTTACACAGGATAGAGTAGCATGGAGAGCTTCATCAAACCAGTCTTCGGACTGAAGACCGCAACGACAATACACAGCGTATACAAAACCTTAACGCGAAGAAAATTATAGAAATATATTTTCTAGTCTCTTCTATTGTTTGGCATTCCCGAGGCTCGAATACCTTCGCTAGGTCACAAACGACATCAGCTTCGTATGCGTCTGACTAAATACCCCGAAGACGCTTCAGGAAAACGGGAGTATGCTATGGATGAGATATAATCTGTGCAGTTTTTCAATTGTAAATGTAGGCACTGCACCCGCGTTATGTCACATTACAGTCATCTTATAATGACAGTAAAGGAACAGAGTAGGGTAAATAACGAAAAGTGATTCTGGTTCATGTTTGCGGCTCAGATTATATATATATATATATATATATATATATATATATATATATATAACAAATTCTAAGCCTTTGAGGCTACTGATGGAACTTTAAGATTTTATAATATGTTGTTGCGCTCTGGACCTCTGAAAATGCTGCTGGGATATCCTTCGGTGTAATGGGTTCTTGTAAAAACCGTATTTTCCTGTTTCACTTAGAAAGCTGAAAGAGTTGACATGAATTTAAAAAACTGCTTCTCAAGTATTCATCAGCATTTCGTTTGTACTCATACAATTATTACAAATTCGGTCTGCTACACATGAAAGAATTTGTAAGACGCTGGAAACAGAAACACCTCAAAACTTTCAACAACACGCGGAACCTACGCTCCCCCCGCCCCCTTTACCCTTTCGTGCAGCCACGATACGCAGCTTGCGGGCAGGCAGAGTTTCCGTCTGTCCAAAGTACATTGTAACAACAAAGCGCGGCTGTAGAATGCGG
Organism: Schistocerca americana; assembly: GCF_021461395.2. Taxonomy (NCBI): domain Eukaryota; kingdom Metazoa; phylum Arthropoda; class Insecta; order Orthoptera; family Acrididae; genus Schistocerca; species Schistocerca americana. The sequence goes on along the minus strand of NC_060119.1, from coordinate 948,267,478 downwards.
AGGATGCATTTCCTAACGTTGCAATTCGAATTAACCATCATTTCTGCTGCATAACTTGCAACTGCTCAGAGCTCCTACCGTTGATGTGCCCCTGATACCTGGTTAATTACAGCGTCACAGAGGAGGTTTTATAACAGGGAAACGTAGCCACGACCCGTAAACAATGGTAGTCAAACGACACAGGTAGAGAGCCGTTTTCTTTTTCACTGAAGCGTAACATCTTCACCTCTTATTTTCAATGAAACGTTATAATCTAGAGCTGAAATCATTCTTGGAAAATTCACAGATCTTTGGAAGATACTTAGAGCCTTATGCCTGTTCGGATACCACTGTTATTGGTCATATTGAAAAGTCATATTATGATTTTCACGCGAAGGGAGATTACATATACTTTCCCAAGACAATAACGACCATCAGCCACGGTGGTGTTAGTATTCCAACAGAAATGTTATCAGAATGATACACAGTACACATGCAGGGGCCACAGGTATTTATGCTGTGAAGCATATTTAGCTACAGTCGCCACTGGTGCCTATTTGCTGTGATACAACCGTAATTAAGACCTCAGAAAACTGGGTTCAGATATCAATCGAACCTGTTCACGTCGTTAATACGTTTATGAGGCGTCGTACTGTAGGTTATGTTGCTTTTAGGATACTCCTTATTCCAAGTGGTCTTTCACTGCAATATTATTATTATTCTAGTATCCCAAAGAATATCTTTTCTTTCATAATATTATTTGATTTTTGTCAGTTAATTCTACAAGTCCTGAAACGTCCCATTGCTTTAACATTAATAATATGTTTTATTATGTGTTGATTTTATTTATTGTGCTTGATAATGCAATTGGGTCAACTTCATCTTTTCAATTTCTCTGCCCAAATTACAGTTGAGAAGTAGGAGTTCACATGCCATGCCAGCAGAACTGAAGCTCCTGCGTTCACGCTAAAACCCCAAGCTCGTTCTGTCTGCCTTGGAATCGATCATGAAAATTTTCCTTGTAGCCTTCCTGGAAGGATGGTCACTCCATCTGTTCTTAGTCATTTTCCGTGACATATCAGCTTCCTCCGAAACGTCTTCTGTAACACCTTCCGGTCATATGTATTTAGAAACTAAAAAAATTTACTCCAGAGAACGTGAAATTCTTTTGTAGTGCCTCCACCTACTTAGGCCCTTTATAAAGAAATTAATGCCCTTATTTGTTGAAATGTTCCTGTCTGGGTTCCCAGTTCACAGCCTTGCTGCTCTGTACAAATCCTCATAATGAAAAAGATGAGAGAAAACACTGGAAAATTGAAATCACAAATTAGATACCATAAGGCACTACTTAGAAGAGCGTATAAAGGAAATACGTACTAACTCCTGTAATAAGCTGCAGGTGACGCTTTCCAAATTGTCCTTAAGGTAATGTTCGCTCTAGTGTTGCGGCTGGATGTGCTTCAGGTTCCTGGCAACTACTAAGGCTTACAGTTATCGTTTAATGCGGCGCTCTATTGATAAGCGTCGGCTGTATCATGTTGGAAAGGATAATGATTTTTACCTTCCTTATTAAATACTGTCGTTTATGTGTACTTAAGGTAATTTGGTGTAAACGTTTAAATGCTGACTTTGTGTTTCTAACTCCTCAGATCCTTATGGCTTCAATTAGTTTGATAATTTGCCTCGTTGCTGGTATTATTTTTAGCCCCACACAAATAGGTCGATGATAGTCTTAACGTAAGTATCTGTTTCATGTGGTTTTATTTGCCGTACTAATATGAGCCACTGGAGTCATTCTATTTTACAGTATATGTGGGATAAAACATTTTTTCAAAAAAAGGTTCTATGAACTTGACTTGTGTCACGAGTAATTGATTCCGCTTACGTAATTCGTTTGAATGAGTTCTGCCAGTATGCTTAGGTCATATGTATTAGGCTATGTGTATAAATTTGCATTGGTAATTTTATATTTTTACTTATAAACGTAATTCGGACTCTAAACACGTGCAGATGAAATTCCAGAATTTGTGACCAGTCATATTTGGTAGTTTTATTTCTAAAGTGTTACACTAATACAATTCAGCATTCCAGTTGAAGCTAAAAAATAATTATTAGTAACTGAGCTGTAATTTACTAGTTAATAACACTGACTAAATTATACTGGAGTGACGCAGTACTAAACAACCACAGTTAGTTCCTTGAAGGTAGTGTGAACTGATGTCTGTTTCGATAACAGTAATTGATGCAACGTATTTTAATGCTTCTAGAGTTCTCCTTTATGCATGAGTGTAATTACACAGATTTTCGAGTAAAGTTTGGAGTAATGGGACCTTGCTGTGAGAGTCAGAGGCTGTATACTGCGCATGAGGCCGATCTTGAATTTTCTATAAGATCGTTGAGGTTGATGCTTTATTTTGAGGCTGTTTGCGGAATTAAGAACCCACGTAAACTCAGTCTTCTGTTAGCACTGTACTTATATCCTTGAGACAGATTGTATGTAAACTTTGAATTTTTGCTTTAGTGGTGAGTGTTATCCCGTTTGAGCCAAAACAAAAAACATTCCGGGTGGTTATAATTAAACTTTCCTTGTTTAAGACACGGAAACAAGATACATATTGTACAGCAGCTTGCACCACAAGACGCACGACTTGTTGACTTTCTCGCAAGGACCTATGCAAGGACGAAGCTCATTTCTCTCTGACGGGTGAGGTGAACACACAGAATTGCCGAGTGTGGGGATCTCCACCTCCAATCACCAAGCATGAAGTTCGTCAGTATGGTGAGCGTGTCACCGTATGGTGTGGCTTCCCGGCTACGTTCATCATTGGCCCATTCTTTTTTGAACAGGTTAGCGCTCAAGGACCAAAGACTTGCAGTGTGACTGGCCAACGTTACTGCGATATGCTTCGCCAGCATGTCATACCGGCCCTGTAGGAGAGAGACACATTAAACCCCACAGTTTCAATGCAAGATGGGGCCCAATCGCACATAGTTCGTGAAGTTCCCCTGCTTCTCCGAAACACATTAAGAAACGACCGAATTATCGGCCGATCGTTTCCATATGCCTGGCCGACACAATTACCTGATCTCACTCCCTGTGGGTTCTGGTTGTGGGCTACCTGAAGGGTAGCGTTTACCAGGGAAACATTCACACATGTGCTTATCTGAAGTGCAGCATATCAAGAGAGGTAGCCAGCATACCTATGGACATGGTTCATTCTGCTGTGCAGAAAGCAATCCTGCGCTTTCAGAGTATTCTGGACACTGATGGACGCCGTACTGTGCCCCTTTGGTAGCACTAATGGTACCGGTAAGTAATTGTATGATGCAGCGTAGTAGCACATTAAAAGTGTTTCAGTTGGATTGATTCTTCATTATTTCTCTTCCCCATGTCCTTGAAATTAATGTTACCAAGTTTGGTACTCGAACGGTAATTAGTCTCCGTTATAACGTGTTAAATAGGGAACGTTTAATTACAATCATCCGGTATATAGCAAGGCACTTTTTTAATATTGTAATCTGTTAAAATTTTAACTTGTCTGAAAGCACTAAAGTACTGACTGGAGTTCATGTAAATGTTTTGGATATTTGGCATATTGTATTTTTTCTAAAATTTGTGTTGACGGCAAAATAAACGACCATTGCTCCGTTGTTAATCGTTTGTTTGTACCAGCACCTTGCCACTCCCCTCAACCGCTGCCCTTCCACTTCGTTTACCTTCCATGTAACTGTATCTGTTTGCCCAACTTTCCTGACTGCCCATTCTAGAGAAGCCTGTTCCTCTTTGACTACATACCATTATGTTCACTAACATAGTATTTAAAGTCTTCGAGAATTTAAAACACATCTCATCCTTATTCAGTAATTTGTTGTCCATTTCTCTCTACATTGATGACTGTGGACGGTTCTCTTTAACTGCACCCCATTCGTTCACCATTACTAAATTGCGATCCGAGTCTACATCTGCCCCTGGCTCCACATTACGTTCCAGTTACTGATTTCGAAATCTCTGTCTAAACTTGATGTAATCCAAATACATCTATTTCTCTTTTTATGAGGTTTGAACAGAGCATACGCTACTACCAGGCGAAATTTATTGCAGAACTCAGTCTTTTCTCTCCCGCATTCCTACCACCAAGCCCACATTCTCCTATAATTTGTCTCATATTCCTTCCTCTACTACCGCATTCCAATCCTCCATGATTATTAGATGATCATATTTGTCTTTACGTAGGCTCAGTATTCTCATATATTTTCTCTATCTTTTCAGATTCAGCTTGTGACGTCGACATGTATACCAAGGCCGTAGCCAGAGCTGGGGTCCACGGGGTCCGGACCCCCTCACGCCCTCCCCCCCCCCCCCCCCCCCCCCTATCACCTAAATGAAATTACGCACGACCTACCTGCCGTTTACAGAGATTGAAAGCTAATTTGTTTTTCAGTCACATGACGAAAAAAAGAATACGCACCATCAATAGCCAGCAAGGCCTTCCATAGATTTATACTATCTACACACCCATAGTACTATCAACTGCCGCCTATCCCTGTGTGTGTGTGTGTGTGTGTGTGTGTGTGTGCACTGTACTTTCTAATTGATAGTTTCTAATTATGAGTAAGTTTGTAACAAAGAAGAAAAGGAAAATCGATTTTGATTCACCAGCTAGCGTTATGTTAAATTAAAATTATGCTCGCACTGCTAACAAATCCTAATTACCCACCTGTAGCAGTTGAATGTTAGCACTTCATTCGTTATTTAGTGGCTGGTAGAAATTTGAGGTCGCAATATTTCAGTATTTCACAAGGTAGTGGAGCGATAAATATAACTACAAATAACACAAATTAAAATCAATGCACAAAAATACACTTGGATTTGTCTGTGTCGCACAAAAATAGCGTTGATCAACAAAAACATCTCTCAAACAATGATCGTTGCATTTCTTTAAAAAATTTGTCCCATATCCTGTCATTAGTATCCCAAATGGTAACATATCCCCTGATCAGGTCACCTGGTTGCTACTTTGTTATGAAAACAATATCCGGTACGGGACAAAGGGCAGGGTAGAGCGGAAGGGGTACGGGATGAGAGCATATTCTGTAGTTCGTTCGTTTCTAAAAGATATTTTCGTCGGACTGCTTGAATTCGCCCGAGTCGGCTATGGTTTGCATCCCTCTCTCCCCCTTGCATCGGTAATCTACTTACGCACTTATAATACTGTAATAACTGAAGCTAGCAATTCCATGCATAATTAAATCTTAAAATATACATGCATTCAGGGAGTATCAAACTACTAATCATGCACAATTAAAGGAAAATCATGCAATCTCAGAATTCAATCTTTTGTTGTGATACATTTTATTTTATTTTTAAAAACATGGACAACAACCAGTTTTTCCAAATTCTCCACTGACTTGGGATAGCTCTGCGTGTTGGGCCGCTGAGCTAGCAATCCCTGGATTTGGGAGGTGGGTGGTTTGAATCCACCCGCCAGCAACCTTAAACGTGCTTTTCTGTGGTTTCCCATTTTCTGTTATAGGCCAGATCCAATTCCTTCAGGACATCTTTCTTTCCTGAAAATTCCGATTCTCTTAAAGACACAGCCTCTCTGATTAAATGAAAAGAGCTACTTTGAATGCAAGCCGAGCGTCTCATTGGAGACTCCCAGCACTAAAAGCCATATGATAAATACTAAATCCAAAATTATCCTCATTTAGGCTCAAGCATTTGTCTGCCGGAACATTCATTAACGCAGAAAATTATCTTACTTACATTGCAAGAAGTGAGATATGCATACTTAAATGAGAAAATTTGGGAAAGCTTCTGTGTGGAACATAGATCTCTTTATTGCAAAAGTCCTGTCGGTTATTATCACGGTGTCCCAAAAAATCAACGATCGTCCCTTCCTGATCACTTCCTGAGTTCACATCCAGATTAAAAGAATAAGAGTGCAAAATAACCTTCAAGAGTGGTTTACAGAGTCCTCCTAAGTACGAAGATTATATCTCCCCTTGGTGAAGAGTCCGAGATCATTGTCGAGTAAAATGTGTTATCATTCTTCACGGAAATTTTAAGACTAAATGATAAACATATGTCTTTTTAACGTCGTCTTTAACAAAGCGAACCTCCTCTTCGACAAAATCCTGGTTACGTCCATGTGTATACTTTGAAGCATTGTCGTTGACGTTGCACTGCTAGCGTTTCTTATGATAGCAACAATATCACTGTACTGTTTCTGGTAACTCACTCTCTGTCCTATATTCATATTCGTAACAAATCGTGTATCTGTTACACAGTTTTCTGCTGCTGTTGACATGACCTTACACGTGTCTGACCAGAAATCATTATCTTCTTTCCATATAGCTTGACTGACCGTCTCTGTATGTAGATGGAGCCATTACATCGAGGTGAAAAAAGTCACAGAATACCTCCTAATACCGCGTCGGAGCTCCTTTTGCGTGGTGTAGGGCAGCAACATGGCGTGGCATGGACTCAGTAAGTCGTTGGAAGCCCCCTGCAGAAATATTAAGACATGCTACGTCAACAGCAGTCCACAATTGCGAATGTGATACAGGTACAGGATTTTGTACACCCAAATGGCCTCTCGATTATGTCTCATAAATGTTCCATGGGTTTCATGTCGGGCGATCTGGGTGGCCAAATCATTGGCTCGAATTGTCCAGAATGTTCTTTAAACCAATCGTGAATAACTGTAGCCCGGTGGCATGGCGCATTGTCACCCATAAAAATTCCATCGTTATTTGGGAACATTATGAATGGCTGCAAATGGTCTCCAAGCAGCCGATTTCAGTGAACGATCGGTTCAGTTTGCTCAGAGGACGCAATACATTCTATGTAAACACGGTCCACACTATTGTGGACCCATCACCAGCTTGCACAGTGCCTTGTTGACAACTTGGGTCCATGGCTTCGTAGGTTCTGCGCCACACTAGAAAAATACCATAGGCTCTTACGAACTGAAATTGGGATTAACCTTACCAGACCATGGTTTTTCCGGTCATCTGGCGTCCAACCGATATGGTCAGGAGCCCAGGAAAGACGCTGCAGGCGAGGTCATGCTATTAGCAACCCCATCCGCGTCGGTCGTCTCCCGCTACAGCACAATAACGCCAAATTTTGCCTCTCTGTTCTAACGAATACGTTCGTCGTATGTCCCACATTTATTTCTGCTGTTATTTCACGCAGTGCTGCTTGTCTATTAGCACTGACAACCTTACGAAAACGCCGCTGCTGTGGGTCATTAAGTGAAGGCTGTCGGCCACTGCATTGTGCGTAGTGAGAGGTAATGCCTCAGATTTGGTAGTGTCGGCACACTCTTGACATAGTGGATCTCTGAATTCTGAATTCCCTAACGATTCGGGAGGACAACGTTCCTAATCGCGTCCGGCCATCTAGATTTACGTTTTCAGTTATTTCCCTAAATCGCTCCAATCAGATGCCGGGATGGTTCCTTTGAAAGGGTACGGCTCATTTCCTTCAACATCCTTGACACAATCTGAATTTGTGCTCCGTCTCTAATGACTTCGATGGCCATGGGAAATCAAACATAATCTTCCTTTCTTCCTTCCTTCCTTCCCTGACGATTGCTGAAACGATGTCCAATGCGTCTAGCTCCAACTACTATTTCGTGTTCAAAGCTTGTTAATTCCCATGCTACAACAATAACCACGTCGGGAACCTTTTCATATGAATCGCCTGAGTACGAATGACAGCTCCGGCAATGCACTGCCCTTTCATACCTTGAGTACGCAATACTACTGCCATCTGTTTATGTGCATATTCCTCAGCGTACATTTCCCGTTTCGGATTTTCTAGCGTCCCTACCATGTTCAAACTTCCAACATTTCACGCTCCGACTCGTCGACTGCTACATTTACTTCGGGTATTCAGTCTTTTTCTCCATGTTCAGTCTTTTTCTCCTGTGCCTTCCCACAGATCCTAATGGAGACATCTTAAAGACACCTCTTCAGTTAAAGGTCATATACCCTGTGGATACATGTGTATCTTATATTTTGCAGTCCACATTGCTTCCTGCTACCTTATGCCATTGACCACTGCTTTTTTCCGCCTTTTAGGGATATTTCTTACACAAGGGAAAGAGTGTATCCTGAACCACTGTTCGCTCCTTGGCACTTTTTGACAATACCGTTGGCAGAACGAGGGTCACTTCTTACCCTCGAAGTCTTCGGTTGCCATTGTTTGATGATTTTGAGTTAAAACTTAAGCAGTGGGTGACTTGAAACTTGGGCCCAGGATGATTAGTTTACTAAGCAAACATAATAGCCCTACAGCACTGTTTCCAGAACTTAAATAACCATTACAAGTTGACCTGCCATAGCTTTTCTCTATAACATGATACAAAAATTTAAAGAATTTGACTTAACTTCATTTCTCTCTTAGTTAAAAGATTCTATTGCAGTGACAGTGTGAATCGACGAAAATTTTGAAATGTTTTGTTGTACTTATGTTTAAGCTTAATTCTTATCTTCCTTTGCTGGTGCAGAAGGTAGTCCTAAAAGCCTTGTTCCTCTGGTTTGGGTGTGCATAATACATGTGTTACCGATGAGTCAGAGGTAGCTGTTTCGTTTAGATTTTAGAAACTGTTTCCAGTATGGTAGCAAAACCTCTGTTATGGAAATCGATACAAATGATGTCCTATTTATCATTGTCGTCCTTTCGCGAGTCCAGTTCCAGATGCGGAAGGAGTTTCTGCTTAAGAACCGGTGAGCTATGGAAGCTATGACTTGGTACAGAATGTATTATGCATAGTGCCAGTCGTAATTATGATCAGCATTGCTTTTATCCCCGTACCGTATTGGTTATTTTTAGAATCTGCAGATAAGATATTTCTTTGAAATTCCTTAAAAGATTCTCTCATTGTTCTTCCGACAACTGCTTTCATTTCGCATACTTTCTGTTTGTCAGAGCGGCAGTGACTACGTCTAAAACGCCTGTGCAAAATTCTCTGCTTTCTCAGCAACTTCCTATTATGTTTGTTGTACCAAAAAATGGTAAAAATGGCTCTGACCACTATGGGACCTAACATCTGATGTCTTGAGTCCCCTAGAACTTAGAACTACTTAAACCTAAGTAACCTAAGGACATCACACACATCCATGCCCGAGGCAGGATTCGAACCTGCGGCCGTAGCAGTCGCGCGGTTCCAGACTTCGCGCCTGGAACCACTCGGCCACCGCGGTCGGCTGTTGTACCAAGGTGGATACTTTCCCTCCCCTATATTTTTGCTAGGCACATGCTTCTCTAGCACCTGGTGGACAACACCTTTAAATTCCGACCAAAGGTGCTCAATATCTTTGTGTTCCGCGGTGAATGCTTGCAGCTGACTCTGAAGACATTCATTAATGACACTTATTTGCTTTCCCAAACAAGAAAACTCTACACTGTTTCTTTGGTTTTTTTGCGCCTTCCACTGACATAGAAGCCACAACGACATTATGGTCGCTAATACCTTCTTCTTGATTAACTTCCTCAAAAAGATCAGGTCTGTTTGTCGCCAAGATATCTAATATGTTCCCATCTCGAGTTGGTTTTCTAACCAATTGCTCAAGGTTGTATCTTGAGAGCGCTCCTAGCATAACTTAACAGCCGGCCGCAGTGGCCGCGTGGTTCTGGGCGCTGCAGTTTGGAACCGCGAGACCGCTACGGTCGCAGGTTCGAATCCTGCCTCGGGCATGGATGTGTGTGATGTCCTTAGGTTAGTTAGGTTTATGTAGTTCTAAGTTCTAGGGGACTAATGACCTCAGAAGTTGAGTCCCATAGTGCCCAGAGCCATTTGAACCATTTGAACCAATAACTTCACACGGATCTTTGCTTCTGCTCCCTGTGATAAACGTGTAATTTTCCCAGTCAATGGATGCCAGATTAAAGTCTCCACCTATAACTAATGGATAATTTGGATATTTATTTCCTATGTACTCAAGACTTTCCCTGAAACGTTCTGCGACGTTTGTTGCTGATGCTGGTGGTCTATAAAAACTTCCTAATACAATGGTCAATCCTTGTCTGAGTGACAGCTTTATCCAAACTCCTTCACAGTCCGACCCAGTATCGATCTCAACTGCGTTTAAACAGCTTTTAACTGCAATGAACAAACCACCTCCCATAGCATCAGTCCTATCCTTCCTAAGCATTGTCCAATACGAGTTCAAAATTTCACTGCCTTTTATGTTTAAGCTCCAAATTAACAAAGCTGCTGCTGCTAAGATTTGCACTGCACATGGTTAGGTTGTGTAAGTTGACCAGACTGTAGGTGTTAATGTAGTGCCTGGACACGTCCTAAATTACTTAATTATTGTTCTCGTAGGACTGTCTGCGTTACTCAGGTCTGGTGGTACCACTTTTGGGAAACCATTTCCTAGGAAATAAATGTTTTGCACACTCCTAAATGTGTCTTATTGGTGTCATTAGGTAACCAGGTTCGACGAAAGTTACATCCATCCGTTGCCTGAGTTTGGTTACCCTATTTAGTGTTACTTAATTTTGCTCCAACGTCCCACTGTGTTTCATATAGGCGGACTAAAGCTCCTGTTAATTCTGCATCTTCTTCATTGGATATTACCTCGCTTATATCATGTGTGTGCGCGAGTACCACTGTTTTGATGTTGAATACATTGATGTAATGTCGCCTTCAACGTAACCGTCATACCAGGGGTTTCGTTACAATAAAGTGGGCGACAGTGGCCAACCATGGTCTAACGCCTATTGTAAGTGGATGTAAGCTGTTAACGGGATATTTATTGTTAGCAATACACCCTGAGGAAGGCGTCTTGCAACAGTCGCCGAAACGTCGGAATTTTACAGATGACAATGCGACCTCAAACTCAGAAGACTTTTATTGACTAAACAGGCATGGTTTATTCGCCTGGAGACCTGCAAGGCTCATTTCACTGACTCCTGGTCACAGGAGAGCCCATAAAGCCTGGTGTCTAGAACACAGTACATGATCATTGCAATAGTTTTCCCAGGTTATGTTCACGGTCAAGTCCAGGTATAGTCTGAACAGTGATTCTCGCCAGGTTTCATCTGGCGGGATTATGATGGGTGCACATACATCCCTGCATGTCTTTGACAGAGGAACTGTAACAGGTCAGGTGTGTCGGGACATCATTTTGCACCAGTATATCCGCCTTTTCAGGGGTGCAGTGGGTCCCACCTTTCCTCTGTGGATGGTAACGCACGGCCACAATGAGCTGCCATCGTGGAGGAGTACCTTGAAATAGAAGATATCAGGCGAATGGAGTGGCCTGCCTGTTTTCCAGACCTAAACCCCATCGAACCCGGCTGGGATGCTCTCGGTCAACGTACCGCTGCCGTCTTCAAACCCCTACGATACTCCAGGAGCTCGACAGGCACTGGTGCAAGAATTGGAGGCTATACCCCAGCAGATGCTCGACCACCTGATCCAGAGTATGCCAACCCGTTGTGCGACCTGTGTACGTGTTCATGGTGATCATATCTCATATTGATGTCGGGTTACATGCGCAGGAAACAGTGACGTTTTAAAGCACATGTGTTTCGGAACGGTTTTCTCAACTTACCAATACTGTGGAATTACAGATCTGTGTCGTGTGTGTTCCATATGCGCCTATGCTATTAGAGCCAGTTTTGTGTAGTGCCACGTTGTGTGACACCACATTCTGCAATTATCCTTAATTTATGAGCATGAGTGTAGAAAGACGCTTTTGCGAAGTCAGCAAGGAGCTGCAGCATTTAAACCCGACAGAACCATCTCGTCATCATCAAACAGCTGGGGCATTTATGTGACATCTGGCATGTGACAGACTGTTACACAGCAGTAAGTACAGCTGATGGGCCTCTTATCTCTGCTAACCGCCTGAGCAGTTAGACGCTCGAGCAATTCAGCATGTTGCCGCCATCTCGGTAGTATGACACAAGGGCATCCTTTTTACAACATTTAGTACGGGAGGATATTGGCCTTCGATTGTTTGCTGACATTTTCTTACTTACGTTGTGCACTAGCACTGTGATTGTCTCCATGAATCTGGATGTCTGTTGATTGGCTTGTTAGAGTTTGTCGTAAATATGCACGAATTGTTTTCCTAATATGTGCCAATATTTCACGTAAAATTCAGCTGACAAGCCACGTGATTCTACTGATGTCTTTCGCAGCATATATTTGTTTTCAACTCATCGATCGTCATGGATGTTAACAAATTTTGGTCCCGCTCCCGCCGAAATTTCATTCACGGTTTCAGAAATGGCATTCGAAGGAGTCTTATCAATTGGCCCAATACGTGTGCTTGCATAAAATGAAGTGAAATGCTTCTTTAATGCTTATTTTATTTCTATCTGGATTTTATGTCGGGTCCCATTTGTGTCTTGAAAATAACATATTATGTGAAGCCTCGTTGTGCATCGCTCCTGTGTTATGTGATGTACTCAAGTTTTTTGTTGCATTGCGTTTGTAAAATCATGAACTCGAATTTTGTGTTTTTCAGAGTATTTTCTATTTATGTTACTGATCGTAGTCTTGATCATTTTACAGTTAATTTTCATTTAAATGGGTATGGTCGGTGTGTAGGTGTCTTAAAAACTGTGAAACAAAATTCGTGAGTCTGTAACTGACAAAATGCAGTCTCTATCACATAACTTTTGATATATAAAATTAATTTATGATTGGCTTGTTTAGTAAACCATTTAACTCTGTGCACATTGTGCGTGTAATAAGAGCCTTTTGCCAAACCAATAGGATATCTCTTTCTAGCTGTTAGTCGTGTAGCAAGGAGCAGTTTAGAATGCACGTACAACGTCCTCTGTATACGTGTTACGATGTATTTTTGAAAGCATTGTGAGAGGCTGTGTGATCCGAAAAGTTCACAGGTCACATTTCACACGTACGCACGTTGTCTTGGAAGACTATCTGGGCTTAAGTTCTACCTGCTAGCTGATGTACCAGTCACATAGATATCAGTGATGGTATTCCGATGGCTGTTTCCATATATCCGTTAGTTATAATTCGATAGTTAAGGTTCGCAATTCGCTAAATTGTTGAACTTTATGTATGACGCATATGAAGTCTCCATCAAATACAGTGAGTTGTGCAGACCTATTAAATGCTCAGATATTTTTTCTGAGTGAAATTTTCGCAGCTCGATGTTACCACTGGTGCCTGAAGATGCGTAGATGTTAATAAACTGGACAGCTGCAAATCTCATATCCATACTTCGCCTCAAAACTAGGATGTGCTGCGGTTCGCATTTCATTCCTGCTTCATATAATGTTACGATACCCCTTTCTCCTATGTTTACGGTAGCATTATGACCTGCATTTTTTGCTAAATGAGTCGAAACTACATCTTTAATAGTATATCTCTCAACGAACTAGAGCAGTTTGACCTTCAAATGAGTGGCTAAGGCCATGAAGATGACCGTGCGCACAGCACATGCTCCACATCCAAGACCTCACAAGCCACACTCTCCTTATCTACCACATCACAAGCCACACCCCCATTCATTTTACCCCTCCCCCTCCTACTCCCCAGTTTTCTCTTCCCCATTTCCTCCTCTCCAGTTAATTTTAGTATCGCATTAAAAGAAGGCAGTTAATTACCTGAAACGAATAAAAGTTTCGCCAGATTCGAATATATGCAGTATTTCTGAAAAAAAGTTACGTAAGCGTCCCCTGAATTGCCCTAATGTTCAAACATATTTGCACCTAATGGTGTCACTTTTAAAGACATTAGCATCTGAAATACGTTCACACATAAACATATCCTCTCTCTTTCTCTCTCTCTCTCTCTCTCTCTCTCTCTCTCTCTCACACACACACACACACACACACACACACGCACGCACATACATGCACACGGACACCTACCCGCGTAGAATGCTTTATTTCCTTGACTTTTCTTTATTCTCTGTCTCTCTCTCTCTCTCTCTCTCTCTCTCTCTCTCTCTCCCTCTCTCTCTCTCTCTCACACACACACATACACTGTGCATGATGTTTCACCTCTGTAAATACTGTACCATCTCGTAATTAAATTTCGTCTTATACGTTTACACAAAATATTTACACATGTGTCTCATCATAATATCTTACAGAGGAGAGAAAGGAAACCGCACACAAAATACTAAACATACAAATTCTATTATAAAAATTTTTCATACAAAAGTCTCACAGAACTTTGACTTCTTCAAGAAATCGTTTGATATTTTATGCTATCACACCTAGTGGAAACATAAGAATTTGATACATAAAGGACAATCAAGAAGTTTCCATTTGAGGGCGTTGCTACAGCGTATATGCAACGTAGCGTTACTCTTATGTGAGTATATAGCATCAACATGTACGCAAGCAATTAGTGTGGCATTTGTGTCTTTCTGACTAGCGTGCAGTAAATACAGAAACACGAACTATGGCGATATCATTACCAAATGCGTCCAAACAGGACCAATGTTCTGTTATTCTCTTCTTGGCTGCCGAGGTGACAACGCCGGTAGACATCCAATGGAGAATGAAAGATGTGTATGAGGCAGCATGTCTGTCAAAATCCACCACTGTGAAATGCTGTGCAAAGTTCCATGCTAGTCACAACTCAGCACGAGATGCTGGTCGATCTGGGAAGCAGAACACTCGACAATGGAACACGCTCGCAAGCGCCTTATAATCCTAATCTCTCTTCATGTGATTATCAAGCCTTTGATCGGTTTAAGAAAGCACTTGAAGAGTCGATGAATTCTGTCGGATGAGGATATGCTGCAGGCAGTTACAGACTCATTCACGCAGCGGGACATGGTGTTTTACTAAAAGGGTATCTTCAGCTTGTTCCGTAAGTGGCGATATTGCCTGGTTAGCACAGCGATTCTGTACAGCCTTCGAACAGAAACTATTTGATTGTTCTTTACTCATTTTACGTTAAAATTTTTTAAGTACAGTACGCTGTTAAAATTTGAATAAATATTTGTGACATCTCTATTAGATAGCCACGTTTTGACTGCTGTATCTGCCTTAATAAAATCGAAATTTATAGGCAGATTTTATACCCTATGAATAATGTACTTTTGATGTATCAAACAACCAGTATGTTATACTGAAACAGTTCAGTGTAATAAATACATTCACACCTATTTTACACTTCAAATACAGGAAGTTTTACAGATTCAGTAAGCCTCTCTCTTTGAAAGGATGTATTACTTTCTCATTTAGTTCTGAAAAAGACACTCTTGCTAATTAAACAAGGAGTCACACCAATCTTCTTCTAGAGTTCCAATATTAACTGCCTGAATGTTCGTGAAATGGAACTAATACTTTTATACACATTGCTTTTTTTTCTACTAGGCACATATTGGAGCTGTAGAGAGGATAAACTGTAAAGCAAGATGGAGAATGGATTGTTGTTGTTGGTTGTTGTTATTATTGCTGTTGTGATCTTCAGTCTGAAGAATGGTTTGATGCAACTTTCCACACTGTTCTGTCCGGTGCAAGCATCTTCATCTTCGAATGACTGCAGGAACTTACATCCCTCTGAATTTGTTTACTCTATTCATCTCTTGGTCTTCCTCTATGATTTTTACCCCCTTCCCCTCCACACTTCCCTCCAATACTAAACTGGTGATCCCTTAATGTTCCAGAACGTGTGCCATCAACCGATCCCTTCTTCTAGTCAAGTTGTACCAGCAATTTCTCTTCTCTTCGGTTCTATTGATTAACTCCTCTTTAGTTACGTGATGTACCCATCTAATCTTCATCATTCTTCTGTAGGAGCACATTCCAAAAGCTTCTGTTCTTCTCCTATCTGAACTTTTTATTATCCATGATTTACTTTAAAAAAAATTGTTCAAATGGCTTTGAGCACTATTGGACTTAACTTCTGAGGTCATCAGTCCCCTAGAACTTAGAATTACTTAAACCTAACTAACCTAAGGACGTCACACACATCCATGCCCGAGGCAGGATTCGAACCTGCGACCGTAGCGGTCACGCGGTTCCAGACTGAAGCGCCTAGAACCGCACGGCCACACCGGCCGGCCGATTTACTTCCATACAGAACTACACTCCATACAAATACCTTCAGAAAAGATTTTCTAACACTTAAATCTATATTCGTCGTTAACAAATTTCTCTTCTTTTCTACAGAAACGCTTTTCTTGCCATCGCCACCCTACATTTTACATCGTCTCCACTTCGTCCATCGTCAGTTAGTTTGCTGGCTAAATAAAAAAAAACTCATTTGCTATTTTAAGTGTCTCATTTCCTAATCTAACTCCCTCAGCATTATCTGATTTAATTCGACTACATTCCATTTCCCTCATTTTGCTTTTGTTGATGTTCATCTTATATCCTCATTTCAATACTTCATCCATTTCTTTGAACTGCTCTTCCAAGTCCTTTGCTTCTTTGATAGATTTACAGAGACATCTTCAAAGTTTTTATTTCTTCTCTAGAACTTAAATTCCGACCCGAAATTTTTCTTTGGTTTCGTTTACTGCTTACACAATGTAGAATTGAATAGCATTATGGATCGGCTACAACCGTCTTACGCCCTTCCCCACTGCTTCCCTTTCACGACCATCGACTCATAACTGCCGTCTACTCTTTGTCGAGTTATAAATGGCCTTTCGCTCCCTGTGTTTTCCCCCTGCTACCTTCAGACCTCAAAGAAAGTAAATATTGTCAAAAGCCTAATCCGGGTCTTTAGGTTTGCCTTTCCTTAACCTATCTTCTAAGATAAGTCATAGGGTCAGTACTGCATCGCATGTTGCTACATTTCTCCGGAATCCAAACTGATCTTCCCCAAGGTCGGCTTCTACCAGTGTTTCCATTCTTCTGTAAAGAATTCGTGTTAGTGTTTTGCAGCCATAACTTATTAAACTGATAATTCGGTAATATTCAAAACTGTCAGCATCGACTTTCTTTGAAATTGGAAATATTGTATTATTGTTGAGGTCTGAGGGTAGTTCGCCTGTCTCATACATCTTGCACGCCAGATGGAATACTTTTGTCGTGGCAGGCTCTCCCGGGGCTATCAACAGTTCCGACGGAATGCCGTCTACTCCAGAGACCTTGTTTCGACGAAGGTCTGTCAGTGCTCTGTCAAGTTCTTCTCGCAGTATCGTATCTCCCACGTCATTTTCGTCTGTCCTCTTCCATTTCTACAATACTGCCTTCAAGTTCATCTCTCTTGTATAGGTCCTCTATATATTCCTTTCACCTTCAGCTCATGATATTCATATAGCTGCTTCTCTTTCCTGCAAAGATCTCTTTCATTTTCCTTGCCCTAGTAAAATATGGTTCTGAATCCTTACATTTCTCCTCTAGTCATTCCTTCTTTGCCATTTTGGACTTCCTGTCAGTCTCATGTTTTGGGTGTTTGTATTCCCTTTCGCCTGCTTCATTTGCTGCATTTTTATATTTTCTCCTTTCTTCAATTAAATTAAATATCTCCTGTGATGTCCAAGGATTTCTACCAGGCCTTGTCCTTTTACATATTTAATCCTCTGCTGCCTTCAACATTTCATCTCTATAAGCTACCCACTAGTCTTTTTCTGTATTCTTTTCCTCTATTCTTGTCAATCTTTTCATAACGCTACCGTCCGAAACTTCCAACAACCTCGGGTTTTTCAACGTATCCAGGTCCCATCCCTTTAATTCCCTACCTTTTTGCGATTTCTTGTTTTAACCTACAGTTTATATATAATAAATTGTGGTCAGTGTTCACATCTGGCCCGAAAATGTCTTACAATTTAAAATCTGGCAATGCTGTTTTACCTTTATGTAACGAATCTGAAACTTTCCGGTGGTTCAGGTCTCTCCCACATACTGATCCTTAAACCAAGTGTTTTTTTTTTAAACTTTGTAAAAGTCCCTAATGCTATTCTGCCTAGAATTTTTGTATGTTTCCTCTAATCGTCTTTCGTCATATTTCCGTTGCCCTGTTCGAATAACTTTTGTTATCTGCTTTTTGGTCTCAGTGAATGTGTTGCAGACTCTTTCGTCTTTTCCGGAGGTCCACTTTTTCCAGGCTGTAGGTCTATGCTTTATAGCTTCGTCACACATCTTATTTCACGACCTGTGTTTTCTTCTTCTTCGTGGTTTTTCTATTTCTTTCACTGTTTCTACCACTGCTTCTCTGATTTCATCCCAATATCCCATTTTCTTTGTGTCAAGTTTTTTTAACGGATCCGCTCCTGTTGTCTGACAGAAATTTTGTTTCAATTCTAAGAACTTCTTTGATTTTGGGATTTAGTTTCTTGGGCTGAAGTTTGGCTTTGATTTCTGTTAAAAATTGTCAGGATCTATGCCCAGTCCTCTTCTGATCCGTACGATCATGATTTCTCTCTATGGTTTTGTTTGGTTATTGCCACGTTATCCAGTTGATACGAACCTAAGTATATATTAGGAGAAGATCAGGCCTTCTTCGTCCTTGGAAATTTTCTGATAAAGGTTAACGTTAGTTTTAAGTAGAATTATCTGCAGTAGTTAATGGCCTTACTCCATTCTTACATGTGCGTTTGTGTGCAGGAAAATTTCCTACTATTGCCTTACATATCTCTTCTCTGCCGATCTGTGCACTAAAGTCTTCTACATGTAGTTTTATGTGGTGCTTTGGTATTTTTGATTTGATTGATTTTTCTGTTGTCATTCTTGGTATGTGCACGTGCTTGTTCACTGATCTAAAGAAGAGAATTGATACTCACTTTGACAGGGACGTAAAATTGGTTATGGATTCTATTAGTTTCTGTTTGACCATGAAAGCTGTTCCAAGCGTAGTGACCTTCTGTTTATTCTTTATGGCCGGTTTTCCTTTATAAATCCTGTATCCCTCTGATTCAAGAGTGTTCTCATAACTGTGTCTAGTTTACTGAAGTGCTAGTATGAGTACGTCGCGTCTGTTTAACACATTTGTCAACTGTTTAAGTTTCCCAGAATTCAGTAAATTGTTGATGTCCAATTTTCCTACCAGATGTCTTTTCTTAGGCCCTATGCGACAAGTTCTAGGATGCACCGACTCTTCCTTCTTCTAAGCTCTCCAGAATCCGGTAGCCTAGTTGCATTACTGTCTCCTGTGATGAAGGATTGATTCACTGCTGGAGTACTTTCCCGTTCAGTGTTTACCAACATGTCTTGGTGCAAAGTAAATTAGGAAGGTGTGTTAACTCTTTTGTGTAATGTTACATCTGTGATCTAATCGCCATGTGGGTCTTAACAAGTCGCCTAAAATGGGAACAGACGCCTTTCGTTCCTGACCACTTTGGTAACAAACGATACTGATTTTTGCAGCCCCATCTACATGTAGAGAGACGTTGACCACATAGCTGCTTGTTGCAAGCCAGACGCAACGTGGATTTTTGTTCTGTTTCGTGTGTTGCCTCTTCCGCTAGATCCACCTCACTGAGGTCCATTTTCTCCGCTTTTATTACCGTTGAGGTACCACTGTCAGGAGAAAGTGACTCAACCGCATTCTATGCCGTTGAGATTAAAATCTTCATCCGCCTCAGAAATCGTTGATCCTCTTCATCTCATCTCCTAAGCTGCTGACTGGTTGGCTTCCTCTCTCCTTTTACGAAGCGACTAGATATTAGAAATACACGTCCAGCATTGGTCGTAGAGATCATGAACTACTGACCCCCCCCCCCCCCCCCCCCACACACACACACCCGCCACCGCCATGTTAGGGCAGAGTCCTTGAGCAGCTGGAAAGAGAAGTAACTGTCGGTCGTCCCCTGTATTTTTAGGTCTCCGTTTACTTCCTGAAACGTTTCTGCTTTTGCAGTCTATCGTTCAGTTCCTGGTTACACATGTTACATTCCTTATCATATCTACGAATGCAACGGGCACTTGTAACTCAGGCATGTCTTTCATTCAATATTACAGACTCAGCAACAGTACTTAATCGAGCAATGGAGAGTCTGCTAGCAGCTGCGTGATCCAGCAGCGGGGAATCTGTAGCGGACACGGACTGCTACCCGAACGACGCAGACACCCTCCTTTCAGGAGGCTCAACTTGACATCAGCACTAACTCTGAGACAAACGTAGTAGTATTCTATTAGCAATAATGGATGAACCAGCATCAAAACATATTACATTATATGCACTCACTGATCTTGAATGGGTTGATCTTGTCTGGATTCAGAAGCCAAATATGTACAGGTGTGATAGATAGCAAGTATGGGTTTAAGGAGTCTTCATATTTACTGGAAATCTGTTTATTTTTTTTTTATTTTTTTAAATAGCGTTCATCTAATTTACCAACGTCTTAAAGTCAGTTTTTCGCTAGTGTAGCAGCTCCTTTTGCCCAAATTAGGTAAATAAAAACAAATGTGCCTCAGCACAAACAAACCGTGAGTTTAAATTCATCCACAATTTTAGATTACTGGTATTTGACTAATGTCATTTATAGGTTGTTAAGGTATTTGAGACTTTTCAAGAGAGAGATTCGGGCTGTATATTGAAAGAAATGGTTCAAGTGCATGTTAATGCAAATGAAAATAAGGGACTTTATACAGGACTTTACACGAAACTGCCGAAAGTGGCACCAATCAAAATGTTTAATCAAATGACAGTGCATGTCTAAGTGGTCAGTTGTAACTACATCTACATCTACATTGATACTCCGCAAGCCACCCAACGGTGTGTGGCGGAGGGCACTTTACGTGCCACTGTCATTACCTCCCTTTCCCGTTCCAGTCGCGTATGGTTCGCGGGAAGAACGACTGTCTGAAAGCCTCTGTGCGCGCTCTAATCTCTCTAATTTTACATTCGTGATCTCCTCGGGAGGTATAAGTAGGGGGAAGCAATATATTCGATATCTCATCCAGACACGCACCCTCTCGAAACCTGGCGAGCAAGCTACACCGCGATGCAGAGCGCCTCTCTTGCAGAGTCTGCCACTTGAGTTTATTAAAGATCTCCGTAACGCTATCACGGTTACCAAATAACCCTGTGACGAAACGCGCCGCTCTTCTTTGGATCTTCTCTATCTCCTCCGTCAGACCGATCTGGTACGGATCCCACACTGATGAGCAATACTCAAGTATAGGTCGAACGAGTGTTTTGTAAGCCACCTCCTTTGTTGATGGACTACATTTTCTAAGCACTCTCCCAATGAATCTCAACCTGGTACCCGCCTTACCAACAATTAATTTTATATGATCATTCCACTTCAAATCGTTCCGCACGCATACTCCCAGATATTTTACAGAAGTAACTGCTACCAGTGTCTGTTCCGCTATCATATAATCATACAATAAAGGATCCTTCTTTCTATGTATTCGCAATACATTACATTTGTCTATGTTAAGGGTCAGTTGCCACTCCCTGCACCAAGTGCCTATCCGCTGCAGATCTTCCTGCATTTCGCTACAATTTTCTAATGCTGCAACTTCTCTGTATACTACAGCATCATCCGCGAAAAGCCGCATGGAACTTCCGACACTATCTACTAAGTCATTTATATATATTGTGAAAAGCAATGGTCCCATAACACTCCTCTGTGGCACGCCAGTGGTTACTTTAACGTCTGTAGACGTCTCTCCATTGATAACAACATGCTGTGTTCTGTTTGCTAAAAACTCTTCAATCCAGCCACACAGCTGGTCTGATATTCCGTAGGCTCTTACTTTGTTTATCAGGCGACAGTGCGGAACTGTATCGAACGCCTTCCGGAAGTCAAGAAAAATAGCATCTACCTGGGAGCCTGTATCTAATATTTTCTGGGTCTCATGAACAAATAAGGCGAGTTGGGTCTCACACGATCGCTGTTTCCGGAATCCATGTTGATTCCTACATAGTAGATTCCGGGTTTCCAGAAATGACATGATACGCGAGCAAAAAACATGTTCTAAAATTCTACTAGAGATCAACGTAAGAGATATAGGTCTATAGTTTTGCGCATCTGCTCGACGACCCTTCTTGAAGACTGGGACTATCTGTGCTCTTTTCCAATCATTTGGAACCCTCCGTTCCTCTAGAGACTTGCGGTACACGGCTGTTAGAAGGGGGGGCAAGTTCTTTCGCGTACTCTGTGTAGAATCGAATTGGTATCCCGTCAGGTCCAGTGGACTTTCCTCTATTGAGTGATTCCAGTTGCTTTTCTATTCCTTGGACACTTATTTCGATGTCAGCCATTTTTTCGTTTGTGCGAAGATTTAGAGAAGGAACTGCAGTGCGGTCTTCCTCTGTGAAACAGCTTTGGAAAAAGGTGTTTAGTATTTCAGCTTTACGCGTGTCATCCTCTGTTTCAATGCCATCATCATCCCGTAGTGTCTGGATATGATGTTTCGAGCCACTTACTGATTTAACGTAAGACCAGAACTTCCTAGGATTTTCTGTCAAGTCGGTACATAGAATTTCACTTTCGAATTCAATGAACGCTTCACGCATAGCCCTCCTTACGCTAACTTTGACATCGTTTAGCTTCTGTTTGTCTGAGAGGTTTTGACTGCGTTTAAACTTGGAGTGGAGGTCTCTTTGCTTTCGCAGTAGTTTCCTAACTTTGTTGTTGTACCACGGTGGGTTTTTCCCGTCCCTCACAGTTTTACTCGGCACGTACCTGTCTAAAACGCATTTTACGATTGCCTTGAACTTTTTCCATAAACACTCAACATTGTCAGTGTCGGAACAGAAATTTTCGTTTTGATCTGTTAGGTAGTCTGAAATCTGCCTTCTATTACTCTTGCTAAACGGATAAACCTTCCTCCCTCTTTTTATATTCCTATTAACTTCCATATTCAGGGATGCTGCAACGGCCTTATGATCACTGATTCCCTGTTCTGTACATACAGAGTCGAAAAGTTCGGGTCTGTTTGTTATCAGTAGGTCCAACATGTTATCTCCACGAGTCGGTTCTCTGTTTAATTGCTCGAGGTAGTTTTCGGATAGTGCACTCAGTATAATGTCACTCGATGCTCTGTCCCTACCACCCGTCCTAAACATCTGAGTGTCCCAGTCTATATCTGGTAAATTGAAATCTCCACCTAAGACTATAACATGCTGAGAAAATTTATGTGAAATGTATTCCAAATTTTCTCTCAGTTGTTCTGCCACTAATGCTGCTGAGTCGGGAGGTCGGTAAAAGGAGCCAATTATTAACCTAGTTCGGTTGTTTAGTGTAACCTCCACCCATAATAATTCACAGGAACTATCCACTTCTACTTCACTACAAGATAAACTACTACTAACAGCGACGAACACTCCACCACCGGTTGCATGCAATCTATCCTTTCTAAACACCGTCTGTACCTTTGTAAAAATTTCGGCAGAATTTATCTCTGGCTTAAGCCAGCTTTCTGTACCTATAACGATTTCAGCTTCGGTGCTTTCTATCAGCGCTTGAAGTTCCGGTACTTTACCAACGCAGCTTCGACAGTTGACAATTACAATACCGATTGCTGCTTGGTCCCCGCATGTCCTGACTTTGCCCCGCACCCGTTGAGGCTGTTGCCCTTTCTGTACTTGCCCAAGGCCATCTAACCTAAAAAACCGCCCAGCCCACGCCACACAACCCCTGCTACCCGTGTAGCCGCATGTTGCGTGTAGTGGACTCCTGACCTATCCAGCGGAACCCGAAACCCCACCACCCTATGGCGCAAGTCGAGGAATCTGCAGCCCACACGGTCGCAGAACCGTCTCAGCCTCTGATTCAGACCCTCTACTCGGCTCTGTACCAAAGGTCCGCAGTCAGTCCTGTCGACGATGCTGCAGATGGTGAGCTCTGCTTTCATCCCGCTAGCGAGACTGGCAGTCTTCACCAAATCAGATAGCCGCCGGAAGCCAGAGAGGATTTCCTCCGATCCATAGCGACACACATCATTGGTGCCGACATGAGCGACCACCTGCAGATGGGTGCACCCTGTACCCTTCATGGCATCCGGAAGGACCCTTTCCACATCTGGAATGACTCCCCTCGGTATGCACACGGAGTGCACATTGGTTTTCTTCCCCTCTCTTGCTGCCATTTCCCTAATTGTATATTTAAAAAAGGCTGCACAGGTATTGAGAATATAGAAACAAATTAAATCTTTCCAACATGCCCTTTCCTGACTAGCTCAAAAATGTTCACATTTTCGAAAAACAGTACAAAAGGAATGGTATCCCATACGATCACTCTAGTTGTCGGGCCGTACGCCGTGCAACAGTCAGGTTCCTACCCTACCGCTGTCTGGGGCGTCGCCAGACTCGTCTTCGGCCTGGAATCTCATTCGCTGAACTAGAGCTTTCTTCAGTGACGAGTCCCGCTTTGAACGGAGCTCCAATGACCAGAAAAGACGCATCTGGAGACGCCCTAGATAGAGGTGGGATACCAACCGAACTGTCGCCTGCCACATGTACTGACAACCAGGAGTGATGGTCTGGGCTGACATTTCGTTTCATTGCAGGACCCCTTTGATTGTCCTCCATCGGGCAACCTTACAGCATAGCGGATCGTTGGCGATATTCTACGCCCCGTATTTTTTTTTTCTTTTTTTCCCTTCATGGCAAGCCATCCTGAGTTTCCATTTCAGGAAGATAATATCTGTTCGCACACAACGAGAGTTTTCTTCGTGCTAAGCAAACCCTACGTTTCCCAGCAGGGTTACCGGATCTCTCCCCAGCTGAGAAGGTTTGGAGCACTATCGGCAGGGCACTCCAATCTGCCCGTGATTCTGACAATCTAAAGCACCAATTGGACAGAATTTGACACGATATCTCTCAGGAGGATGCACAACAACTCTGTGAATCAATACCAAGGCGAATAACTGCTTGCGTAAGGGCCACAGGCGGACGAAAGCATTATTGACTTGCTCAATTTGTGAAGCTCTTTCTCTTGAATATATATCGAATTTTTCTGGAATTGTACTCATTTGTTTGTCTATACACATACATCACATCTACTGTTTTTCGTCCCATTCGGCCAATTCTTTTGTGATGCGTTATGTTTTGGGCCGCGGAGCTGTGTCAAATGAAAGAAAAATTTAATTTTTATTTCACGTAAAACCCCCGAAAGAGTAATTCATCAAGCAAGCATCTTTCGTATCATATCCAATAACAATAGGAATATCTCAATTCACTGATTCAACTATCGTTAGATTTTAGTATGTATTCCTGTTTGAAAAAACTCACTGTGCTGGATTTATTCTCAAAAGCCTGCGCACCATCTTAATGAAAAAATAGTTCGCCTTAGCGATATGCAAACAACAATCAGCGATAGTATGGATTTCGCAACCGGATACGTTTGTTGCGCTGCGCGAGTGAGATGAGTGCCAGACATAGCCAATACATTCCATGCTTAATTTTACTGCAAACTCACAGCACTATCGGCCGTAAATTTGGGGCTCTTCATGTGTATACGTGGTGCACATTCGATGGCGGTAGGCCTATCATCATTTCGTGTACGTAAAGCCAGCTTTTATCTTTTTACAATTAATCTGAGACGCATGTCCTTAATTTGAGTAAGATTGCATTTATTTTAGGCGTTCAGCTATGGTGAGAAGCTACAGCAGTCCACATTAGCAATGGTTTCTGCCTCAATAACTTCTTTTAATTTTAATAATACAAAACAAATAAATACTTAATTGTAATAATGTGGTTTTACTAATGGCGTTTAAGGTTTCCGCAATACAAAAATAAAAAAGGAACCCTCCTAGTGCAACTTCATCCACCTGTCATTCTCTCTTATTTACAGAAAATAATAATGTTATCGACTTGAAATCTAGAGTAGTTTTAAGAAACAATCGTAACAAAATGGAGGTCGAAATTTTAAAGTAAGGCTGCTACGTTAAGTCAAGCATATGTAATGTTTTATATTTACGATACATGACGTTGAGAACTAAAACATCAGTTTCCTAAAGCAGTTGAATACCACTCTAAAAATTCTCGAACAAACTATGAAGTTTTCGAAGTGCGTATAATACATCTGTGGGTACCGCGTGGGTTCGATTCTCAGGGGGGTTGAATTTTTAAACATAGGTGCATAGTTGATATATAGTGTGAAACACAGTCACATGTTCTGCAAGCATTGGTAATTACTTGATTTCTGGTTCGAGTCTAGTTTCGGTCATTACTTTTTTTAATTTTTCTGTTCAGTTCGAATACCTACGTCATATAAATACATGCTGATTAGCACCTATTTGTCATTTTTATGAGAAATGCACGTCTTCGTATTTCTGTTTACATATCCCACACAAAAATCCAGTTTTCATTTCAGGCATAAATCCCTGATCACCTATCCTTTGCATATATGGTTGTTTTAAAAAAAGAAAAACAATTTAAATCCATTTTTTCTTCTTCTTCTTCATGTACCCTACGCTTCACGGAAATGCCCATGGATCATGAACCTTTGTTTAAAAAACTTACCACAACAGTGAAACGAAGGCCACTCATGTAGGATTTGAGCATCCTACCATAGAGCCACACAGCCCATCAAAACGGTCAGCTTGCTTTACGGTGCGATGTTGAACAACTTCGGGGAATTTTCAAATAGATTTTGTAGGGAATTTTTAAGAGTTGCAACGAGCTACCTCAGGTAACTGATATTTTATAAAGAACTTTATGTCCCATATATATATATATATAAATTACAAAACTCCGGTTCCCTTGTGGTCAGATTGTCAGTTTTCCGACTTAGTACGGTAAAAAAAAGTATGTTTATGTTCAAGAAGTAAACTTGGTATGGCGTCAACTAGTAAACAAATAGCACCTAAGAAGAGGAAAGTTACAGAAGAGTTGGGAGCTTTTCAAGATAAGTGGACTGTGAACTACTTTTTGGGGAATATAAAACAGAACCCACATGTCTGATACGCTATGAACGTGTCTCGGCTCCAAAAGAATATAACATCAAACGGCATTACGAGACTAAACGTGCAATCATGTTTGATAAGTGTAAGGTACAGTTTGGACCAGACCAGGTAAACGACTTCAAAAAGGAAACTTTCTGCTCAACAGCAGATATTTACAAGGGTGAATTCAGAGTCAACATGCTACGTGAAAGCGAGTTATGCAGTATCTCCGATACCTGAGAAAAAATCAAAGAGATTTTCAGATGGAAAAATGGTTAAGAAAGGATTAGAGACCGTCGTTGAAATTGTGTGTCCAAAAAAGAGAAAGGATTTCTCAAAAATAAATCTGTCTTTTCAAACTATTACTAGACGTGCGGACGACATTGGAAGACAAACTGAAGATAATTCAGAAAATCGTGCATCTGAGTTTATATTTTATTCTCTATCTTCAGATGAATGCACAGACATGGAGGATACAGCCCAAGTGTCGATTTATGTCGCAGGTGTTGATGCACATTTTAATAAAGCAGAAGAATTAGCGGCACTGTATCCACTTAAGGACACCACGAACTCACGAGATTTGTTGGAAGCAGTTATATCGGTGTTATGTCGCTTTTCAGTAAAACGTAACAACCTATCTGTACTAACGACGGATAGTGGTCCAGCAATAGCTGGGAAACACGAAGGTTTAGTTCAGCTTATTGAAAACGAGGCCCGCAAAGTCGTCAATATATCGAAAATAAACTTTCATTGCATTATCCATCAAGACAATTAATCAGTGAACTTCATTACGTCGAAAGGACTGTCACCATCAGTTCCAAGAATTTCTGATGTCTTTAGATTCAGAGTATGATAACATTTCTTATTATACAGAAGTGAGATGGCTAACGTGTGCGATGATGTTGAAAAGGGTGTTTGATTTGCAGCAATAAATACAGTCATTCTTTGAAAGCAAGTCAAAGGGACTCCTAGAGTTCGAAAATAAGGAATGGTTTTCCGACTTTCCGTTCTTTATCAATATAATTAGCGACCTAAATGAAGTCAACTGTCGACTCCAAGGAAAAGATCAACTGATTAATGTCATGCATGATCTTATTTACGCTTCCAAATGAAACTTGGGCTTTGGGAACAACAGTTACGAACAAAACACTGCACGCATTTTCCTACACTGTCTAAGTAATCGGACGTCACACAGGTGGCAGCGATTAAATACGCTTCTCTGATATCCGACTTGAAATACTAATCCGAAAACCGCTTTCAGGATTTTAAGAGACATCGTGTGCTTTTTTATGCATATGCTACGCCGTTCTCCGTGGACGTGAGTTCACTACCGGGACATTTACAAACGAAATGCTGCTAAGCGCAATGTAAAGCACAGTTGAACGAAAAATTTAATCAGGTTGATTTGGAAGAGTTGTATAAAACGTATTTGGACAAGAGGAAATATCCAACGTTTTACAAACATGCTTTGAAAAATGATTTTATTATTTGGAAACACGTGTGTGAACAGCTTTTTAGTCGCATAAATTACATAGAATCACAAATGAGAACACGAATTATTGCTGTTCGTCTGGAAAACTCTGCGTGTAGCAACAACTTCAGTTGACATCAACATTGAATCACTTAGTTCAGTCTAACAATCCCAGAGATCCCACTAACATTGTATTTCATTAAATTGTATAATAAACATTCTCTCCTCAGAGTTGTTTTTTTTTTCTTTGAAAAAATAAATTAATATATCATGTTTTGGTTCAAAAAACATAAATTTGTGAGTCGGGCCACGAGGAAATCCACTGTAAAAAATTTGGTCCGCTTGTCAAAAAAATTGGCCACGCCCGTTTTAGAGTGTAATTCGCTTTTTGACTATCTTGTTGATTTCACTGACTAACAAAAGGAATACTTCTAGTAGGATAAATATGGTAAAGAGACACCATAGATAGTGGACTGTACGTATGAAGACCGAATGGTGTTGGAGGGTGTAAGTGACGGTATAGATGGCACTCGAAGACGATCTAGGAAGAGGAATTTTGAAGGTGTTTCCAGTGGTCTTTAAACCGCCTGCTGCGCTGCTCCCCCAGTCAGGCGGCGCTGGCGAGCTAGGAAGAGGTCGCTGCCTGTTCCTTGAGAAGAGAACAGCGGTGCGCTGGCCAGACGACCGGTGTGTTTCTGGTTGGAGCAACAACATTTTGAGGTGGACGTCCCACTTGGTCTGGGCCGAGTAAGCAGCTACGAAGCAGTGGACGCTTGGGGCACGCTGTGCGCCTGCAAGTGGGCGGCCGTGCGGAGTAAATTTGAGGGTTCCCAGTCCTCACAGTGTATTCGGCTCGTCGCTTATAGCAAATTTCTGTGGTGGCCGTATAGTGTGACCGATACTAGCCGATATTCGCGCAGTGCTGCTATAATTGATTTTGACGTCTTTTTATTGCTCAGTTTGCGGTGTTCGTTCAAGATCCTTTCTGGCGCCAGTTAACTTTATCGCCACTCCAAGTGTGCCTAAGCTCAAAATTTGGCAGAGATTGATACATATTCATTTAAAAATACGTCACGTTTGATTTATTAGTTTTCATGAAGTCAGTTTTAAATTGTTTGGTTTTCTAAATTGTTGCCCTTCTGTTTGTAAGGTTTGTCTTGTAAGTAAAAATGTCTAATGTTTCACCAAATGCGCTTGGTCACAACCGAGACAGCCTTCCACTCCCCATCCAACTGATTACCCCGGTAAATACTGTTAGATATTCTGATACTCCTGTGGGTCTGTTACAATAGTCATACGTTGCAAACGTTGCCAGGTGGCTATGTAAGTAATAATGTTCTTCAACATTCACTATTCGTAAAGTGTGGGAAAAACTAACACATACGAAGTTTTTAGTTTCATTTTCCGATTCTATGGAAAAAAATCAATTCCGACACCACCTCGCATAGTGCGATAATCATTTACTCTCCGGAAAAGGAATGCAACAGACTAAGATCAAAGGTTCTATGGCCGTGTGGAGGATCTGACAGGTAATGTCAAACACTCATCGCCTGATAGCAGAAAGTTTGGAAGGTAGGAGAGGTAGTGCTTGCGGAAGTAAAGCTGCGACGGCGGGTTGTAAGTCATGCTTGGATAGCGCATTCGGCAGAGTACTTACCTGCAAAAGACAAAGTTCTCAGGTTCGAGTCCCTGCCCAACACACAGTTTTAGCCACCCAGGAAGGTTAAAAGATAATTAGGATTTAATGTCTCGTAGAAAACGTCATTATATATATCGTCACATGATTGAACTGTGAAGTTCTGAGCAGTGTATATATATGATTCCGTCACCAAGGGGAGCTTCAAACTTTCTCTGACTGGTAGGTCCCGTTATCGAACTCCACCATACCGTTGCAACATAATAGATAAAATAGAGTGGGAGGCGGAAGGAAGCTGCGGCAACGAGATCATTATAGGCGGAACGTAAGTTCGAATTGGGAAAGAACTGGGAAGTAAACTGGTCTTCGGTGTTTAGTGGTACTCTCACAGCATTTGCATAAAGCGATGTAGCGAAAACAATGAAAATTTTGATTTGGATGGTCTAACGGGTATTTGAACCGCCATTCTCCTGCATAGGAGTCCAGTGTCCTGTCAGTCTTCTCCTTCGCCCTCTGGGAGAGGTCCATAGCGCTACATACGCTGTTGCCAGTCTCATTAGAAACACAGTGCCCATAGTATTTTTTTTTCTTTTCAGCTCAAAATGAATTCGGGGACGAAGCTGCAGGAAATTGCTTTCAGTACAGTAGGCTATAAGGTAGCTTTTCAGTGTAGTGAAACTTACTGATATACAGTGATTATGTTTTACATTTGTACCTTATAGGAGCCAGCTCTGCACGTGTCTGCACGGAGTCGAAATCGACAGTAACATGTTATGGTGTCGTGTTCAAGATGGCCACAAACACAACGGAAAATTGAAAAAAATAGTTGATCGTCGATTGCCTCCAACAAATATTATGTCATGGTTCGTCACAGTTTCTACTTTTAGTCAAGTATTAAAAATCTGTTTCTTGAATCGTAACCGAGCGAGGTGGCACCGCTGTTAGCACGTCGGAGTCGCATTCGACAGGACGACGGTTCAAATCCTAATGCGACCATCCTGATCGAGGATCCTGATCGAGGCTTTCTGTAATTTTCCTAAATCGCTCCGGGCGAAAGCTAGAATCTTTCCTTTGAAACTGGAACGGTTGATTTCCTTCCTCCTACTTTCGTAATCCGAACTTGTATTCCGTCTCCACACTGTTGATGGGACGTTATCTCTGATCTTCACTCCTCCTTTTTTGTATTCGTGATACCGGTTACAGAAGATAGTGTAGCCTTATTTTGCATACACTGAGGTGACAAAAGTCATGGGATAGTGATATTCACATATACAAATGGCGGCAATATCGCGTACACACGGTACAAAAGGGCAGTACATTGGCGGAGCTATGACTTGTACTCAGGAGAGTCATGTGATGCGGTGTCCGAAGTAATTACGACCGCAAGATGGGAATTATAAAACTTTGAACGCAGAATGGAATTCTGAGCTAGACACACGAGACGTTTCTTTTCGGAAATTGTTAGGGAATTCAGCATTCCGAGATCCACCGTGTCAAGAGCGTGTCGATAATATCAACTTTGAGGCATTATCGCTTACCACGGACAAGACAGTGCCCTGGGCGCTGATGACCACTGTAGTTGTGCGCCCTAAAACTACGAAAAAAGACACAGTGGCCGACGGTCTTCTCTTAACGACTGACAGCGGTGAAGTCTGCGTAGTGTTGTCAGTGCTAACAGTCATGCTACACTGCAAGAAAAAACTGCAGAAATCAATGTGGGACGTACGACAAACAAATCCGTTAGGATAGAGAGGGGAAATTTGGCGTTAATGGTCTGTGGCAGCAGACGATCGATGCGAGTGCCTTTGCTAACAGCACGACATCGCCTGCAGCGCCTCTCCTGGGCTCGTGACCACATCGGTTGGATCCTAGACGATTGAAAAACCGTGACCTACTAAGATGAGATGCGATTTCAGTTGATAAGAACTGACTGTAGGGTTCGAGAGTGCCGCAGACCCCAAGAAGCCATGGACCCAAGTTGTCAACAAGCCACTGTGCAAGTTGGTGATGGCTCCTTAATGGTGAGGGCCGAGTTTTCATGGAATGTACTGGGTTCCCTGGTCGAACTGAACCGATTATTGACTGGAAATTGTTATCTTCGGCTACTCGGAGATCATTTGTAGCCATTCATAGGCTTCATGTCCCCAAACAACGATCCAATTGTCACCTGGCCACAGTTGTTTGCAGTTGGTTTGAAGAAAATTCTGCACAACTCTAACGAACGATTTGGCCATCCAGATAGTCAAACATGAATCCCATCCAACATTTATGACACATAATCGAGAGGTCAGTTGTGCACAAAATCTTCACCGGCAATACTTTCGCAATTATGGGCTGCTATAAAGTTAGCATGGCTCAGTATTTCTGCAGCGGACTTGTTGAGTCCACGCTACGTCGAGTTGCTATATTACACCGGGAAAAAGGAGGCTCGACACGATATTATAAGGATTCCATGACTTGTCATCACGGTGTAAATTATCCTCATCACAACAAGAGCCTTGTATTGTCTTCTCTGCTCTTGGAATCACCCCAGTGAAGTTGAAATTGAGGTAAAATAAGATATTAATTAATTCTTTCAGGCGACTGAGTTCGCAACTCCTAACAGATAAATTTTGTTGATTAACAGTTTGCGTCTTTCCCACTCCGAAAAGAAAATAGATCGAATTTGATGCGATTATATAATATTGGAATCGATGAAATGGCTAACTTACATCGATAGAAAATTTCTCTAAAGTCGAAAATAGGTGAAGTGCTTATCGATGATGGAAGGACAATTTTTGGAAATCAAAGTCATAAGGCTGGAATTATGAACACTGGATACGTTTTCAAAACAACGATATCATTGTTACGTATGGGACACAGAGCTACATTACAAATCGCTGATAATGAGGGCACACAAAGGTATCTGGCAGATGTAACAGTGCACAATCTTTCCGTCGCGGCGTGTTTGATGTTGCCAGTGCTTGGGGAAGATAGGCGCCGCGTTGGCCGGTTTAATTAAATGTCCTTTGCAGCGCGGGCTTTATTTTCGCGCTGCGAGCCCCGGCGCGCTGCGCACAGGGCGTCCCCGCGGGGCCCGGGCTCGGCCCTCCCTACAGGGCCGCTGAAAGGGCGGTAATTAATTAGGGCCGGCCACCTTGTGTACCGGCAATCAGCGGGGCGGCCAGCCCCCATCAGCCGTGAGATTACCGCCGCGATCGGCATTCCGCGCTCACACCGGCCGACCGCTTTTTCCCCACTAAAACGTTCCCCGCGCTCCAAGTTTAACTGCTGCAAATGGCCGTCTAAAACGAGCGTTTGTTCTGCGCTTGCCTTAACTAGTTTCATGGTAATCAATGTGAGGTGCGATAATGGCAGAGGCGCCCCCGATAATTGTGCCATTCAGAGTCGGCACGATGTTCTGCACCATTTATATTTCTGTTACTCTCCAATCCTTCTAAGCCAATGTCCATCCGAGTGACTGCCATTATTTTTTCCCTCTGCATCTAAAACTGAACTTCGTAAAGATTTACTTCCATATTCGACAAACGACTATGAATGACATAAAGACTTCCATTGCACTGTCCTGTTAATCGTTTTCTCCAAGAGCTTGTGAGGTGCCTCATTGGAAGGATAGCTGCTCGTTACCCTCCCTTCTTTCCCTAATTCAGTCATGGTTACGTTCCGAATCAATATCTGTGTAGTATTAAGATGAGATCAGGATACTTACGCGTTCATTTTCTGACACTTTTGATAGATTAATAGTGAAGTCTTTTTTTTTACGAGTACAATGAATCCCATTTTTCAACATATATAAGGTTTATTCGGAATGTAACATCCTCATGGCTGCGAAAATGAAACCACAGCGAAAATCAAAACTGTTCTATTTACAGTATTTAGCTACACCTCTCAGCTACTTCTCTACACAGTCGCCGCTCAGACTTTGACATTTCTCGTAGCGTGGTACAACTTTCCAATACCCTCGTCACAGAGGGTGTCGCCTGTGCTTTCCGCCAGTTCTCAATGCTGTCCTGTAGCTCACTGTCTGTGCCAAAATGTTGTCTTAATAGCGAGAGGTTCATCCAAGCACAGAGGAAAATCAGAGGGAGCAAGTCCGGGCTGTATGGGAGGGGGGGTGGGGGGGTGATCAAACACTTCCCATCTCAAACATTGCAGGAAAATCTACAATGCTCCTGAAGCGTGCGACCGAGAATTTTCATGAAGAAGGAACTACATGACCAATACGTTATGTGGGGTTGCAGGAAGTCAGGAAAAATCTCTCAGGAGGCACCCCTACTTGGTGGGAGGCATTGTTTTCTTCGCATCTTAACGTGCTCACCATTCGCTCAGAACTGAAAGGAACGACGTGATGCGATCGGCGGGCATGCTGGAGACACTGCCCACCTTCTTCGGATTTTCTCTGTGGTTTCGGTTTCGCGACCGATCGGACCTTATTTGCCGAATAACCCGCGTACATAAAGGGTGTCCCACGTAACTCTTCCTCCTAGTATATTTACGAAACGAAACAAAATGTAGCCAGGTCTGCATCTACGTCAGGAGCTCACACAACGGGTAGGACTGCACTATCCATAAATGTAAACAAACATCGCTTTCCAAACAAAATTACGATCTTTAAAATGGCACATGTATGTTTTTTTATGGGAATGAAAATGCAGGCAATCCGCATTACGGCATTACAGTAAAAAGCGAGTATTCTGGAGCGTATAAGGTTTAGAGCAGTGAAGCCAAGTCTGCCATCACTAATTGTACCAATAGTTTCCATTTCAGCAGCACAAACACAAATGTGCATTTTAAAAAAACGTTGTGTTCAAAGTGATTTTTGTTTACTTAAAGGGATTATGCATTCCTGCCCATTGTGTGAGCCGCTAACATAGGTGCATCTCTATTCAATTGCAATTTTCACATTTTGGTCATTTCGGAATTATATGAAGTGAATTAGGTTTGCGTATGGGGAGGGGGGAGGGGAGATGGTGGTGGGGTACATACAGACTAGCAGTAAATCAGTAGCCACCCTCGAGTTGCACTATTATAGTCATTCAAAATGTGTAGGTTATGATGGACGTCTTGTCATCTGGGCCAACACCGACGAAGTTGTATAAGGGGAGCGAGGGGCTCTGTTGTTGTAGCTACTATCATTACTACGTTTATTGGAAATTTGTGGTAAGATCTTATGGGACCAGACTGCTGAGGTCATCGCTCCCTAAGCTTACACACTATTTAATCTAACTTAAACTGACTTCCGCTAAGGACGACACACACACCCAGGCCCGAGGGAAGACCAGAACCTCCGACTCTCCGACGGGGGGAGCCGCACGGACCGTGACAAGACGCCTCAGACCGCGCGGCACTCCGTGTATGTTTTAGTGGCGAATTGTCCACACGAAACAATATTGTCGGTAATGCTCCATATGGTCATCGTGCAAGAGAAATATGTGACGAAATAATACGTGTTGAGTGTTCTAGTAACGCAAGAGCTCACACATCTAAGAATTTCCCCGCACTGCATTCAGTGACTATATCGGTGTTGTTCTAGCGTTTATTAAACGCATCCATGGAGAAAAGAATTGCTCTTCTTTGGATTATCTCTATCTCCTCTCTTAATCCTACACAGTAAGTGCCCCAGACTGTCGGGTAGAAATCAAGAATAAATCGAAAGATAGTGTCACTAGTTGTCACCTTCGCTGATTAATTACTTTTCCATACCATTATTCCTACGAGTAATTTCCTGTGTTCGTTCGCCGGTCGTGGTGGCCGAGCGGTTCTAGGCGCTTCAGTCCGGAACCGCGCGACTGCTACGGTCGCAGGTTCGAATCCTACTTCGGGCATGGATGTGTGTGATGTCCTTAGGTTCGTTAGGTTTAAGTAGTTCTAAGTTCTAGGGGACTGATGACCTCAGATGTTAAGTCCCATAGTGCTCAGAGCCATTTGAACCATTTGTGATCATTCAATTTTAATCCGCTCCTGTACCATTCTCGCAGTTATTTAACGATTGCTGATGGTCCTAATTACTGATCGCCAATCATGTGATCATACGAAGATGGGTCATTCCTCCGACGAATCTACTGGACTTTCCACACGATCATGGTTGAAGCCAACTGCCAGACTGTAAACCTATCGTCGATCCTCTTCAACTTTTTTTTACACTTCTCTACAGTTTTCTGGTGTTGTGTGTTCTTTATAAAAGAAGATCGTCTACGAACAGCCTACGGACTTTTCCATGTTATTCATCGTGTGTATTCTGAACAGCAACGAACCTGTAATACTTCCTTGAAGTAAGCCTAAAGGTACTTTAATTCTGACGATTTCTTGTAGTTAAAAACAACGTACCGACGTCTGTCTATCAGGAAGTCCTTAGTCCAACAAGAAAACAGGTCCAATATTCCGTAAACTTGTATTTTGTTTACTCGGCGACAGTGCAGAACTGTATCCAAAACGTTCCGGAAATAAATGAACAGCATCAATTTGGGTACCTTATTCAATGCTTCTGGATCATATGGAAAACCAGAGTTATCTGATTCCCACAGGTTCCAATGTGAGAGAAGCTGATTGGAAGAAAATTGCACAAAACATGTTCCACAATGCTACAATACCATTTTGTTAGCGATGTGGTTGCTTAGTTACATACTGGATATAAACTGACGACCCTATTGATGAACAACAGCGAACTGCCCCGTTTCGCATTCAGTTGGAAAGCTTAGATGTTCTGGTGAACTACGTTAACCGTCTGCCAGAAAGAGAACCATTTCTTTTGCATAACCTAAATAAAATTGTACATGGATCCCATCAAATCCAGATGTTTTTCATATGTTAAGAAATTTTTATTGCTCGATACGTAATTTCTACGGTCATGAGATGATTGAAAGGAGAAACCGTAGTGTAGTTTTACTCAGCGAAATAATTTCGGAAGATATGCTGTACGAAGAGAAAAGTTATCTTGCGTATCGAATACGAAAAGAGGAAGATCGTCGAATAGAAATCGAAACGACCGCACAAGGCAACAGATGCTCCTCGAAAATCTAGTTCCGTGTACACATTACCTAATGACAGAGTATTACATGATAATAAAATATCTGTCCGAATATTTAGACGCTATAAACTCCATCCAGGAGAAAGTGAGATGTGGAAAAGGCACGGAATTTCTGACAGAGAATAAAATACAAGAATTATACCACAGATGCGACATCATCCACAGGTGAGCTAGTTAAAAAACATCTACACGAACTGGAAAAGCGCCTCACATCTTTACAAAGGGAACAGTTACACTGGACCGGAAGAGGATATTACAATTCAATATAAAGAGCTCAACAGTTAAAGACAGACCACTCAACGAAGTTCAGACCCGGTGTACCAAACGACCAGTTAAGGAAGAACCATACGGAAGAGGATTAAACAAGCTCTGCAGAAGAGATGGAGATGCTCGGAAACCTTACGAGTAATCGCATCAGGAGCTCGTAATGGAAATAGTTAGAGAAGAAATACAGCACTATACATCCCTAAGAGCCAGTACAACGAACATGGTCGAGAGCATCCAGAACTTCTAAGTAATAGGAGGTGAATATAACTAGGGAAAAGTACAAATCCACAGAAAATCAGCGAACGATGTGAAGATGCACTCCAGCTACACACCGCATGCTAACGGTACTGAGATATATAGTATGATCGTGAACAAAACACCTTAATAGGAAGTCCATGACGTTTCATCTACCTGAGTTTTCGACAATAATTAAATGGTACCGAAAAAATTGCTTAATCAACTTTAGCTTCTCGAGAACTTATTGCTTAAAATTTTCAACAGAACGACACATTGTTACATCGCATGGTAGAATAGCAGCGACAAAGAAGCTACTACATTCACATATATTATCCATAGATCAACGCTATGAGGAAAAATAGCCTAATTAAAATGTTTGACTAGATATGAAGCCATGCGTCGAATTTGCAAATTGACATTGGAAATGAAGATCGACATTACAGATTCCGTGCAGAAAATCCCCCAAAAACCGTGGCATGCGAACTGTAGCGAAGGTCGTCACCAATGGTAATAAACCGATGAGACGAATAGTCATAATTAAGACGACCATGTATGCTATAAAAACAGTACAGTACTATAATTGTCATGTAACTTGTGTGGAGCTTCAAGAGTCATGGAAATTTGGATTCTCATGCAAACAAATTTCCAGTTCTGCAACAAGATAGAACGGGAAGTACAGCGATTTCAGGCCATTAATTACTTTTTCCCAAATGAAGCCATTCGTCTCTAATGTGAGTGCGAATGATAGGTCATCAGCGTGTCACATTTCATTGCAAGGTTGATGAGGAGGTTTATATTACCAGAATCGCTACCGAAGCAGACAATTATTTATCATGATTCTCAGTTACGGGTGTCCTAAGTGCCAAATCTTGTGCATTATCAAAAACAGTAATGGAACAAAATATAGAAGTAATAAACAAAAACAGAATTCCTCCTACGTGTGAAGAGATGTCCAGTGCAGAGTCAATATTACCACCCCTTGACAAACAAGCGAAGCAGCCAGAAGACATGGTTTGATGTTAATGACTCTTCGTGTACATAAACGCCGTCGCCAAGTAGAGCCGCAATTATCTGTGACAGGTAGAGCAGTCACCAGAGAGTGAATTAATTTTGTTCGTGTTTAGGATAGGGTATGTAAGGGTCGTGAAAAGCTTCAGCAGTTGAGTGATCCCTGTGAAGAAATGGAGATACCACATACTCATGCGGGACAGCGTTATCAACTCCTGATACAGACTGATCGGGGCCTCATTGTGGGTCTCCATTTGGCCGGCTCTTCAAATCGTGTAACATACACTTTTTTGAGGCGTTCGGATGTGACAGTGGCCGATGACCACCTACGTGGGAACGTTGTCAGATGGAGGTAAATCATTCACTACGCCGACCACCTTAAGTGAGGACTGAAATATTGTGTACCAATAACATCGTAACCCCTACACATCCACGTCTGCCACTCGAGAACAAGACGTAATGGACTCCGTGTAACATTCTGTCGTCCCGCACCAATGGTCAGAGACCAACAGCAGACAGACCAGAAAATTAGTGTCCCGTGCGGGGACTGCCGTTAACACCGCAACACAAACGCCAGCGTTTCAAGCCGTGACTGTGAAGCATGGGCTGCAGGTTAATGGCGAAGATTATGTTCAGCGATGAATTTCTGCTCTGCTCTACCCTGGATGACGATCCTCGGCGAGTATTGAGGCGACCTGGTGTGCGGTCCCAGTCTTCCAATGTCTGGAGAGGCACATCACTGTTATTTGTGGCTTCATTGTATGGGGCGCCATCGGGTATAGCTTCAGGTCACAGCTGGTAGTGATTTAAGGAACTCTGGCGGCAGAACGGTACGGACGAACATCCTGAGTCCTCATGTGTTACTTCTAATCCGACAGTTTCATGGTCACATTTTTCAAAAGAGCTCTTTTCTTTTGTCAGGCAGTGTAGACGCTTCTCATAGTTAAAATTGCAATAAAAGACGTACAGAGTGATTTCCTCAGTATGTTACAAACTTTCAGGGATGATAGGTAATTGTATCAGTTTGAGGTAAGGGACCCGGGGCAGGAACCGACCAGGTCGAAGTCTGCCTTACCCTCGTGAAACGCTAAGTGCCCCAACTGCAGCTCTGATCATGAAGTACAAAATTCCCGCTGCATACTCGCCAAAACCCTCAGATAATTGCCCCTCTTGGTGAAACAGTAACGGCGCGCGTAACTTAT
Organism: Schistocerca americana; assembly: GCF_021461395.2. NCBI lineage: Eukaryota > Metazoa > Arthropoda > Insecta > Orthoptera > Acrididae > Schistocerca > Schistocerca americana. The sequence goes on along the minus strand of NC_060119.1, from coordinate 948,227,899 downwards.
TGTCAGACAGACCGAAAATCCTAAGTCTACGGTACATGCACAAGTTTCACAATCTGCTACATTTACAACAATTCTTCAAAATGGCGTTTCTCAGTGTCAGTGCAGGCATGACATCGTCGCACAAAGTTCTGTCGAACCCGTTATAATGTCTCCAGTATCGTTTGAACAGAGCAACAGATAGCGAGAATTCTTGCCACGAGATTTTCTTCAGTCTCAACATGATCAAGGGCGGTCAGATCTGATGAAGGTGCGGGCAACGAAACAGTAAGTCGTATCTGTCCACTTTTCAGGAATGTCTGATCCACTTGTTCAAGAACCCCTCAGTCCAATGTGAGATGGGGCTCCATCATGCTGGAACTACATCTGCTGACGAATAACTAGTTGGGTCTGTTCCAAAAACCCAGGTAGCATGTATCTGATAAGTCCTATCTGTCCACTTTTCAGGAATGTCTGATCCACTTGTTCAAGAACCCCTCAGTATAATGTGAGGTGGGGCTCCATCATGCTGGAACCACATCCGCTGACGAATAACAAGTTGGGTCTGTTCCAAAAACCCGGGTAGTATGTATCTGGTAAGTCCTATCTGTCCACTTTTCAGCAATGTCTGATCCACCTGTTCAGGAACCCCTCAGTCCAATGTGAGGTCGGGCTCCATCATGCTGGAGCTACATCTGCTGACGAATAACAAGTTGGGTCTGTTCCAAAAACCCAGGTAGTATGTATCTGATAAGTCCTATCTGTCCACTTTTAAGGAATGTCTGATCCACGTGTTCAAGAACCCCTCAGTCCAATGTGAGGTGGGCCTCCATCATGCTGGAGCCACACCCGCTGACGAATAACAAGTTTGGTCTGTTCCAAAAACCCAGGTAGCATGTATCTGATAAGTCCTATCTGTCCACTTTTCAGGAATGTCTGATCCACGTGTTCAAGGATCCCTCAGTCCAATGTGAGGTGGGGCTCCATCATGCTGGAACCACATCCGCTGACGAATAACAAGTTGGGTCTGTTCCAAAAACCCTGATATCACTGTGTACGCAGGTACATTTAGGAGGGGAGGAAGAAGAAACGGACATAGTGCATAATCAGTGACTATTCCTGCCCACACGTGTAGCGTGGACACTCCTATCGGCCCAAACATGACTACAGCGAATATTTAGTTTCCCGTCTCTGTGAAACAGGCTTCATCCGTGAAACGTACATACACAGAAAATATCAGCTGTAAAGCGCTGCAACAACCATTGAATGAAGACGACATTAGTCAAAGTATGCACTTGCTATGAGTGGTAGGAGTGTAGCTGAATTTCCTGCAGTGCTTGGCACACAGTACACTGCGAAACATTCATTTCACTTGCAACTGATAGAGTGCTGATCGCAGGCGCCTCATCCTCTCGAGCAAGCGCTGCACGTTCTAACTTGGGAGTCCATGTAGTTAGTCGTCCTCCTCGGTCCCTGTTCTGTGGTACCAATTCCCCGTATCACTTAATCGTTGGAACAGTCTTCGAAACATGTTGTGAGCTAGATGTCTTTCTGTACAACCTTCGTGCTTCCACTGCAAATACGTCACAGGGTGCAAATCCATTTTGTTAGGATTGATAGACTTCCGTACTCAAAGTTGTAAACACAGACTGCAGTCTATTACAGTACAGAAATTATACACTATGACTGCTCATGTCAGTACAAAGTATAAGCCCTTTCCATTGGATTAGTAAAGTTATTATCCCAACCTCTACACCAAACTGCTTGTCAGATTGCTTACCTTCCAATATTACCAACAACCGTATCGGTACCTATACCCTACTCTCAGAAGTATCAGATCATTTTAACTTATAAGTTTTGACTCGGTTGTTTCCGAACCAGGATTGCTTACCTCAAAATCGATGCTCCTACTCTTTCCCATTATCCCTGACTTTTGTAACATCATCACAGAATCGTACTATATATTTGTCTTGATAAGATACTGATTTGGGTTTTGGGGCCAGGTCTCGCTTGGAAAAGTACAGCAACCAGTTTTGAGTTTGCAACTTGTTGTATGAACAGGATATCTAGATTCTTTTCTGCTATTTCCCTCAAGATGTCCGTTACCCACTTAACGTAGTAATTCCTAATTCTCCCTCCTTTCATTTATAGTCCCTGTGCTGGCACAGATATAAACATGGCAATTATCAGTACTTCGTATCAATGTTAAGATGTAAATGGACATTTTAACCAAAATCGAAACCAAGATAACGGCATCAACTATAATTTAGCTAAAAATGCCATCACAAGCCTAAAATGGAGAAACCGAATATATAAGGGATTTTTAGGAATAACACCGCTTGCAACGGGAGATGGAAATCTAATAACTATAGAGATTGCAATGCTGTAGTAGAGTTAACTACAGGAGTTAAAATTATGCGAGAATACGGAGTGCAAAAAGGAGTGACAGAACGACTAATTGAGCTCTGCAATAAATTTCAACTAGTAATTGCAAATACATCTTTCAAAAATCGCAAGAGCATTGGATACTTGTAATCGGCCAAGAAGCACAGGTGAAGATCATCCGGTTCATAATATGTTGAGTCAGAGATTTAGAAATCGTACATCGATTTTAGGGCATACCCAGGAGCAGATACAGATTCAGATTACACCGTAATGAAGATGAGAAATAGATTGAAGTTTAAGAGAATCCTTAGGAAGGTAAAGAAGTGGAATACCTAAGTACCGAGGAATGATGAGGTACATTTGAAATTTTTTGAGGCAGTGGAAAAGAAGAAAATCGAAACATCTGAGATACGGTGTTACAGAAGGTTGTTGAAAATATCTGTATTGTTAACATAAGAAATTAGGAGGTTCTCCACGGAGTCGATGTGGAGAAGAACGTATCTGCAAAACACTGACAACAAGAAGAAACATAAACATGCAACGTGTTCTAAGACCTAGGAAAATAGTTTCCATGGTACTAGAGGAAGTCGCAGGCAAGACAGAGACAGTAGTATTCTCCAAACATACTTCCCATGTAAATGTTTTGTTAAACATGCTGGGCAAATGTACCGTCCGAAATATGTTAGCTAATTTCACATTAGGATGGGGGGGTGAGGGGTGAATGTGTGTGTCTGTAAATGTTTGTGTGTGTTTCCGTAATGTTTTGTTTGTTTTGTATGTGGGTGTGTGATTTTTGTTGATGTCTTTCTAGGCAAGCTTCGGTTCTTTTAAGAAGTTCCCGTGTGGTAAGTTCAGTTTTCCATTTTCTTCTTTTACTGCGTTTGACTATTTTGACGTATTTCATTGTTCTATTACACCATTGCGTATGTTTTCGTGTACTCCAGTACGTAATAGAAATTTCGCAGCTGTCGTTCTTCTTTCGTTTCCCAGCAATAGTATCAGTGCGATTTTTTCGAATCTGCACTAGCAATATTAAAGGCGAAACGCTCGACACAACTAAAATTTGTATCCTGTCCTTCAGTTCACCTTCACGCTGACACTACCAATTCGAAAACAACGACATATGTAACATTGATGACACCTGCCTATATATGTCAACTGGAGAGCAGGATACAAATGTTGTGTATAGCTATACAGCTCAACTAAAGAATGAGATACTATTGTCACTGCTGTGATCAAAACTATAACTTTCAGTCGATACTATTAGCATTGAAGGCAAAACAAACTGTACCCCATAGTGAAGTACGGGATACAAATTGTATATGTGTCGTCTTATTGCCTCTTCGCGTAGTTCAACTGAGGTACAGGTTGCAAATGTAACGTAGATCCATTTCCACGTTTTCGTTAGCAGTGTACATATATATAGGTCAACGGAAGTATGGGATACAAATATTATGTACGTAGCTCCTTCTGCCATCGGTAGTAGCCTACTACTATCTACGTACGAACAGACTATTAGTGGTAGCGGAGGCGAAAGAAACAACACATGTAAAATTTGTATCCCGTGCTTTAGTTGACCTATATAGTTCAGCTGAACAACAGGATATTAATGCTTGCGAAAACGAAGAAATCGACATACGCTAAACTTTTATCCCATACTGCAGTTAACCAATACAGTTCGAATGAGGTTCGAGATACAACCCATATATATGTGACGTGAGGTATTCTATACTACCAATATTTCCATCTATTTTTCCCCTTCATGTTCCACAGAAATAATATGATACAAACACGCGTTATCCTCAACGTGGAAATACTACTTGCCTTGATATATGTCAACTGTATTTTTCGTCTCTAGTATTCCTTTGTTTCTGAAGTCTTGTCAGCTCTTTCATCTGTGTAATAAATTCTCTCTGGCCAAGTCTGACGTCATTGGTCAAAGCCGACGGTTTGTATCCTTTGCTTCATTAGACCCCATTAATGAGCCACTTACTGGTAAAAACCCTAAGTAGTTCTCAATTGAATACAGTATTCAAGAATAAATCCACAATTCTGCCTTGGCGCTGCATTGATTAGTACGTGACGAAGTCCAACACAGCACAGCATTTTTTAAATGTTATTTTATATTTTATGTTAGTGCAATCTTCGGTCGTCGAGATTATTTGCTCTTTGATACCTGCCACGATCTCACCTGGCCGTCGGATATCAGCTGTTGGTGGCCAGTTGCCGGTTGCAGGACTGTGAGCGTACCCAGTGATTCACGTCGTGCCCTTCGCAACGATTAAATAAACACTTTTCCACATTTTAGACCATGGTTGTACCCTCGCAGAGATCCGCCGCAAGAGCGAACTATAGCTTCGCTGATTGGGGAAATCACAGTGGTTGGTCCCTGATAGCTAGTCGCATTGAAATCCCAGGCAATCGCATGCGATTCGTGCACGCAATATGGCTGCCTGGCTGGTTAGCAGCGGCCTGCGGCAATACAACTGTGACTCGAGTCTCTGTTTATTAAACGTGATTGTCCAGTTTTGATTTATATTATGATTAATATAAAATACACCCTCCAATTTTGCGCCAATTAGCATTTTGAAGCTAGTGCTATAGAAGTAAAATTGATGGAAAGTCCATAGTAATAGTTGAAATAAAATGGGCTCCCTCTTACGATTTTGAGTTGGGTATGAAATAATTATAAACATTATTTAAGTTTTTCACTTCTAAACGGAATGGCATAACGGTACGTACCCACCTGCGACGCGAACAGCACATTTTAATTTAAATGTTCAGCGCAAATCTATTATAAAGTTATATACTCCAGTCCCTTGTCATTTCAGATAATCTAACTCGCTTTCGTATAAAATTACAACAATAGTTACAGTAATGAATAGAGCTGCTATTGACAACATCTATATAGATTCATCGACTAAATTGTGTAAGTACATGAAGTGAAATTACAAGAATAATGAATAAGAAAGGAACTGAGGACTAATAAACGTGAAACGAATTGTAATGGCACACGGAAACGATGCAAAGAACCCATCTGGCGTCAGTGAAAAATGTAATATATTCTGTAAAATAACACACAGTTCCCACGAAAAGCTTTCGAAAACAAGTTTAATAAATTATAATTCCGATTTATTTTCAATGTATGTTTTGCAAATACTCCTGAGCAGTTCATCTTCCACAGCATAACTTCGCGGCAAAGTGGCGCTCATAATATTGACTGAAATTACTTGGCAAATCGCTCATGTTGGCGAGCGATCTATTGCTCGTGTGAGTGACCCATTTATGCAGGTCCTTTAAAGTCGCTGGCGCACATGGCGACAGCCTGAAGGCTGGCGACTGGAGCCAACTTAACGTGTAGTTGTTTCCGGTCAGCGGCTAATTTCTTTGATACTGTGCATAACAAGCACAATTTCCACTTTGTCCACCATGTGTAGCACAAGAGAATACGCTAACTTTAACTGAAAACTTCAGAGAGATAAGAACAACAAGATATTAAAATACATAACTGTGGCACTGCAAGTAACAAGAAACCTCGACCACTAAAATTTACGAATATCAAAGAATGAAAAAAGGAATTCAAGAAGAAATCTAGTGTCTTTTCGTCAGTGACAATACTGAACTTTTTCATGAAAACAGCCGGCCGCGCTGACCGAGCGGTTCTAGGCTCTTCAGTCCGGAACCGCGCCACTGCTTCGGTCGCAGGTTCGAATCCTCCCTTGGGCATGGATGTCTGTGATGTCCTTAGGTTAATTATGTCCTAGGGGACTGATGACCTCAGATGTTAAATCCCATGGGCTAAGAGCCATTTGAACCATTTTTTTTCATGAAAACAGAAACGCAAGCTGCTGGATAAGAAATTCATTGGACGCTATGGCACACAGACTGAAATCTACCCCGACATTCGTTTAAAATAGTGAGTGAAGTAACCTGTAGAACACGCCTACTTCGCCTGAATACATGAACGGTAGTTGAGGAGGAAAAGAATTGTATCCACGACTCGCTCAGGTACCAGTCTTGCAAGCTATCCTCCTGCACGCTCTGCTCTACGAAAAGTTGATATTTGGTACATGAAACACTGAGTTTGCGTTGTAACTCAACAAAAAGGCTGTCACTCTGTGTATCACAGGAAAGCAAGCAGAAACAAAACGTAGTACGTTCTCCTGTACGCCGCAGAGGCTTAAAAAGGCTAACACGGCAGACAAGCAGAGAGCCATTCAGAAAGGTTCTGACAGGAAAACATTTTCGCAGAAGACCACATCTCTCGTCACGCGCTGAGTTCTGTATGAGATCAACGTAGCTGACACGGCGTCCTTGTCGGTACTCCGCTCTCGTGTCTACACATACATGCTCACTCAGCTAGCTACTTTACAGTAGGCTGCAGAGGGCAACGTATACCTTTCCTATTCTGTTGCAAAAAGTGATGGGTGAAACTAAAAGCTTCGCATTCGGCGACGTCCTTCCTTTCGGAAAAATATGCTGGAGATATGTAAATGTTTTAGGGTGTATAAATCTGTAGGCTCTCGAAATTCTGTCATTCCACTTTTTATGAGAAGGATGCAGTCCCTTTCCCAATGTATCCTGTTTGAGGTTTCCAAATTAAGATATACCTCAAAACTAATAAAACTATCCCATTACAAATTTACGAATACTTTCTTTAACGCTAGATTCTTGATAAATTATGACCAAATATTTGAGAGATGTAGCTATGAGTTACAAATATTGTTACTGATGCTGCAACTTCAGTTCTCGTATATGTAAAGCAAAGAAGTAACATATTACAGATATCAAATATAGAAGATAGGAAGGAAGGAAAATTAATGTCCCTTGGACGAGGAATACATACTCGAATTTGGAATGGAGGAGGAAGTCGGCTTTTTACTTTTTAAAAGGACCATCCGGCCATTTGTCTTGAGTGATTAAGAAAGCCATTTAAAACATACATCTAGATTGCTGCGAGGGTATTTGAACCATTCGTCCTCCAGAACGCGAGTCCAAAGTTTTACCAGTGCGCCACCTCGTTCGGTTTCGACCATAGAATATTTGCCATGGTTTATGTTTCCAACAACTTCAGATTACTCCACTTGAATATTTCCACTTTTCCTTCAACAAGTCTCATTCAGACTCTTTCCTCCATTTAATACTTATTCTACAATGGAAAATTACTCAAAGAGGAACAACTTAATCCTTGCTTTTCTACCTCTAAAATCGAGTAAATGAATGTTAGCGGAAGTGCGTTGGAATTTTCATACCATTAGTACTTCTGCACCGACGACAAGTTTGATGCTGTTCCTTCTACTTTCAGATCGTTAAAATCTATCTACGTGCTGATCTAGTCTATACTTTCTGTCCCATCTAATCTCCTTAGAAACAAGTATATGCCTTCTCATGACCTGAGAGAAGTAGATGTTCGAACTTATTCCATAGGTGTTTCATTGGCTTGAGGTTGGGACTCTCGGAAGGCCGACCCATTTCAGGAACGTTATTGCCCATAGGCCATTACCTCACAGCTGTATTATAACAGACACTTATACTGACACACTGACGAGTGCTAACTTTGGAATATCAGTTTATCTCTGCTTGGAGCAGACAAATCCAGAGTAGCTTTACCGTAATGATAATTTAGGATTTCGTGCTTTTATCAACTCCACTCACTGGTTATCACGAAGTAATAAAATATGCTACCACTCCTATCTACCACTTATTCTTACTCTGTCGTTGGTATCTGACGTATGCTGATTTCATAAAGAGAAACGTATGCTATGTAGCTAATGTAATAGAGTGTTCGTCGACAGTATTCATTGTGTTATATTACTTATTTCCTTAATCTTGATCGATTAAATGCTTAAGAGACTTTATACAAAGAGTCAATACCTAACATTGACTTACAAAGTCAATATTTATAGTGTGATGTCTATTGGTATCATACGTATAGTTAGCTAGCTTTCTCGATCCTTAAGTATTCTTTCATTTAGTGGCAGCTGAATCTGCACTTCGGATTCTGGTCCAATACAAAGATTAAAGTGAACTTCAGCATCATTAAAATTCAGATCTATTAAAGTTTAGTTACAATAGATCGGACGAACAGCATATACCACAACATACATTCTGTTCGTTTAATACATGGTTTTTACATGTGGCCCCTTCCCAGAACGCTTTAAAAATTATGTGTCGCTATTTCATGTATATTAACACAACTGTGCTCTGTTTGGTGCGAATGACTCAATATTAAACTGGGTGGCGAGAAAAACAACATAGAAGCTCGAGAAGTCCACACGCTTGTCAAATGAGAATCTCGTTGGTGGAGTGGTTAATGCAAGTAGATTTATACTTTTTTGGTAAAGCTTGCTTGTGTTTAGTTTAGTAGCATCTCTCACAATTATATAGCGTAATACAGGAAATTTTATTCATAGACCTGCTCTGGATGTTTACATTTCTCTCGTAGCATAGGGCAACAATCACTCAAGCGTTCATGCATAGTTTTTATTACAAAACGAACTGTGGCGTATTTATTATTGCTTGAATACTATAGATAACACTCTCAGTGTAGTAATAAACTGTTTAACTGAAATTTAGTGGGGATATTGAGAATTTTAACATAATTTGGTAATGGCTGAGACCTGATCGCAGATAGGTAATACAGATCCGAGTACTGATCGAATAGAGGAATTAAAGCTTTAGACAGAAGGAAATATATACCATTGGCAAGTCGCCATGCAATCCCCTAGCTGCTCTATTTCAAAGATTAGAATCAGTATTCGCAATCCTGTCCCTTGTGCTCAGTGGCCTGGGGAATTTACTATGAAACACGGTAACTTAGCAGCAGAATTCGCTAGTGAACATAATGAAATATCAGGTAAACAAGTCGCTATTGCATCTGAAGTCAATGAAATTTCAAGTGAGTACGATGCACTAGCGAAAGAATTATCTGATGTGTAGCTGCTGCGAAGCTCGCATATGCTGGTATCCCCGAAACAGCGGCAAAACTGTCCACCAAAGTAGATGACGTCTGGCAGTGACAGACCGCGGTGTCGTAAACCGTTCAGAATTTGACATCAACTGTAAAGTAGTGCTGCGGCAGAGTGATAGCGGATTAGCGGATGACCTGCAACTAGTTACCATTTGGGGAGGGGGGGGGGAGACAGTGCCGTATATTTGACTAGTATGATAAGGGAAGAAAACCTGACAGGACACCAACATTTTCAATTTTTCACGCATTTCGTCGAGCGAAGCCATATTCTTGGTCATACACACTATGACTTGCTGTTGTGACACCGTTTCTTCATGGTCATGCTGCCTTGTGGACGACGGACGTTGCTGAGTGCTGTCGAACCTACGATGAATTTTAATGGGCGTTCTTGGCCAAGTACTCTTTAATGGCCCACGAGAAAGCTTGCGAGCACTTCCAGAGCCATAAAGGGAGCCTGCGGTAATACTTTTAAAAATAATTGAATAAGACCAGATAATCCGCTTCCATAGCATGATGTTGTGAGGATATTAAACGCAAAACTACCCATTCACATTCAGGGGAAATTAGTTAATGTACCCAAATCTAATACACTAATAATAATCATCATAATCACAATGGAAAGTATGGAAAGCGTGCAAATAATAATGGCCAACAGAATATGAACGGTGAAAATTATTTCAAAAATAACAATAATAACAATGCTAACGGGAATACTAATCGTAATTAATGCAAACGTGAGAAATCAAAGGAGACAGGATTACTGTCAATTATGGTTATCCGAAGGCAGAGCAATTCGCAGTGGCAGAACCAACCAGCCACAACAGAAAACCTAACTGCCGTAGAGCGAATTCGGATGAAAACAGTACGAACGATGGTAACTTGTAACGCCGGAAATGCATATCCTCCTATTTCCATCTATTGTACTATAAATTGTTTCCTTCTTTTGCTACCTGAAGATATGACATTTCTGTGTCTTTATATATTGCAGTTGTTTTACTATTTGTATATGTATATATATGCTTTTATGTCGATGTATAATTGGTTTGTTTTGTAAATATTATCTGTATTTTTACGCTGGGTCTTGCCTAGGGAAAACTATGCTATCGAACGACTACATCGATAGGTCGTGTGGAGAACCAAAGTGATTAGGATATCTCTGGTAGTGTTAACTCTGCCGCGTGGAGCGCGGGCAGAGGGAGTCTGGCTGGAGTAGTGCGGTTGAGCAGGTATGTTGTGTGACGCTCCCGCGAGTTGCCGCGCGTTCGGGGTTTGGCAGCATGTAATTGCGCTCGACTTGCTATGATAGTTTCTGACGCGGTGTCGCGGACGGGAAGCATTAGCTGGCGCACATCAAGAGCCCGTTTCGCTTGGTGACAGTGTCGAGAAGAAGGCGCGCCCGCCGGCCGCGGTGGTCTAGCGGTTCAGGCGCTCAGTCCGGAACCGCGGGACTGCTACGGTCGCAGGTTCGAATCCTGCCTCGGGCATGGGTGTGTGTGATGTTCTTAGGTTAGTTAGGTTTAAGTAGTTCTAAGTTCTAGGGGACTGATGACCACAGATGTTAAGTCCCATAGTGCTCAGAGCCATTGAACCAGCCAAGGCGCGCCAACATCCAGCTTCTGCAACAGCGACGGCCGACAATGAGTGACTGTCGCCACCTCCTCGATCGACGGCTTCAAACCTTCAATCAACCAACAAGGAAGACTGGAAGCACGTAAAGTTTTAGAACTGTATGGCAGACCTCAGCTTTTCAAACTGTTCCGTTTCCGTAACTATAATTACAGCAACTTAGCATGAACCTTTGTTGCTCATTGTCCCAATTGCATTACCAAGCAGGGTCCCTTCCATTTCCGGAATGAACCCGAGGGTCGTTGAAATTCAAACGCCAGCATTAAAGTAATATTATTCCATTTCACTGCTTTAATTTCAAAGTTCAGTTAAAGTATTCATAGCTGGCTACAATATTTACATTACACAAGCACAAATTAAGAGTGCGAGTTTTGTTAGCATATTTTGGCTTACCTGTGACTGCAGCTCAGCTTGGTACGTACTAAATGTTACTATTGTTAGTTGTCCAGAATCATTTAATTCAGGCTCAAAGTTAAATCTCTTATTTCTAAATTACGTAGATTCAAGTAGCTTTTGAAATGATTGTTGAGGTAGCCCAAGACTAACCTTATTTTACTGAATTTCGTAGTGCTTCAGAAACAAATCTCACTATTAATTTCAGTCACTAAATTAACTTTCAATTTTCCGGTTTTATTAATTCTTTTGCTAAATTAAGTCAGAGTGTAGCGAAATTGATTACTTCTGACAAACATTCAGTCTTCACACAACACGTGTCAACCTTCAGTTGCCACGCTTTTAGTGCTAAATGTATGTGCATTAATCTTTCATTTTCAGTTATTATAGTAGTTGTCCATGGGACTGGCGACCGTAATTTTCCCCAAATCTCAAATATCAATTAACGCCAATTAATTGTTAACGTGACGACCGCACATTTACTTTCTTTATTAACTTTACCCCTTTTCAAAATTAATTTCCACCAGTTTCATTTGCATTTTTCCTTTCATTTAGATGTAACCCTTTCCTCCCTCTTTACCGACAAATTAACTTCGGTGACAATTGCTTTTCCCAAATTTCCATTAGGTGCACGCGGTTTAATTTTTCACTGTCATTAAGATCTATAAGTGAGGGGGAGGTTACAAACTGACCGTCCGTTTCTGAGCCAATAAATTGGGAAAAACTGTGCAAACTGACAGACGAACCCACCTTGCTGATTAGTAATTGCAGGACTGCGGGTCTGTTGCCACCTGTAACGCGGCCGGAGAATAAATGTGGTATGTATGTTCTGCGCAAATACTCCCTAAACAAAAACAAGGGGGCTGGATATTTAACGACCGCATGCCTCAAACCGACGTTCCTAGTTTTTCCGCGGCGGCTACTCTTCTCTCCTTGCACTTCCTCCTACGACGAGTCCAGTAATACTTATTATCTAATAGGATTGGAAGGTACTCACACGAACAGTGCCAAGAACTCGATATAATCTGTTAGACACACCCAGGGTAGGGGTGCACTGTTTACAATTAACATTATTCCACAATTGACGTAGTCGCTATTTGCATTCCGACCGCGAAATCCGTTGTATGTACTAAGGCTATTATTGAAGTAATATTCTCTAATTCATGAACTTGCAACATAGAACATACATGAATTTTACTTTTCAAATATGAAAACCACAGTTCTTCCAGACAGTACTAATCAATTCCTTCTTTATTACCGAGCGTGCGCCGTAACCAAACCGCGACGCGGATGTTTCAAAATGTCGGTGTGCGATATCCGAAACAAGCTAGTATCTACGCTCGTGATATTCAGACAGTCCAACAATACATGTTTCTTTCATTTGGAACGTGTAATTAGAGTCAACCTTGTCCACATTATCTCCCCGTAACCGTTCCGATGCGGTTTATTATGGATGTCCCGACACGACAGGCGAGACGCGCGAGTTTTGTGCTCTCGTTCAGATCAGTAGTTTAGACTGAAATAACATTTAGTTTAATACCGAAAATTAATTAAATACGTGTATTAGTGTGTCTTCAAGCTTATCCTGAAAATTTTGGCATTACGTTGGGTGTAATTCCAGAAAACTCGGAAAGATCGTAAAGTAGGGATACACATACATTTCTGTTTACGTTGTGGCGAAGTGAGCTTATATAATAACATTTAATTGTTCTTTTTTTCTGCAAGTTAATTACAGCATACCTCCTCATTTTTAAAATTCTTATCTGCGAAATTCAGGGTAAATTTTAATTTATTTAATCTAGAAACTTCGCATATAGTAACTCTGCTTACGTAATTTTTCATAAACTTGTTATGTTGTTTTTCAGTAATTTAATTCACTTATTCCCACTAAATTATTATTTTTACTGTGAGTGAAAACTGTCTGACTTTGTGTAGAACTGTTAGTGTAGAATTATAAGCACTAGTGTATCGTTTTATGGATGCATTTTTTTTTTTTTTTTAAATTGGGTGACTATAGTGACGTGGGAATTCAGGAAGTGAATCTGACTCATCAGTGGTTATGTAGGATATGTAGTAGAGATAAAAAGATAGTTGAACAAGATGGGAAAAGCGCTGCCTTTCAAGCTGAGTTAGATCGGGCTAGGAAAGATCTGGGCACGTTAAGAAGGAAGAAAGGTAAAGAGAGGTAGGAAGTGGCAACAGGTACCAACAGGAACAGACTTAAAGCTTCGTCAGTTAGGAACTGATGACGTTCAGGCACAAGAAGGTGTAGACAGGGCAGAGAAAACTTTCAGTAGAAAAGTCGGTAATGTAGAAAAGTCAGCAAAGAGAAATCAAGTTTTATTGTTGGGTAGTTCTCATGCCAGAGGTGTAGGCCAACTTCTGCAGGATGAATTAGGATTGAAACACCAGATCATCAAATTTTTAAAACCTATTGCTGGTCTAGATCGTGTGACAGAGGATTTAGGTTCACTCTATAAAGACTTTACCAAGGAAGACACCGTGGTTATTGTGGGTGGGTCGGGCAACGGTAATGACAGAGATCCCGTGTGCAATATGGTATGATTTAGTGAAGATTGCGTCACCATCGAGACATACCAGTGGGGAGTTTGTGTCTGTTTTGAGACGCCATGACCAACCTCATATGAACTCTTCCATAAGGAGAGTTAATTTTTAGTTGGAACAACTGCTTGGGTTAGATGGGGGATCACATATTTGTTACGTTCCTGATGATTCTCTCAGTAAATGCGGCTGTACTAGGCACGGGCTACAGCTCAACAGGAAAGGAAGAGTAAACTGGCTGGCCTAATAGCAGGAATTTTAAGGGTGAGGGGACAGGCACTGCCATTAATGGTAAAATACGAATGGTTGCAGGGGTTGGAGCAGCACATTTTTTGGGAGAGGTAGGCCCAGGGTCAAGACTGAAACGAACCTTAAGCTTGAGAAAGAAACTAAACAGATACTTCTGGCACATTGGACCAGCAAACACAGCTGTTGGTTAAAAATTTTCACCAATCATCGGAAATTTTATTTCCACCCAGTTTTATCTCAGTCAAGGGAAGTGCCAACTATCTTTAGTGCATCCAAATATTCGAGGGCAAGTAGTAAAATTAAGATATTACTTATGTCTTTGATGAATTAGAACCCATCTGACATAATTTGCCTCCCTTAACATCATGTGACCAATGGTATATATGCGTTAAGTGCTGCAGGATTTAGGTTAGATTCTCACTTTTGTAAGGCAGAAATGGAGAATGAAGGAGTTGGCACATTAGTCAGGATCTGTCATAAATTTAATAACATAGACAGTCATAAATTTTGGTCACAGTTGCATATGGAACCAAGTGCAACGAAGTAGAATTTCATAATAAATCATTCAGAATAGTAAGTGTAGATGTAAAACTGTCCATAAATCCCTTTGAACCTCTACTGGCGCATATAACAAAAAAAAGAAATTAATGATTGCTATTGATTTTCATGTAGATTTTCTTGAAAACTCTTACTGGAAGAACTTGTTATGTTCAGCACCTATCCAATATCCACGTGCCGACCGACTGTACACACTTGTGAATCCTGCAGTGTTAGAACATATGGACATTCTCATTCAAGGTGATTAGTGGCTCACAGTCGAATACCTCGCTGCTCAATTGGGCATCTTTGTTGGTAGTGCTGACACACCGTCGAGCAGTTGGGGTACTCAAAGGCTAATGCCCATTATATTCCTCGCCGCCAAACGGAAGGCCATAAAAAGCAGTGAAGGACCACCTGTGCGGAGTTGCTTGGCATTACGAGGCTGACTATGACAATTTTTTGTCGAAAATTGTCACAGACGATGAAACATGAGTTCATCACTTCTCACTGGAAACAAAACGGCAATTCATGGAGTGCCACCGCACCATGTGTCCTCTAAAGGAAAAGTTCAAAGCCGCAACCTCAGCTGATAAGGTCATGGCGATGATTTTCTGGGATTCTGAAGAGGTTATTCTCTCTGATCTCCTCCCTAATAGTGCAGTTATCAAGTCTGAAGTGTGTTGTGTCACCTTCAAGACATTTAAGACATGACTTCAGCAGCCACAAAAAAGCTACCAAGTTTTTCCCTCTCCACAACAATGCAAGGCCTCACAGAAGTCTGCGCACCCAAGAGTAGCCCACAAAACTTCATTTGACTGTCCTTTCTCATCCACCCTGCAGCCTGAATCTCGCCCCTTCCGACTTCCATCTGTCTGTCCCAGTGAAGGATGCACTCCATAGTATATGGATGATGGAAGAACCTATTACTGCGGCAAGATGTTGGCTCTGATGTAGACAAGTAGAGTGGTTGCATAAGGGCATACAAGCCCTCTCAATAAAACCTCGTAAGGCCTTCATGTTGAATGGAGACTATCTTGAAAAATAGGATTTTGTAGCGAAAAGAGTGGGAAGTAATATAATGTATCAGGAACCTGACTAAAGCCAATGTGCTTTCAGAAAAAAGTGTGTTACATTAATTATTGAACGCCCCTTGTTTGTCATTTTATGTCTTTTTTTCTATTTATTACAACCACCATCTGTTATGTTATTCGAGTTGCTTACAGTTCCTCTGCTCTCTCGTAACTCATGAAACAAATCTACCAGAATAGATAGGATTCATTACTTACACTAATTTGCTTCACTCAAAATTTAGTAGACGTTTCCTTTCAGTTCAGGCGTCTCTAACATTTTGGCACTACAATTTCCGCAATCTGCTGATATTAATGATGGAGTCTTTAATATCTCAATTGCTACTTTAACATTGACGTCATATTATAAGGGGCTCATCGACATGCAACACAAGTCGTCAGTTGATCTGGGAGGCTAGCCTCACCCATTACGGTTTCTCCGTCACTGGAGGACGCCACTGCACAACCCTTGCAGAAATTTCAGTGCGGGACAGCTTTGATCAGGGGTGCTGCTGCTTTATGATCTTGAACGTCCGCATTGCAAATGCCATAACACAGAAGTTACGCTAACGCAAGTGGGAGACACTCGATTACCTATCCTATAGCCCTAATCTTACCCCATATCACATCTTAGGTCCCTGAAAAAAGGCCTTGGAAGGTTCACGATTCCTGTCGGACGAGGATGTGTAGCATGCAGTTACGAACTTCTGCACACAAGAACATGGCGTTTTACCAAAAAAATATCTTCAATCTGGTGCATAAGTGAGATGATTTCCTCAATGTTTATAGCGAGTCTGACTGATGGGCATACTGATTGAGGACTGTACACCAATCAGAAACCTTTTGATCATCCCTTATACGCTAAAGCGCTAAAGAAACTGGTATAGACATGTGTATTCAAATATTGAGATATGTAAACAGGAAGAATACGGCGCTGCGGTTGGCAACGATTATATAAAACAAGTGTCTGAAGCGGTTGTTAGATCTGTTATTGCTGCTACAATGGCTGGTTGTCGAGATAAATGTGAGTTTGAACGTGGTATTGCAGTCGGCGCACGAGCGATGGGACATAGCATCTCCAAGGTAGCGATGAAGTGTGGATTTTCCCGTACGACCACTGTACGAGTGTACCGTGAATATCAGGAATCCAGTAAATCATCAAATCTCCGACATTATTGCGGCTGGAAAATATAATGCAGGAACAGGACCAACGACAACTGAAGAAAATCGTTCAAAGTGACAAAAGTGCAACTCTTCTGCAAATTGCTACAGATTTGAATGCTGGACCTTCAACAAGTGTCAACGTTCGAACCATTCAACGAAACATCATCGATATGGGCTTTACGAGCCTAAAGTCCACTCATATACCCTTGATAACTGCATGACTCAAAACTTTATGCCTCGCCTGGGCCCATCAACACCAATATTGGACTGTTGGTGACCGGAAACATGTTGCCTGGTCGGACGAGTCTCATTTCGAATTGTTTTGAGCGGATAGACGTATACGGTTATGGAGACAACCTCGTGAATCCATGGAGACTCCACGTCAGCAGTGGACTGTTTAAACTGGCGGAGGCTCTAAAATGGTGTAGGGCTTGTGCAGTTGGAGTGATATGGGTCCCCTGATACGTCTAGATACGACTCTGACAGTGACACACACATAAGCATCCTGTCTGATGGCTTGCATCCATTCATGTCCATTGTGCATTCTGGCGGGCTTGGGAAATTCCAACAGCACAATACGACAACCCACACGACCAGAATTGCTACAGAGTGTCACCAGGAATACTGGTCTTAGTTTAAAAACTTCCGATGGCCACCAAACTCTCCAGACGTGAACATTCTTGACCATATCTGGGATGACTTGCAACATACTGTTCAGAAGTGATCTCCACACCTTCTCTTACGGATTATGGACAGCCCTGCAGCATTCATCCTGTCAGTTCCCTTCAGCACTACTTCAGACATAAGTGGAGCCCATGCCACGTAGTGCTGCGACACTTCTGTGTTCTCACAGGATCGCTACATGGTATTAAGCAGGTGTACCAGTTTCTTTGGTTCTTCAGTGTATTGTGACGAATATATCACAGTTATTATACTCTTCACATTTTGAACTGCTCAGGCAACCGCTGCTTAAACTACTTAATTTCTACAGTTCTTTCAGTCTATGCATAAGGAAGATGGGATAGGAAGGAAACTTAAAACAGGAAGTAAATTCTTTCTCAGCTGGGAGCATACCAGTCGCCAGTTGGTATAGTAGCAACAGAGCTGCTAGTATTCTTTATTTCTTTTCTATCATCTAGATTATCCCTACATATATTAAGAAATTTGCATTGTAGTAAATTGTCTATTGTTGCATCTTGATAACTCTTTGGCCAGCATTTCTTTAGAAATTTGATTTCGAATTGATTGTGATCATTACAACCTTCTTTCGTCGTGACTCCCAGGTGAAAACTTCATTTTTGTCTACTGAAAATATATTATAATGGGCCGGCCGCTGTGGCCAAGCGGTTCTAGGCGCTTGAGTCCGGAATCGCACTGCTGCTACAGTCGCAGGTTCGAATCCTGCCACAAGCATAGATATGTGTGCTGTCCTTAGGTTAGTTAGGTTTAAGTAGTTCTAAGTCTAGGGGCTGATGACCTCAGATGTTAAGTCCCATGGTGCTTAGAGCCATTTGACCATTTTGTCTACTGCGAATTCGATTTTGCCTGCATTTTTAAAATATATAGCGAAAACTCCTATTACCCATTCAGTAATCATCACATGGTGCACTTCTCATTCAGATTTATACATCTTCTCTGTATTAACCTGTATGTACTTATTTTCACTACTCATTACTGTAATAACACTGTCTCCCCTTACTGGTCAAAGTTTCATTACTAATTTCCTCAGTTTTATTTTCGTGTTCTTGTATCTCTTCTTGCAAATAGTTGATCCTTGCCTGATTCGCTGTTTATCACCTAGTCTCTGTATTGCTATTTCTTCCTTTTAAATTCACAGTTATTTCAGAGTCCCCAATTTCCAGGGACATCTCTGTTATATTTGTAATATGTTGGTCACAACATGTCTCATCTTCTTGAAACTTCTCTCGTAGCTCGATTTCAACTTATGTAACGTCTTCCTCAGTTTTTCCTGCCTGTTATCTCCACACTCGTCTTTCCAGGTATTGCTGCAGTTTAGTATCCTCTTGTCGGAGTCTGCCTTCATTCCTTGAGCTCCTGTAACTCTGTCTTCAAGTGTTCCTTACTTTCTTTGATTAATATCTCCAAGCTTTCTTGGAATGTTTCCTTTATACTCTCTTGTGTTTTTTGAGATCTTTCTTCGTTTTCTTGGGATATTCTTACGTTTTCTTGGAATATGTAGACTAGTCTATCTTTGTAGTCTGGCCTATCTTTCACTGGTTTTACTAGTGTCCAGGCTATCTGGCTGAATGACCTAAAGGGCTCTCAGCTGACATTCCACAATCACGGACTCTGAATCTCTGACTGAATCATCTTTATCTTCCTGCACTGTCTTCATGTTTTTTAGATACTTTACCCCCCACCCCCTCCCAAGACATCTTACCTATTCACAATCCACTGGCTATTACTATTAAACAACCCCTTGGTAACTCAAACACTTCTCCTAATTAACTAATAATTAAGTAAGCATTCACAGTTCCACTTCTATTAACCCTAATCAACAAAATATCTATCACCACTGAGCACAGTAATGCTCACGAGTCCACCAATATCAAACACTGACACTAACATTCATAATGTTGTAGAAAACATTTCAATGAGGTATACATTATAAATTAATAAACATATAAGCCTGTAATTCATAATAAATGTCTTGTGACAGCCAGAGCGAGAGCACCAGCAGCAGCGAGTACTGTTTGTATAAAGCGTTTATTTTGCATTTTGTTTACGACCTTCCACTAAGGAAGGGATTCTATTTGTGTTTATCTGCTCTGCATAGTAACTAACAGTTCTTGATAAAACTTTACGTAGTTTTCGTGTTAGATTTCTTAGTGTTTTCTTGATCGTTTAGAACAGAAAGCGCCCTAAAACCGTCTTTTGTTTGTTTCGCGGCCGTTAGCCACTAGTCACTTGAATCAGCAGTTGTCTTGTGACAGCCAGAGCGAGAGCACCAGCAGCAGCGAGTACTGTTTGTATAAAGCGTTTTTGTACTTATTTGCTGCGCTTAGCTTTTAAATAGTTTTTCTGGGAAAACCTAGCGTAGTTTTCGCGTCTCGTATTTCAGTGAGTGTTTCTTGATTATCAGAGTAGCTCATCAGAAGATTATCTTGGGAATTTGTCACCGTATAGAGTAGGGTAAACATAGTCATGTGTAGGGACTGTGGTTGTTGTGAGCGGACGCAAGGAGAATTGGCCACTCTTCGGGGGCAGGTGGAGGCTTTGTCTGTTAGGCTCATCGAGCTCGAGGCGCAGGCGTCGGCTCGTAGTGGCGTTGGGGCAACTGTGGTGAGACCTATGCCTACTTCGGTGGCCTTGGAATCACATGGAACCTCTGATGTCGCTGCGTCTTCCGGCAGTGAGCATCTTACCGGTCAGCCATCACTCCAGGGTGAATGGCGGACAGTGGTGGGCTCGCGCGTGCCTGGCCGAAAGGCGAAGGTGGGATCTGGCCGCGTGGCAGCTGCCTTACCCCTTTCCAACAGGTACGGGGTGCTTCCTAGTGGTGATGACATCGTTTCCGAGCCACCACAGGATGCCTCGCCTGTTGGGCCAGTGGCCGATTCTCCAGCAAGGTCCCGACAGTCACAGAGGGCGGGCCTATTAGTTATAGGGAGCTCCAACGTTAGGCGGGTTATGGAGCCCCTCAGGAAAATAGCGGGTAGGTCGGGGAAGAATGCCAGTGTGCACTCGGTGTGCTTGCCGGGGGGTCTCGTCCGTAATGTGGAGGAGGCCCTTCCGGCAGCTATTGAACGCACTGGGTGTGACCGGCTGCAGATAGTAGCACATGTCGGAACGAATGACGCCTGCCGCTTGGGTTCTGAGGCCATCCTTGGTTCCTTCCGGCGGCTGGCTGATTTGGTGAAGACAACCAGCATCGCACGCGGAGTGCAAGCTGAGCTTAATATCTGCAGCATAGTGCCCAAAGTCGATCGCGGTCCTCTGGTTTGGAGCCGTGTGGAGGGTCTAAACCAGAGGCTCAGACGACTCTGCGACTATAATGGTTGCAAATTCATCGACCTCCGTTATTGGGTGGAGAACTGTAGGGCCCCCCTAGACAGGTCAGGCGTGTACTACACACCGGAAGCAGCTACTAGGGTAGCAGAGTACGTGTGGCGTGCACACGGGGGTTTTTTAGGTTAGAGGGACCCCCCCTTGGGCGAAACGATAAAATACCTGACGGCTTACCAGAGAGGACATTATCATCGTTGATAAAGAACGTCCGTCCTCAGAGACCAAAAACAGGAAAAGTTAACGTAATATTGGTAAACTGCAGGAGTATCCAGGGCAAGGTTCCTGAATTAGTATCTCTTATTGAAGGAAATAGTGCGCATGTAGTATTAGGAACGGAAAGTTGGTTAAAACCGGAAGTGAACAGTAACGAAATCCTAGACACAGAATGGAATATATACCGCAAGGATAGGATAAACGCCAATGGTGGAGGAGTATTTATAGCAGTAAAGAATTCAATAATATCCAGTGAAGTTATTAGCGAATGCGAATGTGAAATAATCTGGGTTAAGTTAAGTATCAAAGGTGGGTCAGATATGATATTCGGATGCTTCTATAGACCACCTGCATCAGCAACCGTAGTAGTTGAGCGCCTCAGAGAGAACCTGCAGAACGTCGTGAAGAAGTTTCGTGATCATACTATTGTAATAGGGGGAGACTTCAATCTACCAGGTATAGAATGGGATAGTCACACAATCAGAACTGGAGCCAGGGACAGAGACTCTTGTGACATTATCCTGACTGCCTTGTCCGAGAATTACTTCGAGCAGATAGTTAGAGAACCAACTCGTGAAGCTAACGTTTTAGACCTCATAGCAACAAATAGACCGGAACTTTTCGACTCCGTGAATGTAGAAGAGGGTATCAGTGATCATAAGTCAGTGGTTGCATCAATGACTACAAGTGTAATAAGAAATGCCAAGAAAGGAAGGAAAATATATTTGCTTAACAAGAGTGATAGGGCACAAATCGCAGAATATCTGAGTGACCACCATCAAACGTTCATTTCTGAGGAAGAGGATGTGGAACAAAAATGGAAAAAATTCAGAAACATCGTCCAGTACGCCTTAGATAAGTTCGTACCGACTAAGGTCCAAAGCGAGGGGAAAGATCCACCGTGGTATAACAATCATGTACGAAAGGTACTACGGAAACAAAGAAAGCTTCATCATAGGTTTAAGAGTAGTCGAATCATAGCTGATAAGGAAAAGCTGAACGAAGCGAAAAAGAGCGTAAAGAGAGCAATGAGAGAAGCATTCAACGAATTCGAACATAAAACGTTGGCAAACAATCTAAACAAGAACCCTAAAAAGTTTTGGTCATATGTAAAATCGGTAAGCGGATCTAAATCCCCTATTCAGTCACTCGTTGACCACGATGGCACCGAAACAGAGGACGACCGAATAAAGGCAGAAATACTGAATTCAGTGTTCCGAAACTGTTTCACTGCGGAAAATCGTAACACGGTCCCTGACTTCAGCCGTCGCACGGACGCCAAAATGGAAAATATTGAAATAAACGATATCGGAATTGAAAAACAACTGCTATCACTTAGTAGCGGAAAAGCATCCGGACCAGACGAGATACCCTTAAGATTCTACAGTGATTATGCTAAAGAACTTGCCCCCTTTCTATCAGCAATTTATCGTAGATCGCTGGAAGAACGTAAAGTACCTAGCGACTGGAAGAAAGCACAGGTAGTTCCCATTTTCAAGAAGGGTCATAAATCAGATGCGAATAATTATAGGCCTATTTCGCTTACGTCAATCTGTTGTAGAATAATGGAACATGTTTTGTGTTCTCGTATTATGACGTTCTTAGATAATACAAATCTCCTTCATCATAACCAACATGGATTCCGCAAACAGAGATCATGTGAAACTCAGCTCGCCCTATTTGCCCAAGAAATTCACAGTGCCGTAGACACTGGTGAGCAGATTGATGCCGTATTCCTGGACTTCAGGAAGGCATTTGATACGGTTCCGCACTTACGTTTAGTGAAAAAAATACGAGCTTATGGAATATCGGACCAGGTTTGTGATTGGATTCAGGATTTCCTAGAAGAAAGAACACATGATGTCATTCTTAACGGTTCAAAATCTGCAGATGTAGAGGTAATTTCGGGAGTACCGCAGGGAAGCGTGATAGGACCTTTATTGTTTACAATATACATAAATGACTTAGTTGACAACATCGGTAGCTCCGTGAGGCTATTTGCAGATGACACGGTTGTCTACAAGAAAGTAGCAACATCAGAAGACTCGTACGTACTCCAGGAGGACCTGCAGAGGATTAATGCATGGTGCGACAGCTGGCAGCTTTCCCTAAACGTAGATAAATGTAATATAATGCGCATACATAGGGGCAGAAATCCATTCCAGTACGATTATGCCATAGGTGGTAAATCATTGGAAGCGGTAACGACCGTAAAATACTTAGGAGTTACTATCCGGAGCGATCTGAAGTGGAATGATCACATAAAACAAATAGTGGGAAAAGCAGGCGCCAGGTTGAGATTCATAGGAAGAATTCTAAGAAAATGTGACTCATCGACGAAAGAAGTAGCTTACAAAACGCTTGTTCGTCCGATTCTTGAGTATTGCTCATCAGTATGGGACCCTTACCAGGTTGGATTAATGTCATGGGGACATTTAGTCAGCGCGAGAGCGTTACGGAGATGCTGAACAAGCTCCAGTGGCGGACACTTCAAGAAAGGCGTTACGCAATACGGAGAGGTTTATTATCGAAATTACGAGAGAGCACATTCCGGGAAGAGATGGGCAACATATTACTACCGCCCACATATATCTCGCGTAATGATCACAACGAAAAGATCCGAGAAATTAGAGCAAATACGGAGACTTACAAGCAGTCGTTCTTCCCACGCACAATTCGTGAATGGAACAGGGAAGGGGGGATCAGATAGTGGTACAATAAGTACCCTCCGCCACACACCGTAAGGTGGCTCGCGGAGTATAGATGTAGATGTAGATGTAGATGTAGAGATAGCGCATCTGAATTTCTGTTGCTTGCTACAGTCACTGCTTGGTTGTGTAACACTTAGCACACAACATGTCAGAGCAAAATTTCGAAAAATGTTGGGAACACTGTTTATAGTCCTCTGTATTATTACGAAATACCATTTGAAGCAATATATATCCTCTGAAGACTGGATTACACTGTTTTCTATAGTGTCAGTAGATCGTTTTCACTTACCAATGGATGGTAGGGTAAGTCACGATATTCGATGTCTGTGCGGACGATAGTTACACTGCGTGTTTTGGTTGTCTGCATTATGCTGAAGGGCCATCTTGTCAGTGTGCTGACATTGTCGTTGTCCAGAATGGTGGTCGTAGTCTGCTAGTTGGCCACTTGGTAGAGATGTGATCGCTAGTAGTTCGCAGGTCTGCTGCCAGTTGTCGTTGCTGCTGTATTAATTTGGAGTTTCGCCGCTGGATGTGGAGGTCGGCGCTTGGTGTTAACAATTTCTCTACTTGAAGTAGCTACTATCGCAAGGAGCAGTTTATTTTGTCTATATGTCCAAAATTCTTGATCAGGTATTACCCCAATTTTTTTGGATCGACTTCTCTGAACATGTGCGACCTATGTGACATCATTCAACAATCGTTGTTGGAACTCGCGTACACATTGCAGTTTATGGTTCCACGTAAAATCAACTGATGTTAGCCATTCAGGCATAAAATCACACAACAACATTTCTCTAATATGTTCGTGACAAACATTTGGCCCGTTTCGATGCTGTAATGTCCACGTCTGTCTTTCTTTAGCACTATTCACAGCTTCTCATGCGGATTTTAACATCTGCATGTTTAACACTCTGGTCATTAACACCGCTTCTATTGTGTGATGTTGCGAAGACAGTCATTACTCGCGATATACATTATTACGCTGTATAGTCTAAACGATACTATTTCTTCTTGCAATTTTTGACTTTGAAAATTATGTTAAATTGCTCTCTACAGTTCCATATTCGTTATGGTTCGATCCTAAGAACAGGTCCTAGGCCTCGTAGCTAAGATGAAATCCTACCGTTCCTGTCTCGGCTACAAGATACAACGCCCCTGATTAGATTTGTAGTATTGTTAGCGGTTGAATAATGGGGCAGTCTGGCCCTTTTATTTAACTGACCGTAAACCAATCGGTTTCGACCATAATTGTTTCATTGGGGATTTTACTGCTCGTTTCGCCCACATTTTCAGTTCCAAAAGAAGATGGAGGATTTCGGCCTGCCATAGATTATCGTGCTATATTCAAAGAACAGAAGCTTTGCGTTAATTAAGGTCGCGAAAAGTTTGCACAAGATAAAGTTGTATGTTCTTATTAAACACAATTGGAGACAGTCATTACTATTACGAAACAAACATCCATTCATGTTTAATCTCGACACAGGTCGAATGCATCGATATATTGTTACACAATGTTGTAATAGTCGGCACACGTTAACCTTCACAGTAATCCATTGGCTGATGTGGTAGACTCGGATTCATGATATTGACACATTGTATTTAAGATCATTTCTTGGTGAAAACACTTGTCACAATTTGTTACATTTTTTTATGTTTGAACTTACTCTCAGACGGTACGATATTCCTCCTCCCGTCACGTCATTACAGCACCACTCTCTCACTAACTCAGTCGGCTACATATCACAGCTCTATCATTCGCTGGGCGCACTCGGCGCTGGACTATCGATTCTTTGGCTACCCTCAACCTGTACGAGTAAAATATACTTATCTTTGAGTAAGTGACAGTGGATCCTTTGCAGATGTAACGGGAATTTTAGTTCCGTTTTGGTAGGAAGCGAGTTCATAAATTTTGAGAGCATCTTGTGAGGTACCGGCGCAGATCAACGGCGTCAGATAAACAGATAAAGAAGGACTCGATCACTTTAGCCTCTAGTTCCCGAGTAGGCTGCGCCGTGTATGTCACTCACATTTTGTTGCGCTTACCAGTGTTTTGGGTATCGCTAAATTTGGCGAGTACAGGATGACATTACTGATAACAATACGGTCAGCAACCACTATACTGACTTTCTCCCACAAGGATGAAACAACTCGAGTTTGCCATTGATGAAGTGCTTAAGGATGGAATCATTAGACTCCCCACTCTCCACAATTTTCACCCACATTTTCGTTTCACCCACATTTTCAGTTCCAAAAGAAGATGGAGGACTTCGGCCTGCCATAGATTATCGTGCATTGAATAAAACGATAATTTCACAGTTCATTCAATTGACCTATCTACATTTCTGCTTCTCCTGATTTTGTAAGGCTAAATTCTTCACTACTCTGGATCTCAACTACGCCTACTGTCAGATTTTATTGTCTGAAAATTCGAAGCCGATCAGTCTTTGTAACCAATTGGAACTTAACTGTGTTCCATTCGGGTTCTTAACTGGAGCAGCGTTATTGATCCAGGTGCTTGATAATATTTTTTCAGATATCAATTTTAGTCTATCGTTACCTAGATGACTTGGTTACCTTCAACGACGATTTCCCTGAACATGTTCGCCACACTTAAAGCTCTTGTGCTGATTAAGCCTTAGTCTTGTGTTTGGAGAAGAGTGTATCAGACAATCTAGGGGGCAGCGATTTCAAAAAAGTGGTTAGATGGAAATAGAGTTTATTGATGCTGTACTTACCCATCCCCCGGTCCTGTTTGAGGATCAGGATTCTAACGTTATGTTAGTGAGAATCAAGGAGAAGATAAAAGTGGAAGAAAGAGCGAAGCCCTATCATTTAAATGGTAATATTTTCTGTTAAGCGGCCAAAGGAAGGAAAGAGGCCAAAATAGTTTACCATCTGGACTAGCTCTCCCCATATGTCAGTACTGCCACGAGTAGACGACTGATGGTAATTTATGGATATTTAAAACCCAAATGAAGACTTGGGAGCATTTTATCTGTCACAGTCTGAACGAAGAAATCAAGGATTTAATCCAGTCTTGTAAAGACTGTGTAATAAATAAACCAACGCCGAGTACCCGACAGGGCTGCTAGCTTAAGAAATTGTGAAGTCACTTATGGAGAAGTTGTATATAGGTAATTAGGTCTACTTCTACGTCGCAAGCCAGAAAAGAGTTTTATACTTGTGTGGATGTTCATACCTATTTTTGTTGACTGCCTCCAATGCATAATGCTGCCACGTGAGGGACCATTAATTATTTTACAGTTCTTGTTTGGCATCTTAGGGCAACGTGAGCATACAGTCTCTGATAACACCACAGCGTTCACGTCGGCGTTATTTTGGAGCTTTTGTGTTGAAAAGAGAATTACGTTTACTGCTACAACGCTCTATCATACTAACCACTCATTCGCCGAGCGGTTTAACCGCTGAAACGTGTTAAGCTGCAGCCATCACATGTAACTCCTTTATATGATAGGCATAATTAATTAATAAAATCAGATGACTGCCCAAAAGTGCGTTATTATCCGTGAGAGTGCCTGATGATTGTAGAGGATTTCCTGTAATTTCCTTTTCCTTTAATTTCCTTGTAACCTCCCAACAGATTTAATCCCGTAACCTCGCAATAAAAATGGTGACTAACCTCTCAATAAAATTGTGACTCATATATACCTGCCAATAATTAACTGACTGTGAATCTAAACTGGTAAATCTAGACGTCAGCAATGCTGCGTCATGGACCTGAAAAGTCATTCTGAATAAAGTGAAGATTCTTACCTTAATGAAGTCGCCAGAGAACGCGTATACATCTGCTGCTATAAGACATTTTTTCTGGTGCAGCCCAGTGCAATGCTGGCCACTAGATTTTGTAATGTATGAAAAAAAACCTGATTTTATTTACGATTATTGGCATGACTATGGATAGGGCAAATTAGTAAAAACTTTAAATTCAGAACTTATCTTTATAAGAAAGATAATTACTGAATAATTATTGAAAAATATTTACACGTGATTTTGATATAACAACAGTACAAAATGAGTTGTTGCAACTTACATATGCACGCGGTAAATAAATAATAATAATTTTTGCTTTTACCTTATACTACATCGCTCAGGCACCGCCATCGTTCTCCACGACCGGCCTTGGTAATTCCATATAGGACATAAGTGCTCTCTGTGAGCTATACAACTAGACAACTGCTCTCTAAGAGCGACCTGACCCAACCGCCCGACTGCGAGCTACTACTACTGCTGGTGCTGCCGACAATGCTCTCTGGTCTGCTATTCTATTGTAGCATACATATCGCTGGTAGCGTGTGAGCAAACCATCGAAGTTACATCTGATCGAGTTTGCTAGCAATAAATTCCTTAATCATGGACCTCTTACATCCTTTTAATTCTAAAATACACCTTGAATTCATTCTTCTGGACTTGCAGTTTCCACTCACTTCGCCTTACCTTCAGTGAGTGAGGCAAGTGATCAGAAGCACGTGCTGGGAAGTAAACACCGCCCGCCCGGATACTTTGGAGCAGCCGCCCGCTGTCGCATTCGCTGTGGCAGAGGGTAGCGTGAGTCTTTGATGGGATTAGCAACACTCGACGGAAGGAAACTCTTGTGTACTGAGTTCAGTAAACTCACACAGCTCTGCTGCAGACTACCCAGCAAACGGCGTGTTCTGTACGATAATATCCCACAGTTATGAAGTAGCTAAGGGACAACTCCTAACGTGTGTTTTTTGTCCAGTGCTGACGGGCCACCGGTGTATAGAGCACAAACACTGAGAGGGTAAAGTTACAGAAAGTTCTAGTGGGCCGCCGCATGACATGTCGGAGCTCGCAATATTTGGAAGCAGCGATTTGCCATAGGGCGGCACTCGCTAGTTTTTGGAATGAGGAGTTGTGTTAGATTGCCGTTCACAATCTTCCTAAAAATGCCGCCGAACCTTCCGAAACGAAGTTTTCAGATTGGTGAAATAAAGTACTCAGTCTCGGGTCGGTCAAAATGGCAACTTTGGCGAGCTCATACCGTGAATTTCAATGAGAACGAAGTACCAGACACACTTCTTCGCCGGCAGGCATAAGAGCACTTCTTTACTGGGTGCAACAGAGACGGGGTACTTCTTCGCCGCCGGGAGTAGAGAGTATAAGTCTGCACTTGGAGAGAAACAGTCAACTCACGAGCAGATGGACTACGCCGTGTCAGCGTCCGTCTCTGCCTCTAACGTCAACATATGAGTATAGGTACTCATTCTCCCGTAATGATTGTTTGATCAGCGTTTGTTCTGAACACTCATTAAATTCGTAACCATTAAATGTACGTAACTTCTAACCATTATTTCATTACAGTAGTTGGTAGTCCCTATCACTAATTAGTAATTGATGAATGTAATCATGGCACACAAATACGGTACACCAGTTAGGGCTAACCTTCCCTTCCGTTTCCTCGCACACAATTCCTTAACATATACCTGAACTGTAAGAGCGGATTCCCACTTTGAGCAGGGATACTCTACGCAACTCAGTGGATAATTAGATTGATTAGAGCCTCAACCCGAGTGGCGCTTTGCACCGCAGTTAGCGCTTTGCCCTCGTAGCCTATCCTCCACAGCCGAGATCATTCTAGGCAGGACCACTCTTTCATTGGTTAGCTTTTGCCTCTAACCACACGGTACATGAAACTCACAACAAACATCTACATCTACATTTATACTCCGCAAGCCACCGAACGGTGTGTGGCGGAGGGCACTTTACGTGCCACTGTCATTACTCCCTTTCCTTTTCCAGTCGCGTACGGTTCGCGGGAAGAACGACTGCCGGAAGGCCTCCGTGCGCGGCTCGAATCTCTCTAATTTTACATTCGTGATCTCCGCGGGAGATATAGGTAGGGGGAAGCAATATATTCGATACCTCATCCAGAAACGCACCCTCTCGAAACCTGGACAGCAAGCTAGACCGCGGTGCAGAGCGCCTCTCTTGCAGAGTCTGCTACTTGAGTTTGCTAAACATCTCTGTAACGCTATTGCGCTTACCAAATAACCCTGTGACGAAACGCGCGGCTCTTCTTTGGATCTTCTCTATCTCCTCTGTCAACCCGACCTGGTACGGGTCCCACACTGATGAGCAATACTCAAGTATAGGTCGAACGAGTATTTTGTAAGCCACCTCCTTTGTTGATGGACTACATTTTCTAGAACTCTCCCAATGAATCTCAATCTGGCACCCGCCTTACCAACAATTTTATATGATCATTACAATTCAAATCGTTGCGTACGTATACTCCCAGATATTTTACAGCAGTAACTGCTACCAGTGTTTGTTCCGCTATCATATAATCGTACAATAAATGATCCTTCTTTCTATGTACTCACAATACATTACATTTGTCTGTTAAGGGTCAGTTGCCACACCCTGCACCAAGTGCCTATCCGCTCCCACTAGCCTTATGTTTGCATATAACCCCAACTCGCGCTAGCGAATCTGTGCTCGATCAACTAATTGTTGTGCGAGAAAAATTGACACAAAGCAAATTCGCTACAACTGGATATTGGTGAGAGCTAATCCGAAGTGTAGTTTTGACAGAAAAGCCCAAAGATATAACAGTGGGAGGCAATGGACCTAAACCTGGGTGACAGGATCTGGCTGTGGAACTTGCGGCCAGCAAGGAGAAAGGTAAAACGATGGGACGCTGCTGCCCAGTTTGTGGAGCCTATACAATTTCTTCAGTCGCCTCACTGGTCAAAAACACACAGAGCAGAAAAAATTCCGTGTTTACCTAACCACAAATTAAATCTTGCATTATTTGTGTGAGAGAATCTAGGAATTAATTTACACTGATTTTAAGTTTAAGTAAGGAAAAGAAATTCGATAACCTTATAGTGTGCCTAGTTGACCTGGCGCAAATTTATGGACACATATGAGTTGTTGCTTTAACGTTATTTACTTATTCAAGTTAGAAGCAAATACAACATACTACTCTAACTACTAAAAACAAAAAAGATAAATAATTTTAAGCTACACTATCGTTGCCCAAATTAATGAGCATCAGTTGCGCTCGAAGTCGTAATCAGACGTATCGTGGAGGACGCAGAGCGTAATTGACAGACCAGTAAATGTTCCATGGTGTGCTCTCCTCCGCAGTCACAGCTGGGATAGCCACAGACTTTCGCTATGCCCCCGTGCATCAACTCACCGTCGTAGTGAATCTCGGATCCGCTAATCCGCTGATGTACCCCTGGAGTAGTGCGTGTGGCTTCGCAGCCTTCCATAATACAGACACGGAGACTCTGAACATCTTGTACTGGGGTTCCATACACAAGAGCTTTCAAATGCTCCCACCCCCCCCCCCCCCCCCAAATAAAAGTCCAATAGGTTTAGGTCCGGAGAGCGTGGAGGCCAGGCAACTGGTCCATCGCTACTGATCCAACCGCCACCGAATCTGTTATTTAGAAGCCGACGTACATTAACAATAAAGTGAGGTGTTCCATCGTGCATGACGTTCGTGTTTTGTCGCACAGCTAAAGGCACATCTGCCGACAGATCAGGCAGCACACTCTCTGCGAAATTATGAAGACATCGTCCGTTAAACCTAGGAGGAAGAAAGTGTGGCCCTACCATTCACCAACAATGCCAGCCCAAACATTGACAGAAAATCTATGTTAATTGACTTGCTTCAACAGTTGCGTGAGGATTGATGTCTAACGATTCATGACGATTGTGAAAATTTGCAATCTTATCTCGTTGAAACGACTCCTCATCTGTGAACAGCACCGTTGCACTAAAATTAAGATTGATACTTTGTTGAATAAATCATTCGCGAAGAGTACCAGTGCAGGAAAATCAACTGATGATCGTGCCTGCACACGCTGTTAACGGTATGGATACAGGTGGTCCTGGTGTAACACTCGCCAGCAATCATGTCGTCAACATTCAGTGTTGAAGTTACCTGTTTTATACTGAGGAATGAAGAATAGCCGCCTCCCGTTATAGCGTCCTCGTCCTTGTAGGCCTCCCCCGCTCGCGAGTATCAGGCTTAAATGCTCCATCTAAGACTGCGCATCTTCGTCCTGAAAATCTCTGCCGGTACAAACGTTGCATGCGTGCGTCTTTGCCGTCAAGTAATCCCTACATGAAATGGGCATCTGCCATCTTGGCATCTGAGTACACTGCCATTGCACGAGACAAGTCTGTGATCAGCTCTACGTAGTAACCAGTGTGCTTGCAACGGTCGTACTGATCGCTGGAACAGTTATTACGTTTAAATAAGCAAGGACCTACGTCGCATGGCAACATGGACATGTCAAACAGAACACTGACGGTGCACAACATAACCAGACGTCACTGTAATATCACTGTAGAGTAATGACGCTGATATTTTTCTAAATTTCTCTACCCGGGAAGTTCCTACACATGGAGATGTTGTAACGCCGGAAATGCATATCCTCCTATTTTCATCTATTGTACTATTATTTTTTTCCTTGTTTTGTTACCTCAAGATATGACATTTCTGTCTCTTTATATATTGTAATTGTTTTACTGTTTGTATATATATATTTATGCACTCATGTCGATGTATAATTGGTTTGTTTCGTAAATATTATTTGTATTTTAACGCTGGGTCTTGCCTAGGGAAAACTGCTATCGAACGATTACATCGATAGGTCGTGTGAAGACTCAAAGTGTGTAGGATCTTTGGTAGTGTTAACTCTGCCGCGTGGGGCGCGGGCAGTGAGAGTCTGGCGGGAGTAGCGAGTGGAGCAGGTGTTGTGTGACGCTCCCGCGAGTTGCCGCGCTTTCGGGGTCTGGCAGCATGTAATTGCGCTCGACTCGCGATGATAGTTTCTGACATGGTGTCGCGGACGGGAAGCATTAGCTGGCGCACATCAAGAGCCCGTTTCGCCTGGTGACCGTGTCGAGAAGAAGGCGCGCCAACATCCAGCTTCTGCAACAGCGACGGCCGACAATGAGTGACTGTCGCCACCTCCTCGATCGACGGCTTCAAACCTTCAATCAACCAACAAGGAAGACTAAAAGCACGTAAAGTTTCAGAACTGTATGGCAGACCTCAGCTTTTCAAATTGTTCCATTTGCCTCGCAAAATTACAGCAACTTAGCATGAACCTTTGTTGCTCATTGTCCCAATTGCACTGCCAAGCAGGGTCCCTTCCTTTTCCGAAATGAACCCGAGTGTCGTTGAAATTCAAACGCCAGCATTAAAATAATATGATTAGATTTCACTGCTTTAATTTCAAAGTTCAGTAGCTGGCTATAATATTTAGGTTACACGAGCACAAATTTAGAGTGCGAGTTTTGTTAGCATATTTTAGCTTACCTGTGACTGCAGCTCAGCTTGGTACGTACTAAATTTTACTATTGTTAATAGTTCAGAATCATTTAATTCAAGTTCAAAGTTAAATCTCTTGTTTCTAAATTGCGTAGAGTCAAGTTGCTTTTGAAATGATTGTTGAGGTAGTCCAAGACTAACCGTATTTTACTGGATTTCGATGTGCTTCAGAAAGAAAGCTCACTATTAACTTCAGTCACTAAATTAACTTTCGATTTTCCGGTTTTATTAATTCTGTTGCTAAATTAAGTCAGAGTGTAGCGAAATTTATTACTTCTGACAAACTTTCAGTTTTCACACTACACGTGTCAACCTTCAGTTGTCACGCTTCTAGCGTTAATTATATGTGTAATAAACTTTCTTTTTCAGTTACTATAGTAATTCTCCTTAGGACTGGCGACCGTGATTTCCCCCAAATCTCAAATATCTAATTACCGCTAGTTAATTGTTAACGTAACGGCCGCACATTTACTTTCTTTATTAACTTTACCCCTTTTCAAAATTAATTTCCACCAGTTTCACTTGCATTTTTCCTTTCATTTAGATGTAACCCTTTCCTCCCTCTTTACCGACAGGTTAACTTCGGTGACGGTTGCTTTTCCAAAATTCCCATTAGGTACACGCGGTTTCATTTTTCACTATCATTAAGGTCGATAAGTGAGGGGGAGGTTACACGTGGCGACCTGGTGACAGGACAATCTTCAAATTTGAGGTTGTTCTGGACACGAATTTTGCATTGTGCAAATCTCGTAACAAAGTACTGGTTACGAAATGGTCGATACGTCTGCGAGAATATTCGTGTGAGGAATCCTAATTATAGTTGAGATTTTGCATTTATATTGAAAATTATTAAAATGAGTGAAGGCAACAATTACCAAAATTTGGTAGACTTGGATACGGAACAATCGGTCGAACAGTGGGAAACGCGCACAGCGGTACCCATTGTTCCGGGGCAGGCGGCTAGCATGAAAGGTGCGACCGCCGAAACGCAACAAAGAGCAGAAATGGAATTCCAGACTTTAGAAAATGTTTCGGAATCGGAAGTGAAAATCAAATCTGAATCCCTTGATGACGAATACGGGGGGACAATGAAAGAGGAAGCCGCTACGGAAGTAAAACCGGTGGCTTCCGGGAATTTGACTGATTTATTGAATGTTTTGACTAACGAAATCAAGAGTCAATCGGCAGAAATTAAAGCTCTGTCTGCCAAGCAAGAAGCTCAGGCTGCCAAGCAAGAAGCTCAGGCTGCCAAGCAAGAAGCTCAGGCTGCCAAGCAAGCAGCTCAGGCTGCCAAGCAAGCAGCTCAGGCTGCCAAGCAAGCAGCTCAGTCTGAAAAAATTGAACGAATGCTAAACAATCAGAACAAAGCTATTAATGTTGTTAACAACAATGTTGAAGTTGTTAACACAAAAGTTGATAAAATCAAAGACGATATTCTCGTGATTAATACCGAAATCGGTAATCTTAATCAGGAAATGATAGGCGTTCAGGTGGAAATTGTGAGCATAAATACTCGTTTTGATTCCGAAATTAGCAGAATCGAGAAAAGTGTAGGAGACGCAGCTGCTCCGATCATCGAGAATAAGGTGACGGAACAAATTCAATTAGTGAGAAAAGAGGATCAACAGAAGGTGGAAACTTTAAAGGCTTTAGTATCCGAAGTAGATACCAAAGTGACGAAGCAGGCTAACACCTGCGAAGAGAAAAAGAGGGAAGTGGAAACGCTTGCGACAACCACTTGCCAAGTGATTACGAGGGTGTCGGAATTAGAAAGGAAACTTGACGAAAAACAGAGCTATGTGCCAATCTGTGCACATAGTTCGGAGTTGTTGACGAAAGAGGAGCGGTTCGACCCCTTGAAAAAAGGCGGTATACACCCGACGGATTTCATTAAAAATTGTGAAAGAGTTTTACCCAGATCATGGACTAATGAGAGAAAAATTAATGCGGTTATTGATGTGTTGGCTGGTGATGCCAAGCGTTGGGGCCTAAACCTCAACATTACGAACCTGACTTTTGACGAGTTTAAAAATTTGTTTCTGGCTGAATACTGGTCAGAGCAAAAACAGCAAAGTGTCTGGCGCGAATTTGTCGTATCGAGGCCTTTCGATGCGAATTCGCGTGGCTCGATGAAGGAGTTTTGTGAGGGCTGGATCCGCAAGTTGTAATATTTGCGTGATCGCCGCACGGAATCCGAAATAGTCTGGGAACTCTACAAAAAGCTTCCAGATGATACAAAACGCTACGTAGGAAGCAATTACAGGACAATAAATGATTTCCTGGAAAGGGTGGAGGACGAGGACAATTGGCGCAATAATCGCGACAGTGGTAGAGGCCGTGGTAACAACGACGGGTACCACAGCAACCACAACAACGATAACCATGGGAATAATGCATACCGCAACCATGGCAGCAATAACAATAATGGTTCGGACCGTAATAACAATCGGTACAATGCAAATAATAACCGGAATGACGGAAACCAGTATCATACTAGCGTGATACGGGCTGCGCAGAATAGTAATAACGCCAGAGGGTGTGACCAGCCGCCTCAGCAGTATCCGGGGAGCGTATCTGCTGGGACGAGACAGGGAAACCATTAGCCGCGCCGGTGAGGGGCCGACCGGGCGTGGAGAAATTTTGGCGGCCCAATAACAGGAGAAAACCCAGGTGTCGTCGTTATGAAAATTCCGTATGGAATAATCAACGGCGGGAGAGTGTGCCAGTGTTAGGAGAAAGGAGTGCGCCCACAAGTAGTAGATCAGCTGTAGACACGGCAGTAGGAAGTACATTCACTGTCAGTGAGAACAATTTAAGTAGTGTTCCGGAAATCGATTATAAAGTGGCAGCTGTAATACCCACAGCGGAACTGGAGATTGAGTTTAAGAATGATTCGCAAGTGTTGAAAGAAGATCAGATGTCGGATAAAACGTCCGTCATCGAGCGAGGAGATGCAGAGAGGGATGAGGTCTGGTTAAGGCAGTTCGGTCGCTTATACGACGAACTAAGAGATTATAGGGGCCTGTACGGGAGAAGTGTTTATGGGGAGCGCGGGCAGGATTTGCCGCGTCTCGTCCCGCAGGAAGATAGTGATTGTGAAGTGATAGAAAGTTCTGGCCCTAACCGGCAGACTTTACCGAAAGTTGTAATGGTAGAAGTAGCCGACCCATCCGACGCGAACATCCAGTTTAAACATTGCGAGAGTATTAAGGAGAAAGATTACGAAAATTTTAGTGATAGCCGAACACGATTGGTAGAAAAGCACGTAGATTACAGCGTGTATGAGGTTAGAGCTGACATTATACGGTCAGAAGATAACAGTGTGGGTTGCGCAGATCTAGAGGAAGTAATTGCAGATACTACTGGGCACATGTCTCCAGGTAAATTGGCAGATGAGATCAATCTGATTAAAGAGGAATCAACGAAGGTGACAATTAGTGAATTGATAGCAAAGTAACACTCACTAGTTGACGAGTTACAGGAAAAGGTTTCGGTATTGGAGGCGACGCTACAGACTAAGCCTCAGGACAAACGTGTTGAAATAAAACTGCATGTGAACAGAGGCTGAAAAAGCCGCCAGATAAACCGGATTTAGGATCAAAGCCGGATGGTTTTTTCTGGAATGACCTGGATATAGACGAGGATTTACTGTGGGAAAATAAAGAAACAGTCGAGGACAAGTGTAGACAGATAGTAGTGTCTGTTAATATGCACGACCTACAACTAAACGTGTTGATTGACACCGGTGCAGAATTGAGTGCTGTATCTGGGAAAATATTTGAGTTACTGAAAGACAGACCTGGCATCGTAGTTATGCCAGTAACAGGAGTGAAAATTATCGGTGCTACTGGGAAGGCCAGTAAACCGGTCACAAAACAGATTTTTGTCAACTTCGAGATATGTGGGGCACGATTTGAACAAGAGTTTGTCGTCGTGCCAGACTTAACTACGGAAGTAATTATCGGGTTAGATTGGCTATTAAAGTACCGTGCAGTGATTAACTGCGAAAGCAAAACTTTGACATGTACGTCCCAAGATAAAACAATAGTAGTTAGTTTTGACGAGGCAGGAGACGGTGTGCATAGGCAATACCAGCCTATACACATTGTTAACTGGTCGAATGGTATTGACGTAGGTATGAATTTGAACTACTGTAATGTGAGGAATCTCGGCATTGACAATAGTGTAGAAAGTGAATTGGAAAGTATTGTAGACGGTGTGTCAAACGTAACACACGAACAAAGACGAGGCCTGTATGAAGTAATAATGAGGAATAAGAGTGTGTTTTCAGACAAACCGGGTCTTGTGGAAGGATATAAATGCAAGTTGCATGTAATTCCGCACGAACCATTCTTCGTGAGACCGTATGCTATAGCGCTGTCCAAAAAGGAAGCAGTGCAACGGGAGATAGATAAGATGATCGAATGGGGAGTGATTGAAAGAAGTACAAGTCCATACAATAACGGTTTGGTCATTGTAGCAAAACGGGATGGTAGTGTGCGTATCGTGATTGACGCACGCACGTTGAATAGGGTCGTTCAACGTGAAACAGACAGACCAGAGAGTATGGAGGAGATTTTGCAACGTTTTCATGACGTTAAGTTCATGACTAGCCTCGATCTGACAGCTAGTTACTGGCAAATAGAACTTGAAGAAGAATCTAGGCCATACACCGCCTTCTTGTTTGCGGGCAGGTGTTATCAGTATAGAGTACTGCCGTTTGGACTTAATATATCTGTGTCCGTATTCATCAGGGCCCTAGATAAAGTGCTAGGACCGGCTTTGAGTTCAAGATTAACTGTATATGTTGACGACCTATTGTTGGCCAATGCCACTTGGCATGACCATTGTGACCTGTTAGATGAAGTTTTTAGAGCATTGCGCCGTGGCGGAATGACTCTAAAGCTAAAGAAATGCGAATTTGTGAAGCAGGAACTGAAATTTTTAGGGCATGTAATTACCACTGCTGGTATTACGAAAGACCCAGAGAAACTAGAGGCAATAAGGAATTGTCCTCCACCCAAGTCTAGGAAACAGTTAAAAAGTTTTCTAGGGCTCACAGGATTTTACCGTAAATTTGTAAAAGGACAAGTGTTTAATGATGAAAATTTGAATAACCTCTTACGCAAAAATGTTCCGTTTGTGTGTACTGACCGGTGTCAGACCGCTTTCGAGAGATTAAAAGACGAGTTGTTAAGATCTAACATACTATTTCATCCTGATTTATCGCTACCCTTCCATCTGGGAACGGATTCGTCGAATTACGGGGTTGGGGTAGAACTGTTCCAAGAAGTTGGTAAAGGAGAGGATAAGGAATACCGGACGATAGCGTTCGCGAGTCGAACTTTATCAAAAAGTGAGCGAAACTACACGATTTCTGAGAAAGAGTGTCTCGCTATCGTGTGGGGATTCAAGAAGTTCAAGGGTTACCTATGGGACCGTAAGGTGATTATTCATACGGACCATAAGGCGCTCACTTATCTGAAGGATTGTAAACTACTTCACGAAAGACTGACTAGGTGGTCGCTGTATTTACAGCAATTTGACTATGACATCTGTTACGTAAAAGGGACCGACAATTGCGTAGCGGATGCGCTGTCGCGGTTGCCCGAGTCTAATCAAGGTCTATTGAAAGATGAGGCAGATGGAGTGGTCAAATTGTACTATTTTAAAGAAGTTAAGGGACGTAAATTAATAATGAACATTTGTAAGAATCTACGTCTTCATCAGAACGAGGATGGTTGTTTAAATATGGTGAAAACCCGATATGATGAAAAGAGTCCAGAAGGAGAGAAATTAAGGAAGTATTACAAGATATACGATCATATCTTGTACATACGTAAGGGTGAAGATAGTAATATTTGGCGGGTATGCTGGCCCAGCAAATACGTCACGGAAATAATAGACTACTACCATTTGGCGTATGGTCACTGTGGACCAAAGAAATGTACGGAAAAGCTGAGTGAAGTAGTGCATTTCAACAACATGTTAAAACGAGTTACTGACAGAGTGAAAACTTGCGATTTATGTCAGAAGGTGAAGGTTACCAACTGTACGAGTCGTGGTCCTATGCAAAGTATAAGGCCTAACGACACCTTTGAGTTACTGTGCGTGGACTTGTACGGACCTTTGCCCAAGTCATCAGGAAACTTTGCCTACATTTTAGTAGTGCTAGAAGCTTTTTCCAAGTTCATCAAACTATACCCGATTAGGAAAGCTACAGCCAAAGCGGTCTATAGCAAGCTTGTGAACGATTATTTTGTTCATATTGGCAAGGCCAAGGCGATTCTATCAGACAATGGGGCACAATTTACTTCTAAGTTGTGGAATGAAGGCATGGAAAGTAATGGGGTCGAGGTGATCCATATTTCAGCTTATTGTCCGGCTGGGAATCCCGCTGAGAGGTATATGCGCGAGCTAGGCCGACTTTGCCGTACCTATTGCCATCACAACCATAGAGCATGGGGCAAATATGTAGCAGTATTTGAGAGAATTATGAACACCTTGAGACATGAATCTACGGGATTTTCTCCAGAGGAAATCCTGTTGGATGACAGAAGTAAAAGTTTAGTGGAAGAGGTAATCAAATTCCCTCCACGGATTGACATTAGTATAGGTGTGAAAAAAGATCGTTTGCGAGAAGTAATGAAGCTAAAAGCTGATGCTCGCATACGTCGTCATGACGCTGAAGCGCGTTTTGCTAAGTTTGCAGTCGGAGACTTAGTACTTGTAAAAGCTCATGAGAAATCGAGCGAGACAGACAATGAAATCTCTAAATTTAAGTTTGTTTATAATGGACCATATAAAGTCATTGGTATACCTCACACAAATGCTTATTGCTTAGAGTATCCAAGCTCTGGAAAACGATTAGGTATACGGAATATAGTAGACTTGAAATTGTACCAACCTAGGATCGATTAATACCACACAATGCGTAATTTGTACAATATGTAAATATAGAGTGTAAGATTTAAGGTTTGCTAGATTGCCATGCTTTTGCCTGACCAAGAGGACATTAAAGAAGTTGTAATTAATAAGTAATTAATTTTGACTAAATGATTTAAGAGAAAGTGATTATTTATCAATTGAAAAATCCAAGCTGCTAGTTTAAGTTTTCAGCTGAGTCACAGTAGATTAAGCAATGTAAATATGATTTTGTAACTAGCTGTAAGATTTCATGAATATGTGTTTTACTAGTCATTGCCGATGTACTTAGACGGTGTTTTAAGTTTCAGGCTAGTACATGCGTGTGATGATGGACAGTGTTGAGTTATCCACTGTGATAGTGTTAATGGACTCCTTGAGATTACTCGGGAGTGACTTTTTCCGAAAGAATTCAGTGAAACGGACGTTCTGGAAATGCCGTTACACAGGCGAGTGAGATCAAGCGTGCCGCACAGGCGGGCGCAACAATACTGGCGAGGCGGTGCCGCTGTCGGCTCTTGTGCCGCTGTCGGCATTCTTTGTACTTGCGAGTACGGAAGGCGGAATTGTTTTTCTTCCTGGACAGCTGAAAGAATTCTACTGTCAATATTTATGTTTTTTTCGATCTGATGTGTGTTATTTTCTTGTTTAGCGTTTAATGGACTCCCATGACGAGAATATTAATTATGAAAAGGTTATATAAAATGTGTATTCTATTTAATTATTTATTTGCGTATTTTGAACCACCTGTTTTTATGACCATGAATCTGATTAATTTTGTAAATAGTATTCCATTTCTTGATACTGTTAGGAATTTAGATTTTTAGAATAGCTAAACCATTTTCTATGTTTTCTATGAATTTTGATATGTTGTCAACCTGTTTTATTTTGTGCAAGATGACAGAGTGGAATACGATTAGGAGTGTCTCCACTCAATTATTATGGTCTAAAAATTGATTTATGGTTAATTAGACGAATGCTAAATTTTGTTGATGTTTTGAGCATATGCATTTCCGCTGTTTTTTTTGGGACATTTTCTGAGTCTGTTTACGTTACACGAACATCCTCAGACAATGTGGGGCACGTGTAACGCCGGAAATGCATATCCTCCTATTTTCATCTATTGTACTATTATTTTTTTCCTTGTTTTGTTACCTCAAGATATGACATTTCTGTCTCTTTATATATTGTAATTGTTTTACTGTTTGTATATATATATTTATGCACTCATGTCGATGTATAATTGGTTTGTTTCGTAAATATTATTTGTATTTTTACGCTGGGTCTTGCCTAGGGAAAACTGCTATCGAACGATTACATCGATAGGTCGTGTGAAGACTCAAAGTGTGTAGGATCTTTGGTAGTGTTAACTCTGCCGCGTGGGGCGCGGGCAGTGAGAGTCTGGCGGGAGTAGCGAGTGGAGCAGGTGTTGTGTGACGCTCCCGCGAGTTGCCGCGCTTTCGGGGTTTGGCAGCATGTAATTGCGCTCGACTCGCGATGATAGTTTCTGACATGGTGTCGCGGACGGGAAGCATTAGCTGGCGCACATCAAGAGCCCGTTTCGCCTGGTGACCGTGTCGAGAAGAAGGCGCGCCAACATCCAGCTTCTGCAACAGCGACGGCCGACAATGAGTGACTGTCGCCACCTCCTCGATCGACGGCTTCAAACCTTCAATCAACCAACAAGGAAGACTAAAAGCACGTAAAGTTTCAGAACTGTATGGCAGACCTCAGCTTTTCAAATTGTTCCATTTGCCTCGCAAAATTACAGCAACTTAGCATGAACCTTTGTTGCTCATTGTCCCAATTGCACTGCCAAGCAGGGTCCCTTCCTTTTCCGAAATGAACCCGAGTGTCGTTGAAATTCAAACGCCAGCATTAAAATAATATGATTAGATTTCACTGCTTTAATTTCAAAGTTCAGTAGCTGGCTATAATATTTAGGTTACACGAGCACAAATTTAGAGTGCGAGTTTTGTTAGCATATTTTAGCTTACCTGTGACTGCAGCTCAGCTTGGTACGTACTAAATTTTACTATTGTTAATAGTTCAGAATCATTTAATTCAAGTTCAAAGTTAAATCTCTTGTTTCTAAATTGCGTAGAGTCAAGTTGCTTTTGAAATGATTGTTGAGGTAGTCCAAGACTAACCGTATTTTACTGGATTTCGATGTGCTTCAGAAAGAAAGCTCACTATTAACTTCAGTCACTAAATTAACTTTCGATTTTCCGGTTTTATTAATTCTGTTGCTAAATTAAGTCAGAGTGTAGC
Source organism: Schistocerca americana (assembly GCF_021461395.2). Classification (NCBI taxonomy): domain Eukaryota; kingdom Metazoa; phylum Arthropoda; class Insecta; order Orthoptera; family Acrididae; genus Schistocerca; species Schistocerca americana. The sequence continues at coordinate 948,185,482 of NC_060119.1, read as the reverse complement.
GAAATTTATTACTTCTGACAAACTTTCAGTTTTCACACTACACGTGTCAACCTTCAGTTGTCACGCTTCTAGCGTTAATTATATGTGTAATAACCTTTCTTTTTCAGTTACTATAGTAATTCTCCTTAGGACTGGCGACCGTGATTTCCCCCAAATCTCAAATATCTAATTGCCGCTAGTTAATTGTTAACGTAACGGCCGCACATTTACTTTCTTTATTAACTTTACCCCTTTTCAAAATTAATTTCCACCAGTTTCACTTGCATTTTTCCTTTCATTTAGATGTAACCCTTTCCTCCCTCTTTACCGACAGGTTAACTTCGGTGACGGTTGCTTTTCCAAAATTCCCATTAGGTACACGCGGTTTCATTTTTCACTATCATTAAGGTCGATAAGTGAGGGGGAGGTTACAATGTTTTGGGGGCTGAAGGATGTGCCGTGACGGACACGACACCGTTCTGCCGATGGCCGCTGGGCAAGTTTGCATTTCGCGGCGACCTCGGGCCGTAGAGCAGGCGGGCACTCCTGCGCCGGTGACTGATGCTTGACAGGTCAATAGCTTCACCTTGGGTGGGACATTAGGAGAGAGGCGAATGTCCTTCTACACGGTCACGTCAACGGGTATCCGGATACAGCTTCCAGTTACTCATGACGAAGCTTAAGAAGAGTTTCTTTAATCAAATCAAATGCTGAAGGTAACCTCTGAGCTCGTATAAAGGCAAATAAAATATTTTTGTTTCACTTATTGTGATACTGATGCCATGGCAGCTTCAGTGTGGCTCTCAAATTTTGGCCATCATGCCTGACCAGCGGTATTGTCTGTTAGTGTTATAGTTGGTGACAACGTCGATGCTTCTAATTTCTTGCTATTTACTTCGGCCGTTGCGCCTAACAATCTTTCTTTTTACAAGTGTGCCAACTTGAGGCAACATCTGTGCTGATTGTATGAAAATTATTGTTAAGTATTAAGTACTGTGCTAAGCTGTGAACAGTAAGCCACTTTCATTCTCGTGTCACTCCGTTAGTGTTCTAAGTGTCTCAGGATGTGTGGAAATTTTTAGGACATTGAACCAGATGTGAGTGGCAGAAAGTAGCCCGTATAAAGCCATCAGCGATTTGGAGGCAGTGATGAAACTTGGAAGGCTCAAATGACTCTGAGCACTATGGGACTTAACATCTGAGGTCATCAGTCCCTTAGAACTTAGAACTAGTTAAACCTAACTAACCTAAGGACATCACACACATCCATGCCCGAGGCAGGATTCGAACCTGCGACCGTAGCGATCGCGCGGTTCCAAACTGAAGCGCCTAGAACCGCTCGGCCACACCGGCCGGCAAAGACATTGCACCTTGTCATAAAACTGCGTCTCTGAGGCAACGGGCTGTGGACAACAACATTACTGAAATGGACAGGCCTGCCACAGAGTTCCGACCTGAACCCAATGGAGCAGCTCTGAGATAAGTTAGAACGTCTACCTCGCTTCAGACGACAGCCTCCAACATTGCCACCGTCTTTGGTTTCGTCTCTTGAGGAAGAATGGTCTGCCATTCCTCCACAATCATTCAGACACCTCACTGAAAGTGCCTCCAGCAGAGTTCAAGCAGTCATAAAGGGTAAGGGTGGAAACACCTCACATTAGTGACCCCTATTAGGTGTCGCATATTTTTGATCTTGTAATGCATGTCGCCTTGAGAAAGGCCATATTCGGTGTGTAGTCACGCGCTACAGTCAGTGACTGTGCAGTACATCCGTAGTTCGCAAGGACTGGCCACTTCAGTCTCTTCAGCTGTGCCAGTGATTTCATAACAGCATCGTGGTTAGTCATTGACATAAATGTGCAGAATACTCTCCAATGACACACACGTACACACTGAACACAATCAAGCAAAACCCTTAACAATCATACGAGACCTATGATTTATTTGCTCATACCAGCTCACACAAAACTTCACCAAAATCTGTTGATCGTTTATTGCCTACTAAAATTGCCGAAAGATAACTACACTATCTCAATGTCGGCAGTCTTATATATGGTCCTAACACAAACACTACACGCAGAAAATAGCAGAGCGGTTCATTATTTACGTACATTGTGCTCATTGTGGTTGGCAGTTTTTACAGTCAGCTCTTGCTGCAGTGTATTATCTGATCGACAGTAATGTTAATAATGACGACAATTTTTAAAGAAGTTTCGAAATTTGGTAATACACTGATCACACTGATCCTGTAGTTCACTGTTTCAAATTCTTTCACACAGAAGACAGTCATCTCGCTTTCATTACTAACGGGCTACAGTTTATTTGTGTTGATATGCATGAAATGAGCAAAGCTCGTCGTCTTGGAGTTGTTCTTGATACTGTTCAGAGTATGAGCTCTGCACAGGGATCATTAGAGTGGCGGATAAACACTCGCTCTGGTATGTCCTATTGTATTACAGATGTTTGGATACAGTGAACATCTAAGTAATACACACTCTCTTTTTAATTATTTCTTTTATTTCTTTCACTTTAAGCAGCAGAAGCGGCACACTATGTTTGCTAGGTAAAAACTTCCCAGACGTTTAAAAGACACCACTCTAGTTGTCAGACGCAATTTTGCCGGTTTTTACGTGACAGTCGGAAGGATTTTACTCGGTATTATCCCGAACCACTATCATCATGCCTGCACGCAATTAACTGGATCACATAAATTAACGTGATATGTGATGCTTGAAAAATTGCAATGGTCCAAATCTGTTAGGGCAAAATGGTCCATAAATGAAATTAAAAAGAAACGAGCTCATTGTTAACTTCAGAAACACAGGCTGAATTTACTGGCTATAGTATCTGCAGTTTCTTCAAGCGATAAATCCAATACATTATGTCGTGTATTTTTGTAACAAACCGTGAATGGTTTTCTCTATGGCCGCTACGTTTCGGGATACTTTAGCAGTCACGTAGATATTGTGCTTGGACTAGCGCATCGACTAAGAAAGAGATGCCATGTGGAGCTTGACTTATCGTAGTATGCACATCAATTCTGTCTCTAGAAAAATTTGACCGTGAATTTACTAGTTTGAGCTAAGTGACCAACGAGCCATTCGAGTCAGGCTGGAACGTTATTTTTGCCAATCCCTGAAATATAATTCAAGCTAGGGACACGCAGAAGTTTTCTTCCTCTTGCCCTCTTTTCGGCGTGCCCAGCGACTCCGTTGTACGAGCGTAGTATTAAAGCCGGCAAGTTGCCGGAATCTGCTTCCGGGAAACAATAAGGCGCCGTCCCTTGCCCCTGCCCCTGCCCCTGCCGTGCCCGCTACCCCGCACAGCGCCGCCAGCACAGACTGCGAACTTCCGCCGCCTCTCCTCGACTGCTCAGACCCTACCGCACGTGCACTTCTTTTTGTCGACCAGCTTCTCAATATTTTCACTTCTTCATCTGACGACTTTCAGCCAGTGTCACTGGCTTTTGTGAGTGCTGCACGTCAAACAACTTGGAAATTTTACTACTCACTCCTCAGAGACAAAGCTATTTCTTGTTGTTGTCGTTTGTGGTTCTCTGTAAGACACTCGTAGTTCGATTTATTAACGCTCGCAATACCAGTGGGCTGTCGGGAGTTGGGGGTAGGTGTACTTCATACCCATCTTTTTAAAATATCTTAATCTAGAGATGGATTGTACAGGAGGAGAGTGGGTGGGGTGGAAAGGACATTGAACCGCCCTATATAGCTCTAACATTCCCAAATCAAATCCGTACTAACATACCGACCCTTCAAAATACGGGATAAAGGCCACCATAAAAATAAGAACCAAGGTCTGGAATACAGGTGCTCTGTATTTACACTACAGGTCTTCATGAGAACCATATCTTCTTTCTTTCAATAATTACAGTATCAGTTCCCGAGTATTCCTGTTCTACTTTATTGTGGAATAAACCCACTTGTCATCATTCTAGCAACGCTAGTCTACTGGTGCTACAAGGAGCGCTACAATCTGCCTCCATTGTGAATGGCCCTGACGGCGTAGCCGTGCTATGCGGGCAGCCTGCTTCACGCCCTTTAGGCGCTAGTTTCCTGCTGTTGCTCATTGCCCGTACTGAAGTTGCTGTTATACAATGGCAGGCGTTTGTACACTTTCTGCTAAAATTTAACAATCTTCATTCCCCCGACCCCCCGCCCTGCCCCCTTGTCCAACAACTAGAGATGTGAACGGTGTTCGGAAATGACGATATTTTATCGGATTGGGGTGAGGTTGCTCAAGTCGTATACTTTAAGGAGAATTGCAGTATTTGATAAACAACCAGCTTGAGCGCAAATACAAAATAATTTTCTCAAAATGAGTATGCAGGATTTTTGAAAAAGGCACGTGGTTTCCTAATCCGTACCCCTATAGCCCGTTTGGTACTTTGTGTAAGAAGTCAGCGACGACAAAATAAACCTCTGGAATAATCGAACAAAACGTCACGATACTTATGAGAAACTATAATCCCAACGGTACTTTCATAGTTAGTGAAAGTACCATAGGAAACACAATATAAATTCTTAAGAAATTAAATTCCATAAATTGACATATCGGACATCAGTTGGTTTGCACGCAGATATCACAGAAATATTTATTAGTTTTACTTTCCACTCCAGGGCATAGGTCACGTACCCAGCTTTTTCGTTTCATACACTGAATCAAGTCTGACATAAACAATTCACTCGGTCCTTTATTATTTTATTCTTGTTAAGGTTTTCATCTGTCTGTCTCGTTTTTTTTACGTTTGTTCATAGGCTTCGTCTTTTTGCCTTTTCTTTGGCTTCTATTTCCTTGCTGTAAGGACTTGATGTTAATTCCATTGTTGACTTTCGTTGTTTCGTATTTCGGTCGATAACTGTTTTTATACACAGGATACGAGATAAAGCGTTCAAGTAATACTTTTTTTGTTGGCTGTTAATTTCGGCAATTGTTCCAGTATTGTTTCGGATCCATATTCTTGAATCATTGTAGCGGACAATATTTGTAACACTGACGCGAAATTGACCACTGTTAATGGACTGTAGAACTGCCCATAACGAAAAATGCTGGAAACCGAGAATTAGATACATCAATCGATTGCTGTCTCTTTCCATGCGCGCGTATCTTCCACATGCTCTGTCCGAGTACTTCGCTGTGTCATTACCTGTGACCAAGTGAGAGGAGCAGTCGAGTTTAGTGACGAGTTGAATGCAACACAAAATGCTGCTTACGGTAAAATGATGTCTCATATCAGATTCCGTAATAGTGCTAAATTTTTCAATAAAACGTAACCCAAAAATTTAAGTTTTAGTAGCAAACGTGACTTTTCACAACGAATGAAATATTCATATTTTCAGGTTCAGGTCAATTTTTACCAACCTATATATCTTTCGATGACAGTTGATGGAACTCGAATTTTTTTTAAAATTTTGTTGTGGTGGTCATAAAATACACCTCCCCCAGTATACACATTATGCAAAACGCTTTAATACTGCTGAGACTTTACTAAAAGATATTTTCATGGTTTGGACCCTACTTATAGATCAGCAATTAGCACCTATTTAAAAGCTATGTTGTTAACAAAGTTAACCACAATTAACGGATTTTTAAAATCCCCCTCCTTGGTAATTTGTCACAGAAAATACGGTATTGCTAAGGTTAAACCTTCTGTTCGACTTTACTAGTCAAATATTGTTATGTTCAGGAGAAACTACTTTCGTCCTACCACAACTGTGGGTTCGTTAACAGCTCTGTAAGGTGACACATCAAGTTAGAACACATGAAATATTAGTATACTTTACTACATAAATGAACAAAAGGTTTACTTATCTTTGACATACTTCTTTACCACAGGAGTACAGGGTAATTTACAACTGTCATGGACTAGCAATGAATCAACTGATGCACAAATTAAGAGTGTTATCTTGAGGTACAATGTAAATCATGAACAACACTGTGACTTCATATGAAACATTAACTGTTAGTGTTCTACTTGATAATATTGACTGCTGTCGCTGAGGTCTCGATCTGCAGCTGAGCTCTTCCTAGCTCGACACTATATTGACTTCAGTGTGAGGGCGCTGCTATGTTGAGAGGAGAGGTGTGGTCATCGGTAGCGTCTCTCACATGTCGTTGTGGCCTGCAGCTAGCCCTCTCTAATTTCTGTGATATTGACTCGCATTGACAATTTCGTGTGATCATGCGATCACTGTAAGATACCAGAAATATGATCTTCCAGTCAGTGTGAGTCAGTCCTTTATAATTGTGTTCAGCGACACAATTTTCTTTTTTAATAGTAAAGTGTCATTATTATTATTATTATTATTATTATTATTATTTATAGGATTTTTAAATGCCTTTGTATTAAAATACAGGACAATGATAAAGACATACATGTATATAAGTTCTAACACTATTTTTCAATTCTTTGCCTACAGCTTCGACAGCAGTAGGTGACAAACATTTACAAATGTACCTGCTACAGCGTCCACATGACAATTTAGTTGTACTGTTTGTCTAAATAACACAGTCACATCAGAAGTTTCATTATATTTACGATAACCAGTTCCATCAAGTACATGCCATTTTCAAATCTACAAATGAATGTTAGGAGATCAAAATTAGCTATGTGTAATACAAAACAGCTATACGAGGCCTATTCGGAAGTAAGGCCCGATCGGTCGTGATAGATCATAAACTTTGTATAGATGTGTTGGGCAGTGTCCCTAGTATGCCCGTTAATCATGTCAAGTTCCTCTTTCCAGTTCCGAGTTCATGGTGAGCATGTGAAGATAGTTAGAAAATAGTGCCTCCCACCACGTATGGGTGCCTACCGAGAGATTTGGACTGATTTCATGTAACCCCACCTAACGTATCACATATTTCCTTTTTCATGAAAGTTCTCACCCGCACACTGCAGGGGCAATGAAGACACTCTTGCAGCGTTTTCCATGGGAAGTATTCGATCACCACCACACAATCCAGACTTGGCTTCCTCTAATATTCATCTTTGTCCGCATGAACTGTTGCTATAAAGAAAACATATTGGCACAGACAACGAACTGCAGACTCACGTAGAGTAGAGGCGGAACGCACAGGGGCTGCCTTCTATGAAGAGGATATTGGAAAGTTGGTACAACGCTACGACAAATGTCTAAGTTGGACCAACGACTATGTAGAGACGTAGCTGTGAAAGGTATAGCAAACTGTTGCAAACGAAACATTTTTGATTTTTACTGTGGTTTCCATTCTGCGACCGATTGGGCCTTACTTTCTTTATAGCCCTCATATTAGATAGAAAAACAAAGTGAATAATACAGTTTATTAGTGAATGTCAATGGTTACCTAAAAACTTGTGCATTGACAATTTGTCTATTAACAGTACCTGAATGTAATATATATATATATACATATACATATACATATATATATATATATATATATATATATATATATATACTTTTGTGTGTGTGTATGTGTGTGTGTTTACTGAAAAGTACTTCTTTGTCCCAGGCACTTTCATTAAAATATAAAACTACGACACATATGACCTAAAAACTCTCAAATTTGTACACATGCAAAAAAAGTTATAGTACTTGGGATGATATGTATTGTCACCTATAATCTTCAAATTATTAACCCTCGCGATACCAAGGGGGGGGGGGGGGGGGAGGGGGTAGTACTTTGTGCCCACCTTTTGAAAATACTGTAAACCAGTCAGCTACTTTATATTTTAAATTTTTAAAAAATATTTACTGTTGATAATGAAGGCTTCTACCTGATTCCATAAATGTTATAAACTTGTCAGTTAAAAGTAACCCAAAAATTTAAGTCTCAGTAGTAAATATCACTTCCCCAGTGAAAGTCGTATCGAATATTTCCGGGTTCAAAACCTTTCTTACACATGAAAATATCTTTAAAAGGTATGTTGCGAGTAAAAGTCAACAATAGTTAATGAAATTTGCAGGTTTTAAATTTTTAGGATGGGCGCAAAGTACACCCCATAACCTTTGGTGTACAGGTTATTAAAATGCTACTGATCTCGATAAGAGTGTGCTTAAAGAGGCTTCATGTTCTAGACTGTACTAACACATCAGCACCGTCTTAAAAAGCACAGGGTGATAAGTATGCAAGATAATGTCGTCATAACTTACGACCGGTATGCATTAGGACGTTCAGACTGCTTGGTTGGCAGCGGGGCATGTTGGGAATTAGGATGCGCATCCATAGTTTGGTTTTGCGACGAAGCCCACTTTCATTTGGATGGGTTCGTCAGCAAGCAAAACTGGTGCATTTGGGGGACTAATAATCCGCATTTCCTGATCGAGATGTCTCTTAACCCTCAACGAGTGAATGTGTGGCGTGTAATATCCAGTCGCGGAATGATCGGTTCGGTATTCCTTGATGGCACGGTGACTAACGAACGGTATGTAAAGGTTTAGAAGATATCATCTCTATCCAAAGTGACTCTGATTTCGACAAGATGTGGTTCATGCAGGACGGAGGTCGACACCACCGAAACAGGAGAGAGTTTCATGTCCTGGAGGAGCACTTTGGGGACCGCATTCTGGCTCCGGAGTACCCAGATTGCCTCGATTGGCCGCCATATTCTCCGGATCTGAACACTTGTGACTCCTTTTTGTGGGGCTATATTAAAGACAAGGTGTACAGCAATAACCCCAAAACCATTTCTAAGCTGAAGACAGCCATTCAGGATGTCATCGACAGCATCGCTGTTCCGACACTTCAGCGGGGCATTCAGAATTGCGCTATTGGTCTGTGCCACATCATGGCCAATGATGGCAGGCACATCAAACATGCCACAAGCTAAATCCGAATGTCAGTAGTGACGTTTAAATGTTGAAGAAAGTGTGTGCACGCCGTAGTTTGTAACTAATTTATTTATTTTTTCATATAGTGCAATAATTGTCACCCTCTATTATGTTCTTAATATAAGCAACAGCATTTAACGAATAGAGTAAATTTTTTTAAGGCGGGCATAAAGAAACACTGCCCCTCCCCCCACACTCCAGTTGGTAATGGGCATTACGAAACGTACGTCGGTATTGCTAGTGTCAGAAGCTTAGTTTATGGAAGATTCTATGGTCGTATTTTAATGAATTTACCTGGAACAAAAGGATATATCCAGTATATACATATCTTCGCATTACACTTTTTTCCGCAAAGCGACCTCCACTTTGTGGTATTGTCGTATTTGTATAGGACGTAACAAAACGATATGGCCAAACTTTCAGGAAACACAACTCACACATACAGAAAGAGAATGTTTCTTACGTACATTGGTCTGCAAATCCTTTAATTCCGTTTTGCGACTCACTTTGTACAACTCAACACATTAATCACGGAAAACATGCAGGAAAAGAACGTGTCAGCACAGTATAAAACACTTTCCTAAAGGAAATGTTCAAAATGCCATCCGTTAGAAATGGTACAAGCATCAACCAATCTCACACTGAATCCCTGCTAGGCTCTTGGTGAACTACTTATTGTTTCAAAGCCTTCCATAGTACAGACACAAAGACTCTTTGCCTCTTGTACCGGTGTTCCGCTCACAAGAGCTGTCAAATGTCCAGAAAAAGAGAAGTTTAGTAGGTTTAGATCCCGAGAGAGTGGAAGTCAAGGAATTGTTCCACAGCTACCTGTGAATCTGTCACAGGATCTGTTATTTAGAATTCATATATGCCGTACACACACATGATGAAATGAAATAAATTCTGAAATCGGCTGCAGTTGGGCACTGAAACATATCCAGCGGTGAAAAGTGAAATACTGCGCCGGAATAGGACTCGAACCCTGATCTCCCGCTTTACACGAGTGGTCGCCTTGAATGCTTCAGCTATCAGAGCACGCCTTCCGGCGACACAAATTCCCACCTTGCTGCACGCTATTTATGTGGCGCCCACTGAAAACCATACAGTGCCCAACTGCGACACATGTCAAAATATATTTCATTTCATTACGTATTCGTACGGCTTTGGAATCGAGAAAATATAAGCATAGATGATGTCATTATCATTTCTGTGTGGATGCACTCTCTTTCCTGAACTCTTGCTGGAATCCAGCGAATTGCGCAGAGAAGTGAGTGCCCAATTGTGGTCGCTGTCAGAATTTACTTCATTTCGTCGCGTCATTCAGAATCCTACAACTTTAAAACTGTTTCCTGGAAGAGCTCCGTAGCCGAAGAAGTTCATGTTTTGTCGCACTCGTAAAGGCACATGATCTAGCAAGACAGGTGAAGTACTCTCTACCAAAGCATGCTAAATTTCTCCGTTGAACCTCGGTGGAAGAACATGAGGCCATAACAGTCACCAACAATGCCCGCCCATAATTAGACAGAAAATCTTCACTGGTGACGTGACTGCAGTTTTGTAAAGATTTTTGACATCACGCACGTGCTCAGTCTGAAAATTTTCAGTGTGATCACGTTGAAACGCAATCTCTTCCGTGAACAGCACATTTGCATTGAACTGATGGGTTGACACATTGGTGAATGAACCATTTTCAGAAGTGTGCCCGTGCAGGAATATTAGCTGCTGGTAGTGCAAGCACACGCTGTACATGGTACGGATACAGCAGGTTCTCATTTAGCACTCTCCAGTCATATGGTCAACATATCTAGTTGCAGCTCATTGTCTTGCGCTGACACTACAGTTGTCGTCAACTGCACGAAAAAGGCCCTCCTCCGTCTGAGGTGTCCTCGTCCTTCTAGGCTTCCCCCAGTCGCGAGTAGAATGCTTAAGAGTCCCAATGTTCCGTAAGATGTCGATCAATTTTTTCAAAAGTCCTCATATCGGGCCACTGTCGTTCAGGAAATCTCTCCCGATACAAACGTTATGCACCACGGCCATTACCATCTGCTAATCCGTACAGGAAATTGGCATCTGCACAGTCTGCATTTGAGAACGCTTCCATTGCACTGCCCTGGAGAAGGCCGTGTTGAACACTAAACAGCTGATTCCCGCACGGTCGGTGATCTACACTTAACCGTCGATGCTACGTGCTTGGTACTAGTAGAGCAATGTGTGTAGTCGCCTGTCAACACAAGCAACATTACGTTCGTTCCATTGACACAACAAACACAGGTGGTGAGCCTAAGAATTACAACTTATTCTAATCAAACGTTAGTAGGAATGTATTTTAACATTTCACGTAAGAACACGTTTTATGTAATGCTCTTTCTGTTTCGGTGTATTTGTCATGATTAATGTGATTGTGAAGAGAAGTAGCAAATGAGTTCTAACACGGAAATTAGGCGTTTCTGGACTCATGTTCATGTAATCATATTTCTATGTATAAGTAACGTTCGATTAAAGTTTAACCATACCTTTTTTCATACCTTGTGTAATCATTCAGGTACTGCTGATACACTGCCTGGCAAAAATGTGAAACACCCGGAAGAGGAGGACGAAACGAAACGAAATTTAACGGTATAAGATATTGTTTCCGTGATTACAAAAGCGAGTCAAATTTACTAATAACTTGACAGTATGAACACACTTATCACTGACACTGAACCTCTTTGGCCTAGGTGTACGCGCTGATTCGGTTGCGAAGGATTTTGCAAAACCGTTGTATTCTCTCTTGACCCAAACTGGCCCACAACTGTTGTACTTGGTTCTTACATCATTGATATTCGCACTGGGACAGAGTTGATGTCCGAGCTGGTCCCACAAATGCTCTATCGGGGACATACATGGAGATCTTGCTGGCCACGGGAGTACCTTGACATCACACTGACAGTTTATAGAAATGGTGCTATGTGTGGACGAGCAACGTTCTATTGGAGAATGGGGCGGAGATAGTGTCGTATGGTAACACATGACGCTGGATGTCGGTGATAGACCACTGTGTCGTCAATGGTCCCTCAATCACTCCTAGCTGTGACCTTGAAAGGAGTCTAATGGGGTACACTTGTAAGCGACACCGAATATGATAACAATATTAATGTAAACTAAAATGAAACTATTATAATATAAACAATGTTTGTCTGTGACAGGCTTTGTAATGCGGGTCGCTGACTGTGCACAACCGTGGAGCCAAAGATACTGCTTCTGATCTGAGACTGTAGAGTTGGAGTAAGAGAGCGCTTGGCGCACAGTTGTAGGCAGCTGGCTGTGAGTGAAAGAGGATAGAGCAGGCAGTTTTTGTGGTATGATCTGTGAAGCCACCAAGTTTCATATTAATGTAGGAATTAACAGAACATGTAAGCAGAAGTCTCCTCGCAAGCAAAGTAAAGATGTTAAATATTTATGACTGTCGTTTTGCCAGCGCGCTAGTGTAGATGAATCGGCTGATAATTTGTAATTGTTGAGTAACCTCCGAATGTACGCAAACTGATTTGACGAACAGGCTGGATATATATTTCCCTTTTGTAATGCTTTTACGGTTTGTTAACACGCGTATATGTAATTTGATGATTTGTATTTATGCTCTTTTAGTGAGGTTAGATAATACTTGCTGTATAAACCTCATTGCTTTTCAATCAATTAGTAAAAAGATGTAATTTTTCTTAACAATGTAATTTGAATTGTCAGAGGTGTTTGATCTAAAGTTATACTTTCTGATAGTATATTAATTGCTGTTGTAATGAGGATTACTGCACCAAGAGTAGATGATACACCTGCTAAGTGGAGTGAGAAAATAGCTAGATCTACAGATGCACCCCAAAGCCAAACTTAACTTGCAATATAATTATACTAAAAACTCAGTGTTAGTAATTCACCAAAATCAGCACCAACTCCCTGTCCAGGTCATATGTTTTTCAAAGACGTTGGATTTATCTTAAATGTTTTCATTTATCAGCCAAAAGAATTTCATATGACTTTCAAAGTATTTCGGCCAACATTGCACACCGCTGAGCCTGTAGCTAGCATATTCATTTTTTTTAATGAGAGACCAGAATATATCGCGTCCCATCGCTTCTGTTTTAGAGGTAAGACAATATAACGCATTTGTTATGTGCACAAAGATCAAAGTTACGGGACTGCTACGGTCGCAGGTTCGAATCCTGCCTTGGGCATGGATGTGTGTGATGTCCTTAGGTTAGTTAGGTTTAAGTAGTTCTAACTTCTAGGGGACTGATGACCTAAGATGTTAAGTCCCATAGTGCTCAGACGCATTTGAACCATCAGTTATGTTTTTAATGGGGCCAGAGGAGACAGCGCCTAAGGGGCTGAATGTATTTTGCAGTGACCGTATTTCTTTATTGGTACTGGGAGTTGCATAGCCCAATCGATTCGTATAAAGTTTTTGCTAACAATAACACAGAGTAAGCACACCACTTGCAGTTACAACACGCTACACTATAACTCTAGTTTTGTATCCAGTCCACAGTTACGCATTCATTCAATTTATTTAAAGAAAGTTACAGATTTGTTATGTGCACAGGCACTAACTTAAACATCTCAAATAATTAAATTAAGTAAAGAACGTTATAAGCTGAAGTCATGCCCGATGGCTTCCCTCATCACGAAGCCATGAGTAACAGAACATTGGGAGAGTGGGAACTTTCCGCTGGTCGCCTCCATACTCGCTGACGATAGCCACTCGTGTTTGTTCAGAACAGTGATTTGTCGCTGAACGCAGTGCGACGACATTCATGAGCACTCCATGCTTCCCCGTCACGGCACCACTCCAAACGCAGCCGCTTGTTACGCTAAGTGCTGCCTACGCTTGGGAGAGTAGTTCCCTAGTCTGGCTTCTACTAGTCTGCGATCGATGGTGGGAGATCACACAGAGTATTGCAGGGGGTTCTTTACTTGTCGTGGTCAGGCATAGACCGGAACCTTGTCGACGAGTATGCCTGCTGTCACGTTCCCATGTAGTCCAATATCGGGCTACTATCACATCTGAATCCCCTACATATCTGGATATTAAACTTTCCCATTTAGTCCACTATCAGGCTACTATCACATCTGAATGCCCTACAAATCTGGATATTGCGCGACTCGACCAGATGGCCAAGATAATGGAGACAGGTAATGAAGCCTCTTTCAAACTCTGCCTGGTGCTGCTGTATCCCACTGGGAGACGACATCAGTGTCCGTAACAGTTGCCACTCAGCATCTGACGCTTTTCGCGTCTCTTAGGTACCAATAAAAAATAAAAGCACGAATTACACTAACGCTCTCTGGGGTCTGTTCTACCTGTCATAGTGAATATCAACTCTAATCATCATTACGTACGTGTACGAAGTCAGTGACACCCGACCGCGTTTTCGGGGTGCTTCGCTTTCTTTGTCAGGTAGGGTAATTCAGTTGGCGACATGCAGCTGTTGCTGCGACGCGTCGTTAAGTAAACTTGCACATTTGCTTATACTCTATTTTATTTATTTTGCTGGCTGATACATTAAATGTATGTAACGTATAGCTAATTTTAATTCCTTAAACATTCATTTGTACTTCTGAAGATGGCCCATACTGCCTGAAAATGGTTATCGTATATATAACAAAAATTATGATTTAGACTGTGTTATTGACCCAGTTGGTATATAAAGATCACTGTGATGCCTCCACGACATTATAATCCCATCTTTTAGTAGACCCTATAATCGTCGTATATAGACTGCTTGACGGAAAGGAACTACAGCGCACACGTGTTCAACGAATCGTGTGATTTTGGAAGGTGTGTTCTTGGCGTAGTATATTGCTTTATGAAAGATTTTTCAAGTCTTGAGAATGCTCCCTTTCTTATTAATTTGTTTGCGTCTCAACTGAAACGCAATGAGTTCCACAAAAGATAAGCGTGGTATCTAGAGACGTCTAGCATTTGGTAGTAACTTATCACTGATCATCGATATATCTTTCATTTGCACGTATAAGTACTTCTTAACTGACCAAGTGTGTCATAAACTGTTTTTGTTCCATTTTAATCCAAAGTTATTTCCGTCTCTTTCTCTTCTATTTTACTTATTTGGCCGTCGTGATGCATCTTATTCATAAGTAGGACGTTTTTGTTTTCTTTGCAGTGTAATTTATCACTATAGCGTTATTTTCTAAGCAAAATGATGATGTGTGAACTTGTCTGTTGGTTGTTTACTGTGGACATTCTGGCTCGTTTTTCAGTATAGTTTCTAACAGTACGATTTCCTTTTTAGTAGCTGCCACAAGTCTCATTCTAATGTCTTAGTTCACTGGTGAGATCAGCACAACCTTCCTACCTTGATCTATTTCAGAGGCAGTGTATCTGCTATATTATAGCATGATTTCTTCAAGGAACAATTTGTATACTGCTGACAGAACCTTGACTGTACTAGTAAACAGACTTCAAGAACTGTTACTCATTTGATCTTCACATTCAGTCTTCACTACCACAAGCATTTCCAATCGCTTCCATTTTAACAGCAGTTGGGAATTTGTTCAACATTGCGAGTACGCACTAACTATAACACAACCGCAATCCAGAAACCCACAGAACACTCTGGATTTCATGCGAGCACTACCACGAAGCAAGTAAATCGTTGAGAATACATGCATTTTTGTATGAAATTACATCTCTAGAACGTGTAGTATAGCAATAGTTATGACAAAAGATACTTAAGTCAGACAGCGTGTCATACAGACTCGATCATTACACGTGTGTGGCAGTAACCATTTGGGAGAAAATTATTTTAACTCTAAAAATATTTTTTTTCACATTGATCTTGCAGTTATCAACATAGGCAGTCATTTAACAAACATATTTCATTTTATAAAAATTATATTAATAAAAGCATTACAACCACACCTGTTACCCAACAGCAGGATCAATCGTTTCAAGCAAGTCTAGTCGTAGGCGAGGTAATTAATCCACGTTACGAGAGGAAATAAGTATCATTCAGAACAATATTGAAGGCTAAGAGAGTAGAGATTATCTCGTGCCAATCAGAAATGTTTCCTTAGCGCCTTGTTAACTGATACCAACGATGACCCTTCTGCGTAGAGGGAAGCTATTTTGAGTGGCCCCTTTTGTACTATTCAAAGACTGAGAATCGAATCCAACCCTTTCTCTTCCTTACTCCCATAGTAACGACACTCCCAACACAAAGACAACACTATTCAAGATCCCACAACACTCGACCACATGGTAGAGCTAGACATTCGGCGCTACACTGAAATTTCGGAAGAAGGCAACGACGAAACACCACCACTCTGACGTTACCAATATGCCCTCTTTGCTTCTCAGACCCAGTATTGACCAGTTCACTGACTATGTAGTGGTTCAACGTTTAGTCCAAAATACCCTCAATCATTGACAGAAGGGCGTGGAAAAGCAATTGTGTATATCACCAACGTTTAAGAGTGCATACAGAAGCGGCGAAAGTAGAACCCTCAATGTGAAAGAAGAATGAGCCAAAGGGAATGATTGGATGCAGTACCAGTGGCAGCCACGTGCTATGGTGTGGAACGGCTCCATCAACTGCAGCTGAGTAAGAGAAGTGAACAAAATCGTGAACTGTGCACTTTACGCATGAGTTTCCCTCCGTCCCTTCCTATCAACGAATGTTTGTCCTAAACATTAAATATACGGTTAATACAGCTTTGCCGAAGATGGGGGTTTGCAAGTCATAACCTAAATACTCATTCAGTCCCCACTTAAATAAAACTAATAGCACACTTGAAAATACTGCAAAAGTTAGGAACAAATATACAAATATCCTGCATAGTAGCTAAGGGGTGTTGCTGTATCTCTATATCTGAGCTGAGCAGCTCTACAGGCTGTAAATTCTTTCTTGAGTACTAGGCACCCTAGTCGTGATTCATTAGAAGTCAGAAAACTTAGGACCGCTAATGTTTTGCGTCCAGCTGTTGCAAGTCTTAGCAATCAAAGAATACTGTGCATAGCACTGTAACAGCCAGTGTTGAGTTCCACGGGCTGCCTTCGTGATTTGTGTGACACAACGAGTTAGGTTACAGATCCCAATCCATCGTGATTGTTACTTATGGCACATAACTGGAGTTCATTCTCGTCGCTGTAGATAAGAAGGCTTTCATAGGATCTGCGACCATGCTTGGCTCTAATGATTATACTTGTCTTGGTCGACAAAATATATATATATTTTTAAAAGTTTTCGTTTCTCGTGACGCGTTTTGACAATACCATCATCAGGTCTTACTTCGATATATAGTATCGTGTCATTTTATAAACATTCCTTCATAACGTCAGCACGTAATCTGAGTTTGTTATCCATAGTGAGGGCAGACGCTCAGTCCGATACCAAAACTACTGCTGCCGCATTGCTTGAGGAAAGTGTATCGCTTACCACTCTGGGGCAGTGCATGAGTTGTGCTGGACGGAACTTCCTACTTGCACTCCTTGTAAACCACTCTGTTGTTTCCAGAAACAAAACTACAGACTACAAATGATGCACACTAAATATAAGGCATGTGTTTAATTCCCTGTTGAAAGTAAGCAATAGCAATCTATCTTCAAATTCTTCAAAAGAGACTTACCACCACGTTTGTGAAGTGATGTAATATGCAAATATTTGTTTAAAATTAAATGATAACAGACCTGAAACTCTTATTACAGTAGTTCTAGAGTAATTTATGTGTTATTTCGCCTATTTTCGAAAGACCCATATTTAATAGACTGTATCAGTTCCGAAACAATGAAAAAACATTCGACACAAATGTCATACCATAGAATTACAAAATGTCTCACAATATTTACAAATGTTACAATTACTTGAGACGCTTTTTCTGATCGAATTGTACGTCGTCTGTGTGATACACAAACGGCGACAAACATAACGCGATGGTACATTAGTTCCCAAGGTACAGCAGTAACCAACGAACAGCGAGTTTTCAGAGTCAATGCCTACCGTTTACCTCTGGATTGCGTGAGTAGTTCTTTCTCTCTATAGTTTTTTCCTTTCTGCACACGGGGCGAGATTTTCAATATAGATGGCAGCGCTTAAACATCTGATTTTCGTTATAACTGCAATGACACCTTGACTGGATTGTAGAACGAAACTTCCTGACTTGCAAATAAAGTATGCAATATTCATTCAAACGCCGTGTCAACGATACTAAAAAAAAATGGTTCAAATGGCCCTGAGCACTATGGGACTCAACTGCTGAGGTCATTAGTCCCCTAGAACTTAGAACTAGTTGAACCTAACTAACCTAAGGACATCACAAACATCCATGCCCGAGGCAGGATTCGAACCTGCGACCGTAGCGGTCTTGCGGTTCCAGACTGCAGCGCCTTTAACCGCACGCCCACTTCGGCCGGCTCCAACGATACTACCATTAGTTCAGTGATCAATTATGGAAAGCGAAGAACTCAACCTACCGTGCTGTATTGCTGCTACCCAGACGTTCCGTGAAAGATCGAGAACGATAAATCATTCCTCAAGGAAATAAATGACATCCATACAGAAGCTGTCCAGGAAGCCAATATTTTAAGAAGGCACCAGAGTCCTAATACTATCGTCCACCCGAAGGGATGCTTACGACCGATGGCTGGTTGATCATACTCCTCTCTGTCTCTATGAACTGCGTAAGATATAACAGGGTTACATGACGACGTAGTAGGCACAGATTGTTAGACCAAATTAGAAAAATAATTTATCTCACTTTTGAGTGGGACAGTGACGCTAAGGCGTTAATCATTGGCGCGCCACTCTAGCGCGTCACAAACCAAACTGTGTGTCTCATGTTTTTATCAAGTTTTTCTTTTGTACAGGAGTCACGAAAATCAAATATCCAATACTTTAACAATTTATTTAATTAAAATCACGATATATTTTATGAAGGCGGTGCCCCACAGCTCATAAGTTCTTAAAAGCGCCACACTTCCACCACGAGAGCTGTTAATAAATACTTCATTATTCACAATCTATTCCAATTTCTATAAATTATCACGCATCTTAAAGTCATTTATAATTCGTACTTTACACAGCAATATTAAAATTATGACATCAAATAGCATAAAATTCATCACGTCACTGTTATCGAGATGTAAAATATATTACATTGTCACTTTAAACCAACACTCTTAACCTTCTTCTACATGTTACAATTGGGTTCCAACATTTCGTTTGGTGCCACTATATTATATTTGGTTCCATGTGTAACATAAATCACTTGTTTAGTGCCAGTATGTAGAATGCCCCCACAAAAAATGTTGGAACCCGACTGTAACACGTAGATAAAGATTGCTTGTTTAGTAAAATTTGTTATTGTCAGTTTAATGTATTTTACTACAATCACGGACCATGAAGATCATGGGTCGACGTTACAATGTTTCCCCGCAGAGGGCGATCTTGAGTACTTTGGATCCAGTTCTCGTGGACACCCATCGGCCGAAAATCTTCCTGAGCTCAAGGTTCCATCGCTTCCCTGTTCTGCAAACTGGACGAGTTCCATCAGGTTTTCCTATGGGTCACATGTCTGGTTCAAATGGCTCTGAGCACTATGGGACTCAACTGCTGAGGTCATTAGTCCCCTAGAACTTAGAACTAGTTAAACCTAACTAACCGAAGGACATCACACACATCCATGCCCGAGGCAGGATTCGAACCTGCGACCGTAGCGGTCTTGCGGTTCCAGACTGCAGCGCCTTTAACCGCACGGCCACTTCGGCCGGCGGTCACATGTCTGGTCTCCTGGCAATATGCCCTACCACGTTTATTCTCCACGCATTCATTTTCTGCACTATCATCAGTTGTTTCATCAGGTCGGACAATTCCCGGTTCTTTGCACGTCTCCAGACGTCCTCTTCGCGGATTGGCCCAAAGATCTTTTTATGCTTTTCCGTTCGAAGATCAATATGTTCCCTTGGCCTTTTTGTGCTGCTTAAGGTTTCTGTCCCATGTAACAACACCGGTACTGTCAGTGCATTATAGGCTTTAAATTTTTTCTCAACTGATAGGTTGTTTAATGGTATTATCTGCTTCGTACGGAAATATGTTTTAGAATAATTGACAATACGTTGATCAGTTTCTTGTTTTAGATTATTATGCCTGTTGAACCAGGTGCCAAGGTATTTACAATTTTCCGCTCTGGGCATTTTCCTACTTGCAATGGGGCATTATTTGGGGTCTTCTCTGGATGCTTCTATAACGGAGATCAGGATTTTTTCTCATTTTCTATCGCCTTTCTCCAAGTGCAATACTATGCCAAACACATTATAATTGTGACCCTGGGAATTTCATGTATGTGAATACAAGAATACAATATGCACTGCATGTCCTACAAGAAACGGATCCTTTTGGAAATAGTGGTTTCGGGCGAGCGATGCCCAAGTAACGTAATGCGACAAGCTACAGCTTTCTACCCTAAATATATCCTCCTCATCACAAACGATTGACCCGAAAACTAGCTCCATCTCACATGTAGAAGTAGTGTGATAATGGCAGCTCTGGGAGGTTTGCAGAGAGGATGTGGGGCCGGTGGAGTGTCCCAGCTCTTTAAAAACAAGATGTAGTCGGCGCCAGTGCAACATTCTTTTGCCACTGGATAACCAGCATCGTTCGCATCGCGATAAAAGGAAAGAAAAATTAGGAGCTCCAATAAGTGATCAGTGATTCTGCCCAATGAGAACTGATGATACCATTTGGAGAAATGCCAGAAACGAATTAAGGAAGGTGTCATTATGTATTTGGCGACTCATTCAAAAAACTGAAGACTGTCACGCTACTCACTAAGAACTCAGGCTGCAGTGGATTGCGGTTTCTGATCTGCAGCTGAACAAGGAGTACCTATTGCTTCTCCTCTTTACAAATTTCTTCCTTCCACAATGGTTCCTTTTGACAGTGAATTAAGAAACATAGGGACCTTTCTAAAACTCGTAGAACGGTTGTTCATCTCCACCAGGAGATTGTAATGCGCGTAAGTTTATCACTTCAGTTTCTCTGGTGCTTGGCAAAGCTGATGGAGATCAGCATTTTACATAGCTATTCGACGAAGTACCTCAATGTGCACCACATAGAACTTAGTGACACTACGTCATAAAGGTGTTTGTCTTTCCATTGACAACATTTGAGAAACTTTTTATTGTCGGTCCCACAGAGTGAGCTATTAACACTGCACAGTGAATAAAATGTCTTTTTGTTTTCTTTATTTCCAAACACTTCAAAAATTAGGCACAGTTCTCGAGAACAGTTTCTCTAAATCTCTTGATCAAGAAAGCACATGATCGGACAAGAACTGGAACGTCACGATCATTTCTTTGAGAAGGATACAACTAATTTCCAACCACCTTAAGTGATCCACGAAAATCACAGTAAACGTAAATCTACATATTCGGAAGGAGGTACTGAACAAGCATTTTCGCGAATAAAGATATATCCCGACCAGTTCGTTAATACAGTTTACAGAGTAATTCTGTGCTGGAGGTAGTAGACTGATTGCTACAGTGCCGATAGCGGCGAACCTGCATTTGAACCCCATGAAGGGCACTAGCGCCGCCGTCCGGTCAACGTGACTTGCAATAGCGGCCTATGTGACTAGATCCACGTAGCTTACAGGGCAGCAACGAGAGATTATTTCAGGAGAACCAAATGTTGTGCGAATCACGTGCTGACTGCATGACCAGTCAGTTCCCAGTGCATTATCATCTAACCTTCCAGAAGGGTCCGTGGGAAAAAGACGCAGCATAAATAGAGCTCTCTTACCCCAGTGAAGGGGAGTGCAATACCAGCAGTGAGCGGGTGATGCCGTCTCCACGACACTCGTCTATAGGATCCTGACTTAGTAATTTTCACTAGCCTCGGCCAACGTAGGACACTTAGCAGACATTGTTTATATTCTGGTAACACAAGAAGCTGAGGCTTTGTCTCATTCACGTGTTGGTCTTTTCAAAGCAACTGAAGAAGATTGTCAGAAAAAGAACTTTAGTATCTTATACATTCAGAAGGTTGCATTTGATAATTACAATTCACTAACACTTCTTGTCATCGCCAAGGAGCCAGATAAGGATCCTCTATCGAAGTAAATCAAAGAGACATGATACGACAGGGACAATGTAGCTGTGAGAATTTTGTCTGGTACAGAACAATATTCTTTTCAAATTTAGGAGTCCTGATGGTGAACTATAGGTGGTATATATTCCTGATGACTCGTGAACAAACATGAGCGGTACATACATCTTAGTTATGCCCACTTTTGCGCCCAAAAATATTTTTACAGGTTTTGTGACAGATGTTATTTTCACAATACAGAAATAAGAACTCGCATGGTGCTTTAAAACCGTAAACTATATCAAAAGGCAAAACCTCCTACTATATCTAACTCTGCTCCACTCTTTCCCATAATCCGTACTAAATGAAGACAACTCACAGCTGTTGATATATTTGGACCCCTTCCCAGAATGAACAACAGTTACAGTTTTTTTTTTTTTTTTTTTTTTTTTTTTTTTTTTTTTTTGCAGTAGAACGTAAGTCGAAATTTGTGTCATTTACGTGGAGCAACAGAAAAATCTTTTTGTAAGAAGTTGGTCACATAGACAAAGTAATATCTGACAACGGACCTCCGTTCCGAGCCCAACATTCGTTGTATACATTATGTTACAGGAAAATGAAACCTGTCTTAATCTCCTAGTATCATACATCTTCAAACCCTTGTGAACGACTAATGGAAGAGCTTGGGAAACCATGCAGATTGTATTGCCACAACAAACACACCACTTGGGATAGATATCTTCATTTGTTTCAGAATGTATTGAACGAGTTACCAAATGACTCTACATCCTCACCCCCCCTCTCCTTCTTCTGATGTTAAAGAATAAACAGTCACCTGACCAAGTCAGAGAATCTGTAGCATTACCCAACAGACACACCTATGCCATCATGAAGTGACTGATTTAGCCTTACTGAACATTAAGAGAGCTAATGAAAACAGGAAGGCGTTGCAATGACATATATATATATATATATATATATATATATATATATATATATATATATATAGGGGCCAATAGGTCTTGGTGAAATCTCGCCATCTTTCTCACAAGTGAAAATCACTCAATCATAAATTCTTTCTTCTATACAATGGACGATTTTACAAATATCAGTGTTCATGAAAATGCTTTGGAAGTGGAAACATTGAGCGCACATATATCGCAAGATGTTTATTATATAACTAACGTCAAGGTATTTAATGAGTAAGTAGGTGGAGAATCCACCTCTCTATGATGGATACACCAGCTGGCGACTGATGCCTGCTCAAGCAGGGTCTTACTATTTCTTCTCATATGTCATGGTGTACTCCACTTGTTTTACTGTCTTGTTCTGCTAATAAGTGTAAAACGTTCTCTCCTGCTATCCTAATGTAACCCAATGAAGCAACTGGTGATAAATATAACTTGCTATGAACTTTTGGTAATTTGTGAATAATGTTTCAGAAGTCTGCTGTATTGACGTCACTTTTGAGATGTTTGAAAATAGCTACTGACTACTGGTAAAACAGAGATATGAATTGCAAATTCCAGCTGAATATGTATACTATAAGAAACTGGACACAGTGTAAAGAATGACAGAGAAAATGACATTTATGTAAAAAAAGGATACTGAGAACAAAAGGTACGAAATGAGGTGCTTGTGATGTAGATGGTGTGTGGTGAAATATGTTGATATTCTGCAATAATGTAAATGGTACTTACGCTAAGCAATAATGAAGGAATAATGTATTGAATTATTATATGTATAAATATGAAGAGATGTTTTTAAAAACATTTCAGGCATCCAATGAGGAGTCAAAGATGATGTCATTTCAGTAGTGATAATGCATGTGGATGTTTTATGGATTATTATTTTAGATAGCCTGTGAGGGGCAAGGGAAGGTTTTTGACTCAGTAACGATATTGTATGTGGTTTAATAGTAACAGTACAGGTACGCTGTGCAGCATTGGAAGTAAGAAACAAAATACATTTAACATTAACATTTGTTGTTCAGAACTGTGCTCTATATGTACTTCCTTATGAGGAATTCAATCAGCAATAGGGCTACTTTGTATTTGACACCTGATCTTTGAATTTTTGGGGACTTGTAATTAACATGTTACTCTCTTATCACCAGGAGTGACAACAGTTTTGTTGTCATAATGATACCAGTGAATTTGGCAAATGCTAAATTGATGTTACACCTAAGATTTTTGTTCCAACAGCAACTGGCTAACATGTGACTGACATTAATAGAACATTAATAAGGTTTTGTATTCTAAGAGTGTGTACATAAAAACTATCTATTTTAATTATAACCATACTTACTCCTGACTTTATTGTACATGAGACATATGGTAGTTGCCATTCAGGCCAGATAAATGTATGTAATTTAAAAAACTGGATCCAAGTCTTTTCATTTATATGAGGTACTTTAAAAATGGATGCACATATTCAATTTCGACAATTGATACCAAAATGATGATCAGCTGTGTACTTGTTTATGCAATGTGGTTAAAATGACATCAAAATTTTACTGATATGTCTTATATACAATTCATATAATACACAAGGTATAGGATAATCATATTTATTGTACATGTTACATGAGGATTTTGATAACACACTTATGTATAGAATTATATATTTTTCAGGACAATTTGATATGACATTAAAATGGATGTAACTAGTTATCTAATTCCTCTGAAAATTTGTTTCATGTATTCTGGACATGCATAGGAGATGATTTTGGTTAACACACACACACAAATGAACGCACACAAACGCGCACACACACACACACACACACACACACACACACACACACACACACACACACACACACACATGAAGCAATGTGGAAACATTATGCTGAACTGCTTCATACAATTTACTGTGGCACTAAGTTGAGTGTCACATCATGTCTCAGATTATGAAAGACAGATCAATGTTAACCCTGCTTATTATGACAATTCTTTACCAATGACTGTAGCTCTTCAAATTCTCAGTTGTCACTGGAGGTTATGACAAGACACCTCATCTTCCCTGAGCTGCCTAGATAACATACTTATTTGAAGCCCTTTGGTTTCTCAGTGGGAAAATAGAAGGCAAAATACTATGCTCCCTGAGGCTGCCTCAGGAATATGCTAATGGTACTATTTTGGTGTAGCTATGATAGGTGTGTGTGTGTGTGTGTGAGAGAGAGAGAGAGAGAGAGAGAGAGAGAGAGAGAGAGAGAGAGAGAGAGAGAGTGACAAAACACTGCTTGTGACATTTTGCTCTGATATTCTTTTCCTCCCACTACATGACATTCTCCTCATAGGTTTTCTCCATAATTCTAAGCAGACAATTCAAAGCAGTTTTGTACCATACTGTATAAGTGTGTATCTTTCTTGGTTTATTTGAATAGACATGGATATTCACATACCTTCACAGGATTTATTTAAATATTTGAACAAACAAATGCAGGTACTTTATAAAGTTTTGAACCATAGTGCAAAGGTTGCACCTTTTATTACTTTGTTCAGACTGACTAGTATACTCACTTGCCTTCATAATATTTTCTTAAACATTTCAAAGAACTGTTGTAACTGCTTTTAAAAGTTTTGTGCCATGTTGCATAAAACATATGTATCTTTCTTACTTTATTTCAATTGACACGAATTCTTATCTGTCGTTATAGATTCCTTTTAAACATTCGTACAGCTAATTGTAGAGATTATGTAATGCTTTGTCTTTTACTGTCAAAACTGTATATATTTATGCCACTGTATCTGACTGAACTAGATTACTGATTTACTAAACCAAGCATCATGTTATGTCATGTCTTGTTTATCATGACAAAATATGTAAAATGACTTATTACTGGATGATTGTACATTTGTTTGCATGTATGTTCTGTTATTTGCATTAAAATTATGTACTGCATTAGTATCACTTTGTACCTCCCCAATGATATTTTACATACATTGTCATCCAACACAGGTATTTGTATTGGTAACCACACATCATGTACCTTGTTTTTGTGACTATTTCTTTTGGGAGAATTTTTTGAGTGCTTCCTGCTATTGTATCATCAGAAACCACTCTGCAAAATTCTTGTTTAATGGGGAAGGAGTGATGAAAGTGCGCTGTTTTGTTTACTGTGAAACTTTTCAAGTACTTTTGGCGATAAACGTGGATAAAGTAGTGATTCTGATGTACTCATTTTGTGTAATATAGATATAACTATATTCTTTGTCAGTCTGTTCTTGAGATCACAGATGTTGGTCAGAGAGGATACTTCCTTTGAAGAGAGTAGCAATAGTTTATGGTGAAGAGTCTGGCTGTGTACTTTGTTTGAAAAGGATGGACCATGTAGTGAAAGCAGTATTATTTATAAATCGTTTTCTACAAATATATTTTGAGGAAAGAAAATGAAATTATATTAATGGAAGAATGTCAAAAGGCTATTTTTTAAGGTAATTCAGTTTTTTAAAAATTTTTTGTTACTGTACAGTTTCATATTGTTAGAACATTGTGTATGGCTGAAGTTTGCAGTAGAAGTTCTGTTTTATAGTTGAAACAAGTGTCAAGTAATTGTTCACAGGAAAGTTATGAAGAAATATTTTGCTAACTTGTCTAGGTATGTGAATTTTATGAAAATGTGTGTTATTGTCGTGGCTTACTTACGCATAGATCAACTTTGAGTCTTGTTGTCATTTATCAGTCGTTAAGGTTAGTTCCCTTTCTCATTTACTTTCATGACTGTGTTTTCTTATTCGCATTGCACATCGTGAATTGTTTACTGAGAAGCATTTTGTGAAAACTGGAAAGATACCGTCTTGCTGTGCTCATCACAAGTACGTCAAATGAAATATTCCTAATAGTAACAGCTTGGAGAACAAACAAGCGTTCCGTGCGTACAGGTAGGCCAGTAAAATTGCCATCAAAATTTGTGTTCATTGTAAGGCACAGTGACTGCCAGAGTGTGTTTGTGAAAATATCAGTATCAGTTCAGCAGCTTAATACTAATAAAAGATCTCAGTAAAGTGCTATCTTGTGAGTTTCAATCAGTTCGATCAGAAAGGCATATGCTTTAGATTTTACGTTCATTTGCTGCATAATTACGATTTAAGGTGAAGATTAGCAATAATCAGGGCCAACATTTTGATCTGAATTGTGTTGTGTTGCAGTCAGATGGCGTAAGTAAATTTCATTGAAAACGGCTTGCTCTGTCGCACGAGTTGCTTGAGGTACTAGCTAGACTGGCTTTCGCTTCGTGTAGCATGTGCTTCCCATATTTCCGCTCAAAATTAAATTTCGCTTATTTCTGTTGCCCTGCACCGAAGTTTACTCATTTCCATATCAAAATAAGTTTTGTACAATTCTCAGATACAACTTGACACTTAAACACGAGTTTAGAATTAAAATATGTTACTTTCAAGTGCTGTATAATGAAATTTAAACATTCAGTATACAGGTCACGTGCAGAAGGATAACACACACACACTGCAAATAATCAGCTCCCCCACACAACGAAAAATGACCATAGTCAGAAGTTATCGGTAGTCAATACTAATTACCAAGGGATGAGAAAGTAGGCTGAACACTATTATTCTGTTGTTGACCAAGGAGATAGCAGGATTCCAAGCTGATTTAAGCAGAAACATTCGTCTGTATCTAATATGGAACCGCTTGCTAATTTAATCTCAGCAGATTCCTTAATAAGAAAATTTCAACAGCACACCAGAATCTCAGTGCAGTGTCTTACATAGGATGCCTGATGCCCAGGCAGGGGGCTTATATGCTCAGCTGTTATAAGCATGGGTGACGCTGACGATCAATACACCACCCCTCTAAGGTTCTGATGGTCTGACCATCGCCTTACACAAACCAAGAAAATCCTTCACCGACCCTAAAAGGGCTCTGAACTTAGACGGTTCTCAAAAATCACGATCACGCCTTGTTTGCAACGAACAAGACCAATCCTAATGCAAATGATTCCTCTACCAGGCAAAAACTCCGAAGAAATAGGGCAACCTTCACCCGATGCGTGATTTGTCGATAGTACAACACTGGTCTGTTCTGTTTCTAACCATTTTGCCGAATGGTGACTTCAAGTTGACCTAACTCAGCTGACAAAAGTTTTGGGTCTGAGCTGACGAGGGCCTTGAATTTAACTCTCTCAAAAGCTGCCAAAATTTCACTATCATGAGACTAAGCAATAAACGTTGTGAAATATCGGTTGAGTAATTTAGTGCTAGTGAATCAACAGCTAGTGAGTTATCGTGATTGGTAACTTCCCTAAGATTATGCGAATTAAAAGAAATTTAGGTCGCACAAAGAATAATGACTTGTCTGATTAAAATATCAAGGGTGGCCTAATAAGCACGAATATATTGGTACCACACCTCACACTGATATATTGATAATAGGATCCATCAAACTATGAAAAGAAACTGTATGTCACTATAACAATAACGGCCGAGCGGTTCTAGGCGCTACAGTCTGGAACCGCGCGACCACTACGGTCGCAGGTTCGAGTCCTGCCTGGGGCATGTATGTGTGTGATGTCCTTAGGTTAGGTAGGTTTAAGTAGTTCTAAGTTCTAGAGCTGATGACCTCAGCAGTTAAGTCCCATAGTGCTCAAAGCCATTTGAACCATTTTGAACTATAACAATTTGATGTCTTGATAAAGGAAATCGAAAATGTTTTATCCACTGAATCAAGAATATCACCAATTATCAGTGGAAGAAGGGACTGGAAACGTGTACGATAGCCTTTTCTCAGTTGGATGCATTCGTAATAGAAACAATGTAAAACCATGTTCGCAAAAATCACTAATGACTGCGGACTATGGTAATGAGTTAACGAAAAGTACCATAAAACGATGAACAAACACTATTACCCTCACCTAGGTGCAGAGTTGGTGCAGCTAGCTGGTTGCGAAAATTAGCTCAGCAGAATGCAACTACAAGTTAAATGACTTCACGCTTGTCTCATCTTGGTGAAAGAAAATATGGCCCATGTCTACCACTCTCATTATGTATGAGAGCACAAGACTGTTGTAGTAACCGCTAAGAATTCTAAGTTCAGCCCAGTCATCTAAGTTCTGCTCCAAATTACGGGCGTCTCGGTGTTCAGCTCTGACGAAGCATACTGTACTCGGTGATGCCTCTGATGCAATTCCTTGCTACGATGCCCCCATAGCAAGTGCTTTCTTCTATCAGACTTAGCTGGCTCTGCCAGTATCGGACTCTTGCTAAACGACTGAAACAGATCTAGTGAGTTCTGGCTAATGATAATTTAATAAGCATCCTAACAGATTCCCTGCTCTCGTGCATTCTACAGTGGTTAACCAATGAAGTGTATTTCTCCCCTGGAGTGCCGGCCGGGGTGGCCAAACGGTTAAAGGCGCTACAGTCTGGAACCGCGCGACCGTTACGGTCGCAGGTTCGAATCCTGCCTCGGGCATGGACGTGTGTGATGTCCTTAGGTTAGTTAGGTTTAAGTAGTTCTAAGTTCTAGGGGACTGATGTCCTTAGATGTTAAGTCCCACAGTGCTCAGAGCCATTTGAACCCCTGGAGTGGTGCACAAGGAAGAAATCTCCCCCACAGATTTGTAGTTGCATCCAGTGAAAAGGTATCCACACACAAACTAATGGGAACTCTTCCTCACTACCAAAATAATTGCTATGAGCCAGTCAGAGACGTCCCTACTAAATTTTGAATACAAATACCAGCGTCCTTCGCGCCTAACAGCTGGGCCCCACACAAAGAGGATCATGTTTTCTCCATCCTTCAGATCTTATCTTTACTGAAAGGGATTCTGTTTGCTTCGTGCGGAATGAAGGTTTATAATGTGACAGGCTACACTCGCTAGTCACTCCTGCTGTATTTGGTCTGCAAAGTGCTCTTTCCTGCATCTACCTAGTCGACATTTTCGCGTTCAGCAGAGAGACGTTTATGGTCCATGTGGTTTTCCTAACTACTCTTACCTTTCACCAGAAAGCTAAAAGCCAACAGGCTGCAGCACATTACAAGACCCTTTCATCATACCAAAAGGAGAAGAGTCAGAATTATTCACAATTATAGCCATTGGCATTTGTTATTATTGCTACCAGGTTGCAGACCCTCTAATGATTTCATTTGATTTACTAATCAGATTTGACTATTGGATTATGAAACAGGTTATGGGACATTTTTTGGGAAAAACTGACATAAAAGAGTGTCCTCTACCTGTCTAAAATAAAATGTAGGTCTCAATGACGCCGACTCTAGGGCATGTTCCGCGAAATCTTTACATGAACAGCTTGGCAACGACAGGTGACAAAGGTTTCCCCATCGTAATCCCATCTGTTCATTCATAAAACTGGTCATTTAATAAGAAGTAAATGGATGTCAACACATGTAGGAAAATGTTTGTTAGTTCAGCAGCAGATCCTAACCTTAATTAACTGTAATGTATCAGGCAGAGGAATGCAAGTGAAGAGAGAGACATCAAAAGTTAGTAACATTTTAATCATTAATACTTAATCCCTCAAATCGTCATAAGAAATTCTCTGAGTTTCTTAATGTGATGTCCACACCGAACTACTAGTGGGCTCAACAGTAGCAAGGTGTCAGGGTGTTTTGCTACGTGGTATATCCTAGCATCAAAGTTACTGACAGAGGCCTAAGTGGAACACATACCTTGTAGATCTTCGGAGGGCCGTGTAATCTAGGGGGATAGCACAATAAGAGTTCCTCATGATAATCGCTTGTGACAAGCAACATTTCTTCGAGAAGTTGTTAGTCTTCTTCCCAACCCTTTTCGTTGGATCAGCAATGATTCTGGTATACGCTGGATCATATAGCTATGGATAGATGGATGATGTACAGCTAGTGATTTCGTTTGCTCAGAGTAATGGGATCTCGTCTAGGCAAAGTGTTATGAAGGTTATTAATATATCTGTATCGATGTTTTAATTAATAAATAGTAATTAAAATGTCTTCTTTTAAGTGAAACTACTTTTCTGAAGCGGTGTATACTGATCCCCCGCTTTAGCTGAAATTCATCAATTGCTTCAAAAAGACGTTTTCAAAAAAGTGTCAACGGTAAGATGAACAGTGTTCTTATGTCGGGCTTTGGAGGTTTAGTTGATAGAAGCTATCTCCCAGAAACGCTACTACGTCCCGCAGGAAAAGAGGTGCTTCAGATAGTGTAGCTGGAGATAATTTCTAACAGAAAAGCCACACACAAAAGCTTTAATCACACAAAAAAGCTGATAAAGTGATTATAAGTAACAGAATCAACATTGAGAGGACTGTAGGATTTCAAGTAATTTTGTGTAATGGCCAGTACTGTCTGTTATATTACATCAGTACCCACCTTTATTTCGCACAAATTAGGATATAACGAACAAAGCAGTTTCCATCTGAAGCATTCAATTTGGAATAGACCGATTGGTCGCTATCAAGCACAGATTTATGAAATGCGAGTTGAATAGAGTTATATCATAATCTGCTTTCAGGTTTGTCGTTTATAGCATCCCCTTTCCTGATCGGAAATGACAATTCAGCGTATGTATGAGGTTTTGTCAATTGTGATAATTATGTATATTGGCCGAAAGTAGTCAACCAACGATTGTATACCTGTTGTAAATATACTAGGCGCTCTGTGCACTTGGGTTACTCCATGAATGTTGTCGGACTGTGTACTTGTATGGAATGTGGCCGATACTAAATAATGAAGAGAAAGAGCCAAAAAATTAAAAGATGTCACCACGAATCACTGGTGAGACTCCGATTCAATTACATCATCTACTCATTTTATTAATCACGATGTCAATTTTCAGACGGTACGGATTCTGTAGGCAGCTGGATGCTTCGGACGAGCCTGCAGCATGGTCAACGCTATTTCACACCTCCACTAGTCAGCTATTCAGATTCACTATTTACAACCGCAATGCACATTGCGGATTCCCTCCGACCATAAATTAGTCTTTGTTTACGTGTTCTGCTGACGTACGTGGAAATTCTGTGCGGTGTTGTTGACTGGATTAGAAACTAAAATTAATATCCACAATAATAGGCAACATACTAAGAGATAATTCATTCTGACGACACAAAGAAGGTAAGACGTGCTGTGAAACTGGAACATATGGAATTAATATTAGACATTTACTCCACTACATTCCTTTCATTTTAATATAGTATGCTAATTGTAGTGTTTTAGTGGGTCTTGTACAGTCTGACTGAAAGGAGATCGTGGATTTGTTTCTTATAAGAATATAATTTGGAGTTGAAAGGAACGATATCAGGAGCTTTGGACAAATCATAGCAAGGGCTGCATTGCAGGACGACTGTAAGTGTGCAGTCAGTCCCTTTCACGCTTCACTTGTATGAGAATTCTTTAAGGGCATGAAACAGCCTGTAAATCGGCTATTTCGATTTATGTAGTTAGTTTCACTTAATTTTCTTAAAGAGTGTAGCGCGTGATTGTCATTGAGTTAGTGTTGAATCGTTTGTTTTTGAAGAGGCGCGGGTCCACAGCAATAAACTTTACAGGAGAGACGAAAAACTGAATACACTCCACATACAATTATTTTTATATTTTATTTTATTTTTTCTGTTTAGTTTATGGTACAGAATTTTGTTTACAGTATTATGTATATAGATATAAATCTTGTTCTTCGCAATAAGAAGCGTTTAAGTCCGCAGACATGTGTCCTTTTAAAAATAAACGAAGTTATTTTTCTCTATAGAACAATAAAGAGCTGCTACTTACAAGGGAACCTCCCCATCGCACCCCCCTCAGATTTAGTTATAAGTTGGCACAGTGGATAGGCCTTGAAAAATTGATCACAGATCAATCGAGAAAACAGGAAGAAGTTACGTGGAACTATGAAAAAAATAAGCAAAATATACGAACTGAGTAGTCCATGCGCAACATAAGCAACATCAAGGAGAATGTAAATTCAGGAACGCTGCGGTCCCGTGGTTAGCGAGAGCAACTGCGGAGTAAGAAGTCCGAGGTTCAAGTCTCCCCTTGAGCAAAGATTTTAACTTTTTATTTTCAGACAATTATTTCTGTACGTCCATCCGATGCGAGGTTTTCGGGAAGTGAAATACTTTGTGAAAAGATTCTATGATTTTGCGAAGCTGCACAGGTACACGTGATCGTGTGTCAATTATCAAAGTTCAGGCACTCACACATAATCAACTTCGCTCCCCATATGCAGGATTTGACGGTCTACACACGGAAAAATTTGAAAACGTTAAAAACATATGTTTTGAAAGAGCACAGGCAAAACTGTGCGACTGTGAAACTGTTGTATTCATTTGTTGCGGTTTATTTGACAAACTCTTATGGTTTCATCACTTTTTTGGGAGTGATTATCACATCCACAAGAAAACCTAAATCGGGCAAGGTAGAAGAAACTTTTTACCCATTCGCCAAGTGTACAAGTTAGGTGGGTCGACAATATATTCCTGTCATGTGAGGCACATGCTTTCACCAGTGTCGTATAGAGTATATCAGACGTGTTTTCCTGTGGAGGAATCGGTTGACCTATGACCTTGCGATCAAATGTTTTCGGTTCCCATTGGAGAGGCACGTCCTTTCCTCTACTAATCGCACGGTTTTGCGGTGCGGTAGCAGAACACAGACACTGAACCTATTACAGTGAACAGGGACGTCAATGAACGAATGGACAGATCATAACTTTGTGAAAATAAAGAAAGTAACCTTTTAATTCGAGGTAAGACTTTAACCAAGGACCTCTCGTGCAGCAGCTGCTTATGCTAACCGCGAGACCACGGCATTCCTGAGCTTAGACTTTCCTTGATGTTGCCTATGTTGCGCATGCACTACTCAGTTTGTATATTTTGCTTATTTTTTTTTTCAGAGTTCCACACAACTTCTTCCTGTTTCCTCGATTGATCTGTGTTCAGTTTTTCAAGGCCTATCCACTGTGCCAACTTATAACTAAATCTGAGGGGGGTGCGATGGGGAGGTTCCCTTGTTAGGGGAATCAATATTCATTATGTTCACAATCAGTTGTTGGTCATGCCAGAATGTCCTAAAATTTTTCATTCTTGTGAGGTATATATTGCATCATCTTGATGATGTCTTGCAATTTCTCTGGATTGATAAATATTTTTTGAGTGTAAACTTTCGAAGTTGGTTAATTAATCTTGTCAGTACCTCGTTCAGAGGTTTTTAGCAGTTTCAATGTGTTCCTTACAAGCCCATCAATGTATATGTATGACACTACAATTCCTGATGCTTTCTGGCTGTAAATGAAGTGTGAAAATCGACTGACTTCAAAAGATTGTTTTTGTTCTTTAGGAGTATTTTTTCTGAAAGACTCTATAGAAATTGCACCTTTTTTATAATATTTTGTCCACCAGCATTTATAATCTTTGATGTCTTTAGTTTTCATCAATGTTACCATGAATTAAGCAGATTTATTTGATTCTGCAATCTTTCTAGCATATTCGTCTTGTGTGTAGACTCGACAGATTTTTCGCTGTTCTCTTTTATAAACCCAAAATCTCAATCATATTGAAGAAAAATGTGTCCCCTAATATAAAAAAACTGACTCACAGATTCGAATCTGCCAATAATTGTTTGAACAGAAAAGAAACGATTTATGTCCTAATTACGGTTTGGGTCAGAACTCCCATCTAAACACGTAGATATGTCTTATTCTGTCTGAATATAATCGTTTATGTACTGTTGAACGAAGGTACATACTTCACTTGGGCCTATGTTACACAAATACTGTAGTCTTTCCTGCCTTTAGGTTATGTAATCCAAGTACATTCACCCACAGCTGCCGATAATAAAATAATTGTTGAACAGGAATATGTGATAATGGCAAGTTTGCCTATAACCCACAACTATTTCACACACATCATCAGTATTAGAACAAAGTTCCTTAACTTCTTTGGTTTTGACATGGAACTTTTGAAAATGCTGCTTATGAACTTGTTCACCCGTAGTAGTCACCCTAGCCCTTCCATTCAGTGAAGTATTTCTCAGTCTTACACTTGTTTCTTCA
Source organism: Schistocerca americana (assembly GCF_021461395.2). Lineage (NCBI taxonomy): Eukaryota > Metazoa > Arthropoda > Insecta > Orthoptera > Acrididae > Schistocerca > Schistocerca americana. The sequence goes on along the minus strand of NC_060119.1, from coordinate 948,150,595 downwards.
CATTTCAAACAAACGTCGACATTGACATTTGCAATCAAGGGAGTCACAACTACACTCAACCTGCTGGCATATAAATACATCCATGGGATATACTGTCAAGAATTGGTCATTAAATGGTTTAGTCAAGTAACTGCAGATAGGTCTAAACCAATGCCTGTGGCTGTAGAGCCATTGCCAATACACGAGCAGATGAAAGCCAATATTGATGATTGAACAGCTTTATTACCTTCTAAGCAGGGAGAATTACTAGAACTTTTACAGAACTATGCCCAATCCTTTGAGAAGCAAGGCAAGGTTAGTGGATATGTTTGCCATCTAAATGTGAATCCTCAGCGTATACTACAGACTCTATGAAATTTCATGAGCACTGAGACCGACCACTGACCACGAGATAAGAGGATGCTAGATTGGGGAATTACTGGGCTGCAGATATTCCATATTGTAGTCCTCTGCTGGTTGTACCCAAAGCCGGAGTCAGTGTTTGCTTAGTATTGGACACATGGGAAATCAACAAAATAATTGTACCCATATACACACCACTAACCTTACGACTTATGATAGAAGAAAGATTAAGAAACGGCAAACCTACGTTTCTAGCATTTGTAGACTTAGAGAAAGCTTTTGACAATGTTAACTGGAATACTCACTTTCAAATTCTTAAGGTGGCAGGGGTAAAATACAGGGAGCGAAAGGCTATTTACAATTTGTACAGAAACCAGGTGGCAGTTATAAGAGTCGATGGGCATGAAAGGGAAGCAGTGGTTGGGAAAGGAGTGAGACTGGGTTGTAGCCTCTCCCCGATGTTATTCAATCTGTATATTGAGCAAGCAGTAAAGGAAACAAAAGAAAAATTTGGAGTGGGTATTAAAATTCATGGAGAAGAAGTAAAAACTTTGAGGTTCGCCGATGACATTGCAGTTCTGTCAGAGACAGCAAAGGACTTGGAAGAGCAGTTTAACGGAATGGACAGTGTCTTGAAAGGAGGATATAAGATGTACATCAACAAAAGCAAAACGAGGATAATGGAATGTAGTCAAATTAAATTGGGTGATGCTGAGGGAATTAAATTAGGAAATGAGACACTTAAAGTAGTAAAGGAGTTTTCCTATTTGGGGAATAAAATAACTGAGGATGGTCGAAGTAGAGAGGATATAAAATGTAGACTGGAAATGGCAAGGAAATCGTTTCTGAAGAAGTGGTGGTGGTTAGTGTTTAACGTCCCATCGACAATGAGGTCATTAGAGACGGAGCACAAGCTCGGGTTAGGGAAGGATTGGGAAGGAAATCGGCCGTGCCCTTTCAAAGGAACCATCTCGGCATTCGCCTGAAACGATTTAGGGAAATCACGGAAAACCTAAATCAGGATGGCCGGAGACGGGATTGAACCGTCGTCCTCCCGAATGCGAGTGTGCTAAGTTTCTGAAGAAGAGAAATTTGTTAACGTCAAGTATAGATTTAAGTGTCAGGAAGTCGTTTCTGAAAGTATTTGTATGGAGTGTAGTCATGTATGGAAGTGAAACATGGACGGTAACTAGTTTGGACAAGAAGAGAATAGAAGCTTTCGAAATGTGGTGCTACAGAAGAATGTTGAACATTAGGTGGGTAGATCATGTAACTAATGAGGAGGTATTGAATAGGATTGGGGAGAAGAGAAGGTTGTGGCACAACTTAACTAGAAGAAGGGATCGGTTGGTAGGACATGTTTTGAGGCATCAAGGGATCACAAATTTAGCATTGGAGGGCAGCGTGGAGGGTAAAAATCGTAGAGGGAGACCAAGAGATGAATACACTAAGCAGATTCAGAAGGATGTAGGTTGCAGTAGGTACTGGGAGATGAAGAAGCTTGATTAGATTAGATTAGATTAATACTAGTTCCATGGATCATATGATATTTCGTAATGATGTGGAACGAGTCGAATTTTCCAATACATGACATAATTAGGTTAATTTAACAACATACTTAAGTTAATATAACAACTTTATTTTTTGTGTTTTTTTATTTTTATTTTTTAATATTTTTTTTCTTAATTTATATCTAAAAATTCCTCTATGGAGTAGGAGTTGTCATTCAGAAATTCTTTTAATTTCTTCTTAAATACTTGTTGGTTATCTGTCAGACTTTTGATACTATTTGGTAAGTGACCAAAGACTTTAGTGCCAGTATAATACACCCCTTTCTGTGCCAAAGTTAGATTTAATCTTGAATAGTGAAGATCGTCCTTTCTCCTAGTATTGTAGTTACGCACACTGCTATTACTTTTGAATTGGGTTTGGTTGTTAATAACAAATTTCATAAGAGAGTATATATACTGAGAAGCTACTGTGAATATCCCCAGATCCTTAAATAAATGTCTGCAGGAGGATCTTGGGTGGACTCCAGCTATTATTCTGATTACACGCTTCTGTGCAATAAATACTTTATTCCCCAGTGATGAATTACCCCAAAATATGATGCCATATGAAAGCAATGAGTGAAAATAGGCGTAGTAAGCTAATTTACTAAGATGTTTATCACCAAAATTTGCAATGACCCTTATTGCATAAGTAGCTGAACTCAAACGTTTCAGCAGCTCATCAATGTGTTTCTTCCAATTTAATCTCTCATCAATGGACATACCTAAAAATTTGGAATATTCTACCTTAGCTATATGCTTCTGATTAATGTCTATATTTATTAATGGCGTCATACCATTCAGTGTACGGAACTGTATGTACTGTGTCTTATCAAAATTCAGTGAGAGTCCGTTTACAAGGAACCACTTAGTAATTTTCTGAAAGACAGTATTGACAATTTCATCAGTTAATTCTTGTTTCTCAGGTGTGATTACTACACTTGTATCATCAGCAAAGAGAACTAACTTTGCCTCTTCATGAATATAGAATGGCAAGTCATTAATATATAATAAGAACAACAAAGGACCCAAGACTGACCCTTGTGGAACCCCATTCTTGATAGTTCCCCAGTTTGAGGGATGTGCTGATCTTTGCATGTTACGAGAACTACTTATTTCAACTTTCTGCACTCTTCCAGTTAGGTACGAATTAAACCATTTGTGCACTGTCCCACTCATGCCACAATACTTGAGCTTGTCTAGCAGAATTTCATGATTTACACAATCAAAAGCCTTTGAGAGATCACAAAAAATCCCAATGGGAGGTGTTCGGTTATTCAGATCATTCAAAATTTGACTGGTGAAAGCATATATGGCATTTTCTGTTGAAAAACCTTTCTGGAAACCAAACTGACATTTTGTAAGTACTTCATTTTTACAGATATGTGAAGCTACTCTTGAATACATTACTTTCTCAAAAATTTTTGATAAAGCTGTTAGAAGGGAGATTGGACGGTAATTGTTGACATCAGATCTATCCCCCTTTTTATGCAAAGGTATAACAATAACATATTTCAGTCTATCAGGGAAAATGCCCTGTTCCAGAGAGCTATTACACAGGTGGCTGAGAATCTTACTTATCTGTTGAGAACAAGCTTTTAGTATTTTGCTGGAAAGCCATCAATTCCACGTGAGTTTTTGCTTTTAAGCAAGTTTATTATTTTCCTAATTTCAGAGGGAGAAGTGGGTGAGATTTCAATTGTATCAAATTGCATAGGTATGGCCTCTTCCATTAACAGCCTAGCATCTTCTAATGAGCACCTGGATCCTACTATATCCACAACATTTAGAAAATGATTATTAAAAATATTTTCAACTTCTGACTTTTTGTTCGTAAAGTTTTCATTCAATTTGATGGTAATACTGTCTTCCTCTGCTCTTGGTTGACCTGTTTCTCTTCTAATAATATTCCAAATTGTTTTAATTTTATTATCAGAGTTGCTGATTTCAGACATGATACACATACTCCTGGATTTTTTAATAACTTTTCTTAATACAACACAGTAGTTTTTATAATTTTTGATAGTTTCTGCATCACTACTCTTTCTTGCTGTCAGATACATTTCCCTTTTCCGGTTACAAGATATTTTTATACCCTTAGTAAGCCATGGTTTGTTACAAGGTTTCTTACGAGTATATTTAACTATTTTCTTGGGGAAGCAGTTTTCAAATGCATTTACAAAAATGTCATGAAATAAATTATATTTTAAATTGGCATCAGGTTCACGGTACACCACATCCCAGTCTAACTGCTGTAGGCTTTCCCTGAAATTTGCAATTGTTAAATCGTTGACTGAACGTACTACTTTGGAGGACTGTTTAGTATTGCTGAATTGAGCTATGTCATATATTGTAACTAGCTGTGCACCATGATCAGAAAGACCATTCTCAATAGGCTGAGCATTTATCTGGTTAAACTTATCTTGGTCTATAAAGAAGTTATGTATCAGTGAGCTGCTATCCTTTACCACCCGAGTAGGAAAATCAATAACGGGTGTCAAATTGAAAGAACTGAGTAATACTTCAAGGTCATTTTTCCTATTACCCTCTTTCAGAGAATCTACATTGAAGTCCCCACAAATAATAATTTGCTTCCCCCTGTCTGACAGATAGCACAACAAGGAGTCCAAATTTTTCAGAAATAGATGAAAATTTCCTGATGGGGACCTATATACAGTTACAATTATAAATGTGCCTTTATTTAATTTAAGCTCACAGGCACATGCTTCTATATGTTTCTCTACACAAAAATTTTTTGTTTCTATACTTTTTGCACAATGATAACTTTTGACATATATGGCAACTCCTCCTTTCTCACAGGGTAGAGTAGCATGGAGAGCTGCGTCAAACCAGTCTCAGGACTGAAGACCACAACAACATACACACCACCACACAGCATTGAGGCACTGATACAAAACTTCAATAGTGTTAAGTACCCAACCAGTGCACATCTTAGGCCCACTTAGGTACCACTAGATATTCAACCTCGCAGATATACTGCAGCCATATAATCTGGAAGAAGTCATTAATTTTGTCTTACCATGCTGACTGAATGTGATCTTTGGGGTGTTCATATCAGCTTTGTATACTGTATGAGGTCCAGAAGTGCATGAACAAGTTACCCTACTTCTTTATGACTTGTTAACAGTATCATGAACCTGGGAAGAACATGTCACCATTTTGCGTATAGTTTTGGACAAGTTCTATCAATCTGGTATACTGCTAGCCTTAAGAAGCAAAAGTTTGGCTTGCTGTAAGGAAAATTTTTTAGTCACTTAGCTTCTTCTCCCAGTACATTACATGATACTAAGAAGATTAGAAAGATTAGTGGAATTCAGACTGCACCTGTACCGAATAATTGTAAACAATTATAGGTTTCTTAGGACTGGCCTCATTTTATCGTCGTTTTCTCTCATATCAAGTTATGAATGTGGAACCCCTGTAGAATTTGCTCAGAAAGAATGTCACACGGCAGTGGACAAGTGAGTGTCTACCAGCGTTTGAGAGGGTCAAAACAGCTTTACTCAACTCACCATTATTGCACCATCTGGATATTAATATCGACTTTGGACAAATGACAGCTGCTTTGTCTTATAGACTAGGTTCCTATCTATTTCAGGTTCAAAAAGTAAATGGAATTCCAGTCCTCTGTGAAACTGCCTTTGCTAGTTGCTTTTTAACTTGTTGTGTATAGACTTGTTCCATTACTGAATCAGAGGCTCTAGCAGTTGTCTAGTCATTTAGAAAGTTCCATTACTATCTCGCTGGTACTCATACAATTGTGTATTGTGATCACCAGGCAGTAAGCTTTTTACAAACATGTCAATCACTCTATTCTCCTCCAGCTAGGTGGCTGATAATTCCTCAAGAATATGAACTGGTGATTTTTCATGTGAAAGTTCGTGACAATCTAGCTGCTGATGCACTTTCTCATTTACCAAAAGGTTTAAGTGAGAACAAAGAGGTAGATGAGCATACATCTGAGTTTTGAATTCTTCTAACGGAAGATCCAACCTACACGATGTACGACTTAGAATTGTGTGGCAATACGTCTGCTCTACAGAAACAAAATGCATGTTGGCTCTGAGTGATGGAAGAGCTCGAATCAGAGCAGAATGCCAGGATTAATTGCTTGTACAATATTTATAATCGAATATTAAATCATAGATGACGTAACGAATCAATAAATTGAAGTGTGTGTATTCCTGCAATGTATGAAGATAAATTAACTTTATATACACACCATACTTTACATCATTGTGGAGTCATTAGATGTGCTGCGAACATAGGAGGTTATTGTCATGTTTCCAATCTTAGAAGTAAAGTTCAGAAGATGTTAAAGCTAATGATCATAAAATCTGTTACATTCTGTAGTAACTGAAAGCCAATTGGAGATGGTCTGTGTAGATTTGATGGGACCACTACCTCAAGCGAGGCTTTTATGACTTATTTTCAAACTGCACCAAGCTCTATGACTTAAAAATGGTAACTTGTCAGCCAATAATTAAAAGGCTCACTGGAGGCTGCAGTCTGAAATAGGGCAATCTAAGAAATTGTTGTCTGATCATGGAACCATTTTCACGTTATATTGTTGACAAAATTTCCTATGGGGTATTGGGATCAAGTAAATCATCACATCATGTTACCATACCGAATTGAATCGAACTGCCCCCTTTTTCATGAATTGAACCATTTTATGAGAACCTACTGTCATCATCTTCAAACAGCTTGACTCGACTACTTTCGATCCTTTGAAGCGATATAAAGTAGTTTGATACACTCTTCTACCAATGCAGATCTGTCTGAGTTGTTTTGAGAAAGTTGGAGAAAATTAACAGATTGCTAATACGTCATAGGAAGAAAAATTCAGAGAGACAATAATCACTCTGACCTCCAGAATACGTCATAGAAGGCTAATATGTGACAAAGGTATCCGAAAAATACAACAATATGAAGTTGGTATGAAAGTACTTAACCAGAATCATCCCAAGTCTTCGTTCCTAAAAAAGCAGAACAAGAAATGGTAATTACTTTGTATTGGACCATTCAAAATAATACTCATACCACATCCTGGTGCTTATCTTTTGGCATACCTGATGAGTGACCGAGTTAAATGACATTAGCCCCACAAGGACTTAAAGGTACTGCACTAGAGCATTGGCTCGTGATCTAATCTAAGATAAATGTATTTAGTAATCAGGTTTAGCTTAAGTCGTCAGATTCAGTTTTCTCTCCAAGTATAAAGAGTCTATTCCTTCAGTATATGTCTAACTATGTATAGGTGCAAGTTCCCAATTAATTTTTTGGAGTAAGACACAGAAATGAAATGAGCAATTTAAAGGAGAAAAATATTCTGTGTTGTCTTCATGCAGTATACTATCCGTAATGAAGTTTTATTAATTAATCTCTAAATGTTTTAGTGACTAGAAACAGTTTTCAAGCAGTTACCTCACCAGTGATCTCTGTGTCAATTGAAATAATTACAATGATGAATTACTGGCTACAACATTAGAAATATGAGGGTGTTAACAGGGATTTCTGGTTGTATAGTTATGAATTTTTCGTAATTAGGCTTCAGAACCCAACCTCTGGTAATGGTGAACACTCATGACCTGTGTGTGTACATATGTTTGTCTTTGCACTCTAGCAATCAATCATGTAATGCTTAGGTTATCAACCAATTCTTAAATATATATACCCTTAATATCGAGAAGATGAATGTATGGTTGTGAACTGAGTTGTAAACAACTTCAGAATGAGAATATGATGTGATTTGCAATTATCTGGATCATTATTACGATATATCCATGGATTCATTTTTTAAGTATTTAGATGTGACATTTGATTGAACAGTCATCTGAAAATTTGATGAGTTGAGTGATTAACATTGGGTGAGCAAGGCAAAGTATATATCGAATATCAAATGTATTGAAGACTCATCATGAATGCTGTTACAGTGTCTTGTGACGAATAAAGACCTGAATCCTCGAACAGATAACTGCCTTCATGGTGGGAGGAAGACGTTTCAGAGCAATTGTACAAGTACCTGATGAAGCTACACCAAAGCGTATGGACCTCTGTCATATCCTGGGTACTATATTATCTATGCCCATAAAATAGTTGTATAACAATGTCTATAACATGGTAGGATGGGAAAATGGCTACAGGGATGATTAAATGACAGATCCTTCAAGGAACACTTTCAATTCTTATAATTTGTGATGTAAACTTCGGTTCTGTATGTGAACTTTCTGCCATACGAAGCTTACTGAACTAACTGTTATGATCAGCAACAAAATAAATTGGCGCAATGGAGACATAACATTTCATGCTTCATGGGTATATTCCCATTGGGGGAGGGGGAGGGCTGTTTAGTATCCCGTTTTGCTATCGGAAATAACCATTGTATTGTAGACTGGATTAGAAACAAAATCTAATATTCATAATAAAAGGCAACATACTAAGAGATAATTCACGTGGATTCCCTAAATGGATTAGAGAAAACGCTGGTCGATTGAGATTTAAAGGTTTTTGTACTGAGCACCAACAGGTAAGGGATATAATCAAATTTGTGTGTAGGTCAGTCCCACAGAGCATAAAAATGCCCGATTTCGAATGCTTTGACATTTCAGTGTCTCCTTGTGCTTTAGAAGAAGGTTCACTCGATGGGAAGTAATACGATTCGGAGAGTTACAGCGGGCGCAGTAAAGCAAACAGCAGGCATGTAATATGAGCCCGTTAGCACTGCGAAATGGGGCCGCCGTCCTGAATTTTTACAACCCTCCAAGGGCCTCTTATCGAGGCAACGGTTCTAATTCCTCTTTTTCTAATTTATATTCTCATTTTCCGTAACTGCTCCCATTTCGCTCAGGCAGTTTCACAAACATCATTCTGTATGCTGATAGGTACAAGGCAGAAGTGGTCCATCAAGCGTTTCTATCAAAGTTTGTCACATTTTAAGTTGACAGTATCTTTGTTTTCAGTTTTAACAGTGAGCATCGTTTATCTTAATTCCTTTGGAGAACTGTGTTGTAGAGTGAGGGTGTCCAATATTACAGTTATGACTATCCCTCGTGCAAGAATTAACATTCTGCATACCAAGCGGAGTACTGCAGCATCCCAACATAACTATTTTATTATTTGTAGCCCTTTGAAATACTTTACATTTTTCGGACTATATGTGATTATTAAATCAACCTGACTAAACACTATCATTGTTGAATTTTGTAAGTAAATTCATTTATATAATAAATAATAATTGAAATAAGTTCGTAGGCGTCCACAGCCAATGTCAGCTTGGATAAAGTAATTTTGGGTATTGTGCCACGTCATTTTAAACTATTAAAACAGCTAAATTGCCGACGTTTCAACCGACTTGATGCGGTCCTCTTCAGCAGTCAACCTCTGTGCAGACGACCGTAGAAATTTTGTCGAAACATCGGCAGTTTAGCTGTTTTAGTGGTTTACAACGACACGGCCCAATATCCAAAATTATTTTACCCAAAATAATTGAAATGTTAATTGGAGTCCTTTGGTGCCCTACTTGGGATTCCGTGTGACAAGAAGGCACACGTGTATAAATGTACATTGTAGCAAACCATGTTGACTCAAGTGTGAGCAAGATGTTTTAATTTTGAAACAATGTTAGACATTTTTCTCTGTTAGTCATTTACTTGAGTTCTGTTGGTACTATACTTTTATGTTGTGAAACGAACGTATCGAAATAGCTGAAGTTACAGAAAAAAAATTGTATACGCAATGAAGGAGATCTAGAAGAGGCAATGCAGATACCAGAAGTAGAATCAGAATCAAGAAATAGCGATGTCGAGTCTATGTATTCAGAAACAGAAGGCAATGTGGAAACAATGGACGTGGTTGAAGATGTTACTGAATAAAGCTATTGATAAGGTTTAAATGCCGGAGAGACCTACAAATGCCAGTAAAAATGGAATGATATGGCAATCAATGTGCAAACAACCAAGCTGGCGTCAGAAACAGAAAATTTTATCTGAATCTGGCAGTCTCACGATGACTTCTAGGAGTGTGTCTTCGATTATGAATATTCTGATATTGTTCGTTACTCCTAAAATAGTGAATAAAGTTTTAAAATAAATAAAAGTCTCACGATGACTTCTAGGAGTGTGTCTTCGATTATGAATATTCTGATATTGTTCGTTACTCCTAAAATAGTGAATAAAGTTTTAAAATAAATAAACAAAAAAGTAGATACAGTTTATAATGTATGGAATACGACCCATCCTTCTAACAAACGTAAGTGGATCCAGACAAGTACAACAGAAATGTTCGGTTTCATAGGGTTCTTTTAACGATGGGAGCGCTAAAATATAAAAGAGAGTCACTTCCTGTGTTATGTTTCACAGACTCCATGTACGAAAAGGAAAATGTTCCCGGTTTCATTTTCGAGATATAGGTTTTCTGATTTTCTTTCCTATATCAGATTCGACGACATGACCGCTAGAGAGGAACGGGGACAAATGGACAAATTATGTGCATTTTGAGAAATATTTACAACTTTTACACAGGAATTCTGCGTACACTGTTATTCAAGCAGTCATTTGACAGTGGTTGGACAATTAGTAGATTTCATTGGGAAGGCCCGTTTAGGATTTACACTAAGTCCGAACTAGCTAAATACGACATAAAAATTTTGGTCCTCTGCGATGTTGAATCTTCCTATGTTTTCAACTTACAAGTATACAGAGGGAAAGAAGAATCCATGGAAAAGAATCAAGGTGGTAGAGTTGTAAAGGACCTCACATCTTCTTTAGGAAATGGAGATACTGTTACAAAGGTCAAATTTTTACGAGTATTCTATTGCACAGGAGCTCTTGAAACAAGTGCTAGCTTTGTCCCGAAACCCCATCTGAATTTACACCACTGCCATTGAAACCATACTTCTCATCTACGTTTGGATTCAATGAAATTCTAATCCTAATATGATGCGTGCGTAACAAGAACAGGGTTGTAATCCTTCTGAGTTGTGAACATCGTGATGACAATTGCGGCAGAGAAAAGGAGGAGTGCAAACCCGATATTATTCTATACGACTATAACACCAAAGGTTTTGGTGATGAAATGGACAAAATGATAAATGAGTATTCTTGCAAAAGGACTACGAAGTGGCGGCCATTTGTGCTGATCTTGAACGTAATTGATACAGCAGCCATAAATCCCTACGTTAATTGGAAGACAAAAAGGTCCTGCCTGGAAGGCTCTTGCACACGACAGAAGGAGAAAAGTTTTGTTACATCTAGGACTAGAACTCCTGAAGCCTCACGTGAAGCAAACAATGTAGAAGCTGAGTGGAATGCCCGCAGACACGAGAACAGCAATGAAGGAATTATTGTTTGATGCGGATGCCAGCCGAGTGACACGGTAGCAAAGTACAGTGGAGCCTCTGCGAGGGCCTGCTAGTGTTGGAAGTTGCTAACTGCGTCCTAGGAGAAAAGGCCGGAAATGAAAAAACAAAATGTGGCAAGTGCTGTTCTTTTGTGTGTAGTGAACATGCAGCTACGAAAACGGATAAAGTATGCAAAAATTGCATTGATTCGAACTGAAACTTGTTTAATTACCCGAAAACATTACATCTGAAGCAAAAAAGTATCCACACAATGTGTTACCAACACATTTGAAGTAAGATATTTTTTCATTGCAGTATTATTGTAAACGAATATTCTTTTTCCGTTACTATATTATTGTTGATTACTTTTGTAGACGTACACGTTCCAGGTCCAACAATACATTTTGCTGCAGACAACATTGCAGGTGGGGCAACCACAGCTGTGAGTATTCATGTTGGGTATTAACAACCGCTTCAGCTGTATTTTGGTCTTTTGGTACTGTACCACTACCGGTTTCATGGCGTTAAAGCCACATCTACAGGTGACATATGATTAAAACATTAGAGCGGATAAGCTCGGAATATTTCTTCTCAACATTCGTTGCCCGTCAATGCAAAATGCTGCTAAAAGACGGTACGTCATGGATTAAAAACTGCCATATTTCAGTTTAGTGGATGGGTCTAAAACAAATCGTACCGTAGAGATCGCTTCTCGGATCTATATGGAACCGCGTACAGAGCACACAGCCACGTCACCGGAAGATGTGGCTTTACATTTTACATTGGAGTACCCTGGTACCATCCCGGTATATCGTGTTATCTTTTTAGCTTGGTGTACAGAAGGTTAATCAGGCTATCTCTGGGAATCGTAGGGCTATCTATGGAGTGAAATTAGGGGCAACTAACACAAGTGTTGTCAGTTTATTCACCAGCATCCGAAATCGGCTTGAAGTTTAGTGGATTTCAGATTGAAATTATGTTTAACTACCACTGTTACTGGATCGCGCATTTTTTTCTAACTGTAACTAAATCTGGAAGGGGCAGATTGAGTATTATTCGAGGTTAGGTCCAGTAAGTGGAATGCTTTGATGCCTTCCTACTTGTCCCCAAGTAAAGACAGCGTGCCAACACAACTACCAATTTAACACCGACGACGCCACACTCGGATGGCCTAACAGTTCCATTCTCTCTGATGCATATTGTAATAAAGTTGTTGCCAGAGAAAGATACGATTAGTCACCGACTATGAGGGAGATACTTCTTGCTAACGAGGCGGGTAGTCTTCCCTTCCTCGTCAATATGAGAATACAAACAGGCGAGCGTAGCGCTCCAAAGGGGTAAGAGTTAGCTTGAATCTATCAAATGTAATTCTCTAACTTCATTCAATGATGGAACAGAAGTTGCAACTCTAAAACAGAGAGATTATCATTGCAGCTGCCAAGCAGTGGCCGAGCGGTTCTAGGCGCTTCTGTCTCGAACCGCGCGGCCCCTACGGTCGCAGGTTCGAATCCTGCCCCGGGCAGGATGTGTGTGATGTCATTACGTTAGTTAGATTTAAGTAGTTCTAAGTTCTAAGGAACTGATGACCTCCGATGTTAAGTTCCATAATGCTCAGAGCCATTTGAACCATTTTAGATTGTGCCTCCGAAACTGAACGTGTATTTGGCTTTTCGCTGCTTCATTGGTCACATGCGTATAATGATCTGATAACATAGCCGGAATTCGAACTTCATCACAGAATCAAAAGGTCATCAGCGCGGGCCGAAGCTAAGCAACATTGAAAAATATAAATACGAAACAATGGATTATTAGGTCTTACGTATTGTCGGTATGGCGGTTATTAGAGAAGGAGCACAAGCTCGAGCTGTTTCAGTGACGTGGAAGGAAATTAGCCCTGATCTTTCAAAGGAACCATCCCGGAATTCGACTGGAACTATTTAGATAAATCACGAGATACTGTGGATGGTCGAACGGGGATTTGAACCGTCGTCCTCGTGAATGCGAATCCACTGTGCTAACCACTACGCCGCCCCGCTCGGTAAATACAAAGCTATCATTTATCCATCTCACACTACCTGCATCGCGACTGTAGAACAGAAACAGCCATCGTTTTGAATATTGGCAGATTAAAAATTATACTTCTTTACCACACAAGTCACCGCCAGAAAGGTGTATATGCGGGTATAAATCCTGATAATCCGAACCGGTTCGGAACGCAGCATGGCGTCCAAAGTTCATTCGTCTGCATACTGTGTAATCTCACCATCGAGTGCCGACTGCCTGAGTGAGCCAAAAACTTCAGTAGCCGTTCCTACTCCCGTAAAGATGCACGTAGACTTATCCAATTCGACATCTTTATAGCCTCTGTGCCGCAGACTGCTCTGCCGAGGTCCAATTGGTAGGCCAATCACGTGCCTCCGGAATGGAAGACACGGCCGGTGCTGGGTGGGGCGGTGGATGGAGTTCGGCGTCGAGTCCTGGTGCTGCCTGTCTACTCCCTCCGCTACCTCCGCAGCTGTCACATCACAGCGCTCGTATTTTTCCTGACGCCACATCCCATGCGGAGCTCAGTGGCAAATCGCAATCCCAGTCGATAATATCAAGCGGCTCTTTAATGATCGAGTCCCACACACGAGCCACAGCATCCTTCTCTATTCAAAAAAAGAAAAAGAAAAAAATCACGTGTCTCGTGCTCTTTCACTACAGACTTGTTGACCGAGACGAACGTTCCTCACATGCTTCGAACAACGCTATGAGATGCACCGCTGAGTCTGGCCTATGTACTTCACGCCACACTTGCAGCTAATGCTGTAGATGCCTTAGCCTTAGTTAGCCTCTAAATGAACCAAGATATTCTTTAGTTCAACCGTTTAGCGGTTTTTGTTTTGTTGTTTTGTGTTTTTCCATTATCCAGAATACCTTGACTGTGGGCGGCCCTACGTACAGAAGGAACAGCAGGAACTTGGTTTCTTCTTCTGGACCATCTATTTTCTTCTCCTACTTGTTCGGCTGGATGGCTCCTCTTCTTTGCGACTACGAGTAGCCATTCTTGCCAGAGGTGTCGCGCAGACACTGTAGCAAACTTTTCTTGTCGCGTGTGGGTCGCGCACTATGTACCAAGGTGTAGAGCACCGATTGCGTTGCGCTGTATGGTGGCGTCTATTGGCGTTAAGCTATAGGTGCGTGTGTGTTGTCTTCCTGTAGATGATACGCCCAGCGCGTCATCATGGTTTTTCTTTCTCACAATATCCAGGAACAGTAGGCCTCTGTATTTTCTAGCCTTCGTGCTGAAACTGACGTTGTCGTACGCCATTGATTTCAGGTGCGTGCTTTCAAGCGCTCCTTCTTCAGAATACTTCACATTTAGTTGTCTGTTGCGAAGCCACCGAACGACTGTTTTTAGTTTCAACGGTTCCTAGTGGTACAAAAGTACTAAGGTATGTTACACTACAGGATGATATAAATGTGTACATACTCGCCAGTTGTGTATTATTATGATGTTCTGAGTTATTTCCTTGTTTTATGGCATTTGAGAATGGGATAACGTAGCCCGAATAATGTCGTAATAAATGTTTCACGCGTTTGACAACAGGTACGTAACATTCACTGTACTACTTCAGATACTGGTTAGCAGTTAGTGGCACTGAACAGACTGTCTTCCTGAACGGTGCTCAGGTGGTCCGTAAGCTCTGGTTCGTTTCGGTATTTGCCAACAATGTACACTCTTTGGCATAAAACTCGACAGGCGGCCGGCATCTGCAGAGGCTAAGTCCGCGCCGATCGCGACATGGGACAAATAAATTGGCCAACTCGCTAATTCTCTAAGTCCGGCTATCTGCACAATCTGGCAACACTGAAGACTGCGGCACATCCTGGAGGACATCTTGTCCCATATAAGATAAGCCATATACTGTTTACGCCCGTGGTATAGCGGTACCGTGCGTTGTTTCTGTCTACAATGTCTGTGGATCGAAAGTAGCTGGCGCAAAAAAAATTTATAGCCTCTTCCAAATGAATGCTGAAGAAGTGAATGTAATGGTAATGCAGATTCAATCTATTTTACTTTCTATCACACCGATAACAAACTTTTATCCAGTAGCCATTTTACGGCAGATTTCTTGCAGAGTGTCCTCCTCTGGACGCCGCATGCGGTAAAGCTCCGAGATCCACTTGCTGGCTACTGGCAGCGGCCGTGGCGACAGCAGCGGCGCTGCACTCCCCCGTTCTTTATCGAAAGCACCTGCTACAGCTCATCGCTTTTGATAATTTAAAACGCTTTATTATTATTAAATGTTGCTCCACAGAAGATTTCTACGATTTCCATTCTCGCTCGAAAGCAACAGAGACTGACGCCCTGATTAGTAGATGGGTACTGTATTACATTAATCGGCAAGAGCTGTGTATCGTCCGAAATTCATTTTATAGACTTAGACGAAATTAAACCACCTCACTACATTCGATGAATTTATAAATGCTTCATACCTCTTTCTTTTCCTTTCAAAGTCAATTATTTGTGAAACTGTTGGTCAATAGTCGGATGTTTTCGTCAAGCCAGAGTGAGCGTCTGTGGTGTAAAGTGTATTATAGTTTTTGTATCATTCCTTCCCCATGAACCACGGACCTTGGCGTTGGTGGGGAGGCTTGCATGCCTCAACGATACAGATAGCCGCACCGTAGGTGCAACCACAACGGAGGGATATCTGTTGAGAGGCCAGACAAACGTATGGTTCCTGAAGAGGGGCAGCAGACTTTTCAGTAGTTGCAGGGGCAACAGTCTGGATGATTGACTGATCTGGCCTTGTAACATTAACCAAAATAGCCTTGCTGTTCTGGTACTGCGAACTGCTGAAAGCAAGGGGAAACTACAGCCGTATTTTTTCCCGAGGGCATGCAGCTTTACTGTATGATTAAATGATGATGGCGTCCTCTTGGGTAAAATATTCCGGAGGTAAAATAGTCCCCCATTCGGATCTCCGGGCGGGGACTACTCAGGAGGACGTTGTTATCAGGAGAAAGAAAACTGGCGTTCTACGGATCGGAGCGTGGAATGTCAGATCCCTTATTCGGGCAGGTAGGTTAGAAAATTTAAAAAGGGAAATGGATAGGTTAAAGTTAGATATAGTGGGAATTAGTGAAGTTCGGTGGCAGGAGGAACAAGACTTTTCGTTAGGTGAATACAGGGATATAAATACAAAATCACATAGGGGTAATGCAGGAGTAGGTTTAATAATGAATAAAGAAATAGAAGTGCGGGTAAGCTACTACAAACAGCATAGTGAACGCATTGTTGTGGCCAAAATAGACACGAAGCCCACGCCTACTGCAGTAGTACAAGTTTATAAGCCAACTAGCTCTGCAGATGACGCAGAAATTGATGAAATGTATGAGGAGATAAGAGAAATTATTCAAATAGTGAAGGGAGACGAAAATTTAATAGTCATGGGTGACTGGAATTCAAGCGTAGGAAAAGGGAGAGAAGGAAACATGGTAGGTGAATATGGATTGGGGCTAAGAAATGAAAGAGGAAGCCGTCTGGTAGAATTTTGCACAGAGCACAACATAATCATAGCTAACACTTGGTTTAAGAATCATGAAAGAAGGTTGTATACATGGAAGAACCCTGGAGATACTAAAAGGTATCTGATAGATTACATAATGATAAGACAGAGATTTAGGAACCAGGTTTTAAATTGTAAGATATTTCCAGGGGCAGATGTGGACTCTGACCACAATCTATTGGTTATGAACTGTAGATTAAAACTGAAGAAACTGCCAAAAGGTGGGAATTTAAGGAGATGGGACTTGGATAAACTGAAAGAACCAGAGGTTGTACAGAGTTTCAGGGAGAGCATAAGGGAACAACTGACAGGAATGGGGGAAAGAAATACAGTAGAAGAAGAATGGGTAACTTTGCGGAATGAAATAGTGAAGGCAGCAGAGGATCAAATAGGTAAAAAGACGAGGGCTAGTAGAAACCCTTGGGTAACAGAAGAAATATTGAATTTAACTGATGAAAGAAGAAAATATAAAAATGCAGTAAATGAAGCAGGCAAAAAGGAATACAAACGTCTCAAAAATGGGATCGACAGGAAGTGCAAAATGGCTAAGCAGGGATGGCTAGAGGACAAATGTAAGGATGTAGAGGCTTATCTCACTAGGGGTAAGATAGATACAGCCTACAGGAAAATTAAAGATACCTTTGGAGAAAGGAGAACCACTTGCATGAATATCAAGAGCTTTGATGGAAACCCAGTTCTAAGCAAAGAAGGGAAAGCAGAAAGGTGGAAGGAATATATAGAGGGTCTATACACGGGCGATGTACTTGAGGACAATATTATGAAAATGGAAGAGGATGTAGACGAAGATGAAATGGGAGATATGATACTGCGTGAAGATTTTGACAGAGCACTGAAAGACCTGAGTCGACACAAGGCCCCCGGAGTAAACATTCCATTAGAACTACTGATGGCCTTGGGAGAGCCAGTCCTGACGAAACTCTACCATCTGGTGAGCAAGATGTATGAGACAGGCGAAATACACTCAGACTTCAAGAAGAATATAATAATTCCAGTCCCAAAGAAAGCAGGTGTTGACAGATGTGAAAATTTTAATCAGTTTAATAAGTCACAGCTGCAAAATACTAACGCGAATTCTTTACAGACGAATGGAAAAACTGATAGAAGCCGACCTCTGGGAAGATCAGTTTGGATTCCGTAGAAATTTTGGAACACGTGAGGCAATACTGACCCTACGATATATCTTAGAAGAAAGATTAAGGAAAGGCAAACCTACGTTTCTAGCATTTGTAGACTTAGAGAAAGCTTTTGACAATGTTGACTGGAATACTCTCTTTCAAATTCTAAAGGTGGCAGGGGTAGAATATAGGGAGCGAAAGGCTATTTACAATTTGCACAGAAAGCAGATGGCGGTTATAAGAGTCGGGGGGTATGAAAGGGAAGCAGTGGTTGTGGAAGTGAGTGAGACAGGGTTGTAGCCTATCCACGATGTTATTCAATCTGTATATTGAGCAAGCAATAAAGTAAACAAAAGAAAAGTTCGGAGTAGGAATTAAAATCCATAGAGAAGAAATAAAAACTTTGGGGTTCGCCGATGACATTGTAATTCTGTCAGAGACAGCAAAGGACTTGGAAGAGCAGTTGAATGGAATGGACAGTGTCTTGAAAGGAGGGTATAAGATGAACATCAACAAAAGCAAAACTAGGATAATGGAATGTAGTCAAATTAAGTCGGGTGATGCTGAGGGAATTATATTAGGAAATGTGACACTTAAAGTAGTAAAGGAGTTTTGCTATTTGGGGAGATAATAACTGATGATGGTCGAAGTAGAGAGGATATAAAATGTAGACGGGCAATGGCAAGGAAAGCGTTTCTGAAGAAGAAAAATTTGTTAACATCGAGTGTAGATTTAAGTGTCAGGAAGTCGTTTCTGAAAGTATTTGTGTGGAGTGTTGCCATGTATGGAAGTGAAACATGGACGATAACTAGTTTGGACAAGAAGAGAATAGAAGCTTTCGAAATGTGGTGCTACAGAAGAATGCTGAAGATTAGATGGGTAGACCACATAACTAATGAGGAGGTATTGAATAGAATTGGGGAGAAGAGGAGCTTGTGGCGCAACTTGACTAGAAGAAGAGATCGGTTGGTAGGACATATTCTGACACATCGAGGGATCACCAATTTAGTATTGGAGGGCTGAGTGGAGGGTAAAAATCGTAGAGGGAGACCGAGAGATGAATACACTAAGCAGATTCAGAAGGATGTAGGCTGCAGTAGGTACTGGGAGATGAAGAAGCTTGGACAGAATAGAGTAGCATGGGGAGCTGCATCAAAACAGTCTCAGGACTGAAGACCACAACAACAACGAAAACCACAACAACAGCAACAACATGGTAAGTCTGTGCGATAAACTGTGTGAATACCTTCCATTGCATGCTGTGTAGATGTGCAGGAACAGTGCACATTTGGAGTTCCATGTATGGATTCATGAAGTATTTAACGTTGGTCGGAAGTGATAGTTAAGGTCATCAGATTTAAACCAGAAAAAGTTATCGATTTTGAGGTTTCATAGAATGGAAAGGAACTGCTAACGCCGGTGTCAGCAAACGTCTACAGTTAAATGCTGTTGCAAAATTTAGAAGAGAGGAACTATATTTATCAACATGTTCACTTCATAAACAACCTCCTAACATGTTAGACCCCATTGACGAACAAAGCTCAAATTCGAATCGTTGACAGTAGGTTTCAATCTTTTCAGAAACTATTTTGCATTGAAGCACCTTGGCATTTGCAAAGCAGACATCCATGATATCAACATAATTTACTAAGTCGAAATTGTAAGAAGATCTTTGTGTAAAGGCATTCTTCAGATTTAGCAGTTTGCAGCCCCATTAGTTAAAATGGAAAATAAAACGTTATGTTCAGCGGCCTTCACCGAGATTGGAACTGCCATTTCATATAGCACCAGCATCGCAACGCATAATGGAATCGCTGAGCAAACGACACACTGGCGGCAACAGGCGGACTATAGTCATTGTGATATTGTCTGAGCCTCAAAACGCAACATTAAACACACAAACTGGTGTTACTTATGTGAAGAATGCCGTTCTTCGAGTCCAGAAATCAAATATACTTTCTAAGTGTGTCATCTTACAGTGGGTTATATCGTATGAGTCTTCGATGTGAAAAACGAATTCCAAGTGAATTCAGCGACGTAATGCCGGGCTACACCCGGAAGTAAATGCGCTCTCACAGTGTTGACTAATAATTGCTACGACGCTGCCAATTATCAGCTCTCTTACGAGACAGCTCTTTCGCGAAATGCTTGTCGTGATTGTCCGATACAGTTCTTCAGAAGGGAGACGCGCGCGCACGTTTGGTTTTTATGCGGCGTTCTCCCCTGATAGTTTCTGAGGTCACCTTGTGGGCTATGTGTACATTTGAGGCATTCAATTATCATTAATCCAGAATGAATTAAGTTTCAGCTTCCGGCGTGGAAATTTCTGTCACTTGTATGTTTATCTCAAAGAATATTATTCGTAGACATAAATGGTTTGCTATCGCTGTTCTTCGCTTTACTGTTAAGCATCTATTTCTCTCTCATTGTGGTCCTGAAGTGCTGTACTTTTAATGCCATCAGTTTTTATTGCTGTGTTCATATGTTTATTACTTTTTCTCATTGCCATTACCATTTGTTGTTGTTCTCACATTCCAGTGATATTCTTTTCTCGATTTTCGGATAATACCTGCAAAATGTTGTTCATTCTGTTTCTAAATTGGAACTATTAGGAAATTGTTAACAAATGTGATGCAGCTTATCTTTTCACAATTGAATTTAACTGTTAATGTTTCCTGTTCCGTTGCTTTTGGACTAAACTACATGCCCAGTTCCTTTTGCTGCCTTCCTTGCTGCCCAAACTTCCCTTATTCGCTCGCTGTGTTTCTCTTTCCGGTCCTCTGTCCATGCTTCTTGTCGGCTTTGTGTCTTCGGCTTAATCTTGATTGCCTTTTTGGTTGCCCGTATTTCTTTCATCTTCTGGCTGTGATCTTGCTTACGTTCTTCGGTCCATTTTATGCCTGTTCGTTTGTCACATTGTATATCATGTAGTTTACTTTTCTTAATGATGTTTCTGAATTTTATTCTGTCGTTTATTGTGTCTGCTGTTATGTTGAGTTGGTTCAGGTCGTTTTCTACCTCTGTCACCCATTTGTTGTTTCTAGTGGTTACCCAATCAAAGATCTGTTTGGTCAGCCTGTGTGATGGCATTCTGTATAGGTGTCCATAGAATTGTAGTCTGCGTTTTCTAATCTTTTCTGTGATTGTCTCCGTATGTTTGTACAGTTTGTAACACCGGAAATGCATATCCTCCTATTTCCATCTATTGTACTATAATTTGTTTTCCTTATTTTTGTTACCTGAATATATGACATTTCTGTGTCTTTACATGTTGTAATTGTTTTACTATTTGTATATATATGTATTTATGCATTTATGTCGATGTATAATTGGTTTGTTTCGTAAATATTATTTGTATTTTTACGCTGGGTCTTGCCTAGGGAAAACTGCTATCGAACGATTACATCGATAGGTCGTGTGAAGACTCAAAGTGTGTAAGATCTTTGGTAGTGTTAACTCTGCCGCGTGGAGCGCGGGCAGAGCTGGGGGAGTCTGGCTGGAGTAGCGAGTGGAGCAGGTGTGTTGTGTGACGCTCCCGCGAGTTGCCGCGCTTTCGGGGTTTGGCAGCGTGTAATTGCGCTCGACTCGCGATGATAGTTTCTGACATGGTGTCGCGGACGGGAAGCATTAGCTGGCGCACATCAAGAGCCCGTTTCGCCTGGTGACCGTGTCGAGAAGAAGGCGCGCCAACATCCAGCTTCTGCAACAGCGACGGCCGACAATGAGTGACTGTCGCCACCTCCTCGATCGACGGCTTCAAACCTTCAATCAACCAACAAGGAAGACTAAAAGCACGTAAAGTTTCAGAACTGTATGGCAGACCTCAGCTTTTCAAATTGTTCCATTTGCCTCGCAAAATTACAGCAACTTAGCATGAACCTTTGTTGCTCATTGTCCCAATTGCATTGCCAAGCAGGGTCCCTTCCTTTTCCGAAATGAACCCGAGTGTCGTTGAAATTCAAACGCCAGCATAATTCCATTTCACTGCTTTAATTTCAAAGTTCAATTTAAGTATTCATAGCTGGCTACAATAGTTAGATTACACAAGCACAAATTAAGAGTGCGAGTTTTGTTACCGTATTTTAGCTTACCTGTGACTGCAGCTCAGCTTGGTACGTACTAAATTTTACTATTGTTAATTGTTCAGAATCGTTTAATTCAAGTTCAAAGTTAAATCTCTTCTTTCTAAATTGCGTAGATTCAAGTAGCTTTAGAAATGATTGTTGAGGTAGTCCAAGACTAACTGTATTTCGATGTGCTTCAGAAAGAAAGCTCACTATTAACTTCAGTCACTAAATTAACTTTCGATTTTCCGGTTTCATTAATTCTTTTGCTAAATTAAGTGTAGCGAAATTTGTTACTTCTGACAAACTTTCAGTTTTCACACTACACGTGTCAACCTTCAGTTGCCACGCTTCTAGTGCTAATTATATGTGTAATAACCTTTCTTTTTCAGTTATTATAGTAATTGTCCATAGGACTGGCGACCGTAATTTCCCCCAAATCTCAAATATCTAATTACCGCTAGTTGATTGTTAACGTAACGGCCGCACATTTACTTTCTTTATTAACTTCATCCCTATTTCAAAATTAATTTCCACCAGTTTCACTTGCATTTTTCCTTTCATTTAGATGTAACCCTTTCCTCCCTCTTTACCGACAGGTTAACTTCGGTGACGACTGCTTTTCCAAAATTCCCATTAGGTACACGCGGTTTCATTTTTCACTGTCATTAAGGTCGATAAGTGAGGGGGAGGTTACAAGTTCCTCTGTAGGTTTCTTGATCCATATTCCATTTTTGTTAGTTGCGCTAAATATTTTCCTAAGTATTTTCCGTTCTACTTTTCCTAATTGTCTGATACGTGTATGCCCTAGGATTAGTGTGGTCTCTGCTGCATATAGTGCCTCGGGCAGCACCACCGTGTCGTAATGGCGTAATTTGGCTTTTTGTGAGATAGACTTCTTGTTGTAATGATTCAACACTACTTTGTATGCCTTGTGCAGTTTAGTCTTTCTTTCTTCGTTTGAGTCTCTGTTATGTCCACTCATTTGTAGTGTTTCACCGAGGTATTTGAAGTTTTCCGTTTTGTAAATCATGCCATACTTTGTGTTCAGGGATGAGAGTTTCTTTGTGCTCATAAACTGTGTCTTTTCGTAAGAGATCTGTAGTCCAGTTTTGGAAGCGATTTCGTGCAGTTTTTCAATAGCGTCTTTTGTTTCCTTTATACCTTTCGTGACAATCGCCAAATCGTCTGCAAAAGCCAGGCATTTAATCTGTAGGTTTCCTAAGGTTATCCCCTGTTGTGATGTTTCCCATTCTTTTATGACCTTATCTAACACCAGATTGAAAAGGAGAGGTGAGAGGTCATCGCCTTGTCGGACACCTGTGCGACTTTCAAAGGGCTCTGATAGGTCCCCACAGAACTTTACTTTGGAGGTCGTGTTGGTTAAAGTTTGCTCTATGATAGCCCGTGTTTTGTTGTCTACTTTGTATTCTGCTAGAATTTTGAAGAGAGTTTTCCGGTCGATAGAGTCGTACGTCTTTTTGAAGTCAACAAAGGTAACGATCTGGTGCTGTTTGTGTTGTAAAATCATTTTCATGTTCCAAATTTGTTCCGCACAAGGCCGCCATTTACGGAAGCCTGCTTGGTATTCCCCAATCAAGTGGTCGGTCTGGCATTCTAGTCTGTTCAGTAAAGCTTTGGAGAGAATCTTGTATGTGACCGGTAGTAGGGATATTCCTCTGTAGTTCAAAATGGTTCAATTGGCTCTGAGCACTATAGGACTCAACTGCTGTGGTCATCAGTCCCCTAGAACTTAGAACTACTTAAACCTAACTAACCTAAGGACATCACACACACCCATGCCCGAGGCAGGATTCGAACCAGCGACCGTAGCAGCAGCGCGGCTCCGGACTGGAGCGCCTAGAACCGCACGGCCACCGGGGCCGGCCTCTGTAGTTGTTCGGGTCAGTCTTGTCACCTTTTTTGTGTAGTGGGTGTATCAGGGCAGTTTTCCAGTCGTCAGGAATTTTCATGGTCTTCCAGATGTCTTCCAAGATCCTGTGGATGTCTTTGCTGAGTTCTGGGTCTTGTAACTTCCAGATTTCCGCGATGATGCCATCTTCTACTGGTGGTCTACGATTCTTGAGTGACTTGGTTATTTCTTTAACTTCTTCTAGAGTTGGAGGTTCACTATCTGGATTGTATGTGCTCGTTTCTATCATCATTTCTTCCATAGGGCGGTCCGTGTTGAGCAGTTTTTCAAAGTACTTTGCCAGAATGTCACAATTGTTTTTGGTATTGGTTTCTAGGGTTCCATCCGGTCTTCTGAAGCACAAGTTGGGTGGTTGATATCCAGTCATATTTTCTCTGAACGTTCTGTAGAAGTTTCTTGTATTGTTCTTCATGAAGTCCGATTCGATCTCTGTCAGTCGTCGTTTGTCATACAGTCGTTTTTCACTGCGAATGATTTTGCTTGATTGCTTCTGTGTTTTCAAGAAGTTCATCCAATTCTCTTGGGATTTATGGCTACTAAATTTTTTCCATGCACTGATTCGTTGGTCAATAGCTTGGTCACATGTGTGGTTCCACCAACGGTGTTTCCGTGTGCGTGGTGCTTGTGCTAGTTTCATGGCCTCTCGGATTCTTCGTGAAAGTTGTGTCCAGTCTGTCGTTTTCTCCATTTTAATTTTGTGTAATATTTGTGTCTGGTTTAAAGTAACGTATTCTGTATCTGGTCGAACAATTTTGTTCTTCTGGAGCTTTCTCTTTGGCAAAAGACGAATCCTGATCTGTAGTAGGTGGTGGTCTGAGTCGAAGTAGCCTTTACGGGTGTCTATGTTCAAAATTTCTTTTTGTGAGTCTTTCTGGACTATTACGTGGTCGATTTGTAGTTCTTGCTTTCCGCTGGGGAATTTCCATGTGGTAAGTTTTCGTGTTGGTTTCTTGAATTTTGTTGACATAATGGCGAGGTCAGATGTTTTCCGTTTTTGTTGGTGTCCTTGTGTGGAGTATGTTTTCCTGTGATATGTCTGTATATCTTTTCTTTTCCGAGTTTAGCGTTGAAGTCTCCCAGTATTAATTTGACTCTATGTGCAGGAATTTTTCTGATACTTTCTTCCATTGCCGTCCAGAAGTCACCAATTTCGTCTGGGTTTTTCCTGCTGTAGTCATTAGTCGGCGCATGTGCGTTGATTATTGTGTAGGATTTATTGGCTGATTTCACTGTGATGGTGCTGATTCTTTCGTTTGGTGACGAAAAGTCGATTATGCTGTCCGTGATGGACCTGTGTCTTCTGTAATATATATATATATATATATATATATATATATATATATATATATATATATATATATATACGGTGTTAAGGAAAGTGGTATTCCATACTTTGCGAATCGATAGTATGGACTAGAAGAAGACAACCTGCATATTGTAAGAGCTACATGCACTTCTTCAGTACAAGAGAAGTGTTTTGAGTAGAACAACAAATGTGTTTCACAGTAGTAAAGGTGAAGAAGTGCTCAATGTTCTTAAGATGTTGATTTCAGACTTATTTCTCTTGTTTAGTGGATATGTTTGTCTTGTTTCTGTCCATCCTATCAGCTCTCGAAATGTGGATTACTTGTTTTTAATACCCTGTATCCGAAGCAGATACGTAGACAAAGGACGTCCATACTCATTTCCAGACTTTATAACCCTATTTTATTCCATTTGTATTTGTTATTGGGCTCTAATGTATTCAAAAATTGGAACCAATCAATTCAGTCCAGGACAGTTTTTTATAATAGTAAAATTATACCTTCCATTTCGGCCGGCCGCGGTTGTCTCGCGGTTCTGGGCGCTCAGTCCGGAACCGCGCGACTGCTACGGTCGCAGGTTCGAATCCTGCCTCGGGCATGGATGTGTGTGATGTCCTTAGGTTAGATAGGTTTAAGTAGTTCTAAGTTCTAGGGGACTGATGACCTAAGATGTTAAGTCCTATAGTGCTGAGAACCATTTGAACCTTCCATTTCGAACCATTCCTATATCAATGAAGGAATTATTTCTTTATCGGTTCATTTCTTCTCTTTTACCTAGCAGCACATACAAACCGGTAACTGATTTAGTTATTCTTATTTTGTTCCCGAATAGGCCTGCCCCAGTAAACCGATCTATATTTCCTTTTATTAAAATTGTACGATATTCATATGTTTCTTGGAGGCGTGCTGTACTTTTCACTGTTGAATGCCTTGGCTGATTTTTCTTTTAAAGTTAAGCATAAGATAAAATATACTTTACAGTACTTTACTAACATTACAGTCGTGATCTATAACATATCCCCCAAGGTATACACTCTTTTTCTCCAGGTCACTTCTCGTAACTTAGAATATAATTGCGCGGTAATGTCCACATGTAAAATTAAAATGTGTTCGACGTTTTGTAAGTGTATTTCCTCGTCTCCTGGCATGGGTGAATGATAACACATCTGTCAAACATGAGAGGCGAGGTCTGTATCACCTAATCCCAGGTCGTTCGTGCTCGTTTATGCCAGCCACTTTGACATGGGAAGAGCCTGATGACGGTGTTAGGAATCGGAGAGTGAACGTACTGGTGACGTAGTTTGTGGTTCCTGGTGTCTCAACCTAAAGCCGTTCACCCTATTGTGCTTTCTGTCAGGAAATATCGTCCTCGGAAAGCGGACAGGATGGTTTTTCTCTTTCTTTGAAATTGTGAGATAGCCGCATCAGCACGTTTCCAAGATAGTACACAGTTGTTCACGAGATTTGTTTTCCGTAAAACTTTTTCTTTATTCCTCCTTTACATTCAATTTTGATATCAGCTAACAACTGCCTGCATTGCCTTGATTAAAAATTATATGACAAAGAATCAAATTGTTTTCATGTTTAATATTCCGTAGGCGCATACAAATACATGAATTGTGTTACGATTTACAGATTTTATGATCTTAGTCATAACAGCAACGCTGCATACATGAATTGTTCTTGAGCAATGAGCATTACATAAAGATATGTACTCGTAGTGGTATTTAGTTCTCACTAATATGAAGGGATTACTTCTTTCACTAACATTCATGAAATCAGTTGTGCCAGCCGTGGTGGCCGAGCGGTCCTAGGCGCTACAGTCTGGAACCGCGCGACCGCTACGGTCGCAGGTTGGAATCGTGCGTCGGGCATGGATGTGTGTGATGTCCTTAGGTTAGTTAGGTTTAATTACTTCTAAGTTCTAAGGGACTGATGACCTTAGAAGTTAGGTCCCATAGTGCTCAGAGCCAGAGCCAAATCAGCTGTTTATCTCAACTGTAGGCGTTTACTCCGAGCGCGGGCCGCGTTGACACGAGATGTGAACAGGCGACGTCAGCGGCCACGGTCTCCTTCAGTAAATGCAACGCATTGAGCGAACGAGCACGTGTAAAGTCCGTAGAGAATATCTCGCTATAAAACAGATTTCTTTCTTCTATATATCTTTCTCAATGGAATGATAGAAAAAAGGATTGTATAGTGAAGGCTAGCAATCGTTTTGAATAAGCGAAGCAGATTAGCTTGACAATCAGCAGAGTCCAACAGTTAAACAAACTGCTGCACTGTATTGAACAACGTACACCCCACCTCATCATTATCAAAGCATAGGAGGACGGCATATTCTGAAAGAAGTTCTACCTGCGTCTTATAACTAACGCCTTAAACTATATTCTGATCCCCGTCCCAGCACCCTCCTCTTGCCAATGTAGTTTTTTGTCAACAGCTATCAGCAAAGGATTTTTAAATGTGGAATCCTCCGAATAATTTATAAACCTGTAGCTTAGACTACACAGCCAATGCAGTTGTCGAATTTTTTCACAATATGGAAATTCATAGTACACTCCTGGAAATTGAAATAAGAACACCGTTAATTCATTGTCCCAGGAAGGGGAAACTTTATTGACACATTCCTGGGGTCAGATACATCACATGATCACACTGACAGAACCACAGGCACATAGACACAGCAACAGAGCATGCACAATGTCGGCACTAGAACAGTGTATATCCACCTTTCGCAGCAATGCAGGCTGCTATTCTCCCATGGAGACGATCGTAGAGATGCTGGATGTAGTCCTGTGGAACGGCTTGCCATGCCATTTCCACCTGGCGCCTCAGTTGGACCAGCGTTCGTGCTGGACGTGCAGACCGCGTGAGACGACGCTTCATCCAGTCCCAAACATGCTCAATGGGGGACAGATCCGGAGATCTTGCTGGCCAGGGTAGTTGACTTACACCTTCTAGAGCACGTTGGGTGGCACGGGATACATGCGGACGTGCATTGTCCTGTTGGAACAGCAAGTTCCCTTGCCGGTCTAGGAATGGTAGAACGATGGGTTCGATGACGGTTTGGATGTACCGTGCACTATTCAGTGTCCCCTCGACGATCACCAGTGGTGTACGGCCAGTGTAGGACATCGCTCCCCACACCATGATGCCGGGTGTTGGCCCTGTGTGCCTCGGTCGTATGCAGTCCTGATTGTGGCGCTCACCTGCACGGTGCCAAACACGCATACGACCATCATTGGCACCAAGGCAGAAGCGACTCTCATCGCTGAAGACGACACGTCTCCATTCGTCCCTCCATTCACGCCTGTCGCGACACCACTGGAGGCGGGCTGCACGATGTTGGGGCGTGAGCGGAAGACGGCCTAACGGTGTGCGGGACCGTAGCCCAGCTTCATGGAGACGGTTGCGAATGGTCCTCGCCGATACCCCAGGAGCAACAGTGTCCCTAATTTGCTGGGAAGTGGCGGTGCGGTCCCCTACGGCACTGCGTAGGATCCTACGGTCTTGGCGTGCATCCGTGCGTCGCTGCGGTCCGGTCCCAGGTCGACGGGCACGTGCACCTTCCGCCGACCACTGGCGACAACATCGATGTACTGTGGAGACCTCACGCCCCACGTGTTGAGCAATTCGGCGGTACGTCCACCCGGCCTCCCGCATGCCCACTATACGCCCTCGCTCAAAGTCCGTCAACTGCACATACGGTTCACGTCCACGCTGTCGCGGCATGCTACCAGTGTTAAAGACTGCGATGGAGCTCCGTATGCCACGGCAAACTGGCTGACACTGACGGCGGCGGTGCACAAATGCTGCGCAGCTAGCGCCATTCGACGGCCAACACCGCGGTTCCTGGTGTGTCCGCTGTGCCGTGCGTGTGATCATTGCTTGTACAGCCCTCTCGCAGTATCCGGAGCAAGTATGGTGGGTCTGACACACCGGTGTCAATGCGTTCTTTTTTCCATTTCCAGGAGTGTATTAGTCAGAAGTATTTAATTTGTAAGTTAATGGATGATCATTTCTTTACAGGATCATAGCCCAATTCATAATAGCAGAGCCGTCCAGAACTGGTTCCAAGGTCAGCAGAGAATAAAACTTCTTCCTTTCGTGCCAGAATCTCCAGACCTCAACCCCAATGAAAATATGTGGTTCAAAAATGGTTCGGAGCACTATGGGGCTTAACATCTGAGGACATCAATCCCCTAGAACTTAGAACTACTTAAATCTAACTAACTTAAGGACATCACAAACATCCATGCCCGATGCAGGATTTGAACCTGCGACCGTAGCTGTCGTGCGGTTCCAGACTGAAGTGCCTCGAACCGCTCGGCCACAAAGGCTGGCGGAAATATGTGGGCGGAGGTTACGTGGTCGTTACCACCTGGGACAAGGAATTCAGAACTCTGTGGGAAAATATAGAGAACACATGGTGGGAGATAAACGATCATCACAATCTCTCGATGAATTTAGCCTTATCATTTCCCCGACGCCTTCGAGCAATCATAGACAACGAGGGAGGATGGGTAGCGTACTGAAAGAAAAATAAAAGCCAAACCAGTTGCGAGGTCCTAAAGTGTTCCGGAAACCTACTAATGCTAAATGGTCCATGTGTATTCTCATTAAATGTGTCACTGCGTGATTCTTACACATAACAACTACTAATTAAATTCTTTACTCAAAGAAATGAATAAACAAATGTGCGCGCAACGGATAATTGTTTAATTTTTTAGTATTTACCCCAAATTTGGTACACTGTTAATCACCCGACTGTGTTTAAAGAAAATACGTAAGTAACAGGAATCGTAACTGGGCCTGCATAATAACTCCTCCGTTCTGTAAGCTATTTCTTTTCATTCTGTCTTACTTTCATCTCTCAAAACATAATAACGGTATTACCAGTAACATACAGGATAAAATTTCCTAACAGCTGATCTTGTAAAAGCACATATAAAGATATTTCACTTGCTATGGTTCCTCACCCAAGGGGAAGGAATGGAGGATAGCCCACAATGCTTGATTCATAACGTCACAGCAACACACTATCACTCTTATTAGCATTGGGCAAAGCAATGGTCGTATCTCCACGCGGACCAGTACTACAAAAATTCTAACTTCTTCAATCACACCTCTCATTTATTGACGTGCCTCGATGTTAACTAAGTCTTGCGTGGCTGGAAAGTTCACGCGGTCGCGATTCCGAAATTTACGTTCCCCTCATATTCGTGTGCGGCACGTTATTTCAACTGAAAAAATGCCCTCCACAAGTTACCTAGACAGATTTCCTAATTATATGTCGGCACCATTAAATAATATACCATCCAAAGCCTCCCCTCCAGAAGATACATAAAAACACACACAGAACTTTTCACAGTACTTACAGTTCGTGTATAGCGTGGATAACATGGCAACACGGATTACTATTATGCTGTTTCCCCATTTTTTAATTCACGAAATCTCAGTGATTCCCACGTATCTTTCAAATCCCGTGGTTCTAAAAATCAGCTTCACACGTAAATTTCTACTGGCTTATTCCACAGAAGGTGATTTCTTATTCTTTCATATTAAATTAGCAACCTTGCCTTTATCCATGAATTTGAGAAACTCCTCAAATTACAAATTAAAACACACACAAGCTACAAATGGCTTCTTTGAAAACTAATTCTTTCAGATTAAAATTAAGAACATTAGTTTTTACCATGAATTTCAGTTAGCAGGTTGATTAGTTAAATCCACGAGATAATATTTTCCTACAGTTGCAGATCAGATTTTGAAACAAACTAACAAGAATCATCAATTTAAATTGACCATTACTAATAAGAATTATGGTAAATCAACACATTCCTGTTTATAAACTAATGGTTCCTAGCACTCAGTCATCTACTCTTCATTATTTTCTTCATCAGCCCCATGTGGTGAGTGTCAGGTCTTTAGACTATAATAACTCGTCACATGTATCCTATTTGTGTCGTACCTGCTTTACAATTGAATTCTAACACTTTACTTTTCACCGAAATGCTCAATCGAAATATCAAATTACATTAACTTTCAAGTTATTCTTCGCGGTCGCGACATAGTATTCTCACATTTGCCTATCTTTTACCTGTCTATAACAATTTGGTTCACTCAAAAATATTATATTAAATTACATATACTCCGAAAGAGAATGTTACCACGTAAGGTGGAACATTAGAGCCTTAAATAACTCATTTCCTTTTCCTTTGGGGAGAGCATTTTGCTCCGCCACTTCCTCAGTCCATCCGGCTGCTTCAGTCGTCCCCAGGCAAGTGCCTTTCTCTTATCACGCTACCGCTCTCCCCCTGCCTACGGCGAGGGTGGTGTGCACCCTGGCCAATCAAGGCTCCAGAATTTCAAGCATTTGAAACTCCCGGCTGTCTTCTTCCCAGCACACAATGAAATCTGTCCGCGCTTTTTTGCACAATGAGCTTAACGTAAGAATACAGAGAAACCTAGCCCCTTCTCTCCCATGTCAGAGACAGACCTTTACTTCAGAAAACTCCCATGTCACTGCATATCGATACATCATTGCCTTCTCATGATTCTAATAATTTCATTTCAATATTCACTCCCATTCTATCCACAATGCATACTATTTACCTTGCTCTCAATCCAATCGTGGACTATTTAGGATAAGATAAGTGGAAGAAGTGGGTTTTCATACATTATACCAAAATAACAAACTCATCCAGTTGCTCTGATCAATTTCCTAAACACAGCAGGTTGGTTCAACAAAAATCAACAGCTCAGATCGAGCGTCTGATAATAGATACCTGATACCTGACGTAGCAAGATATTCTAGCAATTACATGTGGATAGTAATTCCCGTGCGAATAGGCTGATATTTTTGAAGTACAGTGCCTTTGGACTATCAGGAAGTAAATTCGGAGGAATATGGCCAAATTCAGGGCGCTGCGTTGACGGTGCCCACGCTCGATTTGATGAGCCTTCTGCTCTTACTGTTATTTTGTTTCTTTCGTTCTGAGGTGTACCACGAAATAAAGTTCTCATCCGCTAAACGATTTTCGCTTCTATTCGAAAAACTTCTTGAGTAGTCCCGCAGTGAACATTACCTAGAGATGCTACTTGTAGTTTTTGCAGCAAAGGCATATGTTTAAAGATAACGAACTGTAGTCGAAGTTAAACCAGATGGTACTGAAGAAATTAGGTTATGACATGCGACGGCGAGAGTGGTAGCCATTGTTTGCTATGTAGGAAGCAAGAAACCTGAGGCCTTCAGTAGTAAAATGTATGTAAAATTCAATAACAAGAAATCCTGTTTGATGCTAATATCATATATATCTGACGCTCAGGAAACCTTATCTGAAAGTATATGACAGGCTTCCTGCTATTATGTTATGTCGCTTGCTTTCAGTAGTCATATAGATAACCCATGGTAGAGCTTTCTCGTCATCCGAATCACATAAATGAGAATAATAGTCAGAGGGTTATTACTAAATTGTAGGCACATGGCCACACCATATATCTAAAATTTGGAGAGCAGACTCTCTCGCGATAGATTGGATGTCTGGATCCTATCATGAAATATTTAGGCTACGAAAACACGTTCTTCTTGCTGTCAGCGTGGTCCAGACTGCAATGTTTAAGGAATCCTTTGGCAACCCTGTTGGCATAACAATGATTTGCAGCTGTGGGACTGATTTATCCAACTAAATTCGCCTGACATTTTCTTGTCATCTGTATGAAATACTGTGAATATTCCCTCTGATGATATCTTATTGAGTTAGTAATATTTTGTGAGCACAAGGTCATTTCATGCAGAATCTATCCCTTGTCTCATCCTTCACGTTGTGAATTATCAGTTATCTACTGCAGCCGCGATTACGGCAATGAAAGAGTTTATGCAGGAATTCCTTGGCATCATAGTTGTAAAGTAGTGACTTTATAAAACGGTAGTTGCCTCATAAAGTAGTTCCAGGTTTGCTGCAAAAGATGTGTCTTATCAATTCCTTTCTGTAAGTTTTAAATCAGGTGCTACCTGTCACATGTAAGTGTGTCCTAGCAAACTGGCAGGAGTTGCCATGATCGTAGACCTCGCTAATCTTAAGTCTCATCAAAATTACTGTTAAAATTACTGAACAGATTCGAAGCATCTATAACAGTCACGAATTTTATTTTGTTCATCAACTCGGTCTGAAATAAGAGGGCAAAAAATTACAGGGACAATGGCCAAGTTTGATAGTATGCATTATCTATGGTACATCTGGAGGTGAAACCTTACGAAAATGCACAACTGCACTTTTGCGAACTTGTATTTTATGTTTGCATCAATATTGTTGTGAACCCACCATCTGGTATCAGCGCTTTACATTAGCATCTATGATATCTGATCATTTTGATAGTACACCTGAGAATACAGATGAGTAGGACACAAGACAGAACGTAGATAATGTCCGTTTGACGTCAACAGCGTAACATTTTACTTTTTTTGAATAGGACAATCATTTGAGGTTTAGTTAAAATAAACATCCGTTGCAGGAGAATTCTCTTGTATTTTTCAATGTGTTGCCTTTTGTCGGTTTGAAGGCCTTCAATTACATCGGCAACTTAGTGCAGCTCCACCGAAGGCTGTCTGGACTCTGGAGTGGGGTGGAGATAGCAATGTGAAAGTGGCGAACTGTGGAAGACTATCTTCAAATGATTAGTGTGATTGGGACTTCGTATATTCTTGACCCAATTTCAGAATTCATGTTAAGTAATCCTGCTAAATTGTCATAATATTGTCTCTTTATATTGATGAGTCATCTGGTTAGTCGCCACATTCAAGTGCCATCTACAACGCAAATTTAATATTTCGATCCTAGAAACTAATCTGCAATATGTTTTGTATTTCATAATCAGAACTATCAACATTAAACGTCATCAGAACAATGTCAGGGAGCAGAAAGCAGCAGTACCTTGGTAACTACTTGGGGACCTGCTTGAGTCGTGTTCTAAGGAAAGGGCAGCTGCTGGTTCACATTATATTACACTAGCGAGAAGTACCGAATTTTCCTTTTTCTCTGCAAACATCCAGAACTTAATTCAAATTGATGGTTCAAATGGCTCTGAGCACTATGGGACTTAACATCTGTGGTCATCAGTCCCCTAGAACTTAGAACTACTTAAACCTAACTAACCTAAGGACATCACACACATCCATGCCCGAGGCAGGATTCGAATCTGCGACCGTAGCAGTCGCGCGCTTCCGGACTGAGCGCCTAGAACCGCTAGACCACCGCGGCCGGCAACTAAATTCAGTAACAAAATCCTACGAAGATATTTGCATTGTGCCAGCTCAACGATCAACCTATTTTTATAGATTTTTATTTTACAGCTATTGTCGATCTGCATTGAAATAAACTTCATTCATTACTTGTTTGTTCTTGTTACGATTATTATTGTCATTCTCTCATTCGCAAGAGTTTTCACATCCCTATTTGGTATCGATGCACATCGAGAGTGGCTATGAGAGAAGGGAATAATGAATGTTACGTCATTCAGGATACATTCATTTACTTCGACATCTCGTGATAAACGCTTCAGGAGAAGTGAGAAACGTGAAGATGTCAACAGGAGGTCAGATACGCTGGCACAACTCTGCAAATACTCCTGTTGATTTAACAGTGTAACCAGATAAACTGGTGCTGCGAAATCAAAAATGTAGTACAGACTATGCCACAGTAGCAGAGAGCTGCTAATTTCTAACCATGACCGTGAATTACCCTTGGGTCAGCTGCTTGTTAGAGTGTTGCATCCGCAAATGGAAGGCTTTGTTTGATGTCTTGTGTTGCTGTCTGAATAAATAATGACACTGGATAAAAAACGGTTTAGTTTGGAGACCTAACCCTCGAGGGGGGGGGGGGGGGGGGTGGAGGCACAGCGGTCTGCATCATGAATTCCCAAGCAAATACACAAAAAATAACTCAGGAAGGGTTCGAACAACTACTTTCATGCATTTGGAATCTGTTCATCGTTTAGGGGCCAAACAAGTGGATAATATCACAGAAACAGTGATCAGGCTACTTAGTATATAATAGGGCATACACATTTCAAGGAGGAAACTTACGAAGACACAGACTTCCTCGTTGTCCATATGTGCGGCATACCTTTCGTGTTAACGAAAGTAATATCCCGCTTTACCTCTTCTTAAATGAAATGAATGCCATGTGGAATCGAATATTTGTTGATTGCTTATCTTCTTGCTTCCATCCATACTAACATATTTCTTCATTCTCGTGGTAATCATGACGTTCTGCATGTATGCTGCAAAAGATTGTATGTGGACACATTAGATATCGAGGTGCAAAGTGTTTGATATCTTACATTATATTCAATTAAAACAAGCTTTCGATGTATTTTTACTTCGTTTGTATTTTGAGATGATTATGAACGTTACGGAGAATTATCTCACATGCTTATGCTGAATGAGAAACACTGAATCATCCGTTTTGCATTCCCTGCGTTGTAATGATATAATGTCGGCGTCAACAGCCTTCTTCCACGCCGGAAGCTGAAACTTAATTCATTCTGGATTAATGATAATTGAATGCCTCAAATGTATACATAGCCCAAAGAGGTATGAAGCATTTATAAATTCATCGAATGTAGTGAGGTGGTTTAATTTCGTCTAAGTCTATAAAATGAATTTCGGACCATACGCACCCCTTGCCGATTAATGTAATACAGTCAGAAACAATCGGGGAGAACGCCGCATAAAAACCAAACGTGCGCGCGCGTCTCCCTTCTGAAGAACTGTATTGGACAATCACGACAAGCATTTCGCGAAAGAGCTGTCTCGTAAGAGAGCTGATAATTGGCAGCGTCGTAGCAATTATTTGTCAACACTGTGAGAGCGCATTTACTTCCGGTTGCAGCCGGCATTACGTCGCTGAATTCACTTGGAATTCGTTTTTCACATCGAAGACTCATACGATATAACCCACTTTAAGATGACACACTTACAAAGTATATTTAATTTCTGGACTCCAAGAACGGCATTCTTCACATAAGTAACACCTGTTTGTGTGTTTAATGTTGCGTTTTAAGGCTCAGGCAATATCGCAATGACTATAGTCCGCCTGTTGCCGACAGTGTGTCGTTAGCTCAGCGATTCCATTATGCGTTGCTATGCTGGTGCTATATGAAATGGCAGTTCCAATCTCGGTGAAGGCCGCCGAACATAACGTTTTATTTTCCATTTTAACTAATGGGGTTGCAAACTGCTAAATCTGAAGAATGCCTTTACACAAAGATCTTCTTACAATTTCGACTTAGTAAATTTTCTTGATATCATGGATGTCTGCTTTGCAAATGCCAAGGTGCTTCACTGCAAAATAGTTTCCGAAAAGATTCAATCCTACTGTCAACGATTAGAATTTGAGCTTTGTTCGTCATATGGGTCTAACATGTGAGGAGGTTGTTTATGAAGTGAACATGTTGATAAATATGGTTCCTCTCTTCTAAATTTTGCAATAGCATTTAACTGTAGACGTTTGCTGACACCGGCGTTAGCAGTTCCTTTCCATTCTATGAAACCTCAAAATCGATAACTTTTTCTGGTTTAAATCCGATGACCTTAACTATCACTTCCGACCAACGTTAAATACTTCATGAATCCATACATGGAACTCCAAATGTGCACTGTTCCTGCACATCTACACAGCATGCATTGGAAGGTATTTACACAGTTTATCGGACAGACTTACCATAAGGAATAAAACAAAAACTATAATACACTTTACACCACAGACGCTCACTCTGGCTTGACGAAAACATCCGAATATTGACCAAAAGTTGCACAAATAATTGACTTTGAAAGGAAAAGAAAGAGGTATGAAGCATTTATAAATTCATCGAATGTAGTGAGGTGGTTTAATTTCGTCTAAGTCTATAAAATGAATTTCGGACCATACGCACCGCTTGCCGATTAATGTAATACAGTACCCATCTACTAATCAGGGCGTCAGTCTCTGTTGCTTTCGAGCGAGAATGGAAATCGTAGAAATCTTCTATGGAGCAACATTTAATAATAATAAAGCGTTTTAAATTATCAAAAGCAGTGAGCTGTAGCAGGCGCTTTCGATAAAGAACGGGGGAGTGCAGCGCCGCTGCTGTCGCCACGGCCGCTGCAAGTAGCCAGCACGTGGATCTCCGAGCTTTATCGCATGCGGCGTCCAGAGGAGGACACTCTGCAAGAAATCTGCCGTAAAATGGCTACTGGATAAAAGTTTGTTACCGGTGATATATAAAGTGAAACAGATTGAATCTGCATTACCATTACATTCACGTCTTCAGCATTCATTTGGAAGAGGCTATAAATTTTTTTTGCGCCAGCTACTTTCGATCCACAAACATTGTAGACAGAAACAACTCACGGTACCGCTATACCACGGGCGTAAACAGTATATGGCTTATCTTATATGGGACAAGATGTCCTCCAGGAAGTGTCACAGTCTTCAGTGTTGCCAGATTGTGCAGATAGCCGGACTTAGAGAATTAGCGAGTTGGCCAATTTATTTGTCCCATGTCGCGATCGGCGCGGACTTAGCCTCTGCAGCGGCCGGCCGCCGGTCGAGTTTTATGCCAAAGAGTGTACATAGATCAGGCATCGATTGTTTCTCAGGGCCTCGCGGTGCCATTTATTTGATTAGTACCGTTTTAAAAATTTCCTTAATTTATTTGTTTGGTTGATTCGCGAGTATATTTTACTCTAGTCAATCTTTTCGCGAGATCCCTAATTGCAGTGCCAAGTTGGGAACATTAGCTCCCTTGGATGCCTGATTAGTACTGCCTGTTACAGAATGTCCCATGCAATTATCTCTGCAGGCGGTTAAAGTATACGTAGATTCGAACGCAATCTATCGAGATGGTCTCTTTCGTTTCGTTTCCCTATGGTCCACGTCTAGGTGACTAACGTACGATCGGTGTAACGTAATATTTCCACATATATTGACAATCCTGGTAGGAGGCTGTAATTCCCGCTTTGTTAAGTACACCTGACTGCCGCGTGCTTGTGAGCACGAGCGAACTTGGCCAAAGTCTGATCGCGCCAATACATGTAATCTCAAAAAGTCAACGAAAATACTAAAATCAGTTCGAGACTAGCTACAGCAAATCCGATTACAGCTTAAAATTCGTTGTAAATAAACGATTCTAATAAAATTATCAACACATTTGTACCACCAGTATCAGCAATGTTACTAACGTTTATACGTAAAATCGTTGATAACAAAAGCAACAAATTCTCCACTTACGTACATATAAATATGATATGCCATTTAAAATAGTATGAGATCAGCTATAAAACTAACATTTTTAAGACACCAATAAACGAAATAGACATTATTTGTAAGTAAATTGCTGTGTGTTGTCTATACAAACGAAACAACGAGTTCTCAACAGTAACAAGAAAATATTAACTTCTGGATGGAAGATTTACACTACTATTTCTAATTGTTTACATATATTTAGCAAGAACTTTGTGAATCATTGTTAGTAAACTATCAACTTCGCTGACGTAGTGGGGGACCGGCGAAAAGAATGAAGATCCTAATTTGACTTGCAATTGCAGTTCCGGTTTGTGCAAATTATAAAAACGTAATTCAAAGTTAGTTATTTGCCCATGTGTAACTAAACAGAAATGATACTGAGTTGCAATTGTCGAAATGTATATATCGTGCATATTTTGAAAATTTAAAACTTGTAAACAGTTATATTCACGAAATGGTGTTCAGGCTTGCAGTTACTCTTTTGACTAAAGCTGTCAGTCTCATGACAGAGGTTTTGAATAAGCGGACGGAGCATTTATGACGGTACTTTCTTTTCATCTGCTCGTTTCATTAGGTAAGGAGGTAACGTCTAGTGCAGCAGTGAGCCTTGTATGCTTAAATGATAGCGTGATATACAGTTAGTTCGGACTTCATTCATTTGTCAGTGCAACAGACTGCAATTTCGGAGCGGTTTATCACCAAGTGCCAGTAGAGACATTTGTTACTTGATGTATGTTAAAGAATGGGTTTTCCAAACGTAGTTGAGTGAACTAGTTGAACATCAGGAATTTTTTCAGTTTAACTACTTGGAGCTCTGCACAATGCCTTTGGCACTAATTAATCCTCGCCTGTGTTCACCTTGCTTACTCTACAAGGTCAGCGTTTTCAGATCTTATTTGTTTCACTATGTACAATATTAGTCTGTGTAAGGCCGCCTTTCAGTATAACTTGTTTTCTTATGCTGCCTTTCAGTATAACTTGTTTTCTTACGCTAAATAAAACTGAGAGTGACCCTTATACTTTTGTAGGGGTACGTTCTTGTCCGGACAGACTTTTCCTATATCATCTTGTTTAATATTACACATTTATTTGCGCTTTGCACATTCTCATTGATTGTTAGTTTGGCTGCAGATGCACAGTGTCAGAAATAAGTAATTCCGACAGCAGACTTAAACCTATTACTCCAGTCAACGAAGGAAAATCAGGGGTAAAAATCATGTAGTCACAAATTTCTGTTCAGTGCTAGGAGGGAGTGGCATGTACAATAATACTAAAACTCCCCAACGGTGGAGATGTGGCGGGGGACGTTTGAATGTCAAAATGGTTCAAATGGCTCTAAGCACTACGGGACTTAACATCTAAGGTCGTCAGTCCCCTAGACTTAGAACTACTTAAATCTAACTAACCTAAGGACATCACACACATCCATGCCCGAGGCAGGATTCGAACCTGTGACCGTAGCAGCAGCGCAGTTCCGGACTGAAGCACCTACAACCGCTCGGCTACAGCGGCCGGCGTTTGAATGTCATTTCTTTCTATTTTCTTGAATAACTCGAAAATCGCGACTTATAGCGAAAGTGTTTCCCAGTACAAAATTAAACTGCATTACATTTCATACAATAGAGATCCTATTTTTTTCTCTAGGAGTAATAGTTTCTGTGTTGCGGGGTATGAATACGTAATTATCAATAGTTTTATAATAGTACTGGTTTACTGCCACATTAAGCAGATTAAAAACAAATATTGAAGCTACCAAGCGTGGTAATAGCGTACTAAGGGATAAACTGTGTTCAGGGGGTGTAATAGGGTTGAGTGGATGGGGGTGGAGGAGAGGGGCGCGAAGGAAGGTAGGTCGCCGGATAGTGGTCATGCAGTTCCGTCCCTCATTCATCTGCAAACTGAACAGCGCGAATGTGATTCCCCACACAGTTTACCCACCACGTCAGAAGGAGCAACTGTAGGTTGTTTCATAAAATTATGAATCACTGGTACAGACATGAACAGGAGATGTTTATTTTCCACAAAATATATTAACACTACATGGAATACAGATACAAATTACAAATATTACTAGTGCATGAAAAGTATATGGACAGAATCCACGTAAAGCTCTGCACACTATTCTACAGTTCTTGTCATCCCGTACGACATCTGTAGCATTCTTCCAGGAAAGGCAACTTCCTCAACCACGAGCTTTGCATATTGCAGACAGACTACTCCTCCTCACCACTTCCTGTTCAGTTCTCTCTTGTGAGTAGAGAAAATAATTTCACTGAGCTGATGTTTATACATGGTGTTTCCGCAAGAGAGTACAGAAATTGAACAGGACATACGGAATGCTCCACTGAACAGTTTGAGGTAAGGAACCTCGAGTCGGAGAAGCCGGTTTAAGGAGATAATAAGAATAAAATCACGTTACTGTGTACTTTATTGTTTACATTAGTTAACTGCAAATATCATCACTGACACAATGAAAGTACCAATTGTACTGTACCTTACAAAATGTGCTGAAACTGACGGCCGTCAGCCTCAATGCAAACATGACATCGGTGAACAAGATTCTGACGCACCCAAACAAACATCTCTGGTATGTTCCGAATCACATCACATGCAGCTACAGTTCTGCCAAACTAATTTTATCCCCGTGTCCACTGGTTTCTCATACACAACTGACTTTAGATCTACCCATAGAAAATAATCAAGGGGATTCGGGACAGGTGACTTCGCAGGCCATGGAATAGAACCTCCCCTTCCAACTCAGCGACCGGAAATATTGTACCGGTACTGCTCCGTCGTATTGCACTGTACGTCTCTGGATAGCACTGAGTAATCAATGGGTCTGTCGTTGTATCGTGAGACAATGTAAATATGGTACAACATATCCACCTTACGGACAAGAAAAGTACACAAAACCTGCATCATGACTTCCTGGTAATCAGGCTCGACCTCCTTGTTTAGACAAGTTTACTTCCATATCTCCTTACGCTGGCTTCTCCGACCCCAGACTCCCTATCTCAAATTGTTCAATGGGGCATCTCTATGTCCTATTACATTTTTGCACGTTCTTACGGAAGCACCCTGTATAGTGGAGAGAAGCAAACGCTAGCGTCCATTGTCATAAGTGTCTGCTGTGATACGTTCGTGCCTTTCCGCTAAGACGCTTCTGGTAAGCCACAGATGATGATTATATTATGGACGAATTCTAGACCTGCAACAAAGTAACAGATTTCTGCGAGTAACTGCCGTTCCTGCTTTACATCTGAAAAATTTGAACGTTTCACTCTGGAGCAAGGTGTACACTGTTTTGAAGCTGTGTAATGAACCAGGACTCGAAGTTTTGGAAGTAAGAGAAATGGCAGAACTGAAGCTATGAGACAGTGCTGTGAATCCTACCTGGATAGCTCTGCCGATATGTTCATTGCTGACGCAATGCGATGTTGTGACTTCCAGTCCAGGGCTGCCAAACAGTATCGACCTGCTTATAAGAATCAGTAATAACAGCAATTGTTCGGGTGCCGGCTTCAACAAAGCACTCCATTTCTCCCCGATCCGTTGCTGTATTGTACCAGTGCAAAGTGGGGAAAATTGTAGTGGAGTACTCTGTTGTCCACTGACTCCCTGGTAGCACAGAACGCCCCCACCCCTTTTTTTCTGTTCCGGGATAACGCTGTTGAAGCGGATGAAGGGGGTGGGGGTAGGCACC
This sequence comes from Schistocerca americana, assembly GCF_021461395.2. Taxonomy (NCBI): domain Eukaryota; kingdom Metazoa; phylum Arthropoda; class Insecta; order Orthoptera; family Acrididae; genus Schistocerca; species Schistocerca americana. The sequence continues at coordinate 948,108,355 of NC_060119.1, read as the reverse complement.
CCTGTGTAAATTCGAGGGAAGTTAGGGTGGCTTTTCCACGTCATACTGAAAGTTAATTTCGTTACACTTCATCTATGTTGCATAAGTCAGCAACAATACGCGAGGGCAAACATCCATGCAGGCCTCTGATTGGTCAGACGCCAAAACAGACGTTAAACAGAAATACTGGTAATAATAAATGACTAAATATTAAGAAATTTTTGATGATATATGTTTCACGTTTTACAGTCGTTAGCCTATGTTTGCTGGTATGTCCTTTATATTGTCGACTTTACGGTTATATAACTACATTTTAAGTCTTCCAGATGGCTGTTCAACAAATCGATCGTCATGTACAGTAAGTAAATCGGTTGCACGTAAAAACAACAAAAATGAAGTATCTGAATGTAACATGCCAGTATGCGTTATTAATATACACAGATGAACAGCCAAAAAATCCATTTGCGAAATGGATAACAAAAAAGACAAAACAAATTTTTGTTCATTACTTTAGTGGAGAAACAAATGTACAAAATATTTTACAACTTAGAATTGTAATTATAATAATTTTTCAGTCCAGTAGCGCCGTAGGGAATTCATCAATTTAAAAATAGTTACGCTCAGTGAGACCCAACAGAAATGCCAGCTATTGACTGTGTTCTTCTTACCAAACAAGAAACCACCACAACAGAGAGTACCAGCAAGGATCTCGTGATGCATCGTCGAGGCGCTGAATGGAGATGGCGAAGACTACTGTAACGGCTCTGTCCTAGATGTGTTGGTCCAGTTGTGCAGGTGCTAGAGATTCGTGCCCAGCAAGTGCAACTCAGAGTTATAAAACGTACTCTTTATTATTACAACATCGGCATTAGTCGTTGCAACCAACTAAAAGATGATGACGTCGCCATATTACGTCACGTTGACATCTTGTGCTTGATAGTATGGGCAACAGGGATTTCGAGCTGAGTAAAAGGTGTATCTTCAGTGGTTCTTGGACTATCGTGTATCCATTGGCAAAATGAAGTAATACAGCCAAATTCTCTCTTTGAAATCAATTTTTACATGAAGTAACTATCACCTTCGATTCCTACAGATTATGGCTGTGAAATCCTGTGTCTCCTGGTTTCATCTATCTATACCACAGATTATTGCTGAGACTTTTCCTAGATGTTTCAACACCTATAGAGAGGCCTTAACGAACCAAGTATTTCAACTCATATAAAATACTCAGAACCGTACAGAATGCTAAAATGCAAATCCAATGATCGCAATAACGCGTCTGTTGTGTACATATTATATGAGTGGGAAACCTTAACATGCATATTTCTCATATAAAATTAATTTTGCCCTGGATTCTGGACTCATCGATGTTTTGTTGAGGTATAGAACTATCAGATGATACGAACAGAAGCTACACTTCAGAATGGACAACCAAAGAAAGTGGAAGTCGCCCCCATCTGGCAACATAAAAAACAGCATGGAAGGTCAGAGAAGCCTCCCCTGCAACGTAGGTTGGCGGGGAATATGTTTCCCTGGTGGAGGCACATCGTCTGGGCAATACCAAACACTAATGGAGACACACTCTTTGACCCATACTGACGCAGGCTCTCGTCGATGCCCTTTGGTTTTGGATCGTTCGTGAAAATTGAGGTAGAACTCTAGAACCATCTTAGCCAGCTGCATGTTCTGACCTCCATCTCCTTGGAGTCTGATATGCATGGATATTGATTTTCCTACTCAGGTGGTAGGAAAGCAGCACATGATAAATAATGTTTTTGTAGACCAAGATAAATTTAATCAAGTAATAACTTTTCCTGTTAAGAATGGTCGCCTGGTCATGATAAGCACTACTTGAGATACATGACATAGCTCCATACAGTAATGCTTAATAGTCCTCCAAATAGTGCATTCAGTTAACGATTTAACAACTGCAAATTTTAGGGAAAGCTTGCAACTGTTAGACTGGGATAAGTTGTACAGGGAACCTGATGCTAATGTAAGATTTAACTTATTTAATGATACCTTTGTGAGTATATCCGAAAACAATTTCCGTAACAAAAATGTGAAACATAGTTGTAAGAAACCATTTCAAATCAAGGCTTACTAAAGGGACAAAAATTACTTGTAAACAAAAAAGGGAAATGTATCTTATAGCTAGAAGGAGCAATGATCCAGACATAGTCAAACATTATAAAAACTACTGCAGTGTATTAAGAAAAGTTTGTAAAAAGTTCAGAAGTATGTGCATTATATCTAAGATTAGCACCTCTGATAATTAAATTTAAAACAATTTGGAATATTTTTAAAAGGAAACAGGGCAACTGAGAGCACAGGAAGACAGTATTTCTATCAAACTCAATGAAAAGTTTGTTAACAAATAGTCAGAAGTAGAAAATACTTTTAATCATCATTTTTAATTGTTGTAGAGGGAATAGGATCGAGCTATTCATGACAACATGCAAGGCTGTATGTGGAAAGGCAATACTTCTGAAGTTTGATAAAATTTAACCCACCTCTTTTACTGAAGTTAGGAAAATAATAAAATAACTGAAAAGCACAAAAAAATGGTTCAAATGGCTCTTAGCACTATGGGACTTAACTTCTGAGGTCATCAGTCCCCTAGGACTTAGAACTACTTAAACCTAACTAACCTAAGGACATCACACACATCCAAGCCCGAGGCAGGATTCGAACCTGCGACCGTAGCGGTCGCGCAGTTCCAGACTGTAGCGCCTAGAAGCGCTCGGCCACTCTGGCCGGCTTGAAAAGTACAAGTTCACATATAATTGCGGATATTTCCATCAGATTACTAAAAGCTTATTCACAACAGATAGGTAGGATTGTCAGCCACATATGTAGTAGCTCACAGAAACAGGGTATTTTTCCAGATAGACTGAAATATGCTATTGTTAAACCACTGCACAAAAAGGGGAATAGGTCTGATGCTAACAACTACCACCCAATCTCACTTCTCACAGTCTGATCCAAAACTCTTAAAAAGTAGTTAGTGGAATAGCTTCACATATCTGTAAAAATTAAGTATTAACAAAATGTCAGTTCAGTTTTCAGAAAGGCTTTTTAACAGAAAATGCTATATATGCTTTCACTGATCAAATTTGAACTGCTCTGAATAACAGAACATGACCAAAGGGATTTTGTGATCTTTCAAACGTTTTTGATTGTGTGAATCATAAAATTCTTCTAGATAAGTTTAAGTATTGTGGTATGAGTGGTTTATTTCACATTTAACTAGAAGAATGAAGAAATTGAAATTAACACAACAGATAGTCTGTAAAAATCAGCAGGGTCCTTTAACTTGGGAGATATCAAGAATGGTGTCCCACTGGGTCCAGTCTTGGGTCCCTTATTGTTCTTAATATGTATTAATGAGTTGTCACTCTATATTCATGGAGATGCAGAGCTAGTTTTTTTTGCTGATGGTGCACATTTAGTAAACACACCCAATAAACAAGAATTAACTAAGGAAATTGTCTTTGACAAAATTATTAAGTGGCTCTCTGCAAGTGGACACTCACAAATTTTTTATAAACACAGTATATACCATTCTGTACAGTAAATGGCATAGCAACATTGATAAATGTGTAAACTTTAAACAGAATTCTGTTGCTAAGGCAGCATATTCAAAATTTCTGGGTGTGTGCATTGATGGGAAACTGAATTGGAAGAAACACATTGATGATCCGCTGAAATGGTTAGATTCAGCTACTTATGCTACTAGCGTTATTGAAAATTTTGGTGATAATCATATCAGTTAATTAGCCTACTATGCCTATTTTCATTCACTGCCTTCATATGGCATCATATTTTGAGCTAATTCATCATTAAAAGAAAAAAGTATTCATTCCACAAAAGCGTGTAATCAGAATAATAGCTGTAGCCCACCTAAAATCACCTTGCAGACATTTATTTAAGGAACTCGGGATATTCACAGTACCTTCGCAATACATATTTTCACTTATGAAATTTTATTATTAATAACCCATCCCAGTTCAAAAATAATAGCGAAGTGCCTAGCTACAAACTAGAAGGCGATCTCACTATTCTGGGTTAAATCTGACTTTGGTACAGAAGGCGGTAAATAATGCTTTCACAGAAATCTTTGGTCCTTTGCCAAATAGCATTAAACACCTGCCAGATAGCCAACCAACATTTAAAAACAAATTAAAAGAATTTTTGAATGACAACTCCTTCTGCTGAATAGATGAATTTTCATCTTTACGAAATGTCATATTCATGATCTATGGAACAAGTATTGATGCAATGTAATGTAATGTTAGATAAAGTTTTTGACAGTTTCGACTGGACTACACCCTTGGAAACTTTAAGGGTTGAAAGGTTATTTATAAGTTGTACAGAAATGAGGTTGCATTCATAAGAGTTAAAGAGCATGAAAGGGAATCGATAGTAGAGAAGGGAGTGTGAGAGAGTTGTAGCCTATTCCCATTTTATTCCGTCTGTACACGGAACGAGCTGTGAAGGAAACCAAGGAGAAATTTGAAAATGGAATTAAAGTTAAGGGAGAAGAAGAAAAAACTTTGCAGTTTGTGAATGATATTGTTATTCTGTCATTAACGATAAAAGATGTGGAAGATTTGTTGAGCGGAATAAATAATGACAGGAAAAGAGGGTATAAACGAACATTAACACAATTAGAACAAGGGTAATGGAGTAAAGGTGAGTTTTTGTATTTAAGCAACAAAATAAGTGAAAATGGCCAGAAAGGGAATGAAACGGAAAGTGGCAATAGCAAGAGACGTTGCTGAAATAAATAAACTTGCTAAGATCTAATATAAATTTAAGAGTTATAAAGTCCTTTCGGAAGTATTTATTTGGAGTGTAGCCTTGTATGGAAGTGAAACGTGGACGATTAGCAGTTGAGACGGAAAGAGAATAGAAGCTTTTGAAATGTCATGCAGCAGATGAACGTTGAAGATCTGATGGGTAGGTCGGGTTTACTGAATGTAACTGGAAAGAGAATGAATTTATTTCACAAGTAACAAAAAGAAGTGATCGTTTGAAAGGATATACACTATGTGATCAAAAGTATCCGGACACCTGGCTGAAAATTATTACAACTTAGTGACGCCCTCCATTGCTAATGCTGGAATTCAATATGGTGTTGGCCCAGCCTTAGCCTTTATGACAGCTTCCACTTTCGCAGGCATACGTTCAGCACCTGTGCTGGGAGGTTTCTTGGGGAATGGCAGCCCATCCTACACGGGGTGCTGCACTGAAGAGAGGTATCGATGTCGATCGGTGAGACCTACCACGAAGTCGGCGTTCCAAAACATCCCAAAGGTGCTCTATAGGATTCAGGTCAGGACTGTGTACAGGCCAGTCCATTACAGGGATGTTATTGTAGTGTAACCACTCTACCACAGGCCGTGCTTTATGAACAGGTGCTCAATCGTGTTGAAAGATGCAATCGCCATCCCCGAATTGCTCTTCAACAGTGGGAAGCAAGCAGGTGCTTAAAACTTCAATGTAGGGCTGTGCTGTGGCAGCGCCACCAGAACAACAAGGGGTGCAGGCCCCGTCCATGCATTCGGGAGGACGACGGTTCAATCCCGCGTCCGGCCATCCTGATTTAAGTTTTCCGTGATTTCCCTAAAATCACTCCAGGCAAATGCCGGGATGGTTCCTTTGAAAGGGCACGGCCGACTTCCTTCTCCGTCCTTCCCTAATCCGATGAGACCGATGACCTCGCTGTCTGGTCTCCTTCCCCAAAATAACCAACCAACCAACCCCGTCCATGAAAACCACGACCACACCATAACACTACAGCCTCCGAATTTTACTCTTGGCAGTACACACGTTGACAGATGACGTTCACCGGGCATTCGCCATACCCACACCCTGCCATCGGATCGCCACATTGTGTACCGTGATTCGGTACTCCACACAACGTTTTTCCACTGTTCGATCGTTCAATGCTTACGCTCCTTACTCCAAGCGAGGCGTCGTTTGGCATTTACCGGCTTGATGTGTGGCTTATGAGCAGCCGTTCGACCACGAAATCCATATTTTCTCACCTCCCGCCTAACCGTCATAGTATTTGCAGTGAATCCTGATGCAGTTTGGAATTCCTGTGTGATGGTCTGGCTAGATGTCTACCTTTTACACATTTCGACCCTCTTCAAATGTCGCCGGTCTCTGTCAGTCAACAGCCGAGGTCAGCCTGTATGCTTTTGCGCTGTACATGTCCCTTCACGTTTCCACTTCACTATAGCATCGGAAACAATGGACCTAGGAATGTTTAGGAGTGTGGAAATCTCGCATTCAGACTTATGACACAAGTGACACCCAATCATTTGACCTCGGCCGAAATCCTTAAGTTCCGCGGAGCGCCCCATTCTGCTCTGTCCCGATGTCTAATAACTAATGAGGTCGCTGATAGGGAGTACCTGGCAATAGGTGGCAGCACACTGCACCTAATATGTTTTTGGTGGTGTCCGGTTACTTTTGATCACATAGTGTATCATAAGGCAACAAATAAACACAGATCTGGTAACGTAAGAATATGTTGGTCTAAAAACAGATGAAGAAGACCGACGGCTGAATATGGTAAGCAGGTCCAAATGGATGCAGTAGTTACGTAGAAAAGAGAATGGACAGGGCGCACTAGAGTGGAGAGCTGCATCAAACGAGTTGTAGGACTGATGACCACAACAACAGCACTATATGCACTATTTTGTAATAAAGGTTTGATTTCTACTCCAGTCTTATGACTGATTTGACGCAGCAGCCCGTCGCGTCTTCTTCTCCTGTGCCATCTCCTTCGTCATATAGTAATCCTACACTCAAAGTGTTCGATTATTTGTTATAGATATTACAGTCTCTGTCTTCTCCAACAGTTTTGGCCCTCTATGACTCCCTCTATAATCGCTCAAGTTATTTCCTAATGTCTTAACACGTGTCCTGTCGTCCTGCATCTTTATCTAATTAACAGTTGACTGCGTAGCAGCGAGGAGAGCTCCGCCTACCATCCTAAGGGAGCCATGGGTCTGATGATGGTTTTGTAGAAAGAACCGAAACCGGTTACCTGTATCATCAAAACATACATGACGTGATCAAGACTGAACTTTAGTCAAAATATAACATTTTCCACGTACTTCCATCGCCACAGTTTCTGCAAATAACTTTCTCATTTCTTATCTTTTCAGTCACTTAAGTTCTTTCGGAATTTTTTCCTGAGATATTTAAATCGTCCAAGTCTTTCATACCGTTCCGAGTTTTCCAAATTAATTATTCTAAATACTGCTGAAGCAAACTTGGTCCGCAGGAGAATCCGAATGGTAAGCTTTTGTAATCGTATAGACTAACTGGAGTATCTATAACCATAAATCTCTGGTGTCGTCTTCAAAATGACTTTGTAAATAAGCCTCTTTAAGATCCAGTTTGGTGAAGAACACAACAACGTTAATTTTGACATAAGTTCTACCACCTTGGGAATTGAATGAGAATAATGGATTGAGCATTAACCATAACATTCGTTTTCTGTACAACTGCAACTGGCGTTGCCCGCTGGCTACTATGACTGCTGTAACCTCATTGTGTTCAAAACAGTCGACCTCCTGTTTCACTGTGTCTTTCAAGGCAAAGGGAACTTGCGTGCTTTGCATTATATTGGTATCACATTCAACTTCAGCGTAATGTGTGCCTTGTAGTTTTCAGTATTACTTGTTGCCTCTGAAGAAATATCTTTTTTGAAACATTTTTGGAAGGTGGCTGTTAGGAGCGTGTCAAATAATGCATGAAATGCATATGTGACCATCAGCTGCTTTTTTATTTAAAACCCAAATATCGACCGGTTTCAGTCAGGCCATCTTCATGGATTAGGTTTAAAACAATTTAAACCACAACATCACATCTGTCATTACTTCAATAATGGCCACGTCTCATATGTAGGGCATGTCATGAATTCTAGTATCGCATCATAGTATTTTTGCAACTGTTGGGTTAACGCTCAAGTCGGAACCTGAGTCTGAATCTGATTTGCTACTCCGTGAATTGTGAAGCCTAAACCGTGGGAAAGATTCAATACCACGAAATTTTTTGCTGTATTTCAATTGACAAGTACCAAGTTGACCTGTTTATAAAACTCTTTATACGCAACAACCGTTGAAAATAGACTCTGTTTTTTAAGATTTTATGATTTTATTGGGATCTGCTGGTTGCTGTAACTGAACAGCGAACTTTGACTGTCTTAGCTTCGGTAGTCCTAATTCTCCTTACGCCTATAGATTAATATCTGAAATTGACGCCCCCGGTGTCAATTTGAAACTTCAGTGACACTTTTTTTTAACTCTAAGAGCTACAAATAAATTTATTCATAGACAACATTGCATTCGTGTGATGTTGTGTCCATTGAAGTCTGTTAATTTGTGCATGTGCGTTTTGAATACCACTTGAACTTTTATTATTAACCACTTGAGAATATCTGAGTGTCTGATTTGGTCTGACGAGCGCGTGATGTGTATAACTCGGAGAATTTGTATAATACATTTTACACTGGTCATTTTTGCAATGAAATTTATACTATCTAGTTAGGTCCTATAATTCTGAAATCTATTCTTTAAAGCTCTGATTTGGTATTTTGAATCATCAAAAACATCTTTGAGTGGCAGAAATAACATGAAATCGTAACTCGAAATTCCTCTCCACCTTATCTTTAACGGCAGAAGAGAAGTGAGTCACTGATTCGATCAGGGCAGAGTTTTTTGGTTAACCTATAAACTTCAGTCCCTGAATATGCACGCAGGAAAGCTTTGCGTCCAACATTCCAGGCGTCAAGTTATCAGAAAAGATGGTGGTGATACCCTAAAATTTTGTTGTTGCTGGCAATGTTCTCTACTTCCTTCAATTCTTGTCAAGCGCACCACCATCACCTGCAGAGTTGTTGATAGTTGCTGCGACAAATGCGCAGTGGGCAGTAGAACTGTGTGTTCCGTTTCTCTCAAAGTTAAACTCAGAACGATTTACAAAATGTTATGAGGACTTCATGGAAAGGAAACGGATTAGCAGTCCTATAATCTACGACGCACTTTATGCTTAGTACAAGTCACACGAGAGAGAATAAATGTTTGCCAGAAGTCATAGAAAATAAACACTCCTATCAAACTGTAATTAAGAATGCGAGCTTATGTTCCCTGATGTTGGGGCCTTTCCTGTATCCAGTGTTGACTCTTTTTTGCTTCGTTCCAGTGTTGCGACTGGCTAAAATTTTCATAAATCTTGACTTTCTTTCGTCGTCATTGTTGGTAACTTTCTGTGACCTCGTCGCCAATGCTGTGCCTGATGAAACTTTACCTTAAACTTGCCCTGCTCCTCGTCGTCACTGTTGGGATATTGTAACTAAATTTTTCTGTTAATCTAGCCTGAGAATCACGATGGCAGGGAGCAGACTTCCTGCTCTATACAGTGGCAATGTACGCCCGCTTAGAAATACCTATACATACACGTTCTCACTGGGCGGCACTAGGACGTAATGTGGCAACACAGTATAAAACAATAAATCGTTCAATTTTACGCAACGTTCAATGAATGTGTTTAACTGTTGTGGTAGCTTGATGTGTGTTACTTGAAGTACTATACCTAACGTAATTGATAAGAACTGGCTAAAGTGTTATATAGACTGTCTCTGGAATTTTATAATTAAGTCGCGATAACTGTAGCCGGACTTCTCACTTGACATCTAATTGTTCCACTGCCACTCCGTAAATGTCGGCTATTACGACAGTAATTATTTACGGGCCTCAGCGGCTGTGTCTGGTGTAGGCGACGAGCGCACGAACTTGGAAGACTGCACGCACCTGTAGATACAGAGGGACTCATGCTGCAGGAATTGCTGGGTCTGACGGAACTGCGACAGAACTGGACGGCTGTCGGGGATGCGTCTGCTTACATCTGCGACTGCGGAAAGATTTCAAACTTAGCCCTACTTTGCGGAAGCGAAGTAGTCCCGATTGACAGCGTCCCCGTGGCAGCTGATAACACTATCGGCAGTGGGATATGACGTGTTAATAGTCTCTTGACAGAAGCAGAATGTAGTTGGGTAACAGTTCACAAGACGTCATGCACATGTGACGCCATTTTGACGGCACGCTGTATCGAAGCCCGCACAAATTGCTGATCAATTTCGTTAGCGTTCGTTGCTGGTTACTTGGGAAACACTATACTGGATTTCGTAGTTGAAAATTTTCGTATCATAACTTGCGTCGTATGAAAGTATACCGTCTCAAGGCAAACTCTATAACGAAGACTTATGAAAACACGAAGTTCTTTGTACCATTTGTTATAATTAAACGTCACATAGTGGCACATCGAGGAGTTAAAGCCTTCATTAGATCTAAGATGCAGCACAAGCGCTGAAATAGAGAAAGATCATAGTGGTATAGTGGTTATAGGTTAATTTAACAGAAGTAATGTGCTGCGAATACATAGAAAGATAGATTCCTTATCATTTAGCTACAAAATAACAGGTCAGCAACTGGAAGCAGTTAATTCCACAAATTATCTGGGAGTACGTATTAGGAATGATTTAAAATGGAATGATCATATAAAGTTGGTCGTCGGTAAAGCAGATGCCAGCCTGAGATTCATTGGAAGAATCCTAAGGAAATGCAATCCGAAAACAAAGGAAGTAGGTTACAGTACGCTTGTTCGCCCGCTGCTTGAATACTGCTCAGCAGTGTGGGATCCGTACCAGATATGGTTGATAGAAGAGATAGAGAAGATCCAACAGAGAGCAGCGCGCTTCATTACAGGATCATTTAGTAATCGCGAAAGCGTTACGGAGATGATAGATAAACTCCAGTGGAAGACACTGCAAGAGAGACGCTCAGTAGCTCGGTACGGGCTTTTGTTAAAGTTTCGAGAACATACCTTCACCGAAGAGTCAAGCAGTATATTGCTCCCTCCTACGTATATCTCACGAAGAGACCATGAGGATAAAATCAGAGAGATTAGAGCCCACACAGAAGCATACCGACAATCCTTCTTTCCACGAACAATACGAGACTGGAATAGAAGGGAGAACCGATAGATGTACTCAGGGTACCCTCCGCCACACACCGTCAGGTGGCTTGCGGAGTATGGATGTAGATGTAGATGTACGTTCTGTAATATTAGGCGTTATGTGCACGTAAGAGTGCTCTGCCTCTCTCAGGAATGAGTTGTCAATGTCAATAACTTACAAATTAAGTGAGAAACACGCAAATGTAAATAACTATTCAAAGTCTGCCGTCTAACGCACAGCTTTCCGGGCGGGAAGGCGTGTCGGTCCCCGGCACGAATTCGCCCGGGGGGATTAGTGCCGAGGTCCGGTATGCTGGTTTTGAAGGCGGTTTTCCATCTGCCTCGGCGAATGCGGGCTGGTTCTCCTTATTCCGCCTCAGTTACACTATGTCGGCGATTGTTGCGCAAACACTTTCGCCATGTACGTGTATCACACAGACATTGGCGTTAGACTCGTTGTCTGGTTCGAGAAGTTCCCTGGTTCCCGGGAGGGGGGGGGGGGGGGGACCGAGGGGCGGGAGGACGGGGGGGGGCACTGGGGGCCGTACCGCACAATAACGCTGGGTGATGTGTGGGGCGGCGGTGGGGTGATTGGACTGCTGTTGCCTGTTGTGGGTTTGTGAACCACTAAGCGTTACGGCGGGGAGGACGCCTCTCCGTCGTTTCTAGGTCTGCAGTTCCATACGGTACAATACAGCTATTCAAAACAAGCTCATGTGGTAAAGCGAACTACCATTTAGAATAATGCATAGAATACATTGATATATATGCAAAAGAATTAAAAGTTAACGTAGTCTCAGCGATCTCTTAAGTAGAAAATACAATTTACGAGCTAGTCCTATCAGGACATTTGCATTCCAAACAAGAACTTCTTCAGTTAAAGTACATCTTCAACGACCAGTACGACGTTTTTCGTCATTTTATGAAAACTAATTTCACCAATACAGTCGTGTATTCGAGAGATAATCAAGGTCTTGGTGTCTTGAAACGTCATTTATTCATAGGACGTAAGAAAAATGAGCTGTTGCTTTATTTAGTTCGTCTGCTACTCGAAGAATGAATGCACAGCCATTACAATTCAGACCAACTCCTTAAATTAGTTTTCAGACTTCTAAAAACGAACTTTTGTAGCTGAGACACTTTTATGAACACTGTTGAATGTATACGTTATTGTATTCACTGCTGGCTGGCTTCAAATTGTTTTTTGCTTCTAAATCAGTGATTTGTCTTAATTTCGGGGTTGATGGTGGCGCTAAAGAAAAAAAGTAGTATGCAAATTTTCCAGTAAGGTTCGGAATTAATTCCTGCAAAACCCTCTAATCTCTCCATTATCCAAAGCCCGGACCACGTGAATGCTGAACTTTACACTTTCATAAAAACGTAACGTCGACGTTACTGCATCCTGCAGTAAAAAGAAAAAAAAAAGAAAAAGCGTGACGTCCAGTTGACTCAACTAGAGGCGAATTTTATTTTTTTGAACGTCATTTCGCCTCATCTGTTGGCAGCTCTTTTCATCTTCGGTACAGCGTGTCAAAATGACGTCACATGTCCATGAATTCTTGTGTACAAAATGTTACCCAATTGAGATCCGTAATTTAAGCGTGAACTGAAGGCACCTGGTGTGTAGTGAGCATGGACGGAGTTCCCTCGTCATGTTGCTGTGTACACTGGCTACGTAAACAGCGATATTAGAACTAAAACTAAAATACGTAAAAAATACGCAGTCGAGGATCCACATCACGACATGATTCCTCATGACCACTATGGAGTTTTACACACACACACACACACACACACACACACACACACACACACACACACAGAGAGAGAGAGAGAGAAAGAGAGAGAGAGAGAGAGAGAGAGAGAGAGAGAGAGAGGGAGGGAGAGAGACGGACATATGCACGCACACTCACACATTTGTCTGAAAGGATATAGTTCTGTAACTTACTAACAACTATATTTTAATTTTACTCTTTTCTTCAGAAGCAATAGCTTAATTTCATCTTCCTTTGTCTACTGGATATCCCTTTGGCTTACAGTGATAGTCATTACATATCAGAATGCACAGGATATATTATTTTTCATTCAGCTGTGTTCGTCGTCTACGTTTTTTGCAATAGGTATCGAAGCCTATTATGGCTTCAGCTTCAAGCACGCAAGAACAGTTATCGAAATGAAATACGCACGTAAGTATACCTTGGTGCTCTGTCAGAGCGTCTTATAATGTAATAAATGTAAGAGTCTTAAACGCACTACACTGAATGATACTGTAGTTCGGTAAGGAGATATACTTTCATTTCTATAACTTTGGCGTTGTGCCCGAATATTTAACCACAAAAGGCTTCGAAATCGACTACAAATAAAGTAAACGACAAACACAGCTGAGAAAACGCAGATATAGTTTGCTGGAGGCACTACTGGAAAAAAAATTATACACCATTTTAGAAGTTCCCAATTCACTGAAGATTCATTGTTGCAACAGTGCACATGCAGTATATGAAAGTTAACAGACCAACAGCACAAGCAGTTCTGAGGTACCAGGTATTGAGTCATGCTGAAATACCCGTATTAGTACGTGGTGCGGCCTCCACGGGCGGCAATGCAGGCGCTGAATGTGGCTTCCACTCGATCGTACAGATGGCGAATACTGTCCTCGAAAACGTTATGCCACGCCTGTTCGACATGTTCACTTCGTTTTGTAAGAGATGCTGGTTGACGAGTCGCACGAGTCACTCCTCTTTCCCTCACATCTCACAGGTACTCGATTGGAGACAAGTCCGGAGACTGTGCTGGCCAGGGAAGTTGCTGATCGTCTTGCAGAGTACACTGAGTTTCACGGGCAGTTTCACTGGCAGTGTGTGGGCAAACATTGTCCTGTTAGAACAACACATTACCTTCCTATTGCAAGAACGGCAAAACAACTGGTCTAACAACACTGTGCACGTACCGAGCGCTGGTCAGCGTTCCCTCCAGAAGCGCCGTGGGTGAACGAGAGTTGTGGCTTATCGCACCCCAGACTACAAGGCCTGGGTGGGGCAGGTGTGTCTTGAAAGAATGCTCTCTACGAGACAGCGCTCACCAGGTCTGCGCCGTACGCACAGACGACCGTCTCTTGCCTGCAGGCAGAATCTGCTTTCATCGCTGAAGACCACGTTGCACCATTCCTTCTTCCAGGTGATCCTCAGACGGCACCAGTCGAGCCGTGCACGTCGATGCTGTGACGTGATTGGAAGAAAGCTAGGGATGTACGTGCCCGTAGTTCCAATGCTAATAACAGGTTCACAACATTTCAAGTTGACGTGTCTCAGCTCAAAAACCTTATTCTTTGTGGTGTGGCAACCGTACGATCTGCCCTTACAATACGACAATCCTAGCGGACTTTCTGTGCTACGCGGGCGTCCAGAATCTTATCTACTGGTGTGAGAACGCTCACGTGACCACCTATACAAGCAACGTTGCACAGCTGAAGCAGCACATCCAACTTCTGTGGCAGTTCTCTGAAAGGACCATCCTGTCACTGGTAAGTCCTTTCAAACGCGCTCAGTTGGCTGTAGGAAGCACAAGTGCGACTCCATGGGGCATGGTTGCCTGATTGCTCCTCACATTGGCACCACACTGAGCCTCCTGACCATTAGCATCCCCTATTAAAGGGTAGAAACAGATTGCGCTCTGATAGCTGTACTACTATACTATCTGACGATGAAAACATTAACAGTACATCTACAATCCCCCAGGTGGCATACACTGTCAGCGGATCGGATGTACTACTCTTTTTTCCGGCCGTGAAATTAATATTCAGACGAAACAGCCGCAGTTCGCCTACCATCTGGTTCAGTATCGATTCCACTCGTCAGGTGCGAGTATTGTGAAATAATCATTGCCCCGGTTGCAACACGCTCGGTATCACAGTAAAACACGAAACGAGCATCTGGTGATTCTCGCGTCCAACGAGCGAAATCGCTTATAGTAAAACCAATTCCAGGAACCTATGGATGTTTCATCTGAATATTAAACACAACCGAAAACAAAGTTAGCATGTAAATAGCTCCAAAACATAATAAACTTATAGAGTAAGTCATCATTATCTTGTGTCGCGGAAGCATCAAGAGTGAGAGTTTCGTGCTTGGGAACGCTGTGATTACGAGCTTTGAAGCAGTTTCAATGAAGTAACGAACAGTTTTGGGTGAAGTGTGTTCCCAGGATATCGCTTTAACGGGAGCACCCTCGCCGCTCTCATGCTGAGCCCTGTGGCGGATAGTGTGCTCATGTGCCGGATCCTGGCTGGCGGAAGCGCGGCGGTCTGCCATTGGAGCAGGGAGTCACTTCCTGTGGGCCGTGGCAGGTCAGATATAAGCCGACCGCATTGTTCTCCTCGCCCATTGTCAGCTCTGCGCCATCCTGCAGAGCCGCTAATAATGACGGCGACGCCTGCGCCCACGCTGGGGAGTTTGCGCAGTGGGCGGCTGTCAATTTCCTCGAAATTCTTACATCCGCTACAAAACACGCTGTGTTTTTCAGGTCCTGTCACAAGAGGAATTTAATTTAGTTTCTCAGCTACCTCTTTTCTCGACCGCTACTGATCGATGAGCTGCACCGTGAATGCTTCTGTTTTGCAACGTAATGCAGGGGCTGCTGGCAGGAGGAGATTATCCACGGAAAAAAAGCAAAGATTATAGAGTTATTTCTGTTTCGTGGTGCAGATAGTTCGAAATGCGTTATGCCGCTGGTTAACATGTAATTTTCCCCCCTTGGCGTAACTTTATAACCACTTGTGCCCACACAATTCAGCACTGTTTAGGAGCTACTGATTAGACGTTCCTCACAGCCGTGCTCTGCCACCACAAGCTGTCCACCATCTTCATGTATTCAATCGTTTATATCACTCCTTCCTCTGGACTTATGGCTGCGATACACTCACACGCCACAGGCCAGTACAGCCACACATCAGAAATTTACTCAATGCCAAAAAACTTCGGGACTGGTGCCAGACATGCACCAACCTCAGTGCTACACTCATCCAAGTACTGGAAAGCATTCCATCGACTTACTGGCATAAATACCCTCCCTCACTAGCCGAACCTTTACAACAACCTTCCGTTACTGCAGGATCAGAGCAAAGCCAGTCACTTTACATCTTGTCTCTCCAACATCTTCTCTATCTATGACGAGCCCCACTTTGACTACTCCCAATTTCCTACTGTCCATGAATGCACAGATATCACAGTCCCACTCCTGGCTCCCAGCATCCACTACTTGAACAACATACCAGAAACAGAATACGACACTCCAATCACAGCATAAGGCAAAAATCATGTAGTGTACAGAAATGCAACAAATCTTCTGGTCACGACTGTATTACCTATCCCCTTTTTCAACACTCTTGCAACTGTGTATAACACTATCCTCTCCACTGGCTACCTTCCCAGCCTGTGGAAAACCTCCAAAACCCCGCTTTTCCTCAAATCTAACAAACTCTTCACTGATACCACATCGTACTGCCCCATCCGCCTCATCTCTGTGTTTATCAAGGTCTTTGAATCCATCCTCTTATTCAGCATCCACCGCCATCTGCACCACCATCATCTGCTTCCTATCACCAAGTGTGCCTTCTGTCCCTCCTTCTCTATTGACGATCAACTCCTGAACTTCCCAACAGCTCAACAACCATAAACACACCATCTTTGTCTCCCTTGACCTAGAGAAAGTATACAATATTTTGTGGCATTCTGGTCCCCTTTTCAAACTACAGACGTATGCACTTCCTGTCAACTTCGTCCATCTTATTTCGTTCTTTCTCTCCAATTTCCTGTCCTATGTAACTGCTAACAACACCAGATCCTGTCCCTTCCACCCTACTGAAGAAGTGCGTCAAGATTCCGTTCTCTCCCGCCTCCTTTACCTCTTGTACACTAATAATATGCCCAAACCAACTCCTCCGATCCACCTCCTGTATGCTGATGATACCACTTTCCTCGCCCCTTATCCTATGCTCCGGAAATTCCAACGATCTCTCCAAATCTATCTCAATCAGTTAACCTCCTGGTGTAACCACTGACATCTTAAGATTAACCCCTCCAAAATCCAGGCAATAATTACACGATGCACTGCCCACACCTTCTGTCTCCATGACTTCTTTATCACTATTTATAACCATCCCATCCAGGAAACTAACCCACTAAAATACCTTGGACATCTAACGTGGAAACCTCACCTATTAACCGTCCAACAGAAAGCCCACAATAGACTAAAACTACTAACTGGTTAAATGTAGGGACTATGCCCCTCCACTGCCTTTCACACGTACACACCCTGATATGCCGCAACCTTTGCTATGTAAATGATGCATGGATCTCCACCCCTCCTAAGTTCTAGAAGTCCCTCCAGATCCGTGTACACCTTTCTGAGTCCGCTTACCTTCCCTCACAAGGATCCTTTACCAACTCAGCAAATCCCCAGCTCTCCTCACTCACACTGAACACCTTTGAATAACCAACACCATTCATAAACTCGACTCCGACTATCCTAAAGTGTCCCCTATCCTTCCCAATCCTAATGTGCTGCCACACCTCTACCTATACATCCACCAACCCTTCACCTGCAACCCTCCACTTCCTCTCCGAAAGAAATTTCAGCTGTCTTCCTCACGTGGACCACGAACTCCTCCCCGACATATATTTGTTCTACGAACTCTACACGCATCCTATTCTACCCACCCGAGAGCGTTCCCTTTTCCTCCTCTTTCTCTGCCATACCTCACCCTTTTCCCCTTCCCTACCGCTCCCAACCCCTCTTACTCTCCAATCTACAGCTCCCAGTACCAGTTGCCCCCTCTGTTTGTCCCTCACAGCCACCCCAGGCTATATCGCCACCTCTTCCCAGTTCGCCATCCTTATCACCACAACTCCCCTATCTCCTTCGATACCCTCCCCCCTTCTTTTCCTCTACAATCCACAGTCTCAGAGCAAGTCCTTTTCCAGTTATAGTGAAAGCACATGCTGCTTCGTTTTTAATGGTCAGTGTCTCTTCTGTCATCGTCAGTACTTTTTCAATTGTTTTCGTGTTCAAGTGTTTTGTTTTTATCTGTACTATTGTCCACAATTTTTTCATTGTTTTAAAAACGATTCACGAAGAAATCATTTTAGTATTTATATTTTCTCCCAACCATGTCACGTCTTAAATTATTTTTGAATACACAGTACATGTGTCTTTTCGTTTTTCGGTTTTTAGCATTTATGTTAGTACATATTACGTTCCAGTGGCTGAAAAGGCGGGTTATCTACACCGCTGCCAGTCGGAACCGCAAGACCGCTACGGTCGCAGGTTCGAATCCTGCCTCGGGCATGGATGTTTGTGATGTCCCTAGGTTAGTTAGGTTTAACTAGTTCTAAGTTCTAGGTGACTAATGACCTCAGTAGTTGAGTCCCATAGTGCTCAGAGCCATTTGAACCATTTGAACCCTCCCCTCCCCCCCCCCTCACCTGCCTAAATCGGGTGAGGGGTAATGAAAAAACAATAAAGAAAAACAATCCATATCTTTAATGTAAAACAAAGCATTCACAATTACAGCACGTGACAAACATGGAGAAACGACGTTAGCAATTAGTTGTCTTGGCCGAGCTGTTCTAGGCGCTACAGTCTGGAACCGGTCGCAGGTTCGAATCCTGCCTCGGACATGGATGTGTGTGATGTCCTTAGGTTACTTAGGTTTAAGTAGTTCTGAGTTCTAGGGGACTGATGACCTCAGAAGTTAAGTCCCATGGTGCTCAGAGCCATTTGAATTAGTTGTCGGGAAAACAAACGTGTTAGGTGTCACAAATAACCGTGCCCATACAGAGAATAATGAAGGTAAAATAGTAACAGTATATGTAAGGTGTAGACTAATAATATTAAAATGCCGGTCTGTATACTACGTCATTCATGAAATACGCCTTTTACTGCACAGCATACGTCAATGGACTTGCGTGTAATTGTCACGGTTACTGATTATTTAAAAAATGAAGCAGCTGAGGTAATTGACAGAGATAATTGAGATAATTAACAGAGGTAATCCTTACCATAACATGAACTTATACATTTTTTATGAAATTCATTCAACTGGCAAATACATTTTATATGAGACAAACGAAATTTGTAGCGTACAGTGTTGTAAAATTGCTCTGATATAAAAATGAAACTGTAAAACAACATACTGTTACAGCGTAGTAAGATAGTATTTGCGTAAAATGGAAGGATAAAATGAAACACTATGGCAGGATAGAACTTAAAAGACGTAAGTAACGCTGCTTACGCATGTTGACTCCGAACATATTATTAGTATAGGGTATGATGGATCAAAATAAAATACTGCATTATGACCTCATCACAGTGTGAATATAAAATACAGTCCTTGAGCAATAGGTCAAGTTCAGAGAAACTGTTCAAAGATTTCTAAAAAGCTTCTGTTCTTTCTGTTTGCTCACTGAACTCCCGTCAGGATGCTTCTGTAACTGTCTATATATCTTTCATAAGTATATTCACTACTCTGCCCTTACTGACTTTGTGTAAAAGCTCAAGTGTGCTGTCAGTGTCCCGAGAAGCACTATTTTCAGTGCGTAAATAACCGATGAAAGCAGATGTGTTGTCCTCACAAGGCAAAGTGTGTTCCTTATATCGTACCTCGAAGTCTTGTCCCGTATGTCCTATGTAGAACTTATTACAGTCACTGCAATGAATTTAGTACCTCCCTGACTGTAATTGGGGAACAAGTATTAGCAGTGTGTGTGATATTTTTCTGCAGATGATTATTGGCCATAGGGCTTATCTGAACCCTTGTGTTCTTAAATATTTTCGCTACTCTGTCCGACATTGGTCCTATAAAAAAAATTAAAAGAATAAACAAATTTGTACACAGTCGTTCTTGACGTTTTTTGACACATTTTGGTAACTACGCTCTTGGTATTTTGTGACTGTCTTTCTTATAGCATACCCCACGGCAGTTCGTTCAGCATTTCAGTGACGCTATCACTCTGACAATATCACTCTAACCAAACCCCTCAGGAGTCATACACCACCTGTCTGAAAACTTTCTATCCCTTTCGCTCATTCAACTTGGGAAGAATTACAGATTGACGAATGATACCAAGAATATTCTAAACCACCAATTTTGTGCATGAATTAAAGCTATTCCTTTTTCAAACTGAAACGTCTTATTCCTGCTGCAATCTATTTTTTTTTTCACCTTTTACAGTAAGGCATCTGGAACAATGCAGTTTTGTTTTTATCTGGTAGACTTGCAGATATTGAAACAATTTACGCCATAATACATTAAGAAATTATTATTACAGTAATTCATTCTGTGGCCGAAATCTACGCTTACTTTCATCTCTTCACACGTTAGACGTCTCACTGCCACTTCACATAAAAACACAGACAAATTTTCACTCCACAGTCTTTCGATTTTGTACTTTTCACATTTCGATAGCTATGTTCTGTAGAACAGCACCATTGGTCTGCTACTAGTTGCAAATTTTTCTTACGGTAACTGTGAGCTACTTCCGTCATGAATCGTTTCTTATTTTTTTACTCTAGTGTTGCCAACCCAATGGCTGTTACCATACTCTTCTCTCTCTCTCTCTCTCTCTCTCTCTCTCTCTCTCTCTCTGTGTGTGTGTGTGTTCTTTCAACAAACATAAAAATCAGTCGTCAGCTGCACATAAATTTTGTTAGATGCGCTTTACATACTGATGGTCAGCATGTTGGTTGATGTGCGTCGCATGTATTACTTACGGGTTGAGATTTCGCAGCCAAGAGGCTACTTATCGCACATATACATTCTTTTGCGATTTGACTCTTTTTGTCGATTCTGTAATAAAGGACACTATCACACGATCTTTATTTGACGTCGTCTTATCTATGATTTGAGCCTATTTCAAAATTCTGAAGATGACAGTTTAAACTATTGAAACTGGTAAAGTGAATCTAATAATATTTTCGTGCAGTTGATGACTATAGCTACCAACAAAATCCTGTATGTTTGTGTTTATATGTTTCTTCATATCTACTTATGATTGATACTGGCATTAATTCGAGTCCCATTAATAATCGAAATTCCCAGCCCCACAACTTCTGTGAATATACTTAGCCTGCAGTCGTTTGTTGTCTGTGCTGCAGGTCCACGGCTTCATATGTATGTCTGAGGCGAGTAATAAACAAACACTTACAATAAGCTTAATTTTTTACTGTCCTGCCCATAGACGACATGACACTGATGCACTGAACGACTGAAGTACCATATATTATTGCCCCTGTGAGGCAGTTTTGTCACCTTCGCCCTAGACAAAAACGATACAGCGCCATCTTCTGAACGAATCCCCATCTGTCGTCTGCAAGATAAGCCAAGGTCCTCACCACAACAACCGCCCATGCAAATGCTGTTGCCAAAAAACACCTCGCTTCATCTGAGGCCGATACTTTTATTCTAGCGGCTAGTGACATCATTTCCATCACGTCAGACGAACCATTCGCCAGGATTAAAATGTGTCTACTCATGAAAATTAAATGTTGTCTTAATGGTTAACTATGCAAATAGTTCTGTGCATCCAAATGATATTGAGATGAGACTTGCCATAACAAAAAGAAAAAAAAACATATCGGGATAACTATGTCACAATGGGAGTCAAGATAATACAGACAATTGTAGCTGCTATAAATCAAAATACCAGAAAACAACTATAATGCGAAAAATGATGAAAATAAAAAATAAAGGAATTATGTTCAGTTTTAGAGTGCCTGAAATTAACAAAATGTTTGCGTCACAAGGAACACAAAGAGGTTTCACTACACTTAGCTCCCACTGAGCACGTTTCCAATCCATATATTCGCGCAGACACGTTGTGTGACGTATAGTTTTCAGCATATGAAACAGAGGAATGCACCCACAGAATATTAACAACAGTAAGGTGAGTTGCGGATGTATTGTGGCATACAAGAAACGTGATAAATGGATTTAGGAGCGTGCAAGCAATAGAACGCTCGTACAAGGCTTTGAGGAGGTTGATATTTTAAATGTAAAGCTCCAACAAATCAGAAGTTAGCGGGATATAAGAACAGATATGTAAAACGGAATTTTTTTTTCTCATGGCTATCCAGTGAAATAGTATATTAAAGAAACTTTTTAATTTCGGTGAGTCAGTAACCTGGGACTGCGTGTGTTCATTTTGTTTACCTTTAATGTACAGACTGTGTGTATCCTAATAAATACTTGAGTTTGGTGCGCCGTAGGAAAGAGTTGTTTTGAAGAGGCCGTCTGGGAAGATAGACTCTAAGCCGTTGGTAGTGCATTTGGTAAGAATTGGAAGAGTAGACTGCTAATTATAGGCATCACATCTGTACAATGCAAATGAGTTGTATTTATTTATACGGATTCGAGAACAGAATGTGATAGTGCAGGATTGTAGTAGTAGGACGTGTAAATTCCTGCATTCATTCATCCATTTTAACATGAACACTTAGGTACAAAGAGTTTAAAATTTCTCTTGTCTTTCGTCTGTTATGTTGCTGAATTCTTGTCATTCTCTTTTATTTCATAATAAACTCTTTTGCTATTGCAATAATTATCTCAAGTGTAAACAGTTGATTTATAGTAGGTATCGTATATCAAACTTTTTACCTCACGGTGTGATGTAATCAATCTAAGTGCCACACATCAGGAGGGCCTTTTGAAGTCTTTTAAAATGCCTGCTCTAACAACATTTCTTCTCTGTGTCAGGCCTAACTTTCAGTGTATAAGTACCTTCGTAACTACTAATATTACCTTTTGTTTTGTTTAGGAGTGTGCTGAATGAATGTACTGAAAAGACATGTGTCTCTTGCAACATTCTTGTCTTGCAGGTTACTCCAAGTTAAACTGACGTCTTTTTTTACGTTGAACGCTGCTGTAAGTCGATCTATGAGGGAAACTTGCATACTATAAAAATGAACGGATGTATGTGTGTATGTTCCACATCTTCTCCTTAACCACTGAACAGCAGTCAACCAAACTTGGTACTCATATCCCTTACTGTTAGGTTACGTATCATAGTTCAAGGATATGACGTCATAAACTATAAAATATGTGAAACATTTCAGTAACATGCATTATGTTTAAATTTATTACCTCCATGCTATTAACTCAATACGCAATAAGTTTTACGGACAATATCCAAATACACCATTAAATACACCTACAAAATTATACCATGGTGCAACACATAATTAGCAGATACGATGTCATAAACACTGAGATGCGTGAAAAACTGCAGCATTGTGCAGGACACTTAAATTTGTTACTTCTTTGCTTCTAACTCTGTTCGTCGTAGTTCCAGGACATGTGAAACTTCCCCTTAAAAAATTAAGAATCACAGTGCTAGAAAAAATCTTAAGTTATCTGATTTTCAAACAGCTGAGCAAAACTGAGCGTACTCATTTCTCTCTTTACTCATTCTAATCATCACTAAACTGATAAACAATATTTTTTTTAGCGCAACGCAATCCGACTTTCAATAATCCCTACAAAAGAATGGCCCTGACTAACAATAACCTATACCTTTCATGAATCGCTTACCTCACAAAAATCTTCGTTACTCGAACTACTGCAATACAGCGAGCGCCAATACTGCCAGCTAAATGAAAGATTCTATCTACTGAAGTCTCTAACTACTGATAGGCATAGTTAGCAAATGAAAGATTTTGATACAGAACAAGCAATGTATTTACCTTAATAATGTTCAGTTCATGACATCCAGTCTTACAAATTTCCTTTTTCTGACGAACATACGACCAGATCGTCCTCTCTCAAAACTCTCCCCATATCCACCACTGGTGGCGGTTCACCTCCAACTGCCCAACGCTACGCGTTGTTCACATCCAACCGCCCAACACTACACTAACGAATATTCCAACAATGAGGCAAATAGCCACAGACTGTACACAGTGCAGTCGGCGATTATCATACAGAGCACTACGTGGCGTTACCGACATAAAACCTAAACACCCTACTTACATAGCCCCCATACTCCCCTAAAAAATTTTTGCATATTGTTGTGGAAAGTGGCCAATACTCATTTGCTAAATTTTTTTATATCAACGCTAATAAATATATCAAATGCACACAATTATTGACGCACTGTTGGTCAGACGCAAAAATTGTTCACACAGTCCATAAAGACAGTCCTGATCATTCATCACAGCAGTAATTACAGTTTTTGCACAAAGTCTGAGCAGTAAAAGAAAAAGCACACGGAAGTTGTGGATTTCCATGCAGTCTTCAAGAAATAGTGTTGTCCTTCCAACGAAAAGACTGTGCTGACTCTTGACATGCAGACAGGTAATGGGCCACAATAGAGCGAACCCACAGTGGAGTCAGTCGAAGTTTTGAATAATATTGGTAGGCAGGTCACCACAGAGCAGGCCCACTGTAGTCCTGGTAGAGATTATGGTATTTGTGGGCCGCCAAAGGTGCAGATCCACTGTAGTCCTTGTAGAAATGGCCAGCAGCCATCCGTTGCGACTGTGCAGGTGCACAATCACCATTGAAGAGTCTTGCAGACAATGCAGCAAGCCCATAAACCACCACTTGAGCACTCACAAACGCCTTGGAATGTCCTAGGAACCAGCAGTGCTGTTAATCAGTCCTTTGCTGAATTATCAACACATGTGTGAGCTCTAACAGTCCCTTTCTTTTAACTTCTCACATATTGTGCGTATACTATGACCAACAGAAACGTGTGCTGTGAAATGAAACCCTACTATATACATATTTTGAAGAACTGGTGTCTAAACAATTACAAATTTACAGCAGAAGAATACAGTTACAAAGGTACAGAAAACATCATTAAATAACATAACAATACAGATAACATTTGTAGTAATACAGGCTTTACAAAAGAATAGAAATAAACATATACATCAGTGTTACAGGAATTATGGCATAAGTAAATAAATAAAAGACGAGAATATCTTTCGAAACATTAACTTTACACATGAGCATTGAAAACAGAAGAGAATAAATAATGTTTAAACATCTTTACAGCAAAGAACATATTAGTAATGCAAATTATATTTGAGGATAATAGTATTCCTCATCATGGTGAATGTTGCTTAGTATTAGAAAATTCTACCACAGAACACTTATCAGCTAAACACATAATGGCAGGAAGAATATAGACACACAAGGATACACATAAACACATAGCGAAATCACACAAAAGGAAAGGACAGGGTTTGTTTTCAATATAGCATTTGCTACTGCAGTATACAGGATGTCCCAGCTATCTTGTCCACCCAAAATATCACTGGAACAATAACAGCTATTGGAAAACGACTTTCACCGGTATCAATGTAGGGCTGGGGCCCATGCATGTACATATTTGGAAACATTCTAAAACGAAAGCATATGTGTTTTTTAACACAAACTTATCTTTTTTAAATGGACCTCCTATATTTTTTCTTCAGCAATCCATAGCATGACAAAGCACATACACAATGGCGTTGATTGCATCGCAATATTCCCACTACATCCCGAGATATTGAGACGCGAAGTTGACGCTTGAAACACCCGACATGCGCTGCTAGCGCACGTCCTGAGGCTCAGGCGTGAACCCCATGCTGACCGTAATCGCGATGTGATTGACAAGTAAGTGTCCCTCTTGATAAGTATGGAGGTGTAATTACACATGCCAATCACATCGCGATTACGGGCAGCATGGGGTTCACGCCTGAGCCTCAGGACGTGCGGTAACAGCGCATGTCGGGTGTTTCAAGCGTCAACTTTGCGTCTCAATATCTCGGGGTGTAATGGGAATATTGCGATGCAATTAACGCCATTGTGTATGTGATTTGTCATGCTATGGATTGCTGAAGAATAAATATAGGAGTTCCATTTAAAAAAAGATAAGTTTATGTTAAAAACATATAGGCTTTCGTTTTAGAATGTTTCCAAATATGTACATTCATGGGCCCCAGCCCTACATTGATACCGGTGAAAGTCGTTTTCCAATAGCTGTTATTGTTCCAGAGATATTTTGGGTGGACAAGATAGCTGGGACACCCTGTATATATTATTTGATTTGCAAACAAAACATTCTTTACTTCTCGGATGTCACCCATTAGTTCATCATCATTCCCAAAAAGTCCTGTCTATGCCTGCTTTCTGTATTCTGTTCATATCCTCTTTCAAAGTAATTATTCTTCATTGTACACCGCAGTTTTTTTGGCCAAACTTTTTCATATAACTTCTTAATGCGTTCTTTTCCTATTCTTCATACTTAGTTTTTTATATAGTATCCCCCATCTTAAGCTAACTTAAGTCTACTGAGCTCAGATACATAAAAAAGGGATGAGGCAATGTCGCAGCACAAACATTAACAGAAACAAAAATGAGAAAAAATGCAAAGTGGCACAGCAAGCAGCACTAAATATAAGTTAGCAAAGCAAATGCGACATTACAACTAATATGAGCCAATGTGCAGCAACAAGAAAAATAAATAGGCAGTAAAAGTGGCTTAGCAGAGTAATACAAAGTGAAATTCAGTAGGACTATTGAAACGTCCCCTTAGAAAAATTATACATGACTGTGTTTAAACTGACACACAATATTTTTTAGCGCAACGCAATCTGACTTTCAATAATCCCTACAAAAGAATGGCCCTGACTAACATTAACCTATACCTTTCACAGATCACTTACCTCACAAAAATCTTCGTTACTCGAACTACTGCAATACAGCGAGCGCCACTGCCAGCTAAATAAAAGATACAAACTACTGAAGGCACTAACTACTGATAGGCATAGTTAACAAATGAAAGATTTTGATAGAGAACAAACAATGTATTTACATTAATAGTGTTCAAAAGTCATAATATATATCAGTTCATGATATCCAGTCTTACAAATTTACTGTCTCTGTTGCACACACGTCCAGATCGTCCACTCTCAAAATTCCACCATCTCTCTCCCCAAATCCACCACTGCTGGCGGCTCACCTCCAACTGCGCAACGATACACGCTGTTAACATACAGCTGCCCAACACTACAATAGCAAACAACAATGCAAACCAGCCACAGACTGCACACAGCACAGCCAGTGATTTTCATACAGAGAGCTACGTGGCGTTACCAATAAAAAAACCTAAACAGCCTACTTACATAGCCCCCATGCTCCCCACAAAAGTTTTACAAATTGATTTTGGCACTGGCCAATACATATTTGTTAAAATTTTTTCACAGTTACAATTACAAAGAAATCAAATGCACACACTTATGTTGGTCAAAAGCTAAAATTTTCTCACAGTCCATACAGCCAGTCCTTATCATTCATCACAGTAAAATTGCAGTGTTTTTCTCAAAGTCTGAGCAGTAAAAGAAAATGCACACGGAAGTAGTAGATTTCCATGCAGTCTTGAAGAAGCAGTGTTGTCCTTCCAACGGAAAGACAGTGCTGACTCTTGATATGCAGACAGGTAATGGGCCACAACAGAGCAAACCCACAGCAGAGTCAGTCAAAGTTGAAGAATATTGGTAGGTAGGTCACCATAGAGTAGACCCACTGTAGTCCTGGTAGAGAGTATGGTATTGGTGGGCCACCAGAGGTGCAGACCCACTGCAGTCCTTGTATAAATAATGGTATTGGTAACTCATCAAAGGTGTAGACCCACTGTAGTCCTTGTAGAGATGAGCTCAGATGCTAAACTAAGGGACGAGACAATGCAGCACCACAAAACAATTAACACAAACAGCAATGACAAAAAAATGTAAATTGGTAAAGCAAGCAGCAGTATATCTAAATTAGCAGAGCAAATGCAACATTACAACGAATATGAGCCAATGTGCAGCAACAAGAAAAATGAATCAATAGTAAAACTGGCTTAACAGAGTAATACAAAGTGAAATTCAGTAGCACTATGCCTGGCACACAGCACCAGAAAATGCAATAACTTATACCTAAACATGACAAAGCTCAAGCAGAAAAAATATTACAGTAAAAATGGCCATGTTTAATACCTATGTCACATCTTAATACTAGAGTGATGCATCACAATTTATTCTACAAAAGAAATTACCAAGTACTTGAAAGGAAAATTATGTATGCAGTTACTGTTACTAGTCCCTTCTTATTGTTCTTTCCTTTCCAAGTGCTCCTTTTTTTGAAGAATGTGGATCATAACATTATTATCTAACAGATCTGTTGACAGAAAGTGTTCACATTAGTAAATGAATTTAATTTTATTTTGTAAAACCAATTATGCAACACACCTGGAAAAGAGATATCAAATAAAATAAGCAACTATGTACAAAGTAAAGCATAAAAATATCATTCAGTAGTCATGAGACATTTCATAAGTTAGTAGAAATGCTCTCAATTCTCGCAGGAAGACACTTGTCATAATCAGGTGTGCAGATGTACGAATATTTCCCATCAATTCATAAGCATTTCAGTGCATAGCACAAAGTACATGCTCCACAGTATAATCATATGTTTCCAAGTAATAGAGTGTCATATTTGTGATGCTTTCTACAAAGGAATGTCAATAGCGAGGTTAATGGCCTCTTTTTTCTCCACCTGTGCCTCTGAAAGGCAGACATTAATGGCTTTTTTCCAGGCGACTGTCGCACAGCTGGGTACTTACAGTGCATTACGTCAAGGTGACCTTCCTTCCTTACCAAAATATTTACGACATCAGTTTCCGCTACAGTGACAGTTTCATACAAATAAAATTTCCCAGGTCGAAATATTTGCGTTACAAATCTGCAGAAACGAAATCCTATAAATATAACAGTGTCCAAAAAATTTTTGCCAGCATTGTGATACATTCACGCATGTGCATACATTTCATAACTCTTAAAGTACGATTCTTGGTTTCCAACATCCTTTTTCACAAGTCAGAGTCCCTAACCACTACTCATTATTCCATACCTTTTTACACATATACATATTCGTCGACACCTCTTCAATATTTCATCATAATAAACATGTAGCATAATCAAATTCCTCATACATCATCAGCTTATTGATCATAAACATACCTCAACAGCATAATACACATCTTCGTCATAACATATCATAACATCTCAGTCAATTCTCAAAATCGTTGTAGCTTCCTCCAATAATTTCAAAACCTAAAAAACATTTTCTGCTCATTTCAATAGTGTCATCTACCTCAAACGTTCTTTAAAAATCATGATCCCATACCAAATACATCATTCAGAGCTCTCGTAGTATCACAATGGTTCCGAAAAAGTGTGAACAGTTCACACAGTACAGACAAAATACAATTTCATAAGTGTGAAGTTATCCAACTGTGTAATTGCATAAACATGTGTCAATGACATATTAAAAAAGTTTTTTTCTCTGTTAAATAATCAGATAGCTGTGTAATTCAGTGTCAGAGAAATATGGTACCGATGCCATATGAAACGTCCCCTTAGATAAATTATACATGACTGTGTTTAAACTGACACACTATATTTTTTAGCGCAATGCAATCTGACTTTCAATAATCCCTACAAAAGAATGGCCCTGACTAACATTAACCTATACCTTTCACAAATCACTTACCTCACAAAAATCTTCGTTACTCGAACTACTGCAATACAGCGAGCGCCACTACTGCCAGCTAAATAAAAGATACAAACTACTGAAGGCACTAACTACTGATAGGCATAGTTAGTAAATGAAAGATTTTGATAGAGAACAAACAATGTATTTACATTAATAGTGTTCAAAAGTCATAATATATATCAGTTCATGATATCCAGTCTTACTGTCTCTGTTGGACACACGTCCAGATCGTCCGCTCTCAAAATTCCGCCATCTCTCTCCCCACATCCACCACTGCTGGCGGCTCACCTCCAACTGCGGAACGCTATGCGCTGTTAACATACAGCTGCCCAACACTACAATAGCAAACAACAATGCAAACCAGCCACAGACTGCACACAGCACAGCCAGTGATTTTTATACAGAGCACTACGTGTAGTTACCAATAAAAAAACCTAAACAGCCTATCGACACTGTGCCTGGCAAACAGTAGCAGCCAAAGCAATAACTTATACCTAAACATGACAAAGCTCAAGCTGAAAAAATGTTACATAGGAAATGTCTAATACCTATGTCACATCTTGACACTAGAGTGATGCATCACAATAACCTACTCTACCAAACAACATACCAAATCTTTGAAAAATTTATGTGCGCAATTCCTGTGAAGGGAAATGTCTATTTACATCCTAATGTTTACATCAGTTCTCCTTCCTGTAGTTCTTTCGCTTCCCAGTGCTCCTTTTTTTAAGAAAGTAGATCATAAAATTATTATTTAATGGATCTGTAGGCAGAAAATATTTACATTTGTACATCTACTAAATTTTATTTTAACCAATGCTGCAGCGCAGCTAGAAACTAGATATTAAACAAAATGAGCACATATATACATAAAGCAAGGCATTAAATGTCATTTAGTAGCAATATGGCATCTCCTAAGGCAGTAAAAAATCTGTCAACTAGAAAGACAGTAGTCACAATCAGGTGTGTAGACGTAAAATATTTCTCATTTCATTAGGCATTTCAGTAAATATCAGAAAATACAAACTCCAATGTGGTATCATATGTCTTCAAGTATGGATGTGTCGTATTTGCGATGCTTTCTACAAGGAAATGTGAATAGCGAGGCTAATGGCCTCTTCTCTCCAACTGTATCTCTGAAAGGCAACACTAATGGCTTTTTTCCAGGCAACTGTCGTGCAGCTTGGCACCCACAGCACATTATGTCAAGGTCACCTACCTTCCATACTGAAATATTTATGACAGCATTTTCTGCTACAGTGATGGTCTCATATACATAAAAAAAATTAACAGGTTGAAAATTTACGTTACAAACGTGTAGAAACAAAATCCCATAAGCATAAGTGTTCAAAAAATACTGTCAGCATAGTAGCACTCACATTCACGCATGTACACACATTTCATAACTCTTAAAGTACGATTCTTGGTATCCAACATCCTGTTTCACAAACCAGAGTCCCTAACTCCTACTCATCATTTTATATACATATAAACAAGTAATCACATGCCTCATATAGCATCATCTTATTGATAATAAATATAACCCAACAGCATAATACACATCGTCATCGCAATAACATCATCATAACAGATCAATCATATCTCAAAATTGTCGCAGCTTCTTTCAATAATTTCAAAACCTAAAAAAATTCTCTGCTTGTGTCATCTACCTCAAACGTACTTCAAAGATCATTATCCCATACAAAATACATCATTCAAAGCTCACATAGTATCACAAGGGTTCCAAAAAGATATGAACAGTTCACAAAGTACAGACAAAATACAATTTTGTATGTGTGGATTCACTGACGTAGTAAAAAAAAAAAATGATTGTCTCTCTTAAATGATCAGATAGATGTGTAATTCTGTGTTAGAGAAACATGGTAGCGATGTGTAAAGTTGTATTAGCAAATACCATGTTAGCCAGGGCTTCTAGCGCTTGCCACACGCTTAGTACACAAAGCAGGCGTGTACCCCCTGAGGATTAATGTAATTATAACCTCGGGTGTTAGAGATTATAGCAACTGAATGAAACGTCTCACCGACAACCTTGTAAGTCAAGAATCTTTCTAAAAATGTTCCAAGTACAAAAATTAATCACTCAACTGCGTTTCCTGTAGTGCTAAAGTGTGCATCTTGCTGTAAGATAATTTCTGTCATCACTTAACGGTAAAAATGTGCCAAGTGTCGTAGTTATCATCGTCCATAAGCAAAGTTCTCCAGAAGTCAATGTACTTACCTCGTCATAAACAAAACCGAAATGCTATGTGTATAGCTGTCGTAATTATTACTCTCATTGCTGTGATCAAGAAAATACTGTACTGTAACGTATTGTTGTGTTATGAAAAAACTCTCTCTCATTGTAGCTATGCCACAAAGGTTACTACTAAAACATGTTTTACTTTCCAGAAGAATGTAGAAAAACTGTGCAGACACAAAACAAATACAGTGCAAAAGCAATAATGTAAATTGTGTGACTCATTAGTAACATAATGATATAATCGTGTAGCTGTCAAATAAACTAACCACTGTGTCATCTTAGAAAGTACTTTAAATCCAGAATGTCTTTTCAAGTAAACCAAAATATTGCATTGAAATCTCATTAGCAGTATATATTGCAAGTATGTAATCATTATAGTCATTACATAATCGTGCAACGAACAAACAAGAATGTACACACAATTACACTGTGTCTTCTGTTCCTATATAAATGCACTCGTAATTGCTGTCTAAATAAGTTCCCTAGGATCTTGACTGGATAGTTAACTTCAAAACATTGTTGCATGTTAACAGTTTCTAAGTGTGACAAAGTGTACTAGTAACATGAAGTAGAAATCTTATAGCAACGACTAATTCAGGAATCAAATTATCTCTCAATAAATGGTTTTACATGAGAAATGTGGTGTAGTTCTTTACTTTTCTTAGTACACAGAGTGTCATCTTCAAAGCTATTATCATGCCGTATAAGTCGGTAAAGAATACTGGAATTTTTCTCAAGGTTAGCCTAAGTTATTTTTCACAAGCCCAGCTGGTGCACGAGACAGTGTGTCCACAAGAATGTACTCCTTACCGGGAATAAAGACTATTGTGAAGTGGAATTCTTGTAGAACAATGCCCAATGTTTTAACCTGTCATGATTTAATTTTGAAGACATAAGAAATTGTAATGCACGATGATCACTGTACACTTTTACATGTATACCAGAAAGAAAGAAACTGAATTTGTTAAATTCCCAAATTATAGCTAAAGCTTCTAATTCAGTGACGGAATTTCAGATTTTGATAGCACGTGGCTAGCAAAAGCAATGGTTTTCTGAACAGTAGTGTCATTTTTTGTGGCTTCTTGAAATAAGTGGGCACCAAGGCCAACTTTAGAAGAATCCGTGCTAAGACAGAAATCTTGTGACAGATTTGAGTTAGCTAGTATTGGCGCATTAAATAGCGCTTCTATCAAAGAATTGAATTCCAACTGTGCCTGATCGTCCCAGTTCCAAATAGTATTTCTTCCAGTGAGAGAACAAAGTTTTGGTGTTACTACTATAATTTGCATATTCAGAAAATGATGGTAAAAATTTGCAAGACCTAGAAAACTGTAGACTTGTTTTTTTGTAGATGGAACTGGAATGGCTCTGATTTCTTCTAACTTTTCAGGATCCGGTTGAATACCTTCAGAAGAAATTATGTGTCACAAAAACTTCACATTTCTCCTACCGAATTCAGACTTTTCCAACTTAACTGCAATTCCAGATTCTGAAAAAATACGTAACCCACTGTTGAGGATGCGATTATCTTATTCCCATGAGGCTTCTGCTATTAGAATATCGTCCACATATAAGGTGATATGACGTTTTAAGAACTCAGGTAATACGGAATTTAGTCCATGAATGAATTCTGCCAAAGAAATGTTCAAACCAAAAAGAAGTTTCCGAAATTGATAAGAAACACCGAAACAAAGAAAAGCTATGTATTTTCTACATTCTGGATGAAGTTCGATCTGAGTAAAGCTGGATCTGAGATCAATAGAAGAAAACACTTTTACACCATTAAAATTTTGAAGAAGTTCTTCCAACAATTGCGGTCTGTCTGTTTCAGGAATGATGATAGTATTTAATTGTCTCGAATCTAAGACAAGCCTGATCGATCCATTTTTCTTCTTAACAACATGTAAAAGACTGTTGTATGAGCTTACTGCATACTCAATAATGCCCTTGTTGAGCATAGATTGTATTTCCGTTCTGACACGGTCCCTATAATGTGCTGCAATTACGTATGGTCTGACGTAAAATGTAGCATGCTCACTAACACGAGACTGGTATTGAAATCCCTTGATTGTTCCTGTTTTGTGAGTAAAAACTGTGGAATGTGCTTGTAAAATGTCAAATAGGTCCTGCCTATCAGTGTTATTACAGTTCTCAATTGTTTGAATTTTATTCTGAATTAAGTCATTAGTATCAAATACATCATTGATATCATCCCTGCCAATATTTGCAGAGTGATTATTAGTGTCAAGTTCCGTCGAAAGTTCCGAACTGTTGTCTAACAAGAGGTAAAGCCAACTAATTTCCTCGTCATGGTTTGAGAGCCAAACTTCAAATTTC
Organism: Schistocerca americana; assembly: GCF_021461395.2. Classification (NCBI taxonomy): domain Eukaryota; kingdom Metazoa; phylum Arthropoda; class Insecta; order Orthoptera; family Acrididae; genus Schistocerca; species Schistocerca americana. Next base: position 948,074,168 of record NC_060119.1, on the reverse strand, counting down.
AAAGCTATTGACTCACCTTCTTTCTCTAAACTTATTTCAGCATCGTGAAAGTCCAAGATTGCTTTGTATTCATTCAAAAAGTCTACTCCCAATATAATTTCCGTCGACAATAATGGAACAATAAGAAAGTTCATAAAGAATCTCTGGCTTTGACAAAAAATTTCTCGGCTAGTTTGCTGGCGTACATCTACACTTTTTCCAAAAAGTGCACCTTCTAATTTAATCTTACGTAACGGAAGTGTGGGGCAGTTGTTCGATTTGTTGTATTTGCTAAAAGCTGTTTCACTAATTAATGAAATGGGACTGCCGTAGTGCCGTAAATTTTACGTCATTTACTATGATGTGAATTACAGGATATGCAATGTTGTTCTGTTTTACGTCGTGTTCGTGGAGTAATATGTCCCTAATGTCTTCCATTTTTACGTAATTAATAGCTACGGCAGCTACGTCGTCAGTTTCATAAGTACATTTTGTGGCTGCCAACAGTGTGAGTCATTGTCTACTGTGTCTTTGTTGTCGCACGTCGTTATTGGGATTTGGAGATCAAACCTCTACAATTTCAACTTGTCGAGAGGGCCGTGCTCTGTTTGAATCACGCCAATTTTGGTTAAATTCTGGTCTATTGTTAAGATTATATCGTCTGTCGTCTTGTCGGTAGTTTCCGTAGTTTCTTTCTTGTTGGTCACGTGGTGGAGAATTTCTCCCGGAATCGTAAATGCGCGGTGGACCGTTGCGTCTGTAGTTATTCTGTCTCCCTCGATAATAATTATTTTGGTTCCCATATTGTCTGTTTCTCTGACTGTCTCTGTCATAGTCATTCCAACGGAGAGGTGATCTTTTTCTGTAATTATTATTACTCTGCCAACGGTTGTTGTAAGGGTGGTGTCTGTTTTGATCACGATTTGCATTGTAAGAATAGCCTTGACGTGTCAGGTTATTATTTCTGTCGTCACGAAATTGTGACAGATGTGACCTGTGATTGTTGTTTTCCTGGTTTCGCGTCCCGCGATTGTCAGTGTCAATTTCCAATTCTTGTAACACTCCATGAAAAGCTTCGATGTCTTTGCAACGTCCGACCAAAATAATATGTCTCAAATGTTCAGGAAATTTGATTAAGCAAATGCGGATTAGTTTGAGGGGCTGTATGGGTTTGACAGGTACTGATTCTTGTGCAACATATCTTCAAAATGTTTGATGAGTCTGGAAAATTCAGATCGGTCAAAGTGTTTCATCACTATAATTCTATGTTTTACTTGGTCTTGAGTAGCTTGAGACCAGTATGCTGAGAGGAAGGCATGATAAAATTCTCCTTCACTGTGACAGTCGCGAGTGATCGAACGCATTCTTAGAGCAGGTTCATTTTCCGAATGGCCACACATAAATTCCAGTCTGTGCTCTAATGACCAGTTGGGAGGAAAACAATGAGAGAATTGATGATGCCACGCTTGTGGATGAATGTCGTTGCCAGAATTATTAAGTGTTTTGAATTTACATGTAGTAATACACAGCTTATAGTCAAAATCATCATATCGGCGAGCCGCATATCGGTCACCGAGCGGGGTGGCGCAGTGGTTAGACACTGGACTCGCATTCGGGAGGACGACGGTTCAATCCCGAGTCCGGCCATCCTGATTTAGGTTTTCCGTGATTTCCCTAAATCGCTCCAGGCAAATGCCAGGATGGTTCCTCTGAAAGGGCACGGCCGACTTCCTTCCCCATCCTTCCCTAATCCGATGAGACCGATGACCACGCTGTCTGGTCTCCTTCCCCAAACCAACCAACCAACCAACCAATCGCATATAGGTCATTGTTATTTCGTGTCGGCGGTTCCATCTCAAAATTCGGTGCACCTTACCAATTTCTTTCATAATTTCCGAAATGCCCTGTGTTTTTATTTTGTGGCTTTTCCATGTCTCTTAAGTCCCTCTTCCTGTATTGGAGCGCGAGTGTGCTCTGAAATATGTAATTCTTGTATTATTTGTGCCAAATGATCTTGTACTTCCCAGATTTCACTTTTGTGTTGCGTCTTAATTTTGTTTGAATTTTCTAATTTGTTCGTGCACTTCTGTGTCAGTAAAGGCTACTGGTCTTGTGTCATCCAGATCATCATCTACCTTTGTAGATAACTTAGTGAACTGATCCGAAAGTTCGGCTACTTTCTCCGATAATGAACTGATGTCCTCAGTGTGTTTTTATGAACCAAGGTCCGGAGTGTCCATTTGTGTTGAAAGCGTATCTACTATGTCCTGTAAGTTTCCTTGAGCTTTTGCAAGATGCGTAACCGAATCGGTAGATACAACTGCGTCAATTTTAGCTTGCAAGGTGTCGTGATTTTCACGAAGAGTAGTTCGCAAATCTATTATGGGTGCTTCGTGATTCTGTAATGCATTTTCATGACGCGAAAAAATAGGTTGAAAATGCTCACAAATTTGTGTTTTTACGTCATTACAGACCTTTTGACATTTAGATTCGGTTTTAAGTAACTCTGCAGTTGAATCCTCACGTGTTTGTTCAAGCATTTGTTCCATTGAGTCTAACTTTTGAAGCTATTACTGTGTTTGTCTCTGATTTTGTTCCATTGTGTCTACGTTTTGAAGCTGTTGCTGTGCTTGTCTCGGATTTTGTTCCATTGTGTCTAACTTTCAAAGCTGTTGTCTCATTTGTTGCACTAATTGTAATAACAATGCACTGAATGCACTGAAACATGTTCCTCTGTGCTTTTTGGCAGTGCATTTGCACCGGAAACATTCGCATTTTGAAAAGCAGAAAATGTGTCTTGACTTAATTGAGGAAAGGGTAATGACGCAAAACCTGAATCTACAGTATTTGCAAGATTGTGTTCTGTCATTTCGGATTCCTGAGAGGAGCTGTTGCCGACCGATCGATCGACAGTACTTCCCTCTTCACTAATTGTTTCACTGTCTATGCCATTATTTATTGCCTGGTCCATTTCCCTATGCACAATTACCAAATTACTATTCTGAGCCGGCCGCGGTGGCCGAGCGGTTCTAGGCGCTTCAGTCTGGGACCGCGCTGCTGCAACGGTCACAGGTTCGAATCCTGCCTCAGGCATGGATGTGTGTGATGTCCTTGGGTTAGTTAGGTTTAATTAGTTCTAAGTCTAGGGGACTGATGACCTCAGATGTTAAGTCCCTTAGTGCTTAGAGCCATTTGAACTATTCAGAATATTTGTTAATTCATTACACGGTGGCGCTAACAAACTATTCTCGTCTTCACTGTCATTTCTCAGTTTACTTTGGAGCCAAGTATTACGTTTTTCACACGCCATAATTGTCACAATATTTCACACGACAACACAGAAAAGCACAATTTGAAGAGCAAAAATAAGAAAACACATTAACGTAGCACTGAAAATAATAGCTAATTAATTGCAATCACGGTGGCGAAATGCTTGGTGCTAATCTACATGCATGCCACAACTGTTTTACTGTACAACAATGAAAAACTACAACTACAAAGGAATTTTGAGTACAATTAAGCGCTAGCAATAAACAATAACTACACTCATTACACAAACTACAAGAAAAAATTAGAAGATTCCAGGTTCAAATCCTGGCAGGGTCGCACTACGTGGCGTTACCAACATAAAACCTGAACAGCCAATATTGTTTATAATCAAGTTCTGATTTAGATAAACATTTCAGAGAATTTGTATTTTATGTACTGTGTTTCTTAATTTGGCTACTGCCTTATACATTTGTACGTTATGCATATTTCTTTGTACGACTGTTTCATAATTTCAAATGGTTCAAATGGCTCTGAGCACTATGGGACTCAACTGCTGAGGTCATTAGTCCCCTAGAACTTAGAACTAGTTAAACCTAACTAACCTAAGGACATCACAAACATCCATGCCCGAGGCTGGATTCGAACCTGCGACCGTAGCGGTCTTGCGGTTCCAGACTGCAGCGCCTTTAACCGCACGGCCACTTCGGCCGGCGTTTCATAATTTCAAAGGTGTTTTCACGAATACATGGAAAAGAAATCTTTTGTTTAGTACAATACAAACATGTTTCATTTTTTGGTTTATGTAGTATCCACCACTATTAAATCTCCGCACGGAGCAGCAGCACGCTCCATTACGCGAGACAGAGAAACGCTCGTTGGCCGCACTTCGGGTGCGCGGCTCGCTGCTAACATCACAGACCGCCTTCGCGGGCGCTCTCTTCAGAACATGGCGATTGGCCATCCATAAAACTCAGCGACTGGCCGTCAAAACCATACAGCGACCACAGCCGCCGGCTCCATCAACTATGAAGACTTATTTATCGCCGCTCCTGACATCTACAAACCAGTTCCTATCGTGCTATGTTTTTTACTCCACAACTCGAAGTGCTACGCTGCAGTGGACCTGATGTTCGATGTTGATTTCCGCCGAAACTGTCCTTTTCACTTGCACTTCCTGGACATTAGTATAACCACCATTAATCTATATAATTTTCCATAAAGCGTTGATCTACAACTTGTTGCTTGCTAACGGAATTATTTGTATCAGTTTTTTGTCAATAAACCGTAGAACGGTGATATATTTACTGTCTTATTCCTAGTTATAACACAATAAAAATGGCGACGAGTCAGCAACCATATACATTGGAAGCTCTACTCACACATCTTATTCATTAGCAGGACGAGAACCAGAAGCTGTTACGGAACATCCTCCAACCGCTTCTTGAAAGCTTAATGCAGACGCAAGCAACACAGCAAGTTCCGGATATCCTTTCCTTTGATGAGGCTTTAGAGGACTGGAAAGCCTACGAATCAAGATTATTGGAGCATTTCCAAGCATTCACGATAACTGTCGCCAGCCTCATGAAATCTTTGTTTTTTTCATGGTCAAAACCTGAGATTTACCGGCTACTGTGCAAATTGGACCCCTACTCTAAGCCTTCAGAGCTCACCTTTACAAGTGTTCGTTCGTTGTTGACTAAATATTACCAGCTTCATACCGATGTTATTTCCTCCTGGGTAGTATTTTTCCAATACAAGAAACAGCCAAACCAGACTCATAAAGACTGGGCACAGAGTTGCAAGGTTTAGGGCGAAAATATCATTTTGTTACCCCTAAAAGTAAGGTGTGATATGAAGAAGACATGATCAGCGACATCATCATCCAGGCTACTCCAGACAGGGATTTCCAGCACGAGGCACTTCAACTCGAAGACCCATCATTAAACAAAGTTTTCGACTTAATACAAAGTTTCGAAGCTTGCCGAACAGCAGGCAAGAAACTGGAGTCGTGGATCGACATAACAGTCGTTGATGTAAACATATCTGAGCCAGCAGTCAATGGTCACAGTAATGGCGATTTGGACATAGCAACTATACAGGCGGGACGCCGTACCATTAACCAACAACGTCCTCCACCCCGCTCAAGCCGATCAAACTGGTCTTGGATACCGAAACGATTGCTGTCATGTTCAGATCGTAATATCACCCGTCACATTACCTTCTTACTCGTTAACAGTGATTCCGCTGAGAGATTATTAGGACTTGACACTTTTCAGAAATTTGCATTTTCAATAGACGATTCTGTAAATTTGGTATCCGAAGATGAGCCAAATTCGGACGTAGAGACACTTTGCCAGGGTTATGAGGATTTGTTCATACCGGAACTCGGCACTGCAAAGATTTTGATGTGTACATCGCACTGAATAGTAATGCGCGGCCTCGGTACTTTCGAGCACGCGAGTTCGTTAGCTCTCAGACACCAAGTAAAGGAAGATTCCGATCGCCTAACTGCAACTGGAGTTCTCGAACCTATTCTTTCTAGTCAATGGGCTACCCCATTAGCCATCGGGGAACATCTGACTGTACGACGACTTTAAAGTAACCGTCAACTCCCAATCAGAAATTGAGACATATCCTATTCCGAAGCCGGAAGCGTTACTCTCAAAATTAAAACATGGAAACTTCTTCTCTAAAATAGCTACGGATGCCTACTTCCAACTTCCCATTGATGCACAATCTCAACAGTTTCTTGCACTTGACACTCCGCATGGATTTTATCGTTTGAAACGCCAAATATTTGGTACAGCAAGTGCTCACGCCGTTTTTCAATGGTTTTTAGAAAGATTAGTACTCAAAGTGGATGGATGCATTAACCATATGGATGACAACAGCCGGCCGAAGTGGCCGTGCGGTTAAAGGCGCTGCAGTCTGGAACCGCAAGACTGCTACGGTCGCAGGTTCGAATCCTGCCAAGGGCATGGATGTTTGTGATGTCCTTAGGTTAGTTATGTTTAACTAGTTCTAAGTTCTAGGGGACTAATGACCTCAGCAGTTGAGTCCCATAGTGCTCAGAGCCATTTGAACCATTTGATGACAACATTGTAATAGGGAGGACCACAGAGGAACAGCTTCGCAATCTGAAATCTTTATTCAGCGTCTTAAGGGAGGCTGGCCTAAAATGCAGAAAAGAAAAATTTTGCTTTTTCCAGCCTGAGATTCAGTATCTCGGCCACATAATTTCCAGATCGGGCATTCATCCTCTGGACAAACATGTCGAAGCCATAGACAAACTTCCCAAACTTACAAGGCTTAAGCAACTTCGTTCCTTTCTGGGGAAAATAGCATGTTACCGAAAGTTCTTTCCCACGGCAGCAGTAGAAACCTCCCCCTGATCCCAGTTATGCAAAAAAAGGGGTGCTTTTCCAGTGGACACCAGCTTGCGAGCGCCCCTTCCACTGGCTGAAATCCCAATTGTTGACTGCTCTGGGCTCGCACGTTTTGATCCAACAAAACAGATAGTTATTGCAACGTACGCATCTGATGCAGGCTTCGGAGCGGTCCTGGCACACAGGGAGGCGTATGGTTCTGAGCACCCTGTGGCCTATGCATCGGAAACATTGACTGACACCCAACGCAGGAACTCCCAAATAGAAAAAGAAGCGCTGGCCATCATCTTTGCATTAAACAAATGCCACGTTTTTGTTCATGACACAAAGATTCGCCTCGTTACAGACCACAAATCGGCCGGCCGAGGTGGCCGCGTGGTTAAAGGCGCTGCAGTCTGGAACCGCAAGACCGCTACGGTCGCAGGTTCGAATCCTGCCTCGGGCATGGATGTTTGTGATGTCCTTAGGTTAGTTAGGTTTAACTAGTTCTAAGTTCTAGGGGACTAATGACCTCAGCAGTTGAGTCCCATACTGCTCAGAACCATTTGAACCATTTTTTGAGACCACAAATCGCTGATCTCCTAATTCAATCCGGCAGTCAAGATTCCTGACAGGACAGCTCATCGCCTTCAGCACTGGGCTTTATTTTTCGCGCTCTACGAGTATGAGAATCATGTCTACGCTGATGTCCTCTCCCGCCTTCCATGGGGACCCGATCTAGAGTTCGACAAAGAATAAATTCTGTGTTTTCACATCGATGAAGAAGCAGAAGCTACCGCAGATTCTTTTACCATTAACAGTTCCTGGAGTCACATACTTCATGGTTGGCCCGAACGACAACCTCCTAAGGCTTCCACGGTATTCCGTCAGTTCTTTGATGCCCGCCATCAGCTCGTGTTGATCGGTGGAGTAATTCTATTCATTTCCGACGAGGGACACGCATAAGTAGTCAATCCTTATTACTCTTTACGTCGGTGCGTACTGCAACTATTGCACCAAGGTCACTGGAGGGGGGGGGGGGGGGGGGGGGGCAATCCCAAACTAGACTCCTGGCTCGCAGGTTCACTTACTGGCTGTCCATCATGCCAAAGTCAGCAGGCAGCCACACAACATTCGTTTGCTTCTTGGCCACCATGTGCTCGCCATTGGGAATGCGTACGCTTTGACTTTGCCGGCCCAGTGTTTAACGCCATGTTCTTGATAGTGGTTGATGCTTACTCACGATTTCCGTACATCGTGCGATGCAATGACACGTCAACCACCAACACCATCACAGCCTTAGAAAAAATTTTTGCGATTGAAACTCTGTCAGCAGTGCTCGTAACTGACAATGGTCCACAATTCCATAGTGAGACGTTTCATGGTTTCCGTGCGCAGCATGGCAACACAACTGAGCAAGCCAACGTTGATTCCCTCTCCCGTCTTCTATGGGGACCCGATCCAGAGTTCGACAAAGAAGAAATTGTGTGTTTTCACATCGATGAAGAAGCAGAAGCCGCCGTAGACTGCTTTACCATTACCAGCTCCCCGGTCGCAGACGCAGCCGGTAGCGACAAGGTACTCCAACAAGCCCTTACTCACATACTTCAAGGATGGCCTGAACGACAACCTCCCAAGGCTCCCACAACATTCCATCATTTCTTCAATGGCCGCCATCAGCTCATGTTAATCGATGGAGTAATTCTACTCGTTTCTGACGGGGGACACACACGATAGAAGTCCTACCAGAAGTGCTCGTGACTGACAACGGTCCACAATTCTGTAGTGAGAAATTTCATAATTTCGTTTCATGGTTTCTGTGTCCAGCACGGCATTCGCCACATTCCGACGCCCCCTCCCCCCCCCCCCCTCTTCCGTCCACAATCGAATGGAAAAGCTGAGAGGACGGTCCCCACTTCCAAAACTCAGATGAAGAAATACCTCCAGGATCACTCCACCAATGGATCACTAATTTTCTTTTAGCAGCTACAGGTCCAAAACCATCTGAGACAAAAGTCCTGCAGAAGTTCTTCATGAACGGCAGACCTGGACCCTCTTGAGAAGAACTTGGCCGCCTTTCAGCCTGGATTTCGGGAATAATCGTCCAGTACTAGGGCAGGAAGGTCTTTAGGGTGCAGCTTCCAGACTGGGAGGTTCTGCGACATGCCAATCAACTTCTTCATTGACTAGTTTCCCAACAGTTTTTTCCGTCACCTTCTCCACACTACCATTATGGCACCTAGTTCCCATCTTATCCCAAGTCACCCACCCAAAGTAACACCAAACTTATACATGCCTTTTGCCCACAGCCAGCTGATCAGAACCACTCCCCAACAAGAGCAACATACCCCAGACGTCGCCAAGCCCCAGAGGCTGCCCTTCCTACACCAGGAGATGTCGCCAAGTCATTAACCACGAGTAATTCCGGATGAAGATGAAGACATGATCCACCGGCCCCGTTGCCGAGGTCCACACCATACAACCTTCGCCCCCAGCTGTGCAGTTTTCGTCCGTATGCTCCTGTGCCCCGAGTCACACCGCCGCCGCTAAGGACTTGGAGGAGGACCCGATGGATGTGGTTCCATTCGCATCAGTTGCTTCCCCGCTTCCCCAATGGGAAAGGGGTATGGTATTCACCACTATTAAATCTCTGCAGCGAGCAGTGGAGCGCTCCATTACGGGCGGCCCAGAAACCCATCATTGGCCGCATTTCTCCGTGACCGGCCCGTTGCTAACATAGCAGACCGCCTTTGCGCTCGCTCTTCAAAACGCAGCGATTGGCCACTAAAATGATGACGGCAATTGGCCGCCCAGAATATACAGCGACTCCAGCGCCCGGCTCCATCAACTGTGAAGACTTTAACGCCAAACCTGATGTCTACAAGCTAGTTCTCATTGTGCTATGTCTTCTACTCCACAACTCGGAAGTGTTACGCTGCGGTGGACCTGATGTTCGACGTTGATTCGGCTGCGCTCTGGACTTACAAGCCGAATGCTGAACTGAAACTTGGAATTCAACGTTCACCAGGCTTAGTATGTCAACGGACTTGTGATTTCGGCCGGAATTCTGCATTTCACTTGCACTTCCTGGACGTTGGTATAACCACAATCAGTTTACATAATTTTCCACAAAGTGTTCATCTACAGCTTGGAGCTTGCTAACAGAATTATTTCTATGAGTTCTGTGTCAATAAACCGTAGAACGGTGATATATTTATTGTGTTATTCCTAGTTATAACATTTTCGTTTCTAATAGAAGACTGGCAAAATGTACACCTGGCCAATGCCGAGTTTGTCAGCTAGTAACTTAGTACAATACTATCATTTGCTAAATACCAATAGATCAGATAACATAAATTCACAAATTTCGATCTGAATCTCAGGGATTCAACGTATTGCCTATAGGCTTTTGTCTCAAGATAATCGGCTGACGTTTGTTTAAAACAGATCCGGCAACAAAATCCTACGACAATACGTCAACAAGCGACCACGAAAGCACCAACAATTGCCATAGATTTGTTGCACAGAGGCCAAACTCTGCGAACCACTGTTTGTAAAATCGGGGTAATTATTTCACACTAATGCAATAATCTAAAGCAATGCAGTGTCCGATTGCGCTGTTATGAAAACTCGGTAGCGCAATTTGGACTGACCAAAAGTCAGCAGATAATTCGACAGTTTGAGTCCGCACTGGATACGGTGGCTGATGAGCAGTGACCAAATTTTCGTCCAAAGCGGAGGGCGATTTTATTCAATTGTTCGTAAGGAAAGGCCGACGTTGGTTGCCCACTTTCGGCCGGTCGGCGACGCGCTGCGATGACAGAATCGAGGCGCACGCCCTGCCTTCTTTGTCAAACGATTTTACAGAAACCATTCGGTGAAAAAAAAAATTTGCGTTACCTATAGCTTTATATTATAGCTTCATGACGACGCGCCCACCGTCTCGTTAATCGTCATAGTTATTGTAATATTTCCATTTAAGTAAGACACTGTGGAAAATGCGAAAAAGTTTGAAATGAAAAATAGTGGTCGCTATGAGTTTGCCTGTGGTGCGTGTTACGTAATACGTTGCTGCATATGAAATTTAGCTAAGATATCGAATTTTTCATTAGACGTGGGTGGAAGTCTATCCGTTAGCAATATGGAGAAAACTGATCTGATATGGCAAACTCATTTGTGATCGCGCGCGCCAGCCATAAGACCAGAATGAAATATCTACAAGATTATTTATGTTTCATAAACTATTTGAGATATCGAAATGAAATTTTGGCAAATGATTGCGCGCTAAGAGGAGAGTACTTTGTCGTATGGTTATTACACAAAACTTCATTATTTAGCATGTTATTCCACTAAATACAGACTTTGTCGAAGAAATAATGTAATTTGTAAGTGCCATCTCTTATTTCACACTAATGCAATAATCTAAAGCAATGCAGTGTCCGATTACGCTGTTTTGAAAACTCGGTAGCGCAATTTGGACTGACCAAAAGTCAGCAGATAATTCGACAGTTTGAGTCCGTGCTGGATACGGTGGCCTATGAGCAGTGACCAACTTTTCGTCCAAAGCGGAGGGTGATTTCATTCAATTGTTCGTAAGGAAAGGCCGACATTGGTTGCCCACTTTCGGCCGGTCGGCGACGCGCTGCGATGACAGAATCGAGGCGCACGCCCTGCTTTCTTTGTCAGAGTTGACAGAAACTATTCGGTGAAAAAAAAAATTACGTTACCTATAGCTTTATATTACCGCTTCATGACGACGCGGCCACCGTCTCGTTAATCGTCATAGTTATTGTGATATTTCCATTTAAGTAAGACACTGTGGAAAATGCGAAAAAGTTTGAAATGAAAAATAGTGGTCGCTATGAGTTTGCCTGTGGTGCGTGTTACGTAATACGTTGCTGCATATGAAATTTAGCTAAGATATCGAATTTTTCATTAGACGTGGGTGGAAGTCTATCTGTTAGCAATATGGAGAAAACTGATCTGATATGGCACACTCATTTGTGATCGCGCGCGCCAGCCACAAGATCAGAATGAAATATCTACAAGATTATTTATGTTTCATAAACTATTTGAGATATCGAAATGCAATTTTGGCAAATGATTGCGCGCTAAGAGGAGAGTATTTTGTCGTATGGCTATTACACACAACTTCATTATTTAGCGTGTTATTCCACTAAATACAGACTTTTTCGAAGAAATAATGTAATTTTTAAGTGCCATCTGTTGCTGATGAAACTAGAAATGCTGCGGGTTTTGGAACAGCGTAAGTGAAGACATTACACGTTTATTTCTGTTCCGAGCATAAGCCTTTTTCATAAGCTAAAACCGAGCGAGGTGGCGCAGTGGTTAGCACACTGGACTCGCATTCGGGAGGACGACGGTTCAATCCCGTCTCCGGCCATCCTGATTTAGGTTTTCCGTGATTTCCCTAAATCGTTTCAGGCAAATGCCGGGATGGTTCCTTTGAAAGGTCACGGCCGATTTCCTTCCCAATCCTTCCCTAACCCGACCTTGCGCTCCGTCTCTAATGACCTCGTTGTCGACGGGACGTTAAACACTAACCACCACCACCACCATAAGCTATTGACCTTATTTCTTTTCAGTTCCTCATTTATAAACTTAATATACCACTTCCAGAATTTCTCGCAGTTGCGTCCGTGAGATGAGAGTGTGTAAAGTCCGCTGTGCTTTGGCAAGAGCAGCAAATTGTAACATAGTAACAAGACAAATGTAAGTTTTACTCAACGTGGGCCATTCATGGCGCTTTTCTGAACGTTACAAATAGTTGAACCGCCAAACGAAAATAAATCGCTGTTTTTGGTGTATTTTCAGCAGAATTCTTTCTAGGTACTAGTCGGAGCAGAGGTGACAGTAGAGCTTTATGAATGGTCCTCATGCAAGTGTCGTCTTGGATGGCCTCCACTTAACATTCACAAAATATGTGAGCTTGGGCTTCAGATTAGAAAGACACTTTCCCTCCAGCACTCGGCATTGGCCCTACAGCCCTGCCAGCAACCCCCACCACTACCACTGTTCCGAAGTGTGCCCTGCCGATTGCACATCTACCGGACTCTACGTGTGAACTGGTTTCTCTGCAAGGCAGTTGATTCAGAGTAGGCATCTCGTCCAACATTTCTGGTCCTCCGTAAGGTAAAAAAATTACTAGTGTAGATGTGAATTAAAATGTCGCATTGCTAGTCACACCCTCACGAGAACCAAGAAGCACCGTCCATTGCAGATGGACACGGTGCCAAAGTAAATGAGACATCAGAAAGTGTTTTAGGTATCACTGATGGTGGATGGACATGTACAGTGAGCGATTATTTCTCTACGCATGTCTGGAAGCCTACTAAAGCCATGCGTCACTAGAAACTGTGAAGAAAAGAAACACAACCTTCTTGTGATTAACTAGCAAAATTTCGAAAGTCATATAACTGCTTACATGACGGTCCAGAGCTGTAAAGAAGCGATATAAAAATAAGAATGGTTGGAAAGCAAGTAGGAAACTAACTTTCCCACACTCTGTCAGTCTAAAGGAAGATATTACATTTAACATCAGCAGTGCGACTACTAGACTCTATCAAACACTGAAAGAAAAGTATGACAGTGTACGATAATTTCGCCATCCTGTATAATCCAGTGGTGAGGAAAATTGCCATCACTTACCATCTGACACAAGGATCACTGAAGCAGGACAGATGAGTTTGCCGGACGCGTTGTGATGACGCCTGCGAGCTTCGCGGGTTCCGACTTCATGCGCAGACCTAGAAGAATGACGCTTATCTCGTAACTGAATCCACAACTCTATCGCTACGCCCCATCCTCTCTCCCCCCTCTCTCACTTTCTCGTTGTGTTGGTTGAAGTATGAAAGTTGTATTGCAAATTTGCTTCTGCAGTATTTATCATTTTCTGTTTCACAGAGTGTGCGCACGTAAAACGAAACTGGCACTTAATTTTAATGTAGTTATAGTTTCAATAACACAGTAGTGGAAATCAGTATAAAGGCGTATATGCTTGTAGGAAAATTAATGTTGTCGGTTGGAGTAGTTGTGCACAGTGTACATGCAATGGTATGAGATCCAATATACTGTCAAATGCAATTTGATTTCAGTGAACAGTGTATAACAAGACATCAGAGACAATGGTGGTGAAGGGTAGGACACGGCGTAAAGGCAGTCAGTCGGTTCTGAGCGATGTTAGCATGTTCGTGTGTGTCTTTACTGCATGTAGGAAACGGATACTATTAGTGACAGTGGGTGTGGGGTACGTAAACCACGAGTGTGACAGTGCCATGCTAAAATTAGTTGTCGTGTCATGAAAAAGCAGAAAAGGTGCGTACAAGAAAATGGTACACTCTAATCGCCAAGAAGTTGATCCGTTCAAGTACAGTTATTGATAATTTTTTTAGATTGGGCACATGATTTGGTCAGAATGGAAAATATGGGCAAAACTGAAAATTATCTGAGGCATCAAAACGGTTACTTTTGCGCAAAGCAAGGTCCACAAACCGTTATTCTTCTCAACTTGTTGCTGATTCACTGTTGCTAGAAACTGCCCGACATGTACGACAGATTTTGACAAATGACAAAAGATGTTGCATTCAAGAAACGACTGCACCAACTCGCTCTAAAACCAAAATATAAGCAGGTTGGATTGCAATTTGCTGAAAAAGTTATGTCGTGAATTTCATAAAGGGATATAGTGAGCTTCAGTGATGAGAAGAAGCTTAATATAGACGGGCCGGATGGATTTCAGCATTGCTGGCATCATCTCAGAAAACAGCAGCATGTAAAAATGAGCAGAAATTTTGTTGGTGGAAGTATGTGTTATATGAATGCGTAGTGTCCGAAAGAACAGACACCACGCAGAATGTATGGAGAGGGGAAGAAAGGAAAATAAATGGAGGGAATCATTGCTGTCAGTTGCATCGGATAATCACGCAGAGTCATCGGCGACGAGTGAAAATGTGCATCGATCCGGATTCGAACCCGGGATCGCCTGCAGTTGCGTAATCGCAACTATGCTATCTCAACAGTGATGTGATTTGGACAACCTTCTGCGCTAAAGGTAAATCACGCTGCACGCTAGAATGAACTCTTACATGTACACGGAGATGCTAGAGATAGAACTGATTAGAATATATGAGGACCTAGTGGGCGAAGCCTAATGTTTCCATAAGATATTTCTGTCTCAACCAAAAAGTGGTTTGAAAATAAAGATAGCGATGTTTTGCCTTGGCCTGCACGCAGCCCACATTTGGACCCAATGGAAAACTCTGGGGAATACTTGGAAGGCAATTTGAGGCCGTATGTGAGCTGAAAACAGCGAGACGAGAAGATTGGGCGACAGTTTCAGTGCAAGAACTGCAGTCCCTAAGAAAACCAATGCAGAAGGGAGTTTTTGAGGTAATTTGGAAGAACGAACGTTGGACAAACTACTAACAATTCAATAACACTACAGGACAATGAGTGCCTTTGTACCAACTCTCATCCAGGAAATATAAACGCTCTGTTTTGCTATTTGTGTTCTGAAAAGAACTACGTAACTCAGCTATGATTGTTTATGTATTATATGTATCTACTATTTTCATACTAAATTCGATTCATATGTGCTTCAGACATTGTATACAACTTTCGTAGGAACCCTGCCTGCATACTAATTTCGCTACTGTAATAAATTGTTAGGCTATAATTCGTATACTATCAATTTCAGCATTAATATTCGATTTATGTTGAATACAAATCGGTTATTCCTATGCTCGTGAATATCTACATCATTTTATACAATTAAGTTCTTTTAGGTTTGTGTGTATGTCAGTTAGTTAGTTAGTCAGTTACGTGTTCCATTGATCAATAGCACGGAAAACCATTATGATGTGGAACGTGTCAGATGCACAAGAAATGTGCACAGGAAAAAAGTTTTTCTTTTACATTATAGTGTTATACCTAAATATGTCTGTTATCTATTCCATTCTCTTAAATGGCACAAAATGCATATATTATATCTCCAGATTTATTTACTCATATGCAAGAATTCATCTATGGTATAGAAGGAGTTGTCAAGGAGGTATGATTTCAATTTGTTTTTGAAACAATTACTGCTGTCTGTCAGGCATTTTATTTCATCTGGTAATTTATCAAAAAGTTCTATAGCAGCATATTTTACCCCTTTCTGTACCAAAGATAGGGTAAGTAAAGGATAGTGTAGGTCTTTCTTTTTTCTGTTATTGTAATCATGAATGTCGCTGTTGATTTTAAACTGGTCCATGTTGTTGAGAAAAAATTTCATTACTGTGTAAATGTACTGTGAAGCAGTTGTAAGAATTCCCAACTTTTTAAACAGATTCCTACAAGATGTGCGACTATGAACCCCACACGTTATTCTAACTACTTTCTTTTGAGCAGTGAATACCTTTTGCCTAAGTGTTGAGTTGCCCCAGAATATTATTCCGTATGACATTAGAGAGTGGAAGTATGCAAAGTATGTTAGCTTACAAATTTCTACATCCTCAAAATTGGCAATTAGTTGCTGAACCCAGTAACTGTAGGAGATCCTAAATATGAATTTTCGAGTTAAGATTCTCATCTGTATGTACACCCAAAAACTTAGTATGCTCTACCCTGGCTACTGACTTCTTTTGATGTGTTATTTTTATTGAAAGATACTTTTTGCAGCAGAAAATAGGATGCACTGTTTTTTTCCAAAGTTCAGAGCAAGCCCATTCGCAGAAAACCAATTAATAACTTTTCCAAAGACCTTATTTATATCATTTTCTATCGGACTTTCTTTTACTGGATTAATTATTATGCTTGTATCATCAGCAAACACTGTCAGTTCTGCTTCTTGTTTCACATAAGAAGGGAGGTCATTCACATACATCAAGAACAGGAGGGGACCCATGATCGAACCTTGTGGAACACCTAATGTAATTTCACCCCAGTTAGATGAAGTGGCAAACTCCTTTGCAACACTTGAAGCATATAAAGAGACTTTTTGCTTCCTGTTCTGTAGATATGACTTAAATCACTCATATGCTGTTCCATTAATACCATAGGATTGTAATTTCTCTAACATAATGTCATGGTTCACACAATCAAATGCTTTGGATAAGTCACAGAATATTCCTACTGGTGACATTTTACTATTTAAAGACTCTATTATGTGGACAGTGAAATTGTATATTGCTGTCTCAGTAGAACAGCATTTCTGAAATCCGAACTGTGATTTACTAAGTATCCCACTACTGTTGAGATG
Organism: Schistocerca americana; assembly: GCF_021461395.2. Classification (NCBI taxonomy): domain Eukaryota; kingdom Metazoa; phylum Arthropoda; class Insecta; order Orthoptera; family Acrididae; genus Schistocerca; species Schistocerca americana. The sequence continues at coordinate 948,057,296 of NC_060119.1, read as the reverse complement.
TCTAACCACTCTTGAGTACATTACTTTCTCAAAGATTTTTGAAAATGCTGTAAGCAAGGATACTGGCTGGTAATTATTGACATCTGTGGTTTCCCCCTTTTTGCAGCAAGGACTGACAATGGCATATTTAACCTGTCTGGAAAAATATCCTGAGTCAGTGGTGCATTACATATGTGACTCAAAACATCAACTGTAACTGCTCCACATTGTTTGAATAACTTGTTAGAGATGTCATCTACTCCAACAGAACATTTATTTTTCAAAGTTTTAATAATTTTCCTTATTTCACAAGAGGTTGTTAAATGAAATTTAATCTGACTAAAATTTTTCAAAACTGCCTCTTCCATGTACTGCCTGGCTTTTCCTTTTGAACTATTCTCACCAATTTTTTCTCCTACACTTAAGAAGTGATTGTTAAATACATTGGCTAGCTGTGTACTGTTGGTTAAGATGATCTCATTCTCTTTAATAGTAATATTACTTACCCCAGTGGCTACTTTTCCTGTCTCCCTTCTAACAACATTCCATATTGATTTGATTTTATTGCTGGAGTTGTTAATTTCTTCTCTAACACACATATTTCTTGATTTCTTTAAAACTTTTCTCAGTATGTTACAATAATTTTTATACTGTAAAACTACTTCCGGATCTTTACTGGTTCTTGCTGTCTCATATAGTTTTCTTTTTCTTTCTGAAGACGCTTTAATACCTGCAGTAATCCAAAGTTTCTTTGAATAGCTTGTGGTGTTATATTTAGTAATTTTCTTTGGAAAACAATGTTCAAAAAGGGATATAAATTTATCAAGAAATATGCTGCATTTATCAAAAATATGAGAAGCACAACTAAATCCACTGTAGTTCTTTATGTATCTGTACTTTGAAAATTGTAGGAGTAGCTAGCTCTTCCTAAATAAGCCTCTCTATAATCTGCTCAACACCAAAGGCGTGAAAAGCTTGTCCGTAATTACGCTTTGGTAGAGTTAATAATCGCTTTTAGAGACCATAAGCAGATTATTTACTGTGTATTGTATTTGTTGTGCGAACAGGGCGTCTCTTCAGCTGAGCTGCACCGCACAGAGGCCGGATGAAATCGACGCGCTGTATAGCTGTGGCTGGCAAGCGCAGCTCTTGCAAAATGTATTGCATGCCTCGTTGCCCTGGCAGCGTCGTTTAGTAACATGTACAGTGTGCTTGTGTCAACCGCTGCAACTACATTAGGAAGCTACAACAAAGGATGGGTGGGTGGCTTACATTTGTGGGGAGTTCGTATGTCGTTAACGTTAATAGAGCACTTGCTACTTGTTTTGTCCGAAATGTGCTCGTCCGTGTGTCTCCGTAAAACGACGTACTCACTGCTCTGAGCGCCGTGCAGTGTACGATGACTCAGCAGCTGATCTTTTAAGAACAGCTGGAAGTAGCTAGAAGAGAGAAATATGTGCTAAATGAACACAGATGCATAAGGCAGGACTATGTCTCCACTGTAGAAAATTCCACTGTAGAAAGTTCCACTGTAGAAAATTCAAGGACATCTCTTTGTTCAAGAGAAGGCACTTACCTGTCACTGAGGTAAAAGTACCGTTTATACTAATAGGTGTAGTGGTATCATTCATCCTGCAGTTTCCTACGTTCCTCTGAGAGATTTTCTTTCGTTTTATTGTTTCCTTTACTGCACCACGTTCGTAAATAAAATACGAGAAACTTTGAAACCTTAAAAATCCGGTTTACGATGAATACTTTAATTTAGAGCGGAAGTAGAGGATTACTTGGTTAATACCGTAATCTTCAGTTCATTGTCTACGTTTCCTGTTTTATTTGCTCCGATTATGTCGCCGTGGAGCGAGTGGCTTCATTAACTGAGGAATTGTTTTCAGCGGCGTAGCTTAAATCGAAGCCACCAGATTTGCGTGTTTGAGGTCGCACTTTATTTCCTGCTGTCTTTTCGCCAGTTCCTGTACCAGAGATCGTGTCGTTGGTCGCAGCTACTGTAACAGCCGTGCACTGTGGAAATATTCGTAACCTTTCCTACCCGACCAGACATTATTGCACCTGGTCTCCCGTGACCGTCATCGAAAACGCGCAGTGACATTACAGTAAACATGTACATTGGCGACTAAGGAAAACACGTTGCACTGTGAATGATTTCAATTCAGGTGCTTCAGAGCGTCCTCGTGAAATATCACGATAAGCCGAAATATCACGATAAGCCGACCGAATTTCCCACACTCCCCTGTGCCGATGTGGATTATGACCCGGCAACTGAAAGATGTTTAATTATGCGGCAAGAATGTGTTCCCCACAACATCTTTAATGCTTCATATTATGATTCTCTAGCACTGCTGTAGCGTCCCTTTGTGATGTAGCGTCCACAACATTTAATAAAATCTTTTCGGAGTTTTAGCGGCACTTACGCACTGAAATTCCACGAGAAATTTTTATCACCACAGAAAAATAAAGTTACATACTCCTTTTGCTTTGTTTGGAGTCAAAATTTTTCGCAGTTGTTATACACTTTGAACTCCCTGCGTCTCGGTACCGTAAAAAGCCGCTAGAGGAAAACTAAATGCTACATGCCATTAATAAAGTGTAGGTGGGCTGCACCAATTTGTTTGCCCCCTCTAGCGGTGTGAAGCGGTACTGTGGTGGCTGCAGGGATTTCAGTATGCACCTTTAGAGGAGAGCCGGATAAAGTGGCCAGACTAAGGAATTTCTGTTTTAAAGCTGAGTAGCAATGGATGGAAATGCATAGAAATCATTGAGTGCAATCTACAACTATCGAAATCTAGAAAAGCTTAATCGTCTTAGGATCAAGTTAAGTACTTCAAACAATTCAATTTTCACGGCCACTTTACCCAACATGAGAGGGCGAAGTAGACACTTGGCTTTAAACTCAAAAATAAGGAAAAACTGCTGCATCACAAAACTAAATACGTTGTATTGTGAATCATGATTCAAATTACACTTTTCACAAATAACAGTAAAACTGTGTTACTCAGCTCTTCTACAGAGTTCGTGAGCCCAAAGGGAGCACAGTTGGTACGTAATCCACTGCTTTTCTGGCCTTGCATTTGAAGTGTTTTCCTCTCGGTACATCCTCTCGTCTCTTCATTGTTATCCTCAAAAGAAAACCTTCTAGGATCGGGTTTTCTGATCTTCGCAATTTTCTTTCTACTACTTTTCTTCTCTTCGGCTGCTCTCCGTTTTTTCTTTCTTGTTACTTTCTTTTCCTTCTCTCTTTATTCGTCCCTTGTATTGTCACTGTTAGGAGAACTTGCTGTAAGTATCGCCGCGAAGCCCTTCTTTCGGCCTCTGTTCCACGTTTTTCCCCTACACAAAGTGGCCAGAACCACCGCCGAGACGGCCTCTTTGACTACACTGGCGCCATTACGCAATACACGCTCTAAGAGTATGACCGAACTTTCAATAACTGAAGTAGAGTTGTGGTGTCAAGACGTGGCACTTCTAACACAATTTCGTTAAAAAGACGTAAATAACATTAGCTCCCAATAATAAATGAACGAAATGACCACTTACCTTGCACCAGCATTGTAAAATCTACAAAAATTATCAAAATTCCGAAGAGCGGCACTGAACACAGGTTAGGCTTCGCGGAGTGACTGGAGCTTCCAGGGAGAACAAACTGTGGCATTTGACGCGCGGTGCAGGCACCTCATAGCTTCCGGGACTCCAATAGCCACTTTGCCCGTCGGCCACTTTGCCCGGCTCTCTCGTATTGCACACAAATACTTGTACCCAAAAGCGGCGAGCTACGCAACTAAGGTGCAGGGATTTTAGTTTGCACCAGGACTGTAGACACGCACCTGCAAAAAAGCTTTTTGGACATGAAAATAAGAGCTTTATGGATACCTCCAGCATATTCTAAGCAAGGTAATCTCTTCACGTATACAAAACAGGGGACTATACGAAGCATGTTACTTTCAAAAATTATTTTACAACCACCGTCTGCTCCTAAGTTTCAGGTGCGCTGCTCAGTTAACATATCAATTGAGGTTATTTATATTCACAAACAACGCAGCTTACTGTGTTTCTCTGCCTGTTACAGAAATCCATCATGTATGTTTCGTTAGTGTGTGCCTTGCTTTTGTATACTTATTCTTGCGTAGTAGGGCTTATACACAAGTTCTTTCTATTGTTCATTGCGTTCTTAAAATGGGTAGCTATACTAAACATTCTCATACAATTTCATATGTCACTTAATTACTTTAGTTCGTGTTCACCATCTTCTGTAATACAGAGAGTGATGAAATCTCTAAACTTTTCTTGCCCTTGAGATGCCACGTCTTCTGTTTCCAACGCATTTCTGCTTTCAATAGAAAGAGAAAAACTGTCTGGGTTTCTTCCTTATGGTAAACGGCGTTCTAAGCTCTTTTAAGTCTGTTAATGACATCTTCAAGTTGTATGAATATGGAATTATTTTCTCACTGAATGATGCTGAAGTTAACTAACGATATGACACAACATCAAGTTGCATAGATCAACAGCTCTGTCTTCATATTAAGGAAACGCTCAACAGACTTCCACAAAGATGTATCTGTTACCTCAGTGATAATCTTCCATATAAATATGAGGATGAGCAACTAAATACTACGAGAAGAGGTATCATATCATCCAACGCTAACCCGATATATTTGGGCACATTTCTACTATACAATATACTATACTATGAGAACTTTCTCATTGTTGCAACTGGTTTAATATTACAAAATACGTCCTAGCGAAACTCTCCGACACCAACTGGATAGCTTCAGCATCAACAATACTCATACATACATTCCCAACAACAGATATAATACCTTTAAATGATTACGCACTAAGTACAATGACCTTATCAGCAACAACAGACCAGGAGGTCAGTAAAACTGTACAAAACGTTAAAAATAAAAGAGTTAACGGACTTACGCGAATGACTAACCTATGTGCTGAAACAATGTGTACAGAGCATACGAGGTCCCTCAACAAACATAATAAATGAGTTATTTGCTTCAAGGAACTTTCCAGAGTATTTCAGTTATGTGATAGTTGTGCCTCTGCAAAAGAAAGGCCCGTTCCCTGCTACTACCGTTCTCCAAAAAAGTAGAATCCATTATGACAGTAAGATTCATGAATTACTTGAACAAGTAAAACATTCTAATGGAATCACGTTTTCGTCGCAAAAGTGGTAGAAGTGCAAATGAGCAATAGTACAGTTCACAAAAGTCGTACTTGATGCTCTTAATAAGGATGAGTGTAACTCTTACATCACAGACGGATTACAAAGATCTCACCTATGACTAAATGTTTAGTGAAACACTTATTACATACATAAGAAACATTAATATCACAGTTCGTCAGAGTAGCTGCTGGGGCCAATACTGTTATTGATACATCCAGTTACTTTTCTAATTGTGTCAGTCATGAGAAAAAACGGTGACAGTAATGCTGAAGTCACTAAAAAAACAAGGAAATTTATTTGAAAATTTGTGGTAAGTTCCTATGGGACCAAAATGCGCAGACTCATCGGTCCCTAGGCTTACACACTACTTACTCTAACTAACTTTCGCTAAGGACAACACTCACACCCATGCCCGTGGGAGGACTCGAGCCTCCGACAGGGATATCCCCGCGAACCGCGGCAAGACGCCTAAGATCGCACGGCTACCCCGCGCGGAAACCAAACAAGAGAACGTATTGTAGAAGAAGCAAATGAAACTCACAAGGAAGTATACAAATTGTCATTGTGCAAATTATTTACATGCCACATAAAGAAAAAATGCCATGATATTCATACTGAAGACAGAAAATGAAACTGTTAAATGCAGACGGTAATTCTATAGGCTGCGTAACCAACACAAAATTTCTAGGAATGTGTATGAAGTGGTGCGAACACACAAAGATATCTGCAAGCAGAATGTCATCTTCTTGGAACGCCCTTAGAGTCCTGTCATCAGCGTATAACGGGCGGAGAAGTGCAATTACGTACTGTTCCTAAGTACGCTCAATTTGTAATTATTTTTCAAACTACAGAAAAGTTCATAAGAATAATAATCAAAGTTGTAATTTGGCTTGTTGTAAGGATATGTTCAGAACGTTGGGAATTTTACATACACCATGTGAGTATATTAGTCAGCAATCAGTTACACACATCAAAAACAACATTGACGATTCCTGCACGAGCAGCTCTGCCCGCGGCCCTGTAACAAGACCTACACTTAACTTAGATTTACCAACAAAGAAAAACATACAACTTAAACATCATTTTCTGCCAAGGAAAAATTGTACAGTGAATTTCCCAAGGATATTAGCTTACAAAAGAAACTTATTTAAAACGCCAGTTAAAAAGTACCTTTTAAGCAATAAATTTAAAACAGTGAAGGATTTGTTTGATACTAGCACTGTTTCAGTGCTGAAACGACATTACAAACCTTTTCACAGGAATGATCAACACAGGGACTACGTTAGTAATTTGTGTACCATTTACTGTCAAAGTGAACATGTGGGAGAAACAGTGTGTTATTATTTTATTTATTTATTTATTTATTTATTGTTCCGTGGGACCAAATTAAGGAGAAGTCTCCATGGTCATGGATCGAGTCAATACATGAAATTATAACACGATAGTAGAAACAGATAAAATTAAATATAAAAGACATATTCAGGTGACAAGTCGTAAATTTAAATAAAGAAAATCAACAATGTAGCACTGGAATTTGCTTAATTTTTTAGCTCATCCAGGAGCTCCTCGACAGAATAGAAGGAGTGAGCCATGAGGAAACTCTTCAGTTTGGACTTAAAAGAGTTTGGGCTACTGCTAAGATTTTTAAGTTCTTGTGGTAGATTATTGAAAACGGATGCAGCAGAATACTGCACTCCTTTCTGCACAAGAGTCAAGGAACGGCATTCCACATGCAGATTTGATATCTGCCTAGTATTAACTGAGTGTAAGCTGCTAACTCTTGGGAATAGGCTAATATTGCTAACAACAAACGACATTAAAGAAAATATATACTGCGAGGGCAATGTCAGAATTCCCAGACTATTGAATAGGGGTCGACAAGAGGTTCTCGAACTTACACCACAAATAGCTCGAACAGCCCGTTATTGAGCCATAAATACCCTTTTTGAATCGGAATAATTACCCCAAAAAATAATACCATACGACATTATGTTTTATTCTGAACGCTGTTTCTACTCTTTTATCATATTTGTACGGTATCCCCCCACCGATGAACCATGGACCTTGCCGTTGGTGGGGTGGCTTGCGTGACTCAACGATACAGATAGCCGTACCGTAGGTGCAACCACAACGGAGGGGTATCTGTTGAGAGGCCAGACAAATGTGTGGTTCCTGAAGAGGGGCAGCAGCCTTTTCAGAAGTTGCAGGGGCAACAGTCTGGATGATTGACTGATCTGGCCTTGTAACACTACCCAAAATGGCCTTGCTGTTCTGGTGCTGCGAACGGCTGAAAGCAAGGGGAAACTACAGCCGTAATTTTTCCCGAGGGCATGCAGCTTTACTGTATGATTAAATGATGGTGGCGTCCTCTTGGGTAAAATATTCCGGAGGTAAAACAGTCCCCCATTCGGATCTCCGGGCAGGGACTACTCAAGAGGACGTCGTTATCAGAAGAAAGAAAACTGGCGTTCTACTGATCGGAGCAGTGACTGTCAGATCCTTTAATCGGGCAGGTAGGTTAGAAAATTTAAAAAGGGAAATGCAAAATGGCTAAGCAGGGATGGCTAGAGGACAAGTGTAAGGATGTAGAGGCTTATCTCACTAGGGGTAAGATAGATACTGCCTACAGGAAAATTAAAGAGACCTTTGGAGAACGGAGAACCACTTGCATGAATATCAAGAGTTAAGATGGAAATCCAGTTTTAAGCAAAGAAGGGAAAGCAGAGAGGTGGAAGGAGTATATAGAGGGTCTATACAAGGGCGATGTACTAGAGGACAATATTACGGAAATGGAAGAGGATGTAGATGAAGATGAAATGGAAGATATGATACTGCGTGAAGAGTTTCACAGAGCACGAAAGACCTGAGTCGAAACAAGTCCCCAGGAGTAGACAACATTCCATTAGAACTACTGACAGCCTTGGGAGATCCAGTCCTGACAAAACTCTACCATCTGGTGAGCTATATGTATGAGGTAGGTGAAATACCCTCAGACTTCAAGAAGAATATAATAATTCCAATCCCAAAGAAAGCAGGCGTTCACAGATGTGAAAATTACCGAACTATCAGTTTAATAAGTCACAGCTGCAAAGTACTAACACCAATTCTTTACAGACGAATGGAAAAACTGATAGAAGCCGACCTTGGGGAATATCAGTTTGGATTCCGGAGAAATGTTGGAACACGTGAGGCAATACTGACCCTACGACTTATCTTAGAAGAAAGATTAAGGAAAGGCAAAACCTACGTTTCTAGCACTTGTAGACTTAGAGAAAGCTTTTGACAATGTTGATTGTAATACTCTCTTTCAAATTCTGAAGGCGGCAGGGGTAAAATACAGGGAGCGAAAGGCTACTTACAATTTGTACATAAACCAGATGGCAGTTATAAGAGTCGAGCGGTATGAAAGGGAAGCAGACGTTGGGAAGGGAGTGAGACAGGGTTGTAGCCTATCCCCGGTGTTATTCAATCTGTATATTGAGCAAGCAGTAAAGGAAACAAAAGAAAAATTCGGAGTAGGAATTAAAATCCATGGAGAAGAAATTAAAACATTGAGGTTCGCCGATGACATTCTAATTCTATCAGACACAGCAAAGGACCTGGTAGAGCAGTTGAACGGAATGGACAGTATCTTGATAGGAGGGTATAAGATGAACATCAACAAAAGCAAAACGCGGATAATGGAAGGTAGTCGAATTAAGTCGGGTGACGCTGAGGGAATTAGATTAGGAAATGAGACACTTAAAGTAGTAAAGGAGTTTTGCTATTTGGGGAGCAAAATAACTGATGATGGTCGAAGTAGAGAGGATATAAAATGTAGGCTGGCAATGGCAAGGAAAGCGTTTCTGAGGAGGAAAAATTTGTTAACATCGAGTATAGATTTAAATGTCAGGAAGTCGTTTCTGAAAGTATTTGTATGGTGTGTAGCCATGTATGGAAGTGAAAGTGGACGATAAATAGTTTAGACAAGAAGAGAATAGAAAATTTCGATATGTGGTGCTACAAAAGAATGCTGACGATTAGATGGCTAGATCACATAACTAATGAGGAGGTATTGAATAGAACTGGGGAGAAGAGGAGCTTGTGGCACAACTTGACTAGAAGAAGCGATCGGTTGGTAGAACATGTTCTCACACATCGAGGGATCACCAATTTAGTATTGGAGGGCAGCGTGGAGGGTAAAAATCGTAGAGGGAGACCAAGAAATGAATACACTAAGCAGATTCAGAAGGATGTAGGCTACAGTAGGTACTGGGAGATGAAGAAGCTTGCACAGGATAGAGTAGCATGGAGAGCTGCATCAAATCAGTCTCAGGACTGAAGACCACAACAACAACATCAACGGTATCCGCCTCTATTCCTTTTTTTCGTCACAGACCATTAAAGACTTGCACCAGATGTACTCATCTGCTTGTGATTCTGACGTGTCATAGACACCAAGAGTGGCAATTTGTTTCTGTCACCGCAAATATAGCTATTAAATGTACGTGGCATAGTTAGTTCAAAAATTTCTGATTTACCCGAAGTTATCTTTGAAAATTCGTTAATACGGTGTTGCGTTGCATCCTCATAAAACATGTTCATGAAAAGATCCGTTAAAATGAAACAAAAATACATAGAAGGACTATGTTTTGTTTCTAACTCTGACAACGCTATTCTTCAAAGATTCCATTGCAATACTGATACATTGATAATTAAAAATGGTTCAAATGGCTCTGAGCACTGTGGGACTTAACATCTGAGGTCATCAGCCCCCTAGAACTTAGAACTACTTAGTCTTAACTAATCTAAGGACATCACATACATCCATGCTCGAGGCAGGATTCGAACGTGCGTCCGTAGCGGTCGCGTGGTTCCAGTCTGAAGTAGCTAGAACCGCTGGGCCACAGTGGCCGGTCATTGATAATTATAACTCCCTAATATATAAATTTTATGGCCTTCGTACATTCCTGGTACATGCCTAGTTCCGTCTAAGGTTCCTTGTTTTTAATAAAAATGCCGAAAATGACTATTCCCTCTCACATATACTCAATCGGGAAACTCTTGCCCTGGAATTTTAATGCAAAATAACCAAGGTCCAAGTCTCAGACAGTTACACTCGGCCAGAGAATGAAGTTATGTAAATAAACAGTTACTTTTTCTAGTCTACGCACGCACGCACACACACACACACACACACACACATACACACACACACACACACATACACTAAGCCTTCATAATTTTGGACCACACACACGTACACGCACAAGGCCTTCATATTCTTGTCTAAGATGAAATATAACAAACAGCACCAGTGAAAACCTACAGCCAACTTTCAGCCTTGGTCAGGTAGGTGCTTGGCAGTTAGTTTTGCCTTCCATTCAGGAATGGTGTTTGTTGTTTTCTTGGTGAGAAAAATGTGTTGTTAGACTCAAAATATCTCTGCTAAGTGATAAGGTATAATTTTGTGATTCAACAGTTAATGAGTCATATTAAGGAAGGAACCTCTTACCTATGAAGATTAACCTTGACATCCAGTTGACGTACATTAGAGGGAGATGTGACGCTGCAATAAACACTGAGGCTTACGATGCTCTTTGGATTGTGACCGTACGCCGATTGGGAAGACTCCGCTTGCTCATCGCTGAAGCATTGTTTCATTTAACGGTAAAATCAACAGAAATACGTCCACAGTCTGGGAAAGATGTTAATTCGTACATGTTATTTAACACTCTTATTGTTAGCGTATTTACATAGCTCACTGTATCGAAGTTGCATTAGAACGTGCTGCTATAAGGTAAATAAATAATGAACCTGTGTGTTTCAATACGTTCTATGGTAACTGAGTGTCCGTGGAGTTTGGATACTGCTCAATCGGCTTACTACAAACAATGTCCTCATGAATGCAGTTTCAGAAACTAACGGTTTAGATTGCGCACAAGCATGCTGGAGTTCTTAGTTGATGTGTGAAATTACAAAACTTTGGCTGTGTATGAATCGCACTCTATTGCAATAACAACAAATGACAAAAAATGTGTATGCTGACTAAAATAAATTTTGTTAAGTCTGGAGCAATAACTATGCTCAATTTCAAGAACTCATTTACGGAAAATAGGTTTTTAGTTATGGGAACAGTTCCATATATATTTCAAGCATACGTACCAATTTACGTTTAAACAAAGTACATCACTTTTTCTCATCACCTACATTATCTACACGTTTTAGGGGAGGATGTTGTAGCTTGATACACTTATCAGACTGTCGTCTGTCGCCAGTACGATAATATGAATTCAGTATATTTTCATATTCCATTTTTAAATTATGGCAATCAATTTTTATGTGCGCGCGCTTGCACAATACACACATGTAGTATTACAAAATTGTAAGGGAGCATGTTGTGGATAAATAAACAGAGTAAAACGAGTCATTTTTGTCAGTAATGTATTTAACACTCTATCTCTTAAATTATTACTCTACTTATTACCAATAATCAGTAAATGAAATCAAAGTAAGCGGAGGTATTGTCAAAAAGTCAGTTACAAGTCAAACACAGTTTTAAATAGAAGTTATTTACAATTAACACAAATTTCCATTTTCAAGACAGGTCCGAAAGAACAGACACCATATCCACATAAGTAGCACAGGTGGACGTCCTCTGAGGGACGACAGGTGACCTTTTCAAATGAATCACGTTTCATATTCTGTCGGACAGACGGGGCCGATGGCGTAAGCGGCGTTAAACGTCTGAAAGGAAACATCCTGAAGCAATAATGGGAAGGGGTGAGCGATATGGTCTGGGGAATATTTTCGTGGCATTTTCTGGATGATCTCGTATTCAAGAATGAATCACCATAAGTATACATCCATCCTTGGGAGCCATATCGACTACTAAATGCAGTTAATTTTTCCTCCGAACGATGGAACCTACCAGAAGGATTCGAAGAGTACAAGGATGATTTTACCGTACTCCTCTGACTACCAAACTCACTTGATACAAACAGAGTCGAGAATGTCTGGGACCAACTCGATCGGGCTGTTCGCGCCATTGATTCTCAGCGGAGAAAACTAGTGCATCTGGGCACGGCGCTGGAGTGATAATGGCTACACATCCCTGTCGATACGTTCCAGAACCTCTTCTAATTGTCTTGCAGCTGTTCTCATTGCGAAATATGGTTATTCAGGCTTCTGACAGGTGATCACATTAACGCGACTGGACTGTGTATTACACATCACCCGGCTGCGGCGTAACTCTTTCCGTTTAGCTTTGTAGAGTTAGATATCTCTTTCGTGTTAATTTTTTACTCGTGAAGTATTTCTTTATCACTGATAGCGCTCACTCGAGTAATTTGCGCCCCTACTACCGGGTCATTTTCGTTTGTTGTGAAATAAATGACAGGGGTAGGCAACTGTATCTTGTCTTCTCCCGGTATCCGTGGACGAGAGCGGTCGCATGTCTTTGTAGATTACTGTTGATAAATAGGTGAGTTTTTAAATACGATAGTGTAGATTAAATTTTTAAATAACTCAAGCAGCAACCGCGACAGCAGTATCAGAAGGGATGGAAAGATGTATTAGACCTGTCACTGAGTGCGTTCTAGCATAGGCATACACTTCCATCTTTCAAGCACAAGTACGAGGGTCACTCCAAAAGAAATGCACACTATTTTTGTAAAAATACAGTTTTCATTCTGCATGTGTGAAAGTTTTACAGTGTGTAAATACATCCTTCCCGCTTGTTTTCAAACTTAAATCAACCTGTTCCCGTGATTGGCGCCGTCATAGCATGTCTTCAAGATGGCTGCTACACTTGACGTTCGTCAGAAGCAACGTGCTGTCATAGAATTCCTTGCTGTGAAAACGAGACAGTGGGAAACATCCACAAGAGGTTGAAAAAGATGTATGCAGGTGCTGCTGTCGATGGCAGTACAGTTAGTCGGTGGGCAAGCAGGTTACGCGATGAAAGCGGGCACGGCAATATTAGGGATTGGCCTCGCAGCGGCAGGCCTCGTACTGCACACGCTCCAGACAGTGTGCAGAGAGTTAACGAATTGGTGACTGCTGACAGACGCATCACTGTGAACGAATTGTCACGCAACGTTGGGATACGGGAAGAAAGTGTTTGCAGAATACTCAAAGTGTTGGCGTTCAAAAAGGTATGTGCCAGGTGGGTTCCCAGGATGTTGACAGTGGCTCACAAAGAAACAAGAAAAACGATATGCAGCGGACTTTTGGAACAGTACGAGAATGGTGGAGATGAATTTCTTGGAAGAATTGTGACAGATGATGAAACATGGTTCGATCATTTTTCACCAGAGACGAAGAGGCAATCAATGGAGTGGCATCATGCAAATTCACTCAAGAAAAAAAATTCAAAACCACACCTTCTGCCGACAAAGTTGTGGCTACGGTGTTTTTGGATTCTGGAGGACTCTTGCTTGTGGACATCATGCTCAGTGGAACCACCATAAATTCTGATGCATATGTGACGACACTGAAGAAACTTCAACTGAGTCGTGTTCTACCACATCGGCAAAAGCAGAATGTTTTGCTGTTGCACGACAATGCACGGCCACATGTCAGTCAAAAAACCATGGAATCGATCACAAAACTCGGATGGACAACACTGAAATACCCGCCTTACAGTCCTGACCTGGCTCCATGTGACTATCATCTCTTTGGGAAACTGAAAGACTCTCTTCGTGGAACAAGATTTGAAGATGATGACTCCCTTGTGCACGCTGCCAACAGTGGCTCCAACAGGTTGGTCCAGAATTTTACCGTGCGAGTATACAGGCGCTGGTTCCAAGATGGCATAAGGCACTTGAGAGGGATGGAAATTATGTGGAGAAATGAAAATATTGTTCGTAAAGGATGTATCTACACACTGTAAAACTTTCGAACATGTAGAATAAAAGATGGATTTAAAAAAAATAGTGTGCATTTCTTTTGGAGTGAACATCGTAATTGAAATTAATCGATACTGAAAGGCGTACAGTCTTTTTCACGCTACTTTCACCATCTTATACATCTTTGTGTGTGTGACTAGACTTACATACTACTTAAACTAACTTGTGCTACGAACGACACAAATGCCCATAACTGAGGGAGGACTCGAACCTCCGGCAAGGAAGGGGGGGGGGGGGGCGTACAGTCCGTGACATGGGGCCTCAAACCACGCGGCCGCTCCTCGTGGCACATCTTTAAAATACTAAAATACGCATGTACTAATGCTTTATGGGTATTCTTCTTGCTGCGTTAGGTGCAAATATGGTCGTTTAGGCGTATTAACCAGTTTGAGGTGTGAGTGTCGCGAGTAATCTTGGGATGCGCATTCTCTGCGTCGGGTAAATGGGTAAGCCACATTCACTTTCATTCGCGTTCTGAGGTCTGGTTGAATTCACATCGCCAGACGTGTGGAACTGCTGAGTGCTACAGAGTTACAAGTATTACGTACAAAGCTGGTTTACTTTTTTCATTTGTTGTTTCTTATAGGTCACAGGAGCCACTAATGTTTATTCGTTTGCATGCTTTTCCAGAATTTATTAATTCGAACAATGAGCTATTATATATGTGTTAATTAGCGAATAATTAGGGACGCATGGAGTCAGAGAGAGAGAGAAATCCATGTGCATCAACAAATCCAGCGGTTAAGGACACTCTTATTTAATTTGTGTGATGTGTGACGAACTTATCTACTTGCTTCTCGCTACTCTTTTCATGTTGTCGTTTTGTTGATACTTAATCCTTCAGGAAGAAAGAACACATGGCCTGACTCCAGGCTTAGCGTTGTGATTCGTACAGAAGTATTTCTGTTACTTCAATGCCGACCGGTACTACAAGTAACTTGTGTTGCGACAGCGTGGGTCACATGTTAAGCATACTTGCATAAGTGTGATTCTAGAGCTCTGGCTACTCTTATTTGTAATCAGTTAACATGCCTCATATATTCTTTGACCGCCCACTGTTTGTATACGCATTTAGTATCCCAGTTCATCCACGGTGGAAAAGACTGGAACAACTCCGTTAAGTATACGGCCTCCATAATAGCGTTATGTGCAATGTATAAAATAATTGTAGACGGAGGTGACAATGTACTTCAATGTGTGAAAATAAAATTCTGTCATCATACGCTTCCAAAATATGTATGCTGTTTTACACCTTCTTTGTATTACTACGTTAATTATTACACCACTAAGATCAAATAAATAAATTTCAAAATTAAGTTATTAGCAATTAACAATTACAAGTTCAAGCGTAATTCGTAGCAAATCAGTTCCCACGGTTTTTAGGACCACTATATCCTGGAGTACATTTTCTTTCCTTACATTTTTTGTAATCTTTGATAAGCAGTGTGGCAAATGCAGTTTTAGCCAACCTATTAGCGTTTAAGCCACTGTATCACAAATTAATCTCTTGCACTACATCTAAACCAATCTTATGCTGCCTTTCTTAGTTGTACAGTATGTGACAAGTTTAGTTGGTGTAAACATCATTAATTAAATACTGACATACTACATCAATAAATTCCAAGTTCTGAGCAGCTTCAGGTCTAATTGTGAAAAAGGAAGGATGAAGTCAGCATTCACTGGAGCACATACGGAGTGATGCATAATAAATTGCGGGATTGTTTCTTCATCTGTTGCAATGGATACAACTGATCCCACAGTGAGTATAGAAAGTACCAGCTACAAAAAGTTAGTTCACTTTTAATTGAAGAATAAATCACTACCAGTTCACCACTGATAGACGCTACTGGCATGGCTCCAAACCAAATCCTGGTAACGCGGTTTGTGTGTTGTATTAACGTCAGCGATAACAAAAATTGGAGAATACCTTTGTGCAGTTATATTATCAACCTAACAGTACAGCCATCCAATGTAGCGGAAAAGGAAAACGTAAAGAAACGACTTGACTGAAAAACGGTGAAGCCAGATACAACTAAGAAGTACATTTATTTGCGAAGGAAGTAATATTAACAAGGATAAAATTTCGCCATAAAAATTTTATAAAATTTTCAGTTACCTTCGGTATCTTACAACAGCTATCACATTTCTACATGCAAAAATGAGGTATAGGATAACAGGAACGCTTAAATCAGACTAACACTTTATGAATGTGCTTGGACAATCTGTCAGATTAAGCTAACTGCTGGTGTCCAGTCGAGTCGAATCTGCACAACGCCTTAAATTTTAGCGATCCTTACACGGGCTTAATGGATCTGTTGTTTCCTTACATAGTAAAACAGCCTCAAGTAACAAACTCTATGAGGTGTTATGAACTCCAGAATTATGGATAAACTGCTTTGGCAAGTAAGGGCCAAGCGACATCTAAAAAAAAAAAAAGGCAAAGCTGCAGAGAACCTGGGACCTCACATAGATCTTCACCATTATACGTTAACTGCAAGTCGTATGGAGTCAAGATTGTCTCATTTACTTGGAGGAAAAGAGTATTGAAGAAATTAATGTAACCAGACTATTTCATTGAAGAAAGTAGCGCAAAAAGTCATCATATCAACAAGAAAACAGGCTAGCGATAATAGACTGGAATATATAGAACAAATAATTGAGAGCGTTGTGTTAAGATAAAGGGACGGAAGACGAATTCATAGCGACTCGCATAAAACTAATCAGAAACATGATGGGCTAAAAAAAAGAAAACCACCTAAAAAGCAAATCAGACAAATGTGAGGATTAAACCCCGGGACAACTGCATGTACCTACACGTACACATACCCTCATGTGTCCTATCTTGCATGTGTCCTATGTTGCATTGGTGTTCGCCTTTCCCAGGTTTTACCACCCCATCTAAATCCCTGATGTCATGCACCGTAACTCGCTTTCCATAACAGGACAAACTCTCCTCCCATATCTCGTAACAGCTGATCATATTCACTCAAGTCCTCAAACACCTGGAATATCTGCACTAGTCCTGAGTTTGGGATAACCTACGTTCTGGCGCACTCTGCATTGTTGCCAGATGTATCCAAGGTGGCAGCATGCAGACTTGGCAACAGTGCATGACGTCATTCAAGATGGCGGATTTTGGTGGGGAGACAGGACAATTGGGCAACCTCCACTAACCTAAGCCCCCTCCCCTCCCCCAGAAAAATGGAGGGAAGTTCAAATTCCAACAGGACAATGCATCACACTACGGTTATCTCTACTAACCTAAGAAAATTGCGAGAAGATAGGTCACTTGGGCTACCCCACTAACCCAAGTCATACGACCATCACTTTGTCCTAGGAACTGGCGCCAAGTTTGAATTTTTGTGCTAAAGATAAGTCAATTGGGCTATCTCTACCAACCTAAGAAAATGGCGGGAAAATAAGACCGCTTGTGACGGTAACATACAGTACTTGTTGGGATCAAGTGTCTTTCTATGACATGGTGGTAGCACTCATAAGAAAAACTTACGAGACATGTCCACCCGTGGTTGATTTTCTCTCAGTATTATTTCATATCGCCGGCGATCAGTTATTGACAAAGTATTACACTTAGTAGTAAGGGATGCATGATATATTGAGCTTCAGGTTTATAAAGTACATGTGCAAAGGAAATGACTATGTCCAGTCATAAGGAAGGTGTGAATTTGACTTGGAGTACTGTGGTAGCGTGGGAACAGTATGTCAAGTCATAAGAATCATACTGATATTTCTATTTCCAGAGCCACAGCCATTAACTGAGCGTAATTCCGATACTTCGCTAATTGACGAGTGTCATTCAACTGTGACCGCAATGCTAACATTTAGTTGTAAGTACAGGGATAAAATATATATGCAAACGTATTCATAGGATCATTCTGTCTATGCGTGCTTGGCCTGCAGCGCCAGTGACCTGTGTGGGAATGATTCACATTTCCCATTAACGACAGAAGCCATCTGAATGCAAAGGCCTGTTGGACTGCAGGAATGTATCTGAGTTAACTTTGCCGTCCTCTAGAGGGCTGAATAGTGAATTAATACTTAATATGTGTTAGGCAGCTTTCGTATTCGCGTAGAAATTTGAGAAGATTAAACATGGAGGTGTGTTGCCGCTGGACCATTATTCCCTTCCATGTAAATTGTTCAGTTGACTGCTTCTTCTCATTTCGTGCCTTTATTTAGTTGAGAGAAGATCGGTTGAGGTGCGTGGATCTAGCAGGTGAAAGAGATGTTTGCTTGTTCTCTAGACATGAAAACACCTTAGCTGACTTTGTAAATTATAGGGATAATTTGGAAATATCACCGACTTCGGTATTCGTGAGTAGAAACATAATTTTCCTCTATTTATTTCTTCGCAGACAGGATGAGCACTAAAGTTTCGGGTTTGTAGAGCAATAATTTCCAGTCTATATCTTCGGTATTATGATGCGTGAGCGATGGGTTGACTACTGCTGTGTGCTTGATATCGATATCGAGAAGTACCACGAAAATGGTATAATATTATGGCAAACCATGCGAAAATACATGTGTTCTTGTAATCTCAGAATCTGGAGATGGGTGTAGAAAAGCAAGTAAGCAAGCAGGTCCAAAGCAGATCCAGTCGAGAAACAGTAACGCGTTTGTGCCGAGGGAAAGCGAGCTCGAATTTGTAGAACAGATCTGAGAGTGACTTCAGTACCCTGAGGGTGCTGTGGCCACACGTCAGACATGTATGCCCTAGTGCTGTGAGTATATGTACTGTGCTGTCTGTCTTTGCAGTACATGTATGAATGATGTAAAAGAGGCAATTTTCTTTGTTTACTATGTCGACACAGTATGTGGGGGGTTGGAGTTCGGTTTCATGCTCCAATATTCAAGCTCCTGTCCTCAGTGGGAGAGCAGTGTAATTAAGTAAGAGTCTTTCCATATTTGACGATACATAGGGGCATTTTTCAGAGTTTAATTGTCGATGCAATATGCCTGTCTGTGAAAAATAGTTTTTTTTTTTTTTTTTTTCAAGCTGGAAGTCTCATCTGCAGGAAGAAAGAAAAGGTGGATGGTGTTTCCACACTGGTCTTATCAGTAATTTGGAGGATAAATTCGATAACAGTCAATCATAATGCTTGATTCATTCACAAGACATTCTTTTGAGCTGGGATATAGGAGTCTCTACATATCAGAGGGAACGTTTGTGTGTGTTGAAAGCAGGAAGGGTAACACATGATGGACAGGGTACCACATTAGCCCTGTGAGGAAGACTGCATTCGATGTTATTCTGCGCTATTTTCGTAAACAGGTCCTGTTAGGATAAGAATTTCCGTGCATACAAGCTGAGACATCAAGAAGGCGAGCGTTAACTATTTCTGGGACACTATGCAGTTTCCTAGAGGCTGATTCGGTTCTGATTTTACATAGCCATGTGATATCAGTATAAGATTGAGAACCTTGTTAGATGCGCTTCCGATGCTTTGTAGCTACAAGTGCGCACTTCGCGGTGATGCGTCAGTCACACTAGGCATTTAACCATGGTTAGACACAGCTCGCATGTCCAGCTACGAACAATGCACATTGTGCTACTCTGCCATCAATGGTAAACACATATGCTGCCCAGAGGTGTCTCACGTATGAGACCGGTGTGAGCGCAGCTTGGGGTTCTGTGACGTCAGTATAACACGGACTGTATATTCTAAAATAGAAGCAACTTTTGCCGGGTCACTGTAGGCAGCAGTGGTGGCTTGCATCCAGCGGTGGCTTGCGGTGGTATCATCGCACTCAGCAAATAGATCTTCGTTCCCATCCTATCGCTTCAGCAACAGTGCCTAGGTGAACATATGTTTTGAGAGGAATTTCTCAGGTTACAAGTATGAAGGGGATGTCACCACCTCATGCTTGTGGGACCGGAATGGGCACTTGTGCATGGTTTGACACTAGAGATTTTAGATTAGATTAGATTAATACTAGTTCCATGGATCATGAATACGACATTTCGTAATGATGTGGAACGAGTCGAATTTTCCAATGCATGACATAATTAGGTTAATTTAACAACATACTTAAGTTAATATAACAACTTTATTTTTTGTGTTTTTTTTTTGTTTTTCTTTATTTTTTTATTATTTTTTTATTTTTTTAATATTTTTGTTTTTTTTTTCTCTTTTTTTCTTAATTTATATCTAAAAATTCCTCTATGGAGTAGAAGGAGTTGTCATTCAGAAATTCTTTTAATTTCTTCTTAAATACTTGTTGGTTATCTGTCAGACTTTTGATACTATTTGGTAAGTGACCAAAGACTTTAGTGCCAGTATAATTCACCCCTTTCTGTGCCAAAGTTAGATTTAATCTTGAATAGTGAAGATCGTCCTTTCTCCTAGTATTGTAGTTATGCACACTGCTATTACTTTTGAATTGGGTTTGGTTGTTAATAACAAATTTCATAAGAGAGTATATATACTGAGAAGCTACTGTGAATATCCCTAGATCCTTAAATAAATGTCTGCAGGAAGATCTTGGGTGGACTCCAGCTATTATTCTGATTACACACTTTTGTGCAATAAATACTTTATTCCTCAGTGATGAATTACCCCAAAATATTATGCCATATGAAAGCAATGAGTGAAAATAGGCGTAGTAAGCTAATTTACTAAGATGTTTATCACCAAAATTTGCAATGACCCTTATTGCATAAGTAGCTGAACTCAAACGTTTCAGCAGATCATCAATGTGTTTCTTCCAATTTAATCTCTCATCAATGGACATACCTAAAAATTTGGAATATTCTACCTTAGCTATATGCTTCTGATAAAGGTCTATATTTATTAATGGCGTCATACCATTCACTGTACGGAACTGTATGTACTGTGTCTTATCAAAATTCAGAGAGAGTCCGTTTACAAGGAACCACTTAGTAATTTTCTGAAAGACAGTATTGACAATTTCATCAGTTAATTCTTGTTTCTCAGGTGTGATTACTATACTTGTATCATCAGCGAAGAGAACTAACTTTGCCTCTTCATGAATATAGAATGGCAAGTCATTAATATATAATAAGAACAACAAAGGACCCATGACTGACCCTTGTGGAACCCCATTCTTGATAGTCCCCCAGTTTGAGGAATGTGCTGATCTTTGCATGTTACGAGAACTACTTATTTCAACTTTCTGCACTCTTCCAGTTAGGTATGAATTAAACCATTTGTGCACTGTCCCACTCATGCCACAATACTTGAGCTTGTCTAGCAGAATTTCATGATTTACACAATCAAAAGCCTTTGAGAGATCACAAAAAATCCCAATGGGTGGTGTTCGGTTATTCAGATCATTCAAAATTTGACTGGTGAAAGCATATATGGCATTTTCTGTTGAAAAACCTTTCTGGAAACCAAACTGACATTTTGTTAGTACTTCATTTTTACAGATATGTGAAGCTACTCTTGAATACATTACTTTCTCAAAAATTTTGGATAAAGCTGTTAGAAGGGAGATTGGACGGTAATTGTTGACATCAGATCTATCCCCCTTTTTATGCAAAGGTATAACAATAACATATTTCAGTCTATCAGGGAAAATGCCCTGTTCCAGAGAGCTATTACACAGGTGGCTGAGAATCTTACTTATCTGTTGAGAACAAGCTTTTAGTATTTTGCTGGAAATGCCATCAATTCCATGTGAGTTTTTGCTTTTAAGCAAGTTTATTATTTTCCTAATTTCAGAGGGAGAAGTGGGTGAGATTTCAATTGTATCAAATTGCATAGGTATGGCCTCTTCCATTAACAGCCTAGCATCTTCTAATGAACACCTGGATCCTACTATATCCACAACATTTAGAAAATGATTATTAAAAATATTTGCAACTTCTGACTTTTTGTTCGTAAAGTTTTCATTCAATTTGATGGTAATACTGTCTTCCTCTGCTCTTGGTTGACCTGTTTCTCTTTTAATAATATTCCAAATTGTTTTAATTTTATTATCAGAGTTGCTGATTTCAGACATGATACACATACTCCTGGATTTTTTAATAACTTTTCTTAATATAACACAGTAGTTTTTATAATTTTTGATAGTTTCTGGGTCACTACTCTTTCTTGCTGTCAGATACATTTCCCTTTTCCGGTTACAAGATATTTTTATACCCTTAGTAAGCCATGGTTTGTTACAAGGTTTCTTACGAGTATATTTAACTATTTTCTTGGGGAAGCAGTTTTCAAATGCATTTACAAAAATGTCATGAAATAAATTATATTTTAAATTGGCATCAGGTTCACGGTACACCTCATCCCAGTCTAACTGCTGTAGGTTTTCCCTGAAATTTGCAATTGTTAAATTGTTGACTGAACGTACTACTTTGGAGGACTGTTTAGTATTGCTGAATGAAGCTGTGTCATATATTGTAACTAGCTGTGCACCATGATCGGAAAGACCATTCTCAACAGGCTGAGCATTTATCTGGTTAAACTTATCTTGGTCTATAAAGAAGTTATCTATCAGTGAGCTGCTATCCTTTACCACCCGAGTAGGAAAATCAATAACGGGTGTCAAATTGAAAGAACTGAGTAATACTTCAAGGTCATTTTTCCTATTACCCTCTTTCAGAGAATCTACATTGAAGTCCCCACAAATAATAATTTGCTTCCCCCTGTCTGACAGACAGCACAACAAGGAGTCCAAATTTTTCAGAAATAGATGAAAATTTCCTGATGGGGACCTATATACAGTTACAATTATAAATGTGCCTTTATTTAATTTAAGCTCACAGGCACATGCTTCTATATGTTTCTCTACACAAAACTTTTTTGTTTCTATACTTTTTGCACAATGATAACTTTTGACATATATGGCAACTCCTCCTTTCTCCATATTTTCTCTCATTACATGTGCAGAGAGCTTATAACCACTTACATTTACCTTATCCATATCAGTAACAATGTGATGCTCAGACAGGCATAGTATATCTATTTCATTCTCAGCTTCTAAATCTTCTAAACAAACCAGAAGCTGTACTTTTATGAGAACCTTTCCTTATTCTAACATTTGCAGTACTCTCCTGTCTGAGTTTCTCATTGTGCTTAGGCCTAGTTCCTATACCAGTGGTCACATGGTGTTCAGAGAGGCAGATTATGTCAATTGGGTTGGGTGACTTTAGTTCATCAATGCAATTACCTAGGACTGAGATACAACTTGGTGGAGATAAAATTTCTGGTGATTGGTGAAAATTTATAATTGATAGCTGTGATTGGTGATCCAATGTGCTAGAATTGTGCTGTTGAATTTCTTTCCTAAACTGAAGATTTGTTTCAATCCTGACCTCTCGTAGAACTTGACATCTTTCTGTCTTACCTATCCTAAAAAAGGTGCTGCTCCAACACCTGTAACCACTGGTATTTTACCATTCATGGCAGTGCCTCCCCCCCCGTAAATTTCCTGCTATTACCCCAGCCAGTTTCCCCTTCCCTTTCCTGTTGAGATGTAGGCCGTGCCTGGTATAGTCCCACCTACTGAGATAATCAACAGGAACCACACCAATATGAGCCCCCGCACCCGACACAAGCAGCCGTTCCAACTCCAAATTAACTCTCCCAACAGAAGAGTTCAAATGAGGCCGGTCATGGCGTCTCAGGACAGATACAAATTCAACATTGGTGTGTCTCGATGCCGACGCAATCTTTACCAGGTCACACTCTATACTGTACCCAGGATCTCTGTCGATGCTGTTCCCTGGCCCTCCCACAATAACCACGGCGTCATCCCTGGTAAATCCTTTACAGAGTGAACCTAAATCCTCTGTCACCTGATCCAGACTAGCACTTGGTTTGAAAAAATTTGTGACCTGGTATTCTGGTCCTAATTCCTCCTGCAGAAGTTGGCCTACACCTCTGGCATGAGAACTGCCTAACAACAAAACTTTCTTCCTTTTCGATGACTTTCCTACATTCTTTTTCAATTTCCTATTGAAAGTTTGTTGTGTCCTGTCTACACCTACCTCTGCTTGAGGCTCATCAGTTTCTAACTGAAGCAACAGGTCAAACTTATTTTTGACATTCACCACAAAACTGCCAGACTTAGTTCTAGGCCTGTTCCTTCTGCTACCTGTTGCCACTTCCCACCTCTCTTTGCCCTTCTCCCTCCTTAACCTGTCCAGATCTTCCCTAGCCTGATCTAGCTCAGCCTGAAGGGCAGCAATTTTCCACTCCTGTTCCACTATCTTCCTATCTCTGCTGCAAATCCTACATAACCACTGATGAGCCTGATCAACTTTCCCAACACCCACGCCACTGCAGTCCCCCAGTGAAAAAAACTACTGCATCCATCACACCAAACCCCGGAACTAACAATTCTACGGCAAGTCAGGCACTTCTCACTCATGGCAAAAAATAATACTTTAGCTAGAATAAATCAATTAAATTACCGAAAATAAAAAAAAAGACGTTACAAGAATTAAGCCTATTCACAAATGTATATAAGCAAGTTTCTGATTTAAAATTCCGCTGGTTTTCTGAGATATGTATTAAAACAACGAAGGTATACGCTATTTATTATATATTTCACTCGATGGAATGAAAAAAGGGCAATTAAATGAGATACTTTAACTTTGATTCTCCAAAAACGTTACGAGAATAGGCCTATAAACAAATGTATATAGGCAAGTTTCTGATATAAAGTTACGCTGTTTTTCTGAAATCTGTATTAAAACAGTGAAGTTATACGCTATTTTCGGTAGTTTACTTATTTGTTACCGAGAAACTAGTTAAATTACCTTGAAACAAGAAACAAACACGTTTACAAAATTTAAGCCTAAGCACGACTTCGCGAAGTTACGATCTTTTCGTGTTTTCTGAAAAAATACGCAAATAAAAGCCAAACCTTTAACGGCAAGACTAAACGATACACTAATGCACGTATTTAATTTGTTGTCAGCGTTAAACTAAATTATATTTCTGTCTAAATCAGTTAACTTTCTGGAAATGGTTTCTGGCGTCACTTACTCGGCGGCCATGGGTGACACTGATGGCTGTGTCACTTAGTGGGGGCTACCTTAGCCTCCTGTGCAGTCTATAGAGAGGGGCCGGCAGACAGTGCTTGCACATGTTGATTGCGGTCTGTTGCATTATTTTGTGAGCAGGTCTGTAGGCTGTACTATGCGCTATTTGGAGTACTGAGCGAGTCTACACATCACTGTGCTGCATTATTTAGGAGCAGTATGCAGGTCTGTACTGAAATTATTTCGGTGTAGTAGTATGCATGTGTGTAGGCTGTGGAATGCATTATTTTGACAGTCTACAATTAGCAAGCGTGTCTATTGCATTATTTACGAGTAATTTGTCGGTCTGCAGACTGTGTATTGTGACCCCAAGCACATCAGGGCGCGTGTTTTGTGTAGTGTGATAAATATACTCCATCCCTAAATAAATTGCTGCAAAATAAGTAAAGTACACTCATGCCTCTCTTCAGCAGCCCAGCACAGGCTGAGTCATTTTCCCCTCCAGACAGTCATCTTGGGTTATCTCACAGAATGGATGACAGCGCCTTCTGGTGACAGTATTGTTTACTAGGTCCATACCTGGTGGCGATCACACTGTTTCCCGTCATTTCCCCCACCATCTTGGGTTATTTGACGGAATGAATGACAGTGCTCTCTGGTGGCAGTGCTGTGCACTAGGTCAGTTAGACTCGAGATCTCATGGTGGAGACACTGCCTACAAAATAAAGACTTATGTCCAGTACAGGCTGAGTCCTTTTCCCACCATTTCCTCCACCCTGGACCATCATCTTGGATTACATCATAGAACGGACGACAGCGCCCTCTGGTGGTGGTACTGTGTACTAGACCCAGACATTGTGGCAAACACAATGTTTCCCACCACCTTGGATAATGGTAGTTGCGTCATCAGCTGACATCATGGTGGTCATCTTGGATTACATTACGGATGAGAGTGCACTCTGTTGGTGGTACTGTCTACTAGGTCAGTTGTAGACTAGACCTCTTGGCAACCACTCTGGATGGTGGTAGTGCCTTTAATTGTTTAAATAAAATATTGCATGCATTATAATGAAGAGTTACATCAAGCTCAGGTCAAGTCCTTTCTCCATAAATCGCTAGGAGGAGGTGGCGGTCGGATGACTTACTTAGTGGAGGTGACCTTCCCTGTGATTTTCTTAGGTTGGTAGATATAGAACAATTAACTTTTCTTTACCACAAAAATTCAAACTTGGCGCCAGTTCCTAGGATGAAGTGGCGGTCGGATGACAAGTTAGTGGGGGTAGCCCAAGTGACCTACCTTCTAGAGAGTTTCTTAGGTTAGTGGAGATAACCCTGGTGTGATGCATTTTACTGGTGGAATTTGAACTTCCCACCATTTGTCTTGGGGAGGGGTGGGACCTTCGGTTGATGGAGGTTGTCCAAGTGTCCTGTCTTCCCACCAAAATCTGCCATCTTGAATGACGTCACTGCCGCCATCTTGATGATGGTATGCACTGTTGCCAAGTCTACACACTGCCATCATGGATACATCTGGCAACAATGCAGAGTGTGCCAGAACATAGGTTGTCCCAGTACTGTTCTGCATCAGACCCTAAATCGAATACCAATACCTTATTGGATCCCCTGTCAATGAGAACTGTTGCTTGCTGCGACACCATTATCATTACATCTCACCTTCCACTTTCTTTACTTCTACACATGTTCCATGTCCTTTCCCAGGATAATATCAAACTCCTTCCGCTCAGAGACCATGAAATCATTCATGAGAGTTACCTGTCCTATCAACAACGTATAATCTGCTATATGTCGTCCATTTCCCTTTATAACTCCAGTCCTACCCACCTTCTAGCACCTCTTGTCCCTTCTCAATACAGAGATTGTTAGTTACGTGTTCCACAGATAATTTTTTTTTTTCAATCGAAATGATGTGGAACGAGTCAGTTTACAGGATATGTATATATGATTAGTGTTAACATTAATTATCATGTTGCGGTTAAATTACTTCTCATAAAACTACACTTTAAAACAAGTTTTCTTACTACCTACCAGCTACTAAGTAGAAATTCGTTAATGAAATAGAAGGATTTGTCCAGGAGAAATATTTAAAATTAGTTTTAAGCCTTGCTTCGCTACCTGTCAGACAGACATCTTAAATTACTGGCCAAATAATAACAAATGTTTATAGCTGCATATTGAACTCCGTGTAAGTTCTCCTTTGCTCCTGCTAACTTTTATCGTTCTAAACTTCTTTCAGTCGTCGCGGCAATCTGGAAACAGAAAGCTTTCTGACAAATCGCGTAATAACCTCCACCGTAAAATGGCGGTGCGACTAAGATATGTAACAAAAGTTACTAAAATATAGTGCCAGATTGGCTCTAAGAATAATAGATAACGTACATTCGCGATAAAATGAGACCACAAATATAAAAAAAAATCCTATGTTTCTCAAATATTTATACTGGCTAGTTACATGTCCCTATGTGAAACTCGCAAAAGTACATTTCATTCAGAGGCACACACGGCCTGTCTCTTATGGCCTATGTAAGTAAAATCTGGGGGATAAATACATTTATTTTCTGTTTAAAGGAATGGACTGGATCGGACTTCGTGAAAGGAAAATAGTTAAAGGTTCCTGGTCATGGCTTCCCATGACCTAAGGACAAAATTAAATATGGTGGCCACAAAAGGAAGTAGATAAGTGCATTCACATCATCATCATCACTATTTTCTTGGGGCCTTTGTCCCACTTCTACGCGGGATCGGCCTTGTTTTTATGGATTTGGCGATGTTAGTGCCTGAGGGTGGCCAGATGCCTTTCCTGTCGCCGCTCCGTACCCCCCAGGACAGAATTAGTGTACCCCAACTGTCTGCATCTAGTGTAAGCCATAAAATAGTGCTAACGTTTTCAAATGTTTGCGAGGTGTGTGACTGGGGCGGGACGTGGGGACCAGTCCAGTATTCACCTAGTGGGATGTGGAAAACCGCCTGAAATCCACATCCAGGTTGGCCGGCACACTGCCCTTGTCGTTAATCTACCGGGCGCATTCGATCCAGGCCCGCCGCGTCTGCCCGAGTCCAGGAAGCAGCAAATTACCACCCTCGGCTAACCTGGTGTGTACAGGTAAGTGCATTCACGTACCTCAATTATTATGCAGTGTCCAGTGGAAGATTGGCGCCCAATCTTATGTGAGATTCTGAAAAAGAAAATTTCCAAGACATTTCATTGGATTCGAAGGTTATGGATTAGTTGGACTGTCAATGAAAAACAGTGTCGATACGTTTTTATATGGCAATTATTCAGCATTTTGCGCACAACACATTCTCATACATCTTTACAATTTGACTCACAGATAACGAAAGACGACTCATCGTCGAGAAAAAAAATAAAGGTGGAGCAGATGTTTGTTTTTCCGCGTTATCTCTTCCTAGAGCTTACATACATCTTTGAAAATAAATCTGTTTGAAAGTTATTCTAATATTTCCAGGAAAGAGGAAATACAATAAATGAAAATAAAAAATGAATATTTAAAAAGTTTTTCTTCATCGCCCCCTTGGGCGTATTGCCTGCAAGAAAAATACTTTTTTTTGTCTTCGAGCAGTGAGTCCTACAAATACACACACACAAAAAAATACAGAAACTTAAATACTATTTGCTAACATTTAGACATCTTGACCTGTACAAAATACGTCCGTACATACATCACATTATACACCAAAAGAAACTGTGTTATATGACCATTTGTCAAGTCTTTGGTTGCGATACAATTACAGTTTACGTTATTCAAGACATAAGAAAACTTTCATATGTAAATTGTTTGTGGTGTTCGCTTTGACGATCCAGGCTGAATGTTTGGTCGGCATGCCTGGAGTCGTAGCAACTCTACAAATCTTCTATCCAGCGTATATTCTCCAAGACTCTCTTCCTGTCTACCCAGATCAGTTCACTACTTCTCATTACTTATTTTCTACCGGGTTTCACATCATCGTCTCATCGTAGACATATTTACTTGAAACAGATCATTGTTTTATTAATACTTAAGCTAACTTAATTCTGATATAAGTATATACATAGGTACAAGGATAATGTCCATGGACAGGTTCATTGAAGTTGAGTGTCGTGTTTAATTCGGGACGTGGGCCAGATACCATGAGCTGTAGTTGTGCTGGTTTCTTTCGGGGTTCTAATATTCACTTTTCCTCTTTTATTTGCTTTAGTGAGTGTCCATTTAATATTGTCTTTGACTTTTGAATTTAAATTGCCTGTTACAATACGTCGTCAGTCAATAATACGTCAGTAGTGGGGCGGGACGCCTACGCAACAGTCACCATGAGCGCAACGCACTCGACGTTTGCAACTGAGTAAAGCGGCCGTTCGCCGGTTACCTGGCACGTGCGCACTAAACAGAGTTTTGTGCGGCGCTTACAGTATATGCTAGGCCACTAAACATGTTTCCAGTTTTCAAACAGGCTGCAGGACGGAGCCACAGGCTCCTCCCAGATTCGCTGCACAAGAGTAAGTAGTGCATTTTTCTCTTTAAGCACGGGTACTGCACACTGCGTCTGTGCACAAACACATGTGACGTAGCAAGCTTCGTTGATTCACCATATCTTTCTCCGCTCGGAGTAAGTGGTTCATGATACGAAAACTGTCCTCACTAACACTTATCCCTGGAGTTCACTTATCAATGAATATGACATTGTCACACGCGAAAATGTTCACTTTTCTAATCATAATCCTGTCAGCTCACGTATGTGAGTTTATGCCCACGTTCATCATTGATTTCCGATAATCACTTACAAGATTTCGTTTGTAATGACACTGCCACATATAATTCAAAATACAAATTATTAGTAGGTGAATGCACACTCAGGATATGCGTGCCTCTTGCATTTAATTCGCGGTCGCGACTAAAATCCTACTACACCTGATGGGCACAAAGAATGCGAAATGACTCTAGCACATAGTGACTGCACGAAGAGTACCCACGGAGATTGTCTCCAAATGTGGCAAAAATCTGAGCATTAACTACACGCGAGTTACTGGGGAGGGGGGGAGGAGGGGGTGGCAGAATTACATCTTTACGCCGTCCAACGTTGTAACAACGCATGGTATACAGATCAAATGGCTCTGAGCACTATGCGACTTAACTTCTGAGGTCATCAGTCGCCTAGAACTTAGAACTAATTAAACCTAACTAACCTAAGGACATCACACACATCCATGCCCGAGGCAGGATTCGAATCTGCGACCGTAGCGATCGTTCGGTTCCAGACTGTAGCGCCTAGAACCGCACGGCCGCTCCGGCCTGCGTTTACAGATCAAAATCAAGTATAATTCAATAAAAAGCCATAAATAAACAAATCACTGTACTTATATTCACACATAAATAGAAAATTAAAATGCTAGGTAATACGAACAATAGGTTGACAGTGAAGCTTGGTTGCTGTACGCTATACTGCTTCCTAAGTCTGTCTGTATTTATACATGTTTTCATGTTCGTGTGTTCATCATTGGTATGTGCATCGTTTTTTTTTATATTGAACTTGACCTTGTATTGTATTGAGCTGGGGACCCAGAGACGACGGAGAGGCCTCGTCCCTGCCGTAGCCCTCAGTGGTTCACAACCCCACAACAGACTACAGCAGTCCAGTCATCCCACCGCCGCCCCACACTGAACCCAGGGTTATTGTGTAGTTTGGCCCCCAGTGAAACCCGCCTCCCCCCCCCCCCCCCCTCCCGGGAACGTCTCACACCAAACGAGTGTAACCCCAATGTTTGCGTGGTAGAGTAATTATGGTGTACACGTACGTGGAGAAAGTGTTCGCGCAGCAATCGCCGGCATAGTGTAACTGAGGCAGAATAAGGAGAATCATACCGCATTCGCCGAGGCAGATGGCACACCGGACTTCACACAAATCCACCGGGCGGATTTATGCCGGGGATATTATTATTTGGATATTAAAATTTGTTTCAACTCCTGGTCTTTCAGAAATTGTTTCCAAGCATGACATGTAAAATTGGTTGTATTGTCTGATCAGATCGCCTGAGGTTTCCCAACAGACGGAAAGTAGTTATTTAGCATACGTCGAATAAAAGGCTTAGCCGCGGCTGTTTTTGTGACATACAGTTTCACATATTTTGAAAATACATCATATACACCAGTTATACATTTCACACCTCATGCAGAGGGTAAAGGTCCTGTAACATCTATACATACCAGCTCTAGGGGTTTTTAAGGGAAAATAGGATCTAACTCATTCTCGCAGTTTAGATTGACAGGCTTAGCCTTCTGAGAAACAATACAAGTTGCTTGCGTCGAAGCATGTTGGGAAAATAGCAGTATATATTCAACTTCTTACAGTACTTGCCGGCACAGTAGTGTCGTCAAGTGAAATGCGTATGCCAAATCAAATTTTTCTCACACGCTTAGGGTATACAAACATACCATATATCGCTGCTTGCGTTTTTCCTATAGAAAATACATCTTTATACAACTGGTAATGTTGTCGTGCAGGTGAAGGTGGGTTATTGTTTAATTGGATTCTGACTTTCCTCCACCGTTCATCTTCTGCCCGCAATTTCGTCATGTTATTACACATACACAAAAAATATTTTCTAAATTTAGTAATCCTAATGAGCATAACCTTAAATTCTGTGCTTTGTTCGATCAACTCTTCAAACTCAGGCAAACCTTGGGGTAATGGTAACTGTGCATCAGCGATTACGTTGTCTTTGCCATTCACATGTACGTGGGTAAGTCAAGTATTATCCGCATAGTAGTTGTAAAATTTTATTGTAATCAGATAGAAAACTTACAACAACATCATTTTTCAACATAGTCTCCTTGCGTTGCAGCGCACGTGGCCCATCGTTGTACAAGCATGCTGATGCCGTCATGCAGGAAGGTTCTCGGTAGAGCTGCGAACCAAGAATGCACCGCTTCTCTCGCTGTTTCGTCCGAGGCAAATCGACGGCCCCTTAATGCCTGTTTGAGTGGACCAAAGAAGTGATAGTCAGAAATGGCAAGATCGTGACTATGTAGGGGACGATCCAGTATTTCAAATTTGAGTTTCTGGAGCGTTTCAGTAGTATGGACAGCAGTATGCGGACGGGCATTGTCGTGTAACAACACCTTTTGACAGCAATCTTCGGCGTTTGCTTTGAATTTGCAGGCCTTAGCCTGGCAGTAAGCATCTCACTGCAACGTACACTGTTTATTGTTGTGCCCCTTTCCCCATAATGTTCCAGTACTGGACCTTGAGCGTCCCAAAAAATCGTAAGCACCGGTTTTCTGCGGACGGTTGGGTCTTGAACTATATCTTGCGCGGCGAATTTGGATGTTTCCATTCCATACTCTGCCGTTTACTCTCCGGCTCGTAATGATGGATCCATGTTTCGTCACCAGTAATGATCCTGTCTAAGAAGTTGTCCCCTTCGTTACCATAGCGATCCATTTTTATTTTTTTATTTTTTTTTTCATATGTGCAAGCGCGTTTACTTATGCAACTGTGTGAGTTGTTTTGGAACCCATCTTGCACAAACTATGAAACCCAAGTCTGTTGTGGATGATTTCGTAGGCAGAACCGTGACTAATTTGCAGATGATGTGCCACTTCGTCAGTAGTTAAAGAGAATCATTTCACGTGAACGCTCAATAGTTTCTTCATTTGTGGCGGTAAACGGTCGTCTTGCAACTTCATCGTGCTTAACACTTGTGCTACCATTTAGGAATTTTTCAATCCATTCGTAGACACCACGTTGTGGCAAAACGCTGTTGCCGTACTGTACCGAAAGTCTTCAACGAATTTCGGCCCCTGACACACCTTCCGACCACAAAAAGCGGGCCGGCTGGAGTGGCCGAGCGGTTAAAGGCGCTACAGTCTGGAACTGCCCGACCGCTACGGTCGCAGGTTCGAATCCTGCCTCGGGCATGGATGTGTGTGATGTCCTTAGGTTAGTTAGGTTTAAGTAGTTCTAAGTTCTAGGGGACTTATGACCACAGCAGTTGAGTCCCATAGTGCTCAGAGCCATTTGAACCATTTTTTAACCACAAAAAGCGGATCACTGAACGTTGCTCTTCTTTGGTGCAAGTAGACAGCGGAGCAGCCATGATTAACAGCACGGCAACGATAACGAAACTAACCTAGCAGCTTGAAAATTGCAAAGATATAACAACAAATAAACAAAGCATGCGTCATCAACGTAAAACAACAGTACTACCAAAACAAACAAAAATATAACTAAATTGGGGATAATAATTGACTTTCCCTCGTATAATTTCAAATTTACAGGGCTTCAAAAACAAAGTCCACCGTGCAAGGCGATTATGTAACAACCTACAAGTGAGTAAAAGGTTTAATGCCTCATGGTCACTGTAGATTCGTACATGACTGCCAAATAGATAACAATTAAATTACTTAAATAGCCACACAATAGAAAAGGCTTCTAACTCTGTTGTGGAATACCAGCGTTCACATTCCGATAGTGTGCGGCTAGCAAAACTAAGTACTTTAACATTGTCGGTGCCCCCACCTTCCTCCATCTGAAACAGATGGGCTCCCAATCCCGAAAACTAAACATCTGCTGCTATACAAAAACCTTTGCTCATGTCAGGATGTCCTAAAATATTGGAATTTACCAGAGCATGTTTTATATCATCAAAATCAGCTTGACACTATTGCGTCCAGATCCACTGTCTGCCCTTCTTTAATAGACCTAATAATGCAGGGCTATTGAGTAGAAAATAGATTAAGAAAAGGCAAACCTGCGTTTCAGGCATTTGTAGACTTTGGACAATGTTGACTGGAATACTCTCTTTCAAATTCTGAAGGTGGCAGGGGTAAAATACAGGAAGCGAAATGATATTTTCAATTTGTACAGAAAGCAGATGGCAATTGTAAGAGTCGAGGGGCATGAAAGGGAAGCAGTGGTTGGCAAGAGAGTGAGACAGGTTTGTAGCCTATCCCCGATGTTATTCAATCTATATTTTGAACAAGCAGTAAAGGAAACAAAAGAAAAATTCGGAGTAGAAATTAAAATCCATGGAGAAGAAATTAAAACTTTGAGGTTCGCCGATGACATTCTAATTGTGTCAGAGACAGTAAAGGACCTGGAAGAGCAGCTGAACGGAATGGACAGTGTCTTGAAAGGAGGGTATAAGATGAACATCAACAAAAGCAAAACGAGGATAATGGAATGTAATCGAATTAAATCGGGTGATGCTGAGGGTATTAGATTAGGAAATGGGACGCTTAAAGTAGTAAATGAGTTTTGCTATTTGGGGAGGAAAATAACTGATGATGGTCGAAGTAGAGAGGATATCAAATGTAGACTGGCAATGGCAAGGAAAGCGTTTCTGAAGAAAAGAAATTTGTTAACATCGAGTATAGATTTAAGCGTCTGGAAGTCGTTTCTGAAAGTGTTTGTATG
This sequence comes from Schistocerca americana, assembly GCF_021461395.2. Taxonomy (NCBI): domain Eukaryota; kingdom Metazoa; phylum Arthropoda; class Insecta; order Orthoptera; family Acrididae; genus Schistocerca; species Schistocerca americana. Next base: position 948,022,840 of record NC_060119.1, on the reverse strand, counting down.
GAGTGTAGCCATGTATGGAAGTGAAACGTGGACGATAAATAGTTTGGACAAGAAGAGAACAGAAGCTTTCGAAATGTGGTGCTACAGAAGAATGCTGAAGGTTAGTTGGGTAGATCACATAACTAAGGAGGAGGTATTGAACAGAACTGGCGAGAAGAGAAATTTGTGGCACAACTTAACTAGAAGAAGGGATCGGTTGGTAGGACACATTCTGAGGCATCAAGGGATCACCAATTTAGTATTGGAGGGCAGCGTGGAGGGTAAAAATCGTAGAGGGAGACCAAGAGATGAATACACTAAACAGATTCAGAAGGATGTAGGTTGCAGTAGGTAACGGGAGATGAAGAAGCTTGCACAGGATAGAATAGCACGGAGAGCTGCATCAAACCAGTCTCTGGACTGAAGACCACAACAACAATATTGAGTAACTGGTTCGCTATGAACCGACGGAAAAATAAACGCAAACCTACGAATGCCTTTAGCTGTCGTTTTGTGCACGGTGCTGGAAAATTCTTTATCGCTAGCAGTTTCTCAGGGTCAGGTTACACACCTGCGTCCGAAATTATGTGACCGAGAAATTTGATGTCTTTTCCCACAAATTTATGTTTCTCAAGATTCGCTGTGATACCAGCTGCTGAAAACCTCTGTAGCATCCTATCTAAATGCTCTAGATAATCATTCCAAGTAGGTACTGCTATTAAGATGTCGTCTATATATACTGTGAGTTTGTCTAGGAGCTCAGGCCCTAACACAGTGTCGAGAGCAGTAATGAAAACCCCAGCACTCACGTTTAACCCGAAAGGCAAAACGCAATACTTGTAGAACCTACCTGCAAATGTGATTGCTGTGTATTTGCTACTTGCAGTTGATGCAGCAACCCTTGTTAAATATTGTACTCCATGAAACTGCTGTAATTGTTCTTCTAGGTTTTCAGGTGGGGTGGTTACTGGGACAATAATTTTATTGATTCCCTGGCATCGAGAACAAGTCTCACCGAATTATCTGCTTTCTTTACTGCAAGTAGCAGACTGCAATATGGCGATAATGAGGTCTCTATAACATTCCATACGAGCATCCTTTTAACGCCTTGGCTACCCCTTCTCTTTGCAACAATGGTAAGGAATAAGTGATTTTACAGAACATGTGGAGTCGAACATCCATGCGGTATTGATACGTTCTAATAACTCCAGGTTTCTTGTCGAACACGCGTACATCATGTAACCATACCCTTCTGAGTTCGTTCTTTTGTTGCTGAGGGATTTCTGTGCATTCCGGTATTTTATTTTCAAATTCAACCTGCTCTACTTGCTGATGCCTCAGTTCCTTCGAATCATGGCATCGAAATGTATTGACTTTTAATACTTGAATGTGTGTAGCTTGACAAGCCTTTCCAGTCGTACTTTTGACTTTTCTCTAATCTACAGTACAGTGATTCCCATTAATAAACAGATGACACTCCCCAGTTTCTAGCTCAGTTTATGCAAATTTTCCCTTAAGAAATCCATGCTGAAAACATACCGTTCCGTCAGCCCTTCTAAAAAAACCAACTGAAAAAAAGTCTTCAATTTGTATTTCGACCATGGTTTGTACCTTAATTAGTTTAGATTTTCCACATATGGCTCCTAATATCCTGCAATTCTGCACTGGATAGGTTGGCAAAGCTGTGTGGCTGTAAATCTCTTTACCTCGTGATGGCTGGGTGTTGTGTGCTGTCCTTAGGTTAGTTAGGTTTAAGTAGTTCTAAGTTCTAGGGGACTTATGACCACAGCAGTTGAGTCCCATAGTGCTCAGAGCCATTTGAACCATTTTTTGTAAATCTCTTTAAACAATGCTTTCGACATCACACTAATTTTTGCAGCAGTATCCACAAGGATATGAGTGGGTATTTTTCCTACTATAGCCTGTGAACTAGCTTGCACTATACCATCCTCTTCATACAGTTGTGGTTCTTCCTCATTGGTCAACAAATCACGCATGTCCGCTTCGTCTTCATACCTTAGCAAATTACTGCCATGGCAGTATCGATTGCCCCCACGACCATTCATTGCCAACATCGTGGAGCACAATGAGGAATCGTTTAGTTTAACGCCCTTTATTACTGTTTATAGGTGTTTCATTTGTTATTGCTGTTGTGGTCTTCAGTCCAGAGATTGGTTTGATGCAGGTCTCCATGCTACTCTATCCTGTGCAAGCTTCTTCATCTCTGAATAACTACTGCATCTGAATCTGCTTAGTATATTCATCTCTTGACTCCCCTGCGATTTTTACCGCCCACGCTTCCCTCCAGTACTAAATAGGTGATCCTTGATGCCTCAGAACAGTCCTACCAACCGATCCCTTCTTCTAGTCAACATGTGCCACAAATTCCTTTTCTCCCCAGTGATTACTCTGCTATTCAAAATAAAGTGCCTGGCATTTTTCTGTAGCACAACATTTCAAAAGCTTCTATTCTCTTCTTGTCTAAACTATTTATCTTCCATGTCTCACTTCCATACGTGGCTACACCATCATCATTTATTTTGCTCCCCAAATAGCAAAGTCATCTACTACTGTAAGAGTCTGATTTTCTAATCTAATTTCATCAGCATCACCTGATTTAATTCTACTACATTCCACTATCGTCGCTTTACTCTTGCTGATGTTCATCTTATATCCTCCTTTCAAGACGCTGTCCATTTCGTTCAACTGCTCTTCCAAGTCCTTTGCTGTCTCTGACAGAATTACAATGTCGTCGGCAAACCTCAAAGTTTTTATTTCTTGTCCCTGGATTTTAATTCCTACTCCAAATTTTTCTTTTCTTCCTTTATTACTTGCTCAATATACAGATTGATAACATCGGGGATAGGCTACAACCCTGTCTCACTCCCTTCCCAACCACTGGTTCCCTTTCATACCCATCAAATCTTATAACCGCCATCTGGTTTTTGCACAAATTGTGAATAGCCTTTCGCTCCCTGTATTTTACCCCTACCACCTTCAGAATTTGAAATTGCGTGTTCCAGTCAACACTGTCAAAAGCTTTCTCTAAGTCTACAAACGCTAGAAATGTGTTTGCCACTCCTTAGTCGATCTTCTAAGATAAGTCGTAGGGTCAATATTGCCTCGCGTGTTCCAACATTCTACGGAATCCAAACTGATTTTCCCCTAGGTCGGCTTCTATCAGTTTTTCCATTCGTGTGTAAAGAATTCGTGTTAGTATTTTGCATCCATGACTTATTAAACTGATAGCTCGGTAATTTTCACACCTGTCAGCACCTGCTTTCTTTGGGATTGGAATTATTATATTCTTTTTAAAGTCTGAGGGCATTTCACCTGTCTCATACAACTTCCTCACCAGATGGAACAGCTTTATCATGGGTGGTTCTCCCGAGGCCATCAGTAGTTCTAATGGAATGTTGTCTACTCCTGGGACCTTGTTTCGATTTAGGTCTTTCAGAGCTCTGTCAAATTCTTCATGCAGTATCATATCTCCAATTTCATCTTCATCTACACCCTCTTCAATTTCCATAATATTGCCCTCAAGTACATTGCCCTTGTATAGACCGTCTATATACTCCTTCCATCTTTCTGCTTTCCCTTCTTTGCTTAGAACTGGTTTTACATCTGAGCTCTTGATTTTCACGCAGGTTGTTCTCTTTTGTCCAAAGGTCTCTTTAATTTTCCTGTAGGCAGTATGTAACTTACCCATAGTGATATATGCCTCTACATCCTTGCATTTGTCCTCTAGCCATCCCTGCTTAACTGTTGTGCACTTTCCATCGATCACACTTCTGAGATGTTTGTATTCCTTTTCGCCTGGTTCATTTACTGCATTTTTTATATTTTCTCCTTTCATCAATTCAAGTCAATATATTTTCTGTTGCCCAAGGATTTCTACAGTCCTCGCCTTTTTACCTACTGTGCTGCCTTCACTATTTCATCTCTCAAAGCTACCCATTTTTCTTCTATTGTATTTCTTTCCCCTGTTCTTGTCAGTCGTTCCCCAATGCTCTCTCTGAAACTCGCGTCAACCTCTGGTTCTTTCAGGTTATCCAGGTCCCATCTCCTTAAATTACTACCTTTTTGCAGTTTCTTCAGTATTAATCTGCAGTTCATAACCAATAAATTGTGGTCAGAGTCCGCATCTGCCCGTTCCTTACTTCTATAATTTTCATTCCCGACGTGTTGTTGCGCATTCCAGTCATGATTCTACCCTGGGTTTATAGGCGTAATGTTACTTGCTTTGGATTGATAGGGTTGATTACTAATTGGGTGCTGCCACTGCAAATTTCGTGTGTCAGCCGTGTTGTTGTTGCTAAATTGAGACTGCAAATTACGGTAAGCGTTACCCAACCGATTCCCATTATCGTTTCTATTCCAATTTCGATTCTGGTTACCGGTGTAGCCACAATAGTTTCTGTCACCATTTGTGTTTTCCTTTTATACCCAGGGTTAAAATTTTGGTTACAGTTATTACTAAAACTGCCTCCCGAACTCGGGCCTGGCATATGCGCGAGCGGCGGCGGGATCTACAAACGTCGGTGGTGACTTAGCCGCGCACACTACATCGTTGACGCAGTACTGTGGCTGGCGCTGCGGAGGCTGGTCACCACCACTACTACGGAAATTATTTTGGTTGGTGTGCCTCTGCCTTGCATCTTCATTAATTAAGTCAACAGACTCCAAGACAGAAAATACTCCAAATTGCTTTCAGGTACTTGTACTAGCCTTTCCCGAATATTAACCGCTAGTTTAGCTTTCAGAATGCATAGGACGTCAGTCTGTCACTGGCTCGTCTCACAACCTCGCCTTATTAAATATTTCTCAAAATACTTTCGCAAAGATAGAAATTTTGGATTATATTGTTCAGGGTTGGAAAGAGCTTTTCTTAATATCTCTTGCACGCCGTGTGACCAATACTTTGAAAGAAATGCGTCTTGAAACTGTTCTAATGTCTGACAAGTTTCTGATGTTTCCATCACCCCTAACGCTCCCGCCTTGCATGTAACCCATAACATATTGAATCCGTTGCTGTTCCAACCAAGTTTTAGGCAATAAATTTATGAATAGTTTTATAAAAATTACCAGATGCACAGACTCCTTTTCAGGGATAAACACTTGAAATGCCGGTGTTTTATAAGACTCTTCTAATAAAACTGATGACGAAGTGGATTCAGCTACCTGCTGTTACTTTCTTTCATCACGGTGTCATTGGTTACCGTACATCTCAGAATTTGGTGAATACACATGTACATTCGTGGTAGGATAGTCACTAACTGCACTATCGTAATTACCCGCAGTATGTTGTCAAGCTCTTCTTTTGCGTCTTGGTGTCATTCTTTCATTGTACTAAGCTTCCTGTTAAATTGTTCGACTAGTTGATTCTGCCAACCTGGTAAGTTCTGTGTCAAAGGTTTCTGTATCTGGCCTATGTTAGTTTGCAGTTTAACCACAGATCTGTTTTCTGTAGCGTATACTTGTTCAATTGTGTTGCTATTTGCTTTTGTAACTCTGTTTCTAGAGTGTGGTTTATGTGCGTGTCCTTTTCTTCTAGAAAATCCTCAAACTGCTGCTTTTGCTGTTCTGTCATGTCCTCAACTTGATGTACAGCTTCCTGCATTTTTGCATTGAACTCTGTTTGTTGTACTCTCATAGCATTGAAATTTTCAGTTAACTTACGTATCTGATATGACACATCCTTAACTGTGATTTTCAAGTTATCAATATCCTGATTCATGGAATTAAATTATCAAGTACCACTTCCATTACCTGATCCGCTACCTCTCTTTTTAGTTGTGTCAGTTGTGTTGTCAGGTTATTGTGCGTATCAGTAAGATTTTTTGCATCACTGTCTAGCCAGCAGTGGTGGATGTGGGGAGAGAGATGGCAGAGTTTTGAGAGCGGATGATCTCGACGTGTGTCCATCAGAGACAGTAAATTTATAAGACTGGATGTCATGAACTGATATATATATATATATATATATATTATGACTTTTGAACACTATTAAGGTAAATACATTGTTTGTTCTCTATCAAAATCTTTCATTTGCTAACTATGCCTATCAGTAGTTAGTGACTTCAGTAGTTAGAATGTTTTATTTAGCTGGCAGTATTGGCGCTCTCTGTATTGCAGTAGTTCGAGTAACGAATATTTTTGTGAGGTAAGTGATTCATGAAAGGTATAGGTTATTGTTAGTCAGGGCCATTCTTTTGTAGCGATTATTGAAAGTCAGATAGCGTTGCGCTAAAAGTACTGTGTGTCAGTTTAAGCACAGTCATGTATAATTTTTCTAAGGGGACGTTTCATATGTCAACCCTTAGCCGAGGATAGTTGCTGTTTGCCAGGCATAGTACTATTCAATTTCACTTTGTATTACTTTGTTAAGCCAGTTTTACTACTGATTTATTTTTCTTCTTTGCTGCACAGTGCCTTGTATTAGTTGTAATATTGCATTTGCTTTGCTAATTTAGATATACTGCTGCTTGCTTTGCCAGTTTGCATTTTTTGTCATTGCTGTTTGTGTTAATTGTTTTGTACTGCTACATTGCCTCGTCTCTTAGTATATATACCTGAGCTCAGTAGATTTAAGTTAGCTTACGAGGGAGTAGACTATATAAAAAACGGACTATGGAGAATAGGGAAAGAATGCCTTGAGAAGTTATATGAAAAAGATTTGGACCAAAATGAGTATTAAACAATGAGAAATAATTATTTTGAAAGAAATATGAATAGAATACAGAAAGGAGGTATAGATAGGACTTTTTGGGAATAATGATGAATGAAGAGAGATCTCCAAGAAGTAAAGAAAGTTTTGTTTGCAAAATACTGCAGTCAAACAAATCCTGTCCTTTCCTTTTGTATTATTCCGCTATGTGTTTGTGTACCCTTGTGTATTTGTGTACTTCCTGTCTTTATATGTTTATCTGCTAAGACTTATGTTGTAGAATTTTTCTAATACTCAGCTACATTCACTATGACGAGGAATACTGTTATCTTCACGTATAATTTGCATTAATAATATGTTATTTACTTTGTAAAGGTGTTAAGTCATTATTAATTCTATTCTTTTTCAATGCTCGTATGTGAAATTAACGTTTCGAAAACTATTTTAATTATTTTATATATTTACTTATGTCATAATTCCTGTAACACTGATGCATATGTTATTTCAATTCTTTTGTAAAGCCTGTATTACCACAAATGTTACCTGTATTGTTATGTTCTTTAATGATGTATTTTGTACCTTGGTAATTGTATTCCCATGTCATAAATTTAAAATTGTAATTTACACCAGTTCATCAAATTCAGTAACTTGTAAGCATTCATTTCAGTGCACACATTCCTGTTGGTCATAGTATATGCACAATATGTGACAAGTTTGGACTGTTAGTGTTTGCAAGTGTGTTAATAATTCAGCAAAGGACTGGTTAACAGCATTGTTCGTTCTAAGGACCATTCCAAAAACTTTGTGAATGCACAAGTGGTGGTTATGGACTTGCTATATTGTCCACAAGGCTTTTCGATGGTGATTGGCCACCTGCACAGTCGCAACAAATGGCTGCTGGCCATCTATACTAGGACTGCAGTGGGTCTGCACCTTTGATGACCCACCAATACCATTACCTCTACAAGGACCAAAGTGGGTCTGCATCTTTGATGGCCCACCAATACCATACTCTCTACCAGGACTACAGTGGGTCTGCTCTGTAATGACCTACCTACGAATATTCTTCGAAACTTCGACTGACTCTGCTGTGGGTTTGCTCTGTTGTCGACCATTACCTGTCTGCATGCCAAGAGTCAGCATTATCTTTCTGTTGGAAGGACAACACTACTTCTTCAAGACTGCATGGAAATCCACTACTTCTGTGCGCATTTTACTTTACTGCTCAGACTTTGTGCATAAAATTGTAATTAATACTGTGATGAATGATCAGGACTGTCTTTATGGACTGTGAGAAAATTTTAGCTTTTGACCAACATTGTATGAATAAGTGTGTGCATTCGATTTCTTTGTTATTGTAATTATGAAAAATTTTTTCAAATCTGCATTGACCACTGCCCAAAACAATTTGTAAAATTTTTTGTGGAGACCATGACGGCTATGTAAGCAGGCTGTTTAGGTTTTTATGTTGGTAACGCCACGTAGTGCTCTATATGAAAATCACTGACTGTGCGGTGTGAAGGCTGTGGTTGGTTTGCATTGTTGGAGTATATGCTATTGTAGTGTTTGGCAGTTGGCTGTTAACAGCGAGTAGCGTTGCGCAGTTGGAGGTGAGCCGCCAGCAGTGGTGGATGTGGGGAGAGAGATGGCGGAGTTTTGAGAGCGGATGATCTCGACGTATGTCCATCAGAGACAGTAAATTTGTAAGACTGGATGTCATGAACTGATATATATATTATGACTTCTGAACACTATTAAGGTAAATACATTGTTTGTTCTCTATCAAAATCTTTCATTTGCTAACTATGCCTATCAGTAGTTAGTGACTTCAGTAGTTAGAATGTTTTATTTAGCTGGCAGTATTGGCGCTCGCTGTATTGCAGTAGTTTGAGTAACGCAGATTTTTGTGAGGTAAGTGATTCATGAAAGGTATAGGTTATTGTTAATCAGGGCCATTCCTTTGTAGGGATTATTAAAAGTCAGGTTGCGTTGCGCTAAAAAAAATTTGTGTGTCAGTTTAGTGTTGATCAGAATAGGTAAAGAGAGAAATGTCTGAGTACGTTCAGTTTTGCTCAACTGTTTGAAAATCAAATAATGTAAGAGGTTTATCAGCACAGTAATTCATTAATTTTTCCAAGGGGACGTTCAAAACTACTAAATTGTACACAAATTCAAATCAAATTAATTTGGAAAAATGAACGCGTTCTAGGCAGTGGATGTCGGAAAAATGAAAAATTAGCCCACATTTATTGCCAACAAAAGAGTAATAGTGCTGTTACCCGTACCTTACGATCTCTCCTGCGTCGGTCAGCTCTTTTGGTTGGTAAAAGTTAAATAAAATTTCCATTTCCAAAATTTTCTCTGTTTAGCTTCCTTTTAAATTTGGACAGCGTACACGGGATTAGTTAGAGATTTCCTTTCATTGTACGCGGTTGGCGTAACATGCAACAAGCAAATTTATTATCGCCACAACAAAGGTTGAACAATAATTACTTAAATACTTCAGTAGAATAATTATTTATGAATTCTGTAATAACAGTGGTAATGGATTTTGGTCGCCATTGTAAGTTCTTCCTTTGCTTCTCTGGAGAGAGAAAGCTTTCCGACGAATCGCGAATAAATTCCACCGTAAGACGACGGTGTGACTAAGATATGGAACAAAAGTTACTAAAATATGGCACCCGACTGGCTGTAAGAATAAGAGAGAACGTACATTCGCGATAAAATGAGACCACAAATAAAAAATAGTCCTATGTTTCTCGTATATTTATACTGTTTAGTTACGTGTCCTTGTGTGAAACTCGCAATCGTACACTTCGTTCAGAGGCGCGCACGGCCTGTCCCTTATGGCCTATGTAAAGAAAAGTTGGGGGGGAAAATGCATTTATTTCATCTTTAAAGAAACAGACTGGATCATACTTCGTGAAAGGAAAATAGTTACAGGTTCCTGGTCGCGGCTTACCATGACCTAAGAACAAAATTAAATATGGTGGCCACAAAAGAAGTAAATAAGTGCATTCATGTACCTCAGTTATTATGCAGCGTCGTATCGAAGATCGGCGCCAAATCTTATACAAGTATTTGAAAAGAAAATTTCCAAGAAATAGCTTCGTGAGATTCGAAGATTATGGATTCGTTGGACCGTCAATGAAAAACAGTGTCGATACGTTTTTGTATGGTAATTATTCAGCATTTTGCACACAACACATTCTCACGCGTCTTTACAGTTCGACCTACAGATAACGAAAGACGACTCTTCGTCGAGGAAAAAACTGTGGATGTAACGGTTCTTTGTTTTTTCGCGTTATCCCTTCCTACAGCTTACATACATCTTAGAAAATAAATCTGTTTATTCTAATGTTTGCAGAAAAGAGGAAAGACAATAAATAAAAATAAAAAATGAATAATTAAGTTGTTCTTCTCCATCCTCTCTGAGCCATTGGTCAGTAAAGGTCATTTTCCCCTCTAGTGTTGTAGACCTGCACAGTTCTTCTCAATGTATTAGATCTCATTACATATCAGTCCCTGTCCATGTTATCTTCATCCCAAAGAGCCCGCAACTCCAATAGTCTGATAGGATTCAAGACCACGCAGAACACCATCATCTAATCAAGTTTCAGATCATCATATACTTTTATTTTATTCAAACACTAAAGAGCGGCAACATGACTGCCGACTGCTGTACGCTTACTGGAGGAATATAAGCAACAGACGATGGAAAAGTAAATAAGTAAAATTAATTCTCGTTGACCGCAAAGCTTCACATTGTGAGAGTGGAAATATTAAACATAGGATGAGATACTCTCGATTGAAACTATATTCGCAAAGGACAAACTGAAACATACAGTAACCTTTCGAACACTAGCTGCGATACATATTTTTGCAGTGTCATTGGTCATTGGTCTGTATATGAGATTTTTAGGACATTACTTCTAGTTTTCAATTTTAGAGAATAGTATTTTTTTTCTCAATTTGCGTGCGTCCTGCCAGTGCGACTTCCTTTCACAGGAGCATGTTTCACGTTACTGGCTAAATGCCTAGCACGCCAGCCAGCATTTGGATTCTGGCAGCGCTCAGCTTCTTGTCTGATTATATCCGCATTACATCAGAAATATAAAAGCAACCACTCGTGTTTTTACGTCGCATTTACTAATAACCTCTAGTGAGGGTGCGCATTAACGCAACATTAATCAGTGCCGACGCATTCATCTCTGTTATTAATTTTTTATTGCCTTTGTGCGGCAGAGGTTCCGATTCTGTAACTGTTATAATTCTTTTCTTCCGAAATATATTATACGTTTTTACCAAAAGGCTTGTAGAGCTTGTAGTTGTTCTAAGAGAGTTCTCGGACAGTGTGTGTCATTGATGATGTAATCGATGACATCATCAGTGAGTCATGTCTGCTTGCTCTGCTGTAAGTGTCTACCAGTCTTCAACTTCTTGGTAGCAGGGGGAGTCAAACTGACGAACACTTTACTCAAATGCGTGTCATGCCGTTAACAGCTATCTGCATGGGAAAATTTCTCAAGTTCATCTCTGTCAAGGCTGTGAAACCATGTCTTTTACATGGGGATGACAGTGTGATTGCGGTAGGAAAAGTAGATAAAATCAGCAGGAAAGCATCTGAAGACCTGCGATCATACCATATAATGTGGAATTGGCTGACATTAGAATTACTGTTCTGATGGGACAGTTGTCTCGAATATCGCAGTAGCTGTCGGTTATTACAAGGCTTTTTCCTATAGTTTATGCTTATTTTCTTAGTATTCCAGACATCTATTCAACACCTCATCGGAAATCTGTCTTCCTGGCAATGAATGTACCACGGATTTTTCCCAGTGGTGTAGGAATGTGATAGGTAGATACTTGATAACGTTCGCATGTTGGAAGAAACTGTGAAATGCTGTACCAGAAAGTATAGCTTAGGTCTTTCAGGGTAACGGTGTATAGGTATGGATGTACGCCAGAAATAGCATGCTCCGTCTAAGTGGTCCACTGTGTTGGAATGTTGCATGTTAATAGCATGCTAGAAAAAGTAATAACTCTATCTGCCATTGTAACAGCCGAACGGTTAAATTTCTCCTCATTTGAAATTTCCTAAGTCTCTCGGACAGAGCAGCAACTGGACTGCAAAGTCTCTCTCTTCCTCCGGCACTCTGATACTGCAATTGTATGAACCACTAAGGCTCTCTCTCTCTCTCTGTCTCTCTCTCTCTCTCTCTCTCTCTCTCTCTCTCTCCTACACCTGAACTGATAAATGCAAGTTTTATACATTATTAATATACATTTGGTACTTCACGAAAACGAGGAAAATAGACTATTATCGTTAAAAACAACGTTGTCGTTCTGTTCTTTCTACATCAGTCATATTCATTACTGTACAATATTTCCAACTAAATGTTATTTATATGCTTTAAATTCAGCATTATTTCACACTGTCCAATTGGAATACCGATAGACTTAGGAATGGCATCTCTAAGTTCTCCTTGTACGGAATTTCTGTCTCTAGCATTAATACTAGCAGACTTAGGTGTATCACACATACACACACACACATACGCGCAGCTAACTCATCCTCTTCATCATGAATTTCACGTACCAATACATACTTGACAATATCATCGAAGAGTGGTTTACCATAACTTCACCTTAGACTGAATCTCTTCATGGTCATCCTTATGGCATTGCACAGCCCACGCAGGTTTTTGACACTTGGATGCTTTAAATATACTTATTGCATTCCGTCTTGAAATGTTAAAATTATTGTATCACCATCAAATGTGTCAATGATGGGTACGCTGCTGCCACCGACGACTCTGACGTCTCGAAGGAATGAATTATAATTGGTTTTCATGCAGTCCTTGGTGCATTTCAGCTTTCTGCTCTATTGATCCCACTCTATATCACCGAAATGCACCTTTGCAGCCAGCTGGATATTCTCTTTTTCCGCTATAACTTCAAGGTCTATGTTAGGTGCCAAACCATCATTAACATGCTCTGATCTGTTGGCAGTCAGTTAATAACTGATGTTAAAAAACAGCACTCCGTAACGGCTTAGCTGAGGCTTGATGAGTATTGCATGTATTGAACATGGTGGGAGCTCAAAGTCTGAAAACAGCTGTGTGTCCTGCTCTGATATATCTGGCCTACATCAGAGAACTTGTCTACATGCTAACTTTGTGGTCTAGGTGATGGATATAGTGGAACCTCAAAGACTGGAAACAGTTCTCCATGCTGACTTAATTTCTGCTTATGCTGCTGCTCAAATATACTTGATTTCGACTCCAACGTTTTGGGAGCTGCATCAGGTAGTGTGCCTGCATGCTGGTTTGATATCTCCTGCTACTGCTCCTCCTCAAATGTATCATTTACATCAGGGAGCTGTTGAACTGAGGGGAAATGAAAAAAAGATAATGAAAAACACATATGTACACACATACACAGACACATACAAAAATGGTTCAAATGGCTCTGAGCACTATGGGACTTAACATCTATGGTCATCAGTCCCCTAGAACTTAGAACTACTTAAACCTAACTAACCTAAGGACATCACACAACACCCAGTCATCACGAGGCAGAGAAAATCCCTGACCCCGCCGGGAATCGAACCCGGGAACCCGGGCGTGGGAAGCGAGAACGCTACCGCACGACCACGAGCTGCGGACACAGACACATACAGAACAAGCAATAAGGACTGAGAGAGAAGAATGGTTTAATACTTACAATGTAGTGTGTGAGTTAGTTTCTGCTGTATGGAGGTGGTTGATCGCTGATGATAATCCGTGATGATCAGTATCGGCCTTTCGTTATTGAGTACAGAGCAGTGGTGGTGGGTTCGCTTGGTGATTAGCAAGCCTGGGCTGATGATGAGTGGTAGGGTGTTCGACTGCAACGCCACGGGCATTGGAACAACTATTTTGGACTGCGTTCATACCCATGGGTCAGCCATTATGGATTCTAATGTCGACGAAGACGTCATGGATCGTTATCTTCGATTCCGAACCTAGAACCATACAGGTTAGTACCTGCAGGGTGACGTCATAGAACGCTACTGTTAATAGTGCATAGAAATCGGCTGCAAATCTTATATGTCCTATGTACAGCAAAAACTCTTATAATTTGTGTGAGGGATGAGGTAAACATGCAGTGCCAGCCCACACATTGGATCACGTTATGCCTGTACGAAGGATAGTTCGAATTTAATATTTCGCCAAATTCGATATAAAATATCCATCGCAGCGAAAATCGGTGTTGGTTAAAAAGTTATACCGCCACCCATCAAAAGAGTGTATAGGTCGCTATGGTACATTTGGCTGAGAATCCTACAGTTAGTTGGCAACCTTTGCAATCTGAATTCGCTGTGCGGTCTACAGTTTTAATCTATTAAATCTGCTACTACTATTATAACTAATGCTAGTATGGTACTATATCAACTGTTCCAAAACGAAATGTTGAAATGTTGTAAACAAGGAGGAAATGGCCCGCCATCAGGAGGATGGACTGATGTGGATCTCTTGATTTTCTCGACATGCACATTGAAAGAGAGAGAGACATCAATGGTTTGACCCCTTCTTTCCACATACATATGGAGCAGTGGGAGAACGAAAATGCAACTCTTTAAGGTTGCCTCTTTAAGGGTTTAGCTGCTTTGAACCTGTGCAACTTGTACTCTGCAGTAAGGATTGTTATAGGAGACCCAGTCTATGGTGAACGTATGTTAACAAATCTTCGATTATGTTGTCAAATATGTGTTGAACACAAAATTTGCGTTGCTGACTTCTGATTGATGTTGAATACATGGTGTGCTGTGGTACGGTGACTGTTTTTCGAGTTGAAATGCGATTTAGTCTAGCACTGGTGTCTGTTTCCCGTGTTGAAATCTCATGAGTAAGAAGGGAACAGACTATTACTCTCGGGAGACGTCGCTGTTTCTTCACATAGTTTACCATCGCTCACGATCATTTCATAGGAGATGATATAAACATACCACAATTTCCTAAGTGTGCAGTTAGATATGAATTTCGTAAACAGTTGCTCTTATTCGCCGTTTGAAAACCTATAAATGGATTGTGTCAGACAGAATCAATGTTGTATTTGTGGTCCAAGGTAGTAATTACACCCTCGTAAAGTTTGCTACCGTAGTGTGTGGAACTTGCTAGCTAGGTGTCTATTTAAGGACTACTGGTTGGTATTAAACCAGCGTCATCATTTTCGCATTGTGTGTGTTCTGTATTGCCACCTTGTGTTCATAAGTCTGATTCCCAAGAAAGATGAAAAAACGGCCTACCAACTCAGGAATTGCGTTGCTTGTCAGAAATGTGTATGGAACTTTCAGCTTACAAGTTGTGGTGGTTGTGGGTCTGCGCTAGAAATGCGAATAACTTAACATACGTGAAAACTGCTTCCATTCTGCGAGTACTAAGTTGTAGTAGAAATGTAAAATGTTCTATGTGATATTTCATCGAGTTGATTAATACAACCAAAGGTCGATGTTGATGGTGCTAGTCGGCTGTTCAATTTTGGAGAACATCTTATGCCTTTTCCACACTAACGCAAGTAGCGGGACAAGGGGTCATGGACCCAGTCGCACTATAGCCAAATTTATTCAAGATGGCGGATCCAAGACAGCAGCCATGTATGTGGCAACGTTGCTGTGGTATCATGGCAGGAACTTCAAATGTTGGTGGGAACATACGTTAATTGGGCTACCTTTACTAATCTCACCCCCTCCCCTCGCCTCTCCCCACACCTTCCTATATGGAAATTGGTGGGAAAAGGACTCAGTCTGTGCTGGGCTGAGAGATAGGAAGACAAACGTCTTTATTTTGTATGCATTGTTTATTTAAACAATATGAGTTGTTATAGACAGTAGCTCCATCCAGTGTGTTCCTTATGAGGTCTGAAGTCCAACTGACCTAGTTAACAACACCACCACCAGAGGGCGCTGTCGGCTCTCTCCCCTCATGAGACATAATCCAAGATGGCGGTCTGGGGAAAAACGGCAGGAAAAAGACTCAGTCTGTGTCTAGCTGTTGGACTGGGAGGACAGATGTAATTGTTTACTGTGTTCAATGGATGAGATGTCTGAGCTGGAGGAGGAGGATTATATGAGCTGTAGCCATGCACATGAGGACTGTGTCGATAGCAATGATGTTTGGTGAAGATGAAGACGCTTCATGAAATAATATGAAATAATGAAGATGAGGCCAAGTTATCCTTCAACTCATACTGGTAATGCATGTGCTGTAACCGTAGATCGTAGTCCAACCAGTCTTCTGAAGCGCAAGATGGAAGACGTTCACCCCAGAGCCTCCATGCCCTGCTGGAAGAGAGGTAACGCGCAGGGCTCCCCGCCCCAAATCTCAGCGCCGGCTGACAGCACGGCCATGCGGTAGCCGCAGGGCCGTGAGCTAAGCACTTCCTGTCGCGTTGGAAATAAGCGCGGTCTTCCTCAAGAATGGTTCAAATGGCTCTGAGCACTATGGGACTCAACATCTTAGGTCATAAGTCCCCTAGAACTTAGAACTACTTAAACCTAACTAACCTAAGGACATCACACACAACCATGCCCGAGGCAGGATTCGAACCTGCGACCGTAGCAGTCCCGCGGTTCCGGACTGCAGCGCCAGAACCGCACGGCCACCGCGGCCGGCGGGTCTTCCTCCTTCCCATCTCCGGCGCACAGGTACCCTTTGTTGTTGAGCACAAACTGCTTCAGGAGTTATTACGTCTGGTGTCGCGGAATACTGTCACATTCATAACTTGAAGATATCACAGGAACTAAATGTACCACTGCACAAAGAGAGAGAGAGAGAGAGAGAGAGAGAGAAAGGGGGGAGGGGGGGCGCTTGCAGGTGACGCGAGAATATTTAAACAATTACACGTTTTATTCCGAGGAATATCACCACCGCCACACTTGAACACAGACTCTAAAAAGATTAGGACACACTTGCAAAACCATCCCTGAGGCACTTGCGTGCTTTTGTGGGAAATACTCTTGTCTTTGAACACGAGATGCTTCAGGAATTACTAAATCCAATTGAATATATCTTTAAATGCACTGTCAAAAGGACTGCTGTACAGTAGTTTGCTTCAATTTTGCGATGTATACCGCCATACTGGAACATGGACTCTAGTAAGAAGGTCGCTCTCAGAGACACTTCACACGCTTTGTAGGAAAGAGATCCGAAAACCGATATCAGATGCAATATCTGATTTTACACCCAAAAACGATGATATTTGGAAGTCGAAATAAATATCTCTAAAATCTGGACCCTCACCACTTCTCGAGTTTTAGCTGCTTTTTCGGAGGCACTACCAGAGAGAGAGAAAAATTTCTGAGTCCTATAGCTGCTGTGGTGTACATCACTTTTCTGAAACGGTGATTGGGCTTAGTTTTATATTTGCTGCTGCTGGGGTCCGGGACGTTATTTTCCTCATTCTCGAAACACATGCTGGTGTCCAAGCACACACAAGAAAATCCGAAAAATTACACAAACAGAATTCGAAGCACTGTCCTACAGACGAGAAAAATGGTAGAGCTGCTGGTCTGGAGATGCTCTAAAGCTACAATGGCAGGTGAGGGGCAGTATCCCGCCAGAGAGAGATGGTCTGCTTGGACTTGTCTCTGAGCACTGGAACAAAGAGGACGTCACTTGACTCTCAGAACTTTCCATAGATACCATTCCCACACTCTGTAGAGACTCCTATGCAACACACAGAGGTCTTGTGAATGGAGCGTTCTGATTGGTTCTTACTGATTTTACCTGTCAGAGTGCTGCAGCTGTCAGTGTGGAAGCGCTGTCTGCCGTTTAATGCAGACAGACAAATTACGAGACTTTCAGCGGAAAAACCGTTCTTTACAGATCGATAAAAACATACAGCGGTCATATGACAAAGGCAGTTAAGCCCTGTAGTACTGGTTTATAGACCATTAAACACGGAAATTATCGCCAAAGACACTTCCTCAGTTACACTGCTCTGCTACTGTCGAGAAAATCTTGAATTTGTCTGTGTGAAACCCGCCAAACTGCTGCTGCTGCTGCTGCCAGTGTGGCAGCACTGTCCGCCATTTTTTCTGCAGACGGACAAATTGCGAGGACTTTCAGCGGTAAAACTATTTTGGACAAATCGCAAAAAAGCGTACACCACTCACATGGCACTGACAGTTAAACCCTGCAAAAGCGGTCTACAGATCGTGAAATACGGAAACTACCACTAAAGACAGTTCATCAATTACACTGCTCTGCTACTGACGAGAAAAACTTGAATTTTTTAACTTGAAATCGATCTCCAACCGAGCTATATCACTACATACCATACTGATGTCGTAAACGCAATTTGTATCCTGCACCATACAAAATCATTAATACTATGTGCTGCATATAGCTATCAACCACCAGAAACTCGTTCATACCACGAAGACAGACAGATGCTTAAAAAAAAATAAAAATGCACTGTAAGTTGTCATCATAGCACTAGATGTTCCCTGCGAAGTCAGTTGGTCATCCACAGTGGCCAATGGTCATAAGTCCACTGCCCCCACACACATGCTGGCCCGCCGTGCGACCAGAGCACCTTCAGTGGACCGTGGTCGCTCTCTGAACTGGTGCACAAAGGATGAGGATTTTGCTTCTGCTTATTTGTGCATCACCAAACTACATACAGATACTGCGTTTTGGCCCCTAAGGGTGCATTCATGTCTGTCACCTAAACATTCTCTCGATCATCGTTAGGGTTTGTACCATCCAAAAGAGAAAAACTATGATTTATAAAAGCTCCGCTAACGCTATCTGACAGGGAACTTAATAAGATTTTTTCCATGTTCCTGTCTTATATACATAAATAAATACCGTCTGTGTGCTGGCATCGGGCATACGTGCTAACCCCATTAAATATACAGGTATTGATCCATACAATGATCGAAGTCGCCTGCACAGAGCAGTGTACAGTTTCATTACCTGTACTCTAGGAGGACCATATCCCACAAACTACCAGTCTCAAGAGAGGGTCTCTGTTTTGTTGTCTGATAATTTTTTTTTCATGCTGTAACATTTCCAAGCACTGTATTACTCCAGCTTTGTACGCAGCCATACATTTTGTTTTTCCTACCACGACTTAAAGTCTGTGTCAGGTTCTAAACTGACACAGATGGCTCATTGTTTTGTTTCGACTGATTCTTCATACTGCAGCCATGTACGTGATCACTGTTTTAGTGCTGGCCATCCCCGGAAGATGTTGTTCCCACCAATACTCTTTCTCCATCTCAAACAAGTGATATCAGTCAATCATTATGTGGTAATCAACAGCATACCATTGGGTAGACGGGATGGAAAGGACACCAACACAATTGATAGTGTGATCAGTTTTAACAATTTTACAAGTTTCTCAATGCCAGCCAGTGACACGGCAGCATGCTTCACAGTTTCTGTATCATCGCTAAACCACCCCTCCACCACTTTGCGAGTACCATATACTAGATTGCGAACGTAGACGGATAACTGTGCAGTATGTCCATTCATGTTAATTACACACAAATATACACCAAATTATACCAGACAGTGACCTACATAGTTCTAGCACTTAAATCATAGGGCGTGATTTACGATTACGATTGCCCATCCTTCCCTATGCAGATGGGAGTCACGGAGCATTTTCGCATTCTTAGGAAAATCGCCGATTTAATTTGCGGCTGATCAGAAGTAGACCACTACACTCCACGTCTCGAGAAGGAGCAGAGCCAATCGAGTCTGTAAGTGCTGTTCCGCACCAATCACACTCAAGGCGCCCCTCCAAGTGTACAGTCGTGGACGAACGAGACCCCTCGCCTTTTCGTTATGTTGATCCGCACAGCTTTAAAGTCTGCTACACAGCATAACAGGCAAAGCGACGAAATTGGGTTGGGTTGGGTTGTTTTGGAGGAAGAGACCAAACAACGAGGTTATCGGTCTCATCTGGTAAGGAAGGACGGGGAAGTGAGTCGGCCGTGCCCTTTCAAAGGAACCATCCCGGCATTTGCCTGGAGCGATTTAGGGAAATCACAGAAAACCTAAATCAGGATGACCGGACGCGGGACTGAACCGTCGTCCTCACGAATGCGAGTCCTGTGTGCTAACTACTGCGCTACCCCGCTCGGTAGCGACGAAGTACTACCAACATACTATGCACAGGCGTGAAGTTGAAAAACTATCCGAACTTTGTCAGACTGTTTTCAATCGTGTGTAAGACTAAATTAATGCTGATTAGTGTGTTAAACACAACACGTAAATATAAAATATAAATGAAAGAAGAAACGCAAATTAGTATGAACTGTACTAATAAAAATGAATTTCAGCCTATCGAGATAACAACTGTTTTAGTAAGACAAAATACCCCAGACCGTTACGAATCAGCAAAATATTATGCGCATTCGGACGCGAAACGGTCTGTGTCAACGTTCAGACCAGGCATACTGGATTACCGTTGCTGACCTACCATGAAAGTGTGCAAATTTAGCAATGCGTGAAGATTCATAACGAAATTCTGTTAAAATCAGTCAGTGCCACACTAAAGTAAATTCAATTATTGACAGAAGCGGAAAAAGTAGGCAGTAACAAGTATGAAACTCTACAATAGTTTCATAGTGACATCCACAGGGCGCCGGCGCAGAATAAAGGTAGCAATAAAACTTATTGGGGCGCGAGAATTTCTTAAAATTGCTTTACGGATGGTCTATCTGCCTCCATCGAGATTAGAACCGAAAACAAACCAGACCTCCCTTGCAGTAGCAAACACCTTTCACTACGCTAACAGACAACCCAGGCAAACAGCCCTCTATAAAAAATAAAATCCTCTATAAAAATAAAATCCATTTGCCCATACACGTAGTAATTCAGAACCAGGTATTAATGCCACCGCGTTTTGGAAGTGCGAGCATTCCCATTGCTAGCTAAACACTCCGGCTAATGAACGTTTTCTGGCTGTGGCGAGTCTAATGGAGAATTCGAAAGATTGTAGAATACGTTTGGCAGATGATTGAAAACAGTCTGACAAAGTTCGGATGGTTTTTAAATTTAACGCCTGTGCATAGTATGCTGGTAGCACTTCGTCGCCTTGCCTGTTATGCAGTGTAGCAGACTTTAAAGCTGTGCGGCTCAGCATAATGAAAAGGCGAGGGGTCTCTCGTTTTATCCACGACTGTACATCTGACGAAAAATGAATTCTGATAGCTGGAATACAAGGTTTTTGTTAATCATGCCTTTTGCATTCTTGTGTTGATATTTCCATAGAAAATTTTGTCCCCTGACACCTATTTCAATATATCTAACCGAGAAGTTAAATACTATTGTAGTTTTCAAAGATTTAGCGTTCAAATTTTTTTTAATACAACGAAATATTATCTTAAAAATATGCATCCGCTGTTTCAGCCCCTTAGGGGTAGAATTTCCAAAATCAGTGCAGCCTGTATTTTATTATTTCTAATTGAGAAATCGAATACAAATTTTATTTATGTAGCTTTAAAAATGCTTTAGTAGTTCTTTAATAATGATTTATTTTGAAAAAACTTTCGCCCACCATTTTATCTTCATAGAGATTGTATTTTCAAAAATGCTGAAACACGTATCTTTTTATTTCTAACTGAGAAACCAATACCTGTTTCCCATCATCTAGCTTCAAAAATATCTTAATAGCGACACTATTAAAAAAGCCTTTCATCCGCTATATCGCTCCCACTGGAGTGGAATTTCGAACAGTCCCTTCTTAAACGATGCCTACAGTTGAAGAGGACCTCTCTAAATATGAAGTTTCTATCCTTAGAGGTTCGGGCTAGGCGATTATAAGTCAGTGGATTAGTCTGCCCTATTTCAACCCCCTTAGGGCCTGAATTTCCAAAAAAATAATGAAACATACATTTTTTTTATTTCCAGCCAAGAAACAAAAAACGAATTCCCAAAGATAAAGCATTAAAAATGTTTTTATAATGAAATTTTTTCGTAAATTATTTAGCCTCTATTTTACTCCTTTAGGAGTTTAATTTCCAAAAACACTGAAATGCATATTTTTTTATTTCTAATAGAAAAGCCAAACATATATTTTCATGGATTTAACTTCAAAGATGCTTGCGTAGTGGAGTATTTCCATAAGAACTTTCATCCCCTATAACGGTTGAATTTCCAAAAACAGTGGAACACGTGTTTCTTTGTATGTAACCGAGAGGCCAAATTCCAATTTTCAAAGATTTAGCTTTAAAAATGCTTTCATAGTGAAATATTTTCATAAAACATTTCATCCCATATTTGACTATCCTAGGGGTTACATTTCCAAACACACTAAAACACTCTTTTTTAATTGTTTCTAGCCGAGAAGTCATTTACCAATTTTCATGGGTATAGCTTTAAAAGTACTGTAATACTTTAGTAATGATTTATTTTCAGTAAAACTTTCACCCACTATTTTTCAATTACAGGAGTCAAATTTCCAAAAATACTGTAACGCCTATTTGTTTCTGACCGAGAAACCAAATGCCAATTTCCGTATGTCTAGCTTGAAAATTGCCGTAATAGTGACATATTTTCATACAGCCTTTCATCCCGTATTTCATCCCCTTAGGATGTAATATCGAAAAATCGCTTCGCAAAGGACGCCTGCAGTATAAGATCGACACTCTCTGCAATTTTAAAGTTTCTATCCTTAGTGGTTTCGGTTGGGCGATGATGAGTTAGTGAGCCAGTCAGTCGGGACATCGTCGTTTACGTATAGAGAAGATTAATTCTTTGCCATAGAGTCCATTTACACCTTCCACAATTTGAACTGCACGCCTCTGTAACTTACGAGGCATGTATTTGTAAAACGTAAATATTGAAATTCGTACGCCAGCGCAAACTCGGGACGTTGTCAGTAGAGGTCCAAGTGGTGCTGGGAATTCGGTGAAAGCTGTCAGACCGCGCCTCTCGGCCGTGTAGCGGTTGGCGGCGGTAGGCGCGAGATGCTGATGGAGCGGCGGGGTGGAGCGCCGGCGCCAGCCAGCCAGCGGCCAGGTAATAAAGTTGAGTGCCGCTGATCCGCTGCCGCCGCCTCCGTGCGCGCTAACTCTGAGTTACGGCTGGCGCCCCGCGGCTTCACCCAAAAGCGTATTTGGTGTCGCGGCAACGAATCAGCTCGCGCTCCATTTCTCACTCGCGCATCGGCCGTGTGAAGCTCTTTGCGAGGAGATACTGCTCGGGCGGATTCCCTCGTTGCCTCTGATTTCCGTTATCCCTGTTAAATTAAGGCGCGCGCAGCTATAATGGCTCAAGTCCGATAAGTTTCGAGTAAAAACCTCTCAAAGTTTAAGGACCATGTAGATATTATACTTGTTTTCTACTGACTTAAGACACTTAGAACCCTTTCCTTCGTTTTCGTATGTGGTACGAGATATTTTTGTTTATTGCGAACATACACTACTGGCCATTAAAATTGCTACACAACGAAGATACGTGCTACAGACGTGAAATTTAATCGACAGGAAGAAGGTGCTGTGATATGCAAATGATTAGCTTTTCAAAGCATTCACACAAGGTTGGCGCCGGTGGCGACACCTACAACGTGCTGGCATGAGGAAAGTTTCCAACCGATTTCTCATACACAAACAGCAGTTGACCGGTGTTGCCTGGTGAAACGTTGTTGTGATGCCTCGTGTAAGGAGGAGAAATGCGTACCATCACGTTTCCGACTTTGATAAAGGTCGGATTGCAGCCTATCGCGATTGCGGTTTATCGTATCTTGACATTGCTGCTCGCGTTGGTCGAGATCCAATGACTGTTAGCAGAATATGGAATCGGTGGGTTCAGGAGGGTAATATGGAACGCGGTGCTGGATCCCTACGGCCTCGTATCACTAGCAGTCGAGATGACAGGCATCTTAACCTCATGGCTGTAATGGATCGTGCAGCCACGTCTCGATCCCTGAGTCAACAGATGGGGACGTTTACAAGACAACAACCATCTGCACGAACAGTTAGACGACGTTTGCAGCAGCATGGCTTATCAGCTCGGAGAGCATGGCTGCGGCTACCCTTGACGCTGCATCACAGACAGGAGCGCCTGCGATGGTGTACTCAACGACGAACCTGGGTGCACGAATGGCAAAACGTCATTTTTTCGGATGAATCCAGGTTCTGTTTACAGCATCATGATGGTCGCATCCGTGTTTGGCGACATCGCGGTGAACGCACATTGGAAGCGTGTATTCGTCATCACCATACTGGCGTATCACCCGGTGTGATGGTATGGGGTGCCATTGGTTACACGTCTCGGTCACCTCTTGTTCGCATTGACGGCACTTTGAGCAGTGGATGTTACATTTCAGATGTGTTACGACCCATGGCTCTACCCCTCATTCGATCCCTGCGAAACCCTACATTTCAGCACGACAATGCACGACCACTTGTTGCAGGTCCTGTACGGGCCTTTCTGGATACAGAAAATGTTCCACTGCTGCCCTGGCCAGCACATTCTCCAGATCTCACACCAACTGAAAACGTCTGGTCAATGGTGGCCGAGCAACTAGCTCGTCACAATACGCCAGTCACTGCTCTTGATGAACTGTGGTATCTTGTTGAAGGTGCATGGGCAGCTGTATCTGTAAACGCCATCCAAGCTCTGGTTGATTCAATGCCCAGGCGTATCAAGGCCGTTATTACGGCCAGAGGTGGTTGTTCTGGGTACTGATTTCTCAGGATCTATGCACCCAAATTGTGTGAAAATGTAATCGTATGTCAGTTCTTGTATAATATATTTGTCCAATGAATACCCGTTTATCATCTGCATTTCTTCTTGGTGTAGCAAATTTAATGGCCAGTAGCGTATTCAGATACCGCCGAATGTGTTCGTTTATTACTACACCGTCAGTTCAAAAGTATATGGATACCCCTATGTAACGCAGAACTAGCCAGTAGATGTCATGAGAGGCAGCCGCGCCTTTATAAAAGTAGAGGGGGAGGTGCTGCGTTGTCAGCTGAGACGCAAAACAGCAGACCTCGAACGTTGACTAGTTGTTGGATGTCACCTGAGTAACAAATTCATCAGGGTCATTTCAACCAATCTAAAGCTGCCGGAGTCGAATGATCGTGAGGTCACTGGGAAATGGAAACTGAGACCAGGGAGACCTCATATACCGACTGATAAGGACCGCCGAGCATTGCGTTGGCTGGTTAATAAAACAAAACAAAAAAGGAGACACTCTGTTATTCTTGTCTTCCAAAGTGCTTGCAGTAGTGCAGATAGTACAAAAACTGTGTGTAGTGAGTTAAAAAGACTGAGATTCGGCGGCCGAGTAGCACCTCAAAAGTCACACACACTTCAGTACTCAGTTCTAAGTGGCTTTTAAGGCGGGGTAAATAACGACGCTACTGGACAGTGGACGAGTGAAAACGCGTGAGGCCGCGCGGAGTGGCCACGCTGTTAGAGGCACCATGTCACGAACCGGCGGCCACTCCACCCGGAGGTTCGAGTCCTCCCTCGGGCATGGGTGTGTGTGTTATCTCTAGCGTAAGTTAGTCTAAGAAGTGTGTAAATCTAGGGACCGATGACCTCAGCAGTTTGGTCCCATAGGAATTCAAACACATTTGAACATTTGAAAACGAGTGATTTAGAGTAACGAATCACGAATCACGCCATACTATATGGCAGTCCGATGGAAAGGTTTGGGATTAGCGAACGCCTGCGGAACTTTAGACCATCACGTGTAGCGCCAACAGTCCAATATGGAGGAGGTACTGTTAGGGTATTGGTGTGTTTTTCACGATTACAGTCTAGCCCCCTTACTGCGCTCGAGAAAACGCTAAATGCGGAACGGTGTGAACAAATTTTACAGCATTATGTACTACGTTCAGAACTCCTCGGAGACGCATGACAATGCACCTTGCCATTAAAGAGCATCGGTGGGCCAATGATTTGTGGACAATAACATTCCTGAAATATACCGGCCTACCCAGATTTTCGTTCTGCACCAAACAGAACACCTTTGGGATGAGTTAGACAGTCGACTTCTGATCATACTTCAGCGTCCAACATTGCTACCTTGTCTAGTTCCAGTTCTTGGGGAATAATGGGCTGCCATTTCTCCACAGACTTTCAGACACCTCACTGAAAGCGTCCCCAGAAACTTTCAAGACATCATAAAGGCGAAGGATCGCTACATCCCGTATTAATGTTCGGTAACAGATGGCTGTATACTTTTGATCAGCTCGTCAATGTTTCATAGGGACGTGCAAAGGTAACAGATTCCCACAGTCCAAAAGTAGTCATGCTAACAACACATTTTGATTACCAGATGCCATCTCGTAATTCTAAAACTAGTTCTTAAAAGACGGAAATTTATCACAGGCCAAGTCACTTTTGTCAAAGAATTCCGAACTGTGTAAGTGCCTATTACGAACAACTTCGTGCAGTACCAACGAATTTGATTTCCATCACTGTCTGTAAATCACTCAGTGCACTAACTAAGGTAACTGATGAGCTGTTACTTGCTGTAAACATTCGTGTGACCATAATATTGACGTACTATGCTTCAGCAAAGCATTTTAGACTTTCAATTTTGACCTCCAGCTCATAATAGTGCAAGAGCTGAACACTTTTACTCGTATAAGAAGCACAGCGAATTAGGCGTTCACCTGAGAACGTAAGATTGTTGATCCTGTCGTCTTCTAAACAAACCTGACACACCCAATCTAAATAGAAAACCAACGAACAGAAACGTAGAAATGCACTACTGATTTGTCGTTAATGGTCCAATAGCTTCTTGAAGTCTTGCAATAAACATTATCACACGAATGAGACTGTTTGGACCCAGGGACACATCCTGTCACTAACCCGTTTCCATATGACAGTAATTATTGCAATAGCGATTGTGTGTGTGTGTGTGTGTGTGTGTGTGTGTGTGTGTGTGTTTTGTGTGAGTGAGTGAATTGTGTGTTTGCATGCGCGTGTGTGATTTGTTGGATGACTGCGATAGATAGCCTTGCGTACGTCTAGATAGCAGACATCAGAGCACATATTTCATTTAATTTCTTTTATTGGGTATGATGAAGAAAAAATGAAAGTCCATAAGAAAGCTGCTTTGAATTCTCCGTTAATTCTACGCAGAGAAATGAACTCGTGCATCGCTAACAAATAGATATCTTTTTTACCTCTCCGAATCTGTAAGACATAGCGACAGCGCTGTATTAGATATAGATTTTCTGGTGACAGCGTTTGTGAAATCAGTATACTGTTAATCAGTTCAATGCACTGTTAATCAATTGTGTAAATTACTCAGGTTCTGCTTTGGGACCAAAGTGTTAATGAATTGGTAGCTTCTCAATATATTATTGATACGTGTATCAAACATAAAAGGATCTTGTAAATAACGGATTTCAGCTATCAGTCGTCCTTTTTAAATTTTATTGGCGGATCTACATTTCAGCTAGAATGCATTCTCAATGCACTATCATTTTTGGTCAATATATGTAATGCCTGTTGGTCGGGCTACATCCGCAGTTCACTGTAGTATTCAATGAACTGTGGATGAAACCCAACCAACAGGCATTACATGCATTGATAAAAAATGATAGCGCATTGAGAATGGCTAGTTTATAGCTGAAATCTAGATCTGCCAATAAAATTTAAAAAGGACGACTGATAGCTGAAATCTATTATTTACAAGTCAATATAACAGCCGCTGCGTGCAACAGCCATCTGAATGGAAGGTAACCCGATAAAAGGATCTGTTTGCCTCAGTGTTTTACAAAGCCAAGATGTATTGAACACCTATACCAGCAACCGAAGTTTTTATTTCTTTAAGAGTATGCCAATCAAAATTTATTTGCTGACGAATAGTATCCGGTTGAATTTTAGTTGGAAGAAACATGTGCAGTACCCGAGCGGCTGTCGTCGTGGTTTGATCGCGGAAAGCACCTTTAGCAGAGACGGAAGGAATTAGTTGATAAGTTCAGCCATTGTGTAGCTGCTATAACACAACAACAGAAAAAGGAATACTGCACAATGTTTTCAGCATTACATTAGCTACATTAGTACTGTATTATTTAAACGGATGCACAGAATAAATAACAGAGCGTTCGCTTCTGCTGGTTACCATTTGCATTTTAGTAACAAGAAACCTCCTCGATACTTAATGAACAAATCAAGAGAAACGAAAAATGCCAGAATAGCGTCTCATTTAGGCAGGATATACTGCCACTACATGTAGAAAGATTTCTGCTTGTCTCTATGTCCTCCAAAAATTTCGAAACATATTTTCACTAGATGTGTAACAGACATTTTACAGTCACACATATTGCAGAACCTCCCGCTATTGTACTGTAATAGATGCAGCAAAACCAGTGTAAGCTATAGCTAGCTGGAACGAGCTATGAATACTTGTACGCACTGCATGTGAAATACACTCCTGGAAATGGAAAAAAGAACACATTGACACCAGTGTGTCAGACCCACCATACTTGCTCCGGACACTGCGAGAGGGCTGTACAAGCAATGATCACACGCACGGCACAGCGGACACACCAGGAACCGCGGTGTTGGCCGTCGAATGGCGCTAGCTGCGCAGCATTTGTGCACCGCCGCCGTCAGTGTCAGCCAGTTTGCCGTGGCATACGCAGCTCCATCGCAGTCTTTAACACTGGTAGCATGCCGCGACAGCTTGGACGTGAACCGTATGTGCAGTTGACGGACTTTCAGCGAGGGCGTATAGTGGGCATGTGGGAGGCTGGGTGGACGTACCGCCGAATTGTTCAACACGTGGGGCGTGAGGTCTCCACAGTACATCGATGTTGTCGCCAGTGGTCGGCGGAAGGTGCACGTGCCCGTCGGCCTGGGACGGGACCGCAGCGACGCACTGATGCACGCCAAGACCGTAGGATCCTACGCAGTGCCGTAGGGGACCGCACCGCCACTTCCCAGCAAATTAGGGACACTGTTGCTCCTGGGGTATCGGCGAGGACCATTCTCCATGAAGCTGGGCTATGGTCCCGCACACCGTTAGGCCGTCTTCCGCTCACGCCCCAACATCGTGCAGCCCGCCTCCAGTGGTGTCGCGACAGGCGTGAATGGAGGGACGAATGGAGACGTGTCGTCTTCAGCGATGAGAGTCGCTTCTGCCGTGGTGCCAATGATGGTCGTATGCGTGTTTGGCGCCGTGCAGGTGAGCGCCACAATCAGGACTGCATACGACCGAGGCACACAGGGCCAACACCCGGCATCATGGTGTGGGGAGCGATCTCCTACACTGGCCGTACACCACTGGCGATCGTCGACGGGACACTGAATAGTGCACGGTACATCCAAACCGTCATCGAACCCATCGTTCTACCATTCCTAGACCGGCAAGGGAACTTGCTGTTCCAACAGGACAATGCACGTCCGCATGTATCCCGTGCCACCCAACGTGCTCTAGAAGGTGTAAGTCAACTACCCTGGCCAGCAAGATCTCCGGATCTGTCCCCCATTGAGCATGTTTGGGACTGGATGAAGCGTCGTCTCACACGGTCTGCACGTCCAGCACGAACGCTGGTCCAACTGAGGCGCCAGGTGGAAATGGTATGGCAAGCCGTTCCACAGGACTACATCCAGCATCTCTACGATCGTCTCCATGGGAGAATAGCAGCCTGCATTGCTGCGAAAGGTGGATATACACTGTACTAGTGCCGACATTGTGCATGCTCTGTTGCCTGTGTCTATGTGCCTGTGGTTCTGTCAGTGTGATCATGTGATGTATCTGACCCCAGGAATGTGTCAATAAAGTTTCTCCTTCCTGGGACAATGAATTCACGGTGTTCTTATTTCAATTTCCAGGAGTGTATTTGCCAGTTTATTATGTCAGCAATTGTTTATGAGGATAAGTTACATGTTAAGTAACTAACATAAACTACGTACATTTCCCACTGTGAGCGTCCGCACAATTCAAAAATGGCTCTGAGCACTATGGCACTCAACTTCTGAGGTCATTAGTCCCCTAGAATTTAGAACTAGTTAAACCCAACTAACCTAAGGACATTACACACATCCATGCCCGAGGCACGATTCGAACCTGCGACCGTAGCGGTCTCGCGGTTCCAGACTGCACGCACAATTCAAATAACTCTCATGTCATAGTAGTAGCACGTGATCTGACTTACCTACCATCCTGGCCGTACATACAGTTCATCAAGAAGTCAAATTTCTTCTCCAGTTCTGCCTAGCCTCTTGAAGAAGCTATACCGTCATCTACGCAGGAACAAATTGCACTTAAGATAAGCTAAAGTACTTGCTTTGGCCATATTAGTAATTTCTCCGTGAAATATTGTTACAATGGGCATTATTCATTACTTAACAGTGAGGTAAAAGTTTATATCTTCTTCCAGTACTCTTATTTTCTTTCTTACTGGCTTACCTAAACTTGTTTTCTCTTTCTCTTAACTGCTTGTAATCCCTTTCTTTACGGTCTTCTTCTGTTTCTCCCTTTCTCAGCTCTTACGCCCACTGCTATCGCAGTTCGCTGTTTAAATCTACATACATGTGTAATTTTTCCTATTATTTACTCTTCACCAACAGATGTAACCTGTGGTAACTTCTATTGCTGCTATTACTATTATTAACTCCTTCTGTTATTACTCCCCCTAGATATTATATTCCGTGCAAACACGACATAGTGTAACACAGCATAGGTAATGTATGAAATAATTAATACATTAATAAAATATAAAGAATACCTATTCATATATAGTGAAGAGCTAAAGAAAAACTCGTACACCTGCCTAATATCGTGTACGGCCCCCGCGAGCACACAGAAGTGCCGCAACACAACGTGGCATGGACTCGACTAATGTCTGAAGAAGTGCTGGAGGGAAATGACACCATGAATCTTGCAGGGCTATCCATAAATCCGTAAGAAGGGGTGGAGATCTCTTCTGAGCAGCACGTTGCAAGACATCCCAGATATGTTCAATAATGTTCATGTCTGGGGAGTTTGGTGGCCAGCGGAAGTGTTTAAACTCAGACGAGTCTTCCTGGAGGCACTCTGTAAGAATTCTTGACGTCTGGGGTGTTGTATCGTCACGCTGGAATTGGCCAAGTGCGTCGGAATGCACAATGGACATTAATGGATACAGGTGATCAGACAGGATGCTTAAGTAGCTGACAGAGTCGTATCTAGATGTATCAGGGGCCCCATATCACTCCAGCTGCACATGCCCCACACCATTACAGAGCCTCCACCAGCATGAACAGTCCCCTGCTGACATGCAGGATCCATGGATTCATGAGGTTGTCTCCATACCCGTACACGTCCATCCGCTTGACACAATTCGCAACGAGAGTCGACCGACCAGGCAACATGTTTCCAGTCATCAACAGTTCATTGTGGGTGCTGACAGGCCCAGGCGAGATGTAAAGCTTTGTGTCGTGCAATCATCAAGGGTACACAATTAGGCCTTCGGTCCGAAAGCCCATACCGATGATGTTTCGTTGAATGGTTCTCATGCTGACACTTGTTGATGGCCCAGTATTTAAATCTGCAGAAATTAGCGGAAAGGTTGAACTGCCGTCACGTTGAACGATTCCCTTCAGTCGTCATTGATGCCTTGCTTGCAGGACCTGTTTCCAGCCACAGCGATGTCGGAGATTTGATCTTTTACTGGATTCCTGATACACACGGAACACTCGTAAAATGGTAGTAAGGGAAAATCCCCACTTCATTGCTACCTCGGAGATGCTGTGTCACGTGGCTCGTTTGCCGATTATAATATCATGTTTAAACTCACTTAAATGTTGATAACCTGTCATTGTGGCAGCAGTAATCGATGAAACAACTGTTGTCTCATATAGGCGTTGCCGACCGTAACGCCGGATTCTGCCTGTTTACATATCTCTGTATTTGAACACGCATGCCTATACCAGTCTTTGGCTCTTCAGTGTAAATAAATAAAAGAAAATAGAGACAAACTATTGACGTCGTCCAACGCAACATTTGGAGCGACATGGGTAACGGTGGGAAACTTTTACAATTTGGTGTTCTAAAAGTTACTTGAACTCTATGAGGGAATTTCAACAAGTAAGTTACATATTATTATTATTAATGCAATCCAAGTAAATTTGATTGTATGCTGCACTACACTTCATAGTGTCATATGTGACACTATGTTTCACGATGGTCACCAAGTCTCTCTAAACAACTATCGAAACGTTTTACCTGTCGTTCGATACCTCGACGATATAAATACGTTTTGTTGTCATGGAGCCATTCGAAACCCTCTGTTTGAACGTTCTCATCAATGGAAAATCGCCCCTCCCCAGACCTTCTTTCAGCTTGCCAAAAATATGGAAAATGCGCGGTGCAAAAACCTCCTTCCCGATTAGCAACTCACACGTCTGTGCGACCTTTGTCAAACAATTGGTCTCATTTCGCTACAACTGAACGCAACATTCCATTTGGTCCATGCATTGTCAGAATTTCACGTGAATCTGTGTGCAGTTTAGACGTTTTGCCCATTAGAATCGTACTGTCTCGTGTACTCAACTTTGGAAAACGTTTCCGGTTGCAGCACCGTCTCAGCTTTACGCTGTGATCCACCTGTTACGCGTACCGCAGCAGAAAAGCCGGAACACGTACTCTTTTCTGACAATACACCACACTTGCTGCGCAATGGTCTTACCGTGGGATGTTATGTGTAACTTACGTTGTACAGTCCCCATGCAAATCGAGCTCTTCGTGAGGAATTCTCTTTGCAGGTCTTGGTTTTTAAAAGCTACTGGATATTTGATATGTTGTGAGGTCGTCGTTTGCACCAACAGGAACAGTAGCAGTACCGCCGTAGCTTTTGATGTGAAAGATGATTGCTCACAGTCTGTGCTGTCTTCTGACCACTCTGCCACCCAATTCTCCCCCATTCGCCCCTTTCTCAAGTGCGCGTAATAGCCCTGTGTAATACAGGGGCTCCATAATTTTTTCGACAGATGCAAACCATAACTCGTTTCGGCAACGGTGATTTTAAATATATTCGCCGTCAAATGAAATGGAGTGTTCCCAAGTGATTGCGCGGCGATATTTTTCTGCCTATGATGAACTTTCAATTCAATTAATTTCCATAAATTTCTTTAGTTTCTAATAGACATTTCACAATTTTAATATCATGGAGTCGCACATTACAAGACGCATAAACAAGTTGGTTACAGTAAAGATTATTAATTATAGTAACAGAAGAAAACAAAATGTTACCCAAAACAGAAAATATGTGAACTACATAATCTCCATCTTCTGCATAAATGATTCACCAGTATAATACTTTTTACTAGCTTGGAGGTGCTCGAGGTTCTCGAAGTCGGCACTAACTACACATTTTAAACCACTACTTTTATACCATTCATCATTGTCATTCGTAATCCTCTAGTTTACCAATCTACACGTGGGTGACTGGTTTTATCCTATAAAAATTGTAATTCTTGTTCACAGCACGTATTAAAATTAACCAAAACACCTTACACTATAAGAAAGAATTAATATCTAGTGCAGTTCAGACTCGCGTAATCAGCAAAACCTATGTTTAATTGGAAATGACGCTTGATCTTCGAAATGACTAACACAACCAATTATGGGAAGACCTACAGTATAACATGCGCTCTGCACATATTTCACATACACAAACCATTGCCAGAGTTGAAAGCAACAACACGTGATAGGAGAAATAGTAGCACCCACTGGGGACTGAACCACGGACCTTCAGATTTGCAGCCAGATACCTACCCACTACGCTACCGAGACACAGTAGTACTAAATATCCTTCGATTCATATGTTTTGGATATGGTCAACGACAAGTTAACAGTTGCATCAAAGATCAAATAAGATTAATGCTGTGCATGTTGTGTCCGCCTTAGTACTTGTGTGGATACTGCATACCCATTTCTCAGTGTTCCTAATGTCCCAATGTCCCATTCGTACTATCACTCGTTCAATTGATATGCTTAATCGCCTTGCCTATGGCACTTCGGTTTTTTCTCCTAAAAAACTGTGATGGCTGATGCACAAAATACCTATGTTGCTAATTAGAATCTGACCATGTTAAATATTTTGGTTGTCGCGCCATTATATAGAAGCTACATAAAATTTGATTGCTTCAGTTTATTCGACACGCTAAACGTGGCGACTGTCTCGTGATACGTAAATTACTGATTGATTCAGCTGAACGCCATACGTTTATAATAAGCCTGATTCTATCCAGATATCTGTTTACACCTTGCAACTTTCAAACGAAATAATATTGCGACGTCTGCAGCTATCATACGTTAAATTAACTGGAATCAAAACACACTGGCTCAGGCTAATTTAAGACAGTTGAAAGAGCGACTCCTTCCAACAGAAGACTATACAATTCACGAAAGAAAAAATTCAGGCTCTGATATACATTCATCTTAGTACATATCACTCTAATACAGAAACATATTTATGTATTTTCGGTATAATTAAATGAAAATTTTTTGCATAATGTCGTAATAGCGAATAAAGCCTGACTCACTACTTATAATCCTTGTAGATTAACTGAAAAGATTTATTAGACAAAGGGTGTATTATAACCGCAACAAACGATCGTTTCTTGGTTCAGTAACAGTACATGGGATGATAATACGTGCTTAACATCACACAAGTACGGGGGCGATCTACAGTAGTATGAAATATAGAAGTAAAAACTTCAACAGCGAAGATCGCTAATTATAGCCTAATTTTATTTATGACGACCGGTTTCGGCAAATCTAAGTTTTCATTATTGGATCTTACGCAAGTACACTCTCAATACATCTTCATCACTTGACACTATACATTGCATATCTGATTGACACGTATTCCAAGGCATCTGCGTAACATCCGAAGATGGCAACGTAGATGTGCCGAAACAAGTCATCAGAAATAAAATTATGATTAGCGGTCTTGGCTGTTGAACTTTTATTTCTATATTTCACAGTGAGATAAAGAAAAGGGAAACAGAAGAAGATCGACAAGAGGCTAAACCTGACCAGAACAAATCAAGAGTCGTTTATTGTCATGTGGCAGTCATTCTT
This sequence comes from Schistocerca americana, assembly GCF_021461395.2. Classification (NCBI taxonomy): domain Eukaryota; kingdom Metazoa; phylum Arthropoda; class Insecta; order Orthoptera; family Acrididae; genus Schistocerca; species Schistocerca americana. Next base: position 947,988,150 of record NC_060119.1, on the reverse strand, counting down.
GGTGTGTTCCTGTCTATAAAATTCCACATGTGGCAGTCATTCTTGGTGTGTTCCTGTCTATAAAATTCCACGTGGATAATATTTGTTAGAACTAAAAACTGAATTGTGAAGATAACTCCAGTTACCCTCCACGCCAGGATTGAGTTTCAGTGCAGTGGTCTGCGACCTCTACCTGCTTGTTTGTGAATGTTGACAGATGTTACGAAGTATGCGTGAACCCAAATTTTCATCCTTGATGAGGGTGCTACTTTCCATTATTTAACCAGCTCTCCAAATTCAGTGATGAGAATAAAACAATGGTTAAATCGTTCTAAAGAATAACACAAATCTTAATAAAAAAAATCTTAAATTTCAGTTCGATTTTTGAGAAGCCTTTCCATAAATTAAAAGTATAGCAAAAGGTCTGTACCCTTGCTGGAGATTAGGACCTACTGAGAGTTTACTCTTTGATGCTGCTTACAATGGTTGTTCATGTAATACCAAAAATTTTCAAAAGTGATATGAATAACTCAGCACTAAATGCTCGGAACAAATGAGGCGCAAAAGAAGCGAATAAATATAGTGTTAGTGGGACTCTGAGAGATAGTATGACATTTCATTTGTGAACCACTGTAGCCTAAACATAAGAAACTTTGTTGGTGCAGATTTTGTTTTGTTTCATTTGAGAGCAATTTAATGTGTCTGTACAAGGTGAAACTCCAAAGACAAGAGAAAATGTACCTTTCCAGTCCACAGGTCCCTCCATAAGGTCTGTTGTAGTTTCGGGTGTCATCTCACGTTTGTTCTTTGTCCGCAGTTCAGCAGTAGTGCGTAACGTGCGTCCAAAGATTCGATATAAGGACAAGAAAACTTCATGTCTCTATGAAACATGCTGATTTGTAAAATGTGTGTAAGATACTGGAAAACTGAGAGTTAGTCTGCAGTCTGAGAATACGCTTGCTGCTACCTACGAGCAATATTGCTGTTATGTTAATTCACTTAATTATTTGTGTGAGGTGGCATCCTTTTAAACAAAGGTTGGACTGTCAGAAAGTAATTAAATATAAGTGTTTATTGAGCACCAGGTTGGGCTCTTATCAGCAGCTTTGTGCAAGTCTATTAACTTTTGATACATTTGTTACGCTATTCAGTTACTTGATGGAAATGTCATCTGTTATTTACAAATTATGTCTTTTAGTGAAGCAAATGGCAGCCAGACAAACTGATTGAATAATGCCCTCAATCGTAGCGATTGCAATGAATATAATTAAAGAATTACATGTACCTTCTATTCACAGAAAGGTAATTAAAGTACATATGTTGTAATTGCATTTGTTTTCTCATGTATTGTTTAATTTACACACAACTAAATTGATCGGTACTGCCCTCTGCAAAATAATCCAACTTACTCTCAATTAAACCCAAATTTGTAACCTCTTTTCATCACAAACCAAGATTTTAAAAGCACTAATACCCACAAACTATTAAAAATGACGTTAGCGTCGCTTTTCTGGCAGTTGTTAAGGACAGTTAAACAAATGAAGCTTAGGCATTCGGATTTTTACTGTAGTACTTCAGTGCATATCATTACCATATAATTTTCTGTGGATTAAAGATGTTCTATTTGTGTAAGTGTGTGTGTGTGTGTGTGTGTGTGTGTGTGTGAGAGAGAGAGAGAGAGAGAGAGGGGGGGGGCGGAGATAGAGAGAGAGAGAGAGACTATGTGAGCACCTTGTGGCGAGGTGGTGAGAATGGAGTGGACCAGGCGTCTAACAGCAATGCATCTGACTAACTGAGAGTGCTTATGTTCGCGACCTTAGTCTTGAATGGACTTCCACAAGAATTCTCCCATTTTTTCTGAAAAAATTCGCCCTGGGCTTGTAGTTATTGTTGTTTGTTCAGCTCGTCCTTTGAGTTCTGCCAGTCGAATTATTTTTTAACAACGGGCCAGTTCGAAACAGCGTCAGTGCTGGAGAAAATACGCGGGGTCAGTGCAGACTGCTTCATTCCGCTAGTGTATAAACAAGCAGTCACTATGGTCTCGAGTTTTTCGAAGCTATTAATCACCGAAACTACTGAAAGCCCACCGTTTCTTTAAATCCGTTACATTTGTCTCTAATGACAGCGACGATTAAGGATAAAACTACCGAGTACATTAACTACACGTAACACATAAAGAGTACACAGAATTACTTACGAAAATCGGCAACATCCAAGACCATACACACAGATGGTGTATAAAGCATAACCGGTGAAGCTTGCGTTTATCTCCATCCGTAAGCGAAGAAATGGGCTGCTTTAAATTGCTTGAACAATCATCTATCGTGACTGATGTTTGAAACCTTGAAGCCCAAGATGAAGTAAGCGCCGAAAAGAATCACAGTATTACCGCACTTGCATTCGGCTTTCATGTTCCCAAAAATCAATCGATGCAACACCATACCAATCAATTGGTGGTGCATTCCAGCTGTATTGGGTACTGGCAGTGGCGCCATTTCTCCCTTACCGTGTCGCTTGGAGTATATCCCGTAAATTAAGCTGCTGAAATAAAGGCAGGGAGGCTGAGCTGACCAACTTGTATATGCATACGCCGTTTTTCCGTATGAGAGGCATCCCGACTGCTCCGACCTGTTGTTACTGTACACTAATTGTTCTTTTAGTTTAAGTAGAACTACTTTTCCAAATTTTTTAACTGCGTGTTTTCCTAAGAAATTAACGGGTGGAAGCTAATTAAATGCACCTAACCCTGGATTACATATGGGATCAGAATTCATTCAAAACTAACAAGACTCTGCTTGTCATCGCGGCAAACAGGCGAAGACAACATTAAATCACATTACAAACAATATTGTAAAATTCTAAACAAACTCTTTAGAGCATGTAAATGTATGTACTTTCAACAAAAAATAGACTCCTCCACCAACAAAATAAAAATGATTTGGAATACAATAAAAAGTGGGACAGGAAAAACAACTCATGAAAATTAATAAATTTCTTTAATGAACTAATCAAAGGCAGTCCTAAAATTGCAGGAATTTTTAAGAATTTCTCCTGTCAGTGGCAGAAAATTTAAATTTGAACATTTCCTTTGCAGATAGCCTACAGCTACTAATAAAAGCCTTCAGTAAGAAGTTTGATAAAATTCAGCTTTATCCTACATCACCAATTATCGTTAACACGTGTCAGAACAGTGGCAGAGAGCGTAACACAGCGGCACAACTGTGTGAACCACGTGATCTTTGCTTAACCGATGTATTGCCATTTATCAGAGCGGGAAGGTGGATATTTATTGAGCTAAATGCTTAACATGTCCTTGTAACACTTGTTCATAAAAGCCTCTTACAGGTATACATTGCATAATCCATACCCAGAGTGTAAACATAATCATTTTAGAAGCATACAAAATTTTCGTCTCACAACACTGGCGTGTCTGCGATATTATAAAATCGTAATTCATTCATGTGTGGAGACTACGTAAAAGACTTCACACCTGTGCAACAACTTGTACGGCACATGTGAAGTGGCGGGACTGCCATAAAATTAGAAACTGAAAGATCGTGAACCAGAACTGCTCGATTCTTCACATTTCTAAAACACGAAATTCCCCACAATAGAGCACAACTGTTGGGTAGAGGGAGCAGGAAAGGGGCGGGGTGGGGGAGGGGGGATGGGGAGCGTGACAAGTCGTGGAAGGAGCTGCACTACAGAAAGTGCTTTAATTCAGATTTAAATTCCACTACGTTGCCTACGTGGCGTTTAATGTGGCCTTGTAGGTTGTCTGAATTCATGCATTCTCATTATCTGCCTCCTTTCTGTACTAATCTTAACCCCTCGAAAGAAATTTTCAGTGTTACCAACTGTTTCAAAAATAAATGCACTAGTGGTTATCCCGAAATCAATAGTAAAATAATGAAATGTAATAACGTATCCAGTTAGTAATGAAATGAATTTGTTTACAGAGCTAAGCTTCCAGAGAGATTTAACCACGCTGTTGCGAAGCAATTTCACAGAAAAGGAGACCAAACGTTAGTAAAATATTACTCTACCATCTCATTCCTGACGCTGTTTTCAAAAATGTTCGAGACGATAATGTACAATGGACTTTATATACTTGTTTGGATTACAAAACGACCTGTAAAATGAACCGGCTAGTTTTAGCTTGATAGATTGGGAATATTTTACAATTTGGCTAAGACTTTTTATTGTGCGAATCACGATGTCCTAGAGCAAAAATTAAAATATTGGGTAATAGAAGGCACAGCAAGATTTTGTGACTTTTATTCTATCTGAATTACAGAAAGCAATGCGTATCAAATCCATGTCAACCACATAATGACAATTACTCAGAATTTACAGCAGTCAGACACGGTGTACCACAATATTCGATCTTTGGTCCTCTGCTGTTTCTGATATACATAAATGATCTTCCATTTACAGTTACAGTAGATGCAAATTTTATATTTTTTGAAGAATTTTCAGTACATGTTTAAAAACAGCACCAGTTCACTTTCTGAAAATGCAAGTAATGAAAAATTTGAAAATATGAACAATTCCCTCAAGGCAGATGAATTATCACTGAACTTTGACAGGACTCAGTAACTGCATACAGTTCAGAATTTCTCACAGAACTCCACCAGCTATAAAAAATAAGTTTCTCAAACAATAAAATACCAGAAGTAGAAACGTTAAAGTTCATAAATTTATTTACAAGAAAAAACAGAAATTCAAGTAATTCGCAAGGACACAAAAACTTTTTTTACGTGGCGTGATTCCTGTGACATCTTGATCAAGTAGTCTCTCACTACAGTCGTAAAGTCGCTTCAGGCAGCGCACTGTTTTGGAATTTACGTTATAAAAAATGACCTACAAATGATGTGTAGTACCCCATTGTAGAAATAAATCCACAACAAAATGTTACAAAAAGTGAGAAGTCGCTTAAAATGTGTTTACAGCTCTATCGTAGAGATCCGAAAGATATAGTTATGACTTAAGTATCTTTTTCTGTGAGGATCATTTTTATATAAGTGAACATAGCATATAATATATACTATTCTATGCTGAAGCGCCAAAGAAACTGATACAGGCATGCGTATTCAAACACACAGATATGTAAACAGGCAGAATACGCCGCTGCGGCCGGCTACGCCAATATAACACAGTAAGTGTCTAGCGCAGCTGTTAGATCGGTTACTGCAGCTACAATGGCAGTTTATCAAGATTTAAGTCATTTTGAAGATGGTGCTATAGTCGGCGCATGAGCGTTCGGACACAGCATCTCCGAGGTAGCGATGAGGTGCGGATTTTCCCGTGCAACCAATTCACTAGTGTACGATGAATATCAGGAATCCGGTAAAACATCAGATCTGCGACATCGCTGCGGCTGGAAAAGATCCTGCAAGAACGGGACCAACGACGGCTGAAGAGAATCGTTCAACATGATAGAAGTGCAACCCTTCCACAAAATGCTGCAGGTTTCAATGCTCGGTCATCAGCAAGTGTCAGAGTGCGAACAGTTCATCGAAATATCATCTATATGGGCTTTCAGAGCCGAAGGACCACTCGTGCACCCTTGATGACTGCGCGACACAAAGCTTACCCATTGCCTGGGCCCGTCAACATCGACATTGGACTGCTGATGACTGGAAACATGTTGCCTGGTCGAAGGAGTCTTGCTTCAAATTGTATCGAGCGGATGGACGTGTACGGATATGGAGATAACCTCATGAATCCATGGGCCCTGCCTATCAGCAGAGGACAAGTTGGTGGAGATTCTGTAATGGTGTGGGGCATGTGCAGTTGGAGTGATACGGGATACTTGATACGTCTAGATACGACTCGGACAGGTGACAAGTACGTAAGCATCCTGACTGATCACCTGCATCCATTCATGTCCATTCTGCATTCCGACGGACTTGGGCAATTCCAACAGGACAATTCGACACCCCACACGTCCAGAATTGCTACAGAGTGGCTCCAGGAATACCCTTCTGAGTTTAAACACTTACAGTCGCCACCAAACTCGCCTGCCATGAGCATTATTGAGCATATCTGTGATGCCTTGCAACGTTCTGTTCTGAATAGATCTCGACCCCTTGTATTCTTACGGATTTATGGGCAGCCCTGTAGGATTCGTGGTGTCAGTTCCCTCCAGCACTACTTCATACATTAGCTGAGTCCGTGTCACATTGTGTTGGCGGCACTCCTGCTTGCTCGCGGGGGCTCTACACGATATTAGGCACGCATAGTAGTTAATACCCAATGAAGAAACGTGCCGGTCTTGTACAGTCATTTAATATTTGAGTATGTACGGGTGTTAGTGGTTAGGTTTATATTGGCAAAGTAATTGTTCTCGATTTGATATGAGGGCCATCGTCAAAAAAAAGAAAAACGCATTATCGAGAGCACTTGGTGAATATACAATGTATTAATATAATGTAACATTGCCGAAAGGATTAGGTTGCACTGCAACAAACTTGCATAATTTGCTTAAATATAATTTACAGGCATTTTTATATATACTTTACCGAGGTACCACTTCCGGACACGGCACGACAATGACTAATGTCTCAAAAGCGCCGTCTCATGAGCACTTAGAATACATGCATGCAAGAACTGAAATCCAGAAAAGTTTGTTAAATGCTTACAAGGAAGCAAACTGTGTGAAATACGTAGAGTAGATGAGCTATTGTTGCTTAATGTGACTTTGAGTACTGTTCGCACCTCGTAGAAAGTATTCGAAAGTTTCCGTACCGCTTGCAAGCGCTGCCGTCGTGTGCGATTTCCGCAGATTGACGCTGCAGTTGCGATTTGGTAATGAAGCACTTACTCTTCATGAGGGTATTTCCGGTCTGTCGTTGTAACTACAAGTAATGCGTGTTTTTTTCACCAGACACCACGTTTGGCTTTGTTGAGGTAAAGCATCATCAGTGGTCTGTAATTAAGTTATTTACATTCTGATATCCTTTAGGATCGAAAAACAGTTCGCTAACAGTATATTAGTTTTTACTTATTGTGTTTTCTGCATGATTTCACGCTTACATCGGGAAATGCCATCTGCCAGCACATCGTTGATGTTTTTAATCTTTAGACTCTGATAGCTGTGGTCTAGTTTATCGTTTCTCTGCAGCACTATGCGTTTTGTATGTTTTTCACTGCACACTTTTTCGCACATCGTAATTTTCTGTTTGTTTTCGTACTTCTAAGTATGTATTGTGATTTGTGTTTTGTAGTGTTGCCAACGTAATGTTGTCACTAGTTTGTCTTTGACCTATACCCTTATTTTTTTAGTTTTTTGCATTTGTGTCATTATATTTAATTATGTTGCTGTGTATTTATATGCTATGAAAAAGTACGGAAGAAATAGTGATGGAAGTTTTTTTTTTTTTGGTGGCGGTAAGTGTGTAGTAGCGTGATGGAGTGTGAGTAGGAGGACAAGGTGAGAAGCAAGAATGAAATGAAATTTGGAGTGGGGGGGGGGGGGGGGGGGGGGGAGAGATTGGGTGGGAGAGTGTGACGGTTGGAAAAGGCTCTTTTCATTTCTATGTGATTTCATGAAATATTTTATATAGAGCCTGGTTTTCGTTATTTATTTGGTCACTGAGCGACTGTTTATTTTGTGTTAGTGCTTGGCGCATATGGAAATTTTCTTGGAAAGGAGGGAAGTGTCTGTCATTATTATAATGTTCATATCTTTTTCAACGTTGCTTGGTCTATAATGTACATGTTGTAGATGATCTGCAAACGTTGGACGGTTTGTACCGTATTTAAAGGCTCTGACGTGTTCATTATATCTTGTGTCGAATGTCCTGCCAGTTATTCTAATGTGTATCTTTTCATGATCTCGGCAACTGAGCTGATACAGACCAAATTGTTAGTATCTCTCTAGTTTTGATTTCAATTGCGGAATGTACTTTTGTATTGAGTTTTTTGTGTTGTAAACGATGTTTACGCCTTGTTTTGGAATACATTATCTATTTTATGTGTGAATTTGTCGTGGTAGGTCTTTGTATGCCATTTTTGTGTGTTAGTGCGGGTTGCATGTGTTGGTGTGATATGGTTGGGTTTTTTCCGTATTTGACTGTAATAATTTTATTATTTCATCTATGTGTTCATAAGGTAGCTGGTTGTGTGTTTTCAGGGTTTTGTCAAATATTTTCATGGTTTCATTAATAGGGATGCAACTGTAAATACTTTCTATCCCAAAGGAGAACAGTGTAGCTGTGCCAGAGATTTTTATGTCTCTTATATGTTACACCAGTTGAGAGGTATTTTTGACTGTTCTATTATTTTTTAGTCTGTAGTACTGGATTAACTGTGGCTGCGTTTGTTTTCCTAGAAGGTCTAAAGGAGTTGCTCTGAAATTCACTGTTGGACGGATTGGATAATTTTCTTTATGGATTTTTGGTTGACATCTCATGTAGGGGGCTTGAGGAATTTTTTTGCACGACTCTCTGCTTCTCTCTGTCTTTAAATCAATATTCTCTATTTCTGAGTGTGTTTTCAACACGTGTTTGAAATCCATTATTTGGGTTTGATTTTAATTTTTATATTTTGCTTTTGCTGATGAATTCTTCAGTTTTTTTCTATGTATTGTTTTGTTTTCATAAGAATGACACTATTACCTTTGTCACATTTTGTTATAATGATGTTTTCTGCTTGCAGTCTTTTCTTTAGGTTTTTAAGTTTTCTTTCATCACAGGTATTTTTGAAGCCACCGACTTCTCTTCGCGTTTATTTTTGCGTTCCAACCGATAAAAATTTAATAAACGTTATACAAGCCGCCACTGTAAACTTAACCATTAATGTATGATCAGAATTTTTAAATTAACAAGATGGACTAAAGCCTTAACATCTTCGATATTTCTGGGGGGGGGGGGGGGGGGTCAGTGGTGTCTCTGGTTGGAGGACGTGTAGCTTGTTCACTTTTTAATGATCCCTGAGGTGCGGGTTTTGGTTGTGGAAGCGTGAGCAAAGCCGCTCCATAAATGACGAACAGCGCAGGGTGAATAATTTTCGCCATGTTGCTCATTGCTGACAAATCATACACGGCCTTCGTGCATGCTGTGGTATGTGTAATAATAATAACGTATGTGCGGAACGAAATGCGTTTTTCTTTCGTGGGCATGACGTCACTAAGGTACACTCGGCAGCGAAACAGTGCATGGCATAAGTGACATTGAGATTACGAGAGTCAACGTCTTCATATTAAATATTTTAAATACATTGTTTTTTCATTAATTTAAATTATAATTAGCTGTAACTTACTGCGAGAAGTTGATTTTATGACGTTCATATTCTTCATACGTTCCGTGGTGTTTACTAGTGTAATGACATATGTTAAGACTGTTGAAAAGAAGTGGAGCCAAGACGCTTCCCTGAGGTAGACCATTTTTCTGCGCTCTCCAGCGACTGCGTTTCAAGGACAACACAGTCGCTGGAGAGCGCAGAAAAATGGTCTACCTCAGGGAAGCGTCTTGGCTCCACTTCTTTTCAACATCTATACCAACGACCAGCCATTGACCTCAGGCACAAGGAGATTCTTATATGCAGATGACCTAGCCCTTGCTACACAGAGCTCATGCTTTGAAAGAGTGGAAAGAAACCTGACAACAGCTCTTAGAACACTGTCAAGCTACTACAATCGGAACCATCTCAGACCAAACCCTTCGAAGACACAAGCGTGTTCCTTTCATTTAAGGAACAGGGAAGCTAATCGTGAGCTACATACTGCGTGGTCAGGCATCCAACTCCAGCATCATCAAGCACCTAAATACTTGGGAGTCACTCTCGACAGAACTCTGACATTCAAAACTCACTGCAAGAACACCAAAATGAAAATCTCCGCTCGAAACAACCTAATTCGCAAACTAGCGGGGACACAGTGGGGATCACATCCACAAACTATTCGCAGCTCTGCAATGGCATTGTGCTTTTCTACTGCTGAATATGCTTCTCCAGTCTGGCACAGGTCATCTCATGCCAGACAAGTAGACTTCGCTCTCAACGAAACCTGCAGGTTGATCACAGGTTGCTTAAGACCTACCTCAACTGATAAGCTCTACTACCTGGCTGGAATAGCGCATCCATGGATACGCAGAACAGTGGCTGCCAACAAGGAGAGACTGAAAGTGGAACAGGACAGTGCCCATCTACTGCATGGACATAATCTACCACAGCAACGGCTGAGATCGCAAAAGAGCTTCCTGAGAACTTTGCAACCTCCAAGCGCCTTGTAGGTTGCAAAGTACTGGGCACATGTAATATAAATACAATTTTTGTGTATATATTTATTGATGTGTATGGTAACTGTAACTTTGGCTGTTTCTGATTCGAGAATAAATAAAGACAGTTTTCAACATGTGTGAAAAGCTAACGGTTATCTTCGTAAACAGTTACCTCAAACCATTTTCGCTGCAACATCGAAAATAAGCAATACGATTTCCTCAGGACGCAGTGTAGTGCTAATTAACTACACCATCTTAAGACAGTCTGCCAAGTACTTTGAAAATGACACAATGAAAACGTGAGCGTCTAAACCGAAACTTATAACATTAAATTAAACCTGAATATCTATTATTCGACCAATTCCATTGCTCAAATACGCCGACAAAGGCCGAACATAGTCGTTTTAAATGATGCCAGAATAGATTGTGATCTAATATATTGCCGATGAGTGGGGTGTAAACCTACTACTGGATATAATACAGATGATTCAACAATAACGTTTTTGCAGCAGAAAAGCACTTAACATTTCAAGATAATTTGACAGGAACAAACTATGCTTGTACGCATAGTTTGTCATTTGCTAGAAAGCGCCATTCCTTGGTGACTTCAGAGCAACCAGTCAATGGCAGAGCAAAATGGTTATTGCCCAACCTTGCTATGGTAGAAATTTATGTAACACACAGAAGTAAGAAATAAGAAGCTTTTGTGGAAGCATTCTCTACAAAACTGATGATGTTCAGGTATGGTACTTGTTTGCAACATAGAGTATGTTATTAAATTAAGCCAATTTCGAAATAAATAATCAGTGAGTAATATAGGTATGGTTTTAATTTATTTATTAAATCTTTACAGTCTTTAAAGATGTCGATGATATTGTGGTATGAACATTTTATTCGCTATCACGTATCACGTACATTCGAAACGCCCAGCAAACCGACAATAACAACAATGAAACTTTCACTGCCCTAATGACTAACGTATCGATTGACACATGGTTAAGGTTGGCAGGAGTTGGAAAGTAGCGGAAAACTTTCGAATTACCACTGACGACACTAGATCAGAATATAGGCATAGACATCATTAAAAAGTGAACAAGCTATATACGAACTCTTTAAAATAATTCAAAAAATTTAGTTACTAACCTATCTTAGGATTAGTTTCTGCCTCTTTATCTACAACTTTTAGGAACCATTTATCCACTTTTACATAAAATCGTTATTATTTCCCATGGAAAGAAACTAAAGCGTGAGAAATGGTTCAAATGGCTCTGAGCACTATGGGACTTAATTGCTGAGGTCATCAATCTCCTAGAACTTAGAATTACTTAAACCTAACTAACCTAAGGACATCACACACAACCATGCCCTGGGCAGGATTCGAACCTGCGACCGTAGCGGCCGCGCGGCTCCATACTGAAAGCGTGAGAAGTCGAACGTAGTAGAATACACGCTTATGAGCTGAAGAGTGAGTTGGTAGCCCTGCACAAGGCCGCACGTACAGAGACAGAGCTCTCGTGAAAGATAAGTTATTTAGGTTGTAATTAAATGTAGTTGAACACTTTAAACTAATTAAATACGTTCTTTAGTGTACTCTTCAAGCTCACCATTAAACGTATTTCTCTTATTTGCGTAGTGTTCTGGTAATTGCGAAAAGTTCGTTTGTTTACTTACTGCTTCTTAGGCCTAACTTTTCGAATGTGCATATTTAGCGTCATACCTCAATTCGAAGTGCATTTGCTGTAGTTTAACTAATTAAATACGTTCATTAGGGTGCCTTTCAAGCTCACCATTAAAGGTTTTTCTTTTATTTGCGTATTGTTCCAGTAATCGCGAAAAGTTCGTTTTGTTTATATGTCGCGGCTTTGCGTTACTTTCCGAGTGTGCATACTTAGCGTTATACCGCAATCTTAAGTGCATTTGGTATAGATTAACTAATTAAATACATTCATTAGTGTGTTCTTCAAGCTTGCCATTAAAGGTTTTTCTTTTATTTACGTATTCTTCCACTTATCGCAAAAAGTTCGTTTTGGTTACATTCGGCTGTTTAGGCCTAATTTTTGAGCGTGCATATTTAGTGTTACACCACAAATTTAAGTGCATTTGTTAATAGCTTACTCACATATTAGTTTCCAAAACATATTTAGTGTCCTTTTGCATCTGTATGTAATACATTATCGTTATCACTTAGTAAATCTCTTTAACTAATTTCCAAACTACCATGGATACTAAGTGTGTGAGCTGCAGTAGGAATGTTAGTTCAGGGGTTTTGTGCAGCTGTTGTGACAGGTGGTTTCATTGGGGAAATTGTAGCGGAGTGGGAATTGGGAAAGCAAACGAGACTCTTCCATTCTCTTGCAGGGTTTGCTCAAGAGATAGGATTATAGCTGAACAGGAGGATAAAATTAGAGCCCTTCAGGCTGATTTGGACAGAGCGAGGGAGGAACTGAAGAGGTTAAGGGGGCAGGAGGGCAAACAGCGGCGGGAAATGGTAGATGGGAACAGGGGCCACAGAAAGAGGACAGTGTCTGACAGTTTCCCAATTGGCACAATCAATAGATTTGCCTTGCTACCACAGTTAAGTAAGGAAGAGGCTCCAGTAGAAGTAGATGTAGTTAAGATGCAACACAATTTCACTAGGAAACCAACTGTTTCAAAAAAAGTAGAAAGTAAGAGGAAAGTTCTGTTGCTAGTTAGCAGCCATGGAAGGGGTGTGGGCCAGATTTTGCAGGAAAAATTAGGTACCAGGTCACAAACTTTTTCAAGCCAAGTGCATGTCTTAGCCAGGTGGTAGAGGATGTAGATTCCTTGTGCAAACGATTCACAAAGCAGGATCATGGTAGTGGGTGGAGTGGGAAACAGTATTGATAGGGATCAGGGCTACAGCATTGAGTATGACCTGGTGAAAATAGCCTCAGGAACGACCCATACCAATGTTGGGCTGGTGGCTGCTTTCGTGCGGCATGATCAGCCCCAGTTGAACCGCTCTGTCAGGAGGGTAAATATGGAGCTGGATCACTTTCGTAGGGCGGCTACTCTGTCAGACATTGGATTGGTTCCTGTCGAGGCTGTTGATAGGGGGGATTTCACAAGGCGTGGCCTACATCTCAATAGGAAAGGGAAGGGTAAACTGGCAGGGTTGTTAGCGAAATCCATAAGGGGGGATACTAGTACTCATGGATGTATCTCTTTTTTAGGCTAATATCAGTGTCCCCGTGTACCCGTGGTCTAGGGGTAGCGTCTTTGATTCATAATCAAAACGTCTTCGGTCCCGGGTTCGATCCCCGCCACTGCCTAAATTTTGATAAATAATCAGCATTGGCGGCCGAAGACTCCGGCATAAGAAGTCAGCCTCATACTGCCAACGGCCTTGTCAAAGAGGGCGGAGGAGTGGATAGAGGTTCAGGGCACTCTCTTGTCCTAGGGGTGGGAAATTGCCCCTAAAGGCGGAAGAATCAGCAAAGATCAACGACATGAGGATGCAGAAGGCAATGGAAACCATTGCATTAAAGACATGTAACGTGTATCCACAGGACATGTGGCCTGTATTTGAAGAAGTGTCATAATGATCTCTCCATTGGCAAAAGATTCCAGAATAGTCCACCATTCGGATCTCCGCGAGGGGACTGCCAAGGGGGAGGTGACCGTGAGAAAAAGATTGAATAATCAACGGAAGGATAACGTTCTACGAGTCGGGGCGTGGAATGTCAGAAGCTTGAACGTGGTAGGGAAACTAGAAAATCTGAAAAGGCTCAATCTAGATATAGTAGGGGTCAGTGAAGTGAAGTGGAAGGAAGACAAGGATTTCTGCTCAGATGAGTATCGGGTAATATCAACAGCAGCAGAAAATGGTATAACAGGTGTAGGATTCGTTATGAATAGGAAGGTAGGGCAGAGGGTGTCTTACTGTGAACAGTTCAGTGACCGGGTTGTTCTAATCAGAATCGACAGCAGACCAACACCGACAACGATAGTTCAGGTACACATGCCGACGTCGCAAGCTGAAGATGAACAGATAGAGAAAGTGTATGAGGATATTGAAAGGGTAATGCAGTATGTAAAGGGAGACGAAAATTTAATAGTCATGGGCGACTGGAATGCAGTTGTAGGGGAAGGAGTAGAAGAAAAGGTTACAGGAGAATATGAGCTTGGGACAAGGAATGAAAGAGGAGAAAGACTAATTGAGTTCTGTAACAAGTTTCAGCTAGTAATAGCGAATACCCCGTTCACAAGAGGAGGAGGTATACTTGGAAAAGGCCGGGAGATACGGGAAGATTTCAATTAGATTACATCATGGTCAGACAGAGATTCCGAAATCAGATACTGGATTTTAAGGCGTACCCAGGAGCAGATATAGACTCAGATCACAATATAGTAGTGATGAAGAGTAGGCTGAAGTTAAAGACATTAGTCAGGAAGAATCAATACGCAAAGAAGTGGGATACGGAAATACTAAGGAATGACGAGATACGTTTGAAGTTCTCTAACGCTATAGATACAGCAATAAGGAATAGCGCAGTAGGCAGTACAGTTGAAGAGGAATGGACATCTCTAAAAAGGGCCATCACAGAAGTTGGGAAGGAAAACATAGGTACAAAGAAGGTAGCTGCGAACAAACCATGGGTAACAGAAGAAATACTTCAGTTGATTGATGAAAGGAGGAAGTACAAACATGTTCCGGGAAAATCAGGAATACAGAAATACAAGTCGCTGAGGAATGAAATAAATAGGAAGTGCAGGGAAGCTAAGACGAAATGGCTGCAGGAAAAATATGAAGACATCGAAAAAGATATGATTGTCGGAAGGACGGACTCAGCATACAGGAAAGTCAAAACAACCTTTGGTGACATTAAAAGCAACGGTGGTAACATTAAGAGTGCAACGGGAATTCCACTGTTAAATGCAGAGGAGAGAGCAGATAGGTGGAAAGAATGCATTGAAAGCCTCTATGAGGGTGAAGATTTGTCTGATGTGATAGAAGAAGAAACAGGAGTCGATTTAGAAGAGATAGGGGACCCAGTATTAGAATCGGAATTTAAAAGAGCTTCGGAGGACTTACGGTCAAATAAGGCAGAAGGGATAGATAACATTCCATCAGAATTTCTAAAATCATTGGGGGAAGTGGCAACAAAACGACTATTCACGTTGGTGTGTAAAATATATGAGTCTGGCGATATACCATCTGACTTTCGGAAAAGCATCATCCACACAATTCCGAAGACGGCAAGAGCTGACAAGTGCGAGAATTATCGCACAATCACCTTAACAGCTCATGCATCGAAGCTGCTTACAAGAATAATATACAGAAGAATGGAAAAGAAAATTGAGAATGCGCTAGGTTACGATCAGTTTGGCTTTAGAAAAAGTAAAGGGACGAGAGAGGCAATTCTGACGTTACGGCTAATAATGGAAGCAAGGCTAAAGAAAAATCAAGACACTTTCATAGGATTTGTCGACCTGGAAAAAGCGTTCGACAATATAAAATGGTGCAAGCTGTTCGGGATTCTGAAAAAAGTAGGGGTAAGCTATAGGGAGAGACGGGTCATATACAATATGTACAACAACCAAGAGAGAATCGTAAGAGTGGACGATCAAGAACGAAGTGCTAGTATTAAGAAGGGTGTAAGATAAGGCTGTAGCCTTTCGCCCCTACTCTTCAATCTGTACATCGAGGAAACAATGATGGAAATAAAAGAAAGGTTCACGAGTGGAATTAAAATACAAAGTGAAAGGATATCAATGATACGATTCGCTGATGACATTGCTATCCTGAGTGAAAGTGAAGAAGAATTAAATGATCTGCTGAACGGAATGAACAGTCTAATGAGTACACAGTATGGTTTGAGAGTAAATCGGAGAAAGACGAAGGTAATGAGAAGTAGTAGAAATGAGAACAGCGAGAAACTTAACATCAGGATTGATGGTCACGAAGTCAATGAAGTTAAGGAATTCTGCCACCTAGGCAGTAAAATAACCAATGACGGACGGAGCAAGGAGGACATCAAAAGCAGACTCGCTATGGCAAAAAAGGCATTTCTGGCCAAGAGAAGTCTACTAATATCAAATACCGGCCTTAATTTGAGGAAGAAATTTCTGAGGATGTACGTCTGGGGTACAGCATTGTATGGTAGTGAAACGTGGACTGTGGGAAAACCGGAACAGAAGAGAATCGAAGCACTTGAGATGTGGTGCTATAGACGAATATTGAAAATTAGCTGGACTGATAAGGTAAGGAATGAGGAGGTTCTACGCAGAATCGGAGAGGAAAGAAATATGTAGCAAACACTGATAAGGAGAAGGGACAGGATGATAGGACATCTGCTAAGACATGAGGGAATGACTTCCATGGTACTAGAGGGAGCTGTAGAGGGCAAAAATTGTAGAGGAAGACAGAGATTGGAATACGTCAAGCAAATAATTGAGGACGTAGGTTGCAAGTGCTACTCTGAGATGAAGAGGTTAGCACAGGAAAGGAATTCGTGGCGGGCCGCATCAAACCAGTCAGTAGACTGATGACAAAAAAAAAATCTGTGTCCTATGAGAAGTTCAGGCAGGCAGGTGCTAAAAAGGTCCAAAACTCCCAAAATTCTCACAACAAGAAAGTAAATAATAATGTTACTACATTTAACCAAAATATTGGTGGATTAAAGAAGAAAGTAGATTCTCAGAAAAGTAAATTAAAACATAATGTTACCATTTTTCACCAAAATATCCCGGGATTGAAGAATAAAGTAGATGAGCTCCTGGTTTGTTTAGATGACATTGAATCTGATAATGTAATAGATATACTATGTCTGTCTGAGCATCACATTGTGTCTGATATGGAAAAGGTAAATGTCAGTGGTTATAAAGTAGCTGCACATATTAGTATAGAGAATAAGGTGGGAGGAGGAGTTGCCACATATGTCAAAAGTTATCACTGTGTAGAAAGCTTAGATACAAAAAAGTTTTGTCTAGAGCAACATATAGAAGCATGTGCCTGTCAACTTAAACTGAAGGAGGGCTCTTTTATAATTGTAACGGTATATAGGTCCCCTTCAGGAAACTTTCATTTATTCCTGCAAAACTAGGATGCCTTGTTGTGCTATCTGTCAGATAGGGGAAAGAAAATTATTATTTGTGGGGACTTCAATGTTGATTCACTGAAAGAGTGTAATAGGAAGAATGACCTGGAAGTTTTGCTCGGCTCTTTCAATTTGACAACTGCCATTAATTTTCCTACTCGGGTAGTAAAGGACAGCAGCACATTGATAGATAACACTTTTATAAACCAAGATAGGTTTAAAAACATAAATTCTTCTCCTGTCAAGAGTGGGCTTTCTAATCATGATGCTCAGCTAGTTACAGTATATGACATAGCTCCAGTCAGTAATTCAAAACTACCCTCCAAAGTTATGTGTTCAATTAATGACTCAACAATTAGAAATTTCAGAGAAAACCTTCAGCAGTTAGATTGGGATGAGGTGCGCAAGGAACCCCTTGCTAATTTAAAATATAACTTATTTCATGATACACTTGTAAGAGAATTTGAAAACTGTTACCCCAAGAAAGTAGTTAAATCTAATTATAAGTAACTATGCAAAAAACCTTGGCTTACTAAAGCAATAAAAATATCTTGTAACCAGGAAAGAGAACTGTATCTAACAACAAGAAAGAGTAATGACCCAGAAACAGCCAAATATTATAAAAACTACTGTGCTACATTAAGAAAGTTTATTAAAAAGTCCATAAGCATGT
This sequence comes from Schistocerca americana, assembly GCF_021461395.2. NCBI lineage: Eukaryota > Metazoa > Arthropoda > Insecta > Orthoptera > Acrididae > Schistocerca > Schistocerca americana. Next base: position 947,970,214 of record NC_060119.1, on the reverse strand, counting down.
GCATCATGTCTGAAATTAATACCTCTGATAACAAAATCAAAACAATTTGGAATATTATTACAAGTGAGACAGGACAACCAAGAGTACGGGATAACGGCATTACCATCAAAGTGAATGGAAACTTGATAAACAACAAGCTGGAAGTCGAAAACATTTTGAATAATCATTTTTTAAATGTTGTAGAGAAAATAGGATCTAAATGTTCATTAGAAGAAGCAAGGCAGTTAATGGAAGAGGGCTTACCCACATCATTTGATACAATTGAAATTCCACCCACCTCTCCTTCTGAAATTAGGAAGCTAATAAACTCTCTCAAGAATAAAAGCTCACATGGGATTGATGGCATTTCCAGCAGGGTAATAAAAGCTTGTTCCCAAGAAATAAGTGGGATTATTAGCCACATATGTAATAGCTCTCTGAAGCAGGGTATTTTCCCAGATAGACTGAAGTATGCCATTGTTATACCACTGCATAAAAAGGGGATATGTCTGATGTCAACAACTACTGCCCAATCTCTCTTCTGACTGCCTTATCCAAAATTCATAAAAAAGTAATGTAGTGTAGCGTAGCTTCACACCTTTGTAAAAATAAAGTTTTAACAAAATGTCAGTTTGGTTTCCAGAAGGGTTTTTCAACGGAAAATGCTATATATATATACTTTCACTAATGAAATATTAAATGCTCTGAGTAACTGGAAGTCACCCATTGGGATTTTTTGTGATCTATCAAAGGCTTTTGATTGTGTAAATAATGGAATAATTCTAGATAAGCTCAAGTACTGTGGTATGAATGGGACAGTGCTCAAATGATTTACATCATAACTAACTGGAAGAGTGCAGAAAGTTGAAACAGACAGTTCACATAATATGCAAAAACTGGTGATTTCTCAAACTGGGGAACAATCAAGAATGGGGTGCCGCAAGGTTCGGTCTTGGGTCTTCTGCTGTTCTTAATATATATTAATGACTTACCATTCTATATTCACGAAGATGCAAAGCTGGTACTTTTTGCCAATGATACAAGTATAGCTATCACACCCGACAGACAAGAATTAACTGGTGAAATTGTAAACGATGTTTTTCAGAAAATTATTAAGTGGTTCTCTGCAAATGGGCTCTCATTAAACTTTGACAAAACACAGTATATACAGTTCCACACAATAAATGGAATTACCCCATTAATAAATATAGACTTCGATTAGAAATCGGTAGCTAAGGTAGAATATTCAAAATTTCTCGGTGTATGCATTGATGAGGGGGTGAACTGAAAAAAAAAAACACTGAGGATCTGCTGAAAAGTTTGAGTTCAGCTACTTATGCTATTAGGGTTACTGCAAATTTTGGCGATATACATCTGAGTAAATTAGCTTACCACGCCTATTTTCATTCTCTGCTTTCGTACGGCATCATATTCTGGGGTAAAAGAGTGTTCATTGCAGAAAAGCGTGTAATCAGAATAATTGCTGGAGCTCATCCAAGATCATCCTGCAGACACTTATTTAAAGAGCTAGAAATCTTCACTGTAACCTCACAATATATATATTCACTTACGAAATTTGTTATTAACAATCCTAACGAATTCAAAAGCAATAGCAGTGTACATGGTTACAACACTAGGAGAAAGGATGATCTTCACTACTCAAGGTTAAATCTAACTTTGGCTCAGAAGGAGGTAAATTATGCTGCCACAAATGTCTTTGGTCACTTACCTAATAGCATCAAACGTCTGACACATAGCCATATAGCATTTCAAGGAAATTAAAAGAATTTCTTTATGGCAACTCCTCCTACTCATTAGACGAATTTTTGAATATAGTAAGTGGGTAATTTCCCAACCTCGACAAAAAAATTATTGAGTGTCATGTAATATTTTGTCTAATGTAATATCTTGTATAGACACCTTTTATTAACCTGACACGTTCCACATCATTATGAAGTGTCGTATTCATGATCTATGGAACAAGTACTAATCTAATCTAATCTAATCTAATCTAAGTGGCGAGAAAGTACAGCTCAGCTAACAGAATGTGGAAGAGAAACAATGCTTTGCTCTGCATATGCTTTCAGCTACTGTTACGTTCAGTTTCGCTTAAGTAATATCTGCATATGAAAGAATATTTATTTACCGTGTTTACACGATATTGGTTGAAATCTTCTCTATGAAGGGCTTAAGGTCTTGAAAATCATTAGAATCAACACTAGCAACAAACTCACCACCATATATATTAATAAGCAGTTACGTTTTAAAAATACCACATATTCTCCACATAACGCCAATCCCCACAGAATCCCCAGTCGAATTGAAATTCTCCGCATTTGGAGGAATTCCCCACAAATTGACAGCGCTGCTGGTAATAGATCAGGAAAAGCAAAGATCATGTGGTTCACACAATGCTGCCACTGTGTTACAATCTCTGCCACTGTTTTGACATGTGTTAACGCCAGTTGCCGAAAAGAAGTGACGAATGCAGGTCACAGGAGTATATTGCCTGTTAAATACGCCATATTATGTATTAATGGTTTTTCACTTTGCACAGTGTCAGCCACATTACGTATCTTCGATATATACTCGTATCCTATAGTATGACAACTGGCCTATAAGTCCAGAAATACGTAATTTCGACGGTGACATGCACAGACAGGTTATACATATTTTAACATGCAGGTAATGTTTTCAAACACGTAATGACCGCTTGTTTCTATGCCCTGCGCTGTATGATACACGCGCTTTATCAATTTTCAGTTCAGCATGCATTTGAGAATAGCTATAAAGCCGAATTCATGGTTGTGTAAAATAAATGAACAATTAACAGTCAAATGTCAGAAATTTCTTTAAAAACATCCTTAAACTCCAGTGAAAAATATCTTCACAGAGACTCTTAAGTTTAACGTTTTAGGCCATTTTATAGCTAGAATTAGCATTACAATACAGCGACTTAATATCGTTTGACTATATTGCACTTAAATTAAATTAAATGCCCATTTTGACATCTTTCCATATCCCAGAGACCAGCTTCCATGGTTCTGTGGGTTACGACTAATGTATAAATGTAATATAAGTGAGACATTTCTTTTATGTTATGGGGTTTAGTGTAACGCCCACGTTTTGAGCGCATCGTTGGAAAAAGGCCATCTTTCATATCCCATATGGCAGATGCGATGTTGTTGCGTCTGGTGCTTAGATACACCTGGAGGTCGTCAGATTTAGACTAAGGTAATACAGCTTAAATGCAATTCATATAAAGGGAGAAAAGAAACAGGGCAGGGCTGGATGCTGAAGCACTACTATGGGCTCATGTTGCCACGATGCCGTCCCCAATCCACACATGATTCGCTGATGTTTGTTTTTAAGTTACCGAGCCAAGGTACTGCATTGTTTCATTTTCATAAATAACATATCGAATTCCACTGTATCAATAGCATTCCCGAAATTAAGTAGTATTAAAATTAGATTCTTATTATGGCTCTCCATACTGTGTGTGTAGGAACATGTTTAGGAACACAAGCGCCAGTCGTGAGAATGCAATCTTGTGGCTGATAATTTATCCCAACTTGAAAGATAACTGGTGATGAGATAAAATAAATCATTTAATTCGTCTGCAGAAGTGGAAAACAGTAGCAGACTTGGTATTTCCTATGACGAAGCATTACAGCTTTTTCCATAGTGCTAAAGCTTTAAATCAGAGCGAGCATATGCACCCACGCCACCCCCAAGATGAATTGCGAAACCAGCCCTTTGAGCTGTGTAACCTGAGAGCTGAGCACATTCCGAGGAATATGCTCAATTGGGCCACATCTTAGAGAGCAGAATCAGTTAGGAGTTCCGTTGGTGAAACAGGCGGTGAAAATCGTTAAAATGTGCTCTTAACGATTAACACGTTACCCTGACCGGCAAACCTTGGGGAACGTCCAACCACGGTCGCCTGCAAAGGAACATATGCCGTCGGCTCCTGCTTTCCGACAGACAATGACCTGCATTCACTGAACTAGTGATTCTGCAAGGTCTAGACTCTTTACCGCGATTTTCTATGTAGGTTTCTGTTAAAGACTGACAGGCTAAAAGAAAGTTTGGAAAAATAGCATACTGTTCTGTGAATAGAAGCAGTTTTCAACAAAGCAATGTAATAGATCTTGCCCGCAGTTCTTCTGCCTGTCTTAAATTTTCTATGGTTTCGGTTAAAGACGGACTGGCTAAAAGGAAGTTTCGGAAAACAGCGTACTGTTCTGTGAACAGAAGCAGTTTTAACAAGGCAATGTAATAACAGATCTTGTCCGCAGTGCTCCTGTCTATCTGAAGCAGCATTTAAGAACTGATACATAGAATGTCTTAAATGTGATTGTAACTAAAACCAAAGGATTCAAAAAGAAATGAAACTGAAATTGCTGAGGAAGAACAGTCACAAAGAGAAAGTAAGTGTTAATGAATTAATCAAGTTAAATATAATTTGCAATAAAATGTGGATAAAGAAGAGAGCATGATAATAAAGATTATGGAACTATCAGTTACAAGGACAAATCGAAGAGGTTACTGTCTATGTAGTAGGTCAAGATAACCAGACTGTCATATCGACACAAACAAAAACTAGTTAGAGATAATTAATAATACAACATATTATAATAGTAGATAAAACTTAAAAATATTGGATGAACTAAAACTTTAATGTTCAGTGATGTTCGTTAATGTTTCATTTCCTTCTGTTGTTTTCATTTCCTTCTGTTGTCTTCACTACGATCTTGCCATCCTGAGTCTTTGCATTTTATAGCTCAAACTGTAAGATGGCGATTGCTAACAGTCTCAGTCTCTCACATGAGAGCTTCTCTATTAATCATGTTTTGGCAAGTTACCTTTTTCAGCTAAACACTCCTTGTCTTTCCCGACGGTGCGCAGTTTTAACGAATACGGGCCTAAGTTTCGTGAAACCTTGCACAGAGAGTAATAATCGATGGCTTCTGTTAGTTTCTGATACGTTCACCCAAACGTGTCATGATCAGTTGCGGCCACCAACAACAGGTGGATGTTATTCCGTTTCTGATATTGCTCTAAATCGTGGGCGGTGAAGAGAGTATGGATGGTGGAGAGCTCTGTCGCCTGACTGCACTTTTGACCCCCCCCCCCACCACCCCACCCCCAATACTACACCTATTGAAACGTCCCCCTGTGAGCCGTTCCATTAATTTGGAAAGCAACCTCCGGTTTTGCTACAATTTTTAACGACTCAGATGTTCGGTTCGACTATGCCTGGGGAGAGAAATGGAAGAGAGAGTGCATGATACTGCAGAGACATTTCAATGCCAAAGCAGAATGTCTTTTTCAATTTCAGATTCATAACTATGTTCTGTATGTATCTGAGTAATCCATTATCAGGTATTCATGTCATATCTTTGCTGTCCCCACTGTCGTCCGCTAGTATGAATGTGTGGTTTGTCTGTTGCTGGCACTTCGGGTTTTATTACGAGGGAAACTCCCCATCGCCCCCCTCTCACACGTATTGGCAAGAAAGCCCAGATCAAGCAGGTAAACAGCAAGAAGGTGCAATGAACTATGAAAAAGAAGCAAAATAGAAACAGTGAATGGTCCAAGAACAAGAAGTGCACTATAGAACATCCTGCCTGAGTGACGGCGTCGTGGTTCTTTTTTTTTTTTTTCGCTGTATTCAAATTTGTGTCTGTGTCGTGGTGCAACGTCCGTTTACAACAGTGAGGTGTGAGGAAGGGACCTATAATGACAGTTGATTCTGTACAACTACTGTATTAGCAGCCGAAAGAAAGTGGCTTTCGAATGGGAACTCGAACATTTGATGACATGACGACAAGTCAATCGAATCCTCAACGGGAAAACACGTCTGGTGTGTCACACACGGCATTAGCGACGGACAGAACGTGTGTCACATGATAGGAATCTCTTACCGACGCACCTAATTTCTACGCCAAGTAAGCGAGTGAGATATGCCTCCTTGCCCGATTTAGGTGTTCGTATAAGTGTGAATGAGATGACTCTCAAGGAAATGATGAAAACATAATAGTTTGTCACATAAACCGCAACAAATGAACGCAACAATTTCTCAATCACACAGTTTCTCTGTGCTCTGCCAAAAACAGATGTTTTTAACGTTTTTGAAGTTGCGTTCCGTTTTGGATGTTTTTACTCTTCAATTCCTTTGTTGTAATGTAGTTCACACCCGTTTATTTGTAGTTTTCATTTCTGTGAGACGTCTATGTGGTATCTCGCGTGCTGTCACTATTCATCACGTTTACTTACGACGGTAACGCATTCTTATCATATGACTCTGTAACCAATTTGTAGTATGACCACTGTCATGACTACAGAAAGAGAACAAACATTTCAATGATGGGACGGACAGTTCAAAATGTTGTGAAAAAAAAAATGGCATGAGGGAGATTTGAACACGGCTTCACTGCGTAACATGCAAACAGCTTGACCACTTTTTTTTTTTTTTAATCTTATTTTGTTTGCTTTTGTTCGTTGCGTCTGCTCGGGGCAGACGTAGTAAGACATCCCTTTTAAGTTCGTTGATGATCGTATAACTCAGTTTTTTTATTACAGAGGGCACGTAACCCTCTGACCGAACACGCTGAGCTACCGTGCCGGCAACCACTTAACCACGACGCCATGGCAGTTCGACGTTCTTCGGTGTTGCATTTGCTAATCTTGGACAGTTCACTGTTTTGCCTTTTTTTCACAGTTCAGTACACCTTCTTCCTGTTTTCAAGCTTGATCTGTATTTAATTTTTAACGGTCTATCCACTGGGCTATCTTACCAATAAATCTGACGGGGGTGCGATGTGGAGTTTCCCTTGTTAGCTACCAGGAGGTTTCCTTGAATGTTAAGGGCAGTTTAGCTAACCTTTGTGTAGAGCTTTGAATACGGCTACGTTGGATCAGAGAGGCATTAGTGGCCACTGGTCAATATCCATTGTGAGGTTGGTACGGGTATAAACCGCTTACGCTCTTTTCTGTGTAGACTCCGGCAACGGGGTGGGTTAGTTTTGCTCTTTCCTACGACGTTGGTGACTAAGGATGCTCTGAGTAGTATCTCTAGTTGCTAAATCGAAATGTGTAAGAGTTAGCTTTGTTTGCATTTCCGGTAGTAACTCTTGTTAGTATTCTGGTTATTGGATGAGATCTTTTGTATAACTGCAGCTTATCGTGGACGAGCCGTGCCGACGCGTGATGTACAGTTTTAGTTAGTTTCGTTTATCAGATATAAATGTGTCGTGAGCTTTGTGGAACGCTTGTTAAATTTTATTTAATTTACGGTCCAATTTGTGTTTCATCCCCGCTGACTTAGTAGCCCGTACTCTGCTGCACCACGTGTGTTTCTTTGTACACCATCATGCTCCAATTCTACGTGAACACCTCTTGTATCCTAACTGAATCCTCATTTTCACCGGGAAGTAGATGTGCTCAAGTTTGGTAAATTTATTTATAAAATTTCGGAAGTGGGCTTCGTTCTCTGAAATTGACCATTAAAGCCAGTCGTGGTGTGACCCAGTGAGCTTACATATGGAGTATGGCAGCTTTCTTCTCAGTTCAATCTTTTGCTGTGTGAGTGATCAGTGTGAACGTGATGTGTGTGACCTTGATAAATTTTAACCACTAAATTAGCAGACTTACCCCATCCCCCCCCCCCCCCCCCACACACACGTGTCGGTGCAGTTGTTGCGTTGTACTATGTACCGACATTCACGCGCCGACAATCCAAGTAACTGTGTTTGAACTTAAATCTCTGTGTGTGTTACTTTTAGTGAGGAAATAAATGTTGATTATTGCTAAATTCGTTGCTATTACATCTCACAGCGACATTCCGCTTCCTCGTCAGGACCCTTAAAATCAGTCAATTTCAACCTCCTCCTAATAATGTTCCCATGACATTTATGATTATTATTGTGTATCCAATATATAGATTGGTATTTTATTAAACTATCAAATGATCTAAGAGGTGGCGCTTTTTTATCAGGTTAACTAACTAATATTTAAATAAATTTGGCCCACTAGCCATAAATTTTGTGTTTGATATTTGTTCGATGCAAGCGTACGTATGCTCTACTGGCATAGTCATTCTTGGGGTTTAGGAAATCAGAAAAGAGACATTTTCTGAAACTGTCCTACCGTAACCTTCCAGTAGTAAAAGGCGACAGGTACTATTCATTATATAGCAATGCATCGCACAAGGAACATTGAACGGCTCACATGCAGTTTGGTTTCACATTTCTCGACAACACAGATCACAAACAAAACAAATTCTCAGTATTATTTAACTATTTATGGTGCACTGAGACATCTAGCACAAACTTTAGAGATATGAATAGATGCATTTTCGCACATTTTCGGCTCTAACGTTGCCACGTAATCGTGCCTCATTTAGTTTCATATTCGAAAAAAGCCGTTCTCGCACATATGTTGATCGGACCATTCACCACGTTTGCAACCTCATTATGGAGACGTGAGAAGTCTCCCCAAGGATAACAACGTAGAAACATTGGACAGTTTCAACATAACAGAATTTGTCTTTTAAATGGGACCGATCAGTTCTATTTGCACACGTAGAGCGACACTTTTAAGTGAATCGGTCCCGGAACAGATGTAACATTGACATTGTCCTCAAAACGTTACAAAAAATAGCCCTGTAATTCTTTCAACGCCATAATGAATTCTTCAAAAGTTGCAACTTCTTCAACGCCAATGGACGATGTTTTTGTCAGAATTTGTCCCTTCCATAATGCGATTTTCTTTTTAAATGCATCACCACCGAAACAGAAACTAATTGTTTCCCACCCTGCAACTTCTTACTACGGGTAGTGTGGAGTCAGGTTCACTTACATTGCGAGTTCTGTAATCCATTCAGGATGTTCTGATTTTTGTTCCCACTTTCTCGTTTTCTTCAGAAAATCGACAACAACGGGCTTAAATTCGAAAAATTGTTCCAGGAGTGCTCCATTCCAAGATGCTGCTCCAGGCGGGTCTAAAAATGAATGTGCCCAACGGTAAATAATAAACGCAAAAATGATGATTTGGACCTGTCTGACTACCCCCTGAAGCAGATCTAAACATAAATGAATGATGAAGGCAACTAATACTACTAAATGATAAACGTTGTTGTTCAATATGTAATTATTATAGATTAAAATCAACCCTTCAAGTACAACTGTCTATATTTCCTAACTAAAATTATTAATCAGTTGCACAACTCTGCCCCTTATTATGACTCCGCAGTCTAATATCACTAACGCGAAATGACTGACATCATCTATGTACCAAACACTAGAAGACACTACTTTCAAAGATGATCTACGGTGGTGTGGAACCTCAGTGGAAATAAACTAACGGGATAATAGCTGTTTAGCTTTATAGCCCTAATAAGCCGAAGTAATTTCCGATATCACCATATGTACTGCGTCCAGTGCATCGAAGTGATGGTTCTAGTACTGGTCTACGCCGATGGAAGAACTCCAGCCACAAATAAACTCTTTCAGACACTAGGACGGCAGAAGGCGGTCCTCTGACTAATATACTATAATACTGTCTTCTCCTCTCTGTGTTCTACTGACGAGAAACGCGAAGTCCTAGCCTCAAGGATGGAGTTCAGATAAAGTCTCAAGGTAAGTATAGGCAGAAGTGCTCTCAATTATTGAACGCTGCTTACTCAACGACGACTTCCAACCCGAGGTGAAGTCCAGAATCGTATGGGTTCGCAACAGTACAGTGCCTAACTGTTCTAACTATAAACTCTCCTGAGAGCAAAGTCAGCAAGTCCGTCTGTACCAACAAAGCTGATACCGTCACGCACTGGCGCTCACAACGGAAGACCACATCTCTCCACTGCTGGCTTCCCTGCAAGGCTCGGCTCCCAACCCTCGTAATTCCGAAAACGAATCATATTCCCGAAACCACGGAATATTCTTCCTCCCTGCAGATTCTCCCAAACGCCGACCAACCATATTTTAGTCTTTTGTCGTCCAGCGCGGAAAGTTTGCGAGGAAAAAGCTATACTCTTAACAATGGTACGCTTCTGAGTAAAAATTCTGGGAAATAACCCAGCCTGCGTGGTTTCCGAGGTGCCGCTTCATCGTTCCTCTCACCTGCATCCAAAATTTGCAGCGTTCCCAGTTACCCTTCCCGTCCTGCTACAATAGCGGCCGGCGGTCACCCTATTGTGCTCCAGAGCTCAGGTGCTACGACGTTCGTCTAGCTACTTCCTTTTTGTGAGCAGGACCAACACCTGTGCGGGCCTTCCACCCAGAGCTTGAGTTCTGTCTGCCGTTTCATCTCCACTGGCTTCCAACCTCTACTAGTATAGTCAATCATTCATTACGTCGTTCTGTCAATAAAGACACTCCGTCACCTTTCATACAATAAGCGTTAACAGTTATTTAGAAGGCGTACGTGACAATGTCAGTATCCTTTAAATATTCATATATACGATGTACAACCTAGGAAATGATACCTAATTGTGGTTGTAGTTCACGGCAAAGTATGAGGATGAGTATTTGTAAGGTGCGAAATTGCAGCCACCTTACACCGTGACTTAAGCAACGTACTTTGCAGTGGTATGTAAAGTCTCCATACCCTTCGTTCAATCCTGTCACAAGCTGTTACAACTGATAGTCAATATTAGTGTGCGCGACTTCAGAAAATTTACTGTTCGTATCACCAGTTTCATCACTTGCTCCATGTTAACAAATTTAGCTCGAAGTGCTTCTTTATGTAGAGAACAATAGATCCTGTACAAATCGTTTGACGATCGTTGTAATGTTTTGCTCTTTATTCATCAGACTTAATTTTTTTGGCATGGTGTTGAAATGCAAATTTGTGGTACTCATCGTTTATGCAGTTGCATAATAGATATTGAGAATTCTCATCCTTTTCTTCTGTAGATACCACTAATTTTTAACAGCTTGTCAGGATAGATGGGGAGACTGCCTCTTTTTGTGCAAACAGGCGCTGCACCTGTCAACTTCCTTTATAACACGAACTTCCTTTATAACGCGAACAAACAGCGAAGGATGAACAGTGGTGACGCCACCATTCTGCCGAAATGAGAAAAGTCGAGCCGACTGAAAAATGCCGCGCTGCAGTGCTAAATGAAATGTCGTGCTGCATCGAGTACTTCCATGAAGGACCCAGCAAATCAGAGACGTATCAAGTAGTGCCGGCCACAGGCCATTCCTCGGACCGCACGAGTGCAGCACACTGCCCACTCTTGCAGTTTTGCACAATTTGGCCGACCCTGCTCTAGATCGTAGGTAGCCGTGAACAGGTTGCTATTGCGTCCGATTGTCTCTTGAATGATCGGATCCAAACCTTACACTAAATCTCTCGCTGTTACCTCTGCTGTTGAAACTGAATTCAGCAGACGTAAAACAGAAATGTTAAATTCCGCATTAACATATGTTTGACCGCTGCACAGACGAGAAGTATCGACCTCAGCATCCCATGTCTTGCAAAAGAAAAGGCTACTTAGTGAGATAAAGCATCAGGACCTAATGCTATTTCAGTTAGATTTTATATTGACTTGCTGTGGAAGTCCTAGCGTTTGCAGGGTGTTAGTAGTCGTCGTCGGCTGATACTCGTATCCGAGTTTTCATTTCTCTCCTGAGATTTCCTTTGTCATGGTTCAGGCGTGGAAGTGTCGTTGATGGCTTAGCAATCCAATCCTAGCGTGGAACAGGCGGCCACAAACATTACAGCTGATGGAAGGTGGAGGACGTGGCTGAGCCTGGAGGAGTTTACGTCTCTGGCGTTTGTCATTCTCCATTCTTCGACGTTCCAGCTCAAAGTTTTGAAGAGCATTTGAGGTAACTGAGCACCAGCGACTTCGGTCTTCTGCTATTGTGGACCAGTTTTTCAGATTTTTCTTGTGCTGATCCTTATAACGTTTGAGAGGGGCACCTCGTGGCCTTTTAACTGTGCTCACTTCGCTGTACAGCATTTGGCGTGGAAGTCTGTCATTTTTCATCCGCTGGACATGTCCGACCCATCTGAGTTGATGCCCAATGATAAGAGCTTCCATGCTATGCATTTTTGCTTTCTCTAGAACAGCCGTGTTGGATATGAAGTCATCCCATTTCAGGTTCATGATATATCTTAGCTTCTGTTGGTTGAAGCGTTCTAGTTTCTTCAGATCGCAGCGATATAACGTCCAGGTTTCGCAACCATATAGCAGGGTGGAAATGACTACAGCTTTGTACACCATCAGTTTGGTGTACAGTGTTAGGTCTTTATTCAGGAAGACACGCTTTGTAAGACGACCAAATGCTACATGTGCAGCACGTAATCTATTCTCCACATCTTTTCCAGATGAGCAGTTGGATGACAGTATGCTTCCCAGGTAGAGGAAATGGTCCACTTGTTCCAAGAGTGTATCATAGATGGATATGCTGAAGTCAGGAACGGAGGAGCCAGGAGTTGGCTGCACCATCACCTTTGTCTTTGGAATATTGATGGAGAGACCAAATCGTTCGTACGCCCTGCTGAAGGAATCAACTGACAGCTGCAACTCTGCAGGTGAATGAGCTGGAGAGGCATTGTCATCAGCATACTGCAGCTCTGTCACACGACTGGTACTGGTGAACCTTTCTGAATGGAGTCTGGACTGGTTGAATAATCCTCCATCAAACCTGTACTTTAGTTCTATTCCTGCATTGTTTACGGTTGTCTCGTAAAGCATAGCTGCCAGATACAATGCAAATAATGTAGGTGCAAGAACGCATCCTTATTTAAGCCCACTTGTTATTGGGAATTCACCAGTCATTTCATTCTGGCAGAGGACCTGTCCAGTCATATCAACGTGGAGAGCTTCAATCAGGTCAACAAAATGTTCAGGGCAGCCGAAGCGTTTTAAGACCATCCACATGGCTTCTCTGGGAACTGTATCAAAGGCCTTTTCTAGATCGTAGAAAACAAGTAGTAAAGGCTTTTGCTGTTCTCTGCACTTCTCCTGTAGTTGTCATGCACAGAAGATCATGTCAATTGTCCCTCTTGAAGGTCGAAACCCGTATTGAGACTCAGGTAGTATAGTCACTGAAAGTGTCTGGAGGCGATTTAAAAGGATTCTTGCAAAAAATTTTCCAGTGACAGAGAGTAGAGATATTCCCCGGTAGTTACCACAGACGCTTCTGTCGCCCTTTTTGAAGATGGTGACAATTGTGGAGTTCTTCAAGTCAGCTGGTACCTTGCGGGTTTCCCACATTAATATAATAAGTGAGAAGAGTCTAGTTTTTAGAGGCAAGCCGCCACCCTCAGTAAGCTCCATCGGGATGCTGTCAGGTCCAGGAGCCTTCCCAGGTTTCACACTCTTGAGTGCCTTGCAAAATTCTTGAAAAGTTGGAGGATCAGCCAGCCAGGGTTTTGGAGGGTGCTGTGGGACATTTTTGAGAAAATCTCCAGCGGCAGTAGAAGGGCTGTTTAACAGTGAGCTGAAGTGCTCTTTCCAACGATTTAAGATGTCCTGACTTTCAGTAAGAATGGTGGAGTTGTCAGCAGCTTTCAGTGCTCCTGATGAGGAGCGGATAGGTCCATACAGCTCTTTAATACCAGCGTAAAAGCCACGCAGGTTCCTTGCATCAGAAAGATTTTGGAGTTCTGTGGCTTTCTGTTGCCACCATTTGTTCTTGATTACTCGTATTTCACTTTGACATTTCTGCTTGAGTTCTTGAAAGTGTGCTTTCTTTTCTGCGCAGGATGGATCTTGAGCAAGGGATAGGTAAGCATCCCGCTTTGCATTGATGATGGCTTGGATTTCTCCGTGGTTGTCATCAAACCAGTCACTTCTTTTCCGTGCACTACAACCAACAACATTCTCAGCAGTTTCTTTGATGATGTTCTTTAATGTGGTCCATTCTTGTTCGACGTCATCTGTGGTTGCTGGAGCTTTGTTAAGTTGTTCAGACAGTATGTCTTGGAAGTGTGAGCGAACGTTTTTGTTGTTCAGGTTGCTTATGTTGAATTTTCTGCGTGGTGGGTTTGAAAAGTGGGATCGTGGCTTACGATACTTTGGTACTCTCAAACGGCTGACTAAAAGTCTATGGTCCATCCAGCACTCATCGATGTTTAGTGCTGCTTTTGTGATGAGAATGTCTTTCTTGTCACGCTGTCGCGTAATAACGTAGTCTATAAGATGCCAATGTTTGGAGCGTGGGTGCATCCATGTGGTCTTATAGCGGTTACGCAAACGGAATTGGGTATTGGAGATGAAAAGCTCGTGCTCAGCACATAGACCAAGAAGTAGCAACCCATTTGCATTGCAGTTTCCCACCCCTTGTTTACCCATGACATCTCTCCAAAAACGGTTGTCCCTTCCCACTCTGGCATTGAAATCACCAAGTAAAATTAATTTATCTTGAATGGGTATTTTAGAGAGAGTACTGTTCAGTTGGTGGTAGAACTGATTCTTTGTGTCTTCATCACTGTCTAAAGTAGGAGCATATGCAGAGACGAAGGTGATGAATCTGTCTGAACCAATGGGTACTCTAAGAGTCATCAGTCTTTCATTAATTGAGACAGGTGTAAGTCGAAGATCTTTCACTATTTTCGTTTTTACGGCAAATCCTGCACCATGGATGCGTGGTTCTCCTGCATCCTTTCCCTTCCAGAAGATGATGTACCCTGAACGTACCTCACTAATGTGTCCCTCACCTGAGAGTCTTGTCTCACTCAAGGCAGCTATGTCTATATCTAGACGGGCTAGTTCTTGGGTGATAAGAGCGGTTCTTCTCTCTGGTCTGTAATTGTTCACGTCCAGGAGGGTCCTGACATTCCATGTCCCTATTGTCATAATCATTTCATTCTTCTTTTGTTTACGTCCGCAGTATAAGGAGTGACCTACTGGGTGCGGATTCCCAGCCCGGTTCAAGTGTGACTTCCGATGTTCAGCCCACATTTTCTAGGGCCTTCCCCATTCATGGTGGGCAGCGGTCATCCTAAATAGGCCTGCCCAGTCGCAGATGCAGGACCGGATTCCCGAGTAGTCACACGGGTTCTCAGGAAGGCGACCATCACACACCTGCCGCCAGTGTGCAGGTCCAGACTAGTAGCTTCCAGCCTCACTCGGAGCCTGCTACCATCGTCCTTATCCCATCGCCATTGGTCTTTAGAGAAAATGACAGGAGAAATTGCCATTTGCGTGAATTTCTTTAAGGTGGATTACAGCTTGCGAGGAAGTGACCCACACACTATAATTCTGGAACAATTCATCACGGCACATATGTATGTGACATGTGACTTCAGGTACCAGAACTGCAACGAACTGCCGCGAGCTCAATGATGGCTGAGCCGCGCCTTTACAGCCAGTTCGTCTGGCATGACCTCTTCCGCCTCCACGATCTTTGAGAACCTGGGATATAAGATTCTTCTTCCGCTCGCTTCGCCGTTGGGTCGAAGGGTAGATAATAGATACTAGAGAGGAAAGTGAAAGACACCCTTGGGCCTCGGAAACCTAACACCTTTGGGGTCGAAGAAACCAAGAGTTGGCCGAGGGGGGCCGGATAGGAAAGGAAACAGGAGAAGCCTGACACAAGTAAGTGGAAGTAATCCCAGGCTTAGCTAAGGGCCCGTGTGGTTGCCACCCACATACTCCCAAGACGGGAGCCCCCTGCGGTAGTTAGTAGTATAGGTACAGATATTGTGGTAATTCGTACTTTAATATCTTCCCACTGAAGTGTATTAGTCGTTTTTCGTCTGTATTTTACAGTCTCTTCGCAAACACAGCACATAATTTACTACTTGATCGTAGCTGCGCCACAAAGGGGCTGTGCATGTCAGTATAGAACAACGTTTAACGCCCACTTACCCACATATACCATAAATACCTAGCCTGCTGCCCAGGAGAAACTTCAATGGCTTGCTTGTGTGACGAGTACTTGGCGGTACAAACCAAGTTAAAAACATACAACTCATAATGGCAATAATTATTAGTCTGCATATGAAGTAAATACGGAAGTAACATTTATCAGTACATTGTCTTCAATCATCAGTAGAAATATCTGCACTTCTCTAACACCCTGTATTTAGAGATAACCTTTTGTGCAGCAAGTACTCTCTCCAGGTTGGAAAAGAACATACGTTACTCTTGAATACTAAAAGGGTAAAAGGCCGAATGCACAAAATTACAAGTTAGTGTCGATGATTGTATATTATATTCTATGGTCAAATATTAAGACGTTTCTGACAAAAAAATCTAACTCATCTCAGAGAATCAGCTCAGTTCAGCGAAAACCTCTCTTGTGAAACACATCTTGCTTTATTTATACACACTGCCCTACCATGGGTCATATCACAGTCACCAAGTTGCACTACCATACCTAAACTGACTGCCACAGTTTGCGTATCCGAGGTGGGCTAAATGAAAAGAACTTGCCCTATTTCGCAGGCGAGATAAATATTGATAATCCATCAGGATCTCATGTTATTATTCCAGCCAGTATAAGACTGTGGGAAGGCACGAACTACGACGCTACACTCTCGGCAGAATTCTGACAACCATACCTCATGGATGGCGCTGCTGCCCTCCCATAATGTTACGAAATACTCGCAATCGCCAAACGCTGAGATGGCGATACAAAACAAGCATCATTATCAGACTGTGACCGAAGCCACGAACCGTTAAGCTTTACAGTCGCATGGCAGAGCGTACGTATGGACAATAGGCGATCACAGGGGAAACAGCAGCTGGTGGACTCTCAAACAAGGCGTTCCAGAGTGGGCGATAGTGGCGATAGTCAAGGATTTTGTTAGCTGGTTTGTACCTCACACTAGTGTTCATGCAGTTCAAACAAATAGTTCCGGTGCCAACCCGATGGGTGGTCAAGCGGCTGACTGTCGCCTGCTGGGCCATAGAACTAGCCGCTTCCTTTTCGCACCGTTGGGCCGGAGGGATGTTCTTTGCTCGTGCGCGCCTGAAGGCCAAAAAGATGCTGATTTTGATCTTGATTCAATGTAAGGATCGCCGCCTACAGAACAGCTTGTAATTTATCTTAAAATGACGGCAGCCGAAATCTGTCTAGAGATTTCGGTTTCCCTGTGCGTAGTGAATTGTTATTGCCAAGTTCTTTTCGTTTCTGTTGTAATTTAGACCCTTTAATTCGC
Source organism: Schistocerca americana (assembly GCF_021461395.2). Classification (NCBI taxonomy): domain Eukaryota; kingdom Metazoa; phylum Arthropoda; class Insecta; order Orthoptera; family Acrididae; genus Schistocerca; species Schistocerca americana. The sequence continues at coordinate 947,953,111 of NC_060119.1, read as the reverse complement.
GGTTAAATCTTCAGATACTTCGAAATTGAGGTAGAGTTGGTGCTTTCTCGTCATCAAAAGGTACTGAATCTGTCACCTGATATCATACTCTTTAATCACTTCACGACTCACCCCTTGTTTCGGGCCTTGCACGGCCGCCCACTCGCTCGTCACTGCACGTGGCATTCTTGGGAGGGTTCGTAACACGATGTGTTATAACTTGCCCTCTCAAGAACTCCGAGTCTGAGACAGGCCAATTAATTGTGTAGTCATCCCTATGGTTTCCAAAATTGCATTACCCTTCCTAAAAATATGTTGCTTAATACATGAAAGAGTCAATAGATAGAATGAACACTATTATTAAACCAACACAACGAGGAACAGTCAGTAGAAGCAGTAAATACTATTATTAAATGAGAGAGAGAGAGAGAATATATATAGTACTGAAGAGCCAAAGAAACTGGTACACCTGACAAAAATCGTGTAGAGCCCCCCGCGAGCACGCGGAAGTGCCGTAACACGACATGGCATGGACTCGACTAATGTCTGAAGTAGTGCTGGAGGGAACTGACACCATGAATCCTGCAGGGCTGTCCGTTAATACGTAAGACTATGTGGGGGTGGAGATCTATTCTGAACAGTACGTCGCAAGGCATCAATAATGTTCATGTCTGGGGAGTTTGGTGGGCAGAATAAGTGTTTAAACTCAGAAGAGTGTTCCTGGAGCCACTCTGTAGTAATTCTAGAAGTGTGGGGTGTCGCATTGTCCTGATAGAATTGCCCAAGTTCGTCGGAATGCACAATGGATATGAATGGATGCAGGTGATCAGAGAGGATGCATACGTACGTGTCGCCCGTCAGAGTCTTACCTAGACGTGTCAGGGGTCCCATATCACTCCAACTGCACACGTCCCACACCGTTACAGAGTGTCCACCAGCTTGAACAGTCCCCTGCTAACGTGCAGTGTCCATGGATTCATGAGGTGGTCTCCATACACGTACACGTCCATCCGCTCCATTCAATTTGAAACGAGACCCGTCCGAGCAGGCAACATGTGTCCAGTCATCAACAGTCCATTGTCGGTGTTGATGGGCCCAGGCTAGGCGTAAAGCTTTGTGTTGTGCAGTCATCAGGTGTACACGAGTGATCCTTCGGCTCTGAAAGCCAGTATCGATGACGTTTCGTTGAATGGTTCGCACGCTGATACTTGTTGATGGCCCAAGATTGAAATCTACAGCAATTTACGGAATCTGCCATGTTGAATGATTCTCTCCAGTCGTCGTTGATACCACTCTTGCAGGATCTTTTTCCGGCCGTAGCGGTGTAAGAGATTTGATATTTTAACGGATTCCTGATATTCACGGTACACTCGTGAAATGGTCGTACGGGAAAATCTCCACTTCATCGCTACCTCGGAGATGCTGTGCCGAATCGCTCGTGCGCCTACTATAACACCACGTTCAAACTCACTTAAATCTTCCGTAACCCTAGGTGGAAGGATAAGCAGGCAAAGACACTACTAGCTAGGGCACAACCGGCTATGGCGGCCTGACATACACACACAAGCAACAACACAGCTCCTGCAAATCAGCAACATTGACTTGGCATGCCACCTGCTACTAAAGCCGTCCAATAGGCTACAGCAGTGAAACCGACAAGCTCGAAGACGAACGCACAAACAAACCGCCAACACTACCCTACACTGTGAGTTCGATGTATGACCTACCGGACACTAAACAATGATGAACCTAACTGTTACAGGTATGCTGAACTGACTGAGAAGCCAACACCGAGTAACACCATTGCACCCTCGCAGGACCTGTCGCAGGCAGCAAGAAAACGGCTACTACACTTACAACCCGACTCAAATATCGCAGAGGTTTTATCCCTTGGCTCTTGCCTTGGCACTTTATTTCCTCTACCATTCAAACCGCTACCCTTCGCTCAACTTGCGACCCATTCTATCTCCAGATCAGCGCGTATTAATGGTTAATCACAACCAGACGTACGCAAACATAGCAGTACCCACTTTCTGCGAGACCTCACTTAGTGAAAACGAACCAATATGCAGAGACGGCAGTAGAAGATCTTTTGTGTTGGCCATCGTGCCGGTGTGGGCATGGAGGGGCTCCACTATATCATTTAAAAAAAGGGAAAAAAAGCGACTGTGCCAGAAACTTGTTGTCTTATATAGGCGTTGCCGGCCGCGGCGCCGTATACATATCCCCGTATTTGAATACGTATGCCTATATCAGTTTCTTTGGCGCTTCAATGTGTATCATAGGGTGACCCACTTTAACGTATCAGTGCCGATATCTCCGATACAACAATACATACGGAAAAAAGGTTTCCACGGGTATGAGTGTAAGGCAGAGGCTCATAAAAGTAAATACTATGAAACATTCTAAAACATACGGAAATATAAGTCTAACACAAACTAGGTTGCAAGCATGATCCCCACATATCAGTGTTTGTGGCAGGAAGCTTTATTATTACATTTGGCTCTCGTGACAACAGTGAAAGTAAGATTATGTACGGCAATCATATCATGGTTATAAGCAATGCGGTGTTTACGCTTGCATCTCGAGATATGCGATAGCGACGTGTTCGTTTATTTCAAGTCTCGACTTCGCTTTGCAATTTCTCTGGATGTAACTGACGTATTGTGATGCAACCAAAGCATTTGTTTGTGATTTTTCACGTTATTGATTTCGCAAGAAATAATATGGGGTGTCCATTTAAAAAAAAAGAAACATAAGTTTATGTTGAAACTAATTTTTACTTATGTTTTAGAATGTTTCATAGTATTTATTTTCATGAACCCCTCTCTTACATTCATGCCAGTGAAAGTCGATTTTCAATATCTATTTTTGTTCGAGAGATATTTGCGCTGAAACGTTTAAGTGGGCTATATATATATATTGAAAATCAACTTTCACTGGCATGAAAATTAATGTTGAAAGACGACACTTTCCTCTTTCAAAATTAATTTTTGGTCCTTTCTAGAGATACATGATACCAAGACTACTGAAAAACACACACACACACAAACAAACACAATCGTAAATATATCTCAAGACTGCCTCGTAGTAACAATAATGAAGTTTTGTTCTACAATATGCCATATTTACTACATGAATTAATACAAAACAAGATTAACAAAAGCTCTCATCTCCAACATTTAAAATTGAAAAATGTGAGTACTGAGACTACTGTCGAAGATGAAGAGTTCTTCAAAAACGAGGAAACGCAGTTACGTTGACTCGTGACAGGGAAGATAAAATGGCAATTCACCAACACATCTCTTGTTGTTTAGTTTATCTGAGAGGGGGTGGGGTGAAAATTGCTCCCCGTGGTCACTTAACGGGCTCATTGTGGCCTACAGATGCATTGGCATAATACTACACAGACCGCCAGAATTGGGCATGGCATCCACGTGCACTGACAGCCGACAGCTGGGGCGGCACACATGACAGCGCTCCCTGCTGTGTACTGGGGGCTCACTCACTGACAGCGAAAGTGACAGGTAGTCCTCCGTGTTGAGACTCAGATGGGTCGGCTGTCTGCTTACGGCCACGCCTCCTCTGTTCGGCAGAAATGTGAAACTGTCCGGCCTCACAGCTGAGAACAGAAGACACCAGACAACACGTGGTCTCTCCTAGCACCCTACCTTGGACGTAATTGCGCTTGACAAACCACCTCGATCTGTTGCAAGTTGGTGGGAGTACTCATTCCTCAAATCGGGAATGACTGATGTTTTACATCATCTTTTGTGTGAAGCTCGACTTCTCACAGATAATGCTGGCTCGCTGGCTGATGCGTTAGCTCCGCTCCAATCAGTATAATTTACAGTTCGTAACTTAACTTACGGATAACTGCTCTTAGTTTCACACATTAATGTAGTAACACTTATTTCACTAACAAACACTACAGTCCGTTTCCTAAGGAATTAATATCTCTTTGATTTTCAGTCACAGAACTTTTTCATCAAATGGGAAAAATGTATTCAAACACATAAAAAATTTAAGTAGTATTAGACTCTAGTCTTCCAGAAACTTGGGAAGGTTTAAAGCTTCTCTCTTTTTTCCCTTAGTGTTTAAAGTAATGTCTTTAAATTTAACCTTAAGTCTTATGTTTATAAACCAATGTACAGCCGTAAACTCTCCCAGATGTCTGGACAGGACACGTTGCAGGACATTACCACCTTACTTCGAAATTAGCAGAAGCAGACTTGAACACTGTCACCCCTGTGGAGCAAATAACGAAGCGACTTAACGCCTAATATCGTGAACAATTCAGCGACAGAGAGGCATGTAGACCTTTCCTGTGAGTAACCTCCTTCCGGCACCAGTAAAGGCTTGAACGTGCGTGTCACAATTTCCTTAATCAGCAAATCATTTGAGACGTGTCAGTTACTCCATGGGCAGCAGATTTCTGTAGTAGATTGGTCTGCTACTGTAGTTGCACACATCAGGCAGGTTCTACCCGAACTGACACAGTCAATTCTGAGGGAGACTGACTAACTAAGTGATTTTGACTTGCGATGGGCAGGGGGCGGGGGAAGGGGGGGGGGAGTCCGTAATTTGAACCTTAACACACAGACAAGAGGTCTGAAGCATCAATCTTGCGAGAGGTTTCCAGTGCTGTACCTACTAACACTCATAAACAAAAACAACCCAAGAGGACATTAGACCACATTAGTCCTTACATGACTGGAATCAGTGAAATCGGTTTTGTTCTGCAGGATCGCCAATGGTACGGGATGACATAACAGATGAATTTCAAGACACAATCTCACAGCATTCTGCGTCATCTAATACCATTTCAACAGATTTAAATTAACTAAAATAAACCCTATAATTCTTAGTGGCACCGTTGGAATAGCATACTGTGTAAATAACTGGATACTTTTTTAAATAATCTGTAATTCCCGTGTGATATGTTAAGGGGATAAAAAACGTCACTTCATGAGATGATTCTTCCTTAGCTCAATTAAAAAATTTCCTCAGATATTCATGTCCTGAAAAGCCTCTTAGCTCCATTCTCCGGATCTTCTAACAAGTATGAATAGTCGTCCATGATTTTGTGGATAATTTCTCTGTGTCTTGAAAACGGCTTTCTACCGTTGCGGCAGCGTAGTAGAAATTTGTGTCCCGAGTAACTCGATGTTCCGCTGTCCTATGTCGATAATCCAGGGGCGGGAGATAAATTGAATGGAACGCTTAATAGTCTCTCCCGGCGCTCCCGGCAGCACTTTGTTCTGCCGGATCGACCAGTTCTACCATTATTGGGGCTGAACAAATCTTGCGCTGCTGGCAGCTCTTTGATCTGCCGGAGAGGCAAGTTCTACAACATTATTGGGGCTGATCTACATTGTTATCGCCAAGTCGTCGTCTCCTCCGCTTCCATTTACTCCGGGCGGCCCCCGCTATCATTATCTGGTTCCTACGCCTGTCCCGCAGACGACTTCCAGGTGGCGGATGGTTTTGCGCAGCTTGTGACGAGTGAAGGGCATGATTCTAGTGTTGAGTGAAGAACTCCTTGATCTACGTGAGAGAACTGCTACTGCATCCGTCAATCATGTCCCACCAGAGGCGAGCCTCCGTTTCTCTAATGGAGGGAAGCAATTGTACAGAGCTCTGAAGCCGTCGACAATATTTAGGGGGTGGCAGCGGAGACGGCGCTGGCCCTGGCGACGTCGTCGGCCTCAGCTGCAGGTACCGCGGCGGTGGTGGCCTCGCTATGCGACGCTGTGCCCCACTCAGGTATTCAGGTGGTAGCTGCAGGCTGTGGTTCGAAACCCTCGACGGCCGGTTGGCAATCGCCATGCAAGATGACGTCCACTGTGGCGCCACCGGAGCTGGCAGAGAAGCGACGATCTGTCTGTGCATCTTCTTGCAGTTCCAGCCTATCCTCCTTTGGCCTTAAGCCTTGCCTCATCATTTTAATTAAATTCTCTATACACTGATGACTCTCTCTCGACTATCCCCCCCCCCCCTCGTCTCTTTCTCTTAAATTCCTTAGAGATGGTGCATCTGCATAATCGCCAAATGGGGTTCAAGAATTTGTTGAGTCCAGTGGGAAGCAGTATAATGTTGTCACTGCGATTACGAGCCTCAGATGTCAGGCAGAGACGAAATTCTAAGGAAATGTTTCAGCAGAGGGGCTGTAAACTTCGCCCTTCACTGTGTGGTCAGTGACAAGGTGACTCCCTGTGGTGAACGTGAGCCCAAAATGGACCCTATCAGGCGGCCGGTGTGGCCGAGCGGTTCTAGGCGCTTCAGTCTGGAACCGTGCGACCACTACGGTCGCAGGTTCGAATCCTGCCTCGGGCATGGATGTGTGTGATGTCCTTAGGTTACTTAGGTTTAAGTAGTTCTAAGTTCTAGGGGACTGATGAGCTCAGCTGTTAAGTTCCATAGTGCTCAGAGCCATTTTAACCATTTTTGGACCCTATCACGGTCGCTAAGTTGCACTGCCATGCCTAAACTGACTGTCACAGTTTTCATATCCGAGGCAGCCTGAAAGAAAAGAGCGTTCCCTAGTTAGTGGGCGGGATAAATATTGATAGGTCATCGGGAGCTCATGTTATTATTCCACCCAGTATCAAACCATAGGAAGGCATGGACTATGACCCAACCCTGCAGGACCTGCTGATTTAAAGGGATACTGGGGGAAGGTGGTAGAAATCGGAACATAAGTAAAAGACTTAGAAAGTAGCACAAAGAGATACATTCTGAAATTAGAAAGAACAACGCACTTTTAACTGAGGGAGGCCTCCACTGCCGTAGACACATTCACATATATGACATACAGAAATAGCATTCATCTATAGCTACACGAATTTAACTGAGAACACTCCGAAGAGCGAATACTGAACCATTAGAAGTAGGTTTCAGCTACCAAAGGAAGTGGAAGTGGGGGGGGGGGGGTGGGGGGGCGGCGGAATTACCTCATGGCTGGCACAGCTGCCCTCCCGTAGTCTTGTGAAACACTCACGATCGCCAAACAACCTAAATCAACCTAAAAGGCGATCGAATACAAGCATCATTATTAGACTGTGACCGAAGTCAGGAAGCGTTAAGCTTTACAGTCGCATGGCGGAGTGTACGTGTGGACAATAGGCGGTCGCAGGCGAGACAGCAGCTGTGGACTCTCCAAGAAGGCTTTCCAGAATGGGCCGTAGTGGCGATACTCAGGGATTTTGTTAGCTAGTCGGTACCTCATACTAGTGTACCTGTAATTGCGTGGTCAAGCGACTAACTGTCACCTGCTGGACCATAGAACTGGCCGCTCCCTTTTTGCACCAGAGGTTTCCTGACCTGGTTTAGCGTCGGCTGCTGGTACGGCTTGATGTTCTTTGCATCGTGCGCGCCTTAAGGCCAACATGATGCTAGTTTTCTTCTTGAATCATTTTAAGCGCCGCCGTCATATTGAACAGGCTATTAATTTCTCTCAAACCGACGGCCACCCTAATCTGTTTACAGTTTTCGGTTCCTCTGTATGTATTGAATTGTTATTGCGTGGTTTCTTTCATTTCTGTTATTATTTAGACGTTTTAATTCGCGGTTGAATCATTAGATAGTTCGAAATTATTGCTACAGCCGATGTTTTTCGTCATCAAAAGGTCCCGAATCTGCAACCTGATTCCGTATTCTTTAATTACTTCTCGACTCATCCAATGTTTCCCGCCTTGCGCTTCCGCCCACGCGCTGGTCACTGCACGTGGCATTCTTGGGAAGCTTCGTTACACTGTGTGTTATAACATACTGTGAACAGTATATGCAAGTGAACAGGTAGATTCCGCCTTGTATTTACGAAAGTCGTTCGACAGTGTTCCACTTCGTCGACTTCCAACCAAGATTATAAGGAGTATCTTCGCAAAATGTGATTTCGTTGATGAATATTCGACTAATAGACCACAGTACGTATTGCTGAAAGGCGAATGCTCTACAGAACCGAAAGGAACAACGATTGCGCCCCGAGGAAGAATAATGGGATTTGCAATGTTCTCGAGGCACATAAGCAATTCATCAGATAGGATTAGTAGCACTATGAGACTCTTCACTAACGATGGTGTTCTCCACACAAAACTGTCGTCATTGGACGATCCTTGCGAAGTGCTGCAAGATTCGGTCAAAATTTCAACATAATGAATGGCAACGACCTTTCAGGGTGGATAAATGTAACATAACGCCCGTAACAAAGGGAAAGGCTGCAACAGTATCAGACTAAAGGATTAGTGGTGAGTACCTTGAACAGGTCACATCGCATAAACACGTAGGAATGACAGTAAGAAGCGACGATCATGCAAAATTGTTACTAGAGGAGGCGAATAGAAGATATATTTATTGACTTTGGGAAAGTACAATACATCTGTAAAGCAAATATACAATACATGAGTGAGACCAGTTCTATTGTTACGTAACAAATCAGTAAGGAAACGAGAGAGTAAAATTTTCTAAATTCGGATAGTTAGCGTTACTCAGTAACATGAAGTAGAAGTTGCCAGCTGGGAAGCATAAACATTTGAACACCGTTACTCAGTGAGGAAGTCAGCAACCTCAACACTATCGCGCGAGACTGTGAGCGAACTCTGTAGAAAATCGTTGGAAGAGTGCAGAACGAAATGCTTTCGTAACTTTATGTAAGAGACACTAGGTAGGACGGAACATCGTCTAGCAGGGGTCTGAATAAGCAGAAAAAACACTGAAACAAATTCTTTAAGCAATTATAGCGCAACTGAAGACTGCTGACAACTGTAGAAGAGCAGAACCGATTCGGTTGTTAAGAATGACATCACAGAGTGGTGCCTCTCCTCAACGACATAAAACACCCCCACTTGTCTAGAACACTCGATCATTACGACCGGTGGCGGTGATGGCGCACTCGATTTTCTGGTTATAGAATGGTAACATCTGGTGTGAGACACTGTTCTAGTGTTGGTCTAACACTTGCTGTCTCACGAGAAGATCAGCGATCTGTAGCCACGAATAATGAACTGCAGCATTTAGTATCGAAGTCAGCACAGCAGCCAGTACTAATGGGCAGACCAGGGGTCTACCAGCACGGCTCCGGTCCAGAGCAGAAGCTACCCTAGAACTCCAGCGTCGCACGATTCTGACGGCTTGCCGTATCAGTGGGCCAGGTTCACCATTCAGCACGGCATCCGACTTCGCGATCCACATGATAGGACAACGCGGGCAGTGATCTGGGAGGGATCGAGTACTCCCCGAACGGCGTGTAAATCAAACATACGTCGCGATCATCGCTATCTCCAAGCAGGGCTACTGACTGGGCGTGCCTACCATCGACTTTCACTCTAGACTGATTCAGTGTCATTGGCAGCCTTGAGTTTGCTCTTGGATTCAACAGATTATTCTACTGATTACGTAGCCGCCAGCCGTCACAGAAGACCCAGCAGCGACTTCTATTCCGAATAATGGAATAATCTTGAATATTGTTTTATTGTGTGTATCGACGCCACACAGGTCCTCGGTCTAATAAAAGAGTAGGGCTTTCCAGCGTGCCAATGGACGATCCCTACAGTATTGTTACCGTGTTTGGACGCCTTACCGAGAGGGCATGAGAACAGACTAATTTACAGACGCGCTGCTATGGACGTTATTAGTCGGTACAACTCGTACGCAAGTGTTCTAGAAGTGCTCGTGGAACTTAAATGTAAATCCATGGAAGAACAACGACGTTGTTCTCATGAAACCTGTTGGGTAAATTTAGAGAACCTGCATTCGAAGAAAACTAGGCGATCAGTGTGCTGCCACCAAGTCCATCTTACATTGGGATCTTGAGAATAACAGACATTATCTCGCTTACATAGATATACAGCAGCCATTCTTCCCTCCTTCAATACGCGAATCGAAAAAGACAGAAAACCAATGACGTTGGTACAAAGAATCCTCTTCCGTGCACTGGGCATTGGTGTAAGGAGTATTTAAGCAAATGTACACGTAGAATTTTGACAATGGTTGTTGACGTTACCGCGTTTATGGTTGCCTGCATGAGTGGTACCACTCTTCCTGTTGCCGCCTCTTGATATTCCCATTTATTTCAATGGCACTCGCGGTGTTAAACTAAACCAAACAACTGGTCTGTCATGTGTTACACACATAGAGCACAACAGCACTTCTGAAGAACACTAGCAACATTGGTACTGGGAAGAGGTGCATGTGTGTGTAACATCGATGTATGGTGTGTCGTGAACACACCTCAACAACAAGATCATCATTGATACAGCAGGTGTGAGAACTTCTAGCGGGAAAATTTCAAATAACCCATGGTGGTAGTGGTAAGTTCCTATGGGACCAAACTGGTGAGGCCATCGGTCCATAGGCTTACACACTACTTAATCTAACTTAAACTAACTTACGCTAAGGACAACACACATACCCATGCCCGAGGGAGGACTTGAACCTCCGACGGAGGGTGCCGTGCGAACCATGGCAAGACGCCAGACCGCGTGGCTACCCCGCACGGCAGATAACCCATGTATTGGGTTACAGATCCGAAATTGCGATCGCAACAGATCAAACAGGAAATGTTTCCTACGCTAAAAAAGCGTAACTGTAACATTTAGAAATTAACATTTGACGGCCACTGTATCCGGCACTAGAGCTTCTTTAGTATATATTGGCTTCATGACATTGCCTTCCACTGCAGTAAAAATTAGGAATTATACGATTTTCTTATCCTGACTGACACTACTGTTCGAGAAAGTTATGATTGACAAAACAAATTTTATATGAAAAGTAAATGGAGGATTTAACCTTAGTGCTGTATTTTCGGCGTTTTCATTGTTACAGTGTCCCAATAGTGTTGCATACACATGATTCCTGTAAATGCCTGGCACTTAGCGCCATGGGTGTCAAAAATATGGCTTTAGAATAAGATTAGTGACGGAAGAAACAAATGTTTCTCGATAATAAGTAGTTCAAACTATGTCTTTCGCCATTAATATAATCCTAATAATGAAGGTTACATGTGGATAAAGCATGCTTATGTTTGGGAGGCGCAGCATGTTTAAGCAACTCTGTTCGGTACACCTGAACATAGAAATGGGATGGTTCAAATGGCTCTGAGCACTATGGGACTTAACATCTGTGGTCATCAGTCCCCTAGAACTTAGAACTACTTAAACCTAACTAACCTAAGGACATCACACACATCCATGCCCGAGGCAGGATTCGAACCTGCGACCGTAGCAGTCGCGCGGTTCCGGACTGAGCACCTAGAACCGCTAGACCACCGCGGCCGGTTAGAAATGGGAACGTCGCATGTTTCTACCACGTATTACATAAATCAGTCGAAAAAAGAATGTTGACTTGTTGAGTAATAAAAGTCTACATTCTTGTTTATACTATTATTTGGGAGTAAAGCTCTCCAAGTTTTATCCACAATAATTCATGCCACAGTCATAACAGAAGACTCGTAAAACGATGAGTGTTCACATTAAGTCTTGCATTCATTGCTTCCGAAACTGTGGGACGTCTTCTGGAAGTTTAAAATGTCTCGTTAGCGAAAAAGTGATACAAATGGTAATATTTTCACGTGGTTGACTTCATTTTCCATGTACGATATGTGCTCGGCTGCAGGAGGATACAGACATCAAATCAGAAACACAGAAGGACAACCAAAATTATAAACACATCGCATTTACTGTCAATCTGCATTCGTATCCCTTCACCCAGAAGTGAATGCTGGCTTCAAAAACCCCCGTACATTATTTCGTAGTCTCTCGTTTATTCCCCTTCTGTTGTACGCAGTATTAGCAAACCGAAAAATACTGATCTTAATCCTAGGTCCCTGCCACAACATTCCATTTTTGTCTCTTCTGATCATTGCTTTTATTTTTTAGTATTTCATGTCACGACGCAAAGAGACAGAAGGGTCAGCCATGAAACACGGGTACATTTGAAAAAGCATTTAATCGGCTTATTTCTTCGCTCTTTAAGCGTCAGCATTTCCCTGATATACGTGCTTGGCATTGAAATCGCTCTGAGCATAGAATTAAATTTACGTGTTTCACATTGTTCTTAAATTCCCTGTGTAATTTTTTTTGCCAAGTAGCCCTACACGAGAAGTACAGACGTTTTACAGAATAATAAAGTAGTGACACTTGAACGTATATGTTTTCCCATAAGTTTTTTACAGATTGGGAGCGTTCGCAGACTAGTGAAGCATCTTTTCCAAAGCCCATGAACTGTGTTCAACAATATATCCTTTGGAATAAGATATTACTTTTCCTTTGATGCAAAGTAAATTCAAATGCATATCAGTAAAAACTGCACAAAAATTTATAGTTTTACTGTTCATCATAGCTTTAAACAGAATTCTGCATTAAATTCCTGAGTAATTGTCATCTTTTTGTCAGGTATAAAGCCTACTAGATAAAAAAGTTATTCAATGACGATAATTTTCAACTTCGTATATTGAATGAAGCGTAATTTCGGTTAACTACAAGCAGTTAGTTAATGAAACAGTTGTGTATTTTTTACCACTTGTGACTCTTCGTCAAATGAAACGTGCAGAAAGTCTATATATTTATTAATCTATTCTATGCTACTTGCGGGAACTGTATAGCTCCGTATGATGATTTGTTTACTCTCAGTTTCGTATTGTACTTCATAAATGGTATATCAGTGGTGCTAATTGTTTCGAAGCTGTGTTTATCTAGGGATGGTGAAATATTTGAGTTTCTTGTAGGACAACTACTGTAAATCTGATAAAATTTCTTATTTTTAGAAATAGAAATGGCTGGAGAAAGTGATATCAGTATGAAATCTGTTCAGAATCGGGGTAATGTAGTGGACTTTCATTTCAGTATTAGTGAGAATAGTTCAGATTGATCACTTGCAACATTTGATGATAGTCGAAAGAAACCAGAGCGGATCGATGGCCTGTACACTGCACCCAGCGAAATTTGCGTCCAGAAAATGTTGAGAGGGGAGGGGGGGTCCACTAATCCCGCCACCCCCACACCACCACCGGACCGTCACAACTCCTCGACTTGCCCGCCAGGAAGAAGAGCCGAGGGCCCGTCCCCGACCGCACTTAACGCGGCGCGCTGGTGAAGAGGACTAAAGATACTCGAACAATAACTGCAATGCCTAAATTTTTTCACTCGTATGTGACTATAGGTTTTTCAAAATTTTTCTGTCGGACCAATAAAAACTTAGTTTTACTTACTACTACATTTTCAGAAAATACAGTGGAAAACATTAAAACCGAATTACAAACGTGGATTTTAAAAATCTTATCCCTTCTACTTGTGGTCCATACCCGTGGATCATCATATGGTACAAGTAACGTGCATAAGATGCTTTGTCATTCTAAAGAAAAGGCCATTTAGCATTTACACAAGGTGAACCAGAACTAAGTCGACAGAATTTCGGAGTTATTCAGGCATATTTTCCTCGTATTTTGGGTGTAAGGGACCCGTGCTCTTCGGTGGATCGTTACATTTCGTTTCATTTATTGCCCTTCGTATCGGCATTACATTGAAAATCACGAAAGTGATTATGTCGAAGGTGAATGCAACGTGTCTTGTTTGGAGACAAACGTGTTCCATTGATTGACAATACCTGCTATTGACAACAGTCTTTGTCCTCGAGCTAGGATTCAGTATTGCTCGGTCCAGTCTTGGGTTGTTTTTTCCAGCAGTGTCAGTTGTACCTTAACAGCGATACGCATCAAATGGTTCAAATGACTCTGAGCACTATCGGACTTAACATCTGAGGTCATCAGTCCACGAGAACTTAGAACTACTTAAACCTAACTAACCTAAGGACATCACATACAGCCATGCCCGAGGCAGGATTCGAACCTGCGACCGTGGCGGTCGCACGGTTCCAGACTGAAGCGCATAGAACCACTCGGCCACACTGACCGGCTATACGCAGCAGTATCGGTAGGTTTACCTAATGAAAAATTGGTCAATGAGAATATCGTCTTTGGGTTCACTGAATGTAATGGAAAAATGGCTCGATGACGATATTCTCAGCTGTTCCCGCAGCGACGGCATCTCCGTAACAGCAGTTTTTCATCTGTGCATAAGCGCCCAAGAATAACTTGATCCTTTCGTCTTATTACGTGTTAGGGACTGTATATTACGGTCTTTTCCACTGTTGTGAAAGTATTTTCGCAGAAAAAAAGATAATCCTGATAACAAAGCGTATTATATCATAATTACGTTATTAAACTTCGTAACGAGCCACAGGAAACCACGGATCCTTATACAACGGTACTCAGAAAATACTCCTAAATAAAGTCTGATTGTTTGTCTGTGGAGTTCTGACGTGAGTTGTACGTAGCTTTTTCTTCCACTCATAGCGCTACGGGTGCGTGTTCTCTTTATATGACGTAAAACATGAAAACAATTTTCTTTATAACAATAATTCTACGTCTACATCCATACTGTGCAAAACACTGTGAACTCCATGGCAGAGATTACTTCCCATTCTACCAGTTATTAAGGTTTCTTATCTTTTCATTCACGTATGGGCCGCAGAAATAATGGTTTCTTGAAGGTCTCAGTAGGAGGTAGTAGTATTTTCCTAAATTCATCATATAAAACTGGTTATTGAAATTTACTAACTAGGCTTTCTCGGATAGTATGTATCCATCTTCAAGCGTCTACACATCAGTTACATCAGTATCTCCGTGACAGTCCTACTCCAGTGAACCAATTCTGTATCATAAATGCTGCCCTTTTGTATTTCCCTGAGTATTATCTGTTTGGTCCTAGTTGGTACGGGTCCCACATGAATGAACACTGTTCGAGGATGGGTCGCACGAGTGTTTTGTATGCAGCGTCCTTTGTATACCGATTTCATATCCCTAGTATCCTACCAACGAAGCGCAGTCTGCCCTCTGTTTTACCTACGACTGCGCCTACGTGATTGTTCCATTTCATATCCCCACGAAGCGTTCGTATGAGTTGAACGACTCCACTTGTGATTCGTTGGTATTGTAATCATGGGTACCTCGTTGTTTTCGTTTTGTCAAGTCCACAATTTTACTTTTATGAACATTTAAAGCAAAGTTGTCAATCATTTCACCACTTTGAAAACTTATTAAGATCTAATTGAATATTTGTACCGTTTTTTTTTCAGGTAGTACCTCATTATAGATAACTACATCATCTGCGAAAAGTCTTAGGTTAATAAAATATTGCTCGCAAAGTCACTGCTTCACAACATTAGCAACAGAGTTCCCTACACACCTCCCTGGGACACACTCGAAGTTGCTTCTGCATATCTTGACGACTTTCCAGCCAAGAAAACTTGCTGCGTTTTCCGTACCAAAAAAATCCAGTCACAAATTTCGCTTGAAACCACATACGATCATTCTTTTGCTAGTAGGCCTAGATGTAATACGGAGTCAAATGCTTTTCGGAAATCAAGAAATACTGCATCTACCTGACTGTCTTGATCCATGTCTTGGTTTAATGGTTCACTTATGATACACTTCCTGTACATGAGTGTGATCTGCGCTTTTTTCCGACTATAGAGACCCGTTTGTTGTTTGAGGGTTCTATAATAGATTGTGGTTAAAAAGGAGGAACTCTGGCATAGAATCTGGATTCCATCGTGCGCTGAAGCTTTGTTAAACTGAAGTGGTTTCAGTTGTTTCTATACTCCACTGCCACTGATATCTGTATCACTTCTCTTTGCATTAGTGCGAGATTTATGTAGGAGCAATACTTCTGTCTAATTCTGCATATCATTGTCGTTATTGCTAAGTGGAAGACATCTGATAATTATAAAACTTCATGCTAAGTAAGGTGCACTTTAAAAGAACAGAGTGTTCATCACAATTCACGTAACATCGTAAATTTTCATAAAAAAATCTTTTAAGGTGACGTAGCATATCGAATTTCAGAGTAAACATAGTAATGTTACCGATGACAACCCACAAAAGGGGAGTTTTTCTAAATTCCTTCACCAAAAAAGACGAACTAAATAGTCTAGAATTCGAATCAAGAACTGCTGTCAACATGAGTAATTTAGAGGTAGATATCGTCGCCGTAGAGAAGCACCTGAAGAAAGGCAAGTCTTCCGGTCCTGATTGTATACCTTTAGATTACTTTCAGAGAATGCTGATGTAATAGCTTCATATTTAGCGATCATATACAATCGCTCGCTCGATGAAAAACTCGTACCAAAAAAACGGGACAGTTGGACAGGTCACTCCAGTATTCATGAAATAAGGAGTAATCCACTAAATTACAAACGCATCGATTTGCAGAAAGATTTTGGAACATAACCATACTACATTCGAAAATTGTGTATTATCTCCAAGAAAACGATCCATTGACACACAGTCAGCACGGATTCAGTATAATCATTATTCTAAAACACAACTAGCTCTTTATTCTGGTGTAGCAATGAGTGCTATCGACAGGGGATTTCAAATTGATCCAATGTTTCTAGATTTACTGAAGGCTTTTGACGCTGTTCCTCATACGAGGTGCATTCAAGTTCTAAGGCCTCCGATTTTTTTTCTAATTAACTACTCACCCGAAATCGATGAAACTGGCGTTACTTCCCGACGTAATCGCCCTGCAGACGTACACATTTTTCACAACGCTGACGCCATGGTTCCATGGCAGCGGTGAAGTCTTCTTTAGGAGTCTGTTTTGACCACCGGAAAATCGCTGAGGCAATAGTAGCACGGCTGGTGAATGTGCGGGCACGGAGAGTGTCTTTCATTGTTGGAAAAAGCCAAAAGTCACTAGGAGCCAGGTCAGGTGAGTAGGGAGCATGAGGAATCACTTCAAAGTTGTTATCACGAAGAAACTGTTGCGTAACGTTAGATCGATGTGCGGGTGCGTTGTATTTGGTGAAACAGCACACGCGCAGCCCTTCCCGGACGTTTTTGTTGCACTGCAGGAAGGAATCTGTTCTTCAAAACATTTTCGTAGGATGCACCTGTTACCGTAGTACCCTTTGGAACGCAATGGGTAAGGATTACGCCCTCGCTATCCCAGAACATGGACACCATCATTTTTTCAGCACTGGCGGTTACCCGAAATTTTTTTGGTGGCGGTGAATCTGTGTGCTTCCATTGAGCTGACTGGCGCTTTATTTCTGGATTGAAAAATGGCATTCACGCCTCATCCATTGTCACAACCGACGAAAAGAAAGTCCCATTCATGCTGTCGCTGCGCATTAACATTGCTTGGCAACATGCCACACGGGCAGCCATGTGGTCGTCCGTCAGCATTCGTGGCACCCACCTGGATGACACTTTTCGCATTTTCAGGTCGTCATGCAGGATTGTGTGCACAGAACCCACAGAAATGCCAACTCTGGAGGCGATCTGTTCAACAGTCATTCGGTGATCCCCCAAAACAATTCTCTCCACTTTCTCGATCATGTCTTCAGACCGGCTTGTGCGAGCCCGAGGTTGTTTTGGTTTGTTGTCACACGATGTTCTGCCTTCATTAAACTGTCGCACCCACGAACGCACTTTCGACACATCCATAACTCCATCACCACATGTCTCCTTCAACTGTCGATGAATTTCAATTGGTTTCACACCAAGCAAATTCAGAAAACGAATGATTGCACGCTGTTCAAGTAAGGAAAACGTTGCCATTTTAAGTATTTAAAACAGTTCTCATTCTTCCCGCTGGCGGTAAAATTCCATCTGCCGTACGGTGTTGCCATCTCTGGGACGTATTGACAATGAATGCGGCCTCATTTTAAAACAATGCACATGTTTCTATCTCTTTCCAGTCCAGATAAAAAAAATCGGAGGCCTTAGAACTTGAATGCACCTCGTAAGTGACGTCTAATAAATTTTCGTGCTTATGGAGTATCGTTTCAGTTGTGCAACTGGATTCTTGATTTCCTGACTGAAAAATGGTTCAAATGCCTCTGAGCACTGTGGGACTTAATTGCTGTGGTCATCAGTCCCCTAGAACTTAGAACTACTTAAACCTAACTATCCTAAGGACATCATACACATCCATGCCCGAGGCAGGATTCGAACCTGCGACCGTAGCGGTCGCGCGGTTCCAGACTGTAGCGTCTAGAACCGCTCGGCCACCCCGGGCGGCTCCTGACTGAAAGATCACAGTTTGTACTGATGAACGGAGAGTCACCTAGTAAAACAGAAATGATATGTGGCATTCCCTAAGTAAGAGTTACAGGACCTCTGCTGTTCCTAACCGATATAAATGATTTAGGAGACAATCTGAGCAGCCCTCTATGATAAGTTGCAGATGATGCTGTCATTTGTTAGCTACGAAAGCCACCAGAATATCAAAACCAATTGCAAAATGATTTAGATGAAGTATCGGTATGGCAGGAAAATTATCAACAGTGACGCTAAATAATGAGAAGTGTGAGGTCATCCACAGGAGTATCGGCGGCCGCTGTGGCCGAGCGGTTCTAGTCGCTTCAGTCCGGAACCTCGCGACTGTTACGGTCGCAGGTTCGAAACCTGCCTCTGGCATGGATGTGTGTGATGTCCTTAGATTAGTTAGGGTTAAGTAGTTTTTTAAGTTCTAGCGGACTGATGACCTCAGGTATTAAGTCCCATAGTGCTCAGAGCCATTTTAACCATTTGAACCACAAGAGCATTAAAAGGAATCATTTAAATTTCGGATACACGATAAGTTGGCTCAAATGGCTCTGAGCAATATGTGGTTTAACATCTATATACACAATAAGTGACACAAATCCAAAATCTGTCATTTCAACTAAATATCTATGGGTGAGAGTTGCAAACAACTTTAATTGGAACGATCATAAATAATGTTGTGCGGAAGGCAGAGAGATGACTGCGTTTTAATCGCAGAACGTCTACAAGATGCAACAGATCCGCTAGAGAGACTGCCTACACTACACTTCTTCTGCTAGAGTACTGAAGAGCGGTATGGTATCCTTACCAGATAAGATCGACAGAGGACATCGAAAAAGTCCAAAGAAGGGAAGCACGTTTTGTTTTATCCCGAATATGGTACGCTTTACTGTATGGTTAAATGATGATAGCGTCTTCTTGGGTAAAATATTCCGGAGGTAAAATAGTCCCCCATTCGGATCTCCGGGCGGGGACTGCTCAAGAAGACGTCGTTATCAGGAGAAAGAAAACTGGCGTTCTACGGATCGGGCAGGTAGTTTAGAAAATTTAAAAAGGGAAATGAATAGGTTAAAGTTAGATATAGTGGGAATTAGTGAAGTTCGGTGGCAGGAGGAACAAGACATTTGGTCAGGTGAATACAGGGTTATAAATACAAAATCAAATAGGGGTAATGCAGGAGTAGGTTTGGTAATGAATAAAAAAAATAGGAGTGTGGGTAAGCTACTACAAACAGCATAGTGAACGCATTATTGTGGCCAAGACAGACACGAAGCCCATGCCTACTACAGTAGTACAAGTCTTTATGCCAGCTAGCTCTGCAGATGATGAAGAAATTGATGAAATGTATGATGAGATAAAGGAAATTATTCAGGTAGTGAAGGGAAATGAAAATTTAATAGTCATGGGTGACTGGAATTCGAGAGTAGGAAAAGGGAGAGAAGGAAACATAGTAGGTGAATCTGGATTGGGAGAAAGAAATGGCGCGACCGCTACGGTCGCAGGTTCGAATCTTGCCTCAGGCATGGATGTGTGTGATGTCCTTAAGTTAGTTAGGTTTAATTAGTTCTAAGTTCTAGCGGACTGATGACCACAGCAGTTAAGTCCCATAGTCCTCAGAGCCATTTAAACCATTTTAAGAAAGAAATGAAAGAGGAAGCCGTCTGGTAGAATTTTGCACAGAGGATAACCTAATCATAGCTAACACATGGTTCAAGAATCATGATAGAAGGTTGTACACATGGAAGAATCCTGGAGATACTAGAAGATATCAGATAGATTATATAATGGTAAGACAGAAATTTTGGAACCAGGTTTTAAATTGTAAGAGATTTCCAGGGGCAGTTGTGGACTCTGACCACAATCTATTGGTTATGAACTGTAGATTAAAACTGAAGAAACTGCAAAAAGGTGGGAATTTAAGGAGATGGGACCTGGATAAACTGACTAAACCAGAGGTTGTACAGAGCTTCAGGGAGAGCATAAGGGAACGATTCACAGGAATGGGGGAAAGAAATACAGTAGAAGAAGAATCGGTAGCTCTGAGGGATGAAATAGTGAAGGCAGCAGAGAATCAAGTAGATAAAAAGACGAGGGCTGGTAGAAATCCTTGGGTAACAGCAGATATATTGAATTTAATTGATGAAAGGAGAAAATATTAAAATGCAGTACAAGAAGCAGGCAAAACGGAATACAAACGTCTCAAAAATGTGATCGACAGGAAGTGCAAAATGGCTAAGCAGGGATGGCTAGCGGACAGATGTAAGGATGTAGAGGCTTATCTCACTAGGGGCAAGATAGATACTGCCTACAGGAAAATTAAAGAGACCTTTGAGGAAAGAGAACCACTTGTATGAATATTAAGAGCTCAGATGGAAACCCAGTTCTAAGCAAAGAAGGGAAAGCAGAAAGGTGGAAGGAGTATATAGAGGGTCTATACAAGGGCGATGTACTTGAGGACAATATTATGGAAAGGGAAGAGGGTGTAGATGAAGATGAAATGCGAGATATGATACTGCGTAAAGAGTTTGACAGAGCACTGAAAGACCTAAGCGGAAACAAGGCCCCGGGGGTAAAAAACATTCCATTAGAACTACTGACGGGCTTGGGAGAGCCAGTCATGACAAAACTCTACCATCTGGTGAGCAAGATGTATGAGACAGGTGAAATATTCTCAGACTTCAAGAAGAACGTAATAATTCCAATCCCAAAGAAAAAAGGTGTTGACAGATGTGAAAATTACCGAACTATCAGTTTAATAAGTCACAGCTGCAAAATACAAATGCGAATTCTTTACAGACAAATGGAAAAACTGGTAGAAGTTGACCTCGGGGAAGATCAGTTTGGATTCCGTAGAAATGTTGGAACATGTGAGGCAATACTGACCCTACGACTTATCTTAGAAGAAAGATTAAGGAAAGGCAAACCTACATTTCTAGCACTTGTAGACTTAGAGAAAGCTTTTGACAATGTTGATTGTAAAACTCTCTTTCAAATTCTGAAGGTGGCAGGGGTAAAATACAGGGAGCGAAAGGCTATTTACAATTTGTACACAAACCAGATGGCAGTTGTAAGAGTCGAGGGACATGAAAGGGAAGCAGTGGTTGGGAAGGGAGTGAGACAGGGTTGTAGCCTCTCCCCGATGTTATTCAATCTGTATATTGAGCAAGCAGTAAAGGAGACAAAAGAAAAATTCGGAATAGGTATTAGAATCCATGGAGAAGAAATAAAAACTTTAAGGTTCGCCGATGACTTTGAAATTCTGTCAGAGACAGCAAAGGACTTGGAAGAGCAGTTGAACCGAATGGACAGTGTCTTGAAAGGAGGATATATGATGAACATCAACAAAAGCAAAACGAGGATAATGGAATGTAGTCGACTGAAGTCGGGTGATGCTGAGGGAATTAGATTAGGAAATGAGACACTTAAAGTAGTAAAGGAGTTTTGCTGTTTGGGAAGCAAAATAACTGATGATGGCCGAAGTAGAGAGGATATAAAATGTAGACTGACAATGGCAAGGAAAGCGTTTCTGAAGAAGAGAAATTTGTTGACATCGAGTATAGATTTAAGTGTCAGGAAGTCGTTTCTGAAAGTATTTGTATGGAGTGTAGCCATGTATGGAAGTGAAACGTGGACGATAGGTAGTCTGGACAAGAAGAGAATAGAAGCTTTTGAAATGTGGTGCTACAGAAGAATGCTGAAGATTAGATGGGTAGATCACATAACTAATGAGGAGGTATTGAATAGAATTGGGAGAAGAGGAGTTTGTGGCACAACTTGACAAGAAGAAGGGACCGGTTGGTAGGACATGTTCTAAGGCATCAAGGGATCACAAATTTAGCATTGGAGGGCAGCGTGAAGGGTAAAAATCGTAGAGGGAGACCACGAGATGAATACAATAAGCAGATTCAGAAGGATGTAGGTTGCAGTAGGTACTGGGAGATGAAGATGCTAGCACAGGATAGAGTAGCGTGGAGAGCTGCATCAAACCAGTTTCAGGACTGAAGACCACAACAACAACATGGTACGCAAGTTGAAGCGGCAATCGTTAATATAAAGGCGTTCTTCGTTACGGCGAGATCTTTTCATGAAAATTCGATCTCCAAATTGATACCCTGATTGCGAAAATGTTTTCTTGACGCCCGCCTACGTATGGAGAAATGATTATCGTAATAAAATAAGAGAAATCAGAGCTTTCCCATGCAGTCTTCGGGAGTGGAAAGATAGAGAAATAGTGTGACAGTGATTTGAGGATCCATCAGCCAGGCACTTAAATGTGAGTTGAGAGTAATCACGTAGATACAGATGTAGATATAAATGTGCATCATAACAGAAGGAACAGTTAATCCAAGTAGGACAAGTATCATATGCTTATGTAAGAGGGAATATAGACAATTGATGGCGCTCTTACACTTCTCCCGGTAGCAGGACATTTTGTTCGCGTTGGTGATTTGCATGACGGCATCAACGCGGCTAAGACAGAGCCGTGTAGCACCCTACTGCCGCCGAAGAGAGCAATCGAGCAAGGACTTGGCACGAGTAGGCTGCGACGTAGTGAGCATTTGGTTTCCTGGTGAGTGGATGCAACTTTCACATATTTCTGGTTGTGTGCAAATTTCAGTGGGTGCAGTTTTCACATGTCCGAGCGGATCACATAACTGTGAACTTGTAAAAGCTTAATATGTTCACATATTTCTGGTTGGGTGCAAATTTCGTTGGGTGCCGTTTTCACATATCCGAGCGGAACACAGAGCTGTGAACTCGTAGAAGCTTCATATTTTCACGTATTTCTGGTTGGGTGCAAATTTCATTGGGTGCAGTTTTCACATGTCCGAGCAGATCACATAGCTGTGAACTCGTAAAAGCTTCATATTTTCACATATTTCTGGTTGGGTGCAAATTTCAGTGGGCGCAGTTTTCACATGTCCGAGCGGATCACATAGCTGTGAACTCGTAAAAGCTTCATATTTTCACATATTTCTGGTTGGGTGCAAATTTCATTGGGTGCAGTTTTCACATGTCCGAGCGGATCACAGAGCTGTGAACTCGTAAAAGCTTCATATTTTCACATATTTCTGGTTGGGTGCAAATTTCATTGGGTGCAGTTTTCACATGTCCGAGCGGATCACAGAGCTGTGAACTCGTAAAAGCCTCATATTTTCACATATTTCTGGTTGGGTGTAAATTTCATTGGGTGCAATTTTCACATGTCCGAGCGGATCACAGAGCTGTGAACTCGTAAAAGCTTCATATTTTCACATGTTTCTGGTTGGGTGTAAATTTCATTGGGTGCAGTTTTCACATATCCGAGTGGATCACAGAGCTGTGATCTCGTAAAAGCTTCATATTTTCACATATTTCTGGTTGGGTGCAATTTTCATTGGGTGCAGTTTTCACATGTCTGAGCGGATCACATGGCTGTGAACTCGTAAAAGCTTAATATTTTCTATGTGGAAATTCCGAAGTGTAAAGAATTGCATTAAAATAACAATAAATTACAAAAGACTGGTAGGCTACTGCACTGGCCTGGGAGGCTAATACAGATGCTGAGTAGAGTTTTGTTAGCTTGACAAGAGCAGGGCACTGAGCACAAAGACGGGCTGCCGCACATAATGGTCACAAATCCTGAAATATTCTGGTCCTCGAACCGGCTTCAGACGCAAGATGTCACTTGAAAAACACGAAATATTATCGCCAATATTACAGAGAAAAACACTAACATCGAATCCAGTAAACGTATGTTACAAACGAGGATATCAAACTGTGCATCTCAGTGTCATGAGTTCACGACACGGTGGAAATTCTTAACTTTTAATTGACTTTTTTAACAATGAGTGCAAAAACATTTTAAATTACAGTAATGATAATTCAAACTGCCGCCGGCCGGAGCGGCCGAGCGGTTCTAGGCGCTACAGACTGGAACCGCGCGACCGCTACGGTCGCAGGTTCGAATCCTGCCTCGGGCATGGATGTGTGTGATGTCCTGAGGTTAGTTAGGTTTAAGTAGTTCTAAGTTCTAGGGGACTGATGACCCTAGAAGTTAAGTCCCATAGTGCTTAGAGCCATTTGAACCATTTGAACCAAACTGGCAAAATGATAAACAATATGTTCAACAAGAGCAGAACTCCATAGTTAACACATACTGACGTAGTTTGCCCGTAACAGAATCGACGATCTGATTAAAACCGCTTAGATAAATTGACCAGAACTAAATGTACTCCAAAATCATTATGTCAGAATTTGTAACC
This sequence comes from Schistocerca americana, assembly GCF_021461395.2. NCBI lineage: Eukaryota > Metazoa > Arthropoda > Insecta > Orthoptera > Acrididae > Schistocerca > Schistocerca americana. The sequence continues at coordinate 947,928,781 of NC_060119.1, read as the reverse complement.
TATACCTTTACCGTTTTCCTAATAGTATTTATGTTTATATATGAAAATTTTTTCCGTGCCAAGTTAAGCACTATGTAGTTTGATTCCATTAAATCGGTCATACTTCAAATCTGGCGTGTGCTAGTGGTAGTTCTGTTTCGTGCTGAATTTAAATGGACAAGAAACAACATGATTGATACATTTCAATATCTACTCCTCATTGGGACTTGAACTTTGGTTCTTCTGTTACGGGGACTGTTCTAACTGGGGAATCTGCCAAATCTTATCTGCAGTTAGCTATTATCGTATTGCCGGCCGCGATAGTCTAGCGGTTCTGGCGCTGCAGTCCGGAACTGCGGGACTGCTACGGTCGCAGGTTCGAATCCTGCCTCGGGCATGGGTGTGTCTGATGTCCTTAGGTTGGTTAGGTTTAAGTAGTTCTAAGTTCTAGGGGACTTATGACCTAAGATGTTGAGTCCCATAGTGCTCAGAGCCATTTGAACCATTTTTTTTATTATCTTATTTCTGTAACTTGTTCAAAAACTATTTTTATGTAAGGCCATCACGTTTATTTTTGTGTTTTGAGTGTCAACATACATTATTCACCTTAATTTCACCACTGTTCTGACTGCATTCTTTATTGTATTGTTTCCACTTAAATTTTATTGATTTCACCTAACTTACGTAATGACTCATTAATTGTTGCAACATATGCCAAACTTCATGCGTGGAATCGGTGCTTGTGTGATAAAATCTATTGTAGGCAACTGCTGGTACTGTTATTACGGCATATGCACAGCAGTGGACGACCCAGCCCTGTGACTATAGAGCTACAGTTTGTCGTGAGGGTCGTTCACTAGCCTGAAACCCAAAGATCCTACGACCTATTCGGGAGCATTGACGCTACACGTTGTGAAAAATTTTGTCGTCTGGGGGAGAGGGGGGGGGGGGGGGGGGGCGGCGATGGGAAGCGCTTGGACTGCTGAGTGATTTTTTTTTTGGGGGGGGGGGGGGAGCATCAGCTTGCGTGGTTTCACTGTGCTACTGTCCTCCTGCCTCTAATCACAGATGCCCCTCAAGGCAGAAGCACACGAAAAGCCGACCTTATTCGCCTTCTCCCAGGTGCTTTTTCCCAGGCGCCGAGTGATAAAAAAGCAGCTTTCCTTCTTTTTTCAACCGTCTATATCAGTGGATATCCATGTTTGCGGCACTTACCTTTGCTCCACTCCCATACTTTCCTTACCGCGTTATGTACCCATAACGTCACCAGAGAGCATTTATTCTAGCCACGGGTAGTGACCGTAATGTATTGGCTCATCACTGCACATTACCAGATATTACAACAGAATTTGATCATCTAAATTAAACAAGCTTTACTGTAATAATGATGGCGACAGTGAAGGCTATTGTAATCCTGAAGACAGTCTGATGTTACAGATATAAGTGGCAAGTAAAACAACAGGCTGAACTCCTTGTAATAAAATTGGCTGAGAAGTAAGTGGTACGTAGGAGGAGCATAGTGGAGGGCAGCAGCCGGCCTACACAAGAGTGAGAAACGGGGAGCTTACTGGCGCAACCTAAGGTTAGAGTACGACGTCTGATGTCAGACTCGGCTTTTTGGGAGGAGTAGGTAAAGTGCTGTACACATGGTCAATAGGAAAAGACTCGGGTAATTTCGACCATTGGCCGCTGCAGCTTGTAAGCGGTCCAAGATCCCTTACTCAAAGACAAAGGCATTTTGCTTCACGCAGGTCGACGGTAGGCAGAATCAACTGTCGAGCGCCGCGACCGCTGAGTGAGTGAACGTAATAGTAAAGGGTGTCCGAAAAGACTTTCCCTGATTACATAAATTGATAACTCTGCTAGAAGTAAGATACAAACATGAAACTTGTGTCGAATTGCTTACAACTATCAAAGTTTTTTTCTGTTTTAGGTTCGCAGTACGTAAGTAGTGGATGAGGTGCAGTGCCCAAGAAGCCATGTTAACCAATCAGGAGAAGGCCCAGTGTGTCCTGTGGTACCAAGAGACACGATCACCAACCACAGTGCAGAGACACTTCCAGACAACATTTTGAAGGAATCCACCTGATGTCAAGAGCATTAAAGCCTGGTGTGAGAAGTTCAAGAACACAGGATCGGTTGCTGACCTTCCGAGGTCTGCTCTACCAAGAACCTCAGCAGACAGGGTGGAAGCTGTAAGGCAGTCTTTTCTGCGAAGTCCGAAGAAATCGGTGCGCAGGGCCTCACGTGAATTACAGATGCCAAAAAGCTCTCCATGACATTTTACACCAACATTTATTGTTTCGTGCATATACAAAGTGCAAATCGTTCAGGCCTTGTTGCCCAATGACAATAGACGTCGATATGACTTTGCGGTCGAAATGCTATCACGTATTGAGGACGTTGAGGTTATCTCAGACGAATTGCCTTTTCCGACGAAGCGACCTTTTTTGTCAGTGGAGTAGTGAATAGCCATAATGTGAGCATTTGGGGTTCACAACCCCCTGTCGAGGTCATGGAGTTCACCAGAGGCGGTCCAAAGGTGAATGTTTGGTGCGCGCTATTGCACGATCGGATTATCGGCCCATTCTTGTTCGCTGAGGCTACCATCACATCTGCAGTGTATCGGACATGTTGCAACTGTATGCTATTCCTCAGCTGCTTCAGTATCACCCCGATGTCTTGCTTCAGCAAGACGGTGCACCGCCTCATTGGGGTTCTACGTCCGTGCCCATCTCGATATGACCTTTTCTGGGCGATGGATTGGTCGTGATGGGCCAACGGTTTGGCCTCCGCGCTCTCCTGACGTAACCCCATTAGACTTATTTTTATGGGGTTATGTCAAGGACGAGGTCTACCGAACACGTGTACCATATCTTGAAACCCTGTGGCAACGGATAACCACAGTCGTTGAATCGATCCCTCCAGTGATGTTGGCTAATGTGTGGACGGAAATTGAATATCGCCTAGATGTGCTACGTGCTACCAAGGGTGCTCATGTGGAAGTTTACTGATGTGTGAAAAAAACTTTGATAGTTTGTAAACAATTACACACCAGTTTCGTATTTGTATCTTACTTCTAGCCTGAGTTTTCAATTTATGTAATCAGGGAAAGACTTTTCGGACATCCTGTAGTTTCGGGGAGCCGTGAGCCAGTGAGGAACGCGTGGTGTCGTATCGGGTGAGTGTGTCCCTCAGTAAAACATTATACCGAGCTGTGATAAGTAATATTACTGACACGTGTTTCACAGTTTACAGTTTTCCGAATATTCGGATTCGCGTCATCTGCGCCGGCCACAGAGTGCATTGCAGTGAGGATTGTATGTGTGAATTATTGTCACAGCATGTGACGAAAGACGGAAGCATTTGCCAGTGTTGAGAGTAACCATAATTAGAAGTGTAAGAGGAATGTAGTGTCTACCTCAAGTTGTGTCTGGTCAGAATATACTGATCGCACAGTATAAAATATGTTGTCACTTTTCGTTGCGTTTAACATTGTTGAGCAGTCGCATTTTGATTAGAAACAACTCCCGAAGCAACTAAACCCAATTAGCACTCATCTATTAGTTGACGTTCACATCAGAATAAAGTTAGGTTGCTATTCGGTTATCAACAGTCGATGGAATATGACCGGGATTGTTCAAAGCTTGTGGAATGATTGATCAGTATATCCAACGAGAATCAAGTTATATAATATACGTGAACTATTAATTACACGAAAAACCTAAACACATGTTTTTATTGACATCGATGAAACGGGTTGATTGACCTTATTAGGCCACTGTCAAGAGTATCTGAAAATGCCAATACAAAACATGCATAAATAAATATTTTATATAACAGGAAAGGAGACATTGCTTCTACACAGGGTAGTCAAAAATTAGGCCACTATCAAGAGTATCTGAAAATGCCAATACATAATACACGTAAATAAATATTTAATATAATAGAAAAGGAGACACTGCTTCTAGACAGGGTGATCAAAAATAATCTGAGAAGCTTGTGAAAGTGTTGCAGGGTAAGTTGTGCCAGAAATAATTGCTAAGGAAAAAGTTTGATACTTTGTACCGTTCCGAGATCATTAGCATTGATGTTAGCCTATCAGGCCGTTGCCTGCGCAAAATTGAGCGACCACTAGAGACGGAATATCAGAGATGTTCTGCGTTTGGTTTCCTAGAACCAAGCAAGAGAGCCATACAAAAATTGTACGTGAAACAGTAGCGAGGATCGAACCCGAGCCAAGGGCTGAGCAGTTGCGCGCTGTCGTTCATGCTATGAGAACAACTGATACTAACTGTATCCGCTTAAATTTGCTAGCACTACGGCCTGACTGGCTAACTTCAGTGCTAACTAGCTCGGAGACGGTGCAATGGATCGAATTTATTTTCAACAGTTATTTCTCACCACACTACCAGTGTTTCCAGAATGCTTCTGACCACGGTGCACGTACAGTATAAGAACAAAAAGGATTGCAATTTACGTTATGTAGTAGAGAAGAATTTTCAATGATAAAAACAGTAAAAGTCAAATGGATTTAAAAAAAATTACGTCCAATGATATCATTAGGAAAATAGGCGTGTCATAATTATAAAAACTGCACAATACGATACGTTAAAACGATTAGAATTTTTGGCATGAGAAGAGTCATATTCTGACGAGTTTCGAAATTTCAGGTAGTATATTTTTCAGATGAAATGCTTAAAGTAATTATTTGGGTTAAACAAAAGTGTGAAATAGTTGTGGTAGACTGGGCAAGCCGAGCGTAAGGTTACGTCCTCTAACGGCAGAAATTTGAACCACCGTGAACTGTTGAGGGCTGTAGGGAGGCTTGGACGCATCGTCGACTCAGTTCGAAAGCATGTTAACAAACCTAGATAGAGCAACGAACTTGCGCAGCGTCTTTAAAGAAAGTTGTCAATAATAAGTCTGCAGATATCCAAGAAACTCGTGTTTCTTAATTTGTCATGCTCGTTGAACGCCTTTTCCTTGAATTTTTTCAGATGGATGTAGATATCTATCTCTTCATAAATGCCCATAAAGTGTCTCTTCCGAATTATACGAAGGATTTCGAGGTTGTTTTCGATACCATATACCATGTGACTATCTTATGTGAGGTGAAGTGCAAAGGTGAAGCTATTTCCTACTTTTTTTCTTTTTAATTGTTTGTGTTGCTTTATGTCACGTTCTAAAATTCCTTCCCATTTGCCCAATATAACACAATCAGAGAAGGAAATTTTGTAAACACCATACTAAATATTTATGTATCCATATAACTATATGTATTGTCAGTTTCTGGGTACAATTGATAATGGCCTAATAAAAAGTCGAACCAGGTCATGTGGAAGTAGTAAAGATCTAATTAAGCAACTGGAGCGATTTTTCAATAAATGAACAACAGACGTGTGATCATCTGCAGGGAGACAAAGCGGGCATGTAGACAATTTGGTAGCACAGGTTGCCTACATTCAGGAGCAATCATACATTCACGGCCAAACCTATTGTTTTCTTTTGACTGACACATCTTTAACCTGTTGTTCGGTTAAGTGGTTTTCCAATAAACCCCATCCCCTCCTGCTCCTCCCCCCCCCCATTCCTTTGGGAATTCCCTCTCTGACAATTCTATCAATTAATTACCCTCTTCCCCTCTGAGGAATTGGCAAGGAAAGATTCATTTGACTGGCCATTTGGCAGGAAATCTATTGCAGTGAATGGAATATTGTCTAATTTAATTTAGACCCATGGTACAGGGGTTGCGTGTTTGATTAGTAATCAAAATGCCTTCAGTCCCGAGTTCTAAACCTGCCACCACTTAAATTCAGATTATTAATCAGCATTGGCAGTTGAAGACGTCCAGCATAAGAAGTCACCCTCATTCTGCCAACGACCTTGTCAAAGAGGGAGGAGGGGTGGACAGATGTTCAGGGCCCTGTCTTGTCCTTGTGGTAGGAAACTGCCCCTAACGGTGGAAGAATCACCAATGATCAACAGCATAAGGACACAAAAGGCAATGGAAACCACTGCATTAAAGACACATAACGTGTATCCACAGGACATGTGGCCTGTAATTGAAAGAGTGTCATGATGATTCCTCCTTTGGCAAAAGATCCTGGAGTAGTCCTCCAATCAGATTTACAGGAGAGGACTGCCAAGGGGTAGGTGAACATGAGAAAAATATTGAATAACCAACGAAAGGATAACGTTCTGCAAGTTGAGACATGGTACGTCAGAAGCTTGAATGTGGTACATAAGCTAAAAAATCTGAAAACAGAAATGCATTGGATCAATGTAGATATACTAGGGGTCAGTGAAATGAAGTGGAAAGAAAACAAGGGTTTCTGGTCTGATATGTATAGTATAATACCAACAGCAGCAGAAAATGGTATACCGGGAGTAGGATTGAATATAAATAGGAAGGTAGGGCAAAAAATGCGTTACTGTGAACTGTTCAGTGATAGGGTTGTTCTTATCACACTGGACACCAAACCATCAACGATAATAATACACTCCTGGAAATTGAAATAAGAACACCGTGAATTCATTGTCCCAGGAAGGGAAACTTTATTGACACATTCCTGGGGTCAGACACATCACATGATCACACTGACAGAACCACAGGCACATAGACACAGGCAACAGAGCATGCACAATGTCGGCACTAGTACAGTGTATATCCACCTTTCGCAGCAATGCAGGCTGCTATTCTCCCATGGAGACGATCGTAGAGATGCTGGATGTAGTCCTGTGGAACGGCTTGCCATGCCATTTCCACCTGGCGCCTCAGTTGGACCAGCGTTCGTGCTGGACGTGCAGACCGCGTGAGACGACGCTTCATCCAGTCCCAAACATGCTCAATGGGGGACAGATCCGGATATCTTGCTGGCCAGGGTAGTTGACTTACACCTTCTAGAGCACGTTGGGTGGCACGGGATACATGCGGACGTGCATTGTCCTGTTGGAACAGCAAGTTCCCTTGCCGGTCTAGGAATGGTAGAACGATGGGTTCGATGACGGTTTGGATGTACCGTGCACTATTCAGTGTCCCCTCGACGATCACCAGTGGTGTACGGCCAGTGTAGGAGATCGCTCCCCACACCATGATGCCGGGTGTTGGCCCTGTGTGCCTCGGTCGTATGCAGTCCTGATTGTGGCGCTCACCTGCACGGCGCCAAACACGCATACGACCATCATTGGCACCAAGGCAGAAGCGACTCTCATCGCTGAAGACGACACGTCTCCATTCGTCCCTCCATTCACGCCTGTCGCGACACCACTGGAGGCGGGCTGCACGATGTTGGGGCGTGAGCGGAAGACGGCCTAACGGTGTGCGGGACCGTAGCCCAGCTTCATGGAGACGGTTGCGAATGGTCCTCGCCGATACCCCAGGAGCAACAGTGTCCCTAATTTGCTGGGAAGTGGCGGTTCGGTCCCCTACGGCACTGCGTAGGATCCTACGGTCTTGGCGTGCATCCGTGCGTCGCTGCGGTCCGGTCCCAGGTCGACGGGCACGTGCACCTTCCGCCGACCACTGGCGACAACATCGATGTACTGTGGAGACCTCACGCCCCACGTGTTGAGCAATTCGGCGGTACGTCCACCCGGCCTCCCGCATGCCCACTATACGCCCTCGCTCAAAGTCCGTCAACTGCACATACGGTTCACGTCCACGCTGTCGCGGCATGCTACCAGTGTTAAAGACTGCGATGGAGCTCCGTATGCCACGGCAAACTGGCTGACACTGACGGCGGCGGTGCACAAATGCTGCGCAGCTAGCGCCATTCGACGGCCAACACCGCGGTTCCTGGTGTGTCCGCTGTGCCGTGCGTGTGATCATTGCTTGTACAGCCCTCTCGCAGTGTCCGGAGCAAGTATGGTGGGTCTGACACACCGGTGTCAATGTGTTCTTTTTTCCATTTCCAGGAGTGTAGTTCAGGTATACATGCCGTCGTCGCGAGCTGAAGGTGATGAGACAGAGAAAGTATATGAGGATACTGAAGGCATAATACAGGGAGATAAAAATCTAATAGTCACGGGGGACTGGAATGCTGTTGTAGGGGAAGAAGTAGAAGAAAAGGTTACAGGAGAATATGGACTGGGGACAAGGAATGAGAGAGGAGAAAGACTACCTGAGATCTGTAATCTGTCAGCTCGTAATAGCGAACACTCGGTTCAAGAATCACAAGATGATGAGCTATACTTGGAAAAGGCCTGGTGATGTGAGAATATTTCAGTTAGATTACATCATGGTCAGACAGATATTCCGAAATCAGGTACTGAATTGTAAGGTGTGCACAGGAGCAGATTTAGACTCAGATCACGATGTTGCAGTGACGAAGAGTAGGCTGAAGTTTAAGAGATTAGTCAGGAAGAATCAATACGCAAAGAAGTGGGATATGGAAGTATTAAGGAACGATGAGATATGCCTGGAGGTCTCTAAGGCTATAGATGCTGCAGTAAGGAATATCTCAGTAGGCAGTACAGTTGAAGAGGAATGGACATCTCTAAATAGGACAATCACAGAAGTTGGATAGAAAAACATAGGTACAAAGAAGGTAACTGCGAACAAGCCATGGGTAATGCAAGGAATACTTCGTCTGGCTGATGAAAGAAGGAAGTACAAAAATGTTCAGGGAAATTCAGAAATACATTTCGCTGAAGAATAAAATACATAGGAAGAGCACAGAAGCTAAAACGAAATGGCTGCATGAAAAATGTGAAGACATCGAGCATGAGTGTCGGAAGGATTGACTAAGCATATAGGAAAGTCAAAACAACTTCAGTGACATTAAAAGCTAGGGGAACTCCATTGTTAAAAGCACATGAGAGAGTGCATAGGTGGAAAGAGTACATTGAAGGCCTCCATGAGGGGGAAGATTTGTCTGATGTGATAGATGAAGAAACAAGGATCGACTGAGAAGAGATAGGGGATCCAGTATTAGAATCAGAATTTAAGAGAGCTTTGGAGGACTTAAGTGCAAATAAAGCAGAAAGGATAATTTCTGTTCACATTTGTTTGTAGAATGTATGAGTTTGACGACATACAATCTCACTTTCGGAAAAATATTATTCACACAGATCTGAAGACTGCATGAGCTGACAAGTGCGAGAATTATCTCACAGCAGCTCATGCATTCACGTAGCTGAAAAGAATAATATACAGAGGAATGGAAAAGAAAATTGAGGATATGTTATGTGATGATCAGTTTGGCTTTAGGAAAGGTAAAGGCAACAGAGAGGCAATTCTCATGCTGTGTTTCATAATGCAAGCAAGACTGAAGAAAAATCAAGAAATTCTCATAGGATGGTGTCGACCTGGAAAACGCGTTTGGCAAAGGAAAATGGTGCAAGATGTTCTAAACTCTTAGAAAAACGGAGGAAAGCTATAGGGAGAGCTGGGTAAAATACAATATGTACAAGATCCAAGGGGGAGTAATAAGAGTGGACGACCAAGAATGAAGGGCTCAGATTAACGCTTCTAATACCGAGTATTTTTTGTTACACTGAGTACCATTGGGGTCTTTAGTGACCCCCAGCGGAATTTATTTCTTATTAAGGATAGTTTTAATAATCACATTCCTTATTTTTTCCACAATCTAAAACATGATGTCAATGACATTACATTAAATTAAAATGCATATTTTTTTAAATTATTTATTTCGGTAAAGTTTAGAAACGATTCTCATGAAACTACAAACATTTTTGATTAAATTCCGAATTGACATTTATGACGCATTACACTTACAGAAATAAATTTCAGAGTGGTTTTTACATACAGAACATCCACATTTTGTACATTTATCGTTGAATTTTCTATCCTCAGACCTTTTACAAAACGGACAGCTTCCTCTTTTTTTTCTCTATACTGTTGATGGAAGTACTGGGGAAATAATTTTGTCTGGCTTTCTTCCAACGGGCTGCTTTCCGAATTCTATGAGAAATGCCCATCTCTTGTAGTTGATCCTTTCTGCCCAGTCTGGGGTAAGATGTAGTCATATGATAAATGCATTCCGTGCACTGATATCTCACATGTTGTAAAATAATACCATTGGCCACCTTCTGCTCATCCTCTTTGTAGTGTACGTACTAACCAGCTTGTCCATGGTATCTACTCCTGGTTTCGTTTCACTATAATCCAGAATCATAACTGGCTTGCAATCTTCACGATCTTTCACTTCCTTCCTTGAATGCATTGTACTGAGCAAATTACAAGTTTTCCCTTTTTCGGACAATACGAAACAATTGAAGCATGCTCTTGGAATCCAAAAACTGACGAATATTTGACTCGACCTTTGGTCTGAGTGAAAGCTTGTGGTAGTTCTCTTTTATTTTTTCTAATTGTTCCTGAGAGTGTGAGATTGATTTTCAGGAGTTCTCTCGCCAAACTAAGGCTAGTGAAAAAGTTGTCAGTTGTTACATTTCTGCCACTGTTTTCTAAGCCTTTCACCATATCTAAAGCAACTCTCATGCCTTGGACAACTTCAGGAGATTCATTTTCTTGTCGACCAGTGTAAACTTGGAGATTGAGAACGAAAGACGTTGCACTATCACATTCAGCCCATAATTTCAACCCATATTTTCCTGGTTTTGAAGGAATATATTGCCGAAATGAACATCTACCACGAAATGCCACAAGTTGTTCATCAATTGTAACGTTGCTGTGAGGGACATATGCTTCTAGAAATGTGTGTACCCACATTTCAAATATTTCTCTAATGGGAGCCAGCTTGTCAGTAGCACGGTTGTGACGTCTCACAACTGCGTCATCAAATCGTATGCTCCTTGAAATTTGCGTAAAGCGATTTCTAGCCATTGCTTCACTAAAAATGGGTCTACATCTTTGTTCCACAGATGTATAACTGCTTCATTATGGGCCTTGTAAGGACCTGCTAGGATCAAGACACTTATAAAGCACTTCAGTTTAATGGCATCTACTGGTTTCCATTTACTACCGTAAACAAGACTACCCTCTTTGTTAGTCCACTTTAGAATTATATGAACTATGTTTCTCCTAACAAGGGAACCTCCCCATCGCACCCCCCTCAGATTTAGTTATAAGTTGGCACAGTGGATAGGCCTTGAAAAACTGAACACAGATCAATCGAGAAAACAGGAAGAAGTTGTGTGGAACTATGAAAAAATAAGCAAAATATACAAACTGAATAGTCCATGTGCACGATAGGCAATGTCGAGGATAGTGTGAGCTCCGGGGCACCATAGTCCTGTGGTTACCGTGCGGAGCTGCGGAAGAGGAGGTCCTTGGTTCAAGTCTTCCCTCGAGTGACACTTTTACTTGCTTTATTTTCGCAAAGTTATGATCTGTCCGTTCGTTCATTGACGTCTCTGTTCAATGTAATAAGTTAAGTGTCTGTGTTTTGCGACCGCATAGCAAAACCGTGCGATTAGTAGACGAAAGGACGTGCCTCTCCAATGGGAACCGAAAGCATTTGATCGCAAGGTCATAGGTCAACCGATTCCTCCACAGGAAAACACGCCTGATATACTCTATACGACACTGCTGATGGCATGTGCGTCACATGACAGTAATATGTTGTCGACCCACCTAACTTGTACACTTGGCGAATAGGTAAAAAGATTCTTCTACCTTGCCCGATTTAGGTTTTCTTGTGGATGTGATAATCACTCCAAAAAAGTGATTAAAACGTAAGAGTTTGCCACATAAACTGCACCAAATGAATGCAACACTTTCACAGTTGCACAATTTTCCCTGTGCTCTGTCAACACATATGTTTTTCACGTTTCCAAATTTTTCCGTGTGTAGACCGTCAAATCCTGCGAATGTCCAAGCAAATCTGAACATGTCCTGGAATTTTGGAGAGCGAAGTTGATTATGTGTGAGTGCTTGAACTTTGATAATTGTCTGAAAAGAAAAAATTAAACTTTTCACTCCAGGGAAGACTTGAACCAAGGACCTCTCACTCCTCTGCTGCTCACGCTAAACACGGGACCACGGCACTCCTGAGCTTACATTGTTCTTTATGTTGCCTGTCTTGGGCATGGACTACTCGGTTTGTATATTTTGCTTATTTTTTTCATAGTTACACACATCTTCTTCCTGTTTTCTCGATTGATCTGTGTTCAGTTTTTCAAGGCCTATCCACTGTGCCATCTTATAACTAAATCTAAGCGGGGTGCGATGGGGAGGTTCCCTTGTAAGAAACAACTGAAAAGCTGATTCTATGGAATCTGCATTTTTCACTGCGAATTTTGCAGGACCTAGTTTTACTCGCATTATGTTCAATCTCTCTTCTCTTCCACGAGCTCTTCTCAACTTGTGTTTGTGCCACAATTCTTCTTTGTTTTTAGACCTACACAAAATAAAAAATACAAAGGGTATATCTTGGCGCTAGACCCTATCGTACATTTTCAAAAATACAATGTGTACTTACTTATAACAATCAGAAATATGTGTTACTTCCTGTTCACGCTGGACATCTGCGCTGTCCAAATCTTCTTCTGAACTTCCGTCTGATTGAGGAATATTCTCTTCTAAGACGTCAATTTCTCCATCGCTGCATGAGACATCAGAAACCATATCTCTGATATCACCATTTCATTCTCCAGATAGAGGATTATCCTGCAGTAATATTTTAAGCACTTCGGAAAGGTGACAAGACATTTTCCACAAGATGCAACACACACGATAGTAGTCTCCACTTGTATGGAACAAATAACTGTCGGCTAATAAAGTATTGGCAACAATCACACGTTACAACACTATTTACAAGAATAAAACAAAGGAAATACAGCAACATTTACGGATTCAATGCAGCATTATTGGGTAATAATACCGCAAGGGAGAAATGGGGTCGCATTTAACCCCAATGGTATTCAGTGGTTCTCTCTTGCTTTTCTGCAAAACTAAATATTTTCAAAAAGTTATATTAATATATTATGAACCCATTACTTACTTCAGGAAAAGTCTGAATTTTTCATAATTTTTAGGAATAGGAAATAAGGCATATTTTACATAAAATTACGGCCTGGGGTCATTATAGACCCCACGGTATTAGGAGGGTTAAAAAGGGCTTATGACAGGGATGTAGCTTTTCGCCCCTACTGTTCAATCTGTGCATCGAAGCAGCAGTGATAGAAATAGAAGAAAGGCTCAGGAGTGGGATCAAAATTCAAGATGAAAGGATATCTATGATACGATTTGCTGATAACATCGCTATCCTGAGCGAAAGTGAAGAAGAGTTACATGATCTACTGAATGGAATGAACAGTCTAATTAGTACAGAGTATGGATTGAGAGTAAATCGAAGAAAGACGAAGGTAATGAGAAGTAGTGGAAATGAGAATAGCGAGACGCTTAATATCGGGATTGATGGTCACGAAGTCGAAGAAGTTAAGGAATTCTGCTACCTAGGCAGTAAAATAACGAATGATGGATGGAGCAAGGAGAACGTCAAACGGAGACTAGCACTGGCAAACGGGCATTCCTGGCAAGGAGAAGTCTACTAGTGTCAAATATAGGCCTTAATTTTAGGAAGAAATATCTGAGAATGTACGTTTGGAACGGCGTGTAAGGGTGGTGACAATCGAAACTTTCTCGTGCAACATGAGGTAGTAGAAAAGGCAGCACGAAGAGTTAACGGAAATGTAAGAAGGATGAGGATTGTGCTGCTGCATTGCGATGTGTCTTGTAAGCGGTCAACCGCCCCTACATCTTTGCCTCACGTAGGTCGCAGTAGGTACTATCGATAGTCGAGTGCACGGTGTGCCAAAGGAGTCTGTGTTGAGACTCCGAGTAAGTTTCTGGCTTTTTAGTAAGGATGGCGGATTTCTGCAGGACAGCCGACCGCACTTGCAATTGTTTAAAGACTGTGTGTGTCACCCAATGCCGTGGGCCTGACCTCCAGCAAATACGGAAATGGCATTAAGTGAGTGATTTGTTGATGTGATTAAGCATTCATTTGTGCACCGCGATTACGCGACAAACGCTCCGGGCACCCACTATTTGGACTGCAGTGAGGATTGTGCATTCAGTGCTACATGAAGAATATTGGCATATGACGATATTAATAGGCGACCTATGATGAGTTCACTGTTATGACTTTGTCAGACGAAGGGAGTAACTGCTTCATTCGTGCTGTTTAGACAATATATTACAGAACCTTAACAACAAAGTATGTACCGATTATTGCTACCTAACACCCTAATTTGCTTTGTTGGATTTCATACGGAACAACTCCTGTACAAATATGTATCAGCTTTTATCAGTTGCACACAGTCAAACTATTCTAAACTGTTAGGCAGTAATCCACTAGTCAATAACGGTGGTTTAAATAAGGAAGTGTTTCATAGTGGCGTTCCGTGAAAGGACATTGTGCAATTTTCAGACAGACGATAAGAAAGGAGAATAACAAAAAATGGTTTAATCGTGCTTGTCGGGAAAGAACATTGGCAGTGTTAAAACAATAAGCAGAAGTTCATATGGTAACGAAAACTTCATGTAGTTTACTTATGTATGAACAACTGAAAAATTACTTGAAAAACAATCTTCGATAAACAGTACTTTACAGTAGTTTTCATTGTGAAAATCTGTGTAAGAAATTTCGGACAGTTTACTACGACGTAACTGCAAAATTGCATGATAATAGAACGTAGTGATACCTCATAATTAAAAGTAACTGGCAGTATCGGACGACTGGAACAGTGTTAATAGCTGTATTGTGGAGTACAAGCACGTAAATTCGTGTGAAAAACAATGCAAAGTGAATATTGACGAGAGACACGAGTAGACATTATCATGGAATAACCGATGGCATATTCATTGCAAGCGTATCAGAGAAGTGTTGTGCTGTGACTTTACACGCGAAACCGGCTTTAAACCGTTTGAAAATCGTACAAATTGATGTGGACCCGTAACCTGATACATAGACAATAATGCGAGTGACTAATGTAACTGTTGAGTGACATCACGAAGACTAGCCAAGCAGCCACGTCAAGAACGTCAGTTAAGAAGTGATTCGACACGGTACCAGTTCCAGCCGCGTAAGAGTTTCGACAGCATAGACAAGCTACACCGAGCAGCAACCAATACGCCACCGAAGCGACATCTCGTGGCGAAGTTACGAAGTATCGTGTCCGCTGCGCCACCTGGCCACCGTTCAGCGAACTTCGACGACAACATTTGCACGAATCACGCCAGGCAGCGACAGCGACGCGTCAGCCAACAGTCGCAGCATGGAACGAGCCAACGGCAGCGGCGGCGACTGGATTAGTAGCACGACTGGCTACCAGTAAACACAGCGCACAACAAACAGAATTTCACAGTTAGTATTAGCGTCTTGCGGTGAGTGAAGATAACCTGCCAGCCCACAAATAATTTATATTACGCTATCTGCAGAGCATATAACGAATTTAATCACAGTATGTAACGCTACTAGAACTGATAGTAATTTTTCTTTCCATTTCGGAATTTTCTGGCTCTGCAGCAGTGTGTTTATCTATTCGTTTTTTGTGTTTTCACCAGAAAGGCAGTAGTGAATAGATTTTAAGACTTATGCTGCAGCATTAACTGTTGATTACAAGTTTTATAGTGTCAATTGGTGATGTTATTTGATTTTTGATGCTTGGGTGTGAGATGATAAATATTACCATTGGTGTATAATTCAGGTAAGTTGGTGGATTTTTTTATATCCACTGGGAATAGGTATTGTTTCTGTTTTGAGCTAGTTTTAGTACTGCTGTCATTATTTTGTTTAAACTGTCACTTGGTCAAGAGTATTTTGATTACCCAAGGGTTAATTTATAGTATTGTCAGTATATGATATACGTAACCAAACGTGTCTCCTGAAACCAAGCAGCCGGCCACGGTGGTCTTGCAGTTCTAGGCGCTGCAGTCTGGAACCGCGGGACTGCTACGGTCGCAGGTTCGAATCCTGCCTCGGGCATGGATGTGTGTGATGTCCTTAGGTTAGTTAGGTTTAAGTAGTTCTAAGTTCTAGGGGACTGATGACCTAAGATGTTAAGTCCCATAGTGCTCAGAGCCATTTTGAAACCAAGCAGGAGATTCTGAAGGTGGAAACTGAGAAGGAGATAGGACAGGAGGATAGAGGTGATTCAGGAATCAGTGACTTTGGACTATCAATAGGAATCCCGTTAGCACATTCCATCAATTACCTCAAGACACCAATAAGACCTGGGAGTAGTAAATCAAACAAAGTAGAGTGAGGACACCAAGACATGCTATTTGCGATATTAGAAAAGATTGATGCCAAGATTGAAGCCACCAATCAGAAAATCGAGGAAACCAATAAAACAACCCAAGAAAAGTTTGAATCCAAAATTGAAGCCACCACTCAGAAACTCGAGGAAACCAATAACGTAACCCAAGAAAAGATTGGCGCTGTCAATGAGAAGATTCAAATGACATTAGGAGAACAAGAAAATCTGTAGAAAGAACTGCAGGATTGTAAGGAAGATGTGAGGAAAGACTGCGAGGAGAGAGAAGGCAGATTCCAGCAGAGCATAAACCCGCTCCGAGAGGATATGAAGAAGGTGGAAGAGGAGATAACCAAGAAAGCCCATGAAGAAGTTCAAGAAGTTAAGCAAGAATTAGGGGGAAGGATCGAAGAGATAACACAGAAGCAACAACAATGTGAAGTAGCTGTTAATGGACTACGCAACAGACAGACTGAATTAGCTTGAAATATACAAAAAGCAATAGCAGTGCAGAGGGAAGAAGATAATAGGAGGACTTCACATGATATGCAACAAATACAGGGCGAAATCCAACAATTAGAAACGAAAACTGACTGACAGAAAGATTGGTAATGCAACAACAGCTATAGGGGAAGTTAAAGTGATAACATTAATGGGTGATGATAATAGGTACCCACAAGCTCGTGTGGGGCAAAAATAAAAGCCAAAGGGATCACTGCACCTGACGATTTTTATGAAATGGCTGAGAGGCATTTTTCCAACACATTTTCGAGACAAAGACAAAATTCAGTTTGCGATAGATAGAATGGAATGTGAAGCTTTTGTATTGGGAGTGAAGAAGGTATAAGAAGTTAGTATTATGACAAGTTTGAAGGAGAGTTTCTAAGGAAATACTGGTCAAAGAGACATCAGTGTGCAACATTGCCATAACCTGCTACATCACAAGTCTCTCAATAATTGGAGAGGTAACTTAAGAGAATTTGCTGAGCATTTATGGGAACTGAATGATACTTTAGAGCAACCCTTTAATGATGAGATAGTGATTTCTGCATTTAAGAGAAGATTAAGTTGGAGGATGCACGAAACCTGGTTCAGAAGTCTGATTAAAGACAGAGAAGCCCTTATGTTGGTACTGGAGCAATCGGAGTCCACACGTGGGCAAGAGAATAGTCAAGCACGCGAGCAGGGCCAGAGAGAAGATAATTAACGACGGAATCAGCTTAATAACCCATCGTTCAACCAAGGAAGAGGAGACTATCATGGGGGTAGGTGCTGTGGAAATGGACATCGGTTCCAAGGCGATTCTAGCAGAGATGAAAATACAAGGGAATATGAGAGAGAAGGTGGCAGGCGAAGAAATAGTGAGGCCCAAGATCAGGAGGAAAGAAGTTCGGAAAACTAGACTATGCTCCTGATGAGATCTGGTCGGGAGTGGGATAGGGGAGGACCCATATAAATCTGATTAGGCATGATGATGGCGATCTGAAAGAAGACCTCATGAGGGAAAAGGAACAGAGTTCCAAGGAACCAATATTACCTGAAGCCAGGATAAAAATGTGTGTATTAGATGTTGATGCCCTAGTTGACACCAGGGGGTGAAACGTGTGCTATACCTCGAAAGCTATATGAACAGACACTGTATACTAACGCCAGCTTACCTAGTTTTCCTGTAAATGGTGTCAGAGTAGTAAATGCTGTAGGTGCCAAAAGTAAGCCCATTAAGGAACAAACATTGTTTGGATTTAAAGTAGAGGGAGAAGTGTATGAAGCGACATTTTTGGTGCTACCAGGTCTTAACGTGGAAGTTATTTTGGGAGTTTACTGGCTGAACGAAGTAGAAGCAGTCATGAATTTCGATGAAGATACAGTGAGTGTAAAAGGACTTGAGGTAGAAAGGAGAGAAATGACCTTGGCAGAAAGAAAGGGAAGAAAAAATCCGACAGGTTAATTTGTGTTATGAGGAGGGGGCGACAGAAGAACAACTGGATGATGCGGAAGTATTGATGTTCTACAAGGGATTATCCCAGGCGGATCAACCTAGTGAAGATGCTATATGCAAGAAACTAGAAGATATGACACATTTGAATGAAGAGATTCGGAAGAGATTAGCAAACATACTATGTAAGCACAGCAAAGTCTTCTCACAGCAGTGAGGAATCATGAAAGGGGTAGAATATAAATTGAAAATTAAGGAACACAAGCCTTTCAGTGTTAAATAATACTCCATCCCTCAGGCTAAAAGGCAAGAAGTATAAGATCAAATACAAAGAATGGTTGATCTTGGGTTTATTGAGAGAACCAAGAGCCAATATAATAGTCCATTATTTGTGATAGACAAGAAAGATGGGAAGGTGAGAATAGTTTTGGATGCACGTACAGCAAATAAGATCACTGAACCAGAGCGAAACGAGTCAGAAACGATATAAGAATTAATTCAAAGGTTTCGGGCTGCAAAGATACTTAGTAGCAATTACCTGACTGCCGGATGCTGGCAAATACCTCTGGCCCCTGAGTCATGTCAGTATACGGCGTTGTCTTTTAGGTACTATATTTTTATCTGTTCAGGATTATAGGTTTCATGATTAGAAAAGAATCACATTTAAGGGATGAATTGCTTGTAATAATTGAGAAATAGTAATCCTTTATAGCGTGAGAAGTATTAGTATTGAAATATTGTAGTGTGTATTAACAGGGTCTAGCTATGGACCATTCTGTGGACTGTGTCGGTAATAGAAGTTCTAAAGTCGTAAACACAATTTGTAAACAATGAGAAAGACATTTTTGTAGAGATTGATCTTGTAATGACCGCACGAACAGTATATTCATATATGCATTACTGAGTGAGAGTAAATTATTGTCATTTATTTGCATTTGTATTAAGTATTATTTATTGTGTAGTATGTTTTTGGCCACTGATATATTAGGTTAAATAGATACTAGTCTAATTAGTTATTTCCTGTGATATGTAGTGCTAATATAGTGGAATTTTGGTTGTGTTCTGGACAGAAAGCCTCTCTGAGACGAACCAAAATGAAAATAGTTTTGTTACAATATGATTCAAAAGACATTCAGCATTGCATAGTTCATCGATTGTGCAAGAGACTAGTTTTGTTATAATCTATATGTGATAGTATTGTTTCAACAAATTAAAATTTTGAGTTGTTCAAAAAAATGGTTCAAATGGCTCTGAGCACTATGGGACTCAACTGCTGAGGTCATGAGTCCTCTAGAACTTAGAACTAGTTAAACCTAACTAACCTAAGGACATCACAAACATCCATGCCCGAGGCAGGATTCGAACCTGCGACCGTAGCGGTCTTGCGGTTCCAGACTGCAGCGCCTTTAACCGCACGGCCACTTCGGCTGGCAGTTGTGTCATTAGCATAGTTTGTATGTGAGATATAATCTGTTTTGTAGAGGCAGTTTACGACTGGAGTCAGAAGATTTACCATTCAATTTGTAAATTTCATTTACTTGTATTTATATGTTTATTCTCTTTCTATCACTGTGAACTCTGTCTATATTCTTTTCCACCACCACCAGTTTCAAAGAAGACCTTTTGGTGGGGGGGGGGGGGGGGGGGGGGATGTAAGGGGTCAACTGCCCTTACTTATTGAGAACAATATATCTTTGTCTCACTTAGGTCGCTGTAGGTACTATCTATAGCCGAACGCCTGGTGCGCCAAAGTAGTCAGTGTTGAGACTCTGAGTAAGTAAGTTCTTCGCTGCTAAGAGAGGAGGGCGAATTTCGGTAGGACAACTGACCAATCTTACAATTATTTAATGGTTGTGTGTGTGTGTCACCCAACGCCATGGGCCTGACCTCCAGAAAATATGGAAATGGCATTAAGTGAGTGATTTGCTGATGTGTTTTAAGTGTTCATTTGTGCTGCGTGATTATGCGACAACCATGCCGGGCACCCACGATTTGGATTGCAGTGAGGATTGTGCATTTAGTGCTACATGAAGAATATTGACGTGTGACGATGTTAATAGGCGACCTGTGATGACTTAACCATTATGACTTTGTCGGACTAAGGGGGTAACTGCCTCATTTGTGTGTTTAGACAGTATATATACACTCCTGGAAATGGAAAAAAGAACACATTGACACCGGTGTGTCAGACCCACCATACTTGCTCCGGACACTGCGAGAGGGCTATACAAGCAATGATCACACGCACGGCACAGCGGACACACCAGGAACCGCGGTGTTGGCCGTCGAATGGCGCTAGCTGCGCAGCATTTGTGCACCGCCGCCGTCAGTGTCAGCCAGTTTGCCGTGGCATACGGAGCTCCATCGCAGTCTTTAACACTGGTAGCATGCCGCGACAGCGTGGACGTGAACCGTATGTGCAGTTGACGGACTTTGAGCGAGGGCGTATAGTGGGCATGCCGGAGGCCGGGTGGACGTACCGCCGAATTGCTCAACACGTGGGGCGTGAGGTCTCCACAGTACATCGATGTTGTCGCCAGTGGTCGGCGGAAGGTGCACGTGCCCGTCGACCTGGGACCGGACCGCAGCGACGCACGGATGCACGCCAAGACCGTAGGATCCTACGCAGTGCCGTAGGGGACCGCACCGCCACTTCCCAGCAAATTAGGGACACTGTTGCTCCTGGGGTATCGGCGAGGACCATTCGCAACCGTCTCCATGAAGCTGGGCTACGGTCCCGCACACCGTTAGGCCGTCTTCCGCTCACGCCCCAACATCGTGCAGCCCGCCTCCAGTGGTGTCGCCACAGGCGTGAATGGAGGGACGAATGGAGACGTGTCGTCTTCAGCGATGAGAGTCGCTTCTGTCTTGGTGCCAATGATGGTCGTATGCGTGTTTGGCGCCGTGCAGGTGAGCGCCACAATCAGGACTGCATAGACCGAGGCACACAGGGCCAACTCCCGGCATCATGGTGTGGGGAGCGATCTCCTACACTGGCCGTACACCACTGGTGATCGTCGAGGGGACACTGAATAGTGCACGGTACATCCAAACCGTCATCGAACCCATCGTTCTACCATTCCTAGACCGGCAACGGAACTTGCTGTTCCAACAGGACAATGCACGTCCGCATGTATCCCGTGCCACCCAACGTGCTCTAGAAGGTGTAAGTCAACTACCCTGGCCAGCAAGATCTCCGGATCTGTCCCCCATTGAGCATGTTTGGGACTGGATGAAGCGTCGTCAAACGCGGTCTGCAAGTCCAGCACGAAGGCTGGTCCAACTGAGGCGCCAGGTGGAAATGGCATGGCAAGCCGTTCCACAGGACTACATCCAGCATCTCTACGATCGTCTCCATGGGAGAATAGCAGCCTGCATTGCTGCGAAAGGTGGATATACACTGTACCAGTGCCGACATTGTGCATGCTCTGTTGCCTGTGTATATGTGCCTGTGGTTCTGTCAGTGTGATCATGTGATGTATCTGACCCCAGGAATGTGTCAATAAAGTTTCCCCTTCCTGGGACAATGAATTCACGGTGTTCTTATTTCAATTTCCAGGAGTGTATATATATATATATATATATATATATATATATATATATATATATATATATATATATATATAGAACCATAACAACAAAGTATGTACCGATTGTTGCTACCTGATATCCTAATTAGCTTTATTGGACTTGATTTGAAACAACTCCCAAGCAAATATTAACTGATCAGCCTTTATCAGTTGCACATGGTCAGACTACTCTAAACTGTTAGGCTATAATCCACTGGTCAGTATCGATGTGTTAAATAAGGGAGTGTTTCAGTCTGCAAACCACATACAGATTCTGCAATCAGAAGGAGATCTGCGTCCCTCAGGGTGAATTCACGCTTGTCACCCAAACATTCTCTCTATCATCTTTATTTTGTTCCATCCAAAAGACACAAAAAACTATGAACCATAAAAACCCCACAACCCTCATCCGACAGACAACTTGGCAAGATTTTACAGCTTCTCGCTCTTCCAATATATATGTATCGAAAACAAATAGTGTCTGTGTGCCAGCGACATATGGCGCGATTTTATGAAATATATGGGTACTGATCAATTGGGGCAGGTAGCCAGTGTTCGAAGTCATTTGTACAAACGAGTGTAAGGTTTCATCACTTGTACTGTAGGATTACAGAGCTACTGATCCCACGACACATTATTCTCTTTCTATCACTCTATTCTTTTCCGCCTCCAGTTTCAAAGAGGTCCTTTGGGGGGGGGGGGGGGGGGGGGAGGGGATGTAAGGGGTTAACCACCCTTACATATTGAGAACAATACATCTTTGCCCCACGCAGGTCGCAGCAGGTACTATCGATAGTCGAATGGGGGTGCCCCAAAGTAGTCAGTGTTGAGACTCTGATTCAGTAAATTGTTCGCTGCTAAGTGACGATGGTGGATTCTGGCAGGACTACTGACCGCTCCTTCAATGGCTTAATGGCTGTGTGTGTGTCACCCAAAGACAGTCACAACATATGGAATCTGGATGAGTTTTGCTGTACTGTCGAGCATTTCCAAACAGTTGTTTGAATGTGATTGATGACCTCTACATTAGAAGTCATCTTTCAGAGTGACAGGGTAGCAGATGGCTCAGTGTTCCATTTTGATTGGTACCTCATATTGCGGTCATGTACACGGTCACCATTCTGCTGCTAGCCACCCCCAGGAGGTGTCCCCCCCCCCCCCCCCTCTCCATGCAAGACTCTCTACGCATCTCAAACAAGTGATGTCAGTCAATCATTATGTGGTAATCAACAGTGTACGAGTAGACGGAATGGATGGAAAAGACACCATCAATGTGCTGCAATAAGCACCACAGTTGATTGTGCAATCAATTTTAGCAACTTTACAAGTTTTTCTGTAATTTCAACACTGACCAATGATGCAGCAGCATGCTTCTGAATTTCTGTATCATCCCTAAACCACCCTCCACTACTTTGCGAGTACCATATACTAGACTGCTAATATTGGTAGATGACTGGGCAGTACGTCCATTGATTGTTAGTTCTAGAACATGTATGTTCCAAGATGTACCAGACAGTGTCTATATAGATCTACATATTTCCAGCACTTCGATCATACTGGGTAATTTACGATTTCGATTGCCCATCTTCCCCTATACAGATGGTAGTCACAGAGCATTCTCGCAATCTTAGGATAAAGTTTGAGATTGAAAGATCTCCCTGCATTGTCTTTGACCAAACCTTCCTGCAACACTCACCGATTTAATTTGCAGCTGATAAGAAGTAGGAGGCCACTACATGCACTATAATCCATGTCTTGTGAACGAAGAGAGCAATCCGAGTCCATAACTGCTCTTCACCAAAGACTGTTCCACACCAATCTCATTCAGGCGCCCATCCAACTGCACAAGATCTCTCCAGATGTTGAGGAGGTTAGCATCACTTATCCGTGTATAGTAGATATCCAAACAGACATATTTTGAAGCATTTTATATAAATCATCTGCATCATCGATTCAGAAGTATTGTTATAGTTTCTGGAGTCAGTACCAAAAAGGTATTGGTAAGAGAAAAGTGATTATGGAGTATAAACACACGCATTCCTAAGGCTACAGGTTCTGCACTTAAACACGCTAAAACGCTATAGGGGTGCAGCTCCCGACCTATTAGTCGTGCTGAATGCAATGATGTTAATATTTTAGTATAAGAAATACATTCCCAGCGCATGACATACGTTCTCCATGCAAGTTTCTCTACGAAAAACTATAGTGGCAAATTGTAAAGCGATAAAACTACTACTTTGTACACGAACAAAACATCGATTGTTTGTAACACAAACACTACCTAGGTTTATAGAGGCGTAAGACGCCAGCTGTTTACATAGTTCAAGCGCAATCATGAATCAAAAATTATACGTTCACAACAGCTTTATAAATTGAGCGTTGACAGCCGAAAATGCATATGAAGAAAGAGTGATATCTTATGACGAAATAAACACCTGAATCAGTTGCGAGTTTACCACCACCCCTCGTAATCTTTCTCTTTCATAGAGAGGTCATGGTCCGGTTTCAGGCTGCATTGCTCACGTGCAGGATAATATTGCCATTTCACCTTGACACCGCGTCTCTTAGAATGCTTCCTCTCTTCACTATTAAGATGTGTGTATGTAACATCAGTCTACTCTCCTCCTCTAGAGCGCGCAGTTTTATTTATTTTGCTCAGTACTCTTTTGATGGTTCTTTTCTCTAATTTTATGTACTCTCAGCCAGTTTCCAGAATTTTACTAGGTTTTCGCGATTTTACATGTTTCATGGTATTGCCCTTAATTTTGACATCTCACATCAATTTTTCGTGATTATACCAGGTTTTCCTCGAATTTTACCGATTTTATGCCGTCTTTCATATTTTTTCCACAGTTTTGCATATATATGGTCATATTGCTGACATACCCATGAGCTGTTTGATTTTCTACAACAATATTTGCTAATTTTACGTACCAACCTACTAAAAGATCCTAGGACTTGCCCACTGCTCGATGATCCAGTAGCATGCATTTAGGATAGAACGAACATGAAAAGTACAGTAATAGTCGCTTGGTACTGAAGACCCGATTTACGTCCAATATGTGGCAGAGAAATGGGCTACTTCTCATACATCTTCATTCATCTAGAGGAGGGTACTGAAACAGGTTTTCCATTGATGGATATCTTTCATCACATGTGAGCTGGAAGTCCTCTAATGACTGTGGTTTGGAGAGGTTTGCTGTTAACGATCGCTGTGCTCTAAGTACACACAGAACACGCAACTGCATACAAGTCGATCACGGGTTATACCACACAACTGAAACACCCTGGATGCGTGGTAAATGACCTGCAGCAAACATCTCCCTCTCAATTGATCACTCCATCTACTTTCTATCGTCCTTTAACGCAAATCCATCTAAGTTTAGAGGAGCTGGCTCTCTTTTCCGAGAAAACATCCAAGACAGGTCAGCTTGCATGTATCACTAGTAGCTCAATAGAGGTACAGTATAATGTTGGAGAAAAAATAAAACCATACAGCAACTGTTTGTTAGCTGACACTGTAAGAATGTGATTGGTGGAGATACAGGGAAGTACATTGCAAATACTGTTTGTTAAGGTTTAAAACACCTAAACAGTCCTGCACAGTGTCAGACACGCGATACATTCTGCGGTTGTATACTGCAGTCACCCTAGCTGCTAAAACAACCCTCTTAGCTAAGGACGCTTTATAAAATTTTATAAGGCGATTGCCTCTAACTTTGGGGTCACACCTGGCTTGTGATTCAATATAGATAAATTCATTACTCTACGTTTGGTGGTCATCCACATTAAACATTCTATTCCAACCATCTTATTGTTGTCAACGAGAAATGACTGTTTCCCTAGTTCCTGGCACTTCCCTGTCAATTTTTTCTCGTATTCCTCTTTCTAACATAGGTGCAAGAGGAAGGTTACCAGGTGTGGTGATAAACTGAGGTAAGACTGTTACATCTCCTCTGGCTATTGCTTGTGGTGTTTATTTCATTGTAAGATGTCAGTGTTTCTTAGTATGCATTTTCGGCTGTCGAGAATCATTTTATAAGGCTGTTTTGAATATATCGTAATTTCCAAATCTTAATCAGGCTTGAGCTTCGTAAACATTAGGTGTCCTACACCTCTATGAACCTAGGTAGTGTTTGTGCTACAAAGAATCGATGTTTTCTTTGGTGTGCAAGGTAGTAGACTTATCACTTTACAATTTATCACCACAATTTTTCATAGTGAAACTTGCATGGAGAATGAATGTCATGTGCTGGGAATATACTTATTATATTTTAATATTAATAGTGTTGCATTCGGCATGACTAAAACGTTGGAAACCACAACCCTCTGCCATTATAGCGTGTTTTAAGTGCAAAACCTGTAACCTCAAGAATGCATGTGTTTACGTTCCACGATCGTTTTCCTCTTACCAATACCTTCTTGGTACAGACCTCAGAATCTAGAACAATACTTCTTAACTGATGGCGCAGTTGATTTACATAAAATG
This sequence comes from Schistocerca americana, assembly GCF_021461395.2. NCBI lineage: Eukaryota > Metazoa > Arthropoda > Insecta > Orthoptera > Acrididae > Schistocerca > Schistocerca americana. The sequence goes on along the minus strand of NC_060119.1, from coordinate 947,902,623 downwards.
CTCCAAACTACATCTGCTGGATATCTATTAAACATCAATAATGGATGCTAACTTCCTCGACATGCGCGCATCTGGAGAGATCTTGTGCACTGGATGGTCGCTGTGAGTAAGATTGGTGTGGAACAGTCATTGCTGAAGCGCAGTTATGGACTCATCTTTCTCTGTTCCTTCACAAGACGTGGAATATAGTGTGTGTAGTGGCCTCATACTTATTGTCCACTGCAAATTAAATTGGTGACATTGTTGTGGGAAGGGTTGGTCAAAGACAGTGTGGGGAGATATTTCAATCTCCAACTTTATCTTAGGAATGCGGGAATGGTCTGTGACTCCCATCTGCATGGCAAGGTGGAAGGTGGGCAATCATAATCGTAAATTGTGCACTTTGATTGAAGTGCTAGAAATAGTAAATTGATATAGGACTCTGTCTGGTGTATTTTGCTATCATATGTTCGAGAATTAGCAATGAATAGATGTACTGCACAGTCATCTATCTACATTCTCAATCTAATATATGGTACTCGCAAAGTAGTGAAAGGGTTGTTTAACAATGATACAGAAATTGGGAAGCATGCTGCTTCGTCATTGCCTGGCGTTGAAATTATCGAAAAACTTGTAAAATTGCTCAAATTGATCGCACAGTCAACTATGATGCTTATTATAGTACATTGATGATGTCTTTTCCATCCCATCCATCCACACATACACTCTTCATTACTCACATTACTCACATTACTTGTTTGAGATGGATAGAGAGTCTTGGGGGGGGGGGGGGGGGGGGTGAAAGGGCCGACTCCTTTTGGGGATGGGTAGCACTGAAACAATGATAACATACATGACTACAAATGAGGAATCATACGAAATGGAACACCAAGCCACCTGCTGCAGTGAAAGATGACTTTAAATGCAGAGGTCATCAATCACCTTCAGATAGCTGTTTGTAAATGCTCCAAAATGCCGCAAAACTCTTCCAGTTTCCATAATTTGGAACTGCCCTATATTTCAATCATCGTGTGTGTTGTTGTGGGAGCACAACGTGCAGAGACCAGTTTTCTGTGAGACCCAATGGATTGAAATGTGTTCAAAAATGGTTCAAATGGCTCTGAGCACTATGGGACTCAACTTCTCAGGTCATTAGTCCCCTAGAACTTAGAACTACTTAAACCTAACTAACCTAAGGACATCACACACATCCATGCCCGAGGCAGGATTCGAACCTGCGACCGTAGCAGTCGCACAGTTCCGGACTGCGCGCCTAGAACCGCGAGACCACCGCGGCCGGCTTGAAATGTGTTGATTTTGGGTTAGAACCTGATACACACATCGAAGTAGTGGAAATAACAAAATGTATGGTGGTGTACAAACCTGTAGTCATACATTGCTTGGATGTGTTACAGCAGAAAAAACGATGTATCAAACAACATAACAGGAACCTTCTCTTTGACTGATAATCTGTGGGATATCTTCCTCCTATAGTACAAGCAGTGAAACTTTACACTGGTTTGTGCAGGTGACTTTGATCACTGACCACCAGCTCCAATGGATCAATATTTAATAGGATTGCGCCATATGTTCGATACCAGCAAACATACAGTATTTGTTTTCGATGCATATATATCAGAAAAGAGAGAAGCAGTAAAATCTTACTGAGTTCTCTGCCGGATGCAGTTAGTAGGGTTTTTATAGTTCGTAGCTTTTTTTTCTGTTCAGTGGTACAAAATAATGATGATAGAGAGAACGTTTGGGTGTCAGATGTGAACGCGCTCCAAGGCACTGAGATCTCCTTCTGACTGCAGTACCTGTACGGGGTCTGGAGACACACCATAATGTAGCAGCAAAATCATCATTTTTCTTCCAGCTCATAGTGTCTTTCCTAATACCTCGTGTTGCAGGAGAAAGCTTCATGGTGCGCAGTCCTTACACATCTTAGGCAGTTGGCAGAGTTACGACAATGTTCCCATTTCCTCTGAGTGGTCAAAAAAGATGATCCTGTCACTTTAAGCAGCTCACCCTGTTTCTCCACATGATGCAGAAGGTCTAAGACATAGCGATCTCCGACTCCTGCTCAGTTCAGACTTAAAGTGGAACGATTACTTGGATAAAGCTCAGTGGAGGGTGGGACAGAGACTGAGGAACAGTTGCAAGATGGAGAGGGACTGTCTACAAGACTGCACTGGCGTTTTACAATAGCAGATAGGTTCCAAAAAGGTGACTTGTTTTGAGATATGAGCGTGTCACAAATATGATACGCTAGTGGCTGTAATCATTAAAAGATGTCTCCATAGGATCCATCGTAAGTATGTGGTTGAATGGAGAGACTTGATTTGAAAGACAGCACCTCTACCAGAAAGCGTAACACTATCAGCGACTCTCGTGTGTGCCTGTAGATCCAAGAACACTTTTTATGCAAGGTGACAGTAACATAGTTGTTGTGATTGTGTTTTTAACAGCACGGTTCTTAAATGAAATGTTTGTTGCCAGTGGTGGAATACTTTTGCGGTCAACTTCAAAAGTCGGTTCTCAATAGTGTTCCTTGAAAAGAATGTCGTCTTCCCCCTGAGATTCCCATTTGAGCTTCCTGGTGAGTGTACTCCAACTGCTGGAAAGAAATTACTCGCCATGAAAAGTGACTCTCATGATCGGTTTAATTAAATAGCCTATCAATTTGACGTCAGTGACGTGTGGCCTGGCAGGTGGAGGCATGGCTAGGGTACAATGGAGCGGTAAACAGCGTTTTTTACATTGCAGCGATATCTTCTAATGATATTTCAATCTCTCACCTACACAGAGAGAGACGATGATCATAATAAAATCTGATGTATTACCGAATTTATAAAGTGATACATAGTACAAACCTTGTATTTACAACTTCTCTGTGCTGTTACCTTAAGAGACTTTGTATGTGGCGAGACATTTGGTTACTTTAAATGAGCTCGAAAGTGAGGAGGCATCATGAGCCAAAATGAGTTTAATATTCTTGTGCTGCGATGCATGATGTAACAGAAGGGAAAAGATTTTTTCCTATCTGATGAGAGAATACATAGGGCAAATGTGCCAATGCCATACTGTTACAGGATTTTCACAAGTAGCGTTACTGTAGCAATGTGAGAGCGCTCGTATGCCTCGATTTCTTCTGTCTTCGAAAATAACTCGAATTAAAGGGAGAAAACTACATTTCACGTGAGAAACTCGACGTGCATGGTCAACAACCTTCTTGTCTCAGATTAACTAAAGTGGAATTGTTTAAAACTACGGTATACTTCCAAGATGCAGCTGTTTGTTTCGCAGTGCACCGCAGTCGCCTCCAAGGACGCTCACGGAATTTGCCGACCGGTAGTTGTATATTAGCACAGCTTGTGACAGGTAACGAAGAATGTACAGACCTGTCTGGTATTACGCACGACCAGTGAGCTGGGTGAGCACGACAGAATCGGATATGTATTGTTGCACGAGAGAAGATCCAAAATGACGGGTGTTTGCACTGGACGTATTGATAACATCCGAATTCCTACCACCCCAAACATCCCCTGATGTCCTACAGGGCCGGTGGTGGTGCACTCTCACACACGCACGTTCACAACTGTGGTTGCGATCGTGGCGGTAGTTTTCGCCGACCTCTGAGTGTTGGCGCCGGCGGCATATGAGGGATTTGGCGCACTGCGTGTGGACCTTGGGATATGAGTGTATGGGATGTGTGAGTGTTTCAGCGATCTCTGATATCTACCCATGGCAACCACTGCTACGGATGCGATCGTGTTGTAGTCCCTCATGTATAGTGCTTCTCAGTACATGGCAGTGGTATTTTTGGTGTGTCTACCCTATCATGTAGTAGAACCTTCCTCTCTCCTTCTGAATGAAGTGGAAAGAACAAATTTTGGAATTCTGTAGTACGTTTAAGAACCTAATCGAGACAACAAATTTCCGATTGATCAATTTATTGTTTCCCATAGTTATATTCCATGCACACATGCATTCGGTACAGGCAGGCATTGGCAGCATGGATGTGGGTCTCTCTCCCAGCCGGTGTGAACAGGGGCTACCGTGTAGAAGGTGAACGGCACGTGCCTTGCGATCACTAGTTTGTGTGATTGGTAGGATTTTTTTCACCAGATATATTTAGTGGAACATCATGGTGGAGGAGGGTGTTCGTGCTCTCAAGCATTGGAGTGTACAAGGCCTTGGATATATTGAGTATTAGAATCTACTTGATTTGCATAGCCGGCCGAAGTGGCCGTGCGGTTAAAGGCGCTGCAGTCTGGAACTGCAAGACCGCTACGGTCGCAGGTTCGAATCCTGCCTCGGGCATGGATGTTTGTGCTGTCCTTAGGTTACTTAGGTTTAACTAGTTCTAAGTTCTAGGGGACTAATGACCTCAACAGTTGAGTCCCATAGTGCTCAGAGCCATTTTTTTTTTTGATTTGCATAATGTTTTTGTGTGATACTCAGACTTCGAAAATATGTTTTATTACAATGTGGAGTTCAGTGTTTTAATAGATATATGTGACTCTTGTAAATTATGAAACAATTAATTTGGGGGGATAGTTCAAATGGCTTATTTCACTCTATTTTTGATATCGAAATTTCATCTGCTCTTCCTTTGTCTCCTGCATTAGCCAATTGGCACACAGTATTCTGAGGCGAGATGAAAACCTCCATCTGTATGTTTTAGTACGTTGGTTCACACAGACAAGCAGGGAGTGGCCACTTGAGAAACACAGGAACAGAGTCTGAAATTTCCTGATCAATCGGATGCCGCCACTTGATGCTTTGTATGGGGACTGTGAGATCAGTGGGGGCCGATACGTGGTCCATGGTCAGTGGTATTTAGTAACGTGATCTGTAATTAGGACACTGCGTCGTTTTGACTTTCGTGGCGAGGCGTTGACGATAGACACGTCGACGGGAAACCCCAAACAGTGGCTAATATACCGCACTTCATTCCATTCATGATCTGTAGACTCCTTTTGCAGGGTTTAACTGTCAGTGCAATAAGACTGCTCTGTGTTTCTCGATCTGTACAAAGTAGTTTGCTGCTGAGACTTTAGTAATTTGTCCATCTGCAGAAAGTGGCGGTGGGTTTCTCAGTATATCATGAACTTTTAGATATGTAATTGTTCTGATTTTCCCATCTGTGCATAGACACCAGTGTGCATCGGAAAATAAAAAAGAAGAGCCTTATCATGCCTGACTCCAGCAGTAAACATAAAGTAAGCCTACTCAGTGTTTCCACGCGCGATCGGAATAAAAGGGCGCCACAATCTGTTAAATATTCCATACTGCAGTCGTTTCATGAGAAATTCTTTAACTAAACTATATCCCATACACCACCCTGTAATCTGTAAATTATTTAAATAAACAGTGTTTCATACACTGCAGTCAGTGTTTCGACTAATTCTTTAACTAAATAAATATACTATATTCCAAACATTGCCTTGTATCCCATAAATTGTTAGCATAAACAATATTTCACACATTGTCTTACTTGATTAGACAATATTCCATACACTGCAATCCATTTCCCGTCAAATTGTCAATCAACTAAGTCCATTTCCCGCCCCTTTGAAGTAGGGCAGGAGGATGGCTGGGGTGTTTCCCAGAGGGGGAAGGGTTAATTGGTTAATCGAGTTAATTAATTATTCAATAAAATTGATATCAAAAGTGTGCTTATATCAGCGAGGGGATTTCCCAGATGGATGGGAGAGGAGGAGGCGGAGAGGGAGGTTGAGGGGGTAATGTATCACGAAGCGGAATTTTACGTGATACCACGTACTTATACGTTTGTGACTGTTACAGTGCCATCTATCACAAAGCGAAAAAAGTAGTCCAACTAAAACATTCATATCTCTTTACGTACTACACGAAAATGTAATAAATAATGGAGGTTCCTATTTAAAAAACGCAGTTGATATCCGTTTGACCTATGACAGCGCCATCTAGCTGGCCAACCATAGCGCCATCTAGTTTCCCCCTTCAAGTTAGACGAGTTTCGTTCATTGTAGTTTTTTCGTTTGATGCCTATTTCGTGAGATATTTGGTCTGGTCACTATCAATGGACCACCCTGTATATTCTTTACTATTGTTTCTTGTTAACAATATCAGCTTATTCCCAAGAATAAGCAGCTTTCACTCAGCTAATACTCGGCAAAAATCCAACCTGCATTTGGGTCGGACTTCCTTAACCCTTGTGCATTCATTTTCAATAAGCTACCACAAGAATTCAAAAGTCTTAGCAGTATTCCATGCGCTTTCAAATCGAAACTAAAGTTTCCTGATGGGTCACTCCCTCAATTCTGTTGAGGAGTTCCTTGAAAAATTAAACTGATTCTTATGTTATATTGTTGACTGCGTTTACTTAAACTTACGGCTTGACTCTTTTTGGCTTCATAAACATGTTATTGTTATATTTTATTATCCTTATATTGTAACTTCATGTACTGCCACGTTCCATGACCTTGGGGATTTGCTCCTCGATTTGGTCCTACGGAACTTGACGTCTAAATAAAACAAAATAAATAAATAAAACGGATCAAGACCTGCTTGCTTTGGTCAAAGCTGTCAGAGATCTTTGAGAGAGTGTGGCAGAACTGTATGCGCTGTTGGCACGCATGCATTGTGACTTGCGATCGTAGTTTCGAACAATTGTTCTGACCTACACTATAGTTGTACAGTGTGTGTGTCCGCAACACAATAAATATGTATTTTCGACCACTGGCTCCCTATATAAATATAATCGGTTATGGACCCACTATCATCTGTTTCAGTTTGGCCCAAAAAGTTTGATACATCCTGTATTTTCATTTGTTTTCAAGTATATGTGTATAGTGGTAGTACCTTAGGACGCCATTAGCGCAGCCGGTTAATAAAGTGAGGTATAATGTAATAATTTGTGTTCTGCATTTGACGGGGAACGTCGCTGCAACAATTCATGCTGAGGTGGTATAAGTGTACGAAACCAATGCACTATCATATGACATCTTGATTAGGTGGCGCAGACGCTTCCAGTGTGGTTAGACATGTCTCAGTGACGAGAACTGGAGTGGTAAAACATCTGTCTGCAAGGAACTCAGGATCGCAAGAAATTAGAGTCCGCGGTGCTCGGAACCGGCGTATTACACGCAAGGCGATAGTCAAGAAAGTGAAAATCAGTAATGGATCAGTTTCCACATCTTACACGACATTTTGAATATGGCATTCCATACTGCTGACACGTTTTCGTAACGTTGGCCGTAGCGGGGCGGCAGCGGAAGTGTTGCAGGTGTTTCTAGGCAATCCAGTTTATTTCTTTAGCTGCCTCAACAAGATGAACTAGTGGAGGGTTTATCGCTAAGACCCCGAGACAAAGAAGCAAAGGAAGTTGATACATGTGGATTGACCATCACCGAAAACGGTGAAGACCCAAATCTCATCGGGAAAAGATGCTTCTGAGTATTTTTTTTTTTTTTTTGGATTACCATGGTGTAGTACTACTAGATTATGCTCGAAACGAGAAAACCGTCCCAGGTTACGGTGATGAGGTTACTGGAGGCTATGAAGACGAAGCTGTCCAAGGGAGTGTTTGCTTCACGATGACGCCGCAGCTCATTCTGCAAAGGACACAGTCACAAACGCCGCTTCTTTGTTTGTGGCAGGCATTTCTAGAATTGTAGGATGTTTCCTGAACAACCTAAATGAAAACATATAGAACGGAGGTATCCACCAAGTCATGCCGCACGGGGCAGCCGTGCGGTCTGGGGCGTCTTGTCAAGTCGGAGATTCGAGTCCACCCTCGGGCATGGGCGTGTGTGGTTTCCTTAGCGTAAGTTAGTTTAAGTTAGATTAAGTAGTGCGTAAGCCTAGGGACCGATGACCTCAGCAGTTTGGTTCCATAGTCCTTACCACAAATTTCCAATTTTCCGCCAAGCCATCCGTCGTTGGGGAAAATGCGTCGCACTGGAGGGCGTGTTTCTAGAGAAGGAGTGAGAGCGTCACCAAGTTCTATAGCCTCCGTCTCGTTGTTTTGTGATAATTGAAGTTTTACCACTATCCCTCGTATTTCTAGATAGCCAAGTGCTTCCGAAACACCTAGCTTCTACCACGAAAGTGCCAGAGTGTTTGCAATAGACAAAAGAATCTCGTTACATGATAGACTGGCGTGTCAAGCACTCGAATTTGTGGGAAGATATCATTTACAGCGTGAAGAATTTTTTCTCTTTCAGAAATAGCCGAGGAAACTACTGGGGGCGCCCTGCTACCATCAAAGTATCGACATCTACCAGATGTGTAGCACTCAAGTCGTCTTACAATACTAATCATATGACTACAAAAGTATTGATACCTACTCATATCGATGCTTTTTAAACGTTTTATGAAAATGAAGTAATGCTGAGTATATAAGATGTTTTATGTGATTGCTTATTTCATACAAACTAATAAAACACATTGATACCTTTGTTTCATTATTAATGATAAACTTAAACAAAAAAGTCAACTTCTGAAAGGTTTCATAAAAATAGCAATTGCTGTAAATATTTAGAACATAACTTACTTCTATTTTGTACCATAGCTGCACCAGCTTTTGAAAATTAACACTAAATAGGTACAGATGTTGCAACGACTATAAGATACTGTTGAATATATTTGTACGAACATGGAAAAAAGTCTTTCATGTCTTCCCATTATATAAATGGGTTGCTTTTTAAATATTCTACACAGTTTGACAAATAAAGAACTATTTAGTTACCACCGTGTGTTTCCTTCTTTTGCGCTAGCAGTTTATGGTTTTTCCAAAATTCCTGTGTTACACTAGACGAAACAGCATCTTCCTAGGATTCAGATGGGCAGCTTTATTGCTCATGAACTGTACTTTTGAGGTTTTGTATGTGACGCCTGCATGCTGCTGGATTTTGAGAGCGCAGGTATTTATACTATGGATGCAATAGGGTAGCGATGGCTGTATAATCATTTTATTCACTTTACCCATACGTTTTTTTTTCAGCTCTCTCAGTAAAACGTCCTTGCATTCTTTGGAAAGTGATGCAACCGATGTGGTACTCTTAAGTTCTGTTGACAAACAATTAATCATTGGTATAGTTTCGGATATTGTAACATACTTTCGTCCTAACTCTTCTCTTGTGACGTATCCAAAAGACTTTAATAAAGCTGTAAATTGGTTGAGTGCTTCTATCTCTACAGCAGACACAAGTAAACAATCACTCCCTCACTAGGGTATGCGCGATAAAACCATTTGATTTGAAATAGTTACTCGGTATGGAAAGAATGAATCGATTCTAAAAGTACTCACAAGGGGAGGCCACAACGTTTGGAACGCGGATTTACTTCAAACTTCGTACACTCGTAGTACTGCATGAGGACAACAAAACCTGTAAACAGTAGCGCGTACTTCTCAAGCGTTACTGAGAAAATCGCAAAATAATTTCGGTCGTCAAATATACACCTGTGCGTGGCCATTTTTACCACGAAGCGGCGGTAGCTCAGCTTGTTCGGTCAGGGGGTTAGCTACCCTCTGTAATAAAAAAACTGAGTTAATGAAAAGAAAAAAAGCGTGTTCGGTCAGAGCGTTAGTTAGACTTTTTAATGAAAAAACTGAGCGAACGGATCAACGATTAAACTGAAAGGGTGTTATCGGACATCCGCCCTGAACAAATTCAACGAACAATATAGAAAAAAATTAAACTAAAAAAAAAAGTGGTCGGCGTTCAAACCCCGTAATCGCTGGATCGAGTTCCGTTCGTCGGTTTTTTTTTTTTTTTTTTTTTTTCAACACAGTCATTTTCTTTACTATTTATATTGTAATTGGTATAATGGGAAAAATACGTGTAATCGAATGAACTTTTATTAAATAACAACGTTATTTGGCAGTCTACTAATTTTTGTTGTCACGAATAATATAATATTCATAACTATCGACTAGTAAATGACCAAACGCATAACTGATACTGAAAATCTATGTTTGTCCGTGTCTTCAAAATTGTTCGTATTTAATCGAAAAAGAACGACAAACTGCTTCTCGGAAGACGCTGTTAAAATACCCTCTCGCCTGAAGGAGAGGTTTTTGAAAATGTTAACGAGGTTTGTTTTTTCACGGAAAACCTCAAAAGACCTTGCGTATGCGGAAACATAGCATTTATTCAATGCAGCTGGTGCCGTTTGACTTTGTTTTCCATGTTTTTACGAAAAATACCATCCTGCAATTTGTACTCGTAAGGTCGAAAGCGACGATTAATTGTACATCTTTCGAAAGCCGCCTGTGCCGGTCAAAACTTGGAGGTAATAAGTCGTTTCGGGCTCCTTCCAGATATAAGGGATTTCTCAAATCACGGAGCATACATTTTCAGTATCACTTTATGCGTTTGGTCGTTTACTAGTCGATAGTTATGAATATTATATTATTTCTGATAATAAAAATGAGTAGACCACCAAATAACGTTGTAAATGTAATAAGAGTTCATACGATTACACGTATTTTTTCCATTTTATCAATTGTATTATAAAAAGTAAAGAAAACAACTCTGTTGAAAATAAAATAAAATAAAAACAGATGAACGGGACTCGATCCAGCGATTACGGGGCTTGGACGCTAACCACTCGGCTGCCGCCGCTTCGTGGTAAAAATGGCCACGCACAGGTATATACAGGGTGTTACAAAAAGGTACGGCCAAACTTTCAGGAAATGTTCCTCTTACACAAATAAAGAAAAGATGTTATGTGGACATGTGTCCGAAAACGCTTAATTTCGCTTAATTTCCATGTTAGAGCTCATTTTAGTTTCGTCATTCGAACGTGATCAAATTGTAAATTTTCGCAATCAACATGAGTGGGCTGACGAGAATCCGCACGCAATTGTGCAATCACGTCATCAACACAGATTTTCTGTGAACGTTTGGGCAGGCATTGTTGGTGATGTCTTGATTGGGCCCCATGTTCTTCCACCCACGCTCAATGGAGCACGTTATCATGATTTCATACGGGATACTCTACCTGTGCTCCTAGAACATGTGCGTTTACAAGTACGACACAACATGTGGTTCATGCACGATGGAGCTCCTGCACATTTCAGTCGAAGTGTTCGTACGCTTCTCAACAACAGATTCGGTGACCGATGGATTGGTAGAGGCGGACCAATTCCATGGCCTCCACGCTCTCCTGACCTCAACCCTCTTGACTTTCATTTAAGGGGGCATTTGAAAGCTCTTGTCTACGCAACCCTGGTACCAAATGTAGAGACTCTTCGTGCTCGTATTGTGGACGGCTGTGATACAATACGCCATTCTCCAAGCTGCATCGCAGGGATTCCATGCGACGGAGGGTGGATGCATGTATCCTCGCTAACGGAGGACATTTTGAACATTTCCTGTAACAAAGTGTTTGAAGTCACGCTGGTACGTTCTGTTGCTGTGTGTTTCCAATCCATGATTAATGTGATTTGAAGAGAAGTAATAAAATGAGCTCTAACATTGAAAGTAAGCGTTTCCGGACACATGTCCACATAACATATTTTCTTTCTTTGTGTGTAAGGAATGTTTCTTGAAAGTTTGGCCGTACCTTTTTGTAACACCCTGTATCTGACGACCGAAATTATCTTGCGATTTTCTCCATAACGCTTGAGAAGTACGCGCTACTGCTTACACATTTTGTTGTCCTAATGGAGTACTACGAGTGTACGAAGTTAGAAGTAAATCCGCGTTCCAGACGTTGTGGCCTCCCATTGTCAGTACCGTAACGAAAGTATCGAATAATTACTTGTATTTACTTGCATTGTCACACCCCCAGTAACTATTGCTCACCTAAGTGTAATCTAGTAACTCCTAAAACAGGTAATACTCTCGTGGTTTCAAGAATGTCCTCCGGCGCTGCACGAGCAGCCGCAGGTGTCGTTTGTCGCGCAGCCCTGGGCGCCTCTGGCGAGGATGGCGGCGCGCGCCGGCCGCGAGGTGGGCGTGAAGGCGCTCCGCGGCCGCGACGCCGACGGCCGCCGCGACGCCGCAGGCCAGCAGCAGCAGCAGCGACGCGACGCTCTCCAGCGTCACCTGCACCTTGCTAGAGTCCGACGCGTCCTCCACCTCGGAGCCTCCCGGGCCCAGCACTACGATGGCGTTCCCCGAGGACAGCTTGTGCAGCAGCGACTGCTGACCCAGCTCTCGGCTCAGGATACCGGAGCTGCCCACCACCTGCAAACTGCCGCGCACTCACATCGCTACAGCCCCCATTCTTTGGGAGTTTCACCTACTATCTGGTATTTAATTTGGCTGTTTTATGCTTATAGGAGAATAATAAACATTAATGAAGAAGTTATGGAAACAATTGACGAATCTATATACTCAGGAGAACTGAACACTACTAGCGCATGGACATTTAAGGTTATGAAGGCGACGGTAAAAATAGCTCTGGAGACTCAATGCTGCAAGAAGATCTAAATTCACAACGTGCCTTAAAAGTAATGTCTACAGGATGTTCGGAAATTTCCATTACAAACTACTAGGACTTATAAAGGGGAGTGAGTACATAACATTTTTGAATAGAAACTCCTGTCCGGAAACGTACCGCTTCTGTGCTGCAACTGTTTGAAAACATGTGTGCGGGGTAGGTTTTTAACAGGGGAGTCTGGGGGTGTGTGGGGGGCGGGGGGGGGGGGGGAGGGAGGTTGCTTAAGTCGGATTGGCTGATGCCACTTGACGTCCATCCTACCTGTCTCTCCTGGTTCGAGTCTGTGAATGTTAGGGGTGGTATGAAGTTCTGGAAGTGGTATGGACGGATGTGGTTGGTGGTCATCAATAACATACCAGACGGTGCTGGGAGCAATAGGCATTGCACATGAAATTGCTCGTATACTCGTTGAAGAGTTCTCTTCGAAATGGTTCAAATGGCTCTGCGCACTATGGGACTAGAACTTAGAACTACTTAAACCTACATCCATGCCCGACGCAGGATTCGAACCTCCGACGGTAGCAGGCGCGCGGTTCCGGACTGAAGCGCCTAGAACCGCACGGCCAAAGAGGCCGGGAGGGTTCTCTTCAAAGTAATGCGGTACGGCCTCTTCCAATTCGTGTATGCGGCGACGCCTTGGAGCACCACAGTCACGCCAGCTGATGGTGAAGGTACCGCTTTCGCGAAGCCGTTGCGTAATTGTAGCGAAAAGGGTATGTGATGGAGTCAGACGTTCGCATAACGTAAAGCCGACTAGTAGCTCTTCCATTACCATGAGGTTCGCAATACAGATGGTTCGTGCCGGCGTATTATGCAAACGTGTACTCAACCGTGATGCTCTGACAATCAAAGACATGTGAATGAGGTTCGAATCAGGTCAGAGAGACAGGATAGACGTCAAATGGCATCAACCATCAACAGATCCGACGTAAGCACCCCCCCCCCCCCCACCATGACTATCCTGTTGCGAATGTACCTAGCAAACATGATTTCAAACAACTCTAGGACGGAAACAGTACTCACTCCACTCTACAATTCCTAGAAATTTGTAATGGGAGTTTCCGAACACCTTGTATAACCAGTTTATACTGCCATTACTCATATTTTGGAGGCAAAACATGGACGCTAAATGTCCAAATAATAAGAAATGGAATTTGTACAACGACCAATGCAACCATGCATGTAGGGCATAATAAGAAGGGAAAGATGAACAGTGGAGAAGAAAAAAGACCTTAAGACATTAGATGAGGCCGTGATAGTAAATGTTATTAAACTGAAATATAGATGGGCTGGCAGTACTGCGAGGCGGAATGATAAGAGACACACAAGTAGATTCTGTTTAGAACTGTTTGTGAGACAAAAGTTCTAAAGGACAACCTAATGGAAGATGGACTGACGACATAAACAAACAAGCTAGACAATCTTAGGTGCAAAAATATGGATCATGTACGACTTACTGGCTATCGAAATGCTGTAGTGGGCAGCAACCTGTTTATTGAACAAATATATCGAATCCTACGTCCGAAAAATTCGGGTCACATTGCAATAAATCTCTGACGAAACGACTTTCTCTTGTTTAAGCAGCCATTTGTTGTGGATCATTGGAACAGAGAACCTTTCTAGTCATCCGAAGACGCGAAGGCCATACCTGTATCCGAGGAGGTATCTTGGATAGTAGTACGTAATTAGAGGGCTATATCAATGATGTCAGTGTATAATTCTCTATAATAATAGACGTGGATTCGGGAAGCAATGGCCTAGAGGAACTTAGCTCGCTCCATAAGTCCATGAGATCCATAAAATAACGGAGAGCAACGCCTTGGGTGGTAGCGTGTTCCTTCACTTCTCGAAGGCGTTCAAACGTTTCCTCACTGTCGCCGTGTGAACAATATACAAACTTACTATAAATTTCACCACCTCGTGACCGGATTCAGGACTTCCTAGTAGATATAATTCACACCATTTAACGTCACAAATCGTCACATGTAAAACTAACCTCCACAGCTTGCCATGGCGTTGATGTTCGCGACGTATAAAACTCATGTGGTGGGTAATATCGATAACTGTTCGTTGATTATGCTGTTCCGTATAGAAAAGTCGCAGTCTCAGATCATCACATCTAAATGTAGCAACGCCGTCAGAGGATGGATGCTTAGAGCAGACACTGTCAGTTAATGCTCAGCGGAGATTAATGTAACATACTGCAAATAATAAGGCGGCAAGAATCATTATTGCTCGATTAATCAGTTTCCATTAAAGCATTGGGAACGGTAACTATCGTAACGCCTTTGAATTTGCCTCTTTTGGCATTAAAATACTAGCTGCAGAAATGCTGCAGTTCCATTTGAAAATGCGAATTTGATACCGATAAGTCTGTAATTAAAACTTATATATGTCCTTTAGTGCGGACTTTTTCACAATTAATTCTGGTGAAAATGGAAATATGTTATCTTAAACGGTTCAGGAAATATCTGGGTGAACAGCTTATACGAATCGGCTTGTATAGTTCTAATTGGCACTCCCTCTGGCTCACTACCAGTTCGGTATCCCCAGCTACTTCCTCCGACACAGTCACCAACCATACAGTTTTGTATAGCTAGTTGCAGAAACTATAGCCCACTAACGGCACTATGTAACATAACGGGTGAAACAGTGCACCTAAAACGGAGTCATCCACAAATATATAAAATTGTTAGCTTCTGCGTGGGAAATTTGTACCGATGTTTCATTTTCTGTGTTTGTTTAATAATACATTTATCCATTAGTAACTGTAGAAGGATTTGAATAACATAATGCAAAACTGGCAAGAAAGAATAAAGTAGCTGTTTTGAAGGGCGATTTCTGTTCCAATTCGTGCAATATATCAAAATAAAAACAACTGTAACAAGAAAATATAATAGTACGTGACAGAATAAGTGTATACAGAACAGTGTAATGTATTTAGTTTAAGCATTTGTGTATTGTAAAAAGTGTTTATAAACGAATGATAGGTATATGGATGTTAATTTGAATAGAGCGGTGTGTCATTTGACAAAACGCAGGATAGAGATGCATGGCAGAGATCGTGTTTTTTTGTGTGTGTTAGGAGCCATGCGGGTTATGTGGGCTAGAACGACCTGGTGCCACACGTATTTTAGTTCCGAGGTAGGATCATGCCTATGGGATTGTTCAGAATCTGTTCTTCGGTTCGTAAGTTTGTGAGCTGTGAACGGGGTGGTATCTACCGTGACTGTGAGATAGTGAACTACTGTATTTATTGCCTACAACTGCTATGGTAAAACTACTTTCAGATTCGACTGGACCATTATGTGTAGGACCATCATTCATACACTGTGAATAAAGCAACGATATAATTGTAACGGGTGCTAAACGTACATTAATATCCTCAGTTCCCGATTTCACTGTTCATTTTGCTCTTACATATCGGTATTTCTCTGACTGACCTCATAGGTCACATTAATAATCGTTAATCTCTTATGTAAGGGCATAAAGAAACGGTACGCAACGGAACCGGGGTGTGCAGAAGAGTCATTTAACAGGTTGTGCACTCGTCCTCTACTGGGTTGCTAGCAGCAGTAGTTACCAAAAAATGGTTCAAATGGCTCTGAGCACTATGGTACTTAACATCTGAGGTCATTAGTCCCCTAGAACTTAGAACTACTTAAACCTAACTAACCTAAGGACATCACACACATCCATGCCCGAGGCAGCATTCGAACCTGCGACCGTAGATGTCGCGCACTTCCAGACTGAAGCACCTAGAACCGCTCGCGCACACGGCCGTCTAGCAGTAGTTACCACTACTCGTTTGTAACGTTGCAGCTATCTCTGGAGATCGAAATAATTCAGGCCGACAACACAAACATGCGGAATGCTTTTCAAACGGATCTCCACAAGCCGTCACAGTAAAGTGGCGTAAACATCGGCGTAAACAGAGCTGCCATCGTGGGCACTACCTCGCTTCCACGAATCGTGTGCCCACTGACCGCCGAGCCGGTATCCTTCCGCCGATCGGGTATCTGGGACGCTGCCCGGCTGCTCTACTACCAGTTAACATTGTTGAGCAGAATGAAGATAATCCCACTGCAGTGTCCGAGCAGCCAGGCCTTCGCTGAGGGCATCCTCTGCTCACCACATCGATGGACTCTATCTTCAATCTGTTCTCAACCTCACCGCCTCGCTGAACCTTGTCTTCAACAGTCCTTGAGCTCACCACCTTGCTGTACTCTATTTGCAATCCATCCTTGATCAGCCTACTGCTCATCCCAACCACAGCCTCACGGACTTTGTCTATGTAAGAACTTTTCAGTGCAATAATGAGTAATTGACTTCCGCCCTGAACCAAGCAGTCCCAAGACACCGTGTTACTGCATTTTCTCTTTTAGTACCTGATAAATGTACCGTTGTTCCTTGCTACCTGTGCGCATCAATGGCAGCGTGTTGCTCCCAAGTTCACGAACCAGTTCACCTCGTATTTCGCTGACAAGTCCCTCATTCTGCGTGGTTCATTGCCCGAACACCCTTCTCTACAAGGGGAATGCCAGAACTGAAAATCCCATACCAGCTGTTCCCATCTGGGAATCCCTACGTCCCACGGCCAGTCTATTATGATGTTAGGCTAAAAAGAATGAATTTCTACAATAGTACGCCTTGCTCTTGTGAATTTGGAATAAAAGTAAGCGTACGTATAGGGTGTTTCTGAATTACACCGACAAATTTCGAGGGCAGTAGAAGGCGTCTTGTTGAACAACCTGGGGATAGGAAGCCGTTTCCGGAAACGTCACCCAACGACGGTACAGAGCGTCAAAGCTACAGGCGCCGGCATCAGGCGTGACCTTGTAAGTCTCGCAATGTACCTGTCAGCAGTCTGGTAGTTGTAAGGCGCCGAATGCAGCCACGCCAACACTATAGAGACCGCTAACGTCAGTAGTGACAGAGGGGAACGCTAAACATACGCCATAGAAACATAGCGCTCAGGCGTAATGTGCCATGTGCTAGCGTGCCGCAGCATGTTCACCTGGGCCAAGCAGCGCGACATGCATTTCGCGTATGGTGAGACGAGAGGCAATGGGCGCGCAGCGTTACGCTCCTGTGGATAACGATATCCTAATAGGCGTCAGTCGCACAGCTCCCCGTTTGCGGCCATCGATTGGCATCTGGGAGAAGTGGCTGGTTTCACAGGGCGTCGAAACGACAGAGGTCGCGCGCGAAGCGTACGCGCGCCACGATTTGCGGAGGACGTACTAGACAGGTTCGAAGCAGACCCATCCTTAACCAACGGTCTGTGGCATACAAAACGCAAAGCTCCCACTCAGCTGTTTGGCGAGCGCTGCATGACGAAGGAAGGCATCCATCCCATCTTCAGAAGACACAGGTTCTATTGGCCCACGATTTTGCTACACGTGTGGAGTTCGGGGAGTGGTTCCTGCAGCATTGACCCTGGCAGCAGTGTTATGCCGTGTATTTGTTGTCCACAGCCGAGGCATCCAACGCCTGTGAGGGCGTGTTCAGCACCCACAAATGTGTGAGCGGAGGCGGACCTCCAGGCCACCCACACGAACGAGGTCACAGGAAAAGTTCACCGTCACTGTATGGGCTGGTATGGTCCACGATTACTTGATTGACCCTACATGCTTTCCCCTCGACTGACAGACGGTAGATGTACGACGTTCATCTGGGAAATGCTGCCTTAATTACTGAAAGAGGTTCCATTTGAGTCCATCGACGTATGTGGTTACAGCACGATTGGGCACCTGCACACTTCAGTCGAGCTACCACAAACCAGATCGGAGGGATGTTTGGGGATCGCTGAATTGGTCGAGGCGACCCTTAACGTAGCCGCATGGGTCGCCTGACCTAAAACCGCTGGACTATTTCCTGTGGGGCCGTCTGAAGAATGTGTTGTACGAGACCCCGGTGAAGTAAGAGTAAAATGTAGTGGTGACCCTCCACGCAGCGTGTAAGTTTTGTTCGCACCACGCTCAGTATCTTCGAGCGAATGCGGCAGTCAGTAATATGCAGATGTCAGGCATGCTGCGTCGCTGGAGGCAGGTATTTTAGGCAAATGCTATAATTGTATTTATTTGTAAGTGGTGAAAGCAGTGTTGTAGGGAGTACCAAGTATCCGGTAAACAAATGGTTCAAATGGCTCTGAGCACTATGGGACTTAACATCTGTGGTCATCAGTCCCCTAGAACTTAGAACTACTTAAACCTAACTAACCTAAGGACATCACACACATCCATGCCCGAGACGGGATTCGAACCTGCGACCGTAGCAGTCGCGCGGTTCCGGACTGAGCGCCTAGAACCGCTAGACCACCGCGGCCGGCAGTATCCGGTAAACTAATTTATTTTCCCGTGCCACCAGAATAAAGGGTAATGTACATTCCTTGCATCCTGATGTCTGATAACTGCCACAGTGTCTACATATATAGTTCCTCCCCGTTTCCTCGCATTCATGGCTCCCGCCCTTTAAATTCAATAAAGGCGCCGACGTCCCGGAATGTCTGCCGCTATTCACGTGATGCGGGAGACTGCCGTGCACTCCAGCGGGGCAGACAGCGATGGCTGCGGCGTAGGCCGACTTTCACTCGTGTAATTTCGCCGCTGTCGTTCTCTGTCTGTTACATCCTGTACCCTCTACCGCAACACTTCAGAAATTGCATAGAGGGTGCCGGGGAACATACACTGCGGATAGGAGCCCGCATTCTAAACTGTCAGCCACTTGGATAACAGAACATCGCATCCATAGGAGACAAGGCCTGACTAAGCAGCAGCTAGCTCCATATGCTCCACTGGCAATCTTGGCAGTCACTCGTGATCACCGAATACGAAATAGCACGTCCTGTTCGCTTACAAAGTCACGCCTGCTGTAGGAGGGGAAGCCTAGTGGCAGGCGCTTGCTCCTGTAATTCGTCACTCTGTAATGTCGTTGGATGATGTTTCCGGACACAGGTTTCTGTCCTCATTTTGTTCCTCAAGACGCCTTCTACATCCTCCCAAAATTTGTCAGTGTAATTTTCAAACACGCTACATATATAATACCTGACAAAAAAAGAGGGGAAAGAGGAAATGAAATAAAACTTCAAGGGCTGGGAAGGTATATGGTGATATTTCAGTGAATACAAAATCGAGTCAAATTTATGAAGAACTTGTCAGTAAGAGCCCACTTATCGGTATGACGTTGCACCCTCTCTAGCCTGGATGTATGCACTAACGCGATTTCGAAGGGTATCATAAAGCCACTGTATCCTCTCTTGAGACAAGCTGTCCCACATTTGCTGTAATTGGTCTGTGATGTCCTGCATACTGGCACCGAGACAGAGTTGACCAAGCTGGTCCCACACACATTCTATCAGAGACTGATGTGCGTAACTTGGTAGCCACAAGCGTACTTCAGCATGACGCAGACAGTTGAGACAGACACATGCCATGTCTGGACGAGCATTGTCCTGCTAAAAAATGCTAGCATGATACTGTCTCATGAGAGGTAACACGTGAGAACGCAGGATGTGCAGTGTGCCGTCAGAGTTCCCCCAATCACTAGCCGTGATCTGAAGTCATACTCGATGGCTCTTCACACCACGATTCCAGGAGGATTGCGCTGTGCCACTCAGAAACACAGGAAGAATGGGACCTCTCCGCAGGTCGCCGCCATCCTCGCCGAAAATGGTGATCCGGGGTAGCGCTGAAGTGCGATTCGTCAATGAACACAATGCGACGCTATTCCTCAGCAGTCCTAGTAACAGCACAACTCCGAACGCAACAGTTTGTGTTGTGTTAATGGCAGCGTCATTAGCTTACCTTTTTATATTACATTAAGGTGATGATCACATTCGTTTTTAATACTATGTATGGGAACGTAATTCGGTAGTCTGACTGCTGCAGCTTTCGACCAATGATGCAGGATGATGCAGAACGTTGCAGAGATTCCATTACTTGTTCTCGAGTGGCAGGTACACATATGAAGTGGTTACGATGTGCTTGCTGCACAATACTACGTGATTCAACCAGCCAGCCAAATAGAGTCCTACACTAAGGCGCCCGCATCTCGTGGTCGTGCGGTAGCGTTCTCGCTTCCCACGCCCGGGTTCCCGCCTTCGATTCCCGGCGGGGTCAGGGATTTTCTCTGCCTCGTGATGGCTGGGTGTTGTGTGCTGTCCTTAGGTTAGTTAGGTTTAAGTAGTTCTAAGTTCTAGGGGACTGATGACCATAGGTGTTAAGTCCCATAGCGCTCAGAGCCATTTGAACCATTTTTTTACACCAAGGCTCCTTTCAAACTCTGTAAGATGCTGATAATGCTATCTCGAGCGAGTACGTGGCATATCCGTGTCCTTCACAGTGATCACTCGTCAGACACTGCTCACGCCCCTTCTACAGCCTACCTTCCATGTTAACAACCTTAAACATGAACACCAATTCGATCTGGTTTCCGTTGTGCCTGCTACAGAAAACTACACCTATAATCACTTACGTACCCTTTCACAAGCTGCGACAGGGTCGCGAACTGAACAGTCACCCCAAAAATAGAATAAATTTCCTTTACTTCACATCTACGGTCACAAATTTTTATGCCATCAGATTACCGGTTTCGGTCTGTAATGACCACCTTCAGATCTGCAGCAAAATATGGGAAAAACAAATACAACTATCAGATTGCTTACAGCTTAAAACAACAAATTAGATCATGATGAAAAGTGTTACCGTCATACATGTGCATTTGTGCGCTTTAAATATGATTAGGCGTATCTGTTTTATAAAAACATGTCCTAATGTACTGGAGACATAGTGGCATCGTCAAAAGCTGAACACAAAATCAGCGTCAGCATCGTTAGATATATATTAATAATAGTATACACAAGAGTCATCTTGTCAGCAGCACTACTGTTCGAAATAAACTGCCGTACAGTAGCCACAAAATGTTTGTGTTGCAAGTTCGCCAGGTGTCACTACTGTAGGCATACATACATTCTTAAATGGTGCAAAATAAAGGGGGATACAATCAGCAAAGTCTGTAAAGGGCTTATAAGGGTTAAAGGGCATTAGAGTAATAAAAAGCAATGAAATAAAGCACGACAAAAGTTAGACTGTTAAAAGGAAAAAGTTAAAAGGCAGTAATTGACATACGGCTTTCCGAGTGCACAGAATAATATAAAAATTACTAACAAATAGATAAAGAAGCGCAATGAATGAAAACACACTGCTGCACGTAATCAGTGCGCTCTGTTGGCGCTAACACCTAAACACTGCATAGGGAGAAGTGGTTAGAGGAACGTGACCGCCAGAGGGCCCCTTCTACCCAATGGTCTATTTAATTTTTGTAAGCTGTAGACAATCTGCTAGTTGTATTTGTTTTTCCCATATTTTGCTGCAGATCTTATGATGGTAATTATAAACCGAAACCAATAGTCTGATGACAAAAATTTGTGACCGTAGACGTGAAGCAAAGGAAGTTTATTCTATTTTTGGATCACTGTTCAATTCGCGACCATGTCGCAGCTTATCAAACTAATGCCATGTCTGGCTTACGACAGAGTCAAAAGGCTCTGTAAATTGAAGATCAGTACCGAGATAATGAATATTAAGATCAATAAGCAGTGTTTCGCATCTCGTGTCACACCGAGCTACGCGAAAGTGAAAATTAAGCAGCGGTCAGCCCTTGCCTTATCAGTTAAATACAAAAGTGAGATTAACTGTATTAGGGCCCAGTTACGTGAGTCATATCAGCATAAAGACTTGCTAAATAAAGAGGCTTTCGAACTGCATTTGCAACTAAGTAACGAACTTTCTTGTACCCAGTTTCAGTTTATGTGGCAAGAGATTACTAATAGAGCCAGGAAAAATGTCGAGAAAACTGAAAAGAGGCATCACAAAAAATTGGCTAAATTGATCAATCCTCAGAATATGTGTATTGTAAAAAGTAAGGACAGCATTGGGCAACATCGCTTGAATGACAGGGTAGCTAACTTTATAAGTATTGTACTGAGTAGCGATGAAAAAATTTTGTTGAACAAAGGTTCACAACATAACATCACTCCACATGTTAGTAAGGAAAATATTAAGCGAGTAATACTTGAAACTAAAATGGCATGCGAAGCGGCTGGGATGATGAAATTAGAAATTGCGAAAACAGCTGCTAAGGTCAATAAAACTTTATCTGCTCAGAATGGTTCTTGTAAGGTGGTGAATCACGAGAGCGGTATTTCAATACCAAGTTGGAGAAGGAGAAAGCAATGGTCATTCGAGCTGACAAGGGGAATACGGCAGTTCTTATACATGAAGATGACTACATTAGGAAAACGGAAGAGTTTTTTTCAGAAAACGATATTACAGAAACTCACAAAGATCTAACTGAGAAGTTTCAGACTGGTTTGCGGAGGAAGATTGACAGCTCCCAGTTTTTCCTTAACGAATATGAAAAGAAATCGCTTAAAATGATGAATGCCAAACTTCCCCAGCTTAAGTCTCAAGTTAAGATTAACAAAGATGAAAATCCGGTTCGTCCGATTGTGAACAATATGTCATCACCATGCTAGAAAGTAAATAAGTTTTTTTAACAATTAACTTAAAATCAGTTTATACGTTCGATAATTATTTTGGACTCAAAAACAGTTCCGTGCTAGTAAATGCAATCAAGGATGTACATATACCAAACAATACAACATTAGCATCCCTCGGTGTAAGAAACCTCTACAGTAATATCCCAGTAAAAGAAACTATTGACATTATTAGATGTAATCTCCTATCCCATAACAAGATCAGTACAGGAGAGTGTACAGAACTAATTCAATTTCTAGAGTTTGTTTTAGCTTACAATTTCTTTTACCTTTAGTGAGAAATAGACGAATTACAGAGTGGCCAGTGCGTCGAATTTGGGAGAGGAGCGCCAGACTTAGGAAGAAATCTTGACCGTAAAAAACTGATTTTGCTGTCTCTTTACGTTGAGTTATCCTCTGCAGCGGCGTAATAACATACCGTTCAAAGGAAGTTTTGCCACCCACCTCATAACTTACTGTTCGGTTCCCCTTGAGTCTAAATCCACACATGTTCGCAGATTTTCGGGTGGTCCACAACTTTTTTTAATCATTTTAGTCTTGCAGTCACGCAGGCACAAGCCACGTGGGTTTGCATCGAAAATGACAATCACCGGCCAACAATGTCCAAACAGCAGTCGGTACACCTGACCTGGTTCGCCGCTACGGCAGTGTCCGCCGCACTCTACGAACAATCCAACATTTAATGAAACAAAAACAATGTGATAATCTAAATGTGAGGCGAGGCAGTATTCTAACACTCACCCCCTCTTCCCTCCCTTTCCGACCACCATGGCTTCAAGCCGTAGCTACATAGCAATGCATTGTTGCTCTGGTAACGAACATGAAACATCATTTTTCTCCAGTTTTCTATTCAGAGGTAAAGACACACACATTTGATTTGCAGTTTCGAGGTGATATGGGTGAACCTTTGTGGTGAATGGTATGCAATTATTTTATATAATTTATTTGTCATAAATCTCGTAGCTCAGTACTGATTGTTCTAAGTAGTTCCTTGAAGAACGTAAATTAATTATATTCCTACACATCTCAGTGAAAGTTTTATGGGAAGGGGAGGGGAGAGGGGCCGAAGCTATGGCGTACCCAAGAGTATTTGTAAAAAGATTTTAGTTATTTGTGATGTAATGTAAATGCTTTTGGGTTAAAGGGGGCACCAAATATCAATGCAAAAGCAACAAAACAGTTACACCAACTGCGACATAATCGCGTATACAAACAGTGATCCAATACTGTAAAATGCCTTTTTATTCTAGTCTCTGATCACAATATGAATTCTTTAGACGATGACCGGTTTCGCTCTGTAATGACCATTCTCAGATCTAAAATAAATAAATATATACATCTAGTGGGCAGTGTGTCTTTTAACATAAAACAGCAATATGTTTCACAATATACTGTCATGCAACCAGGCAAACGTACAGATAAAATATGGTATAACGTACCTTTTTTACACCATGTCCTAAAGTGATACAGCCATAATGGCATCGTCAAAACATATAATTACAATCAACATAGCATTGTCACATAGATTTAAGATATGGTGTAGAATAGGCCACATCGTCCACATAGTGATTATTGCCAACTAGCTATTGAAGTACAGTAGCATCCAGAAACCTGTTTGCCTACACCCTCCCTAGATGTCGCTACTGTGGGCTTGCTTATATGTAGTCATCATTTACGCAAAAACATAATCTGATAAGAGCACATTAGATAAAATGCATGTAGAAAACTTATTAAAATTGATGACTATCATAGAAACCAATTGTGATACATTATAAGATGAATGCAGTTACCCATGTAAAATTAATAAAAGGAAATATATGAAGAGTATAGGTCCGATCCTTTTTTATGGTGAATGTGTGGTCAATAATTAATATAGCGTAATACATTGCCTCTGGCAACCTATAAATTGCTTATGAAAGATAAAATGTCTATATGGCAGCTGAAAAAGAGACAGATCAATGAACAGCGCCCTCTGTTGGGTCGGCCGCTAGGATCTTATGTAGGCGCGCACCGATCTTAAGAACTTAACCAATAGAGGGCTTCACATACATCGTGACATGTCTCCCACAGAAAACGTTTAAACAACATATAAGCATTCAATAAATAAAATTATATAATTTGGCTATACATTCCATGAGTAGGTAGGGTAGGTTACAGGATTAGAGCGACTACTGTGTGGAAGTAAGGCAAATGCCTTCTGTTCTCAACGTAACTCATCAAGTAAGGCTAGTATAGGGTGTAGGCAAACAGGTTTCTGGATGCTATTGTGCTTCAATAGCTAGTTGGCAATAACCACTATGTGGACGATGTGGCCTATTCTACACCATATCTTAAATCTATGTGACAATGCTATGCTGATTATATTTATATGTTTTGACGACGCTATTATGGCTGTAACACTTTAGGACATGATGTAAAAAAGGTACGTTATACCATATTTTATCTGTACATTTCCCTGGTTGCCTGGCGGTACATTGTGAAACATATTGCTGTTTTATGTTAAAAGACACACTGCTCACTAGATGTATATATTTATTTATTTTAGATCTGAGAATGGTCATTAAACCGGTCATCGTCTAAAGAATTCATGTTGTGATCAGAGACTAGAATAAAAAAGCATTCAACAAGACAGTGCCTGGATTTACATTGTAACACTCGGAACTCGCTTCACTATCCGTGTCAGTGGCAGACAGGTCAACCCCAAGGATTCAAGCAGGAAAAAGCGAAGAAATGTTCCAGAAATAATTAACAATGATCGGTAAATAAACATCCCCTACCACTACAACAAAGCAAGCAGAGGTTCAATCAACAAAGGTGTCAACAATCACTATGTAACAATATAAGTTAAACTCACAAACTACATACATGTAACATCGTATCGAGAACTAAGATGTAACAATTCTTGTAAGTTGCAGGAAAATTAAAATTTGGAAGCATACACTTGAGCTAGGTGTAGTATTGCAAGGAAATTCCTCAATAACCTATTGCTAAGTAACTGGGTTTCCTTACTCCCCCCCCCCCCCCCCCCACTCTAAAGAAATAATTACTACGCTACTGGCTATAAGTGTACATAAAAGTCAATGCTGACAGTGGTGATTTGATGTTTTCTTCCCAAGAGTCAACTTGTACTTTGTATACAACTGCGCTCTCAAAAATTTCAGATTTTTATAAAATAATAGGAAGAATGTTATTGTTCCAAGTACTATTAGCACTCAGGCATTACGTTTATGTGATAGGCCAAGTACACAACAACCTCGTTTATGGGGTCCTCATAAATCCGGATTCATTTTTTTTAATGCGAAAATGTGCTGTATATTCTGTGTATACAGACGGCAGATACTGGATATGTTAATTGAAGAAGAGGGATAACTTCATGTGACTTCTGTATTCAGATCGGCAAATATCATAGATGTGTCGTTTATGGTTGCATCTTTCTGGGATTAAGTTCCTAAAATATCGATTCTGAATTCTTAGACAACAGCATGGCCTGCTGTTTGTAATCCTGCCGCTAAAATTTGTGTAGTTGTTAAAACTTCTTGATTCCTTGAAATATTAATAAACATTCCTGATTGTCGGCGTGTACACATCAGTGACGTATCTGCCTAGTTGCAGGATGATAGTGATGCTGGTCACGGCATGATAACCGATGGCAAACTATGTACCATGACTTGTTGTAGCACAGAGAACGACAGTGTGGTGAAGTGGGCAACGGCGTTTGACATACATATATACATATATTAGTCCTTGTTCCATAGATCATGAATACAATATTTCGTAATGATGTGGAACATATCACTTTAACATAAGTTTTCTTTACACAAATTAATTAATTAATTAATTATTTTATGGTTAGAACTTCTATTCACTTCGCTGTTATTTTTGAATTGGGATGGGTTATTAATGATAAATTTCATAAGTAAATATATGTATTGCGAAGGTGCTGTGAATATCCCGAGTTCTTTAAATAAATGTCTGCAAGGTGATCTTAGGTGGGCTCCAACTATTATTCTGATTACACACTTCTGTGCAATGAATACTGTCTCTATTATTGCCCCAAAATATGATGCCATATGAAAGCAGCAAATGAAAATGGGCATATTAGGCTAATTTACTGACATGTTTATCACCAAACTTTGCAATAACCCTAATAGCATAAGTAGCTGAACCTAATCGTTTCAGCAGATCATCGATGTGTTTCTTCCAATTCTTTTTTCTCATCAATGCACACACCCATAAATAAGTATTCTGCCTTATCAACAGACATCCATTCATAGTCTGTGTTTATCAATGGTTTTATGCCCTTTACTGTGCAGAATTGTATAAACTGTATTTTCTCAAAATTTAATAAGAGTCCATTTGCTGAGAACGACTTAATAATTTTCTGAAAGACATTATTTAATGTTTCCTCAGCTGATTCTTGCTTGCTATGTGTGATTACTATACTTGTATCATCAGCAAAAAGAACTAGCTTTGCATCTTAATGAATATAGAATGGCAAGACGTTAATACATATTAAGAACAGTAAGCGACCCAAGCCTGAACCCTGTGGGATACCATTCTTGAGACCTCAGCAGATAGAGAATTCTGCTGCTTTTTGCAGACTATCTGTACTGTTAATTTCAA
This sequence comes from Schistocerca americana, assembly GCF_021461395.2. Taxonomy (NCBI): domain Eukaryota; kingdom Metazoa; phylum Arthropoda; class Insecta; order Orthoptera; family Acrididae; genus Schistocerca; species Schistocerca americana. Next base: position 947,875,022 of record NC_060119.1, on the reverse strand, counting down.
CCTTCTGCATTCTTCCAGTTAAGTATGAATTAAACCATTTGTGCACTATCCCACTCATACCACAATACTTAAGCTTATCTAGAATAATTTCATGATTCACACAATCAAAAGCCTTTGAGAGATCACAAAATATCCCAATGAGTGATGTTCAGTTATTCAGTGCATTTTATATTTGATCAGTGAAAGCATTTATAGCATTTTCTGTTGAAAAGCCTTTCTGAACACCAAATTGGCATTTTGTTAGTTCTTCATTTTTATAAAAATGTGATGCTACTTTTGAATACATTACTTGTTCAAGAATTTTGGATAAAGCTGTGAGAAGTAGGATTGGGCGGTAGTTGTTAGCATCAAATCTGCCCCCTTTTTTATGCAATGGTTTAACAATAGCGTATTTCAGTCTATCTGGAAAAATGCCCTGTTTCAGTGAGCTACTACATATGTGGCTGAGAATCCTACTTATTTGTTGGGAACAAGATTTTAGTACTCTGTTGTAAATACCATCAATTCCATGTGAGCTTTTGCTTTTGAGGGAAAGAAATAATGCTTCATGCAGAACCAATGGTACAGCTGGTAAAACTAATGATTTACCTAGAACATTAGCCGGAAATAACTCTAGCCAAACTGATAACAGTGAAAAAAAGCCTACGCCTTCATGCTGCTCTCAAATATCCCACAAATTTGTAACAAAAGAAACTTATACAGTTAAAACCTGGCTTCACTATAGAATTTAAGTGCCACAAATGTGTTTCTTGTTAGTGCCAAAATAAAAGGTCTGTATATGGTAGCACATATTAGAATTTTTGCGTTTAGCAGAATATTTCTGTATTATCTGGATTTTCGGTAATCTGTGTTACACCCGTTCCCAAATACTCTGGATAGTTCTTGTGTACAGAAGTACAGTATTAACTTTGTAATTACTAGAACTGAAAGCAACAAAACAATTTCCCATATCTCTTAAATTTTGAAACTCCAGAGGGAAGTAAAGCTTGGCACAAAGACCATGCACAATCTACTAATGCGTGTTTGAAAGACTGTCTCCCTCGTTTGGCACCTGCGTGAAGTGTAGGGGCATCCAACAGAGTACCACGAACACAATAGCGCCGGAAACATGTTTTGTGAAAAGAAAAAAACACCCAAAACATATTCCATTTCCATTTTTTACAAATTGTCACCAACAATCGCCCTCTCGCCATCCACATAGGTAAGTTAATTGCCGTTTAGAAACGTTATGAAGACATCATTCAGCACGTGTGTGGCAGCGGTTAAAAATTTGTTTTCTTCTCTTTGTTAGTGGCTTGTGGCGTATGCTCAGACGCTCTGTTGCAAAGACCTTGACCAAGCGACTCGGAGAAAAATCAATACTTTATTTGACGTACTAGTGTGGGCTTGCTTCTTATCATATGAAACTTGCTAATGAGAAATAAACATACATTTTAGCCGTGTCCACTGCTTTTACCTTTGGCAATGTTTGTTAAAATGAAAAATGCCGAGCTGCACCGTGGTTCGGAATCCACGTTAAACTTTAGATGCACAATAACTGGCTGTGAAGGTCAGTTCAAAGGCCTGATTAAGGAATGGCATATCATCTTCGTCTGGATCATGCCTAGAAAAAACACCGTGGTGATCAAACCAACTTTCGGATGATTAACAGTTTTACTTACTTCCTCATTATAAGGAATCAATCCTCACGAGTGTATTTCTCACAAGGGAACCTCCCCATCGCACCCCCCTCAGATTTAGTTATAAGTTGGCACAGTGGATAGGCCTTGAAAATCTGAACACAGATCAATCGAGAAAACAGGAAGAAGTTGTGTGGAAGTATGAAAAAATAAGCAAAATATACAAACTGAGTAGTCCATGAGTAACATAGGCAACATCATGGATAGTGTGAGCTCAGGAGCGCCGTGGTCCTGTGGTTAGCGTGAACAGCTGCGAAACGTGAGGTTCTTGGTTTAAGTCATGCCTCGAGTGAAAAGTTTAATTCTTTATTTTCAGACAATTATCAAAGTTCAGGCACTCACACATAATCAACTTCGCTCTTCAAAATTCCAGGACATGTTCAGATTTGCTTGGAAATATGCAGGATTTAACGGTCTACACACGGAAAAATTTGAAAACGTTAAAAACATATGTTTTGACAGAGCACAGGGAAAACGGTGCGGCTCTGAAACTGTTGCATTCATTTGTTGCAGTTTATGTGACAAGCTCTTATGTTTTCATCACTTTTTTGGGAGTGATTATCACATCCACAAGAAAACCTAAATCGGGCAAGGTAGAAGAATCTTTTTACCCATTCGCCAAGTGTACAAGTTAGGTGGGTCGACAACATATTCCTGTCATGTGACGCACATAGCATCACCAGTGTCACATAGAATTATCAGACGACGGAGCGAGGTGGCGCAGTGGTTAGACACTGGACTCGCATTCGGGAAGACGACGGTTCAATCCCGCGTCCGGCCGTCCTGATTTAGGTTTTCCGTGATTTCCCTAAATCACTCCAGGCAAATGCCGGGAGAGTTTCCTCTGAAAGGGCACGGCCGAATTCCTTTCCTAAGCCGAGGAGACCGATGACCACGCTGTCTGGTCTCCTTCCCCAAACAAACAAACCAAACCAACCGATTATCAGACGTGTTTTCCTGTGGAGGAATCGGTTGACCTATGACCTTGCGATCAAATGTTTTCGGTTCCCATTGTAGAGGCACGTCCTTTCGTCTACTAATCCCAAGGTTTTGCGGTGTGGTCGCAAAACACAGACACTAAACGTATTACAGTGAACAGAGACGTCAGTGAATGAACGGACAGATCATAACTTTGCGAAAATAAATAAAGTAAACTTTTCATTCCAGGAAAGACTTGAACGAAGAACGTCTCGTCCCGCAGCTGCTCACGCTAACCACGGGACCACGGCGCTCCGGAGCTCATACTGTCCTTGATGTTGCCTATCTTGCGCATGGACTACTCAGTTTGTATATTTTGCTTATTTTTCTCATAGTTCCACACAACTTCTTCCTGTTTTCTCGATTGATCTGTGTTCAGTTTTTCAAGGCCTATCCACTGTGCCAACTTATAACTAAATCTGAGGGGGGGTGCGATGGGGAGGTTCCCTTGTCAGCTCATACTGAACACAATAATTACATTTCATCGTGTATGCTCTGTTGACTAGAGTATCCATCTGGTATGGTTGAAAGACAAGTGCAGATGTTTACGGTATGGAGAACTAGATCACAAGGTAATTACAAGTCTCCAAATAAATAAAACATCGTGTGTTTTATAAAAGCGTCATAAAGCCGGTATTAGTGAGATTCACTTAACATTCAGTGAAATGTTGAACTTAAACTTAGTTAAAGCCAGTATACAAAGATAATAGTAGAAACGAGCTCATTAACTATTTTGAACATGCAGTCAGTCACAATTAAGAAGGTTATCTGGTCTATGGTCAGAATTCACATCCTTATATTACTAGTCGGCAGTCATGAGTTAAGAGCATCTTTTCGTCTGCTCAGCTTTGCACTCCATACGAGTCATTCTCAATCGCTGTGATGCAATAACGCCGATTTCGGATATGTAAGAGCAGAAAAATGTACTGCATGTTAGGTATGAAATACAATAGTCCTTTAACTAACGCTGCCGATTGCCGAAGTAAAGACTAAAAACAGAGGGCTCGATCAGACATCAGTGGTAGTTCGGTGGGCCAACCGTACCGCAAAAATTGCGTAACCCTCCAGAGAACGAGGTCCTGCTCTGCAGCCCGTGCGAGAAGAGCGGCCATAAAGGAAACTCTTCAACAGTTCGAGTCATCTGGGCATCTGTTATGGGCTACCACACTTCTTGAGAAATGAAAGTGGATCTCGACTCTTCGGCAGACAAGGTAGAACAACGTATTCAAATGTTGGATCGTTGTACCGAAGAAAAATTCATAATGGTATTTGCTCAAAAATATACAGCACATCTCTGCAGTCATTTAACTACATGAATGCGAGGCGTCCGTTCTATCAGTCGTGTCCAAAAGAACAGAACACCAAGCAGAATCCACAGCTGTTATACATTATATGTACGATGGTGAGTCAAATGAAAACCTTAAATATTTTTAAATATTATTTATTGTGCAGAACTGGTACAAAGCTGTATCACTTTTCAACATAATCTCCCCCACACTCAATGCAAGTCCTCCAGCGCTTGCAAAGTGTATAAATTCCTTTAGAAAAAAAATCGTTTGGTAGTCTGCATAACCACACATGCACCGCGTGGCGTATCTCTTCATCAAAACGGAACTTCTTTCCTCCCATTGCGTCTTTGAGTGGTCCAAACATATGGAAATCACTTGGGGCAAGGTCTGGTGAGTATGGTGGATGAGGAAGACACTCAGAATACAGGTCTGTGATTGTGAGACCTGAGTTTCTCCTGGCGTATACAACTTTCAAATGACATCCGGGAATTCAGCCAGGTAACACTTTCAGCGACCGCCGATATTTCGGCGGGAGAACACCCCGCCATTTTCAAGGCAAACTGCAACGGACAGGCGACGTACATGCAAATTTAATACCTCGGTTCTCGGACCCAAGCAGGAAAGATAACACACACACACTGAACACTAGTGCCACCAAAGATGGCCAAAGTCAGAGCTATCGATAGTGAGACTATGAATTCGCAAGTGAGGTAGCATTGAGTCTGTCCCTCTGTTTCTTGACAAGGGAGAGAGCCGGATTCCAAACAGAGTTTAAACAGAAACCTCCATCCCTCTTAACAAGGTTGCTCGCTAATTTAATCTCAACTGCCTCCCGAATCACACTGTCCCAATAGCTGGACGTGCATGCCAATATCTCGGTGTTATTATATAACATGGAGTGACCAGTATCCAAGCAATGTTCGGCAATAGCAGATCTATTTGGCTGCTGTAATCGTGTGTGCCGTTTATGCTCAGTACATCTGTCCTCCACGGTCCTGATAGTTTGACCAATATATGCCATGCCGCAGCTACAAGGGACACGATATACACCCGCCTTACGCAGTCCAAGATCATCCTTAACGGAACTCAAAAGTGCTCTAATTTTAGATGGAGGTCGGAAAACACATTTCACATCGTATTTCCGTAAAATACGACCGATCTTATTCGACGTGTTCCCTACGTAAGGCAAGAAGGCAGTAGACTTAGGTGTTGACTCAGAATTATCATCAATCTCCTGATGTACAGTTGGTCGATAGCGCAACGCACGTTCAATCTGTCTATCACTGTAACCATTTTGACGAAATGTAACTTCAAGATGGGACAGCTCAGCTGGCAAAGTCTCAGCGTCAGAAACGATATGTGCCCTGTGTACCAAGGTACGAAGTACCCCTTCACGCTGAGCCGAATGGTGACAACTATTAGCTTGTGAGTACAAGTCGGTGTGAGTACGTTTCCTGTAGACTGCGTGTCCCAATGATCCATCATCCTTCCTCCTAACCAACACGTCGAGAAAGGGAAGGCAACCATCCTTTTCCACCTCCATCGTAAAACGAATGTTCGGGTGGATCGAGTTCAGATGTTCTAGAAAGACATTCAAATTCTCCCTACCGTGAGGCCAAACAACGAAGGTATCGTCAACGTATCTATAGAAACAGGCGGGTTTTAAAGGCGCCGACTCCAATGCACGTTCCTCGAAGTCTTCCATAAACAAATTTGCGATCACAGGAGACAACGGACTACCCATCGCAACTCCATCTGTCTGCTCGTAATACTGGTCATTAAATAAAAAGTAAGTGGATGTCAACACATGCCTAAAGAGATTAGTTAAATCAGCACCAAACCTGGCTTCAATTAACCGCAACGAATCAGACAGAGGAACACGAGTGAAGAGAGAGACCACATCGAAACTCACTAAAATATCAGAGTCATTCAGCCTCAGTCCCTCCAAACGACGTAAAAAATCAGCTGAGTTCCTGATATGATGTTCACACCGTCCTACTTGTGGACTCAACAGAGATGCAAGATGCTTGGATACACGATATGTCGGGGCGCCGATGTTACTCACTATAGGACGGAAAGGAACCCCTTCCTTATGAACCTTTGGAAGGCCATATAACCTAGGGGGAACCGCACTATAGGTGTTAAGCCTCTTGATTGTGTCCTGCGACAAACCACTTTTCTTCAGGAGGCTGTTGGTCTTTCTCTCAACACTTTTCGTGGGGTCAGCATCGATTCTGCGATACGTTGAATCAGATAGTAAACGTTGCATATTTTGTACATAATCATGTTTATTTAAAACAACGGTGGCATTGCCCTTGTCAGCAGGTAAAATAACAATACTGGGATCAACCTTGAGAGAGCGTAAAGCAGCCCTCTCTGCTGCTGTTACATTACTCTTGGGTGGACGAGCCCTAGTCAAAACACGGCATGCCTCCCTCCTAACTTCCTCTGCAGCGTCAGGAGGTAGTTTGCAAACTGCCTGTTCAATTGAACTAATAAAATCAACTACGATGGAGGTGGAAAAGGATGGTTGCCTTCCCTTTCTCGACGTGTTGGTTAGGAGGAAGGATGATGGATCATTGGGACACGCAGTCTACAGGAAACGTACTCACACCGACTTGTACTCACAAGCTAATAGTTGTCACCATTCGGCTCAGCGTGAAGGGGTACTTCGTACCTTGGTACACAGGGCACATATCGTTTCTGACGCTGAGACTTTGCCAGCTGAGCTGTCCCATCTTGAAGTTACATTTCGTCAAAATGGTTACAGTGATAGACAGATTGAACGTGCGTTGCGCTATCGACCAACTGTACATCAGGAGATTGATGATAATTCTGAGTCAACACCTAAGTCTACTGCCTTCTTGCCTTACGTAGGGAACACGTCGAATAAGATCGGTCGTATTTTACGGAAATACGATGTGAAATGTGTTTTCCGACCTCCATCTAAAATTAGAGCACTTTTGAGTTCCGTTAAGGATGATCTTGGACTGCGTAAGGCGGGTGTATATCGTGTCCCTTGTAGCTGCGGCATGGCATATATTGGTCAAACTATCAGGACCGTGGAGGACAGATGTACTGAGCATAAACGGCACACACGATTACAGCAGCCAAATAGATCTGCTATTGCCGAACATTGCTTGGATACTGGTCACTCCATGTTATATAATAACACCGAGATATTGGCATGCACGTCCAGCTATTGGGACAGTGTGATTCGGGAGGCAGTTGAGATTAAATTAGCGAGCAACCTTGTTAAGAGGGATGGAGGTTTCTGTTTAAACTCTGTTTGGAATCCGGCTCTCTCCCTTGTCAAGAAACAGAGGGACAGACTCAATGCTACCTCACCTGCGAATTCATAGTCTCACTATCGATAGCTCTGACTTTGGCCATCTTTGGTGGCACTAGTGTTCAGTGTGTGTGTGTTATCTTTCCTGCTTGGGTCCGAGAACCGAGGTATTAAATTTGCATGTACGTCGCCTGTCCGTTGCAGTTTGCCTTGAAAATGGCGGGGTGTTCTCCCGCCGAAATATCGGCGGTCGCTGAAAGTGTTACCTGGCTGAATTCCCGGAAGTTATTTGAAGGTCTGTGATTGTTGCAACTGTTGTACGGGTAGTGTGGGGCCTTGCATTGTCATGTTGCAAAAGGACACCTGCTGACAGTAATCCACGTCGCTTTGATTTGATTGCAGGCCGCAGATGATTTTTTAGGAGATCTGTGAATGACGCACTGGTGACAGTGGTCCCTCTAAGCATTTAATGCTCCAAAATTACGCCTTTTTCGTCCCAAAAGAGAGTCAGCGTAACCTTCCCTGCTGATGGTTCTGTTCGAAACTTCTTTGGATTTGGTGATGAGGAATGGCGCGATTCCTTGCTCGCTCTCTTCGTTTCCGTTTGGTTGAAGTGAACCCAGGTTTCGTCCCCAGTAACGATTCTTGCAAGGAAGCCATCACCTTCTTGTTCAAAGCGCCGAAGAAGTTCTTCACATGCATCAACACGTCGTTCTCTCATTTCAGGAGTCTGCAGTGGCATCCATCCTGCAGACGCTTTGTGAAACTGGAGCACATCATGCACAACGTGGTGTGCTGACCCATGACTAATCTGTAAACATGCTGCAATGTCATTCAGTGTCACTCGGAGGTTTTCCTTCACTATGGCTTCAACTGCTGCAATGTTCTGTGGAGTCACAACTCGTTGTGCCTGACATGGACGAGGAGCATCTTCCACTGAAGTCACACTATTTGCGAACTTCCTACTCCATTCGTAGTCTTGCTGCTGTAACAAATATGCATGGCCGTACTGAACCTTCATTCGTCGATGAATATCAATAGGTTTCACACATTCACTACGCAAAAACCGAACACCAGAACGCTGCTCTTCCCTGGTGCAAGTCGCAAGTGGGGCGGCCATCTTTATACTGATACTGCGACGGTACGTGTGCATCTGCACTATGCTGCCACCTACAGGCCATTCTGCATGCTGTTTGTAGCACGCCTACCAACTTACGGGATAACGGCGCGAAATTTCGATTTTTTATTACAAATTTAAGGTTTTCATTTGACTCACCCTCGTAAATCGAAGGTGGAGAGCGGAAGAAAGGAAATAAAAGGGAGCTGTCAGGTGTATCGGGACATTACGCGGAATCCTATCTCCACTTTCAGTTTACATGTAATGTGTATCAGCTGCGGATTCTGCTTGTTTCTGTTCCTTCGGACATCTCCGAAAGAATCGACCCCACACATTCAGGTAATTTGATTGACCTAGCTGGGCAATGGATCCACATCCTTCAGTGCAGATACACAAATAGGTCCGACCTCCTGTAGGAATCTCAGAGAGCAAATATGAAGGACATGTACAGGAACTGAGGTTAGATGGCGCTAGATGGGAGTGTGGATCGGCTGTGAGGCGTGCGGAGAGAGTCCGCGCAATGACTATAACGCTGTCTCCTGGATGGCGCAGTGGGTAACGCACCTGTCTAGTAAGCAGGAGCTCTCGTATTCGGATACTGGTCCAGTACACATTTTCACTCGTCGCCGCTGATTCCGCGTAATGTCCCGCTGCAGCTGACAGCACTGATCCCCTCTCTTTCCTTTGATTTCTTTCCCTCTCCACCTTCAATTTACATATAAAGTCACTGAACAACCTTTTTCAGAACCCAGACACAGAGACCAAAAGCCACTATCACGGATTATGGTCTATCGCTCAATAAAATTACGTGTCATCATACACACAAACCAAAAAAAAATTGCATCACCCCAGTTCCCAGAAACTACTGATGATAGACGTTGACTGTGGATATTGTATCACAGACATAGTCCCTTTGACTGTTCAGAGAACAATGAAATTTCGTGTCATATACAGACAATTAAAAAAAAAAAAAATGTTGCATCACCGCAGTTCCCAGAAATCCTGAAGACAGAAGTTGACTGTGGATATAGTATCACAGACGTAGTCCCTTTGACTGTTCAGAGATGTCACTAAACCCGCCCAAAGATGTAAACTACCATGCATGAGCAGCGCCTATTAGAGGGAGGGGGTCCAACAGCCGATCAGTTACAGTCATTCCACCAGGAAGGAGGTACACGGCTCGTGTTGTCTGTAGCTCAACCATGCCTAGACGGTCAATACCGCGGTACGATCGCAGTCACATTGTTACTTTGTGCCAGGAAGGGCACTCAACAAGGGAAGTGTCCAGGCGTCTCGGAGTGAACCATAGCGATGTTGTTCGGACTTGGAGGAGACACAGATAGACAGGAACTGTCGATGACATGCCTCGCTCAGTCCGCCCAATACTACTGCAGTGGATCACCGCTACGTGCGGATTATGGCTCGGAGGAACCCTGACAGCAAGGATACCATGTTGAATAAAGCTTTCCGTGCAACCACAGGACGTCGTGTTACGACTCAAACTGTGCGCGATAGGCTGCATGATGCGCAACTTCACTCCCGACGTCCATGGCGAGGTCCATCTTTGCAAACACGACACCATGCAGCGCAGTACAGATGGGCCAAACAACATGCCGAATGGACCGCTCAGGATTGGCATCACGTTTTCTTGACCGATGAGTGTTGCATATGCCTTCAACCAGACAATTGTCGGAGACGTGTTTGGAGGCAACCCGGTCAAGCTGAACGCCTTAGACACACTGTCCAGCGAGTGCAGCAAGGTGGATGTTCCCTGATGTTTTGGGGTGGCATTATGTGGGGCCTACGCACGCCACTGGTGGTTATGGAAGGCGCCGTAACGGCTGTACGATACGTGAATGGGTACAACTTTGAACATGGCTGACGTTTGCAGCAACCGTATACACAAATTTGAAAAAGTTACTTATGTTTTAATGTCTGACCTTTTGAAGAACATTATGTTTTATATTTTAATGTATGAATTGAGCAACTCAGCTCTTAAATCACTGTACATCTTTGACGATGTGTTCTTCATGTAGTTACTTTACCTTCTGATGAAGTCAACTTTATAGGTGACGAAACCTGGTCAAGGTATATAGAAAACCTATGCAACCGGTTGGCTGATTTTTACACATTTTTCAACAACAAAAATGCGTGAATGCCATTCTCCGACCAATGGCGCAACCATATCGGCAGCATATTGGCGAGGCATTCGTCTTCATGGACGACAATTCGGCCCCCATCGTGCACATCTTGTGAATGACTTCCTTCAAGATAACGACATCGCTCGACTAGAGTGGTCAGCATGTTCTCCAGAAATGAAGCCTATCGACGTGTCTGGGGTAGACTGAAAAGGGTTGTTTCTGGACGACGTCCAGAATCGCCGTTGAGGAGTGGGGCAATCTGGACCAACAGTGCCTTGATTAACTTGTGGATAATATGCCACGACGAATACAGGTACGCATCAATGCAAGAGGACGTGCCACTGGGTATTAGAGATACCGGTGTATCCATCAATCTGGATCACCCCCTCTGAAGGTCCCGCTGTATGGTGGTACAAAATGCAATGTGTGGTTTTCATGAGCAATAAAAAGTTCGGAAATGATGTTTATGTTGATCTCTATTCCAATTTTCTGTACAAGTTCCAGAACCGAGGCGATGCAAACCTTTTTTTGATGAGTGTACAGAGACACAGAATTTCGTCCAACTCAAGAATACTTCCAGTACTGGAATGAGAGTACTGAGATCAACAATAAACATGTGATTCTAAAATCCATCACCTTTATAGATAATTTATCTTTGATGGTAATCTGATGACTTCTCATTATGCAAATGCTACTGTGGAACTGATACATCAGGTAGATTTAAGCACAAGTATATCTCCATGTTGATAAGGAACGCTGAAGCATAACTTATCTGCTTGGAAAAGAATACATTTTTGTGTTATGCATGTTGTCTGCTTCTACGTCATTGAAATATTACCGGTACTATGGGTGGCTCTGGATGCATACTTCAGTGGGTTTCTTGGTTATAGAAAACGCTGCTAAAATTATATATCTTGTGGCCAGGCGCACATTCTTAGTGATTAAGCTGGCACTTACTACAAGTTCGAGTACTGAAAGAAACGAGACAGTAACTTTAGACAAGGAGACCTTAGCAACTGTGTCGACGCAAAGTAATCTGTGTAAGATGAATTCAACGCCATGGTCGATCGATTTTTTTGACTGGGAATAGCTTTGCGAGGTTTCAGAGCACCGCTTTTGGTTTAGAAGACTTAACGCTGCTGCGGCCGTAATGGTCTACGAGCAGACAGACTTCTTGAAAGGCAGCAATTGACGGTCCTGTCCCTACTCATTCTTACAAGGTCTGCTCAGTACCCAGAGGAATTTCGAATGTTGAGACTAATACTAGAACTTTGTCCAACTATGCGTATGGTTGTTTCAATGTTGCGGAGTACATCTCCAGATCATTCACGCAACAGCTAACCGTTTGTCGAATGAAGGTGTCCACACAGGACCTCCGATATTCAAGATTGTTGCATATAACCTATGAATGATACTTACGTGTTTTCTTGACGGATGTCAAAATGGCCGTGGATAAAATTTTCCTATCTTCCGTGGGCTTGTTAAATGGCAAGAAAGTTAGCGATGTGGAGCAACAAAAATCTCATCTCTATTAATCGTATTGGGGTAAAGCTCTTTTGTCCATGTTTGCTTTAACAAAACATATGTTTTTGGATGTGGTCCGCCTTTAGCAAAACACAGTTTTTTTTTCTCAAACATGTTTCACTGCAGGTGCAGCATCGTCAGTGGCCTTTTATTTTATGCTTTTTTACCACATGGTGTCGTTTTCCTGATGTGTTATGTTTTCAAAGCGACTGATTTCTTTCACAGACTGTCATGTTATCTGTTTTCCTCATCTTCTTCAGTGTGTTATTGAGCTGTCTCTGTCACTGTTTCACTGTTCACCAGTTGTAAAAAAAAAAAAAAAAAAAAAAAAAAAAAAAAGAACTGGTAAACGGTGGAACAATGACAGTGACAACTCAATAGCACAGTGAAGAAAATGAGGAAAACAGAAAACATGACAAACTGTGAAAAACTGTGAAAGAAACCAGTCACTGCAAAAACATAACACATCAGGAAAACCAAACCATGTGCTAAAAAGCCATAAAATAAAAGTCCACTGACGATGCTGCAGTGAAATATGTTTGCGATAAAAAACAAAATTGTATTTTGTTAAAGGCAGACCCGATTCAAAAACGTATGTACTCATCGCTATTGTTTTAGGCTGCCAGACTATATTTACTAACACAGTACAAAGTACACGTCACAAAGTCGTTGACAGCTGCTAAGTTGTGGTCAAATCCAAGCGCCTCATCTCCTCCACAGCAACTCCGGCATGTGTTATCTTATTTTTCAACTGTGCATAATGTCATAACACTGAGTGTTTATAAGAGTTCCGATGCAGCGGGCAATATGATAGCAAGCGACCTGAGGAACTAACATAACTTGAAAAGCAATGTTTTGACAGACAACAGGCAGTCACTGAGAACAATTACATTTGATCGCCCTGTAGTTGGAAGGAGTGGTCTCGTAGTAGCACCTCAGTGTTGGATTCATATAACGACGATTGTTGGCGTGTTCAGTTTGTTGTTCAAATGGCTCTGAGCACTATGGGACTCAACTGCTGTGGTCATAAGTCCCCTAGAACTTAGAACTACTAACCTAAGGACAGCACACAACACCCAGCCATCACGAGGCAGAGAAAATCCCTGACCCCGCCGGGAATCGAACCCGGGAACCCGGGCGTGGGAAGCGAGAACGCTACCGCACGACCACGAGATGCGGGCTCAGTTTGTTGTCAATCGATGCTTCAATTCCACTTTAAATCACTCCCAACAGGTATCAGTATATACCTGACGGTTGCGCTTGACTTCACTGACTGTTTTCTGACATCGTCTGTAATACGCAAGCCACAGTGCAATATTTGGAGAGTACCAACGATTTTCCACACTGCAAAAGCCCAAAGCTCTCGATACAGTGTGAACATTAATGAAACCAACACTCTGCCGGTACAGAACCTTTACTGAAAATGAAGGAAGAAAGATCCTACGGTGTCCGGAAATGCACCGTTGCCAGGTAGATGGCGCTGCCGAATGAAAGTTCCTCTGACCATGCCTAGTGTCTTTACCCCACAGATGACGATTATGCAGACTGATGATGACAGTTCTGATAAAGGTTGCTTCGTCGGTGAAACGGACCGATGACAGAAATCCCATAATTGTGATGGTCTGGTGCAAAAACCATCGATAAAATCCTTTCCGTGGAGGGAAATCCTCTGCTGATTGTCTTTGCACTCGCCACAGGAGATAAGAGATGGTAGTGGTTGTCATGCAGGCTACACATAATCGTACTTTGACTTTCACGGTGTTGGCGGGCCACTTTCCCGGAGCTTGCACTAGGATTCGTCTCAGTATGTTGTAGAAACTGGTCCTCCAGATGTGATGTACACACAGTCCGTCGCCTCCCTGCATGTTCGCCTGCCTGAAAGGACCCATGATCACACAAACGCCCAAAAAGGGCTTTAAATGCTGTGTGATGTGGTTGGTGTCTATCAGGGTACTTCTTTTGATACGACAGTGCTGCCTCTCGAACGTTTCGACCTACTTGGCCGTACACAAACACCATCTCGGCTTATTCCCGACATGAATAACGGATCATCCTGTTGCTTACAGTACGCTGCGCCAATCACACAGCCTGAAACACACAAGGAGTACACGGCAAGTCGTCAGAGGAATTTTCATTCCTCAGCGCCATCTACCATGGCAACGATGCATGTCTGGACACGTGTTCGTAGGACATTTTTCCCTCCATTTCAAGTCAGGAATACGTCCCTGCAGTTTGTCGGTTTTATTAATGTTCACCCTGCATTTCCCACCATGGTCGTTAGGGTATTACATGAGATACATGAGGTAATAAGTAGTACACAGTCATGGCGGTGGCCATTACGGGAAATTTGTTACTAGTTTTGGACCTCAATGATGTCTGTCTTCAGACATATTATTTTTTTATTAAACTTTAGTATTTACATCGTTGTTTCACCAGCTCTATATCGTATATAGTATATTGATTAGCTGATAAATTTACAACATGTCGTGCAAATGCTCTTACACAGCATGGCACATATTTTTGAGTGGGTTACAACATCCTAAAATGCTTGAAAATGACAAAGTGTCGAAATTTCAATGGCAGTAAATTATGTTTTAACAGCCAAAATCGGAAATGATTTTATACAAAAAATTCACAAAGATTATAGAAGGCTCTACTAACGGTATACTACGCCTTCCACATCGCTGGCAACGGGTCCTACACAACGCTGGTGACTACTTTGAAGGACAGTAACAGGTGCAAACATGTAACTCTTATGTATCGGTTGTGAATAAATAGTTTGCCACTATTTAAGTTGCAACCCTTGTGCATATGTAAAACAATTCAGAAGGAATTGTCAGTGTGAGTAGACAAGCACTAATCATAATTTGTCTTTAATATTTACAGAAGTAGTCTGTTAATGCTGAAAGAGGACAAGTTACACCCTCACCAATTTTTCGCATACCGAAAATTATTAAAGATTTTGTTACAACCCGACGCACCTTGTTCGAGACTCTAGAAAGTTAACAGCCTGAGCAGACATTGATAGAGCCTGGTAGGGCGCTAAAAGCATGATGTATTTTTATGGTTCTTACCTCGTAGAAATGGCATGTTAGGAGTTGAAAGTAATTGGTGGCGAGCTCACCCCTTAGTAAATCTTGCCAGACAGGGCCACAGCCTTATAGGGCAGACAGGGCAACCGCTCATCAAGACAGGTGTCCAGCAGAACAATGCCACGATACTTGCTGAGTCCCCAGCCGAAGCTTGGGTGGGGGACGACATTCTGAAGGAATGCATCTACACAGTGGAGTCATAAACCAGGCATTGTGTAGTAAAAATTCACAAGTTTCCATGTTTGCCGATACTGCAAATAGGCCTGTGAACCACTTCCATTGGCCACCTCAGTTGTATAAGGAACTCCAGCGTCTGAGAAATGTTTAGAGATAGAATCTTTATTACATCTCATAGCTAGGACTAAGAAGCTCCAAGGCACAGGTGATTTATATAAAGATCTTTAACCCTGGACATTGGACTCGCATTCGGGAGGACGACGGTTCAATCCCGTCTCCGGCCATCCTGATTTAGGTTTTCCGTGATTTCCCTAAATCGTTTCAGGCAAATGCCAGGATGGTTCCTTTGAAAGGGCACGGCCGATTTCCTTCCCCATCCTTCCCTAACCCGAGCTTGCGCTCCGTCTCTAATGACCTCGTTGTCGACGGGACGTTAAACACCACTAACCTAACCTAACCTTTAACCCTGGAGTGGTCGCACGGCATCTGACAGACGCCAGCTGCACTTCATTCACTCACTGTTGTTCAACCCATACACTGGCGGATGTGTGGTGCCATCTACCTTTCAGTTAACTAAATACAGACGTATTCAGCACATCAATATCGTATTAGTCGCCATACAGCGTTGGAGGGAAGAGATTGTTTCCGGAGCTGTATCGCTGGAGTCTACCAGATGCCACGCAACCTTTCCCATTACTGAAGGTATATATTACATTTTTAATCTAATGTAGTAGTTTTTAATACTTGTTAGTAACAGCTGTTGCTAACAGATATTTTTTTACCTTCCGCTGCAACATGAGTTCGCAGAAGACTTACAATTTGGAAAATGAACGTGATAGGGGAATTGTACTCTGGCTGTTTTTGGAGGAAAATGATGAATTAGATGATGAGTTTGATATTTACAGTGATGTGGTAGAAGACAATGTGGAAACAAGAGAAGAAGATTCGAACACTGAGCAAGATGCGGAGTCCAGTGAGAATGACAGTGACAATCATGTTGATGAATGTTTTCTAGGAAGGAACAAATCCACAAAATGGTCAAAAGTGTATCCCCCCAAAAATGTTCGTACTCGACGACAAAACATTGTTACTCATTTACCAGGAGTGAAAGGAACCGCTAAGAATGCCAGAACACCGATGGAAAGTTGGAAATTATTTTTCGATAGTGAATTACTTTCTAGTTATTGTTGATCACACAAATAAAAATATTTCTGAAGTACAGCAAAATTATTTCAGAGAAAAGGATGCTCAACTGACAGACGTATCTGAAGTAAAATTTCTGTTAGGAATATTGTATTTATGTGCTGCAAGAAAAGATAACCATACTAACACCCAAGATATATGGGCAGCCAATAAAATGGGAATTGAGTTATGTCATCTGATAATGACTGAAAAACGATTTAGGTTCCTGTTGTATTAGCCAGTCTTAGTGACCGAGCGGTTCTAGGCGCTACAGTCTCGAACCGCACGGCCACTACGGTCGCAGGTTCGAATCCTGCCTCGGGCATGGATGTGTGTGATGTTCTTAGGTTAGTTAGGTTTAAGTAGTTCTAAGTTCTAGGAGACTGATGACCTCAGATGTTAAGTCCCATAGTGCTCAGAGCCATTTGAACCATTTTGAACCTGTTGTATTGCTTGAGGTTCGACAGCTAGGATACCCGAGAGGAAAGGAATAAGGTGGATAATTTAGCCCCCAGACGTGAGGTGTTTTCTTCTGTTGTGGAAAATTGTAAAAATGCTTATTCTGTTGGGGAGTACTGTACTACTGATGAAAAGCTGGAAGTTTTCAGGGGCAAGTGTTTCTTCAGACAGTACATCCCTAGCAAACCAAATAGTATGGGCTGAAAATATTTGCTTTGGTGGATGCTAGGATGTATTACACAGCCAACCTGGAAATTTTCGCTGGTAAGCAGCCTACAGGGCCATTTGCTGTTAGCAACAAACCAAGAGATGTTGTGAAACGTCTCACTAATGGATCCCAGGAACTGGACGTAATATAACTGTAGACAATTGGTTCACATCCTTAGAATTAGCTGATCATTTGCTTCAGAAGAATCTTACTCTGGTTGGAACTATGAGGAAGAATAAACCTGAGATTCCGCCAGAGTTTACGCAAACAAGAAAAAGGGAAATAAGAACAACACTGTTTGGGTTTCAGAAAACTCACCTCTAATGTCATATGTCGCCAAGGAAAACAAGACGGTTCTGATACTATCCACAATGCATCACGATAACGTAATTGATGCCACTTCTGGCGATAAGAAAAAGCCAGAAATGATAACATTTTATAATGCAGCCAAATCAGGAGTTGATACTGTCGATCAGCTATGCAGCACCTACAATGTACCAATGGTGATTTTTTATGTCATGATGAATATTGCTGGTATAAATGCGCAAATAATATACCATGCAAATAACAGCAGTGCTCGCAACAGACGCAATGAGTTTCTGAAACTTCTGGCACGTAATCTAGCTGACGATTATTTGCGTCAACGTTCCCAGTGCTTATCGTTGCCAAGAAATCTCAGACAAGATACTCATAATCTTTTCCCAGATGCAGCTACTGTCCAACCTATCTATACAGCAAGTACAGACGCCGCAGCTGTAAGAAATTTTTTTGTGTACAACATGCGCAGCAAGTATGCACTGATTGCTGAGAAAAGTGATCACTGAATCTGATGTTTCTGTTATAATTTGTCCAACGCAATTAACCAGCAATGTTTCCATACAAGGACTGTAATGCAATTTTTTGAAAAGTGTATGATAGTTTTTCACCTTTGTGATGAAAGGCATTAAAAATTACGTAATGTGACAGTCAACAGTTTTGTGAAGCACATTTACACTTAAAAATAAGAAAAATAAATTATTTTCCATTGGTCATAAAGTACTCATCCCTTTTATAGTACTTGATTAGTGCTTTTACAAATATAAACTTGAACAGATTGAACTAAGTGTACATTGTTGGCGCAATAATGCTTATGGCGTCTGTGAGACGCCATGCGACCTACAGTGAAAGAATATCCCGCACGACCACTGCAGGGTTAAGATTGTTGCCGTGGGAAGCGACACGACTTCGGAGAAAATCATCTTCCCCCTCTGCGAGAACTTAAAAAAGCCAGTAATTGGCGATTTCTTTTTTTTTTTCAGAGACACATGTTTCTTAACTCTTGCCCTGCTTCGACATGAGTTTGTGCTGTCGTGTGGAACGGAGATTTAGCACCTCTAGAGCCCTGTGATTGGCTCAAGATGGGGTGAAGGCGGTGTCTTTCATGCACTTTGCGGGAAAACGGAATTTTTTCTGGAGAAGTGCGAAGCACTCGGGTGCTGGACTTTGGTCTGGAAGCACGTCTGGTCGAAGCTCTGGCATGTGTGGTTGGTACTTGGGACCTGTTCTGAGACTGACTTCACTTGCGAGTGGTTTGGACTGGGAAGCCTGTGGTGAAGTTTTTACTCTACCGACAGTGAGACTTCAAACGTCTCGGACTGCTCGTTTGCCGAAGGCACACTTATTCATTTTTGGTTTACCAGTCTTGACATTTGGTATCCTTGTGCGCTCTGTCGTGTAAGTGAGCGAAATTGGTCCTTGGTACGACCAGGGAACGGGTGTGTCACACACTGGAATCTACTGTGATTTCAGGGCTCTGGTAGAGAGTAAATAGCGATCCGTCTGCCTGATCACTAGACCGTGAGATTTTTGCATTTTTTTCGTGGCCGCGATCGGTTCACACGTGCTGCCTCCACGTCTCGCCTCCAACATACACATCTCGCCAGCTGCAATTTACATGGCTGCACGAAGCAAACAGGGTAACGTACTGCCGCTCCGACATTGTCAGGGCGTACAGCTCTCAATCGCCACTTGCTCTCAGCTGCACCTATGTAGAGAAACTACAGTAGATTTGATCAATCAAAGTCTTCTCAGCGTCAGATCCATTCAGATTGCTTTATCCACATTTTTAGGGCCACAGTTAAACCGTCTTTGCCAACCCAGGGTCCTTGTCCAGTGTAGTCTTAAACCACCTGTTAGTTCTTTACGGTATTCAATCAGTAACGTGTTTAGCATAATTTATGTCTGTTTTTTAGAAAAAAATAAATGTTGTTTAAACATTAAAATTATGCCAACACAATCAATCATTTAAACCAGGGGTTGCCAACAAAATTTTCTCGAGGACTCCATCATCCTTGTACCTTGTCATATCACAGTATCAAGTACCTAAGAAAACCAAATTAAGAGTCTTTTTATGCGTTTTCTATTTTTGGTACTTAGAAAAAACATTGAAATATTCATTATTGAAAAAATATTGAGCTTAAAACTTTTTCAATTTAGCCATCATTGGCTAAAGCTCTGCTCATGCAGGAAGCGGTCAAAACAAGAAATCTGTTATCATACGAAATATATTTAATAAATTTTTTATTCTAATAGCATCTTGCGGATCCCTCTGGCATAGCTCGAGGACCCCTGGGGGTCCGCGGACCACTGATTTAAACAGTCAACACCAGCGTTACCTTTCAGTGTATAACTTCATTACTTTCACATCCCTGAAGACTTTTCTTTATGATGGGACTTAAAGAATACGATGAGCGAATGAATGAATAAATTTAACTAACCGATCCGTTTCCTCGCTTTGCACTTACAGTTGATGAGCTCGGAGAACGACAACGTCGAACATTCGGCGTACCCGCTTTCTAGGATTTAATTAACCTGTTAGCATACTTGGCCTACAGGCATTGACTTTTCCCTCCATCTTTATCCGTTCCCAAGAGCGACTTCAGCTCACACCCATACCAACAGAATAAAATTCCCACCTGTGATAATCGTAAACTGTCTCCAGACGGTACCAGAACTGCATTGACAAATACAATCCTGCTCTATTTGGTGATCAAAATACTGTGAAACAGCTGAAGTAGCCAGCCACAAGCTTTGTTATCAAATTTAAAAAGCTCAAATTCTAACTTTTCATAAGCACTATCTTATTTTAGTGTGAAATGATTCTTTACCGAGCCATCATCCGCTCCTCATATTATATCTTCAGCCCATGAATACCGCACATTGTCGTTCTATACGGAGTTCATTATAATAAGGACGAGAAAAAGGAACGAAAATTATGGTTTAACGTTCCGTCGACAGAACACAAGCTTCGTTCGGTGAAGGAAGGAAATTGGCCATGCCTTTTCAAAGTAATCTATCCCGGGAATTCCGCTTATGCTATTTAAGAAAATATTGGAAAATCTAAAGCTGGGTGTCTGGACGGGAATTTGAAGAGCCTTCTTTCCGAATATGAGTCCAGTGCCTTACAGCTGCGCCACGTCGACCTATAAAAGCAATTAAGGAGAGCGACAAATGGGCTCGCCGACAAATATGTTCACCTACGTGGGCTATGACCCTATCATGCCCCCAGTGCTGGCAACACTGCAGAAGATAACATGTTAGAGTCCCACCCAAATTATATTTTTCAATTTTCGTGTGATATAAAAGAACTTACGATAGTTCACGATGCACTTGTCATACACAGCTTGTTCCTACTTGGCCCAACCTGACTAGAACTATACACACCAGGCCTCCATTCAAGAACACATTGTTTATCCACTTTTTCAGTGATCACTTTCGTAAAGGTGCAGTAGCTCTCTTTTCAAATAGGAAAGTGTAAACATCATTGCACATATAACACACTACTGGCCATTAAAATTGCTACACCAACAAGAAATGCAGATGATAAACGGGTATTCATTGGACCAATATATTATTCTAGAACTAACATGTGATTAAATTTTCACGCAATTTGGGTGCATAGATCCTGAGAAATCAGTACCCAGAACAACCACCTCTGGCCGTAATAACGGCCTTGATACACCTGGGCATTGAGTCAAACAAAGCTTGGATGGCGTGTACAGGTACAGCTGCCCATGAAGCTTCAACACGATACCACAGTTCATCAAGAGCAGTGACTGGGGTATTGTGACGAGCCAGTTGCTCGACCACCATTGACCAGACGTTTTCCATTGGTGAGAGATCTGAAGAATGTGCTGGCCAGGGCAACAGTCGAGCATTTTCTGTATCCAGAAAGGCACGTACAGGACCTGCAACGTGCGGTCGTGCATTATCCTGCTGAAATGTAGGGTTTCGCAAGGATCGAATGAAGGGTAGAGCCACGGGACGTAACACATCTGACATGTAACGTCCACTGTTCAAAGTGCCGTCAATGCGAACAAGAGGTGACCGAGACGTGTAACCAATGGCACCCCATACCATCACACCGGGTGAAACGCCAGTATGGCGATGACGAATACACGCTTGTAATGTGCGTTCACCGCGATGTCGCCAAAGGGATGCGACCATCATGATGCTGTAAACAGAACCTGGATTCATCCGAAAAAATGACGTTTTGCCGTTCTAGCACCCAGGTTCGTCGTTGAGTACACCATCGCAGGCGCTCCTGTCTGTGATGCAGCGCCATGGTCTCCGAGCTGATAATCCACGCTGCTGCAAACGTCGTCGAACTATTCGTGCAGATGGTTGTTGTCTTGGTCCCCATCTGTTGACTCAGGAATCGAGACGTGACTGCACGATCCGTTACAGCCATGCGGATAAGATGCTTGTCATCTCGACTGCTAGTGATACGAGGCCGTTGGGATCCAGCACGGCGTTACTCTCCTGAACCCACCGATTCCATATGTGCTAACAGGCACTGGATCTCGACCAACGCGAGCAGTAATGTCGCGATACGATAAACCGCAATCGCGATAGGCTACAGTCCTACCTTTATCAAAGTCGGAAACGTGATGGTACGCATTTCTCCTCCTTACACGAGGTATCACAACAACGTTTCACCAAGCAACGCCGGTCAACTGCTGTTTGTGTGTGAGAAATCGGTTGGAAACTTTCCTCATGTCAGCACGTTGTAGGTGTCACCACCGGCGCCAACCTTGTGTGAATGCTCTGAAAAGCTAATCATTTGCATATCACAGCATCGTCTTCCTGTCGGTTAAATTTCGCGTCTGTAGCAGGTCATCTTCATGGTGTAGCAATTTTAATGGCCATGAGTGTGCAATTCACTGATCTATGTTGCGGAAGATTGTTAAAACTACAGAAGTCTGTCAGAGCCACATTAGTTGCAATTTTACCACTTAGTGGTTAGAGGATTGTCTCTATCCTGTCTGCCGTAAGTACAAGTCGGAGTTACTCTCGAACTGTAGAGAACTGGAACATTATTGCTGCAGCTAAAAGACAGAGCGTCTTTTGTCCAAAAGGTCAGGTATGAGTGAGAAGACACATAGCTTACACGTAGTTGAAGAAGTCGCCGTAGGAGCTGTTTGGGGCGGCGGCGGCAGTGATGGTGATGCCGGGCATGTCCAGCGGCACGGCCATCAGCGTGCAGGCGATGTCGCCGAGGTGTCCGGAGAGGTAGGAGCCGCCGTCGATGAGCACGTGGCTAGAGTCGGAGCACACCCAGGGCAGGGCAGCGGCGCGCGACGCCAGCACCAACAGCGGCGACCAGTAGATGGCGCGCAGCGTCTCGTCGCTAGACGTCTGCCGCACGGAAACCACAGCTCTGTGTCTGCTCACTATGGTAAAGTGCGTGTTCGGAATAACGTCCGATACAACCTAAAATTAATCATAGAAATATATTGTAGGAACGCAAAATGAGATGCAGCACATGTAGACTCAACATTAACGGTTCCATATAGCGAAACGAGGTTTCCAGCAAATAACACTACACCAAGGGGCATGTACTTTCGATACGTGATGAAGAGTCTTTTGTATCCATCGAGATATTGAAGCAAGTATGACTTGTTAAATAAAATAATATGCTTTTCTTAACGGGATCCGAAAGCGCTTAAAAAGACGAGCACAGTGACATAATGCTAGTTAATTTTGAGGTTCAAACTCTTCGCAAGAGAATCGAAGAAATATTCTAAAACCCAACGCCAAGTTGGCTTGAATTGCATTATGCATTCATGCTCATAAATTAAGGATAATACTGATACATAGAGAAACAACGCTTTGGTGGGCGGTTTGCGGGTTTAAATTATCTCTGGGTATGACCATGCGGTGCATTTGACCTGCGGTCGTCGCACGGTGGCGCTGGCAGCAGTCCACATACGCAGAGGTGTGTTGGTGCATGTCAGAGTACGGTGCAGCGAGTAAGTGTGCAGACGTCTTCAGAGGTGCTAATGGTGACTGTGTGTTGAAAATGGCTCAAAGAACACATATTGATGACGTTATGAGGGGTAGAATACTAGGGCGACTGGAGGCTGGTCAACCACAGACGATCGTAGCACAGGCGCTCCGTGTGCCACAAAGTGTGATCTCAAGATTATGACAACGATTCCAGCAGACAGGAAACGTGTCCAAGCGCTACAGTACGAGACGTCCACTGTGTACAACACCACAAGGAGACCAATATCTCATCATCAGTGCCCGCAGACGGCCATGGAGTACCGCAGGCAGCCTTGTTCGGGACCTTACCGCAGCCTCTGGAACAGTTGTCTCCAGACACACAGTCCACAGACGACTGAACAGACATGGTTTATTCTCCCGGAGACCTGCAAGGTGCATTATACTGACCCCTGGTCACAGGAGAGCCCATAAAGCCTGGTGTCAAGAACACAGCAATCGTGAATCATTTAATGATTATGAAAAATCCGCCTCGATTGCGAATAGAAACCGGATGTTGACCTAGGTTTCGGCCCGAATAACCACGCCTTCTTCAGAACACACTAAAACTACAAACTGCCTAAAGAGGCATAGTCCAACATTAATACAGAACGGCTAAAAGGGTAAAAGACCCGCATGATAGATTAACTTCTTGCGCCTTTGACCGGGTTATCGGATCACTTTCGTAACACATTTAATGCCAATCACACGGAAGAAGACGATTTCTCAATTTGCGCATGCGCATACCTTTCTGACATTCTCATAGCCTAGCTGCCGGCGCCACCTCAGTTTACCTGAGAGCCCGCGGCCCACCGAACGTTGGCTGGGTGAGGAAGCACGCTTCTGACATTTGAGCTAAGTACAGCTATTGACATGGTACACACGTACCGTTTATTTTACATTTTATGCGAGTCATTTGCCCTTTTGGGCGTTCTGTAGTAATGTTGGACCATGCCTCTTTAGGTAGTTTGTAGTTTTAATGCGTTCCGAAGAAGGCGTGTTTATCCGCGCCGAAACCTAGGTCAACATCCGGTTTCTATTTGCAATCGAGGCGGATTCTTTATAATCATTACAGTAAATGGTCATTGGGACAGTGGTCAGGTTATGTTCACAGACGAGTCCAGATATAGTCTGAACAGTGATCCTCGCCGGGTTTTCATCTGGCGTGAAGCAGGAACCAGATACGAACCCTTTAATGTCCTTGAAAGGGACCTGTATGGAGGTCGTGGTTTGATGGTATGGGGTGGGATTATGATTGGTGCACATATACCCCCGCATGTCTTTGAGAGAGGAACTGTAGCAGGTCAGGTGTATCGGGACGTCATTTTGCACTAGTATGTCCGCCTTTTTAGGTGTGCAGTGGGTCCCACCTTCCTCCTTATGGATGATAACACACGGCCCACCGAGCTGCCATCGTGGAGGAGTACCTTGAAACAGAAGATATCAGGCGAATGGAGTGGCCTGCCTATTCTCCAGACCTGCGCGGCCCCTCCCGCCGGAGGTTTGAGTCCTCCCTCGGGCATGGGTGTGTGTGTTGTTCTTAGCATAGGTTAGTTTAAGATAGTTTAAGCAGCGTGTAAGTGTAGGGACCTATGACGTCAGCAGTTTGGCCCCTTAGTAATTCACACACATTTGAACATTTTTGAGGAGTTACATACTACGAATACTGAAAAGGAAGTACAATTACTTTCATTGATCACCTATTAAGGAGGCGTATTGCAAGTCGTGGACGCTAATTGTTTCGCGCCACTGCATCTGCTAGATTGCCAAACTGTTTTTGTGTGTACCCTCCCCCAATGGTCCCATCGCAATTGGTGACGCAAAGCCCTAACGAAATGTAATGCACCTGAATGTGGCAATTAATCGGATGGGACCACTGGGGGAGGGTATACACAAAATAAGTTCGGAATCTAGTAGATGCAGTGGTGCGAAACAGTTCATGTCCACGATGTGCGAAAGGTTTCTTTAAAAGCTGACCAGTGAAAACGATCGTATTTCCATTTCTGTGTTCGTAGTATGTAATTGTAAAAGTTTTGTACAAGACCCACTGTAATCGCTATATGACGATTAAGACCCAGATTACCTTTATCAAATAAAAACAAATACGCATCGACCGATAATCGAACCCTCCACCTCCTGCATACTAATCCCCAACACTATCCACAACACCAACTGCACAGTAGTAGTCTCGTTCCTGACAGAGGTAGTTAACGTACGTGTGATTACAATGATGCCAGACTGCCAGTCTTTAACGTCCATCTATTGTTTGAAATATGTACAGGACGAAGTTTTGTGAGACATTTTTGTACTGCTAGTATATGAGGAATCCCACTGCGAAGTCCGAGTAAACTTTTCTTCACCCTATATACATACACTGCTGGCCATTAAAATTGCTACACCACGAAGATGACGTGCTACAGACGCGAAATTTAACCGACATGAAGAAGATGCTGTGATATGCAAATGATTAACTTTTCAGAGCATTCACACAAAGTTGGCGCCGGTGGCGCCACCTACAACGTGCTGACATGAGGGAAGTTTCCATGGAGGTAAGAATAAGGGGAGATGGCGCTACGTATCCCAGCCGTACTACGTTTTGAAGCCATGGGGGCGTGGCTCGCTGCCATGACACTCTGACCAAAACATTGCCAGTGTGCTATAGCGCTGCGTGTATTACAGTCGCTAATTGCACCATATACGCATGTAACGTCATCAGATTGGTTGTTTCAAAGTTTTTGTTTAATATAAAATCTCGTAAAGGCGAAATTCCGCGTTTCTTCTGATTAAAAATAGTTTTTAATGTAATTACGAATAGCTAGTCTTCAATGTAAACGATACAATTTTGTTAATTCAGTAATAAACGTGTATCACAAACTAAATAATAGTAACTGAAAACTAAGTCAGCTATACCCTCCCTCCAAAGCCCCATAAATACATTTTGTTTGTAATACGTACTGGAACATTTCAGTTACGTTACACTACTGGGAAACACTGTTCATTACCACCAATATTTACTGAAATACGGTACATAGAATGGCAAATCTATACAGTGTCCTGTTTAGGCCTATACTTTACGCCAGTTAATGTAGTGTTCTCTTTTAATTTGGTACATGATGAAGACAAAGTGAGTTACTCAACACTTCGACTATCGACGATACATACGTATTATACTGAAACGTGAACTTGAATACTAAGAATTTAATTCTTAGAATTAACATACCTTTTGCAAATGTTTTGGTTGTGCAGGGAAAACTTATGGTACAGCATTTTCATGCAGCCTTACCGTTGAAAGAGTAGTTCGGTCTATGTCCGCTTCTCGAAAATGCTGAGAACATATAGTGCTCCATTTAGACGCTCATTTTTAGGAAATCTAAAATCATACAGGAGAAAAATACGCTATAGTACAAGTACAGATGTAGCACACGTTCGTTCACAATGAAGTTGTAAAATCACACTTAACGAGAAAACTTACACATGAAATGTTATTCCCTTCGATTTCGCATCACAATCAGAAAGATTCGTACATCCGAACACCACACAAGTCACCATAATAGCGAAAAATCCTTCCAAAAGCGAGCGACAAGCCTATGCACACAAGCTTACAGCAGCAATGTTTTGGTCGGATTGAGGTGGCTACCCTCGGCTTCACATAGTTTCGCAGCTGTGACGTCACGGCGTCTCCCTCTATTCTTACCTCCATGGAAGTTTCCAACCGATTTCTCATACACAAACAGCAGTTGACCGGTGTTGCCTGGTGAAACGTTGTTGGGATGCCTCTTGTAAGGAGGATAAATGCGTACCATCACGTTTCCGACTTTGATAAAGGTCGGATTGTAGCCTATCGCAATTGCCGTTTATCGTATCGCAACATTGCTGCTCGCGTTGGTTGAGATCCAATGACTGTTAGCAGAATATGGAATCGGTGGGTTCAGGAGGGTAATATGGAACGCCGTGCTGGATTCCAACGGCCTCGTATCACTAGCAGTCGAGATGACAGGCGTCTTATCCGCATGGATGTAACGGATCGTGCAGCCACGTTTCGATCCCTGAGTCAACAGATGGGGGCGTTTGCAAAACAACAACCATCTGCACGAACAGTTCGACGACGTTTGCATCAGCATGATCTATCAGCTAGGAGACCGTGAAAGCGGTTACCCTTGACGCTGCATCACAGACAGGAGCGCCTGCGATGTTGTATTCAACGACGAACCTGGGTGCACGAACAGCAAAACGTTATTTTTTCGGATGAATCCAGGTTCTGTTTACAGCATCATGATGGTCACATCCGTGGTTGGCGACATAGCGGTGAACGCACATTGGAAGCGTGTATTCGTCATCGCCATACTGGCGTATCAACCGGCGTGATGGTATTGGGTGCCATTGGTTACACGTCTCGGTCACCTCTTGTTCGCATTGACGGCACCTTGAACAGTAGACGCTACATTTCAGATGTGTTACGACCGTGGTTCTACCCTTCATTCGATCCCGACGAAACCCTACATTTCAGCAGGATAATGCACGACCGCATGTTGCAGGTCCTATACTGGCCTTTCTGGATACAGAAAATGCTCGACTGCTGCCCTGGCCAGCACATTCTCCAGATCCCTCACCAATTGAAAACGGCTGGTCAATAGTGGTCGAGCAACTGGCTCGCCACAATACGCCAGTCACTACTCTTGATCACTTGACAAACTGTGGTATCGTGTTGAAGCTGCATGGGCAGCTATCTGTACTGTTCACGCCATCCAAGCTTTGTTTGACTCAATGCCCAGGCGTATCAAAGCCATTATTATGGCCAGAGGTTGTTATTCTGGGTACTGATTTCTCAGGATCTATGCACCCAATGCGCGCAAAAATGTAATCACATGTCAGTTCTAGTATAATATATTTGTCCAATGAATACCCGTTTATCATCTGCATTTCTTGTTGGTGGAACAATTTTAATGACCAGTAGTGTATATATTTTTTTATTTCTTAAGAAAAGAATTTTATTTATATGCAATGTACCTTCATGTTCCTTTCCAGTCCACAAAATGAAGATACTTCCTTGCTACGGCTTCTTCTGTTGCAGCATCGTCATAAGCCTAATATCGATTTCAACATACCGAGAAGAGTGACGAGAATGGTATGTGTAGTATTGAAGTTAGGTATAAAGTACAAACTCAAGTGTCCCTATTTTTTCTGTTTCAAATCTGGCCAGCGTAGCTATGGTATCAGTATCGCTTTCAGTGCCTCGTTCTTACCCTCCCTCGTACTCTCGTCATCATCATCAGAATATCTACTTCGCGGTCATCGCTAATTCGGTCTCTGTTGGTCCATGAGCTTCATTGACATTGACAGTCCCTAATTCTAGATGAACTAACCCTGGAGGAAGACCGCACTGAAGTTCCTTCTCTAAATCCTCGCACGAACAAAAAAATGGCTGACATCGAAATAAGTGTCCAAGAAATAGAAAAGCAACTGAAATCACTCAACAGAGGAAAGTCCACTGGACCTAACGGGATACTGACGGGATACCAATTCGATTCTACACAGAGTACGCGAAAGAACTTGCCCCCCTTCTAACAGCCTTGTACCGCAAGTCTCTAGAGGAACGGAGGGTTCCAAATGATTGGAAAAGAGCACAGATAGTCCCAGTCTTCAAGAAGGGTCGTCGAGCAGATGCGCAAAACTATAGACCTATATCTCTGACGTCGATCTGTTGTAGAATTTTAGAACATGTTTTTTGCTCGCGTATCATGTCATTTCTGGAAACCCAGAATCTACTACGTAGGAATCAACATGAATTCCGGAAACAGCGATCGTGTGAGACCCAACTCGCTTTATTTGTTCATGAGACCCAGCAAATATTAGATACAGGCTTCCAGGTAGACCCCATTTTCCTTGACTTCCGGAAGGCGTTCGATACAGTTCCGCACCGTCGCCTGGCTCAAATGGCTGTGAGCACTATGGGACTCAACTGCTGAGGTCATTAGTCCCCTAGAACTTAGAACTAGTTAAACCTAACTAACCTAAGGACATCACAAACATCCATGCCCGAGGCAGGATTCGAACCTGCGACCGTAGCGGTCTTGCGGTTCCAGACTGCAGCGCCTTTAACCGCACGGCCACTTCGGCCGGCGCACCGTCGCCTGATAAACAAAGTAAGAGCCTACGGAATATCAGACCAGCTGTGTGGAGGGTTGAAGAGTTATTATCAAACAGAACACATCATGTTGTTCTCAATGGAGAGACGTCTATAGACGTTAAAGTAACCTCTGGCGTGCCACAGAGGAGTGTTATGGGACCATTGCTTTTCACAATATATATAAATGACCTAGTAGATAGTGTCGGAAGTTCCATGCGGCTTTTCGCGGATGATGCTGTAGTATAAAGAGAAGTTGTAGCATTAGAAAATTGCAGCAAAATGCAGGAAGATCTGGAGCGGATAGGCACTTGGTGCAGGGAATGGCAACTGACCCTTAACATAGACAAATGTAATGTATTGCGAATACATAGAAAGAAGGATCATTTATTGTATGATTATATGATAGCAGAACAAACACTAGTAGCAGTTACTTCTGTAAAATATCTGGGAGTATGCGTACGGAACGATTTGAAGTGGAATGATCATATCAAATCAATTGTTGGTAAGGTGGGGGCCAGGTTGAGATTTATTGGGAATCTGAAAATGTAGTCCATCAACAAAGGAGGTGGCTTACAAAACACTCGTTCGGCCTATACTTGAGTATTGCTCATCAGTGTCGGAACCGTATCAGGTCGGGTTGACAGAGGAGATAGAAAAGATCCAAAGAAGAGCGGCGCGTTTCGTCACAGGGTTATTTGGTAAGCGTGATAGCGTTAGGAAGATGTTTAGCAAACTCAAGTGGCAGACTCTGCAAGAGAGGCGCTCTGCATCGCGGTGTAGCTTGCTCGCCAGGTTTCGAGAGGGTGCGTTTTTGGATGAGGTATCGAATATATTGCTTCCCCCTACTTTTACCTCCCGAGGAGATCACAAACATAAAATTAGAGAGATTCGAGCGCGCACGGAGGCTTTCCGGCAGTCGTTCTTCCCGCGAACCATACACGACTGGAACAGGAAAGGGAGGTAAAGACAGTGGCACGTAAAGTGCCGTCCGCCACACACCGTTGGGTGGCTTGCGGAGTGCAAATATAGATGTAGGTATAGATGTAGACCGAGGGACTGACGACCTTGCTGTTTAGTCCCTTAACCCCCAACCAACCTGCAGACATTAGCACTGTGATAGCGCCCGCCTACCAGGAATATGACGTGAGCGGCGGAGTGCTCGATAACGGCGAAGCGGAAGCGGCCCAGCCGCTGCATCTCGTCGACGGTGGAGAAGGAGCTCTCGACGCGGCGCACGGCCAGCGAGGAGACCAGCTTGGCCGAGAAGGCGGCGCTCAGCACGACGGCCGGCACCAGCACCGACAGCGCAGCCAGCCGCGACGCCGCCGACCGCAGCTCGTGCCCGCTCAGCCCTTCTCGAGAGCAGCGAGGTCTGCCAATCACCATCTCTTCTCTCCATCCCAGTCAGTTATGTAGTAGCAGTATTAGTGACAGTAGTAGTAGTAGTAGTAGTAGTAGTAGTAGCAGTAGTTTTATTCGTCCATAGATCATCCCATAAGGCCGTTGGACATCCCATTGGACTCAGACGAAGAACAACAAAAATTTCACAATTCTTATTTACAGGCTTTTACATACTTACACATCTAGTTTGACAGGGATGGGACACGTAGTTGGTCGTGGCCTTATAGTAGAAACTATCCATGCAATTTCCTTAAATAATTTAGAAAAGACGCAGAAAACGTAAATCGGGATGGCCGGATGAAGATTGTAACCTCCAACCGCCCCTTCCTCAGATACATGGTCAGTCTGTTCAAAACATGAGTCGCATGTGGCTCATCCTTAGTGTACAATATGGTTTTAATTAATGTAAAAGGTTAGAGCTACAGTGTTCATTCATTTCTCACTCCCAGTACAGCCCACACTACACACACACACACACACACACACACACACACACACACACACACACACACACACACGCTATACTCACACTGACTGATAATGTAACACTACGTACACCGTCAGCTGAAATCAGAACCATAGCGAGGATGTTTGGTTTCCATTTTTTGTGCCGCAAGTTACCGCATGCTAGCCGGAAAAACTGAGTAAGCATGTCTCTATCATGAGTGAGATGTTGTGCTTAGGAAGAGGATAGGTGTTGGTGTTAAAAATTGCGTATCTTCGCGAATAATGCTTTCCAGAAAGAAAAGAAGAAAAAGACAGAGTGAAAATGCTTGCCGAAAAGGCCTTAGTCGATGAATCAAACGAAGTGTACCTCAAATCATCCTACCTTGCCACTCCCTCACCTTCATCCTTACACATTTTCAAGTAAAATGGAGATGAATATCGACAGCTGTAGGGAAAGCAATTAATCTGCTTGACTGTTACCCCTAAATCAAAAACCCTCGTCTTCCATGCTGGACGATGGCGATGGGTTGCCA
Organism: Schistocerca americana; assembly: GCF_021461395.2. Lineage (NCBI taxonomy): Eukaryota > Metazoa > Arthropoda > Insecta > Orthoptera > Acrididae > Schistocerca > Schistocerca americana. The sequence goes on along the minus strand of NC_060119.1, from coordinate 947,843,076 downwards.
GCTCATCGTGGAAAACTTGGTAACAGTAAACAAACTACGAGGAAGCCTCGGAATTTATTGATAGAAAATAGACGAAAAGTCCGAGAACGTGCTATCGAAGTTTCTTTGTTTATATGAAACAGGTGCCACTGATCAAGAAGGTCGAAAGATATAGCATCGATTTAGCTGCTTTACAGAAAGTTCGGTGGAAGGATACCGGTATTCATGATGTCGAAAAGTGTGCAGTCTTTTATGGCAATTGTGATTCAGCACACGATTTATGTATGGGATTTCGTGTGAGTAAGGTTCTAGCTGCTAATGTATCTGGGTCTCATTCAGTAACCTCAAGAACAGCAGTGTTAACAATAGACGCGAGCAGATGCAAAATGTCGTTTGTCAACTGTCATGCCCCCACAGAAGAAAGTACACCCCAAGTGAAGGACGAATTCCATGCAGAATTGTAGGGTGTGATGGATACCATTCCGAGTAGCAATTGCCAACTGTCGAGTCCTACTGGGCGCAATGAATTAGCATTGATAGAAAAGAAGGTATATTCCTTTAAACAACTGGAAGACACAGCTTACACGAACTCAGTAACGACAGTGGCATCAGGTTCATCACCTTTGCAACATCGAAAGAGATGTTCATCAGCAGCACAAATTTCCACACAAGAAGCTTGTGTGTTACCAGAAGGTAAAACAGTTCATCAGATAGGTCATACTGCATTTAATTTCAAAATCATGAATTGGGTGATGGACGTAAAGATAGTGCGGAGTGTGAGAACTGCCACGTCCTAGTAAAAAGCTGGCTACAGGTAGGCCTGCAGTAAAAAGCCAGAGTCCGAACCCATCTTAGCAAAGAAGCTCGCTACAGCATTGATACGATCAAAGATACTACAATGTAAGACGAATTTTAGCTCCGTTTCAGTAACCGATTGTACCTTCTGCAGGAAGAGGATTAACAGAAGAACCCAGAAGAAACACGGAAAGATGTCAAGGACGCAGTAAATGAGGCGGCAAATGCATTCGACAAGAAGCAGATCATGGACAAGAAGATGTAGTTTGGGGACTAATGCATTAAAACATTAGTTAAGATAAGGGAAGCCAAGATTTTACACGACGCAGAGCACCGTTCGAATAAGTATGGAAAACTACTAAAGCAACCGCAAGGAGATCAAAAGAATGTGTATGAGATGAATGATAGAGGTGACTCAACAAGATTTCTTGGAAAAAGAGGGTCAAAAGATGTGCCGTAAGGTGGACATCTTTAAGAAGAGATATCAGAGCCGCACAAATTTCGTCAAAGACAACACTGGGACCATACCCACCAAAGAAACCAACATTGCTGAGAGGTGTAACCAATATTTCAGGGAGCTTCTCAACTGTCACGAACCTAAAGATCTATTCGAATTCCGATCTCCTGACATTGCAGATTTAGGTTACCCGCCACCTATGCTGGAGAAAGTAAAGAAGATGAAGAAGGACAAAAGTGCAGGAGAAGATTGAATCTAGGCAGAAATCATTCAAGTTGGAGAGGAGAGAATTCACAACAGAATCCACCAACCGATCAAGAGGAGGAATCTCAGAAGACTGGAAGAAAGTGGTCATCTGCTCCACACACACGAAATGTGACAAAATGGACAGCACCAGCTACAGAAGAATCATTCTCCTGAACGTGTGTCATAAGATCTTGTCGAGCAGTATATTGGGCAGAATCCAGCCGTTTGCTGGAAAATTGATTGGTGAATATCAGCGTGATTTACAATAGGGCTGTTTTATTGTAGATGGAATCTATGTACTGCGACAGGTCACCGGGAAGATGTGGGAATTTGGTAAATACTTCATGCAGTCTTCATAGATTTTAAGAAATCACAAGACTGCAGTCACCTGAATAGCCTGCTGAATTGCCTAACTGAGTTCAGAAAGCCCAAGAAAGTTGTCAACGTAGTTCTGTTTGTCTCATTGATTCAAAAGGCAAAGTGAATCTCAGGAACCAAGTTATGGAGAGCTCTAAAGAAAACACAGCGTTGAGACAAAGAGATGGTGTCTAACGGATACTGTTCAACATGGCGTTCGAAAAAATAAAAGTCAAAAACTGTCCATAAGAATTCAGAAGAGGTCAAGGTACAAGGTGGGAAAATCATACAATTCGCATTTGCCGATGACGTGGTCCCGTTGCCCATATCTAAGGAAACGCTGATGCGGGTCTGTGACAGCATGGAGGCGGCAGATTGGTCTCCTTGTAAATGAATCGAACGCAAAGTGTCTGGTGATGAGCAGGTCTCATGTCTATTCACAAGACCCACTCGTCACTGATGGTCAGAACCCGATCCTTCAAAAGGGTTCATAATTTTGAACATCTAAGGGTAACGCTTTACAAAGGACGCATCATGTGAGACAGATATCAAGGAAACGACCCAAGCCATAAGCCGATCATACTTCAGTCTGAGTCAGCTCTTCAAATCGCGCATTCTCTCAAGGAATTTCAGACTCCAGCTGTACACAACACTGTGCTAGCCCATAGGGCTACACGGTTGCGAAGCTTGAAGTGTCCGGAAAAAAGACTTAAATAATCTTTCAGTTTTCAAGCGGCTTAAGAAAGAAATATCGTTCGACAGAAGATGAGATCATTGGGGAATGGAGGATCCGGCATAATTGTCAGCTGGATGAGGCCCGCAACGGACCAAATTTTGTATCGCTGTTGAGAACCAAATGGCTTCTATGGGCAGGTAAAGCAGCTCGGATGGATAAACACCGGTGTGATTTGAAATCCATGAATTGCACTCCCCGAGGAATAAGACCACGAGGCAGCCTAAAGAAAAGGTGGAGGAACAGAATCCATGATGACATGCTGGAGATCGGCAGAAAGAAAGAAATCAGGAAAGAGAATCCATTGCAAGTGGATCCTTGCAGTTGCGTGTGGTCATCTGGGTCTGATTACACAATGTAAAGTATATAATCTCTTTAATTTCCTTCCACATTTTATTGTACTGTTTTATTCCCTGGCAGAAAATACCATTTTGGGTTTCACGTTCTTTCTTTCGGTCTAGATCTTGTTCGTGTTCTCGGACACAGCAGTTGTGCTGTAATGAGGAGTATCAATGTAATTTTTTATGTGCATAACTGATTGGTAAATGTGCTCACATGGAGCAGTTAAAATATCCAGTGTTTTGAACAACGAGAGCTGGATACAAGTACACTTCTGGCCGTTAAAATTGCTACACCACGAAGATGACGTGCGCGAAATTTAACCGACAGGAAGAAGATGCTCTGATATGCAAAAGATTAGCTTATCAGAGCATTCACACAAGGTTGGCGCCGGAGGCGAAATCTACAACGTGCTGACATGAGGAAAGTTTCCAATCGATTTCTCACACACAAACAGCAGCTGACCGGCGCTGCATGGTGAAACGTTGTTGTGATGCCTCGTGTAACGAGGAGAAATGCGTACCATCTCGTTTCCGACTTTGATAAAGGTCGGATTGTAGCCTATCGCGATTGCGGTTTATAGTATCGCGACACTGCTGCTCTCGTTGGTCGAGATCCAATGACTGTTAGCAGAATATGGAATCGGTGGGTTCAGGAGGGTAATACGGAACGCCGTGCTGGATCCCAACGGCCTCGTATCACTAGCAGTCGAGATGACAAGCATCTTATCTGCATGTCTGTAACGGATCGTTCAGCCACGGCCCGATCACTGGGTCAACAGATGGGGTCGTTTGCAAGACAACAACCATCTGCACGAATAGTTCGACGACGTTTGCAGCTCGGAGACCATGGCTGCGGTTACCCTTGACGCTGCATCACAGACAGGAACGCCTGCGATGGTGTACTCAACGACGAACCTGGGTGCACGAATGGCAAAACATCATGTTTACGGATGAATCCATGTTCTGTTTACACCATCATGATGGTCGCATTCGTGTTTGGCGACATCGCGGTGAACGCACATTGGAAGCGTGTATTCGTCATCGCCATACTGGCGTATCACCCAGCCTGATGGTATGGGGTGCCATTAGTTACACGTCTCGGTCACCTCTTGTTCGCACTGACGGCACTTTGAACAGTGGACGTTACATTTCAGATGTGTTACGACCCGTGGTTCTACCCTTCATTCGATCCCCGCAAAACTCTACAAACAGCACATTCTCCAGATCTCTCACCGATTGAAAACGTCTGGTCAATGGTGGCCGAGCAACTGGCTCATCACAATACGCCAGTCACTGCTCTTGATGAACTGTGGTATCGCGTGAAGTTGCATGGGCAGCTGTACCTGTACACGCCATCCAAGCTCTGTTTGTCTCAATGTCCATGCGTATCAAGGCCGTTATTAAGGCCAGATGTGGTTGTTCTGGATACTGATTTCTCAGGATCTATGCACCAAAATTGCGCGAAAATGTAATCACATGTCAGTTCTAGTATAATATATTTGTCCAATGAATACCCGTTTATCATCTGCATTTCTTCTTGGTGTAGCAATTTTAATGGCCAGTAGTGTAGCTGCAGTTCAACGTGTACTCCAATGCAACTTAGCTTTTTGCACTTCAGTAAACACTGGAAGAGGTGGAAGAGTTGATGAAGGCAAATATCTTAGAACCGATCGGAGGTCGGATCCGAAACTTTTATACCTGATTTTGGCACTTCTCTGGTCGTTATTTTTTTACCTTGTTGACAAAGTATTCCAAGTACTAGCAGCATAGCATCCACGATGTCGATGTTGGGCCGGTGAGGAGAGTGCGGCCGGAGTCGGGCATCAGTGCGGACGGTGAAGTACATGAGGAGCGATGCGGCGGCCAGCATCACCGCCATCACCAACCAGAGGCGCGCCTCGAACGGCGACCCGTACAGACGCCAGCCCACAGCAGAGGGCGGCTGCTGCACCACCGCCACAAACCTGCCACCACAGACGGCCATGAGTCGCTCAATCAGCTCACCTGCACTTGTTCATTGGTCGCAATCACAAACACCTTGCATGATACGTGAAACAATAATCAGTCGTCAGGAGAACTCTGGGTAAGAAGAATTTATGAAGGAAGCTGGTTGCCCTGATACGACACACGGTAGTGAACTAAATATCGTCATGTATTCCGCGTTCTCTGTAGAAAGGATGCCGGATTCTAACTTAACTGTACAGGGTCAACCAGGACTCCACCGATAATACAGGTCAACGATGGAAAATCTTTTTTGCTGAAAATACCTTGTTCTTATGTTTTTATGGTGGGAAATCCAAATATGCTACTTAAAAAAACTTATCATCCACCATTTCTTCACATTTTGCAGTAAAATTTATTAAGTTGAGGGATTTTTTAAAGAAATGAACAGCTTTTATAAAGTTAAAATAATTTTAAAAGGAGGTGTAATGAATGTAGATGACGTTGGTAGCACTGCTGAAAAACATTTGCTGGCAAGAAAGGTCGATTTTATTTTTGTGTTAACAGACGGTGTTTTGTTTACTGTCAACCTAACCTCACTTTCCTGTTTCCTGTACATGTGCACAGTACAATGTCTAATAGTAGTTGTAAAAACTCTGCTGACAGTTTTTGTTGTCTTATCTTTGTGGTGAATTTGTGATTAAAAAACACCAAAGAAACATTACAAACTTTATGAAAAAGGCTTATCTATCATACTTTGGATCTACACATGGTGATCAAGATAAATATCGGGCGCCACATAAGGTATGTTATGTGTGTGTTGAAGATCTGAGAAAATGGTCCAAAAAGGAGAAAAAAGCCTTTAGATTTGCTGTTCTTATGATATGGAAGGAGCCAAGAAATCATTCTGATGATTGCTACTTTTTCAGTTTTGATATTACTGGTCATAATTCGAAAATCGAGAAGGTAATAAGCTACCCTAACCATCCGACCAGTAGGGCATGGTGTAGACTTGTCAGTTCCTGAACCACCAAACGATTTAAATTCTATTCCATCAGAAGTATTTTCTGGTGTACAATGTGATTTAGATGAACCAGATGATGATGAATTCCATTGTAATACAGAAAGTCTAGAGCTCAAATTGTTTACTCAGACCAAGCTTACCGATCTGGTTAGGGATCTGGGCATAACGAAAGAAAAAGCTGAATTGCCTGGCTGCAGATTAAAAGAAAAGAACTCATTGGCAGTTGGAACCAGCATATACATGTATGGAAAGAGAGAGCAGTAATTTTCCAAGTATTTTCAACAAGGTGATTTAGTGTACTCCTCAGACATTCCCGGTCTGATGAATGAGTTTGGTACTGAATACAAAAAGGTAGACTGGAGGCTGTTTATTGATTCATCCGAAACTAGTTTAAAGGCTGTTTTATTACACAATAGTAACACGTATGCATCTGTACCTGTTGGACATTCTGCACATATGAAAGTAAGGTAAGAAAACCTAGAAACAGTGCTAAATAAAATAGGCTATTCTGCTCATAGTTGGATGGTATGTGGCGATCTAAAAGTAACATGCATGCTCCTTGATCAGCAAGGTGGCTTTACCAAATTTCCATGTTTCTTGTGTGAATGGGACAGTAGGGCTAGGGATCAACATTGGTGCAGAATGAACTGGCCTGTGAGGGAGTCTTTAAAACCTGGTGAGAAGAACATTCTACGCAAAAACCTTGAAGATCCAAAAAATGAACTCCTACCACTTCTATATATAAATTTACGCCTAATGAAACAGTTTGTAAAGGCTTTATCTAAAGATGGACTATGTTTTAAGTATCTCTGCCAAAAGTTTCCACACCTTTCAGAAGCTAAACCAAAAAAATGCGTCTTTGTCGGACCTGACATTAGAAAACTGATGTTTGATGTTAACTTTGAATCCATAATGACTTAAATGAGAAAGAAGCATGGGTATCCTTCAAGCAAGTCGTTACAAAGTTCTTAGGACATGAAAAAGACCCAGAATATGTTTCTATTATAGCTGCAATGTTAAGGAAGTTTAAAACTTTACTATGTTTAAGGAGCCTGAAAGTTCAATTTTTGAACAGTCACCTTGATTAATTCCCGGACAACATGGGAGATGTTAGTGAGGAGTAAGGAGAGCGTTTTCTCCACGACATTAATGTGATGGAAAACAGCTACCAAGGCCGCTGGAACACCAACATGATGGGGGAATACTTTTGGTCACTTCACCGAGAAATTCAGCAAGCGAATCATCGTAGAAAAAGCTACACAAGAAGCTTCAAAGAAAAAAGAGAAAGAAAATGCAAACCAATTCCAGCTGACAAGTGAAACCTCTATTAACACATATCACTGTTTTAAGTAGATTATTGTAAATACAAACCATGCTTATATTGTAACAAAGCGTTTCATTAATTTCCCCGTTTACCGTATAGCATAGGATTTTTATACTATGTAATGAAAATCATATTACTCGAGAACTATGGGTGATGAAAAAAACTAATGCTAAATTCGGATTCAGCTCATAAAAATCTATAAAGATCAGCTATCAAAGTAAAAAAAAGTTTTTAAAACAAAATTTTTCGCTGGCCTGTGTAATATGTCAAAGGTTGTCGATATTTTCTACTTTATTATAAGAGTCTCGTGTTTCTCAGAGGCTCGCTACAGAGTAACTGCATTTAATTTTATATCTTACCCCCGCATATCTTTGCATCTGTACTGCACTGCAGGTATCTGCACAACAGTGCAAATCTCGACGGTGTGCGCTGCGTGGCTTGCTGGAAAACAATGTTGTTCCATTAAATCACGGTAATTGTAGTAGAGAAAAGTACTGCTCACTGCAGTGTTCGCCTCAAGCTTGCATTCAGTACTGCTAGTTTCTGTCTCGGGTTGGCTTTTCCGGCAATGTTAATGTGATACACTGATCAGCCAGCACATTATGACCACAGAACTGATACCGATATAAACCCCGTGCAGGCGATAGCAGCGTCATCTAGCGAGGAATGATTACTCGTCAGACACAAGCATTGTGCCTGTAGTATCAGTGAGCGTGCCGTCCATATGAAGAACGGCAAAGTTGACTGAGGGCAGACTGTGAGGGCCCGGAGGCTCGGCATGAGAATTTCCAAAACTGCAAGACTTGTCGGGTGTTCGAGGAATCCTGTGGTGAGTGTCCTCAACACATGGCGAAACCCAGGTGAAAACAAACTGCGACAGTACCTAACGGTTACTGGTGGTGTAGTTGCTCTTCTTACCAGCAGTCAGCACAAGCAAACCTTTTGCATCTTTACCTACAGTTACTCGTACTTTATGTACTGGGCTACGCAGGGCTCTGCTTAAAAAGAATAGCTCGAAGTCGTCATAAGGTTGAGCGGTGCACGTCTGCTTCCATGCCCCGCAGCTTATTCGCTGCAACTAAAACCTGCTGCTGTGATCCTGCATTGAAATAGTCTATGCAGTGGCTAGAATTGTGAATTAACGAAACACATAGCAATGTAAAATAAAAGATAAATGAATAATTTAATAAAAAGTATTCTATTCTAACGTCTACAATTGATGAAGACGACAGAGAATTATGTAAACATTGTTCATTCACGCAAGGACATCTCAAACAAACAGGAAGTAGTCTTATGGTATTCATCTAAAATACTAACAGAAAATAGTCTTATTAAATGCAATAAAGTTAGTTTGAGAGTATTACGAGAATGGCAGCAAAACCATGAAACTAATAGTCATCAAAGATTCGCGAAAACTATGTCCATTTCGTGATCACAATACACAAAACATTCACCAACTCAAAACAGTTCAGATTTCAACGTGTTGAGTCACAAATAAACACACGTTATATGAAGGAGAGTAACTCATATTCTGTCTATTCTCAGCTCTGTAATTAAGTGGCAAAAGCTAGAGTCCTACTCTGGAGTACATTCAGACCTCTCGAATTATAAAGGCGCTGTAGAAGTAAGATGGCGGCCGTTCATCACCCAGAATCAAACACTCCACGATCGAATCATGCACGTTAACGCAGACAGGTCTTTCTTCTTCAAGAGCTCGACACAAAGTGCCCAGAATAGCTCTCTTGAGCTCTTCACTCGAAAATTCCCAGTCTCCACTTGCCTCCCATAGTGTTCTCATACTGTCTGCTTTTACTTGGGCTGAAGCTACGCCCACCAAAAATACATCGTTCTAGACGTGAATCATCTTAACCACTTACCAGACTACGCTAACATATCACAACAATATTTAAATAAAGAAATATTACAAACTTCCTGTCATGCTCAGATAATTTACGACAATTATATATAAAGGTTTGTCCATAAATAAATAAGGCAATATTCTTGTGCAGACGTTCGCACAATAAATGAGAACAGGTTGTCGTTATACACTGAAGAGCCAAGAAACTGATACACGTGCCTAATACCGTGTAGGGCCTCCGCGAGCACGCAGAAGTGCCGCAATACGACGTGCCATGAACTCGACTAATGTCTGAAGCAGTGCTGGAGGGAACTGACACCATGAATCCTACAGGGCTGTCCATAAATCCGTAAGAGTAGGGAACACCACGTTGCAAGGCATACAAACAATCTCAATAATGTTCATGTCTGGAGAGTTTGGTGGCCAGCGGAAGTGTTTAAACTCAGACGAGCGAATCTGTAGCGATTCTGGACGTGTGGAGTGTCGCACTGTCCTGCTGTAATTGCCAAAGTCCGTCGGAATGCGCAGTGGACATGAATGGATGCAGGTGATCAGGCAGGATGCTTACGTATGTGTCACCTGTGAGAGTCGTATCTTGACATACTGTATCAGGGGCCTCACATCACTCTGGCTGCACACGCGCCACACCATTACAAAACCTCCACCAGCTTGAACAGTTCCCTGGTGACATGCAGGATGCATGGATTCATGAGGTTGTCTCCATACCCGTAAAACGTGCATCCGCTCGACACAATTTGAAACGAGACTCGTCCGACCAGGCAACATGTTTCCAGTCTCAACAGTTCAATGTTGGTGTTGACGAGCCCAAGTGAGACTTCAGGCTTCGTGACATGCAGCCATGAAGGGTACACGAGTGGGCTTTCGACTCCGACGGCCCATATCGATGATGTTTCGTTGAATGGTTATTACGCTGTCACTTATTGATGGCCCAGCATTGAAATCTGCAGAAGAGTTGCACTTCTGTCACACTGAACGATTCCCTTCAGTCAATTTAGATCTCGTTCTTACAGGATCTACGCGTAGTTCCGGCCACAGAGAAGTCGAAGATTTGATGTTTTTACCGGATTGCTGATATCCGCGGTACACTTGTGAAATGTTCGTACGGGAAAAACTCCACTTCATCGCTACTTTGGAGATGGTGTATCCCATCGTGCGCCGACTCACTTAAATCTTAATACCTGCGGCTGTAGCAGCAGTAAATGACTAACAACTGCGCCAGACACTTGTTGTCTTATATAGGCGTTGCCGACTGGAGCACCGTATTCTGCCTGTTTACATATCTCTGCATTTGAATACACATGCATATACCAGTTTTTTTGGCACGTCAGTATATATTATTCAAATAATTATTCATGCCGTTATGACTGAGGTGCCTTTTGGTTCTCTTTCAAATTGCGGTATCCACTAACACATACAACTGACTACTTCTAAATTAGGACACTTTTTAATAGAATCTTGCAATATACATTGAAATAGTTACTGGTAAAATAGTAAACTGTTCATTAAATAAGCACATACGTATGGAAAAATGTGAGGTAATGCTGTGTTCATTTTCTGTGTAAATGTGGAGAATACGACGTTCTGACAAACATTTGCATAATGAAAGAGATGTAAAAGACGTAAATCATTAAATAAAATAGATATAGCTTTTAGGAATGATAGCTATAGTGCAACGCTGTCTTCTGAGGTAGCATATGTTGAAATCGCGTGAAGCCATTAAAAGTTTTTAATTCAGCGGTTCATTCGCTGTGACATACTACAGTAGTGCTAAAGATCGTGAACATTGTTGTGTCCTTGGATGCGCCTCATTTTTCTGACATCACAAATGTATTCAGGTTTGCATTAATATTTGATTGTAAATTATTATAGTCTCTCAGAGAGCTGTAAGAAGCTTCTTTCAGATTGGCTCAGAGCCTGCCATTGCTGTGATCACGCGTCGTCCAAATTTACCGTACAGGATATTCCCCACATCTGGTCCTTTGCTAACGCACGTGGCTTGCATGGAGCGGCCGTGGTGGCCCCCCGGCTGCGTCATGCTGTCGACCCTAGGATCACAAACAAATTTACTTTACCTTGCATCGATTCTAGACAGCCGATTAGCTCGCCTACATGCCCATAACGTTTAGATGTCGTGGGATTGGGTGGTCACCCCTCATTACAGATGTCGGATATCGTAGGCTGGACAGACTGATAAAACAGGACATGTGGCAAACTGTGGCGGAAGTAAGAACAGACTTTAATACTAGTCATGGTACAAGTGTGCCTGAACACACAGTGCACTGAACACTCCTAACGATGGGACTCCACTACCAACGATCCACATATATGAAGATGTTAACAACATGACATAGGCAACTATGACTAAAATGGCCATGTGATCTTCTTCACTGGACGTTGGTGCAGTGGCAGAACGTTGCATGATCTGATGAGTCCTGGTACCCTCTTCATCACGCTGATGGGAGGGCGCGAATCCGTCGTTTTCCAGTGGAACAGCTCCTTGACATATCTACTGCAGGACGGAGAAAGCTGGCAGCGGCTCCATTGTGCTCTGGGGAACATTCACACGAGCATCCATGGGTCCAGTGGAGTTCCTGCTAGGCACCATGATGGCCAAGGAGTATCATACACTTGTTTCAGCTCAAATACATACCATCATGACGATCAGGTTTCCCAACAGCAGTGGCATTTTCAGCAAGATAACGCGCCATGTCACAAGGCCAGGAGTGTGATGCAGTATTTTGAGGAACACAGTGGCGAATCCCAATTGATGTGCAGGCCCACCAACTCGCCAGATCTGAACCCAATCTACACATCTGTGACAAGATTGAACGTGGCGTCAGAGCTCATCGCCCCCTCACCGGAATGCACGGCTATTGGGTGCTTGTGTGTGCAGATGTGGTGCCAGCTCCCTCCAGCGACCTATCAAGACCTCTTTGATCCATGCCGTGATGCGTCGCAACTGTTATCCCTGCCAACGGTGAACACACCACCTATTAGGCATGTGGTCATTATGTTCTGGCTGATCAGTGCACAGAGGAAGACCGCACTGCAGTTCCTTGTCTTAATCACCGCACGAATGAAAAAATGGCTGACAACGACATAAGTGTCCAAGAAATAGAAAAGCAACTGAAATCACTCAATAGAGGAAAGTCCACTGGACCTGACGGGATGCCAGTTCGATTCTACTCAGAGTACGCGAAAGACCCCCTTCTAACAGCCGTGTACCGCAAGTCTATACAGGAGCGGAAGGTTCCAAATGATTGGAAAAGAGCACAGGTAGTCCCAGTTTTCAAGAAGGGTCGTCGAGCAGATGCGCAAAACTATAGGCCTATATCTCTGACATCGATCTGTTGTAGAATTTTAAAACATGTTTTTTGCTCGCGTATCACGTCATTTCTAAAACTCAGAATCTACTCTGTAGAAATCAACATGGATTCCGGAAACAGCGATCGTGTGAGACCCAAATCGATTTGTTTGTTCATGAGACCCAGCAAATATTAGATACAGGCTCCCAGGTGATGCCATTTTCCTCGACTTTCGGATGGCGTTCGATACAGTTCCGCCTGATAAACAAAGTAAGAGCCTACGGAATATCAGACCAGCTGTGTGGCTGGATTGAAGAGTAGCAAACAGAACACAGCATGTTGTTCTCAATGGAGAGACGTCTACAGACGTTAAAGTAACCTCTGGCGTGCCACAGGGGAGTGTTATGGGACCATTGCTTTTCACAATATATATAAATGACCTAGTAGACTGTCGGAAGTTCCATGCGGCTTTTCGCGGATGATGCTGTAGTATAAAGAGAAGTTGTAGCATTAGAAAATTGCAGCAAAATGCAGGAAGATCTGCAGCGGATAGGCACTTGGTGCAGGGAGTGGCAACTTACCCTTAACGTAGACAAATGTAATGCATTGCGAATACATAGAAAGAAGGATCCTTTATTGTATGATTATATGATAGCGGAACAAACAGTGGTAGCAGTTACTTCTGTAAAATATCTGGGAGTATGCGTACGGAACGATTTGAAGTGGAATGATCATATAAAATTAATTGTTGGTAAGGCGGGTGCCAGGTTGAGATACATTGGGAGAGTCCTTAGAAAATGTAGTCCATCAACAAAGGAGGTGGCTTACAAACCACTCGTTCGACCTATACTTGAGTATTGTTCATCAGTGTGGGATCCGTACGAGGTCGAGGTGACTGAGGAGGTAGAGAACATCCAAAGACGAGCGGCGCGTTTCGTCACAGGGTTTTTTGGTAAGCGTGATAGCGTTACGGAGATGTTTAGCGAACTCAAGTGGCCGACCCTGCAAGAGGCGTTCTGCATCGCGGTGTAGCTTGCTGTCCAGGTTTCGAGAGGGTGCGTTTCTGGAAGAGGTATCGAATATATTGCTTCCCCCTACTTATGCCTCCCGAGGAGATCACGAATGTAAAATTAGAGAGATTCGAGCGCGCACGGAGGCTTTCCGGCAGTCGTTCTTCCCGCTAACCGTACGCGACTGGAACAGGAAAGATGAAGAATTGGTCGATAAATACTTCCAGTATGGATTCACTGACCGGGTTGTAAGAGTGTCACAACGATTGTTTGTTGGATGTACTTCTAACTCTGTCTTCACCTACAGTTGTAACCCTCTACAATTTCATCTAGTGCCATGGAAGTCGTTCCCTGGTGTCTTAATACTTGTCTTTTCACCTATCATCCTCCTTATCTTCCTGTCAGTGCTTTCCCTATGTTCCTTTCTTCGGAGATACTGCGGAAAAACTCCTCATTTCTTATCTTGTCAGCCCTCATAATTTTCTACATCCCTCTATGGCATCGCATTACCAACACTTCGATTCTCTTCTTTTCCCGGTGTCCCACAGTCCATGATTAACTGCCATACAGTGTTGTGCTCCAAACCTACATTCTCAGAGATTTCTTCGGCAAATTAAAGCATATGTTTCATACTAATAAACGTCCTTTGGCTAGGAATGCCCTTTTTGCCTGTGCTGGTCTGTTCTTTATATCCTTCTGGTTAACTTCGTCATGTGTTCTTTTACATCCAAGGTAACAGAATTCCTTCTCTTCGTCTACTTCGTGGGCCGCAATTTTGATGTTAAGTTCGTTGCTAATCTCATTTCTGCTACTCCTCATTACTTTCGTCTCTCTTCAGTTATCCTCAGTCCTCTGTGCTCATTAAGCTGTTTATTCCATTCAACAAGTCCTGCAATTCGTCCCCATACCCTGAATTTAATTCCCACTCCTGGACGTCTCTTTTATTTGCAACAGTGCTTCTTCAATATACAGACTGAACAGTACGGACCAAAAACGGCAGTCCTTTAGTCTGAGCACTTCGTTCTAGGTCTTCCTTCTTATTGTTCCTTCTTGGCTCTTGTACCTATTACATTATTGTTAACTTTTGGTTCTTGTACCCACTTTATTGCCCAGCTTTCCTGTTACCTTACCCATATTTCTCTCAGAATTTCGAACATCTTGGAGTATTTTACATCTTCGAACGCTTTTTCTAAGTCGACTAATCCTATGAACATGTTTTTTTTTTTGGGGGGGGGGGGGGACAAGCAGAATAAATAACAATTGCGTTATTACTTTATAATGAGCCGTGAGAGGCTGCGAGTCCGTTGTACCAAAACACTCAAAAAATATATCTGAACAACCTCCGAAATTTTAATGGTGCCTTTCAGATTCATCCTTTATATGGCTAAGTGACCGTACGGTGTCCTACAGAAGGTGAACAGTGTTATCCCCGTCCTCTTCCATTATGGGATAGTACGTTGAAGAAAGACTGTGCTGTGGGTGTTATTCCGTTAGAATATTCAATCATATACGAATTGTAATTTGCGTAGCGTAGACATGTGTTCGCTAATGCCTGACCGGTCCCCCTACGTACAGTTTATATCATTTGGTCACCTTACGGTAACTTGGATGCCGCAATTACTGTCCGCACACCAACACGTCGTGGTTGAAAGTGTTAACTTTATACGCAGTAGGGCGAGTTTTCGTAAAACGCTCCACATGATTTAGAAATACACTTATGTGTATCCTGGAAACGCTGTAATAGGTTAACCATTTGCACCGCACATATAAAATGATTATGGTTCCCTTAAATAAGTTGTGTATGTGGCCACAGGAGATTCCTGACTATTTATTACTGAAGATCTAAATTCTCAATTTTTACGATGTAGTGGCGACATACATTTTATAAATACCAGGGGCATACTGTCAGTTAAGACTTTTCCACACCACGGGCGCATTCACTTTGGTAATACTACTGAAGTTTTACATAGCTTGATAACGATTCTTGATCGTGTAAATATTATCATTTGACATGACAGTCCTTTCCAAATATTACCAGATACAACATACTTTTATGATGCTTCATCACATGATTCTTCATAGCATTTAATTTGTACTGCAAGAAAACTCACAATATTGTCAGAATTGAGGGTCAATATTACAGGCCCAAATGAGGGAGGCGGGCGAGGTGTGGATGGTAGGTTAGCATGGCAAGCGGCTTTCTTATCTCCTCCCTCCCCCCGTATCCCATTCGCCTTCCCCCTTAGCGGACGCCTGTATACTCCCATTCCAACGTACTCAGTATTTTAACATTTAATTTAGTGAACTGTGTGCTAACAGTTTATAGTGAGGCATTGTAACCGGAGCTGGACCTTGTTGCCAACATGAACGAGTGATAGTTAACCAGATCAAGTTTGGGTGTATAGCGAGATAGTAGGGGATACAAACGCGAAACACGTTATGTGAAAACTAATGAAGCTTTTGTAGAACAATCTCCAGACACTTGTTGTCTTATATAGGCGTTGCCGACTGGAGAGCCATATTCTGCCTGTTTACATATCTCTTCATTTGATTACACATACATACACCATGTTTTTGGCACTTCAGTGTATATTATTCAAATAATTATTCATGCCGTCATGACAGAGGTGCCTTTTGGTTCTCTTTCAAATTGTGGTATGCACTAACACATGCAGTTGGCTACTTCTAAATTAGGACAGTTTTTAATATAAACTGCATAATGCTCATAAATTTCTAGAAATGATTGTTTATACTTCTACCAAATCACAGGTTTACTCTGTTTTTGCGTTATGTTGACGAGCATGAATGTAAACACTGAGTACTTTTTCTTGTATTTCGTTAGTTGTCATGTTGTTCGCCGTAAATTACAATGTCAGGAAAGAATTCCTACAATAAGAAGGAGTTATGAGAGATATAGAAAGTTGGTAGACGTGTTTCTACATCTGAAAGATGACTCTGGTCAAATTTAGACTGGACGTAGAGAGTCGATGTTAGTCAAGAATTCCATTAAGACGACGAAGACACCATTATCAGAAGCTCCATGAGTTTGTACGAGGTCGTGTAATAGGGCTATGGAAAGCTCTATGTCCTTGTGTGATATTCCACAAAGACCTAGCAGTAATGTAGCCACTATGCTGGTTGCTGTCAGCGGTGGTCACGGAAAGATATGTTGCTAGGAGACGGGGCTCCCGACGGCCATGTGGCTCTGCTGAGAGGGAAGAGCATGATGCTCGGCGTCCGGCTGTGGCGCTTCGTACTGCGTCTGTAGCAGGAATTCTAGCAGCAATTGGCACCACAGTGACGCAACGAACTGCTACAAACCGGTTACGTCCAGGAGGCTCCAAGACAGACGCTCTGTAACTTCCATTTCGCTGACTCTAAACCACCGCTATTTGCAACTACAGTGGTGTCAAGCGAGAGCTCATTGGAGGGCGGAATAAATGTCTGCTGTATTTTCTGATAAGACCTAATTCTGCTTATGTGCCAGTGACGGCCATATGTCGGTTAGAAGGAGCCCAGGTGAGCTCCTACAAGCAATCTGTCTGCGGCCTTCATAGTGGACCTACATCTGGAGTTACGGTCTCGATTGCAATTACGTATGACAGCAGGACCACTCTCGCGGTTATCTCACGCACCCTGATCACAAGTATGACCTCACTCTGGTGATTCAGCATGTTGTGCTGCCATTCAGGAACAGCATTCCAGGGGATGTTTTCCAACAGGATAACGCTCGAGTACATACAGTTGTCTAGGTTGTAACCGAACATGATCTAAAGCGTATCGACATGTTACCTTGGCCTGCTATATCGCTAGATGTGTCGCCAGTCAAGCACGTGTGAGACGTCATCGGACAACTCCAGCGTCACCCGCAACCAGCATTAACTATCCCGTATTGACCGATATAATGCAATAGGCATGAAACTCCATCCCACAAACTGACAAGCGGCACCTCTACGACTCAATGGATGCACGTCTGGATGCTTGCAGTTAACATTTTGGAACTTTTATCTGTTGTCAACGTACCAGCATATCACAGTTACAATCACTTTCCTCACGTGTATATTAACCTCTGATTTTCCAACGTCAATCACTTATACGTGTTACCTTGACAAACGTTGTTATCGTCGTCGCCGACGATTGCTTGTCTACAAGACACTTGTAAATGTGGACGGTACTCTTGGTGCTTCCGCATCTTCCTCGAAGGGAAAAAAGAACGAAGTTCGCGGAGTAGGTAAAACTGCTCAATTTGTTCTTTTAAATGGGCCTACTTTGTTTTGTGGTGCGAAATTAAATTTTTCTCTAATGAAGACTTCATCTTCTTCGAGTTTGGGTAATGGATGGATAACTGTTGCTTTCGTTGTCACAATATATATAAATGACTTAGTAGATAGTGTCGGAAGTTCCATGCGGCTTTTCGCGGATGATGCTGTAGTATACAGAGAAGTTGCTGCATTAGAAAATTGTAGCGAAATACAGGAAGATCTGCAGCGGATAGGCACTTGGTGCAGGGAGTGGCAACTGACCCTTAACATAGACAAATGTAATGTATTGCGAATACATAGAAAGAAGGATCCTTTATTGTATGATTATATGATAGCGGAACAAACACTGGTAGCAGTTACTTCTGTAAAATATCTGGGAGTATGCGTACGGAACGATTTGAAGTGGAATGATCATATAAAACTAATTGTTGGTAAGGCGGGTACCAGGTTGAGATTCATTGGGAGAGTGCTTAGAAAATGTAGTCCATCAGCAAAGGAGGTGGCTTACAAAACACTCGTTCGACCTATACTTGAGTATTGCTCATCAGTGTGGGATCCGTACCAGGTCGGGTTGACGGAGGAGATAGAGAAGATCCAAAGAAGAGCGGCGCGTTTCGTCACTGGGTTATTTGGTAACCGTGATAGCGTTACGGAGATGTTTAATAAACTCAAGTGGCAGACTCTGCAAGAGAGGCGCTCTGCATCGCGGTGTAGCTTGCTCGCCAGGTTTCGAGAGGATGCGTTTCTGGATGAGGTATCGAATATTTTGCTTCCCCCTACTTATACTTCCCGAGGAGATCACGAATGTAAAATTAGAGAGATAAGAGCGCGCACGGAGGCTTTCAGACAGTCGTTCTTCCCGCGAACCATACGCGACTGGAACAGGAAAGGGAGGTAATGACAGTGGCACGTAAGGTGCCCTCCGCCATACACCGTTGGGTGGCTTGCGGAGTATCAATGTAGATGTAGATGTAGATGTAGATGAACCTGTTCCCAAAATTTTATTACTGTATTATTTCTGTATTACTGTATTATTTCTTGGTGCTGGTATTTTTTCTGTTAGTGTATATAGTTTCCTTTTATTCCGTGGCGGTTTCGGTGGCATAGTGCGTTGAAAACTAATGCAAGCTTTTGTAGAACAATCTCCAAATTTTTCACTGTCCACTTTTCAAAATGGTTCAAATGGCTCTGAGCACTATGGGACTCAACTGCTGAGGTCATTAGTCCCCTAGAACTTAGAACTAGTTAAACCTAACTAACCTAAGGACATCACAAACATCCATGCCCGAGGCAGGATTCGAACCTGCGACCGTAGCGGTCTTGCGGTTCCAGACTGCAGCGCCTTTAACCGCACGGCCACTTCGGCCGGCTGTCCACTTTTCGAACACGCTTTTACCGAAGAGCGGAATGGAACCTATCCGTACCTCAGAGTGCGAATTCAGTCTGCGTTTCCCCGAGACCAATCTCATCCCTTACCAGTACAACATGTGTTTATTTCATTATTTTATGCCCATAACATTTGGATACAACCATTTGATTTCGAGCTTCACACTGTTATGCTTCACATAATGACGTTCTGTAGAGTACAGTTCTAATTTTTTATTAGTTCGCAAATGATCACTGTCTTCCAGTGTCTCTTTTATTTCATATAACACATTTGGCCGATATATGCACAACAAATCGGTGCAAGTTCCAACCGAAGCAATTCTTGCCGCCGTTTCGTCCCATAGATTTTTTGGAACAATGTTTACGCTGTACAAGAGAGCTTACCAAAAGTTATTTTCGCCGTGTGGTGTAGACGTTGTGTGCAACCTTACGATAGTTTCCATTCATTATTTTTTTTAGTAGAGTGTACGGAATTGTTGCATATTTTGTTCGCTTTATTGCGTTACCTTCTGGGGATAGTTGGTCTGTCACCTCATTACCATTAATTACAACATGGGAAGGTATCCATTGAAAAGCTACTTATTTTCCTTCATTTAATAACGATATGGGTTTGGGGATGGTTAACATATTTTGACTGTCGTATAAAGAGAAAGCTTTGAGAGCTGTCATTAAATCACTCAGTGTCACTATTTCCTAGATCTCGTTTGTCCTGACACAATGTTGATATTACGCAACTTCCGCAGCATGAAATTCAGCATTGAAGTCACTTTAATAGCTGTTAAGGTTACGGCAGAAGGAAGAGAGTTGGACATGTACAGCCACACTTGGAGATGCACGTCTCTCTATTACAGGGCCACCTTTATAGGCATGGAGACTATCCTATGATCGTACCAAGTTGAGATGAAGATGGCTCTTAACATAGGAAAACCGACATCGTGGTCTCATGTGAGATTTTCCGTCAGAGCGTGTTAAACAGTGATATCTGAACGGAGAAAGTGGCAGTGCCCATAGCCAATAAACACATTTTATGTTTTTGTATTTTAGAATGAAGCCTGTGTGCTTTTTCGGGTGTCTTCATCAGAAGAGCAAGAATATGCCTGTACCTTACCTGGCCGACGTCTATCAATACCTAAAAAGCCAGCCGGGGTGGCTGAGCGGTTCTAGGCGCTACAGTCTGGAACCGCGCGACCGCTACAGTCGCAGGTTCGAATCCTGCCTCGGGCATGGATGAGTGTGATGTCCTCAGGTTAGTTAGGTTTAAGTAGTTCTAAGTTCTAGGGGACTGATGACCTCAGAAGTTAAGTCCCACGGTGCTCAGAGCCATTTGAACCAATACCTAAAAAGAAAACTTTATGTTCATCCTCCTCCCCCCCCCCCCCCCCCACCCAACCCCGCCCGCTCGCCCTCCCCTCTTCTGCCTTAATAACGTCAGCATAATGCCTTTTGTCGGATCACGACCTATTCCTGTGGCGGCTTGCTCATACCAGTCAGTTTTAAATGGCAGCGCGATTGTTCTAAGCCCTAAACTATATAGCCGCATTGTGCAGTGGTTGCGCTCTTCTAGTCTATCTATGGATCAAAATTCATCAGACGGAAACAAAATATGCCATTTTCTCAGTTAGAAAAGGTGAGGAATAACAGCGCGGGAATTTATTCAAGATAAAAAAAGTATCATCTCCTAGAATTGCTACCTTCTCAAACTCGACAGCATGGCAATAAAGCTAAATATGCAAAAATACAATCGTAAATTGTGCATCTCATTGGCATGTGAGCACAACATCGTGTCAAACAAGGAATACGAGGATTGTCTTGTTTCAATCCTAGGCTGTTAGAAGACGATTCTAGCGGTTAAATTTAAGTGAAGTTTTCGGGAGTTCACCACAGTTATTTAGATGAATACTGCGCCTTCGTCACATTTTACCCAACTTCCGTAAACACGTATATTTAAACAAGTATTTTTTCAGCTTTATTTACGCTATTCAATGTTAAAAACAATAAGATATGGTATAATTCAGTACTAAAGATTTTAAAAGTATTCATGACATCCCTTAGGTGCCATCAGAGGAAACAGCTTCTTAAGTTTAAATCCCACTTCTGTTCATTTGTGACGTAATACTCAATAGAACTTCACGGATGATTATTTCTATTGATGTCTATGCGTGGGATAACCAAGAGAGCACTCCTACTGTTATACGAAATCGCACCTCAGACGACAACTCTAGGTGTTGGTCCAGTGTGTGTCACACACAGACAGGTTGGTTGCAGATCCTCAACTGACCTCCTTCTAAAGAACACACGGCGATCATTGGCACCGAGCCAGACTTCCACGCTGCCCTCAAATGATCTCTCGCATGACACCACTGTAGTTGCAAACGGCGGTGGTTTGTGTAAAATGTGACACAGGCGCAGCATTCGTCTAAATAACTGTGGTAAACTCTCGAAAACTCCACTTAAATTTAGCCGCCACGGGGAGTCTGGCTTGGAGCCCTCCTTGAAGTAACCTATTTGTAGCAGTTCGTTGTGTCACTGCGGGGCCAACTGCTGCTAGAATTCCTGCTACAGACGCAGTACGAAGCACCACAGCCGTACGCCGAACACGATGCTCTTCCCTCTCGGTGGAACCACATGGCTATCCGCAGCCCGGTGTCCTTAGGATCGTGTATTTTCGTGGTCACCGCTGCCAGTATTTCTGCAATATTCCGGAAGGAACATCCAGCTTCTCGTAGCCCTATTATACGACGTAGTTCAAACTCAGTGACATGTTGGTAGTGGGATCTTTGTCGCTTTATAGGCATTCTTGACTAACATCAACCCATGCGTCCGATCTCAAAGGTAACTAACGCTCACGACCGTTACAGCTTGTATTTAAAGCAAAACTGATTTTCGTCCTCATATTGGCGCTACTAGCGCCATTTTTATGCGACTGGCCAGAAATATGAATAAATATCATCTTTCAGATGGAGAAACATGCCTACCAAGTTTCAATTATGTCGCACAACTCCTCCTCGCAGTGGCCGAGCGGTCCCATAGTGCTCAGAGCCATTTGAACCATTTATTTCATATTCCCAGAAAATGTTACAACAGGGTATTGATATTAGTTTGAGTCGAGTTGTATCACAGTGATATTATAGACATTCGATACAATATTTGTAGTTTTGTAAAGTGCACAGTTTTACATTTCTAATATTTACAGCGAATAGCCAATCTTTGTACCGATTTAAAATTTTATCAAGGCATGATAAGAGCATTATAACAGCCTTTCTGCAGATAATAGTAATTCATATAACTCAATCATCTGCAGGTTACCATTAATACTGTCTGTCGCGTCATTGATATTGAGCATGAATAACAAGAGACGCAACACAGTTCTATATGGCTTGCCTGATGTTACCTCGTATATCCTTCGATGTTCCCCATCCCAGGTAATATGTTGCAAACCCCATAAGAGCATACTTTCGTTGTTAAGCGTTGACGTGATACTGTGTCAAATGCTATGCAGAAATCAAAAATACTGCATCCAGCTGATTTTCTTGATCATTGGCTTTCAGGATATTGGGTATCGCATTACCGATTTTTACGAAATCCGCACTGATTGACATGAAGAATATCATTTCGTCCCGTTCGAGGTACCTCGTTACCTTGGATCTCTGAGTACGTTCTAAGATTTTGCAACGGATTTATGTCAAGTACAGTGGCCCCTAGTTTCGTCGATCACTTCTGATACCTTTATTACGTATGTGTGTGAATTTTTTTTTTTTTCTTCCAATCGTTGGGTAGAGCTTTTCATTCGAGGCAGCTATAGTATATTATGATAAGTTGGGGAGTTAACTATGTTCCAAATTATGTGTGAATCTGACAGGGATTCCATTGGATCCCGGAGATTTGTCCAGTTTTCTTCAATTTCTCAGCATCACTGACACTAATACCTGAATCACTCATCTTTGCTTGCGTGATAATGAAACTGGGAAATAATTCCGGGAATATCCTTGTTCCGGCGTAACGACACGCACCGGCACGAAGAGCAAGAACGATGCATCAGACAAGGCTGTGAGACGATGTCAGCCAACAGCACGCTGACTAGGACTAGAGGTGTACATGTCCCGCTTTTAACCCGCCCATGCTTGCCCGGTGGCCAGGCGGGCAGGCCGCCGCTCGTTGTCAACAGAACGGGCAGGCTGCTTCACTCCCAGCCAAGCCAAGCAGAACCCAACCCGGGCAGGCTGCGGGAAACTTGCTTGCCTGCCCATATTACTGCTGAGCTGCGCTACGCAGCCGTTTAGTCTGCGCGCGTCATTGTCGTATTATGAACGTTAATCAAAAGTTTTTGTTTTACCTGAGCACCAAAAGACAAACCCCAACATTATATATATATGTATTAATTTCAGGTAAAAAAAATATTGGTTTTATTTGTATATTCTTCCTTTACGCATATATTTCGGGCTTCTTATCTATATAAATAAAAATTAATTGCCAAATGTGTTGATAAGCGTAAAACTCGAGAACGCCTGGACCAGTTCGGCTAAATTTTTTTTGCTGTGTTCGTAATTCTCAGGACAAGGTTTTTATAAAATAAAATTTTTCGAAAATCGACCGAAAAATTGGAAAATTTGACAGAAACTGAAAGTGCGTTTTCATTGTGTCCGTGTGTTTGTATTGCATACAATCTTGATGAAATTTTGCACACTATACCTTGAAACCAAGAGGAAGGTCACAGTCTACATAAAATTTCGTATGGTGCATGGCAGAGGTTCCTTTACATAACGGAACTCGACAAATTGTGCGTATTTATTCCGATCTTGATGAAATTTGGCACACTTGATATTCAAAGCA
The DNA here is from genome assembly GCF_021461395.2 of Schistocerca americana. Classification (NCBI taxonomy): domain Eukaryota; kingdom Metazoa; phylum Arthropoda; class Insecta; order Orthoptera; family Acrididae; genus Schistocerca; species Schistocerca americana. Next base: position 947,819,207 of record NC_060119.1, on the reverse strand, counting down.
GGATGAAGGGCGCTGCCTGCTTAAAATTCTGAATGGTGCATGGCGGAGGGTACTTTACGTACACACTTCTACACCAACCTACAATTTTATTCCGATCTTGAAGAAATTTTGCACACTTGACCATCAAGAGGAACATCACTGTCTACATAATATTTCGGACAGTACATTGAAGAGAGTACCTTACAAAAGATTTTGACATCATTTGCGGGTTACCATGAAAGTTCACTATGTACACATGTTTCCATGGAGAAGGTTTTTGAATATTTACATGTGCATGTATATATATATATATATATATATATATATATATATATATATTTGTCTATGAGTATATATATATATATATATATACACTCATAGACACATATATATACATATACATACATATATACATATATATACGCATATACATATACATATATATACATACACATATATATACATAAACATATATAAATATATATATATACATATACATGCACATGTAAATATTCAAAAACCTTCTCCATGGAAACATGCGTGCATAGTGAACTTTCATGGTAACCCGCAAACGATGTCAAAATCTTTTGTAAGGTACTCTCTTCAAGATCATAGACATTTCGTTTAAAAGAAATGTATATATATATATATATATATATATATATATATATATATATATATATATATATATATTTCTTTTAAACGAAATGTCTATGATCTTTTTGAAATTTGACAGCTGTCTGACACATTCACAGTCATCGTGTAGGACAATTCGCGCACAGCAAATGTCGTTTAACAGTTGCAAACCATTTTTGGTTGAGTGAACGTGTTATAATGGCTGCAAAAAACCTTGATGTTAACGAAATGAATTTTCAGATTCAAAATATGACACCTGGCGAATTGCTGACATACAAGTCGGTTTATTCCGTTACTAACTAAGATGATGTAGTCAACTATCCTACGGAATTTTTAAATTCGCTGGATTTCCCCGGATTACCGCCTCCCAATCTGTAATTAAGTCGGATCGGCAATCATGTTGCGAAAGGTAAACCAGCCACGTCTTTGTAATGGCACCCGGCTTGCGGGGAAGAAGTTAAAGAACAACGTAATCGAAGCCACAATTTTAAAAGGAAAGTACAAAGGTGAGGACAGTTTGATTCCAATATCACTAAGATTCCGACCGACATTCCATTCGACTTTAAACGGTTATAATTTCCAGTGCAGCTTACATTTGCCATGTCGAAAGATAAATCGCAGGGGCAGTTGTTATATGTTTGTGGCATCAATCTTGAAAATCATGTTTTTCACATGGCTATTTGTATGTCGCATATTGCCCTGTCGGGACACCTTCAACTCCATTTGTTTACGCACCAGAAAACAAAACTATCAATGCTGCGTATCAAAAAGTATTACAATAAATGCTACCTAGCAATAAACTTTGACACTGATTCACTGATCACCACAAAAGTTGACAGATATATATGAGTTTTCAAAGATAGGTGAAGAGGAGATGAACTGAGGTGGCGGAATCCAACAGAGACCTGAGCAATATGGGACTTAACTTCTGAGGTCATCAGTCCCCTAGAACTTAGAACTACTTAAACCTAACTAACCTAAGGACATCACACACATCCATGCCCGAGGCAGGATTCGAACCTGCAACCGTAGCGGTCGCGCGGTTCCAGACTGTAGCGCCTAGAACTGCTTGGCGACTTCGGCCGGCCAAGGGATGGGGAGTGGGGGGAGGGGGGGGGTGGAGGTGATCAAAGAGATAGTGGGAGAGGACTAAATGGATAGAGAGAAAATACGGGAGGGAAGATGGACTACGAGAATATGGAATAAATAAATGCCCAGGCAACGCAATGCAGTCTGTGCTGCAATTTTCAACACGGAAACGGATGGATATTTATACTAAAGAAGTGAACCTCCATCCCCCAAAAAAGAAGATTGGTCACCTCCCCAGAAGAATAAATTATCTACGCCCCTATTAACCACTGTACTGCAATGAGAACCAAATTAAGATTTTGGAAGTCTAGTATGACACCAATTATATAAATATTTAACTACGTTTCCAGGATGTATTTTACTAGTTCTGTGAATTCATTCGAAGTTGGAAAAATCATTCTAAATTGCCAAAATGCATTTTAACAAAATCGAAGGACTTGTTTCGTATCCAGTTCGTCTAAAAACTATAGTACTGGGTATACAATGGCGACCCTGAGCCAGTTTTCGCGGCTCCTACGTTTGCGTCATGAGAGTCCACACTTGTAGTCTAGGTCTGCATCATAGGGACCATATTTCGGACCATCATGATGCAGACTAAGACGACGAGTGTTTACTTGCATGATGCAAATCTAAACGACGACTCTAGACCCTCATAACGCAGACCTAAACGACGAGTCTGAATCCTCATGACGCAGATATAGACGCTGTGGAGAGTGGCTCAAAGTTTCCATTATATTCCTACTACAATACATTCATGAAAAAAGACGCTCTTCATTTTAGGAGTATTTGTAGTGTCTAGGTCTTCAGCATCTTGACTCTGCATGTGGGATTCCCCTTAATATAGAAATACAAGAATAAAATTACATTTTGCAATGTGTGTTGAACTCAACAAAATAAATTGTAATTTAAACTCACAATGTGTATTGCCTTACTCCACAAATGAATATTTTATTTTGCAGAACACTTTTCAACATAAAATCTTTACAAATTTTCCTTCAGTTCCCCTGAAAGTATTATTTAGGCCAAACCAGATACTCCTAAAAATATTTGGCTACTTTTGCAAACCCAAGTAACAGAAAATGGTTTACAAACAATAATTAATGTCACTTGGAAGGATTGAAATCAAAAAGTTTAGTCTAAAATAAAAATGAACTGTATGCATTACAAAATTTCTATCTCAGAAATTGACGCCCAGAAAGCACAAGAAAGAAATCTGCACTCTTAATTAGTAAATTTGCGCTCAAACTCATAGTTTCCCGTTCAATGTTCTACTGTATTTTCAATGTGTCTGCTGATTAGTGTTTGAATTAATTATGACGAGATCGTTAAGTCTGTCTGCATTAAGACGTGATCGTTTTTCGCTAATTAGGTTTCCAGCGCAACTAAAAATTCTCTCACTAGACGCACTAGTGGCTGGTATATTTAATATTTTTCTTGCCACACACGCAAGTCGAGGAAGTCGTAGGGAGTTATTTTTCCACCACTGTAGAATATCTCCCTCGTTCACACAGTGTTCTTGCAAGTATCTGCTGATTTCATCATGTAGGAGAGGAGGCTCTTCTGCCCAGTCCTCAAATTTCGCCATTTTGTACGGCCCTGGATTTGTTTCTTGGTTGCTGTGATTGGGCACTTGTACTGAAACTGTACAGGTTCCAATTAATATTTGCAGAATAATGTGAAGATCGTACTACACATAGTTGAAATTATAATAGGTTTTAGATGATGCTATCATTTATCGCCCTGTAAAGTCACCAGAAGATCAAAACTAACTGCAGGACGATTTAAATAAGGTATATATTTTTGGTGTGAAAATTAGCAGTTGGCAATAAATAATGACAAGAGTGAGGTTATCCCTGTGTGTACTAAATTAAGTCCGTTAAACTTCGTTTACAAGATCAACCAGTCAAATCTAAAGGCTGTAGATTCTACTTAATACCTCTGATTACAATTACGACCTACTTAAATAGGAATGGACACACAGAAAATGCTGTAGGCGTTTTAATGACAAAACACTCTTTTGGAGCGTTGCTACGAAGTTGGAGAGCCTTACTATTAACGGAAGAGGTCGAAAGATTCTAAATAAGGGCAGCTGGTTTGGTATTATCGTAAAACAGGGGAAAGAGTGTCGCGGAAATTACACAAGAGTTCGGGTGGTAATCATTTCAACAATGGCGTTTTTTGACGTGGCGCGATATATATGAAATTTCGATCACCAACTTACACCTCCGAATTCGAAGAGATATTGTTGAGTCCCATATACATTGGAAGAAATGATCATCAGAATAAAATACAAAAAAGCAGCGCTCAGACGAAGAGCTGTAGGTGTTCTATCCCGCGCGAAATTCGAGAAAAGGAGACAAATAAGTTGAAAGTGGTTCGATGAACCCTCAACTAAGCACTTGCGTGTGTCTTGCAGAGTAACCATGTACATGTAGATGAAGAATATATGCATTATCTTAGGAGCTTACCTTCAGCACACATCTGTCGTGCTGCTTGGTAAACTTCAATTTTTTCATCCTCGGTTAACTTTCTTAATGTGCGGTAGTTAGCCACCATAAACGTTGCAATTTTATGCAACATATTAACGCATATTTTCTGTTCTAGGAAGGCATCAGCGGCTTGTTTCAAAGGTTTCATGTCCTGAAAATACATTTTCTCAACATACATATTTCACAAGCGGTTCTATAATATTCAGATGGAATAAAATTAGAAACCTCTTCATCGTTATCCCGTACGGTACAGTGATTTTTTAAGGCATAAAACCACGGTAGAACTAAATGTAGGGTTGGATCCTTGTCACTCTCTAGATCAACTGTGGCTTCTTTAAACGGCTTAAGAAATTCTATAAGCTGGCCAGTTATATGGTGGTCACAACCCAGCATCTTATCAGAGGCACCTTCATTATGTAAAACAGCCTTCACTGAATCAATCTGAGAATGGACTGATACAAGCATGTCAAAATAACTATTCCAACGAATTGAAACCCACTGCTTTAAAGATGAGTTCAGTCTCACACAGAGACCTCTTCTCTTGAAGTACGAAACCGTAGCCCGCACTGTATTAAGAATGGCTAATATATTTGGAACATTTTCTTTCAAAAACTGTTCGCTCAGAACATGTTTCAAGACTGTGTTTATACTATGAGCCATGCATGGAAGACGCTGATATACTTCGAGAGCTTTGACAATGTTAGTGCCCTGGTCTGTGACAAACGTAATTTTGGCAATGTCTTTACGAGAAACACCCATAGTTTCTAAGCCATCTTCCAACTCGTTTCGAATATTCGAGCCAGTTTTTGGGCAGTCAGGAAACGCAGAGCACATTAGTACATATTTATTCAAACGCCAGTCTGAATTTATGTAATGCATTGTCACGGACATGTAATCCACCCCTTTGTAATTGTCTGTCCATAGATCAATTGTACTGGCACATATACCAGAACGAATCGCATGCACTATATCTGGGAGCATTTTGCTGCGCACTTTATCAGCTAAGGTTTGAACTTTCCAAGCTACTGTCACTCGGGAAGGCATAACATTTTTAATATCAACTGAGCCATATTTTTTACCTATGTCGATCAGTGTCTGCCCTAAATTAAGAAATCCTTCTCCCTCTATACTGCTAAATGGTCTCAGGTCCTTAGCACACATTTCGACGCACTTTTCGGCCACTAAATCTTTGTCCTCTTTCAAGATATTTACGGAGTGAAGGAACTGCTTGTCAAATTTGCACACATGTCGTAACATACTCGAGGTTCCCGAATAAGTAAGAGCTTTTTACATAGTTTGCATTGAGACACACCTACCGATTTATTTGAAGCGGCCTCATAAACACACGAAAACGTTTCCCATGCGGCACTTGTGCTCTGTTTCGTTACCAGCATGTATTCGCCAGTTGTCAATTTTTTTTCAATCTCACCAAAGTTCGACCTATTCATTGTGCTGCCTCCACCGTTGCGATAAATGAACTGCAGGCTAACTACCTGGCTACTCTAGTCACGGTTGCTTGACAGCGCAACCTGTTGTCAGGCGCAGCAAGCTGAGCGGGTCCCGTGAAGCTTGGCAGGCTTGCGGGAACCCAGGTAGCCCGGGCTTGCGGGAGCCCGTATCGCCCGCATTGCCCACTATGCCTCAGTACACGCGCACTCTTGTGTTTACATCGCGGCAGGCTGACCTGCATGAATGGTTGCAGAGGTGCTAGGGGCAAGTAGGCTGCAAGGGGAATTTGTACACCTCTGACTAGGACGTCAGCACGACATGAGCGGCCTCTACACGAAGAGAATAAAAGCGCCGCTCCTGCCAGTCTCGTCCGCACTAGGAGACGAGCCATGACTTGTGTTCCATATCAGTTACTTGCATGGAACCTGCATATTTCGAAGGACACTGATTATTTGCATGTCGCCAATTGCTGGCGACACCACCTTGTACATACGCAAATTGAGTATTGTCAATTCAATTACTGTAGTAAGCTCCAGTAATACGATTTGCCCGTATGTTTTCTAGTTATCTGAGAAAACCGGCTCCTAGGCACCCTATATTACATGAGTGGGCAGGATCCCATCCTCGTCGCCAATGAGGGATATAAAAAAATGTCTACGACACTATTAGAAGAGAATGGCTCTGAGCACTATGGGACTCAACTGCTGAGGTCATTAGTCCCCTAGAACTTAGAACTAGTTAAACCTAACTAACCTAAGGACATCACAAACATCCATGCCCGAGGCAGGATTCGAACCTGCGACCGTAGCGGTCTTGCGGTTCCAGACTGCAGCGCCTTGAACCGCACGGCCACTTCGGCCGGCATTAGAAGAGAAGATGTATGGCAAGGTCTGTGTAGATTGGAACTGTCGAATGGAACGCAGCTGAAATCAGAAGCATGTGCAAAAATTGCCTGAATTGTGTTATAACAGACGGCAAAAAATCAGAATGGCTTATAGCGGACAGGGGATTCGGCGCGGAAGAGTGCTCTCACCAGTCCCTTCTAATGTATTCATGGATCACATCATAAGGAAAGTTCGTCAAGGGTCAACAGCAGATGATATGAAACTCATACCACGTGCAGATGATGTGATAATTTACGAAGAAAATGAGGAGAAAATGGAAGAACAACTAAACACCAGGTAGAGAGTAATCGAAGAAGCAGGCATTAAATAAGCTTAACAAAAAATGAAGTAATGAAAATCGGCAGGAAAAATGAAAAAATGAAGGATGTAACTTGCAATGGAAAAATTATTAAAGAAGTACATGCTTTCAAGTACATCGGAAGTAAATTATCCAGGAAAGGAAATATCAAAGATGAAATTTCGAAGAGAACAGATAATTGTTCTAAATTTTATTGTTGTGTGTCGTACATAACTAGTAACTGGAAAATACCTGCATAAGCAAAGGGCGTGATGTACAAGTCATATTATCTGCCAATTTTTGCCTGTGGGCCACAATGTTGACCGGCCAGAGTGGCCGAGCGGTTCTAGGCGCTACAGTCTGGAACCGTGAGACCGCTACGGTCGCGGGTTTGAATCCTGCCTCGGGCGTGGATGTGTGTGATGTCCTTCGGTTAGTTACGTTTAAGTAGTTCTAAGTTCTAGGGGACTGATGACCTCCGAAGTTAAGTCCCATAGTGCTCAGAGCCATTTGAACCATTTGATCCGAATGTTGGACACGGACAAAAGTATATCTGAGCAGAATACAAGCAATATGTAAAGGTTTTTTTCTTTTTGTTTTCGTGATCGTGTTTCCAAGCTACTGCTATGTTAGTGACAATTTGTGAACAGTGACCAAGAGAGCCACAGAAATGGCAACACCGCAACGCATCACAACGAGACTGCCACGCCAGAAGAACAAAGATGAACACAGCATTTACGAAAATACTACTTAGCATCAGTATGCCCTTATTGTAACGTTGTTTTTGTAATGCCATTTAGCTTGAAGATGAGGTTTAACCCTCGAAACATGCCCCTAAATAAATAAGTAATTCAATAGTTGACAAAGTTTGTGACTAGTAGCGGTAATTTAAAAAAAACCTTTACATATTTCATGAGACAATCACGGTCGAAAAATAGTCAAAATGGCTTCAAATTCAGAATACAAGCCACAGAGATGCACTTTCTACTAGGGATTCTCGGTAAGACCAGAAGGGGCGGAGCAAAGAATGAAATAATACGAAACACCCTGGAGATCGAGCTGCTAAAGAAACTATGGAGAGTAATAAGCTTAAATGATTTTGCCACATTAAAAGAAATTGACCATAAAAATTCCGCCGGCCGTTGTAGCCGAGCGGTTCTAGGCGCTTAAATCTGAAACTGCGTTGCTGTTACGATCGCAGGTTCGAATCCTGCCTCGGACGTGGACGTCTGTGACGTCCTGAGGTTGGTTACGTTTAAGTAGTTCTACGTCTAGGGGACTGATGACCTCAGATGTTAAGTCCCATAGTGCTCAGAGTCATTTGAGCCATAAAACTTCCGAGAAGAGCCCTAAAATGGACAGGATCTGGACGAAGACCAACTGGAAGACCACGAAAAAAAAAAAAAAAGGAGAGGCCAGATGAACGATGTGTGAACTGGGAAGAGATGGTAAATGAGAGATTGTGGGAGGAAAGAGCAGCTTGAAACAGGCTCTGTGAACGATCTGCAGAGGCAGAGACGTAGCAGGAAGGAGAAAAGAAGAAGTGGGACTTCCAGTCCTGTAGGTGACGACAGCTATGTGGTGTGGGCGGAATGCAGACTCGCTGGCGCTTACTTGGTGGAGAAGAGGGGGTAGATGAAGCGAACGGCGTGGGCGCGCTGCGAGCTCATGTAGGACAGCGTCGCGCTGACGTCGGCGGCGCCGGTGGTGAGCGCCCCCATCACGCCCGTCCACGAGCCGTTGACCGCCTGGTGGCCGCTGCCCTCCATGTCGATGAAGTTGGTCCTGCGCAGCATAGAGCACTCGAATTCAGCGGCGCCTCACTCTGCCTCTCATCAGATAAACTTTGGAAACCTCTTGTAACATCTTTACCTCACTTGTATTATAGTAAAGAGCTTCGAAAGCAATGTTTGTATTGCTTTATCTACCTTATTAACCCTGATTATGAACATGTTACTCCATACAAAAGCGTACTTATCACATTAACGGTGAGATACTTCAACTCAGAGAGATAAGATAAGGGATGATAGCGATACTGTAGACAACTTACACTACTGGCCATTACAAGTGCTACACCAAGAAGAAATGCAGACGATAAACTGGTATTCATTGGACAAATATATTATACTAGAACTGACATGTGATTACATTTTCACGCAATTTGGGTGCATAGATCCTGACAAATCAGTACCCAGAACAACCACCTCTAGCCGTAATAACGGCCTTGATACGCCTGGGCATTGAGTCAAACAGAGCTTGGATGGCGTGTACAGGTACAGCTGCCCATGCAGCTTCAACACGATACCACAGTTTATCAAGACTAGTGACTGGCGTATTGTGACGAGCCAGTTCCTCGGCCACCATTGACCAGACGTTTTCAATTGGTGAGAGATCTGGAGAATGTGTTGGCGAGGGCAGCAGTCGAACATTTTCTGTATCCAGAAAGGCTCGTACAGGACCTGCAACATGCGGTCGTGCATTATCCTACTGAAATGTAGGGTTTCGCAGGGATCGAATGGAGGGTAGAGCCACGGGTCGTAACACATCTGAAATGTAACGTCCACTGTTCAAAGTGCTGTCAATGCGAACAAGAGGTGACCGAGACGTGTAACCAATGGCACCCCATACCATGACGCCGGGTGATACGCCAGTATGGCGATGACGAATACACGCTTCCAATGTGCGTTCACCGCGATGTCACCAAACACGGATGCGACCATCATGATGGTTTAAACAGAACCTGGATTCATCCGAAAAAATGACGTTTTGCCATTCGTGCAACCAGGTTCATCGTTGAGTACAACATCGCAGGCGCCCCTGTCTGTGAGGTAGCGTGAAGGGTAACCGCGGCCATGGTCTCCGAGCTGATAGTCCATGCTGCTGCAAACGTCGTCGAACTGTTCGTGCAGATGGTTGTTGTCTTGTAAGCGTCCCCATCTGTTGACTCAGGGATCGAGACGTGGCTGCACGATCCGTAACAGCCATGCGGATAAGATTCCTGACATCTCGACTGCTAGTGATACGAGGCCTTTGGGATCCAGCACGGCGTTCCGTATTACCCTCCTGAACCCACCGATTCCAGATTCTGCTAACAGTCATTGGATCTTGACCAACGCGAGCAGCAATGTCGCGATACGATAAACCGCAATCGCGATAGGCTACAATCCGACCTTTATCAAAGTCGGAAACGTGGTATCACAACAACGTTTCACCAGGCAACGCCGGTCAACTGGTGTTTGTGTATGAGAAATCGGTTGGAAACTTTCCTCATGTCAGCAGGTTGTAGGTGTCGCAACCGGCGCCAACATTGTGTGAATGATCTGAAAAGCAATTCATTTGCATATCACAGCATCTTCTTCCTGTCGGTTAAATTTCACGTCTGTAGCACGTCATCTCCATGGTGTAGCAATTTTAATGACCAGTTGTGTAAATAAATCGTACTATTATCCCCACGGCGTGAGTCACGAAAGCAATGGAAACTTCAAGCTAGACAGCAAAACCAGCATTTAAAACCTACTATTTCTTAATGAGGATATTAACAAATATGACGATTGTGTAATGGTTCAATCATCAAACAGAACTAGAATTTGAAACTCTGTCGCAAGCTCCGTTACAGAGGGAAAAATTCATTCACCAAACAGAATTATCATCGTTGTTTATTATTATTATTATTATTATTATTATATATTTTTCACATTGTCTCTTCATTTTCCTGCAACTGTAAATTCTAACAACCACGATCCAATGTCAACAGTTCATTTTCGAACATATCTGGGCCTCAAAAATATTGTTACACAGACTTCTTCCATAAAAGTTCGTCACCTCTCAACGCCAGTAAATTTTGTGTGTTCAACACCAGTAGATTTTCTATTGCTTTAAGACGAGAAAATTTTCTACAATTGTTGTTGTTGTAGTCTTCAGTTTGAAGATTGGTTTGACGCAGTGTACAGATACATAAGGAAAAGCCCCAACACGCTACGACAAAAGTTAAAAACCAGTGATAATATTAATAGACTCTGTCTTTAGTTCTCGTAGAGAGAAGACGTATTCTTGTGAGAAGTGTGCAGTAGACATTGTATTACCTGCATAATAATTTTTATGAAAATATGATGTGTGAGGATTCTTATTAGTGCAAGACCACGAAAGTTTTCATTTCCTTCCGCGCATTATACTAACATCATGTCACTGTAGCTGCCTGCATATGAAGAGGAAGTCCGATAAAATGCATCATTGTATTCACGGTCAAAAATGAGAATTACTTATGGCGGAAGAAGAAACATGTATATAACTAATTTACACAAATCTCAGAGGCGTAGAGAACACAAAAATCGACGAAGTTCACACTACTACTGGCTTACAATTTAAAAGAGTTGTAAATTAAGGCCAAAAGATAATCCATTCGATTCAATTGATTCACTTCAAAATTTGTAAAAATCAAATTTGGTACGATTGAAATTAATTTGTATTATTTTTTACATATATTTGCACAGCAGCTCGCCTCGATAGTCTGTTCTGTGCGAGCCCTGTTATCTCCATATAAATGCAGCAACGTACATCCACTCCAACTTACTGTAATCGCGTCTTGGTCTCCCTGATCATTCCTTGATATGTCCTGTCAACTGATCCTTTCTTTTAGTAGAGTTCCACCATAACTTTTTTTTGCCTGTTCCATGCTGTATCTCTTTATTAGTTATCCGACCTACCCAATTCAGAATTGTTCTGTAACACCACATTTCGAAGGTCCTGTTTTCTTCTTGCTTGTACTGCTTGTCGTCCACGCTTTACTTCTGTACATGGGTAAACTCCAGACAAATACTTTCAAAATACACTTCGCTTCACTTAAATTTTATAGTATATGTTAAAAGTTCCTCTTTTTCAGAAATATTTTTCTCGTTAGTGTCCATCTATATTTCATATCCTCTCTATTTCAAAAATCACCACTTATTTTGCTGCACAAATAAAAAAATCGCATGTACTTCTTTTAGTGTCCCATTTCCTGATCTAAATCCTTCAGCAACGTCTGATTTGATTTCACTACACTCTACTATCATTCCTTTACTTATGTTGTCGTTCACTTTATGATCTCTTATTCAAGTCACTATACATTGCGTTCAACTGATACTCAGACTCTTTTGCCATTTCGGACACAATTACGGTGTTATCGGAAAATGCATAAGTTTTTACTTCTTCTCAGTGCAATTTCATTCCCTTTCCGAATTTCTCTTTGGTTTCTTGTACTGCTTGCTCAGTGTACAGATTACGTATGTGGGATATGTCCCACTCTCTTCTCAATTGCTGCTCCTGTTCGACTCATATCCACATTCTGGTTTTTGTACAAGCTTTAGACATGCTCCCATTCCCTAATGCTGTCAGAATTTCAATCTACATCATCAAAAGCGCTCTCTAAATCTAGAAACGTAGTTTTGAGACAAATCTGTCACATCCTTCTCATATATTTTTGCTTTTATAAACTGTTCATTGACTTTCGCCACGAGCTAAATGTTTTCAAATATAACTAGCCTCTCAGAAAGAAGTGTACCATTGTGTTCCTTAGGTCTGCAAACTTCATAAAAGATAAAATTATTCCGCACTCCTGACTCCCTTCCTAATCCAACTAGTACGAAAATTAAGTCCGACAACAAATGACAAACTGTCAAGTTAATGAAAGGAATATAGGAAGTTACTGGCATATACTACTTACACTTCGAGAGAGACATCCGCAGCTCTGATTAAAAGCCGTTAAAGATTGGTTTCGACTATCAATTCCAGTGAGAGGACGACCAGAGTAGAAGTAATTGCAGTCAGAATGACTAGTAGTGAACTCTTTTCAGTAGACTGTCGACAGATAAATTCATACCCGTCTTAACTGAGGAAGGAATAACCACGTCAGATTTTATTGAAATAACGGTATTTTCGTCTTTCTACTTTACCCTTTCTTTTGCAGTATATTTGCACGGTAGTACTGAGTGTTGATGTTCTAAACAGCTTACATTCTTCGTCCATAGTGCCAGTCTCTGTTATTGGCAATTTTTGTGCTACTAACTTTTGGAAACGTTTCTTATTTTCTTCTTCGTTCAACTTCCATTCCATAATTTTAGGCATTCTTTGTACAGTAGTCACTCTTTTAATCTTATAATTTAGATCGGTTACTAGTAACCCGTGATCACTATCGAGAGAGTCACTGGGTATTACTCTGGTGTCCTTCACTTTCTCTGCTAATAACTTGTCAGTTAAGACATTGTTGATAACGGTTTTAGATTTGCCATTCCAACTGGCTCTAGTAGTTTTATGGATATCTCGTGTTTTGAAGAATATATTCTCGATTAAAAGCCTATTCCTTGTGCAAAGATTTAGAATTTCTTCACCCACTACATTTCTTTTTCTATAACCAAAAGATTCCATCACTTCCTCATATCCATTCCTATCAACGCTGATATGCGCATTCAAATTCCCAATTGTCATTATGTTACTTTGTCTTACTTGGTCTTCCAGTTCTTCAAGGAATTCCACATTTTCATCGTCACTGCACTCTTGCTGAGTGCGTACACTTGGGGTATAGTGAAACTATTCTTTCCCGTTCAGTTATAGAGCTCACATCTGTACTGGGATCAATGCTGTTGTGAAACACAACGCCCACTCCATTCTTGCCCCTGTTATTGTGCCCATGCTAGTGTAATCTCTAATCCCCTCTCTTTCCCTGTCATTTGATCTCACTTATTCCAAACATACGAATCTTTCTCCTCTGCATCATGTCTTCAACCTCTTCACAATTTCCTACAAGGTTCTGGCTTTTAATGTTCTCCCTCTCAACTTGCTTTTATTTTTTTGTTGCGTTATAGTTTTTCGACCTTTATCAGTGGTTCTTTCCGCACTCTATGGATTTTCTTCGGGGTGTAAAGAATTGTCATTCATTCCATGGGTACAAGAAGTGCCGTCATTAGGTATTTTCAATCCGAGGTTCGTTCTTTCATTGAAAGCAGTAACATTCCTTTACATTCTTGCTGGCTGCTGGCCTGCTAAGCGCAGTGGTTCCTCTCTTCACAAGCCCTCAGAAAGGATTGGGTGCCTCCTCCACCAACTGCACCATACCAGAGGTACTCTTCTCCACCCAAGTTGCCGTTAAGGACTTCACCATAACCCAGGTAAGGGACTTGGTTGTGGTCCGCAACAGGTCTTTTATTTTCCAAAACTCTCCGGATAAGCTCAGCGAGCGCCCCCCCCCCCCCCCCCCCCCCCCGTCTAGCCACCTGGGACACGCTCGATAGCACAACAGACAGACTCCGCAACAGAGTAGAAGATATAATTTACGAACGCAATATAGCAAAGAAAAACATGAAACATGGAGATTGAAAAAAGAGATCAGAAACAAGGGCTGGTGCCGAAATATGAACACAAGGTGATAACACTGGAGCAAGAATACCGACAGAAGTAATTCCACCAAGAATAGTGACAGAATAAAAGGAAAATATTTGGGAAATATTCACCCATACCCTAGAGGAAGACAGAAAGAAGAACCAAAAATTGTTATATGGGTTGTTGAAAAATAAGACATCTGACAGAAAAGATACGTATAAAAGCGATTGATGGGGATATGATCAGGGACATGGAAGGCATCAGGGAAGTGATGAAGAATTATTTTGAAATCTTATGGAATGTGGAAAATAAACAAGAAAGTGACACTGAATTCACTGAAGCAGAGGAAGAACAGCGTCCGATTTATTGTGCAGAATCTGAAAATGCCCTGAAACAGATGAAACTTGGGAAGCCAACATGAGAGATGAACTGACAGCGGGTATGATTGAAGCAACTAGAATACAAGGAAGGCAATGATTACATTGAATTCTGGGAATATGGAAAGAGAATAAAGAGCCGGATGATTGAAAAAGGACATTATAATACCACTGTTTAAGAAAGGTAGTAAAAAAAAGTGCATCAACTACCGAAGAATCACACTGCTATCACATTATCTTAATATAATGAAAAATGTCATACAAAAGAGACTTAGAAAAACCTAGTACATCACTTTGAGGAACAACCCCATGGGTTCAGAAGTGAAACTCGAACGACAGATTTCATTTTTCTCTTCCTCGGTTAACAGAGAAGTGTTCGCAAAAAAGGAATGGATCTGATAATGGTGTTCCTAGATTTGGAAAAAGCATACGACGGTGTACCAAGCGATAAAATATGGGACTCCTTGAGAAAACATAACGTTTCTGATTCATTAATTAAAAAAGTTCGGATGCTGTATGAAGATTATGAAAGCAATGTGCAAGTAGGAGATGGAAGATGGTTCAAATGGCTCTGAGCATTATGGGACTTAACTTCTGAGGTCATCAGTCCCCTAGAACTTAGAAATACGTAAACCTAACTAACCTAAAGACATCACGCACATCCATGCCCAAGACATGATTCGAACCTGCGACCGTGATGGTCTCACGGTTACAGACTGTAGCGCCTGAACCACTCGGCCACTCCGGCCAGCAGGAGATGGAAAATGAAAATGGTTTAAGACAAAGAGTTAAGTTCAGCAAAGCAGTTCACTTTTCCTGTTACTATTCATTACACTTATGGGCACAATCATGGAAGAAATCAAGGAAGTCGAAAAGGAAGATCTCAAGGCTTTTGATGATGACATCGCCTTTTGGAGAGAGGCGGAAATCAGAGTAGACTGGATTACTGGAATTAAAGAATACAAGTTGACTGTGAGTAAAACAAAGACAGTGGCAATGAAGATGAGTAGGACACCCATCCTTGTAACATGATACTGAGAAGAGGGAAGGTTGAATGTGTGCAAAGTTTTAGTCATCTGGGTAGTGTCATATCAAGTGATGTAAGTGCCAAACTGGAATATTTAAACAGAGTAGCAAAAGTATCCAGATTCATGTACGAAACCTATTGTGGGACAAAAAGGAGTCAATTTAAGAGCCTGTATAAAACGTATCTCCTGCCAATCATGATATATAGTCTTGAAACCTGTGTCATAAATGAGAGAGAAGAGATTGAGACAGAGGCATGTGAAATGAAATTCCTTACGTCATCAATACAAAAAACCAAGACAGAGTCAGGGACGAATATGTAAGGAAAGACTTGCAGATGACTTGACAACGGGAGAAAGAATAAGGGCTGAAAGACTGAGCTGGTTAGGCCCTGTGAAGCGAATTCACCTGACTCGAACACCACGTCAGTATTCGGAGTTGGTGATACCAGGAAAAAGTCCGACTTGGCGGCCTAGGAAGAGATGGACAGACCAGGTTAATGAAGATCTCAAGCGCAGAGGAGTGACGTACGACTCAGAGGAGAGACAAAAACAATACCAGGACAGAAATCATTAGAGACATATCGTTCACAAAGTTCGCACCCGGCTCGTTGGAAGGAAATCCTGATGATGATCGTTATGATGATGAACAGTATTTTTGACCAGTGTAATGTTTTCACATTACCGAATTCTCTCTTCACTCGGATGGCTCTAAGGGCAGAGTAGTCCATTGCGTCCCTCAGACAACGGAGACACTCAACCAATGCACACACGACACTCCACCTTGGGCTCTCGCTTACGAGTTCTTATCAAATTTGCCAGAGGCCCGTCAACGGTTTGAGTTCGGCGGAACGCGCTGTGGTGGACAGCCTTCTGATTAACGGTGTAGTAACGCCTCCTCCAGACGCGCTCGCAGCAGCCACAAGGAGACAGCTTAGAAATTGATGAAGGGACACGACCACGCCAGACTTGCCGGCTCCAGCCAAGAGTTTACAGTTTGTTGATGGAATATGAAGTTACACCACCACAAGACTTAGCGACGTCGTTTGTGTTCACGAGAACCGTGAGAAATTTGTGGACGATCTTAAGATGTTTTAGAAAACTGTTTGAATGGAAGGGGAAGAAGCGAGCACTTGCTAAAGTCTTATCGGCTACCGCAGAGACAAGGGCCCTCATTGGCTATTAAAATGTGGTGTGGACCTTTCTGAGACTCAAGACGAGAGGCGGGAAGTCGACTGTTAAATTTTCTCTCTTCTATTCGTCAACAATATTAATTATTAATCACGAAGCTCGTTTTGTTGATGCAGGTTTTTGGCGGGATTATTTTTCGTTAAGACGCCTGAGTTAGGGAAAGACAAAGTACTGAGAGCATTCTTTTCCGAAGATCTGTAAAGAGAGCACCTTGTTTTGGAGATTCATGGAGGACGGAAGGCATTCTTGTTCTGAGATCAATGGAAAGCAGTTGGCGTTCGTTCGAGATCCGAGATTGCTGCATGACGTAAGTGTTCTGCCGAGGTGTTCGGATTTCACTGAGATTAGAGTTAGAAATGTTTTACAGCTATGTTCATTGTTTCTAATTTTATAATTTCGATTCTTTCACAATCCAGGATTCACCGATTATTACATTGAATCTCGTGTTACCACGACTTGCTCGTTAACTTGTCAGTCTGTATATTAAATTCGGTCCATGTCTAACGTTTCCTTAATCCCACGGATGCACCAGCTATTTCTGTCTCATCATTTAAAGTCATCTCAGACGAGATCTCTGGAAGTAACCATCTTTTATATGTGTGTTTCCCAGAACTTCGAGGACCCTCAATTCATGTATTACTTTTAACTGAGACAATTTAATACTGCATGTGTTTTCTGTTATTCCGAATGAAGATGTTCGTCGTTTTTAGTTTTTCCCGTGTGTGTAAAACTTTGGTGAAATAATGTGCAGTAATCGAATTGTTCTTGACATCATTTTGATAGTTAGGTAACCCCACGTCACCTGAATATACCATGAATAGCCAAAGAAACTGGTACACCTGCCTTGTAGGGCCCCGCGAGCACGCAGAAGGCCGCGACGCGACGTGCCATGGACTCGACTAATGTCTGAAGTAGTGCTGAAGGGAATTGACATCATGAATCCTGCAGGACTGTCCAAAAATTCTTAAGAGTACGAGGGGGTGGAGATCTCTTCTGAACAGCACGTTGCAAGGCGTCCCAGATATGCTCAACAATGTTCGTGTGTGGGGAGTACCAGCAGAAGTGTTTAAACTCAGCAGAGTGTTACTGGAATCACACCGTAGCAGTTCTGGACGTGGGGGTTTCGCATTGTCCTGATGGAATTACCCAAGTTCGTCGGAGTGCACAATCGACATGAATGGATGCAGATGATCAGACAGGATGCTTACGTATGTGCCACCTGTTACAGTGGTATCTAGACGTATCAGGAGTCCCATATCACTCAAACTGCACACGTCCCACACCATTACAGAGCCTCCACAGTTTGAGCAGTCCCCTGCTGACATGCAGGGTCCATGGATTCATGAGGCTGTCTCCATCCTGGTACACGTCCATCCGCTCGACAGAATTTGAAGCGACACTCGTCCAACCATGGAACGTGTTTCCAGTCATTTACAGTCCAGTGTCGCTGTTGACGGGCTCAGGTGAGGTGTAAAGCTTTGTGTTGTGCCGTCATCAAGGGTACACGAGCGGACCTCCGCCTCCGAAAGTCCATATCGATGATGTTTCGTTGAATGGTTCGCAGGCTGACACTTGTTGATGGCCCAGCATTGAAATCAGCAGCAATTTTCTGAAGGGATGCAATTCTGTCACGTTGAACGATTCTCTTCAGTCGTCGTTGGTCCCGTTCTTGCAGGATCCTTTTCTGGCCGCAGCGATGTCACGGATTTGATGATTTAGCGGACTCCTGATATTCACGGTACACTCGTGAAACGGTCGTACTGGAAAATCCCCACTTCATCGCTACCTCGGAGATGTAGCGTCCCATCGCTCGTGCTCTGACTATAGCACCAAGTTCAGACTCAGTTAAATCTTGATCGTCTGCCATCGCAGCAGCAGTAACCGATCTAACGACTGGTCCAGACACTTGTTGTCTTGCCTGTTTACATATCTGTGTATTTAAATACGCATGCCCATACACGTTTCTTTGGAACTTCAGTGTAGATTGACCAAGGCCACCAGCCTTGCTTATACATGGGGGACATTGTTTCTTACGACAATTCCGCTGAGTTAATCTTCTTTTAAATCACAGTTAACCTCTGATCAGTCTGCAGGCTGTAGTATATATTCCCTTATTTTTTTAATACTCACTGATACTCACGCATCTGGCGACCCTTGTGTTGAATCGTTTGTAAAATCAAGCAGTATCTTACGCAGTCCCCCCATAATAGATGTCTTTTCTTTTAGCTCACAGTGCCAGAATATTTATTCAGCTAGTAATACTAGGTGTTCAGAAAGTAAATATGCAATGCCATGTTGTGGTGCGCTAAGTAAATACTGATATGATATACAACATTTTCCATTGTGGAACATATTTGAACCATATTTGACTAGGTATTTTTACTTGTTCGCTGGTCCATTTTGATTGAAGACCAACGTCATCCAGGTCATCATGCTGACGACTGAACAAAGTGTGTTCCGGAATGGAGACATGTTTACCTCTGCAGTAGAAGCTGCATTTGCAGCCAAGTTCCCAAGAGTGAAGGTCCCTAACCACAATGCTGTATGGAACCTCATCACCAAGTTTCGAAAGACCGGAACCGTTCATAATGCTCCAAAGTCAGGCAGGCCATCCACATCAGAAGGGAAGGCGGGAGATGTGCAAGACATGATGCTGCAAAGTCCAAAGAAATGGGTTAGACTTCTAGCTCAGGAGGTCCACCTGTACGTGGGTTCCGCTCATAAGCTTCTCCAGACGTCACTGTCCATGTATCCACACAAAATGTCGGCCGTGCATGAACTAAGACATATCAATCGCCTGGCGCGTGTGAACTGTTGCAACTGGTTTCTGTCCTTCCTGCAGGGTAATGATGAGGGGATTCTTGATAGCAAATTTTTCACGGATAAGGCATGGTTTCATCTAACCGCTTACCCTCTCCGGTTACGTGAAAAGCCAGAATAGTAGTGTGTGGACTACAGAGAATCTGCATGAATTTAAAGTGACACCACTGCATAATCAAACGGTTAGTATCTGGTTCTCCATGACTCGTAAACGCATCATTGGGCCGATCTTCTTTCACGACGCCATAAAAGCACGGTACTGCACCTGCATTCTGGAGCCATTCCTAGGTGAACTGAATGAGGACGAAATTGAGAATGCCTGGTTCCAACAGGATGGGGCGACAGCACATATCGCCCACAAGGCGATGAACATTTTAAAGGACATTTTCGGTGACCGCATCATTTCTCGAGAACTCTGGCTTCCGCGTTCACCTGACTTGGCTTCACCAGATTACTTTCTATGGGGTACGCTGAAGGGAAAGGTCTATGAAGGCAATCCGCACATAATACAATAATTCCAAGCTGCACTGACACTTCACATTCGGAACATCACTCCCGATGTTCTGCACAACTTCTTCAAGAACTTGCAGAAACGTGTGCAACTGTGTCTTCAAGTTCAAGGGGATCACTTTCGCCATCTCTTATAACTTCTATGACTTCAATACGGCAAGTTATGAACTGCATAGTTATTTACTAAACACCCTTATGATCTTTGATCTAGTTCACCCTGCCAGGATATTTATTCGGTCAGTAATAGATATATTTCAGTTTGTCTACCTTCAGTCTATTTTCTAAGATTAATCGTAGGGCCTGTATTTCCTTGTGTATTCCTACACCTGGCTGACTACACAAACTGACCTACTGTGACGTCAGATCCTATCAGTCTTTTCATTAAAAAAATCAGTTCCTTAATACTCACACCTGACAGCACCTGCCTTATTTGTAACTGGAATTATTACACTATTTTTGAAGTCTATGGGTATTTAATCTGTCAAATACATCTTCAATACCAGATGGAATAATTTGTTCATGATTGGTTTTTCCAAGAATTTCAATACTTTTGAAGCATGTCATCTACTCAAGATGCTTTATTTCGACTTAAGTGTTCCAATATTCTTAATAAAAGAAAACAAGAGTAGTGGGGCAACAAGGACATCAGTGTAATTTGTTAGTGCAGGTTGCCTACATTAGGGGCAAATAAACATTCAGAGGCAAACCAATTGTTCTCTTTTGATTGACAGGTTCTTAATCTATTGTTCTGCTAAGAGGATTATGGCCCTCTGGGAATAATCTGTGCTTTTGATTGACAGATCATTAACCCATAGTTGGGTTAAGTCGTTTCCCAAGAAATCCCAACCCCTCCACCTCCCTCTCCTTTTCCTCTTCCCCTCCGCCTCCCCCATTCATCTTGGCACTCCCCTCACGCATACAAGCATACTTTTTATATTAATTTCACTAACTAGTTAGTTAAATCGATCAATTAATTAACCCTTCCCCTCTAGGAAACCTCTCAGCCCCAATTCCCCCCCCCCCCACCCAGAAATTGGCAGGCAAAAGGAACAGTACATTAGCCATTTGGCAGGAAATCGTTTACAGAGTACAGAATATTGTTTAAACAATTAAGACAATGTGTGGAACATTGTTTATTTAAACAATTTATGGGATACAAACTGAAGTTTGAAAAACAGTTTATTTATTTAGTTAAAGAATCTGTCAGGAAATTGACTGCACTGTATGGAATACTGTTTATTTATACAATTTACAGGATACAAGGTGGTGTATGGAATATAGTTTATTTAAAGAATTTGTCAGGAAATCGATTGCAGTATAGAATATTTAATCAGTTGCGACACACTTTTTATTCTGATCGCACATTGAAGTGCTGAGTAATCTTAGTCTATATTTGCTGCCACAGTCAGGGTTGTTAAGGCTCTTATTTTTTATTTACCTTTCTTTTAGAAGCACACTGGTGTCTAATGTCATCTGATAGACAACTTGATACGACTTTCACCGCATTTCTCTCTTCCGATATATCAGAGAACACATACCATCTATGTGCTGGCATCAAGTACACATCGTGATCACATTAAATATACATGTACTGGTCCACTGATGTAGGTGGCCAGCGATCAAAATCACCTGCACAGACCAGTGTAAGGTTTTCTTGCATATGTTGTAAGTGGACAATATCCCACAGATTATCGGTTGTAAGACAGGGTCCCTTTGTTGTTATTTGATACACTGTTTTTTCTGATGCAACACTTCCAATCAGTGTATAACTACACTCATGCTCATAAATTAAGGATAATTGCAGAATGTGGTGCCACAGAACGTGGTCTTACACAAAACTGGCGCTAATAGCATAGGCACATAGGGAACACACATGACAAAGGTCTGTAAGTCCACGGTATTGGTGATATGTTAAGAAAACCATCCCGAAACACATGTGCTACAAAACTCCACTGTTTCCTGCACATGTACCCCGACATCAATATGGGATATGATCACCATGCACATTTACACAGGCCGCACAATGGGTTGGCATACTCTGGATCAGGTGGTCGAGCAGCTGCTGGGGTATAGCTTCCCATTCTTACACCAGTGCCTGTCAGAGCTCCTGAAGTGTCGTAGGGGTTTGAAGACATGCAGCAATATGTCGACCGAGAGCATCCCAGATGTGCTCGATGGGGTTTAGTTCTGGAGAACAGGCAGGCCACTCCATTCGCCCAATATCTTCTGCTTCAAGGTACTCCTCCACAATGGCAGCTCGGTGGGGCCATGCATTATCAGCAATCATGAGGAAGGTGGGACCCACTGCACCCCTGAAAAGGCAGACATACTGGTGCAAAATGGCGTCCTGATACACCTGACCTGTTGCAGTTTCTCTGACCAAGACATGCAGGGGTGTAAGTGCACCAATCATAATCCCACCCCACACCATCAAACTGCGACCTCCATACATCCCTTTCAAGGACATTAAGGGGTTGGTATCTGGTTCCTGGTTCACGCCAGATGAAAACCTGGCGACAATCACTGTTCAGACTATACCTGGACTCGACCCTGAACATAGCCTGGGACCACTGTTCCAATGACCATGTACTGTGTTCTTGACAATAGGCTTTACGGGCTCTCCTGTGACCAGACCTTGCAGGTCTCCAGGCGAATAAACAATATCTGTTCAGTCATCTGTAGACTGTGTGTCTGGAGACAACTGTTCCAGTGACTGTTGTAAGGTCCCGAGCAAGGCTACCTGCAGTATTTCGTGGCCGTCTGCGGGCGCTGATGGTGAGATATTGGTCTTATTATGGTGTTGTACACTGTGGACGTCCCATACTGTAGCATCTGCACACGTTTCCTGTCTGCTGGAATAGTTGCCATAATCTTGAGATCACAATGCATGTCGCACGGAGGACCCGTGTTACAACCTGTTGTGTTTGACCAGCCTCCGGTCACCCTAGAATTCACCCCTCATAACGTCATCAATATGTGTTCTTTGAGCCATTTTCAACACACACGGTCACCATTAGCACGTCTGAAAACTTACTCGTTGCACCGTACTCTGACATGCACCAACACACCTCTGCATATGTGGACTGCTGCCACCACCACCACCGTGCGACGACTGCAAGTCAAATGCACCGCATGGTCACTCCCCGAGGTGATTTAAATCAGCAAACCACCCACCAGAGCGTTGTTTCACCATGTATCAGCATTATCCTTAGTTTATGAGCATGAGTGTACATCTTTGTACACCACCATACATTTTGCTGTTTCCACCATGACTTTGAGGCCTCTGACATTAACACATTTCAGTCGATTGGGTCTCACAGAAAACTGGATATTGCATGGTGTAAATTATGCCACTGCTGCTCCCACAACACATAGGATGATTGAAGTAAAGGACAGAGATGGTGTTTCTTATTGACACAAAAAATCCGGAAGACATCACAGTATATGGAAACTGGAAGAATTTTGGAGCATTTCCAAACAGCTGTCTGAGTTGACTGATGATCTCTACATTTAAACTCACAATCAGTAGCCAGAGATAATGTAATAGTGTTACTGCAGTTTACCACTCCCCCTGGTAACCTCTCTCTTGCACAAAGAAGTCATATCCCTATATTATTGTATTGCTGACGTGCAGGATAATATCACCACTTCGCTTTGAAGCCACGTCTCTAGAATGCCTCCTCTCTCCACTACTAAGGCATTTATATGTAGCATCGGTCTACTCTCCTCTTCCAGAACACACAATTTTATTTATTTTGCTCATTAGTATTTATTTCATGGCATTCATCTCTAATTTTAATGTATTCTCAGTCAATTTCCGTAATTTTACAAGGTTGTCGCGCTTTTACATATTTTATCTAACTTCACTCAATTTTTACGTAATTCACATTAATTATTCACGATTAAACCAGGTTTTCTATGAAACTGATTTTATATCATTTTTCATATTTTTCCACAGTTTTCCATATGCATATGGTCATACAGATGTGCTGTTGGATTTTCTGTGAGAATATTTCCGCATCCTATATACCAAGACACTAAAACATTCTAAGATTTGCCCTCTCTCAGATGATCCAAATGCATGCATTTAGGGCAGGACGAACATGAAACGTATTGTAACAGTCGCTTTGTACGTATATGAAACTGAAGACTTGATTTATGTCCATGATATGACAGAAAAATGCAATACCTAGGATACATCTTCGTTCATCTACAGGGGGATGTTGAAACAGGTTTTCATCAATGAACATGATTCATCACACATGCTACAGAAGCCTTCTGCTGACAGTGGTGTAGAGACATTTGCTGTTAACGATTGCAGGTAGATAGAACTGGAAGTCACAAATAGAGTACGCAGTTGTATACAACTGGTTTGGAAGTTACACCTCACAACTGATGCACCCCAAGAGAACGAAAGAAAAAATGGTTAAATGCATGATAAAAGAGCTGTAGCAACATCTCGCTTTCTCTAAAATGCATCATCAGTCTTCCATTAAATCATACCTCGTTACAACGCCATCTCGTCTGATCACTCCATCAATTTAGAGGCGGAAGGTTCTCTTTCCCATGAAAGCATCAAGACAGCAGTCGACTTGCATGTATCACTATGGTCTCAATAGACATACAGTAGAATGCTGTTGAAAAACCATACAGCAACTGTTTGTAAGGTATTTGTCAGCTGACACCACAAGGCTGTGATTGGCAGAGAGTACAGAGAGCTACATTGTAAATACTTTTTGTTAGGGTTTAAAAAACTAAACAGTCCTGCACTTGATTCACTCTGTAATTTTCACTCCGACAGGTGGTAATACAATGCTCTTTAGCAAATGACACTTTATAAAAAATCTGTAAGGTGGTTGCCAATAACTTTGTGGTCACTCTTGGGCCTGTGGTCCGACGAATATAAATTTATTACTCTACATTTGGCGGTCACCCACATTAATACACTCTGTTCCAACCGTCTTAGACCTGTCGACGAAAAATTGCTGTTTCCCTGGTTTCCAGTGCTACCATGTCAACTTTTCCTTGTCTTTTTCTTACTACCGTATAGCCGTTCCCATGTACAAGAATTTTCCCGCGCCAAGCAGAAGACATGTAGTACCTCCCCCCCTCCCCCAATTACCCACGTATTTTGTCATATTTTCCCTTAATTTAAGGTATTTTCAGTCTTTTGGTAATTTTAGCGATTTTATGCCACTTCTGACCATATGATCATGACATCATTTCTTGCCAAGTATTCTAAAAATCTTTGTAAATCTATTACACTTGACAACATCTAGCACAAATGCACTATTTTGCTGATTGGATGGTATAATAAAGCACTGTACTCGAATGTATCCAGTCACCTTCAACCACATATTCTACAGCTGCATTAGGTTTACTCTGTTTTCTGTATGTCTGTGTACGTGCATGTGTCTTGAATGGCTCCCATGACCCATTCCTTCCACTGGTGGATCCACTTTCAGACATAGAACACATCTCTGGACATAACACGTGGTGGATCCTCTGTCGAATGCTATCCTGGACATGGTTTACTGTGGATCCACATCCAAACATCACTCTGGATATAGCGCATTGCGGCTTTGCAGTCAAACACTAACTCGGTTCTACTCTGGGTCATGTTCCCATTTCCACTGAGTGGTTAAAACATGGTCCCGTCGTTTTAATTCAGCTCACCCTGTTTCTCGGTGGGATGCAGAAGATGGCAGACATAGAGCTCTCTGACTTCCGTTCAGTTCTGACTCAAATTGGAACGATCACATGGATAAAGTGGCAAGGAGAGTGGGGCAAAGACAGTGGAAAAGTTACAAGAAACAGAGCTACTGTATAAAAAATCACACCGGAATTTTGCTGTATGTGGACCTTAGCAGATAGTTTCGAAAAAGATAACTCGTTTCGAGATAGGAGAGTGGCACGAATATGATTCAACAGTGGCTGTAATCATTATAAGATGTGCCTGTAGAATCAAGACCGCTTTTATGCAGGGTGATAATAACATAGTCGTTGTGATCACGTTTTTAATAGCGCAGTCCTTACGTGATACGTATGTCGCCAGCGATAGAATCCTTCTGCGGTTAGCATCAAATGTCGGTTCTCAATAGTGTTCCTCGAAAAGAACATCATCTTCTCTGACAGCGAGGGCTGGCGAAGTGACTAGTGTGCTGGGTGAGTGCAACAGAAGCGAACATGTGTGTTGCATGAGAGAATATTCAAAATGATGAATGTTTGCACTGGATGTATTTATAACATCCGAATTCCTACCACTCCAGTCGTTCATGGGTGCCTTCCAAGACCAGGGCTGGTGCACTCTGGCATACATGAGCATCCACAATTTTGGCTGTGATGGCAGTGGTAGTTTTGACCAGTCTCTGAGTGTTGGCGCCAGTAGCAATAGAGGGGATTGACGTACTGTGTGTAGACTTGGGACATGAGTGCGCGTGAAGTGCGAGCGTTTCAGCGATCTCCAACATATAGCCATGGCAGCTACTGCTATTGACTGGAACGTAGTTTAAATGTGTCATATTCAGTGTTTCTCAATACATCGCAGTAGACTTTCTCTTGCACTGGTATTTGTTGTTGTATCTATCTCATCATGCAGTAGGCATTCCCCTTTCCGAATGTAGCACAGGGAACCAATTTATTAATTCTCTAGTGCTTGAAAACCCAATCGCGACGTCAAATTACCGACTGATAGCGATCTCTGACATCTAGCCATCACAACTTATTACTCCGGATTGGATCACGGTTTAAGTCGTCGTGTTTGATGCTTCTCAATACATCGCTGTGGTATTTCTTGCTGTTGTTGTTGCTGTTGTTACTACCCTATCACACGACAGATCCTTTCCTTCCTCTTTCTTCCTTCTCGTGTAACTGAGAAAACCAGTCAACTTAGGAATTCTATAGTATTTTTAAAAACCCAATCGCATTGTCAAATTCTCATTTGATCAATTAATTGTTTCCGATAGCACACATGTGTTTGGTATGGGAAGACATGACCTGCATGGGAGTGGGTCTCTCTCCCATCCGGTCTGGAGTGGCACTACCCTGAAGCCGGCAGACAGTGTGTGTCTCTCTATCGCTAGTTTACGTGATCAGTAGCATTATTTTTTCACCAGATATTTTTAGTGGAAACGCTGTGGTGGAGGAGGGTATTTTTCTCTCAAATGTTGTTGTGTACAAGACCTCGGATATATTAGGGTTGGAAAATTCGGTACTAAACTTACATAATGTGTTTGTGTGATACTCAAACGTTGAAAATGTTTTATTATGAAGAAGGATCTATTTGACTCCTGTAATTGATAAAAAAATTAATTTGATAGGATAATGTAAATGGATTATTTCACTCCATTTTTGGTATCAAAATTGCGTCAGCTCTCACTTTTTCTGCAGCATTATCCAAGAGGAACACTCTCATCTGAGGAGAGATGAAAAGCTCCGTCTGCATGTTTTGAGACATTGGTTCGCACAGGCAAACAGGAAGTGGTCTCTTGAGAAAGACAGAGACAGCAAGCGAGTCTGCAATTTCCTGAACAGCAAAATGCCACCACTTGATGCTTTGTTTGGGGGGCTGTGAGATCAAAGGATGCCAATATACGATCCATGACCAGAGGTATTTAGTAATGTGATCATTAATTAAGACATTGGGTGGTTTTGACCTTCGTGGCGGAACCCTGATGATAGACATATGTACAGGAGACCCCGAATGGTGGATATCATACTGCATATCATTCTGTACATGATGTGCAAACCCCTTTTACAGGGCTCAACTGTCAGTGTAATATGGCTGCTGTATGTTTCTCGATCTTAACAAAATAGTTTGCCTTTGAGATTCTCGTAATTTATCCATCTACAGAAAGAGGCAGTGGGTTTCGAAATACATCACGAACTTTTAGATACGTAATGAGATTTTCACTCTGCAGCGGAGTGTGCGCTGATATGAAACTTCCTGGCAGATTAAAACTGTGTGCCCGACCGAGGCTCGAACTCGGGACCTTTGCCTTTCGCGGGCAAGTGCTCTACCATCTGAGCTACCGAAGTACGACTCACGCCCGGTCCTCAAAGCTTTACTTCTGCCAGTATCTCGTCTCCTACCTTCCAAACTTTACAGAAGCTCTCCTCCTCGCAGGAGGCTGGAAACATCCCCCTGGCTGTGGCTAAGCCATGTCTCCGCAGTATCCTTTCTTTCAGGAGTGCTAGTTGTGCTAGGTTCGCAGGAGAGCTTCTGTAAAGTTTGGAAGGTAGGAGACGAGATACTGGCAGAAGTAAAGCTGTGAGGACCGGGCGTGAGTCGTGCTTCGGTAGCTCAGATGGTTGCTGGCACGGTAGCTCAGCTGTTCGGTCAGAGAGCCGATTGGCCTCCGTAATAAAAAATCTGAGTGGAAGGATCAACAAACAAACTTGAAGGGATGTCATGTGACGTCCGCAACGACCAAACATAACGATCAACAACGATCAAAAACGAGGGGGGAAAAAAGGATGGTAGAGCACTTGCCCGTGAAAGGCAAAGGTCCCAAGTTCGAGTCTCGGTCGGGCACACAGTTTTAATCCGCCAGGAAGTTTTAGATACGTAATTGTTTTAATTTTGCCATCTGCCCTTAGACACTTGTGTGCTTCGAAATGTGCGAAAAATAAAATATAAGAGTGCTAAAACATATAAACTAAGCCCATTGAACAATTCCATGTGCGATCAGAATAAATAAATGTCGTAATTGTTTGGATATTCCATACTGCAATCTAATTCCTGACCAATTCCTGAAATAAACTATATTCCATACACCACCTTGTATCCTGCAGATTGTTTAAACAAACAGTATTCCATATACTGCAGTCAATTTCCCGACAAATTCTCTAATCAAATATATAAAATATATTCCAAAGACTGCCTTGTACCCTATAAATTGTTTAAATAAACAATATTGCACGTATTGCCTAAATTATTTAAACAGTATTCTATACACTGCAATCGATTTCCCACGAAATGGCCAATCAACTGATTCTTTTTCCCACAAATTTCTGGGTGGGGAAGGGGAGGGGTGGGGAAGTTTCCCAAAGGGGGAGCGATTAATTGATTGATCGATTTAACCAACTAGTCAGTCAAATTTATATCAAAAGTGTGCATTGATGAGGGGAGTTCCCAGAGGGATGGGGGAGGAGGAAAACCATTTAACCAAACAATAGGTTAAGGACCTGTCAATCAAAAGGACAGATTATGCCCAGGGAGTCACAATCCTCTTAGCAGAGCAATAGGTTAATGACGTGTCAATCAAAAAAGAACAAATCGTTTGGCTCTGAATGTATACTTGCCCCTGATGTAGGCAACCCACACTAACGAACTGCACTGATGTCCTTGTTGCCCCACTACTAACATGGTTCATAGTAGGCTGTAATGTAGACGATCTTTATTTAAATTGTGCCATTAGCGAATTTCGACCAATCGTCAAGTGCAAAGTTACATATTATATGTTGTCAAATTATTGTTCATTACATGTAAAAAGTAGGCTTTATAATACATCCTTGCATTGTAAACATATCCAGATTAACGTTAATCTTCCGGTAAGATAACTGTCCATGTCACAATGCCACAACCATGTAACAGTGGTTTTAGCAGCGTAGTGGTGAACTCATATTGGTGTCTTGGCTAACAAATTCATCTGATTTGAACCCAATGGATCCGGAATCCTATCGGTCGCCAGTTTCGCGCCTAGGAACGACCTCCCATAATTTACAGGAATTCCTTGACCTATGTGTAGACATCTGGTGCTACATATCTCTGGAAATATACCAAGCACTTCTCGAATCCATTCCTCGAAAAGTAGCATTACAAAGCTGGAACAAATCGATATTCAATGGGTGGTCATAAAGTTTTGTCTCATCATTGTATTCTCCTTCAAATGTGATGGGTTTTGGCTCTCTGTCGATCTTGTCTACTACAATACGTTCAATGTGCTATTCGCAGTAGCTTTCCCACGTCCCTACATTTGATTCATTACTAGACATACTGCCCTGATAAGTCCCTGCCTGGAGATCCGATTGCATGACCCTTTTACCTCCGGAGTATGGTGATATCACGATTTAACCATATATCAGAGCTGCTTGTATTATGTAAATATAATTGAGGTGACGAAATCATGGGATAGCGCATATACAGATGACGGTATTATTGTGTATACAAGGTATAAAAGGACAGTGGATTGTCATTTGCACTCAGGTGATTCATGTGAAAAGGTTTCCGACCTGATTAGGGCCACGCGACGGGAATTAGCAGACTTTGAGCGCGGAATGGTAGTTGGAGCTGCGTGGGATATCCCATTTCGGAAATCGTTGGGAAATTCAGTATTTCGAGATCCACAGTGTCGAGTGAGCCGAGAATACCACATTTCAGGCATTATCTCTCCCCGTGGACAACGCAGTGGTCGACGGCCTTCGCTTAAGATAGAGTGCAGCGATGTTTGCGTAGTATTATCAGGGCTAACAGACAAGCAACACTGCGTAAAATAACAGCAGAAATCAATGTGGGATGTACAACGAACGTATCTGTTAGGGCAGTTGGGAGGCATCTGGTGTTAGTGGGCTATGGCAGTAGACGACAGACGTGAGTGCCTTTGCTGACAAAATGGCATCGCCTACAGCGCCTCTCCTGATCTTGTGACCATGTCGGTTGGATTCTAGCCGGCTGAAAAACGGTAGCCTGGTCAGATGAATCCCGATTTCCGTTGGTAGGAGCTGATAGCACGGTTCGAGCGTGGAAAGAACCCTACGAAGCCATGGAACCAAGTTGTGAACAAGGCACTGTGCAAGCTGGTGGTGGCTACATAACGGTGTGAGCTGTGTTTCCATGCAATATAGTGGGTGCTCTAGTCCAACTGAATCGATCATTGACTGGAAATGGTTATGTTCGCCCACTTGGAGACCTTTTGCAGCCATTCATGGACTTCATGTTCCCAAACAACGATGGAATTGTTATGCATGTCAATGCGCCATGTGACCGGGGCACAATTGTTTGCGATTGGTTTGAAAACATTCTCGACAGTTCACACGAATGATTTGTCCACCCATATCGCCCGACATGAGCCGTGCGGAATTAGCCGAGCAGTCTAAAAGCTGCAGTCATGGACTGTGCGGGTGGTCCTGGCGGAGGTTCGAGTCCTCCCTCGGGCATGGGTGTGTCTGTTTGTCCTTAGGATAATTTAGGTTAAGTAGTGTGTAAGCTTAGGGACTGATGACCTTAGCAGTTAAGTCCCATAAGATTTCACATACACACATTTCGCCCGACATGAATCCCATCGAAAATTTATGGTGCGTAATCAGGTCAGTTCGTGAACAAAATCCTGCTCCGGCAACACCTTCGCAATTAGGGACAGCTATAGAGACAGCGTGGCTCAGTATTTCTGCAGGGGACTTCCAGTGACTTGTTGAGCCCATGCCACGTCGTGTTGCTGCACTAAGCCGGGTAAAAGGAGGTCTGGCACAAGATGAGAAGATATCCCATGACTTTTGTCACCTCACTGTAAAAGTTGGAAGAACACAGCACGTTAGTGTCGTGTAAAACCACCTCTACCCTTGATAATGGTATTAATTCGGTTGGGAAAGCAGTCCACGACTTTCTTCTGGTATGCTATATCCATTCATAGTTATTCACTGATTATTAGATCCCATAGAGCTCCCAAACTGCGGCGATGCTGACTGCTACGTTTCACCCGCTGTTCCAAATAGTTCCAGGCAGTTTCTGTCCGGTTAAGATCAGGTGATTTAGCAGACAGTCGAAGAGCAATATGGTGCCTGAGTGGTCTTCAAATCTACATACGTACACCGCAGGCCACCGTTCGTTGCATGGCGGAGTGTACCCTGTACCACTAACAGTCGTTTCTTTTCCTGTTCCACTCTCAGAAAGAGCGAGAGAAAAACTACTGTCTATATGCCACTGTATGGGCCGTAATTTCTCGTATACTAAGTTCGTGGTCGTTATGCAAAACGCATGTTCGCGGCAGTAGGATCGTTCTGCAGTCAGCCTCAAATGCCGGCTCTCTAAGTTTTCTCAATAATGTTCTTCAAGAAGAACATCGTCTTTCCCTCTTTTGAGTTCCCGAAGCGTCTCTGTAACTTGCGCATTGTTCTAACCTATTGGTAACAGATCTAGCAGCTCACCTCTGTATTGCTTCGATGTCTTCGTTTAATCTGGCCTGGCACGGATCCCAGAACTCGAGCTCTACTCAAGAATAGGTCAATCTAGCTTCCTATATGCGCTCTCCTTCACAGAAGAACTACACTTTCCTAAAATTCTCCCAATAAACCGAAGTCGAGCATTCTATTTTCCCACCACAATCCTCACTTGCTCGTTCCATTTCGTATCGCATTTTATGCATGCAAGTCTAAATTAGCTTCTTCCGATCTTCTGCATTCATAATTTGTCTAGTGTTTCGTTCTGAGGTGGGAGCGTGGACCAGCTGATATTTACAGAGAATTTCCGCAATGTGCACCCTGTTTCCTTTTTCGGGAAAAGTCTATTGAAGTAAGCAGACTTGAGTTTAATGTCAAAAGTTTCGTGCAGTTCAATAAATCTTTCACCCGTGGTGTCACACACACTGCCGAGGTGGGGTGCCTTTCGTGCCTCAAGGATACAGATAGCTGTAACACAGGTGCAACCACAAAGAAAGAGTATCTGTGGAGAGGTCAGACAAATCCGCGGTTCCTGGAGAGGGATACCAGAGTTCTCAGTAGTTGCATGGGAAACAGTCTGGATAATTGACTGATCTGGCCCTGAAGCACTAGCCAGCATGGCCTTGCTGTGCTGGTGCTGCAAATGGCTGAAATCAAAGGGAAACTACACCTGTGATATTCTTCCTGAGGGCATGTAGCTCTGATGTACGAGTTAATGTTATCGTCTTGGGTAAAATATCCCGGAGGTAAAATAGTCTCCCGTTCGGATTTCCACTTCTCAGGGACTACAAAGGAGGTTTCGTCATGAGGAAAAACAAGTCGGGCATTCCACGAGTCGGATCGTGAATGTTAGATCCGTTGGCTGGGCAGATATGTTACAGGATTTAAAAAGGGAAATGGTTAGGATGAAGTGCGATACAATAGTAGATAGTAAATCACAGCAGAAAGAAGAACACGACTTTTAGTCGCGTCAGTACAGCGTTATCAACACAAAATCAAATAGGGATAATGTAGGAGTAGGACTAATAATGAATAAGAACATAGGAATGCGGGTAAGCTACTGTGAACAGCTCAGTGAACCATTATCGTAGCCAAGATAGACGCGAAGCCAAAATCCACTAGAATAATACATGTTTATGTGTCAACTAACTCCGCAGACGATGCAGAGACTGAAATAATATGTAATAAGATAAAGGAAATTATTCAGAGTGTTAAAGGAGGCCATCGTCTTTATTGAGGCTATTGTCACAGTTTCTTATCTCAGTCGCTTGATTTTCGACGGTACCCCAGAAACCATTAGTCTGTTTAATCATAGAGGTCTTGTCGAAGGCAATTCGTGTCCGTATTCCATAACAGGCTCTGTTATTGCTGACCACTCAGGATACCGTAGCCGAAAACACCTCTTGCGTTCTACATAGCACTGTTCCATGATACAATCTATTCGACATAAAACTGTCCACACTCCAATGGTGTTTCACATACTCCTACACTGGCTTTCGGAGGCCTCATGAGTTGTCTAATTTTTTGCTGAAGGCCTCAAGGACGAATCGATTTTACGCCTCTTTGGAAACTGGCTATTCTTTGCTGTCACTGAGCCATAGACAGGTAAGAACGCAAGCTTCTTCTTGTTCTTCTCAGGGGCCCTCTGCTAACAATCTCCGAGGAGATGACGTGCGAGATGTATCTGTTGCTGTAGCCGTTTGCGTTAAATACTTTTCGTAAGTGGGTCATTTCCTTCGGAAAGTTTTCAGCGTCCGAAATGGCTTCCGGTCGATGCACCAAGGTCCCCGGAACAGAACGCTTCTGCGATATGTGGTGGTAGCTGGTAGCGTACAGATACCGCTCCGTGAGAATGGGTTTCCGGTAAACACTCTGGCTGAGGCACCCGACTGCTTCTCGACAGAGTAGGACGTCAAGTAACGGTAAGGCATCATCCTTCTCTACCTCCATCGTAAACTTAATATTACTGTGGTCCAATAATTCTCCAAACTTCTCACGTCCATGAGGCCACACGACAAATGTGTCATCGACGAAACGATAAAAACAATTACACCTAATTTGCAGTATAAAGTTAATGGTTATTTAGATAACACAGAGTAGCGAAGGTAAAAATTTGCACTATTTAATAATAAATAGCTGTCATTCTACAGCAAACTACCATAGTTTAATTAATCTCACCATGAAATCCTATGCCCAAGATCCATGATGGATAACTGTAGTCTCTTTCCATGTTCTTGAGTTCAACATCCATTTGATGTGGAAAAGAGATGACTCAGCTGTCACAGACAGACCAAGGAAACAACCCGAAGTTTTCATTAGAATGGTGGCAGTGCCATCAACGTCTTGATGCCAGCCGAAAGTAAGTGCGTGTGCGTGCACGCGCGCGCTTGTGTGTGTGTGCTGTGCTGTGCTGTGCAGTGAACTGTAATGTGTGCTTTTGTAGTGTAGGTAGTTAACAGTGATACTCAAAACATGTTTGAAAATATGTTTGAAAAACACTATTCACAACATTTCAAGATTAAGAACAGAACATCTTAACTTAGAAATGAGATGATGTTACTAGGAGGTGCGTTCAGTAAGTAAGGCAACACATTTTTTTCTCTGAAAGCAGGTTAGTTTTGTGAGGGAGGACATCAAACAGAGCAGCCCCTTCAGAGTCGCAGAAGACCGTCGCCATGGCTTTACCGGCTGAGGACGCGGCTTTGAACTTCTTTTCGGAGGAGAGGTGATGCGATGCCACTCCATAGACTGCTGCTTTGTTTCCGGTTCGAAATGATGAAACCGTGTTTCATCGCCTGTAACGATTTTCGACAAAGTAATTGTCACGATCAGCCTTGTAACGAACAAGCAACTGGTCTTTATGGTCTTCTGTTAGGCGGCAAGAAACCAGCTGGCACACGCTGTTGGACGAGTGTATCGGCTCTACCAACACAGACGTCCCGGTGTTCAGTGAGGTGTTTGACTGTGATCCGTTTATCGCCTCCAGTGAGCGTGTCCCCACGTTCCAACACTGCAGGTCTCACAGCTGTGTGCGGCCCGCCGGCACGCGGGAGATCGGACAGGTTTGTGCCACTCTGTTGCGGTGATGACAGACGCCTCGCCCACGACTCACCATGCTTTGTACACTGCCAGGTCTCTGTAGACATTCTGCTACAGACTCTGAATATCTGCAATGCTATGGTTTTCCCCCAAACGAAACTCAGTGACAGCTTTCTGTCTGGCATACACCTCCGCTACAGACACAGTTTTTAAGGCTACGTATAGCGCCACCCCCTATAAGTATTTCATGAAACTATACATGCTGAAGCGAGAATATTCCACGACGTCTCGCAACAAATCCCTCCATTTTTTTTTCAATTGAAATTGGCCGAAAAAAGAATGTGTTATATTACTTATTGAACGCCCCTCGTATGTGCATGTATTAGTCAATTTTTTAAAGAATTGTTTCCTTTTTCAATTGTAACGAAGTGATGTATGTAAGCACAGATATCACACGTGGCAGCGCCACAGACACTATCCAGACCAGTCCCAACCACAATGGAGGAGATACGAATAAATTTAATTCTTGACTTATTTCAGTCACAGATTCATCATAAAATTCAGAGCAATTTGATACTAAACTCAGACCAGTCAGTGGATTAATTGGCAAGTCATCAAATTTATTTACCCTTCTTATACTGTTAAATTAATTTTCCCTGGTCAGCAGACACAATAGATGTCTTGTCTACATAGAGGACCATCGGTTGCAGGGGGCGGGGTAATGTTTTGACATTCCCAGTTTAATTAATATTGAAAACGCCCAAGATCGCGAAGTTTATCACAGTTCCCCAGACGTTTTTATTTTATTTTATTTTTTCAGATGTACGTTGAGGCCATGCCGTGACAGCGGTATACCAGTTCCTCCTAAATTCGAAGAACTGGTGCCCAAGTATGTGTGCCAACTAAAGGGGCAAAGAGACCGTGCCGCTGTAGGAGGGAGCGAGACTGCTCCAATGGCTCCTTGCCCCCCCCCCCCCCGCCCCCCGCCCCGCTACCACCACACGTCGGCTGCGGGACTCTAGTTGCTAACCGCAGATGCACACCAAGAGCCACTCTCCAGTCCCGTCAAGTTGGTTTCTCAGCGAGTTCATAAATGGTTCAAATGGCTCTGAGCACTATGGGACTTAACGTCTGAGGTCCTCAGTCCCCTAGAGCTTGGAAGTATTTAAACCTAACTAATCTACGGACATCAAACACATCCATGCCAGAGGCAGGATTCGAACCTGCGACCGTAGCGGTCCCGCGGTGCCAGACTGAAGCGCCTAGAACCGCTCGGCCACGTTGGCCGACTTTCTCAACGAGTGTTCGACACGAAAGTCACCGCGCGTGGCAGTTTGTTACGAGTGTTGCCTCCCTGCACTTGCGGAACAACAATGAGTTCAGCCATCTGCAATCCCTTCGTCATGATTTGCGTTGGGAAGCACGCCGCAACTACGGTGGTTGCGACTGTGCTATCACGACATTTGCACCGCGACATACCTGCACTGCAAATCCACACGTCATAGTATGTAACCGCTATCATCTGACCCCTGCCTTCCAGATAATATACGTTACTTATGGCTGGTTTCTTTGAGTGTCGTGTTTAAGTTTGGTTTACTCTCCGCCCTTTATTCCCATACTGTAACTATTTATGGAACTATTTATAACTTCTAATTCGTCCCACAGCAAGTCATTCAGTCATCAAGAGGATATTATATGTGAGCTATGGCCAAGGAAGACTTCGCGATAGGGTTGAGTCGCTTTCTTGTGTTAATTTCTGAATGTACGATTTGATTACCTAGCTTTAGCTTTCCTGGTGTCCCTCGTTAGTTTAATTGATTCATTATTAGACAACTAAACACGTGTAGTACAAGAGGAAGTTGACTCCCATACGATCCAGGGACGGAAGGTCGGCAGCTGAGTGATCTGTCGGGGAATACTGACTCTCAGTACTTCTCCAACGACCATTTATTCCCTCTTTCCATGGTCTGCGCCAAAGAGGACCACATTACATAATTATTATGAAATGTCTGCCATCATTCTGTAAATGATCTGTGCTTGAATAAACAATTAACTAACTTAATGGAAAACATCTAAACTTCCTTTGTTTTGAGGTCGATATTGTGCTAGTTACTTACAGTTCAAAAAAACTTCAACAGTGAGTGGAAGCATTTAATTGAGCAAATTTGAAACCTGACCTGAATTTAACTACTGTGAGACTAGTAGTATGTTCAATGAATACATGAAAAAGAAATTAAAACAAATTAACAATGAAATCAGAGACTCAGTTTATGATTTTTTTTTTATTTAGGGTATGTACGGCAAAGACTGAATGGACAGCAAACGGAATACAGCGAAGGGAAATAATTTCCAGTAGCACTTTTGATAAACTAAGCAGAGGTTTCAAAACTAAGATCCCCATGTCTGATTCGGAAAATTTACAATCTGTGTCAGTTACCAATCTTGTACTACGGATGCCGCACAAAGACTTTAAATATGAAAGTATTCGACAACTTAAAAGAGTTGCTCAGTATGCAAGGGAGAGGTGTCTGTTGGGAATTAGCAGAAGAAACAAGAAACCATACAAACGATTCGGGAAAAATACTGGAGCATAACGAAAATGAAATGGCGGTGAGTGGGACATGCTACCACGCTAATGGATGGTAGGTAAGCAAAGTAATTCTCTGTTTGATTTCAAGAGAGAAGAAAACACCGATACGATAACCAGATGGAAGATGCATCGATCATAGCACAAGACACGCAGGACAAGTGTATATCAGTGGATGTCAAATGATTGATGATAAAGGATTATTTAGATAACACAGTGAAGAGGATGGCACAAAACAGTGTAAATTGATAACAAAACATCACGATATTTATATAATAAACTTTCCTAGTTAAATATTATATCTTACTGGAAAATTTTACATCGAAGATCTTTGATTGATAATGTTAATCACTTACATCTTCTTGAGCTTAACATCTCATTCCTTAAGGAGGGATGCTGATTGTATTTGCAGACGGACAAATGAGAAAGCATGAGGCACATGACAGAAATACAGCAGCAGTCTCATGGTTCTGAAGTCTACAGGTGCATCCCCTTGTGTATGTGCTAATGCGTCACGTGTGCAGTGTGGGCCATGTGTGCAGTACAGTGATTAGTGATGAAATACGAATGAAGAGCGCATCATAAGTTTTGGAAATATGAGCTAACTTGTTTGCAACTGCTTATATACGAGAGAATAATGTAGATAATGTATAAATTATTGTCAAACCGGAATTATACTAGCAATCTGCCCTGGCTTCGTATCGGTAGCACTAAATAGCACTACATATCAACAGGCAAGGACTTATATGAAGTGGCAGTAATAAATTATATACACAAGCTATCCTCGAGAATCATTATAGTTATTACTGAAAATCATATGAAAATTTCCACAGTAGTTCCTGACAATAGCCTTCGTATACAAATAGAAAAACCCGGCTTGGAACTTTATTTCATCATAATTCAGCATATTTGCACGAAATAGTTATATATTATATACATAATCCTTCCTTCTAAATCAGTCTATCTATTGGTGAAAACCATGTCACAATCCCTACAGTAGTTCTGAGGTTAGTATTCACATACAGACATAAAAAATGAGATGGGTGACTTTAATTTGTAATACATGTAGATATATGACTCAGTTAACTTGCTATTACATCTTTTCTTTGTATCCACTTGTCAAATATATCATTCTAAATATTATGTGTGGATGATAATTTGCCATTATTATTACTACACAAGGCAATTCATGAGACCACTGAAGTTCGTATAAAGTAGGTTTTTTGTCCTTATAAAAACAAACATCTGTCAGTTTCATATGCCATACAATAATCCTGTATTTTAAATGGAGAAGATCATACGTTAAATATTCCAATGTCTTT
Organism: Schistocerca americana; assembly: GCF_021461395.2. Classification (NCBI taxonomy): domain Eukaryota; kingdom Metazoa; phylum Arthropoda; class Insecta; order Orthoptera; family Acrididae; genus Schistocerca; species Schistocerca americana. The sequence continues at coordinate 947,780,003 of NC_060119.1, read as the reverse complement.
CCATTACTAGTTTCAAGGCGTTGCACCAATCTGCTTCTTCTGTTAGTGAAGCAGATTTCTTTAAACTGCATACCTGAAATATGATAAATCCAAATGCAAGTACAGACGCAAACACTCAGTACACTACTGGAGCACTTGTATGATCAGAAGGATACTTATTTCATATTTCTCTTTTCACCAGTCTCTATGATACACAATCTGCATATTGAGAAGTATGCTACGAAAGTGTCCCCATAAAAAGGGGTCTAACCTCCCACACTAAAGGAAAAAGTATTCCACAAGGCCACAAAAAACGTAAAATTCAATTACTACTCTGTATCGTCTGTAACCATGAGACTAGTTTATTGCTTATATTTTCATTCACTAATGACCTATGGCATTAGTTTTGGGAGAATCTAAACTTACAGGGATAAAAAACTTCTATTTTCAGGTTATGGAGGAACAGCATATTACAGAAATTATACTGTCAGAGACGTTTTCAAGAAACTTTTTATTTGCACAACTACTGTATGTACACATCTGTACAGAGTGTTAAAAATATAGGTACAGATATTGTGACAATTGGTACCTTAATATGTACCCGCTTCAGTGTATTAGTTGTTTTTATCTCTGTGTCTAACAGTCTTCCTGCAAACACATCACATAACTTGCTACCAGGTGTTTTCTGCGCAGTCATAACTTCACCACGAAGAGGATTATGCCTGTCAGCTATTTTGAATCCGTGCCCCCACACTCCAAAACTTGACCTGTTATCCAGGGGCCGGCCGGAGTGGCCGTGGGGTTCTAGGCGCTACAGTCTGGAACCGCGCGACCGCTACGGTCGCAGGTTCGAATCCTGCCTCGGGCATGGATGTGTGTGATGTCCTTAGGATAGTTAGGTTTAAGTAGTTCTAAGTTCTGGGGGACTGATGACCTCAGAAGTTAAGTCCCGTAGTGCTCAGAGCCATTTGAACCATTTTTTATCAAGGGGAAAACAAACGTTAATGCCTTGCTTGTGCAACGTGTACTTGGAAGTACTCACCAACCTAAAAACATATGACTCATAGTGACTATAATTATTAGTCTGTAAATGAAGCAAACAGTGATGTAACGTTGTTCAGTAACAAGTTTTCAGTCATCAATACAGATATCCGCGTCGAGACCCTGTAGGATCACGCAAAACATGCTGCCTAATTTGAGCATTTTTTCTGATCTTCTACGATTCTCTCATTTTTTTCTCCAAGGAGTCTTTTTCTGTCTTCAGTCCACTTTGTCCCTGGTTTCTTTGGGACTTCATTCTCTGACCTCACATTCCACTTGTGTATCTTGTCTCTGTGTACACTTCTGTCTTCAATTTCTATTGGATCGATTTTTGCTGCTTACAGTTTGACTCGTGTGATCAATGGTATTGTTGATTTGACCCCTTTGTCTGTAAGAATTCTCTCGGTGAGTCGTTTTGGTGATAGCCTGATGATGTGTCCATAGAACTTCAACCTTCTTTTTCTGACATTTGCTGCTATGTTTGACATCTTCTCCATAGTTTTCCTAGGGTGTGATCTGTATCCCTCTTCTGTCAGCTTTGGGCTGAGAATTTTCTTCATGATTTTCCTTTCCTACTTCAGTATGCTTTCCATGTCACTTTTCGTATGTAGTGTTAGCGTCTCACTTGGCTACAGTATTTCAGGCTTGATTACTATGTTTTAGTGTCTGAATTTTGTGTGAATGGTCATGCATTTATTATTATACACGTGTTGTTTCTTGCCAATGCTCTCTTCATTTTTTGTAGTCGAGTCTTCTATGCGATATTTTCTTCTTCTGTATGTTCAAGGAATTCACCTAGATACTTGAAGTGTGCAACTCTGTTTATATTGCCGTATTTTGTATCTAATTTTGTTGTGTTTAATTTTGAGCGGAAAAATTCAGACCCCTCGAAAGAGATCTGCAGCCCAACTTTTTCCACGCATTCTTTTAGTACCTCTATTTGTTTGGCTGCTGCTGCTTTGTTGTCTGATCTTCCTAGTCGTGTTCGTATATATATGTACCTGCACTTATACCCGTAATACCATATATATATATAAATATAAATTGATAACAGTAACACACACACACACACACACACACACACATATATATATATATATATATATATATATATATATAGTTTTTAAAAAAAGAGAAAATTGATAACAGTAAGACACACACACACACACACACACACACACACACATATATATATATATATATATATATATATATATATATATATATATATATATATATATATATATATATACATGTGTACCAACATATCTGATTACTAATCATGACCCCTTGAAGCCATTGTAGAGGATGTTTTTAGTCTTAATGTTCTTTCGTCCCTTCTCACTAGTTTTTAAAAAAAGAGAAAATTGATAACAGTAAGACACACACACACACACACACATATATATATATATATATATATATATATATATATATATATATATATATATATGTGTGTGTGTGTGTGTGTGTGTGTGTGTGTGTGTGTGTGTGTGTCTTACTGTTATCAATTTTCTCTTTTTTAAAAAACTAGTGAGAAGGGACGAAAGAACATTAAGACTAAAAACATCCTCTACAATGGCTTCAAGGGGTCATGATTAGTAATCAGATATGTTGGTACACATGTTTTCAGTAAACTGTCTGATCATATCAAATATCCTGCGGTTAATGCTATGGAAATTAAGAGTGAAGTCGAGATCTTTCTATTGGGAAATTGCTTCTAATCCATTGAGAAGAATCTTCAAAGAAACTCTAAAAATTCATATTTTAGGTTATTTTATAATTTACATTAGCCCTGTTGCACAATAATATTTCATAACGCTAAGTAATTTCATTGAATTGCACTTAAATAAAAAGTACGTCTTTCTCGTGTTTCTGCAACCCAGAGTACCCTTGATGCAGTATCTAGGGAACGTATTGCACTACTTACGCATAAGAGGTAATGTCAAAATGTTACTGTTCAAATACAGCAAGAAGGTCACTGTTTTCTGAACACAGTGTAAGACGGGAGACGGGCACAAAGGTTCACAAAATGTTTCTATGGTTTGTCACGAGCCTTAGTTCGCAAGAAAGTTTTCTTCAGAGGATACTTACGTAAAATTTTTCTGTTGCATCAGCGTTGTCCATATAGATGCAAAGTAAATGTTGATGTCCTCTGCGATACTGGAAAACGAACTGAAATATATCTGTAACACAGAGAACATTACTAAGGAACACAGATAAAACAAACAATAATTGACAGCCATTGAGTAATAAGCTACTTATTTGTCCGATTTTAAGAATAGGAGATTCATAACAAAGAGTAAAAGTTGACAAAATGCAAGTGTAGTTTTTTCATTGCATAGATTAGTAAATTTATAATAATAGGACTCACTACTAGCAGCGATCGCGTAACTAATCCTATATGTTCCACAGCATAAAGCAGATATTAAACATTTAAAGCACTACGAAAAACACTGTCAGATGTTGAAGCTATCACTGATCGTCTTCTGTTGATGTATGACGATTTCCTTAAACAATAACAAGATAAAGCTACCAATAATGCCTTTATATTGGCAGTTAATAAAAGGACGAATTGCTTAGCTTCAAACAAAAAACATCGATACCAAGTAGTCACATGTAACTGACATCTCACTGGTTCTTTGCATCCATGAATTAAAGTTATTTTAAAAGTAGATACAAAAATACATACGACACTAATGTCGGTAAACACAAGGGTCCGCAGTGCTAGGCCTTAAGCTAATCTACATAGTGGTTAAATATTGCAATAAGTCATTGTCATATAGCAATAAAGATCAAATGAAAAATTTCTTCTCAGATCACTATCCCTCCATTATCTGAACAAGAGTATATTAAACAACGCGTAATCCTTAGTCCATAAGAGTGTACATTCCACAGTATGCACTGTATGTGACAATTTTCTTCTAAGAGAGTTACCCAGAAAACTAATATTTTGTGTGATATTCTGTTGTTATAGGGACAAAATGGATACCAAAAGGGTAACACTGTCATCGGCAAAAAGGAATATCCAAAAATTTAATTGTTTGTTAGTAACTAATTATGCTTTATCAATCTTAAAACATTGCTCTCAAAATTTCAGAGTGATTCAATTCACAGTTCACACTGACAAGCACTAAAATATATAATACAGTTAAACATTAACCTTACACTAACACAAAGATGCACATTAATTATTTATTTAGTTTTTACATCTAATACAAAACTCTTAATTTACTGATATTTTCCTATTCATGTCATAAAATAGAATATAAACGTAAGGGAAACCAAATTTTCAAATCATCGATACAAATTTCAATCACGACGTAATACTGCTCCTCTTACAGGACTTTAAAAAAATAACTATTTATTGCTCTAATGTGCGTTGGTGTCTAGGAGGTCCACAAAGGAAGTGATTGCTTTTAGTTTTATGCCCGCTATAATCTAATAAAGTCATCAAGTCGCAGAACGCTAATACATTTTCCTAAGACAGGGATATTCACTGAATGAAACTGTTTATCAAAATTTATTCACGTTATGGAATTCCAAAAACAGTAATATCTCACATATCGCACCTAATTTAGACGAATACTGATCAGTGCACAAATGTTCAGTTTTCTGTCACATCCCCAGTTCGCATAAAATATTCTAAACCCCAACTTCGTCAAATTTTTTCAAAGTCTCAAGCTGAATATATAAATTCAAAGTTCCCACGACTTCGACTGACTAAGTCCAGCGACTGTCGACAATATTTCGCAATCCAACGACTGTCGAAAATATTCCAAAATCCAGCACTTTTCTTCTAGGAGTGTTATCCGGAAATTCTCGCAACATAGCAAACTAGCAGAATTTCTGTAAGTTTAGCAATGTGGCAGTTTCATCTCTCATCTCCTAGCGTTTCTTATCTGCATAAATCGTATCATGACACTCTCTAGCATGACTGTCCGTGACCTGGCTAGTAAAAGACTGCCTTCACGAGCGCGCTTTCGGCCATGTGTATAGTCGCGTTGATCGTTTTTCAGTGTCATCGAAATTTCACTTTGGTTCGCCATGTAAAAATTTTTCGGTTTACATATTTATTATACTTGTCAGATGATGCATCTATCCAGCCTGCATCTCAATAGTGGATATAAATCATCCTTAACTATCATTTCTCCCATTATCATTAAATATTGAAATCGTCCTTTAAAGTATACATGTTAACAGGAAGACAGGTTGATTAAAAATAGTATAAGCTCAGGATGTTTCAACGACGTGGAAGTAAATCAGCTGTGCCCTCTCAAAGGAACCATCGCGGCATGTGCTGTACGGAAATCACGAAAACTTGTTTCCGGATGGCTGGATGCAGATTTGAACCCTCGTCCTCCCAAATGCGAGTCCACTGCGCCTCCTGGCTCAGTTGATTGTTTCGCATCAGATTGAGGAGCACCAAGGTTGTGGCACCTCAGTCGACTCGTCTTTAGATCTACTTTCTCACGGTGCGTGAGTTTCTTATTTTTAATTGTTTTAATTGGCATTTTCGATAAATTTTACTAAAATTATTTACAAAATATGAAAAAGTCTAATAATACCAAAATAAATTTCCAACTTTTGATGCTAGATCATAGTTCTACAATGAATTACGCATGTTTTGAGGCATCGTTCAGATCAGCTCAGTTAATACAATTTAAGTTGCTACTTTGCAATAACTTGTACACCTTTACAGAGTGTGGCTGCTAAATTAATTATGATATGGGCTCCACTGTGGGCCCATCTGTTTTGCCTTGCGAAGGCCATTAATTTGAGATGCTTGACACTTATATAGCTACAGTGCATCACGCCCTTTCTGTTGTGACAGTGGTTTTAAATTTTCTATTAGGCTGCCACATGTCGCCACGCACACAAAGGAGCCGCACTGAGCGGTCTCACTGGAACTCGACTACCTCCTCACCTGATACTTTAACGGGCAAGTCTATTAGCAGGCACTTTGGAGAGACACATGACGATTATGACGTCAACAGACATGAGCTTCAAACCTGCGCGTCTCTGGAGGGTAGACTCTGAACTGACGTTAAAATGACGTCTACGCGTCCAGCAGCACATTTCGAGTGAGTTGAGCTTCATACTGGCACCACCTCCTTCCGTGAGCGAGTGGACCTCGGAAATCGCAGAAACAACAGCTAAATATTTCACTCGCAGCGGTTTAAGCAGTAGCCTCATGTAACTATACGCTCAGATATCGCTACACAAACGTAGATAAACGGCAAAATATTTGTGACAGACAAGGAATACAAATTTCATTGCCGAACATTTCACTCACAGCAATTAACCTGTATTCTTAGACTCCTATCTCACAACATCCTCGGAAGTTGCGACATATTCCAAAAACACGGACAAATATTTGTGACAAGCAAGAATACAAATGTCATTGCTGGTCGCTTCACTCGCAGCAATTTCATTCTTCGTTTTCTAATCGGGCAGATGCCTCATAATCGAAGACACTTTTGATGTGGACAGTGAATCGACTGCTAAAGATTTCATGTGTGCTGGGAAAACCACAAAACAGTAACAGTAAAACTCCTTTATTCTCCGCGTTGACTCTGAGCTGAAAACAAAATATACGAGAGACACTCTTAGCAGTCTTATGATTATGGTTACTCCGTGTCATTAACTATTACGTTGTGTGCATAAATAAATTGCATTTACGCACGACACACCCATTCCTGAGAGAGTACTCTGTTATATGTAAACAACATCGAATAGTTGTGTTAGGCTCATAAGAGAGTCTCAGAATGTGTTAAAATGCTGGCACGAAAAAAAATTAGTTTATGATAGGACGTGACACTGCCTCCTCTTTCGACTCCCCAGTCCACGTACTACACCACTACACTCTGGTCAAGGTATGACGTGCGATATTTTAACATGATTCATCTTCGAATCTAATGAGTGCTTTTATCGCTCATGCCACATTAACTGATATTTAATTTTAACAAGTTGTACCAGTCTTCAGTACACAAAGCCATTGAAACGGTATACTGCAAGTTGTATTACAAAGACAACAAAACGTGACGAAACCAGTATAGCCTCTGACGCATTGAATGGCATGTCACTTTGACGTCTTCCCACAGTGGCTGTTAGTAGGGGGAAGAGTGGGGGTATCTGGTTAAGGAGCACTGCAGGCTTTAACTTTGCTCATCAGTGGACCGAGCAAAGAGCCAACTTGCTTCTGTCGTCTGTGCACCGCAGAATGCAGTCGAGCTACCACGACCCCTTTGTCCCAATATGGCGAGTGCCTCTGCGTTCTTGATTCTCTTGGTGCTCGAAGGACCATACAACGAAATTTTCAATATTTTTGAAACAGATTTAATGTTTTATTGTACGCTTTGCCCATTCGATCTTCACTTATAGCAAAATGGGCCACTCAAGCAGCTTAAGGCACTCACATAGAGATAGCTGTTATTTCTGAGATCGTTAAAGGCACGCATAGTACTTGTTGACGCTTGGTTGCCTTACTTGCAGTACTGTAGCTGCAAGCGTATTTCATTGTATCATGTGAAACAGGCAGCCAAATGTACTGTCACAAAAATACGTTTCAAAAATAATCTGCTAAGAAGATCCATTTCTGTTAGTCACTGAAAGAATTACTTTGAGTTATAAGACAATATCTGCGGTGTATGCTGTTATTGCTTATAGCTAGTATAAAGAAAAATGTCGAGACATTACAGCCAAAAGAAGACTCACGTTCTTATAGGTTGGATTATCTAAACAATATACGTAAATTGAAGGGGGAGAGGGGGTGGCGAGAAATGAAATGAAAAGGAAGGGGTTACTGACGTCAGCTTCATCGGGACAGTACGTGGAGTCATCAGCGACGACTGAATATCTGCACCAGACCGTCATTCGAATCCAGGATCTTCTGCTTACTAGACAGTCGTGTTAACCATTGTGCCACTTGAGACACAGTGTTATCGCAGCTGTGCGGACTATCTCGGCATTACCCACGATTGACCCACATTCCCACCAAGTGCCATCTATCCACAGTCCCTGTCCATTTCCTCCATGCTCGCTACTCTTGGGATTCCCAAACGTGGTTGGATGTACTTGTCCATTCACGCAAGGGAACGTAGATCCACTGTGCATCTAGGTGCATCAGTTGTATATGAATTTGTGGTGTTTGTGCTTTTGAACACATCTGAAAGAACAGACACTACACATTAATATATTATTGAGGTAACTAACAGAATTGGTAAAAGCGTCATTTTGCAGCAAATAACCTGGAGTTTCACATGAAAGTGTCAGGTGTCATTTTGGTTCAATGTGACTGTCATTTCTTTCTTTCTTTTGCTTGTGCCGCTTTTCCCGCGGATACGCAGGGTCGGCATGGTTAATCGGATGTGGCAATGTTAGTTGAAGGGGTGGCCAGATGCCCTTCTTGCCTCCACTCTGTACCCCCGGGAAGGAATTAGTGTACCCCAACTGTCTGCGACTAGTGTAATCCATGGAACAGTGCGAAAGTGTTCGGATGTCTGTGAGGCGTGTAATTGAGGCGGGACGTGGGGACCAGCCTGGTATTCACCTAGGGGGATGTGGAAAACCGCCTAAAAACCACATCCAGGCTGGCCGGCACACCGGCCCTCGTCGTTAAGCCGCCGGGCGGGTTCGATCCGGGGACGGCGCGCCTACCCGAGTCCAGGAAGCAGCGCATTAGCGCGCTCGCCTAACCTGGCGGGTTTCGACTTGAGTACCAATTGTGATGCAGCAAACATCCGACCGGTAATCAAATACTTCCCACACTTGTTGCACCAAACCGGGCGTAACTCGTGCAAAGCAGCGCAGATTCGATTTTCTAGGTCTGCTAAATTGTCTGGTAGAGGAGGAAAACACACACAGTCATTAATGACACCCCAGAAAACGACCAGACACCACGCATTCATATAATTCATATCATCCACACGAATGGAAGCTCCACGGTAAAAACTAAAGCTGTCATCTACCCAAATATTGATTTGAAGTGTTTTACAGACACACTTCTCAAGGAGATTGTATTCCCTTACTATCCTCTGACCTTTGAACTGTTTACTCCCAGCAATAAGATGCTATACTTTAAAGTGTACTCTAAATCACAGTACAACTTGAAATTTTGATTTGCCAAGATCTCATCATAATTACTGTTGTATTTACAACGGGAAAAACGCTAGTTACTAGCTAGTCCATAGACGTATCACTGCACTGCACTGAACAGGTATTTGAACGTTGTGCAGGGGCAGTTGAATTTATTGAAACTAAACTAAAAATTACAAACTATGTAGGAAAGTTAATCCAGTAGCAATTGAGAGTTTTTTAAATCTCGTCAAGGAACAAGAGTGGCAGGATGTTTATAGCGCTGATAACATAGATGACAAATACAGTCCTTTCCTTAACATATTTCTCATGCTCTTTGAGAGTTGCTTTCCATTAGAACGTTCTAGATGGAGTACTAGCAGTAAAAGGCAGCCCGTGTGGCTGACAAAATGTTAGAAGCAATGACAATCAAGATACAATAGCCCATTACAAACAATATTTTAAGGTGCTTAAAAATGCTGTTAGGATATGCAAATAGAACAGCTAATTCACAGGATAAAACTAAAACCATATGGTCAGTTGTGAAGGAATTGTCTGGTCAGCAGCACCTGGTCAACGATATAAAGTCAGTTTCTGTTACTGATAAATAAGATATATGTACAGTATTTAACAATCATTTTCTGAGCGTTGCTGGTGAAGTAAATAAAAATTTAGTTTCTATAGGGAATCATATAACTCTCTTGGCAAATGCCTTTCCGAGATTGATGCCTGAAATACTCCTCTGTGATACAGACAAGAGGAAGATTGAGTCAATAATTAAATCACTGAAGACCGAGGACTCCCGTGGATATGATGGAGTGTCTAGCAGAATATTAAAGTGCTGTGCTGCCCATGTTAGCCCTGTACTTAGCCACTTCAGTTTCCTGAATGATTAATGTACTCAGTAGTAAAGCTGCTTTATAAAAAAGGGAGAAACGGACAATGTAGACAATTGCAGACCTATTTATGTGCCGTCAGTGTTTGCTAAAGTTATTTAAAAGGCTGTGTATGTAAGGATAATTGATCATTTTATATCACATAATATGGTGTCAAATGTACAGTTCGGCTTTAGAAGTCGTTTAACAACTGAAAATGTTACATTCTCTTTTCTCTGTGAGGTACTGGAAGCGTTAAACAAAAGGTTTCGAACGCTAGGCATATTTTTTGATTTAACTAAGGCGTTTGATTGTGTTGATCACAAAATATTGCTCCAGAAGTTGGACCATTATGGAACATGGGGAATAGCTCACAATTGGTTCACGTCTTACTTTAATAACAGACAGAAAAAGGTCATTATTCAAAGTTTGACAATGGCTGTGATGTGGGGTCTGAGTGGGGTATGGTCAAATGGGGGGGTGCCTCAGGGATCAGTGTTGGGGCCGCTCCTGTTCGCTATGTATACAGGGTGTTACAAAAAGGTACGGCCAAACTTTCAGGAAACATTCCTCACACACAAAGAAAGAAAATATGTTATGTGGACATGTGTCCAGAAACGCTTACTTTCCATGTTAGAGCTCATTTTATTACTTCTCTTCAAATCACATAAATCATGGAATGGAAAGACACAGCAACAGAACGTACCAGCGTGACTTCAAACACTTTGTTACAGGAAATGTTCAAAATGTCCTCCGTTAGCGAGGATACATGCATCCACCCTCCGTCGCTTGGAATCCCTGATGCGCTGATGCAGCCCTGGAGAATGACGTATTGTATCACAGCCATCCACAATACGAGCACGAAGAGTCTCTACATTTGGTACCGGGGTTGCGTAGACAAGAGCTTTCAAATGCCCCCATAAATGAAAGTCAAGAGGGTTGAGGTCAGGAGAGCGTGGAGGCCATGGAATTGGTCCGCCTCTACCAATCCATCGGTCACCAAATCTGTTGTTGAGAAGCGTACGAACACTTCGACTGAAATGTGCAGGAGCTCCATCGTGCATGAACCACATGTTGTGTCGTACTTGTAAAGGCACATGTTCTAGCAGCACAGGTAGAGTATCCCGTATGAAATCATGGCGGTGAATCGGGGAAGTACAGTACATACTGACGAAACTAAAATGAGCTCTAACATGGAAATTAAGCGTTTCCGGACACATGTCCACATAACATCTTTTCTTTATTTGTGTTTGAGGAATGTTTCCTGAAAGTTTGGCCATACCTTTTTGTAACACCCTGTATAAATGATATGCCCTTTAGCATTATGGGTAACTCTAAAATATTTCTCTTTGCTAACGACACTAGACTGGTAGTAAAGGATATTGTGTACAACGTTGTCTCGATTTCGGATAGTGCAGTTCATGACATACGTTCATGGCTTGTAGAAAATAAACTAACGCTAAATCACAGTAAGACTCAGTATTTACAGTTTCTAACACACAATTCAACGAAACCAGACATTTTAATATCACAGAATGGGAATAGGATTAGCGAAACCGAACAGTTCAAATTTCTAGGTGTTCAGATAGATAGTTAACTGTCGTGGAAAGCCCACATTGAGGTTCTTGTTCAAAGACTTAATGCTGACATTTTTACTATTCGACGGTATCTGGAGTGAGTGATCGTTCGACACGAAAATTAGTCTACTTTGCTTATTTTCATTCGCTTATGTCGTATGGTATTACATTTTGGGATAACTATTCCCATTCTAAAAGGATACTTTTGGTTCAGAAACGGGCAGTTCAGGCAATAAGTGAAGTTCACGAACCTCTTGTCGACTCCTGTTTACTAGCCTAGGTATTTTGTCAATGGACTCTGAATATATATATTCTTTACTGTCGTTTCTTGTTAACAATATCAGCTTATTCCCGAGAATAAGCAGCTTTCACTCAGAAATCGAACCTGCATTTGGATCGGACTTCTGAACTCTTGTGCAGAAAACCGTGCAGTATACTGTTGCATCCATTATCAGTAAGCTACCATAAAAATACAAAAATCTAAGCAGTAATCCTCGCACTTTCAATTCGAAACTATGTTCTGTTGAGGATCTCCTTCAAAAATTGAGCTGATTCTTATGTTAGATTGATGATTGCGTTTATTTAAACTTATGACTTGACGTTTTTCGGGTTTTTAAACATTTTATTTTTATCTGTTATTACTTGTATGTTGTAATGTCATGCACTGAGACGTTCCATGACCTTGGAGATTTGCTCCACAATTTGGTCCTACGGAACTTGACGTATAAATAAATGAAAATAAATATATAAAAAAATACCGTTTACCACTGCCTCTAGTCTTGATAATGACCATAAATAGGCGATGGAGAGCTACACAATTCCTTCATGTTGAGAGGTTGGCACGCCACTCTCTCAGTTCAACAACATTGTCAGATTAATGTTCATATTTTAGGTCATGATCTCGGTGTACCCCAGTATTACATTTACTATATGTAGTTAACGACATTTTTCATGAGGCAATTGTGGGCAGAATGTTCATGTAACTGCATTTGTAACCCGTGGAGACCTTGTACCTGAGGAGCCCTAGTGGAGGCGACGAAGAAGAGGAAGAGAGATGAACTGAGGAACATAAATGCTGAGTGCAGAAAATTAGCTGTACAAGTGATTCTTTGAAGCAATGCACATAGGATTGTACCTGGAAGAGAGTCTTCTAAATACACCCGCCGTCCATAAAGCCCTCTCGACCTTCCGCTTAGGGTCGGAGAGAAGGACACCGGTTCGCAAAACATTTTACCTGGGCCAGGTGGCTGTCTGTCATGAAGGCAGCCAGTTGGCAGAAAGTGAATGGACGAAGCAATTTAAGAGAGACTCCAGTCAACTGAACCTTTGTGCAAACAGTGGGAAAATTACAAAACTTCGGGCATTCTCATGTTAGAAGCTGGGACGATACGATCATAGCGGCTGGTGCACGTGTTTAGTGGAGAGAGGACTGTAGCTCCCCTGACGCCAGAAAGTCGCCAGGTTTTTTTGGTAAGCGGTAAAAACATATATATTTCGTGGGCACAATTGTCTGCCTTCTTTAATAAATTGGAAATGGTCAGGCCAGAAAGATTAGATCTCTTCATAAATGAGGAACTGTAGTCCTGTCTAGGTAGTTGCTTTTCGCCAAAACATGGTCATGCTTACCGTGAGAATAATGCCTCCCTATTTCAAATCTTCTTTTTTCCGACAAGAGAGAGCTGGAGTCGCTGACTGGCTCCCCTCGGGATATGGAAAGTAGAACTTGCTTCCCCAGCATGGGAACCCCGGTGCTGTCTCTGGATTGGTTAGAGGCCAACAGAATCGTCAAAAGTGGATATTCAGTCTGTAGAGAGTAGTTCAGTTGGTTTGTGTAACGTGGGGGCGGTTTCGGTTTTGCTAATTCGGCTCAGGTACCGAGGCTTGGTGCAAAGTAGTTGTGATCCTATGCATCTTTTGTCTTCTGGTCCTCCCATGATAGTGACCTTCAGGTCTTTCCCTAGTGGGTGAGACTTGTGTGCTGTATCTTGTGGTGGACTAAGAGCCAGTGGCAGTTTCAACTGTATTGACAGTGGAACTACGTATCATCTCGGACATATCGTATGTCATGAGGCTGAACTTATTCGACCTGAGTTTGCCATCTGACGTTTGACAATTACAGCGCGCCATGTCTGTGAATCAAAATGTTATGGGTAGACCAGCGATCGGGTGCAACTCACACTGAAATCTGCCGGGATTTCAGGGCTCTGATAGGGAAGTTTCCGCGTTCTGATAATCATAACGCCAAAACCGCGTAGTTTGCAAATTTTCGTGGACGCGACAGAACATAACAGCTGCCGCAGCGCACCAATCCCCGCCCACAGCGCGCTGTTTTCTGCTGCTGCTTGACTCAAAGTGAAAGAGTAAAATACTGCTGCACCGGCGTAGGGTTATAAATGACATTCACAGCTTCCTGTTCTCAGATGTTCCATAGTTTGTGGTATTCTTGGTCATAGATGGTTCCATTTGAAGAGAGTTGGGCCTCGCAATGGATTCACGTAAACAAAGTCGGACTGCGTTGAAAAAGGGATTAATTCAATAGAGAATTTGCATTTCTTCCACCCCAATGTATGCTTTGCCAATCAAACACTATGCCTTTTCTGATTTGTGTTTGTTATTTTTGTTTACGATTCATCAGCCAGTTGTAGTTACAGCAAGCAAGCGACGGCTTTCAGATGGCGTCCTTTGGACAGGATATCGAATCATGGCACTTTTTTGAGGTACTTAGTGCATTACCTACCGAACAGGAGAGGTCTTTTTTTTTTCAAAATTGAGACCATGGTGGAATGAGAACATTTAGACTCGGGTTTGGCACTATGCATTGTATCTCAGCAGTTTGTAGTATGTTATAGTCATTTCATTTCACTGTGTGAGGTAACGGGCGAATTGTGGCGCCCTGAAAATATTCAAAGTTAGGAGTTGGTGCGGTCTCACGGGCCGCTCGGAAAGGTGGGGCCCAGCAGCAAACACGTGATGCCGAACGTTAGCCGGACAAGAGGGGTAGCCCCAGCGCATGGTCCAGGCCGAGCACGTGGCTGGGAATTCCTTAGTGACGCTGTGTTGATGAAGGGTGCCAAAGATGGTGGACATTGTGGAACCTTAATGGCAGACGTTCCACAGTCGTATAGAAATTAATAGTAGCCAGATGAATCATGATACCTCAAAAAGAAACATGTACTTTGCCAGTATTTGCACGACGCTTCTGATGGTGTAATCAGATTTTCAATATCTTTATTAGATTTTAAGTTTAGTATTTGACTGTAAATTATACAAGTAACACCCAGCAACGAATTTCCAAAATCTAAACGGTTCATCCGATTTCGTCGATCTACGTGTCTTTAGAAAGCTATTAGCGTAAACATAAATTGGTATGAATTACAGACATGTAACTTGAATAGTACATTGGTTATTGGAGGTAAAACTGGCTGATTACTATTAATCGTGGCAGGCCATAAGAACTCCACAGTGACACGAAAAAACGGTAGCAGCTTGGTTATAAATATATTTATTCATCTATGTCTTTGTTTATATCAGATATATACTATTAATGAAGACACTGGTTAAATATTAACTGTGTTTCAGAAAGCACAGAGACATCAGGCTACTGACCTACCTTTTGTTCTATTCCCTTGATATATGTTTATTTAATTTGTTTATGTTTCTAATAATGTGTGTTAGAGCGTGTTTATGGTCCAGCCGTAGGAATATTTATTTAATTTCAACTATTTAAATGTAAATCCAGTGTTTCGTATGTGCTTAAATACGTTTGTGAGTGTACGTTGGCTTGGAGACATGGAGGGAGCACTCTGGCCAATCACAGCGCTCGGTAATGGTGAGATGGTTGGATGGTTGGTTGTTTGGGGAAGGAGACCAGACAGCGTGGTCATCGGTCTCATCGAATTAGGGAAGGATGGGGAAGGAAGTCGGCCGTGCCCTTTCAAAGGAACCATCCCGGCATTTGCCTGGAGTGATTTAGGGAAATCACGGAAAACCTAAATCAGGATGGCCGGACGCGGGATTGAACCGTCGTCCTCCCGAATGCGAGTCCAGTGTCTAACCACTGCGCCACCTCGCTAGGTGTAATGGTGAGACTGTATGGAAGTGGGAGGGGGGGGGGGGGGAGGATCGTTTCGAGAGAGGACACGAGGGTAGTTCTGGCTGTGCGGTAGTGCTGGACAGTACGGCACAGGACACGGGAAGTGCTGGACGCGACGGACGCGGAGTCGGTGGAGAGACTTGGACAGTGGAGCAGTTTGCGCGTGGTCGCAGAGGATAGAAATATTTCGGAGTGACGACCTGTGCTCTTGTGTGATTTCTGTGGCTTCTGCAGTGAAGTCATATTATGCGTTCAGAAGTGAATATCTCGGGAGCTATGTTGTTGTTCATAACTAATTACGAGAAGTAGGAAACTATTTTTTTCTTGTTATTCAACTTATATTTTGTTTAATTGCTGGACCATCGACACCAATAAGTGTTTTGCAGAAATATACTGCATTCTCAAAAGTACTTCTACTATCGTACTTATCGTTTAAAGTCGTTAAGGTAGTACCTGCAGATTTTATTTAATTCCAATCTTTCATTTATAAATTTATATGTTACATTTATAATTCGCAATTCCAAGTGATAGAAACCTTCGACCATTCGATTCATGTGCTTATTCTTATCGTATACTGCAGACTCAGCAGTATTTGGCCTGTAATGCGGCAACTACGTATCCCAGCCCCTACAGAACGAAACCAGCCAAAACTTTTAATACTGCAACTCTAAGTCAGAGGTTACGTAGTTGAGGGCCACCACCTCATTTCATAATTTTATTTTAAAGCCCGCAGCTGTAAGTAGTGTTTGCGTTATTTATTTATTTTGTTTGTCTCTCATTGTGTCTAGTCAGTGACTTCTGCGTCACTTCTTGTCTGATGTTGCGCGGTTGCTAACAGCATTGTGCAAGCTTTAATGGAACAAATTTGTTTACGGCGATGTGCACGACATTTTAGAGTAGGTTTTGTTTCATGGGCTTAGGCGTAAATGAGTGCACTGTATAAAAGAAGACTAGAGTAGAGATGTTAGATTGGTTGGGTTGGTTGGTTGGGTTGGGGAAGGAGACCAGATAGCGTGGTCATCGGTCTCATCGGATTAGGGAAGGATTGGGAAGGAAGTCGGCCGTGCCCTTTCAGAGGAACCATCCCGGCATTTGCCTGGAGCGATTTAGGGAAATCACGGAAAACCTAAATCAGGATGGCCGGACGCGGGATTGAACCGTCGTCCTCCCGAATGCGAGTCCAGTGTCTAACCACTGCGCCATCCCGCTCGGTGTGTTAGATTGGTGATTGCGTTTATGTAAACTTATGGCTTGACTTTTTTCGGGTTGTTAAACATTTTATTTTTATCTGTTATTACTCTTATGTTGTAATTTCATGTACTGACACGTTCCATGACCTTAGAGATTTGCTCCTCAATTTGGTCCTACGGATCTTGACGTATAAATAAATGAAAATAAATAAATACCGTTTACCTGTGCCTCTGGTCTTGGTAATGACCATAAATCGGCGATGGAGAGCTACACAAGTTCCTTTATGTTGAGAGGTTGGCACGCCACTCTCTCAGTTCAACAACATTGTCAGATTAATGTTCATATTTTAGGTCATGATCTCGGTGTCCCCCAGTATTACATTTGCTATATGTAGTTAACGATATTTTTCATGAGGCAATTGTGGGCAGAATGTTCATGTAACTGCATTTGTAACCCGTGGAGACCTTGTACCTGAGGAAGGCGACGAAGAAGAGGAAGAGAGATGAACTGAGGAACATAAATGCTGAGTGCAGAAAATTAGCTGTACAAGTGATTCTGGGAAGCAATGCACATAGGATTGTACCTGGAAGAGAGACTTCTAAATACACCCGCCGTCCATAAAGCCCTCTCTACCTTCCGCTTAGGGTCGGAGAGAAGGACGCCGGTTCACAGAACATTTTACAGTGCGGCTGGTGCACGTGTTTAGTGGAGAGAGGACTGTAGCTCCCCTGACGCCAGAAAGTCGCCAAGTTCTTTTGGTAAGCGGTGAAAACACATGTATTTCATGGGCACAATTGTCTGCCTCCTTTCATAAATATGAAGTGGTCTGGCCAGAAAGACTAGATCTCTTAATAAATGAGCGACTGTGGTCCTGTCTAGGAAGCTGCTTTTTGCCAAAACATGGTCATCCTTACCGTGAGAATGATGCCTCCCTATTTAAAATCTTCTTTTCTCAGACAAGAGAGATTTGGAGTTGCCGACCGGCTCGTCTCAGGATATGGAAAGTAGAAGCTTGCTTCCCCAGCATGGGAACCGCGGTGCTGTCTTTGGATTGGTTAGAGGCCAACAGAATCGTCAAAAGGGGATATTCAGTCTGTAGAGAGTAGTTCAGTTGGTTTGTGTAACGTGGGGGCGGTTTCGTTTGTGCTAATTCGGTTCAGGTACCGATGCTTGGTAGAAAGTGGTTGTGATCCTATGTCTCCTTTGTCTTCTGGTAATCCCATGGTGGTGGACTTCAGGTTTTTCCTTAGCGGGTGGGACCTGTGTTCTGTATCTTGTGGCGGACTAATAGCCAGTGGCAGTTTCAACTGTATTGGCAGTGGAACTACGTATCATCTCGGACATATCGTATGTCATGAGGCTGAACTTATTCGTCCTGAGTTTGTCATCTGACGTTTGACAATTACAGCACGCCATGTCTGTGAATCAAATTGTTATGGGGAGACCAACGAACGGGTGCACCCCACACTGAAATCGGCCGGGATTTCAGGGCTCTGATAGGGACGTTTCCCGTGTTCTGCTAATCAGAACGCCAAAACCGCGTAGTTTGCAAATTTTCGAGGACGCGACAGAACATAACAGCTGCCGCAGCGCACCACTTCCCGCCCACATCATGCTGTTTTCTGCTGTTGCTTGAATCAAGGTGAAAGAATAAAATACTGCTGCACCGGCGTAGGGTTATAAATGACATTCACAGCTCCCTGTTCTCAGATGCTTCATAGTTTGTGGTATTCTTGGTCATAGATGGTTCCATTTGAAGAGAGTTGGGCCTCGCAATGGATTCATGTAAACAGTCAGATTGCGTTGTAAAAGGAATTAATTCAGTAGAGAATTTGTATTTCTTCCACCCCAATGTTTGCTTTGCCAATGAAACACTATTCCTTTTATGATTTGTGTTTGTCATTTTTGTTTACGATTTGTCAGCCAGTTGTAGTTACAGCAAGCAAGCGACGGCTTTCAGTTGGCGTCCTTTGGACAGGATATCGAATCATGGCACTTTTTTGAGGTAGCCAGTGCGTTACCTACCAAACAGAAGAGGGTATTTATTTTATTTATTTATTTATTTATTTATTTTGCAAAATTGCGACTATGCTCGAATGAGAACATTTAGACTTGGGTTTGGCGCTATGCGTTGTATCTCAGCAATTTGTAGTATGCTGTAGTCATTTCATTTCACTGAGTGAGGTAACGGGCGGATTGTGGCGCCCTGAATATATTCAAAGTTAGGAGTTGGTGCGGCCTCACGGGCCGCTCGGAAAGGCGGGGTCCAGCAGCAAACACGTGGTGCCGAACTTTAGCCAGACAAGACAGCGCATGCTCCAGGCCGAACACGTGGCTGGGAATTCCTTAGTGACGCTGTGTTGATGAAGGAGACACGCCGGGAGTGCCAAAGATGGCCGACTTTGTGAAACCTTAATGGCAGACATTTCAAAGTCCATATAGAAATTAATAGTAGCCAGATGAATCGTGATACCTCAAAAAGGAACATGTACATCACCATTATCTGCACGATGATTCTGATGGTGTAATCAGATTTTCAATATCTTTATTAGTTTAAAGTTTAGTATCTGACTGTGAATTATACATATGCCACCCAGCAACGAATTTCCAATTTCCGATTTCGTCGATCTACATGTCTTCAGAAAGCTATTAGTGGAAACCTATATTGGTATGAATTACAGGCATGTAGCTTGAATAGTACGTGAGTTAATGGAGGTCAAAGTAGCTGATTACTACCAATCGCGTCAGGTCATAAGTACTCCACAGTGACACGAAAAAACGGTAGCAGCTTGCTTATAAATATATTTATTCATCTATGTCTTTGTTTATATCCGATATATACTATTAATGAAGACACTGGTTAAATATTAACTGTGTTTCAGAAAGCACAGAGACATTAGTCCACTGGCCTACCTTTTGTTCTATTCCTTTGACATATGCTTATTTAATTTGTTTATGTATCTAATAATGTGTGTTGGAGCGTGTTTATGGTAAAGCTGTAGGAATATTTATTTAATTTCAAGTATTTAAATGTTAGCCCAGTATTTCGTATGTGCTTAAATATGTTTGTGAGTGTACGTTCGGTTGGAGAGATGGAGGGAGCCTGTAGCCAATCACAGTGCTCGTAATGGTGAGACTGTATGGAAGTGGGGGAGGAGGATCGTTTCGAGAGAGGACATGAGGGTAGTTTTGGCAGTGCGGTAGTGCTGGACAGTACGGCACAGGACGCGGGAAGTGCTGGACGCGACGGACGCGGAGTCGGTGGAGAGACTTGGACAGTGGAGCAGTTTACGCGTGGTCGCGGAGGATAGAAATATTTCGGAGTGCCGACCTGTGTGCTCTTGTGTGATTTGTGGCTTCTGCTGTGAAGTCGTACTATGCTTTCAGAATTGAATATCTTGCGAGCTATATTGTTGTTCATAACTAATTACGTGAAGTAGGAATCTATTTTTTCCCTGTTATTCAACTTATATTTTATTTAATTGCTGGACCATCAACACCGCCGGCCGCTGTGGTCTCTCGGTTCTAGGCGCGCAGTCCGGAACCGCGCGACTGCTACGGTAGGAGGTTCGAATCCTGCCTCGGGCATGGATGTGTGTTCCGTCCTTAGGTTAGTTGGGTTTAAGTAGTTCTAAGTTCTAGGGGACTGCTGACCACAGCTGTTAAGTCCCATAGTGCTCAGAGCCATTTGAACCATTTTTTTTTTTTTTTTTTACCATCGACACCAATAACTGTTTTGCAGAAATATACCGCATTCTCAAAAGTGCTTCTACTATGGTACTCCTCATTTAAAATCGTTAAGATAGTACCTGCAGATTTTATTTAATTGCAATCTTTCATTTATAAATTTATACGTTACATTCATAATTCGCAATTTCCGAGTGACAGAAACCTTCGACCATACGATTCATGTGCTTATTCTTATCGTATACTGTAGACTCAGCAGTATTTGGCCTGTAATGCGGCAACTACGTATCCCAGCCCCTAGAGAACGAAACCAGCCAAAAATTTTAATATTGCACCTCTAAGTCGGAGGTTACGTAGTTGAGGGCCACCACCTCATTTCATCATTTTATTTGAAAGCCCGCAACTGTAAGTAGTGTTGCGTTATTTATTTATTTTGTTTGTCTCTCATTGTGTCTAGTCAGTGACTTCTGCGCCACTTCTTGTGCAAGCTTTTGTGGAACAAATTTGTTTATGGCGATGTGCACGACATTTTAGAGTAGGTTTTGTTTCATGGGCTTAGGCGTAAATGAGTGCATTGTATAAAAGAAGATTAGAGTAGGGTTGTGGCGCAAGATGCTTTAGAATCGGAAGTACCGATCGATTTGTATGCTTTTGAAAGCAAAGCTCATTTGTAAAGTGAGGAATGCTGCACACTAATATCGTTCAAATTGAAACACGAACCAGCGATTGATGCAGAACAAGATAGAACGGCGGAAGAAGTTCATTTAAATCACTCTACAGACAGCACACAAATGTCAAGTGCAGGATATTCCGATGTAAGGGTTCAGTTCACTCAGGGAATGAAAGTAAAAACGATTCCGAGGCAGCAGGTCCTGTAGATTCTATAAATACGGAAAGCGGAACAGTCAGCGAAAGTAACAGTCCGATTACTCGGGCAAGGCGTTCAAAAAATGACTCCGAGCACTATGGGACTTAACATTTGAGGCCATCAGTCCCCTAGACTTAAAAATACTTAAACGAAACTAACCTAAGGACATCACACACATCCATGCCCAAGGCAGGATTCGAACCTACGACCGGAGCAAGGCATCACAGAGCAGTTTAGTCGCGTGCGTCTAGTCCAGGGTAGTTACTGGTTGGTTGGTTGGTTTGGGGAAGGAGACCAGACAGCGGGGTCATCGGTCTCATCGGATTACGGAAGGATGGGGAAGGAAGTCGGCCGTGCCCTTTCAGAGGAACTATCCCGGCATTTGCCTGGAGTGATTTAGGGAAATCACGGAAAACCTAAATCAGGATGGCCGGACGCGGGATTGAACGGTCGTCCTTCCGAATGCGAGTCCAGTGTCTAACCACTGCGCCACCTCGCTCGGTAGGGTAGTTACTGGAAGTATGGAGTTAGAATCAATCATTCAGTTTATGCAAGAGGCAGAGAAGAGGCGACAGGAGGAGAAAAAACAGAGGCTGCAAATAGAAGAAAAGCGATGGCTTGCAATGTATGCTGCATCCTGCTGAAGCCACTCGTTGATGATTAGAGCTATCAGATCTACCAAATTGCGAGTGTGTTGATTCGTATATTTCAGATGCTGTCCCAGACACTTCAGGTGGTATTATGATCGAACGATCGAATCAGGTAATAGGGTGTCGGTGTGTCTGTCAAACCATTAACACATTGCATCAAAAGTATAAGGAGAACTATTAGTGGGCATTAATACGGGGTCTGTCCGTCCTTCGCCTTTAGGATGGGTTGAACTCTACTGGGGACACTGTCAATGAGATGTCTGAATGTCTCTGGAGGAACAGCAGTCAATAGAGCCGAAACTAGGGACGGCAGTGATGTTGTACTTGTGGGTCTGGAGTGAAGTCGACGTTCCATCTCATCGCAAAGGTGTTCCATTGGGTTCTGGTCGAGACTCTGGGCAGGCAAGTCCATTTCAGGTCCACAAATCATTGCCTGACAGATGCTGCTTTATGACAGGTTGCACTGTTACACTGATGTGACCAACCATCAACTGCGAACTGTTCTTCTACTATATGCAGCACAAAATGCTGCAAAATGTGGTCATGTCCTTCCAAGTTTTACGTTTTCTTGAGCGCAATAACGGGTCCAAATCTAATCACCAAAACGACCACTGTACCGAAGAAACGCGTACTCTGTGTTACACTGCTGGCATTACAGATGATGGCAGGTAACTCTGTCCAGGCATTCTCCAAAGGCAAACCCTGCCTTCGGACTGCCACATTGTATAGCGTGATTCAAGAGTCCAAATCACTCGTTCCCAGTGATCGAATCTCCAGTGGCGTGCCGTGCGGAGTGGCCGCTCGGTTTGAAGCGCCTTGCCACGGACTGCGCGGCTCCTCCCCCTGGAGGTTCGAGTCCTTCCTCGAGCATGGGTGTGTGTGTTGTTCTTAGCATAAGTTAGTTTAAGTAGTGTGTAAGTCTAGGGACCGATGACCTTGGCAGTTTGGTCCGTTAGGAATTCACACACATTTGAACATTTTTTATCCAGTGGCGTCCCTCTTTACACCACCTCAGGCTGTCGACAGAAATGTGTGGCTTGTGAGGAGCTGATAAGTCATTGTATCCCATCCTTTTTAAATCCCTACAAACAGTCATTGTACTAGCTGGGCTACTGGTAGGACTTTGGAACTCAAGAGTAATAACTTCAGCTGGTTTTATGTAATTTTCACAACCACTTTCCGCAATGCTGGATGGTCCTTCTCTGTCAGTAAATAAGGTATTGGTCTTGATTAAGGTGTGTATGTTCGTTCGCGTTTCCAGTTCATATTCACATCGCCATCAGTCGACTTGGCGGATTTAAAAGGGTTGAAATATCTCTGATTGGTTTATTACTCAGGTGCCATTCAATGACTACTCCATATTCGAAGTCACTGAGCTCTCCTGACCGAGCCATTCTGCTGTTACTGTTTTTGTACTAAAAACTCTGTATTCGACGGATCCTTTTATACTGCCCTCTCGTGGCGTCTAGTTGTCAGTTTCGCGTTACGTAGGGTATCCAGATACTTTTGATCACATAGTATAAGTATGCATTCTGTAAAGACAGCTGTTGGCTCACAGCATACTCGTTAGTAAGATGTGGAATAATAGGTAACTCTTAATCACAGAGAATATTGAAATAAATATAATGGTAATAGGAATGAGTCGGCTCGAATGGATGTGCGAAAAAGACCCTCAAAACATCACAAAACCACTACTGGCCTGAATTATACAGTCCACTCTGTGCGGGTTAAACATCTCATTGGACAGTGTGTACAATCGTGAGGCAAAATCGCTATTCATCGGAGCACACTATATGTCTACAGTCAGCAATTGTCCAGTTTCTGAACTGTTTGGTCCGTTGAAGACGTACAGTTTTATGTGCCGCTCCAAATGCCAACTGCATGCAGTTCCTTTCCTAATGTTCGCTCGGAAACTAGCTTAAATGGATCTACATTCACTGACATTCGTCTTTGGTCCCTATAAGTTAAGATCTTTCAATGATTACCCTTCTTACTCCATGTTGCCTGACTGCAGGTGATAGACATCTTACACAATTTGCATATATACACCAAGAAATCAGACAACTTCATTCATTATGTGGCAATGAGCACGTCTAAACACTACACCCCCTTTCTGCCACTGAGTCATTCCTCCACTGCGCTCATTCCATACAACCAACTGGCACGTATTCACCACCTCACTACCACGGCTTACGTCAATGGTGCAGAGTGAAACGATCTGCTGGTACCGGTTATGCGCCGTACGGAGTGCTCTAAAGCGGCCATTGTGCGCTTTTAAGATGGTGGCTGCTGTTTTGCCTGGTGAGTTTACATTGAGGTGACGAAAGTCATGGGATACCTCCTAATATCGTGTCGGATCTCCTTTTGTCCGGCTTAGTGTAGCAACTCGACATGGTATGGACTCAACAAGTCGTTTGATGTCCCTTGTAGAAATATTGAGCCTTGATTTTGTGCATGAACTGACCTCTCGATTGCGTCCCATAATTGTTCAATGAGATTCGCGTCTGGCGGTCCGGGTAGCTAAAACATTCGTTCGAATTGTCAGAATGGTCTCTAAACCAATTGCAAATAATTGTGGCCCGTGACATAGACCAGAGGACCCTGTCTGTTCCATGTAAACACAACCCACACCATTATGAAGCCACCAACAGCTTGCACAGTGCCTTGTTGACAACTTGGATTCCATGGCTTCGTGGGATCTGCGCCACACATTTTAAGGGATCCGTGATCCCACGAACATAGATGCTAGTATCTGACATTCAGGTCGATAGCAGACAGGAGTGTTGAGTGCGCAGTAATATGGGAGAGTGACGAGTGAGCGGTGGTGCTGGACAGACAGGCAAGAATGGTGGTCGAGTGAGTTGTAAACGGTAAAATTCACCAGAGTATGACGAGTGAGCACGTCCCCCTGATCGCCGTGGGGTTGACACTCACTAATACCGATTCGCGATTGATACGAAACAGTGCCGAATTACGTGTTTCGCGTCAACCTCGTCATCCAGCAACAACCATGGATTGCAGTGAGGATTGTTGTGAATGTTAACCATCAGAATTGCGTGTGACGAAGTACTGGTAGTCAGCAATCAATAAAAAGATATAACCGTAATTAGACGTGTAAGGCGAAGGTATCAATGCCCCAGAATTTGTGTGTTAGTAGGAAATATATATCAATTTGTACATCGCAACCTTTATGGTCCTTAATAATAGACAAACTTCCAATCATTCCACTATTCAGTCTCAGAACAGCAGCACTCGGTTGAAATATCCCCGAAACCACAGCAGAAAAACCGATAGCCTTTCATCCATTAAGCACACGGTCATATAATCATAATAATTAACTGTTTGGCGGCTTCAATAAATTACACAAAATCCAACAAGGAATTTAAACGGGGGTGTTTCAACGTCAACCCTCTTACCAAGTGAAATCAGTACTCATCTGACCACATGACGATTTTCCAGTCGTCTAGGGTCAAACAAACATGGTCACGAGCCTAGAAGATGCCGTGCTGTTAACAACAAAGACATTCGCGTCGGTTGACATATCCCATTAACGCCGCACTGTCCTAACGGATGTGTTCGCCGTACGGCCCACATTGGTTTCTGGTGTTATTTCACGAAGCGTCGCTTGTCTGTTAGCACCGACAACTTTACGCAAACGCCGCTGCTGTCGGTCGTTAAGTGAAGGCCGCCGGCGTCCTCCACGGTGAGAGGTAATGCCTGAAATTCTCGGCACACCCTTGTCACTGTGGATCTCGGAATATTAAATTTCCTAACGATTTCCGAAGTGGAATGTCCCATGCATCTAGCTCCATCTACCATTCCGCGTTCAAAGCTATTAATTCTTGTCGTGCGCCATAATCGCATCGGAAAGCTTTCCACGTGAATCACCTCTGAGTACAAATGACAGTTCCGCCAATGCACTGCCTGTTTTACCTTGCGTACGCGTTACTATCCCCATCTGTAATATGTATATCGCTATCCCTTGTCATCTCGGCGTATATCGGCCGATAAGAGGACGAAACAGGTGCGATTACCTGCTGAACGGCGGCGTTGACCTGGTAGCCGTGCAGGCTGCTGCGGCGCAGGTAGAGCTCCGGGCTGGGCCAGACGGGCCGGCGCTCCAGCTGCTCCAGATCGCCATCCCACGGCAGGTCGCCGTAGGAGCCCTCCAGCAGCCGGCCGCTCTCCGCCACGCGGTAGAAGTCGGTGACGCGCCACGTCCTGTTCGCGACGTCGGGGCGCGCCACCAGAAACTCCAGCGAGAACGACAGCCGGGCACATTCCAGGAACTCCTCGGCCGACTGGCCCGCTCCCAACACCATCAGCCACATGCGCGCCGCCAGCAGCTGCTCGGCGCTTACCTGCACCACCTCTGTATGTATTTGTGCTCAACTCTCCCTGCTGTCAACACGATAACTTCATAAGCAGCAGTTTAGTGGATAAATATCTATAAATGGCGAACAAAAAGTTTCCGTCAGACGGCGTTGCAGCAGCATATGGGGGAAGTGGGGGAATTTGGTGCACCTCAGGCATTTGGCTATAACGTTTAGTCTATAATACCTAGAGGCTCTACTTTGCGTGTAGCATTTGCCGAATGTACACTCCTGGAAATTGAAATAAGAACACCGTGAATTCATTGTCCCAGGAAGGGGAAACTTTATTGACACATTCCTGGGGTCAGATACATCACATGATCACACTGACAGAACCACAGGCACATAGACACAGGCAACAGAGCATGCACAATGTCGGCACTAGTACAGTGTATATCCACCTTTCGCAGCAATGCAGGCTGCTATTCTCCCATGGAGACGATTGTAGAGATGCTGGATGTAGTCCTGTGGAACGGCTTGCCATGCCATTTCCACCTGGCGCCTCAGCTGGACCAGCGTTCGTGCTGGACGTGCAGACCGCGTGAGACGATGCTTCATCCAGTCCCAAACATGCTCAATGGGGGAAAGATCCGGAGATCTTGCTGGCCAGGGTAGTTGACTTACACCTTCTAGAGCACGTTGGGTGGCACGGGATACATGCGGACGTGCATTGTCCTGTTGGAACAGCAAGTTCCCTAGCCGGTCTAGGAATGGTAGAACGATGGGTTCGATGACGGTTTGGATGTACCGTGCACTATTCAGTGTCCCCTCGACGATCACCAGTGGTGTACGGCCAGTGTAGGAGATCGCTCCTCACACCATGATGCCGGGTGTTGGCCCTGTGTGCCTCGGTCGTATGCAGTCCTGATTGTGGCGCTCACCTGCAAGGCGCCAAACACGCATACGACCATCATTGGCACCAAGACAGAAGCGACTCTCATCGCTGAAGACGACACGTCTCCATTCGTCCCTCCATTCACGCCTATCGCGACACCACTGGAGGCGGGCTGCACGATGTTGGGGCGTGAGCGGAAGACGGCCTAACGGTGTGCGGGACCGTAGCCCAGCTTCATGGAGACGGTTGCGAATGGTCCTCGCCGATACCCCAGGAGCAACAGTGTCCCTAATTTGCTGGGAAGTGGCGGTGCGGTCCCCTACGGCACTGCGTAGGATCCTACGGTCTTGGCGTGCATCCGTGCGTCGCTGCGGTCCGGTCCCAGGTCGACGGGCACATGCACCTTCCGCCGACCACTGGCGACAACATCGATGTACTGTGGAGACCTCACGCCCCACGTGTTGAGCAATTCGGCGGTACGTCCACCCGGCCTCCCGCATGCCCACTATACGCCCTCGCTCAAAGTCCGTCAACTGCACATACGGTTCACGTCCACGCTGTCGCGGCATGCTACCAGTGTTAAAGACTGCGATGGAGCTCCGTGTGCCACGGCAAACTGGCTGACACTGACGGCGGCGGTGCACAAATGCTGCGCAGCTAGCGCCATTCGACGGCCAACACCGCGGTTCCTGGTGTGTCCGCTGTGCCGTGCGTGTGATCATTGCTTGTACAGCCCTCTCGCAGTGTCCGGAGCAAGTATGGTGGGTCTGACACACCGGTGTCAATGTGTTCTTTTTTCCATTTCCAGGAGTGTATTTACTGTAAAGTATCTTAACACCATAAATATACAGCAACAGGTTTTAGGAAAAAACGCCGGTCGCGGTGGTCTAGCGGTTCTAGGCGCTCAGTCCGAAACCGCGCGACTGCTACGGTCGCAGGTTCGAATCCTGCCTCGGACATGGATGTGTGTGATGTCCTTAGGTTAGTTACGTTTAAGTAGGTCTAAGTTCTAGGGGACTGATGACCACAATGTTAAGTCCCATAGTGCTCAGAGCCATCTGAACCATTTTTTTAGGAAAAAACTGATAATTATCACATCACTGCATTGCGTCATTTTACTCGACATACCGGGTGAAATGACACAGTTAAGTATGCTAAACCGGCGCAAGTAGTGGTATAAGGTATTTAATTCCACGCCTTATATTACAAAATGTATGAAATGAATATTATTTTTACAAATGAAACCCTGAACAATGTAGTCAAAAAAAGGAAAATATCGGCAGCATAAGCTTAATTAACTATGGAATAGATACGAAACAATAATAAGAGTTTTCGTACAAAATAGTGACATAAATGAAGAAGACTCGAGTATAAGCGTATTCAGTAATTCTCTGTATGTACATATTTTCAGAGACGTTTGCTGGACTCAGTTGTTCGATGCAGGATTTCAAATTAAACAGCTTTCAGCCGTCTAGTATCCTAACTTATTTTGTTTGGATACGAGTCGGCAGATGATGGCTGAAGGTATCGCTATAACAAGCAGAAATATAATGGTACCCAGCCATGCGGGATTAGCCGAGCGGTCTTGGGTGCTGCAGTCATGGACTGTGCGGCTGGTCCCGGCGGAGGTTCGAGTCCTCCCTCGGGCATGGGTGTGTGTGTTTGTCCTTAGGATAATTTAGGTTAAGTAGTGTGTAAGCTCAGGGACTGATGACCTTAGCAGTTAAGTCCCATAAGAATTCACACAAATCTTTTAATGGTACCCTGTTTTGATCAGAACCGAGGTGAAATCTTCCTAGACGTCGGTCAGGGGCCTGAAGATGGCGTAGTAAATCGCCGAAACTGGTAGCCAAGTAAAATAAGTTTGGAATCTAGACGGCTGAAAGGTATTTAATTTGACATCCTATCCAGCAATTGGTCGCTTGCATACCTGTTAAACAACTAACGCTTCTTCAGACGGGAGCCACAGTTATAGTTTTCAGGACTGTTCCCCACTGCACTCAGAACGACACCAAAAAGCACAAGAAATACGCCAGTACCATTTCTCGCCATCTTTGCTGAATTCACCACACACTACACGCAGATCTTTGCCTCTGGTATGTTCTGCTGGATGGCTCTTTGTGTAATAGGAGTTACATTATGAACCGCAATGACGACATTTCTTAATGCACCCACCGTCCATAAAGCTCTCTCTGTTTTACGGGTGTGCGTCCCGTCATCGGAACTGACGAACCTGTTCATATCAAAATGATGCACTGTGTTATTTTTACTTTCGTTAAATATACATTATCGTATCTCATTTAGCTACCTACTTTCATCAATGTGAAACTGAAGTGGGGTAACATGACGCAAATTACCCCTTTTTTTCTTTATTGAAATTCGATTTCCCCCGAAGGGGGCGGGCTGGCAGCAGCGTAGTATGCCGCTCTTCAGCCTACAGATTTTGTTTGAAAAAGGTGAAGATAATATATAATAAAAACAGGTGATAAAATGGGAGACTTAAATGGGAACTTGGCGAAAAAATCGTGGAACTTGAAACATAGAACAAAGGGATGATGATGCTAATAAAATACATATGAAGCAGACAGATAAAATAATAGACAGACAATTAAAAAACACGGCGACAGTCTGGTTTCTGTTCGCAAAAGACATAAAATTCACACCCAGCGACAGCATGGTTTCTGTTCGCGACACTTGGAAAGACGAACATTCACTGGCACACTGCACTAAAAGGTTGGCAAATATGACATACCACAGCCAAGAGCAGATGGGGGGAACTGGGCAGATGATGGGAAAATAAAAAAGGGGGGAAGGAGAGGAAAAGCGAAGGGGGGGGGGGGGGGGGGGGAAGGAGCCAATGGAGGATGAGGACCCATAAGAGGGGTGGGGGCTGCTGAGCAGATGCGACAGGGAGTGGAGAAGGCAGAGGAGGGGAAATACAAAAGGACTCGCGGGGGGGGGGGGAGAAGGGAGGTAGGGAGAGGGATAAAACACAGGATGGAAGGGGGGGGGAAGAGGGAGCCCAGGGATGGACGGAGGAAAGGAGGGGGGGGGGGGTGAGGATCAAAGCTGATAGGAGGGAGAAATGGAGGGAGAGAGGGCATCATCCGGGAGGGGGAGTTGTCATATTACCCCAACAGGCATGGCTTATATAAAATTGTTGTTAAACACCCGCGCTTTGCTTAAAAGAAATAATACTTAACTAATAGTGACTGTTAATGTGCAGAGATAGCCATAAAAACATGAACTTGTATTTTAAAATAATAGGAAATGGCTTATCTCTTATAAACTAGAGACCAAATATTAGCAGAAACAGAGACAAAACACACTCTTGCTTCTTGCACCGACAACTGGCAAGTAACGGTTCCCGCGTTCTGTATGCTTCCTTGTATAACTGTGCACCAGATGGCAGCACCGATCACACAAGACTAGGTCTCAAAGTAGTCACATTGGCGTGCGTCATTTTACCCGCTGCGCCAAAGTCCCCCGCTGCGCCAAAGTCCCCCGCTCCCCTCTATGCAATGTAGTGCGACTCCCGATACGGATCTATAAGCACCGACATATGGGCAGCGGATTAATGAGACATTCATGACTTTCCTATGTGCTTGTGGTAAATGGGTAAACGTAAACTATGGCGACGTTATCACCAAATGAGACCAAAGGACACCAACGTGCTGTTATTATTTTATTGACTGCCGAAGGACAAACATCGGTAGACATCCATCGGAAAATGATTAAAGTGTGTGTATATGGGGTAGTACATCTGTTGAAACCACCATTGTGGAATGGTGAGCCATGTTCCTTGTGGTCGCGATTCGACACAATACACATTACTGACACCATAATTGAGCGGTTCTACTATGAAATTTGGAAGGTAGGAGACGAGGTACTGGCGGAATTAAAGCTGTGAGGACGGGGCGTGAGTCGTGCTTGGGTAGCTCAGTTGGCAAAGCACTTGCCCGCGAAAGGAAAAGGTCCCGAGTTCGAGTCTCGGCCTGGCACACAGTTTTAATCTGCCAGGAAGTTTCAAGAGAGCGGTTGACGATAGCCCTGATCCGTCCCCATGTGACTATCGTGCCTTCAGTCCCTTGCAAGGGCCTGAAGAACTGACGATTCCTGGGGGCCGAGGATGTGTAGCAGGCAGTTACGCTGCAAGTCACGGTGTTTTACCAAACGGGTGTCTGCAGTCTGGTGCGTCGGGGGTATGTTTGCCCCAGCGCTCGCGGAGATTTTGTCTGACTGCTATACCGATCTTGGACTATACGGGCTTGGAAGGTTAATTTTATATTGCTGGCCATTAAAACTGCCCCAGAGACTGTGTAAACTAGAGGTGTTTGTATTGTGTAGGGCAGCATGTTGTATCTTACTACACTTTTCAGACTTTCGCCTCTGGCTAGTCCTCTAGTATTTTCTTTTTCCATTTATAAAGGGTGACATTCACTTTTTATGTGCTGCAGTCTTTTTATGAAATTACCAAAATTACTCCGGAGAATTAAGGTTTTCCCAAATGTGAAAACATGTTCCAAGGTACACAATGCTCACGCACCCACAAACAATCGTGGAATCGAGAAAATCTGGAATCGAGAAAAATCTTGTCTTCTTCTTCCTCTCTTCTAGTATTACGCATAATTGCCTCTTGCGGTACCTATCCTTGTCGGAATCTTCCTGTGTCTCTTCTGTCTTGGTGTTTATATTTTCTAGCCTTTAAGGGGAGTCTCTCACTCTCCATTTTTTCAATTTGTCCGTTCCATTTTCTTCTATAATCCAGAATATTATCAGTAGGCTAAAATTTTGTAGTTCTTCTCTAATACCTTGATTCATTAGTTTGTTTTCTATTGTGCAACCTTCTCAGGAATTTCATTTGCTATGCCTGTATATAGCTTTCTTGCTTCAATAGAACAGCGTGGGGACTGCAACAGTTTTATAGCATTTAATTTGAGTATCTTCCCTAGTTTTGTTTTTAAGGTTTCGTCTTGGCTGTTCCATATACCCAGCTGAATTAGCTAAGTTTAATTTCTTTGTCTTTGCTGTAGCCATGTGTCTCCTCACATCCTAGGTAACTGTAGTGGCTTACTTGTTCCAAAGCCTTCTGATCTATCACTGTTTTGGTTCTAGTATGTTCTTTCCCCGTGAAGACCATTGTCTTAGTTTCTCTGTTCGGATCTCTATGTTAAATTTTTCAGATATTTGTTTCAGTAAGCAAACATCTTTCGTAAGGTCCCCTTCTTTATCAGATAGGATCATTGTATCGTCGGCATATAGCAAGTTATTTAAAATAGTTCTCCTGACCAAATATACATATTTTTGAAATTCTGTTTTCCATATATGCATTATTTCATGTTCGTAAATGTTGAACGAAGTTGGGAAGATACAGCAGTGCTGTCATAATCCTTTGTTTGTTGGTATCTCATCAGTTGTTTTTCCATTGAGATCTAGAGTAATGTGTTCTGACACTAATTTTTATCACATGTATCTGATGTTTTGAATAACCGTGATTCGTCATTATTTTCCACAGTTTATGTCTACTGACATTGGCAAAAGCTTTTTTTTTTATATAAATAAGAGCAATGTGATTGATTCTTCAGTTTCTCCCGGCATATTTCTTGATTGAACAGTCCACAGGCCTACTACCGGTTCATTGTGTCCAACGGGCGCAATATTTCGGCGGTCAGACATGTAGCCATCGTCAGGTGCGCGGACGAACTGAGCTTCTGAGGGCGCGCGGCCGACTAATATCCCCTGGCCCAGAGAGCCGCGCCATCGGCGGTCCGCAGCCGCATGTCGGCGGACCGCGGAGACGCTAAAGTCGGCGTGTGTTTTATCACATGTTTTTGTTTCAAAACATTATCTGTGCCACAAAATAACTCGTTAATTTACCTTTGGCTCTGTGTACAAAAAAATTATTCAAATGACTCTGAGCACTATGGGACTTAATTGCTGAGGTCATCAGTCCCCTAGAACTTAGAACTACTTAAACCTAATCAACCTAAGGACATCACACACTCATCCATGCCCGATGCAGTATTCGAACCTGCGACCGTAGCGGTCGCGCGGTGCCAAACTGTAGCGCCTAGAACCTCACGGCCACACCGGCCGGCTTTGTGTACAAATAGTTTACATGTATAAAAATAAAAGAACGAAAGCATACCTACCAATACTTCAAGCGACATTGCGCGTGAGCAGAAAGCGGGTCGAGGGGTTGGTTGGTTGATTTGCGGGAGGGGACCGAGCACCGAGGTCTCGGTCCCATCCGATTAGGAAAGGCTGAGGAAGGAAGTCGGCAGTGTCCTTTCAAAGAAACTATCCCGGCCTTTGCTTGAAGCGATTTAGGGAAATCACAGAAAACCTAAACCTGGATAGCCTGACGCGGCATTTGCCTGAAGCGATTTAGGGAAATCACGGAAAACCTAAATCAGGATGGCTGGACGCGCGTTTGAACCGTTGTCCTCCCGAATGCGAGTCCAGTGTGCTAACCACTGCGCCACCTCGCTCGATGGTTAAGGGGTGTGGAACAATAAGACTACGTACGAGCTGTGACGCAGCAAAGACGCTCATTCTACCTGCAGATGATTGGAAGGTATTCTGTCTAAATACCGCGTTCTTTCAAAGACTGCACCCTGCTGGATATCCGAGAGCAATTCAGTTGATCCACGGGAAAGCATAGGATCACACGTCAAAGCTTCATTACAGATGAGAGAGGACGAGTCACTCGCTATTCTCCAGATTCAAGCGTACAATTTCATGTAGATTTTTCATCCAAGACTTCGTGTTTCTGAGACAACATGAAGTTATCAGCTTGAGCAGGCATTGATGAAATCGTTAACATTGTTAATGCATGTGGAGTCTTTATGGTGACTCTTGTTCGAATAGTATTTTTCTGGAGTTGAGAACAAGTGGGCAGTTTCGTCATTTAACAGTAAATCTGGATGTTTAGGGTTTGAAAGCCACATGTAGCTATTAGGGAAAGGAACATCTTGAAGCGTTTACTGGGGACAGAATGCTAGGCCCAAGAATTTCTCCCACCAATTCAAAAAATGGTTCAAATGGCTCTGAGCACTATGGGACTTAACATCTGAGGTCATCAGTCCCCTAGAACTTAGAACTACTTAAACCTAACTAACCTAACGACATCACACACATCCATGCCCGAGGCAGGATTCGAACCTGCGACCGTAGCTGTCGCGCGGTTCCAGACTGAAGCGCCTACGACCGCTCGGCCGCACCGGCCGGTCCCATCAATTCAGCACACCTGTGTGGCAGGTAGTTAACTGGAGGGTTTACTACTTAAAGTGACAGTCGTCAGGGCTGAAACTCAGAGTAGCCTGTCGCCTTCCAAAACATATCGCAAGTAGACTTGCATAGATAGCTCCATCATCTGCGATATGTCTGAGTTACTGCCTGCCAGGTAATTGATATACAACATGAACAGCAAGGGTCCCAAAACACTTCCCTGGAGCACGAATAAAATTATTACTACGTCTGTCGATGACTCTCCATTCAAGACGACTGGTGCGTCATTCATATCAAGAAATTTTCAGTTCAACCACAGATTTCGTTTCAAAACCTATAAGATCGCACTTTTACTCATAATCATTGCTGTTGTGCTCAGTTAAATGCTTTCCGGAAGACAAGAAATACTGCAGCCATTTGAATGCCTTGATCCACAGCCTTCAGCACGTCATGTGAGAAAGCACAAGTTGGGTTTAGGAGTAGATGTTTGGCAAGGAGATCACTCTGTTCGAGATATCTCATTACGGTTGAGCTCATAGTATTTTCTAATATTCTACAACAAACGGATGTGAAACATAATGGACAATAGTTTTGCAGATTATTTCTGCTAGCACAGTAGATGAGTGTAACCTGTGGTTTCTTCCAGGTTTTTGTTCGAGGAATCAATCATAAATTAAGGTTTAAGGAGAGCCTAATTTACTCGTAAATTCTGCACAGAATCTCGTGAAGATTCAATCTGACCATGGATTTTTGTTCAGTTTTCGAAGATAGCTTTCTTTCAACGCCACTTACTCTAATATCCATACTACGGACGTCATGACGGCTGTGTACTACGTGAACATCATTGCAGACGACCTGCATGCCTTCTCGTTTGATGTCTGCACCGACTGCAATAACACTTTTCAGGAGAATAATTGTCCATGTCACAACGCCAGAATTACGTTACATTGGTTTGAGGAGCGTGATAATGAACTAACGTCGGTGTCATGGACATTAAATTTGCCTGACCTGGATCCGATGGAGCATATCAGAGACGCTGTCGGGGTCAGCTCCACGCAGTCAGACCACCAGCCCGTAATTAATAGGAATCAAATGTGAGTAGGTCTCGTAGGTCTCTGGTGCCACGTACGATTCGGCAATTCCTACCAAGGAATTGCCGAATCCAGGACATAAAAATCGGTGCTGTAATGTGTCCCGAAGGTGCACCAACACGCTGTTAAGCAACTGGTCATAATAGTTTGGTTCATCAACACGATGCCACCTTTTTATTTATTTTTTGAGTTATCAGTCTTCTGACTGGATTGATTCGGTCCACCATGAGTTCCTCTCCTGCGCCATCAACTTCATCACAGAGTAGTACTTGCAACCTACGTCCTCAGTTATTTGATGGATGTATTCCAATCTCTGTCTCCCTCTGCAGTTTTGGTCCTCTTCAGCTCCCTCTAGTACCAAGGAAGTCTTGTCCTGATGTCTTAACAGATGCCTTATCATCCTGTCCCTTCGTATTGTCAGTGTTTTCCACATATCCCTAACTCTCCGATTCTGCGCAGAACCTCCTCAGTTCTTACCTTATCAGTCCACCTAATTTTCAACATTCGCCTGTAGTACCACATCTCAAATGCTTCGATTCTCTTCTGTTCCGGTTTTCCCACAGTCCATGTTTCACTACCATACAATGCTGTGCTCCAAACGTACATTCTGAGAAACGTTTTCCTCAAATTACGGCCTATGTTTGATACTAGTAGACTTCTCTTGGCTCCGTCTGTCATCGGTTACTTTGCTGCCTAGGTTGTACAGTTCCTTAACTTCATCTACATTGTGACCATCAATCCTGATGTCAAGTTTCTCGCTGTTCTCATTTCTGCAACTTCTCATTATCCTCGTCTTTCTTCTGTTTACTCTCAGTCCATGTTCTGTACTCATTAGACTGTTCATTCCAGTCAGCAGATCATGTAATTCTTCTTCACTTCCACTTAGGAAAGCAATGTAATCAGTGACTCGTATCATTGATAACCTTTCACCTTGAGTCTTTTATTTCCATCATTGCTCCTCCAATGCACAGATTGAACAGTAGGGACTAAAGATTACGCCCCCGTCTTAGACCCTTTTTAATCCAAGCGCTTCTCTTATTACTCGCTCTTGGCTCTTGGCTGTCTCTAGAGCTTACCCTTGTTTTTCTCAAAATTTCGAACATCTTGCACCATTTTATATCGTCGAACGCTTTTTCCAGGTCGAAAAATCTTATGAACGTGTCTTTATTTTTCTTTAGTCTTGCTTCCATTATCAACCGTAACGTCAAAATTGCCTCTCTGGTCCTTTAGCTTTCCTAAAGCCAAACTGGTCGGCATCCAACACATTTTCAATTTTCTTTCCCATTCTCCTCTATATTATTATTGTCAGAAACTTGGGTGCATAAGCTGTTAAGCTGACTGTGAGAGAATTCTCACACTTGTCAGCTCTTGCAGTCTTCGGAATTGTGTGAATGATATTTTTCCCAAATTCGGATGGTACGTCGCCATACTCATACATTCTACACAACAACATGAATAGCCTTTTTGTTGTCACTTCCCCCAATAATTTTATAAATTCTGATGAAATATTACTTACCCCTTCTGTCTTATTTGATCTTAAGTCGTCCAAAGCTCTCTTAAATTCTGCTTCCATTACTGGCTCCCATATCTCTTCTAAATCGACTCCCGTTTCTTTTCCTGTCGCATCAGACAAATCTCTCCCCTCATAGAGGGCATCCGCTTTCTCCTCTGCATTTAACAGTGAAATTCCCTTTGCACTCCTAGTATTACCACCTTTGCTTTTAATTTCACAGAAGATTGTTTCGACTTTCCTATATGCTGGCTCAGTCCTTCCGGCAATTTTTTTTCTATTTGTTCACATTTTTCATGCAGCCATTTCGTCTTAGCTTCTCTGCACTTCCTATTTATTTCATTCATCAGTGACCTGTATTTCTGTATACCTGAGTTTACCTGAACTTTTTTGAACTTCTTTCTTTCATCGATCAATTGAAATATTTCTTATGCTACTCATGGTTACTTCGCACATATCTTCTTTGTACCTGTGTTTTCCTTTCCAACTT
Source organism: Schistocerca americana (assembly GCF_021461395.2). Taxonomy (NCBI): domain Eukaryota; kingdom Metazoa; phylum Arthropoda; class Insecta; order Orthoptera; family Acrididae; genus Schistocerca; species Schistocerca americana. The sequence continues at coordinate 947,742,437 of NC_060119.1, read as the reverse complement.
CTGTGATGTTCATTCCTCCTCAACTGTACTGCCTTCTGACTATTCCTTATTGCTGCATCTATAGCCTTAGAGAACATCAAGAGTATCTCGTCATTCCATATCCCACTTCTTTGCATATTGATTTTTCCTGACTAATATCATAAACTTCAGTCTACTCTTCATCATTACTACACTGTGCTCTGAATCTATATCTGCTCCTTGGTACGCCTTACAATCCAGTATCTGCTTTCGGAACTTCTGTCTGACCATGATGTAATCTAACTGAAATCTTCCCGTATCACCAGGCCCTTTCCAGGTATACCTCCTCCTCTTGTGATTATTCAACAGAGTGTTCTCTACTACTAGTTGAAATTTATTACGAACTCAGTTACTCCCTCTCCTCTCTCATGTCTTGACCCAAGCCAATACTCTACAGTAACCTTTACTTCTATTCCTTCCCCTACAACTGCATTCCAGTCCCCCATGACTATTAGATTTTCATATCCCTTTATGTACTGTATTACCCTTTCAGTATCCTCATATACACTGACTAGCCAAAGAAAGTGATACACCTGCCTGATATCGTGTACGGCCCCCGCGAGCAAGCAGAAGTGCAGCGACACGACGTGACATTGACTCGACTAATGTCTGAAGTAGTGTTGAAGGGAACTGACACCGTGAATCCTGGAGGCTGTCCATAAATCCATAAGAGTACGGGAGGGTGGAGATTTCTTCTGAACAGCACGTTGCAAAGCATCCCAGATATGCTCAATAATGTTCATGTCAGGGGAGTTTGGTGGACAGCATTAGTGCTTCTATGTTGACGGGCCCAGGCAAGGCGTTAAGCTTCGTATGGTGCAGTTGCCAAGGATACATGAGTGGGCCTTCGGCTCCGAAAGCCCATATCGACAATGTTTCGTTGAATGCTTCGCACGTTGACACTTGTCGATGGCCCAGCATTGAAATACGCAGCAATTTGCGGTTGCAGTTCTGTCACGTTGAACAATTCTCTTCAGTCGTCGTTGGTCCCATTCTTGCAGTATCGTTTTTCCGGCTGCAGCGATGTCGGGGATTTGATGTTTTACCGAATTCCTGCTACTCCCGGTACACTCGTGAAATGGTCGTACTGGGAAATTCCCGCTTCATCGCTACCTCTAAGATGCTCTGTCCCATCGCTCACGATCAAATTCACTTAAATCTTGATCACCTGCTATTGTAACAGCAGTACGCGATCTAACAACTGCGCCAGACACTTGTTTCATATAGGCGTTGCCGACCGCAGCGCCGTATTCTGCCTGTTTACATATCTCTGTATTTGAATACGCATGCCTATACCAGTTTCTTTGGCGCTTCAGTGTACTTCCTCTATCTCTACATCATCAGATTGCGATGTCGGCATGTGCACATGAACTATCGTTGTCGATGTTGGTTTGCTGTCGATTCTGATAAGAATAACCCTATCACTGAACTGTTCACATGTACACACTCTCTGTCCTACCTTCCTATACAAATGAATCCTACGCCCGTTATACCACTTTCTACAGCTGTTGATATACACTATACTCATCTGACCAGAAATCATTGACTTCTTTCCATTTCATTTCACAAACCCCTTTTCAGATTTTCTAGCTTCCTTACGACATTCAAGCGTCTGGAGTTCCACGCCCCGACTCGTAGAACGTTATCCTTTCGTTGGTTATTCGATCTTTTTCTCATGGTCATCTCCCCCTTGGCAGTCCCCTCCCAGACATCCAAATGGGGGACTATCGCGGAATCTTTTGCCAATGGAGAGATCGTCATGACTCTTTTCCAGTTACAGACCATATGTCCTGTAGCCACACGTTGTGTGTCTTTAATGCAGTGGTTTCCATTTCCTTCTGCATCCTCATATCATTGATCATTGCTTATTCTTCCGGCTTTAGGGGCAGTTTCCCACCTCAGGGACAAGAGAATGCCCTGAAATTATGCCCGGTCCTCTGCCCTCTTTGACAAGGCCGTTCGCAGAATGTGAGTGACACTTTGCCGGAAGTCTTCGGCTGCCAGTGCTGATTATTAATCAAAATTTAAGCGTTTGGGGATTTCGTACCCGGGACAGAGGACGTTTTGATTACTAATCAAAGACGCTACCTCCAGATCACGGCTGCATGCCACCTTTGTAGGATTAAATAAATTCTGTGTAGGACCTGCGATTCATATGATTGCAGTTAGTCATGACGAATTATTTATTATGTTAATAACTTATTGCAGTTAGTCATGACGAATTATTTATCGTGTTAATAACTTGGTATTTTGTGTTGCTGAATACTGAACGCATCGGTACAACAAATTCTGTAACTGTATATGGCAATAGCTATCGATTTGCAGTATCCTCGCATTGTTAGATGACAAGTTAGCTTCGAAGTTGCTTCACAAAAAGGAGTTGGGTCACAAACATGAAGGTGATTGGATTTCCTATAAGCCACCCTGTGTTAACACTTAGCAGCTTCGCGACAGAGGAAATGCGACAAGCACCATCTCTATATATAAAAGGAAACGTCGTAACCGATTCGTTGATTCGTCATCACTCAGCCCAAAACGCTTACAAAAAAACTTGAAATTTGGCGTGGATGTTTATACTGTCGAGAGGCATCGTTTAAGAAGGGATTTTTCGGAATTCCACCCCCATGGAGAGGAATAAGGGAGGAAAGACTTTTTTTTTTTTAAAAATATGTATGTCGCTGTCACGGCAATTTTGAAGCAACAACTACGAAAATTGGTATTTGGCTCCTCGGTCAGAAATAAAAAAATAACACGTGTTTTAGAAATTTTGGAAATTCAACCCCTAAGAGGGCTAGAAAGTAGATGAACTTATTTTAATAAGTTATTTTTAAAGAACTACTAAAGCCTGTTTAACGCTATATCTATGAAAATTTGTATTTGACTTCTCGGTTAGAAATAAAAAAATACGTGTTACACTGTTTTTGGCAATTCAACCCCAAAGAGGGGAAATAAGGGATGAAAGTCTTTTTAGTAAGTATTTATTAAAGAACTCCTAAGGAATTTGTAACGCTACATCTATGAAAATTGATATTTTACATCGATTAGAAATAATAAAAAAAGGTAGGCCTGTCAGTGTTTTTGGTAATTCAACCTATAAGGGGATGAAATAGAGGATGAAAGTTTTCGTGGAAATATTTCATTATGAAAGTACTTTGAAGCTATATCTATGAAGTTCTGTATTTTGCTTCTCGGTTAGAAATAAAAATAATTTGTGTTTCAGTTTCTCTCTCTCTCTCTCTCTCTCTCTCTCTCTCTCTCCCTCTCTTTGTTCCTTTCTTTTATTTCTTTTTTTCTTAATTCAGTCCCTAATGGAATGAAAAAGGGGAAGAAAATTTTTATGAAAATCTTTCGTTACATTAAAACATTTTAAAGCTATATCTGTGAAAATTGATAATTGAGTTCTCGGTTAGAAATAAAGAAATATTATGTGTTATGGGTGAAAGAGTCTATGAAATTAGCATCACAAGAAGTCAAAACGTAAGATTAACAAAAACCTCCGACTGCAGCTATTAGAATCGCTTTTTGGTCATAAGTACATTTGTAAAAGACCTTGCTTCTATGGCCTTAATTAGCGTGAAAAATTTAGAAGGTTTTGCAATTTGTGAACTAAAACAAAGAAAGCTGTTTAACAGGTACCACGACAGAATTTGACAGAATTGCGTAGAAAGAGAAACATTAATTTTACAGAAGAACTAATTTATGTTTATAAGATTACTTTTATTGTAATTACTAAACACACTCGAGCGAAGCAATGTGGTCTAAACTAATTGCTTATAAGATGATCGAGATGAAAGTGAAGACAATCTGCCCCTGATGAGCCAGGCTCCCACTATATCACAAATCCAGGTATGGGTAAATGGGTGAAAGCTACCTGCTAGAAGATGTAAAGCCTTTAATCAAGCTAATTTTTATTTCAACTGACATCGAAGGTTATATTTGTTTGAAATCTTTATTGTTTACGAACACAATTGACGTACGACGTTCTCCACATCCGGGTAAACTTTTCCTATTGCTAAATTGAAAGTTTTCGGACTTATCAAAGTAGCCAGCACAAATAAATTTCACGTTTCTGTTTTGTATAATATGGCATGCTACGCAAGAAAAATTCAGTGACTTTGCGCTTGTATTAGTTTGATTTTAATGTACATCTGTCTCTAACGGTTTTTCTTTTCATGTTTTGAAATGTCTTAGTTTCAACCAAAAGGAAGATCCTTTTCTTTTTTTGCTTTCCATAATTTTGATTCCTCTTCAGTTTAAAAATGGAAGAGTTGGGATTAATCAACTGCATCTTCGACATTCTTGATGCCTGTCTCTCAATATATTACATTCTTTATCTTCCTGACTAATATCTGTAGAAATAATAAGCTACTGGGCGTCACGTTTCTATATATTTCTACTTCCCTTAATATTCTAAATACACTCCTGGAAATTGAAATAAGAACACCGTGAATTCATTGTCCCAGGAAGGAGAAACTTTATTTACACATTCCTGGGGTCAGATACATCACATGATCACACTGACAGAACCACAGGCACATAGACACAGTTAACAGAGCATGCACAATGTCGGCACTAGTACAGTGTATATCCACCTTTTGCAGCAATGCAGGCTGCTATTCTCCCATGGAGACGATCGTAGAGATGCTGGATGTAGTCCTGTGGAACGGCTTGCCATGCCATTTCCACCTGGCGCCTCAGTTGGACCAGCGTTCATGCTGGACGTGCAGACCGCGTGAGACGACGCTTCATCCAGTCCCAAACATGCTCAATGGGGGACAGATCCAGAGATCTTGCTGGCCAGGGTAGTTGACTTACACCTTCTAGAGCACGTTGGGTGGCACGGGATACATGCGGACGTGCATTGTCCTGTTGGAACAGCAAGTTCCCTTGCCGGTCTAGGAATGGTAGAACGATGGTTCGATGACGGTTTGGATGTACCGTGCACTATTCAGTGTCCCCTCGACGATCACCAGTGGTGTACGGCCAGTGTAGGAGATCGCTCCCCACACCATGATGCCGGGTGTTGGCCCTGTGTGCCTCGGTCGTATGCAGTCCTGATTGTGGCGCTCACCTGCACGGCGCCAAACACGCATACGACCATCATTGGCACCAAGGCAGAAGCGACTCTCATCGCTCAAGACGACACGTCTCCATTCGTCCCTCCATTCACGCCTGTCGCGACACCACTGGAGGCGGGCTGCACGATGTTGGGGCGTGAGCGGAAGACGGCCTAACGGTGTGCGGGACCGTAGCCCAGCTTCATGGAGACGGTTGCGAATGGTCCTCGCCGATACCCCAGGAGCAACAGTGTCCCTAATTTGCTGGGAAGTGGCGGTGCGGTCCCCTACGGCACTGCGTAGGATCCTACGGTCTTGGCGTGCATCCGTGCGTCGCTGCGGTCCGGTCCCAGGTCGACGGGCACGTGCACCTTCCGCCGACCACTGGCGACAACATCGATGTACTGTGGAGACATCACGCCCCACGTGTTGAGCAATTCGGCAGTACGTCCACCCGGCCTCCCGCATGCCCACTATACGCCCTCGCTCAAAGTCCGTCAACTGCACATACGGTTCACGTCCACGCTGTCGCGGCATGCTACCAGTGTTAAAGAGTGCGATGGAGCTCCGTATGCCACGGCAAACTGGCTGACACTGACGGCGGCGGTGCACAAATGCTGCGCAGCTAGCGCCATTCGACGGCCAACACCGCGGTTCCTGGTGTGTCCGCTGTGCCGTGCGTGTGATCATTGCTTGTACAGCCCTCTCGCAGTGTCCGGAGCAAGTATGGTGGGTCTGACACACCGGTGTCAATGTGTTCTTTTTTCCATTTCCAGGAGTGTATGTTATTTGATCACACAGTTGCCGCACTAAAACTGGAAGCACAACAAGATTCATGGGACGAGCTCGTAATATGTGTAGTCTGGCCGCGAAGAAGATACCTTACAAAACATTCTCTCCACTGATACTTGGCTATCCCCCATCACTTCGGTACCCCTGCCTGTTGGATTGATAGGGGATATAGCTAAGATCCAAAGGTGAGCAGCGCTTTTCTCAAGTATGCACGAAACCGTCACCGAATTGTTTCTCCAACTCTAGAGGTGGACGCTGCAACGTTGAAGCTGTGTGTCATGCTGTGGTTTACTGTTACATTTCAGTGATCGTACATTTCCAGAAGAGTATAGCCACGTTTTGCTTCCTGCTACTTTTATCTTGCGAAAAGACCGTGAAGATGAGATTAGAGCGATTCGGGCTCAAAAGGAGACTTATTTTTACTTTATTTATCAGCCATCAAACGTAAGGTTTTCCGTCTAGCGGCTACGGCAAACCAGTGCTAACTACTAAAGAAAAAAAGAAAGGTATGGGAGAGTGTTCTACCTTCGAACACTTTGCAAATTTTCTCCTGTAGCCAGCCCTATAACGGAAGTTTAATATATTTTCTTATTTCAACTGATAGTATTCGCTTTGTGTGTGCTGCAGTCTTTTTGTGAAATTATAAAATTTACTCCAGAAAAGTATGATTTTTTCAAATGTGAAAAACTGTTCCAAGGTACAACACCGTCAGTTAGCTAGAAAAAATATTCTATCGAAATGAAAAGGTGTTGCAGTTGGAAAAATTTTGTCAATTCTGTATCTAATACGCTGTGTGTTATGTTACGACTCTACGAAACACTAACAATCAGTAAATCAAATTAAGAAGAAGTAGTATCGAAAACCAGTTAAAAGTTTAAAACAGTTTGAAACAGAAGGTGTTGGCAACATACACAAATTTCCGCTTTTAAGACGGGGAAAATTGTTAGGAAATTAAAGAATCTCAGTTCCCTTGCACGTGTCAGGTGCTCGGTGGTAGAAGAGTATCTTCCATTTCAAAGTAAAAAAAAAAAAAAAAAATCGTTCAAATGGCTCTGAGCACTATGGGACTTAACTTCTGAGGTCATAATTCCCCTAGAACGTAGAACTACTTAAACCTAACTAACCTAAGGACATCACACACATCCATGCCCGAGGCAGGGTTCGAACCTGCAACAGTAGCGGTCGTGCGGTTCCAGACTGTAGCGCCTAGAACCGCTCGCCCACTCCGGCCGGCCTTCGAAATCATGATAACATAAAGTTCGAACATAATAAACTTCCTTGAGACTAAAAAGCTCCTGTGCTAGGATCAGCATGATTTTAGAACTCATCGCCCGTGCGAAACTCAGCTTGCCCTTTTCTCACGTGATATACTGTGAAATGTAGATGAAGGGCAACGGGCAGATACCATATTTCTAGATTTCAAAAAATCATTTGACACGGTGTTCCACTGCAGACTATTAAAGATGATACGAGCATATGGAATAGGTCACGGATACGTGAGTGGCTCTAAGACTTCTTCAGTAATAGATACCAGTACGTCATCCTCGATGGAGAGCGTTCATCAGAGACAAGGGTCTCATCAAGACTGCACGTCAACAGACTCCAGGGTCTTATAAGAGAGAAAATATATACATTTAGAAACGAGCAATGGGAGCAGAAACTCGCAGGGCTAGATACCACACGTCCTGGCGTGTTGAACGTAGCCACACACTTCATCAGGGAGAAACATTATATTCATACTATGCAAGGACCAGACGGCCCAGCTTACTCCGCAAATGAGAAGGCATATCTTATGGCCACACTTGCAGCGTCCTTCACGCCGAATCTGGCTCCTTCAGATCCAGTATTCACACTTGAAACGGACCAGGAAGTTACACGTCTTGTAGCCCAGCCCACGCGCGATGAAATCAGACGTAATAGTACAAAGGAAATTACTTGGGCTATCAAGCATACCAACGCTAGGAAAGCCCCTGGGCCCGATAGCACTCGGGAAAGCCGTGTCCTCCAGGAGTTCACGGTTAAAGCCATAGAACACGTTGCACATGTAACGAATGGCATCTTAAAACACCAACATTTCCCTGAATTTTGGAAGGCGGCCAAGGTCCTGATGTTGAGGAAGCAAGGAAAAGACCACTCCCTTCCTCAAAAATACAGACCCGTCAGTCTGCTGTGCTCGCTCAGCAAGATTGTTTAGAAGGTAATACTAAAACGCGTCACCTGGCACTGCATCGCCAATTACACCCCAAAACCGGAGCAATTCGCCTTTAGGAATCACGAGTCAACAACACTTCAACTCCTCCGCGTAGTCGAACGTGTAACACATGGCTACAACACGAACAAAGCCACAGCAGCCGTGTTTCTGGATATCGAAAAAGCTTTCGACCGCCTCTGGCAAACTAAGCGATGCTGGTTTCCCCGACGGACTTGTACGTCTCATACACTCATATCTCACGAACAGATGTTTCAACACTGACGTGCAGGGCAATCAATCGACACGGAACGGTATCCAAGCTGGAGTATCCCAGGGAAGCATTCAGGGACCCATCTTGTTCAACCTCTACGTTAATGATTTTTCCAGCAACACAAAACACGACGTTAGCCATCTACACGGGTGACACAGCCATCCATGCGGAAGACTGGAGATCGTCTAACATAAATTCACGAATACAGACGGCGCTAGTACTGCCGAGCCTTGGTTGGAACGATGGCGAATATAAGTAAATGTCGACAAGCGCGAAGCACTTCTGTTCACACGCAGACCTAAGTTATTGCTCCGAAAGTGGCAAGTTCAGGAAGACCGAGGCAAAGGTGGAGTGAGACTGGAACGGGCCAAAGGGCCTAATACCTGAAAGGATGATGATGACGCTTAATTTGATAACTTAGTCTCAAAACCGATTGAACTGTTAACATTACTTCACAATGCGATAATCATGTAGGATGTCAAAGCAATACGTTTCCTGTCAAGAACTACCAGAGTCTTCCCGCTGGGACAGGGGGGACATGACAGTGGTACACGAGGCACCCCTTTGCGCCCACTGTTAACACGGCGCGTGTGAGGCGTGGGCGCCGCCCGCTCACCTGGCAGAGCTCGCGCCGCGCCCTCCGGCCCGTGTCCACGAGCACGCTGAGCGGCACGTTGTTGGTGCAGACGCCCAGCCGCGCGTTGCCCGCCGCGTACTCGCCCAGCGGCACCGCAGCCGCGGGCAAGTGGCCCTCGTCCGTCAGCAGTCTCTGCAGCCGCGACATGCGCGGCTCCTTCTTCATGCCTGCCAAAAATTCACATATTACGCGTTGTCATAAGTTCCGCTCATTCAAGCAGCTGTAAAACGTTGTTGTTATTGTTTTCAGTCCGAAGGCTGGTTTGATGTAGCTCTCCAGTCAAGTCTATCCCGTGCAAGCATCTTCATCTCTGTGTAACTATTGCTATCTACATCAATTTGAACCCGCTTACTGTAGTCAAGTTACAGCCTCCATCTAAATTTTTTTACTTCAAAAAGTTCCATTCATTACCAAATTTACGGTTCTTTATTGCCCCAGGATTTGTGCTATCAACTGATTCCTTCTTTTATTAACGTTTTGCGATCCGGGCGGGAAGGAGCGCCGGTCCCCGGCACGAATCCCCCCGGAGGATTTGTGTCGAGGTCCAGTGAGCCGGCCAGTGTGGATGGTTTTTAGGCGGTTTTCCATCTGCCTCGGCAAATGCAGGCTGGTTCCCCTTATTCCACCTCAGCTACACTATGTCGACGATTGCTGCGCAAACAAGTTCTCCATGTACGCGTACACCACCATTACTCTACCACGCAAACATAGGGGTTACACTCGTCTGGTGTGAGATGTTCCCTGGGTGGTCCACCGGGGGTCGTACCGCACAATAACCCTGGGTTCAGTGTGGGGCGGCGGAGGGGTGAAGTGGACTGCGGTAGTCGTCGTGGGGTTGCGGACCACTGTGGCTGCAGCGGGGACGGAGCCTCTCTGTCGTTTATAGGTCCCCGGTTAATATAACATAACATTTTGCGACAAATATCTTCTCTCCCCAGTCTGACTCAGTGTCTCTTCATTAGTTATCCGTTCTGCTTATCTAGTACTCAACATTTTATCTAGCAGAACATTTTCAAAGCTTCTATTCTCTTCTGGTCTCAACCGTTTAACATCCGCGTTTCACTTCCGTACAAGATTACACCACAATCTAAGACAACAGCCGTGACAACCCGCCTGTCTTTTCTTAGGCACTGCGATAGCAGCTCGCCAAGTGGCCAGCAGGCGGCACTTCTAAATGCAATACCGTATGAGGGCGAATACCATCGTTTACATTAATTTGTAGTACAGTTCATACAATAGAAATCGTATGCAGTGCCATAACAATTGACAGTAATTATAAAATAACAGCACACTTGTCATTCATTGGTTTCCTAAGACCCCCTGAGGGGTATGAAACGACGTCTTACGGAACAACTTATTTCCGATTCAATTGAAAAGTACAGATATTTACTGAAAAATATCGTTCTACGTTAGAAACAAAAATTTCCTAGTAAACATCAGAAAGACCAGAGCTTTTGCAGAAAGACGTCGTATATCTAACAATGCCAAGTTTCATTCGCTACGCTTTCATCCAAATCAGTGAACGTGGAACGTAGAAAAACTATATGGAATATAATACGTACACTATTAAATGTACGACTGATGACCACAGCTGTTAAGTCCCATAGTGCTCAGAGCCATATTAAATGTACAAAATAAGCCACCACACCTGCAGCTGAACGGATAGTCACGCAGACCTTTTAATAAAACGCCAAAGGAAATAAAAATGTTTCTCAACACAGAAGACACCAATTCCACAACATTTGCTTCATCTGAGCCACAAACGGCAAAAATCTTCAGTATATTAGTTTCTGAAGCAAACATAATTACATTTACTAAAGAAAATCCTCCATTATAAAGTCTAGTGAAGTGTAAGAATAAGCGAATCTCCAGATTCCGTAAAAAAATTTTACATGTTGAGGAAAGTCTCTATCATAATAAGAACAGACAACAACAGAAATATATGTTTCTCAGGCATGAAATCTGTAATTACATTCTTTTACTTTCAGTTTTTTTCTTTATTGTTATTTTCACACCTGATACAGGTAGACCGGCAGCGGCATACTACGCCACTCTTCGGCCACAGAGATGACAAACGATGCATAAGGAGACATCAAAAAACAGACATGGTGCATAAACAACAGTAGACATACAAAATTAAAATACACGGAGCCCTTCACGGGCGCAGTGTCCAAAATAAAGAACGCTCAGAAACGTGGACACACACAGAAATGACAGAAATGACACACACAAACGAAGGAGCACAAACGATGAAACACTGGAACAAGAACACAAAGACACACACAAACACTAGGTGATTATCTGCGGTGCGCAAATGTTCACTCTTCGTATACGAGTCTGGGGACCTGCCAAAGGGGAAAAGGTGGGGGAGGAGGGAGAGGGGGAGGGTGTAGATGCCAGTGGCAAAGGAGATTTGAGGGGGAGGAAAGAAGGTAGGGGGATGGGGGAAGCCCGGGGGGAAAGGAGGGAGGCAGGAAGGGAGGAGGGAGAGAAGGGAGAGAGGGTGCCCTTGGGAAAAGTCACAGGGGGTGGAAGGGGAGGATCAAAGTTGGGAGGAGGGGTGTATGGAGGGGATGAGGGCATCACCAGGGAGGAGGAGTTGGCCGAAGCCACCTTGTGCGAGGGTATGGAGAGTGGAGAGATGGAGGGCAGGTGGGATGTGGGAATACAGGCACGGCAGCGGACGGGGGTGGGAGAGTATGGGAGAGACAAGTGGGTGAGGGGGATCAAGTTTACAGGAGGTGTAGAGGACCCATATCCATTCGAGGAAAAGGAGGAGGTGCGGGAATGGAATGAGGTCATACAGAGACCGCATGGGGGAGGCAAAGCAGATGTGATAGGTGAGGCAGACTGCATGGCTTTCTTGGATTTGAAGGGATTTGTAAAAGGTAGGAGGGGCAGAGAACCAGGCAGGGTGGGCATAGCAGATGATAGGGTGGATGAGGGATTGATAGGGATGGAGGATGGTGGAGGGGTCGAGACCCATGTGCGGCCAGAAAGGAGCTTGAGGAGATGGAGTCGGGAGTGTGCCTTGGCTTGGATAGTCCAGAGATGGGGGTCCAGGAGAGGCAATGGTCAAGGGTGACGCCAAGGTACTTGAGGGTGGGGGTGAGGGTGATAGGACGGCCATAAAGGGTGATATAGAAGTCGAGGAGATGGAAGGAAGGGGTGGTTTTGCTTACAATGATCGCCTGGGTCTTGGAAGGATTGACCTTGAGCAACCACTGGTTGCACCAGGTGGTGAACCGGTCAAGATGGGATTGGAGAAGGTGTTGGGAGCGTTGCAGGGTGGGGGCGAGGGCAAGGAAGGCAGTGTGATCGGCGTACTGGAGGAGGTGGATGGGGGTTGAAAGTAGAGAAGAGGGGAGAGGATGGAACCTTGAGGCACACCGGTGGAGGGGTAGAAGGTGTAGGTATCTGTGTTATGGATGGTGACATAGGAAGGGAAAGAAAGGACCCTATCAGACAGACGTAGTTGATAGGAAGGGCTAAGGTTTGGAGTTTGAAGAGGAGACCAGAATGCCATACATGGTCGTAAGCACATTCAAGGCTGAGAGAGAGGAAGATGGCGGATCAATGAGAGTTGAGCTGTTCAGGGAGGAGATGAGTGAGATGAAGGAGAAGGTCATCGGCAGAGAAGGATAGTCGAAAGCCACACTGAGTAGCGGGAAGGAGACGGTGCTGGCGGATTTGCTGGTGGATGCAACAGGTAAGGAAGGATTCCAAGACCTTGCTGAAGACTGAAGTACGGCTGATGGGGCAGTAGGAGGAGACAGCGGATGGCGATTTACCGAGTTTGAGGAACATCAGGATCCGGGAGGTTTTCCACAGGTCGGGGTAGTAGCCAGTGGACAAGACCACATTATATAGCCTGGCCAGAGCGGAGAGAAGGAGGTGAGAACTTCACGGATGTGGCGATAGGTAACACGATCGTGACTGGGAGCAGTGTTGCGTTTCGTTTGGAGTGTAAATATGATATCCCGAGTAGTGATGGGGGCTCTGAGTTCGTTGTGTGCAATGTTGTCCTAGTACTGGAAGCCAGGGGCGAGTGGAGGGACAGAGGTGTCAGTTCGATCGCGGACGTCTGGGAAGAGGGAGTAATCGAACTGGGGATCGTCAGGGAGGGTAAAGATATCAGAGAGGTAGGAGGCAAAGTGATCGGCCTTACTAAGGTTGTCAGGGAAGGGGTGGTCATCATGAAGGAGAGGGTAGTGGGGGGGGGGGGGGGGGGGGGTTAGATCCAGTAAGGCGGCGGAAGGCTGACCAGTACTTGGACGAGTTGATAGGTAGGATAGAACTAAGATGGGTGCATGTCTGTCGCCAGTCACGGCGTTTCTTAGCCGCGAGAAAGTTTCTGACGTGTCGTTGTAGTTGCCGGTGGCGTCGTAGTGTGTCCCGGTCATGCGTGTGAAGGAACGCACGGTAGAGATGGCGAGATTCACGTAGGAGGAAGATGGCCTGTGGGCGGGTGGATGGCGATGGTAGGGATGTGGGCCTCCACGGCCTCAGACAGGGTCTGCTGGAGAAAGGAGGCGGCATGGGTAACATCATCTGGGTGGTGGTAGGGGAGGGGGTGGCGATCTACCTGAGTAGAGAGGGTATCCCGGCAGGCATTTCAGTCGACACGGGAATAATCATGGACATATTTTGGGGGATTGTCGATGCGAGGATTGGAACGGGGGCGACGACCGTCTGAAATGGTAAGGAGGACGGGGAGATTGTCACTGCCAACAGGGTCTAGGACGTCCACCGCTATGCGGCCAAGGAGGTTAGGGGAGGAGAGGACGACATCTGGAGTGGTATTGGATTCGCGGCGGGTGTGCTGGGGAATGGGAACGAGGTCACCATGGAGGGTGGAGAGGAACCGATGCCACCGCCGTAACTGGACGGCGGAACGACTATGGATGTTGAGGTCGGCGGTAATCACGTAGGAAGAGAAAGTACGGACGACGGGGGAAAGGAAGTCAAAAGTAATAGCGGCAGTGGGGCGGACATACATGGTGACGCACGTAATGGTAAGGCCAGGGAAGAAAAGTCTGTTTGCTTTCAGTGGAGTAAGCTGCAATTATACAGATATTCCAAAGTATTTGTTCATGTGTAAGTTGTAGTTTACGTCACACAATCAGCGACATTTGGCTGTTTTTACATTTATTTCACGATAATTTTTGTCTCTAGGTAATTTACTAATGCATAGAATGCGAAACATAACAACTATTAATTAACTAGACAAATAATTATAAACAAATGTCCTTACGACTCAGGCAACTGCCTGCTTTCTCACAGCTTGGAGCGCTAGTATCGCTTCAGCTGTTAAACGCCAACTTTAGCACCCGAGAGCGTCGTGACTATATGTATTAGACCAGGGTCGGCTAGAAATTCTGCACGTGTGCGGAGCAGCAGCGCATGTGCAGCTTCCTGTTGACAGTGCGAGCACTTACCGGACACGTAAACAGGGAAGCGGAACCGTCACCGCTCATTTAGTGTATCTCATCAAGTGCAGATGTCACCGCTTCCCCTTGCCCTGAAGCTGGGATAAACTGTACCTGGGCACTCTCTTTGTCTTTCCACAGTGTGCAATAAAACATGGCAAGGTATCGCCTTATTGCTGCGCGGAGTGGCCGCGCAGTTTGAGGCGTCATGTCACGGACTGTGCGGCCCCTCCTGCCGGAGGTTCGAGTCCTCCCTCAGGCATGGATATGTGTGTTGTTCGTAGCATAAGTTAGTAAAGTAGTGTGTAAGTCTAGGGACTGATGACCTAAGCGGTTTGGTCCGTTAGATATTCACACACATTATCGCCTTATTCCATTGGCCTATCACCAAACATCACGGTTCTAACAAATGGCGCATGAATATGCCGGACTGGTTTTACGGCCACGTTAGGTACCTAAATAGCCTTCATCGCAAGGTTATCGAACATGTCACTCAATAAATAGAGGATAATTTTAAGCGTGTAAGTATACCTTGAACAACCGGTTTAGAACCAAATTTTTCAGATAACTATGTTAGCCTTTGTTACATGAAGCTGTTAGTAAAAACAATTTTAAATTAGAAAAAGAAAAAATCCAAACGATATTTATCATTGGCGAAGAGAAACGATAAAATTAATGTCGTGCAAAAAACCACAGCACACTGATAAACGCAAGCAGTTGCGAAGATTTTCGTCACAAATATTAGATCGAAACCTTGATTTATTCATTTTCATCATGGAGAAAAATCTTTTACGTAAGTAGATATGGACGTAAATCTCGCAGCTTCTTGATGCAGGCGTGGAAATTCTTGTTATGGCAAGTTTAATTCGTGTTCTTTTGCACTTCTTACAGCAAAGAGCTTGTCCTACAGCCGTTTATTGCACTGCAGGTCGATCAGTTCCATCTGTTATGATTCGGAGCATCTTCGTCTGATGCTGAAAACAGCCGTGCAAAGCAACAATGACAGGAGATACACTAATAACATCTACAAATCGTGCTCGAAATTGCTTCTTAACTTTTACAATTGTCAACATGTATTCTTGAAATCTAACATTTTCGTGGACCAAATCAAGGATACGGAAACATGCTTTCTTTTCAGGCAATAACTGGCTCTCTCAAAAGGCAAGCTTCCTTTCAAATGCATTTTTTCCCACCATGTCAGAAATTCAATTATTTTCACCTTGCGACCTGCCATTGAGACTGTTCATGTAGATGTAATGTCCACGAGAATACAAGGGCTAATATCCAGCCATGATCTCCTAATTTCTGGTCACTCTTTCCCTTCTCATGTAACAAATGTACTACGGCCAAACATAAATCAAAAACTCTTTTCAGCATTTTACGTCGAGTGAGCCCGAGTACTTCGATATAGTAAGGTATGCCGTCGTGTTCCTCTGGCTGGCTCTGAGAACTATGGGACTCAACTGCTGAGGTCATTAGTCCCCTAGAACTTAGAACTAGTTATCCCTAACCAACCTAAGGACATCACAAACATCCATGCCCGAGTCAGGATTCGAACCTGCGACCGTAGCGGTCTTGCGGTTCCAGACTGCAGCGCCTTTAACCGAACGCGTGTTCCTCTCCTAATTCCTCCATTAACTGCCGAAACTGGCGATGCATAAGCCCATGTATTTTCAGATACTTTACAGTACGCACAAAGAGTGTATGATCTTTTCTAATGCTACTGATTTTGCATAAAGTATCTTCGATGGGTCCTAGCTTTTCACGCTTCGGTACTATGCTTCCTCTTTGACGGCCTCTCATTGGCGGTGCACCATCCGTGGTCACTGAGATTAACCGATTCCGATCCACACCGATCGCGGCCTAGGGGTAGCGTCTTCAGTTCATAACCAAAACTGTCCCGGTTTCGAATCCCGCGGGTGCTTAAATTTTGATTAATTATCAGAATTGGAAGACGGAGACTCCCAGCATAAGCAGTCACCCCTCATTCTACCAACGGCCTTGTCAAAGAGGGCGGAGGAGCGGACAGAGGTTCAGGCCACTCGATTGCCCCGAAAGGCAGAAAAATCAGCAATGATCAACGGCATGAGGATGTAGAAGACAATGGAAACCACTGCATTAAAGACAGGTAACTGTATCCACAGGACATGTGGCCTGTAATTGAAGAAGTGTCATGATGATCTCTCCATTGGCAAAAGATGCGGGAATAGTCCCCCATTCGGATCTCCGGGAGGGTACTGCCAAGCGGGCGGTTACCATGAGAGAAAGATTGAATAATCAACGAAAGGGTAACTTTCTACGAGTCGGGATGTAGAATATCAGAAGCCTGAACGTGGAAGGGAAACTAGAAAATCTGAAAAGGGAAATGCAAAGGCTCAATCTAGATATAGCAGGGGACAGTGAAGTGAAGCGGAAAGAAGACAAGGATTTCTGGTCAGATGAGTATAGGGTAATATCAACAGCAGCAGAAAATGGTATAACGGAAGTAGAATTCGTTATGAATAGGAAGGTAGGGCACAGAGTGTGTACGTGTGAACAGTTCAGTGATAGGGCTGTTCTTATCAGAATCGACAGCAAACCAACACCGACAACGATAGTTCAGGTCTACATGCCGACGTCGCAAGCTGAACATGAAGAGAGAGAGAATGTGTATGAGGATATTGAAAGGGCAATACAGTATGTAAAGTGATATGAAAATCTAATAGTCATGGGAGACTGGGATGCAGTTGTAGGGGAAGGAGTAGAAGAAAAGGTTACAGCGGAATATGTGCTTGGGACAAGGAATGAGAGAGGAGAAAGACTGAGTTCTGTAACAAGTGTCAGCTAGTAACGAGCGAATACTCTGTTCAGGAATCACGAAAGGAGAAGGTATACTTGGAAAAGGCCGGGTGATACAGGAAGATTTCCGCTAGATTACATCATGGTCAGACAGAGATTCCGAAATTAGATACTGGATTGTAATGCGTACCCAGGAGCGGATAAAGACTCAGATCACAATATAGTGGTGATGAAGAGTAGGCTGAAGTTTAAGACATGAGTCAGGAAGAATCAATACCCAAAGAAGTGGGATCCGGAAGTACTAAGGAATAACGAGATTCGGTTGAAGTTCTCTAAGGCTATAGATATAGCAATAAGGAATAGCTCAGTAGGCAGTACAGTTGAAGAGGAGTGGACATTTCTAAAAAAGGCCATCACAGAAGTGGGGAAGGAAAAGGTAGGTACAGAGCAGGTAACTGCGAAGAAACAGAAGAAATACTTCAGTTGATCGATGACAGGAGGAAGTACAAAAATGTTCCAGAAACTCAGGAACAAAGAAATACAATCCGCTGAGAAATGAAATAAATAGGACGAGCATGGAAGCTAAGGCGAAATGGCTGCAGGAAAAATGTGAAGACATCGAAAAAGAAATGATTGTCAGAAGGACAAAACAACCGTCGGTGACATTAAAAGCAATGGTTACAAAATTAAGACTATAACGGGAATTCCACTGTTAAATGCTAAGGAGAGAGCGGATAGATTTAAAGAACACAATGAAAACCTCTATGAGGGGGAAGATTTGTCTGATGTGATAGAAGAAGAAACAGGAGTCGATTTAGAAGAGTTAGGGATCCAGTATTAGAAACAGAATTTGAAAGAGCTTTGGAGGACTCAATATAAAATAAGACAGAAGTGATAGATAGCATTCCATCAGAATTTCTAAAATCATTGAGGGAAGTGGCAAAAAACGACTATTCGCGTTGGTGTGTAAAATGTATGAGTCTGGTTACCCGAAGACGGCAAGAGCTGACAAGTGCGAGAGTTATCGCACAATCAGCTTAACAGCTCATGCATCCAAGTTGCTTACAAGAATAATATACAGAAGAATGGGAAAGAAAATTGAGGATGCGCTAGATGATGATCAGTTTGGCTTTAGGAAAAGTAACGCCACGAGAGATGCAATTCTGACATGGGGGTTAATAATGAAAACAATTCTAATGAAAAATCAAGGCACGATCATAGGATTTGTCGACCTGGAAAAAGCGTTCGACAATGTAAAATGGTGCAAGATGTTGGGAACTCTGAAAAACATAGGAGTAAGCTATAGGGAGAGACGGATAATACACAATATGTACAAGAGCCAAGAGCGAATAATAAAAGTGGACGACCAAGAACGAAGTGCTCGTATTAAAAAGAGTGCAAGACATTGTTCAGTCTGCACATCGAGGAAGCAGTTATGGATATAAAAGAATGGTTCAGGAGTGAAATTAAAATTCAAGGTGAAAGAATATGAACGATACGATCGCTGATGACATTGCTATCCTGAACGAAAGTGAAGAAGAGTTACATGATCTGGTGAATGGAATGAACAGTCTAATTAGTACAGAGTTTGGATTGAGAGTAAATCGAAGAAAGACGAAGGTAACGAGAAGTAGTGGAAATGAGAATAGCGAGAAGCTTAACATCAGGATTGATGGTCACGAAGTAGATGAAGTTCAGAAATTCTGCTACCTAGGCAGTAAAATAACCAAAGACGGACGGTGAAAGGAGGACATCAAAAGCAGACTAGCAATGGCATTCCTGGCCAAGAGAAGGCTACTAATATCAAATATCGGCCTTAATTTGAGGAAGAAATTTCGATGAGTGTACGTCTCGAGTACAGCATTGTATGGTAAGTGAAACATAGACTGTGGGAAAACCGGAACAGAAGAAAATCGAAACATTTGAGATGTGGTGCTACAGACTAATGTTGAAAATTAGGTGGACTGATACGGTAAGGAAGGAGGAGGTTCTGCGCAGAATCGGAGAGGAAAGAATATTTGGAAAACACTGATAAGGAGAAGGGACAGGATGATAGGACATCTGTTAAGACATGAGGGAATTACTTTCATGGTACTAGAGGGAGCTGTAGAGGGCAAAAACTACAGAGGAAGACAGAGATTGCAATACATCCTGCAAATAACTGAGGACGTAGGTTGCAACAAGCGCTGCTCTGAGATGAAGAGGTTAGCACAGTCAGAAGACTAGTGACAAAAAAAAGGGGCGACATCATCAATCGCTTGCTGGACAGCTTGGAGTAAGCTGCACCTGTAGTGGTCCCTTTCAAAGGCATCAAATCTTAAACGTCCTTTGTTACGCGCAGAGCGTTATCAATACCTGAGCTGTATTTGTAAGTTCTGTTGCTTCATCCAGCGCCGGCCATAACACTTACACACCGTGTCATTGTTTGTTTGGAAAGGTCGATTTCTTGAAATCTGCAAACATTCGTGGGATCTAAAGGTTCCGCAGCATCAATCAGACAGTCTTTTACAAACTCCCCTTCGAAAAACGGTTTCCCGGATCTTGCTATTCTTAATGCAATTTTGAAATTTGCTGGCAGTGCATATGTACTGCAATTGTCATTCTGGAAAATTGAAAACAGTACGTTGTACAGCAAAATAGTTACGAATGTAACTCAAGAAACGAAGAGTTCAAGAGGTATCTATTATTATAACTTACATTAAAAACTAATCACAGATTTAGCTGTTCCGCTTTGCCTGCTGGCTGAGATGTGCGTATGCGCACCTGTGCCGCACTTCCGCACTTTGGCTCAGTGTGCAGAGTTTGGCCAACCCTATGGTAGACTGTGGTTACACTCTGGACAGCTTCAGAAAGGGCTTTCCAACACTTTAAATTTATGTTCGATATTTATTTGCTTTTGATTTTCTGCAAAGTCAACGTTGATTATTTTGCTTCCCATAGAGAAAACTCATTGGTTACTACTGCCTATGTCTCATTTCCTAATCTAATTTAGCGTCTCAGCCCTGACTAATTTCATTTGACTACATATCATTGCAATTTTTTTCCTTTGGTTGTTGTTCGTCTTAAACTGCCTAGAAAAAAAGAGAGAAGCACCTGTAAGGGGAGAAGGAAAAGAAACTTGAAACTGCGCAGGTTGGAAGAGTATGTTGAGTTACTTCAGTGATGACAAAATCGAGTCAGATTTTCAAATAACTTGTCAGTATGAGCCCAATTTTTCCTACGTCATTGCAGCCTTTTTGACCTACATGCGCACACCCATTCAGTTACGAAGGCTGTCACAAAGTCGTTGCGTCCTCCGCTGACGCAAGGCGGCCGAGAACTGTTACAACTGATACTTTATATCGTTGACACGGGCATCCTGGATATTGGATACTGATTCTGAGACAGAGTTAACATCCGAGCTGGTTCCACATGTATTCTCTCCAGGGCATACCCTAGGATCTACCTCGCCACAGAAGTACCTCGTATTCACGCAACCACTTCATACAGATACGTGCCATATCTGCACAAGAATTGTCCTGTTCAAAAATGACACATCTACTGTCGCATGAGAGGTAACATTTGAGGACACAGAATTTCCGCGACGCACCGTTGTACCGTCAGTGATCTTAAGTCAGCCCGACGGCTACGCACCCCATGACGCTGGTATAACACCGTTGTCCCTCTCAAAAACATTAGTAGAATGGAAGTTCTGACCAGGTCACCGCCATACTCGCTAACAATGGTCGTCCAGAGTAGCGCAGAACCGTGATTCATGGCTGGACACAATGCAACGCCATTTATCAGCAGCCTATGCTTGTTCAGAAACTAAATGCTGCTTTATTTACCATTAGAACAGTATCTGAAATAAGTGACGCTTCAACACGAAAAGTAATCTACTTCGCATATTTTCATACGCTTATGTCGTATGGTATTATTTTTTGGGGTAATTCTTCTGATTCAAGAAGGGTATTTTTGGCTCAAAAACGGGCTGTTCGAGCTATATGTGGTGTAAGTTCGAGAACCTCTTGTCGACCCCTATTCAATAGTCTGGGAATTTTGACTGCCCTCACAGTATATATTTTCTTTAATGTCGTTTGTTATTATCAATATTAGCCTATTCCCAAGAGTTAGCAGCTTTCACTCAGTTAATACTAGGCAGAAATCAAATCTGCATGTGGAATGCACTTCCTTGACTCTTGTGCAGAAAGGAGTGCAGTATTCTGCTGCATCCATTTTCAACAAGCTACCACAAGAACTCAAAAATCTTAGCAGTAGCCCAAACTCTTTTAAGTCCAAACTGAAGAGTTTCCTCATGGCTCACTCCTTCTATTCTGTCAAGGAGCTCCTGGAAGAGCTAAAAAATTAAACAAATTCCAGTGTGACATTGTTGATTTTCTTTTTTTAAACTTACGACTTGTCTCCTGAATATGCTTTTTTATATTTCACTTTATCTGTTTCTACTATCGTGTTATAATTTCATGTATTGACTCATTCCATGACCATGGAGACTTCTCCATAATTTGGTCCCACGCAACAATAAATAAATAAATAAATATGATCATTGGCTTTCAGCCCAGGGATGGAACCATTTTGGAAATGGCTAAGTTTGTAAGCTGTTCGCATGCGACTGTGTTTAAAGTATACTGCACATAGTAAAAGGGCTCTACCAAAACTGGCACCGAGGCAACTGTGATGCACCAGGGGTCATAGACGAGGGGTGAATGACGGCAGCAGAGATGTATATGAGCGAACAGAGGTGCAACTGCTGAGCAGCTGAGCGCCCACAAAAACCAAGAGGCTATGAACGGTGTCTCAATGACCGTTCAGTGAACATTGCTGGCTGCTCTTCATCGGCGATGAAGACTGGAATTTGAACGCCAGTACAGCATGTCAACGTTCACTGAGTGTCGCCTGGTGGCGTTTTCAAGTAAATCACATTTTATGCTTCACTGCCGTGAAACGTCTGAAAGCGAGCACCCTGCAACAGTCATCAGAAAGATCAGGCCGGAGGAGGTAGTGTTATGGTCTGGGGAATGTTTTTATAGCATTCTCTGGGTGATCCCGTCATTCTGGAAGGTACAATGGATCGACAAATGTATGCATCAATTTTTGGGTGCCATGTACACTCCGAATTGTAGTTTGCTTTTTCTGAACAAGATGGCTTCTACCAGCAAGGTAGCAACTTGTCACACATTTTACAGTCTACATGCAAGGTTAGAAGAGCAACAGGATGAGTTTACCGTACTCCCCCGTCCACCAAACTCCCTGGATTTAAACTCAGTCGAGAATCTGTGCGACCATCTCGAGCAGAGTGTTTGCACCATGGATCCTCAATCAAGAAATCTAGCGCAGATGGTCACGGCACTAGTCAAAAAGGCTCCACTTCCCTGAAGGCACCGTCCAGAATCGCAATCTCTCTCTCTTCCAGCACGTCTTGCAGTGGTCCACGCTGCGAAAGTTGGTTATTCAGGCTTATGACAGGTGGTCACATTAATGTGACAGCACAGTGTATTTCTGTGGTCAGTGAATTCAGGTCTGTTTCAACCAGCTTATGAGCGAACATTGTGTTCACAGTGGCCCATGTTTCGCAGAGGCTGACGAGAAGTGTGAAGTGTTGTCTGACGAATCACAGTTTTGCTTCTTTTCAAAAGATGCAAGAAACTGAATGCACAGAATGGACAGTGGGGTGTGGAAGGTGCAGTTCAGACCGGAAGTGGTTCTGTGATGTTTTAGGACTGTTTTTGTAGCCTGACTTGACTAATTCAGGTTACCACGCATATGAAAGAGACTGTTTCTTTCAACATTATCTACAAGCAAGTGTTGACCTTTCCTCTACATCCTCAAGGTAAGTACACAATGCAAACTCCCATATTCCAAAATGAAAACAGCTGTGTTCACAGAGCGCATGTATACGTTCCTGGTTTGGTGAACAGTAGGGCACTCTATCACTCTCCGGTTGGTTCAAATGGCTCTGAGCACTATGGGACTTAACATCCATGGTCACCAGTCCTCTAGAACGTAGAACTACTTAAACCTAACTAACCTAAGGACATTTCACACATCCATCCCCGAGGCAGGATTCGAACCTGCGACCGTAGCGGTCCAGCGGTTCCAGACTGAAGCACCTAGAACCGCACGGCTACTTCGGCTGGCCCGATTGGTTCGCTAAATAATCCAACCTTAAAGCAATAGAAAACCTTGGTATCCTTTTCTTCGCTGTATTTAGGCATTTATAAAGATTAGAGGCGGTGTTAGAGTCTGCACAGATTACCATGGCCAGTAGGTATGCAGATGGCAGGGCACGTATGGGGAGAGCGGTAGTGGTGGGGGCTGCGGGCCGGCGCTGTAGGGGAAATGCCGAGCGCTGTACTCACAGTTTCTGTAAATATTAATTGGGGCCTCTCCACACCCACACGTGCAATCGTCTCCATGGGAGAATAGCAGCCTGCATTGCTGCGAAAGGTGGATATACACTGTACTAGTGCGACATTGTGCATGCTCTGTTGCCTGTGTCTATGTGCCTGTGGTTCTGTCAGTGTGATCATGTGATGTATCTGACCCCAGGAATGTGTCAATAGAGTTTCCCCTTCCCGGGACAATGAATTCACGGTGTTCTTATTTCAATTTCCAGGAGTGTATATTTCGAGTGATGCAGTTGGCATTGGTCGTGCCAGGCTACCAATCTGTCTCAGAATGAAAAAAGGGTGTTTTCTTAAAGATAGCAGATGTGTACATTTCTCCATCCACTTGCGGCAAACAAAGAATGTGTTCAGTAAGGGGCCTCTATTTGTTTCACAAAATTTTTTGTCTCCTACAGCAACTGCCTGCACCAAGTCTGCTTGATGAGGAAAAAGAAAGCTAGGTTAGCGTCCTCACACCCCAGTTATACCCTGAGTAACAATAACTTGTATTTCGAAGGGTGCTGCTGATGCTAGAAACATTAAACTATCTGTTTCCTTCAGAATGAACAAGGAGTGTCTTTCCAAAGCTAGCAACTGCATCCAATATTCCAGCCACTTGGCGGCAAACAAAGGATGTCTGTCTCAGATCTTTGTTTCTTCCCCCACAGATGTGACATTTTCCTCAAACAGCTGCACCAAGTCTGCTTGAAGAAAAAAGAAGGCATTGGTCCTCTACAAAATAGAGGGTGGAGTCTAAATCAATATAAAGCCCAACCCCCACCACACTCATCATCAGTCTTTGACATTGCCTCGTTGTGTCAGTGTGATTCCTGCAACATGAAACGGACAGCCAGCAGTGATACCAGCGGTAGAGGTGGTGGGAAACAACAGCCAAAACTTGGATCAATCGCCATGTAGGTGGTGGTGGTTTTTGGGGGAAGGAGACCAGACAGCGAGGTCATCGGTCTCATCGGATTAGGGAAGGACGGGGAAGGAAGTCGGCCGTGCCCTTTGAAAGGAACCATCCCGGCATTTGCCTGGAGCGATTTAGGGAAATCACGGAAAACCTAAATCAGGATGGCCGGACGCGGGATTGAACCGTCGTCCTCCCGAATGCGAGTCCAGTGTCTAACCACTTCGCCACCTCGCTCGGTACCATGTAGGTGTTCATGAAAAAAATTATGAGCTCAAATTGCGACAGTTATAAAATCCCGTAGCAAAGTATTCAAATTTTTCGAGATTATGACACATTTTCGTATTAAGTTGTTATAAAAGTTCTTTTTTCTTACTGTTACAGCATTCATTGCAGAAATGTTGATAGAACTAGAATGCCAGCTGGGAGCTGAAAGAATCCAGCAAGTGGTAGAGATGTGCCACCATCATGTAATACATCTCAAAATTCTGTGTGTGACAGTTTATTTGTTCAGAAAGCATCTCTTAAAGTATTCAAATCGTAACAAATGCTTATAACTTTTATACCGTTATTCTAGCATTAGAGCAGCAACAGCTGGAACATGAAAGTCCCCATCAAGTGGAAGAGCTTGTGCTGCCATCATGTAAATATATCTCCAAATTCTGTGTGAGAATTTTCATGTCCAGAAAACAGCTCTCGATGTGTTCAGATCACAACAAGTGTTTATAAAACTTTTTATATCGCTGTTGCAGCATTAGAGCAGCAGTTGATGGACTTTGAGCTGCTGCTGGAGTCTGAAATGCAGCAACACAGTAAGTACAGTTGTAATATACTGCTGTTTGACTTTGTTTTTCATCGTATACAGTTGTGTGAGGCATATACGAGGGCGGTTCAGAAAGTAATCTCCGGTTGGTCACAGTGCGGGTTGTGGGGGGAGTAGCGACGCCATCTGTGCGTTCACGCACTCAACAGGTCAGTCGGCATCAAGCCGTGGTCGAGTGAACGTCGTACCTGCGCTAGTTTAGTTTTTGTGGCAGTTTGAAATGTGTGCTGCAATAGAAAACCCCGCCAAATGTGAAGTGCGTGCTGTCATAAGGTTTTTTACAGCCAAAGGATATTCTGCAGCAGCTATTCATCGTGAGCTTTGTGCCGTGTACGGACCAAGAGTTATGAGTGAAGGAGTTGTCTGAGAATGGGTACGTTTATTTAAAAATGGACGAGAAAACGTTCATGATGAAGAGAGGAGTGGTAGACCATCATTGGTGACTGACGAACTCGTTCAGACAGTTGATGCAAAAGTTCGTGAAAATCGACGTTTCTCAATGTCGGAGTTGTCTACTGGTTTTCCACAGATTTCTAAGACTCTCTTGTACGAGATAGTGACAGCAAGATTGGGTTACCGTAAGTTCTGTGCACGATGGGTGCCCAAAATTCTTACCGACCACCACAAAACTCAAAGAATGGCCTCTGCATTAGACT
Source organism: Schistocerca americana (assembly GCF_021461395.2). NCBI lineage: Eukaryota > Metazoa > Arthropoda > Insecta > Orthoptera > Acrididae > Schistocerca > Schistocerca americana. The sequence goes on along the minus strand of NC_060119.1, from coordinate 947,716,489 downwards.
TTCTGTCACGTTATGAGGACGATGGAGAACCATTGTTAAACAGAATCGTGACCGGTGACGAAACCTGGATTAAGTACGTGAACCCTGAGACAAAAGGACAATCAAAGATGTGGGCACATTCAAATTCGCCTACCAAATCAAGAAAAGCCTCGCAAGATTTTTCTGCCAGAAAACTGATGGCAACGGTGTTTTGGGATGCCAAAGGGGTGTTGTTGGTTGAATTCATGGAACGTGGTACGACCATTAATCAAGATGTGTACTGTGAAACAATAAAAAAGTTACGACGGGCTATACAGAACAAACGCCGTGGTATGCTGACTTCCGGTATCGTTTTTTTGCACGATAACGCCCGTCCTCACTCTGCTCGCAGAACAACGGCCCTTCTTGAGTCCTTCAAGTGGGACGTTATCAACCATCCACCTTACAGCCCAGACCTGGCGCCAAGTGATTATCACCTCTTCATGCACTTGAAGAAATGGCTCGGGTCACAGCGGTTTGATGACGACGAAGAGCTCAAAGATGCGGTCACAGGCTGGCTCCAGGCACAAGCGGGTGATTTTTATGCAGAAGGAATTTCAAAGCTTGTGAAGAGATACGATAAGTGCCTCAATCGCTATGGAGACTATGTAGAAAAATAGTGCAAAGATGTAATTGTAAGATGTATATATTAAAATATTTTTATTTAACTTGGTGTATTTTTTTAAATCAACCGGAGGTTACTTTCTGAACGGCCCTCGTATTACTCATTGTTGCAGATGTTGCTACAGCTCAAGACGAAAATAAGATTCTGGCAGGGGTATGCTTCGAGAATGATGATCACACGTCATCACTTCCAGCTTGTATGAACTTTTACATATTTATTAAATTTTTTCGTAGTTATGTATAATCTGTATCTCGCGGTAGTCAAATTCAGTACAAATATTTTTTTATTGTTTCGAATAATCAAATCTTGTTCCAGACGACTTCCGTAAGATGGAGCGATGACTCCAGCACAAGAACAATTCCGGCGAGGGTGAGATGCGTGAGTGGGAGCGTGTGATGGTGGCTGCTGAAATGCGGTGTGATATCTCCCTCCTGGGACAGGAGGTGGAGATATTTGACTGGGTGGGAGAACTACCAGAAAGACTGACCAAACAGTTCAATCCGGACCTCAGATTGTAAAAGGTGATCATAATGTGACCATCATGTTAAAGCATATAATTATTATTCTGGAATGCTGATGTACTTAATTGTCATTGTTTGTTTACAGCATATATTTTAAAAATCTTGAGCGTTGTGCTTAATTTTTTTCTGTTATTCCAATGTTACAGAGATGACACCAACACCGCCACGACAAGAGCTTGCTATGCCATGTGCATCCAGTGCTGTGGTTGTGGGGACGGGTGTCAAACACACACCGGAGTGGCGCGCACCGCCATGCAAAGCGCCGCTCGTTGCAAGGCGAGAGGCAGCCGCGGCTGTTGCAGTGCCTGACCCCGAACCACCTCATACCCTCTGGCGTCCGTAGGTGGCTCAGTCAGAGCAACGATCCCCCCCCCACCACCCAAGCTGGTGATGGTGAAGACTCAAATATCCAGGAGCGTCAACGAGCGCCCTCGCCGCAGCCTGGATGCTCCCGCAGGAGCCCTCGTCGGCAACGAAAGTTATGTGTGCTTCGGCGCATGCTGTGTAGATCCAGGGTGAAAGACACTCCGGATGTGGTAAAGACCGACCATATGCGTCGGCAAAGATATTAATTATGAATGCGCAGTGAGGAGCAGACAAATGAACAAGAAGTATCATTCACTTTTTTGTACGCGATTTTGTTTCACTCTTTCGTATGTAGAAGGATGGTTACGATGTATTGCTCGGAGTATGGCGTGCTACAAGGGTTTTGTATTATATGTGTTTCTGAATAAGAGAAGACTTAACAACAGTATTAAGTATCCAGAATGAGATTTTCACTCTGCAGCGGAGTGTGCGCTGATATGAAACTTCCTGGCAGATTAAAACTGTGTGCCCGACCGAGACTCGAACTCGGGACCTTTGCCTTTCGCGGGCAAGTGCTCTACCATCTGAGCTACCGAAGCACGACTCACGCCCGGTCCTCACAGCTTTACTCAAAGGTCCCGAGTTCGTGTCTCGGTCGGGCACACAGTTTTAATCTGCCAGGAAGTTTCAGTATTAAGTGTTTTTACTGAAGTGAAGTGGAGCCAAGTTGGGAGTAATTTACTTCATGTTTTATACTCGTATCGCCTTGCACTGGTGTTCCCTGGAGTCGGCTGCTTGCATCGACAATTGAAATGTAGGAAAGGAAGTCCATAGTCATAGGAAAGGAAGTCCATAGTCATATTTTCGCAAAATTAACAAGAAGGAGAAGCTTTCAGAAGACGACAAATATAATTAACAAAACATATAGTGATTGACACAGAAAAAAGAGAAACGACGCAAAGTAAAGTGAATGAACAATAGCACAACTTCGTACACACGGAACATTTAATAATAACGCAATGGAACTCACGCCCCATCCTCACAGCTTTACTTCTGCCAGTACCTTGTCTCCTACTTTCTTCCAAACTTTACAGAAGCTCTCCTGCGAACCTTGCAGAACTAGCACTCCTGAAAGAAAGGATATTGCGGAGACATGGCTTAGCCACGGCCTGGGGGATGTTTCCAGAATGAGATTTTCACTCTGCAGCGGAGTATACGCTGATATGAAACTTCCTGGCAAATTAAAACTGTGCGCCGGACCGAGACTCGAACTCAGGACCTTTGCCTTTAGAGGGCAAGTGTTGCTAGTTCTGCAAGGTTCGCAGGAGAGCTTCTGTGAAGTTTGGAAAGTAGGAGACGAGGTACTGGCAGAAATAAAGCTGTGAGGACGGGGCATGAGTCGTCCTTAGGCAGCTCAGATGGTAGAGCACTTGCCCACGAAAGGCAAAGGTCCCGAGTTCGAGTCTCGATCCGGCACACAGAGCCATCTAGAGGGAGATGCTCTATTACGAGGAATGGAAGCCACTGGCACGTCAGAGGCACTAAAATGTTTTGCGTATATATTCTTGAAGGAGCGTTACCGAATTACATCCGTATTGGCCCACAGGAAGGCGTCAAATTGCACTCATTGAATTCTACAAAATATTTGATCAGCTGAGCATCCGCAACTCAGGAACATAGTTTTAGAATAAAAATCCGCTTCAGTTGCTAATACCATAAATATCATTGCATTCTGGAAGGGTTATAGTAAGGAGAGTATAAAATCATTCGGCTAGATGTGGACCAACAAAGTAAAACATTTGAACTGCCACTTGGATAACAATACTATTATTTTACCAATATTTGTGAGACAGTTGTTGGAGGCTGCACCGAAAGATAATGTGGATAATTTACCAACATTTTTGGAGAGTTTTTGCGCAATAGGGCTCACAGGAAGCAGTATGGCTGTTCGTTGAGATGAGTGTAATAAAAATGATTTTGGTACTGAATAAAGTAGTTTTCCTGTAAGGTCTGTCACCTTGTGGCCTGTACATGAGTAGCAAGTAAGGCATATCTCAAGCGGCTGCAATTTCTCATCTATTGTTCTGCACCATCTGCTTCTTCCGTATAATATCCTATGGTAAATAGTGACGAGTGAGTTTTGCGAAGTAGAAAAAAGGGAATACTAGTAGTAATGTGGCAGTGTGAGTGAACCACAAGGCATCTGATGTCACAGATGGGAAAATATGAGGGAGACAGCAAGTAAAGAAATTAATATCGATTTGTACTGTAAAGTAAATTATTGTATATTATTTGCAAATATTGTTAGTTATTTTATATTTTCCAGTCAACAATGAATTAGCTTGATTCTAGAAACGCATTTTGATAATATTTTTATCGTTTGGTTTATTAGAGTAAATGGAGTTGGTTACGCAGACACATTTTGAAATGTTCTCTGTCAATCACCCCATGGCTTCGACCAAATGGTGCAAAATTTCGGCAGACTAACTTATCGCCATTTTCAGGCTGTCCTGACGACTGATTATCTTGTGCTGGCTGACATACACCACTCCCATCCCTCCTATTGTTGATCACAGACCCGTGATGCCCAAGCACAGCTCCACTGACGAGGTGGTGGCGGCAGTGCACTGGTGGGACCTAATCAGCAGCCCTCAGTCTATGTGCTGACGCCCATGAACTCATGTCACTGCTGGAGTGAAAGTGGTTCTGTGTAGTAGTGGGCCCAGCGTTTCAGTTTCTGTGGTGTGAGTGGGTCTTCCCACAGACTACAGTTGCGCATTCAGCATGCTCAGCATTGGTCGCAAGCCTTACTTACGGAGCACCATCAAATTTGGCTCATATTTGGCAGGTCGCTGGTATACAACCTAAAATGAAAAACTAAAACATATTTTTGCTCGACACCACCCCGATGTTGAAAAAATCATCTCTAAAGTTCATGACACGCAGTTGACTCTAAATTGACAAGATCTGCAGATAACAATAGAAAAATGAGCAGATTTCCATCGTGATACATTAGGTCCACAAACGCATATTTTCCTAGAAACCGAAGAAAGAAACTTTTTTGACGGGCACTTGTGTACTCATATGGTAAACGCTGTGCTATGAAGGCGCCACTGGCTGAGCGACCAAGGTATTTGACTTGGAAGAGGATAGCCTGTGTTCAGTTCCCAAGCGCTTTCATTTCTTTTCATTTGTATTTTTTTCAGTTTCGGAATTGGTAGGAATAGGAGGATTAATAATTCCGAATAAGTGTGCTTCGAAGACGAGCACTCGACCCACTTCATCGCATAAGGAAGAAAACCGACGCCTTGTCACAGGTGGTAACATACAAATATAATGCATTCGTGTGCGGCGCAGTATTCCATCACAGCAGCTGGAAAATGTTCTCTGCTGCTTATAACGAACAAATGATTAGTTTGGTCCTCAGTGTATAGAAAATATCAAACGTTTAACCATCTCACTGAAAATTTCTCGTCACTTGCTCCAAATCAGTGTTGAGCCAAAATATATTAGAGTATTGCATTTTCCGTTGTACATAAGTAACCTGTCACATACGAGACGAATCGGTTGATCGTGTTTGAGGCCTTCCCCTTGTAAGCTGAAAATTTCTGTCTTTATTTGTAAGCTCATTAAGTAACCAGATCTTTACAGATTCTTTTAAAACGCTGTCCCAGTCTGTTTTCACAACTTGGTGCTGTCATAATTGATGCTATGACCCTTGGAGATGCAGCTCGTAGCGACAGCTGAGTCTGTTGGTTGTTCTTTATCCATGTGATGAGTGCTCTGCACATCTTCCCTCCACAACAAAGACCTATATACATTTACCCGCACTGACACCCTCGCAGCAGGTTTCTTTTCTTTCTCCCGCATAACAGAAGTTTGTGGGAAGGCCTGTTCACGCCACACCAATAGAAGAGCTGCGTCCATACCACGAAGAAGTAACTTCACACCAGTAATGACGTGACCTCTTAATGTACACTACTGGCCATTAAAATTTCTACACCACGAAGATGACGCGCTACAGACGCGAAATTTAACCGACAGGAAGAAGATGCTCTGATATGCAAATGATTTGCTTTTCAAAGCATTCACACAAGGTTGGCGCCGGTGGCGACACCTAGAACGTGCTGACACGAGGGAAGTTTCCAACCGATTTCTCATACACAAACAGCAGTTGACCGGCATTGCTTGGTGAAACGTTGTTGTAATGCCTCGTCTAAGGAGGAGAAATGCGTACCATCACGTTTCCGACTTTGATAGAGGTCGGATTGTAGCCTATCGCGATTGCGGTTTATCGTATCGCGACATTGCTGCTCGCGTTGGTCGAGATCCAATGATTGTTAGCAGAATATGGAATCGGTGGGTTCAGGAGGGCAATACGGAACACCGTGCTGGATCCCAACGGCATGGCTGTAACGGATCGTCCAGCCACGTCTCGATCCCTGAGTCAGCAGATGGGGACGTTTGCAAGACAACAACCATCTGCACGAACAGTTCGACGACGTTTGCAGCAGCATGGACTATCAGCTCGGAGACCATGGCTGCAGTTACCCTTGACGCTGCATCGCAGACAGGAGCACCTGCGATGGTGTACTCAACGACGAACCTGGATGCACGAATGGCAAAACATCATGTTTTCGGATGAATCCAGGTTCTGTTTACAGCATAATGATGGTTCAAAATGGTTCAAATGGCTCTGAGCACTATCAACAACTTAAACCTAACCAACCTAAGGACATCACACACATCCATGCCCGAGGCAGGATTCGAACCTGCGACCGTAGCGGTCGCGCGGTCCCAGGCTGTAGCGCCTAGAACCGCTCGGCCACTCCGGCCGGGCATCATGATGGTCACATCCGTGTTTGGCGACATCGCGGTGATCGCACATAGGAAAGAGCAAATGATCTGTTTAATTTCAATAGGTGATCTGTTTATACACACTTATAGGTTAACCAAGTCTGCAAAACGCGATCGCGATTCTTAAATAGATGTATTTGTTCTCTGTTTTCTATTTAGGTAACCTGAAGATGCCTAAATAAGGCGAAACCCGTCGTTGAAAAACAAAAAAAACTAAAATTGCAACCAAGACTGTTTTTAACCAGTACTAACTCAGGATGCTTCAACTTCACGTCGTCACAGACGCCTCATTACATGAGGAGCAGTTCGGCTTTCACCAGGCACACTCGACTTAAGACCAACTATTGCAAATGGTTGAAGAGACCTTCGATGCCAAGGAGCCCGTGAATTCGTTGGTGCCGTGATTCTAGGCACACTATACGCTTTTGTGTCACACTTATATGTGATACGACAGCCCCTGTTCAAGCTTCTTGAACAGTGGTTACCAGTGCCACATGCCCACCTCAGCAGATCACACCTAGAAAACAGGATCTTCCACTTGAGGACAGAATCTGGCAGTCCATCGACTCTCGCATCCGAGCTGAGGAGCTACAGGGCTGAGTTTTAGGACCCATCCTGGACATGCATTACAGCACCGACACACGTAAGCAGATCGCGTATATCTAGCGCTATTTATTTACGATAGGTCGATCTACAGCCGAAATATGAATGCCGTTAGCCTTCACCATCGACTGCAAATAGCCCTCAAGATCTGGGCCCTCAAATGGCGTCTGCAGTTCAACGGCGCTAAGACCAATTTCGCCTGCGCCGTCTGCAGCTCATACAAAACAAAGTACTCAAAAACATAAGCAATGCTCCACAATACACACGCATCGCGGACTTTCACCGGGAATACCGACTTGAGAGTCTCACGGAGGTAATCCACAAACTCACCACAAGATCATACAGAAACTCCAGACATTCGCAGAACCCGTTTATTCTGAATCTGGGGAACTACGACCACAACCATAGATGGAAACATAAAAGACCAAAAGACATACTTGTAAGGACCTAACATCTATGGCCAAGCACACGCAAACTCAGCGGTACAGGTAAGCCCCTGTTAATCAGACGCCATTACTGGATATCCAGCTGGAATCCCCTGCGAATAACTGGCACCACGCAGGAAAGCCGTACCGTACACTGCATGCAGACAAGCTCCACGCATCCCCCACACAGAGAGATGATCTATGGCCGATCTCCCACTACTATATAACGATCTTGATTGTTCCAGGAATGTAGCGGCTGCAGCAACTGGGACACATCGCCATCGCTTGCCGCGGTAATGATGCATGATACCCATACTAACAAATCCAACCTTGCATGAACTATCGCAGCTAGTAAGCCACTACTGCTCTTACGACCCATCCCACAGTCGCAGAGGTTTTTTTCCCACGGCACGAGCCTTGGCACTTTTTTCCCTGTGCTCTTCAAATCGCTACCCTCACTCGCGTTTCGTCCACTGTCTATCACCTGATGGACCGTGTTAATGCGTAGTCTTATCCAGGCGCACGGATAACATCACAGCCCAGCATCCTGTGATCCACTTACTAGATAACTAACATATTGACGGAGGTGACAGCAGAACTTTTGGTTTGGTCACCACGTTGGTGCGGGCGTGGAGGGGCCCCATCTCTATATTGACCAGTTTCTACTGATCACCCGGCACAACATCTCCGAAGACCTGCCGGCCATCAACGGGGCCGGTTAGGGAACATTTTTCCACATAAGCGACAAGTCGTTTCGTGCCCCCCCCGTCCCTCATTTTTATACAGTAGTTGTTGTTTCTTTGGTTCTTGGTCAGACCTTTAGAAATTAATCCACATCTAGTGAGCTTAGAAACTGATTGTTTTCACCAGTGCACAAATTTTGCAGTAGGGGCACCTCTGGCACCCCTCTCAGCTTCTGTCGCTTGGGCTTTAAACCGGCTCTGCCTTTCTACATCAAACACAACCTTGTTCCCTGGAAACCTACGGCGCGGTATCTCGGCGCCACCTCAAATCGCCGACTCACGCGGTGCGCGCACGTCTGAGAAGTGAATAAGAAAGCAAGAAGCAAGCTGTGTCCCTCACTAAATGGTGACGCAAGCCCTCCGCCTCTACTAGGCATAATACTGTGCAAGGAGCTGCTCCATCCTGTCCTGGAATACGTCACCATCGTCTGGGACCAGGCCGCCGACATGCACATGCAGACCCTTCAACCCTGCATAATCGCGCACTACGTATGCTTCTGCACCTACTGCGCGACTTCCCAGCCATTCCACTACACGACACTGCGGAAATCCCGCGTCTTCGGCGACACTTCCGAGAGATAGCTTGCTTCTTCTACGAGAGGATAAGATCAAGAAACAGTAGCACTCGGACTCTGGGCTAGAAACTGCAGCACAGCATCACAAAGAGATGGCCACATCAACTTGCTGCATAGCACCACTTCTGAACTACAGCAAGGATCAACCTGAAGACCCCCAAAGTGAAGCCTAAAGTCATCAGCAGAAGAATGGGAGGCAAAACATGAATATGTTGTGAAATCCTGAATCCCCAGATTGCAGACTCAGTTCCTTTAAGATCCACAGTGGTAGGACAGTGATCAGGACCGCATGAAGATGGCAACATATCAGTTTGCCGAAATATCACGCAATTTTGATGACCCCACCCAGCTGAATACCCGATACAATTTCAAAATAATCACACACCGGGAGAGCATGAAATCACACGTTTTCTGTATACAAGGTGGACCAGAAATGTTGCGACAAACCTCGAGGAGTTGTAGAGGGTGTCTTGAGGAACAAATCGAGGATAGGGACCTGTGTCCAGAAAAGCCATCCAACGACACTACAGAGCGTCGAATTTATAGGCGCTGGCGCCTTCCACGAGTTCACCCTTTCGGCAGCAAACGTGACTTTGTACACTGACAGACCATAGGCGGAACGTCTCGCTATGTTGTTTGTTATTCAGTGGTCGCAACTGATTGCCACGGTCACCAGTGAAGAAGGTGGAGCTATCTGCTGCGTAGACAGACCTGGACTATGAAGGCAATGCAAAATTGGCTTGGTGGATGACTGCTTCTGACATGCGTTTCCATATGAAGTTTATTTTCCTCCTGATACCGAAAAACATTGGAGATTTTAGAGGGTTCCAGGAGAAAAGTAAACCGTGGATGGAAACTCGTGTCCAATACCGTTACCCACTGAGGCAATAGAGCATCGCATCCATAGGATACACGGCGTTTCTACGCAGTGGCTAGCTGCATCTTCTTCACTGGCACTCGCCTATCTTGAGGAACAAATCGAGGACAGGAACTCGTTACCGGAAATGTCATCCAAAGACGCTACAGAGTGTGGCAATCCGTCGCAATCACTGAATAACAACATTGCGAGATGTTCCATCTACAGTCCATCAGCTTACAAAGTCACGTTTTCTGCCGAAGGGATGGGCTATTGGCAGGTTCTGGCACCCATATTTTCGACACTATGTAGCATAGTTGAATGACGTTCCCGGACATGGGCTCCTATCCTCAATTTGTTCCTCAAGATATCCTCCACAATCTCTCAAAGTTTGTCGCAACATTTCTAGGACAGTCTGTATATATACTCAGACAGAAAAAAATCGCAACACCAAAAAATAACTAATGCAGAGCAATTAAATTTCGGGAATACATTTGTCTAGGTTATATATTGAAGTGATTGACTTTGCAAGCTCACCAGTTAATGCAAGTGTGAGTTAATGCATTGCAAATATGATATGCAGGTACTTTAATAACCGATGAAACAGCAGAAATGTTGAATGCAAGCATGCAAATTAGCATGCATTGTGTTTTACAGGCGGCGGATGTCAGTTTGTGGAATGGAGTTCCATGTTTGTTGCACTTGGTCGGTCAGTACAAGGACGGTTAATACTGTTAGTGGATGACGCTGGAGTTGTCGTCCCATGATGACCCAAGTGTACCTGACTGGAGACAAATCTGGTCTTTCATCAGTCCAAGGGAACATGTCGGCGCTCTGTAGAGCATGTTGGGTTACAACAGCCGCGTGTGGGCGAGCGTTATCCTGTTGAAAGAAACCTAGAATGCTGTTCATGATGGCAGCACAGCCGGCCTCTGTGGCCGAGCGGTTCTAGGCGCTTCAGTCCGGAACTGCGCTGCAGCTGCGGTCGCAGGTTCGAATCCTGCTTCGGGCATGGATGTGTGTGATGTCCTTAGGTTAGTTAGGTTTAACTAGTTCTAAGCATAGGGGACTGATGACCTCAGATGTTAAGTCCCATAGAGCTTAGAGCCATTTGAACTAATGGCAGCACAACAGGTCGAAACACCAGACTGACGTACAAATTTGCAGGCCAGTTATGTGGGATAACCACGAGAGGACCCTGCTATCATACGAAATCGCACCCAGACGATAGCCCTAGGTGCAGGTCCAGTGTGTCTAGCACGCAGACAGGTTGGTTACAGGGCCTCAGCTGGAATCCTAACCAACACAAGGCCATCACTGAGAGCGAGGCAGAACCAGCTTTCATCAGAAAACACAACAGACCTCTACCCTGCCCTCCAATGAGCTCTCGCTTGACACCACTGACGTCGCAAACGACAGTGGTTTGGGGTCAGTGGAATGCACGCTGCAGGACGTCTGGCTCTGAGCTGTCCTCCAGGTAACCGATTTGTAACAGTTCGTTGTATCCTTGTGGTGTCCACTGTTGCTCAGATTCCTGCTTCAGATGCAGTACGATGCTCCAGAGGCATACACCGGACACAATTGCGTTCCCTCTCGGTAGTGCCACGTGGCCGTCCGGAGCCAGGTCTTCTTGCGACCGTACATTGTCGTGACCAGAAGTGCCAGCAGTCTTATACTGTGGCTAAATGCGTGCCAGGTCTTTCTGCAGTATCGCACAAGGAACATCCAGCTTCTCGTAGCCTTGTTACATGACCCCGTTCAGACTCAGCGATGTGTTGATAATGGCGTGTTTTAAGCATTCTTGACTGACATCAACTCACCACGTCCAGTCTCAAAGGTAACTAAGTTTACGACCGTTACAGCGCGTATTTAATGGAAACCCGATTTGTGTCCTCATAGTGGTGCTATTTAGCGCCACCCTTTCGTGACTGGTGTGAAATCTGAATAGTCATCGTCTTGCAGATGAAGAAACGCGCCTACCAATTTTCGTTTATGTTGCATAACTCTTTCTAGGTGTTGCGGTTTTTTCCCGTCCGTGCATACAATTAACAGTTTCTCGTTGTTTCTGTGGCCCTAGAAATTATTTTGTTATCTGTTTTCTTCAACATTTATCTTTATTTTAGCCTACTCAGGTTGTTTGTGACATGATACCCAGCTGGTGGTCTATGACTTACATAGTGGCGACATGATCAGTATTGGATGAGGTTTCCGGCTGCAGCAGTACCTGCTCGTCCGTAGGCAAGGAAGACGCAGGCGGTGTGGTAGTGGTCCCTGACGCTGATTATGAGGCGCACAACGCGGCGCAGCAGCAGCTGGTCGGCCATCTCGGAGGGCTGCAGGCCGGCCACGCACACCAGCGCCGCCGCCGCCGCCGCTGCCGCCGCCACCGCAACAACCGCCGTCACCCGCATGGCACGCTCCCTGTGCACAGCGCGAGGGCAGGCTAACCGTGGAAGTGAGCGACAGCCAGCAAATGTACCTCAATACATCGAAGATAATTATCAGGCACCTACACGACTTCCAGCGTATATGGCAACGGAAAGTTAAATAATGGTGATACATTTCTTACATCATGCCAAGCATAGACGTGATACTAAAGGAAGTTTCCAAAAGATACTACAGTTCCTATAAGAATGAACATAGAAACATGGGATAAATTTTAAGTTACGCTGAAAATTACAAAACTTTAGCTTTCGATAGAACCATTCAATGCTAAAAAGTTATAGCTTTTACACGCATGCACATACAACCTTGGGGTACCTTAAACAATTACAGTAGTACTAACAAGGCATACTCCCCATCGCACCCCCCCCCCTCCACACCACCCTGCATATTTAGTGGTAAGATGTCCTAGTGGACAGCCCGTCAAAAACTGAACACAGATCATGCGTGAAAACTATGGTTTACTGAACTGTGATAAAAAACAGCAAAATAGAAATAGTGAACAATCGAAGCTAAATATGTGTAACATCTAGGAATCTGAAGCAGCCACGGCGACGTGGTTGTATGGGCACGGTGTCGAACGGCAAAGTGACAGACCCGTGTTAAAATCTACCAGCTGACAATTTTTTTCTCCACAAAATTACGAACCGTGCTTCCGTCATTGATGTGTCTGTTCGCTGTATTCAGATTTGGGTCTGGGTCGTGATGGAACGTCCGTTTGCAACAGCGAGGTGTAGCGAAGGGACCTCCAAACGTACGTACCTCCTTTGTTCTACACAAATACCGCATGTTATGACTCTTGTGTCCATTTTGGAAGTTTTGAATCTTCATTTCTTTTGTTGCAACATAGTTCACACCTGTTTATTTGTTGTTTACATTTCTGTGAGATCTATGCGGCATCTCGCCCGCTGTTACTGTTAATCAGTTTACTTGCGACATCAATATATTCTTACCACATGACTCATATTTTATAACCAGTGAATAGTACAACAATTGCCAAGACTACAGAATAAGAACAGACGTTTTAATAACCGGATGGAGAGTTCATAAAATTGTGAAAAAGTGAAGGATCGGCGGAACTGCCGCTTTGCGGTCCAAAACCGTAAACACACAACCACAACGCCGTTTTCTTGCAATTCGTTCGATGTTGAACGTCTTCACCTTCGGCCGTTCACTGTTTCTATTTTGCTTCTTTTTTCACAGTTCAGTGCACATTCTCCCAGTTTTCATGCCTGATCTGTGTTCTCTTTTTCACGGATTATCGTCTGGACCATTTTATCACTAAGTCTGAGAAGACGTGCGATGGGGAGTTACCCTTGTAAGTCTTTATTTACCATCAGGAATGTCTTGTGTGACCTCCAATTGACGCACAACAAACATTCAAACTATAGACAAACTTGTCATGTATTTTAGCCAGCGTGTTTGAAGTTACTTGAATAAATACAGCAACCGGCCATCTTTATTTAGTTTTATTTATGCTAAGACGTATTTTCAGCTTTCACTATTTTCATTTGGCGAAGTATGTTTATACCTTTGTCATATAGTGAACAATCGAAGCTAAATATGTGTAACATCTAGGAATCTGAAGCAGCCAAGGCGACGTGGTTGTATGGGCACGGTGTCGAACAGCAAAGTGACAGATCCCACCCTCCCGCACTCCAATGCCAGAACAAAAACAAGAGTACTATGCAACATGATTTTCTATGTTTGCGTAATTTCCACTGTTCCTGTAGTATTCTTTTTTTTTTTTTTTGCACTGATTTCATATCTGTTATTAGTGTTTTTCTATCATGAGCAGTTTTTTCATAAGTCAAGTAAACTCATTTTTCATTTCACAGAGGGAAATTATACTGCAAGTAAAAGAAGCTTTACTTTAGCAAGATGGAGTAATTGGCCACACCCACCTGGCTGTTAGGAGGGAAACTTTATAGCTCATTGTTGACATGCTGTAGTGTGGTAAGGTTATATTTGTGCAATTAAATGTAGTTCTTCACGTTTTTACAAATGAGGTCCCGCAAACATATTTTGATATGTTTGTAGTAGCTACTTAATTGCTAAGCAAACACAGAACATGAATTGTTTCGTGAAAACTATCTTGATGATCAAGACAAAAGCCGGGCACCACAAAAAAATATGTCGTACATTCAGTGTACCATAAAGAGACATATGAGCACCTCAAAGTTGTGTTGAAATAAGCGAATCATGAAAAAATTCTTCGACAATACGTTTGGATTTGAAAGTATTCGGCATGTTACTTGATCAACAATACTACTACATAAAAATGCCGTGTTCCTTTCGTGAGTGGACCTATCCAGCCAAAGACAAGCGCTGGAAGGTAACTAACTCGACCAAAGGAAAAACCCCTGCGCAGAATATAATAAATATATCAACGAAGCAAGATATATTATGCGAGATCCGAACACCCCTTAGACGGATCCGTCGATGAAGCATCCCACTGTTACGGAATTCTCTTACTTGCAATTTCATGTCAAAACGGAGAACTGTTTCGTTGCTGTATTGTCATCTTCTAGACACGACGCACTTGGGTAATGATGGAGGATAGAGCGACATTGCTGCACCAAGGAGACAGCTGCCAGCAGCCCCAACGAACATGCAACTCGCAGTTCGCATCGAGGAAAACTTAAAGTTACGATGTGTACGTTCCAATTCATCCCAGGTTACTGTCTTCATTCACCTGAAGATACAGTCTTGTGAAATCGGTTGAATATTTTTAAAACATCTTATTTATTTATTTACTTATTTATTTTTGCGTGTCCTCCCTAAAGTCCAGCAGATGTCAGGTCGATGTGTCGATCGTTGGAGACAGAGCCTTAGTTTAAACTGGACAGAGCGCTAAGTGGCTTAAGGTGTTATCCTCGCATTCGCTTTAAGTGATTAAGGGAAATTATGAAAACCTAAGTCAAGGTGATTGACTACGACTTGAACGCCGCTTACCACTGGCATAGATATGTTGAATGTTAAAGGATTTAAGTCAGCTTCTTACTTCTGCAGAGACAACATGGAGAAAGGACGAGTTACCACATCTGTCAGAGACAGTTTCTTTGAAGAATATTGATATCAATAAATTTTGCTCAGAGCAGCACTTCGGAGCTTGTGCAACAGAATTACCAAATGATAGTAAGTACTTTTTAATAGTGAGTATGTACAGAGCACCTTCAGGAAACCGTAACCTTCTCATTAAAAACCTGGAAGCTCTCTTGACCCATCTCACAGTTAACAAAAAAAAAAAAAAAAAAAAAAAAAAAAAAAAAATTATTAGCTCTGTCAGTGAAGAATTACTGCAATCAGTAACACTGTCATTCAGTTTCATTCCTACTGTGAACTTTGGAACTTTGCAACTAAGGTATGTAAATGCTCTGAGACTGTTACTGATAAAATCTTTACAGGCAAATCCAGGGAAAACCCTTAGTAAATGGGCTATCTGATCATGATATGCAGCATCTTATATTAAATGTTGAAACTTGTCGGGATATAAAATCTGTTAAATCTGAGTACAGGAGGGGTAATAAATCAGTCAAAAATTGAGAATTTTAGGAGATTGCTCAGCTGAACTGCACAGATGTTTACATTGCTTCCAACTCAAATGGAAAATACAAAGCATTCATTAACAAAGTTACTTTATCATTTGGATATAGTTTTCCCTTAAAGGTAATTCAAGTCAGACAGAAATCTAATAATAAACCATGGAATACACAAGCAATTGAAGTATCTTGAGGGACAAAAGAAAACTGTATGTACTATCTAGGAATAACTCCGATGTTAGCATTGTAATCCACTACAAAAAATACGACAAGATACTGCAGCAAGTAATCCAGAACAATCTCCTATCAACAGAACCTTTCCAGGCTGGCTATAATATGCGGAAATTAACCCTCTTTACCAGAAGGGGGATAAAGATATACGTCAAACTATCGACCAATTCCACTCTTGCCACCTTTTTCCAAACTATTTAAAAAGGTTGTATTCAAGCATCTAACTGCAAATTATACATTGTCCAAATCACAGTTTGGGTTCCTTAAGGGTTCTGATATAGAGAAGGCTATTTACACGCACAGTTAGAATGTACTTAATTCATTAGATAACAAATTAGAGTCTAATGGCGTTTCTGTAACATGTCAAAAGACTTTGGCTGTGTGAATCACAGCTTTCTCTTAAGTAAATTAGAATATTATGGTGTCACTGGCAGTGGTGCAGGAAGGGTGTCGTTGGCAATAGCTGTGGAGTAAGCAATCAGTCTTCAACTGATTGGGAATAAATTAGCGTGACGTTCCTGAAGATTCCATCTTTGGTCAGTTGCTTTTTCTTGTGTACATTAATAACATCTCGTCTGTTACACTGCCAGATGCTAAGTTTGTTTTGTTTGCAGATGATACAAACATTGTAATAAATAGCAAGTCAGCTATAGATTTAGAAATGGCTGCTAGTCAAAATTTCATGGACATTAATAAATGATTTAAAGCTAATTCACTGACAGTTAACTTTGAAAGGATCCACTGTACACAGTTCAGAACCTGTAAGAGATTACCTTCCAGCATGTGTATAACAAATGAAGACGTGCAGATACAAGATGTTGACAGTGTTAAATTTCTGGGATTACAATTCTATAATAAATTCAGTTGGGAAGGGCATACCACAGAATTGCTGAAGCGTCTAAACAAGTCTGTATTTGCAATGTGAATGATGTCAGATGTAAGATATATGAATATAATAAAACTTGCATACTTTGCTTATTTTCTTTCTATTATCTCCTGTGGGATGATATTCTGGGGTAACTCATTAAACTGAGCAGAAGTTTTTAGAATGCAAAAGCGTGTATTAAGACTCATTTGTGGAGTAAATTCGAGAACATCAAGTAGAAACCTGTTCATGGGACTGTGTATCCTAACCACTGCTTCTCAGTATATTTAATGCTTAATGAAATTTGTTGCAAATAGCTATATCTCTATTTCCAGCCAATAGCTCAATGCCAAGTATCAGAACAAGGGATAAAAAAAATCTAGATAAAGACCTAAAACATTTACCTTGGTCCAAAAAGGGATCCAACATTCACAAATACAGATTTTCAATAAATTGCCAGCAATCATTAAAAACTTGGTTTCAGATGAAGCACTGTTTAGAGTTTTAAAGACTCTTTGGTAGCCAACTCATTCTACTCTGTGGATGACTGTCTTAACAGGGTCTGTTAGACAAGCATAAGAAAAAATTTGTTAGATTTCAGTTTTGACAGCACTTGATCACCATAATCGAGATTAGGTATTTTTTATATGATAAATTTATTGAAGTTCATTACTATGTTTCATTCTGACAGTGATTCGTTCTGTAAATATTAACAATTCCAGTTTAGTGTGATGCATTCACATATCTTGACAATCTTCTGCCAATTGATCAGGAAAGTGAGTATTATATTCAAATCGTCTATGTCTTTATGTTATACTTTCTGACATAGTCCACAGCCAAGAGAATCACCTCATTTTTCGGTCTATAGAACGATAACCGAATCTAATCTAATCTCACATCAAAATGAAAGTTAGACCATAAAAAGTTTATAATAAGTTTCATAATAAGTTTTAATGTTAATAATTTACTTTATACCCTGAATGTTTTATGATTGTGATGTTGCAGTTTACATGTTATTTAGCACCTGAATACGTTTGATGTGTATTTCTCATGTTTTAGGTACCACTTG
Source organism: Schistocerca americana (assembly GCF_021461395.2). NCBI lineage: Eukaryota > Metazoa > Arthropoda > Insecta > Orthoptera > Acrididae > Schistocerca > Schistocerca americana. Next base: position 947,698,811 of record NC_060119.1, on the reverse strand, counting down.
GCAGGAGCTTAAAAGCTGAACCGGACCTGTAGTGAAAGTTAATAAATTTTTCATATTGGCAAAAATTTATCATGATTTTAACCTCTGACGGAGTCTTCGTGTCTGTGCAACCCAATTTACACAAAATACAAATTAAAATTAGTCAGGAACTAAATCTCTTAGAGAATACAAAATTCTACCATTCAAGCAATGACACTATTAATACTTCCCATAGAAGTTGTTGGTAGCAGTTGTATGCAACTGTTCAACTTGTTGAGAGTGATACGTATTTAGTACACTAACTCGTTCAAGAATCTTTGTTTCAGTTACAGCAAAAATAGAAGATGCACGAATTCATAATCAAATATGGCTATGCCAAAAACTCACCACTTCTGGAAAATTACGTGAAATAATGTTAGCAAAAGTTTGAGTCATATTTCATGCTAAATTTAGAACATGTAAGTTCTGAACTTATTTTGATATTCTCCGCAGATGAATTATTCTCGAAGTTGGAGGAGTCCATACGATTAATCCATTCACTGCAGTAACGTTCACAAAATCACATTTTCCGTAACAAGTTTCAAAAACTTTGTCTTACTTTCAGCGTTTCAGCTTGTCATTGTTGCTATAATATCAGGTTCTAAATTGATACAGAGGTAGGTTGCTAAAAATGCTGAGTGGAAATTTCTATAAGGACATGATTTTGTCACATGGAACAAGGAAACAAGTTACGGTACTTTTCCCGGGGCGATATGGCTGTGAGCTGTATACATCAGTAATTGCTACCATGTCCCTCAGAAAAACTGTTCATGGTAAAGCAAAAGTAGGTAGTATGGCTTAAAAGGAATTATGCACCCTTCGACTGCTAAATCACTAACAGTCAGAACATTTGTGTTATTAACGATTACCCAAAAGATATTTCACTCATTTGTATGTTAAGATTGTGACGAATTGTGTTGATAATACTAGAAGTTACATGTGGTTGCATCGATCGAGTTAATGCTTTTTTGAACAGTAGTGCTGTTATTTGACCGACCCGATAACTTCTAGGTGTTTATAAAATTCAGAATTGACGTTCACAGGGGTAGGTACGATGTTAGTAGGTTTTTGATACATCGTCAAAGTCGTATTAGAGTGTAAGTTTCATTTAAATTAGAATCAGAAAGATACTTATGGTTTAGATCAGTTTGGAAAGCAAGAGTATTCTGTGTCTCATAATGGTGATATTGCGATGATAATGTTGCTGCTGCTGATATTCCCAATGCAGTGTAAGTGCTAAGTGTTCCTCCATGGAGGTCTGAATAAGATTAATAACATAACGTCGCGAATTTGAAATCTAATAGTGCAGTGATTAGAGCCGCTGACTAACATCTGGGATCAAATAATTGGAATATGAATATGGAGGTGCAACGTCTGTTTTTTTTTTTTTTGTTTTTTTTTTTTTTTTGGTTTACAGCATAAGGTTTCTGTTGCTCTGTTATCATATCTTTCATCTACATCTACGTGATTACTCTGCTATTCACAGCTAACCACCTTCTAGCTGTCTCTCTACCGTTCCACTCTCGAACGGCGTGCGGGGAAAACGAGCACTTAAATTTTTCTGTGCGAGCCCTGATTTCTCTTATTTTATCGTGACGATCATTTCTCCTTATGTAGGTGGGTGCCAACAGAATGAACTCGCAATCGGCGGAGAAAACTGGTGATTTAAATTTCATGAGGAAATCCTGTCGCAACGAAAATCGCCTTTGTTTTAATGATTGCCATGCCAATTCACGGATCATGTCTGTGGCACTATCTCCCATAATTCGCGATAGTACAAAATGAACCGCCCTTCTTTGAACTTTTTCAGTGTCATCCGTCAGTCCCACCTGATACGGATCCCACACCGCACAGCAATACTCCAGAACAGGGCGGACAAGTGTAGTGTAAGCAGTCTCTTTAGTATATCTGTTGCACCTTCTAAGTGTTCTGCCAATGAACTGCAGTCTTTGGTTTGCTCTATCCACAACATTATCTATGTCATCGTTCCAATTTCGGTTATTTGAAACTGTAATCCCTAAGTATTTAGTTGAATTTACAGCTTTCAGATTTGTGCGACTTGCCGCGTAATCGAAATTTAGCGGATTTCTTTTAGTACACTTGTGAATAACTTCACACTTTTCTTTATTCAGGGTCAATTACCACTTTTCGCGCCACACAAATATCTTATCTAAATCATATCGCAATTCATTTTGGTATCTGATGCCTTTACAAGACGGTAAACGACAGCATCATTAGCAAATAATCTAAGAGGGCTACTCAGATTGTCTCTTATGTCGTTAATATAGATCAGGAACGATAAAGGGCCCATAACATTTCCTTGGGGAACGCCGGATATTACTTCTGTTTTACTCCCTGACTTTCAGTCTATTACTACGAACTGTGACCTTTCTGACAGGAAACCACGAATCGAGTCGCACAACTGAGGCAATATTCCATATGCACACAGTTTAGTTAGAAGTCGCTTGTGAGGAACCGTGTCGAAAGCCTTCTGAAAATCTAAAAATATAGAGTCAATTGACATCCCCTGTCGATAGCACTGATTAATTCATGAGTATAAAGAGCTGGTTGTGTCCCGCAAGAACGATATTTTCTGAATCCGTACTGACAATGTGTCAGTAGAAGGTTTTCTTCGAGGTACTTCATATTGTTCGAATTCAGCATATGTTCCAAAACCCTACCGCAAATCGACATTAGTGATACAGGCCTGTAATTCAGCAGATGACTCCTATTTCCCTTTTTGGGTATTGGTGTGACTTCAGCAACTTTCCAGTCTTTAGGTACGGAACTTTCTGTGAGCGAGCGGTTGTATATAATTGTTAAATATGGAGCTATTGCATCTGCATACTCTGAAAGGAACGTGACTAGTATACTATCTGGACCAGAAGCCTTGCCTTAATGAAGTGATTTAAGCTGCTTTTCTACACCGAGGATATCTACTTCTATTTTTCTCATCTTTGCAGTTCTTCTTCATTGGAATTCAGGAGTATTTACTTCGTCTTCTTTGGTGAAGGAGTTTCGGAAAACCGTGCTTAATAACTCCGCTTTAGTAGCACTGTCATCAGTAACTTCACCGATGTTATCGAACAGTGAAGGTATTGAAACTTCCTGGCAGATTAAAACTGTGTGCCCGACCGAGACCCGAACTCGGGACCTTTTGCCTTTCGCGGGCAAGTGCTCTACCATCTGAGCTACCGAAGCAAGACTCACGCCCGGTACTCACAGTTTTACTTCTGCCAGTATCTCGTCCCCTACCTTCCAAACTTTACAGAAGCTCTCCTGCGAACCTTGCAGAACTAGCACTCCTGAAAGAAACGATACTGCGGAGACATGGCTTAGCCACAGCCTGGGGGAGGTTTCCAGAATGAGATTTTCACTCTGCAGCGGAGTGTGCGCTGATATGAAACTTCCTGGCAGATTAAAACTATGTGCCCGACCGAGACTCGAAATCGGGACCTTTTGCCTTTCGCGGGCAAGTGCTCTACCATCTGAGCTACCGAAGCACGACTCACGCCGGTACTTACAGCTTTACTTCTGCCAGTATCTCGTCCCCTACCTTCCAAACTTTACAGAAGCCAGGAAGTTTCATATCAGCGCACACTCCGCTGCAGAGTGAAAATCTCATTCTGGAAACCTCCCCCAGGCTGTGGCTAAGCCATGTCTCCGCAGTATCGTTTCTTTCAGGAGTGCTAGTTCTGCAAGGTTCGCGGGGGAGCTTCTGTAAAGTTTGGAAGGTAGGGGACGAGATACTGGCAGAAGTAAAACTGTGAGTACCGGGCGTGAGTCGTGCTTCGGTAGCTCAGATGGTAGAGCACTTGCCCGCGAAAGGCAAAAGGTCTCGAGTTCGAGTCTCGGTCGGGCACACAGTTTTAATCTGCCAGGAAGTTTCATATCAGCGCACACTCTGCTGCAGAGTGAAAATCTCATTCAGTAAAGGTATTGATTATGTCTTGTCACTGGTGTGCTTTATACATAACCAAAATCTCTTTGGGTTTTCTGCTAGATTCCAAGACAGAGTTTCGTTGTGGAAATTATTAAAAGCATCTCGCATTGAAGACGCGCTATATTTCGAACTTCTGCAAAACTTTGCCAATCTTCGAGATTTTGCATTCTTTTAAATTTGGCATGCTTTTTACGTTGCTTCTACAACAGCGATCTGACCCGTTTTGTGTACCATGGGGATCAGTACCATCACTTATTAATTGATGTGGCATATATCTCTCAATTGCCGTCGATACTATCTCTTTGAAATCATTCTACATCTTTTCTACGCTTACGTGATCAGATCGGAAGAAGACTGTCTCTTAAAAAGGCGTTAATAGCATTTTTATCAGCTTTTTTTATATAGATGTACTTTGCGTTTCTTTTTGATGGTTGCGTGTGTTACGGTATTCAGCCCAGCAGCAACTGCCTTGTGGTCGCTAATCCCTGTATTCGTCATGATACTCCCTATTTGTCCAAGATTATTTGTTGCTAAGAGGTCAATTATGCTTTCGCAACCATATACAATTCGGGTAGGCTCATGAACTAATTGTTCAAAATAGTTTTCTGAGAAAGCATTCAGGACAATTTCGGATGACGTTTTATTCCTGCCGTCGGTGGTGGTGGTTGTGGTTAGTGTTTAACGTCCCGTCGACAACGAGGTCATTAGAGACGGAGCTCAAGCTCGGGTTAGGGAAGGATTGGGAAGGAAATCGGCCGTGCCCTTTCAAAGGAACCATCCCGGCATTTGCCTGAAACGATTTAGGGAAATCACGGAAAACCTAAATCAGGATGGCTGGAGACGGGATTGAACCGTCGTCCTCCCGACCTGCCGTCGGCTCTAAACGTATGATTTTTCCAGTATATCGAAGGTAGATTGAAGTCGCCACCGACTATAATTGTATGATTGGGGTACCTATTTGAAATGAGACTCAAGTTTTCTTTGAACTGTTCAGCAACTACATCGTTTGAGTCACGGGGTCAGTAAAACGATCCAATTAATAGTTTAGTCCGATTGTCAAGTATAACCTCTACCCATACTATTTCGCAGGAACTATCTACTTCATTTTCGCTAAAAGGCAAACCCCTTCTGACAGCAATAAATTGTCACCATCAACTGTATTTAATCTGCCTTTTCTGAACACTGTTAGATCGTTTGAAAAAATTTCTGCTGAACTTATTTCCAGCCTTAGCCACCTTTCTGTACCTGTAACTATTTGAGCCTCAGTACTTTCTATTAGGGCTTGGAGCTCTGGTTCTTTGCCAACACAGCTACGAAAATTTACAACTACAATACCGATCGTTTCTACAACTAACTTACTGTGTTTTACCTGCCCCCTTTTAGACGGACGCTCTTTCTGTGGTTTCCTGAGACCCTCTAACCAAAAACACCGCCGAGTCCCTTCCACACAGCCCCCGCTACCCGTGTGGCCGCTTCCTATACTCTTCAAGGCATCCAGAAACACCCTTTCCACTTCCAGAAAGACTTCCCCCCGGTAATTCACGGATTACACACTGGCATCCTTCCCCTTCTTGGCAGCCAGGTTCCTAAGGGTCCCCATTATGCGCCTAACGTTGGAGCTCCCAACTACCATGAAACCCATCCTCTGTAAATGCCCAGATCTTGTGGGCCGAGAAGCTTCCTCTGGAACAGGGTGGATGACTGCATCCGGCTCAGAGACTTCGTCATCCCCAAACAACGCCTGAAACCTGTTCGTCACATGAATTGTGGAGGCCCTACGATAGGCCCCACGGAAGGTCTTTCACTGCCTGCCAGACTTGGGAATGATCTCCCACTCGACCATAGGTGAGGGGTCAACCTCAGTGCAGGCTTTACATGGGACAGCCACAGCAGTGGATCGATCGGGGGACACATGGGTCATGCTCGACGCCCCTTGCATCCCAGCATCTGACCCCCCACAATGATGCCCCTTGGCAGCAGCCTTAAGCTGTGTGACAGAAGCCAACACTGCCTGGAGCTGTGAGCGAAGGTTCACCAACTCAGCTCGCATCTGTACACAACAGTCACAGTGCCTATCCGTTTCTGAACTCGCTCTTGTTTTAAACGTAGCTACACTGTTTTTAAAATGAAAGGTTGGTCCTAGTAAGCACTCAAACACGCAAGAAATTAAAAAAATATACTAGTAACTACGAAGGTAACTGAAAAGAAGTCGCTCCTGTTTGAAGCTCGTAAAAATATGTAGTAAACAAATGGTGCACTTTGTTTAATAATGAGTTCATTAGGAGCCAATAATAATAATAATAAGACATCTGTCATTTCACAGCACCAGGGTTTTTTCTGGAAAACCTTACTTCAAAGCTCTGCAGTGGATAATACTAACATTTTATCCTCTTTCTGAGCTCAACTTCTTACCCATTATGGAGGTTCGCTGGGTTGGGCAAGCAAAAGGGGAGCTGCAGTACACTAAACATTCTTGCTATGGTCCTCATGTCAGCTGATAGTGTGTTTAGTATTACTTTATGGTATAATGTGTGTAGTGTGTGCAATGATGCATGGTGAGAAATAAGTATACAGTGTAGCACTATTTTTTATATTGTTTAAATAAATTATTTGCAAAAGAGCATGGCCCACTGGGTATAAACCGAATGAGGTTGTACTGTTTTGATCAGACTGGCCTGGTGTGAGGGAGGACTGAGGTTCCAATCTCCATTCAGCCGCTCTTAGTTTTCTGTGGTTTCCGTAAATTAATTCAGGTGAACTATGGGATGATTATTACTAGAAGGCCACGCCGAATACCCATCAAATGGTTCAAATGACTCTGAGCACAATGGGACTTAACATCTGAAGTCATCAGTGCCCTAGAACTTAGAACTACTTAAACCTAAGGACATCACACAAATCCATGCCCGAGGCAGGATTCTAACCTGTGACTGTAGCGGTCGCGCGGTTCCAGACTGAAGCGCTTAGAACTGCTCGGCCACACGAGCCGGCGAATACCCATCCAATCCCTGTCAAACTATACCTATACGTATCTAAATGCCTGTATAGATGAATTAGGTTTTACTTTTATCCTTGAACTGCCATACCATGACATGTCAAATATCCTTGTAAAACTAATCCATGGGTGAACAAAACTGCTATCACTACTGCTACTACTAGTACTAATACTACAGCTGCTACATACTACTACTTCTTGCAAGACACAGACTAATAGTCGCGCACATTTTCGATTATAGTATATAATTTCAATTTTTTCCACTGAGTGTCAGGTTATCTATTACGAGGGTTGCTCCTTTGTTCTTTAGATATTAAGTGATCAGCTCACAGCCTGTTTTTCTTTGGTTGTGGGTTCCTGTAAATCGTTCAAAACACTTAAAGTTATTGAAACGCAATGAAACTGTCTAGGACCAGTGATTAGAGCGGTTTAGCTAGGATTCGCTCTTGTGTACCTCTCTGAAAAACACATTTTAGAAAATCATGAGTGGAAAATATTAAGCAACACACACCTACAGAAGAGATACTACTGTTGCTGAAATATACCCCGTGACTGACAAGGTAAGTTTGAAACTGAATTAAAGCTATTCTATTGCAGCTCTGATATTCATAAACATTTCAAATTAATTGAACTGCTGAATTTTGTCTCGGGAAATAATCTTAGTGAAAGTACAAAACTGGTGAGAATCCTCATGACAGTACCCTGGACAACACCAAAGGCAGGACGCTAGTTTTCAACACTGAAATGAATATTTTTTTTCGAAGAAGCACCAGGAATTCAGAAAGACTTGCAGTGCTCAGCGGAGAAAAATTTGCTCAGTTGTCATCCAGAAATCAAAGAGATAAGCAATGAGGAAGCTAATTAAAACAAGGACAATGAAGTTCACTTTAAATGGAAAGAGTTACCTTCAACTGTAACAATTTAGGTTAAAATAAGCAAAAAACTTTAGATTTTATTCTTTGGGATTTTATCAAGCTACTAAATAAATTTTCTTTTTTATACATTTTCTTTTCTTTTAGACTATTTCAAAACAAAGCCAAAAAATTTTTATGGAGCAGCACCCCCACTAACTTTAGCTACAAACCGACACTGCGACACTGCACACACTGCTATGCTACTTTAATGTTGAAAGCTCCAAAAAGCGCAATACACAAGAATTGTAATGTGTATTTGTGCGGAACAAGATCCATATTTTGGCCTGCAACAAAAACCGTGTTGCATAACGAAAATGCAAATAAGAAATAATTTCTGCTGTATTCAGTATAACGCCATGGTTGAGGTCTACATTTCTCTAACCTTATTCTCGAGATCCTAAGCTGCTCGTCCACGACAATGTAGCCCTTTATATCTCCATTAGACCTTGAAGTGGAAGATATAGCTAAAACAGACCTCGTACCAAACTTGTCACAAAAGGAAACCAGATTGATCCGATGCTTCTAGGCTTTGGAAAGCTTTTGATTCAACTTCACTTTGAGGCCTTCTATAGAAAATAATCACATCAGACAAAACATTAAACATCGCAGGAAACAACACGCTAGTACCACGTAGACTCCACGCAGATGAGGTGGCCGATGCGCAGTGATCAGTTTTCGTCCAAAGCGCTGGGCGAGTTCATTTGTTTGTTCGGAAGGGGAGCCCGAGACCGCCTGCACCTTTCGGCTGGTTGGCGACGACAGAACCGAGGCACACGCCTTGCAATCATTCTCAAACTATTCAGTAAAAAAAAATCCATTTTTGCTTTACTTGTAGTTTTATGCGTCACATTCATTATTATGTGCCCATCATTTCGTTAATGGTCGTGATTATTGTGAGATTTATATGGAAGTAAGGTTCTGTGTGAAATTCGAAAAAGTTTTAAATGAAAAATAAAGGTCACTATCATTTTGCATTTGATGTATACATAAAATGTTGGTGCGTATGAAATTTAGCTAACATACTGAATCTTTCTTTAGAGGTCAAGAAAATTGACCTGACGTAGTTCACTCATCTGCGATCGCGCCACGCCAGCGATAAAGCCAGGGTGAAATACCCACAACATTTCACTTACTTCATAGGCGGTTTCAGGTACTGAAATAAGATTTTGGCAAATGATAGCATGCAAAGAGGAAGGTATTTTGCCACATGGTTATTATGCAAAACATCATTATCTACCATGTTATGCCACTAAATACAAACTTTTTCGATGAAAGACTACAATTTTTAAGGGACATCAATAGCTGGTGAAACAAGCAATGTTATAGGTTTCCGAACAACATAAGTGAAGTCATTACACACGTATTTTGTACCAAGGATCTGATTTTATGTAAGATACTGACTTACTCTTCCTCAGTTCATCACTTAATAACTTTAATAAACCACTGTTCCAGAATCCTCTCGCAACTGTGTCCACACATGTTAGTGAAGTAAGACTGTATGAATTTTAACACGGCGACAAGAGAAATGAGTATGTCTTACACAAAATTCGCCACTCGGGACGCTTCTCTGAAAGTTACAAATGGTTAGCAAGCCAGGCGAAAATAAATCTTTTTAGATACTAACCAAAGCAAAGGCGACGATCTTTCTGAATGGTCATCACGCACGTGTGGGTGTGGAGAGGCCCCAATTAATATTTACAGAAACTGTGAGTACAGCGCTCGGCATTTCCCCTACAGCGCCGGCCTGCAGCCCCCACCACTCCCGCTCTCCCCATATGTGCCCTGCCATCTGCATACCTACTGGCCATGGTAATCTGTGCAGACTCTAACACCGCCTCTAATCTTTATAAATGCCTCAATACAGCGAAGAAAAGGATACCAAGGTTTTCTATTGCTTTAAGGTTGGATTATTTAGCGAACCAATCGGGCCAGCCGGTGTAGCCGTGCGGTTCTAGGTGCTTCAGTCTGGAACCGCGTGACTGCTACGGTCGCAGGTTCGAATCCTGCCTCGGGGATGGATATGTGTAATGTCCTTAGGTTAGCCGGCCGCGGTGGTCTAGCGGTTAAGGCGCTCAGTCCGGAACCGCGCGACTGCTACGGTCGCAGGTTCGAATCCTGCCTCGGGCATGGATGTGTGTGATGTCCTTAGGTTAGTTAGGTTTAAGTAGTTCTAAGTTCTAGGGGACTGATGACCACAGATGTTAAGTCCCATAGTGCTCAGAGCCATTTGAACCATTTGTCCTTAGGTTAGTTAGGTTTAAGTAGTTCTACGTTCTAGAGGACTGGTGACCATGGATGTTAAGTCCCATAGTGCTCAGAGCCATTTGAACCAACCGGAGAGTGATAGAGTGCCTTACTGTTCATCAAACCAGGAACGTATACATGCGCTCTGTGAACACAGCTGTTTTCATTTTGGAATATGGGAGTTTGCACTGTATACTTACCTTGAGGATGTAGAGGAAAGGTCAACACTTGCTTGTAGATAATGTTGAAAGAAACAGTCTCTTTCATATGCGTGGTAACCTGAATTAGTCAAGTCAGGCTACAAAAACAGTCCAAAAACATCACAGAACCACTTCCGGTCTGAACTGCACCTTCCACACCTCACTGTCCATTCTGTGCATTCAGTTTCTTGCATCTTTTGAAAAGAAGCAAAACTGTGATTCGTCAGACAACACTTCACACTTCTCGTCAGCCTCTGCGAAACATGGGCCACTGTGAACACAATGTTCGCTCATAAGCTGGTTGAAACAGACCTGAATTCACTGACCACAGAAATACACTGTGCTGTCACATTAATGTGACCACCTGTCATAAGCCTGAATAACCAACTTTCGCAGCGTGGACCGCTGCAAGACGTGCTGGAAGAGAGAGAGCTTGCGATTCTGGACGGTGCCTTCAGGGAAGTGGAGCCTTTTTGACTAGTGCCGTGACCATCTGCGCTAGATTTCTTGATTGAGGATCCATGGTGCAAACACTCTGCTCGAGATGGTCGCACAGATTCTCGACTGAGTTTAAATCCAGGGAGTTTGGTGGACGGGGGAGTACGGTAAACTCATCCTGTTGCTCTTCTAACCTTGCATGTAGACTGTAAAATGTGTGACAAGTTGCTACCTTGCTGGTAGAAGCCATCTTGTTCAGAAAAAGCAAACTACAATTCGGAGTGTACATGGCACCCAAAAATTGATGCATACATTTGTCGATCCATTGTACCTTCCAGAATGACGGGATCACCCAGAGAATGCCATAAAAACATTCCCCAGACCATAACACTACCTCCTCCGGCCTGATCTTTCTGATGACTGTTGCAGGGTGCTCGCTTTCAGACGTTTCACGGCAGTGAAGCATAAAATGTGATTTACTTGAAAACGCCACCAGGCGACACTCAGTGAACGTTGACATGCTGTACTGGCGTTCAAATTCCAGTCTTCATCGCCGATGAAGAGCAGTCAGCAATGTTCACTGAACGGTCATTGAGACACTGTTCATAGCCTCTTGGTTTTTGTGGGCGGTCAGCTGCTCAGCAGTTGCACCTCTGTTCGCTCGTATACATCTCTGCTGCCGTCATTCACCCCTCGTCTATGACCCCTGGTGCACCACAGTTGCCTCGGTGCCAGTTTTGGTAGTGCCCTTTTACTATGTGCAGTATACTTTAAACACAGTCGCATGCGAACAGTTTACAAACTTAGCCATTTCCAAAATGGTTCCATCCCTGGGCTGAAAGCCAATGATCATATTTATTTATTTATTTATTGTTGCGTGGGACCAAATTAAGTAGAAGTCTCCATGGTCATGGAATGAGTCAATACATGAAATTATAACACGATAGCAGAAACAGATAAAATGAAATATAAAAAACATATTCAGGAGACAAGTCGTAAGTTTAAATAAAGAAAATCAACAATGTCACACTGGAATTTATTTAATTTTTTAGCTCTTCCAGGAGCTCCTCGACAGAATAGAAGGAGTGAGCCATGAGGAAACTCTTCAGTTTAGACTTAACAGAGTTTGGGCTACTGCTAAGATTTTTGAGTTCTTGTGGTAGCTTGTTGAAAATGGATGCAGCAGAATACTGCACTCCTTTCTGCACAAGAGTCAAGGAAGTGCATTCCACATGCAGATTTGATTTCTGCCTAGTATTAACTGAGTGAAAGCTGCTAACTCTTGGGAATAGGCTAATATTGATAATAACAAACGACATTAAAGAAAATATATACTGTGAGGGCAGTCAGAATTCCCAGACTATTGAATAGGGGTCGACAAGAGGTTCTCGAACTTACACCACATATAGCTCGAACAGCCCGTTTTTGAGCCAAAAATACCCTTTTTGAATCAGAAGAATTACCCCAAAAAATAATACCATACGACATAAGCGTATGAAAATATGCGAAGTAGATTACTTTTCGTGTTGAAGTGTCACTTATTTCAGATACTGTTCTAATGGTAAATAAAGCAGCATTTAGTTTCTGAACAAGATCCTGGACATGGGCTTTCCACAACAGCTTACTATCTATCCGAACGCCTAGGAACTTGAACTGTCCCGTCTCGCTTATAATATGCCCATTTTGTCTGATCAAAATATCGGTTCTTGTTGAACTGTGAGTTAGAAACTGTAAAAACTGAGTCTTACTGTGATTTAGCATCAAATTATTTTCCACATGCCATGAACTTATTCCATTAACTACATTATTTGATACTGTTTCAATATTACACACAAGATCCTTCACTACCAAGCTGGTGTCATCAGCAAACAGAAATATTTTTGAATCACCTGTAATACTAGAAGGCATATCATTTATATAAATAAGAAACAGCAATGGCCCCAGCACCGACCCTTGGGGAACGCCGAATTTAACAGTGCCACATTGGGACTGAACATCACTACCACTCTCAATATTGCGGAGAATTACCTTCTGCTTTCTGTTTTTAAAGTAAGGGGCGAGCCAATTGTAAGCTACTCCCCTTAGTCCATAATGGTCCAACTTCTGCAGTAATACTCTTTTAGATGTCAGATATATCGCTCCATGTTGGCATTACGACAATGACTGCATTGTTTCCCATATGCCCCCCCCCCTCACCCCATGGATGTGCTTTATGTAGCTTCCACTGCTAGTGCTGCCACCTGCCGTCTGTAAGTGGTCATTTCACGTTAACGTCGAAGGCAGGCAGTGGTCATTTAAACGTGACTGGTCTATTACCTGTCGGGTTTGAAATCGATTGGCAATGACACGTTGCGTCTCCAGTCCCTGTTGGTTAGGATTTTTTCACGACCACTGTTCTTACGCCGTGTTACAAAGCTGTGAGTGGTATGCTATTCCTTGTAGACATGTCGGACAGTCATGGTATGGTCACGTACGTGTCCAGAGACGATAGCTCGTTTCTGCCATTCTGTCACGTCTCCACCTCAATGCACCTTACTATGCTGACTCCACATAACCTACATCACTTCACTGCCATTACTTACGTCAGTGGTCGATGGTAACCTGGTACCAGTTTTATACCCTTCTGGCCATTAAAATTGCTACACCACGAAGATGACGTGCTACAGACGCGAAATTTAACCGACAGGAAGAAGATGCTGTGATATGCAAATGATTAGCATTTCAGAGCATTCACACAAGGCTGGCGCCGGTGGCGAAACCTACAACGTGCTGACATGAGGAAAGTTGCAACCGATTTCTCATACACAAACAGCAGTTGGCCGGCGTTGCCTGGTAAAAAGTTGTTGTGATGCCTCGTGTAAGGAGGAGAATTGCGTAACATCACTTTTGCGACTTTCATAAAGGTCGCAATGCCTATCGCTATTGCGGTTTATCGTATCGCGACATTGCTGCTCGCGTTGGTCGAGAGCCAATGACTGTTAGCAGAATATGGATCGGCGGGCTCAGGGGGGTAATGCGGTACGCCGTGCTGGATCCCGACGGCCTCGTATCACTAGCAGTTGAGATGACAGGCATCTTATCCGCATGGCTGTAACAGATCGTGCAGCCACGTCTCGATCCTTGAGGCAGCAGATGGGGACGCTTGCAAAACAACAACCACCTGCACGAGCAGGTCGACGACGTTTGCAGCAGCATGGACTATCAGCTCGGAGACCATGGCTGCGGTTACCCTTGACGCTGCATCACAGACAGGAGCGCCTGCGATGGAGTACTCAACGACGAACCTGGGTGCACGAATGGCAAAATGTTATTTTTTCGGATGAATGCAGGTTCTGTTTACAGCATCATCACGGTCGCATCCGTGTTTGGCGACATCGTGGTCAATGCACATTGGAAGCGTGTATTCGTCATCGCCATACTGGCGTATCACCCGGCGTGATTGTATGGGTTGCCACTGGTTACACGTCTCGCTCACCTCTTGTTCACATTGACGGCACTTTGAACAGTGGACGTTACATTTCAGTTGTGTTACGACCCGTGGCTCTACCTTTCATTCGTTCCCTGCGAAACCCTACATTTCAGCAGGATAATGCACGACCGCGTGTTGCAGGATACAGAAAATGTTCGACTGCTGTCCTAGCCAGCACATTCTCCAGATTTCTCACCAATTGAAAACATCTGGTCAATGGTGGCCGAGGAACTGGCTCGTCACAATACGCCAGTCACTACTCTTAATGAACTGTGGTATCGTGTTGAAGATGCATGGGCAGCTGTACCTGTACACGCCATCCAAGCTCTGTTTGACTCAATGCACATGTGTATCAAGGCCGTTATTACGGCCCTAGGTGGTTGTTCTGGGTACTGATTTCCCAGGATCTATGCGCCCAAATTGCGTGAAAATGTAATCCCACGTCAGTTCTAGTCTAATATATTTGTCCAATGAATATCCGTTTATCATTTGCATTTCTTCTTGGTGTAGCAATTATAATGGCCAGTAGTGTAACATGTACAGTAGTCCAAGGCGACTTCTCTGCTCTTTAAAGCGGTTGAGTAATATAGGGTGTTTCAACAAGAATATGCGTATTTCGAACGCATATAGTTATCAAACTGTAATTTCGCTTGATGCCTTCCTAAGAGAGAGTCTCCATTCCTCTCAAGCTAATTATGTAAGTGTAGACCAGATATCGCTCAAATTCAAAGATACAGTATCGACAGCAATAGATAGATTCATACCGCATAAATTAATAAGAGACGCAACTGATCCACCACGGTACACAAAACAGGTCAGAACATTGCTGCAGAAGCAACCAAAAAAGCATGCCAAATTCAGAAGAACGCAAAATCCCGTAGACTGGCTAAGTTTCACGGAAGCACGAAATTTAGTGCGGACGTCAATGCGAGATGCTTTTAATGGTTTCCACGATAAAATATTGTCTAAAAATATGGTAGAAAACCCAAAGAGATTCTGGTCGTATGTAAAGTACACCAGTGGCAAAAAACAGTCAATACCGTCACTGCAAGATAGCGATGGAAATGTTAGCGATGATAGTGCCACTAAGGCAGAGTTACTAAATACAATTTTCTGTAATTCCTCCACGAAAGAAGACGAAGTAAATGTTCCAGAATTCGAAACCAGAACACTTGTTAGCATGAGTGACTTAAAAGTAGATATATTAGGTGTTGCGCAACAATTCAGATCACTTAAGAAAAGCAAGTCTTCCGCCCCAGATAGTATACCAATCAGGTTCCTTTCAGAGTATGCAGACTCAATAGCAGCTTTCTTAGCAATCATATACAACCGCTCTCTTGACAAAAGGTCTGTTCCTAAAGACTGGAAAGTAGTACAGATCACACAAATATTCAAGAAAGGAAATAGGAGTAACCCGTTGAATTACAGACCCATATCACTTGCCTCAAACTGCAGGAGGATTTTGAAACATATACTGTACTCGAACATTATGAATCACCTTGAAGAAAATGACTTATTGATACATAACCAACAAGGATTCAAAAAATATCGTTCTTGTGCAACACAGCTAGCTCTTTACTCCCATGAAGTAATGAGTGCTGTCGACAAGGGATCTCAGTTCGATTCTACATTCCTAGATATCCAGAAGGCTTTTGATACCGTTCCTCATAAGAGATCATTAATCAGATTGCATGCATATGGAGTATCGTCTCAGTTGTGTGACTGGATTCGTAATTTCCTCTCAGAGAGGTCACAGTTCGTAGTGATAGACGGTAAATCATCGAGTAGTACAGAAGTGATATCTGGTGTCCCGCAAGGCCCTCTGCTGTTCCTGATTTATATAAATCCGATAATTTTGGGTATACGGTAAATCGCACAAATCTAATGGCTGTCAATTCGATTCGACTAAATACCTAGGAATTACAATTACAAGCAACTTAAACTGGAAAGACCACATAGACAATGTTGCGGGGAAGGCGAAACAAAGAGTGCGCTTTGTTGGCAGAACACTTAGAAGATGCGACAACCCCACTAAAGAGACAGCGCACATTACACTTGTCCGCTCTCTGCTGGAATATTGCTGCGCGGTATTGGATCCTTACCAGGTGGGATTGACGGAGGACATCGAAAAAGTGCAAAGAAGGGCAGCTCGTTTCGTGTTATCGCGCAATAGGGGTGAGAGTCTCAATGATATGATACGCGAGTTGGGGTGGCAGTCACTGAAACAAAGGCGGTTTTCTTTACGGCGAGATCTATTTACGAAACTTCAATCACCAACTTCCACTTACGAATGCGAAAATATTTTGTGACACCCACCTACGCAGGGAGAAATGATCATTATAATAAAATAAGAGAAATCAGAGCGCTAACGGAAAGATTTAGGTGTTCCTTTTTCCCACGCGTCATTCGAGAGTGGAATGGTAGAGAAGTAGTACGAAAAGGGTTCGATGAACCCTCTGCCAGGCACTTAAGTGTGAATTGCAGAGTAACCATGTAGATGTAGATGTAGATAAAACTGTGACACTCGTATATGAACCTCTCAAGTTTATTTTACAGGTGTTCAATATGTTCTCAATCAGCGGCACAAACAACATGACACGGATACTGGAATTCCTCCCATTCTTGGGTAAGCATATCCATCGTCACTGATGCTGTCTGAGGCAGTACAGATCCTGTTCTTCAACTCTTCTAGGTTCAATGGTAGTATTCGTGTATGAACATTGTCCTTAATGAAACACAATAGGAAAGTCACAGGGCATCAAATCTGGTGGCCATGGGGGCTAACAGAAGTGCTAAGGCGTCGGCTGTTTGATGACCAGTCCGACGACGAGAAGAGTTTCAGACACTCACGCACTTGGCCACTGATATACGGGGGTGCCTTGTCTTCTTGAAAAATGATGTTGTCCTTGTTCAGCCTCGGAAACAACCAGTTTTGTAGCATAGTAAGCTGACCGTTAATTGTGCTTCCATCAGAGAAGAATCAGCCTTAAACAGATGACTAGGATATGACACAAAATACAATGACGTTCAGTGTGTGCATGTGGGTTCTGTAGGCCCCAAATTTTAACACAGTGTGCCAATAGAATTCTAAAACTCGTCAGAAAATGTCAGATGTTTGTGTTTGTCGTCAAACGTAGGGCCTGTGACAGCTGTAACATACATGGCTTCACAAACAAACGACATCTCAAAACACGCCAAATTGTTTTTGTAGGCAGATGTAACTCCCGACTGGCACGTCGAGTTGGAAAGCGGTTTGAATTCGTGGGACATTTTCGCCGGAAGCACGAGGGTGATCAGAGCTCTTTACTTTACATACACATCCTGTGTGTAGAAACTGTCGATACCTCCTAACAATGTTGCATTCATTCTTAGGATCATTTTTGAACCTCAGCTAGGGACGTCTTTGCATTGTAGACACAGGATTACGCTTGGCAAACTCGATAACACAAAATGGTTTCTGCTGCGGAGTAGCCATTTCGTAACATGTGACGGTAACCACGCAAACAGAAGACAGCTGACATCGAGGGGTAATTAATATAAAGTAGACAATATATTCGTTCCTTCAATAACGGAGCCGTAGCGCAGGGATAGATAATTTTGACAACATAGTACTTTGTAATACGTACAGGGTAACAAATATTGTATTATATGAAATAAATCGTCATAACTTCTGGACAGGCTGCATTAGGACGTTCAAACTGCACGGGTGGCCGCGAGGCATGGTGGGTATTAGTATGAGCATGTACACACGCCTCATTTGGTTTAGTGACTTCCATTTGGATGGGTTCGTCAATAAGCAAAACTGGGGGACTGAGATTCCGCATTTCGCGATCGAAAAGTCTCTTCACCCTCAACAAGTGACTGTGTAGTGTGCAGTGTGCAGTGTCCAGTCACGGAAAAATCGAAGCGATATTCCTTGGTGGCACGGTGACTACCGAACGGTGCGTGAAGGTTTTGGGACATGATTTCATCCCCGTTATCCAAAGTGATACTGATTTCGACAAGATGTGGTTCATGCAAGCATGAGAGTGTTTGACGTCGTGAAGGTGCACTTTGGGCACCGCATTCTGGTTCTGGAGTACCCAGAGTCCACTGGCATAGGCCTCGATTAGCCAGCATATTCTCTGTATCTGAACAAATGCGACTCGTTTTTGTGGAACTATATTAAAGACAAGGTATAACCAAATAACCCCGAAACGATTGTTAAGCTGGAAACAGCCATTCAGGAGGTCATTGACAGCATCGATGTTCTGACAGTTTAGCGTGCCTTGGAAAATGTCGTTATTCCTCTGCACCACACATCGCCAATGATTGGAGCCATATGTAACATGTCATAACCTAAATATCTGTAGTGACGTTTACATGTTGAATAAAGTTCGTGCACGCCGCAATTTGTAACTAATTTACGTTTTTTCTCATATAGTTCAATAATTGTCACCCTCTATATTCTTTTTGAAACACCCTATATTCTGTCCGGTGAAAGTACTTCTCAAGGCGTTTTCAGTCACTGCCATTAATTATGTTGATCTATTCTCGCGTCTCACTGCACAAAGACGCAGTATCATCAAAATATGTTACAATACTTACATTTCAAATATTATTAATTGCTACCTATGGCACGACGTACGCAAGAATTTTTCACAAGAACAGAGTACAAAATTCTTGTATTTGGCACCATGAATGTTACCGCGTTGGTAATAGTCGAAGTATTTACAGACGTAAATGGTGATATTATGTTTCACCTTATTCAGATACGTAATAAATACGAAAGCACCGACTTTGCGACTCTAAGTACACAGAGACTTAGCACTAGTAAACATTTACTTGTTGAAACGGCTGTAGCTTGTTTGCTGGGATACCGAGGGAGACTGCCGGTATAAAGGCAATCCAGCAGTGAAGAGCTCATATCAGATAGTGTGAGCCACAAATGCGGACAAAGCGAATCGCCTGCGACAACTGATACGATCTTCACTCAGCAACTGACGTAGAGTAGAATGAGATGCAGATTGATCAGATTATGCGGCAGGCTTACGCAGAGTAAAAGCAATATGAATATTGCACTCTCTTATTCAGCAGGTTGGCCGCAATCCTGTCACTCGAATAAGCACCAGAACAGGAGTAAGGCCTTATCTTCTCGGGGCGAGGCGAGCAGTACGTAGTTCACAGGCATGGTATATTGAAGTGTTTTGAGCAATACGCGCAACTACTTACAACTGACTGAAGCAAACAAAAGAAGCGGCTCAAGAGTTCAGATGCTAATCAGATTATCTCGTTCATTGTCCTCCATGTTTAGTTAAATAATAATAGGCGAACGTTGTAACAGTTCTATCAAAAATATTACGAATTACTGTTTCCTACATTATTACCAGCACATTGATTATTATCCTTTTACACGAACTCTCTAACTAGAAATAGGGGCAGACGTTCAATGGCGCACATAACATCAAGGGTACTAAGATTTGTTTGTACTGTTGAGTTCCCCAGACAAATGAAAACCCTACCTCTGTGCATTTTCAGAATCGTACATATATGTTTCCAGTGTTAAAATAGAGGTAAGAAAACTGTTCCGTGATAGGTTTTTGCCTAGCGGTAACAAATCAGTGCTTCGAGGAAAAGGATCCACTCAGTGGCGGCCGCTGAGGCTTTCCATTGGCTGTGCCAAAAAAACTTAAGTTTGGTAGCATCGAACATATTACGGAATTTTGTCGATAATTCGTATATTTCATAAGGTATCATATCAAACAAAACTTAAAGGGAAACAGAAGTAAACACTTATTACAACAGCACCCTTCTTATGCACAGTAAGAGATTGTTATATTTCTGGAGAACATATAGCAAGAGTTTCTTTAAGAGTGAGAAAGAGAGAGAGAGAGAGAGAGAGAGAGAGAGAGAGAGAGAGAGAGAGAGAGAGAGAGAGAGATGTTGCTTTAGCTATCTTTTTCGCATGTCTGCATGAGATTAAAACGTAACACTAACTCCGAAAATCTCTCCCGCACACTCAAAGACACGGGCGTGCACACTCATCAACAGCACACTTCTTCACTCCTCACAGGGTATGTGCGGTCACTTTTACGTGGCAGTCGTAAGCAGGGGGTGTTTTGACGTATAGTTGCTTGAGACACCGGTGGTGATAGGGCCTGAACTACCTGGACCTCAGCTAACGATTGGGCTCTATCCGTTACCGCATGATTTATGTCCTCCGCTTTGCTTTGGGAGTTGTGCTTGCTAGTTGTTCCCATTTCTTATTTTGAAATGAGAGCTGAGGGCAATGTTGCTCTATCATAGGGTTGGAATACGGCTCTCACAACACCAGATGGAGTCGTGATGCATTAAGTACATTGTTACATCGGTTCTGCCTTCCCAGGAACACAGAGCACGGACGTAGGTTGCCAGCCCTGTGAGAGGGAGGTGTGGCTTGTCTCCCCATTCCGCTCTTCTCCCCTCGACAGCAAGAACTCCTCGTCTGTTTTATGTTCGCGGCCGACTGCCAGAAAAATGTCCTCTACAACATGAGTGCCAGTACGAGAAATTATAGAGCATGTATAGGTTATTCGAACTTGTAATCCGTATTTTGCGAAGCAAATTTAATCAAATTACCAACATTTAAAACTAAAAGCATTTTATTCACCAAAAGCAGCAACTCCATGACTTTGGGAAGACAGCTTCAAAATAATTAATAGAAATGATACTGTAAATCGATACGTCGTCCCTTCTTGTTGGCAAATAAATCTGTCCTCTCAAACTGAAATCTTTAATTTTACACACGAATGATTTTAAACAGTATAGCATCCCTTTCATGGCGTTTCGTACGAACGTTTTAATTCTCTTGAGCATTGAAAGGCACCGCTCAGCTTCTGTTGTCGAGATGATTAGCAGTTTCTACATTTTAACAGTATCGTCGAATGTGTCTGAACCGTGAATTTCCTTTCAAAACTTTTTCTTAAGAATTTACTTTATTTACTAGCGATTTATCAAGAACATTAACACATTTAATCACACTATGTGAGGGTGGAAGTAGTTGCCAGTGGATAACTGATGAAAACAAATAAAATTTCTTTCAACAAGTGGATATTTTATTCCTAAAAACCGTTTTTCCTTTTTTTTAAAAACAGATTTAAAATTATAATCAGAAAGCATCATCTAAATATCAAGTTACAATTTACTCAGAGGCAGAAAGAGCAAACTTTTGACAGTATGAGCTTTCGGGCTGAGAACTTTGCCGCTACCTTTTGACACGGTCGTAGTCACGACCGCTCACAGCAACCTCTGAAAGACTACACCGGTGCAAATCTGCAACACATCAGATTACCTTAAACTAAAAAATTTTTACAACTCACACAAGCACATAAACTATGCACCCCATAGGAGGGATGGAAATGGTACAAAAAACTAACATTAAAAGATTAACTTGCCACCGAACGTGCAACTTGATTCAAAAGAAAAAAACTCTTACGGTGGAAGGGTGGCCTCTTTATATATTAAAATGACCATTTAAATAAAAACCCATGAAGTGCAGTCTTACATAAAATATACAAGGTTAGCCAAACATGCCCTACATTACACATATACCGCCTTTCCAGATGATAGGCAAGGTAAAAACATATTTCAGGAATTTGGCCGTTAGACTTCAAGCAATAAATTCGTTAACACCGAATCCGACAAACATGACAGAGGCAGCTATTAACGTATGGCAGATTGACAGGGAAATTACTAAACAACCCGAACCGCAGGTTGCTCTAACCCGCCCCTACTCCACAAGGGAAAAACGGACCACCCAATTCATAAATAACCACCTTCCTGTGGGTGGGCAAACAGAGAAGAATGGTGGGACGACCCCAAAACAAAGTGGCTGGTGACCTCACCAAGAAAATAAGTACAGTTGAACAAGTAAATGAAACAACATATCTCCAATCGTTTAACTTCTAATAAACTATAATTTCTGGCGAAGACCTGGCGCAGCACCCGAACCGTCCGCTGCCAGCCGCTTCAACGGACGCAGGAAGGTGCGCCGATCTCCCGTCTCACGGCGTCGCAGCTCGCACCGGCCAGACCGATGTCGGGGGTTGACTCCTGTTGCTCTCGTGTCGGCCACGAAGCCACTATCCCTCGCTATATGGCGCGGCCCACTGGACTCACGTGGCGACCTCACATGCGCCGACACTCAAGGAAGACAAGTCATCTTGTGTCTCAGTGCGCGACCGACCAACCGATCGATCCAACCGCCAGTGACCGTTGCCCGAGCGACTCGAGCAGACTGGCGGCCTAACGCGCAGACTCAGATGCAGGAACTCATCCCCGACCGGGCAACCAGTAGCTTAGTTCTGTTACTGGCAGAGTGGCAAGACTCTCATTTTGCCGGCTTTAAAGTTTGATCCAAACGACAGACATACTAGCACTCCAAACGACAGACATACTAGCACTCCAAACGACAGACAGACACTAACTGCCGCACAAATGCGAACGAGAGACAGACCAGCAACTGGTGACGAGTGACTGACCCAGACTCACTCCGACGGACCGACTCCCCCTGGCGAGCTTATAGCGCACCTTAAATGCACGTGAACAGGCAATCTTTCCCCTTTTCCGCCAGAGGGAGACACCAAAGCTGCGATTTCCATAGCGGAGCCACTGCCAGAAACGGAGGGCGACTGCTTCACACAACGCGCTGCGGCGCGCTCTTCAAAACAGCAAATTTTTCTAGGGCTCAGTGTCACAAAGTTAATCCTCTAGAATCAGCGAAAGAAATCGAACTGCACCAGCAACTGCTTTCAACTCAGGCCTAGCATAGAAGACTTGAAGCTCTCCCTTCAACTTTCTTTTTTCCAAAAATTATTGCATGTCTGTAATTTCAAGGTATTTGTCTGGAAAATGTGTGATGTATTTGTAAAACTGATTTACATCAAATAAGATAGCTGCAATGAGGTGTCCCGTGAACTGAAAACGAAATTTTATTTCAGAAAGGAAGATATCGCCCACTTCCAAAGCACCTCTTTTTTTTTATGCCCATCAAGAACCCGTGGCCTCTTGGCAGGCATCTTTTCGTCATCTTCGAAACAAATCTTGTTAAGGATGGGTCAAAGTCGTCTCTGATGTTTTGCATTACTGCTTCAAAGTTCTGGCTATCTTGCGATGATTTCGTCGAGTCGGTTATCTTCTTCTGAAGCTGATTAAAAAGTGTGTCTGCATGAGGCATTATCTTACAGAAAAATGATAGCCAGAAAATGAATTCGTTATCTTGCTGTCTTTGTTTGTATGAACCAGCGTTTTCAACAGTAGCAGATAGTTTTATGCTCTCACTTGTTTCAGTGACTTTCATAACAGTAACAAGATTTCTCCCTCATTTCAAAATTATCTTTTACTATTTGTGAATTGTAATTCCACCTTGTCACAAACACGAGGCAAGCTTTTTTGAATAACACTATGCAACACGTTTGATTTCTGTGGCGAGTTAGAAAAGAAAGAATTACCTGAAAGGTGTGCAAAAAACATGCAGGCTTCGCGATTAACACACTGCTGTAGTCATAAAATTGGTTCAAATAGCTCTGAGCACTATGGGACTTAACATCAGTCCCCTAGAACTTAGAACTACTGAAACCTAACTAACCTAAGGACATCACACACATCCATGCCCGAGGCAGGATTCGAACCTGCGACCGTAGCGGTCACGCGGTTCCAGACTGAAGCGCCTAGAACCGCACGGCCACGCCGGCCGGCCGTAGTCATAAGGTTGAACTGATGCGCATAACAATGGATGTAGTTTGCATTTGGATATTTGTCTTAAATTAATTTCTGAACCCTTTCGACTTGCCACTCATAACGTTTGCACCATCATAACTCTGAGCTATTAGTTTTGGTCGGTCATCGCCAGTTAATGGTTCAATGTCTTTCCGAATACTTTCAGTTGCAGTACGAGCATTGTGACTTCCTGGATTAACAAAGTTCCAAAATCTTTCAACAGGTCTTCCCTCAATATTATAATGCAAAACAATATCCAATTGAAATTCGCCAGACACATCTGTGCTTTCAGCCGCGATTATTGCAACATAATTGACACGTTTTATTTCTTTACGAACTGCATCCTGGTACACTTCCAACGTACATTGCAGTAGTTCGTTCTGAATAGTCTTAGAAAATTGAATTAGCTTACGAAAAACCCCCCTGTTTTGAGAGGCATCAGATTCATCTTGGCCCCTGAGAGCCAGTTCCAAGGCACCACAGAACCGAATAAACTTTACAGTTAAATATATATCTGTTCTTTTCTACACGTTTATTGTGGCTGTCAGTTGTTTGTCTACATTGCGAATCTAATTTTTGCTGAATGTGGGCTTTGCCTAGAAATGAAAGACTAAGCATATAATTCATGTGTCGCTTTGACATTTCATGTACTTTCATTTTAGAGCATATGTGCTCAATATCAGTAATTCCGGTCTTACACCAATGAACATCACCTCCAAATAACACACAAGGAAAACAAAATACAGCGTTGATTTCTTCTCAACCACAATTCCATCTGTTCTTTTGGTAAATTTCTAGATTGAACTTACGGCATCGATCTTTTGTTTGCTGAGGCAGATTCAGATTCGGGAGTGGCCAACCTAGTGTTTTTTTTAATCTAAGAGTCCTGTCACTAAATGTTGTTTTTAATAACTCATTTACTTTGTCCATGTTTTCTATTTTCACAGTCAACTGAATTTTCCCTTACAGATAACACTGTGCACACAGCTATATACGATCAATCACCTGACCTCACAATAACAACAAAGTGTTTGCACAAAACTGTATTACACGAACGTAACGAGTATAAACAGAAATACTACACCTTTGCTTGGAAAACAGTTGCTCAACAGGTGGTGAATACGTTAGTTTTTTTGTTCTGTAGCAATAGCCATGCTGTTGTGTAATATACTAATACTGAAGTTTCTTAGGTTCAAAATCTAAGTGGATAAGTATATTCAAATTACGTGTAGCTATTTATAACGATATTTAAGTGTGTTATTTTTCTGTGTTCGATTTAATTAAGCGTTTAGGAACGAATTAGCATTAACTTGCAACAACTGGATTACAAGAAATCTGCGCCCCGATGTATCGCTAGATGGCAGATGGTGCTTCAATAGGTACTGCACTTTACTGCTCTCTGGCGGAAAGAATGTAAAGCTCTGACTAGCTGTAGCTCCGTCTTCGCCATAAGAAGCGTGTAGAAACTAAGGCCAAGCCTTTCACACAGCGCTTTATTAGAGCAGATGGTGCCAATCTGCAGTTGACTCCAAGCTTCAGAAAACTACCGCGAGAGTGCGCACGGCGAAATGCACTACTTCAAATCAGAAAATACATACTCCGAAACAATATTCAATGCGCAGTTTGCATAGATTTGTCTTTTTCTTATACAAGTGGTGCCACGGCACAGCGGCACTACCTCAGAAGCCGCCCCTGGATCCACTACTTCCTTTACATATTTTCGTGCTTCAGAGTCCCGTTCGAATCACTTCACTGTATTCTCAAATTTTAGAAAATAATGTTCTTTGCGATGGCAAAGGGCGTACAGTGCTCAATTTGAACTACATAGCCAGCCACCGAGGAGCAGGAGGAATAGAGAACAGTGCACCGATGTGCCATATTACCTGGGAGAGCAATCCGACAGCCTATTCACTCCTCCCGTTCCACTTTTCTCCCAGATCGCTTTAAAGCAAACAATCTTTGTTCTTTACACTGTTGACAAAGAAACAAATGATACGTTATGTCCCGCAGTACCAACAAACGGAAAAAGCTCAACATGATTCCATCTCAACATGTGAACAGCACTGTGTCAAATGAAAAATCTCCAGAAATATTCTCACGAAAATCATCCCCTTATCAATAAAACTAATGTAGACTGAAGTTCGTTCACAATTTTACATCGTCATGCATTGGGATCAAAACCGTGGACAGCAGATACTTTTATTTCAATAAAATCCTTCTAAGCATTTGACCACGATGTAGGTGATAAAGCTGCCAAAGTTTGGTTGTTATTACAGACATCGCCCATTAGGGTATGTCAGTGTCTCGATGAAGGTTGCCTGCAATATCAGCCAAATGTTGGTAGTTACGTCACATATGATGAGACCACATGCGGTCGCATACCCAAAAGCACTTTATGAAATAGACTCCAGCCACGCAACTCTACGTTCTTATTTAACAGTTGCTGACTTTTTCGTAATTTTGAAGAGTAAAATAAAGCAACTCAATTTACATACAGTGTAAACATATTTATGAATCTAAAACACAGTACTCAATCATTAAGTGACATAAAATACCACGCATTTCATAGGTAATCCATTTCCGCTTTCAGCTTTATATCTTTGCTTACCATTTCACATTTTTCTCTACAGCCGGCTTACAAGATCTGCAGCTCTGAGCTCCCAGTGTGCAGTGATTTGGAGTAACGCCGCGCAACCAGGTAACATTATGGAGGAAGTGTGTTTGTAATTTTTCGAATTTCTATAAGTCTTTGTTCTGTACCTTTTCCATGTACAAATTGGATATATATTTCAGTTAAGTGAGAAATCAGCAACTTCGAGTGCATCTTGATCCATTTGCGATATAAAGAACACGATTTGGTCGCACAAAGCACCAAAGTCTTCCATTATTTTCGCTGTCGAATTCGAACAATATACAGCGTGAGTCAAAAAGAACTTTATAACTTTTGAATTATACAGACATTTATTGAGATAATTTGCAGAATCGGTAGGTGTCATTTCGTAGCAAACAAACTCAAGTTCGATTAACCTAGTGCACCTCAGTCCGCTACCAGTAGCGCCAGCTTAGCGCACAGTTAAAATGACTTCTTTCACTGGTGTGGGAAAAAAACTGTCACTGGTATTGTGTGTCCACATATGGCTGAAAGCTTTTTAATTCCAAAAATCGATGGAGATGGCCGAGATGGGATGGTTTACTACCAGCAAGACGGTGCATTACCACATTTCCTCACAGATGTTCGAGGTTTCCTCGATTATCGCTTGCCAGGTTGGTTGATTGGCTGTGAAGGGCCAATCGCGTGGCCACCTCGCTCCCCAGACTTGACAACATTGGATGTGTTTCTCTGCGGCTTTACTAAAGACCGTATGTATGTTGCTCACCCATCAAACAATTTACCCGACTTGAAAATCGAATCTACACTGCTGTTGCACAAGTTATGCCCGATTTGCTCCAACGAGTGTGACCGAAATTGATTACCGCTCGGATGTTTGCCACATCACAAATGGTAGTCATATTTAATCAAAATGACATCTCACTCTTTTATGTGAAACTTGAGGTTGTTTGCTACAAACTGACACATCTACCTATTCTGTAAGTTACCTCAATAATACATGAATATGTGGTGTCTCCCCCCCATGAACGATGGACCTTGCCGTTGGTGGGGAGGCTTGCTTGCCTCAGCAATACAGATAGCCGCACCGTAGGTGCAACCACAACCGAGGGGTATCTGTTGAGAGGCCAGACAAACGTGTGGTTCCTGAAGAGGGGCAGCAGCCTTTTCAGTAGTTGCAGGGCAACAGTCTGGATGATTGACTGATCTGGTCTTGTAACACTAACCAGAACGGTCTTGCTGTGCTGGTACTGCGAACGGCTGAAAGCAAGGGGAAACTACAGCCGTAATTTTTCCCGATGGCATGCAGCTTTACTGTATGATTAAATGATGATGGCGTCCTCTTGGGTAAACTATCCCAGAGGTAAAATAGTCCCCCATTCGGATCTCCGGGCAGGGACTACTCAGGAGGACGTTGTTATCAGGAGAAAGAAAACTGGCGTTCTGCGGATCGGAGCGTGGAATGTCAGATCTTTTAATCGGGCAGGCAGAAAATTTAAAAAGGGAAATGGATAGGTTAAAGTTAGATATAGTGGGAATTAGTGAAGTTCGGTGGCAGGAGGAACAAGACCTCTGGTCAGGTCAATACGGGGCTATAAATACAAAATCAGAATCGGGTAATGCAGGAGTAGGTTTAATAATGAATTAGAAAATAGGAATGCAGGTAAGCTACTACAAACAGCATGGAGAACGATTATTGTGGCCAAAATAGATACGAAGTCCACGCCTACCACAGTAGTACAAGTTTATATGCCAACTAGCTCCACAGATGACGAAGAGATTGATGAAATGTATGATGAGATAAAATAAATTATTCAGGTAGTGAAGGAGACGAAAATTTAATGGTCATGGGTGACTGGAATTCGGTAATAGGGAAAGGAAGAGAGGGAAACGTAGTAGGTGAATATGGAATGGGGGTAAGGAATGCAAGAGGAAGCCGCCTGGCAGAATTTTGCACAGAGCATAACTTAATCATAGCTAACACTTGGTTCAAGAATCATGAAAGAAAGTTGTACACATGGAAGAGGCCTGGAGATATTAGAAGATTTCAAATAGATTATATAATGGTAAGACAGAGATTTAGGAACCAGGTTTTAAATTGTAAGACATTTCCAGGGGCAGATGTGGACTCTGACCACAATCTATTGGTTATGAACTGCAGATTAAACCTGAAGAAGCTGCAAAAAGGTGGGAATTTAAGGAGATGGGACCTGGATAAACTGACAGAACCACAGGTTTTAGAGAGTTTCAGAGAGAGCATTAGGGAACGATTGACAAGAATGGGGGAAAGAAATACAGTAGAAAAAAATGGGTAGCTTTGAGAGACGAAATAGTGAAGGTAGCAGAGGATCAAGTAGGTAAAAAGACGAGGGCTAATAGAAATTCTTGGGGAACGGAAGAGATATTGAATTTAATTGATGAAAGGAGAAAATATAAAAATGCAGTAAATGAAGCAGGCAAAAAGGAATAAAAACGTCTCAAAAATGAGATCGACAGGAAGTGCAAAATGGCTAAGCAGGGATGGCTAGAGGACAAATGTAAGGATGTAGAGGGGCATATCACTAGGGGTAAGATACATAGATACTGCCTACAGGAAAATTAAAGGGACCTTTGGAGAAAAGAGAACCACTTGCATGAATATCAAGAGCTCAGATGGAAACCCAGTTGTAAGCAAAAAAGGGAAAGCAGAAAGGTGGAAGGAGTATATAGAGGGTCTATACAAGGGCGATGTTCTTGAGGACAATATTATAGAAATGGAAGAGAATGTAGATGAAGATGAAATAGGAGGTATGATACTGTGTGAAGAGTTTGACAGAGCACTGAAAGGAAGGGCCGGGGTGGTCGAGCGGTTCTAGGCGCTAGAGTCTGGAACCGCGCGACCGCTATGGTCGCACGTTCGAATCCTGCCTCGGGCATGTATGTGTATGATGTCCTTAGGTTAGTTAGGTTTAAGTAGTTCTAAGTTCTAGGACACTGATGACCTTATAAGTTAAGTCCCATAGTGCTCAGAGCCATTTGAACCAATTTTGAGCACTGAAAGACCTAAGTCGGAACAAGGCCCTCGGAGTAGACAACATTCCATTAGAACTACTGACAGCCTTGGGAGAGCCAGTCCTGACAAAACTCTACCATCTAGTGAGCAAGATGTATGAGACAGGCGAAATACCCTCAGACTTCAAGAAGAATATAATAATTCCAATCTTAAAGAAAGCAGGTGTTGACAAATTTGAAAATTACCGAACTATCAGTTTAATAAGCCACGACTGCTAAATACTAACACGAATTCTTTACAGACGAATGGAAAAACTGGTAGAAGCCGACATCGGGGAAGATCAGTTTGGATTCCGTAGAAATGTTGGAACATGTGAGGCAATACTGACCCTACGACTTATCTTAGAAAATAGATTAAAGAAAGGCAAACCTAAGTTTCTAGCATTTGTAGACTTACAGAAAGCTTTTGACAATGTTGACTGGAATACTCTCTTTCAAATTCTGAAGGTGGCAGGGGTCAAAAACAGGGAGCAAAAGGCTATTTACAATTTATACAGAAACCAGATGGCAGTTTTAAGTGTCAAGGGGCATGAAAAGGATGCAGTGGTTGGGAAGGGAGTGAGAGAGGGTTGTAGCCTATCCCCGATGTTGTTCAGTCCGTATATTGAGCAAGCAGTAAAGGAAACAAAAGAAAAATTCGGAGTAGGAATTAAAATCCATGGAGAAGAAATAAAAACTTTGAGGTTCGCCGATGACGTTGTAATTCCCCCAGAGACAGCAAAGGACCTGGAAGAGCAGCTGAACGGAATGGACAGTGTCTTGAAAGGAGGATGTAAGATGAACATCAACAAAAGCAAAACGAGGATAATGG
Organism: Schistocerca americana; assembly: GCF_021461395.2. Classification (NCBI taxonomy): domain Eukaryota; kingdom Metazoa; phylum Arthropoda; class Insecta; order Orthoptera; family Acrididae; genus Schistocerca; species Schistocerca americana. The sequence continues at coordinate 947,668,385 of NC_060119.1, read as the reverse complement.
AATGTAGTCGAATTAAATCGGATCATGCTGCGGGAATTAGATTAGGAAATGAGACGCTTAAAGTAGTAAAGGAGTTTTGCTATTTCGAGAGCAAAATAACTGATGATGGTCGAAGTAGAGAGGATATAAAATGTAGACTAGCAATGGCAAGGAAAGTGTTTCTGAACAAGAGAAATTTGTTAACATCGAGTATAGATTTAAGTGTCAGGAAGTCGTTTGTGAAAGTATTTGTATGGAGTATGGCCATGAATGGAAGTGAAAAGTGGACGATAAATAGTTTAGACAAGAAGAGAATAGAAGCTTTCGAAATGTGGTGCTACAGAAGAATGCTGAAGATTAGATGGGTAGATCACATAACTAATGAGGAGGCACTGAATAGAATTGGAGAGAAGAGAAATTTGTGGCACAACTTGACTAGAAGGAGGGATTGGTTGGTAGGGCATATTCTGAGGCATCAAGGGATCACCAATTTAGTACTGGAGGGCAGCGTGGAGGGTAAAAATCGTAGATGGAGACCAAGAGATGAATACACTATACAGATTCAGAAGGATGTAGGTTGCAATAGGTACTGGGAGGTGAAGAAGCTTGCAAGGATAGAGTAGCATGGAGAGCTGCATCAAACCAGTCTCTGAACTGGAGACCACAACAACAACAACAACATCTGGTGTCTATTCTTTCAGACATGCCGGAAAGAACAAACACCGCATATTCATATATAACTGATTCACCTCGATGGGCAACGAATCCATTTACTTCAGTGTGGATGCACAATTACACTTGACCTCCTGTGGGAATCTTGCAGTACCGAGCCATGAAGAACATGGATAGCGACTGCGGACTGATGGTACTAGGTGGGAGTGTGGGTGGGCCAAGAGGCACGCCGAGATACGCCATGCAGTTGACTCAAACACTGTGTCCTGGTGGCGCACTGGTTAAAACTGCTGCCTAGTAAGCAGGAGGTCCCGAGTTCATAACCAGTCCAGCACACATTTTCACTCATTGCTGCTGATTCTGCTTAAAGTTCCGATGCAGCTGTCGTCAATAGCCTCTTCCCTTTCCTTTCCTTTCTCCCCCCTCCACCTTACATTACCTCAATAAACTTCTATGTCATTCTAAAGTTTAAAGTCCTTTTTGACTTACCCTGTATTGTATGTTGTAATGGTCATTTCCTAGACAGATCAAACTATACAGGGTGGAGAAAAATTGTGTCACTAAATTTTAACCCTGGATAGCTGATGCCAATAGGAACCAATATTACCAATGTTGTGTAGGTCGACAACGCACAGTTTTTAAACATTGAAGAAGCCCCACAGGAAAAAGTCCGGTGGTGTGTGGTCTGGTAATCGCGAGGCCATGTCCTATGAGCAACTGTGCCAATTACCTGGCTGTCGAAGAGTTCATTTAAATATCCACACACAGCACGACCGTTACGTGCGGGCACCCCATCATGCTGCAATCACATGCATAGCCGTATGTCCAGGGGAACATCTTTCAGCAGGATGGGTAGAGTTTCTTGAAAAAAGTGAAGGTAATTTGTCCCGTAAGTCGAGGAGATAGACGGACCGGCCTAGTCAAATGGTCACCCACAATGCCTCCCCAAATGTTGAGCGAAAATCGTTCCTGATGTCCGTGGACGTGCGTGACGTGAGAATTTTCCCCTGCTCAGTGATGAACGTTTCGAGTGTTGTAAAGGCCATCCCAATGGAAGGTGCACTCTTCGGTAAACGGCACAATAACCGGGAAGTCGGGACATCGTGCAACACGTCGCAGAAACCACCGGCAAAACCAAGCCTGTGGTCATAGTCCGCCGCAGGATTTAGGTCTTGGACAGGGTGGAAACTAAATGGATGACGTCCGTCATCACTCAATACCTCCCAGACTAACCGATGAGTGACCCCCACGTCATCTCCAACCGCTCGAGTACTTGTAGATGCTTCCTCGAAGCGCTCGAGAACAGTCTCTTCAAATGCAGCATCCTGTCGTGTTCGAGATCTTCCAGCATCACCATGATATCCCGCTAATGGGCCTGTTTCGCCAAGCCACTGGTGAATTGCTGTAAACGTTTGCGGTTGTGGGTGGCGTCTCGCTGGGTACCATTCCTCACACACCCGTCGAGCTTCATGCACATTACCATCGGCTAGTCCATAAACAAAAACCATATCTCGTTGTTCTTCAAATGAATACTGCGCCGCCATGCTTACTGTACGACTAAATCCCAGCTGACGTGTGTTTATTCTGAAGCGAAGCTTACATGTGAATGCCTCTGACATGAGGTGGAGACAAACAGCGAGACCTATTCGACACGCATGCGTATCACGTTGGGGCAGTAACGGGGCGAGGGACGTTTGAATGTGTGAACCATTAACCATAACGGTGCCCGTCAACCGACGAATGGCAACAGGGCAATTCCACGGCCAATCGGAGTGCGTGGCGCCAAGTTTCTGTAGTTTTAAAATGGTGCGTTGTAGATCTACACAAAATTTGTAATTTTGGTTCCTACTGGCATCAGCTATCCAGGGTTAAAATTTCGTGACACAAGTTTTCTCCACCCTGCGTAATTGCTAAGTCTCTCTATCGTTACTGTGTTTTGATATACATGAGTAACTGACATCCAGTCTCTACTGACATATACTTTGTTCCTTTATGTTTGGGAAAGATAGCTGAATCTCGGTTAAACTTGTTCGTAAATGGTCCGCCCCTCATAAATAACACGAGCAGTGCCTTCAGATACTAAGTTGAAATAAAAGAGTCTATCAAAAAGCTTTCATTCAAAGATCATGCAGTCTAGAATCGGTATAGCAACAAGGAAAGACTGCTGTGAGCACTGAGGCCACCATCCCACCGACAAACCAGGTTGAATGTGTCCATACGGCAAACCACAGTGTCCTGCTGTGTGTAGAAGTCCGTAACTGCCTGTTGCACATCTTCGTCCGACAGAAATCGTTGACCCTTCAAGTCCTTTTTTAAGGAACCAAAGATGTGATGCTCGCACCGAGAGAGACACCAGGACTACAGAGCGCGTGCTGTAGTATCTCTCAGTTCAGTTCATTTAACTTCTCCGCTACATCTATTACTGGGAACGTGCATTATCATGAAGCAGTAGTATCCCTTGGCACAGCATTTCACAAAGGCGGTTTTCCACAAACATCCTGTCCCATACACATTCTTCATTCTCCGATGGATGTCTTCTGCTATTCGTCCTTTGGCAACCAAGAATAGAATAACAGCATGTTGGTCACATTTGACAATAACGTTTTCATAGGTCACGTTTCCGCATTTACCGCGCACACGTCGAAAAGACACGAATATCACACTAATCCCTTGCCTAGATGTCAGCGTTTATATACCCGCATCGGAGGCACGCTACCTTGCACATCCACTGCAGCAGCGCTCTTAGACGGAAACTTCTTGGTCACCCCTTATACATCACGCATCAGGACACAGTAAATGATATTGTGTTTTGTTTTCTGATGGAATGCGATTCCTGTCGGGCCTCACAGACTGACCACATTTGCAACGAGCATAAAACCTGAAAAGTCCCACATTCGCGTGCTAGACATTCCAAAATAATGGCGAAGCACTGAGAGTTTTTTATTATTTTATTTTTATTTACTTATTTGACTGGAAGGCATAGGGACATGGTCCTCGAACGTTTAGTATATCTTTATCATTGGAAATGCTTGCCTTATTAGGACAACAGTGCTAGTACTAATGGGGAACCATTGGTCGCATCTGTGACACAAAGTAAGGGCAGGTCGGCACTGTGGTGCTAGAATTATTTATCAGCTTGTTTCTTCTCACTGGTTCAGCCCTGCTTAAAGCTAAAAGGAGCCCTCAGTTTGGTGCTGCGATATGACAGAGAAGTTCTTTAACATTCAAGGGAACGTATCGGAACTTATCTGTGGCCAAGGACTTGTTATCAGTCCCCAGGAAAAAACCTTTGAAAACTTTCTCGGGTGCCTCCGTTAATCCTAGGCTGCCATAGTGAGGGTATCGCAGCTCTTGTGTGGTTTGGAACATTCTGTTAAAAACCCAGAGGGTGCCTGTGCCCATACCGCTGGCTACGATGACTTCTCACATCATGCTCAATACACGTAAAATATGGCCATTGGTGGAAATGCAAATAGAATAATCTCTGACACACTTTCACCACCAGCTTGGTAAACATGTATTACGCAGCCGCCCCTTTCCATCGACAGACTGTATTAGTCCTAAGTAGATAAGCAAAAAATTGGAGCCAAAAATCTTATATAAATTGGAAAGGAAGTATGATTAGGATTTAACGTCCTGTCGATCGAGGTCATTAGTGACAGACACACACATGGGTTATTTCACTTACGTGGAACGATATCGGCTGTACCCTTTCAAAGGAACCACCCTGGCATTTGCCTGGAGCGATTTAGAGGAATTACAACAAATTTAAATCTGGATGGCCGGATGCAGATTTTACTGTCATCCCCCAGAAAGGGGAATCTGTGTGCTAACTACCACGCCATCTCGCTCAGTATATAAACTGGAGAAAAATGCGAGGTGGTTGGAATGCACAAGGACCACATATACACTTCACACCTCAGATAATCATAACAGATGCTTGGTATACATTTCTTGATTACAATGCAGCGCAGACTCATACACGACGAACTTATAAATAAAATTAAGAAAATCGGCTAAATTGGAGACAAGACAACTAAAACAGGAAATAAAGCCATGCAGAATGCACATAAGATTAGTACATTGGTAGGAATCTGTTGTGTACAACTTCGTACACAATGCTAAGGAGAGGTAGCCTATGGTGTGTTGCGGCAACTGTCGTCGAAGGAAAGCGGGACAGGAGCATAAATTACTAGCGAAAAATATAACACAACAAACAGAAGATTTACATAAATTGTATCACTCCAAGCATACAAAGATTCATTACAAATAATGCAGCAAGAGTTATAGCCCAGCTCATACAACAGCAACTAGGATGTGGCTCACTGTACAAAGCACGAACGATGGTGTTGTAGCGATAAGGTTCCTATATCGTTGCATAGTCCAGAGCCACAGGAGACGCCGGCCGGAGTGGCCGTGCGGTTCTAGGCGCTACAGTCTGGAACTGCGTGACCGCTACGGTCGCAGGTTCGAATCCTGCCTCGGGCATGGATGTGTGTAATGTCCCTAGGTTAGTTAGGTTTAAGTAGTTCTAAGTTCTAGGGGACTGATGAACTTAGAAGTTAAGTCCCATTAAAATTGCTACACCACGAAGATGACGTGCTACAGACGTGAAATTTAACCGACAGGAAGAAGATGCTGTGATATGCAAATGATTAGCTTTTCAGAGCATTCACACAAGGTTGGCGCCAGTGGCGACACCTACAACGTGCTCACATGAGGAAAGTTTCCAACCGATTTCTCATACACAAACAGCAGTTGACCGGCGTTGCCTGGTGAAACGTTCTTGTGATGCCTCGTGTAAGGAGGAGAATTGCGTAACATCACTTTCGCGACTTTCATAAAGGTCATTCCGCCTATCGCTATTGCGGTTTATCGTATCGCGACATTGCTGCTCGCGTTGGTCGAGAACCAATGACTGTTAGCAGAATATGGAATCGGCGGGCTCAGGGGGGTAATGCGGTACGCCGTGCTGGATCCCGACGGCCTCGTATCACTAGCAGTCGAGATGACAGGCATCTTATCTGCATGGCTGTAACAGATCGTGCAGCCATGTCTCCATCCCTGAGAGTAGAATCATTTTGTAGGTTGGCTCACTAGCTCAATTTTATAAGAAATAAAAAAATCACTCATGATTGCGTCACTCATGATTTTCCTATTTTTTATAAAATTGACCTAGTTATCCAGAACCTACAAAATGATTCTACTTTCCCTTTTACCTAATAATAATATAATATAATAATAACTATAATAAAAAATCATTTATTTTACATGCATTCCCTATAGGTGAAAGTAATGTAATTAAATAAATTAGAGAATTAACTATTATTTTAAAAAACAATTTTTAAAAATACATTTTTTACATCATTTCCTTTGCCCTAAAAATTATCCTTATTTTGACTTAAGTGAAACCGCATTTTTTAAAATTATTTTCGAATCAAATTTTTTAAAAAGCATTTTTATAACTTTTTCTTAGCCCAGAAAACTGTCCTATTTTTGACTTTTGTGAAAAACGTGCTTTTTAAATTATATTAAAGAATAAGTATATAAAATTATTTACTTTCTACTTTAGCAGCCATAAGATTGTATAGATGAGGTAAATATGATTTCAGGGTCTACATTTTTCGACCCTGGTTTTTTAAAAAAATCTAAGTCAGATAGGTAAGAAAATTACTTTACTTTTAGCTACTTTTTGAATGTAAGTAAATTAATTAGAAAAATAATTTTTAAACAAATTTCACATTGTGAACTCTTATATCATGAAATCCATTATTACTACTTTTAAGTTTTTACATTCTTTATAGTTCAGTTTCATTTGTCCTTTTTTAATTACTTCAAGTTCCCAAGGACCAATTAATTTCTAATATTTATTTGGTAAAATAACTTTAAAATCATTATTAAGTTCCATACAAATTTTTTCTCCATATCTAGTATTTAAATATTCACTGTCAGTAACTTTATATAAAACATTAATCTCTAGTTCAGTTATTTTTTAAATCTCTTTCGTGACACTAACATCATTAAGCTTCTTGATGATAGTCTCCATTTATATAGAATAAATTTTACCAGATTTATATTTTTTTTTTTTGTCATCAGTCTACTGACTGGTTTGATGCGGCCCGCTACAAATTCCTTTCCTGTGCTAACCTCTTCATCTCGGAGTAGCACTTGCAACCTACGTCCTCAACTATTTGCTTGACGTATTCCATTCTCTGTCTTCCTCTACAGTTTTTGCCCTCTACAGCTCCCTCTAGTACCATGGAAGTCATTCCCTCATGTCTTAGCAGATGTCCTATCATCCTGTCCCTTCTCCTTATCAGTGTTTTCCACATATTCCTTTCCTCTCCGATTCTGAGTAGAACCTCCTCGTTCCTTACCTTATCAGTCCACCTAATTTTCAACATTCGTCTATAGCACCACATCTCAAATGCTTCGATTCTCTTCTGTTCCAGTTTTCCCACAGTCCAAGTTTCACTACCATACAATGCTGTACTCCAGACATACATCCTAAGAAATTTCTTCCTCAAATTAAGGCCGGTATTTGATATTAGTAGACTTCTCTTGGCCAGAAATGCCTTTTTTGCCATAGCGAGTCTGTTTTTGATGTCCTCCTTCCTCCGTCCATCATTGGTTATTTTACTGCCTAGGTAGCAGAATTCCTTATCTTCATTGACTTCGTGACCATCAATCCTGATGTTAAGTTTCTCGCTGTTCTCATTTCTACTACTTCTCATTACCTTCGTCTTTCTCTGATTTACTCTCAAACCATACTGTGTACTCATTAGACTGTTCATTCTGTTCAGCAGATCATTTAATTCTTCTTCACTTTCACTCAGGATAGCAATGTCATCAGCGAATCGTATCATTGATATCCTTTCACCTTGTATTTTAATTCCACTCCTGAACCTTTCTTTTATTTCCATCATTGCTTCCTCGATGTACAGATTGAAGAGTAGGGGCGAAAGGCTACAGCCTTGTCTAACACCCTTCTTAATATGAGCACTTCGTTCTTGATCGTCCACTCTTATGATTCTGTCTTGGTTGTTGTACATATTGTATATGACCCGTCTCTCCCTATATCTTACCCCTACTTTTTTCAGAATCCCAAACAGCTTGCACCATTTTGTATTGTCGAACGCTTTTTCCAGGTCGACAAATCCTATGAAAGTGTCTTGATTTTTCTTTAGCCTTGCTTCCATTATTAGCCGTAATGTCAGAATTGCCTCTCTCGTCCCTTTACTTTTCCTAAAGCCAAACTGATCGTAACCTAGCACATTCTCAATTTTCTTTTCCGTTCTTCTGTATATTATTCTTGTAAGCAGCTTCGATGCATGAGCTGTTAAGGTGATTGTGCGATAATTCTCGCAATTGTCAGCTCTTGCCGTCTTCGGAATTGTGTGGATGATGCTTTTCCGAAAGTCAGATGGTATATCGCCAGACTCATATATTCTACACACCAACGTGAATAGTCGTTTTGTTGCCACTTCCCCCAATGATTTTAGAAATTCTGATGGAATGTTATCTATCCCTTCTGCCTTATTTGACCGTAAGTCCTCCGAAGCTCTTTTAAATTCCGATTCTAATACTGGATCACCTATCTCTTCTAAATCGAATCCTGCTTCTTCTTGTATCACATCAGACAAATCTTCACCCTCATAGAGGCTTTCAATGTATTCTTTCCACCTATCTGCTCTCTCCTCTGCATTTAACAGTGGAATTACCGTTACACTCTTAATGTTACCACCGTTGCTTTTAATGTCACCAAAGGTTGTTTTGACTTTCCTGTATGCTGAGTCTGTCCTTCCAACAATCATATCTTTTTTGATGTCTTCATATTTTTCCTGCAGCCATTTCGTCTTAGCTTCCCTGCACTTCCTATTTATTTCATTCCTCAGCGACTTGTATTTCTGTATTCCTGATATTCCCGGAACATGTTTGTACTTCCTCCTTTCATCAATCAACTGAAGTATTTCTTCTGTTACCCATGGTTTCGTCGCAGCTACCTTCTTTGTACCTATGTTTTCCTTCCCAACTTCTGTGATGGCCCTTTTTAGAGATGTCCATTCCTCTTCAACTGTACTGCCTACTGCACTATTCCTTATTGCTGTATCTATAGCGTTAGCGAACTTCAAACCTATCTCGTCATTCCTTAGTATTTCCGTATCCCACTTCTTTGCGTATTGATTCTTCCTGACTAATGTCTTGAACTTCAGCCTACTCTTCATCACTACTATATTGTGATCTGAATCTATATCTGCTCCTGGGTACGCTTGACAATCCAGTATCTGATTTCGGAATCTCTTTCTGACCATGATGTAATCTAATTGAAATCTTCTCGTACCTCCCGGCCTTTTCCAAGTATACCTCCTCCTCTTGTGATTCTTGAACAGGGTATTCGCTATTACTAGCTGAAACTTGTTACAGAACTCAATTAGTCTTTCTCCTCTTTCATTCCTTGTCCCAAGCCCATATTGTCCTGTAACCTTTTCTTCTACTCCTTCCCCTACAACTGCATTCCAGTCGCCAACGACTATTAGATTTTCGTCCCCCTTTACATACTGCATTACCCTTTCAATATCCTCATTCACTTTCTCTATCTGTTCATCTTCAGCTTGCGACGTCGGCATGTATACCTGAACTATCGTTGTCGGTGTTGGTCTGCTGTCGATTCTGATTAGAACAACCCGGTCACTGAACTGTTCACAGTAACACACCCTCTGCCCTACCTTCCTATTCATAACGAATCCTACACCTGTTATACCATTTTCCGCTGCTGTTGATATTACCCAATACTCATCTGACCAGAAATCCTTGTCTTCCTTCCACTACTATATCTAGATTGAGCCTTTGCATTTCCCTTTTCAAATTTTCTAGTTTCCCTACCTCGTTCAAGCTTCTGACATTCCACGCCCTGACTTGTAGAACGTTATCCTTTCACTGATTATTCAATCTTTTTCTCATGGTAACCTCCCCCTTGGCAGTCCCCTCCCGGAGATCAAAATGGGGGACTATTCCGGTATCTTTTGCCAATGGAGAGATCATCATGACGCTTCTTCACTCACAGGCCACATGTCCTGTGGATACACGTTACATGTCTTTAATGCAGTGGTTTCCATTGCCTTCTGCATCCTCATGTCGTTGATAATTGCTGATTCTTCCGCCTTTAGGGGCAATTTCCCACCCCTAGGACAAGAGAGTGACCTGAACCTCTATCCACTCCTCTGCCCTCTTTGACAAGGCCGTTGGTAGAATGAGGCTGACATCTTATGCCGGAAGTCTTCGGCCACCAATGCTGATTATTTATCAAAATTTAGGCAGTGGCGGGGATCGAACCCGGGACTGAAGACATTTTGATTATGAATCAAAGATGCTACCCCTAGACCACGGGTACTGCTCCAGTTTTATATATAATAATTTTTATTGGATTTTCAATAATGAGTAATGATCATATGGTAATGGATCTATTCCATTTTCTAAAACACATCTTTTATTATCATGAGGACTTAGTGCTTGTTTGTTAACTTTAATTGTATAGATTTAATGTTTTTCACTTTTAATTAAATTAAATTTTCTATATTGTTAAATAAACAATCTTTATAATCTTCTAAACATATTTTGTTTTTAACAACACAATTTTTAATTACTTTAGATTTCTTTTCTATTTTGTTGCCAACTTTATAAGTATACATCTTTGCTCCTAAACCACCAAATACTTCCATTATTTTTCCATTACATTCATCTTTCATTTTTCCAACAACCCTTTTGTTTACTTGTGGAATATTATATATACTATCTGCTGGATAATCACTTGTATCAAATGAATCAATCATTGCTTTCATATTTTCATAAAAATCTTCCGTTTCAATATTATAAATATAACTATCTGTATCTTGATAACATAATTCAATATTTTCGCCATATTTAGGTTTCATAACTCTATAGAGAAAATCGTACATCAGTTGTTTAGATAGATCAAGTATACTTAATCCTACGTAAATAGGTTTATTAAATATTATTTTAGTTTTATTCATATGGATAGCAGCTAGATTTTCAGTAAATATAGTTCTATGCTTAAAGTTTGGTTTAGGCTACGAGTCTATCACATACTTCACTACTGCAAACTAATGTTATATCTTGTCTGTGTCTTATATTCTCCATTGATTTACCAAATACAGAATTATTCATTAATTTATAGAAATACTTTTCAAAATCATTTTTAGCTTTAGCTCTTAACAGTGTGTTTAGATCTATTTACTTCTTTAACTAATCACATTATTTAAATTTTAGAACTTTATGTATTTTTGTTGGTTTCATTCATAAAGATAAATACTGTTTAAGATTTCTGTAATGTACTACATAATTACACTTTTTATCTGAAGTAGTTATTAAATTACTTTGATTCAGGAGCCAATGGCAAATCTATATGTTGATCATGTAACTCTTTTGGATATTTTAGATCTACTTCAAATATATAACCATCTTGACTATGGTTTGACATTTCGCTTATTTTTGTACAATTAAAATTATTCGATTCTTCCCATTTAAAACCCCATATGGTGAATATTGATTCATAGTATAACTACATAAATTATTTGCATATAGATACATTTTATAGTTTGATATTTCTTTTAAGTATTTATTATTTGCTTTTACATTTCTTTTACTACATTGTGAAATTCCACCTCTCATTCCTTTTTCAACCATTAGAAGCATATCATAATCATGTAATAATTCAAAATTTTGATTAGTAATTTTTAACATTGCATCCCAAGATAAACCTGGTACTGTAAAATACCAAGAAGGATCTCGATTATATTTTCATAAATGTCCAAAAACATCACTTAATAAAAATAAATCAGTTTTAAGATATAAATAATGATATTCACCAAGATTTTTAATATTGAATTTTTCCCAAATTAATTTTGCATGTACATAATCTCACTTATGTCACAATCATTTAACTCACTATAAAATTTATCTTTTGTTGGTAATTGTGTTTCTTCAAATTTTTTCCAAGAATCCATGTAATCATATGGATAAACACCTTTTCTAATAACTAGATTAAATAATTCATGAGCAAAATATTTTTAATATTATTTAATTGATTTTCTCTCAAATTTGATGAGCTTTTATCAAGTGAAAAAGCCATCAATCTAAAAGTATCAACAAAACTCATTTTTAAATTTTTTGTATGTTTACCAAAAGTAATATATGTATTTTCATCATTTGGTTTAGTTCTATTTCTTTATCATCATAACCAAAAAGATGTGAATCATAACCAGATAAATTATGTAAATAAATAGGTACAAAATTGGGTTGTTTCAGTTTTAAATAACACATATTACATAATGGAGCAATATATATTCCAGTTAAATGATCATGATGGCACACTTTTTTACTCTTTTTTGGATAAGGACATTTACATCGTGTACAAAATCTAGATTTACGATGCATTTTGTATTCATCAATTTCAGAATAAATTTTTCCTATTTCTTCAACTTCTAGTTTTAATATTTTATAAATTATTATGACAATTTGGTCATCTATAAAATACAGGATCTTTATAATTTGCATATATATATATATATATATATATATATATATATATATATATATATATATATATATATATATATATATATATTTATTATAATAACAAAATCCACTTGGTTCATGTTTTTGATATTTCATTGTATATGGTGTTTCTGGATTTAGTTCACAATTATCCATTTTTAAAAGTAAACTTTCAAAATTGGCTTAAATAACAAATGGAACTATTTGTGTAAATTGATAAGTTTTAAAATAAACAGATTCTCCTTTACCTGGTACTTCATCTTTTAATGGTTTATTAGTTAAAAGATTTTTTCTGTGTTCATATAATTTTTCTTTACTATTAAAATGTAGTAAACGTAATTCACAAATAAATTTTACTGTTTCATGTTTGGGAATTTGAGTTGACACAAGTCTAGATAAATTTTTTATACAACAATGATGTGAATTATTATCTTTCTTGAAATAAAGTAGATTGACAAGTTTTTCCTTTTTAGATTCTATTATTTTTAATAGAGACAGTTGATAATTTTTATCTTCATCATCAAATGAATAAACGTTAATAGATACATTAATTATTTTTGTATTTGGTGTCTGACCAAGTAGTAGATGAAATTCAATATCTTCAAGTTTTTTATCAAGATCAAGACCGACATCTTTTATTTTGTTATTCTTTCAGAATTTTTATCTACAGGAAACAAAGCTGAATTTATAGACAACAGAAAACAAATTTGATCATTATTTTTCACATTAATACAAGCTTTTTTGTTTTTTATTACTTCAGGTACATCAATATGAGATGATCATCTTAGTGGAACATATTTGTTACTTGCTAACAGTAAACCAATAATTCTATTTAATGACCATCCTGAGCCTTGTGCTTGAAAATCAGAAATTTTTTCTAAAATGCGTCTTTTACCATATCTGAATTTTTAATTAGAATCTTTTTCTGTTAAAATAGTATAGTTTGCTGTTTGTTGTCCAAACTCTTGAACTTTTGCATTTATTTCATCTATTTGTAATTTATATTAACAATATAAATTAAAATGTACCTTTATTCTATGAGGTACTTTCAAATACTCTTTAACAATTTTAAAAATTTTGTTTTTACTGCATTTAATAAATGATTAGAATCAAGTGTCTCTATACTATTTTCTAAATTTATGGTTTGTAATCTGTCAGGAAATGCTTTTTCTACAAAGTAATTTTTAATTGTTTTTCTATATCTTGGTTTCTGAAATATATTTGTAGGAAATGATTTATCTTCTTTAATAGAAAAACGTCATAAATATCATAAAATGGTAACTTTTTCCAAAGTTTTTCACTCTGTTCAGCTTTATTATTTTTGACAATATTTGCACTTCCATCTTCAGGTATATAAATATTAACAATATTTTTATAATTATTACTTACTTCAGTTAAATAATTTGTATGATTTTCACTTACTTCAGAAGTATTATTTTCAACATTATTTGTATTATTTTCACTTAATTCACCGACAGCTGACAGCTAACAATAATTAAATGATTACTAATAATAAATATAATTAAATCAGCTTTATGTCTATTTGAATATCCTTGTAAACTATTTATTTAAAAAATTTACGAAGTCTTCCAACAGTATATCGTTGTAGGTGATTAACAATTTGATCTAGTTGAACAAAAATGTATCTTTCTATTTATTACAAAAAAAATTTACAAGATTTTAAAAAAATATTTTCATTAATAAAGTGATAATTATTTAATAGATGGATAAAGATTATTATTTAATAAATAATTAATCAAAAAGAGAATTAGATTATCTATCAATTAGTTTTTAAAAGAATTAGTTTACTATTTAGTTTAACAATCAATTAGTTTGTTCTTCTATTTATTACAAAAAAATTCATTAGATCTGTAAAAACTAATGTTCATAATAAAATGATAATTATGTAATAGTTGGATAAGTAGTATTATATAATAGGTAATTAATCATAAAGGATTATTATTTAAAGTTAAAGCCTTCTTATTCTTAATTTATTCTAAGGAACATTTCTGACATTTATTATTATGTTTATCTTCATGTGATGGATTTATATAAAAACAATTTAAATCTTTAATTTCTTGACAAATTTTACATTCCTTTTTTTCTTCACTTATGACTTCTTCGTTACTCACTGTATATTAATTTTCCATTTTCGTATGTTCTTCACATGGATTTCGTCTTACATGTTCCTTGAAATAATGTTTAGCAACACATTTTCCACATACACAAGGAATTCGATTTTTATTGGAATTTTCTACATGATATTTATTTAAAGATGGCCTACATATAGTTATATAACCATCTTTTGTGTATTTTTGTAAAATAAACTTATGTATTGATTTCCCTGTATTACAATATTTACAAAATGTAGTTTTCACAGAACAATCTTGTTGATCTTGCATCATTTACATGGAAACAAATGTATTAGAATTGTAAAAAAGTAATTTTTTTAGTTTTAAATTAATCATATAAATTATTTTAAAAATAATCAGCACCAATAATCATCATCATCATATTTCAGATTTTTCTGGTACTTTGTTTTTAATAATAGTTCACAAAGTGGACAATTTTCTTTTTCCTTTAACCACTCATCAATACATTCTTTATGAAAAATATGTTTGCAGCTTGTTTTAACAAACTGATTATTATTTTCATCACTTAAACAAATAGGACAATCAAAATCTTTTTCACATACCTCAATTGGTACATAACTTTCTCTTAGTTTAGTTCGCAATTTGTTTCGGTTCTCCATTCACAAGAAATAATATTTATAGGATTTATAAAAAATAAAAATTCTTTATTAATCATTTAGCTTGTAACCTCCCCGCAGTAATGTAAAAAAGACTATATTTCAATGTTAATCGAAATAGAGCCAAATGTTGTTGAGCTCCCACAAAACATCATTAAATTGAAATAAAAGCGACTGTACCTTCGCTACAAAAATATTGAAAAATAATGGCCCAATGTAAACTCGACACAAAAATTGAGAAATTAACAATAATCATTAAACCCACAATAATAGGGCAACATCGCTGACCTTAGGCCCTGTGCAATAATTAATCTGATAAATTGATTCTGGGAGGAAAAGCATTGGAAATACTGTTTCAATTGGAATGATTCTTTTCTTAAAAAACGATTGCTTTGAAAACAAAATTATTATTGGGGCATTTCTTGAACAAATTAATTACAATTAACATACATTACATTATCAGATGTGCGCAATGCTGCTTCATTACCTTATTTAACAATATACCTCGTCCCGAACCGTGACCAGAGACCCATGTCGACGCCCGCCGACTCCTCACACACTACTCCCGACCGAGTCCAACTCGCAACTGCAACTCGCGACTCCCTACACGCAACTGAACTCTCGCGCAGTCAAGCGCAGACTGGCAACGATAAACAACTCTCTGGTCAGAGATTCTGTCATGCCTCACCATCGCTCGTACTGTTTCATAACCCTCCACTGGGGGGGGGGGGGGGGCAAAAATTTGGCAGCGATGGTGAGTCATTTGGACTTGCTATGAGCAACAAATTTTTTCTTAACTAATTAACTTTACAAACAGAGAATATACAGATATAGAACAAGAAGTAAATATGGTGCACATGCACCGAGTACAAAACATTTCAGACAATGACAAAAATATATATACAACGAGTACAGAACATATCAGCAAATCAGAAAAATGTACATACAAATCGTATTGATAAATGACAAAAGTGCACACTTACTGACGTTCAGCACAAAACATATTAACAAATGACATAAGTGCACATGCACTGAAAAATTCTTCAAAGTTTTCACAACAAATAGACATAATGAGTACAAATCTCATTGACAAATGACATAAGTGCACATGTATTGTAGTTCAGAACATATCAGAAAATGAAAAAAATGTACATACAATGAGTAGAAATCATGTTAGAAAAATGACAAAAGTGCACACGCACTATAATTCAGAATATATCAGCAAATCAGAAAAGAAATGTATTGGTCATGAATACAAATGATGTTAGCAAAAAAAATGATTTTCACTATGTTACAAGAATTAGGATAGGAAAGGGAAGGATTGCATCATGGCTGTAGCACTTTAGGTTGCACGCAGCTGCACCGAAAGTCCATATCTTTCCACACAAGTACAACACCAAGTGAGACAATCAAGTTCTTTTCCCAGAAATGTTTATCAGCGTAGCCAAGACACTGAAATGTGGTAGTAATATTCCATGTTATCATTTTGGCAGTACATCAGGTACACCAAACAGTGGGACCATAATAACGTCTCCATCGCTCACGGTGGTGGACAGCATGTCGTGTCAACACCACACTCTTACAAAGCACACCAACGTAGAATTAGTGCAAAAACCAAATATAGTGCTCCATGATCAAGAGGATATACAGGACAAATGGATATTGCAGTAATTCATGGTAATTAGGTCAGAAGGTGAAGGACATTAAGTCACATACTAGTCTTCATTGGGAATTACATTAGTAGTTTGCGGCAGTCATAGCCCAGTTATTGAACATTTCTGTACCATGTATGTAGTATTACAGAAAAATGTTCATTAATTGTTTTACAGAGAACATTGGCACTCATTCTTTAATTACATATCATAGAAGTTATTCGTTTTAATGAGAACATTTTACAGAGAACATTGGCATTCATTCCCTAATTACAAATCATTAGAAGTCATTACTTAAAACAGGAGGTAGTCAATAACATAGTATTACAGAATAATGTTGATAATTAATCATTGGTCATCCCAATACAGTAATCAGTAGCATTCATTTCGCAGTTACAAAGCATTATTAATTAGTCATTGGTCATCTCAATACAGTAATTAGCAGCATTCATTTCCCAGTTACAAAGCATTATTAATTAATCATTGGTCATTTAAATACAGTAATCAGTAGCATTCATTTCCCAGTTACAAAGCATTATTAATTAATCATTGGTCATCTCAATACAGTAATGAAATTATGCGCATAGTATTTATGCATTCATTATTCAAGTGACATACTATTCAGAGCTAATCAGTATTACTCAGAACTCTCTTAAACTGGTATCATTATTTCGGACTAGTAATACATTTTTTTGTTAGCAATGCATTGCTTTGGGTATTTATAGGGGAAAGCAAGAAGAGAAAAAAAAATTTGCTTCTGGGTTGTTCCTTTAAATGAAAATGTGTAACGTCATTCATCATGAGTCAGCTGTAGCAAGATTATGAAACAAGTAGAGTATATGTAATCACATTCATAAATGACATAGATTTAATGAACAACTGCTTATAGCACATTAATTTCATAAATAATTTATCCTGCAAAAATATATAAAAAAATGGATTATTAAGCTGAAAGAAGAAACGCGTTTTATGCTGAAAAGTAGTGAACTTCGAATTAACAGGTAGTGAAATGTGTATAAAAACGTGTTCCATAGCTGTCCTTTCCAAAACCTTCAGTCATTATACTATGCAATGTAACACCTGCTGTCAAAGCGAACTGCAACAAATACTTAAATAACTACATAGCATGAATACATAACTTCCACATTATCCTCATCTGTTAAGAAAAAAAAAACTTCATTATCCATCACTTCATTACTTATATTATCATAACTCCACTATTATCATCACCTGTAAAGAAAAACTTCATTATTCATAGTAGCATATTCTTCATCATTATTCATCAGCATTTATTATCATCTGCAAAAAAATCACTTCATTACTCATTACATAACTATTCCTTATCTCTAGCATATTCCATCACTAAAACTAAGATGTGTAGCTCTGTCTGACAGCCTGCATCACTCGCCTTGTATTCTGAAAGAAAAAATTAGTTAAGACTGCTATTCTACGATGTGTATAGTATATTCTTGTTAATGCTTGTTAATCCTGATCCATTTACTCTTCCTCCCGAGGTTTGCATCCTCTTTCGATCATTCCGAAGGTGAAATTCCCATTTCTGTTTAATTTATTTCTTTCACGCATCATTTCTTTCTGAAATTTATGAACAGTGATTAATGTCTTGCATTTAAATCATATACTCATTAAATATTGATCAGTTTATGGTAACATAATTAAGCATACAGCATAACATGACAGAAAACGTAATATGTGAAAAACTTATATAGTGTTCAGAGGCAAAAAATGTACTCAGTGTATCACAATGTAACAGTAAAGTGGTCACGATGTTGAGATATCATAAGGCAAAATGTCAAAGTCAACTGGTTTTTACTATATCTTAACTATTTCATAGTGCATACAAACAAAACATGAAACAATCGTATATACCTAAGAAAGACAAAAAATGTGACGTTCGTTGTGTTCAGCTTGTATGTTGTGTAGTTAATAGAGGTGAGAATTGAAGACTTTAATAGAGAAAAAATTTGATAAAATTAATATATCACTAGATAGAATTGCATATTTATTCGTAACATACGTAATTTTATCTGGAAAATGTGCACTGTCTAATGTGTAACGACAAGAAAAGCGACCTGCTAACCTTACCTTGCCAGGCACTTGCCAAGAAAAAATACGATAATCATTGGTAATTAGTCATGTGAATATAATTGCATAAGTGATCATAAAACTAGCAAAATGGCATTATAGCATGTTAAACCATAAAGTGTCTTCATTCAATAAAAGGTTTGATGTTTGACCAGTGGTGAGTGCCTTTGGATTTTCTGGTTCTCAATGTTTCGACGTGTACAACATTGGGGTGAGTAATGCTACGAATCCGATATGGACCTGCGTATAGAAGTTCAAATTTACTGCACCTACCTTCCCCTTTGTTGGATAAATAGTGTGTACGTACTAATATTTTCTGTCCAATGTGAAAGTCACAGTGTGTACAAACCTGTTTTTGCTGCCTTCTCCGGCGCTCTGCGGCACGTTTGATGTTGTTCAGCGCAATGTCAATTATTTCATGGTGTCGTAGTCGACGAGATGTAGGAAAGTTTACTAATTCTGTAATTTTGTTAGGTGGTTCAACATTTTTCAGTATAACAGATGGAGATAGCATAGTGGATTCATTTGGAATGGAATTAATTACATCTTGGAATGAGAATATGTGTGTGTCCCAATCAATATGTCTTTTGTGGCAGTATATTCTACACAGTTTACCAATTTCTTTCATTAATCATTCACAAGGGTTCGAAGAAGCATGGTACTTGGATATATAGATCGGAGAAATGTTTCTAGCTCGTAACATGCGTGTCCATATAGCAGAACGAAATTGTGATCCATTGTCGGAAATTACTTTCAACACATGCCCTACATGAAATAGAAAATGCTTTACAAATGCTTTTGAAACGGTTTTAGCAGTAGCTTTGCGTAACGGAGTGAAAGTAACAAATTTTGAAGTGAGTTCAACAGCGACAAAGATGTAGCAAAAACCTCTATTAGTTCTCGGAATTGGACCAAAAATGTCTACAGCGACCATATGTCTTAATTTAACAGGTACAATGGGATATAATCGAGGAATATGTGAAGCTGTGTCTGACTTAGCTTTCTGGCAGATTTTACATGACGCTAAAACTCGTCGTATACGTTTCTCCATGTTGGCAAAATAACAGTTCTGTCTCAGTATAAGAAAACATTTTCTAGCTCCGTAATGTGCGTAACTTAAATGAGTATACCAGATTAATTTGTTAACCAGTTCGTCAGGAATGCATAATAACCAATTGTTGCTGTCAGGATGAGAGTGGCGAAACAGAATGTCATTGTGTACAGTGTAATGGTTTCTGATAGTAGCATTATTCCTATCTTGCCAGAGGTGTTTATTTATTTTCCACACGTTGTCTTTATTTTGCTCTTTTGCTATGTAATGACGACGAAATAAAATTTTCAAATGCAACTTGTTGAATGTACATAACGCTGAAATTTGCTTTGCAGAAGTTGGTTGCGATTTCTTGCTGATTGTTGCTGAGAGAACGAGAGAGTGCGTCTGCTATAATATTTTGAGTGCCGGGAATGTGAACTATTATAAAATTAAATTCTTGTAAGTAAAGTTTCCATCTGCTTAATCTGTCGTGAGTGAATTTAGCCGAAAGTAAGAATTGTATCGCTCTGTGGTCTGTGTATACGGTGGTATGTCTGCCATAAAGAAAGTGCATAAATCTCGTAAAAGGACATACAACACATAATGTTTCCAGTTCGGTAACGGAATAATTTCGTTCAGCAGGTGACAGAATGCGACTTGCAAATGTGGTGTTTTTTAATTATTGTAGAGCCATCTTCTTCAATTTCCTGGAAAATGTGTACACCTAAAGCGGTGTTAGAACTGTTGGTGGCAATGGAAAAATTTATGGTAAGATCTGGGTGCGATAAAAGTGGTGCATTCAACAAGGCGTGTTTGAAATAACATTCTCGTGAACAAGATTCTACATGTCAAAAGTATTGCTTGCGTTGCTGGAATATACAAGCTGCACTGTATTTGGTCAAATTCTATCTGACGTGTTATTATTTTCAGGAGGATGCTGTGGCATTTCAACTATTTGTACTATCCTATTATTTCTTCCTGACGTATTACGCTATGGATGACACTTATTGTCTGGTTCATTCATGATAATATGTTGTTGCTGATGTTCTTGCTGCTGAAAAGATCGACTGTTATTAAATGTATGCTGAACAATTGTGCTCATTATTTTTACATTTATCATGATAGTCACTTCTATACAGTGCATTGCGATAGGAATTAAAATAGTGTGTCTTCTGTACATACTTATTTCCTTGTTGCTTTGCGTTACTATTTGTTGTACCTGGGACTATACGTGCACGCGGAGAAACATTAAAGCTTGGTTGACCTTGTAGACTGCATTGTTGGTTAGGTATGCTGACCGGCTGGCTTTGATGTTGTTGCGGTGAAAAACCGCTATTGTTACTAAAATGCGTTTGCTGTTGCTGATAATTTTTTACGATTGCTGAAAATGCTATACATGCTGATGATTAAATTTTTCTCTTATGTTAATGTTCTCGTGGTTGTCATTTCTGGAGCGTCTAATAAAAAATGTCACTTTCGGTAGAACTTGTCATTTTGGGTTTTTTATTACTACGTTTCTTAATTCTAGATAGAGCAATAGTTAAAGAGCTGTTCTGATAGATATAAAGGATAGTAGAAGAGAAGGCAGCAGTGCAGAAAACTAAAGATAAAACAGCACTACTACAGCTGGGGGCCCTATGTACTCTACGGCACAGATTCATTAAAGGGTAATGAATCCCCTGAGATTTATTACGCGCTATAATTAAATTTCAGCTTTTGCGTTACAGGCAATCCTGGTGAAAGTACAAAATAAATCGACGTATCCAGTTCAAATCGTATATCTGTGCTCTGTCATTATCAAATTCCTTAGACTTTTTTACACACACAAATTGCTTATAATCAATGTTCTTGTCACTGAATTTGAGAACACGTTCAGGTTTGTGCGAGAATCTGTTTGTCTGTCTCATTTCGGATTTCAAGTTGCGTAGCTTTTCAGGTTTTATATCGCGTAGCTTTTCGGATTTTAAGTCGTGTAGTCTCTGTAAATTTTTTAAGTTACACTGGCTGTGTGAGTGTGACAAATGCTCGCAACGTGGCGGATTCTGTGACGTATTGGTGACTGAAATAGTTTTCATTTCTGTTACCTTAATACTCTCGTCAATTTGGTTGTTCTGTCGTTCACTTTTATTATCAACCTCCGTACTCAGAGTGTATGAAATTTCTGGTGACTTTAAATTAAACTCGTCGCGTATCTGTGTTGCGTTTGCTGAACATTGTTCAGTGACTGCACTAATTTTGTCTCTACGTGATTCTGTTGTCGCTGCATCTGTATTACCTAAGCCTTGTGCAACAGTTCCAACTTCTTCATTACTGTTACTAGCACAAGTCTTAGTATCCACACGTAATTGTTCTTTAGTGTCATGACATTGCACGGTAACGGCAGTAATCTGTTCACTAACTTGTTTGTTCGGTTCGCTAAGGTTGTCGTGTTTTTCGTTCGTCAGTTTGAAACTTTCATTAATTGTTTCGCTAAGTTGTTTATAATGGTTGTCGAAACTTTCATTAAGTTTATCGTATTTTTCACCCCGTTGCATCAATATTGCCATAATTTGCTCCAAGGTAACATTGCCTAATCTATTCTCTGTACTGTTTGATGCTGTATCTGCATTTGTCGCATTTTGTGAAACCATTTGGTCATTCTTGAATATGTTTGCTAATCGGATGTACTGTTGGTCACTAAATCGGAATTAAATAAATCTGTCCTACTTTGAGTATCCTGTTCATTTTCATTAGAAAATTTCGTCTGTTCATCACGTGAATTTTGCAAACCGGTTGTGTTGAGCTGGGGAGCGCTCATTGCAGCAGAACGCCCCACATCATCAATTGTCGTTAAATTAACAGACGACACAATTGAGTTTGTTTGTTCATCATTAAGATAAAAATCATTATTAGTGGTCGGTACGTGCTGATTGTCAGTAAATGAAGGATTGTCATCATTGTACTGTGTGTCACAAGTACTATCGGTGAAGTTATTTAAATCGGTAATTTCATTCATTACGCCTCTTGATGTACTATTAAAAGTTTTTCGTGGCATTTTTTACACAAATCACAATTATTCACAAATGAGACGAAGACAATGCAAAATTCAACAAATACAAATACAACAAAGAGCAACGAATTGCCGATGATCTGTGGAAGAAAGTCACAAAATTAGTAAAAGCGTTGCGCCAAATCCTAATTATATTTAAGTAAATAAGAGCAGATATCTGGCTACTTTTCAGAAGATTCTCAAAGAAATACGATCCTGGACCGTGGACCGGATGTCGCCTTGTGTAACCTCCCCGCAGAAATGTAAAAAAGACTATATTAGAATGTTAATCGAAATAGAGCCAAATGTTGTTGAGCTCCCACAAAACATCGTTATATTGAAATAAGAGCGACTGTACCTTCGCTACAAAAATATTGAAAAATAATGGCCCAATGTAAACTCGACACAAAAATCGAGAAATTAACAGTAATCATTAAACCCACAATAATAGGGCAGCATCGCTGACCTTAGGCCCTGTGCAATAATTAATCTGATAAATTGATTCTGGGAGGAAAAGCATAGGAAATATTGTTTCAATTGGAATGATTCTTTTCTTAAAAAACGATTGCTTTGAAAACAAAATTATTATTGGGGCATTTCTTGAACAAATTAATTACAATTAACATACATTACATTATCAGATGTGCACAATGCTGCTTCATTACCTTATTTAACAATATACCTCGTCCCGAACCGTGACCAGAGACCCATGTCGACGCCCGCCGACTCCTCACATACTACTCCCAACCGAGTCCAACTCGCAACTGCAACTCGCGACTCCCTACACGCAACTGAACTCTCGCGCAGTCAAGTGCAGACTAGAAACGATAAACAACTCTCTGGTCAGAGATTCTGTCATGCCTCGCCATCGCTGGTACTGTTTCAAGCTATAATTGCTAACAATTTAAACTACTATTTATTCTTTGCGAGACTAATAAAAAAATTTCTCTTAAATGAAAGCGATTGTAGAGATCATCAACAATAAGCTTACTTACAACAATAAGCAAGTTTTAATGATTATTGATGAAGAAAATAATCCATGGTTCAAAGCTAATTATGTTGCTAAGGTTTTAGAATACAGAAATACAAATGATGCAATAATTAAACATGTTGATTCAGAAGATAAAGCAAATTTTGCTAACATTTTTAGCATCGCGTTTTGCGACTCCAAATAAAGAATTGTTAAACAAACTATTTTCATCAATGAATCTGGATTATATTCTTTAATTTTGAAATCCAATAATATGAAGCTGAACAATTTAAAAGATGGGTTACTCATGAAGTTTTACCATCAATTAGAAAACATGGAGAATATGAGATTAGAAAAGAGATGACTGTTGCCTATAAATATCAAATAAAATACAAATATAATTGTATAGAACAACTGCAAGAACTGAATAAATTAAACACAGAAATAATTCAATTAAAAGATGATAGAATTAAAAAGACAGCCGATCATTATCAAATTTCGAAAGAAACAGTTAATATTGGTTCAGAAATAATAGGTAAAAGAAATGAAGAAATAAATAGTTTATTACTACAAGCACCAACGTTCATTCCTTTAAAATTATTTGATGATGAATGTGAATATTACTATTATGTCATTAGAACACAATGAAAAAATTTATAGAAACAACTATGTAAATCGAAGATAGACATCTAATATGTGAAGAAATGTTAAGATTGAATTATAATCCGAATTCAATAAATCTGTCTCAAAGAATGAAACAAAATTTGAAGATTTTCTGTCATCTGAACTACTTAAATATTTTGGATAACTATACACAAGAACAGTTGATTAGTGATATAATTAGTCTTGACGCAGTCAAAGACTGCTTTATCAGTTGTTCATCATCAAACTGAACAACTGTAAAATTACTTTCTCTTTGTTTACCCAACTATTGTGTGAATTATCACAACCTAACCATTTAACATAAACTTTATCTCCTTTCTTTCTTAAATCTTTTTCAACTAAGTATACATCTGGATATTTTGTTTTCTGTAGTTCTTGTTCATGGAAATTTCTTTTTATATCTTTTAATTTATACAGGGCTATTACAAATGATTGAAGCGATTTCATAAATTCACTGTAGCTCCATTCATTGACATATGGTCACGACACACTACAGATACGTAGAAAAACTCATAAAGCTTTGTTCGGCTGAAGCCGCACTTCAGGTTTCTGCCGCCAGAGCGCTCGAGCGCGCAGTGAGACAAAATGGCGACAGGAGCCGAGAAAGCGTATGTCGTGCTTGAAATGCACTCACATCAGTCAGTCATAACAGTGCAACGACGCTTCAGGACGAAGTTCAACAAAGATCCACCAACTGCTAACTCCATTCGGCGATGGTATGTGCAGTTTAAAGCTTCTGGATGTCTCTGTAAGGGGAAATCAACGGGTCGGCCTGCAGTGAGCGAAGAAACGGTTGAATGCGTGTGGGCAAGTTTCACGCATAGTGATGTGAAAGATTCAGTGTTTAAACCTCCTCTACCACGAAACGTGCCAGAACTGCGAGCTCGCATCAACAATGCTTTCGAACTCATTGATGGGGACATGCTGCGCCGAGTGTGGGAGGAAATTGATTATCGGCTTGATGTCTGCCGAATCACTAAAGGGGCACATATCGAACATTTGTGAATGCCTAAAAAAACTTTTTGAGTTTTTGTATGTGTGTGCAAAGCATTGTGAAAATATCTCAAATAGTGAAGTTATTGTAGAGCTGTGAAATCGCTTCAATCATTTGTAATAGCCCTGTATGTAATTGGATTGGAATAAATAACATCTTCAATTTCAAATACTCCTGTTGACCAATTAGCTGTATATCATTTTTCGAAAAGACCTTTAAATTTACTGATTCTCACTTTATCATCTTTTTTTAAATTTAGCTTGCTCACTAGATACAATGTTAATTATTTTTTATTTTTTTCATTTTCTTCTATTGGTTTTATTTTTATAGTAGAATTTTTGTATTATTATATTCATCAATTAGATCTTTCACTGAATCGTCCCCTTTATGATTTCCTTGTAAAGAGCATTTCTTGCACACTTTTTCTTTAAGTGTTCTGCTAAAACTCAACAACTGTTGCTTTTAATTCTGAAACAGTTGAATAATGATTAATGTTATATTTCTTTAATAATCCTTTAAATTCTTAAATATAAAATTCCTTACCATTATTTGTTTGTAAATTATGTGGCTTTCTATCTATAAAATTTTTTCAAATGCATCAACTATATTTTTAGCTGTTTTAGCTTTAAAGGAACAGCCCAAGTAAATTTCGAAAAGACCACAATAACAGTCAATAAATATTTATATCCTTTATTTTAGAAATACCTTTTAAACTATCTGAATCCATTTCAACTAAATCTTGCCATAACTCATCTATGCTAAAAGAAACAACATATCTTCTTTCAAAATTCTTTCTCATTGGTTTTTGTAATTCATTAATTATTTCTTCACCAATATTATTTAAGCTTTCACCAGCACTCACAAAATTTTTTTAATAAATTTACTTTTCTTAGATTTACAAATTTTACAAAGACATTCAATTCTTTGTCTTTCATTTTTAATTGCTACTCTATGTGGGATATGTGTATCAGTAAAATTTTTACACTTCAAACAATAAATATGATAATGATGTGACCCTGATTTTCCATTTATATAGAAAAAAAATTTATTAAAGTTTAAATTATTTCACGAAATACAATTATATTAAAATCTACAGTTTTAAGAGAAACTTTCAATATTACAGTTCAAAATTTTATTTTTAGGTGCCATTGTTGGTTGACTATTGTCATTTACTTTATATAGCCTTATCAGCTACACTTACAGTTATATCAAAATCATCAAAGTTTAAAACTATTTATATTTTTACCAACAATCACCGCCTGTTATAAAAGTAAATTCAATTATTTGTTTATCAACTACTTTTCTTTAAGATTACTTAACTTATTTAAGTATGGAGTTAAATCTGTTTTTGAGAAATAATCTGAAGAAGCTTTTTCTACTTCTTTTTTGATAAAATCATTACTGCATGTGTTAGAATGCTTGTGTATTATGGTTTTTTAACATATTCCTTTTCCAAGTGTTGTTTGTTCTCTACATCTTTTAAATCAATTGGATCATTTACATTAGCATGTCTTCTATTTTTTACCAATATAACTTTTGGTTTTTTAAAATAGCATTAAATTCTTTTTGAAATTGTTTAATTCGATTAGTGATCTTTGGATCAAATTCCTTAATCATATTTTCAATTTGTTCTAGATCGAATGTAAAAGTATTAACTACTTGTTCATTTTGTTTGAATAAGTGCATCTTATTTCCAAAACGACCATTTATTAAATCTAAAATATCATTAAAATTATAATTTTCGTGACGCAATTTTAAAACAAAAAGACACAAATGACCACATACTACTTCGTCAAAATTTTGTATTCTTTCTGTATTGTAATATAATTCACCTTATCCTAAATAATTAACTAAGTGTTTCGCTATATTGCAACCGAATGAATCAAAAACAACTTTTTTAGAATTACTTTTATAATAACAAATCCAATGTGTACCAGGATTATCAGATGTATCTAAATTAACTGTACCATATTCAATTTTAAATGGCTTATGTACTAATTCATCAATCATGTATACACCACGAATGTTTTCAATTTTTAATTGTTTAGTAAGTTCTCCTCTATCAAAATTACTTATAGCATTACGATATTTATCAGTTACTTTTCGAAATTTTTTTGTTTTCTTTATTCCATTACCAGTTTTCTTTTCCATTTCTAAATTATTTTTTGTTCTTCTAATTCTTTACCAGCTTTCTTCTTATTTATAGCTGTATTTGCAAATGCTGCAGCTCCACCAGCTAAAGAACCAATTGTTGCTAAAAAAAGTAATGCAGCTAATAATAATGGTAAAAATCTGCCTTCATGTTGTGTTAGTCATTTACTATCTTTCTTTTTTGTTAGATAATCAAAAATTTTTTTAACAAAAGGAATACCTAATGTAATAGGCAATTTTCCATCTACTTTCTTTACTTTTTTTCCTTTTTTCAACATCTCCTAAAAATTGATCAATTGCATTTAATTGTTCATTATTAAACTTTAATTTAATTGACTTTGGTTTGATTTGGCCACTAGGAAACAAAGTATAATCAATTGTGAAGTTATTCATTTATATGGCTATAAATGTAATAAAGATTTTTTTAAATTTATAATCCCCAACTATTTTCATCAATATTAATTTCCATACCTAATTTTCGTTTTCCATTCATTCTTTCTTTTGCAGCTATATGTCTTTTTTATTATCTTTATTATCTCTGTAAGCAATATTATGTTTTTTACAAGCTTCATCTAATGGATTTATACCTTTATCACCTTTAGCTAATCTTTCTTCTAATTTTGTACCTGGATCACAATTATTATAACCTGGAAGATGCGCTCCAAATGGTTATTTGTTAATTAAAGTATTTCCTAATCCTTTTCCATATTCAACACTTTTCAAAAATGTATGTGGAAGATTACTCAAAAATTTAATTAAATATGGAATTCCTTTTGGATTATCAGTTATAAAATCACTAAATTTTCTGTTAACATTTGTGTTATACTAACTTTTTCATTATAATAATTCTTATTTCCAGCTAGTTCTTCACCATGAATAACTGCTAATCTATCAATTAATTGTTTAACATCATTCATCCAAACATATTCAATTGATTTATCTGTATATTTTTAACCAAATCATCACCAATTTTTTCAGGAGGACTAAGTTACGAATCATCTTTAGTTGACCTTGTTAAATTTGGAAAATAAACATCAATAATTTATTTTATTAAGTAATTATATTTATTACCTCTACTTGATCTTATTTTATTTGGATTATTGTCAGACTATAATGCTCCTGAATTAAATAATATATCTGCATAATTTGATAAATCTACAGCATCAAACTTTTTATTTAAATCTTACATAGTAATTTGTTTTTTAGTTAAAAGTTTCATTAATCCATCTGTACTTTCACATGTTCTTTTACCAATGTTTAAATTATCACCATTGAATACTTTATCTTCACTATGATTTATATACTTTAACATTCTTTATCTAACATTTATTTTTTTAATTTCATTTACCTTTTTACTTTCATTTTCATTTATATTTTTACTTTTATTTTCTTCTTCATATTTATTTAATACGTTTTGAATTTCTGATTCACTTAATGTGTAATCGTATTTTCCAGCAATATCATCAGACCAATCTTTTAATGGTTTAATTGGTGATAAATCTCCAAAATCTTGTTTATGACGATTATAACGAATCATTTGATTTTCAACTTCTCTATTTTCTTCAATTGCTTTAAAAAACATTATCACCTAAACCTGGAATACTTAGTTTTACTTTTTCAATAGCATCAATAACAGGTTGATCATCCTTTTTATATTTTTCATATTCTGATCTTGGTTGCTTTTTCCAAAGCTTAAATTGTTCTTTGAATTCTTCAGCTTTCTTTTTATTTTGTTAAGCTTGTTTAACAACTTTTTCATTGTACTTTACAATTACTTATTAAGGAAGAAAAAACATAAATTATGTTTATGTTTACATTTATGTTTATGTGTAATGTTTATGTTTAATGTTTATGTTTAACGTTTATGTTTAATGTTTATGTTTAACGTCTATGTTTAGGTATAAATTTATGTTTAAAATTTATGTTTAATTATAATGTTTATGTTTTTCGTTTAATATTAAAGTTAATGTTTTTATTTAATAGTTACATTGTTAAGAAATGTTGTACTTTATTTCTAAACTTACCTTCATTTGGTTTCCTAGACATAGCTATTGTGAAAAATTAGAATTCATCATTCCAATACCTGCTACACATTTCCTTAAAATTATCAAACTTTTGATCTCCACCAACGAATTAATGGTAAATACGATTTAAATTTGTAAAATCTTGTCCAAAGATATTTAAAAAATTTAAATCGGCTCTAACGAACTTTTTTGGTATTTTTGAAAAAGTTTGAGCTAAATAAAAGTAATGTTTAAGTTTTTTGTCTTCCTCTAGTAAAATAATCTCTAACAATATATTGATTTTTTACTATAAAATCATTAAATACAAAAACTGAATTATTTTCACATTCTTCTAAAGGAATAATTTCTTCATTATATTCAATAAAACTAACAATATTTTCATTAATTTTATCTTCAATTTTTTTACATTGTTTTACAAATTCGTGATACTTTGGCTGAACTAAGCTTGATGAATAAACATATAAATGTTTAATTTTATTCCAATTTACCCATCCTGGAGCTAAAATATAATTATCAATCAATGATGTTGTTTTTCCACAACCACATGTCCAATTATTGCACATCTAATAGAATTTGGTAAAAGTTTACCATGTTTGTTTTTAACTTATTTTCTGGAATTCTTACTTTAGGCTCCCAATCTGTTTTGTTCATTTATTTAATAATTTTTCCAATAATAAATGAGCCACCTTTTTCTACTTAGTGATAAATCTTCAATACTTAGAAAAGGACTAACTGTTCCAATACATGACAGTTATACTAATGTTTCACCAGTTGGTTTTTATTCAACTATCTTAACACCAAATATTACAAAAAAATAATAAACTTTATTGTGATGGAGAAAGGATAGAAATTCCTGTAGGTCAATATAGTTTTAAAAATTTAGAAAAATTTATTCATTCAGAAAAACCTAATATACATATTAAAGCAGATGAAATTTTAAATGGAATTGTTATTAAAAGTGATATAAAATTGTATATGGATATAGAAGATAGCATTGGAAGTTTACTTGTTTTAATAATCAAGTTGTTCTAGCTAATGAAAATTCAGTAGCTAAAGATAATCCTAAATAATTCCTTTTGAATTAATACAAAATTTAATCTTGCTAACGGAATGTATGTAAAACATAATGATCATTTCCATAAAGAAACTAATATTATTGCTTCATTTAAACATAATGCAGAGTTTGGTGGACCAATAATTTATGAACCAAAATAGTCTGTAAATGTTATTATTTTTAATACAATTCAAGATTTATAAGTTACTATAACTGATGAATATGATAATTTAATAGACTTTAATGGTGCTAGTGTAGCAGTTGTTTTGAAATATCTTAGTCGCAAACTGAAGTCTGCCTTGCTGATGCTAATAAATTTTTTCCTTAATAAATCATGAATAAAGTTGAAAGTTGCCAGTTTTACTCATTCCCTGTGAATGAGAAACCTAAAAATAATTTAAGTGTTCCTAACAAAGATACAGAAATTGAAATAAATATTGGCGATGGTTGGCTTCATCCAAATCATGCACAATTGTAGATGAAATTTACTATTATTGGAAATGATGGTATAGATTATCCAACTTATGATGGAAAATCAAACAAAAAATTAATTGATAATTATGAAGCAAAACTGTTTGATTTTATAATGATAAAGAATGGAAATAGTATTTTTTCTAGAATTGAACATCCTTTTATTTCTTCATCTATTTTACTCCTCTAACTTCATCTGTTACTGATAAAATAAGTTTAGAAGGACATATAATTAATACAGGAAAAATAAATAGTAAAAGAAATGAACTACTATATCCAATATCATTACTTGGTGGATTTCTTAAAGATTATAAAGAAATTATGTGGGAAGGAGATTTAGCTGTAATTTTTAGACATAGTTCAACTTCTGGGGCTGATACAAATTATGCTGGAATTGAAATAAAAGATACACTTCCTACAGAAGGAAAAATAGTTATAGAATCTATGGAAATTCGTGTACCAGTTGTTAAATGTGAACCAAATTATGAACTTGAACAACGTGAAATTATTCTTAAAAATCCGAAAATTCCTATTTCTTTTTATGAACTTCAAACACAACAAGTTGCTGGTTTATCTGGTAAAAACAGTGTTGAAACAGATATTACAATTTACTATAACTCTACAGAATTTGATATGCCATACTTCGTATTTGTTACATTTCAGACAAATCGTAAAAATAATCATTTAGTTGAATCATCATTATGTGATCATGTTAAAATACAGAATACTTATTTAAAAATGGTAGAAATTAACTTTTTCCTCAAGAAATGTGGAATATTAGTCCGCCAAATAATTTTTGTAAGGCATATGATGCATTTCTAGATTTTAAACGAATTACTTTACTAAAATCAGACATTGATATTAATCCATTTAGTTTTATAACTAATTATCCAATTTATGTAATCAATATGACATGTAGAAAAAATGTTGTTACTACACAGAAAACAACTACGAAACTTTGTGCTACTTTTAATGATAAAATTCCGAATGAAACACTTCCTTATGTAATTATGTATGGTAAAAAGAATCTTACACATGATGCACAACATAGATTACTTCCTGAAAATTTTTAATTATTAACATTTACTTCTATATACATGAATGAAAAACTTAAAAAATTAGTAAAGTGTTAACTTCATGTTTATATACATTTCTGGACCATTTTAAGAAGGATAGAAAAAATAAAAAAATAAAAATTTTAATAGAATTTACCTTTGTTACCTAATTTATTTTAATTAATTTACTTACGTTCGCAATGTAAATTTTTTAAAGTAATTTACTTTTGATTTAATTAATTTACTTACAATCAAAAAGTAGCTAAAAGTAAAGTAATTTTCTTACCTATCTGATTTAGATTTTTTAAAAAACCCTGACCTTGAAATCATATTTACCTCATCTATACAATCTTATGGCTGCTAAAGCAGAAAGTAAATAATTTTATATACTTATTCTTTAATATAATTTCAAAAACACGTTTTTCACAGAAGTCAAAAATAGGACTGTTTCTTGGGGTAAGAAAAATTTATAAAAAATGCTT
Organism: Schistocerca americana; assembly: GCF_021461395.2. Lineage (NCBI taxonomy): Eukaryota > Metazoa > Arthropoda > Insecta > Orthoptera > Acrididae > Schistocerca > Schistocerca americana. Next base: position 947,635,731 of record NC_060119.1, on the reverse strand, counting down.
TTTTTAAAATTTGATACGAAAATACTTTTAAGAAACGCGTTTTTCACAGAAGTCAAAAATAGGATAATTTTTGGGGCTAAGAAAATGATGTAAAAAATGTCTTTTTAAAAATTGTTTTTAAAATATTAGTTAATTCTCTAATTTATTTAATTACATTGCATTCACATATGCGGAATGTATGTAAAATAAATGGTTTTTTATTATAGTTATTATTATATTATTATTAGGTAAAAGGGAAAGTAGAATCATTTGTAGGTTCTGGGTAACTAGGTCAATTTTATAAAACATAAGAAAATCATGAGTGACGCAGTCACTCCTGAGTCAACAGATGAGGACATTTGCAAGACAACAACCATCTGCACTAACAGTTTGACGATATTTGCAGCAGCATGGACTGTCAGCTTGGACATCATGGTTGCGGTTACCCTTGACGTTGCATCACAGGCAGGAGCGCCTGCCATGGTGTACTCAACAACGAACCTGGTTGCACGAATGGCAAAATGTTATTTTTTCAGATGAATCCAGGTTCTTTTTACAGCATCATGATGGTTAGATCCACGTTTGGTGACATTGCAGTGAATGCACATTGGAAGCGTGTATTTGTCATCGCCATACTGGCGTATCACCCGGCGTGATGGTATGGGGTGCCATTGGTTACACGTCTTGGTCACCTCTTGTTCGCATTTACGGCACTTTGTACAGTGGAGATTTCAGATGTGTTACTACCCGTGGCTCTACCTTTCATTTGTTCCCTGCGAAACCCTACATTTCAGCAGGATAATGCACGACCGCGTGTTGCAGGTCCCATATGGGCCTTTCTGGATGCAGAAAATGTTCGACTGCTGCCCAGGTCAGCACCTTCTCCAGATCTCTCACCAATTGAAAACGTCTGGTCAATGGTGGTCGAGCAACTGGCTCATCACAATACGGCAGTCACTACTCTTGATGAACTGTGGTATCATGTTGAAGCTGCATGGGCAGCTGTACCTGTACACACCATCCAAGCTCTGTCTGACTCAATGCCCAGGCATATCAAAGCCATTGTTACGGCCAGAGGTCGTTGTTCTGGGTACTGATTTCTCAGGATCTATGCACCCAAATTGCGTGAAAATGTAATCACATGTCAGTTCTAGTGTAATATATTCATCCAATGAATATCCGTTTATCATCTGCATTTCTTCTTGGTGTAGCAATCTTAATGGCCAGTAATGTACAATACACAGTCCGCTCTACAAACCTCTGAATAGCAAAGTATAAAAAAGCAGAAAAATAAAATTGTATGATCGAAGTCTGGAATGTTGTTGCTTCAAATACTATGGTGTTATCACAATATACGCAACAGAAACAAATATATAGAATGAAAGCACATAAGAAAATACAACTGCAGCCATCTATACGACGGCTGGACAGGAGCAGAATAGGTTCTTATTCAGCTCAGAAGCACCAGTAATCTAAATATCAAAACATTTTTAATAAATTAAGGAAATCGGAAGTATATGTGGCAATAGGACATATAAACAATGTGATCTATCTGAAACTAACACAAACAACAGCAAATCACAGTCTCAAAAGTACAGTAAAAAAGTAATGAATCATGAACACATAAAAAGTTGAGTACTCTACGGTCGCTAGTCCTATATACAAAATAGCGTGTAACTACAGAACTGCTGAGGCTTTCATGGCCATTTGCTGACATACTGCTTGCCGTCTCGGATTCTTCAGCTGGTGTTTTTTTTTTAATGATTTCCCTGAAGTTTCGCAGGCACAGGTGGCTCGTATTGTCAAAGATTCACTCTCCAATGCTGGTTATTAACGAAAGGCCTCTTAAATTTAAAAACAAAGACGTCCTTTAAGACACTAAAAAGCACATGGCATTTCCGATTTACACAGACGTAGGCCTACAACATACGTAATGTCCCTTGGAACATCAAAACATCCCATTGTATCATGTTTGCAACATTAAAGTGCAATTTATTTCTATTCCACTGACGGAATAACTTTGCTCCCCTTGCTCGAAATCCTCTTTTGTCTGCTCAATGTATGTTTTTGCACTTGAAAGTCACTTAATTTGGTGACAGAGGGGCGTCGGGGAGGTTTAACATCAGGAATAATGGTAAGCTGAAAGGTCGCTGAGAGGGTATGAATCCACTTCCTACGGTATGTTCAGTGGATGTCATGCCTATGGGAATTTCTCCATCAGCTTCGCCTACGTTTTCTGTCAGATACCAGCAGAGATCTTCTCCTAGTTTAACTCTGTCTCCGTTTCCAAGCACTCTTCAAAAGCTGAGCAAGTCTCATGGGTGCCTGCGATCATGTGTATTGTTGGCCTCTCTTAACCTCGCCATACAACTAGAATAATGTGGACTCGCTAAGTTTTATATGGCTTTCTCTTTATCCCCCCTTTCCTTGAAAAAATAATAGTAATCTTTTGAGCTACCTTTTCCACCTTTTCTTATATTGTGAGCCATTTTCACTTAATTACCATCCAACAATATTTTCATTTAATAGTCTGTGTTTAACATAACGATTCAGATGAATCTCGCTCCTCTGTAACTTCTTAACGTTCCATATTATAGGCAACACGCTAATTTTTATCTTTTTCTACTGTGGACGAATTATTTCCAATTTATACATATATATATATATATATATATATATATATATATAATATTTTTGTTATATTATGTATAACCCTCACTTCTGACATTCATTGTCAATAACTGAGACGTTTTGCACACAGATCCCAGGAAAATGACCAGTAAGATGGCAGGAAGTGATGCTACTCCCTGATGACGCGCTTCCGCAATCTGCTAGACTGACAAAAGCACCATTCACGAGTTGGGTTGCAAAGTCATTCTACACGCACCTTATTCATCTGATCAAGCCCTCAGTTTTCACCTTTCTCACTCTCTATCAAACAACCTTTAAGGAACTTCCTTTCCAGATCAAAATGTGCTCCAAACATGGCTCAACGAATTCTGTATGTTACGTGTATTTGTTGTGTTTATTAAAGTTACGGAGAAACTTTATGAACTTACGCACCAACCTATTACTTTAATAAAATTTGAAACTGAATTAAGAAATGTGGGATTCTTTGACGTGTGTCACTCTGGATCAGACGACATTCTCTCTGATTTCGAGCGGCTAACAGAAGTGGTAAAGGCTGCTAGTCTTGCTTGCGAGATGAAAGCAGAGCTGACCATTTGCAGCATAGTTGACAGGACTGATTGCGGACCTCTACTACAGAGCCGAGTGGAGGTTCTGACACAGAGGCTCAGACGGTTCTGCGACCATGTAGGCTGCTGATTCCTCAAATGGTTCAAATGGCTCTGAGCACTATGGGACTTAACATCTGTGGTCATCAGTCCCCTAGAACTTAGAACTACTTAAACCTAACTAACCTAAGGACATCACACACATCCATGCCCGAGGCAGGATTCGAACCTGCGACCATAGCGGTGACGCGGTTCCAGGCTGAAACGCCTAGAACCGCACGGCCACACCGGCCGGCGCTGATTCCTCGATTTGCGCCAAGGGTGGTTGGGTTTCAGGTTCCGCTCAATAGGTCAGGCGTCCACTATACGCAGGAGGTAGCTACCCGGGTAGCACGGGCTCTGTGGCATGGACTGGGTGGTTTTTCAGGTTAGAAGATCTCAGGAAAACACAAAAAGGGCTTTAATCACAAAGGGTGTAGGCTGAACACAGGAAGAACGTATATACAGGAACCGTTGGTATAAAACTTGTAAATCTTGGTAGCTGTGTTGGGAAAGTACCAAAACTCCAAGCGCTAATAGAAAGTACTGACGCTCAATTCGTTATAGGCACTGAAAGCTGGCTAAAGACGGAAGAGATAAGCTCAGCTGAAATTTTTGCGAAGAACCTAACGGTATTCCGAAAGGATTGGCTAAACACGGTTGGCGGTGTCGTGTTTGTTGCTGTTAGAAGTAGTTTATCTTGTCTCGAAATTGATGTACATAGCTCCTGTGAGTTAGTAAGGGCAGAGGTCACTATCGGAAACCAGAATAAAGTAATAATTGAATCCTTTTACCGGTCTCCCAATTCAGATGATACAATTGCTGAAAGATTCAAAGGAAACTTGAGTTTAATTTTAAACACGTACCCAACTCATACGATTATAGTTGGTGGTGACTTGAATTTAACCTCTATATGTCGGCGAAAATACGTGTTTAATTCTGCATAAAAATCATCCGAAATTGTGCTAAAAGCATCTCTGAAAATTTTTTCAAGCAGTTAGTTCATTAGCCCACGCGAATAGTAAACGGTTTTGAAAACACACTTGACTTCTTAGCAACAAATAACCCGAGCTAACAACGAGCATCAAAACGGATACAGGGATTAGTGAACATAGGGTTGCCATAGCGAGATTGAATATTGTAACCCCCAAATCCTTCAGAAATAAACGAAAAATATGCCTATTCAAAAAAGCAGATAAAAATTCACTTGACGCCTTCCTGAGAGACAATCTCCACTCCTTCCAAATTAACGATATATGTGTAGACCAGATGTGGCGTGAATTCGAAGAAATAGTATCGGCAGTAATTGAGAGATTTATACCAAATAAATTAACAAACGACGGAGCTGCCCCTCATTTGGTACACAAAACGGGTCAGGACACTGTTGCAGAAACAACAAAGAAAACATGCCAAATTTAAATGGACGCAAAATCTCCAAAATTGGGGATTTTTTACAGAAGCTCGAAATTTAGCGCGTACTTCAATGTGAGATGCTTATAATAGTTTCCACAGCGAAACTTCTTCTCGAAACCTGGCAAAACATTCCAGAGATCCTGGTTGAATATGAAGTAAGCTATCGAAGACAGTACTGATAAAGCAGAGTTACTAAACACAGCCTTCCGAAATGCATTCACAAAAGAAGACGATGTAAATATTCCAGAATTAGAATCAAGAACAGGTACTAACATGAGTAACATAGAAGTAGATATCCTCGTAGTAGTGAAGCAACTTAAATCACTTAATAAAAGTAAGTTTTCTGGTCCATACTGTGGACTAATTAAGTTCCTTCCAGAGTATGCTGATGCAATAGCTCCACACTTAACAATCATATACAGCCATTAGCTCGACGAAAGATCCGTACCCAAAGACTGGAAGGTTGCACAGGTCACACCAATATTCAAGGAAGGTAGTAGGAGTAATCCACTATATTACAGGCCCATATCATTAACATCGATATGTAGCACGATTTTGGAACGCATATTGTGTATCAACATTATGAACGTCGGTATGTAGCACGATTTTGGAACATATATTGTGTATCAACATTATGAACTACCTCGAAGAAAACTGTCTGTTGACACACAGTCAAAATGGATTTACAAAACATCGTTCTTGTGAAACACAACTAGCTCTATGCTCGCATGAAATTTTGAGTGCTACTGACAAGGGATTTCAGATTGAGTGCATATTTTGCATTTCCGGAAGGTTTTTGACACTGTACCACACAAGCGGGATGCAGTGAAATTGAGTGCTTATGGAACATCGTTTCATTTATGTGACAAGTTTCGCGATTTCCCGTCAAAGAAGTCACAGTTCGTAGTAATTGATGGGAAGTCCTCGTGTAAAAACAGAAGTGATTTCTGGCGTTCCCCAAGGTAGTGTTGTAGGTCGTTTGCTGCTCTGTATCTATATAAACGATTTGGGAGACAATCTGAGATGCGGTCTACGGTTGTTTGCAGATGACGCTGTAGTTTATCGACTAATAAAGTCATCAGAAGATCAAAACAAATTGCAGAACGATTTAGAAAATATGTCTCCATGATGTGAAAATTGGCAATTGACTCCAAATAACGAAAAGTGTGAGGTCATCCACATGTGTGCTAAAAGGAATACATTAAACTTTGGTTACACGATAAATCAGTCAAATCTAAAGGCCGTAAATTCAACTAAATGCCTAGGAATTACAATTATGAACAACTTAAATTAGAACGAACACATAGAAAATGTTGTGGGGGAAGGCTAAAAAAAGACTTCGTTTTATTGGCGGGTCAGTTAGAAAACGTAACAGATCTACTAAGGAGACTGCATACTCTACCCTTGTCCATCCTCATTTAGAATACTGCTGTGCGGCGTGGGACCCTTATCAGATAGGATTGACGGAGTACATCGAAAAAGTTCAGAGAAGGGCAGCACGTTTTATGTTATCGCGAAATAGGGGAGAGAGTGTCACTGAAATGATACAGGATTTGAGGTGGACATAATTAAAACAAAGGCATTTTTCGTTGCAGTGGAATCTTCTCACGAAATTCCAATCACCAACATTCTCCTCCAAATACGAAAATGCTAAATTGACGCTGACCTATGTTTGGAGAAACGATCACCATGATAAAATAAGGGAAATCAGAGCTCGTACGGAAAGACATAGGTGTTCGTTCTTTCCGCGCGCTACTCGAGATTGGAGTACTAGAGGACTGTGAAGGTGGTTCGATGAACCCTCTCCCAGGCACTTAAATGCGATTTGCAAAGTATCCATGTAGATGTAGTTCTAGAGTAGATTACGACGTGGTTTCAGATAAATCATAAATTTAAATAAAAGGTTGTAGTTGCAGATAAACTGATACTGTCAAAAGAGATTTGACAACATGGAACTTTATAAGTTAGTCAAGCCAATGTTGAGATTCTTCTACTCTACGATGATGACCATTATATTACGAGACTGAGCCGTGCTTCGTTAGCAAAGAGACAATACGTTATATTCGAATTTTAAGTCGTCTGCCAATAGAGTGCACATACACACACACACACACACACACACACACACACACACACACACACACACGCGCGCGCGCGCGCACCACTGCTCAGAGTACATGCCATACTTCTATAGGTTGAGCTTTTCTTGCTTAATTTTATTGACCACATGCTATTTGTAAGAAGACCATGCCCAAGCAAATTGTGTGCAAAGACTTAATAAATAAATATACTCATTTTCGGCATAAAATGAGAAACATGAGCCATTTTAAAGTCCTCTTTAACAAAATTGGACCCCCATCCCCTTTTGACAAAATCCGTGTTACTTCCTTGTCAGACAGATCGATGGTTTACATTATGTTCGTACTTGATTCCCCGATTACAGTGAAGTGATGTCTGGCATAAGTTTGTTCTAGATGTTTGCATGAGCAATGACAACTGCTGCTGGGAGAGATGACTACCTCACCATAATCACCACTTGCAGAGTTCAACACCACAGGCTGCTGCTGTCAAAGGTGGGTGGACCATATTGCCAAAGGAATTAATCACTGTCTTTAGACTGCATAATATTATTTGCCGCTGAACGAAACTTTTATACCAATCTTATTAAGAAAAATGCTTCTCCACAAAATTAAATACATAATTTAAAATCATTAAAACACATTGCTTCACTAAAGTCTCTATTACTGCTGCTATCTTCTTCTTCTTCATTAATTAATACAATCAAGCCAAGTGTTACCATTACTAGGTACAGTACCTATATCATATACTTAACCATAGCTTAATTTTTACAATGCAGTTCACTAATATAATGTTATTAATGAGATAGAAAGTAATACTAAATACCTTTAATAGCAGTAATATGTGAGAGAAAGGAAACAAATTTTTTCTTGGGTTTTTGTAACAAAAATAACAGATTACATTTAATTTATATGGCCTTTAATTCATCTATGGTACTTTTTGATTTAAAAAAGTAAATTCCACTATGAATAGATGACACAGAGAAACTAGTCCACCACATGTGCGCAATTAATGGCAGTATTCATTCTCAGGATCCTAAACTGCAATGTCTGACTAAGTTCACATGAGAGTGCACACTCTGCTCTTGTGAACTGGCAGATTTAAGTATCTCATTTCAACAGTTAATTTACAACTTAGCTTATAAAATTTATTAACTGCCTTATAATTAAATCTTCCTGGCTGTTTACAGCTGTGTGCCATATGGCAACTTGAACCTGGCCTTTGTCTTTCATGGGTTAGTGCTCCACTGACTGAGTGCAGCAATTGGGTCTGACAACTTGAGTCAGTTAAAAAGGGTCTTAAGGCCCAGTTCACGTTACAAGCTACATGTGTAAAATCTTAGTTACATGCTGCATAAAATAATATTAAACAATCGTGACTCTGTGTGCAAAGCAGAGAAGATAAGAGTAAATGTGTAACTTAGTTTGTGAATGCAATTTCTCCAATCTACTAAATTATCAGTACTTATTAGTACTTCTACCCTGTTCCAGTCACATTAATGTGACCACCTGTCAAAGGCCTGGATAATCACCTTTTGTAGTGTGGACTGCTGAGAGATGTGCAGGAAGAGAGTCAGTTCTGGAAGGTACTGACAGGGATCTGAGAGCCATGCCGACTCCAGTGCCATGGCCAACTGTGCTAGGTTTCTTGGGTGAGATCCATGGTGCAAACAGCCAGATTGAGGAGGTGCCCGAGAGTCTCGATTGGATTTAAATCCGAGGAGTCTGGTGGCCAGTGGAGTATGTATGGTAAATTCATTGTGGTATTCGTTGAACCATGCACATACACTGTGAGATATGTGAATGTTGCATTGTCCTGCTGGTAGATGCCATCATGTTGAGGAAAAACAAACTGTATGCAGACATGGGACTGGTCCCCAAGGATAGATGCATACTTGTGTTGATCCATTGTGCCTTTTAGAATGATGAGATCATCCAGGCAATATGACAAAAACTTTCCCAATAACATAAGACTTCCACCTCTGGCCTGAACCCTTCTGATGATTGTTGTAGTGTGTTTGCTTTTGTCGTTTCATGCTGATGGAGCATAAAACATGATTCATCTGAAAAGGCCACTGTCGACACTCAATGGATGTCCAGTTGTAGTATTGCAATATAAATTCCAGTCCCTTGCTTCATGTGCTTGTTCAGTTGCTCAACATTTGCTCATCTATTAACTTGTACACATCGCTGCATCCATCGTTCAGCCCTCACATATATGGCAGATGCTGCATCACAGTTGCCTCGGTGACAGTTTTAGATAGCACCATATGAAAGAACCACATTCAACACACTGATGTGCAGTATACCGTAAGTCAATTATTTTAACAATTACGTCACAGCCATATATGAAGTTATAATAAATGTTATGTTGCAGTTCCTAGAGACTATTATGCTAGTTTAAAGGAAGGAACATGATTATACATCTCACATAACACAGATTGAAATAATTGCATATGTAGGACATATTTTACGTAGGCATCTCACACAACTGCATGGTTGCTGAACTTGTAATGGTAAAACATTGATGAGAAATGTCATAATATGCTGTTATGAGGCAAATGTGAGTTCCTTTTTCCAGATCAACAAATCCTATCAATGTTTCTTGATTTTTCTTCGGTCTTGCTTCCATTATCATATGAAATATGAGAATTGTCTCACTGTTGCCTTTACCTCTCCTAAAGCCAAACTGATAATTATATATAAGATGCTCAATTTTCTTTTCCATTCTTCTGTGTATTATTCTTGTCAGTAACTTTGATGCAAGAGTTGTTAAGCTGACTGTGCAGTAATTCTCACACTTGACAGCTCTTGCTGTCTTCAGAATTGTGTGGATAATGTTTTTCTGAAAATCTGGTAGTATATTGTCAGTCTCACACATTCTTGCACTAACTATATTAGTAGTTTTGTTGGCACTACCCCAAATGATTTTAGAAATTCCGATTGAATGTTATCTATTCCTTCTACTTTATGTGATCTTACGTCATCCAACGGCCTTTTAAATTCTAATTCTAATACTGGACTCCCTATTTCTTCCCTGTCGACTCCGAGTTCTTCTACCATGTCATCAGAGAGAATGCCTACAATGTACTCTTTGCATCCATCCTCTCTCTCCTCTGCATTTAATGTGGCCGCTCTTGCTTTTAAATTCATCAATATTTATTTTTACTTTCTACACTCCTGGAAATGGAAAAAGGAACACATTGACACCGGTGTGTCAGACCCACCATACTTGCTCCGGACACTGCGAGAGGCCTGTACAAGCAATGATCACACGCACGGCACAGCGGACACACCAGGAACCGCGGTGTTGGCCGTCGAATGGCGCTAGCTGCGCAGCATTTGTGCACCGCCGCCGTCAGTGTCAGCCAGTTTGCCGTGGCATACGGAGCTCCATCGCAGTCTTTAACACTGGTAGCATGCCGCGACAGCATGGACGTGAACCGTATGTGCAGTTGACGGACTTTGAGCGAGGGCGTATAGTGGGCATGCGGGAGGCCGGGTGGACGTACCGCCGAATTGGTCAACACGTGGGGCGTGAGGTCTCCACAGTACATCGATGTTGTCGCCAGTGGTCGGCGGAAGGTGCACGTGCCCGTCGATCTGGGACCGGACCGCAGCGACGCACGGATGCACGCCAAGACCGTAGGATCCTACGCAGTGCCGTAGTGGACCGCACCGCCACTTCCCAGCAAATTAGGGACACTGTTGCTCCTGGGGTATCGGCGAGGACCATTCGCAACCGTCTCCATGAAGCTGGGCTACGGTCCCGCACACTGTTAGGCCGTCTTCCGCTCATGCCCCAACATCGTGCAGCCCGCCTCCAGTGGTGTCGCGACAGGCGTGAATGGAGGGACGAATGGAGACGTGTCGTCTTCAGCGATGAGAGTCGCTTCTGTCTTGGTGCCAATGATGGTCGTATGCGTGTTTGGCGCCGTGCAGGTGAGCGCCACAATCAGGACTGCATACGACCGAGGCACACAGGGCCAACACCCGGCATCATGGTGTGGGGAGCGATCTCCTACACTGACCGTACACCACTGGTGATCGTCGAGGGGACACTGAATAGTGCACGGTACATCCAAACCGTCATCGAACCCATCGTTCTACCATTCGTAGACCGGCAAGGGAACTTGCTGTTCCAACAGAACAATGCACGTCCGCATGTATCCCGTGCCACCCAACGTGCTCTAGAAGGTGTAAGTCAACTACCCTGGCCAGCAAGATCTCCGGATCTGTCCCCCATTGAGCATGTTTGGGACTGGATGAAGCGTCGTCTCACGCGGTCTGCACGTCCAGCACGAACGCTGGTCCAACTGAGGCGCCAGGTGGAAATGGCATGGCAAGCCGTTCCACAGGACTACATCCAGCATCTCTACAATTGTCTCCATGGGAGAATAGCAGCCTGCATTGCTGCGAAAGGTGGATATACACTGTACTAGTGCCGACATTGTGCATGCTCTGTTGCCTGTGTCTATGTGCCTGTGGTTCTGTCAGTGTGATCATGTGATGTATCTGACCCCAGGAATGTGTCAATAAAGTTTCCCCTTCCTGGGACAATGAATTCACGGTGTTCTTATTTCAATTTCCAGGAGTGTATATGCTGAGTCAGTCCTCCCGACAATCATTTCTTTTTCAATTTCTTCACATTTTTCCTGTAGCCATTTTGCCTCAGCTTAGCTGCATTTTCTATTTATTTTATTCCTAAGTGACTTGTATTTTCTGTATTCCTGTATTTCCCTGAACATTTTTGTGCTTCCCTATTTCTTCAGTCAACTGAAGTACAGGGAGACACAGAAAAATGGGAACATTTCCACAATCCAATAAAACTAGAAGTGGTGAAGGAAAGAAATTGAATTCATAGTAATTTAAACGTTGATGGCAGTTATTATTTTTTTTAAAATGAAGTCCATAGATGGTGTCCTCCTGTACAAATACATTTGTGAAATCTGCTTTTGAGATTCCTAATTGACCACTGCAACATCTCAGTTGGGATACTGTGAATTGCATCCCGAATCCTCTGTTTTAACTCATCTACGGTTCTTGGCCAAATCATATAGACTTTGCTATTAAGGTAGCACCACAAGAAAAAATCAAACCAAATAAATCTGGTGACCTAGGGGGCCAGGGAATGTTACTGAATCATGAGATCACATGGTTGCCAAATAATTCTTGCTCATATGCCATTGATTGACATGAAGTGTGTGCTGTCCCTTGTAACGCCGGAAATGCATATCCTCCTATTTCCATCTATTGTACTATAAATGTTTTTCCTTATTTTGTTACTTGAAGATATGACATTCCTATGTCTTTATATATTGTAATTGTTAAACTATTTGTGTATATATATATATATATATATATATATATATATATATATATATATATGGATTTATGTCGATGTACAATTGGTTTGTTTTGTATTGTAAATGTTATTCGTATTTTTAGGCTGGGTCTGACCTAGGGAAAACTATGTTATCGAACGATTACATCGATAGATCGTGTGGAGAACCAAAGTGTTTAGGATCTTTGGTGGTATTAACTCTGCCGCGTGGAGTGCAAGCAGGGGAGTCTGGCTGGAGTAGGGCGGTGGAGTAGGTGTGTTGTGTGATGCTCCCGCGAGTTGCCGCGCTTTCGGGGTTTGGCAGCATGTACTTGCGCTCGATTTGCTATGACAGTTTCAGTCGCGGACGGGAAGCATTAGCTGGCGCACATCAAGAGCCCGTTTCGCCTGGTGACCGTGTCGAGAAGAAGGCACGCCAACATCCAGCTTCTGCAACAACGACGGCCGACAATGAGTGACTGTCGCCACCTCCTCGATCGACAACTTCAGACCTTCAATCAACCAACAAAGAAGACTGGAAGCATGTAAAGTTTTAGAACTGTATGGCAGACCTCAGCTTTTCAAACTGTTCAATTTGTCTCACAAAATTACAGCAACGTAGCATGAACCTTTGTTGCTCATTGTCCCAATTGCATTAGCAAGCAGGGTCCCTTCCTTTTCTGGAATGAACCTGAGTGTCATTGAAATTCAAACGCCAGCATTAAAGTAATATCATTCCATTTCACTGCTTTAATTTCAAAGTTCAGTTAAAGTATCCATAGCTGGCTACAATATTTAGATTACACAAGCACAAATTAAGAGTGTGAGTTTTGTTACCATATTTTAGCTTACCTGTGACTGCAGCTCAGCTTGGTATGTACTAAATTTTACTATTGTTAATTGTTTAGAATCATTTAATTCAAGTTCAAAGTTAAATTTCTTATTTCTAAATTGCGTAGATTCAAGTAGCTTTTGAAATGATAGTTAAGGTTGCCCAAGACTAACCTTATTTTATTGAATTTCGTAGTGCTTCCGAAACAAAGTTCACTATTAATTTCAGTCACTAAATTAACTTTCAATTTTCCAGTATTATTAATTCTTTTGCTAAATAAAGTCAGAGTATAGCGAAATTTATTTCTTCTGACAAACATTCAGTTTTCACACAACACGTGTCAACCTTCAGTTGCCACACTTTTAGTGCTAATTATATGTGCATTAATCTTTCATTTTGTGTTATTATAGTAGTTGTCCATAGGACTGGCGACCGTAATTTTCCCCAAATCTCAAATACCTAATTAACGCCAATTAATGTAATGACCGCACATTTACTTTCTTTATTAATTTTACCCTATTCTCAAAATTTCATTTGAATTTTTCCTTTCATTTAGATGTAACCCTTTCCTCCCTCTTTACCGACAAATTAACTTCGGTGACGATTGCTTTTCCCAAATTTCCATTAGGTGCACGTGGTTTAATTTTTCACTGTCATTAAGGTCGATAAGTGAGGAGGAGGCTACACATGGCGACCTGGTGACAGGACAATCTTCGGATCTGAGGTTGTTCTGGACACGAATTTTGCATTGTGCAAATCTCATAACATAGTATTGGTTATGAACAGGTCGGTACGTCTGCGAGGATAAGTAGTGGCAAGAATTCTAATTAGATTTGAGATTTGGCATTTATATTGAAAATTATTAAAATGAGTGAAGACAAAAATTACCAAAATTTGGTAGACTTGGATATGGAACAATCGGTCGAGCAGTGGGAAACGTGCACTGCGGAACCCATTATTCAGGGGCAGGTGGCTAGCATGAAAGACGCGACCGCCGAAACGCTACAAAGAGCAGAAATGGAATTCCAAACTTTAGAAAATGTTTCGGAATCGGAAGCAAAAATCAAATCTGAACCCCTTGATGACGAATACGGGGGGACAATTAAAGAGGCACCCCCTACTGATGTAAAACCGCCGGTTTCTGGGAATTTAACTGATTTATTGAATGTTTTGATTATCTAGCAAGATAGAAACTCAATCGGCAGAAATTAAAGCTCAGTCTGCCAAGCAAGAAGCTCAGTCTCAAAAATTGACAGTAAGGTAGACAATCAGAACAAAGCTATTAATGTTGTTAGCAACAATGTTGGAGTTGTTAACACCAAAGTTAATAAAATCAAAGAAGATATTGTTGTGATTAATACCGAAATCGGTAATCTTCAGCAGGAAATGATAGGCGTTCAGGCAGAAATTGCGAGCATAAATACTCGTTTTAATTCCGAAATTAGCAGAATCGAGAAAAGTGTAGGAGAAGCAGTTGCTCCGATCATCGAGAATAAGGTGACGGAACAAATTCAATCAGAGAAAAAAGAGGATTAACAGAAGGTGGAAACTTTAAAGGCTTTAGTTTCCGAAGTAGATACTAAAGTGAGGAAGCAGGCTAATACCTGCGAAGAGAAAAAGAGGGAAATGGAAACGCTTGCAACAACCACTTGCCAAGTAATTACGAGAGTGTCGGAATTAGAAAAGAAACTTGACGAAAAACAGAGCTATGTGCCAATCTGTGCACATAGTTCGGAATTGTTGACGAAAGAGGAGCGGTTCGACGCCTTGAAAAAAGGCGGTATACACTCGACGGGTTTCATTAAAAATTGTGAAAGAGTTTTACCCAGATCATGGACTAATGAGAGAAAAATTAATGCGGTTATTGACGTGTTGGCTGGTGATGCCAAGCGTTGGGGCTTAAACCTCAACATCACGAACCTGACTTTGCCGAGTTTAAAAATTTGTTTCTCGTTGAATACTGGTCAGAGCAAAAACAACAAAGTGTCTGGCGCGAATTTGTCGTATCGAGGCCTTTCCATGCGAATTTGCGCGGATGAAGGAGTTTTGCGAGGGCTGGATCCGCAACTTGGAATATTTGCGTGATCACCGCACGGAATCCGATATAGTCTGGGAACTCTACAATAAGCTTCCAGATGATACAAAACGCTATATAGGAAGCAATTACAAGACAATCAATGATTTCCTGGAAAGAGTTGAGGACGAGGACAGTTGGCGCAATAATCACAACAGTGGTAGAGGCCGTGTTAACAACAACGGGTACCACAACAACGTTAACCATGGGAATAATGCATACCGCAACCATGGCAGCAATAACAATAATGGTTCGGACCGTAATGACAATCGGTACAATGCAAATAATAACAGGAATGACGGAAACCAGTATCATACTAACGTGATACGGGCTTCACAGAATAGTAATAACGCCAGAGGGTGTGATAAGCCTCCTCAGCAGCATCCGGGGAGCAGATCTGCTGGGACGAGACAGGGAAACCATTAGGCTAGGCGCAAATTGAGACGCGTATAGCGCGTGTGGCGCGACGCAGCGCAGCGCGTGTTTTTGTAACATCACAGGTTCAAATGGGACCGCGCAAATTGCGACGCGACGCGACTGGGACGCGACACGCGCCTGCGCCAGTTGCGCGGCGTTGTGGTTGAGGCACAGTTTCTCGCGCCGCGCGTCGCGCTTGCCTCGCTAGCACCGTGGGAAATTTGAGGCGGGGAGCGGAAAAGTAGCACGGCCATATGCTCACATCGGAACGGCGCATATGAGCAGTGGTAATATTGCCCATACGATAAATTTTGCCTTACTGTGTACTGAATTTTATTGCCTTTGGGTAGTATTTCGTTTTTCGCCATTTAAACGCTCCAGCTTCCTTCGTTAGCACGTTATACTTTTCTGTTACTTATATGTACATAGTTTTGTTTTGTTTTTCTTCTGTCAAGAAAAATGTATACTTCAGTAACTGATGAGCCATTGGCCACTGGAATTGCACCATATTGCCTCCACGATGTTTTCAGATCGCAAGAAGGGACAGAGGGTAGTGAATAAGGAAGCAAGGAATATTACAAAATCATGTGATTAAGAATCAAGGCAGGAAAGTAAAGCAAGGTTATCTTCTCGCTGCCTAGTAAGCTAGCGTATCTGTACGATCTGTTACAAAAATCTAGAAAGGGGTAATCTCCACAGGTGTGATCCCTTTGTGCATCTGGTAAAAAGCGTCCAAAATCTGAAGTATAGAAGTTTCACTGTGATAATTCTGATATGGATGTAACAATGTAATACGACACACTATACTACATGCATGTGAGCAACATATTTCCACTGCAAGCTAGAAACAGTCGAAAAGCAGTCACAAATGACAATGTTTTAATTGGTTCGCCGTGATGAGAAAAAGCATTTCAATTGTTGCATGGACATTATCAGCATTAATAAACTAATTATACAACAACAGGCTACACAAATGAAGAAAATGGTCGGTATTATTACGAAACTAGGAATATCCTAAAAGATTGTTATGATTAGATAGATATAATTTGTTGAAATGTGCTGCTGACAAAGGCAGATCTACTTTCATGACAATGTTTTTCGAACTCCATCTCACAAGGCACACATGGCTAGCTTGTGCATTCCTGTCGCGCGCATTATCCTTCGCTGCTGACAATACACTCACCATTGTGTTGTGCGACAGATCAGTTATTTATTTTTCTCAGTAACAACTATTTTATTCGCGATCACGCATTGTCAGTTTGGCAAGCCCTAGGTGAGTAAACAGTATCTGGCATGCGCCTATCATTCCGCCTGAAGGAACGCTTGTCACTATTTTAATACTGCTCAGATCAAGAGAAGGAATAAAATCCTTTGGTAAGTTTCCATTCCAGTCGCTCAGTGTTAAAAATACGATGGGTTACGGGGATTCCACCAAAATTTCAACAGAATTGCCAATCTGTTTTTGTGTGAGTTGTTAACTTTTTCTCATTCGAAGAAGCATCACCATTTATGAG
The DNA here is from genome assembly GCF_021461395.2 of Schistocerca americana. Lineage (NCBI taxonomy): Eukaryota > Metazoa > Arthropoda > Insecta > Orthoptera > Acrididae > Schistocerca > Schistocerca americana. The sequence goes on along the minus strand of NC_060119.1, from coordinate 947,618,826 downwards.
TAAAGGCCACATTTCTCTCTTGGTGACTGGTTTAATTGTATTTCCTTTGTCACAATGTAATTTGCCAAACTCATCTCACATCAGCTATTGAGACTGAATTCCGAAACGGAGGGCCTCATTAAACAAGTAATTGGCAATCACAGAGCTCAATAGCTTACGAAAAACCTCGTAGTATCGGTTTGCAGTAACATAAAAGAAGAAATTTCATGTTTATTTTCATACTAGGAAGCTCTTGTTTCGCTAGCTGTCGATAACTCTTAAAAAATTACAGTCACTGGAGTGAAATAAATAAAAAAAGAAGTATAAGTAGTGATATATCGCCACAGATAAGAAAGTTCCGTGTGTTTAATAATTGGCAAAATACTCTCCTCCCTGTGTGCTATCATTCGCCAAACTTTCGTTTCGATGTCTCGAGCGGTTTAGGAAATATGAGAAATGTTGCGAGTATTTCATTCTCGTGGGCGTGAGATCGGAAGTGAGCGCGCTACATGGGATCCACTTTCTCGAGATCGGAGGCAGATTGAGATCTCCTCCCAAGTCTAAACATAAATTCAGCATGTTAGCTGAATTTCATACGCAGCAACATATGGTGTAACACGCACCAAACGCAAAATCATAGCGACCCCTAATTTTCGTTGCAAACTTTTTGAGTTTTGCGTAGTGTCTCACTAAAATGTGTACATCACAATAAGAATGGTCATTAGCGAGGTGATGGGCACTTCGTCACGAAGCTGACATATAAACGCTACAAGTAAGGCAAAAATCATATATTTTCAGAGAATAGTTTCTGTAAAGTCGTTTGAGAAAGATAAGAGGTTGCGCGCGCTTCGGTTCAGTCAGCGCAGAGCGTCGCCAGTCGGCGTGTGCGAAGTATGGTGTACGCGTCGCAATATGCGGTGGACCCGCGCGACCCGTGCGGCACGTGCGTGTCGCGCTGTAGTCTAGCGTCACGTCACACGTGCTATGCGCTTCTCAATTTGCGCCTAGCCTTTAAAAGCCGCGCCGGTGAGGGGCCGACCGGGTGTGGAGAAATTTTGGCGGCCCAATAACAGGAGAAAACCCAGGTGTCGTCGTTATGAAAATTCCGTGTGGAATAATCAACGGTGGGAGAGCGTGCCAGTGTTAGGAGAAAGGAGTGCGCCCACAAGTAGTAGATCAGCTGTAGACACGGCAGTAGAAAATACATTCACTGTCAGTGAGAACAATTTAAGTACTATTCCAGAAATCAATTATAAAGTGGCAGCTGTAACACCCACAGCGGAACTGGAGATTGAGTTTAAGAATGATTCGCCAGTGTTGAGAGAAGATCAGATGTCGGATAACACGTCCGTCATCGAGCGAGGGGATGCAGAGAGGGATGAGGTCTGGTTAAGGCAGTTCGGTCGCTTATACGGCGAGCTAAGAGATTATAGGGGCCTGTACGGGAGAAGTGTTTATGGGGAACGCGGGCAGGATTTGCCTCGTCTCATCCCGCAGGAAGATAGTGTTTGTGAAGTGATAGGAAGTTCTGGCCCTAACCGGCAGACTTTACCAGAAATAGTTGATGTTAATGGGAGCACGAGCAAGATTCGTCGTGTTTCGTCCCGCAGGAGTTGGATGTTGTAGTAACGGAAAGTTCTGGCCCTAACCGGCAGACCTTGCCGACAGTTATAGTGGCAGAAGTAGCCGACCCATCCGACGCAAAACTCCAATTTAAACATTGCGAGAGTATTAAGGAGAAAGATTACGAGAATTTTAGTGATAGCCGGACACGACTGGTAGAAAAGCACGTAGATTACAGCATGTATGAGGTTAGAGCTGACGTTATAAGGCCGGACGATAGCAGTGTGGATTGCGCAGATCTAGAGGAAGTAATTGCAGATACTACTGGCCACATTCCTCCAGGTAGATTGGCAGATGAGATCAATCTGGCCAAAGAGGAATCAACGAAGGTGACAGTCAGTGAATTTATAACAAAGCAACACTCACTACTTGACGAGTTACAGGAAAAGGTTTCGGTATTGGAGGCGAAGCTACAGACTAAGCCTCAGGACAAACGTGTTGAAATTAAAACTGTATGTGAACAGAGGCTGAAAAAGCCGCCAAATAAGCCGGATCTAGGATCAAAGCCGGATGGTTTTTTCTGGAATGACCTGGATATAGAAGAGGATTTAATGTGGGAAGATAAAGAAACAGTCGAGGACAAGTGGAGACAGATAGTAGTGTCTGTTAATATGCACGGCCTACAACTAAACGTGTTGATTGACACCGGTGCAGAATTGAGTGCTATATCTGGGAAAATATTTGAGTTACTGAAGGACAGATCTGCGTAGCTATGCCAGTAACAGGAGTGAAAATTACCGGTGCTATTGGGAAGGCCAGTAAACCGGTCACAAAACAGATTTTTGTCAACTTGCAGATATGTGGGGCACGATTTGAACAAGAGTTTGTCGTCGTGCCAGACTTAACTACGAAAGTAATCATCGGGTTAGATTGGCTATTAAAGTACCATGCAGTGATTAACTGTGAAAGCAAAGCTTTGACATGTACGTCACAAGATAAAACAATAGTAGCTAGTTTTGACGAGGCAGGAGACGGTGTGCATAGGCAATACCAGCCTATACACATTGTTAACTGGCCAGATGCCATTGACGTAGGCATGAATTTGAACTTCTGTAACGTGAGGAGATCCTGTTACATGACAGAAGTAAAAGTTTACTGGAAGAGATAATCAAATTCCCTCCACGGATTGACATTAGTATTGGTGTGGAAAAAGATCGTTCGCGATAAATAATGAAGGTAAAAGCCGATGCTCGCATACGTCGTCATGACGCTAAAGCACGTTTTGCTAAGTTTACAATCGGAGACTTAGTACTTGTAAAAGCTCATGAGAAATCGAGCGAGATAGACAATGAAATCTCGAAATTTAAGTTTGTTTATAATGGACCATATAAAGTCATTGGTATACCTCACACAAATGTTTATTGCTTAGAGTAGCCAAGCTCTGGAAAACTATTAGGCATACGGATCATTGTAGACTTGAAATTGTACCAACCAGGGACTGATAAATACCACAGAATGGGTAATTTGTACAGTATGTAAATATAGAGTGTAAGATGTAAGGATTTGCTACGTTGCCATGCTTTTGCCTGACCAAGAGGTCATTAAAGAAGGTGTAATTAATAAGTAACTAATTTTGATTAAATGATTTTAGAGTAACTGATTATTAATCAACTGAAAAATCCAAGCTGCTAGTTTAAGTTTTCAGCTAAGTCACAGTAGGTTAAGGAGTGTAAATATGATTTTGTAATTGGCTGTAAGATTTCATGAATGTGTGTTTTATTAGTCACTGCCGATGTACTTAGGCGCTGTTTTAAGTTTCAGGCTAGTACATGCGCGTGATGATGGACAGTGTTGAGTTATCCACTGTGATAGTAGTAATGGACTCCTTGAGATTACTCGGGAGTGAGTTTTTCCGAAAGAATTCAGTGAAACGGACATTCTGGGAATGCCGTTACACAGGCGAGTGAAATCAAGCGTGCCGCACAGGCGGGCGCAACAATACTAGTGAGGCGGAGCCGCTGTCGGCTGTTGTGCCGCTCTCGGCATTCTTTGTACTTGCGGGTACGGAAGGCGGGGTTGTTTTTCTTCCCGGACAGCTGATGTGAAAGAATTCTGCTGTCAATATTTTTTTATCGATCTGCTGTGTATTATTTTCTGGTTTAGCGTTAAGTGGCCTCTCATGACGAGAATATTAATTATGAAAAGGTTATACAAAAATGTGTATTCTATGTAATTAATTATTAATTTGCGTATTTTGATATACCTGTTTTTTATGACCATGTACTCTGGTTAATTTTGTAAATACACTCCTGGAAATGGAAAAAAGAACACATTGACACCGGTGTGTCAGACCCACCATACTTGCTCCGGACACTGCGAGAGGCCTGTACAAGCAATGATCACACGCACGGCACAGCGGACACACCAGGAACCGCGGTGTTGGCCGTCGAATGGCGCTAGCTGCGCAGCATTTGTGCACCGCCGCCGTCACTGTCAGCCAGTTTGCCGTGGCATACGGAGCTCCATCGCAGTCTTTAACACTGGTAGCATGCCGCGACAGCGTGGACGTGAACCGTATGTGCAGTTGACGGACTTTGAGCGAGGGCGTATAGTGGGCATGCGGGAGGCCGGGTGGACGTACCGCCGAATTGCTCAACACGTGGGGCGTGAGGTCTCCACAGTACATCGATGTTGTCGCCAGTGGTCGGCGGAAGGTGCACGTGCCCGTCGACCTGGGACCGGACCGCAGCGACGCACAGATGCACGCCAAGACCGTAGGATCCTACGCAGTGCCGTAGGGGACCGCACCGCCACTTCCCAGCAAATTAGGGACACTGTTGCTCCTGGGGTATCGGCGAGGACCATTCGCAACCGTCTCCATGAAGCTGGGCTACGGTCCCGCACACCGTTAGGCCGTCTTCCGCTCACGCCCCAACATCGTGCAGCCCGCCTCCAGTGGTGTCGCGACAGGCGTGAATGGAGGGACGAATGGAGGCGTGTCGTCTTCAGCGATGAGAGTCGCTTCTGCCTTGGTGCCAATGATGGTCGTATGCGTGTTTGGCGCCGTGCAGGTGAGCGCCACAATCAGGACTGCATACGACCGAGGCACACAGGGCCAACACCCGGCATCATGGTGTGGGGAGCGATCTCCTACACTGGCCGTACACCACTGGTGATCGTCGAGGGGACACTGAATAGTGCACGGTACATCCAAACCGTCATCGAACCCATCGTTCTACCATTCCTAGACCGGCAAGGGAACTTGCTGTTCCAACAGAACAATGCACGTCCGCATGTATCCCGTGCCACCCAACGTGCTCTAGAAGGTGTAAGTCAACTACCCTGGCCAGCAAGATCTCCGGATCTGTCCCCCATTGAGCATGTTTGGGACTGGATGAAGCGTTCTCTCACGCGGTCTGCACGTCCAGCACGAACGCTGGTCCAACTGAGGCGCCAGGTGGAAATGGCATGGCAAGCCGTTCCACAGGACTACATCCAGCATCTCTACGATCGTCTCCATGGGAGAATAGCAGCCTGCATTGCTGCGAAAGGTGGATATACACTGTACTAGTGCCGACATTGTGCATGCTCTGTTGCCTGTGTCTATGTGCCTGTGGTTCTGTCAGTGTGATCATGTGATGTATCTGACCCCAGGAATGTGTCAATAAAGTTTCCCCTTCCTGGGACAATGAATTCACGGTGTTCTTATTTCAATTTCCAGGAGTGTAGTATGCCATTTCTTGATACTGTTAGGAATTTTGCTGATTTAGAATAGCTGAACCATTTTCTATGTTTCCTATGAATGTTAATATGTTGTCAACCTGTTTTCTTTTGTGTAAGACGACAGACTGGAATAAGGTTAGGAATGTCTCCACTCAATTATTATGGTCTAAAAATTGGTTTATGGTTAATTAGCCTAATGCTAAATTTTCTTGATATTTTGAGCATATGCATTTCTGCTGTTTTTTTTTTCCTTTTTGTGACATTTTCTGAGTCTGCTTAGATTACACGAACATCCTCAGACAAAGTGGGGCACGTGTAACGCCGGAAATGCATATCCTCCTATTTCCATCTATTGTACTAAAAATTTTTTTCCTTATTTTGTTACCTGAAGATATGACATTTCTGTGTCTTTATATATTGTAACTGTTATATATATGCATTTATGTCGATGTACAATTGGTTTGTTTTGTAAATATTATTTATATTTTTACTATTTGTGTATATATATATATATATATATATATATATATATATATATATGGATTTATGTCGATGTACAATTGGTTTGTTTTGTATTGTAAATGTTATTCGTATTTTTAGGCTGGGTCTGACCTAGGGAAAACTATGCTATCGAACGATTACATCGATAGATCGTGTGGAGAACCAAAGTGTTTAGGATCTTTGGTGGTATTAGCTCTGCCGCGTGGAGCGCAAGCAGGGGAGTCTGGCTGGAGTAGGGCGGTGGAGTAGGTGTGTTGTGTGACACTCCCGCGAGTTGCCGCGCTTTCGGGGTTTGGCAGCATGTACTTGCGCTCAATTTTCTATGACAGTTTCAGTTGCGGACGGGAAGCATTAGCTGGGGCACATCAAGAGCCCGTTTCGCCTGGTGACCGTGTCGAGAAGAAGGCACGCCAACATCCAGCTTCTGCAACAACGACGGCCGACAATGAGTGACTGTCGCCACCTCCTCGATCGACGACTTCAGACCTTCAATCAACCAACAAAGAAGACTGGAAGCATGTAAAGTTTTAGAACTGTATGGCAGACCTCAGCTTTTCAAACTGTTCAATTTGTCTCACAAAATTACAGCAACGTAGCATGAACCTTTGATGCTCATTGTCCCAATTGCATTAGCAAGCAGGGTCCCTTCCTTTTCCGGAATGAACCCGAGTGTCGTTGAAACTCAAACGCCAGCATTAAAGTACTATCATTCCATTTCACTGCTTTAATTTCAAAGTTCAGTTAAAGTATTCATAGCTGGCTACAATATTTAGATTACACAAGCACAAATTAAGAGTGCGAGTTTTGTTACCATATTTTAGCTTACCTGTGACTGCAGCTCAGCTTGGTATGTACTAAATTTTACTATTGTTAATTGTTTAGAATCATTTAATTCAAGTTCAAAGTTAAATCTCTCATTTCTAAATTGCGAAGATTCAAGTAGCTTTTGAAATGATAGTTGAGGTTGCCCAAGACTAACCTTATTTTTATTGAATTTCGTAGTGCTTCCGAAACAAAGTTCACTATTAATTTCAGTCACTAAATTAACTTTCAGTTTTCCAGTTTATTAATTCTTTTGCTAAATAAAGTCAGAGTGTAGCGAAATTTATTACTTCTGACAAACATTCAGTTTTCACACAACACGTGTCAACCTTCAGTTGCCATGCTTTTAGTGCTAATTATATGTGCATGAATCTTTCATTTTGAGTTATTATAGTAGTTGTCCATAGGACTGGCGACCGTAATTTTCCCCAAATCTCAAATATCTAATTAACGCCAATTAATTGTTAATGTAATGACCACACATTTACTTTCTTTATTAATTTTACCTTTTTCTCAAAATTAATTTCCACCAATTTCATTTGCATTTTTCTTCATTTAGATGTAACCCTTTCCTCCCTCTTTACCGACAAATTAACTTCAGTGACGATTGCTTTTCCCAAATTTCCATTAGGTGCACGCAGTTTAATTTTTCACTGTCATTAAGGAGGATAAGTGAGGAGGAGGCTACACCCTCCATCCTGTTGAAACTAGGCTTCTTGAACGTTTGGAAAGTTGTTCAATGCAGGTGTAACGAAAGTTGATAACATCTCCATGTAACAATTTGCATTGACATTTATTGCGTTTCCCTGTTCATTTTCAAAAAAATACGGTCCGATCATCACATGTGACAAAACACCACACCATACTGTCCCTTTACTGTCATGTAAAGGGTGTTCATGTGTTTGCCCAGTAATGTCAGTTCTGTTTATTCACGTAACCTGAGAGATGAAAATGTGCCTCATCTGACATCCTCAACTTGTTTAGAAATTCATTGTCATTGTGTATTTGAAGAATTCTGCGAACACACTTCCGGTACATTCCAGCCACTGCTGATGGCATATGAATTGAACACCGTGGGCTCAGTAGGACAGACTCACGTACAACAGCAATGTTCGCTGAAGAACGCACACTTCTTGGTTGTCCTGTTGGTTTCTTCTTGAGTGCAGATCCAGTGTCTTCAAAGTTATTAATCCAACATCTTATCGCTTTTCGACAAAATGGCATCACGACGTCCTACATTTACAGCTACATGATTACTCTGCTATTCACAATAAAGTGCCTGGGAGAGGGTTCAATGAAGCACCATCAAGCTGTCTCTCTACAGTTCCACTCTCGAACAGCATGCGGGAAAAACGAGCAATTAAATTTTTCTGTGTGACCCCTGATTTCTCTTATTTTATCGTGATGCCAACGGAATGTTTTCGCATTCGGAGGAGGAAACTGGTGACTGAAATTTCATGAGAAGATCCCGTCGCAACGAAAAACGCCTTTGTTTTAATGATTGCCACTCCAATTCACGTATCATGTCTGTGACACTATCTCCCATGTTTAACGATAATACAAAACGAGCTGCCCTTCTTTGTACTTTTTCGATGTCATCCGTCAGTCTCACCTGATGGGGATCCCACACTGCACAGCAATACTCCAGAATAGGACGGACAAGTATGGTGTAAGCAGTCTCTTTAGTAGACCTGTTGCACCTTCTAAGTGTTCTGCCAATGAATCACAGTGTTTGGTTTGCTCTACCCACTATATTATCTATGTGATCATTCCAATTTAGGTTCATTGTAATTGCAATCCCTAAGTATTTAGTTGAATTTACAGCCTTCAGATTTGTGTGACTTCCCGTATAATCGAAATTTAGCTGATTTCTTTTAGTACTCATGTGAATAACTTCACACTTTTCCTTATTCAGGGTCAATTGCCACTTTTCGCACCATACCAGATATCTTATCTAAATCATACTGCAAGTCGTTTTGATCATCTGATGACTTTACAAGGCGGTAAATGACAGCATCATCTGCAAACAATCTAAGACGGCTACTCAGATTGTCTCCTATGTCGTTAATATAGATCAGGAACAATAGAGGGCCTACAACACTTCCTTGGGGAACACCGGATATTACTTCTGTTTTACTCGATGACTTTCCATCTATTACTACGGACCTTTCTGACGGGAAATCACGAATCCAGTCGCACAACTGAGGCGATACTCCATAGGCACGCAATTTGGTTAGAAGATGCTTGTGAGCAACGGTGTTGAAAGCCTTCTGGAGATCTAAAAATATGGAATCAATGTGACATCCCCTGTTGTTGTTACTTCAGGAGTATAAAGAACTAAATTATAAAAATGTCAAAACTCCCTCTGCGTCACTATCATTGTTTTTATAAAACTTTTTACGGCTAACGCACACTGTTGTCCATTCCACTGATCCATGATTGATAAAATGGTGGACTATTTACTCACTAACTGTCATGAACCCGCAGTGCTGCCACCTGCCTATGGCTGCTGCTACTCATTTCAAACATTCCCGTTATTCTATGTCACCCTGTATTTATTGCGTTACCCATGGTTTCTTTGCAGTTACATTCCTTGCAGCTATGCTTCTCTTTCAAATTCTGTGACTGCCATCTTTAGAGATGTCCACTATTCTTCATCTGAACTGCCTACTGAGCTACCCATTATTGCACTATCTACAACCCCAGAGAATGAGATTTTCACTCTGCAGCGGAGTGTGTGCTGATATGAAACTTCCTGGCAGATTAAAACTGTGTGCCAGACTGAGACTCGAACTCAGGACCTTTGCCTTTCGCGGGCAAGTGCTCTACCAACTGAGCTACCCAAGCACAACTCACGCCCCGTCCTCACAGCTTTACTTCTGCCAGTATCTCGGTTCCTACAGGGCGTGAGTCGTGCTTGGGTAGCTCAGTTGGTAGAACACTTGCCCGCGAAAGGCAAAGGTCCCGAGTTCGAGTCTCGGTCTGGCACACAGTTTTAATCTGCCAGGAAGTTTCATATCAGCGCACACTCCGCTGCAGAGTGAAAATCTCATTCTGGAAACCTCCCCCAGGCTGTGGCTAAGCCATGTCTTTGCAATATCCTTTCTTTCAGGAGTGCTAGCTCTGCAAGGTTCACAGGAGAGCTTATGAAACGTTTGGAAGGTAGGAGACGAGATACTGGCAGAAGTAAAGCTTTGAGGACGGGGTGTGAGTCGTGCTTGCTTAGCTCAGTTGGTAGAGCACTTGCCGCGAAAGGCAAAGGTCCTGAGTTCGAGTCTCGGTCCAGCACACAGTTTTAATCTGCCAGGAAGTTTCAACCCCAGAGAACTTCATATGTATGTCTTCATTCCTTAATTCTTCAGTATCCCATTTCTTTGTGCACTGATTCTTCCCAGCCTACGCTTCACCATTACTAAGTTTTGATGTGAGTCTATGCCTTCTCCTGGCTATGCCTTACAGTCCAATACCTGATTTCCAAATCTCTGCCCGATGATGTTGTAATTTAACTGGTATCTTTTTGTATCTCAGCCTTTTCCAGGCATACCTTCTCCTCTTATGATTCTTGAACAGAGCATCCACTATTACTAACTGAAAGTTGTTGTGCAACTTAATTAGTCTTTCTCCTTGCTAATTCTTACTACCAAGCCATATTCTCCCATAACTCTTTCTTCTACTCCTTCCCCTAAAACTTCATTTAATTGTACCTGTGCCTTTCCCTTTTCAGATTTTTTAGCTACCTACCACATTAAAACTTCTGACATTCCATACCCTGACACAGAGTATGTTATCCCTTTGTCAGTTATTCAATGTTTTTCTCATGATCACCTCCCCATTGGCAGTCCCCTCCAGGAGCTCTGAATGGGGGACTTGTCTGCACTCTTTTGCCTATGGAGAGATTGTCATGACATTCTCTTAGATTACATGTCACTTCTCCTGTGGATACACTTTATGTGTCTTGTCTTTAATGCAGTGGTCTCCATTGCCTTGTGCATTGACACATCATTGATAATTGCTGTTTCATCCAGATTTTAGGGGCAGTATCCGATCCCAAGGGCAAGAGAGTGCCCTGAAAATCTGTCCGCTCTTCCACCTTCTTCTACAAGGCTGTTGACAACACCAGGGTGATTCTTATGCCTGAAATATTTTTAATAAAAATTTAAGTAGTGACAAGGTTCGAGCCAAAGGCCCAGGACATTTTGATAAGTAGTCATAGGTGCTACTCCTAGACCACAAGTCTTAAATATTCACTAAAAATATTAAAATTGTTTCCAGGCAATCCACAACATATCTGAAAACTGCTATGAATTCATAATGAACAGATGACTCCAATAAAGGCATCACCATACATGTACAACTGATAGTAGCACATTATTAATGTTTATGTATAAAATAGTTCATAACATAAGTTCCAGACACTTTACTTAGGCATTTGTTCTGCCATTTGAAGGGTCCATGACATTGGCTACAAAAGAGCATGTTTGCCATACCATTGTATAAACAATTTGTTTTAAATAAATTGTTATATTGCTGATTATTAAGGCAAAGAGTTCTCCACAATTACATACAATACAGGTTAGTCTCAGCGTGAATTACTTAGTCCATCCATTTTACTATCAAGGTGTGAAACTGGCAAGAGAGAATAAAGATGGTCAGTTAACCAACAATCACCGTTCCGGTTCATGCAGAATATAAAAAGTAATTTGATGTTAACATTTGTCACTAGAAAGAAATGATATTCAGTTACTACCATTCAAACATATATATTGCATGTAGTTAGAATATTTGAAAACTTTAATAGAATTATATTCTTGGAATGACAGTAGCAGTTTTGACAATGTATCTCAGTCACATCAGGGAGCTGAAGCGGGAGCAGGCAGAGCACTGATCGAGGTCTTTTTCACTATTCTTGTCTGGGGTAAGATTAGGTTGGATTAATGTACTTTTCATTCCAATAGCTCCATAGTCAGAGTATCCTCCAGGATTCAGATGATGTAAAAAGAAAAAAAAACAAGAATACAAAATAAATATTCACAAAGAAAAACAAATATGATACAGTACCTTCTGCAGATACCAGTGAAATGGTTCCAATGGATATGGAACAAGCCAACAAATCTTAAACATATTTTCATCTAAACAATAATAAATAACTTGTAACAAAAAACATAAATTTTCAGTACGTGGAGGTGCATATGGTAAATCTTAGGCTATATGTAGCCATGCACCATCAGATATTAAATTAATTTTACAGCACTTATTTACAATGATCACATTAATGTACTGAATTTGTACAGAAGTCAGACTGCATGAACACACACACACTGTTTGGTATTATTAATAACATATACACATCAGTTGCTTCTACTTAGAAATTCATTAATGGAGTACAAGTAGTTGGCCAACAATAAATCCTTCAAGCTCTTCTTATACTGAACGTCATTAGTTGTTAAACTATTTATCACTGCTGGCAAGCAATTGAAAATGTGTGTCCTTGAATAACTGATACATATCTGAATCAAATTAAGTGACTTCAAATCCTTGTGCAGATTATTGTTATTTCCAATACTGATTCCATGAACTAAGATGTTGATTTGAAAAAGGTATATAGTTTCAATGACAAACTCCACCAAGGAATAAACACATTGGGAAGCAGCAATTAGTATCCCTAGTTCCCTAAACAGCTGTAACATAGCACAGCTGAGACTGGCTAATGGGCTGCGTGAGCCATATACTTGCTGAAGGGGAATTAGATTGGAAAAAAAAATTTAACATTTTCAGATTTTTATCTCATTATAAAATTTGCAATTTTCTGAATGAAAATACATATCACTTATAAACTCATATGGGAAGTATTTTATTTTATTTTTTAAATATAATCTACACTGGTTGAAAATGTTAAAATTTTTAGTGTGTTTCCTCAAGATCTAATAAAATCAGTAATTTTTTATATAGAAGGCTATGGATTGCTGTGTTATAAAGGTTAAACTATGTGTTTGTATTGGTAGTACTGTCGAAAACAGTACTGTTTCATTTCATAGTATAAACACACATTGTATGTCTAAGTGCTAACATTTATCTGACGAAAAGTAATGAACAGATTGGTAAATCTCTCAAAAAGTAAAGTATGATGCCAAAACGAAGTGCTTTTAAGAAACGTGGGTTTCATGATAATAATTTTCAAATAAAGGGAAACATTGTGTTCAACATGTGGCGTGTGAAGTTATAGGCAATGAAATACAGGCAAACTCGTCAGTATCTAGAGAAACACCCATTAGTGCTTCAAAGATTAAAATAAAATGTTGTGATACACAGTTTTCTCAAGAGATGTAGATGGTAGGTTAGGTTATATTCTGATAGATTTGCACATCCTACTAAAGGTGTTAGGTGAATGTGTGTGTTGTAAAATATGTGGAGGGCCAGTTAGTTTACATGAAGACACTGAGGTATCAAATGGACTAACCAGGAAACATATCATAATTGCGCCAGTTGTAAATATACTCATTCATTTTGGAATTCTGATAAGTATAAATATAATTATTTTGAAGTAAATGTTAGTTGGTTTTATGGATTGAGAGCTATTGGCAAAGGACACACTGCAGCAGCAACAATGCGTGCTGTGATGAATATGCCACGCCTACCTTGTAAAATCGACAAGTATGTAGGATTTAATGGAGCTGCTGTGGAATCTATTGCATGTGAGTCAATAAAGGGTGCCACAAATGAAGCTGTTGAAATAAATGATGGTATGACTGACATACCAGTAGCTTTTGATGGCACTTGGCAGAAGCGCAGCTACAGTTCTAAGAATTCTGTTGCTATGGTGACCAGTGTGGATACTGGAAAGGTAATGGATTTCCAGATTGTAACAAAACATTGTTATAAGTGTAAATCAGGGAATGAAGAAGGGCATATCTGTGACAGAAAGTATGAAGGAACAAGTGGTGGTAAGGAGGCCTCTGTAGCTATAGAAATTTTTAGTCGATCTGTGAACAAAAGGGGACGGTGTTACACTAAGTTCTTAGGTAATGGAGACTCAAAAGCATATAACAGTGTAGTAGCCGCTCAGTCTTATAGTGAGAAGATTACCACAAAACTGGAATGTGTTGGTCATGTCCAGAAGAGGATGGGCACCAGGTTGAGGAAGTTGAAACAGAGTTTGAGAGAAAGAAACTTTCTGATGGTAAAACCATAAGAGGCAGACTGACAGACAAAATGATTGATGAACTACAGCAGCATTATGGGATGGCCATTAGAAATAATACTGAGGATTTGTTGAAAATGAAGCAGGCAGTATGGGCTACCTTCTTCCACAGACTGTCAACTGATGAAAAACCAATATACCAACTTTGCCCTCCTGCACGTGATTCATGGTTCAATTACCGCAATGCCCAGTACTCAAACAATTCATACAGCCATAAACACTCCATCCCAGCAGCAGCTAGGGATATCATACAACCTATTTTCAGAGACCTGGCAAATCCTGAATTACTGAAGAAATGTCTGCATGGTCAGACTCAAAATCCCAATGAGTTGTTCAATAATCTTATATGGGCTCACCTACCAAAAAATGTTTTTGTTGGGATGAAGACACTAAAGTGGTGGGTCAGTGATGCTGTTATTGCTTTCAGTTATGGCAACATTGGTAGGGTGAAAGTGCTACAGCATATGGGAATTAATCCTGGAGCAAACTGCATCAGAGAACTTGAACAGATGGACAAGGTTCGCATTGATAAAGCAGAGTATGCAGCACAGTTGTCCACTAAGGAGTCCAGAAAGAAGAAAAAAGTTGGAAAATGATTAAGAGGATGATATACAGTATGGTGCTTCTGAGTGACTAAATAAAAAAATTAATCATATATTACATGAGTTACAGTCTTTTACAACTTTAGAAGCCGTTCCTAACAATTTACATTTTCTGTTGCATTTTTCCCTAAATCTCAGAAACCACTTCGAGTAGAGTATTCAAATATTCAGGGAGTAATAACATACATATTCTGAGTCCACTGAACTGAAAGAACACAATGTTATGTATAATTTAAATTGTTTAGGATAATGTACAAAAACAGTACACAACATTTTAACCATGCAATTAAAAAATTGTATTTCCAAAAGCAGTGGCTGAAGTGCAATTGTGGAACTTCAGGAGACTTAGAACATACAGTTTAACGTCCCGTAAAAGTTTCATGTTGATGGCTACAGTGGTTCCTGAAATACAGGGAAGCCAAGCCACTAAAATTAACATTGTCGGGACAGGGCATGCCAAATCCCCTTAATGCTGCGTGCATTACGTTACACATACTCTCTATGGATATAAAGAAGTACTATTAAATGTTAATCAATTTTTTTCATACTTGGTGTAACAAATTCTATGGATAACACAACCATATTGGTAAAATTTCAAATCAGTAACTTCAGTAATTTTGGAGATATAAGTTTTTACTAAAACACATAATAAACATACTGGCATTGTAACGCCGAGTTAGGGACTGTAATGTATTCATCTTTGCAGTTGTTGTGCAATAGCGTAATTTGTGGCATATGTCCGAGTGAGCTCGATCTTGTAAAATGCAGCCAGAAGGGGGTTGAGTATAAAATTTATTATTAATTTATTTTTATTTAGTTTCAGAATTACGAGATTTCTAGTGTAAATTACTTGTGGTAATCTGATTGTCTGACATTAGAAATACCACGAGTATAGGAGTGGTCGAGATGATTTGATTGGCTGCTTAACATACTAGCCAATAGGAACTCAGCTCTATGAATCGAGATAGTAGCTCAGGAGCCATCTTCTGGTAAACATACGTTAAATTGCATGGATAAAATTTGTATGAAAATGAAGAAATTCAGGCGTTTGAGCGGTTCTCATGTTATTGGTGAAAAGCAACTAGAGTATTGAGTATTTTGTGAAAGCTTGCACATTGTAAGTGGTTTAGTTTACAAGATATTCACATGTGAACCTTTCATATTGTATATCAACTCCACATGGCATACTTTAGACAGATTACAAATCATTATGGCGAGCACTTCTTTACAAGAAGCATACTGAAGGACTGAATGTGTTAACTCACAAATAGTCATAGGTCAGTGACTGTTCACGATGTTCAAAACATCAGGTCGGACTAAATACCTTCTGGCTGCTTTTGGGTGTGAACTTGTAACAGAGATGTCAGTAACACTGCATAATTCATATTGGGATATTAAATACGGACTTGATAACCATTTTCCTTGTTTTAAAGACAATAAACCAAATAAAAAGATATTTTTGGCATTTTTTCAAATGACTCGTGTGAATCCTGAATGCTCAGTAGTTTAACTAACTTTCAGTTACTAACTGTGGACTGGAGATACATGGCCTTTGCGTGGTAGGTATTTAGTCGAATTTTAGTCAACGCTGCTTTTGTCGGCTAAACCAGTATCTACTATTGGAGAGTGAAGGGGCATACAACCTGAAGCCTATCCAGGAAGGTGGACAGATTGTTTAATGGGTAGCGATGTTTTTGACTTTACACCACAAATATTTCTTATCCCACAGTTTTGACAAAAGAAAACTTTAGCTTGGCTTGAAGTGTTAACCCAAAATATAATCCCTGATGACATTATGCAATTAAGGGAAGTATAGTATGCCACATTTTTTAATTTTTATATCAACTATGTCTGACTTCTCTGTTGCACTGCAACAGTTCTGTGGTACACTACTCTGAGCTGAATTTATTATCAGACTATAATCCAATTTTTTACCACTGTTAATTTCTTCTATCTGATTGTTATCATATTTTAGGCATATACTATTGTGAAACTTCTTAAAAGTTCTAAACTGCATGTAGCGTATTTTTTCCAAGTTCTGTGACTTCAGTGACAAAGAATTGGCTAGGAACCATTTATTAAGGTACACGAAAATTTTGTTACACAATCTTTCTAAGATTATGCTTGATTTGTTAATAGGTAAGAGGTGCGTGTGTGTTAAAGGGCTAGTATGGGATGCAGCTATATTGCACATATTCATTTCAGTGCAGCTTTTTGCAACTTGACACTTGTAACGCACCAAGACAGAAAACCCTAATTAACAAACTTTGTGGAAAATTAAACTAAGGGATGTTAGTCATCTTGACAGAGATGGCAACTATTGACGATAAAATCTACATTGGTAATATTTTGATTAACACCCATATTATTCAAATACTGAGAATAGCATACAAAAAGGGGAGATAAAAGGAAAGGATTACCATAGATCCTTTAATAAACATCTATAGAATAAATTCAAAATCATATGAATAAAGGTTAAATCAAAGAAAGTAATTCAGTCAAAGATGGCTCTGAGCACTATGGGACTTAATTTCTGAGGACATCAGTCCCCTAGAACTTAGAACTACTTAACCCTAACTAACCTAAGGACACCACACACATCCATGCCTGAGGCAGGATTCGAACCTGCGACCGCAACGGTCACGCGGTTCCACCCCCTGTAGCGCCTAGAACCGCTCGGCCACTTTGGCTGGCTCTAACATTTACCATGGAAGAGAGTTGTAGCCGCATCGAAAAGCAAATTCAATGTGACTACAATGCAACTCAGATATGGAAATGTTCAGCTAGTTGCTCTTGAGTCGCCCTAGAGTACTTTTGCTATAGTTGCGATAGTTGTCTGGATGCAAAAGCTATTAGATTGTTTCAGTTTTGGAAGTTTGATAATTCATGAGGTAGAGACTGAAGTATTGCTCAGTCATTCGACTGATGAATGTTAATCTTTACTGTTCTCAATGCAACAGTATAATAAGACGAGTGTTAGACTTCAGTTGAGTGATATTGGTTTATCAGACTTAGCCTTCGTACTGATGAACAGTTACAAACTTTTAGAATCAATCAACGACAGAAATACAATTCGTACTCTTTGAGTAGGACACTATAAAATGAAGACACGAAGAAAGACAAGTACGCCGATTAGTCAAAAGTTGTCATCAGCATCATGATTACTGAACTGAACAGAAGTTAATCTTGAATGACATATCGGTGTGCATGTGTTGTAGGGACAAACAATTAATTACAAAAAGAACAATAAAATCTGAATCAAACGATAAATCTTACGTGTCGCCTAACTCTTTAAATATTTTAAGTGACTATATGAATAATGGACAGTGAAGAGTGATTAGTTTAAACCAGTATTATGGCGTATTAAAAAAGAAAAAAAACATTTACTCCATCATAAGTTATCTCTGAAGTTACATCGGACTGTTGTTAATAACTGGACCTAGCAACGGCATAGTAGACAGAAAAACTTCATCCTTGCTATGTATGATGTGAAAAATGACTGTAGTGATGAAATCAAGAATCAACCGGGCATAAAAATTAAAAAAATTATTGCAGTTTATCAGTTCGCACAAATTGAGGAGACTGTTGCGGACAGATAACAGAATATTTCTAAACCACGCGAGGAGTTGTGTTCTTACGAGAGTTACAGGTGTTGTTCCACGTCACATCGACGTGGCCGAACATTGTTACGAGTCGCGTCTCTTCCCTTAAGCTGTCGGCACACGGATCCTGCATCCGAACATTGAGTGTTGAGCGTGCCGAGTTTCTGATGTCATAGCGTGAAAGTGGAATAGCACGTATGGGAGTCTTCTGGCAATATCTAGCAGGTCAGATGTTGTGAGCATGCGTCTGAGTATTGACCAATGAGGTGGCACAATGAACGCCACCTCCCTTCAGCAGAGTTGTTGAGGTGTCATATTGGCATTCATTTCAAGCCTAAACATATATATGCCGTTTCTTAGCACCAGAAAATTGAGAATCAGTTGTTAACTGCATGATTCCCTGCAAAAAAAAAAAAAAACATCTTATTTGTGGCAAAAGCATTATTGTCTCTTGCGTGGTATGAGAGTATGCCATTTGAAGGCAACGACATAGCCTACTGAGGATGCACCAAAAACGCATTTTTCTTGGTACAATTTGTTATAATTGAATTTCAATTAGCAACATAGCTACGATTAAAGCTTTTAGCAAGTGTCAATATATTAAGATTGGCTATATGAGGTTTGTTGTCTATGTAGCACAGTGAGTAGTATTACAACCTTCTATCGACATGCATGAAATGCCGATGGTTTGTGTCCCGCCATGTCTGATTTTATTTATTTATTTATTTTTTTTTTCAACATTGGTGTAATAGGTTCTGACGCATTATTATTAGTTTAATGTAAGTATATACTATAGTATTTGATGTTATGTAAATATAAGTTCACCTTTTTTTGAGGAGTGAGTTTGTTCGATTGGCTTGATCTATAGGACGGCTTGCGCTACTTGTATAAAGATATTTTGCTCCTTTTTCTTTTACGCTTCGTAATGCACATAATGCAAAGATTCTGCTACTGGGTAGGAACAGTGATCAAGTAAGGCTGACCTAGGGGTTTTACTAACATGTGGGAATGATGAAATAATGTTTATCTTATGTGGAGAACTATTGCAAATTTGTATCACACTGTTTGTAATAGAACTTTTATAAGCCTGTGTCCTTACTTATTGGACATGGTACTTTCCTTTTCGTCTTAAAACATGTACATGGGTATTGAAGTTTTTATTTGTGCATATTAAATATAGAACATCGTGACCAGCCCATGGGCAATGGAGGAAACTGGGTTTTGGTAGAATTAATGTGGGAATTTTACGCGCACCCGTTAAGTATACTGTGTGATTTATGAGCTAGAAACATCCCGCAACTGTCGCTGGAGTGTGTTGTGATCGCATATAGCAAGTTGAGGCCCACGTACCGTATGCACAAGTCACATTGTTCCTGAGTGTCGTTCTACATCACGGTCCGTGTGCCGACAGCTTTAGGCGAAGGAGGAGGGAAGGGACATCACACACTGTGAACTCATTGAGAGCTAATATAGACTTTGATACTGAATTTTGCTGTACATAAATTGGTTATTTAGACAGACTTGTGTGAACTGTTAAATGTGAGGAATTTATTCAGGTTAATGTAATGGTGCACTGCACAGTGCCAGTGGCACAAGTTAAACATTACCTATGTACTCTATGATTGCTTTGACTGCACTCCTTTTTTCCATTTTGTTTGTTTCACACAAATAATATTAGCTTCTGTAATACCATCATTCAATATAATTTGTTTTCATGAACTATATAAAATCAAGATTGAAACTGTTGTCAGAGACATTCTTGCCCTTGTGGACTATTCCTATGCCATCTTGTTTAATATTTTACATTTAATTCATTGACTGTTCCTTTGTCTGGACATTTATGATTCAAAAACTTTCACTGGTTACAATGCAACAGTGCACAACCAGATTCCTAGGTAAGTAGTCTAGGCACGAAATTAATGTGTGGCAGCGTGCTTGCCCTCTGATGATTGGCAATTAAAAAATTAGTCTCATTTGATGATTGATTTCATTTCATAATTTTGTTATTTGAAAACCATCCCAGTATGTTACACCCGCAAAACTCCAAAAATGCTGTTCCACAAACTTTGCTAACTAGTGTAGATTATTTATATTTCATACCCTTCCAAATTTGTATGTTGTTATGTTTTTGTTTGTCTCTCCCTGTTTCATTGTTAGTGACATCTCAAACTCTTTTGCTCTTGGTGGTGGTGGTTAGCGTTTAACGTCCCGTCGACAACGAGGTCATTAGAGACGGAGCGCAAGCTCGGGTTAGGGAAGGATTGGGAAGGAAATCGGCCGTGCCCTTTCAAAGGAACCATCCCGGCATTTGGCTGAAACGATTTAGGGAAATCACGGAAAACCTAAATCAGGATGGCCGGAGACGGGATTGAACCGTCGTCCTCCCGAATGCGAGTCCAGTGTGCTAACCACTGCGCCACCTCGCTCGGTGTTTCGCTCTTGTTCCGTGCATTGCACATTACTTTGTCATTAAATGTCTTTCTTCGAGAAATCAGTACCCTCTTACAAACCTGTACTAGTGCTAAAAATTTACGAACTATGTCTCATGACTCTTTCATGGAACTGAAGTACTTAAAAGTCTGGATGGATTTTCAAATACCTGTTGTTATCAAATAGCTTCTGTGAGATGTTCCTATTGATGTGATTACTTTTGGAAACGCCTTTTCACATTAACATGGGATGTCAAAAGCATGATTCAACAAATGAAAATAATGAACTACAGTTGAAAATAATGAAGTATCTTTAGTAAATGGTACTTCATAGTCACAGTCCAGTTTGTACTTCTCAATAGCTATTTGAATTATTATGAATTTCTTAGGAGAAAAGCAACAGTTTAGGCAGGAAACTTAAGGTAAAGTAAGACTACTTTTCAGATGCAGGAAAATGTGAAATGGAAAGGTAGACTGTGTAAAGAAGAAGCCATGAAAGTTTGTTGGGATTAATTAAAACATGAAAACAAATATACGCTTTTGTAGAAAAATATATTTTACCATTAGACACTTTGTACAAACATAGATAATCAGATACACAAAACATTACTTTTATACAAAACTTTTAAAATAGGAACCAAAAACAAACAAAAAACAAGAAACATTCACTTCTTAAGAAGCCAACATGAGTTCCAGTAATTCTGCAGCCTGTTGTTGCCATTTGCACAAAAATCACGGAAATCTCTCAGAAGCTTAGTTTGGAATCCTTCATCCCCTGTAGCCGGTGTAGACGATGACTTCCATCGGCGGCTAACCATGTGGTTCCATGACCACAGGAATCCAACCTACACATATGATGAATTATATCTGTAGCCATATGCATCAATTACATGGTAAACTATTTTGGCTTACATTTACTTTAATACTCTTAAACTTTCCCCACACACTATTTTGGAGTTATTTACAGGAATTCAATTCAATCATTAATGAATGACCATGATTTGGGACTGAAAGTAAACTGTACTCAAAACAGAGGATGTTCGCATCATGTGCAAAAATTGAAGAAAGAATACATGAGCTGGAATACTGATTTGAGATGCTGTTCAGTGTTCCCAAGCTGAGGGTTGGTCACTCCTGCCTGTTGCTATACAGAATGAATATGCTCTATCTCAGGTACTTCTGGCACTGTTATAACATAATTCTATTCACCCTCAAATGAGTTGTAGGTCCTCACTAAATGATGTACAGTCTCTTTTCATTCCACTGTGACATTCATGTGTGTTGAGAGCTGATTAGTTTGAAAACCAATAATTGTCTTTCACATACCAAGAGAAACTAGAAATGTTACTTCTTTGAGGAGGATGCAGAAGGAACACAAAGAGAACAACCGAGCTGTATGCAAAAACGTGACTAACAAGAATGACGAAGTTCCATGAACGTGCAAAAAATTATTGTTGAATGGTACAACAGCTGGAGTATCAGGTGACTGAACCTGGTCATATATATAGTAGTACGACACCTGCTGCCGTGGATCAGGTTCTTCATTAACAGTTTGTGTGCTCAGTAGTTGGTATATAAAACTTACGATTTAAATAATAAACGCTGGTGTACTATCTTTGAGACCTGTACTTGTACAACAGTGTAATGTTCAGCTTATATTCTTACAATTAGCCAAGCAAATGAAGGTTTATTTCAATAAACCACACTCACAACAACATTTGCAACATGTAAATATTCAAAACTAACATATAGTGAAACAATTTCACTATGAATGATACTCAATCTATTTTGATAATGAGCACAATTTTTATAATAAAACAAAAAGCATTCTGAACAGTTACAGAATACAAAATGAAATGTACGAGGGCAGTTCAATAAGTAATGCAACACATTTTTTTTCTGAAACAGGTGTTGTTTTATTCAGCATTGAAATACACCTGGTTATTCCCCAATCTTTTAGCTACACAACACTATTTTTCAACGTAATCTCCATTCAATGCTACGGCCTTACGCCACCTTGAAATGAGGGCCTGTATGCCTGCACGGTACCATTCCACTGGTCGATGTCGGAGCCAACATCGTACTGCATCAATAACTTCTTCATCATCCGCGTAGTGCCTCCCACGGATTGCGTCCTTCATTGGGCCAAACATATGGAAATCCGACGGTGCGAGATCGGGGCTGTAGGGTGCATGAGGAAGAACAGTCCACTGAAGTTTTGTGAGCTCCTCTCGGGTGCGAAGACTTGTGTGAGGTCTTGCGTTGTCATGAAGAAGGAGAAGTTCGTTCAGATTTTTGTGCCTACGAACACGCTGAAGTCGTTTCTTCAATTTCTGAAGAGTAGCACAATACACTTCAGAGTTGATCGTTTGACCATGGGGAAGGACATCGAACAGAATAACCCCTTCAGTGTCCCAGAAGACTGTAACCATGACTTTGCCGGCTAAGGGTATGGCTTTAAACTTTCTCTTGGTAGGGGAGTGGGTGTGGCGCCACTCCATTGATTGCCGTTTTGTTTCAGGTTCGAAGTGATGAACCCACGTTTCATCGCCTGTAACAATCTTTGACAAGAAATTGTCACCCTCAGCCACATGACGAGCAAGCAATTCCGCACAGATGGTTCTCCTTTGCTCTTTATGGTGTTCAGTTAGACAACGAGGAACCCAGCGGGAACAAACCTTTGAATATCCCAACTGGTGAACAATTGTGACAGCACTACCAACAGAGATGTCAAGTTGAGCACTGAGTTGTTTGATGGTGATCCGTCGATCATCTCGAACGAGTGTGTTCGCACGCTCCGCCATTGCAGGAGTCACAGCTGTGCACGGCCAGCCCGCACGCGGGAGATCAGACAGTCTTGCTTGACCTTGCGGCGATGACGACACACGCTTTGCCCAACGACTCACCGTGCTTTTGTCCACTGCCAGATCACCGTAGACATTCTGCAAGCGCCTATGAATATCAGAGATGCCCTAGTTTTCCGCCAAAAGAAACTGCCCGTTGTTTGCAACGCACATCCGTTACAGACGCCATTTTAATAGCTCCGTACAGCGCTGCCACCTGTCGGAAGTCAATGAAACTATACGAGACGAAGCGGGAATGTTTGAAAATATTCCACAAGAAATTTCCAGTATTTTCAAGCAAAATTGGCCGAGAAAAAAAATGTGTTGCATTACTTATTGAACTGCCCTCGTAATTTCACAATTTACTTGATTTAATAATTTGCTTATTTCAGAAAAATTAATTAACTTTTGAAATTTTATAGCTTATCAGAAAGCTTAGAAGATGGAGTATTCATAACACGCTTTAAATCTTGTCAAATTTGCTGCATTAAGTTATTGTTACAATATGAAACATTTTCACTGAACTGTAAATCAAAATTCTAAAACAAACTTAATTTTCCCAACTGTTGACACTGGAGTTCTATTTGGTTTTTACAATACTCATGTAATATACAAAACTTACAACATCACTTTCAGAGAAAAGCAACTTTAAAACATAAGTTTGCCTTCATTTCAAAACAAGTACTAGATTCGTGTGCACTGTACTGTCAAACACAAAAACTATAAATTATGTCTCTGTAATTAATGATCAGTGCATATAAGTAGAATTATTACATGAAAATGACCAACATCTGTTTAGTTTTTATCATAAATATTGTCTTCCCTCTGTCACATTCATAAGGTGGTTAAATTGTAGCTAATGCATTGACTCTTGACTACAGCCACTACATTTCTCACTGGGACATCAAAGTGGAAGATCATGTTTGGATTTGAAAGAGGTCACACATCACGTTTGTCATGAGCATTTATATTATTGCATTGCGCAACAGTGTGATTTATGGTGAAGTAGTGTATGACTAAGTTGAAATGAACCTACTGAGTAATAAACCAGTGATTTCAAATCTAAATTTACAATCTACATTTTTTTTTCTCCAACAACAAAGATGCATTATACCTCAAACTGCACATAGGTGATTCCTGGAGCAGACAACTACATAGTTTCAACACCAACTGGAACATTGAGAATTTGGGGGAGGTGTTATATCAATGCTTGGTTTTTTCTCACAAAGCATGAAATTGGTAGTGCTTGAATCATGTAAGGTGTGAATGGCAGACAATTTCTGGTCAACTTTGGGCAAAAATTTGGAAAGGGTACTGGAATACTGCACATATGACAACAGGCAGAGCAAAAGAAATAGTCTTTCTGGCAGCTGTTGCTTGTAAATCACATTTTAGCTCCAGGAATATTGGAAGTGCCACTGTAATAAGTCATCCTAACATTGTTCATATTTTGTGTACATTGTTTCCATCCATATCATGTATACATTCACCAGCAGGACTGCAAAACACTCATGGAATTCTGTCACTTGATTGTAATACAATGTCACAAACATATGCTCTTTCTTCAAAGAATTCTATTTACTGATGAAGCCACCTTTATAAATCATGGAAGGCTGAATGTAAGATATATGCATTATCGGGCCAATGAAAATCTACTCTGGTTGAGGCAAGTGGGGCAACAGAGTGTGAACATTTTGTGCAAGATTATTGGAGACAACATGACTGGTCCTTACTTCACTGAAGAAACCTTAATGGGTAAAGGATGAAGGGCACACTTTATCATCAATTTTGGCTGGTTGGTTGTTTTAAAAGGGGAGGAAAGGGACCAAATTGCAAGGTCATCAGGTCCCTTGTTCCCAGTAGAACAATTACCCAAGGGAAAGAAAAAAACGAAGACATACAGCACAATAACAGGAGTAAGGAAGAACCAGACAAATGACAGAATGACAACAAACAGTACAATGGACAAAACAGAACAAGAAAACCACAGAAAGACACGAGAAGCAGGGAGAAGAAACTAAAATCAAGAAGGCAGATTACCATGGCTGGCTGACGATGAGAATAAAAAAGGAGAAGCCAGCCACTCTGCAAACAATTAAAACCTCCACCCTAAAAGCCCTAAGGTGGACAACACAGAGGGACAAAGGACATGCGCTAAAACTCAGATCAAATGATAAAACCCACCCTCAGGAATAAAACATAAAACTAAAGCTGCTGTTGAGGCATTGTCATCCAACACCGAAGGTAGGGTGCTGGGAAATTTAAAAGTCTGCCGCACAGAAGCTAAAAGTGGGCAGTCTAGCAAGAGGTGGATGACTGTCATTTGGGAGCCACAGCGACACTGAGGTGGGTCCTCGCGTCGGTGGAGGTAACCATGTGAGCGCCATGTATGGCCAATGCAGAGCCAACAAAGGACAACTGATTCCCTGCAAGAAGCCTGCAGGGAAGACTTCCACACATTTACAGTCTCCTTAACGACACGAAGTTTGTTGTGCATACTGTTATGCCACTCCGTCTCCCAAAGCCGAAAAACCTTGCGGTGTAAAACAGAACACATGTCAGTTTCAGAGATGCCCATCTCCAGGAGCAGTTTCCGCATAGCCTGTTTGGCCAGCCTGTCAGAAAGTTTGTTGCCTGGGATTCCAACGTGTCCTGGGGTCCACACAAACACCACTGTACGACTGGACAGTTCTAGGACAGAGGTGGACTCCTGGATATTCGCTACCAAAGGATGCCAAGGGTAGCACTGGTCGATAGCTTGTAAGCTGCTCAGGAAGTCAGAACAGATAAGAAACGACTCATCAGAACAGGAACGGATGTACTGCAGTGCACGAGATATGGCCCCGCTCTGCAGTGAATACACTGCAGCCAGCGGGCAAGAAATGCTGTTCAGTATGGCCTCTGTGGACATAGGCAAAGCCTACATTACCGTCAGCCATCGAGCCATAGGTGTAAACAACTTCAGAGCCCCAGAACACATCAAGAATAGAGAGGAAACGACTGCGGAGAGCAGCGGGGTTAACGGAGTCCTTAGGGCTATGCAAAAGGTCCAGACAAAGCTTTGGCCGAGGGGTACACCATGGAGGTGTGACTGAATGGACCTAAAGTACAGGCGGTAAAGGGAAGGACTCCAGTTCAGAGAGAAGGGATCGCACGCAAACCAAAATCGTGAACCCTGACCTGGGCTGCCAATGCGGGAGATGAACTGCCGCGGGTGGGAAAAGGAGACGGTAATTTGGATGCGCAGGAGAACTACGAATGTGCGCAGCATAACTGGCGAGCAGTTGAGCATATCGAATCTGCTATGGAGGGACTCCAGTCTCCTCCAGGACACTGGTCACCGGACTTGTTCTAAAAGCCCCCACCACAAGGCGAACGCACAGTGGTGCACTGGGTCGAGTAAACGCAATGCTGAGGGCGCTGCCAAACCGTAAGCCAGACTCCCATTGTCAAGGTGGGATTGAACAAGGGTTCTGTAGAGCTGCAGCAGCATAGAGCAATCTGCACCCCAGTTGGTGTTGCTCAAGCAGCGGAGAGTATTGAGATGCTGCCAGCACTTCCGCTTAAGCTGACAAAGGTGAGGTAGTCAAGTCGATCAGGCATCGAAAACCAGTCCTAAGAATTAATGTCTCCACTATAGTGAGTGGATGATCATTAAGATAAAGTTCAGGTTTTGGATGAACAATATGACACCAACAGAAGTGCATGACATGCGACTTTGCAGCTGAAAACTGGAAACCGTGGGCTAGAGCCCATGACTGCACCTTATGAATGGCTCCCTGCAGGTGATACACAGCAACACCAGTACCAGAAGTCATCCACATATAGAGAAGGGGAGACCAACAGCCCTACAGCTGCTGCTAGGCTGTTAATGACCACTAAAAATAGAGATACACTCAATACGGAGCTCTGTGGAATGCCATTCTCCTAAATACAGGTGGGAAACTATGGGAAGCACCTACTTAGACACAAAAAGTATGAAGTTACAGGAACTTTTGGGTAAAAATTAAGAGCGGGACCCAGAGACCCCACTCATACAATGTGGCAAGGATACGATGTCACCAGGTCATGTTGTATGCTTTATGTACGTGAAAAAAGATGACAACCAGGTGTTGGCATCTGGAAAAGGCTATTCAGATGGCAGACTCGAGAAACACAAAATTATCAGTGGTAGAATGACCCTGGTGGAAGCTGCCCTGACATGGGGCCAGTAGGCCATATGACTCCAGGACCCAACCCAACCCAACCCAACCCAACCCAACTGCTGACACACTATACGTTCCAGCAGCTTACAGAGAACATTGGTGAGGCTGATGGGCCAATAGCTATCCACATCAAGTGAATTTTTACTGGGCTTTAGCATCAGAATGATGGTGGTCTCCCACCACTGCAATGGAAAGACGCCATCGCAACAGATCCAGTTGAAGATGACGAGGATATATCGCTTGTAGTCAGATGAGAGATGTTTAATCATCTGACTGTGGATACGATCTGGCCCAGGAGCTGTGTCGGGACAAAGTTACAGGGCGCTGAGGAGCTCCCACTCTGTAAATGGGGCATTATAGGGTTCACTGTGGCATATAATGAATGAGAGGACTTTCCTTTCCATCCGCCATTTGAGGGTGCAAAAGGCTGAGGGGTAGTTCTCCGACACAGAGGCTTGAGTGTAGTGATCAGGAAAGTGCTTGGCAATTGCATTTGCGTTGGTAGAGAGCATGCCATTGATGTTAACGACAGGGATACCTGTTGGGATCTAGTACCCAGAAAGACGTCTGATCTTTGTCCAGACTTGGGAAGGTGATGTATGGCACCCAATGATCAACATATACCTCTCCCAACACTCCTGTTTCCGTCATTTTATAAGCAGGTGAACGCGGGCACGGAACCACTTAAAGGCTGTTAGGTGCTCTAGGGAAGGGTGCCGCGTATGTTGCTGTAGAGCTCACCAATGCTCCTTAATTGCCTCTGCCACTTCCGACGACCACCAAGGGACTGTCTTTCACCATGAGCACCCTAGAGAATGAGGGATTGCATTTTCCACCCAGAAATTATCGTTGTAGTGACCTGCTCTATCACAACATCGACAGCACCACTTGGGGAGATTCAACGGTGACAACAGAGGTGAAGACAACCCAGTTTGCCTTGTTTAAAGCCCATCGGAGTAGGTGTTTATGGTCACGATGTCAGGGGAGTGACAGGAAGATGGGGAAGTGGTCACTACCACACAGGTCGTCATGCGCTCTCCAGTGGATAAATGGGAGAACTCCTGGGCTCCAAATTGATAAATCAATGGCTGAGTAACTACCATGAGCCACACTGAAATGTGTGACGGCCCCAGAATTTAAGAGGCAAAGGTCAAGTTGGGACAGTAAATTTTTGCCATCTCTGCCATGGCCAGTAAGCATGGTGCTACCCCACAAGGGGTTATGGGCGTTAAATTCTCCCAAAAGTAGGAAAGGTTTACGGAGTTGATCAATCAGTGCAGCCAATACATTCAGGGTTACCGCACCATCTGGAAGGGAGGTATACGTTGCAGACAGTTATTTCCTGCGTCGTCCGTATCCTGACAGCCACAGCTTTAAGAGGAGTTTGAAGGGGCACAGGTTCACTACATACGGAGTTCAGGACATAAACGCATACTCCACCTGACACACTATTATATTCACTATGGTTCTTGTAATTGTGAAGGGCAGGGGTCCACACTGCCAGGAACCAGGTTTCCTGGAGGGCAACGCAGAAAGCAGGTGTAAAGCTTAACAGTTGCCATAGCTCAGCCAGTTGGTGGAAAAAACTGCCGCAATTCCACTGGAGGATGACATAATCGTGAGACTGGGAAGGCATGAAACACTCAATGAGGCAGTCTATGCCTCAGGGTCACCTGCTGCCACTGACTTATTTCCTGAACAGGCTATATCAATTGTGTCTGAGGGCCTGGCGAGATCTAGGTCCTCAGAGGATGCCAGAATCTTCACCTCATCCTCAGATGCAGAGCTTGTAGGCAGCAGTGGTGTGGGTGCCACCACAATTCCCTTGGTCTTGGGGGTCTTCTTTTTGGACTTCTCTCACTGATCCTTGGGTTTACCTGGATGGGAGAGCTTCACTGATTCAGTCACCAGGACTGAGGGTGATCGTGAAGCCCTATGACAAGCTGCTTTTGGGCATTTCACCCACTGGAGGGTGTCATCTTTCCCACTAGTGGAAACCTGGGAAGGGAGTGACCCATCGGACCCCTTTGTAGCGAGAGGAGACAAAGAAGACTTATGCTTCTCTGGCTGAGAAGTGAGGACTAGTGTCCCCGATGGTTGGGGGGACAGTGCTCCTGAGGTAGGTGGTGTGGGAGCAACAGGGAGCGAAGTGCCCCCCATGATCAAGGGGGCAGGTGTAGTCTTCCAACTCGGAGAGCCGACTGTAACTTGCGTAACTGATGGGTCTACAACTGTTCTCATAGCGGCGGCATAAGAGGAGGTCATAGTCACAGGATGTAGGCGCTCAAATTTTCTC
Organism: Schistocerca americana; assembly: GCF_021461395.2. Taxonomy (NCBI): domain Eukaryota; kingdom Metazoa; phylum Arthropoda; class Insecta; order Orthoptera; family Acrididae; genus Schistocerca; species Schistocerca americana. The sequence continues at coordinate 947,589,063 of NC_060119.1, read as the reverse complement.
TTGGCCTCAGTGTAGGCCAGTCGGTCCAGGGCCTTGTATTCCATGATTTTCCTTTCTCGCAGTAAAATCCTGCAGTCTGGTGAGCAAGGGGAATGATGATCTCCACAATTGACATAGACGGGAGGTGGGGCACATCGAGTATTGGGATGGGATGGATGTCCACAATCTCGACAAGTGATGTTGGAAGTACAGTGGGAAGACATATGGCCGAACTTCCAGCACTTAAAGCACCGCATTGTGGGAAGGATATATGGCTAGACATCACAGCAGCAGACCATCACCTTCACCTTCTCGGGTAATGTGTCACCCTCATAGGCCAAGATGAAGGCACTGGTGGCAACCTGATTATCTCTTGGACCGCGATGGACGCGCTGGACAAAATGAACCCCTAGTCGTTCTAGGTTGGCTCATAGCTCATCGTCAGACTGCAAAAGAAGGTCCCTGTGAAATACAACACCCTGGACCATATTTAAGCTCTTGTGATGCGTGATGGTAATGGAAACATCCCCCAGCTTGTCACAAGCGAGTAATACCCATGCCTGGGCAGAAGATGCCGTTTTTATCAAGACTGACCCTGACCGCATTTTGGACAAGCTCTCCACCTCCCCAAACTTGACCTCTAAATGCTCTACAAAAAACTGAGGCTTCATCGAGACAAAGGAGTCCCCATCAGCTCTCATACATATGAGGTACTGGGGCAAATAAGGTTCGTTGCCATCCTTAGCCTGGTGTTCCTCCCATGATGTGGCCAGGGAGGGGAACGATTCAGGATCATACTTCCTTACATTGTATTCAGACTTGGAACACTTAGAGACTGCTGGAATTTGATCACCATCAAGAGATGATGTGGTATGCTTCATCACATGTCAGGGCCCTCCCCACCCACGCTACCCAGCTGCAGCAAAGGCCACCTGGCAAGATGGCCATTGCCGGGAGTCACAGTGCCCCAGGGTGACAGGCATCTGCTCCTTGGCATATGTGGGGAGTTAATGGTGCAGGCAGCAGCAGAGGGATCCTTGTGTGGTCTGGGGCTATAACCAACAGGGTACATGGCAGCCCCACCACAATGGACTGGCTACCATGCTGAATATTAAGTGCAACGAATTCCATGGCCATTGTCGGCACAGAAAACGACACTGCATATTGGGCAGAGGAAAATGCACCCAGGAAAGTGTCCTTGCTCAAGAGATGGAGGATGAGCAGGAGTGCAATGCTACAACGAGAAAGTGGGCTAAAGATCTCAATGCACGATGGACATGATGCACCATGTGAGGCACCCTTCCGCAACTGGCTAGCTCTTTGGGAAAATTTTGAAAAATTGGAGTCAAACCCTACAGGGGACCATCAAATAAGGGCTCAAAGGTGTGAGACACCTTTTAGTTTCCTCTTACAACAGGCAGGAATACCTTGGGCCTATTCTAACCCCTGGGCCCGCAGGGGGGGGGGGGGGGGGGGTGTCTTACCAAGGTGTTACTGGTTCTCCTAGAGAAAGTATGATGACAGTGGTACCAACAAGATGGGTGCTTGACTCAATATACACTTAGATGCCACATCCTTTGCCTTCCAGTTGTTGTGTCGGTCCAATCACATGTACTAAGACTCTTAGGAATATACAATACCCCATTAGGTATTGCTAACATAGGGATCATGAAGATAAGATTAGAATAATTACAACACACACAGAAGCATTCAATCAATCATATTTCTCATGCTCCACACATGAATGGAATGGGAAGAAATGCTAATAACTGGTACAATAGACGTAGTCTCTGCCATGCACTTCACAGTGGTTTGCAGAGTATAGATGTAGATGTAAATGTACATGTAGTGGAAGTGTGATTACTATCAGTTTCAAATTAAATTTTTCTCCACTTTCCACTTTTGTAAGTAGACTCTGTTAGCTGCATCAAGTTGGAGAACACTATCAGTCTGACACAACAGATTCACACAGTAACACAAACTTCCCGATAAGATACCAGTTGGTTTCACGTCTAAATATCGTAATTTTTCTGAACTGCTAATCAGGTTTTGAAGCGTGAAATGCCTTTGAATTTGTCTCTTTTAGTGCTATTATACTAGCAGTACAAATTACTATACTTCCATTTGAAAAAGCAAAGTTTATACCGCTATCTTGGTAACTAATACAGCTATGAGAGAGATAGATAGATAGATAGATAGAGAGAGAGAGAGAGAGAGAGAGAGAGAGAGACCTTTCTGGACTAAAGTAAGTAACTGTGCATCTCCATGAAGCTTATTCCTATTTCCACTCTTGATTCTATGAATGGCAAGAGCTAAATTTCAGTTAGGCGAGTCTGGTACTATTTGATGTTGAAGCAGGACAAAAGTGTGATGAGTGTTGTTTAGTGTAACTAATAGAGAAGCAATTAAAGAATAATTGATGCAGATGAATACAACAGCAACAAAAAATAAATACAAATTCTTTAAAACTAAATGTTGTTTTTAATGATAAATCTAATGGGAATAAATATTTACAACAAAATGGAAAAACTACATCTTATGATGAAAGCATTGTCTGATAAAAAAAAAAAAAAGAAAAATCAGAAAAAGTAACTGTTATACATAATTTAGTACATAATTAAGATCACATTAAAATTATGTAGACTGCAGAATAATAACCAACTGTTCACATGGAAAATGGATGGCACTCATGTATACCTAGCTAATGATAATAAAAATCTAATAGAAATAGTCTCAACTTGAGTGCTCTGCTCAAAGTCATATTATAAGAATATGAAATAACAAGAATGTGTTGAGGCAGGAATCACGTAAACCAGTTTCAAAGTTTTTTTTCAAATAACAACTTCCTAATATAACAAATTTATGGAAGAAAGATGTATGGTCTAAGGAAATCTTGGGTAATGCTTCATTTTGCACCATGTCACTAAGGGCTAATCTGTGTGAATCAAGTAATGCAGAATACACTCACAGTATGGAGAGTCTATGGCAGAATATATATATAACTCACAGTGGAGGTGCTGAGTTACGGTAGGCACACAGACAAAACTGAAAAAAATCTGCTAGAGTTCAGATGAATTTCTCTTCACATATATACAGCATACAAATACATACAAGCATACACATACACACACATCCATATGGCTACACCGTCAGGGCTGACTATATTGTGCCAGGCAGCAGGTCAGCTGGGGTGCGAGGCTGAAAAGGGTAGAGAAGGATGAAGGGAGCACGCAGACAGAGAATGGGAAGGATGCTTCATGAAAGATAACTGACAGCCAGGAGGAAGAGGTAGCAGATGCACAGAATAGGAATTTTGCACCAGGGAGCACATTCTGAGCACAAGCAGGAAGCCCCGTGGGTAGTGCAAGATGACTTGGAGCAGTGGATTGAGAAGGATAGACACAAGTGAAAAATAGAGAGACTGTGGAACAGAGAGTGTGAGTACAGTAAGGGTAATGGGACAGGAATGGATAAAGGTGTGAGGCAGGGGCTGGTGAAAACTGAGGACAGGCTGATTCTATTCCATTAGAGGCAGGAGCAACTCTCAAAACAGTCATGTCATACACCAGCACTGGTGCAATCCATGCAACAATTTTATGTAGGCATGATCACCAACCAGCTGTCCACCTGAATGGTTGGCCACCGCCAAACACTTTCCAAGAGTAGAGTTGTGCAGTCAGAGGCATAACACACTGATAGGCACAATACACCCAATGTCAATGGCTGCTCAACTCCTGTTGCCATCTGGATCCCCCCCCCCCCCCCAAAAAATCACACATCCCAACAATCTGGTGTGCCACATCACACACACAAACAGGGATGCGGATGGGGATGGGGATGGGGATGGAGATGGGGATGGGGATGGGGATGGGGATGGGGATGGGGATGGGGAGGGAGGGAGGGAGGGACAAAAATGTGACACTGGTGAGTTCCCCCAGCACAGGCATGGAGAGTTCCATGAAAGCACACAAAGAAGCAGAGGATTGGGCTGGGAGGATGATATAAAACAGAGAAAGAAGAGTTCGGAGAGAAAATGTGAGGGCAGAATGAGTGAAGCAGATGGCATATGGACAGGGATGTAGTTGGATGAGGGTAGGGGGTAGCAAATATAGTCATAATTTGAAAAAGATGGTATGGAGGTAAAGGGGGGAGGGGGCAGAATCAGGAATCATATGGCATGGACTGTGAAGCAGCTACTCAAGTCAAGAATGTAGTGCTCAGGAATACGTTTTACTACTTAGTGGACAAATCTGCACTTGGTCACAGTTTCAAAAGAGGACCAACAGTTTGTTGATGGATGTTATGAGAGACATTAAGCAGACAATATGTTTTTAATTCAAAGTTAAATCATTTTTTGGTCTAATTAATTCAGGGCAAGGGAGTGAGTAATGTTGTGAAGGTTAACCACCCACTATGCCGTTTAGGTGTAGTATGTATAATTCATGTGGATGATTCAAGTAATACTATAAATATGATTAGCCACACTTCTGACACTTCTGTGCATTATATGCACTAATAAATATAATTAATGTAAATTGGCTCCACAAGTTGGACAGGATAATAAACCAATCACTGTTGCAACACTTGATGCACGTACAAAACACTATGTACACTATATAAAATAGCTTCCCAAAGTGGCAGTAACAAACTATTCACCACAGTATTTTCAGGTTATATGCCTTCTTTTCTACCTTAGGTTTTGCAGAATAAAATCTACTTACCCTTAGATCACTTCCTATATCTTTGTTGTATTTCTCACTGACATGTCTTGTAATGTATGACTCGTGTGGGCTTGAGGCACATTCAGAATGTACAGGATATCTTTTCCCTTCCTGATTGAGTTGCTGTTTCCCTCCTGAACTTGCTCTACTATTAGTTTGCAGAACTGGTTCTCCTTGACTGTGTGTGTGCTGCAACAAATTTACAATAATATGTACTAAAATATTTCAAATAATATAACAAAACACACATCATAATGATCATACGAAAATGTGCAAGTTCTTTTCCAAATTATTGTGAAAGGTGGTTAATATGCTCAATGAAAAACAAGAATTTGAATAGAATTAAAAAATCACAGAAGCGCTTGCACAATAATTCAGAAATGAAATGGATTCTTGGCGCGGAGATCCTGTATGGTTGTGATATAAAGCTGCTATTAGAGAAAATTTATTTCCTATTCACAGAATAATGTAATGTAAGAAGATGACAACTGCTGCCCTTATTACGAGAGCTGTCCAGAAAGTGGCAGGGGTGGGAGGGGAAGAAGGACAAAATAGGTTACTATACAGTATTACTTGGGTGATCAGAGAGATTCAAGCTGTAATAGGAGGAAATCACATTGTTTTCCATTCACCTGCAGTAGCCATTCAAAATTAGTATTGTGACTGAAAACCATGCCAAATAAATCATTTCAGCAATATGGTTTATAGTGGCAAAAAATCTCAAAGCTGTAAGTTAATTACTCAGTTACGTATTTCACAAATCGTTTGAATGACTTTACAGAATGTTTACAGAACATGTATACATGATTAGTTTCAATAGTAATGAACATATTACTTCTCAGTTCTATTTTTTTTACAAGCTACCAGTTTTTAAATGAAAATTCTTATATGTAGTAGTTTGTGATCAGATTTAAAATTCAATCTTGCACCTGTCAGACATTTTATGTTACTGGACAAATGCTCAAACATTTTTGTTGATGCATAATGAACTCCTTTTTGACCCAACGACAGGATTAATAATTGGTAATAAAGGTAATTTCTTTCTAGTGATGTAGGTATGGACATCAGTATTCTTTTCAAATTGTAATGGAATATACGTGAAGAATTTCATTTGTGAAAATTATGAATGTAGAGTCAAAATGACTAACTCTTTGAAGATGTGCCCACAAGATGAATGTGTATGAACTTAACATATTATTCTTATTAGTGGCTTTTGTACAATCAGTACTTTCTCTCTTAGTGATAAATTACCACAGAAAACAACACTACAAGACATTATTGACTGGAAATATGCAAACTATGTTAGGATATTGATTTCATTGTTTACTAAGAGTGGTACATGAAGATCAAGAGTAATTCAACTGAATAGTTTGAACAGGTTGTAACATTCTCCTTCAAGTTTTCATCAATGTGTACACCAAAAAATTTGGAGCATTCTACAGGCACACCTACAACAACATCTGTATACATGCTCGGCAAATCAATGTACAGTGCATGGCAGAGTGTAAATTGTACCACTACCAGTCATTTCCCTTCCCATACCACTTGTAAAGAGAGCAAGGGAAAAACGACTGTCTATATATGCCTCTGCAGGAGCTCTAATTTCTTTTATCTAGTGTTCGTGGTTCTCATTCCAAATCGATGTTGATGGCAGTAGGATTGTTCTACAGTCGGCTTCAAATGCCGGTTCTCTAAATTTTCTCAACAGCGTTCCTCAAAAAGAATCCCTTCCAGGAATTCCCATCTGAGTTCTTGAAGCATGTCTGTAATACTTGAGTGTTGATCAAACCCACTGGTAACAAATCTAGCAGCCTGCCACTGAATTGTTTCAATGTCTTCCTTTAATCTGACCTGGTGGGGATCCAAAATACTCAAGCAGTACTCATGAATGGGTTGCACTAGTGTTCTACATGTGGTCTCCATTACAGATGAACCACACTTCCCTAAAATTCTCCCAATAAACCAAAGTCAACTACTCACATTCCTACTACAATCCTCACATATTTGTATCATTTTGAACCACTTTGCAGTATTATGTCAAGATATTTAATTGACCTCACTCTGTCCAGTAACACACTACTGATGCTTTATTCAAACATTAAGGGACTAGTTTTCCTACTCATCTGCATTAATTTACATTTTTCTATTCATCACACCAATTAGAAATTTTGTATACGTCATCTTGTATCCTGCTACAGTCACTCAACAATGACACCTTCCTGTACGCCACAGCACCATCAGCAAACAGTCGCAGACTGCTGATCATTTATGTATATAGAGAATAACAGTGGTAACACTTCCCTGGGCACTTCTGACAATACCTTTGTCTAAGGTGAACACTCGTTTCACTATTGAGGAAAACATACTGGGTCCTACTACTTAAGAAGTCTTCAAGCCACTCGCATTACTCGGAACCTATTCTGTATGAGCATACCTTCATTAAGAGTTTGCATTGGGACACCATGTCAAGCACTTTTCGTAAATCTAGGAATATGGAACCTGCTTAGTTCGCAGACTATCATGAGAGAAAAACACAAGCTGTGTTTCACACAAGCGATGCTTTCTAAAACTGTGCTGATTTGTGAACAGAAGCTTTTTTGTCTCAAGCGAAGTTATTACATATGAACTAATGATATGTTCAAGAATTCAACAGAAAAACATGTTAAGGATTGTAAAACTGCAAATTTTCAGGTCAGTTCTTTTACCCTTTTTATATATAGGTGTCATCTATACTTTTTTCCAGTCACCTGGGGCTTTGTGCTGGGCAAGGTTTGAGATAAATGCAAGCAACATAAGAGGCCAATGCCATAAAGTACTCTTTGGAAAACCAAATTGGGATCCCATCTGCACCTGGTGACAAATTTGTCTTCAACTCTTTCAGTTGATTCCCTAGAGTGGCAAGATGGTGGCGTATATGAATGTAGTGGCAAATCGCTCCGTGAATATCGGTAAATTACCGTCAGTGAATTGTATGCTATGTGCAAAAAAAGTGATAAAAGGTGTTAAAATATGTGGCGCATAAATGGTATCATTCTTGTTGTTTCGTGGAAGCAAACCTCGGTCAACATAGGCCTACATGTGACTGTGGAACTGAGTGCAACGGTCTTGAAACTGCATTTGAAATGTGCAACGCTGGACTCGAAATAAGTGTGAGGGAAGAACTGCAAAGTGACTTAAGTAAAGCTAGACAATATGCAGAAATGCTGAAAAGTTTGATCGACTATATGGACCTTCCCACAGATACGCAAACAGGCAAACGAGAGTGTGTATATACTAGGCCTAAGAAAATCTCTCGACCTGTCTTAAATACCAATGTTTTTCGTGTTCCACTAATGAATAAATACGATGTTCTAAGTGCAGACAGCTCAGAATCAAGGACAAAAAATCTCAGTGTAACAGGTAACTGCTCGGAAAGATCTGTTGAACAAAAAAGTGCCAGCAGAAACATGTTACCATCAAATACTATTAAACGAAAAAATCGTGTGAGAGCAACTTGTAATAAAACTGAACACGAGACAAAAAAGGAAACAGAGAAGAAGAAGGAAGAAATATACATATTATCGACGAGTCATGGCAAGGGACTGGCTACAATCATGTCTGATATGCAATCCGAATATAAAGTGATTGGAATTTCGAAACCTGGTGCTCCTCTACGAGAAGTGCTGAAAAACTGTGAAAGTTCCGTGAAAAGCGACGTCAACTGTGTCATAATCGGAGGGGGAAACGATGTCTATAAAAATGAAAGCAGCCTTGCTGTAAGAACACTGAAAGAATCGCTAGGAAAAATTTCACAGGCGAAGGTATTTGTTGTAAACATTCCCTACAGACACGACTTAACGGAAGACTCGTGTGTAAACAAAGAAATCATCGCGACAAATCGGAAATTCAGGAAGGTTTGTAGCGGTTTTGTAAACACAACTTTCATTGAAGCAACGAGTTTAGTAAGAGAGCATTTTACTAGACATGGACTGCACAGAAACAACCTAGGCAAGAAAGTGCTGGCGAAAGAAATTCTCCAGGTGATAAAGACAGCAGGAGTGGGTGCCTATGTAAAAATAGCACTACCTGCAACAGGTTTTCTGCCAATGACAACAGAAAAGAAAAGTGCACCAACAGCATATGAGGAAGAAACATCTGCAGATACACCCTATGATGAAAAAATTACAACTGTGCAAACATGTGAAGCGTCACAGTCACCAGTGGCATTATCAGTAGCAGCAGTGGAAAAGGGAGTAACAGTAGCATCAACAGCAGAAGTTTCACCAGCAACAGTAACTATAGTGCCTCTAAAAGGAGAAATGAGAATTGCAGCAGGAGAAGCAGCATCAAGTGTTACGTGTAGACGGAAAACAGCACCTCCTGTCCGTCTAAATGATTTTTTAGTGGAAGGCAGCAGGATGAAGCAGCCCAGGAGATAAGTAGTGTAACAAATTTCACAACACCTCACCAAAACGTTCAATCTAAAATAAACAACAATTATGATCTTAAAATTTGCTATCTGAATGTTCAAGGACTAATAGATAAAGAATTTATTGTAAACAGTTTTGGACTAGATAACAAATTTGATATTTTCTGTCTGAGTGAACATTGGGTTACTGAGAGTGTACTTACAGTTGTCAAACTTGATAACTATAATGTAGCAAATAGTTACTGTAGAAAACTGCATATAAGAGGTGGTGTGGCAATATATATTAATCAGTCATTCAGCTGCTCCATTGTTAAGTTGGACCTAGATTATTTATGTGAGGAACAGAACTTTGAAGCCACTGGTATAGTTATGGACAGTCTTAAGTTAGTAATAGTATCCCTTTACAGGTCACCTAAGGGTATCATCAATGTATTTCTAGAAAAATTGGACATGCTGTTAGATGTACTAAGAGGGACCAGATGGTTGCATTATGACATAGTAATTGGTGGAGATCTGAATGCGGATTTTGATATAACAACACATAAACGTACTGTGACTGAGTTGAAAAACCTTTTAAGACAGTGCAATTTGCACTCAATCAATAACAGGCCCACAAGAGATAAAGCATGTCTTGACAATATTTTTGTCAACTTTAAAACTACAGAAGAATCATGTGCTGTTACAGCGTTTCCATTTTCAGATCATGACTCTGTATCTTTAAACTATACAAGTAGGTTCTGTATTGATAATAGTAATATTCCTAAGCCTGTCCCAAAAGTTATAATCACCAGGCCTGTCACAGATGACAAAATTGTTCAGCTCTGTAAGTCCCTTGCTGAGAGAGACTGGTTCAACCAATGTCATGATGACACAAGTTATAGTCTTAGTGCTGATTTGTCAGGGAAACTATTATTTGAGAGATTTTTTAAAACATTTCTGACGCAATTTAATGACAATATCCCCATAAAGAAATGCAAATTAACTGACAAAGGCTTTACAAACAGGGCTACAAACAGACAAAATTCATGGTTCACTAAACAATTATCAAGTATGAAAAACCAAGTTATGGTGTTGCACAATATATGTAGCAATCAGAAAACAGAACATGCCAGATTAGCCTATATAAAATGCAGGAATGAGTATAAAAAAGCCATCGTGGAAGCCAAAAAAGCACATAATTTCAATACCATTGATAATTCTACAAATAAGTGCAAAGCTGCATGGAAATTAATAAATGGTGTTGCTAAAGATGTAAGAAGCAAAAAAATTAATATAAGTCCCCAAAAATTCAATGATTTCTTTATTAAATCTGTTGAAAATGTAGGAAATACTATAATCAAACCTGATATCAATTCATCAGAGTTACTTTCTAAAAATGTTTGCAGAACACCAACAGACACAGGTACGTTTATGTTCTCCGAGGTCTCACCTAGTCATGTCCTAAGCATTGTAAAACGGATGAAATCTTCAGACAGTGTAGATATATACGACATATCCTGTAATTTACTAAAGAAAGTAATAGACTATATTGTGTACCCCTTAACATTTTGTATAAATAAATGCATATCTGAAGGATATTTTCCCGAAGAACTCAAAGTGGCTAGGGTAATTCCAATATATAAAAAGGGAGATATGGACTCACCTTGCAGTTACAGACCAATCTCCATAGTCCCAGCTTTTTCTAAAATACTGGAATGTGTAATTTACCAACAGCTATCTGTCTATTTTGAAAAATTAGGAATAATTAGTGAATCTCAGTATGGTTTTAGGAAAAAGTTGTCTACTGTGGATGCTATAGACTTTGTAGTCAAATACTTACATCAAGTGTTTGAGGATAAGGGCTATGCTCAACTCACATTTTGTGATCTAAGCAAAGCTTTTGACTGTGTAAAGCATAAGCCACTCCTAGAAAAACTGGAATTCTATGGCATTAGACATAACAGCCTTAAATTAATAAAATCATATCTTCAGAATCGTAAGCAAGTTGTTTGTGTAGGGAGAGAAATGTCGAGTATAGAGCAAGTCAAGGTAGGTGTTCCGCAGGGATCTGTGCTGGGCCCCTTTTTGTTCCTGATAATGATAAATGATCTGCCGTCATTTATCAAGTCCACCACTGTGTTGTATGCAGATGATACAACATTTCTTCATGCTAGTGAGGATTTCAATAGCCTTAAAACTTGTGCAGCAAAGACAATTGACCAAGCATCCTATTGGTTCAAGGCAAATGGATTCCTGCTGAATGAAAACAAAACACAGCAGATGGTCTGTAGTCTTAGAGACAAGCTTCTGTCAGACGATCCAAGTTATGTCAAATTTTTGGGGGTATACATTGATGATAAATTATCTTGGGGTCAACATGTACAATATATTAGTGGTAAATTGTCTAGAGTTATTTACCTGTTAAGGCGACTTAAGGATTGTGTTCCTGAAACATATGTTAGAACATCCTATTTTTCATTCTTTCAGAGTATAATAACATATGGAATTATTTTGTGGGGGAACTCTAGCTGTGTACATGACATATTAATACTGCAAAAAAAAGCTATTAGGATAATTACTGGTTCTGCATATAAGGCACACTGTAAACCATTGTTCTGTGAACAGAAAATCATGACTGTTATAAACTTTCACAGAAAACCATGACTGTTATAAACTTGTACATATACTATGTTCTAATTTATACGAAGAAGAAATTACCAGAAACAAAAACCAGAGAAAATGTACACGGCCACAATACAAGAAGGAATAGGTGCCTCTATATTCCTTACCACAGGTTGTCAAAGTCACTCAACAGCTACGAAATCATGGGGTACAAATTATTTAATAAACTTCCTCAATCTGTTCAAGAATTACCTGAACAATTATTCAAACAAACAATTCATGACTGGCTAGTCCTCCACCCATTCTATGACATAAGAGAATTTATCAACTGTAATATAATACTATAATGTTAACAAGAAACCTGTTGTTTCTTTCAAACTATTAATTGTATTTTAGTATGTATATGACGTTGTCTATTGCTGTAATGGCCGAATGACAATAAAATTATTATTATTATTATTATTATTATTATTGTGCCAGGGATGTCTACTACTATGACCTCTATATGGGAGTTTGTCCGCAGGTATGTTTGTATGATCCACCTGTGTGGAGGATTACTTAAAATGAAATTTAAAACTTTGATTTTCATTTTGCCTACTTCTATTGCCACACCAGACTGATCAATGAGTGACTGGATAGAAGCCTTTGACCACTTTGTCATTTTATGTAGGATCAGAATTTTCTCGGCTTCTCAGCCACATCATTTGCTAAGGTATGAAAGTGGTAGTTGTATGCTTTGCACATTGATCTTTTTACAGACACACAAATCTCTACTAATCTGTCATCATTTGCACATTCTCTTTTGAAGTGAGAGTGCAACAGTTTTTGCTTCCTCAGCATTTTCTGAGTTTTGTTATTTAAGCATGATGAGTCTTTTCTATCCTTAATCCAGTTTCTCAGCACATTCTTCTCCAGAGCATCAGTGACAATTGCCCATTATTACTTTACTTCCATCATAAATATTTTCCATTCACTGCCTATGCGGGATGCTAGCAACTGCTTACTAGCAACTGCTTACCTGCTTTTTCTAGCAAAAATACTCTCCTAGTCTTCTTGATTAATTTGTTAACTATACTAACCATCATTGCTAAGACATCATGATCACTAACCCCTCTCTCTATACTGATACTGTTGATAAAGTTAAGCCCATTTATAGTTACAAGGTCTGAACATATGTTTGTTGCTACAAAGTGTAAAATATTTCCATTGAGTGTAGGTTGTCAAACTAGCTGCTAAAGATAGTTTTCGGGAAACATGTTCAAAAGCCCTTTAAAAGACTGCAATGACTCTAAAGATGTGTCAGTCTACCCTGTTTATTGACTGTTGTTTGTATGCTGCATCAACTGTTGTACAAAGCTGAATATGGTGTTTTCTCAAAAATCATCAATAACAATTGCTTCTGTTGGTTTCTCTCTAACTGGATGTATTACAACACTAGCATTGTCTGCAGAAAGTAACAATTCTGTTTAAAGAATATTAAGTGGAAAGTCATTCTCATACATGAGGAAAAAGAGTGGACCGAAAACTGAACACTATGGGTCTCCAGGTCTCCCTTGGCGTGTGTGTGTGTGTGTGTGTGTGTGTGTGTGTGTGTGTGTGTGTGTAGTAAAATCTGTACTATTGTACTATACATAGATCAAATTTGATAACTGAAAGTTTTGTGTGTCAATGGCACTGTTTTCATAACAGTGGAAGAATAAGTATTCGTGTTATGACATAAGCGACCATCCATCTATGATCAGTATCACACTGGTATCGAAAAATAATGAAAAAATTCATGAAAATTGGTGTTTTTCTCTACTGTAGGACACCTTTCCACAGACTTCTCTAAGCATTTTGAGTGAGACCACACTCACGCAATTAATGTACCACCAGTTCCGTGCTTGGTGGGTTTCAAAACTCCTATCTGAAAGCCACGAAACTCAATGGATGAGTGCTGCTCTGGAATTTCTTTACAATGTGTAAATGTAAGGACTACTGAATGGAATCCTAACTGGACATAAGACATTGCTTTCCTTCACTAACTTGGTAATAAATCAGTAGACAATGGTGTGGGGACATACTGCCTTACCCAACAAATAAAAAAAAATAGTGTACCAAACTCTGTCAGCCGGACTGGAACACTGAAGTAATTGTGTTCATTGGTTTTATTACATGTGGAGGCCTATCAATTCTGAAGCTTACTTTGAACTTTTATGAAAAATAAGAAGAGTCATTTACAATGAATGATACAATCTCTTGACTACTGGTGTTATGTTCTTGCAGAACAATGCTTGGTCCCATTCTGCTGGCAAACACAAGAATTACTGACTCAGTTTAGGGAGACATTTTTGAGCCTCAGCTCTACAGCCCAGAGTTGGCTCCAAGTGATTTCCACCTCTTCATGCAACACAAAAAACTGGTTTGGCTCCCAATTCTTTGACAAAGGACTTTACGATACATTTATAGGCTGGCTGCAATCTTAAGTGGCAGAATTTTTTGCTTACAGAATTTGTCAATTTGCTAACAGATTAGATAAATGCTTATATCTGAATGGAGATTGTGTAGAGGAATAATACAATGATGTAGCTTTAACATATCTTCCTATACATTTGCTTTACCTTCTCCAGCAGTTTACTTACAGGCTCTTTAGGCTGATGTGTTTAACTTTATAAATAACTGTCATAGCACATTCACTCTATATTTGAGCCAGAGATTTATCATGTCATGAGATTTATAGTTTTGTTTAATATATTGATAGCATAACATTCAGCATTTGGAGTTCTGCCAACAGGTGCTTGATAGTTTTAATTTCAGAAGACCAAAACAGATATTCTGCATCTAAGTGAATGAAAAAAATGTGGCTGCACTACAATTTGACTCAAAGATGAAACAGAACTCATATTTTTGGTAAATCGCAGCAAGGGATAGGAAGCTGTAAAAGATTATTTGATTCAGCAGTGCTATTATTATGTGAAGGAGTATCTAGGAAAATAAAGCTGTAACATCCTTTGATGCTATGTTGGTCTAATATACTCAATAACACAGTTTTATGTAATATTATTTACAGCTAAAAATAATTGTGTTTTAGTGTAAGAAATGTTTACAGCACTAAGGCTTTTTTCAGTGTCTACTGTACACAGTGCAACACTATATTTACCATCACATACATAAATAAACTAAGTCAATGTTCACTCAGTGTGTAAACGTAAGGAATTCATTAAGGATTTCGAGTATACCACCATGCCAGTAAGTGAACACACAATCTGAAAAATGATATGTGTCATCTATGTTGTACGGTCATTTGATTTGTACCAGTAAATTTCAGAGAAGTTTGAAATGATCAACCTCATCCATAGTGCTTTAGGTATTACACTTTGAGTAATGTGGAAACACTGAACCTGACATTACGGTAAGTCTATGAGAACCTAGGGTTTTACTAGATATTCACCATTATGCAAGGTGGTGTAATGATTGGATTTCAGTATCACTGAGTCATTACTTCATTCTGTTATGATAAATAGGTCATCCATCAACATATAAAAACAATCAATAGCTTTTTTTTTTTTTTTTTTTTAAAAAAAACCGTAGGTATCTCACAGGGGAAGGATTTTTGGCTGTATCAGTTTTGCAAAAACCATTCCAGCATTCACCTGAATCAGTTCACGGAAACAACAAAAATCTAGATGTTCTGACAGGCATATGAACCTTGTTCCTTTCAAATGTGAGTGCAACATGCTAACTACTAAGCCCTCTGCTGTGACTCGCTGATCATTCAAAGTGACGCGCGTCCTCTACATGTGGCGCTGTCTGCCAGCCATGCAGCAGCCGCGCCACCTAAGCAGCCAGCCAGCCAGTGGCTGCTAGACTTGGACTCAGTGTTCATTCGAATGTTACCGTGTTCACTTGTTTTGCTTTGTCAACTTGCTCAGTGACTTATAAGTGTTGTGTCATTTTGAAATATGTGTGTCCAACTTGACGTTATAACAATTGGCGACGAGGATGGGATTTTTCCTTTTCATTGTTGACCCACAGGTTTCCATGGCTACTGTGGAGCAACTATTGCAAGGTCTCATTGAACAGCAAATGCTTCTAACATCGGCAATTTGCGATTTCGCCGCGGCATCAAATGCGGGGCATTTCTCGTCATTGCCTATACCTCCTTTTTCTCCTTACGACGAGACGGCAGAATACTGGTCTGATTACGAAAAACATCCTCGACAGCACTTCTTGGCATTTCATGTCACGGACGAACAAACATGTAAGTGTCTGTTCCTGTCATGGATTTCACCTTAAATGTATCGTTTGTTGTCGCAATTGGCTCCTTTGAAAGATCCTGCATCTTTGTCCTTTGCTGAAATGTGCTCACTTCTGTCTGTCTATTTTCAAAAGCAAACACATGTGGTAGCCTCTCGTGTTGCCTTTTATCATTGTCAAAAACAACTGCATCAATCCTACCATACTTGGGCTGCTGAACTTCATGGCCTCAGTCGAAAGTGTCAATTTGTTACTGACGTTCACAAAGAATCCTATGCCGATTCCATGGTATGGGATGCTATTATCCGGTCGGCACCCGACAAAGAAGTTCGGCAACGTGCCCATCAGTTGGCAAAACCGACTCTAGATGAAGTCCTATTCATCGCACAGTCTTTTGAAATTTCTCGCGCCGCTGGGGTGCAAATAGAGGCATGGGGTGACGTCGGGGAAATACAACCTCTGTGCGCTGTTGACGACGTGTGCGGTGCGTCCCTGCCGGCCGATGTGGCCGCAGTACGCTCCCACGTGCAGCCTCGGCCTAACCGTAAACAACCCTCTAAGAAACTGCAGCAAAACCCCTGCCAACTTCCTTCATGTCCGCAGTGTTTTACGAAACATTCACGGGAGGATTGTCCCAAACGTTGGGTCATGTGTCACCATTGCAAAAAGAAGGGTCATGTGTCTCCCGTTTGCAAATCCAACCGCATACATGATGTTCATGACAGTGATGTTGATTCTGCTTCTGTGTTGTCTATCAATTGCACTTCTTCCCTTTCAGGGAAGTTATTCCTCACTGTCCAGATCCTTGGTCGGGATGTTCGCATGCAGGTGGATACTGGTTCTGCTGCCACTATAATTAATTCTCAGACGTATCTTCAGTTGGGTTCTCCACTCCTATCACCTGTCACTCGGCAATTACGGACGTACAATAAACAGATTTCTCTCTTGGGACAATTTAATGCTGAGGTATCTTACAAATCCATCGTTCGCACTGTTCCCATATTTGTGGTCGACCAGAGCAATGCAGAAAATCTTTTTGGTTTCGATGCCTTTCGCGTTTTTGGGTTCTCCATAGATGACTCTGTCAATATCGTCTCTGATGCTATTCCTTATGCTCAACTGGATTCCTTGTCAACGACATTTTCGTCCCTTTTTTCTCCTGGGTTAGGCCGTGCAAACTACTTTGAAGCTCATATCAAACCCACTGCTTATATCAAACCCACTGCTCGGCCTAAGATTTTTCGGGCTCAGCCCATTCCTGTGGCCCTTCGTGATCGGGTAAAACGGGAGCTGGATCGTCACTACTTCATGGGTCTTGCTTCCTGTCACTTTCAGTGAGTGGTCCTCCCCTGTCTTGTCTTTGCTAAGCCCAATGGTGATATTCGTCTCTGTGGCGATTTTAAATCCACTGTAAATGCACAATGCCTTATCAACACTTACCCTATGCCCTGACCTGAAGAATTGTTCACTAAACTTGCGGGAGGCCAGTATTTTTCTAAAATTGACCTGTCAGAAGCTTATCATCAACTTCCTCTCGACACTGTTCTCCGCCAGTTTCTGGTCCTTAACACGCCTTTCGGCCTCTATCAATACCAACGATTGCCATTCGGAGTTGCCAGCACCCCTGCTCTCTTTCAGCGATTCTTGGAACAATTATTGCTCCCAGTCCCTGGGTGTATAAATTAAATAGACGACATTGTTATCACTGGCTCCACCATTGAAGAACATCTTCAGAGCCTCTGCACACTTTTTCATGTCTTACAGACTGCTGGTCTTAAGTGTAACCTTCAGAAATCACAATTCTTTCAGGCATCTATCACATACTTGGGCTTTCAACTCTCTCGGGATGGTATTTGTCCGCTTCAGCAAACTGTCGCTGCGATCGATGCCCTTCCTTGCCCTACATCTGTTAAGGAACTGCAGGCCTTCTTGGGGAAAATAGGATACTATCACAAGTTTTTACTGTCTGCTGCTTCGGTGGCTCAGCCGTTGCATCGCCTGTTGCATAAAAACGTGCCTTTTCACTGTTCCGCATCATGCGATGCGGCTTTCCAGAAATTGAAGACTAGGCTGAAACAGGCCCCATGCCTGGCTACTTATTGACCTGGCCAACATCTTGTTCTTGCCACAGACGCTCTCAATATGGGGTCGGTGCAGTCCTTGCGCACCTTTTTTCTGACGGCTCTGAACAACCCATTGCTTATGCCTCCAAAACGCTCACGGATGCCCAACAAAAGTATTCTCAAATTGAAAAAGAAGCTTTGGCCATTATTTATGTTCTTCATAAGTTTGGTGTTTTCTTCATGGATCTAAATTTCATCTTGTTACGGATCACAAACCACTTGTTTCCTTGTTTCATCCATCAACGTCACTTCCCAACAACTGATCCTACCCTCTCCCTGGTTTTACGCTGTGTTCAGAAGGGTTGGCCAGATCGTCCATCCTCTAAGACTTCTGATCTGCTGCGGAACTACTACACTTTGCGCTACTGCCTCATGGCTAGGGATGGTGTTATCCTCCTTTCCACCGACAATGCTTCGCCGCATGTTGTGGTACCTGCGTCTTTGCGTGCTTTGGTCTTGCGCCTCCTTCACCAAGGGCACTGGGGTGTCTCTCGCACAAAATCTCTGGCGCGCCATCATGTGTACTAGCCTGGCATCGACTCTGAAATAGCACACATGGTCGCTGCCTGCGGGCCTTGTGTTTCACAGGCCGCCGCCCCGAAGTCATCTTTGTCACCGTGGCCTTCGCCTGAGATGCCCTGGGAGCGCATTCATGCTGACTTCGTAGGACCTTTTTTAGGTACTTATTGGCTCCTCATAATTGATGCCTACTCTAACTTTCCTTTCATTGTCCGTTGCACGTCGCCTACCACTGCGGTAACCACAAGTGCTCTCGCCCGCATTTTTCCTTTGGAAGGCCTTCCCTCTACTCTTGTTACTGATAATGGTCTGCAATTTGCCTCTTCCGAATTTGCAGATTTTTGAGCTCATCACGGTGTTATGCATGTCACGGCCCCTCCGTTCCATCCACAATGAAACGGTGAGGCTGAACGACTGGTCCGCACTTTTAAGGCTCAGATGCGGAAACTCCTAACTTCTTCTGCTGCTGATGATGTGTTTCTCCAATGTCTGGCTTCTTCCTGATTCACCCCCATGGGTGACCACAACCCGGCTGAGCTCTTACATGGCCGACAGCCCTGCACGCTATTTCATCTTCTGCGGCCTTCCACCTCACGGGCGTGGGTGCCTTCGCTTGGCCGGTTCACCGCCAACGACCTTGTCTGGGTACAGGGATATGGCAGGCGGCCAAAATGGAGTTCGGGCCGCATCTTACGACACCGTGGCCGACGCCTGTATGAAATCCAGATGGACACGGGTGTTGCAGTGCGTCATTCAGACCAGCTTCGGCCTCGTGTGCCGGCAACGCCTGTTCTGAATGCCGCTACACCACCTTTGGCTCTACCTGATGCTTGGGATCTTGGCATCTCTCATTATTCACAACGCAGAACTCTCACCGTCATCTCGGTGCCAGTACAAGAACGGACGCCACCAGGAGACGTGCCCATGCAGGAACCGGATGACCATCATCTGTCCCGAGCCCATCTACTCGCCTCCTTCTCCTATGGCCGCTGACACATCGCCCATGTCTCCTGTTATATCAGCTGACTTGCCGCAATGGGCAGATTGGTGCATGGGGCCCCTGCAGATTCGACACCTACGTCTCCTGTCATCTCGAGCCGTTATCATCGGGGACACTTCCGTCCGTACGGGAAGCCTCCTCCTCGAGACTTTACGGCCAGTCAAACAATGCCTATGGACGTTAGCAATCTACAGGCCACCTCCATCAAGACCAGTGCAAAAAAATTCAAAGGGGGGAAAAGTGTTGTGACTCGCCGATCATTCAAAGTGCCGCTGCACAATTACGCGCGTCCTCTACATGCGGTGCTGTCTGCCAGCCATGCAGCAGCCGTGCCACCTAAGCAGCCAGCCAGCCAGTGGCCGCTAGACTTGGACTCAGTGCTCATTCGAATGTTACCCCGTTCACTTGTCTTGCTTTGTCAACTTGCTTAGTGACTTATATGTGTTATGTTGTTTTGAAATATATGTGTTCAACTTGACGTTATAACACCCTCTCACTTGCTAACAATGATAGCCATTGAACAAAAAACAAACAGAAAAGTTTGTATTTTCAGTAAAATGGGTAAGAAGGAGGGTACCTTATTTCTGTAATAGTGGCTACAATCATTTCATTCAGCCAAGAAAGACAAGACATGTGGCTCAATTTTAAATGAACAGTTGAACAAATTTATCAAAAATACGTACCTAGGTCTCTATTCTAATACTTTGTTGATAACTTATCCTTTGCATTGTTAGCTGCTCCAAGTAGAAGAAGTGCTTGGCTGTGCTCCACATTTCACATTGGTTTTGTGATCTATACTGACGCTAAAGTGTTCATCTTTGGCACACTAGTGTAGAACTTGTCATGAAACCAGCTACATGCAAGATCAGTACTATTCCCATGTTTATTTACAGTTATATGCTGATTTCTGGTATTTCCTTTGTGTCCAAGTAAAATCATATGTGATAAATCTATTTGCTTTGAAAAAATAGGTTCAAAAACTTCACATAAAAATTAAATTTGGTTTCTGTGTTGACTGAATTAAAGCTTGTAAGTCAGTCATGATATATTATGTATTCTCATATGCAAAGTATCATGAAAAATGTAGTTTGTGTTATAGTGTTAGATGTAATCAACATTTGTGCTTTATACAATTTTAGCAGTAGTTTCCCTGTCCCAATCATTCGCCCCCAAATCTCAGTGTATATCTACATGAATAAGCATATATTTCTGAGAAATTTCAGAAGTTATGAGTGTTTTGCATGACGTATTTAATAGTAAATCAACATTTTACTATAGCAGCCAACCAACATATCATCACTTTAAAAAAATAAATTGTTCAAATGGTTAAGGGAGGCTAACATTTAATTGTGATGGGAGGCAGGAATTCGATAGTAGGACATGGAAGAGAAGGAAAACTAGTATTTGATGTGGACTGGGGGAAAGAAATGAAAGAGGAACCCACTGGTAGAATTTTACACAAAAAATAATATAACCATGACTAACGCTTGGTTTATGATTCACAAAAAAATATTGTATATATGGAAGAAACCTGGAGACATTGGAAGGTTTCAGATTGATTATATAATGGCGAAACAGAGATTTTTGAACCAGATTTTATATTGAATGACATTTCTAGGAACAGATGTGAACTCTGACCAAAATTTATTGGGTATGAACTGTATATTGAAACTAAAGAAATTGCAAAAAGGTAGGAAGTTAAGGAGATGGGACCTTAATAAGTTGAAAGAACCAGAGATTGTTGAAAGTTTCACAGGAAACATTAGGCAATGACTGACTAGAGAAGGGGAAAGGAATACAGTAGAAGACAAATGGTAGCTTTGAGAGATGAAATAGTGATGGCAGTGAGGATCAAATTGGTAAAAGGATCAAATTGGTAAAATGACAAGGCCTCGTAGAAATCCTTGGATATCACACGAACTACAGAATCTCATTGATGAACGAAAAAAATGTAAAAATGCGGCAAATGAAGCAAGCAAAAGGAAATACAAACGTCTAAAAAAAGAGATCAACAGGATGTACAAAATGGCTAAGCAGGAATGGCTAGAGGATAAATTTAAGGGTTTAGAAGCATATTTCACAAAAGGAAATATACATACTATCTACAGGAAAATTAAAGAGGCTTTTGAAGAAAAGAGGAGCAGTTGCATGAATATTAGGAACTTAAACGGAAAATCAGTACTAAGCAAAGCGGGGAAAGTTGAAACGTGGAAGGACTGTATGGGGGATCTATACAAGGGAGATGTATTTGAAGACAATATTATAGAAATGAAAGAGGACATAGGTGAATATGAGATGGGAGATACAATACTGTGAGAAGAATTTGGCAGAGCACTGAAAGACCTAAGTCAAAACAAGGCATCTAGAGTAGATGACATTCCGTCAAAACTACTGATAGCCTTGGGAGAGCCAGCCACGGCAAAAATATTCAATTTGTTGTGCAAGATGTATGAGACAGGTGAAATATCCTCTCTGACTTCAAGTACAATGTGATGATTCCAGCTCCAAAGAAAGCAGGTGCTGATGTGGGTGAATATTACTGAAATATGAGTTTAATATGTTATGCTTGCAAAATACTACCAAGAACTCTTCACAGAAGAATCG
Source organism: Schistocerca americana (assembly GCF_021461395.2). Taxonomy (NCBI): domain Eukaryota; kingdom Metazoa; phylum Arthropoda; class Insecta; order Orthoptera; family Acrididae; genus Schistocerca; species Schistocerca americana. The sequence goes on along the minus strand of NC_060119.1, from coordinate 947,566,872 downwards.
AAAAACTTGTAGAATCTGACCTTGGAGATGATTAATTTGTGTTCCGGAGAAATGTAGGAACACATGAGGCGATACTGACCCTACAACTTACCTTAGAAGATAGGTTTAGGAAACACGAACCTATGAAAACAGTATTTGTAGACTTAGATAAAGTTTTTGACAACATTGACTGGAGTACTTTCTTTGAAGTTATGAAGGTTACAGGGGTAAAATACAGGGAGCACAAGCCTACCCCAACTTGTACTGAAACCAGATGACAGTTATAAGAATCAAGGGGTATGAAAGGGAAGCAGTGGTTGAGAAGGGAGTGAGACAGGGCTGTAGCCTATACCCAATGTTATTCAATCTGTACATAGAGCAAGCAATAAAGAAAACAAAATAAAAGTTTGGAGTAGGAATTAAACTGGGGAAGAATCAGCATCAAGGGTGAGCGTAAACTTATAATTGAATCCTTCTATCGAGTACCCCAACTCGCTTCCCAATTAACTGAAAACTTTAAAGAGAACCTGAGTTCACCAGTACTTAAGTTCCTCAGTCATACTGTCATGATAAGAGTAGACTTTAATCATCCAACAATCAATTGTGAAAATTAAAGTTTTGTACGTGGTGGGCTTGATAAAATATCCTGTGAAAAATCACTGAATGCCTTCTCTGAAAATTCCCTAGAACAAATAATTCAGAAGTCCACTCATGTTGGCAATGTATTGGATCTAATGGCAACAAATAGATCTGACCTCTTTGAGGATGTCCACACTGCAGTTTGAACAACAACAATTACTGAAGCACAAAGGGCAGTTCAAATAAATAGAAGGGTTTATTTTATCAGGAAACTAGATAAAAAGGCAGTAGTGTTATATTTCAATACTGAACAGGAAACATATGGCTCTGGAAAGAAGAACGTATAAAAATTGTGGCTCAGGCTTAAAAGAACAGTCGACCATGTGTTTGATACATCTGTACCTAGTAGAACAGTTCACTGTGATAAAACTTCTAAATAAAGAGAGACTACTCCATACTAGGTACCAAACAAAGCATAGGGCTATATACAAAGTGACGCTGAATGAAATGTCTTTGGTTGTCAAAAAGCAATATGTGAAGCCTCCAATAACTACAATAGCAGAATATTATTGAAAAATCTCTCACAAGACACAAGTTCCGGTCATAATTATGCAAAGGGACTGGATTTCCAGACACTCATGGATAAGAAACAAATTGAAATTGAGGGTAGCAATCTGAAAGCAGAAATGCTGAACTTTGATTTCAAATGTTTCTTTACAAAGGAAAACAGAGTTTGTCAGCAAGTCAGCCCGTATTTCCCCTTCTAAGCATAACATGCCACAAATTCCTCAAACAAAAAACTGTGCCCAGTAGTTGGAAGAAAGCACTAGTTACACATGTCTGTAAGAAGGGTAGCAGCAGTAATCCAGAAAACTACCATCCACAATCCGTGACATCCATTTGTTGTAGAATATTAGAGCATATTCTGAGGTCAAATGTAATGGGATACCTTGAACAGAATGGTCCCCTTCATGCCAACCAACATTGATTACAAAATATTTATCTCTTGAAACCCAACTCCCACTTTTCTCACATGACATACTAAAAGCCATGGACCAAGGCGGTCACTCAGATGCAGCATTTCTAGATTTCTGAAAAGCCAGATAATATTAATAATACCTTCTGACTTTCAGCCAATGACATTTCTTATGACTTTCTACAACTAAACTGGCATATGCTCGAGGATACAGACAAGCTATCTTGATAAAACCTACTTAGAAAGTTTCTAGATCCAACTTTAAGTGGTGTATCTAGGAATATACTATAGCCTCCAACATATCATTCCTGTTGGGATCACAAGAACAAGAGCAGACTAACCACAACATGTACAAAGATGTTTAACCATAACCACAACATGTACAAAGATGTTTAAACAATCATTATTCCCATGCTTCATACAGGAATGGAATGGAAAGATGTCCTAATAGCTGTTACAATGGGAACTATCCTCTGCCATGTACTTCAAAATGGTTTGCAGAGTATAGATATCTCTATCTCTATCTCTATCTATATATATCTCTCTCTCTCTCTCTCTCTCTCTCCTTACACACACACACACACACACACACACACACACACACACACACACACACACACACAAACTGTTGCTCACAAGCACTTCAGCATGACTGGTCCCTGCAGAAGGAATTTGTCTAAAAAGCTAATACACTTATTGTCCACTCTGTGTGTCTTTTTGTTGTGTAGAATCTCTTCTGTTTAGTTAGTGGTGATCCATCTTCAAAAGTACATTACACCAACATTAAGTTTGAAACTTAAGTAAATTTCATAATCTCATAGGAGATGAATGTCATTCTGATGGTGGTACTCTAGCTGAGAAGGTCCAATAAGACATGCCGAAACCTACCCTGAAATTTTTTACACAGGAAGAAGACAATGAAGAAATGCAGTCAAAATTTTAACTGCTAAGAGGCACTGCAAGTAATTTTTTAAAAAAGCTGAAAATTTCCAAATTCATAGTGTGCTAAGCGGCAGTAGAAATGTACACCCCTACTGGCGCAGTAGCAACTGTGCATGTGCGCACACACCACAGAAAACACGACACAACCCGATCGTAATTTGTAAAGGACGTTTCAGGTTACCGTTCGTTGATAGTTCTCTGACACAACAGTACACAGTTACTATTCTCTCGAATTAACCACTCAAGTAACGTCTATTACAAATCATCAGTTACTTTTTGCAGTATTGGTAAGTATGATATAGAGATACAGAGTATGATATAGAGAAATTCATAGCTGACATAAAGACGAAAGTTGCTGTTGTCCCCGCAACTGCTGTTTATAACACTGATCAGTCAGGTTTTGTGAAAGACGGAGTCTGTTGCCCAATCAATGAATGCAATGAATGACACATTCATACGCGATAATGTCAGTAATAAGTATGAGTCATTTACTATTTCCGCAGCAGTGTATCTGTCTTCAAGAACTGCAAGGCAAATTAGGACCAAACATAAAAAATGGGCTGTTTAGTACCCAAAATCTTGTAATCGATGTATCAAAATATGGAAAAAAAGGGAAAGAATAATTTTCAACATTTTATTCGAAACATATTCCTACCAGCTGCAGAAACTAATTCACTGCTTTTGTTGGATTCATGGTCTGGACTTAACGATGCTACTGTTTTTGTGGAGGACGACGAAAAACCTGTAGATGTAATGTGGATTCTGCGTGGAACTACTCGTATGATTCAACTTCTCGAAAAAGAATATTTTCGATAGTGGAAAGTATTCCTCAGGAAATTATCAGACAGCATAATTTCCAATACCACTCTCTCACTTCAGGTTTATCGGAAGAACAGTATTCTTAAGCTACAGTCTTTTGTGCATTACCAGTGTTCTTCACCATGCTTTATGACTTTGATCAAGTATGCCTAATATGCAGCGCAATATGCAGAACAAGAGACTGGATGGTTTGAACAGGATTTGATCCCGCACTCTCTGGATCACGAAGTGCACGCTTTGCCACTAGCTCGCTTTTATTTTACAAGAAGGGGGGGGGGGGGGGGACAACAAAAAAGAATATGACCATTAGACCTTACACTTATAGTGGAAATACCAGCTGTGTCGCCTCTCGATATGATGATTTCCCCTCAATAGTAATGAGAAGCCCGGGAGAAATGGCAGCCGACATACAAGGAAAATTTGGGATCAGTGCTAAGGAGAGCTAGAGATGCAATTCCACGTAAAGTGCAAGATCTCCACACATGTCACACTTCCATATACAAATTGACACACTTAAATTCTTCCTTCCCTGCAACATTTTGCATACTCCATCAAGAACAGTGGGCTCACCACGCAAAATAATCCTCACTAAATACCAAAGTTATGCACTGTGGCTCTAACAAGATAGAGTTGTATCCTGTAGGTCAAATGTTGTTGTTGTTGTTGTGGTCTTCAGTCCAGAGACGGTTTTATGCAGCTCTCCATGCTACTCTATCCTGTGTAAGCTTCTTCATCTCCAAGTAACTACTGCACCCTACATCCTTCTGAATCTCTTTAGTGTATTCATCTCTTGGTCTCCCCCAACGATTTTTACCCTCCACGCAGCCCTCCAACATTAACTTGGTGATCCCTTGATGCCTCAGAACATGTCCTACCAACCGATACCTTCTTCTGGTCAAATTGTGCCACAAATTCCTCTTCTCCCAATTCTACTCCGTATCTCCTCATTAGTTACATGATCTACTCATCTAATCTTCAGCATTCTTCTGTAGCACCATTTCGAAAGCTTCTATTCTCTTCTTGTCTAAACTATTTATCATTCGTGTTTCACATCCATACATGGCTACACTCCATACAAATATTTTTAGAAAACACTTCCTGACACTTAAATCTGCACTCAATGTTAATAGTGCTTTTTTTGCCAGTCTGCATTTTATATCCTCTCTACTTCAACCATCATCAGTTATTTTGGTCCTTAAACAGCAAAACTCATCCACTACTTTAAGTGCCTCACTTTCTAATCTAATTCCCCCAGCGTCACCTGATTTAATTAGACTGCATTCCATTATCCTTGTTTTGCTTTTGTTGATGTTCATCTTATGTCCTCCTTTGAAGACTCTGTCCATTCCATTCAACTGCTCTTCCAGAACCTTTGCTGTCTCTGACAGAGATTTAGGAAACAAGTGTTAGCTATGATTAAGCTATGTTTTGTGCAAAATTCTACCAGGCGGCTTGCTCTTTCATTCCTTACCCCCATTCCATACTCACCTACTACTTTTCTTTCTCTTCCTTTTCCTACTATCAATTCCAGTCCCCCACAACTATTAAATTTTTGTCTCCCTTCACTATCTGAATAATTTCTTTTATCTCATCATGCACTTCTTCAATCCCTTCATCATCTGTGGAGCTAGTTGGCATATAAACTTCTGCTACTGTGGTAGGCGTGGGCTTCATGTCTATCTTGGCTACAACAGGATGTATACGCAAACAAGGAACAAAAATTCCCGGATTTCTCCCGGATTTCCCGGTTAAAAATACAGTTTCTCCCGGGTGTAAACACACTTTTTCACCGTTAACTGACAGTATATTTTCTCTCGGAACTATATAACTTACCAATCCTTTGAATTATTATGGCTTTATACATGGGTGTACACTTTCCTGGCACTTTAGAAAACAAAACTCAGGGAAGAAAACACGTTTTGGAAAGATTTTTGATGTGCAGCAACATTTACACTGCATACTTTCACATTACAAAAGTATAAATTCGAATTCCACCAAACACCGCATGTCACTTTCCGAAGCATTGAAATCGAGATTGCGATGAGCTTTTGTACGCCAGTCATAGGTCATGTCACGTGATCTCGCCAGCCGATGACAGTGGATATTCAGAGCTTAGGACACATGATGTAGTCAGCCAATGGCAATATCACTGTTAAGTAGTGTGAACACACAAACAGCAACAGTTAACGGTTTAAATTAATATACATAGTGTTGCTACAAGAAAAGCAAAGCTTTCACACATAATATCTGTGTCTACGGTTAATACGCTGCAAGAGAAGCTAAGCTTTCACATATAATGTTGGTCTTTTATGCACGTCTTACACTTTAAGATATATCACACAAATGAGCCAGTAAAATTTTTAATAATGACATAAGTGTCTAATCTTCTGGGCTCAAAATTCTTCTAAATGGCTCATCATCAGTTGATTTTTAAATGAGAGTCAAATGCTCTGTGATTTAAGAAATTCATCGTACAATCTTGCACATAGTTCAACTTGCGTAAAAGGAAATTTACTTTGAAAGTAATGCTTTTCAAACCACCATTCGCAATATTTTCCCGCGACTTGTTAGAAATAGGTTCGTTTCAGCAGTTGCTATAGAGCGCCAGATAAGAGGCACCACTGCACTTGCAGAGCTATGATGACTTAGGAGGCCCATATGTTCATACATATAAAACATTACAAGATCTTACATTATGTCATAAAAGAAACAAGACATCAGAGGATACTCCAAGAGCATCAGAATTTCGTGAACCATACTAAAATGTACACATTTAAAGGCCACATTCGTATGTCCAAATTCCAAATGAAGTAGGTCTCGACCTGATATTAAGCTTTTCAATATGGTTTTTGGGATGTAAATTTTCTTGGAGTATCAGTACTGTGTTACCTAATGTTTGGTTCTTTATTATGGCACAATGCGGTCCATGCTAGAAGATGAAAACGTGCACTTGAAATGCAGCGAATAGTTGAAACTAGCCAATAGTGTGGAATTAAACACTTAGTTTCAAATATATTGACTGCCTCAACAGAAAAGATTAATAAAAGGAAATTTCTTTAGCAAACCGACAAAAATAAGTTCATTGTTCTACAAGACGATTAATGCTCGACCATCAGAAAGGTGTAAATAAAATAAAATCTGAAACTAATAACATATTTTTGCCTTCCGTAATTATGTGAATGTATTTTAATTCACTTGATAGCTCCCAGCCACAGAAATCTGTTTTGTTTTCATTTGACTTGAGAGCAGTAAACGAAGAGGAAACATCAAAATCACTAAATGTAAACACAGGTCACATGGAGACTACCCACTTCCCCGCTGTACTCAGACTGCTCTGTGCATCAGGTCCAGATCCACAATATTTCCGAACTGGAGCAATACTAGGTAGTGGCACTCTTCCCCCCCCCCCTCCCCCCAGCCCCCCCCCCCCCCCCCCCCCGCCCAGGCCATCCCACAAGCATTTCAGATAGGATGTCAAAAATTTAAAAAAATCAAATTTTCAACAATATGTTCATTTTGTAGTGCACATCTTTCTGAATAGGCTGATGCACAAAACATGTGTGTTTGAGGAAATGTAAGGCATGTCATTTGGTTTTAAGTGTGCCAAAGAGCAGTGTCAGCCCTCTTCACACAGCATTCTTCTATCACACGTCACTGTGTTTCGCTCCGTGGAATTGAAACGTGTACATTTTGTACTGGATGCCATCAAACTATATTCAAGACAGTGGAAATTAAAATGTCCTGTGATGCCTCTCCTGCTTCCATTCGGCCAGTTTGACATCCTGCCCCGCCCCCCCCCCCCCCCCCCTCTCCACCTTATTTTTTATTTTTTTAAAAAAACCTCGCCATTAATACTGGATGGGATTATTTGTAAACAAGAACTCTTCAGAAAATTTGCACTCTATATTCCCTATTAGTTAACAACTTGCTGCTTTGTGTGGCATAAAATTAAATACAGGATACATAAAACCAGCAAAGACAAGAGATAAGCAAGACAGTACACATTTCTTCAATCCTTAGCTCCTACAGATTTTTTTCTCTCTAATCTTGCTACAGGTTTACATGGTGGGCTTTCCTTTCTGCGCAAGAATCTATTACATCATCAAAGTTCATCAAAAATTTTGCTACATGAAAAAGCGAAATGTCATCGTCTATTACTGAAAAAGCTGTTAATACAAATAGGACCCAAGACTGGTGTGGTTTCCCTATCTGATTACATCTATTTTGTCACTGTCTGCTAGATAAAACAAAATAGGCCTTTGTAATGCTGCAGTAATTGTAACACACACAAATAAATGAGACTGTTTTGGTACAAATGGTCATTTTTATAACACAACAGAATATAATTCACAAAGTACCAATATCAAATGCCTATTAGGCCTACTACAATCAAAAAGCTTTATGTTGGGAAATAGTTTTACACTTCATTCATATGCTCCAATTTCTCAAGCATGCGACTGAAAAGTAGTAGTACAAAATTTTTATACAAATTTGGAATCGTCATATCCTTCCATAGTTTGTGTGATGTCCCCGTTTCTTCTCCTTCCTTGTTCTGACGAATAGTCTTGTCATCAGTAATTCTGTAACTATTCCTGCCGATGTCAAAGCTTATTTGCCGTTTAACTTCACTAACTCTGTCCCGCGATTATTCTCCGATTAGGCATTGTTACATGTACGTACAACACGTTTTTCACGCTACTTCCAGAATAGAACTTAAAGCTGCTGCTAGCTGGGGACTGTACAACTGGCTCTTACTAGTATAGTGATCTGGCCAAAACTTTTCTGTCAAAATTTCATTTTCTTGGATACACCAAGAAGACAATACATAATCTTTATTACCTCTTAGTAGTTTATTTCCACTCTGGTAGTCTCAACCTATGGATTTCGCTAGTAATTATTACAACGCTCATCATTTGCAAACCCAATCAACCGCATAATTAGACAGCGGTTGGCATTCATCCATTCGGCTTTACTCTGCTCAGCTCATAGAGCCCCTGTTGTCTGCAAGAAAGTTTATTTCTAGATGCAACAAGGATTCCCCTGACAGACATCATGTACACTACGCACACATTCACAAATCCTTCAGAAATCAACTTCAAATGTGTTCAAAAAGCGACAGGGATGCGTTTCAAAGTCATATGAATAACCGATAGACCAATGTGCACTGGATGCTAGGTGCTTTGTGAAACAAGGTTTTTTCCCTCAAGAATATGAATTTGTCCCCCCCCCCCCTTACCCCCTCAAGGATCCAGCCTGCTGTGCATGCATGAATCTAGCAGCTTGGGCACGTCAGTAAAATTTTTCCCGGTAGCATCTAGCTGCTGGCGCGACTGCTTACACAACCAACAGCCACATTTCTGCAGCCAGAAGTGGGAGAAGGCACTACTCAACTGCACATGTGCACGATCCTGCGCCTAACTGCTATATTGAAACAGTGAACCTAATGTAAACAGTTGTGACGTCACACTCATCAGAGGCAATTTCTTGTTACGAAGCATTGCATAGTCTTCCTTTGACACATTTTGCTGTTACTTGTATGAGCACTGTGTTTTGTTGTTGTGTATGGCACATTCCTTTGCAATTTAAGTTTCATTTTCATTTTTTCTCTCGTTCATGTTTTATTGCTGCAGTATTAATCTGCAGTAGCGGGATACAGTACTACCCTTTGTTAGAGTATCGGTTCTTACCAGACAAAATTGCAACAATTTAACTGAAAACAAAAACAAATAAAAATTCCTGGAATTCTAAAAAATTCCTGGGTTTTTCCTGGTTTTCTCCCGGATGAAAAAATTCCCGGGTTTTTCCCGGATCTCCCGGTTGTCCCGGGTCGGATACACCCTGTACAATAATGCGTTCACTGTGCTGTTCACAGTAGCTTACCTGTGATCCTATTTTTTATTCATTATTAAGCTTACTCCTCCATTACCTGTATTTGATTTTGTATCTGTAACCCCACATTCACCTGACCAGAAGTCTTGTTCCTCCTGCCATCAAACTTCACTAATTCCCACTATATCTAACTTTAATCTATCCATTTCCCTTTTTAAATTTTCTAACCTACCTGCCAAATTAAGGGATCTGAAATTCCACACTCTGATCCGTAGAATGCCAGTTTTGTTTCTCCTGATACCGACGTCCTCTTGAGTAGTCTCCACCCAGAGATCCAAACAGAAGACTATTTTACCTCCGGAATATTTTACCCAATAGGACACCATCATCATTTAACCATACAGTAAAACTGCATGCTGTACGTCATATATTAGCTCCAAAAACTAAAAACACATTGTTCATAGTCAATGTTTGCTACCTCGTGTTCTCTTCCGTTCCCTCTAGTAAAAATGATTCTACCCATATACAAACAAATGGTAGTTAATTTTCTGCAAATTCTCATTCACACATGTTCACTTCCATTCACTCCTCAGTAAACAAGGCTTTAGGTGTTTAAAATCATTGTCCGTGAACTCTGGATAATTTTGCTATGTGGTGCTGCACAAGTGATTTGCTGAGTCGTGAGCTTGGCGGGCAGGGCAGTACGAACCGGTTTTATAAGCTGTTCTTCGCGCAACAAAAATGTATAACTTCAACATTTTCTACGAAATACTTGCAGTGCCTCATAGCAGCTAAAATTTTTGCAGCATACTTCTTTCGTTGCCTTCTTCCTGGTTAAAAAAAAAAAAAATCAGGGCCGGTTTTGACATATCTTATTGAACCATTCCCTTGTGAGAACAATAAACAGCAGTTACAGCATCTACGATATGTTACATCATCTGTAATTCATTTCAATGTTTGTATTTTCTACACAACAGCACAATACTCAGGTGTCACATAAATGTACTTTATGAAATTTAAAGCATTTCACATACACTGGATCAGCAAAGTACCTTAAATACTAACTTTTATAACACTTAGCCTTTATGAACAGCTTTCACAGTCATTCTACAAGTTTTTCACTTTCTATCACTTTTTATGTGTAATTTCTCTACCAACCATTCAGTGACAGGAGATATGTAAAATTCTGTTGTGTTGAAATATTGATGCAGCTCTCACACGTAAATAGAGTAAAAACTATTTATCAGAATACTGTTACTATCCATGTTCAAGCTACAAATATAAAATTATTTTATGGAGAGCAAACACTAATTTCACTTCTTCACATAAAGCACTGAAAACATAGGATGTATTTACCTGACAATGTTGTGAAGGTATCAGTATAAAAACATTTCCGGTAACATGAACATATATATTATGATGAGATACACCACCACTGTCTGTTGCTAATGAGTTATTGTTGTGGCCTTCACTCGCACAGTGTATGAAGCCAAATCTTTCAATTATAGATTCTTGGAAGAGAAATAATCTCTGTTTCCATGTCTCCACAGGGTATTCTACAAAGAGAAAGTAAGTGTCTTTCAGTCGTATCCAGTCCATGAAAATTCGCGAACAAGCAATTTAAATATAGTAGTAATATTAGTAGTAGTGACAATTATTACTGTTATTTATTACTAGTGAACCAAGCAACCCTTCACAACTGCTAAATATGTATGGTAGTTGGATCTACTTCCTAATCTGGTCTCTGTCCATATTCCCCCCCCCCCCCCCCCTTTTATCCTCCGGGGCCCTGCCTCCTCCCATTCTTTGTCCATCAACTCCTCCACCCTCTCTCTGTTATTCTCCTCCTCCCCTCTCTCTCTACCCATTTCCTTCTTCCCCCCTCTATGTTCATCCCCCTCCCCCCCTACGACCACCTCCTCTTTCCTCCCTCTCTCTCTGACTCTGAGACTTGTTTATTGGTGTTGCAAAGGAAATCTTGATTGGAAATTGAAGTCGTTCAAAGTGAATACGTTAATGGGTTGGGATCATTAATGTATGAGAGTATAAGAGAGAACTGCCCAGTTGCTGTTACTGTGAAGATAGTAGCTTCAATGACAGTATTTTGTAGGGTTTTAACTCACAAAAGGTTAGGATTAGAAAGTTGTGGATGATTTAGATTCCATAATAACATTAAAATCGTGAGCCAGTAAGCCATAAATGTAAGTTTCCTGTTTTCTGTTAAAACCATAGGTAAGGAGTAAAATGAAACAGTACATTGTTGTGTGTGCACATGTTATATAAGGAGAAGGAATATGTATAGGATAAATGATTTTTTAATGGTTTAAATGCCCTGATATTATAGTTAAAACTGACTGTGAGATCGGAAACCAAACCACATATTTTTACAGCACAGAACCCCCCCCCCCCCCCCCCCCCCCCCTCCTACCAGTCAGTTTATTCTCATTGCCAACAACATTTGCTTATTGTATTTTAAATAAATTTATATACTACATATATTTAAGTATATATAGTCTGTAATACAATATTGCGTAAAAATTTTAAGTCAGTCAGCCAGCAAATTTTCGAGACTTTTGGTAACAATGTTACATGTCTTGTTTTTATATAGTAGTATAACGTAATAACAAATATAGCCAGAGTCTATCCAAATGTTTAACAGAGTACTGTGTAAAAATTTGAGGTAAATCAGCCAAGAACTTTTTGAGATTTTTGCTAGCTGTGTGTGTGTGTGTGTGTGTGTGTGTGTGTGTGTGTGTGTGTGTGTTTCCACAAAAATATGTAGCTTATGTCAATCCAAACATTTATTAGGTTCTAGTATAAAAATATGAATTAAATTGGTCAAGAACTTTTCACGATTTTTGCCAACAATGTTTCTTTTTAAATGACGAAAAAATATGTTGTATATGTCCTTCTGATTGTTTATTAGCGTACTGTGTAAAAATTAGAGGAAAATCAGTGAACAAATTTTCAAGATTTTTTCTAACAACTTTTTCCCCTTATATATTACAGAAATACTTGAATACCTTATACATTTGAAAAAAAGTGACACCCACATCCATCCAAATGCTTATCAGACCATCATGCAGAAATCTTAAATAAACCGGTTAATAACCTCTTGAGATTTTGCGTAACAACATTAGACTATGACTTGTCTCCATTTAGAAGTATAGATTACACATATATTTATATACCACATATATTAACAAATTTGCAACCTATGTATATCTGAATGTTTGAGTATTGTGCAAAAATCTGAAGTAAATCAGTCATGAACTTTGTGAGATTTTTGGTAACAATGTTAAACTACAACTTGTCTTTTATAGTAGTGAAGATAATTATTAACAGCAACAACAACAACATAAATAATAATAATAATAATAATAATAATAACAATAATACCCGTGGAGGCTTGGGAAAAGAATAGGCCTTCGGTTTTTTTCTGCCAGTCGTAAAAGGCGACGAAAAGAACAAACCCACAATAGGGCTAACCCCCCTTTTAGTGTGATTAGTTGGTTCAGTACAGAACTAATGAAGACTCGGACAAGCGCTGTCATGGTCGGGGACGACACTTGAACCCTATGCCCGTCCACAATGGTAACGACACTGCTAGCCACACGGAAAATGATTTAAATCCAAATAGAGGTGTTTTGCAGGATATGCTTCCTGCAACCACTCTAGAAGGAAAACAAAGACAGAGGATGAAGTTAACCGACACCTCATGTTCTGTTATTACCAAGCAACAAACTTAGGAACCAACACAACTGGATACAGATCACAAGTATACACAACATTTATTACCAGATGCCCAGAATTAAAATTTTTTAACAGAACAACGACTATCCGATCAGATTCGTGTAATAATTAAAAATAACAGCATACCCCAGTCAGAATTAGAAAGCATCAAACAACAAGTACAACAAATACTGGAACAAAATAATGTGCAATCAGAAGAAGAAGAAAATACAGTAATGGACTCAAACATCCCAGAGCAAACAAACAAAGAACAACACGCATCAATTAAACAATCAGAGGAAAATGAAATCTTAAGACAGCCACCAGAACAAGCACAAATAGAACATGAAGTGACATACATGTTAGATATAGAAGAAAAATGTCAGTTGACATATGTAGAATACAAAGACACAAATACAGACATCAGACCATTCTTGCATAGACTACTAAATAACCCACAAGTTGAAACAACAATAACAACTATCAACACAATCATACACAACAAAATAAATGAAAAACAACTATGGAAGAGTTACAACTACTGATTTATATAGGAGCACTCACTACACTAAATATACACACTAGGCAGAGATCAGAACCAACCAACACACAGAAGAAACCCACAAAACCAGCATGGCAACACAGGCTACAGATCGATAGAAAAACTGAGAAATACATGGGACAGCTAACACAATTTATAAGAAATGAAATATCAGACAAAAAACTAAAACGGTTAGGTAAAATCTCACAACAAGAAGCGCTAGAGCAATTAGATGAAAAGAAGCAGAAATTACAAGCATTGGCCAAACGACTTAGAAGATACAAAAAAAGTGAAAATAGGAGGAAACAAAACCAAACATTCAACACAAACCAAAAGAAATTTTACCAGACAATAGATAACACACACATTAAAATAGACAATCCACCAAACATAACAGACACTTTTAGAGCAACATATCGTCAAACCCGGTACAACATAACAGACATGCACGGTGGATACAAGCAGAAACAGACTCGTACAAGACGATACCACAAATGCCTGATGTGATAATTTTGCAACATGAAGTCACCCAAGCAATTAATTCTACTCACTATTGGAAAGCCCCTGGAAATGATAAAATAGCAAATTTCTGGCTAAAGAAGTTCACCTCAACACATTCACATCTAACTAAATTATTTAACAATTACACTGCAGACCCATACACAGTCCCTGATACACTTACACAAGGAATAACTTATCTGAAACCTGAAGTTCAAGCAGACACAGCAAACCCAGCAAAATATCACCCCACAACATGATTACCAACAATATACAAAATATTAACTTCAGTCATTACACAGAAATTAATGACACATACAACACAGAACAAAATTATAAATGAAGAACAAAAAGGCTGCTGCAAAGGAGCACGAGGATGTAAAGAACAACTGACAATAGATACAAAGGTGACATATTAAGCTAAAACTAAACAAAGGTCGCTGCACTACGCATACATTGATTACCAAAAAGCTTTTGATAGTGTACCCCACTCATGGTTACTACAGATATTGGAAATATACTAAGTAGATCCTAAATTAATACAGTTCCTAAACATAGTAATGAAAAATTGGAAAACCAGACTTAATATCCAAACACATTCAAATAATATCACATCACAGCCAATACGGATTAAGCGTGGAATATACCAAGGAGACTCATTAAGTCCTTTCTGGTTCTGCCTTGCTCTGAACCCACTATCCAACATGCTAAATAATACAAATTATGGATATAAATATAATAGAGGGAAACATTCCACGTGGGAAAAATATATCTAAAAACAACCTAGGCTGTAGGGAAGGGACCGTTTGATGTGGAATGGGTGGCAGCTGTCATAACGGAGGTACTGTTGCTTGTTGGTGGGTTTGATGTGGACGGACGTGTGAAGCTGGCCATTGGACAGATGGAGGTCAATGTCAAGGAAAGTGGCATGGGATTTGGAGTAGGATCAGATGAATCTGATGGAACCAAAGGAGTTGAGGCTGGAGAGGAAATTCTGGAGTTCTTCTTCACTTTGAGTCCAGATCATGAAGATGTCATCAATAAATCTGTACCAAACTTTGGGTTGGCAGGCCTGGGTAACCAAGAAGGCTTCCTCTAAGCGACCCATGAATAGGTTGGCATACGAGGGGGCCATCCTAGTACCCACGGCTGTTCCCTTTAATTGTTGGTATGTCTGGCCTTCAAAAGTGAAGAAGTTGTGGGTCAGGATGAAGCTGGCTAAGGTAATGAGGAAAGAGGTTTTAGGTAGGGTGGCAGGTGATCGGCATGAAAGGAAGAGCTCCGTCGCAGCAATGCCCTGGACGTGCAGAATATTTGTGTATAAGGAAATGGCATCAATGGTTACAAGGATGGTTTCCGGGGGTAACAGATTGGGTAAGGGTTCCAGGCGTTCGAGAAAGTGGTTGGTATCTTTGATGAAGGATGGGAGACTGCATGTAATGGGTAGAAGGTGCTGATCTACGTAGGCAGAGATACGTTCTGTGGGGGCTTGGTAACCAGCTACAATGGGGCGGCCAGGATGATTGGGTTTGTGAATTTTAGGAAGAAGGTAGAAGGTAGGGGTGCGGGGTGTCGGTGGGGTCAGGAGGTTGATGGAGTCAGGTGAAAGGTTTTGTAGGGGGCCTAAGGTTCTGAGGATTCCTTGAAGCTCTGCCTGGACATCAGGAATGGGATTACCTTGGCAAACTTTGTATGTGGTGTTGTCTGAAAGCTGACGCAGTCCCTCAGCCACATACTCCCGACGATCAAGTACCACGGTCGTGGAACCCTTGTCCGCCGGAAGAATGACGATGGATCGGTCAGCCTTCAGATCGCGGATAGCCTAGGCTTCAGCAGTGGTGATGTTGGGAGTACGATTAAGGTTTTTTAAGAAGGATTGAGAGGCAAGGCTAGAAGTCAGATATTCCTGGAAGGTTTGGAGAGGGTGATTTTGAGGAAGAGGAGGTGGGTCCCGCTGTGACGGAGGACGGAACTGTTCCAGGCAGGGTTCAATTTGGATAGTGTCTTGGGGAGTTGGATCATTAGGAGTAGGATTAGGATCATTTTTCTTTGTGGCAAAGTGATATTTCCAGCAGAGAGTACGAGCGTAGGACAGTAAATCTTTGACGAGGGCTGTTTGGTTGAATTTGGGAGTGGGGCTGAAGGTGAGGCCTTTGGATAGGACAGAGGTTTCAGATTGGGAGAGAGGTGGTGGTGGTGGTTGTTGGGATGTTTAAGGGGGGACTAAACAGCAAAGGTCATCAGTCCCCCATTCCAAAAACAGGCGAGCTGAAAAACGGCAGAGCAGGTAAAAACCAAAGAGGGGGGGGGGGGGGGGGGTTGGGGGGGGGGGGATGAGACGCCGCCCCCCTCCCCCCCATGCGCTAAAAGAACACAAATGCAGCAACAAACACTACAGACAAGAAGAGTACAGATGAACACCAGACAGAAAGAAACAGAAGAAAAGAAGATGGCCGGAGACTGGTTGACTGACCACGAGAACAAAAAAAGGGAAAGAGTCAACCATCAGATGACACACCAAAACAGCAACAAATATGGAGAGACGCGAGGAGAAAAGACACAGAAAGGGAAAGGTGCAGGACCTCCCTAAATGGAACCATAAAAAGGACTACCACGGATAAAATTTAAAACGTCATCAGCCATGGAGGCATCGTCACATAAAACCAAAGGCAAAGTGCCCGGGAGATTAAAAGACTGCCGGAGGGTGCGCAGTCGGGGACACTCCAACAAAATGTGGGCAACCGTCAGCCGGGACCCACACCGACACAGGGGGGGGATCCTCCTGACGCAAAAGATGACCGTGCGTCAGGTAGGTATGGCCGATGCGGAGCCGACACAGGATGACAGAGTCCCTGCGAGAAGCCCGCAGGGAGGAGTGCCACACATCGGTCGTCTCCTTGACAGCCCGCAGTTTATTCGGGGATGTCATGCCACGCCACTCAGCAGTCCACATCCCAAGTACCTTACGGCGCAACACCAGCTGCTGATCGCGAGCCGTGAGGCCGATCTCCAAAGCTGGGGCGTCGATCGCCCCTTTGGCTAGCCTGTCAACACTTTCGTTCCCTGGGATGCCAACGTGACCTGGCGTCCAAACAAAGACCACCGAACGACCAGAATGGGTAATGGCGGAAACAGACTCCTGAATAGAGGACACCAGAGAAGAAGAGGTATAGCAGCGGTCGATGGCCTGGAGGCTGCTCAGGGAGTCACTGCAGACGACAATGGACGTACCTGAGCAGAAACGCATATGCTCAAGAGCGCGCAAGATGGCCACCAGCTCTGCAGTAAAAATACTGCAGCCAGCCGGCAAGGAGCGCTGCTCAACATGGGCAGCGTGAGCAAAAGCGTAGGCAGTGCGACCATCAACCAGGGAACCATCAGTGTAGACAGTCTCACAGCCCGAAAATGAGGCGAGGAGCGCAAGAAAACGGCGACGGAGGGCCACAGGCGGAACCGAGTCCTTGGGTCCCCATGCCAAGTCCAGACGGACGGACGGACGGGGCAAACACCAGGGAGGCGTAGGTGCACGGACTCGGAAGGGAGGCAGAAGAGGGAATGACCCCAGTTCCGACAGCAGGAACTGGACGCGGACAGCTATGGAAAGCCCAGACCTATGGCGCCGTTCGGGCAGATGGAGGACCACGGCAGGGAAAAGCAGGCGACGATTGGGATGGCCCAGCGAGCAATGCACGTGGACAGCATAGTCGGCGAGCAGTCGATGGTGGCAAATCCGCAGCGGGGGAACCCCGGCCTCCACCAGTAGACTATCCACAGGGCTCGTACGAAAAGCGCCAGTTGCAAGCCGAACCCCACAGTGGTGTATGGGGTCTAACAACGTCAACACGGACGGTGATGCAGACCCATAGGCCAGGCTCCCATAATCAAGCCTGGACTGCACAAGGGCCCTGTACAATCGCAACAGCGTGCAGCGATCCGCACTCCAAGATGTGTGGCTCAGGCAGCGGAGGGCGTTGAGGTGCCGCCAGCACTTTTGTTTCAGCTGAGTAATATGAGGAACCCATGTGAGCCGGGCATCAAAGACGAGTCCTAAGAAGCGGCATGTGTCCACCACTTCAAGCAGGTGGCCGTTGAGGTAAAGTTCAGGATGAGGGTGGACCGTCCGACGCCTGCAGAAGTGCATAACTCGAGTCTTGGCTGCAGAGAACTGAAAACCATGAGTCAGAGCCCATGACGCTGCCTTGCGAACGGCTACTTGCAGCCTGCGTTCGGCGACTCCCGTAGTCGTGGAGCTAAAGGAGATGCAGAAGTCGTCGGCATACAAAGAAGGAGACACCGACGACCCCACGGCTGCAGCCAGACCATTAATGGCCACTAGAACTAATGAGATGCTCAACACCGAGCCCTGCGGGACCCCATTTTCCTGTGTATAAGAGGAACTAGAGGTGGCACCGACTTGCACCCGGAAAGAGCGGCGCAATAAAAAGGTTTGAAGAAAAGCCGGGAGCCGACCACAAAGACCCCACTCATGCAACGTAGCAAGGATGTGATGCCTCCATGTGGTGTCATACGCCTTCTGCATATCAAAAAAGACAGCAACGAGATGCTGACGTTGGGCAAAGGCCGTACGGATAGCAGATTCCAGCCGCACCAAATTGTCCGCTGCAGACCGGCCCCGACGGAAGCCACCCTGGGATGGAGCGAGGAGACCGCGCGACTCAAGGACCCAACACAAATGCCGCCCCACCATACGTTCGAGCAATTTGCACAAAACGTTGGTGAGGGTAATGGGACGATAGCTGTCCACCGCCAGTGGGTCCGCGCCGGGCATCAAGATGGGGACAATAAGACCCTCTCGCCATTGCGATGGGAACACGCCCTCGCTCCAAATGCGGTTAATAATGGTGAGGATGTGTCTCTGGCAGTCCCTGGAGAGATGCTTCAGCATCTGTGCGTGGATGCAGTCTGGTCCTGGTGCTGTATCAGGGCAATTGGCGAGGGCAGCGAGGAATTCCCTCTCGCTGAAAGGAGCATTGTATTTTTCAGAACGACGCGTGTGGAATGATAACAGCGTCTGCTCGGCTCGCTCCTTTAGAGAGCGAAAGGCGGGGGGAGGGGGGGGGGGTGTAAATTGCAGTCGCAGAGCTCTTAGCAAAGTGCGCAGCAAGGCGTTTAGCAATGGCGGCAGCGTCCGTGCAGACAGCGCCGCCCAAGGAGATCCCAGGGACACCCATAGAGGTGTGGTATCCATAAATCCGCCGGATCCGGGACCACAATAGGGAGGGGGAGAGACGGGAGCCCAAGGATGAGAGATACCTCTCCCAGTACTCCTGCTTACGCCGTGCAATAAGACGACGGGCCAAGGCACGGAGCCCCTTAAAGGCGATGAGGGTCTCTAGAGACGGGTGCCGCCTATGACGCTGGAGGGCCCGCCTACGGTCGCGAATAGCCTCAGCAATCTCCGGCGACCACCAGGGTACAGCCTTCCTCCGAGGGAGTCCAGAAGAGCGGGGGATGGCAGCCTCTGCCGCCGAAATGATTGACGTGGTTAAGACACGGACCACCCCATCAATGTCACCCTGTGGGGGAGACTCGATGGTTGCAGCGGAAGTAAAAGCCAGCCAGTCAGCCCTGTGGAGAGCCCAGCGGGGCAGGCGCCCAGAAGAATGACACTGGGGCAGTGACAAATAGATGGGAAAATGGTCACTACCACACAGGTCAGGATGCACTCTCCAGTGGAGGGATGGGACAAGTCCAGGGCTGCAAAGAGAGAGATCGATGGCCAAGAACGAGCCATGGGCCACACTGAAATGCGTGGGAGCACCGGTGTTCAAGAGGCTAAGGTCGAGCTGAGCCAACAAATGCTCCATGGCATGACCGCACTCATCGGAGACAGTCCCACCCCATAGAGGGTTGTGGGCATTGAAATCGCCCAGTAACAAGAAAGGTGGCGGCAATTGGGCCAGCAGCGCAGCCAGCTCTTGCTGCGCTACATCACCATCCGGTGGAAGGTAAAGACTGCAGACGGTAATAGCCTGTGGCGTCCACACCCTAACAGCGACAGCCTCTAAAGCTGTTTGTAGAGGGACAGACTCGCTGTGAAGAGAGTTAAGGACATAGATGCAGACGCCACCAGACACCCTTTCATATGCTGCTCGGTTCTTATAATAACCCCGATAGCCACGGAGGGCGGGGGTTCGCATTGCTGGAAACCAAGTTTCCTGAAGAGTAATGCAGAAGAAAGAATGAAGGCTGATAAGTTGGCGGAGCTCAGCTAGATGGTGGAAGAAACCGCTGCAGTTCCACTGGTGGATGGTGTTGTCCATGGCTGAGAAAGGCGTGACGGGACGGGGAAAGCAGATTACGCCGTTGGGTCACCTGCTGCCTCCGATTGAGCACCTATGCTAGTGCTATCCATGGCGTCTGAGGGACCGGCGAGATCGAGGTCCTCAGCGGACGCCAGAACCTCCACCTCGTCCTCAGATGCAGAGCTGGAAGGTTGCGGTCGGGCGGCTGCCACCGCGAGTTCCTTGGGCTTAGAGCTCTTCTTCTTGGATTTCTCACGCTGCTCCTTGGGTTTAACTGGCTGGGAGGGCTTCACCGATTCAGTCTCCGGGACTGAGGAGGATTGTGAAGCCCTTCGACCAGCTGATTGTGGGCACTTACGCCACTGTCGGTCGGCCACCTTCCCACTGGTGGAAACCTGGGAAGGTTCAAGTGGTTCAAATGGCTCTGAGCACTATGGGACTTAACATCTGTGGTCATCAGTCCCCTAGAACTTAGAACTACTTAAACCTAACTAACCTAAGGACATCACACACATCCATGCCCGAGGCAGGATTCGAACCTGCGACCGTAGCAGTCCCGCGGTTCCGGACTGAGCGCCTGAGCCGCTAGACCTGGGAAGGGAGGGACCCAAGGGATCCCTTGCGAGTGTGAGAAGCCGAAGAAGTGGGACACTTCTCCGGCTTAGAAGCAGGGACGGACGTTCCTGATGGGGGGGATGGTGTTGCTCCTGAGGTAGGTGGCACAGGAGCAGCCCGGTGGGTAGAGCCCCCCACTGGCAAGGGGGCAGGAGGAGTTGTACCACTCAGCGATCCGGCCGGAAGTCACGAAACTGATGAGGCGAGCACAGGTGTTGTAGCAGCGGCGTAAGAAGATGTCATTCTCACGGGATGTAATCGGTCGTATTTCCTTTTGGCTTCAGTATAAGTCAGTCGGTCCAGGGTCTTATATTCCATGATTTTGCGTTCTTTCTGGAAGATTCTGCAGTCTGGCGAGCAAGGTGAATGGTGCTCCCCACAGTTGACACAGATGGGAGGCGGGGCACATGGAGTATTGGGATGAGATGGGCGGCCGCAATCTCGACATGTGAGGCTGGAAGTGCAACGGGAAGACATATGGCCGAACTTCCAGAACTTGAAGCACCGCATCGGGGGAGGAATATAGGGCCTGATGTCACATCGGTAGACCATCACCTTGACCTTTTCCGGTAACGTATCACCCTCGAAGGCCAAGATGAAGGCACCGGTAGCTATCTGATTTTCCTTCGGACCCCGATGAACGCACCAGACAAAATGTACACCTCTGCGCTCTAAGTTGGCGCGCAGCTCGTCATCAGACTGCAAAAGAAGGTCCTTAACGTAAATAACTCCCTGGACCATATTTAAACTCTTATGCGGTGTGATCGTAACAGCAACATCCCCCAACTTGTCACAAGCAAGTAACTGTCGTGACTGGGCAGAGGATGCCGTTTGTATCAGGACCGATCCGGAGCGCAGTTTGGACAAGCCCTCCACCTCCCCAAACTTGTCCTCTAAATGCTCGACGAAGAACTGAGGCTTTGTGGAGAGAAAAGACTCCCCATCAGCTCTCGTACAAACTAAGAATCGAGGCGAATAACTGCTATTGCCATCCTGAGATTTACGTTCCTCCCACGGTGAGGCCAGGGAGGGGAACGTTTTCGGATCGTACTTCTGAGCGTTAAATTGAGCCCGAGAACGCTCAGAGACTGCTGGCGGCTGGCCACCAGTGAGAGACGATGTACCACGCTTCATTGTGGGTCATCCGCCATGACGCCACCTACTCCGACCAAGGGCCCTCCCCACGGGCGCCACCCAGCCGCAGCAAAGGCCACCTGGCGGGATGGCCGTTGACGGGAGTCCCGATACCCCAGGAGGATAGGCATCTACTCCTTGGCATACGTGGGGAGTTAATGGTGCAGGCATCAGTAGAGCGATCCCTGTGTTGTCAGGGGGCTACAACCAAAAGGGTACATGGCGGCCCCACCACAACGGACTGGCTACCGTGCTGGATGTTAGGTAACATGTGGTCCATTGCCGCCATCAGCGCAGAAAGAGGCACTGCACTGTGCAAGGTGCAATCTGCACGCAGGAATGTAGTCATGCCCAAGAGATGGAGAGTGGGCAGGACTGCAATTCAACAGTGAATAAGCTGGCGAAAGGCCTGATCACAAGATGGACACAATGCACCAAGTAAGGCGCCCTTCCCCAATCAGCTCGCTCTTCGGAAAATTTTGAGAGATGGAGGTCAAACCCAACAGGGGACCATCACAGAAGGCCGAAAAGTTTGAGACTCCTTTTAGTCGCCTCTTACGACAGGCAGGAACACTGAGGGCCTATTCTTACCCCCGAACCCGCAGGGGGGTGGGAGAGAGGTTTGGAGGAAAGGTTAACTACTGAATTAGGATGTTGTGGTTCCAGATTGTGTTGATTGGAATTTTGAGGTTTTGGAGGGAGTGGAGCTGGAAGTGGGAGATTGAGTAGATGGGAGAGACTGGGTTTGTGTGCAATGAGAGGTGGTTGAGGTTTGCTGGAAAGGTTGTGAAGGGTGAGTGAGTTGCCTTTCCGGAGGTGGGAAACCAGGAGATTGGATAGTTTTTTGAGGTGGAGGGTGGCATGCTGTTCTAATTTGCAGTTGGCCTGTAGGAGGATGCTCTGAACAGCCGGTGTGGATGTGGGAGAGGAAAGATTGAGGACTTTTATTAAGGATAGGAGTTGACGGGTGTGTTCATTGGCTGAGTTGATGTGTAGGTGAAGGATTAGGTGGGTGAGGGCAATGGATTGTTCAGTTTGGAACTGGTATAGGGACTGATGGAAAGAAGGGTTGCAGCCAGAGATGGGAACTTTAAGTGTGAGGCCTTTGGGGGTAATGCCAAATGTCAGACAAACCTGAGAAAATAAAATATGCGAGCGTAATCTGGCTAGGGTGAAGGCATGTTTGCGGAGGGAATGTAAATAAAACTTAATGGGGTCGTTGTGGGGGTGTTGTGAGGGTGACATGGTATTAGAAGGTGGAAAGTGTAACATGAGGCTGAAATGAAAATAAAAATAAAAATATATGGGGAGAGATAAAGGTGAACTAGAAAGTAACTGGAGATCTGGTGTTTCCCTCTCCTTCCCTCTTTCCTGACGAAGCAACCGTTGGTTCCGAAAGCTTGAATTTTGTGTGTATGTTTGTGATTGTTTGTGTGTGTGTGTCGACCTGCAAGCGCTTTCGTTTGGTAAGTCACATCATCTTTGTTTTTAGATATATTTTTCCCTCGTGGAATGTTTCCCTCTATTATATTCATATCATTAATTTGAACCCAACAATTACGTTTGTTATTGTCACTGTTGCATTTCGAAATCTTTTCTGTTGTCTTATTTTCTCTTTCTGTTTTTGCCAGTAGTTTCACTTTGTATTCACTTCTCCTTTTTATCGTAATCTACTATACAATTTTATCCCGCCTATATATACTCAATAATACGTAACCCACTTCCAAACCATTTAAAAAAAAAAAAAAAAAAAATCCGGTTTCAACACTACCGCTGCTATAAAATCCACCGTTTCTAGTTCACAAACAGTTCCTTTCACTAATTTTTAGCCGCTTCCCACAGGTTTTAACGTCATTATTTCTTTGTCAGACAATTGTTAGCCTCATTTTCATAATCTGCCACCACAAAACCACTCCTTTTACGTAATACATTCACACGCAGTTTTTTGAAATTTTCCCGAATTTCTCCACCCTTTAACGTGTTTTGGCGGCAACACAACCACCTAACCTTCGTGCACATCGTTGACTACTAACCCAAGTTCACCACAAGATCAACATAGCCCAGCTTTAACCAACACTTTTTCGCCTTTTTTCACACCAGATCTCCAGTTACTTTCTAGTTCACCTTTATCTCTCCCCATATATTTTTATTTTCATTTTCATTTCAGCCTCATGTTACACTTTCCACCTTCTAATACCATGTCACCCTCACAACACCCCCACAACGACCCCATTAAGTTTTATTTACATTCCCTCCGCAAACATGCCTTCACCCTAGCCAGATTACGCTCGCATATTTTATTTTCTCAGGTTTGTCTGACATTTGGCATTACCCCCAAAGGCCTCACACTTAAAGTTCCCATCTCTGGCTGCAACCCTTCTTTCCATCAGTCCCTATACCAGTTCCAAACTGAACAATCCATTGCCCTCACCCACCTAATCCTTCACCTACACATCAACTCAGCCAATGAACACACCCGTCAACTCCTATCCTTAATAAAAGTCCTCAATCTTTCCTCTCCCACATCCACACCGGCTGTTCAGAGCATCCTCCTACAGGCCAACTGCAAATTAGAACAGCATGCCACCCTCCACCTCAAAAAACTATCCAATCTCCTGGTTTCCCACCTCCGGAAAGGCAACTCACTCACCCTTCACAACCTTTCCAGCAAACCTCAACCTCCTCTCATTGCACATAAACCCAGTCTCTCCCATCTACTCAATCTCCCACTTCCAGCTCCACTCCCTCCAAAACCTCAAATTTCCAATCAACACAATCTGGAACCACAACACCCTAATTCAGTAGTTAACCTTTCCTCCAAACCTCTCTCCCAATCCGAAACCTCTGTCCTATCCAAAGGCTTCACCTTCAGCCCCACTCCCAAATTCAACCAAACAGCCCTCGTCAAAGATTTACTGTCCTACACTCGTACTCTCTGCTGGAAATATAACTTTGCCACAAAGAAAAATGATCCTAATCCTACTCCTAATGATCCAACTCCCCAAGACACTATCCAAATTGAACCCTGCCTGGAACAGTTCCGTCCTCCGTCACAGCGGGACCCACCTCCTCTTCCTCAAAATCACCCTCTCCAAACCTTCCAGGAATATCTGACTTCTAGCCTCGCCTCTCAATCCTTCTTAAAACACCTTAATCGTACTCCCAACATCACCACTGCTGAAGCCTAGGCTATCCGCGATCTGAAGGCTGACCGATCCATCGTCATTCTTCCGGTGGACAAGGGTTCCACGACCGTGGTACTTGATCATCGGGAGTATGTGGCTGAGGGACTGCGTCAGCTTTCAGACAACCTACAAAACCTTTCACCTGACTCCATCAACCTCCTGACCCCACCGACACCCCGCACCCCTACCTTCTACCTTCTTCCTAAAATTCACAAACCCAATCATCCCGGCCGCCCCATTGTAGCTGGTTACCAAGCCCCCACAGAACGTATCTCTGCATACGTAGATCAGCACCTTCTACCCATTACATGCAGTCTCCCATCCTTCATCAAAGATACCAACCACTTTCTCGAACGCCTGGAACCCTTACCCAATCTGTTACCCCCGGAAACCATCCTTGTAACCATTGATGCCACTTCCTTATACACAAATATCTGCACGTCCAGGGCCTTGCTGCGATGGAGCACTTCCTTTCATGCCGATCACCTGCCACCCTACCTAAAACCTCTTTCCTCATTACCTTAGCCAGCTTCATCCTGACCCACAACTTCTTCACTTTTGAAGGCCAGACATACCAACAATTAAAGGGAACAGCCATGGGTACTAGGATGGCCCCCTCGTATGCCAACCTATTCATGGGTCGCTTAGAGGAAGCCTTCTTGGTTACCCAGGCCTGCCAACCCAAAGTTTGGTACAGATTTATTGATGACATCTTCATGATCTGGACTCACAGTGAAGAAGAACTCCAGAATTTCCTCTCCAACCTCAACTCCTTTGGTTCCATCAGATTTATCTGATCCTACTCCAAATCCCATGCCACTTTCCTTGACGTTGACCTCCATCTGTCCAATGGCCAGCTTCACACGTCCGTCCACATCAAACCCACCAACAAGCAACAGTACCTCCATTATGACAGCTGCCACCCATTCCACATCAAACGGTCCCTTCCCTACAGCCTAGGTCTTCGTGGCAAACGAATCTGCTCCAGTCCGGAATCCCTGAACCATTACACCAACAACCTGATAACAGCTTTCGCATCCCGCAACTACCCTCCCGACCTGGTACAGAAGCAAATAACCAGAGCCAGTTCCTCACCCCTCAAACCCAGAACCTTCCACAGAAGAACCACAAAAGTGGCCCACTTGTGACAGGATACTTTCCGGGACTGGATCAGACTCTGAATGTGGCTCTCCAGCAGGGATACGACCTCCTCAAATCCTGCCCTGAAATGAGATCGATCCTTCATGAAATCTTCCCCACTTCACCAAGAGTGTCTTTCCGCCGTCCACCTAACCTTCGTAAACTCTTAGTTCATCCCTATGAAATCCCCAAACCACCTTCCCTACCCTCTGGCTCCTACCCTTGTAACCGCCCCCGGTGTAAAACCTGTCCCATGCACCCTCCCACCACCACCTACTCCAGTCCTGTAACCCGGAAGGTGTACACGATCAAAGGCAGAGCCACATGTGAAAGCACCCACACGATTTACCAACTGACCTGCCTACACTGTGACGCATTCTATGTGGGAATGACCAGCAACAAACTGTCCATTCGCATGAATGGACACAGGCAGACAGTGTTTGTTGGTAATGAGGATCACCCTCATGGGCATGGCTAAACAAGCCTTGATGCACAGCCAGCACATCTTGGCACAATGTTACACCGTACGGGTTATCTGGATACTTCCCACTAACACCAACCCATCCAAACTCCGGAGATGGGAATTTGCCCTTCAATATATCCTCTCTTCCCGTTATCCACCAGGCCTCAATCTCCGCTAATTTCAAGTTGCCGCCACTCATACCTCACCTGTCATTCAACATCATCTTTGCCTCTGCACTTCTGCCTCGACTGACATCTCTGCCCAAACTCTTTGCCTTTGAATATGTCTGCTTGTGTCTGTATATGTGTGGATGGATATGTGTGTGTGCACGCGCGAGTGTATACCCGTCCTTTTTTCCCCCCAAGGTAAGTCTTTCCGCTCCCGGGATTGGAATGACTCGTTACCCTCTCCCTTAAAACCCGCATCCTTTCGTCTTTCCCTCTCCTTCCCTCTTTCCTGACGAAGCAACCGTTGGTTGTGAAAGCTTGAATTTTGTGTGTATGTTTGTGTGTCTGTCAACCTGCCAGCGCTTTCGTTTGGTAAGTCACATCATCTTTGTTTTTAGATATAAATTATGGATATAATATTACTGGAACATACCCACACAAAATAACACATTTGTTATACATGGATGATCTAAAACTACTGGCAGCAACAAATCAACAACACAACCAATTACTAAAGATAACAGAAGTATTCAGCAATGATATAAATATGGCTTTTGGAACAGACAAATGTAAGAAAAACAGCATAGTCAAGGGAAAACATACTAAACAATAAGATTACATATTGGATAACCACAGCGACTGCATAGAAGCGATGTAAAAAACAGATGCCTATAAATATCTAGGATACAGACTAAAAATAGGAATAGATAATACAAATATTAAAGAAGGAGAAAGGGGATTTATCGACATACAAAACCTACATTACGGACAGGTAGACAATTTAAGAAAATTCTTTATAGAACGAGCAGAAACTAGCAAAATACACAAAGCAATCACTCATATAAATACATCGGCTACACCATTGCAATTTCATAACCTCGTCTACAACCCTTTAGATAACATAACCTCAACAGATACGAAGAAAGTAAACTGGAAAAAGAAAACACTGCATGGCAAGCACCCGTATCATCTAACACAGCCACACATCGATCAAGATGCATCCAACACATGGCTAAGAAAAGGCAATATATGCAGTGAGACAGGAAGGATTCATGATTGCAATACAGGATCAAACAATAAACACCAGATATTACAGCAAGCATATTATTAAAGATCCCAATATCACAACAGATAAATGTAGACTTTGCAAACAACAAATAGAAACAGTAGATCACATCACAAGCGGATGTACAATACTAGCAAATACAGAATACCCCAGAAGACATGACAATGTAGCAAAAATAATACATCAACAACTTGCCATACAACATAAACTAATAAAACAACATGTTCCCACATACAAGTATGCACCACAAAATGTACTGGGGAATGATGAATACAAATTATACTGGAACAGAACCATTATAACGGATAAAACAACACCACATAACAAACCTGACATCATACTCACCAATAAAAAGAAGAAATTAACACAACCAATCGAAATACCCATACCCAATACAACAAATATACAGAAGAAAACAGGAGAAAAAAATTGAAAAATACATCCAACTGGCTGAGGAAGTCAAGGACACCATATGGTTGCAGCTGGCAGTGCACAGAACAGTTACATGCACTACTGACTGCAGCCATATGTTGCATTAGAACTGAGGATGGCAATAATAAGACCAAACCTCATAACAATTTTTAAATAAATGATTATTGTGATCTTGATAATTTACAATATATCACAGTACTTTTTCTAAACGATATTATATAAAAACATGTCACTAAATGGCAATTAATATAATGGCTAGATATGCAGAGATAGCATATCAACTGGGGATAATGAACTGAAATATAACTTCACTATATTTGGTAGTCAAAAACTATATGGAGGATATGCATTACATTGTAGCAGCATAGAACTTTAATGGCATGGAATGCAGCCCGGAACACGAATCAAGCTGCAGCCACAGCCTGATAGCAGGTCAATGTTCCTGCCCACACAGCAACATCAGCAGAAGCCACTGTTCACTTTTACAAGCTGTTGACTGAGGCCAGCTGCCACATGACAACAGCTGAGCCACAGTCATCGTCCTCTGTTCCACAGGCTCCCAAGTGACATAGAAACATGTCTCTCCTGCAAACTCAGCCCTGTGCAGTAGTATTTAAATTCCCAGATCCAGCATAACATCATTAGTGCAGCTCAGACATACTATTAAACACAACCTGTGCTGATCGTTGCCAAATTTATGTCACAACCATGACCACCATTTCTGGGCCATGATGACTGCTTGAGCTCTATGTCATGTATGATTGTTTATAAAAAGTTTTGCCAACAGATTTGTTGCCTACACTGTCCCACTTTCACCCACGATCAGCAGAGCGCTACTCATCCACACCTTACTGAAGTAATATCCCATTGCAATTGGTGTCACAATAACTGTTGAAGGGTAATGGTAGACCTGAGCTGTGGCAGTTTTCTTGCAATGTATTGATATCACTATTCTTATGATCTTTGACTAATATGTTGCCATTGGAGCACAGCGCCCTCTGGTGTGACATCTTCAGGCATGGTGGCTAGCTTGGTGGGGAAGCTAAGGAACAAAACTGCAATGAGGAGACATTTACACTGATTTATTGGCTTATATCTTCTTGTAATTTTTTTGTGTTAACCTTATGTATCCCTTGTACTTGTGAACCTTTAGCCAGAGTAAAGCACCGTGTTCCAGAAGAAACACATAAAATCCATGATCAATAAAATAAGCAAGTATCTTAAGTTCCTCAGACATTAAGTAGTCTTTAAATCTGCCACTGGTGTTTACCCATGTGACATGACAACAGTGGATGTATTACTCCATGCCACACCTAGCGATCTTCCAAGATATGCAGGTAATTGTATCAACTGAACCATCGATATGTCTGACAAGTATGGAAACAACGAAGCCAGCTCACCACACACTTTCAAAACCCCAAAGGAATACTACATCTACATCTACATTTATATTCCACAAGCCACCCAACGTTGTGCGGTGGAGGACACTTTACATGCCACTGTCATTACCTCCCTTTCCTGTTCCAGTCGCGTATGGTTTGCGAGAAGTACGACTACCGGAAAGCCTCCGTGGATGCTCAAAACTCTCTAATTTTACATTCATGATCTCCTCGGGAGGTATAAGTAGGGGGAAGCAATATATTCATACATCATCCAGAAACGCATCCTCTCGAAACCTGGACATCAAGCTACACTGCAATGCAGAGCGCCTCTCTTGCAAAGTCTGCCACTTTAGTTTGCTAAACATCTCCGTAACACTATCACGCTTAACAAATAACCCTGTGACGAAACATGTAGTTGAACAAGAGTGCTTGATTTTAGTAAACAGAGGTGAAACAAATTTAGAAAAATCAACTGAGTTTTTCTTACACTTGAATATGTTAGCCAATATCGGTAATAAAAAACAACTGGTCTTAAAAACCATGCGTGATGTAAGAAAGTACATTACACAAGAGCCTGCAGTTGGAGAAATGTTATGTGAAGTAGTGAAGTGCATTAAGCTTCTCCAAGTAGTTCTAATCACGGCAGCAACAGCAGAACAGTCATTTAGCACCCTTAAATGTCTGAAGTCCTATCTTCGATGAATAATGGGACAGAAGCGATTGAACAATTTGGCTGTTCTTCATGCCCACTGAGATGTTTTGTATGAATTGGATATCCGACCAGTCATCAATGACTTCATATTCAGTAACCCAGTCAGATGGTCGACATTTGCATCTTTCTAAAGACACACTAGCCCTAATAATGGCATTTAGAGCAATATTAAAAAGCTTTATAAAATAGAGAATTAAATACATACATAACATTAAATTTTCAGTTTCGAAATATTAGTACTAGTTTAGTACTGTATTGCTGTATTAGTTATTTTCAAATACTTAAATATTTTTAGGGTGTAAGACCCAATTAAATCCCACTATTTACATACTTTTTGACTGAAAGTATTAGGCATACTGTATTAATTTTATTAACTGTATTAAAGCATTAACTTTGAGACACTGTTTTTATTTAATGAACCCTGAGCCTTATTCAGAGTAAGCTTAAATTAGCTATTTCACTTATTAATCAAAGTGCTATTACTGTGCGACAGCAATATTTTCTGTTTTATTCTTGTAATGATAGTTTAGGACTTATTTAAATATAATTTCAGTCTTTTCAGAGCTGTATATTCACTTTCCTGTACTAGTCTGTAAGCTTGATTATTACTGTAAATTAAATTAGCTTTTTACCAAAATACCGTGCGTGCTTATGTTTTGTTTCTTTTTTCAAAGCCAAAAAATGTGCCAGGCTTGTCAAGTTTCCTGGAGTGTTGAGTTATCGAGAGTCCAGTTTTTGGGGCTCTAATGTTGATCATATGACTAAAATGATTAAAAAAAACTTTAAAACTCACTATTTTTCATCTAAAATTTAGAAAATTCGTGGAGCAAGACCCCCCAGTATGGGCCTCCCCAATATTTTTTATAAGTCGGCACCCCTGTTATGGGGTAACATGTTTTACTTCAAGTTTTGTCCTAGTACACACATTGCTCTTAGCTCTTGTCAGGCATGGTTTTTTTTTTTTATTAATAAGGTGCACAAGCAAGGTCTTGGTTTTTATCTTGTTCACTTATATATCGACTGAAGTAGGAAGTTGTTGCAGGTTCTTCAGGATTTACCCGACGTTCTAACAGACAGACTTAGTGTTACTAGCAAAATGGAGTATAAGATACATCTGGAAGATGATGTATCTGTTAGGCAAGCTCCTAATACATTATCCCCTTCCAATATAAAATCCCTTGGGGGAATAATCAATGGTATGATTCGTGAAGGGTTTATTAGGGTGTCCACCTCCCCTTATGTCCCTCCTGTCTTCTCAGTTCCCAAAATGCAGGGAAGTGATTGTACAGCTGTTGTCGATTATAGGCTCCTCAAAGAAAAGGTCATCTTAGTGTCTGTCCCTTAACCGGATCTACACAGTTGTTTTACTTGGTTTTTGGGGGGTGCATTATTCTACTGTTTTAGATCTGAACCAAGCTTATTATCAGATACCCTTAACTGAGAACTGCAAACATGTAACCATATTCTGTAACAATTGGAATCTTTACGAGTTTAATCATGTTCCATTCGTTCGTCCCACCTGGGCTGCAGTATTGTCTTATTTGTTAGCTAATGTGCTTGGAGACATAGAATTTAAGTATGTCTACAACTACTTGGACGATGTTGTTGACTGCAGTGCAAGCTTTGATGAAGATTTGGTTCATCTTCTGCAAGTGTTACTTTGTTTTAGAGGGGCAGGTCTTAGTGTCAAATCATATAAGAGCAACTTGGCTAGATTGTAGGTCTCCTTTTTGGTTCATTTAGTTTTAGTTGAGGGAATCAGAATAGATCAAAAGCGTAAGTATGATCTGCATAACTCTCCACTACCTAAGAATAAAAAGGGCATAGCCAGGGTTATTGATATGGCCATTTTTTTTCGGAAATTCTTACCTAATTTTGCTAAGCTAGCTGCTCCCCTCAATCATTTATGTATGAAAGGAGAAGTTTTTGTTTGGACTGAAAGCCAACAAGCCTCCTTCGAAGCCATTGAGAAAGCTCTGGTTAAGCCTCGTGTTTAAGAAATTTCCAATTTTGAACTTCCATTTATCATTCAAACTAACACTTCAATCTCAGGTGTGGCCACTATAATTTTGCAGGAGTTTGAGGGACAAAGATGTTCTATAACTTGTGCCTCGAGATGATTATCACCTGCCCAATTAACATATTCGGTGTATGAATGGAAGCCCTCACTGTTCTCTTCACCCGAGAGAAGTTCAAATTTTATTTAGAGCATAGAGAGTTTCAGGCGTTAAATTGGGTTATGGGATTACCCAGAAATACAGGAAGAATCGCCCATTTGGCTGTCCATATATCTGTATTTAAGTTCTGAGTTAGGCACTTTAAAGTCACTGACAATCAACTCACCGATGCCCTTAGCATAATCTTCGGGAGAACATGATCATATTGAGCCAGATGATGTTGTCCATAAGGTCGGGCAAACAGGAGCCATACTCACAGAAGTTCCAGAGTAATTTGTTGACCTTAAACTTAAGCAAGACCAAAACCCAGTTATTTGACCTATCAAATGCAGCTTACAAGAGGGAGAGCAGGTTAACGATGATGTTCTGAGCAAGGGCACTGTTTGTCATAAGGACAGCCAACTCAAGGGATTAAAGATTTATCTCCCTAGTGAGTTAATACCTGCCGTGTCACATTAATTTCAGAACTCCGCTATAGGGAGTCACATGGGACTGCATAAAACCTTTGTTAAGAATTGGGGAACATGTTACCAGGCCTCCGTTGTTTAAGGATGTTCAGCATTTGGTGGGGCAGTGCGAAAAATGCAAATTAGTTATGCCTAATCCCAATTCTCAGAAGAGTTTTTTGCATTCTACTCGCGAAGATAGCCCTATGGACAAAAATTATATATCTTATGTAGGTCCCCTCCTTCATACCAGGAATGGGTATCATTATATTCTTGTGGTGGTAAATGCATTTACTCTAGTACGAGAGTCACTGCTGGCTTGACCATTCAACATCTAACAAAGATATTTTCTGTTTTTGGTCCACCTAAGAGCTTGATTAGTGACAAAATTCCAACATTTGTCTCTAAGGAGTTCAGAAGATTTTGTTTTCAGAACTGCATTCAGCATCTTAAAACTGCCCCTTATTAGCCCCAGGGATCGTCTGTCAACAAGGTTAATAGAAACCTTAAATTGGCACTTATCATCTTACACACTAAGGCACAGGAGAAGCGGGACAGTTCTATCCTGTGACTTGATTTTGTGTTTAATACCGCTCAGCATGAAGCTATTAAGGCCACCTCAATTTCTTTGATGTTGTCTTATAACTATGCAGTGAGGCCCAAAGTTAGAGTCTACTGGTAAACTGTGTCCCTGCTTCGTGGGCCCTTGACGGGTTCTTCAATTATTGAGCCCACTCAATTTACTAGTGCAAAACAATAAGACTGGTAAGTATCTAGAATACATTTTAGCCAGGTTAAGTTGTGAGTTTTAGCCCTAAATCCCAATAGGGCGCAGCACAGAAGCTTTGGTGGGGGAGGTTTAGCTGTGACGGCTTTCTCGCAATGTATCGCTATCACTATTCTTACGATCTTTGACTAACATGTTGCTGTCGGATTGCAGCACCCTCTGGTGTGGTGGCTCCAGGCATGTTGGCCAGTTCACTGGGCAGTATGAGCTGTAACGAGCTTCCAACGGGGCCTCTTTGTCGTGGTGTTACCTCTTGGTGGGCCACCAATATTGAGGTTATGTCACCCCGTACAAGTTATTGAGTTCCGATGTGGCTTGTGCTGTGGTTAATCAGAAGGGCACCAACCTGTCAGGGACTGTTTACTGCCATTTTGATCTGTCTTCCATCTGTTGTTAAGTATGGATGCCCATGTCTCCATGGTGTTCGAGGGGAGATTCCAAATTCTGGTAGACATTTTCCATTGATTCATTAGCCGATATCATACTATAATTTGTTTTGTGTGTTAACCTTATGTGTCCATGCTGCTTGTGAACCTTTAGCCGGTGTAAAGCACTGTCTTCCAGAGTTGGCAGTGCGCACTAGTATACTCAATACCTGTTCTTGTCCGCCTGCCATTACGTCGTCTGATTTTTAAAGTAAATTATTGGTCACATCATTTTCAATTGGAGGCACAGTGAAATGTTTAGTATTACTAGTTATCTTTGATGTTTAATTATTCATGTCAGAATGAGTGTCAGCTTTGCTCTTTTTTACTGGTCTATTTATAATTTGCCTTGAAGTTAATGTTAAAGGCCTATGCTGTCTAAGAGATTATATAGTTTGTCTGTTATATTTACGAGGCTCAGATAAATTTTAGGCTGTTTCTGGATGCATTTGTTCTCCCCGTACTGCTATGGACTAATGTGTGTGTGTGTGTGTGTGTGTGTGTGTGTGTGTGTGTGTGTGTGTAAAATAATTATATTACTATTTAACTGTCAAAATTATTTTTTAAAAAAATATTTGTAGCTGGTTTCTTAGATCTACTGGTTGCCGTGGATTTTGGTAAGACCTCAGTTTAATTAATTCTACCTTAAGAATTATTTAATTGATGCATGCCTGTGTGTTGGAATTCTAATTAAAATTATTTGTGCTGCAGTTCTTGAAATTAAAAATCTTTTGTACCTCATTGCTGGTACATGATACCCACGATTGGGCCCCATTTACTCATGGCCCATTAGCTTGCTTAGCTGGCTGTTTACAACATATGGAGTGCACACACTCGGCAGCGCTCACCGCTGTCTGTCTTTGGCATTGTTTCCTCAAACTGCAGCCACACCACTTAAAGTTTATACTTGCAATAATTCTGAATTTGTATCCTTTAGCTTGTGGCCATCAACTTAAACAAATTTTGACATGTGTTGGGATCACAATATACACCTTAATCTGTTGTAACTTAATTGTTCTTGTGTTATTGAAAAATGAGTTAAATCTTCAATTCATGTGTGTTTCTGGGTTCAAAACTGTCTTGCCTAGATATTGGTGTTAAAATGTTTTTCATTGTTTTAAGTGTGGTTTTAATTTTTTTGATCAATCAAGTTTAATCATGTTTTATTTTCACCATTTGGTAATTAAGGTCCTTCTGATCTGTTCTGGTACTGTTGTTTAGATTTATGTCTGTCTTTATTACAATGTTACCCCTATTGTCTGACAGGGGGCATGTCTTGCCTTAAAGAATATTAAGTCATCTTGGGTTAAAATTAACTTTGAATCTTCTGTAAATTATTTAAAGTGGCATTGAATTTTAAATGAGCGTCATTGCTTGGGCTTTTAATTAATTAAAAAAAGGGCTTAACTGGCTGCAATGTATTTGAAACTGTGTGAAATAAATCTGTTCTACCAGTGAATGAAGTGTGTAAAATCCCCATTGGTCCAGCTCTTCCTTGCTTTCCTACTTGGCTGGATTAAGAGGCCATAATCATCACATTCCACGACCAAAAGAGGGCAGAAACAAGCAGAATGCAGCAGCAGTAGCAATCAGTGCAACACTTCCAGCAAGTTGCAACTTTAAGTTTTTTGGGCCTGTTTTGTTGTGTGTTTTGTCGTTTCCTTTCTTTTTGATTTGGGTTGTGGTAGTAACAGTTAATAGAATATCTGACAGTGAGAAAGTGGCAACTCAGAGAGTGATTCAGCATTTTTTTTGGATGAGTTAGCGAGAATCTGAACAGATAATGAGGCTTTGGATAAGGAAATAGATCACTTAAAGTATGGGTAAACAACCTTTTTCACTTACCATTCACTTGTGCATTTCTGTTAGTAGTAAAATTTTTTAACTGCCCACAAGTCCCACAGTAATGATGACTTATAAAGTGGGCAAGTAACTTTATAAAATTTATAAAGCAAAGCTACAGCCAGTTAAGGCAAATAACAGTAATTACTTACCACATACTTTATGTCAAAACTATATGGAAATCAAATGAAAATGTTTTTAAAAACACCTACTGCCTAGCACTCACTGTGAAATATGGAACACCCACTGGTGGGCAGTAGGAACAAAATTCACTATCGCAGTTCTAGGTGACTTTTCCAAAATCTACCCCTTTTCCTAGACCTCACCAGTCCTTTTCCTTCACCTCTCGTCCTTCCCCTTCAACCCTTCTGCCTGAAGGAGGAGCCACTGGCTCTGAAAGCTTGCCTAATTACAACCCTCTTTTATGTGTGTGTTCTGCCACTGCTTGGTAAGTAGATTTTTTTATCCATCCAATTAAATTATTTTGTCAAAAATTGGTTGTTTTCATTGTTATATATATAACAATGAAAGTTGCCTAAGTTTTTGTTGGATGCATGATCACAGGTATATATTGCTAGCCGCAGTGTATTAGGTGCCCTAAGTCTGAAACAATAACGTTGTAAACTAAGTGGTGTGGGTGGTGGTAGTGTTCACTATCTCAGTTTTCATCATTGCTGGTTTTCTGAGTGTGAAGGTGATAATTCTATGTGTGTGTGGGAGTTCTTACTAGCATAAACATAAGCTGTGACATCATTCTTGGGCCAGACTACCTGCTTAAACATCACACCAAAGTCGATCTACAGCAATGCAGAGTGGAGATGGATGGAACATTGTTCTGTCTTGGTTTTAATGCTGAAGGAACCAAACTGCCACAAAGAATACTCAAGACATTTGGATAAGCCGCTTAGACTGTGCAGATTAGACTCACAGGATATAACACCAAAAGGTACATGAAGGCTGCTTTGGATGAATGTAGGTGGTTATCTGCTAATTCATACTTTATGTGTAGTAGAGCCTTTGTCAAAAAAGTGAGGAACTGGATCAGGCACAAAATTCTGTATGACACAATGTATCTCTTGTGTAAGAAATCAATGGTAGATTGGCAGTGTCTGGCAGCATAGACAATTCTGATTCAGAAGAGGTTATGCTATCAAAATACGCACCGATAGCTATCTTAGAAGTGTTAGAGGAAAAGGAGTGCAGTAGGGATCTTGGTGTAGAATACACAACGCCCAGACAGTCCATTTATTTAACCACTCTAAGGGGAAATGTGTTGCATCTGAAAGGAAATGAAAGAGCGCACATGACGGGATAATTGGAGGAACACACAGAATTATTTAACCTGTCTGGATCATTTCCAGCTATGCCACTAGTGCAGCACAGGCCACAAATGCAATACAGAATTCCCACTGGGAATGGGCTGTCTGCATACAAAAGACTGTATTAAGTGCCTCACCATCTACAACCATTCATGGAGGAGTTTACTAATCAACAGCTCCATGGGAGGATAATAGAAGATAGCACTAATTCCTGGTCACCATCTGTCATCATCGTTCCAAAGAAGTACTCGGATGGTATGAAGACTTAGAAATTCTGCTGCCAATAGACAATAACTGATGCCTCTGCCAAGCAAACTATAAAAAATACCTTAGACAACCTGGGGCAATGTTGTTATTTTACAACCAAGGATTTATGAAGTGGGTAGCATGAATTAGATACAGCACCAGAGGGTTGACCTAAGATAGCTTTTTTGGTTCTATTTCGTTACCAACAGTATCACTGGACGCCATTGGTACGAAAAATGTACCTGTGACTTTCTGATGCTTCTTAGACAGGGTGCTATGGGGTCTCAAACCGAAATAGTGCATGGTCTACCGAGACAATACCTTTGTAGTATTCTCCAAGGATATCCAGGAACACACTGTGCATCCACAAAAGGTTTTTGATCAGTTACATGTGACAAGGAAGTTTATGAAAGTACCACTTCATCTTACAGGAGTTCTGCTATTGAAGCCTATTAATGGCCAAGATGGTGTATGATCCGATCTATCACTGGTACAAGCCATAAGGGATTTCTCATCGCCTAGCAACAGTAAAGGAACTACAGTATTATCTTGGGATTGCCAATTTTTATAGAAAATCCATTCCAAAATTTGTGGAGGCATAGCGACAACTTACTTCTTTATTAAAGAAAGAAGTAAAGTTTCACTAGACTCCAGGTTGCAAAGCACCATTTGA
This sequence comes from Schistocerca americana, assembly GCF_021461395.2. Classification (NCBI taxonomy): domain Eukaryota; kingdom Metazoa; phylum Arthropoda; class Insecta; order Orthoptera; family Acrididae; genus Schistocerca; species Schistocerca americana. The sequence continues at coordinate 947,528,500 of NC_060119.1, read as the reverse complement.
GTGGCTGAAAGAGTTATAGACCACTGGTCATGTCATTGCTCCTCCTCACTACCATAAACAGTTTATATTGTCGTACAAGTTGATCAAACATGCCCTAGGCTGTGTTTTTAGTCAAGAGATACAGGGGAAAGAGTGCCCAATAGTCTATGCTTCTAGACAACTCAATGAGGCGGAGAATAACTATTTGACTACTGAAAAGTAAATGCTCAAACTAATTTTTGGCATCACTTTTTTCCATTATTATTTGTAAGGGAAACATTTGAAGGGTATAACTGATCATGCTGCACTGAAATGGCTTCTCAGACTAAAAGATCTGACTTGTCCTCTGAGCCTCTGGGCTTTACAGTTCAGTGAATTTCGAGGATGTACATTGTCCAGGGAAGCCTCATGGAAAAATGGACAGACTTTGTCGCAAAATATGCACTGTAGAATGCATTGGAGTAAGTATGGAGAGTTGTGCAAGGCTCAGGCCACTTACCCAGTTTGTCAACAGTCAGTGAGGCAGGTGCAACTCAGCTCTGACAACGGGGTGTTGTACGAGGAAACAAGTGCGGCCACCACATAGCTGTGCCAGAAAACAGACTAAGTGGAGTACTGAGGCAGGCTCATGATTCCATCTTGACATGAGATAGTGGATGATGTGCCACAGAGCAAAACATTGTGGAAAATTATTGGTAACAAGATGTAAAGCATTAAAAACGATAAATATAATGCTTTCCTCAAGACTTTTCTCGTGCTCTTTGAAAGTTGTTTTCCGTTAGAACGTTCAAAACAGGGTACTAGCACAAACAGGCAGCCTGGGTGGCTGACTAAAGGGATAAGAATATCTTGTAGAACAAAGTGGCAATTATATCAAAACGTTAGAAACAGTCAAAATCTAAATGCAGCAGCCCATTACAAACAGTATTGTAAGGTGCTTAAAAAAGTTATTAGGAAGGCAAAAAGTATGTGGTATGCAGATAGAATAGCTAAGTCTCAGGATAAAATTAAAACCATATGGTCAGTCGTAAAGGAAGTGGCTGGTCTGCAGAGACAGGTCGAGAATATAGAATCAGTGCGTAGTGGGGATGTCCGTGTTACTAATAAGTCGCATATATGTACAGTACTTAATAATCACTTTCTGAATATAGCAGGTGAACTAAATAGAAACCTAGTCCCAACAGGGAATCATATAGCGCTCTTAGAAAAAAGTGTTCCGAGACTGTTACCTGAAATGCTCCTCCATGATACTGACAAGAGGGAGATTGAGTTAATAATTAAATCACTAAAGACCAAGAACTCTCATGGATATGACGGGGTATCTAGCAGAATACTGAAGTATTGTTCCACGTATGTTAGCTCAGTACTTAGCCATATCTGTAACTTTTCCTTTAGGAGTGGTCGGTTTCCTGACCGATTAAAGTACTCGTTAGTGAAGCCAATTTATAAAAAGGGAGACAGGGATAATGTTGACAATTATAGACCTATTTCTATGCCATCGGTGTTTGCTAAAATTATCGAGAGGGTTGTATATACAAGGTTACTGCAGCATTTAAATTCACATAATTTGCTGTCAAATGTACAGTTTGGTTTTAGAAATGGCTTAACAACTGAAAATGCTATAGTCTCTTTTCTCTGTGAGGTTTTGGACGGATTAAATAAAAGGTTGCGAACGTTAGGTGTTTTCTTTGATTTAACGAAGGCTTTTGACTGTGTTGACCACAAAATATTACTGCAGAAGTTGGAACATTATGGAGTAAGGGGAGTAGCTTACAATTGGTTCGCCTCCTACTTTAAGAACAGAAAGCAGAAGGTAATCCTCCGCAATATTGAGAGTGGTAATGATGTTCAGTCCCAATGGGGCACTGTTAAATGGGGCGTTCCCCAAGGGTCGGTGCTGGGGCCACTGCTGTTCCTTATTTATGTAAATGATATGCCTTCTAGTATTACAGGTGATTCAAAAATATTTCTGTTTGCTGATGACACCACCTTGGTAGTGAAGGATCTTGTGTGTAATATTGAAACATTATCAAATAATGTAGTTCATGATATAAGTTCGTGGCTTGTGGAAAATAATTTGATGCTAAATCACAGTAAGACTCAGTTTTTACAGTTTCTAACCCACAATTCAACAAGAACTGACATTTTAATCAGACAGAATGGGCATGTTATAAGCGAAACGGAACAGTTCAAGTTCCTAGGCGTACGGATAGATAGTAAGCTGTTGTGGAAAGCCCATGTTCAGGATCTTGTTCAGAAATTAAATGCCGCTTTATTTACCATTAGAACAGTATCTGAAATAAGTGACATTTCAACACGAAAAGTAGTATACTTCGCATATTTTCATACGCTTATGTCATATGGTATTATTTTTTGGGGTAATTCTTCTGATTCAAAAAGGGTATTTTTGGCTCAAAAACGGGCTGTTCGAGCTATGTATGGTGTAAGTTCGAAAACCTCTTGTCGACCCCTATTCAATAGTCTGGGAATTTTGACATTGCCCTCGCAGTATGTATTTTCGTTAATGTCGTTTGTTGTTAGCAACATTAGCTTATTCCCAAGAGTTAGCAGCTTTCACTCAGTTAATACTAGGCAGAAATCAAATCTGCATGTGGAATGCACTTCCTTGACTCTTGTGCAGAAAGGAGTGCAGTATTCTGCTGCATCCATTTTCAATAAGCTACCACAAGAACTCAAAAATCTTAGCAGTAGCCCAAACACTTTTAAGTCTAAACTGAAGAGTTTCCTCATGGCTCACTCCTTCTATTCTGTCGAGGAGCTCCTGGAAGAGATAAAAAATTAAGCAAATTCCAGTGTTACATTCTTGATTTTCTTTATTTAAACTAACGACTTGTCGCCTGAATATGTTTCTTATATTTCATTTTATCTGTTTCTACAATCGTGTTATAATTTCATGTATTGACTCGTTCCATGACCATGGAGACTTCTCCTAAATGTGGTCCCACGGAACAATAAATAAATAAAAAAAAAAATAAAAAAAACAGAACTGCCTTTCTTGCACTCAAAGATCAAAATGCGTCATCAGCAAATTCCATCACAAAGATTACCTGAATTGGATAGACCAATCCAAATGATCAGAATGGACATTCTTGGCCCTTTGGCACAAACATCACCACAGAACCAATGTCTACTTACTATACCGTATTTACTCGAATCTAAGCCGCACTCGAATCTAAGCCGCACCTAAAAAATGAGACTCGAAATCAAGGAAAAAAACAATTTCCCGAACCTAAGCTGCACTAGAAATTTGAGACTCGACATTTAAGGGGAGAGAAAAGTTTTAGGCCGCACCTCCAAATCGAAAGAAAGTTGGTCCATTGTAATATCAGACACAATTTAGGTCGAATGAATGACAATACAGCCACAGTAGTTTGGTTCGAGTCGTAAGCTTAGCAGTTAAGATTTACCAGGTAGCCATTGCTATGTGTCAGGCGCTCCATCCGTATTTATAAGGGTACCCTTCCTTTTTCACGTGCTTCGTCTGGTTTGAATTGATTGCTTATTTTTCTCTGATCTGATAAGTGGCTTGCTTTTGTGCACGCTACCGCCGCTTACAATTAAAAAAAGGAGAGGAATCGTCTCATTAGCGAAACAATGGCAAGAGACTGCTATTTTTTGCTACCTACACCGCTGCTTTTTTTGATAATGATCAACAAGAACCAAATAATAGACTGTGTATGATAGAAGATGTTCTGAAAGAGAGTTTAGCGAAAATTTTTCTCCATTTGAAAATCTTTGCAGGTGCCTCTTCAGTACATTACATTCTGCACAGAAATTATAGTCATCTTAGATTTAAAAATCCAGTCAATTGCCGAGCTTCATTTCTGACTGTATCACTACTAGGCATAAGAATAATATGAATATAAACATGACATGATATGTATATTTTTCCGCGTTTGCTGTTGTCTCACTCTAGTTTCGTAGTTTATTAGTCAGACAGGATTTAAATGAGATAGCAGCAAACACGAAACAATACATGGCAAAATGTTTATACGTATTATTATTATGGTGAAGAGAATACTGCATGTGATTCACAATTCATAAAAGTTCCTATTAGCAACCATCTCTTCTCACAGGTAGGAAAAAATTCAGGATGTAGAGTTGGCCATATTGACAAACATCCCAAACAGTCTTGCCAGTCGGATTTTCATAGTACATTGAAATACTGTAACTAGCCAACTAAAACAGGATATACCAGTGATTATTCCAACTTACCCCCTATGCTCTTGGGGTGCGAAAGGGACAGGCAAATTAACAGGGAATTTCCTCTTCCCTTAGGATGTGGACCAGATCCAACCCAGGACCAAATTACGGAGAGCAGATGTTAGTAGCTCCAGCTCCGATCGTTAAGTGCAAGACAGAGGGCAACATGAAAACAAGAGGATTTTTGTGGTGTTCCTGCGGCTGCTGGGCAGTCAGAAATTGGCAGAAGTTTGCAAGGTATGGCTTTTGAGTGGTGGGGCACTATTTACACAGCAGTCAGATGTAGTAATGTTGGGACATAAATGGTCATTAAGCATGAATTTTAACACGTGGGACACTAAAAAACGAAATTCAATAACTTGAAAATACTTTTGGGAAATTGGAATCCATGATACAAGGCAAGATGGGGTTGAATGATGCTTGAGAGAAATGTCAATTACTATATCAGCCTTTGTACATTTACAGGGGCAACTGTGCCAGACAAAAGAACTGGTCATGTGGGTTTCATAAAGAAAGGGGCCACTTAGACTCAAGTGGCAGAATCCTAAAAGACACTATGCGGCACTGTCAATGCAGAAGACTTAAAGAAGATAAAGATGGTGTTGCAAACAAATGGGGGAGGGAACCAGCAGACCTTGAAAATGTGCGCCGTACAGGTTGCAAGTCTGAAGAAGATGTGGTGAGCAATACCCAACAACTATGCACCATGGTCGCCACACTTGTGACCTATGTATGGCAATCAGCAGACACAGTAAATCCCATCTTAGGTATATTTAATGACTGACTGGCATTAGCCACACATTTGACCCTCACGTGTCTTTTACACACTCCTGATGAAAGTGTCATCAACATGTACACTGAAGCCACATAACTGCAGGAAGCTTTTCTCCATGCTGTCTGTGGCTATTTGACCCTAATACTCCTGTCTGCAAGACAGTTCTTGGAGGGGCTTCATAAAATTTGAGCCATGTTAACACCAGTAGCGGAGTAGAGAAGGAATCTTTAGCACTGTACTACCATATGGCCAGTGTAGCCAGTACACAAAAGGTAGCTAGATTAATGGATCAGGTGCAGATACCACTAAGATGCAAAGAGACTGCCAATTTGAGTGTTTTGCCATTCACATTTGCACAGTCCACATAGGAAACACTGCAGAAATTTGTGCACTTATGGGTACATGAAATGCAAATGTAATCTGGATGTATCAGTGCAAATAATGGTATTTGCTATGAAAAGTATTCTCTCTCATCCAGAAGAATTACCTGATTTCAAGTAGAAAGTCTATCAATATGTGAGGTACATTGGCATGGAATGAACCAAGATAGTGAGGTAAAAGTCTTGATAACAGATGACATTTTGTCATTAGACATGCTATAACTGTATATTTAAAATTTTTTAAAGATTTGCAGTTGTAAATAGTCACTTATTAACATATTTTTTTAGTTGTAGATCTGAAGATGATATTAATTGATGCAAGCACCAATCATTTTTTAAATTTCAAATTGAGACTGCTAAAATAAATATTTTTGAGACAACAGTCACATCTTCCAAGATCTACGACTCATCCTAATCAGCACCATGCTCAGAATTCGCGCCCTCACCACTGCTGCAGGACCCTTGACTGACCACTACGTGGATCTTGCTGGCCTTTTTTTGGCAGTATACAGTTGGTTATAATGACAAAGGGACCACTCTTGTTTTGGTCATTTCATGGCCACTAAGAGACTACCAGGGATCATGGTTTCCTAAAATGTTCCAAAAGTATAGGGCCCTTTGCTTACTAGCTTTTCTGCCTGTAAAGCATCCACCATTTTCCATCACTCCTTACCATTCTTTCTCCAATGAGAGGGCTTGTCTCAACATTAAACGAGGCCCTAATATTATATGGAGTCAACACAACACAGAACCTTTTAGAGCACATCCCATATCACACTATTCGAAGGAAAAAGCCCAGTGGAACAGCTTCATGTATGAAAACGGCAGAACCATACTCCTCATCCTCTGATCAGATGACCTGCAAAGATGACCAGCCATAGGATCACATCATTACCGGTTTCTCTGGTCACTGGCCCTGGTGTGTTCTCAGTACCATCAGCAGAGTACAGAAAATAATCATGGACATCATACTGACACCAGCATTAATTGCCCATCATCACAGCCACCAAAAGCATCACCTGCTGATTTGACACACACATCAAGCCAAACTTACGGCCAACAGAAGAATCAACAGCACTACCAACTCCAAATCCTTCACTGGTCACCTGTTAACTGCTGCCAGCAGCATACGAGATTTTCACATCCTCGGATGTGAAAATGCTAGACTCTCCACCATGACTCTTCATAATCATGCCCTGGGGCATGTAATCCAACTCCTATACTGACTTCATCAGTGGAAACATCTCAGTGAGCACTGACAAATGTCTGCTACCACTGCTGTAGGTGGCATCATTTTGTCCACAGTAGGGAGTCTTTCCAGTAATACTTAGCATCTACAAGGAAGTATAGTCCTTTATCTCATTCTCTCACAGGAGAGTAGGCATTGACCTTAGAGAAAATCAGCTGCATCAGCGACATCAGTTTGACAGTGGTAGCAGTAAATATAGGTTGGTACCACAGAACACACACTGTGGCTGCCAGCTGCACTACTAGAATACCTTATAACTGGTATCCATGTCCAAGCTCAGGATATTCTGATTGAACAATCCTACTTCATATCTGAAAACTAACAGAACAAATCAACACAAAAGATGCCATTTCTGACAAGGAACTCTCCACACCACCAACATCTTGTCTTATTTAACTACACCTTGTTTTTTAAAACAACCGTAATGACCAAAAGCTTTAATTGTGTGAATCTTTTTATTGTGCCTATCGCGACTCAGCATCTCCGCTATATGGTGAGTAGCAACTTTACTTCTCTGATATTGTTAAGTTCTAATATATAATTTATTTTTCATCTCCAGTTGCATATTTTCTAGATACATGACTAGTTTCAACCTCTCTGGATCAACTTCAGATCCAAGAATGAAGTAAAAAAAGTATTGTCTGTTATTTTAGAAAAAAGTAGAAAAGTATTGTACATAAATGAAGAATTTAGCTATGTTGTTGAGACAGCAATCCTAAGTTTTTGTGTCAGAACCAGGCACTAAAGTACTTTGGTATGCAAATGTGGTCCATGTTTTAAACTAGTAGGGAGGGGAGGGAGGTGAGAGGAAGGAAGGGAGAAGAGGACAGAGGAAAGAGGAGAGAGTGGGACTGGAGAGGGGGAAATAAGGCAGGGAGGGAGAGTGGTAGGGCCATCATAAGCGTCTGGTGAACATTCTAATATTGAAACACTCTCTTGGAACCATTGTTATGCATTTGGATGTGCTACACAATGAACCTAAGAGACACCCCCTGATAATGCTAGAAGAAACTGAGATTTTTACATGCTGTTTACAAGAGCCTGGCAACACATTAAACCAGCAGAATTACTTTATCAACAGTGCATTTTTTGAAACTTTGAAGACTTCTTTCAGTTGTCCACCATGACACAGTTCACATATGAGCAACAGCTCCATTCACCAAGAAGATACAGCAGCAGCAAGTCGACTTGCACACCATGCTAGCAGCAAGCTGGCACGGAGACTGACTTCTGAACATATTGTGGAACTGTTTGTCACACAATTCCACTAAGCAGAAGCAAAAGCAGTCAACAAGCATTGTTCTAAACTCTTAATATTTTAATGATAATTTGTACATAATTTTCCTTTTTTAATTTTACATTAAGTTACTGCAATGTTTTACCGGATGTAATCTGATATGCTCATGAGGTCCCTCCCTATTTGTTCTATACTCTTCATATTTTAACAATTTTTTTACATCATTTTACTTTTTCAATTTTTAGCATAAGACTCTTACTTTTTACACAAGTTATTATAATGTTTTACCAAATGTAAATTTGTTAGACTCATGATATCTGTACCACTACCCCTCCCCCTGTCCCACTTCTTTCTCCTTGCCCAATTCCCTCGCTCCACTTTTCTCCCTCCCACTCTTCCCCAACTCCCACCCTTCCATTCATCACTTACCAGTTTAAAACATGGACCATAGCTGCATACCACAGTACACTGATGTGTGGTTTTGACACAGATATGAAGGGTTGCCAACTCAATTACATAAGTAAATTCCACAATTATGTACAATACTTTTACATTTTTTGTAAAATAACAGACAGTACATGTTAAACTTTACTTTGTTTTTACATCTGAATATGATGCAGGGAGATCAAAACTAGTCCTGTATTTTCAAAAAATGTGCAACTGGGACTGAAAAATGAATGATATATTAGAATTCTTTTAAATTTCAATAGATTTGCTGTCCTCTCACAACAAATATGTCAGCTATGACAGCTTGGTTAGTTTCATCACGTGGGGCTTAGGCTCCACTGGAGACATCAAATTCTGGTGGTGGCAACACAAGACATCCAGGAATGTTCATATGATTGTAACTGGGTGACTTATCTTCACAGAAATTCAGTACAGTATCCACCACAAATTTCAGTTAACACAGAATGAGTATTTTTAGCCAACATGTATAAGTTAGGAAAAGAAGTGGAATTAACGCAATTTTTAAAATATTTTTGAATATATTAACTATTAAGGGGAAATTACAATGATGCTAGTAATTGAAAATATGTTGAATGTACCATAGACCATCTGATTATGTTAGTAATGCGACAAATGTTTATTTCCTTCATTTTTTAAGACTGCAGAAATGGAACATCAGTATTATTTTAGGAGTGGACTTACTGATCAAGTATTCCCTATGACAGTATTATATGTTACTCAAAATAACAAGTGTGAAGTGTATAATTTTATGGAAGAATAACTTCTGATTTTTTTAGTATAGGGAAATTGTTCACTGACTGAGATGGGAAAGGATTTTTTTGAGAAAAATAATTGGGGGCAATGAGAATGGAAGAAACCTGGAGAATAAGGAAAATGCAGAATTACAGACACTTTTTGAACAGATGAATATTATAGTGAAAATCAAGCAGGGAACAATAAGATGGGCTAGTCATGTACAGAAAATGTCAGAAACTTGTTAAGAAAGCTTGAGGGGAGAAGAAGAAGAGGCGGACCCAGGAAAAGGTGGTTTGAAGATATGGAGGAGGACTTTAAAGCAATGGGTGTCAGGAATTGGAGAAGGTAAAAAAGAGACACTGCAGACAGAAGACAGGTGCCAAAGCAGGCCACAGTTCTACAAGATAAGTAGTGTTGACCAGTAAGTATGTACATAAGTAAGTAAATTCTACACTGAAAGAGAATTTCAGGCTCAACATTTGCGGGAAATGTGCAGAATGAAGTTGTAAAGTGTGTCTAATATAAGGATGATATAGGGGCTCAAAGGGAAGAATCAAAAGCACCTCTGTTAAACTCAAACTGTGAAGAAGCACAGTGCTTAAAAAAAATGTGGAAGCACCATAAGAAAACCATGCTTGAGCATGGATATAGATGCTAGTCAAGCCTGCAGGTTGCACTATTGTATTTGACCACAAACGGGCATTTGTGCTATGTTCTCCATATGTTGTGCTTGTGTCATGGTCAGAACCGTGTTCTGTTAGGATGTGTCTAATATTTTGACTTCCCTCTTTAAAAAATGAGGGGGTCATAAAGTTGTGTTTTGCATAGCAATTTCCAATTATATTTATAAGAAATGGTAATTACATTGTTTCACTCAGTAAATAGCTTCTTCAGTTTTGTGATACTTTGACCTTTCATGTAAAATTCGCAGCAAACTGTCTTCTTTCAAGAAGTGTGTTCTTATAATTATTCCTGTCTTTACTTGCACTCTAAGGATAAGAACATACTGTAACTTCTGTTAACTTTTTAATGCCACTTCTAGAAGTTTTTAAACTAGCAATACTCATTTGTCTCCTCTTTCTTTTTCCTGGAACCAATAGATTCTTCCACTTGCAAAATCTGGATATTCAGAACCATAGCTAGTAAATGGAAGAAAAGAGTGGCAACAACCACTCACATGAGTAACTTCATTGGAACTGGTCAAGATATGCTGCCTATGAACTCCGAACTGTGTGTGATGTTCTGTTATGGGGTTCTGTTAAGAGAGCAGAGTGAACAGAATGCCAGAAATTGAACAGCAGTGACTCTTGCAAAGGTTATTTATCCAAAAAAATTTGAAAAATGGGGCATATCAAAGACCTGTTTTGTGGTGCCAAATTTAAATTTGAGAGTCACAGTCCTGAAGAAGACACAAGAAAACTGTGAAAGGCCAAAAACTTATCACTTGCCAGAGAAAAACTGGAGGTAAAAGAGGCTTCCATAGCAATGTCAGACAAGTTCTCTGACACAATCAGTTGTATGTGTGAGATTAAACCATTTTCAGAATTTCAGGTCCATTCCAGGTGGTGTTGAATGTAAACATGAAGTGCACATATTCTACTACTGTTCCATGGATATGAAGATCCCTGTCAAAGAATCGGTGTTTATTAAAGGTTAAAGAGAGAATGTTGGATCCGTTGGACAGTATCAAATTGTGTTACCAGATCTACCTGCACACAAAAGACAAATTAAAAAGCAGAAGGGGAACTAAGGAGAAGTTCTGAAAAGCAGAAAAAGAAGGAGAAGTTAACATCACAACTAAATGAAATTCCATTCTCCGAAGAAGACCTGCCGTCTGTGTCACATCTGCTGTGAAGAGAGCTACGTTAGATTAGATTAGATTAATACTAGTTCCATGGGTCATGAATACGATATTTCGTAATGATGTGGAACGAGTCGAATTTTCCAATACATGACATAATTAGGTTAATTTAACAACATACTTAAGTTAATAAAACAATTTTTTTTGTGTTTTTTGTTTTTCTTTATTTTTTATTTTTATTTTTTATTTTTTTTAAATATTTTTGTTTTTTTTTTCTTTTTTTCTTAATTTAAGTATTAACTGTATTTTTCTTACTTGTCACTTCTTCTTCCATGTGTTTTTGCTTTTAGACAGCTTTAATTGTCGAGTGCTAGTAATAGTGTTCCATAGATTTCGTGTTTGTTTTGAATACAGTCAGAGAGAGCCCCTTTAGTCATCCATAGTGCCAGTAGTGTCAGCGTCGTCGTAACTGCCATCTGCGTCACGTCTGCTGTGCAGCAAGCGACGTTAATTTAAGTATTAACTGTATTTTTCTTACTTGTCACTTCTTTTTCCGTGTGTTTTTGCTTTTAGGAAGCCTTAATTGCCGAGTGCTAGTAATAGTGTGCCATAGATTTCATGTTTGTTTCGAATACAGTCAGAGAGAGTCCCTTTAGTCAGCCACAGTGCCAGTAGTGCTAGTGTTTGTTTTGAATACATTCCAGAAACAGGTAGTGCTATTTTCATTGTTTTCTACAAGAAGTGTCTAGTAACCACAGTTTAGTCAACTATCAGCCGCCTTTAGTGAATTAGCAGTCTAGTTAAAAGTTGATTAACTCTCTACAGTAAATTGATTTCTTAGGATGGATAGGATGTGTGACTGCTGTGTACGGATGCAGGAGGAGCTGGCCACTGTTCGCGAACAGCTGAACGTGTTGATGGCCGCGGTCAGCTGTCTTCAGGCTGCTGCCTCGGAGTGTAGCGGCAGTGGGGAGTCTGGTGCGTCGCATGGTACACCCCATGTGTTACATGCTTCACCCACTGTCCCTGCTGTCGAGACATCTTCGTGGGTACCGGGCGCGGTTGGGCCACCCTCTCCCCAAGGGGAGTGGCGGGTTCAGCGGCGTTAGCGGCGCACGAGGTGGAGGGTCAATGTGGAGGCTGGCCGTGTAGCATCGCCCACTCTGCCTGTGAGTGGACATCTGGCCACTCCTTCAGCAAGGTCCGAGCAGGCACACGGGGGGAGGGGTTTATTAGTGATTGGGAGCTCCAACGTTAGGCGGGTGATGGAGCCCCTTAGGGAAATAGCGGAAAGGTCGAGGAAGGGGGCCAGTGTTCACTCTGTCTGCTTGCCGGGAGGTCTCATCCGAGATGTGGAGGAGGTCCTGCCAGCGGTGACAGAGAGCACTGAGTGCACCTGACTGCAAATTGTTGCTCATGTCGGGACCAATGATTCCTGCTGTCTGGGTTCAGAGGTCATCCTCAGTTTGTACAGGCGGTTGGCGGAGTTGGTGAAGGCGGAAAGCCTCGCTCGCGGGGTGGAATCTGAGCTAACTATTTGTAGTATCGTTCCCAGAACCGATCGCGGTCCTCTGGTTTGGAGCCAAGTGGAAGGCTTAAACCAGAGGCTCAGACGATTCTGCGGAGATCTGGGGTGCAAATTTCTCGACCTCTGCTATCGGGTGGGGAAATGTAGGGTCCCCCTGAATAGGCGAGGCGTGCACTACACGCAGGAAGCGGCTACAAGGGTAGCGGAGTACGTGTGGAGCGCACATGTGGGTTTTTTAGGTTAGAGAATTCCCTCCCTAGGCCCGACAAGACGCCTCCCGAGACGCGGCAAGGTAGGAGTAGGCGAAATGCAACAGGGAATAACAATATTAATGTGCTAATAGTAAACTGCAGGAGTGTCTACAGAAAGGTCCCAGAACTGCTCTCATTACTAAACGGTCACAATGCCCACATAGTACTAGGGACAGAAAGTTGGCTGAAACCAGATGTAAACAGTGATGAAATTCTATACTCAGATTGGAATGTATACTGCAGAGACAGGCTGGACAGTGAACGGGGAGGCGTGTTTATAGCAATAAGAAGTGCAATAGTATCGAAGGAAATTGACGGAGATCCGAAATGTGAAATAATTTGGGTGAAGGTCACGGTTAAAGCAGGCTCAGACATGGTAATTGGATGTCTCTATAAGCCCCCTGGCTCAGCAGCTGTTGTGGCTGAGCACCTGAAGGATAATTTGTAAAATATTTTGAGTAGATTTCCCCACCATGTTATAGTTCTGGGTGGAGATTTTAATTTGCTGGATATAGACTGGGAGACTCAAACGTTCATAATGGGTGGCAGGGACAAACAATCCAGTGAAATTTTTTAAGTGCTTTATCTGAAAACTACCTTGAGCAGTTAAACAGAGAACCGACTCGTGACAATAACATATTAGACCTTTTGGTAACAAACAGACCCGAACTATTTGAAACAGTTAACGCAGAACAGGGAATCAGCGATCATAAAGCAGTTACTGCATTGATGATTTCAGCCGTAAATAGAAATATTAAAAAAGGTAGGAAGATTTTTCTCGTTAGCAAAAGTGACATAAAGCAGATTTCAGAGTACCTGATGGCTCAACACAAAAGTTTTTTCTCAAGTAAAGATAGTGTTGAGGATCAGTGGACAAAGTTCAGAACCATCGTACAATATGTGTTAGATGAGTATGTGCCAAGCAAGATCATAAGAGATGAAAAAGAGCCACCATGGTACAACAACCCAGTTAGCAAACTGCTGCGGAAGCAAAGGGAACTTCACAGCAAACATAAACATTGGAAGTTCACTGAGGCTTTTTGCGGATGATGCTGTGGTATATCGAGTGGTTGTAACAATGGAAAATTGTAGTGAAATGCAGGAGGATCTGCAGCGAATTGACGCATGGTGCAGGGAATGGCAATTCAATCTCAATGTAGACAAGTGTAATGTGCTGCGAGTACATAGAAAGAAAGATCCCTTATCATTTAGCTACAATATAGCAGGTCAGCAACTGGAAGCAGTTAATTCCATAAATTATCTGGGAGTACACATTAGGAGTGATTTAAAATGGAATGATCATATAAAGTTGATCGTCGGTAAAGCAGATGTCAGACTAAGATTCATTGGAAGTATCCTAAGGAAATGCAATCCGAAAACAAAGGAAGTAGGTTACAGTACGCTTGTTCGCCCACTGCTTGAATACTGCTCAGCAGTGTGGGATCCATACCAGGTAGGGTTGATAGAAGAGAGAGAGAGAAGATCCAACGGAGAGCAGCGCGCTTTGTTACAGGATCATTTAGTAATCGCGAAAGCGTTACGGAGATGACAGATAAACTCTAGTGGAAGACTCTGCAGGAGAGACGCTCAGTAACTCGGTACGGGCTTTTGTTGAAGTTTAGAGAACATACCTTCACCGAGGAGTCAAGCAATATATTGCTTCCTCCTACGTATATCTCGCGAAGAGACCATGAGGATAAAATCAGAGAGATTAGAGCCCACACAGAGGCATACCAACAATCCTTCTTTCCATGAACAATACGAGACTGGAATAGAAGGGAGAACCGACAGAGGTACTCAAGGTACCCTCCGCCTCACACCGTCAGGTGGCTTGCGGAGTATGGATGTAGATGTAGATGTAGAAGATGAAGAGACAACTGATGAAAATCCTTTGCAGGTACCAAGTGATGATTTTGATGTAACTTCTACTTCAAGTATAAATCAGTGTAATGTATTACAGTTGCACAATGTTGCATAACTCAAGTCATCTGTTTCCAGGTATGGTGAAAGAAGAGTATTACACCATTTACAGTGAGCCTGGTGGAGGGTATCTGTGCCATTTTACTTTAGAGGAAGACTTAACAAAAATGAAACCTGGTGAAGTTATTGTTAAGCACCTTGTGTATTTTTTAAATAAAAACAACACTGATAAAAGTTTGCAGACTATTGGTGGTATGAGTTACCACCAATAGTCTGCAAATTTTCGACACTGGTTGGAAAGGAGGAGTCATGTGTTGGGCTGAGACAAAGTTGAATAGTAAACTCATAGTTGGTTTGTTCTCCTCATATTAATGAGCCACCTTTGTGCCACCTGATCCAACTTTTGGATTGGAAAACTTTGTCTAACAACAAGTGGAGTGGTATGATTTGTAACATGCTTAGTAGTGAAACATGAAATCAGTTTCTCATTTGTCAGAATAGCCTTTCCAGAGCCTTTGGTTCCACTGAGTGACAATTTTGCCAAAAATCTCTCTACAAATCACTTTTATGGTTACAGGATAACCCACACTATGAGGGCAGGTGCTCTTCCAAATAATCTGGCATCATTAGAAATTGATCCTGGAAGCTCACGAGTTTCAAAACACCGTCTTAAAGGTAACACATAGGGACATTACATCTGCTTATTGAATATATTGCTGACGTTTACTATCCCAGCTGGTTTACAATCAAATTGAAATTCTATTGGGTGGAATGGACCCCAACACATTTTTTATCAATCCCAGAAGAAGGCAGTAGCAGATATTGTTTTGCCAACAATTCAATGTTCACCATGGTTTTCATGTAGTGAAATGGTGCTTCAACCACTTTTATGCTCAGAAGACCAAGAAGAAAAGACAGCAGGGGCCGAGAAGATATCTAAATTGAGAAACGAAGATAATGATACACCAGGA
Source organism: Schistocerca americana (assembly GCF_021461395.2). Classification (NCBI taxonomy): domain Eukaryota; kingdom Metazoa; phylum Arthropoda; class Insecta; order Orthoptera; family Acrididae; genus Schistocerca; species Schistocerca americana. Next base: position 947,512,982 of record NC_060119.1, on the reverse strand, counting down.
AATCTGCCTGTTTGGTCTAGGAAAATACCTGCAATAAATCAAAATGCAACTTCACTTTTGAAACTGACAGAATGGTCAGAAAAAGTATATGAACCTCCACTTAACTGTGAGCTCAAAATATGAAAGAAGAAAGTTTGTTCAAGACACAGGGCAAGTTAAACAGTTCCATGTCATGGATAGTCCATACAGTAACAGAGTAACAGAAGCTTGTGGCAAAATGTATACTCATGACAAACGAGAAAGACACATTAGAAGCCAGGGGCCAGGATCCAAGCAGAAGTATGCTGTCTAGGAATTTACTGAAACAAGATTCAATGAATATTGTTGGTTGAAGCTTTTTACATTTTTTGCAATGTGTTTTCAGTGTTTGATAATATAAACCGAATATAAAGAAAATTGTTTGTGTTCATTAAACCACTATTTGTGCAAATTTTGGAGGAGTTTACATGCCCTTCTGTCAGAAATTTCAATACACATTACAATCAAGAGAAAATTTACCAAGCTAAATGTATATCATTAAAGAAAAACCTTTTAATTTAAGATATCACACATCAAAAGCCACATTTTTGATACCCCCTCATTCACAAAAATCATGAAATCTTATTTTTGCCCTCTAAAATGCCAAAATGACACACCCTAGTGTTCTGTGTAGTTGTGAGTGCCATATGTTGGAGCTCAGCAAATTCAAATGTGGTTAAATTGTTGGTGCTCGTACAGCGAGTGCTTCTATAACTAAGATAGCCAAAGTGTTCCATGTTTCAAGAGATTTATATCACATAAAGGGAAAGCAGAAAAACATTATCAACATGGATGAAAGAGTAAGCTTAGTGATCATGACGAACAGTCACTGAAGAGGACTGTGAATGAGAGGAAGATAGCTGCAAAAGACACTGGAGAAGTTAATGTCACACTCGTAACCCCTGTCAGCACCAAACCAACATGAAGGAAGCTCCGGGAGGGGATTGCAGGGTGAGCTGGAATTTCAAAACCACTCATCATTGATGCAAATGCCCTTAACAGGAAAACATGGTGCCAAAACCACTAATCGTAGACTATAAAGCAATAGAAGAATGTCGTTTGGTTTGATGAGTGTTGTTTCACACTGTTTCCAACCTCTAGCCACGTTTATAACCCAAGAGTGAAATACAGCAGGGTCGGTGATGATTTGGACAGCCATATTATGGTACTCTACAAGGTCGCAATGCTGCCAAGGATTATGTGATCATTTTGTCTGATTGGTTCCATCCACTGTTGCAATATTTGTTATCCAATGGTGATTCTGTGTTTCAAGGTGACAGGGCCCCTGTTCACACAGTGTACTTTGTCCAGGACTTGCTTTATGAGTTGGTGTGTCTCCCCTGTCCACCACTATCATCGGAATCCAATATTACTGAGCCTTGAATAGAAGAGTGCATGATCACTATTCACTTCCATCATTGTTATCTGAACTTGCCACTATTTTGCAAGAAGACTGGTATAAAATTCCCTTGAAAACCAAAATAGGACCTGTATTTCCCTTCTGAGATGACTGGAAGTTTTCCTAAAACTTTTTATGCACAGTAATGTGCTGTGAATCTGATGTTTCCATATTTTTTCTCACCACTTGTATTTTCATTCAATCCAGTGGAATGTTAAATTTAATTCCCACTTCAAAGTTAAACCACGTAAAATGATTGAGAAGAAATCTCAGATGGTGGTGGTGGTGGTGGTGGTGGTGGCGGTGGCGGCGGCGGTGGCCATGTATAGTAGCCCATACAGTGACACACTCAGGTAGAAACTGTTTTGATGCTCAAACTTTAAATTATGTAATTTTCAGTGCAATAGGGTCTAAAGCTGAGTTGAATTTTTTCAACGAGTTCATGATGTCTTCAGCTGCCATTCTCTTTATTTCACGTAGAATTGTACAATTTTGGCCTTAGGCCATTTTCAAGTATTTTATGGATGAAAATATGAGTGAGACAATTCACAAGTTGTTTTGGGTGCAATGTGTAACTCTCTATGCCTTAGCATCCAGGTACCAGAAGATTACGTAATGCAAGGAGAGTAGAAAATAGACAAGTTGTTTATTTAATGGCAAACGTTACCTTATAAAGCTACTTCATTTTGACCGAACATTTCTATTTTTGATAAGACTATTGTTGCTTAAGGAGTTTCCCAGGCAATTAACAGAGGTGGAATTTATATAAAAAAAGTAAACATTTTTACCTCATTATAGAATAAGTGATGGAATAAAGACAAATACTGGAAACAAAAAGTCAGTGACAGACATTCCAGTTCAAAGTGATAAAAACCAGTTAGAATCTCTGTGTGCTGAATGATGTCTAGAGAAGGTTCACTTTCAAGTGGAACTTTTTAACTGATAAAAATTGTGTGCCAAACCAGTATTCAGTTTTAATATGTTAGAAAGTTTCAAAATAGAACACACACTGCTTCACAGTGAAAGTTTCATTCTTCATTTCAGATTATTTAAATAATGTGCATTTGAGTTATTTGAGGAAAAGGACTATTGATCAGTTACGGCTCTTGCTTAGCCAAAAAGTCTTTGAAGATATTAAGAGGAGTTATGACAAAAATGTTTCCTCTAATCAGTTATAATGTACCACCCTGTCCTGGTGTGGCTAACAGTAAATATTGTACAAGAAGTCCATTGCTTAAAATGAGGAATTGGGCGATTTTTGAAGAACACATGACTGTGTTTTTCCTGATCAGTATGCCTGTTGACATTGACCAAGGAAATAATCATGCTTGTTGATCCTGATCTTTACTATTTTAAAGTTAATTTTCTTCAATGTGAATGACATAAAATTATTGAGGATGTAATGAGGTCTGTCAGTTTGATGGCAGCTGTTAACTTTCTCACAAGAGTGACAATGAACTATAAATGCCTAATTAACAAAATTATTAGAATGAAATTTTCACTCTACAGTGGAGTGTGTGCTGATATAAAACTTCCTGGCTGATTAAAACTGTGTGCTCGACTGGGACTCAAACATGGGACCTCTGCCTTTGTGCGCCTACCACAGTTGATGATGATGATGATGTTTGTCTGTTGGGCACTCAACATTGTGGTCATCAGCAGCTGTATAAGTGCCAAATCTTTCCTTTTCCAGTCTCAGTGGTTCCTGAATGATGATGAGAAGAACACAAACACCCAGTCCCTGGGTGAAGAAAATCCCTGACCCCGCCAGGAATTGAAACCAGGACCGCATGATCCAGAGGCAGCAACACTAGTCACTAGTCCACAAACTGCAGGCCATCTACCCAAGCATGACTCGTGACCCATCCTCAAAGCTTTACTTCTGCCAGTAACTCTTTTCCTACCTTCCAAACTTCACAGAAGCTCTCCCATACACCAAAGCTTCTGTGAAGTTTGGAAGGTAGAATATGAGGTATTGACAGAAGTAAAAGGGCTTTGAGGACTGGTCCTGAGTCTTGCTGGAGTAGCTCAGTGGTAGAGCAAAGGTCCTGCTTCAAAGTCTCAGTCTGGCACACAGTTTAATCTGCTGGGAAGTAATAATATTTTTGCTTACAACAGCAGAGTTGCCAGGATAATGGCCAAATAATATTTATGAAGTCTTTCTGACCATGGTGGGCAGCTGTAAAAAGTATGTGATGATAGTCTTGGTGAGAACAAGGTAATTCAAATCACTAGATCATTTGGATTAATTAAGGATTCAAACCTATAGGTCTTAAGCATTTATTTGCAACACATCCAATTAGACTCAAAAAATCTCACAACAAATGTAAAAAATAAACTTAACTGTTTCCTGATTGAATTTATTAGCCTGCCTGAACCATATTTCTTAAGAGGATGTGTAAAAGTACCAAGAGAGCAACAGTAAAAAGACAGTGGCTTACAACACACATCAAAAGGTCTTGTAATACAAAGAGAATTCTTTACACCTCACTTGTAACTATTAATGAACCTCAGCATAGGCAGCACTACAAATTATACTGCAGCAATATTATGAATGTGTTTCAAAAATTCAAAGGCGTATTCAGTAAATCTGAAATTGACAAGTCAAATAATAAAATAAAAACAACCTTTAAGGTGATAAAAAGTTGACCACATAAATGACAAAGAACTGCAACAACATACGTGTGTCACAATGACAGCACAGTAGGTGAAAAGGAAACTGATACTAATATCTTTAGTAACAGTTTTTATCAGAAGCTGAAAAGTTGTAAAGTGTCTGTGGCTGAGACCATGAACCCTCAGCGAAGAATTGTGCAGATCAAAATCAACCAGATAGAGGTACCCCTGTCAGGACAAATTGAACTGAGGTTACCCGAGAAACATAAAGCAAAAACTTCAATGAAGTGGACCAAATTCTCTGCAATATATTAATGACCTAGTAAAATATAGTGCTGCCATGAACAGGTTTAAATTGTTGTGGAAAAGAGTTGATAAAGCAGGGTTTTCCAGCTACTACTCTACTTTACCACTTACAAGACTAGAAAAGACTCTATGCACAAGAACTATGCATCATTGTAATAACCACAAACATTCTAAGCTACAGTCAAGTCTGGGTTCCAGAAAATAATTTCAACTGAACAGGCAGTAGTGCTGTTTGTTAACTAAGTTGATAAATCAATAAACAATTAAATGCCACAGGTTGGAGTTTTATGTAATCTTTTTAGAGATTCCAAATGGGGTGGACCAGAAAATTTTACACAGGAAGGTAGAGCATTATGGCTCAAGTGGAGAAGTAGTGATTTGGTTCAGATACTATCTAGATGGCAGAAAGCAGACTGTAGTACTGAGTAATTCAGATACGACACTCAGATGTTTAAACCAAACAGCATAAAATTTTAGGTTCACTGGGGTTCTGTGCTCAGATCTATACTATTTCTGAAAAGCCAATCTGAATTATTCCAAAATGGAGGGTTTACACCTCTGATTATGTAAGAAATAGAGTTCAGTATCAATCGCTATTCAAGCTATTGCATCGATTTATAACACTGATGAATCAAAACTGCCAACTTTGGCTATTTCCAACAAATGCAGCATAAGGTATTATCATACTTTGGGAAAACCAGTAACAAGCAAATAAAGTATTTATCATACAATAGATTACCACTAGATACATGAGTAAGAGTCCATTCTAGACAAACTTCTAGGTACTCCATCCAACAACTGGTGATCCTCAACAATTGGCAAGAACGCAGCTTAGCATGAATAGAGCATACCACGATCAAGATACAAGAAATAAACATAGGAGTAACAAAGCATCCCAGGATGCCCTACCATTTAAATTTGTGCGCTCTTGCTGTGCACTGGATGGGTCAGAGCAACCAATAGCCTGGATCAACTATAAAACAGTTAACTGACTGAAACTAGTGTGGAAATAAAAGGTTATTTGGAAACAGTAGCTTGTAGTGGCGTTTGCACCAAGATGTCATTCATTAACAAAGGTATATAATGCAGAACCAGTTCACGTCACATCATTCATAGTTGCCCTTAGTACAGAAAAACATCTTTATCTTTTCCAATACCACTTCCTAAAGGACTTACTGAAGTGTGATTAAATTTGTGTTTTATAATAAGAGTATGGTAGTTTTTTTATCACCCTTTATGTGTAAAGCCCTGCATATGAATTACACTGTAAGCCTTAGAACTTGCTGCTAAAGATGTTTAATGCAATTACATGACTCAGTTGACAACCTGTCAATATATTCATGTTATGGATCCACACTGAACTAAAACAGCAGCAACACATGTAATTACCATCAAAATGAAATATAATCTTACCTTCAAATAAGAAGTTTCTACTACCCAATAAGCATTCTGTATTAAGAGTTACAAATATTGGACCCCTTAAAGGATCAGACTTGTCAGTGAAGGGAAGAGAAATAGTATCAGCTGGTATTGGTACCATTTGAAATCCGCAAGTTGGTGCTTTTCGAGACCATCCTTGAATCTGAAATAAATGTTTCAAGCATCATATTTTTTAAAAAAGGTTAATGTTTCTATAACATGTAGAAATAGCAACTGACCATCATACAGATAATATTTAATAACTGTCTTAAAACAAAAATATTTATTTACTTGTGATTAATGGACTATAATATGGACAACAAAAATGCTTTTATCAAGCAGCAGTGGAAGGAAACGCACAACAAGAAGTACACACGCAAGTTTTTATAACCAGGGACTGCTTCTTTGGGTCTGTAGAAAGGAAACATTTCAAACAACCCAGGACTAAGCTATGATGAATAAACTGCAAATAATCTGTACAGACTGCACATCCCTTGTTCTAGTGCCCTCAACACCAGCCCCTCTGCCCCCAAAACAACAACCACAATTCACAACACATACTCCTACACTAAAATAAATATTGATCATAAGGCTCTTCATAGTTTAAAACTAACTGAAGAAACTAGAGCTTCCTGCATTATACTACACCTCAACTCAATCACACATTTAATTTATTATTTTCATATTTGAAGGGCAGGCAGAATAAAAGGAATACGTCCACTTTTAAAAAAATTTCAGGAGAGCAAAAACAATGATTTGAAACCAAATAACTTTTGTCTTTCATAATTTATTTTTAATTTTTCTTAGTTATTTAGTAGTTTTAAGTATATAAATTTACAATTTGTAATAAAAAGTACAGTAAAAAAAAAGGCTATTAGGTATTTTTTCCTCCAAAAATAGTCTGAAGTACAAACTTTTGTGGGAAAAAGGTGATTAGTCCACAGGACTTATCCCACTATTTGCAAAATAATAATACTTCAAACAATGTTTATTTTTTATTTTTTTCACATAGTATTTCAGTTTAATCAACTTTCAACTGTTACAAGTTAAGAAGTTATAGAAACTACAATTAGAGAATGTTGTCTTCCTGCCTAATTGTGTTGAAGGTTTTCAAAGAAGATCCTAGCTTTAGGTTCGCAGAATTTGGCCAAACTCTGTAGCTCTTTATATTTTGCTGCACTTATTGGAATGAGCCCTCAAATAAAAAGACAAGTGATTAAGAATCTAATTTTTTTCATTAATGAAATTTAAAAAAAGGGTCCAATGAAAATAACTTACTATCGTAGGAGAGGCCTGGTAGAATGAATTCTTCATTTTGTGGTGGCCAATTGTTCCTTTTCACAATGACTGCTTTTTCTTTTCACAATGACTGCTTTTTCCCATGCTCCATTGTATGTGATCCAGTAAAGAATGTCTTCAGTGGTGTTGTTGGTCCTTACCTCTCGTATTGGCCGAATTGGAAGATTCCTCTTTGCGTAGAGTGGAGTTAGGTGTTCTGCCCATTTCCGAAAAATGTTTTGCCCAACAATCTGATCACTGTTTTGTGCATTTTCTGTTATAAGTTGAACTACAAAGGGTGAAGGTTTTCGCCGAGCTGCTTCAAAGTGTTCCTTCCAAGCTTCAGGTGTCTCAAGGCAAGCTTTTGGGTTTAATGGAGCCATTTGTCTGTCACAGTCTAAGTAGCTGTGGTCACGGACTGGATAAGTTAGAGTAATTTTGGTAAAGCGCATCTCATGGTGGACCCAATAATGCATAAAACGTAATATGGTGAAATTCTTATTTTGGCCACCACATGTGTCACAAAAGAAGTGTATTTCCTTGATTTCTAGTCGCAGGTGATTATAAAAGAAGTCGTGTAGAAGAGAGCACACATCATTGTAGTAGTGGTAGGACACCTTCACTCCTTGATTTTGTTCCTCAAACAATTCAAACATTCTTTTTACATTCAAATCTTGTTGCAGGTAAGTTTGTTTGGAATCTTTCAAACCATAATGATTGTTCCTGGAAGTAAACGATTTAATGTGGTTTCTGATTAAATTTACTACATCATCCTTAATCTTGTGAGGCCTAACAACGTGCTTTCCTTGTTTGCTTTTTGTACAAAATCCACTGCCAGACCAGTGCAAACATGTTCTACTCGTTTTTTCCCTATTCCATGAAAAGAACAAAAAGCCTTTCTGCAAATGTCATACTCTGCTGCCTGGCCCTCATCATTTTTACCATGGACTCTGTATTTAAAAGTGGCCGAATTACTTCTAGCCTCTGCTGCTGGTTTCCGATTATGTTGACGCTGTACAGGAAGAACAGATATAAAGCCATTAATGTAAGTGTCTTGCTCGTCTTTACTTTCCATGAGATTAAACTGTTGAAGTATCAAATGTTTTACCAAATTTGGTACCACTTCAAAACATCAAAGTCGACATTCACAATATTGGCCAAGAACATGAGTTATTAGATTAATTTTTTTCCTTACAGCTGACATTCTACCACTCACTTTTCTTTTTTTCGTCCCTGAACTTCTTAGAAACTCATCAGCATCATTCTCCATTGTTTGTGAACCCTGCAGACTTGTCAACTGTTTTAGCACTGCACTGTAATGCACTAAAAACAAACTAAGAGCCACAAACTTTGCGCATTAAACTCCACTTACCCGAGTTTAGCAGCACGAACTGCAATGAACACACACTATTGTACACTAATTATCGGAGCTTCTTATTCACTCACGTCTTGTTGTGAGACTGAAGACAATATTGTGGGCCAATCTAGAAACAAGTCTAGACATGCCTATGAGTCATGGTTCATGGCACAACAAGTGCTGAGACTGATCCCAGTCTTCATGCAATTCCCATGAATCTTTGGAATGAACCGTTTTATTGTGATGTTTAAAGCTTTCCCGGCGTACTTATTGTTCCATAAAAACATGGGAGAACTGCCGGATATCAGTAACGTCCTGCCACGATATTTCTGTGGAAATAAGATTGTCTGACAACGAGACTCTCATCAATCGAGATAACAGTTATCAGCTAAACTCTGCTTGGAATCCTGTTATAGAGAAACTTCATAGTCAACGTAGTTATCTGCATAAAGATGGAAATCGACCTGATACCGATACGCCAGGCTTTCACAGTGGACGATGCGAGGCGCAGCGCACGGAGCCGTTATGAACGCGCACGCTGAGCAGCACATGCGCAATGTCACCTCAGTACGGCTTTAAATAGCAGAGCTCAGCGCGTACTCGCCAGTACTACTACTGTGGCATTCACCTGAAGATGGCCAGAAGACTCTGCGCCGAAATATCGTGGCAGGACGTTACTGATATCCGGCAGTTCTCCCGTGTTTTTATGGAACAACCCTTCTATTGCTCAAATGGAACGGACTGATCTCCTTTATCCCCGAATAGAGTATTCTTGTTTTTTTAATTTTAGAAGGACCAGTGCCATTTATCCCACAACCAACAACACCATTCGAAAGCCATTGGTTCAACGTATAGTTGGGCATAAAAACATCTGTTTAGAGAATTGATGGACTTATCCCTTTTATCCCCCCAGCCCTTCATTTATTCTTATTCATTCAAATCTCGTTCGTGCATTTGCTTCTTATAGAGAATTAGCAACTTTTCAGCTCAACAGATTAAAAGGCAATGAGTGGGCTTAATCAAAGTTACTTGTTCACTGCCTTGTAATACATTGCACTAGACAAAATGCAGCCCCACTGTGAATTCTGTTCTCGAACACGGGATGAGTTGGTTGACATTCATAAGCAGTTGGAAATCACCCTGACTACTGTCAAACAATTGATAGCTGCTGTGAACATGTGTGTTGGAAGAGTTCCCAAGAGTCGTGTACCTGTGATACCTGCACCAGAGGTACCGGAAGTACTACCCTCTTCCGTGGATCCTGCCTCCTCTGCAGAAAGTACAGAATCTGTCATTACTTATCCACTTGGCGGTGAGTGGTGTGTCATTGGCAGATGTGGGCATACTGTACAGGGTGGCAGGGAGCAGGGAGGACTCAGGGTGCTGTACCGATCCCCTTAACCGAGAAGTTCAAGGTGCTGTCTGTTTGTCGAGTATCAGGAGGAGGCAAATGCAAAACGGTCTGTGCCTATTAATCATCAGAAGTTCAAATGTATAGTGAATGATGGTACTGCTTAGGGAAATGGCAGCAAGGAACAGGAATGGACACCAGGTGCACTCAACGTACATGACTAGGGGCCTCATTCAATATGTTGAAAAGGCTATTCTAGCAGCCACTGAGGGAAAAGGGTGCAACCAACTGTGGATTGTGGTGCACATTGGAACAAATGAGGCCTGTCATCTGGGCCCCGAGGTCATTCTTGGGTCACTCCAGCGAATGACAGAGAAAGTTGAAAAGACCAGCCTTGCCTGTGGAGTTTCAACGAAGCTCACAATTTGCAGCGTTGTCCCCAGAACAGATCTTGGCTGTTTGGTTCTGAGTCAAGTGGAATAATTGAATCAGAGACTTCGAAAGTTATGTGCCAAGTTAGGCTGTGACTTCCTGGACTTGCACCACAGAGTTGAGGAATGTAGGGTTACCCTAAATTGGTTAGGTGTGCACTACACATCAGAGGCTGCTGTACTTTTCGCATCATAAGAATAAACCTGATGTAAACAAACACAAACACGATGATTGGTCAGCAGATGTAGTTCTCATACACTGATGATGTTCTGCTGCTGAAAGTAGGTCCAACTTATGTATTAGACATCTTATTGCTGTCACTGTAAAAGAACCTTTAGCACATTCTCACATATTAACAGCCATCAACATTTCTCTAAATCATACTTTAGCTAAGTAATTTTTATTTAAAAAATTGTGTACAATCACAGTCTCTGTAAACACTACTTGTGCTCCGATTGTCTTGTGTTAGTACATATTGTCAAAATGGATGACATTGCTTCCTGCTTTGTAGTGAAATACGTGTGTGGAACACCATTAATGGTGAGAAACAAGTTGTTCTTAATGTGTTTCTCGAGTTTACTGAGAAAAACCAGGTTTGATGTTTTTCGAGAAACAGTATGTTAAGAATATAGGGGAAGGTACTGTAATTATATGCGTGGTGCAAATGGTAGTATCATAGAATGGCAGTCGTTTATGCTCGTGGGTGGCGGTCCAAAACACGTTGTTGTCTGTAATTTTTTTCCCCCCACTTTGAACACCTAAATAATTTAAATATGAAATTCATGAAATATATGTTGTAACTATCATTTTTCAAGAAGAGATAAGTCTTCTAGTTTCAAATTATCTATCACACAGAAAATTCAGGTTTTCTTTGCAAACATACATTCTAAAGTATCAATATTTTATAAAAGATCATTAAAGATTGTCAAAGTTAAGAAAATATTACACAATTAAATGTTTTGAAGACAAATCAAAAATCAAATACTCTTTATCTGAATATGCCCTTTGTTGTGTAGGGCAGATTTGGTCTCACATGAGCCAGAATGATAAGCATCGCAGAAACATGGAAAACAATATTTATGGCATTGAACACACTGTAGAAATGCTGCATTTTTACACTTGTAACCATAAAACTGCAATCTGAACCCAATAGAATTGATCTGGATCCAAGTTAGAGAGATTTGTTGGAAGAAATAACAAGGCATTTAAGCTGCCAAATGTACTGGGATTAATGCAAGAAGCTTTGACATGTCACTGCCAAATGATGGTGAAATACAGAACAGTAAGTTACAAAAGAGGAGGAGGAAATGTGGATTTTTGGTGGCATGGGATTCTGTTGCTGATTGCCTTGTTATCAATGTAGCAGTACCAAAATGTACTGTATCGCTTGGAATCTGATATGGAAGGAGGTCAGAGATTACCAGACGACTAACTGCAATACCTTCAGTGGCTTCAATATTTAACTACATGGGAAATCAGCAGTGCACTTTTATGCCACATATAGCTCATGCAGAAAAATTACCCTTGGTAAAGTCAGGAATTTTCAACAGTCTTGTGTTTAATTACAATACTATTTTAGCTAAAACTGTTAACTCAGATGTCATGTTTCCCATCCAGTAACCTAAGAAGTGTATCGCGTGAGTTTTTCCATATATTATTTTCTCCTGTTTAAAAATTAAATGACATTCAAAGCTATATTGTTCTCTGCTCGTCTCCTTTGCATTTCAATGGACTTGAGCAATTCTAGCAGGACAATGCGGAACACTCTTCTGAGTATAAACACTTCCACTGGCCACCAAACTCCCTAGACATGAACATTATTGAGCATATCTGAGATGCCTTGCAACTTGCTGTTCAGAAGAGATCTCCACTCCCTCATATTCTTATGGATTTGTGGACAGCCCTCCAGCACTACTTCAGACATTAGTCGAGCCCATGCCACATGGTGTTGCAGCACTTCTACATGCTCGCGGGGGCTCTACCTTATATTACGCAGGTGTACCAGTTTCTTTGGCTCTTTGGTGTATTTAACAAATGTGATATACAAAGATGTTTAAAAGGGATGGAAGGATGATCTACTACGCGGCAGAAGATACTTGCCCCATTTTTAAATGCCATTCTTATTTTCTTAATATTACTACCACCTTTTCAGAAAACTCTGTGACTTGTTCTTCAAATAAAAATGTGAAAATTTGTTGCACTCCCCACACCCTCCAAAAAAATTAATTAATTAATTAATAAAAATTAAGAGCTTTTTAGCTTCAGAATGAAGGTTTAAGACCTGGAATGTCAGGCTATCAGCAAGCTCATTCATAAAAATATATACACAGTGAACACAACCACCCACATTATATACCTTCTTTACAAGCACTTTCTTCATCTACATCTGCAAATACATCTATATCTATGTTCTGCAAATCACTGTGAGACACATGGTAGAAGGTCCATCCCATTGTACCAGTTATTAAGATTTCTTCCTCTTCCATTCATGTATGGAGTGCGGGAAGAATGATTGTTTGAATGCCTTAGTGCAGGCAGTAATTATTCTAATCTTATCCTCACAATCCCTATGTGAGCGATATGTAGGAGTTTGTAGTATATTCCTAGAGTAATCATTTAAACATGGTTCTTGAAACTTTGTTAATAGATTTTCTCAGGATAGTTCAAGGGTCTTCCACTTCAATTTCTTCATTATCTCTGTGACACTCTCCTATGCATTAAACAAACCTGTGACTATTCGTGCTACCCTTACCTGTATACGTTAAATATCCCCCGTTAGTCCTATCTGGTAAGGGTCCCACACACTTCAGCAGCATTCTAGAACCAGTCACACACGTGATTTGTCAGCAATCTCCTTTGTTAATTGATTGCTCTAACCCAGTATACTATTAGTAAATTGAAGTCTGCCACCTGGTTTACCCATGACTGAACCTATGTCATCATTCCAATCTATATTCCTAAAAAATGTTACATCCAGGTCTTGTAAGAGTTGGTTGTTTCCTAGAGCACTTCACTGATATTATAGTCATATGACATTGTGTTTTTTCGTTTTGTAAAGTGCACATCCAGGTCTTGTAAGAGTTGGTTGTTTCCTAGAGCACTTCACTGATATTATAGTCATAGGACATTGTGTTTTTTCGTTTTGTAAAGTGCACAATTTTATATTTCTGAACATGAAATGCGTGTCATTCAGCATCTCTCTATCTATAGCTGTACACTTTGTTTTACACCTATTTTGCCATAGTCTCTGTTTCTTTAGAAATTTCTTTACAATGATTGTATACCATGGAGCTTCCATCCCACCAGTGCAAGGTCAACTATTCTTTCATACTTCAGCCATAGTTCCTTTACATCCTCCTGCTCTGTGTTGAAAGTTTTAATTTCCTCACTGAGGTATGACACTACTGATTTTTTATCTACTTTACTGAACATATATATCATTCTGCTTGTTTTAGTTGTCCTTTGTACTTTGGTAATCATTGTTGCCACAACTGCATAATGGTCACTGATACCAGTTACAATACAGACATCCTCAAAGACGTCGGGTCTACTTGTTGTCATCAGATCCAATGTGTTTCCATCATGAGTTGGATTCCTAACTAAATGTTCTAGGTAGTTTTCAGAGAAGGCATTTAGTAAAGTTTCACAGAATGTGACTGTCATGGTCCACCACTAACAAAAATGTAATTTTCAGGTAAGGTCTCTAGTAAAGTTTCACAGGATGTATTGTCACACCCCCCACTAATACAATTGTAATTTTCCCAATTAATTGTTGGAGGATTGAAGTCTCCACCGATGATTACAGTGTGACTAGGGAACTTACGTGGAAGTGATCTGAGGTTTTCTCTAAAGTTTTTGGTACATCAGGAGATGATTATGGTGGGCAATAGAAAAATTCAGTTATCATTTTATGCCCACACCTGAAACTGAGCCTTGCCCAAACATTCTCACGTACAGCTTCAGTTTCTATCTTGGTGGATTTGAGTTTCTTGTCTACTGTGACAGATGCATCACCTTCATTTCCCATTTGCCTATTCTTTCCATGTACACTTAAATTTTCCCCACAAATCTCACTGCTATCAATTTCAGGTTTCAACCAGCTTTCTGTACCTAGTATTATGTGAACTTCACTGCATTTCATGAGCACTTCAAACTCTGGCAGTTTGTTGTGAATGCTTCAGCAGTTTATCCTCAGGATTTTAATACTTTCATCTGTGGGAGGCACTTCTTTTGATCTTACACTGATACTTCTGGGTTTGCTACAGCAGTTGTTGTTATGATTGGATGGAGAGCCACCTAATCTGAAAAAACCCTTGTGTGCTCCCCACTCACAGTTAGCTCCCTGAGTATACTCCGTTCGTCGCTAGAATAAACCTCATGTAAACATTACACTATATATTCTTCTGTGTTTGCAGGAACCTCATTGGATTTCATTCACATGGAGTGGTAGCCAAGCTGTCTCGACCACAGTCAAGTACGATAACATGGGAACCACATGGAGCTCACCATTCAACGAGAATACGTTTTATCCTGTGCTCCCCACTCACCGTTGGCTACCTGAGTACACTCCGTTCATCATAAGAATAAACCTCATGTAAACAGTACACTATATATTCTTTCGCATTTGCTGGAACCTCATTGGATTTCATTTCACATGAAGCGGTAGACAAGCTGTCTCGAGTACAGTCAAGTACGATAACGAGAATATGTTTAACCTGTGCGTTAGGCGTATATTGACTCAGTGATGATATGGGCAACAGCTTTACCAGTGCATTTAACTTGGACAGCACTGGCCAGGAACTGATCCAACTAACCTGCAGTGATGTGAGCAGATGCAGTTAAGACATAAAAGGAGACATGAATGGATGCAGGTGATCAGAAAGGATGCTTACATGTGTGTCAACTGCCAGAGTTGTATCTAGATGTATCAGGGGGTTCCATATCACTCCAACTGTGCATGCCCCACACCACTGTAGAGCCTCCACCAGCTTGAACAGGCCCCTGCTGACATGCATGGCCCATGGATTCATGAGGTTGTCTCCATACCCATACACCTCCATCGACTTGATACAATTTGAAATGAGACTCGTCTGACCAGGCAACATGTTTCCAGTCATCAACAGTCCAATGTCAGTGTTGACAGGCCCAGGCAAGGTGTAAAGCTTTGTGTCATGCAGTCCTCAAGGGTACACAAGTGGGCCTTTGGCTCCAAAAGCCCATATCAGTGATGTTTCGTTGAATGGTTCACACACTGACACTGGTTGTTGGCTCGGCATTGAAATCTGTGGCAATTTGCGAAAGGGTTGCACTTCTGTCAAGTTTAACAAATCTCTTCAGTCTTTGTTGGTCCCATTCTTGTAGGATCTTTTTCAGCAACAGTGATGTCAGAGATTTGATGTTTTACTGGATTCCTGACATTCACGGTACATTCGAGAAGTGGTCAATGGGAAAATCCCCACTTCATCACTACCTCGGAGATTCTGCTCCCATTGCTCGTGCATCAACTATAACACAACGTTCAAACACACTTAAATCTTGAAAACTTGCCATTGCAGCAGCAGTAACTGATCTAATAACTGCACCAGACACTTGTCGTCTTATATATGCATTGTCAACCACAGAGCCATATTCTGCATGTTTACATCTCTGTATTTGAATACGCATGCCTATACCTGTTTCTTTGGCATTTGAGTGTACATATTTGAATGCACATAAACAGTGTATTCAATACTGCACCCCTTCCTCTACTCCTCCCCATACATATGTAATTGTATACATTAACAACAATTTTTTAAAAAATTGGAATACCGTAACATTATCCTTGTAAAAGTTATCCAAGGATTAATAAAACTACTACTTCTGCTGCTGCTGCTGCTGCTACTGCTATGCTGCTACGTTAATGTCTTCCTCACTAACACTAGAAAAGTATTTAAGTTTTCATCCAGGCACATAACAAGCATTTAAGTCAAACAGTTTCTGTGCACGAGCAGTTCTCAGCACAGTCAAGTAATCTCTAAGCTGTTACTGGTTTTAGCTGTATGGTAATGGTAATAGTAATTGTAATAGTAATAGTAAATGTAAGATTTAAAACAGGTTTACCTCAATTATATACAAATAGCTGAGTACCCAGCATTGCTCAGATACATATTTATTCAAAACTTCTATTAGTCTTTCTCCTCCTCCTTCTCCCTGTCCATTTCCACCATCCCCTGTTTGTTTACCTCCCACACCCTCCACTCTCCGTCCATCTCCTCATGCCCCCCCCCCCCTTCTCTTTGTCAATATGTTCCTCCTCTTCTGTCCATCTGCTCCTTCCCCTTGTGTTCATTTCTCCTCCCCTCTAATTCCATCTCCTCAGCCCCCCCTTTGTCAATCTCTTCCTCCCTTCTCTCTCTGCTCATCTCCACTTCCACCTCTCCCTGCCATCTCCTCCTGCCCCATCTCTCCATTCGTCTCTGGCCCTTTCCTTTCTTCCATCTAATCATCTCCTTTTCCACCATCTATCAGCCTCTCTTCGCCTCTCCCTGTCACTGTTCATCTCCTTCTCTTTCCTTTATCTTACTCCTCTCCCCTTTCTCTGCACATTTACCCATTCCCTATCTCTGCCCATCTCCTCTTCCTCCTCCTATTGGCACCTCTCTCTTCTTTCCACCTCACTGACCGTCCATCTTCTCATCCTCCCTTCTCTCCCTATGTTGTCACATTTGCCCCAATTGGAGACTGCTTTTTCTTATCTCTACAGTATAGCTGCCCAGATTGTAACTAGTATGTGTACCAAATTTGATTGATATTGTTCCAGAGGTTTAGGAAGAGCTTTGTACCTGTAGCTTTGCTCGTATACACATGTCAAATGTATTCCACACATATTTAAAATAATTCACACATATTTGTACAAAAGTTTCACCTTTAACTTTGTAGCATCATTTTCATGCAGCTCAATGTTTATGGCATCATATCTCCTAAACTATGTGCAGTACAATTATATAATTTTGCAGGTACATCCAGTGGCATGTGTGTCTACTGTCTGAAAAATGTGATTTGAATAGATTTAGTAGTACAAAAGTAATAAATTAAAATGTCATGCAAGATGCGGCAGTTTCCCACACATTTCAGTGTTTATGAGGTCATAGCTCCTGAACTGTGTGTCATAAAATGATATATTTTTCTAGGTATTTTCAGTAGCATATGTGGATACTGTCTGCAAAACATGTTGTGAATAGAGGTAGTAGCAATAAATTAATAAATTAAAACATCATGCATGATGCGGCAGTTTTCCTCACATTTCAGTATTTGATGTCATACCTCCTGAACTATGTGTCATACAATGATATATTTTTGTACACACATTCAGTGAAAAATGTGGAACTGTCTGCAAAAAGGTGTTGTGAATAGAGTTAGTAACAACGAAGTAATAAGTTCAAATACCATGCACAATGTGGTAGTTTTTCATCACATTCATTGTTTATGAAGTTATACCTCTTGAACTAAGTGTGTAGAATGAAGTAATTTTTTCTGGTATATTCAGTGGCATATGTGAATACTGTCAGCAAAATATGTCATGAATATAGTTCTAGCAAGAAAGTCACAAATTAATGCATCATGCTTGATGTGGCACTTTTACTGCATGAACAGCGAAAAGGCAGTAAGCGATAAATATTTTTCCTGTCTTCATTTTGTGGGGGTCATCAGCAAGAAAAAGTTTCATAAAGGTTTGAAATTATGTGTAAAGGTTGTTGCAAATCTTTAAGTGCTCTCATTCACAAATACTGAAAGATTAAACTATGGCTATTTTCGCATCTTGAGCTACACTGCTTTCTCACCCTCATCCCCACCTCTTTGAAAGATGGGTGGTTCTTAGTCCAACAGTTATTCTTTCCAGAGAGTAAACGATATGTGTACCAAAGTTTGTTGAAATTGGTCCAGTGGTTTAGGAAAGATGTAAAACATACATATACACATACAAACATGAGTACATCCACTTTTATAATTTTTTAATTGGGTAGATAAAAAAATCTACTCACCAAGTGGTGGCGGAACACTCACATAAAAGACGGTTGTAATTAGGCAGGCTTTTGGAGCCACTGGCTACTTCTTCATGCAGAAGGGTTGAAGAGGAAGGAAGAAGAGTGAAGGAAAAGGGCTGGAGAGGTCTAGGAAAAGGGGTAGATTTTGGGGAAAGTCACCCAGAATCATGGGTCAGGGGAGACTTACCAAATGGGATGAGAAGGAAAGACTGATTGTTGGGGACTGCATCGGGTGAGATTTGAAAACCTGATAGCTTAAAGGTGGAAGACAGGGTAATATGCAAGACAGAGATTACTACTAAAACATTGTGCAAGAGTTAATAAGAGTGAGAAGCTAAGAGCATTGTACGTAAGAGAGGTGGGAGGGGGCACTGAAAATTAGACAGGAAAGACAATAAAAGATGTAGAAAACTAAAATAGAGTGAAGCAAAGAGTAGTTACAGTGAAGAAAACCTGAGACAGAAGAAATTAACGTAAATTAAGGCCAGGTGGGTGGCAAGAACCAAGAACATGTTGCAATGCTATTTCCCACCTGCGGAGTTTTGAGAAACTGACGTCTGGGGAAACAATCCAGATGGTGCGTGTGGTGAAACAGGTGCTAAGGTCACAAATGTCATGTTGTAGAGCATGTTCTGCAACACGATATTGTGAGTTGCCAGTATATACCCTCTGCCTATGCCCATTCATCCTAATTGATAATTTGGTGGTAATCATGCCATTGTAGAAGGCTGAACAGTGTTTAAATAATAGCTGGTATATGATATGTGTCACTTCACAGGTGGCTCTCTCTTTCATAGTATATGCTTTGCCAGTTAGAGGGCTATTATAGGTGGTGGTAAGAGGGCGCATAGGGCAAGTCTCAAAGCAGGGACAGTCGCAGGAGTAGGAGCCATAGGGTAGGGAGATGGGTGCAGAAGAGCAGCGTAGGGTCTGACGAGAATATTGCGGAGTTTGGGAGGGCGACGAAAAGCTATTCTAGGTGTGCCAGGCAAAATTTCAGACAGAATGGATCTCATTACAGGGCATGATTTTAGGACGTCATGGCTCTGTTGAAGTAGCTGATTAACACATTCCAGACCAGGATAATACTGAGTCACCAATGGTGCACTCCGAATCTATTTTGTCGAGGAATCAGTAGTACCAGGATTGGATGTGATGGCCTGGGAAATCTGCTTTTAAACTAGGCTGGTGTGGTAATTACGTGCAGTGAAGGCTGAGGTGACAACGGTGGTATTGCTATAAGAGAGTCTGTATCTGAAAAAATATGTTTGCCTCGAATGCCAAGGCTGTATTGGAGGGAATGTTTGACATGGAAAGGATCGCAAATGTCAAAATTTAAGTACTGTTGTTTGTTGCTGGGTTTAATGTGGATGGAAGTGTGTAGCTGGCCTTCAGTGAGGACGAAATCAACATCAAGGAAAGTGGCATGGGATTCAGAATAGGAACATGTGAAATTTAATTGGGAGAAGGTATTCAGAGATTCCAGAAATTTAAGCAGGTCATCCTCACCATGAGTCCAGATGGTATAGATGTCATCAATGTGTCTAAACCAAACCAGAGGCTGAAGACTTATGGATCCAACGAAAGCCCCCTCCAAGCGACTCATGAAAAGGTTGGCATAGGAAGGAGGTTTCAAATCTCATCTGATGCAGTCCCCAACAATCAGGGATATGACCATGGGAACCAGGATGGAATTCAATAGTAGGAAAAGGTAGAGAAGGAAAGTTAGTAGGTGAATATGGACTTGGGGGGGGGGGGGGGGGGGGGGGGGGAAGGAATGAAAGAGTAGCCACCTGGTAGAATTTTGCACAGAGCATAGTTTAATCATAGTTAATACTTGGTTTAAGAACCACGAGAGAAGGCTGTATATGTAGAAGAGACCTGGAGACACTGGAAGATTTCAGATTGATTAATAATGGCTAGACAAAGATTGTACAAGATTTCCACGGCAGAGGTGAACTCTGACCGTAATTTGTTGGTCATGAACTGCAGATTAAGACTGAAAGAACCAGAGGTTGTAGAGGGTTTTAGAGGGAGTGTTAGGAAATGATTGACAAGAACAGGGGAAAGGAATACAATAGAAGAAGAATTGCTAGATTTGAGAGATGAAATAGTGAAGGCAGCAGAGGATCAAGTAGGTAAAAAGATGAGGGCTAGTGGAAATCCTTGGGTAACACAAGAGAGATTGAATTTAACTGATGAAAGGAGAAAATACAAAAATGTAATAAATTAAGTGGGCACAAGGGAATAAAAATGTATAAAAAATGAGACTGACAGGAAGTCCAAAATTGCTAAGCAGGAATGGATAGATGACAAATATAATGACGTAGAAGCATATGTCAGTAGGCTTAAGATAGGTACTACCTTCAGGAAAAAAAAGTAGAGAGACCTTTGGAGAAAAGAGGACCAGCTCAGATGGAAAACCACTCCTAAGCAAAGAAGGGAAAGCAGAAAGGTGGAAGGAGTATATAGAGGGTTTATACAAAGGAGATGCAGTTGAGGCTAATATTATGGAAATGGAAGAGGATGTAGAGGAAGAAGAGAAGGGAGATATGATACTACATGAAGAATTTGACAAAGCACTGAACGAGTTAAGCTGAAATAAGTCCCCAGGAGCAGACAACATTCCATTAGAGATACTGATAGCCTTGAGAGAGCCAGTTATGGCAAAACTCTTCCATCTGGTGAGCAAGACGTATGAGACAGGTGAAATACCCTCACACTTCAAGCAGAATATAATAATCCTAATTCCAAAGAAATCAGGTGCTGACAGGTGTGAAAATTACCAAACTATCAGTTTAATAAGTCATGGCTGCAAAATACTGTCATGAATTCTTTACAGAAGACTGGAAAAATTCATAGAAGCAGCCTTGGGGAAGATCAGTTTGGATTCCGGAGAAATGTAGGAACACGTGAGGAGTACTAACCATATGACTTCTCATAGAAAATAGGGTAGGGAAAGGCAAACCTACATTACATCATTTGTAGACTTAGAGAAAGCTTTTGACAGTGTTGACTGGAATACACTCTTTCAAATTCTAAAGGTGGTAGGGGTAAAATACAGGGAGCAAATGGCTATTTACGAATTGTACAGAAACCAGATGGCAGTTATACGAGTCGAGGGGCATGGAAGGGAAACAGTGGTTGAAAAGCGAGTGAGACAGGGTTGCAGCTTATCCCCAATCTTATACTTAGCAAGCAGCAAAGGAAACAAAAGAAAAATTTGGAGTAGAAGTTAAAGCCCAGGGAGAAGAAATAAAAGCTTTGAGGTTTGCCAATGACATTGCAATTTTGTCAGAGACAGCAAAGGACTTAGGCAAGCAGTTGAATGGAATGGACAGTATCTTGAAAGGAGGATATAAGATGACATCAACAAAAGCAAAACAAGGATAATACAATCTAGTCAAATTAAATTAGGTGATACTGAGGGAGTTAAGATTAGGAAATGAGACACTTAAAGTAGAAAATGAGTTTTGTTATCTGGGAAGCAAAATAACTGATGATGGTCAAAGAAAAGAAGACATAAAATGTTAACTGGCAATGGCAAGAAAAGCGTTTCTGAAAAGAGAAATTTGTTTACATCGAGTAAAGGTATAAGTGTCATGAAGTCCTTTCTGAAAGTATTTGTAGGGAGTGTAGCAATGTATGGAAGTGAAACATGGATGATAAACAGCTTAGACAACAGGAAAATAGAAGCTTTTGAAATGAGGTGTTACAGAAGAATGCTGAAGATTAGATGTGTAGATAATGTAACTAATGAGAAGGCACTGAATAGAATTGGGGAGAAGAGACATTTGTGGTACAACCTGACCAAACGAAGAGATCAGTTGGTAGTCAAGGGATCACCAGTTTTGTACTGGAGGGAAGTGTGTGGGGTGAAAACCATAGAGGGAGAACAAGAGATGAATACAGTAAACAGATTCAGTGGGATGTAGGTTGCAGTAGTTACTTGGAGATGAAGAGGATTACACAGGATAGATTAGCATGGAGAGCTGTATCAGACCAGTCTCTGGACTGAAGACCACAACAACAACACAACAGGTTTTCAGCTATCATGTCCATTTTAAAAATAGTTAACTTTTCCATCTACAGTAATATATACATCAGCAACATGTTGTTTACTTCTGCACTGCACAAGACTATTGTACTTCACGGACAATCCTGCTTTCAGATATGGACATGACAGAGGTTATGATGTGACAATGTTTGGAGGACATGTCACGTACTTCAAATCATCTACATCACCGTGGCTCCAGTCAGGTAACATCAAAACTGTCGCCTATATAGACAGGAACCAGAATACAAGCAGTACACAGTTTCCACGATCTGTATATTCATGGGACCAATGGATTTTGAAACAGTAAAAAGTCAGTTGCACATCAGGTGTTGGTTTAGTCTATGAACAAGATTCAGTCATGGGGAAATGACACTGTCTTAATACAGAAAGTTTTGGTCCTATGCCACAATGTGAATCTGAATACGACAAATGCTGCTACATCTTGCAACTGATGAAAAGTCACACAGAAGACATGCACCAAGCTATTCTGATAAAGGACGTCACAACGACTGAGGAATTCATCATGTGGTGCCAGTGCATCAACAAAATGCAACAGGAAAGAGTCAGATCAAAACAGTATAACAGACTTCCAAATGTGGTCCCTATGGCAGTCGTGGAAGATCACTGCAAACACACCTCTCTTGTAAGTCAGGTTGTAAGAGAAGAAATACAGCAGCTTATGGTAGCTAGAACTATCAGATCAAGTAAGCAAGGCATAGAGCCATGAATGTCAACCTTGCACATCAGGAGGCAATAGAGAATGATGAAGCTGATGTGTATCAATTTTTAACACCAATCTCTGCCACCAGAAGAAAACCTGGCCAACTTGGATTTATGCCACAGCCATTAAACAACAAATCAGCACCAGACCAACAAAGATGCAATCACATATTGACCAAATATTTTGAGTATCTCCTCAACTGTGAGTCTCCTAAGACCTCCCCTATCTATCAAGATAGTCCTAGACAACCCAACTCTCACCCTCAACAGAAGAAGAAGTGAAAAACATCATTCAGTCCCTGAAGAATAACAAAGCACCAGGATAAAATGCTATAGTTGCAGAACTGTGGAAGCAGGCTGGAGACAAATCAGCAAGTTGACCAAGATCCTATGGATCATTTGGGATACTGAGAAGTTACCAGATGTCTGGACATCTTCTCTGATCCACCCCTTACACAATAAAGGTGATTTGACTAACTTCATCAATTATAGAGGGATCTCATTGATACCAGTCACCTATAAGAAATTATCTAAGGCATTATTGAACAGAGCCAAACCTCAATTGGACCAAAAACTTGGAGATTATCAGGGCGGTTTTAGAAAAGGACGTTCTTGTGCTGAACAGATCCTTAACCTGAAGTCAGTATTAAGTCAAATCAAAATATCGAATAAACAGTACGTAGTTACTTTCATTGACTTCAAGAAAGCATACGATTCAATCAACAGACATATTCTTATGAGAATTTTGCAGAAAATGGGCCTGGACCAGAAAACTCACAGCCTTATCCAAAAGACCCTGAGTAACGCTCAGAAAGCTTTGAGATAAAGACAGGAATTAGACACGGAGATGGACTTTCACCCCTTCTCTTCAACTGTGCACTGGATAAGGTGATCAGAGAGTGGTGAAAAGAAATGAAAGTACAAAATATACCAAGTGGTATTTACCTGGGACACGAACAGAAGCGACTAGTAGTAGACTGTTTAGCTTTCACAGATGATCTGCCACTTATAGCAAGCTCAGTGGAAGTAGCAGTAAACCAGCTCAATAAGCTCAAACTCCAGGCTGCCAAGGTAAGACTTCAATTGTCACTAGAAAACACAAAATACCTCACCAACATCAGTAATACTCCCAGTGAACTACAGCTGAAACAAGGTCAAATTGAGAAAGTTGACAGATTCAAGTATCTAGGAAAATGGCTGGAACCTAATCTATCAGAAGGAACAGCACTAACAACTCAGATTAATAAGTTACAATTAGCATATCGATTAACCAAGAACATCTATAATAAGAAATGCATACCTCGCAACACTACAAAACAGTTATCAGCCCTGAAGCCCTATATGCCTCAGAATGCTTGAATCTGAACAGGAAAGGCTTGACAGATAAACTAGAGATACAGGAGAGGAAGATTCTGGGATTGGTGAGTACAGAAGACAATCAAACCAGGAGCTATACAATCACACTGAGAAAAATCACAGATGTAACCAGGAAAAGACATCTCGCTTTTTATGGACATATCACAAGGATGGACCAAACAAGATTGACAAACTAACTTCTCAACTACTGGAAGAACAGGAAGACTGTGACACCATGGCTGATAGAAATCAAGAAAGACATCCAGGAACTGAGCATAACTGAAAGTGACATTAGAAACCAAGCACTTCTCAGAAGGATACTAAAAGAAAAGAGGTTTCAGGACAGATCACCTCGTAAAAAGACAGGCACCCTTTGTACAAAGAACAGAAAGGAGAAACATAGCCAGAGAATGTGGGATTACTGGGCAAACATCAAGTCCCTCTCCAGGCTGAAGATTTGAATATTGTGGTCCTTAGCTGGCCCATTCGAAAGCAGAAGAAAATACAACAAACTCTCCTGCACAGTGTAACGCCTCACAGAATAACATACATTTAGAGGACAGGGGATGGCATGCTGGTAGGTTTCCACTGCATACATCCTGAACGTGTTGTGCACTACTGAAGAGAAAGAAGGTGAGTGTTCAAAGATTATTATACCACAACATGTCAAACATACAACAATACTACCAGTCAACTGAAATCTGTGGGATGAAGCTAATTGCTGTATCTGAATGACATTGTCATTTTTTTCTTTAGGCACCTGAAGAACATTTAAGTCACCTGAGGGCCATATTGATCTGTTTTCATATTACAGGTTTCTGTCTGAATCCAAAAAAGTGCCTCTTCACCACCCAGGTAAGAAGTATCTTGAGATACATAGTGAATGGTGGTGAAGGCCATCATGATCCAGAGCAAATAGAACCAGTCACAGATTTTCCAATTCCTTGTCATACTAATGATGTGAGAATTTTTCTTGGAAAATACTCATACTTGGGGTGATTCATATAGGACTCTTGTACCAAGGCATGTCCCTTGCAAGAACTACTGCAGGGATATTCTAAGTTTTCATGGAATGAGATGCAAGAAATGTCTTTCCTTCCCTAGAACCAGCATTATATGATAAGAATGCTGAGACAGAACTCAACATTGACACTAGCGGTTATGGGAGAGGTGTAGTTCTACTATAAATTAAATAAGTTGCTGAAAATGTGATACCTTATACTTCCAGAGCACTCTCCTAGTCTGAAATGAACTACTCTACAACCAAGAAACAGTGCCTTGCAGTTGTTTGTCCATGAACAAGTTCTGACCACATTTATTTGGAACGACATTCATTGCTCTGATGAACCAGCATTCTCGGGGCTGGCTCACTAGCCTGAAGGTTCTGTCAGATCAGTTGGCAAGATGAGCACTAAAGATTCGGGAATATGCTATGACAGTCTATACAAAATTGGATGCAAACACTTGGACACTGCCTGCCTTTCAAGGAATTCTGTGGCCGAACATGACAGCATGTACAAAATCTCAGGCATTGCTGCTGAGCAGAGGGAAGATCCAGAACAGTTGAAAAAAACTATGATCCAATGGGGTAGAAATGTTTACTTGTCACCCCAGCTCATCTATGACCAGCTATCCTGAAGTTTTTCCACAATGCTCCAACGTCCGGTCACTTGGATTCATGAAGACTCTAGATGGAATCAGACACAGGTATCACTGGCAAGCTCTCTAGCAATCCATTACACACTATGTGAGTCACTGTAAGGAGTGCCAGTAACAAAAGCATACGCCACAATTACCTCTGGGGCTCAGTGTAAATTCTGCCTGCGGAAGCACCATTCCCCTTAGCTGGGATCAATCTCTTGGTGAAGATCCTGAAGTAGACACTCTAGGATCAATGGATATAAGTCTGCACTGGCTAATTCACCTGTTCTGCTGTCACCAAAGCTGTGCTGACTGCCAATGCTCTGCAAATTATGAAGTTACGAAGATGTAATTTTGAAGCAGGGGGCCCCCATGTGATCTCTGATCAGGCTGAAGTTTGCCAGTTCAGACTAGAGTCACATTGTGACATCACTCACAGCATGACAACTGCCTAACACCCACAGGAAAATGTTCTCACAGAACACTTTAATAGGACATTGACAGTTATGCTCTCAGTGTAGGTCAATGCTGAATAGAGAGACTGGGATACAACACTGCCCGCCATGACATTCACATACAATACAGCGAAGCAAGACACTACAGGCTGCACAATGTTCCTTCAGTTCCATGGTCACTAGGCCAAAATAACAATGGATACACTATTCCCATGTCAACTGGAAAATACTCAGGATAGTTACATGAAACACCTCATCATGAGAAACAAAGAAGCAAGACAGTTGGTTCAGTTACAGACCCTGAACTACCAGGAGAAAGGTAAAGAGTGCAATAACACCAAGCACTAATTTGGGTTGTGGTGGATTCTTTGTCATTTGTTGGACACCACATATGAAGTTGAGGTTTATGGCACTTCATTGAGCAGAGGTAAGTGCAGAGATGTCATACGTCTTCTCCACGTGAAGCCCTACTACAATCCTAAGGTTCACATCTACAATGGGGGTTTCTCGTGTGGTTTTTTTTTTTTTTTTTTTTTTTTTTTAAAAAAAAAAAATTGCAAGACCAACTTGATGAATGCAAATCTTTGTTGGGAGACGCTACCTTCATTGTTCATCATAGTGAAACGGGTATAACCAGCTCACCAGAATACGAGATACTGCTAGTGCTGCTACATAGAGGATCACTGACATGGACTACACTCGGGATGTTGCAGCTTGCTCCGGTGAGTCCTTCTGAAACATCTGGATGCTCTTTCTCTAAAAGAGAGAAAATTGCTATGACATGTTGTGTGGTGTAGCACTTCACACCACTTGATAGCATGCTGTGCATCACCAGTTCAGTCACAACCACCAGCAATTACAGTAAAACTTGCTAAAATCAGCACTTGTATAATTCAGAAATCTGTCCAAACCATACAAGTATTTCAGTCCCAACGCATTCAGTGCACTTTTATATGCTGATTTTTTGTATAAAGCAGAACGCGTCTGACAAGGAAACTGAAAACAAATCTTAGAACACGCTTAATAATTTATTGTATAACGTAGGAAAGAGCCTATACACTACTAATGTACGACAGTTCATTAGTTATTCATGACTCTACAAGGACGTTACTTTTAGCACCTCTGTTAAGCGGTGCAAAATCATGAAAAGAGGTCCAGCACAGCACGGTGTTGCTGGTGTGGACCTAAAACCGTGGTGCTCCATGCAACAACGAATAAGTTACGCTCAGTGTCGGTACAGTACATCAAAGGAAACAGTTCGTTCATCAGCGCTCTGTTTGTCAGTTTTCTTGTTCTCCACATTACTGATGCATGCCAGCGCATACAGGAATATTGCTGCGCATCTATCAACACTCTGTTGCAATGTGCACAGTGAAAGAGGTGGGTATTGTTCCATTAAACTGTGGTTTTACCTGGCAAGATCATTGTTTTCTGCCAGTTCCAGTTGAGAAGTAGCACTTTAAATAGATACAATGACATGACGAACAAATGGTACGTGTCATTAAAACTTAACAAAAAGATCAATGTAACCAAGGTGATTGAAAAAGACAAATGCTCTGTGTGCAAAATTATGTTGTGCTTCAAATGCAGTAAAACACAAATTTATGAGACTTTAAGGAAAAAAGTCTAAGATTTGGGATGAGTGGGTGAAAGGGAATGGGCAGATGAAAAGAAAGGCGAAGAAGACCGGAAATGAACAAATTAACAAAACAGTGTGAAAATGGTTCATAAGTGTGCGAGGAAAAAACTTACCTTTATCTGGACCCATGTCGGAGAGTGAGGCTCTGAAAGTCACTAAAGAGCTTGGAATTACAGAGTTTAAGGCATACACAGGATGGCTGGACAGTTTCAAAGCTAAGCACAATAGCGTGTGGAATGAAGTGTATGGAGAAGCTAAGGATGTGCAGGGAAAGTGTAGCAACAGAATGGAAGACAATACTGTCCAACTTAATCGTGAATTTTGACCTGAAAAATGTGCTCAGTGTCAATGAAACGGGACTACTTTATCCTGTGCTGCCTTCAAAATCACTAGCAATTCAAGGTGAAAAGTGCACCGGCGGAAAAATGTCCAAGGAAAGACTCACTGTACTGCTGTGTGGAAATGTGTTATATGAAATGGAGAAGCCACTGGTGACTGGAAAGGCAGCAAAACTGCATGGTTTCAAAAACATAGACGTCATTAAGCTTCCAGTCACATGGCAAAGCAATAAAAAGGCATGGATGATGAGTGATCTTATGGAAGAATGGCTGGACTCTTTCAATGCCAAGATGAAAAAAAGGAAATTGCCAAGTTCTCCTTTTCCTAGACAATGCAACCTGCCACACAAAAGTAACATTATCAAATGTGAAATTAGCTTGGTTCCCTCCCGGTTCAACCAGCCTCACACAACCCACGGACCAGGGGGTTATTTACACATTCAAGTGTCATTATAGATTATTACTGATGCAATCTCTTATTCTTAGTGTTGAAGAAGCTGAAAGAGGGTTTGCTCCTACACAGTCAGTTTCTGTTCTGGATGCAGTAAATTGGATTGGCTTGGTAGTAAAGGAAATAAAATCCGAAACTGTCACCAAGTGCTTCAACAATGCGGGGTTTGGGGTGTCAAGAACAAGATGCTTCAGTGGCCATTGAAGTTCAAGAAAATGCCGCATCAATTGCTAGATTAATGAAAACGCGGAACAATTTATGAAGAGCAGATGATTACATTCGAAGTGATGACTTTCTATCAACTCACTCCACTTTCCCTTCAGCAACAGATTTAATAGAAATCTGCAACACAGAGGATGATGAAGAAGAAACAAAGGAAGAAGAGGAAGAAAAAAATGATGTCTCTAGAAAAATTAATATGCCTGAAGAAGCCATTGCATGCATAAAAGATGTTACGCAATTTGCAGCACACACAAATTGCAGCACACACAAATTCTCCCAACTTGTTGCAACTATTTCATGGTGCAAAAAATTGCCTAGAAAAAAACTATTATGAACAGGAAATTAAAACAAGTTTCCCTCCTTGATATGTGACAAAAAAAGTGAAATGTAAAGCAAATAAACAGGGGAATAATATGTATGTACATAAATAATAAACGAATTTAAAGTTTGAGTAAAAATATAGAAATGTCGTGTTACTTATTAATTAGTATAATAGTCCAGTGTTCTATTGTCCAGTATGCAGTAAATGAACATCTACTGTGATGAAGTGAAGGTACATAAATACAGTATACGCATAATTAAAAAATTTTACTGTACTTTTGTGCACGATACCTGACAAATTTTACATAGCCCAGTGAGTTTTGTGTAATCCAGAAACTTGTCCAATTTGGAAAATTATTCTAGTCCCAGGTGATTCCATTTTGAGCAAGTTTACTGTATTTGTTATTCGGTATTTATCATTTCTGGGAAGTTCTCTAAATTTCTTATGAATGTTTATTCTGGAATATTTGACGTTTGTATAAATACCAACACTCCCTTTCCAAGAGTTCTGTTCTGTTCTAGCTGTACACTGGGGTTTGTAATGAATTTTTTTCCCGTGCTAATATTTTACTTTACAGACAGCTCTGCTTTGATTTCAGATTTGGATCTGATTCTGGTTACAAAATGACATGAAATTCTGTTAGACATTTTTCTAGTTATTTTGCAAGGACATATGCTGCTGCTTCACAGTGCACCAATTTAGGTTCAGTCTGTATATATGAGTGTGTGTGTGTGTGTGTGTGTGTGTGTGTGTGTGTGTGAGCGCATCCACAATGTGATGACTCTATCATGTTTTGTCAAAGTTCCACTCACCTTACATCTCCATCACCTATTCTTTGCTTAAGGTAGTTTAGATTGAGTGATATCTGTGTTTAGTGGATGGACTATACATTGTAAGTAAATCCATAAATAAAAACATCATGTTTCCACATTCACTGCATGCACATTGGAACGGCATGGATGCCATAGTAATCCCTAGCCTACACGTCAGTGTTTATATACCCGCAGTGAAGTCACACTATGTTGCATAGTGTGACTTCTTACCAAATGCATCCACAACATGCTGTTATTCTTTCTTGGCTGCTGAAGGACAAACACCAATAGACACCCATCGGACAATGAATAAAGTAATGGGGCAGCACGCAGTCAAAACCACCGTTATAAAGTGATGTGCCAAGTTCCGTGCTGGTAGCTATCCAACGCAAGACACCTGTCAATCTGGGAGGCCACCATCATCAACTACGGACAAGTGGGAGATACCTGAGCTCCTGCTCTATAATCCTGATCTCTCCCCATGTGATTATCACACCTTTGGCCCCATAAAAAAGCCCTTGAAGGGTTAATGATTCCTGTTGGACAAAGATGTGCAGCAGGCAGTTATGGACTTCTGTGCACAACAGGACTCAGTGCTGTACCAAATGGGAATGTTCAACCTGGCATGTCAATGGGATGATTGCCTCCATGCTCATGATGATCTTGCCTGATTGGTATGCCAATTCTGGACAGTACTGCCTTCGGATGTAAACTTTTTGATCATCCTTTACAACTGCAGCATACCATGAGTCTGAAAATAGCACAATACAAACTAAGCATCCAATTTAATGGGCAAAACTTTGCAACCAGAGCTTAAAACAAAAATGAACAAAATTGTTGTGCCCAGACTCATTGTAAAGATAAATAAAGAACAAAAACAGTGTATATACACACAAGGGTATACACATAATTTCAACAGAGGAATGCACAATGCAGCTGTGTGGTTGTGATGTGAATAGTCTATTTTTGTGTTTCACCTGTCTTGTTACAGTCACAATGATAGTGCCTGGATTGTGAATAGTATCACAGTCTTAAAGAATTGTAAAGCAAAAGTGAAAATAGCATAATTCCAGTGAAAAACGTTTAAACGGTTATAGTCATTTTTCAGTGCTAGGGAAATTTGACATTATGTGCCAACTAGATAGTGTTTACTTCCATAATACAATGATGTACAATGAAAATGTGTCAAAGAAATGGGTAAAATGGTAAACAGCCTTTAATTTTGCAGGAAATTTGTGATTGGCTTAAGGGGCCACGATGAAACAGAAAATTCCAAAACCCCAAAACTATTTTTGAGGGCTGGTCAGTGTAATGTCAGAACTGGACAGCATCTTGAAGCAGCACACTGAAAAATCAGAAAAACGAGTTTTCTTAGGTCTGTCCAAAACAATTCAAAATGAACTTTTGGAATCAATTTATGAGGAATGAACTGTCAAATTCAATTGATGAAACCACTTACTGTGCAGATTTTTCACTACTGGTGCTAATAATTTTTTATGAGCTGCTAGGGACAATAAATGAAAGATATTTTCCTTGGCATGACCTAAAAGACACTCTGCAGATAGTGTAACTGTCACTATTCTCAGCAAGCTAGACAAAATGAAAGTAAATGAGACACACACACACACACACACACACAAAAAAAAAAAAAAAAAAAAAAAAAAAAAAAAAAAAAAAAAAAAATGATAGCTCAATGCTACAATGGTGCTCCTGTTATGAGTGGCCACAAATGCAGAGGTCAATTTAGAATTAAAGAGATGTATGAAAATGCTCACTTTATTCACTATGTGCACATCAGGTAAGTTTTATGCATCATGTGTAGGCAATCTTCAGCTACTTGGAACGGAGATCTACCTGTATTTGTCTCCTAAGCACACAGCCATTCTTGATGAGGTAGTAAAGAAACGTATTCCTATATGAACTGAGTCCATCAGATGG
This sequence comes from Schistocerca americana, assembly GCF_021461395.2. NCBI lineage: Eukaryota > Metazoa > Arthropoda > Insecta > Orthoptera > Acrididae > Schistocerca > Schistocerca americana. The sequence continues at coordinate 947,480,831 of NC_060119.1, read as the reverse complement.
AATTTCAAACTGTGGAGTATAACCACTATATACAAACACCAAACAGGAATTAAGCAAGTGGGAAAAAAATATTGATGATGATACTAATGATTACAGGACAATAAACAAAGTTATGGAATGAGATGGAATGGAAGGGAAGGAAGGAAGGAAGGAAGGAAGGAAGGAAGATAAGGGTTTAACATCCCACTGACAACGAGGTTATTAGAGATGGAGCACAAGCTCAGACCGCTTTTTGTTAAGGATGGGAAAGGAAATAGGTCATGCCCTTTCAAAGGAACCATCCCAGCATTTTTGAGTGATTCAGGAAAATCACGAAAACCTAAATCTGGATGATTTAAAGGGGATTTGAACCCCCATCCTTCCCAAAGTTAGTTCAGTGTGCCAACTACTGTGCCGCCGTGCTAGGTATGGGACTAAGGAGGTTCCTGCAAGAGGAGACTTCCTCTCCTGGTTACATCTTTCAGTAAAGTCATGCCTCATTGCGAAATTCTGTTCAGTGAGCTACAACAAAGCAATACTGATGCAGTGGCATCTACTGAATACATATCTCGTTTCGCAGCATCAGATGGAAGAACCAACTGGAAAACACAGATGTTTCATAGAATCAAGAAAGGTGTGTGCACAAGATATCTGAGACTGTGTCATGCCTAAGATCAATGATCAATTAAGTTTTAATAATGATTTATCAGATGCACAACTATTAGAGCCATTGTTTTTGGATCATCAAATTTTTCCCATAAAAAGAACTGAAAGCAGCTGATAATTTCTTTAAATTACAATCTTCAGACTTTGTAGGCCAAAAGGTATCTGTAAAAGCATTAGGTGCTTTGACTTTATTTCCCTACCTTTATGAAAACAGTTTGGCAAAAGCTTTTCCTCAAAGTGCCTAACAAGTGCAGCCAATATGGATCTTTCCAATGACAACCACAGAGGCAGAACACTGTTCCTGTACACTAAAAACATGGAAAACATTCATGCAAAATATGATGAATGAGGATAGACTTCATGCAGCTGCAATGTACTTCCTGAGAAAGAACTACTGAACTGTTTGACGTTTAGTGAAATGGATCCAGACTATTTTGCAGTGCAAATGGGGAGAAAAACTGACTTCATCAGTAAAAAAATGAATTAAGGCAAGCAAAGGATGCATTAATAGGTGATAAACAATTTATTTGTTATAACAACCTCTTTAGCCTGCTAAATGAAGTGTTTAAAAATGGCTGGTTTCCATGAAAGTCTCATTTTCTAATACTTTACAATAACAAATTTTACTAAAAATGATACATTTTGGAGAGATCTTTAATATGTCGTACTACTTAAACTACACATTTTAACAGTACAAAAGTATAAATACTAAAACCAACACACACAAACATTGGTAACACTTAAATCAACATGGCTGTTGGTTAGTTTGCTTGTGTCATCAGCCAATCACAGCAATGACCCATGACATCCTGGGAACATCACTGTTTCATCCCATAAAATCATAAATACTGTAGACTGAACACACACAAAACACTGGGTAAATCAGACTGTTCAACTGTTTGATATCACCAATTGGAAAATGAGAATCTGTGGTTGGGTTGGGGACAGGGAATGGGGGAGACGACGCCGCTCCGCAAAATCACAACAACAAATGAAACATCCAAAGAAACGAGATACAACATTATTTTCAAGAGGGCAAATATCACAAAACTCATAGAAAACATCTGTTGGGCTATCTACAAGTGTTGTTCAGAAAGTTAGTACAAACGTATTAGAAAATATAAACCATCGATGATTTTTTCAAAAAACTGTTTCTATTTTATTCTTTGCATGATTCTCTACTTTTCCACATCATTTTCACATTTGTTTAAACATTTGTCATAATAATTTACAAGCTTATGTATCTGTAAGTCATAGACATCTGGCATCTGTGCAGAAACCAGTTTTTAATTGCTTCTTTCACCTAGTCATCTGTTGTGAAGCCCTTGCCATCTTTTGGTGCCAAATCTGGACTGTACAGTGGGTGGACAATCTGTTTCCATCCAAAAGATCTGATCAGATTTTGGGTGTGAATGGCAGAAATGGGTCTGACACTTTCATGCAAAAACGAAACTCGAGATGTCATAAGGTTACACTGCTTATTCTGTATTACATATCGGAGTTTAGTCAGAGTAGGGAAATATGCAAACGCATTTATTTTTGCCCCTTGCTGCATAAATTTGACTACAGTACGTTTAAATTAGTTGCGACTTTTGATGTTTGCCTCACCGAAGGGGACATGATGCCATTGTCCAGGTAGCACCAATGGTGATCTGGCTTTCCCGACCATGCCGCCAGCAGTTTTGAAGGCAAATTGCCCCTGTTGCCATGCCATGGATGAATAGTACCACATGGTGTCATGCGTTAGATGCATCTACATTCATTAGCTCTCGTTGTAAAGTTATATTTTCTGGTGTTAACGTGTTCTGCAGTAATTGTGAACAAGTGTTTTGTGTCGAAGTCTCATTAATAATAAGAGTGCAGCACGTCTGAACACGAGATTCGCAACAAAAGTAATCAACATCAGTTTTGAAGATCATGATGTGCTGCATAACATTCCTGCAAATTCAACAATAGTAATAGACAATGTGCCATAACACTGTTGTGATGGATAAAGCTCCTACAATGCATGGAGGAAAGCAGATATTTTGTTCTGTGTACAAAGAAATGTTCCAATGGATAAGGGTGAACCTAGATTGTGTAAGACTGACTCAATGATACTTTTGTAAAAGCCTAAAAAGCCCTGCTGCCAGGTCGACAAACTGGTTAGTGCTAAAGGGCTTTGTTTAATCAGGCTTCCTCCATATCATCCTCAATTAAATCCAACTGAGAATATATGAGCCTAGTTGAAAAGAAACGTGGAAAAAAAGCAACAAGAAGTTTATGCTCAGTGAGGTTGAAATGCTGACAAAAGAAGCCACTGCAAATGTTACATCACAGCCATACCAAGAAGGTAGTTGAGGAGATGTGTATTCACGAAGGACTGTGACGAGTTTTGAGTAATATGTAACTTCTCTTTTGCCATGCCTACACATAGCATATTTCATAAATATTCATCTCACTAACATTCTCATGCAGTTGAAATTGTGACAGACTTCTAAAACACTACTGAGGGTGAGACAGGTCAATAGCTATGAGAAGGCCCATTTTCAGTACATAAATAAACATGTAACTTCTTCACTTATATTGTTGCAAAACCCAAACCAAATTTCATTTCATTAGCTATTTATGGTCCTTAAATGTTACATTATTCCATATAAAAACATAGTTGCTTGACTATTGCAGTAGAAATGAAAGTTTTACATATCACTCATATGGTAAAATACTCTCCTCTTTGCATGGTATCACTTGCCAAAAATCTTGTTTGGTATCTCAGACCATTTATGAGATATGAGCAATTTATGAATATTTTATTCTGGCTTTTTCACTGGCATGTACATTCTTGACAGAGCCCTTTCAATTCAATTTCCTTCCATTCAATTTCCTTGGCATTAAAGACAGTTAGTGATATCCCTCAAAGTTTAAAGAATGAAGCTATAAGATGTGAGAGAACCAGAGTTTATTACCAAATAGGTTCTTTAAAATAGTTTGAGAAAGACTGCAGATCATCTGGCTTGCACAGCTATCAGTTCACACAGTCAAGTGAGCTTGACAGGTCCCATGTTCAGCACATGCCAGCAACTACGTTACTGACCATTCGCTGCGTACTGAACTGTCGAAAGTCACAACAAATTTTAAATGCACTATAACAAGACTCCATGTCTATACTAAAGCCCAACTGCAATAGCTTGCATGATGAAATTGTCTGCTTGACCTTGATTATTTTGGCTGGTGATGATGTGTAATGTTATTCCACTGACTGATGTTTGGAATCTAGGGTCATGTGAGAAACTCAAACATCTCATCTAGTTTGACAATGTTCTCTAAAAATTGATCACCTTCCTTATGATATCGATCCAAAAAAATCAAGAGCACAAGCCATTCTTTCAATTTTGCGTATCTCAGTAGGCAGCCTGGGAACTCAACATGGACACAATATGCAAAATTAAACTTTTCAGAGACAATGTGTGCAAAGCTGTTTTGGCCACATTTGGAAATTCCAGTGTTAAAGCTGAAATTGAGAACTGACAGTCTTCATGAATCTTGTTGTCCATGGCTTTGACCAAATCTTCTGAAATCACTGATTGTTGGGATAATTATGGTTAATCTTGGGACATTTTTACATCCATTCTTGAAAGCTCTCACCAACTTACCTGCTTTACTGTCAGTCATCGCACTGGAGCCATACATCTCACTTATTTGTCAGAATGTTCCTTGTGGTCAAGAACTGAATCACTGACCATATTTCACAGCTGGCATGCTGATCTATTCTTTTAAACATATTGAACTGACACTGTAAACAACACACTGTGACAATATCAATGCAAATGCAAATGGTGTCATTTGACAGGCAAGGCATGCCAGGAGTCTCTGAGCAAGGGTGTTTCAATGTTTGTATGACATTCGATTAGCTACAGCAATTCAGGCCTTACTTTCGGAACAACTATCAAACTGTTGTTGTGGTCTTCAGTCCTGAGACTCGTCTGATGCAGCTCTCCATGCTACCCTATCCTGTGCAATCTCCTTTATCTCCCAGTACTTACTGCAACCTACATCCTTCTGAATCTGCTTAGTGTATTCATCTCTTGGTCTCCCTCTACGATTTTTACCCTCCACGTTGCCCTCCAATACTAAATTAGTGATCCCTTGATGCCTCAGAATATGCCCTACCAACCGATCCCTTCTTCTACTCAAGTTGTGCCACAAATTTCTCTTCTCTGCAATTCTATTCAACACCACCTCATTAGTTATGTGATCTACCCATCTAATCTTCAGCATTCTTCTGTAGCACCACATTTCAAAAACTTCTATTCTCTTCTTGTCCAAACTATTTATCTTCCATGTTTCACTTCCATACATGGCTACACTCCAAACAAATACTTTCAGAAACGACTTCCTGACACTTAAATCTATACTCGATGTTAACAAATTTCTCTTCTTCAGAAACGCTTTCCTTCCCATTGCCAGTCTACATTTTATATCCTCTCTACTTCGACCATCATCAGTTATTTTGCTCCCCAAATAGCAAAACTCCTTTACAACCCTCATAGTTCACCTTAAAATTCCGATACCAATACAAAAAGCCAAAAATCAAAACCATTACACTAAGCCATAAGGTGATACCAATAACAAAGAGAAAATCATGAAAAGCAACAACTGGCGGTATCGAAAACATCAGTTGAGCCATTTAGCTCACCTAAAAATGCCAATACCAATAAAATGCTGATACCAACACAGAAAGCCAGAAGGTGATAGCTGTACAAAATGCCAAAATATGATACCAATACACAATCTATTACTATTCATTCAAAAACATCACTTTCATGCATGACATATTTTACAAAGGACTCATAACAAAAATAATATGTCGATATCACTACAGGAGAGAGAACTGAGTTTTGATATCTCAAGCCAGGTACCACCCCTTATTGGCTGCCACAAATTATCACTGGCACCTCCACAACTAGCAGTCAGATGAGCACTCAGACAAAACTTTCATCAAATCATATTAACACCATATACATGACATCTCCAATATTCTCCAACTACAATTAACTTTCGTAAAATGTTAATAGTCAACTCCTGATCTTCCATCTTCCACTACAGTATATGACTTTGAAATATTAATGAAGGATCCATTTTGTAAGAATCATACCAAGGTCAGGAATGAACAAAACAAAGGAATGAAATAAAGAAAATAAAGGATTAATACATTACATCCCTACAATACAAAATTTGAGACTCAATTTCCCACAGCAACTAGCATCCTGTGGAAATATTTTATTTCAGAAAGGAAAATTTATTTATACCTAATTCAAATTTCATGTAAAATGTAATAACTGTTTTTGGTCACTACTAGCACAACCACTGATAAGGTTTAATTTATGAATGATTAGGATCCTCAGCTCATTAATAAATGTCGTCACCTAACACATCATGGCACAAAACTGACGGGTGGTATCAAAAGATCAAGTTGGTCCAAAACAAGTTCAGAACTGAAAACATAAAAAACATTGAGTATGCAGTGAAGCTAATATACATTACATTAAGGATCTCTCCAAAGTATGTTCTTTAGTACAATTTATAGTGATAAAGTGTTGGGGAATGATGTCAATGAATGAATAAATATGCTACACATAGATCTCATATTGGAGTTAGCTTTTGATGTTGTTTAGCAGTTGATTATGAAGTGAAAAGGATATACAATATGTAAACTTTTGGCTAGAGTGTGTAATTGGGTCCCCTCTGAAATCTTCAATGTGATGAGACACTGATCTGTAGCACAGCCCAGGGTCTAGGTTAGTTCTAATCAATAAATGAAAGGTCCCCTGAACCATGTTGTACATCATTTTCTGGGCAAGCTGAGTTATACACATAGTAAAGTTGTACATAATCTCTGGAATTGACTGCTGCTATCGTAACGTGAGTTTGGAGAATATGCGTCCCTGGAATAACGTATACCGTAAAAGGTACCTAATGTCAATTGCGTCAGTATTTCTACTCATGCCTTAAATGCAACAAACAAGGGAAAAAATAAATAAATCAACACAGATAAATGGTCAAATAATGTGAGAAAGAAGCTGCAAAACACTGGAAAACCATATAAAACTGTGAAAGATGATAACACAGATGGGAAATCACCTTAAGACAAGGCAAGTGCAAAAACAATGCATATCACTTATGGGAGTGCTTGTTTATACCAGTACTGAAAGCGGTGTGCAGAGTAGTTTCACTTTCAAAACAATGCTTTAACCTCTACATATTATTGTTTTCTGTAAACATATTACATCTTCCTCGGTTGACATGCATAAGAAGTTGAATTCACGTTATGCTACAGGATTCAAAGGTTATATTCACAACCAGACTATTATGAAGTGCATGCAGTGTATATCTACTACCAATCAGTCAGTCTTATGTGATATTATTTATTACATATTACAGGATATAACTGTGGTTACTTCAGGATCTTGCAAGTAATCCTAGTGGATGTTTGTAAGAGGGCTGTGTTAAACTCACCTCTAAACAAAAGCTAATGCTCTATAACAAGTTCTATGGGTTTGATTACAAGAGTCAATCACAGTTACCTTACAAGTACATATACTTTAATGAACCGGCAAAACAACGAGGCAACAATACAGATACGTCATTGTGATAGAAATGTACTTTCAGGTATTTCATAATGTTTGACAATAAAGAAACACAAATCTGGATGAAAACACTCTGCAATACTTTCTCTCTGACACCACAAACGCTGCAGGTACTGCAAGATAAAATGAAAACTGGTGTCCAGATCTCTACTGATTTATGCAGAAAACAAGCCAATCGATCATATGCTATCTCAGCTAATGTAGAGACTTCACTTAAAGAGCATATTCAGAGTTTCCCTAAACAAATCAGTCATTACATTCATGTACAAACAGACTCTAAATATCTATTCCCAGACCTGAACATATGTATAATGTATAGGCTGTTGAAGTAAAAATACCTGGATGTTAATGCAAGCAAACTCTTATAAGAAGAAATTTTCAAATCAGCATACAATTTCAAAATTGGTCTTTCTGGAACAGACATTTGTAAATATGTTAATGAGCTGTATATTAAAATGACTGAGGCTGATAATGACATAGATAGGTGTTTAATTCATGTCCAGACAATGCTTATGCAGAGCTGAAAACTGATTCTACGATATCACCAGCAAATAAAGCTGTTGTTTTATTATGTAAAGATCTTCAGCAGGCCTTGTCTTGCCCCACATTAAAGTAATCTAACATCTAGTACCAATGGTAACTTTCCTGTTACAACTTGGCCATTAACAGCCTTAAAACTGATGACACAACAATGCACATATGACATGAATGCCTGGGAAAAATGGGATCAGCTGAAGTTGCTTCTTGCATGTTTAAATATGTAATAGACATGTACAAGTCATTAGAGCATGGCCAACGACATCAACTTATTGTTTAGTCTGACCGCTGTGCTGGCCAAATAATAACTGGAAATTACTATCAGTGTACAGGCATTTACAACATCCAGGGTATTTTTCTCAGACTGAGCAAAAATTTTTTATCTCGTTCATAGCTTTTTGCCCTGTGACAGAGATATCACACTCATAGAAAGAAAAAAGTAGAAAAAAGGCCCAAGTATACTTTTTGATTTTTCACAGAGAGAGGCAGACATCAAACAAGATTTTTAAGCAAAAATTATGAAAGTCATGCATCTAAAACTTATGTCTCATGACCCAAATGCATTTTTTATAAGAGAAAGCCACAATGTTCTATAAGCTTCACATCATAACACTCTTCTCAAGAGGAGAAGAGGACACTAACTGCATCATGTGTTTCCAATATCACAACAACAGTTCTCACCATTACACAAAAAGTTGATTCCTCTTTCACTGGCAAAAAATATGGATTTGATCTGAATGTTGCAGTTCTTAAAGCCATAGTACAGAAAATTTTACAGGTCACTGGTTTAGCATACTGTGTTACAAGCTTTGTCTCTAAGACTGACTACATTTTAAAGCCAGTATGATGAAAACTTTTGTTACTACTGATAGTATTGATGTTTGTGATAAACAAATACTTCTATTCCACACTGCATTTCTTTACTGTGTTACTAAGTTATAGTATTAATAAAAATATTTATAAAAATGCTAATGAATGATATATAGCAATTTATAGTGTTGTAGTGATGTACTACTATATTCTAGGGACAGTAATTGTTTTCCTTACAGCAGAATAAATGTGTGCCAATGTATGAAGCAAGCTCTTCTACATAACACAATTCATAACCCTGGTTATTTTTTATATAAACATGAGCACTTTTACGGTTGAATACATTTTTCATCAGTTCTGAAAAAGGGCAAAATGTGATGTACAACACTGTTACAGGGCATCATTCAAATGTCGCAGACTTTCCTAGTACGGATGGAAACCATGAGCCACATCTTAATCAGAATATTTGAACTTCCTGACCTTACTATGTTTTGCATTAACTCAGTATAGCAAGTTCTGTTCATAACTCCAGGCAGAAATATCTGTGTAGCCAATTTATCAGTGGATTAATGAAGCATTAATATTTGCACGTAAAAAATGGCACAACAGGAGCAAAATGAAGACTTTAAGCAAATTCGTGGTATTGGCAAAGGGTTCTAACAGACATAAAATAATACAATATTTTATTAAGATATATTGTGAAAATTTAACATACCAATTCTGCTACAATTGTCCCTGAGGAAGCAACCCATTGCACAACTAGTTCATATGCTCTGTTTGGTCTGAAAACAGACTGATAACGGGCATGACCCCATTCAATGCGATCACTCTTGTTGTTGACATCTGTTTCCAAGTGTGTGTGCTTGTATAATGGCACTGGAAAATGAAACATACACTTATTAATATTTTTCAGTGTTTCCATTAAAAATGTATGCTTAGTTGACAATAAACAGATGGGCTGCTGGTTTCATATAAGCAACTATATTTTTAATTATGTTACTTAGTTTGGTGATACTCAGCATTACTTGCTTCAGTATATATACAAATAATACAAAAGTCTGAGATGATAACATGAACACTCTTAAGGGATCTAATGGTTTGCAAACGGGCAAACATGGCTCTTAAATATACATATAAAAGAATGTGTGTGTGTGTGTGTGTGTGTGTGTGTGTGTGTGGTATGTCCAGCATCTCCTCCTAAAACACTGGACTGAATTCAACTAAATTTGGTATACTTAGAGCTTACCAAACAAGAATCACCTCACACAGGAACCAGGATATGAGAAAAAAAGATTTTTCTGCATCTGACAAGTAGGCTTCCCTGAATGGCAGGTGTGTTGTGAGTGCGCAGCATCAGCATGATAGATAGGCCTGTTTTTTTGCAGGAGCCCCACATGCTGATGGGCACAGATGGGGGGAAGGTTGCATACAGAGGAGGGGATGAACAGAGAAAGGGGCACAGGAGGTAAAAGATAGGGGAAGAAGGAGTATGAGGGAATGGGCAGGGAGAGATGGGGGGGGGGGGGGGTGCAGGAGGGAATGAGTAGGGTAAGAAGGGAGGGGGCAGGAGGGAATGAGTAGGGTGAAAGGGGGCAGAAGGGAGAGAGGGGGCAGGAGGGAATGGATGGGGAGAGGGGGAGCAAGAGGGAATGGATGGGGAGAGGGGGAGCAAGAGGGAATGGATGGGGAGAGGGGGAGCAAGAGGGAATGGATGGGGAGAGGGGGAGCAAGAGGGAATGGATGGGGAGAGGGGGAGCAAGAGGGAATGGATGGGGAGAGGGGGAGCAAGAGGGAATGAATGGGGAGAGGGGGAGCAAGGGGGAATGGATAGGGAGCGAGGGGAATGGGGGGGGGGGGTGGACCCAGATTGGGGGCAGGAGGAGATAGATAGTATGAGGGGATGGGAGGAGACAGGGAGAGATGGATACCAGGATATGGGCAGAGAGAGAGAGAGAGAGAGAGGGTGGGCAAAAGGAGATGGATTGAGAGAGAGACAGGGGGGGGGGGATTATGGACAGGAGGGAGGGGGGAGAAGAGGATTGGATGAACAGCAAAAAGGGGGAGGAACAGTGGATGAACAGCAAAAAGGCGGAAAGAACAGTGGATGAACAGCAAAAAGGGGGAAAGAACAGTGGATGTACAGCAAAAAGGGGGAAAGAACAGTGGATGTACAGCAAAAAGGGGGAAAGAACAGTGGATGTACAGCAAAAAGGGGGAAAGAACAGTGGATGTACAGCAAAAAGGGGGAAAGAACAGTGGATGTATAGCAAAAAGGGGGAAAGAACAGTGGATGTATAGCAAAAAGGGGGAAAGAACAGTGAATGAACAGAAAAATGGGGGAAAGAAGAGGTGGGAAGAGAGAGTGGATGATGAGATGGACAGAGAGAGAGGGGGGAGGTGGACAGAGAGAGAGGGGGGATGTGGAGGTGGACAGAGAGAGAGGGGGGAGGTGGAGATGGACAGAGAGAGAGAGGGGGGAGGTGGAGATGGACAGAGAGGGGGAGGGGGTGATGGACAGAGAGGGGGAGGGGAAGTGGAGATGGACAGAGAGGAGGGAGGTGGAGATGGACAGAGAGGAGGGAGGTGGAGATGGACAGAGAGGAGGGAGGTGGAGATGGACAGAGAGAGGGTCAGGAGTTGTGTAGTGCAGGTCGTATTGGCGTACCTTGTAGGAACTATATGTAGGGATGGGCATGAGTCAGCAGAGATTGAGTGGGGGAAGATATGGATAGTGAGAGAGGGAGGAGGATGAGGTGGACAGAGAAAGGGAAAGGATGAGGTAGGGAGACAGAGAGGGGGAGGATGTGATGGACAGAGGGGGGAAGGATGTGTTGGATAGAGAGGGGGGAGCAGGGGACTCGCAGATAGGGGAAAGGAGGGGAGGGCATAGAGAATAAGGAGGGGAGGAACATATGGTTTAAGGAAGGAAGGGACAGGAGGAGATGAGGGAGAAGGGGAGGGACAGGAAGAGAGGAGGGAGAAGGGGAGGGACAGGAAGAGAGGCGGGAGAAGGGGAGGAACAGGAAGAGGGAGGAAGGAGGGGAGTGACAGAGAGAGGGGAAAGGAGGGAGGAATAGAAAAACTGGGGAGGATGAGGTGGTTAGGGGGAGGAGGGAAGGAAGAAATGGATAGGGGGGAGAGGAAAGGAGGATATGGATAGGGAGAAGGGGCCAGCAAGAGATGAAGAGGAGGAGGTGGTTAGGGAGAGTGGGGCAGGAGGAGATAGATAGGTACAGGGATGTGGGAAATCGGCAGAGAAATGTTGGAGGATATGGATATAAAGAGGGGAGGAGGAGATATACAGAGAGAGGGAGAGATGGAGATGGGGAGAGAGGGGGAGAAGGAGATGGGAAGAGAGGAGGGGGAGAAGGAGATGGGAAGAGAGGAGGGGGAGAAGGAGATGGGAAGAGAGGAGGGCGAGGAGAAGATGGACGCAAAGTGGAGGAGCAATATATGGGCATAAAGAGGGGGAGGAGGGCTAGACAGACAGAGAGGGGAAGGAAGAAGAGATGACCAAAGAAGGGGGGAGGAGCAGGTGAACTGAAGTGGAAAGAGAGACTGAGGGAGGAAGAGGTGAACACAGAGAGGAGGAAAGAGATGTGTGATTTTTTTAATCTACTGCAAGCTCTTTGCTTTCCATATTTTTGGAGGAGATAGTATGGACCAAAAGAAGAAAAAAATGTCTAGTAAACATGCACTCGAAAATCTTACCTTAAGAGCTATGAGTACTTGTTCATCTTCGCTACTGTGAAACACACCTCTACTATTGGAAGAGAGTTCATATCTCTTAAGGTATGAGATTTAGAGTCCATGTTTACAGTACCTTTATTCTTGTTTTGGTCCCCTTCCCCAAATATGGAAAGCAAAGAGCTTTCAGTGGAACAGATGGGTTTCACAGTATCAAAGATGAACAAGTGCTCATAGCTTTTAAGGTATACATTTTAGAGCCCACATTTATTACCCCCCCCCCCCCCCCCCCCACACACTTTTTAATGAAAGGAACCTGTCCTCGAAGTGTGTAAAGGGAATTGCATGCACACAATATTTGGTGCTATGTGAACAACAGTATCCACACTGGAAATAGTGTAGATACTCAACAATCCCTAGTTGCAGAATCTTGTGTATAATACAACAGTCAGATTGACTGGTTCACTGTCTACTGAATGCAGTGAAATGGTTAACCACAATTCCACTCAATTTGAAATGATAGAAAAATTGATGGCTAATATGGCATCAAACCTTACACACCAGAGTTACATTACAAATATGCAACTGGAATGTGAATCATTCACTTTGAAAAACTCAACAGATAACCCTATAATGGGCAGAGTTTAGGAACCAGTATTTCCTGCAGGCTTGCGTAAAAATTATAGGAACAAACAGGGCCAGAAATATGTAAACTGGCCAGATGAGATACAGTGATGTTCAGCTTGAGAACTCCTGCATTTATCTTCTGATGACAGTACACAGGATACACACTTGTGACTGCCCTGCTGGGTGGTGACAGAAACCTCAAAAAAGTTATGCAGTATCTATGACGAGTTGCTTCTGGTCCAAATTCACCTCTCCAGTTTGTCCAATGTTGTTTTGGAAATTTTAGAGCATTTTGAATGGTGAGCTGGACAATATGTTTCCATGATATGAAAGCATCCACATGCTGATAAGAGGTGGTAGAAATATGCATTCTGATGAAGTGCAATCTGTTCAATGCCACAATTACCAGCTTACTAATATCTACATCCACAACCAAGGAAATTGCAATAATACTCTGGGTCTGTTGTCCAACTGTGTAGTCGAAGTGGAATGGAAATGCAGCACATTATTAAATTATAAATGCTTCAGTGAAACAATGTTTATGTACAATGCCTTCCCTTCAGCCACTGTGTCTATTAGCAATATAATGGAAACTGCTACGCTCTGAAACACAGCAAAGAGATACAACAACTTATGACTCATGTACTGTCACTTATATACATTCAATTAAATGACTGTAGTCTACAGTATTCTACATTCATCTATATGAGTGCTAACAATGTCCTGCATTACAACAATGTACAACTAAAACTGTAACATTTGACAATTAGAAAAGTGTCAATATTAAGGAAGCTAACTCAAATATACTGCCATATGTCAGATGATGGAAGCTAACTCAATATACCGACACATCTAAGATGATAACTCAACAGGTCTGCAGCTAGTACAAAGCAAACAAATGTTAATGACCTTTTGGTACTAGAAAATGCATTACATATAAAGCCAATTTTGTAGGGCACACTTCACAAGACATCTACAGTGCAAAGAATTTGAGTGGCACATAAACATACTTTTAGAAATCTTCATTGTTTTCCCTGATAGAACTTCTGCATTAAAAACTCACAGTCACAAACTCAATACTAGTAAGCAATCATTTTCAATAAAAATGCATATCATGTCTACTTTCATCTTCACCTTAAATATGGAGTCACTTTCTGAGGAAATTCCCAGCTATCAACACTTTCAAACTACAAAAACTGGCCACTGCAATCATGTTTGGATGCAACTCAAGAGACTCAAGGGCACCTCTGTTTACAATTTCTGATATTCCTCCACCATATATCTACATTATGTAATCACTCATATTCTTTAAACTAATGTCATAATTAAGGTCTGGTGGGGAAAAAGCCACTGTGATATTCATCATCACTTTACCAGACAAAAAAACCTTACATATGCCCCCTACAGCATCACTGCCCACAACAACTGACTGGTCCACTTTAGCCAATATTATGAATTAGGTTCTTCTGTTTTTTGTATGCACAGTACTTTTACTTTCTTTCAGATTGTGCACTTCTCCCCTCATCCGAAATCACCTTTCCCATTCTCATGTTGTTAATTTTTACTGGTGGTGTGTTACGTTTGTCCTGAAGTATCTTGAGCCCATCTGTCTTGCCCTTCAAATCTGTGATTTCATCATGTCCTTCTTGATCTCTGTTATCCATCTAATGCCGCTCTTACTATTCCATAACTTCTCAATTATTCTCCTGCTAATTTTATTTTCTGTTCTCCTCATCAAATGTCCAAGCAGACAGACCTGTTTCTTTTTTATTGTACTTGTCACTGTTTCTAGTTCTTTATAAACTGCTTCATTTGAAGCTATTTTCCAAACTCCATCTTTTTTGTATTTTTTATTTATACATGTTCTGGCTATCCTTACTGTTTTAAGTAATCTGTCTATTGCTATAGTATTGGTTGTTTTAAATATAGTTTTGCTAGCATATGTTATTTGTGGCTGTGCAACTGTTTTGTAGTGTTTCAGTTTTATGGCTATTGAGATGCATTTTTGTTATGACGTGTTTCAATCAATTTGTTTATTCTACTCTGCCATGATGGTTTCTTATTCAGGTCATTTGTAATTATGTCTCTCAAGTATTTACATTTTTCAACAACTTTATGTCATGTTCTCGAATTCTAATTTTGTTTGCCAGTAGCTGTTCCCTTGGCATTATTTCTGTTTTTCCAAAAAAATATTTTAAGGCCAATACTCTGGGCTATTTCCTGTAATGAATTAGTTTGTTGTTTTGTTTCTTGAGTGTTGTTGGCAAGAAGAGCAAGGTCATCAGCATATCCTAACAGTTTAACATTATGTCAACTTTTTGTATTCCAACCTTGATGTTCTTTGGGTTGTCCTTGTACCATTCCTTCATTGTATATTCAAGGGCACCATTAAAAAGGAATGGTGACAGGCTGTCTCCCTGCCTTAAACCAGTTGTTACTAATGTTCCCCATTGAACTTAATTTTCAAATTTGTATTTGTTAAGGTAAGTGCTATCAGTTTAATTAATTTTAGGTGGAGTTCAAAATGTGTCAAAATTTTCAACAGTGAGGGTCTATGGATAGAAGCCTATGCTTTCTTAAAACCTATAAATGTATTTGAGAAAGGCTTGTCTTGTTTGTGGTAATAAGCCATGATGAATTTCAGAGTAATTATTGGTTTGGCAAGGCTTCTCCAAGGTCTGAAGCCTCCTTGGTAATCCCCCACTTCCTTCTCCAGTTGTTCTTTGATCCTGTAGAGTAAAATCTTTGAAAAAATTGTGTAGGTACAGTCCAAGAGTGAGATTCCTCTATGGATCTCTTTTGTCCCCTTTCTTGCGGAGTGGGCTAATTACAGCTGTGGTCCTTTCTTCTGGGAATTTTTCTGTTGCCCAAATCTTTTGTAAAATAATATGTAAAGATGTTTGAGTTGTTTTACCGGCATACTTCCACATTTCCACAAATGCTTGATTTTCACGACATGCTTTATAGTTTCTCATTTCTTTAAGTGCAATTTCTATTTCTTGTATTGTAGGTAGGTTTATATTTTCTGGTTTGGTTTTTACAAGAATGCTTGTGTCTACTGTTAAAAGCTTTTCAGGTTCATTGCAATTCAAGTACTTGTAGAATGCTTCTGCTATGATTTCTGTATTTTCCTTGTTATTACAGGCTATACTTCCATCTTTATTTCTAAGTAGTAGTGTGGGAGCATTGTAATTAGATAATTGTTTATCAAAGGCTTTAAAATAATCTCTGAAATTGGTTTTGTAGTAGTTTTCTTCAACGGAATTCGGTAGATCCATTTGATATTGCTGCTTTGTTTTTCTGATGATTTGAGAGACTTTTTTCTGACATTTTTGAGGTTAGTTGCAGTTTTTTTCAATTTTGTGAGTTTGAAATTTTGTCTAAGCTTGATGTTCTTCATCATGAATGTCATCACATTCCATAATCCACCATGCATGTTTTTTACATTGGTTTACTGGGGCCAATTCTTCAGCATGTTGTTTTAAAATTGGTATTAATCCCTCAAGATTATCCATTACTATTGTATTTTGTGTTTTTTCCTAGTATTTATAATTTTTATTAATTTATGTGGGTCATACTTTCTTTTATCTCCAATTGCTCTATGACTTTTTTTCCTTCATGGGGTGAATTTGATTTTGATTTTGACTAAATAATGATCTGAACCTGTGTCTGCTCCTCTCAGTACTTTAACATTTCAAATTTCTTTATGAAAGTATTTGTCCTTGGAGATATGGTCTAG
Organism: Schistocerca americana; assembly: GCF_021461395.2. NCBI lineage: Eukaryota > Metazoa > Arthropoda > Insecta > Orthoptera > Acrididae > Schistocerca > Schistocerca americana. Next base: position 947,464,160 of record NC_060119.1, on the reverse strand, counting down.
CTGCCAGTCTCCTCTTGTTCAATCAGGATGTTTCTGTTTCATAAGTTTGTTTGGTTTTCTTTTAAAATATGTAAATTTAGAGATGAGCTCACGTGTTCTGCAAATTTCACACACTCTTTGTCCCTTTATGTGGGGCCCATTTTCAAATTATATCTCCGTACTTCTTTTCCTTTCCCACTTTGGCATTAAAATCCCCTATTAAGATTTTTACATTGTTTTTATCAACTTGATTTACTGTCTGATCCAAAAGATCCCAGAATTTTATCTACTTCTATCACAGTTCTTGTTCGAAAATTTTTGTCACTGTTAGGGGCATGGGTGTTTATAATAGTATAGATCTTGTTTGTGGTTTTCAGAGTTAAAGTTGTGATTTGTGGAGAAATAGTTTAAAATCAATTACTAAATCTATCATTTTCAAATTTATTATAAACCCTGTTCCCTATTGTGGGCACTGTTTCATAAATCTTTGTCCTGGTTTTCCATTGTAAATTTTATAACCCTGAGATTCAAATGGATCTTCTGTTGTATTTATCATATCTTGGAGTCCTGCTATTATGAAGTTTTGTCTGTCCACTGCTTTTACTCAATTAAAAAATATGTAAATTTTTGAAGAGTACTATATAAACACTTTATGTATGAAGTTCATTATTGTAATACTAAATAAGCATGCATAGAAATCACTTCCACCTGTACACTTATATATTGACTTGTTCAGGTTCTTATGCGTAACCTGCTGTTGTAGATTAAGACAATAAAATCTACAGACAGATGGCATTAGAATGTCATTATGAGGAAACAGGAGCTGTGTCATAAGAAGGACACTCCTAGACAGATTAAAGAATTTCACCACAGACAATACTGCGAAGTACCGAAGTATGCCATTACAACAAGACAATGTGGTGGACCTCTCAAAACAAAATTAAACCTACAGAATCTGTTTGATTGAGTGACTGATTTTATTTGATCCTGTAGGATCATATTGTGTATTGCAAGTTGTCATGTAATATGGGCCTTGCCAAGAATATAGGACCATCAATATTACAAATTACTTAACACTCTGGAGACCAAGCCTGAGCACAGCTTGGGCCACAACTCTGTGTTAAAAAGACCAAGCTCGAATATAGGGCAGGCACCGGTTTCCTCAAAGTGGAGCCCATCTACCCCTCGAAAACTGCATTCATTTCACATGACAACAGTGTATAAATGTCTCAGGACCTGGATCTTGATTCGTGCTGCCTTCTCATGTCAAGAAGCATTAGTGAACATAACAGCAGCTGTTATGATTGGCAGACCCAATATGATTGCACTGACATAATTTCATGCATTTACTCTTTAGGTTTCACAGTCTGCTGCAATTCTGCTAGAAATATGTCTTGTATATTGAGTGAGCAAAATATTTTGAGACCTCTAGACAAATGACCAGGATAGTAAGTATTATATTCAAATGTTTTATGTTTTTATGTTATACTTTCTGACATGTTCCACACCCACAAGAACTGAAGATGAAACATAAATCTTGAAGCTTGGCCCTTTTTTACTATGTATCACTCTTGAAGATACATCCATTACATATGTGCCAGTAACACAATTGAATAACAGCAGAAATGGCTAGTTTCCTAGGCCCAAAATTCATTTTCGGTCCCAGTCTCCACAGTGTACAAGAGTAACATTTCTGATTAGACTTTCTGATGACTGCATAGAACATAATTTACAGATTTATTTTGTTAGAAAAATCTTCAACACTGTAATATTCATTTTCCACTAGATACTTCAAGAGGTACCATCATGCACATTGCTCTGTAGGCTATTGAGCAGACTTCTTATTAATTGGATCCTGAGAGCTGAGACCCTTTTTCAGGAAGTGTCAATGAGACACACTTCTTAAACTATTCTCCTTTCACTTGCTGTGGGTATGGTTTTATGCATTTGTTATCCACTCTGAACTTACTTTCGTGACCACATTATTGCTTTATACATGTATAAAACTGTAAAAGTTAAGACGGCTAAACTTTTGAAGCTTCCTTCCCAATCAATTTATGAAAAGGAAGAGACAGATAATGTCCACAATCATGGACCAATATCCTTGCTATCATTGTTACTGGTGATTTTTAGAAACTAATGAATAATAGAGTAGTTGTACATCTCGGTACATCTGATTTATTGTCAGACTTGCAGTTTGTATTTAAGAAAGCAATATCAGTGCCTAACATAATTTATTCTTTCGTGTGTATGCAGCACTTGCAGGTTTAAATGAAACATTGAGTGCAGAAGGCATATTATTTAATAAAAGCATTTGGTTACATGGACCATGCTAAACTTTTGCATAAAGTGCAACATTAGAGAAATTACTATTTAATTTTTACAATCTTTTTTTTGGTTTTTAAATTTTCTTACTAGCTTTCTGTGCACTATGTAGTGACTTGTTTCTTGATCAAACAGAATTGGCCCCACTGTCCCACAGAACCTGATGAATTAAATAATGAAACTGAATGAAAATAAATACACTAAATGTTATGCTGTGTGTAACATTTCTTTGAACCCAGGTGGACAGTAGAAACAATAAAGTAAAGAAAGAAACACATGTATTAACTTTCTCAATTCTTTCTACTTTGAACTTAAGTGTAAGGCATTATTCTGATTTGAAGGCTGAGGTTCTGGCTTATTCTGCATGATTTCTAAGTTTGTTATCTTCTGGGCAAATGCAGTTAAAGTAAATAAACCATTTATTCAGAAAAAATTAACACTAAGGTTACTCTTTAACAAAGATATCTGAAAATCTTGCAGAAATCCTTTTGAAGATTTTGGAATTCCTACATTCACCCCAACTATATTCACTCCTTCATGGTATTTGTTGCTAACAATACAAATCAGTTTCAGTGTAAGTGCCACCTCCACAACACTATCCAAAAAAGAAAAAGAAATTATTTCTTCTCTTTCAATGCTTGTAAAGGGTTCAGGAGTAAAGTTCTGTATTCTGACGCACAGTTAGTCTAGAAATTCCCATACACAAAATAGGAAATTGAGAATTCTTGTAAATTATAAACAAAATTACAAACATTATTTATTTATAAACTATTGTACACATTATCTGTTCACCTTGAAAATCTGTTCCACTGAAATGGAAGCAGCAGTGTTAACAGAAAAAAGACCTCTACTGTTACAAACAAAGATAAGCTTTGCAATAAGACATGAATTTTTGATCACATTGCTACTTTTGCTGCCTGTGTGATGATTAGTATCCATACAAGGAAGCTGAACCCCAGATAATGGAACAAGACACGACATGCGACTCAGTTTATACAGACTGAACACTTTAAGAGAAAACACCAACACACTTTGCTCTGCCGAAGCAGCAGAAGGTCGTGGAGGCTGGGGTAGCGGTTGATCCACAGACCTGGGTGGAGGAAGGACTCTGCAACTGTAGAGCAGGGAAAAGAGGGAACCAGTTCAAATTCCATGGGATCAGCAGCAGTAAGTGCAGGAGCTAGCCCCACTATCACCCTGTCATGTGGTCAAAGGTAGGACAGTAATGGCAGCAGTGGTGGGTATGCTGCCACCATTGGAAGCCTCCTACCTGAATAACATTGTGAACGACCCTATTGCCCAGCTGGCTTGGAGATTGTGGCACTGAAGGTCCAACCGGATATGGCTGCAACTGACTGGAATGATGGACCAGCCTCATCTGACTGACATCCACCACAAACAACTGCCAAGACCTTTGTGGTCCACCATAACAACCGGCAGCCAACCCTGCTGCTGGCCAAAAGACTGCACCAAAATGGGAGGCTTGAGAGGAAAACGTGGCGGGCAGGACTGGAATGGGGTAGGCGAATCGGGGTGCAACAAATCAAAAGGACCCAACAGCTGGCATCTCTCTAAATGTTCCACTGGGCTACACCCATTGAACAACAGCACCCAGTATATAGCCAGAAAACTCAACAATGCACTGTCCTGGGATGATGCGCATATGGACATAAGTACGAAACACACCACCTCCAAGTTGGACACCTGGTGGAACATGGCAATAGTTAGGTGCTGGATACCATTGCAAATGCAAAAGTCTTTAAAGTACTGTGATACAAATTACCAACTGTTATCAGTTATGAGTGTCTGGAAGAAGCCTCTGATACCAAAATTCATTGACAAGGCATGAACGGTTGTTGTTGACAGATGGCAACATACAAGAACTTTGACAATGCACTGATTATCATTCTGCGTCTTAAAACCATGCCTGTAAAGTTGATGTTCACTTTGCCCCAAAGGCGCTCTGGGGCTGGCCAAGGGGAAAACTGACACTGCGGTGCAGCCTCACTCACGTCCATACAAGATGTTCAGTATCACGACTGATTGCCGACCAGTGGTAATATGCCAAAGCCTTCATAGGAACATACCCCAGTGCGACGCATGCAGCAGCTGGAGTATGCAAGGACAAAATGGTGGAGGTATGACCACTCTACAGCTCTGCTCCTCCATAGCCTGCATTAGGACCTCCTGAGCAATGCTGAGGCAATCACAATCATGTACGCCATGCCAAATCCACTAACAAAAGAGCATGCTCTGGTCACCCCATCAGGACGGCTGAAAAAGTTTTCCGGAAGAGGAGTTGGTGGCCATGATGGCTGCAATTTCCCAAGCCATTAAAGGAAGTCTGCTGCAAGGCCTTATTAAAGATGAAAACAAGAGGCTCTTGTGGGTAGAACTTGTATCCAGTCCTGCTGGCAATCACAACAGTGCATCCGCATTTATATGCTGGGCAATGGACCGGTATCAAATGTCATAACAATAATTACCATGGAGGAGCACCCACCTCTGCAATTGGTGGGCAGTCCTATACGTCAGCTTGGAATGACAGCTGAATAAGGAAATCAACCGCTTGTGGTCAGTGATGAGTATAAACTTCACTCCCTATGGGGAAATTCTGAAGTGCCTCCTTTTCCTCCTGTGAATCATTACACTGTGCTGTGGAAAGTATTTATGATGCATAAGTGATAGACTGCTCAGGGCCATCTGGTTCTGATGTGACGGGACCACACCAATGTCACACGGGGAAGCCTTACAGGTAGGGGTGAAGGTTCACCTGGTGTAAAGGAAGCCAAACAGGGAGCAGAACACAAACACTGCTTGAGGGACTGGAAAGCCCAATGACAATCTGCAGAGCAGACAAATTTGACACCCTTTTGACGAAGACAGTTAAAAGAATGGCAGATGCATGTGGCCTGGGGAATGAACTTACCATAATACAAAATCCTGCACAAAAATGACTAGAGATCCTTCATGTTCTTGGATAGTGGCAAGTTCACAATAGATTTGACGTGCTTGTCTGTATGGATGAGGTCATCTCTGTTGAGCATATGACCTAAAAAATGCACCTTCAGGGAAAAATACGTTTTTTTAATTGGTAATGAAGCCAGTTCTCTAGAAGACATTGGAAATTCCCCTGCAGATTCCGTAATGCTCCTCTCATTTGGAGCCTGTGACCCAGATGTGATTGAGGTAATTTATGTAACAAGGTGGATCCTGAATCTCCAAATATCTTTAATAAATCACAGGCATAAATGACATTACAAAAGGCAGGCGATTCAGCTGATAAAGCCCAATGAAGGAGTTGAGCACTAAGAAATTCCAAGAAAAAGCATCCAAAATACTGTCCCCTTCCCCTTGCCCCAACTTTGCCAGCAGCTCCTTCTCCAGGTACTGAAATGGGTACAAGTCTGCAATGCATTGTGCATTGACCATCTGTTTAAAATTTCTGCAAAGATGCACGGTACCATCTAGCTTCTGAACCACCACCAATGGGGTGACCCGCTGACTCGACGACATAGGATGAACAATGTTAAGGTCCTGTCAATGCTGCAACTCAGCCTTGACATTGTCACACATGATGAAGGGAATAGGGCTGGTGGGCCAAAATTTAGGCTTTGCACATGTTTTAAGGAAGATGTGTACCTGAAAATTTTCTGCTGCCCCTAGATATTCTCAAACAACCTGTCATACAATCAAATCTGAGACACTAAATGTACTTCATCCAAAATCGAGAAACCAAAAACAGAAAAGATGTCTTACCCAAAACTATTATTCTACAATCATGAATTAACCCCTAAATATAAGTTTCTGTTCCACATTCTAATAACACACAGAAACAGAGAATTGTGCCCTCAGAGAAACAAGCTGTTAACTGTAAGATAACATGACATAGTGCCCATTGCAACCCAGGACAGCCCAAGAGCCAGTTAATATCTAAGTTAATGAGGCCATCACTCCCTTGGCTAACTGATAATCAATTGGTCTCCCATCCACTACTACTGTCAGTATAATATGTTGGGGTGACGCTCATTGGATGTCAGAGACCACTCTCGATTCCAGGGAAAATGATGGGGTCTCCGATTGCCACCCTGTGACTCACTCACTGTCACAAAGTGTTGCCAAATGGCCCACTTTGCAGTGCACCCTACATATGGCATCCATGTGCAAGCAGTCCCATCAAGAATCCGAAAAAAGTTGTAAGCGGGGATTATAACACTTCAGTTTACATGTACTCATCAAGTCTGATGGAGGTGAACATCAGCAGGGGCAGGGAGAGAAAGCTTCTTGGCCGGCACCTAGCCCGCTATCAGTATGGCACAAGTACGGAGCACTTCTGCATTCTGTTTGACCAGTTTCTGCACCGGCTCCTACTGCAGCTTTCGTTGCTGCTCTTGAAGGCGCAACTGCTCCTTCCAGCATAGTAAAGATGGTGGGCCACCATGGCCACAATTGAACACTATTAAAAAAATAACAGCATCACATGTTTAAAGAATGACATACAAGCTGACGGGGACTTGCCAACATGCTGGGAGCTGAGCACTGGAGGAGGCAATGAGTTCTGTGTACATGTCAATCTAGAGGAAAGCAGCAACTCTGAACTCCATGTAGAGATCGATCAAGTAGATAAATACATCATGTAACCATGAGCAACTGACAACTGAACACATGGAGACACAGTGTGAGGCAAAGGCTACGCACACAGACACCGAAACCAGCATTACAGCTTTGGGCAAGACCTATTGCTGCTGGCAGATAACAGGTAATTCAGAGGCTCTTCCACATGTCATGATTCATCTGCACCCTCTGTGACAAAGGTCTATATTATTCCTCTGCAGTAACCTCACCAACTCCCCCACATCCGTCTCAATGACAGCTGGTGGGGATACTAAATGATGTAAAACATATTTAGTGAATTTCAACCAATTATAAGACAGGTTTTCTTCATTTTTTCCATCAGTCTCAATACTCTGACTGGTTTGATGTGGCCCTCTACAACTTCCTCTCCCATCTCAGGCTCTCCCTCTCACCTGCATTTTCATCAAACATATTCAATTATTTGTTGGATATAATCTATGCATTTTTTACTCTCTAAAGTTCCATCTAGTGCCAGGGTAGTTCTTCTGTGATGTCTTAACACGTCCTATCATGCTGTATCTTTTTCTTGTCGGTGTTCCCATACGTTCCTTTCTTCGCCGAATCTGCACAGAATCTCTTCATTTCTTTTCTTATCAGTCTACCTAATTATCAACATTCTTCTCAAAAGATTTGATTCTCTTCTTTTCCAGTTTTCCCAAAGTCCATTATTCACTACTTCACGATGTTGTGCTGCAAATAACTGTCTCAGAAATTTTGTCCTCAGGTCAATGTTTGACAGTAGCAAACTTCCCCGGCCAGGAATGCAATCTTTGTCTTTGGTTTTCTGCTTTCTAGTCCTCTTTACTTGGTCCATATTGTGTTATTTTGCTTCCAAGGTAGCAGAATTCCCTACATTTATCTACTATGTGGTTACCAATTTTGATATGAAGTTTGTCCTTATCTCAAGTCTGCTATTCCTCATCACTTTCATCTTTCTTCAGTTTACCTTCAACCCATATTCTGCACTCAGACTTTTCGTTCCATTCAACAGGACCTGTAAGTCTTCTCACTTTTAGTGAGGAGAGCAATGTCATCAGTGAATCTTATCATTGATATCATTTCACCTTGAATTTTAGTCCCACTTATGAACCTTTCTCTTATTGCCATAATTGTTTCTCTGATGTACAGATTGCACAGTAGGGGCAAAAACTGCATTCCTGTCCTACACTCCTTTTAAATCAAGAAAGTCTTGGTATTCAATTCTTAATATTCCATGTTGATTTTTGAAGATATTGTAGAAAATTACTTGTCTTTTCCTGCCTATAGCTTATGACTACTTTCCTGAGCCTTTCTGAACATTTTGCACCATAATCTCTTGTCGAACCCTTTTTTTAATTCGACAATCCTATGAATGTGTCCTGACTTTCCTTAAGTCCTACTTCCGTCACCAAGTGTAATGTCAAGCTGTCTCTCTGGTCCCAAACTGGTTGTCATCTAACAAAGCCTCTTTTTTCCAGTCTTCTGAATTATTATCCATGTTAGCAACTTTGATACATGAGCTGTTACGCTGATTATACGATATGTTTTGCACTTATCTACACTAGCTAACTTCAAGACTGTGTGGATGATATTTTCCAACTTGAATAATTGTTTGGTTGCCACTCCCCAGCCCCATGATGTCTAGAGCAATATTATCTATAATTTATGCCTTCCACCTTATTCGACTGCAAATCTTCCACAGCTCTGTTAAACTAACTCCAGTATCAACTCCAATTTCTTCTTCTATCATGTTATCGGACAGTTCCTTCCTTTCATAGGGGGTCTGCAAGTACTTGCAAATGGTCTATTTTGTTTTTGTTTCAAGTTGAATGAGTGAAGATCAGAGCAACACAGTTTTGTATACTTCACGTGGAGAAAACTGTAAGCACTCCAGTTGCTCCATCACATTTAGTTGACAACAGTCAACTGCAAAAAAGATATAATAATTTTGTTCTAATTCCCTGTCATCATTATTTAAATATTGTAATTATTAAACAAAAGAAAATGATATTGTAAATGGCTTGTGCTAAACATGTTGCACTGGTGAATTGCAATTTTTATCTCATCCAAAAAGGTTATAAGTCATATGACTTAACACAGATCACGAAGCACTGCACGGCAATTGAAACTTGACAATAATGCAAAAAGGTGAAAAAATATTTTATATGTGGAACACGAAGATGTTTATGTTGGACAAAGAGTTTATTTTGTCAGACTAACCAGTTTTCTTGGAGCAGTGTAAAATGCAAAAAGTGCAGTCATTGGAAAATTATGGAAATATCTGCAGCATAGAATACTGACAGAGATTTAAGTGTTGTATATTTTTGGAACTGATATACCACTGCAAATAATTTCTGAAGTTGATCATCATTTCAGGCAACAAGCATACAGCATACCAGTGTTAACATTACAAAAACTATAAGAATAGCTATTTTATGTTCCCATATCAACTGCCACATTCTCAGGATGATTCCTAAATGCACAATCTCTTCTCAATGACCTTGTATCAAAATTATAAAATACATAGTCTGATGTTCATGTTATGCTGGTATATGATCACATAGCAGCACAGCATAACATGGCACTACAGCACTGTTTCACTATGGTAACTGACCTCCCTCCGATATAGGAGTTCTCCTACCCCACCCACCGTTCCATTATGACAAACTAGGGACCAATCTGACAATTTGCATTCCTTATCATTTCCTCTTTTCTTTCTTTCCAATATTCTTTTGCCTTCCATGTAGTATTTTTTTTTTTTTTTTTTGCACAGACAGATGATGATTTGGTCTATTAATTTATTCTAACAAATGTCTAAATCACACCAGTCTTCTTTTCTTTGTTGCTTCAGTTACTTTTCTCCATTTTGATATGCTTCATCATTGCTTCTTTCCTTCTTATTCTTATTTAATATTTCTAGTTCATCTAGCTTATGATTCTGTGTTAGGCTTTGGTTTACATAAAGGCATTCTGGTTTCACTATCATATTGTAATATATTATTTTATTATTTTTATGTTACTGACAGGTACTTTTTACTGTAGATATTTTTTGTTATTCCATATGCCCTTCCCATTTTTTGTATCTTCTCATTTTCAACCAATTTCCCTGAATTATCTTCCCAGATACTTTAACTGTTTCACCTTCTCTATGGCTAATGACTGTCCATTTAAAATTTTTGCATTTTTTTGTATTAATGATAAATTTGGTTTTCTGTGCAGAGGTTCTAAAATCTACTCTGCTGTCAAAGACAATGATGTCGTTCCACATCTGCTAGATTTTCAGACAGTGAAGCAAAATCATCTGCAAATGTCAGACAGTTTAATTCAATATACTGTTTCTTTAGTCCTACTTTTATTGGTCATATTTGATATTCTTTTATTTTTTCCATACAAATTTATACCATTTTTATCTAATAACCAGAGGGCTGGAGGTAAGTCACTAACATATCTTACACAAGTATTTATTTTTAAAAAAGCTACAAAATATGGATTTTACTTTCAGGACCATCTGTAAGCATGCCATGAATTAGACATGAAAATTTAGTTTTACCACAAAGTTCTTGGACTCCTATCTCTAGTGTTTTCTTATCAAAAGAGTCAAATAACTTCTTGAAATTCACAAAATTTACAACTATGTCTTCAAAGTTCAGTAGTGTGTGATGGATTATGGATTTCAAAATGAATATCTGTTCTAAAGTCACTTGGTATTTGTTCAGTTGTTGTTCGAGATTTTTGGTAGTTCTATTCACTTGAAGTTTTTAAAAATAATTTAGACATAACTGGTAGGAAAGACATTCCTTTGTAGTTACTGACATATTTTTTGTCTCCTTTCTTGTACAGAAGGTGTGTTAAGTGACTTTCCACTCTACTGGAATCTCATCTGTTTTCTGCTTTTCTTCACACGCCATTTGCAGATCATATACAACCTTTACTTGCAAAATTATGGAAACCAGCATGTTTCTGTATAACTTTATTTACGCCCATACACTCTGCTTATCTTTCATCAATGACATAAAACATGCTTAATATCTTTGGTTTTTGATGAGAGTGAACATATGCACCCACACTACCCTATGTGTGACAGAACTACTAGGAAGTTCAGTAGGAAGTTCAGCTGATAGAACAGGTCATCAAACTCATCAAGGGGATCAATTAGCAAACCGTATTTTGTCAAAAGTAACATGCAGCTCACAGATAGGTTCTAATGTGGCTATCTGAAGCATAACCTGAACCACCCTTACCTAAAGACCAGAAGGAAGATAATGACCTGTATTCCGCACAGTAGTGATTCTTCTGTAGTGATCAAACTTACGGTCATTGAGGCTGTATAATATGACTGCTCAAAGACTTTGGTGAATCATGTCTAAGCTAATAGAAAGACTGCCAGCAGAGGGAAAGAGTGGGACAGGGGGAAACATACTTCGATCTGATGTGCAATAAAACACAGTTAAAGAAGTAGACAACTTGCTTTGGTAACTCAAATGTAAATGGGAAGGTGGCGTTCCTTTCAAAGAAGATTCTTGAGAAATTTTAGAGAACCAGCACTGAAGCTGACCAAAGAATGATTATCAGGACCATGAAGATAAGACATGAGAAATTAGTGCTCATATAAAGGCATATCGACAGTCATTTTTCCCTCGCTCTCTATGCAAGTGAACGATGAAAGGAAATGACTTGTAATGGCTCAGGGTACCCTCCTCCATGCAACTGTTTGCTGTTGATGCAGACGGAGGTATATAAATGACTTTACCTGGTGGTAGGCATACCAACTTATAATAATCTATTCACCAGACATTGGCAGCAGGAGAAACACATATAAAAGTTCAGGAAATGTGCACACATTCAGAGCCAGTGGTTCCTACTTCTGGAAGAATGGTTGAAGGGGAATGAAGATGGATAAAGAAAAAGGACTGGCGAACATTACAAAATGGGGAGAGTTACAGAAAAGTCACTAAGAACCAAAAGTCAGGGGAGATTTATCAGATGGGATGAGATAAAAAGACTGATTGTTGGCGACTGCTCCAGACAAGATTTGAGAACTTGAGGGTAGAGGATAGGATAATTAGCAATACAGAGATTATCGCCAAAACATTGTGCAAAAGTTAATAAGAGCAGACAGCTAAGTGCATTATTTATAGTTGACATGTGAGGTGGGTGGGGGTTGGGGGAGGTGGAGGGAAATAGAAAGGTCAGAAAATAAAAGACAGAAAACTAAACGGGAGCGAAGAAATGCTGAGATCAAAGAAATTCACATAAATTAGGGCCGGGTGGATGGCAAGAACCAAGGGCATACTGTAATGCCAGTTCCCACCTGCATAGTAAGAGAGGAGAATCCAGATGGCATATGTGGCAAAACAGGGACCTAGGTCATGGCTGACATATTGCAGAGGATGCTCCGCAATGGGATATTGTGTGTTGCCAGTATACACCCACTGTCTATGATCATTCATCCTAACAGATAACCTGGTGGTAGGCATACCAACTTAAAAACACAACAGTGTTTATGTAACAGCTGATAGGGAGCAATGGATTGAGGTGTTATTCCTAGTGAGGGGCCTGAAGTTTTTAAGAGGCACTCTACGTCAGTTTGTATCATAGGCAGGGGATCTTGATGGCAGGTGCAAGATCATGGGAACCAGTATGGCTCCTTTCTAGCCAAAGGTCACTTGGAGGGCACTTTCCTGGACCCATTACCCTTCAGCCCCTGGTTCGGTTTACATATACTGATGACGTTTTTGCCGTGTGGACTTAGGGTGAGGTTAACATATTAAAATTTATGGAATCTCCCCAATTACATTTCACATGTCTTATTCCGATTCCCATGCCACTTTCCTTGATGTAGAGCTAACTTTCACTGAGGGTCACCTACTAACAAGAAAGAGTACCTACATTCTGATAGTTGCCATCCTTTCCATGTCAAACATTCCCTCCCATAAATACAGTATACAGCCATGGCATTTGAGGCAAACATAAAGCTATTAATGATGGGATGAGAAGTTCCGCCTTATGCAAGACACCTTTTTTTCTTTTGTTTCACCCATACATGTTTCTGCACTTTTGTGCTATCATCAGTGGGTTCTATTTATATTTTTAACTTACATTATATTATTGTCCTCTTGTTTTGGTAGCTGTTATGCTACACAATATACAACATGTCATAGTTTTGAAGTTGTGGTACGTTTTCCTGTTTTGTTGGCGAAGTAAATGGGCTTACTTCTTTGCCTGTGTTTGTGTGGCAATGCAGTTTTTCGATTACTCAAAACATAGGCGGAGTTTTTGCTGCCATTACGTGTTGTTGTCATTAATGATGTTTCTGACGATGAAAGTGATGATGATACTACAGTTTGTGAAGAATTAGATGGAATGATTCACATTGAGATTAAACAGGAAACACTGATGAAAGGTACCGATAAAGAGTGAAACTGCAGATCTTGATGATGAATTAGTGAAGAATAGGGAAATACATGATGAATGGCTTATACCAGTCAATATCAGTGAATTAGTGTCCACAAACATGTGAATAAGCAAACTGAGTTGATTATTGATGAGATTTTTAAAGCTACTTGTGGTTATTTTGATAATGTTGGTAATGGTAGTGAAATATGTGATTTATTGAAGGGAATTTGTCAGGACATTCATTTGAATTTGGGGAGGGGGGGGGGGGGGCGATAAATTCTGTACCTAACGAAGAGCCAGTAAATTGTAATGTAGTTTTGGAATGCTTACAACCTGTGGGGATTGGAGAATCTGTGGGGGGGAAAAAAAGGTATGGGTGTCAGAGATACAGAGATGGATTTGTTATATGATGATGAAAATATTGATATACAAGGGAGTTCATATATTTACACTCAAACTGATAACTGGAGATGTAATTGTCTGGTAAACACTGGAAGACCTATTTGTGGAATATCAAAAATGCTTAGAGACAGAGTAAAAGCTGTGGAGAATTTTGCTGAGTTTCCAGTAACTAGAGCTAAGGTTAAAGGTGCCACTGGAAAAAGTATAAGACAGGTTTTATTGCTCTTTAAAATAAATGATGTATCTTACATGCACGAATGTTTAGGTATTGAAAATGTAAATGAAAGTCTAATACTGGGAATGAGGTGGATTGTCAAGGATAAAGTTAGCTTTAACTGGAGTGAGATGAAATTAACATTTACTGATCCTAAGAGGAGAATTTCTGGGGAGACAGATATTGTGATGATAAATAATAGCAATTAGATCAGGGGGGGGGGGGGGGGGGGAGTGAAGAATTTGATGACAAAGGATACTATGAGGAAGATGAAGCATTTTGTGATGAGGAAATAAATAATGATTCTTACAATGAACATGTAGCAAAATGATAGGGGAAGCTGAAGTTTTGAGTAGAGCATAAGGAAGAACTAGAAAATTTTTTGTGGGAATACACGGATATTTTTGACAAGACATCAGGTTGTTGTTGTTGTTGTTGTTGTTGTTGTTGTTGTGGTCTTCAGTCCTGAGACTGGTTTGATGCAGCTCACCATGCTACTCTATCCTGTGCAAGCTTCTTCATCTCCCAGTACCTACTGCAGCCTACATCCTTCTGAATCTGCTTAGTGTATTCATCTCTTGGTCTCCCTCTACGATTTTTACCCTCCACGCTGTCCTCTAATACTAAATTAGTGATCCCTCGATGCCTCAGAACATGTCCTACCAACTGGACCCTTCTTCTTGACAAGTTGTGCCACAAACTCCTCTTCTCTGCAATTCTATTCAATACCCCCTCATTAGTTATGTGATCAACCCATCTAATCTTCAGCATTCTTCTGTAGCACCACATTTCGAAAGCTTCTACTCTCTTCCTGTCTAAACTATTTATCATCCACGTTTCACTTCCATACATGGCTACACTCCATACAAATACTTTCACAAACGACTTCCTGACACTTAAATCTACACTCGTTGTTAACAAATTTTTCTTCTTCAGAAACGCTTTCCTTGCCATTGCCGGTCTACATTTTATATCCTCTCTACTTCAACCATCATCAGTTATTTTGCTCCCCAAATAGCAAAACTCCTTTAAAACTTTAAGTGTCTCATATCCTAATCTAATTCCCTCAGCATCACCTGACTTAGACTATCTTCCATTATCCTAGTTTTGCTTTTGTTGATGTTCATCTTATACCCTCGTTTCAAGACACTGTCCATTCCGTTCCACTGCTCTTCCAAGTCCTTTGCTGTCTCTGACAGAATTACAATGTCATCGGCGAACCTCAAAGTTTTTATTTCTTCTCCATGGATTTTAATTCCTCCTCCGAACTTTTCTTTTGTTTCCTTTATTGCTTGCTCAATATACAGATTGAATAACATCGGGGATAGGCTACAACCCTGTCTCATTCCCTTCCCAACCACTGCTACCCCTCGACTCTTATAACTGCCATCTGGTTTCTGTACAAATTGTAAATAGCCTTTCGCTCCCTGTATTTTACCCCTGCCACCTTCAGAATTTGAAAGAGAGTATTCCAATCAACATTGTCAAAAGCCATCTCTAAGTCTACAAATGCTAGAAACGTAGGTTTGCCTTTCCTTAATTTTTCTTCTAAGATAAGTCGTAGGGTCAGTATTGCCTCACGTGTTCCAACATTTCTACGGAATCCAAACTGATCTGACATCAGGTAGAATGAAGAATTATAATGTACAATTAAGTTGAAATCTCATGATCCATTTTTCTTTAACCCTTATGGTTTTCCCATCTGTAAAAGAAAAGCAGTTTAAATGGCACTGCAGAATGGGAATAAGTCATAGTCAGTACAAGCCTTATGGCAAACCCATTTGTAAAAGGAAAGTGGTGGAAAGGAATCTATAGCTGATAAAAAAGTGGGGAAATAGTAGAGTCCCTCAGGGGGATGCATACTCAGTCTTGCATTATGCATGTGACAAATGTAAACACTTCATCCATGTGGCATTTGCTTTTACAGTAATGTATTTCTGATGTCACTTATTTTTTTAGACTATTCTTATAACTTAAACACCTACATATATACATGTCTCTGTTTGATTGGTATACTTTGGTGTTTGGATGGAGATCTGGTTATGAAGATGTACTTGGTTTTTCATTACAAACATACTGTATACTGAGTTTATAACATTTGTACTAGAGAACAATTCTGCGATGCTATGATGAGATTATGTTGCCTACATTATGTCATAGACACATATATTTATATCTTTTGTCTCCTGAAAGTTCTTAATTTACGGAATAACTGCATTCATCCATTTGAAACTTCAACATCTCTTACCATGATACTCAGTATTGAGCCAGTAACCATGAGTCGAGTCTTCTGTATCTACTTAAAGTTCAAAAGCTATGACATGGATTCTACATGCATACCTTCAGCACACAGTTATTTACAAGTGGAAAATTTACTTAACTATGTTGAGCGCAATAACATACTGAAGATTATGGATATTGTTTATTACACTACACCATGACATTTCACTCATATGAAAAAGAAGTGATGCTACGTTTGTTCAGACTGCTATTGCATTCAGCATTTGTAAGGTCATGGATGATGAGAACTGAAAATACTTAACATTTTGTTTTTGGGATTATGAATTGTGACATACACTATTAATACACAGAAAAGATACTGAGGAAGAAGTTGAGTTACTCTGAAATACTCTGAGAAACACATTCTGAAATGTGAAAGAGAATATCATAATTTATCATTAATCATTTAACCACAAGAGAATGGGAAACAAACACTGATACAGACATTTTGATATTATTCTTATGATTACTTATTCTGCATTTACTAGTAACTTTGATGGATTGACACACTTTTTGCCAGAAACATGTACATATGTATTTGATTTTATGAACAGTATTATTGATGATGTATAATTTTGTGGAGAAGAGGTACTGATTATGTCTACATCTTCATTTATACTCCGCAAGCCACCCAGCAGTGTGTGGTGGAGGGCACTTTATGTGCCACTGCTGTGGTGAGATAATTTTACAACTAGATGCATAACATGGTAGTATTGACACATGCCTTGGTATGAAATTGACCATTTTCCTTGCAAAAATGAGAACATGGATTTTCTTGAATTACAGTGCCAACTACCAAGAATCAAAACAAATGTTTAAGACAAAATCTATGTAGTTTTTTACATATAATCTGATTCTGCAATAAAAAATGGGGGTTCCCATTTGAAATTTTAAAGTTGCCTCCCGTCCACCCCCAGGGGGCTGGCCTGGCGGGCTAACTTTAGCACCAGCAGATGTCCCCCTTGAAAATAATCAGCTTTGGATTCTACAGATTTTTTCAAGTGAAGCTTATTTTTCAAGTTATTCTGGTTTGTCAACTTAAAATTTACACCCTGTATATTGAAATGTGTACTAGCATATCTAGTATGAACCGTACTGAACTGTATTACTTACACTGTACATAAAAATGATGTTCGACTTTTCATGTGATAATAAAAAGTGAGGGAATGTCTGTTTAACTCATGTTTACTTATACATACTGGGGGGATCAGTCAAGTTGAAAAACATTCTACTGATGACTTCTTACACATTGGAGAAAGAGAGATGATGTTTTACCTGACACCCTCTGTCATAATACAAAAGAAAACCAATACTGTTATGCTCTGTGTACAAAGAGAATACGTATTTTAATGTAAAAGAACCTAGATTGAGTAAATATTAATAGCTGACTGGATTTGCCTTTAGCAACGAGAAGAGACTGATGATTGTGAGAGATGAAATACTGTAAACTGAGGACTTGTATAGAGGGATTCGTAAAAATATCAATGTATGTTCTGTTTAAAGTGATAAGAAATAGGGATATGAATCGTGCTTGCCTGCCTCAAATTAAAATTAGAAGATATTCTGAACTGGTCTGCTTATATATACATATATTTCTGGGGAGGGGAGTTATTTAAACATAACAGCTCATTCTTCATATGATTCCAAGGACTAATTAACTGATTTAGTTTATCTTTCACATGACATGACATGACATAAAGCTAATTATGAAATACTGTAAACTGAGGACTTGTATAGAGGGATTCGTAAAAATATCAATGTATGTTCTGTTTAAAGTGATAAGAAATAGGGATATGAATCGTGCTTGCCTGCCTCAAATTAAAATTAGAAGATATTCTGAACTGGTCTGCTTATATATACATATATTTCTGGGGAGGGGAGTTATTTAAACATAACAGCTCATTCTTCATATGATTCCAAGGACTAATTAACTGATTTAGTTTATCTTTCACATGACATGACATGACATAAAGCTAATTCAGGTTGCTTGATTAACAGTTATATCAATAAATAGGACTCGTAGAAAATTTCTCTTTATGAACATCGAAATTTAATTTTCAATAACATCATGTCAAAGTACTCGTCAAGATTACGTCCAACCATTGCTACGAATATGTACAATCAATTCATTTACTTATATTCAGCTACAATCAATCGAGTAATGAAACAGACAATGTTTGAAACCAGTAATAACTCTAATTAACATACTGACAGCTTACTATGTAATTGCTAATAATAACAACACCTATTTACTTAGTAAGTACTAAAACTCATAAAATAAAATCTTATTGATGATGTAAACAAAGTGATTATTTCGAAAAAGTAAAAAAAGAGAGTAAGACAGAGAGCTGGGGCAAGCAGTATGATAAGAGTTTTTGACAAGGACTCTGTGACATAATAAATAACCCAGCAACAACAACTGTCTTTGCACATATATTGAGAGCCATGTGGTTCACTGAACTGATTTTCCACTTAACAAACTTCCAAGAAACTGCATCTGTATTGAAGTCTCCAGAGCATCATGAGCAAGATACATTAATGACATTCATTATCATTCTAAAGATACTGAGTTACACCCACCAAATTACAAGAACTTTATTTACAGCTACCATCAACATTACAAAACTTTCAGTTTATTTTCTTTTTGGAACAACATTTCTTGTATCCCCAGTGTTACAGTTACACTACAAACTATCGTTTTAAATTCGAGCCACAGTTCCTCTACATGCTCCTGTCCTGAGCCGAAAGTTTCAAGTTCCTCATTGAGATATGGCACTACTGCTTCTTCTCAAGTTTACTGAACATACAAATCTTTTTTTACCTTTGTGCTTTGATAACCATTGTTCCTACAATGACCTCATTGTCACCGATACTAGTTATGATGTAGACACCTCCAAGAGGTAAGGTGTCTATTTGTCGAGAAAAGATCTACTATATTTCTATCAGGTGTGGGGTCCAGAACCATATGTTCAAGGTAGATTTTCAGAGAAGGCATTCGGTAATGTGTCTTGTCACACACACCCCTAACAAAACTGTAATTAAATGGGATTACTACAGTACGATTGGGGAACTAAACTATTAACAAACTGAGGTTTCTGTCAACTTTTTGGTTACACTGAGAGGTGTGTCTGATGGTCAACAGAAGGAACCATTTACAATTTTATGATTGCCCCTGACAGTGAGTCTTGTCTAAACAATCTCACATGCTGTTTCAATTTCTATCTCATGGATTTTTTTGTCCATTGTGACAAATACACTGGCTCCATTTACCATTAGCCTAGTCTTTTGATATATGGTTCAATTTCCACAAGAACTCTCACTGCTGTCAAATTTCGTTTTTCACTAGCTTTTTGTAGATAGTCTTATATGAACTTCACTGCCTTTTGGACGCTATCAAAAATATACCTTTTTTATATGAATTTATGATGAAATTAGGGAGCAATTAGCTCTGAGCAAGGATCCTGTGGGTGAAAGTTTCTAAAAAGCACAAATTTTGTGTTGAAGATTAATACTGTAACATCCCTTTTCACAGTCAAAATCGTGAAAATTGTGGAGCTCCAAGCAACAGGTAAGCTATTTTTCTACTTGCTCTCTTTGACTCATTCTTTTTCATCGTTCATCCATTCATTTATCCATCCCTTCATCCATCCATCATCCATCCATCACCATGTCCCATAGATTCCATCACAAGTGAGAACCTTTAGAGATGTGGAACATGTCAAGGCACAAATTAACAAATGATAAACATTCCTTGAAACCTAATCTATACACTGTATTAACAATAAACTGACTACACTTCTTAATAAAATTTGTGCTTATGTTAGATAAATGCAGCCTACCATACAGCAGACAAGCTAATTCACAGATAAGAACAACAAAAAGACTGTCACAAATATAGCTTTCGGCCAGTAAGGCCTTCATCAAAACGAGATCACACACACACACACACACACACACACACACACACACACTCAAGCAAACACAACTCACACATGCATGACTGCAGTCTCAGGGAATTGCGGCAACAATGCAGGCAGCAGCACTAGTGCATGATGGAAGTGGTGTCTGGGTAGGGCTAAGCAGGAGGTTGGTGTGGGGAGGGATAGTAGGGTGGGCGTGGCAGACAGTGATGTGTTGTTGGCAAGTGCGCAGGGATGAGGTGGAAAGAGAATAGGGCAGCTATTTGCAGTTGGGAGGTAAGACGGGGGGCAGCAGAGAGGTAGGCGGGAGGGGGGGGGGGGGGGGGAGATAGGGAAAAAGGAAGGAAGTAAAAAGACTGGGTGCAATGGAGGAATGAGGGCTGTGTAGTGTTGGAATGGGAGCAGAGGGGAGGGACTGGATGGGAGAGGACAATGACTAACATAGGTTGAGGTTAGGAGAGTTATGGGAACCTTTGTTAGTCATTGTCCTCTCCCATCCAGCCCCTCCTCTCTGCTCCCATTCCAGCACTACACAGCCCTCATTCCTCCATTGCTCCCAGTGATTTTACTTCTCTCCTTTTCGGCTATGCCCCCCCCCCCCCCATGTCCCGAACACATCTCTGCTGCCCTCCGTCTAACCTCCCTACTGCACATAGCCACCCCACCCTCTTTCCACCTCATCCCTGCGCGCTCCTCAGCAGCACGTCACTGTCTGTTACACTTTCCCTATCATCCCAGCC
The DNA here is from genome assembly GCF_021461395.2 of Schistocerca americana. NCBI lineage: Eukaryota > Metazoa > Arthropoda > Insecta > Orthoptera > Acrididae > Schistocerca > Schistocerca americana. Next base: position 947,443,290 of record NC_060119.1, on the reverse strand, counting down.
CCTCCCTGCCCCAGCCTCCTCCTTAACCCCACTCAGACGCCTCTCCTATCATGCCTTCGTGCTGCTGCTTGCAGCGTGGCTTCGGTTGTCTGAGACTGCAGTCTTGTGTGTGTGTGTCACATGCGTTTGCATGAGGGTGTATGCACGTGTTTGCCATCTAATTTTGACAAAGGCCTTACTGGCCAAAAGCTATATTTGCGACAGTCTTTTTATTGTGCCTATCTGCGACTCAGCATCTCCACTATTGTTACATTCCATCCTGGGTTTTCCATTGTTTGATAAATGTAACCTAGTAATATACCAAGACAGCCACTGATTTGAAAGAAGCTGCAGTTTCTTAAACCATGTTAAATAGCTGTAGTTTAACTTCTTTTTGTAAATTAATATTTACTTGATAGGTTTATGACTCTTAAAAAAAAGAGTAATCTATACATTTTGCAACAAGAAAGCAGTATTTATGACAAACAATTACCTTTAACACAGCTTTACAATTCAAACAGGTACTTGCTAAATATCTAAAACAGGATTTTTCAATCCTTGAATCTAGACATTCAGATGATATGTAGTAGGAACCACAAATGAGTACATGTTTAACATTGCTCTGAACTTAAAGGGAGTCCCAAAGTATTACTTTATGCTGGATGGGGGCCTAGTTTAATACCTTTGCAATAGAGTATATAACTCTATGTTGAACCATAGACCAGGAAGCAAAGTCTGGACCAAAATTGTATAAAAAATTGAATGTGCACAGAACATCTACAAAGAGTGAATCTAAGAGATTACCAGTAAAAACAAAGACATACAAATCAAAACAAAAACAAGACCCTTTATGGCCAAGGAAAAGAAATGAACCGTATTGGGGATGTCGTAAGCTACACAGTGCTTCATCTGCCTTGAATATTTATATCAATTTCATTATATATGCAACACACCATGTAAATTTGGGAGTCATATTGATAAACATTGAGTGTCAGACAGCTGCAGCGATGCTAGTGCTCCAAGCGGTTGATTTCTCCATGCAGGAAACATAAGACTAATGCTTCCTTTGATCAAATCTAAGGTGAGGCGCTACATTTGATCAAAGAAAATTTGACCAATGCCTAACTTTAACAAAGTTCCTTATGACACTATCAAATCTTATTATAGTCTAATATTGGCCTTACCAATCCAATTCTCGGCAACCCACCCCACTGTGAAACACTGCATGATAACTTGTGCACACTGTGGATATTTCACCGGGACAAAAAAAAAAAAAACTTATAAGTGAGAAAAACATATTAAGTGAAAAACATATAAATGAATTTTTACTGTACACAATTTTTACTGTACACCAAGTTTGTTCAACATTTTGAATGAGTTAAATAAGAAAAATCAATTCTGCAAGGGCACAGGCATGATTTACTCAAATATTGGGTTTATTACCTGACCATGCGTTGTTGTTCTCCCCATGATAATGACAACATTTATCAAGTTCATCTAACAGGAAATTGGGTGTTGTTGAGGAAGAAGGCTCACTTGTTGGAGATGTTAACTGTTCTTGTTGCCAGCCTGCTGGATGCTTCACTTCAACTTCTAGCCACTCATTCTCAAAACTTGGTAAATCACCTATAGGTCTCACATAGTCACCATCTGTAATTGTGATTTTCTATAACACACTGTATTTACTACTTAAACTTATCATAATAATACTCAAAAACTACCAAATAGAAAACACACACACAACACACATGCACGCACACACGCACACAACACACACACACACACACACACACACACACACACACACACACACACACACACACAGAGAGAGAGAGAGAGAGAGAGAGAGAGAGAGAGAGAGACTGGTGGGGGGAGAGGGGGGGAGAGGTGGGGGAGGGGGGAGAGGTGGGGGAGGGGGGAGAGGTGGGGGAGGTGGGGGAGGGGGGAGAGGTGGGGGAGGGGGGAGAGGTGGGGGAGGGGGGAGAGGTGGGGGGGGGGATCCTTATGGTAATTAAATATTCACTTGCACTAAACACATATTTTGATCAAGTTCTAGCAGGTACATTACCAATCTTTTTATGTACAAGGTTGCTAGTTGAGGATACCAATGTTCACATAAACTCAAACCACTGTTGAAAATAAAGTATAGTCTGCTGCTGTTTCCCTGTCTCAATCAAAATTCCATTGTTAACTTGAGTAAAGAATCTTGTAACATTTTTTGTGATGAATAAATCCGCCACAGTTGTACTTGACTAATCCTTTATTTGGATGAAATCTTACACACAAATACAAATGGAGTGGATTTATTCATCACAAAAAATTTTAACAAAAGTTTTGGATATCCCACAAAGAGTAATCTTATAACAATTTCCATTAAAAAATTCTGTGTAGTAGACAGCACCAAATCATAAAACAATGAACCAATATTTTGGGTATTACCCCAAGTTTTCTTTATCAGAGTACATTGTCTGATCCAAAACATCCAGGTGTCCATTAGTAAACAGTAAAAAAGGGTGTGTCCATCCTTCATTTTTATGAAAGCTAGAACTCTGCTGGGGACACTTTCGATGAGGTGTTTGAATACCTGTGGAGGAATGGCAGCCCATTCTTCTTCAAGAGCCGAAATCGGAGATGGTAGTGATTTTGGATGCTGGGGTCTAGAGTGAAGTCAATGTTCTAACTTATCCAAAAGTGTTCTATCAGGTTCGATTAGGACTTTGGTTCAACTGGTCCATTTCAGGAATGTTATTGTCCACAAACCATTGCCCTGCATAAGCTACTTTATGACATGGTGTAGTTTACGCTGATACAATCATCCATCATCTTTGAATTATTGCTCCACTGTATGCAGTACACAATGCTGTTCTTTGCACCACATTAAGTATCACTTAGTGTTGGCTATAGAAATGTGTAGCTTATGAGGAGCTGTTTGAACATTGTACCTAATTTTTTTTAACCCTATATGTCCATTCACTGTGCTGGCTGGACTGCTGTTAACATTCTGGAGCTCACAAGTGGTTCCTTCTACTCATTTCATGTGGTTTTTTACAAGCATCTTCCACAATGCTCAATGGTCCCTATCAATCAATACATGAGATCTTCCTGGTCTTGGTTAAGCTGTGGATGTTCTTTCACTTTTCCATTTCATGATTACATGACAAGTCAGACAGTTTGGGAAGCTTTACAGTAGTTAAAATCTCCCTGATGGACACTCGGGTGACATCTAATGAGTAGTCTGTGTTCAATGTCAAAGAGCTCTTCTGACAGGCCCATTCTGCTGTTACCGTTTCTCTACCGACAATGCAATACACCTCGCCTCCTTTTATAGTGGTGCATCTGCTTTTTGTTACATCTAGTGGTCAATTCCACATTACGTAGAGGTATCTAGATACTTCTATCAGATAGTGTATTCATAGTGGCTAAAACATTGGGTCACCATTTTACAATATGACGTGGTGTACAACGCAGAAGATTTTTATGGGAACAAATATACAAATTGACAATAACTGAAAAAGAAGATGTTACCACAAAAAGCTCCAGTCTATCTTTATTTACTCAACAAGTGATAATACTCATTGTCACTGAAGATGTTAACAGCACTGACTGGAAGGATGGTGAAACAATAAGATGTAGTAATGAGTAAAGGATGTGCTCAGTGTCCCAATGCTAGTACACCCAGTGACTTTGCAGTCTATGCTACAACAAGTATGGTTTAGTGAGTGGCACATGCCTGAACACACAAACACAACAGTGTCATTAGGCGAGGTAGTACTAGTCATCTTCGACAAGAGAGTGTGCCTCACCCCTCCCCCAATGAATATATGAGATACATTTTTCTCTGATAGAGCTTTGGAATTACTTGTGATTAATTAAAGATCATTTCAGAATGCTCACAAGAAATACCCCATAGCAAACCCTTTCTTCATGTGACTGCAAAACATGTTGTAGACAGTGAAATGGAAATTTTGTGAATAGGTTAAATTAATTTTTTACAAACATTCCATTAATTCATTTGCATCTTGATCCCATGTTTCGTTATGTTGAAGATGCTGCCAGTCTCAATGCTGATGTGACTATTTCTTAGAAGCATGCTTCCTCACTGCTATCACACACAGGGGTGAAGTACCATTTCACAATCATAGTATAAGAAAGACCTGTAAGTTGACAAATTATTCCTGGTCACCCAGTAACAGTTAACAACATTACCTGAAGATGACACACAGGTACTTTAAGGTGCTTTGTTGAAATTTCACAGAGTTATAGGGTTACCATCAAGCACAATAACTTTGCAGCATTTAAAACATGAGAAAAGCTCTGAACTGCACATTCTGTCACATCCAAGAATGAAGTTCATCATGATCATGATTGCACCTGGAGAAATGCCTGGCTTTTGTTGAAAGACTCAGATTGACCAAGGATGCAGAAGAAAATGATTTTTGATTCTGTTTAAGCACCAAGACACAACCTCCTATTATTTAGAGAAATTATGTAAAATCTAAATATTCCAAACAAATAATAAATATCCCTTTGAGCGTGTGTCCAGTGTTTTACCAACTGCACCACTGTATTGAGTCATTGGAGACAACAGTAATTATGCAGCTGTGACCTAATAACAATAAAAAATAATTGAGTGGTTATACATTTGATCAACAAAGGTCATAGTTTAATAACATACGTCTGAGTGTTCTGTAGAGTAGGTGTTCCCATTTTAAGCACATTATTTTGATGACCGACCCAGCTGACTTCTTCAGGTGCTGTGAGTTTTGCTGTTATATGTACTTACTGCCTGAACTCCAGCTGCTCTTGGAGGTGATCAAATGTAGCTTCACCGATGATCAGATAATGTTATCTTGCGGGCAATTCTAACACTTGTACTATTGTTAACTTTGGTGAGACTAAAAAACCAGGCCCTGATTAAATAATACAAGACACACACCTTTCCTTAAGGTATTAGGACTACTTACATATTGTAACTTGGGGCAATGCATTTTGATTGTATCTTTATTGCAGTTTCCATTACATTCCAGACATTCTATGAATTAAATAAAAATTCATCATTTTGTACTATTCTTATTGTATTTCTTTTACTTATGGTATGCAAACATAAGAAAGAGATGGAAAACACACGATGTTGTTTCCAACAGTGTTCCAACATATGAATATTGTACAAAAAACCCACTCTTTCCATACTGCCACTTGGGAATAATAAGTGTGATATATGGCTCATTTACACTCCACTTCACTGTTTCTTTCCAAATAAGATCTTAGCAACCATTAGAACCTTCTGTTTATGAGTTTAGGAATTCCTCATCATGGAAGTGTTTTCCAACTTTCATAATACATACACATTTAAATTTAGTGATCATTTACTTTCATTTCACCACAACAGAACCACACATCTGCCTATTATTTTTATTGTGCTTAAACTTTTTATTCATGTAAAAAACAAAAAGGAGACTGCCAGAGATGTGTGTAACTGAATCTGTAATATAAGAGCAGGATACTTAGCTACTCACCATATAGATGACACATTGTGTTGCAGACAGGCACAATGAAATGACACTTACATATTAATTTTCAGTCAAAGCCTTCTTCATAAAAGGAAAAACACACACCACTCACACACACACACACACACACACACACACACACACACAAACAAGCACACCTCACACTATAACCAGTAGCTCGGACCAGCATTCTGAGATCCCGAGGCTTCAGCAGCCAGAGACAGTGGTTTCTGTGTGTGTGTGTGTGTGTGTGTGTGTGTGTGTGTGTGTGTGTGTTTGTTTTGTCTACGGCTACTTTAGTTCACTGGTTTAGCAGTCTTTATGCTGTGCCCATCTGCGATTCAATGGCTCTACTATGTGGTGAGTATCAATCTATCCTTTTCATAATAGTGGCATTATTCTATCCTGGACTGTCCATTGTTTCATGTCATAAGTAATCACTCACAATCTCAGGATTTTAGGTAACGGCTCAGTAATTTATTATAAAATGTTATTTTACAAAAAAGAGGGAACTGCGTAAATAAAAGCTTACTTGTACAAACAGGGAAATTCCCTTGAAACAATTGTGAAATTACAAGGGGACACAACAGATAATAAAACAATTTGGAATATTGTGAAAAGGGAAACAGGGCAACTGAGAGCACAGGAAGACTGTATTTCTATCAAACACAATGAAAAGTTTGTTAACACGAAGACAGAAGTAGAAAACATTTTTAATAATCATTTTTTAAGTGTTGTAGAGAAAATAGATTCCAGCTATTCATTAGAAAATGCAAGGCAGTATATGGAAGAGGCAGTACCCACACAATTTGATAAAATTGAAATTCAACCCACCTCTCCTACTGAAATTAGGAAAATAATAAATTCACTCAAAAGTAAAACCTCTCACGGAATTGATGGCATTTCCAACAGAGTACTAAAAGCTTGTTCCCAACAAATAAGTAGGATTTTCAGTCATTTATGTAGTAGTTCACTGAAACACGGAACTTTTCCAGATAGACTGAAATATGCTATTGTTAAACCATTGCATAAAAAAGGGGATAGATCTGATGCTAAGAACTACTGCCCAATCTCACTTCTGACAGTTTTATCCAAAATTCTTGAAAAAGTAATGTATTCAAGAGTAGCATCACATATTTGTAAAAATGAAGTACTAACAAAATGTCAATTTGATTTTCAGAAAGGCTTTTCAACAGAAAATGCTATATACGCTTTCACTGATCAAATATTAAATGCAATGAATAACCGAACATCACTCAGTGGGATATTTTGTTATCTCTCAAAGGCTTTTGATTGTGTGAATCATGAAATTCTTCTAGATAAGCTGAAGTATTGTGGTATGAGTGGGGCAGTGCACAAATTGTTTAATGCATACTTAACTGGATGAATGCAGAAGGTTGAAATTAACAGTACAGATAGTCTATAAAAACCAGCAGAGTACTCTAACTGGGGAGATATCAAGAATGGTGTCCCACAGGGTTCAGTCTTGGATCCCTTATTGTTCTTATCATATATTAACGACCTGCTGCTCTATATTTGTGAAGATGCAAAATTACTTCTTTCTACTGATGATGCAATTATAGTAATCACAGCTAAGAAGCAAGAATCAATTAAGGCCATTGCAAATAATGTAATTCAGAAGTGAGATTGGGCGGTAGTTCTTAGCATCAGATCTATCCCCTTTTTTATGCAATGGTTTAGCAATAGCATATTTCAGTCTATCTGGAAAAATTCCGTGTTTCAGTGAACTACTACATAAATGACTGAGAATCCTACTTATTTGTTGGGAACAAGCTTTTAGTACTCTGTTGGAAATGCCATCAATTCCATTATTAAATGGACTCTCACTAAATTTTGGGAAAACACAGTTTATACAATTCTGTACAGCAAATGGCATAACACCATTGATAAATATAGACTATGAAAGGAAGTCTGTTGCTAAGGTAGAATACACAAAATTTCTGGGTGTGTGCATTGATGAGAAATTGAATCGGAAGAAACACATCGATGATCTGCTGAAACTGTTAGGTTTGGCTACTTATGCTATTAGGATTATTGCAAATTTTGGTGATAAACATATCAGTAAATTAGCCTACTATGCCTATTTTTATCCATTGCTTTCATAGGTAATCATATTTTGGGGCAATTCGTCATTAAGAGAGAAAGTATTCATTACACAAAAGCGTGTAATCAGAATAATAGCTGAAGCCCACCCAAGATCACCTTGCAGACATTTATTTAAGAAACTCGGGATATTCACAGTACCTTCACATTACATATATTCACTTATGAAATTTGTCATTAATAACCCATCCTAATTCAAAAATAACAGTGAATTGCACAGCTACTACACTAGAAGAAAGGATGATATTCACTATTCTGGATTAAATCTCACTTCGGCACAGAAAGGGGTGAATTATGCTGCCACAAAAATCTTCGGTCATTTGCCAAATAGTATTAAAAGTCTGACAGATAGCCAACCAACATTTAAAAGCAAATTAAAAGAATTTCTGAATGACAACTCCTTCTACTCAATAGATGAATTCTTAGATATGAAGTAGTAACTGTAAAAATAATAATAATAATAATTATTATTATTATTATCATTATTAATATTAATATTATTAATTATTTTGTGTAAAGAAAACTTATGTTAAAGTGACACGTTCCACATCATTACGAAATGTCATATTCATGAACTATGGAACAAGATTGAATAAAATTTAGAACACAAAAAGTTGTCACTGAAAACATCTTCACTTTGATACAGACACTCCAAATGAGAAAAATTATTCCCAACCTTAACAAAGTCTGTTTTTTTTGTTGTCTTATACTCTTTCATGGATACGCAAACAGTCAGTACACTTCACTCTCCTGTGACCCCAGTCAAAAGACATTTTAAACAGTCCTTTTCACAAAAAACTCTGCAACTGTGTCAACCAGCAAATTCCTCACAAAAACACAGAACTCACTGGATGGTCTCAGATTTCTTAGAAGCCTCTTCAGTAAACAAATTAGCACTGAACAACTACAATAGAGAAGCCTACAATGAACATCCACGACAAAGAAACTGACAAGAAACTACAACAAAGTATAAGATCTGCAACAATTAAAGTAAAAATAAATAACTGCAACAAAGAAAATGATAACAAATAACTGCAACAAAGACAATAAAAATAAACATTGTAACAAAGAAATTACTAAGAAACAACTTCAGTGAAGACATACATTACCCTTCAAAGTTAAAAAATTTATTTTTTAAAAATAAAACCAGTCCAACTTAAAAGTGGAAGTTCTCCTTTACAGAGAATATAATAATATATGGTACTAATCAACATAAAAAAAATCTAACTTTTCTGAATTGGCATTTTTGAAAAAAGTTTTTTTGGGGAAAACACAAAAAAATATTTAAAAGGTGACAGTAAAAAAACTTTTACAGATATGTCCAAATGGAAGATACCATTGTATTCATAAAGGAATTATCTTCCAAATAAAAAAAGAACTCTTAACAAAATATCTATAACTGTTACAGATATACAGAATTTTAATTTTTTTCCAAAATTTGCATCTTCAAAACTGCATAATTTTTTGGAGGAAACAAAAAAAATACGTGTTTCTTACTTACTCCTGAATTTTAACATATGCTAAATTCAATAACATTTGAGACTATGAAGGTCCCCCCAGCCCCAGACCAAAATGATATGGATTATGCCTACTTCAAAATGTCTAAAAATAAATAGTGTGGTCTCAGCTCTCTGAGACTACAGATGTGTGTGCAAGTTGCATTTATGTGTGTGTGTGTGTGTGTGTGTGTGTGTGTGTGTGTGTACTGCTGAGAAAGGCCTTAATGGCTGAAAGCTTTAATTGTGTGAATCTTTTTATTGTGCCTATCGTGACTCAGCTATATGGTGAGTAGCAACTTTCCTTCTCTGGTATTGTTATAAATATAGTAGAGTAGTTATATCACTTTTTTCATTCATATTTTATTCAAATGAACCCTTATGTCGATGATACAAGCTCATACAAAAAACATTAAAATAATATAATGTTGAACTATGGAATTCTGAAATGAAAGTAACAACATCATCAATAATAATAATAATAATAATAACAATACAACATAGTAGAAGTGAACTGTAGATCAGATAATATGGGGATCTAAGTTGCTCACATGACTGAGTAGAGCCTCGTTATATGTGAGAGTAGTGAGCCTTGTTACCTTACAGATTAAGCATGGAAAATTATTTTGAAAAATGAATTCACAAGCAGCCATGACCGCTTGCTTTTAACATCATTTAATTTATTAACAATGAGAAGAAGAAAGGGGTACAGTGCTGAAGAATGAAGTGATGGAATGTGCACGTAAAATATTGAAGTTAAGTCAATGGAGGGAAAATTGTGGATGGAGAGAGAGAATTTAGAGCAGAGTCAGATTCAAGTATCTACCCCCACAATGAAGAAGTGAAGTGCACACAATATGTTATTAGGTGACAATTTCTGAGATGAAATGAGCAATATAGACACATCTACTTTGTGAACAGTTCCCAGCATTCATTTTATATTCATGATATCCTGCAGCCTTTATCAAGGTAATGAATGGCATTTTACATCATCTTCAGAAAATATATGAAGGCAAAATAATAAATTACACAACCACTGAAATTAAGAATGTAGTCCAGTACCAGTTCGACCTCAATAAAAATAAACAAGCTGCCTTGTATATATAAAATCAGTCATCAATCCACAGCTTTCACTGCACAAAAGTGAATGTCAGGGCAAGCCAAGACATTCTGCACAAAATTGTTGTCTCCACAGGATTTTACTTTAAAAGGTACTAGAATAAACAAACCACCATGAGCAAATGAGATGATATAGTTTCAACATATAACATAATACTTTTGCAAAATTAGATATGAAGATAGTAACTGTTCTCAAAAGAACAGAAACCATTGATGACCATGCAGCTTCTCTAGAATAAATGATAATTAATTGAAACCCTCAGCTGCCGACAGGTGTTGTTGATGTACCTCAAGGGGACAGTTGAAAATGTGTGTCCCGACTGGGACTCAAACCAGGAATCTCCTGCCTACATGGCAGGCACTCTAGCCATCTGAGCCACTGAGGACACAGATGAATAGTGTGACTGCAGGGACTTATCCCTTGCACACTTCCCGTGAGAATCACATTTCCAACTTTCCACAATCTACATACGTAATGTACCTAATAGATATTTGTCCATCCACTCATTACTCGGGCTCACTAAGGTGATGATTCCCATAAGAGTTCGAGTAACCTCTGCGCATTCGTACAGACGAAGGTCAATGGCCTGGTAGCCTTTAACTAGATACGAAGATAGTAACTGTTCTCAAAAGGACAGAAACCATTGATGACCATGCAGCCGGTCGGGGCACACATTTTCAACTTATCCCATCGAGGTATATCAACAACACCTGTCGGCAGGTGAGGGTTTCAATTAATTATCATTTATTCTAGAGAAGCTGCATGGTCATCAATGGTTTCTGTTCTTTCGAGAACAGTTACTATCTTCATACCTACTTAAAGGCTACCTGGCCACTGTCCTTCGTCTGTGCAAATGCGCACAGGTTGTCTGAACTCCTATGGGAATCATCACTTTAGTGGGTGCGAGTAATGTGTGGATGGGCAAATATCTATTAGGTACATTATGTATGTAGATTGTGGACAGTTGGGAATGTGGGTCTCATGGGAAGCGTGCAAGGGGTAAGTCCCTGCAGTCGCGTCAATCATCTGTGTCCTTGGTGGCTCAGATGGATAGAGCATCTGCCATGCAAGCAGGACATCCCATGTTCGAGTTCCAGTCGGGACACCCATTTTCAGCTGTCCCCATTGAGGTATATCAACAACACCTGTCGAAAGTTGAGGGTTTCAATTAATTATCATTTATTTTACAAAACTGTACAGTAGCAGAACTAAAGTAGTCATCGGCTTATTCAGAGACATTACACTTGCATAAATGTTACCAAAGTGATAGTGAGTCAGGTATATTTTCTAACTAAAGTGCCTTCATTGTTTAATTGTTGTGCTATGCAGAGCATTCATATACGGATGTGTTGCAAATGGCATTCCACTTGTAAAAATGTTGGCATGTATGCTGTTACTACTGCCCCATCATATTCCTTGATCATAAACACAAAGGTGCCTGCTAATCTTGCCTGGACTTAAGTCCGTTTTCATAGGTAATACTTCATTTCACAATTCTTCTTCATTTAAAGAATACAGGAAGGTGTTAATTCTGGAACATCATCATGAACCATTCTGGAATTTACCTAGAATGATTTTGAAAACCATGGAAACCCCTAATATAAACTGATAGATATAGGAAGTAAGTTTTAATCTTATTTACAGAAACAAGTTTTACAACTTTTCATTTTAGTGAATTAATATTACCTTTCAAATCCTTTTCCTGGTGAACTATATGATACAGATAAAAACCAATTATAATTGGATGACGAAAGTCTCCAGATGCATGGCATATCATTTTCTCATTTAGCATATTCTGGAAAAAATAAAACAAATCAAAATTCATGTGGCAGAATTTGTGTGTGTCTAGACATGCTTCCATTAATTTTAAGGCTGTAATAAACTTTGTCCTATCTTGTTTTATTTCACAATGGTAATTTTCGTGGTTAATCACACCTGGTAAACAAAGGAAGACCCATTAGAAGATCTGTAGGTAACTCCAACAACAACATAGCTGAGCTCTTATTTAGTTTTCCTGCTTTTCTAAAGTACCTGTGTGTACAAGCAGTAAAAATACAAAAGCTACTCATGATATGCTAGTCTGCCTACCTTCTTCCCCTCATTCACCAGAAAATCACTTTATTCTGTTTCCGTCCATGATGAGTCTTCAAAGAATTGTATAATTTTAAATGGCAACTGTGGCATATATAATATATACAGCTGTAGAGTACCACTGCCATACAATATGGAGTTCCAACAGACGTAAACACATTTACTGTAGTGAGTAAACAATCTCATATAAATCTGCATTTTGTGCTCAATATATAAATTACAGGTTCCACCAACAGTTTAAAATAAGAAATTTTAACATTGTAAGGAAGCCAGAAATAGCTAAAAGTGAACAGTTTATGCAATATTCTTACTCTGAAAGCAATGACAGTTCATGGTACAATGTTCTGCTTTTCTTCTCTCTGTCAGTGCTGCTAAATCAATATTAACACCCTTGTGTAATCTAGGTTGTTTTTTTTTTTTTTTTTTTTTTGTTGGGTGTTCCATACTACAAGCTACAATAAAAATTTAAAGTGTATGTTATTTCAGAAAGATTCATCCAGTTAAAGACTATATCTTATACTTTTTCTTGGTGCCAGTTGTGAGTTGCCAGCTCAACAGTTTGCCAGTAGGTGTCTCCCTGGTGCAGCAAGCTGCATCAATCATTCAATTACAGAAATTATGCAAATGAATGTGTTAGATTTGTGGCTTCTTCTGTAATTGTGAGAACATAATAAAAATTTCATTTTTCAAAGGGACAGAGCATCACTGCACTTGCACCAGCTTGCAAGAGCTTTTCTTAACAACAATATCCCTCAGTGATGAATCAGCCTAAATGGGTGTATAGATTTTGCATCACTGCACCACTAGCCTCTAAGGTCACCTAATCACCCTTCTTCTGGGTGGGGGGGGGGGGGGGTGGAGAATGGGGGGAGGAGACTGTGAAGACTCTGTGTCCTTCCCCTTCCAATTACTTTGGATGCATTGCGACACCTTGTAGTAACAGCACTGAATGCTGTAACATCATGCATGCTCGTAGAAGTATGGGATAAGTTTGATTATCGTCTGAATGTTTGTTGTGCTTCCAGTGAAGGGCTCATTAAACATTTGTGAAAGGTTAATGAAAACTTAGAACTCAAATGTAATTGCAAAAATTACCCACCAGATTATAACTGTATTCACATAAAAGGGATACCCCAGCAAAATGATGGGGTTCTTTTGAAAATAAAACCTTAGATACAATACTTTAGGAGTAAAGGAGACCACTCACTGAAAAGTAGTGGTGCTGAGTCATTGATAGGCACACACAAAATGGAAAGAAAACTTGCTAGCTTGCAGAATGAGTTCACTCACAAAGTATTCATGCTCTCATCCACTCTTGTGCCCCTACACAGTATTGATTGGATACACAATCCCAGTATTGTGGCAGGTAGACTAGGATGGATGGGGTTGTTACAGGGTGGAGGTTAGCTAGTGGCCTGCCTGATACCTAGACTCTCACATCAAACACACTAACTACATCACTCGCTGACACACTATCATCCCCACCCCTTTACCTCCTGGATTCCTACTCGCCACTGTTAATGTCAGCTCCCTACACACCAACATCCCTCATGCCCATGGCTTTGCCGCTGTCAAATACTACTTCTCCCAATATCCTTCAGATTCCAAACCCACTACCTCATTCCTAATGCACCTTACCAACTACATCCTCATACACAACTACTTCTCCCACGATGGGTAGGTATATAAACAAATCTCCAGCACAGCCACGGACACCTGTATGGTACCCTCCTATGCCACACTTTTTATGGGCCATCTAGAGGAAACATTCTTCACCTCCCAAAACCCCAAATCCGTTGTCTGGCTCAGGTTCATCAATATCATCTCCATGATCTGGACTCAGGAGCCAAGACACCCTGTCCTCATTCCTCCACAACCTCAACACTCTCTCTCCTCTTCAACTTTTGTAGTCCTGTCTTCCTCAGTTGTATATTTATTACGGTATATTGATTACGGTACAGTATATTACGGTATATTGACAATTACAGTATATTGATAATTTACCCATTGATAATTTTTACTTATGGACCATCTGACAGCAACTGAATAAAACACAATTTTAGTTCCATACGTGTTTCGCCTTTATTTTCTGCAAGGCATCATCAGTGGCAGGTTGTGTGGACAATTTCTTACATATTACACTCCTGTTCCATTTTTGGTGTTGTTCTTCAATTGCATTGAAACAAGTGTTCAGTTCATAGTGCTGTGGAATGTGCGGAAAAAAACACAAATTGGCATTCGTAAGAAGAAGAACAACACCAAAAATGCAACAGGAGCGTAATATGTCCTTCCTGGACATTGACATCCACATCTCTGATGGCTCCATCCACACCTCTGGCCACACTAAATCTACAAACCACCAACAGTACCAGCACTTTGACAGCTGTCATCCCTTCTACACAAAAGATTGCTCCCATACAGCCCAGTCACTCCATGGGTGGCATATCTACAGTGACAAGAACACCTTTGTCCTGTATGCTGAAGGTCTCACAAGAGCCTTCACAGACAGCCACTACTCGCCCCCCCCCCCCTGCCCCCCCCCCCAAAAAAACCTACTCTGCAAACAGATTCCTGTGCCATATTTTCAAACAACCCTAATCCTCCCATCACTCCCAATGATCAGCTACAAAGGAGCACTGCCCTCATCACCCAATATCATTATGGACTGGAAGAATTGAACCATATTTTTTGACAGGGTTTTGATTATCATCATGCCCAAAAATGAGGTGCAGCTCACCCAAGATCCTTGCCATCCCTCATAATGTGGTGTTCTGCCACTCACGCAACTAACAAAACATCCCAGTCCATCCCTATGCCAATCCCAGGGATCACATACCTGTGGAAGACTGAATCCACTCACCTAGCACTTCCAGTCCTGCAAAAATTATCCTATCCCATCAGAGGCAGGAACACCACTACAAGCAGCCCTGTCATATACCGAAAATGCTGCCATTACTGCATAGCTTTCTGTGTTTGTAGGACAACCACTAGTTGTCCATTACAATGAATGGCCACTGCCAAACTGCAGCCAAGAACAAAGTTGTCTACCCAGTGGTACAACATGTTGTTGGGCACAACATGCTCGAGTTCAGTGGCTGCTTCATTAACACAGATGGGAGTTATCACTGCTAACATCCTTCACCCCCATAACCCTCCTGGCCTCAATCTCCATTAACATATTGGTGAACACATCATTCAAACTTCCATGAGTAGGCACACTGCGGCTTTTACATCACAATTAGTATTACATTTTTAACCTTTGGCAAAATAATCTATATATAACTGCTAGCTGCATTTTCCTTGAGAAAGCATAACAAAACATTATATGGCTCTATAAAAATAATATTTTATATCTTGTTTTCACACTTGTCTATTACTGTTATTGTAATTTACAAGGTGCAGATATTCTTTGCCCCTTCATGATATTTTTTAATTATATCAGTTAACTACACTGATTCACATGAAAACAAGTAACATGAGAACACATTATGAAATGGAGCACTCTTAAACACACACTCCTGTTTATGATTGTGAATAAATTAGTCGACTTCAATCTGCAGCTCACATTCACATTGTGCACATGTTGCACATTATGTTTCTAGCATACATTTTTCTTGCATTTCACAAATATTGTTTATGTTCTGTTGCTTTTATGCCTGCCACATATGTAAAAAAAACTCCAGGTTTGGCTGGTTCCTTGATCTGCTCTCCTTCATTCCTGTACTCAGACAAGAAGACATGAATATCCTTGGGATGTGTTTGATGTAATGCTCATTGATTTAAGTGTTATTCTATCAGGCCAACAGCAAAATCTTTCACAGAAATTCATCTTCTTTCTTTATTATCAGGAATATTGAATTTGAAATTAATTTCTGCATTTATACAAGCAATGTATAGATGCACAAGCTTTATCTCTCTCTTCTGTGTGTGCGCCTCTCAATGGTTCAATTCTTCTGCTACTCGGTAAGTAGCCTATTTTATTCCTAAAGTATTAACATTCTGTCAGAACTTTCCTTACTATATTTAAACTTTGTAGTCATATGCATAGGTTACAATTCACCCCAAGTTTCTATCATCCATGTAAGAGGCAGTCTTGTGAAATTGGATGAATCTTTTTGAAACAACCTGTTGTTGTTTAAACATTTAGTTCTTTTCCTTGTATTCCCTTTTCAAATTCTAGTTGTAATCACCTCTCATCACTGTATAGATAGCTGAGCTATTTAAACATTAAACAGGTCATATGAAGTTTGTTGTCAACAGTACTGAATACAAGTATTTGAAAATAAAAGTTCTGTTTAATTTCACTTCTTTAAAAGCACAAATAAAATGCTATTTTGAATTTGTTCCTCTGAAATTAAATATTATTGGATAATATGGCATCTAGTAGCAGTTTACTTTTTCCCTGCTCTGCTCAAATATCAATCTCAACATGCAGTCATAGATATTTGGACAATCCTAGCACCTTGTCTGTGGCATTGTGAAGAGTGCAACCAATGTATGCAGTGGGTGTGATCACTGGTGCAATACCATTAATTAATAAATACTGCAGCTTGAGGTGCCTCAGGCAACCTATTACATTCTATAGAACCTCAAGTTACAGCACCATATGGATATTTGTGGTATGAAATTCCCAGTTTACATTTCTTTATTTGTATTAATTTCTGGGCAGATTTGTCATCCTTTACAAGAACTTTCAAAGTAATCTGGACTTAGCTTCTGATACAGCCATAGTAGAATAGAAAAGTGCAATTATGCAATGCTTATCATGGATCCTTAGTTTCTGCAGTTGTGGTTGTGACAGTGTTAGTTGGAACTGTGATAACAATAGCAATAAAAACAGGAAATGCACCATCAGTAGTAGCTAGATGTGCAACAGCAACACCAGCAAATTTTGAAGCAGCAGATAGCTAACCAACATCATCACCTACTTATTACATTAAGGACATGTATATCTATCTGAACTCCAAATTGTTTCATATTAGTAATCTTCAGTTTCAAATAATAAGCAATCATTTTCAAATAAATTTAAACATTTTTTTTGGAAATTCAACGTGAATGGAAATAGACTAGAGCTGTTTGTTAAGAAAGATTTTTATGTGAACTGAAGAAGATAACCAGAACAGCTGATGTTACACTGCTGCAACAACAGCTTGAAGCAGCTGAAGCATTGCCTCCCTCAACAATTCACTTACTTCAATAAAACAAATTACTACCATGGCCAACAAACCCACACAGTCGCACCTAGCCTCAAGTTTAATCAGTGTGTTACAGGGCATAAGCAAATGTACACAGCACGGAGTGCAGATTTGCAATGCTTAGCACCCAAGTGTGATTTTTCATGCAAACAGTGTGACACATCTTATACTGAATCTTTAATCTGTGACACTGTCATACAGCTAGCACCAGCTAGGCAGTCGGTGCAATGGCGCTAGTGTCATCTGATTGTAAATTAAATGAGGTTCTAAAAAAACTGCTAAAGCTTCATCACAGGTTATGTTTGGTGATAAAATTAGTGTTGAACATCTCAGTAATATTCAATGTCACATTAACTGATTAACAAATAACAATAGTATCGACTTTCTTAATAGTAATCAAAGTTGTGTTCATCAATTAACTGCTGACAGTATGTCAATGTCGCTGTCTGAATTACTAAGTAGTTAGTCACTTGTAGTCCAGTGATGCAGCATACACCAGTTACATCATCCTCCATCACACTGACAGATGTACATAGGGAAAAGCACTTTGTTTGCCGTCATGCCCTAACAAAGCAAGCTGAAGTTCACAAAAAGTTTCCTCTCAATCATTAACCAGTTATCCATCTGCAGCATTAGGAATGAACTGCCCGTCCCATGGCGTCATGTGTTTTGATGCAAAAGTGTCCCTTATTAATGTGGACACAGCAAACTGTTTAATCACTGCTGCAGTACAAAGTGGTGACATATAATAGGTAGCTGATCCGGTTATGGAGTCAAATCTCCATCCAAGCTGAGAACAACAGAGTAGCTAGGCAACTAACCCTGCACAGCAATTAACATTTTTGAAAAAGTTTTCAATGGTGTTGAGTCACAGTCATGCAACATTTTGTAAAAGAGTAAACTGCCATTTGACTGTGTATTACTATATTTATCTTCTGTGAAATGGAAAGTTGCCATTCATCATGCAGCAGAGATGCTGAATAGCAGATAGCTACAACAAAAAGATTGTTACAAATATAGCTTTCGGCCAGTAAGGCCTTTGTCAAAATTAGACAACAAACAGTTGTTTGGGCTCAGTTGTGTGTGTGTGTGTGTGTGTGTGTGTGTTTGAAATCTAATTTTAACAAAGGCCTTACTGGCCAAAAGCTATATTTGTGAGTCTTTTTGTTGTGCCTATCTGCGACTCAGCATCCCTGCTAGGAGGTGAGTGGCAACTTTTCTTTTGACCGTGTTGTTACATTCCATCCTGAATTTTCCATTGTTTGGTATATTTAACTTCTGTATCTTCTAGATTTCAGCTTTTATACCATTATTAGTACAATGCTAAGTGTTGTTGGACCATTATTATATCATATCTATTAAAGCAGTCCAAAGCAGGTAAACAAGACTAACCCATGTCTTTACTATATAACTCAGACATCTTAAAGACGTGCATTAGTTTTGTTTATCTGCTTTGTACAGCCTCAACAGACGTGACATAACAACAGTCTAACAACTTTTAGCATTGCAGCTGGTAATGTCATAAAAGCCATATCTAGACAGTAAGAAGATAAATACACCGTATTTACTCGAATCGAAGCTGCACCTGAAAAATGAGACTCAAAATCAAGGAAAAAAATTTTCCCGAATCTAAGGCGGACCTGAAATTTGGGACTCGAAATTCAAGGGGAGAGAAAAGTTTTAGGCCGCACCTCCAAATCGATACAAAGTTGGTCCATTGTAATATGAGACACAATTTAGGTCGAATGAATGACGATACAGCTACAGTAGTTATGTTTAAATGAGATAGCAGCAAACACAAAAGAATACACGGCAAAATGTTTATATTCGCATGTGATTCACAATTCATAAAAGTTCCAATTAGCAACCATCTCTTCTCACAGGTAGGAAAAAATTCAGAACGTAGAGTTGGCCATATTGACAAACATCCCAGTCATGCCAGTCGGATTTTCGTAGTTCATTGAAATGCTGCTACATTCGAAGATGAACAATATGGAATTTGTATTTACTTCGTTGGATAATGTAGGAAATGCAGTGGTCGAAACTCGGGGCGGAGAAAAAAAGCTCGTCTTTGACCTTTTTTTAATTTATTTACTGACGCAGAGGTTTTGGCGCCAGTATTTATCTTTGTGACTGCAAAGCATGCTTGTGTAGCGCTACATATATTCAATGGCAGAAGTTAGTTGTCGCGGCATCTACTAACATTTTTCAAAACTTCCGCTTACTCTGCACTCGATTCTAAGCCGCAGGCGGTTTTTTGGATTACAAAAACCGGAAAAAAAGGGCGGCTTAGATTCGAGTAAATACGGTAGTAATAAACATCCCAATGGTGGTTTACTCTAAAAACAAATAACTAAAAACAAAAACAAAATATTTGCATAAGTCACTTTTGTGTTTTATGGTTCCAGAATTCAAGACCAAGTAAACCTAGTTTCAAACATCATTCTATTCCAAGAACTTGATACAATAAATGCACAGCACAAGCAATTGTTTAAACATGAATTAACTTGAACATAAATTAATTTTTGCAGTTTGAAACAGGAACATTATTGCAGAAATCCACAGTACCGAATGTTTACAGGACATGCCCAATGTCATTCAGAATGTGCAGTTAAGGTGGAACTAAGTAAGTTACAAAGTGTGGGAGTAATAACGCAAGTGCCTTCAAGTAGGCATTTATTCCACCGATATATCAGTCAATGCATTAAAGTATTAGTCAATGCACTATAAGAACACAATGTTAACTTAGGAACACTGTAGGTGGTGCAGAACTAGTATGTTTCCCTGACATGTCATGGCAGTAATGTGATGTGCATGTGTCAATTAGTTGTATGGAATCAGCACAGTAAGATTGTGTCAATGTGTAGATGTAACAAAATAGTAGAAAGGAACTATTGTGTTTGGAAGGGCCTATGACCACACTGTGAAAGCAACCTGATTCATTGGTGTATCCATGTGCACTGTCAATGTGTCTACACGTAATAGTGTACTACTTTCAGCCATGTAACATGACATAAGAGAAGTAGTTGTAAAAAGTCCCAAACTAACAAAGACCAGGGCAAGTACTTTGCTTTATCAATGACAGTTGGTCCAAATGTGACAAAAAAATGCTGCTGGCAGTGAATGCAGGTCCATTTCAACCAGATTTGGAGTGAACTTTATGTAGCATGGAATGGGCACTTGGAGATAAGTACCTCACAAAAAAAGGCTTGTGTGACATGTAGTGTAATACCATACAACCTACTGACACATATACATCACTGTCATGACATATGTCAGTGGAAGAGGGTCACTTATCAATTCTACACTAACTACAATGTTCTTAAGTTAGCAATATTTTCTTATAATGTGTTGACTAATATTTTATCCAATGAGTTTATGTTGAGGTGGTATAGCAGTGAAATTTATTTATTTATTTATTTATTGTTCCGTGGGACCAAATTAAGGAGAAGTCTCCATGGTCATGGAACAAGTCAATACATGAAATTATAACACGATGGTAGAAACAGATAAAATGAAATATAAAAAAACATATTCAGGAGACAAGTCGTAAGTTTAAATAAAGAAAATCAACAATATAACACTGGAATTTGCTTAATTTTTTAGCTCTTCCAGGAGCTCCTCGACAGAATAGAAGGAGTGAGCCATGAGGAAACTCTTCAGTTTAGACTTAAAAGAGTTTGGGCTACTGCTAAGATTTTTGAGTTCTTGTGGTAGCTTATTGAAAATGGATGCAGCAGAGTACTGCACTCCTTTCTGCACCAGAGTCAAGGAAGTGCATTCGACATGCAGATTTGATTTCTGCCTAGCATTAACTGAGTGAAAGCTGCTAACTCTTGGGAATAGGCTAATATTGCTAACAACAAACGACATTAAAGAAAATATATACTGTGAGGGCAATGTCAGAATTCCCCGACTATTGAATAGGGGTCGACAGGAGGTTCTCAAACTTAAACCACATACAGCTCAAACAGCCTGTTTTTGAGCCAAAAATATCCTCTCTGAATCAGAAGAATTACCCCAAAAAATAATGCCATACGACATAAGCGAATGAAAATATGCAAAGTAGACTACTTTTCGTGTTGAACTGTCACTTATTTCAGATACTGTTCTAATGGTAAATAATGCAGCATTTAGTTTCTGAACAAGATCCTGGACATGAGCTTTCCACAACAGCTTACTATCTATCCGAACGCCTAGGAACTTGAACTGTTCCGTCTCGCTTATAATATGCCCATTCTGTCTTATCAAAATATCGGTTCTTGTTGAATTGTGAGTTAGAAACTGTAAAAACTGAGTCTTACTGTGATTTAGCATCAAATTATTTCCCACAAGCCATGAACTTATTTCATGAACTACAATATTTGATACTGTTTCAATATTACACACAAGATCCTTCACTACCAAGCTGGTGTAATCAGCAAACAGAAATATTTTTGAATCACCTGTAATACTAGAAGGCATATCATTTATATAAATAAGAAACAGTAGTGGCCCCAGCACCGATCCTTGGGGAACGCCCCACATAATGGTGCCCCATTGGGACTGAACATCACTACCACTCTCAATTATGCAGGGAAATGGCAGCAAGAGAGGGGAAGAAAACCAATGTGCACTCCGTGCACATACCGGGGGGAGTCATTCCAGACGTGGAAAGGGTCCTTCCGGATGCCATGAAGGGTACAGGGTGCACCCATCTGCAGGTGGTTGCTCATGTCGGCACCAATGATGTGTGTCGCTACGGATCAGAGGAAATCCTCTCTGGCTTCCGGCGGCTATCTGATTTGGTGAAGACTGCCAGTCTCGCTAGCGGGATGAAAGCAGAGCTCACCATCTGCAGCATTGTCGACAGGACTGACTCCGGACCTTTGGTACAGAGCCGAGTGGAGGGTCTGAATCAGAGGCTGAGACGGTTCTGCGACCGTGTGGGCTGCAGACTCCTCGACTTGCGCCATAGGGTGGTGGGGTTTCGGGTTCCGCTGGATAGGTCAGGAGTCCACTACACGCAACAAGCGGCTACACGGGTAGCAGGGGTTGTGTGGCGTGGGCTGGGCGGTTTTTTAGGTTAGATGGCCTTGGGCAAGTACAGAAAGGGCAACAGCCTCAACGGGTGCGGGGCAAAGTCAGGACATGCGGGGACCAAGCAGCAATCGGTATTGTAATTGTAAACTGTCGAAGCTGCGTTGGTAAAGTACCAGAACTTCAAGCGCTGATAGAAAGCACCGAAGCTGAAATCGTTATAGGTACAGAAAGCTGGCTTAAGCCAGAGATAAATTCTGCCGAAATTTTTACAAAGGTACAGACGGTGTTTAGAAAGGATAGATTGCATGCAACCGGTGGTGGAGTGTTCGTCGCTGTTAGTAGTAGTTTATCCTGTAGTGAAGTAGAAGTGGATAGTTCCTGTGAATTATTATGGGTGGAGGTTACACTCAACAACCGAACTAGGTTAATAATTGGCTCCTTTTACCGACCTCCCGACTCAGCAGCATTAGTGGCACAACAACTGAGAGAAAATTTGGAATACATTTCACATAAATTTTCTCAGCATGTTATAGTCTTAGGTGGAGATTTCAATTTACCAGATATAGACTGGGACACTCGGATGTTTAGGACGGGTGGTAGGGACAGAGCATCGAGTGACATTATACTGAGTGCACTATCTGAAAATTACCTCGAGCAATTAAACAGAGAACCGACTCGTGGAGATAACATCTTGGACCTACTGATAACACCCAGACCCGAACTTTTCAACTCTGTATGTACAGAACAGGGAATCAGTGATCATAAGGCCGTTGCAGCATCCCTGAATATGGAAGTTAATAGGAATATAAAAAAAGGGAGGAAGGTTTATCTCTTTAGCAAGAGTAATAGAAGGCAGATTTCAGACTACCTAACAGATCAAAACGAAAATTTCTGTTCCGACACTGACAATGTTGAGTGTTTATGGAAAAAGTTCAAGGCAATCGTAAAATGCGTTTTAGACAGGTACGTGCCGAGTAAAACTGTGAGGGATGGGAAAAACCCACCGTGGTACAACAACAAAGTTAGGAAACCACTGCGAAAGCAAAGAGAGCTCCACTCCAAGTTTAAACGCAGCCAAAACCTCTCAGACAAACAGAAGCTAAACGATGTCAAAGTTAACGTAAGGAGGGCTATGCGTGAAGCGTTCAGTGAGTTCGAAAGTAAAATTCTATGTACCGACTTGACAGAAAATCCTAGGAAGTTCTGGTCTTACGTTAAATCAGTAAGTGGCTCGAAACAGCATATCCAGACGCTACGGGATGATGATGGCACTGAAACAAAGGATGACACGCCTAAAGCTGAAATACTAAACACCTCTTTCCAAAGCTGTTTCACAGAGGAAGACCGCACTGCAGTTCCTTCTCTAAATCCTCACACAAACGAAAAAATGGCTGACATTGAAATAAGTGTCCAAGGAATAAAAAAGCAACTGGAATCACTCAATAGAGGAAAGTCCACTGGACCTGACGGGATACCAATTCGATTCTACACAGAGTACGCGAAAGAACTTGCCCCCCTTCTAACAGCTGTGTACCGCAAGTCTCTAGAGGAACGGAGGGTTCCAAATGATTGGAAAAGAGCACAGAGAGTCCCAGTCTTCAAGAAGGGTCGTCGAGCAGATGCGCAAAACTATAGACCTATATCTCTGACGTCGATCTGTTGTAGAATTTTAGAACATGTTTTTCGCTCGAGTATCATGTCGTTTTTGGAAACCCAGAATCTACTATGTAGGAATCAACATGGATTCCGGAAACAGCAATCGTGTGAGACCCAACTCGCTTTATTTGTTCATGAGACCCGGAAAATATTAGATACAGGCTCCCAGGTAGATGCTATTTTTCTTGACTTCCGGAAGGCGTTCGATACAGTTCCGCACTGTCGCCTGATAAACAAAGTAAGAGCCTACGGAATATCAGACCAGCTGTGTGGCTGGATTGAAGAGTTTTTAGCAAACAGAACATAGCATGTTGTTATCAATGGAGAGACGTCTACAGACGTTAAAGTAACCTCTGGCGTGCCGCAGGGGAGTGTTATGGGACCATTGCTTTTCACAATATATATAAATGACCTAGTAGATAGTGTCGGAAGTTCCATGCGGCTTTTCGCGGATGATGCTGTAGTATACAGAGAAGCTGCAGCATTAGAAAATTGTAGCGAAATGCAGGAAGATCTGCAGCGGATAGGCACTTGGTGCAGGGAGTGGCAACAGACCCTTAACATAGACAAATGTAATGTATTGCGAATACATAGAAAGAAGGATCCTTTATTGTATGATTATATGATAGCGGAACAAACACTGGTAGCAGTTACTTCTGTAAAATATCTGGGAGTATGCGTGCGGAACAATTTGAAGTGGAATGATCATATAAAATTAATTGTTGGTAAGGCGGGTACCAGGTTGAGATTCATTGGGAGAGTGCTTAGAAAATGTAGTCCATCAACAAAGGAGGTGGCTTACAAAACACTCGTTCGACCTATACTTGAGTATTGCTCATCAGTGTGGGATCCGTACCAGATCGGTCTGACGGAGGAGATAGAGAAGATCCAAAGAAGAGCGGCGCGTTTCGTCACAGGGTTATTTAGTAACTGTGATAGCGTTACGGAGATGTTTAATAAACTCAAGTGGCAGACTCTGCAAGAGAGGCGCTCTGCATCGCGGTGTGGCTTGCTCGCCAGGTTTCGAGAGGGTGAGTTTCTGGATGAGGTATCGAATATATTGCTTCCCCCTACTTATACCTCCCGAGGAGATCACGAATGTAAAATTAGAGAGATTAGAGTGAGCACGGAGGGTTTCAGACAGTCGTTCTTCCCGCGAACCATACGCGACTGGAACAGGTAAGGGAGGTAATGACAGTGGCACGTAAAGTGCCCTCCGCCACACACCGTTGGGTGGCTTGCGGAGTATAAATGTAGATGTAGATGTAGATGTAGATTACCTTCTGCTTTCTGTTCTTAAAGCAAGAGGCGAACCAATTGTAAGCTACTCCCCTTACTTCATAATGGTCCAATTTTGTGGTCAACAGTCAAAAGCCTTCATTAAATCAAAGAAAACACCTAGCATTCGCAACCTTTTATTTAATCTGTCCAAAACCTCACAGAGGAAAGAGAATATAGCATTTTCAGTTGTTAAACCATTTCTAAAACCAAACTGTACATTTGACAGCAAATTATGTGAATTTAAATGCTCCAGTAACCTTGTATATACAACCCTCTCAATAACTTCAGCAAACACCGATGGCATAGAAATAGGTCTAAAATTGTCAACATTATCCCTGTCTCCCTTTTTATAAAGTGGCTTCACTAACGAGTACTTTAATAAGTCAGGAAACCGACCACTCCTAAAGGAAAAGTTACAGATATGGCTAAGTACTGGGCTAACATACATAGAGCAATACTTCAGTATTCTGCTAGATACCCCGTCATATCCATGAGAGTTCTTGGTCTTTAGTGATTTAATTATTAACTCAATCTCCCTCTTGTCAGTATCATGGCGGAGCATTCCAGGTAACAGTCTCAGAACACTTTTTTCTAAGAGCGCTATATGATTCCCTGTTGGGACTAGGTTTCTATTTAGTTCACCTGCTATATTCAGAAAGTGATTATTAAATACTGTACATATATGCAACTTATCAGTAACATAGACATTCCCACTACGCACTGATTCTGTATCCTCAACCTGTCCCTGCAGACCAGCCACTTCCTTTACGACTGACCATATGGTTTTAATTTTATCCTGAGACTTAGCTATTCTATCTACATACCACATACTTTTTGCCTTCCTAATAACATTTTTAAGCACCTTACAATACTGTTTGTAATGGGCTGCTGCATTTAGATTTTGACTATTTCTAACGTTTTGATATAATTGCCACTTTGTTCCACAAGATATTCTTATCCCTCTAGTCAGCCACCCAGGCTGCCTGTTTGTGCTAGTACCCTGTTTTGAACGTTCTAACGGAAAGCAACTTTCAAAGAGCACGAGAAAAGACTTGAGAAAAACATTATATTTATCATCTACTGTATCAGCGCTATAAACATCTTGCCACTCTTGTTCCTTGATAAGGTTTACAAAGGTCTCTACAGCAACTGGATCAGCTTTGCTAAACAGTTGATAACTATATTTAGCATGTGTTGCCGCACAAAAGTCTTTTAGAGTTAAAATTTGTGCAACATGATCTGAAAGGCCATTCACCTTTTTGCTAACAGAATGCCCTTCTAGTAATGAGGAATGAACAAAAACGTTGTCTATGGTTGTTCTACTGTTCCCTTGCACTCTCATTGGAAAGAATACGGTTTGCATAAGATTATATGAATTAAGGAGGTCTACCAGCATCCTTTTCCTTGCACAATCACTTAGACAATTAATGTTGAAGTCACCACATATAACTAACTTTTTGTATTTCCTATAAAGTGAACCAAGAACCTCCTCTAGCTTTAGCAAAAATGTTGTGAAATCGGAATCTGGGGATCTATAAATAACAACAGTTAGAAGTTTAGCTCCATTAAATTTAAACACACCTGCACAACATTCAAACACCTTTTCAGTGCAGTACTTTGAAACATCAATTGACTCAAATGGGATGCCATTTTTCACATACATGGCTACTCCCCAACACTGCAAAGAACTCCTAGAAAAGCTGCCAGCCAACCTGTATCCTGGTAAAGGAAGCCTCTGAATTATCTCCTTATTTAAGAAGTGTTCAGATATACCAATAATTTCAGACTCAACATCTATAAGCAGTTCACTAACTTTATCTCTAATACCTTGTATATTTTGATGAAATATACTAATTCCCTCATTACTCGGATACCTAAGCTTTGTCAAAAGTGGATCCTTTGTTAGAGAGACTTTCCTTAAGCAGGAATACCTATCAGCTGACTTCAATCTAAAAAAGGTGTAGCTCTAACACTCACTACTGCAGGAATTATCCCATGAGTGATCCCACCACCCCCACCTATGCTGTCACCTATAAGCTTTGCCAACTTCCCCTTCCCATACCTGTTGAGGTGCAGGCCATGTCCAGTGAACCCCATCCTGCTGATAGACTCCACCGACACCACTGAAATGTGACCCATGATTTCTGTCATCAGCGCACCCCCAAGTCTCATGTTATTACGCCTGACGGCTGTATTGAGATGAGGCCGATCGTGACGCTGAAACAGTCCACGAAATGCACATTCGTGTTGCCAGTCTGAGTGGCTATCTTTTCCAGGTCACCATCTATGTCATACTCCCCATCCCTATCAATACTATTACCAGCCCCATCCACAATCACTACCTGATCCTCTTTAGTAAAATCCCTACATAACCCGCCTATGTTAACAGTCACCTGAGCCAATCCTGCATTAGGCTTCGCAATGCTGGTGACCTGGTACTCACTCCCCAACACTTCCTGCAATTGCTGGCCTACACCTCTGCCATGAGAACTACCTAACAGCAGAACCTTCTTCTTCCTCTTCGACTTTGCAACAGTCCTAGCCACCGTAACTGCTGAGGTCTGCTGCATACTTCCTACATCTACAGCTACTAGAGATTCCTCTCCACTAGACTCTGACAGTTGGTCATATCTATTGCAAACACCAATAGTAAAACTATCTGAAAATCATCTTCTCCCACCAGTTCTCTTTCCAACAGCCAGCTCCCATTCCCCAACCCCCTTCTCCCTCCTCATCTAACTGCTCCTGTGCGTTTTTCAACTGCGCTTGAAGGGCACAGATCTTACGCTCCTGCTCCTCTATCAACTTACTCTTGCTACATAACCCGCAGTTCCCGGAGAGGATCTCACCAGAATGCCCGCTGGCTTCCCCACTGCATTCCCCCCCCCAGTGAAAATACTTCAAACAAGTCTCACACCGCAATCCACTACTCACGAACCTACGGCAAAGCCCACACTTCTCACTCATGGTAAAATTTTACACTTATTGAAACAAGAAAACTACTTTATCTAAGTTCCGCTACTACAACCAGAAGATGTTAAAAACCTGACTACAATAATCACAAACTTACTCTACAAGGGAACTAAATATCTGCTTGAAGGAATTTGTTTTATTACTCTCATGTTTTGTAATGTACCTAGTTACACCTTAGCTACACATACTGGATGACACTAGGCATGTCCTGTAAAAGTTCAGGACTGTGGATTTTCACAATGACGTGTGTGTTCCAAACTATGCAGCACAATGTAATTCGTGTTCAAACATTTGCTTGAGCTGTGCATGTATTGTATCAAGTTCTTGGAATAGTAGGTGTAAAAAGATCCAAACTAACACAGGCCAAGGCAATTATTTCACTTTTTCAATGACAGTTGGTTTGAATGTGACAAAAAATGTTGCTGTCAGTGAATGCAGGTTCATTTCAACCAGTTTTTTTGTGTCCATCCTTTTGACCGGAGGTCTTGGGGATGATTGTCGTTTACTGTTGTGACAAAATAAAACACCTACAGCCATCCTTATGATTTTATTTATTTTTTAGCAACCAGTTTTGGTGCTTCAATGCGCTATCATCAGGCTGTAGTTGATGCTGAAGGGGTTGACATGATCCCTATATATACTGCATCAGTGGCCAACATAACTGGTTATGCAGACTATCTGAAAACTTTGCTGTCAGCACTCTAACCACAATGTTATGAAGCATGCACTGGGCACTTGGAGATGAGTACCTAACAAAAAAGGCCATTGCTCACAACAGCTCACCATCAAGGTGGTGTGATGTGTAGTGTGGTCTTACCCATCATACTGTTGTCCCTTTACAAATGATAGACAGTATAAACTGCATCAATGGTTCAATGACGTGTTAAATACACACTGTGGAGGCCGTGGCTCATGTCGAAGGTAGCTTTGTGACGTTTTGGGGAAGTTTTTGTGCCGTGACTGGGGCCCCATTCATTGAAGTTACTATGATCATAAGCAAGGATATATATGTCAACATTTCCAGTGACCCAGAGTTGCCCTTTCTTCTGCATCTGCAAGATTAGTATGCTATAGACAATCCCGTCTTTCCAGATAATAACACTTCGCTTGAAAAAGCTGCTCACATACATTTCCAGCTCAACAAGCAGTGAAGTATCTTATTACCCGTCCGCTGGTCTGTTAAACCATTTAATCTTAATTGCCAGGCCTATGTGCATAAGCAGTCCCAGGCTCTGGCAATTCCAGATTGTATGTGTGATGGCCTTCAGTTACAGATATTGGTGAAGTTAATTTTCTAACGGAAAGGTCTAACAATGGCATATTTTAATCAATTTGAGAAAACACATTGAATTACTTAGTGATTAATGATGATTTTCTTAGTTTGCATGGGAACGTGTGAGAAATTATCAATAAATTAAATTTTTTTCTATATTACTCCTTCAGTGTAATTTTTTCTGAATTTCTGGGATCAATTTCATCACCCACTTTTTAAAAGTAATTATTAAAAATATATATTATTAAAAATATATATATTAAAAATATATATTATTAAAAATATATATATTAAAAATATATATACTAAAAATATACGCTACACATGAACTTTTATAATGCTCCTATTTTCTTTAATAGGCATAATGTGTAGGAATTATTTTAACAGTCCTGTTTATGATACGGAATCTTTGCATGTTCTGGCAATTTTGTAGACTTTCTCTTTCGTTCTGAAGACACACTAGTATCTGTAGTGGTTCAAAGTTTCTTTGATGACTTGCTAGTATTGTATTTAATTTGTGTATGCATGAAGGGCTAGAAGAAGGTCTGCTTTAAAATGGATACACACTTATTAAGAAATATGCTGATTTCAGAACTGGCATTAGCCTCATTGTGACTTGAACGCAGCCCCATTTTTGAAGCTTTCTCTAAAATTTCCCGTTACTTACTGAATAACTGTACCCACTGCTTCCTTTAAAAGTTTCTAAACTGCACTTGTGATTAGCTTATGTACTGTGACTGTATGAGGTCTGTTCAAAAAATTCTGGAAGATTCATAATTTCGTGCCAATGGTGCATTGGAATGAAATTTGGTTGGCATACCTCCCCACATGCCTGTGTTTAACGTGTAACTGCTGGAAGTTTCACTGTTGTACATCTTTCAGTAATTGTTCAGTGCCATACTGAATAAATGTTATGTCACACAGTTCGTGAATTTTGAGATGGCAGAGTTGGAGTAGCAATGTGCATTAAATTTTGTGTGAAACCAAGGAAAACATTTACAGAGACACACCAAACACGGCAGGAAGCTTATAATGATGAGTGATTAACCCGTTCTTGGTGTTACAAATGGTTCACATGGTTTAAAAATGGGCAGACAGAAGTTAAAGATGATACTCGTTCAGGATGCCAATGATGCTCATGTCAGGAATGTCAACAAAATTGTTCATGCCAACTGAAGACTGACTGTCCGAGAGATTGCAGAAGAATGTAACATTTCAGTTGGATCATGTCATGAAATCCTGACATACCATCTTGGAAGCATCATGTTGGCATCAAGTTCGTCCCACAGCTCGTGAGTCAACACAGAAAGACCTTTGCCTCACAGTCTGTGAAGAGTTCTAGGATCTCGCAAACGAGAATGAGATGTTCTTTACGAGAATATTACTGGTGACGAGATGTGGGTCTACTGCTATGATGTTGAGACCAAGGTTCAGTCTTCACAACGGCTCAGGAAAGGTTCTCCATGATGAAAAAAAAGCTCATCAGATCAGGTTGAATGACAAAGCCATACTCATAGTTTTCTTTGACTTTGAAGTATTAGTTCATCATGAATTCATGTCACAGGTACAAACTGTTAATCAGTGGTACTACCAAAATGTGTTGCGATGTATGTGAGAAGAAAATGGCCTGAAATGTGGCAAGACAATTAATGGCTGTTGCATCATGATAATGCACCCTCACATTCATCCCTGTTGCTGCATGACTTTTGCAAAAAAAAACTAAATCTCTGTGCTGCCTCATCCTCCATACTCTCCACACCTGGCCCCTGCAGAATTTTTTTTTTTTTTTTTTATTATTTCCAAAGTTGAAAACACTATTGAAAGTATGAAGATTTGGTATGATAGATGAGGTAAAAGAAAATTCACAAATGGCTCCTCATGCATACCAAGACTGTTCCCGGAGGTGGAAACAGTACTGGGAGTATTGTATCAATTGTGGAGGAGAATATTTTGAAGGAGACCATGCACAATAAGTAAAAGGTAAGTGTAGAAAAATTTTGTGGGCAAAGTTCCAGAATTTTTTGAACAGATCTCGTATTATTACGCCTTCCTCTCCTCCCCCACCCCACCCCACCTACAACCTCACCCTGCCATTCCCCCCACCCCCACCCTTTCTGATGCCTCCACCTCGCACCCCCGACCCACCCCCACCCCCAGCCCCACCTCTGGACAGCTGCTCAAGAGGTGAAGTTATAACAACAGCCACAGCAGCCAGATACAGTAATCATGTGTGTGTCACTAGAAGGCCTTTTGCCTAGAAACTAAAATGTATAACAGTGTTTTCATTGTGGCTGACTGCAACTCAATATTTCCTCTACACACCGCAATCTATTCTCTCTCTCTCTGTGTGTGTGTGTGTGTGTGTGTGTGTGAGAGAGAGAGAGAGAGAGAGAGAGAGAGAGAGAGAGAGAGAGAGAGAGAGAGAGAGAGAGAGTGAGTGAGAGAGAGTGTGTTTTTGTGGTGTGCATTTGTTCTTTCTTCATTATTTGAATATCCCTTAATGAGTGATTGCCTTTACTCAGTCCATTTTTATACCCTACACCAGACTACCTAATATCAGAGTAATGACCTATCCAATTATGACACCCAATCAATAGCGGCCTGTAGCATTTTACGTAATATCTACTTTATCACAAAAACTACAGGAGACTGTCCTTATACAAGTGAATCTGTCACTGGTTCCCAAAAATGTTTAGAGAAGTGGAGATACCACAAGATTCCCAAAGAGGATACCAGCAGACATGTTGAAACATAGAACACTGAAGAAGCAATTTGAAGAGGAAGGACAGTTCCATTTTTCAACCTGGCTGTTATAGAATCATTGTTATTTACGTCATCCCGAAGGAAAAATTAATTTTTTGTCCAACAAATTTGTGGCTGTGACACTTGAAATCTAAAATAAAAAACTTTTTAAAGAGAAAAATGATATGGCTTAAAAACACAGAAAAGTTTACCTACAACAACAATGTTCATGAATGGCTGCAGCCTTATATCAAAGTAGCCTCTTTCAGTTAACAATTTTCTCAGCAAATGTCACAGAAATATTAGAATCCAAACAGATAAAAAATCTACTCACCAAGCAGTTGCAGCAGAACACACACATATATTAAGGTTCTCCTGCCTTTGCTTGGTGAATACATTTTTTTATGTATCCACTTACATTATATCTGCATAAACTGATTATTTTCACTGAAATATTGGAATCCAATGGTTTTAGATTCATGTTGTTCTCCTATATGAGTTTTTTATTTAGTTACTGTTAATTATAACAATCAAAGATACATACTGTTAGCAAATTCACTGCCTTTTCTTCATGGTTGATACCCTCCACATGGCTTATGAGCCACTGAACAGCATCAGCACTCACAAATGTGTTAGATGGTAAACTAGGATGATTTGTAAGGAATCCAACCCCAGTCTGCACATTCTTCATTGCATCCAGAATTTCCTGAATGGATGCATTACTTTTCAGGCGATGCGTAACTGTCTGGTTGACACTAAAATTGATGTAATACCACAATGTAGGGTACATATAAGATAAACATGTAAAAAAAAAACATAAAATGAAAAATAACAAGTATTCCTGCGTTGTCTGATTTTTATAGCATTGAGTAGCTGCAAAACACAATATGTACTAGACAGAAAAGTAACAAGTACTATTTTTTATGATATTGCCTCTGTGCTACTGGCTTAAATTGTTGTTTAGTAGTTAGTGCTGCTGGCTTTTACAAGGAAGTCAGTAGTTCAATTTCCAGTGACTCCCTAAGTTTTTTCTGAGGTGAGAAGATCTAGAATGAAGTCCACTTAGCCTCATTAGGTGAAACAAGATACTGCTTGAAATACTATCACAGAAATGGCACCAAACTGAAAGGCTTGCACTAGGTTGAAAGTTATCAAATATTTATTTATTAGTTTAGATCTTAATATATTTATTATTGAGCATCCTTAATTATTTGATGATATCACTACTGCATGCAAATCAAAGTTCACTTTGTAATATTTAAGTCATTCTGACATTCCAGATGTCAGAATGTTTACAAAAACAACACACTGGCTTGATGAAATCTCTTATTTTACTATCTTGATTCATGTTATGGTGGCATAGGGAGAATCCCACCAATGGAGAGTGATACAAAGTCCAGCAATTTCACACTGTCCATAGTTTTTTCTTTGTTTGTCAATTTGTGTCACTACATCACCACCCCCCCCCCTCTCCCCCCCCCCCCCCCAACGCACACACACACACACACACACACTTCTCTTTTCTTTAAAAAATTGATGTTTTACAATGTAGTGAAATCTTGTAGTCTTTGGAAACAGTTTCTGTGTGGGGATGGGGAAGAGGTGAGATCCCACAGTTGACGTCCGGTCAGGATGTGGTAGCTGCACTGTCTGTGAGCAGCTAGTGGTGTGGTGGGTGGTACAGGAGCAGTGACCTCTGCTGCCTCTGCATTCAAGTGTGCCAGCTTCAGCCACTCAACTGAAACCATTTAATTCTTTTTCTGTATTGAGTTTTAAAAGCATGCAGTCCATGCTGCAGAA
This sequence comes from Schistocerca americana, assembly GCF_021461395.2. Lineage (NCBI taxonomy): Eukaryota > Metazoa > Arthropoda > Insecta > Orthoptera > Acrididae > Schistocerca > Schistocerca americana. The sequence continues at coordinate 947,409,028 of NC_060119.1, read as the reverse complement.
TTTTCCACGGTCCACTGAACCGTGGTATGAGAGGTGGATGGGCCAAGTCATCACCCCGGAAGGTATGCTGTAGAGGCCCTAGTGTATAAAAACGTTCCCATGTATGTGTAACTACACCACAGAGGAGCATATTTGGGGCACCATTTCTCAAACATTAACTCTGTCAAGGAGGCCAGTGGAGGGAGGTCGGAATACTTGTCGGTTAGTTCCACCAGCAGACATAGCTCTTCACCGTATGTGAGTTGTGCTGGTGAATGTTACGGATCATCTTTGACTGTTGATCACAGGCTCAACAGGAAAAGCAGTACTGAATCCAACCATGTTATGTTTGCATACATCAACGCCACCTTCAGGACATGGTGGAACCTCTCCACATACTACTGCTGGCAGGATGGTAGCTGGTGGCGTGTATGTGGAAACAGCCACATAGTTGTAGGTTTTCCTGAAGTAAGGATGCCATGAACTGCCACCACCTGTCAGTCAGATGGTATGGGCACACCAAACCTCACGATCCATACCTGTAAGATGATCTTCATCACCTTAGCTGCCATGATGTCTGTGACAGGAATGACCTCCGCCACCAGGTAAAGCAATTCACTAGCATTACCAGGTAACAGAAGCCACTGGAGCATGGAAGGGGACCTACAGGGTCTAAAAGGACATGCCCAACTCTCACCAAAGGTGTGATGATGACTTCTTATGGCCAGGAAAATGGTGGTCAATTTTGCTCCGCTGACATTTGTTATATTGCTTTGCCCACACGCAGGAATTTCTGGCAATACTAGGCCACACCACCTTAACCTTCACAAGCTTCACCATAGCCTCTACTCCTAGATGCAGGAGGTTACAAAAGGCTGATAAAAAGTTCTCTGAAAGTTGCGCAATATGTAGACGTGTGTGCTAATGTGTGCCACATCGCACCACAGATATACATTTGCCTGTGCTGATTTGACTCTCGGTAATTGTAGATTTGAAATCTGCTGCTCCTGTAGTGCATCTAACTTCCTGTTCAGTGCGTGTGCAAGGGCGATGTGGTGCTGTCATACCATCCTAATACTGGTGTAGCTTCTGGATAAACAGTCAGTGGCAATGTTTTTGCGAGCACTCACGTGGCAGATATTGGTGGTAATCTTGGAAATAAACACCACCTGTTTGATCTATGGAAGTGAACCAATAAGTCAATTTTTTTTAAACAGTGTGGTGATGGAGGAATGGTCTGTGAAAGCCGTGAACTCTCTGCCTTCCACACACTTGCAGAAGAGCTTGACAGCCACATAGACATCATATAGCTAATGATCTATGGTGCTCCAGTTTCTTTGCCTCTCTGTTAACAGCAAGGGAAAGAATGCCAGGGGCTGCCATGTGCAGCAAGCAGAAGAATGCCAGTGACTGCCATATGTCAATGTGCTGCTGAAAGACCTCTCTGTTAACAACAAGGGGAAGAATGGCATGGGCTGCCATGTGCAACAAGTGGAAGAATGCCAGGGACGGCCATATGTCAATGTGCTGCTGGAAGGCAGCACCTACAGCCATCTGGTTTGCATTGACCATAATAGCTGTTGGTGCATTTTCATGCAGATGATTCAGTAGTACAGCATGTGTGGCACACTCTTTTGCCAACTCAAACATGTTTATTGCTTCCTCACTCCAAGGCTCCTTCCTAGTAACTACTGTGTGTTTTCGCCAAAGCAATGTGGTCACTGGTGCCAGTAACAAAGCCACATGAGTTAGTTGAGCATACCTAACACCCATCTAAGGCCCTCAAATGTTCTTGGTCATGTCACTTCCTGGATCGTTCTGACTCATTCCACTAGAGGTAAGATGCCTGCTGTTGGCACCACAAATCCTAATAACTTGACAGTACCCAACTCAAAAATGCATCTAGCTGTGTTTACCACAACCCCTGCCTGTTCAAGTATATTTGAAAAATTACCGTAGGTGCTTACAACGTTGTGCTGGAGAAAGAGAAAACATAAGGGTATCATCCATACAGCAACATACATCCACTAGACTTTGGAGAACTTAGTGAATGAACTATTGCCACACTTAGGCAACATTTTTTAGCTCAAATGGCACGTACAAGTACTCATATAAACCAAAAGGGGTCATTAGGGCAGTCTTTGCCATGTCCCCCAATTACACTGAACACTGTCACTCCAGCCAATTCATTGCTCACGTGCATTAATTTGGAGAACTGGGTACCTGTCAAGGATGGTTCTCTCATTCAGTATCCAGTAATTTCCCAGTCTCCACAAACCATCTCATTTGGTCCCATATGGAGGGGGGAGGCCTACTGGCTGTCCGAAGGGCACATGCTTCCATCCCCATGTCTCTCCATGTTAACTTTGGATGCAGTCAACTTCTTGTGCTTGAGATGGTGGGTTTTAGCCGCCACTGGTTGCCCCGGGTTCATACAGGTGATGTGTTGAATCTTTGGTCCCCTTTTATGCCTGTCACCTGACGGTGAAGTGAGGCTAGGGAACTAGTCTATGATTCATCAAAACTTGTTCTCCTGCAAGGGGCTTGTGATGACAGCCTGAGCTATCAGGCCTCTCCCGACATCTATGAGTAATTGGAAAAGCTACAGGATGTGTGCAATTAGGAAATTCCACTTGATCGGCTCTGTTAGGCCTATGTCCACGCACAATCTCTTCTCACGGTATGTCGAAATGGGCATGTTATTAGTTGCTGTGATGTAGAGGGTAGCTGCCATACAGTTCAGCTGAGACTGTTGTCCTTGGTAAAATGTTGATGTTGGAATCAGTGTCCACAAAAACTTGACTATGCTATTTTGCCCATCATGAGTTATCTTTTTGCTATTTTCTGTGAGCAGGTGAAACCAACATGAAAATGATCCATCAGTGAGGCTCTGCTTAGTGAGTATTGACCACTGCCAAATTACAGTTCTTCGAAACTGAAGGTTTCACAGCAAGGTGAGGCAGTAATGTAACTGCAGCACATGTTTATCATATCCTTGTTTGGGACTGGCAGAAAAATGTTGTTGTTGCCCTATGTGTGAATGTTACACTATTGCTACTGCCTGAAATCCCACTGCTGGAGATGCACACAGAGAAGTCACCATGCCTGAGAACAGAGACGATGATGCAGGGGATGATGTGGACATCTTGGCACATTGTACATATGCACCAAGGACAAAAACATGAATGAATGACTACAAAGTAGGTCAGACCCCCCATAGCAAGTGATTGTTGTGCAATAGCTAGGTGGGGGATATCTTTTCTTGTCCATTGTCCCCCATTAATCTGCGTGGCCTGTATTCCAGTAAGTATCTGAAGTACTTGATGAGACAGACTTTAAGTGTTGTGTAGCTATGCATGTTTGAAGTAAGCTCTGCAAAAACCGTCCAAGCTTCACTTTTTTTTTTTTTTTTGTGGTTTTAGGGCGCACAACTTCAATGGTCATTAGCGCCCTGACTACTCTAAGAATGCACCGCGAGGCACAAGTTGACCACAACAACTAAAAGGGAAAACACGATAAAAGACAGACTGACAGGCATAGGATTAAAAAACAGCATCATCAAATGTCCTTAGCGAGGTGTGTCAAATTGATAAAACGAAGAACACGAGCAGCTGCTCGTGGGTCATCCGCTAAAATGGCATCGAAAGTATTTGGCAGGTTAAGATCGAGGCGCAGTGTGTTAAGATCTGGACAGGACATTAAAATGTGTCTAACCGTCAGCAAGCTTCACTTAAGTGACCAAAGACACAATGGAATTGTAAGGTGTCACCCTGTATGTTGCATTCACAGAAAATGCCTTCCACATGTTGGAACCAGAGTTCTGGTCTTGAGGTCAACAACAACGGCAGTTTAATGTTTTGCGTGTTCCTACCTTGGGAAGCCGTTTGCTGAGGCTGTTGATCTTGCAGAGTACCTTTCACATTATTGTTGGCTAGTTGCGAAGTGTTGTCATCATACTCTGTTCTTATGTAATCTCCATTTTCTGAATTCATAGTGACACATTTTGTGCAAGGTCACCACTGAAGGTTGGTCACTAAAGGTGGAGATAATTCATTGGAGAATGTATAGGCATGCTGTAACACCTTTAATTTCACACTATATCTCAGAACAAAATTCAACATCACAACAAAGAGAATTGTGCAAATAGAAAGTGATCCAAAGTCCTTCAGTTACATCTATTTCATAATGTCTTTAGTTTGTTGCTTGTTTTTCGATAAGTGATGCTACAATGTCCCAAATCTCTTCCTGTCTTGTGTTTATCTTCTCATTTTTGTATACTAATCATGTTCTCTATAATTAGCCCATACCCATCTGAGCTATCTCATCACCTGGCAAGATTTACTAGTCCACACATAGATTCCCTGTAACCTGATTTAAATCCTCTGGTTCCAAATGAGCACGTAAGCCAAAGCTGTTTGACCTTGGAATGAGTCACTACATAATTCACAGAAAGCTAATATGAAAATTTGAAAACAAAAATAGAAAGTAACAAAAATGAAAAGAAATACAATAAAAAAATATTTAATATAATATGTACAATAAATAACACATTAGAGTGCAAGGTGTCAGTACTCTCAAACTAAACTACTGCAAAAAACTTCTTTACAGGATAAAAGAAGTGTGCCACAGGGCAGACTTGTGACTTATTGTTTGATTTGAAAAATTGATAGTTTATCACCCAAATTTTTCAGCTCTTTTGGAAGTTCACTGAAAATTACGCCTGACGGATATACTTTTCACTACAATGGTTAAAAAAAGTGTCATCATTAAAGTGCAAACAATTTTTCTGTCCAATGATTTAACCTATTTTTTCCAGTACTCCTTTGTTTTGTACTTTACCAATCAATCTAATTTTTAGTATGATTCTGTGGTATCAACGCCAATTACTAATGTTGTTTCCCCAATGTCTGTATTTTACTTGCATAAAATGCTGTGCACCATACTCACAGTTTTAAAAACATCAGCATCAATTACTTGTGAATATTTGATATTATTGCAGCTCCACTGGTAAAGAAAGGTTTCATCATGTGTGCCCATCAGTTTCTTAGTCGTCTTCGCAACTTACTTCATATGTAGCATTATTATTTCATTACTTCACCTATGCTTTCTCCCATTTTTATGCATGGAAGTCATTATGGAGCTCTCTCCAGGTTTAATTGTTTAGTTCTGCATTGCATTCCACTTCTGTCTCCTGAACTACCATTCACACCCTTGCTTAGCACAGTGGTCACTTATAGGGAATAATTTCCAATTAATGTCATTTTTTTCTTATTTTTAACTATTGTAGTTCCACAAGTAAACCTTTCTCTTTATTCTTCTGAATATCAGTCTATTATTTATTACTTCAGAAATGATTCAAACTGATTTTTTCTATTTTAAGCTTCACAATTTACTGAAAGCTACTGACATATTAATGCTGAAATAGATGGCACAGACATTCCGAATGAAAAAATGGAGAACTTTGAAAAAATATTCAACTGAAAACTATTGAATGAAATACTGAATGCATTTATACAAATGGGAAATCTGAAAAAGAAAAAAAGCTGGAGGTAGCTGAAATGTCATTTTACAGTTCAGTGGCAAAAATTAAGTGGTTCTAGAAGGATTAGATCATGAGAAATAGTTCAGATGTCTAATTACTAATGTTTTATTTCTTTATACTCGTTAACAAATTTCTTTTGTGAAGTATGAACATTCCGTATCAAAGGTAACTGTCAATACCATCAAACAGATTGTTTATGCTAATCGTAAAAAGCAGTGGACCTATTACTTTCCGCTGTTCCAATGATTTCTGATAGATGATGGATAATAATGGTGCTATATTTGTAGCATAGACAACATAAAATCTTACGGGGATACCATCTGGGCCAGACGCCTTCCTGGTGTCTAAGGATCTTAACTGTTTTACAACCCCAGATACACTGAACACTATGTCAGCCATCCTTGCGTTTGTTTGACAACTGAAAGGAGGAATGGTGTTGCAGTCCTCCACTGTAAATGAGTTTTTGAAAGCTAGGTTTAGAATTTTGGCCTTCTGTTTATCATCATCCATTACATTACCCATACACTCAGCAAGAGAAGGTATTGAATTATTTGTAGCATTCATAGATTTTACGTACAACCAAAATTTTTGGGGGTTATTTTTAGAATACGCAGATAAAATATTGCTTTCAAATTCATTAAAACAATCTCTCATTGACCTTTTGACAACTGCTTTCATTTCACATAATTTCTGTTTGTCAGCGGGGCAGTGACTAGTTTTAAAATGGTGCAAAATTCTCTGCTTTCTCAGCAACTTCCTAATATGTTTTTTGAACCAAGTTGGATCCTATCCCTCCTCTATATTTTTGCTAGGCACATATTACTCTATACCTCTAAATTCTGACCAAATGATTAAAATATAAAGAAGCCTACTTTACTTATAAAATTATCCTTCATAAAACAATGAATAGCGACAGAAATTTATAAACTATTTCTGCATGTCTGTCTTTTTCAAGATACATGCAGCAATCTCCAGGTACTTCTCATCAATAGCCAACAGCTTTGCCTGAAGATGACAAGAAGGTATTCCATCAAACTATTGTAGCTTCAGTGACATGCTTGAGAATCCCTCTGTATTAACAATGACAGTAATAGCTCATTTTCCAGGTATCAGTGGCTCAGAGCAATACTACTTTAATTACAATTTGGGAGAAAATGAAGCTACAATGAAACTGTGTTGTCCAAGCTGATGTTTTATCTGTGAAACAAAAAAATTGTAACTGCCTCTTTTACTGATCCATCATGCAAAGGAGATGATTGAACATGGTAACTTGACAATCCCATACATTTTTATTGTAATACAATCACAACTGCTGTTACAGTCCTTTTGCATTTATACCTTCAGCAACTTGTGTGGCCTTTTATCCTAACTGCTTTTACAATTTTGTTTCATTGAACAAACAAATGAAGTTTATATACCATAGCACAATCTTTTGTCATTATAATGCATGGGAAAAGTGGTTAACTGAAGCAGGAGATGGAAATTAAAGCTTTTTATCTATTCTGTGTTGTGTTTATTGTCTAATATCACCCAACCATCAGCATCGTAATTATAATTACTGTATTTGAATGACCATATTGTAGGTACTGTAGTGAAAATCATTGACTCAGGTTACAGCACAATGTATTGTGTTGTATATAGTCTAACCTAGCTTCCATTTTGTCTTTTGGTTGACCCTGTATAATGAGCTATGCCAGATTTATGTTACAAATTACTTTAGAAAAGGCAATAGAGGACGATTTTCTGCAACCAGCTTCTTAATCAGAGAACACAAGCTATGGAGGAGTAGTTTGTAAGAGTAGTCTTTCGTCTAAAAAGCAAGCAAGCAACAATCAAGAAGGTAATAATATGGCTGTAGGCTAAGCACTACAGCACAGGTTGGGCTAAGATATTATTTATATTTATATTATTATTATTTTTATTACTATTATTTCTTTCCTTTCTCAGATGTTATGTCTTTCTGTATATTTGTTGTATTGGTATGGATATTTCGATTAGTTGTGTTAATTTCTTCTTTTTATTGGTGAGTATGATGTCAGGTTTGTTATGTGGTGTTGTTTTATCTGTTATAATGGTTCTGTTTCAGTATAATTTGTATTCATCATTCTCCAGTACATTTTGTGGCGCATACTTGTATGTGGGAATGTGTTGTTTTATTAGTTTATGTTGTATGGCAAGTTGTTGATTTATTATTTTTGCTACATTGTCATGTCTTCTGGGGTATTCTGTATTTGCTAGTATTGTACATCCGCTTGTGATGTGATCTACTGTTTCTATTTGTTGTTTGCAAAGTCTACATTTATCTGTTGTGGTATTGGGATCTTTAATAATATGCTCGCTGTAATATCTGGTGTTTATTGTTTGATCTTGTATTGCAATCATGAATCCTTCCGTCTCACTGTATATATTGCCTTTTCTTAGCCACGTGTTGGATGCGTCTTGATCGATGTGTGGCTGTGTTAGATGATACGGGTGCTTGCCATGCAGTGTTTTCTTTTTCCAATTTACTTTCTTTGTATATGTTGATGCTATGTGATATAAAGCATTGTAGAAGTGGTTATGAAATTGCAGTGGTGTAGCAGATGTATTTATATGAGTGATTGCTTTGTGTACTTTGCTACTTTCTGCTCGTTCTATAAGGAATTTTCTTAAATTGTCTACCTGTCCGTAATGTAGGTTTTTTATGTCGATAAATCCCCTTCCACCTTCCTTTCTGCTTAATGTGAATCTTTCTGTTGCTGAATGTATGTGATGTATTCTATATTTGTGGCTTTGTGATCATGTAAGTGTATTGAGTGCTTCTAGGTCTGTGTTACTCCATTTCACTACTCCAAATGAGTAGGCCAATATTGGTATAGGATAAACATTTATAGCTTTTGTCTTGTTTCTTGCTGTCAATTCTGTTTTCAGTATTTTTGTTAGTCTATGTCTATATTTTTCTTTTAGTTCTTCTATAATATTTGTATTATGTATTCCTATTTTTTGTCTGTATCCTAGATATTTATAGGTATTTGTTTTTCCATCGCTTCTATGCAGTTGCTGTGGTTATCCAATATGTAATCTTCTTGTTTAGTGTGTTTTCCCTTGACTATGCTATTTTTCTTACATTTGTCTGCTCCAAAAGCCATATTTATATCACTGCTGAATACTTCTGTTATCTTTAGTAATTGGTTGAGTTGTTGATTTGTTGCTGCTAGTAGTTTTAGATCATCCATGTATAGCAAATGTGTGACTTTGTGTTGGTATGTTCCAGTAATATTGTATCCATAATTTGAATTATTTAGCATGTTGGATAGTGGGTTCAGAGCAAGGCAGAGCCAAAAAGGACTTAATGAGTCTCTTTGGTATATTCCACGCTTAATCTGTATTGGCTGTGATGTGATATTATTTGAATTTGTTTGGATATTAACTGTGGTTTTCCAATTTTTCATTACTATGTTTAGGAACTGTATCAATTTAGGATCTACTTTGTATATTTCCAATATTTTTAGTAACCATGAGTGGGGTACACTATCAAAAGCTTTTTGGTAATCAATGTATGCGTAGTGCAGCGACCTTTGTTTAGTTTTAGCTTAATATGTCACCTCTGCATCCATTATCAGTTGCTCTTTACATCCTCATACTCCTTTGCAACAGCCTTTTTGTTATTCATTTATAATTTTGTTCTGTGTTGTATGTGTCATTAATTTCTGTGTAATGACTGAAGTTCATATTTTGTATATTGTTGGTAGGCATGCTATGGGGTGATATTTACCTGGGTTTGCAGTGTCTGCTTGATCTTTAGGTTTCAGATAAGTTATTCCATGCGTAAGTGTATCAGGGAATGTGTATGGGTCTGCAATGTAACTGTTAAATAATTTAGTTAGATATGAATGTGTTGAGGTGAACTTCTTTAGCCAGAAATTTGTTTATCTTTTCCAGGGGCTTTCCAATTGTGAGTAGAATTAATTGCTTGGGTGACTTCATGTTGCAAAATTATCACTTCAGGCATTTGTGGTATCATCTTGTATGTGTCTGTTTCTGCTTGTATCCACCGTGCATGCCTGTTATGTTGTACCGGGTTTGACCATATGTTGCTCCAGAAGTGTTCCATGTCTGTTATGTTTGGTGGATTGTCTATTTTAATGTGTGTGTTATCTATTGTCTGGTAAAATTTCTTTTGGTTTGTATTGAATGTTTGGTTTTGTTTCCTTCTATTTTCACTTTTTTTGTGTCTTCTAAGTCGTTTCGCCTATGCTTGTAATTTCTGCTTCTTTTCATCTAATTGCTCTAGAGCTTCTTGTTGTGATATTTTACCTAACCTTTTTAGTTTTTTGTCTGATATTTCATTTCTTATAAATTGTGTTAGCTGTCCGATGTATTTCTCAGTTTTTCTATTCTGATCTGTAGCCTGTGCTGCCATGCTGGTTTTGTGGGTTTCTTGTGTGTGTTGGTTGGTTCTGATCTCTGCCTAGTGTGTATATTTAGTGTAGTGAGTGCGCCTATATAAATCAGTAGTTGTAACTCTTCCATAGTTGTATTTTCATTTATTTTGCTGTGTATGATTGTGTTGATAGTTTTTATTGTTTTTCAACTTGTGGGTTATTTGGTGGTCTATGCAAGAATGGTCTAATGTCTGTATTTGTGTCTTTTGTATTCTATATATGTCAGCTGAAAATTTTCTTCTATATCTAACATGTGTGTCATTTCGTGTTCTATTTGTGCTTGTTCTGGTGGCTGTCTTAAGATTTTGTTTTCCTCTGACTGTTTAATTGATGCGTGTTGTTCTTTGTTTGTTTGCTCTGGAATGTTTGAGTCCATTACTGTATTTTCTTCTTCTTCTGATTGCACATTATTTTCTTCCAGTATTTGTTGTTCTTGTTGTTTGATGTTTTCTAATTCTGACTGGGGTATCCTGTTATTTTTAATTACTACACGAATCTGATCAGCTAGTCGTCGTTCTGTTAAAAAATTTTAATTCTGGGTATCTGGTAATAAACGTTGTGTATACTTGTGATCTGTATCCAGTTGTGTTAGTTCCTAAGTTTGTTGCTTGGTAATAACAGAACATGAGGTGTCGGTTAACTTCATCTGACCATCTCATCCTCTGTCTTTGTTTTCCTTCTAGAGTGGTTGCAGGAAGCATATCCTGCAAAACACCTCTATTTGGATTTTAATCATTTTCCATGTGGCTAGCAGTGTCGTTACCATTGTGGACGGCCGCAGAATTCAAGTTTCGTCCCCGACCATGACAGCGCTTGTCCGAGGCTTCATTAGTTCTGTCCTGAACCAAGTAATCACACTAAAAGGGGGGTTAGCCCTATTAGTGGTTTTTTTTTCTTTTCATAGCCTTTTATGACTGGCAGAACACACCGGAGGCCTATCTTTTCCTGGGTCTCCACGGGTTTTATTATTTACGGGTATTATTATTATTATTATTATTATTATTATTAATTAGATGCTGAAGAGGGCAACAGTGGTGATTCTTCTGCAGAAGACATTCCAGTGTCTGATGATTCATCAGAATATCAGCCATAACACCATTCTTAGAGTGAGGATGGCTTAGAAATTACAGACAGGAAATGTGATTATCTAAGTTAGCTGATTATGAAATTTCAGTGCGTAAAAAAATATTTGGAAAAACTAGTACAGAAGGTGTAGCGGGTGAGAGTAAATGTGGCATGTGCACTAATCATCAACAAACATCAGATGACATTATTGAAGGCATAAGAAACTATTGACATTAATTTGATAAGTAGAAACACACAACATCAGATAGGACAGTTCATGGAAATATGTAAATAGCATGCTCAATGTTCGAAAGATGTGTAGAATGAACACTCAGAGCTGCCAAGAGGAAGGAGAGGAACATGCGTCACCTTGGAGGTATGCACATGTTTTCAACACAGAATAAAATCTTAGGTTTTTCAAACCCTACAAAAGATGCATTTGATGTGTGTGAGGACTGCAAGAAAGGTGATAAAGAAATAAGACATCTGAAAAAAAAAGACACAGCTTGAACAGAACAAAATTCTGACAAGCTAAAAGTGCAAACAAACAGTACATTTCCATGTGATTGATTTACGGTAGGTACTCAAAGACTCCACATTGTGAAGTGTCCTTGTTCTTTTACGAAAGAAAGCTGGGATCCTGCAGTTTGACTGTCTGCAACAGAGTTGTCCAACATCAGGCCTGTGAGCCACATTGCGAACCGCGGATGAAGAATGTGGCCCACCATAGCCCGACAACGTTGTTTTTTCAGACCAGTAGTAACTGAGGAAAATTTTTTAAAATTAACCTTCTTTATCAATTGTGTGAGGGCTCAAACAAACATGTATGTACAAGGAGGGGGTGGTTGACTACCTGTTAACCTACTAGTTGTCCTCTTCCATATCTGCTACCTACCGCGCATTTCCCACCAACGGTACATGAGCATACTACGATGGCCACAGAAGAGACGCATAATCACCATCCCATAATCACCATCCACACTCTCAGAGTGAAGTAGCAGAATTTTATAAAAAAATGTACAAAATCTGATGAGTATCCCAAGCTATTCCAGTTAGCACTTCAAATGGTGTCCTTACTCAGAAGCACATATATCTTCAAGCAGTTGTCCTCATACATGAAAAATGTAAAATCTAAAATGAGATCTTCAATAACAGACAGACAGCTGAGTGGATGAATATATCTACAAACATCATGCAAATATGCAAGGAAAGAGAAAGACAGAGAGAGAGTTATATGTCTCTCTAAGTTTACATTTCATTAATTTTATTTTTCATTAATTTTAAGTTTGTAATATTCTAATGAAAGTACATATTGCATGTCAACTGAGAAAATTTGTGTTTTATTTCCATGGGTTTAATTCCTTTACAAAATCATTTTTGGTCTGGCCTGACACAGTGGTAAAAGTTAATAATGTGGCCCACTTTGAAATTTACTTGGACACCCCTGATCTACAACATGCAAATACAAAAGGAGATGTGCTTCATGTGGCACAAGAGAACTGTATGTAGAGGAAGCACAGGCACAGCTAGCCGCATCTACAAATTCCTAAAGCAGCAAAGTGAGACTGGCTACAAAAATATTTCTTTCTTCTCTGACAATTGCAGAGGTCAGAACCAAAACGGAATTATGTATTTATGTATTTGTACAGTGTGAGTACTCTAGTAACTGATTCAATTACCCATAAGTTTCTTGAGAAGGCACGCATCCAAAATGAAGCAGATAGTATGTACAGTGTTACCGAGAGGACGAAAACAGACATGAACATTTATGTGCTACAGCAGTGGTACACTCTAGTTGCCACAGCCAAGAAAAATGGTAAGAGGTGTGATGTACTTGATTTCTTTGATTCCAAAGGGGTTTCAAATATCTGAAACTGCTACAGTTTACAGTGGAGAAAGGGCAAGATGGTCAGATAACATCAGAGTAATAATGGTGAGGAAGGAAGAACCATGGATGATGTCATTTAAATATGAATTTATACCAGACTATGATACAGTTGATTCAATGCATAAATTTCAAGGTTGCAGGCTAAGTATAGAGTATGCTGTAGAAGACTTGCCGTATGTAAATCATCACCACTGCCACTTTCAGAGAAAAAGTTTTCTGACTTGATGCTCCTATGTCAAAAGAACGGTTTACCCTGAATTCTGTCACAATCTGAAACATAAGGAAGCTTGTAATATTGAAGAAGAAGATGAATTGAGTGTTAAAACTATTTCAATTTCATTTTCTTGGAAACTATTTTTTTGTGTTGTGCTTGTATATTGTCATATTCATATGGTAGAAAGATTTGGATATAATAAATGTCATAGAGGCATTGTTACTGCCAACAGAATTTATGAAATAAAGCTGTTCACTTTTGTAGCCACATGCTAATGTAGTACATTTTCAGTGAAATTGATCCTGACATTAATGTGATACATCAATACATTTATCAATAATTGCATCTCTAAAATAGCTTCTGGTACATTGTTTTGTTATAAGGTACTTAATAACAATGGACCAACAAAACATTCTAAGCAGCAGTTGCAAGTGTACGTTTCCAGGATGATTTCTGCAAAATACTATAACTTTCAATTTATCATACTGTTAAGTTTAAGAAGTGTTAATTGCCATATAACAATGGCTTTATGAGTCAACAGTCAGTCCACAATATAGTTCATATCATTGCAATGATTATTGATATGTAGACTCCATTCTTAAATAATGACAGAAAAGTTCATTTTAATGTGAAAGTAAGCATTATCTCTGCAGCTCAGCAATAAATTGATCACTATGGTTTAGTACTTAAGTGAACAAACAAACAAACTCCCTTAACTTCATTCAGATACATTCATAAAAATTTATTAATAAAGTACATCTGAAACAGAATCTCTGTATGAAGCGCAACAAATACAACAACGTAAAACTCACAAATTATCTTGTAGAAAGACACAGTAAAATCAAATAAGGTTATGATCAACAAATTAAAATAAATTGTGCACGCAGAATACCTGTCATCAGCATTATCTTGGGACTCTACAGATGACTCAAATGCAAATGTCTGTGGAAAGATATTTTTATTTTCATTTACAGCTGCTTCACTAGCTGGTGAGATTCGTCCACTCGTATTCATTCCTTCAGCTTTTATTCGCTCCATTACTTTTGATCCAGATCTAGAAACAAAAAAAGACATTTAGAAATGCAGCTTTCTAGGTACGCATTTTCACTTCCGTGAAAGTATGTCCCAACCTTCCTTCCAAAAGACCAATATTAAAAGTAACATCAACCTGCACCATGAAAAGCGGACAGAAGGAAAAGCAGCTGGAAATAGAATGACACCTAAATTTTACAAAATTATATTTAGAACTCAAAAATTAATAAAAAATAGTACATGGATAGAGTCAATGACTTTTGTTACACTGCTTTAATGAATACAGCAGTGATGTGTACATTATTACTCGCTGGATTACAACACTGACACAGATAGCAGACAAGTATTATCTCTCTGTATAGAACAGAAGCTAGATGAAGAGCAAAAATAAATAGCAATGTACCATACCCATTGATCAACTTAGTTGCAATACCACATGCCAAGCTATATGCAAGAAAGCAGATAAGATTGTAGAAACAAACCTCAAAATTCCAGATTAAAGGGGCTAACATTAACTAAATTTTATTATTGCACTCTACTCACATCCCACTGTTCTTATCCACTCCTGAAACTAGTTTCTGAGACACTTACCTATAATGTCTTGCATCTTTTCTCACCTTTTTTTCTGTTTTGGCTTTTTGCTTCTTCTAATAATGAAACCCACAGGTTTGCCTTTAACTCGCTCACTGTGCAAGTGTCAGACTAAAAAATTTAAGAAGGCATGCATATTATTCCAGCTAAAGGAGCAACTTAAGATAATACTGCATTTCAGATATACACAAGTCAAAAAAATTTTGCATCGCCCATTTATTTCGGGACATTTTTGTAGTTATGAAATTGTCTGATGGGGATTTTTCACAGCACTCCTGAACAATGTCAATTTGTGGGAGTGGAACATTCTCTTATTTGGATGCAGGCTTGAATCCATCTAAGCATATCATCGATGAGATCATCAAACTTGCTTGGGTCTACATTGTCCCGGTCCACATTGTCTCATTCTTCAAAGGAGATTCTCCATAAGTCGTGCAGAGTACATGTATGTTGTTGACAGCATAAAACAGCTTGTTTCATTTATTCCTACACATCTTCGACTGGGTACATGTTTGGGAAACAGGCAGGCAACTCCTTTCTGGTGCTCCTAGTGTGCTGAAGGAATGTTTTCATGATAATAGCACAACATTATATGAGTTATCACCCATCAAGAAGAAATTGTCATCATTGGTCGTGCTTATTGTTACCATGTGTATGTTTACAAACAACGCCAGTGGCGGCCTTCCAATCAGTATAAGAACAATAACAATAGCAACATATGCCCAAGACATATCAGGGTGATGCAAAACTATTGTTGATGTGTGTACATAGTTCTACTAACAGCTACTGACTTTATCATGTGTCACAACTCACCTTAGAATTAAGTTGAAAATGATGAACAGAACACTCAGAGGGAAGCTGTGTATTGCTTTGTTTTACAGCCGTGGAGTGACTGTCATCCCATAGGTAATTGTAAAGGTTATATACTAGGTGACTAGTTGTGTCATGTTAATGTATAACAATTATGTGCATCTAATAACAGCATAAAGCTATCTCAGAAGATAGTCGATAAGTAGGCATAGGGTCAATTTTAAATAAACATATCAAAGCAGCTCTCTCCACAAATGAAATAAGAACCTAAACCATACATAACTTCTAAAATAAATAAACAAACATCTGCAAATGGGAGAATCAGTAAATGAGCTGTACAAGTACAGACAAACAAATGACTACAGTTACAGATAAAATGAATGATTTATTAAAGAGAAAGTGGTTTAGCAAGTCAAGAATGCATTGGTCCACCTCTGGTCCTTATGCAAGCATTTCTACAAATTGGCCCTGATTAATATAATTGTCGATGTTCTCCTGAGGTATATCTAGACAAATTCTGTTCAACTGGCATGAGCTGATGCATAGGCCTTGCCCATAATGCTCTGAACATTCTCAACTGGAGAGAGAGACAGCGACCTAGCTGGCCAAGGTGGGGTTTGGCAAGCATGAAGATAAGCAGCAGAAACTCCCACTGAGGGCAGGGCAACAAAATGGGATGTAGAATGCTGTTGACGTAATACTGTACTGGAAGGGTGCCATGGATGACAACCAAAGGGGTCCTGATATGAAAAATGGGAAGACTGGATGAAAACATGTCCGGAGATGCCCTGGACAGCTGTGGGGTACCAATTGGTTGTCATCCATGGCACACTTACAGACAGCAGTATTCTGTCCCCCGTTTTGTTGCCCTTCATGGCATGTCAACCCGGACTTACATTTCGACAAGATTATACCCACCAGCACACGGGAAGAGTCTCTACTGCTCGTTTTTGTGATTGCTAAACCCTATCTTGGTCAGCAAGGTCACCAGTCTCTCCCAAAATGAGAAGGTCTGGAGCATTATGGGCAGGGTCCTCCAACTAGGTTATGATTTTGAAAACCTATTTGGCCCGTTGGACAGGATCTGGCAAGATATCCCTCATGAGAACATCCAACAACTCTGTCAATTGGTGCCAAGCTTGAGAGCTGCTTGCGTAAGGGCCAGAGATGGGCAAACGCTTTATTGACTTGCTCAGTTTGTTAAGATCTTTCTCTTGAATAAATCACCTAATTTTTCTAAAATTTTAATCACTTTTTTATCTGTAGATGTACATACACCAGCTGAGTCACTGTTCCCGGTCTTGGTAACAGCACTGAAAGGCTTCAGCTGGTAGGGGCCTTAACGTGTTGATCACATTCTTTTGTGTTGATCACGTTCTTTCAAATGGTTCAAATGGCTCTGAGCACTATGGGACTTAAGATCTGAGGTCATCAGTCCCCTAGAACTTAGAACTACTTAAACCTAACTAACATAAGGACATCACACACATCTGTTCCCGGGGCAGGATTCAAACCTGCGACCGTAGCAGTCGCGTGGTTCAGGACTGCAGCGCCTAAAACCGAGTGGCCACCGCGGACGGCCGATCACATTCTTTGGAATATTCTCCAGAGTCCCAAAATTACATCCTTTTACAATTCACATTTTCGGGGACAGAAAAACTTTACAAGGATTTCGATCCAGAGAAAAAAAGGGGGGGGGGGGGGGAGGGGGTGGAACAACAGGAATGCAGTTTGAGCTCAAAAATTCCATGATTGTAGTGGCCATGTGACACGGGGCATTGTCATAATGCAGCATCCATTTGTTTGCAATGCCTGGTCTAACTCAATTCACTCTTTTCTTGAGCCTAGCAAGAACATCTTTATAAAACACTTGGTTGACAATCTGTCCATGAGGAACAAATTATTTATGCATGATATCCCTACTGTCAAAAAGCAAATCATTTTTTAGAAGTTCAAGGTCTCCCTGAGAGAGAGTTATTTTCTACATCTACATCTACATCAATTCTCCGCAAGCCACCTGATGGAGTGTGGTGGAGGGTACCTTGAGTACCTCTATCGGCTCTCCCTTCTATTACAGTCTCGTATTGTTCGTGGAAAGAAAGATTGTTGGTATGCCTCTGTGTGGGCTCTAATCTCTCTGATTTTATCCTCATGATCTCTTCATGAGATATACGTAGGAGCAAGCAATACACTGCTTCACTGCTCAGTGAAGGTGTGTTCTCGAAACTTCAACACAAGCCAGTACCGAGCTACTGAGCGTCTCTCTTGCAGAATCTTCCACTGGAGTTTATCTATCATCTCTGTATTGTTTTTGTGATTACTAAATGACCCTGTAACGAAGCGCACTGCTCTCCATTGGATCTTCTCTCTCTCTTCTATCAACCCTATCTGGTACGGATCCCACACCGGTGAGCAGTATTCAAGCAGTGGGCGAACAAGTGTACTGTAACCTACTTCCTTTGTTTTCGGACTGCATTTTCTTAGGATTCTTCCAATGAATCTCAGTCTGGTATCTGCTTTACCAACAAATAATTTTATATGGTCTTTCCATTTTAAATCACTCCTAATGCCTACTCCCAGATAATTTATGGAATTAACTGCTTCCAGTTGCTAACCTGCTATATTGTAGCTAAATGATAAAGGATCTTTCTTTCTATGTACTCGCAGCACATTACACTTGTCTATATTGAGATTCAATTGCCATTCCCTGTACCATGCGTCAATTCATTGCAGATCCTCTTGCATTTCAGTACAATTTTCCATTGTTACAACCTCTCGATATACTACAGTATCATCCGCAAAAAGCCTCAGTGAACTTCCGATGTTATCCACAAGGTCATTTATATATATTGTGAATAGCAACGGTCCTACGACACTCCCCTGCGGCTCACCTGAAATCACTCTTACTTCGAAAGACTTCTCTCCATTGAGAATGACGTGCTGTATTCTGTTATCTAGGAACTCTCCAAACCAATCATACAACTGGTCTGATAGTCCATAAGCTCTTACTTTGTTCATTAAATGACTGCGGGGAACTGTATCAAACACCTTGTGGAAGTCAAGAAACATGGCATCTACCTGGGAACCCGTGTTTCACACGATCGTCTTTTTCGAAAACCCATGCTGACGCCGACAGAGTCAATTTCTAGTCTCCAGAAAAGTCATTATACTCGAACATAATACATGTTACAAAATTCTGCAACTGATCAATGTTAGCGATATAGGTCTCTAGTTCTGCACATCTGTTTGACATCCCTTCTTGAAAACGGTGATGGCCTGTGCCGTTTTCCAATCTTTTGGAATGCTACGCTCTTCTAGAGACCTACGGTACACCGCTGCAAGAAGGGGGGCAAGTTGCTTAGCATACTCTGTGTAAAATTGAACTGGTATCCCATCAGTTCTAGCGGCCTTTCCTCTTTTGAGCGATTTTAATTGTTTTTCTATCCCTCTGTCATCTATTTCGATATCTACCATTTTGTCATCTGTGCGGCAATCTAGAGAAGGAACTTCAGTGCAGTCTTCCTCTGTGAAACAGCTTTCGAAAAAGACATTTAGTATTTTGGCCTTTAGTCTGTCATCGTCTGTTTCAGTACCATTTTGGTCACAGAGTGTCTGGACATTTTGTTTTGATCCACCTACCGGTTTGACATAAGACCAAAATTGCTTAGGATTTCTGCCAAGTCAGTACATAGAACTTTACTTTCGAATTCGTTGTACACCTCTGGCATAGCTGTCCTCACGCTACATTTCGCTTCATGTAATTTTTGTTTGTCTGTTTGCTGTGAAGTTCCCATTACTTCCAAAGCAGTTTTCTAACTCGGTTGTTGTACCACGGTGGCTCTTTTCCATCTCTTATGATCTTGCTTGGCACATATTCATCTAATGCATATTGTACAATGGTTTTGAACTTTGTCCACTGATCCTCAACACTGTCTGTACTTGAGATAAAACTTTTGTTTCGAGCTGTCAAGTACTCTGAAATCTGCTTTTTGTCACTTTTGCTAAACAGACAAATCTTCCTACCTTTTTTAATATTTCTGAAATCACCAATGCTGTAACCGCTTTATGATCGCTGATTCCCTGTTCTGCATTAACTGTTTCAAATAGTTCGGGTCTGTTTGTCACCAGAAGGCTTAATATGTTATCGTCATGAGTCGGTTTTCTGTTTAACTGCTCTAGGTAGTTTTCAGACAATGCACTTAAAAAAATTTCACTGGATTCTTTGTCCCTGCCACCCATTATAAATGTTTGAGTCTCCCAGTCTATATCCGGTAAATTAAAATCTCCACCCAAACCGCACCAGACCCCCCCCCCCCCCTCCCCCACTGCCGCTACACTACGAGGCAGCCGCCTGAAGACGGCTGACTGCGGCCATCAGCATGTTCAGTTGTTTGTGAACAGTGGCCAGCTCCTCCTGCGTCCATACACAGCAGTCACACATCCTATCCATCCTAAGAAATCAACAATTAACTGTAGAAAGTTAAGTAATCAACTTTTAACTAGGCTGCTAATTCACTAAAGGTGAATGAAAGCTGACTAAACTGTGGGTACTACACACTTCTTGTAGGAAACAATGAAAGTAAGCACTAACTGTCTCTGGACTGTATTCAAAACAAACACGAAATCTCTGGAACACTATTACTAATACTCGAAAATTAAAGCTTCCTAAAAGCAAAAACACACGGAAAAAGAAGTGACAAGTAAGAAAAACACAGGTAATACCTAAATTTACATAGCTTGCTGCAGAGGAGATGTGAAGCAGATGGCATTCCCAAAATGATATGTTTCAGTGATGAACTTGTGCTCTCTAAAAGATATGTTCCCCATAGGCCTGTCTCAACTTTTCAAAGGTCACACTCGAGATTCCCCAATTTGTTGTGATTCGAGAATTTCTACATAAATTCTGGAACAACTCGGCCATCTGCCGCCTCGGACACGCGATGTTTTAAAGATAAGTGAGAGAGAGAGAGAGAGAGAGAGAGAGAGAGAGAGAGAGAGAGAGAGAGAGAGAGAGAGCCTATTTACTGCACAACACATGTCTGTGTGTGCAGGATTGATGTTTATCGTGGAAAGACAAGAGTTGCATCAGACGAGCAACGCCGACTAGTGTTTGCTGCTCGTGCCATAGAATCTGTGTGGAGGATGCAAGGAGTAACTATGTATTATTCCTTGTCGATCAAATAAGTGTAATTGTTACAAACAACTGAAACATGATTTGTCTAGAGACTCTTACTTATTCTTGGTGTTAGACTTGCTAGAAGAAAGACCAGTTTTTTGAATTTCCAAGTGGTTCTAAAACCAAACTCGTTTGTAAATGTTAGTCAAATGGGTTAAAAGCTTGAAATACAAGTGAAATATAAGAAGACGGAAATATTAACACGTGAAATGCGAGAATGTTATTCTGCATAATCCAATACATCATTAATTGGTGAAAACATATAGTTTGTATATTTACTCCACACGTTCTATCGTCAGAAATCATTAGAACGTGATGATCGACATGATCAGGACTTGAAGAAAGAGGAATTTTGAAACGAAATCAAGATAAAAAGATATTGTGAGATGCCATAGCAACCATTTGTAACAAGACAGGGAAATTGTTTAGCAGAGTTGGATTCTGTATAAACAGTAAAAAGAAGTGAAAATTAATAAATACCATACAGAAAAGACGCAAAGAAAATCTCAACAGTTTAGACTAAGAAGAGTTACGACGAGATCAATTCGGCAACGAAGATCCAGTGTGGAGAGTAAGCAGCCCTCACACACATTGCGGGGGCATGGACCCCGTAACCAGCAACCGATGCCAACGACGCCAGCTGCTGCTCGCCGGTGCTGACTACAAATCCGTTCACCGACACCAATGCTGAAACCAACCTTTAACACTGCCGGTGCCTGTGCTGTTCACTGGCGCTGATTCCACACCTGCTCACCGACGCAGCCTAAAACTCTACACCAGGTGAGCGAAAGACAATTTGAGTGTGAAGTTAAGGATACTGTTCAAAACAGACTGTAAGTATAGTTATTAAAGAGGTGGATCTTTTTAAATGATAACTCAATCTAAAAGTAAGAAAACTGGACTGAGGTAGCAAATTTAATTAAAGCAGTAAGTCTTAAATTAGATAACCAAAGAACAGAGTCAAATTCTGAAATTGCAACATTAAGTGAAAAATTAGATGCACAAACTAAAGAATTCACCGCTCAAAATACTTCTTTAAGAAAGGAACTAAATACAACTCTAAATGCTCAAAGTCTTAAATTAGATTCAGTGAATACTCAAATAATAAATTGGATGTTCAGAACGGGACTTTAGGATTGTTAAGTGCTAGAGTAGATAAAAAAGGAAAGGATTTAGTCAGTTATTTGAAGGCATGGGAAATGACACTTTAACTACAAAAGTAGAGAATTTTAAAATAGATTTTAAAGAGGAGTTATCTGATTTGTTAAGTAGTCAAGTAAACCAACTGTTCACCGACTTGAGTCAGACACAGAGTAATCAATTTCAGGACTTAGCTAAAAAGTTAGAATGTGATATTGAAGATAAGTATAATAATGTAGAAGCTGAACTTGGCGAAAAATTATGATCATTTCAGAGTTTCTGTGATGTGACATTCGATGCTGTAAAGCAGAGGTTGCACACCTTAAAAGAGCATTTGGAAAGACAGTGTAAATTAATACCTATGGTCCAATCGCAAATTGCAGGCATGAGCATTTGAGTACATGACGTGAAATGAAATGTTCAAGAGAAACTTCAGACATAGTAAATAAAAGTAATCTGGAGGAACAGGTAGAGAAAAATAATTAACCGAGAAGTTGCCGAGAGGATAACCCCTGACAACATTTCTTCAAATTTAGCTTCAGAACTTAATGATACTAAGAGAGTATAGATAATTTATGGGAATAATTCAAACTTATCCAGGATAGAGTAGAAAACACAATAACTTTACCCAATGTTGTGTTACCTAGTAAAGTGGTAATTGTTTTGTTGTGTGGAGGCTTTCACACAAAATTTAACGAGAAGTATTCATCTGTAAGTAATCGAGTGAGGTTAATGTCAGATCCATGGGATCCAGGTGGAGTCATGTCTGTCCCCCAGGGACATTAACATTCTGTGTTAACGGGCGGAGTGACGACTGTTGGATCCCAAGTTGTTTTCGGTATTTCTTCTGTACTATATTTCCTACACCGAATTCCCGTCAAATCTTAAACTATTCTGTAATCTATTCTTGAATTCTTTAACTATCCTATAGTGTTAGTACCTAGGAAAATAAATATGACTAAAATATAAGAGACTTAAGAGAATCATGGATAAACAGTGATCTCTAAACATGAAAGGCAACGAACAGTATATAGTATTAGTGGAAAACATAATATGATGGTACTATTCAAACAGAATAATATCTAGCCAACATGAACTGAGCATAATCTTTTATGTGTGTATAAAAATACAGTATAAGCTTAATGACCAAACAACTATGTTATCGTAGTGATGATTTTCTATTTAATATAGAATATTTTATACCTTTTATGAAATGTGATGTAGATGGGAGAGTTTGTATTGGTTTTGGAAGGGGTGGGTATTAGAGATTAAAGCATGATTTACACTAACAAATAAATCATGGCTAACACAGAACACACACCACACCTTTCAAACAACCATTGCAAACAAGTGTGACTGATTCTTCACCATTTGCTGTTCCATAGGTGTTGCTAACATTTTTCTTCAGAGACTTCAAGGGCGAAGGTGAGAATGTCCATTCTGTGGAGACGTTTAACACCATACCTCCTCCGGCTTCCCACTCAAGTACCGTCGAAGTAGGGAACCTGGGGAAGGGGGGTGGGAAGGGTTTCCTGTCTTTGGAGCTATCTTCTTTCTCTTCTTCGATCTTAGCAACCATTGCTACTTTTTCCTTTCTTACTTCCCATTTGAGGACCTATCTATCTTTCCCTCTTTCCATGTTCAACTACTTCTATCACAGAAGTCTTTCTCATTTTACGTGGTTTCCAATAATTTACAACTTATTTTATATGAGTACGCCAAAGAATCAGGCTACACAAACACACTTACACATACACACAAAAAATACGATTACACAAACAATGATCTTACACATCGAAAAGGGAGAATCGTTGAGCATTGTAGGGGAGAAATGGAATGCGTGCATTGAGAAAGGATGCACACAATGTCGTTTACGGTGACAGTTCTACATCACACACACGGTTACATAAGAATACTTTAGGGAGATATGCACACATTGTCGTTTACTGTAATGGATCTACATTGCCTGTTTTTTTAAGTATATAAAAACTAGAATGATTCCACACTGAGTATGCATAAAGAAGAAGGGTGAGTAAGGAAAGAGAACATAAGCCAGAGAATGATAGCGGCACTCTTATAGCTTGAGTAAAATGTATTGAATAGAGTATATAGACACGGTTAGAAGTTGTTTAGTAAAGGAGGATTCTAGGGTATGAACTGAAGGATTAAGAAGCAAGTGTAAAGTGTGAAGTCTATCTTTAATTTTACCAAAGAATATTTAACTATTATGCACACAAAGATGTATACTAGGGCAAGGAACTATGAGGCCTGCTTGTAAAGTATAAGGGGGGAGGGGGGGCACACTCAGCATTTATTGAATATAGAAGGCAGATAGGCAGACCTAAGAAAGCTGACCTATACTGTGCGGACAGGGACACCAAGAAGGGGTTGACCTGTACCATAAGAGAATAAGAATTAAGGGGTGTGTACCTACCAAAACGGAAGGAGGAAGTGCACTCGTAGGGTCGACCCATATGTAAGGTAAAGATACTGATCCAAGGGGAAAAGGACAGTATCGTGACAGAAGTCACACATTTTGTAGGAACTGAATTCTATATTTCATTTGCATTATTATGTTTTCTGAGTGGCAATAGGAACAAAAAAGCAAAATTTTAGTCCTCTCAATTTTTAGATATTGAAAGAGCTAACTCCAACATTGATTGAAAGGTTTATGTTTTATAATTGTAGTAGAATGGAAAAAAGGAATGACCAAGCAATGAGAACAAGAGTATTTACAATAATTAATAGAAAAAGATGTATTGTTGAAAAATGAAGTGTTATCCTATGTGATATTAATGTACATGGTAATTATGTATAAAATATCGCATGTTCGATCTAAGGGGGGGGATATGTAGTGACTCCCCAATTTATAGTGATTCGAGAATTTCCACGTAAATTCTGGAACCACTCGACCTTCTGCCACCTCGAACATGCGATGGTTTAAAAATAAGTGTGAGAGAGAGATCCTATTTACTGTGCAACATGTGTCTGTGTGTGCAGAATGGACATTTATCATGGAAAGACAAGAGTTGTGCCAGACGAGTGACACTGGCAAGTGGAGGATGCAAGGAGTAACTATGTATTATTCCTTGGTGGTCAAAAAACTGTAATTTTTACAGACAATTGAAACATCATTTGTCTAGAGACTCTTACTTAATCTTGCTTTTAGACTTGCTACAAGCAAGAAGCAACACTTGTTTTCTGAATTTCTGGTGGTTATTAAACTCATCACAATGTAATTGTTTTAATTGTATCTAATGGGTATCGGTGTAGTTGACTTGCAAGAGTTTGTACACTTAGATGTGAAACTTGTGGAGATGAAAATATACTTGAACTGAAAGTATGAGGGTAGAGAGTTATTTCTTTTGAGAGAGAGAGCATGTTTAGTCCCTCTAACCAGCATTATTTCTTTGGAGAAGCAGTTATGGAGATTGACGCAGTCACATATCCAGAGAAGAGGATCAGCTAAACATTTCAAATAAGTCAACTTTAGTAAGTGAAGTGTGAAGTTCGCAATCCAGTTTTGCACAGCTTCCCTTGTCGCCGAAACCATTAGAAATTGTAACATAAAACGTTATTGCATAATGTTGCTCTAAATTCCACTGTTCCATTTTCATAACACACGACAAAAACACAACTTCACTGATTACGCTCTGAAAAATCATGTGATGGCTGCATGCAACTGAAACTCGGACTGGGCATCAGGAAGGGATGAACACACCAGGCTAAATAAGTAGAACAGCATAATGTTGCCGGACTGTTCACATTGTTGTCAGTCTCATTACTTTTCTCACACACCCGGTATATGGTACTATTATGGGCAATATTGTGAGAAGGAAGTTGCTACTCACCACATAGCAGAGATGCTGAGTAGCAGATAGGCACAACAAAAGGATTTTCACCCTTAAAGCTTTTGGCCAATGGCCTTTGTCAACAATACACACACACACACACACACACACACACACACACACCAACAAAACTCACACACATGACTGCAGTCTCAGACAACTGAAACCACATTATGAGCAGCAGCACCATTGCATGATAGGAGTGACAACTGGGTGGGGGAAAGGAGAAGGCTGGGAGGGGGAGGGATAGTAGGGTGGGGATGGCAGACAGTGAAGTGCTGCAGGTTGGCAGGTTGGGGGGCGACCATTGTAGAGATCAGTTGGGGAGGGTAGAGGGGAGGGGGGGGGGATTAGTGGAAAAAGAGAGAAAAACAAATAAATAAAAATAAAATACATAAAAAATAAAATAAATAAAAAGACTGGGTGTGGTGGTAACCTTCATTAATTGCTGTGCTCACCCATCCAGCCCCTTTCCTGCTCCCATTTTAGCACTACACAGCCATCGTTCCACCACCACTTGCAGCCATTTTTTATTTTTTTTATTTTTTATTTATATTTAATTTATTTTTCCTTTCTATTTCTCTCCTTTTCCACTACTTCCCCTCCCCCCTTCCCCACCTCTCCCCTGCCCATCGCCCAACCTGTAGCACTTCACTGTCCACCATCCTCACCATACTATCCCTCCCCCTCCCCAACCCAGCCCCCTCCTTTCCCCCACCCAGTCGCCACTCCCATCATGCACTGGTGCTGCTGCTCACAGTGTGGTTTCAGTTGCTTGAGACTTGCAGTTGTGTGTGTGTGTGTGTGTGTGTGTGTGTGTGTGTGTGTGTGTGCGCGCACGCGTATGTGTGTGTGTTGTTGACAAAGGCCACTGGCCGAAAGCTTTAAGTGTGAAAATCCTTTTGTTGTGCCTATCTGTGACTCAGCATCTCTGCTATATGGTGAGTAGCAACTTTCCTTCTTATAATATTGTTACATTCCATCCTGGATTATCGATTTTTTTGGCCTATTATGGGCAAGGTATTTCCAGGTGACATCTATTTATTTAAATGTTCTGAACATCATTCATATACAAGGGTTATCCAAAAAGATGTTATCACACATATGGCACTGCATAATTTTAAACTTCCTTCTGTTGCAGATTAGAGATAGCTACCCAACATACTTTGGAACAGAGAAGGAAGTAACAGTTTGGATTATGTGTTTGAGTCACCCTCAATAGTTTGAAAAAAATTTCAGCAAAGGTGTCAATAAAGATCCTCAGAGTCATCTAACTACTTGTCAACTGCAGAAATTTGTAGGCAACAGGTCTGTGACCAATGACTGTAAACAAAACAAAGGATGTTGAAGGCATATTTGTACAGAAGATAACATCATAAATATTCAAAGCATAATTATTAAGAGCCCAAAAATGTCAAATATGAAATTAGCATTGGAAACTGGAGTCACACGGACAAGTGTCTTAATAATTCTGGACATTGATCTGCGAATGTAGCCACACCACTTTCCAAAGATAAAGGTCCCATCTAATGCTGATAAAATTGCTAGTGTATGAGCTCCAGAAGTGTTGTTAGAAATGATGCATATACATCCAAGTGCAGTTTTCTGTATGTTAGATGTGGTGTCAACGGCAACATGAATAAGCACACTTGTGTCATTTAAAGTACAGTCAATTACCATAAATTCAGAGAGCACACGCGATCCTCTCCAAAAGTTAATGCAGGGAGTGGTACTTTGAAGTCTGGAGCACTTCGCCCATTTTTTTTTTTTTTTTTTTTTTTTTTTTTTTTTTTTTTTTTTCTTACCTAGATAAGTTGCAGAGTTTTGTAGAATTTTAATGTTGATAATCTTTCTATCCACACCATAACATCACGCTGCTTCCAGCAAGATTGCACAAGATTGTGCACTACCACATTATTAGTTAAATATTTGACGCTACATGGATGAGATATTTTGTAGACTCTGGATTGGAAGAGATGGATCTTCAGCATGGCCACCATATTCACCCCATTTGACTCCATGTAATTTCTGGCTGTGGGAAATGGTGAAAGAATGTGTGTTTGGTGAAAGAACGTGTGTGGTACAATCCTACTGACATTAATGACCACCATGATTGCAACACCCAAGTTGTCCACTGTATGCCTACTGAGGAACTGATGACCTCAGAAGTTAAGTCCCATAGTACTCAGAGCCTTTGAACCATTGCCTACTGAGATATGTAAACAAGCAATGACCTGCATGGTAAACAGGCTTTACACACACATTGAGAACCAAGGAGTACAGATCAATAAAATTCACTAGTTTTATTTTGATTTGTGTATACTGTATGTGTTTTTGTATTTAAAATAAAATAATCATATAATATAAAAATAACAAAATCAAATAATCACTTCCCATATAAGTGGTAATGTCTATTTGGATGACCCTGTGTACATCTTGTACTTCCTCTGCATGAAACCAGAGGCTGGAGAGCTACTTCACATTTCATCCTTTCCTGAAGGTAGTTTATTAATGTTATCCAGAATTTTCTGTTATCATTCTTTAATTTCTTCCCTGATTTTCAGTCATGACTTCCCTCCCTGTCTACTTCTAACTACGATTTCCTCCATCTGGGTAGTGGACTGGCAGAATGACAGTGCACATAACTACCACACTGTTATCTCCATGCTAATTGTTGTGCATAGGTTCCTCTTCTCACCAGCTTTTCTGAGCATTTATCCCTTTGACATTCTGCCAGTTCACTGTATACTCAACATTCTGCTCTAAAATCATATTTTAAAAGCCTTCAGTGTTTTCTTTTCCTCTCTCCTCAGTTCCCCAGTTTCTGACCCTACTCACATCTGTTCTCCACGTCAATATATGATAACTGTTTCCTATTAAGTAGGGAGACACTCATGACCACATTTTCCTTTTTGAGACAAGTGATACTTTTTTCTGAATTATTCTTATTTCAGACACATTGTATTCCTTTAGGGGATCACTAAACATCTCTGCATTTATATCTCTACCACTGCATTCGTAACTTAAGGCATTATTTAAAATAACTTCCACAATCTGTAGGTACTGTGTAAATAAAGTTTTTATGTTGACTTAAGTCGAATCATTTGATAACTGCTCCCACACAATTTCTGATGTCAAAACCAGGGAGTAGTGATGGGGACAGAAACTTTCAAGATATCAGGGATGTCAGTAATAATTCAAGTGGACCTACCCATCAATACAGGGCAACTAAATGGCAGAACATCTTGATGGATATAATACAATACATGCTCTCAGCTAAGTCATTTAAGCATTGAGATCTTCATCTCACTTGCATCCATTATTGTAATTTGTCAGCATATTGCACACATCTCCATCTGGGTACTGGAGTAATATCTGAGCAGAGGATAGAAGAGTAACTGTTGAATTATGTAGGATGTGCATAGCTGACCTTTAGTTATGATGTTTAAGATTAAGACTTGTCCAGTGTTTTCAACTGTTACCAATACTACAATTATGACTAAACATTAGGAAAGATATTCAAACAACTGACTGTCCCTCTAAATTGAAATGTAAATGAGGAACACTATGTTCCAGTGCAAGACTCTGTTTATCAGATAAATTGGTTTGATAATTTCACATCCAAGAATGAGACAGAATATTTTAGCAGTCAACTGCAGGGAACTTTGGCTAATGTAACGATCCTGGATGACACTATCCACGACTTACTCAACAATGCAGAATACAAATCCAGCATCTTAGCATGCAAAGAATACAGAAACTCAGTGAAATGGGCATTCCTGAAGGCAAAATACAATTTTCAGGGATGACACTATGGCTGTCAGTAGGCACAATAACAGTGCTCAGCTGCCACCAATCAAATTAGAGACGTTTTCTGGTAACTTTACGCAATGGGGTCATTTCTGCAAACAGTTAAAATCCACTACTGATGCAGACTCCAGCTTGTGAACTGTCAATAAACAAGTATTTCTTTGAGGATGCATGGAGAAGGAACCCAAGAGTTTGGCACAAGATGTTACTATACCACAGCTGCCTATGACCAAAGTATGGAAATTTTACATGCATGTTATGATGGCAGAAATAGAATTACCCAGGCACATCTTGACTACCTGGAAGATGTTACACTTACAATATCTCAATCCCCAGAAACTCCTGACGTTACTGAATTCAATAAGCACATACAAGTTCTCCATGCACTATGGGAGGCCGTAGAGACCTATGGTCGAGTCTTAGCCTCAAAGATACCTTGCTCATTTCTGGGAGACATATGTTGATGTTGGGTAATTCATTTGAGGAGGAAACAATTGTCAGAAGGGAAAATCCTGAAATGGATGGAGTTCTCATTATAAGAGTAAGACAGGAGGCCTGATGGCATAAAATATTCATGGGGAATCTTTCAGACAAACTACACTGTAAAGTCTACAGCAGCCCTCAATGTTCAATATAAGTTCGTTCATTTGGTGGGGGAGGGGACCAAACAGTGAGGTCATAGGTCCCATCGGGTTAGGGAAGATGGGCGAAGGAAGTCGGCTGCGTCCTTTCAAAGGAATCATCCTAGTATTTGCCTGAACTAAATCAGAATGTACAGCACAGATGACCTTACATGAGATCCAAGCCTACTTTGTATTGTTAAATAGCATGGTCACTGGGCAGAAGATTGCAAGAAGGTGAAAGATGTTCATGATCGATCCAGAAACAGGTGCATTTTTGCCTCAATCAGGGTCACATGGTAAAAGACTGTATAAAGAAAGGAAGAGTAGTTTACCACTCTTGTAAAAAGAATGATGATAATTCAGTCTGCAGCAATTCAAAACATTCTACACCATCAGCTACTCCTGCTGAACACAGTTCAGTCAGCAACATGAATACTGGATGTTTATGATTCAGTTACCTCCAGGCAGTCAAATTGTATGTAACAAGGCCCACAGGTAAAAACAGACTTACATGCTGCATGTTAGATGGTGGCAGCCAGTGTAGCTTCATCAGCAGATCACACTGCTGCAAAGCACCTTGAAAAAGCAATTGAAGCACCATACAGGCAGAAAGGTTATGCATATTTGCAGGACTGTAACTTGCATAAAGGAAACAACCAAAATGTTAATTTGATGGCAAACATAACCCTTAATTGTGACAGCTTGTCATTCAGTGCTTAGAAACAACTCTTGCAATAGTGAAGGAGGTACTTCTTTAAAAAACAGAATCACTTTTGAGTACCACTACTGTAATAGCTATCTTCAATGTAACGTTGCTTTCCTCCAGTGACATATTATAGTAAACAATTAAATAAATCAATAAATAAAAATAAAATCAATAAATATAATGTAATCATATTTGTTGATTTCAAAAAGGCATATCATACTACAGATGGAGCTGGACAGTGTTTAACGTACTAGAGAATTCCAAGTTGATATACAATGGATAACCAAACAAACTATCTTCATTGGGACACGGTCAGCAGCTGTGATGAATTTTTAAAATGATAATCAATAATTGTTGCACATTGTTAATCTTCCTGTAGCTAGTGTATAATTTTGTATTCTTGAAACATTGAGTGATTTTGTCAGAAACAATAATAATGACTCCAGAATGAGATTTTCACTCTGCAGTGGAGTGTGCGCTGATATGAAACTTCCTGGCAGATTAAAACTGTGTGCTGGACCGAGTCTCTGATAATATACTGATAATATCATAGTATAAAATTATTCAGTAGCTACAGGAATATTAACAATCTGCAACCATTACTGAGACACATAACCACAGAAAACTGAGCCTTTTTTGGGCTGGGGCCAAGATGCTGGAGTTGGCAGTCATGTGTATATGAGGTGTGCTCGCTTGGGCATATGAATGGTGTGTGCTTCTCTTTTGCTGACGGAGGCTGTGGCCGGAAGCTTTAGGTAAGTGTCTTTCAATTGTGCCCATCTGTAACTTAATATATCTTCTTTTTGGTAAGTAGCAATCTGTCCTTTCCTAGATTGTTGTCAAAGAATTTAGGTTGTTAAGTTGAAGAGAAAGTAAACGTAAGTTCTCTCATTTATCTAGCCATGCTCGAATATTCTTCCTTAGGAGTTTAATACATGAACTGAATTAAACTTATGAAATTTCAGTGACTTCTTTCATAGTCTCACTCCCGGTATTACAATCAGCTATAGCAGAAAATCTGCTACCATCATCATCAAGAAGAAGAAGAAGAAGAAGAAGAAGAACAACAACAACAACAACAACAACAAGAAGCAGCAGCAGCAGCAGAGATTACAGAGCAATGCAAATAAAATGGAAGAACTCACAGGTCCACCAACAAGAGGAACCAGGTTTTTTTAACTCATGGGTCGGGGAAAAAGGAACATAGATAATATTGACGTAGGTAGTTCCACCATAAAAATTTTGCACCAAAATGTTCAGTGTGAGTCAAGTAAATTAGATGAGACACGAATTTTATTGCCAACTAAGATAGCACACGTTTTTATTCTGTCTGAATATGGCCTGAGAGAAAATGAAATAAGGGTTTCTGAAGGGGTAAGTATAATGGAGAGGGAATTGTTGTGTATGTAAGTGTCAAGATGAGGGAAACTACTCCATGGCCAACCAAAAATAATTCAGAAATGTTTTCTGAACAAGTAACTGTCAAAATAAAAATGCAGGGAGAGAAGTTGATATTACATCTGTATCAATCACCTACCTTGCAAATAAAACAATGACAACTCCAAGTAGGAGTGTCAGAGGTGTAGGATACGCTGAGTGCTGCTTACGATAAAGAAGACACATTCAGTGCCAGACAGGCGCAATTAAAAGATACCTACGTAAACTTTTTGGGCACAGCCTTCACCAGCAAAAGAGAGACACACACATCATTCATACACATAAACAAGCACATCTCACGCACACATGACCGCCATCCACTCATGGGTGCATGAGGTGTGCTTGCTTGTGTGTATGAATGATGTGTGTGTCTCTTTTACTGATGAAGGCTGTGCCCAAAGTTTTATGTAAGTGTCTTTTAATTGTGCCTATTTTCAACTTAATGTATCTTCTTTACGGTAAGTAGCAATCTGTATTTTCCTACATTGTTGATATAGCTGACAAAGTTTTTAAAAGAAATAGAAGTGCTTTTAGATAAGTCATTAATTAATTTCCTTGTATAGTAATAGTGGGGGATCTAAATAGTGACAGCTGTCATACAAAAAGTTCCTCTGATCTGATCAATGCCTACGATCTGAAGTTAGGTTTATGTATCCCAACAAGACGTTGTCAAACTTCACAAACACCAATAGATCATGTAATTACAAACATTCCTCAGAGTAGGCCATCAGTGCAGGTCATAAATTTTCCAGTCTTGAGTCTTATGGACAAATACTTCAAATATCATGAGACAGAGATTTTGTAAAAAAAATATTGTGAAGATTTATACAGATGGAGGGAACTGGACTTGTTAAATAACTTAGAGAAGAGACGGGGGGTACTTTTGTTAACATTAGGGTACTACTACATAAATAGTGCTTGTCTTGTAGCATCCAAAAATCTAAATATGGTAAATATGAAGAACTGGACCACACAAAACACTATGAAATTGGGTGGATGATCTAAAAATGGCATATGAAAATTGCCTAATAAACAAAATTATGAACAGCATTGACACTTATAAGGACAGGAAGAGAGTCTACAATAGAATAATAAGAGGAACTATTAAGCTTACAGAATCCAATTTCGGACATATGAATGTAAATAACAACTTTTATTATGTCTTAATACAAAACAAAGTGCACTGAATGAGACACACACAATGAATAAACAACAGGGTGATATGCCCAAGGAACATCGAACTGTAGTGCCATTAATATCATATACAGAGGGAGATTTTAAATGCAAAAAATAACATTTCAGTTTCAACACTTAACACTATTTGAGTATCTTAAAATCTACTTCTGACGTTGTTCAAGCATGTGCACAATATCAAAAACCTATCTTTGGGCAATAGTTTGGTGAAAATGTTCGCATATTGTTTTTCGCTTGGAACACACTCTCTTCCGCCTCATACTTTTCTCTTATGAAATGATGTAAGATATCAATGTGTTTTGATCTTTTATGAAACTTGGAATTTTTTTATGAGGTTTATCATGCTCTGACTATCCACATGTAGTATTGTTGCTTGATCACATTGACTTCCAAAATCATTTATCAGATTTCGCAGCCATATTTCATCTTTCACAGCCACGCTGGCTGCCACATATTACGATTCTGTGGTGCTCAAGGTCACTATCTGACGCTGAGAGGACCATGTTACTGGTCCGTTTGATAACAGAAAAACAAAACCAGAAGTTGACTACCTTCATTCTGTATCTCTCATGCAATCTGAGTCACTATACCAGTACAGAATCATCTTGTCTCCACTCTTTCTGCACAATACGCCAAAGTCTTTCAAGCTTTGTATATACCTGAAAATGTGTGTGATGGCTTGAAAATGACTAACATCATTGTTCAAGTATTTGCTCACTGCACTCACTGT
The DNA here is from genome assembly GCF_021461395.2 of Schistocerca americana. Taxonomy (NCBI): domain Eukaryota; kingdom Metazoa; phylum Arthropoda; class Insecta; order Orthoptera; family Acrididae; genus Schistocerca; species Schistocerca americana. The sequence continues at coordinate 947,374,816 of NC_060119.1, read as the reverse complement.
GAAACCCAGGTCTGGCAATTAATAGTTGTGAGAAATAAAAGTGAACCAACTGTTTTCCTGAATGAAAATTTTGCTATAACGGATGCATTTTCATCTGCTGAGTACAATTTCACTTTTGGAAGAGCCGGAGCAGATACAGGATTCAAATTTTCCAAGTCAAAATATTTCTGGATTCGCCTCACACATACTGTTTGGTGCACAAACAACATTTTTTCTTCTTTATTTTGCTCAATTTCCCATTCTGCAAAAGACTTTCAATTTGAAAACAGTTATAACAAACATTTTTGTCATTCCTTCTACAATGACCTCGAGGGATTCTTCACTTTTACCAGACAACAACCTGTCATCTACACACAAAGCCAAGAAGACCAGGTCATTTCCAACTTTCCCAGTGAAAATACATGTATCTGTGTCACTCTCTTTGAAATCTAACTTCTTCAAGAGTTTAAAAAATGATTGCAAATAAAGTGCGTAGTGAGTCATATCTCACTGCTGGTGAGACAATTTCATTGTGGTCCGGTCCAAAGCAAGAAGTAAAGCCTCGAGCGACAAGTCGAGCTTTTCATGGTTTGATTTTGACTACTCACATTGAATCTATTGTTGTCTGGGTCTTTTACGGCAGGATGAACCAAGTTTCACTTGTTTGGCATGCTTGGAGTTCCTCTTCAATTGATCATTTCCATTTTTCTTTGTCTGGACCTGAGAGTGCCTCTTCAAAAGCGTTTGGTTCAAGACAGTCTACTTACTTCCCAGCACATTCAGCTGGGGGTCAAATTCGGCTCCTGTCACATAATTTGTAAAACTGCTGCCAATCTTCAAGTGGTTGTTCACGATCTCAATTTCCCCTTCCTCTCATCTTCAGCTGGAGGCTCAACATTGTGTTCTCCATCTTTGGTGTAATATATAGGGAAAATATAAAATATAGAGTAAATAAAATATGGGGAACAAATTATGTAAACTGATATAATCTTGCAATAATGACAATATTACGAAAAAATACATTCCTATTCACTATATAGCGGAAAAGTCGAGTTACAGATAAGAACAACAAAAAGACTGTCAAATAAGTAAACTTTTGGGCCAAAAGGCCTTCTTCCAAATAAGACCCTCCAACCCACACACACACACACACACACACACACACACACACACACACACACACACCAACAACAACAACAACAACAACAACAATGGTCTCTGGCTGCGGAGGCCAGACTGCGAGCAGTTGTGCGTGTCAGGAGAAGCAATCTGGATGGTGGAAGTGAGGAGCAGGCTGGGGTGGGGGGAGGAGGGATAGCAGGTAGGGGATGAGGATGGTAAAGTGCCACTTTTGGTATCATACAGGGATGAGGTGGAGAAAGGGTGTAGGTTGGCTAGGCACAGTCAGGAGGTTAGAGGAGGAGATTAGTGTTTAAAGTCCCGTCGACAACGAGGTCATTAGAGACGGAGCGCAAGCTCGGGTGAGGGAAGAATGGGGAAGGAAATCAGCCTTGCCCTTTCAAAGGAACCATCCCAGCATTTGCCTGAAGCGATTTACGGAAGTCATGGAAAATCTAAATCAGGATGGCCGGAGACGGGATTGAACCGTCGTCCTACCGAATGCAAGTCCAGTGTGCTAACCACTGCGCCACCTCGCTCGGTTAGTCACGAGGTTAGACGAGGGATGGGAGAGGAGGAGCGGCAGCAGGAAAGGAGAGAAGTAAAAAGACTGTGTGAACATTGGTAGAGTACAGGGCTGTGTATTGCTAGAGTGGGAACAGGGAAGAGGATAGGTAGCTGAAGGATTATGACTAACGAAAGTTAAGACCAGAAAAGCTGGGAACATAGGTTATATCTTGCAGGGAGAGTTCCCATCTGCATAGTTCAGAAAAGTAGTGTTGGCAGGAAGGATCCAGATGGCAGAGATTATGAAGAAATCATTAAAGTGAAGATTATTGTTTTGGGCAGTGTGCTCAGCAACTGGGTGGTCCAGCTGTTTCTCGTCCGCAGTTTTTCAGTGGGCCTGCTCATCACTACTGATGCCACCTCACTTTACATTAACAGCCCCAACGCCCATGGCATTGCCACTATTGAAAACTACCTTTCCCAGTGCATGACAGATTCGAAACGTACAACCTCCTTTCAGGTCACCATGACCAACTATATGCTCATCAACAATTACTTCTCCTTTGAAGGCATCACCTACAAACAAATCAAGCATACAGCAATAGGCTCCCACATGGCACCATCCTATGCCAACCTACTCATAGGCCATCTAGAGGAATCTTTTCTAACCACCCAGATTCCCAATCCCCTCACTTGGTTCCAATTCACTGATGACATCCTCAGTATCTGGATAAAGGGTGAGGACACCCCATCCACATTCCTCAAGAACCTCAACACCTTATCTGCCTTTCACTTCACATGGTCTTCCTGAACCCAATAAGCAACCCTCCTTGATGTTGACCTCCACCTCAAAAGGTGACTACATCAGAACCTCTGTCCACATCAAATCTACCAACTGCCAGCAACACCTCCACTTCAGTAGCTGCCATCCATTCCATACAAAAAAGTCCCTTCCATACAACCTATCCACCCATGGATGTCACATCTGTAGTGATGAGAAGTTCCTCTCACTGAGGCTTTCACAGACTATAATTAGCCTCCCAAACTTGTAAAGAAACAGATGCCTCACACGCATCCAACTCCCGAAGTCCCGCCATGTGGCCACAGATGAGCATTCCTCTAGAGACTCATTACCACCCAGGACGGGAGCAACTGAATCCCATTCTCCACCAGGGTTTCAACTGCTTCTCATCATGCCCCAAAATGAAGAATGTCCTACCCACTATCCTTCCCACCTTTCCCACAGTGATATTCCACAACCCACTAAATATACACAATACCTTCATCCATCCCCACACAACTCCTGTTCTGAACTCCTCGGCCCATGGCTCATATCCCTGTAATAGATCTAGCTTCATTCCACTCACGAGCAACAATTATCCCAGCAAAGGCAGGACTACCTGTGAAACCAATCGTGTGATCTACAAGCTAAGCTTCAGCCACTGTGCTGTTGTCTACATGGGCATGACAACCAACAAACTGGCTGACTGCATGAATGGCAACCAGCAAACTTTGACCAAGAAACAGCTGAACCACCAAGATGTTAAGCATGCTGTCCAACACAACGTTCTTCATTTTAATGACTGCTTCACAGCCTGTGCCATCTGGATGCTTCCTATCAACACCAGCTTTCTGAAATGCACAAGCGGGAACTCTCAATGCAGTATACCCTACACTCCCTAACCCTCCTGGCCTCAACCTTCGTTAGTCACTTTCCTTCACTCACCTATCCCCTTCCCTGTTCCCACTCAAACACTACACAGCCCTCTGTTGCACCAATGCACCCACAGTCTTTTTATCTCTCTCCTTTTTCACTGCCTTCCCTCCACCTCTGCCTTCCCATTCCTAATGCCCTTGGCCTTGCTGCTATTGAACACTACCTTTCCCAACACCCGATGGATTCCAAACCAACAACCTCCCGCCTAGTCGCCATGACCACCTATATCCTAACCCACAATTTCTTCTCCTTTGAAGGCATTATTTACAACCATATCTGGGGTACTGCTATGGGCATCCACATGGCACCGTCCTGTGCCGCCTTATTCAAGGGCCATCTAGAGGGATCCTTCCAAAATCCAGAATCCCAAACCCCTCAGCTGGTTCAGATTCGCTGATGACATCTTTACTATCTTGATCCAAGGTGGGGACACCCTATCCACATTCATCCAGAACCTCAACAACTTCTCCCCCATTTGCTTCACCTGGTCCTACTCAACCCAAAAAGCCATCTTCCTACATGTTGACCTCCACCTCAAGGATGCATACATCCATATGAAACCTACTAACCCCAGCAGTACCTCCACTTCAACAGCTGCCTCCCGTTCCATACCAAGGAGTCCTTTCTGTACACCCTAGCCACCCATGGTCGTTGCATCTGCAGTGATGAGCAGACCCTCTTGAAATATACTGAGTGTCTCACTGACCTTAATTATCCTCCCAACTTAGTGCAAAAACAAATCTCCTGTGCCTTATCTTTCCAGTCTCCCATCATCCCACAAAGTCCCACTGTCTGGCCACAGAGCAGCATTCCCGTCGTAACTCAGTACCACCCAAGACTGGAGCAACAGAATTACGTTCTCCGTCAGGGTTTCGATTACCTCTCATCATCCCCTGGAATGAGAAATGTCCTGCCCACTATCCTTCCCACCCCTCCCACAGTGGTATTCTGCCATCCACTGAACCTACACAATATACTTGTCCACCCTTATACAACTCCTGCTCCCAATCCCTTACCTCATGGCTCATACTCCTGTAATAGACCTAGATGCAAGACCTGTCCCATACATCCTCCCACCTCCATCTACTTCAGTCCGGTCACTAATGACTCATATACTAACAAAGGCAGGGCTACCTGTGAAACCAGCCATGTTGTCTACAAGCTAAGCTGCAAACACTGTGCCGTGTGTTCTATATAGGCATGACAACCAACAAGCTGTCTGTCCACATGAATGGCCACCAACAAACTGGCCCTGTTGCTGAACATGCTGCCAAACATGGCACCTTTCATTTCAATGACTGCTTCACAGCCTGTGCCATATGGATCCTTCCCACCATCACCAGCTTTACTGAACTATGCAGGTGGGAACTTTCCCTGCAATACATCCTATGTTCCCATAACCCTCCTGGCCTCAAACTTCATTAGTCATTTTCCTCACCCAACCAGCCCCTTCCCTGTTCCCATTCCAGCACTGCACAGCCCTCATTCCACCACCACACCCAATCTTTTTATTTCTCTCCTTTTCTAATACTCCCCCCCATGCGCCCCTCCCTACCTCTCCCCTGCCCTCCGTCTAACCTGCAGCACTTCACTGTCCACCACCCCACCATACTGTCCCTCTCCCTCCCTAACCCAGCCTTCTCCTCCTTATCCTCACCAAGTCACCACTCCCATCATGCACAGGTGCTGCTCCTCGCAGTGTGGTTTCAGTTGCCTGAGATAACATGCTCAAAGAGATATAGCATGGATTTTGATATGTAAGTCTACTACTGCAGCCACAGCTAAGACTGTAGCTGATATTACTTGGAATGTTAGATGAGATAAGAAAAATCTGTGTAGTTTTCCTTAACATTTAAAGGTATTTAATTATGTGTGTCACAGCAGACTAATATACAAACTAAACTGTTATGCTTACTCAGGGCAAGAAAGAGGAAAACAGAGAGCAGTGTGCAGCAGAAAAGCATAAAACAAGTGGTGGTGCTGTAAATGTGCATATTAATTTTCAGCTTGTAAACTCTGGTGCACAGAGATGATATTAGCAGTAGATAACAATGTACTAATGTTTGCAGATGACATTTCACTCGTAGTAAAAAGTGACTCAGTACAAGAACTAGAATCAAATATTCTCTGCAAATCTCAAAGAGGCTTTTAAACATTTCAGTTAAAAAAACCCTGTTTGTAAATGCAAATAGGAACAAATACAAACAAATAAAACTACAAAGACTAATAATATCTGCCTTGAACTAGGTAACTCATTTATCAAGAAAGCAGGGAATTACACATTATTGGGTGTCAGTATTGACACACACTTGACATGGAAGGACAATAACAGCAAAATATGCTCAAAAATAAACACTAAAATATTCTCAATGAAAAAGTTGTCTAGGACAGTAAACAGACACATACTGTGAAATATATACTATGGTCGATTCTACCCTCACTTACAATGCATCTTAATCTGGGGGAAAAGAAGTACATGTGCATATACATAACAGTGAAGCTTCAGAAGAAGGGTGTTAGATACATTACACGCATTACAGTTTGGCCAAAGACATCCTGCAGAAATAAATTACGAGAACTTGATATCATGATCTTCACTATTTACAAGGTGTCCCAGGAGAAATGGTCCATATTCAGAGATATGACAGGAACAATCACTGGAAGCAAAAAAGTCTAGTAAACCTGGGTTCTAAATGCAAACCTTACAAGCCATGTGCACTTCTCCATCTTTGAAACTGTGAAAAAATCTCTTCTTCTGCAAGCTCTTTCCTTTCCATATTTTGACCAGTGGTAGTATGGATCAAAATAAGAAAAAATTCTCCAGTAAACATTGGCTGTAATGTGAATACCTCTGGAGCAATAAACTCTTTTTGATCTCCGCTACTGTGAAATACATCTCATTTACTGAACATCAGTCACAGCTCTTAAGGTATGCATTTTAAAGCTCATGTTTACCAGGATTTTTTTCCATGGTTCGGTCTGTATTACTACCTCCTAAAATATGGAAAGCTAAGAGCTTGCAGCAGAAGAGATTTTTTGTTCAGTATCAAAGATGAAGAAATATTCATAGCTCTGAAGGTGTGCAGTTTGAACGAATGTTTATAAGACTTTCTGCTTTGGATGATTGTTCTTGTCATATATCTGAATATTGGCCATTCCTCCTGGGACACCCGTATATTTGCAACAATTATGCTCTTGGCAGCAAATAGTACTGCAAAGTTACACAGATACACACAATTACAATATGACAAACAGGGACAGTTATTATCTATACAGAAGCTGGCTCAAATTAACCAAAAAAAGATCCCATAACTATTGGGCCAATTTTATAAAATAAAATACCATTCAGAATAAAATGCACTGAAAAGGCATACCGTATGTTTTCAGTAACAATTTCAGAAGTTATTTAGTCCCTCCATTAGTACTTAGCCTAAAAGAACACTTAGAAGCTAAACAGAAGAGAGAGTCTCATTCAAACAGGAAATTATTGAGACATCTGCGTATCGATACACCAGGAAGCATAAATATACAATGTATGATCTTTCTCATTATAAAAGAATGATCCTGTTGCTGCTTGCTCTTTTTTTTTTTGTTTAGTTCAGATGCCTTGGACATATATGCTACTACAAAGTGAGGTAGCCAGAGTGAAGACAGTGAAGATTAATGAGCATATGTGTACATTATAAAAATGAAATTGTGAAAGCATGAATGTGACCAGTAGTGTGTGAACACCTGTGGACATTATAGTGTGTCATTCTTGTTTTTATCCCATCCAGCTTATGTTAAGTCAAATCTTGGATTGGTGTTGGGTGTTCAACTCTGGGAGATTAAGTTTCCAATAAATTAGATATGTCTTTGTTATACTGTATGCATACATATAATTAGAATGGTATGTATGTTGACTACATTTATACAATGGAAATTGTCTACATACAAATTAATGAAAAAATCTCTCTCTCTCTCTCTCTCTCTCTCTCTCTCTCCACACACACACACACACACACACACACACACACACACACACACACACACTTCTAACAAATATCTACAGATATATGCTTGTTCAACAGATATATGCATGCAGATCATGCCAGAAAACATTGTAAAAAGGAATTATCCCAAATAAATTATCAATTTGACTTCAGAAATCCAATCATATTCCTAAAATGAAGTATTAGAGGCACAAAGCTACGGGAGGATAAATGGCAAATCATCAAAACAAAAAAAGTTTTGATACTTATAGACAACTTGTTGGATGCATTACTGGAAAGGTAATGCAAAAACAGAATTTATAACTTATGTGCCTGGGCTTCAAAACATTAAAAACCTGTACTTGTTTATTAAATACATAGTGAACATTTGCAGGTTTCAGGCACCTAAGAGACAGACCATACAATTTAAAAATGTATACACGAAAACAAAGAGCACATGCATTTCCAATGAGTAGCACAATCAGTCAGGAAAATGATCACGAGCAGACAGGGGAGGTAACACAATATCTGCCCAAGTCAAGTTGCAAGCTAACATCCCACAGATGTTCGGGCTCACATGGTTCCTCTTTATCGAAATTTCTTTGCTCAAACTCGTCTAAGCGTTGAACTGCACGTGTCGCATTACATGCCCTAAATTAGACACTTGTGGCCCTTTGGTTAAATTGTCTGTCCGATGGCAAGTTTGAGAAATACAAAGTTTTAACAGTAATAATAATATCGAGAAATAAATTAACTACCCATAAATGAGTTAGGACACACAGTTGCGATTTGGTTAGAATATTTACAAGCCTAATATCCCACCACGTTATCTTTGCGAAAAGTTAAAGAGTTCACACCAGGCACGCGGCTGCTCACCGCTCAGAGACTAAGTCCCATGATACCACACAACATGGAATTTTCTAAGTTGTTTCACTTCCAAGCTACCTAAAGACCGACTGTCTGCTTTTGTGTCTCCACGAGCATGCCCTCTGCCCATCCCCTGCTGTGTTTCTGGCATGCCCATGCCGAGTGTTGTCACTCAACTGACTAAGGCAGTTCCCTTTCCTGAAGCCATCTATCTGATTGGCTACAGCTTATTCTACATTGAGTTACGACTCAGTGCCTGCAGCCCATCTGTCTGGCCTGTTTGTGTGGCCTATTGACAAAACCTTGTAGAAGTGATGCAGTCTAATTACTATGTACTGTAGTACTAACATTTAAAGTTTGACAAGGCCAATATCTAGCATGGTTTAATTTTAATTTTATATTCTGACATTTCTGAAGAAGGCTACACTTTTATAGCTGAAACCTAGGTAAAGTTTCTTTGCTTATGCAACTGGAGGCTGAAATTTAATATAATTATTCAACATTATTTCACATTTTAATTTATTTAAGTAATCAAAGCTTGACCACTTTAACGTCCTAAATAAAGTAACAATAATATCCATTACATAATAAACGTTAAATTCTTTTACATAAAACCAATACAATTTCCCTCTTAACTTTGAATGTCATCGGCAGTAGGCTTGCACCAATGTGCTTTCTGATAAATAAATAAATAACAAAAGTAACTGTTACGCACCAAACTTGACAACAAATATTCCATTACCTAATGATTCAATAAGGCGTCATGCTGTCATCGTTCAATATGTTTTGTGTGAACGAAATGATGATCTGATGCTTAACTGAAAATATTGATAATATAAATTTACTATATCTTTTAAACAAATTAAGTCACAGAGCTGATATTTACAATGTTTGTCATTTTAATGACGCACTTCTATATGAAATGTCGATCATTAAGATCGACCACAGCGTTCAGATTTTAGCATTCTGGTCTTTGTTACAAAACTTGTTAATTTCACTTTAACAGTAAATCTTAAACTATTATAGATATAACAAATATTCAGGTTTTATCGGGTTCACCACGAAAATTTATGAAGGATTGTAGATTAAAATAAGTGTGGCTTAATTCCCTGCATTACTACAGAATTAAATAGTTTCCGTAAATGATACCCTTTGTAGCCGATCTTAGGTCTGCCATATTTAACACTGCTATGTCTCCTCAGCAACAAACAGCTTCTACTGGGTTTCCCTATGAGGCAGGGTCTCATCTGTCTCACTCACACACTACAACACTTAGGCCTCAATAGATAATAGATGCCTTTGAATTTCCACATCTCATGGTGAATCGGTGCCCTTTGTGGCATGCGGTCCTGGACGACAGGGCTCGTTTCACAATTCTTGTAGGCTGACTCTTTTGGCCATATATTTAAATGAAAGCGCAATGCTTGTTAACTCACAAAGTATCCATATTAGCTTCAGGAAAAATTTTAAAGCAGCTTACAAAGTAGCTAAGTTCCATTTACAGTTTAATGAGTAATGAAGCAAAGGCTACAATCAAGTTATTACCCTGAAAAGAAAAGTGGAAAAGTCTCATAAATGAATGAGTATGCATCTATCACTTAGTGGGCTTTAAGATTAACCACTGGAATCTGAGCAAATGGTGAAGATTATACACTCTAAATGAAAAAAAGGGGGGGAACTGGATGAAAATCTGGAAATCGGTATGTGTGATTATATGTACAGACAAATCAAATATTACAACAGAAAAATTGGATCATTTACTCAAGAGGAAGAACTTCCACAAATTGAGCAAGTCAATAATGCATTGGTCCACTTCTGGCCCTTATGCAAGAAGTTATATGGTTTGGCATTGAATAATAGAGCTTTTTGATGTACTCCCAGGGGATATTGTGCCAAATTCTGTCCAGCTGACACACTAGACTGTCAAAATCTTGAGCTGGTTGGACAGCCATGCCCAAAGTGCTCCAAACATTCTGAAGTGGTGAGAGATCAAGCGAACTTGCTGGCCAAGGCAGGGTTTGGCAAACATGAAGACAAACAGCAGAAACTCTCATCATGTGAGGGCAGACACTACCTTGCTGAAATGTAAGCACAATATGATTTGCCACGAAGGGCAACCAAATGGGGCATAGAATATCGTTGATGTATTGCTGGCAGATGAAAACCAAAAGCATTCTGCTGTGAAAAGAAATGGCTCCCCTAGACCATCACTCCTAGTTGTCTGGCAGTATGGTGGGCGACAGTCAAGTTGTTATCCCACTATTGTGGGATAAAGCAGTTACTGCATCGATGATTTCAGCCGTAAATAGAAATATTAAAAAAGGTAGGAAGATTTTTCTGTTTAGCAAAACTGACAAAAAGCAGATTTCAGAGTACTTGACAGCTCAACACAAAAGTTTTGTCTCAAGTACAAATAGTGTTGAGGATCAGTGGACAAAGTTCAAAACCACCGTACAATATGCATGAGATGAGTATGTGCCAAGCAAGATCATAAAAGATGGAAAAGAGCCACCGTCGCACAACAAACAAGTTAGAAAACTGTTGCGGAAGCAAAGGGCACTTCACAGCAAACGTAAACATAGCCACAGAATTGCAGACAAACAAAAATTACACAAAGCGAAATGTAGTGTGAGGAGGGCTATGCGAGAGGCATTCAATTAATTCGAAAGTAAAGTTCTATGTACTGACTTGGCAGAAAATCCTAAGCAATTTTGGTCTTATGTCAAACCGGTAGGTGGATCAAAACAAAATGTCTAGACACTCTGTGACCAAAATGGTACTAAAACAGAGGATGACAGACTAAAGGCCAAAATACTAAATGTCTTTTTCCAAAGCTGTTTCACAGAGGAAGACTGCAGTGTACTTCCTCCTCTTGACTGACACACAGATGACAAAATGGTAGATATCGAAATAGATGACAGAGGGATAGAAAAACAATTAAAATCGCTCAAAAGAGGAAAGGCTGCTGGACCTGATGGGATACCAGTTCGATTTTACACAGAGTACGCGAAGCAACTTGCCTCCCTTCTTGCAGCGATGTACCATGGATCTCTAGAAGAGCGTAGCGTTCCAAAGGATTGGAAAAGGGCACAGGCCATCCCCGTTTTCAAGAAGGGATGTTGAACAGATGTGCAGAACTATAGACTTATATCTCTAATGCCGATAAGTTGTAGAATTTTGGAACATGTATTATGTTCAAGTATAATGACTTTTCTGGAGACTAGAAATCTACTCTGTAGGAATCAACATGGGTTTCAAAAACGATGATCATGTGAAACCCAGCTCGCGCTATTCGTCCAAGAGACTCAGAGGGCCATAGACACGGTTTCCCAGGTAGATTCCGTGTTTCTTGACTTCTGCAAGGTGTTTGATACAGTTCCCCACAGTCATTTAATGAACGAAGTAAGAGCATATGGACTATCAGACCAATTGTATGATTCTATTGAAGAGTTCCTAGATAACAGAATACGCATGTCATTCTCAATTGAGAGAAGTCTTCCGAAGTAAGAGTGATTTCAGGTGTGCCACAGGGGAGTGTCGTAGGACCGTTGCTATTCACAGTATACATAAATGACCTTGTGGATAACATCGGAAGTTCACTGAGGCTTTTTGCGGATGATACTGTAGTATTTCGAGAGGTTGTAACAATGGAAAAATGTACTGAAATGCAGGAGGATCTGCAACGAACTGACGCATGGTACAGGGAATGGCAATTGAATTTCAATGTAGACAAGTGTAGAGTGCTGCGAATACATATAAAGAAAGATCCTTTATCATTTAGCTACAATATAGCAGGTCAGCAACTGGAAGCAGTTAATTCCATAAATTATCTGGGAGTAGGCATTAGGAGTGATTTAAAATGGAATGACCATATAAAATTAATTGTCAGTAAAGCAGATGCCAGACTGAGATTCATTGGAAGAATCCTAAGGAAATGCAATCCGAAACATAGGAAGTAGGTTACAGTACACTTGTTCACCCACTGCTTGAATACTGCTCACTGGTATGGGATTCGTACCAGATAGGGTTGATAGAAGAGAGAGAGAGAGAAGATCCAACGGAGAGCAGTGCGCTTCATTACAGGATCATTTAGTAATCGCGAAAGCATTACAGAGATGATAGATAAACTCCAGTGGAAGACTCTGCAAGAGAGATGCTCAGTAGCTCGGTAAGGGCTTTTGTTGAAATTTCGAGAACACACCTTCACCAAGGAGCCAAGCAGTATATTGATCCGTCCTATGTATATCTCACGAAGAGACCATGAGGATAAAATCAGAGAGATTAGAGCCCACACAGAGGCATACCAACAATCCTTCTTTCCACGAACAATACGAGACTGGAATAGGAGGGCGGACCGATAGAGGTACTCAGAGTACCCTCCGCCACACACTGTCAGGTGGCTTGTGGTGTATGGACGTAGATGTAGATGTAGATTGTCTGGCGCATCTAGAGACAGGTCTTCACTGGTCATCAGGCCTCAATTCAAACTGGGGCCCATCACTGAAGATACGTCTCCTCCAGTCAATGAGATTCCAGGATGAAGACATACCTGGAGACTCCCCTACCAGCAGTTAGACACCAGTTAGACACACCACTACAAGGCTTTTTCTACACAAAATACATGCTGTATGCAAGGGGCAGTGGTGATGATAACTAATCAGCCTGAGTTAGTAAAGTCAGAAGGATTGCAATTGCAAGTTTTGACTAATGTAATTAATTTTAACATTGCTTTGGAGAGGTATTTGCAGGTATCTTGCACAAAGTTTAGGCAAAAAAGAAAAGAAATATGAATGGTAATCTTATAAATCATAAAAATATGTCTTAGTGTATAATATTTCAAAAATACTATTTTGAATTCACCAACATTTCACTTAATTTAATTTTTGAGATAAATGTTACTTATAAAGGTGCCTGTACACTGGAGCAAATGCAGCGAATAAGCAACAAAGAATATAGCATTTACTTTGGTGTAAACCAGTGAACATAGCATTTATTTAGATGTAAACAGGCAGCAAGCAGCATTTATTTGGCATTCCCAAGTGTTCACACGTGATCCATCGGTTGTCAGTCTGGGAGCGAATCATCAAAGGAAGTTCGCATTCACACAGCTTTGACGTTGAGATTGGTGTAAACAGAAAGCATTCGCTTTCATAGTTGCCTTTTTCTTTTTTTTCTCTTTGTTACCGTACGCAAAATTGAAACTTGTAGGAATGGAGAATATTGATCCTGGATGTGCTTGTGGGATCCAAGGGATTTGCAATGTAAAATATTAAATTAAAAAAAATTATAATAATAATAATAATAAAAAAACAGACGCTTGGCGAGAAATTTCCAAGATACTTCTCATTCTGCCTGAGGAAGTGAAGAAGAAGATGATATCTTTACTAGCTTCTTTCCGACAAGAAAGAAATAAAGAATGTACCAGTTTGGGCTCAAGTGATGGTGAAGCATACCACTCTAAGTGGTTTGCTTTCAAGGTGATGTCTTTTCTACTCAATAAAATCAACACCAGACAAAGCAAATGCACAGGGGCAAGATATTCCAAAGCAAGTGCACAGAGGCAAGATATTCCTTGAAGTTGCATTAATAGCATTTTTGTAATTTCATTTAGCAATATCTTTATAATCACTTATTTGTAGAGTGTAGTGTACATTTCTGTGATCACTTTTTCTATAATGAAACATTTAAGATAAAAAGGCACAAAGTGAAACTTTGGTGTGTAAGGTATAACTATGGGAAGTGCATTTAGTAAATGCAATGCTGTGGGATTCAATAACATGCTGACCATGATCAGGTCTTGTTACAACTGAGTTCCCTGCCCCAGATTGGCCAACAAGCGACCCACATAAATAAACTGTAAAGAGTAGTGTGTAACCTTCCACAGCTCTGAAAATAAATTGATGTCATAAGTCACCCAACTGCAAGATATATTTCAGTTTTTTGGTTCCACATAACAAGGCGTCTCCCTGTTTTATTCATGGATAGGGAGTGGGGCATGTGACTGTTTATCCAAGTATGTGCAGGCTTGTACATCTCTAATTTTATCTTCATGGTCTCTACAGGCACCATACTTTAAATATATGGTGTTGGGCAGAGGAACAATATGTGGAAATTTCTATGCAGTTTCTTGTTATAGGTATGACTTCTGCCAGTAAATATTGTTACAGAAATCTTGTCACAATGTCTTATATTCTTGAGTGTGACTGTATAAATATAGCAAATTCCTCTCACTCATAATAAACAACAATTTTTGTTTATATATTAACATGAAAACATGACATGTTTAGCACTCTACATGCTCATACAGTGTTTTCAACTGAATATAAGGTTACATGTTGTTTTCTACAGCTCCATATATTACCTTGTCACTTTCTTGTGCCCATCTATTACCTCAATAAACTAAGAAAAACTCACTGTTGCATCACATGGCAAAATTGCTATCAGTCATAAAACGAACTATAAAAATATTTTAACAGTGATTGCTCAATATTAGTGAACACCACCTGACATAGAAAGATCTAAAAAGAAATTATGACAGCAGTGGAAAGCACCACAAGTCATCCCATTTGCAAGATAACAAAACTACTTGGATTGTAAATGCTAAGTTATCTGAAATTTAAACATTCATGTGGCATAAGTAAATTCAAAGCTGAGTGCTGCCTGTTACTTTTTAATGACCCTTTAAAAATTTATCTGATGCTGTGGGAAACACTCTATCAGTACTGTTTTTATTGACTTGGCACCAGCTGCCAAGACCCAAAGTTCCACCTTCAATCTCTTTGTCAATCATTACTCTTGGTGTGTACAAGTGTCTTGAACTCTGCATTCTTTAAAAAAAAAGAAATTTAAAAAAAATTAAAAAAAGGGCAGATATGTGTATGCTTGCACAACTACTACACATCTGAAACTTCCTGGCAGATTAAAAATGTGTGCCGGACCGAGACTCGAACTCGGGACCTTTGCCTTTCGCGGGCAAGGTAGGAGACAAGGTACTGGCAGAAGTAAAGCTGTAAGGACGGGGCGCGAGTCGTGCTTGGGTACCTCAGTTGGTAGAGCACTTGCCCGCGAAAGGCAAAGGTCCCGAGTTCGAGTCTCAGTCCGGCACACAGTTTTAATCTGCCAGGAAGTTTCATATCAGCGCACACTCTGCTGCAGAGTGAAAATCTCATTCTACTACACATCTGTCTATCACATTCCCTTCTCCACCAAGATTGTAGTTGAACACATGTTCATCTGCATGCATTACAACAGCATATAGAAATTTAACATGTAATTCACTCATACACGAGGAGATTACATACTATTTTGTAAATGTATGCATGTGTACACGAACTAAGTTCTGGTAACACTCTCTCTCTCTCTCTCTCTCTCTCTCTCTCTCTCTCTCTCTAACTCTCTCTCTAACTCTAACTCTCACCCCCCATGCACCTTCCCTTTGCAAAAAGTGGCTTTAATGCTCTCTTTGACAGATTTTATGTTTGGATAATAAATGTACTTTGAGCTGGTCCATATTTTAGGTGTTGATAGAAATAAATAAACTACATATGAGTCCATTTATGTAAGTGCTTTGTTTGCAAAATCATGTCAAGCAGAAAGAATTTGCTACATTAATAAATATTGATTTCTTACAGGATACACATAATTCAGCTGAAGAAGCTGTAGTAGATGAAGATCAATGTAGCATTCTAGAGGTAGTGGAAGACAACTTGGGTAACAATGAAGTTGTGGTATATAAAAGTGTCACAGATGTAAAGTAACCACCACAGGAGGAAAGAAGAATTAATAAAGCAGAAGCAAAAATCAGCAGTGCTCTCAACTTAATAAAATCTGTTGGCAACAATATTATCAAAGCTACTGATGTAGAAAGCCTAGGACAGCAAGTGGTTATTATGGTGAATATGTAGCAGTGAAACTAAAAGGTGACATCAGAAATGTACAATACATAATGAGCGATTCATTATATCAGGCAGATATGAGAAATTTTGATTAAAAATCTGACGTGGAACAGTGAATTAAGATTTACCACATGTTCAAATGCTGCTCTACTAGTATGAATAAAACTGATTTACAGTTTATAGTTCTTTTCATTAACTGAACCTTTGAACATATATATATGTAAAGATTAACAGTAATTGTCTTGCCAGGTGACCCACCCAATGCAGAGTTAAAATGCTGTGCAATTGGTTTCGAATTTATGCACATTTCTTCGAAGATTTCTGGGGCACAGATCTCAGAGATAAAAATGAACAGTGTTCACTGCCTTGCCACCAGCTGCCAAAAACCTAATTTCCATTTTCACTCTTGTCACCTGGCACTCCTCTTGACATATACAAGTGTATCCAACTCTGACTACTACTAAAAAAATTATGCAGATATGCATATGCGTACCAACTACTACCAGTTGTCTACACCTGGAAAATTGCAGACAAAATTCCAAAAGTGTTCTCTACCACACTCCTAGCTCCGCTGAATCTGTAGTTGAACAAATGTTCCACCGACTGTTGTGCATGTTTGCCAGGATACAATTTCAACGTATGTTCATGCATGGCAAATGCTTGCAATGTATAAGCTACATTTTTCGTTCTCCCTGCTAGTGGTACCTCCTCTGGTATACCTAGAACATTAGCTTCAATCTGTTTCCAAAATGAAATATTTTTCAGAACTCCGCCATCTGAGTTGCGTTCTTGGGAACCAGCATTTGCATATATAAAACAATATTCTGCATCAACAACTCCTAATTACACAGAAGAAACCTCCAAAATTGTAAAACTCAATTGCACTATTGGCAGGTGCACTAATTTCACAGTGGCAGCCATCCACAGCTCCAAGGCAGTGTGGAAAGTTCCGCAGCTCTTCAGAGCCCTTTGCAATCTGCAACCAATATATTCTTTGGCAAGGAAGCTGAAACAACAGGAATAATTATACTATTTTGGCCTTCAAATCTATAAATTGCACTTGTTCACCAGAAATTGTGGATACACAACGCCTCATACAGTTGTATATTATTGACTGGCTTATTGGACTATCCTGTATGAGTATGTATGAAAGTAAGCTTTCATCTTCATCATATTATATTATGCCTAAAAGCTACAAAGCAGATTTTATTACATAAAATAGTGATTCCTAACCTGGCAGTAATTATTCCCTGAGGGGTAAAATGAAATTTTTTGAGGAGTGGAAGCAAAAGTCTTTGATTGTGTCTGTCACAAGACTAAATTATTTTTGAAGGATCACTATTGTTAGCACACATACATGTATTGTGTTTTGTACCATGCCTAAGAGTGAGAAATGGGAGTGACAAATGCCAAATGTATGAAAAATGTCTCCTCTGACTTTAATGTAGTTCCTACAATGCACCAGAAATTTCTTCAGTATTCACTCTGAAACAGATAAGCAATTTAAGTGGCACAAAAACAGACAGTAACTATGAAATGGCTAGTGTAGTGCTCTACACAATATTATTTATTGCTATTATTGTGATTAGTGGCATTGCTCAGAAATGAAGCACTGGCATACTGAAATCTTCCTATTTCAGCCAGTTTGGCAGTAAGGAGGCCCAGCAATCAAATACTTTACAAATAGAAAGTATAGTAAACACATTTTCTGGGTTGATTTTACTTGAGGGTAGAGGGTGTGGAAGAAGCAAATACCATTAGGAAGGACAGTGGTGCAGCTTTCTTTTATGAGGAGGAGTTGTAGATATTCCTTGTAATGAACTGGGAATTGCTTCATCATTCATTCTAGCACACAAACTACTGAAGCACCACACACTGAAAGAAACATTGCAATCAACATATACATGTTTGAAAGGGGATTTCTAATTATGATATCAATGAAACAAAAAAGACTTGAATAGACTTGGAGCATGACTTAACAGTGTACATTGTCTGAGAAGAAACCAAGTGTGTAAAAGATGATTAGAAATAAGCAGTACCAGTATCTCACACTCAGTTCTTTTTTTAATAAAACACTAACAAGAAGCAAAGATTGTTTATCTTTAATCATTTTATTAAAAAAATTATAAAAAAATTTTTCATTCTAAAATTAAGTTTGGCAATAATGTTCATGAATTGGGAGGGAGGGGGAGGAGAATTAGTTTACACCTGATTGCACTGAGGGGTAGGAGTAACGATCTTAGAATGGTTGGGAACCACAGGCTTGAAGCAATAGATGTTTTATGGACTGTTTTAGGTCATTTGTATATTTTCACTTTACATTATTCATATTTATTGAAGTTATTTTCTTACCTTAATATACTCCTTGAGAGCTTCGCATATAGCACTGCAGACTACAGGAACTATTTGTGATATATATGCTGTTGAAATTTGAAATAAATACTTAAAACTAGTGTAACTGTCTCTAGTTGCTATGAACTAGAGCATAAGTGCAAGTCTTTCTTCATGTAGTCAACTGAGACATATGCATAAAATTTTGAAGCAGGCCTAATGAAGTTGGGAGCTGTAATTCAGTGACTAGCACACTACCACCATGTATTTGACGCTTCTGTGAAACTTCAGATCCCCATATTCTTCTTTCCCTTTGCTGCTTTGCTTTGTGCAAGACCAACAGTGCAGCTAGCATACGCAACAATCCTGTCTCACTGTTTTTCATTGTGACTATTTCACTATGGTACACTTCTATTGGATATCTGTATATACGAGTTTAGTACCAAATAAACAAAATCACAGTGTTCACTTGCTCAATACACATTCAACATTGCTTTCTTTCACTCGTCTGGTGTAAGCGCTTGTTCATAAATACAAGCACATTGTAGTGAACACTCATGAATTGTTCTCTGGATTGCTCATTCGCTTGTGTTTTCTCTGGTGTACAGGCACCTTAGGATTGCATACAATAACATACAACCATACTTGAAATCAAAAGGTTTTAGTTCTTAAAACATTTGTGCTTTAAGTTTAAAAAGCTCACTTAACCAATTTTGCTAGATTAAGCAGTACACAAACACATATACCAACCTGAATGCAGGTCGATCAGCCATGCGATTAGAACCAAGCTTCTCCTACCAGAGAAAATAAAAGTTAATAAGACAATAAAACATGCCCTAGAGGAGTACACAGAAAAATATATATTACATGCTAAACAGTCCAAAAATCATTCATTCACTAAACACTGAAGGTGAATCACTTTTTAATATTTGTTGCTTGCAGCAAATGATAAATGCAAGAACACCAGAAAATGCTGCTGCTTATGAAAATACCTGTGGATAGGACACTTTTACTGGGTGGAGAGGAGAAGGCTGTTTACCTCAACAAAATCCTAGATGATGACTATCATGTTTCAGTTCACAATTTGTACTGCATAAATGATAAGGTGTCCCAGCACATCTTGAACAATGTACTTTTGCAGATAACTATTTCGAAAAGTAAATTAGTTTTTTCTTCTTTTCACTAATAAAACATCCCATAAATACTATACTGATGTGACATACGTAACTTCACCAGCTCCCAATTTATCAACATACAAAAACATTTTTCCTTACTAATTTTCATTTTTTCTTCAAAACTCATAGGAAGCAAGTAAATTTACTTACCATTTGATTCATGTGATAATTAGAATTATATGTCAAAGTGTGACACAGACTACTACATAAATTTCAGCTGTTATGTGAGCCATCAGAACTCACTTCCAACAATTTAAAAATTATGCCCCCTAATCCCTAACTGGATACTGGATGAAGATGGACGGATGACATGATGGACAGTACAACATACAGCAGCCATAAGGAGGCGGCACTGGATCGCAGAAAATGGAGAGGCAAAGGACCTGCTAATATAGCAGATAACTAATGATGATGATGAATCCCTAACTTCCCCCTCACCATTACTTCCAGTTTTTTCCACATTTTGCTTCCAATAAAGATAATATCTAAAAAGGTTCCAACCCTAAAAGACTCAATAAAATGTTTTTAAGGTTCCATTCTGGCCATTTGTTTCAGCACATAGAACTGGCAATCAATAATATGAGTGAATTTAAGAGAGACTGTGGAATTCAAAACCAAAATACTATAAGTAAAATGATTTACATCCTTCAATGAAATTTGATCCAAACAAGCAACAATGTTAAAATCTCAGAGACAATTACACAGATGAATGGAGTTCTCCAAGGAGACTATATGGAGTCCAATGCTGTTCATCGTCTATACAGCAGATGTGACAAACACAATAGAGAAGAGCCAAAAATAGAAATGATACTGTATGCAGATGACTTGGTTGTAGGACCGGCAGTAACAGAGGACCTACAAAAGCACTAAGAACACTAGAAACTTGGTCAAAGGAAAATGACCTAAAAGTAAACCAGGAGAAGACATTTCAAATGGCATTCAGGAAGGGAAGAAAAACCGTATCCAAAGACAAAACACAACACAAAAAACCGTTGCAAACAGTAGGGAAATATAAGTACCTGCAGATTACATTACAGAGAACAGTAACATCTTCCAGGGAAGAGCAGCAGCAGCAGCCACCATCAAAGCCTCATACAACAATCCAAACATATCCAATCTATTGACAAGCACAGCAATGACACTGCTCAAAGCAACAGTGCTGCTAGTCATAATCTGTGGAATATGGATCATATGGGAAAGACTTAAAATAACCCATATGAAATGAATAGAAAAAGTCAAGACCATGTGTATGAAATGGATACTAGCAGTGGAAAAACAATACCACCCCAGTTTATATATGAAGTACCACCCTGACTTCCATTTGAACTCATGAACGAGACTTATTTCACAGATGACACCAGATTACAGCACTGGCTATCTTTCACAGGACCTTACCAGGAACTGATTAATAGACCAGAAGAAGGAGATAGACCTATTGTTCTACAACTCATCAGCCATGCTGGACAACAGCAGAACCAGACAGTGTAGGAATCAGACACATTTAACAACTAGACTCGCAATACATTAGTTCCATCATAAAATATGAACAACGACAAATTGTAACTGAAGAGTGTATGCTATATGGATAAGTACATGTGCAAAGAGAATGAAAACTATAACAAACTACAACAAAGACCAAAACTCTAAAAGTTGTGTAAACTTGTTCATTCAAGCTCAGCCTGAGCACACTTTTGTGTTAATAATTATATAATTTATGTATAGATTGTGCACTCCTGTCTTGGGGTGAAAATGAAGCTTTGCATTTTTGAACCAAAATCTGTATCAGATTGCCAGTAGACATCAGGTAGTAATTTATAAATCCACACACATTCAAAAACAAAGTAACAATTATCTTATTATTCACTAATCACATAATTTACCAAAATATTTGGACTTGTGGATATAACTGCAGTTTACGATGACATGCATATCAAACAGATTTGTAACTTTTCCAGTAATAAACAAACAAATGACAGCAATATGTTATATCAGTTAAGTTAAGCAATAATGATAATGCATGTGGCTAGGTCCAGAGCCCCCTCATCCAACTGCAGGAAGCCTGGGTGCCTGGTGCAAGTCTTTCTAGTTGGTGCCACTTTGGCAACTCACATATCAACAGGGATTAAATGATGATGAAGACAACACAACACCCAGACCCTGAGCAGAGAAAAATCTCCAACCCAGCTGGGAATCAAACCCAGGCCCCTCACATGGCATTATGTCGCACTGACCACTCAGTTATGAAGGTGGACTGTTAAGTTAAATAAAGGCTTGGTATGAAGTGATAGATAAAAACAACAGCTGAGAAGTGTAAGAGAAAGAGCAGTGGCCTTTTTTCCCCCCAAAATATCTACTTTTCTCCTATTACAGATTCAATAAATCAGAATCAATTCCCATAATTCTTGGTGTAAGTAGAGCAGTCACAACTGGTTGTTGGTATACCTCAGACAAGTTACCTGCAGTGGCTGTTTCTGTTTGTTAATGAATAACTTCGGCTCATTTACCTTTTATGAATGCTGCTCTTCATGATAAGAATTAAGGAGTGTAAGTTAATAACTGAATGAAAGTTCTACATCACTGAAAACCAATTCACTAAGGATCTATGAAACACGAAGTGTATCTGCACCTTTACATACCTTTTCTCCAGGACTGATGACCTAAGTGATGACAGGGCCAAGGAAAGAGCAGCTGTAATGCTTCAAATTCTTCACATCTCACACAAACTATCGCATTACAAGCTGTTTGTGTTGTGATACATTTGTTATTCCCGACAACAGTGTACTCAATGGATTTTCCAGTACAAGAGCCAATAAACAGTGAAGCACTCATAAAATTGATCAGTCCACCCCCCCCCCCCCCCCCCTCCCAAACATCTTTACAATTGATTCTATAATTATGTTTCAGTGCACATAATATGCTCTAACACTGTATCTTCATCTGCTCCAGATTTCCTTTCTCTGGAAGATGTATATGCTGAGAGTGTGTACATTTCCTTAAGTAAAAAATGTATAGCTGCCAACCTTAAGGTTGGCTTTTGCGCTTTGTGGTTTATTAATCTCATAATGTACACAATCTACACCATTTGATGCAGGTATAGGAGACACGTCAAAAACATGTAAAAACTTCAGCACAAACATGGAAGAACTAATTTAACAACAGTACCCTCGTAACAATGGCATTTCTGTCTTGTGTTGTATGTATGACTAAAATCATTCACATGAAATAATTTTTGTCTGCTGTCTAGGAAGGTAATAATTTCATAAATGTGTATGAAGAACACAGTTAGGATGTGCAGTTTCCGAAATAATAGGTGACAAGATTCTTTTTGTTGTACAGTTCATTTTTATCTGACAATTTTCTTTTGTAGTTTCGGTATTCAAGAGATGTTGTTTGAACTTCCACATAAAGCTTTACCATATCTAATGATAGATTAAAAGTAAATATGAGATGCTATTTTTGATTAACTCATTTCAACAGTATTTGCTAATATTTGCACTGTAAATGCAAAACTACATGTTTGTATCAACATCATGCTTGAGAATCATCACATCAGTTTCACTGATTTATGTAAGCACATTTCACTGATAATGTAACTGAGGAAGCACCGGCTTTCTTAAAAGTACCACCTTTCCTTTGTAATGACCTAATCATGAAGGGTTGTCAATAAAATACAAAATCATCTAGACATGAATATTTATATTAAAAACCTAGATGGAGACATTGTGCCAGTCACTTTTGTCAGTTAAGTATGGTGTCATATGCATTAAGAAATCACTGTTTTTGTGCTCACTTATTGCAAATTGGACACAAAAGGAGAAACAGTCATGCACTATCTGTAAGGAAACAGGCCCAAATGCTGAATACAGAGGCCTCCAAATGTCAGGCATGACCAAGTTCCAGCCTGGAGTGAAGTTCAATCCTGCCATTGCCTTGGATTATCAGCAGCCAACAGCAGAAACTATGTGTGTGAGGATAATACGCAGCTAAGCTTGTATACTAAAAAGGACTTGTAATAACTTGCCTGTATCCACATCTGGACAGTGTTTCCTTTGTACATTTGCTTATGTGTAACTGTATCTCTTTTTCACTTTCATTCTGACATCCAACGGGACCTAAATGTTTAATTACAGCAATAAAAACTGACTCCTTTTCATGATTTGTGGTCTGGAATACCATTTTTAAATGTTACTGCGTGCATCTTATTTGTAATAGAGCATTTAACTGGTGTGGCCACTTGTTCTAAAAATTGTTTAGTAATAATGTTTTGCATTTTTATTAAGTGGGTCTTAAGAATCAAGTGATAACTCAATGTCTCTGCTCTTCAGCATGTTTGAAGAAGCATTAAAAGCAGACCTAAAACTAACTCAGAGTCTCATTTCACTATTAACACCATATGTACCTCCTTAGTCTGACATCTCAGTCATTTCGTACTGTTTCCAACCACAGATACCAAAAAATCTCAACTTGACACCGTCACCATCTCATCCAGTTGCATACAGCTGCTTGAATGGCCTACTTCGCCTCCAATCTGATGGCAAGATTCAAAGCAAGTATGTTGCAACTGATATTGGGTTAAGACACCTTGTAATTCACAAGGTTACATTCAGCTGTCATAAGCAAATAAAGTAGCTCAATTGCTCAGTGGGAAAGTGCCAGACAACAGGTCCAAGCTCTTGGGTGCACTCCACAGACAGTCATAGGATTTCAATCTGTCTCTTATTCATTTTTGGCAATGTGTGTAGATGTTGTAGCGCACTCACCACATATTGGCATAATACTGTTTATCTTAGTGGTGTATTGTAGCTGCACTAACTGCAGACGAGCACAGGATGTTGTCACTACAATAATTCAATGAGCCCAATGTAATGTTGTGAGCCACTTTTAGCTTGCTGAAACAGAGGACTTAGCAGTATGGCACAAACTTACACAGCAAGGGGAAAGGTAGATTTCCACACTGACAGTGGCAGTGATGTTTCAGGATACATGACTGGTAGGGCACATGTGCACAAGTGCACCAATGCCAACTATAGGTACTGGACATTTTGTAATGAACCTAACTTGCATCTCGGCCATGATGACAGGACTGTGCTGGGCAAGGTCACCAAGTGGACCTGCCAATAGAAGTCACTGATTTGAGGCTATGACACGGCTGCAGCTATACACATTAAGTCCCTCCCTGACTTACTGCCATGGCACAGCAGGCCCTCCCAGGTCTACTCAAGCAGCATGTTCAACTCCTGCCAAGGAGGCAGTGGGTCATTCCCTGTGCACACTAGCTGTCTTCAGCCATCACAAGACAAGCACCTCACAGCAGAAGGGATCCGCTGTCATGCCACAGCTGAGGTGCCATCCGCAGCCAATATGGCATCATTAAGTATAAACACTGCTGCCAGAGAATCCTCGCTACTGGCTTGCATAACGAGGTTACCAGCACACAGCAGAGGCTCCATTTCAGCATCACAGGGTATGCAAGTAGCCAGCCCAGCAGAACTCAGTGGACATTTGGCCACTGACACAGTCTACTACACAGTGCGTATGTTTCAATAAAGAACTTGTTACCTTTGCAACTGCCTTCCTCTGGAGCCACCTGGGCTCTCACGTTGCCTCCACCACTTGCTCACACCATCCTGGCTGATAGAAACCCCACCCTGGACAGGGAAGGGGGGGGGGGGGCGGCTGTGATATAGCTTGTTGTCAGAATTAGTGTCATCACCTCCACACAGCAAAGCTTCTGGACCACTGCCTATAGTGTCAACATGGTGCAAAGAGTGATAAATCATTTGGTTATATTTTGTAGGTTGTAACATACGTGGATGCGAGGCACGACTGTCATAGTAACTTGTAGGTTACCTTGTTTAGAACATAGGAGCCAAGTGACTTATCTGAGCTTACAGGTAAACCCACAGAGCAGTATTTGATGTCTGTAATGTGTATGTAATGTTTTCTTAGGTATGCTGCACCATGCATGGAGTCAGTGCCTCTAACCTGTTACACAAGTCGTCAGGAAGGTCATATTGCAGGGCAAATTAGAGAGTCTGCTGGTTCACAATGCAGTGTAAAGGCTAGTTTGTGATGATTTTTTGAGTTGTAATTTTTTTGTTATTACTGTGTATATTGGAGGGTGAGAGTATTACAATGGGAGAGTTTGAGATGGAAGGTGTGCCTGAGCTGGAAGCAGTACAAGCATTGTTAGAAATGTAACACAGTTGACAGAAGATAATATGCAATTACATGGGCAGCTGACAGCTAGGGATGAACAGAACTGCAGCATTAGGTGGATCCAGTTGACGCAGAATCAACTGTTCGCTTTTTTAGAAATCATATGAGTATGTGCACTAGTTATTAGAGGACCTTAAGGCAGTTACAGTGATAGGGTGTTGGACCAATAGTCAGTCGTTGTGGGTAACAAAATTGTGACTGGTTAGAGAAGTGAAAATGTATAAGAGGGCTACAGAGGCATTGCAGAATGCAGCAAACTTGGAGCAGTTGGAGAAGGGTCTTTTGCAAAGACACAAAAACCACAAGAGTGTCATGCATTTTTGGGAGCAGTTGAGCCCTACTGTGAAGAGATATGGGAAACTAAGGAAAAATTTGTGGGAAAGATAAGTAAATGTAACAAACAGAGTTAGGGCAGAGTGATGTAGCAAATGCATTCTTGTGGCAAGTAGGTGAGTAGAGGGTGCTCAAAACTTCCCTGAGGGTACTACCTTCAGACATGTCAAGGAGAGTGCACACAGATGCACCCAATGATGTTTATTCTGCTATTAGGTTAGTGGCAAAATGCATAGAAATTGAATGTCAACAGAGTGAGGTGGACAAGGAGATTGTAAGCGGCCATTAAATGCAAGATGGAACCCCAAATGCACCAAAAGGTGTTCCCAAGAAGCAACAAATAAGTATGCAGAGATGTAGCATACAGTAATGGGTGTTGTAAGTGGTGTTTAAGTTTCTGTTGAACACAGGGGTGCATGTGTCGGTTACCAGTAGACACTTAGTGGGTCAGTGGTGATGGAACATGCCATGCTACAGGTTACGTAGGGTTGGGGATAATGATGCGAGGCCATTGGGGTCAGTTTATGTAGATGTTCATACAGGGTCATTTCAGTTTAAGCAGTGTGTAGAAGTGGTACCACATGTAAGCAAGGGCTACAGAATGATCCTGTAGTTAGAGTTTTGTATCAACATTGTGCTAAAACTGACCTTCAGCAATCTATAACAGAACTTTGTGGAATAACATTCTGGCTAAGGTTGCCAGTGTAGAACTGTTGCAAGGGGTGTCTAGCATATTGGACAAACACGCTGAACTGCATACAACTACATTAAGGATTGATTCGTATGACTCTGGTGACAGATGACATTGGAAAGTCACTTGGGGTGAATGTGAAGCCAAATTTACCTGTGGGTGTGTTGTAAGTTGTAGAGCCTCTGGAAGCGCACAATATGCTGGATCCAACAAGTTGTTTTGTTAAGTGAAGTGTTGTACACACACAAGAAAGGAATGGCAAGAGAGTGGTACTTGAAAATACACACTACTGAGAAAAAAATTATTGCACCTGGGAAGATGACGTCAATATCAATCCAGTGATGGCATATGCCATCTGGAGAATAGTAGATGTACTGATAATAGTTTCAACACCGTCTGCCAACAGATGGCATAGTGGCATAGCTACCAGAGTGCCATCTGTCTCTACCCTTTAGTAAGGATTGCTCACAACTCAGTGTGGTGCAGATGTTTGAAGCAGGCACGCAATCATGCTGCAGTGACACACTTGTGCTTCCTACAGCCAACTGAGCAAGTTTGAAACGGGTCAAATTGTGGCTTTCTGAGCTGTTGGATGGTCCTTTTGGAGAATTGCCACACAAGTTGGACCTGCTGCGCAATGGGGCTGGTATCAGTCATCGTGTGGACATTCTTACACACATAGATGAGTTTTGGACATCCACAAAACATAGATCCCCCCCCCCCCCTCCCCCCCCCCCCCCCCCCCCCACAGGATTGTCGTATCATAAGGGCAGCAATGGCAGATTGTACAGTTACAATAGCACAGATAAGAGGGCCTGTGCACCCAGATGTGTCAACACAAACTGTTGCAAACCATTTATTAGCAGTGGGACTATGGGAGCACACACACATCTAGCCCTCTTCCACTCACTCCACAGCATCAACATGCATGGCACAATTGGGGCCATCAGAGGATCACTTGGATCACATCAGCGATGAAGGCTGATTCTGCCTGCATGCAAGTGATGGACATATGAAAATACAATGTAGACCTGGTGAGCACTGTCTGCAGAATGCTTTCATCCAAGACATAATGGCCCTTCCCCAAGCCTTGTGGTCTGGGGTATGCCAAGCTAGAATTCTCATTCACCTTTGGTGTTCCTGGAGGGGTCGATAACCAGCACTTGGTACGTGTGGAATGTTGTTAAACATGTTCTTTTACTATTCTTGCAACAGAAAGGTGATATGTTGTACCAACAGGATAATGCTCAGCCGCACACTGCCTGTGAAATTCAACTTGCTCTGCAAGACATGCGGCAACTTTCCTGGCCAGCATGATCTCTGGACTTATCTCTAACTGAGCATGTGTGGGATATGATGGGATGAGAAGTGACCCGTGTGACTTGTCGACCAACAACTCATACAGAACTATGTGAACTGGTCATACAGGTGTGGCATAATGTATCCCAGGACAGTATTTGCCATCACTATGGTCAACTGGATGCCTGAGCTAGTGCCTCCATTGCCACCTGTGGAGGCTATATCATGTACAAATAAGTGTGTTTCAGCATAGGTCGATACATGGTACCTCAGAACTGCTTGTGCTATTGACCTGTAAATGTAATCATTTAATGTTCTCCATGTGCAATACTGCAATAATAAATCTTGAATGAATTGGAAACCTCTAAAATGGTATATTTATTCATTTACTTTCTTTCTATTTTTTATTTTTTCCACCTGCAGTGTAGATCATTTTGGTACGGAAGCAGTGAAGTTAAGGAACGGGATGTTAAGCTTGGACATTCTGGATGAGGGTGAGTTGTGCATGAGGAGTGTAAACCACATGCAGGCACAAGACATAATAAAAACTGAAGTACACAGGAAAGTGGAGCATCTAAATGGATTAAAGAGAGTGGATGGAAGAACTGCTATTTCAATTTAAGAATTTGTTTCTTTCATGGAGTCCATTGCCAGCAATGCCCATGGCACACTATCATATACCAACAGTGAATGAAGCACCAGAAACCATATCAGTTACTTATATATTTGCAATTGATCATAAAAGTTTTTATTAGCCAGCAGTTAGCTGATGGGATAACAGAAGTCTGTGGGGTGCAGGAACTGTAGTCATACCAAAGAATTCTACAGATGTTTCTAGAAAGTATAGGTTTTGCTGTGGTTATCATCACCTGAACAGAAAGACCGTAATGGATGCATACCCCATCCTCAACATTAATGAGTCCATCGGTAACTTAGGGCAATGTCAGTACTTGCTGACCATGTATTTAAGAAGTAGTTCCATCAATTGGAGGTTATTTCTGAAGACTAGCCAAAGACAGCATTTTTCGGTGCCATGGGGGCACTATCAGTACAACAGCATGCTGTTTGGATGACAAAATGCACCTGCAATATTTCATACATTGCTGAACGGTGTGTTGAGAGATTTGAAACCATGCCAGTGTCAGTGTGTTCTCAAAAGACATGGGGGCAACATAGACAACATGTGGAGGAAGTGTTTAAGAAATTGATGGCTGCATGTCTGACACTGGGAGTGGATAAGTGACATTTTGAATTAGAAGAGGTAGGGTATTTAAGCCAGGAAATTAATAAATATGGAGTAAGGACACACTCCAGGCTAATGTATGCTTTCACGAGTTCTCAGTGCCTAAGTCAATCAGGAACTGCAGTCTGTTATCAGAGATCTCAAATTAATACAGAACATTCCTGAATGGGTTTGCCTTGGGATGTCTCTGAAGCCAGAAGATTAACGGTAAAGTGTATCATGTAGGCTCAGCATCGAGACAGCTAAATGCAGCAGAGCTTATTCAATGACTGGAAAAGATATGCTGAGCCTCATTTATGGTGTCCTTATTTTAGATGTTATTTCTGTGGGAAAAATTTCAAGTACTGACCAACCACACTGCTTTGAGGTGATATTTGTGACTGAGGGATCCATCTAGCAGGCAGAGAAGATGAGGCCAGAGACCTAGCGAAGTAACTAAAACGCAGTACACAAGCCAGGGACAAAGCACAGGAATGCAGATGCATTGAGGAGGAAGGTAGCAGTGCTGAAAGTTCTTCCAGAATGGCAGGCAGCAAAGAATACTTACAGTGACTGTAAAGAGTACAGGATGCAATCACAGTTTAGTACATAATGGACTGCTAAGCAAGGAAAGAAGTCTAGGGCCCTGCGTAGTAATAATAATGAACTTTAAGGAAGAGATTTTAAAACAAGGGCATGATCATATGTTATCTGGTGAAGGAGGGTGCAAAGCAACAAACCGGAGAGTAGCCAATAGATACTGGAGGAGAGGATGGTAAGCAGAAGTGGCTCAAAATGCAAGGAATTGCTTGCAGTATGTGCTGCGAACAGACTTGAACTGTAAGAGAGTGCCATTGCAGAAGCTGCCCTAAGCATCAAAACCATCTAAAATGCTCGGAATCAATGTATTGGAGCCACTCAACCATATGCTACCAAGAAACAGATTCATATTAAAAATTATATGATCACTTTTTTTGGTACATGGAGATGGTTGCTATGCCAAAACAGAGGCAGTGACAGTTGCACAAGCAGTGGATGTTGAAGTTTAGAGTGCCAGATACAGCAACTACAGACCAGGGTATGCATTTCATGTTGGATATATTGAAGGAGCTGAGTCAGTTGTTGCATGTGAAGAAGTTAACAACTAGTTCTCTTCATCCACAGACCAATGGCAGAATGGAGTGGGTACATGGAACAATTGAGAAAATCTCAAGTGACTATGTGAATGCACATCACAGAAATTGGGATACATGTCCTTGGTATGTCGTGCCAATGTATAAAATACATATGAATACTGGGTTGTCCCCATATGAGGTGGTGTACGGTTCAAAAATGCCAACATCATTTGATTTGATAAAGGCAAAGAAATGGGGAGTGAGTCTGTGAGTTTGCAAAAGCAGTACAAGAAGTATGGAAACAAGTATAGAAGTCAAATACAAAGGCATTGGAGAATCAGGAGTAATCAGTGAAATGTATGGCTAATTTACCACAGAACAACGTAGGGCAATGGGTGGCGAAGGAAAGACAAAGAAGTTCATCATAAGGTATCAAGGACCCTATCAGGTGGTGAAGACTACTTCACCAGTCAACATGAAGCTTCAGTTACTAAAAAGAATAAAAATAGTACATGTCAGGTATCTGTGACCTCTTCAAGGTAGTGCGGTGTTGACTGTTGGTTACAGGCATTTCAAGGATGGAACTGGAGAAGAACACGAGGAGAAGGAATTAGAGGAAGAGAAAAGAAGAGGTGGTTTGGCCTGTGCAAGCAATACTGCATGCAGTAAGATCAAGAAGGTAAGGGGTGTTTGTTAAGGATTTCTATTTTCATTGTATTTGCTTAGTATAGGATTGTAGTGAATAATTTTTTTTCTGTTATTTTTGTTATACATGAATAGGCTCAGTAGTGGCAGCAGATTTCTGAGGGGGGCAGAGAAGGGATATTAGTCCTTATTCTCAGGTTGTGATATGTTGAAGGCAAGAACGAAAGACATAATAATATTACATTTTGTTGCCTGCATTGGGGAGGAGGTGCTGCAGAACCAACTGCTGCAAGGAGGAGTGCTGTTCTCGAGGCAAGAGGTTATGATATTTACCAGCCATCAGTGGTCACTGAAGGTGCTTTTCAACCCAAGAGAAATGCCGTATAAGATGAGGAGATTGGAAGTAGTATTCAACAGAATTCGGCAAAGAGTCAAGAGAAATGGGGTGCTCAAGGATAAAATAATACATATAATACAATCGCTGTGTTCAGACTGAGAAGCTGTCCTCAATGAATTCGACAGAATAATAACACTTTTCCACCAGAAGAGTAAAGAGCAATCTTTTCAGTGAACCAAGCTCCATTTTAAATATATTACTACCTTTTATTTTATTGAAAATTTTTAACCCCATATACTCTGACGTTTGGGTATAAAGTTTGAAATGATGTGTTGGAAGTTTGAAGTTATCTCTGTGCCAAGTGCTGTAGTTGTGGTCAGAACGGAAAGTGCCTTAGTGTATGCTGATTTTTACATAGGTACACCACCATCTCATATATGTAAAGTGAGGGGATAGACAGTATTTTTAAATTTTTTAACAGTGGTCTACAGGATTCCCGTTTATTTGCAACACACATGTTTCTAATTACTTTCTTTTGTAATACTAGGAGCCTAGTGACATTTGCTGAATTTCCCCAGAAGATTATGCCATAACTAATAATTGACTCAAAGTAGCAGTGATAAACTATCTTTCTGGTATCCATGTATGTGGCATCTGACAACACACACATTGCAAATGCTAAGTTGTTCAGTTTATTTGCTAAGTAATCTATGCGTACCTCCCAATTAAAATTTTTGTCAAGATTAAGGCCTAAGAACTTCATGTGGTTTGCTTCTGTGATATCCTGATCATTGCAAGTTATCTTTATTTCAGTCCTTTCTACTGATATAGCTTCAAATTGTATCATTTTGGTTTTAGTTACATTTAGTTTTAGTCCATTTTGATAGAACAAAGATTCAAGTTTTTCTAAAGTATTCTTGACTTTTTCTGGAATATTTTCAGATACCTCATTTTCAATTAGAACTGATGTACCATCAGCAAATAAGACTGAATGAACATCAGTAGCAAGTGGTAGGTCATTTATGTAAAAAGGAAACCGATAGGGACCCAATATCGAACCTTGTGGGACTCCTTGGAGAACTGTTTTTCAGTCTGAGGAACAATTGGTTCCATTTGAAGTTAAAATTACCATTTTAAAGCAGTGTCTCTGATTCCATACATCTGTAATTTTTTGGAGGAGTAATGGCATGGTTCACTGAATCGAAAGCTTTAGTTAGATAACAGAATATTCCAGTGATCTTTCTACCCTTATCTAACGTGGAGCATATGTTTTGGATAAACTCATTTATAGCATCCACGGTGCTTTTACCCTGTTGGAATGCGAGCTGGTTTTGAAAAATTATATCATTTATAGTAAGAAATTTATTAATTTGTTTTGCTGCAATCTTTCAAACACTTTAAAGAAGACCACCAAGAGAGAGATAGGGTGGTAATTTCCCATATCTTCTGTTGAACCTTTCTTGAATAGAGGTTTGATCTCAGCATATTTCAATACATTTGGAAAGCATTCCTGTTCAAAAGATTGATTTATAATAATTGGCAGTGGCTGAGAAATAATATCATACACATACTTGATTACAGATGTTATTTCATCCCACCCATGGGAGGTTTTGTGTTTTAGAGGCAATATTTCCTTTTCCATATCCCTTTGGGTGATTTTTTTCAAATTGTTTAAAAGATGTGTTCTGGCTGTTTTCCAAATTTGTGATGCCCTGATGGAATGTCATATCCACATCCGATCTAACTACATTTAGGAAGAATTCATTGAAACAAATTGACATCTGAACAGGGTTTACTATAATTTCATTTTCATGTCTAATTTTCAAAATCTCATGAATTTTTACTTTGGCTCCTAATTCAGACTGAACAACTGACCACTTTTGTCTTATTTCTGTGTTCTTGTATGAATTTATTATTTGCCATTTTTTTAGCTGCCACTACAAGTTTCCTAAATACCGCTTATACTGTTTGACATAAGTAACAAAATCCAGATTTCTGTTTGATTTTAACTCATTGTGGAGCTCTCTCTTTCTGGCACTAGAAATTTTTATTCCTGTTGTAATCCATTTGAGTTCACCATTTACTTTCTCCCTACAAGGAAATGATTCCTTAAATACCTCTAAGAAACAATTTAAGAATTTGTTATAGTTTGTCATGCTTGAACTATTGTGGTCTACAGGCCAGCTTATTATACTTAATTTACTGCAGAATAAATCCACTTTACTTTTACTGAGATCACTTTTTATATACACTTCTGGAAGCTTTAGGTTATTTGCTTTTGGGAGCTCAATAAACAGAGCTGAGTGATCTGAAATACCCAAGTCTAAGCAGTGTTTGTGCTTATTTCCACTGTCAAATTAGTAGTTAGTAATAATATTGTGAATGCAGGTAACTGATCTGCTGTTTTCCCCAGTGCCTTCAAAAAAATTTAGCTTGAAACCAGATTTCTGAATTAAGTCACAAAATTTTGTGGAATCATTGCTTCCAACTAAGACATTTAAGTTGAAGTCTGCTGCTATAACAACTTTTTTCTTACTTACTTTCTGGAGTTTTTCTGGGAGGCATTCGAATTTGTCTAAAAACACTTTTGTTACCACACATCCAGGAATTCTGAAGATTGCTATAACCAGTGTGTTCAGATCACTTAGGGAGAGCAACTTTCAAACACGCTCTCTACATTTAAATAATGAAAACTATCTATTGCTGTATAACTTACAGAAGAATTGACAAGAATGCAGGAGCCTCCACGAGATTTGCTTATTCTACAAAAGCTAGCAGCTACCTTAAAATTATTAATTCTATTTAATACTTTCATACTATCTTCTGTTAACCAGTGTTCCTTTAGACAGATTATTTTAATATTTACAGATTCTGAAAGCAGAATTTTTAGTTCGTCGATTTTTGAGTATTTACGATTTGGAAGGTCTGCCCCTAAGCCATTTCTATTCCAGTGCATCCTTTGTTTGGTACCTAAACTTTTTATTTTCAGTTTGAGTTTTTTCTTTATCACCCCTATTAGAATGAATTAGTTTCCCTTGCTTCTTAGGATTTTACACACGTCTATGAACATTTTACTAAGGTTCACAGAGCCTAATCTATTCAAGTGCAGGCTGTCTTTTCCCAGACACTTATAGTTTAAGAACTTGTTTGGGTCAATGAATACTGCACCAAGTCTTTTGCACTGTTCCCTAATGCCGGTATTTATCCTGTTGATGTAAGTATCACTTACCGATCTTCGGTGAATAATTCCACTAATTACCAGCCTGGACGTTGGGTATACAGTTTTCGCTGATCTAATCAGATTCCGTGTTTCATTCACGATTTCTTCCTCACTGTTACTGCGGAATGAATGGTGAGAGAGGTGCTGCAACTTTTTAGTCATTCATTAATTCAGCACCAAGTGACTACAACACAATTACATGGCATTTCAATATGCTGTCAACAATACACAGCAGCAAGGTTCTATGCAATCCCTTTCCCACTAATACTACATAGGTCACTGACAACATCACACTTACAAATTACATATTTCTCAGTCTTTTTATAGGAATGTACACAAATGTTCCATAAACAACAGCAAATAAGGACTCATTTAATAAACTGAAAATAACTCCATTATATCAACATGTGCTACGTGAAGTAGTTTTGTCTATTTACACAAGAGAACTAAACAATAATATTGGTGAGGTATTGCCTGCCGGTAACCTGAAATTAGTACCAGGGCACAATAGGCCATACCAGGTCTACTCCACCAGCAAGTCTGAGGACGCAGTGGGCCATACCCCATGCTTACCAGCCATCTCCCACCATCGCAGGACAAGCTCCTCATCATTTCCCTATCTCCTTACTGACATAGTGTCTGGATCAAACTCCACCCGCAACAGGCCGTGAAGGCCCAATAGTACTGTCTTGACAAGTAAAGCCATTTTATTTAGCTTCAATATAATTATGATTCACCCTTGCCTTTACAATACATAATCTGGATTATGGTTTTTGTTACTACTTCTTCTGCTACTGCTGCTCCTGCTGTTGTGGCTGCTTGTATTGTCTTGGTGATGAAGTGAAAATGAGTTGTTATTTCATTATTATTATCAGCCTATACCTTTTCAGTTATCAGTGGTTCTGAAAAATCTGTTAGTATTTCAAACCAAATATTTTCAACAATTACATAGACTCTTTAAATAAATAACTTTTGACTGAGAACAATTAATATTGTCGCAGAAGAACCTGAACAGCACAGTCACCACGGTGTAGTGGTTATGATACTAGACTGTTGCATTGACGGTTGTGAGTTGAAAATTCACCTGAACTATAAAATTTTAATTTCTATATTCGGTTTGAGTACATTCTAAAAGTATCCACAAATGTCAAGAATCACTGTACAGGAATGTTCTGTAACTGTGTATATACCGTAAGTGTTCTGGCCAGAGGCAGTTCGCTCCACACTCTTGTATGTGCAAGTGCTGAATAAACCTTCGTTAAGTGAAGTTAGTGTTCATCATTCATCTAATTACACCTCCTTCTACGTGACATTATTCTGGTGGAGACGTCAGGTATTGAAACTTGTGATAGCGCACATTATCGATGACACAGTGGCTCCCATCAGGCCACAACACAGCTGCCATTTATGTGGTGAGAAAACTGAGTTCGAGCCATATTCAACAGATCGCAATCTTATTGGAGACAGAGGATGTAACGATGACAGCAACTGTGTACCACCATATGAGACATCCTTCCAGGTTCTCTGGTGAGGATGGCCAAGATCCAAACAAGTGACTGAAGGTATATGAGTGTGTTGTTGTTGTGGTCTTCAGTCCTGAGACTGGTTTGATGCAACTCTCCACGCTACTCTATCCTGTGCAAGCTTCTTCATCTCCCAGTACCTACTGCAGCCTACATCCTTCTGAATCTGCTTAGTGTATTCATCTCTTGGTCTCCCTCTACGCTCTACGATTTTTTCGCTCCACGCTGCCCTCCAGTACCAAATTGGTGATCCCTTGATGCCTCAGAACATGTCCTACCAATCGATCCCTTCTTCTAGTAAAGTTGTGCCATAAACTCCTCTTCTCCCCAATTCTATTCAATACCTCCTCATTAGTCATGTGATCTACCCATCCAATCTTCAGCATTCTTCTGTAGCACCACATTTCGAAAGCTTCTATTCTCTTCTTGTCTAAACTATTTATCGTCCATGTTTCACTTCCATACATGGCTACACTCCATACAAATACTTTCAGAAACAGCTTCCTGACACTTAAATGAATACTCGTTGTTAACAAATTTCTCTTCTTCAGAAAAGCTTTCCTTGTCATTACCAGTCTACATTTTATATCCTCTCTACTTCGACCATCATCAGTTATTTTGCTCCCCAAATAGCAAAACTCCTTTAATACTTTTAGTGTCTCATTTCCTAATCTAATTTCCTCAGCATCACCCGATTTAACTCGACTACATTCCATTATCCTTGTTTTGCTTTTGTTGATGTATATCTTATACCCTCCTTTCAAGACACTGTCCATTCCGTTCAACTGCTCTTATATGAGTGTATAACCAAATTTAACAAATGGGATGACACCGTATGTTTGGCTAACGTATTTTTCTACTTGGAGGGCACTGCCAAGCAATGGTATGAGAACAACAAGGAGAAGTTCACAAGCTGGGAAGTATTACAAGTGGAACTGCACAAGTATTTTGGTGACACATGACGACAGAAGTGCAAGGCTGAAGATAAACTAAAGTGCAGGGCACAGCGTCCAGGAGAAACTACAGCATCCTACATTCAAGATATCTTGGAGCTGTGTAAAATAGTGGATCCTAGAATGAAGGAGGAAGATACGGTTGCACACCTCATGAAGGGTGTTGCTGAGGACATGTATCAAGCCCTACTCCTGAAGGAGGTTTCGACAGCAGACGACTTTATAGAATGGTGCCAATATATCGAGACAATGCATCAAAAAAGGATTACACATAAGAAGTTTGAATGGCTTCCAAATGTCATAGCAATGTCTGTGAAAAAGGAAGACACTGATTTCACAAGTGTTCTTCGTCAGATAGTGAGAGAGGAAGTTCAAAAGGCACTTGGATTGCACAGCGAGCAAAAAACCGAGACGCTTCAAGAGGTCGTAAGGGAGGAAGTGGGACAGACATTGGACCCAATCTTTCGTCCTTCATTTCCCTTTAAAATGGTGAAAAGTCGAGATGCAGGCAGAGTTACGTTCCTACAATGCCACATCTGGAGGACCCAGGATAACCAACCAGCATGTTTCCACTGTGGACAACCGGGACATGTGGTGCAATAGTGTTGAGAAAGGCAGCAGATAATTGATGATGCCTGCGCTGGAAGACAGCAGACCGATCTTAGCCGACGCCAACTCCAGGACCACAAAGATGTACAAGATGTGGGTGCAGGACGACCTAGGTGACCATCGCCACAAGCTAGCCGCTGGAGAGGACGGTCCCCAAAACGCCAACCAAGGTCTCCATCACCGTTTAGAAGCTCCGGCTGATCACCAAGCTGCCACAACCTGGAAAACTAAAAGGTGCAAGTTTACTTGAAGGTGAGGCTGCCGAAAAGAAAATTTCCTCCCTCATCGATCACTACAAAAATGCTAGGAAACTACATCAATATCCTCATGGATGGCCGACCAGCCCAAGCTCTTGTGGACTCTGGATCATCATATTCAGTCATTTCAGAGAAGTACTGTCGTCAGTGGCAGAAAACCATATTCATCGACAATAAAACATCTCTGCTGAAGGTGGCTAACGGGAAATATGAAAGCCTACAGGAAGATGTGTCATTTGTGTAGGTATAAGTGGCCATACTCAGCCCTTAGAATTCATCATCTTACAAGAGTGTAGTCATGACGTCATTCTAGGAATGGATTTTTTGAAAGCTTCTCAGGCAATTGTAGATTGTGGTCGCTCGAAGATTATGCTAGACAAGATGAGATACTGTGGACAGGAAGACGCGCATCCGAGTATGTGGAGACTATGTGTGCTGGATGAAGTGATCATTCCTGCAGTCAGCGCTAGAAAGGTAACTGTCATGTGTCAAGCCATGTAAGAGAAACATGCCACTGAAGAATAACTTCGTCATCCCAGCCTCTGTTGTGTCATTTAAGAATGGAGTCAGTTAATTGTGGATAGTTAACTGTTGCCGAGAACTGCAGAACCTTCCAAGATGCATGTGTGTAGCAAACGCTAAGCCGTTAATTGCAGAACAGCTGAGCATCATAGAAACCTCCCATGCCTAGTCTGTGGATGAAATTAGTGCTACCACTACGAGACAAGATCTTCTAGCTTGACTATCACCAGATCTCACTAAGGAACAACAGAAGAAGCTAATAGCCATTCTTCAAGAGTTCTCTGAATGCTTCAATCCACAGGTGAAGAACAAATTAGACAAATCGATGGCGAAGCACCAGATTAGCACTGGAGACCATCAACCAATACGCCAGATAGCATACCATGTGTCAGCAACGGAACGTTGAATAATTCGCGATGAAGTAGAGAAAATGACAAAGAACGCCATCATTCAACCTTCACAGAGCCCATGGTCGTCACCAGTGGTTCTCATCAGGAAGAAGGATGGCAGTCGGCGCTTTTGTGTTGATTACAGGAAACTTAATAAGATAACTAAAAACGATGTTTACCCTCTTCCACGAACCGATGATACACTAGATTGTCTGAAGGGGGCTAAGTGTTTCAGCCATGGACATGTACTCGGGATACTGGCAAATCGAAGTAGATGAGGCTGATCTTGAGAAAACTGCATTCATCACTCGTGAGGGCCTGTATGTGTTTAAGGTAGTGCCATTTGGTTTGTGTAATGCACAAGCAACTTTTGAACGGATGATGGATAATCTTCTAAGTCACCTGAAGTGAACGATGTGTCTTTGTTATTTAGATGACATTATAGTGCTCTCAGAGACATTTGATGAACACATAAAAAGACTGAGGGCCATTCTTAAGTGTCTCCAAAAAGGCGGACTGAAACTTAATGCAAGAAAGTGTCTCTTTGGGACAAAAGGAATCAAAATACTTGGACACCCTGTGTCAAACAAAGGTGTGCAGCCAGACACAGAAAAGGTGAGATCTATAACGGAATTTCCTATTCCTAAAAGTATTAGAGATGTGAGAAGCTTCCTCAAATGATGTTCTTATTATCGTCGTTTTATCAAAGACTTTTGTACCAAAGCCAGGCCACTCCAAGAGTTGTTAAAAGCCAATGCTAAATTTATCTGAGGTGGTGCTCAACAAGATTCTTTCGATGTGCTGCGAAAAGCTCTGATGACTGACCCTGTACTTGGTGTGTATGATGAGAGAGCACCTACGGATCTACACACAGATGCCAGTGGTTATGGAATCGGTGCTGTTCTGGTGCAAATTTCAGATGGAAAAGAGAAAGTTATAGCCTACACTTCTAGGACACTCACAAAAGCCAAGAGAAACTACTCAACTACAGACAGAGAATGTCTTGCTGTGATTTGGGACATATGCAAATTTCGACAGTATATCCACGGAGGCCATTCACAGTTGTTACAGACCATCATTCACTTTGTTGGTTGACAGGTCTTAAGGGTCCAACAGGATGACTTGCCAGGTGGGCACAATGTCTTCAAGAGTATGACATTACCATAGTGTGCAAAAGTGGAAGAAATCACCAAGACACCAACTGTCTCTCAAGGAACCCTGAGCAAGACCATCAAGACTTTGATGAAGATAGTGATTGTCTCGCTGCACTCCAGGATCTCTCTGCTGAGCAGGACGACACCAAGATATCTCAAATTATGCTTGCCTTAAATCGGTCAGAGGATGTGAAAGGACAATTTAAGGTAGTTAATGGATTACTTTGCAAGAAAAACTTTGGTCCGTTTGGAAAGAGGTGCCTACCATTGATTCCTAAACACATGCGCTTAGATGTTTTACAGAAATTCCATGACACACCTGAGACCGGACATTTAGGATTTAGGATCCGCAAGAGATTTTTATGGCCAGGTTTATTTAGGAGTGTCCGTCACTATGTGTCGCACTTTCGAGAGTGCCAGAGAAGAAAGGCAGCTCCTCAGAGACCAGCTGGCTGACTCATACCAATTCCACCAGCCAAAACGCCTTTCCACCGTGTTGGGATTGACCTCCTTGGATGATTTCAAATGTTTGCTAGTGGAAATAGATGGATTATTGTTCTCACTGACACCATATGCCATTACAAAAGCCGTGAAAACAGCCGAAGCATTTGAGGTAGCCAAATTCATCATGGTAGACATTGTATTAAAACATGGTGCCCCAAGGTCATTAATTACGGACTGAGGGAAAGTTTTTCAATACAATCTTGTGACAGTGATAAACCGTCAGTGCAACATTACTCTTCACACGACAACTGCCAACTATCCACAAACTAACGGGCAATAAGACCTTGGCCGACATGCTATCAATGTTCACCAGTGTTGAGCAGAGCAACTGGGATGAGGTGCTACCTTTCATAACGTTTGCCTACATCATCACCAAACAAGACACCACAGGATTTACACCATTTTTCCTGGTGCATGGGTGTGAGGTGACTACAATGATGGACACTGTGTTTCCGTTGCATCCTGATGACGTGGACGATGACTACATCAGCCAGGTGTTAACCAGAGCTGAGGAAGCTTGGCAGTTAGCTCAACTCTGAATGTTGCAAGCTCAAGAAAAAGATCGCCGAAAGTATGATGTGAGCCACCGCCCTGTTGTCTTCCAGCCTGGTGACCTCATCTGCATCTTCACTCCGGTTCGGAAGGTTGGTCTCTCTGAGAAGCTCCTCAGACACTACTTTGGACCTTATAAGGTTGTAAGACAGTTGTCTGATGTTACTTATGAAGTTGAAGATTTTGACCCCAACACAAGACAACGAAAGATCAGAGATACGGTCCATGTCCTTCGAATGAAGCCCTATAAGGATCCTGCAACCCAGTGTAAATTCAAAGCTCCAGCGACAGGCAACAAGCAGAAAGTTGACAAAGAGCGTAGTGGCAAAGTAAGTTCTAAGAAGATCACCGTCAGGGCAAACATCAGTCATCAGGAGTCAGAGAATGCAGGACTGATGACTTGTTCCTGGACTAGGACAACGTAACACCAAGACACTGTTCTCTTAAGGAGGGAGCAATGTCGCCGAAGAAACTGATTAGCACAGTCACCACAGTGTAGTGGTTATGATACTAGACTGTTGCATGGAGGGTTGTGAGTTCAAAACTCACCTGAACTCTAAAATTTTAATTTCTATATTCGGTTTGAGTACATTCTAGAAGTATCCACAAATGTCAAGAATCATTGTACTGGAATGTTCTGTAATAGTATATATACCGTATGTGTTCTGGCCAGAGGCAGTTCACTCCACACTCTTTTATGTGCACGTGCTGAATAAACCTTCGTTAAGTGAAGTGAGTGTTCATCATTCATCTAATTGTACCTTCTTGTACATGATAAAATATATTATTATAAATATGAATTTAGACTGTTTTCAGGGCTGTACTTCTAATGAAAACTTATTGGATTTCGATCCATGTGGAGGCGTGATAAAATTTTCGGTGTCATGGGAAAAAGGGGCCTGGTGGGAGGGTGAGCAATTGAGTAGTGCAGGGAAGAGGGTACGGAAGGCAAGACAGATTGCACTAAATTTTCTGGATGGGTGTTCCTGATTCACATTACATGATACTGCTTCTGCGTTGAATACTACATATAGCTGCTAAAACACAAAGCTGATATTTTGCTGAGTTTATAGCCTTTGTCTTAATTGACAGAGTTAATTCATATCACAAAATTTATTGTAACTATAGAACTAGCTGACGCATATGAGACTGAAGGAGAATTGGAAATGAAAATAATGGAGATGTATTCAACAGCAAGTAATATCATGGTTGAGAATAAAATGGCATGAAAGCAATGAAAATGGAAAAGCTGAAAAGGCCAGAAAATAAGCTGTAGAAACAAGAACAGGATGAGGGAGAAAGGGTGGTGAAATAAAATGGCCATGGAGCAACAATGTATCGTTAAAAGTGAACAAAACCAATAAAAGTTAAGACGAGGCATCTGCTAGGAGCCAATGGTGTGTTGGAAACCCAAGTCCTACAAACAAAATTCTGAAGGGTCATTACATTAAGGAAAAAAATCAAAGACAGTTGACATAATGAAAACATCTCTGCATGTTTATTAGTGTGTTGTACAATATTAGCTGCAACAGTGCATTCTTTATTACCTGGTTAACTAGCACATTCAGTTCAATTTAGTTAACATCACGGTTTATGGATACTGACTGCGATTTCCCACTATTATGTGGAACTTAATAGTTTACAATTATTTTCTCTGAAGAAAAACATGGACACACATTCTCCAATTATAAGATTATGTTTTACATTAGTTTAATGCTACCCTTTCTTCTATGTGGTGACTGAATAAACACAGAAACCTACTCAGTTCAGTTTAGTTAACTGTGCATTTTATGGATCTCATTGAAATCTTTCGCCACTATGTAGAACTTGTCAATTTACAGTTACAATACATTTTCTCAGAAAAAAATTGGAAACATGTTTACCATTTATTTTTTTGTGTTTTACATTAATTTAATGCTAGCATCTTTTCTATGTGGTGACTGAATCAATAAAAAAACCTTGTAGTTTCATACTGATAGAGGATTTGCTATTTTCTCCAACCTGCTAAACCCATCCCCCAATCTCTGTTTCCCTTGTACATTTACCTGCCCTATATTAGCTATTCATTAATCTCTGACTTGTTAAAGATGATCTCTGCTACATCCTGTACGTTTTCATAAATATCAGCTTCATTTGATGCACACTCGATCATCTTATTTTGTTTCTCAGTACTTCTGAGAACATCTACCAAATCTTCCACATATGCTTTGTTGGAAGAGTATGCATTTACATAATATCTGTAACAACTAGCCACATTTCCATTTTTTCTCAGTTCACTGCTTACTTTTGGAACGAAGGACAAAAAACTTGAGATTCTGCATCTCAACATTCACAGAGATTCATATTAGGCAAGCAAACTTATTTCACCTACCTTTGTGTAGCTGTAAGTTAGTTTTTTGATTAGCAGAATTTGTATTGGACTACAGTCATGAAATTAAGAATTATGAGAATTTGTACATTTTTGTAATTAACAAGGGACATTGAGTGAACAAAAATCCAAGAAACTTTAATTTTAATATGAAACTCTGTGTTATATAAGAAAAACATGAACTAGTTTCAAGCAAAGAGGAATAAATAAGCAAATCAATTCAAGACACACACACCAAGCTCCCTTTACCCATAGCAACCCGTGCAAAGGCACAGTCACAATAACCATGCAATTCTAAATGAAAAGTACATGAAAACACATGCAACAAATAACGCGCAACACCCTACAGATCCCAATAGTGCCAGGTAAGATCACAAAACAAACCTTGGTCGTGGTTTCTCCAACACTCTGTTACTTCCTAATCGCTCTCTGAATGGTGAATTTCCCACCACACTAGTCTGTAAAGAAAGGTTTGAATTGAATTGAGTGTTTTGTAAGTGTTTGTTCT
Organism: Schistocerca americana; assembly: GCF_021461395.2. Classification (NCBI taxonomy): domain Eukaryota; kingdom Metazoa; phylum Arthropoda; class Insecta; order Orthoptera; family Acrididae; genus Schistocerca; species Schistocerca americana. The sequence goes on along the minus strand of NC_060119.1, from coordinate 947,330,835 downwards.
CATCACAATCTCTATTATGAACAAAAAACTCTACTATGGACAACTTCCGACAGGATTCCAACATCTGACAGTTTGTATTCCATAATACTGACTCACTGGCATTAATTGCAGTTAGCAACATAAGAAGTGCAACAAATTTTATCTAACTTCCCTATCCTCATTTTCAAGTAAAAAATTCAGCTGATATTTTCTTTCAAATATGACTATACAGAACTCATAGTAAGATTAAGAGCTTTCCAACATCAAATAACAAACCTATGATCCAAATGCAGACCCAACAGAAACTGCCAATTGAATTACAGTTTTCAAGAAAAGAATCCTTACTAACTTCAACCTTTGATTCTGATGAAGCTCTTCATCCTTTCACATAATCAAAATATTATGTGTTTTTCCTCACCATGAGTATGGCATTTTGTGATCATATGAATTTAATGTCATATCAGTGCTGCATGATACACGGCAAATGGGTGGAATCTTGTATGTCTCAGATAGTAAATCATATACCTATTACTTATATTGTTATATTTTACTCTTTGAACATTAGAATAGCGAGACAAAGATTCAACCAAACTTGCAGCTCCATAAGCATGTGTTAGGAGCTGCTTAAAAACATGGCCTGACGTCTTGGTGTGTCAAATGAAATCACTATTGTAGCCCAGGACTGATTCCAAATGGAGCTGTTGTTCTTAATATTATTTCACATGAGCATGTTCAAATAAGAAATTCTATGTAAAATGTGGATAATTCAATTTAGTCAAAGATTCAAATAGTATGCTGGATTAGGACTCAGACCCAGAACCTTTGCCTCTTGCGCGTAAACTTGCCTTTTGCGTGTAAACCCTCTACTGACTGAGTTATCCACGCACATTCACAGCCTGGCAGTAACTCTCTTCTACTTCACAAACTGCACAGTTGTTCTCCTGCATACCTTGTGGGACTCACTACCTACCATAGGAAATGCTACAAATTCCACATTTTGTATTTTGAATCATATTTACTAACAATAACTGCAATCAATGAGTGTGCACTGCCTCAGAGTCATGAAAACATTTCACATGGAAACAGTGATCATGATTTTAATTACTAAATATGCTGATCCAGGCAACTGGGAATTTGTTGCAGTGCTGGGCTGAAATGTTTCGTGGTAAGAAACTACACTGCTGGCCATTAAATTGCAACACAATGAAGATGACATGCAACAAACATCAAACTGGTATGAACTGCACTACATGCTTGGCTACGTAAATGATTAACATAGTAATATTTCAGTGCAACCACACAAAGCAGGCAGCATTAATGTAATCTATATTCTGTATAAAAGGAAAAGTTACACTGGGAGTTGCTCATTCAGAAATTCCACTTGAATGCTGTTTGTTTTTGAGAAGATCCTGTTATGCCCCATTCAGAAAGGCCAACATCTACCAATATGTATCAGAATTTGACAGACAGTAGGATTGTTACCTATTGAGACTACAATCTATCATAGAAAAAATTACTGCTAATGTTGTTTGCGATCCCTTGACTGTCATCTGAAAATGATGGGTTCAGGATGGCCATACTCAATGTCATGTGGCACCTCAATAACTCCATGCAAATTAGTGCTAGTAAGGACAGACTTACTGTTTGCCTTGCCATGAAGGATTATACACAATGCCACATATCTTGAGTCTGGAGATGGGCTTGCCTGCAGCAAAACAACTTTTTAAATGGACAGTGTGGATAAAATTTCATGGAGAGAAATCTTCAGATGTAGAACCAATGCTGTAGTTCCCCAAGGTAGTGTTATCAGGACCTTTACTTTTCACTACATATGGACAAAAATATTTTTAAAAAGGTGTAAATGTTCAGAATGAACATCAAACATAATGTTAGATTTAATGTCGCAGAGGACAAAAAATTAGGGTGCACAAAATATCTGGACAAATGCTGCTCAGATAACTTTTTCTAAGAAACAAAACAAATTTACAGTTTGGATAAAATAAATTTAAAGTGTTACAGTTCACATTTAACTTGAAATTTGTTTATTATGTGTACATATTTTGAACTAAGACAATCTGGTTTGTCTTTTCTATGGCCTACATAACATGGTTCAAAGTTTCAAGACCCACTATGCACTCCCAGGTGCAGGCATGACTACAGGGAAGCCCAGACAAGCATGCTCTAGATTTAGTAACTTTCCTTTCAATAAGGATGAATGTAGGTGGAGAAGACTCCAAACTGCTTGTACCAGATCAACATAAATATTTCCAGTAGAAGTGAATACTAAGCAAACAGTGATTAACAGAAACATTAACAAAAAATTCAAACATTTGAAGAAAATCTGAAATGTGCTGAGGTCGATAACATGAACAACCACATAGTGACTGTAATAAGACAAATTAAATGAATGGACCAATGCGGAAGAAATGAGTGAATATCCATCAATACGAAACAATATCAGGGCAAATTATTTAAATTTGTTGACCTAAAAGTGTCACAAATATGTACTTATTATTGAAAATTTGCATCAAACCCAGGACTCAAACTTGGATTTCCTGTTTGCTGCTTCAAAGTAATCAGGGTAATTAAGAAAAGCTTAACGAGTGATTTGAGAAAAACTGAATATTTCACGAACAGCTCCTATGTCCATAAAATATCAAATCACAGCACAGACTGAAACTTCTCCACTTTCTCTTGATCAATATACTCTTAATTATAATAGAATACCAACTGATGTTTAAATATATATCTTGCTTTCAGAATAAAACTTGAAAATGAAAATAAAAATGAAAAATTTTGAAATAAAGAGAAAAAGAAAAAAAGGTGAAATGTTTGGTGAAATGATTTGTCTAAAACTAAGAAATAAAACAGATTAGGGACACACTTCATTTGCCTTTGAATGATGCTTAAAATCATGTCCAGTAAATGAGGAGCTGACTGAGCATTTGAAATTCAGCGTTTAATTTAGAACCTTATAATTTTAAAGGGATCTGTAGGGTAACTGTCTGGTGGAATTTCACTCAATGGTATCCTTATGTCACTAACATATGAGCATCTCAGCTGCAGTACATAATGTCAAGCACCACTGAACATTCTTTTTGTTGTGACTGTCTGCAACTCAGTAAGTCATCTTTACGGTGAGTAGCAATTTATCATTTTCCTATTATTGTTGACATTTCAACATGAAGTTTCCATTGTTCCTCTAATCTATTTTACATCTTACTTTTAGACAAAACATTTCACAAAATTTTTGTTTGTTTTGTTCCTTTCTCTCTCCAACATATTTTTATTCAGTGGACTGTGGTGTATTACTTTTAAATTTTTTCCTTACTTGCAATAAACGTGCTTAATTCTTCTGTTGTGATAATGTACAGCATAATACTCGGTTGTCATAACCGTGACGGCTTACAAAAAATGTGACAAGTCTACACGCGCACGCACGCACGCACACACACACACACACACACACACACACACACGCACACACACACACACACACACACACACACACGAGTATTCAGTGACATACTTATTTCTGATAAGGGCAAAATGATAATTTATATTTGTGCATTTTTATGTTTTTTTTGGGTAGTACATAGGAGTTCCAGATATTGTGTGGGATATCGCATGTCTTCAGTTCTGCAAGAGAAGTGCATCGTTGACCAGGTAGAAAGCCTTTGCGAGATCTAAATATATGCTTACAGTATGCTTTCCTTCATCTAGATAGCTACAGGCTTTGTGAAAAAAAACTCTATGACAGCTGTTGTGGTGCTGCAATATTTTTTAAAACATGTGCCAGTTTATGTGAGATGAAAAAGGCACCAAGCTGTGCCAGCATTACTATTCAAAAATCTTATACAATCTAGGAATCAGTGATACTGACCTGTAGTTTATGCTTCCTCCTCTGATTGTTTTCTTTATTTATTGGTCAGACAATGCTCCTTTTCAGTGCACTGGGAAACATACCTTCTTTGATGCTACAATTGTTGAGATATTTAATTGATTTTACAAAGTTTGTGCATTTTTTAATTTCTGTATTGGAAGGACCATCCCAACCACTTGGGTTTTTGTTTTTTAGCTGTAAATTATTTTCCTTATTGCTTGTTCCTTTACTTCCTCAAATTCATAGCCCTTATCTGTTCTGTAGCAGTGTACTGGGTTGTTGAGCAGATCTGTTTATACAGAGGTCATGGATATTCTGTCTGATCTTGACTAGTTTAGCTGATAGTCTGAACTCAACTCTTTTTTCCCACTGACTGGTGACTGATTTTGATTTAATTGGATAATAAGAACCAAATGCCTTAACAGAACTGAATAGAATTCATTCCATTTATTATCTGACCCTTCTAACTGGTAGACACCGTCCCAATTCTCTCTAGCTAGTATATTTTCGAATGTGATTATGTTTGTAGGGTTAGGCTTCATTCCTGATGATGATTTATTTATTTATTTATTTATATTCCTGGCTGACCCACATTTAAGTAATCAATTTGCTGGCAATAATCATCAAAGAAGCAGAATTCCGTGTTACTGAACATAATACTATCTCCATCATATTTGGTAATTATTGCATTGCCTATCCTACTGGAGGTTAAATCTGCTATTCTGATGTCTGAAGTTACCACATTTACAAGACTGCATGAATTCAACAGATCTGATAATTTTAAATTACTAATATTACAAGAATTTTCATTGGTATTTAAATCACCCAGTGTTTTGAGGTTCTTGGATCCAACTTTGCCAATCACCTTATTGAATCTGTTGAAGAAATGATACAACTCTCCATTTAGTGACAACAGACCCCCACCAATTTGTGTTTCGTAATGAATCACAGTGCCAGTAAATTAAAGTGAGCCTATTCTGCAAATACTGTTCAAGAAATAACTTTTTTTTAAATATGTTAACATAAAGAACCACCCCATCCCCTTTCTGGTGCTGGCTACAGTAACTACTTATTAGGGAAAAGACATACATTATTTCATCCTGTTTTTAGCCATGTTCAGTTACTGACACAGCATGTGGATTATATTTGTCCATGAATGCCTACCGCAAATGCATAATATTTCTTGAACAATGGAAAATCCAGGCTGGAATGTAACAATATTATGAAAAGGATATTTGCTACTCACTATATAGCGGAGATGCTGAGTCGCAGATAGGCACAACAAAAAGATTATCACACTATAAGCTTTTGGCCAACAAGGCCTTTGTCAAAAATAGACTAAACACAAACAGACACACACGCGCGCGCGCACACACACACACACACACACACACACACACACACACACACATATGAGAGTGCAAACACAGCTGATACACACATGACCACAGTCTCTGGCTTCAGCTGCCAGTAACTGCTATTTTTGACAAAGGATTTATTGCCCAAAAGCTTACCGTGTGATAGTGTTTTTGTTGTGCCTACCTGCAACTCGGCATCTCCACTATATGATAAGTAGCAATTAGGATTTTCATGATATTGTAGTATTTCTTAGGTATTTTAAATACCTCAAACAGAACGGCCATTTCCATTCATTATCACATAGCGTATTATAGCAGGAAGACTTATCTGCATGGAATACAGTGAAAGTTTGAATCTTGTACACATCTGCATTAAAATATTTGTTTGGTGCAAGAGTATCTTCTTTCAGTACACATACTGATTGTTCTGCTCTAGGCACAGGGAGCTCTTTTCGTACACACAAGAGAGATGTTTCTCTTGGTTTGGACTGTTTTTTTCTTTTTCAACAAAAAAGGAGAGTGTTACGAAGATAAAAATGTCTTATCATTAAGTAGCCATTATAACAGAAGAATTTCATAGCTGGCAAATAATTCCCTGGCTCATAACCACTGGGCAACTAGTATTAAGCACCAAATGCAGGGTTGAATGATGGCACCTGTAATTTAGGGTCTTTAAGGAAAGAGGTTAACATAGATGGCTGTACTATTACAGCTGGCATGCAGTGAAGAGTTTGCATTGAACACAGTTTATAATTGAGAGTGTCACCAATCACATCAATTAGAATGCTCCTCACACTAGCCCAAATACAGTGTCACAGGTTGAGCATTGCTACAAGTTTTGGGTGAAACACTCTGTGGGACATGGTGTTGTTAAGCCTAGGCAGTCATACATATGAGGGGGTGATGTCTGCATTTTAATTCTCTTAATGAAAAGCTACTTGCACAGCTAAACATCAGCTGCATCCAGTCCGATCAAAGCAGTATCCAAACTAACCCAGTGATTTCCAATGTTTTCACAGGGTCTTCTTTAAATTAAGTTCTTCTGAAAGACAAAGTTGCAGAATAAATGTAGTTACAATTACATTGTTGTTACAAACAAATCAAAGTAACAAAATTTCAAAACATCTGAGTATTTGTGCAAAAATTCAATTACTATCGTCCATCAAAATTTCAAATACTATCTTCCATCAAAATCTAAGTCTTACAAGTAAAGGGATAAACTTCTAATATTAGCACAGTAAAATTAAAAGCCTACTGGAATATCAGCAAATGTGTTATTATTATCAACATATCAATTGTAACCATTGAAACATATGTCTAAATGTAAATGGATACAAGCAAATATCGTGTGACAGTAAAACTAGTAAAAAAAGGGGGGGGGGGGGGGGGAGGAGGTGTGTACAAAGAGGAAATACATATGCTAGAAACTCAGATGGTTTACAGTCACCAGTGAGAAAAATTGTAAGTTTGGTCAAGTTTAGAACTGAAGAGTAATAACTAACTGACTGTCTCACAGAAAATTCACAATTTGTGTCAAAAATGGGGCAATAAGCAGACCACAGCAATGAGAAAAGAACAGAGTAGTTGAACGGAGATAATACAGATAAAACCTGGACCGATAACCATGAAACAATCTTTGCTGATGAAGATGAGCAGTGTAATAGCAAGACAAAATGGTATTAAATGTGACTTGGGTATGCCTGTGCATATCACTACCTAAACTGACAAATTTCAGTACATTAATGGCAGTCATTTGTGCCATGAATTTAGAATGTAAACTGAACCAGAAGTACGAAATAACAGAAAGAAAGATAAAAAGAAAGCAAGAAAGAAAGATAAAAAGAAAGCAAGAAAGAAAGATGAATAACACAAGAGAAAGAAGCATTAGAATGTTCAGGAGACAAAGAACATGTCAGATGAGAGTAAACTGTGTACAATGTAGGTACAGGGAGTGAAGCTGGAAAATTACATGTATGACTACATGAGAAGGGTGTGGCTTGTGTGAATGTGTAGGAGTTTTCTACATCTGATAAAAGACTTTTTCCTACAGCTGAATATTTCTAAATTCTCTTTTACTCTCTCTGTCTAGACTCCACACCCCCTTTATGTGGTGAGTGGCAATCTATCCTTTCCATACTGCTACTATTCAATTCATGTAGTTTCCATTGTTTGGTCTTGTGTGACAATGTCACATAAAGTGGTAGAGCAGATGTGTGTTAGGTTCATATTGTGGGGATGGATAAGTTGCTCCATAACAACAGACTGTAAGCACATGCAAGTAATGTTTTGGCTGTAAAAGCAAGAAGAGACTGACAGGTGCCACATTAATTTCTGGCAACTGTACTGATTAATGAATGAAACTGGGAAGGAAAGCATATGGTTATAAAAGTTTAAAATGCTGAATCAAAGAACTAATGCAGAACTGTGTGTTCTGTTACAAGGACCATCACAACAGTGGTAACAATTTCCATATTATTCTTGAAAAGAAGTAGAACGTGTAGCAAAAAGAATTCAGCTTTCTCCATTCTCCCCTTACAATGTGGCAACTTGGATCATGAGCCCTATGCACTGCAAAACCCATGTATCAAACAGAGAAACTAAATTGTGAGTAGTAGCCAGCCACATGACCCTTCAGTAATACACACACCAAAAAATGTTTTGCATCACCCCGGTTCCCAGAACTCCTGAAGATGGAGGTTGACTGTGGATATTGTATCACAGACACAGTCCTTTTGACTGTTCATAGATGTCACTAGACTGCCCCAAAGATGTAAACAATCATGCATGGGCAGTACCTATTAGATGGAGGGGGCCAAACAGCGGATCAGTTCCATTCATTCCACTAGGAAGGAGGTACACGGCTTGTGTTGTCTGTAGTTCAACCATGCCTAGATAGTCAGTACTGTGGTTCTATTGCATCCGCATTGTTACTTTGTGACAAGGGAAGTGTCCAGGCATCACGGAGTGAACCAAAGCATCGTTGTTCGGACATGGAGGAGATACAGAGAGAGAGGAATTGTTGATGACATGTCTTGCTCAGGGCGCCAAAGGGCTACTACTGCAATGGATGACCACTACCTACAGATTATGGCTCAGAGGAACCCTGACAGCAACGCCACCATGTTGAATAAAGCTTTTTGTGCAGCCACAGCACGTGGTGTTACAGTTCAAACTGTGCACAATGAGCTGCATGATGCACAGCTTCACTCCCGATGTCCATGGTGAGGTCCATCTTTCCAACCACACGACACCATGCAGCACAGTACAGATGGGCCCAACAACATGCCGAATGCACCGCTTTTGACCGGCATCACGTTCTCTTCAACGATGAGTGTCGCATATGTCTTCAACCAGACAATCGTTGGAGACATGTTTGGAGGCAACTCAGTCAAGCTGAACGGATGCCCTAGACACAGTGTCAAATGAGTGCAGTGAGGTGGAGATTACCTGCTGTTTTGGGGTGGCATTATGTGGGGCTGATGTATGCCGCTAGTGATCATGGAAGGTGCCGTAATGGCTGTACGATACATGAATGCCATCCTCCGACCGATAGTGCAACCATATCGGCAGCATATTGGCGAGGCATTCATCTTCATGGATGACAATTCATGCCCCCGTCATGCACATCTTGTGAATGACTTCCTTCAGGATAAAAACATCAGTTAACTAGAGGGGCCCGCATGTTTGCCAGACACGAAATCTATCGAACATGCCTGGGATAGATTGAAAAAGGGCTGTTTACGGACGACATGACCCACCAACCACTCAGAGGAATCTATGCTGAATCGCCATTGAGGAGTGGGACAATCTGGACCAACAGTGCCTTAATGAACTTGTGGATAGAACGCCACCACAAATACAGGCACGCATCAATGCAAGAAGATGTGCTACTGGTTATTAGAGGTACCAGCGAGAACAGTAGTCTGGACCACCACCTCTGATAGTCTCGCTGTATGGTAGTACAACATGCAATGTGTGGCTTTCGTGAGCAATAAAAAGGGCAGAAATGATGTTTATATTGATCTCTATTCCAATTTTATGTACAGATTCCAGAACTCTTGGAGCTAGCAAAAAGTTTCAGTCTTGTTTATAAGCCTGTCTGTGATTCAACACCTCTACCATTCACACAGTTGTTACCTTTAGTCCTGAATAGTCACAACTTTCCACACAATAGTAACACAAAAAAATGAAGATATGGTGACTTATATAAATAACAGAAGGAATAAAGGTAACAACACACCACACAGATTATGCAATGAGTGGTTGACAAGCATACAAACAAAACTGAAAATGTTCTTATACATTCGTATAATGTCCTCCTTCAGAGCTAACACAGAGGACACACAAGAACATGGCCATGTTGTCCTGCTTGACTACAGGGTGTACAATAGCTGCTCAACACCTCAACAATATAGTGTGTTGTTACCTCTACTTCCTCCACTATTTGTATTCCTCTCACAACTATTTGTTATGATGTGACAATCATGTCAGTTTGAAGCAAGTAAAGTTTTAGCACTTTTTTCAAAAATATCCTCTTAAAAAATAAAAATAAAAAGGCAAGCTAATTGGTTATTGTGTGCTTCCCTACAACCAACTGAGTATAACAGAATCTACAACAAACAAATGGATGTTGAAAAATCAATGCAAATAACTGTTGTGTAAATGTAACTAAAAATGATCCTGTAATTTTTTGGAAATGTGTGTGTGAGTATATGAGAAGTTGAAATAAAATAGTAATGGGGATGTATGAGATTGCAGGGTTTTCTAATACTTTGGGTGGTGAAATAATATAAAAATACAACACCCATTTGTTCTTTTTTCCAGATAATGCAGTTTGCTCTGGTGAAGTTTGTATCAGTTTGTGAGAAGCTGATTATTATATGCTTTCTAATGAGTAATCCACATTTGTGAGTCGACTGCCATTGACAGTGTTCACACGTGATACAGCATGCCACGTTTACAATTGGAGGAACATGTTGCTATTTACAGAGGGGCAATACACTGACATTATCAAAGTGTGAAATCTTATGGGACTTAACTGCTAAGGTCATCAGTCCATCATCAAAGTGGCTGAGCTCATGACCTTGTGTAGAAGTTCTGTTTATGTACTGCACAGCCCCCATCAGATGTTCAAGTAAGTTTAATCATGGCTTCTTTGAAATGAGAAAGATTTGTCAAATAACTATATTGAATAAATAGTTCAAATGATAGTTCTAATTGCAAAGAGATAAGAAGAACAGGTAATGTAAAATAAATTAAAAATCTTCGTAACACTGTTTCTTCATTGTCCTTTCAGTGTTGTCCCATTAGGCAATACACAGTCCACATAAGAAATTTAAAAGCACTTTAAACCCAAAATATTATTAAAACCATACCTGATTAGCAATCTTGATTCATTTCAAATATAATTTACTTAAAATTTCTCGAGTATGAAATGATCTTATTGATAGGATGAAAGCACAGCTCACAACATAAGAACTGCATAATAATGCCCATGATGGCTTGGAGATTGGCTATTAAAACGGAGATCAGATTTAATCTTGGTGTGCTGCACTTTCCTGTCTTGCAGGTAAAGCACTGTGCTCCACTGTTGTCTATTAACCATCACCCAATGACTAGTCAATTGTGCAACACAATTTATGCAGTGCAGAAAAGTAGAACTCTGTGTCTTATTGTGAATGGGAAATTTTCAGCAAACATGAACCTAATCTCAATTATACTTGAAGCTGTCTGAACTTTGACTACTCAAATTCAATAGCCCTACCTTTTTGTTACTAAACTATAATACCATGATATGTGAAATATCTTTCAAACATTCACAACCGAGACAGCATATGTGAAACATAAAAAATAAGTAAAGGTAGATATGAGCACCACACTACTTTATTAGGCATGGTAATATTAGAAGTAGTATGCTGTCACTTTCTCCCGACCTCTGAAGTAGTATGCTGTCACTTTCTCCCGACCTCTGAACTAGTACGCTGTCACTTTCTCCCGACCTCTGAACTGACTTACCTAGCCAGTTATAGGGGGACCTACTACAGTTTAATGTGGATTCCGAGAAACAGTGTGCAATTCAGCCCATTTCACATTAACAAACTTTGGCTGAAATGAAAGAAGTAATAAGTGACAGGAAAATTCTTGGACTGACCAGGTACTGAATCCAGGACTTCTGGATTCTTAATCTGGCACTTTAACACTAAGCTATGAAATTATCAATGTAAATTGTGCATTAGCTTTTTTCTGCATCGAAATGCATCTTCTTTCATTTAAAATACCACATGATCATGTGTACCTGATTTAATGAAAGATATTTAATAATATTCTTTGAAATTAATTGACTGGCAAAGGAATTGTAACTTAGAAATAATAATGTAATGAACAAGATTACCCAATGCTGTTGTTGTTGTTGTTGTTGTAGTCTTCAGTCTGAAGAGTGGTTTGATGCACCTCTCCATGCTACTCTGTCTTGTGCAATCCTCCTCATATCCAAATAACTACTGAAGCCTACATCCTTCCGAACCTGCTTAATATATTCAACTCTTGGTCTCCCTCTACGACTTTTACCCCCCTACACTTGCCTCCAATATTAAAATGATGATCCTCTGATGCCTCAGATTGTGTCCCAGGCAGAAAAACATGTTACGTACAGTAATTTAATGACCTCACAGTGTGAAGTATTAAGTTATAATCAATGACATCTGACTTTCAATGACATTTTACAAACAAACACACACACACACACACACACACGTCATACAATATACATATGTAATTATCAAGTTACAAAATGTAATTTTTGCTGATTTGGGCACATCTAGCAATGAACAACAGCATAACTTGCTGTAATCACAAGGACACCCATCAGATCAACACTAATGCATATGCTGAAGATCAGAACTACATGAAGTTGGCAGTTAAAACATAAAAATATGTAGTACAGTGTTAGTAAATTATTGTGACTGGTTAATGATCTCTATTTCGTTTTTATGCTCTAAATAAACATAAATAACCGAAAAAACAAAAAAAAAAAAAAAACTGACACAGCAACATGCACAATGTTTGTTGTTACTTCCAAATACAATAATCAACTTCCTTCCTACTAATATTACACCCAGGCAACTTTTAGCAACCACACTGCATGCATTTTTTTCTGTTTTATTCCCAGCACTTCTGAGGTAAAACTGCCACTGAACAACTACATTCAAGACTTTTTAGTAGTTCTACATTTATGTGCTATTGGCATTTAATATCAAAACATGCTCACAACTGTTGCCACAAGACTGTGATACAGTAATAATAAAATTAATAAAACAACCAGTCTTCAGTATAAACCCAACACTAAATATGTGTAACTAGTAATTTTATTTAAACTTACGTTTGTGACAGGGATTAGATTCTACAAGAAGTTTAACTACTTTGTACCTGCAAATTAGTTGATTGTAAACCAGATGCAGTAACCAAATTACTACTTGAAGTGTTATTGTGGGAGAGAAAAATCGTACTGGCACTATGTCGGCGAAGAATCAACCTATGATGAGCCTTGTTCCCCGCAGAAACAGGGCTCTGTAACACATGCAACAAGGAAAAGCAACACGGAAAAAATTAACTAAATACATTGTTTAAAACAAGAAACAAAACAATACAATTAGTACTGATACAGTCAACATATAACAGACTGGACTAGCATGCTTCACTTGAGGAAAAAAAAATTGCAAAGGATCAAGATATTTTAAAGATGTCAGACCTATTTTGGGCAGAAAAGCATATGATCACTAAACTAAAAAATTGTTTTATCTTTCAGTACAATTTACAAGCATGGTCATCCAGAACAACACAAGACCAAAATAAATTAAAATATAAAATACCATGCACTAGCATGCACAAATGAAAAGCATGCAAATTACATGAATGTTCGTATAAACCAAGCAGAATGATTAATGCACTCGATACTGAAATGTTATAATTATCTACGATCACTGCTCCATTAAAATGGGAAACATAATATTCTTACCTTGCATTCTACACAAATGTTATGTATGTTATCATGCAGTGCCAATGTTTTCGTTTTTTAAATTGGCACTAATATCAGAAATACAACTAATATTGTCAAGACAAGAAAGAGACATGTTCATTTAAAGGTGAACACACAGAGAATAGTTATGGCTTGTTAAAACTATGTTCCAGAGGAATCTGACTTTGACACATGCCTTTCACAGACAATATTCTTTCAAATTTAAGATCTAATTTGAAAGTACTTACTCTAGGTTTTTTATGAGTATTTGGCCTTTTAACCTTATTGACCCATGTTTCAATAAAACGAAGAAACCCTTCGACAAAATGACCTTGTTCTTCAGTGGACAATGTTGCATAAATATCACAGTTTTCTGCTCCATCTAAAATCTTTTTTGTTGCTTGATGATTCAAGGGTAGTAGGTACACACGGAAGCGCCAGTATTTCAGTGCCTGCAACATCGTTCAATTAAAGCAGTGATTAAGTATAATACTTAAATTTCTGAGTGTTTCATATGATGCAATGCGTAATCTACAGCAATTTTATTATAAATGAGTAATATCTACACTGGCTACATAGCAATGTATATAGAAAGTATTTTTCATAAGCAGGTGCCCTTGATTATTTCAGGGCAATCACTTTTGCTGACGGTTGCAATATGAAGCATACACATTAAATCTGAACACAATCTCTGCAATCCCCCACCTGGCCTTTCCATGAACATTATGACTGTCTGGCAATAGAAATGTACTTCTTGGGCAAAGGCAATAAAAAGACTGCTCTTTTTTATTGTGTATTGCAATAACTCATTATAACTGTGCTGCACTGAGATTAAAAGATGTGGTGTTGGTGTGGAAGCGGTCCAGTTTCAAGTCATCATATGCCACACATTTTAAATCTACTTGAAAACTTAATTAATTATTGGATTCATAAAAACTGAGGCTCAAGAATGATCCTCAGGCAGTGGCAGTTACAGAAAAACCTCAAAGAGGGGGGCATTAAAGATACATTTACTTTTACCGTAATAAAAAATAATCAAGTCACATGCAAAGTTTAACTAAGTTTTATTTACACTGATTATGCACATATACAAGACAATGCCATCCTATGACATAAAAAAAGTTACAATTGTGGTTCTCTTCCTTAAATGATGAATTCTGTGTGCCTATTCTTCTTGGCCAATTGGTTACTTACATCATCAATAGGACAATCAATGTCAGTGTGAATGTTCAACAGAACTAAGCCATTAAGTTGATCCTCATCCATTGTCGACCTTGAAGGTTCTCTGTACAACAAAACAGTAGAATATTCGTGACTTTTCTCGAACAAATGCCACACGGAATAATGTATCGAGATCACTAGAATGGCTGACTTTTCTCGTAGGTATGTGTTAGTTATCTATGTGCCAGAGAGAAATGTATAAAATACGATGACGTGGACACACATGCTATATAGGAAAGTACAACTACTCAATAACTCAATTAAGTCGAGTCGACTGATGAACATGTGGGCTGAATGGCGGGTGGCAATGCAGATGGCCCCGTAAGAGGAGGAGGAGGGGGGGGGGGGTGCCCTGCGCACCTCCCATCTGTCATATGAGCCACTGGGGAATTTCGTAAAATAGTGTGTGGTAAGTGTGAACCACATATGACTATAAACCCAATTTATTTTCCTGAAATAATCATTGCGGCTCACCTTCTGCACTAACAGAAAAACTGATAACCCACAACACATTTTTCATGATAGAGTGAAATACATGGAGTAACAGCAAACTAAAACTCTGAATCAGATCAGGAGTAACACTCAAATTTTAGCCTCACATGAAAAATGCTCTAACGTTACATCCAGGAACATAATACAGAGTGATTCAATGTTTTAATTTGTCACCATTTTCCAACTGTTTTTGGAAACTCTACAATTGGTTTCCTACAAGCCTTAACTAAATAGAATACTCAAGAGAAAGGAGTGTTTTGCAGTAGCTATATTATGGGTAGACATGTTTAGTTGTTATGTCCACATAGAATGATACACAGTAGCTGCAAAACAGTTAGCATATGACATAATTATTTATGTCTCAGCCTTGTATCTAATACGGCTGCTGAATGTCTTGTTGCACAGCAACACCTGTCCTCACACAACCCTTAGCCACCAAGGCACCATGAATGTGCAGGTCTTAACCATGAGTCACACAGAGCAGAAGGACATGTGAGATGAAGCATTAGGTGTAGAAGTTGCAGTGCTTTCTGATATAGATTCACTCATCAATTTTTTTAAAGGTATTTTTATATTTACCACTACAAAGCTGCTACAAAACTTTATTATACTGCACCTAGTTCTGACTATTTATGTCATTATCTGGCAGACCTCGACATAATATACCATAAAATTTTCGCTGAGAGAAAAGGCAAATGTAATAATACTATAATCATACGAGATATGTTCAGAAAGTAAGTACACTAGATTCTTTATTTTGGAAAAAGTGTATTTGTAAAATAGAGAACATTTTAATAGAATTGTTGACTATTGTTACACATAATCCCTATCACATTCATGCATGTGGTGAGCCATGGCACATGCATCAGCAGATTGGATGGCATAGTGGGCCAGCCGGAGGACATATTGGTCAGCTTCGATGTGGTATCGCTGTTTACCATGGTTCCACTTAATGATGTATTGGAACAGCTGGATCGAATTTTTCCTGCCGATATTTCAGAACAGTTTAACTATTGTTTGGTGACCACATATTTCAAGTGGAATGAACAGTTTTATGAACAAATGGATGGCGTGGTTATGGGAAGCCCCCTAAGTCCCATAATTGCAAACTTCTTTATGGAGAAATTCGAAGAACAGGCCTTAGGTACAGCTAGCAAAAAACCAAATGTATGGTTCTGATATGTGGATGACATGTTTGTGCTGTGGAGACACGTCAGGTAAGAACTAAGCCAGTTCCACGAACATCTGAATAGTATAAACTCCAGAATTCAGTTTATAATGGAGGAGGAGGTAAACAGGAAATTACATTTCCTCGATGTGCTTGTTTTTACAAATGAAAATGGTAGTTTGGGCCACTCAGTATACCACAAACCCAGGCACACGGACCGTTATTTGCACTGGGATTCGAACCACCACCCACAACAGAAGCGGGGTGTTATCAAGACGTTAGCGGACAGAGCTAGAAATATTTGTGCACCCGAGTTGCTCGACGCTGAGATGTAACATCTCCACAATGCACTAATGAAGAACGGATATTCGTCCGCCGAAATAAAACGTGCGTTGAGACAGCCACGCAGAAACCATAGTGACGTAAAGGCTACTGCGAAATCTAAGGTTTTCCTGTGGTTTGTTAAAAATGTAACAGAAAGAATAGGGAGGATCTTGACGAATCGGAATATTACCATAATTTACAAGCCCACCAGGAAGATACAGGAATACCTTAAGCATGCCAAGGATGCTCGCAAACCATTGGAAAAAGCTGGAGTGTATAGGATCCCATGCAGCTGTGGAGATGTTTATGTGGATACCACTAAAAGAACTGTTTCAGAGCGTTCGGAAGAGCACAAGGGCAATTGTGGAAGAGGAGAAATGGAATGATCAGCTGTTGCGGAGCATGCTTCCCAGCCACGTAACCACCATATTCGTTTTGAGGAGACGCATGTACTAGCAGCCACAAGCGGATATTACGAAAGGCTCTACAGGGAGGCAATCGAAATCGCCAAACACCCTAATAATTACAATCAAAAGGAGGTCATGTAATTAAACGGTATATGGATGCCGGTGTTGAAGAAGATGTGTACCACCTGTCCACCACTGGGTGATGGCAACAGCGACCGGCGGCAGCAGACAGCGGCCAATTGCACTGACGTTTTCAAAACATGTGACGTCACGCCTCGGCGCGGGAGCACGCGGACACAGAATTTAGCAGCAGTCAGTAGCGAGCCAGTGGGTGTCTTCCCCTTGAAGATGTCCTCCGCAGACGGGGACGAAACGTTGGGAATTGACACAGAATTCATCAACTGACTACGGCATAACAGCCTGGATAATTATAACGGACATGATCTTATAATATCATTATGCATTGATGAAAATTTGACCAAAATTATGCCTTTTTAGGCCCGAAACACTGAGGCCATGATTTTTCCCAGAAATCGTGGTTCTGAATTTTTTGGCAGATGTGGAATTGGTGTGATGCCACTATAACAAATATCTTTCTGCCTCAGGCATGTAATGAACTACCATGTTTCACCTCCAGTAACAATAGAGCTCAGTAAAGCCTCACCTTCCAATCAAAGTCACTCAAGAAACTCAGGGGCACCAGTGACCCTATTTTTCTTGTGCTGCTTTGTCAACTGTTTTGGAATCCATTTTGTGCACAGTTTCCGGTATCCCAGCATTTCTGTGAGTGTCTCATATACGAGAGTTCTGGAGAGATGTGGAAACAGCACAGAAATTTCAACCATTTTCAATCAGGGATCTTCATGGACAGTTTTCTCGATGCCCCCCCCCCTCTCCCCCCAACTCATAAGTCAGAATTGAAGATCTCCCACTCCTGCAAACATCAGGAGTATTTATTCTGCTTCCACTGAACTCCTAACCACTTAAACACATTCATTCTGTTAGTAACACCTTCAACTTGAACTGTTTTGATTCATGAAAAAATTTTGGTAGGGGTTATCTGTTCTGCAAGTACAAAGCAGATCGCAGCACACAGTTCACACTTGGCGGGATTTCTTACCAACATCTTTCATGCAACTGGAAACTACAATATGAGTTTGCATACTACTATGATCCTGCAATGCTTGCTCTGGTCAGTGGATCCCCTCCACCACTCAGTGTTGGCAACCCTCAACAAACAAAAAACCACAACCTGTTATGGTCACAGTACACTTAGTTTCTGAATATGCCTCCCACTATATCATTAAGTACTTACTTCAAAGCTAAAATGATGTACACCCCACATACATTGTGGCAAAATATTTTAAAATATAGTTAAAGCTGTGGAATCAAGTGAAGCTATCAAAACAAGCATAGAAGTGCATCTCAATGATGGCTGCTTCTCTAATAAAAAAAAGTAATGTATATAATGTAAATAATGATTAACGTTGAACATATGGACTCCAATACTACTTATCACATATACTGATAGTTCAGTATACCCTGTCTGGCATAGAAATAAGTGGGGTATGGAGTACAGGCCAGCTGCATGTTGAGGGCTGGACAGTGTTGTGGTATATGTCACATAGTTTGTGACTGACTGTGAAAAGTAGTCATTATCACTTGGTAGTACCATATTAGTGACATATACTACACTTTTTTTTATAGGCCCACTTAGTTCATGGTATTAAATATAATGTAACATATTTCACAACAATGGACATGTTGTACATACCATTTCAGCTTTAAAGTAAATATTTACTGAAATAATACAATTATAGCATTAAATAGTTAGTTATTTGAATGAATCATAATTCTGACCTCTTGTTATGATATGGAACAAGCACATTTAACAATTATCGTACATATTATCAGTGGCTTTTTTATTATTTCTTTTAAGTCCTACAACCAAGCACAACTCTAGTGGCAGCCACAATGTGAGTATTCCATGCACGATTTCCATTTGTCTTCCTCCACTCTCACTGTGCTCATTGTGGTTATGGCTTCTATCCATTTGGGACACTGTGAACTGGTCTCTGCACTGCGTTGCCATAGTGTGGATGTTTCAGAAGCTATTTCTGTATTCTCAAGAGACAACCCTCAATTGTTCACAACCACTGCACTGATGTATACTACCATAGTTTCCATGGTTTTCTCATTGTGCTAGCAGTGCATTTTCTGATAAATATGTCAAAGTTTTTGACTAACACTGAGATCCATAAGGTTTTGAATGAACCATTTGAAGACTCTGGATATGAAAGGGACTTTTTTGAAAACGAATACAGTGATTTTGATTCTGTACAAGAACAATATTATTTCAGTATTACTGTGACACTGTTCTACATTATTTTGCTTGAGAAATCTGCTATGTAAGTAATACTTCTACTGAGTTTTCAGATGAAATTCCAACCCCAACAATGCACAATATACTTCTTAATAATCAAAGTAGTATTTCCAATGTAGTGCTGTCTTTAGAGAATCATGCAAGAGAAGACGTTATAGTGTTACAGAATCTTCAGATGCAGAATTAAGATAGACTAAGATGGACCACATTAGATGAGCAACCATCATTGCTTGAACTCTAAGAAGAAAATTGATTTATGGCAAAAGGGGATGATGGCAGCAGTCCTTTCAATACTTTTCAACTTTTTTCCCTGAATCAATGATGAAGCACATCAAGGCAGAAACTAGCAAGTATGTGAAACCCATTATAGATAAAGTGAGAAGACCACATTACATGAAACCCACAAGCATGTGGCACATGTGGACTGGGGTAAAACTTCATGAAATATATTTGTTCTTTGCATTACAATCCATATGTGACTAGTACAGAAAAACAGACTGCATTACTATTGGTCTACAAATGACTTTGTACCTGCACCATTTTAAGGTTAAGTTCTGACCACAAATGGATTCTCCACTGTTCTCTCTTGCCTGCATGTAACTGAAAATGTTTCGTACATTCCAACAAACAAACCTGGACACGATGACATGCATAAAATCAGACCTTTTCTGCATGATTTACTTTCACAGTTTCTAGCATAGAAACCTGATGAAAACCTTACCAGTGATGAGTGGGTGTGGGTTCATGAGAAGAGTTATTTTCCATATCTATGTAAAAAACAAACCTGACAAAATGGTCTCAAACAGTTTATCTCAAGTGATTCAAAGGAAGAATACATTTCACACACTGAAGTTTAGACAGACAAAGGGCAGGAAGATAATTCTGTTAATGTCCTTTTTCGTATGCTTCTGTCTGACTACCTCGACAAGGTACGTACCATTTTCACAGATAGATATTAGAGTTCACCAGTTGTTTTTGATTTTGTGAAAGACACTAACACCAAGACTGTGGGAATGTTCACTCCTAAACATAGAGGACTCCATAAACAGAGTGTAGTCAACAAAAAGCTAAAGAACGGTTTGACACTACATTTATGAGGAAGAAACATTTGTAGCCTCTGAAGTGGAGGAACACAAGACATATTCCACATTTTTCAAGTCTTCACAAGACGACAGATACAAAAGAAAAAGTTTTTTAAAAATCAGGGATGATAAAGACGATAAAACTTGATGCCATTCTAGACCTCAAACTCAACAAGACAGGTGTATACTGGAATGATAAACTCATATCTTACTACCATCTCAACAGAAGGCAAATGAAATTATGGAATAAACTGTTTTTCACCTCTTTATAATGGTAGTTGTGAAGGCTTACATCTTGTACTGAAAAACAAGAAATAATAAAGACTACATGCTGCTATTAGATAAATTTAGCTGAGGAGTTTGCAAAGAAAGGATGTATGCATTAACATACTGCTACTCCCCAAAATGTCTGAAGCAACAGACTTCTAGGAAGCCACTTTGCTGACAGAACTCCTTCCACAGAGAAGAAAGTGCATCCCGAAAGTCTTCAGTAAAAGTAACAATAAAGTGGCGTCTTGGCTGTAGAGTTTCACAGTACATGCTAGAGTGTTTCAAACTAACAGGAGTAGTTGTCAAGCATATAGGGTTTCACTCTGTGACAAAATAGTTCATGGGTGAATGGTCGAATTTCAGTGTCCATTGGGCACAATATTTCAGCAAGTACCCACATTGCCATCATGTGCACTGATGAAATGTCTGCTTGGGGTCAGTGCACCACTTTTATTCTTTTCCCCATTCCTCTGATATGCTGCTCTGTCTACTGCCCATCTCCTCCCCCAACTCCGCCTGCCAACAAACTGCTCTACCCTCCATTTGTACCCAGGTATGCATGCTTGCAGCACCTCTGCTCTTCCTCCAGCTGCCCTGAAGTCAGTTCATCATGGGATGTCTCTCTTCTCTTCTTAATCAGATTAATTGTGAGTTTCCAGGCTTTACTAAGGATGTAACCACAATGTTGATTTATCAGTGGTTCTGTAACTCGAATTTCAATAGATTCTTTAAAGACACAGTCCCACAAGCTAGATTTCTGTGTCAGAACAACATTAGTATGGTTGTCACCCATTCCATGTAATTCTGATAGGCAATATTCTGTGATTGTCAACTTGTTAACCTGCGGCAATGTGATGTGCCATTGGTGTTCTCAACAACAAACTTCGACAGCAGGGATCATTTGACCTTTGTGTGTCTTGCCACATTTTCACGTTAAATGATAGACCTCTTATTTCCATAGTCCAAGGTCATCTTCGACACTACCAAGCAATGCCCATGTTTTAGCTGAAAGACTGTCTTCACCTGGGCAGGGTGAGGGTTCATTTATATTTTAAGTTACCTCATTGTGATCTTCAGCTCAGAGTAGCCTGTGAACCATCAACTGGTTAAATATTCTTTTTATCTGTAGGATAACTTAATTTTTACTAAAAACAAGGAAATAGCAACATCAATCTTTTAAGGCTTTTATTGTGCCTTTAAATGCAACACATATTAGATGATAAGTATCTTGTCACAGGAGACCTTCTGGGTAACGAATAATAAGCACCTTTTCAATACATGCATATTTACATTATTGATATAAACTTCTGGTCACTGGAATTCCTTGACAGCATGGCTAGTGCAGAAGACTCTTTGCCGCCTTTGACTACTTTGCCCATCAAAACTCCAAGTATGCCTTCAACTCTCTTGGAATGGCATTACACCAGACAGAATAACTCATGCAAATAATAAAATACACAAAACAGGACTTGTATCTTAATAAATCTTCTTACATTATATTCTGAATGATTATTCTGGATAACAAAATTCTACTAATAAAACCTGTTCATTTATATTCAAAATTACTACGAGATTTCACTTCCACTCAACAAAATTATTTATTTCCAAACTTTGGCTACAGAATATCTGGGAAATCTCATGCCCTCAGAGTCTCTGGAGAATTCATCCAATTTTTCTGCATAATGCACCACAACATGTAATAAACACAATGGCAGCATCGTCCTGAAGTTCCTCTTCTATTTCCACTAGCCGTACAGTGGATGCACAATTTAGGCGTCTCTAAATTTGTTACTGCTTGTAGCCATTTTTCCGAAACACCGTCCTCAGATGTTCAAGTTCTTGGTTGAGACTTTCATTGTCAGTGAGGGTGCGAGCACTATGTACCAAAGTTTTGAGCACCCCATTCCTCGGAGCTGGGTGGTGACAGCTACCTGCTTGTAGGTATAAGTTGGTGTGCATTTTCTTCCACTACATTTTGTGGCCCAATGTGTCATTTGCTCTTCTTTTACCAGAACATCCAGAAAGCAGAGCAC
Source organism: Schistocerca americana (assembly GCF_021461395.2). Taxonomy (NCBI): domain Eukaryota; kingdom Metazoa; phylum Arthropoda; class Insecta; order Orthoptera; family Acrididae; genus Schistocerca; species Schistocerca americana. Next base: position 947,308,221 of record NC_060119.1, on the reverse strand, counting down.
CCAATCCATTGTGACTTCCATGGTAAAACTGATGTTCTGAACCAGAGACATACGAGGAATTTGTTTGCTTATCTCTTCACGTGACCACATGACTAACATGTAGTCTACATACCAGAAAAACAGATAGATATCCACTGGGCTGATTCCAGGGCTTCCTCTTCAAAAAGTTCCAAATACAAGTTAGTGACAACTGGTGAAAGTGGACACCCCATGGCTACTCCTAACTGCTTACAGTAACCAGTGTCTCAAAGAAAGCATGTCAACAAGACATGTCTAAAAGATTGGTTATCTCTGTGTCAAATTTCCAGCCAATATGTTTTCAGGATTCTTGTAAAGGCATTCTGGTCAGAAGGGAGACAATACTGAAGCCCACAAAGCACACAACAAAATCCACGAAGATGTGAATATCATATGAACTTTTCCAATGTAAGGATGAGGTATACCCTTTAGGTATTTACGGAGTGAGTATGTGAGGGCACCAAAGTTGCTAACAATGAGATGTAAAGGTACCCCCATCTTTGTGACCCTTCGGAATTCCACAAAGTCTCTGTGGAACTTCATGTGGAAAGCCACTCTCTTCGTAGAAACAGTGTTAATCTTCCTATATGCACTGTCTTCTAGCAGCAGACCCTGTCTATTTGCCCATTTTCTCAATGTAATCCTGGTAAAGAAGGACAACAGTTGCATTGCCTTTGTTGGTTGGTGACACCACAATTTCTGGATCTTCTTTTAGCTTCTGTATGGACACTCGCCCCCTGCTACAGATATTCAGTTTCATAGGTTTTGTTTGCATGAGAACATGACAGGTTTCATGATGTACTTGTTTAGCTACTTCAGGTGCAAGATGAGCAGTTGCGTGTTCCACTGCACTGATTATGTCCTTGATAGGTTGTGGATTTATTACTGGGAGCAAAATTGAGTTCACTCTGATGGACTCTAACAGTGTCCGCATCCAGTGGTTTCACTATGACATTGTTGATAGTCTTGAAGGGAGCAACAGACACTTGTGTGTCTGGTGTAATCTACAATTTTGATGTTTGGCCTCTGATGGCCTTCTTTCGTGCAGTCCCTCCTGTGTCTCATGTGACATCACCAATCCATTCTATGTCCAGGAACTGAACTGTTGGCCACCTGTAGACATAATTTGAAAGGTTCTTTGTTAGCCGAGTCCAGACGCAAATGAGTAAAGTGTACTATCTGCCATACTATTGCCAGGGTGACACGTTTCTCAATTCTTCTGGTTGCGCTGAGTCGATGTGACGTATTATCTTGGAGAAGTTCGTCACCACACGTTCTCCACGCCATCTCATAAGGAATGCAAAGGCACTCAACAAAAGGCTCCTCCAGTGGCGCAGCTTGTCAAGTATTTTCATGCTGTGATACACCTCCTGCATAGAAGTATGCGATGTCATTTTTCAGCTTCTCATGGTGTACTTTATGTCAAAACAGCTGAGTGGTGAATGGCTGGATGTCAGTGTCCAACAGCCATAATATTTTGGCAGCTGACCACATTGGCATCGTTGGCATCATCAGTTGCACTGAGAGATAAATGTGCCACCCCAACCCATTAGCAGTCAATTCATCAGCACACCTGATGATGGCAACGTGGTCACTTGCTGATATATTATGCCTGTTGAATGACATCCAGCCATTCACCAGTGAACTATTTTATCATCAAGTACACAAGGAGAAGCTAAAGAATTGCATTTCAGTTTGTGTTTGAAGTTAATTTCATTCTTGATTAAATTTTTCATATTACTGTGTAGAGGGTCAAAAATTATTGTGTCTAAATACTTCACTCTTTTCTGTGCCACAAATACATCTTTCACTTCAGAAAAAATGGTTCCTCTTATTATATTCTATGTGCAGGACTGCCAGATGACAACTTAAACCTGTCAAAACTAATTGCAGCATTACAAAGTTTTATAACAACCTTTTGGTGGTATATACAGTGAGGAAAACTGAAGGACTAAAATAAGTTTCACATGATGTGTTACTGCCAAGTAACACAGCTGAATGAAACTTCGACCATACATAGAAAGAACCGCTACAGTATGGTACGGAAGGTAACTTAAAGAAATACACAATGAGATGAACAGAGATGACACTTTTATTCAAAGATAATAATCACATTGAAGTTACAGTGACTTTTGATGGTCCCCTGGACATTACAAAAGGCCAGACATGGTTCTCAATAGTGTGATCACAGCAATGCGCGGTCTGCAATGTATTCCCATGATGGCCACAAGGTTGGTAAGGAGTTCTTTCCACTCCTTCACCAGTGCAGTTGACAAATGCTAGATGGTCATTGGTGCATGTGGACAGGCTACAATATGTCTCCCCCATGCATCCCTCACATGCTTGATGGGATTTAAGTTGAGGCAATGGGGAGGCCAGCCCATTTGCCGAATGTCCTCTTATTCCATGATCTACTCAATCTGCACTTTTTCATGCAGAAGCACATTGTCATCCATAAAAATGAACTCAGGGCTGAATACACCACTGAAAAGATGCAAACAGGAAAGGAGTACAGTGTCATCGTAACACTGCCTGGTGGATGTATCATGTTAAAATATTTGGAGGTCATTATGTCCATGCAACATTATGCCTGCCCACACCGTAACATGTAGACTACCAAAAGAATCATGTTCGACAATGTTCCAGGGTTTATTATATGTTCTCACCTCCAACCATATGAGGATACATCCAGAATCACTATTCAAAACCACGAAATGGCTATCTGGCCAAGAAACCACCCCATGCAGTCGCTGTGCAACTGTGGAGTGTGAGACTACGTGCCTTGCAGCCCTGTTAAATGTGGCTGCAATTGTACCCGCTGTTTTCAACTGCCTCCTCTCTTTTGGACAGCACTGCCTGTGGTTCGGAATTCTCCTCATGCACGTGAAACAATGTTGTGAGCAATACCAAACTCATGGGTTACACTCATTACACTTTGTCCTCCTTCAAGTTTCCCTGTGATTCTTCCCCATATGAAAACATCCACATGTTGTCTCTGGGCCATGTTGTACTGAAGAACACCACCATAGTGCACGGTAACTTCTTGCTGATTGACACACAGGCTTTTTCCTTTCCTTGAACTGCCTCCTGTTATAGGGCCAGCCCCTACTTCGTGCTAAAGTCACACTGACCTCACGCCATGAGACGATCCACCATTCTGTGCTTGACAACACGCTCTCATTCATTTACACCAAACAGTTAACATGTTATATTACTTGATTTAGTTCATCTTTAAATTTGCAGAGAAATTTATAGTCTGATGCTAGTTGCCACACATGGGAGGCTACAAATGAAATACTGCAGTAGTTACCGGTAAAACACATTTATCAGAAGGACCTTAAAATGAAACCATTGTATTATTTCTCTACATGATCACCATTCAGAATTAAGTGTTTATTATAGATTACACCTCTTAATGAGTTGACTAAATCCCTCTCCACAAAACTTTGTTGCATGAGATTGCAATCTGCCATTGACAGCATCTTGAACTTCTTTGTCAGAGTCCAAGTGTAGCGAGCTAAGCCACATTTTCATGCTTATAAGAAGGTGGAAATCACTTGGAGCCCAGTTGGGGCTGTAGAGCAGTTGTTCAAATATATCCCATTCTTTGGTGTGCCAAGCAAAGTGTGGTTAAAAATGTCACATAAATTAGGACAGTGATGGGGAAACTGTTGCTTGTTTTGAATGACTCTTCTCAATTTTTTAATGTTTTACAGTAGGTGTGAGAATGAACCTTTCTTCCACGTTCTATAAAATCCACAAACAAGATCCTTTTCACATTCAGAAAAAAGTGGTCATAACCTTTATGGATGCTATGAGTCAGGGAGGCTTTGTTTGGGTTGTTGGACATAGCAGTATGACTCCACATCATTCATTACTTGTGTATCTCCACTTCAGCATACGAAACTCATTTTTCATCTCCTGTCATTATTATGTTATTCTGGCCTTCTCCTTTCGTATACTGAAAAAGGAAGTCCAGAGAAGCAGTCATCTATTGTGTTTCGTTGTTATCAGGACAGAGTTTTAAACTCAATAACTTGTGGTACACATTTGTTTAATCAAGCACAGTCACATACAACATACTATGAGAAATATATGGGAAGTTCTCTTATAGTTGTGATATCATGGAATATCAGTTTTCATAAGTTTATTCAGCAACTTCCTGCACCAGTTCATACCTGACCACAGACAGGCAGTCACCTCTGGCTGTGACATGACATACTGTAAACAGAGCTGAAGTGATTGATCTCGGTCTGGTGCAATGTTTGAATTCCACATGCTGTGGTGAAGAGCCCAGGCTGGCATGGTTCTGACTTCTAACTGGAGGCCATGCTGGCCCACAGAGCAGAGTATCTGGGACCAAGCAGAACTGTCAGATATGGGCACTACCTGGATGTGACATCATGTCCTTTGCCCCAAATATGATCACAAAGGGAGGAATATCAGTGTCGTGTTTGCGCTTGTGCAGTGCAAGCTATTGTAGTTACAGTGTAAACCATTGTCATTACAGTAAAAAACAGTACACAGTTTTAAAGATGAGAAAAGGACAAATTGGTGGATATACTATGGAAATGAGTGTAAGAGAAGTTACAGCATCAAGAAAATTCCTTTAATGTAAGTATAGTAAATAATTAATAACTAGTATAATTTTAATTGCGCCAAAGAGATCAACCTATCATTTAGTAGTGCGCATCAGTAAGTACTGACTGAGCTACCTAAAAGTCTATTACTTAAACAATAACCCATTGGGAAACATTTAATTTGATATTTGATTAAAACAGAATATTTTACAGAGTAAAGCAGTTACACTACCAGAAAGGCAGTATGAGTTGGTAGACATATAAACACATCACTGACAATATTAAGTTTATAACAATTCTGTGTTTCTTTGTTATTTTTACTAATTGTTTATTATTTTGTTTGGTTTTACAATTAATTTAAAGATGGACAGTGTTACATTAATTCTAATTGCAGCAGTGGAAATAGCTTGTCAATTACTGTGAGAAAGAAATGTCACGTGTTTGTACAATTATTCAATGCACAGAGAGCACAAACTGAATTTGATCAATGCAATTAAAATATGCATGTGTTTAACTTTAATTTGCACGCAGACTACCTTATGTAGAATCATATTAATATGTCATTTTATTCAGATTTTTAGGACACACCTAACGGTTATCCACATTTAAGATTCCACTATTGTATAAAGAATTGTAAATAAGGCTGGTGATTGCTCTTAGAGTTGTTAAGTGATACAGACGCTTGGAATTTCCAGGGAAGGAGGTACCAAACTTATAAAAGGCAGTTGCCATCTAGCATCAAGAGCATTCTTGTGAATGGAGTTGTACAAGCAAGATCTATGGCAGTTTGGGTGGTGGTCTAGCAATGTACTTTTGGACTTAGTAGTTTTCTCTGATGATAAGTCTTGGTACTTGACAACATTCTGCAAATAGTTCCGAGGGAACTTGAGAGAAATCTGCAATGGTTGGGTAGTTCAGTGTGTCTTACATTTTTCATGAGTTAGGCCAGATCAGACTTGGATTTAAGTGCCTTGATTCTAACTTTAACTCAGTTTGCTACTGGGGACTCTGCTTATTTCATTTCTGATCAACAATTAGGATCGCTGCTTACTGTACCTATCAGACTTGCATTTCTTTTCATCAGTGTTGATAGTGAACTTTAACAACGCTAACACAGTAATAGTAGATCATTACCACATTTTTTCGTGAAAAATTTGACTTTATGCATCATTGAGGACCGATTTAACCAAAATGTTACACCCTTGGAGCCCTTGTTCTCAATGTATGCCGCCAATGAGATACATTTCTGAAATCAGAATCAGCACCTATGTACAATCTAATATTACTTGAATCTGATTACTACATCAGCTCCCCATGAACCATGGACTTGCCATCGAACAATACAGATAGCCACACCATGGGTGCAACCACAACGGAGAGGTGTCTGTTGAGAGGCCAGACAAATGTGTGTTTCCCGAAGAGGGGTATCAGTCTTTTCAGTAGTTGCAGGGGCAAGAGTCTGGATGATTGACTGATCTTGTCTTTTAACATCAACCAAAATGGCCTTGCTGTGCTGGTACTATGAACAGCTGAAAGCAAGGGGAAATTACAGCTGTAAGGACTACTCAGGAGGATGTCCACTTCAAGAGAAGCAAAACTGGCCTTCTATAGATCGAAGTGTGGAATGTTAGATCCCTTAATTGTGCTGCTAGGTACGAAGATTTAAAAAGGGAAATGGATAAGTTGACGTTAGAAGTAGTGAGAATTAGTGATGTTCAGTTGCAAAACGAACAGGACTTCTGGTCAGGTAAATATAGGACTATAAATACAAAATCAAATAGGGATAATGCAGGAAACGGTTAATAATGAATAAGAAAACAGTAATGTGGATAAGCTACTATTAACAGCACAGTGAATGCATTATCATTGTTAAGACAGGCACAAAGCCCATACCTACCACAGTTGTACAAGTTTATATGCCAACTGGCTCTGCAGATGATGATGAGATTGAAGGAATGTATGATAAGGGAAATTATTTAGATAGCTAAGAGAGATGAAAATTTATTTGTGATGGGGAACTGGAATTCAATAGTGGGAAAAGAATGAGAAGGAAAAATAGTAGGCAAAAATGAAATGGGAAAAAGGAATGAAAGAGGAGGCTGTCTGGCAGAATTTTGCACAGAGCGTAATTTAATCATCACTAACACTTGGTTTAAGAATCATAAGAGAAGGCTTATATGTGGAAGAGACCTGAGACACAGAAAGATTTTAGATTGATTACATAATGGTAAGACAGAGATTTATAAACCACGTTTTAGACTGTAAGACGTTTCCAGAGGCAGATGTGGACTCTGGCCACAATTTACTGGTTATGAACTCCAGATTAAAACTGAACAATGTATATGGGACAAGGGCAATTTGATGGATCCTGAGATAGTTGATAGTTTCAGAGGGAGCGTTAGAATAGAACTGTCAATGGACTACAGAAGAAAATGAATGGGTAGTTCAAGAGATAAAATAATAAAGGCAGCGGTGTATCAAATAGGTAAAAAGACAAGGTCTTATAGAAATCCTTGGATATCACAGTATATATTGACTTTAACTGACGAAAGGAGGAAATATAAAAATGCAGCAAATGAAGCAGGCGAAAAAGAATACAAATATTTTAAAAATGAGATCGACATGAAGTGCAAAATTACTAAACCAAAATGGCCGGAGAGCAAATGTAAGCATTTTAAGCTAAGCATATTTCACTAGGGAAAATATAGATACTACATACAGGAAAAGAGGAGAAGCTACATGAAAAATCAAGAGCTCACGTAGGAAACCAATCCTAAGCAAAGAAGGGGAGCTGAGAGGTGGAAGGAGTATATAGAAGGTCTATACAGGGAGAATTTGACAGGGCTTTGAAAGATCCAAGTAGAAATACGACCCCAGGGGTAGACAATGTTCTGTCAGAACTACCGATAGCCTTGGGAGAGACAGCCATCTGGTGTGCAGGATGTATGAAACAGGTGAAATACTCTCAGACTTAATGAACAATGTAATAATTCCAATTCCAAAGGAAGCAGTTGCTGAGAGGTGTGAAAATATCAGTTTAATAAGCCATGCTTGCAAAATGCTAATATGAACTCTTTCCAGAGGAATGGAAAAACTGGTAGATGATGACCGCGGAGAGGATCAGTTTGGATTCCAGGGAAATGCAGGAACACATGGGGCCATATTGACCCTACAACTTATCTTAGCAGATAGGTTGAGGAAAGGCAAATCTATGTTTATAGCATTTGTAGACTTAGAGAAAGCCTTTGACAATGTTGACTGGAATACTATCTTTGAAATTCTGAAGGCAACAGGGGTAAAATACAAGGAACAAAAGGCTACTTGCAACTTGATAGAAACCAGATGGCAGTTATAAGAGTTAAGGGGCATGAAAGGGAAGCAGTGGTTGAGTGAGACAGCATTGTAGCCTACCCCGATGTTATTTAATCTGTACATTGAACAGGTTTTTAAGGGAAACAAAAAAAAAAGTTTGGAGTAAGGATTAAAGTTGAAGGAGAAGAAATAACAACTTTGAGGTTTGCCGATGACATTATAATTCTGTCAGAGACAGCAAAGGCATTGAAAGAGCAGCTGAATGGAATGGACAGAGTCTTGAAAGGAAGATATAAGATGAACATAACAAAGTGAAACAAGGATATTGGAACTGAATTAAATCAGGTAATACTAAGGGAATCTTATTACAAAATGAGACATTTAAAGTAGTACACAAGTTTTGCTGTTGGGGCAGCAAAACAACTGATCATGGCCGAAGTAGGTAGAATAAAAAATGTAGACTGGCAAAGGCAACAAAAGCATTTCCGAAGAAGAGAAATTTGCTAACAACGAATATAGATTTGTGTGTTAAGAAGTCTTTTCTTATTTGTCTTGTGCAGCCATGTATGCAAGTGAAACATGGATGACAAACTGTTCATTCAGAAAGAGAATAGAAAAATGTGGTTCTAGGAAGAATGTTGAAGACTAGGTGATAGGGCACATTCTGAGACAGCAAAGGATCACCAGTTTAGCACTGGAGGGAAGCGTGGGAGGTAAAAACTGTAGAGGGAGACCAAGAGATGAATACAATAAACAGATTCTGATGGATGTAGGTTGTGGTAGTTATTCCGAGATGAAGAGGCTCACACAGGATAGAGTAGCATGGAGAGCTGCATCAAACCTGTCTTTCGACTGAAGACCACAACAACAACACAATACATCAGAAACAATTTCATTATGTTTACAAATTAAAGCAACTGAAACTGTTTTCAGTTTTCATCCCCCAGACAATGAGGTCAACATCACTGTTGCAGTTTATAAAGGTTTCTGTCACACATCACATACATTCATCTCTCTGCTCTTAAATAAATGATATCATCTCTTTACAGTACAAATTTATGCTATACAGTTTTCACATTTTTTGCTGGTAAAAATAATATAACACAATGGATTTTACATACAGCAGAATTTCTAATTGGAGTGCTAATACTCAATGGCTACAAGGCAATTAAGAAGCTGCATGGGTTTCTCACTAGTGCCGCTCTAAGCAGAATGGCCTACTGCATGAGTTAGTGTATCTACTGTCCTGTTCGCCCTGCAACTAACCATGCAACATAAAAACAAAGTTTACTTTCCAGGTAGCCCTTGTATGTTCTGTAGTTTTATGAGAAATACTAGACTGTGTGGTGACACATGGCACTCCAGAAGAGTGATGTGTCCCTATATCTTCATACCAACATATTATACTTGAGAATTAAAACCATACAATAAAGTGTCATAGGTGAGAGCACAGATATTATGTGGTTCTGTTGTTTTATTTGTGTGTGGCACATCATGATGTGGGGTGATGCATGTCTTTCAAGATGAGACAGCGATCACAGCAAATTCACGTGAGAAAGTGCCTGCTTGGGTGCAAATATAGAAGCTCTGGGCATTGCTGACCTACTTTGAAGAGGTGTAGATGCCTTCAGAAGCTAGTAGTAGTAGTAGTAGTAGTTGTTGTTGTTGTTGTTGTAGCAGCAGCAGCAGCAGCAGCTTTATTCATCTGCAGATCTCTTTTTAAAAGGATATAGGACATGCCAAAATATTTACAAGTTTACACCAATTTAAAATAAGCTAATTCGTATACACATACATTTACAGACTTCTAGTTAGAGACAATCATTAGATATACACCTGGTATACAATACCTTTTTTACAAATAACTTATTAAATAATGTAATGCCACAATGTTCACTCGTACCTCACTATCACTCACTGCACACACTATACACACATTGTTTCCTAACACTTCACTCCCTACACACACACACACACACACAAACACAAACACACACACACACACACACACACTGGTGATCTCTGGGCCATTTTCTGTGCCACAACTTCCCATTTGCTATATTGAAAAACTGAGTTAGCATCCTTCTATAATGAGTGAGATGTTGAGATCAGAAAGAAGAAGAAGTGTTATTATTGTGCAATGCATAGCTTGGGAGTAAGTTTTTCTGGAAAAGAAAAAAAGAAGGAAAAAAACATAATGTGAAGATGTTATGTGGAATGTTGGATGTTTTATAATCATTATTATTATTTATTCGTATAACTTTTTTTTTACCAAACCCCTACTCTGTTTTATCTAAGTAATCCTTCAATGTATAAAATGTATTGCATAACACGTACTTTTTAGCTGCCTTTTTAAATAAGTGTATTTTTGCGATTTCTTTTCTCTCTTTTGGAAATTTGTTGTACAGTTTTATTCCTTGGTAGAAAATACTGCTTTGAGCTTCATGTTTATTTTTTCTTGGCAAATGTGAGTTGAGTCTTGTTCCATGGTCATGGACAGATCTGTTTGTGCAGTAATTACAAATGTTATCTATGATGTGTACAACTAACTGCTAAATGTATTCTCACAGAGTAGTTGAAATCCTCAGTTTTTTTAACAGATCTTTACAATGAGCTCAACTACCATTTTTGGTTATGGTTCTTATGGCTCTTTTCTGGAGTTTGAAAATTGTCTTCATATTTTGTGCATTTGTTCCCTAAAAAAGAATGCCATAGCTAAGAAATGAGTGTACATATAAATAGTATGTAACTAAAAGACACTGCATGTTACATACTGATGATATGATTCTAAGGGCATAACATGCTGATGACATTCTGTTTTCAAGTACCTTTGTGTGTTCACACCACTTCAACTGAGAATTAATACTGATTTCTAGAAATTTTGCATTTGTTACATAGTTTATAGATATGCCATTACATTTGATTTAACATTGCATTATTCCCTCTTCAAACTGAAATTCATGGTATTAGTTTTCTTTATGTTCAATGTCACTTTATTGCTTATTGACCAATCATAAACTTCCTTGAGAGCTTCATTTGCTTTCTCTGCAAGGAGTTCTCGTTTTCTCACTGACTATAATATTCTGTCATCAGCAAATAGAATTTTTTCACCATGAGTAACGCTACTGGGAAAGTCATTGATGTATATCAGGAACAGTATTGGTCCTAATATGCTACCTTGCGGAACCCTATATTATTGTATTTTGGTTCTGATAAGTGTTTTAGAAAAAGTTTAGATGTATCTGACGTATGTGTTGTCTCTACTCTTTGTACCGTAACTGCTAGGTATGATGGAAACCAGTCATTAGCTACCCCTCTTATTCCTAATGCTTCTAATTCATTTAATAGAACCTTGTGGTCAACTGTATCAAAGGCCTTAGAAAGATCCAAAAATATGCCTGTGACACAGTCACCTTTTCAAGAGCATTAAGTACAACCATTGTGAATTCTATATAAAAACTTTAATAATGCAGATGATTTCTGAAATTATAAATGAAATTTTCAATGAATATTCATTCATTCATTCATTCATTCATTCAATGTTGAGACTTGAGGCTGGACATTATGACTGACAGCAGTTTTATGTTATCCATTCTATGAAGCATACATTTATTTTCAGTACACGGTTCGTTTATGTGAAACCACTACATAAGTTTTCAAGAGCAATTAAGAGTCTCAGTATCGAGTTTCTTAACAGCAGTTATCACACAACCAGTGAAGAAGTCTGCTACAGACTTTCAAGATGTCACAGTCAACAAATTTAATAAGGTAACAAAGAATTTACATTGATTAAAACATGTCCAGTGAAGCAGAACACTGGATTCGTTGTGCTCTTCTGCAGGATAGAGATCTAATTATTGCCAGAAGACAAATGGAAACTCCCAACTGCGTATGAAATAAATGTTTGAACAATTATTGAATTGAATTATTTCAGAAGAATAAACCATTTTAAGTGAAGAATCAAATTGTGCTGTTGCTTTGATAACCAGATAAGTACCTATTGAACAAAGGAAACTGCATATATTAAGATGTGCACAGAAAGGAAAATATTAGGAAATGCTTTGCTGAGGAAACACAATTAAGGACTGCCATTTTACAAACAACAAAGAAGATTATTAAGACAGTAAGATGGGAGATCGACAGCCAATGGCTTTGACAGATGAGGACTGTTCGCAATGGGAGACCGCCGACTTTGTGTGGCCTAGCAATATCAGAAGCAGCTACTCAACAACTTTACAACATCACTGAGTTGTGGCAGTGCACTGCATTCTACATTATGACACTGCATGTTACATGGTGCAGTCTGTTGAGCTATATTTACTCCAAAAGAGGTTTTCATTTTTAACATGACAGTGTGTACCATGTGAGAATTGGGTGGAGTTTCATAAGCAAGTGCCAGCAACTGTTGATAACTGGGGAAGTGATGTTCAAGTATTATTATAATTTTGATTGTAAGCAAATCTGATCAAGAAACATGGAAGAGAATTTCAAAGAAATTTTTATGAGCTGTTTCAGACTTATTTTTTTATTTAATGGGGAGGTTTGAACAATTTCATGTTGACCTTAAAATGCAGAGAGAGCAGTAAAATACTGATATAAATGCCAAATAGCATACAGTAAATGCTGACAGAAACCAGCTAACCAATATGTTACTAGGATATATTACTGAATCACATAACAAAAATTAAGATATAAATACAAACTAATTGAAATTGTAGTCCACTGCATCCATTTTACAAGGAAAATTACATTCTGACATAATTAAACAGTTCAATTTAATTAGGAGAGAGGTAAATGATCAGTCTGATAAATTAAATACACATTTCACACATCAGTGTCGTACACTGACAAGGGAAGAATAAATAGGGCAGTTGTCCAAAAGTGTACAGTAGGTAACAGGGTAGATGCACCAAGGAAGGGGAAGGATTTGGTATATACGGATACCAAACATCACTTCTGTAGCATAAAGGCTTTCAATAAGAACAAGATAATGATTCAGATAAATAAGCACTTTCATTTTCCACTTTAGCAACTCTGGAGAACCATGATGATAAATATAGCTGAATGAAAAGTCCAAGAAATGATAGTCATTGATTAACACATCGCTTTTGGCAGGTGTTGTATGTCAAGAATCACCATGGGAGACTCTACTCATGTTCAGTACAAAACTACAACTGGACTGGTGGGAGAGAAAAATGGATTTTGTTAACAATTTAAAATTAACTGCAATGACTTTGGCTGTCATGCAGTATTTAATAGAGAGGTGTCTGGAAAGTTTGATTTTAATAGTATAACATGTAGTCATGAAAATTATGCAGTATAAATGGAGAAAGTTACTAATCAATTAAGAGTTATGGCTGTTCCTGTTGAAAAGCGATTTGTTTCAGATTTAAAGGTGAACTTAAATAAAGGATTGTTTGTAGATGACGCTGTCGTTTATCGACCAATAAAGTCATCAGAAGATCAAAACAAACTGCAAAACTATTTAGAAGAAATATTGGAATGGTGCGAAAAGTGGTAGTTGACCCTAAATAACTAAACGTGTAAGGTCATCCACATGAGTGCTAAAAGGAACTCGTGAAACTTGGGTTACATGATGAATCAGTCTAATCTAAAAGCCATAAATTCAACTAAATACCTAGGTATTACAATTATGAAAAACCTAAATTTGGAAGGAGCACATAGAAAATGTTGTAGGGACAGCTAAACAAAGACTGCGTTTTATTGGCAGGACACTTAGAAAATGTAACAGACCTACTAAGGAGACTGCCAACACTATGCTTGTCCGTCCTCTTTTAGAATACCGCTGCACGGTGTGGGATACTTACCAGATAGGACTGACAGAGTACATCAAAAAAGTTCAAAGAAAGGCAGCATGTTTTGTATTATCACAAAATATGGGAGAGAGTGTCACAGAAATGATACAGGATTTCGGGTGGAAATCATTAAAAGAAAGGAGTTTTTCGTTGCGACGGAATCTTCTTACGAAATTCCAATCACTAACTTTCTCCTCTAAATGCGAAAATATTTGTTGACACCTACCTACATAAGGGTGAATGATCACCACGATAAAATAAGGGAAATCAGAGCTCGTACAGAAAGATACAGGTGTTCATTCTTTCCACGCGCTATACGAGATTGGAATAATAGAGAATTGTGAAGGTGGTTCGATGAACCCTCTGCCAGGCACTTAAATGTGATTCGCAGAGTATCGATGTAGATGTAGATGTAGAAGATAGGATTGTGTTCAGATCCATAACTGCAGAGGAAAAGACACCAAAGGATAATTAATTAAAAGAGTCAAAAACCATCCGATAGAGTAATGTTTTCCCCTCATGGGATTCAAATTCTTTGTGAATTTGTAGAGTGGCATCTACAGCATCGTAAGTAGTCTATTTTTTTTTTCTTTTTTACCCTCTAAATATTTTGTATATTCTGTCTTTAGCTTTTTTTGGTATCAGTATCTATCCAATAAAACAATCATAATTAGGTATTCATATCTTTGCTTTGTTGAAATGATGATACTAAATGCAGGGCTATCCAAAAAGAAGGAACAAATTTTTTGCATTCAGTGTGTGCACCATGTATTACATGACAATTATCAAAACAGTGGCTCACTTCCTGTCACACACAAAGCAGCTGGTATCTCATTAACAAATTAACAGCTTCACCGATGTGATGTGATCTAGCAGAGTGCCAGGCATGGGGAGGGGAGGGGGGGGGGGGGGGGGAGATAAAAATGTGGTCTTTTACATAACCCCCAGATAAAAGTAAAAAGGTGTGAGGTCTACAGATCTGGGAGGCAACCAGCAATGAAGTTCATCTTCTGCTCCTCCTCTTCTAATCCAGTGTCCTGGAATGGTGTCATTCAGGTAACATTGGATGTGCTTAGAGAAATTCTCTAAGCATGCCTGATGTTACCTGATGGCTGTTTTCATTAGATAAAAAATGCATATTAAATTATCCTAGAAATCAGATAACCTCGGACCTGCTTAGAGAAATTCTCTAAGCACATCCGACATTACCTGAATGACACCATTCCAGGACATTGGATTAGAAGAGTAGGAGCTGAAGATGAACTTCATTGTTGGTGGCCTCTCAGGCCTCCAAACCTCACACCTTGTGACTTTTATCTGTGAGGTTATGCAAAAGGTCGTGCTTTTATCCCCCCTATGCCTGACACTCTTGAAAGGCTGTGACATTGCTTTGATGGAACTGTAAATTTGATAACGAGAAACCAGCTGCTTTGTATGTGGCACGAAATGAGCCGCTGTTTTGATATTTGTCATGTAACACATCATGCTCACACTAAATGCATAAAAATTTGAACTTTTCTCTTTCCAGGAACGTTGTAATTGTTTTTCTATCTTTTGAAGTTTGGAAGCAATAAACATTTGAAATCTATTCCTTCTTTTTGAATAGCCCTGTATATTTTAAAGTTGGTTTTACTTGACACAAAGGTGAATTCTCTATTTATTTAAATGTCTACTCACTGGTAATTTAGGGGCGATCACTATGCACTGATCCCGCATCTGGATTCCAGGGTTCGATTCCCAGCGGGGTCAGGGATTTTCTCTGCCTTATGATGACTGGGTGATGTCCTTAGGTTAGTTAGGTTTAAGTAGTTCTAAGTTCTGGGGGACTGATGACCATAGATGTTAAGTCCCATAGTGCTCAGAGCCATTTGAGCCACTATGCACTGACAACAAGAAATGCTTCCCCCCTCCCCTTTTCTTTCACAGGCTTATGTCATAACTAATTAAGATTATTGGAATTAGTGACAACCGGTAGATTGGTAGGTACTTTTTTATTACATACTCTGCAGGTTTCTATGTTAGCAACATCACATTGATGAGGGGAAGAATAGATAAGGCAGCTGTCCAAAAACATATGGTAAGAAATAGGAAGGAGGACCCACAACCACGTTGAGGTACAGAAATTATTTGTATACAGGACACCATGTCTGTAGAGTAAAGGAGTGTTGATGGGAAAAGAGGAACAGTGCGTCTGACACTCAACGTGTGAGAGGCCACTTTTGTAAAAGTGAAATATTTAATATTTTGAGACTTACTCCAGTGTTGTGCAGAAGGAAACTTGCCTGAGGTATAGGAGCTTGAGAAACACAATGAAACCAGGATATCATTAAAGATATGAAGAGTGCCCGAGTATTTATGGTAGAAATAGTAGGAGTTGAAGAAATAAAAGAATTAGAACTTCCTTGCTATAGGAAAGTTTAAGATTGCTAAGTACTCAGAAGTAATCAATGTTTGAAAACATTGTATTATGGATATATAAAAAATCGATTCACTTAGTGACAGCAGAGAAAATACTTATATAAGATACAGAAATGTACAAGCTTCCAGAGCTGGTGGCTGCTCCTCCTCCTGGCAGAATGGGTGAAGATAAAGGAAGAGGGAAGAAGGAAAAGAATTGGCGAGGTTTAGGAAGTGGGGAATATTACAGAAAAGTCACCTAGAACCCCATCTCATGGGAGACTTACAGGGCGAGATGAGAAGGAAAGTCTGATACACAGATAATTCAGAAGGGAAGAGGCTCTTAGATGAAAGTTGAGAACACTGTTGTGGTTGGTTTTTGTGATACTGAGTTGTCATTGTTGTGGAAAGTAGTGGTGAAGGCTTGGGGATGTTAAGAAGTTTGGCCAATTTGGTTTATAGGAGAGGAGAGGTAGTTGGTGGTGAGGCTGTTTTGCAAGCTGGAATGGGACAGGGATAGGAACATCATTGTTGAGGTACTTTAGGAGAAGGTAAGATAGCTTTTTGTTGTGAAGTCTGGCCTGTTGTTGCAGTTTGTAGTTGGCTCGGTGGATGATACCATCCAAGGAAACACGAGGGGCAGATAACTGCAGGATTTTGTAGGAGGGAAGTCTGCTGGAGTGGAAATTGGCAAATGAGATATAAAAGTCACAGATTACTGCAATAAATTGCTGTATTTGAAACCATAAAAGCAGCTAGTGAAAAGTGGGATTACATCCAGAAGGAGGATTTCAAAGTTAAGACTCTGGGGAAACTCCCAGGGATAAAAGGTTTCAAGAAACAGAATATGGTACCTTAATTTAGACACTGCAAAAGCATATTTTGAAAGGACCAAATGTAATATGTGATGGGATTCGTCATAACATAAGGGGACAAGCTGGAGTATTGGAGATGGTGGGAATGGTAAAAAAGAACTAAAGGACGAAAAAATGAATGGGAAAAGAAGAACACAAGCAAGAAATAAAGATTGGAACAGTTGAAAATGGACAGGTATACACTCGCACACACACACATATCCATCCGCACATATACAGACACAAGCAGACATTTGTAAAGGCAAAGAGTTTGGGCAGAGATGTCAGTCGAGGCGGAAGTACAGAGGCCTCTGTACTTCCGCCTCGACTGACCTGTCCATTTTTCCCCCTAAGGTAAGTCTTTCCGCTCCCAGGATTGGAATGACTCCTTACCCTCTCCCTTAAAACCCACATCCTTTTGTCTTTCCCTCTCCATCCCTCTCTCCTGAAGAAGCAACCGTGGGTTGTGAAAGCTTGAATTTTGTGTGTGTGTTTGTGTTTATTTGTGTGTCTATCAACATACCAATGCTTTCGTTTGGTAAGTTACATCATCTTTGTTTTTAGATATATTTTTCCCACGTGGAATGTTTCCCTCTATTATATTGTGTATAATTTTATTTACAAGGTGTACACTCTAAAGCTTCACAGTTTTTCCTCCCAAATGGTTGAAAAATTTCCTGTATCTATGGTTTTTAAATAAGTGCCAAATACTCTGTAACACATCCATGTATATTCAGACAAATCAAACATCAATACAAAAAGTGATCAAAGGATGAAAAATAAATAACAATATATGATGCACGTGTTTATTGTTAATGTGGTTTATTGAAGTGAAACAACACCAGTTTTCAAGAGTGGTTAGAGATTTAGTATTGAGTTTCTTAAAAGCATTTATGACACAATCTCTGAAGAAGTTTGTCACAGCCTTTCAAAAGGTCATGATCAAGAAGCTAAAAAAATAACAAAGAATTAACACTGATTAACAAACATCAAGCAAAGCACAACACCACAACTGTAGGTAATAATATTCAAAATTTTATAATAATCATTACAGATCATTTCAAAAGGGATACTTTGCAAATGCACTAACATACACTGAAGTCAAACCCTAATTCAAAAAAGGTTCTGAAGAGGGGGTGAGAAATTTCTGACCCTTCTCTCTTCTTCTAGCATTTTCTAAAATTATTCAAAAGTTGAAAATTTCATTAAAAATTCATCATCATCTCAGAAACTGAACTTGATTCCCAAAAAGATGAAAACACAATTTTTGTTACTGATGATTTTGTGGAAGTAATGAGTTCTTAAAAAACTTTTGGAATTTTATGTAACTTATCTAATACCTTCAACAATGTAAACACTTGTAACTTATGGACAAACTGCAGAAATATGGAATCGAAGGCCGCATTTTAAAATGGTGTATTAATATACCTAACTGACTGAAAAGAAAAGGTTGTTATTACATCAGGCAATCAAAAATATTTATCAACCGAAAAACCGTTTTAAATGTAGCTCCACAAGACTCCACATTAGAACCAAGCCCATCCATTTTATGTCAATGATCTGCCATACAACGTAAATTCCCTGTCAGTAGTCTTTGCAGATGATTGATGATTAAAAATAGTAACGCAGACAATATTCTCAAAATTTTCATAAGTGTCTCACAAAATTATACACCTAATTTCCTCTAAATTGATTAAAATAAAATATTTAATAAACCCAACTGGTGCAATTTAAAACTAAACAATAAAAAAAGTATGATATTCAGATAATCCACAAAAATCAAGAATTAAAGAGAGCAGCCAATACAAGATTCTTGGAATGCATCTGGGTGAGAACCTGCAATGGTCATCATATATTACACATACTAGTTTTTATCCCTATACTTGTGTCTTCTGCAAAAAGAAACAAATACTTATCTCCTGACAATGCAAAAATAAGGTCAATTCTGTATGCTGGTATCAACGAAACAACCACACACTAGAAATGGAACCCTTTAGTACAAATGACTTTTTTCCCCTTCAAATTCAGACTGTTTATTGCTCTGTGATGGTGGAACAGATACACACCGTCCCTATCTAGAAGATAAGATAAAACTATGGAACTCTTGTGTTTAATGATTCTAAACTATTTTCAATTTTTGCACACTGATTTAATGGTCCAAATATTCAAAAGCCTCAGTAAAATCACAAAATATTCCCCAAGCTGATACTTTTCAACACACATGTTGACATCTACATCTATACCTTGCGAACCACTTTGAAATGCATGGAAGAGAGTACATCCCATTGTACCAATTATTGTTTTTTTTTTTTTCCATTCTATTCAAGTATGGAGCGTGAGTAGAATGATGGTTTAAATGCCTCTGTGTGTGCTGTAATAAATGTAATCTTGTGCTCATGAGCCCTATGGGAGCGATATATAGAGGGTTCTAGTATACTCCTAGAGTCATCATTTAAAGCCCCTACTTGAAACTTCGTAAGTAGGCTTTCTCAAGATACACATAAATTAACTTCAAGAGACTGCCAGTTCAGTCTCTTTAGTATCTCTATGACACTCTCCCACAGATCAATCAAACCAGTGACTATTCGTGCTGCCCTTTCCTGTGTATGTTCACTATCCCCTGTTAATCCTATCTGGTATAAGTCCCACACACTTAAGCAATACTCTAGAACCAGCCAGATGGGTGATTTGCATGCAATCTCCTTCATAGACTGATTGCACTTCTCCAGTATTCTACCAATAAACTGAAGTCTATTGGCTGCTTTACCCGTAACTGAACCTATGTGATCATTCCAATTTCATGTTTCAGCGAAGTGTTACACCCAGGTACTTGTGCAAGCTAACCGATTACAACTGCGACTCATTGATATTATAGTCATAGGATACTACATTTGTTCATTTTGTGAAGTGTATGATTTTACATTTCTGTACATTTAAAGCAAGTTGTCAATCTTTGCAGTACTTCGAAATCTGATCAAGATTTCAGTGAATACTAATGCAGCCTCTTTCTGGCAGCACTCCATTACAGAGAACTGCAGAAATTCTGAGGTTACTATTGATACTGTCTGCAAAGTAATTAATATACTATATGAACAGCAAGGGTTCTAACACACTTCCATGGAAGTTACTGCTACATCTTTCGATGACCCTCCATCCAATATAACTTGCTGCATCCTCACTACCAAAAAATCCTCAATCCAGTCACAAATTTCAGTTTATAATTATTCACTTTATAACTGTTTCATGTTACGATCTCATAGATTAAAACTATACTTCCAGACTGATAAGTGCAAGGCTATGAACATCTAGGTAAATAGAAATTAAATGCTGTTCACTGGTTAGTGTTTCAATTGAGAACAGCTGGTCCAATTTGGCTAGTTAAAAAAAAATTAATGCTAGCCTGAATATGTTTTTTAGGGAAAGAAAAATTGAAAAAGTTGTCTGAAAAATAGGAAAAGTTAGTAAAACCTGAAAGTGCTTTTTTACATGAGATTTTTTTAATGAACTCACGACCATATCTTGTGATTTTAATGATAGATACATGTAATTATTATTATTATTATTATTTTTTTATTTTTTATTTTTTTTTTTTTTTTTTTTTTTTTTTTTTTTTTTTTTTTTCCCTGGAAAAGCTTTCAGGGAAAAAAAATCCGGACAATTACAAAGGAAAGCCGGAAAATTTGGATAAACTGAAAAACATCATAATTTTTTGTATGTTCTCTTGACTATGATAGAAATGACATTCTTGACTGATTCTCTCTCTCTCTCTCTCTCTCTCTCTCTCTCTCTCTCTAAGTTCTAGAAAAGCACATTCTAGACTAATTTAAAATAAAATTTTGTGATCCATTCAAAAAACATAGTTATTTTATTCCAATTCCAATTTATTATGCTACTATCTGCATTAATGCCATTTGGCAGCTGACTGTCAAAGTGTGAATCAAGTCAATTGCTTAATTAGTGACGAAAAATTGATTCAGTTGTTTATTTTCAGTTGGGCTGTGATTGTGTTGTAAGTTCATCACAATCATTTCATGAAATGACAAATTTATAGGATTTATCTACGAAATACTGTGAATTTTGAAGTGTCACATAGATATACAGTAACAACTAAGTGAATCTGTTGTCTATTTTCAGTTGAACTGTGGTTATTCAGATAGCACATTGTGTCGCAATCAACAGAGCTGAATGGAACTGACACAATCTAATCACCCTGCAATGCTGCCAATAAGATGGAGCAATTTACGTTGCAGAACTCACAGTGCTACAAACCAATCGTATATTAGATCAAATTGAACTGCAGAGTAATATGAAAAACAAAACGAAATTGAATGGATTTGATTTTCACAAACACACACACATCTGCAGAAGAAGGAAGAGAAAATGGAAACGAAGATGATATGCATCAAATGAGAAATCATTGATCAGTAGAAATGAGTCAACTGACAATGAGTCTGAATAATCATGCAGGAAGACAAATAAATGTTGAACTGAATACCTATCACACTGCATTCTGTTACAATGTGACAGCTGCTTACGGTGCAGACAAATCTGCTCTATTGTACTGATTATTGTTGTTTGCCCACATTGTAAGGCACTGAAAATGAAACTCCTGGATTCTGTTGTGCGAGTGGCAGCTGGTGGCAATGGTCTCACCATCAGAGCCATTGGACCAGTTGGTTTCTGGAAAAAGGGAACAGAATCCACATATTTCTTAAAGCAAATCCAAATACACAACAGCTGCTTCCAAAGTAATTCATTTGGTGTAACAAACGTGGTTCAGGACAATTTCATGACCACTTTCAGGGTAATTGCAACATTATCATCTTCCATATCGTTCAAAACTCCCAGACATCATTCAACACATATTAAAATTTAGAAAGGAAAACATTTGTTGGGTCAGCTAGTTTACAATAAAATAAAAGTGAGATACTTTCATAGTACAGAACTAGATTTACTATAAAGAAAGTTATGTATTATTCTCATTCAAAAATGTTATTTTTAAGTTACAGAACTTATAAATGATGATAATCTATGTTCGTAGAGTAATGTAATAAACTAATCATAACTTTGAGATGATACCTCACTGCAGACTGTTAACCAAGATGTGAGCATACAGAATAGGTTCCCAGATAAGCGAATGGCTTCAAGACTTCTTAAGTAATAGAGCCCAGTATGTTGTCCCCGACAACGAGTGTTCATCAGAGACAACGGTTGTCAGGATTCCCCAAGGGAAGTGTCATAAGACACCTGTTATTTTCTATACACGTGAATGATCTGGCAGAAAGGTTGGGCAGCAACCTGTGGTTGCTTGCTGATGATGCTGTGGTGTACAGGAAGGTGTCGAAGAGGAGTGACTGTAGGGTGATACAAGATGACTTAGGCAAAATTTCTAGTTGGTGTGACGAAAGGCAGCTAGCTCGAAATGTAGGAAAATATAAGTTAATGTGGACAAGTACAAAAAAGTAAACTTGTAATGTTTGGATACACCATTAGTACTATCCTCCTTGACACAATTACATCATTTAAATACCGAGCATAATGTTGCAAAGCAATATGAAATGGAATGAGCATGTGAGGATTGTGGCAGGAAAGGTGAATGGTCAAATTTGGTTTACTGGGAGAATTTTAGGAAAGCTTAGTTCATCTATACAGGAGACAGAATATAGGATGCTAGTGTGACCTGTTCTGGAGTATTGCTCAAGTGTTTGGGGTCTGCACCAGGTCAGATTAAAGGAAGATACAGAAGCAATTCAGAGATGGGCCTCTAGACTAGTTAACAGTAGGTCTGAACAACAGACAAGTGTTATGAAGATGCTATCCGCGGTAAGGCACCATTCTTTTCGAGGAACTCAAATGAGAAAATTTAGAGGACTGGCAGCTGAAGATGACTGCAGGATGAACCTATAGCTGCCAACACACATTTCGCAAAAGGACCACGAATATAAAACAGGAGGAATTAGGGCTCATATGGAGGCACACAGACAGTCATTTTTCCCTCTCTCTATCTGTAAGAGGAATAGAAAAGGGAACTAGTACTGGGACAGGGTACCCTCTGCTATGCAGCATATGGTGGCTTGAAGGAAGGAAGGAAAAATGGAAGATTAAGTTTAATGTCCCATTGACACTGAGGTCAGTAGAGATGGGGCACAAGCCCAGGTTGTCATGGATGGGGAAGGAAGTCAGCCATGCCCTTTAGAAGAAACCATCCTGGCATTTGCCTGCAGCAATTTAGGGAAATCACAGAAAACCTGAATCAGGATGGCCGGAGACACGCTTGAACCATAGTCCTCTGAATTCAAGTCCAGTGTACTAAACACTGTGCCGCCTTGCTTGATTACAGTGGCTTGAGGTTTATGTACGTAGATGTAGAACTAATGGTTGTAAATTTATGTTAGTTTAAGGTTTTTTTGACACAGTTATATGCACCTATTATATTACTTATACTGACAAGTCTCTCATACATTAAATCAGTGATTTCGTATTGACACAATGATATAATAAAATTCTGATTCTGGTTTATATTTGTTTCTAAATTTTTTTTATTTTTTAAATCATCCTCGACATGACCTAAACATTTCTGAAAATGTTCGCAATAAGAAGTTTGGTTTATAATGAGTAATTCTGTTTGTCACATTCTTATGAAGAGGTCATTTTAACATTGTCTACAACTGTAGGAAACTGACAGTATGAAATCACAAAAGACATAGATGATAAATCAGTAGAAATTAGCAAGAAGAATAGCATGTTCATCCACAATAAATTTTTGTACAGCAACGAAAAGGATGTTTCAAGATCCAGATAGAGTTGATAATGAAAACTGCTACAGTTGACCAAACAGTAAAATATTTTTACAAGATGTTTTTGTCCTAAATCACTTTGGAAATTTCAAGTTATCACTGACTCATAAGATACAGAGAGAAAAGCATAAAAAGATAGAAAGAAACACTCCTCAGACAGTCAGAAAGATGTATTAAAAGGATTTATATAGCAATAGTGAAGAATACAAAATTATATGAGCAGCAAATTCAGTATCTTTGATTACAAAATTTTATAGATACAGAAGAAAGGATCAATTATTTTTAAAAAAAAAATGTACCTGCAAAATAGCAAAAGATCTCACAGTAATGAAGGAAGCAATAGTAAAGAAAGTATGATACAAAAGAATGGAACTGTGAAAAAGGAAATTAGAGCTTTATATAAACAATATCAGAACATGATAAAATCTGCTGAATCAAACAAAACTATAAACTCCTCAGAAACACCTTCATTATGTTGTGACAAACTCCAGAAAATATGGTAACACAAGCAACTGAAAACTGTAACAGTACACGGGAGGGGCGTTTGTTGAGTGACTATCACATTTCATTACTACGATGTTAGTAAAAGTGTTTGAAGATTTCTTTGGATGTTATTACATTTTATGAGATGAATCACAAACATTGGTTGTTAATAAGTAATTGCCCTAAGTAAAGCCATTTGACATATGCAATGCCATTCAAGGAGTGAAGACAGGAAAGGCATCGAGGTGACAGCATTTCAATAGAAACAGTTAAAGCCAGAGGAAAATTAATTCAAAAGCAACAAAGGAAATTTCAAAATTGTTTGGAGTATGTTTACATGTGAACACAATTTCCCAAAACTACCAATATAATTATGGATACGAAATTCAGTAAAATTATCACAAAGTGCATATAATGAAGAAAAGGGGAAAAATAGATTTTAATCAATCAAAGGAACAAGCTTAGAACTGGGTACAGCACACAGATTTTCAGAAAACTTCTGAAACACTTCTTATGCAAAATTTTTACCTTTAGAAACAAGGCACTAATACAAAGATTGTGAATAAACAGAAAAATATATATCACAATTCTGTAGCTTCCACTAGAATTCATACGAGTACTGGGAAATTCAGAACAGAAACAGGCATCAGGCAAGGAGATTCTACAACAGCAAAAATTTTCTCATTATTATGACACAAATTTTATTTCTTACAATTTGATTCTACATCTCTTCATTAACCACCTAAACTTCAGCATTTGTCTACAGCATCAAGTTTCAAAGGCTTCTTGTTCCTACTGTTTACTGCCCATTTTTCACTGTCATATAATGCTATATTCAAGGCAAAGACTTCCTAATACTAAAACCTACAATAAATGTTAACATATTATTAATTTTCAGAAAAGGTTTTTTGCTACTGCCACTTTATATTACACAGCCCCTCTACTTTAGCTGTCTCCAGCTATTTTTCTGTTCAGGTTGCAAAAGCCATACACTACCACAAGTGTCTCATTCGCTATTCTAATTCCCTCACTGTCATCTAATTCACCTAAATTCTGTTTAGTTCAGTCACCAAAAGAAAATTAGGGGAAAAGTTGTGTAACAACAAATTTTTGTACAGTGGTAGCAGAGAGTGCTAAGAACAGGATACTAATAATCTTGACCAATGGAATGCAAGTGTTGAGGTGGAGTAGGTTGGGGGTGCAGAGAAGGGGAGGATCACAATTCCTACAAAAAAGGTCTTATTCATTTTTCTATGGCATTGATAGTTACCGCATTTCAGGGGATGTAAAAATAGCAATTATTAAAAATATTAACAACAAAAAATTAATGTTTATCTTTAAATGAAGTGGGTTAAAAACAAATATTAAATATGTGTATCAATCTAAGCACAGTAAAGTCATATTACAGGATAAGTAACAGGGTGGAAAGAGGGGTGGGGATGTGTGATTAAAAATGCAAGGGGGAGAGGTTGCTCAATTGTGTTCATGTACTTACCTCCTTCATAGGCCTGCAAACTGAAAATCGAGCTGGTGATTCCTCACTCTCTCTACCCCAATACAAGAAGTATAGGGTGTTTCACAAAGTTATAACGAATTTCCACAACACACCTGAAGAATCACTGGGCAACCGGCAACCCATAACAGGGGGGAGTTTGTTTTCTACAAAGTGTATTAACACTCTGTGGGAGGGGGGAGTGTATTAACTCTCTGTGGGAGGGGGGAGGGTGTCTGTTTCAACAAAACACATTAATTCTACATGGAATGCAGATAGGTGTTTCTAAAAACAGTAATGCAAATAACGAATCTGGACAGAATATACATAAATCTCTGCACACTGTTCTACACTGCAAGAGGAGAAATTGACTCATAGTCACCAAGTACAGAAGCTACAGTGTTCTTCCTCCACCATGAGCACTGCTAGACTTTTATTTTGCAGACAAACTATACCTCCCCAGCATTGCCTGTCAGGTCACTTAGGCGATTAGCTAAAATATCTTCACTGAACATGTGTTCATATAGAGCAGTTATTCTCAGTTTATTAAATGAGTACGTATTTGCTGTCGTTAGGTGAGTTTTTATGTAAAATGGCTGAGAAGCTTTTAATTTGTAAGTGTGACGTCAGCGACCTATGTGTTGGTGGGTAAGGGATGGGATTGGATTGGTAAAGGTGGCACCCTGTTGCTGTCTATAGTGGATAGCACATTGTAATGCCATGCAACTGTGTTGCAGTCACTTGGTGGTGAATCAATGAATGGCCAGGAAGCTACTGCACTTCTCTCACCATTATCTGTGTTACTGGTAGATAGTATTAGCCTTTTCCATTCATGAATTGCTCACACTTGTAGACAGGACTGCACTGAGTGAAGCCACTTCATATTCACAGTATATCTTCCAAGATGGATGTGAATATATCTGATCGAATTGCAGTGATCGTGTTCAAGGTTAGAACAGTAGTATGCTTTAATGCATGGTTTGACATATGTTGACATATCTAAAGCTCCACAACTACCAAGTGAACTACTACTGTTGTAGAGGGAGCCAATTTAGGCCTCT
Source organism: Schistocerca americana (assembly GCF_021461395.2). Taxonomy (NCBI): domain Eukaryota; kingdom Metazoa; phylum Arthropoda; class Insecta; order Orthoptera; family Acrididae; genus Schistocerca; species Schistocerca americana. The sequence goes on along the minus strand of NC_060119.1, from coordinate 947,281,411 downwards.
GGAACTCTGCAGATGTTGGGAGAGTGCAGGATGGGGTGATGCATTTGATACCTCACATGCTATGAAAAGTATTCCAGATAATGATAGTGGAGACAATGAAATTGAAGTTGTTGAATACTTACTGATATCATATTACACTGGAGACAAGTTCTTCAGTGGGGTAGATAGTTGAGTGCTCCAGCTTTTGAGCTTCTTTACCTAATAACTCACTTAACAACTGCAAATAAGTTCTCACTAAATAAACTGAAAAAGTAACTACAACATATAAACACAAGTTTAGTGAATTAATTTTGTCTCCTCACATAACAGAACTGGACAGGAAATGCTGGGAAGGTATGGTTGGCTGTCTGAAAACTGTAAAGTGAACAGCATTCATGGTGAAGGAAGTTGCCTTTCTCAGAACAACACTAAAGCTGCTGTATATGATGACTAAGAACAAATTTCCTCTCTAACAGCGTAGAACCATGTGCAGGGATTTATGTAGATGCTGTCCAGATGCTTTTCTTGTGTTAGTGTTATTAGTAACTCCTATCTGCATTCCATATCATGTTAACACATTTTGCAGAAAACATCACAACTCCCCATCCTCACACCCTCTGGCACGTCTGCGCACTGCATCACTTGTGATTTATAAGATGCAAGGCACACTGTGGAGATTCAATATAGCTTTTTGAAACATGTTGCAATTGTTATCTGTAACATATTGGGGTAGATAGAATGGGGAATCACCTGTTCAATCTTCTGGCTGCAGGTATATGAAGGAGGGAACAGTGTCGCAATCTGCTTTCCCTCACACACTATCTCACACAACCTACCCCCTCTCCCCTCACCATCACCCTGTAACAACCCACAGGACACAATCTATCCATTAATATGGTTGTACTGCTCTTAGACATGGTACATACCTTTCATATTTGTTTTTACACCACCTCGTTTAAAGATAAACATTAATTTTATACCTTTAAAACAATATTTTTAATAACCTACAATATTTTCACCCCCTGCCAAATCGCAACTACCAGTACTAGACAAAAAATGAATAGAACCCTTTTTGTGGGAAAAACATAAAAAACTGACCTTTAAACACTGCACCATCTCAACACTCACACCCCACGCATCAGGATTTTTATTATACAATAATGAAAATAATCCATTTTTGACAATATAATGTAACTGGATAGATTAAAATATCTACTAACCACATGGTGGTAGGAGAAAACACACGCATAAAAAAAGATTTAAATTATGCAAGCTTTTGAAACCAGTGACTCCTCCTCCTGGCAGAAAGGTTAAAGGAGAAGGAAGAGGGGTGAAGTAAATTGACTGAAGGGGTTTAGGAAAAGGGGTACAGTTATGAAAAGTCACCCAAAACCTCAGGTTGGGTCCGATAAGAAGGAAAGACTTTCCTAATCATGCCGTCCGATAAGTCTCCATTGACCCACGGTTCAGGGACACTTTACCAAACAGTGCCCCTTTCCCTAAACCTCTCCAGTCATTTTCCTTCACCCCTCTTCCTTCCCCTTCAACCCTTCTGCCAGATGAAGAAGCCACTGGCTATAAAAGCTTGCATAAGTTAAACCTTTATGTGAGTGTGTTCTCATGCTGTCAATGGGTCTGTAGACCTTTTTACCTATAAAATTACATTACATTGTCATGGATTTTTATTATGTTGGTTATGGCACTCCCTCCTACCACTGTACAAATATTTGTGACTATATGATTTCTGACCCAATCAACCTTTTTTTGGCTTTGTTGAATGAGCTAATTACAATTGTTTTACTTTTGTCAGTGTTCCACATACACCTTCATTTCAAGGCATTATCCATTCCATTCAACTGATCTTCCAAGTCCTTCTTCCTCTCTGATAAGAATTACAATACCACTGGCAAATGTTAAGGTTTTTATTTCTTCTCACTGAACTTTAACCCCATTGCCAAATTGCTCCTTGGCTTCCTTTACAGGTTGGGGGATTGACGACAAATCTCTCTCACCCCATTTTCAATTAATGCCTATCTTATACATCCTTTGGCTCTTATAACTGTACTCTGTTTTCTTTGTATGTTTTAGATAACTTTTTCCTCTTTTATTTTCCATCTGACAACTGCAGCATTACAAAGAATATATTGTAGTAAGCACCATAGAGTGCTCTCTACCCCCCCGCCCTCCCCCCTTTTTGCCTAAATCTACAAATGCTACAACGTAGGTTTGCCCTATTAAAATCTATCTTTCAAGATAGATAGTGGGTTAGCATTGCCTTATGTGTTCCTCCATTTTGTATGAACCCAAACTGATCCTTCACAGGTGGGCTCCTACCAGTTGTTCCATTCCTCTGTTAGTATTTTGCAACCCTGATGTATTAAACTGGTGGATCAGTAATACTCACTTCTGTCAATTTTACTTTCTTTAATAATTTATTACAAGTACATTCTTTTTGGAATTAAACGGTATTTAGCCAGGTGGAACACCTTTTTTAAAGTTGGTTCTCCCATAAATCTCAATAATTCTGAGGAAATGTTGTCTATTCCAACTCCTCTTATCTTCACTAATTTCCTCCCTTTCCATAATATTTTCACCCAATTTCTTTCAATTAAATAATAGTTACACATTTTCTTTCCATCTTCCAGTTGCCATTTGCACTCATTATGTTCATACAGCTTCTTCTCTTTTCTCCAAAGATTTTCCTAAATCTCAAATGCAGCATCCTTCTTTTCCATGGTCATGCATGTTTTTATAGCTTTGCTTTCCTCCTCTGGCCATTTTGCATTTTCTATACAATTATTTCCACATTTGCATTGCCTTTAGCCTTTCTCATTTGCTATTTCTCTTTTCACTACCAATACCCCTAATTTACAATAAATCAATATAAATTCCAGTGATTTTAATAAACTTGTATCACAGAAATAATCAAACATTAAAACTAATGGATAAGTGCGTAGTGAACATAAAAGAAAAAACAAATTTAATAATAAATGTAAATCATTAACATTATATACCACCTCAAGTTTGTGTCTAGTGTAAAATAATTTATTTTTATTTTATTTATTTTTCTTTTTTTACAAACATGGAAAAAGAACTTAAATACGTGGTTCTTTATACCTACCTCAACAAGAGCAAAATCAACATCTCCTCTAGTGCATATGTAATGATCTAAATAATTCCAATTGTATGTCTCCAGTTTTTCTGTTGTGAAAGACACCCAAGAAATTTCATATGTGTCATGATGTGGGGCATGAAACCGGTAGCGGTAATGAACTTTGAACGGATGATAAGGATGTCTGAAAAATAATACCAAAATAGTACATAGAGATGATATCTAATAAAAAAGCAAAAGCAACAAACAACACAGTTACACAAATCATTGTACGAAAAATAAGTCTCTTCCTCCTACAAGAAGAATAATGATAATAATATCATCTTGCACCACCTTGATAACATCACAAGCAATGAAAGAATCACAATCTCCAAGTTTGTTTTGTGAAGTTAATAAAAGCTCTTAAATCATTCACTTGATGAATAATAGTAATCTCACATCTCCTTGATGTCTGAATCAACAAAATCCAACAACAGAAGAATTGCAAGTTATGAATTTGTTGTATGTGGTTAATAAAAGTTCTTACATTTCTTGAGACGCAAGGCAAAGTTAAAACAATGTGACACGTAATACTAAAAAATGAAAAAATCTCATACCAAACAGAAAATTAAATTAGAAAACAGTTAAAAAATTACAGAGACAGACAGAATGGCTGGTCAACAATTAATTCTACAAGGGCAAAATTCTGAATGCTGCAGATATACTGTACCAAAAAAAAAGATCAATTGCAATTTATGGAATTTGTATGTTCTTACTTCAGAAAGGAAGAAAAATTGATCAATGAAGACTGGAAAGGAAAAAGAAACATTAGTATTTTTTTACTTTGTTTCCATCTGCACTACAAGAAATGCCATCTCCTGCAGCTAACTTAAGTTTACCCATTCTGTCTCACTGCAACTTTGACAACAGAGTAACATGCCTAGTAAAACACCTGTCAAAGCCACTGTATTTTCCATATCAACTATTAACAACATTAATGGTAATCTGATATGTAAGGACATCACATAAAATTTTACTTGGAACGTATCTTAACTAGCAGTGATCTTCGACCCATTAACCATAAATTCAGGTGATTTGAGAAGTGAATCATATGGTACACTCTTAAATTGTCAGTTTCCATCCTTGTATCTACAACTATTTTACTGAATATTTTTGGACAGTATTCTGTTTTGATTTTCAGACACACATGTAAAATCTGTTTTTATTTCTTTACTCTTTGTTGTTTCCTCCATAGTTGATCCTCAACTTATCAAATTACAAATGTCCTATAAATGTGACATGACAATGTTGTTGATTACATTTAGAGAATACTTTAGTTTTTGTACAACACAGCCAGAAAATCATGATACGATGCATGTGACGAGAAACTGGGATATTGTGTCCCCCCCCCCCCCCCCCCCCCCCTCTTTATTTTTCTTATTTTTTTTACCTAATTTCAAGGCAACAAGAGATATGAAGTATATCAAATTGCTTCATTAACAATCAGCACATTGATGATTTTTACACATGAATAAAAAGGTCATTTTCTTAACTAGCATTACAGTTTATGGTGATTCTTTAGTATCATTGATTTTCGTTTGTGTAGATAAATAACAAGAACATCAGGTAATCACATATTATCAGGTAGCATATCTGACATTCCCCCGTTCTCAGTTAAGCTGTGATTCTGGAGGAGAGTCTTCCTAGGAATAGCTCAGAAGATTGACATGGACTGTTCCATGAACAAAACAACAAAATACTTGCAATAAACGTGTCAACAGGACAAACATTGAGAGACATTGCAATTATGTCATGCCACAGCAATGGCACTTAAGAATCTGATTAACTGCCTCAAAACGAAAAACCCACATGGGGTTGATAACATCTCAGGAAAATTACTAAAATATTGTTCTCCACACATAAACCATGTATTTAGTCACACATCATGCAGTACTTCGCCTCCCCCCCCCCCCCCCCCCAGTGCGCGCTCACACACACACACACACACAGTTGTCATGAAAGTGTTGACTCTTCATGTGAATTTCTGCATTTTGTCATTTTATAACAGGTTCGCATTAATGACAATAAGTCTCTTGATCCGTGATGATTTTTTTCCACAAACAAATTGTTTGGGTTTTAAATTTCGGTCCAGTCCATGCATTGTCATTTTTGTTTGGGAGTCAAAGTATGTGGTACAAACTTTGCACATACTTCTCTCCTCTACAAAACATTCAGGAGAATGTCTTGAGTACTTCATTTAGAGATATTACTACATTCCGATTGGTGAAGTAACAATGTTGGCACACTAGGGCCACATGTCCCCTACTCAACACTGCCTGTTCCCAAATGACTGGTCAAGTGTAAACCTGTACTTTACATTTGTTAGTTCAAGCTACCACCATAGTTTCTGCACTGATGGCACTAATATGTGAGGAATGATATCAGTCTCACAACTTTTTGAATGAACAACTTACGCTATTGTAAGACTCCGAAACAAGAAAGGTAGTAACACAGATATTAATAATTACTGACCAGTTTCTCAGCTTACCACCCCCTATAAAGTATTGAAGAAGATTATATGGACGGGAACTGTATCAAAACTACCTCAAAGTAACATACATAGTCATATCAGTTTGTGTTTCAAAGTAGTCCCTCTACAGAGCATGCCGTTTTTCAGTATATGAATCAGATTATGCAAAATTTAAATGACAAAACACTGTCAATGACTCATAAAAATCATTTGATTGTGCAGCTCATATATTATGGTGTGAGAGGTCTTGTTGGTAATTAAAAGTATGCAGGGTGTAGCACTGAAAAACCCAGGACTGCATACAGCAAAAAAGAACAGGCAATTATTACTACATGTGTGCCACAGGAATCAATACTGGATCCACTCCTGCTCTTGTTGTATATAAATCTGCCATCATATATCCAAAAAACAGAAACAGTTCTCTTTGCTATCGAAAAAATATTATAATCAAGCCTAATGGAAAACTTACAACACTTGAAAACATAAAGAGCACTTTCTTGAAAACTAAAAACCAGTTCTCTGCAAATGGACTTTCACTGAAGTTAAATAAAAGGCAGTACATAGCCTGACAACACCTTCAGAAGTAATACATGAGAGTTAATAAATAAATAAACACAATATTCTATATTCAGGAAATTGAACCGGCAAAAACATTAAAATGTTGGCTTACTTTTCTTACTTTCATCCACTGGTGTCTTCTGGCATCATATTCTAGAGCAAGTTATGATTGAGAAAGAAACTATTTGATGTACAGTATCATGTAATAAAGATAATTTGTAGTGTCCACTCTAAAATCTCTTGCAGACATTTCTTTAAATAGTTACATGTATTGAGAAAGGTCTCCAACTAAATTTACTCCTTTAAAAAATTTGTAGTCAACAAACCAATCACAATTTGAAAATAAAATCAACATTCATGAATATAATGTTAAAAGAAAAAATTACTTACACTGTCCTTCACTCAATCTTAGTATGTGAAGAAAGGAGTTCAGTATTCTACCATAAAAATCTTTGACCAATTAATCAGTGATGGAAGGAATTTAATACACAATAAAATTAACTTCAAACACAACAAAAGCATATCTGTTCGACATCTCCTTTTACTTCATGGAATAAGTTCCGATCAAGTGAAAGAGAGAGAGAGAGAGAGAGAGAGAGAGAGAGAGAGAGAGAGAGAGAGTGTGTTACTAGATACAAACATCTAAAGGGTCAATGGTCAAATGGTGAGAATACTCTCATATTTTCACTGAAAAACAATACTGTAATTGTGCAAGACAAACTCATTTGACTTACATTGAGAGACTGTAATTACAATGTGCACATAACTAAATCTGTGGTGTCATCTTACTATGTGTAATAGATTTCTATTAAACAGGTAACACTGCACCTGCATATTGGACTCCACTATAAATGTGCTAGATGTTATTAAATGTTATGCATGAAGTAGAGCCATTGCATCTATTATTTAATATAGTTTTATCAGTTTTATAATTCAATTATGATGTCTGCAGTCACCAAATACATAATAGTCTGGAGAGATGCAGATGCTGCTAGGAGGTGGGGAGCCACTCTTTCTGCCATCAGGAGGGTGTGGCTGTTCTGCCACTCGCATACTGTGCATTTGGTGGGCTGATGGGAACTACAGGAGTTCATCGGAGGTGAAGGTGGCCACAACAAGATAGGCAGAATTATTTATCAAAATAAAGCAGATACATGTGTGTGCCCTTGTCCAATGGGCACAGCCTGTTGTCAATCCACGGTACCTTCATATCAGTGTATCTGCGGCAATCATCCAGCAGATCATACAAGCTGCTGGGGACCAGCTGAAGCTAAAATAACATTCTTGGGGGCCAGAGTGACTGTATTGAGCAAAGCCACATGTGGCTAGGCAAACTCTTTACTGGATTTCATGGGCATCCTACCAGTATCAAACTTCGGGCTCTGAGCAGCATAACAAGTGTCCTAAAACTCTTGGCATCAGAGTTCTCTATCTGCACCACAACAAATGCATCACTCGACTTCGCTCCTTTAGTCACAGTTTTGCTCAATTTCAGCATTTCTTTTGTGTATGCATCTTGTATTTGCCTGGATACCTCTACAAGCAGCTGCAGTTTCTCTTCCATATCTGGAGAGAAGTTGGTTGGCTGTTGACATGCTGCTGTCATGACTATTTACTGAAAGTGGTTGATTAACTATGAAACGTGACAAGATGTTTAACATCCTTGCCTCATTACAGAATGTGGATGTCAGAGTACTACCCACCCTGTAAAGCAATACAGTCAACGATCTCTGGCAAATCTGATGACGGAGTACAATGCTGGTGCAGGTACAAGTGCTTCAGGACACACCACTCAGAGCACATTGTTAAACATGGGGCTCTGTAGCAGACAAATCTTAAGTGTAACCATGTTCATACAATGACTTTTTCAGTCAAAATTACAGTGAACAGCAGATCAGCAATATTGTACCACGGGCCAATGGAAACATATTGTACCACGGGCCAATGGGAACATACAAAATTTATAAGTTAAGAGTCTTGTGGTCACTAGCTGACAAATTGCCTAGTGGCTTCTACCTTGGGTTCCGCAGTCAATGTTTCTTTGATAATTTTTTTGATGTTTCACCAGCTTGAGTTGCTGGCATTGTCAAAACTTAACCCTCCATTGCTGGTTGCGGACTAGAGTCAGGCTTGCAGCTGCAGATTATATGTACCTTGCATGCCAATGTACCAGGGCTTTTTTTTGGTCATTGCCACTGTAGTTCTCCACTTTCTACCTGCAATGATCATTTATTTTGAGGTTTTTCTATTCCTTGTTCAAGTTTTTGTCATGTTTGTGGACTTCTATAGATTAGATTAGATTAGATTTACTTTCATTCCAATTGATCCGTAGTGAGGAGGTCCTCCAGGATGTGGAACATGTCAGAAAAACAACAATACATGACAAATATTTAAACTAAAACAAATAAGCTAATGTACCATTCCACAGGTCCCAAGTGGAATGATCGTCATTTTTTAATGAACACTAAGAGTCATTTTACAAATACTATTGCACTGAATTTAAAATAAAAAAGTTTTTTATTTATTTATAAGGTAAGAAACATGTAATACAACTACTGTAATACTTATTTACAATGAACACATTACTGCACTGAAATGGTGCAGAAGTTAGATTATACTTACACACACACACACACACACACACACACACACACACACACACACACACACACACACAAATTTTCAGTGAACACATTACTGCACTGAAATTGTGCAGAAGATATGTTGTACTTATATACAAATCAGTTGGTTTTCCTCAGAAATTCATCAATGGAGTAGAAGGAGTTGGCCACCAATAAATCCTTTAGGCTTCTCTTAAACTGAATTTCATTGGTTGTTAAGCTTTTTATGGCTGCTGGCAAGTTATTGAAAATGTGTGTTCCTGAATAATGCACACCTTTTTGTACAAGACTAAGTGACTTTAAATCCTTGTGAAGATTATTCTTATTTCTAGTATTGATTCCATGAATTGAGCTATTGGTTTGAAAAAGTGATATATTTTTAATGACAAATTTCATTAAGGAATAAATATATTGGGAAGCTGTAGTTAGTATCCCTAGTTCCCTAAACAGGCTTCTGCAGGATGTTCTTGAGTTCACACCACATATAATTCTTACTGCCCGTTTTTGTGCCCGGAAAACTTTAGCTTGGCTTGATGAATTACCCCAGAAAATAATCCCATATGACATTATGGAATGAAAGTAAGCATAGTATGCCAGCTTTTTCATTTTTATATCCCCTATGTCTGACAAAATTCGCATTGCAAACAGAGATTTGTTAAGACGCTTCAGCAGTTCTGTGGTGTGCTCCTCCCAGTTGAATTTATTATCAAGCTGTAATCCCAAGAATTTAACACCGTCCACTTCTTCTATCTTCTTGTCATCATATGTTAGACATATACTCTTGGGACACCCCTTACAAGTTCTGAACTGCATGTAGTGTGTTTTTTCAAAGTTTAGTGACAAAGAATTGGCTAGGAACCAGTGATTAATGTCTACAAATATTTTATTGGCTGATCTTTCTAAGACTACACTTGATTTGCTATTTATTGCAATGTTTGTATCATCAGCAAACAAAACAAACTTGGCATCTGGTAATGTTACTGATGAAAGGTCATTGATATACACAAGAAAAAGTAAGGGCCCCAAAATGGAACCTTGTGGGACCCCACATGTAATTAGTTCCCAGTTGGATGATGCCTGATAGCTTGATACATGTCTCTTTCCTAATAACACCCTTTGTTTCCTGCCAGAGATATAAGATTTGAACCATTTTGCAGCATTTCCTGTTACACTATAATATTCTAGTTTACTTAAAAGGATATTGTGATTTACACAGTCAAATGCCTTTGACAGATCACAAAATATACCAGTTGCCTGCAATTTTTTGTCTAATGAATTAAGTACATTTTCACTGTAAGTGTAGATAGCCTTCTCAATATCAGAACCTTTTAGAAATCCAAACTGTGACTTTGACAGTATGTTATTTGAGATAAGATGGTTATAAAGACGACTGTACATTACTTTTTCGAAAATTTTTGAGAATGCTGGCAACAGTGAAATTGGACGGAAATTTGATGCTATTTCTTTATCTTCCTTCTTAAACAGTGGCTTAACTTCAGCATATTTCAGCCATTCGGGAAATATTCCACTGATAAACGACTGGTTACACAGATAGCTTAATATGTTACTTAGCTCAGAATCACATTCTTTAATTAACTTTGTTGATATTTCATCATACCCACTAGATGTTTTTGATTTTAAAGATTTTATGATGGACATTATTTCTGTTGGGGTAGTGAGGGTCAAATTCATATTATGGAAGTTACTTGAAATGTCTGGTCTAAGGTAATCCATAGCAGCATCTACCGAACCTGACAACCCCATCTTTTCAGTAACAGTTATAAAATGTTTGTTAAAAAGTTCTGCAACACTATACACATCTGTCACCAATGCATCATTTACTCTTAATGCTATTTGTTCCTCTTCATGTCTGGTTCTACCGGTCTCCTCCTTCACTATATCCCATATTGTCTTTATTTTGTTATCTGATATGACTATCTTTTCCTTGTAATATATTTGCTTTGACATCCGTATTACAGTCTTTAATATTTTGCAGTATTTCTTATAATGTGCTATAGCATCAACATTGGAAATGTTTCGGATTGACAGATACAGTTTTCTCTTTGTTTTACAAGATACCCCTATTCCTCGAGTAATCCATGGCTTCTTTGTAGACTTTGCTCTAACCTTGGTAAGTTTTGGGGGAAAGCAGTGTTCAAATAAGGTAAGCACTTTATTAGCAAAAATGTTATATTTTTCATTCATGCCATGAGCACTGTAAACATCAGTCCAGTGAATGTCTCTGAGGAGTGTCCTAAAATAATCAATTTTTGGCTTACTGATTACCCTCTTGAGCTCAGATTTAACAGATTTTATATCTTGTTCAGTATTAACATTTAACAGAAGGAACTGCATGTCATGGTCTGAGAGGCCATTGACTATTGGTTTTGTAATATAATTTTGTTCATTTGACTTTTCTATAAAGATATTATCAATGGCTGTTTGTGAGCAAGTGGTTATCCTAGTGGGGAACTTTACTGTGGGAATTAAGTTGAATGATAGTGTTACTAACTCAAATAGGTTCTTATTGGGAGAGTCTTTAAGGAAATCTACATTGAAATCACCAGTAACCACTATTTCTTTGTTTTTGGTTGTTAAATGGGCCAGTACAGCTTCAAGGTGGTTTACAAACAGATTAAAGTTACCTGCAGGTGCTCGATATACACTTAATATTATGAAAGATTTTTTGTGAAATTCTAATTCTGTTGCACATGCTTCCATATGCTGTTCTAGGCAAAATTTATGAATGTCTATGTTCTTAAATTTATGACAGTTCCTGATGAATGTGGCAACTCCTCCTTTCTCCATTTCTGATCTACAATAGTGAGATGCTAACCTAAACCCTGTAACACTTAAAAGTTCTATACCAGTGGTCACATGATGTTCAGAGAGGCAGATTATGTCAGCTGGGTTTGAAGACTCTAATTCATCTATGCAGATAGTTAATTCATTAATTTTATTTCTCAGTCCTCGAATATTTTGATGCAATAAAGATAGCTGACATTTCACATTGACTGACTTAAAATTGGATGGAGTTAAAATATCTGCTGACAGTTGAAAATTCTTAACCAATGGCTGTTTATGTTGATGTAATAAGCTGGAATTATGTTTTTTGATTTCTTTCTCAAACTGAAGGTTTGTCTCAGTTCTAACCTCTCTTAAAATTTGTTTTCTTTCTGTCCTCCCTACCCTAAAAAAGGGTCTTTTCTGAATCCTATAACCACTGGTATTTTACCACTCATGACAGTGCCTCCCCCCTTTAACTTTCCTGCTATTTCCCCAGCCAATTTACCCTTCCCCTTCCTGTTGAGGTGAAGGCCATGCCTAGTATAATCCCACCTACTGACAGAATCAACATGAACCACACCAATGTGTGACCCCGCACCCGACATGAGCAGCCGTTCCAGCTCCAAATTAACTCTCTTGACAGAAGAGTTCAAATGAGGTCGGTCATGGCGCCCAAGAACAGATACAAACTCAACACTGGTATGCCTCGATGCTGATGCAATCTTCGCCAGGTCACACTCTATGCTGTACCCAGGATCTCTGTCAATACTGTTACCTGCCCCACCCACTATAACCACGGTGTCTTCCTTAGTGAAATCTTTGCAAAGTGATCCTAAATCCTCTGTCACCTGCTCCAGACCAGCACTAGGTTTAAAAAAATTGGTGACCTGGTATTCTGATCCTAGTTCATCCTGCAAGAGTTGGCCAACACCTCTTCCATGGGAACTACCTAACAACAACACTTTCTTTCTCTTTACTGATTTCCCTACATTCTTACTTTTCAATTTGCTGCTGAAAGTTTGTTGTGCCCTGTCTACACCTGTAACTGCTTGAGGCTCACCAGCTTCTAACTGAAGCAACAGGTCAAATCTATTTTCCACATTCACCATAAAGCTGTCAGACAAAGTTCTAGGCCTGTTCCTCCTGTTGCCTGTTGCCACTTCCCACCTCTCTTTACCCTTCTCCCTCCTTAACCTGTCAAGATCTCCCCTGGCCTTGTCTAACTCAGCCTGAAGGGCAGCAATTTTCCCCTCCTGTTCCAGTATCTTCCTATCTCTACTACAAATCCTACAAAACCACTGATGAGTCTCATTTACTTCCCCTATTCCCACGCCACTACAGTCACCCACATGGAAAAAACTACAGCACCCATCACACCAAAGCCCCGACCTAACAATTCTACGGCAAGTCAAGCACTTTTCACTCATGATAAACGTAATAATTTATTAAGAATAAGTCAGTTAAATTACAGATAAACACGAAAATATGGTTACACAAATTTGGCCTATACGCAACTGTGTGTAAACAAAAACAAAAGTGCAAAGTTTCTGAAACAACAAGTTAAACTTTACGCTGAACAAGCAGGAGTGAAAATTCATCTCCACAGCAAGAACTTCTGTATTGGAAAATTTTACTGTGGGTTTAGTCTCACAGCACACTTGCTCTGCCACACCTCATTTCTCCACTTGTCGCAGTCTGCAATGCCACTTATGTTCAGTGATTCTGGTGTCATTCCACCCAGTCATTCCACCACAGAGTCCCCCACAAATACATGGTATGTGGTTATTCCCGACATTCCAACTGGGTCCCTTTTTTCCTTTGCCAATATGTGCTGCTCTTTGATCTTCTTTATCAATTTATAAATAGTCTTTATGCTGTGTTTGTGCAATATACAACAGATTCTGCCCGTCATTCTCAGAACATATGGCACAAAAGCTGTATCCGATATTTCTTCTTTTGATGTGTCACTTTGCTGAGTGTTCAATTGTATGACACTTGTTATTCAACTAACAGAGTACCCATTACTCCTCATAACACTTTCTAGGTGTAGCATCTCGTATCTGAGATTCACATAGTCATCTTTCATGCATTACAAGCATACTAACCAAGCCCTTTTTCTGTCTCGGGTGGTGCTTTGACAATTTGTGCAGGTATTGGTCCTCATGCATCAGTTTTTGATAGACAGTGTGTCCCACATTTTCACTATTCCTCATAAGCAGCACATCTAGAAACAGCAGCTGATGGTCCTTTTCTATCTCCATGGTAAATGTTATGATGGTAGGGAGACTATTAATGTGTCTTAGGAAGTCACCAAGCTGTTCTTCACTACAACACCACACAACAAATGTATCATCAGTGTATCTGTACTGCAACACCTTAGGTTCACAAGGTCTCAAGCCTAGCACCTATGCTTTGAAACGTTCAATAAAACTGACAACCACGACTGGACGAAGTGGACTACTCATGGCGATGCCTTCCAACTGTTTGTAGAAGAAATGAAATGTGGAATGGGACCATTTTAATGAAGACTGAAGATTACGAACAGGAGATCGAGAGCATATCAGAACTGAACACATACTAAAATGAAGCAAAGATCTATTGCAATGGATCTCACAGAGAATGAATCTGTTAATCAAGGCATCTTTTCTGTTGGCAAACGTACACAAGAACTGAACAATATAGACAACCCACCAGCTCGGCAGTATGGACTACCAAAGATCCATAAGGATAATGTTTCATTAAGAGTACTTATAAGCGCTCCTGGCTCACTAACATTTGAACTGGCAAAACACTTGGCCTTTTGCTTCAACCTTAATTGGGAAAGATCAACACATATAGGAAGGACTTGGGATATTTCACTGAGAAGCTGAAGAAACTAAAACTTGGACCAAACAACATCCTGGTCAGTTTTTATGTTATTTCTTTGTTCACCATAGGGCTACTCAATAATTTTCTGGAATATATCAGTTCCATTTTCCTGAAGCTCTTTCTAGCATTTTTCATCAGGAACTATTTCATGTGGAATGGCAACTTATACAAAAAGCTGGAAAGCATCACAATGCGTAGTCCACTTAGACCAGTCAGACCTACTTCTTCATGGAACATTTCAAAGTACAGTTGCTGGACTTAGCACCTTGTAAACCTAAGGTGTGGTTGTACAGATACATTGATGATAACTTTTTTGTGTGGAGCAATGGTGAGGAACAACTCGGCAACTTCCTTGGACACCTGAATAATCTCCAAACCAAAACGAAATTTACCATGGAGGTAGAAAATGACCAACTCCTATCTTTTCTAGATGCACCAGCTACAAGGAATGGTGAAAACCTGGGTCACTGTGTATAACAAAAACTGTCACACACATACCAATACCTTCACAAACTGTCAAAGCACAACCTGAGCCAGAAAACAGGCATGATTAATATGTTTGTAACATGCACAAGGTGAATATGTGAACTGCAGCATCTCAGATGCAAGACGCTACACCTAGAAAGCATTCTGACAATCAATGTGTACAGTGTTCCTGCCATACAATCTGAGAGTGACAGATGGAATCAGTCACATACTGTGTAAACACAGTGTAAAGACATAGAGAAGAGCTATCACACCCACTTGTTCTGGAAAGCTAAAGAAATCCACAAACATGAAAGTAACATCAACAATAAAGAGGAAAGCCTCAAGGTGAACTGATCCTGGATTCCCGTGCTGCAATGAATAACCATTGTAAAGTAGCAAGGAGAGAACCACAGCAGTAATGATCAGGGGAAAGACTTTAGACTTTGGCACAGCAGGTATATATAACCAGCAGCTGCAAACTTGACTCCAGTCCATCACCAGCAATGGAAGATAAAGTTTTGACAATGCCAGCCACCTGTGCCAGTAAAACATCAGAAAAATCATTAAACAGACATTGACTGAAGAACATGAGACAGAAGACAACAGGCAATTTGTTGAATGAAATGAGACATCTAATCAAATAAATCATGCTCCTTGTTACAACCAGGTCAATGTCCAGACACATAATCATTCAAATTAATGGCTGTTTGAAAAAAAGCACTGCACTATGAACACAGGCCTATGGGGACAGTATTATGCTAAGGGAGACATTCACTTAGGCTTCCACTAAACTGTGATAGTAAGTAGTGGCACCTAGACATGAACATCATTGTAGCCACCAGCATCCTGTCATGTTTGACATATTCCCCTGACAGTGCTGGCATCTTCTTGCATAATAATCATCTATGTCAAAAGCCCAGAATCACTCTACAGTGGTTTGAGGAGCACATCAGTGATCTCATGTTAATGTCTTCACCACCAAATTTGTCTGATCTGAAGATAATGGAACACATCTGGCATACTATAAGATGCCAGTTCAGCACTCACAAACCATTGGTCTATAATTTATGGGAATTGTGTGAACTTTGCTTAAGACATCTGGTGTCACTTACCTACAGAGACCTACCAAGAACTTGTCACATCCACGTCATGCAGAATTGCTACTCTTTTCATTACAAAGGTGGGCTAAAACGCTGTGAAGCAGGCAGTCATAATGTTTGGGCTCATCAGTGTATAATAATTTCTGAAATCATTGTGGAACTACAGTGACTTTACTTCCAATTTTAATAAAAGAAAAAAAAAAGAGTCCAAATTGAAATAAATTATTTATTTTTTTATTCCAGTAACTGGTTTTGATCTACAAGACCGTCAGCACAGACTAGAGGCTCCAAATGATGTGAGGAACCTGTTCACAAAGATGATGCGTTACCTAACGGTACCTGTCGCAAAGTGGATGTATTTTGAGCAAACGACTGGAACCACTACTGCCCCTGCTGTCTGCAAAATGTATCATTCTCAGTAACATTTCAAATCTCCTTCTGGTCAAATTTTTTCCAGAAATGTTAGCACATGTGCAGTCTCAAGGGGTCAATATAAATATAAGGATGGTAGTTCTTACAATTTCTGTGAGGCATGTACGCTTGTTTGATCAGCAGTTTCCTCAAACAATTTATCCAGCACAAATAGTTCATAGTAGGTGTCCATTGTTACATTTGATCTTATATTTAAGTTTTCAGTTCTAAGCCCTGAAAGACTGGTAGAAGGTATAAACTTAGGTTGGTCAGCTCTGACATCATGCCCTTCTTTAACATTCCCCTCCTCTTCCTTTGATGGCAATATGCTGTGTCCATCACCATGAGTCTAGGTTGGCACTAGCCACCTATGTTGGTCATACTTCCTCCCAACTGTGTTTGTGACCACTCTGGCTAGTAGTAGTTTATCTAGCCGAGTGCGGAGTTCAGAAAGTGAAACAAGCACAGAGAGGATGGCAGCCACATGTGCTAGGAGGTAGAAGTTGCTGCTGCCCATCAGGATGTTGTCTGGTGTAGTGAGTTGGCAGTTGGTTTTTCTGTAGTGCCTGTGCGAAGAGAAAGTAAGCTGCCTCATGCTGCATAGTGATGGATGGTTGGACCATGAGCAGAGTGTGTGAAAATATATTGCATTTGGATTGTGTAGTGCTATTCAGGTACTGTGTACAGTTGGCCAAGTCACTACAATTTCTTTCTTTCATTCACCTACAACCTGGCACTTGTAGATGACTCGTCTGTTTCGTGCTTTCATGTAATACAAATTTGTGCCTCTACACTGATTCTGAGGCCTCAGTTTGAGGTGGAACATGCTTGTTTCATTAATATACTCTCTTAGCTAAGGTGATGTTGCGTTTTGACATTGATGTATGCCAACTGACTTGGTTCTGAGGCTCATTATTTATTATTGGAAGTGGCTGTGCCAGTATATTGTGTGTTGGTTGCATCTAACACTGTCCTTTTTAGATGCCAGTATTGCCACAAGTTTCTCCAAGTGGAATTCCCTGATATTTCCCTGATTTCCACACAAGTTTCAGCATTTTTACATGACAAATTTTAAGATCTCAAGGGTAAGTTAAGCTGTAAGTTGGCAACATGTCTTTGCAACTTCAGCACAAGAAACAATAATGCAAACAAGGAAATATCTTTTAAAAAAAAATAAAAAATAAAAAGAAAACTTGCAAGCAGATGGCGTTTCCTGATGGGAGCAAAAACCTTAAGTAGTAACACCAACATCTTTTGTAATGAAATGTTTTTAGATGGAGAAAGTAAGCCAATAAAATGTTGGTTCTACTATGCTCATTATTCTTGGTTATTGCCCACTGTGTTATATCTATTATCTTACAGGTATTGTGTGACTTTTCTTTTGGGAAATATATGAGTACATAGCGCAAAAACTGCCAGCAACTGACACAATGTTCTTCTTCTTATTGTCCATATCTTCTAACATACAAACTACTTTTGAAGTAGCCAAAATGTACTAGAACAAATAAAATCCCTATGAAATGCCACACTGCACAATATACTTGTGGTGAGACAGTCACAATTTCTGAAATCTACTGTCCATGGTCTCTGGCCTGCTGAGGAGCACCACAGTCCTGGGTCCATGGATAAACCATGAGAATTCGCGGAATTATGCCACACACAATCACACTCAGCCTGCGGGCAGATCGGTGAGACTACATCCGATGGGCAGGGGCTGCACATTAGCACGAACTGAATGGCTTCAGATTGGCATGCCCAATCCATTACAGATACCCGCAGAAACAGCCTGCAGTTTTGGCCCGTCACGGAAATCCAATCATGTCACCAGCTATTCAGGAGCCACAGACAGCATGTTGATGAAATGAGACCATGGTGATCAATCCATGCAACACAGAAATTTTTCAAATACTCTGAGACTCAATAATAATGAGGATAGGTAGCAACTCGCCATAAAGATAATTGCTGAGCTGAAGAGAGCCACATAGAAGAGTCAAACACACACTGACAAAGTTTCAGCCATAGCTTTTGTCAGAAAACAAGTGCAAACACACATTCACATAATCACTCGGACACAACTCATGCACACATGACCACTGTCTCTGGCCACTGCATCTACAGTCTCAGATCCAAACAAACCACTCCTCAAGCCTCCCTGCCTCTGCTAGGCAGCTGCTAGGCTAGTGGCAAGAAGTAGTGGCAGCACTGACTGCAAGCTGAGGTGAGTGGTAGGAAGAGGAGGAGCAGTAGTAATGAGGGAAGTAGGGAAGCGACGAATGTACTCAGCTGCACCCAGTCAGCGATGATGCGTGACGCCTCAGTAAAGAAACCATTTCATCTACTGACACGAAAACAAGATTCTTCAGTGTTTTTTCAAAATTCCCTGATATCCCTGATGCGTTTGAAATTCTCTGATATTCCCTGATTTCCAGAACCTGTGGAAACCCTGGGTGCAATCTGAGATGATGATATATTCTGTATTTTGAAAGGAGCTCTGAGGTTCATGCCAAAGGACTGGATGTCAAGGCATGCTGCCAGAGATCCAAACTAACTGTTGAATAAGGAAAGGAACTGCTTCTTATAGCCTTTGATATTTGATAATATGTACCGAGGCATTCGTTGTGGCCTCCCTGTTAAATATTGCCCATTGAGCACTCTCTGAATACCTGTTAGCCTAAAACTGCAGGTCAGGATAAATTGCTTTACATGTTGTCCTATTCTGGCTAAAAGTAATAAATGACACATTTGCTTTTAAGAAAAGGTTAAATATCTATCTACATGACTGGGGAGAGAGTGAGAGCGAGAGTGAGAGAGAGAGAGAGAGGGGGGGGGGGGGAGAGAGAGAGGGAGAGAGAGAGAGGAGAGAGAGAGAGAGAGAGAGAGAGAGAGAGAGAGAGAGAGAGAGAATGCTTATGGTTAGATTGTTTCTTTGTTAAATATGGTAAAATTGCCAAGTGGCCAATATTAAGTCTTTTAACTAAAGTAGATTTTAGAAATGTCAGCATTAAATAACTTGAAGATAAAACCTTGGTATGAGGTAGCTGGTGTTGGTTTTTGGTTAAGTGACTTCTCACTTTTTTTTTCTAAATTTAATAACAGTGGTCATTCTAGAATTTATTGTTTAAGGTATTACCAAAACTAATACCCAATTCTTACCTCAGTGGGATAAGAGTCACATGCTATTGAAATCTAAATTAATTTTGCTACTGTGCTGATTTGCAACAGTAGGTTATTGTTTTTTGTAAAATGATTGTTTTCTAACAGTTTTCTACCCGTATGATACTGCTTCGAAATATGTTGTTATATGTGTATTAAAAGTGAATTGTGTAAATGTCACTGAACTCAATCAATCACTTGACCCTTTGTTTATCCAATGGTCCTGTACCATGCTCCAACCAAAACACAACCACTCTATGAGCAGAAATAATTTCACTACTGTCACTTTCGCACTCAAAACTAAAGATAGAGGCATGTCTGCACTGGACCAAGAACTACAGAAAACTGAATGAATATAAACATCAAATAGTTCTACAATATTTTTACTGTTTTGTTGTAACATAAACAGATCCCCTGCCACAAACTGATTTTGATGAAATCTTATCTACCAGGCCAAATGATAAGCAAGACAAAACAGTCTTGTCACTTAATGTGTTAAATTAATTTTGTTCTCAATGCAACAGTTTTCTACTGTAATGGGAAACATTGGCCCTAATATGTTTATACAGCTGCATCAAGTATGTGTCAACCTTGGAAGCATGCTATACTAATAAACCAGTGCTTTCCTTGTACCTTTGTGTGGCAGTCAACCTTTTAAGAAAAACTGAAAGAAAATTTGTTTCGTTTTGGTGGGTCTCCTGTACATTATATCAAAGACTTCAAATTGTTTTCTATGCGAGAGTAAACTTCTACTTTGTATTCTACTTACCTTGGCCTGTATCTTGTAACAGTAATTGCAGATCCACAGAGGGAAATTTTATGAAACATGCGACCAATGCTCAAAAAATGCTCCTCTGTTTTGATTGTGTCTGTAGTGCGTGTCATCACAACAGAACTAATACCTGCAGAGACTGGGGTAGCATTATTTCCTGGAGTCTGAACTTGTTTACTGGTTACCTGGTTGTTTAACACAATCAACTGAAAGCCCTGTGTAAAACAAAGGTTTGTAAATGCACTACATGATAATTATTTAAAATGTGCCAAAATAACATTTAAATTTTTAAAGTTACTATGCTATGTAATGCACTATGTAATATGAGGAACACAGACGAAAAGGACTTCCTGCTGAAAAGTATTTCACATGAGAAGATAAGCTTTTGGGGGGGGGGGGGGGGGGGATCTAGGTTTTCAGATATTTTCAAATAAGACAGAAGATAAATAATGTACAAATCACTCACAGAGAAACGTATTTCAGCGTATCAGATTGGTTTCTTAGTTTTCAGCAACTTAAGGGCAAGTTATAAGATAAATTAATAACAAAAATCATACTCACAATGTATAATCTATTGGCAAATATACACTAAAAGAAGTGTAATAATGCCTATTATTTTTCCATTCTATTAAAAACCACAATGTTTCAGAAAACACACTAACTCAATGGATTACTTAGCAAATGATTTCCTTCAGGGGATGCTTATTTCAACTATGTTCTAGTCACCTGCATGGATTTTTGATTGGCTGAGAAAGTATCAAATTGCTTGTGTGGTTGAATTTTTTCCTTGGCCTCATCAGATGTTGCAGCTGCTATACTGTCCATGGTGCATCAAGTCGTTTCACTCCTCAGCAGTACTTATGGATTGATAACTTACTGATGACTGTGATATAATGCCTCTTTTTAGAGCTCATAGTCCCACAATGTATGCTCCAGTGTGTTTGCACACCCATCAGGCCATGTGTTATTTCACTCTCTCTTGATTTTATACAGGTAAGACGGTGGACCAGACTACCTGACAGGTTGAGGAATCTCAGTCTTAACCTCTTCCTAATGTTATGGAGAATCTCCTATGCTCTTCTACCTATGATAGTGTCCCATCCATTCCCTCACAGTTTCAAAATACAATTTTGTATTTCTTCTTTCATACTGGCCACAATCCCAAGAATTCCATGCAGCAGGCGTTGATTTCAGTAGCATATCATGCTGCACTCATATGGGTGCTGAATCTGATTTTATGAGCTGTTATCTACTAGGTTGTGCACTTGTACTGTACACATGAGAGGCAATGCTAATAGTTTGGTGACATGAAATGGTATTTTTTAAGCAAAGTCAGAACTGACAATATGTAATGTTGATAAATGTATGCATTAACATTATTTCCTTTCTAGACACCTCCTCTACATGGCAAGTAAAGTTGTTATGTTCATCGAGAAAAACACCCAGACATGTTATCAGTGTGTGTCTTTCAATCATTACATCACTTGGATAGTTTGCTTTTCAATTGTAAGTTCACAGTTTCATTAGTTGCTAAGAACACTTTAAGACTGTCATCAATCCTGTAGGTCATGGAACGTATTATTACAATTATTTTTTATTGCCCATCACAAATCACCACATACAGCAAAGAATACACTACACACACCACAAGGCCACTTCCACTGCAACTTCTAGAACATAGCCTCCAGTCTGGATCACACACAAGCCCCATGGGCCAGCCCTTTGAGATGGCGTTCATTATTTCTGTCCTGTATGCATTAACAATGATTTTCTACTGCAACAACAGAGTCCTTGACATTTTAACAGCAACTCTGGATACTCCAACACTCTTGACCTAACAAAGAAAGATGGCCGCTAATCACTGTAAAAAGTTACTGTAATATCAGTGCATTTTTAGTGCAGTACTGAACTGGGTATCTGTCTGTCTTATTTACTACATCTTCCATTGCAATACTTGCAGTACCATACACAATAGGTACCTGAACATCTTGCCCAAAACATGTTTAGTATTGTAATGGGCAGCCACTTATATCAACAACAGTAATATTGATGTTACATATTAAAGATCTGTTCTAATACTTTTTACTGTTTTATTTCATTTGAGGTGTCTACATCTACATGATTATTCCACAATTCACAAATAAGTGCCTAGCAATGGTTCATCAAACCACCTTTAAGCTACTTCTCTATCATTCCACACTCTAACAGTGAATGGGAAAAACATACACTTCAATCTTTCTGTGGGAGCTCAGATTTCTTTTATTTTATTATGACGACCATTTCTCCCGATGATGGTGGGTGCCAACAAAATATTTTCACACTCTGAGGAGAAAGTTATCGATTGAAATTTCATGAGAAGATATCATACCCATGGCACTCTTTCCCTTATTTCGCAATAATACAAAATGAGTCACCATTCTTTGAAGTTTTTCAATGTCCTACATCACTCCTATCTGATGTGAATCCCAAACTGCACAGCAGTGACCCAGAAGAGGGTGGACAAGCTTACTGTAACCAGTCTCTTTAGCAGACCTGTTACATTTTCTAAGAGTTCTGCCAATAAATCACACTATTTGGTGTTATTTCCCCACAACATTATCTATTAAGATCATTCCAATTTAAGTTACTCATAATTATAATCCCTACATATTTATTTGCCAATAAATCACACTATTTGGTGTTATTTCCCCACAACATTATCTATTAAGACCATTCCAATTTAAGTTACTCATAATTATAATCCCTACATATTTATTTGAGTTTACAGCATGTAGATTTTGTGATTTATCATGTAACTGAAATTTAGCAGGTTGTTCTAGTGTTCATGTGGCTGCCTTCACATTTTTCATAATTCAGAGTCAATTGCCACTTTTTGAACCATACAGACATATTGTCTAAATCATTTTGCAATTTGTTCTGATCATCTATTGAATTTACATGATAGTAAACCACAGCATCATTTGCAAACAACAAGAAGGCTGCTCGATTGCCTCCTAAATTGTTTATGCAGATCAAGATCTACAGAGGGCCTACAACACTTCCTTAGGGATTACCAGATATTACTTCTGTTTTACTCAATGACTTTCTGTCAATTATTACAAACCGTGACCTTTATGACAGGAAATCATAAATCCAGTCACACAACATCCAATTTAATTAGGAATAGAGTCAAAAGCCTTCTGAAAATCGAAAAATATGAAATCAATTTTATGACCCCTGTCAATAGCATTCATTACATTGTCAGAATAAAGAGCTAGTTGTGTTTCATAAAAACAATATGTTCTGAATCCATGTTGGCTATTTGTCAATAACTCATTTTCTTAAAGGTGCTTCATAATGTTCAACCACAGTATGTGTTCCAAAATTCTACAGCAAATTGATGTTACTGATATGGGTATGTAATTCTGTGGATTACTTGTATTTCCTTTCTCAGGTATTGGTGTGATTTTTGCAACTCTCCAGGCTTTGGGTATGGATATTTCTATGAGTAAATGGATGTATACAACTGCTAAGTATGGAACTATTGCATCAGCATATTCTGAAAGGAGCCTGATTGGCAGTGTACTTGATTTGAATTCTGGAATATTTACATCATCATCTTTTGTGAAGGAATTTCGGAAAACCATCTTTAGTAACTCTGCTGTAGTGGCCCTGTCATCAATAACATCACCATTGTTATTGCACAATGAAGGTATTAATTGCATATTGCCACTGGTGTAATTTATATATGACCAGAATCTCTGGGGGTTATCTGCCAGATTTTGAGACAGAGTTTCATTGTGGAAACTATTAAAAGCATTGCCAATCTCAGGGATTCTGCATTCTTTTAAATCTGATATACTTTTCCATTGCTACTGCAATAGTGTTCTGGCCTATTTTGTGTACCATGGCGGGTCAGTCCATCGGTTGTTAGTTTGTTTGGTATACATCTCTCAATTGCTGTTGACTGTATATCTTTGAATTAAAACCTCATCTGGTCTAAGCTTACAGTCAGATTAGGAGTGAAGGCTGTCTCTTAGGAAGGTGTCAAGCAATTTTTTATCTGCTTTTTTAAACAGACGTATTTCACATTTATTTTTGGTGCATTTGGATGTTATGGTATTCAGTCTAGCTACAACATCCTTGTGGTTACTAATCCCTATATCTATCATGATGCTCCGTATTTGGTCAGGATTACTTGTTGCTAAGAGGTTAAGCATGTTTCTGCAACCATTTACACTCAGAGTGGGCTTTTGAACTAGGTGTTCAAAATAATTTTCTGAGAAGGCATTCAGTACTATTTTGGATGTCATTTTAAGTCTATGCCAGCTTTAAACATCTATTTTTGCCAAAATATCGAGGGTAGATTGAAGTAACCACCCACTATAATTGTACAAGTGGGGTAGCTATTTGAAATGACAATCCCATTTTCCTTGAACTGTTCAGCACATGTATCATCTGAATTGGCAGGTTGGTAAAAGGAACCAATTATTAATTTATTCTGGTTGTCAAGTATAACCTCTACCCATACCACCTCACAAGAACTATTTACTTCACTTCTACTATAAGGTAAATTACTTCTAACAGCAATAAACACTCCATCACCAATGGTATTTAATTTATCCTTTCTGAACGTGTTTATGTCCTTTGTAAAAATTCTGACTGAACTTATTTCCAGCTTTAGATCGCTTTTCATACCTATAATGATTTAAGATTCAGTGCTTTCTATTAGCATCTGGAATTCTGGTTGTTTTCCAACAAGGGCTACAACATTTTAAAGTTGAAATATTGGCTGTTCCTGTGTCTACCCTCTTCTTGTGTTCCCCTGCATCCTTTCACACTGAAGCCCATTCTGCGCTTTCTCTAGGCCTTCTAACATAAAAAGCCGCCCAGTCCCCTCCACACAGCCTCCATTATCTGTGTAGTAGCCACTTCCTGCGTGCAGTGGACTCCTGACCTACTTAGTTGCACTTGATATCAGTAAAACTAGGCATCATGTATGCAACCAGTGACAGGGGCTGAGGCCAAAGGGCAAGCAGGTGATGAATTACACTGCCAACTGCTGTCTACTGGGGTACAGTGGTCTCTCAAGAATTCTCTCTCAAAGAAAGTGATGCCACTCAAAGGCATGGAAGTGCAAAGGCAACTGTTGTATTTCTGTGCTAATTGACTGAATATTTTTTTCTGTTCAGCTGAGCTATGTAGTTACACTCAGAATATTCACATCCTTGTAACTGAGACACTATTTTTACGATAGTGGCAAAATAAATTTTAACATCACCTGAATGGTCCTGTTGGTTTGTTTTTCATGTAAAAATATATATCAAGTGTATGAAATTATTTATTTTTGATGAAAATGATATAATAATATTTAAATAAGAGTGGAGAGGAAGATACTCTTTGAAAGCTTGTGAGGTAAAGAAAAAAGGGGAACTATGCATTGTGGAGAAGACAACTGATAGCCACAGTCTTATAAAAGGAGAAAAATGAAAATTTGTTTAGATTTAAGAGCATTTATGAAGATATACAAGGAAACTATTCAGTTAATAGTTCCACAATCTTGTGAACAACAGCTGCCTGAACATCATAACCAAAACTTTTGAGAGAGAAATATGTCTGCAGCACTAAGTTATCTCTGGCCAAACAGAATGTGTCTCTGCAATGTGCACTGCCAGTGCTAGTAATGAAAGGAACCTGAATATGTGAACTATTTAAAAATTTAGATGATTCCCAATGGGCAAGGGGAATGGGAAGACAATACAGACAAACTAACAAACAAACATGTGGTAAAGTCTGAAAGAGCTCTTCAGCTGGCAATGTTTCACTAATGGTTAACAGTGATCATATTAAAAAAGAACATCATACCCTTCTACAGTCAAACCCCCTGGTGCATAGTAAAGCATGCACAGAGCTTGCTGAGTGTTAACCAGCTTCTGAGTTCAGGAACCACAGGCTCATTAAATGAAATGGTCAGTCATGAGCAAACAGTCTCCCCAAGGAGCTTACCATATGTCTAGCTCAAAAGGCACACATGGTTTAAAAACTGGTAAGTATGCAGTATCCTCCTCTCCTCTGCACTTCTTGTCATTATTTTTCACGTTACTTGTATGTGAATTTTGAAAGATGAAAGGATTTGTGTAGGGTTAAAAATCCAATAGCCAGCTGTAATAATTTCTTGATAAAAATGGGCCAATGCAGACACTCACCTGTATGTGACTGACACATGGCACACAGAAATAAGTAGCATCACAGACACACCACTAGTTTTCAAGCGACCAATGTTTTCCTAGTTTAACATATGTAAGTGTGTGTAACTTACATACACACTAAAAAATGGGAGAGGCTCAAAAGCTGGTACAATCTCTGTGATGATGTACGTTGTGTGTCAGTCACCAGCAACTTACAGATGAATGGTTCTGTTTTTTCATTCTCGATCGTCGTTTCCATCCTGGAGTTTCTGTTATTGTAAAAGGATGCAATAAATTCACTGTTGGATAATGACAACACTTTCAAACATTGTGTAACTAAATGAAACACACATCTGAAAGCAGAAGCAGTTAAGATTGTAGTTCCATATTTATTTGCACCACTTTTGACTGCTCATAATTATTGATTCATAGCAAAGTTGTGAAATTTTCCTACAGTAACTGTCATGAGTCCCAACGAGATATAAAATGCCACAGCAGCATGAACTGGTTGCACACTTTATTTTGGCCTCTCTGTGGTCAGTGGAAGTCAGCTGAATTCATGCCACTCTCGAATGTTTATGCTCACTGCCAACATTAGCAACATAACAGTATTGTGCACCCTAAAAATAGCCATTGTGAATATAGTGTTGATCCATGTAGTGTGTGTAGTGATTGTTACTATTATTTACAAATATGATCAAGAAGGTAGTACCTGATCCTTATAGTGACTCGCCATCATCATTTGTGACATTTCTACAATGTATGAACCTACTGCACATTTGTTTATTTTATAATGTGTAAGCTGACTGCTCTGGGAGGTGGAGGCAGAGCTTGTCTCAGAAAACAATGCACTATGAGCCGACCACAAGCTTCTGCTCCCAGCATCTTATGCTCTCAGGGATCAAGTAAATGTGAGCAATCAATACTAGAAATGCAAATCGAGTTCTTGGCAAAAAGTTGTAGATTGTCAACTAGCAGTTGTGCTTCCATGGTAAGACCACTACTGCCCATCACGCAGTCAACATCCTGCATCACTTTCAGTTATACTGTAAAATTAGTAATTTTGTACACAAGGCATAAAGAAACATTAAGAATCAAACAATTACAAACTGAATAATTATCTAACCTGTGCGAGCCTCTGTGAGACAAGCTCCCGAAACACTTCTGGTGTAGTTAATGGTTTCCTATATATTGCCCTCTGTTGAGCAAAATCAGCATTAACATCATCAGGCAAAAGCGTGTAGTCAGACACAACATAATCATTTTGCAGGCTTCGTTTATCAGGAAAATAATCCGTTGTGATGGGAAGGCAAGCAGGAATGGTCAGAGATTTCCAGTCCACACCTATTCATAGAAAAGCAAAATAAAATACTTGTTAATCAAATATGGGTTAAAAGAATAATTTACTGTAATTGCTGACAACATTACACTTCTGTATCACATGTGTACGAGCAAGCACAATTACATGCACACAACAGAATCATGCACATAAAAATCCATGCTCTTAAACACATGCACTTAAAAAAACATGCAAATTAAAAAAATCATGCACACAGAAAGTTGTGAAACTTTTATGAGCAAAGTAAACTAAAATTTCATACTTTCTACAACATTAAATTACCCCCACAATAATTATGTTAATATAACATTTCTTATGTACAGTATATCCAAATGTTTGAACTTGCAACTCTGAACATTTTACTGACTTTAAAGATCCACTTGCAGCCTTGAAGACTAAGTCTCTAGATTTCTGCACAACAGTAATAGAAAATGCCACAAATGAAGTACATCATGACTGTGGTTCTTCTGTGTACTTATAAAGTTCACAGTCATATTTATGCCAGCATCTACACAGTGTTCACTGAGTGTACGGAGAAGAGTAACTCTCAAAGAGACCTGCATAAATCTAGCAATTATGCTTCTGATGCTGTGGTGTCATTGAAGAGCCTCATCTCTTGAGAATCATAACTTGCCAGACAAAGTGACAAATGATCATTTATTAAAAGTAATATAGTTAAATATCTGTATTACTGAAATATTTAGATAAAAACTCTTTAGAGACTGCATACCCACATAGAATGCAGATAGATCAAGTTATTCCAAAATACTTTATAAAGATATATTACATAAATTAACTTTTATCATAAGACCAGACTGGAAGAACCTGTAAATAATGAAACTTCAGTCATGAGGCAACCCACATGTCCATTCATCACAGATTACTGTAATATGAAGCATGCAGCACTCAAATTACAAACTTGCTGACTAAATCCTGCAACCCTTCAATGTTTATAAATGATAGTCACATAATTGTATGCCTCCTACTCCCCACAACATGAGTGCTTCTCATATTCGGGGCACCCTCCACAGGACATCAGTTGGACTTCCCCAGAGCTACTGTCCTCTCATCTGGAAAGTATTGCCACAAGCCTGGCCATGCCACCTTTGGCAGCACAGTCGCCCTTTCTCGACAATGACCTTGTTGAGTTCTTTTTTTCCAGGTTTGCCGGCCGGTGTGACCGTGCGGTTAAAGGCGCTTCAGTCTGGAACCGCGTGATCGCTACGGTCGCAGGTTCGAATCCTGCCTCGGGCATGGATGTGTGTGATGTCCTTAGGTTAGTTAGGTTTAATTAGTTCTAAGTTCTAGGCGACTGATGACCTCGGAAGTTAAGTCGCATAGTGCTCAGAGCCATTTGAACCATTTTTTTTTCCCAGGTTTGCTCCAACCTGATCTACACTGTGTGGCCTTCCCTTTCTTTGCGAACACCGATATGCAGCCAGTGTCCAGCCCAGATTCTGAATTCATGTCTCTGCCACCACTGGCACCCGTTCCTGGATCCACCAACCCACTTCCTTTGGGAGGTGCTTCTTCTGCGCGATGGTGCCACACCATCTCTCCCTTACGGAAGAAGGGATGCCACATCCTTTTGTCATCCTCTTGTCACCTATGTCATAGCTGCCGACCCCATTACGAAGGCTCTGCCATCTCCTCTGTAGGAAAGACGAATGCTGTAACCTCAGCTGGAGCTTATGACCCAGCTGCCAACCACACAACAGTGTATCACAGGTTTCCGTCTTTCCAAGCTGCCAGCTACCCAACCCCATATCATGCTCCCAGCACCTACCGTGGTACCTCATGATGCTACGTTTACAATATACAATGCTGGTATCATTATCACTAGCTAACCTCTGCGGGTCATGTGCCATTATCATGATTTAATATTATTCTTCCATAGGCCAGCTCCCTATGGGACACTGTCAAGCTGCTCACTAATCAGTTGATATCAGAGCACACCTTCTATGGTTCTCTAGGCTTAACACCAGCCATGCAAGTGTCTGCACAGTCAGAGCTCCAGTCATCAAGTGTGCAGTACCTGCCAATTGGGACCTTTGGCCTCAATACTGCGTTCAAACTGCCATACCATAGCAAGTGGATCCACTGTGGACAGTGTTCACATACAAAAGTTTCCTGGGTATGTCAGAGCTACCATACTAGGACTGACAGTGTACTTTGAGGTACAGAAGCTAGCCTGAATGTGGGCTGTACATTTATTATGCATGGTGTCAAATTATCATCAAATCATGACAATCTTTTAGTTGTATAGATTCAGAAGCTGCCTTCTGTTGAACTTGCTTGGGCATTGTGTTCATAAAGTTAGATTGTTCTTTTGCTACCTGCATACACATGTTCATTAGTAGCATGCGTTACCCACAGTGCAAATTAGCAGATATCAAAAAAGAACTCAAATAATGTTATACTACTATGTTCTTAATTGTATGATCATAATTGTCAATTTCTGATACCAAAAAGTCATTTTTATTTACTCAAAACTTCATGAGTCTTTGTAAGATGAAGACAAAACTGTACACTGTAAATCCTTTGTATGATTATACAGTTTTTCATCTGTGTTGCTCCTCTGATAGCTGAATTTCAGCTCTTCATTAATATTCTGATATCAATGGTAAATAATAGAGGTTTTGAATGGCCTTATAAATTCATCAGAAAATCATTTATCTAGGTTAGGAACAGCAGTGCACCCAACACCAACCTTGCAAGTCTGCACACTTTACAGTGCCCTATTCTGATTTTATTTTTATCCACATAGTGCAATTTTCAATGTGACTGCTTCCTGTATGTAGATATAGCTCCATCTAGGTGAGAAGGATGTCATTAATATCTCAAAATTTTAAAGTCTGAAGTAGACTTTTATAGTGCACACAATCAAACACATTGGTAAAAGCATACTCTTCATCAAAATGATAGCTTTTGTTGTTTAACTCTGCCACAACTTCTTTTTTGAGATCATTTAATGATGCCTTCACAATGAATGAGGATGTATCCTATTGTAAGCTAGTTTCTCAAAAAAGTATCAAAATACTGGAAGATGCAAAATCAAACTAATGTGACTTGAATATTTCCTTTTTCATAGATATGTCTCACAGAAGAGATTGTTACTGATGTTTTCTATTAATTATCAAGCAATTCTTTCAAAATGGACTATAAATTTCAAGAAAACAACACTATATTCAATTCTGTGCAACAAATAGTGTCATACCAACAACTGATGTAGCCCATGAAAAGAAGGTAATAAATAAGGTAGAATGTTCCAAATCTTTGGTTTTACATACTGATGAAAACCTAGATTGGAAGAAGCATATTACTGAGCTTCTCAAACAATTAAGTTCAGCTAGTCTCGGAAACAAATGAACCAGTCTCCTGACATATTTTGCACATTTTCACTGAATAATGTCTTAAGGAATAATTTTCTGGGTAACTTTTCACATAGAAAGAGAGAAAGAAATAAAGCAAGCAGTAATAATAATATGTGGTGTTGCCTGCTGTCACTATGCTTGTACCTGTTCAAGTAGTAAGGTGTTTTACCTGGAACATCATGATAAACATATTTGCTAATGAAATTTGAGAAGAATACAGCTGCCTACACTTATAACACTAAAGGAAAAAATGACCTTTATTACCAATTATTAAAGCTGCCATTGCCTAGGAAGAAGTTCAATATGCAGCAAAAAAATTTGATATGATTTGTCCAATAACATAAAATGTCTGACAAGTAGCAAAGCAAGTTTTAAATCCAACCCAGAACTATTTCTCCTTGACTACTCCTCCTATTCCACACAAAAATTTCTATTTAAAAACTGGTAGACTGTAAATTTTTTAAAAAAATTCTAGTTCTTACGTGTAGTTACACGAGTAAAGTAAAACACAACATGTTCACTAAGGTTAACATTAATCATGTATACGTATCATGTACACTGACTTGTTCCAAATCATTTTAATAAAAGAATAATTCAAATTATCTATGAGGTTTGTAACTAACTAACTACTGCCGAATTAAATCTGTCAGGAAGTGCCACATGTAAGGCTAGTTTCTCAAAAATGTTTGAAAATACCAGACAACATGAAATAAAACTGTAATTGTATGTGAAAAATCTGGGATGGAATAACAACAATAGGAAAGGCTGGACTGCTACACACACACATAGAGGAGGCGTGGAGTTGCAGACAGGCACAGTGAAAAATGCTGAGAGACATTATTCACACGGTTCCTGAAGCCACTCTGTACAACACGACAGTTAAAATATTAAAGTAACCAATGTTTCAGCTGTATTGCATCAGCGACAATCAGATCTTATACTGATTGTCCTGTCCTGGAATTAAGTATTTCTGTTTATTGGGTAGTTAGCAGTGTCATAATACCACCAACATTATTACTTTACATTTTTAATGGCCTAAACGTACCAATTGTCTATCATGAAAAGGGGTCTATCACGAAAAGGGGACAATGCATATGGCGGGCCGTTAATGGACTTTCAAGCTTGTTAATGATCGATAACTTACTGCAAACCGACAACTAGCTTTTGGAGGCTATGTTTTCCTGCACGCAGTTGTTGAAATACACTGACAGTTCTGTCTATTGCTTGGATGGTTACACATGTAACCAGTAAGGCTGCAATACAGACTCCTCTCATGGTCTATCACACAAGGATTTTGGTCAACCAGGATTTAGAACGACAATGTGGGTGACCACATGGCACAGTTAGAAACATGACAGTAGTGAACACAATAAGGAATGATGATTACAAAATGCAAATTCTGACTAATATATTAAAAATAATAAACTATATTATGTGAATAAGGACAGTGCATATGTTGTAAATACAAAAGGTGCTGAGTAATGGGTAGGCCTGTCACAAAGATGTAAAATGCTTAACTTTTAGGCACTGTTCTGCTTTGGAGATAAAAAATGCACCCAGATGCGGATACTATACTCTCCTAACAAACTATATTATGTGAATAAGGACAGTGCATATGTTGTAAATATAAGAAGTACTGAGTAATGGGTAGGCCTGTCACAAAGATGTAAAATGCTTAACTTTCAGGCAATGTTCTGTTTTGGAGATAAAAAATGCACCCAGATGCAGATACTATATTCTCCTAACATTGCTGCTTAACTGGAATGAGTAGGTATGTTGTCTTGGATGGGTGGTGAGGAAACAGAATGTCTATCGGGTGAGAAAATGTACAAACAAGACCTCCCATGAGCGAACCTAATATGATGGGCTACAGGTTGTCAATAGGCGGTGTCCTTACTGGACACTGGCCTGATCATGTGTCATCAACAAGAACAGTAGAGGCAGAGCGGTCATTGTATTTCTATGACTACCAGCAAGAAAACTTAACCTCCAGAAGCTAATCGACAAATTGCTATGGGCTAAATGTAGCAGCAATCCCAGAGTCTATGAATACCACCCCCTATGTTTCTTCATTCTGTTCACACAGGACAAAACATTGTTTATTTTAGTATGTAAGGCATTTCATAGAGTCTTGAAGTGTGTTATCAGTATTTTTTTCTGAATTCAATTTCCATTCCAGAAGGCTCCTTTTTGGTCCTCTGGTACTCCAACCTCATTTTTGTGCTCTGCATCTTCTCCAGTGAATCTGGCATGTAAAAAGGTATAGCCATCTTGTGTTTGGTTTTCTCCAAAATGTAGACATCTCACCTTACCACATGCAAGAGTGTCCAAATGGTCCTCAACATCCCCTTTTGTAGCCTGTTAAAGTCTGCTGGCTTCTCTCAAAATTATGACAGTCCAGAAAACTATTTTGCCAAAGATCGTCAGCTTTGATTCCATCTGGCTGCCTTTTCATGAATTTGTGGGAGTCCCAGTCATTGGGACTCAGCTCCCTTGTCTGGTGATGGGGCTGCTACCTCAAAGCTGCCAGAGTTGCTTAATTTTCTTTTAAGGGTTTACTCCTTGAGGATGTCTGGCTTCCGTGTAACTAAGTGTCCCTCTGCACTTTGTTTATGATTTGAGACAGCAAGAAAAGAACATGGTAGGGAGGCTTAGGATAGGAGAAATGGACCAGTGGACCATTGTGGAACACCCATCATCTGGCTCCTCCCCTTTAGCCAATCCAGCATGGGAGGCCAGCATGGCCCTCTGTATTTAAAGCACACAAACCACCTCACCTGCATGGACAGTGCTCTGTCCCTTGACAGCACACTTTAAGACAAACATTCAATATGTCATAGTTATCCAATGCCACACTCCTACAGAAACCTCAGATTTTGAACTGAAAAATGAGTTTTACCACACTTTACATGACCCATTAAAAGAACCAGCAACTGAGACATCTTGATTATCATAGGAGACCTAAATGCAAAAACTGGAAACAAAAATGAAGGCCTGTAGCTTGTAAGGGAAGTCCATGGAACTAAGAAATGAACGAAAATGGGGATATGTTTCCAAAACTTCTTTGCCAGTCAGGCGTCAAAACTTATAACAACAACAAACCAAGAAGAATTCCATACTGAGCTAAGGAACCACTATAAAGCACTCCAAGAAACACAGGAAGATAATGAAAATAATATTGGTGATATATGGACTCAGGTTAAGACATCTATTGGAATGTGAGTGGTACATGGAATTTGATCAGCTGTGGACAGGAGATCAAGGAAAAAGTAAATATGAGTAAAATAAGGCAACAGAAAACTTGAATACTAGCTGAGTATGCAGCTGCTGACTATCTAGTAAAGAGAAGTGTGAAGAATGTTAAGAGAGAGTGGCAGCTTGAACAAAGCTCTGAGAACAGAGAAAACCGCAATGAGGTTTCACAATGGGCTGAAGAACTATACATAACAACAAAAACAATCAATTATTGACAAAATTATTTAACCAGATAGATAAAAAATCTACTCACCAAGCAGCAGCAGAACACACACATGTAAGACTATTGTAATGGGCAAGCTTTCGGAGCCAGTGGCTTCTCCTTCAGGCAGAAGAGTTGAAGGCGAAGGAGGAAGGTTGAAGGAAAAGGGGACTGCACCAGACGAGATGCAGTCCCCAACAACCAGTCTTTCCTTCTCATTCCGTACAGTAAGTCTGCCCGGACCTGCAGTTCTGGGTGACTTTGGAAATCTACCCCTTTTCCTAGACCTCTCCAGTCCTTTTCCTAGACCCTTCTTCCTTCCTCTTCAACCCTTCTGCCTGAAGAAGAAGCCACTGGCTCTGAAAGCTTGCCAGTTACAACAGTCTTTTATGTGTGTGTTCTGCCACCACACGAAGAGATACACAGCTTGATTAGAACATTGTATAAAAAATTAAAATAAAAAGTTTCAAAAAGAACAGAACTATGAAAAGTAAGGAGGGTCGATTCTTGATGACAGACGAAGACCAAATTAGAAGTTTTCTGAAGTTTTGAACAGAGAGCAAACTGAAAGAGGGGGCGGGGGTTGGATGGGGTGTGTCAGATGCCAATTAGAGAATCAATATAATCATACCAACTGAGGTTGAAATCAAAATGGTCTTCAAACATAAAGAATGAGAAGGCCCCAGGAATTGATAATATTGCACCTGAGGTGCTTAAAGCAGACATTGACACCACTGTGAACTTACTGCATTCATTGTTTGAGAAGATACGGACAGAAGAGAAACTACCAAAGGAATGGAAAGAGGACCTAATTATCAAATTGACATGAAAGGCGATTCTAGCAATTTTAATAACTGCCAATATCTGTAACAAGTAAAGTACTCTGTAGATTAATGCTAAATCGTATTAAGGACTCTGTGGAGGCAAAGTTGAGAAAAGAGCAAGCTGGATTCAGAGAGCACTGAAGTAGTGTTGATCTCATGCAGATTGCCAGAACACACTCTACCATACATTTATTGATTTTGAGAAGGCATTTGACTCTCTTAATAGTAGAGATATATATCACATCATGGAACAATATGGAATACCATCAAAGGTTATCAATATGGCTATGAAATCTTTTGCGACATATTTCTTGAATAAAAGTCTCTTGGTGCACATGCCGCGTCAATTCAGGATAAAACTCCAAGCTTTCGACCACAACCTCCATGGTCGCCGTCAGGGCTAAAACTGACTATCGTGGCGAGGTTCCCACTTTTATATGCAAAGGACGGCTTCTGATTGGCTGGAATATGTCATAGCAACAACGATATGGCGTGTAGTGAAGTGGTGCCCTCTACTTCCATAGATGTAGTTTCTATCCCGCATTGCTTGCAGCGCCATCCCTTGAATCGGGAGGTAAAGTGCGGGAAGTTTTCCTCTGCGATTTTTCTTTATCCAGTGCACTCTTCCAGGTGTTGCTAAGTGCTTAACCATTGTCTCTGTTAAAGTTATTATCGCTAAGTCTAATTTCGACTGCTTCCCGGACACAGAGTCCCTGTAATTCGATACTTGGGCTATTACTCTCATTTCTTCAAATAAAATCTTATGCTTATTAAGCAGGCTATGCTCAGCCACCGCTGATTTTTCCAAATACCTGTATTTCAGATGGCACTGGTGCTCGATGCAAAGGTCGACAATGGTTCTTACTGACTGGCCCACGTAATTCTTGCCGCATTTACAAGGAATACTATAAATTCCTGGAACCCTTAAGCCAAGACTATCTTTGACTGGTCTCAACATTTCCTTAATTTTCCTAGGTGGTTCAAAAACTGGTTTTATTCCTTGCCTCTTTAGGACTCTGCCTATCCTGCTTGTTGTAGCACTGCAAAATGGAAGCTGTGCTATGTGTTGGTCCTCTTCTTGTTTATAGACGGCATTGTGTCTTACTTTCTTGGACAATACTGATTTAATTTCACCGGCAGAATAACCATTCCTCTTGAAAACAGTCGTCAAATGGTTAATCTCGGGACCGAGGTAATCCTTGTCGGAAATAGTCCTGGCTCTGTGTACTAAAGTATTCAGCATAGCTCTCTTCTGAGATGGATGATGGAAGCTATGGCTATGCAGATATAAGTCTGAGTGCGTTGGCTTCCTGTACACAGGATGGCCCAGTCGTCCATCCAGTATTTGCTCCACCAACACATCTAAAAAATGTAACTTCCCTTCCTTCTCTACCTCCATTGCAAATTTTATGTTTGGATGTACACCATTCAAATGTTCGACAAACTGTTGCAGAGTGTCATTGCCATGTGGCCAGATTAAAAAGGTGTCGTCGACGTATCTGTTGAAGCATGATGTGCGGAGGTGAGTACTGGTCAACGCTCTTTCTTCAAAATCCTCCATGAAAAAATTCGCTATTGCTGGTGATAGTGGCAAACCCATGGCTGTTCCAACCATCATTAGTATCGGCTTAAGGGTGCCAGGAATTCATAGTATTCCTTGCGAATGTGGCAAGAATTACGTGGGCCAGTCGGTAAGAACCATTGCCGACCATTGAATCGAGCACCAGCGCCACCTGAAATACAGGTATTTGGAAAAAATCAGCGGTGGCTGAGCATAGCCTGCTTAATAAGCATAAGATTTTATTTGAAGAAATGAGAGTAATAGCCCATGCATCGAATTACTGGGACTCTGTGTCCGGGAAGCAGTCGAAATTAGACTTAGCGATAATAACTTTAACGGGAACAACGGTTATGCACTTAGCAACACCTGGAAGAGTGCACTGGATAAAGAAAAATCGCAGAGGAATTCTTCCTGCACTTTACCTCCCAATTCAAGGAATGCCGCTGCAAGCAACGTAGGATAGAAACTACATCTATGGAAGTAGAGGGCACCACTTCACTACGCGCCATATCGCTGTTGCTATGACGTATTCCAGCCAATCAGAAACCGTCCTTTGCATATAAAAGTGGGAACCTCGCCAGTACACGACAGCCAGTTTTAGCCCTGACGACGACCATAGAGGTAGTGGTCGAAAGCTTGGAGTTTTATCCTGAATTGACGCGGCATGTACACCGAGAGACTTTTATTCAAAGCTTATCAATATTATTAAAGAAATGCATGAGGGATATTAATATAGAGCGCTACATACAGGAAACTTACTGAACCTATCCAAACAAATGCTGGAGTGAGGCATTGATGTATTCTGACAAATACTTTGTTTTTGTTGATAGTGGACAGTGGACAGTGCAATGACAGAAGTTACTGATGGTGGAAGAAGAGGTATTCAATGCAGAGTGCAAGACGGGCTTGAAGACCTGGATTCTGCCGATGATATCTGTTTGTTCTTGCAAAGACATTGTGACATGGAAGAAAAGGTAGCAAGACTGCAAGAGGAAGTAGAAATTGCATGACTAAATGTAAAGGTTCACCAGACTCAAGGAAGTGAGGATCAGACCTGAAAAACAGGCAAAGCTAACAGAGTATGAAGAGGAATTGGAATAAGTAGACTCCTTTGTAAAACTAGGAAGTGCTGCCTGTAATATGGAGAAGCAGAGCAAGCTGAAACTATTCAAAAGCAACATAAAGTCAGTCAATCTTGCACAGTTGTAAAATATGGCAGGTAGCAAACACAATTCTAAAAATGCTGAAAGTCCTTCATTAACTGGTGGCTTGGGCAAATTATAAATGTGAGTTGGCCAAATTTAATATCAGATGACAAACTGTAGGAGATAATTCACCAGTGATCAATCCGTGAGCAAATAAAGGAAAGGAAATGCATGTGGATCGATCACACAATACAGAAACAAAATGGAGCTAATGCAAGGACACCTCTGGATTGAAACCCACAAGTAACACGTAGATGTAGCTGCCTGACCTATAATCACCTGCAAAATAATGGTGGAGGATGAACCTCTGAAAGCTGGAAAAACTTGGAGCAAAGCACAATGTTTGGCTGCTACAGAATCAAGTGAAAGGTATTTACTGCTGCCCTGGGATTCAAGAGGAAGAATAAGAAGCAAGTCAAATAAATATTTTTTTTTGCATTTTGATGTAGAGCTACACCTGTAATGATTTTAATTTAATTTACACTAGCTGCTGAAATTTATGTGATTACATCAGTGATATGCATGGACAGAAAGTTTACTATTATACACAGGGACAGTTGAGGAAGAGTAAGCAGAAGCAACTAAATGATGTCAACCTCCTTAAGAGGAGACAGAATTATAATTTCATTCCAGATGTACTCTGAATTCAGGACCAAATGGATGGCAGGAAACCAAGAGCCTTTAACAAATAGGCCCAGCACCTTTACTGAGGAAAGCATCCTGGAATTCAGCAGCAATTTGGTCTTCAACAACAGAGCACAGTTTCAGAAGCACCTACGGCTAGAATCAAAAGTATCATCAACAGGTAAAATGATAAGTATGCCTGCATTGAACTAAAACTGAACAGTATTCATTATATGAATACATTAAAGGAGCTAACTTGAAACACACAAGGAAAGAGTCAAGATCTGGATGCATCTTGGATTGTCAGGATCGCATTGTAGATGTTCAGTTAGCAATAATAATGCAGTGCAAGGAGTTATTTTTTAGACCAGAAATCACAGCATTAGATGCAAAGAAAGATCAGCCAAGTAAGGATTAACAAAGAACAACAAGATGAGGTCCTGATGGGAGTTATAGGTCCTCATGTTGGCTGAAGGCCAGATATCAGATGCAATATACTGTGCTACAGTTAAATTTGCTGTTTCAAAATTACCATTTATTAACAAAATGTATAGCTGCTGTTAACAAAGTTCCATTTGTATGCTGGAAACCACAAGCTGATATATCACAAACGGGCTGACAGCAAGGCGTCAGATACAAGAATAAAACTGTAGAGACTGCTAAGTGTAGTGGTGGCAGAGATGCCAATGTACAAACTCATGTCTGTTGCAAAACGGGTGGCCTAGTGCCCCTACAACCCAGGCAGTCCATAGCATCACTGAACAATGTTTATGAAATTGAGTTCCTACCCTCAATTTCTACCTAAAGGCACCCCTCTACAGTTCCTCAAAGTTTTTCAGTATTGTTTTCTTACATTTTTGAATATCCATGTAAGTAATAAAGACTCAAAATGACATTTCAAAACCTACAAACAAACCATAATACAAACAGTGATGTATTTTACCATCCTGTACTGTATTTTAATGTCAATTATATTAACTTTATGTGAAGCTTTGCAGCTTCCAGCATTTTTCAATGGAAGATGCTGTTTGACTTTATTGTCATCTCGTTGATGACGACTGGCCTTTCCTGCACTCAGGTACCATCTCTGAATAACTTTATCATTTGTTGTGTTTATGCTGTGATCTCCTAACACTGATTCTCATAGTGGAAAAAGGAAACAACATGGGTATCACACAACATAAAATGAAAATGGCCATTAGTATCTTAATCTCTCTGTGTGATTATATAAAATGGATTTAATTTTCATTCTCTTCAGTTACAGAGATGGAATGTGTACATTAAGAAGATACTAAAACTCAATTTTGCAACTCAGGAACAATGGAGGATACACAAAATGATAAAAAATACCAATTTTCTGAATGAATCCATTTACATAAGAGCTAAGAAATCATCAGACAGTGCTAATAGTTCACAAGAACCAAGTCATGATTGAACACTTTAAACAATGATACAGCTGAAATAACTGATTACCAATATAGGATATATGGAGTACCTCTAGTCAATAAAGAATGCTGCCCACCTTCAGTTTTATAGACAATGTGATCAACTCACCTACCTGCCTACAAACTTGTGAAGTATCTGGCCAGAAAAGCATGTAACCTACCGAGAGACATAGCAGCACATGTGAAGCATATTGTTCATTTTCCCCATCTTGTGTAGGAGCAATAAGTACAGAGCTTGGACATAACAGTCAGGTTTGACACTAAGTATTTCTTTAACAATATAAAAACATAACAGAATAAAGCAATAGGAATGAGGGTAAGCTACTACAAACAGCACAGTGAACACATTGTTGTGGCCAAGATGGACACGAAGCCCACGCCTACGACAGTAGTACAAGTCTATATGCCTACTAGCTCTGCAGATGAAGAAGAAATTGAAGAAATGTATGGTGACATAAAAGAAATTATTCAGATAGTGAAGGGAGACGAAAATTTAATAGTCATGGGTGACTGGAATTCGACAGTAGGAAAAGGAAGAGAAGGAAACATAGTAGGTGAATATGGATTGGGGCTAAGAAATGAAAGAGGAAACCGCCTGGTTGAATTTTGCACAGAGCACAACTTAATCATAACTAACACTTGGTTCAAGAATCATGAAAGAAGGTTGTATACATGGAAGAACCCTGGAGATACTAAAAGGTTTCAGATAGATTATATAATGGTAAGACAGAGATTTAGGAACCAGGTTTTAAATTGTAAGACATTTCCAGGGGCAGATGTGGACTCTGACCACAATCTATTGGTTATGAACTGCAGATTAAAACTGAAGAAACTGCAAAAAGGTGAGAATTTAAGGAGATGGGACCTGGATAAACTGAAAGAACCAGAGGTTGTACAGAGTTTCAGGGAGAGCATAAGGGAACAATTGACAAGAATGGGGGAAAGAAATACAGTAGAAGAAGAATGGGTAGCTCTGAGGGATGAAGTAGTGAAGGCAGCAGAGGATCAAGTAGGTAAAAAGACGAGGGCTAGTAGAAATCCTTGGGTGACAGAAGAAATATTGAATTTAATTGACGAAAGGAGAAAATATAAAAATGCAGTAAGTGAAGCAGGCAAAAAGGAATACAAACATCTCAAAAATGAGATCGACAGGAAGTGCAAAATGGCTAAACAGGCATGGCTAGAGGACAAATGTAACAATGTAGAGGCTTTTCTCACGAGGGGTAAGATAGATACTGCCTACAGGAAAATTAGAGAGACCTTTGGAGAAAGGAGAACCACTTGTATGAATATCAAGAGCTCAGATCGAAACCCAGTTCTAAGCAATGAAGGGAAAGCAGAAAGTGGAAGGAGTATATAGAGGGTCTATACCAGGGCGATGTACTTGAGGGCAATGTTATAGAAATGGAAGAGGATGTAGATGAAGATGAAATGGGAGATATCATACTGCGTGAAGAGTTTGATAGAGCATTGAAAGACCTAAGTTGAAACAAGGCCCCGGGAGTAGACAACATTCCATTAGAACTACTGACAGCCTTAGGAGAGCCAGTCCTGACAAAACTCTACCATCTGGTGAGCAAAATGTATGAGACAGGCGAAATACCCTCAGACTTCAAGAAGAATATAATAATTCCAATTCCAAAGAAAGCAGGCATTGACAGATGTGAAAATTACCGAACTATCAGTTTAATAAGTCACGGCTGCAAAATACTAACGCGAATTCTTTACAGACGAATGGAAAAACTAGTAGAAGCCTACCTCTGGGAAGATCATTTTGGATTCCGTAGAACTATTGGAACACGTGAGGCAATACTGACCCTACAACTTATCTTAGAAGAAAGATTAAGGAAAGTCAAAACTACGTCCCTCGCATTTGTAGACTTAGAGAAAGCTTTTGACAATGTTGACTGGAATACTCTCTTTCAAATTCTGAAGGTGGCAGGTGTAAAATACAGGGAGCGAAAGGCTATTTACAATTTGTACAGAAACCAGATGGCAGTTATAAGAGTCGAGGGGCATGAAAGGGAAGCAGCGGTTGGGAGGGGAGTGAGACAGGGTTGTAGCCTCTCCCCAATGTTATTCAATCTGTATATTGAGCAAGCAGTAAAAGAAACAAAAGAAAAATTCGGAGTAGGTATTAAAATCCATGGAGAAGAAATAAAAACTTTGAGGTTCGCCGATGACATTGTAATTCTGTCAGAGACAGCAAAGGACTTCGAAGAGCAGTTGAATGGAATGGACAGTGTCTTGAAAGGAGGATATAAGATGAACATCAACAAAAGCAAAGCGAGGATCATGGAATGTAGTCAAATTAAGTCGGGTGATGCTGAGGGAATTAGATTAGGAAATGAGACACTTAAAGTAGTAAAGGAGTTTTGCTATTTGGGGAGCAAAATAACTGATGATGGTTGAAGTAGAGAAGATATAAAATGTAGACTGGCAATGGCAAGGAAAGCGTTTCTGAAGAAGAGAAATTTGTTAACATCAAGTATAGATTTAAGTGTCAGGAAGTCGTTTCTGAAAGTATTTGTATGGAGTGTAGCCATGTACGGAAGTGAAACATGGACGATAAATAGTTTGGACAAGAAGAGAATAGAAGCTTCCGAAATGTGGTGCTACAGAAGAATGCTGAAGATTAGATGGGTAGATCACATAACTAATGAGGAGGTATTGAATAGAATTGGGGAGAAGAGGAGCTTGTGGCACAACTTGACTAGAAGAAGGGATCTGTTGGTAGGACATGTTCTGAGGCGTCAAGGGATCACCAATTTAGTATTGGAGGGCAGAGTGGAGGGTAAAAATCATAGAGGGAGACCAAGAGATGAATACACTAAGCAGATTCAGAAGGATGTAGGTTGCAGTACGTACTGGGAGATGAAGAAGCTTGCACAGGAAAGAGTAGCATGGAGAGCTGCATCAAACCAGTCTCAGGACTGAAGACCACAACAACAACAACAACAACAACAGCAACGGAAATGCAGAAATGA
Source organism: Schistocerca americana (assembly GCF_021461395.2). Classification (NCBI taxonomy): domain Eukaryota; kingdom Metazoa; phylum Arthropoda; class Insecta; order Orthoptera; family Acrididae; genus Schistocerca; species Schistocerca americana. Next base: position 947,238,090 of record NC_060119.1, on the reverse strand, counting down.
ATGCCACCTACCACATTTAACTAATGTGATACATATTATGAGTAAACAGATAAAGTGGCAATGCACTCCCCCTTACTCCTGTGGTAAGAGAGATATTCATGGAACATTTAATGAAAAATCACTATCACCATACTGTTAGCTGAATTATGTAGATTATAGATCCACCTGGGAAAATTCCATATGTATAACACCATCATGCATGAAAACATACAGAAACAGAAAAGTAATTGTGTGCTTTCGTTTCTGGATGTGAAGATCCAAAGAACTTATGTGGACATACTGTGAGAAGCAGAATACTAGGAAACCAAATGGTATCTACACTCTAAATCCCACAATAGTCTATCTCAGTCCTGTAAAAGCTGACTACCTGAGAATACTTGATAATTGATTCTAACATCAAGCAACAACTGAAAGAACCATACTGTGTTTTCTATACCAATTAATACAGGAAAAAGTGTCACAAAGTCCAGCAGCGACAAATCCATATTAAATGAGAACCAGAAATAGCTCCCGATAGTGCACTTACCTTATGTCAATGAACAAGCAGGTTCACTGTGGCTGCACCACACCAATTTGACATAGTAATGGCACAATCCAGAACACTGTAATGTCACTTAAGATTCTGCAAAGGTTCCCAATTTGCCAAGTTTATATGAGATACAATGGGAGTGCAGTGCTGTCTACAATGAGGGAATTGGGAAGCCCATTAACATACACACTGCAAAACATGAAAAAGACCGACTAACTAATAAATTCACAACAGCAGAACATTACAGCAATTGTGGACAGCCTCTATGGTTCCGAAAGGCCCAAATGATTGCAAGGCAGCTGTAATCCTGAAGCAATCCAATAAATGTGGATGGCCTGAACAGCAATTGTATGTCATGGTTGCTATCACATTGTAATGACCTACAAGCTGTCACTGGGTAAAAGCCTCACAGACGGCAGCACGATCATCAAAGCAAATGGCACAGGAGGAACTGTCATCATATATCCACAATCACTCATAGGAAAATATGTCTGCCAAGAGCTAACTGTCAACCCACAGTGCGTTACCAATTACCGGCAATTTAAGGAATACATACAAATTATAGCCTCCCTAATAGGCTATCCCCCACCCCCTCTACTCACAATCCACCAATGATATTTTACAACCACTAAAAATGTAGCACAATGATGTCCCTGACAACAGAGATTGTTGCTCTATGTTTATGATATTTGTTGAGGTGCAATATATATAAAGATTGAAACTGTCTACAACAAGCCTGTGTGGTTAGTTTCCTGAAGTCTCACCAACACCATTTGAACAGAGAAGTTTTACTGATCTTTGATATGATGAAGATATTCCAGGATATGTAAGAGGTGCAGTATCACATTGTAATAAAACAAATGCATTTGAAAAGGTAACAGCATCTCATCTGTTTACAGACGTCTATATTTTTCAGCTGTATCATGACTGCACATTCATCCTTACATTTCTCAATAATACTGATTATAAGAATATCGTGTCAAAACAGCTACAGATCTTATAATTCTACTGATGATGTAAACATTCACAACCAGAGATGTCAAACTTATTAAAATATTCTTGGCTATTATGTGTTTCTTGTTGAAATCCAACTTTGTCTCCATCTGCAGACAACATTTTCAAAGCTACAATCCTTGGTTCTCACTTTTTATAAGGTCTGATGCATGCCCAGGCTCACTATTGACTCAAAGAAAATGAAGTTTTTGTATGCTCTCATGCTGAGGTGTGACATTTCATGTTTTGCAAACTTAGAGTGCTATTGGCCTTGTCAGCTACTGTCATCCACTATTGCTATTACTCTGTGGTGAAAGACTGGTACACATCTTCTGCAGTACCGGAATCTAGATACCATTCAGTTTTAAAATTTCCCCCACCCAATTAAAATTCCTGGGATGTTTATAAAAATCTATGGTCTCTTTGTATAGCTTTTCATAGATTTTGCTTGTGGGTGCCAGTATCAGAGTCTTATCAAACTGAATCTGATGGTCACCTCACTGCAAAACATTTTCTGCAAAAGCCAATCTGTCTGTTTCTCCCATTCTGTAGTTGCTTGTGTTCTTCTAGTCGTTTTTTGACCGTTATAAACACCTCGGTGATTTTATTCAGAAGGAGGAGGGTGTGAAATTGAGTGGTATCTGGATTCTGGGGCTGAAGATGAAGTGTAATAGTCTTCCACTCATGGTTATAGCAATAGCAGATGACAGTAACCACCAAAAGCTACTTGCACTTGAATTTTCAATACATATGACATCATACTTCTGCGCAAGAGCATTCAGAAATGGAATTTTACTTCAGCCAGTAATGAGCCATGGTGTGCACTGTCTCTTCAAAAAAGCTACAAACCCCACTGAAGAATCAAGAAATTCTCCCGACCATGGCACAATAGCCTGGAATATTTCAATAAGTGCACTAGATATTTTTCAGCCGTGCCATGGCTGCATATAGTTCACATTCATCCTTAGATTTCTCAACAATACTGATTATAAGAATATTGTATTAAAACAGCTACAGATCTTCTCATTCTACAGATGAATGATTATTAAACTTACAGAAAATCTAGCAACATACTTTTATATTTTAAAATTCACTATCACCAACAGCTAAAAATTGCAGAAAAAGAAAAAAAACTACTCTACTGAAAGGAATTTTATGTTGTTCTCAAACTTTTGAGTAGCAGTACAGCCTGCAACATATTTTGGTTGCATCATCATATTTAAATGGGGGAGGCTTAATGTAAACAGCAGAAGTTACATATATTCTACATTTCTTAAATGTATGTTGAAAACGCTTTCTGATGGAGAAGTGACACAGCAGCATTTTTCCCTATGTTAATTACCCATTACAAAGAAAATGCTATTTTGAAATGATACAGCAAACAAAGAGCAATTTCTTATAACCAATTTTCAGATAGCAAAAATGACCTATAATGCAGCATTTCAATGAAGATATTGCCCCCACTTTCAAATCAATGAAATTAACATACAGTTAAAAAACTCACAAACATTACTGATCTACACTATTCTGTCAGATTTACTTTCTGTGATAAGAACATATGGGAATTATAAGATACAGCAAAACTTCTGAGTGGTTCAAAGTGGAAAAATAGCCTGTATGAGGAACTTTCCATATTTTATAACTGAAACCAGCTCTTTTGTTTTTCAAAGGCTGGAAGTTAATAACGTACCAAAAAACATATTAACAAAAAAACTACAAACAACAAACAAGAAAAATAATATGGAAAGAAGTACCAAACAGATGTTCTATATCTACATCAATATTTCACAAGCCATCTGATGGTGTGTAGTGGAGGGTACTTTGGCATCACTATCTGAGCCCTGCTTCCCTGTTGCATTTGCAAATGGTCCATGGGAAAAATGATTGTTGGTAAACCTTTGCATTAGCGTTAATATCTCAAATTTTCTCACTGCAGTCATTTCGCAAGACATATGTGGGAGGATGTAATACATTATCCAACTCTTCCCAGGATGTAATCTCCCAGAATTTCAATAGTAAACCACTCTGTAATGAACATCATCTTTCTTCTAGTGTTTGCCACTGGAGTTTTTTGAGCATCCCTGTAATGCTCTCACCTGACTAAATGAGCCTGTGATGAAACAAACTGATCTTCATTGAATCTTCTCTATCCCATCTATTAGTCCTACCTGGTATGGGTCCTCAACTAATGAGCAATACTCAAGCATCAGTTGATCAAGTGTTTTGTAAGCCACTTCTTTCATAGATGAGTTACATTTCCTTAAGATTCTTCCCCTGAACCTCATTCTATCATCTACTTTCGCTACTCTCTGTTTTATGTAGTCATTCCACTTAAGGTAGCTCTGTATAGTTACTCCTAGATATTTTATGGCAGACAGTGTTTCCAGTAAATTATCAATGGTGTAGTTGTATAGCTGCAGATTTATCCCCCTGTGTATGTGCAATATCTTACGTTTATTTAGGTTCAGAGGCAACTGCCAGAGCCCACACTATTTATCAATCCTCTGTATGTCACTTTGTAAATCAATACTAGCTTCTGGTATTGCTAGTTTGTTATAAACAACCGTATCATCTGTGAACAGTCTTAAAGAGTTTACGATGCTTCTCACCAGATCATTTATATACATTTCAAATATGTAATGGTCATCTCACACTTCACTGGGGTACTCCAGAAATTACATTTACACCTGTCAGTTTTGTTCTACCTGTAAGGCAGTCTTGAATCCAGTTGCAAATCTGGTCCAGTACTCAATGAGCTTGTGTGTGTGTGTGTGTGTGTGTGTGTGTGTGTGTGTGTGTGTGTGTGTGTGGACACACGCAACACACCCAAATGTGTTCCTGAAGTCAAGGCTTCTGACTTTTAGAGGACATTGATAAGTGAGTATAAAATATGTACCATAATCCTACGTCAGATTGACATCAGTGATATAGACCTATAATTATGTACATTTTTCTTAGGACCCTTCTTGAAAATGGAATCACCTGTGAGTTTTTCAAGTTTCTAAGTACCCTTCATTGCTAGAGTGACCTACAATAAGCTGCTGCAAGTAGGGGAGCACGTTATTTCGTATAATCTCTAATATCTTCAGGTAACTCCTGCAGTCCTGATGCCTTTCCATTATGTGATTGCAGATGCTTACCTGTTCCAAAATTCACTTATCCCATTATCTACTATTTTGATGTTTTCATGATGACTGAAAGGAGGAACCGTATTATGATTTTCCACATCCAAACAGTTTCGGAAGACCAAATACAGTAATTCAGAATTTTCCCTGTCACCATCTGTTTTGGTGCCAACAGGGTCCCTTATTGCCAATACATGATTCCAATCTGCTTACTGATTTTACATTAGACCAAAACATCTTAGGACTTTTAGTCAGATCCCTCAGCAAAATGTTACTTTCAAAGTCATTGAATGCTTTTCTCTTTGCTCTCCTTATGCTCATTTTTCCTTCATTCAGCTTTTGTTTGTCATCTACGTTTTGAATTCTCCTGAATCAGTGATGAAGCTCTCTGTTTATGTAGTAGTTTTCAAACATGATTATTAAACTACAGTGGATTTGTCCCATCCTTGAAGACCTTGCTCAGAAGATACTTGTCTAAGGCATACTGTACTATGTTTCTGATTCTTTTTTTCCACTGGTCTTCTACATCTTCATCCTCAGCACTGAATATCTGCTGCTGATTACTCAGATACTCTGCAACTTGTTTCCTGTCACTCTAACTAAGTAAAAATATTTTCCTAGATTTCTTAACATTCCTTGTAATACTGGTAATCATAGAAACTTTCACTGACTTATTATCACTGGTAGCCTCCCTCCTCTAAAAATATTTCATCTATCTGTTTGTCGCTATGCAGCATAAGATGTCAGCTTCACAGGTTTGTGGTTTCACTATGTGCTCAAAGCAATTTTCAGACAAGACACGGAGAATAATGTCACACGAATACCTGTCTCTGGCAACAGTTTTGATTGCATGATTCTCCAGTTCTACAGGGTGTTACAAAAAGGTACGGCCAAACTTTCAGGAAACATTCCTCACACACAAAGAAAGAAAATATCTTATGTGGACATGCGTCCGGAAACGCTTACTTTCCATGTTAGAGCTCATTTTATTACTTCTCTTCAAATCACATTAATCATGGAATGGAAACACACAGCAACAGAACATACCAGCGTGACTTCAAACACTTTGTTACAGGAAATGTTCAAAATGTCCTCCATTAGCAAGGATACATGCATCCACCCTCCGTCGCATGGAATCCCTGATGCGCTGATGCAGCCCTGGAGAATGGCGTGTTTTATCACAGCCGTCCACAATACGAGCACGAAGAGTCTCTACATTTGGTACCGGGGTTGCACAGACTAGAGCTTTCAAATGCCCTCATAAACGAAAGTCAAGAGGGTTGAGGTCAGGAGAGCATGGAGGCCATGGAATTGGTCCGCCTCTACCAATCCATCGGTCACTGAATCTGTTGTTGAGAAGCGTACGAACACTTCGACTGAAATGTGCAGGAGCTCCATCATGCATGAACCACATGTTGTGTCGTACTTGTAAAGGCACATGTTCTGGCAGCACAGGTAGAGTATCCCGTATGAAATCATGATAACGTGCTCCATTGAGCGTAGGTGGAAGAACATGGGGCCCAATCAAGACATCACCAACAATGCCTACCCAAACGTTCACAGAAAATCTGTGTTGATGACGTGACTGCACAATTGCATGCGGATTCTCGTCAGCCCACACATGTTGATTGTGAAAATTTACAATTTGATCACGTTGGGATGAAGCCTCATCCGTAAAGAGAACATTTGCACTGAAATGAGGATTGACACATTGTTGGATGAACCATTCGCAGAAGTGTACCCGTGGAGACCAATCAGCTGCTGATAGTGCTTGCACATGCTGTACATGGTATGGAAACAACTGGTTCTCCCGTAGCACTCTCCATACAGTGACGTGGTCAACGTTACCTTGTACAGCAGCAACTTCTCTGATGCTGACATTAGGGTTATCATCAACTGCACGAAGAATTGCCTCGTCCACTGCCGGTGTCCTCATCGTTCTAGGTCTTCCCCAGTCGCGAGTCATAGGCTGGAATGTTCCGTGCTCCCTAAGACCCCGATCAATTGCTTCAAACAGCTTCCTGTCGGGACACCTTTGTTCTGGAAATCTGTCTCGATACAAACGTACCGCGCCATGGCTGTTGCCCCGTGCTAATCCATACATCAAATGGGCATCTGACAACTCCGCATTTGTAAACATTGCACTGACTGCAAAACCACGTTCGTGATGAACACTAGCCTCTTGATGCTACGTACTGATGTGCTTGATGCTAGTACTGTAGAGCAATGAGTCGCATGTCAACACAAGCACCGAAATCAACATTACCTTCCTTCAATTGGGGCAACTGGTGGTGAATCAAGGAAGTACAGTACATACTGACGTAACTAAAACGAGCTCTAACATTGAAATTAAGTGTTTCCGGACACATGTCCACATAACATATTTTCTTTATTTGTGTGTGAGGAATGTTTCCTAAAAGTTTGGCCGTACCTTTTTGTAACACCCTGTATACCTAGCAAGTTGGGGTCACCCACTATTATAATATGGTCAGCAAAGTTATTCACAAAATTCTGCAAGTTCTCTCTGAAGCATTCTACCATTACAGCCCTGGTGCAGGCATTCTATAAAAGCATCTGATTACCATTTTTGACTCACCTTTTGTGCTTAACTTCATCCAGATCAATTCACATTCAGAATCTATGATAACCTACATACAGAGTCTGCCAGAAAAATGTATATACTCTTTGTCAGGCTCTACTGAGATATCGAAATTGTCATTTGAACTGATTTACAAGTGTGTTGTAGTTTGGTATTTGACTCAACGGATGTTAGTACCTTCATCTCAGTATTGAGAAAACAAGATGGTGGGAGCATGCTTGATATTCAAGCAACGAAAATGTATTGTGAAGTAGTTTTTCAAGTGTGATAATGCCGCTGAAGTGCAACAACAGTGGAGGTGGGAGTTTTAAACAGAACCGCCAACCCGCCACACAATTAAATGCATCACTGACAAGTTTGAGTCGCAGGGAACGATTTGTGATATTCACAAATAAAAATCAAGAAGGCAGTGTATAGCTACAATCCTGCTTCATTGGCTCTCGTGTTGGAAACATTTGTTAATGCTGCAGTGTGGAAGGATTACATTCCACGATTACTGCATCCAATTAATTATGACAATCCTGATTGCCAAACGCAATTTTGTGAATGGTATCAGCAAATGGTAACTGATGAAGAACAATTTGTGATGAAGGTAGTTTGGAGTGACGAGGCACAATTTAAACTTAATGGAACTGTGAATTGGCATAACTGTGTGTACTTGGTGCCAGAAAATCTGCATGTTTATGTGGATAAAGTGGTCAATCTACCAGGGGTTCACGTGTGGTGTGGACTATCATATAGGGACTTAGTAGGTCCCTTTTTCTTTGATGCTACTGTCACTGGAGAAGTGTACCTGGAAATGTTAAACACATCAATTTTGCCAGGTATAAGTGCACTTTATGGAGATGATGAAGCGGTCTTCTACCAACAGGAAGGGGCATCACCACACTACCACCAAGCCAGATACGCTTTCCTGGATGACAATTTTCCGAGGCACTGGATTGGATTAAGAGGGCCCATTGGGTTCCCTCCCAGTCGCCAAATCTAACACCTATGGACTTTTACTTGTGGGAAACTGTGAAAGATAATATCTATCAATGTAAGCCATGCATGCTGGAGGAACTTTGCCAGGAGATTACAGTGACATGTGCAGCAATCTCCACTGTAACACTGACTGATGTGGTTGCGGCGACCGCTAGTCATTCTGTTATGTGTCTAGCCGCCAATGGTAAACATTTTGAACATTTAAAGTGACTATGTGCTAAACTGAAGGTTGTACAACACGTGTGATCAATTATTGAACTTAAAATAAACACATAAGTAATAATTTTCGTTCCTTAAAGTACGTACACATTTTTCTGGCGGATGCTGTAGACATTATGAAATTCTTCCCTCCTATAAATATGCTGCCACCTTTGGCAACTAGCCTACCCTTACAATAGCGATATCAGCCATCAAGGCCTTCATCATAAATGAACGAACCCCCTCTCCATCTAACCTCCTGACAACACCTAGCTGCCTACCCTCTCTCTGCCTTGCCCCTGTATGCTCCTGCAAGCAGCACTTTACTATCCCCTACCCTTACCCCGTTATCCCTCCCATGCCCGCCCCAGCCTCCTCCTTACCCCCATCACCTAGTTGCTTCTCCCATCATATGCTGCTACTTGCAGTCTGGTCTCAGCAGCCAGAGGCTGTAGTCATGTGTGTGTGTGTGTGTGTGTGTGTGTGTGTGTGTGTGTGTGTGTGTGTGTGTGTGTGTGTCCGATGAAGATCTTGATGGTCAAAAGCTAACTTCCTGACAGTCTTTTTGTTGTGCCTACCAGGACTCAGCATCTCCACTATGGTGAGTAAAAACTATACTTTTCATAATACTACCCTTACAATAAATATTCCATTTAAAGATTTCATTGCTATTCACTTATGGTTTCAACCAACTTTCCTCTCCCCATAATGTAATTACCTTTAATAATAAATTCTTATTCTGGGACCTTACCTGAATGCTTCTGCTGTTTACTAATATCATCTTTTCTATCTCTGATTTGTGAATATGAGCATTCTGCGAGAACAAAGTGGCTGATGTTTCTTCAATTTCATCAAGCAATTCATATCTGATACCAAGGGGTTTGGGGGGAGTGAGGAGTGTTCCATTAACCTAAAAGCTCTGATGTGCACACTACACTATCTCTGCCACCCTAGTAGCTGATTTCTGTGTTAAGGCAAACCTGACCTGTTAACAGGGATCCTACAATTCTCCACCCTAGAACTGAGGTGGCATCTAATTAGTATTACTCTATGAGTTAATGTTAGAGCTTAATAACTGATTGACATTGTCTTTGTAGAAACTACAGATAATGGCCACAGAAGCTACTGTGTCATGGAATAAATCATTACATAATTCACAAAATACTTGCAATAAATTTCAAAACAGTAAACTAACTGAAAATTAAAAAATGTAAAAACAAAAGATTGGCAATAGTTACACACAAACAATATGTTACAATGAAAGTTTCAATACTGATGTCAGGAAATTCTGATCACATTAAAGAGACTGTGCCATAAGAAATGCTTTCAACTTACATTTCAATATCTTGGGTACACAAAATTTTTGAATTGTATTCTATTTTTATTGGTCCTGGTTTCTATAAAAGCACCTCATGCATAAGACAGTAGGCAATTCAGTTGTACACATACGAGTGAAAGTGATTGCTATGCATACATATCTGCTGGAAGTCTACTGAAAAGGGGACATGAAGGATAGTACACTCTGTCTCATACAGTGGTTACTATCCAAGGCAAGAACATGTACAGAGATGGCAGAGTCAGTTAACTGAGACACTTTAATGGTCTGCACAAAGTTAACAGACAGACAACAGATCGTCCGGACATTCAATTACTGGCTAAGAATTATGTTTGTGAATGCAATGACAGCTCTAAATTAAGATAATACAAGAAATAATCAAGTGCAAATAGACAAAGTGAATAAGATTTAATATTTCATTGTGATTGATCACCATTTCACTCCTATTAGAAAGAAACGTGGTACTCATAAAAAACTTTATATACAAACTGTTTGACTAGGGAAGATCGTACTGTGGTTCATCATTCAAATCACTGCACAGATATCAAAATGACAGACTGAAATAAGTAATCATGAGACAGAAAAACAACTGAAATCACTTAACACATCAAAGGCACCTAGATGTGATGGGACACACACACAATTCTACACACAGTACAAGAAAGAACTTGCTCCCCTTCTAGTAGCAGTGTACCATAGGCCGATGTGGGACAGGTTATTCCCATTTTTCAAGAAGGGGCATCAGACAGACACCCAAAACTGTAGGCCTATATATGTGACATCTGTATGTTATATAATTTGGAACATGTTTTATGATTGTGTATTATGGCATCTCTGGAGACTCGATATCTCCTCTGTAGGAATGAACACAGATTCATCAAACAGTGGCCATGTAAAACCCAATTCCCTCTCTTCATCTGTGAGATCAAGAAGCCAATTAATACCAGTACTCAGGTTTCTCCCATATTCCTTGACTTCCGAAGGAAGTCCTAGTGAACAAAATATGTATGTTCAGAATATCAGACCAACTGTGCGATTAGATTGAAGAGTTCTCAGCAAACAGTAAACATCTAGAAGTCAGCATTTGGAATGATTTATGTGGAACTAACACATAAAACTGATTGCGGGTGTGGCAGATCCCAGACTGGAACTGATTAGAAGAATCCTCAGAACATGTAGTCCATCTACAAAGGAGGTAACTTAGAAAACCCAAGTTTGGCCAATTCTGGAATACTGCTCCCCAGTCTGGTATCAACACATGATAGGGTTGATGGAGAAAATAGAAAAGATCAAAAGAAAACCAGTATGTTTCTAATTCTACAGCTGCATCAATACTCTGCAGACCATCATGAGGTGCATGGCAAAGTGTACGTCCTATTGGACCAGCTATTAGGTTTTCTTCCTGTTCCATTCACATACGGAGCACAGGAACAATGATTCTTTGAATTATTGTGTGTGCAGTAATTATTCTAATCTTACCCTCACAGCCCCTATGTGAGCAATATGTAGCGGCTAGTATCATATTCCTACAGTAATCATTTAAAGCTGGTTCTGGAAACTTTGTTAACACACTTTCTTGGGATACTTTACATCTATCTTCGAGAGTCTTCCAGTTCAGTTCCTTCAGTGTCTCCCTGACACACTCCCATGGATTAAATAAACCTGTGACCATTCATGCTGCCCTTCTCTGTATATGTTCAATATCGTCTGTTAGTTCTATCTGGTACAGGCCCCACACACATGAGCAATATTCGAGACCAGTTCACATGGGTGATTTATAAGCAATTCCCTTTGTAAATTTATTGCATTTCCCCACTATTCTACAAATAAACTGAAGTCTACCACTTGCTTTACCCATGATTGAATCTAAGTGATCATTCCATTTCATATCCCTACAAAGTGTTACACTCAGGTATTTGTATGAATTGGACAATTCCAACTGCAACTCATTGATATTACAGGCACAGGATACTACTTTTTTCGTTTTGTGAAGTGTGCATTTTTACATTTCTGAACATTAGGAAAAGTTGGCAATCTCTGCATCATGTTGAAATCTTGTCAAGATGTGACTCAATATTTATGCAGCTTCTTTTGGATAGTACTTCATTATAGACATGTCTGCAAGGTCATTAAAATACAACATTAACAGCAAGGGTCCCAACACAACACTTCCCTGGGGCACAACTGAAGTTACTTCTACATATGATGATTACTCTCCATACAAGGGAACATGCTACTTGCTCCCTACTAAAAAGTCCTCAATCCAGTCACAAATTTCACTTGATACCCCATGTGATTATACTTTTAACAAAAAGTGCAGGTGTGGTGCAAGTCAAATGCTTCTTGGAAATCAAAAAACACAGCATCTATCTGGTTACCTTGATCCAAAAGTGTCAGGATGTTACATGAGAAAAGTGAAAGTTCGGTTTCACATTATTGGTGTTTTCGAAATACATGCTGGTTGGCTATGATGTGGTCATTCTGTTCAAAATAGCTAAATATATTTGAGCTCAGAATATGTTCTAATATTCTACAACAAATCGATGTCAAGGATACTGGATGGTAGTTTTGTGGAACTTCTACCACCCTTCTTACAAATGGGTGTGACCTGTGCCTTTTCCCAAGAACTGGGCATGGATTTTTGCTAAAGGAATCTATGATAGATTATAGTTAGAAGAGGGGCTAACTCAGCCACAAATTCAGTATAGAATCTCACAGGGATTCCATCGGGCACTAGAGCTTTCTTCAATTTTAAGGAATTTAGCTCTTTCTAGACACCACTAACACTAATATGAGGTGGAATCCAAAATTTCTGGGACTGGTGCTGCCATCTGGAAAGTAGGAGTAGTAGATCTTTGCATCACTAGGTGGTGAGAGCTGCATATCTGATGAGTCAGTGTGCAGAGTGGCATTCAGCTGGGAGGATGTGTTGCTTGTCCACAGTGAGTTCCATAATATTTACTATTAAAAACAGTCTTGATCACAACAGTTTTTAATAGTAAATATTTGTTAGACATTTATCACTGCCTCTCAAACAATGTATTCAAAAGTAATTTCCATAATACTCTGTGTTTGGTGTGTGGCGATTTTACGATGGATCCGCAAACAGAACAGTGCGTGTGTATCAAATTCTGTGCAAATTTCGGGAAAAGTGCTACGGAGACCCTTGCAATGATTCAACAACTGTTTGGTGGACAGAGCATGAGCCATCTGCATGTGTTTGAGTGGCATGCTCAGTTCAGCGGCGGCCATACAGACGTCAAAGTTGATGCTCACACTGGAAGGCCCGATAGCTGCACAATGCCAGACATTGTTGCCAGACTTCAACAATTAGATCGTGCAGACCGACATCGAACCAGTCAAGACCTTGTGGATGAAATGGGTATTGGTTATGGGACATGTTAATGAATAATGAATGTTCACTGATGAATTGGGCATGCATCGTGTCGCCACAAAATTTTTGCCAAGGATCTTTACTGCCGATCAGAAGGCACAGCGTGTTGAAGTGTGCACAGACCTTCGTCAGACCGCATCTGATTATCCAACCTTCTTGTCATGGGTTATCACCGGCAACGAGAGTTGGATTTACGGTTATGACCCAGAGACAAAGCAACAATCGTCCCAGTGGAAGAGCCCAGGCTCTCCAAGACCCAAAAAAGCGAGACAGGTGAACAGCAAAGTGAAGAGCATGCCTATCATTTTCTTTGGCACCAAGGGATTGTACAGAAACAATTCATCCCAACCAACCAAACAGTGAATTCTGCATACTACTGTGACATTTTGCGACAGCTCCGTGAAAACTTGTGGCAAAGATGGCCTGAACTTTGGCGTCAAGGGAACTGGCTGCTGCATCACAACAATGCACCCTGTCACACATCCTTGTTCACCAGGATCTTTTTGGCAAAAGACAACATGGCGGTTGTACCCCACCCACCATACTTGCCAGATTTGACATCTTGGGACTTTGCACTATTCCCAAAACTGAAACTCAAGTTGAAAGGCCATCAGTTCGACACTCTAGAGAGGATTCAAGAATCATTGCTAACGGTGATAAACACCCTCAAAGAACAAGACTTCCAGAAAACGTTTGGCCAGTGGCAGAAACACTGGCACTGGTGTGTACATGCGGATGGGAACTACTTCGAGGGTACTGGTGACCATTAGTCTAAAGGTAAGGTTTGTAACAGATGGCAGCACCAGTCCCAAAAATTTTGGATAGCACCTCGTACTTATTTCACTCATCTTTTCAGTGGTACAAGAATTAAAGTGGGGCAATTCTTCTGGGTTTTCCTTTGTAAAAGAACATTTGGAAACAGACTTAAACATTTCAGCTTTTGCTTTGCTACCTTCAATTTCAGTTCCTGTCTCATTCACTAGGGACTGGACACTAACTTTGGTGCACTAACATCCTTTGCAAATGACAAGAATTCCTTTGGATTCCGTGAAAGATCACTCTATAATATTCTGCTATAGTAGTCGTTAAAAGTAGAACGCACGCTCTCTTGATGGTCAAACACATTTCATTCAGCATCTCTCCAACTACAGACCTGCTCTTTGTTTTACACCTATTATGCAGTAACCTCTGTTTCTTTACAGTGACTGTATACCACAGAGGTTCCCTCCCATTATGAACTGTTCTACTGGTTACGTATCTATCCAGTGGATGCTCAACTATTCTTTTATATCTGAGCCACAGTTTCTCTACATCATCCTGCCCTGTGCTCAAAGTTTCAAGTTCCTCAGTGAGATATGACACTACTGATTTTTTTATATAGTTTACTGAACATATATATCCTTCTGCTTGTTTTACTTGTACTTTGTACTTTCCTAATTATTGTTGCCACAACCACATCATGGTCACTGATACCAGTTTTGATGCAGATGTCTTCCACAAGATCAAGTCTATTTTTTGCCATTAGATCCAATATATTTCCATCGAGAGTGGGGTTCCTAACAATCTGTTCTAGGTAATTTTCAGAGAAGGCATTTAGAAAAGTTTCACAGGATGTCTTATCACGGTCACCACTAACAAAACTGTAATTTTCCAAATTAACTGTTGGCTGATTTAAGTCTCCACTGATGATTACAGAATGACTGGGAACACGTACAACTGAACTGAGGTTTTCTCTAAAGTTTACATTTACATCAGGAGATGAATCTGGTGTGTGACAGAAGGAGCCAATTATCATTTTATCCCCATCCGTGATACTGAGTCCTGCCCAAACAGTCTCACATGTAGCTTCAATTTCTATCTTTGTAGACTTGAATTTCTTGCCTACTGTGACAAAGACACCACCTCCATTTTCCATTTGCCTTTCCTTTCAATATACACTTAAATTTTTCCCAAAAATCTTACTGCTACCAATTTCAGGTATCAACAGCTTTCTGTACTTAGTATTATGTGAGCTTCACCACATTTCATGATCACTTCAAACTCTGGCACTTTGTTGCTGTTTACCATTAGGATTTTACTACTCTCATTTGTGGGAGGCATTTCTTTCGATCTTACACTGATACTTCTGGGTTTCCTACAGCTATCATCATCTGGACTGGATGGAGAGTTGGCTAATCTAAAAGACCCCTTGTGCACCCAACACATTTACCTGAGTAGCAGCTTTTGATGTGCAGTGCACACCTGACATATTTAGTGGGATCCTACAGTTCTTAACCCAATGACTCAAGTCAAGGTAGTCACAGCCTAGAGTGTCACAGAACCTTTGCAGTCCCTTGTTCAGTCCTTCCACTCAACACAGAACCAAAGGGCCAAGATCAGTTCTGGGGACAATGCTGCAAATTGTGAGTTTCGTTGAAACTCATTGCACAAGGTTAGTCTTTTCAACCATCTCTGCCAGTGGCTGGAATGACGCAAGAATGACCCTTGAGCCCAGACAACTGGCGTCATTTGTTCCAACATGCACCACAATCTGCAATTGGTTGCACCCTGTTCCCTAAATGGTTGCCAGACTAGCCCATTCAACATGTTGACTGAGGCCCCCAGGCATACACTCTGAGTGCACCTGGTTTCCTTTCCTGCCCTTGCTGCCATTTCTCTAAGGAATACCATCATTCGACATATGCTTGAACTTCTGATGAGTAATAGACCTCTACCCTTTTGCATTTGCCTCCTCCTGACACAGGACAAAACAGGTTTCCCCAAAACAGGTGAAGTGAGTCCCACTGGCTCAGTTACAGTTACAGTGAAAGACAACACCTCAAACTTGTTGGCTGGACGGATCAGTACAGCACCCTGAGTCTTCCCTGGTCCCCATCCACCCTCCACAGGATGCATAGATCTACCATTGACATGCTACTCGCAGTCAAGTGGACAGGCAATAACAGATCCTGTACTTTCGGCAGAACAGACAGGATCCATGAGAGGATAGTATTTGAGGTACCACAGGTGCACAACTCTCAGGAGCTCTAACAATATGCCGGTTTGCAGCAGCTGCCCATCACTTGACAGTAGTCAGGACGATTTCCAGCTGCTTACAGTCAACAACCAGTTCATCCTGTGTTTGGGAACAACATTCACAGTAGGGCTGCATACTCTCACCTGTGGGAGGCATTTCTTTCAATCTTAAACTGATACTTCTGAGTTTCCTACAGCTACCATTATCGATGTTGGATGGAGAGTCGCCTAATCTAAAAAACCCTTGTGTTCACTCCACACAGTCAGGTACCTGAGTAGCTCCTCGCACATCTTGCAAAAAGAACATGAAGCAAAAATTAGAGAGATTCAAACTCATACATAGAGTTACCAACAAAAGACCTTCCCACACACCATTCAGGACAACCAAGAAATGGGGGAAGCAAAAGTGGTACACAAAGTACTCTTCACCACACACCACAACATTTCATTACAGATTCATCTGGTAACCATGAAAGCATCATGGAGATACTCAACCAACTCCAGTAGCAGATGCTAAGTAAGACATGCTGTTCGTCACAGTGTGGTTCACTGTTGAAATTCTGAGAGCATACATTCCTCGAAGAGTCAACTAACTTATTGCTTCCTCCTATGTACATCTAGCAAAATGACCTTGAAGGAAAAATTAGAGAGGTCGAGCTCACACACAGGGTTACTAAGAACAGATCTTCCCACACACCATTTAGGATGAACAAGAAATAGGAAAGTGACAGTGGTACATAAAGTGCCATCAACCACACACCACAACATAGCTTATGAAATATAGATGCTGAAGTAGATTTTGCCTGTCTGCAGATGATGCAAGGTGTTAAGTGCATCAATAGTCAATGAATCATTTAATCCACAGTGCGTAGAGGGCGTGGTATTTCCCTGAAGTGGCTCTGTGATACTTAGTGGTGGTTTGGCCCTACTCATTAAGGTTCCAAGATATAGGAATAAGGACGTTAACTGAAGTATTCTTGTTGGCTGACAGTTGCCTTCTCTTCTACGTCTTCAGTGTAAGTATACTGTGAGTACTTCCATCTTCAAAGATGACAACAGCAGTGTTTCTGGTTTGGTGAACAATTAAGCACCTGATCACTCCTTGAATGGCTTGCTAAATCACTTGATCTGAATGCCACAATTTTTTTGGGATTATTTGGAACAATGGGGGAACACATCAATCAACATCCCAGCAATTTGGTAGCCATAAGGGATCTAATCATCAATAAATGGCTTCAAATAAATATGGCATACATGAAGAAACTTGTGGACCCTCTTCCTCATAAAATTGAGGCCACTATCAAAGGTAAAGGTAGTGTTACATGTAATTAGCATGATGACTCGTGAGGGTGACTTATTTTTTATTCGGTGTGTTTACATACTAGTATGTTTATCGTATAGAAAGCTGTGATGAATGTGCATCAGAAGCAATAAAAGCATGTTTTCATCACTAGTAGCTAGCTGCAACAGCTTAGAAGAGTCATTTGATTACTGGTAATACTTCACAAAGAGAAATCACAGTCTCAGTGAGAAGTGTAATATTTTTAAGTTTCAATTTCTCGCAAAATTTTCTCCAGTTTTATGATTCATTTATTTTAAACACCTTTGCATGTGTATTCATTTACCTGTGCATAGATTTTACAGGTCACAGTTGTATTACTTCTGATCTCTGATCAGTAATAACACACTCTTTATTAATAACAAAAACAGTTATGTTAATTGTAATGGTAAGATGACAATTATAGAGAAAGATCGAAAGAGGCTGCTGCCAAGGCTTGAAATTAATGTACTTGCCAAGCAACATAATCTTAACCTGATGTGCAAAGCTCAAAGCAGGTAAATCGTATCCACATAGCTGCAAAGCATGTGTCTGGTGGTATTTCCAGGAATTTTTATATACTAGCAAAAAATAGAGAAACAGAGGTACACACACACACACACACACACACACACACACACACACTCTCTCTCTCTCTCTCTCTCTCTCTCTCTCTCTCTCTCTCTCTACGAGATGCTCAGTTCACGAGTAGTTGTACCAAACAACAATAAATTTCCACACCATTACACATTAGTGGTAGTGAGCAAAATTATTATCTACAGAAGGCTTTAGTAACTCAATTCACAAAATATTATGACTACCAGAACCATGTGCCAGTTAGCATTTACAGCAGCATGGTGGGGAACAGAACACATCAAATATATTGTCATTGGTTGTACACTATCACTATACAGAAAACAGTTGAGGCTTTTAGACTGTGTTCCAAAATCATTCCTCTACAACTGACAATAAAATGTACACTTGTAAAACTTTCTGGATGACACATAGACATCTTCACACTAAGCACCCCATTCTCAAATGCATGAAAGAAAGAAGTATACGCGGAAGAGCCAAAATATTACAACCACCTGTGTAATAGCATGCACGTTCATCTCTGGAATGCAGTATAGCAGTGATTCTGTATGGCACAGATTTGCAAAGTTCATGGTAGGTCTCTGGAATTATGTAGCACCAGATGCCTATATAGGAGTCATGCAATTCCCTTAAATCACAGGCTGGTCACAAGTAGGTGTGGAGCTGCCATGCTACAGTGCCCCATGTGTGTTCCATCGGGTTCAGCTCAGGTGAAATTGGTGACCACGATACCAGTACAAGTCCACTATCATGCTCCTCAAACCACTGTAGTGCGATTCTGGCCTTGTGACACAGATAGTTGTCCTGTTGGAAGATGCCACCACCGTCAGACAAGACATTAAGCAAGAAGCGATGCAGTCGTCCATGACAATATTCACATCACAGCTGTCATGGTGCCTTTGATTTCTACCTAACATTTCACAGAATCTCAGACAAATGTTCCACTTAGGCATAATACTGTCTCCAGCAAACCACACCAGGGCACACTGAATGTTTCAAGCATCCGTTTGCATGGATGCAACCATCAAACTGATGTAACAAGAAACACGATTCAACAATACCAGAGATGGAAAGTTGCTACTCACCATATAGCGGAGATGCTGAGTCGCGATAGGCACAACAAAAAGATTCACACAATTATTCGCGACTCAGCATCTCCGCTATATGGTGAGTAGCAACTTTCCGTCTCTGGTATTGTTACATTCCATCCTGGATTTTCCATTGTTTGAAGAAACATGATTCATCTGACAGGGTGACATCCATCCATAGATCCATAGTCCAGTTCTGATGATCCCATGCCCACTGCTATTGCAACTTATCACAATGTTGGGTCAACCTGAGAACACACGGGTGTCACCTGCTGCAGAGCCCCATGTCCAACAACGTGCACTGAACAGTGTGCTCTCAAACACTTGTGCCTGAACTAGCACTGAACTTGGTTGTCAGATCTGCATAGGTAGTTGTCTATTGCTTCACACATCAAGCATGCCTCCAACCTCTATGTTGTGCGATAAGAAGTGGATGTCCAACATGTTGTTTCATGGTCATTCAACCACTTTCCACAGCTGCTCACAACTGTGAACAGCAGAGAAGCTTTGTCATTTCAAAGATGCTCATTTTCAGGTGCCACATCACAACAATCTGTCCTGTGTCAAAGTCACTTGTGTCAGAGGATTTCCCATTTGCAGCTTGTACCATCAGTAAACTGATTCCCAATTCTTCTCTTTTTTTCTTTTATACTTTCCTTACCACATCACATGGCTACAATGCCATCAGATGGAATTCAGTTTCGTGGTGGGCTGTGAATAAAATGTTCTTGGCTCATTACTGTGTGACAGCTAGAAATGTGTTATAATATGGAGCACTGGACACCATATACATTTATAAGATGAAAAATCAAAACCTGTATATGGAGAATTATTGGGAAGAGAGAAGGATGGACTTGTGAAAATGACACTGTTTGTTCCAATGAATAGGAAGTAAGAAGTTTAGGAAGGGAAGAAAGAAGACACCAAGTCATTGCGGAATTAATAAAATAACTGAATATGACAGCAACAGCAACATAAATCACAGGAGTCTGGAATAAAAGAGCAGAATGATTGCTGACATTAAGAAGATGAAGAATGTAATAACAAGTACTGTAAAAGGCCAAACAAACCGCAGTTGTCATGAAAGTAGAAGGCAATTAATTTCAAAAATCAATAGTATAATAAAATATATGGATTATAACAGAAATGGAGCTGAAGAACAAAGATCCTTGTGCAAAATTCTGGAGAGATAAGGTCAACAAAAATATCAAGTTCTTCAACTATGAAACTGTTCTTCATGATTTTTGGATATTCAGTTCAATAAAGAAAGTAGAACACAATAAATTTAGGAGTAAAGGACACAACTCATTGAATAGTAAACAATTCAGCACCTGTACTACCTATTTCCTTTACTTCTAAATGGTTTGAAATGCAGTATATTATTGCAAGAAGTTTGGCTGGTGAATTAATAATTATTGTCTGCATTAGACCATTCAATAAGAACTGAATGCTGAGTTGACAAATGCTGCTTTTCTGTAACACTGTTATTACTACAGTATCACAATACTGCTTATCTGTACCACTATCATTTACAGTACTCCACTTCCCACGTATACAACATAAATAGTATACTTCACGACTCCCTACACAGATTATTATATTTGTTTGAGGTGAACAGAACAGTAGTGCAGCAGAAGATGACTAGGAAAGAAAATGCTAAGTTTGAGCACCTGAAGAGAATGAATCAAAATATACTACTCAAATTTGAATAGGGGTATTATATACATTTGTAAAGTGTCTCAAAACAACTATAAAATTTGAGGTATAATGTACTTCATATTTGAACTTCTAGAGATCAGATGAAGCAGTAGCAACCCGACCAGAAATCTAGATAAGCAGGGCCAACCTGTACTGTCAACGGCCACTTTTACCGATCGTATTATTATTATTATTATTATTATTATTATTATTACTGTGTTTGGGTTACTGTCTCCAATTAAGCTCATGTTTGAAACCAAACTGCCTGAAACATGAACGGTTTTACATCATCTTACCACTTCCTCACTTTTTACAGTTGTTTACTGCTTTATTCTGACTTTGTCTGAGCATGGAATTTTGAGCCGAATTCAATTTCTGTAAAAAAATCTTCTGGGTGAGTGAGACCATATTAAAATATAAAATAAAAACATGTCTCAGTTATGACTGCACACTACCTTCATCAGGATGACTATTTATGAGGTTGCAGTAGTTGTATAGATACTACACATAAGGCATGTTAATTCAGTAGCGCTCGTAGTTTGACAGCTGAACTGCAAAAGCCATGTACCCCCTGTAAAGCAAATGCGTGCTGTGAGAGAGTCATTTCCATACTGGCAAAAATAAAGGACAACTGGGG